>NW_024881282.1:12613398-22593398 GCF_018691265.1 Tyto alba | reverse complement strand
TCTTCAAATCTCAGTGGAAAAGGGTGACATATCCACCTGGAAGTGTTATATGCACACAAACACCAGCCTGCTTTTCAACATGCTCAGATCAGGGATAAGCAACCCAAAAGCCCTTGTTAGGATCAGCTGCTGACTTCAATCCCACACACTTGTGATGCTACTGTGTAAACAGAGTTTCTGGCTGGAGTCGACATCTCCCAGGGGATGGCTCCACAGCTCCGCTGAGCAGCCTGGAGAGTGCAGCCGAGGGGACATATGGCCCTTCACCTTTCTCTCCAGCTGATCTGGGCTCTGATGTCTACCTCAGCCCTGCTGAATACAACATCGATGGGTCTACTGTATTTGCTGAAGCATCCAAAACTGCACTTGCCAGATAAAACAGTGTCCAAATTCTGCTTCAGGAAAAGCAGTGTTTTGGCAAGGAACAAGGACTTCCCCACTGATGAGTTTGTGAAGACTGTAAGAGGCTCTGCTAGACTTCAGGATAAAAGGTGCACAGAGAAGATATTTTGTAGTCAGCTCATCAGATGTGAGCACCTGGTCCCTGAAAGCACTTAAATTACCCTCAGTAATAGGTTTAGATGATTGGGGTAAATCACTTCCACCCTCCTCCTAAATCAGGGTTGGGCTTGTTCCCATAGGGTGCTAATACACCCCATGAGCTACTTCCAAGGAGACCTTGCAGTGGCTGATGAGCAACAGGGAAGAAAAATTCCCTGGTCGCATGCTCATTCCCATAGGCCTGGCCTGGAGATGGGCAGGAAGGACAGGATGGGAGTGGATGTGCTCATTTCACAGCCCCAGAGATTCTTCCTCTGGATCTCTTTCTAGTCTGCCTTGTACTGCTGAACAGATTTACACCAGTTAGGAAACTGGTTCACCACGTTTGGAATATGCTCAGTCCCCACTTTTGCATCCGGCTGAAGATGCTTCCCCTGCATACCCTGTCCCAGCAGCTCTTCATTGCCACTGCCTCTGGTTGCCTTAACTGAGTTATTTAAGTGCAGCTGCTTAAATGCCATTGTTCCAGCTAAAGAAGTTAGTTCAGTGAGCAATAAATCCCCAGGGATTCCCCTGCCTCCCTCCTGAGGTTGAGAGTGCATCCAACCACACTGGAGCTGGTCTTTCTAGACTGCCTTCGTTGCAATGGTTTTTAGGGCCTGATTCAAGTGGCCTGGCCGAGACACGTCCTGAAGCAGGAGATAACTCCTGCCACCCAGGGCTTGTTATTCTGCTCTGACTCTGGATGAGGAGTCTGGCTTCTATATGTCTTCAGTGCAGTATTCCCATCCTCTTATCGATGCCGTGAGTTAGGGAGCTGCATGTGAGTGATTCAGCCAGATCATTGCAGGTCACCTCAGGTAACAAGAGGTGGAACGGGACTGTGGGACGTAGCATCTCAAGCCAAGAGAAGCACAGAGAAGAGCCCAGGGTATGGCAGGCAAGGCCCTGAGCAGTGTGAGACAGGTTTGGTGCACGGCCGGGGAGCTCACACACTTCTCAGCACAGAAGTGCCCTGTGCTTTGAAAGGGTCTTTAAGTACCTTCCACCACGGATTAAACAATTAATTTCTCTCCCAGATGGGTGGAGGCTGCCCCTGTGCTGGTGGATTTTGCTGTGCCCTCTGCCAGGCAGTGCCATGGCTGTGCTCAGCAACTCAGGAGGGGATGTCTATCTGTCCCCACTGCTTCTGAAGACCTTTACAAGAGACCAGTAAAGGAAACACTCTCATAGTTTAGCCAGCTATTTTGGGCTTGTTTTTTTGCCATTTTACTTTCCTTCGAGAGATTCGTATTTTAGTTTGCCTGATGCTTTTCAGCCAATTCGACACATTGAGCTCCTGACCTTACCACACGCTCCCAACTACAAGTGCCTGCAAAGCCATGGTAAGAGTCGATGTGACTCCAGACAAGAAAAGGACAGACAAGACATGAATTTATGAGCTTCCCAGTGGCATTTTCCAGCCTAGCTGACCTCCCATCTCCTTGAATCTATTAGAAATCATAACAGAGACTTTCCAAAGAAACCCTGCAGTACAAGAAACATCTACTTCACCTTTGTACTCCATGTAATTTTGTTTGACGAGGTGCTAGTTGGATCAGAGGGTATGCTGCACAGCTGGGGGGAGAATTCCCATCCTCTTATTGACCCAGTGAGTTTCTGTTGAAACCACGCAGACTAGAAAGTTTATGGGTGCTGGAAGGCGCTTGAGGGTTACATGGGTTCTAGCACACAGGACAGAGTCATGGATGACATTTTCACTGAGGTCTCACAGAAAACCTCAGGAGTTACTTGAGCTGCAAAGGGAGGCTGGGGGGAATATCATGTACATCAGACCTGTTCCTGCAGTCGTCCCTAGACTGCTGCGTTTGTCCACTGCCAGAGTCAGGATGGACCTTTGTCTTGACCCACGATAGTTGGTCTTCTGCTTCTGCTGTTTGGAGACAATGTGGGTTTGAAGAACCAACAGGGAGAGATGGCGAGCTGAGGCCTGGGTCAATCCCTGTGGTTTGTATTGGGCTGGCTCAGCATCTCTGCGATCTCTCTTAAAGCCCACAGCTACGGTGACAAATAGTGCAAAAATTTGGAAAATTCCTCTGCCAAATTAATGCTCTGAGATCAGGTGGTCACATGGATTTTCAAAAAAAAGTCTTTTTTTGAGTGTCTGGTGTAAGGAGGCATTTTTAGTCTTCAACTTATGTCGCCACAGTCATCTGGGAAACTCTAGTAAGTTTATTTTCTAGAGCAGGGCAGTGTTCTATCTGCAGAGGGACAAGATGAAGTTTGGAGCCAAGCCAGTGGTGGCTCAGTTTGGATGAACAATTTCCAGGAGTGCATTTACTTTGGTAAATGAGGTGACTCATCAGAGTCTGGAATAGTTCAGCCTTAAGTTACAAGGTTAGGAAAATGACTCTGTAATCTCCAAGTCAGGAGTGTGATTCTCCTGTGACGTTAAAGAGATCCCCTGCTACCCAGGGAAGGATGGCTGAGTCAAAACCAGGGAAACAGCCACAGTTCTGCTTAGCAAGAAATCATGGAGTGGGCCATACAAGCTGCTGACTAGCAGTCTGAGGTCTTAATCCTACAGACAGACCCACATAGAGGTGCTGCTCACAGAAGAGCCCTACTGCCTTCTCCAGCAGCCACACTTCCATGCTTCTGTGAGACGAGAGCGGTTCACTGGCTTAAAAACACAAGCTTTATCACCCCTATTGTCATCTCTGCAGGTTGTAACTACACCAGTGCGACAGCAATGCTGCCCAGGGCACACAACAAGCCCCGTGGCATTGACAGCATCGCCCAACTCAGATCTGGGTACATTTGAACACCCTCAGTGACCTGAAGTTGTGTGTCAGAGTAGCTCATGGTTTCATTTTAAACGGTGTCCCAATGCCATTTTTTGTACCTCTGGCTCTCCAGAGGTCCAACGGAGTGATGAGCTTTGGACCACTGAGTTGCTTTAGCAATCCAAATAAAAACGAAGGTTGGGACCTCATTCGTATGAAGCGGATCCAGCTCTAGTTACCATGACACCATGACAATCAAGTTGTTTACTGCTTCAAGGTACAGTCTAAACATTCTTGGCATGTCATTTGCATAGCAATATCCAGAATGCTTTGTGTCACTCTACTGTATTCGGGCTCTGCAAATGCATTGAAAGGTTTCTTTACACATATGCTTAACTAAAGAGAAAGAAAGGAAGAAAAAGGAGAAGAGAGCTTCACTTTTGGTAGCATGTTTCATACAAAATGTGACCTAAACTCTGTGCAAAATTAAACCTAAGAGCTGGATATATGCACCCCATATGTTCTGGGGAAACGGGGCGGGGGATAGTTATCAGAGGGTGGAAAACAACCTAAGAAAATCTGAGGCTTGTTCTGGCAGAGTATTTAAGCATGTGCTTAACTTTAAACAGGTGATTGACTGAAATACAGGAAAGAAAAATAAAAAGACATAGAGAAATGAGAAGTGAGATAAGATAGATTGGTATAAGAAGAGAGAATAATCATTGTGGGGAGTCAGCTCAGCTGCGTGAGCTGGCAGTGCTGCAGGAGGGCCGGGACGGGTGGGTAGGGTGCGGGTGGTGTTGGCTGGGAGGAGCTGGGGGGGCGAGGGGGTGCGTGGAGAGCTGCGCCGGGACGCTGCGCGCAGGGAAGATGGTGTGGCACTGAGTGGTGCACCCGGGGATCAGCTGGTGTAAATGGATGCAGCTCCTCTGCCCTGAATGAAGCTCTGCTTGCTCACCACTGCTGGCAACCTGAGTGTCGTCTTCAACAGTTGCGCAGGCAGGGCTGCGAGCGAAACAGAGCCCCAGGAGGCTGCTGGAAGGATGGGGCCTGGAGAGAAGACAGGAACTGGGGGGAGAATTGTGAGCGATGGGAGAAAATTGCCAGGAGCGTGCAAAGCTGGAGCTGGGGTCAGCCAGGGAGGTGGGGATGGCACCAGTCAGTGCAGGGAGGCAGGAGGGGGCTGGAAGCCCTGGGGGTGATGCTAAGCAGGTGTGCAGGAGCAGAGCAGGCTTTTGGGGGTGTTGGAGCTGCTGGGGTCTGGGTCAGGGGGGATTAAATCAGCTCTATGTGGGGCCAGAGTAGGACTCAGAGAGGCCACAGACACCATCAGGACCATTTCACTGCAGTCACAGGCACCCAGGAGGAAGAGATGAGGCCCAGCATATTTGACAATGGCAACTCTCCAGCTGCCTTGTCTTCCCTCCATGCCCATAGCACAGCTAGGCTGGGGGCTGCTCATGCCCAAGAGAGCATCTTGATGCCCAGGAACTAAGAACAGGAGTTTTTCCCATGGTCAGCTTTCATTCACCTATCCCCTAGTAGAGTGTGGCATCCTTCCAGCTTGAGCACTTAAAATTCAGATTTGCCATGGTGGCATGGAAGATTAATATTTTTTGTGGATTTTGTGAACCTCTGAGACTCTGGTCAACTTGGACATCAAAGCTGGCTTTCTCTGGAGGAAAGAATTTACAGTATGTTAACATTTCTGTGTCTGCTATAATAAATGATTCTGCAATCCCATATGCTGCTCATAGCAGAGGCCGTGACTCAGGAGACAATATACATCAGATGTGGACAGCCTGCTCAGCAGGACAGCCTTTACAGAGCAGGCATCTCTGTGGCTACCACCAGGCTCTAACATTGCCTCCAGATCGGCATACATCAAGCAGACAGGCATCAATTCATGCCAAGCATGAGCTGGAAAGCCACCTCTCCAATAAAATAGACATATCTGATGTAGGATTCTTTTCCTTTCTCAGCTTTAAGTAGTGAGAAGACTCTCAGGTACAGAATTTCAGTGTGCCTCCTGCCTCAGGACTCAGTGCAGCAGTCAGAGCAATTTTGGCACCAACACCCAAAATAATAAAGATCACAAATCCCTCTGAAGCAGATGTGGACAAAACACTGATCCATTACTTCTGGGGAGTGAAGGGAGTGGATTGCTGCCTTGTCTCCCTCCCATCCAAGTAGAGAAACTTGCAAACCATTGAATAACTAAAACTAAGATAAAATTTAAACAAGGACAGTGTGCTGTGCTGTGACAGCACATTGTAAGCTAAACAAATAACCATAAGGAGAGTTATTAATAGAGTTTTAAAAGACAGGAAAGATGTGGCTCACAACTTAAATCCAGTTGTTTTAAGCCCAGTTTATAACATCATTATTTTACCTGGTAAACTACACAAGCGAATATCAGTGGTAAACACCAAGGATGAAATATCTATCTAGTGAGACATCTACCCTCTTCAGGTGCTGCCCATGGTTATTTACATGACTCTTCACACTCTTAACTGAAAACTCCTCACTTGCATATGTAACATCCATAACAAGCCTTGGTGGCTTTTCCAGCACTGAGAATGGAATACCTGCAGGCACCAGCACAAAACCCAATCTGAATATTTGCTCTGCAGTGAAGCACTGTGATCAGACGGTGTGCTGTGCTCCCCTGCCAGCTAGGCAGGCTTTTGTGAACATGGAGCGGAGCTGATCCAAGTCAGCAAAACGACAGAGTTAACTGCTCCAACACAACTTTGGAACCAGTCTGGGACACCCTTACCAGATCAGACACGTGATAATCATCTTCTGCATCCTCATCATCCCAGCTGTCACTGTTACTAGCAATCACTGCAGGCGAGGAGCCCTCCTGACACTCTACCTCCCCTTGTACAGTCATCAAGATGTGGACACCAGTAAAGCGACAGCTCTGGTCTGAAAGACTCTTGTCTAGCAGAGGTCAGAAAGCAGAGTGAATGAGATGGCTCCCAGGTACATATTTGTGTCACTCTTCAGGTAACAGCCTCCCTGCCTAATTCATCCCCTGTACCTCCTTCGTACTACCTGGCTTGTGAAGACATTTTCTCCCCAGAGTTACTGATTCCAGTGGATTTCCTCTGGGTTTCTATCATGCTAAGTGCAAAATGAACATGACTTTAAAGAAAACCCAAAGAACACACATACATTTTACCATACTATGCCCTCTGCTTAATTCTTCTTCTCTGCCTTGCACATTACAAACCACGCAAACACCCACATGCACATCTTGCAGGTTTGTATGGATCATCTGGTATTTTTTGGTATTTATCTGAGCATGGACTGGAAAGGGGTGTCTTAAAAAACCCAAGTGTGATCCAAGACACTGCACAGCTTTGTAACCTACCCAGGCCAGGATCAGTCAAGTAGAGGCAATTAGCCCTCCACACAGGATATTTAAATCTTTTAAAACCAAGCTGCATCCAGATGTATTTACACCATGTATTCTCTCCATCAATCTGGCTGTATCTGCCGGCTCTCCTTGTGTTTCAGGTGTAAATTCTCCTGCCAAGGACCATTTCATGCACCTGGATGTGTGCCTAGTGCTATTCCTGATGTGCTAAGGTATCTGACATCCTCACCAGACAGCCAGAAAGGACCTACCTGCAGCAGACCCAGGTCTTTCTGGACCAGCAACTGGAGGCCAGTCCAGACCAGATGCTCCCACCCAAGACCTAAAATATTAGTACACACCTATGTTTAAGCAAGGGAGCCACTAGCCATTTGGCTGCAAAGTGCCTAAAATAATGTATTCATAGTCTGTGACTGATGTTGATAGTTTTAATAATTGGAAAGCTGAGGAAGAGAAAAGACACAGGTTGCACAGGAGCAGCTGTCTCTGAGGCACATTTTGGGTCCATCCTGAGATTCTTCTGATGATCTATATAGACTGGTAATAGGTATATGATGAAAATCCACTCTTCCATGTGTCCTTTGTCGGGAACAAGCTTAACAGCAAATGCCAAGAGGGAAAAGGGAAATTTGAGAAAGATGTAACAAAATGAGGAAAGGGATATAGTATATAAAGTTGTTGTTTTTTTTTTTTCCTTTTTATGATCACTTGATCATTGCTACTGTTTCTTTTAGGTTTTTTTGGTTTGGGGCTTTTTTTTTTTTTTTTTTTAATTTATATATACTAGACTATTTATGGGTTATATAATATATAGAGTATATAGGGTACTTCCAGAGTAGTTAGCTGTCCAGCATCAAGCAGTCACTCCTGTCTAGCCACAGCCACATTAAGCAGCAGGCCCAACCATTTGCTGTCATCATCAGTGTCAGTATCCTAGGAGATCTCCTGATCTTGAATAATTACATCCTGATAAATGAGTACTTTGTGTTCATAGCAAAAACACTTTCAAAATTAATGTAATTGTTGGATAGCTACTGTTGATGTACCTGTCTTCAAATTGTTAGGAATATCATACAAAAACACTTTATTAAGGGTCGTCACTTAACACCCACCTATATTGTAAAGTAATCACATTCACAGACAAAATTATGTCGTCATTACAGAATCAAATTTCATAGCCTCTCTCAGGACCTTAAAAAATAAAAATGAAGCCTTTTTATCCCAGTAAATTCATAAGTAAGATTAATTCCAAGTAAACAAGAGTGAAAGAAATACCCAGCTACCCCTGATGTAATGTTATTTCAAAGCAGAAACAGTCCGTTTACTCCAAACACTATTCAAGGTCCGTGGGGCCATCTCAGAGCTGGCACGGTGTAAGTACGTTAACTGCCGATAAACTGAATTATGAAATTCCTGGATTAATATTGTTTTAAGATTAAGAGCAACAACACTCAGAGTACCAATACATGTTTTCAACTGTAAATCTATTTGATGCAGCCTTTGTGTGGAATTAAATGATATGAAGGGATAAAAATCAAAATCACATAAATATAAAAATCAAATAATGCAAATTAATATTACGATAGCTGTAAGTATACAGGTATTTGGTGTTGAAAAGATTCTTCATTCCAAACCTTTCTTTTTTCCAGGTATGAACATTTCTCATGTTCACATTCTGTGCCTGGACTGGTGAAGGGAGAGTGGCTGTTTATGTGGCGGGGTGGGGTGTGGGACACCCACACTCAGCTATGGCAACAGGTGGAAAAGGGAGCCCCGAAGGCCAGCATCATCCTCTGTTCTCCTTCCCCTGCCAGGATAACCACCTTTGCTCTGGGACATAGTCTTCAGAGCCTCAACGGCATCCAAAGAGTCTCCTCTCTGCATGCTAGGGCAAAAATAATCCAACTGCTAGATAGAAATATGGTCAAAGAAGTATATGCTGGAAAATATTCAAACTCTTTTCGTGGATTTGCAAATGTGGTTCCCGTCGCAATTGGGAGAGGCTGGGCATTTTAGATGCTAAAATGCTTAAGTAACTTTCAGAAACCTGTCGTCAAAATGGCTAGAGATAGAAAGTTGAAAATTGGCGTGTTATGACATTCGCTTTAGCAGAGGTGCCCACGCTCTTCCCACAGCAAAATGACTTTAATTTGCCCAACCTCAGAGTCCTTGAAAATGACACTCTGAGCATTTGCCATAATGATTTCTCACTAAATTAGAAAAATGCCCAACTAAGGAGGGATTATCTCTGCATGTGGATGTGGCATAATGACTGTCAAGTGCACTGAGAGCTCCACTGGGCTTTGCAAGGTACACAGGGTCTGCAGCAGAGGCCAGCGTGTATCAGAGAATATTAATACTGTCTTGTTGGGGGCATCCATTGTGATACTCTACTGCTGTTCAGACAAAATTATACCATACGGGGGAATTCTCTTTGCTACTTTACATATATGAGGTACCTTTTAGGGCTGAGGATTAGTCCTAAATTGTCTGGCTGACAAATTCAGTCCATACAGGATAGACACACATGTGTGCACACACTCTCTGTAACGTGTGCACCCACATCACTGCGAGATTCTTCCTCTCAGCCCCCATCCGCTGTGCCTGCAGTGAGGGTGTGCTAGTGAACTTGCATCCGCACACCCAGAAAGTCTCCTAGCTGCTCCCCAGAAGGAGCCCAGCAGCTCCAGTACAAAATGTGTTTGTCTCCTGGGTGCCTGCCCAGATTTCATGGTGAGTGAGGAACAAGCTGGGCAGGCAATGCCACTGCCCCGTCATCCCTGTCACAAGGGTGAAAAACTGTCCCTGGCTTCCTCTGCTCAGCCCGAAAACAGGAGTGTGAGGAGGCATATTTTTGTTTACATCAGAGCTTCGGCCATAAAGGACCAGGGAGATGGTGAGAATGTGCTGGCAGACAAGGGTGTCGAGAGTTTCAACACAACTGCCACAATAGCACTTCAGTAGCAGCACTCAAATGCCCAGCGCCGGTGTTCCTCACATCCCACTGCCAGCCAACTGGCTCAAACCCACGCCGCTGAAAAGGCACAAGGAGCACACAGACACACACACGCCTCTACAGATGCTCGCTGGCTGCAGTGCCAGTGCCCGCTTAAAGAGGATGCCAGACCCCTTGGTAAACTCATATTAGATTGCTTCTGTCTCTATTTTGCAACGACTTTTCAAAGCAGGTCTGGTAAACGTGGGCAGGAAGGGAGACGAGGGCTGGAGAAGCTGCAGGGCCCTGCTGAGCCAATTAGGGTCCCCTGAGGGGTCTTTCCTGTTGGAAATGGGCCACTGGGAAAGGACACACAGGGAAACCGTGGGGCAAAGCACTGAGTGAGATGGACTGACTCTTGTAGCAAGGTCAGGTTTTG
Source organism: Tyto alba (assembly GCF_018691265.1). Lineage (NCBI taxonomy): Eukaryota > Metazoa > Chordata > Aves > Strigiformes > Tytonidae > Tyto > Tyto alba. Next base: position 22,583,352 of record NW_024881282.1, on the reverse strand, counting down.
ATCCCTCATCTGCCAAGTTCATCTCCAACAGCCATGGGAAGAGGAGCCAGAAGGATGCTGCCCACAATGTGCCCTAACCACTAGCTTGCCCGGCCATCCCATCTTAGCCAAGAGATGCAGGGAGGCAGAGCAGAGGGGGAAGCAGGGAGGGAGAAGCCCAAACAGTCTAAGGATCACGGGAGGCAGTGGGTGAAGGCAGGCCAGCAAGGAGAGAAACCCGAACATTTTGCCCGCATGTCCCAAACTTGATGATGTGGCACCTCCTTAGTGTCACCAAGCCCTTGAGTTTTCCAGCCAGGGGAACACAAGTCAGGACAGTCGCACGCCTCGTGCTTGTCCTGCACTGCCATGTCCCCAGGGTCCCCCAACCTTCACACGCTCCTGGAGTGTCCAGAAATGTCGACAGTGTGCTGTGGTCTGCAGGGTGATGCTCTCTGCTCACCTGTGGGGTGGAGCTGCAGGAGCCTGTGGGTGTCCGGGTCTCACGGTTACGCAAAGAGCTGTGAGGACCTGGGAAGGGCACAGTGTGACAAGTTTGTTTTGTGGACAGGACTTGAGGCTGTCCCGGCAGTGGTAAGTTTACCAGCTCTGCATTCGCTCTCAGTGCTCGGGGAGCTCAGCCCATGTGAGGAGCTGCATGGCCCTTCTCCACGAAGATTTTCCGGGATGGACAATATCCCTGTTCCTGACTCTTCCCGGTGGCCTCGGTTATTTCAGACCTGCTCTGAGATGTAAAGCAGGTCCCTTCCCGGTTCGGGCAGGGACTGATGGCAGCCCAGGGACCCAAGCACATTCCCCAGGCTGCAGGGTATGAAACCCGCGGTGCAGCTCGGCGGCCCCGCGGGGAGTCCCGGGCCACCACCGGGCTGCGTGGGCAGGGACGGCCGCCGCAGGCCACCGGAGAGCGTGTCCCCGGGAGCCCGAGGGGAGCGGCGGTCCCGGCACAAAGGGCTTTTCCCTGCGCAAACGGAGAGGCGTGGGGAGCGCGGAGCCCCGGAGGTCCCGCACCCTCGGGGGGCTCCGGCACCGCCGCGTTCGGCACCCCCGGGAGTTGAGAGACCTGCCGGTTGCTCTTCCGCCGGGGCTTTCCACTGAGAAGCAGCTCGTAAAAACAGGCGTTCTGTTTCCCCGACGGTAAAGCGGGGCTGCAGGAGCCTGGTGGCAGAGCAGGAGGGAGCCCCAGAACGGCCGGCACCGGCCCCGGCCCCGGCACCGGCACCGGCACCGGCACCGGCACCGGCACCAGCACCAGCACCGGCACCGGCCCCGGCCCCGGCACCGGCACCGGCACCGGCCCCGGCCCCGGCACCAGCACCAGCACCGGCACCGGCCCCGGCCCCGGCACCGGCACCAGCACCGGCCCCGGCACCGGCCCCGGCACCGGCACCGGCCGGTTAGCGGGAGGCCGGGTCCATCCTTGCCGGGTAGCGGCAGCGGGAGCCCGGAGAGAGGAGCCGAGCCCAGCCGCGTATTTGCATCCACCTATAGCTTCCTATAGGTGGATGCTATAGCTTGCAGATGGTGTGCGTGTGTCTCTCCCGCAGACTTGCGAACGGAGGCGTGGTGGAAAGGGAAGGGTGTTCAGCCGAGCCGGACTCCAAACCGACCTTTGGCTTCGCGAGGAGGATGGAGAGACCCCCCGGGACAGGGGGTCCCCTGCCCCCGTACCTTCAGGGCGGCCCGGAGAGAGGAAAAATCCCCGCTACCTGCGCTCGCCGGGGCGGGCGGGTCCCGGTGTCCCGGTGCCGGGCTACGGCGGAGAGGGGTGGAGAGGGACGGTGCTCCCGGCGCACGCCCGTGGACACGGAGCGGCAGCTTTCTAGGTGAAGGGAAGGAAATAAACCACCAACGAGCTTTTATTGTTATCATCATCATTATTATCATCGCCGTTTCTCTGCACATAAATAAATAAATAAATATGTCCCGGGGGGAGGGAGGGGAACGGAACGATACAACCAACAGCTGCGCGCCCGGCAGCGACGAAGTCAAAACGAAACCGAGAACAATTTTGAAAAGAAAAACAAACAAACAAACAAACAAAAAAAAGGAAAAGAAAAATATAATAAGCCAGACAGCCCCCGACCCTCCCCGTCCGCTCGCTGTCGGGCACTGCCGAGTTACCGGAGGGAGCCCCGGGACAGCATCCCTCCCGGCGTCCCGCACCGCCCGCCGCCGCGCAGCATCCGCGGGGATGTCTGTGAGGAGCCTCCCGCTCCCGGGGCTGCGCCTGCGGGGACACAAGTGAGACAGCACTACTGGGGGACGCCTGGGGTCCTGGGGAGCAGTTTATTTACAACAGGGCGCACGGACACCCGCCCCGTGGGGTCTAGAAAGGCGAGAAAGTCCTTCGTAAATTACACAGGTTATACAAAACGGTATAAAATCCTTCGGCTGCATGTCAGCACCGGAGCAGGCAGGACTCCCTCTCCTGCTCTCGCCACAGTTCCTGGGGAGCCGGGGTGGGTTTGCGGGGGGCTAGGGGGTGACTGCGAGGCCTCTGTCGTCCTTCCCTGAGGAGGACGGAGACATGCGCAAGTCCTCGTCGTCTTCCGAGCACTTGGTGGTGGTAAGGGACGAGCATTTGCAGCTGTGGCCGCCCCCCCCGCCCCGGTGGGAGCTGCTTTTGCCTTCTTTCTTGTGCTTGACCCGTCGGTTCTGGAACCAGATCTTCACCTGCTTCTCGGAGAGGTTCAGGTAGGTGGCGATCTCGATTCGCCGCAGCCGGGAGAGGTACATGTTGGAGGCGAACTCCCTCTCCAGCTCCAGGAGCTGCGTGCTGGTGAAGGCGGTGCGCATCCGCTTGCTGCTGGGCAGCTGGCTGGCCGTGCTGTCTGCGGAGCGGAGCGCACCGTCAGGACCTGCCGCACCCCCCCCGCAGCACCGAGCACCCTCCGATCCTTGTCGAGCCGCTCCCCACCCCCCCCCCCCGCCCCCCCCCCCCCCAGCCCCGCAATCCTGCCCGGCCGCAACCCTCCTTCCCCCGGGAGGGTGGTGGTGGGGGGGAACACGGCGAACCGGCAAGAGGCTGCCGGTCTGGGAGCCCCCCCAGCTCAGGGGGGTGCCGGGGCCGCCTCCCCCCTCTCCATCCCCGCCCCGTTCCCACCGCCTGGATTGGAGGCTCGGTGGGGCTTTCCCTGCGCATCCCCCGGGGCACCGGCAGAGACAAGGTGCCGGGACTCCCCGTCCAGCCCGCGGGCGCTGGGGCAGGGTCCCCCCCCGCCCCGTGTGCCTTGCTCCTCCCGAGGATCCCCATCACCTCCTCGCAGCGACCACCGTTAGCATGCAGCTGTGCCCGTCGTCCCCCCCTTCCCTTCCCCCTCCCCCCCCCCCTCCCAACCACTCGTGCCCCCCTTACCCACGGAGATGCAGTGGAACTGCCGGGGGTCGGGCAGCGGGTAGGCGCCCTGGTAGAGCGCCGGGGCGTGCCCGACACTGACGGCGGACACGGAGTGCTGCTGGCGGGCCAGGGGCGAGTGGCAGTACTGGGAGCCGAAGGGGGGGAAGGAAGCCTTGATGAGGGGGATGGCGGGCGGCGGCGGGTGCAGCTGGGAGGCGGTGACACAGAGCGGGCAGACGCAGAGCAGCCCGGCCTTGCGAGCGTGGCAGGCGCCGGCCGGCAGCCCGGGCAGGGGGTGCGAGGGGTGCACGGCGTAGGGGAAGAGCGGCGGCGGGGGGCTGCCCTCCCCTTTCTTCTCGCCCGCCTCCCGCAGCACCAGCGAGTCCACCAGGAAGGAGCGCGGCATGGCCCCGCGCAGCGCCCCGCGCAGCGCCCCGCGCAGCGCCCCGCGCAGCACCCGCGCAGCGCCGCTGGCCAGCCCGAGTGGTGCTGAACGGCGCCCGCCCGCCCGCTTTAAATAGCGCCCGCGCCATGTGATGGCGGCGCCCGGGCGCTCAATAGGCTTTCTGTGCCTCTTCTCTTGGCATTCACGCCGCACGCTCCCTCATTATTTCCCTTGTTAACTAAATGAACTGCATAATGTACTCTATTCTTGTCGACCCCACCCACGCCGTAGCAGGCGGCCTCTCCCCTCCTCTCCCTTTGGCGGGGTTATTTTCTCATTCTCTCGCGATTTAATATTCTTTTCTTTCTCTTTATCGCTCTCCTTCGCTTTCAGCCCAGCTTTCAGCCCGCTCCCCCTTGTTTATTTTGCCGGCTGCAGCCGCGGGCTCCGCCGGCACCGGTTTCCCCTGCCAGCCCCCCGGCGCCTTTCCCACCTGTGGCACCAGGTCGGCCGCCCCCCCCCCCCCAGCTCCGCCGGCCCCTCTCCCCTCGCCACCGGGCTGCTTCGTCCCCGTTACCCCTCCAGCCGCCGTCCCCAGCCCCGTGTCTTTGTTCCCAGCCCGGTGCCGGGACCCGCCGCTTATCGCCGTCGCCGCCGTCGGGCGAAACCCCCCCCGGCCACCGAGATGTGCCAGCCCGGTCCTCCACCGGCAGCCCCATCCTCCGGGCACCCTGCCGTGGGCGTGGGCGCCCGGGCACGGATAACGGCCACCGAGCTCCCCAAGCAGCGCGGGGTGCGCTGCCGCGGGTACAGAAACCCCGCCACGCAGAACGCCGCTCCGTGTCGGCGGCACCCACGGCCAGCGCCTGAGCGGAGGGAGAAGAGGCGCACGGCACCCGCCGCGCCTCTTCCTACCGGCTCCCGCTGCCCGGTTTTAGCGGTAACAACCGACATCGCGCTCCGCACACGGCGGCCCCGGCCGCGGCCGCGCAACGCCCGCGCCCCTGCCCCTCCGCGCCGCGCACAAGCGCGCCGGGAAGTCCCCGGGGCTGCGAGGACCGACAGGGTAAAGGCTTATTTCTCCCGTACGATGAGATTTAGCTTAAACACGCTAAATCTGGAGTTCTTAACACAGGGATCGGCAAAACTTCCAGCCGAGCCCAAAGCTCGGTTCTGCGCCTTCATCTGAGCTAACGCGCACCGGCGCTTCCCCGCGCAGCGGCACGCCGGCCGCGCAGCAGCTCTCGGCTTTGGGCTCCCTGGAGCTGGTTGATTTTGTAGGTGAATAAGGAATACTAACAAATAATAATAATAAAAATTCCTCGGATCACGTTTTCCTTCCCGATCTTTCCGTTTAATATACGGGGGGGGGGGGGGGGGGGGGGAAAGAAAGACAGACGCACCCGCCGACTCCCGTCAAAATGTGGGGAGATTTTCTCCCTACAGTAACCTGCTCGCCTCAAAACCAAATGGACTTTTTTAAATGAAGGGAAGGAAAAGCCTCGAAAGCGGTGTACTCCCGTGTCTCTGGCTTGTGCGGAGGCTCTTCTTGTCTGCGGTCGCATTTCTCACTGAAATCTATGGGAGTTTTGCCGAGATACTGCTGATGCCCGAGCCTAGAAATGTATGTGCACAAATAAATGGCGAAAAATACAGAGCGAACGAAAACGAATGTTAAGTAAAATCTCAGTCCCGCAATGATTTAGGAAGGCTTTCCAAGTGTTCTTCCCCTAAAAGCGTTAATGGGGTTTGGATTTTCGGTTTGGTTTGGTTTTGTTTTTAAGGGACTGGTAATTTAAAACATTTTCCGCCGGAGCTGGCGCCCGGGAAAGGGCATCTCTCCCCGCTGAGAAGTGGCCAGCAACCGAGGGGGGGTGATTCAGCCTCAACCCGAGGGATTCCTGCTGCCCAGGGACTGAACCCCAGCACTGCAAGCCGCAGGGAGGCAAAGGGTTAACAGCTCCTGAATGCACACCAAGCCCAAAGCTACTGGGAAAGAATATCCAAAAAAATAACCAGTTTTTTTTTTCCAGCCGCTGGACCTTATTGAATGTCATTGAAGAAAGTTTTGAATGCCAGATAAAGAGAGGCGAATTAAAGTGTGTGACAGCAGAGGATAAGCAAACACAAAGAGAACTCTGTCACACTTTGGGCAAAATCCGTGGGCTTTTTACCAAGCCTCTTCGCTATGATTGAATTAAGTAATAGGAAAACATTTTCTTTCAGTTTAGAGCCATTAGACAAAAACTTCAAAGCGAATAACACTTTTTAATGTGCAGCCCAACAATGGAATCTGTTTTGTGCTGAAATGTTTAAATGGTTTGTTGTGCAACTGTGGGCTGAAGTAACCCAGACTGCAGCAAAATAGCATCCTTCAGGCCGTTTTATGAGCGCTTGAAACTAGCTCAGACCTTTAATCCCAGCGCTTTAAACTAGCCTCCCCTGTCTTTTTCGACACCTTTTTTTTTTTTTTTTTTTTTTTTTTTTAAATAGGGGAAATTCGCCTCGTATGTTCGCTATCTGGAAGCGATCGCCGCCTAACGAAAACGGCACCGGGAGCGGGGGAAGAGACAGCGCTGACGGGGTACGCGCTGCAGGCGGCTCTTGGGGGGGTGGGGGTGGTGGGGAAATATAGGGGGATCCCCCCTCCCCGGGGCTGCGCGGTGCCCCCCGCCAGGACCTGCCCCTGCCCTGCGCGGCCGCCCGCCCCGCTCCGCGCCCGGCTGCCCCGGCCCCGCGGGGGGGGGTCGTGCCGGGACAGGGGCGCCGGTGCCGCCGGGAAGTGCCGGCTCTTGGGCTCCGGAGGGAGAGAAATACCCGGTGGTGAATTTTCCCCCCCGCCCCCCCCCCACTTTCTCCCCGCGCCCTCAACTCGCTGTCACCCCCACCGGAGATGGGTATGGGGAGAGGGGGGCATTGGGGTGTGCATCGGCTGGGGGGGACCCTCGGTGAAGGGAGGGGGAGGTACCACTGCGGGGGATGAAGGAGAGAGGGCAAAAGCGTTAGCACTGATTGAGGGGTGTCTTCCCCCTTGGTTGGGGGGGCTTATGCCTGCGAGGGGAGAAGGTGTCACACTGCCACTGCCTGGGGACAGCGGTAGGGACATGGCTGGAAAGAGAGCCCTCATCATTTCGAGGGAGGCACTCAGCCCCCCGGGGAGCTGCCATTAATATCTGGGGGTGAGAGGTACCTAACACACACCATCAATCCCTAAGCAGAGTGTGGAGAGGTGCATCAGTTTGGGGGTGAAAGGAGGTGAAGATGGGATACTGTTGGGATGAGATGGAACCACTATTTCCAAGGAGACCGTGTCCTTGGTAGCTGGGAAGGGCTGATGATTTGTGGGTGACTGTAATATCCCCTACAGCCTAGCCTGAGAAATTATTTTTGAATGGCAAATAACAAAACAAATAAAGGCCAACACTGACCCACAAGCCACACACCGTGTGGTGGATTGTCCAAAAAAATGTGCCTTTTTACATTGGACAAACACACTCAGGAGTAAGCCCGTAAGGTACCTGTGCACTCCTTTAATTAACTTATCCACAGAATCAATCTGAGTTTACTTGAGTAACCAGAAGGATATTTTAAAAAAATCACTGCTTTATCAGCAAAATGGATTTTTGTGGCTGTTCTGCTTTCCTCGTTGGTCTCTTGCTTCAATGAACAGGACTAACTGCATGAACAGATAACCAAAATGTTATTTTTGTCTCCTGACTCAAACTGTACCCTCTACAGAATGAATGTTTCCTCATGGGCTTATCTTGCATGCTGTCACGACAGTGCCTGAGTAACCAGCCGATTTTGCAGTGTTTATTTCCACAGCATCTCCAAGGAGAGGTAGAGCAAGCTCCGTTCTGCTGACAGGTCACCAAGGTGAAGTGATGAGGGAGGGTACCTACCTGGGACCAGCAGAAGAAAATGCTTGAGGAGTGCTTGTGTTGCTCTTATGTGAAGCTCAGTGTCTGAAAACTGCAGTGTATATCTTGTGCACTGACTTTTGTCAAATTCTGGAAGTGTTTGGCACCCTCAAAGCCAGGGTTCAGGAAAGTCAGTGAGACAGTGAGAAGAACACAGGTATTGAGTATCTTCAGAGAAAAAAAAAATAATCCTGTGCTCAGTGATCTATTTTGCACTGTATGTGAATACATGAGAGAAGCAGAAATAAAACCTAGTCTGAACACAGGCTACAGCTACATCATATCAGACCAGAAACCCATCTACAGCCATAACTTCTCTGCAGCAGTGGCTGTAGTGGAAATCTAAGGAAGTCTATGGGAGAAGGACAAGTGTAAAGTGATCCTTCTGTGGTTTACTCCTGGCCTCCAGTGATCCGCAATGCAAGGGCTTCAAGAAACATAGGCAACATGTTTGTGTTTAATTCCAGTTCTTCCAAAATTAAGGCAAAAGCACAGCTTGCTTTGTCATGAAGTTGCCCTATGTTTTCCTTTAGCTCTTGCCTTTTCTATCAATTCCTTCCAAATTTACTGTTGTATAGGTTTGGTAGCCTACCAGCGATGGCCTTCATCCTGAAGTTCTGCTACATTTCCATCATGATTCATCCAGTTTCATCTAGTTTCCACCACAAACTATCAAGGCAATAACTAATCCGTGCCAGTAAAAACCTGTGCCACAGGAGGACATAATCAAAGCTGCTTGTTCCCAGGACCTGTGTTTTTTTCCTTTGATCACTTTCAACAGCAGATATCTAAGGCAGAGATTTGCCATTTAGCTTTTCTTCAGGCCTGTTGCTTGCTAGCAGGGTGGGTCTATAAGGCAATTCTGTAATCACCTTTGAAGAAGAGAGTTTGCAGCTCTGTTTCTCCTCCTTGATTTGACCTTTCACCCAGGAGGAGGTGTCAGAGAAGTAGTTGTACAGAAATAGTGAAAAAGTAGCAGGAAAAGTAGAAACATGTAAAATACACAATTTAAAACAGCCTTTTGCTTTTATAGAGAGACCACATTTCAAAATGCTGATGACAAAATGACGCAGAGGATGGAGAAGTCCTTGAGAGTAATGAAGACAAGGAATTGAAAAAAGAAGATGGATGTGAATTCTGCAAATCTGGTTAAACTATTAAGTCATTAGAGGTATGGTACTTCAACCTCAGAATCCACCCTGTTTCCCATCCATTTTTGATTATCGTCTTCTCCTTTCTCCAAATTTCTCACTTTTACATACACTGAGTCCTTTACAAACTGAAAGTTTTTGAGGCTGTTTGCCCTTTGAGAACACCCAAGGGGAAATTCCATCATTTCATATGGTAAGAGACTGTATTGTATCTGTTATTAATAGGAAGCATTTGAACAATTTTCTGCAGCCTGATGAACCTCTTTGGAGGTTTTAATCACATTCACGTAGCAAGTACTCAACAAACCATATTGATCTGTAGCATACGTATTTGGGATTAGGGATACAACAGGTTCAGTATTGTCTTCTCATCCACTGCCTGACAGATTTGGAGGGTTCTGCAGTGACTGTGGTTATTGCTGAATGAGACATCTGATTAGTGCATTCTGTGATGGAAGAGAGAAAAATAAAGGTCTATTAGAGCCACTGTTAAAGATATTTCTTCATCTTCTCCTAAGTGAAGATGTACTTGAAGCTGATAGGAAAAAGCAGAATTTCCCCATCATTTAAAAAAGAATAACAAAGAGCTGAAGATGGAGTCAATAAAGGTACTCAAGATCAAACTCTGGAAGACTAACAGGACTTAAACTTGCCAGACAGTTCCCCAACACACAGAAGACATTTCCTAGATGGTTTCGCAACGCTGCTATACAGCCACATGCAGAAACACACCATGAGTATTTCCAGAGGAGGAGTATGGCAAGTGGGGCAGCATGTTTTGCTTTGGATCAACGGCTGGTAGGTTGTACATGGTGAGTGGCAAGGGTTGTGAGAAAAGAGGGAGGTTGAGAGCCTGGAGCAGGGTTTCTTGGCCACTGCTGGTGGCATAGTCACAGAGCCTGAAAGTTTCAGATGAGAACTGTGTAGCTCAGTTCCGTCTTTGATGTTGGCAAATGCAAGTTCCTCAAGTGTTTATCGCAATTGAATGTGAAATGATTATCTTAGACGTTTATTCAGCTTGTGTAAAGCAGACCTCACCAAGGTATGTTAATTCCTTTAACTTGACAGTCCTGGCAGTAGACTGAGAAGAGGAATGCTCTGAACTGACAAAATGATTTTCTTCTTTTCATTACATTTTGAAGACTCAGAAAAGCCTTTTGAATGCAGTAGAGTATCCAGAACATATTAGGTTACGTGTGTTTGTGTCTGCATATCTGGATATGAACTTGTATGTTATATTATTAAAGATATTGATCCATATATCAAGTGTACAGGATGAGATTGTACAGTACAGCCATACACAACCATGTTGTAGCAATTTTATAGAAATAATTTCCTGGAAGCTGAGCACAGCAACTTATTGATCTCCTTATATTTGCATGGAAATCTTCCCGTACAGAGTAAAACATTTTTTAAAGACACAAACCAAGATTTAGTTAACAAAACCACCAACATGGATATCCAAGTCAATACGTGACAAACATATGTAATGGCACTGCATTTTTTATGTATTTTTTTTGTGTAAAGCTTGCAAATCTCATTCTTCCACTTCCTTGTTTTTGTAACTATAATGACCCAATATATGCAAAGTTTGGATTTGCAGTTGTTACAGTCTGACCTGGGCTAGTAACAGACCTGGGAAGGCTTCTACTCAGAATGTGAACCTCACAAATCTGACTTCATGCTCTTTTACTGTTAGATCTCCATCTCCCACATTTGGAGAGTTGTGTCAAAGACTCTCCTGTCCCATGGCTCTGTGTGCCTGGTGTGCAGAATCACAGCTGTGCTACTGTTGGGGACGTGCATGAGCAAGGAGGCTCAAAGTGTCTCCTGAAGGAGCTCACATCTTGGTTTTAGTGTTGTCCCCCAGTCCCTCCCATCATGGGCTAAGGTGGTTTCCTCCACTGTGCTTCAGCAATACTGTCCACCACATGATCGCAGGCAGAGCTTTCATGTTTTGGGAAGATAGGCCAAAGCTGTGTGCTCTGATGGCTCTACAAAAAAAGATTATCCCAAGATATGGGCCTTATGCCAGTGAAGTTCGATGGGAAGACACCATACTCCAAAATACAGGTGTATTTGTAAATGTATATATCACAGACTTCTGATATTGTACAGATCTTGTCAGACCTTTGAACTTCAGCTCTTGCAGTTTGTGTGAAACACCTATGAAAGCATAAATTTGTTGCAGTATAGATGCTTCTCAGCAGCCATCCAAAATATTCTTTATCCCCTGTAAGAAATGAAATCTTAGTCAAACTTTATTCTCCATGTAGTGCTACTGTGGGTACATAAACTCTTCTCAGTGTGCTACCTTCCACTGTGCCTATTGCAGACATACAGGGCATGCCTTGTTTCAAGAGGAGGGAGCCTACATAAGAGCTGGTCACCCTTGGCTCCCTTTGCAGTCGGTGGAGAGAAACAGGTACCTGCAGGGAGGGATTCATTCGACTTACTTCAGAAATCCTTAAAAATAAATTAAAGAATCCCATCAGAAATGCCTATCTGGCACTACAAAGAATCCTTAAATGCCTAACCCAGAAGCATGTGTCCAGGTGAAGCCCACTCGTGCTGCCCCTCTGTACCGCTCTGTCTCAGCTGTTGTCTTTGCTCGCAGAGGGAGGCTGCAGTTCTTTGGAGCATGAACTCTCCAGAAGCCATGGGATTGCACAACGTAGTAGCCCAGAAAAGGATGTGTGGAACCCCTTTACTCCATGGCTTCTCCCACTTTTGTCTCCTATGTTTGCATCATTGCTCTTCTGATACCTTTGGCAGCTTGTGTAAGTGAGGTCAGAGCCTTTAATGCCACTCTTGTCCCAAGGTATGGAAACTAATTAGAACCCTGTGTGTTAAAAAAATTGTCCCAGAAGACCTGAGTTATCCATTAGATTTTAGTCAGTCATTCCTCTTCACTCTGTATTTTCTAAGTTTTCCCTTCAGTTTTCCAACTTCACTTCTTCTTTGGATGCTCTCCTTACTTTTTATCCTCTTCTTCACAGCGTCTATCATTTTCTCCATCACCTTCACTTGCTGGCTTTGTTTTCTTTTCAGCCAGATCACTATCTCAGTAAATGAAGCAATTCTTCTAATAGCTTTTCATCTAGAAGTGTGAGAGAAGAGGTCTGACTGTGGATGAATGATGTCTTCCAATTATTCCCACCAAAAGATCAAACTAGGAGGGAGGACAAGCAGGATTGATAGTATCTTCTCCAAATTTTTTGCATTGCCCAGACACAGGGCTAGGGGAAAAAAAAAGAAAAAAGATAGTATGTCATAAAAGGACAACATTCTGTCTGCCACAAATTAGGAGACTCTACTGTCTTGGTCACAGGCATATAAAATGAAATGATCAATTAATCTTGCCATAAAGAACAGGCTGGGGGAGAATCAATGTTACAATCTGTCCTGGGTTTGAGTGAGTGGTGGTGTTTTTTGGTAACAGGGGAGGGGGCTATAGGGGCGGCCCCGTGTGAGAAGCTTCTTGAAGCTCCCCCAGCTCCAAGTCAGCTCCACCTCTGCACCAAAACTGAGCCCATCAGCTGCGCCTCTGTGATAACGTATTTAAGAAGGGACGTGGTGAGGAGCAGTGGGACTGGTGAGGAGGAGTTGCGACAGCTGCGTGAACACCAAGGTCAGTGGAGGAACGGAGGAAGAAAGGAGGGGGGAGGTGTGCCGGAGCAGAGACCCCCCTGTATCCTGTGGTGAGACGGCAGGGCGGCACCCCCTGCCACCCATGGAGATCTACGGTGGAGCAGACATTGATTTATGGCCTGTGTTTCACATGCATGGTCAAGGTTTTGTGCCCGAAGAAGGCCGGGGTCTTGTGGGTAAAGGTAGCCCCGCTGCTGTAATTCAGCGCTGGGAGGATTGCAGCATGCGGGGGAGTCCCACGCCGGAGCAGCTCGGGAAGGGCTGCAGCCGTGGGAGGGAATCCAGTCGGAGGAAGTTGGTGACCCATGACGGAGCAGTGTGGGGAACGCTGCGGCCCATGGGAGGGACTCATGTCGGAGAAAGTTTGTGGAGGACTGTCTCCTGTGAGAGGGGGACCACGATGGAGCAGGGGGAACAAGTTCCAGGAGCTCCCCCCACTAAAGATGGAAGAAGCAGCAGCACTGACTGCACCCCCCCATTCCCTGCCCCTGCGCCACTGGGGGAGGAGGTAGAGATATCGGGAGCAGAGCTGAGCCTGGGAAGAAGGGAGGGGTGGGGGGAAGGTGTTCTCAAGATGTGGCAATGCTTCTCACTGTCCTACTCTGTTACATGTTGTTGTGAGTGTCTGTAATAAATGTATGTTCTTTTTTTCCTCCCCCTAACAACTCTGCCTTTTGTATGACCATAATGGGTGATCTGCCCCTCCCAGTCCTGTCTCGAATCCCAAGCCTGGCTCATTTGTCCCTTCTCATTGCTGGAGGGAAGGGAGGAGTGAGCGGCTGTATGGTGCTCAGTTGCCCTCTGAGCTCAAACCATGACACAGTCAAGTAAGGGAGGACAGAAATTTTAGAAACTTCTACAGATGTCAGGAGATGAATTGTGCTCAGAGGTGAAGAAATACTTAGACCGAATCTTCATCACCAATTGAAAAAACTCAGAAATTGCACAAACCATTGCTTTTTCTTCTTGACAGATTTTAACCAAATTTCCACTTGTTCTTTTTCATGACCAAAATTAGATCAGATATTGAAATAATTTCCTTCATGGTTAAAAATGGCTAGAAAGGGACTGGAAGTGGAGAGGGTGTCAGAATCCTCAAGATCCAGACTGGCTTTTAGTGTGTGCATCGATACACTTAATGTACACACAGCAATACCTAGGAGATCTTCTTTGTAAAGTAGTATCCTGGCCAGACAGCTTAAGGAAAAGACAGGGGACTCTGCAGGCTGAACATCATTATTATGGCAATGTCTGAAGGATAAAACTGTGGCCAATACATGTCCTCCAGCTGTTTTGTCATTAAAATAGCCACAGATCTGGCTTGACCAAACAGAGAAAGCAGGGTCACATAAAGGATCTTAAACACCCTGGCAAATGCTCACCAGTATTGTCATCACACGGACACCTCTCCCCTGGCCACCTCTGGGCCTGGCAGGAGGCGTGGAGTGTGGAATCCTCTCTGCAGCCTTTCTGCTACCCACAAAGACTCTTCAGTACTGGCAAAGGAAAGAGCAAGGAAAAGTGGCACTAAATCTCTTATTTGCATTTTCAGTTTTGCCCTCTTTAACCGATGAGCTCTCCTACAGCAGGAAAAAACAGACCAGAATGTATCTGCCATGAGTTTCCATCTCATTTGTCCTGTGGACACTCTGTCTTTCGTTTCATCAAATCCCTTCCTTTCCAGAAGTATAATCAACCTCATGTCAGGAAAGATCCTCCTCCCTTCAAAAGTGATGGGAGGTTTTTTACCACTGATGGCCTCAAAATGACATCTACCTTTTTGCAGCTGAGACAGTGAAGGAAGACTCCTGAGCCCAATTTGCTTTCCTGTTCTGGACAGGATTCTGCAACATCTCTCTCTATAGGAAGGACCTTGCTCTGAAGTGAAGGCAGCAGCACTTTGGAGGAGCCTGTGACCAGCCTGGATATTGCTGGCCTTCTCTCTCTGGTACTGCAATCATTTTGGTAGCTGTAACTCACAGGTCTTGGCCTTACCATCACCCTCTTCATGAAGCTGCAGTGTCCTCTCTTCCCTCTGCCCAGGGTATTTGCCTGGGCTGATCTGGTTATGGAGTACCACCTTTTTCATCGGCTGGTCCATCCTTGCTTTGGTCAGAATGCTGTGTTTGGTCTCGGGAAGCCTGGCTTCTCTCAGCAGAGATAACAACCGAATCATTGGCAACACTGAGTGCTTCCACAGGGAGAAAGAAATCGTAGATCTCTCCCTTATTTTAGACATTTTGGGGCAGTTATTTTTAGGCTTGATTGCTAATAATTTCGCTTGCACATACTGTTTGGCTTTACTGTGGTACTTAATGTGAAAAGTTACTTTAATACACAGGATTAGCAGAACTTCCATGAGGCACAGCTGTTCAGCATCCCATTAGGTACAGTTCACAGCATTTATAATTTTTCACACACACACAAATGCGCAGAGGCAGGCAGTGGGGCAAATACGTGTCTCTCCCAGAGCAGCCAAGCTGCAGGACTTCTTTCTCACAGACTTTGGGGCTTAGGCTCTGCTCCTCAGGTGTGTCAGGATTGGAGTGGACCTGCAGGTGAATCCAGCTGCAGCTGCAGTGTGTTACTGCCCTGGCCTGGGGACAACGGCTTCCTGGGGCTCTGCACCCTGTGTTGTCCCTGCCCCAGGGCCATCACACCTGCTCCTGCACAGCCTGGGGTGGCAGGGTAAACTATCTTTTTGAAAGCTTGGGTTTTAAAAAGTTTTTGGGGTTTTAAGAGTAAGAGGAAGTATCTGACAGGTTTACCCTGTGTTATTTAAGCGATAGATTGAGCAGACCACAGATGTGTTTCTTAGAGGAAATGGAAAAGGGTTAGGAAGGAAGAGGAAAGCATTAGTGTAAGGAAGCACAAGGACTTCTGTTGTCTTGTGCCGTGCTGTTGCATGACGGTGTGTGTCTGAGTGCTGGTTGTTCGCTTCCCTGGTGCGGTGGGTGACCCAGCAGAAACACATTTTTCTGAGGGATCTGACCGTCCCGTTTTTGGAAACATGAGTTTTCTTTAAGGGGCTCTGGCTGTGGCCCATGGGGAGGGCAGTGCACAACACGGGGGGTCCATCCCAGGGGCTGACTGTGGTCAGCATGCAGCAGAGGGGCCTCATCCCAGGCTGGGGTCCCCAGAGCAGAGCATCCCCATGGCCAGCCCTACTGCCATCAGTCACCCTCCTGCATGGCCAGCCAGCACTCAGTGCCCATGGGGGCTGGGGGGGCTCTCCGGGAGTCCCTGCCGCGCTTTCCCAAGCCATACCCAGAGGGATCAGCAACCCCAGAGCCAAGGCCAGGGTCACAGTCATTTGTTTCTCCCCAGC
Organism: Tyto alba; assembly: GCF_018691265.1. NCBI lineage: Eukaryota > Metazoa > Chordata > Aves > Strigiformes > Tytonidae > Tyto > Tyto alba. The sequence continues at coordinate 22,567,580 of NW_024881282.1, read as the reverse complement.
AAGCTTGCAAAGAACAAGGGGCGTGCATGGCAATCCCCTGGCCCCGCGCTCAGCTTGGGGGTGCAGCCCTCTCGTTGCCCCTCGGCCTCTCCTGCTGACCTTTCCTACGCCGCTGCTTTTTCTCACAGAGGATGTGTGTGTTGGGGGGGGGTGTGGGTGTGTCTGTGAAAGGGAGGGTCTCCTGTTTGTCCTGTGGCTGTCACCATGCAGCACACACCAAAACGAGCTGCAGAAGGGTGAGGGCATTGCTCGGGGCCAGCCCCTGAGGCGCAGGGGCCGGTGGCTTTGCAGTGCCCACCAGCCGGGTTTCGGCAGCAGACGGTGCTGGCCATAGCCAGGAGCCCCGAAGCTTGGTGACCGTGGTGGCAACAGCTCCACAACTTCTGTGTTATTGCGTATGTCAGAAAGGCTCCTCTGCCTCTTCATAGAGTAATGTGATTCAGATCACCAAAAAAATCTCCCTTTGAAGGGAGGAGATCTTCTGAGTGAATTACTGTATTGGTTGCATGTGATAGGGAAAAAGAGCACAAGAGTACATGTGCGTTGTGCCTGTCTATTCAGGATTGTCCCAAGCTTGCTCCTTTGAGGCAGGTGTTTGCAATCTAAATTAGATGCCAGAATTACTTTGCAGACATGACAACTAATCCAAAGTGAATCATGCCCAGGAGTAGACGTGAATGCCTGCTGAAGACTGCTAACACAGAGTCAACGTCATGACATATGTTTCCCTCTCCCTGAAAAACAAAGAAATACCAAAGGTGCCAGTAAAACATTAAAAAAGATCCAAACCACAAACACACACACAAAGATGCAATGCTTGAGGCTGAAAGTCACCATTGTGGGCTCCGTGAAGCCTACCAGCATGCAGCATATGATTCAGCTGCTTGTTATATTATCTCAGATTATTTGTCAGGGGCAAATACAACACCCTAGTGCTCTTGTGAGACCAACTCATTCTGCAGACCCCTGGTCACTCCAGGTGCTGCTGTCAGTGGGCTCTTTACCTGGGAAGCATCACAGGTCCTGTCCCATCTCTGTCACAGCTTGTCATTTAGCCCTCCTGACCTCTAACATGTCATAGGATTATGAAACGAATCTTCTCCGGTCTGCATTTGTGACGCTGATCCTTCTGTCCCGTGATTTGAATTTTTCAGATTTTTATTATCACTGATGTGTATTTAGCAGAAGAAGAGGTGCAGTGTTTTAGAAAGATGCTCAAGTAGTAGCTGATACCTGTAGCAGCCGACAAAGCTATTTTTTTAAGAAAAATCGGCATGGAAATTTTGCACAGGTTTTTAAGAATAGTTTCTTGTTTTCTGTGTTTCTTTTAGATTTGGATCTTATTTCTCCTCATTATATGGGCTTGTTCAACACAGGCAATGTGGGCAAAGGAGCCAAAATTTAGCACCCCTTGCACATGTCCCTTTGGTGTCCCTTCCAGCTATGCTCACAGGTGAGAAATGGGGGAGCATTACTTCTGCTGCAGCTCCACTAAGAGGAGGGGAAGGCAGAGAAGATGTGAGTGTGGGGAAAGGGAAGAGCTCTGTCACTGCCACACCAGAGCATGTGTGGCACTGGATGGGGGAGGCAAAATAAGGAAGGACAAAGACTTATTACAATCCATCACAGTGCCCAGGTAAAACTATGTCTGCATAAGACCCCACTAAAACCCCATGAGACTGTGTTGGTGTGCATAGCTGTTGTCCCATCCACCTTCCCTACATACACATTTCTCCCTACTGCCAGCTGCTTTCTAACAATTTCCTCAGCCCTGCATTTTCAGCAAGTAATTTTTGCAGGGTAATGCCCATCTTTGCTGAAAAGCAACTCAGATTTGTGTTGAGTGTCATGAGGAATAGTGTGAGGTACGCAAGTGGAACATCTCCTTGCGTTTAAAAGGGTAAAAATCTCAGCTGTTTGTTCCTTAACTAACAGGTTAGATTAAAGTGTTGAGCACCACAGTGCCAAAGAAACCTGGTCCAGGGCAGTACAGCACGGTGGGGTTCAGACACATACCAGCAGCAATAACACACTGCAGGCTGTTGCTGTGCTGGTTTCACTTGGCCAGGTCACATACCGTCCCACTTGGAATTAAAGGACATGAAAGAGACCCTCCTCAGGGAACTGGTGTTGCATGCATGGGTATGAGTTGATTTTTCTGCTGTTTCACTATTGACTTGGTCATCTGGGAAGCTGTATCTGAGGTCAAGGCCGAGTCTGCAACTCCCTCCTGGACAGAGCCCACTCACTGCTTGCTGGAGCAGTAAATGAAGTGCAAGTCACCTTTGTGGTATTGCTGGCTGGATGGTGAGAAGCACGTACGTTTAATTTTGTGCAAATTAAACATGAAAACTGTTTCCCAGTCTTTACTTGAAGCTTCACCTCTGCTCACACAGATAGAGCTTGCTCACAGGGAAAGACCAATAAAAGCACCAGCAAAGAAGTTCTTGTGAGAAGGGCTTGGGACAGCTGAATGTGCACGTGGGTGTGCGTGTGCGTGTCTGTGTGTGTGTGTACACACCTGTGTGTATTTGCAGTCCTTTTGATACCCTGGTAATGCCAATTTACACTTTGCCCTGAAGTCGTGGAGTTATGAAAAACTGCTGTGAGACATAAATGAAGCCTGCAGTATCATTTTTCCCTGTTACTTCCTACTATTTAAGTCTGTGAACCACGTAAACAAAAAAGTCGCTAATAAAGTTTTGACTTTCTCAGAGCATTGGTTCTTTATGTGTCATTTCACCACTAGTAGCAGCCCACTTCACTTTATTGGCCAAACTGAGAAAAAAGTGTCCTTCAGTCTGTCTTTCAATGTTCATCTTCTGGCTCTTAGGCTCCTTGGGACAGAAACCACCTTCTGACCCGGTGTTTGTACAGCACCAGGCTCCCCCAGGCTCAGCCCCGAAAGCCTTCTGTTTCCACCAAGTGTAAATCAAACTGGAGACAATTTTACTTTTCTCCAGCCCAGAGGAGGGGAGGAATTATGTCCTTCCTGAAACACTGGTGAAAAAAAAGCATTTTTTTCAAGCAAGCATCCTTCTTCTATGCAGATTGGAGAGATGAGTCCAAGAAGAGCAGAAGACAAAAAAACCTTGTGACACGTACATTATTTTATGTGTTGTCTCTTCATTCAGCACGCAGGCTGACATGGAGGAGTTTTTAACATTGAATGCCTGGGGCAGCATTTTAGATACTGAGCAAAATGATTTCTCGTACATGGGGAGCTTGTTCAGAGCAACTTATCTGATACATCATGATGTCTCAGATATTTTAGTACACACTTGCTTGGAAATATGCTTATGGTAGGGATATAAAATACAGCAAATTAGGAAGACGTGAAATCCACAGAAAGGTGTTCTGGTTAGCACAGCACTCACAAAAAGTTTAAGATAATGAATAATGAAGAGGATGGAGGACTCTAAAACAGATAGGCTAATTCTTTTGCCATGAGATATTTATGTGTGTTAAAACACAAGGGAAAAATCATCAGCTCGGTGGGTCAGATGAGAAACCTGACTCCCTTTGGTTGCATTAGTCCCAAATCTGTGAGTCCACCCCTGTAACCTGTCCCTGGGAGGATGGCAATGTAGCTCCACTCATCACAGCATCTCGCTAAAAGGACCATGGTGCAAGAGTTGGAAGAATACAGTCCAAGCAAGGCATTAGGAAATTAGTCTAAATTACTGAGTTTTCACCTCAGTGATGAGGGTCTTCACCCCAGCACCCCTCCAGACCAGCACTGAAACCAGTCGGTGCAGTGGAGCACACCTATGTGGGACAGTCCCCTGTAAATGTGATATTTCTGGTGGGAAAATACTTGAAATCATAGTAAAACTGCTAGAAGACTAGAAAGCTAGCTGCAAGAAAAGATAGGAACCTCTAGCATTTGACAGCATAACAGTGAATGTATCCTTGTTAATGCTAGGGACTGGACAGAAATGGTTGGTGGCAAAATGTTTTGTGTACCAACAAATATCTCACTGCTCTTCCCCTCATGGCCATGAAGAGGAAAAGGAAAAAGCAGCTCCATTGCTCCCCTGAGAGGGACAAGCACAAATGCCATCTAAAGGAGGGCAGCGGGAATGGGTGAGCAGTTGTGTTGGGTTGACCTTGGCTGGACACCAGGTGCCCACCAAAGCTGCTCTATCACTCTCCTCAGCTGGACAGGGGAGAGAAAATACAACAAAAGTCTTGTGGGTCGAGATAAGGGCAGGGAGAGGTCACTCACCAATTACTCGTCATAGGCAAAACAGAATCAACTTGGGGAAATTAGTTTAATTTATTACCAATCAAATCAGAGTAGGATAATAAGAAATAAAAAGTAAGTCTTATAGCACCTTCCTCTCACCCCTCCCTTCTTCCTGGGTTTAACTTCACTCCCCATTTCTCAACCTCCTCCCCACCAGTTGTGCAGGGGGACAGGGAATGGGGGTTGTGGTCAGTTCATCACATCTTGTCTGTGCCACTCCTTCCTCCTCAGCAGCAGGACTTCTCACACTCTTCTCCTGCTCCAGCGTGGGGTCCCTCCCATGGGAGACAGTCCTCCATGAAATTCTCCAACGTGAGACCTTCCCACGGGCTCTAGCTCTTCACAAACTGCTCCAGTGTGGGTCCCTTCCACAGGATGCAGTCCTTCAGGATCAGACTTCTCCACTGTGGGTTCTCCACAGGGTCACAAGTCCTGACAGGAATCTGCTCTAGCGTGGGCTCCTCTCTCCATGGGTCCACAGGTCCTGCCAGGAGCCTGCTCCAGTGCGGGCTTCCCACGGGGTCACAGCTTCCTTCAGGCATCTGCCTGCTCTGGTGTGGGGTCCTCCATGGGAGATCTGCTCCCCCGTGGACCCCCATGGGCTGCAGGGGCACAGCCTGCCTCACCACGGTCTTCACCAGGAGCTGCAGGGGAATCTCTGCTCCAGCATCTGGAGCATCTCCTCTCCTCCTTCTTCACTGACCTTGGTGTCTGCAGAGTTGTTCCTCTCACATATTCTCACTCATCTCTCTGGCTGTAGTTTCTATTGCACAAGTTTTTTCCCCCCCACTTCTGAAATACATTCTCACAGAGGCGCTACCACCGTTGCTGATGGGCTCAGCTTTGGCCAGAGCGGGTCTGATTTGGAGCCGGCTGGCGCTGGCTCCATTGGTCACAGGGGAAGCTTCTAGCAGCTTCTCACAGAAGCCACCCCTGTAGCCTCCCTGAAGCCAAAACCTTGTCACGCAAACCCCAAACAGCAATGCCATACCCAAGGGTGTGTGTCCCTGCCTGCCCGAGCACAATATCTCCCTGCTGAACCACCTGCATGATGAGCTGAGGTCCTAGGTGTTAGAATTCTTGGCACTCTAAGTAAAAGAGAGCTCGAGACTCTACCAGTTCACTTCATGGCAACATTTTGCAGAGTCAGTAGGTGAACCTGTAAAAGTTAAGGTCTTAATCCGTAAAGATTAAGATCTAGCAAAATCAAGAAATGAGTACTATTAATGAAAACGTAACATGAAAGCCAAATACCATATATTTCTGAGGCTTCCCTTGTGATTTTTCATTGCTTCAGGTTGGCAGTGTTAGACAGCTTCACAACTAGAAGGCAAAACTGCCAGAAGTTATTTTTCTAGTGTTTTAATGTCTTAAAGGTTTTTTTCAGTATGGCTTTACAATATTCCGCCCCCCCCCCCCCCAAAAAAAAACCAACCAACACAAACCTCCCTTTCTCAAGCTTGCTGTTGTTCACCACTGTTCTCCATGTGCGCATCATTGCTTTCAAATGAAAACTGGCACTTCTGTGTGTTTGACAGAATGAAAGAAGAGCAACCATCAGTTTTCTCCAATGGGAATTTATGGATCATGCTTTCTCGAACTAAAAAACAACCTTCTGAAGAGCTTAGTGGCATCTGAAAATACTAGATATTTAGATTATAAAGTTCCCCACAGTTTCAACAAATACTGTTTTTACTATTTAAAATTTTATAGTAAAAATGAGATGATGATCAAGAGAAATTCTCCCTTAGTCATGGAAAAATGCCCCCAGCAGAGTCTCGCAAAACAGCTCAGGGGAGAGAGGCACATCTTTAATTAGAATTAAAAACTAACAAAGGATACAGTGAACACCCAAACATGAGAAACATCAAACAAAAAAATAACCCATTCATTTGATGTTTTTTTAAAATGGTGAATCTGGAAAAAATTAAAAAGTTTTCATAAAAATATTGCTGTTCACAATGCATATGCCATTTTTTTTAATTATTATTATTATTTTTTTTAATATTCTTAGATCAACATATCGTACCTGCTCTGTCACTGCTCCTCTCTGTTGCTTCACATCAGCCCCTGGGCAGTTGAGCATGGTGGGTGGCTCCTAGCATTTGTCCACCTCTCAACCTCCAAACAGGACCAGTGCTGAGAGACTGTGGGTCCTTACAAGGGGAAAAATTGCTACAGCTGTGCTTCCTTGTCTCAAATTAAACTTTATTTCTTAAATATTACCACATCTTCAGGTTCTTAGTCAAACGTGCTTTGAAGTTAGTGGAAAAATTGCTGCTGCTTCTGATGGCTTTTGAATACCTATCACTTTACAAAGCTTTCCAGTACTTTGTTGTTGTCCACTCTTCCAGTGGATTTGTTTTGTGCTGTTCTCCACACCAGCACAAGGAATAAGGTTTAAAAGTCTCTGGTCGTCCTTCCCCTTCATCATTTATCTTCACAAAGCTTTATTTCCCATTTGGACATCAGGGGGTCCCTGGAGCACAGTCCAGCCATCCTCCCCGTGTCCTGAAAGTTCCAGCAGCAACAGCAAAACTGGGGGCCTCCAGCCAAGGGGAAGTCTTGTGTGACTAAATCCAAGGTAGGAGCTCATCTCAGATGATACATCTTGCTTAGGATGTGTTTACAGTAGTGTTTTTGTAGGGAGCAATAGCATTATTTTGAAGCAACCCCCGACCATCTCCTCATATCATACTCAGGCATGGTCAATGGAATAGTTTGAGTGTGTGCAAGCCAGGTGCCTTCTGGAGAATAGCAAAACGGAGAGCTCTGCCCAAGAGGCACATCAAGTGGGCTACAACCTGTAAAAGTGGACATGAGGATCTGAACCAGTTACTGGACCCTCGAGAAGCAACAAAACAGAGGCACAGTGGAGATATTTGATCCAGGGGACCGCTCCAAAGCTCGTTCAGAAGATAGCCCCTCCTCTGAAAATGGATGTAGAAGGGGTTGCAGCACCAGAGGCTTCAGGCTACACACCTGCCCCACTACGCTGCATTATTGCTGGGTTAGGCACAGACCCAGAAGGTGAAGGGCACCCACCCATGGGGTCAAGCTCATCCTCTCCATAGGCAGGCCATCCAAATTCACCGTGCTGAGTCTGTGACTTTGTTTCTGAATTATCAAGAGGATGGAAAGCCGAGCTACAATGGAAAAACAATACATCGAGAACCTAAATACTGTTTTTTCTACTCCTAATAAGTGTCCAGGTTTTGACCACTTTGCTGAACAAATAACAAGGATCTGGGGCTCTAACCTCAGCTTTCTCTGCTGGGAAATCACCGAGAACCATGAGTGTGACTTGCACAACACACACATTAGTCCTGGAGCAGAGGAAGCCCCAATCAGTGCATGGCTTGTCTCCTTCTACCTGTACATTTCTGGTTATTTCCTGGAAGGTCACTTTCCTGAAGATTCACTCCAAAACAAGAGCATGAAGCAGACTACACGCTCTCTTCTCTGTGCCATGGCTTCTCTTAGAGGACAATTGCCCCTCAAGCTGTGCACAATACAGTGTTTCTTCCAACATGGAAGGCTAATCCCAGAGAGAGAATTATGAGGCACCTGAGTCATTTTCGTTACCTCCTCATCCATGAGAAAGCAGTGCACCCAGAGGTAGGAAAGCACTGAAGAGAAAGGGTGTGAAAGCACTGAAGAGAAAGGGTGTTAAAGCACAGAAACAGCCGAAGTCCCATTTCCATGTTAAGTCCACTACAATACATCCACCTTACTATACAGGCTTGGTGAAATCAATGGTATTTTACCTTTGATGACACTAGGAGTAGGAGAAGGCTCTGAATTTACAGGTTTTACATTGGCTGACATTTTATAGGTTTTGTTTATTTATCATTAGAATAGAATGAACAGCTTTGTGAGAGATAAGGACATAAGCGCAATGCAATTAATGCAATTAATCAAAGGAAGGACATTTGTCTTTCTATAGCACAAGAAGAAAACCAGACACAGACATATTCTTGAGCTTTTTTTCCGCATATGAAAATGTCTCAAAGGTTCTTTTGTCCACTTTCTAGATTGCTCATAAAAATACATTTTTCAAGCAGTGAGTATTCATGGTTTCATAATGGACATGAAGGTCACTATTAGAATAAAAAAATTAAAACCTCCAAATTTTTCTTTTACTATTAACTTCAAATATGGAACAAACAAAGTCTTTATTTCCACCAATAATAGATAAGGGTCAAAGGCTACACATTAAAATCCCCTCCATTAGGCACAGTCAATTGAATTTTGAAGTTTGGTTTTCTATTCTGGAGTCTTGGTTGGGAACTAAATGGAAGAAGTCACATTTCCTGGAGAAAAAAAAAAAAAAAAAAAAAAAAAAAAAAAGCCTGAGGACAAAGGGACCTGCTGATGAGTGTTCACACGACTCTGGGCTATGGCAGCAATACGGACCAGGTTCCGACTCTCAGCTCTAAGGAGGCAGTGATGGATGATGTCCCAGTGTGAAGGCTGAGCAGTGATAAATGAGGCAGCCATGCTGAGCACATTCAGGGTAGCGTGGTAGTTTTACAACACATCATAAAACCATGCTGGCTGCTGCTTTGATGGACAAAACTCATGGAGACTGGAGAGGAAATATCAGCTGTCTGTGATAAGGCATTGGGAAGGTCTGGCTGGCAATCGAACACAAACAAGAGCACCTTTGCTGGTGGCGCTGCTGGGAGAGGAAAACCAGCCATTTGGTAGGAAAAGACAGATCGTGCCTTTGCTTTGTTGATGGCCATCAAGGGGCTGTGGGCGAAGAACTCTGAGCAACATGGGAGAGAAAGTCTCTGAGGTATTTTGAGCCTTGGTCTCAGGCACACAGGTATGGTGGGACATTTGGGATGTTGCTCCTGGACTTTGGAAAGAGACAGGTGTCAAAACTGGGTGGTAAAAAATTCAGAGAGGTTAATTGAGTGTGAGTCCCTGTTTGCATCAGTCCTTTGAGTGGATTTTTCCACACTGAAGATATGGACCCTCAAGCCTGGGTGAGAGAAGAGTGTCTAGCTGGTACATCTCCAGTCATAGGGGACCTGTCTCTGCGACCTGCAGCTCTGCAAAAGCAACCAGGGCCAGAGCTGGGTCTGGCCGAGATGGGGAGGTGGTGCAAGCAGTGGGAGGCAGGAAGGAAAGGGGTGTTGAAGAGGATTGGGGTGAAATCAAAGTAAGAGCCCTTTGCTAATGCCCGTTCCATTGTATCAGCTGTTTGCCATGGACGGCACAGAGCAGCACGGTAAGTAAGGAGCCCTGACGTGGTGAAAGCACCTCAGTGAGTGGGAATCTGGTGAAAGCACCTCAGTGAGTGGGAATCCAAGGCACTGAAGCACAGGCTTAACAGAACAAACCCTGACTAGGGTTGCGGTGGAATATAACACCAAAAGTACAATGTCCAACACAGAGAGGCTGGAAGGGGAAAGTGGCAGGAAGGGGAAGGCTAGCTGACCCTCACTGCCAAGTGGGAACCAGCAGGAAATACCCTCTGAAGGTGGCCCCAGTCATTCTCTGGGAGTAAAGGGGAGTTCCTCTCTGCCTGACAATTACCCAAACATAGTGGGTACTAAACCTTCCTCATGGACCTCCAGAAACTCCTGTCACACTCGTTGACTATGTAAGGGTAAGAGTCTTCACATCCACGCTTGGCTGCCCAGAATGTTGGAGTCAAGAGGCAGTGATTCATCTGGGCTCCTGCTGTAGCTTGTGGAGGGAGGCAGACATCTCCAGCTGGCAACTAGTCACCCAGCAGGGCAACCTCATTTCCCTAAGACCCCACCCCAGAACTCAATTACATATATCTGTCAGGGTCCACCTCTGAACAACGGCTGTAACCACACTGCAGTTACATTACCCAAGGCTTCAAACTCTCCTGCTCATGCCTGGCTTTCCGCATGTGAGCATGTGGTGACTTCCACAGGAAGTTAAGAACATGCATCAGTCATTGCATTATCAATGACTAAATTAATGATCCTGAATTATTAGTACAGATCCTATATAAAAACTATGAAAAGAGATAGGTTCACACAATACTGAGGCCATACGCTGAGCACTATAATGATATTGAGATGATTAATTTTCATAGTAACAATTTTTTTTGTTAATTTTGATACATGTGACAATTTGCATACATTACACAACCCAACAGGTAGGCCATATACCACCCTCAAATTGTGTTTGAATCAGTGAAACCAACACAGTGAGCCAAGTTTGGAGGAGGAGAGAAAAATCCTTATTTGTTTTTTTTTGTTTGTTTGTTTGTTTGTTTTGTTTTGTTGTTTGTTTGTTTGTTTGTTTGTTTTGTTTGATCCAGAATTGCCTATTCAGCAGCAGTTCTTAGAGGGAATACTGAAAGCAGAGCCTGTAAGACATTTTTCAGTTCCTTTTACCCTGCATGAAGTTAGTGCCTTTAAAAAGGTCTCATTCTGTATTCAATTGAATTATTCAGTTTATCTTATTTGATTAAATTTATCCTGTGTATTGGGCTAGATAGATGACATAGAGTATCCCTAGAATATTGGCCTTTTAAAAAAAACCCTGGCTTCCTTCATTCTGTAAATGTATGTATCATCGGGGTCCAGGTCCAGCCGGAAAATAGCATATAGCTCAATTGAAAAAAAGGAAATATTTGCCAGAACTAAAACAGAGACGAGAAGCAATGCAGCAACGAACAGTGGTCCAATAGGATCAAACGTCAGTGTTGAGTTTAGGAATGGGAGGATTGCCCTTCAGGTTCCACGGGCTGTACTGAGCACATCTCCACTCACGCTGAGCTCAGGGCAAGATCCCTACACAGAAGTATCTGACCCTCCTGCCCAGTCCTACCCAGTCACCTACAGCAGTGTCATCCCATGAAATGTATGCAAAGATTCAAAAGTCAAGTCTCCAAGGAAAAAAAACACAGTGGTGGAATGTATCACAAAATCAACAAACTAAAAGAAGTGTGCTGTCCTGTATGCAGCCTGCTGTGCATGCTAGCAGGAAAGTTCACTGATAGGGATGCCCATATCACAGATTGCTTGGCGTGTCTTCTTTGATGAACCCTCAGTCCCACATCTTGTCAATCTGTTGCCCTGTAACCTTGAAGTCTGGACCACCCAAACTTGCATGACATGTGTGACTACGCATGGCCAAATAATAGCAAGTTGGACATTTCTGAGAAAAACACATTTTTCTGCCCATATTTGATGCAACATTTTTATTCGCTGTGGTGCTGTACCATGTGCTTTGGAGCAAGGACTGGGAATTTGCTCCAGAGGAAGGCAAAGAAGGGCTGTTATTATGCTTTTGCTCTTTCTATTGGCTATCACCTCATTTTGCCCCAGGCTCTTAAGGAACACGTTTGGGACATACTCAGTAAACTTTGCAGGGTTGAACAAGTCTTATTTACTGAACTTAACTCCATCTCAGGGCCAAACAGGGCCACCCTGGGATACAAGTTCAAAGAGACTCACTCATGTCTGTGAAATCACTCTGCTGGATCCAAGACCAGTGAAGAATAGATTGAGTAAGAGCTTGGCAGGAGGGGGTGACTGGGAGGAGTACACTGAGCCAGCACTGCTGCTAAGGCAGGACTGGGTGTGTGGTGGAGATGTGGGGACTGCAAGCTGGTACCTGAGATAACATGGGCAGCTACAGAGTCTGCATCAGAGAGCCCAGAACTTAGCCAGCAAGGTTGGAGAGGAGCCTATGACATAAACAATTTTAATGGCCTGTGACAATGACTGACAAGAGGCTTGAAAAGAGTCAAAATAGGGAAAAAGTGGCCAAAATATGAATTGGGATGGTAAGGAGAAATGGGATGAGGAGGATGGTCAGAAGGGGTCAGACAAGGGCAGAAGAGCCTTAACATCCTACCATAGAAGGGAATTTCTGCTCCTTCATTGTGCCTAAGGTAAACTTTGTAGAGTAAAGCTGCCATGAATTCTGAGGATGGCTTGGTACCCTGGGCTCTCATATGCATCCTGTGAAGCACTCTCCATGCAAAGCAAGAGAAAAAGAAGCACACTTCAGACCCATGAATTGCTAAATTGCAATTCATTGCAAATGTTGCCCTATGGCTGCCAAAGTTGAATGCAGAGGAATAAGAAACCCGGATCCAGTCCCAGGCAGGGTGTGTTTGGACTTAAACAAACAAACATGTTTGCATTGATCTGGACCTCAAAAACACAGCAGGAAATAAAACCAGTCCCTAAGCACGAAGACGTTAGCACTCCTGATTCAAGACCAAGATGTAAGAAATGCCAATGGGGCATTTACAGCAGCACCTTTTGAAGGCCACAGGACCTCAGAGCTGGTGCTGCTGGCCATTGCCTGCACCCTGTTCTGCACCCATCTTGCTGTTGTTTCTTGATCTGCCTCTACTGTTCCTCTGTGTAACCCTGCAGTGTCCCCCATCAAGCTGGGCATTTTTTCCCCAGAATACTCAAAGACTTGTTTTGTCGTTTTCATTTATTTTTTCCCTTGTATTTTGAGAGGCATTAAGGTCTTCTGTTGCATGTTTCCATTTGATCAATGCCACTGCAGTGAAGTATACACCTGCAAACTCCCTTTTTTGTATTCTGGGGAGTTAGTTCAGGTCTCCTGACAAGACAACGTCTTTGCTGCTTCAGGATGTTCTTCAGGTTCAGAATGAGGGAAGACATCACTGCTGTATCTCACCTCCAAGATAAGTAATATAGAGAGCTCCAGACCTTGGTGAAGAATATGTCCAACTCCCAGAAATTAGGTCTGTAATACTAAATCTGGGTTTGTCTTTTTTTGTTTCTGCTGTGTTTTAACTAATAGCAGCCACCTTTTCAAACTCTCCTCTACAGTTTCAACACCATGCAACGTGTTATGGTTGTTTCTTAGCCCAAGCTGAGAACACTATATAACTCAAAACTGTAGGAGCTGGGACTGAGAAAAAATAGAACTCATGCGACATTCACTGAGTCTGCCAAACCTGGAAAATGGTGAAGCTCACTGTTTTTTTACCACTGCTGTCAGATCAGCCTGTCCCATTTGCTATGCTGATCTGGCAGAAAGTAACCCAGATGAAGACTTTCTGTCCCTTTGCAGATCCCCCTCACAGGGCTCTTCCCCTGAACCCACGTCCCCAGGTCTTTTCCCTCTCTGCTCTTTTTCATATGGTGCCTCCTTTCTGCCACCTTGGACCCAAGGTTTGTGGTTGTAGCTGCTCTGCTTCTCATCTACAGGACAAGCCCAACTCCAACCATCATTTAGCCTCTGAATGAAGTTTATTTTTTTCTCCACTTTTCTTTCTTTACTCTTTACATTCTTCTTCCTGCTGTGCTCTAAAAAATTATGTTTGGCTCTTGTTTCATAAAGAAATAAACTGACACATAAAAGAAAAAAATCATGACTATCACTGCTTTCACCCTCCCAAGTGAAACAACCCCCAAACTCCCATATTGTGTCGAATAGATAACAGTGGTAACTGAACCTGGATGAAAACTCCTAATGACAATTTTCTGTCCTAAAGACAGCTTTGTCAATATCAAAATGTGTCCAAAGAAGATACCAAGCCTGAAAAATGTTCAGTTACAAGAAGTTGCAGTGGTTTGTCCTGACTTTATTATTCCATATTAATAATATTGTAAAATATTCCATTTTGATGAAGTCAAAATATAATAGTTTGATATTTTTATTCCAGAACTGGTGTTACTGTAGCACATGTATTTTATCATTACCTAACATTTTGTTATAATGCATTCACTTTACTGAAGTTAAATCATTTGTAAATTGAAAACATGCTGAATTACCAAAGCAAAATCTTTCAAGGATCCTAAATGGCACTATTTTTTTATTCAAATGGGCATTCAGCAGGAGATGTAAAGTGCTGGCTTTGCATTTGGACGTAGTTCAGTATGAAATGCCAACCAGTGAGGTGTATCCACAGCATTTCTCTGCCTTCCTCCAGTCTCCTTGGAAGGGAGCAGTCAGCTCTTTGCTGCTCTGAGTATGCTCCCACCCATCGTGGGACTCCTTGTACAGGTAACAGTCATCATAACTTGCTATTTAAAAGCACGCTTCATAAGATGCCAGTAACATCATGGGTTGACTTTAAAGCCAATATGATACAAAACACATCAAGCACAAACCGTGTTGTAGCTACTGATGGGAAAGTCAGTGGTTGGTTCTCAGGAGATACTAACTGCTAAAAAATCCTATCAGTTCTAATGGAAACACCAAATCAAATGAAGTTCATATCAGTGCAGAGCAGATAAAAAGGTAGTTCTCTGCCTCTTTTTTCTTTTTACTTCTGAAAAGCAGAATTTTATGAAACTTACCTAATAAAACACCAGAGTGTTTGAATTCATCTATGTGCACAAAGGCAGGGTGCACTGAAGACACTCTCACTACAACCTAAGCCTTTTGGTTTCAATTTAATGACATTAATTTCTCATTAATTTTAGTTAAAATAAGATGTGCAATTAAAACAAACAAGGATGTTCACAAGGCCTTTCCACCAGTTTGACTAAATCAGTTTAAACTCCTGATTTGAGGCAATCCTTAGCCATGTTCTGTCACTGATGAGGCTGAACTAACATACATAAGGGAGATGTCTCCAAGAACCTGCAAAGTTGAAACACGAACAGTCAGACCCCGTCATGCTCCCACTGCTCTGCTGCATGTTCACCTCCTTGACCTTAAAGAAGCAGCTTTTATAGTCAAACCCTTGTTTACATGCCCCTTAACAAAGAACCTGCTTGGACGACACATCTGGGAGTGAGGATACACTTGAGTGGTTTTCATCTATCCTGCAAACTCTTACCTGGAGCACCATTGAGATGTTTGTTCAGCTGGTGTCTACCACCTCACGTTGAGTTGTGGCAACAATTAACTAAGTCAAACTATCAAAGAATGGAATCAAAACCCCATGGAAATTAACAGAACATCTCTGATTTCAATAGGATTATGAGAAATGATCCAGAATGTTATTTTAATGTTCATAATAGCTTGTGGCTCAGCGGGAAGGCATGAATGTACTTTAAAAAAGGAATTTTCCTGCACAAGCATTATGTATCGCTTCTCAAATCAAAGAAAAGTGAACTCATTAGTATATGAGATAGAAAGCCTAGGGAGGAGCCATGGACAAATTACTGTTGAATTTCTTCTTCATGGGATAACCAGAGATCACCTTTAGTATTCTCTGCTCCATGTGACTTTTGAATAGAGAAGAGATGATGTAATATTTTTCCTCTTTTTATCTCTCAGCCTCTGATGCCAGTCTGTGTTATGCATTGACTTCACCTTTTAGCCCTGCACAGGTATAAATCACTTTGATGAGATGTTCACAGCCCTGTAACCTCTTCTTGTGACCTTATCCAAAGAGTCAATCTCTGACTGACTTCCCTACATTTGCTCACCTACATCTGTCTTGGCACAGTGGAAGCAAAAAAGACTGTTTTCCATAACAAAAAGCCCCTCCTTCCCAGTGAAATTATAAAATATCTCATGTGTGTCTTGACTGGTCCAGTGAAAATTCCCCTGTCCTCCTTTTTTCTTGTCCAGCTACCATGAGCAGAAATAATGAAAACTGAGGCTTTGACTCCAGGGTTGCACTGGTGTCCGGGCTGGACCTTCTCTGACTCCTGTTTATAGTCTGGGAGCCCTCTAAGAGAGCAAAAGGTCTTTATGGTGCACACCCTGTAGACCCAAATGATAGGGAGAGCACGATCATTTGGTAATTCCTCTCCAAAAACTGTAGTAACTGCTATTACTTTCCATGCCTCCTGGAAACAGCCTGTCTACCTTAGTTCCCACCTGGACCTCAAACATTACAGCAGAGAAAATGAGCTGCCCACCAGACCTGTCCACCCTAGAGCTTTAGCAGCAGTGTCTTAGTTATGCAACCACTGTCATTCACCTAGGATGCTAGCTATGACACTCAAGAGAAAGGTGAAAGGATCATAATCATTATTATGCTCATTTCCACCAGACTTTGGTGCCACAGTATTTCCCTTTCTTTAATGTGGAGTTGTGACAAGACATGAAATACTGGGCAGCTGGAAGGTGTATTTCTTTCCGTTGTCCAGCTGTGACTCTTTGAACACTATAAATTTCTGAAGATGTTGCCTTCTTGAACCTTATATCCTTCTTCTTGCTGATGGATGTGAGGATAAGTATAATACTGCGTTGTCTACAGTCCTACATGATGCAGGCACCCGCTCACTACTGTACTTTGTCTGTATTGACTCCTCATGCGTGAGTTTAATATACACACTGTCATCATCAGAATGAAGCTTGTTTATGCTCTTAACATTTCAAACTACAAAGTTGCTAAAATGTTTGCTTTTTTAGTTTTTTTTTAATGGAACTTAAACTTGTGAATCCAACATTTTTGGAGAAAGCTCAGATTGTTAAGGAATCAGCAGGACACATCACCAAGCTACAATAGGTTCACTTTCATGTGGATGCTGTAGCAGGCAAGCCTTCATGGAAAAACTCTGAATGTGAATTTAGCTAGTTTTGGATAAAGACGCCTTTCAGCGTCAATAAACACCATGAATGCAGCCACGGTAGAGTTACAACTTAATGAGATGAGGGGAAGTGCACAGGGTCAGGCCTCATCTCCCGGCCTCTGTCATGCTAATCAGCTGGGCAGCCTGCAGCTGAAAAACTGCTGGAATTTTTATTTGCATTTCATTTAGTTGGAAGGAAATTGACCCAGATGGTCCACAAAGGCAATAGAAGGCTGGCAAGCAGTCTAGTGCTGCACACTTTTCCGAGGGGCTGCACTTGTCCGCCCGTCCCTCTTGGAGCCCAAAACATAAAAGATTAAAACAGCGTAAAGGAATTGATTTCATGATTTTTAGATAATTTCCCTAAGATTTCAGAAAAGACCTAAAAAACCTAATTTAATCAGCCAGGAGCTCAATAGTAATTAAAGGGAAGAAAAGCTGAGATAATGAAAGAGGTGGTGGGGATTTTTGCTGTTGCTGGTGGGAACCTTTCTTAATTAGAAAAAGTCTAAAATCTAAATGATGTTAATGATGACAAGCATGAATGTTTATTGCAAAGACACTGTATCCTTGGTCAACTTAGATGATTGATTGCCAAATCTGATAAACTTCCTTAGAAAAAGCTAAAATGATTTGCTATGCATTTGTCCAAGCCAAATATTTCCATGTGTTTGTTCAAATGAACAATATTGGTGTCACTGTTATTCAATTGGCCAAAGCTTAGATATTTGCACAAGTGATGTGTGATTCCACACCATCTGCTCATGATTTCACCTATTTTGCTTTGAAAGCTTAGTTAAAACTCTAAGAAAAATAAAGGCAATTCAGATTTCACCTACTTTTGCATTGTAATTATAAAGATTATAACATTTCAGAGCAAGTACAGCAACTCCATGGAGGGCCAGCTGCTGGCGTATCTACTTAATTAGAAGATACAAAAGATAACTGTAATCACATTATATAAAGTATTTTGTAAGGGCAAACTTTCTGCTATAAATTGTCATGACACCCCAGAAGTTCATGGACCTGGAGTAAATGGCTGGGGATCCCTTATCTTCCAGTTACACTAGTGAAGGTGCTGCCCTTTACCTCTACCCTGCCCTGACAGGGTGGAACTGACCAATCTTTCATTTCTACCAGCATTACTCTAGTCAGGGTGACGCTTCATCTCCTTGTACAACTCTTTCTAGATAGTTATGTTGGCTCATACAGCAGTGCGTCAACCCCTCTGGTCTTGATAGTTACTGAACACATTTAGACAAGTCTCCCAGTGCAAGTTCTGGGGAATCAAACTCAGCAACTTCAGTGGAATTGCTTCTGACTTCCACTTGTATAAGAAGTGCATGTAAACCTGGACTAATGCCCTTGAATTACTGGGCTCACACAGGCTTTTGTTTTCATGACAGAAATTTTGTCTTTGGGGAAATGTGATAAAAAGAGCCTGAGATAGCCACAAAACCACACAACAGTGTGGGCACTCTGACAACTTGTGCAGAAACAGAAAGATCTGGGATTTTTCATCTCCTTCTAGTTCTTTGAGGACTTGTAGTTGGTTCAACTCATGGCAGCTTGAATGCTAAGCAGCTGCACGAGTACACCACCAAAGTGACCCAAACATACCACTGGGTCCCTGATACAAGCCAGACAGACCTGGTGATTGTCTTCCAAGACGTAAGTGACTCAGCCATGAGTTATGACAGTCACAGTCAAGCTTTGACTTTGAGAAGTTTACATAAAACACTTGTCCACAGTCCTCTGTGCAAAACAGATTGGGATAATTTACATTTCCAGAACAGTCAGAAGTCACAAACTGCTCCTAATATCCCAGTTCAGTAGCTAAGAAAGAATGGAAGAATGATAGGAGGACATTAACTCAATTTCTTGATCTGTCAGTGGCCTCTTTAGTAACCTAAGGCAATTTATAAAACAAATATTTATAAAGGAGCCAAGATTTATGTGGCTCTGAAGACCAAATACTCAAAATACAACACCTTAAAATCATGCCTGAGAACCGTAAGGCAGCATGCATACTGTCCACACTGATGGTGGCTGAAAGAGCTCTTGGCACTGCAAGTCCTTGAATTATCATCTCTGAAAGACAGGAAGAGATCAGTACTTTCGCTGTGGCTTCCAATACCTCTGCTTGCCCTCCACTGTAGGAGGGAAGGATGCTGACTGCGGGCAACGTCTCTCACAGGGGTTGAGCACACTGTGTAGGAGTCATCTTGGCTTGCTTGAATGAACAAGCTGGTTAAGAAACACTTTTATTTGCATGCATCCTCCTATCCACTGGAGGTGAGAGGACTTGACAGAAAATACTGAGGGGTGAAGCATTCAGATGATGCACTAATTACATTAAATCCTAAACCACATGAGAGGCCCCTGAAGAGGTTTAAAACAGCTCTTCCCAGCGGGGGGTAGCAATGGCTTCACTTCAGGATGCCCCCCTGGAAATAGCAGTGGGCTCAGCAGTGAAGCAGAGTGAAGGACTTAGAAAGATCTGGATGGACATTCAACATCATTTGGACAAATTTACTCGCAGATATGGGTGTTTCTGACTCCTCTGGAGTCTCCTCAGTGCAGATACAATCCAACTTTGCAACTGAATAGGCTCAGTGCTAGAAATGAATGTGTCAGGCCCTGGTGCCAAGGCAGTAATGAAGCTTCGTTTTGGCTGGTGCCTGAAACCCACATGTAAAACCAAAATTGCCTCTTCTTTGTACTGACAAGGCAGAAGAAAAAAATTTGAGGTAGATTTGGAGCTTTTTAACCGTAGCAGTATCACTGCTGACCCAATGCTGTCCCATATGCAGCGTGGGTGAGATGTTCACCAGCAAGTTACCCGTTTCACATTTCAACGTTGCATGAAATCTCCTCGTTGCCACTCTCTGGTAGCTGTGGTGTGTAGATGGACTGAATTCAACATACCATATGGGAGGGCAACAGCAGGCTGGGCCTTGTGAGTCCCACTTGTAAGTCCTGCAGGATGCCCACAGCCACATCAGTGCAGATGACAGAACAGAGCTTGCTCTCCGGCCCATCATGCTCACGAAGCTCATGCTGGAGGAGTTTGGATGAGCAGAGTAGGAATGGAAGTTAAAATCTGAAAAAAATTATAACACCTGTGAAAACCAGCAGTCTCTTTAGAAATCATTCAGTGTGGTTAATGAGGCTTGCTATCTTCCTGGCATGCATTTCAGCAGCTATCACTAACAAGGGTTACCAGAGCACAAGCCATAGCTGATGAAGGAAATGGTTCAGTTCAAAGTATGAAGTGTAGCCCTCAGAAGAACAGTTAGGAATAAAACTAAAAGCTGTCAGATAAACTAAATGTAGTTCTGGGCCTAGTGAGTCCATCTGGCTCTCACTGCAGGACCCTGAGCACTGCTGGTTTCTCAGATAGTTTGTTTCAAAGCATTTTAGTGTCCTTACCACATTTTCCTTGAAGATAGAAAAAGCCAAATTTTGTTGCTTATGCTGAAATCCCAATAAAGTCTCAGGCAAAACAAGAAATATTTTTTTCAAACATCTGGCAAGGATAGCTACAGGCTCAACTGGACCTTGTCTAACTCTCCTTCCCTGTTCAGCACTGGTCCATGCTGGGCTGGGTCTCAGCCCAGGACCTGCATGTCTGGGAATCTGCGGGCAAAGCAGAGACCCCAGAGGAGGACAAGGAGAATGACAGTAAGTCCAGAAAGTGTGATATACAATGAAAGAACTGGGGTTGCTCTTGTGTATGTCAGGGATTTCCTGATAACATTTTTCAAATACATCAAGAGCTGTTGCAAAGAAGGGGCAAAATGCTTTTCATGCCCATATAGGACAAGCAATAACATACCTAGGCACAGTGCAGAGGTTGTGATAAGACACTAGAAACACTTGCTAATGGTATGGACAGTGAAGGAGTGGAGCTGTGCTACAGAGGTGTGTGCTGTCCATCATGGGAAATCTTTAAGAACAGCTTGGAGAAACCTCTATCTGACAGGTAATGGTGATCACATATTGTGACAATGGTCTGGACTAAAAACTGTTATTCTTGTTCTGATATTTTGCTTTTTTGTAACCTTTCAGAGTGAATCTACTTTGATGACTCCAGCTCTGTAGATACTTTTGGTTCAATTATGTAGAGTTAACCTTCACCATGTATAAGCATGTCTTCACTGGTTCATCCCTCCATAAAAACAAAATAGCATCAAATATGGAGCTATAGTTTGTGGATACAACTCAGCTAAATATAATAGGTTTGCAAATTCCTGTCCTAAGTCTTAATTCGATCTCTGTGAACCTGATAGAAAAAGTGTCACAGAATTAGTAGACTAAAGGGAAATAATTCCAAAAAGACAAATGATTTTAACAGAAGAAAAATCATGCTACAGAACTCTATAGTTTAGCTTAAAATTCAACATAAAGTTAGTTAATTAGTAAAGTCACTCAAGCTTGACTAATAACAGCCTGAGCCAGAAAATGTAGCAATTTAAAATGAACCCTTAGTTGGGAGCATAACTTGATGCATATGATGCCAGCTGCAGAAATTGCCATTTCAAACCTTGCTCTGGTTGGCACAATGGGAACAAATAGCTCTCAGCTGCAGGTGAAGCCTACCAGACCTTTCTCCTCAATCTTTGTATAGTGTCAGTTCTTCTTAAAAAACAGCCATTAAATTATCGCCATTGTCTTGGGGGAATGGTGATTGATGCCTTTTCTTTTATGCTAACTCAGCCTGTCTCTCTGCTCTAAATGGCCTTGTCTTTGGTGTGGATGTTGGTAGTACATCATTAGGTTTTGGTTCGCTTCGTGCCGCCCGCTCGCTCGCTCGCAGCTTGGCAAACAAGGCTGTCAGACGACGTGGCCGCTCAGCAGATTAATACGACTCTCCTGAACTCCTTAATACAAAAAATCCACAGGCTCCCACCTGTTGGGGCTCTAGCAGGACGCTTTGCGGGGAGCGCCTTCCCCCCTGTGAGTGCTAAGGTGACGAAGGTAAAATAACTGGGCTTTGGGCTCCTGCAGTATCTGTTGCTTCGTCCCAGCTGCTGCAGGAGGCCTGGCAGGGCACGCACAGGGGAGCGGGAGCTATGGGAACTCCCACGATGGCAGCAGAGCCCGAAAAAAACATTTCAGGTGCTTATGTTGGCATTCAGGGACTGTTTCTTTGTTGTTGCGCTGAAAATGTGAGCTACTCCCTCACGTGTTGGCACACTGCAGAGGATGACCCTTTTTTGTACACAGCTGATTGCTGTTTGTAAAAGTACGATCTTTGGAGAGGGACCAAAACAAGAAGTGAAGCCAAGGAGAAAGAGAAAGCTCTAAGGGTCTGTGAAGAGCTAAAACGCTGTTCTGCTGGCGCCGGTACAAGCCCAGAACAAACCCAGAGACAGTAGTGGTGCAGTTATCCCAGTGACCACAGTCACTACGGTCCTGTGTGCTGTTTGCCATGCTGGGTCCCCTGGGAAGTGCAAGCAAAGGTGACCCTTGCCTTCACGCTGGCAGAGCAGAGGAGGGGCTGCAGTGGCCAAGAGCCGCTTCCCTGCTGCACCACCGTGCCGGCCTGCCCTGGGACGGTGACAGAGCCCGGGGAGCCGGGAACCTGACCTGAGAGCGCTGTGGTTTTGGATGGAGGAGGTCAGCAGTCTGAGCTATGGTTCCACCCCGAGTGAGTCGTTTCGCTGGGTGTTTCTGCAAAGCAGGAATAGCTGTGGGATACTCGCCAGGTGACTTCTGAGAGCAAAAGGAGCATTTCTAGAGAGCGGTGAGATGCTCTGGCAAGGACATTGCGGGGGCAGGGAGGAAAAGAAGTAGGAGTGCTTGAGGATACTTTTCTTGTGTGAAAAATCTTTCTTCTCAAGACTACAGACCAGGAAAGAAAAGATCCAGGTTTTACATCTCCGGTCCCCCACATAGCACCACCCTTCATCTCACTGGTCCTGTTCCCTTTCTCCCTCCCTTGCCCATTTTGACTGCAAGCTCTTCGAGCAGGGAAAATTTCCTGACGTGTTTGAATCAGCATGCCTCTAGTGCTGGCTGTGGTTTGTCAGAGTAAAATGAGCCTTAAATGCTTTACTTTTTCCTTTCTGCCACTCAAACGGGCATAGTTTGAAATTAGCTGTAATCTTCACAGCTTGTAGACTGCAAACTTCCAAGTAAATACAGCAAGTACTAAAATAGACACATCAAAATTGTTATGCTAAATGGATAAAAAATCTTAGCCTAATGGATAAAAAATTTTAGCCTATCAGCTATTCATCCTACCTGGGGACTGTGTGAGGCTTACTCATACATTTGTACTTCAGAGATGGATGACACGAGCTCACGGATTGTTACTCAGGTTCATATTTTTAAGCAGCCTCTGCCTCAGGAGGCAGCCTATGTGTGCTGCAGCCACCAGAGCACCTGGCAGACTTCACATGGACAAAATCTCTCCCACTGGGAGCCTTGTTTGAAGCAAAGCTACTCACAGGACACTGCTAGTGAGATTGCTATGGTGTTCATTGTATAACATAACTCTCTTTATTTAGTGCTTAATGTGATTTATGTTTAACTCATTTTGTATTCTTTTTCATTTTCTTTTTAGAATGAAGAGAGGCTGAAAACCTTATTTTTGCCATACATGGAGTATTGGGTGCAGTTTAGGCTTCTGCATCTGAAGAAGGATGTAGTGAAGTCAGAAGATATAGAAAAAGGCAATGAAGATGACTGTGGGGTGAAGTGGCCACTTTATGGGGAGACACTAGAAAGACTCCTTGGTTTAGTGGAGAGAAGACTGAGGGGATTCGTACAAAGTTCACAAAACCATGAAGGTGATGGGGAAGGTGGACGTGGAACTGCTGTTCACCCGATCCCTTAACACAAGCACCAGAGGGCTCTCAGGGAAACTTGGGGAGATCGGTTTAAAACAGACACAGGCCAGCGCATGTCTGGTAGGGAACATCTGGAAAACATGTCCATGGGAGGCTGCAAATGTGAATAGTATCAGCAGCTTCACGACTGGATTGGATGCATCTGTGGACAGCAGGCTGGTGAGGTGGTACTCCAGAGCCCGTGCAGGAACCACCCACCTCTGGGTACCCATCACCTCTGGGGCTGGGGGCTCCCAGCAGTGCGAAGGGACCACAGCGAGCGGCAAAACTCCTGTGTCCTCCCTCATAGCGGCTCCTACTGCCACTGATGGAGACAGAGTAGGGGGATAGGGGACCACTGCAGGGTGTTTCTCAAGCTCACCTTCTGCAGCTTCTCCCTCGACAGCTTCTTGGTCTCCCCAGAGCCCAAAGAAAACTCCCGCTGCAAAGGGACCACCGTGGGCTGGCAGGAAGGGGGAGCGTGCCATGGACTAGATGGTTCCCACATCTCTGAATGTGGTCCTGGAATTACTTCTATTCTGCTTTGGTGGCCGGGAACAATACCCCTTTAATGACACACACTGTTTTAGAGTGACTCTGTTTACAGCCAACTCCAAACGGATTTCTGCAAATGTTTTCCCAAATACAAAATAATCAGTCTGCTTTGGTGGCATTCAACTACTTCTTCATCTCATTCCTGTCCAGAGATGTGAGGGGAATATGGTTTGCTAGGATGTTCATGGACATAAAGCCTCTGGCAAACATGCTTCTCCATGAAGAGTCACAGTAGGAAAGGATCATCTGGTAAATCTTCAAAGCTCCAGGAATTGCCCAACTGGAGATCAGAAAAAAAGTGTCTCTAAGCTACCAGTTATAGCCCAGTCACAAAACATACAAAAAAGCATTTTAGGACTGCACAAAGGAATAGACAAGGAGTCTGCAGACAATCCAGAGACTGCCCAGCTGCTTAGCAAATCACTACAGGTGAATAATAAATAAGGCAAGCAAAATCCTTTTACAGATAATTTTGAAAACAAGAAAATGCCAAATAAACTGGCCTTCTTTAGGAGTTCTCGCTTTTAGAATCTTGATTTTGTACAAAGTTGGAATAATAGAAAACAATGTCTCAAAGGGCTATTTTAGATCTGAGTTGTTTTTTTTTTCTTAAGTTTGCAACTACTTCTTTTGAAAAAACACTACACTCCTGGAAGATGTCAGATTGATGTTTCTGGGAAGTATAGAACTCATCCAAAAGCTAAAGAAATATTTATTCCTCCTTTTTTTTCCAGCCAGCCATTCTGTAAGGTGATATCCTGGTACTACCCGACACCACAGTCTTTCCATGTGTTTTCTGTTCCTTCCTTCCTTCTATATCTTTTAGGCGGTGAGATCTGTAAAATCATAATTATGTGAACCTAGAAACAGAAGTAGAACCTACTCTTTTAGAGATCTACTGCTAGATGAAGAGGATTTTATTTGTTGCTGGACTTCCTTTTGAGCATTTAAACTAATCAGTGGTCTCTGTGTGAGCTGCCATGTTTACTGAGTTTATTTGTTTTATGGATTAAAGCACTCGGTTTGCTCCGGCTCTGTATCAGCTCAGAGCTGGATGCAGTCTTCTGGAAGCACCTGAGAAAGCATTTCAAACACTTCAGAGCTCCTGAGAACATTGCTGCTGCAGCGGACCAAGAGCAGATAGCTGTGTTGGGGGTAGAAGAGGAGAAAGGGTGGGAAGGCTAAACTTTTGCTGAGCAGGAATCCAAACACAGCACTGGCCCACACCTCTCCTCTCCACTCATTCCTTTTGCTGTCTTCCCACCACCATGTCTCTGGACTCTGCACTGCCTTAACGTCTCTTAACTTCATAGTCGCTCATGACTGTAAACAACTCTCAAGATTTAAGTGGGTGAGATGTGAAAAAGGAATGGTCAGGTCTCAGGAAAAGAAAATCAGTTTCTCCAGATCCTGCGGAGATATACTCTGAGAGGAACCCTCTTCAGCGTCCAGCTGATTTCTTCAGCAGTAAGGATCACCCACATTTCTGAAACACATTCATCCGATGCCCATGTTGCCTGTAAGTCACACCGTGTGCAGGATGACATGCAGGCTGGCCCACCCCAGCTCCCAGGAGTGGAAATGTCAGTGAGCCACTCGACTGGCTGAAAGGAGATTTGCATCCAGCATTTGGCACAACATTCAGGTAGATAAAACGCTTTATCCAGGTGCCTGACTTGGGTGTGTAGGACTACCTGAGAGGCTGCTGCGGTTGCTAGCACATGGACACACCAGGTTCACAGCTCTGCTCCAGTTGCTGGTGCTCAGACCTCCATTCACACCTGGGCACACAGGGCCCCTGCGCCCAGGAAAGTAGCTAGAAATGGAATTTAATGAGGAAATGGGACAGACAGGTGATCAGACACACAGACACACCAGTAGCTTCATTACACACAACCAGCTCTTTTTATTCTCCTTCCCTCTGTTTTCCCACACTTGTTTCCCCAAAGTACCTCCATCCCTCTCTGTCCCCACCGTTAGTCCTTCCTTTACAGATCCCTCAGAAAGTTTTGTACAACCCCAAAATGTTTTTGCCCCTGTTCCTATACTAAGTCCCACGTTCCCGTAGACACTAACCCCCTCAGTCTGTAAGGTGAGCAGGGAGCCTCTCGGTTAGGAGCTGTTACCCCCAGACCATGGGACTGATGCCTTGTCTGTGACAGCTCTGGGAAGGGCAGGTTTTCCTAATTAGGTTATGAGGGTTCCTGCCTTGTCATCACTGTTCCTCTGTGCTTCTTTGTGTTCACAGAAATGAGCTTTCAGTCGCATAACCTAACACCTCTAGGCAGCTGAATCCCAATCCCAATGCCAGCCATGAAAATAATAGTTTCTGGAAAGCTGTACTAAATACTTGGGCCATGAATGATAATTTTTATTAATATTATAAACTTGCAGATCATCTAAAGGAAAGTTGCTGTCCTTGAAGATCTGTATGGCCTGTCATTTGGTTAAAGTTTACTTTTGTATTTTTAATTTATTTTTCTTTCATTCTACTCTTCCTGCTGTAAATAAGCTGTGCACCTCAGCCAGACAAGACAAGGTGACAGGCCTGTTCCAACCTTGTACAAAGGCATCCCAGAGGCAAGCCAGGGCCCTTGGTGTCTGCTCTTGTCCACATCCCCACAGGGCAGGGTCTTCCTCCCTGGTCAACCTGGACTGCCCCGGCAGTTTACAAGCAACCTCTTCCTTCTCAGAACCACAGCATCAGCTGGGTCAGCCACATGCAGAAAAGTCTGTTGGTCCAAGACTGTACTCTTTACTAGGGATGAATGAAACCCCCAGGCTTCAAGCTTTTTGACGTCTGGGTCCTAGTTGAAAACCAAATTAAGACTTAAACCCATGTTTTTTTCTATAAAGGCCTTGGGTTTTATGCTGTATTCCCAGGAAAAGTAAACACTCGTTCTGAAATTTGGTCTCCAAACGTAGAAGAGGGTTTATTTATTGACACGTAAAAGCTGATGGCTTCTTTTTCCTCGATAGTGCAGTTGACCACAAGCACATCAAGAGTCTAATGTAAAGCAACAAACCTCATCCCTGCCTGTCCATGTGCGAAAGAGATTGAAATAATATTTATCTACCCCTGAACTTTGCTATGCCCTGTTGAACAGATGACTTGGAGCAAGAAAAAATGGTCAGTGGGACTGTCTGCAAGCTTCAACTTTTTTGTCCTCATTTAAGAGAGGGAAAGCTCTGATGAATCCCTTCAATGCTCTTGAAAAAAACTGGACAAAACTGCCACTCCAACTATAGCCCACACTTCAAATGGCCGTGAGATGGCCTTTTCTGAATGTTACGTAGTTCAAGGAGGCAGTGAAGTGCTCGGTGGAAGATTTTGTATGGGAACTTTAACTTCCCATTCCATTTGACTTTTGGTCTTTAAAATACAGGTCAAATCAATGAATTTAATGAAGGCCGTGGAACACAAAGGCTTTGCCTTGCATTTTGACCTAGATAAAGGAGAGTCAGTCCAGGTCAAAAGGCTTTAGCAGCAATTTAAGTGGTTAGTACACAAATGTGACAGAGTGTTTAGACTCTCGGAGACTTGCAAGACCCAGTGACAAGCCGTTAAAAGTATTTGAAATAGCTGCTTGAATGAACTTTGATAAGGTACTGCTATTGTCTTCTATTGTCTCTTTCTTTTCATACCAAAACACCCCCAAAAGAACAAGAGTCAATGAATGTATAATGCAGTCCCACTTTTACTGGATTTGGGGCTTCTTTCGGCCCTTTGGACTTTTTTTTGTGAACTGTTTATGCCATTTTCATTCATTTCCCCACATTAAGCCTTTCTCAGATGCTAGTGATTAATGTGACTTGTCAGTAAGAGCTTTTAAAGTGCAATGATACTTTCAGAAGCTATAACGCGTCAATTGAACCTAAGATTAAGAACAAATTAAGAGTAAATTTAATCTTACCGAACCTTCTTGCGAGAGGGAGCTACCATACGTGGATGTGGTGGTAGCACTTTCCAGCTCCCACACCACAGATCCAGATATCTGAGGCAAAACTAGCTCAGAGCAGCAGACCTGTATATTAAATTCTGGATTCATACCTTTCCTCTTACTGGGATTAAATATCCTGGTGAGACCATCAGGCACTTACATTCACATACTCTATGCAGGCATCTAAATTAGGTGGTTGAAATCAGCTTGTTGGTAAAGGTAAGTTTCTATTATCAACAATAAATATATTTTAACGGTGGAAAGCATACTGTCAGAAAATGCATGATCGTAAGATCTGCCAGAAAGCAAATCTCCATTTAAATGCATAATTATTCTCCATTACCAGAAAGCATTTGTCCAGGGAAAACTGGTAAAATGTGTAACAGTTCATTATGCAGGACCAAATTTGTCTAGAAAGACCAAAATCCTAGTTAATTTGTGCAAGGCAGAAAGGTTCAGTTTTGTTTTGCTTTTCAATTTTGTTGTAAAAAGTCTGCTTCTTGAAAGCTTTCCAGGCCAGAGATCAGGTTCCCCCTTTATAATGGGAGCTATTAATGCCTGAAATGGGCCGCTCTAAAGAACCACATGTCTGTTTCACATGGTTTGATAGCTCCAAGATTTTGCTCACTGTGCTTTTGGGACTTTTCTCAGTATTCTCTATAGTGAGATTTTTATTGTATTTTACTCTTTTGTCTGGTTTTTGTGTTTGAAATTTTTCCCTTATTCATTGACCAGCAACTTTCTGTCACCCATCTTTGACTTTTCTTCTTACATCTGCATTAAAGCTGTCATTTACTTCTGCTTTTTCCCCTCTCTCCATATTTGACAGCAAAAGCCTTCATCAGCTTTTATCCCTTTTTGTTCACATTATGACATAACCTGCGCAAAGTGGCACAGCTCCCCAATTCTTGTATATAAAATTTGCAACATTTTTTGAGACGGGTCAATGCCCATTTTTGGGATCCTTTTCTTTATCTGAGTACCGTGTTAAAACTTTTTGCAGATGTGAGCTATTCAGGAGCAGCCTGCGGCTGCATGCAGAGATGAGGAAAAGAAGAAAAGGCCTTCCTATTTTGTGATTGCCATAGTAACTCAAACATTGCCAGGGTGTTTGTCGGTTTGGTAGGGCACAGCCAGGGAATTTTATTTCCTGTGCAATCAAGCCCTCTACTGGAGATCATGGCTTGTATGACACAGGGTTACGGAGAGGACAGTGGGCTTGTTAGGCCTGGGATTAAGCATTTTGCTTTAAAATAATACCCATTTGTATCCATTTTGTTCAACATAACAACAGCTGCTGGCCTTGGGATGACAGGCTTGCCTTTTTAACCAAAGTCTCATATAACATTTATGAATGAGGCAGACTCCATTCATTTTTGCTTTGAATTCACACTGATTATTTTTGGTTGTTTGATTTTTTTTTTTTTTTTTTAAGCATGAGATGATAGTCAACATTGTTCCTGCAATTATATTAATGGCTTATGACAGGGGAAAATCCAGCTTTATTTGGGGTTTCAAATTGTCACTTTCATTTGGGGGCAAATGGGTTAGAAAAGAAAGAAGAAAGAAGCAAAGAGAGCATCTCATGTCAGGCTAGTGGAAGCTTTTTATTAGACCAATAGAGATGGAGAAAGAAGCTTTCGGGCATAGAAGCTTTTCTTCAGACCTGAAACAGGAGCTGCAGACTTCAGGTTGAGGAGGTTTCTGTCTCGTTTCTGGGTCAGAAGAAAGACTTGTTGCTCCAAGAGCTTCCCAGGTTACGGCAGACACCACTGTTTCCTGCAAACTGTGTTTTGCGTGCACCCATCCCAGGCCATCCTTCAGCCACAGCTGCCACGACTCCAAAAACACCCTGGTTTTCACCTGACTATGGCTTCACTGAGTGGCAACAGCTCTGCCAACCATGGCTCCTGGCCACCTTCTGCAAAGGGTCCCAGCAGAGGACTGGAGACAGATGCACCGATGCAGGCATGAGGAGAGAAAGAACAGCTTATGGGGAGGGTCCTTCAATCTATTGATTTCAAAGGGAGTTCCATTTTCTGCTATTTCATGGTCGTGATTTTTGCTAACCTCAGGGCTGTAGTGAAAGGACTGACCCACCCAAGAAATAGTGATGATGCTGAGAGACACCCTTCATCCCCCATTCCTTCATCCCACCCCCCACCCCCCCCCCCCCCCCAAAAAGTGCTTGTTGCATTGTTTTGCATTTTTAACCTGAAACAAGTGAAGAAGTGAGGACTGTGTTGACCGTGGCAGCACGTTTTCCACCTGGAGGTTTGCAGGGGAGTTCTGCAGCTGCAAATCTCACGGTCTTTGGCCCTGGGGAACCTTCACGCTGGTGTCAGGTAAGTGCAGGACATTCCCACTTCAGTCAGGCAGCAATCGCCCTCCTGCCTGAGATAGCTCAAAGGAGCAGGGCCAGTGTGAGTCACACCCCGGGCTGCAGTTTG
Source organism: Tyto alba (assembly GCF_018691265.1). Lineage (NCBI taxonomy): Eukaryota > Metazoa > Chordata > Aves > Strigiformes > Tytonidae > Tyto > Tyto alba. The sequence continues at coordinate 22,537,085 of NW_024881282.1, read as the reverse complement.
CTACCATAGCTCTCAGTAGGGAAGACCCTTAGCCCCCCATCCCCACCCTCACACAGCCAGTCCTGAGGCCAGGCCTGTCCTGAAGTCTCTGAGGAACTCGGAACATGGGCACGAGTCCCACATTCCCACCAGCTCCTCTTCTGACTTTCCTGCTCCTGCAGCAGAGCTTCAAGAGACTCCCAGGCTGCTCTTGATGTATTTCTCTAACCTAGGACTCCACGTTTGCTGAAGACTTCCAGCTCCATTAAAATACCAGTCAAAGTACTTACAATCTGGCACATTGGGAAGGCTGTAAGAGAAGTCTCCCTTCTATAAAACCAGAGGCGAAACTTGGCTTTTCTTTTCCCTGAAATATTTCCTAGAGGAGACAGTCACTTTGATCTTTCTCCCTCACTGAAGCTCATACTTACGAGCTTCTCTGACCCAGCAGCATGAAGCAGTTTGGTGCAGGTGATCTTCTGCAGTGGCTCGCAGCTGCCTGGAGAAGCAAGATGGGGTGGGAGGAAAGAGAGTGTTCCTGGTGATACTGGCACAGCAAAGACCTGGAGCTTGGTGTCAAATCCTGCCTGAAGGAGAGAAGCTGCCTCATGCAATATCAGATCATTAAACAAGGTCCCTCCCTGCCTCCTGATGAGGTCCAAACGTTTAATTCCTAAATCATAAGAGAGGCTTCAAGTTAGATAGGACCTGAAAGCTTTCTTCAGTGCTGGTGACTGAGGGAACAAAGACGAGAACAATTTTGATGATACCAGAGGGACTACAGTCTGACTTAGACACATGAACTACTGGGGAGCACTTAATTCATTGTGTGCTCCAGCTTGTAAACCTGCCATTTGTGTAAACCAGACCTTCCTCAGTCCTCTGACCTAATATCTTCAGGGTCCATCTCCTGGATTGCCAGTGAGATGTAGGAAAAGCCGATGTAGACAGCAGTTATCTTTCTACCAACTTTGGAAAGCAAATTATTTGCTTTCATGTAGAGACTGAAGCAGTGATATAATATTCAAAATCATTATTAACCAAATCTGGTGGTTCAAAGAGGGTTTTTTCCGGCAAGTAGTATGTTGTTAATCAATTTGGAATCTGGTGTGTTTTTCTTCTCCTTTCAGAGTGGATTCAGAGCTGAGAGATTGGTGGGTATGTCCCATACTGCCACATGGATCCAGCTTTAACCAGGCTGGAATGTAACCACAGTCATGACCCGTTTGAACTCTTTGACCATAGAAATGCCTGGACTGAGCTGGTGTTGCCTCCGCAGTTACTTACTCAGCCAAGCCCTGGGAAAAGCAGCATTTTGTGCCAGGGGAGCTCGCCAGCTCACCCCATGGCCCTGCCTTTCTCCTCACAGGCACTTACAAGTTGCACCACTAAGAACCAGAAGAGGGATTAGGGTCACTGACCACACAGGGTTCATAGATAAGACACTGGAAAAATCTCTTCAGTCACATTTACTGCAGCATTATGCTTTTTTCCCCTCTCAGAAATAAATGAATTAAGAGGATGTAGAACAAAGAGAAAAGAAAATAATGTACATTAAGATGATGGAGTGACTGATCTTCTTAAGTCTCTATTTTCCACGAAACACCTGCTTTCAGGTTGAAAAGATTAATATTCAGCTGTCTCCCTGAAGCAAACAGGATTGTAGCCCATGACCACTTCTTTAAATATGCCTAAGGACCTGGATCCAGATCACCCAGGCCACAATATCTTAGGAGAAGCCTGAACATGCACATGGCTCGTTAACCCATGGAAGATCTTCAAGGCCAGGTCTCTTCTGTACTGCCCCCTCACTTTGTGGACAGAGGTGGAAAAGGTAATGTGGGGACTTCTGAAGGGGTTGCTCAAAATGTGCATGTCTTCTGCATATGTTACCCAGTCCTGTATCCCTTGCCCATTGTATGGGCTTGCTTGATGGAGACTCAAATCAGGAAAATGAGCATAGAAATTAATGCAACACAAAATATGCTTCAGATGTGAATCACATCCTCCACACACAGGCAGCTGGCTTGGAGCAGGCATGGCCAGTCATTCTGCTCTGGAACTGGATGGGGCTGCAGTCCATGACCCACTTTCTTAGTGCCCATGGACACACAAACCAATACAGTAACCACTTGTACCTAAGTGCATCACACACAATAAGGCAGAAGCATCTGGAAATACCACCAGGCTCACCACACTGACTGAGGGCAGGATCTATCTATCCTACAATCCCAATTCCGCCCTGAGATAAACCCAGCGATCTCAAAAAGCCTCTTATGCAATTCAGAGAAAGTCTTTTCTCATTAAAGCAAAGCTGTCTACACCTTGCATTCTTCTGACCTCTTTATTTTGCCAATAAATCAATTTTCCTTTTTCACCTCTCCCTTCCCTTGCCCCAAACATACAACCCTGTTGGGAGAGCCACCATTTAGAAAATGAACTTCATCATGTTATTATATTCTTTAAATATTCCCCTGTTTCCACTACCAGGAATTCTTCCTCTCCCCTTACAGCAGGTAAAAAACTTTAGGGGGTTGGCATGCTTTTATGGTGTCCATTGTCTATATACAGTGAAATAATTTCTACTGTTATCAATAGAAGTTGCATCTATAATAAATCATCACGATATGATAATGTAATGCTAGGGTGCTTGGAGATACTCATAACTCCTTGAAGATATCAAGAAGCCATCTGGACATGGTCCTGGGCAACCAGCTCTAGGTGGTCCTACTTGAGCAGGAAGGTTGGACCAGATGACCTCTGTATTGGACCTGACACCCTCTATAGACAGATAGGAGCAGCCTCACATTCACAAGCCCTGGTCAACCTGAGGGACTTCAACCACCCTGATACCTGTTGGAAGGACAACACAGCAGGGCGTACACAGTCCAGGGGGCTCCCAGAATTCACTGATGATAACTTCCTTCGCCGAGTGATAGCCAACAAGGAGAGGTGCTATGCTGGACCTTGTTCTGACCAACAAGGAGGGGCAAGTGTGGAGTGTGAAGCTCAAGAGAAGCCTTGACTGCAGTGACCATGAAATGATGGAGTTCAAGATCCCTAAGGCAGTAAGGAGGGTGAGCAGCAAGCTCGCTACCCTGGACTTCAGGAGAGCAGGCTTTGGCCTCTTCAGGGATCTGTTTGGTAGAATAGCATGGGATGAAGCCCTGGAGGAAAGAGGGGCCCAAGAAAGCTGGTTGATATTCAAGGATCATCTCCTCTAAGCTCAGGAGCGACGCATCTCAACAAAGAGGATGTCAGACAAAAATGCCAGAAGGCCTGCATGGATGAACAAGGAGCTCCTGAACAAGCTCAAACATAAAAAAGAAGCCTACAGAGGGTAGAAGCAAGGACAAGTAGCCTGGAAGGAACACAGAGATCAGATTAGGAAGGCCAAAGCACTGATAGAATTAAAACTGACCGGGGATGTCAAGAACAACAAGAAGACTAGGGCCATCTCTGGAAGGAAAAGGGAGACTTGGTCACCTGGGATATGGAGAAGGCTGAGATACTCAAAGACTTTTTTGCCTCAGTCTTCACTCACAAGTGCTCCAGTCACACCACCCAAGATGCAGAAGGTAAAGGCGGGGCCTGGGAGAAGGGAGAACTGCCCACTGTCGATCAGATCTGAGACCATCTAAGGAGCCTGAAGGTGCATAAGTCCATGGGACCTGATGAGATGCATCCACGGGTCCTGAGAGAACTGGCAGATGAAGTAGCTAAGCCACTATCTATCATATCCGAGAAGTCGTGACATCCAGTGAAGTTCCCAATGACTAGAAAAGGGGTAACAATTCCTATTTTTAAAAAGGGAAATTGCGGGCGGCGGAGGAACGACACTCCAAGACGGACTCAATGTGGGTGATAGAGCATCGTATCGTATATCTTTATTAGTCCAGGGTACATATATTTATACAGACAATGATAATTATTATGCCTACTAGTCAGTAGCTGATTGGCTTAAGCTCTAAAGGTCGTATTCGCATGGTCCACCTACTTGCAGTTAGCTAACAGCACAAGCTTCTCATAACACTAAGTTTCTCAGGCCACTATTTCCAATTCCTCTTAACTTGTTTTCGATACATAATGGTACCATAACACCAAGTTTCTCAGGCCAACGGTACCATAACACTAAGTTTCTCAGGCCACTATTTCTAATTCCTCTTAACCTGTTTTCGACACACCACGGTACACAAGGCCGAAGCGTCCTTGACATTCTCCATGTATCAGCAGCTGCGAGCAGCTGCAGGCAAACCCTAGTGGGGCCCAGCATCAGCGAGGCAGCATCAGCCCCTAGAACAGGCTCTGATCGTACAATTGCTCAGTGGGCTCAGGACCCTTGTCTCTGAGCCATTCTCCAACAGGAAATAAAGAGGACCTGGGGAACTACAGTCCAGTCAGTCTCACCTCTGTTCCTGACAAGATCATGGAGTAGATCCTTCTGGAAACTATGCTAGGGCACATGGGAAATAAGGAGGTGATTGGTGACAGCCAGCATGGCTTCATGAAGGGCAAATCCTGCCCTGATGAATTTGGTGGCCTTCTATGATGGCATTATGGTGTTGGTGGGTAAGAGAAGAGCAACTGGTGTCATGTCTCTGGACTTGTGCAAAGCATTTGACACTGTCCCACACAACATCCTTGTCTCTAAATTGGCGAGACATGGATTTGATGGATGGACCACTCAGTGGATCAGGAACTGGCTGGATGGTCGCACTCAAAGAGTTGTGGTCAATGGCTCGATGTCCAAGTGGAGAGCAGTGACAAGAGGCATTCCTCAGGGGTCGATATTGGGACCGGCGCTGTTTAACATCTTTGTTGGCGACATGGACAGTGGGATTGAGTGCACCCTCAGCAAGTTTGCCAACAACACCGAGCTGTGTGGTGCGCTTGACAGGCTGGAGGGAAGGGATGGCATCCAGGGGGACCTGTGGGCCAGTGCGAACCTCGTGAAGTTCAATGAGGCCAAGCACAAGGTCCCGCACGTGGGTTGCGGCAATCCCCAGCACAAATACAGGCTGAGCAATGAGTGGGTTGAGAGCAGCCCTGTGGAGAATGACTTGGGGGTGTTGTTGGATGGAAAACTGACTGTGAGCCAACAATGTGCACTCACATCCCAGAAAGCCAACCGTATCCTGGGCTGCATAAAGAAGTGTGGCCAGCAGGTCGAGGGAAGGGATTCTCCCCCTATTCTCTGCTCTTGGGAGACCCTACCTGGAGCACTGTGTGCAGCTCTGGGGCCCCCAGTATAAGAAGGACACAGACCTGCTCAAGCAGGTCCAGAGGAGGCCATGAGGACGATCAGGGGGCTGGAGCACCTCCCTTATGAGGGCAGGCTGAGAGAGTTGGGCTTGTTCAGCCTGGAGAAGAGAAGGCTCTGGGGAGACCTTACAGCAGCCTTCCAGTACCGAAAGGGGGGCCTACAGGAAAGATGGGAAGGGACTCTTTATCAACAGTGTAGTGATAGCATGAGGGGTAATGGTTTTAAACTGACAGAGGGTAGATTTAGATTAGCTGTAAGGAAGAAATTCTTTCCTGTGTGGGTGGTAAGACACTGGCACAGGGTGCCCAGAGAAGCCGTGGCTGCCCCCTCCCTGGAAGGTTCAAGGCCAGGTTGGACGGGGCTTTGAAAAACCTGGTCTAGTGGAAGGTGTCCCTGCCCATGGCAGGGAGGTTGTAACTAGATGGTCTTTAAGATCCCTTCTAACCCAAATCATTCTGTGATTCTGAGATTCTATGACCTCCAGAGGTGCCTTACAACTTCAAGCACTCTGTGATGCTAAGTTGAATGCTGGCCATTATAATATTGCTAAAAATTCATTATGACGTTGGTGCACTACTGTAAACAGTCTTCAGAAAGTAAAGATAGCAAGAACTGACAAAGGACTTTGAACTTTAAGGATAAGGGAGACTACGAAACAGCTTCCCTTCTAATTTTCACCAGCATGAATTCACAGTAACTCTTCTGATGTCTATGGATTTGCACAGATGTAAGAGGGGAATCCTGTCCAAGTCCCATAGCTCTGAAATAAGATGATGTTTGAAAGGTCAGTCAAATACAGTGATGCATGAAAATCTGTTGAAGACTATACTTGCATGCCATATCATATCTTGCCTCTTTATATTATCTGCAGAAGAATTTAACTTTTTTTTTTTTTTGTTCCATATGGCACTTAATCTGTAAATTTTACAATCCTGAGCAATTAAAAAAGTATCTGAATGCAGTGGTTTTCATCATAGTCTGACCTATAAACACAGCTCAGGTTTGGTGGGATCATCGTCTTTTCTGCAAGTGAGTCATGATTCACCGCGCCACAGTGGATGCTGGGCCCTGGCCTCGCCCTTCTTACAGTGTCGGAGTTTGGTTTGTAGGGGTATCCGTTTGTCTTTAAGTTAGAAGTTAGAAATATTAAAATCCAGAGAGTGGTGACCTTTGAAATAGGGAGGTAATATGTCTTTTATATAAATTCCCAAATCTACTCTCCCAAATAAACTCCCAAATTTACTTATACAAAATACCTACTCAGTTCTCAGAACAAAACGATAGAAAAAACTTACTAAAATAGTGCACCACGTGCTGTAATCCACTTCTAGGGAGAGTGCTGCTGTGACTCAGAGCTTGCCTTCAAGGTGTGCATGTCTAAAATGCCGGTGGAATTTCAGTCTTCTTCACTACAGTTGTCATGTGAAGGTTGTTATGTGACACCTACAATACACAGATCTATGGGGAAAATCAGTAGGCTGCTATTTCGTCTCAAAAATTTTGAGTTTAACAGAGTTTAGAAGCTACTTCCATCATTTTATCCTATGCAGAGAGAAGGCTGCAGTGGGACTTAACCTCAGCCCAGGTCCTCACTGTGTTATTGCCTCACCAGCTACTCTAACATGATATAAGCACAAGGAAAGCCAAATAAAACCTGCAGCCAGCTCCTCCTCGGTAAGGTATATAGTGTACAGCTTCATCGCCGCTGCTGCTGAAGAGAGATGCTCAGACCAGATGCCTAATGGCACAGGAGAGAGGAGAAAATAGTCTGTGTTAGCCATGGCATGTCAGTAGCTGGCTCTGGCCCGGGAAGGGTTAAATGCTTTGTGGTGAGGTGGGACAAACTTCACTTAAACTCAATTCTGTGGCCAGCCTGATTGTTTAGACACCTGCGCTATGTGAGGGATGGCATGGTTTCCTTTGTGGCGCATAATGGCACATCTTCATTATTGTTCTAATACTCTGCGAAAAAAAAAAAAAAATCCCTAATCTTTCTGTTGTGCCAGTGACTGTAACAATGCCGGGACATTTTATTTTCCTTCTTGCTCTCTCTTTCCCTTAACCCACTATTGTTGCCATAGCCACGATGGTGCAGTACTGCTGGTTCAGGGAAGTTTCTGTACTGTACCGCCCTGAGCTTATTGTTTAAATCTTTATTATTCAACTGTTCTGAAGATTTACATTTTTAATGGCTCATTTATGTAATCCCATAAATAAAGTAGCAGAAAAGCATCCCACACAAACGAGTGAATTGGGGTTTGAAAAAAGCTGCTGAAGCAGGTCACTCAGGGTCTCAGCTGCGGGGCCTTGATTGGTATCAGCGTTATAGCCACTGTGGCAATGGACTTAAGACCACCCAGTCAGCCCCAAAATGGTGCATTACCAGGGAATAGTGGAATGGTGCTATAGTTCAATCTCCCCTATTTAGCAGGGAGCAGAGTTCTGCTGCAAAAACCATTTCAGCCTCAGACTCATTTACCTTATTGCTTTGACAGCTGCACCTCTCCCGCAGTAAAGTTTAGATGATTAGCTTTTCCCTCCTAGCAGCTGATGGCAATAGTTTCTTTTTTTTTTTTTTTTTTTTTCTTAACCAGTATATTCCTGGGGCTGATAAATTCCTTCTAAAGAGGCTGTGAATTCAAGCACCTGCCCAAAGAATTTGTTTTATAAACTGAGGGCTGAGATGGAGATACGTTCTAACAATTCACTTTTAAGCTTCTCCCCAGTGCTCCCCTCGCTGGCTCCCTCCCCACACACAAATCCTTCATGAACTGTAAATCCCTTGCGCAGGGTGAGAGTCGCCGCAGCCGTGCTAATGGAAGACGGGGAAGATATTTTGTTTCTGGCCGGTTCTCACTCTCCAAAGTCGATTTTTAGTTGCTATCTCAAAGAGCAGCCACACAGCCACTGTGCATCCCAGGGACTCTGTCCCCGGGCATCCCCTGCATCTCCTGAAGCATCCTGCTCTTGAGGACAGTGAACAGCCGTGTGCCCCACATCTCGCAACCTTACGCTACTCCGCTGAGTCGGTGGGAGAAACCCACCTGACCCCAATCTTGCCTCTGGGGCACTGTCTTTGGTCAGTGCCACCCCGGCATGGCTTCGGCCCCACCAGCTAGCGTCACCCCGGAGGGTGCCCGGGCTGGGCTCAGGCAGCTTGCCTGGGGCTGCCCCGCTTAAGGGACCGCAGACAGATGTGAGCTGGCAGCCCCAGAGCTGGAGGACCGCACAGATGTCACTGCGGGGAGTTGGTCCTCAGCACGAGCCCTCGTCACCTGGACAGCCTGGGGCTCCGTGGGTGCCCAGGTCACAGTGAGACAGGGTAGCTGGGGCGGAGGGACAAGCTGGTGCTGCCTGAGAAAGGGACGTAAGACTGGCTGCTCCACCTCCACACCCCCAGGAGCTTTTCTGGGGACCCCAGTTGTCGCAGCACGTTTGCTGAACAGTTTGCCCTCCTGTAAAATGGGAGGTGGACACCCCCACAGCTGCAGAGAGGAAGCTTGGTGGCGGCACAAGCCAAGACCTCACCATGATGAGCACCCACCCTGGGTGCACCCAGCAGTGGCTCATCCCTGCCAGTTCCCTCTTCCCGGATTGTGCTGACAGGTAACAACGGGCACCAGCCTCTTCCTACCACAGGGCAGCCAAGCCAGGTCTTCACAGCACTGCTCCCACGCGCTTTCTTTTGTCCCAGGGGGCTGTGGGAGCACATGGCCGTGAAGGCAGCCTCATCCATCCCCCCCCCCCCCCCCCCCCCCCCCCGGCTCTTCCCAAGGCTGCCAGGACAACCGCCAGCCAAGGCACCGGCTGCTGGACAGACAACCACCCTGCAGTCAGAGCTGAAACGATGTGACCCACGCCCAGCACCCAAACTGTGAGACATAGTCTGCTGTTACCAAGACCCATCAATGCTGTCTTCCCCGCGCACAAGTATTTTAAGTGCAAAGCAACAACACGTTCCCCCCCTAATTAAAAAGCAAAGCAGCTCTTTACAGAGGCACCCCCGCATGAAGCCTTGCCAGCAGATAAACCACAGTGGTCCACAAGCGAGGGGTGGCTGGATAATAGCCCTTCCTCAGTTTACCTGCTGGATCTCGTTCTGCCCGGCTGCGTGGAGTGGAGTCAAAGGAAGCTGCTCAGAGGCAGGGAGCAGGCAGCAAAACAAAGGCAGGGAGAATACCAGCCGGCCCAAAGGAACAGTGGGGAAGCTGGTAATTGGGCCGCGTGTGTTTAGCTTTCGCCAGGCTAGCAGGTTTGTTTTTCCCAGGCTGGAGTCTAGGCTGAAAGAGACACGAAATTATTAAAGAATCCAACCTAGAAAGAAGGAGAAAGGAAAAAAAAGTTGGCAGCAGCGGCTGGAGGTGAATCTCGAGTAATGAGAGTGCAGTGGGGGCTCTCTGCTCCCTCCCGAGGGCAGAGGTGCCTGGGAAATCATTTTCAACGGGCAAAGGAAAAATGAAGTTTAGGTAAAATTAATTCCTGTGAACTTTTATTGCTAGCTTAATTAATTTCTCAGACAGAAGGGATCTTACTGGGCAGAATGCAATAGGTCCTGCTATGGACAGTAATGCTGTGCCTTCCTGGTTCCCTCCTTGTCGCAAGAAGATTCCCACGGGGATTCAAGTCCCACTGGTGAAGCGGACCCAGAGCCACCCTTGGGAAGGGATTCCCCTGCCATGGGGCTGATTTTCAGTCCTTTCGCCAGGCAGATGTCGCAAGGAGCTGTGCATCTACCTGCAGGTCTGTAGTGCTTCTTGCAGGCAGGAAGAGCTCAGGGCAGAACAAAAGCTGTGCTAGTGCAGCACTAAGCCTGAGCTGCTTCACCCTGCTCTGGCCTAACACCCTGCTAATGCCAGGTGGTAGCGTGGAGGACAGTGATTCCTTGTATATATTTGCAAAGCAGGCTATACATAGAAAAATTTCAGAAAGTTAGCCAACCACCCTGAATATAAGCCTGGCGACAGGGAGGGAAAATACATTTGCAACCCCTTTCTCTTTTAGTTCAGGGAGAACCTGCTCTGAGCCTCGCAGTCTTCACCCGCAAGCAAAGGTGATGCGAAATCCTGCTGCTGACCAGGCAGTCAGGAGGACTAGGGAAAGCAGTACCCAAATTGTGAGCCCCAGGTGAAAAATGGGACTGGTAGGAGCTGCTGGTGATCCCACACTAACCTTCTGGCTTCCCTCCCCCTTTAGCCTTCATGTCAGTGGCTCGATGGGGACAGAACAAGGTATTTATCTGGTGCAGAGCAGCTCAGCTCCACTGTTGGCTGCACAGCTTCACTGATTTGTACCAGATGAGGATTTCCTCAATGACGTGGTACTACCCGCTTTCCTAGGAGCCAATGCTTTCTCCCACAGATTTATTTAACCAGAACAGTCTTGGTTGTTTGATGAGAAGGGGGTCGTCTTTGCAGTAGCCATGCCCCACACACGATCTTGCTGGGGTCCTGAGGGAGGGAGGCACAAGGCCAGACCATGGGAAACCTCACTCTCCTCTCCTTAAGGCATCCCCCCAGCTCAGTAAATCAAGACTATGAGAGGAAGAAGAAGATAACACTCACAGTCCAACTCTTTTCTAGACAAAACATATTCCATCCTTGAAGGACTTTGCAAGTGCCTGCTCTGCATGGAGGGGTTCAGAGAGGCACTAACTCCCCCAAAATGGCTGGAGGAGCATTAGAAACTGAACCAGCAGTGCCATGAAATCCCAGCAACACCACCTCTCTGCTGTTACAGCAACACAGCAGATTATGCTGAGGAGTGATGTTTTAATTTAGGGGTCTACTGTGGGCAGAGTTGTCCAACTTTAGACACCCAGATTGACTACGCCAACTATTTTGCTCACCTTCTTTTTGGCTTTTGCTATTACTTTGGTGTCTGTCACTATGGTAGGGAGAGAAAACTGTATTTGAATGTAACATACAGAATTAAGACAAAGCAATAGCTCACGCAGAGCCCTGATTTCCTTCATGTGTTATACTCCTTTCTTAGCATTCTTATTATTGGACTTAAACAATGGCTCATTATCAGGAAGTGTCTGTCGTTGCTCTTCCTGATGGATTAGCTGCTTGCTAGCATTTTTCTCTCTCTGAGACATTTTGAATGACTAGCGGGGCAAACTTTCATCCCTCGTGGCATGTTTTAAAAGACACAGGCTGTTTCTCTCCAGGAAAAGCTGGAGAATTCAGAAGATGCAGAGTCTCAAGCAGAATTCCCACCCACGTTTCCCAAATCCAGACTTTGGTTGTACTTACACAATTGATATTCAGCTGTGTGTAATATTGCTCCTGTAGCACTTTCTGCAGTCTTTCCCCATTCCTGTCCATGTGCACCAGGAAAGTACAGACAGCCTGGCTGGGTCATGGGTTTCATGATGAGCAGAGGACCAGGGTCATGCCCGGCTGGAGGTAAATATGTGTGCTCCTGCTTGGCAGGCGGGAGAAGTGAGACCACGCTAAGACTACTCCGGCTGCTGATTGCCCAAGCAAACACCAACCCACATCCCTGCATTCTCCCTTTCGTACCATGGTCCTATGTTCATGCTCCTCTTTCAGATCCTCCATGACAAAATCGAACTCCCCCAAGCTGGAGCCCTGCTGTGGACAACCCGCTGGAGCTGTGACCACGCAGGCACAAACCAAGGAAGGATCTCCACAAGGTGAACTTTACTAAAACCGCTAAACACACAATTTAAAAGGATTTTAAAAGATTAAGTAGCTTAGCTACAGTATGTGTTAGTTTTTCTTTATTATTCTAATGACTGTATGTTTGTGACAAGCATCAGAGTCAACTCTACCAAGTTCTAGCGCTTGTGCCTTTAGCCTTAAGGCTGACAAACGTTAAGGATCTTTGCCACCTCAGCACAGACCTGAGATGGGTCAGGACTGATGAGAGAGCAGGGAAGACTCTCACTGTGCTGCATCTGCCACCCAAGGAAACATGACCTGGGTGAGATGGAGGAGCCATGGTTCCTTCCACGCAAAGCTGAAGCAGTGCAGATGGCAGGGTGACAGAGAAGAGCAGGATTTACTTTCTGCTCACTAGGAAGAGTCCGTCAGCTCTCTGGGGTTGTACTTTGAGACTTAGAGTCCAATTAAACCCTCAGTTACACTGTCTTTTTACTGTGGTCTAGACAGCTTTTTCTCATTCAAACCATTAAGGACGCCATCGCCTTCACCTTCTGACAAAGTTTTGATTTTTGCCTTTGTGACTGCAGTGTCATATGCTTGTAATGCTCTTTTTGTGACCATGCTCCAGCCTGCAATGACACTGAGATGGCAGAATGTGTGAGTCTGCCATACCATACTCCAGCCCGTAATAGTGCTTTACGGGCAATACAGAATGCCTGAGGTTATCGACACGAGGCTGTGATGCTGTTTTCTCAAAGCAACCCTACGTATCTATGCTGGGTATTCCTACATCTCAAATTCCCATTTGTAGGGGAGAAATTAAGCCCCAGTTATGCTCTGCTTACTGCCAAAGCTGTGGTGGCTGTGGCTTGTCCACATCCACAGTCAAGGCTCGTGGCAGTGGGGCCTACGGGGTCTGGAGGCCACAGGGCTGCACAAGCCCGTGGGACTTTGTCAAACGTGGCCACACGGGAAAGCTGATGGCCACCTGCAGAGCAGCCGGGAGGACAGCAGGTGGGTGAGAAACACAGCCTACAGTGCTCATCGTCGCGCAAAACCTATTCTTTATGGCACAGACGTACCCAGAGCGATGAGAAAACCTGCCTAAGATCCCATCAGGGAGCTGTAGGTGGGGAACTGAACTCTCCTCCGGAGACCTACGCTCCCATTGCAGGGGACGACAGCCCCTCCCCAGGCCGTCACACCGCTTCTCACACAGCCTTTGTGCGGTCGGCCCTATGCGATCTCAATATAAACCACACGGGATGCTCTTGGGACAACTACAACAGAACTTGCGCCGTTCTGTAGCCTCAACTATTTGGCTCAACATTCCAGTCATAACGCAAAGCTCATACTTCCGGGTAGCTGTGAATATTGTATGGACAGCAATTTTTGGTAAGAACAGCATTTCTCCTGCTTCCCCTTACAAACAAAAGTTTATTTCTGTTGTATACAGGTGGAGATTCAATGTTTTGAGATTCAATATAGATGCAGACTTCTAGAAGCATTTTATAAGGTGTGGGGTGACGGCCTGAGAGTTACTAAAACAGTATTTGGTAAATTTAGAGTCTAAGCAATATTGAACTGATGTAAAATAAATAATGCAGATACATCCAGTGTCCATTTGATACTCTGAGAAGGCTGCTAAATACTTGGCATAAAAGTATTTGTTTTTTTCTGTCTTAAGACTATTGTATCTGGAAATGAGGGTGTGAATATATGTAGTTTGCAAAATTTTTAAAGGCTTTTTTTTTTTTTTTATTTGGAGCTATGCCCTCTTCAACATGTACTCTTGATTGTTTCCAATTGACAGTCACTAAAACAAAGAGTGTATATTAATGCAGACAAGAGTTTCATTCATAGATGGTGAGCTACAACAGGATTATTTGCAAGTGCAAAGATCACTCACATGAATAAAGATTTGGTGGATCAGTGACTCCACTGATAAAATGAGTAAAATCCTTCTCCAAACACAATCCGAATAGGTTTCCTTGCTACTTATCCAAGCAAGTCTACTTTTGCGTTGTTCCAGCCTAATTAACTGAAACCACATAATTATTAACGAGAGCTCAGATAGGGCAGGAGAAGAAACATGTTTCTCTGTGATCAATGTGCAGCCACAACACAAAACCCAGTTCTGTTTGTGCAGGAAAAGCAACCCCCTCCTGCTACATTATTCCATTGACCTTCAAACATTTACATCTCTTTTGTTAACTAGTTTTCTGTAGAAATTTCATAATCACTCAGGAACGCTTCTACAACTACACCTCCAGAAACTTCTGTTTTAGAGTGGATCAGTCTAAGAAACAGGGTGTATTTTTGCCTTTAAGTTGTGTTATACGTGAAATCTGTTGGGCTTTTCTTGGACGTTCATGATTCACTGTAAATAATTCAAATTGGATTTACAAAAGAGAAGAGTTTGTACAATGAATGTAAGAACTGCATGTTACTGCATCCCTGACAGTGAAAACTAATAAAAATATTTCATAAGGCTCAATCATAAAATGTTTTCTCCTTCTCTCTGATGTCGTTTTGTGATCTACATTCAGTATCAGGTTGATCAAAATGAACATTTTGGAGGCCTTCTGTCCAACCTCATAATAAAGTGTAATTAACAAGTTCTTGTGGCTATGGCAAGACAACAGCCTCACTTGAATAAACTGTTATCTGTACAGTGTGCACTGAAACTAAACAAAGACATTAGTAGCTCACAGATAAACAAGAAACACCTCCAAAGTATCACTGCAGCAGCATTAACCTGAGGTGGATTCCTCTCCCACGTGAGTAGGTTGCAACGCACTACTATGGGAAGTGGAGACCAAGAACACACTATTTATTTATTGATGTATTTATTTTAAGGACTAGGCACTTTTACAAGTAACAAGTGGTCTGAGTTTTTAACAGCAGTTGATAACACGTTTTGAAAAGTCACGTTCAAGCTTTAAGTTTCAGGGTTTAAATCCTTTCTTTCAGACACTATAAATGTGATGCTGGTGCTGTACAGTATGAGCAACTGCAGACACAATACATACCTGGCTTTATGCACCCAATTATTTATTGAAAAAGTGATCAGCAGGTGAAGATTTGCCTTCAGAACAGTTAATAAGCAGCAGGTTTTTTTTGTTTTTACTATATACACTTACGAAAGACAGCACTAAAATACAGATTCAACCAATGAAAGGTTAGTAATTCACGTATATTCTATAAATCAGAAAAAAAGTGGAATTAAACATGAATCTACCACCAGTGAAGAAGACAGGCTATCTGGTTTAGGTCACATCAGATATTCTAGTTGAGCATTTCTAGCATTGAAGTGAAGCACTCTCTATCAATAAGCAAGACTGAATTTGAAAGCTTATTCTAATCACTTTCCCTACCTGAAAACCTGGCTTAAATTAATGCGGAATCAACAACAGCAGTTATCCTAAAGGGGTGTGGAAAAGCTCTCAAAACACCGTGTTATCACCTCAAGCCAAACCAGCAAGAATTCATGGGGGTTTGTTCTGTGGAACTCCAGTCCCAGTCCTGACTAACAGTGAGATGAATTCTCTGCTGCAAAGCCACATCCATCCAGCACTGTCACTGCAGCAGAGCCGGGTTAGTATAATAGGTGCTGTCCTTCCAAAAGGGATTATTAAGAACAAAACCAGTGTCCAGTAAAATAAGGACTGTAAACAACATCTGCTTATTTAAACTTAAGATAGTCATACGTTCTCCAAAGATACTGCTTTTTTACTGATCCCACTTAAATAATTGGACTTTTTCTGAAAGGCTGGGTCTTGTCTTCTAGTGTTACAGTTCCTGCAGGAAAATACAGACACTACCCACAGCTCCTCAGTGGAAATGTGAAAGTATCCCACTTTGCTAGATAAGCTGGCCCTGGAACCCACCAGTGGGCTCAGCGCTGGCTTCACTACCCTCCCATGACTCGGAAGAGTAATTCCCAGCTCTCGTGCATCAAAATTCGGCCACAGCAGATCTCCACTTTGGTCTCCCCACCTCCCAGCTAACGCTGTCCTTCCAAGAGCGACAGGTAAGTATAGCAAGACGAGGTATAGATAAGCCCATAGGTGGCACTCTTGCCCTGACACAACACTGAAGGACCATGAAGTCCTTGTCCTCCTTTCCCTTCAGAGAGGCCCATGCCAGTTAAGAAACCCACTAAGAACATTAATTCCACAAAGCACTTTTAACGAACATTTTCCATTTTATTGTCAACACACTTAAAAACGGAAACCTATGTTCAAAACAATTATTTTGGAGAATACTGAAGTACAAAATATTTCACACGGAAGTTTGTTATTGTAACACAAACAGAAGTGAGATGTAGAGTACGCCGATGTGTATTGTATGTGCTCCAAGTCACAAGTTTAAGAACTGTACCACTACAGAATTGTCACACAGGCTTGGAAAGTGAGCATTTGACTGTTTTTAAGTATCACCTCCACCTCTGCATTTCTAGTATTACACATTTCCTTGGAAACTTCCTAGCAGTGGACAGAGAACACGATAATTTTGTCTTCAAGGTTTGTATTGAAAGCACCATGACAACAGACTGTTCAAACCATTTCCTTACAGAGGGAAGTCTAAACAGAGACAATTATTGCAGTTATGGCTTTTCAGGAGTAATGTTTATTATTATCTATGACAGGTTTGTGAATATACAACAACAAGCAAAAGCAGTATATCCTGGTAGTTCCTCTTGGGAAGCAAAACTAGTGGTGCCCATTTTAAATTTGTTCTTTTCATACTAAAGAAAGCAAACTCTTATATTCTATACAAAATGCATGTGCTTGGCCAGGCACTGACCAGCTTTCCCTTCGTCTAGATTCAGTAGAATTAAACTAACCCAAACACACAAAACTTCTTTATTGGTTAGCAGCAAAGAAGTTCTGCCAACTTTGCACAATAAATAAATTTCTGCTTAATTTAAATTTATTTCCAAAAGAGGGACATAACTAAACTAGTTGTATAGGACAGTGACACGTCTCGTGCTCCATCACCAAGACCCTAAGCTTAGTCAGAAGGGGAAAGAGGAATGGAGCAAAGGGAAAGGAATGTCTGTCCTAAAACAGCTGAAAGATTTATGCTGCACTTTGCTTTTCTCTTACAGGTCGCAAAGAAATATTTTCTAAAGCTACCTCAAAGTTATTTCTCACACAAGCAACTCGGTTCAAAATTCAGTTTTGAACAGCATCTTTTCCTGAAAAACTGAGACATCCCTGCAGTCCGACACTCAATGACATTCCTGGCTTGTAACAACACATATTCATCACTCTCCTCATCGTTTGCTTGATCGCTCTTCACGCTTATCCTTTGTGTGCTGGTTTCTGTTCCGGTGCCTCGGAGGAGAGTAGCTGACTCTCCTTCTGGACTGAAAGCTGGGTGTGTATGGGTGAATTCTCCATTTCTTTGGTTTTTCTTCCTTCCTGCTTTTGTTTGGCTCAGGTTCCTTACTGTCTTCCTTTTGCTCACGTTCCTGGTCTTGTTCTTTTTGAGACGGTAACGTGTTTTTGATGGTATTTATAAGAAATCTTTTATTTGTACCAGCAAGAGGACATTTCAACCTGCAAAGACATTTAAAAGTGATCAA
The DNA here is from genome assembly GCF_018691265.1 of Tyto alba. Lineage (NCBI taxonomy): Eukaryota > Metazoa > Chordata > Aves > Strigiformes > Tytonidae > Tyto > Tyto alba. The sequence continues at coordinate 22,519,621 of NW_024881282.1, read as the reverse complement.
AAGACAAGATAAAAACATCCTGAAACAAGTCTGAGATTTTAACTTCAATAACTTTAAGACAGGTTCGTGCTTTTGGCTTTCCTTGCATGCCACCTAGTGTAAACTCTCAGTACAGAAAGATATGCTCAAGGTTGTCTCCATTCTCCTTTTATCTTACTCTTTATAGGATGAAAATTACTCTACTTCAATACAGTGAAAATCCACAGTCTGTGCAGGGGGAAGCAGAGGATGAGAAGATATTTTAAGGTTGATGGTGCTTAGCTTAGGTATTCAGGAATCAAATATTTAGTAACATATTCTAAGTCAAATTGGAATAGTTTATAAGATCATAATCTTCTAAAGTCAGCATTGTCTAATGAACTGAGATATTCAGAAAGTAAAAGATACACTTGTATGATGAATCCCAACAGCTGTAGCAATGAAACATACACACGAGGCGCATAAATGTTAGCTTATATCTGGCAACCACCAAACAAAATGTTTTCTTTCTTTTTCTTAAATAGAATGGATACTTATCCAATTCTTTTCAATTGTTTCTGACGTTCTCCTCTTGCAGGTTAACACTTTTGCACATAATTTATCAGCTAGTTTTAGTAAACAAGTACAGTACATTTCATTTATCTTGGTGGTATCAGCTGTAGTCTACTTATTCTCAATTTATCACTTCTTACAGAATGGAATGAGAAAAACCAAGTTTGAATATATTCCTGCAGTAAGCAGAAATCACTCAGACGACTTCACTTATAGTGGGAGTCACCGCGGTGTTCGTCTTCACAACATTTTTAGTCTGCATGCTAATGAAGTTGGGATTACTCTAAAAAAGCAGAGCTGTTTGAGATCACAGTGCCACTTGCTGAATCAACTATGGAGTCAATGAATCCTAACACCACAACGTTAAGATCATCTATTCTACTTGAATATTTTGTGCAAATGTAGAAACCATACCCTGACCATTTAAAAACCTTTGACACCTCTGAATATTCAGAGGTAACAGAACAACGAGAAAATTGTAACAAAGATCACGTCTGATTATTTATCACACTTCATGACTTTTAACCGGACATGGCATTTACCATGGCTTTGCTTCAGGTCTGCCTACTAAGCACTACTGATAATTGTTCTTGCCCTAAATCCTCCAAGGACTTATAAGAGTAATTCTAGAAGTATACACTAAACAGCCACACTGTTTTAATTCTTGACACATTTCTACGGCATAGCTAGTTTTAGAGTTTTCTCAACTTTACACATATAAATCTACACTGTTTTTCTCAAATCCTGGTTAAAAAAAAAAAAAAAAGTCTAGATTTGTATCTAGTATAGCTGTTTTGTAAATTAGGGAGGCAGTATTTATCCATTACCTGTATTGCTGAGTTAAAATACAAGACTAACATATGCCAGTAGAATAGCTACATCAATAGCTACATGTTCAAGCTACATCAGCTATGAACATGGTGCTGAACAGGCCATGGCACAGGTTATACTCAAGACATAACACGAAACAGCCAACATTTAAGTCCCCTGTATGTCTTATGCCAGCATTAAACTGTTGTACCTCAACATTTCCTACCAAGGAGGGCACCTTTCTCTAGGCTGCATCCAGGCAAAAAACTATTTCACATTTTTCTCCTTCCGCTTGTTCTTTCTTAAGAGCTAAAGCATTGATTAAGCATTAATATCTATAGCACCAGAATGAGACAATCTGCCCTGAATAAATTCACCTTGCTGAAGTATTTATTTCTTTTTGGCACTGTGAGTGCTTCCTGAGCTATACTAAGAATGAAAACTGATGAGAAATTCAGGGCTTCAGAGACAGTTAGGAGATGCCATTAGTTCACCGTCATAGAGTGATAAAAGCGAGCCCGGGGGCTTGCATGGAGCAGCAGTAAATTACGGCACTGAGAAGAAACCTTAGTCCTTAGTTTTGCTGACCTCAGACTTCAACAGAACAAATTCTGCCTTTAAATCTTAAAGGAAATGATATGTATGGCATGTGCTACATTACATACGCGCACACACACACGCCCATAATGTTTACATATACCCATGGTATATATGGATCCATGAAGATTAAAAGTGAACTGTATTAAGCCACTGATACCTTTGAGAGCATTTGTAATGGTGAGAAGATTGACTTCACCAAAGCAAGCATGCAACCCGCAGTTCTAGAGCGGTCTTGTCTACAAAACAGACTCCACTTCTGTAGCAATGTATTCATGCAACGTAAGGAAGGGTTCACTTTTTGCTCTGCATGCTCCAATAAGCTAAACCAAGCTATTCCTACCCAGAGAACCTTGTCCCCCTCCACAGATAAGTCTCACACCCCGAAATCTCTCCGCTATGCAATGACAAAGAGTCAACATCGCATTTTGAGCAAGAAAAAAAGATTAAATCCGTTACTGTGAACAGGTAAGGTAAAATCTTAACTCTACTTTTGACATTTCAAACCAACTTCCGTGCAATAACACAGAATTTCCAGCCAATACCTGTCATCAAGTGTAGCAGTGCAGTTCAGCACAGAAGTGTACCATACAACTTCTTATCAGTAAAACATTTAAAATGCAAGAGTAATAGTGTCATGCACCCCAGCCTTTTCTCAGCTGAGTAACTGGACATATCAAACAGGCTTGGCACAGTCAGCTTCAGCATAGAGTAAATCACATCTTTCCAGGAAATGAAGTTCATTATGGATGAACTTACAAGTACATTTCTACCACTTCCAAAATGCCATGTTAAATACAGTACTTAACAGAAGAGTGGCTGAAGGAAAAAAAAAAAAAAAGAAGCAGTTAGAGGTTGTTTTGCCAAATCAACTAATCTAGGCTGTTATCCTTTCACAGGGTTATTTCACAAAAGAGCAAGCCTGGAAGGACACTGCAAGCTTTTATGTATGGTCTTGGGAGCTAAATACAGCCGGCAGGACTTTGGATGGGAACCTGTATTCTGATCACAAGATTTTAACATATTTACTTTGCAGTCTCTGTCTATACCCTGTTTCTCCTCCTCTTCACATCGAAATGAAAGATGTAGGGGAATCACACTGCAGTGTTTCTGCACAATCATGCAACACCCATTCAAAGACAAGATGCAACACAAGCATCTCGCAGTTTCACTGCCCTCAAATGCTTTAGCTCCATCTTATTTTGTATTCTGAAGTACTTCTAGCAGATCTGGTATTGAGCAGAAAGCTATCTATAGGAATGAAAGCAATTCTAGGATTGCTTTACAAGAAATAGGGTTAAAAATAATTTAACGGTTCCAAAATTTATCTTATTTTTGCAATTTCATCTGCTGTTACAATGCAGAGCTGAACAAACCATCCCAACATACCATGTTTTCCGTATCTTATTTTAGGTAAGCTTTTCAAGTAAGCCAAGAAGATTACATTCAGTTCACCCTTATCTCACTTGCTGCCAGCATCTTTGAAGACTAGACCTATACATTAAAGAAAAAATAAGCCTCTAGAACTTTTCAACACAGTAGCTTCTGTGGCATTTAACTGCCTTTCTCAATTAAAGCAGAACAACCCCTTAAAATGGGACCTAACTCCAGTGTCTAAGGGAGCTTATGAATTACGTACGTAGGAGGAACAAAAAAGCTGAGCTGTTAGCTTGATTTTACCTAGACACATGATGGAAACCCCCAAATATCCTACAGTTTTATTCCATCTGTGTCTAATACTCTCTGGTGAATCAAGGATAAATTTATCTATTTCAAGTATTCTTAAACTATTTGTCCACAACTTTCCACTCTGGATCCAGTTGGCCCTTCAAATGTTAACTTCTAGACAACTGCTCTGATGCCTTTTCTCATCTCAGAAGTTCCAGCATCACCACTGAGATTCATCCACAGATTCTGCTCTTTTTTGCTCAACATTTCCAGGATTAAGATGCTTTCAGAAGAGGATCCTCTTTTCCCCTTCTCTCACACATTTTCTTACTTGTGATTATCTCTACTAGTGCTTGAACCACATACATCACCATCAGGATCTACATCATGCGGTATCATCAGGACATAGGAGACCCCCAACAAGAACCACTACGGCCATAGAGTACGTACAAAAGGAGCATTGCAGGAACTAGAAATACTGCAGTGCCAAGAGCAAGAATCTTGAGGACATCCAAGGAATAAGTCAATAATGTGGGATCTACAAACACAAATATACAGTATTTCTCAGATTAATTTGCCATGGACCCAGACACTGCCAATCTGAACAGCCCTGAGAGCACGGAGGCCAGTGAGCTAAGGCTCTTTGCTAAGAGCTCAATGGCAATACTGACAGTTGCTCCGTGTCCACAGTCTTGGAAAACTTCCCTTCCTGCAGAAGCTCTTGCCTGTTCTCACTGCCAACCTCCCTGTTTGGGACAAGCCTTTCTTCTACTAGCATCTAACTCTTACAGGTTGCAGCACCTACCCGTATCATCCACGGCAAACTTGTAAGACAATGCAACACCTGCAAAACATTCCCAAACTGGAAGAAATACTAACACCACTGTCCCATATTTCAAGCCTGAATCTTTGACTAAGAGACTGTGGGCTAAAGGATGACTGCTTGGTACAATTTTTCTGTACCTTGTCAGCTGTGCTAGCTTGGATGCTTGCAATTTAGGTTCAAACAGCAGCTGACTATCCATCTTACCTGAGGAGACAGCAAAAAGCTAAGTAGGGATGCCTGAGGAACTTCTTCAAAAACTGCACTTGAGCTATGGAGAATTAATCATTCTGGACAGTAACGGAGCAGCGGCTTGAACCTGAAAGTAGTCCCAAAACAGTGCTCAGAGGCTTGCTGGCTAAGGTTTTGCTGCCATCAACACCCACCAGGAGACACTATTCCTTTGTAATGGTATGAACAATATAGTTCCCCGGGAATGCCACCTCCCCACATGCCTCCCTTTAACCAACTCCTGTCAAATGCCACTGACTCCAGAAATGCATTTCCCAGTATTCAACAGCTGCTGGAGAGCAACATAAACTGGAATCAGCAAAATATGAGCAGTAGCAGCCTCTGCTTCTCCTTACCCAAAGACAGATGGCAGAACAAATCTTTTCTTCATAGGCCGAGTTGCTTCAACTATCCAGTGTCAATGCAGGATTGATGGCCTTACACTAGATGTCTCCAGGGTTTGTGCATCTCTTCTCCAGGACTCCTCTGACAAAGGGCTGAGGAAATCCCAGAAGTCCTCATGAAACACACCTGTAAGCATTTTGAGTTTGGCAAGGAAGGAAGGTTTTTGCGTTTCACCTGTTAAGACTGTGTTTTTGGACAAGTTGGTCCAAAGTTTGGACCTTGTCTCTTTGCTTCTACCAGTTATGCTTTCCTGGATTTGGTCTACTAATATACATTTTCATGAACTGACTTTTCTGCTCGTTTCATTTGCTATCCACAGAGCTCAGAGCAGCAGTTACCTTCCTCTCAGTAGTTTACAGCTGCAAAGTTATATGTCAGTCTTGGACCTAATTTCTGAAGCCCTTCAGGATTTACTGTAACATCAGTTAAGTCTGATGGCATTTTGCTGGAGTATGATCAGTCAACTGAGCATAGTTAACTTTCCTTCCAAATATCTTACTGGTTACCTCACCTCTCACATATATCTATGCAATACCTAGTTATTGGGCCAGTTCAGAAAGACCAGAACAGTACAATGAGAGATGAAAAATGTTAAAGGGGAGAGAGTAATGGCAGCTTCTAGCTCTGTTCCATCTCTTGCACTTGCAGAACTAGACACCAAGGACTTACTGAGATTATGCCTATGGGGGACTTTATACCTTCCCTACGACCACATATACCAGCTGTACACTAGCCTATGCCAAACTCTACAGCAGCAGATTTGTGACAAATGGGATTGCTACCAGGCTCTCTAAGGATAAATTCAGATAGGGAAAAATCTCTGGAGAAACATCATATATAAAAAAAATAAACCGAGTGCAGGATATCCTGAGCTGCAGACTGCCCGAAGCTGGGATAGTACCTTGAGGAAGTACTGTTACTTTCTTGTACTTTTGTTCCTCCATTTCCTAGACACTGAGTATCAGCCACTGGTGGAGACAGGGCACTGCAGAGAAGGATCCTTTGTTTGACCCAGTATAGCTATTCTCATGTTCCGCTGCAGTTGAAAGGATCCTTACTTCAACAGTCTCAGTTCAGGATATCACCACACCAATCCCTCTGTCAACAGTCTTCCTCTGCCTGAAGTCTTCTTGACAATCTTCTCCTCCTACACCTTTAACACAACCTTGGCCTAGCCAGACACTATTTCACTCTAGTGGAATCTGCAGCTCTTCTGAAGAACAGGTCAGCCTTGGCTATCCCCTACTCTGGCAGGTCCTGGGCATCAGGCTTTAGTAAACCGCGTTACCCCACGCTGATCATTATAGCCAGCTAAGCAGAACCACTACTCTTTTATGGACAAGGACTAAGAAGTATCTAGAGTCAGGAGTAGAAGCCCATACACACTCCTGACAGGTATTCCAAACTGCACAAGTGGCAGCGAAGCTGCACGGGGACACTTGGTTATCTCCCAACAGAAATCTTCAGTTTCCATATGTGGAATTAACTTGCAAATTCACAGTAACTAGATGCATGCACCACTTTACAGTGCTAATCATCTGCACTGGTTTACCTGGCCATCTGACAAGGCTGACAGGCTAAAAGCAGGCTAGATCAGTATAGCTATAATCACTCTAGGGGATTAAACCAATTTAACTATTTTAACATAAATGATATAAACTGCATCCCTAGCAGAAATACTGGGTATAATATACCAAAACCCCAAACTTTGTTAAGAAAACATCAAGGATTAACGTTTTTCAGACAGATGCTATTTTAATCTCTTCTAAGCTACTAAAACAAACATAGCCAAGAAATCAGCTGAAAACTTCATTAACAGCGCAGGCTTATGTTTTACTACTGTTGGTGGAAGCCAAACCTTATCTACAAGTGCGTTTAATGCAGTCAACTGGTGCACTACTTGTGTGAACATCCCTAGATCCAATAACTTCTTATCAAAGTCATATACATTATTTTAAGATGAATGACTCTTCTCAGCATGTTATTACTTCTTTAATTACAATTACATGCATTACATTCCATGATAATCTAGCTGTAAAAACTGAAATACTGCATTGAAGAATTAATACTGTATTTCATTTAATATTTAAACACTGTGGTTCTTTTCCCACTTGCTATACAAATTAGCCCCTGGGTTTTAGTGGTTTTTTTTTTTAGTGTTAAAATATGCCTCCTTCCAAAATTGGATTATATTGACTTCTTCATTTTTGGCTGCAATTTACACATGGATTCTCTATTAGAGGATCATTTATTATTTATATTGTTTTAAGCATATAAGTTTCTTTGTCAGGCTATGAATTCTTTTAACTTAAACAGAATCTAACCCCGGAACACATGGCCAGTATGTAAGTACATGCACACTGAAGCTACCCGGTATTTTAAAGACTCACAAGGTTCCAATCCAAACTTTGCAATTCTATCTATTATAAGGAAATACTATTACAGCAGGTACTCCTAGTTTTCCAACTGCGTTGACTTCAACACATTCAGACATACAATTTCATGCAGGCAGAATTTACTTGAACTTCTTTCTTATCTGGACTCAAATTTTTGCCCAGACAAATTAATACCTGGATGAAGGCAAATTATTTAAACATGAAGCAAATGAAAAGGTAGAGACTTCTGTCATGCATTAAATGTAACATTTATTTTGACATCGGTCAAAACATTCATTTCCTTTCAGCACAACTTACCAACCCATAGCTCCCATTGTTTCAGCTCTGGTTCTCCCACGTTTTGCCTCTTTAAGCAACTCTTCCACAGCCTTCCTAAATATAAGGAAAAGCAAAAAGTTATGACTTGCAGAACACAAGAACTTCCCACTTTTATGCGTTTATGTAATTAAAGTGAACAGCTTTTTCACTGTAATGAATTAAGCAATAAAGAGGCTACCAAAATCACCTTGACTTTCTTAAGATAATTTAAATTCCTATGCACCAAGATTAAAAGAAACATTTTGACGTATTAAAACCAATTAAAGCTGTTGCAAATACAACAGTTGCAATACTAACTGAAGAGTAGAAATAAAGTATGCAAAACTGGTGTACTAGACTGAAAGGCACAGTCCCTATCACTTCACCTTGGGAATGCTCTTCCCTGCTGTCACTTCACTTAGGTTCTTCCTAAAGTCTTTCAACCACAGCAGACCTATTTTGAGCACAGTCAAACACCACCAGTAAAAGAGCAAGCAGTCAGATGACAGTAAAATCACTGCAACTACCAGTTGTCAAAACGCACTAGCTTTGTGTAACAGTGGAAGACCCCATCTTTGTGACTATCCACCACCAGCCAAAACTACCAACCTTTACGTTACCAGCATCTTCTAGAACAAACTGGACAGACTAACACTAAAGCAATTAAACAACTATGCTCACATAAAAAGTCATTGGAGAGTGTAAATGATGCAAATTATAGATAACTCCTGCAATGTCAGTCTTTCAGTTCTCTTTATGAATTAATTTCAATCTCAAATAAAACTTAAGTAACTGCTCTACAGTACAGGGTTGAAGTTAATGGGAAAGCCAATGAACATATAATGTGAGCCATTTATTATATAAATTGAATGCATAAACTAACAATTTGGTTATTTAACTGTAAGGGACTATATATGTCAACCAAAAATAACTGCAAGACAGAAAAGGAAAGCTATGCAATTACCCGTAATACCCAATATAGGAAGCTAAACATTAACAACACTGACACGGGTAAGACTGAAGGCTTGAGGAACTCAAGGGAGGAGGTAATAAAGAGGGTATTTATTGTTTAGCTCTCCCAGCTATGATGAACCAGAATGGCTGCTGGCACTGGGAATACATGAGCAACACAATCATCATCTTGATAGTACAAGTGTGTGTGTAGACTGTGCAAAAACAGACCCACAAACTTCAACTCAAACTTCAAGAAAGCCATGTCCCATTATGTTATTATGGTATTATCAGCACAACAGGATTTTGCTGTTTTGTCACAGATTAAAGGCTGAGTGTTCAATTTCATTGTCAAGCCAAAATTGAGACTAGAGAAGTGGAGTTATCACCTAATACCAGAAATGAGTCTGAGAAGAAAAGCAAACAATTTATATGGCAAGTCCATGTGAAGACCTAACAAGTTAATGGTGGGATCTAAACATCTAACAGTGGTTGTAAGGAACTGAAGGAATTAATGCCTCAAACATTAATCTACACAGAAAACTTTGGCAAGCTGTGGCCTTTGTGATTAGCTAAGGAACGCTGCCCCAGGAAGCATGGAGTGTATCGAAGGGTGCACTGCTTCACACTCTTGTGGCTGCATTGCCAAACTCCTTAGATAAGCCTCAAGGGAGGGAAACAGGGACTGAGTGAAACCATATGTTCAGGTTGAAGGATAGATAAGAGAGATAGATAACAAGCACCAGAATGACCTAAGCAAAAACTGAGGAAAAAATAACGGTGAGGGGGCAAGCACAATCACCGACTCAACTGGACAAGGGGGTTGGTGCACCCCATTTCTCCTCAACATGTGTGCAGAACCCACGCTCCATCTTTTCCTCATCTCTCATGGACATGAGTTCCTGAAATACTTGTCTCTCTTGGTCTAGTATGCTAATCAGCTGATAAAGTTGAACATAAGAGGCGACAGAAAACTTCGCTACGTGTGCACCCACCACCCAAGATAACTGGACCCAAGATAACACCGGAGCCTGGGTGGTGAACCAGACTTTTCCTTTCTCTTCCTCTCCTTTCCTTTTCTATCTTATAAATTTACCAATAAGAGACCACACTGCTTACTACCCTTTTACAAATTTAAGTTGTTCCTACTGCAAGTAAAACATTTAAACTGGTCGTTTGTTGTTGTTTCGCCTTAATTTAATCCAATTTGGTGTTTTTTCACCTTAATTTAACCCAAGGGGATGACAGAACCTTTATGACTCCCTGGGCTCCCAGTCCGGGTTGTAACAGTGGTTTATTACCACGTAGGTTATGAAAGTCTACATAGCAAATACAAGAGGTCTTACTTTAAATGCATACTCTGCATGTGCATAACAGGGAATGAATATAAGCAGTAGAGATTTCCCTTCAGTAGCTAATGAGAAAATTTTATGCAGTTACTCAGCAGCCTACACCTGTCAGTCTAGATGTAACCTTCTTCAGTTTGTTATGGCCTTTATGTGGCTCCCTTCACTTCTGTGATTGTGGATTCATTCATTAGGATAGGCTGGTGACATTTTATAAACAGACACACTTTTTCTTCTGTCTGCATTACTTTTAGGCACACTTTGGTTTTCCCTAGTAACAAAACCCAAATTGGTGTTAAATAAGTACAAGTGTAATGTACACCAATGTGCAGCTACTCTTTCTACATTTACTCTGCAGTTCTGCTTGAATATAGTTTTGATATTTTATACTTACAACCAGCTCTCACGGAATTACTTCCTGACTTTATAGTAATTCCCAGCAAGCAATACTTTCGCTAAAGATTCCTAAACGAGCTTCCAGAATCAGTCACAAGTTCTCAAACAACATGTAAATAATCCCTGATCAACATATATATATATATTCCTTTCTTCCAAGGGGAAACCATACCATCCAGCAAAAGCCGAGATCTGTGCCAGACAGCCATGCAAATATTCACAGGTCATAACTTTTTCTTTTGAGAGTTTGCATTTGAAGGGCTTGGCAAATGAAAGAGTCCAAGACTTCTAGAGAAACAATAGCACAGGAACACACCAAAAATCATAGTATCGCTTCTCTGTGCGCTAGTCTTTTTAATGGCACATTGGTTTAAGGTTCCTCACAGAAGGCTTTCTCTCTCTCTCTCTCATATAAGGTTATTAGTAGGATCTCAGTAGCAGATGGGCTTGGGGTACTTCAGATTTTTTTTCAGCGTATAGGTGACTGCGAGGACATGTTGCATCTCCAGTAACAACACAGGCATTCACGGAAAGCGAGTATCTGCCCAGGTAAGCTGTCACCCGTTCAAGTTACCTGCACCTAGATGCTAAGTACAGGGTCAGCAACCTTGCCAGCTACTGCTGCCTTCCCAGGTAGGAGCAGTGGGGTGTGTGGGCTACTCCCCACGAACAAAAAAAAAGGGTAAGAAACACAGGCTCTGCCACTGGAATATGGGAGATGTTGCATACATAGGTCATAAAATTACAGCAAAATTTATTTTTTTATCCAGACCCAGAATTTGCTATCTGAGTAGTCTGTTAGTGATAATAACAGGAACACATGGCCTTTATAAAAGGTTGTCCTGAGCCTTCAAACAGCAATGCCCGATGAAGGGAAGGAAAGAGGAAAAAGAAGTGTCTTTTACTTACCACAGTTACCAAACTTAGTGATTCTGTTTTGAGAAGCCTGACGAGGAGGTAGATGAAAAGCCTGTCATTATTATTATAATATGCAATCTGTAATTATTTTATAATTAAAATAATAAACCAAAGTATCTGAGCTACAAAGCACTAATAAAACACACGCACATATTTTAAACAGCTACAACTCAGTTTTAGGGAAAACATCACAATAAATTAATAAGGTGACACTGATTCTATTAACTTTGGTAGGAACTACAAGTCATTAAGTATTTGAGACTTTTCTTTTTTCTTCTGGTTACATCAAAGATCAGACTGACCTGGCATCCGTCTCAGTAGCCTCTAAGTCAACACCTTCTTATCAAACACTGTTTCCTAATATTGGTCTTTCAACATCACTTTTATTTGCTGCACCTTTACAAGGCCCTTTCGACTTCCACAGACAAATGAAAAAAAATGCTCAGATCCTCTTTGAAATAATGTTTCCACTCACTGAGTTTATATCCTCTACACAAGTAAGCCAAAAGCTTAGAAGCTATGCAAACAAGGTTTTTACATTTGCTTTTAGAGGCCTCTCGGGACTCTGCATTCCTCGCTCTCTTCGTTTTTACAGCTTGGTTACAATACAAACAGTCCTGTGGCTGCCAGCTTCAACTCCAAGAGCAGCAGCATGGGCAAAGGGAATGCAGCACTCAACTTTCACATGAGAACCATCCAAACCCTGGGGGACTGACAGGAGGGAAAACTGGGGACAGGGACACATTTAAGAATACTGTCATCATTCTGGCATCTTTTATAGCAAGCATCACTTAAAACTTGCTGTGGCAATTCTTTTTGGCCAACCAATCTTACCTGCAGATTTACCTTAGCACGAAGGTATAAGCAGTGATGGTTTTAATCTTCAAGAGTATGGCCCGAGACCTATTTACATTTCTGAGGGATTAAGACTTTTTCCTCTATATTCCAAGGCTACAGGCAAAGCTGCTGTTGCATAAACCCTAACAACTTTCATCACAAATGCATGTGCGCCAAGAACCGGAGAATGTTTAAAGCTCTGAAGTCAGGCAAAACCAGAGATATTTTCTATTCCTCACTCAGAGAAAAAGCTTCTTCATTTTTTCTGAACAATCAAATAGACAGTCTGAAAAATGAATAATTGTTAATAAAGAGATATGTCTGATACAGTTACAGGCAATGAAAACACCATGTCATTACAGAGACCACCCAGTGTTGGTAATTATAGACTGCTCTGGTAGAAGAAGACATATCATGCTGGATCTGACAGCTGAGAGACCAGGCAGCCACAGCTCCGTGCCCAGGTCCAACCAGCAGCAAGGCTGAAAAATCTACTCCCAGCAGGCTGATACACACCCTCCCCTCCTCCCAAACATATACACCACTGGCCACACAGATCACAGACACACAGAGTGCTCACACCAACAGCTCTTCTTTCTGGCTGGGTGTAGGAGCCCCCGAGGCTTCAGCCCAACTCTATTTCTGGTACAGAGCGTCACACAGGGGACTCGCTGGTCCCCCACTACCTGACCCCACTGCAGTCTTGCCCCTGGAGACCCCCTTATCTTACAGTCTCTCCAGCAGCTGGCCAGGACTGCTCGGTGCCTCCACCAGCCAGCTTCTCCCGTGGTCTTGCTCTTAAGAGATACATGCTCACCTCCTAGCTCCCACCTTGCTCACCGCCTGATCCAGCTTGACCTTTACTAGCAGCCACACACTTCCCCACACACTCACACTTGCTCCAGTACTGCAGCACAGATGATGAGGTCCCCAATCTCACTCCAGTGGCTGACACTTGCTTTTTACTCACTCCACAAAGTGTTCCTGGTTGCTGGCACCCCGCCCTCCAGCCCAGGATTCCAGCCCAACTGCTGGCATCCAGACTTGCACTTGTTCCAGTTGCTGGCACCACAGACACACGGTCCCTCTGACCCACAGTTTGACTTTAGTTGCTAGCACAGAGATGTGGACCCTCTTCCCTCAAATAGAGTCCCTCACCCAAGAAAAACTGAGGGAGGAATTTAACAGGAAGACAGGACAGACTGCACTGATCAGGCGCAAGGCACAGGCAGACAAGTGTACCAACCAGCAGCCTGTTCACCCACAACCAGACCTTTTTACCCCCTTATTGCTCTATCTTCCCACTCCTGCTTCTCCCCAAATCACCTGAACCTATCCCTTTCCCTGCCTTTGGTTCCTCCTCTGCACATCCCATAACAAGCCTTACGCAATCTCAAAACGCTCTTCTTCTGCATCCCATAATGCCTCTAGGCAGCAACACTCTTCAGTCCCAAAGGTGCTCCAGCATTGACCCATCTTGATTCACGCCTGGAGGCCGAGGCTTTCTCCTGGGACCAGCCCTGGGAGAGGCCCAGAGATGTGAATTCCTGAATCCTTACTGTGGGTTCCCCCCTGGCACCGTGCACCCCTGGGCTCGTGGAGATGGACTGATGGGCTGCTGGCTCTGGGGATCAGCCTGGGAGAAGCCAGAGCTGGGCAGTTTTCGCTCCCCCCATCCACCACAGTCTCTCTTTAGTCCTCTGTGGGTGTGCCCGGGAGTTCTCAGCGCATAACCTAACAACAACCACCTCTGCCATCTCCACCCATGCCATCATCTCATTAAAGATCCTGATGAAAACTCTTAATGAAAATACATCTGCTGGAATTGCTTCACAGCACACAATCAGCTACAGAAGTGCAACAGACCTGGAGGAGGAAGGCAGCGTTCATATTCAACATCTCCTAGAATCAGAGAAAGGACATCTTTATCAAACACACCTTTGTGAAAGACCTTCACAGCATTAATAACCGCCTGCAGTCTATACCACTCCCATTTCAAGCTCAAAGGCCAGGCTGCTCAGCTACTGTGATCCCCCCCTCCAAAAAAAAAATCACACTTAAATCTACCAAACCTACCTCCTGAGGCACTCTAGGTCCTGACAGCAAGCTGCAAGCCCAGGAGAAAATTTAGCAGGTTTTAAAGCCAGTTTTCTCAAAGTAGTTTAATGCTGACTATACAACTAATTTTTAACCATGCATGGGACTGGAAATAGAAGTGGATGCTGGTATTCTGATTACATCTGAATAATTAATATCAAAACCTTCAGTCAAGTAAAGGACTGAAGATACTGCCTTCTACAATAAAGGAATGGTAATGAAAGCCAGTGTTATTTATAATTAACTCCTGTGAGCTGGCTTGTCCTATCTGCTCACACTTAATAAGAAAACTGGTGAAAAGGAATGCCAAGAATAAAGCCTAAACCACAGCATTAAGAGCAAGAATGAAAAAAATGGCACAAATATGCCACAAACTTTCTAACATTTGTTCAAAGGCAAAGACACTCCACATCGGGTACGTGAATGCTCTCATTCTTTGTCGATCAGGTTTTGTACCTATTTAAATACTCTGTCAGTCCCATGAGTGCTATTTGCAGCACATTTCTCTGCTGACATTCTCATCCGCTTGAGTAGTGAACATACCACTCCATTTCAAACACCGGTTTTAGCTTGCAGACCACTTTTTTGCCATGAATATGGGAAAGAATGGCACACTGAATCCTGACACTTCAATTTTAACTGTTAAAAACAATAGTAAGAACTAACGATTCATTCCTCCAAGGCACAAAGCTTACTTGTTAAAAAGTGTATTTGGGATGACTGTCAAGCAAAAATATTAAGACTGTTGATTCTCAACTCAACTACAAGTCTCTTGTTACAGAACTGTAGCATTCCCTGTGACTCAGAGCAGCATCTCCTTAGGAAACACTTAATTCCAAGTAAATGATGCTCCAAACAAGCTTGATAGGCACTTTGCATAAGGTATGGTATCCAAGGTTGTGAAATATTTATCGCTGTTGAAAGACAGAACAGATTACAGAAGGATTTGGACACACAGTATAACAAAGCCATTTCCTTTATATTTGCAGAGAAATTACCTATTTTCTGTGCTTCACACACACAGAACAACCATGAGGACAATACAGGAAGAAGAGGGGGAAGAAAGATTTTTTTTTTTTTTTTTTTTTTTTTGTAGGTAGGGATGAAAATGGTGATCTCTGTATTATCCCAAAGGATATTTAGTTGAAATAAACTAGGAAAACCACAAACAGGTGCTTGCAGGGGAAACAAACTAAACAGTTCCCAGTAGCTGGTTTGTAACTTTTTTTTTTTTTTTTTTAAAGTCATTCTTGGGCCATATCTTCACAATACCGTTAATTATATGGTAATAGAATTTAGCGTAGAATTTTCTCAGAATCACGCTGTATCTGAAGACTCTGGGTCTTCAGTGATGCACCAGCAAGTTCACATGAAAAAACGTCAGTTCATACTTCCAACAAAGGTAACCGGGTGAGATGGAGCAGAGAAAATAACTCAACAGAATGTAGCAAATATTACTATTTTACACATCTGTGATATTTACAGTTTTTAGGCTTTTAAAATCCAGAGCACATAACAGTCACATGGTAACTTGCAAGTTAGTATTCAGCTTTGGTAGGAACTATCACTTCCTATTAAAGTGAGGAAAACATCAAACACAAGGTCAAGTGAGAGTCAGACACAGTAAAACTGAAAAATAATAGTAGGAAAACAAGGCAGTAAGGATATAACAGTACATGCAAGATGAAGAGACCTCTTCTTAGATAATAAAAAACCCCAGGATAACTCATCTTAACAAACCAGTGTTTGGAATTTTGGGACACAAAATTCGCTTCAGACTTGAAAAAATATGCACAAAAATAGTTGCAGCACTTCTTTTCTCCCCATGGTGAAGTAAGTAAAAACAACACATACAAAAATCTTAAGCTGTTATTTAAGACTTGTGCATTGCAAGAGTCTGAATTCAGAGATAGACTACTGAAAATATTCCAAATACATCCAATTTTAAACACTAAAAATCTACCTGAAATAGTTAACACTGTGGCTACAGAACAGAAATTACATTTTCTGTATGCTAAAGCCGTATTAGAAAGAGACTAAAATTATAAACCTTAACTACCATCGCTGTACTACTCACAGGAGAGTACAATCAACAGGTCATTCAACATAAAACTAAGGAATAATGTCTGTAAACCAAAGGTTAAAAGAAAGCTCTGTATTAGACTCCTGAAGACTGTACCGGGAAGTATATTTAGAGTAGGAAATACCCAAGTGTGACATCTAAACGCATCTAGCATGAACTGAATTCAAGGTGCTACTAGCAAAACAAGTTGTTATGAAAAATAACTAATGATAGGTGGATCCAGGACAGAAAGTGATAATCATCAAGCACACTATATTGTGCTTATAATGTGTTCGGAGATTATTCAACACATACGGAGGTGAATGGTAACATGGACTGAAGACAGCAGACAGCTAAACCCTACTGTGTACCACTCAATGAGTAATACTGAGCTTCACTGTCGTTATCAACCATGCTGCCACAGAAAGGGAAGAGCAAATCCCAACTCACATTGAAGCTATGAGGCAGGATAAAACCTTGAATCTGGTTCCTGGGATGGAGAGCATCAAGAGGAGACTGTGGAGGAGTTGGCTGTAGCCAGTGAGCGAGCGGCTATGCCCTGAATCGCCCAGACGACCCCGAGTCCCCAGCACGGCAATGGCAGCCAGAAAACAGACACTATGGAAGAACAGGTTTCAATTTGCTATGAATGAAAAAGGTTTAAGTTTGGAATGGCACTTGTTAAATGAACATTCATCCATATACAGAAAGAAGCTTTAATTATTAAACTGATGATCTGAGAGCAGAAGTAGCTTACCAAGAATTAAAGGCCTCTTAGAAAGCATTATGCTCTCTAGCCCTTCCACCACCACAGTGCTATTGCTCTTGTCTCATTTAAAATACTTGCCAGCCAGAAGCAGAAACAAGTTGTTTAAACAAGTTATTTTTTATAAGCACTTTCAGACATGGTTTCTTAAAAGGGGGTGAACCACAAGAACAGGTCAGAAAGCTTCTGCTCATCACTTCACTGTAATGTTTTTTTTTAAAAAAAAACATCCCTAAGAAAAGTGCAGTTACTCACAAACAAGCTTGCAAAAAAAAAAAAATCCAATAAATACAAACACCCCCAAAATTTGTGACATAAACACCTAAAGTCTATTCCTAAAGCCAAAGTAAGAGGCCTACTGTGACTGAGTATCCAAAAACAGAAATCTTCATTTTATTCCTCAATGTTTGCTTGAGAACACTGTAACTCAGCACGCACAACGAGTTGAATCCTCTCATCCCAACGAAATGCGAAGTAGAAAGCAATTTTATTTTTTGACAAAATAATTGACAAGCATTTATATTATTCCACAGAAGGCACAGGGCAATTTTAACAATTAGTCAACTGGCACATTTCCGACACGGAAATTTGAAATGTGTAAGAACAGAAGTTTATTCATTTGTTTAATTTTACCAAGTACACCTAATTACCAAATTACAACCGATGAGAGATGAGCCACTTCTCAATCCTCTTCCTAAATGGTACCAGCACGCACCACAAGAATAGTTGATTTTTTTTTTTTTTTAAGTACTGTTTTTCCCCATCACGTAGGAAGATTCGATATATTTTCTATTGCGACTCCCTCAGCGAGGGCTCCGAAGTTTTGTCCCAGGGCCAGAGCACCAGCCAGCCGCGGGCTGCGCAGCCCTGGGGCCGGGCTCAGCCGGGCCGGGCTCAGCCGGGCCGGGCTCAGCGCTCTCCTCTCCTCCGCCTCCCGCCCCGAGAGCCGAGGCCCGGCGCCGGGAGGAGCCGTCCCACAGCCCGCCGCCCCGCCCCGCCGCACACCGACACGCAGCGCTGGGCCCCCGGGGACCCGTCCCGGGCGGCCCCGCACCAACGCTGCCCGGGCCCCGTTCGGCGGGCAGGCCCCGCCAAGGCCGGCAGCTCCGGGGCCGCTCAGCCGCGCCCCCCGCCCCTCACCTCTCCAGCTCCGGGTCCTCCTCCATGGCGACGCGGTGAGGGCGGGCGACGGCGCCCGTTCTTCCCGCTCTCCCCGCGGCCCGGCTCCTCAGGCGAAGGCCGGCGCCATGCCCCGCTCACGGCCCGGCTCAGGGCGGAGCGGAGCGGCGGGGGGGCAGGCACAGAGAACGGCGAGGACCCCGGCGGGGAGGAGCCGGGGCGGTGCGAGCCGAGCCGCCGCCGCCACACCCCGCCGGGCACCTGCGGCTACCGGCCCCCTGGCACCCCCCCCCCCCCCCCCAAAAAAAAAAAGAGAGTGGGGGGCGGCAGCCGGCCCGGTGGGCTCCTGCCCGCCCCGCCGCATGCCGGCGGGACCCACCGTAAACCTCCGCCCCGGCGGCGGGAGCGCTGAGGGCTCCGCGCCGGGGGAAGGAGGAGGAGGAGGAGGAGGAGGCGGGGGGCGGTCGCTGCTCGCTCGCCCCGTGGCGGAGCGCGTTGGGCGGCAGCAGGGTTGCCGCCTCCCGTCAGCGCCGGAGCTTCCCGAGGCTTGTCCCCTAGCACGGCCGCAGGGCTCGGGCGGGCGGGGACCGGGCCTCCGGGTAGGGCAGAGCTGGGGGCCGTGCGGGGCAGCTCCCCGGCCGGCCCCTCCTCCGCTCCGGCTCCGGCCCCGCCCGCTGCCCCCCGGTTCCGCGCTGCGATCAGGCGAGTGGCGGGGACACCCCGGCCCGGGGCTCCGCCGCGGCCCGCCCCGGCCCCGCTCCCATAGGCTGCGGCGCGCCCCGCCGCCCGGCCCCGCGCCCCGGGCTGCCGCCGGAGTGGCGGAGCGCGGCTGTCACTTGGGCCGCGCCGCTGCCCGGGGCGGGGGGGCGGGGTGGGGGCAAAGCACCGGCCCGGCCCGGCGCCCCGCTAAGTGCTGCCCGGAGTTTCCCTCCCGCCGGGCGGAGCGGGCGGGCGCAGCCGGCGCGGCGGCGGCTGAGGAGAGCGCGGCGCGGAGCCGGTGAGTAACTTCCCTGCCCCGCCGCGGCGCCGGGTGGCTCAGCCTCCCCTCAGCCGGCGGGAGGGCCGCCGGGCAGGGCGGCGGCCGCGGTCCCCCCCCCCACCCCCCAAACTCCCCGCCCCGCTTCGGCGTCGGGGACTCCCCGCGGGGGCGCCGGGTTGGACGAGGCAACAAGTACGGGGAGAGGAGCCGGGAGCCCCAGTGGGAGCGGCGCGGTCCGGCCCTCCCCTCGCCCGGGGGGGGGGAGCGGGGCTTCCTCCCGGCCTCGGCCGGGGAGCCGGTGCCGCCGCGAGGCGGGTCTCTGCCCGCCGGGGGTGGGCGGGGGCTGCGCCCGCACCCCCGGCGCGGCCCCGCGAAGCTGAGCTGGTGGGCTCGGCTGGCGGGGACCTGCCCCCAAGGGTCCCTAAATACACCTGGGCCGCTCTGGTGAAGAAGCTGCTGCCTGAAAAGGAGTCAAATTCCTGCGTGCGGGGGAGGCAGATGAACAGCTGCGGGCGAACCCCTGCTGCAGGAGCTGGTTTCAGGTTATGCGTTTTACAGCTGCGCCAGAGCAACTCGGGGGCTGTGTGTAAAATGTCTCTGAAGCTTCTATAGTTGGCAGCTATTTCAAAATGTTAACTCTAGCCCTCGGTGCTCTGAACTAGGCTCTCTGTTCCAACACCTACATTTCTCCCCCCACCCCCCCCCCCCCCCCCTTTTGTTTGCTCTTACCACTGAAAATGTGGTTTAAAAACCTAAAACCTCATCTCTTTTAAACTTTGACAAGGCATACTTCAAAATTATCATTGCTCTTGGCAGAATGTGAGTACTCGGTCATTTAATTGAGAGAACAATTGCAGGAGCTGTGGTAGTGACAAATCTGATAGTCCCTTGTGACTTTTCTTACTGTGTTCCTACTGCATGGTGCTGTTTGTTTACTTCTGTAGAAATCCACTACTAAGTACTTCTGAGCTTTGTTTAATTCCTTTTTTAATTACATGATATCGAGGGTTTGTCTTTGTCTCTGCAAAGTAAAAAATGTCTGTTAGGGATTAACTTTGGGGTACGTTTAACAATCTCTAGAAATACATTTCAAATCATAAATGCTTTCGAGCTTATGTTCAAAAGAGAAACTCTTCTGAGCTCGGCTCTCATTAAATAAACACTCTGAAGTACTGATTTTTTTTATTCCTCTACCCAATTTCTTTTGGCTTCACAATGCTTTACTCTAAGCTGCAATCTAGCAGCAGATCAAGAAGGCTTAGGAAGAAACATCAGATGGTTTTGGTTACTGTCCCTACCACTTGCAAAATAAACATGTTAGTACCATATGCTGCCCTGACTTTATTAAAACAAATTTCCTCAAAATGGAAATAAGGTATGTCAGTGTACTTGCTAGAACCATAAGACTTAATAAGGTCCCTTATCATTTACTCTTTCTCATTTCCAACAATCAGCTCACTGAAGGAGGAATCCTCTTTCCTGAATACAGTGCAATATAAAATGATTATATCCAAATTCAGCAGGCTACAAAGAACACCATTGTGCCAAATTAGATTTTTTTTTTTTTTAAATTAAAAATGGTGTGTAATGTTATGTTTTAAAGTGCTTGTATTATTACAATTCTAAAATCTCTGGATATTGAAAAAAAAAAAAAAGACATAATTTTACAAAGAGTTTTCAGTACTGAATTTCTAACTGTACTGACCCATAACTCTACCAAGAGAGAGCCCTGAGCTTTGGACTCAGGTTGAGGATTTTCAAACACAGCGTGATTTCCTAACACAGGACTCAGATCTTCTATTTAGAGAGAAAAAAAAAAAAAAGCTACAGTTTAGGGATGAAACTTTGCAAGAGGAATGTAAGCTGGTGATTGGGTGGAAAAGTACTGTTCTCTTGAGACAGGTTAGGTTAAAAAATAAGCTTACTGGAACCTGTTATGCGTAATTACAAAAATGTTGGCTTCAACACTGCAAGCTTTGGCATTTGTTTGGAGTCTGCTCTCATGGAAGCACTGATGACCTTGATGAAGCTTTGTTTTTTTTGTAAGGCTTTACCTGCACTGAACAGGCTGACAATCTTGATATATATTCAAGGGCCTGTATCACTAAAAAACAGCAGAAGTTTGTTAGCTACTAGTTAAAATTGTCTACTTGGGAATACTTAAAAATATCTCCCTCTTTTTTTTATTCAGTTTTTCTGTGGTTTTAAAAAATGTCTTAATATAGTTAAAAGCAACTGTGAAGAAATGATACCAACAATATCAAAGTGAAATCTGTGAAGATATAATGTGTATTAGACACTGAATTAATATAAATTACTGTCTCAGATCAGCAAGCAGATTAGCTGCTTGTTTAAAGAGCTATTAGACATTAGGAGCTCCAACTAATAAGAAAACAGCATTCATTCAGTGTTAAAATGCTCCCTGGTGTAAAAGGCACCAGAAGAAACTGGTTGCCTAATTGATACAGCAGTGGCTTGTCTTGAAAATTCTTTGTTGATTTGGTTTGCAGAAGAAATTTTAATGTGACATCATTGAACTGCATGCTGCTTAATTGCTTTATCAGATCAGTGGAGTTTGTTTAGAAATTGTAGTGCCTTTCAAAGATGAAAATTCTTTTAAATATCAGTATTAAATTATGTAATTGTTGGGTCATAATGTCTAAAAATAACAATATTGTGGTGTGTGCTTTTGGGGTTTTCTGGCCTCAGTTCTGTAGATGTTTGTGCTTACATATGTTTAATTTTAAACACCCAAGTATTCCTTTTGGAATTAGTGGGTCTGTTCTTAGCCTTAATGTTAAGCCTGCATGTAAATGTTTTCAGGGTCAGGATTTATGTTTGCAAAGTTCATGGGATAAACCTGTCATGTGTTTTCATACAGATTGTTCTGTATTCTGCGTGAGATAATGTAGGTATCTGACTTCTGCTTTGGAACTGGGGACTGGTTTGTCTACTGACATATACGGAGACGCTCCCAGCCCTGCTGCTACGTGAAGGAGGGTAGCAGTGCTGTACTTGAGCTGACTTTATCCTTGCAATGTGCTTTGCAATACTTACAAGCATCTATTTTATTTCTAAAGAATTTTTGGTGATACAGATTTGCCTGGATGCCAATCCTTTGCGTTCTTATAGATGCTTGTTTCAATTGATGTTAGTTTTACAAGTAATTTGGATGCTTTAAGAGGAGGGGAATCTCTTGCTGAGTCTTCACACTGAGCTGTGCTCTAGATGGTGAAAAGAAAAGCTTAAGCATGCAGTTGTTTGATATAAAATCAGGTAACTTGTGAGCATGCAAGATTTTAAATTGGTTTGCATTTCTTCAATTTTCCCACCCAATTAATGGAGACTGTTTTTGTTTAAAAAATGGAACTTTAGGGTAACATAGCTCAATATTTGCAGCCTCATTTTTGTTTCAAGTAAGCCAGTTGTGATGTTGCTCTGAGGTTGTGATATTTTGCTAAGAATGTCTAGAATTTTCTTGCTGTCATCACAGGAAAACAGACTGAATCGGGTAAGAAAGGAATTGTGAGGTTATAAATGTGTCAGCTCAATATTACATAGAAGTTAATTTCTGCCTGGGCAGAGTTGGTTTATTTTGGGATGGAGTCACAGATGTTGCATTTTGCCTGGCTGTTTTTCCTTCATTCCAGAGAAGAATGTGTGTTTATATTTCATTGCAGAGATTTGTCATGCTTAACCACTGTCTGATGGGGTGTACAGAATTTTTATGAAGAACCCTTGTTTGTAGAGCAAAATGCAATTGGATCAAGTATATCCAATATATTAACTGATACGGTTTTAAAATGTTGTAAGTGGTAGTAATAAGTAGTTATAGATAATATAAAAGAAGGAACTATGACTATTTTTTTTCTAGCAGTAGAGCACAACAGAAAGTGTTGTGCATTAAAGGAGAACCCACGTGTGTCTGGGCAAAGGGAGGAACCCAGTAGCTGCAGAAAGGCGAAGCGGAGCTTTTCAATCAGGTTGCCTGGAGTGCTGTAGTGGAGTCAGACATTATTCAGCACAGTGGGGAAAAGTGAGTGACAAGCTACCAACTTCTGCGTTGGTAAGTTCTTTGCAGCAGGAGTGATTTTGAAGTGTGCTATAGGCTGTGCTCCCCACCCAGCCCCCGGGATAGCCCTGCCACTGCCTGTTCCCATGAGCTCTTCTGAAGAGGTTGCACAAGCCCGGTGGAAGGTGTCAAGATGCTGGCATCGTGCATTCCTGGAGGCTGGCTGGTTAGAAAACAATTGGGAATAAGCACAGTTTATTATTGGGTTCAAGTCAGTGTTCCTATACGTTGACACTTTTATTGACTTGTGCAGTTATACTCATAATGCAGTTTTTTTTTTTTTTCCTTTGCATTAAATTTTTGCTTGAATCTGAGCGCTCCTCCACAGACAACCCTTTCTTAATGCAGTGTCATTTTCAAAACTTTGTCCCTGAAAGACCAAAGAATGCTAGTGATGGAGGATTTAAGCTCTTACCTTCCTGTGGCTTTCGTTGTTCTTCAGATGGGTGTTAATCCTTGTTTCTGAGTTCATATATAGGAAGAAGAAAGCTAGTGCAGCAGAGGTTTTTGATACAACAGAGGCAAATGGAAATTCAAGCAAAGCTAACGGAGGTAAAATGTTGCTGACTTGTATACTGAAACCAGTTTGTGGAAAGCTGTTTTCAGTGGTTGCTACATTGTCTTCTGCTAAGTTGTCCTGTTCTGCCTCAAGAATGTTGTGTTTGCTTTGAAAGGACCAACCAAAAAAACAAAGTTTTTTTTTTTTTCTGACAAAAAGCAACGTTTCAGAATCTAGGCATGTCGTTATTTTTCTGGCTATCAAGTTTTGGTTGGCATTTCTGAACAGTTTTCATTTGAAAAAAAGCTGGGCTGGTATCAGCGAGCCTTCTTTGGGGATGCATTTTACTTTGTCATAACATGAATGTGCTTTTGCCTGCATACCTCGTGTTAGTCCCCAGATGAAACAAGCTGTATCAGCAACAGTAAATGTATCTACTGCTCTTACAGCAGTAGAACAGAGCCTATATTGGGGTTTTCTGTGGGTATAGTGGTGTCATCCAAATCATTCCCCTAATTGACATCGTTACCTGCTACACCAGCAAAAGCAAAACAACATCAAGGAAACCCACAACCCCCACAAGGTTCTTAAGCTAACCGTGTTTTGACTTCACCACAGCTGGTTCTTCCACTGATCTCAGTAAGTCTGCAGAACAGTATATTCAAAGTCCATCTTACGGGTGAGTAGCCTTCATCTAGAGCAAGTCATATTTCAAGGAGGACACTGGAGATGTTAATATCTTTCCATGTCTAATGAATAGTGCACTGGATATCTGCAACAGATCAAATACTTAAATATGGACCAGTTTAAGTTGCTTCTACGTGTTTAAAAGTTATAAAAAAAAAAAATCAGTAACAGCTGTTTCTACTTCATGCAGAGGAGGATGCCTTATTGTTACTTGGTGCACCTTCTTATTAGATCTCTTCCCATGCCCATATCATCATTTCGTCCTATTTTTTTTTTCTAAGCAACTTGTTTACAATTTGTAGCCAGACTGAAATAACTCTAAGTGCACATTGATCAGTACATCACAAGACCACATAGATGCTAATGTGTTGTATAAACTTTCTGGTCATGTTCAAAGAGTTTGCTATAAACCTTCTTCTGATCATACAGCTGTAACTGTACCCTTAGTACAGTATATATGCACCATAGCTATCATCCAAACCCCTGCCACTCCCTGGGGCTGCCCTGACTGTTAACTGGAGTAACTTTTTTCTAAAACTTAAAAAAACTCTTTCAGTCAAGCCTCTTCCAGAGCAGGTTAATGAGGATTTCCTTCTGTCCGGCCTCTTTTTCCTGTCTTGAAGTCTTGTTTGCTCTAGAGGGGTTTTCTCAGCTGTTTATTGTTACTGACAGAGGCTAAAGAGGGCAAACCCAACGAATCAGTGAAATAGTTCCATGTCTGTGCTAGATCTTGCATTTATGTTAATTAAAAATGAGTTCAAGTCAACTCCTGGACTGTTTTTACAAGTACTCTATTACTAAGCTGTCATTGCTGCTTCTAATGAAGATTGAAGCTTTAAAAATCAGTTTCCTGCCTTATACTAAACCAATATGAAATGCTACTTGTTCAGTATTTAATGCCTTCAGAATTTGGGTTCACTTCTTAACTATTTTAATTTCTTTTAAATGCGAAAAGTAAAGCTAATGTCATCCAGGTTATATTAGGCTAAAAATACAGATGTGTTTGTGTACTTGTGGATCTGTTACGCATTTCATCTGAATGTCTGAAAGTTAGATGTGTATGTGCACATTACCAAGCTTCATAAGAAGTCAGTGATAACCACCAAATGTGTTTCTTTTTCAAATCACCAGTGGAAAAAAAAAGATATCTTTCTACTTCATCTGGCAAAATAGCCACTTTTCATTCTTCTTATCTGAGTGGGTGGCTCAGCATGTTTGTTCAGCACTGATACCTTTATATTCTATAGCTTCTGATACATGTCTGTCTGATATGGTATGTGTCATTCTGATATGTGGAAGTGACATGAGCTGAATTAGGCTTCACTGCATGTACAGCAGCAAACATACCTGTCGTGGTGTATTTATACAGTATGGGCATGATCCTGCATAAATAATACTTGCAGTTTTAGTTGTGAGGAGGTTTTTTTTTTTTTTTTTTCCCCACTTTGAAATCCATTTTGACAGATAGCTGCTGACTTATCTATTGACTGTGGCTCTCCTGCTTTCTGCAGGGAAAATAACTTTCTGGTGAAGCAAAAGTGAAGGTGCTTCAGTGATGGTAAAAAGAAGAATCAGCAGCACAGCTTGTCTGTGCACTTGACCTGAGCTGTCTTGCCATGTAAGCAGAAAAAGAAAATGTATGGGAAAATTAACACTAAAGCGAGTGGTAATGCAGAATTTTGGGTTACTGGAGTGTGAAATGAAACTGTTACAGTTCTTTCTTCTGCACTAAGGGATGTGTGCCACTGACTAGAGAAATGCTGTAGAAGTGTAATGCTTTTCATATTTTGAAAAGTTTGCAAAGCTGTGAAGCCAGGAAATGTTCATAATTAAGTGTCATGCGTGTTATGAAGTGGAAGATATTTGATGAAGAACTTATGGGTATGGTTGAACATGTTACCTCCTACAAATGATCAGAACCATATGGATTTCACAACAGGTTTCATTTGTCTTTAAGTCTCAAGTTCAGTGAAGGCAACTTATTTCACACAGTGATGTCAACATTGTGCTGTGATTCTTTTTTTTTTTTTTAACTTTTTTTTTTTTTTTTTTTGCTTCAAAGGGTCAAAAAGGAAAGATTTCTGCTTTAGCTACAACACTGACATTGAGGATAAAGATGGTTTGTTCTAAAGTGTTGATATAGGTGAGGCCGTGTATACCTGAAAACCTGCTAAGCAGGTTAAGTTGAAATGCAGGAGAGAAAAGGCTTCACTACAATGCACCCACACGTTTGGAGCAATTGGTATCCTGTATATGCTATTTTTCAGATGATGGATCACATGCTGAGTCCTGCTTAGCCATGCCTACAGTTTGACCGTGCAACTGAATCTGTAGTGGTGACTCCATGGGGGCCTTTGTGGACATGAGAGTCCTTCTGCCTACTTCTGCCCCCGAGGAAGTTGCAGAATTCACCACAGCTCTGGTGATGTGGTTATAGCAAAACATCCCTCAGGGGATTTCTTTGCTAGGGCTCAACTGCTGCAGTTACAAATCTGGTTAGCATTCTACTTGTCATTGAATTTACTTTACATATATGTGTATATATATATATTAATTTCTATATATAAAACAAAACAGTATAAAAAGGAAAAAAACCCAAACCCTGTACTTACTCTTTTCTTTCAACATTTTTTTTTTGCTCTCTTTCTTTCTTTTCAGAACTTAACTTAGAAATCCTTCCAAATTTAGCTCTAACATTAAACATTTTTTCATGGAAGAATGGAGTTGAAATACAGTAGGTAAAGACGTTATAGAAATCTGATCCAATATATTTTTATCAACTTTATTGTCCAAGTCTGTAGTTTTTGCTTTTACTTCTTAGTTGTGGAGTAACTTTATTCTTCTGGTGCTGTCAGCAGTTACAGCAGTGAGGAGCTTCAATAATGTGTTCTTTAAATAGAAGATCTGTATAAATATTAATGATTATCAACATCATTATAGGAAATGTCATGAGCAATTTATAGGTTTTATTGGGGGGGATTTTCACATAAATTGCCACAACGAGAGTTTGGAAAGCAGTAAATGAATGATGGAAAAATAATAACATTTATAAGATAAGAGTTATTTTCTTAATTTTCCAGTTGATGAGAGTAGATGCATATAAAAAGACATCAGATTGCTTTTGCTATCATGATAGAATATATTTTTCTGTAGTCTAGAGGTTAAGTTCTCTCCTTATTTAATAATAAACTTACTCAGTTTTCTGACTTAAAATTAGCCTGCTTCTAAAATTTGTAATAAAATGGAAGCAATCAAAAAAAGGTGGAATAACCAATCATTTAATCAGCTATTAAAACTGTATTTGAATATTGCATTTAAATAGATTGATAAAACTCTTTATTGGAAAAAATGCTCTGGCTTAACGTGAATTGAAGAGGATTAGGATTTAATAAAGTGAATTACTGTTTTGTGTTTGAGGGGGAGAAGTCTTTTCCCCCAAGGTTTTGCTTTTAAAGCTACCATCTTTCTTCCCAGATGTTCTCGAACACATTCTGCATTGTTTTAAAACAACTCTAATCTTTAATACGATTATCTGTAAACTTCCTTTGTTTACTGAGGGATTTTTTTCAGATTATCAAATCATTTTATATACAAATCTTCCTTTTCTTGGTGCATACCGCGAGTCTCCATTGCGTGCCCAAGGCAGTGCCCCAAATGAAGCCAACTGACATTATTTATTGATGGTTAGTCTCTGCATGCTGGGAAGTGAAATCGAGTCTCTGGTCTCGATTCGTGGTTTGTTTCAAGCGTAGGGTAATGAGAGCAGGCTCAGGGAGACACCGGAGCATGTGCCTTGATTTGCAGCATAAGCATAGACAAGTTACTTAAGTGCATATGGGATTGAGAAGAGAAAATTGGTTGGCGCTGAAGCCATCGTGTGCTTTTAAAGAACTTGGTCCGTATGTTTTCCTGGTACCCATACACCAAAATGAGAGGAGCTATTTTCTCTCATCGTGGTGGTGATACTTCATTGTGCTGGGGCACGGGATAGCACCCAACAGGAGGGAAGAGCCACTCCATCCCAGTTCTCCATCCCACCGAAGTGTGGCCTGATCTGATTTGCTCTGACTCTGTCAGACTTCAGGCTAAAATTGTACTCAGTATTTCTCACGTACCAATAACTTTCTTTCAGTGAGTTTTTTTTAAGTGCAAAATCAAGCAATCTAACGTTGGAAGTGTGCTTGAGCATCCCTCATGCTATTCCTTTTTGTGCCTATCCTTTGCCCAGGACTGGGCTGCCGGGGAAAAAAGCTTCTGAACAGAAACCAGCAACTGGGTTACAACACAGGTTCAGGAGGGGTGGGGAAAACTGACAGGCAGTGGGTAAGCTAAAAGGTGGCTCTTCTTAATTTTGTAAATTAGCTTGCAACCTGAATCGTCATGTTTAAACATGCTATGTGTAATTTTTGACAGTTCTAAATGACTGCAACAGTTGCAGCAGCTACATCATTAGTAAAATCCTTTCTGTTTATGAGGTTTAGAAGGAGCTGGCAATACTGTCTGAGCTACAAGACAGCTTAGAGACAGGAGAAAACTCTGTTGTCCTGTAGAAGAAAAGAAGTCTGCCTGTTTTTTCTTCTAGAGGACAAACTGAACAGTGAGGATTTGGGTCCAGCCAGGTTTCCCCCACTGCAAGTCCTTGCCAGTGCTGGCAGCCTCTCGTGGGTCCAGCTGCCTGGGTTTCCCTGCAGAGCGTTTGCTCTTGGGGATTGTTTTGACAAGCTGCCTTCAGGCTTTCTGAAGAACAGACAAAAGAAAGGAATTATAAATTTTTTCAAAACCCAATGTGGAATTTCCTGGGACAGAGCAAGCTGTGTGGGCACATGAGCGTTTTTCATGTTTGAGGTTGCCAGAATCTGTTGTAGGAAGAAAGGTCAGATGTCAATATCAGAGACTGATGTTGCCCCATCAGGACTGCCCCTCCATCCTCTGGATGCAGGAGTTCAAACACCGAATGTGGTAGGAGGAAATAAGAAGTAAGCAAAAGAGAATGCATCTTCGAAGGACGAATCAGTGCGGTGAGAGCTTCCCTTGCCGGGCAAAAGCCTGAGTAAGCAGGTGAGGCTGGCAGCGTGCCCTGAAGGTTAATGCGGTCGGTCACCAAGCCAGAGGGGGAGGCGAAGCCCTTCCTTCTGCCAGGGTTCTTCAGAAAGATGCTCTGAGAAGGCTTCTGGCAGCTGCCTCTCATTTCACCTTGGGTGCTGGCGGAAAGAAATGGTAGCTAGGACCGACACCATGCAAGGCTAAGAAAAAACTTAAAAATCAGTGTATATAGCGTCGGTGGCATTTAGAACCGTGCTGGTTTCTTTGGTGGGCTCCGAGCAGCAGCAGAACCAGTGTTTCATTTCTTCTGCAGCTCAGCCGCCCCGGCGGGCTCAGAGGCTGCCACCCGCCCTCCCAACCACCCGAGCTGCCCGCCACACTAGCTGAGGTTTTATGGTGCCTCTGAGGCTATTCCTGGATGTCAAGTCTATACTGGAGAAATACTGCCAAATTTTTTTTTTAGCGCTAATGGAGGAGAGGTCTAGCTGAGCACAGAGACACTGATATTGTTAATTTTCCAGGCTGTTGCTATCTTACTCTGAGCTGTCCCTAGACATCCTCACCATTTTATGTTTCTTCTCTAATGGCATGAGCCAGGATGTCATAATATCCAAAATCAAATGTACCAGAAAATATAATAAATTAGAGTCGGGCTAGCAGAGTAATTGAAGAATAAACTGAATTTTAAACAACACAAGATTGTGTTATGAACTGATTGCTATGCACAAAATGTACCAGAGGAGAGCGACTTCTTGTAGATTTACTATTGATGGCAGCATTTCCTAGATTGCTGCTGGTAATAAAGAAATGAAAACAGTTTGAACTTTTGAATTAGTACCACAACATAATATTGCAGCAAAGGAGAAGTACCATTCTTGTTACACTGCAAAGTAATTCTGGAAGAAAAATTTTCTTGGTGCTTTATTTATTTATTTATTTAAGAGGTTTACATGTATTTAGCAGTTCTGGAGTTTATAAAGTCACAATGTGAATGCAGGCTTTGACGTGGAAAGAACTAATTTTGTCTTCAACTAATGTAATTCTTCTACAAGAAATTACTTAGGAAATGTAGCAGTAGAATGGATTCCTCTCAATTCAGAAAATTGAGTTTAAGGACATTTGGTGTCCTTAAGGAATGTTAAGGTTGTTTGCCAGATCCTGTGCAGAGGCATCAGTGTTGAGGTAAGTTGAGCTGCTAATGTGTAGAGAAACCTGAAAAAAACATCCTTTATTTTTTAGTCATCCTAATTTTGAGAATACAGAGGAAATTTTGTAAGGATGGGATTTTTGGTAGCAATAATTCAAGCTCAAGACAAGATTCTCCCACTTCCAAAATTATGTTCTGTGGTGAAATACCAGGGAACGGAAGGGCTGTTCAGTGGTAGAAATCAAACATAAGCCTTCTTTGGTGTCAGGGAGAGCAGGAAGCAAAAAAGCAGTATTACTGCACTGAAAGGATCTAATTTTGTAGTGATAAGCAGTATGATTTGTTTAGGTGAATACTTTAAAGGTTTAAGCTGTATTTAAGCATGAAATAGTATTGTTTATTTTCATTATTATTGTAAAATTGAAATAAGGTTCTCCACCAGGAATGGTGATGAAATACATTTGATTTTTAAACTAATATTATAAAATAGTGAAGAAAGGTAGCTCCTGTGAGTTAAATACTTGAAAATATACAGTAAGCTTTAGCATTATTAAACTAATTCAAAGTGCTGTTAAATCCCTTGATTTAAATTACTTCAATGTGCCATGACCTAATGGAAGCAGAAATTAATTTAGAAGATGCAATTAACGAGCTACGTACATCCATCCCCCGTGTAGTATTTAAAATGAATTATTTTTCTGTATGTATTTTGATCGCTCAGTAACTTACCTCCCTGCATCCATCCCGTAGAAGTGGGCTCGGGGATCACCAGGAGGCGGGAGGGAGGGCGTCCAGCTGCTGCCTGCCCCTCCAGGCTGCCTGGGGGGGTGGTGAGGGCCAGTTTCATAAACGAGCCTCAGGCCACCACAGCTCTGGCTCCTGTGTAACAGAAAACTTGGGAGCATGGCATTATAAAGGAAGAATAATCTGTCTATCAATAGGGGAAATCAGCATTTAACCCATTTAAAAAGACCAACTGGAACACTACTGGCTACAGGCAGGTTTCAGGGAGTCATCTTCAAGATCTGATGTTTCTGCTCTCTTCAATGGTAAGTTCTGATATTTTGTGAAAAATTCAGAGCTGAATTTTCACTGAAGTGAAAAACTGAGAGCTCTTCTGTGCTACAGAGGACTCCTTGTTCCTTTTCCCCTGTCCCACATCCCAGGTGACTTTTGGTGAGTTGCACAAGCACCATTTATCTTTGAGAGCTTTCCCCACCAGGATGTGACACAACAAATAGTTGTATGATTAAGCCTTTCTGTAGCTGTGATCAGCCTCTTTTCTAATGCTTATTACTTAGTTAACCTAGCACATGAAATCTGTGTACTATGGATGTGCTCTTCCTGCAGGTAGGATCACTTGAGAAACCTCGAGTACAGTTGTTAGGGAGGGATATGATGAGTAAGTGTAGTTCTTTGAAAGAGTCGTGGAGCATCGTTTTCTTTCAAAATATATTAATGGCATGGAGGAAGGCAAGCGTTTCTGATAAAGTTTATTGCAATAGTAAATGTTAGATACAAGTCAGCAATACTGAGCAGTCCAGATTGTTTTGGAAGCTGCAGGCAGCTGAGTGATATATTACAATTTAAGCAATATATTTTCTGCAACATTTAGAAGCAGAAAATCTAAACCATTTTCACAGGGTGGATGCATCCTGGAAACATGCAGCAGTCATCATGATTAACCATTGGAAAACAGCTTTTTGTGTTCAGTCCTGCAGTAAGATGCCTAAGAGTCTGTCAAGGAAGGATATGGAAGGGAGTATTTACAAGGAACCCAAAGGTGCTGTTGCTGGGGTTTGGGACACAGGTGTTACCTGGACCTGCTGGTTCTGATGTGAATGCTCTTGAAGAGTTAACGTGTAAAAAGCTGGGAAGACTGTATTTGAAAGAAAAAAAAAAAAAAAGAGTTACAAAAATTACAAGAGGCTGCTTTATGATATTTATTCAAGAACGCTTCTTTCCTCATCTAATTGGTAAATAAACCGTAATGCATAAAGTAATGGGAGGTTTCATCATTTTAAAGAGATGTTTACATATCTGGTGGCACTGCTGACAGGCAGCTAATACAGCTAGGTAGGCCTGGTAATGGTTTGCTATGGACTAAGTAAATATCATAAACACTTAAGAATGGGAAACTCTCAGGATCAGTAAACATGACTAGCTAATACCAGTAAGTAAAGATTTAACCATTGCATGCAAAATTGCGGAAATGTGTATTTAATGTGTACACGCAAACTAATGGCTTCAGCTAGATTCATCGTACAGTGGTGCTGGCACTTAATGGTACAATTTCTATTAAGAAATGCTTTTCCTGTAGTAGGTGGGCAGGGAGCCAATGCTACGTAAAGTCATTGATGTCATCCCAGAGCTGCTGATGGGGGGGACACGTGGGACCAGGGAC
The DNA here is from genome assembly GCF_018691265.1 of Tyto alba. NCBI lineage: Eukaryota > Metazoa > Chordata > Aves > Strigiformes > Tytonidae > Tyto > Tyto alba. The sequence goes on along the minus strand of NW_024881282.1, from coordinate 22,486,540 downwards.
CCAGAGATCGATGTACGAGGCAGCCGCATCCGTCCCTGCATGCCGCTGCCGTGTCGGACCACTGAGGTTCATTTTATTGTATGTTTTTGAGTCCTGTAAGGAAAGCCTTTTAGTTTGGAGATCAACTTTCCAGTGGAGACTGCTGTGTTTGAAGAATCTCTCCAGTCCGTTATTTTAAATACATAACCCAAAGCAGGTATAAATGAATGCTCTTAGTGTGTCCATTAGACAGTTCATAAATTCAGATGTTGCTCAGTTTCATGTTCAATCAAATAGACTTTGATGATTGTAATGTAGCAGCACAAAGGCATGTTGAGTTTTGTGAATGCAACAAGGAATATTAATTCAGTTCAGCTTTATCTGTGAAAAGTCCAATGAAAAAAATGAGGGAGAGCCTTTCACGTATTTTGTTACATTGTTTTCCTACCGTGGTAAAAGTTGCTTCTCTTCAGCTTTAACAAAAGATTTAGTAGCTGAAAAGAATCTTTAACCACATGAAGGAAAAGGATGAGAAATTGCAGGATGAGTTTACAGGATTGTCAACAGAAATATTTCATGGGGTTTACAGAGGATCCCTTTGTATGAAAGTGGGAGAACTACAGATATAAACTAAGTGCCTACATGAGGCGATAGTTTGTTTGAAGTGGCTTACCAATAAAATTGGATTTTTTTCCTCCTAGCTCCTCTGTGTTTTTGAAGAGGGCATGGAAAAAGCCCATCAAAAGAGTTCATAAAGGTTAAGACCTTTATGATTGTCAGTGACTTTGAGTTTCTTGGGTAAAGGCAGGGGCAGTACATTGTTCTGTCACACCTTACAAAGTTAAAAATGTCATGAGTTCAAAGCGTGTTTCCTCATATTTATGCACAACATGGAACAGCACAATTGCTCAGCTAAATAAACAGGACATTTTCAATTATAAGGTGCCATTACCTTTGTGTGTTCTTGTCATTTATGACATCAGTGGGTGGTTAATTAAATTGCTCCTTTGGACTCTTCTGAAGGCTGTGTATTAATTATATTTTAGTGGTGGTGTGCACATTTCTCAACTTTTTAATGAGGGTAAAAGTTGTTTACCTCTTCCTTCAGAAATACATATTTTTTTTTCTTGAGGTTAGTATAATATGGGGTTTTGTGGTGGGTTTTCTTTCTGTCCAGTAAAATCTCATTATTCAGCTGCTCACTGCAATCATGTGGCATGCTTAGTTGAAATAAAATCTTAAAATTTTAATTTTCTTGCTGCAAAGCACTGCTAAAACTGCGGAGTCTGCGTGTTAAACCCCATGTTGATGGAGGGAATAGGTTCATCACTCAGGAGAACATGCTTCCTTCAGCCATTCAGGCCTTCTGAAGACATGGCTCCTGAAGGTGATTTTGGGGCTGAAACGCAGAATTTTGGTTTAGCCTGTTGGCTGAGCAGGCATATCCTGGTTGTCCTCCTCCGCCTTCATTGGTAGCAAGAGCAGTGCTGGTGTTTGGGACTTTGGAGGGAACCTTGCGGCGGCGGGCCTGGGCTGTGGAGCGACTTTCGTGCGTCAGGGTGAGGGCTCTGCTGTTACCCCCTTCCTTTGCTGTGTGGCATTTCACCATGCCGTTCCACAGTACAGCCAAGATCCCGATGTTAAAAATCTTGGTGTCTTATCAAATCCCATTTCCAGCCATGACTTTATTTTAATTAATGACACTTGAGTGCTAAAGGAAGCCCACGTAGAGGTAGCATTGGTGTGTTGACAGAGGAATGCTGTAGCCAGGATTGGTTTATATTTGTTCTCCAGATGAAATGGTTTATTAAAGGCAAATGCTCGAATCCAAAGAAAACGACCTTAGCCTAGTGTAAATACCATTGACATCATCATTTTAGTGCTGCTGGAAATGTTTCTAGCAGAGGTCAAAAGTTTCCATAGTGTTCTCTAGGTCTCTGAAATACCATTGCAGGTTTTATCTCACAGGAAGGAGCAGAATGGCCCTCGCTTCTGATCAGACAATTTAGTTAACTGATCTAGAAGCCTCCCCCAGGGGTGATGTCTCATCTAGGCCATTCAGCTCTCCTGTGAACCAGAAGGAGATCAGTCCTCCTTGTTACGCTATTTATCCAAGCCTGTTTGTTTAAGACCATGGCAAGCCAAGAAGAGTCAAGAAAAACAGTTTGGGTACTTTCTTCAATGGGGAATTTACCTTGCAATCGTGTTTTCTCAAGTGGAGGGTGGTGTAAAGACCACCCTGAAGTCTTCTGAAGGATCCTCTGAGACCTCAAACTGAACCCTTCACCACTGGAGCATACTTCTCTACTGTTGATTTATGGTGGTGTTTGTAGGCTTAGGGGGGTTTTCCATCCCCTTCATGGAACTGAGGAGGTGAGGGGAGAGGATGGTTTGAGGGATATGGTGGTTATCACATTTAGCTGGCTGTAGACTCTCCTACGTGTCATTTGTATTATGTCCGGTATAATGGGAAAATGATACTTAAGTATTCAATTTGGAAATGGAGTTATTGAAGTCCAACATACTGGACTTTATAAAAGCTGCTGTGGAAGATAGTGGTTTGTAGTTTTTGAGTCTGCAAATATGCGGTATATTTAGTATTCAAAAAGCCAGGACGTTAGTTAATTTGAAGGAAAAACAGAATACTTTTTAAATTTAATTGACAAAGTAATTTCAGGATATAAAACTGACTTTCTGCACTGAATACTAGTCTAGTATTGAACTACTGAATTATACAACTGTACAGAATCTGAGACTTTTTCAGAAAGTGTGTGCAGTTTTGAGAACAGTTTCAACATTTCATTTTAATTTTCTTTTTGAAAAAGCAGAATTTGCTCAGATAGAGGAGGAGGGGAAAGAAAAATAACATTATATAATCCAATTTGTTGTTTCTCTTGCTTTACATAATATTCACAGAACGTGGAAAGCATGACAGAGACTCAAAATGTCCTGTACATATTGTAGAGCGACTGTATATGTGGAGTTATTGTAAGTATTCCTGCGTATGTGATACCCACACATGCTCGCGGGGTGTGCTTACAAAACTGTGATGCGCTAGATGTAGTAGCACCGTTTCATTATGCATTCATGAGAAATTGCTGGCGACATTTTAGCCTGCTGTTAATTTTAATGTTAGGTTTAGGATTTGAAAAGGACACGGTGTCAGAGAGCGCCTGCAGATCTTTTACACTGGCTTCTGCTTTGGTTAGTATTTACTGAGTCACAGCTATTAGGGTTTCACTCGTATTTGTTAGGCGATTAGATGAATTTACTGCTTTAAGTAAATCAAACCCCAAGAGCTGCTTAGTAGTTATAGGAGGGGCTGGTCCTGTTTTAATTACCCACCGGTGAATTAATTTGTGTATACCAGCGTGCTGACAACCTTTTTCCTTGAAGTTCCCTGTTGTCATGTGATATCCCCTCCTCCGGGAGAACAACAGTATTTTCTTCTTTTCCTTTATGTTGGGCAGGTATGCTGTGCTCCCTCCTCGCCTCTGCTGGGATGAAAGGGTAAGAAATGTAGGCTAAAAAGGTGATGAGGGGAAGGGGCTGTCGTGCTCTGTGTTGCAGGTTTTGTAACAGATCCTCGGTGCCAGCTGCCGAGGGATTGTACCTGGGTGTTTCCAGGGCTTCACTCGGCGTTTTAAAGATGCTTTTCTTCAGAGTCTGGGTGCCGAGTGCTAAATTGCAGGTTAGACCCTATGATGAGAATTACAAACAAGAAATGAAGGGAATGCTTTTGATTCGGCTTGTTTCAAATGCATAGACTATTCTAACCCAAAGTGTGAAGTGAGTCTCTCTTGAATTAGATGTTTTGGGCTTTTTGTTTAATTTCTCTTTTTTTGTATTTCTCTTTCAGAGGGTTTTTCCTAAATTATATGGTTCTCTGATGTGTTGTATTTAACAGGTTGGTGCTTTGCAAAATGTTGTGGTCAGGAATCTAAATTTCACTTGCATGAATACAAAGGCTCTTTCTGGTGATTTTCATGTAGGTATATGAATTTTTAAAGATTAAAAAATTTTAGCTTTGCTCAGTTGTAAAATTCAAGTTTAAAAACACATTTCATGAATTACATGAGATTTCTGACATCTTTGTAGTCAGAAGGTGAGAAAGAAGGAAAAGTGAAATAAAAGGAAATACTGATGCTGATATAAGCGGAGGTCAGTGTACGTTCTGGCTGAAATTAAACCAACGTCCTCCTTTCTCACGGCTATTTCTATTATTTATAAATGCATGAGATGTGTATCGAGAGGGTGGCTGGGAAGTAAGCTCTTAAATGCGAAAGCTCTTTGGTCTCCTAGGATACGTGTGTAGTAATAGTTGTACAGTTATCCATAAGGTTTTCCGATAGGCAAAACCTAGTAAACTTACAGATAGCCTTTATAACCACGTTGCAAAAAAGGCTTCTCATTTCATTGTGCAGTGTGTGCAAACTTTGAGTAACACAAGTCCTCTGGTTAAGACTTTTTTAAAAACAAAAAGGGATGATATACTTTTGAAAAACAGAATGAGAAACAGAAGATGATTTCATCCATTTTCTCCTTCTTTTTACTAAATCTGTTTGCTTTCAGGACTTCTTGGTAGCCAAAATAAAGGTTAAGAGCTCTAGTGTGTTAGTATTTTAAAATAACTGTATTTAATGTTTTCAAGTGGTTATGTTTGTCCCAGAAGCCTTATTCCTGTTTCACGGTTTTACCAGGATTTGGGGAGGAGAAGGAGTAAAAGAGAAAAATGGGAGAGCAAGTGAGGCATCGGGTCTGGCTGTTAGGAGGTTTTTTTTTAATTGACGATTTGAAATTGTTGGTGAGGTTCAGTGGTTGTGTTTGTGCATTTTCTTACCCTAAGCACTCTGTGTACCAACGTTTACGATAATTATTTGGGACAAGGTTTTATAGCTACTTCATTGCATGCTTTGACCCCCAACTTGCAGCTAAATAGGAATCTCTGAGCCAAAACGTCCCCTCAGTTACATTCACAAATCTGAAGGGAGTCAGGAGGGCAGTGGAGAACGTGAGTCTCCAGCCAACTGGAGGCCCAGCAGATGTGCTGTTCTCCAAATCCAATATCCAAAAAAAAAAAAATTCCATCTTCTGTTGCATATGGGAAAGGTGCAGTGATTTATTTTCATTTACTTAGTGAAAAGAAAAAAACCCCAAGACTCTTTGTAAACCCTTTTAACTTTATATTTACTTCCATTTGGTGGTAGGGGTTGACTGAAGCTAAAGCAACACAACAAAATAAGTGTCAGTTCAGAATTTAACCTTACTGAAACTTCATATTCAGCTAAACCGGTTTGTATGGACAAGCAGTAAATCCAAGTTCATATATTTCCAGTTCTGGAGTTTATAAAGGGAAATATATGCAAATTACTCCTTTAAGCCAAAGTATGCTATATTATTGCAGTAGCTTCCTAGTGTAACTTCTCAATTTGGTGAAAAATTTTACCTTTTCCATCTTCATGTTCAGCTAGGATGGCCTTTTCAGGACTCCTTCCTTCTCCCTACATGTTTTCTTTACATTCACTCAATATACGGAGGCAGACTAGTTGCCTGGGATTTCATTTATTGTTTCTATGTTCTGATCCCATATGACTGACAATAAGAGACAGTATTGCTTGTCGTTGAGTATGCTACTTTTAAAATAACATGTCTCCTTTGAATTAAAATCTCGTCATGTTCTTGACTGCACTTCTGGTTTTCAGATTGCACACAGAAAGGACAGGATGGAGGCTTTTAATTACCCTGCTTGCCCACCTCCTGGTTCATTACATTGGATTTATTAGCTTTTTAACTCAAAATCAGTGAAAATCAAGGCTGTTTCTTACTGCAGTATTAAACAGTTCTTTACAGATATGTGAAAAGTTGTTTTTCTGAGCCAGATGTCTGTGCCTGGCTGAAAACTAATAACTATAGAGCAGACTGGTTTTCTGTGTGTGTGGATTCCCTCATACTCCTTTTTGATGCAGAAGGGACACCTCAGGATAAAGTGTGCACTCATTTTCTAGGTATTCCTTAGTTTTTTAGAGACTCTGCCAGGTGAAGATGACTTGCAGCATAGTTTCTTTGACCCACTAGACCCTGTTCCTGTGAGCCACTGGACTGCTCTGAACAGTAAGTTTGAGCATTTTCTTACAAGACCTGGATTTTATGAACTGGCAGTTTGCAGGTGAGCTTCTGACTAATTCCTTGAATCCCTGTTGTTACTGATAAGAGCAGAGAATCTTAGAAGTACGTTATTTCCAAATACTTCGTTGCATATCAGTGCCATTGCATAAAGCTAACCTGGTCTTACCAACACTGCTGCTCCTTATGTACAAAGGGTAGGCAGGCATCTACAGCAGCACTGGACCTGGCGTAGCATTTCTGGGGTCTCATCATCTTTGTGCACAGCACTGTTCCCTTTTCATGAAAAAGAGATATATTCCATGGGAATATGAGTGTTTATCTCGGAGACATCATCATCTTTTGGGTTCATTTGCGCAGCTCCCAGTACAGTAGGAGCATTGTCTATGATGTTTTTTTCTGGCTCTTGGACAATATAGCAATTAAAAAAATAGGTTTATAAAGTTTAAAAAATGTTTCACCTAAGTATCTGGCATAAACATGTGAAAGTGTTTAGCATGGGATATGAGTGAAAAAAAAAAATAAGTAGTATGGAAATAAATGGGAGTTTGAATCTTTTATGTCTGTGAACCTAACCTAACTTGTTGAGAAGTGCTTGGTTTGGGAAAATGAGCACTGTGGTTAGGGAGTGCAAAGATGATGGGCATTCTGGAGGCTGAATCGTCTGCCTCTTAAAGACCTTCTTCCAAAAGCAATGCTAATGAAGTAATATCCTTCAAAGCAAGACTGGTATTTTAAGAGCTAGCTCTTAAGGGTTGAATACATAGAATAAATGAGGAAGTGAAAATTGTATCATCCCCCACATAATCTCAAATGCAAAATTTCACCGTGCTGAGGAGAGATTGGACAGGGAGGAGGAGGAGGAAAAGGTTGGCTTCTTCCCAATGTAGCATGCTTCTCTCAGCCTCTGTTGCTGGAACCATTTTGACCACGAATACAGAAAAGTGGTGCCTGAAGTTAGGAATCTGAACGTCCTACCTGATGGGGCTTTTCAGCACATCACCACTCCTTTTCCACTCTCTCTAAAGTGTAGTGATCCAAAATGTCCTGATGACGTGAGTAAATGTCTTCTATATGTTTTGCAAATTCATGATTAAGTATCTGAGAACTGAAGTGCATTTTCTTCCATAATTCTAGGCCTTTGTTTCTTTAACATCTCAGTTTTTGTTTGCTAGATGAGTGTAACGGTCGGAGCCCTGATACTTCCCCACCCCAGCAAACTTCTCCTGACTTCTCCCACTATTTACTGTAGGACAAGTAGCCTTCTCTGAGCATTTAACCCTCTTCTACTTTTATTGGGCAGTTTTATTCTAGTTTATGTGTAGATACATTGATGTATGTTACATATAATTTCTGCATACAGCTACCAGTTTGATGGTTTACATAGGTGCTACCACTTACGTGTCTTTAGTGTCATTTTTTTTTCTTTGATTTTATTTTAATTCGTACTACTCACTTAGAAGGTGATGATTTTAATTTGTCTGCTTTTGTTTAGGAATCTTATTTTTTTAAACAAAGAGAATGAGACTACTGAGGAAAGTGGTCAGAAATGCTGTAACAGCAGTTCAGTGCTTACTCCTCCACATTATTCATTCTGCAAGGGGAGGCAGAAGATTGCTGCTTAATATTAAGCCCCTGTCACTCATTTGAGAATACGTACCAGGACCTGTTGGCCTATTGTGTGTTACTATGCATCTTTGCTAATATTTTCACTTGAATCTTGAAGGACTGTTTTTCAGCCGTGCTCCTACTGAAGTAGTTTCTTTCTGGGAGCACTAAGAGGATTCAGGGGACACGCTGCAGCAGCCAAACTTTGCACATCAGGCAGATAAATAACTGTACTCTAAAAGCCTCTCTATCTAATAGGTCCTGAAATTCTATTTTTTAAATATATATACATGTAGGTATGTATATATATATTTAACGTGAAGTCAGCCAAGCTAATAGGGAAAATAATTAAACAACTAGCAGTTAGGAGATAGATAAAAGTTTTAGGAAAAATGTTTGGGGTTTTTTTCTGAGGTTTTTTTATTCAACATATGTTGTCTCCAGTCTTTCTTGGTGGCTCTGAAATTATAAGGGCTGAAGTGGAGAATATGATTCCTACAGCTGGACTGAAAACAAATCCAGTGCTGTCTTTTGCTTCCATTTTCTTTGTCAAATCTGTATAACCAGACTTGACTTTACATAGTCAACTCAGGGTCCACTTCCCTCTCTGAATCCTGTCTGGAGGCCCCAGATCAAGTACTAATCTACTGTATATGTAAAGACCTCTTTGCATACAAAGTATTTAAATGTTTTTTATTTAAGATACTTGTATATTTAAGACTACAGCTTCGAGATCTAACATGTTCTTGTAATGTAAATCCTGGTGATGCACGGAGTCATTTATTTTCAGTATCTGTGTACAGAGTATGTCTATCTGAGGTATGGTACATGTACACATAGAGAGTGTAAGCAGAAGATCTCAGTGTAGAGTTTTTATTTTCTGGCAAGTGTCCTACAAAATAATATGGGGGTATTCTGTATAAATATAAAAGAGCATGAGGACAGGTCGTGCTCTGCCTTTCCTGGGTGCTCAGAGCTGGGTCAGGCAGCTGGCTCTGAAAATAACCTTTTTACATGGATCAGAAGGAAAGTCCTCCCTGGAAATAAGGTGGAAATTAAGTTATGTACAGCGGCAAAGCAAAATATCTCCAGCAGAAGGTAGGGAGAGGTACAGCCGTCACCCTAAAGCATGAAGACTCAAAGAATTTGTCTTTATCGTGGAGTTAATTGAAGTGACAGCTAACGGATGGCATCCTAACGTCATTCCCAGGCACAGGTAGGGACTGCTCATGCATGGCAGTGCTTTCAGGACAAGTCACTTGCCGGGGGGTGGCTGGAGCCAGCACAGCTTTCCCTGCTCCCTGGTCGCGCTGGGCTGCAGACCGAGTGGGGTGGTTTCGCAGGCGAACCAGCCGCTCTGCGTGCGGTGCCCCTGTTCATGAGCACGTCGTGTCTCCTGGCTAATTTGGCCCCTGTTCATGAGCACGTCGTGTCTCCTGGCTAATTTGGCCCCTGTTCATGAGCACGTCGTGTCTCCTGGCTAATTTGGCCCCTGTTCATGAGCACGTCATATCTCCTGGCTAATTTGGCCTGCGTGTAGGCAGCCTGGCTTAACCGCTTTTTTGACTGTGGGCTTAAGAAGGCTTTTATTTTCTTCTTTTTTTTGGAGAGTTCTGATGTGGTGATAATTGTTTTCTTTCATTAGGAAGAAAATACGCAGTCTCTAGGCAGGGCAGACCGGTTTAGGGGGTTGCCTTAGCTCTTCAAGTGATGCTTCTGAGCTGCAGGGGTGCTGTTTGGCAGGGTGAGGCTGGAGGCTGAAGCTGCACACCTTCTGTCTAGACCTTCTTGTGCACTCCTCCCATACTTTAAGGTGTCTTCCTCTGGCTGTGAGTTGCCATGAGTTCCCTGCGGCCGATGGGCACTTGCTTTCACAGAGGACTCGGCCTGCTTTCCTGCAGAGCAAGGGCAGAGTGTGGCTTACCATTTATCTGAACTGTCTCTAAAGCGTGTCCTCATGACTCTGTTTTGCACAGATCTTAAAAATCCTTGCTTTGAGAGAGGCTCTTCTTTTTTTGTTAGGGGATAGCTTCATTTTTTTTCATGATGTGGCTGAGCTACAGAACTGCTTAGTAACAGCATAGTTTACTTTTCAAAATAGCTTTCCCCCATCACTTGGGTTGTGGTTGATGGGGGAAACCAGCTGTAACACATTACACAAGGTGGCATATGCCTGGAGGAAGAGATGGAGCTGGCTGGTGTTTCTCCCTGAAAATAGTTAGTCCTGCAATTTAACTACCCGGAAAGTTCTTTTATCCTTCTTTCCATCCCTCCACCCCCAGCTTCTCTTTGTCATCAAAGCCATTTTGTGTTTAATACAAGTGTTGTCTCCCTGAATTTTCTCCATGCACACCTGCAGGGCTGGGGGGCTGGTTATACAGAAGAGCAGAAAGAGGTAACATAGCTCACGGCTTCCTTCTTTATTTTCTTTTAATCACTTCAGCTTCTTGAAATTTGAATTAATCAAATCAAATTCTCTCTGTGCATACCTAGGAACCAGCTACATTTAATCTAGTTAAGTGTTTTCTGTTCATCCACGAAAGTCCCCATTTCAGGGCAAAGTGCGCAGGCGAGGGCTTTTCAGAAGGTTTAGCATCTTGATGGACAGATTTCTGCTGCCTTCATCTCTCCAAACAGAAAGGGTGTCACATATGGCAAGGGCTGGTGGACAGATTGCACTGCAGAAAATAACTATGGTGGATAAGCAAATGTATTATTCTTTCTTGCCTTTCTCTTCTGCTCTGTCAGTGAAAAGAAAGCCTCACTAATTCTCTCCTTGCAGTGGATTTTTGACCGTTGGGGTACTTTCCTTCCACTGTCTATAAAACTCCACACGTTACAAGAGCAGTAATGAGATGCTGCTTTCATTATGTTTTTTGCACTAGGAAAGAAATTTGTCTTTGGCTCTACCAGCAGGTAAGTGTGGGTTATTTTCACTTTCATTTCACTTTCCTGCTTTTTTTTTTTTTTTTTTTTTTTCACTGCTTCAAAATCCCAGAAGGGATTTAGGAGCTTGAAGGAGGTTTTGTGCAGAATTTTTGATACGCTCAGGCCTAAAAGTTGCCAAGCTGCTTTGTTGTTGGGCAACCTGGGAGCATCTCGAGCTCCCAGGCACTTGTCCCACATTTGGTGGTTTCTGCAGTGGGGTGGCTTCTGACACCAAGCAGGGTTAGCCTGCAGAAACAGGTTCCACTTATCAGAAAGTCAGATGTAGCCACAGAAAATGTATCTTCCAAATAGTAAAGGTGGCCACACCTTTTCTTGTGAAACAGGCTGGCAGAGAAGGGCAAATATTTGTGAGCAAGACTTCAAGTAAAGTGGGCAGCAGAGGCTGCCATGCCTGCAGAGGAGAGGGTGCAAGTTCAAGTCCTTTCTCCTCCGAGGGGGTTCAAGGTTCCTGCAGGCCAGGAGAGTGACCTGGTCATCCAAACCTGGGTGGCTCTTGTCTAGCTTGGCTTGTGTGTCGTCTCCCTTTTTCAGCACTCCTCTTGTTCAGTTAGGAACACGCAAAATGTAATCTGTAGATGCGCAGATGTATCTTCACTCCAGATGCATACTTTTGTCTCCTTTTCTTCTATTCTGAGATGATTTATCGGATGTAACTCTGTATTTGCTATAAAGAATGGTTATTTCGTTGCAGAGACCTCTGTAGGATCACAGTCCTCATCTTCCCTGTCTCATTTGAGACCGATTTGACTAAAGGAAAGCTATTTTAATCTCCTGGTCCCAAAATAGAAGCCATTCCATTTGTGCCGTAGAAAATGGCTGCAGGATGATCCTTGCCTATTTGAGCAAAACCTTCTGGCCGCTTGTTTTATCCCCGGGCACCGCATGCTTCTCTCTCCTCCTGCCATCCCCCCGGTGTTGAGCACCCCAGGGTTTGAGGTGCTAGCTCTGGGAGGCGGGCGTCATCCTCCTTCTCTCGTGAGGTTGGATGGCCTTACGCTTTCCCTCGGTTTCCCCTTTCCTTACATCTCTTCGTTCCCTGGTGCGATGGCTGCTTGGACCCCCGAAGCCTCCGCGGGGCAGAGGGCAGGGCAGGCATTCCTCCTGCCCGTGCCCCCGGCCCGGCCCTCACATACGCTGCTGTACAGCGGGGGCCCTTAGCGGCGCGGCGGTAATTAAAGCCCGTAGCCCCCCCCGTTGCCGTGGAAACGCAGCACTCCATAAATACTGAAGACAACTTACGGTCCTGTTAATTTTCCCAAACGCTCCTTATTTGCCAGATCGAAGCGGGGTTTCATTTCGCAGCCTGGAAAAAACGCCGCACTCCTGAACTACCCAGCCAGGGGAGCGCACGCACACGCGCGTCGTTTTTAGGGTATGGCACTCCTGAGGTGGGGAAGGAAAATCATCGCCTGCAACCCATTGCCTTTACAGCCACGATGCTACATCAACATCTGGTGTAGGGTAGGGCTGACACCTCGGCTGTGTGGGCGTTGCTTTGATGGAGCAAAAAGACAGGCGCAGAGGTAAAAAAAAACAATCTGCGGAGAGATGGTTTTACTCTAAGCCCAGCGTTGCCTGGTTGTGGTTCAGTAGAACAAAGTCCCTGTTCAGGCACAATCTTATTTAGTTTGAATATAAAAATTCCTGTCGCTCTGCTGAAAGATTTAAACATGGAAAAGGGCTGCTTATTGGCACAAAGAATTAGGTGTATTGGATAATTGGCATGCGGTGACAGTGTGGCTGCAGCATTAGCAGAAATCTGTCCCAGTCTAATTACTGTGCTCTGCCCATCTCCCATAGGTTTTTTTTCCTGACTTTGAGCTGCCAGATGCCATTTTTTTTACACCACTTTTCAGTTGTTTGTGTTTTCAAAAGAGGAAGAGTCTAACAGGATTACTGTCTCGTAAACTTGAAGTAGAATTGAATTGGGGTTTGGTGTTTGAAGACAGTGCAGCCCTTGGTAGATATCGGTATAATTAACATGGATATTGTAAAGTCAATATGAGTTCCTAGTTCTGCTTCACTTGTTTGCTGTACGGCTTTAATATTAAAGCAGGGATTGTATCTAATGAGCTAGGTCATGCTTATTGGAAGATGTGAAATAACACTTTTCCCCTCTAGTGCTGTGTGCCAGCTATTTATTCTCATCATGTTTTTTATTACAGTTTTTGCTATCTTTTATTCTTCCACTCGAGCTAGTGTCTGCTTTGAAAACAGTTGCGAATCAGCCGGATGCTGTAATTCCTATGAAGAACACTGGACTAGGAATGAAGAAATAATATTTAATTGCTTATGATGTGGTTTTAAGCAATGGATGTAACCACTCTCTAGTTTCCTGGGGCTTGTGTTAATCCACTCCTGGCTGCTGAGAGATCCCGTTCACAGCCCTGGTGTTAGAACAAGGCAGGGGAAGAGATCCGTCCTATCTGGTTTGGGTGCTCAGGTGCTGTGGCCATGGAGAACAGACTTCAGAAATCCCATGACCTTCTAAAATTAAGCCAACCTTTCCCGAAATCCAGGGTGATGACCACACTGTTCAGAGTTACTGATTGATACATGTTATGTGTTGCCTTGCCAGTACAAATCTGACTGACCGTGAAAGGACTGCCTGAGTTTAGGGTCATATGAAACCTTCACTGTAGCTGTTCACCACTTCTCTCCATGCCCTTCCTTTCCCCACTGTGGGGGGATAATAAAGAGATGTGCCGAGGCATTCCTGTGCTGCCAGCAGGCAGCAAAATTTTGAGCCTTCTGGGATGAGAAGCAGCCGCCAGCACCTGGTGGCCTCGAATTGAGAGGAAATACAGGTGGACGTTTTGTCACCTGCAGTTGGTTTGAGCTACACGGTATAAATTAAACATTGATTCAGTGGTTAGATACAGCTCAGTGAGATGTCCGTTGTGGCGTAGAGAGTTGTTAGCTGCAGAAGTGAAAGCTCTGCATCCCAGCTGTTTTGGGATACAGGGACACCGGAGTCCGGCAAGGGAACAGCGGTGACCTTCATCAAAGGGTATTCTTTTGACCTTTGCTTTTGGTTGAGGAGATTGCATAGGGTAGTGAACAAAATAGGAAAGTGTGGTATATTAAAGATAATTTTTAGAGAAATTAGTTGGTAAGATGGGTATTTTCCTTAGTTATTTGCTTCTGGGGTGTAGTCAGATTTTGTTGGAAAATTTTGAACAGTCAGTTAATGGGCTCTAAATCTCCAGGATTTTAATATGAAAATTTAGAAATAGATTACTTAAACCTCTGAGAGCTTTTATTGCAAAATACATATTTCCATTAACTTCAAACTGAAACTAGTGTTAATTATTTGTGACTCGGGTAAAAAACGACAACCATAGTACCATATTAAAAAGGCTAAGTTACTGCTACAATTCCAGCTTGCTTGTGGTTTGGGGTTTTTTTATAGTGCCCAGACAGAAGGAATAAACACTGTGAAATCTGATGTAGGTATAAAGCCTGACATCTTAAGCTTTTGTAAAAATTTGTCGAGCTTCTTCAGAGAATGCTAGTTGAGTCAGTAAGTCAGAACTAGAGGAGGCCTAAGGATAAGGCTGTCTTTTTCAGTCTAAAATCACTGTCATGCACAGTCCAGTTAAAAGAAAAATTCACACAGTTGGATGTCCAGTCTTGTCTAATTCCCAAGTGAATGGTGATTTAAAACTGAAAGCAGGGCACTACCTGCACTGTTTGGATGTTGTAATGAAGTCCTGGGAGAATTATTTCCTAGGGAATTATATGACTTGAATAACAGGCCTGGCTGGCTCTTTTACTCTCTTTATATTTTTTATAATTCTGACTATTTTTCCTGTTTGCAGCTTTCCTGAGCTTGATACCGTCTTGTGGAGCTGGTGATCTGTAGTGATAAGAGATACAGCACGTGATACAAGTGATACATAAAGGGGGTTGAAATAGGGTATTATAAATGACAGTGCTCTGGTATTGTGGATTTCAGGGATATAGTGCTTTACATCAGTGAAATTTAGATCCTGCCTGCTCTCCCCATTGTTGCCTAGACCACAAATACGGTGTTTGTGGACTTTGTAAATCAGGTGATATTCTGCACTGGGAATAGCCTGTAACAAGTCTTGGAATTGATAATTAGGCAGCTGTGGTATATAATCAATACAAATCCTGGTGACTGATTCCTCAGTCATGGAAGGAACAGGCTTGCCCCGCAAGCAGCACAGCAGTGGAGGAAGCAGACAGCAGTGTGGAAGTGAAGAAATCTCAATGTTTTTTTTTTTTTTTGGTTGTGGTTTGGTGGTTTGTGGGCGTTTCAGGTGGTGGCAGTGGTTTTTTGGTGGTTGTTTTGTTTTTTTTTTTGTTGTTTTGTTTTTTTTATGATTATTTTATTATTAAAAATCTTCCTGTTGTAATCCACTATCTATTTCTCCTGCAGCTCTGCCCGCAGAGAGGTGGTGGAAAGGTGGTCAATGTCAGCTGCAGAAAAGATGGTGGGGGGAGTTTATATGGTATTTATTGATGGTTTAAGCTAACAGGGCACTGGCAGTGCTGAGAAAAAGCTTGGGGCAGTGTCAGCTGCTGGCAGAAGTGGCCTTCCCCTGGCCTGAGCTGGCACCTTCGCAGCAAACACAGCTAAGGGCACTCATCCCTGCCCCAGGAGCGGTGAGACACCGGGATGGGGCAGCCGTAGGAATGGGTCTGCTCATCTCCTTCAGCGGTGGGCAACAGAGAGTGACTGCCTGTGTTTCACTGAGGACAAACTTGTGATTTCAGTAAATAGAGCTCGTCTCTGGATATACCTTTCCTAAGAAAGAATGCTTGTCATGGTAGTTTAATACATGACTGTGAAAGCCTGTTTACTCAATAACTTTTCTTACGTTACTTTTTGTTCAAAATTTATATTAAGATATTTAAAAAAATTTTAGCACACAAAAGGATTTAATTACAGCCTTCTAAAAGGGGGGTGCAGGTATCTTTGACTACAGCAAGTATCTCATGGGTATATTTACTCTATGACACTGCCTGGTGCTCTGTAGCGGACTGCTGTGTGAGCCATGGGGACTTCAAAGGATGGAAATGCTAGAAGCCTTCCAGAAGGTGACTCCAGGATGCTCAGTCAGGGGTGCATAACCAGCACTCCATAACTGCAGCACACAGAATGGTCCCTGGGTTTTTCTGTAGCCTTGCTGATGTAGGACTTGCTCCTTTCTCGGGACCTTGGTTACTTGGGGAAAGAGGAATAATCCTGGTCACAGTCAGTAGTAGGATTGGGTCTAGCATTTGGGCAACACGCTCTTCAAATGGCTTTCTCTGCCTGTTCTGCATGTCCCTTTTCTCTGCCTTGCCTGTTGTTGTTGGTACCCCCAAATAGAATACAACGCACACTGCTTGTTCCTCTCCTGGTGCCCTAAGCAGCAAAATAATTTTATAAAGTCACAGATCAGTGCAGTGTTTTTCTAGAACATTTATCTGGTTTATTTTGCATTACATAAAGAACAGCCGTTAGATGGGTCACAACATCCCTTCTGCGTTAATCCAGCAGCATGAACGCAGAGTGGGAGCGCTGCAGTTTGAGCACGAGGTCCCTGTGCGTGGCTCTCCTTATCTGCTCTCCAATCCTTGAACTCTTACATAATACATTTAAGACTGGTTTTTGAGTAATCTCTTTTGGGGTCTCATTTTGCATTCTTAGTCTCCAGAAACAAAGAACTGCTACGCTCTTCCCTTGTGAAATCCTTTGCAGAAGGTGCACGTTATCTACTACGAGGCAGGGCAATTTCCACGGCAGAACAGAAGCCCAGATTACAAATTACTATTTAATCCTTTTTGCGTCAAAGGATATAATAATCCTTGTAAAATGTGCTCTACGTCTTGTGCTTGGCTGTGTGAGGTTAAGGAGCAAGACCCAAAACAGGAATTCTCTTAAAAAGACAGACATGGTGAAATGCATGAGTTCCCCATGAATTTCCGAATATATTTACGACTACATTTCAGCAGCTAAAAATAACGATGATAGGCTGGTACCTAGGCTAGCAGTTTTCATTTCTCCGTATGCTTGCTACTACTCTGCTAGAATACAGTAAGTGTCTGTTGTAAGTGTTGCTTGCTGAATTGCAATAAAGGATTTAGGCACCAAGTAAGCACTGCTCAAATTTGATCCACACCCCCCCCACACACACACACACCAATGAGAACATTTATCAAAACTAAAGAATGGGGAGGTCTCTTAATGTGAGAAAATTTGTTTGATTTTCTAAATAATCCCACTATGACTGTCTAGCAATATGATTTTGTAAGGGAAAGAAGGGTTGGGAGGGGTAAGGATTTAGTGTTTGAAATTGCAGGCTGATGGCTGCACAGTTTCCTGACCAGGCAGCTATTTTAAGAGGGACAAAGTTTAATAACATATGAAGTTTAGAAAATAAATCCAACAGTGACAGACCTACAGTCCTTTGACTAATGTGATTATTGTCACACTGAGTATGCTGTAATTTTGTTAAATAAAAAGCAAAACATGTTAGTTATTTGGAACCAATAGTTTCATAGAATTAGTTTATTCCATATTTTTATTACTGGCCTCTGTACTAAATCAAATGTGATGTATTGGATAGAACCAGTCCCTCTTACTGTGTAGCAGCGCACAGAGAAAACCTGAAGGTAAGTGGTGACAGATATGCAATATTACTAATGGAAAGAGCAGGGTAAGCTGTTTGTTGCTCGTATTTTTAATGCAATATATTTAGATCTTTAATGGGTATTATTCTACATTAATAGTCAAAAACCCAAAAAGGAGAGTGGGGCCAGATTAAAATCATAATCTCACATTAAAGAACACATTTAATTACTTTGTCATATAACCATTATTCCACGATAGGGTATTTCTGTGCTAGACGCTAATTGCACGCTTCTAGTGTGACACTGCATAATGCGGTGTCCTTGCTGTCACAAACTGGTCATCTTGCAGGTGAAAACTGTGCAGTGCAGCAGCTGTTAGGAAGCCATAAAACATTTATGTTGTAAAAGGAATCATGTTTACAGATTTCTTTCTTGCTCTCTTCTATAACAAATTTACAGAAAGCAGGAATGTTCTCTTCATCCATCTAGCTATTGTGTTTTGGTAAACCCAGAAGTCAAAAGTTCTGACAAGAACTTTCATAATTCATGCAAAATGAATAATTTTTCTCTCTTTCTTTATTGTAGAAAATGATGCTTGACTGAAGACTGAAAGTCACCCTGGAAGAAGTTGCTTCCCTCTGAGCTTTTCGTGAGCAACCCCATCCCATGAGGAGGAGAATCTGTCAGCCTTCTTAGCTGGACAATGGGGACTACAGGTGACGACATGTCTTCGGTGGAGCAGAACGCCTCCTTGAACCCTCTGTGCTTCGAGTGTGGCCAGCAACACTGGACAAGGGAGAACCACCTCTACAACTACCAGAACGAAGTGGACGATGACTTGGTCTGCCACATTTGCCTTCAGCCCTTGTTGCAGCCATTGGACACTCCCTGTGGACACACTTTCTGCTACAAGTGCCTAAGGAACTTTCTACAGGAGAAGGATTTCTGCCCACTGGATCGAAAAAGACTCCATTTTAAACTCTGCAAAAAATCCAGCATCCTCGTTCATAAACTGTTAGACAAGCTCTTTGTTTTGTGCCCCTTCTCTTCTGTGTGTCAGGAAGTCATGCAGCGATGTGACCTGGCGGCACATCTCAAAAACAGGTGAGCAGTGCAGATGCTTGCATTGCATGTTCCTTGCATGCTTAATAGGCCAGTTTGTGTAGCAGTAGAAATTGGGGGGCAGAAGGGAGAGAGGGTTGTTGGTCATTCTTAAATTCACAGTAGCAGACTCTGGGAAATGGTCAGTCCGTAACTGTGCACAAGTAGAGCACTGGATCCTGTTTTGGACATTGCACGAGAAATAGTGAAGAACACTTGGAGAGAATTGTGGGGAGAACAACATGATTCAGTAGAGGTCTAAAAAGCATGATTTAGCAGAAAAAGTTAAAGAAGATGGGGCTTGTTTATGGTAGGGGAAAAAAGGTAGTGGTGGTGGGAAATTCTGTCTGCAAAGAGGAAGGAAACAGTGCAACAGGAACAAAGATTTAGTTTGGATTTGAGGGAAAAAAAACTGTTTATAATGGTCTGGCACTGACATAGGTTGCTTGGGTGGTGGTTGTGTATTCCCTGCTTTCAGAAGTGTTTATGAACATGTTAAAAAAACCTTTATGAGGAACAGTTATGGCAGAATTAATTCTCCTTTGAGGTAGGCAGGTGGACAGGATATCTCTCAAGACTCCTGTAAGACCTTTTTTTCTCTGTTGTTTTTTTTTTTTTTTTTTTTTTAAATCTGTTTACTGGACAGATTAATGGTATGTCATGCAGGCATGATGTAGTTTCTAGGATTTTTTGTTTGTTTGAATGCTATACAACATGTCCAACACCCTGTTAGGTTTGTAAAAAACTTGCCATTTCACACCAGTGGGAAGTTTTGGTGAAGCTTTTGTGAGTGATTTTGTGTCAGAGAGGTAAATTCCAATATTACCTGTTTAGGATCCTATTTTGAACTGTTAATAATTTTATAGTTCTTCTGCTTTATGCCGTCCTACTCTAACTATTTAAATATTGAAAGGAGCTCATGCTAGAGAAAGGGAAATATTATTATAAGGTTGGACCAGAGGGTCCTTGCAGTCCCTTCCAGCCTGGTGTTCTACGATTCTATGATTATCAAATTCACATAGAATGCTACTTCATATTGTGCAGAGTACTGCACTTTGTTCTTCCAGCAAAGAAAATGCCTCCGTGCTGCGTGTGAGGTACCCTGCTATGTGAAGATGTTTCATTCTTTTCTGTAAAGCAATGCCGTTTTTCTAATGGCAAAATGTTAAACTTGGCTTGAGAGGTATGTTTGACTTCTCTTGTTTCCTTTGTAGGTTGGAGAATATTTTCGGTAAATGAACAGATAGAGTATTTTTAATCATTAGCTGTTTCATTACATGAGTCATGAACAAAAACTTGGACGTGCCTTTTATGTTAAAGCTAAAATATGGTGGAATTAATGATTCAGGGCTAAAAAAATATTATGCGTATCTATATCAACTAACTTTAAAGTGTTTAGAGATTTAAGAAATTTCAAGAGGAGTACAGTGAAGAATTACATAGAGAAGGAAATTATGTATTCAAAGGAAATGCATCTGACATCAAAGGATCCAGTTTGGGTGAATTGCATCTGCTACCAGGAAATACTCCTTGTGTACAACTCAGTGCGATTTGAAAACCTGTGTTCATTTTGCAGAGAGAGGTTTCAGAAAAGTATGTAGCTGTCCCTCCGAAAAAGCATCAAACCCAGAAGAGTAAGCATTGCGCATATCCATTGTACACAGCTAAAAGGCACTAGGGAAGGACAATTCAATATGCGAGCATTTTTGTCAGCAGCTTTTGTAAAAACAAGCATATTGTCTGGTGACTCTGCGAAAACGGATGGTACAAGTCCTAACTCCCTGGTCTCCTTGGTCATCAGCTGAGATGAGATCTTTCCATTTCCATGACTTTGTCATGGGCTTTGCTCTTACCTGGCTTTGCCATCTTTCAGTTTGATGCTCTTGGTTTTTTTCTTTATTTTTTAAACCAGCCTGCATAAACTTCAGCGGTTGCCAATTTCATGAGGGTGTTTCATGGTTTAGTAGTCTTACCTGTGCCAGCTCTTTGGCCAAAGAGCCCTCCACGTTGGGGTGGAGAACCCTGGGCCCAGACGGAGGGACGGTGGTGGCTGTAGCGGGACAGGGAGAGGTTTCCTTTCCTGTCGTCCTCCCCAAAAGGAGGGTGGTATTAGCTGTGTGCCTCCTCTGCCTGCCCTCAGCCTGGTCCAGTGCCACTGATGGCCACCCGCATGGGAAGGGCCGTTGGAGAGGTGGATGGATCTCCCCCATGAACTTCTTTGCAGGTCTTGGCCTTTGTCCGTTTGGAGGCTCTTGGAGATCATCTTTGGGTGGAGGGGGTGGCTTGGGAGTCGGGCGTAGTGTGGGGGTGTGTGCAGGCAGGTGTTCCGCAGGGAAGGGGAGAGCGCAGCCACCGCCTGCCTTGGAAACAGCTTGTTCTTCTTCCTCCCCACATCCCGAAGGCGTCCGAGGACTCAGAGCCCGGGAGGACGCTGGGCGTGCAGGGTATGCAGCAGCCCTGCGGGCTAGGGTGAGCCTGCGGTTGCCTGGGTTTTATTTGTTGTTGTACCCACAGCATGAATATATATACATGTGCAGCACCGATGTCAGGGAGGTATGGGGACTAATGAGGAGCTTTCCTCTCTAGGTTTGGTTTTTTTTTTTTTTTCCCTTTTTTTATTTCTCCACACAGTTTCCATGTTAGCTTATGCTCTCGCTCGTTTCCTCCAGGCAAGTAATTTCTGATCTATATGATGACTTGGGGGTAGTGAGGAAGCCTAACTGTTTGTTCGATTTATAATCCTAATATTAAACTGATTTGATTTTAATAAAAAGCACAATGCTAGCAAGACTCCTGCTACATATCTGGTTCATCTTCTGGTCTCCCACTGTCACCCCTTCAGTCCATTTTCCTTGGTTGCCATCTCTTTGAGTGATATTAGGACTGTTTAAAACAGGGCCACGTAATTTGTTTGTACATGGAACGCTGTGTATGCTCTCTTTAGGTATACATGAAATATTAACTTACTTAATGCAGAAGGTTATTTTGAAATCCAAATGAGCCGAATCACTAGCTTCTCCTGCTTGTCGACTGGAAAAAAGCTTTCACCTGCAGAAGGCTGCTCATCTTCAATTCCGTCTGTTGTCTTGGGATGCCGATACGCATTTTGAGTACTTTGATTTACAGTTTTCAATTAAGTTTATTTGCAAACATCTGAACACCTGTAAATTATCATTGCTGACATAAAAGATAGCGGCAACTGTGTAGTTTGAGTTTGATTTTATATGGATTAGTGCATCCATCTAAAATTTTAGAATTTTACAGTTCTACTACTGATCATTAAATGTAGGAAGGAAATATAAAATTCAGTTTTATTATAATTTTCATCATCGGTTAATATAAACCAGTCTCAGCAAGCCCTTACATGAGTTGGTTTGTATTTCTAAGAAATACAATATGGTTGGTTAGTTTTCACTGTCTAAAAACATTCACAGTCAGGTTTTCCAGTGTTGTTTTATTTGGCTCCACTTGAGCATAAAAGCTGGAAGAAAATGTCATCGTATCCACCAGGCACCTTGGAGTGTAAGTTTACTGCAAGCTGCTCCAGCAAGAAGATGAGACTTGACTCACAGTCACTAATTGCACTCCATGATACCTTGTTGCATAAAGAAAATATTCTTGATTTATCAGTCTTTCATTACATTCACTGGGGAACTGTGGTTTTCAGTGTTAAACACAATACACACAATCTGATTTAAAGGAAAAAAACATATGAGTAATGCTGAGTTGTACTGGTTTTTCTCATCACTTGGTATAGAAAGTTTGTTAATATTCAGTAAAGTAGGCGCCAATTCCACTTCTAAATATCAAACGTAAATTTATCAAAAGGAAATCTGACAAAAAAATTACTGAGCTTTCGTGTGAATGATTTTAATTCTGATAATTCTCATGGATTATTTAGACCTGAAGAAACTTCACTGTACAAAAACATCCTCTGAAATTTGTACAGATTTTTAATGAGAGGGTTAGATACTGTGTTCATGTATTGCTTTTGAGTTGGGCTTCAGTTTTCCCCGCTATATCCCCCTAAGGTAGAGGAATTATCAATTTGGATGGAGATATTTTTCCAAATATTTGAGTGTCGAGACCAGCGTTCAAGTCAATTTTATGTCAAGTTAAGTTTGAACTTTATATGCGATGGCATTTTCTGGAATTGAAGAAATTATTGAGCTATTAACTGTGTGTCAGCCAGCACGCTTAATATATGGATTTAGATTAACAAGATCCATGGGAAAATTGGTTGTACAGACACAGAATTCTATCATTCACATTCTTGGCAATCCCAGTTATTTTGGTGTTTGTGATAGTGTTGCTGAGTCCTGTTCTTCCCACCCAGTCCCATACTAGCTGCAAGCACTGTCCCTGCCCTGCTCTTCAGAGCACCAGAACTGAAGAGGATCTCTGGGATTTAACCCTCCTTTGACAGGTCTTTTCTTCTACCTGTGTAAGCAGACAGACGACAGCTTCAGAGTTTTTCTGTGTCTGATGGACTCTTTCCATTGCTGGAAAGGTTGAAGGATCCTTCTGTAGTTGTTCTCCATTATGAAGCCACATGGCTCCTTGGATGTGAGAAAGAAATGTGTAACAGAAACACTCTTTTTTCTTTTTCCGGACTCTTCCCTGATTCCCAAACCTAGGTAACTCCTAATGTCTCTTTTTTTTTCTTCTTTCTTTCCTTTTTTTTTTTTTTTTTTGCTAGCAAAAGAAAAAACAAGACCCAAACATTTAACTTTCCAAAGCAACACCGAGTTTTACTCTGAATTGCAGCTGTAAATCTTGCCAGAATTACTGCTAAGGTCACTTTGCTGGCAAAGTTTTATGAGCAATAGCAAAGGCATTTGGGTTGCTTCACCGCAGTCTTTGCTTAAATTCAGCTCCTGCTTGGAAAACGATTTAGTGCAGCTGGTTTCAGGCTATTTGGTGTGTTTGCTTTTATCGAATCTCTAGACTGGGCAGGAGCTGGTGACATAAGTTACAATGAAATCTTTCTTTTCAGCAGTCAGTGAGCAAATGTGTTTTTTGAGCCCCTGCTGTTATTCCACGGAATACACTGTAAACTACATCTTAATTTTGTATGAAAGCTCTTTTTATCTGCGGAGAGGGACTGCTGCTACTGTTCCAAGAAGTCAGCTTTTAAATGAGAAACCCAGCAGACTTGGCTTCAAAAAAAAAAAAAAGAGAAAACTTTTCTTCTCTGTCTGATACGGATTAAGAGAACTTGAAGGTAAAAGCTACTCTGTCACCATCCAGAATTGAGCAAAAGCTGGTGCTAAGGGAGGAGAGGAGGATTTTACATCCCAGAAACAACTGACCTTTGAGTTTCCCAATAAATAACATCACTCAAGTTGCTTTAGTCGGTTGTTTAAGTATCTCTACTCTTGAGCATCTTGATTCATGAAAGAAATTATTTAATTTCTGGAAATTCTAAAAAAAAAACATTTCTGCCTTTCTTCTTGTTCCTAGCCAAGGTATTCTGGCTTTGTAGGTAGATATGAAATGCTGCTCCTGTAAGACACGTTTCAGCCTTTATTTATGCAATTTGTTGTATGAGAATGTTTTTATGGATACAGGAATCCAATCTTCAGTGCTCATTTCGATCCCGAGATGCCCATCTGTGTACATAACTTGTTACAAGATTAGTCCAAAATGCTCTTTATCCCACATATTTGGCAAAAACAGTATTAGTGAAGGTGTGCACCTTTAGAGATTTATTGACACTTGTTAGCTGTCACAACTGCTGTATGATTTTGCTGTTTGTGAATAATACATGCTACTGCCAATAAAAATCTTCTTACGTAGCACATGGAAATGAAAAATCTCCTTATAAGTGTGCTTGAATACCAATACTGGACTTTGCTGCTTGGTAGGTGGCATGTCATGTTTAAAGACCTGGGAATTGGCATCCCGTGAATGAATGTCCCCACCAAACAACTGCTTTCTTGGCAATGCAGTTCCGCTATACTAGGCCGAAAGTTGCAGTCTGTTCCAATTACTGGTGAAGTTGGTGAAGAATCTGTTTTTTCTCTTTTCCTTTTTTTGCCTTGTAGCATGCTGCATAAAAAGGATTCAGCTGAGCTGAGTAGATGTTCAGGAGGCTGTTTATATTTCTTGATATTAGCCTTTGAAATGATAGTTAAATATCATTGGCAAAACCAGACCTCAAATCTATTTATATTTCATGTGACAGCTTTCATCAGCTGCCAGGTAGTAATGATGGGGGAATGTGCTCTGTGAAGGAGGACCTGGCTGTGGTTTAGAAGGCTTTGACAGAAATAGGACACTTCCCGGGGTGATTTTTTTTGTTCTGTTCTGGTTTGATACAGTTTTAAAAATAAATTTCCAAGGTGTGCTTTGCCATCTACACCAGGTCCTTTGGGATCCACAGGCCTTGTGAGCTGGCTGAAGAAGAGTCAACAGCAGAGTGCTTTGGTAGAAGATACCTAAGGAAGTATCTGGTTCACAGTAGTCCAAGAAGGCTGGACTCTGCCATCCAAGCTCAGCGGAATTGAAGGGTGGTCCTCTGACGGTGTCAGCTTTGAGCTCTTCATTCACCTGTTTCCTGAAAAATCACTTCTCCTATAGCAGAGCAGTTCAGGGACAGCAAGGACATGCAGCTTTGAGTGGCTTTGTCCTAAACTCCTGCAGATCCGTGTGGGAGACCACATCTGTCAGAGCTCCCAGTAAGCAAGAGGTTTCCTCTGTAGGAGAATTTACTCCTTGCAGTGTTGCTACAGAAGTGAGTGATGTTGGAGATTTGGTCCTTTTTTTTTTTTCCTGTTGCTAGTGCTAAGATTTGGGGGAGTGTGAGGCTAATCCATCAAGTTAAAGTATTTTAGAAATTTTGAGGGAAGGGATTGCATCTCCCATTTTCTTAGCCTTTTGGGATTGTTGTTTTGAGGTTTGCTATGTGAAATGGTCAGTGCTAAAAACTTCAAGCTGAGTTTCACCTGTAACTGGATGTCTCTGGCCACAGAATAAATAGTGACTGACCAGATTTCTTAGCCGATCAGTCCCACTATGCCAGTGATTTTATGTAGTAAACATTATCTGGGCAAAACCAAGAAGTAGGATAGTGTTCCATCAGAAAATCAGAGAAGCTTTTTCACAAAGCAAAACCTTTCAAGTCATTTTCATCTTTTGTGCTTGCACTTTAACTTTGAATAACAAGATTGCCAGCAGTCACCTTGGGCAAAGCCCCAAGAAATGATTTCTTAAATGTGTCATTTCATAATGTGAACTGTCTCTAATCTATGTATTTATGCATATTTCACAGCACATTTGGGCTATTCTTCTAAACATGTATATCATGACAGATATATATATATATATATAAAAATCATTATTATATATATTAATCATTTTATGTACGTATAACACTGGTGGAAGTCACAAAAGCTATACGGGTGACTTTATTAACATTTTTTGGAGCTGAACAACTTTGTTAACATTTCCTCAAAATCCATCATGCTGAAACAGTCTAACCATATAATTATCAAATCCCCTTCACAGAATGTCAGAACAGAATTGTGATTCTCAAAACATTCTGGTTTAACAAGTTAGGACATCATTAGACTTCTGCTGTCTTTTTACTCTGTTAACACATTTCTTCTCCTGTTGCAAAAATAAATCATTTCTTCTTTTGTTGGAACAATCTGTCAAGTTCCCGAACAGGGAGTCCTTTCAAGAACACAGTTCCTTTTTTCTGACACTGCTACAGAACAAGCATCTTTAGGTGGTCAGCAGCTCCAGAAGCAGGAACTTTAGAAAGGACATCAAATACCGTAAGAGGTGTCACATCAGACACTGGCAAAACTGTCGCACAGGCAGATGTAAGATTGATGTCCACATTCAATTATCTACACATAAATGTGAGACCGTTAGATAAATGAAGGCTTCCCGTGAACTTGCAACATTGCAGCCCTTCCTTGTAATAAATACTGTAGGATTTTAAACATAAGCAGAAAAATCATTGCATTCAGAATAATGGGAACTCACAGAAATTATTGTAGAGTGAAAAGCACCAAATGCTGATGGAGCATTGTTACATGAGGGAGAGCAAAAAATTGCACCTCCTTTGTGAAGTCAGGAAGAAAAAAAGGGCAGACAGGAAGATGGAACACCTTCTACTGATTCAAGAGGAGATGATGAGCCCAGCTGCTACTTTTGCTAAACTTTTCATACAAGCTCCTAGACAAGCATATTTTGTTTCAGTACTTTAATACTTAGATTGCAATATGGATAAAATTTTCATCTCTTTCCTCTGCCAGATGACCGCAGGAAAATATGATGCTTCCTTCTCTTGGCTTGCTTAGGTGAAAGGAGATTGCCTCCGTGGGCCTCCAAATGTGTCTTTGAATGGAGCTTCTCTTCTGTGGAATTGTCTGACAGTCCTGTTTAATCTTTTCAGCAAAGTTACCTTCCAGAAACTGTAATGTATATAACAGAGTCAGTCCACATTCAGAAGGTGTTACAGCACACCCAGCCCATGGCCACAAAACTACGTAGTATACATTTCGTGAAGAAGTTGGTATTGTTCTGGGGTTCTGTCCACCAAAACATATTTTGGCCTTAAATGTGTGTAATATTTTTTGTTGTTAGTTTAAAGCTGCAGCTTTGAAGAAGGTTGATTTCATTTGGTGGAGTACTTGGGCATTTTATGCTACAAACGTTGCCGCAGGCTTGAAGCATGGCATAAATGTTGTCTTCACAGATGTCCTGGGGCTTCTCATCGAAGGGTTGCTCTGGAGAGAAGGAAATCGAGCAAGCTGCAAGCAGAAGCAGAGGGCGAGAGCAGTCCCGGTGGGATGGAACAGCCCAGCAGTTTGTCTTCGGATGCAGATCAGGGAATAGTGCCAGCTGAGCAGAGCTTCGCCTCTCCCGCCCTTCCCACGTGGACAGACGAGCCTGGCATCGACAATCCACCTCTTGAGGAGAACACAGTAGCAGACAGTATGTCATCACTTACCTTCTCAAGTCTCTTTTATCAGATGTGGAAACATTTGTGGTGTCAGAGCCTGTCTCCTGCCAACCATGAATGCATGTCTTCATTTTCTGCTCTTTTCTCTTGCGATTCCTGGAGAAATATTAGTGGGTTTTGGCTATGTGCAAGGATACCACTGTGATAAGGTCACAGTTAGGAAGGAAAGAAGTATCTTGGACTGGGTGCTAGATATCATGGTGCTGTAACATCACGTATCATACCATGGTGCAGTAGTTCATGTTAATCTACTGGTAGCTCTGGCCTTGCAGCGAGACAGAAGGAATGTCTTTTCTGTAAAGTTGCAAAAGTTGTTTTCTAAGATGAGATTTCTTTTCCCTTCTTCCCCCTCCCCCTGGGCCTGGATCAGGAGCCTTCCCACACACGGAGTGCAGTCCTGCTCGAGCGAAAAGGCAGCTGAGTAACTCCTGCATCCATCTGCACCGAACGAGCAGTACCGTCTCTAGCATCTGGGATTTTAGAGAGGAAGTGCCAAGCCTTACCACAGAGGAAGGTGGTCCTGTCCCCTTCCTTATCTGTATTTGCCATCCTTTAGTATCTTCCTTTTTCCTCTTTAGTTGTCTCCATGCTTGCTTCAGAAATGGACTTCTCTTGATCCAGTAACTCAACAGCAGCTCCTAGTGCAGTTGTGAGACCAGCTGATGAAGAGGCATGACCAAGTCATGTGCCATGGGGGAACCCCAAAAACGCTTTTTTTGTCATCATCACCAAATTTGAATGTACAAGTGACCCAGTTGGATATAAAATGTATGAAATTTATTACAAAGGACAAGATCCAAAGGGTTCAGAATATCCCTTTCCAATCCAAATGACCCCATTTCAGGAAGCATGGATGCTACTAAGTCATTAGAGAGCTGTTTCTAATGATCTAGGTATTCCAACAAGTAGTGGAACTAATCCATTTGCACTTGTTGCGTTTGTTAAGCCATTGTCGTGTGGCCTGTTTGCATTGTCCTTTGGTGATTTGCTTTACTGAAAGTGAATGAGGTATAAAGGATATTAATCATCTTTCTTTTTAAAAATAATTGGCAGCAAATCAACAGCCACCTACCTTGCCTGAAGGAGAGATCACTACTATTGAAATTCATCGGTCCAATCCTTATATTGAATTAGGAATTAGCATAGTGGGTGGCAATGAAACGCCTTTGATCAACATTGTCATTCAAGAGGTCTACCGAGATGGGATCATTGCCAGAGATGGAAGACTTCTTGCTGGAGACCAAATACTGCAAGTATGGAGCCTAATTATGTATTCTTTCTGCTTGCTTTCCATTCACTCCTTGCAGAACTGTCTGTTAAATGAGATGGGAGATTTTCCTTGTCAGACTATGTTGTGTAAATGTTAGCTTTGCAATTATCAGTTGGAAAGCAAATTAATATTCAGAGCAGAGCCTGTTGTTCTAGTGCTTCTGGCTATGATGTTTTATGTTGTTTGTTGGATCGGTCCCTGGAATTGTTTTTCCTCCTTAACACCTTTTATCAATGTTTAAAATATGAGGTGGTTTTGTTTTGTTTTTGTTTTGTTTTGTTTTGTTTTTTAAATGTTGTCTTTATTTCAACTTCATGTATGCTTTCTGAAGGAACTCAAGGTTACTTCTGGCTAACAAGTTGGTGTAGTTTGTCCTATGTAAAAAGCAATTTGTGGGTTGTAAGGCTGACTTCACCGAAGCTGTTATTTTAATCTGGCTTCACTGTTACCTTCCAATAGCCTGGGCAGTTCACCTGCTTTTCTCAGTATGTGTAAAAGAGTCAGTGATAGGTCTTCACTGGCATGATTTGAAGCAAGGTGCTCTAAATATTTTTCAAAAAAAAAGTAAACAGTTAAAATTTAAGTTGGTTATGATCGAATGTGTATTTTTGTTATGGATTTAGATAATTAGCCAGAGACAGTATAAAAAGATCAAATGCTGTTAAGTTTGGACTTTTGATCTTATACTAGGGGAAGGGGTTGTTTATAGTACTCTTAAGAACGGCACTGAGTTCTACATAAATGAGACAGTCCTCCAGCTTTTTTCTATTTTTAATCACTCTGCCTGAAACAAATATCTTGCCATCATTTCAAACTGACTTCAGTAACAATGTTTGCTTTTGATCTGATAGCCTAAGATCAGTCCAAAATTAGTATCAGCCTTTTTTCACTTCACTTTTTTTGAAATCAAGATGATAGCAGTAGCTTAAATGCTGCAGTTACCCTTGGAATGAAATTAGTTTGCACTTCAGAAAATAAAGTCCCCTTTGAGAAATGTGCCTTTTTCCTCTCTTGGAGTGTTAGCATAGTGGCAGGCCAAGAAAGCAACCCAAGAGGTTTCCGAAATGTTGCCTTTTTAACAAGCAGTTGCAGACACTGATTGAATGCTGCCTAATTTATTTCGATACTCAAGGGCCCTCCTTCGTTGCCAGAATAGGGAGCTTGAGCTCCAGCAAAGCTTTGGAAATTCTTGCTGTTTGGGCAGGGGTCCATTATACTTTCTAAAGCCATAAGTGGCAATAAATGGATTATAAATAGGATTTATAACCTTCAGTGAGTCTTCCCTAGCAATGTGCTGGCACTGGGGCTGTCAGATGCTAGCGAGGTGTCCATCAGAGTCCTCCTGTCACGCTGAGGGATAGGTACAGGAGGTAAAAGCCAGACTTTTTGGAAGATACAGTATCTTTATTGCTTTGAATTTACCTGTGCAGGTGCTGAGCTGTTGTATTAAAATGACCAGGCTTGGTCTCTGCTGGCTGTAATTAAGTGCAGAGTTAGATGTACCTCAGCACGCACGCTTCAGTCGGATATTTCTGAAAATGTCTTCAGAGGTTTTTATGAGCAGTAAAGGGCTAAAAGAAAGCGAGGAAGGACTGCAAGGTGAAACTCAGCAGTTTCTTGCCTAGTCAAACAAGAAGTATTACCCTTTCAAGATCTGAGGGAACGGCATTTAGTAACAGCTACATAAAAGCGTAGGTTGTCTGCAAAGTATAGATAGGTGCCTAACATTTTCAAAGTGCTCTACAAATTGTCCCTTTTTTGTGCTGGACTGTGACTGTAATTCATGTAAAGCAAGTCCTAATGAGAATCTTTTTCCTCGAGAAATGCTAAGGCTGTTTTATTCTGAAATTGTGAACTGCCTTGTAGAAAGAAGAATCACGTTTTATTGCATATATTCTTCTGTGCCCTTTGAATGCTTCCATATTTTATGTATTTACTTTAGCTAGTGACAGCTAAAAATAAAACTAGATTTAATTTAAGGGCTCTGACGGATGAGCCCTGGTGGGTTTTGCTGGTAGCAGCTCTAAGTGTTATTCCTCCTAGCTGTGCCTCCTTTCCCTCTGCCCAAGGTTACGGCCTGTCTTGGGGCAGGAGCAGACCGGGACACGGCCGTGGTTCGGTGTCAGAGCTTGCGGTGCTGCCGGGAGTGACGGATTGTTACCCGGCATCGGGCTGGAGGATGGAGGTGGCTCCGGGAGGGCTGCCTCCCTCCTCGCTGCTGGAGCGGCAGCCTCTTGCCAGGGGAAGGGTCCCGGTGGCTACGGGCACCCCTTTGCCGTGCTGGAACCACCACAGCCAAATCGTTTGGCACTGACCTCTCAGAGCCCCTTGACAAAGATGCAGGATGTAAATGCAGTGGCTGTCATACGTAGATCTCTGGATCCTTTCTATTTTTTTTTAACTGTTAATATTGATATTAAACAGTGGGAAGCTGCAAGTTTATATTTTTACGTACTTAGGTCGCAGTGGGGACCATTAAAAGGCTTAGGTAAGGCAGGTCAGTACAGTCCATTTGGCGTTAGTTTCTATCTGCTAAAATTACGTGGCAGGGCTTTGGCCATCAGGGCACAACAGCATGTGCTAAGGATGAAGTTTTAATGTTAATTTTGAACCACTTCTTGCAGAACAAGGCAAATGCAGCTTGGTTTTTGGTGGTGTTCCTGTTTTCTGGCAAATCTCATGGCGCTGTCAATTTTCATCTTAACTTTGTAGTGCAAGAAATGATTGAGGATTAATGATCTTTGTATCAGTGGGCCGCGTAACGAACACAATTCTTGTTTACAGGGAGGGAAAGCTTAATCTGTATTTCGTTTGCAACTGAATTTTGAGTGATAACAGGTTGTAAGTCCCAAACTCTGACCTAGTTAAAGTGGAAAATCTCCTAAGTTCATGCTATGATTTGAGAACTAATGCAACCACCCTTTTCTACTCTCTTAACGAGCAAATTTCATTACTCTGGATTTCAAGGGGTTTTGTTTTAATTTTTCACATCATGGAATTCTTGCATCTCGTTAGACATAAGCTTTCATCAGAGATTTGGATGTATTCTCTTTATAGCTAATATTTTATAGTTTTAAGTGATGCTGGGCTTGACACTGAAAGCACGTGCAAAGTTCTTGTCCTGGAGAACAAACAAGATAAAGATCTAAGGAAGACAGGTGTAGGAGACCAGGAGAACAAAAACCGTGGACTGTGATGACAGAAGGTGTTCGCTGTTAGAGAGATGTTGTCATCTTTCCGGGAAGAGGCCTCAAGATGCACCAGGGGATGTCTAGATTGGCTATTAGGAAACATTTCTTCACCAAAAGGGTTGTCAAGCATTGGAACAGGCTGCCCAGGGAAGTGGTTGAGTCACTGTTCCTGGAGGTATTCAAAAGACCTGTAGATGTGGTGCTTGGGGACATGGTTTGGTGGTGGACTTGGATTCAGTGATCTTAAGGATCTTTTCCAACCTAAAAATCAGTTTGTAGGCTGAGCAGCCAAAGTGGGTTTGCAGGAGAGGATGGAAGGACAGGAGAGGAAGCCTGGTACGATCAGATACGTAGGTTGCTCCAGGGCTGGTTTTGCAGTAAGCTCTGAATTTAGTTTGGAAAGGACTTTATTTCCATGACCAGGAACAAGTAAACATGTGAAAATACCATTCGGATTTTTGTTGTTGTTTTGCAGGTCAATAGCTTTGACATAAGCAACGTGTCTCACAACCACGCTCGAGCTGTGCTTTCCCAGCCTTGCTCAGTGCTGCACCTCACGGTGCTGAGGGAGCGGCGGTTCGGCAGCCGCACGCACAACCACGGGGACACCACCAGCTCCTCGCGGGAAGACAGCTTCCAAGTGACACTGCATAAACGCGACTCCAGCGAGCAGCTTGGCATTAAACTTGTGCGCAGAACAGACGAGCCAGGGGTTTTTATTCTCGACCTTTTGGAAGGGGGCTTGGCTGCTCAGGACGGCAGGCTCTGCAGCAACGACCGTGTACTTGCAATTAATGGACATGACTTGAAGCACGGGACACCTGAGCTCGCTGCTCAGGTTATACAGGTAATTTACATTCCCTACCCGAGTCCTTAGCTCAGCTTTATCTCTCGGGCAAAGCCTGGGGTAGAGTCTGTCCCAGACAGAACAGCTTGTGTAACTCCTAAAAGCCTGCAGCGATGCAATTTGCTGTGCTTTATGTTCTGGAAATAATAGCGCAAAGCAGAGTCTGCTTTGGCACCTAGCAGATGCAACTTCACCTCCTCAGAAGTGAAAAGTGCATTCGTCTTCCCTGGCATACAGGCTGAAGGTTAGAAGGCTGCTCGTGTGAGCAAAGAGAGTATCATGTAGCCTATTGCTTAGCAGAAAAAATAATGAGGATGGTCATTATATTTGTGTACGTACTGTAGTTTTAATCTCTGAGTAAGCTCTAGAAAAGCCACCTTTGTTTTGCATTGATTTGCCTGTGCGTGGAATCGGGGTTAAAACAGGAACGTGATTTGTCAGACTTTGTCCTCCTAGTTGCTACCTATTGCCTTTACAAAAATAGGTCTACCATGAGTCCCGTGCAGTAAAATTAATTTTCTGAGTGTTCAAGAAAGGGCTGTTCCCAATATCTGGCTCTGCTTTGGACACAGATATTACCCAAAGCTTATGAACCTTCACTGTTCCCACAGGAAAAGCTTTACTCCATGCCTTTCTCCCAGTCTGTAAGGAAACAGCTGCAGCACATTGCTGCTTCCTGATGATGGGATGTTGGTGAAAATTGCTCTGGTTTTAGCAAAGTTGGAATAGACCAGTAGTAGATTTTTGCAGTCTACTGCAGTCATATTTGCTTAACCCAGAACAACATAAAGAACTCCGATACAAATGAGTAGTAAAAATTTGTTTCAGGAATCGTTTCAAGGGCTTCCGCTCCAGTTAAAAGAAAATAACAATCATCTGTGAATTGTCATTTCAGTTTCCCAATTTTTAGAAACAGTGAAGTGTTCAGAATTTCACACTGAGTAATTTGTACCTGTTGAGGGGTGGGTTTGCAGCAATCGAAAGAGTTGACTCTTCAAACTCCAGAATTTGATGGTCTGCTCATATATAACATCGTTCTTGGAAGTCTCTTTGGGAAGTACCAGAGGTGTTCAGCGCTTTTGACCCGGTTCTGCAGACCCTAGAGCCATCACGTGGGCATTTCTTTCTTTTATTGCTACATGTTGCAGAAGTTCACAGAGGCTGCAAATGGAATTGGATGAGTTTTAATGTTTGAAGCTTCACAACACAAAGTGAGAAACAGTCCTTTTGGCAAAGGATTTCCAGCTGATGTAATATTGGAGGCAAAGGAGGAGTGTTAATCTCCCCTCTGTTCTGGGAGGAATTGCAGCAAGATGCAAGTAAGGAACTGTGCAGTCTAAGCAGTTTGTGGCACCCCAGCAACTGGAAAACAAGTTCTGCCGTTGTCTTGTTTCATATTTCATCATGGGTTTTCCTCCCTCTCTGCTAATAATCAATATCCTATCAGCTTCATTACTTTGTTTTATATATTCGACAGGCTAGTGGGGAGAGAGTGAATTTGATCATCTCTAGACCCTTGAAGTCACAGACAGTCAGTATTATCCGAGACACCGGGACTCACAACAGCACCCCACACCAACACCAGTCCCAGCAGCTGTTTCACAGCAGGCCCAACTCGCATAAGGTTGGTGTTTCTCCTTCTAAGAGGTATAAATACCATTTTATTCATGCGATGGTCTAAGTATGTAGCAAGGGAAGACTGGTAAAAAGGGTTATATTTTCTTTGTTACCTACTTAAAAAAAAAAAAAAAGATGATGACTTCCAAGTACTCAAGTCCTATATCATGTCTGGACTGGGAACGAAAGATGTGCAGCAGCTTTTCACTGTTTTTTGTGATTTGCCAGCTGCAGTGAAAGAGCAAGTTCTCTGAGCTGATGCAGCTGTAGCTGTTAGACCTTGTCTGAGACAGTGGTGCATGTGTTGCTGCTGCATGGGAGAGCTGTCATTCCAGAACATTGCTTTTTTTGTTGCCACTGTGCTGGTTGCAGCCAGCAAGGACAGGAGGTGTGGTGCACACCATCCAACGTATAAAAAGCATGTTGGAGGGATGTGCCATCTCCCCCGTGGGCCAGCAGTGCTGGCCGCAAGACTGCCGAGTTCTGCAGGGTCAAGCATGGAGAGACAGGCAGAATGAAGAGCCTTTCATGAAGCCAGTGTCAGATTACCTGGAAGACCTGCAGAAATAAAGCCTGTGCTTGAGATGTTCTTGTAGTTAGAAAAATAGGACTTTTCACTGTTGAGAAGTTGATTCTGTGAAATAATTGTCGTGTTGATCATGTCGACCAAGCTACCTTTCCTCCTGTTCACTCTGTTAGCATCACTGTTCAACGTCATACTTCTGCTGGGAGGATTTACAGGTGTCGGTAGTATCTTCTTAGAAAAGTTTGGGTAATTTCAGAAAAGAACAAGTGAGGCTCTAGGAAGCTTGCTTTCCTCCTGAGGGATAAAGGTGAGTGGCCGTTAGTACTTGCCACAGCATTAGGCCATATCAGCACAATGATCACAGCTCATCTATATCGGAGCTTGAACCCACTTCCCATCTGCCAGCGTGGGCTGTGTTCATATTGCAGATCCAAAGCTGATCCATTGGCTGAGCTGATTCCCCTCACGTGTCTGTTCTGTCCGTGGGATCTTTCAGAGTGGGAAGTCCCATGTAACCGCAAGTGGACGTTTCCCCTGTTGCATGCCATTTATCTTTGCCTCTCTCTCATTAACCTACAGTTGGCTTAGAAGTCTTGGGGCTTAAAATATGTTTATATAATTGCATGGCATCAGCCAGTTAGTCGTAAAGCCTGAAGACTTAAGAAGGAGCTGTCTTCATAAGCTATGGTATGTATACATACAGCTGCATATGTGATTAACGTGTATATGTGAGGAGCAGAGTCAGTCGAAAAGGAGCATTGGAGATTGAAGAAAGAGTGTTGCCTTTTTCCAAGAGAATTCAGGGGAATAAATAAGTATTTGTGGTTGGAAGAATCTCCCAGATTATTTCTTCTGTTATTTTGGATTCCTTACAAGTATTATGTTAATTTAAGATGCTCCTACAGGTCTACGTGCAGTGGTTTGAATGTATCTCTAAATACCCTGAAGAAGAAGGGCTTCAGCAACTAAAATATACCTTGATTCAGGTATAAATCATTTTGATGGGGCTGAACTTTGTAAGTCAGGCATTAGAAAGTTAAATACAGGATCTCTTTTTGCTTCAAGTTTGGGTCTTTGTTGTAATCATTAGGGAGTCTGCACAAGGCATCTATTACCAGCCTTATGGCATTGATTGGCCATAGTTACTTTGTGCTCTGGGAGATTCTCTGTACCAGCTGTGAAGGAAAACCTGATGTATAAAGACTTTAAGTGGTCTCTCTTTGTCATAATTTCTTTGAGGCTTCTTTGTAGTTCAGGGCCATATTCCACTGACAAATGAGGTAATGCTGATGTTCACCAAGACATCAAAAGATTTGTTTCTGTTTTGTGTCCAGTCTTTTGACCATGTGGTTTTATAGTGCAGTTCTAAAATTTAGCCTATTCCAGTGTAGGATGCTAAGAAAAACTGGAGTGAGATTTTCAAGATGGGTCGTTACAAACTTTCTGCCTATATATAAGTATCTACATGAGTGGCTCTTCTGTTTTTGTTTTGGTTTTTTTTTTTTCCTAACCTGGAGGAAATCCAGCCAAAGCCGATTTGCACTACTTAGTCGTTTTAAACCATTCTGTTAAAGTGCCAAAGTATAGCTTTGGGGTGTATTTAGTTGTGTTTTGTTCTGTTGTGGTTTTTTTGTTTTTTTTTTTTTAAAGTTTTAACAATGTTATTTATTCTTGTCAAACAGGATCTCTCCCAGTGCGTTACGTGCCAAGAAAAGCACATTACTGTGAAAAAAGAGCCGCATGAATCTCTGGGAATGACAGTGGCAGGAGGCAGAGGCAGCAAAAGTGGCGAACTGCCCATCTTTGTGACAAGTGTACAGCCTCACGGGTGTTTGGCAAGAGATGGCAGGATTAAACGAGGTGGGGCTTGGCTTTCCTGGTGGCATGGGTGGCCTCTCACTGCTGTTTGATGAGTACATGCTTTGGAGTGAGGTGGTGTCAAAAAGGCTTTCCACGGACATCTGGGAGCGCTGATGGATGCTTTCCTTCATGTTTTAACAATGGAAACGGAGTATTTAGTCTCACATTTCCACCTTTTCTGGGAAAGGGATGTTTAGAGAATGATAGCGGTGGAAGCGGATAAGGCCAGGAAATGTCTGATTAAATTCTTTAAAGCTGATGGTAATCCCCTGAGCTGAGGGTCTGGTGCGGTGCTTTGTGCTGTAGAGCACACATCCTGGTTTTGTGTTTAATTTGGGGGGCTGGGCCCCATCTCTGTCCAAGGAATCTCTGCTACTCGGTGTAGTCTCTGAACAGCAGAGATCCTCTGATGAGAGGCCACAGCTCACCTGTGCTAAGTTCACCCCCAAGGCTGCGTCAGTGTTGGCTCTGGTTCCTGAATGCTTTCTTATCCTCCAGGACAGCTTGGGTTTGCTGGTCTTCAGGGGTGCTACAGCACCCATCTGTGTTCCTTAGCTTTGCAGAAGGGAACCAGGAGGTGGAGGTTAGACTGGGTGTAGGTGAAGGCAGATCGATACCAAGGCATTTGATGATTAAGACATATTGTGGTGTATGTGAAACAATGAATGCCTGTGGGATCTCTGTGATTCAGCATTCAGAGAATTACAGATTGATTTCGGAAAGAAATATAGAACAGAAACTTCACAGATTGCAAATTTAAAAAGAACAGTGTGGGAGCATCCTTATATGCTTCTGAGAGAGGGAGATTTACACCCACATACCAACGGGTATGCTTTCTTTTTCTGTACTACTATGAAAAACACACTTGCTGGAAGAATCGCAATTGCTCTTTCATTGTGTAACATTAAAGTAGCCACAGCAGCAACAAAAATGATTTCAAGTTAAGCTGCACCTCAACTTTAGCTTTCCCTGGGAGGAAAAAGCTTTTGAAAAATGAGTCTTCTTCCAAATGTGACCCAGGTGTCTTGCACTTTTGCTTTGGTTTTTCTGGCTTTCATCAGTAAGTGAGACATTGTGTGAAAGAGAAGAGTGTCACTGCTTGGACAGTAAATAACATTCTTGCTTTCATCCTGAGGCTTTTAAAAATGTTTTGAAATGAAATAAAAATTGTGGCAGGTTTTTTGGTGGCTTCAACTCTTTCTAGATTTGTAGAGATGCTCTTTCTCTTAATGGACCGTTTCTTGCACCAACCTTTCCAGTGGTTTTTGAATTCCATTTCATTCTCCTGAGTAACAAAGTAGAAAAAGTGGAAGACCTAAAACACTCTGTGGACCCTCACTTATCTGCAAGAGTTGCTTACTTTGTGGTGCCTGTATTGTTCCCGTCCAACATTCTTCCTTCCCTTTTAAAGTTATGGTGGATCCACCACTGGAAACAATTATGTAGTGGCATCTGCTATAGCTGTTGCAGCCAAGATGATGAGGTGCTTAGGTAATTTCTATCTCAAATTTTCAGGGCCATATACCATAGAAGCCACAGCATTTGATGTGTTATGTGGAAGTAAATGATACTGATCCAGCATAATAGTTCAATACGTTAATGTTTCAAACTGACAGTATAAGGCTTCAGAGCTATTCACATTCCCAGGCTGTTAGTTCAGACTGTCTCAGCTCCAAAAACCACAATATTAAATGAAACCCTGGTGCGGGAGGTGTTGGCGGTAGTGTTGTGGTTTAAACCCGGCCGGCAGCCAAACACCACACAGCCGCTCGTTCACCCTCCCCCTGCCCAGGGGGATGGGGGAAGGAATTGGAGGGGCAAAGGGAGACTTGTAGGTTGAGATAAAAGCAGTTGAATGATTGTGATAAAATAAAACAATAACAATAATAGAAAGTACAAATGGGCAATGCGCAATGCGATTGCTCACCACCCACTGACTGATACCCAGCTTGTTCCCAGCCAGCGATCCCAAAATGCCAAGATCCAACAGTCGCAATCCCAAAAGCAAAAGAGAACCCCCCCTCCTTCCAGCTGCTCCTTCAGTCCCTCATACTGAGCATGACATTACATGGTATGGAATATTTAATTGGCCAGTTTGGGTCCAGTGCTCTGGCCGTGCTCCTCCCAGCTTCTTGCACACTTGCGCACAGACAGGACATGGGGAGTTGGAGAGTCCGTGATCTCTTAACAACTACTGAAAACATCAGTGTGTTATCAGCATTCTTCTCATATCAGATCCCATCCCAAATCCAAAACACAGCATTATTCTAGCTACAAAGAAGAAAAATTAACTTTCTTCCAGCTGAAACCAGGGCAAGTAGGAACAACTCTGACAGACTGGTGTGTTCTCACTTGTGCCTTTGGACAGGTGATGTGCTGCTGAACATCAACGGCATTGATTTGACTAACCTAAGTCACAGCGAGGCAGTGGCCATGCTGAAAGCTAGTGCTGCCTCCTCGGTAGTTGCCCTGAAAGCCCTGGAAGTCCAGATTGTAGAAGAACAGCCCCAGGCTAATGAAGAGCAGCTGAGTACCATCAGTGAAAATGAATACGATGCCAGCTGGTCACCATCATGGGTCATGTGGCTGGGACTTCCAAGGTACGGAATTAATCAATAAAGTAATCAGTTACCTGTTTTAAGCTAAGTCTGGGAGATACCAAAGCAGTGACCTTATTAGTTGCAGCACATCTGCCCTTATTTCTGCCTGCCTGATCCATCTCAGCTGTATTCAGCTGACAGTGCGCTCATGAAGAGGACTGTGAACAGGAGCAATGTTTCCATAGGAAACTGGAAGATGAATAGATTTGCTTTATCCCTTCACAAACCATAGTAACTACCCATGTGGATTCTTCATATTGAACACAAGTCATCTTTCCTATTGTTTAACCATATTGTAACCTTGTGTAGAATATCTAAAACCAGAGAGATTGTTAATAAAAATACAAAGTACATACCCACATGTCTCTGCTAATCTGCTACCTAAATTTATGGGGCCAAATGTATAACTTTGGAATATTGGATCAGACTTGCTGTTCTGACACATTCTTGACGCAGGTCTCTTGCATGTGTACGAGCCTGTAGTTACAAATTGCCATTTTTTTTTTTTTTTTCCAAGAACCCACTGCCGTCTCTGCCAAACACAAAAACTTCCAGATTTGTAGCGAGCTCCCTCCCCTTGAATAATCCGCAGTCTGCTGGACATAACCGTGTTTCATTTTTACTCTTCTGTTTTTCACTGTCTTGTGGCTACAGCTATAAGCTCATTCCAGCATTG
Organism: Tyto alba; assembly: GCF_018691265.1. Lineage (NCBI taxonomy): Eukaryota > Metazoa > Chordata > Aves > Strigiformes > Tytonidae > Tyto > Tyto alba. The sequence continues at coordinate 22,446,631 of NW_024881282.1, read as the reverse complement.
CTTGCTATCAAGAAGAGCTCCCACTGCAGCAAATAGTGTTGTTAACTTCAGTCAGGGTGCGCAGGTTTATTCCTCTCCCTCAGATAAGAGTTACTGGGCCTGGGTCTGTAGTTTAAGCATAAAACCACAACAAGAACCAGGCGTATTGGTAGCAGAATGGCAGTTGAAGATGATAGAACCGTGCACTGGCCCTCCAAAGATTTCACACTTTTTCTGAGTTTTGCTATCAATTAATTTTTCTTCCATTCAGGTATTAATGAGTTACCTAATCTCAACAAAGAGCTCTCAGTATTTTGGTAAATGTACATCCTTTCCATGCTTTAGCAGTGGTTTATTGCTTTTATACTACAGATGCCCATGCGTGGCTCCTAAAGTTATGCTATGCATTGTGCTGCTACTCATTCAAGGAGTGTTGGACATCAGTAAAGAACTTGGCATCTTTTTTACCTAAAAGTTAATTTCTATGTTTGTTTTTTCTTCAATTACAGTCACTGCCAACCTCGTTGGCAAGAATTAATTTTCACTGGGGGAGATAATATATACCAGTACATTTAGTGAAGCATGATCTGAATTATTTACGTTCTGTGTAATAAAATGGTCAATCATTTATATTTTCATTACAATGATGCATCAGGTCAGAGGTAGCGAAGATGATGCCTAGATTTTTAGATCTTTACCTAAAGTAGAACAAGCCTAAACTGACTGGGGGTGGAAGAAAAACACACTGCATTTTTGACTTGCAAACTAAATGCATCAGGTATCCATTTTCCACCCACGTTCTTGACACCTGTGAAATCCCTAAACTGCCATTCTGTTACTGTCAGTTTACAGACTTAGCTGTATTTAATTATTCTAGCACTGCGTTATTTCTTTTGAAACACTTACCTGTCTCAGGATTGAGGGGTTTTTCAGTAATCGGTTCAAATATTGCAAAATTACTCTGGGAACAGAAGTCTAACCATCCCTCCCCTTCTCTTCCACGCTTAGCACAGTGGTAATGATGAGACAGCAGGTGTTGTTCCTACTATAAAAATATCTGTATGTCGTACACATCGCTTTTCCTCTTGCTATCCTGTGCTTCCATTCCACAGCTGCCTGCATAGCTGCCATGACGTAGTACTGCGGCGGAGCAATTTGGGGAGCTGGGGTTTCAGCATCGTGGGTGGCTATGAGGAGAACCACACAAACCAGCCTTTCTTCATTAAAACGATTGTTCTTGGAACTCCCGCGTACTTCGATGGAAGATTAAAGTAAGCTAAAATAATAGTAACAAAAATTAACACTTTAAAATACGTGCCAGTGAAACTCATGGCTTAAGGAAGTGCACTGTGGTATCCTGTGCTGGGGGGGGGATCATGCAGCCCGGTAGTGCCCTGCCTCCCCGGTGAGTGTGATGCAGGGAGGTACGGGGTGTTTCTGCTGGGGAGGGGGTGTCTGTGCTGGCACCTCTGCCATCTCCTGTCCTCCCCCCCCCAGCTGCAGTGCTGGTGTCACCTGCTGTCTCTGTCTCCCTCCCCAACGCTTCTTCAGGCCAAGACACATTGTGAAACGTGTATGTGCAGAGCTGGGTAGTTCGTAGCATTTTTACTTTCCTAGAGAACAGCTCGAAAATTAGACCTTACTGCTGGAAAGTGAGGAAAACTGCTTTATGCTTTCGTGTAACCTTCTGAAGCCGCTGCTGGGAACTCTGGTACTGAAGATGGGTGCTGCTGGTTTAATGGAAAGACAAGAAAGTAGATGAAAAAGTCAGTACCTCTGAAGAAATTGTTAAGGAACCAAATTCCCATGTCAGTTCCCTGAGAGGCATTAGCCGGCAGGAAAATCCCTGGTAAATGAGGCCAGTTCGTTGGTAGGGCCTGAGTTGGAGCACTCGCCCTACAAGGAGAGGCTGGGGGAGCTGGGCTTGCTCAGCCTGGGGCAGAGATGTCTTCAGGGGCACCTTCCAGTACCTGCAGATTGATTATTGAGGAGACAGAGCCCACGCTCTTCACAGTGGTGCAGGACAAAGGGAAGAGAGACAGTGGGCACAAGAGGTTGAGACTGGTTATAAGGAGAAACTGCTTCCCCGTGAGGACAGTCAGGCCCAGTCTTAGTCCTTGGAGGTTTCTGAGACCCAGCTGGGTAAAGCCCTGAGCAACTCGGTCAGATCTCACAGCCAACCCTGCTTGGAACAGGAGGGGGGATTATAGACGTTCTGAGGACCCCTCTGACCTTAAAGATTATATGATTCTACTTACACATTATGTTTGGATGCAACCCTGAGCTCTGATACGTGTATATGCACCTTAGCCCTGTGTGGGATTAGTTCAGAACTAGGACTTACAGTTCCTATTGAAGGTTCTCTTGTTCATAAACTGATCTTTTGTGAAGGTGGCAGTAAAGAATATGCGACTTGAAGTTTTATGGCATGATTTTTACATGTAGATATACTTACAAAGTAGCTTAAAGAAAAAATGTACTTAAGCCTAGAGCCTTGCCAGTAATTGATTCTTCAGTTCAATGACTAAATAAATAAATGAAAAAATAGCTTGGCTGAACACAAAAATTAGATTTTTCTTCTTTTTTTTTTTTTTGGCCAACTATGAAAGAGCTTGGATTAAATGGAAGATTTCAGTTCAACCCAAAGTAAATAATTTCAGATTGGGGAATTAATAACTAGAAGCCTTCACACAAATGGAAATTCAAGCATCGTTCCTAAGAAGAGAGGGGAAGAGTGGCTGTGGTCACACTCACCCCCTTGTAAGGAAGGGAAAGCATGCTCTTGTGTGGTATTGTGATATAGTACCCTCTGTTCAAATGTACTGTCTCACTGAGAATACGGACTTAAAAGTGGGCCATGAACCAAGGGAGAGCTCCTTAGAACCTGCACCGTGAGTTATCCTGGGGCAGGGCTTTTTGAAGCTGTCTGTTTTGTTTAAATTATCTAAATGTTTTGTTCGGCCGGAGAGGAAGGAAGAAAACAACTTCACTGTGCAATAGTTAAGACGGCAGTTTTCTGCTGACATTGTCTGTCTGGTGTGATTTTATAGAAGGTGGCGATGACTCCAGCAGAAGGGCTGGGTGGGTGAGCGAGACCCCGCTCAGTGAACTGTAGCGTTGTGGTTTGGGTGATGGGGTACCTTGGGTCAGGCAGAGAAGTGCTTTTGATGTATATTGGACTGGTGCTGGTCACACCGCTGCTGCTTCCTCCGCTCTGCCCTAGTGGAGGACACCAGGAGAGCATCTTTTTGCCACCGGTTTTGCTGCCTCCCGTAGCTGGCAGGATCAGTTTCAGGAAAAGTCCTGTTTGATCTCCAGAGTCATGTTCGGCTGCTCTGGGGGTGCCAAGACGCACTTGGAGAGAAGAGATGCCTGGAGCTGGAGCATGCTCAGTGTAGGGAGAACTTGGGAGCTTTTTTGAAATTTCCCTTGAACTTGTAAAAGCTGAAACTTTACCGTTCGAGGTCACTTTTCTCAAGGCTGGCAAACAGTCCCCTCCCAAATTTCTGTTCCCTGCATCAAAACATAGAGATGCTGCAGCTTCTCAGCTGAACCATCTGCTGAGGGAGATTTCAAGCCAAATGGTTAAATTTGACAAAATTGTAAGCCATTGAAAACGAGGTTCTCGGTTGGAATGTGGTTGGTAACCATAAGTATCTTTACTTACACCTCCTACGGTAAAGGCATGTTTGGTGTAAATGTGTTACAATCCACACAAACAAACAGAAATACTGCTGTCATGCACATGCTACCTCATTATCCTCTGTTGACTCCATTAGATCTTTCCAACTCTCTCTTTTCATGTTTCCCTACAGGTCAGATCTTAATGCAGAACTATCTTTGTGATATCTGGTGATTTGGGAATTTCCCAGATGAGCTTCAGTAGTAAAACAGACTTTAAAATTGAACTCCTTTGCATTTTTTAAGCTATACTTCCAACCTGATGCAAGCCTGTTACCCCAGCAATAAAGTGCTGCTTGTTGGCGTGTAACTAGTTACTGCAGAGCAGGAGTCATCATTTGGTTTTTTTCTTCTTGTGTTTTTCAGGTGTGGTGATATGATTGTTGCTGTAAATGGACTATCCACGGTTGGAATGAGCCATTCCGCACTCGTTCCCATGCTGAAGGAGCAGAGGAACAAAGTAACTTTAACCGTGATTTGCTGGCCTGGGAGCCTCATATAGCTTTGTGAATCACTTCGGTTCAAGCAGCATCTTTTTCTAGATAGCTGGCACAAGAACCTCCTCTATCTTTTTTTCCCTATTGATACAGCTGGTTATAAGCAGGGCCAAAACTGCTGTATTTTCTTTTTTTTTTTTTTTTTAATGGGCCTCTCAGACTCACTCTATATATCCTTCCATTCTGAAATAGCCATTTCTGTTTGCTGTATCCCTTGCTCACGCAGATGCAAATATACACGAGCTCCCAGAGAAACTCCCACTCAGATACGGCTGTCGCTGAGCTTTCCCCATTAGGCTTGTAGAGTCAGCAGAAGAACTTCGTGGTTCTTCAGGTTTCTCTGCACAGTTCTCAAGTTATATGTGAAATATAAATGTAATAGCCATGTGCCCGTTCTTCCCCGCGAAGAGAAAGCGTGTCAGTACTGCAGCGACACACCTTTCTGCTGCTATGAATCAAAATCCGTTTCCAAAGGTACGTCTTTTCATTTCGTGAGCCTTTCCATTTTTGGTTCAGTATTGCAGACTGATTCAAGTAATCCGTCTTGCTCGTCAGAAATTACTTGGTCCCCCAGATTTTTCTTGCAGGGCATCAGTGTTCATAGAAAAGTAGGACAAAAGCCTGGAATTACTGGGATTTTTATAAAGTGCAATAATTGGACTCTTTGTTAGGAAACTTTAATATATTACAGAGTTTGTATCCTATAATGACAAGAAATGTGGAAGTAGTTTCTGTTGCAACGCTGGCAAGAATACGCGTGCCCGGGGTCGCCTTTGAGGGAATGGCTTGCAGTGTTAGACTTTACTTTACAAATGAATGTTTTGCTATGTCAGAGAATTTTGATGAACATTTTTACAAAGATCCATTTTTACCGTTTCTATTGTAGTTGTCAGCTCTCTTTATTCATGTGTGGAAACAATACTTTGACTTGTACTTTCTAAATGAGAGAATTATTTCCGGGAAAAAAAGCAAGCTATTAAGAAACCATATGCTATGGTTTACAGGTGGGCAGGCTAGAAGGAGGGCTCTTTGCATTCAAGCCCGACTGCAAAGTCAGCTGCAAAGTTCACTCTTATTCTGTCACCTCCTGACAAATGTGCAAATGCCTTGATAGCAAACGCCCAAGCAATCTCTCTTGCATTTCAGGATATTATTTTTTTTCCTTTGGAGAGCACCTGCTATTAAGTTGTCAGTAAGAGTAACACTATTTGTCTTGGATTGTATTTAGTATTTTCACAAACCAACCTGTAGCTTCTAGACTTTGCCTTTCCATGATATTTGCAGGCTAAGCACCCATTTGTTTAAGAAAAGAGGGGTGGAGCGAAGGAAGAAATGTGCTGACCTGGAGCTAACCCTGTGTGTTGTCAGTGTTCTGCATATTGAAAAAGAGCTTCATTTATAAACCAGGTTCCCAACCTGAACTGATTTTTTTTTGAATGACCTCTGTATTGTATTATTAATTACCAGAGAATGTATTTGAGAATCACAGCATATTTCAATTGTGAAGCATGAGCTTTTATTTTCAAACGTAGCCGGTAGAGTATCGGGGCATATTATCGCATGTCATTAATTCTGGTAGCTTTGTTTTCAAAAGAAATAAAGTTACTCTTTTGCAAAAAATTAGTACAGATCTCATCTGAATGAAGTGGTTTTATTCCTCTCTGTAATGTATGCTACTGGTTTAATTTCATAATATTAAAGTACAGAAGAATATTGTCTACAGTATATTACTGTACTGGGAATTTTTGTTTCTGAAACAAACACCAAACTTATTTGGTACTCTGAGTGATTTGACACCAAGTTTCCTCCCATCCCCAGATGCTGTTTCACTGTATGCTTTGTTCTTAATGCAGATTTTTTTGTAAAGTACATCTTAGTGTAGAATTTAGGGAAGATTTTAACACATGTACTAGATTTCATGGGTTTTATTTTAAAAACTACACTTTTCATTCAAAACCCTGCAACAATCAGATTTTTAGATTTTTTTTTTTTTAATATGTATATGTAACAAAAGCATGGGTTAGCTTAAACTGTGCAGTTTTGTTTCTGTGTGCAGTAGCTTTTGATCAGAATGTCTAGCGATAAAACCTTTCTGAACTAATTCACTTCTTGAATCATTTTTCCCCTTTCTCTTGTAGCTGCATAGTTGGGTTTGGTTTTCTGTGCCTTCTGTTTTAAATTATTTCAAGTTTATTTTTTTTTCCAGATACTGTTATCTAATTGTATGGTATTAATGAAGGACGAATGAAAATAAAAGTTCATTCTACTCATTGTAATAACTCAAAGTATTGTCTCACTCTTTGCAAAAGATATGGGTAGTTCAGTGCAGACTCGGTTTAAAGATATAATTTTTTATGCTGTAATTTACCATCAATTACAGTTGCTGAATCTGCCAGAAAAGTCTGAGGGCGTGCTTATCCCGCCAGGGTAATGCACCAGCTGTTTAACCAGTAATTCCAGCACTGAGAAGAGTTTCTAAAGCAGAGGTAAGATCTGTGCCTTATGGTACTTTGCCGCAAGCGGCGTTTCCTCTTTTCCCCTCAATGCCAGCTGGTACCGATCAGCTGGAGGATGTTTTTGCAGCATAGATTTGATGCAAGGAGACAGTCTTGCTGGAAACATCAGTTTTACAGCTGAACCTTGAGCCTCCTGGTAATCAATTCCCATCTACATCTCCTGCAGACAAGTATGCTCTATCTTTAGACATCTGCAAAGAAGGCATGAGTCTAAAAGCAATTTCTTAATGATTTGTAGTAATGTTCCTTATTCCTTGCGGTATTTAGTGGGCTATGAATAGATGACTTCCTTTCAAACAAAACCACGCCGGCGCACAGAAACGCAGAAGAAACCAGACGCGTCTGCCAGTGGGTTATTTGCTCTTGTACTTCTTGGAAGAGCCAGACCATCAGAGTTTTGATTTACAGACAGATTAATGACTTCATTGTTGCAGCTGAAGGTTCGCAGAGCTGTCGTGTGAGGTTGTGGCCCTAGACATCTGTGTGCTCGGACCGTCACGGGAGGACCACCGTCCCCAGACAACCCCAGGGATCTCCAGCAAATAATGTAAAACAGTTTGTTCTGCTTCACGGCATGCTAATGAAGTGAAATCTGAAGATATTTCATTTGCCGCTCTAAACTTCCTATTCGGAGTGAGGAGCAACTGAGGGGAAAATTCAGTATCGCAAAAGAATCAAGAATTCATTTATTTGCAAATTCCCTAATAGATTTGGAGTTGGGTATATTGAAAACTCAAGACTTGTTCTCAGTGACGGTGTGAAAATTCAACATCACAAAAGGATTAAGAATTCATTTTTTTGCAGATTCCCTAATAGATCTGGGTTGGGCACAATGAAAATCCAAGCCTGGTTCTCAGATACAGTGTGACCCAGGTAATATCAGAAACTAGTTCCTTTTCCTTAAGAAACTTGACCATTTAATTCTGATGCAATTTTAATGGATCATAAAAATCTGTTGACGAACAAAGGTAGGAGATCCTGGTGAGTTAAAAGCATGAGTCTGCGAGGCGGGGCAGCAGTGGTGACAAACATGGAATTAAGGCCACACGTGCCTGATGCCACGCAGCCCAAGATGTTGTAACACCAAGGAGGGCCAGTGAACATCCTCATCCCAGTTGCCTCAGTCAACTTTTAGGCAAGTTTATTTACCTAAAACGTGGGTGTCCTCTGAGACGTGGAGAAAGGAGAGACAGAAAATGATTTGCAGTGGCCTCATCACACCTGACATAAATCTGTCCAGCTAACGAAGAACAATTCTTAGATTGCTTGTTGCCCAGAATGATGGAGGAAGCCTTAGACTTTATGCTTCTGGGACAATCCAAATAATGTCAGATGGATAAGAAAGCGTAATTCTAGCTAAAGGTTGATGATACCCTTCTGTTTGTTGCCATATCACAAGGATGGGTCCCCTGAATATTAGCAGACAATTTCTGAGACAACTCAGAAATCAAAGAAATCTCAAGAGTCCGGTCAGAGGTGCTCAGGCTGCTCGATGCTAGCCGTGGCATTCACTGTGCCTTAAGCTGTTTTAGAAGGAAAAGGAATGTGTTTGGGTTTGGGGGTTGTTCTTGTTGTTAAACTATGCTGGTAAAGGCTAGCTGGAGGAATCTGTGGGTTGCAAGCCCAGCCAAGCAGAAACAGCGTGTCCCTCAGCAGGGAAAACAAAATTTGTTTTGCCAAAGGAGGAATCGTTGCAGGAGGGGGAGAAACTGGGCAAGAGATGGAAGGGGAGAACCTTTTCTTGACTCTTAGGGGTAAATGTCGCATCTAGGGTGGGCTGCCTCTCTTCAATCTCCTTCCCAAGTAGTAGTAGCTGCTTTAAACACCTCAACTCTCCTCCCGGACCTTTCCTACCTTGCCTTGGCTGCAGCAACCAGCTGTGGAGACCCCGGCTGAGGTTTGGAGAGAAGAGGCAGCGGCACGGAGGCCCCGGCAGCGCCAGGGTGGCGAGCAACCAGCTTCGGCTGCCCCTGGAGTCAGTGGTCGTGGCCTCAGTGGTGACCCTGTCTTGGGCATCCTGCAGGGAGGTGGGCTGCAGAGCAACCCCCCACCACCACCACCTTTTAAGATGCGGCTGCGAGGGTTCATGTAAACACATCAGGAACACTTTCTCACTGTGGGCTCCGAGCTAGGCTTGCCTAGAGCTGTGGGTCCAGAGCCTTGCCCCTCAAAGCATAGCGTCTGGTGGTACAAAACCACCGTTATGGCAGCGTCTGTGTTTGGTCCTCCCAGCCCTTCTGGCGTGCCAGTGTTGGTGGCCGTCAGAGCAACAGTTGAAGGAGAGGAGGTAAGTTTTACTAAACCAGCTCTTTCTTGGTGCTTTTACCTAGTCATGGCCTAAACGCATTCTCTGCGGCACATTTTCTGTGCAGTGCCTTTAGATTGATAATAAATTGTGGCACATGAGCACTAAATGGCGGTGGAAATTAGAGGTGTACGTATTCGCTTGCATTTAACTAGTTTACCACTAGGCATCACGTAAAGGAGATGGCATCATAGGCGGGGAGAGAATTTAATTACAGTGATGAATTTAGTGCCGTGATGGGGTTTAGATGTAGCTGTGACATTAGCTACTTGTAGGGACTTTATTGCTTAGCAACCTCAGCACCAGGCAGCAAGGCCCCAAATGCCTTTTTCTCCGCCCTTAAAGCGGGCAGATAGTGACCCTCACCCAGGCATCCAAGTGCTTCCACAAGCCCTTTCTCCCGAGCAGCTCTACTAAAGCCAAACAGAGCTGGGTCCGCAGCTTGGACCCAGCTTTGTACAGTAATAAATGAAATACTCAATTAAGGAACCCATTTGGTATTTCTTTCGATCTGGGACAAACCAAAGTGCTGGTGGCTTTGCTCCCAGGTTTTGCTATAAAGCGATTGCGGAAAGCTACTGAAGAGAAGCATTTTAATCAGATTAGAATAGATAAAGAGTATAACCCCGTGGTTAAACAATTGAGCTTTCTAATCACATTAAACTTTAATACTGGCAGCAGTGCCATATTGGAACAACAATCACAAAAAGCTAGTAGCAAAAAATATTACAGAACCTTAAACATATTACAAAATGTCATCCACTAAAGTTAAAAAATGTTACCGTGCTTGGGGAAGTGTGCCAGCAAAAAAAAAAAAAAAAAAAAAAAACCAACAACCCAGGAGCTTGAAGTCCTGTGTACATGTGCAGATTAAATGCAGCACAGCAGAGGCAAGACTTGACCTTTTTGTTTCGTACTTTTTTACTAATTAAATTTGCTTCTGTCACCACTGCTACCCACCTTAGTCCTCATCCACCGAGGTGCTAAGTACACTTAGCTCATTTTGCGATCAATGAAAGGGTCCCTTGTTGTGGGACTCAGCGAGATGTGTCTCCTCTTTACCGGTGAAGCAGCCCTGGAAAGAAACAGCTTCAGCTCTGTCACACCTCTGCTGTTGCAGCCACCGCTCAGCATCCATCGGTGCTTAAAGCACGAGAGGACTGGAGCCAAGAGCCGAAGGAAAGGGGCTGTTAGTGCACGTCAAACTCCTGATTTAAGTGGGTCCATCTTCTGACATCTGTGTGTTTCTACCGATCTGTGTTTGCCCCGTGAATCAGGTTTGTGAGAACAGAGGACCCGGCTTGGAAACGGTGGCTCTGCACTGAAACTCTGCCCAGGGCTGCAGGTCCTGCAGCGGCCTCGAATCCCAGCAGGTGGTCACGGCTGTCCCTCCAGTGAGTGAAATGGCCAAGCAATAATTCAGAACCGAGGGGTTTCCGTTCTTCTTCCCGGAGCTTCCTCTTCTTTTCTTTCTTCTTCTTCTTCTCCCCACCTGGAGATTCCTCTTCCCACGGACAGGCTGGAGGAGCTACGTGACTTGGTTGGATTGAACAGAGTCAAGGTAGTAATGACCTTGAACTTAAACCGCAAGGTTTGGTGTGGGGCGATATCCACGAGGGATCCTGGGACAGCCGTCTGGCTCTGCCCTTGGCGCGAAATTTTATCCTGCCGAATATTCTGCACCTCCCAGAGTCCCTTCTCCCCCTTCAACTAAATCGCATTTACGCTCAGATTTTTCTTCCCCAAGTTGTCTGTAGGTTTTTCCCACCTTTTTGTGTGTTCCCTGTCCCGCTGCCGCGATGCTCAGCCGCTCCCCTGTAACCCTTTAAGTGCTGCTTTTTCCAAGGCGCCTTCCAGCCTGCTGAAGCTCCCTCTGGGATCAGGGTCTCTCTGCATCCCCCGAGAAAAAGCGTGCGGTCTGCGGTGCGGGGAGGCTTAAGGGGTATTTTGGGCTTTCCTTCACCGCCAGCACGGTTGGTCCCGGGGATGCAGCCTGGTGCCGGGATGGCTGCTGGGTTTGCTGCTCCCCACCACGATGAACAAAGCATCCTGGCTGGGTCCCGGGGATGTCCCCCACCCCCAGCAGCCCCAGGGCGGCGAGAGGGGGACCTCTCGAACAGCCCGGGGAAGTTTGGCTCTTTGTGTTTCTTTGTGATTGACGCCCTGGTAATTATGCACCTTATGAAGATATGCGATGTAATCATACCCTTCTAAAAATGCCTTGGATTAAAAGCTTTTCCCGGGTCTTTAGGTGATGGGTCTGCAATTACAGAAAATGAACTGCATTTTAGCTTTCCATTGAAATTAATAACAGTGGTTCTCCAGTTGACTCCGTGAGTAGTTGATGGAACAAACTGGATGATTCACTACAATATGGGTTTTAAAGCTATTTGAGAGAGATTCTGTGTTTCAAATAGGAAAATAATTCACACGATGCAAAATCATTTTGTTCGCATCTTTGTGAAATGATGGCTCTGTGTAGCTTTGAGATGTAACTGTTTACCGATAATGATTTCAATGTGCTCTTCCCTCCCTCGCTCCACTTGGGAGAGAACTTGCGAAAAAGAAAAACAAGCCAAGGAATTAATGATCCAGAAAAGAGCTACAGCCTGGCCTGAGCTGCACGAATGGGTTTTACCATAAACCTTGAAAAATAGATTCGTGTGAGCTCATGCAGGGGCAGAACAGCAAGTATTCTGAGACTTGTTGGGTTTCAGCTACCCCGTCTCCAACTCGCCTCAGTTATCCCGGTTGAGCTGGCAAATTTCGGAGTGCTGCTGGTGGGTTGCAACCGATCCCAGGGAGAGAGCAGCCAGCCCCTCTCCTACATCCTCCACAAAAGCCAGCGGCCCCGCTTTTCCTGACGCCTTTTGCATGTGAACTGGGCTGAGGACGGACTGGAATCCAACTCTGCACCTCCTGTGGCGAAACCAGTCCCTCTGCTGCTCCACACTGGGGATACTGGAGATTGGGAGCAGGTTCAACCATTATTCCGGGGGTACCGCAGGGCCACCCTCTCTCCCTCCACCATCAGCCCCTCTGTGCCACCAGCCCTGCCCGCTCCTTCCGTGCCACAGCTCACCCAAGAAATGTTTCAACGCCTTTGGCCCCCAGTCAGCGAGTCCACTCTCACAGCAGCTCTGAGTGGCTGCTCAGCCTTTTTGGTCACTGTCCATCTCCCAGAATCGGGAAGCTTGCCCTGGCACTGGCCTTTGCACAGGCAGGTGCCGATTGATTTGGGTGACCCCCCGTTAGCTTGTGCTGCAGCCGCTGCTTTCCGGCACACCGGCCACTGGTTTTGGAAGCCTGTGGTCCTGTGCCTTATTCCTCCGTGGGCACTGTTTCAGTGTCCACATTTTTACCTCCCAGCCAAGGAACGCTTTTGCACTGCGAAGCTAAAGCAGGGCGGCTGCTGAGTGGCATCGGCACCTTCCCCGGGGCTGGCTCCTCAGTCCTGGTCCATTTAGCAAGGCAAGAAGAGCCCCAAGCACACCCACCTCCCACCCAAGAAATCCTCTCCTTGGGCTGTCCCCCTCCAGGCTGCATAGTTGAGCCTCACTCCCCTACGCTGTGTCCTGCCAGGGGCTGTTCCTGTGCCAGTATTGCCAGTTTTACAGCTTCTCCCCTGGATGACTGCATCATCGACGCAAGTTTTAGTACCTTCCCTGTCATCAAAAAATCATTGTGTTTTCAGGGCATATCTCTCAGCTGCCCAGAGCAATCTCAACTGCAATCTAAAGAAACTGTATTTTGCAAGGAACTTCTTGAATGAAACACTTTCTGTCCCCTTTTTTTTTTTTTTTTTTTTTTTTTCTTCCCTCTCCGAAAGCATCTGCCAGAAATCAACCATAGAAAAATATTTTTCATCAGTTGAGTCTCCTTGGACTCACACACTCAGAGGAAAATAGTCCCTCAGGCAACAGCCATGTACGTGGCCTCCTCAAATACCCTCTCGGAGGTCGGTTGGCACCAATTTCCAACAACATGCTCTGAAAGCCCTGGCCTGGGCCCAGAGCCGCTTGGCACAAGGATGGTGGGTTTTGGTAGCATCCTGCTTCCCAGCCAGATAGGACGTGGTCAGAAACGAGGGTGCGGAATCAATCAAAACCTCAGGACAGGGAAATTGTAGGCAATTTTCTAGCATATTTCCCAGATAATAGATTTTTACGACCTATATATCATAATTACCCATATATTCTAATTACCCATATAATTAACTGTAACGACCTATATGTTATAGGTAACAAATGAGAGATAATTACCTAAAAGTTTGCAGCCTTTTGGGTGGGCCAGTGGGGACAAGATTGAATTCCACTTGTTTGTTCTCCTTTCAGACTTGTAGCTCCTCGAGGCACAGCTCTGCTTCCTTACATAGCTGTAAATTGGTTTTAGCTAGGTTAAAAAGAGAAAAACAAGCTCATTTTTCCTTTGCTTCCTTCATTACTAATTCATCTTCCTCTGACCTTTTATATAATGTATACCTTTCCTAAAGTACCAAGGCCTGGGAAGGACTGACCCCGCCACCCTGGACCAGAACTGCTGCTGCACGCTACAGCCAGGGTGGGTGGCTGAACCCCAGGGCAGGCTTGGACTGGTATCCATCAGCTGTGCTTCCATCTACACTTGTTTAATTTTATTTCTGTGTCTCATTATTTTTGTTGGCAAGGAAGGTAGGGGGAGGGATTGTTTTATCATGTGTGGAGTCAGTCGAGAAGCACCGAAGAAATGTCTTTCGGCAGATGGCTGCTGCTGCACGCCCGAATTCCACCAGGCAGAGGACTACTCACCCTGATCTAACAGAGTCTAATGCGTTGCCTGCTTTTAGAAAATTCTTCATTTGTTGCTAGAATTGGTTAATTCTATTAGCAAATAGATCAATTACGTCCAGGTCTTTCTGTGGGTTATGGTCTCAAGGGCTACCCGACTACGCTGCAGGTGGATTATTAACAAGAGGTCTCTGTAATGGCTTGACTTTCCCTTAATTCATGCTCTGTTGGCACAAGAAGCCACAGCTCCCCAGCTGTTGCTGTTGATTGTGGCTGGAGCTTTCGAATACCTGTTCTTTGAAATAGTTAAACCAAAAACTTGCTCCCTAAACAGAATCCTCTGTGCAGAGCTCCAGAAAAAAATCAGTGTGTGGGAAAACCTGAAAGAGCCCTGCTCAGGGCCACTGCCCCTGGCCGTCAGCCACCGCGGGCAGGCAGGCTCTTCCCAGCCACAGCTTTCACTCAAGGACTCCAGGGAAAGTCAACCAGAGTCACTAAGATGCACGGCTCATGCCTCATTTTCAGTTATTATTTTACAAATGAACACCCAGAGGGACATCTTCCTTGGTTTAGGGTAAATATTTTATCAGCCGTATCCTTCAGACGCTGCGTCGCTCTCCCACTGTCTCCTGCTCTCAGCAAAAATAAGTTGCTGCTCACCCGGGCTGGAGAGTGGATTTTTTACCGATCGTATTGGTTGCAGTGCTGAAATGGAAAACCCAGCACCTTTATCATGAGGGTGGGAGGCTGAACACAGAGATGCATCTTTGCGATGCAAATTTCCCCATCGTTTAGAGTGATTTTTCATTGTCAAACAGAAAAAAAAGCTAACCAGGGAGCAAGGAGCAAGCCTGGCATGTTGTGACAGGCACTTGCGAACAACAAATAAAATATGCTGTCTTCAGCTTCAGCCAGGTGTGTCTGACTGTCACTCAGTGAGTCTTTGGAAGCTCTGAATATCAGATATTTTAATTATAAACGCTCAGTCAAGTCAATATATTTCTCAGTACAGCAGCAGCAACAGACAAGGGTGCTCTTAAAATTCAGCATGCACAGCGACGTCCCAGGAACTTAAAAATAAGACAAGCACATCTTTAAAAAGAAAAACAATGATCAAAACACATATGTACAAATCAGAAAGAGCAAAATAGGCCTTTGGGGAGGCTACGGGTAAGATTCAGCCCAAGCTTGGAAAGAAGCATAAGCTTTGGAAGTCTGGAAAGACTTGGCAAAGTGTGATTACGTTGCACTTTCATACCTTGAAGTAAAACTTGTAGCTGTGCAATGTTTGAGCTACCCAGGACCATCACAATGCAAGAGAATTTCACCAGGCGGGCGTCTCTCCCGCTGATGGGTTGGATGTGAGGCACGAGGCCCAGACATGGATATCTGTCATGTTGATACCTAATGTTTATACCAGGGAGCTTGGGCTCCCTTTCTCCTTAATGGAGGGAAATTGGCACTTTTAGGTGCTGCTCATCTCATCCTAATGTAGTTGTCTAAAATAAATCAGATGACTCACACTGTGGGCATAGCTGCTTTTTTTTTTTTTTTTTCTCCCTCCCCCCCCTGTCTTGAACGGGAGCAAGGATGAGCAGCCAAGGTATTAAGGTAGGTGAGATGAATCCTACCGTGGGCAGGAGGAGTTTTCCAAATAAGTCAGATGTAAAGCCCCTGAGAGAGGCTGGTTTTGAGAGCAGTCAATAGAATTTAAGCAACAAAGATTTCAGCTCCCCTCCTGGGATGTAGATGGCATCGGACAACATTAAGCACGCACGGTAAAACATAAAAATGGGGTGCCCAAGGGAGTCTGAAGGGGTGGGTTACTCAAGGAGGTCCATGCTTGGGAAGCCATTGCCTCAAGCCACCTCCTGTAAGGTTGGAAACGATGCACCTCAGACAAAACCCAGCTCAAAGCTTGTGGTCTGGGGGGCTGTCGAAGAAACGTGACCTCTGTAGGGGTAACATCTGGTAACTCAGGCAAGCGCCTGGGCCCTTTCTGGCTGCTGCAGGGAGCTGGCAGCGGTGCCAGCCGGCATTAGGGCACCCACCTTTGGGGTCCCCAGTCTTGCAGAGGGAAGAACGCCCACCCAGCTGGTTGGAAGCTGTAGGGAGGGCCCATCTCAGCCAACTTCACCCACCCTGGGGCTGAGCATCTCCTCTAATCACGCCTCCGTGAGCAGCGGGGGGGCCGGGAAGGTGATCCCTCCATCTCCTTAACGTTTGCCAAAGTGAGGATTGGGCCAACCCTGGAGGCTTATGTGTCCCTTCACCGACGAGGGGGCTAGCTGAGGGCCCCCCTGCACGCCTAATCCTGGGCCAAGGGGGTCCCATCTCACACCATCACAACCCAGTGGCAGTGCTGGGATGTGGGCTCAGAGGGTGGATGTTTACAGTGGCGGGTTTTAAAGACGAGTTTAAAAAAAAAATGCATTGTTTTGACTGCCATGTTAATTTGCGGTCTCTCAGGTGTGTGTGTGTTGCCTGATACACCTCAGCTGAAGAAATATCAGTTCCCACCTTGGAGACATCCAAAAGCTGTCTACATGTCGTCCTGGGAAACTGGCTTGAGCCAGCCCTGCTCGCGCAGGGCGTTGCATCAAATGACCTTCAAAGGTCCCTTCCCACCTTAACCCCTCTGTGAAATCTAAAAATAACGTTAAAATAATACAGAAAGGAAGAATGTTCTCAGTGAAGCTTTTCCTGAAAGATGACACTGAGATTTTATGAAATGGCAATTTTCAAACATACTTTGATCACTCAGGAGCGCTTTCTCTTTGAAGTCTCATCAAAACAACATGCTTTGGTGGAAGCATTCACGACGGGCTGCCAAGATCTATAGCTCACCAAGCACTTCCCAGCAGAAAGGGGGTGTCTCCAGGGTCATCCCCCTCCCACCATCACTCCCACCACTCACCAGCGAGGTACCACTTCTCCCGGAGCGCATCCTCTCCCAGAGAAAAGCCCCTCTCCCCTCCTGGCCTGCCCCTGCTCACCTGCCACATGATGGGGATGTGGCCATGGGGCCGAGCATCCCTCCAGTGTCATCCCATGGCATGGGCCCCACTGCTGCTGCTTTTGTTTCCAAATATGCTACGTACATGCTGGCGAGATACAGCCAGCAAAACCTCGTCCCCTCCTTCCCCTTCCATTGCTCTGCACCTCTGCACCTGGAGGGGAAGAGGATGCGGATGTTGGTTAGATACAAAAGTAAAAAGAAAGAAAGGGAGAAGAAGACAAAGTAATTCTTCCCTGGTGGAAAGCTCTCCTGTTTGTTCAGATCATTACCATATCAGCAAGCCCACATAAAAGTACCGTTAGTGTTAATACTTTCCTAAGACTAATTAGGTTTAAATTGGGTAGAAAATATTGTGCAAATAGCTGGTCATGCATAAAATCCTTGTTGAAGTTTAAACAGGAGTGGCAGAAAACAGGGAAAATAGTTTTTATTAATGCATTTACACCTTCTTAGAATTTCCCTGAATTGTGTTTTACTTTGGCTATAAAAATGAAAACATTTAAATTTCTTTAAAATTACATTTGACTTAATTACAGCCAATCCCTAATACCAGCAAACAACCCATTTCGCCTACTTTCCAGCATAAATAGCCACCAGCCTCATCATTTCATAAAGAGTTGTTTTTCTACATGATGTTCTCTATGTGCAGAATGTTAATAGCTACTATAGCTGAATATGAATAGGCTTTGTAGCTCCACTTGAAATATAGAAAAATGGCCCAGACATTAAAAAAGATAAAAGGGAAAAGGGCAGTAATGAATTTAGAGGAAAATGAACATTAATGGTACTAGCATTACCTCATGTTCCACATAACAAATTATTGGAAATCTGTCAAGCACACCAAATTATCTACTCATCTGCTGTTGTGGGGCCCTTTGGAGCCATCCAAAACCAGCAAAAGCAAGACAATTTAAGCTAATTTTACTATTTATAACAATAGAACAGACCATTAAGATAAATTAATGTCATTATCAAGTTTCTATGAAAATGACAAATACCACTATTTCAAGCAGCTTTAGAAGCTGTTGACTATAATGAAATCTGCTGTACAGGTACTAAAAAGAAACACTCCAAGTAATTATTTTCTAGTAGCTTGTTTGTTTCCTTCACATTCATTTACTTTCACCACAATTAGTTCTGTACACAATATATGGTAACTAAACAGTCAACACTACGCAGCATTAGGACTAATTGGGCAATTACGATGCAGTTTTCAGCCTTTTAGGTCCTAAAGAGAGCCAGGAGTAAACATTTTAGAGGCAACAATAGCAGCACCGCATCGATTTGCGGGGTTGGAGTTTGAAGGAATACAAAGCAATGCGAGAAATAAAGCCAGGTAAAATGCCTTACACAAAACAGCCCGAAATGAGATGGTTTATTAAATGATCTAATTGCTGAGGCTCCGAGCGCGAGGCTGGACACAGCAGCTGACAGAAGCCTGCTGGGGTTAGGATTTTGGGGCAGGCAGGCTCCCGGGTCGGCTGCGGTGCTTGGGTCAGTGCTGGCAGCCACCTAACCAACAGCCAGCGTGACACCAGGCGGGGGGGGGGGAAAATACGTGTGCTGGAAAGATTTATGCATTATTCTTTCAAAACTTCCTTGGCATTGTAAGTCTAGGTGTTTCACATGTACTGTCTCATTCCTTCCCGACCCTCAGCACTGCTGCGCTAGACAACAAATTATGCAGAAAACCCCTTAGACAACAAATTACGCAGAAAAAACCCTTTTCTTATTGCCAGTCTTGACTTTTTGCTTCGGAGGATAAAGAAAACGGAAGCTCCCGATCCCTGCCTCTCTCTACCATTCATGATTTACTAGATGAGGCTGGGAAGAATACACACATACTGCAAACGCGGCAGGGATGCAGCTCAATACATGAATAAATTCCAGCCAAAGTGTCAATGCTCCGTTGCATTAACCAAGCACGATGGAGGTAGCCGTGGAAAGCTAGGTGGAGATGTCATGCTTTCCCAGGCCAGCCTGGAGACCTTTTTCCCCCAGCAGCTCTCTCACACGATGGGCAAGAAAAGGACAAGGGAGCTTAGCATCCCTCTTTGAACTCCTTTGCGCTTTCCCCGTTTCTGTAGCTGCCAAGCTTTTATCCACTCTGCGTGTGCCATTTCATGCCAGCAACATAATGAAATAATTTGCATGTTTGCACATAATTTCCACAAAGCCATCTCCAACTTTCAAGCCCCTGTATGGCTGGGGTGTGGGATGCAGGGAGAGCTCACCGGTGTGATGTCAGGGGAACAGCAAAGAAAAACTCTGCCTGCCTCCCTGCCTGGGGGCATGCGAGTCCGGGGCCAGGAGCCTCCTCCTTGCCTGGAACACAGCTGAGGGGTTGAGCTGGGGGGTTCCCCATATTGTGGTGGTGGAAGCCGCAGTCCTCACGCCCAGCTGCCTGCCCCAAGGCTAACGCTCTGCGGGGCAGGGGACAGACTGTGCGTGGTGACAACCTGTGTCAGTGAACTCCTAAAAGCCTGAGGACCGGGCTCCCCGCTCCCAGGGCTGCAAGGTGGTCTCCAGCCCAGGGCGAGGAAGGTACCAAACCCAGCTGCCGACACAAAGACCCCTCCTTTCTCTTCTTCCTCCTGGCCAGTCCCTGTCCCGTATCCAGTGAGGCCACCGCGGCACAGTGGTGTCTTAGCCTGCGTGTTGATCAGTTCTCTGCTAATGATAATGAAAGGCAATTAGTGTCTAAAAGCATTATCACAACATTCATTGCATTTATGACATTTTATTAGTACTATCAGTCAGGGATTTTATGAAGCAGAGGTTTGCTTTTTCCTTAATTAGACATTTATGAGAGAATATCAAATATGACAAGCCATTTAGGAATTTATTACACAATAAAGAGGCTCCAGCTGAAATTCAGCTTTGGTTTATATACCTGTTTTTGCACTGAATTTAATAGGAGCTGGATCTATTTGCACCAGCGCAGATTTGGCTCAATGTCCTTGCGATGGACTATTTGAAGGCTAGAGGTGCTTGGGCTACATGGGGATACACGGGCGAGAGCAAAGGGCCTGTGAACTCTTGCATCAGGATGTTTTTAATGGGCTTTTACAGTAACCTCCTGAGAGAGTGCTTCAGCACTCAGAGCAGGGGCCTGATGTATGAAATGCTAGAGCAGCTACTGGGGGCAATGATTCAGGCCCCCGAGACAGATGTAAAACCCTGCGTGTGCCAGGCCGGGTTACACAACCCTGGCTGGGCTGCAGCAGT
Organism: Tyto alba; assembly: GCF_018691265.1. Classification (NCBI taxonomy): domain Eukaryota; kingdom Metazoa; phylum Chordata; class Aves; order Strigiformes; family Tytonidae; genus Tyto; species Tyto alba. Next base: position 22,426,640 of record NW_024881282.1, on the reverse strand, counting down.
TTTCTGCTCCTGTTCTCCCATCGCTCATGGAAAGCGAGGCACCGTGGCTGAGCTGGGCCTCTCTCCCTGCTGATGCCCATTGCCTCACCTTGCCACTGCCTAAAAGCTCACCCAGGAGCAGCTGGAGCCCAGAAGCCAGCACACAGCAGGGACGTGGTGAGCCCGATCACCCAGATCTATGCCAGAGCCTCTGGGACCTTCACTTGGGTATCTGCTTTGTCACCAACTTTGGCCCTTCTGCTTTGTCCTACATTTTCCACTATCTGGCCAGATTCTTGCATCGCTCCATCTCTAAAAGTTGCTAAAAGGGCTTTCTTAGATATTATTTTTAAAATTTCAGACCTGAAAGGAGTGACAAGCCAGCTGCAGACCCCTCATCAAGCAGCCTTCGGCATCACCAGAGCACTTGGTGGCCAGGGGAGCAGCACCTTTCCAGGTGGCCCAGGGACCAGTGGAAGACACAGGACAGCCACGCACTGTGAGCTGGACTTCTCAGTCTGCCAAGCCTTACAAATAAAAGGCTTTTGAATCCCAGAGCCAGATGTGGAGCAGTAAGGAAGGGAGCAGGACAGTGGGGCTGTGTCCAAGGAGGGATGAGGAATTCAGGGTAAGAGTGGGAAAACATATCTCTTGTGTGACTAAAGGGCTCTTATGGTCCCCACATATCCAACCGGGACTGAAAGGGTTATTTTAACCATGCACATTGATGACCCTAACGCTGTATCTACTTCTGGCCTCTGCAATTTTGGAAGGTGGTCAATTTTTAAGAAGTTACCACATAACACCCATTTCAAGACTTGGGAGAAAACACTGCTGTGAAAAACCTGAAAAGCTTATAAAGGATGTTGGGAGCTGACCTCGCTATGATTTGTATGAACTTGTTCAGAGAGAAAACAGGGCCTGCAAAGGGACTGTGTGATATAGAGGAGAAAGTCATAGCAAGAACTAAGGAATGAAGCTGCAGCCACACAAATTCAGCTTGGAGGGGGGGCGCAGACCTCCACCAGCCAGGGTGCCTAACCATTAGCTCTCAGTGCCAAAGGCGATAGCTATCGCCAGCTCCAGGCCGGATGCCTGTATTCCCACACAAGTAATTGGGCTCCAGACAGAGGCAAGAAAATGAAATGTAATAGCCTGTGACAGACAGGCAGCCTGCCCAGGCGATCTGAGGTTCCCTTCTGCCCTTAAATACTGTGAATTTATGAGAAGGATCTGCAGGCTGAAGAGCTAGGTCAACAGGGAGCTCACCTGGGCGCGTGCCTAAGATACACGCCAAAAAGGCTTGTGATGAAGAAAATGCTTAAATAGAACAACTGTTGTGCATTTGCTATTTTCTTTCCAGATGTTTATCTCTGCAAATAAAATATAGACTGGGAAATTTCTGAGAAACCGGTGGTTTTTTGCGAGGTCTGCTGCATGCGCAGGAGTGTGATGGAGGCAGGAAGGAAGATTTATCAGGGGGAGTCAGTTACATCCTTAAATACCAGCTCTTCTCATTCCACTAGAAAGAGATGAAACCCCACAGATAGCCACGCTCACCTTTGTCTCCGATAAAGGCAGCCTGAGGACAGCTCCAGCCCTGGCAGAGAGGGACACAGTGCCCGCCCGCGGTGCGGAACAGCAGACCCGGCCAGAAAGCGTCAGCCGCTCGCCAGGCAGCCAGCCCCACGTCTGGCACCTCAGCTGTTCTGCCACTGGCCTGGCTGCTGGTGTTTCCTCAATGGATGCTGCTCAGCATTTACCGTATGGAATAGTAATAAAAATTAACAGCACTCTTGCAAGAAGAGTCCCAGGTAGGAAAAGGGATGTGCTTTTTAGGTCCTTCATCCTGCCTCTCGCCAAAGCTGCTTTTATCTGTGTTAAGGAAACACACGCAGACAGACAATGGAAAAGCTGCAGGCATGCTGGTAAGGGTACGAAGACAGAACGGGGCTTTTTCCCATTTCTTCATGCTTTAGGAGGAGTCGCAGGGCAGACCCATCACCATGGCTGGCCCTTCCCTCCAGCGGGTCCCCCTGACACGGCATACAGCACAGAAAACCACAATTGGATTTCTTGTCAATAAAGCTCTTGCTTTGGAACAGACCCCAACCTGAATAACCCAGATAACCATGTGGTCACTGGTTTAGGTTGTTCTGGACTTTTCAGAGTTTGGTTTAAGTTTTCCCTCTACAACCCAAAAGCATAACCTGGGTAGTGACAAAGAAATCCCCTCCTCCCAGCCCCACAAGTGTTTTTCCTTTCCCCCTGCTTACAGGGAGAGCGTTCAGCCCTGAGGTAAGCATGCTAAGATCAGGGCAATGAGACCGTCCTAAAAATCTGCAAGTAGCCTGCAAGCAAGCCACTCCGAGGCATGGGCTAGCACAGTAATTTGAGCAGCAGCAAGCCAAAATCCAAAGTGAACAGTGTGCAGCTTATTGAAAATGGAAGTTTGTGAGCACAGAGACAATACATTAGTGCACTAGCAAACCAAACAACAACAAATTGATCTTATTACATAGTTATTGTCAGATGAATGTCATCGAATCTCTCCATTTTAAGAAATGGATGCATTTTCAAGGACTTTTCCACTCGAGGAGCTCAGACGGCAGGAACCTGGTGCAGAGCTGACAGCCAGCCCACTACAGTGCTCAGCAACCTGCCGGCACAATGCTAAGAGCTGCTTATTACATCTTTCTCCAGGCTGGATGCAGAGACACAGCCTCTTTCCCAGGAAAAAGATCCACAGCAAAGGGTGTGCCAGGTTGTACTAATAGAAGAGCTATAGCCTCCTTAATTGCCTCTAAGAATCTCTTCTTCCCCCAGGAGAAATCCACCACCATTTCCTCCCGAACACGGACAAAATTGTGTTCCCTTCCACAGCAGCAACTAAAAAGAACAGTTGGCCCCCAGATGAACAGATTACCTGGCAGTAATTACTGTCCCTACACTGACAGGGGCTTTTAAATCCCAGCAATTCTTCCTGATCTCTGCACAGCTTTCTCCAGAAAAGCCTCCTGAGAAGGCTGCAGTCCACATTTTCTGCCCCTGTGAGTACGTGTCCTTGGAACGGCTTTGCCATGGAGCGTATTTCATGCCTGACGGATAACAGCAGGTTGCCTTTTCCTTTTAATCCTGCATGCACAAGCAGCGATGGGCTGTCAGAGCCTCCCTCCAGCGCCCTGTTATCACGTAGAGCTTCTGTGCCCTCGATGGCCAAGCCATGCCCCGGGTATCCTAGCACTTCACCCACATAAGATCCCTGCAGGGCTCTGCTGCCTTCAGGGCTGGGGACTCTCTCTGAAGGATCATGCTTTGTCCACCTGGGTGTTCTTGGACTGAGAGAGATCTGGAGGAGGACACACTCAACCTGCACAATTCACAGCCAGCTCGGAACAAACCACTTGAAACTGAGAAATTATTTGGTCAAAGAGAGTCTCTGGGCACTGCTGGGTCATGTGGGGATGGTATGACTTGCTGTTGTGGCTTGAGTCCAGAGGGCAACTGAGCACCACGCACTCATTCACTCTCAACTTCTCCCTCAGGAATGGGAAGGGGAAAATAAAGTAAGAGGCTTGGGAATCAAGATAAGGACAGGGAGGAGTGGCTCACCCATTATGGTCAGGAGCAAGAGACAGTTAGGGGAAGAAAAAGAACATCACTTTAATTCTAACACTAACAACAACATTTAACAGACAAGGTGGGACAGTGAGAAGCACCACCAGATCCAAAAAACACCTCCTCCCACCCCTCCCTTCTCCCCGGGCTCAGCTCTGCTCCCCATCTCTCCCCCAGCAGCGCAGGGGCAGGGATGGGGGTTACAGTCAGCTCACTGCTCCCTCCTTCTCAGGAGGTGGGGTGAGCACCACACATCCCTCCCCTGCTCCCCATGCCCCCCCCTCTCCCTGCAGACAGTCCTACACAAACCTTCTCTGCAGTGAGTCCTCCCCATGGGCCGCAGCCGTTCCCGAGCTGCCCCGGCGTGGGTCACCCCCGCGTGTTCCAGTCCTCCCAGTGCTGAACCACCACAGCGGGGGCTGCTTCTCCCCTCAGAGTCCCGGCCTCCTTTAAGCACAGACGTCTGTCCTGGTGTGGGCTCCTCCACAGGCTTCAGGTGAGCTTCTACTCCACTGTGGACCTCCACGGGTGGCAGGGTGGGCGGCCCTGCCATCTCCCCACAGGATAAAGGGGTCTCTTCCCTGGCACACCTCCCCCACATCATTCTCCTTCCTTCCACTGACCTAGGTGTTCTCACAGGTGTCCTTCTCTACAAGTCCCAACCCCCTCCCAGGTTTCCCTTCTTAAATACAGTCTCGCAGAGGTGCAGCTGTCATCACTAATTGGCTCAGCCCTGGCCAGAGGTGGGTCTGACTTGGAGCCAGGGGAGCTTTCAAGAGGCTTCTCACAGGGGTCACTGCTGTAGTCCCCTCTCCCACTGCCAAAAACCCCACTACTCAAACCCAGTACACATGCTTCAGCAGGTTAAGGAAAGGAACTGGAGCAAAAATTGTCTAGAGATGCAGATTTCTGATTTACCTGCACGTGGGGAGATAAGCGTCTCCTGCCATGCCAGAGGGGACCCCAGCCTTCCTGCTTCAGGGGTGCAGGAAGGACCTGCTGGTCCCTACCCCTGCAGAGCCCCGGTGGCATGCACACAGGGGACAGTCACCTTACCAAGACAGAGGCAGTCACAGGCTGCCAACTTCCATATCTTATTTGTCACGTGTGCCGTGAGCTCACGGGGAAGGTTGGAACGCTGACATATTTTGGCCCACGGTGAGGCAAGGGACACACACGTGGAGAGCTGACATGAAAACCTGCTAAGCAACACTGCCTTTGTCTTGTGTCTCGTAGCCTGGAGACGGCCTTTAGCTGGAGACCAGAGGGAAAGGTGTTAAATATGAACACATCAGTGTGGTATTTGAACTGTGTATTTTAATACACAACAGCCGCGGAGTCTATATGAGGGACACAACCACATGTACATGGAGAGTCTGAGATGTCAGGAGCGGTCACTGCCTCTGCTGTCCATGTGTTTGGGCTCTTCCTTGGGCTCCAGGGTAGTGTTGGGGGCACACGGCCACCCTAGCAGTATATCACCAGTGCAGACATTCATGATACCAAACAGCTGGGCCCTGAGGCTATGACAGTCTCAGCAACCCAGGAGACGTCTGTTCCCCTCAGCAGACAGGCTCTGCTTTGTGCTGCCGCCTCCACCCTTAGGTGGTAGGTTAGTCAGGAGACAAAGCAAGCTCTTTGCCCTCACCCACAGCTACCTGAAACACATCTGCAGCACCTCAGTGACGCCGCCGTGGTGCTGAGGCATGCTTCTTAGTATTGCTGGAGTTTGACAGCGTCATCTATCCCACCGTCGCAAAGCCAATGCCACCGCTGAGGGTGTTACCACCAGCCAGTGGACCGTGAATACTTGCCCAAGCAAGGGCATCAGCAGAGTGATGGTGGGGCAGTGCTGCCAGGGATCGTGGTGTCGGGACGTGGGATACGTGGTAGGACCACGGGGTACATGGGAGGCACAGAGTCTGGTTCTTGGGCTGTATACATTTCAAATGTATTTGTATTGCGTACACTTCTACACTGCCACTAACAAGACAGTCGACCTGTGCTTCCTCCCAACTCCATCTTCAGCATGTGCTTCTGCTTCTGGTCTGCCCACCAACTGTGCCAGCACAGCCACTTGTGCACCATAAGGTGACCAGGACCACTGTACTTACTGAATGAAAAGCAACCCACCTTTTTGCCGAGTTCCTTTTCAGCTGAGTCAGCAGTCACAAAATCCGCTCCTGCCAGTCCAGCAGAGGTGGTAGCACGGTGGGTGGGAATGAAAGGGCAGGGAAAGGAGATGAGAGCAGTGGTTGATGGAGAACTGCCTCCACACGCTGTGGCTTTGTGGTGAGCAGCAGGATCCTCTGACCACCTGGCACCACGCTGGCCCTGGAGCAACCATTCCGCAGCCACATTGTGAACGGAGTCAGGGATCTCGGCCTCGCCTCTAAAAAAAACCGTGCAAAATATTTATTTTAAAACCAGATCAGTTTTTCAGTCACGATTCACAGCACAGGTGTAGCTCCTGCACAATTCAGTGGGTGGTATGACACAGCACGGGCTGGAACAAGAGAAATGCAATTTACAGCAGCTGCTGAAACCGCTTCATACAGTAACACCACAGAGCGGTGTAAGTCAGGACCAAAGTGGGATGTGTGTGTGTGTCCACAAAAGACTTCACAACAATAACTACAGCATTTTTCAACTCCCCCTTCAAGCTTAGCTAGTGCAATCTGTTGAACTGCTAATGATGTAAGACCTCTTAAAGGAGTTTGGGTTTCTTTTAAGATTCGTATGATAAAGACAAAGGAAGTATGCAGTGTACATTGTCACACTTTCCTGTCTGATGGCAACTGAAGAGATGGAATATAAACTGTTTCTTGATGTTGTGGTCCATGACCTTTATCTCTAAAGTTAAGCTCTATAAATAAATAAATAATAAAACAAGCACTGTAAATGAAATTCTGAAAATTATCACTTCGGTTGTTTGAAGAACATAAGGAATACTTTTATAGAAATTTTTGACCCCTGTGACTACAGATCTTTGAAGTCTGAGCAAAGCTTTGAGTTTGGAGGGAAGTGGTGGCCCCCCCGGGGAGAAGTAAGATGGGGGTGAACACAGCGTACAGCTGCTCGAGTTTGGCTCAGGGTCTTGCACTGAGCCCCGGGGAGTCATTGCCAAGGCGGGTGTGTGTGGGGGGGCAGTGAGATAATCAGAGAAGAGCTGACCCTTTCCTCAGTGGGCCTATCTGCTTATACTGCTGTGCCCTTTTCAGCTGAGAAATAAATCATTTTCTCCATTACCAGGTGTACCAGGGTGATGAACTGCACCCCAGAGCCCAAGTTCCACCCGGGGAGCTCACTGCACTCTCCAGACAGAGCAGTTCATATATCACCTTTGCTGCTGGCCTGAAGGACACAAGCAAGTCATGAGTAAATCACGAAATGGCAGCTTGAATTAAATGGTGCTTCCCTTTTTTACAGCTCTTTCATAGCAAGCTATCTCTAATTACAATAATTTGTGGTAATAAGTGACAATTAATATCAGATTTGTCTGGGAGAAAGATAATTTGCTATCTAAAAGGAGGGACATGAAATGATTTTGTATGCAGGTGCTGCTCAAAGAGATGATTTGGGTTGCACATGGGGACCATCACAGGAGGTTAGACCAACACTATCTTTGGCCAGGACAGTTACAGGGCAACTTGACAAATAAAATATCCAGAGTTGCAACTGCTCTGGATGGAGGTTTTGGACTTTGCACTGACTACTGGAAACCAAGATTTAAAACCTGGATCAGGTTTCTTAGGGCCTTCTCCAGTCAGGGTCTGAGGCACTGCAAGGACTGAGATTCACTGGCTGCCTGGAAGAACACCCGGGTCCTGTGGAGCATCTTTTCATCCAAAGAGTTGTCTCATATTTCATTTCCCACTTGCTTGCATCTTACCTCCATGTATGAAGAGGTCAGTAGGAGCTTTGCTTCACCCACCTTTGTAAGTATTTTTTTCTGCTGTGCAGAAGGAACTTTGTGCTGCTACTTTTTTTTTTTTTTTTTTTTCTCCAAAAAAGCTCTCACTCAGGTCCCTCATGAAGGCTCTTACAGAAATGGAGCTGTCATGAAAAATCCTCCTATGAGGATTAATACCTAATCTAAAGTGGTTAAAAGATGTGAAACAAAAGGTGGAAAAGATGAGGCAGTTTTTCGCAGTGAAGGAGATAACCACTGGGGAGCTGCGCTGGCCAACATTTTCATAAGTGATTTGGACAAGGGGTGAATAGTGAGGTGACAAAGTTTGCTGATGTTGCAAAATTGTCAGGGAGTACCAATGACAACTGGCTATGAAGAGCAGCGGATGAATTTTATGCTGTGGAGTGACTTTGAGGATAAAATGGACAATGAAATCCAACATTAATAAATGCTAAGTAATGTGTATGGAGGAAAACAATCTCGACTGTGTATGCTCAGTGATTAGCTCTAAGTTAGCTATTATCACCAGGGAAGAGATCTTTGAATAGCTCTCTGAAATATCTGCTCATTACTCAGTGGTGGTCAAGGTAAATATGGTGTCAGTAGCTATTAGAAAAAGAACAGAGAACAAAATAAAAACCACCATTATGCCATGGTACGGATGTGCTCAGACCTTGAATACTGTATACAGTTTTGGTCTCCCTACCTTAATAGCATCTGTGAGAGCTGACAAACATGGAGATAAGGATAGTAAAGGTATGGAATGACTTTTATGGGAAGTGACTACAAATACTAGGACACTGAAGTTTACAAAAAGCATGAAGACAGTGATATGTTAAACTATGAATGACATTGAGGAAAAAAAAAAAAAAAAGAGAATGGCTATTTGCTATTTCTCAATGAACAATAAGTGTTAAAAGAAACAGAAAAGTACTATTTTACTTAAATTTTGGAAATTGTTTTTACAACATATGACACACATAAAGGCAAAGGTGAGTCATAAAAGGGATAAGATACAAATAGCATAAGAAAAAAAAATCAAGTGCCATTACAAAGGTGGCAATGCAACCTCTAGCTCAAGAAAATGGAAATACATGTTTCCAGAAGTATATAATCAGGAATGGATATATAAGTATAAACACGTATATGAATGCACACAAACACAACTATTCCTAAGTCAGAAGGGCACACCAAGGAAGGAGCTCTGCTTACTCTGTACGTCCTCCAGTAAGCATCCATCACTAGTCACAGGCAGGGGCCAGTCTCTCCCAGTTCCCACTCGCACGTCCCTCCCTTTTAGAACCACCCTTGCAGGTGTCAAGCACCGTCCTCTGCCCTCGGTCTCTGGCTGGAGTTGATTCTTCACATACAGCTGGTACCTGGCACTGGGACACTGGCAGCTGGCTTGAGCGTTCAGAACAAGGAGGTGCATTTCTGTGTGACCATCTTGGTTCAGAGGACAGCACCTGTGTGTAAATAAGAAAGGCGCGATAAAACAGTAACCCACACATTACTTTGCCGATTACTCTGTCAGAAGGAAACTAAATTGCAAAATCATGAAATCTACTGGGATCTGACAGGGAAGAACATTGGTTTTCTGTCCTCATATTAAGATTGGGAATGTTGTATGTCAACAGTAAGTTAATAAATACCATGCTTATGGAGAAGATTGGACCATAAGACCTGCCTTAGTCCGTGTTATATCCAAGGTTTGGCCTTGGCCAGGGGCAGGTCCCTCTTGGAGCCGGCGGGCACTGCCTCTGTCAGACATAGGGGAAGCTTCCAGCAGCTTCTCACAGGAGCCACCCCCTGTAGCCCCCCCGCTACCAAAATCTTGCCACACAAACCCGATACGGTATCATGAAGCATATCACAAATTAACCACTTCCCCCAGACACTTACTGTGTTAAGTACCTCGAGGCTGAGCCCCTGTCAGAGTGGACAGTGTCATCTGCATTTAGAAAATTGCCTATACGTTTATTAAAGTGGAATTCACCCATTAATTAATCCTGTCAGCATTTTCCTTGGAAACTCTCATTAGCACATGAGCTAATTACTACAACTAGCAGCACTAGGGGATGTGTGTATGTTCAGGGTGGGGAGGAAGGAAGGTTATTCTAACTTAATAAAGGAAAGGATACCTCATTCTTATATCTACATTGAAATCAAATTGACAGAGTCAGAATCACTTTGGAATGAGATAAACCTGACATTTTATTTTCCTTCCCTATTGGAATCTTTGCTGCAGGAGGGAAAATATATTCAAACCATGACAGAAGCTGATAAACCAGAAGGAACGAGACATGTTCTGGTTACCCACCCCTACATAATTCTGATGTTAAGTGTATTTTGACCTAGGAAAAGGAAACTGCATTTGTGTAGCAACACTACTCAGTTCCTTTTTTGCAGCTCTCCTTGCTCAGGATATTTTCCTACTTGCTTATATGGCAGCAGCACCTAGAGACCCTGGCTGGATCAGAGGACTTGGTTGCACCACAGAGTTATCTGGACCTGCCCAGTTTCTTCAGTGGGGTGAGCCAGGGGTAAGTGTGGTAAACTCTTGGTGTGCTAAAACTGATCAACTACATTAACCTGAACCTTTTTCATTGAGGTTTACATTAAAAGATTTTCCTTGTGTCCCCCACAGGTTAGGAGTAGCTGTGCAGTCAGGGACTATGGCTTGGTTGATGGACAGTCATTTTTTATGTCACGGTAGCTGTATCCCCACGATAAACATCACTGTATGAACATCAAGTGAAACGCAGTGAAAACTTTTCAGGAAACTTGCTGGCTAACCTGGCAAGATAACAGCTGGGAGGGAAAATGGCAGAACAGAGAAATTAAATTAATTTTAAAGGTCTTAGGGTAGAAGGAGGCAAATACTAAATCCAGGAACCTTAACTCCTCATTGAGTCACCTTGCCAGCATACACAGTTGCACACACTAAGCACCTTACAAATTTTTCCTTTCTTTACATATTCACAGTATGTTGCACATTGATACAAGTGGAAAAGTATTATTTTAACAACTCTCCTCCTTCATCACACACTTGTAGCGTAAATGCAAATACAGCTGTTCTTGCCAATACTGCCCACAGCTTTTCTACATGGGCAGTCTTCCACCTGCTAAATGGGAGCAGTCAGGGAGGGAAATGGCAACAGTCAGATCACACGCAGCAAAATACAGCTGGCAGATGAGTACATTATCCAGCTGACAACACCAGGACATGCGTGGTGTGAATACCCCAGCAACACCCACACATGCGGGCTTTCCAGAGTCACACAGCGAGGAGGCTGGGATCTGAAGGTGTGCGGTGAAAGTGAGTACCGGGAATGTCTTAGAGACCCAACCGTCAGCATTGATGTGTGTGCTGAAAACCAGGTCAAGCTCCACAGGCCTGCATCCTCAAGGGAGGGGAATCAACTGCTGGTCATACTACTCCTACACATATTATACAAGTATCAAAATTGAGGGTCCTCTCTTTTTGAGAGCCTGCAGAGCACACGACGCATTTCTAAGCGAGAGACTCTACATAAGGTCAATGTAAAAAACATTCCACCCCGATTAAACATGATTTGCTTTTACTAATTTTACTGTAGAACAATTCTTGTAACTATAATTATCTAAAGCTCTAAGCGAAGATACACACAGGTACTTACTAATGAGCCCATCAGCAGTCCCAGTTCTTAAACGTTCTCCTGCATACATAACTTTTCCCTGGCCTTTTATTACTTCAAAGTCAGTAGGACAGTCCCTATGTGTAAAGCACCTCTTACATCCTCTCCTCCCCATCAGAATCAGACCTTAAGTAATGCTTTGTAGCCCCCAAAGCGTTTTCTGTTTAATAGCAAGAAGTGTTTCAAAAAGACAAAAATACTTTTAATGAAATTAGGACTTTGACCTCAAATAGAGAACTGGATTATTTCAACTTGCTAGGGTTTTTACTCAGCCTTTTTTTGATATCCTTCCTTGCCTTCTAATCCTGACAGATTTTGGCTATATTCCTCTAGCAACAAATGGATTCTCCTGTGGCTAAAATAATTGTATAAATAGGGATGCTAATATACTCCCTTCAGCTGATTAGCATCAAGTTGTAGAGACAGTGAGTTCAGCTTGTACTTGTAGCATAATTTCTATCAACTGCTGCCCCCAATCTCTATGTAAAGATACTTTAGCAAAGAAGTAACATGAAATAAGCACAAGGTGCAAAACAGTTCTGGTGTTGAAAAATGAAAAGAAGAAAAATTTAAGGAAGAAATTCATCTGTGTCATTCATGCCAGATGGCTGCTTATTTAAGTAATCAAGCTAAGCAAGATGCATTTAGGACTATCTTGTTTAATGTGATTATTTAAATGAATAAACTGCCTGTAAGGCAGTGGGTTTTTTGCACATATAATCAGGTCATATTCAACTCTGGTTCCTATTTGCTGATTTTGATATTGTTAGATCCAAAATGAATTAGTTCATCATTTTCCTATGTAGCTAAACTGTTCTCCTTCCATGAGGAATGTTTTGGATCAGTTGAGAATTACTGTGATGCACCAATTGATATTATGTTAATGCCTAGCAGATTAATGCTCCAGCAAATTTGCATATAATGAACACGGACCATAACCTTTTGTTGAAGTGCACATCCCTGTGTGCCTGCCCCAGATAATGGGCCCTCTCCCTATTGACAGGGAACCAAAAAGGGAGGAGAAGCAGATTCTGTAATTCCTCTTTTATGCATTCAACAAAACTACCACCGTAACTGCAGAGGTATAGAGTAGTTATTGGTACAGGAGTGATTATGCAAATGACATTATGCAATTCTACCAACTGAGCTAACACCACCTTAAGACTCTACGTTTGTTCAGTCTACAGTGGACGTTTCCAACTCATACAGACTTCAACAAAGATAAATGCTTATATAGTCAATAAACAAAGTTGCTCTGCCCTTTTTCGTGGCAAACTTTGGGAGTGGCGGTTGTTTAGGGCTTGTCCAAAAATTTTCCACTAAAACTGTTTTTATGGAAAACTTCAATTTAAGACTGGACAGCTTTTCATTTTTACTGAAAGGTCTGTGGAATATTCTGCCCCTTCTGTCCCAGAGAGCTGTGTCCCAGACAAAGCATATTTCAATGGGGACATGCCATTCTGAACACTCAGAGAAACTCAAAGTAGGGATCCTTTGGGTTGGGTGGGTTGACCCACCATAGTGTGGTCAAACTCTGGAACAGGCTTCCTGGAGAGGTGGTCAATGCCCCAAGTCTGTCCATGTTTAAGAGGCATTTAGACAATGCCTTTAATAACGTGCTTTAACTTCTGATCAGCCTTGATGTGGTCAGGCAGTTGGACTAGATGACTGTTGTAGGTCCCTTCCAACTGAAATCTCTTCTGTTCTATTCTATTCTATTCTATTCTATTCTATTCTATTCTATTCTATTCTATTCTATTCTATTCTATTCTATTCTATTCTATTCTATTCTATTCTATTCTATTCTATTCTATTCTATTCTATTCTATTCTATTCTATTCCTATTCTTTTCATGGCTCAGTTTAACTGCTGAGGCACAATTTACTAAAATTAGTAATTGGTGTACTTTGTGAAATTTAGTCCAGCTAGAAAACCCAGCCTGAAGAAGGCAATGAAGGTATGAAGTACCTCGGGGCATTTTCATATCAAAGCATTCAGATCCATAACCTGGCAAAATCTTTTTTAAAAGCCAAGGAAAAGATCAGTAATTTTGTTCACTTTGCAAAAATATCTTGATTGCCAACCAAAAGTTGATAATTGAATTTATTTGAAAATATCCAAATATAGAAATTTTGTATGCTTTTTCTGTTTGTCCTGCAGTCAGTTTTTAAATGACTGGAGAGGACTGCATGGGAATGTGGAAAACTAGGTTCACATATCTAGCCCGGAGTGATGTGAGATGACAAATTCTGATATGAAGCTAATGCAGTGAAAACTTGAACCTGCCTTTCCCTCCTCTGGAGCCAGAATCCCAGAGCAAAGCCTTCGCTACAATGAAATGCTACATTTTTTTCAAAAATTAAATTGTATTGAAAATATTCCAAAGTATCTACGATTAATACTTTTAAAATAACAGAAAGAAACAGTGGGATAGCCTCTACATATTTACTCAGACATTTGTTACAGTTACTCTACATAAATCACTTTGCTTGGTTCATAACTGGTTTTTGACATAATTAGAAGGAACCATTTACCTTTTAGAACATCAGTTAATTATATTTCAAGCTCACAAAGTACAGTTGTTTTTCATTACCCATGCATGTAACTGTAAAAGCAAAGCAAATGTTACTGTTATAACATGGCATTCCTCTCCAAAGTTTACAAAAGCAGAGTGAGCTAATGGAAAAAGAACCACTAAATAAAGCACCAAGTGGCCCGGTTTCTAGGCTTACTTTTATTTTTTTCCCTTTTTTGGTAATTTAAGAAAAGATACTGCAATTTTTCCCACTTTATTTTTACCCAGACATGAAATTGCTAACAATAACTCTTATCTTTTTCAGTGGCGTGTTGAAACATGTTGGTTTAGATGAATAGGTATGAGATTTGGGTGTTAAAAAAAAAAAAATCCAGCTCTGTTGTTCTATTTCCTTGTAAACAAGCAGACAAACAAGAAACCAGTTTCTCTACGTATGCTAATTCCCTTACTTGTTAGAACCAGGCACAAATTTTATAGTACCTTGAACATGAGGAAACACTATAAAGCTGCAGATTAGTAAATTAAGATTTTTTTTTTTTAAATCCCATTACAGTCAATAATACTTACTTCTCATTAGTACATTTTGTAGAATGATTTTCCTTTGACAAATTTAAATAGAATGAATACATGTGAGCCTTTACAGCATGATTAAATTCTGCTCAGTCCTTCCAGCACTGTCTGCGTTTGTGAGTTACTTGATTTTAGCTGAATGTGGGAATAGTTCATTTGATTTCTGAGTACAATTCTATGTGTTAATGCAGAGCTGGTTTCTGAATTTCTTATCGAAACAATTACCTCCTGCTGCTCTTTATAGAAAAAAAATACGACTCATTCCTTGTGGCTCCATCATCCATGTTTAATTTATGTAAATAACTTACGGTCTGATACCATGTAAGTATCACCGGTGTATGAATCCAAATAAATACCTAAATTGCTTGGAATGTAAAAATGTCTCAGCACAATTTAAGCGCTTTAAAATTATTAACAAATAAATTCTCAACCTTCTACTCAAATACAGATTAGTTACTTATATTTCAAATGGACTGAACTTGTAGGACTGTAATTGCTTCTAAGGAAATGTATACATAAAAGTCCCAATCCTTCATTAGAGTGTAAAAGGGCAGAACCTGAAAATCACTTCAGTCCTGCTGAGTCCTGACGCAATTCACAGATAAACAAGGGTTTTTTTCACCCAAGTTGAGGTCATAATCCAAAGTTCTTGGTATGCCACTGGGTTAGATGACGCCCCCTGAGGTTCCTTCCAACCTGAATTATTCTCTGATTCTACACTTTTACCACAAAGTAGTAAAAGGTCTTTGACAGCCATTCCTCCTGGAGCTAAAAATTTGTTCCTATAACCCTATAGCATGTGGAGGGAGGGCGGAAGGGAAAGGGGAGAGACACTATTGGAATTAAACATGAGGTAGATAGTGCACTGTGGGGTCTGGAAGTCACCGATGTACAAAGTCTGGGATCAGACAATTTACACAGGACACTGAAAGCCGGCCTAGCCGTGAGAGGTTTGTTGTAGTTGCTTTCTGAGAGCACATCTGATATAAAGCCAAAAGACAGCACTGTAGGAAAGGGTGAAATGCAAAACTCTGGATGATGAGTTCTCCACATGTATCCTGTAAGAATCTTCTTGGAACAGGCAGAGCTGCAAGGGCAGGTATGGATTGGTATGAATGCTTTATTGATGAAGGATGTAGATTTTTTTGTCCAAGGGCACAGTAATTCTTTTTTTAAAGAAGTTGACATCTTGGACCATGTAGAGGAGAATCTACAGGGAATGTTGATCTTAGAGAAGATACCCAATTTTGCTGAGATCATATTGAAGAGTCACTAATCCTGACAGTGGTCCCCATCCTTACGGGGGTAAAATAGAGTAGGTTTCAGAGGTATTGTGTAAATAATTCTGGAGGAGGCTTTCTCCCTAGTCGCAGAGACATGAACTGCACCTACACAAAAGAGCAAAGGTAAGGAAAACCTATCAAAATGTGTAAGATCTATAGAGGCATGTTGTTTTATAATTCAGTTTGACAAAAATTAGGCACAGTGAAGTACTGAAGCTACCGCTGAGATTTCAGGAAGAAAAATACCTTACCAATAATTCAGGAAGCATGAAATACTATAAATCATTATTTGCTGACAACCCGGGGATCATAATTGATGTTTTTTCATGTGCAAGATGCTACACAAAAAGCAAGCAATTGGGCAGCAGGCAGGAATGCTCAGTCTTTTGAAGGACATTTTTTTTATTATTATTAAGGTTAACAGTGAAGCCTTGAGATAGCCTGGTGAAGTGCTCCATGCAGTATTTCTTTATTGTTCATTCAGATCATAGCAGTGCCTAACCTGAGAGCACAGCTCCATTGTGCTAGACATGGTCCAGACGTATAATTAGGGAAAGATCCTCCAAGGAAAAAGAGAGAGAGATTCTGTCTAAGTGGGCAAAAAGATGAGAGGAGAAGCACGGAGACTTACCCAAGGTCACAGGGCACGTCAGTGGCAGTTTTGACTGTAGTCAAAACTTGCATCTCCTGACTCCCAAGACAAGAATCAACCAGCCAACACAAGCATGAGGCAAAAGATGTAGCTGAAATTCAGGCTATATGAATCCAGGGCTTTCTGGGCTGCTCTAACTCTTCTTCTCTACCTCTCCATCATTAAAAGCAAGCCATGATCACTGACTTGTAGCAAACAAATAACCTTGCTTTGGTGTGTCTGCAGCCATCACCCACACAACTTACTTTGCAATTCTCCTCCTCACAATTCCAATCAGTCTGGACCATTTGATGCCTGCTGCCTTTGTGAAGCTTTTGAAATTAATGCTTTAAAGCCTGTAAGAGCAGCTCAGAAGAAGAAGAAAAAAAAATATTAGTTTTGCATTTTTAAAAAGATGGTCTTATTCTCCTCACAGCTGAGTTTTGGCGGCAGCTTGTGAGCAGAATAGTAAGTGGGAGGTTTTGTTGTATTTGTCTGGGCTGTGGAGAGCCATACATTTTCTCATTTGTTTTTCGCTGCAGTTGGGCCATAGGAAGCTAGCTCCTCAGCAGAGGCTGCCCCTGTGCGCGTGTGGACCGAAGAGAATGGATGGATACACAGCCCTCAGCTATTCGAGCTGGATCCTGCCATTTTCCCCACCTTTGGGGACAGAGAAGGACCCATATTTCTCCAGCTCCCTACTCCCCTTCTCTAGTCCTTTGCCAGTCAAGTGTCTATGTACATGTCTACACACAGGTCTATACACCATGCCAGTACAAACATTTCTATCTGTGAGCTGAACAGACTTTCTCTAGGTCTGCTAGCTGTCCCTTAAGGAAGAATTTATTCTACACTGACAAAAAAAGTTCATACTAACTGAATTCAAACAGAATCCTCCCAGAATTGTCAAAGCAAAGATGTGCATCTCAAAGGACGAACCCAGCCCCCCGGAGAGCAAAATCAGCTCTCAGTCACACAGCTAGGAACCCAGCGCTAGTCTGAGTTAACACAACAGTAAGTGAATTCCAAGTTTCAAGCCTTGGTCACGCAGACTGCAATGACACCCCAAATGAGATGAAATTTCTCCTGTAAGCAAATCAAAGTTGTCCCATGAGCACTGAAATAACTGATACTCAAAACGTCAAAGTTCCTGCTGTCTCTCACGTCCCACTGTAATCATTCCCACTGTTCTTCCTATCTCCTACCACAGCCCTACAAGATCAAACGCCAAAATTAAAGATAACAATAACCCCTGCAGCATATCCTCTACACCTCACCGTTGCGCCCGAGATGTCTTGGCTCCCTCTCCCACCTCTAAATCCCCCCACCGCAGCCCTCCCTCTGCCTTCCACATCATCTGGGCAGCCCCTGGGCAGCCGGCGAGGCAAAAGACACCGTGGATTGTAGTTGATCTGAGAATAGCTGTGTGTTAACTGGGCAGCCCACACACATACACTCTCTGGTCAACTGGACAAAATCTTTTGCCAGAATATGACATTAATTTGAGGGTCTCTCCACTATCTAAGCACTGATTTTCACAAAACTTGTTAGAAATATATAAATATTTATAGTTATTATAAATGCACAATAACTTTGAGGCCCCGATCTCTTTGCCAAACTGGGCTAAAGTGTCCAAGAGATTAAAGCTGTGCTGAGAACAATTGCAGAAGGAAGGATGGGAAGACAGGATGATCACATCTTTTTTTTTCTTTAGGGAAACATGTTAAAAAGAAAAAAACCCAAACTATCAGAATGCGTAGTTTGTACTTATGAATTCTCATCAGACTTAATTCAGTTCTTTGTATCAAGATAAAACAACAAAAAAAGTAGCAATTTTATTAATTAATTTTGAAGGAAAGATTGATTGGCAGAAGATGAACTGTTGTATATAAACGTGTGGAAAATCCTACTGAACTTTTTTTTTAAATTATTTTTCTTCAATAATTTTCAGAAATATTTAAACTTTTCTCATCTTTGCATTCCAAGACACTGAATGAGAACTTCACAGTGGAGCTACCCACCAAGCGTGTTTTGTAGTTTTTGCTTATTCACTAAATTGGGAGAAAAAAAAACCCAAAAAACTAGCATTATGTGTTATATGCTAAAAAAAATCTTGAAGGTTGGTGATGAAGACTGTTGTTAAGGGCATTTGACTTTGGTCATCTTTAGAGAGAGATAAAAAAGAAAATAAGATTACCTTGGGATAAAATACATCCAAACCCAGTCTGATTGTAAAGTCTGCAATAAAACACTCCTCTTGGCAAGTTACACTGGGAGGGGGGGAAAAAAAAAAAAAAAGCAGCTCCTCTGTCCATAATGTGTATTTTTTTTAACATTTACAAATTATTTTTGACTTAGCCATGCAGGGAGCCTACTTTCAACCCTCAATTTGAAAATCATGGAGGCTTTATAAAGTCTTCCACCTGCATCTCTTTTTTGCATCACAGTTCTTTATTCTCTAAAGGATGAAAACCCTGGCGTATAAAAACTTTGTTAAGCTGTCACTATCAATAGAGTAAAAAAAAAATAATGGTTGACAAAGAAGAAACAAATTGCATCTTCGAATAAGTTTCGTTCATGCTCTTGTTAAAAGCTATAACCTCTGATGTTAACTAAATTTAACCCATTCTGACCCTTGCGGTGGCCCTTAACCTTTTCTTTATTCTGCTTCCTGTGGTTGCTGAAGAAAACTGGCCCAGTCATTGGAAAAGCGCTCTCTGTTGCACACAAAGCCCCAGCCTCGCTGCTAGTCTGTCAGTAGGGATAGAATAGACGGGGAGGTCAGCACCTGTGCTGAGAAGCAGGTGACAGGGAACTGCTTGGACCATTCTAGGGCAAGTTGTAATAGTTTCTACCCTTTAAATATCGCACTGTAGTTTCGGGTATTCAAGACAGAGAAGTTCACGTTTTCTTTGTGAATGCAGACTTTAAACAAATTAATCTATTGCTGTTCAACTGACTGTAAAATTAGTAGATTTACTGTTGCAAAAAAAAAAAAAAAAAAAAAAAAAAAAAAAAAGGAGAGCTTTCACTTCCACTTTAATAAGGTCACGGGTGTGTCCTTGGCTGCCAACAAAAGCAGCTTTTAAAATCTTCGCAGCTGAACCCAGCAACTTGCAAAGGCTGCAGAACAATGCCTTAGATGTACAGTGGAAACTCCTCTCACTACAGTCAAGATGTAAAACTAGACAGTTAATAAACTTTCTACATTGGGAAGTTTTAACTTTAATTGTGTGTCACCCCAGGGACCCACAGGCTTGCTTTATGATTAACATTTTAATAAATGCAGTCAGCCTTGCTTTTCAGGGAGCAAAATCAATTCTTTGCCTGGATTCGGTAAATCAGCCCGAGCAATTTAACAGCAGAGCATGCATCTTCAAAAGATTTGTTTTAATTCCTCTAACAGGGTCAGATCTCAGAAATGAAACAAAATTTTAGCTATTTCCACTGCATCAGCATATTCTGTGCAGGGCATCAGTTTGCAGTGATCTTTAACCAGTCAACAGAATTTTGGGGGTTGCTTTAATTTTTTGCTGTCTCTTGCTAGAATAAAAACAGAGAAGAATGTGTAGGAGGCAACTTTGAAAAGCTGGGGATGGAAAAGGGTAAATAAGCTACTGCAGAATTCAGGAATCTGGACCTACTACATACCCAGAGCTTCTGTGTCCTTTGAATCCATGTTTACTCTGACGTGTTCTCTGCCATATGGCAATGCTCAGCTCAGCACAAGGGAGTTTTTCATCTGAGTTATGTGTGAAAGTGTTGTATAAACACTAACAGGAAAAGGAATGCTGAGCAGTGCATAGGGGAGGCTACGGCCCCTCTTTGAACCAAGGGGCTGCAGAACCACACGGCCATGGCTATAACTAGCACGGGGGTGGAGGCGAGTCATGCCAGCTGCTGCTGAAGAGCGGGGGGGGGGGGGGGGGAGAAAGAGGCTTTCTCCAAGTCTTCCCCAGAGCTTCCCTGCTGAAACACCCACTGCACAGGCTAAGCGGCCCCCCAGATGCTCGATACTTTTGCAAGCACAAGCGTGCAGGAGACTAACCACAGATTTAGCAATAAAATGGAAAAAACCCTGCTGTCCCACCCGCTGCTACTGGTCCATGAGCAAGAGCCCCAGGCATTGCATAAACCCAGCAATATCAGTAATAAATTCCTGATGGTCTTGCCTGGCACTTGACATTTTTTGTGCCGCATATTAAGAACTGCAGCTCCAGTTTAGAAAGCGGCAAGATGTTCACCACAGACCAAAGTGAGACCCATCCTCCACCCAGAGCCAACAGGTTCGAGCTCCTTGCAGGTGTCAGGCAACTGAGCAGCTTGTTTCTTCCGCCCACAAAATGAATGATGGAGTTTGAATGAAAGTAAACTAGAGCCTTGGGTCTCCAGGTGAGCACTTTGTCACCCAGCTAAGGGCATCCTTGCTCTCTGCTGGGCATTACAAGCAGCTCACTGTACCCAGGGTGAATAGTTAAAGGGAGATACCAACACCAAAACACAGAAGGACTGGAAACAGTTTCCAACATCCTCAGGGGACAATCAAACCAGCCCCCACAGACTGGCTGTGAATGTGAAGGAAGCTTTCCAACAGCATCTTGAGTCTCACATTGATTAATAACATTAATAACATCCACACTGGCAGATCACTTGTACTGTTCATGTATGAGGACGAGAAATCTCTCCATCCACCACCCTTTCTCCTTCTCATATATTTGCATTTTAAATTCTCAGGGGCATGAATTATCTACAGTTTGGCACCAGGTCTAGCAGAACAGGCCTTGATTTGGCACAAAAAAGAATAAAGTGAAAACAACAACTTTGCTAACCAGCTTGGGAAACTAAATGTCAAATGGAAAAAAAGACAGATGCAGATCTAGGAATTAAAAAACAAATAAATGACTGAGAATATTGTCAGGGGTGGGCAGAGGATAATGTGCATCAGGCAAAAGAGAAGCAAGTTATTATTAACGGCATTTATTACTGCTGTCCTACTGTGACAGGCACATATAAAAACATGGCCCCTGGACAATTACAGTGTAGACAGACATGAGACAAAGGACAAGGAGAAAGAGTGCAATGAACCCCCAGAAAGACCAAGTTAATTGAGGACAGACAGCATGAGAAGGCTCTACTAGTTATTGGCACACTAAATTTAATTAGAAAGCCATGAAGTAAAACAAACATCAGGTTTAAACTTAATGAATTAAATAAAGGGAAGAGAGAAAGAATGCAAGTTGTATGCTCGAGAGTACCTTGCTTTCATGCAGGTAATTTTTATCACAGCGAAGAGGATTATTAGCTTTATTGCTCCTACTAGCATTGCTGAAAATTATCTGTCTTACGGGGATGGTTCTCAGAGAGGCAATAGTAGCTAACTGCAAGCTGGGCCGCTGACAAGCTGTCCTCTAATGCATATTGCAGAGCTGAGGATGAAAAAAAAACACCTCTCTCCAGGCTTCAGCTCTGCCAAAACTTCCCTTCACAGTTACTCAAATTCCACACTTGATTTCCAGACCATGGAAAGAGCAGCAAGAACCGTTTTTGTGTCACCTTTTCTTATTGTGGAATATTTCACTCTCCACATCTGGATACTGTAGAATTTCAATACTTTATATTTCAAGAGCATCAAACTGAGATCCACTTTTCTTAGGCACTCTACTGATGTGTTGGCAATTCCTGTTCCTAAAGAGCTTACAACTAAAAAGGCATAAAGCCTGAGTGAAATCGAGAAGCGAACAAAAGAGCAGGATGGAGAAAACAGGTGCTATATGCACTGAATATGTGAAACTACAGTTGTTAGCTGGGCTGTTAACACAACTCACCATCTACTTAGCTAATTCTGTTAGTGGCATTTTTCCATATTTATTACTGCAGGCAAGGAGTTTTAATGAGAGTAAGGCGATATGAATGAATTTCAGATTGTGAACTGATTTAGTGAAGTTTCCTGGTTTTGCACACAATTACCATATGATGTCTTCTATGAAGATGGAGAGCACAGAGCAACGACAGCCTTTTTTGCATGCGTGGACCAAACTGACTGCACAACACGTGGAATTCAACTATTCGAAAACCACAGTTAAGAATAGAAAGCTTTCAAACCAAAAAGATGAAGATCAGACTTTCATTGCATTTCTTCTTTCTGGGCAGGAAGCAGGGAAAGGAAAGAGGGGTCACGTAGCTGTGACTCAAAGCAAATAAGCTAAAAAGTCCTTTTTTTTTTTTTTTTTTTTTTTTTTTTTAAGCAGGAAGGACAGTAGGCAAGGCCTCCTTCCCAGCTGCTCCCCATGGCTTAATTTTGCTCCAAATTCTGAAACAAGCACACTTTCAGCCCAAGGGCTGTTCTCGGCCCCAGCCTGGCTGGCCAAGCAGCGTCTCTCAATAGACACAAACACCTCAGCTCCTGAAAAGATGCTCTCTGAAGACATGCTGCCCCACCAGCAGCACAGGAGAACAAACTCTCACAGCGTTTAGTGTTTTGCTCGTTTAGTGTGTTACTTACAGCTGGGGTCCTAGGGTTTGTACGTGAATTTCAGCTTCCCTTTCAAAGGCAACTTCTTCTATCTCCAAATTGGAAGAAGGAGCCTGCAAACCTAAGGCAGAGCAGCCTACCAAAGAAAGTAACAAATCCCAAAGAGCCAACAAGCTTTCAGATTCGCACCACAAACGCACACACTGCTGACCCCTGCAGACACATCCCTACCACGCACCACCCACACCTCGCACACCGCAAGTTGCCACCGCCCACGCCGCCGTGGGTGCACGCCCGGTACCGGGAAGCCGTCAGGAATTCCCTCTCTAAGACTCGATTTTGGAGTTTTAGAAAGCAGGAATCCTTCATTACAGCGCCGGACACACCGGGGGTGGCTCCTCCTGACGTGTGTGTGTGTGTGTGAGAATGAAATCAACAAGCATTTATACTACCGTAATCATACATACTCATTGCATTTTTATCATACTCATAACTTTTCCAGGAACTCATTTAGCATATGTTAATGTCGCTCTCACATGTCTGTTGGAGTCTTCGGGTGGTCATGGGGGGCCTTCAGATGAAGGCTCGTAGTCTTCTTCACTGTCCACCAGTTGACCCTTACTTCTGCGTAAACTCAGTCCTGTGGTCACGTAGATCTTGTCCTCCAAGGCTGGCCTGCTCTGGTTTTGTTGCTATTTTGCAGCTTCTTTATGTTTCTTTGCACCTGCCACTACAAGGCCAAACGGTCTCCAGGAAGATTATTTATGAGTTCCTTATGCTACAGTTATTCCCACTCTTCCTCAAAAGATCAGTATTTGTTCTGCAGCACAATGGTTAAATGGCTAAAACAGCTTAAATTGATCCTAATAATTCTATTCCTCAAATATCCATTTTCTGATAATCTTAGTTTGCGGGTATCAGTGCCACCACTGACTTGTGTCTTTTTGTTGACCCTCCATGTGTCACTGCAGCCCTGGGGGAGTCAGTTGTGCGTGGGCACCCACCCCAATGACAGCGATGCTTCTCGCCGTGGCCCTCCCGGGCTGGTGGTGTGTGGCCGTGAGTGGGTGCACGTGCTGAACGCTTTGGGTGTTGCGTGTTGAGGCTGTGCTCCTCGGTCACCAGGGTCCCTGGCTGCCTATTGCCGTACATCGCTCCCCCGGCCTCCTCCACCCGTGAGACTGGGCGCCTGCCGGTGTGCCCGCCTGTGCCGTGGCGTGGGCCCGTGTCCGTGCCAGGATTGTCAGGAGCCGGCGGTGGGTGGGTGTGATACCTGTGAACTAAGGTCATTAGAAAACAGACATTTGAGGAATAGAATTATTTGGATCAATTTAAGCTATTTTAGCCATTTAGCCATTGTGCTGCAGAACAAATACTGATCTTTTGAGGAAGAGTGGGAATAACTGTAGCATAAGGAACTCATAAATAATCTTCCTGGAGACCGTTTGGCCTTGTAGTGGCAGGTGCAAAGAAATATAAAGAAGCTGCAAAATAGCAACAAAACCAGAGCAGGCCAGCCTTGGAGGACAAGATCTACGTGACCACAGGACTGAGTTTGCGCAGAAGTAAGGGTCGACTGGCGGACACAGTGAAGAAGACTACGAGCCTTCATCTGAAGGCCCCCCACGACCACCCAAAGACTCCAACAGACATGTGAGAGTGACATTAACATATGCTAAATGAGTTCCTGGAAAAGTTATGAGTATGATAAAAATGCAATGAGCATGTATGATTACGGTAGTATAAATGCTTGTTGATTTCATTCTCACACACACACGTTAGGAGGAGCCACCCCCGGTGTGTCCGGCGCTGTAATGAAGGATTCCTGCTTTCTAAAACTCCAAAATCGAGTCTTAGAGAGGGAATTCCTGACGGCTTCCCGGTACCAGCACAGCCAAGGGAACCAACCCGACCGAGCGCTTGCACACGCAGAACCGGGCGAGAGGCACCGCGCACGTACACGAGCATGGAAACACACACACGCACACACGTCGCGATGACACGGGCGAGCGCAAGCCCCCACGGGCGACCCGCCCCGACACGCCGGGGCGCGCACGGACGCGCCGGGGGGGGAGTCACACGCCCGCCTGTGCGCGCGCACCGCGGGGCGGGGAGGGGGGAGGAAGAGGAAGAGGAAGAGGAGGAGGAGGAGGAGGAAGGGGAAGAGGCGGCCCAAGCCGGTCCCTCGGCTGCTGCGGCGGGGCCGGCCCGGCCCGGCCCGGCCCGGCAGGTAAGAGCCGCCCGGCGCGGGAGGAGGGACCGGTGGGCTCCGGGTCACAGGAGGTCGCGCCCACGGTCGCACCACACGCACACCCGGGAACGCAGACGCTGCGGGGCACAGCCACGCGGTAAACGAAAGCAGCGCGTGTTTACGCGAGCCGGGAGAGCGAAAACACGCGGCAGCAACTCCGCAGCGAGG
The DNA here is from genome assembly GCF_018691265.1 of Tyto alba. Classification (NCBI taxonomy): domain Eukaryota; kingdom Metazoa; phylum Chordata; class Aves; order Strigiformes; family Tytonidae; genus Tyto; species Tyto alba. The sequence continues at coordinate 22,401,542 of NW_024881282.1, read as the reverse complement.
CGCGGAACCGCTCCCGTCACAGCTGCGCGCAGCTGTCGGCACCGAGGCGTTCCCGCGTGGGGCAAAACACGTCCTGCGAGTGCAGGGACAGCCCCTTGCTAACGCGGGGACTGAGTGACGCAAATGCACCGAGCAAAATACACTTGCCTGCCGTATTGTCTGAAGAAAAATCCTTCCATTAAGAGGAGTCATTTTCTCTCTCAGGCAGCCGAGGCAGGATTTATTAATTCAAATAGCAACAGAGAATGAAGAAGAATAAAGCAAGCCCATGTATTTAGCAGCGCATGACTAACTTTTCTTTAAAACAAACTATTATTCCATTGCTGTGATACTATTACGTAAATTGCGGAAGTCAGTAACTGACAAAGGCAAGCCAGGCTCCTCTAAATGCAAGATTAATTACAGCATTTTGTGTTTCACCCAGATTATGGTCTGCAAGTCTGCAGCGCGCGATCTGCAGCCGGTTTATGAAACCACTTTAAAAATAAGGACTTCTCGGCTTTTGTGTGGCTACACTGCTGGTGCACAAAGATACCGGTGTGTCGGCGGTGGGTGTTGAGTGGTAGGGCCGTCGCCACAGCTGAGAAAAAGCTGTTTCCCACGGCCCGTGGTGCTGGTCCGGAGTCGCAGAGGCGCAGCCTGGGGCAGGAAGGGACCAGAGGTGGTTTTTGGCCTCTGCTGTGAATATCCCGGTATTTCTCTTCGGCGCCCTGCAGCCTGCTGAGTTCGGGGCCCTTGCGAGAGCACACAGCTGAGTCAGGCTGCCCTGCTTTATGAACCAATCCGGTACCATCTGCAAACACTTTATATCAGCTCCGTCCCTGCTGCAAAAATGTGAAGTCTGTGCCAGGCTCCAAACTGACCCCATTTTCAGACTTGGTTTATTTGCAGGCGGGTAATTTCACTCGTTCCTGGGCCAACACTGCTTAGAATGATAGTTTCTTGGCTCATTCTTTGCACCTTCTCCATGTATATATATGCACATGGATACTTGTTTACACAATGTCACACACACACACATATATATATGTATGTATGCACATATATATGGAGTCACATTCCTTCCTAGGCAGAAGTCACGCTGTTGCCAGCTCCTCTGGTATGACCCGGTTTTGAGTTCCTGTATCCTCTTCAGCTTTCCCTGTACCTGCTGCCTTTTCAACATGCAATACTGAAACTGCAGATAATACTCCACTGTTTGCTTTTCATTTCTAAAGGTCTTGCAGCTGTTAAAAAATGGCCGATTCCTGAAGTTTTCAACAAAATGCAAATAATGGTCAGGTGCACCAAAACTCCCAGGGGGGTTCCATGAACCAGGGCAGAATGGGAAAAAAATACAACGGAAGAAATGTCTCAAAGATCAGTTTTGTTAGCCTTCAAATTTCAAGCACTGGCGTGTTTTGAGGCTTGTTTTGAAAGTTTATAGCTTCATGAGTACCATGCCAGGATAGAAATCTGTACCAATTTATTTGAATTTTAATTTGCAACCAGGGATCTTAGGCATATGAATCTGTTATTTTCCTGTCCACATATTACAGGCAACTCTTACCTGTGTCTTTATTTGTCTGTATTTTTCTCTTTTTTCCATCATTCAAGAAGGAAAATATCATTATTGGTGTTTTTATTAAATGCTTCTGGTGAAATGGTACTTAAGTGCATGCTTTCTGCATGTAAGATATCTAAATAGTTTTGATAACTGGAAAAAATCAGCTTACTATAAACAGGAATGTGCTGCCCTATATTTAATGTTTATGAAATTTAAATGTTAAGTGTCTGGTAAAATAGGTTTAAAATTAAGTTTTTACTTTGAAGCATGGCTGAATCAGTAGAAGTTGAGCCTAAAAGACAGTGAAAACACTTTTAATTTTTTTTTTTAAGGTTACTGAAATAATATTAGTGCTTAATCCATATAAGACCAAGTAACTAGCTGGATTACTTCCACAGAATTACATTTGGAAAACAGAAAAAATACACAATTTGGTGTCAGTGCTACAAGAAGCAAGTTGCATTCTAGCTCTGGGAGGGTCCAACCCTAGGATAAACCATACTTTCAGGTATAGTAACGGTTACTTTGTCATGTTTTAATGACAAGGTATTTTGCATAGCAGTCTTACCTTGTATGGTTAAGGTTTTGAAATTCCAAAACCTAACAAAACATAGAAGAGTCGGACTGTAGATGAGGGAGTGGCTGCTGACAGACATTGCACAAATCGCCATTTCATTCACTATGTGATTAGGATGGTTCTGAGTTAATGTGGCTTAAATGAAACTTTCCAGAGAAGGAACCAGGAAGAAAGTCCTAGTGTTAGATACTACATGAAAAAAAATGGACTGAAAATATTAAAAGTGAAAGCCTATTTATTTTGACAGCAAATTCTCCCTCTTAACCATTGGTTGATCTCTCTAAACACAAAAAAGCTGTGCAAGAGTAGATACCGTTGTGAGGAGAAACGAACTATAAGTATTAGATTCTTTAAAGGAGTGCAGGCTCAAATTTTAAAATACTGAAGAGAACATCAGCTCTTAATAAATTTTGTCAGATTTTCCCTCTGGGTTAAAGCTGTTACTGTAAAATTACTGTTGATTGCTCATTCCATGTAGTAACACCATGCATCTTTTGGAAGGAGTAGTTTTAAGGGCTAGGGTTTACCAAACTGAGTCAGGTCTTTCTAATATAACTAGAAGAATCTGACTGATGGGGGTTAACTTGTTTTTTCTTCTTCCTTGCTTCCTCAGAATGACTGCCTTTTGCATAATGAAACGTTTATGTCAAGCAACCAGAAATGAGAATAGATATGCAAAAAGATTCTTTGGCACCCTTCTGAAACAAGCACCACAAAAGAGCGTCTTTTCTCCATTCTGGATGGTGGTACCTGACCCTAGCAAGTCAGCTGTGCTTGGACTTACTCAACCATTTTGTACAGCTGAAACATCTCCCAAGGAACCAAAAAGGAAAGCAGCATTTGGAAGCGTTGGGCGAAGAATTCCCTATCGGATTTTGCACTTAATCAACCAGGATGGAGAGAGCTTAGGAACTATGCACCGAGCAGAGGCACTCAAGCTTATGGATCAGCAGAACCTGAAACTAGTTCTCCTTCGTGAGAATGCAGAACCTCCTGTATACAGATTAATGTCTGGGCAGCAGATTCACGAAGAACAGCTTAAACGTGCAGAGAAAAAAAAAGCAAGTCCAAATCCAGGTATGTACATTGTTGACATTACAACAGCAAGCACTTTGAAAAATGCTGTATGAAAAGCGGTTTCAGCAGATGAAATCCTCTTACTTGCATTTGTGTAAATCCAAAGCGATGTCAGTGCAGTCCGTGCTATTAAGGATTTGCAGTGGTGAATATAAAATTTTGGATTAGTCTAGTCTTCCACAGAGAAGCCTTCTCTTGCCTTCTCAGGATTTACTATTTTGGCATCTGCTGGCTTTTCTAAAAATCTGCTTTTATTTAAGTGAATGTAACTAGACTGGTTCCATGAGACGCACAGGATTTCTGTTCTTTTACTAAGGCTAAAGTGACAGGCAGTTTTTACAAACCGAGCACCAGATACACCAGTATAATTACATAATTTTGTCATCAGTAGTCATGAAACCTTCTCTTCCCAGCTTGCTGCTAGGAAGAAAAGTCTAGAGCCCTTTCTAGTATAGAGTAAGGGAACAGCTTTTTTTTTCAGTACTGAACAGTTTTCAGTGTTTTTATTTAAGTCAGCCTGCTCCAGCAGCCTAAAGTGAGTTGGGCAAAGAGGTTTCAGAAAAGGCATCTGACCTTGTATCCTCTTTTCTTACCCTCAAGTTAATGAAGGTATCTGTGCTTTGGGTAGAGTTCTGATTTTAGAAGAGAGCACTACTGTGGCAGTGAGTTTTTCTGTTCAAGAAACTTAAAAAAAAAAATATATATATATATATTCAAATGGTAACTACTTTAGAGACTCTTTAAGGAGGAAAAGACCACAAATTGTTCAAATATATTACAAAGCATTATACTTCCAGCTGAATATTGCATTTCACCATTCAAGAAAATGGGCTCAAGATGAGGAGCTATCTAACTTCAAAGCTTCTACATTCAACTATACTATATGCAGAATGTAGGAATTTGCACACTAAGTCTTTAATTTCACATCTAATGCTTACCTGTTTATTTTTGTTAGGCCTACTTTGTGGGTGGAATGAACAAAACTGTAATTAAAATAAAAAAAACTTTAAGCCTTCTGACCCTGAAGAGACTTCCTTGTGTGCCTTAAACATGCACTCAGTTTCACAATTATGACAGTAAGTCTGAGATATCAAGTAGCCACCTTCTAAGATATCAAGTAGCCACCTTCTAAGATATCAAGTAGCCACCTTCTAAGATATCAAGTAGCCACCTTCTAAGATATCAAGTAGCCACCTTCTAAGATATCAAGTAGCCACCTTCTAAGATACCAAGTAGCCACCTTCTAAGATATCAAGTAGCCACCTTCTAAGATACCAAGTAGCCACCTTCTAAGATACCAAGTAGCCACCTTCTAAGATACCAAGTAGCCACCTTCTAAGATACCAAGTAGCCACCTTCCAAGATGAGAGTGGTGCATGCTGAGACAATGAGATTGGGATGTTCTGTGTATGAGGAAACAGCATGGGAGAAGGGAGTTAAGCAGACAAAGCACTATAAGCTGCTGAAAGAGCTAATACAGGTTTGTCAGATGTTACGCCAACACAGTTTTAGTTCTGTTTTAAACAGGGCTGGTTCAGAAGGAGTTATCCTTTTCTTCAGCTATTGCCAAGAACGACTTAGAGACCAAGACTAAACAGATAGCACAGTGGATTGAAAAGAAATACCATGTTAAAGTTACCATCCGGCAAGCAAAAGATAGCAATACAGACATGGTAAGTGGCCTCCTGAAAATTGGACCGATCAATTTCATTAAATAGCTGTACTTGTATTAACTTCCCCTATTCAGTTCTGCCACGTTTTTTCTAATATATCATGTACTGCTAAAATAGGCAAAGGTCTAGGTCCCGTTAAAGTAATGGTTGCCCCACTTTAAGCTGCATCTGTTCAAACACTGCAATTCTAGAAAAATAGTCCCACCAAGACAATTCAAATACCGTACTTTAAGAATGCAGTTGTAATACTGGCTTTGACATCAGTCTAAGCAGTTCCTACTTCTTTGCAGCACCACCTTATTAACTGGGATAATGAAATTTTCCTGTCTATGCTTTACACCCAGTCACCCACTGAAAAGTTTAATAGTAAGGTTTAAAAAAAATCTGCTGTATTTTAGCTGGATTATTTCAGTAATCTAACTGTTCTTCTGAAGATCCATTTGTGCAGCTGTGGCTAAGGTTAGTTGTGCACTGCTGTGTGAGAAACTACTGGAATGCTGTTCCAAGACTGGCAAAGTAAACATTTATAAAGATGTAAGGGAGCTGGTGGCAACCTACTCACTAGTATAATTGCAGGGCCTTGAGACTTGTCTTAATTGTCTTTTGCACAAATGGCTTTTTCATAAAGATTCCATGTAAGATTTTTTTTTTTTCCTTTTAATATGTGTAGTGAATTAGGTCTCCTTGATGATTCTCTCTAGTAAATTGCTGGGGAAAAAAAATATGGTATCACTTCATCCAAAAGTAACAAAACTCTTTATAGGAAGTTGAATTCACAGGGAAAGGGTAGCAAGAGGAAGAACTGGATATGGGAGGGAACAGAGCATTTTATGATGCTGTCCAGATTTGGGTTGTCCTTAAATTTGAAAGCTTAATTATGAGCTTAAGAGTTCAGCTTGTTATATCAATGCACTGTATCACTCAGTTCAATACTACCACGTTATATCAATGCACTGTATTACTCAGTTCAATACTACCACGTTCTACTAACCTTAGTACAAGACTGCCCCTTAAGAGGAAAGCCCCATAAATATACCTGAATCTAGCAGAAGAGGGTGGGAGGAGTCAGATGCAGTCCACTTCCATGGACACTTTTAAACAGCAAAACAGGATGAGTCAGGAATTGGCTTAATCCCTCTTGTAACTTTCCTAAACCTGCTTATGAGTAAAGAACAAATGGTTAGGAAAAGATAAGATGAACTGCTTAAACCAGGACTAGCAACTAGCTCATTTCAGCTAATAGCTAAACCACAAGCAGATCATGTCACTACAGACCAGCCTGACATTTTTCTGTGTCCTGTGTTTGTGCATTTAGTCCTATTTTTCTCCTTTTTTAGTTCATGCTTTTTGATCAGATTTTGGAACCTATGTCTGCGAAAGCCACTTATCTTTCTAAGCCAAAAGTTACTAGAGAAGGAGTGAGTGCCTGTGTTTTGAGACACATGTCTGACAAAGAGTTGAAAGCATATCAGAAGATGGAAAAACAGAAAAACATTACAGTAAAGAAAGATGAAAATGAAGATCTGAAGTCAGATGAGTTGCATCAGTGACTTTATGAAGAGGTATAAACAATGTCTTATTTAAAAAAAAAAATAAAAATAAACTAAATAAAAGTTGTTGTTAAGCTTTATGTTGGTTATTCCATGAAGAATGTTGTTTCAGTTAACTTTTACTGCAGAGACAGAATTTCAACAGTTGGTATTTCATTTTCCATGGGCTTGTCCGTTGTCTTGCTTTCTGTCACAACCACATCCTTTCCTGACTGTACTTTAGGAGGAATGTAGCCGCTCAGACGAGAAGCTAAGCTCCTCTTAGGACGAGAACGCTTCGCCTGGCAGAAATAAACCCAGAATTAGCAACTTAACATTTGTGGAGCAAGGACTACTAATGTGGTGGGGAAAGAAGAAATCAATTAATAGGCCAGCACTGCATTATTTAAAGGAGCTTCCAAAATGAGGAATCTCTACGTAGATAGCTGGCCTGTTTTCCTGCTTGAAGTCACGTTCTAAAACAGATAAGGTTTACCGTCCTCTGAAGTGACAGGGTAGAGTTTAGAGGACTTTTACAAGAGTGTAACTTACTTTCAAGGGCAGCTTTCTCTTTTCAGGATCATGTACAACTGCGTGCCTTGCTAGGCTCTGCTACAGTTACAAAGAGCAGGGGGGGAAAAAAAAAAAGTTAGGGAGTTAGGTTTATCATTTCGTATTATGGGATTCGGATGAGGAGAGTGTAAAAATACATACCTTCATCGCAAACACTTTTCCACAGCCTGGATAATCACAAGAGAATAGCTTTTTCTCCTCATGAAAAGAGAGAATATGGCTTTGAAGGTTAAATACAGTTGTGTAAGTTCGCCCACATCCTTCTCTTGGGCATCGGCAGAATTCCCTCTCCACAGCATGCGTTTTTTGATGCTGCTTGAGGTAATCTTTCCTTTTAAAAGTTTTGTGACACTCACTGCAAACTATCGGCTCTGAGTGGGATAGAGACAGTATAAATTAACAGCTTCTTACAAGAACTCAGAATCAAACCCTAGTAGTCCTCTAGAACAATACTAAAATCCACATGAAATGCAAGGAACTCAAAGACTGGAAAGAATAATGCAGTATGAATTACCCAGCTCTGAAATTGTACATTATATAATTTCTCATTAACTGGATCACAAAACAAAGTTAGTATACTGGGTAGCATTTTCATCAGTTAGAGGTTAGCCAGAGTGACAACCATTTTACAGACAGGTGTTAGTAAATGAGTTTGTCTAGATGATATAACAAGTTGATGAAATGAGTCCTGCAAGGACTCCACTTCAAATTAGCATTTTGTCTCCTATTTGTATCAAAAGTTAAGTTCTGTTTACTAAAGCATTTTCAGTTTACCTGTATGACTTTCTTTATTATGTTTCTGAAGCTCTGTCCAAGTTTTTCCAGTATAGGAGCAGTTTTCTTTCTTGCATGCATAGCCTGTTGGGACAGGACAGATGTTTACAATCACCAAGGTTCTGGCAAACACAGTCAAGTTTTACAAGGGGGAACTCCACTTTTAGCATTTGAAAATTTAAAAGCCAGTATTCCTCCTCTCCTCCCATACTGCACAGTGTTGGGACAAGAGATGGCGAACACAAATTAGAACATGAGAAAACCCTAACAGGTTGAAGGAAGAAACCTTATATCGCTGACACAAGTTGTCCAGAGAAGCTGTGGATTCCTTACCCCTACAAACATTGAAAACTTGACTGGACACAGTCTCAGCAACCTGCTCTAACTGACCCCACCTTGAGCAGGGAGTTGAACGAGATGACCTCCAGACATCCTTTCCCACCTATATGATTTTATGAAACTCTCTCTCTCCTTGCTTCAGTAAAGCTACTTCCTCACCAGCCATACACTTTCACTCAAATAGATGAAAATAACTGTTATAATACATATTGTCTCTATATAAATATTTGTATTACATATTAAAAAAATAAGATGTTGACCATGCAGTAATATTCCAGAGCCTAAAGAGACTTTGCCATTCTATCAAGCAGACAGAATGGTTTTTAAATGAACCACAGAAAGTCAGCACTATTTAAATCCCAGGACTGGAACGGTCAAACAACTATGAACAAATCCCTGTCTTAAGAAAGGAATACAGTATGAATCACAGCTTTTTGGATACTCTTCCTACTCCATTGGGCTTGTTTTTTATCTAGCATTGGAAAGCAGGTTAGCTGTCAGTAGTACTAAAAGAACGGATAGGAGTGTAGCAGGATTAGCTCAAACATACATGACCACCTCCTGACGATTCCACTCAGTATTTTTCGCATAGGTACATTAACAACTTTAGAAATGCAGGCCTACATGGTTTTGCCAAGGCTCCATAGGAAATTTGTGGCAGAACTGGCATGATCCTAACCTCTGGAGGTATAGGCTAGTGCCCTAACCATTAGCCTGCCTCCAGAGGATGGATTATTGACAAGGTAGCACATTAGGAAAGAAAAACAACTGAAGGAATCCTGAGCTCTGTTCAGCCAGCCACAAGTACATTGTAACTGAACGCTGCAATGCCTTCAGCTATACCCCATTCGACTATTCAAAAGGGTTGTTCTTGTTTTGTCTGTCTGGATCACTAGGCCCAGAATACTTTAATGTCTGTCATACATCCCTACATACTCTCTGTACTGGAAAACATTGTTTTTCCTTTGCTAAAACATAACTGAGGGAAGAAGAAAAAACTGTTACCTTCATGTATCTTCTCGTGCCGCTTTAGATGACTTGGAGTAGAAAAGTACTTTCCACATCCTTCATTACTACATCTAGGTATAAAATACACTAGTTTAATTTCTTTCACTGCATCTATGTATTTTTTGTTCTTAAAGTCAAGAACAACTAAAATAAACAAAATAATTCAAGTTTCCTCTTGCCTAGAGATCGGTTCTGTGTCCCTCCCACATTGTAAAAGTAAATTCCATAACATGTTTCCAATAGAGGACTCTGATCCCCTCGAAAGTTAAAACTATAGTAGGATTTCCACATATACAGCAAGTTAAGTTTTAGCTAAAGAATCAGGTCTCCTATCATCCCTACACAGTAGGCACTTCAAACATAAAAGAGAGATAGAAAGAAGAGGGTTTAAGTGGCCTGTACAGATCTAGCAAAGCGCTGGCAGTATTTTTGTGCCTGTCCCCCGGCCATACCAGTGCACTCTATTTAAGTGGAACACTCCTGTCAAGTGTGTTCCACCTGTAAGAAATACAAGACTAAACTTTGCTTTCATTAGATCTATATTGACGTGTCATGTAAATAATGGAGTTGTAATGCACAGGTTCTCGGACTGGTATCCAAGCCGCTCACCTTTTTTAAGCTACTGCTCACTTTAACACTAGCCAAGTCCCTGCCTTTTACTGGAAAACAGAGGTAGCTGCATTTTTCATTACTGTGCAAGCTCTTATGCTCGTATTTCAGACTGTGTGAACTAAAAACTGAGGGGGGGGGGGGGTGTTGTTTATTTTTCCTGTGAACCTGTAACAAACCCTAAGAAGTGTCTGGCATGCTGAATTTACAGAGCACTGAGATCATTGTCTGAAACAGACTACTGAGCAAAGGCCTAGTACAAGAGATGTACTTACAGCCATGGCTACAAATTCATTCCAGCTTTTTTTTAAATGCCACATCAATTAAAAGGTTGAGAAAAGGCACCTGTTTTCATCTACAGTGTTCAAACAGAATTGTTAAGGTTCATTATTAAAATTATCCACCTACTTGAAGGGATGTTCATTGGTGTGGTGACATTGATGAACTTTAAGTTGTTGGTGTTTCCTGAAAGACTCGTTACAGCCTTCAAAGTCGCACTATTTAAGAAATTAAGTTATCATTAGAGGCCAAATGACAAAACAGTCCACATGTGTTTGCCAAAATCCCAAGCACAGTATTTGAACTCATCCAAGTACCGCATAATAACAAGTTGAAGTATTTCCCTAGATAAACAAAAAGGAGCTTGTTTAACCTCCACTTTACAATATCAGAGGTAATTACTCACCACATACTGCTTTTGCCGATTTTGATGCTTGCGCTCAATGTGCTTCTTTAAGTTTGATTTTGTTCCAAATTTCTCATTGCACCCATCAGCTGTGCACCTACAAATGAACCGTTGTCTCTTATTATCACTCTCAAACAGCAATTTGTTTCCTAGGCAGATACACATATCATTGGACAAGAAGAATGCATGAAGAATAACCAAAACTCACGATCCAAATATAAAAATTTGCTTTAAAGACAGAAAAAGCCAGAGGCTAAGCTACAATCAAAGGCTACAGAACACATATTAGAAGAGATTCTTAATAGAACATGTAGAAATTCCTAGCTCCTAGTCCATGACATGCAGCTATTAAGGGCTTAGTAATAGGAGATAACTCCCCTTCCTTCTTTTAATTCTGCACTCTAGGGAGAGATCTGTCCCATCCTTTAAGTATCTATTGTGGATCACTGCCAGACAGGAGGTTTCTGGCTGAGGAGATTCCCCACATCTCACCCGGTGTGCACACTGGTCTAGCAGCACTCCCGATACAGAAGCTAGGCATGCACGCTCTGCACCACACACACACCACTTTTAACTCCCCTTCGTTTCCGTAAGAACAAGCCTCGCCCATTTCAAGAAGTAAAAAACTTGGCCTTACTCGAACGGCTTTTCCCCGGTGTGCGTAAGAAGGTGTCGAGCGCGGTGGAAATCCCTCGTGAAGCCTTTCCCGCAGCCTTCATAATCGCAAACGTACGGCCTCTGGAAGAGAGAGAAGGGTTGTTCAGAGACGGCAAGCCGCACCTCAGGGGGCTCGCCTGCTTCCAGGAGGCTGCCTTCAGCGGGCTGCCCCGGCGGCGGTTACTTCAGCCACAGCCCACGCAGCCCCCCACACACACCCCACGGTGTGCTGGCTACCCACGAGGCGAAGCCGCCTGCCGGGCCCGGTGACGGCGACCCTCATTTCGGTCACCCCACCCCACACACCCCCGCCCTACAGAAGGGAGGGAGGGGCGGCCGAGCGGGGGACCCCCTCAGGGGCAGCCCGCGGCCCCGCCTCGCCTCGCCTCGCCTCACCTCACCTCACCTCACCTTGCCCGTGTGCCGGCAGAGGTGCGCGTCCAGCCTCCAGGCCTTGTTGAAGGTGGCGTCGCAGCCGGGGAAGGAGCAGATGAAGGGGCGGGCGGGGAGCGCGCTCCCGCCTCCGTCCACGCGGCCCCGGCCCTGCGCGCGCCCGGCCGCCCGCTCCCCCGCCATGCACGTGACCGGCTCCTCAGCGGGGAATGTCCCTTCCCGCCGCCCGTCCTCGCGCCCGCCGCGCCGCGGGGCGGGGCGGGGGGCGGCGCATGCGCGGTATGGCGGGGCGGGGTCCTCGCCCCCTCCCGTCCCCCCCCCCGCCGTCGGTGAGGCGGTCGCCGTCCTGCGCGGGTCGCCGTCCTGCGCGGGGCTGTGGGGGGAGCCCCAGGGCCGCGTCCTCCACAGCCCAGAGCTCGGGTCCTGAGAGCGGCCCCGATCCGCCACGCTTCCTCCGCGGCCTCCCGCACCGGGCGCGAACCCCCGGCTGCTGCCTGGCGTGGAGCCATCTCACGCGCCAGAGGAGATCAAAAATAGCTAATTCTGCGTCCCGCCAGGGATTTAGGGACATACGAGCTACGCTGCCTCCCCAGGAAGCCCTGCATGGCTTTCGCAGGTGCCGGGTCAGGTCCTGGGCGATGTCTCACAAGCGGTTTTGGTTTGAGTCCCGGCCTTGCCGGGGGAGAGGATGGGTCTGCGTGGTGCTGGTTAGCTTCTGGTCCGGGCCAGGGGAATTTCATGGACCTAGACATCAGCCTCTGCTGCGCACTCCCTGCCGCCGGCCCCAAAATTCAGGCCTTTGCAGCCCAGGTGTCTCTGCTGTCCAGGATCCTGTGGCGGAGGTGGCCTGTCACCCTGGCCCGTGGTCGTGCTGTGTCCCCAGGCTGCCTGAGGTCTCGGCTAGGGGAAGAGAACATGGGACTACATTTTGCCGAGGGGCTCTGATACCTTGTGCAGCACCTGCTTGGTGCCCGAGTTGCCATGCTGCGATATCCCATCATCTGCTCTGCTTTGTACTGTTTGAGTTGTCACCTGAGCTTTATGTTAGGAGACATTCTCCGTCTGCTGCAGTTCTCCCCACAGAGTGAACGTGAGGGACAGGGAGAAAGCTGGAACAGGACTGTGACAAGGGAACCACCCTGGGGAGGAAAACTCCCATTCCTTCCTCTCCACTTGTGTCCTGAGAACTGGGAAAGCCTGAGCAGATGGTGGTGCTTGGAGGAGGCTAGGGAAATGGGGGAAGAAAGACAGAGGGAATAAGGAGCAGGAATTCAGTTTATGGGGCACTGGATGGGAGAAGGGACACGTGAAGTGAGGTGGCAAGAGTGCCGAAGGTTGTGGCACCTAACAGCTGTGCACAGCACACTGCGGGGAGGCGAGCTGCTGGGCAGAGTGAGGGGAGTTCATGCCAGGCCAGGAGCAGATCCCTGTGGCCCTGGGGCATGTCTCTTATCTCACTCATCTGTAGCATCCTTCTGTAGCATACTCTAGATCACTTGATTGTGAAAGCAATAGTGTAGTTTTCCAGCTACAGGTAAGACAATTCATCTTTCCAGGAAGAGAGCTTTGTGTATGCCAGCAATATATTAGATCCCCTTTCACAGAGAAGCATTTAGCTGAAGAAGGCTTTCACCCCTCTGAGCAATAGATACCTCAAAGCACAAAACAACAAAGGTTTTTTGGTAGTTGTTCATTTTTACGCAGTTGGAATAGGCCGTTTTCTGTCTGGTTATTTCCCAGATCTTAGGGAAGCTGCAGTAGCAATATTTGAAAAGGTAAAAATAGTGTACTGCAGACAAATGGCTTGACTTTGACAGTGTATCAATATTTGCAGCAGGTGATACTTAACGTTAATTAACTCAAGACATCAGTCTGTCTAGAAGTTCATGGGAAATCAGAACAAGTATTCCTCCTAGGTTTTTTTGAGGCCCATGTACAGCATGCTACAGGAAGAGTCATTGCAGATAATTCATTATTTGTCTATAAAAGCTGTGAAGGAAGTTCTCAATCATATTTCCTTATAGCTACAAGGTTTCAGGATTGCAGATGATACCTTCATTTTGGCAATACTGAATACATGGGAATGTTGAGGCATGTTGCCACGTGTCCGGGGTTTGAGTGAGTGGTGGGGTTTATTGGTAGAAGGGCAGGGGGCTATAGGGGTGGCCCTGTGTGAGAAGCTTCTTGAAGCTCCCCCAGCTCCAAGTCAGCTCCACCTCTGCACCAAAACTGAGCCCATCAGCTGCGCCTCTGCGATAACGTATTTAAGAAGGGATGTGGTGAGGAGCAGTGGGACTTGTGAGGAGAAGTTGTGGCAGCTGCGTGAACACCAAGGTCAGTGGAGGAACGGAGGAAGAAAGGAGGGGGGAGGTGTGCCGGAGCAGAGACCCCCCTGTATCCTGTGGGGAGACGGCAGGGCAGCCCCCCCTGACACCCATGGAGATCTACAGGGCAGCAGACACTGATTTGTGGCCTATGGCTTCCACCCGGTTGATCAAGATTCTGTGCCCAAAGAAGGCCGGGGTCTTGTGGGAAAAGGTAGCCCCCCCAGCTGCTGTAATTCAGCGCTGGGAGGATTGCAGCATGCGGGGGAGTCCCACGCCAGAGCAGCTCGGGAAGGGCTGCAGCCGTGGGAGGGAATCCAGTCGGAGGAAGTTAGTGACCCATGACGGAGCAGTGTGGGGAACGCTGCGGCCTGTGGGAGGGACTCACGTCAGAGGGGATTTGTGGAGGACTGTCTCCTGTGAGAGGGGGACCACGATGGAGCAGGGGGAACAAGTTCCAGGAGCTCCCCCCAGTGAAGATGGAGAAAAGCAGCAGCACTGATTGCAGCCCCCATTCCCTGCCCCTGTGCCGCTGGGGGAGGAGGTAGAGATATCGGGAGCAGAGCTGAGCCCGGGAAGAAGGGAGGGGTGGGGGGAAGGTGTTCTCAAGATGTGACAGTGCTTCTCACTGTCCTACTGTTACATGTTGTGAGTGTCTGTAATAAATGTATGTTCTTTTTTTCTTGCCCTAACGAGTCTGCCTTTTGCTCATGACCATATAGGGGGATTTTTCCCCATCCCAGTCCTATCTCGAACCCCAAGCCTGGCTCTCTGTCCCTTCTCATTGCCGGAAGAGAAGGGAGGGAGAGTGGCTGCGTAGTGGTTGGCTGCCAACCAGGCTCAAACCACGACACCACGGAATGATTATTTCCATAGTTTTCAGTTGAAAGAATGTCAAAATATTCTCCAAGTGCTGGAACTCCTGTAAGACATTTAGTGTGAGTACCTTTTTGGAACTGCTATGTCCTTCAAGGCTGACAAAAGGGGAGATGACAAAGACACTTCCAACGAAGGAATTCTCCTTATATCCTTCAGCCAGCTGACAACGTCTGAACATAAGAGCAATCTGATTTTGCATCTCCTCAATTTTATGACAATGCCTTAGTTGAAAAGTAGCTTACAGGAAATGTAGCCATTCCTGAAGGTTTCAGATGTGACAAAAGGCAGTGAATGGATAATTACAAGGAGGAGTACTGTATCATAAATTGTCAGTAAAGATAATGCTTCAGAAGCCTGGTGTTAGGAAATTACCTACATCACAACTTACATTCTAGTCCTTGAAATTTCTTAAAAATTGCTGAATTAACTACTTATAGCTGTCCAAAATGTGGCAGTGAAAATAACATTTCTTTGGGTAAACAGGTATGGGAAGATTGAAGAAACTTATTAAATGTTACATTAACCTGAACTCTAAACTGAAGTTATTTTCAATTATGCAAATGAAAAAAATATTATTTGATTAAAATGTGTTGAAAGACATCCACATTGTTTCATACCTTTTAAAATAGCAAATTTTAAATTGTTCCGAGTTACCTATTTGTATGCTGCTGCAATGCACCAGTGAGGGGTAAAAAAGAATGCTACATGATGGGAAATGTGTATTTCCCTAACATAGTTCTTAAATTGACATGTTGCATTTGTTTGCCAAGTAGTCACCCCTTAGTCCCACCAAGAAGGATGTCTCCCTCATGCTGTCCATCATGTCAGAGACAAAGCTGTCACTTGATGCCAGACTTGAAGTCCTAGAACGTAGGACAGCTCAGGTTGGAAGGGACCTCAAAAGATCATCTGGTCCAACCTTTCGTGGAAAAGGGAGCCTAGGTGAGATTATCTACTACCTTGTCCTGTTGCGTCTTGACACAAGTTGATGCAGAGGAAGGGATAGAAAAGGCTGTTCAGCTTAAGCATTTTCATCCCGTGGGATTACTATAATTAGAAATGAAAGAAGACCAAAATGTGAAAAGCAATCAAGAGGAATTGCTGGCTGCTTTCCTTGTTAGGACAAATGTGGGTGAGAAGAGCAGCGTGTGGGAGAAGGGACCTGGTGGTTGTTCATATTGAGGAGGATCAGTACACTGATGAAGTGGAACTGGAAGTGATTCCTGTGTCTGCTGTATTACTGCTCTAATCTTCCATACCATTTTGTCCAACTCCAGCCTACCTGCAAGGTTACACAGAACCCAAATTCTTAGTCCTTCTCACAACAACAGCTTTATTCTCTCCTTCATCAGAGTGTGGGCTCTTCTTTCCCTGAATTACAAGCTTGTCCCATGACTAAGGGAGAGCAGATGAAGCACATGTGAATTATGCAAACTGGATGCCAGAGGTGAACTGCAGTTAGGATAATGATTCCTTGATCTCTCTGTTTACAGAATTATGGCTGGCTTGTAATGGTGCCAGTGTCCTCAGGAGCCCTTCCTAGGGATTTCTGGGAACCACAAAAACATGTTAGGAAGAGGATGGAGTTAATCAGTTGAGCTTTCCTGCTGCTATATTCAGTCTAGCAAGCCGCCTCCGACAGATGTTTCTGCTTTTAGGCCACAAGGAACTTTATTGACTGGCTTTCCCTGCGTTCAAGAAACATGTAAAGCTATCAAAGACTTGTTTTCCATAAGAGCATTTTCTTGTCAGATGATGTTTTTCTGTCTTGGGCATAGTGGGTTTTAACGAATCTCTCAATAGACTGATGCCCCAAGAGAAGAAATAGAGGAATTCTGTGTTACCTGATTTTCCCTCCTGTCTGTGGGAGGCACAGGCTGTAAGTGATGGAGAAGTTGCACAGCAGAGCTGTGCAGAGCAGCGCTCAGAGCCTTCTGCTCCCCATCAACCCTCCCATCAGCTATCCTGACCTGCCTGTTTTGAATAAAATCTCTTGCATGTCATACAAGTCAAATCAGGGCCAAGTCCCACGTTTTCTTTATACAGTTTGAGGCCAGTCAGTTAATAGCACTGCCTGGGTCTGGTATCTCTACCTATCTCCCATGTCTTGCATGAGAAGAAGGGAAAACCACAACTGTGTGAGCTGGCTCCCCACAAGCTCTCTCTGGGTGGGATGGGGGAAAGAAAGGCTTGGACACGGCCCCTCCATGGGCTGTGGGGTGATGGAGGAGTCCTCTTCTGGAAAACACCTCCTCCATGCCCATTCCTGCCCCTGCCTCACTGTGTTCACCCTGAAGGATTTACCTACTCGAGCATTCAGCTCACCCAGCCATTAGACAGGGTGAGACAAGACCAAGTTAAAACCAAATGGCCCCAGTTCTCCATTTCAGTGTTGTAGTCCCCTGAAGTGAGCAAAGTTACTCCTCAGTCCCCCAGCACAACTCCAAAAAGAAACTGCTTGCCCAAAGCACATGGACATGGTTATCAGCCCTCCCTGGCTCACGGCACAGCTGATTTTCAGAAGGGACATAACACCCAGCATTATGTCTGGCCTGCAAATCATACCTTTTCTAATCAGTCACAACTATTTGTCCTTGCAGCAGTGGCCTCTCAAGGCATCTCATTACATGGGTCAATAAGGACAGCAGTTACCTATCTGACCAAAATTGCAGGTGCAAAGTTATGCCTGCAGCTATCTGTGGCCATAAAAACAAGGCATCCTCTGAAGGCAGGCTGCAACAGAAGCTGCCACATGGTAGCTGTACGAGTCCTTCCTCTCCTGGCCAAGCCCTGCGGGGCGCTTCTCCAGCACGTAGTCTATTCACCTGGAATAAGGAGAAATGCAATTTCACCCATCCTCTCCTGGCAGTGGTGGCTAGGAGGGATGGTTATTTTAGGGGACCATAACATTATTATAATAATTACTGCTTCATCAGACAGAATTATTAGTCTGTCAGTAATATATTAGACAGAAACACTTGTCTCAAATGACTGTTAATTATCTAGAGAAGCGAATCTTCCTTTCTGAACGTCGTCACCAGTGTCTTGTCTCATTCATGCAGTCAAAGCTGTGATCTTGCAAATACCCCTGCAAGTTGTTGTTTTTACAAGGGTTGTCTTCTCAAAGTGCAGAGGCTGCTGATGTGAGGAAGAGATGCCGGACTTGTTCCTCAGGGCCTGATTCAAATCCTTTTGAAATCAGTAGAGAGATGCTCCCAGTCTTTCATGGCTTTGGATTATATCCTCAGATAGTAACTTTTTCCAGGCAGGAATTTTGCCTCAAACATCTCTCGAATAGTCTAGAAAGATCTGGCAGCTGATAAAATACTCAGCCTTAAGCCAATACAGCCAGTGGAGCCCCTTAATATATTGTATTATTTTTCAACATCGTTTTTCTCCTGGGGAGAGGAACAATCTAATATGCTTTTTTCCCAGAGTCAGACATGCTTTTTAGCTTTTAAGTTACTCAGAGACATCCAAAACCTGAAAATGTGGCTTTCAGTGTAAGGATTTGAGGCTGCAGACATCCACAGGGCTCAGCTCATGCCCTCTGCCCACCGCACAGCAGGGTTTGCCCTCCTCTCCACCTCCCCTGTGCTCCCCCCCCGCCCTGTGCCTGCTCATGTACCAGAATCCCCTTCTTTAAACGCCAACACTCACAGAGCCACAGACTCGGCTCCAGCGAGCAGGGCTGGCCTGACTGCTCCACTTCACACAAGCCAAAATCCCAGGAGAGTGTCCCCCCCTGCCATCACGGGCCAAACAATGGGATGACTTCCCTGCAAAAAAAAACCCTGTCCCCCGCTGCCCTCATAGCCCCAGGCTTTCCCCCCGTGTTGCTGTGCATGGGCTGTGGCAATGAGCTCCCCGTCCCTGAAGAGCATCTTCAGAAGGTAAATTTGTGCCTTGAAGCTGCAGCCCCCAGGAAGATGCAGGTCCCACGGGGCGAGGGGTGGCCAGGATGGCAGCTGCTGGCATGGGTGCAGCGTCCCTTGGACGGGGACCAGGTGAGCCCTGGGGGAGCCTGGAAAGCATCATCCCACCAACTTGAGTCATCTCAGGGGTGTGCTGGGAGCCAGCCCCTCCTTGTCTCCCTCCACCAGTCTGCATCTGAGTTAAAGGCCCAGCAGCCACCCAAATTCCTGCCTTTTTGGTTCAAGTGTGCACAGAGGCTGGAGGAGTCTGAGACAAGGAAAACCCAGAACCTCTCCCTGAGGGGACTGTTTCATACAAACCAGGAGGTTTCTCACAACAGTGTTCATTTTACTCAGGAAAGTTTGCAAGAACATAATAAAAACCATCGTCAAAACCCAGGTGAATTTTTCCATCTCCCAAAGATTTACCTTCCCTGCTGTGGCTGGTGACCCTACAAGCACGCAGCTGTAGGGCTGCTGCTCATTTGGGGCTGTAAAAAGAAAACTGTGCGTTTAGTGAAAGCAGATAGAGCCATCTAGTGACAAGAGAAATTAATTCTCATTTTCGTGCTGTGAAAGACCTTTACAAGCCCCCAAAAGCCTGTGTTGGCCACCAGGACAGGCGGGCCCACAAGGCACGGGCAGCCCCTCTCCCGGGGGTGCGCATGGCTGAGCCTCGTGAGGTTCGCGCTACCGGAGCTTCGCATGGTCCTCAGCAAAGCTTTGGGGAGCAGGGATGGCAGCGCCAAGTGAAAAGGCTGCTTGGGTCATTCACAAGGTTTGGGTTTGGGAAGAGCCCGCGGTGCCTCACAGGCAGCGCAGGGGGCCAGGCAGAGCTTGACCCCCAGCCACACAACTATCATGTTTGTTGGGAGACAGTTTCCCCAAGCTCTTTTATTTAGCCAAACGAGGAAAAATCCAGGACAGGGGAGTTGCTTCTTAGAAAAGAAAAAAAAAAAAATCGAAATAATTTGTTTCAAAATATGCATTAGTTTTAATAAAAAAAAAAAAAAAAAAAGGATTCTAGATATTTTGTCCTTTTTAAGTAAATATTTGTGCATGGCATTTTCTCTGACCAAAATCTCTTCCATAATTTTATAGCCCTAATATATTGAAAAAATGTAATTTCTTGGCAAAGGAAGCATTATTGTTTCTTCTTAATTTTCCTTCCCTCTGTGTCTAGCACATTCTTCCTCTCCTCTGAAGAATTCACACAACTCAGCTCATTATCAGTCTAGCTAATTACATTACTGCACTTCCCAGCAAATTAAGACCCAAAGCCTGCCATTTTACAGTAAACTCCCCAAAGAAAGGGATAATGAGGTTACTTAGCAGGTTTTGTTCCTTGGGTAATTTCCATACACTTCTTAGTTTATAAAGTGGGAGATAAGGTAGCCGCAGTAGCTTTTATGTTAGCCTTCCCAGGAATCGCCCAGGTCTCCTAGCACTTCTGGGAAGGAAGGGATTCTCCTGCTGGAGGCCCAGAGGTGAGACCATTTGCCCCAGGGTAGAGAGACACCAAAGCCAGCTCTGGCCTTATCTGTGCCACAAGGAAAGCTGAGACACAGTCCATTTGGGTGCCTTGGGCTGTATCCACACTGCTTAGGGATGGACCTCCAGGACAAAGTGGTTGTGTCCCAACCACAGAGCCCTCAAGCCTAGGTCTTCTCCTTAGCCCCTGAGGTTTCCCCATGGCCAAAAGACAGGATTGTCACCTTCTGCTGGGAGCAGAAACCGCTTCGAAGCACCTGGAATGGATGTGGGTTGGGTGGTAGCCCATCAGAGTGGTGCTTTCACAGCGTGGGAGTGGGGCAATGAGGCTGCCTGAAGGTGCGGGGCTGGGACCACCATCTCAGGTGTGCAGCGAGCAGGCTGATTGCTGCCAGCACCACCCCAGCTCAGGGAAAGCAGAGACAGACTAAACCTTACCCAGCTGGTAAGGGGGGAGGATTTTAACGCCAGTTCTGTGGAGAAGTTCCAGCTGCAAAGTTTTGATCTGACTCAGAATGGAAACAAACCCAATGCTGTCTGCACCACAAAACACCCCAAAGCAAACCAGTCTGTTTGGGGTCAACCTACATGTTTGGATTAGCTTCTGACTTCTGCTTTTCTTTTGAAAATAAAGGCCAAAATTTTCCTGTCGGTGTTCCCACAGAAAGGTTTTCTTTCTATCAGATGACATAGTTCTTTGGACGTTTTCTACTTCATGATTTGTTCATACCTGCAGTCCCAGCCAGGAACTAGCACTAGCATCCAGGTTGTTTCACACATTCTTAATTAAGCCAAAGTGAAATTAGTGGATGTAATGAGCTACCAGAGTGAAGGGCGTGGAAGGAAAACAAGGACTGCAGTCATCAAAGGAACAAAAGTGCTTTTGTGTATGCTCATAATTTTAAACAAGACTTCTCTGCAACTACCACCTGATTATGGCCGGTCTCTACCACACTTAGCTTCGTTCATTTTGTTATGCATTCCTCTTCCCAGGTCCTCTCAACTCCCTTTGGCCATTTGTGGGTGAAAAATTCACCCACATTTTGTGCTTATTCAGAAATCTGCATAATAAATTCTGGGGCAAGAGGCTGTGCTACATGTTTGTCCAGCACTTGGCACAGTAAGGTTTCCAGTCTTTCCCTGGGCTGTTATAAATGCAGTGCAAGTGCCTTAACAGCGCATGGTTCTCCCTTACGCTGTTATCTGAAGGTGTTACTCGGGTCACGGTTAATTGAGTATAAACCTGGGAGCAACAAGTTAGTTCACTCAAGTTGCTTTAATCACTTTAGAGTTGGGTCCAAAGCCTGTAGCTGGCTCACAGCGCTGGCTGTGACACATAGCCAGGGTCAACCTTTAATTTAAAGACCTAATTCTGAACATATTTAAACAGAGGCTCTCTGTGAAGACCTAGTCCACCAGACCCCCCAAGTGCTGGAAGCTGGACAAATATACACTGTGCTTTCTGCAAAGGAATCCAACAAAAACAGCTTTCTGTTTAATTTGAAAAGTTTCCATCTCCCTGGCACAGTAAAGAGAAAAAATTAAGCGCTTCCTCAGCTCTGCATCAAGCCAGCAAAACCAAATGTTTTGCACAGTTCTACCTTGTATCTATTAATAAGTCTGTGACTACAACTGACTTGGATGGTAAGTCATCAACCAGATTTACTCATCGGGCTCTCTGGCTCTCTCCTCTCTGCTCCATCTTCCCTGCCCACCTGCAAGCTGTTGCTCTGCCCCGCAAGGAACAGCTGCCACCCTCTGATGGGTGTCATGCCCATCTTAAATACACTCTGTCTGCCTCAAAGGACGCTGGTTTTCCCTGCTATAAGAGGTTTTGGGGAGTAAAGGGCTGAGTCATTCAACTCAGGCTCTGAGGAGAAGTCTCCTTTCCTCGTGAAGAGAACTAACTCTCTTTATAGCTTCTCATTGGAATTAGCTCATCTCAGCCACACCTTTTCTTTCTTGCATCTCTCCTTTTGGCCATGCTGCCCCTCAGTCCCGCTTACTGCCATTGCTTGTGCCGTCCAAGAACACACATCTCTGTGCCACTTGGGTGCCCGTCAGAACGGAGCAACGCTCTCTGCAGCTCCGACCTCAAGTGTCAAACACCCGCTGAGCCGCTGCCGAGGAGCGGCACGTGGGGGTGGCACCCGGCCAGGGATGTTAGCGCGGGGAACTGCGGTGGGCTCGGGGAGGGTTTGCAGGCAGAAGGAGAGGTTGCATCAATTAGCTAACGATAGGCAGGGGGGTCAGGTGAATCATTAAGCATTCTTGCAGAGGCATATTCGCGTATTTGCCGTATTCTGCAAGTGCCATGCCGCTGTATGTGTGTGCATAGAGGTGTGTTGCGACTGTCTCCACCCTTGTAAAACTGCCCGTCAGTTGAGTTCGTTTCTTTGTTTCCTGTATTTAGGTACATTGGCTGGCCAGCAGCTTGCAGCTCTACCTTGCACTTTAAACAGTCCTGCTAAACAGATGCCAGGTCCCTAATTAGAGAGACGAAAGAGCAAGGTTTCAGAGCCCAGCACAAACGCCTGTATTCAGATATTCTCTTAGCAGAGTCATCTGTTTCCAAGGGAGAAAATGATGATTAATTGATTCCTGGGATCTGACTTGCTGACTGTCTCACTGAGCCCAGCAAAGCCATGCAAGTACAAGCCAGTTTAAGCAGAAGAGACTCTAACATGGTTAAATGTTAGAGCCTCTAAGAGGCTTTAACAATGGACTCTCAACATATAACCCCTCCCCCCCACAACTTCTGAAGCTTGTAGGTGGTTTCACTGGAGTTTTATGACAAGAACTAGGGAAAACAACTTTGGCAACTAACATTGCCCAGCAAGACACAGCCTGCAGCATGCTTTTTATGACCAAGAACTCACAGCATTCCTGGCTTCATTTCCTCACTGCTCGCAGCAGTCCCCCTTTATGGCAGGGCTGTGGCCCCCCCGCCCCAACGTGCAGGGCAGCATCATGAGCTCAGATATGATGAAGCAAATGACTTGGGCAGCGGAGAGATGAAATTTGAACACCTGGATGAATTAAACCAAGGGTAAGCTGGGCTAGGTAACAACTGCTAGTTTGCTCTTACAGCCAGAATCATTGAGGCACATCCCCATTGCCCGGTCAGGGCACCGGTGACTTTGAGTGGGTGGTGGGAAGGGTTCCATCAGAGTGGAACTGGAACCACAGACAAACACAGAACAACACCAGGGTCTTATGGCTGCCAGTGCTTGAGCTAACACACTCAAGACCGGCTCGGTTATCTCTGCCCAGCACTGTCCTGTGTGGTCTTCTCCTTGGGGCCATTGCAAAAGTCATAATCTGCGGATGTATGAGAAGCTGCTGTCACTGATGTCACTAATATCAGGTTTCCTGGGCTGGTAGCCAGGGGTTTTTCCTTATCAGCAGGTACTTTATAATGTAGCATTCCTGCTCACATCAAAAGGAAGGAAATATATAAATACATTCTCAAAAAAAGAGATTTGTTCCTAAAAAGTCAGTGAGATTGGTACAAGACCTAATGGCAGGATCTGGCCTGAAAAGCATGTGGTGAGAGCAACTAGTAATGAAAATACAGCATTTTGGAGGATGAGGTAAGACCCTACGGTTCTGGAAATAATGCAAGAACCTTGGAAACCAGAAACATACACCAGAGCCTATTTTCTCCCGAGGCAGTTGAACATTAACAAAGCCTACATTAGCGGCAGCACTGTCGCTGGCAGGAGGGGGTCTGAGGCTCAGGACTTCCCCTTCTTCCAGCCTTCACTGGTGTCTCACTTCAGCTTGATGTGGCAAGTGGGCTGCAAACCTCTGCTCTTGCCCTCCCTACTCAGGATGGTTAGGTAAATCCCAGGCCAGCAGGATCCATGTCAGAAGAAATCTGGACAGAGTACGCCTGAGTTCTCCTCAGAGAGGAGATTGCTGTGGCTGAGCTTGGCTTCCCCCAAGCAGGGATTTCTGTGAGTTGTAGCAATTTTTTTACTCCAGGCTTTGCTAAGCTTGGCTGTTCCCCAGCCATTTTTAGCCCAGATTTTTCTAGCAAATGAGGTTTGGCTTTTGCAGACATGCTGTCTATCCCAAGAGGCTTTAACTTTGCTCACTTGCAAGCAAAGACAGTACCATTTCTTGTATGAGTGTACAAGACAAGCAACAGCTGGTAGTTTCATTATTAATTATTTACTAGAGAAAGAAAATTTCCCTGTCTGGGAATATTTTATTTTCTTTGTGGACAGGACATGATAGGGTAATGAATGGCCACCCATGACATGAGAATGCAGGAGTGATGCTGGTATCCCCGATGGTTAGACAGAGATGCACCTGTTGATACAAAATAATCAGAAATCACTTGTCCACACAAGAAACCCATTCACAACACTTTTTGTGATGTTCCCATGCAGAATTGCACGCTTGAGGAAGACAGCCTGGCAGCTACAGCCATCCTGATGGCACTGCCCAAGTAATGGCTGTTCAGCTCTTAATTATATCAAGTTTGACTCAGTCTGGACATCTGAAAATTATCCATCCACTCCCAACTTGAGCCTGCCCTTGCCTGTCCTTCACAGATAACTTGGTAAAAGCGTGAGCCAGTCCTGTTGCTCTGTTACACTGCAGAACCCCAGGTCAGCTGGAAATATTTGTGTTTGGGCGCAAAGGGAGATGCACAAGCCCCTTGATGATCTCATGCTGCCCATCTTCTCTGTTTCTTCTGTGTACATCAAGACAGGAGGACTTTGTCCTCAGTCAGTGTTAGTTTTGATCCCTTGGATGACAGTGGGAGGATGGTGGGTGCAGCTGGGATGAGCTGCGTTTCTCTGCCAACATCTAATTGCACAGCCACTTTTTGCACAACATTTTTGGCGTAAGGACTCTTGGGAGGTGGCTTTGCTTCTCTCACAGGAGCATGAAGGGGTTGCAGTCAGTGGCTTCGGCCAGATCTTCCACTGCTGTAAATAGTCACAAGCTCATTTTTCCACCTAAGGTACATATTTCTTCCTGTACACTCACCTCAAACCTCTTGTCACACCACGGGCGTTCACATCAGAGAGTAAAGCCAGCCAGCCCCAGGCAGAAGCATCATGTAGCCAAACATCCTCTGGCGGCTGTTAGGATAACATAGCAATTTGCCATCTTCCTTCTCTTCTCTCGCCTGTAATTATGCTTCAGTCACTGCTCACCTGTTTTCCTCAGACCTATAATCCAGCAACCTTTCCGGTCCTGTCACCTACATGTACTTATTTGTTTGCACAGTTAGGAGGACTTAGACTTCTTTTTCTTTTATTTCGGGAAGATACAAACTGCGGGCAATTTCGCTGGTGACGTAACACTGATAATGTGCCTCTCTTGGGAAAAAATCCATGGGTGCTTTAAGTGTTAACCATATGGGCATGACAGTAAACACGCGCTTGAAAGCCTGAGGAAATGTTAAATGAAAGCAGAGCTTCAGTAGGGAAGGCAGCAAGGCAGCTGTGACTCGGTGCAGGCAGAGCTCCCCTTCGTGTTGTACATGTAGTGATGTCCATCTCTGACATATTTAACAAGATATAAACTTGTAGTGTCCTGTATGGTCACTAAATTGTCTTCTGTAAGCAACTGTGCGTATTTGACTTTGGCACCTTTCTAGCAGTGTGGAAAGCATTTGTAAGGAACCATAAAAAGTCATTACATATGCAGAACAATTGAACCTCCTCAGCATCTGTGGTAGGAAACACATCTGTCTTCTGTCCCTTTCTTTCCTAAATGTCTCCCTGAATCAACTTTTATGGGAGGGTCGTAAATATCCCTTTCTATTTGAATCCAGGAGTTAACAATACCCCCTGTGACCATAAACACAAGATGTTTCATTGAGGAAAGAGGTGCACTCAAGTAAGCAGAGATCTTTGTGACAGTTGCTGCCAGTATGGTCCCCATGCACCGCTAATCACATTAGTGGGAGAGCACAGAGGTGGCCGGCAGACAGCAAAAGAAAGAGGGGGAGAAAAGCAAGACTAATCTTGTTAAAAGGGAAGCAAAGATAGACGCTACTTTTACACAGAAGCTTAGAACGTCCCCATTTTCCCAGGGCTGGAATCACCTGGATGCTCTCCGAGCAGTGCGGCCACTGCTGTTGTGGAAGCAAACAGTCCTGCATCTCACTTGTGTTTACTGAGGGCTGGTTTTTCTTACATCTCTTTGCCACCCATGTTCTCTTGGTTTCTGCACGGGCAACCTCGAATCCATCCTGAAAGTATAGGTTTACTTGCCTCCAGATGGCTTTAAAAGCAGTAGGACTGTTTTTAATCCCCTGCCTGTGATCTTTTTCCAACAGAGGAGGACTCACAATTTTTAACAGATTGAACAAGCACCTGATCTAAAATATCCATGTTTAATCATTATCCCCTGGGGAGGCAATGCCAAATGTTTGAAGGTGCCTTCTCCCTGAATGAAATCCGGCTACACGAGGATGACGCGCAGACCCCAGCCCTGTGGCTGCAGCATGCTTTTCTTCCCTGGGGACTCCCAAAGCACCCCCCAATCTGGGAGCTAAGGATTAGCCAAGCAGTCACTACGCAGCCTCTGACAGTCCCCACGGTCGAGTTCCACCCTCTAGTCAGGGCGCACAACCTTGCCGTGCTGCAAGCTGTGATGCAGAGGCATTGCCCCTCTGCAATCTGCCCACTCCCTCCTCCCACGTTTGGTGGAGATGGGGCGAGGGAAGGGGGTGCAGGAGGAGAGGTGTTCCTGGCCAGACACTCACCAAAGCGTGGGCACCAACACGTGCACTAACCGGCACCCACAGTTCTGCACGCAGGAGGCTGCCACACAGTGCTGAAGCTCTCCAGCCAGCTGGGAGCCCAGGCCAGGCAGTACCCAAACCAGTGAGCTTCCAGTTCAACTAGGCAAGACAATGTGTTTGGGAAAAAACTTTCCCCTTTTAGGGAACCAGAGCCTGGAGAGGCAGTGCCTGGGGTGACCCTCCAAGCTGGAGAGCTGTTGGACACAACCTTTCCGAGTACTTCTCCAGCACCTTGAGGACAAGATGGTCCATCCTCCCACCACCCAGCACTGTGAACCTCCCGGAGCAGTGTTAAGGGCCCCCCTCCCACAGGATTTAATGTTGGAAGGGAAAACAGCATCTTGTTATCTGAAAGGAGCCTTAACCTGGTTTTATGCTCACAACTGTTTAATCAGTATCACACTACAGTGCTGAGGATGGAAAAACAAAGCTCTTGCGTCAGTAGATGGGGTGTCTGCCACGGCGTGCGCTGGTGCCTTGCCGATTAATCAAATGGAGCAGGGGAGGGAGGACCTGACAGACAGGCAGGAGAAATCCCTGACGGAAAATCTCGCTTGTCACATGGGGTGGCAGGGCCTGGAGAGGGGCAGAAAATGAAGAAGCAGCTGAAAATCTGGGAGCAAGGACAGTGGTGATGGCTTCATAGCTGAGAGTCCGACCCAACCAGATGAGGAGGGGATCAGCCACTTGTTGCCTCGATATTTTATCAAGTTTTTAAATAAAAAAAGCAAACCCCAGGCCCTCTTGGAATTAAAATGATGATTTCAGTATGGACTGGTGGTGACCAGACGAGATGGGAAGTGGCTGTTGTCAGTGTCCCTAGGCACTCATGCTCCCTTTGCCACCAGGGCTGAGGCTTTCTGAGAGGGGTGGCAGCGCAGGGCAGGAGTGGAGCCCCTGGGGTGCGGAGGGACTGGCTGAAGAAAAAGGAGATGCTATGAAGGAAAAGCTCTAGGGATGCTTTCAATGACATTTGGGAAAGGCTGTTGGGCTGAGGACACCATGCTGGGGAGCAGACTCTGCGCAAAGCAGAGACCCCTGCAATGAAGAGTAGCCCAGGTGGACCTGACATTTCTGAGCACGGGAGAGCAGAGCTTCTTGGTGGCCAGCTAACCGAGAGGGGAACCTGAAATTCATCTCTTGCTCTCCCAAGTGATGGATATTTTGTCTCCCAGTCACAGGAGTTGATGAGTGAGACCAGGATCCTCCAACCCTGCTGCTCTGCTCTTCTTTCTGCCCCCTTTTCTCCCTGCAGGGACAACCCTGCGTCACAAACTGGTTGGCATCTTTGGTACCTTCCCCAGCCCCTGCAGCCTCTCCCAATTCAAATGATACTGGCTTTGACCATTTAATCACAGATGGTTTTAGTGGCTGTTGAGGGAGCAGCTGGGACACGTGCAGGGCAGGGAACTGGGAGCTGCGAGGGGAAGGAAAGGCAGCAAAGGGGATAAAGGGGAGGGGGCTACGGATACAGGGGAACAGGGCGAAGGGGAGCCTGGAAGGAGGAGAAAGAAAAGGCAGAAACAGCTGACGGGAGATCCTGTGTTCTCACTGACAAAGCCTGTGATGAGAAGGTGACAGATGAAGGAATGGGGAACTTGGGTACTGCAGAAAGTCAGCATTTATGCCTGTTTGAGCCCTTCGCAGGCTGGAGGGGACATCCCCGGCATGCAGGTCCCCGTACGCACGCTGCACTTCAGCTCCAGAGGCAACAGACAGCCCGAGACCTCACCCCACTTGCCTCTTCTGTAGGTGCAGTCTGGATTACTATTATTACCATTATTACTAGTTGTAGTAGTAGTAGTACTGCTCTTAATAATATTACTACTATTATTATTATTTCCTGATTTTCCCAGGAATCTGGACCTTTGTCTCCCGCAGGCAAAAAAGTCATCTGTGGTTTCTCTTAAAGACAGAAAACACCTTGCTTTTTCTCCTGAGGACGTCTATGTGGCCCTCAGATACAATTTGTTCATCTCCTTGACTAAGCCAACATATTGATCCTTCTGGGCTCTGACCCCTCCATGCCTTCTCTGTTTACAGAGTTATCTTTAGCATTCCTGCCTCCTCGCTGCTGCTCAGGGGCAGCAAACATTTCAGATAAAATTGATCCAGCGGATACAAGGAAAGACGTCATGAAGAAACCCAGGGCACGAGGCCATTCACAGTCTCTCTGCCATCACGTAAACCAGCTGAAGGTTGGTTCGGCATTAACTGGCTCCTGAGGTGGGTTCTCATAACAAGCAACACTGAGCGGCTCTGAGCATCACTCACTAAGTGCAACCCGGGGTGCTATTAGAATTACCATCATCATTTCTTTTGTGCAATGAATTGGACGAACCCTCGTTCCACCTTTCTCCTTAGACACACTCACAGGTTTTGAAGGCCAGACAGATGATGCAGACCACCCAGCCTGACCTACACAGTGCAGCCCAGAGCCTCTTAACCTTAGTTTCAGCTTTGGGCCCATGGTTTTGTGCAAGTGCACAAGTGTTGGAAAGTGGAACAGGAGTCTTCTCAGTGTTTGTCAAGACCTATGTCAGGGCTGTCTCCAGCTTCGCAAGGGCTACTCAGAACAAATTACCTCTTTTTGGGGACATGCTGTATCCTCTCCATTTTTTTAACCATACATAGGGTACACAAAGTTTATATTAAAGTAACTACTTGCAGACCCGGTCCCTCTTCCTTGTTTCCCAGTCCTGCAGACCATGTTCAGAGGATTATGGATCCACACAAGTCATACCAGAAACCCTCCACTTCTCTTGAGGAAATTACTTCACCCTTGGGCTATAATGTCAGGCTCCTACCCAGGCACCTTGTGTGGACTCCTGAAATGTCACTTTTCCTTCTGCGGAGTGGCCTAAATTCAACCATGGGGGTGAAATGGTGGTGCATGACTTCCCTCTGCAAAAGAAGGGGAATGTTTAACCTTCATGCACCACAGTGCTTATCATGGCAGTGCTCAATTCCTGGCACGACTCCTTTGCCTGCCTTTCCCCAAGGTGTGTGTGATCATAACTCCAGCCACGCTGTGCTCAGTGGAGGCAGTGGGCAGCGTGGGAGGGGAAAGGACCCACAGTGCACCCCACAGATCATGGGCAACGGCCTTGATCCCCTTGCAAACAACCAAACCTGCCAGAACAGTATAAACAGTGTAAATCAGCAAACACAAAGTACAAAAAAAAAACCAAAAAAACCACAACCAAACAAAAACCAAACAACACCTCCAAAACTCCTGTTTTGGCCACTCTAGGTGAGGGTAGCTTCAAGCACCATTAAGTGAGGACACCATTTCCAGCAGCCGTGGACAACTGTTTACTCTCCAGGTCTTATTCAGCAGAGGCACTCAAGCGGCGCGCAGCTGCCGCAGGTAAGGCTGGCAGGGCTGACGGCGAAGCTGCTGGCCGGGACGAGGGCTGCGGGGACCACTCAAGGGCTGGTGGTTCTGGGCAAGCTCCTCTGACTGACTGTCTCTTCTGCAAAGTATAAAATTAATCTAAAGAAGTTGGATGTATAGGAGTCTTTCCTTCATACTAGTTCTATGTGGTCTGTATATATCTCTTTTTGTGTACAGTAATGCCTGTATTTTCTATAGCAGCCTACATCAGAGGAAACCTGTTTTCTAAGGTGTTGCCCTGCGTAGGAAAGGCTGCAAACGGTGGCTGTGAAAGGCCAGAGCAGCTTAAAAAGTGGGGCTAAGTTGACTTGATGTACCCCACATCTACCTCCAGCTCTTGAGTATCTTTGGACCTCTGATACTGAAGAGTGCAGTATGGAGAAAAGTGAGGGGAGTGCGGAGCAGGGTGATGCTCTGGTTGATATGGGGACCCATCCAGATCAGTATGAGTGGAGATATACGTGACTGGGTATTATTTAATCAACATATCAAACCAAGGTACACTGTATCATAGGTTGGCTCCAAAGCTTCATGTTCCCTAATGATGTGATGTCCCTGAGTGTACAGTTAGAGGCCTTGGCGTGTCCATGACCTCTCAGGTGAGCACATCAAATGCAGCCTGAAACAGGCTGCCACTTCTGCCCGAGTTTCAACAGATCTCCATTTTATCCTGCCTTATGGGGCAGATCAATATACTCCAAGTGTTCTACAATAAACTCCAAGTGTTCATTCTGGTTTGAAGCACTGCTGCTGGCCATTTGACTTGAATGGCCCTGCAAGGTTTGAGACTAATATGAAAACAAATTGAAAAGGGCTGGGTGCTTCTTTGAGACAACTCTTTTTACCCCTATGCTTCTGTAACCTGTTCTAGGATAATGATGTGTCTACACGATCTGCTCCATGGCCAGAGAGGCTGGTGGCACTGGCCTGCAATGTGCTGGATTCAGTAAGAGCTCCCCTGGGCTCTCCTCAGGTCTCCAGAAGCCTGACATTGCAGAAGTTTGCTGAATTTACTGTATTGCAAGAAAACAGCTTTATGTTTAGAATCTTAGAACCAAGACCAGTGAGAGCTAGGGCAGTTTATCTGGGCCAAAGGGGCTGGCGGGTTGGACGCAGCGAGACATCAGAGATGCCCAACTGTATCCTAGCACAGATAATGTGCTTGCAGTCAGTGGGATAGGACAGGGTACAGTAAATGTCTTTAACTTCCAGGCTTGTCAGCACAATTGCCTTGCAATACAAAGGCAAGGAGGGACAGAGCAAACCACAAAGCTGTTTGCTGTATTATTTCCAACCAGAAGACTTGGTGTACACAAAAGAGCAGAGCTCTTGTAATTTACCACTGCAATCTTCAGATGAAGTGTAGCTGTATTATCCCCATGAGTTTGATTCACTCACTACATTACCCTGGAGTGATGCTGGCATCACTCAGCAAAAGCAATACTGCAGTGAAAAGGAGCAGTGAACCAGGCAGGCTGTGCTTATTTTCTTCTTTACATGATACACAGTGAGCTGCTATTGGAGTTGCTACAATAATGCATTTGAGAGGAAGAAAAAGGAAGGATCAATACATTTCAAGAGACCATTCCACACTGAATCATATGGCACTTCCCAAATTGTCTGTGGCATGTTAGATGGTAAACAGTTTAGACTGTGGTCTTCTTGCAGTTCTTTCAGTTGTTGAACGTTTAAAGTTTCATTCACAATGTTTAGTTTATTGCTCCCTTTGAGCCAATATTTACCAATATTTATTAGTTGTCTGAAATAAAATTAATTGCATGAAAGGCATGCTACCTTTCAGACCCTAATGGGCCTTGGGAAAGTGACTTCTCTCTTTTATGATCCCCCAGTGGATCAAGCATCTGACACAGCGAACAGGGAACAAAGCCATCACATTTCAGAGGCAAAGCTCAACGTAGACCCAGCTCCTTGGGCTGCCACATGCCTTCACTTCCCTGAGAAGTTGTTTGATGCTCTGTGAAGGACATTCAGACCGTGTCAGGAGGTCCAATTTCTGAAGTATCTAGAAAAAAGAGCCCAATTTCAAACTTAAGTATAAATCCATGGGCTGACGTGTGCTTAACTAGCTGGGAAAGATTTAAAAAACCTGAGCATGTCACTTTGAGGGCCTAAGGAAAAATGAGGAAAATCTAGAATAAGAAAAATATGGGAAGAGTAAAGAGACATTCAAAGTGTTTTGAATCACAAGCAAAAGCATAATGAGGAAAAAGGAATCTTTTCAGTCTTTTCGTCTCCAGTTAACTCAGTGATCTGCACGTGTCATTATATGTCATGCAAATGAGACTGTAACAGTCCTCAGTCTGGGAGAGGAGTGTGTGTTCTTTCCAGCACTTCCCGTGCAGCATAGTGCATTGCCCCTGGTTGTCATCTGTACCTGTACCAGGGAAAAGCCATCAGCCGTGGAACTGTTTGTGGTGACTAAGGCAGGGATATGTGGAAGGATGCTGTACCTGAGACATCAGCCACGTGGAGACCTACCCCTCTGCTTTCCGCAGATGGTGGAAGAAGCATCAGTTACCTTTCATCCATCTGAGGAACCTGAGACCTGTGACCCCGCTGAAGTGCCCCATTCTCTCTGTGTCACCTGTGGACTGTCAAGGGAGCTCAGATGAGCTGAGGTGTCCATGCTGTAATGTTCAATGTCAGCCCTTGGCACTGTGGTCTGCTTTGTCCTGTTCTCCACTCATATCTCATGCATGCAGCAATTGACCTTGGAGAAGGATGCCTGTGCAAGCCCTTCTCACCCCATGTCTTCCCAGGGTGACAGCCTGCCTTTTTCATCCTTTCAGTTAATGCAATATATATATATTTAAATAAAAAGACTTTTCCCTTCCCTCCTCCTGCCTCCCACAGCAGTCACCCAAGGTCGTTCCCTGTGAGTTTGGGGAGTATTCCTTGACCTGAAGCTGAGAGTATCTCCTGTGAAAATCACAGCGTATGACCTCCTCTTTGTGCTTTGGGCCAGGCTTCGACAGCTACCCACCATGTGTCAAAACCCCCTTTCCCATGTCATGGGGTTGGTTTTTGTCATGGTTTGAGCCTGGTCAGTAGCCAAGTGCCAGCACCTGGAGAATATTTTGACATCCTTTCAACTGAAAACTATGGAAATAATCATTCTGTGGTGTCGTGGTTTGAGCCTGGTTGGCAGCCAACCACCATGCAGCCACTCTCCCTCCCTTCTCTTCCGGCAATAAGAAGGGGCAGAGAGCCAGGCTTGGGGTTTGAGATAGGACTGGGATGGGGAAAGATCCCCCTATATGGTCACGAGCAAAAGTGAGACTCGTTAGGGGAAGAAAAAAAAGGACATACGTTTATTACAGACACTAACAACATGTAACAGAGTAGGACAGTGAGAAGCATTGCCACATCTTGAGAACACCTTCCCCCCACCCCTCCCTTCTTCCTGGGCTCAGCTCTGCTCCCGATATCTCTACCTCCTCCCCCAGTGGTGCAGGGGCAGGGAATGGGGGCTGCAATCAGTGCTGCTGCTTTTCTCCATCTTCACTGGGGGGAGCTCCTGGAACTTGTTCCCCCTGCTCCATCGTGGTCCCCCTCTCACAGGAGACAGTCCTCCACAAATCCCCTCTGACGTGAGTCCCTCCCACAGGCCGCAGCATTCCCCACACTGCTCCGTCGTGGGTCACCAACTTTCTTGGACTGGATTCCCTCCCACGGCTGCAGCCCTTCCCGAGCTGCTCCGGCGTGGGACTCCCCCGCATACTGCAATCCTCCCAGCGCTGAATTACAGCAGCGGGGCTGCCTTTTCCCATGAGACCCCGGCCTTCTTTGGGCACAGCACCTTGATTATTGCAAGCAGGAGCCACAGGCCATAAATCAATGTCTGTTCCACCGTAGATCTCCATGGGTGTCAGGGGGGGCCGCCCTGCCGTCTCCCCACAGGATACAGGGGGGTCTCTGCTCCGGCACACCTCCCCCCTCCTTTCTTCCTCCGTTCCTCCACTGACCTTGGTGTTCACGCAGCTGCAGCAACTCCTCCTCACCAGTCCCACTGCCCATCACCACGTCCCTTCTTAAATACGTTATCGCAGAGGCGCAGCTGATGGGCTCAGTTTCAGTCGAAGAGGTGGAGCTGACTTGGAGCTGGGGGAGCTTCGAGAAGCTTCTCACAGGGGGCCGCTCCCTATAGCCCCCTCCCCTGCTACCAAAAAACCCCACCACTCACTCAAACCCAGGACAGTTTTACACTGGGAATGTTCCGAATCTCAGGGCCAAAGATTCCCAGAATGGGTTCCCAGCTCACTCTGACTTCCTCTGGAAGGAAACCCAGGCATGCAAGCAGGGAGGGAAGTCACGCTGTGCTTTGGTGGCTGTCCCCTGCAATGTGACCTGCTCAGCCCCACTCGCAGCTCATGGCCTGGGCCAAGCAGCTCTGCCTGTGCCACCAGATGAACCCTCCTCTGCTCTGCTTGGGACCCGAGGCCAGTAGAGAGGGCTTTCCTACAGCTCCCTCGTGCAGACAGGTTGCCACGTGCCTGGGAATAGGTACGCAGACACGGCTAAATGCCTAGCGTATCATCTGAGCTGGATTGTTAAATGGTACAGGACGGTGGTGTGTTTGATTCCAGAGTGTCTAATGGATCTCTGTGGAGGGAAATCAATGCCATTAATACAGGAGCACTGGTCTGGTTTTTTCGCTGCCTCTCAGCACCGATCAATCACTGCAGGCTGCCACCATCTCATTCACCATCTAGATGGAAATATCCAGCGCCTACATTTGCAGGCTCTTCCCAGCCGTGAACAGCATATACATCTGCGTGGTAGCAACCGTACACAAATAGCCTGGTTTTCCATCATCTAACTCCCTCTCCTACAAACCGTCTTCCTAGACTATATTCAGAGGACCACCCAAGCACTACTTTATTTCTTCTGATACACCAGAAAATGAATAGTCAGTGTCCTGTATTTGAAAGGGATTTTACACCTCTTCTTGCATTCAGATTGGTGTTTTTCTCTTTAAACCAGCAGATACGACAATGATGCAGTTTGTTATGTGGATACGTAAGATTTTGGAAGGAGCGGGGGTATTAAATGTTAAGTTTCTTGATTTTCAACCTTAGTTAGTCCCAAAGCCTCAAAGCCCTCAGTTGTGTCTTTGCTGTATTTTGGTACCAACCATAAGTTTTTAGGTGAGGATGCTTGAAAACTCAGTTATAAACAGTGAGGTTGGACAAACGTATGCATAACAACTATAATTCTTCACCTACTGAAAACCCAGGAAAGCTTTTTTCTGTTTCAGAAAGATACATAATAAAAATGTAACCACACTTGTTCACTGCTACAGATCAACAGATGAGTTTATATGTTGTACTTGCAATGTTTCTGAAACATCCTTTGATAGCCATTGTCTTTAAATGACATGATGTGTACAAAACCAAGAAAATAATCAAAAATAGTAATATTTCTGATACTTTCAGTCTTTACACTAAAGTGATAAAAATTAGCTGGAATTTCTGTGGTCATCAAAGTGACTTACTGGTCTTAAATTATTCTGTGTTAACATTCACAATCTAGAACTCCCAAACTTCCATTTATTAGAAAAGAAGAAATCTTCCTTTTTCAAAAATCAGTGAAAAAGATTCCTTTACTTTCCATTATAGTGGTGAGTCCTATTCTTTTTTAAATTGAAAGCTTGTGGTACACATTTTAAGTATTTTGCAGTTATGCTGTGAGTTAACACCAATGTTGTACAGTTTCCATATATTCTTTTGAATGCTGCCTACATCCTCGTGGACAGCAGGCTTAAAACTTTGCTGGTTGCTGTTGTGAAGGCATGAAGACATCACCTTTCTTTGTTTTTATGCTTGTGGTTATTAGTATAAAATTACTGTCAATGATAACTGTGTGTCATTTTGCCAGCTGCTCTTCAGACACACAGTAAGAGACATGTCCTGCTCACGTGCATTAGATAACCAAGATTACTCAGTAAACAATTCTCCTGAAGACTATGCAAACAGTTCGTGTTCCATGTTTCATTTCTCTAGTTCTTAATTTTCCTTTTCTGGATTCGTTGGTTCATTTTAACGTGTTTCTAGGCTAATGTGACTGTCCACACGTTCCCCCACCTTTCTTCGCCATTGACTATTGTGATGAACTGAGTTGTTACACCAAAAGCAAATCCCAGTCTGATAAGAAGCAATAACATGCTGATCAGGTTTTGTGCCTCTTTCATAGATTGCTTGATTCAGCTGATATAGCCTTAAGTTATGATTGACTCCATTTGCCTGGCATGGTCATTTGGGTACAATGTCTCTGTCAATTTAACAGGCCTGAATAGTCAGAAGACAGTAATAAAAAAGATTAGCAGCAATCGCCCTTAGTACCAGATTCAAACTTCCTTGAAAAGGCACCAACAGAGGTTGAAAATAAGCCTACATTTAGTGGAATGTTATATCTACTGCACAGAAGTACATCCACTGGAAATGCACCAGATCAGGGCTTTCCAGCTGAGATAACCTTTCAGCAGAGCAAGAGATGCCACATGACCTTTATGCAATCTTACTGTGATGTTTCTAAAATATCCTTTGTTGACAGATTTAGATATGTGAACCAGAATAAGTCCTTGCTAAAATGCTCCAGCCCTGAGGGGGTCCCAAGTATTCTTGAGCTACAAGCTGCAAGCCTCTACAAGTAATCGACCTGTGATGAGAGCCAGCTGGATCACCTCCAGATGTTGCCTGTGGTGGCAGACACTTGCCCAAAGGGAACGGGATTGAAGCTACTCAGTTTTTCATCAGATAGCAAAAATTATCACTCTGTTGACCCCAGTTGCTTTGAACCATGAGTGTCCAGTGAGAAATGGCTCTGGATTCCAGCTCCATCTGACCTACCTAAGTCAGCCACTCCCTTTAATAGGGGCAAAATCGCCATGGTTTCTTTCTGGCATTGGATGATCAGCACATAAAAAAGCCTGTATCATTCTGACCTCAGCCCTCATACTCTTGGGATCAGCCTGACGCTTAACGCAGACCACAGCCCTTACCTGAGAACTGCCTTCATCCAGGTCTGTAATAAACGCCACATCCTCATCCCTCAATAGATTATGGTCATGGGAGGCCTCTGAGATAATCTTAACCTTGGGCTGTTCGAAACCATCTGGATTAATACTTTTGGACCTGGAAATTACTGTGAAGTTAACTGAGGGCCTGGGTCACTAATGTAACAGTTTTGCTCCTGACTGATATTCAAGAAGATGGGGATGCGTCCCCTGATCAGGACAGGCTAGGGACAACAGCTCAAGCCATTACTGCACTGCCTTTTAGTGTGTGGTTGATGTATAACATTCTTTACTCGTGCAATCTCTGTTTAAAAGACTTCAGATTGTATCAAGCCAGCTCACAGGGTGGGGTTGCTGCAGGCACTTTCCAGGAAGAGAACCATGTCTTGCCTTCATCCCCTCTGAAGTTTAAAGGCACCTACGGGCAGTCCTCTCCAGTGAAAAGGCAGTGGAGATCTCCTGTGACAGGAAACTTGGAGCAGGGAAAATAATGTGTTCTGGGAAGAAGATTCACTGGGCACTGACTATACGGGGTGGGGGATCTCCCACATCTTCCTGAAAGCTGGACGTGCCCTTGAAGATCTCCCCAGAGCACTCATCTGCTAGGGCATCTGCTTTTCCCTCTGAGGAAGCTGGGGTCAGCCGAATTAGTTGCAACAGGCATGAAACTGTGGACACTGTAACAATCTGCATTCTTATTTTAGTCAACAACTTGACTTTGTTGAAGACTAAGTTTTAAAATAGATGTCAGAGAAACATCGTGAGCTGGACTGAGCATCTGGCAACTCTTGTTGAGGTCAGAAGAGCACAAGTGTGTATGTTTGTAGGTGTACCTGCCCCTGAGAGCAGAAGAAGCAGTAAGTGTGGGCATCCTCAGGGCGAGGAAGGTGAGAGCCAGATCCCCAGGTGTGGCCAGATGGGCTAGGCTGGCCACAGTCAGTAGCTTCACTTGACCTCTCTGCATGAGGAGGGTGTCCCTCCTCAGTACCATCAAACCAGGGTCCCTCATGAACAGCACACTGTGATGGGGCCTTCAGTTAAACCATGCCGTGAGCTGCTCGAGCGGCCAGTCCCAGCACACACACCCCAGGCACCCGGATCCCTCAGCCCCCAGCGCAGCGCTTTAGTGAAACCGTGCAACGGGGCTGTGTCAGTCTTGTGTCAGTCAGCGGCTCACCTCCTCTCTCAGGTGGTTTCATTCACATCGCTCAGTCATCAGACACAACTATTTGTGGGGAACGACGGTCTTCAGGTTAAGGCATGGAGTGGGGGGATGAAAGTGCAGTCACTGGCTTTACTACAGATTCTCTCTGAGGCTTTGGGCAGGTCCTTTACAGCTGCATTTGCTGCTTACTCTTGTGTGTAAATGCACAAGCATGGTGAGTGAGCCAGACCGCCTGTTCTGCAGAGCTGCAAGACTCCCTGCAGTCGGTGTAGGGACAAGGATGTAATGGCGTCTCTAGTAAGCAGTTTGAAGAAACCTTGATTTCTTGTCATGGATGGTGATCAATGATCTGATTAACCCCTCTGAAAACCACCTATTCCCCAGGCTTTGTAAGAAAGAGGTTTCGATAGATGCTCTGAATTTCAGTTTAATGGGATGCCCAAGGTAGATAACATGAAGCCCCACTTGGTCCACTTCAAAACTGAAATATTCTGTGGCAGAATTGAGAAATGGAGGAAACCAGTGGTTGGACACCTGTTGGCAAACTCAGAGTGGTTCTTCCCACAGGTGTCTAGAACAGCAGTTCCTGAACTTGGGGTTGAAGGGAGAAGGCCTTCTCTAGGGGCCCCAGTGTGTATCACAGGGATATGTGTTAGATGGCGAAAGATGGAGGTGAAAATCCCCTGGTAGTTGTCTTTGCCCTCTTCACTTTTCTGTATCTTCTTCCCCACACACATATATCCATGAAATTATTTTCAGGAGATGTATGAAGCAGACAACGCTTGTCTGGAGGCAGTAACACCCTTTGGTGACTCATCTCTTCTCTTGCCATTGGATCCAAGTGATCAATACATTCCTCAAAGGTTGGGGAACCTCTGGGGTTGATGATCCCCCAGAACTTGGGCTCCAATTTACAGCTCTGGAACAGATGTCCACAAGCCCTGGAAGCCACCAAGTCCCCAGTGTGTCACAGGCAGCCTTGGCTCAGCAGAGCCCGGGAGTCCAGGCTGCCTCACTGCCTGCAAGACAAGCTGACAGCATCTCACAGTCACATCTGATGGACGTATGCCCACACATTGTTGAAATGAGAGCGTTTTGCAGAATGTTGTGACTCCTGCAGATTGGTGTTCGAGCCTGGAAACCTCTGTCGTCGCAGGGCTCACAGCCAGCCCTCGCTCTGCCCTCAGCCCTGCTTGCTGGGCAGTCCCCTGCCCGGCTCCCTCTGCCTCCACCGTTACAGCAGGCACCATTTCTTTGGCGTTTTCCACAGACCATGATTCCACCTGAGTCACAGTAAATGCTGCCATCCTTGTGGGGATGAGTGGGGGAGACATTTTCTGTTGAGTACAGACTTGGGGCTGGCAACCTTTGTGTTTGTGCTGGTGGGGATATGTAGCGAGTGCCAGCATGGTGTGATTGAAGAGCTTTCACTGGAGGAAGAATTAATAATGTCTGCTTCTTTCTTTCACACTTCTGCAAGACTTGGTCAAGCCTGGCGTCATGATTGATGGCATGAGCAAAGCCTTGTCGGCGCCGTCTCGAAGGCAGGTGCCTATTAATGAAAGAAAAAAAACAAGGATGAAGGTGTCTTGCAGGGCTCACAACTCCCCTATCAGTGCTGAAAAGTCGAGGTGAGTGGCTTGTTTCGGGGGGGGTGTATTTGCTGACAAAAGTCTGTGTAAACAAGGAGCTTGCGAGAACGTACAGAGAGCAGCTGCTCTGTATCTGGGAAAGGTAAATGCAGTGTGCAGAGCAAACTCACTCTAATTTAGGCAAATACTGTTACAAGCAGTGTAGCTGAAAAGACAACATGTTTACTGGGATGTTAACATGACTCATATCAAGTGCAGGGAAATGGGGAAAATGCCGGTGTCTGTGAGACTGCCGCCTGAAGCAAATAATTCCAGCTATGAAAACCCTTCTGTGGGAAGCATCTTGCCTTGATCACCCTTGGCACCTAGGCTAAAAGGTGCTTAGTACATGGCAGGATTTGGCCTTCACAGGCCTGCTCCAAGCACCAGCTCAGTGCTTTTATTTGCAAAAAGTGCTTTGGACATTGGGTGCCGATTTGAGCTGCCCCCAGGGGTGTGCTGCAGAGACAGGGGGTGCTGAGATCTTGCAGGGAATCGGCACTTTTCAGGAGGCTGATGCTGAGCCTCCCCCATGCTGAGCATCCCAAATCACTGGCCCATCAAAAATTCGTCCCATGTTTCTCCCATCTCAAGGACCGCTGCCACCTCCCTCAGCACCCCAGAGAGGGAAGCTGGAGATGCCTTCAGGAGAGCAGGAAGAGCTGCAAAATTTGGGGACAGAGCCCCACCTCGTGGAAGTGACCTCAGGCCCTGCTTGCCAGAGGCCTTTGTGGGGTGGTTGGTGAGCCCCAGCACAACCTTGTGCCCCACATCGTACCGGCTGCCACGTTAATTGATATAATAAATGGGTTTCTCTCAGTGTCAGTCACAGCACAACGTTGTCCCCACAGGCACACAGCGTAGGCGTGGGGTCGTGCCTGGGTCTTCCTCTCCCATAGTTCAAGATAGTCTCTGCAGCATGTGTGAATGGTAGTCATATTTGTGTTACTATTGAAAAGAAAAAGGGTTTTACTCATTACAGCAGGATTCTGATTTACAGACAGTTGGAAAGCTGATTGAAGACCAGGCCAGGCACCTTTAGTTGAAGCAAAGAGCAATGAAATGGCGTTTTAAGTGGTCAGCCCAGGCAGCAACAGGAAGGCGTGAGGCAGAGCAGACCTGGGGACCAAGGGCTGGGCCAGCCATCACGAGATCTCTGGCTGAGGGGAGCTGCTGAGCGAGCAAGAATGATGTGGCTCAGGAGAGGCTGCAAGTCAGCATCTCTGTGAACCCATCTATTGGCTGTGTTTCTGTATATAGAAATGGCCCTCTCCTCTTTTTCCCACCTGTACCCGGGACAGATGGTTTCTATCCACTTTGTTCAAACATGAAGCAGGACAGTAACAACAGACCATCGCCTCTTCCTCCTGGAAACCCCCCGGGAAGGTCCTGTGGCACCTCTTGGCAATGAACAGAGCCAGGCAGCACCAGAGCAGAAGGGTAAGCAGCTTTGAAATCATTACCCAGTGGCTCCCACAGAAAGCACCACCAGGCAAGGGCTCCTGTGCCCATACGAGGGAGATGCAGGACTGAATCTGCTCTGTCGGGTTAATTTGATTTCTCTTGACAGTTTATTGTTCTTGTCAGGAAGACAAAGTGAACTCATGCCCTTCTAAAGCTTCTGATTTGGGAAATGAAGTCTAGGTCTGCCATATGTGTCAGAAAAACAATACTTCATTTTTTCCAAACCCTGTTTTTCTGTCTAGAAAACATTACGTTTATCAGCCTGTTGCAGTCAGCACATAACTGTGGTTGCTACCCTCGACATGTGTGATCAGGGATCCTGGAGGGATTAGCTAGAGACAACATGGTAGAAAATTTTCTTTCCATTAGGTTGATATGCAAAACCCCTAGAAACATCAGTGATGTTTGATTCATTTGATATAATCAGGGATGATCACATCTCACACTGCTTGGCTAATTTGTTTTTTTTTAATTTAGATTTTTCCATCCTGTATTTCAATGCCTAAATTCCTGTAAACCACAGAAGTGGCTCAAAAAACCTGTGATTTTGCACACCAGAGCACAGAGCTCCACAGAGACTGAGGGGAGCTTCTTCTCAAGAGCTCTTAGTAGGAAACCCAGAGCAACAGCCAAAGCCCCTGGTATATCCAACTGATGTTGTTTCCATTTCTTCAGACTGGAAATTCCCAACGTTTTGCTAAGGAATCACCATTAGTCCGTAAAACATGAGGATTGGTTAGACAGCAAAGTACATCTCTATCACCAGGTGCTGGTGCGAGGCAGGTGCTCAGACAAAGCAGTTGCCTCCTGCCAGACCAGAGCAGCAGCAAAACCCTGGGCCAAGCCCGAATGACCTCGTGATAAGCAGAGCAGGGTGCAAGCTTGGCTATT
Source organism: Tyto alba (assembly GCF_018691265.1). Lineage (NCBI taxonomy): Eukaryota > Metazoa > Chordata > Aves > Strigiformes > Tytonidae > Tyto > Tyto alba. The sequence goes on along the minus strand of NW_024881282.1, from coordinate 22,359,138 downwards.
TATAAACCTCTTGCAGTAAGAATTCAGGGACTGAGCAGTGTGTTTATGTCTGGGATTAATGTGACTCTTGGGGACAGGCTTTGCAGTGGCTTACAGAGTTGGTTTTAAATGTTTTATGGAAACACTGAACAAACACCATTAGCTAGCTCAGCACTTATTAATAATTAAGCTGGATAGCACCGAGCTGCTTTCAATTGATTTTTAGAGGGGAAAAAAAAAAACAAGCTGGAAGTTTAATTTCCATGAGATGTGTGTAAAGAGAGGTGACAGGGGCTAGCAGTTTTGAGCTGCCACGCTGAGGAGCACGAGCCCTCCAGCACACAGCACTGCAGAGGGGAACATCCCCCAGCTAGTGATGGTGGAGACCAGCTCCCCCCGGGGTGCTGGCCCCCTGCTCGGGGCTGGTGTCCCTGGGCCCGGTGGAGCTGACAGCAACACCTCTTCTTCCCTTTCGGGCTCCCCCCTTGCACAGGTGCCAGCAGTGGAGGCAGAAGTTTGGGTGCTCTCCCCATGTCCAACCCAGGTCACAGGAGTTTTCCCCATTCAGGATGCCCCTGGCTTGCTGGGGTGCCTGGTCAGAGAATGCACAGGGGCTGCCAGGGCCACTGTAGCTGGCCACCCTCTGAAAATCCCCGCACCCTCCATGGGCTGATTTTGAAGCAAACCTTCCTCTCAAACCTCCCTGCCTGGCCTTGGCTCCTGCCTGCAGCGGGAAGGTGGTATTTTGGGTGGTTATGGGCTGAGGTTTGCATGCTTGGTGCCTGGTGCGTGGGTGACATCTACTGACTGCGTCTTCAGTTTCATTTTGTGCTTTTACAACTAAATAAAAACCGTGCCAATAAAGTGATACTTGAGATTGTGCGCTGCTGTAACTGCTCACTTACCTGTCTCAGGGTAAAAGCCAATAAATTATTTATATAACTGCATGAAGGCTGTGTGCCCCATGTCAGGGCCCTTCTCTAGGTTTTGACAAAAGACCAAGACTTGGTTTTCAAGTGGAGCAGTACAAAGCTGTGGGAAATCTTTAAACGTGAATGGAGGTTATTTCCATGTAATTTACTCCCTTATGATTAAGATTAGTTTTTTTGATCTGTTTCTTTAATTGACAATTCACAACCAGTCCAGAGCAAAACTAAATATGTGAGGTAAAACCAGTCAAGTTTTCTTTACACAAAAATGCTGCCACTAGTTCTAGAATTTATTTTAAAATGGCATACTAATGGTTTACCTCTTGAGGAGTAGAAGGTAATATTGACAAAAAGCAAATGCCTACCTGCCTCCAAAACCCAGAATATTAATTAATCCAACAAATATTTGCAAAAAGGAAATACCTGGGTCCTTTTTAAAAAATAAGTTCCAAGTTGGTAGCTTCTGGTGTGATGCAGTATTGTAGTTAAAATTCAGGTAATAACACTTGGAGCTATCTTCACAAGTTGTCCTGGCTGGATACAGCTCGCCAAGTGCCTGGCCGTAGGCATAGACCGGCCAGAAGGCTGTAACTGGAGCAGTATTGCTTTGTGTCTTGGTTCTTGCATAAGACTGAAACTTGCTTTGCTTACTTGTGAGTTCTTAACCCATGCAGCTGCAAAGAAAAAAAGTTGTAAATAGAGTACTTAAAGGATCAAATTCAAAGGTGAATAGAAATTAAACAACACTTGTGCTTTCAAATATTGTCATTTTAAAGCCTTTTGTTATTTTGTCACCTGGCATTTAATTTGTGTGTTTAGTCAAGGTGAGGCTGCTGTAGAGACTGTACAAGCGGTACTTTGGCATTCACAGTGTAATACCACTCACAGCCACTGCAATATCTGCAATGCCATAAATGTTAATCCAGCTCATCCTCTTCTCCTACATTATCTCTTCACACCTATTGTCAGCTCCTAAAGCAGAAGACTGGGACAAGAGGAATCCTACTGCAGGACCAGCAAAAATAATGTGCCCAGCTGTGATACAGGCTAAGTGAGCTGGGGGTAGGGGAGCTGGTTGAGGATGGGAGAAGCCAGCTTCAAGATTAGTGCTGAGTATGAACATCTCTTTTTCACTGTTACCCGTTCCCGAAAGACGAGCACTCAATTACTGTGAATTTCTTAGTGTCTCTTCCCAGGACGGTGACTTTCCATTCCATACAGTTGAGCACCATCTCACTGATGCTGGTCCAGTGTCCAAGGCCACCAGTTCTTCCCCTACAACATCCCGATCCTCCTATGCACTGACCGAGCATCTCCAGACACCATCCCAGGGTCCTGCGTTCTGCCTTGATCACCAAGGAAATTCTGTCCAAGACAAGTCCTTGAAGAATGCTGCAGGTTGTCTGCTGCGTCCCCAAAGCCTGGCCTTACCTACGTGGCATGATGGATCCCATTTTCTACAAGCTGCCTGATGATAATTTCTCCAAGGGCATCCAACGAGATGCTTTTCAGATAACCACAGAGATTAAATACTGCTTTTCCCCTATGAAAAAAGGTGGCAGGTTTGTCTGGTGTGACCTGTCTTTTGTAGGTCCGTGGGGTTTTTTTTTATTCCTGTTTCATGCCCACTTCTTGGCTTTCATTATTCAGCCCTTCCTGGACATGCAAACTAATGGGCCCATAGTTTCCTTAGTCTCCCATACTCCTGAGTAACCTCAGCTCAGTCCTTGATTACTTATCTGCTTCAGATTTATAGGTCTCAACTGCTGCTGCTAAACCCAGTTAAACTGCTTTTATTACTTATTTTATATTTTTTCTAATCTAAATCTCTCCAGATTACTTGCATCTGATCTCCAAGAAAGCTTCCCTATGCTCCAAAACAGAGTGTTAGTTCATCCATTAATCATTGCTCCCCCCATAGTTAACAGTCAGTGCTAAAAATTGGAACATTACAAGTACAGTATATTCTACATGTGATACAAATGAGTAATGTTACGCTTCGTCTTGTGATTTACAAAATAAACTCCTTCTAGAGATACAAGAATGTAAATCCTGCAGAAAATGATTTGGTCAGATTGTCAACCGTGTGCAAGAAGAGTGCTTAGTGGCTTTAATGTCTGATCTCAAATGCTAGGCTGGCTGAAATTTAATGCAGATTATTTTGTGGTGCTCTTTTGGATAAGATACTATAAGGAAATCTCCTGCATTTTGAAGTCCCGTACTTTTTAAAAATTAATTTTATTTTTAACAGCATGATTTATCTCAAATGTCCTCTGGCAAAATTCTCACTTTTCCCATTAGATGTTCTGCTGACCTACCCCCAGCTGACATCTTCCAGCCCAGAGACAATGTAATGATGCCTTATAATTATTGCTTTTAAAGTCCTTTGGAATTTACAGCTGTATAAATGTCAGTGGTATTCTGTAAAATACCAGTTATGAGAAAATCTTGGAAATGTGCCCAGCTATGATACTGCCAGGAATTTGGATATAAGTGCGACGTGACTGCTTTGGATAAGAAAGAGATTAGGGTAAGTTGCTTTGATTGATAGTTCCTAAGAAACGTGCTCTGAGTGCTGGGATAGAGTTTGCTTTAGTTTTGATTTCTTCATTCCTGCAGAGATAGAAATTGGCAGCCCTCTGCTCCTCCAGGCTCGCATACAGCTCTCGCTGCTTCTCAGTAAATAGTATTATTTCAGATGCCACAAGATGGTGCCAGCAGTCAGGGGAAACAAGGGCAGGACAGACCCAGGGAAATCGGCCTGATTTGAGGTCGGGAGGGTTAGTTAAACACGACTCCCGGGACCTCTGCTCTCCGTTTCTAGTAAAGGACTTCAATCCCAATCTCTTCCATCTGCTCTTAAAATATTTTTCATGGTTCTGCACCACACTTCAACAGCCTATTTTAGGATTCAGCTCAGGATGCTGTAGGGCAGTTGGCATTCCCTCAAAAATTTAGTTTTTCTTAGAAGACAAGCATTTCTGTTGTTTCCCCTAGTTCCTAACAACTGTTTAAAATCAAGTGATGTGGAAAATCCAGTGATTTCTATGTCATAATCTTTCATGCCTCATTTCTTTTTGATTAATGTTTGGCTGTGACTATTTTTGTTACTTAGTCATTGCAAAATCAAACCAAATTCCAGTGTTTCTTTTAAGAAATGAGTTATTCTAAGTTCTCCACTATCACGATGGGCTTCCTGAGGGAAAATGTTGGGACCCTGCTGACGAGGTGGACCAGAGTCTTTCTGCTGAGCAGGTATCACTCACATCCTAGTAAAATTCCATCCAGATAGTTCCCATCTTTGAGGCCAGATGTAAAATTAAGTTCTGCTTGAACTTAAACATTAAAACGCATCTGCACTTTTGTGGAGAGGCCTGGAGGTGCATGCAGAGTGGAGCTGTAGTGTTGCTCTTGCTATGGGGTAGAAACGGGGCCAAGGAAATACCCTATAGCCCAATCACTTCATATAAGCTGGGCAAAAGGATGAGGCACATGGACCGTTCCTCAGCCTTTGCTCATACAGGCTGAAATAACAGGAGCATTGCAGTGGATTGAGGGAAGGCATTACCCCCTCTAATCAGCACTCACTAGACCACATCTACATACTGCACCCAGTTTTGGATTCCCCAGCACAAGAAAGACATCAGCCAGCTAGGCTGAGTTCAGCAGAGGCCACCAAGATGTATTCCTGGAGGTGAGCAGGATGGATTATATTTGAAGTGCCTTTCTCTCTCCACTGGTTATAGAGGGAGCCTAAATACCTGAAGTTAGGTGATACGAATTCAGTATGAGGTGAATCACTGAAGGTCACAGCGGGATCTGGACAACCAGGACTGAAAGCCTAAGTTTCTTGAGTGCTTAGCAGCTACTTTAAAAACTAACTTGGACTTGGTTTTAAGCTTGCCTCTGTGAGTGACCAGTTTGCCAGGCCTTTTTCATTGGTTTCCACACATGCAAAAGCTAACTATTACCCAAGCATTCATCTTACATTACTGGCTTGATGCATGTAACACCCCCTGTATATACACCACGTTTTTTCAAGTAATCCAGTGATCATTTCAACAATAACTTTTACCTTGACTAAAAGAATAAGTGAATACCCTCAGTTGGGTCATCTTTTACAGGAAACAGGCTCCATAGATGAGTAGCATCCTGTAGTCTTACGTGTAGCACTGAAACTGAAACGATTGTGATCAGCAGTTCCTGGTCTGCAATTTGCATTTGGGTGTCTTGCCAATCGACGCTGTGATGCTGAGGTAGCTGTGGAAGTCAGTATTTCCTGCTCCCAGGGTTTAATCCATGCTCATTTTCAAAGGTAGAGCCTGAAGATGCTTGGCAGTGCAGGAAATTAAGCCTCTTGTGCAAGTCTATAAATACAGGTATAGATGTCAAGCTGAAGTAAAGAAGAGAACAGATACAGCTGTCTCTAACGTAGCTGCTGTCTTATAGACTCCTGAAAGTACCATTACACACAGCTCTTGTGAGCCACCGTTTAAATGGTAACAACTGTAGAAAAAAAAACCCACCCTAGCGTCTTCCTCACTGTATCTGCAAGCCACAGGAAGGAAGAATAAAGATTTTCAATATTATTTGTATCTCAAAGACACAAAATGCAGTCATACTTTAGCTTTCCTTAAGGAAGCCAGTATTCTTGGAAGTTCAAGTGGTTAAAAACTTGGTTGCATTATGTAGTCGCCTCAAGATGACTTAAAAATTTTAAAATAATATAAATAAATTATACATTTTTCTTTTATTCTGCTTAGTTTTCTATCTCTGCAGTAGCTCTATACCAACAGAGCATGCAGTCTCAGTGTATGCAGTCTCCTCCCGGAACAGTGACATTTAGGCACAGCTATTTAAGAGCTCAGTGTAAGAGGCTCTGCTACAGGTTATATTTGATAACAGAAGAGGTGCCCGAGAGTCTGTGACCTTTAGTGCAATAAAACAGTGGGATAACAAGGATCAAAATTTAAATCATGAGGACCTACAACCAGCAGGGCTGGTGCTGGGCCCTTGGAGGAAGGGCATCTCTGGAGCTGTCTGTCATAGCTTGCTTGATATGTCACATTAGCATCTTTTCTATGTTGACCCCCTTGAAATGCCACATCCCATTTCTTTCAGTCCAAGCATCCAGTGCCAGCGCTAGCGGCACAAGGTTGTGTTAACTCTGAAAGATTTCCCATGCATTGGCCTGAAGGCAGAAGATAAATAGGGGTGCTCTCTGCTCCAGCTCAGGCAGTCAGATTGCCCTTTCAGAGCAGCGTCACGTGGATTTATTCCAAGTTTTCAACACTGTAATGCGGGGGAAGTTTTGCACTTGTGTTGAGGAGAAGCAGGGTCTCCTCCGAGAGGGCTGGCAGCAAAGTGTGTGTGAAGCAACCCCGGCTCGTCCCTGGAGGAGGAGATGCTCCTTTCCTTAGGGACAAGGAGAGCAGGGGTGCCTGTGGCTGCGGAGGGAGCTCTGGGAAACACCGTCACCTTCTTCACAGGCTGCAGGACTTGTTTCTTAGATCTCGCCTCTAGCATAAACACTTGTGTGCATACTTGCATGTGTCAGTGTTTATCTGAAACAGGGCTTCCCAACGCACTCGCCTCCAGAGGACGTGAGAGAAGAGACATGCCCCAGAAGGCAGGCACACGGCTGCCAACACTCCTCACTGGTGGTCAACACTTCTGCATGAGCATGGCCCAAGAACCTACAAAGAATAGAGTAAAATTTTTCCAACTCTTACATTATCCTCATTTTCTAGGAAAAAAAAAAAAAAAAAAAAGAAAAAGAAAAAGAAAAAACGATTTTTAAAAAGGATGCTTTAGGAGCAGTTATGATGTGCATAAACCAGTGGCCAGATTAACTATCTCTGTAAACCTTGGTCTACAGTTTTCAATACAGGGCAATAAAACCTCCTAGGAAACAGCAGCTCAGTGTCCTTCAGCAAAAAAAAAACAAACAAAACCTCCCTGAGTTATTTTAGAAACCTGAATAGCACTGCATAAATATATTTTCCTTCTCCAAAAGGCAGGTCAGAGCAGCCTCAATTATCAGAGGCCAGAATAGAAACAACATAAAAATAAATCCTTTCAAAGTTTGCTCTCATTACCACATTTGGCATATTTAAACATAAACACCATCTGTGTTTATCATGAAATACAGTGATAACTGCTGTCCAATCTTGCAGTGACACCAGTGTTTATGGAGTGTTACAGTAAGGGGCACATGCAATGCTTCCTCAGAAACTGAGCTCCCCTGAAATTATTTGCTCAGCCACCAGCTGCTTATGTAGATAGGAGGCACTTTTGCCAAGGAAAGGATTACCATGGAAGAAAAACAAAGCCTCAAACCTTGCTCTCATGGCAGCTTCTTCTAGCAAGCCCAAGGATGCAAATAGCAGAGAGAGTTAGTCGCAGCAATGAATCAAGCCATAAAACACTCTTTGTGCTTTTAGTGGTTTAACTCCCACTGGGGGAGGAGGAGCATCTGCAGAGCTCTGGGGTAACCTCGCCGCTCTGCACCCTTGCTGGCAGAGGGGACCCACTGTCCCTCTGCCTTCGCAGCAGGCTGGGGATGCTGGCGAGGGCCACACGCACCAGCTGGGCTGGGCTGCCTCCTTGCCCTTGCACACCGGCTCCCAGGCAGGGATGGTGTGGCCCGTGACAGGACCAGGCTCTGTGTCCTTGCAGCAGCCCCTCTCACCCAACTCGGGCGCAACATCCCCAAAATCCATGGAGGGTTCGTAGGCAAACAGGAGCTGATGGTGCCAGTGGGAACAATTCCTCTGCAGCCGCTGAGGGAGCTTGCTCAGCTGTCCACCTGTGCCCATGGGTCTAGGCCATGGATGATGTTTATCTGGGCTCCCTGTGATCCTACAGCATGGGCTACTTCTGTACAGAACCGAAAGCAGAATTAAAAAACAAGGATAGGAGCAGAAGCAGGGTATGCCATGCCTAAAGCCAGGATGCAACACTGCCAAGGAGTGATGGCTTCATCACAAACTCTTCTGGACACCATTGTCTAGCTCAACACAGGCATTTGGAGTCCTCCCACTAGGACCAAATTGTCCTGTGGATCTGGTTCCAAGAGCCTATCAGCTAGCAACACGTCCTCTGTGAAAGCAAAGCCATCAGCTGTCTGTCTGAAACACAAAGCCACAGGTAAGGGCAGGCCTGCCTTCACCGCAGGCTGTGGCATTGGGACCTGTCTTTGCTTGTCCTTTGGTGACACCCAAGGTTTAGGTAGACTGCTCATATTAAAATCCTGGTGTGTGGTTTGCTTCACCATGTGAAAGAGCTGTGTGAATAATTTTGAAAAATGTCAACTATTTTTAGATGATAGAAGAAATTATGTGAAGATATAACAAACTCTTTGACACTGAAAGATTTAAAAAAAAAAAATTAGACATCCAACATGTGTTACATCACCCAAACCTGAAGAGCCTGGAACAGCATCTGATCTCCATTGCTCTAACACCACTTGTCCAAAACAAGTGAAGATGAAGAAGAATTATACTGGCACCATTCAGAGCATAATTTGGCTCATTATCTCCCTTCTTGTAGAGGCGGCATTGAGTGGTCTGATGTGTAACAGAAATACATTGAAGCATGCAAGGACATTTCAATTAAAGCTAAAACAAATGAAAAATCCACAGTATTAGTGTTAATTTGTTGAATTCCAGCCTGATGACTTTATGAGAAGCAGAAGTTAGCAAAACTGTAGACAGCAGTTTCACAATATAAACTCTCTCATCAATAATATGTTCATAGTGTTTAATTTGAATTTTCCTTTTCTTAATTTCCTCTCATTTGCCCTAATTACGCTGCCAGTGTGTTTGCCTAAGCAATTTTTCTCTATCAACGGTGTTTACTCTCCTCAGATATCTGCAGACTGTTTACATATCTGCCTACACACTGTGTTATATTGTAGACAAACCCTATTTAGCTTTATGATTTTTCCTTATAAGTTGATCACTCTGGTCTTCTGACATTGTGACTTTACTCTGCACTCCGTCATCCCACCAAGACAGAGGTCTCGGGGCCCAGTGTACACTCCCAGAAGCTGTGAAGGCAGTAAGGATGACCTGCGTGGTAAGCACCCTGGCCCACAGCCAGAGAAGCAGTTTTCAGCCTGTGCTTAACTTTAAGCACATGAGTAACCCTACTTGGTTTACTGAGATTACACATGCCTTTAAAATAAAACCTTGCTCAGCTGCTGTGCTGGTGTGGGACCAGAGGGCTCTGTCTATTCTACATCAAGCCCATTAAAAAAAGGACATTTTTCCATGACAAAATGCATGTGTGTGAATAGAGTTCAGGGTGTGTTTTCTTGCAGATATTTGTCTAATTTTCTGCCCACTATCACTTCAGTGTCTCCAGATGTGCTCTCGTATCTGCGCTTCTCCTCCCTACAAACATATGGGGCTTGTGGAACTTTCCAGAACAAGCTCATGTTCCTCCAAGCCAAGTCACACCCTTGTTATCTTCTGTCTGGCTTTAAAAGAGCACTTGGACAAGTGAAGGGTTGAAGGTAACTTTGGCAATGATTTTACTCTGAGAAAATATGACTTATGGTGGGAATGTAGGTGAAGTGGCTGGTGGGCAGCACAGGACTCGTTTCCTGGGGGGGTTCTGCTGGGTCACTGGCCTGTTTTGTGCCAAATTCCCAGTGTCTGAGGTATTCCTGATGTAACATTCCCATAGAGCTTCCCTGGTATCTGTGAAGACATTGGTCCTTCTCTCCTACTTCTCCACAGGGAGAGTAACAGGGTTGCTTTTTCTCCTGTACTTAACCATTTATTTTTATGAAATTTGTAAAAACTGGGCTCTGAGACACATTGGCTCTTGACAATCACAGTTTGGTAGTGAGGTAATAAGGAGGAACACCTTCACACATGCTCTTTTGCCTAAACCATGGTATCACAACAGCTTCGCTTCTGTAACAAACAAGGCTAAAAGGAGACTTCCTTGAGGAAACAAGGAATTATCCCAGATGAGTTACAAAGAGTTGTACAGTGCTAATCACATTCTCATTCCTTTTATGTGAATAGCTGGCAGAATCTGGGAGATCTGCAATGCTGAGTGCCTTTAAAGACTGATCTACTTTATTTGGATGTCCAAGTATAGACTGAGGACTGTAATGCTAGTTCTACAGATCTGTAGCTTGGGCCATGTTTTCTGATGAAACATGGCCTACAACAGAGAGCTGAAGCTCTTCACATCTGGTTGTACAGCACTGGTAAGGCAGACAGATGCTGGTGACTGCTTCAAATAGCACAAGCTTGAAGATGTGACATGTGTTATGTGAGGGAAAATCAATATCAGTATGTTTGACCTCCAGGAGACCACGAGAGCAGTTGCAGCACTCACTAGAGGCTTCATCTGCACTAGTCAGATAGTGAAGCGGCCACAAGCACAGCTCAGAAAGCAGGAAGGTGTGGGGGGGAAGAGTGAAGGACACCTAGAAGTCCCATGGTGAAAAATGGTGTGTGCTGATGGAGCTGCCATCCTGCCCCCGCTGCAAATGGCACACGGTCTCACCAAATCAGAGCACCCATAGCTCTGCTCATGGTGAGGAGACCCAGGCTTGCCTGCTGGCAGCACTGGTGGAGGAATTTACTGGGATCCCTGAAACACCTGTACACAGTACAAGGGCAGCCTCACCTCCAAGGTGACAGTAGATCTGGGCTCTTCCATCTTTCAACTTTACTTTATCATGAGTTGAGATCTCAGAAGTCTTGTGTTACTGAGCCCAGAGGCCAAAAAAGTTTTCTTCTGGGATGCCTGATTCCTCCCTTTGTCTCTTCTATACCAGAACAGATTGTCTTTGCTTGTCTTAATAGCAACCAAGTTTGAGGGGAGTACGGAAGGATGGACCCCACTGACTGCAACTGTATGTGTGAAGTGAACATGTCCACAGTCTATTCTCCAGCCTCTGAGGTCAAGTGGCACAGCACAGCTTGCGTTTGCTTGGCTAACCTGCCTCCACCTACAGCTAAGGTGTAGATCCATTCGGGTCTACTGGGAGACGAACTGTGCCCAGGCACAGGGCCCAAAACAACACCAGAGAGTGTTCTGCTAAGTATCCCACCAGGACAGCTGCAGGCCAGTGGTGAAATCCCATGTCCTCTTCCTTTCTAGTTTACTCGCATAGTTGTATCCAGAGACCAAAAGGAGGCCCAGGAGAAGATGGGCTGTGCTGGAAACTGGTTGATGAAGAGCAGGGCAAGGACAGTCTCTGGCAGAGGTGACAGCGTTATTGCTAAGCCATAGCTGCAGTAACAAGCCAAGCCACTGTCCTGTCCATCTCAGATGAGCTGCTAAGAAAGGTGAGCCCTGACCCTTGCAGAGTGAGCAGGAGGTATCAGGGTGGAAGGAGCAGGTAGGGCAGAGCGGGTATGACCGTGCACACCAGGCTGGATGGACCCACCATGCACATGGGGGCTGGATGGACCATTTATTTAAAAAAATCATCCTCTGGATCACAGCCCAGACTCTCATATCTTCTGTGAAGCAAGCTGCCCTCTTTCAGCACTGCACATACCTTTCATATTTCTTTCCCTCAAGGAAGTGTTTTGTGATGATTAATGAATTATGAAGGTCACCTTTTGGGTCTTCAGCTCTCACTGAACTCCAAAGAAAATAAAATCCGGAAGAGTTCCATCTAAACGTGTCATTGCAATTGTGTCCAGTTTACTTTATTTATGATTATGCTCACAATGGACTTATTAAAATAAATTTTTAAATAAACAGAACTCAAGACTCTTTGTGAAATGCTGAGGTTTTCTGCCTTAAAACATCTGCTGCCTATTTCTTAAGGACCATTTAGGTAATGCTAGAGCACATCCAGATATGCATCTATTTCCTGGAAATTGCTTAAACATTCTTCAAAAATGTAGACATCTGCGCCTTTACCACCCGAGGAAAAGTTAAGACTAAAACAAATGAGGCTGGGTAGCCGCTAGCTGAGAGAAATTCAATAAATCTACCCTGCACATGAACTGTGTTGGTATGTGAGACTGGAAAGCTTGCGGGCAGGAGACAGAATTTGACTGTAAGTCTGTATAACTCAGACTAATAATGCATGATGTTGCATAAAGCAACACAGCTATTTCAGCAGTGTGCCTTTTCTAATGACGTGTCTATTGAATAAACAACTGGACTCGCATCTTCCTCCACAACTGAAGATGCTTTGGACAGGAATTTCTTTTCGAGTGTCTGTCCCATTAGGTGGTTAATAATTGATATCCTTGGGGAATCTTATTCTACATGCCAAGTATGAAGAGGCACTAGGAGCATCTGCAGGATAACTTTTCCATGAGATGTGACCCTTGTCAAATATCTCCATGATGTTTGATGTCTCACTCTCTCTCTGGCAGTAAGAGTCCAGCTGCACTCTGACCTCCAGTGGTCCTATGGACAGTGTTAGAACTCTTCCAGTCTGGCTTCTTTATGACTTTCATTTTCATGGCTGTCTTCCCCCCACTTGAAAAGAAGTCAGAAAATAAAGCCAGATTCAGTGTTCAAGGTTCAGCTGCTGAAGAGCACTCCTGGAGAGTGCTCCATAACATTTATTGCTTCTTCCTTCCTTCCTTCCCTGTTCCTCAGCTTATCACAGCCTTGATGTCCCTCTGAATAATGGCACACCCTACCTCAGTTTGCTTGAGACACACTGAACTGACTTGAGGGACGTAGCTGAGATTGTAAGAAGCCCCTTTGAACCTTTCCTAAGCTGCTGTCATCTGGATGTAAATATCCCATCTCATTCATTTATAGTGCCTATTACTATTATTTTCTAGAAAGAAACAAGAGTCCAGTGGCTCCAAGTGCAAGCTGGAAACATGTCTAGACTTCACAAGTACCTGCCTGTTATAAGTAGCATGATAAAACTCATTGTCTGTGTCTGTTTTGCTGATTGTTGGTCTCTCCAATAGATGAACAGAGACCATATAGGCTTGTGAGTTTTGGATTAAAGCTGCCCTTAGACTACTATTTCTGTCTTACAGAACTACGACACCTCACTGGAGACTAATCTTGTTCTAGACCTGGGGAAAAGAAGAGAAGAAGCAAGAACACGAGCTGTAACATAATGTGATGCATCAAGTCTGGCTTGCAAGAGAGGCTTGAGAAACACATATAAGGACTTTAATAAGACCACAATGGAAAAAGCCTTTCTGGTTTTAAATGGTAACCATGTGATCCCAGCAATGAACAATCACCCTGACAGCGATTCTTTAGGACACATGATTTTAAGCTACCTTCAGAGCCCACAGGTCATCTTCATGGCAGAGGGGTGCGTTGGTACCCAGTTGTTCACATCTGTGACCACTTGGCTCGTGAGTTGTCCCAGAGGACTTACTTTCTAGAGCCTTTGCGTAGGACCCTTCCAGCTTAAAGCTTTTGCAGAGCACGATGTGTGCAAAGGCTAAACAGATAGCCAGATTGTTTTATATTTAGCTGGGGAAATAAAAAACACTAACACAACCCCTTAAGGATCATCTTAATTATTTACAAATGCAAAAATTCAAAACACCTGGAATCTAAACTGCCTCTTTGTCCTTAGTGCTTTTGATCTCAGGGCCATTTGTCCCCTGGCCTTATCCTGCACTTAACCAATTAATGGAGACACATCAGACTTCTTCCTAGCCAAGTCAAAAGAAACAGCTGTATGCCAAACTCTCTTATTCCTGCACATGAAGGATTTGTCACTTGATCAGCCAGCTAGCCACCAGTGTAATCTCACAACATCTGGTTTTACACTGGTGATTGACAGCACACATATTTCTTCCTAACTAGCATTGTCTCCACAGTCATCATATCAGCTGTACCTGCCAAGATGGTGCACACTGCACGGCCTCACTGCTGCTGAGCTCTGTCAGAGCGTAGGCACCTTGACCTCTGGGCATCACTCCAAACACTTCATATCCTGGGAGCAGCTGCAGTGACTTGCACACGCCTCTTGAAAAAGCATCAGTCCGGATCCTGCGTTGTCTGGATTTGTCATCAATGAAAATTCACTGATCCTACCGAAGTCTCCTCTCTCTAGTTCTTGTGTGGCTGACAGGGGGGCTAAATCTGGGCATGACAGCATGCTCGATTGTTGGTATTAAATATGACACCCCCAGGCCTTGGAACTCCTTGTGCTCTTCAGGCAGGTTATTAAATTCTCCACCAACACATCTGAGGAGTATTCTTCATTCTAGGAAAAGAAGGAGGTCAGCGTCACGTAGACAAGAATTAGCTATTCCTGTTCCCTTACTACAGAGGGCATGGCATAAGGATAGAGAAACCTGTCAGGAGCAGGGCCTGCCTTGGCTTGCTGAGGGCAAAAAGATGGTGTAATCCAGAAAGATGGTGTAATACAGAATACGTCGCCTGGAGAAAGCCCTCCTGGTTAGAGCCTCAGAAAGAGAAGCAAAGGTCCTGCCTCAGATTAATCTCATTTTAGGACACATTAGAGGGGCCCTAAAGCAATTTTCATGCACACTTCAAGCTGGCAGGTAAGAGGGGTTGCTGTGTCATCCAAGAGTCATTAGAAGAGAGAAAACCTCCTTGTTAGAGGGACCTCAGCAGCCTCCCAGCTCAACACTCATGTTTTCCTGGCAGAAGCACCTGTCTGCTGATACGATTTCTGTCTCATCTGTGAAGATAAGATATTAGCCCTCTCTTGGGCGTATGTTTGTGATGGCAAGTGTGGTTAAGAACAGAACTGAAGCTGGGATGCCAGAGACTTGGCATCTCTCAGATGCAGAGCAATGGGTCTTCCACTGCAGCATACACCAGCAGTGGGGTGGGCCGTGATCCCCCTTCTTGGGCAGGGGTTAGCCCGAGGCCTCACTCCCTGGGCTGACATCACCAAAACATCAGCTCTGTGGCACACGCCTGTGACAAAGTGCACATAGTGTTGGGGATAGCTAGATGGGTGAGAAAGCAGGCTCAGCACAACAGCTGACCTTGCCAAAAAAGACCCTCAAATAAATCCTCAAATGAAGAGTAAATGTAATCTCTTGATAGTAAAATCTCCCAGGAATTATTCAGGTTCATCTGGATTTATGGGGTAGGATGCATTTGTTCTGCTCTGATTCAGTTAAATAACGATCTGTACCAGCTGCTGTGAACTGGGTGAGTTCACTTCTTTGATTCAGTTATGCCTACGCACTTTGGAGTCAGCATCCTTCTCCTGCACAGAGCTATCTTCAGAAAGTTTCTCACTCCCATGGGGCTGGGGGAGCTTGCCTGTTGGCAGGAGTGGGGCCATGCTGCCCCACAGCCCACCGTCAGCATGAGCACTGCTTCCTGCCCTGCCCATCGGATAAAGCACAAATACCCACAGGCAGCAGCCATAGCTTGCAATGAATTCCTCCTTAAAATCTTGTCTTTGCTCTGATGGCTTCGAAGCTCTAGGCAATATTTCAGCTGCTGAGGTGCTGCATCACCACCTGGCATGTGTACGAGGTTGTCCCAGTGTCTCCCTCAGCTCCTCACCTTGCCAAGAGATCTGCCATCTCCCACCGTGTCCTGGGGCACTGAGCACCTTGCAGGAAGGGGCTGTGTCTCTGAGCCACCAATGAGACGGGGCCATGGCAAGAACTTCCAGCTGGGGCTTGTGTAGGCTGAGTTCGTTCTTATATCACCACAGCATTAATCCACTGACTAGCAATCGATTGCTGTCTGCACTATCAGGCTGGGGGAAGGTGGGCTGTTGCTTGTGTCCTGGGTTGAGTGAGTGGTGGGGTTATTTGGTAGCAGGGGAGGGAGGATGCAGAGGCAGCCCCCCGTGAGAAGCTTCTTGAAGCTCCCCCAGCTCCAAGTCAGCTCCACCTCTGCACCAAAACTGAGCCCATCAGCTGCGCCTCTGCAATAACCTATTTAAGAAGGGACGTGGTGAGGAGCAGTGGGACTGGTGAGGAGGAGTTGCTGCAGCTGCGTGAACACCAAGGTCAGTGGAGGAACGGAGGAAGAAAGGAGGGGGGAGGTGTGCCGGAGCAGAGATCCCCCTGTATCCTGTGGGGAGATGGCAGGGCGGCCCCCCCTGCCACCCATGGAGATCTACGGTGGAGCAGATACTGATTTATGGCCTGTGGCTTCCACCCGATTGATCAAGGTGCTGTGCCCGAAGAAGGCCGGGGTCTTGTGGGAAAAGGCAGCCCCACTGCTGCAACTCAGCGCTGGGAGGATTGCAGCATGCGGGGGTGTCCCACGCCGGAGCAGCTCAGGAAGGGCTGCAGCCCATGGGAGAGAGACTCCTGTGGAGGACTGTCTCCTGTGAGAGGGGGACCACGATGGAGCAGGGGGAACAAGTTCCAGAAGCTCCCCCCACCAAAGATGGCAGAAGCAGCAGCACTGACTGCACCCCCCATTCCCTGCCCCTGCGCCGCTGGGGGAGGAGGTAGAGATATTGGGAGCAGAGCTGAGCCCAGGAAGAAGGGAGGGGTGGGGGGAAGGTGTTCTCAAGATGTGGCAATGCTTCTCACTGTCCTACTCTGTTAAGTGTTGTTAGTGTCTGTAATAAATGTATGTTCTTTTTTTTCTTCCCCTAACGAGTCTGCCTTTTGTTTGTGACCATCTGTGGTGGTTGGCTGTTAACCCAGCTCAAACCACTACAGCTTGGTTTTAGCCTCTATCACTAAAATATCTCTCTTCAAGATTTCATTCTATTCTGTTTTTTTCTAGTCACTTAGCTGCAGTCTCAGTCCTACCCCAATCTCTGGGGCTTATGGATAATCACCTCTTTCAAGAGTGACATGTACTTTCCCAAAGCATCCTTTGGAGATACTCCCTTTACATGCAGACAACTCTCCTTTTTGGTTCTAGAGAGAGAACCCCTTAGGGGAAGGTCTATATTGCACACCTCAGATGCAGAGGAGACAGAACAGTCACAGACAGAGGCCATTTCAATTTTCTAGGTAGGCTTGACCACCCAGGCAGGACAATTAAGTTATTGCTGTCAAGACCTGTCTATTTTGGATCTTTATGCCTAGGTCCCTGTGACATGTACCACGAGTAAATGTTGCACTTCACAGACATTTCTGCTAAACTTACTGACATTGCAGCAGTTGGAAGAGGCACTGATGACTTTTGTTGTGCTTTCTGGTTAGGAGTTAGGACATCTTTCATAAACCTTCAAGGAGGAGAAACTTAGCAGTAAATAGCTTCAGGTTCTGGCCTTCTTTGGTTCTTAATTTTAACAGCTCCTGTCCTAATTATAATCATTTGCCATGTGATTTTAAAGCAATTATGAATTGACTGTAATGCATGCAGATTACGGATCTCTTTGTCATGCACCAAATTCATTTACTCTGCCAGCAATTTCAGACACTGAACTTCAGATTGTGACTCACAGCTTTGCGTAAATGATTCTACAGTAAAACCTGTGAAATAGTAAACCTTCAATAAACATTTTTCTTTAACAGGTTCTTCAGTGTTATTACTCCTTATAAGGACTCTTTGCCAGTGGAAAAGAAAACACTCCCACACAAACATGGGTAATTTAACCGGAAACTTTTTATGAGGTAGGTGATTGTTTTATACCTGAGCAGATATTTATTGTGATTACACTTAATTCCAGAAAAAAAAAAAAAAAAAAAATCACGTAGGCACAGATGCACTAGGGAAGCTGGGAGCAAAACCTTGCCAGATTCCTTGTCCAGGAGTCACTGGGTCATTTCCCTAGGTGCTACATGTGAACTAGTGCAGACCTAGTAACAGTGGCTGGAGGACACAGCCCAGGAGGAGAAGCTATGAAACACAGAGCATTCCTTAAAAAGCAGAGGCCCCTCCAAAATCGCATGCTGTTTGTGAACCAGACCAAATCAGTCAAAACAATGAACAGGCTTGCTTTGCAATCAGTAAAGTAGACTTAAGTCTGATGAAATAATTTAAAACTTCATGGAAATCTAGATGTCCTTCCCAAAACTTGGTCAGCTTTATTAGATTATTCAGAACAACTGCAGACAAGACTGCCAAACCATTCAATATACCAATACTGGTGCAATTGCTCTCCAATGTCATGGAAGCAGCAAATTCACTATGTATCCTCAAAGGCCATTCATCTGGAGTTTATAGACACTGAGAAGCCTGGGAAGCCAGCTGGGAAACTCAGGAGATCGCTGCCAAAAGCAGTGGCCAACCCTCCGAATCAACAGGGATTGATAGCTTGGTGTAGGAACATTACAGCTGGTGACACTGTCAGGGGAGGGAACCGACACCAAAATCATCAGTTGCAGTTAAAGTTATGCCATTCACTTCAGGCTGCAGAATTAGACCAGGCAATTCCTCTGGCTTCGTCATCGCCTGCCCAATACTCCTTTCAGCAGAATTGTGGTGATAACTTTACTACAGTTTCATAAAACATTGGGTACAATTGCTTACTCATGAACTGCATTGTGGTTCTTCTACAGCAGAGACTGGCTTCTAGCAGGCAAAACGTGTGCTAATTAACAGTATCATTTCTGGGAGGGCAGCCCATGGCTGTGAACATCATGATCAGCTGCAGAGACCAGAATGCCCAATACCCAGCTCTGAAGAAACTGTGCTTCTGTCTGTACTTCTGAAAGCTGGACTTGTTGTTTTCGTACTCACTGATATCAGCCTCAGCATCTGAGCCTTAATTCATATCAAAACAAAGTCCTGCTGGCTCCAGAGAGGGCCAAGCCAGGCCCACAATGATGGAAATTCTTTATGTAGAATAAGTGTGCAGCTGCCTCACAAACACTGGAGTTGTTAGCAAACAATGAATTATTTCTATTTTAGCTCCTCATAATAAAGATCTTGCAGCAGTGCAATAAGGGAGGGGAAACATAAGAGCCACTTGGAAGGGAACAACAGCACTACAGAGTGAATGAATCCTTTATTGCACACTGGTCCAGCAAAAACAGGATTCCATGGCTGTGAGAGAGGAGCAGCAGCTCGGTAGCGTGCAGCCCTACAGCTATACCTTCAGGAAATTACATAAGCTAAGATGTCACAGGATCCAGTGTGGTTAATTGAAGGGGACCATTATAGAGACAAAGCATAGGATGACTCTTTGTTCCACAGATTTGCAAATACTTCACATCAGCAAACAGGTGAAAATATCCTGGCCTCTTCTTGTTTTTGTGTCCTGAGTGTGTGCACTCCCTGTCAGGGAGCAGCAAGAGCAGGGGCTAAGGGGGGACATGGCCAGGCTCGGGCATGCCTGCAACCGAGCTCGGGCAGGGACCACAAGCAAGGGCCTGAACTTAAATACAGTCCTTGAGGAAAGGTGAGGTGATACCCAGGGTCCTGATGCTCACCCTGCAAATGTCCCCAGAACAAAGCAGATACTGTTTTAGCAAAGGTGCGGTCCTCATGCCTTGCTTGTGGAGGGAAGGTGTCTGGAAGAGAGGGGAGCAAGTGTGCAGTGCAAGTGTCTTGCAGGGAAATGCCCTTGGAAGTACTAGTAGCCCAATAGTGGACACATGAAATACTGCCACGGAGAGCAATTACTGATTTTATTGAGTCAAATGGAATCTGATGGGACTTGCCTACAAGACAGAAAGACCTGGAGACTAGATCCAGGCAATACTGTACTCATATCATGTATTTGGTGATATCCCTTTCAACCTCAAAGGCAGCTGTGACCATTGTGACTATGACTTGACATTATCTTAGCCCTCCTTTTTTTCTGCCATGTTTCTAACAACTCTAGCTCACTTTTTCTGCTGCTCTGTTCTAAAGATTTGCTAAGAAGGACAGAAAGCAACCAGAGGAACAGAGAGGTTCAGACAGTTAACACATCAGATGGTCTATCTATCTATCTATCTATCTATCTATCTATCTATCTATCTATCTATCTATCTATCTATCTATCTATCTATCCATCCATCCATCCATCCATCCATCCATCCATCCATCCATCCATCCATCCATCCATCCATCCCTTCTCAGGTATAGTCTACAGAGAGGGGCACGGTTGAATAGGGTCAATCAGGAGGTGGGACAGGTGGTCATCTGGGGTTTTTCTTGTCCTCTGACTTCCACCCCTTTCCTTTTCATGCCAGACAGAATTTGAACCCCAATGGGTGGTACTTTCACTCAAGTGCAAGTGACTCCTACAAGGCTACACTTAGCACAGGCAGTCTGTGTCCATGACCCTGCACAAGGGAGCTAGAGTAAGAACTTGCTACCTTTGTCTGAGAAACAGGTGTCTTTGCTGGCTAAAACCCACACTTGTTTACGTGAAAAACACAGAAGAGTGTAAGACTGGAAGTGTAGGACTGAAAGTGTAAGAACAAGTAGTCTTAAAGGATGCACTTACACTACTGAGTAAAAGAGAGCCAGGGAGAGAGCTCAAGCACTGGATCACCTGTGCAGTTGTCCATACTCTGAGCTCACTCCCTGGCTCCAATTTTGATGTCTTCATCTAGTTCTTTCTAATAGAAATCTACAGAAGGACTAGCCTTGAGCAGTGTGAACAGCCAAAGCAGCATGGCAGTGAAGCTGAGGATCTATCTCCAGCAGTATTTAGCCTCCAGAATTACAAATATATCCTCCACTGTGTTTAGCAGTATGGACAAAACCATTCAGACTTTGGATATTCAGTACATGGTCTATTCTCAGGCCATAAGCATATCCTTAGACTTCCAGATCCAAAAAGGTGTTCATGATCACAGAAAGTAGGATATGAAGTTGATCATGAACGTGGCAGTAGGATAGGTTTGAAAGCTTGCAAATGAATCAAGAAGTACAAAGAGAGGTGAGGTTATGTGCATGAAAGTTTGAGAAGCAGTGATTCAGTCCTAAATAGGACTTATCAGGTTTCCTGAGCTGAAAGCAAATGTATTGCTCTTTAATGAGATGTGTGCAGTGTTTCCCATCCCTGACCCCTGAATATATTTTCATCAAGTCAGAAGCAACTTCAGTTCATCCCTTCTCCATTGGGAACAAAAAGTGAGATCAGAATCTGTTGGTGGCAACTCTTTCTCTAAAATCACTACGTGGATCGTAAGTAGTTCTCATCTAACATTTCCTTCTGTTCAGGAGAGATTTTTCAGCAGCTGGTGGATTTGGTCATGTTCTACTGCCTGTCGTGGTTTGGGCCTGGTTGGCAGCCAACCACAATGCGGCAGCTCTCTCTCCCTCCCCCTCCGGCAATGAGAAGGGACAGAGAGCCAGGCTTGGGGTTCGAGATAGGACTGGAATGGGGGAAAATCCCCCTTTATGATCATGAGCAAGAGGCAGACTCGTTAGGGGAAGAAAAAAAAGAACATACATTTATTACAGACACTAACAACACATAACAGAGTAGGCCAGTGAGAAGCATTGCCACATCTTGAGAACACCTTCCCCCCACCCCTCCCTTCTTCCCGGGCTCAGTTCTGCTCCCGATATCTCTACCTCCTCCCCCAGTGGCACAGGGGCAGGGAATGGGGGGTGCAGTCAGTGCTGCCACTTCCTTCATGTTCGGTGAGGGGAGTGTCCGGAACTTGTTCCCCCTGCTCCATCGTGGTCCCCCTCTCACAGGAGACAGTCCCCCACAAATTTTCTCCAACATGAATTCCTCCCGTGGGCCACAGCGTTCCCCAGACTGCTCCGTCATGGGTCACTAACTTCCTCCGACTGGATTCCCTCCCACGGCTGCAGCCCTTCCCGAGCTGATCCGGCGTGGGACACCCCCGCATGCTGCAATCCTCCCAGCGCTGAATTACAGCAGCGGGGCTGCCTTTTCCCATGAGACCCCGGCCTTCTTCGGGCACAGCACCTTGATTATGCCGAGCAGGAGCCACAGGCCGTAAATCAATGTCTGCTCCACCATAGATCTCCATGGGTGTCAGGGGGGGCCACCCTGCCGTCTCCCCACAGGATACAGGGGGGTCTCTGCTCCGGCACACCTCCCCCCTCCTTTCTTCCTCCGTTCCTCCACTGACCTTGGTGTTCACGCAGCTGCAGCAACTCCTCCTCACCAGTCCCACTGCTCCTCACTACGTCCCTTCTTAAATACGTTATCGCAGAGGCGCAGCTGATGGGCTCAGTTTTGGTGCAGAGGTGGAGCTGACTTGGAGCTGGGGGAGCTTCGAGAAGCTTCTCACAGGGGGCTGCCCCTATAGCCCCCTCCCCTGCTACCAAAAAACTCCACCACTCACTCAGCCCAGGACACTGCCCAAAACGTGAAGCTGGAAATGGCAAACCCCAGTTTGAACTCTGACGTTTTCTTTGGTGCCTCAGGCAGTACCTTGAATGTGCCCCCCAGGAACTGGGACTTAGAGGATGTGGGAAACTTCAGCTGGCAGCAGCCAGTAAGACCTAGAGGAACATCTCTTTTGTATGGAAAAGCCTTCCTCCTTCTTCTTTGTATCTGTTTAGGGGTTTTTTTCCTCCATCCTTTTAGCACCTCCCCTATAAAAAGGAACATTGGATGCTTTGCCCACCTCTGTGGCATCTTTTGGATGACTAAGAAGCACTGTGTGTAATTTCATGACTTAAAAGATAAAGAGGGAAGGGCAAAGCTCTACCACTTGCTACTGTACTTAAAGCTGTAATTGTGTGTTAATACTTGCAAATATCAAGGCCACCTTTGGGAACAACCGTGTGTAATGGCTCTTCTTGCTATATTCCCTTTGTCCAATAGAACATAATGGCTAAATCAATGTAAAGTGTCATGCATTTCTTTTTTCTGCTCTCCCTGGGACTGTGCTTTCCAGTTACGTATGTTCAGCTTTGATCTCTAGAAAAATCAATGAAGATTTAGTTGTTCTCCAAAAAAAAAAAAAAAAAAAGGCCTAAACATTTAAACCATTTTCTGTCATCTTGGTGTGGAATATGTAATCCCTCTCTCCCTCAGGTTGCCATAAAGAGTGCCCAACTCAGCAAGCTTTTGTGAAATGAGCAGTAGCATAAAACTAGGTTTATACTTAAAGGTTGTTTTTCTTGGGTCTCATTCTTAACTGTAATCAGTTAAATTGTTTTTACTTGTACTCTCACAAAAGAAACACTACCACTTTGCTGTTCCTGAAAAATGAAGGCAGTTTTCACCAAAAAAAAAAAAAAAAAAGAGAAAAAAAAAAGTTGACCTATGTATCAATTCTCTGACATGCTCTTTGTGTCAAACCCTGATTTTTCAGTTCACTTGTATGCATGTCTGTGAACACAACAGAGATGCTCTTGATGCAAAAAAGACTTTGACTGCAAAAAGACATGGCATAGCTATCAGACTGTATGTGGGAGTCATCTGAAAATAATAAAAAATGAGAAAGCACATCAAGCGCAAATGAAAATGTATCTATGTCTATACAAAAATAAATCTTTACAGAAGATGTAGGAATACATTTGTAATAAACCCTTCATTTTGGCACTTAGGTATTCATGGTGGCTCTTGCCTCCAGTACAACCTTCTGTGCTTTCTTAAGGTCAGATGCCACAGTCAGTAAAATAATGCCTTACCTCTCAAGCTGTCTTGAGAAGTGGTAAGATTTCATGCCCTCAGATACAATTCTGCTCTTACTACAAAGAACAATTTTCAGGAATGATACAACACCGTCAGAACATCTCTCTGTGAAGCGTAGCAGGGACCTTGGGGTTTAAAAGCATCGCACTCAGAAAGGTTTGGCATCACAGCTCCTGGGCCAGCTGCTCAGCGAAGCAGGTGGGGAAGCTGAGCGATCCAGGGCGACCAAAGCAATTCACTACCATTTTGGAAAGTACTTGGCTCTGATTTTAACAGCTCAAATACCAAAGTTGCCTGGGTGAGGGAAAGGCAAAACATCTACTTAGGAGCATCAGAGTTTCAACAGGTAGAAGGTAAAAGCTGTGAAAAGTACCTTCCTAGAGCCCCTTGACCTGTTCCTCTCCCTTAATTATTCTTCTCGTGGGTTGTTGTGGAGGTTTGGGAGGTTTGGCTTTGCAAACAGGCGCAGACTGAAGCATGCTTGACAGTCCAGTTTGACCAGTTGCTTGCACTTCTTACGAGGAGGAAGGAAAGAAGCCAAATCCTCCTGCAGCGTGTGGGTGTATCAGCACGCCAGCTGTGTTATTACTGACATTACCAACCCGACAAGAGGCACGGTGTTGTCATTATGGCGCTGATCACACCCTCCATGCCCCAAGCACCCTTGGCTCCCCCAGCACTGAGCACAGTGTCGGCATGGGGTATGCTTGGGTCTGGTAGGAGGAGAACAACATGTAGCTCCATTTTTGAAAACAAAAGAGAACAGAACAAAACAAACAAAAAAAAAACAGACAAACAAAAAACAAAACCAAAAAAGCTCTGTTTATCTGCAGCTACTTGGCAAATGATGTCATCAAGACTCTGTTTCATTGCTTTAAGTGGACAATATTTGTGTCAAGCATCTTCCCCAACTCTTGTGTAAGGACACAGTGCAGGGAGTGGAGAACACCAGGAACCAACACACACCCACACCCCTACACCTGTAGCTGTTGCTGCCATCATCACCATTTGCTCTTGGCAACAGCTTAGTCAGTGGAGGATGGCAGAGGAGAGGTTGAGAACTGAAAATGTTTCTCCCAGTGCCACTCATCAAATGAGATGTCCTTGCAGGGTGTTTGTGGTGGACAAATGAGCTAGGAAATGAGGTCGGAGGATACATGGTGTTTGCCTCTGCAAGAAAGCGATGGTGAAATAGCCCACGGCAGCATTTCGCGGTATATCTCACTCTCTCTCCCAGCTTCTCTGGCTCAGTTGAGCATCAGCAGCCACGCTGCAGAAGTCTCCTAGCACTTTTCTTGAAAGCCACAAGCCAGCTGCATCTTGACTGGTGTCTCCAGAGTAATCTGTGGGAAGCTAAACCAGCAAATTACCTTCTCTCCTCACCTGAACAGCAGAAATTTCTGGAGGGCAAACTGAAGCAGCCCAGGCACGTGGGCCACTGTGTCCTACTGACAGGAGGCAAGTCTGGGATCCACAGGCATTAAGCCCAGCCTTGCCAAAACCAGGCAGCAGCTACATATCAGAGGCGGCTCTGGAGGAGGGGTCAAGAACACAGGAGTTGGAAACATGGTGTTTGAGATTGCCTAATGCAACTGGGACTTCTCAAGAAAAACAAAAAATGTCAGCCAGCACCTTGAGACCGTACTGGGAGGTGTGCAGGGCCAGAACATGAAGGCCTAAGTAAACCTGGCACTTTCCAGGTCTCAGTGTCCCCACTAAGCAGGTGTGGAGGATATCCCCATGGATGTGTGCAAACACTTCTCCTTGCAGAAGGCTGACGGAGGCTGCCCTCTCAAGACCCCTTCCCTCAGAAAGAGCCCAGGAGGTGTGTTAGCGGGGGTTGACAGCGCCTCTTTTCAACCTGACTGGACCATCTATCACCCATTTAGGCTACTGCAGCAGAGACAAACCCAATTACCTGCTGACCCATCAGCTCCTGCTGCAGTGTTATATCTTGCTCAGGTGTGTTGTGATTCCTGGGCTCAGTGTTAGCCTGTGCACAGAGGCAAATAAGACTCAGAAAGACCTTTTTTATCATTATAGATTCCTGGTGAGGATGGGCCCTACTAGCACTGGGGTAAGAGCCTCCCGTGGTTGTTCACATGTAATTGATCCCTATGGTGCTTATTGAGCTTGTTTTAGGAGACAGGATTAATGGCCACATCCCACCCTCTTTAGAGGCTTATATCTCTGAGTCACAGCTAAGGTGGTGTCAGCAGCTCCTGTCCTTCTCCATACAACCTCCCCCAGGCAGCGATCCCCAGCTAAGGCTCTTACCCACAAGATTTCTGCTTTCTGCAGGTTTTCTTCCTCTTCTGTCTGCTTTGGCTCTCCCAGCTGAGCATGACCCTCTGCCCGGTGTTGATTAATAGCAACAAGGGCCTGGTTCAAATTAGAGCTGTTCCTGGTAACAAGTTGCTCAAGCCTCCAAGCACAGCCCCGGAAAGATTAAACAAAACTGTCTGAGTCCCCAGCGAGCAACATTTTCTCTGAGCATAAGGGATGAATCAAGGGGCTCAACAGTCCTGGAGGAAAAAAAAAAGAGCAACGGGAAAGCAAGCAGGTGATGTACAGTAACCAGTGCTTCCATTCCCAAAGCACAGCTGACCCCATCCTGGAGCTCCCAGGAGCGTCCTCTCAGGAGCTGCAGCTCCCTGGCTTCCATGAGCCAATGGCTTCTGCTGACACCACTTTCCCCAGCTCACTCCCAGGGATCGGATGGCCATTCCCTTGAAATACAGAAAAGATGGACAAGGGAGAAAAAACTCCGCAAGCTGTCCTCTCTCCTTCCTATTTCTGACTCTATATCAGTAGATTGATTTAAAAATCACTCAGTTTGAAAAATAAGCTTTGGATCTCAGGATGCCCTTTCATTTTCTGAGCTTTTGGGTCACATTAGCTCATAGACCATCGCTTTTCTTTTCATGTGTGAAGACTAGAAATTTGCCTTGAATGACAGGAGAGATTTACCTCCAGGAATCGAGGGATTTTAAGTCAAAGTCACACCATGGGACTTGTACTGTAAACACAAAAATACGTAACATTAGAAATAATTTAGAAAAATTAATAAGAAAAGTCTGGCTTGCTTTTGATTTCTGGTGAGGAAAGCTGCATTTTTGTGAGAGCAGCAGCAATGGCTAGGTGAATCTGTCTTTATTATTCAGGCAGGAGAAACACTGTCAGCGTTTGTCAGTAATAAAATCTTCTCTCAGCCTAGCTGCTTGCGGATAGATTATACAGAGTTTATGGTCAGGAGCGGAAAGGAAATATAAGAAATATAAGAAATGTAAGTATTCTGAGTTTCCATTTGCTTTGGGAAATCTTTCATTAAGGAGTTTGCTGCTCTGAAGTGTCCTTAGGACAAAGATTGGTATTGACAAACTGCAAGAGGCCTCCTAAGGTTTCCCCATTTAAAATGTTGTTTAAATGCTTTGAAGTATTACAAACAGTTATGTTATAGGGTTCATAATTTCCTTGCATGAGTGTATGCTGTTATATGTACAATACTTGCCCTTCAAAGGAAACATCCACTTCTTTTCCCTCACACTTTGCAGTGTGCAAAATATCATCTCAAAACTAGATCCCACCTTGCTTACAGTTTTGCAACAAAACCTGAGTGTTCGCTGGGAACTAAACCAAAGCAGTGAACACCCGTGGGTTAATATTTTTGTAAACCACTTTTGAAGAGCTGTGAAACTGCAGGTTGTATAAGCTCACCAAGGAATGGGTTGATTTCATTAGGAAATTCGGATGTTCGGTGTTGGTTTTGCTTTTATTACCTCTGGCTTTAGCTAACTGGGGCAGAGATGCTGATTTGCGACTTGGTATGGCAGTGGATGTCCTTAACTGGCTCCCGTGGGGTAAACCTGACTTGCAGGAGGGCTGGGGAAGGGTGAATGTGATTAGATGCCACTGTTTTTCCCAGAGATGCGCACAGTGGAGTGAAGATCTTCAGCCCAGGCTCAGCTATAGCTTTGAGGGAAGACGAGGGTGGGCAGCCGGGAGCTGAGCTGCATCCTGGGCCCCAGGACTTTCCTCTCCAGTGAGTACAGAGCCCCGCATCCCACATTTGATAATGATTGATGAGGTGGTTCAGTGTTTCCATGATATGCCGGTGAACTGGAGATGGAGAAAGTGCCCTGACCGCAGGACCACAGACCACAGCTCTGTTGTTTTTCAGCGTGGGGAGACCAAAAAGGAGTTACTATTGAGAGTGGAAATTATGACAATTACATCAAATTTCTGCTGGTATTTGCCAAGTGATTCTCTAAATTAAGTCATCTAAAAATGCCTCTTGTCAGTGTCCAAGCCACAGCTGATGGTCATGCTTGAGGGCATGGGTTCCCCTCTAGCTGGGAGCTGCTCCAGCAGCCAGAAGGAGGGTACCAGATCCACCACCCCCCTGGCAATAATCCCAATGCTGGTGGAGGGCAGCTGTGCTGGGGGGAGGCTTGTTCTGGTTTATTTTTCCTGATCCCTTTCAGACGCAGCAGCCCACCCTCGCTGCGCTTCGCCGGCTCTCTGGGAAGGCTGGCTGATGGTAACAGGCCTACAGGCAGTGTACAGCCCCCCCAGGGGAGGATAACAGCCCTTTTCTCCAAAGAGCTCGTGCTCTCACAGGCACCCACTGGCGCCACCACATCGTGTTTTAAGCTATGAAGAGATGGAGCTCCTGACCGTGAAGGAATGAACTGCCTTTCTCTAGCCCAGGAAATATGAGGGTCGGGGAGGGCACTTGAGAACCTGGTCATAGTGGAGAAAAAAGCGGAAATAGGCAGAGACTCGCAGCTGAACAAAGCAAATAGTACATTGAACACATGATAGAAAGGTGGGGCTGAGCAGGTGTGCCGGGTTTCTGTGGCGGGGTTTTTGGTAGCAGGGGAGGGGGCTACAGCAGTGGCCCCTGTGAGAAGCTTCTCAAAGCTCCCCCAGCTCCAAGTCGGACCCAGCTCTGCACCAAGGAGGAGCCAATTAGCGATGGTGGCTGCGCCCCTGTGAGAACATAGGTAAGAAGAGGAACCTGAGAGGGGGTTGGGGACTTGCGAGGAGGAATTATGAGAAAGATGAACACCCAGGTCAGCCGAAGGAAGGAGGAGGAAGGAGGGGAGATGTGCCGGAGCAGAGACCCCTGTATCCCATGGGGAGATGGCAGGGCCGTCCACCCTGCCACCCGTGGAGGTCCACGGTGGAGCAGAGGCAGACCTGAAGCCCGTGGAGGAGGACACACCAGGACAGGCATCTGCTCTTAAAAGAAGCCAGGACTCTGAAGGGAGAAGCAGCCCCCGCTGTTGTATTTTAGTGCTGGGAGGACTGGAACATGTTGGGGGTGACCCATGCCGGAGCAGCTCGGGAAGGGTTGCGGCCCGTGGGGAGGACTCACTGCAGAGAAGGTTCGTGGAGGACTGTCTCCCATGAAATGGGAGCCCTGTGGAACATGGGAGGAATGTGTGGTGCTCACCCCACCTCCCAAGAAGGAAGGAGCAGGAGCTGGCTGTAACCCCCATCCCTGCCCCTGCGCTGCTGGGGGAGGAGGGGGAGAGAGGGAGAGCAGAGCTGAGCCCAGGGAGAAGGGAGGGGTGGGGAACAGTGGTTTTGGATGTGGTGGCACTTCTCACTGTCCCACCTTGTCTGGTAAGTGTTGTCTTTCTTAGCAGTTGAATTAAAGCGATGTTTTCTTTTCCTCCCCTAACAAGTCTGTCTTTTGCCCGTTACCTTAGTAGATGAGCACACCTGATCCATTTTGCTTCATTTTTCTCCTTCCCATTGGTGAAAGGGGAAGAAGTGAGTGAACCGTTGTGTGGTGCTCAGTTCCCCTCTGGTCTCAAACCATGACAGGAGGCCTCAGGAATTCATCCAGCTTTGTCAGCCCCAGAGCAGGAACATCTAACCCCATTGCCCTCTTTCTTCTTCTTTTTTTATATGTATCTCTACACTGTTTTTAAAAATTCCGAAGGGTGTGATTTTATGGGATTGCTGTGCTCCTTTTCTGGAGCTAATTGTCCAGACACTTAGAAATTATTTCAAAATTTCTGTCCTAAATCCCTATGCTGCAGCTTAAATCCATTATTTGCGGTCTTCTTTACAGCTGACATGGAAGAGAGAAGACAAGCCCTGCAGAGAGGGAGCTGAGTTGTGGAAATGCCTTAGGGCAGGAGGGCTCCTCAGCCCTAAGCCTGTGGTTCTCAGAAATTAGGTGAGATCTGATCTGGTGTCATGGGCCCAAAGTGCAAATAGATGGGGGATTGCAGTCTGGAGATGGGACCTCAAAGATAAATGCTTGCGACCTGCTACCCTAAGCCCAGCTGAAGGCCTGGGAGGTCAGAGAAGACTAATTGGGGCCTAGGGGGTGTGAAAATGACAGTTCAGGAGCAGACCTTCCCCTTGCGCAGAAAGACCAGGAGTTTGTCTAAGCAAGTATCTTTTCAATTAGCTGACATGCAAAATAAAAGATAACAATTGGAAACATGGGCAAGAAACCAAAAGGAGCATGCAAGCATTGTTCACTCACTCTGGGATGAAATCAGAAAGGACAAAGCCCACTTGGAGCTTAGACTGGCTAGGGACAAAGAGAAACACGAAGGAATGCTACACATACGTTAGCAGCAAAAGGAAATGTGGAGAAATTGTGAGTCCACGAATGAATGGGGAAGACAACCCACTGATAGATGATAAGCAAAAGACCAAATAATTTAATGCCTTTTTTGCATACATTTTCATTGGCAAAGCTTACTCCTTCACCTTCACGCTTTCTGCATGGTTTGGGAAAGAGGGGAACAACCAATGGGAGGAGCAATACATCAAGGTCTACCTAGAGAAGCTGTAAGTATTCAAATCCAGGTGAGCAGGTGGGATTCACCTGAGGGTGACTTCATGGCTGCTGTCCACCATCAGAAAATCACAGTGATCAGGGACAGCTCTGACAACTGGAAAGTGTCCTGCAGCATTTTCATGCAAACTCTGAGCAAACATGAGTTGGGTGAACAAACTGTTAGATGGACTGACAATTAGCTGGACCATTAGGTCAAAGAATAGTAATCAATGTTGTGATGGGCCATCTGGCAGCCAGTAATGAACAGAGGACTCCAGGGAATTACGTGGGAGCTGATACTGTTCAATATTTTCATCACTCACCAGGCTGATGACACAGAGGACACTTTCAGCACATTTACAGATAGCAATAGATTAGAAGCAATTACATCCATCTCCTTTTGGCAGAGCTGTTAGAGCTTCAATCCAGAAGGACCTTGAGAAATTTGGGACCCATGTCAACAGAAACCCCTTAGGTTTCAACAGGAGCAGTGCAAACCCTGTTCTTTGGTGTAGGATGGCATCCTGCTGCCTACATAACAGCCATGCAGGAAAGGACCTGGGCTTTACTGTGAGACTTCAGTAAGAATTTAATGCAAATCAGGCAAACCGTATACTAGAGATGTGTTAGGAGCAATATGACTGGCAGTTGGAGGTTAGTTATTATTCCCTTTCTACTCAGTGTTGGTGAGGCTACCCCAGAAATGTTGTCTCATGTTGAGATCCCTGGTTGAAGAAGTAGAAGCTGGAGAACGTCCACTGGAGTGCTACCAAGATGGTCAGTGGCCTAGAGTGCATGATCTGCGAGGAGATGCTGAGGGACATGGGTTTGGGTAGTCTGGCAAAGAGGTGGCTTGCGAGAGATCTAAAACCACCCTGCACCTACCTGAAGGGGAATGACGAAGACAATGGAGCTATACAGAAAAAGCCTGGTCTTTACTGGAGTGAACAGGTTTGTCTCCTCAAAGGTCTGAAGGAGCGTCATGGAATGGACCTCTGTGGTGGACCTCTGACCATCTGCTCCAGCTAACGGCTCACTGCCCAGCTCTGCCTTGGGTGGTCTCAGCTCCCCCCGAGCCAGTTCCCAGGCACTGGAACAGCTCATTCCCACAAATTGTCCCTGACAGACAGCATGGACGGGGTGGTGCTAGGTGCCTCCCACACAGCCTATAACACGACCCTATCAGGCATTGCACCCTAAAACACCTCCACGATCCTCGTGCAAGACAACACAAAGCCTGGTTTGCATTATAAAAATACCACTCTTATGGGCTCAAACACATCTCTCAAATAATTTTGGATATTTTGAACTGCAGGTGGGGAAGGAAAAAAGAAGAAATTGTCATAGGGACCTGAGTATCAGAGAGATCCCAGAAGAGACCCAGGACTGAATGTTATTTCATGTAGACCTGGCTAATCTAGGGACAATTAGCTTTAAGCATAGTGGGTATGGACCACTCCACTGGGCCTTGGGACTGGGATTTAATCACCAGCCCTCCTTCATCTGGCAACATAGACACAACCATGGAGACTTATGGTCGATTGCCAGGGGAAGCCTCCCCTGTGGCTCTAAGTCACGTCTCCCAGCTCAACTCCCTACTAGGAGGAGGTTGAAGACCAAGGAGGGCACAAGGAGTGGAAGGTGGAGCCCACCATGTTACCTCCACATGAGTAAGAAGCTTCTATAATTACCAGTTCTCTTTGTACAGCTCAGAGGTACATGTCTGTGCAGTATGGTGGGGAGGTCTCCTTACCTCTCCTTCTCTCTTGTGTCCACATGGAGCTGGACTCATGAAAGTGCCAGTTTCTTCTCATGTGTTTTCCCCTTACTCTGCAAGGGGATGATGCAAGCAGCAAGATAGCTCATTGCCCAGATTAAAATAACTCAGTTCTGCTTCAGATCTTGTTTGTATTTTATCAGTTTCATATTTGAACATCTCATTAACAAAGGCAAATGGACTATAATGTCTTCTGAGCAAGCTTGCTCAGAAATCCCTGAAAGAATCAAAATCCAGGGAAAACAATTCATTGCACCTGATGCATCAGTTCTTGAAATTTTAGCTATATTAGGCAATACCTCTTTGTTCATTCAAATTAGCCTAATTGCATGCATATTTATTGTCCGCTGTTCTTTAGTATCTAGGCAAAATCAAAGTACGCTGTTTCACTACTGAGATGGTAATTTTGCATAAGAAATATGGACAGTTTTACATCAGACTAATAATGTTATTGCATTATTCAAAACCAGAGCTAAAATTAGCAGTAACCTCAACAATCAGACGCATATTTTATCTTCAAGGTACGAGTCTGAATTAGCACAGACCTCTGCCTCTTATCAATAACCCTTAGTTCTAGATAGGTTTTTCTATGGCAAGGTCATTGGCATGAGATAGGCACGTGAGACTCAGACTACCTCTTATGTTTGTATCTTCCTATTTAAACGCTAAAGGGACTCCAGGAGTCATGTGCCACCTGCATCCATTTGCTGTGTGCCAGAAAACTACACAAATAATAGCAAACCACTTGCTGGTACCTGTTTAAAGGAAAATGGAGTCAAGCCCATCTGCAGAGTTGCACCTGCTTGTGCTCACCCCAGAAGCACCAGTGCTTTCTTGAGGCCCTCCTTAAAATTATACAGCATCTTTCCTTCTGTTGGGTGACGAGGGATGGGGAGCCCCTAGCACAGAGCAGGTGCTGTAGCTCATCTGCACATTCTAAATAACAGCCAAAGCCTTGTTGTGCAACAGTCACACAACAGTCCATTAGGACGTCTTTTAATAGGCCATATGTGAGCAGCACTTGGACAGATGGAAAAATTCCCTCTTGACCAACACTGTGTTTTAAATGCCCCTAATATGCAGGGACGGTGCCACTTGAATGGGATACTGGGCACTTTGAAGAATGTAATAGACACAACCAAAGCTCTCTGTTTTAGCCTCTATACACTGTCTGCGACACAAAAGGGTGAGAGAAAAGGTAAAAAATCATAGTTCTGCTATAAAATCCTCAAACGTCTCTCCCGCCTGTCCTGATGGATCTCTTACTTCATGTCTAAAGCCTGCGCCAGCTTTTCCCAACTCAGTTCAGAGGCTGGTGGAGGAAATGTGGCTGCTCAAAGATGGTAAAGAATGATGAAATACTGTAAATCTGGACCATGGGCTTGTTTCCCCGTTGCTGGGGTGCGCAGACCAGGGGGGAAGCTGCCCAAGATGGGGGCTTCACACAGGGCGGTTTCTCCCCATGGAGGAGCCAAACGGCCAGATGTGCCTCCTTCTCTTCAGGGGCTATAGAGGACACTTTGCTCAGAAGCTGCTGTGATGTCTCAGTTCAGGTGAGGGGGGGGCCCCCCCTAGCCACTGGGCAGGACCCAGGCCTAACTTTTGGGGGGCTGGAGGGGCAGCTGCCCCTGTCACTGGTGCTGGGCATGGTGGGGTGACAGCTGGACCTCTTCCTTCCCAGCAGCTGAGTGCAGCCCATCTATTTGCACCCAAATCAGCCTAATCGCATCCATATTTATTGCCTGCTGTTGCATTACAGGTAGGTAACACCTCCTTAGCTGCTTCAGATCCTGCAAGGCTGCCAATATCATGCTGCTATGGCTGTGGTTTCTCCACAATCTCTGCACCTGGGCTTCTGCTGGTTCTATTTCCTAAGGTCAAAGAAACCTTTGGACTTCTTGATATCAAAAGAAATGGTGTCAGTGGGAAATCTGCTTGCTGAGCACGGTTCAGATCAAACCGTGTTCTTAAAGGCTCCTGGAAGGGTTCAGGGCTGTGAGCCCCAGACAACAGGCTCATTGCTTTGCCTGTGCTGGGATTTGTTTGCAGGAGGGGAAGGAAGTATCAGCTGCAGGACCGGAGTTTGTAATTCACCTCAGTGCCCCAGCTGGGGGAGAGTTTAGTTCCCTCAGAGCTGCTCCCAGAAACAATATTTGCTGATATTGGCTTACCATCTCAAGGGAGGAAATTACTATTAAATGTTTACAAGGACCATTTGAAACCTGAGAAGAGGATGTTTTTAGTAATGGGGAAAGAGCCAAATACCTTAGAAGATAAATATTCCAGCTATAAGAATTAATTACTGCTTCCCAGTAATGCAAGTTGACAAATAAACTTGCACAATTTCCTGGACAGATACATTTTAAGAGCAGTATTGTGCACAGATCAAGAGCAAAATACAGTTTGCTGAACTGTGACCCCCACAAGCCCGGGTACATAGGGAGATGCCTTTGTCCAAGCAGCTACCCAGCAAAGCCCAAAGGTTGAGGTGTGGGGATAAAGCAGCCACCTTTACACAGCAGCTCACACCTTGAGGGCCTCTGTGTGAGGATTTCTCCTATGGATGGTTTTCAGAAAAGAAAACATGGATAGCAAACAACCAAGTGCATTTTTAAAAAGGCAGCTGTGACATCTGTGGAGGTCTATAATCATTATGCAAACTTTACTACATAGCTTTTCAGTTGCAAATCAAGTATCATAGGCCAGTGAAGTGGTTGCTCAATTTCTATACCCTAATTTTTCTTTTTTGTAGTATGGGAAGATAGTGTTTACCTGGTTATGCTCCATAATATACACTGATATAACAAGTCACAACTTGTATTTATACTTCTTTCAGTCAAGAACATCAATCAATAAATGTAGTAAGAAAACTTCACAAACCAATTACCTCAAAACCATTTTCAATATAAAGGCATTGCTGCCTTCGTTTTAGATAGGTGGAAACACAAGAGCGGTGGAAGAGTAAGTCTGAGAATCAGTGGGTTTTTCTGGAAGTCTGAATTGTCACTAATTACCCCAAATCCAAGCTGAGCTGCTGTTTTGTGAGCCATGCTCTAACTCATAAAAAGCTTTTCAGGGACATGATTCTGAAGGTACCTCGGGAAGACAACTCTTTGGAGAATTGCACATACCTCGGTGCAGTGATGCAGCAACAGCAGCACCCCTGGAGGTATTGCTCCTAGAAGGACAGCTGCCTTTGGATCCTGGCTTTAGGAGCAACTGAAGAGATCCTGCTGTTTTACTGGTGTGAATCACCAGCGGTCAGATGCCAAGTGCAACAGCTGCTGCAAAAGGCCAACTTCCCCTAAAGGGCTTTATTCTGAACCTGTTCAGACCTCCCTAAATAAACAGCAGCTTCACCAAAAGCTATTGAAGTTCCCCAGTAGTAAAATTGTTTTATAGGAGGTCCAGGCATGGGATGCAGACTTGTTTCTAGTCATCTGTCCATCCAAGCCTCAACCACTTTTGGTCCCTGTCTGAAGCTGGAATCCAGCTCTTGCCCATGGTGGGAACACAGTCCTTCTTGTCCACGGACTGTCTTGTCCATGGTTCTTCATCCAAACAAACACCCGAAATACAGCATGGACCTGTGGCACTGACCATTGTGTGTGCTGATAGGCAAGTCCCTGCCAAGAGGCAGTGAGGAAGCAGCCTGGGTCCAGGCTGCTCGAGCAGGGCAGAAAACGAGGGGACATCCGTAAAGCCTTTTGAAGAAAACATCCCTATCTCTGTTTAGGGATCTGCGGCTCCTGAACTGAAGCACAATGGAACAGATTGATGGCAGCAGCTATTTAAAAATTCATGAAATCTTAAAGCATTACTGCATGATTTCAGTGCTGGGAGATAACTAGACAAAATAGCCCAACAGCGGGGAGATGCTGATGTAGTAGCAGCCATAATAGTGCGTGATGCCACACACGTCCCTCCTTCTGAAAACCCACTCATCTGTCTTGTCAGGGGAAATTGCTGTGATTCTGTTTTATAGCGGAGGTGGTGGGAGGAAGGAGGCAGATGCATATTTTCCTGTGATCAAGGAGAAAGGCCAGGCCGTGCCACACTTACTCTCCTGAAGCCATCCTGGCCTCTGAGGGAAGGGCTTAGAGACTGGTGATGGCAAGTATTTGGTAGGAAGGGAGAGCATGAGTTGCCATGGCCCAAGAGAAACAAGGTTTTGGAGCTACTCTGCTAGCACTTAAGAGATGTTTTTCCTTCCCTGCCCCGGTCTGCCACTCTGTCCACTCTCCCAGGACTGAAGAAAATACCAGGGCAAAATGAACTCGGAGCCAGCTCAGGGTTGCATGGGCCAAAAACTTCTGGGTGAAGGTAAATCTGTGCCAGCCGGGGCAAATGCTGACAAACAGCTTAAATGCCTAATTTAGGTACCTGTACCCAAAAGCATTATCCACAATGCCCCAGTTCAGCTGCTGCCTTAGACTGGAGGCAGGTCAGAGCAGCCCTCCCTCCCTGTCATGGGCATGCTTTAGCCAGGGAGGTTCCCCATGACATCCCTGAGGGGCCTCATCCTGCTCCCGACACACGGCCGAACCAGCCCAACAGCATGGGAAGCGCGGGGAGGGGACGGGAGGGTTTGTGCCTCCACCTGAAAGTGCCTACGTAGCAAGGGGGGCATCTCTTTATGTTCTCCCCATAGCAGAGATGGGGCAAATGGCTGTACGTACCCTCCTGCTCCTGCCTATCCCTCCCCATCATGTGCCCACTGGCTCCTGCCCAAAATCTCCCCCCGGACCACAGCAGGGCCCTGAGCTCCTGCTTCACCTGGGGTGACGGGAGGTCGGTGCCCAACACTCTTTTTCACCCGGCCTTTGAGGACCATGGTGAGATGGAGACAGGTCCAGTCAGTACACGTTACCTGACTTTTTAGCACATTTTCTGCTCATGTATGAGCTGGATACCATTAGCAACTTGATTGGTGAAACTCTGCACTGGATACACGAGTAGGAAATCAAGAATCATCATTTCCAAAGACAAAAACTACGGTTTAAAAACCAACCAAAACCATATCACCGTAGTAATTTCTCTTGGAAACAATTTGTTATCCCTGATTTCAGGACAGTGAAATGCCGCATAAATATCCCACTTGTGATTTCTCAACTCCCCTTCAAATTTTCCCGTGAACACGTGGCCCGTGTGGTGAGTTTGAGTCTGCTGGGGATGTGCTCGTTCTCACCAACACCATCCTCCCGCTCCCCTCAGAGTCCTGGGCCTGGCAGAGCAACTCCCACAGCAAAAAAAATATTTAAAACGTGGTTTAAACCGTACTTTGATTTGTCCGGGCTGGCACCATGCTTTTGCACTTCCATGAATTAACTCAAGGGTTTTGGATTCAGTTTGCGGCCCCGGTTTCGGTCTGTTGCCGCAGGTCTGGAGCTGCCCCCCTTCAGTTCTCCCGTTCCCTCTGGTTGGGCAGCACAGGGCCTTCAGGGAGGAGACACGCAGGGAACGTGCCTGGACTGGTGTGGTGCACGTGGCCCTGGATGGGGAAGAGGGCTGCTGGCACCCCGCGCCCCTCCCCAGCGCTAACACGGGCCTCTGGTGCTTCCTCACAGAGCATCACCCCGGACTCGCTCAGTCACCCTCCCCGCGATTACCGCCATCAGGAAGAATTTCATCTGCAGATCAAGGGGGGAGGTGTCCCCGAAAGCTTCAAGTCCCAGGGGCCAGAAACAGCAGAGACTGCCCGCTAACTGCAAGGCACAGCAGCATCCCTGCAGCGCAGGGACTTATTCAGCAGCTACCTGCCTTTCCTAACAAAAGGAAACAAGAAAATGGTCTTTGGGCTTAATTTATGAGATTAAAAAAAAAAAAAAAAACCCACAACTAAAACAAAAAACTTGGTGGAGTTGTGCTTGAATGGGGACAGCCAGTTTCCCCCCTGTATATTACTCCATTTCCATACTTTCTACTCAGCTTGGAGCAGAGATTTATTTCTTACCGATACCATGCACATACTTCAGAGGCATATTTGAAGTGCAAAACCCACGTTCCATGCTCAGACATTCAGCAAACAGTTAATAAAAACCATTCTAGTATGGTTTAGAGCTAATGTGAAATAAGAGTAAAAAGTCTGACCTGTTTCCAATGGCTACAAAATTGGCCTGGGGAAGATACAGATGCAATTCCTTTTAAATATAGCTATTTTCTGTTAAGGGAACCTACGCATCAGTCCTTCCTATCACACATCTCCAGAGAAAGCAACAGCCATCCCACACACTCCTCTGCTGCGGATTGCTCAGCACTTTGTCCCATGGTAATCTGTACGAGAAACTCAACTCTCCTGTTAAATGCTTGGGGCTCAAAAGATTAATTCTGTGGGATAGATCTCTCAAGCACATCAGAAATTGGAACTCATTCCCAACAGCTTATCATCATTCAGGTGATTACAGGTGCAAGCAGAACAGCAGTTGTTGAGGGAGAAGAGAGATCCTGTTATAATCAGAATGCTTACAGACAGTTTTATATGTTCATGTTTAATAAAGATTTTTTTTTTTTTAATCCATATAAAGCTTTCCTTCAAAGGCTTTCTAAGCATTTCATAAAGGCAGGTAAGTGTTACATCATCATCACTCCCATTTTACAAACAGGAAACTGAGGCCCTCAAAGAAGTAATTTGTAAAACAGCAAATCCCAGCCCAAACCAGAAACAGAATCAAAACCTGCTGGCAAAAATCTCTTTCTCCGACTACCTCTACTTAGTTGCTATGCAGCATTTTTTTTTTTTTTTTTTTTTGTAAAAAATAACCCAACCAGTCAAACAAGAGAGAATGGCAAGGAAATTGCAAGCTTCGACATACTTACTTCCATACTGCTGGCATTAGTACAAAAATAAAGATTTTTATTAACTAGTTTACAAAAATAAAGTCTGTTGAGTCACACAAGATCTCGTCAGGGGCTTTATTTGACTTTGGAAGATAAAGCCTGTTTGAAACGTCTCTTTAGATCTTGCATGTTGGGAGATTTGGGCCGAGGGATGATGGACGACCGCCTCCTGTCCGTGCTGCTGGCGTGCTGTAGTTTGCTGACCTCCTTGCAAAGATACTGGAAAACATCACAGACGCCCTGGGAGTCGTCGCTCGTGGAGATCTCCAAGAACAGGCTGCCCAGTTCATTTGCCAGCTGTAGTCCCTCTTTCGCCTGTACTTGCCTGGCGTGGAGGAGGTCTGCTTTGTTCCCCACGATAATGATGGGAGTCCGGGCATCTGGGTGGACCTTGCGTATGTGCTGGTAGAGAGGTCGGACTGACTGGTAGCTGCCGTAGTCTGTGATGGAGTAGACCACGAGGAAGCCCTCTGCCCACTTCACACACCTGGACAGGGAGTCCAGCACCTGCACGCAGTCTTCCTGCACCTGCGGTACGACAGAGAGCGCGAATTTGGCATCGGGTTGTTAAAGCATCCAGCCTGTATCACAGACAGGACCGTTAAACAGGGCCAAAGGGAAGCCCGAGCTCTGTTTTAGGAGACTAAGCCTGGCCGGGGCTCAAAAGCTGAGCCTTTAGGTGGCAGAGAAGAACCGATCTATCCGTACCTGGATGCACCCCGGGGTGTCCTGGATCTGCACGGCAACGTGGTCCCCCTCCAGACGGACCAGCCTGGAGTAGAGGTTGCCTGGGGAGCAGAGGGAGGTCAGGGACATCCCGCGGCCGGGGGGGGGGGGGGTGGGGGTGGGGTGGGGAAGAGGGGGGGTGTGCCCGACCGCCTCACCTGTGTTGGGCTCGTAGTCCCCGATGAACCGCTTCGTCAAGAACCGCACGATCATCGCTGCAACACAGAGCGGCCGCGTTAGGCGGGACGGACGGACAGATAGACACACACACACACAGACCCCCCCCCAAACTTACCGCTCTTACCGACGCCGCGGGCGCCCAGCACTGCCAGGCGGAGCTGGGAGCCGGGCGGCCCCGGGGCGCACTCGGCGATGGGCGCCAGCAGGAACGGCTGGGACATGCTCGGCAGGCGCATGGGAGGGGCGGCCGGCGGGCTCGGCTCCGCTCGGCTCCGCTCGGCTTCGCTCGGCAGCGCCCGGCGCGGGCGGGCGGCCGCCGGTTTTAAAGGCTTCGCCGGCAGCGCCCCGCGGGCTGTACCGCCCCACGGCGGGGGGGGGGGGGGGGGGGGGCTGTACCGCCGCCTCCCCCGAATGTACCGCCCAGAGGACCCCACGCCGCCGACCACCCGCCTCTCTCCCCCCTCAGTCGTATTCCCCCCCCCCCAACAACCTTCCCCCTTCGCAGGCCGTGGGGTGCCCCCCCCGAGGGTGATCCCAGCCCCACTGCATCTGGGAGGGCGCACCTCCACACCCGCCCCACTGCAGCAGGCTCCTGGCTTTACCGCGCGGGTACTCGAGTCGTGAAAGGAAATTATTTACTCTTTTGCATCAGACTGTTTTGTTTCCCACACCTGGACGCATCCCTCCGCAGAGTGTGTTGAAATCCCAGTTTGTGGATTAAGCAACAGACAGCCCAGAAACCAAAGTGGTCCATGGGGCCTTGAGGTCCGGATTAGGCCCTTTGGGTGTTTAAAGTGAAGGAGTTTCAGAGAAGAAAGGTGCTCCACCACAGGCTGCTGTTAAACGAGCCTCAAACCTGCAAACAGCTCCGTGGACGCTTCAGGCTCTGCAAACGGCCGCCCCGGCCCCTGCAAAACCACTTCTGCAGCACGCTGCTCCACAAGCCTGTGTTTACAAGATAAATAATCCATTCAGGAGCAGCTTTATTTTTATCAGGGAGATAACATAAACCAGCAGGAAAGGGCCCGGAGCAGGCCAGCAGGCTGGTGCTGGCAAGGAGCGGGATGGGTCTGTGGCGTTGCAGCCCAGCACCTCGGGGGGACGGAGCCATCGCCGGGCTGCTGGGCCCCGGCTCGGGGCTGATGCCCAAGGGCAGCTCGGCTGGACTGTCCCCTTCCCCTTCAGTGCAGCTCTCAGATGCCGCACGCAATGGCAAGTCCTGGTTTTCCTCCTCACTTTCCTCCTGTCCCCCTCTCTTACTTTTTTTTCCCCCCACATCCACGTGAGAACTGAGGTTCCTGACCTGCTCTTGCACTTCTCTGCACACCCGCAGCCCCGGTCCCTCCAGTGCCATGAACACCCAGAACAAGGGCGGCAGAATAACGCTGCCAGCTCTGCTCTACCGGAGCCAAGGTGTTCCGGAGGAAAGTGAACCCCTGGCGCCGTGGGGACAAGGATGGGGAGAATCCGCTCCCCACTCCCCATGGGCGCAGAGTTTGCGCGGGGAGCGGAGGCACAGCACAGGCTCCGCACCCCGCAGTGGTCAGAGGCCCATCCGTGCCTCCAGAACAATCTTCTGCCCTTTTTAAAGATTGTCCCCCCCGTGCCCCAGAAATGTTCTACCCGGTAACAATTCCACTGCTCCCTGCTCAAGGGTTACACACACTTCGCGGTAGTTAAGACCACACTAATTAACATCAGTTAATGTAGTGCCTGCAGAAAAGCACAGTGGAAGAAGTGCTCTTGATTATTTGTGTTACTCTAGTGCCTAAGAACCCCCACAGTAACATCAAGGCCACTTTTAACCTCAAAAACTGATTGCCTGTAAAATTTCTACTTCACTTTCCCTCATGCCAGTGAGCCCTTTTCTTTTTGTAAACAAGATTTCTCTTGTATCACTAAAAGCTTTTGGTTTCCAGAGGTTCATGCTATTGTCATCTGCTCCCATTGTCATGGGACCACTCGTCTTTAGCCTTGGCTTACAGTGCCAACACAGGCTATTTTTATACATTTCTTCACAAAAGAGCTATCAGAGTACATTCAGCATGCCCTTGGAAGAACGCTACTGAAATCAGTCCATTCCAGGTGCTGAGCTATGAAAGCAGTAGTATTAAACAACCACTGTTCCCAAAACTTGACGAGCCCCCCATTTCTGGGCAACTGTAGAGCTCATGCTGCCTCATCTGCAGCTGAGAGCATCCCCCAAGGGCAAATGGAGAACCAACACCCCCC
Organism: Tyto alba; assembly: GCF_018691265.1. NCBI lineage: Eukaryota > Metazoa > Chordata > Aves > Strigiformes > Tytonidae > Tyto > Tyto alba. The sequence goes on along the minus strand of NW_024881282.1, from coordinate 22,317,280 downwards.
AAGGGCAAATGGAGAACCAACACCCCCAAAGGGCAAATGGAGAACCAACACCCCCAAAAAGGGCAAATGGAGAACCAACACCCCCAAAAAGGGCAAATGGAGAACCAACACCCCCAAAAAGGGCAAATGGAGAACCAACACCCCCAAAGGGCAACCGGTGATGGTCAAGCAGAGAGATGACAACGCACAAACCCAGTCAGGAAACCCCATGAAAAAATTAATTTCCAGGGAGCGATGAGCTGTCTCTCCATCAACACCTACTCTGGTACAACGGGAGCAGTTCAGTACGTTGGTTGGGGCTCAGATTCCTCACATGTGGGGGCTCAGATTAGCTGTCCCCCATTCTCCAACTAAGCAATCCCTGAGATGGACTGGTCTCAAAGCTATTCCAAGGAGCCTGTCCTTTCTCAGCTGGAAGTCCTACTTGGAACTTTCACCCATCCAATGCAGATGGCCCATGCCACCATCCCTACGGTCTATCACTGTCCCCTCTTCCACTGCAACAGCTCTCAGGCCCACTCCCACGGAGTCCCAGGGACATCACCGTGCTGCCTGACCCACCTCCCTGTTCCAAGCTCTGGTAACATGCAACAGCAGGTACTTCTGGGGGAAGGAACAGGCAGCTTATTCCTGTGGCTGCAACAGGGAGGACATCTCGAGAGCCTCTGGAGCTCCTTTATTCTCTAAGAACCAAAACGCACAATGTTTTCCTGTGAGTGTTTGCTGAGTCGTGGAGTCAGCTAGAAGTTCTGGCCTTAAGATTGGCAGGACTGTGTGAGATAAGGAGCGGCAGGCACAAAGCTTTTCTACGTGGAAGAGCACTGGTGACAACCTTTGCTGTGAGCTGGAGGCTTCACCACTCTACTATGAGCTTCCAGGAGCATAAGCCCATGTTCAAGACTGCAATTGTTACACTCCTCAATTCCCGCTGGTCAGTTTGGAGTGAGCATGGACAAAAAGGTGACTCAGGGCCCAAAGCCTCTTCCTCCAAACAGTGAAATCAACAACTTCAACCAGGGGTTTGTATTTTCTCAGTTCTTGAGCTGCATGGATGCTGCTGAGGGGAGCCACATCCCTACCCAACGCTTCAGCCAGGATGGTTGCGACTCTGTAAATCCCCACAGCTACAACTTGATTCCTATACAGACCTTGGTAGTACATGCACTAAGGTGGATGCGTGGACATGAAACACTCATCATCTGTCTTCCTTACCACCACCCTCAGAATCACAGGGGTTGCTGGCACCTTCTTCCCATGCAAGGTGACTGTTTGCAGCCATAGGGTTCCCCCTGCACTGTAAGAGATGCTACCCAGGCAATGATCAGCCCAGCTTAACCATGTCTTTTCCCCTGAATTACAGAATTCTCTGCACCTTCCAAGGACAGAGGGAGCCTGTCAGTGCTGGGATAGGGAGGATCACATTCAGGTGTACTCACAGCTCTTGGCATCCTCTGGACCAGCCAGGACACGCCAGCGCAGCATCTGTGTCTGGGATGCCAGCCAGCCACTTGACCACGAGGGCCACGAACACGCCAAGTGCAGGATTGCACTGAGAAGGACAAGGGAGTGAACATCCAGACTGTTTCCCCCATCTGACACATACACTGGGAAGATTACAAAAGCACGGACTGTTCGTACATCCTCACGGCAGCTGCCTACCCGCCCCCCCGCTCCCCCAGGAATGGGGCTGGAGGTACCTGCACATCCCTCGCTCCCCCCGAGCACGCACACTTCACCTGCTCCCTGCCTGAGGTCCTCAGCCTGCAGCCCTTTTGCCCCGGCACAGCTCCGCATCCCCAGCCCTTCCTGCCCTTCCACTGACCTTCCCCGGCCACACGCAGCATTAGCACCTACACAGCCCTCACGAAACCTCAGGCCTCGGTGTCACCAATATACTAAAAAAGACAAAACTGGCAGCTCAGGAGGCTTCCTCGCTTCTTCTCCAAAAGACAACAGAATTTGGCAGGGAACCAGCTGCAACTGTTCGAGGCAGTAAAACCTGGAAAGGAGGAGACAGCTCAGCCTCCACCTCCTGATTAGACCCCGTGGACCAGAGACAAAGCACTACACTGAAGTGTAACGGCTTGTGCTAATCCATAAACACTTCACTCTCCGCATGCTGTACAAGGACAGCCTGTCCACCAGCTCTGGGATAAGGAAGTCTCTGTGCTAGAAGGGGACTGGAAGACAAGTAACATATAATACTGAATTTCTACGAAACTGGCTTTTAAACTAAATTCTGCTAGCTCAAAGGGTGTCCATTTATATGGGAAACTTACAGCTTTGGCAGGTCTCACAACAGTTCTCCACCATTCAAAGTATCACGGAACAAAATTCAGCTGTCACCACCGAGCCTGCAGCCGGCACGCTCGCTGCAAGGTTTTGCTTGCGAGGCACAGCCGCGGGACGGGACCGCAGAGAACTGCTTACAGCTTGTGGGTCTAGTGTGTAAAACCTCTTCCAGGGCGAGTCAAAGGGAAGAGGAACTTGCAACTCCAAGCATCGTCAGGAAACATGCTTTCTCCACCCAGAGGGGTAGCGAGGCTGAACTGCTAAAAACATCCCCCTTCCCTCACACTTCTTCAAGTTCTGCATACACCTAAAGCTATTCTCTTGCTACCAAGGATGCATTTCAATTTAGACACTAGTTTCATGACTGAAGATGTACTGACGGGTTTAACAACTTTTCTCAATTCACAGATCTCCCTCTTTTGTCAGGACTGTGCAAAAACAGGGCGGCTAAACACACGGGAAGCAAACTTCCAACAAGCAGATACCAAGATCTATAAATGTCTGGGCTGTGCTTCTGCAAACCTGAGATAACCAGGAAAACCACTGAGAGCAACTAATATGTAGTGTCTATAAACCCAAGACAGGTTAAACCTTAGTTAATTTGTCCTGTTTTCAAATATTAAAAAAAAGAAAAACAAAACAGAAACAAACAAACAAACAAAAAAAAACCTAAAAAGGCTATTCTCTTCCTGTACATACCCAGTTTCATTTTCGGTCATTTCTGGGAATCCTAACCAAGGAAAGCATTCCCTCCTTCTCCCAGCCCACACACAGCTTCCAAATATGCACTTATGAGCAACTACTGTCCACATAGTGACCTTAAAAAACAGACATTAAATAAATGGAAAACTGTTGCAACGCACAGTGTCTCTGGAAGCACGGTTCTTAAATGAGATGCCTGTATGCTGTCTAGTCTTATTATTCCACATTGTTGAAAATAAATTCAGATGTTTAGAACTACCCAGCACTTAGAGTTACCATTAACCATTTCATCATGATACTACAGCTAATCCACTGCAATCTTGACAGATAAGTACAAACCAAACACAGAACCAAAATAACTTACACAAACATAGATGAGAAGAAAATTTAAAATACCATCAAAGATCATACCCAGTAAAGCCTCCCACTTAATTCCTTCGGATGCAAAGCCTAATGGAAAATGATGCTTATCTCGTGAGTCAAATATCTGTTTTAAATTGCTGTGGAAATCCACAAGCCAACACAGCTACTAAAGGTCTAAGGCTTAGTATACAGATCTAGCTGCTCCAATAAAACCCCACTTACCATAAAAGTTAAGGGCATAAGCTCCAACAGTGAAAGTTAAGATTCATCAATCCTGCTTCAGGAGATGGTGGTACACGCCATGGCCAGCTTCACAGTTTCAAACAAAGCTCACAAAAATAGCATCGGCTAGTAAATAGTTGACTGAAGATGTTCCTCCATTTAAGAAACCCCAGGCAGGCAGCACTGGGGTTTTGTGAAGTATCAACAGATCAATGGGATGAGAGGAATGCATTAGGATGCATCCAGGTAGATGTTTAGATTCAACAGACATGCAACAAACATACAAAATGCAAGTGTTCAGCTATGCCAGCCAATTTAAATGATAAAAATCAAACTACAAAGGCTAGCAGTTTTGGAATTAAAGCCTTGTTTTGAAACTACTACTATTTCATAAGAATGTTTATTGGCCTGGGGATGTTCTAAAAATCCTTCTTTTACAGGTTACAGTGGTGAAACACCAAAACCCACCCACAGCCATTTCTCAGGAGGTTGCTCTCAAAAATGGTTTCCACAATTCTTTGGTACTAATCCGAGGCCCTTAGCCAAAAGCTTGTAGCAATGAAATCTGAAGCCCATTACCTCTTTTCCCACAAAAAACCCCAACCTTCAACTAACACTGTACAATTCTTAGTATATGCTCTTAGTTTGCGGGTGAAATATTCCATGTCCTCTCATATTACCTCATGATCATCACCAAGCATTAGCAAATTTCAGTGTTCCCAGAATTTATGGTCTATATAAATGACTAAACTGATCAGAAAAAGCTGCAGATGATTTACGTGACCAAGCACCATGCAAGGCAAGTTAAATAAACAAGCTTCAATAAAAGAAAAGCTTCTAAAGCATCTGTTCCAAAAAAATAAAGGAATCAGCCACAATCACATACACTTGTCCAAAACCAGATCTTTAGTTTATTTTTTTAAATGTGCATTATGCCATAAATTCATAAGGAATTGGCTCCAGCAGCTCTGGATCCTTGCCATTTGTTCTCACAAAGTGTGCTTCTCTTGGTGGAGCAGGCTGTAAACAGAAAAGAAAAAAAGAAAAAACTCATGGAGCTAAAACTCAAAGACAACGTTACAGAAAATTAATTTTTACAACCATTTAACAATTATAGAAACATCGCAGCAATTTTACCATTCCTAGTCTCTTTAAAATTTGATTCAAAGAATAGCAGTAAGAAAATGATGTGCTAGAAAGTGTGCTTGACTCTCCTTGCTGAATGAAGAAACCCACGCTTTGCCTTCTGCAACTTGCTAATCCAAATTAACATGAAGCGATGTACCTGCAGTTCCAGAAGCAGCAGCCATGACCTTCTCTCTAAAGTCTAGTTCTTTATTCTTTTCTTAAAGAGTTACAACAGAAACTGATGTAGCTAAATTCAACTAAACCAAAGACAACACCAATCCTAGAAACTGGCCAGAGCTTCTGCTGCAGATCAGCAACAGAACAGGAAGCATCCATCCCTTTGCTCGCAGCTGAGGCTACAATTTCCATCCAGGAACAGTGCAGTTCTGTCAGGCACCAAACATACCAGACAGCTCAGGTGCAGGCACACTGATGCTGCCACTCTAAGAAAAAACAAAACAAAACCAAACAAAAAAGTAACATCCTGCAAAAGGATTATGAACCCAAGTAAGGGTGGTAGCAACTGACACCTCCAACACGATCTGCCCAAGACCTGGATTTTTCAGAATGCTGTATAAGCAGCTTTATTCAAGTGTGGTGGGCTTGTTTGGTTTTATTTGTCAAAGACATATAGAAAGAACTCAATTTTTACAGCATAACACTGTTGTTTTGGAAGAAAACAACATTTTACTCAACTTGGTTCTAGCTGTCTATTTTTGGTAAACTGAACCAACAATGCGCCAACTATGATAAGCAAGATTACCTGACGTTTCAGTTGAACCCAAATGCCTTTTTCTTTTGCTTCCTTTTTCTTCTTTTCATTCTCCTTCACACGCTGCAGAAAGCTGTCTCTGCTCTTGGAATGTTTAATGTGCTCAATACGCACATTAATTCTCTTGGCAAGAATCTTGCCCCTAAGAAAGGAAATCAGTTTTTATTCTACTGCACTTGAAAAAAAGGCTACTTCAAAGCTCATTTTACGGCCCTTACATGAGTAACTCCATAAGCTCAATTACAGATAATTTTCCTTTAATCACTCACAATACACTGCTACAGATGCAAATCAGATATAACTTACATAACTGAAAGCTTATTAATATATAATAATGTGCAGACAATGTCAGACTAAGATTGTGGAGAAGATGTAATTTTAACCTTGTAGCATACAAAAAAAGAATTGTATTACCACTGTACTCCAGGAGAGTTCCTGGAAAAAAACGAACTTGTCATTTTCTGACTAAACTGTAGAAAATCCAGCTGAATACAGCTACAGATTAATATTTAAAAAGGGCTTCGGTACCAATGTGAAAGTTGGCTGATAATGTCACTTTAAGTGCTGCTCAGAAAAATAAAAACTGTTTCCTCTGACAGGATCCAAGTCAAATGAGCGTCATTTGCCTGGGTTATAAAAAGGATATACTTTACCCACCTTGAATGGCCAATCAAGACAATAACTGTCTAACTGGCAAAGTGAAAGGTGGGTGCAACTACAGATCAACTTTCCCAAATACGAAGTGTTTCAATACACAGAATTTTATTACTTACTTAACCTGCTTGTTAACAATAATGCCCACAGCATGCTGAGTAACATTATACACCCTTCCAGTCTTGCCATGGTAACACTTGTGGGGCATACCTTTTTGAACAGTACCCATACCCTGTTAAGAGGTAAAACAAGAATAAAGTGTAAACCTTAACTTGAAGGAAAAAAAAAACCAAAAACAAAACAAAAACAAAAAAAAAAAGCAAAAAAAAAAAAACAAAACAAAAAAAAACCAAACAAAAACAAAAAAGATCAAGGACGTTTCTTTCAGAATTTATTTAAAGTACACATTTCAAATTACTTGAGAATGATTTAAAAATACTCCTATTTTATTCATACATTAGAATTTATAACAATGCATTTTGTATCTGAAGACTACCAAACTTTGCTATGACAATTCTGGTTGCTTTCAGTGTCGGTGAAATAACTGATCACTTTGCTTTCAGCAAGCAATCACAGGAGACAATCATCATCAAGCTCCAGTGTGTCAAGAAGCGTTAATTCTGAACAGTGCAATCCTCCAAGAGTCAAACAACAAACAAGCAAATTCCACACCACCTTCCCTGTGATTGTTACAAAAACTGCATTTCAAATGAAACTAAAGGATTCAATGAAGTAGGAATCCTTGGTGAAAGGCTTTCAGAGTCACTACAGCTTAATTTTGAAAGTTGATTTTAAAGGACAAGTTCTAGAAAATACCAAGTGATGGGAAACGCTGCTTCACTTTTTTCCCCGTAATAATATATATAATGTGTCCTTAACATTTATTTACTGATTTCTAGTTTTAATGTGGCTTTGCAATCACCATCCCTGTACATACTTATTTTAAGTATAGTCCTACAAGGATAGAGAGACATAGCTATCAGCTACAACACCCTAAACTATGGTTCTTCTGAGTACCAGGTGCAAGTCAGGCAAAACAGAACATCTACTAAAATGACAGCTGGAGTTCTTATGAAAGTAGTGCTAGCAGGTGCCATACAGCAACCTGAGTATTAAACATGGCATCTTTCACTCACTTTTTTCAGCTGAACACGCAGTAACAAAGCACAGCCAAATGTACTACTTTTTTATAAATATACAAAACCCCCCATAAAACAGCACGTGACATTACTATTGGTTGAGTGGAGCTGTCATTCCAGTATTGCTACAGAAGTGAGCAGCAGGTATTTGTGTTGACACACACAACCCAAATAACAAAAAAAAAAAAAAACCACCTTAAGAAACTGGGGACTGAAAAGGATTACACTGCTTTTAATGACACTTTTAATTATGTAGCATTGTACCTTGATATCAACTATATCGCCCTTCTTGTAGATGCGCATATAGGTAGCCAGAGGGACAACTCCTGTTAAGAGATACAAATTTGGATACTTATGAAACCCACTGATTTCACACACACATACAGACAAAATAGGGTGGAGGACACAGATCACACATTTGATAAAGTTTTCTTAAATACCTCAAATTTAAATTCAATTTCAAAAACCTAAAACGAAGCAATCAAACCATCTTTTTTTAAAAAAAGCAGTAATTACCTGTTCACATTCTCCCAATTTAAAAAAAAAAAAATCCAACTAACTCAGGAAAAATTACAGCTTTCATCTTCTTCCTAATGCAGAAGCTGAAAAAGCATTGAACTATTTACTACTACATAGTGAACATAGCTGTTAGCACTGCCCATTGCCAAGAGGTAAAAAATGGTATATTTTAAATAAGTGTAACTGTTGAAATATTTTCTTCACCTTCAAATTAATTTTCAAGCACGAAGATAATTAGCATTGTTACTACTGCCAAGCAATCAGAATACCAATGAATAAGGTGCAAGAGCTGAGTTTACTTGCATATCATTCTAGTGTTTTCAGCCCAAGCTGTCAGAAATCCTTTGACACAAGCCATTGTTTTACAAATGCTACATAGAGACTGCTGACATCTAACAGGTCAGTGTTCTTACAAGGTATACTCACCATGCTTCCGAAACGGCCTTGAGAACATATAACGTGTTCCCCTCCTCTTTCCCTTTGTGTTCGTCATTTTGGCTGATTACTGTAAAAACGAATGCGAGTTATTCAGAACTCCTAGTTCATTCACTAAAAATCTGACCGATGGCATTCTCAGACATTTCATAAAAATCAACTCTTTAAGCCTATCCAGAATTACAGCAACTCCAAGTTGCTGCATCAATTCAAGCAACGTTGTTAACTTTATTCATAGAGAACAGTATAGGACCACAGGGTTAAGTCAGGATAGAAGGGATGCTAGTAAGTTACCTAGCTCAACCTCCTGTTAAAGCAAGGTCTGCTGCGAGATCAGACCAGGTTGGTTAAGGCTTTGGCCTGCCAGGTCTTGAAACCCTTCGAGGACAGAGACTACTGCGCATCCTGTTTGGAGGCCTCTCTGTCCTCGTGATGAAGACCCTTCTCTTATATCCAGACTCAGCATCTTTTTCACTTAAGCCAGTTATCCCGTGCCCCTGCCAAGCACAGGGATCCGTACTATTCATCACGACGCTGGTATCTGCCCCCCAAAACCACCTCTGCTCCAGGCTCAGTGTGCCTGGTTCCCTCACCCTTTCCCCAAGGCACCCAAAAAGCAAGATCTCCACTACCAGATTTCTCGGCCACTATTACACCTGACAAGAAGTACAGACGCTCGGCAGGCCGACAAAGCCGCCCGCCACCAGGCACGTTAGGGAAGCCCGAGCCCCGCCGCACCCGCCTGTCCCCACCCCGAGGAGCTGCCCCGGCCGCTCCCCGGCCCACAACGTTCCACCGGCGGCCGCAGGGCTGTCCCGGCCCGCCGCCGAGTGCCGCCGCCGCGGCCGAGCCCCACTCCTTCGCACCTACATGCGCCGCGGGGCTCGGCGGCCCCCTCCCTTCATCCTCCCTTCACTCCTTCCCTCAGCAGCCTCGCGGCCTGCAGGCCCCCGCGGCCTCCTCGCTCCCTCAGCCCCCCCATCCCAGCCGGAGCCGGCGGCCACCCGACCCCGCCGCCAGCCCGACCGGCTCACCCGCCCGCCTCCCCCCCCCGGAGCCGGGGAGGCACCCGAGGCCGACGACCGGTGCTCGGCACACCTACCCGTGCGCCCCTACAAAATGGCGGCCCGGGACGAAAAGAGAGAGGCGGTGCCGCGGCGGGGCTTAACAGCGGGGCCTTGGCGAGGCTGCCCGCGCCGCGCCTGACAGAAAGTCCCGGGGAGGCGCCCGCCTGCCTGAGGTAAATCTGAAGGAAAGCCCTTGGATCCTGATAAACGGCCAAGGAACTACCCCGGCAGAAGTTTGACCCCGCCGCTAAAGGAGGGACAAGTGCCGTTTTATTCATGGCTGTGCCGTGAGACGGGGCTAGGAGAAGTTTGACACTGGGGGGGAAGCGGGAAAACGAGCCAGCTGTCTGCCAGGGATCCTGAGGAGTGAGTTCTGTGGTGGAGGGGCTGGCCCGCCGTCCGTAAGGAATTATGGTTGGTAATGTAAAATCTAAGCAGCCAAGAAGCTGGTTTACGACATTAAAGAAGTACACCGAAATTTAAATTTGCAGTAAAGTGAGCCTTCCGCTACTGTGTGTGAGTCACAGCTGCCTGACTGGAGATCCGAGTTGTCTTGGGCAGTAAAGCTCAGTGGGAGAAGCAAACCAACAGCAGAAGCGAAGAGACTGCTTAGGTTTGGGGTTTCTTGTTATTGTCATAAGGCTTCTTCTTATTATAACGCCATAATCTCCCGAGTTGTGTGGCAGATGTTTCCACAAAAATAAAGTACGGATTCTGAACAAAGAGCCTCTACCCGGGAACAGGTTGCATCAGCTGTGTGGCGCCTGAAAATGAAGCGGACTGGTGACCAGCTTCCAGAGCTGACAGCATGACTCATTGTGTTTGTGCATCGTCAATATTGGAGCAGACAGGAATCATCATGGGAAGCTGATTGCGGGCGGGAGTGAGTCAAAAGAGGGCCTCCTTCCCCTTGGCTAAACACGCAGGGACAGCTCAAAACTTGTCCCAGCAAGAAGTTGCCCTACTGCAGGAATTTTTGTTTTGAATGAAAGAAGCACTTTAATTTAGGGGAGGGATGATTACTTAAAACGGCATATAAAAACATATTTGATCCTCTGACTAACTTCACAGTTATTCTAAAGTTGTCTTGCAAAACTTAAGCCGTTTCTATCATCATTTTAAAGCTATTTTAATATTTATGGATCACAAGAATGGATATGGAGGATTAACTACACTATCAGGTTCTGCCCGCAAAGCTAGCTGGCAGGGCATGTTGTGACAGACAGAGGCCTTGTCTCCACACAAAATCTCTTGGAGTAAAGCATTATATTTAGAAAAACTTGTCTGTATTCCAGCTCTGCACCATGAAAAATCACAGCACCTGATACCTGTGCAGAGAAAATCTGTATCCTTTAATATGCATTCAGCCTAGATACCATGAAACTTTTCCAAGCATGAGGATAGGGGAAGTATATTGGCAACAGATAGAGATAGGGAGGATATCAAGCAAAGTAAAGACAAGAAGCCAAATCCTAAAAGACATTATTGAAAAAAAGAAGATAGACATTTTCAGTGAGCTGAATGCCTTACTCTTACCAATGATTTACATAGAGGGCAAATCACATCAAACAGGAAGGAATGGGGAAGAAACTCCACATGTTGAAACTCAGGTCCACTTACAGAGCATGTAAGTGTAATTCATAAGGGAACAGTAACTGTGAACTTAATTGAACTCTGCTCTATTTGGGGCCAAATAAGGCATTCAGGATTTGTTACATTTTTAAATTGAATAAATTGCATGAGTTTTATTCAAAATTTCATTAATGTTTTTGTTCACATAATTTACCTTGATTAGCACATTCCTAGGATCCTTCTTTAGCTCAACATTTCAAAGAATCATAGTCATAGAATAGTTTGGGTTGGAAAGGACCTTCAATATCATCTAGTTCCACACCCCCCTGCCACGGGCAGGGCCCCCTTCCCCCAGCCCAGGGTGCTTCCAGCCCCGTCCAACCTGGCCTTGAACCCTTCCAGGGAGGGGGCAGCCACAGCTGCTCTGGGCACCCTGGGCCAGTGCCTCACCACCCTCACAGGAATTTCTTCCCAATATCTAATCTAAATCTTCCTTCTTCCAGTTTAAAGCCACTACCCCTTGTCGTGTCACTACACCCCTGACAAAGAGTCCCTCCCCATCTTTCCTGTAGCCCCCTTTAGGTACTGGAAGGCTGCTATAAGGTCTCCCTAGATCCTTCTCCAGGCTGAACCCCAACTCTCAGCCTGTCCTCATAAGGGAGGTGCTCCAGCCCCTGATCATTTTTGTGGCCTCCTCTGGAGCTGCTCCAACACCTCTTATACTGGAGGCCTCAGAGGTGGACACGGTACTGCAGGTGGGGTCTCACGAGAGTGGAGTAGAGGAGGAGAATCACCTGCATTGAGCGGCTGGCCACACTTCTCTTGATGCAGGCCAGGATACGGTTGGCTTTCTGGGCTGTGAGTGCACGTTGCTGGCTCATAGTCAGTTTTCCATCCATCAATACCCCCAAGTCCTCCGCAGGGCTGCCCTCACTCTGCTCATTGCCCAGCCTGCTTTTCTGCTTGAGATTGCCCTGACCCATGTGCAGGACCTTGAACTTGGCTTTGTTAACTTCATGAGGTTAGCAAGGGCAAAAGAATCATGTTTCACAGTTTGTCTCCACTGAATCATTCACTGGGCATGCTGTCTAGGTGTGATCCAGAATTCCATCAGCCCATCCTATCTACCAACATTTGATACAGTTTCCCAAAACTGTGGCCAACTGAGCACTTACAGACTGCAAAGCCTTTGTATGTTGCGTTCCAAAGGATTTCTTAATAATGGTTGTCTCCAGCAGCTTAATGTGCACAAGTTGTGCGGTGAGTTCTGGTCTGGAAATGAGCTAGCAGCCAAGCAGATGTGGGGGAGACCTGCAGCTCTACATTCCAGACTGCAGGTGCTCCCCTTACTGCCCTGCCTCATCCCCTCAGAAACCCAGCCTAAACTGCTCTTCCTTGATCAAACTGCAGTTGTAGGATCCAGATTCCAATTTCTCCTAGTCTGTAGAGCAAACACCGCATCTGGTTCTGCTTCAGAAACACATCCTCAAGATAGGTGAACACAAGTGGCAACACCTAGCTTAACATGAAGATCTAAAACCCCATGAAGGTCCCAGGCTGCTGTTCCACCCATTAATGTATTTTGGAAATCTTACTCCGTCATGGCAGACTGTGTTTCCCTCCTACTCTTGGCTTGGAGGTAGATCAAGAAAGGGAAAGCAGCTTCAGTGGGAGACAATTCAAAAGCTGCTGGGGAAAGGAGGTTGAAAGGGAGGGCTCATTAGAAGTCAGAGGAGTAGGGACTAGATAAACATCACTTTGTTTTTCAGAGTGGAAAGTACCATGCTAAAAAACTCTATTTCCAGTCCCCAAGCTCCCATAGTCAGGGTTCTGGTATCTTCTCTGGGAGAGCCCTATTTTGTTTCTGACATTTCTCTGCAGCATCTGTCTGGATGACAGCTCTCTCTAAAGAATAAATGTGCTATGACGATTCTGCACATGGGGTTGTCAGGAATCCTTCACTGAAATTTTAATGCTCAGTGGGATCTGGCTTGCTCCTATGCTCAGAGGACCAAGTGATATACACAGAGATCTCAAGTGTGACATTCCATTTGTGTTAGGTTATTCAGCAGGGGTGTGGAGGGAATTTAAATTAATGAGAGTTTGCAAAGGGCTTTGAGGTGAAAAATGAAAAATATTCCCCTTCAGTAGGGTGTAGATCTCCTGTGTCTCACATAATGCATTCATTACAGGGGAAAAAAAAAAAAAAAAAAAAAAGACAGCTGATTATGACTGGAGCAAAATTTTAGCAGAAATAACTGAGAATAGGTGTTAAATAAAGAGGATTGAAATCTGCCATTCCTCATGTGATAATGCTGCAAAACCAAGGGTCTACATTGAAAATCAAGACACTGAAGTTATTTGGTTACCCCGTGGCAGGCTCCCATCCACAGAAGTTCAGCATCTACCCTGTGCTTTTGATCAAAAAGTTACTGACCAGAGTCATCTTTGTCACCTCTTAAGTTGACCCTGTTGTTCCATTGTTCATGCTTTCCGAAAGGATCGTGTTATGTGGCATCTCAGAGTCACGCTTCTGTCCCCTTTCGTGGTCTCTTTAGCTCCCCAATGATTCTAGCTCTAGCAACCTTTTTATTTCTGGTAGTCAGTTCACCTCCTCATCCACAAAATCCATTCTGTAAATATAAGCCTGAGCCTAGTTTCATGTGAGTTAAGATCAATAAGATTTGTGTCTAAGCAACGAATTACCTCCCAAAAATGACTGTGCAGACAAACTCCTTGAATGGGCTCACTGTGGGATCACAGAAGTGCCAGCACAGGTGACTGATGCCGATGCCAGTGAGGAGTTCCATGGAGAGAGGAATGGAAAATAATGACGGTGTGCCTTCGAGAGAAACAAAAAGGCAGAAACTGTATAGACCAAGAATTGCGATGGGGTCCAGCCTGTCACACATGGGTGAAAGTTTTTGTTATACTAATGTTACTTATACATTAATTGCTAATTCAAAATGTTACTAGATGCAGGAAGATTGATACTGAAGCCAAACAAATGGTCTTTTTTTCATCATTATCTCGACTGTGGCATAAAATACAAAATACTGGACCAGTTCTGTCATTCAGATGCTTATTTCAATAACATGGTATTCTGCTTGTATATGTACGTCAGCACATACTGCATTACTGACTATACAGAAATCATCAGGAACTCCCAAGGAAGCTGTTTTGTAACTGTGACCAGCTGCTCACAGGTACCAAATAATATAATCCATTTCTCAAATGCAGATTTATCAAACTTCATTTCAAAAGCAATTAACGACCCTTTCCTCCCTTACTAACCGAGTGGCTTCTCTGGAAACTGGTTTCAATAATGCAGTGTTTTCTCAAACTTCTTGTAAGTGTTACTACTTTTTGAGGTCACCTGTCCCTGTGTAACCTCCCTGGAGTCCAACCCACTTAGCCAGGAATAAGCAACTCCTCATATTGTCAGCATCTGCTTCGCTGTATATTTAATTGTTTTGACTAAAGATGATTAGCCACTTGTTGGCTGACACTGCTGGTAATTACAGATACTTTTTGCTCCTTTGTCATGGAGGAACTGAGCTGCTACTAGCAGTAAATCTGCATAATGTGGGGATTTTTGTGGGGATTTTCTTTTTATAATGTATTGAATAGAAGTATAGAATTAACATTAAAATATATTTTAAAAAATCTGATCTTTCACAATCCCCCTTAAGCTCATTGCTAGCCCCCTTTGGAGCTATTAACTACAGTTTAAGAAGTAACTGGCTTAATGATTAGGAACATACTGCTATTTTCATTTGTTTATGTCTGACTGAAAAAAAACAATGCTTGCCCTTTTTCTTTTTCTGTAATTATTTACACAGACTAATATCCTTTTTACACCTTCATTTTACTAAGCTAAATAATCCAGGCTCTTGGAGCCTCCAGACACATAGCAGGTTCGGTGAATTCGTTCCCATCCCACACATCTCTTGAGTATCAGTTATCAGATTTGTACACAACAGTCCCAGTTAGCTCATTTACTGTGCACTGATTATTTCCAAGATACTTCCTGTTATTACTGAAGATGATCACAATTCATGAAACATAAAGCTGGGGTTGAATTTTTTTTTTTTTTTTGCTAGCTGTAAATGTTTCAATGCTTGCCTTTAACCAGCTACCTGTGAACTAGGAGACAATTTTTTAATCTAACATTTACGCAACGGCAGGCATCTCAGTGATTTCAGTGGCACAAAGTCAGTTCTTATATACTGATGATTTTGCTCAGGCAAAACTTCCAGTGTCTTCAAAGAATTTTTGTCTGTAAGGAATAAACAAGACATAATTGGCCTTTAAACACTTTAAAATAGATTGGCCGAAACAAATACACTCTAGGAAAAATTGCAGACTGGTGAGGATCAGACTTAGTTGACCTTTTCCTTATCTGATTTCTAGCATGTGACTATTCTATTCACTATAAAGTATAATTTTAACAGAACCTCAAGCTATGCCAATTGTTTTTTCAAAACAGACTTAAATTTGGAGGGCAATGAGATTTAGCTTTAAGTAGGTCTGAACATGAGCTTTGCTGCTGAAATGTAATACCTGATGTAAAGTATCTTATATAAGAACAGTTTATTGTAATGGCACACTGAGTTTGAACTGATGAAATCTCACTGAAACTATATTACAAAACAATTTTTTTGGTATTAATTCTCAGGTGAGTTTGCAGATGATACCTAATTGTTGGGAGCGGTCAAATGACTGGAGGGCAGGGCGGCTATTGAGAGGGATTGAGGCAGGCTGGAGAAATGGGCTGACAGGAACCTTGAAGTTCAGGACAGGCAAATATAAAGTCCTGCATTTGGGTTGGAATAACTCCATGCAACAGGACAGGCTGAGGGCTGGCTGTGGGGAAAGGTGATTTGCTGAAAATGAGGGTCCTGGTGGATGACAGAAATATGCCCTTGCTGCCAAGTCAACTACATCCAGGACTGTATTAGCAAGAGGTTAGCCAGCAGGGCAAGGGATTCTTGATTCTTCCTCTGCATTTGGCACTTGCGAGACCATGTCTGGAGTACGCATCCTGTTCTGAGCTCCCCCAGACATGAAAATTATGGACAGACTGGGGCAAGCCCAGTGGAGGGCCACGAAGATGGTCACCAGAGCTAAAGCACAGAGATGTATGAGAAGAAGGTGAAAGAGCTGGGCTTGCCTAACCGGCAGAGGAGAAGGAAATCTTGTATCTCTCTTCCACTGTCTCATGGGAGGGTGCAGAGAAAGTAGAGGCAGACACCTCTCAAGGGTGCACTGTAGAAGGAGTGGACAGAAGAGGCAGTGGACAGAAGTTAGAACGCAGGAAATTTCTGCCTCAAGATAATGAAAACATTTTTAATGTAAAGGTGGTCAAAAACTCAACCAGGTTGCTCAGAGATGGTGGCGTTTACATCCTCGGAGCTATTTAGAACTCAGCATGGCCCTGAGCAACCTGATCTAGCTGGATCTGTGTTGAGCAAGGGATGGGACTAAAGGCCTCCATAGGTACCAGAGACTGTTTCAAGTCTGGGATTCCAACTTCTCAACACCAGGTGCTATCAATTAAAAAGGCAGCATGCCTGATGGATGCAACAGCATAAAGTAAAAATGTGGGTGGAATCATTCTCTATTCTATACTCTATGGCATTGTATTAGCATACTGGCATCTGAGGTAGCCATTTGCACTTCTCATTAATTGTTCTAATCAGAGCCATTAACATAATTGGTTTTAATTGCTTATGAAATGGTAAAGAACCTTGCTGGAAGAAAAGGGCTATATAAAATACTGCTAGTTTTATTTCAAATATAAGAATGTTTTCTGCTTAGTGTTAGTTGAATTCCAGTAAGCATATCTTCAAACTATGCCAAATTAAATTTGTTTTCCTGTATGAATACATAAAGACAAAGTAGAATGTTTATGATTTTAATAGTGCTATAAAATGTTCTTTTTAATAATGTATGAAGTAACCAGAGTTATTGCAAACTCAAGTACTGAGCAGATTGTAACAATCTTTCAGTAAACATTATTGTCTTACTCTAGTTTTACATATCTTCTGGATGCTAAAAGAAAATCCTATCCTGGCTTCATAGTCACTTCTTGAAAGAAAAGGAAGGCAGAATCAAATACAGAAATTACAGGAGTAAAAAGCACACTGTTCTCTGCATTGAAGCACTTCCCTTGTGATTATAATTCCAATTATATATTCTTTCCTAGGTGCTTTAGCAGAGTTTGAATTTGTGGTCAGAAAATGTCAGCCTTCACTGAGTGATTTGCTTTTTGCAGGCCAGCCTCCTTTCCAAAATGGGAAATGGTCTGTAGCTTCTGCAGTCTTACACATACCAGTATCTTAAATGATGAACCTGAGACAGACCCCATAACATCGCAAGGTACAGATATTTTAAAATAGTTGTATTTTTAAAAAATACACGTGCTTTTATTTTCACCCTGTTTTGAACATTCTCAGTTCTGCCATCACATTTTTCTGTCTTCTAGCTTACTGAGCCATAAACTTGTTATAATAAGCAAAAGGTGAATTTCTCAAGTAATCCTAATCACCTGAACCCAGGAACTGTGGTTGCAAGGGAACTATCAAATATCACAAGGCTTGTGATAAAATAATGAGAGTTGGCTATGCTCTGACAACCCCTGTCAAGGAGACAACAGCTGCTCTGAACAAACACTGCAGACAGAAAAGAACAAATTAATGGTCAGTCAAGAAGAAATAAAAGGAAGAATTGACAAAGGATAAACTTGACCAAGCTACAACCAACCAAGGATAAACTAGACCAACTTTCCCACATGTATAATACAAATAATAGCACATATTTGTGGAGCAGGATTATTGTTAAGGATCAATTAATTAATAGTTGTGAAATGCTGTGGAGTCCTTCACGGCATATGCAAAATAGTAATGTGAGCTAATTAGCATATGTGCTGCTCCAAGGCAGTCACAGCTTATCCAAGGGAGAGAGGGAGTGCAGGTGAAGGGGCAAAAGAGGGAAAAACAAATAGAGGGCAAATGGCAATAAGAAGTGCCACGAGGGGAGAATAGGAAACAAAATCGCAGGGGAAATGGAAGGAGGAAATCAGGCCATGTGGGACAAAGACGTAATGCCTGCATTACTGCACTATAAAGACACAGGGCACAAATCTGTATGAAATTGAGCTTTATTAGTTCTGCTGCTCACGCAACAACCTGTGGTTGGTTGTATGTTTTGGGCTGTTTGGTTTGGTTTTGGTTTTTTTTTTTAGAAAAAACTAAGTGTAACCAGAAAAAAAACAATTATAACCAGATGGGAGTATTTAACTGACCATCTGCAAGTACAGAGGGGAACTGTGGGTTTTCCAGAGTATAAATCTCTCAAGAGAAGAAATCAAAATCATTCTACTTCTGTATTGCTGACAAAGAGAGCATTGTTTTAGAACTGATTGAAACATGTACTGGAACAATAGCTTTAGATCAGCAGAAGCACAAAATACTGTTAACTGTGACATATGTTTCAATTAAAGCAAAAATAATTAACCACCCATTACTGCCATGAAAAACACAGGCTATTAACAGTAAATGCTCTTTAGAAATTCTATTATCTCCATGAAGCTGTTTCCAATATTTTTTCTACCTCTTATTGATATTCTTTTTCCACTGCATAGCTATCTGCATGCTGTTTTACATATTCCTTCTCAGCTTCCTTTAAATCTTGGTACAGTAGAGAACTGATTAGTGGGGGAGACTGTAATGATACAAAGACTCATCACCTGGAGGCTGCCTGTTGTCATACTGTGCGTCACTGTTGTTATTACATGACAGCTAATCTTGCTTTTGGAGAACTACTGTGAAGACCACAAAAATACTATCTTGCTGACTGCAGCGGGAAGATTTGCTTGGTATTCTGGTAGAGAACACAGACTAAAAAAGCATCTTGCACTTCTCACCTTTACTAATGGATTTTCCAACTTAGTGTTAGAGCACTGTCACTGACTCGTGAGATTTTCATACTAAGGAGAAACTGGAGTTACTGAGACTGGTTTCCCTTGTGCCTGTGTCAAGGATCAAAGCCATTAATTTTTAAAGAAAAGTTTCTATTATTGAAAGTATTTTATTACAATATTAAAAAACCTTATTTCTAAATATACTTGTGGCCCTATTTCTCCAAAAGATTCTGTTCAGAACAATGTCAAAAAGCACACAGTTACTGTTTTCGTGCCTTGCTCATGTCCTTTCATATTGAGATCACTGAGACTCAAACTATACACATTTCTCTTGTGGACTACGATGACATCTTTCAAAAGAGTTACCATTTTATAAATGGACTCTTTTTCTAAGATTTGTAACTTTATTTTCAGTTAGAATTCTACCTGCTTTCAGGAGTCTAAAGACTCAAATAGTGATGACAGTTTAGAAAGCTACTGTTATTTTCAACACAACTAAATTCTTGCATTTTACAGTCTTACTGGACATCTCTCAACGGATGTATATTTTAAGTGCTGTTGGTAGAAATCTGTATTCAGTTCAGTAGCATAATTTTTTTTATTTTCTCTTTTAACTTTTCAGATGCTGGTAATCCTTTGTGTAATAACAGGTTAATTGTTTGTCATCTATATATATATGGCAAGACGCCCAGTATCAGCTGAGCTGTGAAAATGGAAGTATCAAAATATCCCCATGTGTGAACTCTGCAAGAAACAAATATTACCCTCTGCTTAAAAAAAAAAAAAAAAAAAAAAACAACACAAACCAACAAAAACCAACACCCTGACTGAGGAAAGCTTTGGTCTTCCAAAATGAGTCTGAGTGGAAAAATCATCATGAGCAAATTTTACCCTTTAGGTCAGAAAACTCTCACCTAATTTACTCTGTTTACAGATTTGGTCTAATAATGATTAGTTCTCATGCTTCTTTGTAAAATATTATGAGATTTACTGATGAAAAGTGCTAAGGAATAAAATAATATTTATCTATTATACAATTACAATATCATAATTTTTATAGTTTATATAGTTTTCTGTGATAATTTATGAATGTCTTGCTTATGATTACAACTACAACTGAGTTTATTCTTTTGAACCTAAGAATAAAATGTATCACTTGTTTAACTACTTGCTCAGATCCTCCCATATGCAATTAGTCTATCATCACCCCTCTGTTATGGCTTCCAGAGAACATGTAGAACTGTTATGAAAATAATTGTATTTTCTGAAAATGTACCATCAACATAATTTACAAAGATTGATCTACTAATATAGATGTTTAACTACCTGTCAGTCAGTACAAGATGGTTTGATATAACTTGACTTTCCAAATATATTTCCTGTTTATCTCTTCTGTTCCCCAGAAGGATCCAATTTCACTCACATTATGTATTAAGATCCCAGTTCTGTGTAATTTGATGCAGCTTCAGGTTTTCTTGGAATTAGAAAAGTTGGGGAAAATTTAAGTCTTGCCCTCTGTTACCTCATAGCACAAATCCTGCAACACCCATTGCCCACAAAGTAAGGTGCATTTCCATAGTAAGGCTGGTTAATATATTGTGAGAATTGTGGATGACCTTCACTGGGCTGTCAACAAAAATGCAGATGGTGAATTCTGATGGTTTTCTGTTAAACCCACCACAATCATGCCTGGACCCAAATCTAAGAGTTTCCAGAACAAGTAAAGGGGTGGATATACACAAAGCAGCTTTTTCTGAGCTCAGACCTGACTCTTCTATGAGCAGAAGGTTGGACTAGAAACCTCCAGAGCTCCCATCCAACCTGAATTATCCTATGGTCCTAATATGCTATGATCTTGCAGTCATACTATATACTAGTCCAAGAACAGATGTGATACACCTGCATTCAGATACTGCAGCAATAGTCCGACCAGTTGGTGGTTTGACTGGTTAGAGGAGGGGTAAACAGATTCATGGGACCGATTCTGTTGTCAAGCAACATTAATAAAAACCTGACATGTCCCAGACTCAGCAAGACCATGTGTAGTCACAGATAGATGATACAGGAACAAACATACCTGCACCATGCCTACTCTTCCATTTCTAAAGCCAACCTGCCCACACACCCCAAAGCAAGCTGGGCACCTGCCAAACCACAAGATTGTGAAACAAGGAGAGGCACAGGATGAGCAGCAGCAGCTTACACTTGGTTTATTTTCTCTTTGCTCCTGTGTGTCTATTGGTGCCTCTGTACGTTTGGAGCATAAGTTCTTCAGAAGATAGAATGGGGTTTTCCGTTAATGTCTTATGTAGCAACTAAGGAGGTGAAGTGCTCTGGCCTCTGACTTGTGTTTCTAGGTGTTACGGTAATTTAAATACTATGTAATAATAACAGCTACATGATCTGGGAGACTTTCAGGGCAGGGAATTAGTTCTATCCATTCAACTAATGTACTTCTGTGAGAAAAGCATCTGTTCTTTCACTGAAGCCCTTACAAGATACTGGATGTGCCATTTCTCTTGGCAGCATATTCAGACCATTAATGTGTTCCACTACTAAAGAATGTGCATAATTTCTAATTTGAATTTGTCTGATTTCAGTTTACAGGTATTCTTCTTGTTACATCTCTCACTGTGCAAGATTAAAGCTCACTCTAGTCACTTTCCAGTCTTCTTTTTGATAAATCTCTCCATGCAAAGGGTTTTCTCCAGCCTCAAATAATTTCTCAGCATTCTTTTGACAGGAAGGACACCAGAGGCTAGAACAGTATTACCACAAAAATCTCCCCAATGCCATATGTAGAAGGAAAATAACACCTCTTCCTATTTGCCACATCCCTGGTTATATCGTCAAGGATTCCATTATTTGCTTATACCATAGCATTAGACTGGAAATTAATTTTTGCTGTCCTAACTTAATTTCTTTTCAGTCACTGATGTCCACGACACAGCCCCCCTAATCTCTGCAGATGTGACCTGCTTACTGTATTTTTAAGTAACTCTACTTATGCTTATATTAAAAGACACTATATCTGAATGGGATGAGTTTACCAAACTATATAGATCTTATGATAACCCTAGCCTGAATTTAATTTCACATTTAGCCACTCTTTTTTCTCTTTACAGCACATCAGTTTTGCTTTCTCATTGCTGAAAATACAAATGCATCTATTCTTTTTTTTTTTTTTTTTTTTTTTTTCCTTTATTAGGGTCTCCATGATCTCCTGCCACGTTTCCTGAGCAACTTCACCCTTAGGAACTGCTGTTCAGTGGATCCCACCTACCAGTTTCCTGAATAAACTGGTCTGTTCTCTAAAGCCAGGGGCTCTTTCCTCAGCCTCCACAGGATCATAAACTCCCCTCCTCAGTCACTACAGCCCAGGCTTTGACCACCAAGACACTGATGACCACATCCCTCAGTTCTTCCTTGTTAGTGACGAGCAGATCCAGCTGCGAATCACCCCTGGTTGGCCCAGCCAGTATCAAGAAGTTATCCTTGATGCCTTTCAGAAATCTCCTTGACTGCTTGCATTCTGACGTGTGCTGCTTGTAGCAGATGGCAGGCAGGCTGAAATTCCTCCAGAACCCAGGTTCTGTGACCAAGAGACTTCCCCATTCCTAGTTAAAGTTCTCCTCAGCAGGTTGGCTGGCCAGTTGGCAAAGATGCTGTTGTCGCATTTTGTCAGGTGGATCTTGTCTCTCCCCAGTGATACAAGATATGAGTGATATCTTTCCTCAGACAGGGTTAGTTACCATACTGATCTATATGCATTACAATCACTCTGTAATTGCTTTCAAAGCTCTGCCTCCTCAAGTGTACACGAACGCATGCACAATTCTGGTCTACCCACCCTTTTTCCTTAGCTGGTCAAATCCCTGGAATACTTGACTTGTGAATAATTCCACTCACACCAAGGGGCTTAATGATGACAATTAAGTGATAATTTCTGATTCTCTTACTCGTGCCCTCATATTTTACCTCATTCTAATGGTTGATGGTATAAAAAATGTTTCTGTATTTCCCATTATTCTATGCGGCATGAGTTCAGTTTGCTCATAACATAGCATCTCAGTTTACATGCCATTTTAAAAAAAAATCAGTCTCTCTGTATGCTACTAATTTAGAATCTTTGCAGCTCCTCTGCTTAGTCTCCAGCCGCAATTAGCCCATACCTGTCAGATGCAGGACAGCATAGCTGTACATCCCTTGCCCTTTCTGAAATGTGGTCTGATACTCCCCAATATCTAAATTTTTCCTTGGAACTAGAGACATAAAAACCACTTTACACTAAGTATATTTTGCTTTCTTTCTCTAATTTATGGGCAGAAAGAAACTTCAAGGCAATCTCTGACTTTCCATTTGAGTGCTTTTCAAGATTCCTGCAGTTTCTATGGCCTATACCGTTCCACTTGTTTCCACATAATTGGTTCCAAACTGAATTATCTCCCAGATAACCTTATAGGCTTCTGCAATAAAGCAATTGCTTTTTGTGTTTTTGCTTCGGGGAGACAGCACGCTGTCATATTTTCCTTGTGTCATATTTTGAACACACTGTCCACTCTGGATTATACAGGGGTATCTCTTGTAGCATGCCTGATTAATTTTGCAAGGAATCATATTGCAGATGTAGCTTACAGTGTTGTATTTCAGTAGATGAACTGCTGGGTATCTGAAGGTTTGACACTTCTAGCCGGCCAAATACCCATTCTTGCTTTTTTTGCGCATAAATGGCCAATCCACTTCTTTTGTTTCTATTCTTTCTCATTCCGTTGATACTGTCCTCCCCCATGGTTTCTGTGGCAACAGTTTCTGAATGTAGTCATCCAAGAGGCATTCATTTTCTCAAATACTATACTTTTGAGATATGCATTTCTAGACCACAGACATTATGTAAAAGAATTGCTTGAGGATATTTCAGGTTGCAATAAAGTGTTTGGTTGTAAAACTTTCTAAGTCATATTCTGTATGTTTTAGCTGAAGGAAAGCTTACTATTTCCATTAATTTGATTGCTAAAGGATGTTTGCTTCTGAAGATCACAGAAAATACGGTTTGACATTATAGATATTAAAATACCTTTTTTTACAGTGAAAGGATGTTTATGATCTAGGCCTTATGTGCATAGACATTATTCTTAATAATAATGCGTCTCAATCTGCTAGATGTTTCCCATATATGAAAAAAAAAGAGGGTGGGACATATGTTAGTTAGCTTTAGGCTTCTTTATTTCAGACATCAACATCTTGCACGAGTCATCCAGATTTCTGTTATAGTTTGCAGACAAATAGGTATATCTAGGTGATTCATCTAATTCCCAAGTAGTTGATAAGACTACTCTCAGGTCAGCTTTATTTTCCAGGATGTCCAAGGCAGGCAAATCCCAGACTCACCAAACCCAAAGATCTGATAGTCTAGAGACAAAGCAAGAAAAAAGGCAAGAAAAAGAGGAATTCGTAGGCGTGTGCCTCTCCACATCCCCCTCTTCCCGGGAGGGAGCGTAGAGGAACGGCTTTGACAAGACAACCAGTGTTCAGATGCCAGAAGTCGCTTTGACATTAGTGTGGCATTAGAGTCATTAAGTTGATAGGCAGCAAGTTTTTTTAAATTATGTTTTTTAATTTGCTTCTACTGTTTAGCTACGCCTATCCACTCTCCTCACCTCTCCGGGCCGCAAGCGAACTCCTTCCCTGGAAGCAGCTCAGCACTTGCATTAAGGAAACATCCACCAACACCCCCCGCCGCCCACTCCTCCCCTGCCAGCGCATGCCCAGCGCCCGCCCTTTAGCTTTCAACTCTAGGTCCGCAGAAAGAATTAAAAAAAAAAAAAAAAGAAAAAGTAAAGCCTGAACGCTGAGAGCGCCCAGAACCCGCCCTCGCCCCGTCCCCGCCGCCATCCCGGGGCGCGACGGCCCCGCTGAGAGGAGGGGGGGGGGGGAGGCACCGCCCCCGCCCCTGCCAACGGCCGTGCGCGCGCCCTCGCCCCGCCCCCTCCGCGCCGCGCATGCCTGTTCGGCAGCACCCGCCGCCGCGGGAGGCGCCCAGGGGGCGGAGCCAAGGCCCGTGCGAGGAGCTGGCCGGGGGGGGGGGCGGGGCGCGTCGCCGAGTCGGCGGGGCCGGGGCCGGGGGGGGGGTGGGGGGGGGATTGAGCCGGCCGGTGACCCGGCGGCGCTAGGGCCCGGCGGGAGGCGAGGCGGGGCGGGGCGGGGCCGCAAAGAGGGGAGCGAGCCTCGGTGGCGCCGGCGGGAAGCCGCGCGCCCGGCCGTTGGGGCCGTTGGGGCCGCGCGCGCCCCAGCGGCTGGCGGGGGCGGTGGGGGCTGCCCCCGTCGCCCGCCTTCCGTTCCCGTTCCCGTTCCTTCCCTTCCCCTCCTCTCCCGCTCCCGCCCGGCCCCAGCCCGGCTCCGCTCGGCTCGGCACTGTGATTGGGCGGAAGATGGCGCTGGGCGGATGGAAATCCTAATGACAGTCTCCAAAATCGCCTCCATCTGTACCATGGTGAGTGAGGGGCCGGGGCCGGGGCCGGGGCCGGGGCCGGGCAGGGGTGGCCCTCTCCTGCCCTGGCCGCGGGGGACGTGGGGACGCGGGGCTGTGGGGAGCGGGCTGCGGGCGGTTTGGGGGGGGGGGGGGGGGGGGGCGGGAAAGGCTGGGTTTGCGCAGCGCCCGGCGGCGGGGGGACGGGGCGGCAGGGCAGCGGGAGCGCTGCCGGGGGTGGGGATCGGAAGCGGAGCGGGATTAATCGGCTTTGGGAGGCTCAAGCCTTGCAGCGGGCGCTGGAGCGAGATGGGCTTGGGCTGGGGGCGAGGGGGGAAATCCTGGCCGCGAGCGGCGTGGGGGCGCGGGGGGCTGAGCACAGCTCTCCCCCAAAGCGTGCCGGAGGCTGGGAGAGCTTTAGGACGTTGCCTCCACTTCGGGGTTGCTTACTGCGGGTATATTGGGTTTAGGGCAGGGTTTCTGGAAGCGCCCTCCTTCTCCCGAGACACTTCGTGCTTGTCCCCAGCTCTCCGCGCACTTTGCTCGTGTGGCGGGGCTGTAATTGCCTTGCCCATTAGCGGGCGGGTGCTGCTCTGGTTACCCGGAAAAGTGTTAGCATCCCGCGTGATCTGTTCAGCCGAGCACGCTCCGAGCGTTGGCATGTAATTTGACTTGTTTGCATCGATCCAGGACCTGATAGGAGGCTTCTTCCAGTGATTGCTTTTTCATTACTCTCCCTCTTGATAAATTAGAGCTATAAGCAGATACACAGAAGTGGTAAGACTCTCTTGGGGATTTTTTAAAGCGGGGTAGGAAGCTCAGTAGATTCACTGGTAGAGGAATGCCGAATTGAAGGAAGGAAATATCCCTTAGTCAGGTAGAAGTTACTGCTTGTCATGGAAGAGATGTGTTCATGGTTCATAGCAGAAGATCTTGCATTTGTGCTTTTTTTTCTACCTATTCCATGGCCAAATGAAAGTTCTTGTTCCCAAATCCGTTTCCACTGCTGAAGAGAAAAGATGGTTGACGGGAAAAATGGGCTCTGTCATCTAGTTTGTTAATTTGCTGAATTGGGATTATAATGTCTCATAATGCCAAACAGTGAGAAATGCTTACATTTTATGTTATTGGAAACTGATTTATGGTTTTCATAAATCTTACTGCAAAGAGGCTTTAGCGTCTCAAGCAGACATTTCAGAGGTGGCACATGAGAATTATGAATGAATGCCTGTAAGCCCCATGGAGTGAGATTGCTCAGGTGGTTGTTGATCAGCTGGAGTATTGTTTTTTGTGATATGGAAGATTACAGCTTTTTGTTCAGACTTGGAGAGTCTGACTGGAATTCATGAGCTGTATAACAACATCTTTATATGGCCAGATGTTGTAGGACATATACCATGTACTTCAGGAGTTTTCATTTTCTGAAGTAGTTAGATTTTAGGTTAGACTATTGAGTCAGTGTGATTGATCCTTGAGCTAGAACAATCACATTTTATTGCAATTTTAGCTAACATCTTTTTGCCCGTGGTTGACTACCACTAGCTTTTTTGTCAACATGAGTTCAGTGCTGGCCTCTTGATTTAGGTCCAGCATGGGTCCTCACTTCTGGGCAGCATAGAACTTGTAGATCTGGACTGGCTAAGCAGCTAGTTTAAGATTATTCTGTATGTATGTTTATCAGAAATGACATTATGTCATTGCCATTTAGGTCGATCCTGAAAAAAAATTTTTCACCTAAAAATCTTCTTATGATTAACTGAAGCATCTGCATCCATGAAGCTGAAATTCTGATGGCAATTCGGTATTATCTGTCCAATCATAGTTGTGTGCACTGGGGTGGATAAATTCCAGGCACAAGGTTTTTCCTGTGCCTTTCTAGTTTATAAGCTTTAATAGTACTGTGAGATGGGACAGCTAGCATAGGATACCTCCTGTAAAAGTTTTTGCAATACTTAATAGATAATATAAGACTGTTCTTAAAATTTAAAAATATTTCAGTAAAGAGTGTGAAGAAGCACTTGATATTTACTGTGGAGTTGTTTAGAACAATGTGGTTGCAGTCAGGCAGATCTTTTTAGTTTTAACAAGAGTCATATACTCGTTTAAGCATATCTTTTTGCAAAACCAAAAAGGAATCTAATTACTGAGTAATACTTTTTTTTTTTTTTTCCTGACAGTTCTTCTTTGTCTCAATCCACTGTTTGATAAACCGCCAGACAACTTTCTAAAAATTCTTAAGTTTTTCTTGCCTTTCCCCATGTGTTTTACAAGAACTCTCAGACTGTCGCTTCTCTTCTTGTGTTTGGTTAGTACAAAACCAGTAACAGGCAATTTCTGTCAAGAGACAGTTTGTGCATACACAAACCTAACACACATGTACATTTATTATCTGTAACAGAGCAGCCTGGAACTACATTGAAGAAACTCTTCCATCACAGTCCTGCGTTTCCTGACTTCTTTTTTTGTATCCAAATTCAGGTTTCACTCTGCTGACTCACTCACATTTTATGCATCTGATCCTTGTTTTTCAAGCTCTGAATACTAGAAAGCAATATATTACGTTTTACAGCACTGGCAGGTTGTGTGGGTACAGTGAAGACTGATACCCAGTATTTTTAGTTTGTTAGCCATGGTGCCTTTTGAGATGATCTTACAAGAGCACATTCTCTCTACGAAGGCTTGGTTCTTTCATATGCTTCATTAGTTCACTAATCAATTTAGATATTGTTTGGTTGTTTGGCCAAACAATACTGCCTTAGCCTCAATATTATTCATTCCAGTGATGGCAGAGCTCTTCCTGTAGTACTCTCTCCTAGTGTTGTATCCCCTTTGAGCTTCCTTGGACTTCTTTGCTCTACATCACCACTCCTGTGATTCCTTGTGCCATAGTAAGCCTTAATTACAAGACTGGACATCGTAGAAAAGCATTGGAAAATACCTTTGCCCTTGAGTGATTTAGCCACTGTTCTTGTTGCAAAATGAATGAGGTTAAAAGCGTGTTTTCTTTTTTCTTTTTTCTTTTTTTATGTCTTTGCAGTGAAAGTAAAACTTGGTCTTTTAACCTCATCCATGCATTAAACTGCAATCAAAGCCTTACCTGACTGAATTATATGGGGCTTTTATGCACGGCTGAGAAATGGTAAAGTAACCCATGCTAACTGCAGCGAAGACGTGCCCCAAGCTATACTCACCATTAAATAGAGGTTGAATCTAGTACTTCTGCTTCTGTTGCCTAGAATCCAGCAAACACTTGCCAGCAGTTGAAAAGTGTCAAGTCTTAGTAGCTGAAGCAGAGAAGATAGAAATTATCTTTGTAGCTTAAAAAGATGTCAGTCTTAAACATACAGAAGGAAGTTGTAATGGTAGTAATACTTGGTTTTCGGTGTTTCTTCTAGAAACTGGTTGCTTATGTTAGCACAGCCTGGAAAAGTTTAATGAAATTTAAAAACTATGCTAATCTAGAAACTGTATCATTAGACATGAAAGTCTTTTCTTCATGTTTCAGGTATTTGTTTACATGTTCCCTTTTCTATCTGCTTGTTTAACATCTTATATACAGGGTCAGTGTCACTGAATGTCTTCAGTGATTGATTCAGCCCCCCACACTGACATCAAATACATAGTTTGTAGCTAGATGTCGATTGTATGATGTAGCACTGTGTTCTGCATGAGAAGTCTATGCATATCTTACCATCCAATTTTTTGTTTTGTTTTTGAAAGAAGTAAGACTTGTGGAGTCATGCTGAATGGCTGGCTGTTGTCCTTTTCCTGCCTGTCTTCTGAGTCTGAGGGTACTGTCACCAGTACTCTTTCGCCTGTTTCAGTCCCATTTGACAAAGGTGAAGAGATCTCAGAAGTACTTAAGTTCAAACAAGCATGTGTGGGGGGGAAAAAAAGGCAGCTTAAAGGAAATAGACCCTGGAAGGTTGCAGTGCACCTATCTCAGATGTAGCAGAGAGGCTTTATAAAAACACTTAATTGCAGGAAAATTTCATACCTGAGATAAGTATACATACATGGACTTCATTACTGCTTAAGGAATTACTTGTTTACAACAGGGTTTTCAAACCTGATTGTGAAATCTGCACTTAATGTAAATTGATGTTTGCCAGAGTTTGCAGTCAGCCAGAAGTGGCTATGATATACTCACTCCTCTTCTTTCTAATTGCATTGTTTCCTCTGAAGCACAAATTATAATACTTAAACATTAACTGATGATAAGGTCATCAGATTCCCCAGGAAAATGTACAGAAGATGCATGCTGGAAGAAGTGAGAATTGAGAGTTACAGCAAGGAAAGAAAAGTTGTGGGAAAATATAGCTTCAAAGTGAGGAGGTGATAGAAAAGAAAGCCGAGGAGAAGAGGACTAAAGTAACACAGCCAAAATAGCTGTGTTATGGTGTTCCTTTATCCAGCTGTCTGACTTGCTTATGTAGCAGGGCTGGCAAGAAGGAACATGTGCTGTGTCTCAGCCACAGTGTTTTACGCTGGCATCATGACCTGAATCCGCCTTGATCAGTGGACTGGAGTGTTCAGGCACGTGTTCTGTTGTGGTGATTCTGTTGCAAGCATGTTAAATTTTTGAGAAGTATTTGCTAGACAGTTGGGGTAAGAGCTCAAACCACAGTAGGGAGGTTCACTCTTCTGTTGGAGTCTAAATTAATGTAAAACAAATGTCAAATATGGGACATGAAGAAAAAAAAATCATGAAGTTGTGTAGCTGTAAAGCAATATTTTTACCAGCACAGAGAATTATTTAGTTGGCATATTACTTAGTTGGATAATTCCAATTATATAAATGTTCCTTTTTCTTTTTACCTGTATGTATACATATATTCACCCTGCAAGTTCTAAGCATGAAGAAACAGTGAAGTACAAACTTGGACTGTAGTTTTGCCAACAGAATTTCTACCTGTGTCAGTGGGAATAACTGATCCTCTTACTAGACAAAGTTTGGATATTTAAATTGGTCATTTTATATAGTCTTTGTATTTGCTTTTTAAACTACTGAAGCAACTAATTTGCACTGAAACTTCTAGGAATGATTCTGTAAAAATGTGGTAAAAAGATGTCTCTCCATTAATTAATATTGTCTACTTTTCTCTTTCAAATTTGTTGAAGGAAAGAGGTGTGTAAAAGCCCTATATAGGGGCTAACTTTTGTTTTCCTAGCTTGGGAAGTTTGTTAAAGTTGAATGTTTTTAACAAATTATGTATTTCAAAAAGGTCTATCTGATCTTTCAGTTGAGGGGAAAAAAAATAAAATATTCTAGATCACTTTGTCACATAGAACCAGAGTGGTATATTAATATAAGTAGACCCCAGAACTGGAAAACATTTCAACCATTTTTCATAAACTCAGATTCTTTTTATAGTTCCATGAAAATGGGAAATTATAAAAGCAATATACTTGTTTTTATGAAACAGGAATTATGTGGGTTAAAAAAAAAATGTGAAACACATGAGCGTGCATTTTATCAACTAAAGTGGTTGAACAAATGCATTCTTTTTGTTCCGCTGCCCCCCCCCCCCCCCCCCCCCCCCCTTCCACTTTTTGGATGATTAGGTAAGTCTGATTTTTCTAAAAGATTAATGTAATGCTTATAACTGCCTCTAAATTTCAGGCAGTGAAAGATTTCTAAGGTCACTGTCTGGTCCTTTTTAAACACATCTCGCAGACTTCCTAACTTGTCTGCTAGTGTCATTCAACCTTTAACTAGAAGTCTTTGAAGGTAATAGTTTTGATCTTTTGCGACCTCTTTTAATAAGTGCTATTATGAGATGTGTTGCACTGATGCTACTGAAAATTTGTTTGATCGGAGGAAACTGAAGGAAAGGAACCTGATATCATAAACAGTGTTACCCTAGGAATTTTCTGGAATGATACAGTGTAAATACGACTTCTTGTTGGCAGTATTTTAGTTTTTAGCAATCTGATTTCATTCTGTGTTGGGAGTAGTAGATGAAGTCCATTTCAAGTCCAGCAGCAAGTGGAGAAGAACTGTAGAAACACTGTTACATCTTTTTATGTTTCGAAGATCCATTCCATGAGAGAGCCAAGCCCAGAGCCTTAATTCTCCAAGTCTTAGCTTCATATGTGATAGTAACATATCTTTGACTTCAAAACAGAACGAAGTGTGATTGCATGTAGTTGCTGTGAAGGAAAATGCATTGTGTATGTTCAGTAGGACTCAAAAAGATGGGTTTGTTGAGCATACCAAATGTGAAGAGAAGGTAATTTTGTCCTATCCTATCATTTTCCTTGCTCAGGCAGAGATGGTTTTACTTTGTACTCAATAAAAAAATGTTTTGTCTTAGCTGCACATGATTATAATATACTGGACTATGTCTTAAACTAATTAGTTAAGAGAATAACACTATTTGAAAGTATTTTAAAAATATGAGCTGAAATTATCCAAATATTTCACAGTCAGATTATCAAGTTGTGTTTTACTAATGCATGTTCTTTTGCAAAGAAATGAACAACAAAGATTATTGAATCCCACTCAGCATATTTCACTTCTGCTTCCTGGGCTAGAAACAGTATCAAAAGAAATGTGTTCCCATTTTGGTTGCAGTTGAAACAACAGATATAAACTGATGTAACATAGCTATTCTGTTTGCTCTTAATCTTGATTTATATAAATACATGGAAAAGTATAAATTCACACCTTCTGATAAAAACATAACTGGAAGAGTAAAATTACATATTTCTTCATTAACAGAAGAATCTGTCAGTCACAGTGCATTAATTAGTGTAGGCTATGAAATTCTGTGTACCTTCACTAGTTGCACAGACAAGGAAGAAAGTTCTAATGCATGGCAAAAAAATATAGCACTAGTAAATGAGTGTTTCTATACTGAGATTCATTTTTGTGAATTATAAAAAATTAATTTTACACTTGTAATGTTTTATTCTTGCTTATGAAAACATTGCTATTCCTGGTTCCTGATTTCCTCTTGTAATGCCTTTCTGTCACTAGGAAAGAAAGTTGTTTTGTGGGTGTGTTCTTGTTGTTCACTTACCTTTAGCTAAGTTCATGTTTAAAAAATTTGGCTTACCGATACCTATGCAACATGGTTTAGTTTTGTGAGTCACCTTTTATCTTCATTGTTCCTTGCTTCTCGAGGGAGATAGAGAGCATTGTAGGGAAGGATCTGGCATGGTTGATGTGTGAAGGGAGAAATGGATCTTCAGAATTTTGACAACAAATGCAGGTCTTGAGATAAATTAATTTAAAGGTGAAATTTTTTTGTTTTATTCAGGAAATTTACAACTCATTAAAGCTAGAGGATAGAGCTGTTACAGCAAACTACTGAAAATGTGACCCACCAAGTTATCAACTGGTACTTATTCTAGAAAGGGACAGATCAGACCCCCCTTATCCCACCCCAATAAGACTAACACCGGTGTAATCTTCAAAGCACATTAGGCTGGTTATGAATCAAGTTTTGTAAGAGAAATACTGTCTAATAGGTTGGATGATAACAAAAGGGTAGGACACTTTAATGCTGAAATTGCCTGCTTGCTGACATGTTTTTAAACAGTATTTTTAATATAGGGTGGCTTCTATTTATTTTTTTTTTTCTTTAAACAAGTGCCAGGTGCATTTTCATTAATGTTTCAGTTCAGGTAAGGTGTGTGCAATTCTGAAGTGATTCTCCCAGGCATCCTAATTTACCATACTTTGGTTTGCATCTTGGAGTAGTCTTAGATTGCACAAATTAGATTCCTTTTGGAGGAAACTAAATCAATCAACATAGTTCAGCTGCAGCTGGGTGTTCAGTCACAGAGCCAGCCTAGAACTAATCTGGCAAAAACTCCCCGAAACCCAAAGTGTGTATGTCAGATCATAAGCACCAACTGATTTGCTTTACAGATTTTTTCCAGTTAGTTTATCCATATGCTAGCTGTTAGTGTGTCTCAGGAGTACTAGTTCAACATGTTGCACCACAATAGCATGACCTCTGAGGCAGTGAGAAAAGGCAATAATAAAAGTGGAAATGGCATTTAATAATATTGCTGCTTAAGCAAGTGAAAAACTGAACAATAAACCCGATCATGTGTCTACACTTTATATTTTTTCCCCCTTTCCACTGAAATGTACAATATCAGGGCTTTTTTAGTTTGTTTTAGATATTTGGGAGAACATGTATCTGTAAAACTTGAAAATCGGGAAAATTCAACTGTACTTAATTAAAAGATACTACACTTTCCTCTCCTGTTGTGTTTTCTGGGATTTTATTCCACTAAACTGAAATAACGTTAACCAAATGAATGTCTCAAATGTGTTAATTTGTAGAAACCTTGAGCTCTTTTGAAAATAAAATTGAGAAACTTAAGGGCCTTCCGTGGTAAACTCAGATTCTTATCCCTTCATTAGGAAATTAGCATCTATGGGGATCTTTGAAAAATCCAAAAGCATAGCCTTTTTCTTGAACTTGGTGGAGGAGATAAGCAATAAATGTTCAACTGATTTGAACGTGGTTAAACTAAGATTACTCATGATTTACCTCGTGTTAGTTTGAAGTTCAACACAGATGAAGTGTTCAGCTTTATACCTAACTGTCATTATCTGGGAGAACTCTCTTTTGTAATTATTGATACTTTAACATTGTTTCCAGGATCATTTTGTATAACAAAAGTTAAGCAAATCTTGATTTTATATTGCGTTCTTCTATACACATCTTAGTTGCTGAACTTTGTAAAGCTGTTACTGCATTAACTATGACAAACATGCATTCTGTATGCCTATATAATGTCTCTGTGCTGGAAGGGGGTAATGTAAGGCAGTGTTTGGTGATGTATAGGTTTTATACTAATGATGCAGAAACTGGTAAATGCCAGTACTATTACACTATTAGGTTTTTTTGACTTCTGTTGTGCCTCTGTTCTTTCCCACTTCTGGGTAATGACCTTGTGTGCTCTGCTCAGAAGGGTAGGGGAAACTGGAGGTGGGTGTAGTGACCAAAGTGGATCATGTTCCTTTCTGTCCTTTGCACAATGTAAAAACCAAGTTGCTGAATTGGGACTGAGCATCTGTTGTATGGGGTGTTCAGTGAGCCCCCCGAAAGAGAGACATTCGTTATCTTCCCACTTCCCAGTTAAGTGGCAGAGGAAGAAATTCTGTACTTTGCAACATACATTACAGACTGAAATCTCCGAAGTCTAGATCCCGAGTCCATCTTGGCTGATGGAAGGAGATAAACTCCACTTCTGCTCTTCTCTTGTCCAAAAGATGATATGGTACCGTAATAGTTGGTGTCGCAGTGTTGCTTCTCTGCATCTGTATTTGCATAATGGCAGGGTCAGTCGGGACTGATAACATGTACTGTAATAATGAATGGGAAATATTTTGTAGTGTGGGATAGTTAGGTTTTAAAATAGCTTTTATGGGACAGATGTGAACATGCATTTTAGCGTACGCTTTCAAGCCCCTGCTGCATACTGGGTTTTTGCTCTTTGCAACCAACACACTGTGCACAGTATAAATGATTACTTTGGGGGGAGGAATAATATCCTTTATAACAGACAAAAAGAGATCTGTAGAGGGAAGTCTAAGTAGCTTGAGGGTTTTTATATTGGTGTAAAACATCCATGCTAGTTTGTAGTAATAAAACATTCATAAACAACTGCATTCAAACATAGATAATGTGGTGCTTTGAAATCATGTGAAAGTCTAAGCCTTGAATGAAGCAGCCTTGAATAATCAGAAAACCATAACAATATTGGAGTAGCTTAACATGTCTTTCTTATTGCCAAGTCAGGATCTTTATTGTGCTAGAAAACTAAATACGGTGTTCAGGTCTGTACAAAACAAACATCAAAGTTTATACCATAATATTCTTCCTTCCAAAGATAGAATAAAGCAGCAACTCCGCCCTAGCTTTGTAAAGAGAAAGAATTTCCTAAAAGCCTGCTCTTGAGTTTATTTATTTTTAAAGAAGTAGAGATTTTAACAGCAGGATAAAAAAGCCTCCACAGTTCCTTTTTTTTTTTCCTAGTTTATTTGTAAATAATATCCACCTTTCCAAACCCTATGGGTATATTTCAATAAGCCTGCAAAACAAAATATTCTTAAGTTGTAGAGTGCTTTAATCTTAAATGAGGGTTCGTACCCCTTTTCTTTACCACCATCATCATCATTTGAGAACAGCTTCTAAATTAGTAAGCCCTGCAGCCAAATCCCTAGTAAAGGAGAGGCATTCTCATACCGGATAATTGCAGGGGATATGACTGGTGAAAAAGCATCTGGGGCCATGTTGTGAATGGAACAGAGCTGTACTGTCTCATGCGTGGAGTTAACGCTGTCTTTTGCTCTGTTCTGGTTAAAGTAGTTACCTCCTAATGGGCCTTTGACCATGTGTTTCCAGTTTCAGAACTACTAAGCTAGATTGTGTAACCACTCAAGTTCTGTAGTACCACAACCCCATCATGGCAGATACCACATAATAGAGTTTCATTTTACCTTTATACATTTTAATACAGTCCTAATTTTATTTCTATCCCCCTTCCCCATATCTGTAGTTAATCTGAGAAATCCTGTGTTCTGTTTTTAATGAAGTTTGTGATTTTGATTTAATTTTATTATTGTAATGTTCAAGGCTATTTGCTACATCTTTGGTGTAAAGTAGTAACTTGTTGGGAAGGAGTTGCATCTGTTTTTAAAATTCTTTGCTGTATATTATGTGATGTGATGTTTTAGCTTTGCTTAGTCCTGACTTTAGAGTGAAATATTCATGCTTATGTACTAGTTTGAAAGAGGATGGAGATATATATAGATATATATATAGATATAGATATAGATATATATATATATATATATATATATATATAAAAGTGTTGTATGCAACAAAAGGGATTTAGACTTGGATACATTTACTGTTCTCTAAAAGCAATCAATGTAAGAGTTTATAGAAAGCTAGTTCTTTTTTTTTTTGTCTGAATTTTCCAGAGTAGAGGTTTTTCTGTCTGTAAATAAAAAAACCTCTCTTTCCTTTGAAACCTAATGTTTATTGCACCAGTTCAGTCAACAGACATTGCTTAGAACTACAGAGTAACAAAAGTTATGTTCTCCGATTTCTTTTTGAGGATCAGACCCAACAGATTTGTTGGGCAAAGACTGCAGCATTTGTAATGCACACCAAACCTAGCTGTACTATGTTGTCTTTTAATTTTACAAAGTTCAAGGTATTTAGCAAAGCAGTTTAAGCGTTTTATGTTTTCAGTGTAAGTGGAACAGACCAGTCTCTTTGCTTCCAGTGAACATTCTGCATTTCTTTTTCTGAAATGTGCTATACAGTATGAAAATTACACTTGTTAAAAGGAGGTCACCATTTGGCTTCGTATCACCCACTTTGCAATACTATATTAATGCAATTCTTACTAAAGAAGATCCACTCTGAAAATAATAAATACAGAACATCAGAGCAGTGTAATTGCATGAAAGTACATTACAATGATATAACTTTGAGATGTTTTTGAACAGAACATACTTGGAAACATATCTCTAAGGTATTTTGGATTATGTTTAAATAATTTTATTGGGGTTGGAAGTGTGTTAGATTCTTTATTATAAGCACATAAGCATTAAGATAGGGCACAGAAGGCTTGCCGCCTGCTTTAAGACCTGTGTGAAATGGGTTTGTGGACAATCTAAACATCCTGAGAGTACAAATCAACAGAGCTCAAAGGACTGATTTTTCTGCATTCGTGGCTAATATTATCCTGCATGTCAGTTTGCCTTTACATTAAGCAATAGGCTAACTAAAAAGGTTTTGTTAATTTGACGTGTTTGATTGTTGAGCTGGGTCACAAACTCTTTGTCCCCCTCTCCAGAGTACAGACAGGAAGGTGTTTCATCCGTTTTCAATACTTAGTCTCTCATTTACTCTTGTTTTCCTCCCTCCTGACTAGAGAGAGCTTCAGTGTAATAAGTTTAGCAAACCGAAGTATTATGGTCTGAGATCTGAAGATACTGGTTTGGTGTTAGCAAGGTCTGTGGTTGTGACCAGGGGTCTGGTGTTTGAAGGGTTTTTTTTTGTTGGTTGATTGTTTTTTATCATTTATCCTTGCCAAAAAACTTCACCTTTTTTTCTCAACTAGTTAAATTCACTGGGATGTGTAGTTGCAACACTAATATTTTATTGGTTTTGTTTTTTTCTAGGGCGCCAATGCCTCAGCTTTGGAGAAAGAGATTGGTCCAGAACAATTTCCAGTCAATGAGCACTATTTTGGTTTGGTTAATGTAAGTTTCAGTCCATAACTTCATTTCTTTAAAATACCACAAGTGGATTTGTTAAATTACAAGACTGTGACTGAGTGAATAATTAAAACACTGAAAGATATAGTCATTGAATATACATACTTATTGAAATGTGTTTGAATATTCAGTGTATTTGTTGAAATATGCTATTGAAATAATTGTTGAAATTGGACTGTGTATTTAATACTTTATTTCGTTTCACTAATTGTAGGGTATTTTTAAAATCACTTTCTTGCTATTAAAATGTATAAGTCTTTAAAAAAAGCTGTTTAAAATAACTAGCTTGTAGTTCATAATATGCCAATCTAAGTGAATAAATACAGTAAAAGAAAAAAAAATCTGTGAAAGACTGTTGATGATATGAAGTGTTCACATCTGCTATTAAGGTTTTTAAAAAATACTGAGCCCAAAGGGGAAAGCAATAGTGGAAAAAACATACTGAATTGTTTGATTCAATCATTCATTTTAAGGAATAATTTAAATTTTCATTTCTGGCATTCCCCATGAAAAGTATATCTTGTTAGAAATTGCATTATTCTGAAATGAAGTGTGAAGTGACTTTCTTTATTGGGGCTTCAGAAAGTACATATGTAAACCAATTGTTTTAACAAGAAAATCTTGCTTTTTATAATGAAACTAATTATTTCTAATGATGTCCTGCTACTATAACATATGTCTCTCCCTCTAGCTTCTTAGCACAGACATGGTTTAGGAGTCTGCAATCTGAGTATACACTGTGCAGTCAGTAAACACTGTTAGTGACAAGCTGATTTACATGCATCTCAAATGCCGTGACTTAAATTAGTGATTTTTTTCCTTTCTCATGAAATTTGAAATATGTTCAAAATGACATGTTGTTTTGCTGAAAAGAGGAAATACAGTCATTTAACTGTTAATACTTATTGTTAGTTCTGTAGCAGAGCTTAGACTTTCCATCTAAGCTGTTTTTACATTTTCTCAAATCTGTTATTCTGTTGACAGATAACCTGTTTTCCTAATTTCTTGTCAAAGTCCAGAGAGGATTTAAGACTTTACATGTATAATACAATTATACTGTTATATTGAAGTTTTACCTGTTTTGTACCCTTAAGAAAAGTTTCAGTAAGGACAGTCTTTCTAGTATATATGGATATCAACAAATCCTGGTTTTCTGTAGTCCAGAGGGAGTAGGAAATTTGAGGGGAGATCTGTCTTTAAGTCGTTGTCCTCAACTATACACATAAGGGGCAGGCAGCTAAGATATCTCACTGTGCTCTTGACTTTCTGTGTAGTATAGGAATGTTGCTTATTTTAGCTTCAAACAATAAAGTTTTATGGATCCAAATTCTTTGAATTGTAACAAACAGTCAAATGGAATTCCATTACATCTAAGGCATGCTGGTGCTGTTTTTCAGGTACAGTGGTCGGCTAAGGGAAATTCAGTTGTATTGTTGCTTGAGTGGTTTTTGGATCTATTCTGCAGATTGTGTTTACTAACACAGTATGTATATGCCATAAATGTGTAATAAGCTTGCAGAATTTAAATATTAGCAGGAAGAGGAAAGGTAGTGACCTTTTCATTAGCAAACTATGGCAAGTGGCCATTCAGAAAGAATGACAGAGCTAATGATAATTGAAAGAAATATTAGTTAAATAATAAATTACAAGTACTATTAGATTGAGAAGTGATAGAAATCACAATTTTTGCGTTCATTGATTTCTCTAATTGTTTTATAGCAATTAGAAGAAGTAAAGCTCTTAGAGGTTCATTAACATTTACTGCTAACTTTTTCTGATTTGTTTATCGATTTTTGTTTGTCCTAACTGCCCAGAGTAATGGAAAAAATTGAGATAATGTGGAAATCAATATCTCTGTTCTGACTGTGTGATAGCTAGCCATTTGAGATGTCTGGAATGCAAGACAGGATTTTAGATGAAGATGGCAATTCTGAAATAGAGACCTGTCAATGGTAAATGTAGCATTTATCCAGAGGTAGCGTAAAAGAAGAGAAGGTAGAAACACTATCTTATCTCCTCTACATCTTTGTGGTGGAATCAAGGGATTATTCAGAGGATGTGCTGAAAGAACAATTTGAGAGGTAAAAGAAGAATTAAGTAAGGGCAATTATGGGAAGCATATGGAAGACCAGATGGTTGATGGGATATTTGATTCTGTCAGTGACTGCTCTAAGTAGAGGATTCAGCTTAGGCTCGAAAGGACAATACCATTCACTGAATCAACAGGAAATATTTAAGATTCATGGCAAGATGAAAATGTTAGTAGTATGATGTCCCGTGCACATGGACAGTCAGGAACATCAAGTCTGCCTATCGTTCTTCTTTCCCGCTACGGTGCAGTAATGCAAACTATTAAAATCTATGTGCTTCACAAATTAAATCAATTATTTTATCCAATGAGTATGAAATAATGAACATTTTTAATCTCATAAGAGCTACTTTGGTAGCTCTTCAGCAGCTTACCAGACTTCTAGAGCAGAAGGTTTGGTTATTTAGTCTCTTACAATGGATCTGTGTGTTTTGGGAGAAATCCTATTTACTGATGTGGCTCACTGCAACAAATAAAACTTGTTGGAGCTGCCAGTGCATCAGAGCTGGAGGAACACTAGTGCTGCACAAAGACAGTATTCTATCTAGATCTAAGTTCTCATAGATCTCTTGTTTGTTTTTGTAGATCTGTGGGGTA
The DNA here is from genome assembly GCF_018691265.1 of Tyto alba. Classification (NCBI taxonomy): domain Eukaryota; kingdom Metazoa; phylum Chordata; class Aves; order Strigiformes; family Tytonidae; genus Tyto; species Tyto alba. The sequence goes on along the minus strand of NW_024881282.1, from coordinate 22,277,077 downwards.
CAACAACCCAAGTTTTTTCCCACTTGTATGTTGCATCAGAAAGAGTAGACTATAAGGCGATAAGCCTTAGTGAGCGTGTAGTGTTTTTGTTGCAACTTTCCTTATTCTTTCATATTTTTTTTTTTATTTCCACACAGGTTTGGGTGTTGTAATTTTGATTTCAGAATTAACAAAAAAAAAAAAAAAAAGTGTGCGTGGGAAACATACATTGTGCAGTATTTTTGTGAAGGTAAATAATCTGATTTCTCAGAATTTAAGACAGAAGAACAATATGAACTGAAAATAAGAGAAAATGTGGTTTTTTACTTTTCCTAGATATGCATATCTTAAGATGGTCATCGCAGAAACAAGGAGGCAAGCAATAAACAAGTTGAAAACATGGGTTAAAATAACTCTGCTGTATATAGTCTCTATTACATTCCCCTTGAATGAGATAGAGGAGTTTCAGTATCCCATACAGGCTGACAGCTTAAGATACAAAATGACAATTATGGTCTTTCTTACAGTTTTCTACTGCTATCCTGAGGCAGACTTCACAAGCGTTTCATTATACACTGCAGCGCTGGCACATCTTCTTGCAGGTGTTGTACCTCTGAGGCAGTGCTGACTGTAAAGTGAGGGGAGAAGGAAGGTGTCTGCTGGCCAGGTTAGCAGGAGAGCTGAATATTGAAGAAGCACAGTTAGAAAGCAAAGCATAGGTGTTCAGTAGGTGGTGGGAGGATGGGGAGACTGGAGCAAGGTCTTGGGTGTTTTCTAGATGAGGAGTGTGCTTTTTGTATTGGAGTCAAAGCTAGGAAGTAAAGTAATAATGGTGGTAAGACCAACATTTATTGGTGTAACAAATTCCCTATTTGTTTAGTCTAGATATCTCCTTACCTTTTTCCCCTTGTTGTTTAGTATAGGTACCATTATAATTTTTTAATGATTAGAAGCTTTTATTTTAAAAAGAATTTATGTTTTGAAGAGGGAAGACCAATGCTTTGGATAGAAAACAAATATGAACTATTTAAACTTTCTTCAGGAGTTTTCAAGTAATCTTGAATTGCCTACTGTCTTTCTGAATATGGTTGAAGAAAACCTTTTATGAACTTCATCCGCATGCTTTTATTTCCTACCCACAGATGTGTAGGTTAACATAAATTCATGTTAAATTAATCTGAATTTTATTCAGTGTTCTGTTTTCTGTGTTGCTTCATATTTTAGTTGTCTCAGTGCGTGTTTGTCATTCTAATTAATTTATCATCAGACTGTTCCTTTTTAAAATTGGAATGTTATGAAATTTCTAATTTGCTGCTTTTTCATCTTTCGACAGTTGCTGTAGACATTTTAGCACTTCTCCTATTTGATTTAATCTTAAGAACTTTCTTAGCATTTGAATGCTGTTCTCTTTTTATGGCCATTTCTAATTATAAACTCAACAATAGTTAGCTTACAATATTAAATGTTTTGACATAAATTACTCTGTGATTTCATCTGCTTCCTTTAAGGAAAAAAGCCCTGGTTTTCCTCTTAAGTTCATTGACCTACCTGAGGACAGATTTGGACCATGAAGAAGCCAATATAAGCATTTTCCCTAGTTTAATTAAATAAAAATAATGAGTGTTAATTTCTTCACTTTTTAATATGGAGATCTTAAGACTTCTTTAAAATACACTTCTTACTCAAGACACATTCAAAGAATGAGTATTTAGAAAAGTAGTTCTTCATATTTCTTTAATTTAAAATAAAGGAAACCAATTTACTTTCCAGTTTTGTGATTAAATTTCATGGTGCTCTTGTTTATGATTGTCTCAGTCGGGAGAGAGCAATAGGTAGCTACTTCACTATTATTCCTAAGATGTAAAAGCTTTTAGTTCTTTTTCTCTATTGAAAGAACCTACTCTTAAAATATCTCTGAATGCACTCTTTCTCGTACATAACAGTCTCCGCATCACAATATAGTCTTGGAATTTGCTACCTGTATATGCTACTATCTTTATATAAAACATAAATATGAACATTATTTTCACATTTTACAGAATGTGCGTAGTGGGTATGTGCTTCAATTTGCAGGTTGAGTGACTGCAGCTGAAAGGTTGGATTACCTGCTGAGGGCCTTACAAAGATTTTTCTCACACTTTCAGTGTTAGATAATGGGTTTCACTGGAGGAGGGAAGCATAAAATGAGGTTGGCTCTATCCATCGACAGCTCATAATGGCTTCACAGAGGTGATGGGGAAGTTTGCAGTGTTGGGGTGAGCTGGAGACAGTGTCAGTGATCACAAGACTCAAGTGCCTAAGAGCTGGAAGGAGTCTGGGGAAGAGGGACATCTGGAACGTCCTGGTACAGAGGGGATTAAGGATGCTTTTCTTACTGACTCTGCTTGCCCCCTTTCAATTCAGCAGCTTGTCTCCTTCAAATTGTACACTGTTTTCCTTTCAGTGTCAATTTGAAACTACCAGCTGTATCATAGCTTTGAATCCTAAACTAGCCATGTCACATTTTTTTAAGAAAACCCCTGAATGCCAATCCTGTCACCCTAAAATGAGAATTGAAACGTAGGAACAGGTTAAAGCAGTTATTTCTGACTTTGATCAAAACTAATAAGATGTGGAGAATCCAATTTCTGAAGTGTCTGAAAAGCTCTCAATTTGCAGCTGAATTTCTTTACAGTACAAGGGCATGCTGTGCCTGTTCTTTGCTGTTGTGGCTGACTTGTGGTAGATGGATAGATATTTTTACCATGACATATTTTAGGGTCTGTGAAATGATGGTATTTGTTGAACATTTTGACCCAAGTAAATGTAAAATATTACTAATAAATTTACAGGTGAGACAGAATTATATAGTATTGTTCAAATGTACGTAGGTCTTCCTTGCATTTACATATAGTGTACTTGTTAGTCATTTGTGAAACAGAAATATGCTTTACTACCTTAAAGTGAAAAATAAATTATTTGCAGAAAATTTGGCCCTGCTTATGCATTCTCTTATACTTTGGATTTATTTTTTACCTCTCAATGGTAAAACAATGCAACCTAATAATTCTCTCTCTTATTTTACAGTTTGGGAATACATGCTACTGCAATTCAGTTCTTCAGGCACTTTATTTCTGTCGACCATTTAGAGACAAGGTCTTAGCATACAAGAGTCAACCAAGAAAAAAGGAGAATCTCCTTACATGCTTAGCTGATCTCTTCCATAGTATAGCCACCCAGAAGAAAAAAGTTGGAGTAATACCTCCCAAGAAATTTATAACAAGATTACGAAAAGAAAATGGTAACTTTTTTTTTTCTTGTGTAATAATCATAGGTTGTGATTTAATTCTGAAGTTGACACAGTGGGATACCTATGTATTTGTTACGCATGGAAAGTGTTCTTGGTGCTGCAGTGTAAAGAAGAGGTGACCCTAGAATAAGGACCTAACCCTGGAGCTGTTTTCAGAGAGAATCCTTGTCTCTTTTCATGTAGAGCTGAATGTATTTTCAGTGGCTGCTTATGAAATCGCTTACTAATTCTGCCTCACTACGAATAGTATTTTGTAATCAAAATTCACTGTAAAACTTCTGTGTTTAAAAAAACATTACTCTTTGAATGCAGGAGTCTCCCAAGCTGAGTGTGTGGAAAGGACATTAAGATGTTCTGCAAGAATCTAGCTTAAAAAGGATTAATGAATTTTAAAATCACTAAGTAGTTTTGGCTGATTTTTCATAATGTAATTGAGATCCTGAATTTCAGGAGACTTCCAGAGATTTTTACCATTTGTTGTTTCTTATCTGCAGGGATAATTGGTCAAAATGTTTTAGAAAATAATTCAGTGTTAAAATATAGATGAAACCTTGGATGCATTTTTATTAAAATATAGCATATTTTTTTTTTCTAAAAAATAACCGCTAGATTTAAATAAACTGTATGAGGTACCATATTTAACACTGCTGCAATGGACATGTTCATACTATTGTAATCTCTCAAAGAACATATATGCAGACTAAAAGAGTGTTTAAATGTTATGACGATCTCCATAGTAAAAACAAGAAATACAGTACTATAATGACATTTCTAATTTGAAGTGACGCCTCCAGCAAATGCACACCACGAGTTGTAATAATATTTTTAAAAAAAGCTCTCAGGTAATGTACAGTCACTTACCTATGAAGAATAGAAGTGTCATTCAGTTCTTCGGTAAGTAGACTTCAGTAAGTATGCTGTATGTTGATGCACTTACAGAAATTGTTCGTTATGTCAATGAATATTGACTAACTATGACAAGCATGGAAAATGGTTCAAATGGAAAGCAAAAAGTAAACCACAGGAGCCATTAAGTTCTTTTTAGAAAGTGTTCTTTTTAATGCTTAATTATGTCATGACGCTAAATTTCTAAGCAGGAGAAGACAATTGGAAAATCTTCATTAGAGAAGTCAGATATGAAAGTTCAACTCTTGTTGGCTTTCTGGGTATCTCTTAAAAAATGATGATACTTCTGCTTTTCTACAAATAAATGGCTAAATTGTCAGGCAGTGGTTACATGGACATCATATGTGCTTATTGTAAAGTTATATAATTTTGAGCTTTAAAGAAGAATTAGTAAGAGAATCAGGTAGGTGTGCAACACCAATCTAGATTCTGTTCCAGTGCCCAGCTATATCAGGGTGATGACTGGGAACATAATCATAATGTATTCCAGACTACAGTGCTGCTATTCCATCTTTATTTTCAATGTCTGAATACAGCATACATATATTAACAACCTTAAAGCTTAACTGGCTGAGAAGCAGCTGCTGGCTTGAAGTCAGCTGAAGGTATTCTGTTATGTTTGCTTAAATTTCTTGTAATCATAAAAAGAACAATGTATAGCTTTCATTCTGTTGTACTTAATGCTAATTTACTGACTGGGCACATAGCCCTGAGAGGTCTGTGATGTAGCGCTGTGAAGAACCTCTGAAGTGTTTTACCTCAAGAGACTTGTAGCTCTTGTTCTGCTTTGATTTACTTGATAAAGACCTTAAAGTTGGTTAGACTCAGAGTTGAACTTACTCTTACTTTTCAAAACTAGTGTAGTAGTTCACTAAATAAACTACTTAGTTCATACTCTTGGCTAACTTATTGCACTACTTAACCCCTCCAAATGATCTAGACTAGCATAAAATTCTCCCTATTTTGCTAATAACTCAGGATTTTTTTTTTTTTTTTTCAAGTTTACTCCTGGATGCCGTCAAGTGAATGATAGTAAAACTTCCATATAGTCTTTGTAGGCACTTCAAAACTTAAGCTTCACTGAGTATCTTTTTCCTTCATCTTTCCAGTAGTGGGAACTATCCCTCCACTGAAGGCTAGCCTCTTAATATATTCTTGGACTACAAGCAAATTGCAAGTTATAATTAATTGAAGGAATTGCACATTAAAAGACTTGTATGATATTAGCCAGTGATACAGAATGCTTTTTAAATTGGCAGGTAAATTTCCTTCTAAGAATTCCTGGTCAGAGAGAGTAGTAGTAACTATTACTAATGTGATTCAATGCCTTTATGGTTTTCTTAGTTCCATTCCTAATGTGAGTATTTGTAGCAGCAGAGCATTTCTCAGGTTGACGTCCCAGGGGACTACAGTAAATGATGTTTTCAGGGTAATACCAATGTGGACATAAATAAAGGAGTAGACTTGTAAGAGAGTTCAATTTTATGCTTTAATCTGTATCATTGCTATACATCACAAGTGTGTGCCAGTGAAACTATTCCCCTTCCACTGAATTAATCTTAAAACTATTATCTTAGAAATATTGACAAACTGAGGATATGAAGTGGAAGGCATAGTGGATCCATTATTATCTATCCAACAAGTCCACCAGTAATAAAAGTGCCACATATAACAACCTCCAGAAGCAATATTTCAGGTCTTGAAAGACAGATCTATTTATCACTTGAAGTCCTAATTTGAAACCTGTTCGCTCTTGCTCTGGCCAGAACTTTAGGCTAATTTGACATGGCTTCTGCAAATACTGCCTTACTTAAAGAGCTCTGAGAAACAAGGTAGTTGTTTAAAAATATCATTATCTTAAAGTTTTTAGTCTTAATCTTATTTTCATTGCTAATATTGGTGACACTGTACTTACGACAGAGCAGCAGTGGACTTCAAACCCTAGAATATAAATAAAGCAATGTTTTGAGCATTTATTGTTCATGTTCTTCCTGTGATCGAACATACAGATGATGAAACAATTCCTGTCATAAGTTCTCGGTTAATTTCTGGAAAAGATCAATATCTAATGCCATTTGAGATGCCCTGTGTTATCCAAGACATTGACCTAAGCTTGGCAGAGATAGCATAGCGCCTGTAGGAGATCCAGATCATCATGGATTGGCATCTGGAGGCTGGATGGGACAAGCTATAAAATTTCAGGTGGCACTACATGTACACCTATGCTTAGGTAGTTGAATCATGCCCTAGTTTTTTTTGCAGAATGGTTCAGTCTTCTGTTAATTCTGATCAGCTGAGAAATTTCTGTGAATGCAAGCTGACATGCCCTCCCCTCTTCCTACCCCCTATATTTTTGTCTTAGTTTATGAATTACGTGTTTTGGGTTGGTGTTGTGTTGTCCTGAATGATTGAATATGTGAAATAAAGACTGGTTTTGAAATTTGACTTCTTTTAAAAACTTCTTTGTAGTATAGCATAGCACCAACCAATCAATTAAAAAACATTCTGTTTTATCTTGTAGAACTTTTTGATAACTATATGCAGCAGGATGCACATGAGTTCTTAAACTATCTATTAAATACAATTGCGGATATCTTGCAAGAGGAAAGAAAACAAGAGAAACAAAATGGTCGCCTACCTAATGGCAACATCGACAATGAAAATAACAGCCCACCAGACCCAACCTGGGTTCATGAAATCTTTCAGGGAACATTAACTAATGAAACCAGATGTCTTACTTGTGAAACTGTAAGTCTGTATATACTTCGTAAAGTTAATTCTTCCATTTTGCAGAACTTCATGTTTCTTGATGCATTTATCTCAACAGATTAACATACTAGTTTAATTTCTTTATTTAGAGATCTCACATTCATATGAACATTTGCATTTTTTTGTTTTTAGTGAGAAAATTTCAGCAACTGATGCATGAATTGTAGGAAAAGGGTTTTGGTCAACATTGGGAAATGCCCATTTGAATTTCTGTCAGTGTGATCATAATCAAATTAAAAATTTAGATTAGAAAATTCTAAATGGATATATGCCTAAAAGCAATGAAGCTTGCTACTTGGGTATGTAGAGTGCTTCTCAAATTTAATAGCTTAATGTCATGCTTAGCGATACATTCCATAAATAACTATTCTGAATTGGTTTCCACCGATTTCTAGTTTTTAAATTTAAAGCCATTGAAATCAAGATATTATGGTTGACTTTTGGCACTGAGACAATAGACTGGGGTTCTCAAAGAACAGAACTTAATGTGCAGGAGAAGTAACCCTTTCCTAAATATCTGTCCATAGGAATTCTAATACTAGACCCTGAGAAATAAACTCTATACTGAAATTTTCTTTGAGAGTAGTTCTACAATAAGAGAAAGTATATCTTTCAGAAAAACTTATAATTGAATTTTACCTGCTTGAGAAAGGGGAAAAAGGAGCACGATTTGAAAATTACTGTAATTCTGTCATGGTCTATGCCTTAGATATTGTGAAAAGCTAAACGGCTGTATTTTTTTATATGACTCTTCATACCCATTTTCCTTAGCTTAATTAGGTAATGGACATATTTCAGCATGGTGTTGGAAAGGAGGAATTAATCAGATTAAATCAATATATTTCACATGTAATTTTCTCCGTCTTCTAGAAATACTGACCTCTCTTTATTTCAAAGAAAATAGCTTCATAATGTCATATGTAGTGTAACTGCAGACTTCAGTACATTATGGTATTTTGAGTAATTTAGGTGCTGATTTCTAGCTACCATATTTTCTTTCCTGATACATTTCCTTTCCCTAATAACTATTTCATGGCAACTGTCAATTGCTTCTCTTAGTTCCTGAACTGATTTTTTTTTTTATTTCTTGAAAAATGACTTAGTCCCTTAACGTGACTGACATCATTACCTTTCTTCTCTATGGCATAGTGAATTACTGTTGTCAGTATTTTGATCTAGGTACAGTCCCTAATACAATTTTAAAATGCTGATATGCTCTTTGCCAGCATATTTTATTAGTTATCAGGACTATCACAATTTTGAGAGTTTTACTAATACTGCTCCATTCTATTTTTCTGTTAGCTATTGCAGAACAGGATATGCCATATGTTTGTCACTGTGCCTCCTTGTACAGTTGAATTTTAAGTTCAGTGTTCTAATACACATTGGGGTTTAGTATAGTAGGGCTTTTGTTTTCCAAGCCCTAATAATCTGGAAACTTTTTATCAGTTTATGTCTATTCAGTATATCAGCTTGTGTCTAATTAAAACACAGTGACCTGAAAATGGGCACTTAGAAACACATTTACACACATTAAAAAAGTAGCATTACTGGGAATAGTGTCTTATTTTCAAATATAATAAGCATATATGATTCTTTTAATGATTATTGGACGCTGTTGGCATTTAGTCTTTCTGTGCTTAGAAATATAACTTAAAATGTCAGGAGTACTCGAATATAGCTCATGTGGAAGATTGCACAGTAATAGTGGATGAATTAGTGCTTCTTAATGATAAGGCAATAACCTTAATATATTTTTTTTTATTTAAATTTGAAATTTAATGCATACTTGAATATAAAGCATAATGTATCTTTGCTTTAAGTGAGAATGATTATCTTCTAACTGGCCAAACCTACTCAGTGTTTCTAAAAGCAGCATGGCAAGATTATATTCTAATTTCGATTGTCCTGATTATAGAAAAGAACTTATTTCCAGGAATCACTGTCTCATTAGTCCCTCTTTAAGATAAGAAATAACTGACTAAGGATTTATCCTCAGTTTAAGTATGGACAGTGGAACGTAAGGAATATAGATCAGATTGTTTAACAAAGATTTGTGTTTTGGGTCAAGCCATACTCTAAAATGAATAAGTTAAAGACTGATTGTAAGTTTTCTTTACATGCTTTTAATGTGGTTTCCTGTTACGATGCTTTCCCCCTTCCTTGATAGAGACAGTATGATGAAGTGAATGTTACAAATTTTTGTGGCTAATTGATAAAATTTATCTAGAAGTTCACTGGTTTTACAGATTTCTCTCACAATTTATGGAAAAAATAACAATAAACCAGAAAATAATGTAATTGACTTCATTAAAATTAAATTTGAAATGGCTAAATATGGGCAGTACTTCTACAGAGGCGAGTAGGAAATTATCTTGGATCAAAAGCACCAAGCATATTGATAATGTTTTTCTCTAGCTGATGGTCTTGCTCTTGTGTTCAAATGACTCTACAAGGCATAAAATTCTTTGGCTCATTTCTGCTTTGGACTGAGAGAAGGCAATAAGGAAAATCTCAGTGGTCGCTCTTGCAGGAGTACTATGGAAGCCTTAACTACTCCCTACTTGTTTTTCCTTTCTTCTTTTTTTTAAAAAAAAAAACAAAAACAAAAAGCCAAGATAAATCATGCCCTTTGTTTCACCTGCATTTAAAAATAGTTTCTGTCTTAGCACACATGGGAGCTTATGGGTGCAAAAGCTTTTTTGTCAATGAGCTGATTCACATTGCTAGTGAAATTCCAAACTGAAAGAAATACAGATTCCATGAGTGTTAGCCCCCTGAGTTTTCTGTTCTGTGTGACATTGGTCATCAGAGTGCAGCTGAACTGTTTGAGTGCAGATTATGTCCTTGATGTGAGAACAATATACCATCCCCTTTAGCCAGAATACTGGAACACTCGAATTCTTCAGTATTATTCACATGCTTCTGCTAGGATCACTCCAGTAGCTTTTTGCACACATCAGGGCTTGATTCTGTAAGTGATGAGGTTTTCTGACTGTGTCCATCCTTTTTTCATTCTGCAGGTGATTGAAATATATAGCATTGGCAGCTTTAGTCTAAGGAACTTTGACATTTATTTGAAACAGGACTTCTATAGAAGAGGGAGGGGTGGACAGGTTAGAGTGGAGGGTGATTTTTTTTTTTTTTTAATAAATTATCCTTTTTTTTTTTTTAATTAAACCTGTATGAGTTAATGTTGGGAAAAAAAAATAGTAGTACTGTTCAAATAATCTTAAAAATTAAGAATAGCAATTTCTAAATGAGCAACATAGACAGAAGAAATCCACTTGCCTATTCTTTCAATAAAGCCTTTAATGGTTCCTCATGATCCTAAGTGCACAACCACTGGCTAACCTGAGAGAGGTTCTTTAAGGCAGTATTATCAATATTATCACTGAGAATGGAAGATTTGCTTTTGTGAACTTCTGGTTTCTGTACCAATCTTTTTTTAACCAAGTACAACACATCCCTTTCCTCTTCTCCATTTCCTCCCCACACTTACAGCTTCTGCGTGGGATAAAGCTGCCTGATAGAAATCTTTATTGTTTCATGAATTTTTCTTTGATTAACCAAGAGAGGAAGAATTATCTAATTGCATGCCTGAAAAACACTGATCACATGACTCCTTAATTTCAGCTGTCCTAGCTGAAGACTGCAGTAGAGTATTTTCTAAAACTGATTTTTTTTTTTTTGAGCCATTCTTGATTCAGAGGCTAAGATGGTTTCCACCAGAGTTCTTAGACTCAAGTTTGATAATTCCAAAAATGGTTTGCAATGGGATATTCTGAAGAATTGTCTGCACAGCTAAACCACAGTACAACCCTGAAGACAGGAAATGTGCAGCACACTGGAGATGCAGGTGGCACTTTTTTTCCACCCTAAAACATCTTAGAAGTTTTCCATATATGTTCTGTGATCCCTTTAAAAGTATAAACATTACACTTCAGCATCTAAATGATGTAGTAGATGTGATGTACCAAAAAATATGTCACTATGTTAGTATACATGTACTCTTGGAAGAATTAGCTACAGAAGAATGGGAGGGATCCTTGCCCAGTCTTCTCACAGATATTAACAGAAGCTTCTAACTTAATTTTGTAAGTTTTTCAATTTGCCCTATGGTATTAATTCTCAGAAATAGTTGTCCTGTCCACCGCTATTTTTCATTTTATTCTTCATGTATGCTGCCCTTAGGAAATCTGTGCTTCTCAACTCTTGATAGTTAAAGCACAACTTTCCAAATTTACTTTTATTCTGAGTTGAAAAGGGACCATAAATTCATATGTTTTAAAGATCAAGTGACATTAGTTTAACTTTTCCTGCTTTCAATCAAGAAACTGCAGCCAGGCATCTTTTCTAAAAGCATTTACTTTTGTAACTAGGAGTCATAAAAGTCAAAGGACATTCTCATCGGTGTCATTGAGTATCTCTAGATACACAGAGGAAACACTAGTAGGCAAAAGTTTAGGAAATACCAATCTACAACCTTAACCTTATAATGACATAGTTGATTTTTCAGGGCAGCTGTGGCTTTCATTCATCACAATTATTCAGGATTTGTGATGGAATTTATTTTCTGCTTCTAGCAATTTCTTTTTTACTTTAACTGTTATTCTTGCATTTTTATAAGAAAAGACTATGCTCCATCCTGTGTCTATCAGACCAAGACCTAAGCTCTCATTTACCAACAAATTTTCTATCTGCTGCTCATTTAAGAGTATGAATCTAGCCAGGAAGAGGCTTCAAAATATCTGTTCTGTTTATTAGGTGCAGTATGATATGCAAATATATAACTTTCAATTGGAGGGAATCACAGGGGAAGAACAGAGGTGAGAACACTAAATAGAATAATCCCAGCGATTGTATTCCTTTGAAAAGAGTCAGGTGTAGAAGGAACTTGGCATTAATATTATTGAGGTGAAATCACAGCATAATGACAGCTGGCATTATATACCCCCATAGGCACATATATACTTCCCTTTTCCTGAACAAAATCAGAAATAGAGATCTAGCACATCTCTGAAATAAAGGCCACTTGTAACAAATCTAAAAGGCTGTTACAAGGTAAAAGATGCATTCTGTCAATAGAAAATGGTACTGAAAACCACAGGTAAATTAGTGTAACTTGTTTTTACTATATTGGTTCTTTTTTCATGTAGATAAGCAGCAAAGATGAAGACTTCTTAGACCTTTCAGTTGATGTGGAGCAGAATACTTCAATCACTCATTGCTTAAGGTAGACACAAAAATCTGAATTTTTGTACTTTATCTTTTATCTGAGGCATAGAAAGCAGGAAGTAAAACTAAAAGCTCACAAGCTTAGCAAATTCTAGCTAGGTAGACTCAAGAGTATAAAATTATGTTTATATTGTACATATTTAAATGTATATTTCAGGTAAGAAACTGGTATCTATAGCTTTTTTTTTTTTTCCTCATTCAGGGGTTTCAGCAATACAGAAACTCTGTGCAGTGAATACAAATATTACTGTGAAGAATGTCGCAGTAAGCAAGAAGCACATAAAAGGTACATCAGACTCAGGGAGGGGAAAAAAGTAACCCATGCATTTGATGAAAATACTCTTTATTACCTTGTGTGTGTGTGTATATGAGGTAGGGGGAGGACACTCTTTTCCCTTAATTTTTCTCTTCTTCCTCTTAAGAGTAATTTGGTTACATTCCTCTTGAATTCAGTGAGCCTACTTCCATGTGTAATGGACATCCATGTAAAGCATTTTGTGACTCCTTTGATCATTATTTTATGAATGAGAAAAATAATGGTCTTAAGACCAAAAATAAGTTAAAAAGACAAGTTAAAACAAAGTTTCAGTGACTAATCAAAGATTATAGGTAATGGTAAAAAGTTACTGATTTTATGTGATTTTTTTAAACTTGGTTTTGTCTTGACAATAAAAACCTTCCCCAGTTGCTGTAAGAATCAGTATAGCATTTTTTTTCTGATTCAGTCAGAATGAGGGTTGTAACTTTTTTTGTTAACTGAACTTCTCGTTTCTTAAAAGTGCGTAGTTAGTTGTGCTAAACTTCTGCTTGAGAGTGTTCCTGAAAAGCTCCAGAAGCTCTGTGGAAGCCTGAAATTGATTATGTTTAAAACCAATTCTTGTCTGCCTAATAATTCTTCTAGTCTTGTTTCCACCCTTGAAAAACCACTGATTTTGTGTACTTTGTGGTATTTATTACCTGAGAAAGTTGAGGGAGTGGAAATGCTGACATGCTTTACTGGTTATACCACTGATTCTGGTTATTTGGTTTACCACAGATTCAGCTCATGGCTTTTGGCATATCTCATCTGCAAAGTCTGCCTTCACACATTGCCTAAGCTTACTAATTGGTGTGTATTAGAGGGTTGTGAAGCCAGGTCTGTCCTGTTGTTTTCTGTTGCCTTAGCTCTTTTTCTGTGTGGGAGGTAATGTGATCCCTGGCCAACATAAGCTGTGTTGACATAAACCTGAACTGTAGGCACTGCCATATTGGCAAAACACAGCTTTTATTGTTTATATTTTGATTTTCATATGGGGCTTAAATTCGGTTTCACTACAGTCATAATTTTCTTCCATCTCAATAACATTGTGCTTATCTGTGATTGTGTCTACTCAACTAGAAAAGGTGGCATACTGAATTTCTTCACCAGTGAAAGAGCTCCTATTATCAAACACAGTTGCATTATAAGAAGAGGACTCCATTTTGAAAAAAAGAAATAGAGCAGAAATTTTATCCATATCTCAGTAATATAATAAAATGTAACTCTCCCTAAAAATAGTTGCTTCTGTCATCTTTCTGCCCTTCTCCTGCTTTTCTCATTTCCTAGTTCCCTTGTGGGCCATGGAAAAAAATTGAGTCTAGCAGGGTTTCCTACAGGTTACTGTCAGTCCAAGTTTAATGAGAAAAAGGGAAAGAAGGTGAGTTTTCAAGGATTTTTGACCCCAGCCCCCTATCTTTTGAAAAAAGGATTGTCTTGTAAACCATTTCATGACATTCTGAAAATGTGGTCTTAATAGACATGTCTGAAACCTGGGCTGTATTGTTGAGACTTTTGAGCTACTTTTCAGGGCTGGGGTTTGAAAAATTCAGCACAGTGCTGATCGAAGGCAATTAGCTGTGCCAAGAAGTAGAGCACTCTGGTTGCTCTGGTAGTGCGGATAAATTTATTGCCCAGAGAGTGGAAGTCTGTGTTTGCTGCCAGGCCAGCTGTGGTTGGCTGATGAGGATTTAGATGCACTGGTGCAAGATCTCAGTACCTCCAACTAGCGAAAGAGGCCAGTGAGCCCTCAGTAAAACTAGATTATCATTTTCTGGCTTTGACTGCCATAAAATCTGCTGCAATGTTTGTACAAAATTATTGTGAGCACAGCATTATCTTGTTTGGGTAGCATGAGGTAAAGGCAAATAACAGTGGGCTATTTGTATCCCTTGGCAGTGTTAAATTAATGGCTTGATATGAAAACTTGGGAGTAATGCATATGTAACAGAGTGGTATAACAAAGCTTATTTTAAAAAGCTTGTTTGACTTGGATGGTTTACTGAGAAATTCAACTGGAACGGGATCTCTGGAACAACTTTGCAGTATCTCCACTGTCTACCAAGTGGGATCTAGGTTTTGCTTTTGGGAACTCAGGAAAGCTATGGGTAGGTTTATTTAAAAATTGAATTCTGTGCTATGCAGTCATTATGTCTGAATTATTATGTGGGTTCATCATGGCTGTTATATATTATAGCTTATTATTTTAAATACATTTACAATTCTCCCAACTGTTAAAGTCTACCTGTAGTTTAGCAACACATGACATATTTGTTAAACATCTGATTGTTTGAGCTTCTTTTAATGTTTGCAAAATTTTTTAAATACTACAGTAAGACATGTTCCTTGTTTGTTGATATCAGCTGAATATTGAATGGATATTGGAACTAGTGTTGATTTGAGTGTGTTTGATTTTTTTTTTTTTTTTTTTTTTTCAGGATGAAAGTAAAAAAGCTGCCTATGATTCTAGCTCTCCATTTGAAGAGATTTAAATACATGGATCAGCTGCATCGATACACAAAACTCTCTTATAGAGTAGTTTTTCCTTTAGAGCTTCGCTTATTTAACACCTCAGGAGATGCCACCAATCCTGACAGAATGTATGACCTTGTTGCTGTGGTAGTTCATTGTGGAAGGTAATAACTATTTTACACAAGGGAATTTTGTATAGGTGTAACTGTGTTTAAAAAAAAAAAAAACAACAAAACAAAACACAAAAACAAAACAAAACAAAGTACCCAGTATCGCATAATTCTAATAGCATTTAAAAATCTCTTAAAAGTTTATGGGGAAATAAACTATTGTGGGGAGATGCTACCAATCCTGACAGAACATACAGCTTTGTTGCTGTGATAGTTCACTGTGAAAAGTGGTAACAGTATATTTCACATCAGAGATCTTTGCATGAACTTAACTATGTTTAAAAAAACCCCACAAAACACATGGTGTCATGTAACACTAATAACGTTTACAGATCATTTTTAAAAAGAGTTTATTGGGAAGGAGAGCATTATTTAACAGATTCCTTTATACAGCATTTCCTTTAGGGTGTGTTTTTTGTTTTTTGTTTTTTGTTTTTTTTTTTAAGGCTTAAGCAACATTTTCTGAAATATATCCATACATTGAGTTTTGTTGATTACTTTGTTTCCTTGCTTTCAAAATATGAATGTTAGGTTTGTATTTGATTTTTCTATATTCAACAAATGTTCTTGTGGCTTCAAGTCTTAAAATCAGGGATGCTCTACAAAGTACTTTTTGAGATAAAATCCTTGCAGTTGAAAACAATGATTTAATATCTAGAATCACAGAATATTTTACATTGTGAGGTCAACTACTTAAAGCTCAAAGCAGGTCTAAATTTGACATTAGATTAGGATGCACTGGGTTCATTTTTGTGACTAGAAATGCTGATTTCACTACCTCTTTGGGCAATTTGTTCCAGTCCATCAGTGTTCTCACAGTGATTCCGCATCCCCCCATGCCCTGCCACTGGACTTCCTCCAGTTTATCAGTCTGTCCCGTAACCTGACAAGGTCATGTCTGGAATCCCATGTCCAGTTCTGGGTCCAAGAATGCAGAGCGGTGGGGATTATCACTTCCCTGCTGGCTCTACTCTGAGAGTACAGCCCCGCATACTCTCAGTCCTGTCACCAAAATGATGCGCTGCTGGCTAACAGCTCATCTTACTGACCTTCTGGGCCCACTTAGCCAGTTGTTTTTTTGGGTTTTGATGCTGTTGGAACAGCATCGGTCAGTTGATGCTGTTGGATGAGCTAGTCTGGCACAAGACTTTGCGTTCCTACTTGTTAAACTTCATGAGGTTCTTATCAGCCTGTTCTTCCAACCTTTTCATGTCCCTCAAAATGGCAGACCTGCCCTCCAGCTGCTAGTTACTGCCCTTGTTCCACCCCCATTCCTCCCTAGATAGACCTAGTATTAGAGTAGAAATAAGATGACTAAATCTCAAGTTGTCCAGGACAATTTTGGAAAATAAGCCTTTGTGCCACAGTCTTCTGGAACACTTCTTATTCTGGGTTTTAGGGAGAACAGGACCTGTCAATTTTTGATCATTTTGTCCAATTCTGACTATTTGTTTCTCCCTCAATCAAGCTGCAGTCTTGAAAACTTACTCATTCTCAGAGTTGTGGAAGGAGATGATCCCTGTTTTCATTGAGTTGTGTGATTTTGTGATTTGATACACAGATGTGTCTCTCACAGATGGCAACCTTCCCTCCCAAATCTAGACATAAAAATTGGATGGGTGCTGTTAGCTTGTTAAGGCAGTTCCAGAACTGCTTTAACTGGTTGTCCACTTTCAGTTATAAGGTTCAGTGATTTCAGAAAGTGTATTATTTCTTTGCTTGGAATCTGGTTAGAAATAGGACCCTTTTAAAGGGGTTTTGTTTTGGGTTTTTCTGTCATACTTGTGGAGAAACTTTTTGTCTGCCATAAACCGAAGAGCTGTACATTATAACAGTTTTAATGTAATTGGGAGCCCTTCTCATTGCTGTGAGGATTCTTGAGACTTCTAAACTATCAGTTTAATTTGGGTTTTGTTTACAGTGGACCAGATAAAGAAATCCCTGACTGAGACTGTAAATGAAGAGCAGCTCTACAGCTTTTTCTTTCTGAAGATCGGAAATAGTTTGGGATCTGTTCTGTCCCTGTGAAACATCAGAATGTTTTCTTGATTTTAATTCTCTGACTCTTTTTAAATTTATTTTATATTTTCAATGCCTGTGCTGCTTTTGTAATTTGAAATTATAATCCTTTTTTCATCATAATATTAAATGTAGAGATAAGTAAGACCTCATTTTGAAGATGATATAAGTGGAGGAGAAAAAAGGAAACATCCAAACAGAAATTGTACTGGTAGTCATTTTAATCACTGTTAAGTATTGCTTTTCTATGAAGAAAAAACCCAATTTAATTAAATATATTTCTACATACATGTGCATTATTGTCTGTGCTCTTTTCTAATTTTATTTTACAGTGGCCCTAACAGAGGACATTATATTGCAATAGTGAAGAGTCATGATTTTTGGTTGCTTTTTGACGATGATATTGTTGAGGTAAGCTTTGTGTAACCTTGGACTTTTTTTCTCATACTAACCAGAGTGCATGCCACCCCCCCTTGTGTATATGATTACTTAAAGTAAAAGGACTGGTATGCTAATGAAAAGAGGGTCCAACCCCAATCTAAATGAGCAGTAACTCTTGAGTGCAGAGCTGCACGTTACAGTTTGACTGTACGATACTTTGATTTGAATTTTGTTTTTTATACTTCTTAAATTAACTTGCTCTGTGTATGGCCACTATCTTTCACCTTTTTTTAGTAAGGTATTCCTGTGGCCAGAAGACATGGCTAATAAAGATACAGATAAATTGGTTTTACTTCATTTCTTTCCTGAGGGCGATTTTTTTTGAGCAAGCCATTTGTTCATATTTCTAGGAACTTGTGATTTAATGGAATGGATTGGTCTGGTAGTTTTATTGAGTATCCTGGATTGTTTCAGACAAAGGTGTAACAAATATCAAAATAGGAAGAAACTTCAGATTTTTGAGATTTTGCCCTAAAATTTAAAAGTTAATCTTTGGAACAGAAGCCTTTTGCCTCTGGTGGTATTCTTGCTAATATTAGCCATTCTTCTAGGAATTCTTATTATTTAAAAAAGAGGTTTCCAACTAATTTTGTGGAAAAGCAGAATTCCCTTCACCAGTTTTGATTTTGTTATCTTTCTGGTTCATCAGTTATCTTTTATTCTTTATTGAGAGAAAGAGCAGAAACTGCTGGTGTCCCTATATTATATCATCTCAGGTTTTTTCTTGTTCTGTCATCTTCCTTTTTTCCCCCTTGCCTATGCTTGTGCATGAACAGAAGTATGATTGTGCTGTCCTTTTCCTGACTTTATTTGAATTAATTAAATCTATAAAATGAATACTTTACATTTTCCTTACAATACACAAGAACTGCACAATTGAAAAGAAATAAATTGAGGCGGGTATTGGACTTAGGTTGTTAATTGGCAGGACGAGTCAAGGATATTGAAGAATTCTTATCTCGGAGCCACATTATGGATGGGTTTTCACACAAGAAATGACAAGCATGGAAACATACAGATCTGTTAGGAAAGTAAAAGGATTGCCTCTGTGTCTTATCAAGATACACAAGTAAATTGAAATGTCTTGATAGGGTCAAAAGTTCACTTTCCTCCAGGGAAAACAGAGAGCACTGTAGTAGATCTCCTATCATTTCACAAACATCAGGGACAATCCCTCCAGTTCCAAAAGCAGTAACACCTGGCAGTAATGTTTTTGTTTTTGTTTTTTTTTTTTTTTTTCCTTCTAAAGAGGCAGGAAAGAATCTTTTTGTTCTTAAATCTAAAACATCATCTCATTGACTTTTAGGCCTATGGTTCATCAAGTTGGAATGTCTCACTCCTTCCTAAGAGAGGTTTTATTCCAAATAATGGGACTGAGATGAAATAAAATCTGCCCAAGTGAAGGAAAATTTATGTCTCAATCTTTTTTGTTGTTTGTAGCCTAATTACCTTTGATTGAAAATGTGGCAAGAGACCTTGCTTTCAGTTTGTTTCTTTTGTAGCTGAAAATGATGACAATGAAAACCAGACAATACTCTTTTTACCTTCTCAACGGAAGTTTTACATCTTTCCCCCCAAATCTTGGTTATAGGAGGCTTTCTAAACTAAGAGAATCACAAGCAAACATTCTGTGTGAAAACCAGAAAAAGTTAGCCTTCATTCTTTACCTTCTCCTCTGCACTTGATTGTCTTACACTGCATTGATTTAGAAATGATAGTTTGTACTTACATTCTTCATATTGATATAAAGTCCCAGTGGAATATTGTTGTCTTTAAAACTTTTCTGTGTGAAATTTGTGCAAGCAATCTGTACCAGATTGCACTTGCAGGTTCACTTAATACATACAAATTCATATAAAAAATAAATACAGCTGCTACCCTGTGTCTGGTTAATGGCAGAGGTAAAACCAAAATATAACAAATTTAAGAATTACTTGGATTTTATTACTTTATGTAATTAGGTGAAAGTTATTTTTGTTTGAGAGTTTTATATGCAAGATATTCTTACTTTAAATTTCTGGGTTTTTACATACAGAAAATTGATGCACAAGCTATTGAAGAATTCTACGGGTTGACATCAGACATCTCAAAGAACTCTGAGTCTGGTTACATCCTCTTCTATCAGTCTCGGGATTGAGGGTGAACTGTAGTGAAGAGAGATTTTTTTATGCCTCACATCTTCTCTATCTTGGAATGGAGCAAGCACTGAAAAAAGGGAAAGCAGGGAGCTCCAGGGGCAGTAGCACAGTTTGCACACAACGAAGCAAAAGTTTGGGATTCTTAAAACCTATGTATCATTGTCATTTGATTTGCTCAGGTATCATGCTGACTACACATCTCCACTGCATCCCATAAGCAAAAAGAGAGATACCAGCCACTCTTGCAGGAGCTTTCCTTTAGGTAATACTGTGTCTGTGATCCTAATTCAAAGCCCATTAAGGTCACTGGAGAACCTTCCATGGTCTTCAGTGAAATTTGAATCAGGTTCTAACTGCACTGCCAGACTGGTGCAATAGGAGCATTAGAAATCTGTATTTTATACAGACTTTGTGTATAAAAGGTAAAAGACTCTTTGTGAACTAAGTTTCCTGAGCTCAAGTTTAAAAGAATGAGGTTGGGAGGGTTAGCATGTAAGCAAGAAGATATATCTGGGCCCAACACAATTGCCTTCTTGATGGTAGTAGTTTAACTGAAGATATAAACTGGTGTCAGGGAGGCAAGTTTGTTTTGCTTCTCTGAAGAAGCTTACGTTATTTATAATGTATGATCGGGAACAATCAGTCAAGATTATGGCTTTTAATCTCCGTATGGGGAAAGATTTGGTTTGTAATAGTTTATTTTTATTTATAAATTATTGTAACTTAGGATCTTGTGTATTGTCCTTTATTCTAACAAGTATTGGAAATTTTATATATTAATTTGAATTAAAACTAGTTATGTTTAAATGTTAAAGAAGAACCAATATAAATTCTAAAAACAATGCCTACAATATCTGTAAAAAATAATAACGAGAGATTTCCTTCTGGAGGAACTGGTATCTAAGTGAGGTGCTTTATTTAATTAAATTAGAATATCCTCTTTCCATTAATGAGTGAAAAAAAAAAGTGATCAAACTATTACATAGAAGACTTTAAGAATGCATATCATAAGGAAGTGATGGTGCAGTGGTGGTATACTGGTCTTTATAGCTCTTTAATAATTTGTTAATGGTTCATACTCTAAGCAAATTGTAATGATTTGGATCAGAGTAAACCATTTAAAGAATATTATTCCCTCTCCTAAAAATGGATCCACTTCTGTTTCCAGTGGCATGGGTGACTATTTCAAAAACCACTTAATGTCTCAAGTATAAATTATGTCTCATTAATAAGAAGAAATAGGCTTGGAATTTCATGAGACTGAAGATACCACATTCCTTTAAAAGTAATAATACTTAAATCCTAGAGTGAAAATTTCTGAAACTAGGCAGTTTACCTTGCTTTAGGTTTATGGAACAGCATTAAGAACTAAATCTTGATAAAACACCTGATCTGTAAGTAATGTGAACAATTGTGATTTGACATTCTTCCACTTCCCAGTACGTTGTCTGACAGTAGCTGAATGTAATTTCTGCAAAGTCATGGGATGTACATTCCGGATTACGGCAATCAGGTCTTGGATGTCCTTGTCACTCCCTCTTCAGCTAGTGATTTTTACATTATTGTAATTTTCTAAGGTTATTTTATTGATACTGTTACAACTTTTAAAAAGAATGTCTCCTGTCTGCTGCTATAACTGACTATTTACTTACCTGTATCTTTTAGCTCAGGAAATGACTTCACCTATTCACTCAGTTCAACAAATCTTTAACAGGGTCACTAAATAAATTGGGCTATTTAGCAACTGTCATATTGTAACAAACTGCTTTTGTAAAATGCAAAGTTTCTAAAGCCTTGGTTTGGCTAGAATTCTTTTATAGAAAATTATGTATCATGATTAAACTACCAGCATTGTAAAGTAAAGCTTAAATATTGTGGGAGATGCAGAAAATATGATTGGATTTTTCTTAAAGGATTCAAATAATTTTAAAAACTTTTTCAGCTTTCAGTGGGAAGAGGGTTAAGGGGTGAATCAATTGGATAATGGTGCACATTAGAAGGATGAAGTCCTTTACATACTAAAGGTACAGTATTGTAAAAGAACTGTCACATTACTTTTTGCTAATTGAAAATGTTTGGTCCTTTTTTTTATTTTTTTTTTTTTTTTTTGATGTAGTTAATATCTGAGGCTAGTTGCTAAATTTTTTATACCCTAACAAAATTTAAAACATTTTTGTTGTTTCACTGGTTTTACTTCTGCTATGTATTTTTATAAGATACTGACTTTTATTTTGTATAGCATTTTTGAGATAGGATTCCAAATTATAGATTTCATTTTTCTTTTAGTGCAGCTGAAATAATTACAAGTTCTTAATTAAACTGATATCAAAAACTGCAACTTTAAAAAAAAAATTAAGAAAGGCAGGGAAGTACAAAATATAACTGATTGGTATGTAAAACATTATAGGATTTTTTTCTTGGCTGTAATACAGTGGGGAGTGTGGGGAAGTTGTCAGTTGTTGTAAATGGTGGAAATTATTTGCTGTGTAACTATGTAAATGTTAATTGGGACTACAGTCCCTTATTTTGTATATTGGAGCAAAAAACTTCTATTAAATAAAGTATGTTCTCTAAAGGTAAGTACTGTATCCTTTGTGGAGCCCAAATGGTCAGTCAGCTGCCTTTTGTGCTTTTCAGTGTTTTCAAACTTAAAAAGTATCTGGAATTTCTTGTATTAGCTAACTGCCTTGAGCCATGGAGGGGGAAGTGTGTTTAAATACACTGCATTTTATATATTTCTAGAAGTGTTGTTATAAAAATAGTTTGGTGGCAGCCATGTTTTTGGTGGTGTACTTCTCTAGAATTAGATTTTAAGTTGTTGGTTTCTGAGGTAGAGGAGGGAGTGTTTTGAAATATTGTTCTTACTTGACTTCCATTTCCTCAAAAAAAGCTGCACCTCGCTATGAAATATGCATGAGTTACCTAAGTGATTTCTTGGATTGCCACTTTGTGGGAGGGAAAACAGAAGGAAAGAAAAATGGGAATATTTACAGCACTGACATATGAGACAGACTGACCAAAGAACGGGAGTCCAGCATCAGGAGAAAAAGATGCAGCTGGTGACAGTATCCATGTATGATTCGGTATCCAGGAATTCTTCACTTGGAGTATACACTGCTGTTTGTAATGAGTATATGTACTTACAGTTCTACAAACAGTTCATACCCTGCCATGTTTGTAGTTGTGATGACCACATCCATAGCCTTTCATTGCATGGAAGTAGTGACTTTTAGGTGTTCAGGTACTTGTATGAATGGTTAAATCGCATTGTGTTCTCAGAAGTTAGTCATAAATCAGACTGCCTATCTTTAGGTGACATTCAGATGTTAGTACGTAGGGATTCGATGCCGCCTCAGATCTTCTGCCATACCCTTCGACGTCTGCATGGGACTGGCAGGTATAACACCAGATCCACGGAAGATCCACACCCTTCTGGAGCAGCAGCTTGAAGCCAGACAGGACATCCTGGCTTTTTCCCCATGTCTCTGTCTCAGTGTTTCCACAGGCACTATTGCATATGCACTGTTTGGATCACATACAGATGAAAGTCTGTATTGCTTGGTTACTATTTTGTGGTGATGTTTGTAAAGTTTAAAACCTGAAGTATCTGAGTCCTCTAGTTACTTACATAATTCCCTTATTAAAAGAACTTTATCTTGTGCTGTTTGGTCCGGTCTCTCAACTGTAGGTTTAAGATGATCCTGTAGTGTCTTATTATTAAGCTCATCCTTGTAACTAAAAGAAATTTCGATATGCAAAATCTTCGGTCTTTATTTACCAAAACTTACTTGGCCTTGTTTCTTCATACCTTTTTCTACAGAAATTTCCAATTGCCCTTACTGGAAGGATCTTAGCTGTGTACAGTTAATGTCATAAACAGATCCTCATAACTTTCTTCATAACTGTTCCTTCAAAATTAGTAGTTGTACCTTAGCATTCTATACTTCCACAATGTGGATTATAAAAGAACAGGGTTGAATTCTCCTACACACAAAGCTTTGTCTGCTAATACACGTGAAGCAGTGACATCTATTTTTTTCTGTTTAACTGCTGACTGTTCAATGACAGAATTCAGCTTGGCCTGAAAGACTGAGAGTGGAGACTTCTAGAAAGTGTTGAAAATGCATCAACAACTGAGGATGCCCAAAAAGTTGAGGAGTGGGTGGGTTGGTTGTTTTTCATTTGTTTTTTTGGTGTGTGTTTTTTTTAAGTTGCCTGAGAGCAGTTATTTGAAATGATATTCATAGATTAAACCAGCAGTACATGTATCTCTTCAGTTACATTTTTCTGTAAGAGGAGAAGACTTCATTTCAGTACATGTTAGTAATCCGTGGGCTGCAGTGTTATATTGCAGATACTTTTGTGACTTTTTTCTAGAAGTTGAAATGATCCTGAGGTGGTTTGCTTTTCAAGAGTGACTTTGCAATGTAAATTGTCCACTTTTCTTCCCACATTTGTCTGGGTTGATCTTAATTTTGTGTGTCTTAGAAATTCAGTCTTTGTTTTCCTTCTTGATAATGCAGTATGCACATTTTATGGTTTCTGTCTTGTAAGGCTTCAGAGTCCTCTAAACTATGACAGTATAACGTGAGATGTGTAATACATTAGTCTCTTTACATGTGAGCCTCCAAGTACTCAGTTATTACTGAAATTAATATTCTACGTAATCTGTATTCAAGGGTTGTTCATTTTGCAGCAGCTTTGCTACTGATTGATTGTTACAAATGAACTATGCAAGTCAACTACCATGCCAACAAATACAAGCTTCACCTTTAAATACAGAGATCTCTGCAGTCTATTGTTTCCAGTTTTAAAGATAGTGTGGTGAGGCAGAAATAAACTTTCTTCAGTCTGTATTAAAAAATGTCTGCAAAATTGTTTGCCTCTTACCCTTTTTATTTTTTTTGAGTTTATTTTTAGGCTAAACCTAAGAATCTGCTGTTATGGTTGATGAATCCCTTTGGGGGAACTTGTGCAAGAATGTGTTGTATATAGAAGGAGGTTTATTTGCAGACATCATCAGTTTTGAAATGAACTGAGTAATATCTTCCAGTTTCTTCCCAAAGGTACAAATAAATTATATTCTTTCAAATCTCTAATGGCTTGTGATCTGCCTGCATAAGAGATTGTAAGGGCTCAGAAAAGGGCAAGATACCTTCTATCTAGCTCCTTCTATAGAACTCATCTTGGCAGCATTAGGGAGCTTTAATTACAGAAGGATCATCAGTCATGTCCTTGATCTGCATTCCGCAGGGTACGTAATCCAGGGGAGAAAGTGCACAGCAGAATCTGTTAGAGAATAGGGAGAAGCAGTTTTACATTTACTAACCCACTAACATGACATAAAAGCGGCATTTCCCCAAAAGGCAAAATACTGCATTTAGTGCAGATTTCTGGTGTTTGGAGGATTTAGGGGGTGCGCAAAACATCCTGCCATTCTAGGCTTTTGTTGCTTATTAAATAGTCGTGCCTTTGTGTGTGTGTTTAATTTGCTATTTAAGCCTATATTTGAAGTTTCCGTCTGTACACAGATTTGTTGGGTTGATATGATTGTATTAATGAGTGCTCCTCCAGAAGCAATTTATACATATCTGTGAATCAAATAGAATATCATCTTTTAATGGTCTGATCTACAAAGCATTTTCAGCTATTCACTGGGATTTATTTCTGTATTTTGTTACTGATTTTAAGTTAGAAAAAAAATTAAGATCTCAGAATATTAGCATGCTATATTATTAAGTGATTCAATATCCATGGATGCCTAAAAATCTCACTGCTGTCAAGTATCAGATGTTCAGAATTTGAATGTCATCACATCATAACGCAAGTTGAAATACATCAGCTGCTTTGAGCTGTAATCGTTATGTTAGTTGTTCAACTCTATTTCGCTAAATGTTACTTTATTGTAATGGCTGCTTTAATCAGCTCTCATGAGATGTGCTAACGACATTCAGCTCCAGTTACATACTTTCATGCATGCACATTTGTGTTTCTAAAAGCTGATGTTATGTCACAGCAGTCTTCTCTGTCAAGGAAGACTGCCGATACGCAGCTACAGGAAATGTTTGCTAAATTACTGAACTTATTTCAGAGATGAGATCAATGTTTAAGATTTTTGCACTGGAAGTACCTGGAGCTTTTTGTCTTCTAGTCCTTATGCCTCTGGTGAAAGTACTCTTCTATATCAAAACCACATTTTCTGGAGTCATAGGACTAAAAAAACACAACATTGGTGTACCCTTTTCTTTTTCTTTTTAAGGAGGTCTGAAAGTCATTCGATGCTTCTCCCTAAGACTGTTACAGAACCAGAAACATATTTGAAAAAGGAAGCATCTGTTTTATAAAAGACATCCTACAGATTATTTTTGAGTTTGCCTAGAGTCCACTGTGGAGGCACAGTGCTATTACACAGAGATCTGTCACAATGAGAAGCAGGTTATGTTCAAACTCGTTAGGACCTGGAGACCAAGGAGGTATCGCTGTGCTTGCTAATCCTGATGTATTCTAGCCAGGAATCAGATTTTTCAGAGCAGCCACCAAGAACCTTCAGTGAATATCTAGAGAAAAACTGCATTCACCAGGACTGTACTTGCTAAGCGTATGCAAGGCTCCAAGATTGGCCATTGCTCCTTTTTATTCTTTTTTTTTTTTTTTTGGATAAAAGGGAGACCATTTTGAAGGTACAAATTTGATATGTATAGGCTACATATTTGCTCACTTTTTTTTTTTTTTTTCTTTTATAAGTTTCTGGTTATTTGTTCTGAATTGCAGAGTATTAGGGGGAGGGATTACACATTGAGATCAAGTAGTATGTTTCGTACAGACACTGCAACACCAGTTAGGCTCTTTTTTCTATATATAGAAAAAATCATGACCAGAGGAGAAATGAGACAAAAGTGACTATAGTTCCTAAGTGCTGTTTTGTCTTTATTATGGGATTGATTGCAAGATAATATATATATAGGGGGGAAAGGTTAAAAAGTAACTTGGGTATTAAAAAAAAAAATACAATGCATGATAATTTTGTGCTTCAGTGAGTATAACAGAGTCATAGAACCATAAAATGGTTTGGGTTGGGAGGGACCTTCAAAATCATCTAGTTCCACCCCCCCTGCCCCGGGCAGGGCCCCCTTCCCCCAGCCCAGGGGGCTCCCAGCCCCGTCCAACCTGGCCTTGAACCCTTCCAGGGAGGGGGCAGCCACAGCTGCTCTGGGCACCCTGGGCCAGCGCCTCACCCCCCCCACAGGGAAGGATTTCTTCCCTCCTTATAGCTAATCTAAATTGACCCTCTCTCAGTTGAAAACCATTACCCCTTGTCGTGTCACTACACCCTCTGACAAAGAGTCCCTCCCCATCTTTCCTGTAGCCCCCTTTGGGTACGGGCAGGCTGCTATAAGTTGTCCCCGGAGCCTTCCCCAGGCTGAACAGCCCCAGCTCTCAGCCTGCCCTCATAAGGGAGGTGCTCCAGCCCCTGGGCATCTCCGCTGCCGTCCTCTGGGTACACTTGAGCAGGTCCGTGACTGGAGGCCCCAGAGCTGGACACAGCACTGCAGGTGGGGTCTCACAAGAGCAGAGTAGAGGAGAATTACCCGCCTCGACCTGCTGGCCACGCTTCTTTTTGCAGCCCAGGACACAGTTGGCTTTCTGGCCTCTGAGCACACATTGCTGGCTCACAGGCAGTTTTCCATCCACCAACACCCCAAGTCCTTCTCCG
Source organism: Tyto alba (assembly GCF_018691265.1). Lineage (NCBI taxonomy): Eukaryota > Metazoa > Chordata > Aves > Strigiformes > Tytonidae > Tyto > Tyto alba. The sequence continues at coordinate 22,249,647 of NW_024881282.1, read as the reverse complement.
CAAGGCCACTTTCAATCTACTCATCACCCACCCTGTATCTGTCCTGGGGTTGCCCTGACCCACATGCAGGACCTTGCACTTGGTATTGTTGAGCTTCATGAGGTTTGCACGGACCCACCTCTCCAGCCTGCCTGGGTCCCTCTGGATGCCATCCCTGCCCTCCAGTGTGTCGACTGCACCACACAGCTCGGTGTTGCTGAGGGTGCACTCAATCCCACTGTCCATGTTGCCAACAAAGATGTTAAACAGCGCCGGTCCCAATATCGACCCCTGAGGAATGCCTCTTGTCACTGCTCTCCACTTGGACATCGAGCAGTTGACTGCAATGCTTTGAGTGCGACCACCCAGCCAATTCCTAATCTACCGAGTGGTCCATCTGTCAAATCCATGTCTCTCCAATTTAGGGACAAGGATGTCATGTGGCACAGTGTCAAGTGCTTTGACAATAGTAATTGTTAAAGACTATAGAGCAGTGAAACACTGCTTTTAGCCAAATTGGGCAACTTTTAAAAATAATAGCATACTGAAAGCTTATTAATAAGGAATAGAGTGAGATGACAAAAGCCCCAGAGCCTTGAAATCTAAAAACAGTGACCATCCTACCAGGCTGGAAGGAAAAAAAAAAAAAAAAAAAAAAAAGCTGTTTGTGCAGGCTGATGGGGGAATCTGTCTATATAGATTATCAACCTGCATTATGAGCCTGCGTGCCCAAAAATTGACATCTCCTGTTGTTTATGCTGTGTATCAGATACATACATCAGAAGACACAGCTGTTCATTCAGTGGAAGACTTCTATAAAGGACATACCTTTATAGAAGGTAATAGTTACTGCACACGAATATTTGTCTTTGCACAAATACCAACTTCAATTTTGAAAATTGAGAAGGAATAATGTGAAGGCACAGCTGCCATGTGTCCCTGAAAAAGATAAATCTTGGGTTTATGAGGATGCTGAGTGTCATTCTCCAGAGCCCAGTCCCACTTCAGTGTTTCCCTTCAAGAAAACATGTGTTGCAAAGAGCTGCCACAGATCTTCCCTGGAGGGTCCTGGCCTGTCTGCCGTTTACTCTGCTGCAGCCTAGCATTGCAGCCACCTACACGAAGTACATATAAAAATTCTGTCTTACAAAACATTCCTTGCAAAATTAGAGGTAAGACTGGATAGAAAGCTACATAAACTGGTTGCCTGCTCTTCCACTTGCGTGCAACAGGTACAGCAGCTTCTAGGACTTACTATATCCTTGGTGGTTTTTATATTCAGGTCATCCTTGTTCTAACTTGCTCTGTTTGGTGGTTTCTAACCGAGGGGCATTTAGCATCTGTTCATGAAGATTATCTCATTAAACCATGATCCGACTCCAGTTTCCATTGCTGGCAGGGCATGGAAAGAAAGCACTTTCTGATATTTCATGGCTATTTATGTAAGTACTAAAAGCAGCACTGCATTTTCTGTTTAGTTCCCTCAAGGGCTGGGTAAGATTGTAGGGATCAGCATGCAGGGAGATTACAAAAATCCAGTTAATCATTAAATTTAATAAGAGTTATGTATTTTAAATCTTTGTCAGTAAGGACCACGTATAGTATAGTGCAAAAGCCGCAGTAATTCCTATGGAAACAAGGAGTACTGAAATTGAATATCTAAGAGAACAAACCTTTCAAGTGTCCTGTGAGAGCTTATGGACCCTCAAAAAGCAACATCTCTCCCCAAGCATTGTCTTGGAGATGCTGATTCAATGCAGCTGACTTACCTCTTCTGGTGAAATGAAAAGTTATGAAGCGTTTTTTCCCATTCTGTAAGCAAGGTCTACATGGATTTTGAGATTGGAGATGTTTTTCATTGAAAATTAGTTTGATGTTTTGTGATTAATAATTTACTGGAGTATTTACAGATGATTAAGTTCAGTGAATTAAAGTTCTAAGTCTCCTTGTATGAATGTTGGTTTCCCATTGTTGCTGTTATTTTTTTTAATTATAGTAAGGAAGATGTGGAGATTAGAAGTCAGCTGTCACATTAGCATTCCACTTATTTGGCAGATTGGTCTGTTGTGGATGTCTAGATAATTATATGTAAATCACTGACTCTCACTAATGGCCAACTTGAATGTTTTTTTCCACAAATCTTTCAGTTCTTGAATGTTTCTCCTAAAGCATGAGGAGGAATTAAAAAACATTTTGACATATTCGTGCATATGTAAGCTGAATGTAGACAGGCAAATGTTTAAACTGCAATATCTAAATATGGATGTTTTCAAACTGCTACTTTTGCACTGAAAACCAGGCTATGTATTTAAAAACAAAAACTTCTGAAAAGCAAGTGCCTGAAGATAATTGTCTCAATATGATTTAAAATTCTACTTGTCTGCTGAATATTTTTTCAGTGTTAACAGTAAAAATCCCCAGAAATGAAAAGGAGCTACATAATCTCAATGTCTTTGGAAAGGTCATTATAATGTAGATGCCTAATACAGAGTTGGAAGCCTAACTTGTTACACAGAATTGACAATTTTGGCCTGACTTATTAATAGAAGTTTTCAGTAGCTTCACATATGGTAAAGAATCCATCTCATGGATGGTGATGAAAATCTATAGTCCCATATAATTGAAAACAAATTCTTGCTTTATTAAATCCCAATTTTCTTAAAATCACTGGAGCTGGTGTTATAGCAATGGTCAAAGTGTTAGGAATGTTTTAAGTGTGACACAACAGCATAGCATATTCAAACCCGTGTGAGCACATATCTGGGTTTATGGATGATTAGTGCTATTTATACAAAAATACTAACATCAACAGCAAGAGCTTTCACATACTAAGTGTGGGAGAGAAGTTCTATCTTCTTTAAATAGTCTTTTGAAAACAGCCTTTACTCATAGCTTTACTGTGATCAGTTAATTGCACAAATCTTTCACCAGAATTTAATTTAGTCTCCTAGAGGTTCTTGCAGAAAACATTCACAATAAATTCGGGTGCCTTTACAAATTTAAATTAATGAGTTTCAAACTAAAACTGAGTTGAAGAATGCAGCCAAACATAGTTATGATTAGTTCATTCACAGTTAACTAATAGCTCTCTTATTACATATAGAATTTTAAACCTTCAAAACTGAATTAATAATACTTGTAGAACCGAGCTTATTCTGTTTTCTTATACTGTTGACCTTAGGTTTTTTGGTTATGATAAGTGTACGTGCTATTTGAGAAGAAAAGCCCCCTTTTATGACAAGTAATAAACTAAATTACAAAGTTATATAAATATATACATGTAATTAAGTGAAACTGTGTCTGTCTTTCATAGAATACTGAAATAAACACTGGTGATGATGTTGATTAGTAAAGTGCAATTCTGAGCGACAGAATGGCTGGCTGACTGGAGGGTTTGGTTTTTTGTTTTGTAAATCATGCTTTGGTTGCCAGCTGTAAATATTTGCCTTTCCCTAATGCCTCTTCTGTTCTCTTTTCAAAGAGTCCTGAGAATAAAAACTAAATCTGGTGTTCTTGTTGCTGGATTAGAACTGGTAAGCAAAGAGGAATACTGACCACTGTATGTAATACGTGTACTCAATTTCATACAAACTGTGATTAGCGTTGTCCCCTATTAATCAAAAACAAGGCAAATTGAAACGCTATGGTTATGGAACATCTTTACTCAAACTCATGATTTCATGAAAAGGCAGATGAAGGTTTGCCCTGGGACTGACCTCCAGTGGCTCCCAAGCGATGCCGACTGGAGGGAGCGGGGGTCCCGCCGCGGTTCCCTGTTACCTGGGCTCCCGGTGCGGCTCCGGCTGTCTTGTGGGAGGACAAACACTACACTCTGCTGCAGAACTCAAACACTGTCATTAGACCAGTCCTCCCAAGGCAATGCCACGTACGATATGTGCTGAGTATTTGGTTGTCACCAGGAATTTCACTGATGACTAATGGCGTATTAGGGATTTTTTGTTTTAGAGTGCTGTTGTGAGGAAAAGTAATTGCACTTATGTCAGTGATACACGCTTTTAAAAGCAGGGCTGCAAGAGTAGCTTTGTGAGAAAAGGGAATCTAGTTCTGTTGAAACATGTTTCTCTCTCCATGTCAAAAATTAAATCCAGCAATTTGCTTGGGCAAACAATGGGATTGCATGAGGGAGCTTTGAAGGAGTTCCAGCTAGTTGAGCATGCAGTGGGCCACCTACCAAGCAGCACTCGTCACAGTAAATATAACACCCCGGCACTCTGAGCCCTGTGCTAGCTTCCAGCAAGATACTGGCTCAGATTCATCGCGCTACTCCTGGTCTTCAGAGCACCAATGGAATGTGCCTCAACTTTCTTAAATGCCATCCTTTTCTCTCTTATTAGGGTCGATAGAATGGAGATCACCAAACAGTCAAGGGCCAGGGTAAAATCCACTAGTGGCTTTCTGAGAAGGTGTCAGCACCTATTGTATTTATGCACTTCTGTCTTCAGAACTACAGCTGGGTAGGAATTTTCCAACAAAGATAATATTGTTAGGAATCAGTGATTTGTGGAAACTGAAAGGGTTTGTGGCAATGTAATCCACCAACTTTTGGTGAAACAGCTGCAGAGCCAAGGAAGCAATCCATTTGCTTGCCTGGCAGCTCATCAGACATGTTTATGGGGAGCCCAGATTTTAGGACTCAAGCATAACTTTGCTATGTGAACTCTTCAGTGGCAGGAGATCCTACCTGGTGGAGCCCTGAGCCCACCAGGCTATGAGGTAGTCATAAGGGTTTAAGACAACGTGAATATCTTGAGGCTGTTGTGGTGGTTTAAATTCTCCACAAGCTGTGGTGTCTTCAGTTTAAGCATTTGGGTGTCATTGTGTATACATGAGGAGGTTGAACTAAGATTGCCTTCCTCCCATTTCTACCTTGTGCATGCTTGACTTTTCAAACTTGGTAATATTCACTAGGGTTTGTTTGTAGCTTTCTGGATTTTAATGAAAGGCAATAGAGAGCAGACGTGTTTTCTTGTGCTCTTAGTTTATCAATATCTAGAAGGACAAGGAACTTTGGATCTGTCTAAAAAAACTGGCATTAGAGCTAACAGAGCAAAAGTTAGAATGGTTATCTTCTGAACAGTTTAGTATAAAAAGTAAATGAGTCATATGAGATAGCAAGTGGGCTTCACAGAGACTTTTTGAAAAAAATAGACAACCTTGAGGCAAGCTTCTGACTTCCCAGGCTGGAGGAGGCTGTTTCCCACTTAACCATCCATTGTCCCACACCTTCCCATGGCAAGGTTTTTTTTTAATCGCTTTCCCATGCCATCCTCTAGTTTGCTTTTAACTCTGGGGAATTAAACAGTTAGTGAAAGAGAGCAAACTATTCCCTTCCCAAAGCTGAGTTCAGACAGCATCTGTGGTCAGACCAGGTTCCTCAGGGCTTTCTCCATTTGGGTCTTGAAAACACCCAAGGCAGAGACTCTACAGCCTCTCTGGGCAACCTGTGCCACTGCTTGACTGTCCTTGCTGTGGAAGTTTCTCCTTGCAAGTCTGAACTTCTCGCTCTTCAATTTATGACAATTATCTCTTATCCTCCCACCATGTCCCACAGAGAATAGCCTGGCTTCCGTTTTCCATATTTTAATACCAAAGAAATATTATTACTTAATACGACCTCTTGTGTATCACAGAGCTATAAATTTCATCCAGCTGCTCCTGTGGGACATCTCTAAGTGATGCCCAACTCTTCGTTTAAGGTGCTTCTTGCTGGCATTTCTAACTAGGCTACTTATTGGAACTCGGCACCCTTCTCTCCTGCTGCCTTCACACTTCTCGAGTTACCTCATATATGGTCAGTCTGAACCAGCAGTTTCCTCCCCTCCCATCTGACTGGTCTCTCCTTCCCCATGTTTGACCTCACCTCTCTCTTCCTGACTCTGGCCCCAATTTCTGTGCATGTGAGTCTCGTTTTCCGTATGACCTGCTCCCCACCTCCAAACTCTACCTGCATCTCAGGGCAGACGTCTGCACCCACGTGGTTTGTTCTGCCTTCCTCTGCCTTCCTCAGCCTCAACTCTCAGCCCAACTTGTCCCACCAGCTCCAGCCCTGTTCTCCTCTTGCTCTCTCTCCCCCGCTCCTCTGTGGTCAATCTGAGACTTGTTCCTTCTGCATTCGGACTAGAAGCTCTTGGCCTCGCCCTGCCCAGGCTCAGCAGCAGGATGCTTCTGCTGCAAATGCAAGCCTAACCCCCAACCCCAGCCTTTGGCTTGTGACTCGTGGGTTCCACCTTTGGGAGCAGCAGATGCACGGACTCAAGGTAGTCCATGTAACATGGGATTACCCTTCACCAGGGCCGGAGCAACGCTGCCTGCCAGAGGGGACACTACCGCTTGCTCTGGTTTCAGCCTGGAAATCCTCTCTCCCGTGCAGTGTTTTTATTGTACTGTACAAAAGCTACATACTTTAGTTCCAAGATTTCCTACCTGTCAGTGATCTCTATCTGCACACTGGCTTGGACAGCCATGTCAGTTTAATTTTCCTAACAAAGTCACAATACTTTTCCCTTCATCTCCATTTATGCGTAATATGAGTGCTCTGCTTAAAAGGTAGTCATTTGTAAACTGAAAGCATTGACAGGATGACTTCACTTCATTATCTCCTTCCTAAGCAGAATTATCCTTGAGACTCACCTGTAAAATCATCTGATGTACTGTGTCTGCTGCTAATAATATCATAATTTTTCTCATTTTCTAATTTTAAATTTACACTGCTCATATCCATTTATATCTCCCAGTGAGTTACTCTGAGTTACTACCTGAAATTGTAGGGGCGTATTACCACCTGTTTATACAGCATGAGTCCACTGGAGCCGGGGTCATATATGTTGTGGAAGGTCAATCATAGCAATCGTTATCTATGGAGGATATTAGACACTCAAATGGGAGGCATTCATTACTGTTGATCCCAGATTTATACCTGTATTCCCCGTGACAGTGATGGAAGCTACATTTTTAATTTTATGATAAAATTAGCTCAGTATTATTCCTAATTCCTTTATTGTTTTCCCCTCCTTTGCTGCTAGTGGGGATTTTCATCTGCCGTGGGATTCCTCATTCTCATCTCCATGTAATGGGTTGCAATTTTAATGTTCTGTCCTGGATGGCGGGCGCATTGGGGGTTCCTGCTGCTGTAATCAAGCCACGGCAGTGGAATCTGGGGGCACTGGGGGGGTCCCAGGGAGGCAGGCACGGGGCTCAGCACTCCGGCTGCCCTGCCGTGACCTTCAGCTTCAGGGCAGGCAGCTTGCCCAAACAGCATCACCTGTGAAACCCAGCAGATGCCGGGTAAGGCAATGAGGAAAAGCTGTGATAAAACAAATGGTGTGTTACAACAGCTTTTCCGTGTACAGCTATCTCACTGCTGCTGGGTTTGATAGCCGGCCTGCCTCATCTCTTCTGCAACAACAAACTGAGCTTGCTGGAGGACAGCTTTCTGCCTAACGAAGAGCGCATGACCAGCACTGAGAATTTCTGCTTTTCTGTCGATGAGTGATGAGCTGATGCAGGATGGACCCATGAAAAGTTGTGCTTCTGACGGGGACTGAGTTGTCACCATCCATCCAAACAATGCTCCAGTTTGGCGCACTGGTTTCTGATGAAGAGAGATGGAGTTTTCCCAGTTGCTTGCTGCACAGAGGTTGCTCATGGGATGCTGTTGCTCCTGCCTGATGTGGCAGCTCCCTCTCCAGCCCGCTGCTACAGGGGCTCCCCCAGGACAGCTAACAGCCCCCACCTACCTTTTCCTTGTCAAAATATCAGGTCTTGTCCCTCCCCAGGAGAGGTGAAGAGCTTGGCAGAAACACAAAAAAAAACCCTCAAAAACAAACTCCTGTGGAAGGGTTTTATAAACATTGTGCTTATTCTTTACAAACCGGCATGAAGCTGTAATCAGGACTAATGAGAGGAGGTGCAGTTCCAGCATGCTGCTAATTAGGTACTAAAATCCTGAGCACAGTTGTCAGCACCTCCCTCTCCAGTGATAATTCAAAATGTGCTATTCCTCCCCTGACAAGTCCCCCTTGATGAATAAATAAAGCGACATTCAGTTAGAATCACCTGAAGTTATGGCAAAGCCCACTTTAAGCTGTTAAACACCTAAGAACAGTCTCTGGCAAAGTCAAGAGGACTCATTCCAACTACCCTGAAACATGAAAATATATTGCTATCTTTTTTATAAACAGTTATTGAAAATTGCACTTGTTATTTCCCCACAGCCGATGGCAGTAGTGCTGCTTCCTCACTTGGCCGGGCTCCAGCCCCAGCCTGTGCTGCGTGCCTGCCATGGCTTGTTTGGGAAATCAGCTCCCGAGCTGTAAATTATCCCTCCAGCTGGTGCCTGTGCAGAATTACTGTAGGGATGTGCTAATTACCTGGTATTAATTCAAGCAGAGACAAGCACGCCGCACTTTCTAATTTGTCGGGAGGATGAAGATGTTGGACGATGGTCCTACCTCTGAGAGACTTTTGGTTTGCTTTGGTGGTTGTTGCACTGGGCAAAATGGATGTTACCAGCTTGCGGGAGACTCTGGTATTTGGATTTTATTCTCTCTCTGTCCCAGCTGAGAACAAATACACAAACGCTGGAAAATTCCTCCAAGTCAGCCTCAACTCATCAATTTTTAGATTTTAAAATTTTCCGTGAAAGGGATGTCATCTGGGGATTCACAGTTAGACTTTATAGTGGTTTTGACAAGCCATGATGCAAAGGGTGTAGACAGTACATACTTATTGCTGAGATCTTGGGGGAAGGAAAAGCGGCTGCTTCTGTTTAGAAAATCTTCTATTTTCTGGATCACAGTCTCATCATCTGTGTTTCCAAAGGGAAAGCGCATGCACTGAACGCTGGGCCGTGCAGAGAGAGGTGCTGGGTGGCAACTGAAGTTATCCAGCAAGTGAGGGGTGTCTGTGGGTCGCTGGGGGTGCTCGGGAGGCTCCTGGTCCTCAGCTGCTGCTGAGCCAGACCCCCCTGACAGCCGGTGGCTCCCCAGGGGCCCGGGGTGACAGCCTGCCCCAGCTAATCGAGTCTCCCAGGCTGGGGGAGACCTCATCATGACTGACTGGGAAAGGTTTTGTCCCTGATCCCCAGTGGATCGAAAACCCATGGAAACCCTGCTGATTGGCACTACTGTTCCTGGTAACAGGCTGGATTAACCGGGGGGTCTAAGGGGGCTGTGGCTGCTCAGCATCTCTGCCCGTGGCTCCCTGGCACGCTGCCGGGGGGCTCAGGGCCCCCTTCCCCTCACCCCTGCTGCTGGCAGCGATATCCTGGGGGAGAAGTACGTTTCCCAGAGCTTTGAAGGCTGGGAAACCAGAGGTGAAGTTGTTTGCCTGTTCCCCTGACACATGCCATAGAAACAAGAACAAAATCCAGATCAGCAAGGGCAGGCAGGTTGGGAGGATGTGCTGAACCTGGGAATTTGATGAGCTGAGCAGATGCGTTGCTTTCGCTTCGGAGGAGAGTTGGGTTTGGGCTCTCGGCCCCCAGCGACATCCTGGGGTGCTGGCTGCTATGCTGGTGGGCTCTGTGGGATCCTCCCCTTGCCCTCTGCACCCAGTGACTCCTCCTTGCTGCAAGGTGGCTTTCCTCACCCGAGAGACTGTACCATGGAAAGGTCTTCCCTGAATTTTGTACCTCACCCACAGCCTTCCCTCCGTGCTGTTTCTCCGGGAATTTTTTAACCAAACCTGGGCAAGGTGCAGGAGTCTCAAAGGTCATCAAGTTTCTCCATGCTTCATGTGTGCTGGTGGATGGGGAAAGGAGAAGACCCAAATTAATTTTTCCACTAGCTGTTTATTTTAAAGTTTTCATCATTTACAATTTTTTTTTTTTTTTGAGGTATTGGGGAGTGAAAACCAGCTCTGGGAGTTGAAGATGGAAAAAACAGCTCCCTGCCAAGTGTCAGTGACTTTGCCCCAAATCCCAGGGATGAATCCTTAACATCACTGCCCTCTCAAGCTCTTTGAATAGTTCAGGTTTCTATTAGCACTTCCCCCAACAGAAGGGACTATGCATTTTTTTAGGCTGGACCTCATTTTATTTCCATCCTAGTTCATATTTTCCAGTAAAAAAAGTATTTCTTTCTCCAATAGCTCTATCAAAACACATGCCAGCTCACATTTTTGCTGATTATTTATAGTCCTTCATTATGTTTACACTGTTTTGGTTTTTTTTTTTTTTCTGAGAAGCTTCCATTAGGGCCCCTCAAACCTCAGCACACAGAGGCTGGTCAGAGGTGTGGCAGGGTTAAATAATGGCAGGACGTTTTGATTCCAGGTACGATATGAAAATATTAACCCTGGTACCAGTGCTAGGGCCTTAGTTCTGGTCAATCTGCCCTGCAGCACTCAGCCGGCGTGTAACTCTCTTAGAAACATCCTAAATGAGGTCATTCTCTTGGTATAAGCAAATATCCCAGGAGGCTGAAGCTGAATTGACCTCTGAGCCCTCTGCTGTGGACGATGCCATTGAAATTAAGCTCAGCAGCCAAGTGCAAGAGGTTGGCTGAGACCAGCCCACCTGCCTTAGGGCAGCCCCAAGGCTCAGTACGGTGCTGTGACTCTGCACAAATCGGGGAGCCGGCTCCGCTTCCCACCCGGCCGCCCTCAGCAGCAGCAATCCGAAGCATCCTTTAGGTGCCCCTCCAGCCCTTAAAATCACACTTCCTGCTCTGAGGCTAGACGTATGTATTAAAGTCCCACAAATATTTCAGCTGTCATCAAAGGCAGAAAGAACTTGAGTAGGCAGTGACTTATTTTTAGAGCTGATGATAAACCCATGGAAAGGGTTTTGCGGTTGCGTCCATGAATATCTTTCCACTTAATATGAATTATTCACCCACTCTGCTACAGTTTGCTTGTCTGGAATAGGCAGTGACTTAGACTTCCAGTCATAAATCCTCATTTGCTGTGTCTGAGGATCCCTCCCAGCGTGGTTTACACCAGCTGGTTTGGTGAAGGTCTTGTGTCACCCCCTCGAATATGCCTGACCAAGGCAAGGGAAAGACAAGTGGTCTGTCAGCTCGCAGCCATCAGCGGGGAGGAGGGGGACTTGGGGCAGCAGGGACTGGGGACCAGGGCTCTTCATCTCTCCCCAGGCAGCTGAGGACTGCATACTGATGGTAGCAAAGTGGACCTTCCTCCTATTCTTTAACTCTGAAAAACATAACTCGTTCTTCTGGCAAATACTTCTAGAAAATAAATGACTGCAAGGAAGTACCAGGGCGAGGAGAAGTTCTCCAGGTCACAACATAATGATCTCCCTAGTAGACAGGCACGCTAGCATCATGATGACTCAGGTCCGTGTGGTTAACCAATCTCCTAACTAATTGATTAGTGTTTTACAAATTACTAGAATATAGAGATAGGTGTTTCTGTTATTCTGGGTATAAGTATTAGAAAGAAAGCAAGACAAAGGCCTCTGGGCTGTGATGAGCAGTGGGTGTACGGGTAGCTGTAATGAGCCGCGTGTATATGGGCAGCATGGGCAGTGTTGAACACATAGCAGCTGCCAACCATGTTTTCCCAGGGTTGTTAGGGTCTCTGAGAGATTCAGGTTGTACTGAAAATGCTAAAAGCTGCTTAAAAGCAGTCCTAACAGTGATGCTGAAACTTGAGCAGAGATATGCTTGATCTGGAATGAAATGAAAAGCCCTTGGGGGTGGGCATGAAGAGGGCTTCCACCTCAAAGTGCTCCTACCCCATGTCCCAGAGCCTTGCCAGGGTTCTTTTCAGGGAGACACATTAAAGGCAACCACTGCTTCCCTTCCAGATTTGTTTCTACCCAGGTCTGTTATGTATAAACTATACAGAGAGACCAGGAACATGACTCCTGTCCCTCTGGCTGAGAGGACAACACTGGTTGGGTATGAGAGGTTTTCCCCTTTCTCAGTTTCCACCTGTGTGCTGGGTTATTTGTCATGTCGTGCCCCGGTTCAGCAGGAGGAGACCTCAGGCCAGATGCCCAGCTGGCCTCCCATCCCCTGGCTGGTGCCTCAGTGGACATGGGCATCGCCTCGCGGGTTGGAGGCAGGAGCCTGGAAAAGAGATGGCAGGTTTGGGTCACTTGCTCTCTCCAGCATTTTCTGCTGACTTGCTCAATGCAGCTCCCTGCTCAGAGGGCAGGACTCCGGGCTTGAGTGTCTTCTCCCTGCTCTGCCTATGCCACTGTGAAGTGCGTTTCATTCCGGTGGGGGAAAAGAGATAAGAAGGGACAGATGTTGGAAGTCTGCATTGCTAGTGCCTCAGTCACTTACCAGACCTGTGAATTATTCTCACTTCACATGAAACACCCTTAGTTCAGGGGTATTATGTGAGAGATGTAATTGAAAAATGAGAGGTGTCCAGGCATGAAGGTGTGGTGATGAATGCCTGCAGGGGGGAGCAGGAGGTGCTGCCTGCAGCCTCAGGAGCCCTGAGGAGCTGGACACGGGGCAGCTGGGGGCTGGCCGCAGGTGGGCACGTGTTAGGCATCTCCCTATGGCTCTGCAGAGCCCCTCAGCTTTGGTAGCCAAGCTCTCATCTGAACAAGGGTGTTCATGTCCCCCAGCAGACAGTGCAGATGTAACATGCCCTTCCAGAGGGTCAGCCGGAATTTCCCCAAACAGCCACATCCAGCTTGGGTTAGTTAAAGCAGCATGTTTATGTTAAAGAACAGACAAGTAAAAGATTCAGCAAGACCTACAGGAAGGTTTTCAAAACTGTTTTTCAAAATCAGAGTCTGTAGGAAGTGAAGATACTACATTCCAATGCCCACATTGTCCTGTTTGGTTTAGTAGGTCAGACTGAGCACAGATGTAACTTCATTCCGTCCTCTTCTGCCTGCTGTCCTCAGATACAGGCCAACTTCCCTTTAGATACAGTCAAATGGTAAAAGAGCTCATTTCGAAAGGTCCAACCTACCTGTACCACCTGCTGCCTTCAGCAAAGGTCAGGAGCACCCACTCAGCTCCTAGACTGAAAATGCAAGTGAAAGTTCATAGGGTTATAGACTGGTTTGGATTGGAAGGGACCTTCAAATATCGTCTAGTCCATGACAGGCCATGGGCAGGGACACCTTACACTAGACCAGGTTGCTCAGAGCCTCATCCAACCTGGCCTTGAACCCTTCCAGGGATGGGACATCTACAACATATCCGGGCAACCTGTGCCAGTGTTTCACTACTCTCATCGTAAGAAATTTCTTCCTTATGTCCATGTCCAGCCTAGATTGAAATCTCTTTCAATTTAAAATCGTTCCCTTCCTGTACTCATACCAAAGTCAGTTCCCGTCTTCAGTTCAGCTGGGAAAGGACCAGCTGTTGGTGGCTGGGAGCTGTGGCAGCTCCCACTAGCACTCCCCTGTGGGCAGCCGTCCGAGGCTGGTCTAGCAGGAGAACTCTTGGGGTGTCAGGAACATGCCCCGTGCCTACAGTTGTGGTGAGAACCTGCATCTTGTTGCTTTTCTCCTCAGCAAATTGCATGTAGGTGGACCCAATTATATGTAACATACTTCAGCTTCCTAAATGCAAAGCATAGAAGGCCAAAATGTGCCCCAGATTGACGTCAGCGGTATTTCATGTGTGTATCTGAAGGCAGAATCCCTTTGATATCTCTCTATTAGTATCTGTTTTGCTGATGTCATGGGTAGCTTTTTCTTTCATTTGTCTGCTTAGAGGTTTTTTTAAACTGTATTTAAAGTAATGATTTTCACCAGCAGAACGAAAGAGAATTACCAAAGACCAGGGTGGGGAGGCGTGTAGCTGTTTCAAGAATATGATGCTGTAGAAAATACTCCTTTGAGCTTCCCGGGTTCAGAAATAAGCCCAGAGTCATATTCTTTGGAGGTGTGAAGTACATCACTCACAAGTCAGTGGACTTTAAACTGTGCCCGTGTCTTCAGCTCTTGGGGATCCAGGTAACAGTTTTGCTTTCCTAAGCACATCTATTCAGTAAGGAATGGTTTCTCAGCAGCTTTGGAAACACCAGAGCTGGCTCAAAGCTGCGCAGGCAAATTAATTTCTATTGCAGGAAGCAGGCAGCCAGTAGGGAGGGAGGGGTGGAGGAGAAGATGGGGCACGTATTTGAGGGGGTTCAGGATGGGGAGCAGCCTCCAGTGGACAGGGGCTGGGCTTTCCAGGGGCTGTTGGTAGGGCGCATCTCTCATCGCCCCACACCACCTCCTCCTTCATCCCCTCAGGAAGGGAAAACCTCACATTAGGCTCTCTCAGGTCTTGGGAGCCGGAGCCACCCTTCTGCCCATGCTGCTGCCTCCCATTGCCCCACCAAATGAGCCCACAGGGAGAAGGAAAGGGATGAACAAGCAGTCCAGGGAACGCAGCCCCCACACAGGAGCCTTCCCGCAGGTGAACAGACACAGCTCCGGATAAGGGTGAGAGATGCAGCCTTTCAGCAGCTCTACTACCTTAAGCAAACAAACAGAAGCACCTGGGATTGTACAGCAGGCTATTGGAAGATGCACACTTCTCGCTTGTATGGAAAACACTATTAATTCCGACAAGGACAGCAATTTATTTATGAGATGCTGGGCTTATTTAGCTCACTCGGTAACCAGCCATCACTTTTGCACCAGTCAAGATTTGCCTCCACTTCAGGCAGCCCCCAGTGCCTGTGTACTTCATTGCTACTGATATTTTCACTGCGTGGGGGAAGAGATGGAGGAAAAGAACAAGAAGATTTGCCTGTATTCAAAAAAGGCCACACTTTCAGTAGCTGCTGACAACCTTCAGTCCTATATTTTACGTGCTCACATAATATTCATAGTGACACTTCATGTTTTGGATTTAGTATAAGCAATAGCTCTACATATGCTGCTTCTTCAGAAACCTCATATCCATCAACTAATAAAGTGCAATTAGTAATGGGGGACCTTAATGATGTTGTTTTAAATAGATTCTTCTCTGTGGATGGTAACAATGTTAATCTGTTCTCTGTATCTAGCAAGTACTTCTGCCCTCCTGATAAGGCCACTGCAGGAGGAGTTGAGAAATGAGGAAGAAACCTGAGCACACAGGCAATTAGTTGAAAGTACATCTTATCCCTTCAAAAGCGGGCCCTATTAAAGAGCACTCAGCTCACCACACTCAGGCCTTACAGGAAATACCCTAAGAGATCATTTGGGAAAGTTTTTTATGCAAAAACAACATGTACCAAATCCACCCAGATGAAAGGACATTCAGGTTCCTGAGAAGCCATCAGCCATCACCCTGAGGGCTGTCTGTACCAACAGCTCCTGGCAGTCCCTGTTCCTCCCAGTGCTCCTCATTCCTTCTCAGCATCCCACAGCCATCACACACCACTGTACCCAGTGACCCTGCCCATCTTACCCACCTGGCACTATTTTCCCCAGCGCTCCAGCACTGCCTGACCCTGAATTCAGTCACTTCACACATTCTCCTGCCCAGTCCCCAAGGCTGTTCTCTAATCCCTGCCCGCAGCCCTGCGTAGCTCTGGGGCAGTTCACTCCTGCAGCAGCACTGGTTGGGAGAGTCACGGGTGGTCAGGGAGAAGCTGCTGGCTCAGCACTCAAGCCCTACCATGTGGGATGGAGACTGCAGCTGTGCACGGATGTAGGGGGATAAAGCTGTGCAGAGGGATGCATCTGGACATAACAAGCTCAGAGAAGAAGGAGATGGGGGGCTACTAAGACCTCCCTGCCAAACAAGTGCAAACTGAGGTCTAGAAACTGGCCAAAGCTATGGGATGTTCAAATGCAACTTGAGTACTCCAGACATGCCAGTCACATCGGCCAGCAGCCTCAGGGATGCAAACGTTTCTCCACAAGCAGGTCCTCTGAAGCTGCTAATTCTGAAAATCACGGTAGTTCCCCTTATTTCATGCTTGCAAATGGAGCAGAACAATTTCAGATCAATCTGTTCCAAGTCCACCTGAATCTCCTACCTACTCTGGAAAAGCCAGCGCAGAGTTAATGCTGATAAATTTAGACACGAATAAAGCCTTCATTGCAAGAAATGTCTATACAGTGGGGAAAGGCTCAGCCTTGTCTAAAAGGACTGTCCTGATCTTGAAGCATCTCTCTCTGAATGAGTAGGAGGAAGATAAGTAAACTGCACTGATGCAGATCAAGCAATGCCACTCTGCCCTTTCTCTGTGGGGAAGTCACTAGCCGTGCTGCAGTTTGTCTGGGAGAAGTATCCAAACATAGGTTTGCACTGGGTTTATTTTCTTTCTGTTGTGCCTTTCTCAGTCCCATCCAGAAAATGTACCTCACCCGACTGATAAGAACCACCACAAACCACACCACGTTTGGTGTTAAATGCAGGCAGATTACTTTCTCAGCCTCGCTTCAGTTGTCGGTACACATGAAAGCCGGCAAAGGATAAAACAGTAATGAGCAAGGCAGCCGGAAGATTGGCGGAGCAGGGATGCTGTGGCAGGGACTGTGGCATGAGAACCTCATTAGTCAGAGAGATAGTCATGCTGGGGTGACTCAGCTTGGGAAAAATGTGCTTTTTTTGATGACTTAATAAAAGGTTGTTTAATTGGCTTTTTTATTTAAATAATTGCTATTACTGACTCATTGCTAGTGGATGTCAAGGACGAAGGGAGCATGATGGCACTAACTTATCTAGCAGACTTGTAGCTAGCACTTCAAAGTATGCTCCACGTGGTGCCACCTGTAACTTAGGCTCTCATTTACGCCATTCCTGTGATTTCAGTGACTTTACAATTTTGCCAAGTAGGCACCATTTGAACTGAGTTCTCCCATGCTGGTGCTCCGCCTTGAGCTTGTTGTTAGTGACCAGACCGTAGTGTTGCTGCTGCTTCCGAGAACTAAATTAGGTGGAATTTTTTTGCAGGTGACTGTTTTGTACATTGCAGGACATAACAGAAGAAGTTCTGGACACAAAACACCACCACAGATCATCAATGCTTTTGAAATTTATCGGCCTCTGCTTTCTCAGATCTTATGTGTTCCCCAGAGACTTCTCCAAATTCAGCATCTCTCTGGATGCGTTATGCCAGAGCTGAGCCTGCTCTGCCCGGGCACGTCCCTGGTGCGTTGCTCATCCTGCACCAGGCCATCTCTAGGGGACAATGACTCATGCTTCATCCACAGGCCAACGCTGGAGCAGGACTTCCTCAGCAATCGTTTGTTTCAGCTCCTGGGTGCCATGGACCAGAGGCCAGAAAACCTCTCAACCCTCTGCTTTTGATCCTTCTGTTGGCACAGAGAAATAAGGAGGGAGAGGAAGTGTCTTTGTTTGAATGCCAGACAGAAATAAGTTAATCCAAGGATAAAAGGTATGGGGGGGAAGGAGGAGGAGGGCAGTAGGAGTCAGACAGACTGGAGACAGCAGGGGCAGAAGGGGTCAGGCTAGCTTGGAGGGGATAAACAGATGAAGAACAGACTGTAACCAGTACAGCAACACTCCTTTCTTGAAACCTGGAACAAGACCCAGCACTGGCAAGTCTACATTCCTCTGCAACCAGCAACATCTCCGCCATCAGCTGGTGGAGATGGCACGGGGTTAGCAGTTGGGACGCATGAGCACCGGTACATGGACATCCCCCATCAGTTCTGCAGCAGCTTGTTGGTCACAAAGCCATGCAGTCAGCTGCTGCACCCCTGCTGAAAGTTTGTGTGAGGTCCCTGGGGCTCAACAGAGGGGATTTACTGCTGGTACATGCTCTGGAGAAGGAGGGAAGGAAGAATGAGAGGAGGGAGGGAGCTGTACACGCTGCTGTCCTACAAACCCTCTGCCAGGACAAAGAGCACATCGCTGAGAATGCTGACAGCACCTGCGTAATGCCACCACCCATGCGACCTCCGCTCCATTCCTCAGAGAGTAGGAATGATCCTTTCTCATTTTATTCTTCATTTGAGTAACTCCGTGCTTTAATCAGCAAACTTGAGTGGGTCCAGGAGCAGAGGCCTACAGCACATCCCCTGATGTTACGACTGACAAACTCCTCATCCTTTCCGTAAGTCATTCAAGTCATCAAGGGAGACAACTTGGGTCTGATCTTTCTGCTTGTCCAGGAGGACCCTGTCCCAGGCTCTCACTTTTCACAGCATTCTTCAGATTCTAATTTCCAGCCTCAACTTCTTCAAGTTTAAGTCCATTTATTTTCCAGCTTTTCAAAGTCTGAGATACGTCACGTGCTATGTGAAGGGTAATCTCTGTGCTAACAGGCAATTCCCCAAAGAAGCACCTACATGAGAGTCAGAGTGTGATTGTTTTTTTTTTTTTTATTGCCCATTCTCCTATTGCTTGTATTGTAAAAACACTGAATGTTTTTAGAGATATCACTGTATGTGAGCTAGAGTTATTGCATCAGACAACAGCAGTGTATTGCCAATATTGAAAGTCCAAACTGACTGAGAGCTATGAGTCTACTAATTTTGTTCTTGTTTTGCCTAAACTTAAGCCCAAATCATCTCAAAAGGGGACAAGAAATTCTTGTGAGAGCTGCAAAATTAAAACTTAAGCTGTATATCCACAGAGCTTTCTGGAAGACAGATTAGACAGCTAATTTGTTTTATTGGCTATTTAAAATGTAACTGAATAAAACTATAAGAATGTGCACTAAGAGTAATTCAACACTGGCAGAAAGACAGTTAATAACATCTACAGGACTTCTTTTCCACAAGGTTTTACAATTTTCAAGACTCCCCATTCCTGAGAATGAAAAATGGGTCTCTCAAGTACTCTCAGTTGCAGTTGTGTTGGTCTCATTTTATGCCAGTGCAGCCTAGATGGGAGCATGGGGACCTATGTCCAGGGTAACAGAAGAGTATCTCAGCCCTTACACACATACCAGCCCCCTGGCACTTTGTTTTGCCAAAAAACATTATGGAGCATAAAGTAGTTTGGGGGGGCAGGGAACAGATCTACCAACAGCAGCCACTCGCCTCCTTCCCATCCCCTAGGAAGCCCCACTTCAAAAATTCCAGCTCTTGCCTTCCTTGCAGCTTTACCATGCCCACATAGCCTTGGCACCAGTCCTTGCTTTTGGGAAATATTTTCTGCCCTTGTCTTCTAGACACATTTTCCTTCTTCCTCTTTTCTGCCTTCCTTACCCTTCTCCCTTTGCACAAAAGCTGGCACTTGCTTTCCCTCACCTTCACTGTCAAATCAGCTAGCGTGCAGACGTCTGTCTGTGTCCATGTTCCCTTGGGTCAGTAATGTTATTTGCACACCCTTCCACTTAAGCGTCCTTACTCTCTCCAACACTTTTGCTCAGTCTTACAGGCTCGTCTCTTCCAACCTGTCCCTTTCCCTCCAGCATCATCCAAGTCACTTCATCATCTTCCTCAACTCTCTGTTCCCTCACCGTGCTTCAGGACACCCCCATGCCGGTACCTCGCAACGTGCTGGCTGGGAGCCCAGGAGGCTGCACAGACCTGTGCAGACATCCCGTGCCCGTCGTTGACCTCCTTGTGCCAACGGGACCATCCAGCTCACATGGGCTTCAGGTCCCCGACGGTGTTGGTCTCCACAGCACGGTTCTACCTGCAGCAGGCCAGCTCCCGCTGCGCCCACCATGTTCCTGACGCGTCAGGCTGCGGCCCAGAGCAGCTTCCGACAGCGACACCGAATTGCTTGTACGCACCACGTCCCTGACACCCCAACTCCTCCACAGGCTGATCTCGGTGTCCTTCAAGCAGGGGGTGACCGCAGCCGCCTCCCAGCCCATCACCCAGCCGGAAAAAACAACCGGGGGTCCCCAAGATGTCCTGTACCCCATTCCTTAACAGCCGAGGCTCTGCTTCAGCTGGAGATGAAGGCCAAGCAGGAGACGCAACCATCTTGGGGGGGGCGGGGGGGGTGGGGAGTGGGGGCGTCCACCTCTCCCACCCGCAGAACGATGCGGAGGGGCGGACACACACATACCTCCCCCCCCCCCCCGCCCAACGCGAGTGGAACGCGCTGCGGTGCCACAGCGCCACCTGGTGGAGCAGAGCTGATCCTTGTGCTGCCCGGCCAGAGAGAAAACCCACGGGCTGAGATAAAGTCAGATTAATAATTAAAATAAAATAAAATAAAATAAAATAAAATAAAATAAAATAAAATAAAATAAAATAAAATAAAATAAAATAAAATAAAATAAAATAAAATAAAATAAAATAAAATAAAATAAAATAAAATAAAATGAAGGGGAAAATAAAACCCAATAAAAATCAGTGAAGCAAAAGAAAATGGTTGCTCACCTCCAACCGGCTGATGCTCAGGCAGTCCCCCAGCATCAGCAGCCCCCCGCCCCCGCCAACATCCACTGCCCCCCCAGTTTTATTGCTGAGCATGATATCATATGGTATGAAATATCCCTTTGGTCATTTGGGGTACCAGTTGTCCTGGCTGTGTCCCCTCCCAACTTTTTGTGCACCCCCCAGCCCACTCGCTGGTGGGGCGGAGTGAGGAGCAGAAAAGGCCTTGACTCTATGTGAGAATTTCTCAGTGATAACTGAAAAATCCCTGTGTTATCAACACTGTTTGCAGCACAAATCCAAAACATGGCACCATACAAGCTACTATGAAGAAATTTAACTCCATTCCAGCCAAACCCAGTACATTCTCCTGCAGATAAATGGGGGACGTGAGACCTCCAGTAACGTACAGCCTTGAGAACACTTTAAATGTCATCACTCTAACACCCATTAGTTTAACAACAGTCAGTGTGACACACACGCTTGTGTCATACGGATTGACCTTAAACCATGGCAGTTTGTCAGCTCTGCCCATCAAACTGGAGCGAATCATGACTCGGCCTTGGGTCCACACTAGTGCCATTCCTTAGCAAGGGGAGCTCTGGATCTACAAAATCTGGTCCCCATTGCCAATCAAGCAGTTACCAACCCCTCCCACCCCTCAAGCCTGAAAACAGTTGGAAACCTTGAAAAACCTTGAAAAGCAATTTCTTTGCTTACGGAACGTGCACAATATTTCCTTCTGTACAGGTGTCTCGGAGGAGGGTTAGCAAGGAATTAGTAGTAACGCAGCCAAAAGGCTCCTCTGGTGTAGATGAAATTCCTCCAGCAGAAAATTTGGCCAAAGATGCTTCCTGCACAATCCCGACGAGTGTTTCTTGGAGAGCAGTGAGATTCCCACCTCCTCTGCTTCCAGTCTTGCTGTCTGTATACAGCACGTTTGCACACAGAGGAAAATTAAACTCACTTGCTGCCAGAGTTGTTGCAGATCTCCTGCTCCCCTGCTTGTCTCGGGGATGACTGCAGCCTATTACAACTCTACCCCTTCCCGTTTCCATTAGAAATAGCCATGCATTTTCCCTGAGGTTTTATAAAACTCCCACTGCAGGTCCCATGGGAAGTCAGGTTGGACAGATGGTGGGACAAGTTCGTGACACGGGGAGGGGTTGAACTGGGGCTCACAAACTGTGGATTTGTGACCTTGTCCTGCCAGATCTGTACATCACCCCCATTTTTAATACCTGTAGAATAGTAACAACAAGGGAGCCCTTTTTTTCTTCAGCCTAATGAGGACCCCAGGGAAAAAAAAAAACTGTGGCTATGTAGGCATGGTCTGAAACTCTACAGGTGAGACCTAAACATTTTGTGGAGAACTGTGCTTGCAGGCTCTCCTTTAAGCAGCAGATGTGTCCCCTGTGTGCGGGCAGTGCGTGCCACCTCCTCAGGGTCAGCAGACCCTGCTACTCTGCCTCCCCTGCCTGCTGCACATATAAATGTGCCATTGGAAAAGTTATGAGCTTTTTATTGTCACTTGTGGAGTGAGATATTGAACCATCGAAGTGCTTATTCATTTCTGGTTATCTGATTGTCGTAATGTTTCTAAACTGCCAGTTGAAGGTAAGAGATAAACTCCAGCCAGCCTCAGACTGAAAGGCGCCTTTGACGTAGCTAGGTTTTTTTCATCAGGGGATGATATATTATTTATTGACCCGCGCAGGGTCACCTGGAAATACTTCATGCAGGGAATCGAAAGGGAAGAGTAAATACTGAAATCAAAGGCCTGCAGGACCTCATTTTGCCAGTGGAACGATTTTTCTCTGCTCGTGTGGCCATGGTGGACGTGGCCTTGTGGCTGGTGGCTCTGGTTCTCAGAAGTGAGAGAAACTCCTGTGTCCTCCGTCATTCCAAGAGGAACAAATGCAGTACAGAGCAAAACAGGCAGATATGTTATTTATTTCTCAAAGTATTTCCTTTCCCTGCTTCCTAACCTCACTCTTTAACACCAGCTTGGAAATAGTAAGCTGAGATTTAGGAGCCAGACTGCTGAAGCTACTTGAAGGAGTGAACGACAGAGATCTCCTTGGGGATGGCAGGGAGACCTGGCACTGCTGCCAAAGGAGACCAGGCAGGAGGGAGCCTTGCTGTTCTCTAGATTTCCCAGGCCTGGTCTTTAAAAACTAAATCAAATGTATCCCTGTAAAACACAATTCACATTGTAAAGTGAAAAAAAGGCTTTTCCAAGGCTCAGGGGAGTTGTGTGTGTGCAGGGGGTTCAGAGATAACAATTTTCTGAACAAATTTGTGATGTTAGCCTTTCAGCACATAATTTCAATGGAAGACAGGAGAGACATCCATCTGCTAAAGGGAATATTTACCTCTTCCATTCTGCATCTCGCTTTGCTGTTGCTATGGTCACATGTTGTTATAATTGTCTTTTATTAAAGAGAATCTCTTTTAAAGAGTTTTCTACCCAATGCATCCTGCCAGCTTTCTGGTTCATGAATGTCTATTTACCTATTTAGTCTGTCTGACAATGGCATTTTTAAGGCCCCAGGGTATTTGGTTTCCAAGCACTGATAAAATTAACAGAGAAGTTCCCAGCATGATCATGATTTCCTGGAGTCAAAGGCAAGCTGAAAGTAGTAGGGTTGGATTCTTTTTGTGTGTGTGAATAAATGAAATTTCCCTTTCTGAAAAAGAAAATGTGTGGAAATTTTGGCTTTTTATCGATCAGAGATCAAATATAATAGGCTGAAAGAGATAATTTAGTGTAACCCATCTGCTTGGATGACTTCAGACAGAATTTAAACTAGTCTGTCTTTTAAAGGCCTCTGATTGGTATTCTGTGGCCTACGTATGGATTCTACAATTCCTTCTGAGTCACCAGTACCCTAGGAAAAAAATATCTTAATTGTAAAAGCAAATTGCTCTGCAGCAAAACCTCATTGCACACCAGGCTGGGTGTGAGCAGTAAGCCAGTGCCTTCACCACAGGAGCTGGAGTAGGTGACATCTCCACCCCTGTCCCTTGCTCCTGGCTGTCCTTCCAAAACCGTGATCTTGGGGAATGAAGGGGATGTGCACTCAGATCTCATCACAAACTGCAGCTGGACATGGCAGCTGGTTCTAGAGCCTGGGAAGTGTTCCTGTGTCCCACAGTTTTCACAGAAACCAGGTTACTTTTGTCCTACTGTTGGTAGAGATAGAGAATATGGTCACTATACCTTGTGTAATGACCTGATGCTTGCCTGAAGACTCTTGCCATATCACTCTTAGCTGTCTTCCTGAAGAGTGTCAGACTTTGCGTATTATTTTTGTGTGAATTTCATCTTTCTGATTTCAGGCCATTTCTGCAGTCAGTCCAGATCATACGATATCCTAATCCCATCTTCCCAAGCACTCCTTCTGGTCTGCTGACATGGGCCAGTTTTTTAAGTGCACTCTTTACTTCGCCATTCTCATAATCATGGAATCAGAGAATCACAGCGTGGTTTGGGTTGGAAGGGACCTTCAAAGATCATCTAGTTCCAACCCCCCTGCCGTGGGCAGGGACACCTTCTACTGGACCATGTTGCTCCCAGCCCCATCCAACCTGGCCTTGAACCCTTCCAGGGAGGGGGCAGCCACAGCTGCTCTGGGCAACCTCTGACAGTGCCTCACCACACTCATCATAGACAATTTCTTCCTTATATCTAGTCCAAATTTACCCTCTTTTATTTTAAAACCATTACCCTTTGTCCTGTCGATGACCATATCGAATGATACCTAATCAGAGCAGACCCATGCTAGGCTTCTCTTCATGTGTCCTCCAAGTTGGGAAGTTAATTGTTAGTAACCACGTATTAGCCTTGTTTGGTTTGAGCACGCAGAGCAGTTGAGCTGGCAGCATCCCCTCTGTGTTGAGTGTAAAACGTTGGCTGAGTTCAGTCTGACCTGGCAGCAGGACAGAGCTTTCAAAGAAAATTGTGTCGTCTGCATAAATGTCGTGAAAGTAGATAGCCAGACAGAGACAAGGACCCTTTTCAGTAACTTCACTGAGCAAACAGCTGTAGCTGAGCTCTTGGTTTGTCAGACGCCAAGGAACCTGCACAAGTGAGAGCTCTTATGAACCCTCCAGACGAAAGCAGAGCTGGAGTCAGGCATTATCGCCTTTGATGCTGGAGTCAGTCACAAGGTAGATCCGTAGGCAGGCAGGCTTTGGGAGGCCCAAGGCTGAACACAGCTCCTGAAGGAGCTCCAAATCCACCTTACCACTGTTTCTCCTCCTTTTCTGGGGCAAAGCCTGGCTCAGGCAGGGTCAAAAGCAGCAGCACATTGGTCAAAAGGAACAAAAAGCAGCGAGTCTTGCCCTGCAGCGAGGCAATAATGCTCTACTGGCCAGCATCCATGGGCTGATGGGTGGCCAGTATTGCAAACAGTAGCCAAATCCTAAATGAAGCAAACCCAACTCCTTAGCTGTGTCTCTGTGGGCACGAGATGTCTGTGCGATGCCCAAGTGAGCGAATAAGAACAGCTTTACAGTCCGGGCTGTGTCCCGTGCCACCGCTGAAGGCTAACGGGCTGTTACAACCCTTCAGACACAAGATCTGGGCTCTGCCCAGCTCAGCCCATCCTCGCCCACCTCAGTCCAGCCGACGCGTTCAGCATTCGTGCCGAGGCACTGTGTCACGCTGGCAGGACCAGCTGCAGCCGAGGCCTCCCCAGACTGTGCTGTACGGCGATCTGTGCTCCAGCCTCATCCCTCTTGGTCACCCAGCACACAGAAAGGTCTCACCTCCTTCTTCTCATGTCTCTCATCCCTCCTGCCCTGTTCTCCATGGTGTAGTAAGCCTCTGTGGTCCCAGCTGGACTCTCTGCAGTAGCTGCTGTCACACAATCCTCCTTTTCGGGGGGAGCTGCCACCCTTGCTTTTGTTGTACTGCTCTGTCACGGTTTGCTTGGCAGCTGTGGTGAGAGCTGTGCCAGGGCTGCTCGGGCACCACAGCGATTACATCTGACCATTTGTACTAAACACTGGACTGCAGAGCCAGCACTGGAGGCCAAACTCAAGTGGTTTTAATGGTTGAGACTTTTGTGCACAGAGTTTATTGCGAGGGTAAATAATACTGGGGTTGCTGACATTTTGCTGGTGTTGCAAAGAGTATTAGCTTTCAGGGAAAATGGGAAAGAAAGAAAGAAAGTAGCACTCAGCTCTGCACTGCTGAGTTAATTGGGCAGAGCTATCTTGCCCCATACCAGTCACTGATCAGCTGTCCCTAAAATCTGCTTGTCTCTGATTGCCAGTTCTGCCATGCCCACCACTCATAGCTGTTTTGAAACACAACATGGATGAGAAAACACTTGATGGAGAGGCAAAGGTGAAATCACGGTCAGAAAACCACCCTTCCTTTTCCCAGGGTGAGGAGGTAGGATGGAAGGGTGAGGGGGTTGTGTTCCCCCTCCTGATCCTCAGCATCCTGACAGGGGAGCAGCTGTGAGAGTGCTACTCAGTCCCATGTCCAACCATGTGATTATTTGCAATTAGCCATGTGTAAATCCAGCAGCTGGAGTATCATGGGAGTTACCTGACCCAGTTCCGGAGCAGTCCTCAAAGTATTTAGAAGAGCATTGCTAGTCACTAAGCCAGGGTGGCACAAGGACAACGGTGAGAATGTAGGAGTGGCCATATCAAGACAGTCCAGCACCCTGTCTCCAGCTGAAGAGAGAAGGAGGCTATTTAGTTTTGTTAAGGTTGTGTTGATGCCCATCTCCAATGGAGGAAATCAACAGAAGTGGCTCAAGGAAAAGTATAAGGACCAAGCAAGTATATTGAGATGTTTCAAAAAAATCTGTTCCATCACACAGCGATCAGGGACCTCAGGGACCTCTGGGGCCTTGCACCTAAGACACCTCAGTGGATTTTACCTCCCCAAGGATGTCCAAAACATATGTGAACCCATGCACATTTACCTAACATCCATAATGCCTTCTCAGAGGAAGCATCACAGATTTAAACACTGTGCAACTGTGTAAATTCCATGCTGTATAAAAATGAATCTCATTTTGTTTTTCTTTAGATTAGAGCCTGCTGATTTTGTGTGAGTTGCCTTAGCTCTTGTATTAAAAAAGGCTGATGGGTAGTTCCTTCTTCATCTTCTCCATGTTGTTCGTAATTTATAACCTGCTAGCATATCCTCTCATCTGTTTTTTGGACTAAGGAGTTCTCTCTACCTGTTTTTTCCATGCACAGAAGCCTTTCTGTACCTTTGATCACCTTTGTTAGCTTTCTCCATATCTTTCCAGCCATAAAGCAATATCCCCTGTCACCTATCTATAATGCTGTGTAAATGTTAAGTAAGGCCAGTGTGTACCATTCATTAAGCTCATGGGAAATCTTTGGAGGCATATGAACCCCACAACACTGAGGGGCACACAGAGCATGTCCCTGCGCATGGGAGGGTGGATTCAGAGCAGACAGGCCATAGTGGACACCAGAGTGTGGAAGGAAGGAATATCTGCAGGACCAGTGAGTGAGCAAATTCTCATTCCTACAGGAACACAGCATCCTGACACAGCCTGAAATAGCCAACAATTAACATGATATTCTCTGTTCTGAACACTGAAGAATGCCTGCTGAATCCCCAGAGGGAGCTGTTTTAAATATGGGAAGGGTTGGATACATCTGTAATGTGAAAAACCACATTTCTAGGGCTCCCTTGAACCAGGCACTGGAGATCAACCTGAGTCAAAGGGCCAAGTCACTCTGCAATCTCTAGGTGCGTGCAGTGAAATGCAAAGAGCCTGTGCTGGTAGTTACACGTAAGTGCAATATTCAAGTGCCTGCCTTAAATTCCCAGAAGGGCCTGGGTTATACCAGGAAAAATCTCCAGGTGTGTGAATTGGAGTCTGGTCTCACTGTTCATATGCTGTGGGAGCCTGGATCCTAACACAGGGTCTTCCTGGATTCTTTTCATGGGCCTTGGAGGAGTGACTTTCTCCTTTAATGGCTGTCACTGAAACATATAACTGTAAAAGCTGACACCCTTATATACCCAAATCATAGTCTTTTTTTACCTCCTGGAGCCAGAATAGGTATCTGCTGTTCAGGGTGGCTTTGCAGACCCCATGTACTGGTGACACCATCATTAATGAATCACGGACGAAGCCATCACAGTGCCTTCATCTAATCCTGTCCCTGATTTTGCCTGCCCAGCTCTGTGTCTAGCACACACCTTCAGGATGGTGGAGATGCGAGTCCCGTCCCTGCCCGAACACATTTCAATACACATCTCCATCGTGCCAGGAGAGGCCTGTATTGCCTGCTGTGCAGCTAGTCAGTGTACCTAAGAAGGGAAAAGAGTGCAGAAAACAGTTCTAGGTCATCTGAGCATTTGAAAAGGAAAAGGGCTTTCTTAGGGAGTGATTCTTCTGCCCCGCTGCAGATGTCTCTGCTCCGGGCAGAGCCCAGTTGTACACCGGGTGGGACTGCTTCTCTTCATGCAAGGCAGGAGGAGCCCCGAGGTCCCTGGTTCCAGGGTGGACCCTCATCTGGCCAGGCAAGCCCTTCCCCACAGCCCTAGCCAACTGACTTTAAGGAAGACAGAGGAAAATGTCACCGTTGTAGGTGTCTGGTAGGAACACTGTTTCTAGTCCTCGGCCACCAGCCTTGCTCCCTTGTGTCACTTCAGTGTGCTGTTTTTTCCTCCTTAGCTGCTTCCCTTACCATGACACAGAGATCAGGTAAACCATGAACTGTCTGGTTATGTCTTTATGCGATGAATATTGAGGCTTAATGACAAAAGTGTAGGCACTGTTGCCTTGAAAATGTGTTGCTAAGAAGCAAATGAAGAGGCTGAAAAATACAAAATACAGGCAGCAAGTGAAAACACGAGCACTAGCAGTGGAAGGAAGAAAGAACCTGTGCTCATAGCTCCCTATAATCAGATACTGCAAGGTTTAAACCCTTGCTTTCTGGAAGATCCCAAAGCCCTTTTTATTTGAGGGCATTGACTGTCAGGTGCTATCAATAAATATTTTAATTGCAAAGTAGAAATCAGCAAGTAACTGAAAGGAACATTCAATAGTGTTTTCAGCTGCTTCTCAGAGATCTTCCTGGAAGGCTAAGGGAGAGATGTGGAATGGTTGGACATGAAATAGAGTCTGTCTGAGGCAGCATTTCATTTTTTCCTATGTTATTCTTGGATAACATTAAGAGGTCAGCGAAAAGTGTTTGAAACATCTGTTTGAGCCTCAGCAAAGGAAAGAATGGAGTCCAGAACATTTTAACCTTTCGTAACAAATACTCCAAAGGAACTCTGATCTGCATGCAATGACTTCTACAAAAGGTATGAACATTTATAGTACTTGACATACTTAGTGTGCCATATAAATACCAGCTAATTAATCTAAGTAATATCATAAAGCAAATTAAGCATTTATCTTCTCAGAGATAAACCAGTAAACAGAGTTTAAAAAAAAAAAAATATATCAGCTCCCTAATAGAATGCTTATTTAAAAGGGGAAAGAGTTACGGCGTTTAATTTGTTTCTCCAGAATAAAGAAATTTCCTGATATTTCTTCTACAGGTGAGGGCAGAACAAATGGAAAGGCCGCATTACATTCATTTGGAAGGCTTTTTTTTCCCCCCAGTGTTACACCAACATCAGTCCATTTTTTTCAGAAGTGTTGCTTTTTTGTCAACTGCTATAAACACTTGGAAAGCCAGAGTCCTAGTTCCAGTGATTGCTCCTTCAGCTATTGTCTTCCTCTTTCATATGCATACAAAAGAAGACTTAAACAATATGCACAAAAATATTCTGATGCTGAAATTGGGTTCAGCTGCTTTTCTGTTCCCCCTCCACCCACTTTGCTTAAGCTGAATGAAGTGGCCTTTCATGAGGCTGAATTCATCCAGCCTAGCAATCATTGTCTGAGAGCTGGGCATTTATCTCGTTGCAGTCTTCCAGTCTCTCTCATGAGCACATGAGTGAAAGCATGAGCCAGAGCTGGCCGTGTTAACGGGAAGCCACAGCTTCTGCAAACCCACACCTGGGCTGTGGCAAAGCCTTACTTAGCTGAATAAAGGCTTTGAGGATGTAGCCATATAAACTAATGTAAATACTATATAACAACTAATCTTCACTGTAGAGGAGGAAGTAATGCAGCTTTATGAGCAGGAAGGTTAAGGAATGTTATCTGCTTTTACTCAGGAGTTTTGTGGTCTCCATTTACATTTTATCCATTTGCTTTTCTATTGACACTGGCTTGGGATAGAGGAAACCCATGCAAAGATCAGATTGCCAGTCGAGATCCTGACAAAGGAAGGAAACGGTCATTGATTACGAGGGACCTGAGTTGGCATTCCTCATGGAGCTCCCTGCCCCTTTTTTGGCTGCTTTAGGTGCCTCA
Source organism: Tyto alba (assembly GCF_018691265.1). NCBI lineage: Eukaryota > Metazoa > Chordata > Aves > Strigiformes > Tytonidae > Tyto > Tyto alba. The sequence continues at coordinate 22,220,094 of NW_024881282.1, read as the reverse complement.
GCAGCGCGGAGTGGAGCCTCGTGTTTACCCAGGCCTGGCAGTGGGTATCTAGTGTAGCCTGCAAACTCTCTGTTATGACCATGCTTGGGCAATTTCACCTGCAAGAACCAGCTGAAGTGGTTCTGATCATTCAGAAGAGAACTGGGCTTGAACCATGCCAGTGTCCCTGCTTGTCTGCTTCATGACCCCTCAACCAAAGGGAAACCAAGAAGGGTCAGAAGGGAGTTCTGTCTCTACTGTGCTCCCATCATCTGCTCCCAGTGTTTCACCTTTTGGAATATTTTTTAGTATAATGGAGCATGGAGAGAGTGTCAATAGGTACTTTTAATGATTCTGAACTTGTTACAAGTGTTATGCTTTCTAACTGTCTATCTAACAACAGAACACATTTGCATACTATTATAGTTCCATTATGAGTATATATATACGCACACAGACACACACACCATTATATACCAAGAGTAACCAGCTTAGAGTAGAGTTGATTTTTTTTTTTAACACCTGTTTTCTCAAAAGTTCTGATAGTGTGCTTTGTAAAACATGGGAAAAATTCCTAGACTTTATGATTCTAAAACATGAAATGTAGAAATTAAGACCAAGGAAAAAAAATTTCATGGGATCCACAAGTAACTAGAAAGTTATTTTGCTTTGGAAATTAACAACTTAACAGACAACCACTTGGTTTTAGGATATCCACTGGAACATAACACAGCACTCAAAAGATTATATGGCATCAGTTCAGGTCATATTTGCAGTTTCCACTTTCAGTCAGGGCATCCAAAAGTTATGAAAATTCCAGTTGCTTCCAATTTCAGATTTACATATGTGAGCCAGACTACTTGTCTATTACAGAAGTTAGAGAAATGCTAGCCCAGCCTGATCCTTGTGCTTGTTTCTGCTCTTGGGTTTAAATGTAACAGTAGGAAATTCTATGCCAATGCAGAGAAAATCAGGAACACTGGGCCATAGTATGGGTTGATAGAATAGCCCACCAGGAGAGAGATTTTGCCCCTGCAAAGGTTTTTCTGAGCTTGGGACAGATAAACTTTCCCACTGTCGTATGCACATCTGTGCATGCACACACACAGAGCCGGCCAAAGCCTCAGGGACTTTTGCCACCATCCTGTTAATCATTATTGAAGCAGGGCTGTATTCTTTGAGATCTCTGACCTGTTTTGCAGCCCTGAAAGGTTTATTGCAGCCAGCGCAGCCTTGGCCGGTGTTTGGATTGTGTGCTGACAGCCAGCCAGCTGGCTGTGGTTCAGAGCTCAGCGATACGGAGCGTTGCAGGACTTGCCCGTTTGCACTTCTTGGCCTCTTGGGAACATGGAGCAACTCCTGCTTCCATCAGCCAAGGGGGAGCGGGCAGACTGAGGGACACGGGTCAAGGAGGAAGCAGCCAGGTGAGTTTTCCTTGGGCGATAATGAGGACACGTGGACGTTTTAGTTGCAAGAACATGGATTCAGGACTGAAGAGCAGTCATGTGAAATGGGATGGTGAGAGACGTGCCTCTGTCTTCAGTGGTCTGCTCTGAACACAGGCTCAAATCTCACAAGATTCACACATACAGAAAAGACATCTCCTAGAGGTCTTTGTTTAAGTCCATTTATTTTCTTTCTTTTTTCATTTCAGGACTCTGGAAACTTTTCCTGAAGCCTTTGGCGGTTTGCTGAAGTCTCAAACTTTAGCAAGATCATTCAATCTTGAATTCATTCAAGAATTTAAGTACTGTCCTATTTTCTCTCTCCTAAATTGTAAATAATATCAAACAAGAGGAATCACAACCATTTTGTTAATCATTTTAGTTAGCCAGTCTCTTGCTGGGTCCTGCATATCCTTTGTGGTTGGTGACTCTCAGGGTAGACATCTGCTTCAAATCCAATGAAAGTGAGACAGTAAAAAATCTGTAAGGAAGTGAAGTTAGGAATTCAGACCCAGTAGCCTTGTTGGGTAAGGGGCCTGTGACTAGATGGTTTTTAAAGGTCCTTTCCAACCCTAACCATTCCGTGATTCTATGATAAGCATGTGACCGTGCGATCACTCACAGAATCCCCTCTTTGGAATACATTCCCAAATGGCATAAATAAAGAAAATGGTTCCTTCTTCTCATTACTGAAAACTCATGAAAATAATCTTCTGCACCCATTCTAAGAAAGGGCACCAACCATGCTACATAGAGGGCATCTCCATGGGGTCAAACAGAGGGAGCAGGGTTAGGTATCTCCAACACAAGCACCTGCCCTCCTGAAGAGCATGTTCCCTCTAATCTGACTAGTGACAAATCCCTTCAGGCTGAGAGATTTATTCTTTTACATTTATCAAGAAGGCATTAGGAAATGGAAGCATGTTTATTTCCCACATTCACCCTGCTAAAGTTTCAGCTGGTTTTGGCCTATCTCTATACAATCCAGATTTTAGTGTCCACTGATTTACGTGCCACCTACATAAGGCACAGAGTTATGGGCAAGCATGACCATGTGGTAACATCCAGCAAAGCAACCTCGGTACTAGCACCAGGCAGGCCTGTCAGCTAGACCAGGCAGACTTACTTTCTGCTCAAGTTACTCAGACCCCTGTAGGAGCTTCCAGAAAGCACAGGGGATTGCGTGGTGACTGATCCTGGCTGCTGAGGTTCATATTTCGGTGGGGCTGGAGATGATCAAAGGGGTTTCTGGTTCCATGAGGCTGAGCCCTTGCAGAAAAGTGTGTGCTGCAATAAGGATGCTATCTGCTGTAATCCTCCCTTATTTGAAACATGAAAAGGTGTGACTTTTTCATGAGACTGGGAAAGGGCTCTATTGATTTTTTGTGTGTGTGTGAAACAGCAGTACAATTCTGAGCCTCCCCTGCTGTCTCACCAGTTCGAATTCCGACACTTTGCAGAAATGACAGTTCTGTGCAGAATGAAATCACTTGGAACTAACTGGTACAGAGAAGGCTGAGCACTATTGACAAAAGCCTTTTCATCAGTTACAGCCAGATGTCTGGGTGCATATTCCCAAAAACTTTTGAAATTTTGGGGGCTGAATCACTTTGGTTGCACTTATCCATAATCTTCTTCAGCATTACTCAGGATTTTGCAGTAAGCAAATTTTACTCATTAGGGATAATGAACATAATTCACTTGTAGTTCTGCTCCATTTTACTAACTACATCACAAGCAGTCATCCTTAAGTTATAAAATATACATGTTCAATAAAGGCTTATTTTACTGCAGCCAGTAAGATATGAAGGCACCATGTGCCCCGGAAAGAACAATTTAGGGAAATTAAGGGTGTTTCATGAATGCAAGAACAAAGCTCACTTCCAGAAGCTCTCTGCTCTGTGGCTTCTCTGGTGCCTAAGAAAAGGCAGCATGTGTCCAGTGAGAACACAGAGGGTATAAAATATTCCCCCAGTTGTCACTGGAGCCATCTTTAGAACTTGAAGACAGAGCTTCTTGATGAGTGGAGAGAGGATGTTAGTGTACACCAAGGGCAACCATCGGCTATGTACTTCTCTGTGGGTTGTCTTTTTGGGGTCTGGATTTGGCACAGAATTCCTCTTGGCGTGTAGCAAAGCAGAAGATGATCTACACTGTGCTGAACTTCTGAGGGTGGGGGGAAAGCAGATTTGCTTTTCCCCTTATGTAGATCTGTATGGAGGCAATGATGCCACTGGTACATTTTATTAGACGGGATAGTGCAGGATGCTGCATATATTTTTCTTTGCCACCAAGAAGGGAGCACTGTAGGTATATACTCCATGCAGAGATGCATTCACATTTCTCTTGTACATACCCAGCTTAGTTATTGTGACCACCATGGTGGCTAAAGCCAAGAAGGTGACGAGAAATCCAGACTGCTCTCCACGGCTGCCAGACATTAGTGCCTTCCTCCGTTCATGGCAACACTTAAATGAGGCACTTTGAGCAAGCAGCCTAAATGCAGCCCACAGAGGAGAAAGATAAGACAAAGGCAAGTAAGAGTATGAAGTGTATAAGGGCAGAAAGTAGGACAAATGATAACAGATATAGGCCTTCCAGGGTATTGCAGGATTGTGGAGAAGCAGAAGAGCAGGAATGAGAAGTATAGAAGCGGAAAAGTCAGGAAGAGTGAAAGAAACAGAGGAAAGCATACGGGTTAACTTTGGTAGCAATTTCTTTTGAACGGGGAAGGGGATAAAAGAGCTACAAAACCCATAGAAATTAAGAAGAGATATCAGTCTCCAGTCCTCTGATACATAGGACCCATATAAATGCTTAGTCACACAGCACTTTAATTTTCCAAAACTGCACGGTCACAGTGCAGAAAGCACTCGTGCCATCACTGCGCAGTCGCACGCAGGATGCCTCTCATCCCTGGTGCAGGGGCAGAGCTCCGGTGGGCGCCTCTGCAGACCCTGCACCACAGCCTCAGCACCTCCCTCTCCCCTGTGGTCACAAGACATGCTGCGGGCATGTGCAGTGTAGAATTTCTACCTATCTAAATTCAGTTTTTTAGACATCTTGCTCTGCATGCAGCTCTTTGTGCATGTCTCGTCACTGAGGTACACGGGATTTTTCATGCAGATAATTTAACATGATGTTGTGGTCCCAGGGGAAGTCCCTGGTTGGAGTCATGCTGTTTAGAGTGGGAGGTTCCTGTTCTCCTCCTTACTTGGGTTGTTTCAAATCCTTCTTTCGAATCTAAGAGCAAGTCCTGGAACTGCAATTTCATTACCTATGGTCATCTTCAGAGCACTGAGGCTCACTAGAAGGCCACCCATGCAGAATGCTGGACACTGACTTTGCACCAGTATGTGCAAAATGCCACGACTGTCTAATTTTCTGTAAACTACCATATGACAGAGTAAGTGCATTGCCTGTATCCCTCTGACTGGTATTAGATTATGTGCAAACATTGCAAAGATCTTTTTTTTTTTTTTTTTTTTTTCTGTAGAATAACCTGATACAAGGACAGAGCAAGCTCACACAATTAAGATGTGCTACAAAGTGACAGTGGGTGATCAATCAGCTGACTAATTGCATGTGACTGCAGCAAGTAGAGATTCTTCTGTCCTGAGTTCGCTTGCAACTAAGCCTGGTAGAGAACTGGGTCCTCTAAATGGCCTGAGGCACTGGCTGGCCAATGCAATCAGTCACTTCACTCAGTCACATTCACTGATGGGAAAAGACAGACAGCTCTCTGGTACCCCTGGAACCTTTATCCAAGACATCGCATGCAAATAAATACTTAGGATTAGAAGCATTTTGTATTTTTGATATATTTCTAAGAAGTAACTGCTATTTTATCACCTAGTCAAGGTATATAGTAGTGTTTTATTACCAAATCTGAAATTTATTACAGTTGTTTTGTGGTTATACACAAGGATTGAATTAGCGCTTTATTACTATAAGCAACTGATAACACATATCTAATTAAGGTATTTTTGTATCTAGCTCTCTTGTTTGGAATTGTTCTGACACCAAGTTCTCGCTAGCACTGAACAACTGTTATTAGTGACTTCAGTGACCTGTAACAAGACTGAATTAATGGGTAGAGAAGATGTAATTGCACCACCAAATTGAGTAGTCTGATTGGTAGATAATACAATAATGCCAATTAGATCATCAAAGCTGCTTATCTCATGGACATTACACAATAAAATAAATATGTAGTTGTAAATTGTAGAATCATAGAATAGTTTAGGTTGGAAGGGACCTTAAAGATCATCTAGTTCCAACCCCCCTTGTCATGGGCAGGAACACCATCCTCTAGATGAGGTTGCTCAAAGCTCCATCCAACCTGGCCTTGAACACTTTCAAGGAGGGGGCATCTGCAATCTCTCTGGACAACCTGTTTCAATGTCTCACCACCCTCACAGGAAATAATTTCTTCCTTACAGCTAATCTAAATCTACCCTCTATCAGTTTAAAACTGTTACCCCTTGCCCTGTCAGTACATGTCCTTCTGAAAATTCCCTCCCCATCTTTCCTGTAGGCCCCTCCCTTTAGGTACTGGAAAGCTGCTACAAGGTCTCCCCCTAGCCTTCTCTTCTCCAGGCTGAACAACCACAACTCTCACAGCCTGGCCTCACAGAGGAGGTGCTCCAGCCCCTTGATCATCATTGTGGCCTCCTCTGAATCCACTTGATCAGATCCATGTCCTTCTCATGTTAGGGGCCCCAGAGCTGAACGCAGTACTCCAGCTAGGGTCTCACAAGAGCAGAGAAGAGGGGGAGAGTCACCTCCTTTGACCTGCTGGCCACACTTCTCTTGATGCATCCCAGGACATGGTTGGCTTTCTGGCCTGTGAGCGCATGTTGCTGGCTTATAGTCAGTTTTCCATCCACCAACACCCCCAAGTCTTTCCTCAGGGCTGCTCTGAATCCACTCATCACCCAGCCTGTATTTGTGCTGGGGTTGCCCCGACCCACATGCAGGACCTTGCACTTGGTCTTGTTGAGCTTCATGAGGTTTGCATGGACCCACCTCTCCAGCCTGTCCAGGTCCCTCTGGATGCCATCCCTGCCCTCCAGCCTGTCAACTGCACCACACAGCTGGGGGTCAATAGCAAACTTGCTGAGGGTGCGCTCAATCCCACTGTCCATGTTGCCAACAAAGATGTTAAACAGCACTGGTCCCAGTACCGGCCCCTGAGGCATGCCACTTGTCACTGCTCTCCACTCAGACATAGAGCTGTTGACTACAATGCTTTGAGTGCGACCATCCAGCCAATTCCTTATCCATCCAGTCAACTCCTTATCCATTGAGTAGTTCATCCATCAGATCCATGTCTCTCCAAACAAAGATGTTGTGAAGTACGGTGTCAAATGCTTTGCACAAGTCCAGATAGATGACACCAGTTGCTCTTCCCTTACCCACCAGCACTGTAACCCTGTCGTAGAATGTCACCACATTAACCAGGCAGGATTTGCCCTTAGTGAAGTCATGTTGGCTGTCAGCAATCATCACTTTATTCTCCATGTGCCCTATCATAGTTTCCAGGAGGATCTGCTCCACGATCCTGCTGGGCACAGAGTGAGACTGACTGGCCTGTAGTTCCCCGGCTCTTCCTTTTTTCCCTTTTTAAAAATGGGGGTTATGTTTCCCCTTTTCCAGTCAGTGGGAACTTCACCACACTGCCACGCCTGCTCAAATATGATGGAGAGTGACTTAGCCACTTCATCTGTCAGTTCCCTCAGGACTCATGGATATATCTTATTAGGTCCCATGGTCTTGTTCACCTTCAGGTTCCTTAGATGGTCTCAAACCTGACATAACTTGTTATGGGAGGGTATAATTTGCATGATTTAAATTACTTATAAGAAATAATTAATCTTCTTTATGAAGTCAGATATCAGAAACAACAGTGGTCTCCACTCCAACTTTGTCAATATATCAGCACAGAAAACACAAGTAAATAAAAGAAAAACATAGATCAGGTGATTATCCAGATATTATTTTGTGATTCTGAACTTCAGGTAGTATTTCATGCATTATTTTGTGCTTATGTTGGAAAAAAAAAAAAAAAGAACGGCTGGAATATGCATGAAAAATGTGGCATTACATCACCAAGGGAAGAAGGATTTGATCTTGGTCCTATTCAGAGATTGGGCTTTAAGTTGCAAATATAGGCTATATTTTGTCATCAACCTTCTTGTGCATTCAAAAAATCAAGGTTTTGAAACCTTTATGTAAATAACAAGACTGCAACACATACACACCTGCTCTAGCAGCAGTTTCTTTTTTCAACTGCATCTCCCACGCCAAAATTGTTTCAAAGAACAAGAAATATCCCAGTGAGTGATCGACATGGTCCCCTGCATGTCACAGATATTTAACTTCTGTCTCAGGAAGATCATGGTGCTAATGTGGACACTGTGTTTCTGAGATGTGCTCGGTACTGCTGAAGTAAGCAGAAATCACTGCACAGCACTAGAGCATGATCGTATTCTTGAGGCTTAGTCATCTCCAGGTGGACACTGGAGGAATCTCATTTTCTATTAGGGATTTAGTCTTTTGGAAAAAAATGTGAGAGAAAACATATGCACAGAGAACATACAAGGCAGGTCACTTTGATTTCCTTATAAAGTAAGGAAGAGGCAGATACTATGACATGTCCAGAGTCATAGCTGCAGCAACTGGGGAAGGTGGGAACAGAAGGTGGGTTTCCTTATGTCCCACCCCACACACAGACACAGGACCAAACTCAAAGAATCTCACAATATTCATCGAGACTAGAAATGAAAGGACCAAAAGTATTTCAGCTCAAACTACCATTTCTTCCCTATTATATAAACAGTCCCACTGTTTGTAGATAACTTTCTTGTTCCTTCTTCAGTTAAAATTCTATTCAATTTCTCCCTACCTCAGTTATAATTTTATTCAGTTCCTCTCCTCCCTTCTTCCCTGTCCTACCTAGGACTGGTGAGTGGGAAGGGTAAATGGTGAAGGCCAGTACCTGCCACACAAATTCAGCAGCAGCAGAGCTGGTGAAAATTCCCTGCTCCCAGCTTTTATGGCAGGGTGCAATCAGTGGCTTGTGTTTGCTATTTAAACAAAGAAGCCTTGGAGTTAGAGGTAAGGTCTTCCCCAAGAAGCTGCTGACTCCTGAAACCCAATGTCCTGCTACTTATCGGGCCAGTTTATGACAGGTTTCATAAATGTTTTATGAGACCCTGATGACTGCATCGCTGAGCAGGGTGGTGGCAGCTGCCTCCAACTTTGTGCATTGTTGACAAAAGATCAAAGACCAGATTTACCACCCTGATAAGATTGGGATGGATAAGAATCCTGAAATGACTTTTCCCCCATTTCCTGCACTGACAAGCACATTACAGGACTTACTGACAGAGGCTCAATCCTGAAGACTTTGTTCGGACAAAACTCCTATCAATTTCCACACTCCTTTGCCTAGGCTAAGTGGAGATTCCTTAAAATAGACAATGAAGTTTGAGACTGTGGTCAATTTAGGGTGAGCCACCCGCTTTGAGTGAAAACCCTTCTTCTGAGAGCGCTTGGACAGAGGAGTGCTGAGGAGATTGTTGGTCTTGGTGGGGTCAGGTTGATGGGAACCACCACTCATTGCCAGCTTCCCAATTTTTTAAAGTTCTGGTGCACAAATGTTCTATCCAGTTGTTGCAGAGCTCTGTCACGCTCCCATCTGTGGGAGCTGAGATCCTCCAGGCTGGGATCTGCTGACCAGTGGTGTCCCACCAGCTGGGCCCAGTGGAGGCAGCAGCTGGGAACATGGGTTGCATGATAGAGGCCAGCCAAGCCTGTCATCCACAGTGCGTCTGATTTTAACACGTCTAATTTTCTAACAGTCCCACCCCCAGGAAGGTCCTAGGGTTGGTCTGAGCTGCAGCTTGAGATAGTATTTGTACTTCAGAAGAAGACACCTGTCCTGGACATGTTCACCAGCACCTCCTGCACCAGGAGCACTGACTCTTGTGCTGGACGCTGTGGTCCCAGGACCTAAAGGCTGCAAGGGGTGAGGGTCACTCAGCACTGTCAGAAGGACATTGTACCTGCCATGATATAGGGTATTACATGTCTTAGCAAGCTAAAGAAGTAGGCAATAAGGCAGGGCTGCAGTGTCTTTCAAACATAACTAGAAGTCAGAAGAGTTGATTTCTGTTACTATTTTTTGCTATAACCTTCATGGGTAATTATCAAAAAACTGTATGTTTCTTTTCCTTTCCTGGGAAGAGAAATATTTTTAGTTTCTTGTCAGAGGTTTATTTCATTATTAGCAGAAAAACTTTTAGAGACCACTAAAAATAGGATATTGTAGAAACACTGGTCTCAGTCATTCTGTGTTTGTTGACTTTTTTAAGCAATACATGAGCAGAACAACTGTCTTTCAGTGACACAGGGCATGCCCGCACCCTGAAGTTTGTTTCCCAGGAAGCCTGACTCTTCACTCAAAAAATGCCCAATAACACATGCTAGTGGGACCAAAGTATCTCAGAAATTGCCTTCAGAGCCACTTGACCAGCAGAAAAGATGACTCAGAGAATAGGCTGGCCCACAGCACTTACAGGCAACAGTATGAAAGAAAGAGAGGTAAAGTGGAATCTAAATTTCCATCACCAAGTTCTCAGGGCCAGAGCCCTCAGTAAATCAGAGAAAATCCATTTCTTCACTTCCAACCATACCTGGCCAGAGAGATACTGGTGTTCCTCTTCTTGGAGAGCAGAGAAAGACAATGTGAACTCATTAGGAAAGATTTAGATTTTCTCAAGCTGTTAAGTGTCAAACAACAGCTGGCCAAACAAGGGACTCCCCCAGGCTTGAAGTGTGCAGTTTGCTGGGAGCTGCCGTCTGGTTTGTGAGTTACATTTTCTTCAGTCTCTTTGAAAATCAAAGATTAAAAAAAAGTGAAATTTTAAGCATTTTTCTTCTGTCCCTGATGCCAGAAGCTTGCTTCTCTAGAGCTCAAAGATAATTCTGTGGAATGGTAGGGCTTTGCGGCCATGAAACAGCCCATCAAGTGGAGGTGATTGGGGTTTACACCCTCTTTGTGGAAGTATAAGTAACTCCACAAAGTGATGGAGAGCCAAAAAACAAGCCTAGTGACCTGAAGCACCCAAGGGACTTGGTTTTTGAAAGCAGCACATGGAAGATTAGCATGTATAGTCCATCATGGTTTTGCAGGAGGTAGTAAGAACAAATACTCTTATACTACAGATCCAGTACTACAACATCAAGGAACCGAATGTGGACAAGCAGCTGCTGGTGGCCAAGGAAGGGGCTGAAAAAATTAAAAAGCAGCAAAACACCCTGTTTGGAACATTTCGTGTTGCTCATAGCTTATCTCTGGATGATGCTGACCATAAAATCTTAACCTAGGTAATCATTTGCCTTCCAATTACTTAATCCCCGTGCTCGTTTTACTGCTGTGGGAAGTAGAGGTAAGACTCTGCATGGGGTTCGGCGGTGCAGTCACCATCCCCACATGAGCGGGGTCACCAGTGGAGCAGAGCTGATGGGGCCACCACCAGCTCCTGCGCCTGGTCCCACTCTGCCCCAGAGACCCGTTGCAAAGGGATGCCGTGGAGAACCGCTGCTGCCCGTGGACCGCGGGGCTCCATCACCCCCAGCCGCCGAGCGCTCCGTGCTAAAACACCTGCCAGGCCCTGACATCTGGTCTTGGGTCTGCTTCTCCTCCGTGGGATGCGAAACCTCCCGCCCAGAGCCGAGGCCGGGGGGGACGCAGCCCGCGCCGGGGGCTGGCAGGGCGGGCGGGCGGGCGGCAGGGCCAGCACAGGCAGCCAGCACTTCCTTTAACAGCGAGCGCGGGCTGGTGGACGTGGATCTTTATCTTCCCCAAACTTGTTTTCTAAACGTTATCAACTCGGATTACTGCCCACAAATTTCACTCCAAAACTTGAGAGTAATAGGCTTTTACAATGCAGTAAAGAAAGATATTAACTGGTTTGGGGATTGACTAGACAACCATTTACACCACTCTTTTATCAATATTGCTATAATTTGACACTTCTGAATGGAGGAGGATTGTAAAGTGCCTGCAGACCCTGTAAAACATCTTAAATGGAGATTAGTCTTACTGCTTAGTTTAAGCCTAGTAAAAGATAATTAAATTGACTGATGCAGCTGTAAATCTCACTTTTATCAAATCCTGGCCCTCTTTGTCCTTATGATTTTACAGCATCATTAATGTTGTTGTGACAATATCATTAATCTCCTCCTGCTGTTCAGAAAATGAAAGGCAACCAGCAGACACTATATAAATCTGCTCTCCCCTCGCTGGCGTTATCTTTTCTCCCTTCTTGACTCTCATACAACCCAGACACACATTTCATTCATGAGGGGATTTCATAAGCTGAAAATTAATTGTAAATACACCATACTGTTTCTTTCACTGCTGCTCGTGTGAAAAGGTGAAGCAAAAAGGGATTAGGAATAATCCTTCATTGTTCTTCAGTGTTTTAGTTTGGTATGTGTTTTATTTAACTCTTTGTGTCAGTGGTACAACACAAGAGACCATTCGGACTACAAGTGGAGGTACACTGATGTTTTGGAAACAGTGGGAACTCCAGCTAAAGTCATCGTGACGTATTATTTATTTTTCCTGAATTTATTAGACAGGGATGGTTGACTTTTTTCCACTTCTGGTTTCCAGGTGAGGACTGGGACTGAGCTGGGCATGGGAAGGAGGTGAACAGTCTGCATGGGGAAGCTGTGGCTCGACAACACTGTGCAGGAGATCCCGATGCAGGCGGCTTTGCACGTCCTTCCCTGGTGCAAAGTGGCTGCTGGGGTCATAACTCACTCCCTGCTTGCTCCGCACGAACTTCCTCAGGTGGGAGAGCCCTAAACCACCTCTGGTTTTCACGGGGTCTTTTCTGCCCACCCTGTGTGACTGACAAGCATCGCCCACCCAAACAGTGCCCAGGCAAGGCTCAGGGGACAGCACAACCCAGGGACAGTTCCTGGCGGGCAGTGTGGATGTGACAGCGGTGTTTCCAGGGCAAGGAGTTCTGCTATATGGACTCAGGCCAGGCATGTCACTTGCTCTCTGGTCCTGAGGACTCACTGTGGTTGTATTTCTGTACTGGCCTAGATGGAGCCAGCGTATGTCCCAGGTTCAGGCTCACCAAGGGAAAGCTGCTCTGCTGGGCATAGCTACAGAAAGCTGAGATGGAGGTAGGTATGGGATGCTCCAAATTCCTATGAAGGAGTGAAGAACCATCAGGATTTTAAGAGATGACTGATAAAAGCCATCATAGAAGTGTCCAAAATACCTGTCATGGTGTTTCACAGGAGTCACCAGAGGCTTTGGGAAAACTCTGGAGGCATGCAAGCCTCGTGACTGCCTGAGGGCTGTTATACTGACTCACCACTGTGTCTCAGCTCATCATCTCCCTGAAACGATTCCTTCTTTCTTTCCTCTGTGTGCTTTTCCCTTTCATGATTGTGTATGAGTCATGCGGCCTGAATCATACGGGCTTTTAATTTCTAAACCATGTAGCCCTCCAGATGAGGGCCACTTGCCTTCCCGAGATGTAACTGTGAATGCTGGGTCACGTACCTTAGGTTGGCCAGGGCACACAGAATCTCCGCTCTTGGTGTAAGGTGGATGACATAATCCCACCCCAAACAACAGGAGACTTCAGATAAGTGAAGTTCAGATAACCATGCTGTCTTCCTTCCCCAAGGTCTGTTGGCTCAGCAGGCCTTTATCCACATTGTTTTACCTAAGATATTTACCTGCGACCCAGAACTAAATCCCTTCAAATCTAGTTTTCCACTGAGGCACTTCACCTTGGGTGGTGGGTCTCACATGACTGAAATTTTGTGGGGTCCTTCTGAAAAAAAAAAAAAAAAAAAAGAACAACAAAGCCCCAATCTGAAAGCTGATTGAAGTCAAGTAGCTTCTCCTAACACGGGGTATCAGCAGGCCATTTTCTCTGACTATCTGTATTTTCCTGATTAATTCAAGGTTTGAGGCTGTCCCCTAGGACTAATGTATAACCAGAATTGTGCTGCACTTGGCTGAAGTCAATGGAACAAATTGGATATTTTAGGTCACTGTTTATGGGGGGAGAGTTTATGTAAAAAATATTTTGGAGTTCATAATCTGGTGTTTAAGTTACAGTTAAGCCTAAATATAGTGCTTTAATCATCAGCAGCTATAATTTCACTCCAGTATTTCTTTAAACTCTGTGGTTTGAAAGTCCAAGAGATAAGACGCAGTTCTCAGCAATACAAATAGATGCAGAACACGGGGTTCACCCAGCAGCCATTCCTCCAGCCAGGGCTGTGCTTACCTTTCCAGCTCCCAGGTAATTGGGAGTAAGAAAACTGGGAGCTCCCTCCAACCACAACTCTTTCAAACCCTCAGGGTGGGCAAGGTTTTCCCCTCTGCAAAGATCCAGGGCAGCACCAGCATCTCTTTTCTGTGCCCGCCCTGTAGACAAGCAGCCAGGGTGGTTCAGAGGTGGTCCCTAAGCTCTGCAAAGGGAAAGAAGTTATGGGGAGAGTACAACAGGTAGCAATGGTCTGGGATAAAGGGCTGGTGGGAAGAAACACATTAGTTTGGGTATATTGTGTGCTAAGATTAGGTATATTCTTATACAAGAGTATGTATAAAGGGGGATAAATGGATATTTTTTTTCTAGGACCTGTGTAGTTGACGCCTGTCACACAGTGTTCTCCATGGTTGTGGAGGATCCTTCTCACTAGATCTAGATGGCTAACTTCAGTCTTGCAAAATTTAGGTGTTTAGCCTTAAGATGGTCATCTAAGCTCTCTGAGCAAGCAAGGGAGATAAACAGGCATCTCCTGAGGACAATTCATCAGAGACCAGGTTTAATAACTCCCCTGGAGGTACTTAACTCTCTCCATTGACTATGCAGGTGGACTAGATGTGGACTAGATGCATGATATAGTGTGGATCCTGTCCAGTAAAAAAAAAAAAAAAAAAAAAAAAAAAAAGAACAGGAAAGAGAAACCAGAGTCAGCAAAACACAAAGATGACTGTGCAGGAGTCCCAGATGCAGTGCAGTCATCTCCTTTCCTTCAGTTGCTTGCCAGGGATTTTGGTCACACAGGCAGGCCCTGGCTCCCACTGCCTGGGGCAAGATGGGAAGGGACATCATGTGAGGAGGTCAGTGGGACAGGAGATGAGCTTTTCCAAGCCAGAAGCTGAGTGTCCTCACAGGGCTCCTGCCACTCAGAGGTGTCACCCAAAGCTGGGGGGGACCCGCCAGCAGAGCCCTATGCCTGGCCCGTTTCACAGGCGCCATGACCTCGAAAATCCTCTTAGCCAGGTCAGCATGTGTAGGTGCTGAAAAGTCCAAGGGCAGGGTTTTGCCAAAGTCCACCTCTTTATGGCGCACAAAGGTCTGCCACCGCGGCCGGGCGGCTCTGCTGCGCCCAGGGGTGAGGTGCTGGGAGCCATGGGCAGCCCCGGCTCCAGGCAGGAGGTGAAACCAGAGCCCTCGCTGCCCTGGAAAGCATTGCTGCTCGAGCGAGGCATCGCATTTTTCAAAACCTGCTATAAACCAAGTGCCCTGCCGCAGCGCTGGGTACCGATGGCACCAGAGGTGCTCGGATGTGCAGTCTTGCAGCAGCTGGAGGGGATCCAGCATCCGTTCCCAAACTAATGATTGAGATTATCTGGAAGCGTAAATAGCAGAAGATACTGAGTGTTGTTACTCCTCAATAAAAGGTGCAAGTTATTTGATTCTAACTATATTTAGTCCAAGTTGCTTCCTAATGATTAGCATTTGAAAGAGATGTCAACAATTTTCCCTTTCTTTAAATGAAGGGTGATAGGCTTTTATAGCAGAGTATAAAGATATCAGCTGGGAAATCTATGGCCATCAATGGCTTTATTTTTTTCCCTTTATCTATTGATATAGCCATAATTTGACACTTGTCTGTTGAGGAAGCTTGTAAAGAGCCTGCCGACCCTGTAATGTGAGTTAAATTTAGATTAGTCTTACAGCTCACTTAAAGCCCAGTAAAGTGATAATTAAATCCACTGTTGTGGCTGTAAACTCCCAAGTACCTCGAATTAGTTCTATTCCTGCCACTGGCAATGCAGCTTCGCTGGAGATTATACTGTCCCCTGTCCCAGGGATACTCCAAATGTGGAGTGGAGGTGTGCATCTGTCTGACCACGCTGCCCAGATCCTGCAGCCTCATCCGGCCCATCCAGCCTTGGGAAACATTGCAGCATTGCTGCCACAACAGCCTTGGCGCAGGGCTGATGTGACAATACTGATTTCTACATTCGAACCAGATATTATAGTCAGTTCTATCTGGTTCTATATTCGAACCAGATATTATAGTCAGTTTATCAGAGAGAAAAGATAGCCCTGCTGTTGAGGCAGACAACAAATAATTTTGTTGTCCTATCCTGGCTTCTACTTTTAAGCAGCATTAGTCATTTGGGAACTGAAGCTATCAGACTTTGGCCACGGTTTCATTGCATCTGTGCTGAGCTCTGTAGCAGGAGAGAGCCCAGATGCCCCCTTGCTTGTGTTGCCCATGAGCCAAACGTGCTGCAGCCCCACAGGGACAGCACAGGGTGAGCTCAGCCCCCGAGGAGAAAGGGAGCTGGAGGAGACCGTGGCAGTCTGTCCTTCCCTCATCATGACCAGTTTCTTGAGTCATTTCATTCTGTCTCAGAATCCCTGGCATTGGATTAGGAAACCTGGAGCAGAACAACTGGTTGGGAGACAGATAAAGCCTTCTCTCAGCAGAACCTCTCTATGTGCCACTTATTTGGAAGGACGTCTCTTGCTTGTTTCTTTGGTAGGGAAAGGGGTCTAAAATACCCCAAAACTGCTTTCACAGATACTAAAAGGAAATAATTTTACATCAGAGAAAGTCATGGAAAGAACAGGTTTCAGGCTTGACTCAACAGGCAGCTTATGACGAAAGAACCTTGAAACACATTCAGTGCTCTTTGCTGTCTCAGTTTAAGTTTTGTCCGATGTCTTGTTTAAATTTCAATCATTATGATAATTAAATCTTCAGGCAAGCATCGGATCACATTTTCTAAGAACAATTATTTATTATGTTTTTTTTTTTTTCCTGGCATTCATGATTCCCTGTGATCCACTAAACAGATTTTTTTTTTGCATACTTTCTCACTGAAAAATATGTACTTCTAAAAATCGTCAGTGAGCAGCAGTTACAGTGAAGCATGCAGCACAAAACAGAGTGGCCACCAGATGGAGGTGCCTCTCCTGAGTCCATGACTTGGTGAGGATGGGATTCATCCTGCCTGGTTTTATACATGTGCCAGACGGATCCCTCTACATCTGAGCTACCACCTTATTTTCCTTGTGTAGTGAAAGGAGGGAATATAGTTGTGGGATTTTTTTTTTCATGTTCAGGCCAGACAAGTCATGATGAGAAGGCACTCAGTGCCACATCTTCCTTCCCATCACACAGCCTGGTCTGTGTCTTCCTTCATTACACAGACACTTGGAAGAGGGGTCTGCTAAGGGGGTACCAAACAGACAAGCCAAAGGGAAAGCCTCTGGGCTGAAAATATAACAGAGGCTGGGTGAGGCAAGTATTACAGACACTTCTCCATCCTTAGTCTTCCCTCGACATCTGCCACTAGCAATATCTGCTAGAGGCAGATGGAGTTTGAAGCTGAATCCAAATAACCATTAATTTTCTAATTTTATTGAGAAACTGGCTGAGTAGTGTCCACTTTTGGTTTGATGCCAGCCCCGTGGGATCATGCTGTGTTACATCCCTGCCCTGCTTGGATGCAAAAGAATGAGATAACTCTGTCCTGAAGTAGCGTCATGTTTTGCATCCTCTGCTTTTCTCTCTGGTGATCACTGGTGAAGATGAGACAGAAACAGGACGGTTGAAGGCAGAAGCTGGGAATAGCAGTGGAAGGAACAGTTCAGTTTTCAGTGAAATCCCCTAAATTTAGCAGCCTGCCTATAGGTTGCTACATATAAGCCCAGCCTCTAAGCTTCCCTTACAAGCAGTGCTGTGGCCAGGGGAGCAGTGCTGCCAAATCCAAGGCTACCAGGCTAATCCCCCAAATCACTAGCTGAGCTCAGCAGGCTGCATTGACAGGATCTCTGTTGGTGATAGGTGTGTTACACGCTTAGTGTGCAGGCGGATGTCTAAACGTAGATGTCTTAATCTTTGGCTGAATGCTTTTATTGTAAAAAGGGGATAACTCATGTAAGAGCTAGTCAATGTAAAAGCTATTAGAGTCTGATTCTTGTACTCAATGCTTTGCAGTGCAGCAGACTCTATGATGTGAAGCAGTAAGAGAGATTTATGCTGTTTAGACAAGGACCGTGACACTTGCAGTGTTATTTCTAGAAAGCTGTTTAAAGTTACTGATACTCAGAATGGCACAGAAGAAATGCAAGTGTTGTAAACTGAAACCTGTGACAGTGAAGAGATGGTTCACACCCGCAGCCAGCGCCTGCCCAGCTCCGGCCGCTCGGCACCGGTGGGAGGGTGGCACCCAGCGGGGAACGCCGCGGGCTCTGCACCACGGCAAGTGCCCTGACAGGGCAGTGGGCTGCCACCTTTCTCACACGGATTTATTTTTTTTTAGTTATAACCCCTGAAAGCACGCACTGTCCTGAAATGTGTCACAGGGCTGGGTGTGGAGGGTGTACAGCATCTCGGGAGCCCCTAAAAGTTGAGGATTAGAAGGAAGAGTGTGCCATGAGACTAAATAATGTTATTTTATAACTTTCATGGGGTTATTTTGATGGCGTTGTACTCTGAGTACAAGAAGAAGGAGCGAGCTTGACAAATGCTACCAAACCTGGAGTGAGGAGCTGGGTTTTGTTCCCGGCGCAGGAATGTACCTCCACACAGAGATCTGCCCCTCTGCCACGCAGCTGCTCCTCTTGTCATCTTCAAAACATACATTCACTTCTTTCTCAGCCCCACGCTTATGCATCTGGCAAAAGTGAAATGGCCCTGCCTGCAAAAGCTTTTGCATTTGTGAGTTATTTTCCCTTTTCGCTTTCACTCCACTCTCAGTTGACATGGCCTCAAGAAAGAACAACCTGTCCCTCCCCGGTGACTTTGAGTCCCAGGCCAGAGCAGTGGAAGCTACCACCTACCAGGCACCAGGATGGTATCCATCACTTCTGTCTACACAGATAAAACCATTGTTGCTTATCCTCTGCATCAGGGGCCACCTGGTGAAACGCTTTGCCTTCACTTTGTCTTTCTAATTCTGCCTCTCTCCAGGGCATGCAGGTCTTACCCCAGCGCTGTGGGGTGGTGGACCAGCAGCCCTTCAGCAGCCCCGTGATTCCCAGCTTCTGCCCTCAACCCTCCTGCTCCTGTCTC
The DNA here is from genome assembly GCF_018691265.1 of Tyto alba. Lineage (NCBI taxonomy): Eukaryota > Metazoa > Chordata > Aves > Strigiformes > Tytonidae > Tyto > Tyto alba. The sequence continues at coordinate 22,201,300 of NW_024881282.1, read as the reverse complement.
AGCTTCACCAGTGATCACCAGAGAGAAAAGCAGAGGACATAAAACACCCCAGACAGGGACATTTTAATGAGAGGAGGAAACACAGCAAGACATGAGTGCTCTCTTAAAGCAGCCTAGAGTTAGACACTGTCCCATGTTATTTGAAGACATAATAAAATTTGATGCATTAGCCTTTCAAGAGTTACCAGTGCATCTCCCCTTGGCTGCCTTCAGAAACACTTTTTAAATATTGAAAATCCCACTGAGCCTTCACTATGAAACTTTAATGGAGACAGATTCTCTAAGGCTGCTGAAAGGATTTCTCTGCAGCATATAATGCTGCATTTCAGTTAATTTACTGGGCTTCTTTCTCCCCAGCATCTTTCTTTTCAGCATCTTTCTTCTCTCTCTCTCTTTCTCAAGTGCTAGTTCTGCGCTTTGTTTCATTTTTCATTTCCTCTTTCTCTTTCTAGCCAGAATTAATTGAACTTCCTATCCAGTTTTTTTTCCCTCTCATTTGATTTTAAGCTAGATCTTTTCCATTTTTTCGCCCTTTTGGCTTCTACTTTACATCATCTCTTTCCTGTGAATTTAGATGAGCCTCTTTCTGGGTTTCCATATTTTCTCTGACAACAAAGTTTGTAATTAATTGAACAGGTTAAAATTAACAGAGCAAGCCATTCTCTGCCAGATCACTGGAGCTCAGAACACCTAGCTGCTCAGTAAAATGTGATCAAACATAGAGACGACATACTTTATGAGGAAAGTCTTCCAAATGCTTATAACCTGCCTGGACCCCTTTAAGTGACATTCTTTGTACTACTGATCAGACATCTCATCTGAATTTAGGGGATCGCAGTATGGCATCTGTCTCTGAGGGACTTCTCTGGCACCCTTTATAGCTAACGGCAAGAAATAGGCACTTTGGGGTATGATTCATTGGACAGATATTAGATGTTTGTTAGATCATCCTCTGCTTTCTACCTAACCTATTCCACAGAGCCTTAGGCAGTAACCGTTCAGGTTTTCTTGCTGTGATCACTTACTTCTTGTGGCATTTTCTCTGAATACACAGATTATTCAGCATCTTTCTTGAGCTGTGAATATCAGACATGAGCACAATACCCGGACAGTGTTTGTACCATCTAGCTTAATGCGTGGCTGGTCCCACAGCTGAGCAATGGCATATTGTGATGTGGTGGGTGGAAATCTTGTCACCAGACCATGTTGCAGCATGTGGACCTCAGGTGGTTTCCTCAGTTCCCTGTGTCTTGCAGCACTGGAGCAGCTGGGAATGACTAGCTTAGATGAGGAGAAGAGCTCTGGTGATCATAACAAATCTTTTATTCTGAAAACGTAACTATAAAGGAAAGAAGAAAAAAAGAACAAGAAAACCATGTAGTAGTGCCTTCTGTTGTGTCCCCCTTGAGGAGATCTGCCAAGAAAATTGAGATCAGCCAAGAAAAAGTTGCTAGTTGGGTGAAATGAAGCAGAAATTACCTGTTGCCCAAATTTGACCTCTGATACCACATTGTTAACGAGGGATTCAGCTGGAGCCCATTAACACACATCACTTCTGTGAGTCTCAATTCCTGACCATCCTCACTGAAATTGTTACTAACGACAGGGAGTGGGGCTGTGGTGGGTTGACCTCAGCTGGCAGCCAAAGCTCCTACCCGTGTTGTCTCTCTCCCCTCTCCTGCGTGATGGGGAGAAGATAAGAGGAAGGCAAGAAGACTCAAGGATCAAGATAACAGCATTTTATTAGGTGAAGCAAAAACTGCATACACAAGCAAAGTGAAAAGAGGAATTTGTCCATTTTGCCCCTTCAGCAGCAGATGTTTTGCCACCTCCTAGAAAGCAGCACACATAAAGGGTACTTGGGAAGACAAATGTCCCCCCTTCGTCTTCCTTTCCCTGAGCTTTTACTCAGCAGCACATCACATCATGTGGTGTGAAATAACCATTTGGTCAGCCTGGATAAGCTGTCCTGGCTGTGCCCCCTCCCAGCTTCTTGTAGACCTCCAGCCTACTCGCTGGTGGGGCGGAGTTGGAAAAAGAGAAAAACTCAATGCAGTGCAAGCGCTGCTCAGCAACATCCAAAACACTGGTGGGTTATCAGTGCAGTTTTACTCACAGATCCAAAACCCAGCACTGTATGGGCTGCTAAGGAGAAAATTAACTGCTTCCCAGCCAGGCCCAACACAGGGAGTCAGCCAGGAGGTTCAGCATGTAGGCCAGTATCTCCAGCTGACCTGTCCTCTGAGCTCCCATGGTAGATCAGGGGGTCTCCAGGGCCTCAGCTGAGACATGGAGGCCTGGCAGCCCTTCCGCCACCGTTCCCCAAGAGCATGGGTCTCCATAAGTCCCGTCTCACATCTGCCAGTCCCAAGCAAATGCCTCAGAAACCCTTGGGAGGAAAACGATGGTGGCACCATGCACGTGCAGATGCCTGCATCTCCTCTCGTGTTGATTCCCACGCAGGGACAGCTATGCAAGGACCAAGGGACAGACCCTTCTCAGTGCTCAATCCAGGGTAGTGCTGTCTGCCTGAAGGTACCTGGCAGGAGGCAGTTGGCCAAGCACCCAGGAACATCACCCAGGGGAGAGGATTGACAAATTACTTTTAGATTCCATCACACCTTTTAGATCCTGTTCCCTTCACATTGCTTACTCATTTCTAAGCATTCCTTAACTACTGTGGTTGATATATTAAGTTTTATTTTTGTTCTAGCATTTGCTATCATTTTATTAAAGATACACAATCACAAATTAACATTTTGCTTTATTATTTAAAAAAAAAATATTTAACCTTCCACTTTGTCATTTAAAAAGTAATAATTCTGTTCAACACCCCCACCATTCATATTTAACCATGTATACAAAGCATCATGTCTTTGGGTTTTTATATCTAATCAACAAATAAAGCTACTATCACCTTTCTGGACAAATGTTTAACTTCCATATATCAACACAATCATGTTCAGTTCACTGATGCCAAATACATCTCTCAGAAATACATTTTCCCTGACTATTACTATGAGGCTAAGAAGTGTTTCTACAGGGTCACAGTTGTGCTGATGGATGAAGCTGCTGCAGAGGTGGAGTTTAAGTGTTGTATCAGCTCTGAACAGTCTTAGACGGGAAAATCAAACTTGCCAGAGCTGTTGTGAAGGCATAAAACAGTCCCTCCTCTTCCTCAGATAATATAGCTCCTGATCTGAAGCAGCTGCCTCTATTTCACTCCTGAAACCACTTCACAGTCCTGTTGAAGTGCTTCAGGGCTGCCACGCAGCTTCATTTCTCATTGAATCTTTGGAGCCAGCGGGATCAGAATAAGGAGAGGGGGTAAAAATTAAGGAAACTGAGAAATGAAAGGAAGTGGGTGGAGGGTGTTTGGCTCATTTTCAATGGTCTGGACATCAAAGACAAAACATCATCATTCCTTCTGATATTTGTTTCCCTGTCAGAAAGACAGTTTGGAAGGAAGAGGCCCCACACCAGAAGGAAGAAAATCTGTTGTTGTAGGAAAAAATGGAGGTAAACCCACAGAAATGATTCCTGAAACATGGGGAACAGATGGATTTAAAGGACTGAAATACTATCTGAAAGCTTTTGAGTTGATTCAAACTGATACCTTGAGAAATAATTAGTAATAAACTGGTTTGGCAGACCTTTATTCCATCAACCAGCCCTTTTTATGATCCAAGCACTAACTCTGTAAGATATTTAAGACATTTTTTCATGCTGACAAATTCCTCTTAGTTCCCAGGCATGCAATCAGGCTGGGGAAAAAAGTCAAATTACAGGGAGGAAAAGCTTGGTGGAAATTTGTGCATTTCATCTAAGAGTCATTTCACCAAATTGCAGCCATCTGAAAGACGGTCACTGGATGAAGTGATTCTAGTACGTGAGCAAGAAAGCCAGCTGAGACATGGGGTGGAAATCTAGAATTGCCTCTTCCCCTCTGCTGATGAGGGAACTCAGAGCTTGGACAATCGCCTTTAGGTGGATTGCAGCCTCCATGTAACCATTTGATACCTTCAGCCTATTCAAGTCAAACTTGATAGTGATATAGAGTCCTTGAAGATCTAAATCTCACAGACTTCGTGATGGTCAGTGACTGGGAATTGGAAAGGCAAGTCCGTGCACACAGGGAGGGAAATGCCTGTGTAATTCAAACCTGCTCACTCCGGAGAGGCCGTGGCCACCAGCTAAAGCAACATCCCCACCCTCTGGGCAATATGCAGAGAAGTTGTTCCTCACCATCCCCAGCACCTGCTGCCCCCTGGGCAGGAGGTAGAGGAGGGCTGCAATGTGGACAGTGTGATGTGGGAGCTGGGAAGGGACCTGAGGTGGCTGTGAAGGAGCTTCCTCCAAGGAAACCAGCCAAACCAGCCCTTCTTAGTGCCACTGATCCTGGAAAAGACTGTTTAACTATTAAGGCTTTGCATATGTATAAACGCCTGTGTTATTTCTCCATCTCTTAATCACAGTAATAAACCTCTGATCAGACCTGGTTTGTGCCAGACCACTGTGTCTGGATTGTCTATAAGAATGACTTCATGATACAGGAATAGGTCCATAAGAAGCCATCTAGAAATATACAGCTATAAAATAGCAATTAAAACATAAATGAGCAATCCAGAACCTCCCTCAAGGGATATAAGGGAATGCCAGATGCCTTTCCCTGCGTCTCATATTATCTTGAAGGATTTTGAAATAAAAATGCTAATAATAACAGTCAATAAAGCTACCAACTGCAGAATATAAAATTGCTAATAATACCCTGAATATGAGATAAGTAACATTGTTATTAAGGCAAAAACCTTGGCAGACCTAATTTCAAAAAAATCCCTTCATATTAAAAAAGGCAAATCAACAATATGGGTTATGCAGTTTAAACAGGAGCAGAGACAGGTTTCGCTCTTAAGCTGTTCCCTAGAGATACCAGTTCCTTTTGATTTTCTTACAGCCATCATCTTCTTCATTCACAGTCGGGATCCAGGACAGTGTCTCCAGATGATGACACTGCCCAGAAGATGGGTAAATGGCCCCATGTGGCTCCGTTGCTTCATGCAAAACCAGTAGGTCAATACACCAGCTGCCAGAGACACAAGCTGATCCTCTGCCTTGTGGGCGTGAAGAGCACATATAGCTTGGGAAATAGCTGTCCTCAGCCTGGATCTGACCAAACTCCTCCTAGACTTCTGCTGATTCAGTCCCCGTGGTTTCGTGTGCCCCTATATAGCGGTTAGTCTTGTCCATGACTTTGGGGGGAGAGTCATATTCATAAAAATTACCTCATGTTACATGTGAAAAAGCTTATGTTAGGAAAACAGCTCAGGTTGAAACATCAATTACTCAAAAGTTAGGAGGTGCCAGAATTCAGACTGTTTGAACAGTTGTCAGTCTGTCCCTAGGATGGTACAGCTGGGCCAGAAGTGATCTTCTGGATTCGGGGGACTGGGCCTGAGATGGTTCTGTTAGATATCACAGGTTGAAGGCAGCTTAAAGGCCAAAGGGAATTTAAGTACTACCTAAGTGTGTATTTTAATTTAAAAATGCAGCATTTTCATATTCTATATTATGTCTTAAATAATAGATGAACTTGCATCTAGCAAAAAGCACTGAAGGCAGAGATGCAATGAATGGTTACTATCCCTCTTCTGCATCCTAAAAAAAGCAGTGGTTTAATTTTTACAGGATTTAACGTAACTGAAAAGAACGTAATCTCTATATTCTCTTATTTTCTACTTGTAGTTTCTTAACTTTTAGAAAGGAAACCTGAATAGCTCCACCCCCTGCTACCTCACAAAATGCTATTGTTTCCATTTTTCTTATACCTATGCCTTTCTGATAAAGTTTTTAATTATATTCAAATGGCCACTGAAGCAATTGAACAACATTTTGAGTAAAATCAAGAGTTTTCCTAATCATCCCCTGAATACCTGGTAAATCCCTTGGCTAGCACAGAAGAGTCCTGGCACCCAGCCGGCCAAGAATTTGCAACTTGTGAGTGCAGGAATGAATGAACTAAAGGATTAATACTTGCCCTAAAATTTCTCCTTTCTCCCTGCTCAGCTCTCTGTGGTTTTACCGCCAGGTTGTCCAGGTTTGCTTTGAGGTCTGGAGTACGTGGTGGTGAGAAGTGCTGCCTGCTGCTCCGGGCTCGGCTCCTGCCTGGCCAGCAGTGAGGCACAGAGCAATAATTGCAAGGAGGTGGGGAAGCCACTCGTGCTGCTCAGGGAAGAAGCTAGGAAGCCTTTATAAGCCAAACACATTTAATGTTACATGCTAATCAGGAGACTGGAGAAACTAGTTACCTTTTTCTACATGTGGCCGTTAGCCATAGCACAGGGCAGAGAGATGTGAATTAGAGTGACATTTTTTAAATGGTGATTGACATTTAGGAAGCAAAAGTAGGTCCCATTTCCAAAGGAGACACATCTCTTCCTCCTATTTCAGGCATAGAAAGAAAACACAAACAATCATTAAAAAGGACAGCCTGTGCCAATTTTTATGTACCTGAAAGAAGCAGGCTCAATATAAATGGGAAAAAAAGTTGTGCTTTTTAACTCTCCGTTTTGTTTGTTTTCCTTTCAAATTATTTTTTTTTTTTGCTTGTGAGACCTACTGAGCTTTTTTGTTTGCTTCTAAAAAAATAGAAGTTAAGTACTTCAACAGTGTGTTGCCTCTGGACAATCTCTCTGAACTGGAGTGAACTCTGGGCATCAGAGGCTGCCCAGCATGGGGCTGGTTGAATAGCTCTGAGAACGATGAAGTGATTTCCACCACATATTATGGGAACAGATCAAGCTTGTCATGTAGAAATTATTCCTGATGCTAGAAACCTTATTTTCTCAAATCGTAAACTGTAGCTCAAGACAGTTACAGACCTTTTTCCACTCCTGTGGTTTCACACCAGCAGTAAATAACAGGGATGGATATTCCTTCCATCAAGGATTTTTTTGAACTGAAGCAACAGTTCAAGTACAAACTGTTGAAGTTGAAATTGTTCCTTATTTTCCTGCTATTTCATAAGAGCAAGTAACACCTTGAGATGGAAATACCACTTCATCTGTACCATCTCCCAGTTAATATACAGCTCATCCTCCTTGAGCATTTTCTAAAGTTCTTGCACCACTACGGTAAAGTCCAAAGACATGAATGGTGTTTGCCCAGTATGTTTTTGTGTCTTAGCTTGTTTCTGATACTTCAGGCTAAACTGTCCTCCAAGGTCTTAGGTTTTCTCTCCCTCATTCTGCGTACACCTTTCACCATCATGTCTTTAAACCTGCAGTAACTTTGTTTGTGTGTCTGGGTACTACTCAGAACTGGATACTTCTGCAGCACAGAAGGGGTGGAAGTCCTCTCACTGGCCTTCAACCACTGACAACGGCTATTTTTTGCCTTTCTGCAGGATGCTCTGCTCTGAAAGTGCCTGTTTCTTTCCACAACAATGGAGGGAGCGAGGGAGCCTCCTTCCAGCAAAGAGCAATCACTGCTCTGCCACACACGGGGAGCGCCCACCACCAAGACACCCAGACCTCGGCGTCCAAGGGGAGACGTGTCTGCACTCCCAGCTTCACATTCAGTGCTTCCTTATGCTCCATTTTCACAAGTATCCCTCCCTCCTTTTCTTCCAGGCCTTCCTGTCACCCCTGGCTTTTTCCCTGATGAGGGTGAGGTCCTCCAGCCTGCAAAGCCCAAGGAGGAGGCTACTGCAAAGGAACCTCAACCAGGCCACCCAAATTAAGTCCCAGGCAGGAGGAGAAAACCACATACCAGAGCAAATGCAGCCAGGCTGCCAGCCCAGCCTCTCCTGCTGCCTTGTGCTCCAGGAGCACGTGAAAGATGGGGCATTTCTACTGTCCTCTCTCCAGCCAGCCGTAGGCAAGCAGAAAAAAAGGAGCTGCTTGCCATGGCTCTGGAGTAAAGCTGGGTAAGCTTTACTTAAACACCCTGTCCCAGTGGTCCTAAACACCCAGTGCCCAGTGAAAGGCACTATTCCTTCTCCAGAAAAAACAGGTTAGTAAGGTTTGTTATAATTTTTTTTTTTTACATACAACCACTTCACTTCAAAACCCACACGACTTTTTATCCAGAATTTTAAATCTGGATCAACAACTCTTCAAACACCAGTATTGATTTTTTTTTTTTAATAGGTTTGCAATCAGCTTTGGTTTGCATTATTTTGTCAATATTGCCATCGTGATCTCAGCCCCCCTTGTTCACAGGTCTTATTACTACGTGGGCAGTAGCAACCAAGCCTGCTCTCATCCGGATCGGGGTCAGGAGGATGTGTTGTTCTGCCAAGGCTGCATCCAGTTCCCACTGGAATTAAGCAAAGCTTTTTTCCTGGCTGTGAGCAAGTTAGACAGTCCCTCAGAAAATAGACTACTCTGATGCTTGTAAAGAGTAGCTGCTGTTAATACAGCTTCTCTCCTGCGAGCATTCGGCTAGAACCTATCCACAGCCCAGCCCCATGAGATCTAACCCTAAATTTTCACTCCCCCAGCACGTCCCAGGTAGTTCTCAGTCCCCTATGCGTGTGCTCCTTACTTTGCCTTACAAAGAGGATGGAAACAACTGGAAACCAGGCATCAACCTCCTGAACAAACATCCTTGCTGTAAGCACACAGCCATGCTTATGTCCTTCCCCGTTCCCCACCTGAGGGACACACCACCACCGTGGTGGTCTGTAGACAGATGCCCAAGTACTGGGCAGGGTTGTTACAAAACCTGAAATTTGGATGAATTCTCACTAGTCCTGGATGATACAGGCTCTGCACTGGGAAGGATGACAGCTGTGGGGGTTTGAGACTGGTCCCCCCTCGACACACACACACACACACACACACACACACACACACACACACACACACACACACACACACACACATCCTGCATAATCTATCTTTTCTCTGCTTTCAGTAATAATTCAGTCTGAACCAAATTCTCAGCTATTCCAGATCCGTACTGTCTCAGATGGCAGCCAGGATCAAGAAAGCCAGTATCAGGCAATAATATTAGAGATCTGCAGTGAAAGACAAAGGTAAACAAAGCACATCAAGTTTCATTATTTAAATAGAGATAGGCTTCTCTGTAAACTGCCTATTTTCAGGCACTTCAGAGGCTCTGCCACTAGATGTAGCAAAAGCTCTCTTAAAATTTATCTCATATACTTTGCTGTATTCCTCTTTCAAAGGGGGAAACGGACTAAAACTCAACAGGTAAGATAAGGATGACCTTAAATAGAGAGCAGAAATGTCCAGAAGAAATAGCACTGATGGCAAGCAGCATTGTGTAGGGCACAAAAGGTCTCTCCATTAAAAACCATAGATGTAAACAGGGTTGGATCATCATGCTTGAATGCTGCTTGCTTGGAAAACTTTCTGTACATCGAATTCTGCTCAGCCTTCTCTGAAGTAATCCTGAGCGTTTTATTAAACCTGCACGTGGGAGTTAGCAAAGGGAAGTTCAGCACCCACTGGGCTTGGTAGCTGAAATGTCAGGGCGATTGGGAAGCGCAGGGTATATTACTGATGTATTTCAGTTCTTCCATGAACTGTGCTATACTCCAGAAACAGGTATTTTTTAGACCCCCAAAATGCAATAGTAAACCACAAATAAGATAAGGTGGTTTGTTTCATTTACTTATAGGACTAAACTCTAAGAATCTCCACAGAAATGATCTGCATGAAAAAAAAAAAAAAAACAAAAAAACAAATGTCAAAAAGAGTCTTGAAGATTTTTTTCTGTAAAAAGAGGGTTGTTTAGGCATTCTCAGTGTCAGAAATAAGATATCTGGAAACATAAAGCATCATAAGTAAACAGCACAATTAAGGAGGCAGTTATGTTGAGGTTTTGCAACATCTGAATCCAATTTTCCACCAAGCAGTTTATGACAGAGTAGAGACCATTTAAAAAAAAAAAAAAAAACAAAAAAAAAAACAAAAAACCACACAAAACGCCTTTGCAGTGTTACCAAAGAAAGATGGAAATTGAACAGAGCTTACGAGGAAATGATAACCAGATCTGGGAATTCAGCCAGCCAGTGGGAATTCAAACCAGAAGTTGTCTTTACAAGACAGATATTGTACATAGTGGGTAGGGTTCCTTCAGTCCCGTGGGGACCTGCATGCCTGAGCTGGTCACCCAAAGCTGTTGTCACAAGCAGTAGAGCCCACGGTGTGTGATCAGTCGTGTCCCAGAGCAGATATCCACACTGACCTGACAAACCACACACTGAAAGTGGCCGTTTCTCCTCCTTGAGCCATGGAGAGAGCCTGGGCCGAGCAGTTCAGCTGCAGGTTGCACCAGCGCACAGAGCTGGAGGAATCTGGGGGGACGAATCCTGTCTTTTCTGCCTACTTAAAGGAAAAACTGATTCAAACCGAAGCAAACGAATAAAAGCTGAAAGTTTAGCTAACAGAGCTACATTATCCAGGAATACCCGGATCCGTGGCTACAAAGTGGAGCCCTGGAACCCCAAAGACAGGAGAGTTTCTGTTGGCTGCGTAGGGACCCACAGCATTGCCTGCATGTGCTGACCTGGCTCTGCCCAGGGCTTGGACAAGTCACCTTCTTCTTCTTAGGCTAGGTTTTCTCAAAAGCAAACCCTATTTGGACCTTAAAAGGACTTGCTCTGGTTTATGCACTCCAGTTTGGTGAGATTTGTTTTGAAAGCAAATCATCTCAATTTAAGGCATGACTCTGCAGTCCGTGCTCACCCTGCTCGCCTGGTGCTACGCAGGTTATGGCGAGAGAACGGGCTGCTTCTCAGCTGCTTGCAAAGTGGGTGGTTTTAAAGACAATCTTGGAAGACAGTACAAGGGTAGAGCACTACCGCCAGCCATGTTTTTCACCCCATGGCGTGAGCGAATTACCTGAGCAGGGGAGTGACAACGTACATCTCGATCCCATCAGGATTTATCAACAGCTGGTAAAAAGGATGGTAAAAAAGGACTTCTAAGTAAAAGCAAACTGGGCACCTAGATGCCATTTTTTCTCCCTAAACTCAAAAATAGGAGAGTGTCTTGTTTCAGATCACCAACAGGTCTGGATCTGCAGACTGAGGAAAAGCAGGGAAAAAAGCAATTTCTCCTCTCTTAGCACAACTGAAGTAGTGCAGGTCCCTGCATCGCAGGGCGTAAAAGGAGCTTCAAAGCCATCTCCCAAGATGTCCCAGCAGGCAGCTAGCCTGGACTCTGTGGTTCTGACCACCAGCTATACTAGCCAAGAAACCATCTTTGGGAAGCCTGTGTTCATGCTGTGGTTTTCACATTGTGACATAGCCTAAAAGAGCAGATTAACCTGGGCTAGACATAATCGTTAAGAAACAGATGGCCACGGTGCAGGAAAGCAGCTCACCTACTGATGGAGCAAGGTGTATCCGGCTTGTGCGAGCACCTTGAAGAGAACAGAGGCTTCATGATTTACAAGGGAGGTCAGGACAACTTGTGCTTAGAAAATCCTAGGGATGTGTCAGCAACATTACACAGTCTCTCAAGGGGATCAGACACACAAATGTATAACAGGGATGATTTTCTTTGTGTCATTTTCACCATTACACTGATTTCTCATCGGTTTAAAGCTGGCCTCTGCATGAGCAGCATGTCATGCCTTCTGAGTACCTCAGCATGAACTGGAAAGAAAATTAACAAGGTGTCATAAGCTATTTAATTTATTTAATTACGCAGAATAAGCTCATTGAACCACATATAGTAGAAAGATCATCAAACAGTAGGATCTACCGTGGATTATGCTGCTCATCATTTCATGTAACCCTGGAAATTAATCAAAAATTTCCTTGCAGAAAGACAGCCTTTCAGAGAAGGCAGACAACTAGACACCCGTATCTACGTGGGAGAAGGCAGGCATTCAGCCACCGACCCTTCAAGTCTGGGTGAGGGAATGGTGGCTCAACAGCTTGAGAAAGGCACCTGGACTGTGGTGTTGAGGGTGCAGGCACAGGATGCACCCTGGCTCTCAGGAGAGAAATGTAGCCTTGTGATGCAGCACCACGACCCTCCCCTGGAGGCATTTGGGTCAATTCATTGCTTAAGGGGTGCCTGGGGCCAGGCACCCCTCGTGCAGCTGGGTAAGAGCAGGGAGGATGGGTCAGCATTTACAAGCCAAATGAAGCACAGAACATGGCTTACAGAGAAAGTGCTAACATCCAGCCACACTGTTCCTTAGTCCTCCCGTGCCAAATTCCTAACTATAATTTGGGAATATTCAGAGTTTTCTCCTTTCTATGGGGGATATTAGAGCACATCTTCAATAGGATATAAAACTCATGACTTTGATGGAAATCAAGAACTGTGTAGATACAAAAGCAAAAACTGCCTTTATATGTGTCTAAAAATCCTTGCAGAGCTCATAGAAGCACACATGGAATGCAGTCTGATTTTTTCAGAGTTTTATTTCCATCCTAATGACATATCACAATTCTTTTCACAAATGCTACAGTAGGTCTTAAAAATCTGTTAACCCATGCAAGCAACTAGAAATAAAATGGCTTTGTGCATTACTAAAAAGATGCCAACATCTATGGCTGTTTGACCCTTATTAAGCAAGGAGTCCTCGCAGTAATGTGGAATAGCATATGGATGTTGCTAATAATACACCTCAGAGTTGGTTGTTTATATGAATTGCAAATGGCTGGTGTTTTTAGCAAAGGGTTTTAACCACTCATAGCAATTTTTACTTAAGTAACTGTTAGGGTCTGAGGTTCATCTTCCCTCCTACAACCAGTCTGTGTGGTCAGGTTAGTGAGGCTGTACTGGATGTTGCTGTCTGCAGATTTATTCCTGACCCAGCTGTGTTGGATCTATTTCATGTTAATGCTGCTTACAGCATCGAGTTCATCTCTGTCATACATGAAATATCAAGCAGCTTTCAGGTACTCACTTCTGCAGAAGAACATGCATGGACTTATCACTTAGTTATTGCCCTTGTTAAGGTTAATAGCCCATAAAGGTTCTCCATCTTTCATTCTTTACATTAATCAACGATGATACTTGCCCTATTAAAAATCAGGAGGAAGAAGTAAGGAAGTCAAAAAGTAAAATGGCCTCTGGGACAGTAAAACAACATTGGTGCTATCCCCAGAGTCCAGCAGTGCTGCACAACACACAGAAATGATGATGGCACTGAGGACTCAGATTTAACAAAGTTGTGCTTGGTTAATTGCTTTGCACGTCCCACGTATGCCTCTACCTTCTCTCTGTGGCTTCCCCAAACTATTTTCTTTTTTCTTTCCTCTTCCTTTTGTGATTCCCCCCATATACCCCAGTGCTCTTCATCTTGCTCCTCTATGTTGTATTTCCCCCCTCCCTGTCTGCCCCTACCCGTTTCTACCACCACAGCCTTTCTCTGCTGCACCAGGGACCATGCCCGGAGCAGGACGGTGGCTGTCCCGGCACCTCACAGCTCAGACAAATCAGGATCAGAGCCACCACCGGCAGACACTTGCTCGTCCTGCCCAGTGACCCACACTTTGCCCGCAGGCTGTAACCAACAGGCCGCGCAAAGTTGACATGGCTGGAGCGAAGCCAGTCTGCAAATCAGATTTTCAAAATGTTGGCGATCGTGCAAGTTTGGTAACAAATATTTTTGCAAATACACAAGTCACAATCCTTTGTGTTTATGTAAATATTTGCACCTTCTTTGGACTATCAGGGGATGATGGGCTCATGCTGGATGTTCAGAAGAACATCACATCCTCGTGGATTTTTTCCCGTTTACTACTTCCCATTTCCACTGTGAGCTTGTGAGGACTGGTGTGATGTGTGATGTCTGTGAGATGAGGGGTGGCCATGGTTGCATCTGGCAGGTGGCTGTGGCAGCCAGGGACTGCATGATTTCCTTGTCAGGCACTGCAACCTCTGGGCAGAGGTTCCCTCCTCAGTGCCGAGGCTTTGCACTGCTGCATACAGCAGCCTAGACAGAGCCACCAGGCTGTAGTCAGGCATCCCGAGGAATAACCCCTAAGCCCCATCCCATCAATGCATCAGCAACAGCGGTTGTGGAAGGACCAGAAACATCTAAAACCACTGTCGCTGCCGGGGAGTGAGTACAGGTCTGTGGTTATGTGATACTGCATAACGAGGTGACGTGGGAAGATGCTGGCATCAATCCTGCCCAAACTAGTTGACGTGCCAGAAGCAGAAGCATTCCATTAGCACTGTGCTCTGATATTTCCTGCCTGAAGGAAAACATGACCAGAAGCAAGATCTTTGCTCGTGTCCCAGTTCTCCCAAGCTATTTCCTCAGACCAACAGTCAGAGCCCACAGGAACATTTTTTTTCAGGACACCCAATTTGTTCTGGTTGCTACCTATGATTTGTATCCTGAAGGCTTTTAAGCACTACCTATGATATCATTCATTAATATAACCCTGCTCCAACAGTCCCTCTGCATCCAAGACACTGCCATTAATCTAGAAAACTACTACTGGAAAATATCAGCACAATCAACCCAAGAGAAAAATGTCCACTCAGCTGGTGCATAGAGGGTAACAAAGTTTCTCCCCAAGGTCTGCCATGACAATAATGTTAGAAGACCTACATTTTGTTCAGGGGAATGTCACATTAACAACTTGATGGAAGCCCACAGAACATAGATAACATCTTTTAAATAAACTAGAGGTGAGTAAACCCCAATGTAAAAATGTCGGAAGTAAAGAAAATGTTCTGGTTTTGGTTTTGTTTTGTTTTGTTTTGTTTTGTTTTAATTTAAAGACAGATATTCTCTACCAGACTCTGAGATTCATAGACATTTTTTTATATTTTTGAAGGTGAAAGGATAAAAAAGCACCCTTGATTCATGTGTAGGACATGCAGCTTCTGTGAATCTTACTTCATTCTTTTGTATACCTATCTACTCCTTTAAACTGGAAGACCTAAATGCAAATAGAAACAGTTCATTCTATAACATTAAGTAATAATGGCAAACCAGTGTCTAGAGACACAGCGTACAATCAATCTGAAAAACCCATTGAGACCAACCAGTCTTTCTCCTCCAGATGCAGGGTTTCGTCCCCTGCAACAATAATCTAATATTACATTTGTCACTACTGACTTTCTGTGCCAAGTCAATTCTGCAGGGATGTGTGCTCTTAAGCTTAGGGTTGAAACTTTGTCAGGAAACTAAGTAGTGAAATACTTGATCCATAGCATCTTTACTTGTCTTAAGAATAAAGAGAAATGTGCTCACTGCCCCAGAGAAAGCATGATTTCTGCTGTCAATGCAAAGAAGCACACAGAGCGTGAGGGCTGGCCGTAGTCCTGCCAACGAAAGAGGATGGGAAAGACAAGGGAAATGACAATTGGACCATGCTGTTACGTGCTCAGGCTGGGCTGGTTTGTTCAACTGGGAGATTTTTCTCCTCCATCATACTCCTGCTAAGCTACCTCATCAGTTTGATAAGAGGAGAAGGGGTAGGACTCAGGATGAGGGATCATTTTAGGATCTTACTCTCCAAACTGTACCTTCAATATTCCTGTGAAGTTGCCAACTCACCTGCAAACATCAGAATTGCTTCACCTGACTGTGCATGCCTGGACGCTGGCCCTGGGCTGCCTCGGCATGCCCAAAGGAGACCAGCAGGCATCACCAACAGAGCCACTTCTCTTGGGATAGCACCAATCCCTCCTGGGAGTGCATGCTCTTCTTCGCTGGTTTTAGAAATTCGTTGGTGAATGACATAGAAATGACTAGCTTAAACTTAAACAGTGGACTTAAACTCCAAGTTGGGCGAGGTGATTCCTGATGTAAAGGTATGCCCTTCCCAGGTGATTTTTTGTTCTTAGCTGCACGCTTTGCTATAGTCTTGCTTGCACCTGCCTTGGTGCCCTCAGGAGCAGGTCAGGCTGAGCAACTTAATGCCTGACACATGCCCAAGCCCTGTAAGAAGCCGTACCCTGCTGTGCTTGCTCCTGTAGCTCTTCATAAAATGTGACTGCGGGAGATTTCTCCAGTGGTGTAGATCAGGATTGGGAGTTCCACCAGATCTGAACCATGATGACCACTCCCTTCACCAAATTCATCTCACCTACCTTTCAGAGAGTCTCACTGGGCTCCCTATGTGTAGAGGAATTAAGAGAAATTGTGATTCTTTTTTTGTTAGTGTAAGTAATTTTCTCCCAAGACAGACATCTAAAGGTGATCAGGCAAGTTGCCTAGTTCTCCACACTGACCATGAAGGAAGCTTAAAGCTACACTGGGCATATCTGCATTTAGCAGTGTATAAACCATAAAAAATATGCATATGTAATATGTGTGTTATACTAAAGAAATTCAGAATTTTCTTTCATTAATAATTCTTGATAAAATACACAAAAGCTGGAGTTTTGTCAAAACTAACCTTAAATTCCAGGACTTTGGCTGATTTTACTTTAAGATGTATATCCTAGTATATTCATGGAAAAATAATAGCACAGCAAGTGATCAGTAGCATCTGTGACTAATTGCAAACAATCACAACATGAAATTATATTTTCAAGTCTTTAATTAGCTGGAGAATGAGTCCCTTGATTATTTCTGGCATGCTACTGTACTGCCTGACCTAGCAGACAGAAGCCACTGTTTTCTCTCAAGGTCATTATAACATTTATTCATCTACTGATCCCACACACTGTAAAGCAAGCTATCTGATTTTCAACCTATTATGAGTTAAAACTGGCTTAAGAAAGCTCCCTCCCCTGCCCAAGGAAGGTGGAAAATCATATATGATACAATAACATATCCCTATATGCACTGCAGATTTGGCCACATAGCTTTTATTAGGCTGTTACCTTTTGCTTCTTGCTGTAAATCTTGAATCTACCTTCTATGAGCAAGACATTAGTCACAATTACTGAACAGTACAGACAGTATAATAATGATATGCCATAGCTGGTATATATTTTATTGTGCATCTTGTCCCAGCTGGTAATTTGCCTAAAGCAGTGGCTGCCAATACAGAATTGCTTAAGATGCAAAGTGAACCTGTGGCTTCAGGTAGAGGTAGGGGCTGGGCTGCTGGTGGCTGTGTCTGCCTGCCTTCTCCAGAAGTGCAGGAGAGGTAGCCTGGGGGTCAACCTGCAACACACCGCATCTTTGGACCTGTACTGAGCGTGACTGAAAAAGTGGGCAGGGCTGGGTTATTTCAATGTCTACCCTGAGAGCAACGGACCTGTCATTGTGTCTGGTGGGTAGCGTTCCCATAGCCCTGGTCATCTTGGGAAGTTTCCCTGGTCGTGGCCAGCAGCAGCAGAGAGCACATCTGCACCTGGGGAAGTCCCCCAGAAGTCTCAGGCCAGCCTCTGAAGGGATGCAGAACAGGCTTTCATCTCAGCTCCAGCTGGAGCTGCAACATCTCAAAACCAGCTCAGCAGCATATTTCATTGTGACTTATTTCCTAAACTAAAGGGCAGAGTGCTGGACATCACTGTGCTATTTCTAAACTGGGAGATTAGGAATGTTTCCAGTGTGCCAGGTCTTGGTGATCCCTCCGTTATAATCTGACTCCTACCCAGGCAAACCAATCCCCCCACCCACCATGGTGTCCATAGGAAGGATGGGGGCACAGAGGCAGGCCAGAGCTGTGGAGCACTTTTCACCCTAGAAATAATCAGAGGATTTGAGGCATACGAGGGCCTCGGTCCTGGTGTCCTGCAGTCACCTTGTCCCACAGATCCCTCGTATGTGGCTATAAACTGTGATGAAATTGGGTGACATTGGCTGAGGAGGAGAATCCACCTACGTTCTGAAGAACAGATCAAGTCACATTCTACAGACAGGAGCCCACCAGCACTGTGCAGAGCCAGAGAGGCTCCAGTGCCACACCAGAGGAAGCCTCTTTGCCTCTTGCACTGCAAAAGCAATGTCAAAAAAATGACACAGGACATGTGCCTTCTTCTGCAGCCAAGTGCACCTGAGTGATGGACAAGCACAGAGATCCCGAATTCAAAGAGAATGGCCCCATAAGATGTTTCAGGAGTACGTCCCTCCTCAGCAGACCAAAACATGGCACATTTGTTTGGTTGGTTAATATTTTTCCACCCTTTTTTCATTTCAATTGTTATACTTTACAGGATATGTGGCCTTGTCCCGCTACACCATGTGGCCACTGCTAAATGTATGAGGAAGCTCACTGTGTTTGCTCATGCCTCCAGCAAGGATAAAGAGCTAAAAAATAAATATATTCCACCCAGTCTCTGACATGTATGGACAGTAAATGTTCCACAGCAACAGAGTATAAGATATTTTCAGATTATAAATCAGATATCCATCATCTACTATTAAAAACCCAGATAGTATTAATTTATATTATTAGATGCTATTAGTACACACAGTAAGACATTTTCATTATTAAGCACTATTAGTAGGTAAAGGCTTGTATTAATTATCTGCATTATCATTGTAATCTGTGAAGGCTTTTCTGGCGTATTGGACTTTTAATCTCTTGCCCATGCAGCAGAACCCCAAAAGCCTGGTTTTCCTTGGATCTCTATTCTATCTTCCCAGTTTGATAAACCTTCCCAGTCTGATAAAACCAGTTCTCCCTCAGGGCATCTATTGCTAGTACTATCGCTACAGCCTCTGTCCTCCCCACCATGCATCCCCATGGTCTGGCAAGCTTCTCCTCTTGCCTGAAGTCCCAAACCACGTTACTGTTGGCACCTTTCCCCATACCTCCCTCCCTTTGCCTCCCTTCTCCTGGCTTGTTCAGATGTACTGGGGTGGCTCCGGCTGGACACTGCTCAGCACGGGGGAGTGTATCGGTGTGCACACCATAACTTTTGGATCTGTTGGTTAATCGCAGCTCAGTTTGATTGCAAGTCAGGTCACCCAGGTTTCCTCAGACGTGACACCTGAAGATCCCAGGGAGGTGAAATTTGAAGGCGACAGACACGGTACCATGCCGAATATCTGGATGCCTCACAGATAAGCTGTGTGGCACACAGGCTGCCTGGCCTGCGTGGGTGGCCCACTCAAACATCACGTGTGGCAAGTCTTGAAATGCTGGACTTCCATGCAAAGGTTGATCACCCAAAACACATGCAGAAAGACTGAGAGGCACAGGCTACGCCTGACACTGCCCTAGACTTGAAGGACACACAGTCTGGACAAGTCTAACACCGCTTCACTGATCAGTGCAGGAGACCTCACACGGGAATCCAGGGACGTCTGGTCTTGTGCAGACCACAAAGTCCACCCACCGCCTTCATTGTTCAGGGCTCAGCAGACATAACAGCACTATGAAAGAGCAGCAAATCTGCTCCTGCTATTTTAGTCTGTCAGTCTTAACTAACAGAATAATTATCTGCTTATATTTTAAGGATAAAGGACAACAGCTGAAACGAAGCTCTGCATAACTCAGTGTTACATCTATATTTGTATTAAGATATGCAAAAGGCTATGAACATAGAACTGCAAAGGAGAAGGAAAAGCACAGCAGATCCACCACATCCAATCAGCAGCCCTGGGCCCAAATCAGTGCATAAACACTCTACAAAAGTCAGGAGCTATTGGCAGTATTCACAGGGGGACAGATTCAAAACCCAAAGATTTTGGGAGTTTGATGATTTTTTTTTTTTTTCTTTAATTCAGTCATTTCTTTAGAGATTTTCAGAAGTCAGTAACTTGCCTTAGGCAGTACACAGTATCTCATGTTTTGCAAGCAGTCTGGGGCCAGTGCCCCATAGCTCTGCATTTCACGCTGCCGGTGGCCCCAGGGACGTGCGAATATGTAATAGCTCTGGATTGGAGCTGCTTTTGGTAGCTCAGCAAGAAGCTCCAGATTGTCTGAGCCAAATCCACCCATTTCACAACCATCTTCTCTGATGAGCCACATCCAGCACAGCACCTGGTTTAGCCTTGTGATTATTTTATGGATGTTCTTTCCTAGCAATTACTCCCCTTTTCCATGCATCTCTGCAGAAAACTCTCTCCTCCTGCTGAGACATCCTCCAAGCGTCCTGTGGGAAACCAGAATGCTTCTAATGAGCTTGATGCATAATTTCTTATCAGATTTATGCTGGAAGTAAAAGGAGTGGATCAGCCAACATTTTAAACTGAGAGAGGAGATGGAAACTGATCTGGAGATACGGAGGCAAACGTGGTGCACGCATCAGCACTGAAGGTTGGAAGGTCTCAGAGAGCAAACATTTTCATCACAAAATCAGCTCGTTGCCTTTTTTAATCCATCAGTGGTCTTTAATTTCCCAGGTGATCTTGGGCAAGATGGTGCATTAACATTACTCTTAAAATGGAAATAACACCATTCCGCCTCTGCTGCCCATTTTAACCCGTGAGCCCCATGGGTATGGTGAGATGCCACAGCACCCGCCACAGGGACAACCCTTGTCTCACATTGCTTCTTTAAGCATTCTTGTCACATAGTCATCACAGCATCAGTATTTACCACCTAAACCCACAAGTAGTGTATTTTCTGTGCATTAGTGTCACTGCAAGATAATGATTTATTACCTGAGGGAGGAGATGCTTGCTCTGGGGAGGGAAAGCTCATTTAACCCTCATCCAAGTCCTGCCAGATGCCTCTGGGAAGAAGATGGGAAGGGGAGCAGTGGTCTGCACCAGTGTCCCAACACCTGGATTTCATACGGTGCCTGGCCAAGCTCTCCCGCAGCACATGAAGAGCAAGGCCAGGGCAGACTGAGAGCTCAGCCTCTCAGCACATGAGCTGAATCTAAGCCAAATACAGAGGAGCTTTGAAACGCTGCCTGGTTTTAAAACGATAAATTTCCTAGAAGGGTCTCACCACACTTGTGCATGGCACGTGTTGGGTGACCTTCTTGGTACGTCCTCAGCACATGGCACATTCGTCCTGATGCTGAGGGACCACTTGGTGTCATGGGTGTGACAGAACCTGATCTGAGGAAAATCAAGTGATATACTCCTCATCACGCTTTCCTGTGTGGGTTCAGACTTTGGAGAACATAAAGAGCAAGAGCTGGGACAGTGTCCTCATTTTCCCAGTGAAGCCCTATGGTCTTGTTGATGTGGCAACAGACACACTTGAGTTTTTTATTTTCCGTACCATTTTCATGTATATTTTAGATCATTGGTGTTTGGTTGCTTTTCCTTTGGGGGACTGTGGGTCCTGTGGCTACACGGTGCTCTCTCTTCTGAGAAGGGGTGAGAGGAACAGGCTGGGTTTGGATATGAACAGGAGGCATGAATTGTGACAGTCTCCCTAGATGCCAGATTCCCCTGACCCAAAACTCTCATTTTCCTCTTTGCACATGCAGGGGCAGAACATTATTTTTGGGGTTGCAGAATGGGGGGGAACACCAGCATCTCATTTATTTTCCTGGCAAACATAGGAACGAGACACATTTTCTAATGTCAGAAGCGTGGAAATGTTCTTAATCTTCCCTTGAAAGGTGCTAGGACAAGAGGTGAATCAGAGACCTACTGAGAAACACTCTCCATGTGTTTTATCAAATTTAATGACTCATTCTTATAAGCCAATAGTGAAATAAGGACTTTTTTTTTTTTTTTTTTTTTTTTTTCCCCACCAGGCAGACTCTAAAGATACCGAAAGACAAGCCTGAAAATATCTGCATCCTAGAATATGAAATAGGGACAATTGGCAGCCCTGTATTTAGCTAGTTGGCAACCCTTATAAGATGTTTTCCTTCTAATAATAGAAAGCTGAAAGAGGCATATGGAGAAATTGAGCTCAAAGACTTTTATTTCCTATGTATAAATATACTGAAGTCACAGATGTCTCTGCAGTCTCAATCTGCCAAGACCAAAAGGAAAGACACCAAAAAATGTGGAATAGCAAGTTCTCCATATTGAAGGGTTTGTTCCCTTTCTGACAGATGAGTGTTTAAAAAGGTCTATCAACCAATCTGAAATAAATTGATTGATCTATAAAAAAGCCAGGTTTTCTTTACTTTGTCTTTTTCCATTAAAACAGGGTGTTGGTGCCTGTACTACTAAGGGAAGCTATGTCTTGCCACAAGCACATGTCTAATCACCTCATAGACTCCTGAGAACACTGTCAGCTCTACCACAAATCTCTATAAGAGGTCTGAAGCATTGTGAAAACAACTGTTGGGTAGGTAAAATCTGCTTTCAACATATGCCTGGTGACACTCAGATCAGATCCTTGCCCTCTTAACCGAAACTGTTGAGTTCTCAAGGAGGAATACATAATTTTCTTGTATATCCCATAAACAGAAATACTTAAAATTCGTAGTATTTAG
Source organism: Tyto alba (assembly GCF_018691265.1). Classification (NCBI taxonomy): domain Eukaryota; kingdom Metazoa; phylum Chordata; class Aves; order Strigiformes; family Tytonidae; genus Tyto; species Tyto alba. Next base: position 22,179,089 of record NW_024881282.1, on the reverse strand, counting down.
TCTCCAGCTCTGCAAGCAGCATTTTTACACACCAGAACAGCTGGTAACCTGTAAGGCTTACGAGATAATGCCTGTGATAGATACTCATAAAATCTGCAAGGGGAGCCTGTAAGTCCCAGGAGAGCAATAGACTGTCTACAGCTTTTACAAGTTCTGCCGTAGCAGGAGGCTGAGATCACAATTGCCAGGAGAGAAATATTTATGGGTCATGAACCTTCAGGCTGTGCCAGGAGAGCCTTCAGCTATTGTCAGGAGCATATATAAACTCTGCTTTTATGTTATTCAGTTGTGCACCCATGGGCAAATTGAATTCATGCCAGTGCTGCCAATATCTGCTGAACAGGTTGTAATTTTTTTGGTGTCATTTCTTCATGATGCATTGGGCAGAGTATGACAGATTTATTATTAAAGTCATATGGGAGGCAAAAAGTTTTGTTCACTTTTTCTAGGGAAACCAAAGCCTTGTACAATCTGGAAAGCTCCCTGAACAAATGACAAAATGAAAGGACCAAGAAAGTGAAAGGTAGTCAGAATAAGTGAAGAGGGGTGTTTTTTACAAAAATAATTTATTTTTTCACTTCTTTGGAATTCATATTTGCAGAGTGAAGTTGGGGGGGGGAGCAGCTCTCTCTTTTCTCCAAGTATTTAGGATTGCATCCTTTCCATTGCCAGCAAGCAAAGAAGCCACCCAAGGTCCATTAGATCATTACTCAGTGGTTCCCTGCAATAATCAAAAAAAGCATTTGATATTCCAAATAATTTCAAGGAGATAAATTAAATAATAAAAAAAGTACTTTCAAAAAGAAGACTGAAAAAAGACTTCATACATAAGTTTTTAAAAATATCTTGTTCCCTTCTGTTAATATTTCAGTAATTTATGAAGCCTTTTGAGATTATCTGTATTATATTGCAATAAAAATGGAAGCTATTATGACAGCAGGTGTCATTTGGTGCAAAGGAACATATATAATCAGCCATGAAACGCCTTCCTGCTAAAAGAAGTCAGTCCTCAATTAAAGAGTAAGGCTAATGTCATCGCTGAGTATATTTGTAAGGCAGCAGCCACCGTCACAAGCAATAACACAATTCAAATCAATTGCCAGAGGGCGTTGAACAGACCCCATTCAAATTGTGAGAATATGTTTATTGATAACTGAATGATGCTACAGCAGTAATGTAGCTGTGAGAAAAGCCTGGCCATTTTTTCCAGTGATATCTGTTTCTCTAATAAAAGATATTACCTCTTGCTCCAAACTTCTGCCTTTCTGAAGACATTCCAGGAACTTACACATACTATTTTTAACTAAGGAGCTGCAAACATCACGTAAACTTCTCCCCAGGTTTTTTTGCTGTTTTTCTCAGGCAATGTAATTTGGCACCCATTCTTCCTGCTAAAACGACAGGTTAAAAATCAGGTCTGCCTTGTCCAGAGCCCCAGCCTGACATGTATAAAACATTGTTTTCACTCCGGCAGCAACTTCTGCAGATCACTCCTTATTCCGATGCCTGACTCTTCTCCAAAGCCATCTGTTAGCCCTGCAAAAAGATAGGGATTCCTGACACTGCTGCAGGAGGGATTTGAGTCTGAATACCATTAAGTGACAATGCCACAGTGTCCCTGTGCTACAGCTGTTCCCACTGGCAGAAAAATTTTAAAACTAAAAATATCAAAATGCAGTGCAATCATGTAGGGAAGGTGCTATCATCAAACAGCTGCCAAGGAATCATAAAATCACAGAATAGTTTGGGTTGGAAGGGACCTTTAAAGACCATCCAGTGCCACCCCCCCTGCCCCGGGCAGGGCCCCCTTCCCCCAGCCCAGGGGGCTCCCAGCCCCGTCCAACCTGGCCTGGAACCCTTCCAGGGAGGGGGCACCCACAGCTGCTCTGGGCACCCTGGGCCAGCGCCTCAACACCCTCACTGCAAAAAATTTCTTCTTTATATCTATTGTAAATCTACCCTCTTTCAGTTTAAAGCCATTACTCCTTGTCCTATTGCAACAGGCCCAGCTAAAAGGTTTGTCCCCATCTTGTAGGCCCCCCTTAAATACTGAAAGGCCACAATAAGGCTCTCCCCAGAGCCTTCTCTCCAGGCTGAACAACCCTAACTCTTGGCCTTTCTTTATAGGAGAGGTGCTCCAGCTCTCTCATCATCTTTGTGGCCCTCCTCTGGACCTGCTCCAACAGGTCCATGTCCTTCTTATGCTGGGGGCCCCAGAGCTGAAAGCATTACTTCAGGTGGGGCTTTACCAGAGTGGAGCAGAGGGGGAGAATATCCTCCCTTGACCTGCTGGCCAAACTTCTTTTGATGCAGCCCAGGGTATGGTTGGCTTTCTGGACTGTGAGTGCATGTTGCTGGCTGGATCATGTCCAGCTTTTCATCTACCAGTACCCCCGAGTCCTTCTCCACAGGGCTGCTCTTAATCCCTTCATCCCCTACCCCAACCCATGTGCAGGACCTTGTATTTGACGTTGTTGAACCTCATGAGGTTCACATGGGCCCACTTCTGGAGCTTGTCCAGGTCCCTCTGAATGGCATCCCACCCCTCAGGTGTGTCAACCACATCACTCAGCTTGGTGTCTTCTGCAAACTCGTTGAGGGTGCACTTGATCCCGCTATGTCATTGATGAAGATATTGAACAGTACTTGTCCCAGCACGGACCCCTGAGGGACACCACTTTCACCAGTCTCCATCTGGATATTGAGCCATTGACCACTACCCTCTGCATGTGACCATCCAACCAATTCCACATCCACCAAACACTTCACCCATCAAATCCGTATCTCTCCAATTTAGAGAGGATGATGCTGCGGAGGACCATGCCAAAGGCCTTACAAAAGTCCAGATAGATGAAATCCATAGCTCTCCCCTCGACCACTGATGTCGTTACTCCATCATAGAAGGCCACTAGTTTGGTCAGGCAGGACTTGCCAGATGAAGCTACTCCCCTAGATGTGCACAGGCATCTCTGCTGCCCCTCTGGCCCACGGGTGGGCTGTGGGCTGTACAGCAGCGTCAGCACAGTGAGACAGGGAGGGGAGTGAGGGGCCCCCGGCACTTCTCCTCTCCGGTCATACAGGGAGCACACGTGCCATTGGTGAGGAGCCCTCCTGCGTGGTCTCTGTGGAGGCAGGTCACAGGAGAGTTGATGAAGATACGGCACTAATGTGAAATCTGAATCTCCCAAAGGAGTTAAATATACTTTTTTCTATGTCTTTGGGTGATCCAGCTACAGCACATGTTTTCAGTTCTACTCAATTAGCCACTGGAATTAGCATTATGAAATGTGAAATACCAATTATTATCGTGTATTTTAAAAAGGGTTTATGCCAAATAGCAGAAATCACCCCACTGCCACCCCCCGATCTTGTCCTAGGAGGTGTTTTAAGACCCATGCTTCCTCACGTGCACCCTCTTCTTGCCCGCAGCAGCTCAGGCAGGAGATGACCCAGCTGCTCCCCTCCGTTTCCAGGAGCTGCTTTTCCCGATGCCCGTTGCAGCTCTCTCTGTCCAGACCCCTCGTGCAGGAAGAGATCATCTCCATGCAACTCTCAGTGCTGGGTCCCATTGGATCCACTTGCAAAATCCCTTATGCTGCCTCCAACGGCAACAGCGTTTCTGTAAGCATTTCAGAAAACCTTCTCTTTGTAGCCATAATTTCATAAGCAAGTTTGAGAATGGGGAATCTTTTAATTCAGCCTTTTCAGTGCCTCACCTTGATGCAAAGCCTGTGTCCTGGGTTGAGTGAGTGGTGGAGTTTTTTGGTGGCAGGGGAGGGGGCTATCGGGGCGGCCCCCTGTGAGAAGCTTCTCGAAGCTCCCCCAGCTCCAAGTCAGCTCCACTTCTGTTTGGGAAATTGAGCCCATCGGCTGCGCCTCTGCGATAACGTATTTAAGAAGGGACGTGGTGAGGAGCAGTGGGACTTGTGAGGAGGAGTTGCTGCAGCTGTGTGAACACCAAGGTCAGTGGAGGAACGGAGGAAGAAAGGAGGGGGGAGGTGTGCCGGAGCAGAGACCCCCCTGTATCCTGGGGGGAGACGGCAGGGCGGCCCCCCCTGACACCCATGGAGATCTATGGTGGAGCAGACATTGATTTACGGCCTGTGGCTCCTGCTCGGAATAATCAAGGTGCTGTGCCCGAAGAAGGCCGGGGTCTCATGGGAAAAGGCAGCCCCGCTGCTGTAATTCAGCGCTGGGAGGATTGCAGCATGCGGGGGTGTCCCACGCCGGAGCAGCTCGGGAAGGGCTGCAGCCGTGGGAGGGAATCCAGTCGGAGGAAGTTAGTGACCCTTGACGGAGCAGTGTGGGGAACGCTGCAGCCCGTGGGAGGAATTCAAGTCAGAGAAAGTTTGTGGAGGACTGTCTCCTGTGAGAGGGGGACCACGATGGAGCAGGGGGTAACAAGTTTTGGACACTCCCCTCACCGAAGATGAAGGAAGTGGCAGCGCTGACTGCACCCCCCATTCCCTGCCCCTGCGCCACTGGGGGAGGAGGTAGAGATATCGGGAGCAGAGCTGAGCCCGGGAAGAAGGGAGGGGTGGGGGGAAGGTGTTCTCAAGATGTGGCAATGCTTCTCACTGGCCTACTCTGTTATGTGTTGTTAGTGTCTGTAATAAATGTATGTTCTTTTTTTTTTCTTCCCCTAACGAGTCTGCCTTTTGCTCATGATCATAAAAGGGGGATTTTCCCCCATCCCAGTCCTATCTTGAACCCCAAGCCTGGCTCTCTGTCCCTTCTCATTGCCGGAGGGGAAGGGAGAGAGAGCTGCTGCATTGTGGTTGGCTGACAATCAGGCCTAAACCACGACAGCCTGCACTCGCCTGGTCCCAGTCTCCCCTCTGTAAAGCACGAGGGAGCATCGCTGCCTTCTTGAGGAGACCCACCAGAATCTGTAACACCCCCCAAAAGATCCTCAGCTTTCTGAGCACGAGAAGTGTGTCCACAGGCAGGTGTTGCCAGCTGCAGAGCCTCTGTGCTGCTGTCCATGGGGCTCATCGTGCCCCAGCGTGGGACATCAACAAGGGCAGAGCACGGCATGAACCCTGGGGACAGCATCCAGACAGTCTTGCATGGCATGAAAAACTGGTAAACCTAGAAAGCTCATGCATTAGCAACCCACCCCTCTCTCCAGCCAAGATTCCTTTAAATATATAGGTGTATGTAGCGTGGTATATGTATGTAATTTTCTGTGGCAAGAAAAAAGGTGTTTTCAAATTCTACACCCTCTGCTGTGGAAATAATTTATTTTTTCTTCTTTTTCTCAGTACTGGAAGTAGGAAAATGCAGCCCACCTCATGAGTGAGAGCTAAGCAAGACAGGTCTCCTTTGCTTCAGACCTGCCACTCACACATAATTTAAGCTTCAAGTTTCCAAACCAGAGACAAAAAAATGCTCTTTCCACCCGCAATGTCAACCTGCTCTGCAGAAAATCACATGCAAAAAATTCATTTCAAATCTGTTAAGTGCATGGTCAACCCCTAAGGTGAAAAACTAATCTGACTTTCCCTTATTCCAGGCTCACTCACCAAACAAAAACCATGAGCCTGTATCAGTGATCACGAGGGTCTGCAGAGGCAAGACCCAAAAGTGGAGCAGAAGTGAGAAGTCTCTTGCCTGTAGGCAGCATGGTGGGCAGGAGCCAAGGAAATCCTCAGTGGGGAGCTGGGAGATGTGATCCTACAGCAGAGCCAGCTTGGCATTGAAAAGTAATCTGCACCAAGTGACTACATCAGAAACAACTGGTAGAAGTAATGCAAAAAAAAAAAAAAAGGGTTTTCTAGGGTCACATCTCATAACACGCGAAGAAAACCTCATTCAGGTGAAAGGGCAGTGCTAGAAACTGCATTAATGCAAAAGCCTGTATTTATCAGTGATTTTAATTGCATCATATATTTAGTACCTCTTGGTACTTGCTGTAAAGTGTATTTCATCCAGTAATGTGACAGATAACACTGAAAAGCACAAGTACTGTCAATTCATTCTGCTCCTTCTCCCCCAGCTAGGCGTTATTAGGGCTATTGCTGAACAGATAGTAAATAAATGTAATTAGCCTGTTTAACTTGACAAATAATGCATAATTAAAGTGCCACCCCTTCCAAACACACACCTGACTTTTTTCCAAACTGTGAAATAATTTAGGTCAGATGGGACTTGTGGAGGTCCTCTGGTTCACCCCCTGCTCAAACCTGGACTCAAACACTTCGGCAGTTTTCTGACATTTCATCCTGAGAGGAGGGAGAGCCCTCCCATACTTACACCCCCAAAACCCTACAGCGGTCAGTTTTAAGACATGTATCAGTCCTCAGCATCTTCCCTTCTGTCTGATTTAGACAAAGCCAATGGTTTCTAGTGCTCAGGCATTCTCAGAATTTGTACAGGGAGGCAAAGGTGGTTCATCATATGGATCATTTCCTAAGCTATCCAGAAAAAGGGTGGAAATTTCCTAATGATCTTTGGTTGTAGTACATACAAAAGCAGTTGTTGAAGGATAATAAAATGAAAGATGCAAATTCATGTAGATAAACAGGCAATGCACATGGGAAAAAACAATGCTCCTGTTGCAGACAGGGTGATAAACCCTCAACTAGCTGTTTGGGAAAGAGATCTTGGAGTGAGATTGCTTTGTGAAAACATCAGCTCAGTACTCAGGAGAGGTCAAACAGGAGGTTAGTAATGGAATTGGGAAAGGCATAGCAAGGGGCATCGTGCTGACTGCCGGCGTACCATGCATGGTATGGCTCACTTCATTTCAGAAATGAAGGGGAACTGAGAAAGATGCAAAAAGAGGGGACAAGGATGGCCAAAGGCTTCTGTGCAAAGAGTGACTGAGCAGGTTAGGACACTTCAGTCTGGACAAGACATTGCTGAGAAAGCAGATGAGTGAGCTCCTCAAGATCTTGAAAGATGTGGAGACTCTTCAACAGGAAATTATGTTCACCGACTCGCTGACATAGGAGCCCAGAGGAGCAGCTGACACCATATTGCTCTGGCTTTTTTCAGCCCGTGCTAGGAGCACTCAAGCAAGATTTAACGTATCCTTGAACCACAACCTCAGCTCTTCTGGTTAAACCAGCTCTGTGAAGCGACCTGGCTGAACAAAACATCTGTAATGTCAGAATTTCTTTCTGCCAAAAGATACAATCAGCTTTCTTAAAATGGGTCATTTAATGGGTCTTTCAAAGGCACAGAGACACAAAATAAGCCAACCAGCTCAGTCTGGAACAAGGAAGACTCTGGGGAAGGATGAAATTCTTCCACGTGCAGGAACCTCTAACTACCCTGCTGCCAAGCGACGTGTGTTGGGGAACAGCCCCTGGTATTACAACCCTTTACTCTTTCTTGGTCTGCACTGCTTTATTTTCCACACTGCTTACTAGATCCTCCATGCCCAAGAACATGTACGCCTGTTTCGTTACTCAAAGCCTGAGTCAGAAAAAAAGAAAAACTCTTTTATTGAACTGGCCGCTATGGCTTTGACTGAGGAATGTAACATGCCGAGATGAGTTATTGTCCCAGTTGTCACCCATGAAATTTATGTTATTGGTGACAGACTGAGTGTATCTGAGTGTGCACAGTACATTTGTACAGCTTGTGCAATGCCCAGAGCCTGACGTTTGCAGGTCCTCCACCTTCCTATCCACGTGTGGTACAGACTTCCCCTGACTGGCAGCTCCCTGAAGCATGCAGAACACCAGAAAAACTCAGTTTGACACAGTTTGCATTTACATCTCTACAGTTTCATTTTTTTAATGATGCAATTTACAGGTTAGAGAGCACTGGTGGTGTGAATATGAAGCAAATCTTCAAGGCAGCCCATGCAGTTCATGGTGTAGCTGCAGTAACACCGTGCCAATCACTCCAGCTCTGAGCACAGAAGGCTGAGGTGGCACTATTAGATTTCAAATAAAGATCACTCATGGGGGAACTGGGTAATTTCTCTGCATGGAGCTGTCTATTTTAGACACCTGAAAGAGAAAATTGAACTGAATAAGGTTCATTATGTCTAAATCATCTGATTTTTAAAAGAAGAAATTTGATTTGAAATGGCCCATGGCTTTAAAGCTCTCCCTTCTGGAGATCGGGGTATTTCAGTCACCTGAGGCTGGGAGGGAAGGGTGTGCACTTTGCTTTCCAGTCCTGAATTCCAATTTCATTTCTAAATGATGAAATGCAATTAAAAATGTCTCCATGTGAAGACAGACCCATATCTGTGAACATCCTTGTGTCAGGCTGCATATTACAGGTATCAAAAGAATTTCCCTTCTCTTACTGACCGCCAAAAGAAAGGCTGTGCACAGAGAGCAAGGATCACGGTCTGCTTCCCTTCTGTACACCTCGCTGTACCAGCATCACTGAAACAGTGCCAGGCAGAGCTCTCTGAGCTGTGGTTTAACACTTTTAATCCCTGGGCATTTAGCTCTGAATTACAGCTTCATCACTGCTGTACAAGGAGGGTAAAGGACAGGGCATGCCCCTGTATTTGGCTTGCTACCTTTCCACTAGCACTTAGGAGTGCCAAGATCCCCTCATCACCCTCCCACTTATGGACATGTCAGGCTGTGCAAGCTCATGGCACCTCTGGGAAAAGCCCAGCTCCCCCAGGCTACTTCCACACTGCCTTCAAAGAATCGTCAGCCATCGGACTGCAAGCGGTGGCTGCAGTTTTGCCCCATCATAAGGATATTGAGGCATGTTCAAGGCCTCTGTAAGCCTCCCTGAAGGCTGTAAGCAGTATGCACCTGGGCGTGGAAACTCCCCAGGCACAGACAGGCTTAAGAGTCCCCCTAAACTGCATCCACGGGCCAAGCTGCAACTACTGTTTGTACAGGTAGTCAGAAAATGCACTAAAAGGATCCGTGCAGAATCACAAATGGCCAAAATAGCTCATCAGAGGATCCAGCAAGTCAGGAATGGAGAGTTACAGTCCTCGTAACAGCACAGCTCCAGCTCCCTTGCTCAGGCCTTTCCTTCAGCAACCTGTATAATGCAGTGTGGACACCCCATCTTCCTTCAGGTGCCTGACATCCGCTACAGAATGAGCCGAGCTGCACCTTCAAAGCTCTGCTTCTCTGTTGAGAACCCAGAATGAGCAGTTCACGTGCCAGCTTTTACTTGGTGGATGCCTACCCAGGGCAAATCCACCCTCTTTCCCCCAACACATGTCTCTCCTGATGGCTACCCTGCTTAAAAGCCAGAGACCTGATGCACCGTTACCTGTAGACAGGGGTAGAGAGACACATCTCTCCTGAACATCCCCTGACTCCTGCTGTATCTCACCTGTGCTCTCTGCTACTGTCTTATTCTAATTTATCTCAGGAGTCAGGACTTGTGGAACTCACAGAACCTTCAAAGGTAAAGAAAATACCCCTCAAACCAGGCCGGTCTACTTACCAACTAAAATCCTTTTTCTGCCCCACCACAACTCTAGGAGCTAGGTCCAGCACAGATGAGCACAGGCCCTCTTGCCTCACTCCAGCAAGCTCTGTGAAAGTCCTCTGCTGAGCTGAGCCGATGCCTTGTCTGGCAAGGCTGGATTTCCCCCTAAGAATCTGGTTCCTGGCATAATGTTAAGTGTTTGGGATTCCTCTGAAAGGCTTTGGTTTACTATATATACTGCATTTGAAATGGTCTGCCATGAGAATTGTGTCTGGTATCAGTTATATCTCAAATATCTGGCTATGCAATGTATTTCGCAAAGATGTAATTAATTGCACCTTCCAAGGCATGGAACCTAAGCAGCTATTTTAAACTCTAATTTATATTAAAGCAAGTAAAGTTAATTGCCTGTCCATAAAAACCAAAAAAGAAAGATGTACTTTGGAAAATGGCCACAGGTCTCCAATCGATATAAATTTAATGTGCTTCTATGTATCTCAGAGTAAAATTGCATTTCAGTACTTTATTCAGTGTTCTAGGAATTCTTTGACAACACACTCCTAGGAAATCAGGTCACTCACAAATGCCTACTGAAGGCATGGAAAGGCCAAGTTTAATGGAATCAAAAAGATACCTATCACCATCCCATGGTAAAGGGACGAATTACTTCTTGGATTTGTTAAAACTAAGGTGATACAGGTAAAAAAAAAAATCATGTGCTATATATTTGTTTAGTAAGTAACAATTAATATTATAACCTTTATAACCCAGCTACCCACAGGGAAAATACATCCTGGTTTTTAATCTTCTACCATTCCTAATGGCACCAAGACTTTTTGCAGAAATAAAAACCAAAACAAAATAAACAATCAATTGATTTTAAACTGGAAGATCAGGCCAAATTTAAGGGTTTTACAAACCTCTTGGGGGACATGTCAGTGAATCTCCTGTCATTTTCATTTTCAGTCACAAAAAACCTGTTACCTCTGATTTTCAGTGATTGAAGGAGAACAGCCAAACGTTCAAGAGCTGAACTTGTCAAAATATTTTGTGGCTTGGAAGCCTCATGAGTTTTGGCTTCTGACAAGTTTTTTACTACACTTTGGGTTTAGCTGAACCAAAAATATTCTTAGAAAAGGAGATCACCTGCTATCTCTGTAATTGTGGGCTCAACCAAAGCCAGAACATTCGGAAGGAGGTTAAACTGAGTGAAGAGAGCAGAGGATTTTTATTTGGATCAGAATGCATTTAATAAAAATGTTTGTAATTTTTGAGAAAAAAAAATATAATTATATTATAATACAACTTTGTTATTTGGGAAGCCATACACACTCAGGCAGTATAGGACTATATCATAAAACTTCTGCAACAGCTGTACAGCATATATGGCAGCCAGTGGGGAGGTGTCCTGGGCTTGCCCCAGTGTTTTCTGTGGAACTTGATTTCTCTACACCATTTGGACACTCAGGCTGTGAAAGTCTGCTTGGCACTACCTACTAAATTCTGCTCTTAAATGAGCACATACAAAATAGAGCAGCCAAAGACCAGGAAATATTCTGGGTCTTGAAACCTGATTTCTATTCCCGGGAAAGTGTTCTGCCTGAACTTTGTTTCAGTGCCTCCTTTGTGGAATATAAACCTTGTTTCTTCAGCCAGCTAGTGAATAAGCCCCAGATATATGCACCCCATCTAAAGGGACATGGCACATCCATGCAGGTGTCTGCCTCCTCTCACCACCAGGATGAGGTGTGTACACAGCCTGGCACACCTCTTGCAAGAATTAAGTCCACTGAAGATCATGATATTACCTAACTGAGTCATGGAGATAGACGAACATGCTCAGCATCACATAAGCTGCTTGCACAAAATGATCACTTTTCATAAAGTGATTTCATAAAGGTGAGCTTGATTCTAGCAGAGGGAAGAAGTTGTTCCCGATTCTGAATTATGTTTCCCCAGTTCAGCCTTTTGAAATTGCATGGATGAAACCAGAAGGGGAAAGACTATCCAGCTGAAACCAAATATCTCCATTAGCCAATGAACAATCTCTGATTATAGCACTGGTGTCCATAATTAATTAGAGTCCATCAAGCTAGTCCATTTCAATATTTCTAATTTTATCATTTGTCAATTAATCTACTTTTGGTGACATAGTGCTTACTGTAAAAAAACCCTACTGTCTGCTCTCAAGCCTCGATAGACAGAGGACCTGAAAAACAGATAAGAAGAGTTGCATTGTACATGTATTTTTTAGCAGTTGAGAACACTGCAAGTGTGAAACATGGGTAAATCTTCCCAGTCAAATGAAATGTCTGGATTTATATTAATTTATTTGAATATATCTATAACTCAATGACACCCTTAATCTCAGGAAAGTTTTTGCATATCCATTAATTTTTACTTAGGTTTTGTTTTGCACAGTACCTATCACAGGGTCCTAGCTCCCCTTATGGGTTTCTGAAGAAGAAATGTTATGCCAATAGAAATAATAGAAATCATTATTATTGCCATAATGAAGGGATGACACTGGAAGCTTGAAAAGCAGTGTAGCAAAAAAGAGTTCATCCACCATATCAGCCTCTCAGAGATGAAACTGTCCCTAGAAAATTGTTTCATCATCCCTTCAGAAAAAGTGGGTATAAGTCCATTCACTTTATTTGGCACTATTCCCACTACAGTAGGGTGAACCTGATTGTTTGCCCTGCATTGTTGTCCTTGGGATTTCATCTGAACAGAGACGTGTGTGTCCACACATACGAGTGACAGTGCTCGCAATCTTCTTCACTCATTTGTCATTGTTCTCTGACGAGCCGTGATGTGTAGCACCCCTGACAACACTTCCTTCACATCTCGCTGAGCCCCAGCAGTGGCTGCAGGGTTTACTGGAAGTCCAGAGAACTGAGGTACTTTGAAGTTGTCACAGCAGCTCTCAAACCTTATACTTCCTTTGCCTCTGCCTGTGCCAGCAATTTCTGCTACCTCAAAGTATAAAAGATTTGACTGAAATCATTGTCTACTCCAGTAGCTCTTCCATATACAGCATGCCACCTAATTGATCAAGCATCTAAAGGTTCAGATGTAAAAGCAGCAGCACTTTTAACTAACATAAACCTTTCCTGTAATGCCCAAGGTTTTATCATTTTTGAAGTGGCTGCAGAACAGATTCACTTATCAGTTTTTAAACAACCTCTCTCCTTCGTGCTTGCTCTCCACAAGAGCAGTTTTCTTCCAAATTTTCATAAGTTTCTCAAGGGCTTGGCAAAGATCAGTGTTGTAGTTGCTGAGTGCACAGATAGTATCAGTACTTGATAAATAGACTTGCTTATTGCCTGTTCATCGTAGCCTGGAGAAGACAGAGAAGATGTAGCCTAGCCAAGACTGGGCCGTACCCACTCCACCCCACTTTGCAGCCCCAGCTCAGCCGTGCCAGACCCACACATCCCTGATAGACATGTGGGGTTCAGTCCCAGTATGGGAATTTGTGCACAAGAAGCAAATGTCTTAAATGACTGACCTGTAACTGGAATGGAGGCACAGAAAGGTTTTGAACTCACCATCGTTTCAGTGGTAAACTCAGGGACATTACCTAGAGAGAGATGTAAAGGGCAGGCTTTAAAGGACTGACTTTCTTCCTGCCAGAAACAATCCCCTGTAGGCAGTTTTCATGTAGCCATCCTGTTTTGGAGACTGAAATAATTTAACAGGATGATTTCCAAGTTGACCTAAGTTCCAGAGGACGGCCTCAACCTGTTTAATTTTTGAGTGTAGGTGAAGCCAAAATGTCCTGCTGTATTCTCACTTCCATGAACCATGGCCATATAAAACCTTGAGAAGCAAAGCCTCCCGTTTTCAGTTTGACAGTTCTTTTATTACAGTATGTTCTAAATATACTTTTGAACTGACAGGTTTACTAAGACTGCCACCTTTTTCTTCTTTTAGGTCTCAGATTCCTTTTCTATAGAAGCTATTAGCTTTGCACTGAGAAATACAATGAGGAATGTTTCAATGACAGCAAGATGCAGCACTAGGTGCAATGCTATATTCTGAGTAAATGATACCATTCAAAGGGCAGAGCAGAGCGTGAATAGCATTGATTTCCAGAACAGCTATTTCAGTACTTAGCAAAGTTTGATCAGACTGCCTTCTGTCACTATTTGAGTTGTTAAGAGTCTGTGTCCCACCTGGCAGGCAGCAATATGGACTGGACTATATGTAACTTCATCACCTCCTGCGTGGGTGCCAGCATTACCTTACATCTGGGCTCACCAACCCAGCCTCATGGAAAACACAACAACATCTCACACTGCCACTGTGGGCTAAGGTAGGAGCTTCCAAACTACACTTTGCTCTCTACAGGGGCTTACAAAACAGGCTTTTGTCATCAAAGCGCTCTGTGGCCTACTTCAGGGGTATCTGAAATCACCTGGAGCCCAAGGGTGAAGGCTTGATTAGTGGCTGAGACACTCCAGTGATGAAGCTGTGCGGGAGGAGACTCTTCAGAGCCAGTCCAAGCCAATGAGATGCTCTTTCTAAACTTCAAAAACAAGAACAGCAGCATCACTTCCAGAGAACAGTTTATCTAACCAATTTCATCTACCTCAAGGTGAGGTGAACTACAGCTTGAAGTGCTGCCCTCTTTGCTTTAACTGTAAGTGGAGTCTAGAGAACCAGCTCAAGGATAAAAAAACACATCTACAAGTTCGAACAGGAGAATCTATCTCCAAGTAACTAGTTGTGCTATGTTTGCCCATACAAAGAGCGATACTAAAACCAAAAGGCTTGCAGCCATAACCCATAAATGTACATCACTCTTTAGACTAAGTTATATGAAATTGAAGTAAACATATTTTGTGGATGATCTGAAAAGAGAAAACCACCTATTGTTTGTTCAAGTCTACTACTGTGTAAAATCTATTTTTTTTTTTTACAGATTCTGAAGCATTTTCTATGAAATATCTTACTTTTGCTAAAACTCAATGTTTTAAACCTATTTCTGGTTTTGAAAGTTTTATGAAAATAACTCACAGACATTTTACAAGCACAAGTGTGTGAATAAACTGTTGTCTCATTAGAATGTCCTTCATCCACCTGAATAACTCAATATTGGCAGCATTTCAGAGCACAAATTTTGGCAGAGAAATAGCTTGGCTATATATCCAAAACTAGCACTGAGCACACTTTCTGTGACATGCTAACCTTGCATGCCTTGAAACTGTATGAGTATTTTAAGAAGGTTAAAATGTTGTTGCCAGTTTGTCAATTATTTAATTTCACCAATTACCACAGCTTCAACACATCTTTAGATGTCATAGGTCTCCTGAAGCTGCTGCCAAATTAGAAGAGGGAAAGAGATGGATCTACAGAGCCATTGAGGGAGTGAGAGTCCCAGTGCCATCACGGCTGGAGGCTAGAGACTTGTTTACTTCAGTTTTAGCTTATTTACTGAACATTGAACAAGGAATCTTGATTGCTGCTGAAGAAAGAAAGAAAAATGATTGCATTGTTAAAGTTCCAAATTCTTCATGCAATGCTGTGGAAAGGTGACATCATGGCAGGAGGTGCTCCAGCAGAGAGGACTGTGATGGGACTGATCTTTCCAAGGATAAATTGTCTATAAAATTATTATGTGCTCCTGATCCTCTCACCGGTCCTGTGGCAACATCTCTTCTTCTTGATGACCTGGCCTACCTACCCACAGCCCGCTGGGTGGGAACTATCAGGCCCTCGGCAGGTGAAAAGGTAGAGCAATTACCAAAACAGCTCTGATTGCCAGGGCCTGGTTCATGCCTCCCACCATTTCCAATCCATCATCCCTTCTTCCCTGCTCTCCCACTCTTCCTCTCAGCACCCTCTCAAATGTGCACAAGGCCATCACTCCAGTACAGGTCCCTGACTAGAGAAAACCCTTCCCTTACACACCACCCCTTTTGCTAAGGTTTCACATCTAGCTATACTGTCCTGTTCATCCCCCAGCACTTTCCCTGCACCACCCCCACCTGCTCATCTCCTCCCTGTCTCTCTGATAACCGGGCACTCAGTAAAGCACCAGAAGGTCAGCAGAGTTAATGTTGTCTTGCCAAGCCTCAAATCATCTACTTCCAATCCCAGCTGGTTCCTTCAAGGAGAAACAAACAAACAAAAAAAAAAGATCAAAAACACAGAAGCATGAAACTGCCTTTACAAAGGTTGAGTGCTGATGTTTAGTTTCTTGACATGATGAATTTACCCAGAAAATCTGTATCTCAAGCATATAAGAATCTGTTGAGAAAAAGACGCTGCAAATAGCTGGGCAGACAATAAGACATCGTGACCATGACCGTTACCTTTCTCAGGTAATGTCCTTGTCAAAGACAACAGGACTGCTCTGCACATGTAGGATGCAGAACCAGCCACTATGCAGTCAAATTCCAACTCATTTCATCAGCCATAAAATAAATCATGAGTTCATTAGTGCTTGTATAGAACCGAAAGCTGTTTTATGACCGATGCAGAAGAAGAAAGCCCTTCAAATGCCCACTTCAGAGTCTGCAGTTCTTTCTTACGCTTCTGACTCTTTCAATCCCTTTATCTTTTTGCTGTGATTGCAGTTTTAACAACAACAGGAACAAGGAAATCACACCAACAAATTTGCTTTGCACTATGTGTGAATTCGTAGTCACAAGCTACAGACAGCAGCATTTTTATCCCTAGCTCAGCTCTAGCTGCAGCAAGAGAGTCTGAAACAAGCCCCACAGGCAGCAGGCAGGGCACAGCCCCACCACGAGCTCTGCTCCTCTCCCCTGAGCCTGGCTAAGTCCCACACCACTGACACCATCAGGTATTGCCATCGATGCGTCAAGGGAGGATCAGGGACTTGCTATGCACCAATAGGACCTACTGGTGCCCATGGGTCTCCCCAGGACACTTCTTTGATTTCTGACCTTCCGATTTTCTCACCTGCTCCAAAAAGGGCTATTCTTATTGCTGTTCCTGTCATTTTTTCTGCTCCACAGGCCAGCAAAACATTCAGTGGTGCCTGCAAGGAGAGCAGACAGTAATCAAGACTGAGCGTGAGCCTGTGCCCATGAGTCAAAGCACCCAAGTAGGGAGGAGTCAGCGGTCCTGGTTCCCATTCCCTGGAGCATGCTGGTGTGCTAAAAACAGGGGCAGGACCAGAAGCTCTGGAATTGTCTTTCCCACATCTTATTCACATGTCTTCAGCTCTTCTTTGTCTCTCTATTGCATTTATATGCAGCTGGTTATAAATATCACCACAGTAAATGCAGTGCTTTGGGGTTTTTTATCTAGCTGACTTTCTTTATGTTTTCCCATGTGGGAAGGAGGAGATCCCACAAAATCCATCATCCTTTTTCACAGATTTTCAGCAAGGTATTCAGTGAGGAAATAAGCCAGGTTTCAAATCGGTACATTTTGGCAAGGTTTTCACTGGGTTAATTTGAAATACATAAGGAAATAATGATATTTCCTTTTTCAGGATACTAGATGAATCACACCAAACCCTCTCCAGAATGATGGAGAGTCCTATTTATTACTCCCTCTTCAGTCCCCATCACTTGTCCTTGCTGTTGCCCCAAAATATTTAGAACTGTTGTAATATCTCTTCCCAATGTACTAAAATACAATTTGCCTGTTGCTATTGCAAGACACTGAAGACCAGATGAAACGACTGATTTTTTTTTTGCTTGAATCTGGGAAGAAGAGTCACAGGACCATAACAACAAAGTATAAATAACATCCATTCTGGTGCACCTGACAAATAGAAGCCATAAAAAACAAAAGGCTATAACATGCTCCAACAGACTCAAGATCTTTCGTATAAAAGACTAAAATCCTCAAAAATGACAATGTGCATGCACAAAAAAAAAGCAAAAATAAAAAACTTCCAAAACCCAGAAGAAATAAAGAGTATAATTTTTCTTAGGTTTCTGCAGAACAGAGAGTTTATTATGTAACAGAGCTGAGATGACCCTGAAAAAGACCATAAACAAACAAATAAAAAATTGACAATGCTTGCTAGTTTGACCTGGAGATAAACTCTTTCCTGATCCTAAACCTACTGACTAGATCTAGGAGGCTGTGTCTATCTAGATTTTAGCCCTGCCGCATAACAGGATATTTTGGGATAGAGATTTTTTTTGTAATGCAAATCAGGCACGTGGTTCTATCTTACCCTAGGAAAGCTTCTCTCTATTTGCTTAAACTAGGCAATCTTGGCGATGTGACTAAGCCGAAACTCCCAAATACACTTAATTTTAGTGTGAGAGTCAGTATTATCATACAGAAGTCCTAAGGCTAGCCTGTTAAAAATGATATAGCCCCTGCCCTGTGATGTGCATATGGAGCACGAGAGGCAGGTAGAGCCAGCAGAGAAGGAAACAGCAGAGAGAAACAAACCAGCGTTAGGACTGTCCACAGTCCACCCTCTGTATAACCAGCACTGACTTTTTTTAAAATGTCACAGCAGGGAAGATTTTATTGGGGAATCTGAATGCAAGCAGCGATGGACCTTTGCCACTATTTATCTGGAGCTCCTCCACACACATAGCAAGACATCCAGCAAGTAATCTTCCATAGGTAACTTCACAACTTCTCCTACAGCCTTTCTTAAGCCAGGGGAGAAAATGTGAAGTTACTTGCTGGAAGATTTTAGTAGTGGTTTATCCAAGCTGTCAGATATTTGTGGAACAAAATCAAGAGCTGATGGAGAAAACTCCAGTTTGGCAAGACCAAGGGATTTTGCAGAAATGTATTTATTTCAAGAAACCTGCAAGAAGTCCAAGTAAGGGTAGATGTTTTAATAAAAGCCAGAGAGGGAAAGACCTCATCTGACCTGCAAAATCTGAATGCTGCTTGTTCATCATGAGTGTTAAAACTGAAATGGCCTGCAGATGCCATGTCAGAGAGAACTCAACGGCAGCCCAGAATAACCAGTAATCAATGTGGCTGACATGGAGCCCAGGTTTCAGCCCTGCTTGCGCCTGAATCAGGGAAGCAGTGACACCTATACGCGTCCCAACAGGGCAACTCTTGTCATTAAACATCTCATCGTTCTTAGTGGATGTATTTTGAAAAGTTTGCAGTTTCACTTTGACACAAAATGAAACCCGATTTTGGAACTGCAACATTTCTTCATGAGATGGAGTTCTTGTTTTCCAGACCAGCTGTGCCTTAAGCCTTAGTTTTCAATGCCTAATGCAAATAATTTGAAATAGGAACACTGAAAGCTCTGGACACATTCTGAGCATGGATATTACAAATCAATAAGCTTAAAAAATATTTTTAACTCGCTCTTTTTCCGTAAATCCAAACTTCACAGTAAATAAAGTAGAAATATTCCTACAAGTTTGAAAGCAAACCACTTTCAAATCTCCCCTCACCTGTTCAAATTATGCTGAATGCCATAGAAAGCATACCCATTAGAAATAACAGATGATTAAACAGCCTACCTCACCTGTAAATAAGCATGGAATTTGGTGTGTTAGATGTGTTATTTGATTTGCACCTACTAGTCAAGCTTGAGTCCTGTGACTATTTATTTACCGGAGAGACTCCAGCTTTATTCTTTTGAAATAAATGTCAAATGATGAATTGCTTTTGACTCTAGTGATATGGAAACTGAACTGCTGCCCATACATGTAAGCCTTTTGCTGGGGAGATTGTGCTTGGCAAGCCAAACACAAAACTCTAACATTATTATTCCAACCCAACATGAAATACTGCAAAATACAAACTCAACCCCCAGTTTCACTCCTACTAATGTGCACACAACATAAGGCTCAAATAAAATGTTCAGCTATGAACATTTATGTCTTATTCTTAGCCTCGTTGTGGTTAGATGTTTAGTACACCTTTGGTTGCTTCTCATCTCCCAAGTAAACGACACAGAAAGCCATTTTCTTTGTGGCAATTACATCCTAACATCTGCAAGACAGAAGGAACATGACCAAGATAGACAAAATGTACGAAGAGCTTTCCCGGTGTTTGCTGCATTTCAATGGGGTGTTTAAAAAATGGGAAAAGTTTTACTGATTGCAGAATATACTTTCAAGAACCAGTAGCTTTCTAATGTGTGGTAATCTAACCTGCACTCTCACACCTCCAGCCAAAATTTTAGTGAGGTGTCCGTGGGCTCCAGAAATCTCTCTGATGTTTCAGTTGTGATTCTCCACCTATGGACACTTGGAAAATGATGCAGTTCTGTCACAAACTTTTCTCCAATTTATTCTTTGAAGGCATAGGAAAAAGCTCTCTGAAACTCCCCATTAGAAAAAAACAACTACCTGGTAAATACAACGTATCTCTCAAATTTATCCCATGGTATTGTGCAGTGCAAGCACTTATGATATTAATGGAAACTAAGGAGAAATGATGCCTCTTACTTGCCTTTCAGATACTAAAGTAAACATTCATTATTGTATCTACGAGCATAACTTGGCAAATTGCATAAGCCCAGCTGGAAAAGGTGCACAGTAATAAGATAAACTAGTGCAAATGTGATCTGAACAGTAAAAAAACATTATAAAAGCAATAGGTGATTGCCTTTACTAAATTACAGTACTGTCAAAACTAACGGTTGTAACAGCTCTGCAGTCACCGATAACTAATTCATAAGGCATCATCATAAAACACAATCCATTAAAGAAGATGCACAATAACAACAATTAGAAAGCTCGGAGTACTCTAAAATGCAGAAACTGAATACAGAGATGAATCAAGAGAGAAAGGGCTGTGTTTTAGCTGCTCTGTTCTTTCTCTCTGACTTGGATTTAAATGCTGGCTTGTAAGACACAAGTGTCTAGACGCTGCCAGGTAATGAGCATCTAGTACAAATAAAGGAAGTAGTAGTGACACACACAATTTCCCCTGTGTGTCTGACCATGAATCTTTGGTGACAGTCACTAAGGTACACTAATTATGATTGCAGTGAGGAGACACCAGGACTATATACTCTTCCATCAGAAGCATTGCATCTATGCTTTGTCACTATCAAGCACTTCTATGAACCTTTCTGTCTTCGACTCTGCTGGACTCATGAAATCTAAAAGAAGATTTTCCAAAGGGAAGGGCAAAGCTGTCAGTGTGATCCTAGGATTTTTTCCAACGCCTTTTGGCACAAAAGCTGTGATTCTTTACTTGACTGATCTCTCCAGACTGACTCACAGCTGTAAGAACCACGCAAATCCAAGGAGTTGTTTGCCCAAGGCACTGGTAAGGTCCCCATCACCAAATGGGATTACCCAAATGGCTCACAATCAACATATTTTAACATATTTAACCTCATGCTACCCCCATTATTTCACAGAGTATTATACAGAGGAGGAATTACAGCACCAAAAAGCTAATGCCCAGATCCTAGAAAAAGGGCACTAACAATAAATTTCCATTATGTGCCATTGCAATGCCTGACTTCCAGCATGCTGGTCCTCCTGGTGGAACCTGGACCTCTGTAGGTCTGGTCTCTTGGCTGTCTCGTACTGGGATGCACCCTAGGCCGCAGGAAGCTGCACAGAAGCAGTGAGTAGCAACCTATTTCAAATCCTGCCCTCTTTCTACGGCAGCACAGAGGCATGTCCAGGCTTCCTTGAAGGCGATGATGGATACACACTGAAGGGATATAGCAAAAGATCTCCATAATAGTAAGCTGGGTAGATGCTCCATTATACATTCCTTTGTTTATCACAAGCTCTGTTTTTTCCATGATTACCCCTGCAAGCAGCCCAAGAATTTATTTTTGTTTAAAGGAAATATTAGGACCTGGAAAAACTGTCAGGGACATAGGAAAAGCCATTCGTGGACAGAGTAATGGTCCATCCAGTCCCGGATCCTGTCTCCACTCTCCATCTGGGCCAGTATCAGGTGCCCAGGGAAGAGGATGACAACAGGGCAAGTATCCATCAGCACCTGCCCTGATTAACCTCCCAGATCCCTGCAAGTTGTGGTTCTGGGACCTCCTGGACCAGGCAAAGCATAAACGTACGCAAGTAAAGTGATACAGATCAACATCAGGTAACCATCCAGGATTAAAGATGACCTTTATATCTCTCAGTATAAAGCACTTTCTTTAGAAAAAGTATGTGACATTTTTGCAATCTCTACAAACATTTATCGTTCTTTTTTTTTCTTTTAAAAACCATAAATGTATAAACTGACTGCAGCCCTCAAGTACCAACCCTACTAATGTTAAGCACAGAGTTCAACTCCCTTTCAACTCAGCAGTCTTTTATTGTACATCTCATGGCTGTTTCTGCTGTAACACCAAACTAGAATTTCATATTCAACCACATGCTCACTGGCATTCTTAAGCTTTTACCAACTTCACTGTTTTCCTGATGTATAACTTCTGTTTCATTACACTTAAATACAACTTTGTGCAGCAAGGTCAACTTATCCAGCATTCTAGACCACTCCATAGGTCTGCCCCCTTATCTCTATGGGCCTTTCTACAGTCTTTGTGTGAGCTGCAAGTTTTATTCTGGCTTTGAGTTCAGTACTAAAAATATTGAGTAGTACTGGGTCTTGTACAGAGCCTTGAAGACTCTCATGAGACACATTTTAATCTGGTGATGATTTCCTATGACAATCTTCTAGACTTATGCAAATCGAAGACAATTTAACATGTTTCTAGGAGTATTGCTCTAAAAATACAACTTGCATGCTACTCATGCCTTGCTTTCAATGAGCAATCCAGAGATGTGTGCTGGAGAGTCTGGCCTTAAACACAGCTGTCACAAAACCAAAACGGACCTGAGTGTGGTATGTACAGAAATAAAGTGAGCAATGAGTGTGAACAGGGTGGGAGTAGGAGCTTTTACACAGGCATCAAGTGCCAGTTGATGGACAAATTTTGTGCCAGCATGAGGCAGATGCTTCCAGCCCACCACTCACCACAGGCTCTATACTCCAGGGACTAGGAAAGTGAGTCAAAAGCAGTTGGGGCTGTGGAGATGGGGAGTACTAACCTGAGTATATGGGGAATAGGGAAAGAGAGCGATTAGGATGGTGGGGACATTGATTTCAGGTTCTACTCCGTGGGCATGGTTGAGAGAAGAGGATGGAGTTTCAGATCCAAGTGTGCAAAGGATGGGTGATGTGGGAAGCACAGCTCTGAGGACATGGCACAGCAGGGGGTGGGACCTCCTTATATTCGAAGCCAAAAGCTTTCTGTCATGAATAGCCACAAACCTTTTCCCCTCCACTGTTTTAGGGTAAATATGATTCTTTTCAGACTCCAGCAATTAACTGCATATTAATCTACTGAAGATGTACATTCTTGATAATGTGTAGGGCTACCCTTGCAATCAAAATATCAAGTAGCAGACAATACAAATGCCTCTCAAAATATAAAGAAATTGCATCTGCTCTGTTCCTTTAATTTGCAACATTTATAATATCAGCAAAAATGAAAATAGATTTGCTTGATGAGATGTAGCATGAAACCATGAAACTCTGAAATCCCCCTTTGCCCTGGCTTGCCAGACAAATAAATCACAGGCCACTTCATACAGCCCCTATCTGAATATATAAACATGACAGGACAGCTTTGGGAACATCTACTAAATCTCATTAAACACTTCCACTCATAACATAATAACATGTTAAATATATTCTAACTGCCACACTGCACTCAGAATCAGAGTGCCCCTCTCTCTCCTGCTTTTTGTAATGCTGCATTTTGCTTCCATAAAAAGGAAAATCCTATCACCATTTTGTTTTAAAAGACCAGTTCACCCTGCAGGTTGTATATATTCAAAACTCAGATTTTCTCACTCTCGTTTCTGGGACACATCATTTTTTAACCTTGGACTGCTCTCCTGACAAGGTGAAAACTCATTAACTACCTCTGTATAATTTAAACACACAGCTTTGTTACTACGCTGGCACCAGCCCACAGGGATGGATGGGTTCCTGTAGCAATAGCTTGTTTTTGTGGCTGGGACGTCCTCAATAGCTTTCTCTGGAACAGACGATAATTACCTTCCCAGCAAAAGAATCACAGTACCAAAAAAACACACAAATGCTGTACAAACTTGTATAAGGCAAGACCATCTCCCCAGCACTGTCACAGAGAGGGAAATAAAAGAGCTGTTCTTGGGCCTCCCTTTTCATGTTAACCAAACATCCCAAGGGGCCAACTCTTCTCCCTGCCTCTCCCAGCACCTGCTGGTACAAGTGAGAGCAGAGCACAGAAATCCTCCAGCTCTCATGTCAATCACATTTCTTCCCTCTCCAGTAATTTCAGAGGTAGGCAGTTTTTCCAGAAGTGTCTGTTCTTAATAAAGAAATTGAGAGCCATTTCAATGCTCAGTATCTCTAATAATTTATATGACTGTCCCTTGTTACCAGCAAAGAAACACTAACATTGCTGCAAGGACATCAGGTAAGTGGCACTGGGTCCACGTGGCAGGGGAACAGCCCCACCACTGTCCAGCCACCTTCCTCTGTACCATGGCTACACTGAACTCTTCCAGGTACTTGATCCTTAGGTGCATTTGCTTCATTTGGGCTCCTTGTGGTTACCTTCCACCCCTCTGCCAACCTCCCAAATGTTGCCCAAGTCCTCATGCCACCAGGGAGAAAGGCTCCTTTGGTGAGGATCACTGATTCACATTCACTTTACAGGACAGGCTCTCAGATCTGCTCATTGCTCCAGTGACCAGGTGGATCCAGCACTGGCAGACTTCCGAAGTCATCAGAGACCCACCAGTCTCCAAAAGCTCGTGGTAGCAATATCTGACAGCAAAATCAGGGTTGCATCATTTAATTTACAATAACGTTAGAAAAGGAGGGGAAGCAGCCACATGGTAGCCACTGGGTGAATGCATCAGCAAATGAAAGCCATTTGAATCCTTACATCAGACTTTCCCAAGTGTTTTTATTTCTAGGCTGAATACTAAGCAGGAGCTGTCTACTTTCCAGCTTCAGTTTGGATGATGCCAAAATCTTTTGAGCACAACCCAAGGAAGTCAAAGTGGAAGATGCTCATTTCACTAAAGAAAAAATGCTCTGGAAAGCTCTCTGGAGTGCAACAAAGGCCCACATACAGAGAGCCCTGAGCTGGGGTTTGGTATTTACATCAACAGAGCATTTGGTGAGTGCCACAATCAGCCACCTTCCACAGTGTTTCAGGTGCCACCCAAAGGTGCTTGCCATCTACTCCGATTAAGATACAGTGACTGTCCAGGGGCAACAACAAGAAAGCAAGGAGAGAAACAAAAACTGAGTCTAGCACTTAAAGAGCTAAAGTCACCAGATTTTTCTCTGTTATTAAAACGATGGCATGAGATGATTTTGAAAAGATCAAACTACATTTTTCATATTGCTCATCTTCCTCCTCCTCCTTTACCCCATTCTCATCACTTTCCTCCATGGAACAGCTGAGGCTTTGCCTGTCCTTTCCCTTGCACCAGAACCCTTCCTTCTCTTTATTTTTTAACTGAATCCTTCAGATCAGGAGCTGACCATCTGCTTAAGGGCTATCCAAATCTAGGCAAGGTTTGCAACACCTCCTAGGAACCTCATTTCTCACCACATTTCCCTACGTGTAAAGCTCTGGGTGGGAATAAAGCCATGATCCTGGACTACACCTGGATCATTGCACCAGTTCCAAGGGCAGCACAGTGGTGAGCCCGTGGCATGTGCTGGCAGGGAGCTAGCTTGGCCTGATCCAAACCTCCACGAAGTTAGTGGCCGTTGACCTGAAAGGCGTTTGGATCAGCGCTCCAGTGAGACGATTCTGGAGGGAATCAAAATGCAAAACTCCAAGTAAACGATTGCCAGTGATTGCTGTGCTGATGAGCAGAAGGGAAAAATTGTGGCAGGAGGAGCAAACAGTCAACAGCAGTAAAGTAGAATAAATTAAATTCCTACAGGATGATGTATGGATAACTTCTTATAGTTCCCTTTCTGTAACCGGATCCTTGCGCATTTCTTTTATTCGCACGCAGTTTACATTGGCACCTACTTTACCTCCAAATTTGGCATAATACACTTCAGATCCATGCAGCAAGCACATTTCATAGTACAGAAAATGCAATTAAAGAGATTGTTTCTCAGGTTCTCTCCCATTTCACATTTGTCTGGATTCTTCTCCCTCCTTGGGCTAACAAAAGCTATCTCTGTAGTCACTGCAGAAATTTTTTTGCCATGAAAACTGATGCTTAGAGAAGTATTTAATTCTGTCTACTTTGTCATAATTTAGAAACTTTTTTAAGAAGGTGACCAGATCTCTAGGCAGAAAATACCAGTAAGGCATTCGCTAATTACAGTAAATCAGTGCATGGAAACTACTGCTAGAACTACCTGGAAACTAATACTGGAGCTGTATTCACCAGAACCAACTGTCAGCACTTCAGGGAGGAGGCTGGGAACCTACAGTCCATGGAGAAGGAAAGAGACCTCCAAAGAGATTTAGGCTGGGCTAAGCCTCCTCTGAAGGTACCCGCCTCCCCCCTCTCGCTGTGGAAGCCAAATTTTGCCCAACACAGACCCGCGTTCAGAGCAGACCTCGTAGCAGAGTTCTGGAAATGGACTGGCCACTCAGGTAACATGAAACCGAGCAGATGAAATCAGCGGGATCATTTTTCCTTTTAATCATCTAGTTCTGCGGCTGCGGAAATAGTTCATTTGGGCACTTGCTCATGCAGGCGAGCAGGGCGGACCTGGGGATGGCAGCTGGGGTCAGCCAAGCGCCCAGGTCATCAGGCAAGTTGGTCGTGATGGAGCAGGTCCAGGGGGGAGCTGGGCGGTTAACCCGCAGGTCAGGGTTGGGCCCAGTGGGGTACCCAGGGTCAGACACTGCCCTGGGACGGCCGTGGGGAGCTGCAGACCAGCACTGCTGCTGCATCGCTGGGCAAGGACTGACAGCCCCAGGGGGCTGGCCCGGGGCCCGGGGCCACGGGCAGGGTCAGGGGGATGCCCCAGGGGAGGTCAGGCAGAGCCAACAGGGCCTATCAGTGCCCTCAGGGCCACAGCGGTAGCTTAGCTGTAAACATTCAAGGGCTCCAGCTTTATCAGATTTCATTAAAACTAATGGTTTGAACTCATACTTATTCATAATGTCTCTTGCCCTCCTTTTCTAAAAATTTAAAAGTCTGTTGCTGTAAGCAGATCCTTGAAAACTGCTGCAAGAATGGCTTGCTATGAAGAATTCAACCTGCAGTGCTGTAGGCTACTGCAAGTACCTAAATCTTTACCATTGTTGCAAATTACTCCCATTTGTCAATGTGCCCATGCTGGCCAACCCATGATTTTTCATTATTGTTGCCTTTGTTTTTGAACATTTCACGTTGCTACGTTTGTTGCATAAGGAAATTTTTAAAAAGCAACATGAAATTTAAAGACTTTTCCTCACAGATAGCCTGAACAATACTACATTAGCATTCAACAGTCTTCACTAATTTATTCTTGCTCCCTTGTAATAAGCATGCAGACACTGTAAACAAGGGCTCTAGCAGAATGAATGATGCAGAGTTTAACGTTTCCTTCCTCGCACACGATAGACAGATTCTCACTCCATAAATTGTTCCATTTGTAAATTATCCGGTAGGTTAATAGATTTTAGAGCCTGAAGGGACTTCTGGCATCATCTAGCTGGTATTACCTCTTGTGTAACCACTGTGTGTGTAAGCTGGACAATTTTATCCAGTGATTCCTGGCAAAGAAGAAATAATTCTCCTGAACTTATTGCAGTGGGAGATCTTTGAGGGGATCATATGGAATAAAGAGTCTTTTGCCCTTAAAATTACTTTTAAAGGGAGATTTTCTAAGTATATTAGTCACTAGTAGTTAAAGGCAGATTACATTTATAATAAATGATAGGTGTTATCAAAGTGATTTCAGGCTTCAATCCACAAAGGCACTTAGGAGTGAATAGCTTTAAACTTGTGAATTGTCTGATAGGTTTTCATGGGAACACTCTTGGGCTCCCAGTGGAGCCTGTGTGTAAGAGCTTTGCTAGCTTAACCATCACAAAAGCCAACCAAATACATTTATAAAACAGCATCAGATGAGCTTCAGTGTGAACTAAGTCTCTGGACCAGTAACAGCTGCACTGCAGCAAAATGGCTTTGAGGCAGGTCTGGAAACATTACAGTGTCTGTCTGTAACAACGAGCTGGTTTCAGCTTGTCTTTGAGTATGGTGATCACCCACTTAAAAACCCCCGCCTTGATACATAACACTCACATTTGAAAATCTTCAACTTTGTCAATAACCACAGAATAATGCTAATTTCTTAAGCATAGGGCAAGAAATTGTTGGTGTCAGCGGTACGTACTGAGCAAAGACTGACTTTTAAGCAGTGACTCCAGCAGCTGTAGATGTTTGCTTAGCTGAAGCCACCTTCATTTACCTTCCCTTGAAGATGACAGCATTGTCACAACAGCTGTGTCATGTCATAAACTCAACCTCTAAAAGAACATTAATTGGAATCCATGGGGAGCACCTGATACTTTCAAGAAAACACAAAATTATGTCAAAGCACATCAAAGAAATGTAAGTTGCATGACAAGAAAATGTCAAAGTAATATCAATATACACAAATAAGAAGCTGAAAGATGAAATGCAACAAACATTATTGCCAGCTTTTGGAAAAAAATGCACAGTGTCCAGGTGACTGCAAAATTAATTGGGACACTGGGAAAGAACAAATTAGCTCACCAGCAGGTTATAGGTATGAGCTAGGAACCTAACTAAAATTAGCAAGACCAAATAATATGGCTTCAAGGTGACTGTAAACTTTGTAGAGTCTATACTACAGTAAGTTGATTTCAGGATATCTTCAGGTAGACAATTAACCAGTCTATGCTTTAAAGAACATGCTTTACTTCCCTGATTTGTTTTACGGGTTTTTCCCCATCACTGATGCTAAAGATTCATTTATCACAAGGTCTGAATCTATTAATTAAGCCTCTGAAGAGCACCAATAAGATTCTGATTAATCTTCAGTGCAGTTAAGCGTACTTTAGCAGCACTAATGACAAAGCTTCTACCAAAAAGGTAGTGCTACTTTTCTTTCCTCCTCTCCTAAGGTGGCAGTGAATGGGCCATTTGCACTAAAAATCATGGATGAGACTTCTCAATTAAGACTTTGTCATTTCCCTAAACCTCTGATTTTGCAGTTGTAACTTGAAAGGAAATTATATTCCAAACCTCTAGGAAGGTTTGTTACTACTGGCTGTGCAGACGATAAAGTGATGCTTCCATGCAGCATAATGAGGAGCAAAAGGAATGGATTTGTAGAGTGAAACACCCACGTACCATACCACGAGCAGCCCATTAGCAGGAGCAGTGCATGAGGGTGCTCCTGGAGGGCATTTTTTCATTTAGTTACGCTTTAAGGGAATCCAATCTGTGTGCTCGAAGACAACTTTTTCATGTGAATCAAAGCATGCTAAGGGGACAATTGCTCCTAAAGCACACTCCTACTCTGAACTAAAATATCACTGGTACATTGCCTGCAGGCACCAGTCTGTTCTTCTGGGTTCAGAAATGGAGCAGCAAATTAATGCTCCTGGCAGGACTTGAAAACAGGTTTACTAGGGTTCTTTGGGATCTCTAATACAAGTTCAACACTCTGTTACCAGAGGGAAGGATCAGGCCTTCAGATGTTTTACTATTGCAAGCTGATGTTTTGTCCTGTGTGCCAAGGTAGTCATAGAAGACTTCAGCACCATATATTGCAACTGGAAAGATAAATCAATCCCCTTCAAGCTTCGTATAGAGACTGAAAATTTCATAAATGATCTGAGGTGAAAAATTCCCAGAACTGGGATGGAAACTACATTTTGGGACTGAAGGACATGAGCACACACAAAAAATTAGGAAAACTGAAAAAAATCATTGCAAAGGCTTACTTGCTCACAGTACAATTCATTCTTAGCCTTCGGCAGAACTTGGAAGACTGAAAACTTTGGCTGAAGGATAGAAACACAGTGAAGACTGAAGGTGGGAACAACCATGAGTGACCTCTTTTGATATTTGAATCCCAAAAAAGAGATCACTGATACAGAATAGAAACTTTTCTAGTAACAGTAGGTCCTACTTACAGGAGACTCCACTCTCCCCTGCCCACATTTCTTTCCTGTTCTCCTGCTGTAAGTTTCTATTTTGGCCCTGAAGCACGCCAACTGCCCAAGCAATTGTTTTGTGCATCAGTTGTCTAGACAAAAATAGGGCTATCAACTTTTTTAGTTTTTTTTCATTTGGTTGCTTCTAAGGAAGTTTTTGCCTGGCATTGGAAAGCCTAATCCATGGCCAAACTGACGCTGCACAGACTAAAAAAGAGAAAGCAAGTTACACAGTTAGATGTGTGTTGTGCTCAGTGCAGACCAGTGACTCTAGACAGACCAGTATCACACCAGTAACATATCAGTCATCTCACTCAAAACTTACTGCCAGAAATTCTCCATTCCTCTCAGCTAGCAAAGGTGCTGCCTCCGCAGTCCTCATGCACCGAGCTGTGAAAGGAGCTGAAGAGCAGGGATGGCCCCTGAGCCCGCTGGAGCTTTATCGCTCCCTCATTCCCGCTCCCTCCCAGATCTCAGGCATACTCCCTTTCCCTGCACAGCTCCTGCCTTGCACAGCCTGCCCTCAAATGGCTTATGTCCCACTTGCCTACCTTGTCCCTAGTTTCCTGTACCAGGACAGCTACCCCACATATGCTCCCCATGCAGCTCATTAATGGGAGATCGAAACAGTAAATTTATACGGCGTGTTTCTAGCTGCAGTTCTCTGAGAGATTGTGCTTTCATGACATGTTTTCAGACACAAACATTACTTTCCTACCCTGGCCGTTGGCAACCTTGAATGTACCTTAGCAACACAGCCAAAAATAAGAAGCCTCAGGCACACAAACAAGTTACCATGGGGTGACAAGTTGCCATGTGTCAGCTACCCTGCAATGGCTGGCTGCACTGATATTGTTAAAAGCGTGCGAGGAGAGACCTGCGACTCTGTGATTTGCCTTCGCCACAGACTAAGAGTGCGTACACAGTTACTGCACATCAGCTGGTAGGAGATATTTTCTTTTCCGCTTTCATCCTGCCTGGGCTCATAGTGTTTCGCTGGTTGATTTGACAGGCCCTGTGCAGACACAGCCTGTGGATGGCTGGAAGCTTGTTTCTGTAATTTCCCGCTTCCTTCTGTCTGAAGTACAGCCTGGCACTGTGTGTGCAGACGCGGGGCTGGCAGATGCTGGCTGGCAGAGGGCCTAGGGAAGCACCCATGGAGTGGGAAGGAAACATTGGCTGTGATTTAGTGGATGGGGAGGGGTGGGAAAGACGGGGGTATATAGAGAAAAATTACGCAGATGCTTCTCAGTGCAGTGGGGACAACGAGGGTTCACAGCGGCTGGAAGATAATAGCTGATGGTGTGGCTGCGGTTCTGAGGGCACTGACTCAATACAAGGGAAAAAGCTCTTATGTCAAACAGGACCCTTTTTTTTTTAGTTTTTCTTTGAAGGCCGGTACAGTAAAATAGAAAATTTAGAAGCATACTGAAAAGAAATTTCAGTAAAGTATCTTCTCTGAGAAAAAACTGTGAATTAACATCAGGACTGAAGTTTGAAGCTATCTTCCTGCTATACCTTATTCTACAACAAAGGTTTTCTACAACTACTCAGTATTTCTGATCAGCTTATTTCAAAGTTTACAGTATTACCTAGTGACAGTTCCCTTATACTCAGACTCTGTGCACTAAATATATCTATTTAATGCTTCTAGTAATAAGGAAATAAATTGTTTCAGCAAGAAAATAACCACTGCAGATATTTGCTTGCATTATGTAAATGTTTGGGTCAGAGGAGAACACCCTCGGTGGGGAAAAATAGATAAATCCAAATAAAAACAGAGAAAAATGGAAACATGCATTACATCCATATTTATCCTGGTAATGAGCACAAGAGAGTTCAACAAATCTGCACTGAATGACATCCAGCTCAAGGTCCAGCATTTTGCATTTATTATTTAGCTGTTTGCATGAAAGTGTTGGATTTTTTCACTGCAATGTTTTAAGTGATTTGGACATGCCTTTCACAACTTAAACCATCCTGCTTTCTTAAAAATGCTATCCCTGGGCCTTGCTGGCTGGCAGGTCACATGGATTTCAACAGAAACACCACTCTGTCTTACTCAGGCCATATACAACAGCAGAGATTAAACCAAGCAAAGTCCCACGGGGACAATAGATAGGGAAAGACACATACTCCAGAATTTGCTGGATTATTTATAAAATGTGATCAGTTTAAATAGGCTGTTTCTATAGCAGCTCACGGATCTTCTGTATTTCTGAGATTTAGGTTGTTTTCTTGTTTTGGTTTGGGTTTTTTTGTCTCCTGGGTTTCTCACAATAGAAGTTGGACTTTTCCGTTTGTTTGCCTTCCTTCCCCTAACACCAACAAAATTTCTGGAATTGGCATTGGTACTCTGGATGCCTAAAGAAGCAATTCCTCAAATTGAGCCATGCACAATTTAATTTCTCTTGGGCTCTTAATAACCACAATATCTTTCAAACATAAGGTACAAAGCTTCCTTCCAAAAAGAAAACTTCAGGTTTTACTCGTCTGCCTTATTCCCCTGCTAAATCAAAGATCTCAAATTCTCACAGCAACAGAGGCAGCTACTTAGTTATCTGAATTTAATCAGATAACAACAATACACATAACTGTTCATTATTTATATCCTGGCGGCATTGTGTTATGCACAAAGCAATATAATGAAGACAGTCCTCTGCATGATACAGCTTACAGTCATTTCTATAGCCAACAAGAAAAAGTAAGGTGAGGATGGTCTTGATCTCTCTTCCTCAGTTCATCACCTCTAAAATAGTGGTTATTTGGCCTCAAAATTATTGGACATGTATCTACCATGGAAAATAGTGATAGTTACACACTTAGATAACTAGAGATTCTTGGAGAATTCTCCAGAGACATCATTTCAGCACTTCCAGCTTCCATGCTGTATGTGGAAGCCCCGGCAAATGTTACAGACGTGGGCTGTGTGTTCCTGTGAATCATAATGGCTTAAACACAGAAAGAGCATATAGGACAACCCCAATTTATTAATAAATAAGACAAACAAAAAACCACCTTGTATCATGCAGGCTATTCTCATGAGTTTTAGATGTGTGAGTCATGATTTCAAGCATTTGGGGCTGCAGACTTTGTCCCTGAATTTTGTTATTTCTGCCTCCGTGTGGGGCAACAGTCTCATCATTGACAGGTGCCTTTATGTTATCCTGCAACATGTAAAGAACTGCATCCTTACTTTGTACATTTAGAAGTATGAATCAGAAAAATTCTCACCTCTTTCTTTTACTGTTAGAGAATGGATAAACAAACTAACAGTGTGGTCTGAAGCAATAAACACTCGACCACTGAACTGGTTGGTTTCTGGTTTACAGGCTCTTGCACTGGGCTCCCACCAGCAGGAGGTTCAGCTATGCCAAGCATAATTAAAAATGTTATTTGCAAATATAATTCACAGTTCATTTATGGTGGGAATTGTTTGTTTCTTGCCCCTCAGGAATTTTCACTTTGTTGGCTGAACAAAAGAAACATTTCTTCATTTTAGGAACTGGATATAGGAAAAGGATCCTAATGTGTTTTCTTGATAATCCCCTTGTCCTCCTCACTTTTCCTATTTTACCTTAAGCTGCTGTTTAATTAAGGTGAAATAGGTGCACTTTGCTCCAGAACACACCATTACTAGGAAAAGCCACATAAGCACTGTGGGGAAAAAAGGACTGAAAAAAAGGAACTCCAACTTAGAGACAAGCTATATAATGAATCTCCATAAGAAATATCTATGGAGTTAATTAAACATTAAAACAGAAAACTGGAAGCTGCCAGCTGGGTCATCAAGTAACAAAAGATGCAGGAGACCAATAGTAGTGAGTGAGTGTAACCTCCCTGATCACCAAAACCGGAGGTTATCTTCACTGCCTCCTGCTAACCTAATACATCTTGAGAATTCACATTGTAAAATCTGCCTGAAAGCTTAATTCTCCCTCCTGTCAGAACTTTCTCAGATTCTGCCCTTCATAATGTCACATAAGCCCTCCCTCACCAAGCCACTATGGCCTTAAAATCCTTGAACCTGAGCTCTGTAGTCTAGCTGAGCATATCTAGTATACAGTTACATATACCCAAGGAATGAGCAGGTTTATAAAACATCACTGTACTGTCATCTCATCCCTCCTCACACACACCACCTGTTTGCTGGCTCATCTGTTTAGTTTTTTGGTTTTTTTTCTCCCCACCATCCATCTGTTTTGCTTTCCACTTTCTTCAGTGGTAAGCTCTGTGCTACATTTTTGTATAGGAACTAGCACAAAATGACACCTGCCAGCACTGAGGTATTAATGAAGTTAGCAGTAGAGTGCTAATAACAGGACCCTGGCCCAGTACAATTTTCACCTGAATCAGCTGAACTCACTTACCTAAAGGAAACAAAGGCTGCTACTCCAGCCTTTTATGTTTTCGGAATTTTTATTCATGGCACAGTTAACCATTTCTACCGTTACAGACAGTGCTGAAAGGTTCTATTTGCACAGTGGTACATCTTTCCTGAACTAATCAGGAAAGCACCGACCTCTTGGTAGGTAACAACAGACCGGCTTGCATTTGCTCTGTAGTGGTGACAGCTCCCTGCAATGCTGTAATTAGCATGCTGTGACAACCAGTAATGACACCAGCCAGAAGACAATCTGAAAAACACTACAGTAATGTTGAAGGGAATGAAATGTTAAACCCTGTAATGTCTCTACAGAGAACATAGAATTGAATCCACATCCAGCAGCTCGCTGCAAGCAGGAGCTCATGCAGCTGGACAGGGCTGGAGTGGGACGGTGCCTGCTTTGGGTGTGCAGAGTAAGGCAGGAAGGGAACTGTGTGTGAAGACTAGAGGTTTTGGTTCCTTCTTGAGTGAGCAGAAATGTGTCCCTGAATGCCACACACAATGGTATGTCTACACAGCTATGTATTTAAATATGTCCACACAGGTAATTATCTCAGCATAAAGTAACTGGGGAACCACCTGTCTTTGCTCCATCTCTCCCAGTCAAGTGTGCATCATATAGCCAAGGTACCAAGTAAGCAAGCAGAATATTTGCAGCCCTCTCCTTTTATCTAAAGGAGCTTAAACTATTAATATTTTCTTTTCTTTATACTTTCATGCTACATTTGCAGGAAGGAATTTCTCCTTTCCTGTGTCTGGAAGTTTTTGATTTATGGAGGAAGTAACCATTTCTCTTAACTTTGTCCTCAATTCTTACGCAATCTGGCTGTTTGGACAGGGCTTGAAAAAAACTAGTGAGGAAAACACAGCAGCTTCCCAGAACCTGTGTTCATTCAAGTGTTTCACTCAGCACTGGCTGTTGTCACAGCCAAGAAAATCCCAATTACTTACTCCCTTACCAGCTCAAGAATGTATCCTACAAAAGCTGCATAATCAGGAAAATAACCATGACTGCTATGTTTAATCTCCCCATCTTGTACATGCCCATCCAAGTCACTGAATCCCAACAACCTTAAAAGTAAAAAACACTCACTGGTTACTGCATTTGATTTCAAGGGCAGCACTTCACAGGGGACCTGCTCAAAACAGAATAAAGAGAGGGGATGAAACAAAGTGCCTCCAGACTAGAAGGACTGGGTGAATTTTCTCTTACAGCAATGTTATGATACACATTTACATTTTTCATACAGAGCTATTTGCACTTTTTGAAGTTCAGTTTACATCTTGACAGCTTCTCGTCAGTGCTGCAGAACAAGAGAAGCTAGGTGAGTCAGGGCCCTCTCTCACAGTCCTGGTTGTTTCAAAAAGTGTTTTGTAGCTAGTTATAAAGAAATGGGATGCTCACTTCATGACATGTTGCAGTACAGGTCATTTCCTTTTGATTAGTGAGGGCATACAGCCTTTTAATACTTTCTTTCTCATTCATTCCATCCTGTTTGTATCACAGATTTCCATTATTTTTTTTATGAACCATGGCTCAAACTTAAGTTTTTCAGAACTTCTTTCATTCTCATTGTAAAGACAAAAGAGCAGATTGCTCTGTAACAAAATGCACATGAAATAGTATGTGTTTTTCCTCAGTCACACAGCTTGTTCCATGGAAAAATTAGATAAATGCTTCTGACATTGCCAATAGGTCCCTAACACAAAAAGAGTACATAAAAGAGAAGTAACCCACTCTGCAAACTACTGGCACAGATACAAATATTACTCTGTGCAGGTATCCAAAACGCAATGCTAGGGTCAAATCCATATTTGCCTGTGGCTTTGCTAAAGTTACAACAGGAATGCTTTTGTTTCCTCCCCTTTCTCTAATTAGTGTCCCATCCATTACTGAGATGCAGCAATACTGACATTCCAGGAAGCAACGTGTGGCTCTTGCTGATCAGAAAAAGAGCTATAAATCTTGCAAGGAGAGATTGGTTTTAATTTGTGCCCATGGGAATCTGATGTTGAAATACTGGCCTTAAATATCTGCTCCATGGGGAGCTACTGCTGCACATTAATCCTAAATTTATCAGTTGTTGAGCTGTAGTAAGACAAGAAGAGCAAGGATTGACATAACCATAAGTGACGTAGCACCAGGAATGCCATACCATATACAGGAGTGCACTCACCCATGAAGCACACTACACCAATACTCACCCCCTACGCACATCCTGTGCTATTCACTTTGAGGAAGAACCAGCTCCAGACAGGCCAGGTTTACCACAGATCCACTCCGCACAAAGAGAAAGTTGTATGGAACAGCAACGCAGCCCATTGGCGAGACTTGTGAGGTTACCATCAGTTTTGCCACTTCATGAACTATTTTCCCTGGCTGTGATGATTCATAGTGAGACATTTGACTGAATCATCTTCCATACAGTCTCTTAACAAAAAAAAAAAAAAAAAAAAGAAAGAGATGAGAGAAATTCAGGAGAGTTTTCTGAAGTACCTCCCTGTGCTGAGCTCATGTGGTACGTTTTTTTGGCAGTGGGGGAGGGGGCTACAGCAGTGGCCCCTGCAAGAAGTTTCTCGAAAGCTCCCCTGGCTCCAAGTTGGACCCACCTCTGGCCAGGGCCGAGCCAATTAGCAACAGTGGCTGCATGTCTGCAATAGTATATTTAAGAAGGGGAGCCTGAGAGGTGGTTGGGACTTGTGAGGAGGAGTTGTGAGAAGGACACCTATGAGAACACCAAGGTCAGTGAAAGGAAGGAGGAAGAAGAGGAGGAGGTGTGCCAGAGCAGAGACCCCTGTATCCTGTGTTGAGATGGCAGAGCCGCCCCCCCAAAACACCCATGAAGGTCACTGGTGGAGTAGAGGTCAACCTGAAGCCTGTGGAGGAGCCCACACCAGGACAGACTTAAAGGAGGCCGGGACTCTGAGGGGAGAAGCAGCCCCCGCTGTGGTGGTTCAGCACTGGGAGGACTGGAACACGCAGGGGGGACCCACACCGGGGCAGCTCGGGAACGGCTGCAGCCCGTGGGGAGGACTCACTGCAGAGAAGGTTTGTGTAGGACTGTCTGCAGGGAGAGGGGGGGCATGGGGAGCAGGAGAGGGATGTGCAGCGCTCACCCCACCTCCCGAGAAGGAGGGAGCAGGAGCTGACTGTGACCCCCATCCCTGCCCCTGCGCTGCTGGGGGAGGAGGGGGAGAGATGGGGAGCAGAGCTGAGCCCGGGGAGAAGGGAGGGGTGGAGGGAGGTGTTTTTGGATCTGCTGGTGCTTCTCACTGTCCCACCTTGTCTGTTAAGTGTTGTTTTTGTTAGTGTTTGAATTAAAGTGATGTTTTCTTTTCTTCCCCTAATAAGTCTGTTTTTACCTGTGATGGTTATGGGTGAGCTGTATGTGGATCCTTGAGCCATTTTGTTTCATTTTCTCCTTCCCATTCCTGAGAGGGGAAGAGGGGGGTGAATGGCTGCATGGTGTTTAGTTGCCCGCTGGGCTCAAACCACATCACTCCCTTCAGTTTAACACACTTTTTGATTATGCAGCTTCCTATCTTTGTTGCAAGCTGACATGAGGTCATCATGATCCATTCAAGCTGCCTGTGTTTTACACAGTACACTCACCTACTGCTGAAAATGGCACTCCAGAATGCAGATGCCCTTTAAAGTCTTCAGTCAAGAACAAAACGTACATACCGTATTTAGCAAGTCTCAAAATCCTCTTTGCTGTGGCTTCTCATACTGGGACTTTTCACAGAGATGGCTGTAAAATGGATGCTGAGTATTTTTTTAAGGTACAGTAACACAGATGAAGGGCCTGTGCTTTCTTTGAAAGGCTTGGTAAAATATATACGATTACATTTAATTTTTTAAATAAACCTGTAAAAATCTTTCCTATATCAATATGTAAAAATGGATATTTCCCGTATTCTATATGTAAAAATCTTTCTAATATCAGATTGTAGCAAACATATCTTTGGTAAAATGCAAAAGTCTCAAATGGACAGAGATAGCAGCTCTTTTTCCATGAGATAAATCTTGATATTCATATAACTTTTATTATAAATCATTAATATCTCATAATTATTAACAAACTTGTGGCAGCCTCCTGAGGCATGGTAATGCTGCTATCTCCACTTTAGAGAGAAGGAGATGAAACACTGAAAGACTGTGGTTCACCTCATCGAACTTTAAGCCATGTTGTCTAAATAACCTGGGCTTGCTCTATCATGAAGAAAAAGAGAAGCAAGCACTTTCAGAGAGTGACTGGTCCTTACTAAAATAAGTCATTTTAAATTACTCTCAGGGATTACCTAGTCCTAAACTAGATACAGAGAGAAACTGGATGGCTGGAGAATACAAGACTCTAACTTTGTTTAGATAATTCCTATGCATGGGGACCTACTTAAATTAAAAAGAAAGTATGCAGCAAAACAGTATTTTGAGCTTATATTTCTCAGAAGCTGAGCCCACATGTTAACTACTGAGTGACATGAAATAGTGAACAAGATACTAGAATGAGCATTTGCTGACAATCTCCTTCGATGGATTTGATGCAATAAGGAAACTATGAAATAAGTTTAAACTATCACTAATTCTATAACACAGCTATTACTTATGAAGACCAAAGTAGCTTGTTTGAAAGTGCTTGATAGGTACAATGATGTATAAGAAAATTATTGCATATAAAAATGGTAAAACTAGTGACAAGGTTGAATACTACAAACAACTTTTCAAAAATGTATGCAGCAATTCATCAAACACATAGATGGATCGTGCAGCTGGCTTTTCTTTTGAATTCATTAGAACAGAAAATGAAAAAGTAAGGTCAAAAACCAGCCAGGATTTTTGGACTAAAATATACCAATATCACATATTTCAGGAACTGTCTGGTTTGTTTGTTAAACATAATTTGACTTGTTTTCCTTTACTTTATTTCTGTTTCCTTAAAATATTCCCCTATCGCAAATCTTTCCTGGAGCTTCTGCATGAAATGTGGCAGCTTTCAAGTAACACAAAGGCAGAGGAAAGTGAGCTAGCATCCAAAGGGAGAGGAGAGAATGAAGCCACAAGAGCACAGTTGGGTTTTAAGTGTGTTACAGTCATCTTATAAAATTCCCATCAGTTTGGCTAGTTACACTGCAGTTTTTCCATAATATTTTTTTTCCAGAAGAAATGAAGTGTGATACTGTGGATTGTGTTCAAAATCAACCGCTATCGCTGATTTCAGTGGAGTCGTTTGGAGTGTAAAGCTAGTGCAGAATTTTGGTCTGTCTTGTACAGCTAAACTAAAACAGGTGTTCAGAACAGACAGAAATGGGGTGGCCAAACCATGGGTCTATTCAAACTAGTATTAAATGTATTCCACATTTTGGAAACCAAGTCACAGCCAAAGTGGTTTGGGTTTAACATAGTGAGTGATGCTATTTATTTCCCTTTTGCAACAGTTTGACAACATCCAAGGCAATCAATCATGTATTTCAGATAAAGTTCTGGTTTCTGCTGGGCTTGGTTTTGTGTGCTGTGGTACAGCTGAGAAATCCATGAGGAAGATTCTTTTCTTTTCTCTTCTTTTACAAACCTGGCTGCTTTTCAATGTTTGTATTAATTCTAAAATCAATTCAGATTGATTCACATCTCATTAGCCCGCTCATGTATCTACTAATTTAAAGAGGAACTGAAATGCTTTAAAATAAATATATTCCAAACATTACTTAACTCTGGTAACCATAGTTTACATACTGTGCAGGCAATGAAGTGTCAAAGCACTGAAAAAAAAGAACAAAGAAGCCAGTCTGTGGAATCGATACACAACTACACCACAGCAGCTACAGAGCAAAAAAGAAGTAATAGCAGAGAGCTCCTATGGTTTAGACAAGTAGTTTCAGGCAGCTTGTCAATACAGCGCCCATACAATCTCTTGCACTTGTTTTTACAAGATGGGAAGACATAAAAGAATATTTAGGTCAAATAAATAATATATATCTCATAAATATTACAAGTCAGTGGGTGTGTCCTTCAAGGTTTCTCTTTAGTGGACAACATTTGCTTCCTGAAAATGAATGCAAGTGTATTTTAATCATTTATACCAAGAGTACCAACGATTTATATTATCTTCCTGTTCTTTCATATACATATCCATAAGGCTGAACTTAGCAAAAAAACATAAACAAACAAACAAAAACACTGAAAAAATAAAAATCAAGGAAACACATTCCAGGCATAAATGAAAATATACTGGGTCAGTTCCTGGTTATTAGATCTCTTTCTCTCATAAGCAGGGCTGTTACTAACTCTTGTCTAACTACTGAGTGGTCCAGAATTTTCCTCTTTCACTAGCTATAGATCTGAATTCATCCTGAAACAAAGACTAAATTTAAGATCAGATTCATCACTTTTGATTAGGATTAGGAATCAAAATGCAGAGAGGTGGAACCATCCAGTAGCCCAAGTCCAACAGCTGTGCATTCCAACTCCTATTGTATATGTATTTACTACTTCTTTACATCATACCATGCATTTTCCTATTCATTATCAGCCACCCACTATCAGGGATGGCCATGTGCTCTCTAACTCACTGCTTTGCTTAATAATCTACTTACTATATCGTCTTGTCTCACTTACTACACTTGACACATTTCCAAGCACCTATTTCAAGCAGCTAATTACAATCATTACTGGGGGTGCCTTTCAGACCAGTATACATGCCTCATGTTTGCCAGACAGTAGATCCAGAACTCCCTGTCTTGTGTGTACTCAGTTAACAGATAAAACCACAGCCTAACCATTTTTAAAACCTGTTGTAGATCATCATTGCATCAGTATGTCACTGAGAACTGGCTTGGCCTACACCAAGATAAGCTAATTCTTTTCAACAATTTCATCCCAAATTTCCCCCAAAAGCTTCTCTGATAACAAAAGACTTCAGACAAAACATTACAAAGATTATAACCACCAAGAAATGTATTCTTCTGCAACATGCCTATCTGAATTTTAAGAGTGCTATGACAAGCGGCAAAAATAACAACTTCAAGGTCCCGCCGCTGGATTCACTGCTCAGGATGGATAGGGATCTAACCCAAGTCTGCAGCTCAGAGCTTTCCCAGCTTCTATACTCACAACTTGTCCTGCTTAGCACACAAGGTAGTAATGCAAAAACAGGCTGGTCTCAAGCTGCATATCCATAGAATTACTCAAAAACATCTAAGAGGAACAAATACTTAAGCTATTATGCCTACAGTCCATGGCTTGAAGCATTTCTGTTATAGGGATGTTACAGTTGCGAGGACATAAGCAGAGGTACATTTACCTTTTTCGTACAATAGCCACCATACAGGAATTCAGACACTTCTCATGTTGCAGTTGGTCAGCATTGTACTTCTTCATCTGGCCACTTAGCTATCTTCTGTCCTGTTTGATGTAAACCATTACCCTGCCACCGAGGTTTAGAAAGAAAAAGATGGAAAGAAGAAATATATCAGTCATTGCATCCATAAATGAGGACAGAGGATTTTTATAGCTTCTGTTCGGGCCATTTCTGTGGTGGTTACTGGCACGTATAGCAGTACTCCTGGGATAAGCTGAAACCTAATGGGTTATAGCAGCCTTTGTACAAGACTGTTAAAAATAGAGCTAAAAGAAGTGACAGATACAAAAAGCAAGGCTAGATTCTTTGGTGCTGTGAATGAGTTTGTTACAGTATTAAGCTATCAGTATGAACTAATTTTACACAAAGGCACTGGAACAGCATTACTCTAGATTCAGAAGTGGTGCTTTCCCCAGGGAAGGCTCCCAGGAGAACCACTTCCGATTGCTTTTACCCCACCCCACTTCCCTTTCAACCCTGGGAAGGAGTGCTATATTTCAACTCCTGCCAGAGAGAGAAAAATGAGAGAAAAATCATTGTACCAGGCTTGAAATCCCCAAACGCTTTTAGCGGTTGTGATTTCCCCAGCGAGCAATTTTTAACAGAATGAGCAGATAAAATTACACCGCAAACCATCAGACTGAAGGATAGAGCCTTCATCATAATCAAGCATCATTCTCACAACTGTTTCATCTCAGGAATTTCTTGAATATTCATTCCTCTTAAAAGCAAGGGACAGAGATCTTGGAAGGACTCTAAATACACACTGTATACAAGAACTCTGTCGATGCTTTATTGTAGTAGAAATGCTGGCTATATTTACTGGGCATGTATTTACTCTTCCATGAGGGTAAGCCCGGGCAGCCCAGTGTTCTCAGCTACAGGAGGTACAGCTGTACATGTGTACAGCAGCTGTACAGTTGTGCTGTTTGCACTGTTGCTGTATCGGCCCCAAGTTCCCTACCAGTCAGACACTGAACACAAATATGTAGAAGTGACATCAAGAGGTTATAAATTTATAGCCATGTAAATGAAATCATGATGAACCACCAGCTCTGCTCATCACCCTTTTCCTCCTGATCCTGAATCCTTCTTTCTAGTGCTATTTTTTATTCATATGATTGCTGTGAATAATGACTGCTCTTATAAATCTTCACAGGTTCAGATACTTAATCACACACCTCCTGCATTTATGACCAGGGTAACAGCTCTGTAGACCTGACTTTTTAAGGCCAGCTTTCAATTATCAGCTCTATGGTCACATATTTTACCATTCCCCTTTTCTTCACAGTTTCTAAATGTCAGACATATAAAGCATTTGACATTTAGGGAAACGCCAGAATTATAACAACTCCCCCATGTTATGACCCTGCACTAATTTTTAGACAACACATGCTAATAGACATGCAATTTTCAAGACTTAATTTCAATCCTAATATACATAATTTAAAATCACCAATTTAAAGCATTTTAAAATTTAAATGAGGGCTGTTGCTACTATAAAAAAATTGAATTATAAGCGTGATCACTGAGCCAAAAATATGAGTGAATATATAATTAGCATGTAGCATATAAATGCCATGGTAAGAACTGACACTGGTTACAAATAATTGATTTGTGAATAGATGTGTTCTCTATGAACTTCAGAAATCTTGTAACTCAAAATCATGCTCATCACAGAAACTGGTCATCTTAGCTGAAAATATTTCTATGGATGAATGAGCCATGAAAATTAATCACTTTTATGGCCACAGAAAGAGGTTGTTCTGGGTCACTGTCCAGATCGTAAAATATTAGAAGGCTGTGATCTATTTTATAATTCATCATAGGCTATAGTTAGCCCTGCAGATATTAAAAATCATTTTCCTGCTCTTCCTGAAACAGAAATTGCTCTAGAGACCTCTGCAGCTCATAGAGTTTAAATGCCAAGTCCAATAATTTGATTAATATTTATCTGTAAATTATAATATTTTTGAACAAATTGTTTATTAGTATTTGAGATGGGCATCCCAAAAGAAAATGCATCAACAAACCTAGCTCTTAACATTTCAGTACTGCTGCAATCACACGGAAATTCAGCATGTTAATCATTATCAGTAGAACTAACAGTAAAATTATTCTAAAATACTGGAGCCCAGCAGTGTATTCCATAGATATGCAGTTCTTCAGCAAACATCAGTGGATCTTTTGATAGCACAAGAAGGCCAAAGTTAATGTCTAAAAGAGGTGGGCAGAAATTAGCATTAGAAATCATATGACTGTTAACAAATGTGCCCATAACTGTTTTTCTCCCAGAAACATGAAAAGAAAAATGAATGTCAAGTAATATAGCCAATCATTTCCTCATAAAAATTAAAATTTCAATCATGTTTAAAACATAAAAATATGCAAATAGGCAGATAAAATTGTACTGTCTTTAATATTAATGTACAGGACATGCACTAAGCAAACTTGATCATGAATACATCCTTAATCATAGCACATTAGGCCTGTGCTAACAGTATTACTGTGAAGACTTTTCCATTATTCTAAAGAAAAAGCAAAGTATCTCTCAACCCAAAAATGTTATTATCAGCATCTTACATTTTTTTACCGCTTGGAACAATAACAAAGAATATTTTCAAGCACTAAAATACCTAGCAACATTTACTTCTTTACCATGCAAAAAGGCAATGTAATATTGTCCCTTACAAATCCTTATTGATTTTCATTATGTTTTTTCAATATTTAACTGTAGTGAAACTCCAGTTCATACATTTGTTGCCCAGAGAGTCAGTGGAATCTCCATCTCTGCAAATACTCAAACTGGACAAGGCCCTGGGTGACCAGGCTGTATAACTGGACCTGCTTTGAGATGGGGTTTGGTCTAGAGACCTCAAAAGGGCCCTTCTAGCCAGTCTGATTCTGTGACTGGTTTCAGGGTTTCTAACCTCTTAGATTCTCTGACAAATTATTACCATTAGCAAGTCACCTAATGTCTGTGGAGTTGCCTGTGCAATCAGTCTTGGACCAAGGAAAGATTAATTATTTTTGATCAAAAGCTAAATTAAGTGATGTAACTTCTCAGTTGGGTCTAAGAACAAGGCTAAGGGCAGTTAGTGCATCTCAGCTAGCAAACAATAACTTGATAAATTACTGATGCTTGATCATGGTTCTCTCCTCTCACACACTGTTGAGAACAACTGCACAAAAGAAACACCAGTCATGAACAGGCAAACAAGACAAAAGAAAATTTCATAAGTAGTATTTTAAAAGGGAAATAAAGTTAGGGATCGAAGCAGGAGGGAGTTGTGGACAGAGCGTCAATGAAAAGTACAATAGTAACTCTATTATTTTTTGTTTAACAGAAGAGTGGAAATGAACATTAGATCAGTCGACAGGAAACACAGCTTCTCCTTGTCACCACACGTTTGCCTTTGAAAGGGAATTCTGGAAGTAATGGAAAAGTTAAAAGCCCATGTGATGATGGCTGATTGTCACTGGGATCACACCCTGCTGTCTAATGTACAGCACCACCAATAACAGTTTTGTCTGTGTATTAATTTTCTCTGTACTAGCCACATGTGAAGATGCTGCCTAGACAGTTAGGTAGTAAAAGCAGTCAGAAGAGCAGGAGGATTCTGAAGATGCTATTTCATTACCTGTCATATTCATTATGTGAAAAAAACAGAAAAGGTTCATTAAATACCTCTGTTTCA
Source organism: Tyto alba (assembly GCF_018691265.1). Classification (NCBI taxonomy): domain Eukaryota; kingdom Metazoa; phylum Chordata; class Aves; order Strigiformes; family Tytonidae; genus Tyto; species Tyto alba. Next base: position 22,134,209 of record NW_024881282.1, on the reverse strand, counting down.
TAGAAAAGAAGAACACTTCTGGAAACATGATCCACCAAAGAAAAACATAACAAGTATATCCAGCTACTTACATGGCAGGTATGGAAAAAAAATAGCACTTACAGCACAAACACCAAACAAAACTCAGAAATCTTTGAGGTTCATAGCATTTAGGACCAAAAGGTATCTCTGGATCAACAAGTCTGACCTCTGTAAGACTTCATCTAATAATTCTTACATTTGAATAAATCAGTCAACAGCATTAACAAGTCATTTGAAAGAGGATAATGAGGTGGTGGCATAGATGTTTCATGGGACACATCTGCCAAGTGCCAAAGGGACCACAGGAGAGACTATATGTAATCAATAGGTAGTGGAGGCTGGCTCCAGAAGCTCATCAGAGGCGATGAACACTTCTCAGTACTAAATGTAATGTTTCTTGAAGGGTTTTGGAAGAGAAAATGAGCCTCTCATATTTGAAGTTTGAGAGGAAAGAATCAGTGGAGGGTTGTTAAGAGAGGAGTAAATTGGTCAAAGCACTGCTCTAGGAAAGTGACCTCTGCAAGTGGCATTCTGGATGGATATCAGCTGGAGAAGGCTGCATTTGTTGAACCTGGGTAGAATCATGCTTCAGTGATGAGTGACTAGGCAAGAGCTATTACCATGCAGGTGGTCAAGAAAGACAATATCAAAATCTAAAGGGCATAGATTGAGTCTGAATGAAGGACACAAACAGGTCTGAGTTTGAGAATAATCTCTGAAAAATAGTCAGGATGGTGACCAGTGATCAAGGCAGGAAGTAACTGGGAAATTCACATATATATATATAAAGTCACATATATATACATTTATATTTTTTTCTTTTCAAGATGACTGGGTGCAATAAAGCACAAATTTTGACTTGTCTTTGTTGTGATGTCTTGACAGAAAACTTAAAAGTAGTTCTGCTACTGTTGCTCTATAAACATGGTTATATACGGCACCCATTGCTGGATTGGTGGTAATATCTGAGAGGTTTGGCTAAGACGTTTATCCTAACTAAAAGACCAGTCCTTCAGTCCTTTCAAGTAAAATCTAACAGTGATTGTTTCCAATTCCCCACTTCCCCACATCATTAACTATGATCATGGTTCTGTCTGACCTGTCTTAAACTGTACTTGCATTATTACACACTTGGAGTCCCCAGATCTCCAACACTGGTATTAGCAAATCAGCAATTCATAAAGGTGTTGTCATTCAGAGTGTATGTCACAGTGTAACTACAAACGTTTTATTTTCAGTGGATTTGTCCCAGAATAAATTCTAACTTTCAATTGATTACATGGATTAAAGAAGAGCATCACTTTCACACAAGTGATAATTCTGTAAAAGACATGTTGGATCCATGAGGAATTTCGAAGATACTTTCCTCTTTGATACAAAAGAGGAAGTCAAACTCTTCCATTCAACAGATTCTGCCACCAACCAAGCCCACAGATAAAGCCCTTACATGGAACATCATATGTAATACAAAGCAGTCTTCAGACACTAAAGCTGTTTCTGCATGAGGAGTGCACCTTGTTGGACAACCCCTCCATCCAATCTCCTCACACAGCTGTTATTTCCCATTTCATGCACTGCAGTGCATTTCATTTGGATATTTTTTTTAATTACATTTGTAAGCTTACAAACAGTTTCAGGGGTATCATGCTCAGATCATAAATGTGTATATCTCCCATTTCTTTCTTTTGCAGCCTGATCATCACAGGGGTTATATACAGTTTGTTAAGATATCATGACAGCGCTGCCTACAACAGTCGCCAGTTCCTACATTCAAATGTGATAGCATATCTTTAAGCACTGTTATCACAATTTCCATCAAGGTGCAAGTGTGAACATTTAAATCATCATTTATATGTCGCAGCCATAAAGTCACTTGCCCTTCTGTCAGAGAAGTTGGCCGTCTCACCTATTATAACTGAACACACGTTTTAGAAATGTTCTCAGAAATATTCCCCATGCTTTTAAGAGCCATGATGCCCATTATCTCATTTAAAGTAACTATAATTATCAATGTGCCTTGAATAATTTTGAACCGTGGGCTATTACTTTACCAGCAAACAGCAACCAAATATAGCTGCAAGCCAGCCTTTCCACTTAAGCATGCTCAATATAATGGTTTGTAATACAAACTTTCCCCAGTATAACATACACCTTTCAGTATTTTTATTACGCTTGTCTTGTTTTATGTTCTAAGAACCCTGAGAAGTGAGCACACCGACAATATCCTCCGTGGTCTTTTGAAGAACTTCAAGTACTTTGTGGTGGCTGAAAGAAGCTCAGTGCCTCTCACATTCATCTCATGCTTTAGCCCCAATTAGTAAATGAACACTGGGATGAAAGCACTTTTTGTAGATGTAATCAAAAATAGTCAAAAGTAGAAACAAAGTGCATTGTCCTCAGTTCCAGAATAATCCAGCCATGATAAATCATAAAAAAAATAAAAATTAAAAAAAAAAAAAAAGAGAGAGAGAAAAAATATTTAAAGTACATATGCAGAAGTAAAAGAAAATCAGTTAAAGGAAGCAGGAAAGAGACATAGCTGCTACCAAAAAAAAAGCATGAGTAACATGCAGGGAAACATCTCCCCCAGACAGACAATTTTGGAGACACTGAATACTGAGCCATTTATCAGACAGAAAAGAAAGGAGCCCACTGGCAGAGGACAACTTGTCAGAGCAGCTTTGGTTACTGAGAGCATTTGGCACCCAATGGAAAAGGACTTTTTTCAAACATCTACGACCATCAGAGTATCATGTTCTTTTACCTGAAGAGAACAAACTGTGAGTTATAAAAAAATTTTCCTTACTATAATAACGTGCAACAAGGAAAAAATTCAGTTGCTACTACTTTTGGGTAAAGTCTTTATTCTGGCTTGTGCCTGTGTAGAACTTGTATTTGATATAGGCATTTTCCAAAAAGGTATTAAGAGGTAATGGAAGCATTACTTGCCTGGATGCGTTGTTCCAGTGCTTAATTATCTTGATATTAAATATTTGAGCTTAATTTTGAATCTGAACTTCTCTAACTTCAGCTTTCAAACATTACACACTTTTCTGTTAGATTCAAGAGCCATGCCAAACCCTGGTGAAAGTATGCTGTAATCCAGTCATCTCTTGATCTTCTTTTAGACTAACTGAACAGAAAAACTTCTATAAATCTTTCACTATGAGACATTTTCTCAGGTCTTCAATATAATTTCTGCGACTCTTTCCTGCATTCTCTCTCATTTCTCAGTACCTTCTTAAAAAATGCTGGCCTGAACTGTATCCAGCTTTCAAATATTGATCTCATCAGTCCCCTGTCCAGAAGTAACATTACCTCCCTGGTTTTGTTCATGATTCTCCTTATATCACAGCAGCCCTCTTTGTTACAGCTCTGCATGGGGAACTCACATACAAGCACCTACTTCCTGTGCAGAGTCAATGTTTTCCAGCCCCCCATGATGTAGGTATGACTACATCATCTCTTCTTAGAAATACAGCTATGCATTTAGCTGCACGTAGTAAAAAACAACTTGTCTGAATGAGATGTATGGCCAAAAGCTTCCCTTCTCAGTGCCCTGCCTTCCTCTTCATTTACCATCACACCCGTCTTTGTAACATGCCCACTCTTTGCCACTGGTCCTGTGGGTTATTGAACGACTGTGAGTCTGGCACAGGCTCTGTTGGAAGCTAGTGTTTTAAGAGGTTGTAGCAAACCAGGTATTAATCCACTTCACATGTTTTTTAGTGAAGATTGGCACTTGTGTTATAATGACATATGATCAGACAAGTGCCTTTCAAAAATCTGTTGCATCTGTGCAGGAACAAAATATATCTTCCTATTGTAATAACATAATGTCTGTGTGATAAGACTTATTTTCTATTAAATTGTTATAGATTGGCAAGTATTCTTTTATTCTCCATTTCCTTTCTTTCCTGTAGTAACGGACAAAGGACTGAATTGCGGTAAGGGAATAAACCCCAAGCATTCTCTATACAACCCTTACTTTAGTTATGCTCCTAATAGTTTTCAGCATGCCTAGCAATTGAGAAAAAATAAGTGAAGACTTCAACACTTGGTTCACCAATGGGTGGAGAAAAAGAAAGGGTTTTTTTCTAAAAAAAAAAAAAGGTAAAATGGGCTGTGCAGTGCACAGAGTATTCCAGCTCAAAGATTCTGAAAGGTCAGTAATAACTGCACAATTTTGTGCATGGGCAGAGTTTGGCTCATTACATGGTCTGAGTGTCTAAATTACACTTATGTCACACTGAAGATTAAATCAATGTGAAGCTAGCTCCCTGTCAAAATAAAAAAAAAAATATTGGCAAAGAGGAAGGAATTAAAAAGAAGTGACAAACACATTTACAGAACCTCATGTCACTTCTCACTTTGCAGGAGAGAATCCTTGAAGTAATTAAAGGCAGGCCCAAGCAAGGCAGAGAGCATTCATAGAGAAGATGGATGCATATTTGAAAGTAAAATTTACCTATATTTTTATTGCTATCTAAAATTTAATGCTAAGCAATAGATAAATTATAGAGAAAAGTTCAGGAACAAGATAACTGGACTGTAAGTACTTTAACACTGAGTTTAAAAAATTATAATAATTATAAATTTGCATATAGAATTCTAATTATATGTTACTTTGCTGCTTTATGGGATATTTGTTTCTCAACAAATTTTACACTTAATAAGTTCATCGTTCAAAGTTTTTAATATTTTTCTGAAATATAAAATTCATATTTAATACCACTTTGGATATTTAAGGAAGATTTTAAATGTCCCAGAAGAAAATTCTAACAAAAGCCATTTCTGAAATGCAAACAGGCTGCTGTCATATATTTGGGTTCTTCACACTTCCTTTATGCAGCTAACCATAGAATCAGAGAATCACAGAATGGTTTGGGTTAGAAGGGACATCTAAAAGTCATCTATCTACACCTCCCCCAGCCCAGGGTGCTCCCAGCCCCGTCCAACCTGGCCTTGAACCCTTCCGGGGAGGGGGCAGCCACAGTTTCTCTGGACAACCTGTTCCAGTGTCTCACTACCTTCTCAGTGAAGAACTTCCTTACAACCAAGCTAAATTTACCCTTTTTCAGTTTAAAGCCATTACCCCTTGCCCTGTCACTACATGCCCTTGTAAAAAGTCCCTCTTCAGCTTTCCTGTAACCCCCTTTAGGTACTGGATGGCCACTATAATGTCTCCTCAGAGCCTTCTCTTCTCCAGACTGAACAACCCCAACCCTCTTAGCCTTTTGTAATAAGGGAGGTGGTCCAGCCCCCTGATCATCTTTGTGGCCTCCTCTGGACTCACTCCAACATGTCTATGTCCTTCCTGTACTGGGAGCCCCAGTGCTGAATGCAGTACTCCAGGTGGGGTCTCACAAGAGTCGAATAGAGGGGGAGAATCACCTCCCTCAACTTGCTCGTCACACTTCTTCTGATGCAGCCCAGGATACAGCTGCCCTCCTGGGCTGTGAACTCACATTGCCAGGTCATGCTGAGCTTCTCATCAACCCCCAAGTCCTTCTCTGCAGGGCTGCTCTCAATTCACTCATCACCCAGCCTGTATTTGTGCTGGGGTTGCCCTGACCCACATGCAGGACCTTGCACTTGGTCTTGTTGAGCTTCATGAGGTTTGCACGGACCCACCTCTCCAGCCTGCCCGGGTCCCTCTGGATGCCATCCCTGCCCTCCAGTGTGTCGACTGCACCACACAGCTTGGGGTCATTGGCAAACTTGCTGAGGGTGCACTCAATCCCACTGTCCATGTTGCCAACAAAGATGTTAAACAGCACCGGTCCCAGTACTGGCCCCTGAAGAATGCCACTTGTTGCTGGTCTCCATTTGGACATCAAGCCATTGACTGTAATTCTTTCAGTGTGACTATCCAGCCAATTCCTTATCCACTGAGTAGTTCATCTGTCAAATCCATGTCTCTCCAATTTAGAGACAAGGATGTTGTGAATTACAGTGTCAAATGCTTTTCTCAAGTGCAGGTAGATGTTGTCAGTTGCTCTTCACCTATCCACTAACACTGTAACCCCATTGTAGAAGGCCACCAAATTCATCAGGCAGGATTTCATGAAGGCATGTTGGCTGTCACCAATCACCTCCTTATTTCCCATGTGCCCTAGAATAGTTTCCAGGATGATCTGCTCCATGATCTTGCCAGGCACAGAGATAAGACTGACTGGCCTGTAGTTCCCTGGCTCTTCCTTTTTTCCTTTTTTAAAAATTAGGGTTATGTTTCTCCTTTTCCAGTCAGCGGGAACTTCACTAAACAGCCACAGCTGCTCAAATATGGTGGATAGTGGCTGTCGTGGTTTGAGCTCAGATGGTACCATTCAGCCGCTCACTTCATCTTCCCCACTGAGAAGGAGAAAATAAGCAAAGGCTCATGATTAGAGATAAGGACAGGGAGGGATGACTCACCCATTATGGTCACAGGCAAATGACAAACTCATTAGGGGAAGAAAAAAAGAACATAAAATTAATACAGACACTAACAACAACACTTAACAGACAGAGCAGAACAGAGAAAAGCATTACCACATCTTAAAAACACCTTCTCCCACTCCTCCCTTCTTCCCAGGCTCAGCTTTTCTCCCGACATCTCTACCTTCTCCCCCCAGCAGTGGAGGGGCAGGGAATGGGGGGGTGCGGTCAGTGCTGCTCCTTCTTCCAGCTTTGGGGGGGAACATCTGGAACTTCTTCCCCTTGATCCAGCGTGGTCCCCCTCTCACAGAAGACAGTCCTCCACAAACTTTTTCTGACTTGAGTCCCTCCCATGAGCCACAACATTTCCCTAGCTGCTCTGGCATGGGACACCAACCTTCTCCGACTTGAGTCCTTCCCACAGGATGCAGCCTTTCCTGAGCTGCTCTGGCATGGGACATCCCTGCGTATTGCAACCCTCCCAGCACTGAACTACAACAGTGGGGGCTGCTTCTTCCCACAGGGTTCCAGTCTCCTTCGGGCACAGTCACCTGTGTCAGCATAGGACCCCCCACAGACCACAGGTTGACATCTGCTCCACCATAGACCTCCATGGGTGACAAGGTGGGGATGGCCCCTGATGCCGCACAGTGGGCTGTTGGGGGGGTCTCTGCTCTGATGTCCCCCCCTTTTTCTCCCCCATTCTTCCACTGACCTTGGTGTTCACACAGATGTCACAACTCCTCCTCCCAACTCCAACTCTTCCTCCCATGTCCCCTTCTTAAATATGTTATTGTAAAGGCACAGCTAATTGGCTCGACCTTGATGCAGAGGTGGGTCTGACTTGGAGCTGGGGGAGCTCTGAGAAGCTTCTCACAAGGGGACGCCACTATAACCCCCTCCCCTGCTACCAAAAAAACCCCACCGCTCACTCAAACCCAGAACACTGGCTTAGCCACTTCATGCACCAGTTACCTCAGGACCTGCAGATGCATCTCATCAGATCCCATGGACTTATGCACCTTCAGGTTCCTTAGATGATCTCAAATCTAATCTTCTCTGACAGTGGTCAGTTCCTAATTCTCCCAATCCCCACCTTTGCCTTCTGCAACTTGGGAGGTGTGGCTGTAGCACTTGCCAGAGAAGGCAGATGCAAAATAGTCACTGAGTATCTCAGCCTTCATCATGTTTCAGGTAACCAGGTCTCCCGTTTCCTTCTGGAGAGAGCCCACATTTTCCCTAGACTTCCTTTTTTCACTGACGCACCTAAAGAAGTGTTTCTTGTTGCCCTTGACATCCCTGTCCAGATTTAATTCTATCAGGGCTTTAGCCTTCCTAACATGATCCCTGGTTGCTCAGTTTCTCTGTATTCCTCCCAGGCTACCTGTCCTTGCTTCCACCCTCTGTAGGCTTTCTTTTTGTGTTTGAGTTTGTCCAGGAGCTCCTTGTATATCCATGCAGGCCTCCCGATGCTTTTACCTGACTTCCTCTTTGTTGGGATGCATCACTCCTGAGCTTGGAGGAGGTGATCCCTGAATATTACCCAGGTTCCTTGGGCCTCTCTTCCCTCCAGGGCTTTATCCCATGCTATTCTGCCAAGCAGATCCCTGAAGAGGCCAAAGTCTGCTCTCCTGAAGTCCAGGATAATGAGTTTGCTGCGCACCCTCCTCGCTGTCCTAGGGATCTTGAACTCCACCATTCTTGGTCAGTGCAGCCAAGGTTGCACTCAAGCTTTATGTTCCCCACAAGCCCCTCCCTGTTGGTAAGGACAAGGTCCAGCATAGTACCATTATGATCTGCAAGAGCTGTTACTAGAATATGAACTTACTTAATATTTTTATTTAAATTACTGTAAGATTACAAATGGAGGAAAATCCAAAGGAAAAAATAACTCCAGGTAGGAGTGTACTGAGGACTGTCACTTGACTTGGTTGTCCTTCAGAGTGGGTTTGATTATATGGATTAAAGCCTAGGAGCCTATAAAGAGATTAAGAAGAGAGGGTATTTAGGAATGAATGAGAGAGGCTTGTGGCCTGTCAGATTCTCTGAAGGAAGGACTGAAGGAAGGAAGGCTCCAGGTGAAGAGTATGTCAACATATTACATGAGGATCATTTTTTCTTCTTTGAATTGAGCTGTTTGGTTTCTATGGACAGCTCTGTACTTACTCACTGGGTCAATCAGGATGCATCCCAAAGCCTGATGCTCCTACTGTTCAGACCAAGAAGTCACTGGACCGGGTGATGTTTTTCATTTCTCGGCTGTATGAACAGGCTTCCCATCCATGGCGCAGAGGGGCCCGGAAGCAGACTTGCCACTCAGGACATGGCTGAGGCACAGACCCGGAGCCAGCTCCCATGTATTGACAGCCACAGTTACCTGAGGGCAAGAAGTGCACGTGCCTGAACTCATCTAGGCCTCCTGGACTCTGCAGGCCACAGACTGCCTGAAGAGTAATTTCCAAACTATGCCCTGAGATAGATAACAGCACTAGGCTTCACAGCTGATGCCTCAGGATATGCCAATATTATGCAAAGTCATATTGTGTTACCTGCAATAGGCCAGAGGATCCCAGTTTAAATCCCGAGGCAGCACAGCCCGACCTCTGCTTCTTGTTCCAGCAGCACTAGGCTGTTCTGTGCTAGCTTGAGGGTCATCAAATATCATCTGTACCAGCATGCTCACGAGAGAGGCAGAAATCAGTAGCAAGACAGTGGTTCAAGAGCTCTTTAACTATGACCCATCACTAATTTTTGCATCTGCTAATCTTCACAGTGCCTAAAAAGAGATTATCCTCTAAATTACAACTGTTCTGTAGTGCTACAGGGTGAAATCCATGCCAATGCCATCTGCCCTAATGACCAAGACAGTCCACCATCTCACTAATACTGACAAACTGGTAATACAGGTTACAAACATTAGCTTGTTTATAATGTGTTGTAATTGGAATGGAAATCATTCACAGATTAACTAAGCGAATAAAAACAGCTCTCCAAAGTCCTAAATTAAAATGTTTAATTGAAATGCTGGTCTTCCCCATTTGTGAAACAAATGTTTAAACAGGATGAAGAAAAGCTTTTGCATTTTCTAATGTAACTGTTTGTCATGGTTTGAGCCCAGAAGGCAACTGAGCATCACGCAGCCGTTCACTCACCCCTTCCCCCTCAAGAATGGGAATGAGAAAATAAAGGCTCAGGAATCATGATAGGGACAGGGAGGGACGACTCACCTGTTGCAGCCACAGGAAAAAGACAGACTCCTTAGGAGAAGAAAAAAGAACATCACTTTATTGCAAACACTAACAAAACCAACACTTAACAGACAAGGTGGGACAGTGAGAAGTACCACCACATTCAAAACCCACCTCCCTACCACCCCTCCCTTCTTCCTGGGCTCAGCTCTGCTTCACACCTCTCTACCTCCTCCCCAGCAGCACAGGGGGCAAGGGATGGGGGATACAGTCAGTTCACAGCTCCTTCCTTCTCGGGAGGGGGTTGAACACTACACATTCCTCCCCTGCTCCATGTGGCTCCCCTCTCACCAGTCAGTCCTCCATGAACTTTCTCTGGAGTGAGTCCTTCCCACAGGATGCAGCCATTCCCAGGCTGATCTGACGCGGGTCCCCGCCACGTGTTGCAGTCCTACCAGCGCCAAACTACAACAGTGGGGGCCACTTCTCCCCTCAGAGTCCTGAACCCCTCTAAGGCTAGCCTCCTGTTCTGGAGTGGGCTCCTCCATGGGCTTCAAGTCAGCCTCTACTCCACTGGTGACCTCCATGTGTGGCAGGGGGGGCCGCCCTGCCGTCTCCCCATGGGACACAGGGGTCTCTGCTCCGGCACACCTCCTCCTCTTCTTCCTCCTTCCTTCCACTGACTTTCGTGTTAACACAGGTGTCCTTCTCACAACTCCTCCTCACAAGTCCCAACCCCCTCTCAGGTTCCCCTTCTTAAATACATTCTCACAGAGGCGCAGCCACTGTCGCTAATTGGCTCTAAATGTACTGTTCTAAATGTAAGAGTGACACATATGGAAACATACCAAACATACTCAGTCTTGATCACAGGGAAGTATTTGTTACACTGCCACATAAGAAATCAGTGGATAAATCAGGAAGACAGCGATCAGCAGCAAGGTGATAATCACTTCTTATTCTTGTTATAAAGCAGGAGGGTCACTAGAAATGTGAAATAATTATCTTGAATGATCCAGCAAAGTTTCCCAAGGCTTAGCACAGTGACTGAGGTAGACCTGAATGAAGTTTGGCACCACGCATGCTTGCTGAGCACATTACTCAACAAGGGAGAAGGAAATCTTCTCTCCAGATTCCAGTTGTCCCCAGAGTCACATTTTTCAAAGTGTTTTAGGTATAAAGTGGTGTACATGAGGGCAAAGCATGTTTTCTTAAAATTGCCCAGGCTCTTCTAAATCCAACTCATCCCCTGATTTTGGCATGTCCTGGAGGACACGTTTCTCTCCACTGACAGCTTTAGGGGAGCCTGGGAGACTATCTCCTGCGCACAAACACCTACATCTGGTATCTGAACCTGTTTGGTGTGGTTCCTCTGACGAAGTGGCTTCTATGCAAGTTAATTTTCTAACTCGCTAGAAGTCCCGCTGGCCTGCCTGCACCATCCAATATGTAACACCTTTGCAAATCTGGACACAGGTCCCTTGATGTCACCCTCTGAAGATGGCAGGCATCCCCACGCCCAGGCTTCCCCAGCAGGCCCTCTGCACGCTGCCGGGTGCTACCTGCTCTAGACATACTGACACGGTGCACCGTCCCTCCTTTAAATCTTTCACACCGTATTTTCATTTTTTTACACACCGCAGGCTCACGGGACGGTTGAGGTATTTAGAGGCGTCTCTGGAGGTGAGCCCCGCTGCTCCAAGCAGGGTCAGTCAGAGTCGCCCAGGAACCTGCCATCCGGTTTGGGGGCTCTCCAGGGACGGACGCCCCACACCTCCCATCTCTGGGTCTGGCTCTGTTCTCTCTGGGGGCGCTCGCGGCGATACCTCAGGGGCGCTCGCGCGGGGGAGGAGCGCCTCCCCCCCCCCCCCCCCCCCGCTCCTCCCCGCCCCTCTCCCTCCTCCCCCGCGCGCGCGCCGGAACGCACCTGCGCAGGCGCGCGCGCACGAGGCGAGCCCCCTTCCCTCCCTCCCTCCCCGCACACGTACACCCTGCGCGCGCGCGGGCGAGGGGGGGGGGGGGGGGGGGCGCGCACCTGCGCTGCGCCCTCGGCCCCGCGCGCCGCGCCGTGAGGGCGGCCGAGTCCCGTCCTGCCGCCTTCGGAAGGGACCACAACGGCGACCTTCTGTTTCCTTCTCCTCCTCCTTTTTTACCTTCCTCTCAACCCGCCGGGGGAAAAGCTCAGGTGACCGCCGACCGGGGGTGCGTGGGGTGTGTGGTGGTGGCCGTGTGTGTCCGCGTCGAGTTTGTAAGTTCTTAGAGAATATATCCCCCCACCCCTCCCTGCTCCCAGCCCGGGCGGGGTTTCCTCGCAGGGGGTCCGTGAAAGATATCCACCCCCCCATCCTGGCCGCTCCCTCCGTGACCAAAAATAATCCCACTTCGAAATTGTGGCTGCCGAATATCGGGGTTTACACAGCCATACAGCCGGCCCCCACCCCAAATTGCAACGATTGGGGGGGGGGGGGGGGTGTTGGGGGGGGATGTTAGCTGTGTTAAGGGCTCCCTCCCATGCCTGTGCCTCCTTCCCTATGCAGGTGGAGGGAATTACGGTTAGGCTAACTCAGCCTCCGTGTGTCGGTCGCTTGGCAGATAATCTCGGGCAGTTTTAAATATTTTTCCCCTTCGGTTTTGCTGTGGGGTTTTTTTTGTTTGTTTGGTTTTTTATTATTATTGTCACATTTATTTAACAAGTGCCTGCCTGCACATATTAGATTGGTGTTGCCGTCTAGGGCGTTGCATGCTCTGGGGATGCTGTAATCAGTGCTGTATGTCAATATTAAAAAAAATGTCTTTCCGTTGAAGAAGACAGGGGTTAAAATGAATGAAGATCTGAAGGTTAATCTGAGCTGGCTGCCTCAGGATCATGTAGAAGCCAGCTCTACAGAGAATGCCTCAGCTGCAGGCTCCTCCCTGGTTCCTGTCATAGACCCAGAGCCAGAGCTTTTGGTAAACCCCTGGGACATTGTCTTGTGCACTTCAGGGACCCTTATCTCCTGCGAAAATGCCATTGTGGTTCTTATAATTTTCCATAATCCCAGTCTTCGTGCCCCCATGTTCCTCCTGATAGGCAGCCTGGCGCTGGCAGATCTCTTAGCGGGCATTGGATTGATCATCAATTTTGTTTTTGCATACCTTCTGCAATCAGAAGCTACGAAACTGGTTACGATTGGACTGATTGTTGCCTCTTTCTCAGCATCTGTCGGCAGCTTGCTGGCTATTACTGTTGATCGTTACCTCTCCCTGTATTACGCTTTGACTTACAATTCAGAGAGGACTGTCACATTTACCTATGTCATGCTTGTGTTGCTCTGGGGAGCATCTATCTGTATTGGACTGCTGCCTGTAATGGGCTGGAACTGCCTCAGAGATGAATCCACCTGCAGTGTTATCAGACCACTCACTAAAAATAATGCAGCTGTCCTTTCGGTCTCTTTCTTGCTTATGTTTGCCCTCATGCTGCAGCTCTACATTCAAATCTGTAAAATCGTGATGCGCCATGCCCATCAGATTGCCTTGCAGCACCATTTCCTGGCCACTTCCCACTATGTGACCACCCGAAAAGGAGTGTCTACTTTGGCCATTATTTTGGGGACTTTTGCTGCTTGCTGGATGCCTTTTACGCTCTATTCTTTAATAGCAGATTACACCTATCCTTCTATATACACCTATGCCACCCTCCTGCCAGCTACCTACAATTCCATCATCAATCCTGTAATATATGCTTTTAGAAACCAGGAGATACAGAAAGCACTTTGGCTCATCTGTTGTGGCTGTATTCCTTCTAACCTGTCTCAGAGAGCAAGATCACCCAGTGATGTCTGATTGGCAGCTAGGAGGACGCTCCTTAACATGTTACTTTCCAGACATTCTTGCAATGCTGTCTTTGGTTTAGATACATTAATTAAATGATGTGTGATGGGTTCCTATAAAAAACACAGGATGCACTGACCTTCTTGTAAACAGAAAACCCCAGTGACCAAAATGAATCAGGTGGTTTAAGGGAGATTTCCAAAATTAAAATAATCAGTGTTCTTACAGATTTATAATGTTGCTCAGGGTCTTTTTGTTATATTACCTAGGCTTTGCCATGTTTGCCATGATTTTACATTAAGTTTGCTAATTAAAATTAGATTGAAACAGCATACCTCCTTTGAAATTGTTTATGTGATTGAGTTTAGACATACTGCATGTTGCAGTCTGTTGTCAGGGTATTTTTTTTCCCCTCTGATTCTTTTTAGAACAGAAGAAAATGAAAACCCAAGTCCTGTTATCCCATTTGTATGTCATTAGAATACTCTTCAAAATAATGGCCAATTGCACTGACTTATGTGGTATTTATTGTAATAATCTCAGTGCAACAAATTTGCTCTTAGTAGGGAAGTGCTTGCATAGCTTTTTATTTTACATCTCAGCATGAGTTAGCTTGATAATTGTTTTAAAGGGTTACCTGTTTTCTCCTGAGTTCTGACCAGACGTTAAAACAGATGATATGCTTTGCCTTCCTCTTCAAAATCCATCCATATGTTTTCACTTAGATATGGGACACCAGAGCTCATTATACTATTTTAAAAGGAATTCAGGGGGGATTTTTGAAATTGATGAAATGGTATGGCCTCTTTTGGCTATGCATTTATAATAGATACAACACTAGGTTTCTCAGAAAAGTTTATCTTTTCAGAAGTGTATAAGAAAATATCAAATAACCTACAAATTGCTTGCAAGGTGCGTTTAGCATCTTCATGAAATGGTTCCCCTTAAGTTTTTTATCGAGCAAAAACTATTACCACTTGTTTTCATTGTTCTGCTGTATCATTTAAAATACCGAAGTTTATAAATTCTTAGAGCATACCAGTATTTTCTCCTTTTTTGGCAGTTTTCATCCATTATGGGTTGTAATTCTTCAACTGCACACATCAGTTCTCTTCTAAAAAGCAAAGCTTCCTCCCATGAATGGTTATGTTTCAGACTGCTTCTAACCTTTTACTGAAGCCACATTAGAATGCACTAGAAATAAAACATTGTTTTCTAATTTGAAGACTTGAGTGTCAGAGAGAAAACTTGCTGACAGATGTCTTTTTGAAACTTAAGGTGTACCCTAAGGTCAGTGCATGGCAGTTTATAGTGACACTTCCATTAGTGTTGATGGTAGCTCAATGTGTTAACGCCCTGGCATCAGTAGGAGGTTATATTCCCTTGAATGTCAGTCAGCATACTGTATTGTTGCTTCAGTATCTTCCATTACAGTTTAAAAAAACCCAACAAACTCAAGTGTAAAAATAGCAATATTTACAGTTCAATTAAAATATACCTGTATAGTATAGATAGTAGAGACAACTGTGTTGCTGGTCTGGATTTTTCCAAATGGAATCTGTCCTTTTCACACGGACGTTTGGATGACTGTAGCTTTTTGTGGCAAAGTTTCTGTGACATTAAGAATCGTACTCTGTACACAAAGCTGAATCTCAAATGTGAATGAGTTGTCTGTAAACAAGGCTCTGTAGAGATTTTTATGAGCAATAATTAATTTTAGTTGCAGTGCTGGGTTCAAATTCCATTATTTACTTGGTTCAACCTTCATGATATTTAGCTCTTACTTTGTAATGTGATTAGTTTAATAATTGCATGACATGGTCCAGAAGAGCTGTGAACTTGCAGCTCCCTTGGCTTCACTGCAATTTACAGATGCTCAGCACAGTTAGACTGTGGCCCCTGCTCAGTGTAGGATATTGGTGTTCTTTATCTACTTCTGAATGCTAACGAAACTCTAGTCATTGCATTTTGTTATGAATTTTTGTATAAGAAATAATCACTTTGTAAATATCCATGTTATATATGCCTGCAGTTTTGCAAGTATGCAAAGTATTGGGCATAAATGGCAGTAAAAGTCATGAGCTGAATAATGTAGAGAGGCTGAATAATGTAGAACAGCACTTTTAAAGCAAAAAATAAGTTACTCATGCAAAGTTTACCCCCCCCTCTTTTTTTTTCTCCATTTGTTCTTCCATATCAAATTGTTAAAAAGTACAATGAAGATGAGCAGCTACAACTATGACCAAAACTCAGTCATGAGGACAACTGTTGTTTTGCTTATGCAGACCTGTTCTTGTCCTCTTGGATAACCTCACAGGGACTAGTGTTTTTCTCTCCACAACACCTGGGTGGTAGGGAAGCCCGAAGAAAACAGCATAGAGGGAGATAATGTTGTCCCCTCTTCTCATGCAGGTTCACCTAGCATCCTTGTCATCTTCCTCGCTCCACACGCTGCTGAAATCTGCAGAGACTCTCCAGAGTGCCGGGGGAGCCGACCTTTTCCTTGTGGCAGAGCAGAGAGATTTGTAATTGGAAGCTCCTCTCCTGAGGAGCAGTGTGAGTCAAATGGAGGAAAGGAGGATTAATTATAGAAGTCCCACAAAGCTAGCTCATAGGGATGTGATTGCCCTTGTTTGAGGAGTAGTGCCTGGTTACCTTTTACCACACACAGACCGGAAACATCATTATGCCTTCTGAGCTACTTCTGTGACCTCCGGTGAGGACGCTGTCTCTTCCAGAAATATGTTCTTAAATTGAGACTGTGCAGCATAGGCCAGAAAATCCTTCTGGAGGTCAGTGACGTAGGTTTGCCCACAGCTGTCAGACCGAACTCGAACATGGTTTGCAGTACTGCAATAATGCTATATAACACACCTGTGAATGAACTCTTAGGAGTAGAGGCAGAGCTGTGGGTACAAAGCTGCCTACCTCACTTGCACAAAAGAAATGCTTGACAGACAGCCACTTTTCAGGCCCTGCAGAATTAAGCAATTCTCTGCTGTCACCTCAGAGTTACAGTATAGACACTGGCTCTGTATGTTGAGGTGCCAGTATCCATCCAAGATCCCTCTGAAACTGGCAGAAATCCCAGCCGCTTGCAGAATTCTGTCATTTTGTTGTCCCATCAAACAACACCTATGTGTAAGATCAGGGTATTGGATTCACTATTCTAGGTACAGTAAAATAGCTTTCATATCTTCATTGTAATGACAAAAGACTTTTTTCTTAATGCATATTTTAGTTTAAAGAATTGAAGTTCATTTTTACTTATTAATACACTTGACCCAAAGTTAGTAATAGGTTGTATCTTGATGGGCAAAATTTACTGTAGTTAATTTTTTCATATATTCATCCTCAAAGCTTGGGAGAGGATTTTTTTTTTAATAGTCTTATATTTTTTAAACCATTTCTCCTAACAGTAACATTTCAGCAATAAGGGGAAATATGTTTTTAGCACAAGAGCAATAAAATCTTCCATGTTGTGGTTACTGTAAACTGCTGAGTAAACTCAAAGCAATAGAAAGGAAGCAATATATTCTTTAGACAAAAAATAATAACTTGCATAAGGACTTTAAGTAAGCAGAAGTCTTCCTTTGTTAAGCAGTTGCTATCAGACCGATGTAACACAAACCAACCAGAAATAGTGTCCCTCAGTTATTGAGTTCCTGGATAGAATTACTCAGCAATAACCTTTTACCTTAGTTTTTTGGATCCTGAGTTCATGCTGTTTGCAAGGGAGAATTATGTACTGCAGTGGGGATTTTTATTCTTTTCATTGTTTGGCATTTAGTTATACAACGTTCTATGGATAAATTCGCTGTGTTCAGGATTTCCAATTGTACCTTAGTACCCTTCACCAAACAAAAACTGATACTACCTGAATTTGTCATGCCCATCAAGATGGGTATGATAAATGGTGCTAGCCCATCCTGGAGACAGCTTGGCTTTTAAAAGAACAAGGTTATGGTATCATTGAAGAAAACCCCTGCCAATCCCTAGGGTATTTGGAGGCAAGCTGAAAGGCCTGCTATCGCTGCTGTATCTTCCTACCATGGACACTCAGTGATACAAGAAGCTGCATCCATCCTTTGTGTTCAGGGGCCAGCATTGAGGCATCTTTGTGTCACTAAAACCCCTCTGTGGACAGCAGTGAACTTTGGCTTAGACCAGCAGCTGCTCTGTCCCCAGAGGTTTATTTTTCTGTTACCTCATTTTCTTAGGGATTGTTCAGCTTTTTAAAAATAAGATACTTGTGGATTCATTTCTCAAAAGCAATGAGCAACCTGAAGCGTGACTAGAAGTTGAGATAAAACAGCATTGCTACAAATCAAGCCCCTGAAACATAACTACACACTCATTACTTTTTAAAAAAATGTGGTTCTCCAGCATTCAGAACCATATTTTCAAAATGTTGGCCCTGACTTTTATGGAGAGATAGTATGTATGGTCTGGTTTTTGTATGTACAGTAAAGAAAGAAAAATAATCAGACAGACTAGTCACTATTTAAAAAAAAATCAGCTATTCTGTCACTTAGTCAGAAATACTGAATGGTTCTTTGTCCTTGATACAGAAACCAACTCTGGAAGCTTTCTAGAAGATCCTGAATACCCCCAAGTTGGTGTAAAATCTTTGTAGCAAAAGTCAGAGGACTAGCATGGTTGCCAGTGCAAAACAATTTGATGTAACAGCTCTGTTGTGAGTGGGAATAAGAACAGTATACGTGTACACCAGCTGTAGACAGATCAAGTCCTAGATATGCAGGAATAGCACCAGAAAAGGTGAACAGCTTTTCTTTAAATTATACTGCTGCAAGAAGACAATATCAGGTAGACTCTCACTGAGTATGGAACATATGTTGTAAGAATTCAAGAGTATTTTGAAGTGCCAGCTATTCAGGAAAAGATACCGTGGTGGTGTACTTTTTGAGGAGGATCAAGAATGCAGCTAGATCTCTGAAAGAAATGATGAAGGATCATGTTAAATGCCTACACATAGACTCACCACATCTCTTTGGGAGGTCTGAGAATCATTTTAAGGTTTTGCTTGGCTGCCTTTTGGAGCAGCTGATTCTACAACAAGAGGTTGCTCCAGTACATACATTAAATGCAGTAAATAATCTGTCCTTTACATATTTATCAAAAGGAACAAATAGCTATTTGCAATCAGAATTTTTATTTGCAACTGGACAACATCTTTTTAATAATACCCCAGGAATCCAATTAACAAAATGTTTCATAACTTCAGTGGTAAACTTAGAAAAACAATATTTTCCCATTCTTAGCATATTGCACGCTTAGCGTACTGCATGTTAGCAAGAAGCCCTGTTACTTGATTCGTATTAGGCAGCAGGGCTACTCAAAAGCATGTGAAATTTGGTGCTTAACCAAAAAAAGAGGCCAGTGCAGATAATAGTGCATTACTGTAACTGGGAATCATAATTTTAAATAATATTTCAAGGTACTGATTCTTTTTTTCTGGTTTTTGAATGCAGTCGTTTACCCTCTCTGTCAATGTCACATTTAGTTTGGCTTAGTGATAGCCCAGAGATGTGCAATGGAGAAAAAATAAAATCTCTTGACTGTGCTTATAGAGAGGGGACTAAAAGGAAGGGGCACGATTTATGTGTAATGAATAAGGAATAGTACAGGAAGGATAAATTAAGCATGTATATCTCTCCCATCTGTCAGTAAAAGAATGATGGGAATCCCAGTAAACTTGAAAGGTGTCATATCTGGAAATACTTTTTTGGTACAAAAGGAAATTACCCCATAAAACTGTGCTCTACTGGCTTCTTCAGATCAAGAACTTGCAATTTCTTTTAATGGATCAGAAATCTGGATGAATTGCAAAGATACCTGCTTTCATATTAGGTGGCTGATGAAAGATGAGAGGATGAAAGTCTTTACGTCTTGGCGAATCAGCCAGGTACTCAGTGCTTGAGCTTGGATAGGAAGAATGCTTGAATAAATACATCACCAAGGGGGGAAGGTTATTTTGAACTGTCCATTTTGAACCTTACCAGACATACACAGAGCATGTGAGATGGGCCCTGGGGCTGCTCTTCATGGGGTGGAGTGCAGCAGTCCCGTGTCCTTGAGACTGGCAGCATTGCTGTTCCTGATGAATGGTGTCCAGAGAATAGAGAGGAGGAGGAAATATGATCATAAGTGAGGTCCTCCTTCCTTGGAAACGTGACCTCATATGTTTTATCCAGATTATTACTTGTCTTGTTAGCTCAGTCTTACATGGTTCCACTTGAAATCAGAAGAGGCTTTTCTGTGGAACAATATTAAAAATATGAAAGAACCAACAGCAGATTATTTTACAGTAAGTCATTATGTATTTCTGTTTCTTCTGAGGAACAGCTGAGTCTGTAACTTTGCAGTAACTGTTTCTTTGAAAACAATATGCCTTTGCACTAAAAAAGTCCATGCTGCAAATTATTCACAAAATTATTGTGATCTTGTAAGCCAGACAAGAAGAAGAAACAGTCACATATTTCAGTTACACAAACTTCTTCTAGAAGAGATGGAAAAAATCCAAACCTGAATGTAGGTTACATGAAACCATATTGCAATTAACTAGTGCATCACTGCTGTGACGTAAACTAATTCAGTGCCATTGGAAGAATAAGGGGAGATTTTCCAGTGGAGGTTCTTTACTGATGGGTTGAGAGAGTAAAACTAATTTTAAAACAAAGGTCAGTTAAGGTTGCCATCCCAAACTCCTTGAATTGTCTTTTAAGGAAATTGTCCTCACCTCCCCAGACCTTTTGTTTTGCACTCTACATATGCCAAGACAATTTATACAAAGTTGCTGAGGTGCTAGATGTTTAACTGGACAAGATAGTATTATGGGTTTCCCCCTTCCAAGTGGGAGGGAGACTTTTATGACCCAGAACTAGAGAACTGATTCATTTATCTGATATCTCTACATAGAAATGACCATTCTAAAAAGTGTCAAGTACTTGCAGACATGCACTACACATGTAGGGCCTTCATTAAATTGCTAGTGTAGAGTAGTAATTCAGCTGATGGCCATAGGATTATTGGGGGGGGATGGTAAGGGAGGTGTGTTTTCCTGTGATTCCAAGAACCCCCCTCTCGCAAGTACAGTGCTGCATTCTTAGGTAAAATCTCATTTACAAAGGTTTAAATAGTTTGTTATAACCCTTTCAAATATATCAGCAGCACTTTTTCGTTTAATAACTTTGATCATTTGCCTTACACTGGAAATTTATCTGATTAATGTGCAGCATGGGGAAGCAAGTGAACTGCTACTGTTTTCTTTACACTGGTGATACTCTCTTTTCCTCAACCCATTTGATCCCAACCATATGATCGATAGATATCATGATGTCTGAGCACAGGTTTAGTCCCAGTTTCTCAAGGAAAAAGCAAGCCAACACTACCTGCACATGCTGAAGACTGCATCCTGCAAGGATCTACCTTAGAAAATGGAGGGGCCTTCTACTTTTAAGGAATTGGTGCTAACAAAATAGAGTTGATTTTTAAAAAAATATAAACTGATTTTTAAAAGGAAATACATATGTCCAGGTTTAACTTAAAGAACTTAACTACTAGTTATATTACGTGCTGAGTGGAGAAACAGTTTCTTAGTGTATTTTGGTATAATTAAGTATTAGGAGCTATCATACTTAAATACTTAAATAGCATAATTATCTACTTAAATATAATATATACATAATTATCATGATTATTTAATTTACTTTTTATAGGCATGATATGCTAGATATCACGCTCTATTCCTTTGGTGTTGTAATGGTCAAAGGGTAACCTCTTTGCTGAGATAGTTTCATGTGATGAAAGAAAAACATTGCCAAACTTGTATGAATGTTGCAAACACTGAAAGAATCAGTGGTCAGTAATCAATATTTCAGCAAAGACAGTCTAGAGGTTTTGGAAGGGAGGTGAATTCTCCTGCCTTTAATTTGGACAAATCCCACTGCCAGCTTTGGGATTATGGGAAGGTGTTATACAGCCACAGATGGGACAGAATAAAAAAAGGATGTTGATCACGGACATGAGCCTATACAGCAGTTGTATGTTCCAGCGCACACTGCTCCCTCTTCTCCCCCTCTCTCGCTCTGTCTTTCATGAGTGCTTTGGTAACAGGACTGCACAGATCATGAGTCAAAACAGCAATCCGTGCAGTCATATAACACAGGTGCACGTTTTTCTTTGGCTGATGCTAACCTGGGGAATATTGCAGTATCTAAAAAAAAATCTTATACATTTATTTTTAAAGGATGCATGAAATACACATATACTTGAAGTGCATTCTAGGTGAAAGGGACTAGGACCTATAGGATTTAGGGCCTAGGTATGGAGCTCTTAATGTATTGATGGTTTATGGTCCCCATAGAATTTTCCTCTTACTTCTGTGTTTGCTAACATGAAAGCCATCAAAATAATCAAGAATTTAGCTTCCACTGCTTGCAGGGTATGCGAATGAAAGCAGCATGACCTGATCCTTCAAAAATTGAGATACCCACATCCGGAAAGGGATGTAATGTTGTGTCCCCATGGAGCCTGGGGAGTTGTGCCCCTTCCATGGGTTTTTGTTTTTTCTGCTCTTTGGTTGCCCTCTGACAATGTACTCCCTTTACATATGAGCAACACTCAGTCCACCTTGTGGTGCCTCTGCCCCAGGGGGCTCACAAGAAAATAAATAGTGTGGAGGTGAGGCTTTTCTACAGTGTTGATTATAGGGTCAGAGCATGCTGGGTTTGGAAAGGAGCTTTCTGAAGACTTTATAGAAAATAGTGAGGCTTCTTCAGTCACATTCCAACCAAATTTCAGCTCCTTTCTTTTGAATTTCCCTTTCAATGTAAGCAGAGACTTCCCTTAGTCTGGGAGGAGGAGAGTAACTCATTGCTGGGAGTTAGCATGCTCCAGCATGCGCCTTTTTACACGGCAGCTGTCCCAGAGCAGAGCGGCTGAATGTACGGCAGACTGCTTCTGAACTCAGGCTGGTCCCACAGGTTAAAATGTATAGGAGGAGAATGCAGTTTTCCAGAATGTGGAAACAGTATGTGTGATTTATGCCAAAAGCGTGGAATGGGTATTGCAGCTGAAGAGGCCGGTAAATTGCCTAGATTGCATACACAGCAAAATACTCAGTCAATCTCTAGGGTTACTTGCACATGCTCAAACATATTTTCCGCTGAAGTTGATAGCAGTCCCATGTATGTATGGAGAGAGAGAAGAATATGGACTTTTCTGTCGGGCCTCAGCCAGAGCCCACAAAGGAAATGGGCATTCTTATATTTGTCATTAGTTCTAGAAAGAGCCACATGAGACCTCTATCCATTTTCTATGTCTACGTCTTTTTACTCTTTCGGGCTAAAATCTACAGTCGTGTTGTTTGGTCTTAGCTTTACTGTCACAGCCAAAACCTACACAAGTTGATTGTAACTGTGTTTACAAATAAAAAGAAATTTCACAGGATAAAGTTTTATAACTGTGCCTCTGAAATAAAGCCCTAAAACTCTGTATTTATATTCGGGCCATGAAATTTGGAATATTCTGGGCGAGTAGAACCACTTGTAATTTTTGAGACTTACTAACTAAACCCCGGCTTTTTTTTTTTATTGGCAAATGCAATTAAAAACAACCTGTGGTTTCCCATGCTTATCTCATTAACTTCTAGAAGAGAATTTTTCCTAGGAAACATGGTACAATTCATGTGAACTCTTGATACTACTGACTGCAGTGTGGCTTCATGCTGAATTCTGAAAGCTTGAGCAAAAGCAGTTGCATGGGGGTAGTTCTCACGCTATACATCTCATTAGGAGCCAAATGGCTTTAAACCAGTAATTTAAATTCTGCATGTTGTGCTTTCATATGAGAACCAATTACTGTTGTTGTACATAAAGGCCTGTGGTTATTTCTTATACTAATTTAGGGATTTTTTTTTTCATTTAACTGTGGCTGAAGTTTGAACCATAGCTTGCCAGTATATGAAGTAATTTTAAAAGGAAGTGAAACATCTTTGCCTCAGTTCCCCTTAAGATTAAAGCTTTGGATTGCAACTACAGAGCTTCTTGTTGTATACAAGATAGTAATTTAATGCACTTTATTTAAAAAAAGGCACAAATTATTTTGTTTATAAAATGTTACAATTGCACTATGCTGTAAGAATTGGTTACTAAATATAAACTGTACAGTTTTGTAGTCAACATTGTGTTTAGTCATAAATGATTGAAACAATTACATGTTTCAGTTAAATGTTAATTTTATATGTGGTATATGTAACCATAAATAAATTTTCCTTTCTAAAAAAGAATGGGTGTCTGTTTCATTTCATTGAATTTCACATTCTGTTTCAAATAACAAAACAATCTTCTTTCTAAAATATAAAATCAAATATGTTCCAGTGCAGAGAGATTGCAGATGACACTCACTGAACTAGAAGGATTAAATTTAGATGTGCAAACTTCAGTTGAAGTTCTGTAGATCCCCTGCATTCACTAACACTGCAGAAGGAAATACCAGGCACTAGAGTTCTGTACAAAAAGTCTGGAAGAATAGCTAAAGGAATTCTTGAATGTAAAGTTGTAAATGAAAGCCAGGGTGCCCTTGCAAGTCTACCTTTCTTATCCAAGTTAATTTACCTCTACTGCACTTCTGACACACTGCCATTTATTGTCATTGTTTACACTCAGTTTTCGTGAACAAAGTTCAGTATGGATGCACAAGAGGGTCTTTGTTGGGTCTTGCTAAATGGATGGAAATATTTAATATTTGAGTTAGTGATCATTAACTGGAAGAGGCAAAAGCTGAAAGAAACTATATTAACCTGGATTTTTTTTTTTTTTTTTTTTTAGAGGTTTGGTCCTGATCCTCCAATTAAGTAACTGCAAAATCAGATGCACGATCAGAGTTCAGTTTTTCCAATTTCATAATAGACAAGCTAAAAGAAAATGGCTGTCACATTTTCCAAATTGCTCTTTTTTAAAAATGTATACTTAAATTCTTTTGAATGGTTTTCTTGAATACCCAACTTATTTTCCAGGCATATAAATTGATGAAATGAGCTACACTGCTAATTGTAAAACTGACTATTGTGTACTGTTGCCAGTGAAAATATGACTCCTGAAGCAAACTGACCAGTGACTGACCGGTACCCAGGTAAGTAACAGAAAGTGGGGCTGCTTCCTTTATACTGGGCAGGACTACAGTCCTGCAGCTCAGCTGTATCCTGGAGGAGATCCTCGTGATGTTTACTTCTATCAGATACAGAAGTCCTCACCACCTCTCACACCAAACGTTCAGGCACCAGCTGCGTTACCTAGAGAGGAAGAAATTGGTATCATGGTGCAGTGGTAGAGTCCCAGTTTGTCTCTCTGCAGTTAAACTACAGCTGAAAGGACTACAGCACAATGGTGATCAGGATGCATTTGATGAACGTTTTTTGCTTAACTGAACATGAACTGCAATTACACAGTATAGACCCTTAGGAACTATCAGCCATCCAATCTACTAAACTGGAAAATGAATAAAAATTTATGGAAAAAAAAAAAAAAAAAACAATAGAGAGGGAGGGGAAATAAATGTTTTGCCTAATGGAGAAGCCAGTGTTGAAATCATGCAGCCAGGGCTGTTTGGAGGTCTCTCTGGTCTTAATTGCTGGAGCCTGAAGTAGGACAATAAACTGAACCTGTTCTAACCATACGACGTGTTTAATCTGCTTCTGCAGTCAGGAGGACCAGGAATGAGCCGGGAACAGCAGGGACGGATGGTTCAAGCCTCCTGGTGTTGCTGTGTTAGTGCCTCTTCCGCACTGGACAGAACTGGCATCAGCCTAATGGCTTTCTAGCAGTCTCGGGTGGGAAGTATTGTTAAGAGGGCAAAATGGCTGACCAAGAGAATAGCAAAAACCTGCCAAAACTTGATGGTGCTCAGCCAAAATTGTGGAGGAATTCCTACTAAAATGGTGGAAGTATTAATGGCGTTACAGAACTGGTAAGTATCATGGCTGTGTTTTTGTTGAGTGCAGATAACGTCCTGCTTATGAAGCAATCCAGCAGTATCACAAGCTCACGGAACAGCACTGGTACTAAAAGAGTGTTTTGGATTAACTGGGAACTTTAGGCATTGGCAATGCTTAGACCACCCAGTAACAACTACTTTGTGCCCCCTGCCAGATGTATAGCACTTTATGTGCTATGGTTGGATATCAGATATGTCAACTAAGTCTGGAACTAAGCAGAGGGTAACAGGAGAATTTTTAATAACAAGTATGCAACAGAAAAATTCTGTGGCCAATAATAAATGGTCAGTGTATTTACAAGGATAAAAGAATTGAAAGCTGTCAGGACATCAAATAATTTCCATGCTACAGTAAGCAAAAGAAAGTTTCTTTATATGAGGCCCCCAAGTGGAAATTTAAAAAGCATAGTGCAGTGTTACTCTTCGGTTCAAGGAGGCTTGGCTGCAGTGTTCCAGGCGCGCATGCCTGTTCTTACATTCTCCTCTTAAATGTCTGTTGGTCACGTCAGAAATGAGCTGCTGGGTTAGGTGGACATTTGGACACAGTGCAGCATGTCTTACTTTCTTACTAAATTCTTATGAATTGTTTTACAGAAGAATATCAGTGTGTCTACAACCTGTCCTATAGCATGAACCTCTGATGTCTATGCAAAGCACGAGGCCCGTGAAGTTAATGGATATTTTATGTTCATCGCTGAAAACTGTACAGAAAACATCATCTGTCTGGCATATGTGACAAAGACAATTCCATTTGCAGGTACTCAGGCTTTTAAAAAAACTCAAATTCATATATACTTTTTAAAGTTATTTTGAAATTATCTAGGATCATATGGATCTAAATGTTTTTTTCCTCTAGAATTGCTTTTAAAGCTAGCAGCTCAAACCTAATTTTGTTTGTTTTTTGGTTTTTTTTTTCATGGAAATGTCATCCTCATAACAGAAGTGCTCCCTGGGGTTGTTACTTTTTGCATTCCTCAGACTTGGATGAAAGCTGAGCAAACCCAGTGCTGTACAGCATGTTACAACCAGCACTTGGTTACTACATGCACATCAGCTCTTACTGGAGCATCTTCTGCTTGTGGACTTTATTGGGATTTTGTTCTTTAATGTCTGCCAAAGTGTTTCATCTCCTTATTTTGTGTTAATTGGAAAGATGGTGGCCTTTCAAAGCAGGGCATTCTTTATCTGACAACAAAAGATATTTTAAAGTTACCAGGACACTGTCTTCCCACCAGTGGCCTAGCAGAGCTGGCTTCGTATTCATTTTTTATCATGATGTATGGGGTTTAAATGACGCTTGACAGAGAGCCTATATAAGTGTGTTTTTAAGATGTATCAGGTTTGCCATCATCATCATTTTGAGCTGTCAAGCTCAAAAGCATCCCCTTACGATTTCCAGAACAAGGATCATGGCATTCCAAATCGTTCAGTGTACGAGGGGAATGCAGAGCATGGGGCAAGCTAAGGTGGGAGAGAGCCCTTACTGCCCCCCAGTTTCAGGCATTAGGTGGGTCTAATTGGGAGCGAGAGGAATCCAAAAATCTCAAACTAACCTAAGGATTCCCTTTGCTCCCCTGGATATTCTTACACTTTTCCCTTCGCAAGAGGGGTGACAGAGGGGACTGGTGTTCAGGAAACCCTCATGTTCCTCCCTTCTCTCTGACATGCCATCCATTGCTGCATCCTCCAGTTCCCATTTAGCTTGTTCCAAAAGCTGTCTTGTCTTAGTGGTGCCGCTGGTGGTGCAGTGCAAGGACATCCCTGGAAATTACTGTTAGCCAAACGGTATCTCCAAGGGCATGAGGCAGGAGAAAGCAGCATATGCTATTTGCCAGTTTAACCCAACAGAAAAAAGTTTCCTTCCTGACATCCAAGCAGATCAGACAGACCCACTGAAGCAAGGGCAAGCTTCTGCTTTGCTCCCACGGACCAAGAGACAGGGGACTGGGGGAGAGGAGGGGCTGGTCCCTGCACAGCCTGCAGATGCTCCCTTGGCTCTGCGACCGTGCAGACACAGCCGAGTTCAGCGCCCGGCGAGGCAGCATATGCTGTGCTGAGCCAGGGCCGCGCAGCAGCAGCTCATGTCTCCCTTGATGCTTTGGCTCTTTCTGCAGCCTAGTTTCTTGCTGAAATGGACTCCAGGATTTATTGTCAATGCTGGACTCTCAATCACTTCAGACAGCTTTCTGTAAGAACTAATAAAGCAGATCTGGGCGGTGGTGTTGGGGTTTTTATAACTAAACAGCCTGGTTTAGGGTCCCTGGGGTTGTCTGTGCGGAGGTTGGGTTTAGTTTGGGTTTTTTGCCCTCCTTCTAAGGAAAAGTCACAGAAAAATGTCATGACTCCTTAACGTCTGGTCCACCTCATTCATCATGCTCTTTCTGGACAGTGTTTCCCTCCTTTCCAGTCACAGCTTGTGCACAGCCTTTGATGAAACACAGCCAGCCTTGCTGATAAATGCATCTGGTCTTAGATCTGCAAGCCCCTGTGTCTGCCACCGCAGGGTAGTTCAGGCTGGCCCAATTTCATCAGCTGCACATCCGCTCTGGGGCTGTTCTCACAAGCTGCCCGCTATCCCAGGAGCAGCAGCAGCCTTCCTCAGATGGCAGCAGTGACCTACCTCTGCACCCCACAGAGCATTTGCAAAAATTGGCCTTTTCTGCTAGCAGAAGGGGAGGCCAAGAAAGCATTCCTGGGGTGCTGGTTGCTGCTGCTGTGGTCCCTGGGTCTGGGAAGCCTGGGGTCTGAGGAGCAGACGGCAGCAGGCACTGGTCAGGGAGGCTGATTTCCCTTCCCTTATGATACCAAGTTGCAACCAGGTGCTGGAATAGACAATTACCTGTCCAGGATATGTTCGCTGCTCAGACACCCATGGTGCGTCGCCTAGAAGAAGAGTGACCAGGCTAGGTGAGTGGGTATGTGTCCTAAGTCAGATTTGTCCCGTGGACACGCAGCTAGGTTGTGCTGGTAGCAGTATGCACACAGCAGACCCACAGCAGCTTTTTGGTCTCAATTCAGTGTTTTCTTCGCATTTACACTTAATTTGTCTTGCCAAGGAATGTTGTATTCTTCTTCAGAGATGAGATAAAGCATTCATCAGAGCCAGGTAGTTTCCCCTATTCTCTTTAGCTTTTTTTCTGCTTCTACTTGATTCTATTTGAGGCTTTTTTAATGAGTACTCATTAAACACACGCATCTCTCTCCAGAGGTCTAAGCAGTGGAAACTCCATCACTTCCTCCACTTCACAAAATGATGCAGCGCTTTGTTTTAGTCGTTAAAAACAGAACAAAATGCTGCTCTGTGTCCCTTTCAATCATCTCACCTCCAGCAGTCATTTGCAAAAAGACTGGAGCTCTTTCCTCTGCTTAGAAGAAAGAAGTTACTTTTTACACCATTTAAATGACAGCTTAATCATACGATAAAGGACTTCCCCAAGCACAGGTCTTTCCCATGTGTCAAAATATCAGTAGATTCCATATTTAACATCAGCCACAGCTGTGTTGAAGCCGTAGGTGAAGTTTCCCCTGTGAATGGCTTGCATGATATTATATCACTGTAGTGAGCGCTTCCTTTTAGAAAGTTGTTCTGAGACAAAACTCAGCAAGGCTCTGACCCTCACAGTGGAAATCAGCAGCAAAAACCCCAAACAGCAGCTAAGTACCTGTAAGAATGTCAGTATACAGGGAAGGGTAGAGTAATTCAGGCCATTTATGATAAAGTAGCGGTATCATTTTCAAAGATAGAGAAGCCTTGGTAAGGACACGTCAAGTGCTTCACAGCAGATGGCAACGTGAGCAGAAAGAGGTCATAGCAAGCATGCAGCAAATACAAATATCTGCTGCTCTTCCTTCTTGCTTCCCTGTCGAAGTGCTTGCTGTAGGAATGTGGCAGATAAGACTAGTGCTCTCTGTCACAGTGCATTTGTGGGATTAATGCCTAAAAGAAATTATTACAGTGAATTTAACATCTGCTTTAAAGTTTTGACCAGTTTCCACTCCTACTAAAAGCTAGGTTCCAGCACGTTACCTGTATGTCTCCCCAGCAGTAGCTTGTAGCATCTGGAAGAGCGCACCATCGCGTAGCAGTTGTAAAGCTTAGCTTAACGTAAGATGACCATGTTGTCAAGCTTACAGTGTAAAACAGGCTGGCGTCAGCCTCTCGGTGATGCAGAAGCAAATAGCAGTGTAAAAAAGAGCCGGAAACGTGAAAGGCTTCCAGTCACAGGGTCAGGGAAAGGCACGAGTGGAGCCTGTGAACGGCTGGGCACTGTGTGCCGCCTCCTCTTGAGCACTGTAGACGTGTCACCAGTCTGAATCGGTGAAAATCCAAGGGGAGATGCAGCAGCTGGGAGGTTCTGGTCAGTGGATCGGGTTGAAGGCTGTAAGAAGCCATTAGAAGTTACAAAAAGGGCTTTACCAGATGCTTGCTAATGCAGATGAAGAACGGCTTCATTTTTTCCCGGGGAAGACAGAGCCCAAGAGGTGGTTTGCAACCAGCATCCAGTGGTTCAACTGCAGCAGAGGCACTATTTCCTGCAGAAAGGTCACAGGCCATTTGCAGCTTTCGGAGTCAAAACCAATCCTTACAACTCCAGCTAAAAACCACCCAGCAGCTGTGTAAAGCACGGTGATTGCCCCTGGGTTGCAGCAGCTGACGCCGAGAACCAGAACTGGAAACAAAATCTTGCCCAGGAGACATGAGGGGCTTGTTGCTGATGGTAAAACCAGAGCAAACGTGTGAGTAGAAGAGCAGGACTGCTCTTTGTGTGCACAGTGTCATGGCTAGGATATGGTGTTTCAGAAATAAATGGGGCAGTGAGCTGGTGTATTATGTGAGAGCTCGTCCTCTCTACAGTGAACTCTGTAAAAGAATTCAGGAAGCAATGTGGAAACCTCATGACAGCTCTGCTTTCCCCGCTGGTTTGCCATGAGGAGGAACAGAGGTCTGGGTAGCTGGTGAGGTACGGAGATGACATCTGAGATGTCTGTGAGACAAGAAGCTGGGAAGCCAGCAGGGCAGCTGAGAGGGACACAGCTTGGACGAGCCTGGAGGAAAGGGCTTTAATCTTGATGCCTGAGCTTTGAGCTGGAGGGAGGGCAGACGGGTGGCGAGGGCACAGTCCTGGAGGTACCAGTACCCCCAGACAACATCTTACCAGCGTAGAAAATCAAATTTAGCAAGTAAGATGAGTCGAGAGGAACTGATGGGAGGCTTTGACATTTATGTAAAACATACAGACATCTGTGCTTTATCCTACAAAGGCGCTACAATACCCAACTTGTCATCAAGATAGCGGAGATCAGACTGCTCAACAAATCAACATCACCTTGTGCTGCATTTCGATGTTAAGGGATTTGTTTTGTAAACACCCCCCCCCCATGTGGGAAGGTACCAGTACAGGTAAGTCACAGGTGGGTCCACAATAGTCTGTGGGGAGACACTGGGGGGAGCTTGGCTCATTCAGCCTGGAGAAGAGATGTCTTCACGGGGACCTAACAGTGCCTGTGGGGAGGTTATCGAGACGATGGATCCAAGGTACTCACGGTCGTGCATGAGGAGAGGATGGGAGACAGCAGGCATGAGCGAAACAAGGGAGGTTGAGGCTGAGTAAATGGAGAAACTACTTCCCCATCAGGACAGTCAGGCAGTGGCACAGATTGGGCGACCGAGATTGTGCAGTCTCTCCTGGAGGTTTTCAACACTCTGCTGGATAAAGCCCTGAGCAACCTGGTCTGACCCTGCTTTGAGACAGAGCTTGGACCGGAGACCTCCCGAGGTCCCTTCCAACCTGAATTAAGGTCCTCGTGGAGAATCAGACACAGCTGTGGGCGTCCAACCATCTTACCCATCAGTCCATGAAAGGCAGACTGAGGTACAAAACAAAAGGGGGGGGTGTTGTTTTTTTGGTTTGTTTGGGGTTTTTTTGTGAAATTGATCTGAGCTGTCCCACAGTGCCTTAGTAACGCTGAGTCAGAGACCCATACCGTGGTCCAGGAGGCTTAGACCTTGGCAGAGCAGTAGTTCATAACAAGGAGATGGAGATCAGACTATGTCCAAGTGTCAACCTCAAAAAGCACTGCTTACAAAAGAACCTGGATTGGATGCAGTACTTAATGCAGCACCCCAGGTGTGTTTTCAAACCTCCTAAGTCAAGGAGACTAATTGCTGCTGGCTGGGCTCTTGCTAAGGCTGCCCTTTCCCTTGTGTCACTCCAACAAGCCACTGCTGCCTCACATCCAACCTGCTGCCCCCCGGGACCTTCCCAGTCTGGACAGAGGTGCAGATTTATTCCATCCCAGGTGTAAGGATTTGCATTTCTCTTTGGTGAATTTCACGAGGTTTCTGTCAGTCCGCTCCTCCAGTTTACCAACATCCCCGCGAAGAGCAGCCCTGTCCTCTGGCTTCCCCCCTTCCCCCCTCCCGGGGTGGTATCCTTTGGGAGCTTTCATGGATCCTGTCCTGCCGTTCAGGTTTCTGATGACAGTGTTAGGCACTACTGTCAGCCTCTGAAGAACAGCTCTTGTCCTTACCTACCAGCTGGACTTCAAATCAATGACCCTTTGAGCCCGCCTGCCCTTCTGCTTTTCCCACCCACGCTGCAAGTCCACCCATCCATTCCCACTTCCCAGTCTGACCACTAGCATCTCATGAGGAAACAGCCTTGGAAGCCTTGCTGAAAAGGAAAACAGCCTCGCTGCTTTCCCTTGTCTATAGGGCCAGTTTTTCCACTGCGACCTCGCTAAAGCTGCGCTGGTGGTTCCCGATCACCTTCTGGTCCTTCGTGTGCCTGGAAATGGATTACACGGGACTTGGTTCAAAATATTCCCAGGGATGGAGCCTGTAGCTTCCCATGTTGTTGCCCCTTTTTGAAGATGAGCACAAAATTTGCTTTTTTTCTAGCCACTGGGAAACTCCCTTGGTTGCCATGACTTCACACACCAACACCAGCCTCCAGCTTCCTCGGCACCCATGGGCGCCTGCCACCTGGACACCCTTAGCACTAATTTCCTGAAGGAGCCTGTAGATCAGAGACAGTACGAGGGCAAAGCAGACAAATTTAGATGGTGCAGCTTGACACAGCGTGTCAGATTTTACCTAGCAAGCTTCTGTGCTGGCCGTAGGCTGGCAGGGGCCCGTGCACACTGCGGGGCACGAGCCCCACGGCCGCAGCTCTTCCCGCCACGCTTTGAACCCGGCTTCCCCTGCAAGTATGAAGATGCAGAAACCAGCCCTGGGCAGGAGAAAAGCCAGGGGCTTTAACCCTGAAGCCACATTTTGAGATGACGAGTCTCACAGCGGCCGCAAGGCTTTGGTCTGATCAGATATTCCTTTTCCAGACAGACGCGCAGATGTCGCCGGGCGGGCTGCAGCCCCAGCAGAGCTGCCCCAGAGCTGCTGCACGTCACAGCACTCGCTGCACAACACCTCCTGCCCCCACTCCAAGCCAACCCTCTGGGAGTGACCTTCAGCTCCCAGCCTTTCTCCTCTGGGAGTGACCTGCAGCCCGAACAAACTCCTCTTCCCTCTTTCTCCTTGCTCAGCACAGCTGCCCAGCCCTGGCAGGAAATATCTCTGGATGATGTGACACCTTGGGTGCAGGTCTCTTGTTACTTTACAGCAAAGCCAAATCAGGCTTTTTTTTTTTTTTTTTTTTTTTAAAAAAAAAAAAAAAAATTGCCTCAAATGCAAAATTCAACTTAATTTTGAGCAAAGCTGTCACAGGAGAAATACACCTCATTCCTCCCTGGGAGCTGGAGAGCTGCTTCCCACCAGCCCCTCAGCAGTGCTGCCGGCTCTCCCACCCTCCCCACTCCTGCTTTCCTGTCACCAACTAGTGGCAACAGAGGACATCTTGATTTGGGCCCGGGGGTCAAATCTGTACATCCGTGTTCAAAGAAGGACACGCTTTGGGCACGCTCGCAGGGCAGGTACCTCCGACCACTTCTTCAGAAACTGAGTCCTTGAATGGGACCAGATCTTGCCTTTTTGTTTTGTACAGCAGAGGTGAGGCAAGCCCTGAACATTGCACCCCAGTCCATTCCCATGCTTGTAAAAGTATCTTCTTACATAATCTGAAAAAGAAGATTTAACGTTTTTACGTAGGAAAGAGTCTGAAAAAGAACATTTACGGACGGCGGGAGGCTTGAGAACACAAGTTATTTTGCTTATGCAAGGAAAGCTCTAAAATGCCATAACATTACGGGAAATACCATTTGGAGGAAATCAGAGGTCTGAGGAGCACATGGATCAAAGAGAAAGGGATAAAACATGAGCTAACTGATGGAAGCTGAAGCAAGTTAAATCCCCTTCAACAGCCAGGTGTGTAAGCGCTGGAAGACATCCCCCAGGAAACGGGGGATCCCTGTCTCCTCACAGCTAGACTTGCTGATGGGACGTCCTGAGCCAAGCACAAACTATTGGAATTAGTAGAGGAATAAATGGCTGTAAAATTAAGGGCACTTATAAAATATTGGTGGTCTGGCTTGATGATCTAGTGTCCGTTTCTGGTATTAAATTATAGGAATCAAGCACAGCTTCCACAGGTTGTATGCTGGATCCTCCCCTACCCCTTGGTATCAGCTGCCTTAAAGAGAATCAGACAGCTTTGGTGCCTACGTTTTGGGGGAGGGCAGAGACAGTATGGACCCCATGTCATTCTTTTTCACCTTTTACATGATGTTCTTCATAATTTGAAGTGTTTCCCCCATTATTCATAACATTGGGTGCACACAAAAGGTAACACACACATTTTAAAATTTTAACCATTATGGAAAGATCTACCTTGGGGCACGAGCTTTGGAAATAAAATTAATTAAAATTAGACCAAGGTCTTCCTTGGCCCACAATGTGCTTGTGTCATATCAGAGGCAGAAATAATATTTAAAAGTTAACATGTGTGTCAATCTCCTCAACGGATAGACCAGAACATCAGCAAGATCAGAGTTACGGCACGAGGCACCATTAGCGTTAGAATTCTGAGTGGGAAAAATCTCCCAATACCTTTAAAAGCGTGTCCTTTGTGAAACCAAAGGCTCACAGCCAGTCAGCTCCAGCCCCAGTTATAGGCATAGTTCAAGTCCTTAGGGCCAGATCATCTGAAAAAATTAAGGCAGGACTTTGTATCGGCAGGGTACCTGGCACAACGTACCCTGATCCTCCACTTCGAATGGTAGATAACCTATGCTCAATACAAATAAAAAAAGATAAATATCAATCACAATTATCAGCTCACCATGATTTATTTCTCTACTTGAAATAAGTTGGGGGTGTCAGTGTAGTTGGTGGTGACTGACCCATCGTTGCTCTGACACTGGCTCTTTCATTCACAGGCTGGAAAAGAACTGAGAGCACGTAAGTAACGTACAGGCGTCCTGTCCTCCCTAGGACCAGGGCACAAGGCGACGCTTGCACAATTTCTGGATGGAGTGAGCCTTCCAGTCTCCAGGACTACCAACATGACATACTCGAACACACTGCAGTCACGGGGCGGGGTGGGAGGAGGGGAAAAAGGAGGAAAAAGATCCTGCCACTGCCAGCATTACCAGTGAAGTACTAATGTTTATGAAATAACAATTCTCTATGGCAGCCGGCATTTTGCTGAACTAATATATATTCCTTAATACTCTTTTCCATATTAACTCTGGCATTTTCTCTCAAAATATAATACAATTTGCTGCAGTAATAGAATAAAATCCTACACATCCAGTTTATAGAAATTCCTGTTCCCTGCTCTAGCTTGACAATGGATCAAACTGCCTGAGTAAGTGAAGTAGCAGCTCATTTGTCACCGTCCCAGATGGTTGTATAAACCACTTGCTAGGAACCCTGTTCAAACTGCTTTTGTATCTGCTTTTAGGCTTTTGTCATGTTGAAAAGTTTAATTGAAAGCTTTGAATCTGCAACAAGAAATTGTTCCTGACTTACAATACGTGCTTTTTTTTTTTTTTTTTTAAATTTTCACACTCAAAAATATCTGATGGCAATCTCTACCTAAGCGGCCTGGACTGGTTACAGCGGGCCCACCACCATCCTGGCCCAGCCAAAACCTGCTCAACCTGGCAGCTTCAATCTCCTTCAGACTGGGAGAAAAACATTTCCCCGGTTTATTTGCAGTCGGCCACTGGAAACCCTGAGCACCAACTCCTGGGCGAGATGTTGTCCCACCCCAAAGCACCGAGGCAGCTGCCCCACACCAGACTCTCAGGAACTTGCCCTTGGAGGAGCGCGAGGCTGTGGGTGAGGTTCCTCGCTCAGCCTGGGGATGAGGGAGGCTTGTCCGAAGGAGAATGTGGGTTATAAACTGCGCCAAGTTCCACCTTAAAAGAAAAACATTCTCTCCTCATTTTTGATGTAGAAAAGGAAAGATCACACACACGAAACAGTGGAAATAAACGTCCCTCCCTGCCACTGAAACTCGGGCTCTCTGAGCTGGATTACTTTACTGGCCGCGAAACCTCTTTTGCTGCTTCGGGTAGGAGGTAAGTCCCTGAGAAGATGCAGAAAATGAGACTTGAGGCTGAGGCCCCGGGGGGGTAGGGTGGCAGTGGGGGGATACGTTCACATCACTCCCTGAATACGTGTGGAAGCGAAGGTGTGTGGAGAGTCCTGTCCGTGTGAAGTGTACTCCACAACGGAGGCTAGAGCAAACGGGAAGATCCGTCTGTCCCAGAAATAGCCGCACGCACATCTACCGCCGTCCGTAAGGTGAAGCCCATCCGTCACCACTCGGTTCCCCAACAGGAGGTGGCACGGCTCAGCAGTTGTTCCTGCTTGGCCTCGGTGCTTCCACAAGCAGCGTTTGTGCAACAAAATGCAGTGTAGCTCGCACACGCCCAGCAGAGCTGCACGTACACTAGCTGAGCGTACTCTGCCTGCCACCTGCCTCTGGTACAGCATGAAATCTTGCATGAGCTAACTCACCCTGACGAGAAGCCAATCTTAGGATGCACCAAAGCATATTCTCACTCGAAAGGCAAAGAAACTGAAATAAACTGAAGGAAGAAGATTTGTCTTTATGAAAACAGCTCCCAGGACAGTACGGCTTTTCCTCAGCTCTGTAGCATCAATAAAAAGGAATTACAGAAACTACATTACTAAAATTATCTCAGGCGCTCGCATATTCCTGGAAGAATTTAGGAAAATATTAAAACCAGAGCAGCTAAAACACCAGCCTACCGATGGGAGACAGACCCTGGCTGTGTAATTCTATCGAGATACCAAGCACCAGGGGCTGAAGGGCAGCAAAGCTGCTGCGAGGCAGTCCCGGTGTCAGCGTGGGGTGGAGGTGGCCTTGCCAAAACCTGGGGGGGCCGTGCAGGACCAGCTGTGGTGCCACCTCCCTTTTTGTCCTGGATTCCTCTTCTTTCCCCCTTCTAGCAGGTACCCTCTTCTCCTTTGTTTCTACTTGCTCTCTGCCTCCTGCCAAAGTAGTTCAGGAATTAGCAGGGGATGCTTTTTGGCCTCCTTGTCATCACATTTAATTAGAAGACACCCTCATTTGCTTTTCTTTCACTCTCCTGCCTGGCAGAGTAATTTGCATTTCACAGGCGATTCTCGGGTCTTGCTGAACATCACCTACCTGAAGTGAGCAGTGCAGAGTCACACTGAACAGCAGCAGCTGCGGCACAGTCAGAGCCAACAGCTGAAGG
Source organism: Tyto alba (assembly GCF_018691265.1). Classification (NCBI taxonomy): domain Eukaryota; kingdom Metazoa; phylum Chordata; class Aves; order Strigiformes; family Tytonidae; genus Tyto; species Tyto alba. The sequence continues at coordinate 22,097,103 of NW_024881282.1, read as the reverse complement.
AACACCTGGAAAGTCTTCAGGATGGTTAAAAATTAACAACAACAAAAAATGCTGAACATCCAGTAGGCCTGGGCCGTCAGGTCAGTGCAGGCAGCGAGCATCACAACTGGGTGGCACGCAGAGAACAAACCAAAGCCCCGGACCCCTCTCCGACAGAGAGTGATAAGAAATTTATAGCAGCTTTGCCATCTACACCCTTTGTTCGTAGTTAAGCGAGCACCTGGAACGTCCCTTGACAGAGAACACCGCTCCCCAATCCCCGCCTCCTCTTAGGACGGCGCAGCGGTTCGGTTTCCACGCTCCTTCACCGTCAGGCTTTGCCAGCGCTGCTACCCAGAGCAGTAACTCGTAGCGGATCCAGTGCTGAGTCGCCTTTTTAGCTTTGCTGCACATTTGCATCACCAAGAGCATAAAAAGTCACCTGCTTTCCGAGACCGGGTGGGCTTGCAATGCCATGCCCCTTACCAGCGGGCTGGCACAGCAACTGTTCGCTGCTCGGATGATCGCAAGCACTTCCGTAATGCATGAAGTAAATCGTATTTTTCAGGAGCAGTTACCTTCTCAGTGGATGCTGAATACTAAGAGCTTTTCAGATCTTGGCTGTCTTAGTACAGATTGTGTTGTACCATTTCAGACTGCTCTCAACTTCACTTTTGCCCATGCCATTCGTAAGTTTCATGACTGAAACTTCCAACCTTCAGTAGTTACAAGTGAAATTTTCAGCTTCTGATGTACACAAGCTTTTCTTCAGGTCCACTCTTAAATTGCTCCTGAATTATTAAAATTACTAGTGGGCCAGGAAGAACCGGTTCATTGCCGTGGATGTGTCAAATACCCGCTCTGTGGTAGGCGTGTACGTGGGTTCACCCAGTGCCCAGCACAGGGCAGCCGCTCAGAGAAGTGGATCTTCACTAGAAGTGAATGAAAATACAGCAAAGCATGTACACATCAAATCCTAAAAGAGATTCATTGTTAAGAAGGTAATTTAGGAACAGAATGAGAAGCCTGTCTGCTATATTTTTTTACCACCTGTTCACATAAGGGTTTTTTGGTCTAGCTCACTTCAAGAAACTGCAGTCATCTGGCAGAGCTGAAATGCAAATACAAATTAAAATGTCAGCACTGGAATTTGTTTTGGCTAGAGATCTACAGAGACAGGAAGATGTGATAATTGTGCAACTGGCAGAGTCTAGGTGCTTCAATAGAATTATCTGTGGATAAAATGAAGTAAACTGCCTTGAAAGAAACAATTCATCGAAATTACTAATTAAATGGGCTGCATCTTTAGAAAAAGTAGTATCAGACTCTGCTCTCTTTTCTATAAAACATCAATCTGATTAATGGAATTCGCAGTATCTAAAGCTATCTTCCATGTTTTATTTGCCTAGATAGGGCACAGTCAAAGAAATCAAATTACTTCCCCATGACAGCATGAGAAATAAGGAAGGCAAAGTAGATGTAGGCTTTAAATGCTGCAGTAGAGACAGTTTTACAAAAGAAATAGCCTGGCTCTACATGTATCTGCTGCACAAATGAAAGTGGCATTACAGGTTATTAACAAAGCTGGCTCAACATTTTAATTTCTATTCTCCAAGAAATTCTGAGAAAACTTCAGTCTAGAAAAGTCACAGTTTTGAGAAATTCATTTGGAAACCATCATATGTACTCTGAAAAAAAGGGTAATTTTTCATGGCACTAAAACGGCCCGCCCGAAAAGCCTTCCAAAATTTCATTACTACCATCCAAAGGGTGAGCCCAGCTGGACTCTCGACGTTCTTTACAACATGATCCAGGGGACAACACAGAGCAACCCGTGGCCATTTTCTATTTAAGACAGACAGGGAGAAATGGGCTCTGCCTCTGGCTCCCAAGGGCCTTCCCAGCAATAGAAGGGCTCAGGGGTCCCACTTCAAGGCACGGCAATAATTTGTCTAGGAGGCACAGACACCTCTGCCCATTTCCCTCACACACTTTTCCTCTGCCCACCTTCTCCAAACCAGACTTGCGGCTTGTCCTTTAGTCAACTGTTTGTACCAGGTTTCTCTGCTTTTGGTCCCAGCAACCCCAGCTCCATCCTTTCAAACTCCCCAGACCCTTCCATTCCCAGCTGTAGCCCCCTTGCTTAGCTGTTCCCCGTTCCTTCTTGGGCAACCAACCCTATCCCCATCATATCATGCACCTATTCTCCTCCCACTCCCACAGTTTTGTCATCCTCCTCTCCTTAACTCAGTCCCCTCGCACCTGCTGGGTCTTCTCGCATGCTTGTAAGTTAAATTATAGCAGATTTAACACAGACCTAACTTGGGTATGCAAAGCTGATTAAAACCAGAGGAGGAAAAAGTGATGCAGAGTCAGAATAAAGTTAATCTTGGAGTAGTGACAGTATTCATCATACAGTAGAAGAGAGGGCATCAGAGCGGGGGAGAAACAGCACCACAACTTGGGGGAGAAACAGCACCACAACTTGGGGGAGAAACAGCACCACAACTTGGGGGAGAAACAGCACCACAACTTGGACTTGCAGAAGCTGCAGAGATCCAGCCAGGGAGTGGCAACACTCCGGCGCAGTTGACGGAGCTCTGCTCCTGGGAATCACCATAACTGCACAGCATCAAGTGTTATGTACAGACTGTGGGCTTTCAGTCAATGTTAATTGCATTTCGTGTTGTGACAAGCCTTTGGAAAGAGACATTGTTCTGATGGAAATGTTTTCTTGCATGGTCACCTTTCCCAGCTATTCAAGATCAAAGCAAACTGTAGAACAATAGAGCCTGAAGAAGGGAATGGCTGAAGCAGGTTGTTACACGGCTCCTGTCGGCTCAGAGAACGACATCACCGAGCGGCAGCAATGCCTTCCCGGGGCACGGAGCAGACGGATGCGGCGGTTACCCTGCGGGCAGACCCGGACCAGAAGCAAGCTGGACTGGGAATCACACCATACACTGCAGGAACCCACCGGCAACGGGGTCTTCGCTGGAATACCTGGGTTTAATCCCCAGCCACTCCCTGCTCGGTATCATCATAGCGTTAAATCGAGTACAGTTTGGTGTATCGCAAGTCCCCCCGCTCACGGGTGGGCTCTGAATTAAGAAAGAGCCGAGGATCTTGTTCAGAGAATGCAGCTGCCCACCAACCACCTCTCAAATTCAGGTTAGACTGCAGGGATGCACCTTTCCTTTCTGTGTTTATACACCATCTAGCATCCCGAGCTTCTGGCCATAACCTCAAACATGAATAAAATGACAATGCCTGCTACACATTTCTTGTTCTGAAAGAACAAAAACCCCATCTAGAAACTGCAGATATATCAAGTTTATTAAGGGAAAAGTGATCCTTTTTATGCTATTAGTACTACTGGCTTGTAATCTCTTGATGCAGTTTAGGTATTACGGAGTTTCAGATTTAATATTCCACCCAGAGGAGGATATAAAAACCACTATTGATTTCCACTCCCTGTAAGCAGGCTTCATCTCTATGTAAATTAAAGATTCTATAATATACTTCACAATATAGATCTGTTGTCATTCAAGCACTGATCTAGTCTCATACCAGTAGGCTGACGTATCGGCAACTTCCAGGCAATAACGCACCTCATGAAATCTGGTTAGACCTCTGCACATTAACACTTGCATCTAGAGGCACATCATCCAACACCCTAAGGAAAGTTTGGGATGGATTTCTTACGAGAGAAGGAGCAGTGCACACAGCATTGCTGCAAAAACCATCGCTCGCCATCCTTGTCCCAGGGGAAGGATTATCCCCCTTTCTTATCGCAAGAGGAGGACAGGGGAAGATGCCGACATCTTCTACCTACCAACTATTCAAATCCTTCAAATATTGGGAGAAATTCCACAAGGAGAGAAAGTGAAGCAGCAGCATAAACGCGCCAAGATCTTCCACAGGCCGCCGCAGGCGGGCTCTCCCCTGGCAGCACGCCCGGGGAGCGGGGCGGTCGGCACCGCCGGCAGCTCGCCCCGTGCCGCAGCCAGCGCGTTTCCTACGTGCCCTTCCTTCAGCGACCGGGGAACTTTTGCTTCCCCCTCTTCAGAGCGATGGTGCAGGCAGCAGTGGGACCTGCATCACTAGTCACCGCGCTTTAGGAGGGGAAAGCTTAGTCCCGTCCTGAAGATTCCTGTCACACGCTGGAAAAAGAGAAAAAGTCTTACCAGAGGCACCAGGGACCGCATCAAGCCCTGAGCAGCCTGGTCTGACCTCAGAGCTGACCCTGCTGTGAGCAGGACGTTGAACCAGAGACCTCCTGAAGCCCCCTCCTGCCTAAATTACCCGTGTTCCTACGAAAAAGCAGAGGCAAGGCTTTCTACTAAGACTTATTTCCACCACACGAAGGGGTACTGGGGTCTAAGGAAACAGCACTAGCTCTTGCTGCTGCACATACTTCCCTTCTTGGCTAGGAGATGTGTTCCCAATTACTTCCCCAGCCAAACCTGTTCTTGCTCACAAAAGAAAGGGAAAAAGGTCTGTCAACACCTCACAACATCCCTCCAGTCCTTTTCTAAAATGCAGACACAAAGCTCTCCTCCTCCTCAAAAAATAGCTGCCTCAAACCCAACAAGACCCTCAGATGATTTCTCATTCGGCTGCTGATAGGCATTAGAAAACTTCTCCACGTGACAAAAGTCAAAGCACATCTCCCAAGCAAGGCTGGAGGGGAACCACCAAGGTTTTCTAGGTTTGTACCTTAGGCTCAGCGACAGCCATCAGAAGTCCAGTGATGAAACCAGCCGTACGACTAACTTGTTATTTAGTGATTTTATTACCATGTAACTGAGCAGAACAGCACGCTGTTGCTGGCCATACGGTCTCCCCTGCAGAAAGCAGGATCTCTACCACTTTCAACTCAAGCATTGCATCTGCAGCGACACAGCTGGTGAGCGGGGACGCGCAGCACCCCCGGGGCTCGAGCACACGACTGAAGGCAGCGGGCACAAACTGACACACAGGAGGTTCCCTCTGAACACCAGGAAACACTTTTTCCACAGTGAGAGTGACCAAGCACCGGCACAGGTTGCCCAGAGAGGCTGTGGAGTCTCCCTCTTTGGAGATAATGAAAAGCTGCCTGGACACGGTCCTGGGCTCTGCCTGCTTGAGCAGGGGGGGTTGGACCAGCTGCCCTCCAGACCTCCCTTCCCACCTCATCCCCTCTGTGATTCTGTGAATGAAAAGTTCAAAACATCCAGCAAAGTTGCTGCAATTCACACCCCCCCCCCCCCCCTGCTCCCAACTTCCCTGGGGGCCCCATCTTCATTTTGTACAAAGTCACATCAGCTCACAACCAGGGCAGGCTCAGGGGACCTGGGAGGATATTTACGGGCGGGAGCTCAGCAGAGGGGCAGTAACTTGCTCAGCTGTCGTCCCTTGGCACTTCGGTGCTTTTAGCTTCACGGCAGTTTCGCATTTCAGAGCATCTCTGCCTTGTTCCAGCTTTGTCAAAGACTCAGGGACTCGGCCTCCAGAAGCCAGCACAGCTGCACGTGCACTCAGATTTTGCCGCAGGCCCGCTTTTACTGAAGTACCACTCAGTTACTGAAAGAGGAACAAACACCTGACAGATCCGCAGAGGACAGTTCCCAGGGTCTTTGTTCTCCTGAAGCTATCAAATTAGTAGAGTGGAGCTCCCGTTAGATCACATCTTAACATCTCAGTTTCTCTTATTTCAGAATGCCTGTCGACGCAGAGCAGTGCCTCCACAGAAAACACCTTCCTCAGAAGGGAAAGAGGTTGAAGAGCCACTGTTTTATTAAGACGATCAGCAATTTTAAAGACACTGAAATCTCACCAAGATACATAGGAATCTTTGCTCTGTGGTTGTATAGAAAAATAAAGGCGCTTAGAATTTGGAGAACAGTGAGGTCCATGAATCGCTGTATCCTGAACTTCCTCGCCTCCTGTCTGGGTTCCCATACAGGTAAATTTTAATTAGAACTCTTATGATTGCCTCATTTGTCCACAGGAGGTCAGTATCCTTCCACAGAAAGACAGTCCCTCTTACCTGGTGTGTTTGCAGGGGACAGAAATCTTACAGCAGCACCTGATTTTCCCGTCACTGGATATTAAGACTTTGGATACAAGATGAAGACTGAAGCCTAGTGTGGGTTCATCACTGACAAAGGAAGCCCCTGCCTCTTGCGTCCCCTCTCAATCAAGCTGGGCTTTTAATATCGTCACACAAAGAACCAAAGGAACGTCAAATGTATTGTTTTTCCCAGGTATTAAGGAGGCTCGAGCAGGGCAAAAGCTGCCGGGGCCCTCGTGCAGCGCTGCTGCCACCGCTGTGGGGGTGTAGGAGCCAAGCGCCCAGCTCCAGTCTCAGGTAAAACAGCAGCTAGATGGAGAGGGAATTCCTCACTGATAAACAACCATGTTCAAACATTTTCATGCTTCCTGCATTACCTGGCCTCGTATTTTAATCGACTGCTAACATGTAATTGCCAGCTGATAGGTTGCTGGGGGGTTTTTTGTTTTTGGTTTGTTTTTTTTTTTTTTTATGATCTAGTTAATCCTACTTGGCTGGTGCTCTCGGATGAGCTCCAGAGAAGGCGCCTGTTTAGGCTGCTACACACGCTGCGTAGGAGATGTGCAGCACCACCACGCTGCTTGCAGAAACACTCCCTCATTAGCAAAGCTTCCTCGGCAACTGCCAACACTTCGCCAGACGTTCAGCACATTAAAGATACGGGTGGTTTGCCTCTCCCAGGCTGAGCAGTACACGATGTGGAAGGATGACAACAGTAGCAGGCGGGAGCGAGCGAGCGTGGCAGGGAAGGGTGAGGAGCCTTGAAAACAGAGGTGTCTGGCAGTCACGCGTACATCACTGCCACTTTCTTTAGGCACCGTTCCCCCCTCCCCGCAGCGTTTGAGTTTGGACCAAAAGAGCTTTTGAAGCAAATCTGCCCTTCCCACTTGCCACGGTGTCATTCCCGCCACGGCGCAGCGCGGCGGTAGGATTCCTGCTGGACACAGCCCAGCCTCGCAGCTGCTCTCCCTGCAGCTGCAGCCGTTTGCTTCCCGTGAAGCAGAGCCCCCGTGAAGCAGAGCCCCCGTGAAGCAGAGCCCCCGTGAAGCAGAGCCCCCGTGAAGCAGAGCCCCCGTGAAGCAGAGCCCCCGTGAAGCAGAGCCCCCGTGAAGCAGAACCCCCGTGAAGCAGAGCTCCCGTGAAGCAGAGCTCCCGTGAAGCAGAGCCCCCGACGCCCGTAGCGGTGCCCCGCGCGCCCTTGGGGGGCCGCCCCGAGTACCGCAGACGCAGCCTGACCAGCTGGTTGACACCGCGGCTGTTCAGGCTGCACTTCTGCCCGTTTCCAGCAGACGACTTGTCACCCGTGAACGCCAAGGCAATTCCAGTGGCAGGAAAGGAACAGCACCGAGGACTCTCCCCGCCTTGTCTCTCCAGCCCAGGCACCAAATGGAAGCGTTAAGTTTGACGAGGCGAGGCAGCCCCCACGCCACGTATCTTGAGTCCTAAAACTTTCAAAGTCTACGTCTTTAACTTTTGTGCTAACAAATTGCTGGTGCCTCTGATATCTTCAGTTCCATCCTGCCATGACCGCTGATGCTCTCAGAGCGAAACTTTGCTCTTTCCAGCCCACCACCTCTCCATTTCATTCCACATACGCTTCCTGAGCCAACAAAATTTTCTGCGTCCCTTCCACAGCACTGGGATCCCCGTTGGCATTCCAACAGATGGGTGAGGATAAACGGTTGCTGCCCAAAACCCAGAGAGAAGCAAGAGCTGCAGCACACTGGGAATTACAGCAATTGTGCAAAGCTCACACCTGGAAGTCTTAAAATAGAGCTGCACTTTAGAAGTATGCTTTACTCACAGATCCCTTAAATATCCTACCACCCTGAATATTCAAGTTTTTATTTCTGGGCAGAAAACATTCCCAGTTCACTAGACTCCTTTACTAATTCTTGAATTCATGAATTTTAAAAAAAGACCTATTTACTATTTAAATGTCAACCTAAGTCTATTTATCCTAATGGGGTACTGAGGCCAGCAGCACTGCCAGCGCCGTTTGTACCCTCGTGTCTCATCTGATCAGTGACGGAAATAAAAGCTGAAGCAGACAGATGGCTGAATCGAAGGGAAAGGTCATTACATACTACAGCTGATAAAGTGAAGAGAATAAAATAGGGAAGGTGATCTTCAGGGAAAAGGTTCAAACTTAGCCTCACCACTCAGAGGGTGTTTCTGTACGGAGGTAAAAACAAAACAAATACAGAGGGAAGTATCATCAATTATTCACCGAAACGTCTTCTATTGTTTAGCACAGGGAGAATCCTGGCCTCTCTCCCCATCTCTGTCTTTAAAAACTCTATTTTCCTACCTCTCATTTAAGAGGCAGAAGAATGCCAGATCTCTGGTGTTATTCTCCTCATTTAAGTGAGGCATCCTGTATTTAAATGCTATTTATTTGGTAACACAGTAAGTTAGAAGCAACATTACAGCTAGACCACTCTCACGCTTCTTATGTCAAATAATTCTAGTTGTAAGCAGCTGCCTCGCAATTTGGTATATTTTAACTAGGTTTGAAAATCCCTAAAGTGAGAAATTATTATCTCTTTCAGCCAAGTATGAAGTAAATCTATCATGCCATATGAATAATTCATATAAATTCTAGAAACAAAGCAAGGAAGATAAGGTCAGAGGGGCACCACAAGAGAGGGATGGAGCATCCTTCACCTAAAGCATGTGGTAAACCTAAATTCAGTTTCCTTGACAGACTATGTCAACTTAAAGAATGAAGATGGCTCTTAAATAATTTAAAAAGCAAAGGATGACTTGACAGTCACTATGGGTTTTGAAGCGAACAGAGAGGATGAACAAAAACAAAAAGTTTTTTTTCAGGTAAGAATTTGTCTGATGGAAAGCTGCCTTGTACCCAACTGACCTCCTGCTTAACTTGCTTAAAAGATTTCTGAAATGTCATAATGGTGATTTTCAAAAGTTATAGCAAATCAGTGACTGGCTCCTGGGAGAAGCAATGAGGCAGCAGGCTCCATGTACTTTAAAGAAAACTCTAGATGCCCCTGGAAACCCTTGATATTTATAAATAATCAAGATCCAGGTGTATGTCAGTATTCCAATAGACACATTGCAACATAGCGCTGCACTCATTACATACCTTAATGTTCTCTGGCCACAGTCAGATTAAATATTTTGATGAACTTATACACGAGTTTTTCACAGCAGTGCAAAAAGTTCATTAACGGCGGTAAGCGAAGCTTCTAACCTTTGTTAGAGCAAAACGTGCCATAAGCAGAAATCACATAGCAATAAACTTAAAGGGAAACTTCTATAGTCAGTCTAGAAAGTGTTACTTTGGTTGTCACTGAACAAGAGTCAATTCAAGGGAAAGAAACCACAGCAACCAACTGAACCGTAAGTCTTGCTGAATCAGGAAACGGGAAGATCCTTGGCTGGTAACACGCAAACTATTAAAAAACAGAAGGAAGAGACTCAAGAGGGACAGGCTGCAGGGAAATATCAGCAGTGGGCTACCAACTTCAGGAGAGGAAAGGCATTTTTACAGTGGCTGGTGACTGCATCCAGTTTGTGAAGGGTGACAAGCAACGGGCACGGGTCATTCATCAAGTCAGAGAAAGGTAACGTAAGAGACTAGAAAGTTCAATTCACTAGAGAAATAAAACATTAACAGCAGAATTACTCAGAGAACTGAAAAAGGAATTAATCAACACTGGCAGACATCAAGAGAACCTGATTTTCAAGAACAGAGAAAACAGAGGAGTTCTGCCATTCCCTTCAGTATAGCTGGTTGGCCTCCCATTTAGAACTGCTGCCAGAGACAGATGGGACAGGCTGCCCCGCATTAACTGGCAACGGTGTAATTCTGTCAGATTCCCAGCCCCCTCTTCCTTCCTTCAACCTACACTGCACTGCAAATGTGAGTGCGTGCCGAGTGGGGCAGATAGTTTCCACGTGGCATGTCTGTGTGAGCCATCGAAAATGCTGATTCAGAAAAGCAACACATCTAAGAAACCGTGGAGACATTTCAGAAACAGTTGCCCTCAGCTCTGTTCTCCAAAGCACGCTGCACATGAGCCCTCACCAAGGGAGAAGCACAGAAGTACTCCCTGCTCTGGCTGAGCAGGTAAGAACTTCTCTATTTATCTGCAGCAGTAAGAACTAATCTCCCAAGAGACTACTGCATTCAGCTAAGAATCTCTTAAGGCGGGGGGGGGGGGGGGGGTGGGGGGGGGGGGGTGTACTTGTTTTCTTATGTAGCTGAAAAAAAGACCAGTCCAGCACAAACCCAGGAGACTGCTTTCCACACACAGGCGTGCACACCTGGGTCACCCACAGATGAGAACACAGTTCTCCAGAGAAACCTACAGACATTTGACAGCAGACAAAAAAGTATTCTTTGCCTCTACTGTAGAGAAAGCAAAATATTAAATTCCTTCTCCCTGCTTTGTACATAAAGGACTTTTTTTTTTTTCCCAGTGTTCTCATTCTTTCTCTTCACCTCTTTAATGAAAGATGATTGTCAACTGGAAACCCACAGTCCTTCAGGAGTTTCCACACTTCCTTTAAAGTCCAAGGGAATCAGGGTGCGCCGTGATGAGCTCAAGTCACTCCTGGCTATCCTGCGGCAGACAGCAGGGCCTGAGGGCTTGCAGCAGGGGGCACGATTTATTTTCATTCCCTGTCTGTCACTGAGCACACTGACAATGCTTAAGTACTTGAATACAAAGCTGCTTCAAGATGCTGAAAATCCTTGGACTTCTGTGTGTCTGCACGTGTGTGCATGCACACACACACGCACATCTGGAACGCCTCAAACTCAGAATTAACAATTCAGGCTGGCTGCCTCCACCGGTCGAGAGCCTTTCCCCAGAGTAGGCTCCAGCAGGTTGCATTTCTGTTTATTTGGTTTTTTTTCAGGAAGAAAAAAAGTGTAATGTCACCTTAAAAAAAAAAAAAAAAAATCACTGTCAAAGCCATCTTTGGATAAGCTGTTCTAATATTTATTTTACTCCACTGCTGGGAAATAGTAGCTCAGCTCAAGACTGAATTCGTGCAACTTCAGCTTCCAGCCACAAGATTCTAATGAAATTTTCATTATCAGCAGGCTTATATTCAGCTCAGTTTACAGTGAGATTTTAAACATTTTTAGAAATTACGCATTTGCTGTATCCTTAGGTGTGATCTTTCAAGTGGAAGGGAACACCTCTTCATTATTAAAACAACGCCCAGCACGTGAGATAACACACCTGCAAAATACATCACAAGAACCAATTTCCCAAGGAGTCATTTCCCTCCCTCCCAACTCTATCTGCATACCATAACCGAGCTCAATTTTGAGCTGCTTCTGAGCAGCGTGAACCTCTCTTACAATAAAAGATTTTTTCATTCTTCGTGCAGTTCATCTTAGTACAGAGAAATCTGAAATATCTAAAAATTCAGCTGATGTCAGTTTAGTCACATGGAAGTATTTTTTAACATTCAAAGGACAACCATACAAGCTCTGGAGGCAGTATGCTGAGTGATCATCAGTCCTAACTCCAACCCCAACTGGTAAATGAGCATTTATAAATAAGATAGCCTTTGAATCAAAAGAAAATTGCAAGTTAGTATTTTCAGTTTCTATCTCGAACTGGTGTCTTTGGTCTAAATTACCTTAATTAAGTTCGAATCAAAGATGGAAAATTTCAGCAAAATTAAGAGCCAAGTGCCAGAGGGACTGGAATTTTCAGTTGAACAGAGTAAAGATTAATTTATTTTCCCAAGAATCAACCAAGTCCAAGATGCACACACAAATCTGTTTCATTTACAACTAGGCTACTGTATTACACAACTGGTTTACATAAGTTCTTCCCAGTGTGATGAAAAGCCTCTTCTGCTACCATACCAGGTTTTAACCTGGCTACAACTAAAAGACTAGATTAGAAATATTTTTCTGGTAGGCAGACATGGGTTTGTGTTTTACAGTATTGTGCTTGGTCTCATTAACCTACAAAGACTCTTTCCTATTAAAAATACAGTGGGGAAGGGGACTTGCTAGTACAACCCATACATTCTGCCCTGTTCTTTCTGGAAGCAAAGCTGCTGTTTAATGCATTTCACTGAAAAAAAAAAAAAAAAAAAAAAACAAAACAAAAATAAAACCAAACCAGCTACCCGCGGGGAAATTAATACCTGTTTACACCAGCCAAGAACTTCAATTTGGAGCTTGAATCGAGGTTGCAAAAGAACAAAGAATTATGCACGTTAGAAGGAGCAGCAGTACCTTAAAGGAATCTGCTTTTGTAGACTCCATCCCAGTAATACTGTGGTTCCTGGGATCACAGATAGCATTTGGAAGCCTTCCATTTCCATTATTTATTGATAAGTGATAAAGATTAATAGCAAAATCTTACTAATCTAAGGAAAGAAAGACAGACTCAAAAGCGAGATTTTATTCATATTTGTTACTTATTCACAACCCAAAGTATGGTAAAACTGATTAAACCAGCCTAGGATAATGTTAGTTTACATCACTAAATTCGATTCACATTTTATTAATAAAATGCCCAAAGGAAAATGACAACATTGCAGGTTCAGAAAAACAGGTTGGCTACTATGACTGAAAATCTACATTATCTTAACTGGTCACAACTGACTGTTTGTTTAATGCTTATTATTTAAAATTAACACAAATTACAAAATTTCAGACACACCCAACTTCTGTGCTCATAAAATATAACTTCTGTCATATCAAATTTCAGTAGATCGGAAATAATTTTCTGCCGAGATATTTCATTTCAGCATGTATTAAAAGAATACTGAGAGTACTCTCCCCCCACCTATACAGCGATGTAACACTGCAGTCCCAGTTGCATTTTAGCCTGCCTGTCCAAGGAATCATTTTGCAAGCTGCTGGGCAAACAGACTGTGACGATCAGAACAAACCATCTCTCATACTGTGAGGAGAACCACCATCGGGTTGTGGCCTAAGTTCTGTCCTCTGTGGTGGACACACAGACCTCAGGACACCAAAGGAAGCAGACTTCAGCTCTGTGTTTTAAGGCAAAGACAAAACCAGCTCCAGCTGAAGAGAGGGGAGTACCTGCAGCTGCCACCAATGACCAAGCCCTGCAGTTGCTCCCCATTACGCGGAGATTGCTCCTACTTTATGTGATCAAGTTTAACACCAACATCGAGGCAGCATGTTACCACCCTCCCATAGAGAGACAGCCACCACCGACTGAAAGCTCACCTGCAGATTAAACAGTAATGCAGTAGCCAATAGTTTGCATGCAAACGCTGTGTCAGACTGTTACATTCGCAGGACTAAAACTGTTAATTGTGTAAACACAGGTTAGATAATTATCTTCCATTTCTCTTTTTATTTTACATACATCTTTTTTTTTTTTTTAAGAACAGACAGGGCCTCACAGAACAAAGGAGCTTTACCAAATGTTAGACCTGGAATTACACAGACTTCAGCTACAAAGATTAAAACTAATCTGGTAAAGAAAGAACTCTTCCCCTGCTACGGATACATTTTTGAAAGCCTCATTAGGCAAAGCAGCAGCCTGACTCTCAGTCCAGAAGAGAGAAAAAACAAAAACAAAATTTAATCCTGTACTAAAAAAAAAAAAAAAAAGAAAATACTTATTTTTAAAGAAAACCAAGACAGCCAAAGCAGACTGTATGGCAGCAGTTGTTCCTAGGGAAGGAGAAAACAAGAGGATATATATGGCATAGTACCTAAACAGCCATTAAAACTGCTTTAACTGCCAATGTTTTATCAAGGGGATGTACTGGGAAAGAAATACATTCAGAGTAATAGTAGTTTTGAGTAAACGTGCTACAGGAAACAGAAACAATCTGTCATGACTATACATGTACAAATCAACAAAACTTACTCACAAACATTTATACCTACAGGCATAAAGACCAAGTTTAATACTTGTGAAATGTATCTGATTGCTAGATCTGAACTGTCCCCATCCTCAGTAATCAGAGAGTAGCATTTCTACACTGCAATAACCATATGGCTTCAATCAGTTCTGTCCTTAAGCCTCTGGTCCAGTCGATCTGTATCATGAAACTGAAGTGCTCCACAGGTATTTCAACTTTCATTTGCAACACAGACACGCATCTGCTAGCTACCTGAGAGCCCCCAGCACTCCGCCCAACAAACAGCCAGCAACCCAGAGCTGGTACTGCTACAAACTTAGCCAGTCTGCTCACAAAATGTCCATTTTGGATCACGTGGACTCATTCTTCAGAACATACATTTCATCACCTGCTACGCTTTTAAAGATAAAAAGAAAGATTATATAAAATCAATTCTGTATGCAAAAAAAACCTAAGCCCAGACATGATTAGAAATAGACTAAGGTGGGCATAATTAGTAACTTATAAAAAAGCTGCAAATCATATTTATGGAACCCAAAACTTCACTCAGTCATATTTGTAACTGCTCTCAAAGACCAGACTAGCAACCAGACCAATTCACAAGTACTTAAGTTGCTTACATAATTAAAAGAATAAGATGTGAAGTCAAAAAAATATATTTTATCCCTTCAAGATTAGGAAAGTAAAATAAAATGCTGGTTCTGTAACAGTGCAACAACTGCAGCATATTTTGCACGCAGCACATGATTTGCTACATTTAGTGGCACTTAAGTATTACGCGGTAAATACTGAAAGTAAGACAAGTTTCTGATCTGCATAAGCATAATCACATCATTATTACCAGAGTTGCTAAGCTACGGCATTCTGAATAATACCAACTCAATTTCAGCACTTCGATCACTAGCCTTAATGCGTGTCAGTGGCCTGCTTTACACCTTGCTAAGAACACAATCACTGAAGCCAATTATTTAATGAACTGGCCACTGGGCTTGGACCAGGCTCAATCTGACCAATCGTTCTCATCAAACTCTGAGTCATCATCAGAATCGCTGTATTCCACAGCAATGCGTCTTGAAAGGATGGTTGCCACATCATTTCCAACAGGCTCTCGCTTTGCTTCTTGCTCACGTTGCTCCTGCACCTTTTTCAGCTGAATTCCTGTAGAGACAATTACTCTCAAAGTTTTCTGCACAAGAGATTTTAGATTTCATATTGTCATTGCTGAGTTTTTTCTATTCTAACAATAAAGTCCAGAAGAAGAAAAACAAAAGAAACCACTGAGAGAGCCTCCCTGATCAAGGAAGAGAGGGAGACAAAAAAGGCAGATTGGAATCCATTCTCAGAGACTGAATATACTGCTAGACTTCTAAAAATGCCAACAGTATGTTCAAACTAAGTATTCAAGACTGTATGGGCCCTTTTGATCCAAAGATGAAAATTTTCACAACTGTATTTGGAAATACCATTACACCTACAGCTGCTTATTGTAAGCAAAGTCAGGAACAGCCATTAGTCACTGATTAAAAAAAATCAGTGGTCTGAAGTTCGGGATTGGATAACTTAACAGTTCTGAACAGAAGCAAAATCCACATACATCTAGTGGCCACTTCACATAATGAACACAAGTACTGTTTTCATTTGATTACGTCCACACAAACACTAGAAAATGTCTGACAAAGCTGTACATCCGCAGGCATTAGAGAAAGATCAAACATCAGGGCTGACAAATGTTAGAACAGGTGTGTGGTACCCGTGGTTACCTAGTCTCTCAGTGACATTCTGCCTAGCTGGGAACAGAAGCCATGAACTCAGATCACTGGAAAACACTGTGCTTTCACTGAAAAAAAAAAAAAAGAGAGAAAATCTAAAACTGTGTCCACTTACCCATTCGAATGGCAGCAAGAAGATCGCTCCGTGCATCGCTTAGTGGTGGCTGTGCAGGTTCATGACGTTTTGCTTCTGTAGCTGGAGGAGCATGCATTGGGGAGGAAGAGAGGGATGAACCTGCAGCAGGAGGGCCTGGAGGAGGAGGAGGTGGGCCCGGAGGAGGAGGAGCAGTGACAACAAGCCCACTAGAAGGAGGAGGATGAGTAGCTGCGTATGCAGAGCCAGTCACCAGTCCAGAATGGGAAGGTGGCACAGGAAGCTGAAGGGGACTAACAAATGCAGTTTGTGCTGAAGGAATCATAGGGGGAGGAGGAGGAGGGGGAGGGCCTGTAGGATTGTAATAATCCACCATCTGAGCTGGAAGCATCCTAGATAAAACAGAACAAAAACATTTAATGCGCTGAAGGTTAGTACCTACAGAACCATCACCCCTTAAACTGCTCTCATCCAACCTCAGCTAAAACAAAAATTAAAAGGAATTTAAACTCGTGAGTTAAATATGCAAGTGATCATAAATGTATGGGTTGTCAAGTATTGATTATACACTGAGATTTAATGCAGATGATAAAGTTAAAAGCAGTGTCCTTTCAGCACGCCACAAACTGAGATTCTTTTTATCGTAATACTCCTGCATAGTTAAGTACAAAGCTGTATTTGTTAATATTCTCAGAGTAATTGTTTAGTAAGTACAATGCCTATGATGAAGGGACCAAGAAAGCTGCAGACTGTGTGTATCATTTCCATAGAAGATCAAGTGTTAGATCAAATATGAAGAGATAATAAAAGACATAGGCATGGAGGACAATGTAAAATAACAAATGGAAAGATTTACCCAAAGTATATCACGCATTTCATGTGCTTCTTTAGCCAAGCTCATCAATTTCCATATTATTTAATTAAATTGATACATTTGATTGATACTCTAAAGAGGAGGAACAGGGAAGAGCTAATTTGTTTGTTAAAATGTCATTAAAAGAATTCTTAAGCAGAAAAAATGGGAATTAATGTAAGAGTTACGAAGTAGGTAAAGAACTAGATACAGGGAACGGGAACTGAAGGGAAGTTACTGATGACATTCAGTGATACATGTCGATGTATCACAACCGTGATACACTGACAATGGTTGTATACCTGGGGACTAAGCACAAGTATTTCTGTTACAAACTGGAAATAACAGAGAAAATGCAGGTTGGAGCAGTCAATCATAGCATAACGGAGTCACCTACAGCATGATACAGTCATGAATTGGGCAAATACTATCCCAGGATGCAGCAAGTGAAGGTGAAAAACCTTGGCTTGCTTAGTTTAAAACACCACAGGCAAGACTGATTACAACTTTCCTGGGGTTTCAACTTGAAAGTTTAAGCTATTTAAAGCAAACGAACAAAGAGGCACAGACTGGTTAGAAAACAAGCCTTCCTTCAGAATGCACTCCAACAGAATATCTCCACAGCAGTTTGAAAAATTCCTGTCTTGAATTATGGAGGTAGGTTGAACTGTGGTGGTGGGGAGCTTGATCCCGTGTCTGAGAAGATCCCTTCCAATTATGTCACAAGCTCCTTTAAAAAGTCATTTCAGGGATGCAACACAGACTGCCATGTTGAACACATTCAGCAATACGTTCCCTGCATGTATCCTGAAGTTTAAAATACTACTTAAATTACACTGTAACTATTTTCCACTTAAAAGAAAAATTATCCCCTTTTTAATATTATATTAGGTAACCTTAATACTTTACAAGCGTATTGATTTCATCACATTCAATACACAGTTCATTATTTTTGATTTCACCATGTCTTCACTTAAACTCAGTCCATACATAGAAATTACACCGATATTTTTCTGTCCTCCCCAGGGAGATCACTAATGTACTTGGGGTCTTTTTTGTGTGTATGCATTGTATGTTACGATGGTTATGAAAAACATGCATCCCCCTAGTTTTGTCAAGAATCCACTGGAATAAATCAGGAGTTTTACCCATATTCTGCTGGTACCACAGGTACTGAGCTATGCTGGCCGTCTGAAGGCTGGGGTGGAGGTGGAGGTGGTTGCTGAGGTCTGTTTAAAGTAGCATGTCGTACAGTGGTGGAAGGTGGCCTGTATTCATGCTCATGGCTTTGGGATGCTGCCATGTACTGTGGACCATCTCCTGTCCCATACGAAGGCATTGCTATCTGCTGATGGAGGGAATGATTCGGAGTAGCAGGATAAGAATAATCTGTAACATCAGATGCATGGGACCTAAAATTAAAATAAATGGATGCAGAAGAACAGATTACGTGAGTGTTACAGGGCATTATCTAAATAGCTCACAAGAAAAGCTAAGAAGAACGAAATCAGAATGGTTCTTCTTGCAACAGGACTCCCTGATTATCAAGCACCACTCCCCTTGTAAGTCCACAGAAAGCAGAAGAATAAATGCAACAAAAAAATCACGGTTCAGCTTAACAAGACTTGAAAATAAATTAGTCTGACAAGTTAGCATAAAAGGACTGAAACTGAAAGTCTTCAACATTTCAGCATACTAGCTGCATGCAGGAAGTCCTCCCATAATGCAGACTTTTTAAAAGGCAAAAAAATTTAGAGATTTCTCCAGATTTCAGAGTTCTTTAGTAGCCAAAAGGCAGCATGATGCTTTTGTCAATGATTTTGACAATCCATTGTTTGAAATGATAATGCTTATCAGGCCTGCCTTAAGTTAACAATGGCAGCAGAAAAAGGAAAGCTATACTGCAAGCACTCGCAATTATGCAGAAGAATGTATTTTACCAAAGCAGAGAAAACCAATTTCAAAAGTTAGAAAATGCTTTTTATTTTGTTTGCACAATTAATTTTGCTGGAAAAGCTTAGAAAAACTGGGAAACGTAAATATTAGTTGAGCAGAGAGTTCATAAAGATACAAAGTCTAGGATGTTCTGTCAAATAAGCCCAAGAGAGGGAGCAAAAGGATCTCTTCATCCCATTACTGCAAAGAGTTGTTTTAGTAATGAACAGTCGTGCAGCCTGGCTTTTAGTGAACACAGTAAACTGATGCACTTATCTGTAAGACTGGAAGCAAGGTAAGCAACAAAAAGCCAGGGCTTTGAGTAAAACAAAATGACAAACCCTTTGGGCATTTTGTCCTCTTTCATGCTTCCTGCCTGTTCCATTTTCTTTGCGTCACTCATGAACTCAATGCCCATTTTCCTTCTCTCCCACTCTTCTTTCCTTGTTCTTACTTTTCTCACATTAATTTGCTGGTTTCTGTTTGGATTCAGCTTGTGTTTCTCTCTCTAAAGTACAATAAGTATAACAAATACATTGTGAATTGCCAGTCTGGACAATTGGATGTCAGCGTATAATTTGCAAGTCTTACAATAGCAAATGAGAAGAAACATGAGCTTTTTTTTAGTTTAGCATTAAAAAAGAATCACAATATAGCCAAATACACTCCTTGGGGACCTTGTTTATAAAACACTGCTCATACAGTAGCGGTCAGCATGAAAACATCTCTGAAAGCAGAACTTACTTCTGTATGTAGGAGGTTTTTTATAGCTTAGTTCCTACAGCTAAGACAACCCCAAGATAAAACAGGGAAAGCCTCCTCTCCACCTCACTCTCACTACCACTCCCAAAATTAACCCTTCATGCATTTACAACACAGATTTCAGGATTCCATCACTGCTATTTGATTCATTGAAATTTCAAGTTCTCCATACATTAAAAAATTTGAAAGGTTTAAATAAATAGAAGATACCTGTCATACCGCAACATCTATATCCAACATAATGTCGCATCCTACAATTTCTGCTTTTAAAAATCCTACAGATTGCAAATATTATGGCTGAGAACAGTCAAATACATGTTGACATTGCTAGGAGATAAAAACAAATCACTTCAATGTGATTATTTAAACTCAGGAATCCTGGGAGTAAGGTGTTAAGGCTAGAAAAAGACTCAAAATGTGTGAAATACAGAAGTTGTGTTGAAAAAAATCCACATCTTGCACTTGACAGATGAACATCAATGTCATTTCATCAGATCAACCTGTGGAAAGCATAGTCTTAAAACACTGCAGACTGACAAACAGAAGACAGTTTTGCCTTAGAAACTGTGAAGAAAAAATTAGTGACAAAAGGAATTTAGACAGAGAGAGGGGTTGTGAATATATTATTGAAGGAGCAGTAGCACTTACCTTTAAATCTGTTGTTTCGATTACAAAATGATTACTCTTCACAAAGACTAAAACATTACATATACAATGTTCTGAGCAAATTTTTTTTTTTTTTAATTAATCTCTACCGGACAGCAGACTAAAGGTATCAGCCCACACTTCTGCAGTGGTGACTGCTTCCTCAACCTATCCATTCAACAATTTAAATATTAAATTGTCACATGCTTTTTCCAGTAGATTCTATTTATCCCTAATATTACTGCTAACAATTAACCACGACAGAAGAACTAAAATAAGTGGGAAAATCCTCTAGTGAGACCAGATTAGCAAAAAAAAAAAAAAAAAATCAGACTTCCATGCACACCAGGATAAGGTAACTCCCACTGCGTTCAAAGGGAATCTCAGTCAAGACAGATGAATTCTGCTGTGTGCCTCTAAGCAGAGATTTCTGGTATTTCTTGAAATAATGTTGCAATTAGGTTCGTAGCTTGTTTTTTAGACAAATATAACCTCGATAAAGCTGAACTATTCCTCCATTAAAGCGTTTTGTTAGAGGCAAAAGTATGCTCAACTGAGCAGATCACAGAAAAATATTTATTAAGCTATCGGCAGCGTAACATACAACAAACTAGACACGAAGGAAGAGGTAGTGACATTATCTAGTAGAGGCAGACTTAAATGCTTTTGTAACTACAGCTATTCAAGAATCAAGTATAAAGCATGCAACAAAGTTTTTTCATTACAGTATATAACTTTACAACAACAAAATGCTCATTTGAAGCTGAGGAAGAAAAAAAAAATCATTAGAGAATCTGTTATGTTATTGATGCTTTAAAATCATTTTGAGAAGAACTTTAAAACATGCATTGTATCTTTTCTCTATTCTAACTATTCCCAACCTGTAAAACCACCTCATTCTATTCAGTATTTCTGAACATACAACTGTGGTATAGCAAACAGCTTTGCTGTAAACAGACCTAGTATCTGGGGACAGGGATCCCTCGGAAGATGCTCCATGGTACACGCTTTGAGACAACCTGTTGTCAGGTCTAAGCTCTTTGTCATATGCCATCATATTCCACTCCTGGCGTCTGTTCCTGGCTTTTCTAACCTTTTTCACCTCACGGGTGGTGCCATCTATACGCTTTTGCTCCTGATGTTCAAACAAAAGAAATAAAGCATGCAAAGAGAGAAAAAAAGGAAAGGAAAAAAGCTGGTTAAAATGCAGTTAGAGTGCATGAAATAAGAACAGATTTACAGATGAAGCCAAGTCTTCATAAAATTCCTCTGCACTGAAAATAAGAATATCTCCTTACGCCGTGATCCCCATTAGTAGTACAACTGCTGCTTTGCCCTTCTTCTGTCGGATGCACATGCTAGTGTGGTACCAACCTACTGTTTCTCCCAATACAGAAACATGACTGATTTTAAAAGCCACAAAGTTTAACTTCTGGCATCGTATGTCATTTAGTTAGACCATCCTGAAACACTTGTGATTTCCTTCTCCTGCAAATCAATCTTACGAAAGCGTTAAATATGCTCAGGGTTATTTTGGTTATTGGTTAGGGTCACAATCACCTGGGGCCTGTTTCACAGTCTATGTGAAATGACTTTTTGTTTGCTCTAACTTCCTCTCCCTTCTTAGATCTGATTAACTACCAAAATTCCTCCAAGTTTTTCCTCATCACTGTTTCCCATAATCTAACATAAAAATGAGTGACACTAATCCTCCCTGAAATGTGTCAGTAATACTCAGGCCTGTAATATATTACAGCTTGATAGCTTCATGACAAACCAGTCCGGTTAGTTTTTTTAATCTCTCTACATAATTTCAGGCCCAATCAATGTCAGTGCTTATCTATCAGTAGGATCTCCTAATAGCAGGACTCAATGCTTTCACATCTCTGAAATCTTGTCCTCACCTGCCTCTGACTACTCAGTATGACTATAAAAAACATATTGGTGCTTCAGTAGAAAAATAAACAAGTTTGCTCAATCCAAACTGAGAAGGGTATTTGTGTTACTCCTCAACATTTATGAGAGCATGGGATTTTTTTTTTATTTAGCTCTAGAGCCCACATCTTGGACTACTAATTCATAAATAGGTTAAACATGTTTCATCTAGTAATACATTAGTATTAGGCTTTTGGCTGTTCAAAAAATGGTTCCTCAGGAAAGAATTATGTTGATATTCTGACAATGCAGTCATATTCAACTGTATTTAGAGGTTGCTAAAATGCTGACATGCAAGCGTTTTATTGTGGAATCTATAAAGTAAGGGATAATAGTTGAAAAACCAGTCTCACCAAAAAAGAAAAAAACCACATCATAGATGAACATAGGTATTTTACTTAAACTGTCAAAAAGCACTGAATAAATAATTCTGAAATAACATACTTAGTGTTATGCAACTAACAAAAATCTATCAAATGGCTTGCCCTTGTTTTGGATCTCTTGCTTGTTCATGCATGTCCATATGAGGGACCTGCTGATCCACATCCACTAACATTAAGAATGGCAGAAAAAAGTCTTTTTGAAGCTCAACATCCAAATATTCCAACAAAACTTGCTCATTCATGGCCCCTACAGTGAGTCGATTTTTTGACCCAATTCATGTGAAGTAAAAATCATCACCTTGCTTCTTAGTTACTTCCTATACAATCTTTTTCCTCCCCAAACTTTTTAACATCACACCCTTTTTTATCCAGGTTATACAACGCTTTACTTTCTCCTTTAATACCACTTCTTCATATCCAAATTTCCCAATATAGGAACTGGAGCAGAAGGGAGACAGATTCAGCCATGCTTTATTTGAAACATATAAACTTTTGCTAATCACCATGGTTGAATTTTTCATTTGATTGCTGCAAAAGTTAATTTATTTTAATTTGTGACTTTTATCCTTGTTCATTTATTAAGATTGTTACTAAATCATGCTAGATTTGAAAGGAAAGTACAAGTAACATTTTTGGTTAACTGAAAATATGCTTTGGTTCTCTTCTTTGCAGAATAGTAACTCTATCCTCTAAGGGTCACAACTATATATTTCTTGCAAGTTTCTAGATAAATATCCACCTTTTGACCAATGTATGATGCTGCTCATAGGACAATTTTGATACAATGCCTGTACAATCAGGACTGCTTACATGACTGCTTACTTATGATCGCCTACTTCAAAGTTTGGTTTTAAAGAGATCGTTATGTTTTTATAAAGAAGATAAATACATATGCATGTATAAATAAGCAACATAAAATAAACATGAAGTTTGTTTTTACTGGATCAGATTTTAGATGAATAGCTTGCTCCAGACCACCATCTGTAAGTATCCTAGTGAATAAATACGCTGGAACCCTTTTTACTCAAACAGTACTAAACCCTACTGGTTCTGATTTTTTGATTAAGTATTATATACATACATGTCTAACACATTTAATTTCTTCCTAAACAGTGGGGCAGGCTGATTACTAGCACTGACAAAACTATATATACCTCTAACAGTAGTTTTAAGCTGTTCCAGTAATACTTTCCCAAACAATGGCGACAGCTCTAGTTTTAGTACCTAGGACAATGACAACAGAGTTCTAGGAGCTGAAGCCTTTCAAAATAACTACAGTTACAAATATTTCTTAGGAAAGTTAAGCAACATTAAGAAGAGTTACTTCCTTTAACTGAGTGTGACAGAAGCTGTGGCAGACAAGTGGATGCTGTAGGTTAAGCCAGAAAACAGGTACACCATTCAGCTGTCGGCAGGAAGCAATTTCAGCAGACACAACAAACATGTTAAAGCCCTCAAACAGGGTTAAGATTATTTTAAGTTTGATATTTGTATCAAGAGTTAGCAAATTATGTTTTAAGCATCGTAATAAAGAATTAGAGCTAGTGACAGAAAATAGCTTCAGCAAGTATTTGCAATACTTTCAAAAAAACTGGAAGTGTGAGCCTGGAGTATTTTCCTAACTTCACAAATTTACAAGATCCTGTCAATCACAAGTCATCAAGAATGATTTTTGACATACAAGCCCTCCAAATGTAAAGATTACTACTTAAAGAACTAATCATTCCTCAGAAAAAAATGGGGAACAATAAAAAGCAAAGTAGAACAACTTTCCTTTGGTTAACCAGTAGTTAACAACTGGTCTACTACAGTCATTCAATTCAGAATATTACTGATATATGCACAAGTCAAAACTAACTTCATTGAACTCTTAGACACGGATCTACTGAGAGTCTGACAGTTAAAAAAAACAGAGACTACACCAAAGACTTTAAACTTAAAGAACTAAAATTACAGTTTTCTTCGGAGAAAAAGTTCACCTGAAAGCCAAATCAGAGACAGCCTGGATTACATTTCTTCAGTTAAACTGAACACAGAAAATAGTAAGTATGATATTTAAAGGCAGGAAAACAAAACTCATCACAAACCTGCCGTGGGAACAGCTCAAGCATTTAAGTCAAATTACCAAAATAATACTGGAAAACTGACTTTGGTACAAGGAGTACTCCCAGGCTTCGCTGACCACCTGAAACACTGAGGCTAAAAACCAGCTACCTCTGGCCAGCTGAGGACTGCATTTGGGTATCTAGTTTATAATTTGCTAAACAATACAAATCTATTTCACCTACAGTTTCTCAACAACTTTGACATTTTGTACTTCTGTAGAGTACAAATTGTGTAAGGAGTTCTCACTTAGTAGATTCAAAATACAACTTCAGCCACAAAATTGTTAATAGATGCTCTGGATTCATTCCCGGCCCCTGATATCATAAGGACAAAAAAGAAAGTGACAGTCAGTTAAGCAACCTATGGAACAAACTGTGCCTGTGAGACATCTCACCCAAACCCTCCAGCTCTCTAAAGGTTCCCCATGATAAAACAACTCATTTGTACATCAGCTTCTGAAAAGCTAAAAACCAGACTTCTTCCTGTCACAAAGTGACACCTATTCCTGCAAACTCACGTCTATGCTGCTTGCTTCTTAGTTGGTCTTGTTATATAGGTCATCAAAGCAAAGAGCACTTCAGGTAGAATTTATCAAGGGGTAGTTCTGTGATGTGTGGCTATAATCCTACGTGACCGGAATTGAGCATATTTTACATCTGGCTTGTAGACTGTAATAAGACAATTAAAAACTACAAAAAATATACCACGGATGGAAACGAGTGAAAATATGGTCTAAAAGCAAGTTTATATATAAAGTGATTTTGTAAAAATCTCTCTAATGCTATAAAAAAACTTCAAGTGATAGTCTGTTATAAATATTTTTTAAAAAGCTTCTGTATTTTTTCCATTTTAATATTAAATCAGAATTTTTAAAAATAGCAGTTGATAGGTTCTTTTTATCCCTCCCTCTAGTGAAAAGATCTAAATTTGAAGGGGAAAAGGTGGGAGGAAAAAAAAAAAAACAACAGGTGCAATTATCCCTATGTTTTTTTTTCATATAGAAATACTGAATGAAATTTTAAAAAACCCCAACTGAACTAGAGAATGAAAGCTGCTTTGATTATTTCCAGTCTTTTAATCACCTCTGTGACTTATCATACTAGGAATATAGTGGGAATATAACCTTGCACATACATTTGTATACAATTATAGAAACAACCAAGTAAATATTTTCCAGTACTTTGCTTTAGACAGTAACTTCTACTGAAAATGTTTACTTGGCTTTTTCAACTCTAATATTTCAATACTGAGATACCCGTCAAAACAGAAAACATTTTTGACTCATACTCCTGACAGGAAGACCCGATTTATTTCCTCTAGAACTTTTAAATGAGTTCACAAAATGTTTTAGTTAAACTAAGTCTTCGTGTTTTGTTTAAAAATGTTGTAGTCAGAAAGTTTTATCTAGCAACAGGAACAAGGAATTAATAGAATTTTATAAAAACACAATAGAAAAGCTTCCCAGTCATGCCCTACAATTTGGTTTCTAAGCAGTTACCATATATATATGTATTATACACATGATGTATATACACAAGTATACATTAGCATGTATATTCATGTATTAGACATTACACATATACATGTGTATGTATGATGATACATTATGATACCTGTTATATATACACATCTTTAGGTTTGCTAATATATGGCATATATATATACACACATGTGTATGTACAGATATGCATATGTCTGTGTGTACTGAAAACTAAGCAGCTTCCTTCTATTTCCTCTGAGCAGCAGCTCCATCTTGCTTGGATTCCTTTTATTTTAAATCCCTTACCTCTCACTGAAGCTACCTAAAAGGGCACCTTCTGCCAGATAAAGCAGGCAGTCATTGCTTCAAACTTTCCTTCTTCGCTTTTTTTTTTCAGAATTATCTTCAAAAATCTCAGAGCCCTCAAATTTGATAAGAAAATTGTCTGCAAAGAAGATGCAGAAGTAGAAACTAATTTATTAATTCAAAACTAAAATTCATTAAGAAAATCTTGATGGCATTAGAATACACATCTTGGATCAAACTGCTGATGATATTCCAGGACTGAAGACACTTTTCTATGAAAAATCCTTTTTTTGTTGGTTTTAAACTTATAGGAAACAAAAAATATTACTCCTAAAATTAATCTTCTCTTGTTGCTGAACCACAGAGTAATTTTGCTGTGTATTATCTTACTAACTTGTAACAGGTGTAGAAAAGTGAAGAGTTACTATCAAGGAATTAAAAACCCAACAAAATAGTTATTTCTGGATAAGCTCATGTGTCATTTTGCTACAGGAGTTGATGCTGCTGGAGAAAGAACTATGAAAATAAATGAAACCATAATTCAAATTCCATTTTTTTTTTTTTCCTTCCCTCTAAATCACAGTGTCTTGTTCAAAAGCACAACAGGGCCATTTGCCCGAATACTAGTAAGCAGATACTGGCAAAGGATTAAAGACAGTATCTTGGAAGATAATTACAGTACTTCTAAAATTCAATTTGCCAACTTCTTAGAATAGGCAGTATGAGCTATAAAAACTGAGCTAACTGAATCTACAGGCATGTATAAAGAGGAATAGTCTTTCCATGCACACTAAGCGTGACTAAATTACTATGCCCGGACAACCACACACAAAATTGTAACACATACATATGCTATTATGTTTCTGCTTTTACCTTTTGTCTCCTCTTTTCTTTTCGCTTATCTTCAGTATCTTGTAACATCTTTTCTTTCCAAAGATCAAAAAAATAGGAAGGATCAGTATAGAACTTCAATCCATCCTTCTTATCATCCCTGGAAATACAAAAGAAGAAAAGTTAAGACGACATGAATTAGTATTTTTCAAGCCAACAAAACTCACCTTTGATGACCATCCAAGCTTCATCTTTTTTGCATTATAGGATGATAGCATGCCAAGTGCATTAAATGCCACTCCTGGTAGTTACAGCTTTCAATTAGCTTGATTCATGCCAAGAATTTCAGGTGAAAAGGGTGGAAAAATCCACTGCCTTCTGGGAGGCGTGCTCCCAGGCTCTGGCCCAGTACGACCTGGCTCGGCCACTGCATCAGCCAGCTCACCAGAGTGAAATTCACTGGTGCTGCAAAAACATCAGTGGCAGGATGGGATGTGTAAGGAACAGAGGAGCTTAAGAATGGAAGTCAACTGTCTCAAAAGAACTGGAAAATCAGTATTTGGTTTAATCCCCACAGGTCATAAGATCTGAATTTAGGAACAAGGTATGTCTGTGTACCTTTGCCCGTATGACAGGAAGCACAAAACAGTCACTGTTCTGAGTGGGACTCTTCTAACTAGGGGAAGGGCTAGGAAAGGGGTGGCAACTGAAAGGCTGAATCCTACCAGACTGTTCTAGAAGGATTTGAGACAGAGCGGATCTCGGCTTGCCAACTCCAATTGGCAGCAGGAGCCAGGGACACCCAGACTAAGAAGCCACAAAAAAGGTATGCTATCAAATCCTAATTTGACCCCATGGCACGGAAATAAGGATTCTTCTAATATCCTGAACTCCTGGAAAGCAATGGGTGTAGGGGGAGTCAACATGGCAGGGCAGCTGGCATGGTCCAAACAGAATATGACTGTGACATGATCCCAGTCTAGCTTGCTAAACTGGTATCCTTCAGAGTCCCTTTTGGCTGTGGATCCTAATTTCTTCCTGGGAAAATTCTGATGGCACCTAACTACTAATTTCTACCATCAAGATCGAGAGCAACAGAGATTCAGCACACGGAAACTTTACAGCCACTAGAGCAGGGTACAGAGAACAGATCTTGTACAATGGTCATACGGCCAGAAAGCCCCTTACTTTTTGTGCACTAGATCTCCTTGCTACAAACATCTAACCTGTTGAAGGGGGTCCTGGGGCCACTCTTCTACACCTCCAGCTTTGGTCAGACTATAATTTGAAGTTTGTTTAAGCTTTGTCCGAGGCAAATACAAATAATTTAAATTCAGCACATGTAAAAGACTTACCAAGAAATGTAACTTAAGTAAATTTCACTAAAGAATCCCTAATAAAACAGGAATAACAATAAAGGTCATTGACACCGTCATCCAGAGACACATAAGGGCATAGCTGTGCTGAACAGGTGGTCAATAACAACTCTTACTAACTGGATGCCTATAAACAAATGCAACCATTGTTAGTAGCAGCAGCAAAAAGCATGTCCTTCAATTATAAATCTAAAAATTTCACCTTCTAGCTCTTAAAAATGAAATACACCGCAAATCCTCTACTATGTCATCCCTAAAAAAAAATCAGTCATTTACTGCAGATTGAGTGCCTGCTTTATACAGATACTTCACAATCTCGTACCTCTCGAAAGTTGAAGGACACAGTAAAAACATGTTGTCCACAGCCCTTCAGACCAACAAATTATACTAATTTCATGAGCAACAATAAACTTCAAGGAAACAGGAAATGAAAACAAGAAACAAAGTCCTGCTTCCTGCTCTTCTATTCACCAGTAAATAACCAACCAGGAAAAGAAAAGACTGCATGGGTGCACACATGTGTGTACGCTAGGGGAAAGAGGGAGAATAGAGGGAAGGCAAAAGCAGCAAATCCAGCTTTTTGGGATAGATGAACCAAAGGAAGCAGTTTAGTATATTATTAATTTTCTTTTCACTTTTCACATAAGCAATGGCCCTTGCTCTCTGACCCTGTGCTGCCATGTAACACTTCTGCTGAAATACAATGATTTTTGGCAGGTACAACTTATGATTTTAAGTGTGGTTATCGCAATTTTTATTTCCATGTGCAGGGAAGTCCCTGAAAAGCAAATCTCAACAGCCAATACAGCTTTTTCCTTCTGCTGTAATTATTCTCTGCATACAATTGGGAGATAAGGGGCAAATCACAAGAACATAAACAATGAATATTTCCATACCTATAAGGTGAAAGAATATTCAGAGGTGGTGGTTTGTCGCTCTGATTATAAATATCGGCCACTGGGTTAGGAATGCTGTTCTTTGAAACTACCTGCTGATCTTGAATTGTTGAGCTCTTGAATGCTTTTTTCATGTTGATATCCTGCAACGATACTGTTAGAAACAAGAATACATTTATCACAGGTCTAAAATTAACATAAGTAGATAAACAAAATCCCTTTTTACACTAGCTATTTAAAATATTTTCAGCGAAACACAGAAGGAAAACTGAAAGACTTTTCTTTCATGGACAATCAGCATATTTAAGCACAAAGGCTTATAAAAATTACCATAATAAATCAGATTTAAGTCCCATTGGTCCAGAATGTCACTTAAAATAATGGGATCATGGACTGTGTCTTGGAAGATGATGCAAGAATCCTGTCACATACAGGTATTCAGTGATCTCCCCTTTTTATGAGGTTTAACCTGGACTTCTAATAGCAGAAAGGCTGGCTTCAAGACTGAAATACAAGGTCTGGTATTCCTCCAACACAGCATGTTTTATAATTACACGTGGTATCCATACACATTCAACCCCATTCTAAGTTTAATTAAATAATGGCTTCTGCAAGCTCCTGTGAGAGTTCCACGTCTTCTACCATCTTTCAAGTTCAAAATCTTTCCATTTAATTGAACATCCCTTGATCTTAAGTTTTCCTCATCTCTCTTTAGAGAGAAATACTTAATCTCTTTTATACAGTCCAGTAACATACTTCCATTTTATCTTTTTCACAAACACAATTCTGGGGGAAACAATACCGGCCTTTTCATTCTCTGTTTTCAAATGAAAGATTTAAGTTGCTTTTAATTGTCCTGTCACTTTTAGCACGACTTTCTTCAATTCTTAATATAAATTCTCCTGAGATGAAGCAACCACTGCTAAAAGGATCCAGATAATGGCAATCACAATATAAAAGTGGCAGTAAGCTCTCCACACTATCTTCCATTCATAGCCCACCTGAAATGCAGGTTTTTGACTGCAGTCAAACAGAGCGCTGAAGTCTTCACTGGCTTGTCTACAATGACACTAACGATTCCTCAAATTGTTTTACAACAGTATAAGCTGTATGAGTAATGCAAGCAAAATGCACTGGCTTGTTTTCTTTTTATTCCCATTGACATTCCATCTAATATTTCTTGCCCATTCATCTAATTTATCAAGTCTCAAACTGAGAATTTCACATGCTAACTCAACAGTACCAGAAAAAAATTCAATATATTGACGACCAGAAAAACCAGGAAGGCATGAAGTTTGGTACAGACCCTGTAAGGTACACTGTTATCCTTTCTCATGATGGAAATCCAATCCCACTCAGACTTTTCTACCCAGCTATTTTTGTTATCTGTGCTGAGGTCTTGCCTCTCACTCTAAAACCCTTTAGATTCTTCTGTAACTTTTAAAATAGCAAAAAATTAGAATATTTCATTCCAAATCGTCATTCCCCCACCCACATCATCTGAACTATCAAAACATCATTCTTGAGAAACTACTTTCTATTTAAACCTGCCTATAAGTACACCAGTATTCCACGTACTTTTTTTCAGATATCTGAATTGTTACATTCTTGTTTGAAGGAAGACATTCAAAAGAGCACAAATCCCATTTTTCTGGGGCTTTTTAGTGTAAGTTGTTTATATGCTTTTGAAAACCTAACCTCAATTATTTCAAAATGTTTTTTCAACTGTCATTAGTTATATGTGTAAAATATTTTTATACATACACTATGTATTAGTTATACCTAAGAATGTAAGAAATCACTGATGCATTTAAGTCTAAAGGTTTTTTTTAAAACCAATGTAGCAATTGAAATTTTAAATGCCCACGCTACCCAGAAATATATTTATTATTAGTGACAGTAAAATGAATTATTATGAAGACTTTAACTTCTGTAGTGAAATAGCTAATAAAATTTCCTACTGACACTGAAGTGACAGCAGTTTGTATATATAGCTTATTGATGTGAAAGCTGATTTGCAATGCAAGAGTAATAACTGCTGTCAATTTAAAAAAAAAACACTGATTAAATTATCAGTCTATACACTAGTTTCACCTTCCAATAGGCTGCTTTTGGTTACCCTCCAAACTCTGGAAACTGGCCAGGAGGTATTGCATAATACAAATGAGACATTAAAAAAAATGAAACAAAAGCAAAACCAAACTCTGATGAGGACTGCATTTCCAGAAAAGCTGGAC
The DNA here is from genome assembly GCF_018691265.1 of Tyto alba. NCBI lineage: Eukaryota > Metazoa > Chordata > Aves > Strigiformes > Tytonidae > Tyto > Tyto alba. Next base: position 22,065,610 of record NW_024881282.1, on the reverse strand, counting down.
TTGAAAGTCATGAAGACTGACATCATCCACCTCAGCACAGAGCGAGTACACTGTATGAATATCATCTAGTTTGCTCATATTACCGCCACGACATGCCTCAAACTAAGCTGAATAGTGACCCCATAATAGCTCAGCCTACGCTCCCATATATGTTCCCTGTTGACCTCTAAGACAGCAAATGAAAGGCGCTAGTATCAACTGTGATACTCTACCAGTTAACGTGTTCCAAAACTAGAAAAAAAACATCAGCCCTATAATAATTTTCAGACATTAGCAAGCTAAAAATGGAAGGCTAAGTATTACACTATTAAATATCAACTAGCATTTAATACTAGCATCAATAGTAGTATTTAATATATAAACTATAAATTTAAATATATAAGGCATATAAACAGTACTATTAAATATATTACAAGTAGCATTAACTATTACTGAGTAAATATTATGCTACTGATGTAACTTTTTACATTTTACTAAATGCCAGGTATCATCTAAACAGGGAGTACACGCATTAGTTGGCCCAGACATGTAACTGAACATGGAAGCAAACACACACGTTACAGCTCTTAGAGCTAGAGAAACATGTTTTACCCATGTAAGTGCTATTGAACAATGTAATGACATTACTTATATCCTTTGTTTTTACTGTGTATTTATGACACGAGTGACCAAACACATAAGCAAGTGAGGACATAACAGCATTTTAAAGGAAATATTGTTTCTAGTGACTAGAATCCCCTAGAGATTTTCACCTGCTCGATGCAAATACACAGTGCTTCATTTAGGTAAAGAGTATTATCAGATCTGAGATGACTGCAGAACAGGCACTACTAATACAGGTTGTGGCCACTCGACCCTGAAATAAATGTAGATCTACTGTCTCAAACTTTTTCCAATATTCTGACCTAATTCCAGTAAGGTCCAGATTTATACACTTCTCATTAATTACACTCACAAACTAAGTTTTCCCTTAATGGCTCCATTACTACAGGGGCTTCTTGAAGTAACACTAAGTCTAAAATGAAGACAGTTACATGACACTGCTAACATGATCTTTCCTATCTTGCCTTACTGAGAAAACAAGATGAAACAGCAGTTCAGGATTAGTTTGAAAAGACAAAGATGGTTGTGTAATTAAATACTGTGGTCTTGTCAACATCACTTCTGGCTCAATGTTTTCATACAATTACCTACCCTCTTCTACTGTTGAATCCAGTTGGGTAACTTTGACAGCAAGGCGATCAATTCTGTCTTGAAGGGAATTTGCTCTGATGTAGAAGCTGTTAGCCTCATTAAACAATTCACCAAATATGTCTTCAGCATGTTTGCCTGTGTAAGAAGACAGACAGGGAGATCCCTTTGCTAAAGGCTTACAAAACACGAGATAAATGGCTTCAGTATAATGAAGGTAGAATAAAACACAGTAGCTGTAGGATAACAACAGTGCAGTTTGACATTCAGCAATATCTGGGCAAGAGATCTGTACAAAAATCTTGAAAAACACCATAAATGCTTCCTGAAGTCTGTTCTCCTGGACGTCTTGGTCAGTCTTCTTAAAAAACAAGGAGGCTTTGAAACTTGAATCCTTATGTAGCTGGACTACTGCCAACTGACATAGAACTGATCATTAAAACCTTCCCCTGATGAAAATAAAGGCCCAAAGTTACTGCTGTCCATAAAAGCTTCTGAAGTAAATTTTGAAATCTAAAATCTTGCAATCCGTAGTCATTAAGATTTAATCACAAGCACAAGCCAACATCAAAGTGAAGGCAAAGTGAAACAGATAAAAAACCAGGATCCTCATGCAAGGCAGCCCACTTACCACAGACACTCATCGTGTGTATCCATGTTGCTGTCACTGGCGTCATTTGAGGGACTAACACAGCACTGACCACACTTACCCATGGCCAGTCTGGACTTGTTACAGCACAAAAGAGGTTCCAACAAGCTTTTCAGCCTCCCTTTCAGCTGCTGTATTTTCTCAGTCACTATGAGAGTGGATAGTCCAGTTCAGATCTGCAGCCTCAGGCCCTACCCTGAAAGTACTACGACGGACAGGAGTGCCACACAACAAACTCAATCCCCTCTTGGTCCACAGATCCTTGTCTGTGCCCATTCCTTTCCTAACCCTCACAAAGTACTAGGCATCCTCAGTTACAGTTTGACTCTCCTTCCGCGCCAGTCTGAACCTCTCAACCAATCCAGATCAAAATCCCAATTTAACACTTCTCCTGCCCTAGAATTTCCCCCACAAATTTCAGATTCCACTCAAATTCATGGCTCTTGCTCACTCAGACAGTACTGCATCTACTTGTGTCTCAGTCTCCCCTTCCCAGATACTGCTGCTTCATTTAAGATCTCCCCCTTTAAAATTTCTGCGGCCAACACCCCTCTCAAGACATCCACACTCCATCAGTTCTCCATGCAAAAAGCAAAATCCTGCTTCCTGCATTTAACCATACTTTTTAAACAAACACAAATTTTAAAACCCTGCTTCTGAATTAATCTCATCTTGTTATGACCTGTATCAGGACCAGCCTGAACAGCAGAAATGGAGGGGAGAGGGAAAGTGAAACTGTCTAATAGCTAGAACAATATGGAATATGTATTAGCCACCTAAATGACAGTGACTTCCAAAAGAACAGCAATTATTGACATTTTAAGTTGGTTCCTATAACCAACCTTGAAGTTTTACAAATAAAAGTAGAGATGTAATGAAAATTTCAGCCAAGATCCCATCCTATGAACGTCTGGAAGACATAATTCAAAGTAAAAAATAGCCACACTTAGAAAGTTGTCAGGACCTGCCCCTTTCTTGGATCATTTACTTGGGGGGAGGAGAACAACACCACTAAAACAGTATCTAAAAGCACTGTTTGTGAATTATAAATTTAAAAAAAAAAATTTGACTGCCTTGTTTTGAGTGGAGGACTTTACCAGTAATAGATTTCTTCACTAAAAGTAAGATCAGCCACTAACCCAAAATGTTATACATTTTGATGTATCCAAGCTCTGCTTCGTACATATATGGAAAGTGGGTAAGAAAGGTGTTCTGCCTACCAGCTCCTAATCTCCTCCTCCTCCAAACCAGAAGTCACACACCCACAGAATAGCTGAGGCTGAAAACAATCTAGTCCAAGTCCTTGCTCAAAGCACAGTGAGATAGAGCAGGTTGTCCAGGACTGCTCCCAGTTGGGTTTTGAATACTTCCAGGGATGGAGGCTCCACAGCACCTCTGGGCAGCCCATGCCAATGTTCAACCACCTGCACACTGGAAGCGTTCTCCGAGTGCTTCCCAGCAGCCAGCTGCGATTCAATTAGAATCCCCATTTGATTTAGTTGCTGCAAATGAAGAGGTTATTCCAAGCTCTTCAGCTAAATAAAGCAGGTATTACGTTCTTCAGCCACCAGTACTCAGAGCTGGAAACATCAATAAATTTTAATGGCTGCTAGATTATGTTAATGTATTGAAATCAGCCTGCTGAGGAAGGACTGCTGCATTCTAGGATTAAACATATCATCCCTAAAGAAGTCAAGCAGACAAGAGCTTGTCAGTTATCTTTCAGGAGGCAAAATAAGTCATGAAGTTGATTTGTGGGAATATAATTCTTTTAATATTGAATTCTTTTTTCTTTATTTTTTTTTTTTAAAACACCTGCTACTCCAAAACCAGTGAAAGAGATTCTCAATCTCCTGTCAGTAAAAACAATGACATGGTAAAGCAATACTGGAACACGCTGTTCTGATTAATAAGATGTGGTAAATTCTAGAAATAAACTAATCCTCCTCTAGTGTTTTCTATGTTACCATCATTTTAATTAGATTTTTTAAAATACAGAAACAACCAGGGGAAAAAAAACACCCACAAGCTATCTGAAGTTACAAGCATGTATTTTTCAACTTAAGAGCTGATTTTGGTACTATAAAACAGTCATTTGAAAACATGAAGTGCATATGGGCAACCTAAATATTAATTAAAAGTTTAAAAAAAAAGGAATTATGCAGTCTTTCCTTCTAAAGCTCCCTCTGGCTGCAGTAGTAGTTGAGGGGAAATTTAGTCACAATGCTGCCTCAACATATCCCCACTCTCAAGAGGTTTTAGTGTCAATTAACAGAAGTGTCTCTTTCTAGCACTTCCACTGGTCATCTTCATAGAGCTGTATATTTGATTGCTCACAAAAATTTGCAAGCATTGTGAGATATTTCTGGAGATCAGTATTTCAAAAATAATGGAAACAATACCTCTACTGAAGTTCCGCAGTAATTGCATGAAGCATCATCTTGCCACATCAATTTATAACACCTCTAGCAGAGACTAGGCACTACTTTGAATTAATTACAATTGATTTTCACATACTGCATAAGAAGGTGTGCATTAACACATGGAGTACCTTGTCCCAAAGCAAGTCAAAATGCTCTCAGTGCTGTAACAAAAGAGGAATTCAACAATGGTGCTGGCTTGTTTGAATGCCAGAAACCCAGTAACGTTTATTACTTTGGCTAGTTTCTTCTCACATATTTGAGTTTGAAGTACAGCTTTCCTTTGCATTCCTTGTTCCACAGCAAAAGTACATGGAAGAACACAGTCAAGTTAACAGAAGGATTTACAGTGCATTAAAAGGGTTACAATTTTTCACAACATGAACATGCATTATCAAAGAGAAAAGGTAGAGCAATGTCATCACCTGGCATTCAGGTGTCAATTTTACAAGACACTGGAAGAAAGACAACGCTAGGGCTGCCCCAAAGGGAGCCAGTGCTGCACTCATGTTCTCCTCAGGGTCCTGGGTAAGGACTGAAACATCCCGCTGAACTAGCTGGTGTTTTGTAAACTCAAATTCACCCAGGACATGACCATTTTATCATAACATGGAAAAGAAAACAGTGATTCCACCCATCCTTTTGTAACTGGATTACTTAGCATCAGAATCATGTTTTCCCCCAACCCCCTCGCACTGTTTTGTCTTTTTTTTTTTTTTTTAAATAAGCAAAAGTGTCAGGCTGTTACTGACCAGGTCTTGAGTCTTATTTGCCTCCTCAGAGTACCTCCAGCATGATAACGCCAAAAAAGCTAACTTCCCAACTCAACTTGATTTAGCAGTGGTAAAGAGCAGAGTGACAGAAAGCTGGATGCAGTGCGCTCAGGGCTGCATGCAGACTAGTGAAACTCTGAGCCAATGGACAATGTACCCAAGAAAATACTAAGAGACAAGTTGTTAGACATCACTCTGTGTGAAAGAAAAAAAAAAAATCTTCCAACTCGCCACAGACCACACTTCCTTTGTGGTATGTTGTACAGCAAAAAAAGGTTGGTATCACTTGCATATGGGTCAAAGAAGCTCTGTACCCATGTACAGATGGTTTATACTCACGTAGAAATAAGACTTCAACCTGACAGGTAGTATCTGTACGAATGGAGAAGCCAAAGATAGAAAAATACAAAATATTTAAAGACACGCAGAAAGGAAAGAAGTGGTAATGCAACTTGAATCACAATGAGTATGTTAATGTACAGACTGAAATATAATTAAGAAAAGCTCAATAAAGGAGTACCTGTACAGTTTTTAATATTTAGTCTTCAACGACAATCAGATGTGATTTATTATTTCTTCTCCATATATACACATATGCAAAACTCAGGAACAAACCCCTGGTGCAATAGATCCTGTTGCAGAGACCAGCTTTTTTCACTGGCTGGAGTTTTACAGCCATCAGACCAAACCCCACTGCCAAAGTAAGGGAGTATTTTGTGAAAGCTTTCTTCAAAGTCTTTTCTCCATGACTGTGTTTACTAAGTAAAGCATCATCGTACTTACAGGTAGAGGTTGCAAATACTTCCAGTCCTCCCCACCACAGATTCTTTCCTCCCAAGTGGAGGTGAATCCCCTAGTCAAGCTTTTGCTGTATTTAAAAGTGGAGAGTTTCATACAGAACGCTGCTCACTCTGCCTGTGCTCCAAGCCAGCTGGCTGCAAACTCACTCAAATCTGAAGACATAATACAAAAAACCTCCACTAAGAGCACATTCCCTTTGGATAAGAATTTGTTCATGTCTCCTGAAAAGAGCAGAGGCTGAAGCAAGCCAAATTTATATGCAATAGCACAGATCTGCCAGTTTTTAAAATCCACACTGAACTCACAGTGCAGCATTAAAAAACAGTGTGACTACAAGATAGACCTGTACTTGCGCTCTCTCTCTTTTTCAAGCTGTGGGAGCACCAACAAGCTCTGATGCTGTCAGCAGGACATACTACATCAGCTCCAGCATAGCATTTTTCTGTGATCATTTCCTTGCTCCCAGTTGGCTTGAAACACAGGCAAAACAAACGCTGTCTGCTGTAAAAACCCTCTGCAAACATGACAGGTTTTAGACTGTGGACGAGCCTGGTGGTGGCTTCCCTCATTAAATACCACATATTCACCTGTTAAAACAAAGGACACATTTATTTGCATAGATCTTTAACATGACACTAATGAAGTATTTTAGGGCTGTCTGCAGAGACTTCCGATGACCTGAGAAATCTGCTGAGGGAAAACTGCAGAATATAGATTTCATTAGTAGCCAGCTCCTCCACAAGAATCATAAGAGGATCTGAACACACAGTCTTAACAGGAAGATTAGACCAAATCTGAAGAAATGAAAGCTAAACATTCCTAGCAAGTCTGGCAAGTGAAAAGTGTACTATATGCACTTGGCCAATCACTGTACAATACCAAAGCAAGGTCTTACCACATATCCTTGAATGTAATTAGGACATTAGCCATTCTTCTCAATTTTCTGAAAATCAAGGATGTCAATACTGAGCAACTGCCTGATAAAACTGCAAATGAAACTCCATGACAATACAAACACAAATTAACTATAAATAACATTAGCCACTAAATCAACAGCTACTGCTCGAGAAAGATTAGAGAATCACTTGGAAACTTCTGAAAATATCAACTCAATGTTTACCAGCAATCAAAAATGTATAAATTCTTAGGGAACTAATGATAAAATAGAAGAAGTCTGTTTTGATTATGATCTGAAGTCCTCAACACTCCACCTTAAAAAAAAAAACAAAAAAAACAAACCAACCAAACAAACATACTCTAACTTACATATCCAAAGACGAAATAACAATGTCATGGTTTGAGCCCAGAGGGCAACTGAACACCACAGAGCCATTCACTCACCCCTTCCCCCATAACACTGAAAAGGATAAAATGAAACAAAAGGCTCATGGAATCAAGATAGAGATAGGGAGGAGTGGCTCATCCATTACAGTCAAGGGCAAAAGAGACTCCTGAGGGAAATTAAAGAACATCACTAATTCAAACACTAACAAAGACAACACCTAACAGACAAGGTGGGATAGTGAGAAGCACCACCACATCCAAAAATACCCCCACCCATCCCCCCCTTCTTCCCAGCTCAACTCTGCTCCCCAGGTCTCTACCTCCTCCCCCAGCGGCACAGGGGGCAGGGAATGGGGGGTGCAGTCAGCTCGTGGCTCTTTCCTTCTCAGGGAAGGGGAAGGCAGCACTTGCAATTCTTTCCCCTGCTCCACATGGCTCCCCTCTTACAGGAGACTGGCCCCTATGAACTTTCTCTAGTGTGAGTCCTTCCCACAGGATGCCACCGTTCCCTTGCTGCCCAGGCGTGGGTCACCCCCGAGCGCTGCAGTCCTCCCACTGCCAAAATACAGCAGCAGGGGCTGCTTCTTCCCTCAGAGTCACAGCCACCTGCTCCAGTGTGGGCTCCTCCACAGGCTTCAGGTTGGCATCTGCTCCGCTGCAGACCTCCACGGGTGGCAGCCCTGCACTCTCACCATGGGATACAGGGGGGCTCTGCTCCAGCACACCTCCCCATCATCTTCCTCCTCCTTCCTCCCACTGACCTCCTTCTCATAGGTGGCCTTCTCATAACTTCTCCTCACAAGCCCCAACCACCTCTCAGGTTCCCCTTCTTAAATACGTTATTGCAGGGGCACAACCACTGTCACTAATTGGCTCAGCCTTTGCCAGAAGTGGGTCCAACTTGGAGCCAGTGGAGCTTTTGAGAAGCTTCTCACAGGGAGCCACCACTGTAGCCCCCTCCCCTGCTACCAAAAGCCCCACCACACAGACCCAGCACAGTGATCAGAAATACAAAATGGTTTCTATCCAAAAAGAGTATTAACAGATCAGGACACTCAAACCTGGAAAAGTTAAGAACATGCTAAAAGACCTATTATTGACTATTATTGAAACACACAAGATGAAATCACCTTTTGTTATTTTTCATAACTCAAGAACCAGAAAGTATCAAAAGGAAGAAACAGATCAACTTCTATTGTGGGGCATTCTGCCACAGATTATTGAGCAAGAAAACAGTGCAATCCCTATTTGAACACATCTAAGCAATTCCACTGATGACTAGTTTGCAAATGGTTGTTACATAGGATAATTCAGATGGCTCAGAAAAATCCCTAAATCAAGGACTACTGGAAAGGAGAACACGCTGTGTTTCTTGCACTCTTTCCCTAAGTATAGGCTCTTTCCTATCACCACGAATTGTACACTGGACTTAGTGGAACCTGTAGTCTAAACCTGATACACACTTTCTTACATTCCTAAAACCATTTCCATTTACAAAGTGAAGAAACTGATGCAGCAATAATTTCTTTTCTAGGACCAGAGTTATCAGCACAAACAACAGCTGCTGACTATTAAACACTCTCTGAAGAAATCTTTTCTCATTCATTAAGAAATATTCTTCTTGCAAGCACACCAGGCATGCTTCTAGAATTGCTAGTTGTGGTGTCAACTGGCAGGTGTACTGTGAGGGCTACTCTGTATGGAGCTGACACTTGCCTACCTCAACAGTAGCCTACAGCTTTGTTCAGTGAATGCCATTCTTCTGATGCATATGCTTAATTTTATTCATATGAATTGATCACACACATATATAAAGAAAAGACTTAATTAGCACAGTAAGATAAACTGAAATTTCAGTCAAACATGTCATTTGATGCCAAGAGGCAGAAGCGTTTGCTGCTTCATCTCATGCAATTGAGAGTCAAGAATAACTCAAGTGCTAGTCTTATTCTTGCACCAATTTCTCTCACCTTAGAAAAAATCCTGGTTTTCTATGCTATAGCTTTTTGGTTGGTTGGTTTTTAGGGTCTGGTTGTTGGTTTTTTGGTTTTGAGTTGTTGTGGGGTTTATTTTGGGTTGGTTTTGGGGGGGTTTTGGGTTGTATTTTTTGTGTGTGGGGGGTTTGTTTGTTTTGGGGTTTTTTTGATTGGTTTTGGGGTTGGTTTTTTTGTTTGTTTGTTTTTTTTGTTTTTTTTTTTTTTTTTTTTTTTTTACACTTGTAAGTCTTAGGCTCTTGTGTAAACTTCAAAACACAGAGGAGCATAAAAGCAATGAAGTTACATTGTATTATTATATTACCTAAGTGGCCATGTCCTGTATCATAATTTTGCTATTTTCAACAAGCCATCTTAGAGCTTTTCATTTATTCAGTTGTCATCAGGAATCAAATACTTGCAGGAAGTTACAGATACTTACTTAAGCTGCTTAGCTGGCGGATGATAGCAGCAAGGGTACTATTCGTTACACATTCCAGTTCACTAGTAATTCCCTCTGGCAGAGCTCCTCGGCAGAGATGCCGTGGTTCAATGTTCCTTTTCACCAAAGGCATGGCTCACAACCTGCAACTTACAGAAAAACACATATTATATTTACAAAAATGAAATGAAGAGTTATGAATTTGTGTACCACACATTCAATTTTTTTTTCCTACAAAATATACTTCACCTTTCTTCTTTTAAAGCACTTGCTTTAGCCTTCCTGCCATAATACACTGCACAATTCCTATCAGGGCACTGGAGTTGTGCACTCACACCAGAACACGACAAGAGCACTGCAGATAAGCACAGAGGATGAAATCCATGTAGATAATGGATGCTTTTTACCTTGGATTTGGTGTAAGATTTACTGTATACACAGACTTGTGCTACGGTACCAGAACCCCTGGACTTCAGTGCACATTTGCATTTATAAAAAACTGGCAGTCCCCACAGGAGTGGTAGGAGAGGTCGCTGTCTGGAGCAAGCTGGCTTGCTGCCTTGGCAAATGGGCCACCAACAGACTGTCCATGTGTTACAGCCCCCTAACTGCATCAGACACTGATCTATCCTCACTCTGACAGTTTTCAGTCAAATTATAAACTCATCTGACAGATAAGGGCAAGGGTCTCACAGAAACAGGCTGGGTGAGAATAAGGAAGAAACTGAAATGTGAGGAAGATTGTTTTCCACAGGTGGTGCTGAATGACAATCTGAATGAGGTAGGAGCACATATTGAACAGATTTTGGGAACATGCCAGATGTGGGAAGACATTTATCTGAGCAAACAAAGGTTGTCAGAACTGGTTTTCTGAGAAAAATAAAAGAAACTAGGATGGGGAAAAATACAAAAAGAGATTTCAAAGCATCACACAGGGCCACAATGGCATAGAAAACACTATCCTGCAGAGAACAGCTTTGAGAGCAGGGACGCTCAAGGAGGACAGAACTGCCCCGAAAGGGAAACAGGCATATAATATAAAAAGTTCCTAAGCAGTTTTCTGTAAAGTGGCATTAACACAATTATGAGTCAATTTGATTAGCTTTTTATAACACTGTTAATTCAGTGTTTGTGCACTACTTATTCATAATACTCTTTTTAAAGATCATGGGGCACCAAAATTTTCTGGAATGAGAAGTTAGTGCTACGAAGGACATAAGTTTATTTGGAAAAGACTTAACTGAAAATTTCTTTTTTATTGCACTAAAGCAATTAAAGTAATATTTCAACTTCGCTAATTAAGATCTCATTAATAAATTAAAATCACCTTTTTGCTTTTCAAATGTTGCATTGTAACTTTTGTAATGACTTCACACCCTGAAGTTTTAAAATACTTTCTTCTCAAGAACATTTCTAAAAAATTAACAACGTAATTAGCAAAAAACCTCTAAAATTATTTCAGAATAGGCCCAGAAGAAACAGGCTCATTACTTCTAAGCAGTAGTCTTGAATTATATTTTACACCTTTCTTAATATGAAACAGTTTATTCGAATGTCAGAATTCAAGGCCAGCTGAGTTTGATACATTTTAAAGAATACATCAGAGGTAAGAGAGGAAAAATTTTTATTTTATAGTAGACCAACAAGCTTCTTGTTTCTGTTCTGTATTTTCATATTCCTCTGCAAACAGATGTATTCTAAAATATCATGTAATATTCAGTGCAGTTTTCTGACCCTGATCAAAAGTACGTAAAAACTGGAAATTCACAATTATTGAAGAGCAACATCTATCAACGTTGCACTGCAAACAGGCTAGCGCGTTGCAACTGTGAAATAAAAGTCATTATGAGGAACTATTTCACTGTGCAGTAAAATGTTCATAAACATAATTAGTAAGAAGTAAATTAATAGGAGCATAAATCAGTGCTAAAGCAGCCAAATCCAAATCTCAGTATTACTCCAACACACAAGATACCATTTTTGTTTTTCTCTAACATTGACAACACTGTTGTACAAACTAAAGGCATAAAGACTCCCTACAACTATGACAAGAGAATTCCTGAAATATTGGTGGGTTATTAGACATCTCATAAAATTGTCTTTCCTTAGAACTATTTTTTACATGCAATTCATCAGTAGTACACTCTGGTGAACAAAGCAACCATTCTAATGGGTTTGGGATTTGTGGGGGAATTTTGTTTCCTTTTTAAAGAGAATTATTGGGAATATGTTTTGCTACATACGTTCATACTCTCAATTTCATTTTTTTTTAACCTATCTTATTTAAGTTCTTATATGAAAAGACCAGAACACCAGCAAAATAAAGCCTGTTTTCCCATGGTTTTCTGTCTAGCATTCTCAGAGCTGGCCTCCCTCTTACCTTTTGCAGTTTACCTGACTTTTCCCCACCACCCCACGCAACACACTGGGGACAGTTGGAAGCTGGCTACACACTGCCCAGCTAATTGCCTGCTACCTCTTGAAAAACCTACCATGCTGAGTATAATCAAAATGCCTTTCACCAGGAGCACTAATTTAAGTCCCTTCTCCACATTATCTTCTTCCTCACCTATAAAAGCTCAGTTTGAAGAAAACACACACCTGCAGTTAGAGTTTTTCATTTTCTCATCAATTCTTTATTAAATGGTCCAATGTGTTCAAGAGCTAGCAGGGGAGAGACAAAACCCACCCAAGCCATCCCATTTCTTTAAAGAACATGCTAAAATGCATCAGTGCTGGGGGGGGGAACCCTTTCCTTTTTGAATGCATGATGTGAATTATTATGCACCCACCTCCTTTAAGTGTGAAGTTTTATTCCAAAAGGTAAACCGAATACTGACAAGTAAATATATGCAACAGATTAAGCAACACATTAACTGCTCTTAATCAGAGAAAAAGAAAGGCTTGCAGTAAGTTTCTTCTAATTTAAACCCTTCAACTACCTGAATCAAACACTTACAGACCTATTCAGCTACTAAGCCATTAGTAAGTAAAAAAAGCTCTTATTACTATGTGCCCTTGCCACTAAAGCACTACCATCCTTCACCACACACAACTCAATCTTTCTTTAAAAAAACATGAGAAGGGAGGCTAAAATGTTTTCAAAATATATGTAGTAACAGGAGGTTAAACAAGAAATGAAGACAAAAATAAGTCTCTGAATCACAGGGGCTTCATCAGGCTCAACCAGGCTGGGGGTAATGTGTTATCAGGTGCAGAAAAAAAAAAAAAAAAAAAAAAAAAAAGAAGAGTTGGCAATGGCAGTTGCACTGCCTTTCACATTCATTTTCCACCTGTTCTGAGTCACACTTCAGCCCAGCTTATTACTAAACAAGATATTCATTGTGATATTCTGTCACTGTATTAAACACATTGGCATTTGGTAAATCATACTCAGTTTTACAACATGGAGGTTAAATAACTTCCCTTCCATCCCCAAATAAGTGGAAAATACTAGGCAAATAAATTATTATTTTCAAAAATTTTAACAGTTCAGAAGACTGGGACCACTCACAGCTCATCATTTTCTTACACATCTTCCCCCAGCTAAATATGCAATACAGCCACAGACTCACAGCTAGGATAAAAGGTCCAACTCCACTCCCTGCATGGAGCCACCTTTCACCCAACACAGGTGGCTTTAAACTATCCAGCTGCATCTGGCACAAGAGATGGAGGATCTAGAAAGATGCTGTACTGCATATATATATAACTGCCTGCATTACAAATGTATGAGACTTCAGCATCAGACCTGAAAAATGGGAGCAGGAGTCAAAGGGGGAAGAAGAAAATGAGGAGGGCAAGATGTTTTACATCTCCCTAAACCCATGCATGCCTCATTGGACATGCATTGGATGCAACATCTGGCTGGGTTGAGCTCAAACAGACACTGCTTTCCAAACCCTGCAGGCATCAGCAACTGCACAGCTAACCTAACTTGATTTCCACACATATTCTGAAAGGACAGGACATCAGAAGCTTGAATTAGCTTAGATCAGTCCATTAAAAATTCACATTAGGCATGCTCCCTCAAGTATTCTCACCTCCCTGTTTTTTTTTCCTCCTCATAACTTGCATAACTGCCTTTTATTTTAGAATTAGAAGGCACTTATCCCAGCAGATACTGATGTAGAGGCAAAATGGGGTACAGAAAGAAATAATCAAAACATTTTTGCTTTTCTTTCCACTCTTGCCCTGCAGTTGCAGGAGTATTGCTCCAGGTCAGCTCAGACCACCTTCTTCTGGACAACAGCTGTTAAACTGCATGTAAGAAGTTTGACATTGCCTCGGCATGTCAGATTTCTGAAAAAAATCAAGTAGAAAGCAGATGCACAGTAACAAACATGAAAGACAACAAACACAATGTACAATCTTTCCAAACAACAGTGGAGCAGCTATTATAAGAGACAAGCTGAATTTTCAAGTATTTGAGCAACTGGCAAAAATTCAAAGCACCAGCTGTTCCCCAAACCTGCCTTTTGCCCTTTCACATCCCCAAAAAGGCACTGTAATTTACAATAGCACTAAAAATATGTAGCTGAATTTCATGGTTCTTTAATATTGTAAGTTCTTTATATATTTACTAACACTGTGAAGCAAATGCCAATTCATTATACAGCCTCTCTACTTGGGAATGTTTCCTTATTATGTTTTCTCAAAGACATTGTTCAATCCCTTTTTTAAACTCTTAAGAGGTTTCTTCTCATACCCTCTAGTAAAATATAACAAAGCTGAACATTTTCACCATGAATGAGCTTTCCATACATCCACCCTAAATTCTCCCTGAATATATTCTATTATTTTCAGGGAGCTTTAGAGCTTTTCGCTGACAAATCTCACAGAACCTCTGTAAAAAGAGAAAAACTACTACAATTCTCCTTCTATGGAGAAGGAAAACAAGAGGTGGACTGAATATGCAGCCTGTCAAGTGATTTACCAGATGGGATTCCATTCAAAATTAAGCACCTAAACTTGTATGACTACATATAGATGAACTCAGTGTCCAAGTCCCTCGAGAGCTCAAGCAGAAGCCTAAAGAGCAACTCAATCACTGCATCTATTGATATACACAAGATAGATACAGTGAGCTCAAATACCTCATGTGTAAGCTCTGCTATTCACACACCTAAATTTAGGTGTCAACCTAGAACTGAATTTTGCCTCATCAAAATCAGAGAAATACTACCGATTTCCTCACCTCTAGGCCCACAATCAAGTTACACTACCTCCTAATCACACTGTCGATGCCCAGGGCATTTCTAATGTTTGCAGACAGTTACATTTTCCCACACCTAATGTCCTAACACTCAATTCAACATCATAAATATCAATATCTGCATGGCACTCAATTTGGTAATCTTGCCTAGATAGTTTGCAATTGCTCCACCTTCAAAATTTATGTGTGTGCTAAATAGTAAGAGAAGGGAAAGCAGGAAGATGAAAGTCCCTAAACCCCTAGTTTTGGAGATGCTCTCCTTCCCCATTTTTTTCCCACAGAGTCATTATCATCACAGAACTCCGTCCTCCAAAGGCCCCTCATCCTTCGCTACAAGACACAAAGAAAGGGCTACATGGGTAGCAGACACTGCTACCCTCTCATCTTGAGAAAGAAAAGAATACACATGCCTTTGATGCACAACATTTTCTGTTTTCTCTTGTCCTAAATGACTGGGAACCTGATGTTTGTGAACTTTTCCTACTTATCTGTGACTGTCATTTACTACTTTATCAGTAATGACAAGTTAAAAACAAAGAAACTGGAATTAGCATATAATCTGGAAATCATTACTTTAAATTCATGATTTGTCTAATGTCATTCATCTGTACTTTTTAAAGTTTGCAGTTTGTTTTTTTTGGTTTTTTTTTTTTTTTAAACTAGCTTCATTCTAACCAGAGCCTGAATCCGTATTTTGTATACTGCAAAAGAACATAAAATATTCAGCCATAAGTTACTATGTAACACTGCTCCAATGCCCCAGAATTATTCTGTATTTATCAAAACGCATCTAGACAAGACTAAATTTTTAATAGCATCTTCTAGTTTCTCTAGTTCTATCAAGTATGTGATTCCTCTCTCAGCCACGTTACTGTGGCACAAATATCAAAAGAAATTAAGTTTCATTAAACATCACAATTACACTTAAGTACCAAGTACTTTACTTCTATTAGAGCTATCTCAATCTGAAGGACAGTGTATTTATTAGTTAATATACAGTTTTTTCATGTTCCCTCTCATTTTCAATGCAACTATTGTGATACTGAGTTTGCTGAAGCAGCAGCAAAGTCTAATAGAGTTCTGTTCTTTAAGGGTAAAAAAAAAAAAGTTCTTTATTTTTAGATCTGCAGCAAACCACATCTTTCAACAAGGCAACACATGTAAAATGAAATGCCTAGAAAACGTCCACCTCAAAAGAATAGCTAAAAGTTTATATATAGCCAGCTATCAACATCATTTCCACAGATCTTCCTCCTGATTGCCAGATCTACAGGAAAGGAATGACAGTCAAGGCTGGAATGAAAACAGATTTTTTTCTCCTTAGCATCAGATCACCATTTCTGATCTTCTCACATCATACCAACCTAAGTATCAGCAATGATGAAATAAGCACAGAAATCCCTAAAGCAATTCTGTTTCTTTAATAAAACTCTTATTTTCATGTCTGTTGCAATGAGCTATATTTCTGAAGGCTTGTCAACTTGGAGGGTTGGGTTTTGGTTTTGTTTTTTTGTTGTTTTTTTTGTTGTTGTTGTTTGGGTTTTTGTTTTTTTTTTTTTGTTTGTTTGTTTTTTGTTGTTGTTGTTTGGGGTTTTTTTTTGTTGTTTGTTTGTTTGTTTGTTTTGGCTGGGTTTTTGTCTGTGCTGAGCTCTTCAGGCCAGATTTTATGGTCCAATGATATTATGAAGGAAATCAAGACATTAAAGCAATGACAAGAAAAAGGACAATGGGGGAGGCAATGGTGTTTGGTTTTGTTTATTTACAACCTAAAAATATTGTTTTACATTTCCCTAGCCAACCCTCCACATCTCCAAAAACCCTCTAAACAGAACAAAAATGTTGAGTTGGTAGTTACCTCTGCTAACACTGTGGGCCTGCAACACAAAAAAATTTATAGAACCATTAAAAGGTGAACATATTAATTCAGAAATTTCCTCTAATTAAAAAGTTGGTAGAGAAAATAAAGTAAATGGATCTCCATAGCACTGAACATTTACATTTACAATTACCTTAAATTTAGGTCTCATCAGAATTTCACACTAACATTAATTCTAAACAAGCATATGCAAGATGACGTTCACTAATGCAGGAAAAAAAGTCCTGAGGATGATTTAACCTGAAATTAAGTAACTGTTATTTCCATGACAGTGGAGACTGTGATAGTATTTTAAAACCGCTTTTATATTAACAACAACTTTGTAGACAAGTAAAATCCATTTTATTTTCTCTAAAGCTTGCTGGATTATTTTTTTTGGCCTTTGTTCTATAACCCCATCTTTGCATTACCTGTTGACTGTGATTCAAGATATCCATGCATCTGACATGGTACAACAGTGTCAAAGGTCTCATCAACTTCCACTTAAGTACTTGTGCCTACAGTTCACCGCCGAATAAGCGTGCCTCAATGAACAAGACTGATGGACCACTTTAAAGGTACTGCTTTGATTTTTGATTCCCAACAGAAATTAGAAATTCTAAAAGTACAATCCCAATACTAACTTTTTGCTACCACAATATTTCTCCCCAGTTTCTAGCAAAATAAAATTATCATTATGAAGTACAGAATAATTATGATAAAGTTCCATCTTCTGCTCCAGAATAAAGGTTCATATACATGTCATCCAATTAAATGGCTTCACCACTGTTAAAGGAAGAAATAAAGATATTTCTTGCTCTCTGCTAATGAAGCAAGTGTACAGTCAGTAGGCTGATGTTACTGCATTGTTCTAGCTCCATTTCTGGGTATACAACTATAGTTCTAAAACATATCTATGGAATATAGAACATACCTATAGAATTATTTTTTCTCCTGTATTAAGTTTTTACATCATCCAAATTAATGGATCTTGCAATTTAAATTCACAGCATTTTGTCACACTGCCCAATATGCAAAAAACCTTTGCCAGCAAGTTAGTTCAGATTTTTACCCCTCTGTCACTTAAATCTTTATATTTTCTAAACATGCCTTATGATTTCTGTAAAAATACAAGAAAACATATAGTATATTAATCATGCTGAAGTAATTTTTTTTAAACACTAACATTTACTTAATTTCATCACTCCATTTCTTCATGGGATAAATTTTCCCCAGAACATCTGTGAATATCCCTCAGCTAGTTTTAACCTCTCCTTTTTCTCATGCTTATCTTTCCTCTGAAAGCTGAGATCTTTGGGTGTATCACTTCCTTCTGATTCACCTTCTCACTCAGAGTAGCTTACCGCAGTACATTAGTAGTAGTAGTTTCAGGCTTTAGGCATCTTATTCTCAAGTAGCCTTCGTGAATCTAATGTCAGATTCCCATTCCTTAAAATTCTTTTTATTGAAAGAAACACAAAACAATGGAAGAAAAACACTGTCGTCCCACTGAAGCTATCTGTTAAGCTTTTAAATAAGATTTCTCCTTCACTAGCACATTTTAATCTTCCTTAGTACACTTAATGTTACTAAGATATCTATTTAAGAACAGATTTGCTTACCTGAAATCTAATATAGGTTCACAGATTGCACAATACAAAAGCTTGCTGTACTGAATGCAATCACCCTGCCAGAATCAGGATCCACCCACCCTTTTCTACTCATCCTGTATCAGAATACAGATGATCCAGGACACCTTCACACATGACTAGAGTCTCTCATCACTAGATCATAAGCCGTCCTTTCTGTAACCAAAATTCTGTTCATTAAGCCAAAACACTAAACATGCTTTCTCTCAAAAGAAATAAGGCTACAGGGTACTAAAGAAATCCAACTGAATAAACTGGAAGATATCCACATGTGATGTACTTGATGTTGTAAAAAAACACCAAGGTAAAAAAATTTTAAAAGTACATGTAGAGCATGGACTGAAAAACTCTGGAAAAATGTGTACAGAAGCTTTTACCCAAATAAATACATTGAAATTTGGCTTAACAGAATATTACCTGACACTGTGCTTAAGGGTAAAAGGTGGCCAGTCACATCAATATAGTAACATGCTGAATGGGAAAAAAGTTGATTTGTGCCTGTGCGGGTCCAAGTGCAGACTGGTCACCATTTATTAATTTTTCTATATAGATCACAGTTTCTCTTCTGTCTTCTTCCCATATCCACATGGATAATATAACAACACATGCAATGACGATAACTCACACGGTTGCTTTCTGCTGAAGGAACAGTGACCAGTTTAAAGTACCAACAAAAGATGCCAACACATTAATCTTGTTCTTAGCGTGATGGCTGCTCATCCTGCACACAGTCCCTTCCAGATGGCTCGGTGTGAAAGGGATGGTGGGATGGGGAAGAAGGAATATTCCATACTGTTCTGAACATCTGTTCCACTGCCTTTACACATCAAAAAAACCACCAAAAACCTTATTGCCACTATCAATTTTACCATTTCAACCTAATACTACTAGGCTAACACCAACTATAGCGTAAATGTTATGCATGTACATGAAAAAGGAAAAATGTCTTCTCAAGTCACATAGGAGCACTTGTTTAGTTTTTGCCATCTTAAGAATGGACTTGTTTCAATAAGGAAGTACTTACGCTGCACTGAAAAAAAACATTTTTCTTTCATATGACCTTTCTTGCAATCTGTATTATACTCCAAGAATTTATTCTCATCCCTTCTCCTATTCAAGGAAACAGAACTGAACTGAGTTACCATTTGTTTCCCTTCAGTTTGTTTGTCTTTGCTGAAAAGATACACACTATGCATTTGTTGGAACTTGTTTAAATTCTCTTTGTACAATTTTGCAAAGCAACTCAAAAATATTTTCCTTGTGCATATACAGAAATAGTGGCAGCTTTTCGTTTTTTAAGCAGAGCTGAAAGAAATAAAAAGATATCTTACAACAGTATACAGTCTACCTCTCAAATAACATTTACCCTTTAAAAATACCATCTCCTGAAAAGAAGCACTCAGCCAGAACAAGAAGGAACTCAGCACGGAGTTAAAGAGGAATAAGCAGTGCTTTGTCCTACAGCACAGGAAAAATGACTTAAGATTGATCATCTCCCCTCTTTTGTATCATCTTGACATGTGTGAACCGTACGGCTGCTGAATTATTCAGCTCTTTCCACTTCAAATAACCAATGATTACATGTATGAAAATTCAGGAGTACTAAAACACTGATTGGTAGAGTGGCATCTTGTAAAATCTAATTTTGTTTTAACAATTAGGACCTAAATAGTAGCAGTCAGTGAGTATAAACTGGATAACGTCAAAAGGAGTAAAATCACAGAGCTAGTTATAATGCCAAGGTAATTAGGTCAGGAACAGCCCACCACTAGCAGGTCAAAATGTTTCCAAAGGTCATCAGGCTTGGATCTTATCAGATTTGAGTACAGAGTTGGTTCTGTAGACAAGAGCCACACAGTTCTCACCCTCCATAACCAAACTCAGCAGCCCAGGACATGAGGAAAATGTCTACATGCCACTCTTCCACCAACCAGCAGAAGTATTCCCAGGAAATAGCTAAGATCTAGCCTTAAAGTAAATCATGGTTTAAACATCTTGCTGTGCAAAACCAGTGATTCCCACCTATTTAGTACCTCTTAATTTTTCTAGCGTAGCAATACTATAGGGCAATAAAATTAAAAAACAACAAACCCAAGAGAACTGCTGTTTAAGAATACTGTTACTTAGCTACCAACCAACAGTACCAGGACATTCCCCACCTAAAGGAAGATTCTTTTTTGTTTTACCACCCGCCTATTCAAGGACCTGATAGGACTACTGTTCAAAAAGCATCATCACAAACAGATTTCCTCTTCATCAATCTGATGATTAAAGTAAGATGGCATAGAGTGGCTTTTCATTGCCCGATTTACTATAAACTACTGAGAGAGACTATTTTAGGCGTGATTCTTTCAATATGGTCTCTTAAATGATGGCCTTGCACATCTTAAAGTGCTTACTGTAAATCTGTTTTGGATATCTAAAACACATTCTTCTAATAGCTTAGTCTGAGTTATGGAAAGTCACATTTTATCTACATTATAGAAATGGATTAATTCTGTAATACAAGAATCATTACCGTAAGGCATTTTATGCTACTTTACACAATTTGATGCTGGAACAACTTATAACAGAGTATTAAAAGTCTGCAACTATAAACAAGCCTTTTCTTAAGACTTGGACTACAAGAATGCAGAAATAGCTCCTGCAGACCATTCTGAGCACATCTGTCCCAACCTTCCTCCTTCACAAACAGTGCCTTGATTATGAAAAGAAAACGTAAGTTGCAGCTAGGCCTTGCTGACTTACATTGATCCCATTTAACGGAGCCTTACCGGATTTAAAGTGCTCAAAATAACCGTCTGGGTCACAGCCCATGTGACAAAGGCCACCAGTAAGGCCTCAGGAGTCTGCCTGCAGTGAGAACATGCCCTTCGGATCCTCAAATGACCTCAAGCTAAACCAGAAGCAAATTCACTAATTTGTTTCTCAGAATTCCAATTAACCCTAAATTGGAGGGAAAAGTACAGAAGGGATGAAGTATCCACTTCATTCAAATAATATAAATTTTATAGCAATACACAATGTTCCTTATTTCCCTTATCTGATTTACCATTAAAATCCTCTCAGAACAGCATTTTTCAGGAAAAAAAATATTAAACTCTTTTCCCCTCACAGCAGTTGATCTAAAATGTCACAGGGAGTGTTAAGCTTCCTTATATTTCTTTTCCATATCAAAAATCCTCCAAAAAGTCATCATATATACATGTATACCTATATACGCAAGTATACAGTTTGTGTACATATATATGTGATATATACACACAGATAGATGTACACAGTTTTTATACATATGACACTGCAATGGAACAGAGCAATAGCATAGGTCAAAGTGCAAAAGAAAAAACACTTTGTACCATGACAACTCAGCACTGGTCTTTGCCTACCTCAACTCCTAATGTGCCTCCTCCATTTCCAGTTCTTGCCAGGCAGGACAGACCTTCCCACTGGGAAACAACTGCAGAGATGCTTTATCAAGCCACCAGAGTGTATCATGATCCCTAAAATACCTTATAGTCAAGCAACTTCAATGTCTACCTGAAGAATCAGGTTCTGTGACACAGTGTCAGGAAATTCCTGGCGCATGTTCCCAGCACACAAAGAAATTTAAGGCAAAGATTTAAGTTAATCCAAACAAGTCAACATCCCTAAAACTCCTCAAGGTGGAGATTCCTGTCCACCCCTGCCATGGAATTTCAGCAGGAAACTCAGGATTTTCCTAATTCTTCTGATTATGAAGCTACCACCAACACTTCACTTTCTCTATATATCAGAAACCTGGAAGTGGCAGCTAGTCTACGTTGGGAAAAAAAAAAAAATACGCAAAAACTGAACAAAATATTTTGTGTCGGAATCCAACAGCTGAGTCTAAGTGAATCAACATAATTCCCAACTATTTTCATCCTGAGCCAAGCACGCCATCTGTTCCCATGAAGCCCATCTTCTGGTGGCTACCATACAACACCATCTCACCAAGTGCCAGGTGACTGGGGACTGGTGCATAAATATACTATGAGTGATAAGAGTGCAACACAAGACATCAGCAAAAAAAAAAAAACAAAACAAAACAAAAAAAAAACCCAAAACAAACTCACCCAAAAAATCTACCACATGAAAAAACACCATAAAGCAAAAGCAGACTTATTAAGCCCCAGCATTAATGCAGCCAGGTCTCCTGCAGCTTTGCATGTTGTGGTTATTTCACCTTGGTGCCTAAGGAGAGCCGAGCTCTGATTTGAGGTTTTCCCGGAGTGGGGATGCTTTTCGTATCTTCCCTACTGCCAGTGTTTGGTAACTTGAATACTAATGATGCAATTTCTCTGTCAGGTAACTTCCTGTCTCTTCCACGTGGTTACCACCTTCAAGTTAATCACAGAAATCATTCACTTTTGATGCACAAGAAATTAGCAATTCATCATTTTCCAATTCATAAAATAGTAATAGTTACAGATGGCACAGCAGAACATCTAGTTATAAGTAGTACAGGAGCTCCATATACTGCTACAATTGAATCACAAGCAGATAACACAGGGTCCAGCAGAAATCAAGATGAATCATACCCATTTTCCTGGCCTTATCGATACTGAAGACATTTTTTACAATTAAGTTGCATAGACTATCCATTTATAGCTTTCACTAGGAACAGAATACCAAGAGAAGTAAAACTGCAGTAAAAAAAAAAAATCAACCTGAATACACTGTTACATCTAGTATTGTATTAATATACGAAGCATATCAAGTTTGAAAACAGCTATATCTCCCCAAATAGAAAACATTATTTTCCTTGTGTGTTTCTGGCTCTTTTGTGACAGATTCTCCCTTTTATTAGCATCCCAAATCCAGATGTCCAAGTTCTGCCCACCATTAACTTCCTAATAATTTGATGTATAATCCTTGTCTCAGTTTTCTTGTTTGGTCTCTGTATGGTTTGAGGTTGCTGTTGGTTTGGGGTTTGTTTTTTTGGTTTGTTGTTGCTTTTTTGTTTGTTTGTTTGTTGGGGGGGGGCAGGATGTGGGGGCTGGTAGGAATGTGTTAAAGCCTAAAATGGATGTCAGGCATTAGTAAAAGTAACATGTTTTGATACAGTACTGTTGGCTTACAAAACCTTATTTGCAGCATTACAGATATTTCCTTGTTGCATATACAGTAACTCCTATTATGAGACAAATAAGCTACTATAAAACCATAGTGAGTCTCAAACCAAATACAGCAGTTAGTCTTCTCTAAAAATCCCCTTTCAAGACTTGAAGGCTGAAAAACGGTGTTCTGTGAAATCTGGCATTGTATCAACAGATCTCCATGGAGCTAGCAGCATAGAAGCGCTCCAGAAACCAGCTTCAAGGAAAAAAAAAAAAAAAAAAAAAAAGCAAAGCATTCTTACCATGTATAATCAATCCGTAAAAAAGAAGCTTAAGCAACTTTTTTCCCTGGCTAGTATCATCAAATCTTAGCTACGATTACTGTGGATTCAGAGGTTATCAATGATAATACTAAATAATTTTTAAAGTCTGCTTTCTTTCAGCATTTCAAAATAATGGATTTAAATATCCTTTGTGGAACCTTTTGTAAACACGAGTCTTTCCATCTTTCTTCAAGATATGTATGTATATACGTCTTGAAAACGTAAGCATAGCTTTTTAAGAGTCTATGAAATTTCAGAAGCTAATATGGAACATTTGGAAGAGTCATATTGATTTACAGCTATCTCTATAATTCTCCTTTTTAGTCAATGCCCAGTGTCAGTGAGTTAGGAAGAAAAAATAGTATAATAATATTACATAGTGTAATAAAAGTAGAACTGAACAAAATACATGGAGCCCACAAGAAAGAGCAGAACTATCCGTCAGTGGTTTACCACTTGTGGACCTCTGGGCATGTTCAAAGACTTCAAAAGGAATTAGAAAAACAATAACTAAGGTTAAAGACTACATTAGCGAGTTGTGTGGTACAAACGGGAGCAGAGAGACCTGCAGAGTGGCATAGTTGGTGCTGATGATCCTGTGTCAGTCTTACATACTTTTTTTTGGTAGGGAAACAGGGATATTTATTACAAACTAACTCTCACCCGGTCTCATGGTCCATGAGATGCCGAATGCCCTCAAGTATGCTCCTAGAGACCACCTTTTAGTTTTAGACTCATCAGAAAGGAAAAAAGTTCATATACTCCACAACTGGGGAATTTGCATCATAAACATATTCTTGGATGCAAATCAAACTGATAACAGGCATTTTAGAGTGTATTATGCTATCTCAGCATGTTTTAATTCACTACATAAAAGTTGAAAACCAATGGTTTTATTTTGGTTTAATTTTATGAGGACAAACTGGAAGAAAATAGGCACATACTGGTTGAGAAAAAAACACATCTTAAGGCTGAAAACCTGAGACTATTTTTTCATTATAGCTCCCTCCAGTGTTTACGAATGAAAGCTCCATGGGAAAGGAGGGAAGAAAGACACTCTATGCACAAGAGTCAAAGCTTCATCTATTCCCTTCTTCCCTATAATGCACTCTGCTACCCAACACTCGAGGAAGGATCTCATCTTCCCTACTAACTGGCAGTCAACCACATACCAAATTCCTGGCAATACAGTCCAACTAAAACCCTCTGAAGGAAGAATGGACGGGGTAAACCTAGCAAGGTTACAACTGTAAAACAGCATCAGAAAGCTTATACTGTGTTATGCAACAGTAAGGTTGCATAACACCTGTGTTACTATAGTATCTGTACACCTAGACATTAAATTTACTCTCCAAACCTGAGAAAGGCAAGAAGAAGCATTTAAATTATGCAGTTGAGAGGCACAAAGCCACTTGATGATGCTGGCCAGCACACAAGGCCCATAGAAGGATGGGAAATTGAACCCAGATCACACCAGTACTTTTAACAACAAATGCTTCAAGCACAAGATGAGTTGTATTTCCTTCTCAGAAGCAAAACCTAGTTATTGCCTTATGATCCACTCAAAATTGTGCTTTTTATGACAGCTGTAAGCCAACCACTCGTTGATTTAATTAAATGGATTCCTTTCCCCATCCCCCATTTTCAACATTTCTGCTATTATAGCTGCTGCTCCTGGCTGAGCTGCTTCCAAGGCTGAAATCAGATTGGGAGCGAACAGAACCATAATCCAGAGGAAAGAAGTCAAAGCAGTTTATGGAATTACTGCCCTTACAGCTGAGACCACACAAGTGGTGGTGAGAGCACTCGATCTGCTTCAGCACACAGGGGGAAAAAAAAAAAAAAAAAAAAAAAAAAAAAAAACAAACAAACAAAAAAACCCACGACAAATAAAAAACAACAAAACCACAGCAATTCAATCTAACCTCCCATTTTATACTGAAACAGGACAGACACATTCAAAGATCAGTTACAACCTGTAGTTGCATAGGTGAATAGCAAACTACGCAACGTGACTACTTACAATGCAGTAACTAGACCTGACGGACAAGGAACTGCTTTCTACAAGAAATTGTGTCAATCTTGTCATAGAAAGAGGACGTAAATCTAGTCACAGAATATCCTGAGTTGGAAGCGACCCATGAGGATCAAGTCCAACTTCTGACTCCACACAGAGAAACTAAAAAGTTAAACCAGATACCCAAGAGCATTGTCCAAATGCTTCTTGAACCCTGACTGCCTTGGGCCACAATCACTTCGCTGTGGAGCTTATTCCAGTGCTTGATCACCCTCTCAGTGAGTAACTTTTTCCCAATACCCAGTCTGAACTTCCCCTGATGCAGCTTTAAGTCATTCCTTTTTGGCCTGTCACCAGAGAGACAAGATCAGCACCTCCCTTTCTGCTCCCCCTCATGAGGAAGTTGTAGATGGTGATGAGGTCACCCCTCAGCACCCTCTTCTCAGAGCTGAACCACCCTAGTGTCTTCAGCTGCTCCTCCTAAGTCATGCCCTCTAGTCCTAGTCCATCTAATTGGTAGGAATACAGATCTATGACACTAAAAAGCTCAAAGCTGTTGAAATTTACCGTCACACTCTGCTGCCACATTTCCCAATATCACATAGGAATCCCTGCAAACTCTGAGAAGGTCAACAAAACCAGTATTGAATAGAAGAAAATACATTTCTTACATATTTATTCCTCAGTCTTAGAGGCATCTATCACATCCCAAGGACTGTATTACATGACATTTCACATATGCATTACAAATTCTATTTACTTTGTTAGCCACGTAAGTAGTTTATGCCTGCATCATTTCCAACTTTTTCATAAAATGAATGCTATTGGTGAATGTTAACTTGGTATACATTTGATTTGTGTGGTTTGTCTGCAAAGAAAAAACAGCATATACCCATAAATATTTAAAACTAAATTAGTTTTAAAAGCATGAAGTATTAAATGATAAATTTAAAAAATATCCAGTACTCTGAAATAGGAGGGTAGATAGAAACTCAGCAAAAAATTGGTATCCTCTTCTAAGGAAGAAGTCACCAATCTGATGAAACATACCATCCCATCTCAAGAAAAGCAGTTGCTCTTAACGCCTGGTACATTATGAGGATCCATTTTTTCTTTTCCAAGAGAGTAAGATGGAATCAAGGACAACTGATTTAAAAAAACAAAAAAAAAAAAAAAAAAACAAAAAAAAAAAAAAACAAAAAAAAAAAAACAAAAAACAAAAAACAAAAAAAAACCACAAACACAGAAGGACCCTATTCTCTGAATGGTTTTGATCTAAAAACTCTTCATTCTTGCAATTCATAGAGAACAGAGCATTTCTTGTTTTCCACTAGTTTAACTATAAATGTCAAAATAAGCATACCAATAGATCGCATGTTAAATTGATTGCATTCGTATTTCATAATTTTAGAGACAAAACAACTATCCACCAAAATTCAGTAGCAAACACCTGAAGAGAAGCTGCTCAGTTTTATACTGAGTTTTTTACTCATAAGAAGCCCTACCCACATTTGAGAGCCATAGTCCAACCGTTTCCTCCTGTGCAGGAGCCCTACTGACAGTGCCTTCTCCTTCCCTTCTCGCACCCCCGCTTCTTGCATACTCTTACTCCAGCTGCCAATACAGCAAGGAAGGCTGTTGTGTCCTTCACACGTCTCACAGATGCTTTCCTCTACCCGGGAGTTTATTAGCTTGGACTCTACTTTGTACACCTCACTTTTGCCCATGTCATATTTTACTACTACTTTAGAAGATGCCAGCTGGTCCAACAAGAGCTGGAGGCACTGGTAACTAAGGGGAGAGAGATAAATCAGTGCTTCCAACTACCCTTCCCCTTCCCTTCCTCCCCACCCCCCACAGTTTTACATTCAGATGTTTGCCTACAAGACCTGAGTGGTACAAAACCTTGTTCTTAACTTTATTTTTTTAAATTAGGACTTTTTACTAGTCATAGACAGATTCTATAGACTTTTTCTTACTCTCAAAAAAGGGTCCAGTAACTAAAAGAATGGGACCTGGTAGTTGTTCCTCCCTCTTTCCTATCCACTCCCCACAGAAGTCCTCAACTCCTCTCCCACTGTCAGGGTAAGATATCTTATTCAACTACTGTGTTCTTATTTGAATATGAAAACTCAGGCAGGCCCCATAACATGTCAACTCTTTCCACAAACCCTCAGGACTAAATGCAGATTCTCCTCAAACTGCTGGTAAATGTACCTAGCTAACTAAATGCTGGCAGGATACAGATCAGGCACCTGCCTGCAAAGATTCCGAGTGCCCTTTTTTTAAAAAAAAAAAGTATAAGGAGCCATTAATACCTATTTTTAAACTGCTTTAATGAGTAGTTGAGGCAGCTACATAAAGCAGCTTTGTAGCTGCAACGTGAAATGGAATTTAAGGGCAGTCTGTTTAATCCTATAGACGAACTGCACATGAAAAATAAGGAAGCTTTTAAGTTATTAGTTTAGTTACAAGAAAAGGTATATGACTACCATGTGTATTGATAAAACATGCTTTCATTTTATTCCTGAATTTAAAGAGGAAAGGGCAACCATCTCCATCCTGATGATCACTGCAGTCTCTTATGAACTTAATTAAAAAAGCATTTTTAAATTAATTTCAACACCTATTTTAAAGAAAAAAAAAATTGATTAATTTCCCCACTACAGTCCCACTGTGGTTAGTCCTGAAGTGTGCCATGAGTTTGCTTCAAAATATTTTGCATATGGGACCAAGATATTTTCAGTATTGATCCATCATTAAATGGTGTTGAACAGAAAAGCTTCATAGAAGTAGATGGTCATTCTTAACACAAGTAAATAGATTTTGAACCTAAACATGCTGAAGTGAAAACAATGGAAAAAAGTTTAAATCCCAGAATGTTAACACCCAGGGTAGGGGGTTTTTTTGTTTGTTTGTTTTTTGGTTTTTTTTTTTTGTTTGTTTGTTTGTTTTTTTTTCTTTAAACAACAGAAACAAGGAAAGGTGCAGAATTCTAAAGCAAATTTATTATACACTGGCCTCCACCCCCACACTGCTGCTGCTGTTATCCTGGTGATAAAACGTGCTATTGTAAAATGCAATTATTAGTTTAAAACACATTGAGCTGATGGGATCCCACAATCCAAGAGAAATAGATTTCTTGACTACGGCTGCAACCAGCTGGTTGCGGAGCAAAAAGAGGATTGCTATTTCCATCTCTGTGATGAGACTCCAGGAGGCAATACCGCGGTTGTTGGCACCCTGCCTGAGGCTATGTGAGAATCACATCAAACTGAACAGAACTTGTGCAACTGCATTGGAGACCAGAGTTTTTGTGGACTGACAGGGTAACGTTAGGCACAAACCTGTTGACCCTGATACTCAAAGACTGTCATTTAAAACGATCTGTGATTACACTGATCATCCATACACCCCACCAAACTATGCAACAAACCTATCAATACTTACATTGCTCTTAACTACGCTTTAAAATAGTCAATGTAATCTACA
Source organism: Tyto alba (assembly GCF_018691265.1). Classification (NCBI taxonomy): domain Eukaryota; kingdom Metazoa; phylum Chordata; class Aves; order Strigiformes; family Tytonidae; genus Tyto; species Tyto alba. The sequence goes on along the minus strand of NW_024881282.1, from coordinate 22,036,448 downwards.
GAGGCTACAAGCTGCACATATGAAAAAAAAAAAATCAAGCCATTAGAGACTAATCTACATACAGTTCAAGAAGCAATTTAACTATATCAGTTAAATTTAGAAACTGATTTAGTTAATCACTGCACAGGCAACCAAGATTTAAACCTCATCTTCAAGCAGATCCCTATGCACTAGCTGCATAATTCAAAAGAGAAGTTACTATGATGCCAATCATAGAAAAAGTTCAGAGAAGAGGCCAATGACTGCATTTATTTGCAGTATTGAAGTAGCACTGAACTTCCTAGTTTCAGACAGTGATAATGAAGAATTATTTCTGTATGCATTCATATCACTATCTTGAAAACATGATGGGCATATTAAGGCTCTCACAGCACAGATGCCAGTTTTACCAAATTACTCCCTGTGTATTAACAGCAAGCCCATTTTGACAGGCTGCAATTTAAAAATATAAAGTCCTTCAACTCCATCCTATGAAGTCCAAACCATAAATAAGCACACACTGAATAGAGCTCAACCCGAGACAGGCAAGCATTAAGCCCAAACATCCAGCCTCTTCTAATACCAAAATCAGACAGAAAACAAGAAAAGCTCATAGAAAATGCATGCACCTCTTAATTAAGATCAGAATCTGTGATCAGACTTCTCTATCATGTTTTAAGCCAGTCTCTCCCAAAACCAGTTGCACCTCATTTTGGCTTCACCATTTGTAATGCAAGGATTCTGCGATACTTTCTCCTCTCTCATAGACCTTTTTACTCCCCAGGAGACCATTTGGGAAACACTGGTCTAACTCCTTCCCCCCATCCACTGCTATGTAATTGGTGATCTTCAGCTTTTACTTGAGCAGTCCAAAAACCTTCCACCATTCTCCAGAAGACTATTTCTCTCTCCTGCCCAACCTACCTTTTGCACTTATTCTCTCCATTTCTGAAAAGCTTTTCCATCAGGGAAAATGCAAACTGTAGTCTTCTGAAGACAATTTGGAGGAAATTTTTCTTAATATTTTGTTTTAAATCAAGAATTTAAGTTACTAAATCATTCTATAATTTGCCAGCCACAAAGGACACAGATTATGCGACTGATGAGTCATAGTACAGGTAAAAGTCTCTGCAAATACATTTGGTTTAACCTTGACTAAAAATATCTAAGTTGCTTTCATAATAAAAGTTTTTATAAACACTGGAACAGTCTTATTCACACAGTAATCAAACATAATTTTAACATCTTCAACACATACAACTGAATATGCAACATTTTTATACGCCAAACTAACTATAAACATGTATTTCTTGTCATCACGTACAAGCAATTCTAAAGGAGCTCTTCAACTGGTCTACCAAATTGGTATTTAGGTTGGTAAACCTCAGGGTCAAGCCCTGCATTTGGTATTTCCTTCCTAACTACACGCTCTCTAACTTCCTTTGTGGGAAACACTTTCATAGTGTGGTGTTGTAGGATTCCAATGGAAGTTTGGCAAAGCCAGTGCATGCTACTTAACACGAGATGGCATGTTAAACAATCAACAGACTTTCACAAATATCTAGTAGTTATATTTTATTCTGAGCAACTTGACAACTTTTGGGGACATTTATATTAGCAAAACACACTAGGAAATCCAGAGAAGCAAGAAAAAACAAGGTACAATTATAAACCAAGTGACAAAACGAATGGCTTGATTTAAAATTAGAACACCTTACTGTACATGAGAAACAGACAAATTAATCCATTTAAATTTTTAATTATGAATTGTAAGTGAAATTCTTTGAAGCAGAAATTTAACAAGCAAAATACTACATTTCTGTAGAAATCAATCCTTACTTTAAATACAAGCTTGTCACTTTATTTACCAGGTGGAGTTTCCAAATTGTATGTCCTATTAGAACGTTTGTGATGCACAAATGATCAGTGTTCAACAAAAAATTAGAATTTATGTTTACTAAAATTAGTTCTGAGTATTTTTTAAAAAAAAACTCAAAGGCTGATTATTTTCAAGTATGTTCAGCATTCTGTCTTTGAATACCCTTCAACTAAACTCCAGACTATTAAACACTAAGTACATTTCAGTTAAACTTTACATGAGCTATGCTTAGCCTTCACAAAAAAATTTAAAATTTGATAATACAATACTGAATATGAACAGCATATGTCTCAAAATAATTTTTGAAGGTTCATGAATAAATGCAACCTAGGTTCTTATTCGCACAACAACTAATCTCTACAACATCCCATAGATAAAAGCAAGCAACAATGTTTCCGTGCAGCATGAAATGCAACTGAAATATAACGGTGCTGTAACAATTTTTAAGCTTATAATATAAAAAGGGAACCCTGGCACACTTCCTCTGTCTTAGAAATTTACAGTAAGTGGTCTTTTTTCCCAAAACAATTTCAGTATTTAACCATCAAGTTACCTTAACATTAAATAGGAATGGCAGGAGGGGCACGAATGGGTTTTCTTTCATCCTTCTCCTTCCAAGGCTGTTGCCACACCTTTTTGCATTTTTGTGTGCACCATATTGCTTCCTCATCCCTCCATCCTTCACAATAAGCTTTCTTACTTTACATTGTGAATGCATGCATACGTAGCAGAGTTTTCCAGAACTCCTTTGTGTTTTTTGTAATTTACAGTGCAATCTCTTTCACAACATACATACTGATAATTATCAAGTATATAATCAGAACTCATAATTAAAATAAGCATATGTGAATTTTGGCTGAGGAGACAAAGTGTGCCAAAGGATCATAGCCAGAGTCAGCTTTATGACACAGGCAAAGTCAACAGTATCCTAAAGCACTGCTGCATACTTTGCTATTTCAGACACCTTGAAGCAAGGCTGGCTGCAGTTTCTGCCAAAGGCAGCACTGTGGTGTGCAATGAAGGAAGAAAGTCATCTTTCCTATGAGTAGCTATTATTAACTTTTAACCTCCTCATCCTCTCAGAAGGAAGAACAAACCAACCTGCTCTCCAGCTTCTTCCCCTGCTCAAAAGGTTTCTCTTTTCCACTGCACAAGCAGACAAGCTGCAGCCCCCTAAAAGAAAAAAATTATAATAATTATCTTTACTTTGATTCTAACAAAATTGTCTGCACTTGGCAATAGTCCTTCATTAGCACCATGCAGTGGCCCACATCTTACACCACACTGAAAGTGCAACACAGCTGTTTTCGTACTCTTCACCAACACAACAGATATTCCTCATCTAATAGTCTGTGGTGTGCATGTCACAGCTGAGACAGATTGGAAACCCCCCCCTCTCCACACAAAACTAGTTTAATATCAATAAATATAAATCTTTTATTATCCATTGCACTTTGAGGCAAACAGTCAAACACTTAACCTCAGCAGATTTAGTTTAGATCTCTAAGATGACACATCAGCAAAGTACAGATTATACAGGGTAAAAGTAATTAACAGATGCAAATTTATAAATCCAATATCTCATGAACATCTATGATTAAAGTAAATTTATTTCTGTTTTCTACACAATAAGATTATTGTTTAAAGTCTCCTGAGCTAGCAGTGGTTTTGACATTTGTTTCAGGGCCTAAAACAGCATATCCTCAACATCACAAAACTATAAACCTCCTTCCCAATGCTAACTCAAAACCTTCTGTACAGTTTCCAGACTTCGTCACTGGTCTTCAGTTTAAGGGACTTACCACAGTTTTCAAAGCTATTTGTAATACTCACACAAATGCAAAGTCAGTGACCAGCTATGTTCAGTAAGAGCTCCCTTGAACAACTTACCATTTAAAAAAGGTAGCAGAGAATATCCTTTCTGTTTACACGTCTGAGAAGACAGCTGTTCTGTAATTTGCTAGCACAATGAAGCGGCTTTCTCTGCAAAGAAAAATCTCAACTTAGCTTTTCAACAACAGAATAAAGATATGTATTAAAAAAAAAATCAGGTTCAGTGATCAGTTAAACTTATTAAAATATGCATGAGTAGAATCTAGACATACTTTTAACTGTTTTGAGCTAAACATTATTTCATAGTACAGCTTGAAAAAACACTACAGAATAGATGTCAGAACACAAGCCTAGTACAAGGTGACTGCAACTTATATAGAACTCAAACCCCCTAGTACTGCCAGGATGGCTGAGGATATATATTTACACATTACATTAGCCTCAGCAAAGGCACCTTATGAGGGTCTCAGTTCCCACGTTAGCTACTCACTCCTGCCCACACACTGCAGTTCACCGCTTCCATCAGTTACATCAACACAACATCTGTAGCACTGCACTATGTAAACGAGATCACTGAATCCACCCTGTGATGAAAAAACTTTCCACTTAGATCTGCAGTGTGTGACCTGACAGGGGTGAGAAGGAAGCCAAAAGTTACAGCATGAACAGTGAGGATGAGATTCTTGCACAGTTTTTACAGTGAAATAAAATCAACTATCCTGACATACTCTAGGGGTTAGTGTAAATCCTTACATGGTTAAAGGCATCAAGAGATGGCCAATGTCAAGCAGTTTTATACCTTTTCTTTTATATCAGATTTTTCTGATTTTTTTTTCTTTTTAAAGTAAAATATTAAAAAAAAAATACCCAGGATAAGCCGGAAAAGAAATGCTAGACTCTCACTACCTGTTCTACATTAAGATACATAATGATGATGAAAAAATCTTGCAGATGCATAGAACATGACGATACAGAAAGGAGAATGTTTCAGTACACATTAACAGTCTAGCAAGATCTGTCTACTGGTATACTGTGAATATATATACTCCCTTTTGAATGGATTCTTTCTTTCCCATGAAATCTTCAAGAAGAAAGAAATCCCAATAAAAGCCATTACAAAAAGGTTCTTACTCATTACCAAGTACATCACTGACTCCTCTGCCAAGTGCCCCATTTGACTCAAACTCACTGACAAAATTTCAGAAAGTACTGAACAGATACATTCTGCCCCTCAAATCTTAACCTGTTGAATAATGCTGACTTCTGGTTAGAAATGTATATCCAGCTGAACTGTTTAAAATCAATGTTTTAAAACTTTCTAAGCAGAACTCCTAGAAATGAAGAGGTTGTATGCAAGCTATGTGAGGAACAAGCTACATGGCATACAGAGGATTACTTCAGAAATCCACAGGAAAAAAAAAAAAAGGATTTAATGCAAGGTATAACTTTTATACAGATTGAAGATTAAACGTATCCAATAGTCATCATCAAAATGGTGAAAAAAGGGTTCTGAAGTCTGCTTTCTGGGGTGGGGGAATGGGTTTTAAAACATGGTTTTGTGTATGGAGATCCAAAGCGAACTACTGTAGTTTGAATTACAAAGTAACTGTTTTATCAGTGCATACACACAAAAAAGGAAGTGGTTTAAACCTTCAATACTGATTTGCATTGTTAACTTCCTGTGTGTGTTCAATCTTAAAAGCACGAAACTAAAATCTTGGAAACTACTGTAACTCTACAGCAGACATGTGGAAAACCAAGACAGTTTCTCGAGTCTTCAAAAAGCAGAACCACACATCAGTTACTGGCCAAATCCCTCTTGGTCTTAAGTACTTCTACAGTGAGATAGGGGAGCCAGACAAACAACTACTTAGAACCGAGGGGGCCTCTTGGTGGCCCATCCTAAGCAGCTTTCATGAGATAGATCAAGACAATTATAAAGTTTATCTTTAAACAAGGCTTGATCCAGAAATGCAGACAGACTTAGGACACACACTGTCCTGGGGTGTGGAAAGCAATCTGCCCTTGAGGGACAATTTCCTACTCCGTATCTTTGAGAACCACTTTGATGGTCAGACTTAGTCATAGCATCCAGTGTGTCCCCTGCCACCAATTCCTTCCAAATAGGTTCGAGCTCTTTGAGTTTTTCTTTAAAGCACAGGCAGATAAAAGTAAAAATATCCAACCTGTTGTTGAGTACCCGGTATCTCTTTTGTTCATTATCACTCACTGGATTATGGCACAAATATCCACTGCTTGACTGAGTATAGCAGTCCTTAAGCATTGGACAGAGAAGATGTATCTAAACTGGAGGCTGGCAAAATCCTAAACATCTTGTGGAATTTTTGAGGTGAAACACTTGATCTTCAGAGATTTTGCAAGCTACAAAAAACAGCCCATCGAGCCTGTGAGCCAGCCAGTAACAGCACTGGTTTGTCAGACACTGCTGACTGATAAGCATGCTAGCATTGACCAGCCCTCACATCTCTCACCTCTTCAGTACCTCAACAGTAAGAAGCTTGCTCAGGACAGCACTCTTCCTTAACAGCCACCACCTATTCTTTACTGCAAATGAAGCCAAGTGGAAAGGTAAGGCTATACCACAAACGACTAGTATCAACCACAACAGGCAGGAGGCAAGTCTTTCCTTCTCATCTTTGATCCAAAAAGAAAAGGTTTTCCCATCACTGACAACAAAATAAGTCCAATATCTCTAACAAGGAAGAATTTTCAGCTGGGATGTCAATATTAAAATGTTTTCAAACACTTGGAAAGGTTTGCTGGCAGAATCTACCATCCCTAAATCTTCACAGGTAACAATCCTCATCTCACAGTACAAGTCTTCAGTGCTATCAGCCTGCTCCTTCTCCCAGCATAGCCCCACACTCTCCTCCAGAAGTTCAGTGTATGCATATTTACAGAAAAGCAAAGAGCTCCCTCCTAGATCCATTCCCAGTGCCTTGAGATGTCTCCCTAATGCTTTACATAAAGAAATGCTGCTGGCTTTACATCAAAGCGGAGATCCACTTGAGTAACAGTACTAAAAATGGACCTTCCTCAGCAGAGAGCACCTCTAATTTCAGTTGTTGCCCACCCAGCCAGGGTGAGTTTTAGATAGCATAGTTTGTCAGTTAATAAGCTTTAAGAACATGCTTCTTAAAATAAAAAGATCCCTTAAATTCTGCTTTCTGGAGCATTCAACTTCATTTCTTGTGGTCAGTAGATACTGCTACAAAGCATGAACATCTAGACAGATGCTTTGTATAAGTACGTACCCCAGACAGAAAGAAAACCTGTGGGCTCATTACAGGGATTAGTCCAAGGCTAGATGATGGGAAAGATAGAGGTACTGGCTTTCATGTTAAATGCTTCACTAGAAAAAGTGGATACGGTGACATGAGCAATACAAAAATATTGTCAGATAGCGAAGTCAACATTCTAAGCAAATAGTAAACTTCAACCTGTCCTGAACAACATTTAATATTTTCTTTAGCTCAAACTTCTCCATAAGTAGTAGAGGGTCATGCAGTTTGTACCCTACTATTTCGTAACACTATAGAGAAGTGGCAGAATAAGGGAAGCATGAATCAGCACAAGACACTGAAAAGTGTTAGACAAAAATATCACACACACACATATGTACTGCTAAAATGAGATGTGTAATTACTAAGATTGATAAATTACATTACTAGGCTTCAGAAGACATAAGAAAAAAAGGCAAATTAAACAAACCTGATATAACTTTTAGAAAGGGAAAAAATATCACATTGCAAAATATTAAAGTAGTACAACAGGAAAGGAAGCAGCAGCAAGGTCATGCTTAATGGTATCTTACTCAGCACTGCCATAGCTGACAGGCAGCTTCAATTCCACAGAATTAGAGTTATGCAGATGGTCACAGGCTGCATCAAGAAAGCAGCTGGTCTCGCTAGCACACCCCACCCAGACGCAAGACATTTTTACATCTGGATCTAGCTGAAAGTAACCACTCTCATCACTATGAATAATTTCCCTATAGCCTGGAAGTGGAAGAGAAACAGAAAACCAGAAGAGCATTAAGATTCAATGCTTGGAGAACAGGAGACATCCTTTACCCTACCAGACAGAATGAAGTTTTGTGGTATAGACCTGGAAAAATCTCACCTTCCCTGTAAATATGTTTTCCTCAGCAGTCACTTCATTTGCTTGAAAACTCATCTGAGATACAAGGTTTGCTTCCTTTGTAAACTGCTCTATGATCCCTTAAAAGGCTTTTTGAAGTATGTTAATAGCAAGAGGAGGTCTAAAGAGAATGTTGGATCAATACTTGAAGATGGATGTTTAATTAATAGGGATGAAGAAAAAACAGAAGGATTCAGTGCCTTTTTTTTTTTTTGCCTCAGTCTTTAACAATATTGATAGACCTTAGGCTGCCCGGTCCCAAATTGGAGGACCACAAGTGTGGGAACAGCGGCTTTCCATTTGTGGACACTGCAATTGTAGGGGACCAGCTGTATCAGCTGAATGTTCACAAGTCCATGAGGCCTGATGGGACTCATCCCAGGGTACTGAAGGAGGTAGCAGATGTTACGGTGGGACCCCTCTCAATCGTCTACTAAAGGCCTTGGGACTCTGGGGAGGTCCCTGGTGACCGGGAGCTAGCCGGTGTTATTCCAATTTACGAAAAGGGTGTTAGGGAAGAAAAGCTACAGTAGTCTAACCTCAGTTCCTGGAAAAATTATGGAGAAGATTATACCGGGTACTACTGGAAGGTATTTAAAGAATAAGGCAATCATCAGGCACAGTCAACATGGGTTCACAAAGGGGACAGTCCTGTTTAATTTGACATACTTCTATGATAAGGTCACCCACCAAGTAGATGAATGCAAGGCGGTGTGTGCAGTTTTTCCTAGATTTTTAGTAAGGCTTCTGATGCTGTCCCTCACAGCGTCCTCCTGAACGAGTTGTCAGACTGTGAGACGAGCAGGTTTATGATACACTGGGTGAAAAACTAGCTGAAGGGCAGAGCTCAAAGGGTTGTAGTGAATAGGGCTAACATCTGGCTGGTGACTGCTCACCAGCAGTGTTCCTCAGGGTTCAACTCTAGAGCCAGTCCCGTTCAGTATCAATGATCTGGATGCAGCAGCTGAATGCACCATTAGCAAGTTTGCTGATGATACCAAACAGGGAGTTGCTGTTGACTCTATTGAGGGACAGGAGGCCTTGCAGAGGGATATAGCTAGATTGGAGCACTGGGCAATGATTAACGGGGTGAAATTTAACAAGTTCAAATTCTGGATTCTGCACCTAGGACAGAGTACTGCTGGGCACCAAGTATAAGTTGGGAGAGGAGTGGCTGGAGAGCAGCCCTGCAGAAGGAGATCTGGGGGTGCTGGTCAACAGCAGGCTCAGTGTGAGTCAGCAGCGTGTGCTGGCAGCCAAGAGAGCAAACCCCGTCCTGGGGTGCATCAAACACAGCATAACCAGCCAGTCAAAAGAGGGGATTATCCTGCTGTGTTCAGCACTGGTGCAGCCTCACCTCGAGTACTGTGTGCACTTCTGGGCCCCACAATTTAAGAAGGTTGTTAAGGTACTTGAACTCGTCCAGAGGAGGGCAACAAATCTAGTGGAAGGGCTGGAAGGGTTGTCCTGTGAGGAACAGCTAAGGACTTGGACTTGTCTAGTTTGTAGAAAAGGAGGTTGAGGGGTGACCTCATTGCTCTCCACGGCTTCCTGAGGAGGAGAAGTGGAGAGGGAGGTGCTGAGCTCTTCCCCTTGGTATCCAGAGGCAGGACATGCAAGAATGGTTCCAAGCTGCATCAGGAAAGGTTTAGGGTGGACATTATGGAGCGTTTCTTTACTGAGAGGGTGGTCAAGCACTGGAATAGGCTTCCTGGAAAGGTGGTCGATGCCACAAGCCTGTCAGTGTTTACAAGGCATTTGGACAAAGCCCTTAATAACATGCTTTAACTTTTGGTCAGCCTTAAAGTGGTCAGGAAGCTGCACTAGATAATCATTATAGGTCCCTTCCAACTGAAATAGTCTATTCTAGCCTTATAAACTGTTTTCGCTCATATGTACATACTTTGTTATGCTGCTATTGCAGTTTAGTTCTCACTATAAAGCCTTAAATATCTATAATCTCTCTAGATATATAAAACCTTTACAAAGGTTCAGTAGGACCTAGACTGGAAGTTATTTGCAAAAAGTGTGTTTTTTCCCCAATCTGAATCTGAAAAAGCATTTAAATTGTTTTTAGACAAACATAGATATCATACAGATTAATCATTAAAGAGCCACCATTTATAAAATTAAAACTCAATGGAATTAAACAGTTACTGTCTCCCTACAGCTGACCTATGGGGTTCCATTAAGGATATTATTATGTAAAGAAATAAGGAGGGTGAGAGGGAGCAAGTAGTAAACACATTTTTAACAGGTGAAACTTATGTATTTAATTATTCCATTTTACACCCCAGCTGGAGAGCTACTCTTGAAAGATTAGCATACTCTAGTATTAACTACATGGTTCAAGTTTATCCCAATTTCTCAAGGGTTTTTTTTCCCCTCTTCCTGTTTTTAAATGGCCAGATGCAACAGGAACTTTTGTTTGTTTCTTTTGAGTCTTTCTTATTATTTACATTTTTACTTATAAGCCAGTTAAACTAAAGCAGTTTTGCATGGATCTGTGACCTCAAATCTCATTCAATGTCAAGGAGCTTAGCAGTTTAGGAAGATCAAACAAATCACAGAAATCCAGAAGTTTTCTTTCAAAAAGAAGGTTGAAGTGGCTTAAAGCCATCATGCCTGCTGTTACCATGAGATTTTTATGGTTTTAATTAAGACCTGTTTCCATAAAAGAGAATTTTAAAACTACTTCTACTTCACACTGTTTAATATGGGCAAGGAAAAGTATGAACTTCATTATCCTAAATCACATAAACCATCCAGGTTACCATCAGACTCAACACCAAGCAGTTGATACTAACTCAAGAGATCAGATTTACCTGTTCCTACTAAATATTCTCATAAATTCTATAAATCCTATTCTTCAGATCACTTCAGTATAATTTTCACAGCCATGTTTAATATTTTCTACTGGGGGGGGAGCAGTCAGATACCACAAATGCAGCGTCTTACAGCAGGAATTTTCATTAATTTTGAAATGGTGAAAAAATCTTGATCTGATAACAAAGTCTAAGAAAACCTAAATTTTTTAATAAATACAATACTGTATGTATAAGTATATATACATTCCTGATCTCCTTTAGCAGTTCATAATAATGTGATTGCAGGTATGTCACCTTATTCTGTTTGACTGTGTTGCTTCCTCAGTCTTCCAACAACCAGAAAATATCCATTTCAACTACATTTTCAATTCCTGATCCCTTTGCCTTCCTCTGTTGAAGATTTTGAAATATATAAATAATGTAATTATTTTCAATAATTAAATACAGATTTACATCACGTAAGAGGCAATATACCTCAACTGTGGAAAAAAAACAAACACAAATGTTTTCAAACAGTGGCAACTGGTTGCTGAAAGGCATGGGCCACCAAGAAATTCACAGTAGCTTTTTTTTTTTTTTTTTTCAAATAGCAAAACCTATTCTCTTCAGCACTATGTAGACAGAAGTGGAAGCACATAACATATCCGAGGAAAGGAAGCATGATAAGGCAATACCATGCCTGCCCAGACAGCAGCTGACAGCTCCAAAGCAATGTGTGGCTTACACTCGGGAATGGAAGCATCCAGATATTTTGGTTATTACTGACCACTCTACTCTGGGACGGGAAGAAAGAGAGAAGGGACAGCAGGGAATCTGGCACAGCTTCAAATCCATATCTTCCCACCTCCATACAGGAAAGCAGAAACCACACAATGCTTTGGGGCTCCAGCTTCACCTCCCAGAGGACAGGGCCTGAGCAGCACAGCTGTGGCATACTGTTTCCTCTTTTCTCCTTCATTTAACAGCTGCTTGGTGCTGGCAGAAGAACAGTAGAGGAACAATATTACCAGAAATTGAACTATGACCAGTTCAATGAAAAGCTTGAGAACTACTGATACTCAGTGTGTTCAGCTTTTGCTCAAAGAACACAAGCACATGCATTGCAGAGGTGCGGAAGCTAGCAAGTAAAGCCACACCAAATTGAGAACCTGATGCCTTATCTTTACTCTTCCACCACAAGTGACCTTGGTTTGAAATGCTTCATGACCTCTATGACCAACATGTGGTAAGGTGGTATAAGGACCACAACCATCTGAGCTGACCACTCATGTTATTACAGGTTACAAAATTCCTGGCATATTCTGCATTGAGTATAATGAACTAAAGTAGATTATCCATGAAGGCATGGATCCTTGTTTGGTTTGGGTTTGGCTTTTTTACTGTCGTTGGGTTTTGGGGGGTTGGTGGTTACTTTTTTTTTTTCCTTCAATGCCTCCTTTATGAGGAACCACTTAAAAGTATTACCTGATCCCACAAAACACAGCACACAAATACTGGTTTCCTTATTTTAGCAACTCTTGTTGCAGATTACCATGGAAATCACACTTTTTCGAAGAGAGATTATGGCCTCCAACACTTTTAAAATCCTATGGTTTCACAACTTACTGCAGAAATAATAGTATTTTCTGTTAACTAGCAGCATAAACTGGCATTTCTGTAAACTGCTGGCAACACACTGTCTCACCAGTTCTACTCCTGCCTGCAGGTCTACTGTAGAAAAACTGAAAAATGTCAAACTAGGTTTCATTAATGATCTTCTCTCCTCTTTTGACACACATGTAAGATCCAAGCTCAGATCTCAGAATTGAAGACATTAAGTTTTTAACTTTGTTACCTTTGCATGTTTGGGACATTCACACCAATGGAAATACAAAATTGGCATTTAAATATGTGTAAATTACACTAGTCAACTAATTACATTATTGACAACTTTTTCTTATTATAAAGTCAAGACTACAAAAAGTAAGATTTAACCATGCTGCTGGCATACATAGAAAACCGAAGGGAACAAAACCTTCCACCTACCCCATTCTCAACCATGACAATAGTAGAGAGATGCCCTGCCCTTGAGAAGGGATTTTCTTTAGGATTATTAAAGGGAATTTTGCAACTTTAAAGTAGACAACTCAAGCTATTGTTAGGACAAGCCCACATTCAAGTACTTTAAAAATAAACAAATAACCAACCATCAGGACCAAGTAGGCATTCATGGGGAAAGGCCATTTTCCCAATAAAATTCACAACGACCTTTGCCCTCACACAGCCAACAAAGACCAAGGTCCAAGATTTTACAACTCGGATCAAGACAGCTTTCTAGTTATAACCTTACTGCTACAAAAACAGTGATGCCCTCCCCTCAACATAAAGCAAACCAAAAGTAGAATTAAAAGCCCAACCATGCACCAACACCAACCTTCCACTGGCAATGTTTTGCCATTATTTTTCAGGCAAATAGATCACTCATTTTATGCAAAAAATGCATTAGTTTGGCTTGTACATTTAAGTGGAATTAACCCCTTCTCCATCAGACTCCCTGCATCTGATCACTCCAGGTCAGTCACTCTTTTTCTGCTTTTATTCAAGTAATTAACGACTAGCAATGGACAACAACATTTAAGTAGTAACAAAAAGTACCACAATACCACACAAAATTTTGGACAACAGGTCAATGGGATTTCAGGTATCAGAACAACTCTCTCTTCCTCTACCAGCTTCTGGCTCTGTGAAAAATAAACTTGCCCAAAAGAGAGCTAGGACTTGTTATTGGGAAATTTAAACCCAAACAGACTATTACACTGAGGGATACTGCACCAGCAGTGGGAACCCACACAATACCTATTTCCACAAATACAAGACCTCTCCTCCCTAGCACAACCCTCCTTTCTCTCTGGAGGGATTACGGCACCTTTTTTAAACCAAGCCCAGTAAATTAAGATACAACTAACTAGGCCTAAACTAAACTTTCCAAACCCTTGTACAGTTATGACACAGATAATTACTATTTAATAAAAAATTAATATAGTAGATAAATATTTAACAGACTCATGAGAAAAAGTTTAACATTAAATCTTGTACCAGATGCACTGATGAAGAAATAAGAAGCAAGATAAAAGGGATTAAACAGAATTCAAACAAAAGCACATGAGGAAACACAAGAGGCATGTTTTCAGATTTCATGCCCCTCTGCAACTTACATTCTTTGCCATCTCTTTCTGCGTAAAAGGGGAACACTGATTTAATCACTGCAAGTGATATTATGCTATCAACAATAAATAATTTTCATCCCCAAGCCCAACCAGCTCTAAAGCAGTGTACCTGTGCACTGGGAACAGATGGTATTAAAAATAAAGAATATGTGCAAACTCTTACTACATCAGTTGAGTGATTTATAAAGCCTCTTCTTGGCTACCAAGAATCTATCTGGCAGACTATTCATTAATAAGGAAGAGAACTCCACTTTCTCCCGAGCCTTTAGAATACCTGTCCCTGGATAAAACTGCTGTAAACTCCAATCTTGCATAAAACAGTTCACATCCAACATTCTTTGTTTGAGGAGGAAGGGGAGGACCAGGTACCTGCAGCTACTGCACCCTCATGGGCCAGCTGTTTCATAGGTCATGTTCTTTTCTACTCAGAATCACCAAAAGCTGTTTCAAACCTAAAGAAAAACATAATACTCAAGCTTCCCACTTTGGCCAAGTTTATTCTTCTTTTAGCACTCAATGAGAATTTGATTTAAATCAGCAAGTCCTGCATGCTTTGAACCAGAAAAAGAGGATCAACACGTCATTTTATAACTGCAGAAGTGAGCAAGAAAGCATGGTAGGCCTATTTTACCAAACACTACTAATATCATGGAAATTAGCTAATCCACAGTGGAATTTAATTATTTCTACAGTCTTATCTTTCCTACAGTTACATTTATTTTAGTATTTTGCTCAAAGTGAATTTAGAAAACTCAAATATACTTCTGATAAAAGAACACTTGCCCTTAAAGCTTTGCATTTCACACAAGCTTTTGTTTCAAGGTCTCCTCCATATATTTTAGTTCCAAAATATCAAGTTGAACATCTTAAAGAGATTATAACAACTTTCAGTAACCCTCAACTAAATTCACTGGTTTATTCCTCTAGATTCAACATCCATACTTCCTACCCTGTTAAATCTCCCTAATGTTTCTCACTCAGTGCTAAAGCACATGATTTTTTTTCCATTCTTAGCCTATTCCTGTAACTGAATGAACCTAGATGAACTTCTCTGGGTAACTGGGACTGTTCTGTGCTGTATTTACTGTTCTGTAATGAGGCATAAAGAAAGTTATCTTTGACCAACAAATCAAAGCTGTTCACTGTTTAGACTGTCATCCCTTTGGTTCACAAAACTTACTTCAGTGTATTCTCTAATGATTCATGTTCAAAGGCATTAACAGCCATAATTCTATGAAGATGAACAAGAGTGGGGATACTCAAACTACAGATTTATAGCCAGGGGTCTTACAGTTAATGTCACAAGCACAAATGAAGCCTCATTTGTTTGTATCTGAATCTCAACATTTAAGTTTAGCTTTCAGAAATTTCAAAAAGTTACAGACTCCTTGTGTGCTTCTCTGGAGCCCAGTAACTTGGCTGAGGAAAACTCCTGCCAAGCTATGATTAGCATTTAGCAGCTTAAGGGCTAACTGTGCTTGTTGTTTCAACCTTGACAACCAACTGTAAGGACACACCATTAACTTTAAGCTTCCAAAAGCATTTAACATGTGATTCTGCTGAAAATACACTTTTACTACATGTTTTGAAAATAAAATCACTTTTTCCTCTTTTCGAAATCCATGATGATGCCAGACATATGCTTGTTTTCCAAACAACAACTGTTTAAAAGAAAGAATACTCTCTCTGATGTCCCTGCCAAAAATAACATTCTGTGGCTTAAAGAAATCTGATAGTAGGCAGTTCACTCAGTTGAGGGAAGGGTTTACATTTTGTCTTGCATCTACTTCCCTCCATTTTAAGTTTCTTTGGGGATGAACGTGGCAGTAGGGCGGGTTTTTGTTGTGGTTTGATTTTTTTACATCTCCAAGCATTTCACTCTCTAACAAAAAAAAAAAAAAGGCATCTGTGGGTTTTACCAGAAATGACACAAAGCAGAAGTTCATCACAAAGCATTTATTTCTTACAGGGAATACCAGGATATAAAATACAGAGTTTGAAAGGGAAGTAAAAGAAGACTTCAAAAGAAATGCATAGGAGAGAGTTTGCAACAGGAGGAAGTGGAACAGAAAATTCAAATGAGGAAGTAGCACACAAAGAACATTAACAGCTTCATCTTAAAACATAGGACAGGGAGAGGAGGACTTAGAGATTTGGGGTTTCAGCTGCTGCTATCACAGGCAGCAAAAATACTACTTGCCCGGTAAAGGTGGTTATTTCACTGCTGCCTCAATAGTTTCAGATTGAGGGACAGAATGGGTAATAGAAACATGCAAATTGGACTATATATACTGCAGAAGACTTATTTCTGTACATTTCAGAAAGCCACAATTTTAAGATATGGGTTTGACCTGCTACAATATTGGCCTTCATCCTTTATTAATTAGTAATTCACAGAAGAGTAAGTGGACCCATTTTCTAAGTCACATAAAATATTTAGTCGACTTGAAGCGTCTAAGACAACAGAAGTTCTAGAGTTTTCCCCAATCATGGAGTTTTACCTGCCACTTCTCAGTTGGTTTTGCAAACAGTTATAAATCCCATTGAATAGAACTTGGTCATCTCTCTCCAAGATGCAGAAATTCCTGAAGGCTGCTAAACCTGCTCCAATATCAAACCAACTAGACAGACAACAATTCAGCCAGCTGAGAAACCAAGAAGAACATATCTCCTATACAAGAGCAAGCTGCAGATCCATGCAAGCTTAGAGGGCCTCAGAACTGTATGGCAACTGGAACAGCATTGCAAAGCATGTACCTTCTCCAGTAAAATAGCCAATATTTTAGAAAAATAAGGTCAGAATACAAATCATCATGCAGTAGTATTTCAGATGCAGCTATTTCAGGCTAATAAAAATCCTTAATGTTAAAAACCCAACCGCTTATTAGTCCGCCAACACGGAATCCTTTCCTGTTGTTAGCAGTGCAAATCCAGAACAGAAATTCAGCAGCTAGACACGAATGTCTGCCTTTACAGCACTGTTAGCTTGAGCTATAACTAGGTGTTGCTCCTAATCTTATCTACACGCTTGTGCAGAATTACCCACCCTGAATCAAAGGATGCCTGAAATTTCAAGATAGTCTACAAGAGTATGAGCAATGTTTGATGACAGGGGCAAATATTATAACAGCTACATTTCATCTGAGGGCTGGAAGACCATACCTCAATGCATTCTCAGACACTCCTCTTGAAGGCATTTGTACCTCATCACTTCAACATTCAGGTATTTCACACTTGCCATGCACAAGCTTTACAACTCTTTACCTACTGTAAATATGATTGCTACAGTGAAGATGTACAAGATCTGTAGGGTTTGAAGAAAGGAGAGCTTCAAGAGAAGCAAGGTGACTGAGCTGAAGGCAACAGGATCCCCCTCCACCTAGAAAAATACAAAGCTGCTTAAATGCTAGTTCCTGGTTCATTCTGCAAAAAGAGTGGATAAAAAGCATGTGGCTTGCACATCTGCTTGTCTAGTGTAGCCCGGCAAATACCCTTCTACTACTACACAGACTACCTGAAACTGTAACCAAACCACTTGTATAACTGTACCAAGACATCCCCTTTAAATATGCCTTAGAGTTAACCACGGCCCCACTCCAGCTTCTGAGCTGTCATGCAGAGGTTAGAAGGAACTTCAATATTCAAACTGTGTGGAAAAAAAAATCAGTAATAAATGTATGAGAGTCTTCAGATTTAGCATAAAATCAAACATAGACTTCATCTGAAGTGATGTGTTATCCTCCATGTTTGCAGCTGTTTAAGCATTCAAAGCAGCAGCCAAGCTTTAAAAAGAAAAACAGTACTTTCCCAGGAAATAGCTCTACAATAAACCTGTGCTCATATGAGTTCCAGAGAATTTCAACATTCTATAGAAAACTCAGCAGCAAGCTCTAACTGCTGTAGGAGAAAACTGAAAAGGCACGTTTTCACTAAAGGCCCCCCTTCTAACTCAGAAGTTCAAACTTCATTTCTTCATTCACATGTAATGAGGCAGAATAACTTCTCAAAGAAGAGTTTCCAAAGACTGTTTGAAGTTTCAAAATAAAGCAAGCTTCCCAGGCCTTGTCTTGCAGCACACTAGTCTCCACAGCTGCCTATTGCTCTGAGGACAAATACAAGTCCACAGCAGATGAATGGTTTTCCCCAGCATCATGGAATACTGACATTTTCCACTACGGAATTTCAAAACCAACATCAAGAAATCAATTCCAACATTCACTGGAACACAGTTAACATGTTTTGATACATTATGCCTGTCACCCCTTACACACACAAGCTCTCCAACTATTACTTGTTACGAGCAAAGTGGCTGCCACTATGAAATTGCACAAGAAATCTGGGATCCATCAGCTGAAGAACTAAGGTATCTGGCTATGAAAGTACATGTCCTAATGCCATTTAACTTCCCAAGTCACAGGAATGCAGAAAAAAATCTGTTTACATCTTTAACAGCCTTTTTTTTTTTTTATGAAGCAAGTTATGGGTCCAGAGTTTATATACTGCTCACTTGCTCTAACTGGCCTCTCTGTTCAGGTACACAGCGACCCAAACACCACTGTCCTTACCTTACAGGACATCAGAAACAGAAAAGACAAGTTAGCCCTTTCTAACCTTCAAGGGAAGACACTGCAACAACAACTGGAGTGCTAGGCTGCAAGAAAAAGCTACTGGAGAGGGAGGAGTGGGCAACAGCTGCATACCTCAACTACAAACCCTCAAATAAGGGAATACTCAATCTCAGAAGGCCATTGCAGTCATCAGCACAGGAACAAATTTCACCTCCGGATTCAATTTGAACCCCAGCCCCTACTAACAGCCCTGTCAATGAGAGCTCGCTCTGCAGCAAATAACAAGCAGGTAACTGGTTAACAAGTCCATGGAAGAAAGTCCTGACGGTCACATTTTATAAAACATTCTCCACCTATAAATATGGCAGAGCTCCAGTAATTCTCAACTTATACTCATTGTCCTTTACACACCGCCTTAACACTATGTTCTCTTCGCCCTGGCAACTAGGCTTGAATAAAACATTTTTTTGAGATTATACAAGCTTTTCAGTCTTCACTGATGAGGTGCTTTGTTCACTTTTAGTTTCTATGAATATATCAATAAAAGGAAGTATTTTTGCACATGCTATCTTCTAAACAGTTGGTGAAACTCAGGTCCTTTAACGCCTCTAAAATACTATTACATTAGAACGTTCATGTTATCATAGAATCATAGACTATCACGAATTGGAAGGGACGCATAGGGATCACCAAGTCCAACTCCTGACTCCACACAGGGAAACCAAAAAGTTAAGCCAGATACCCAAGAGCATTGTCTGAATGCTTCTTGAACCTTGATTGTCTTGGCATCACAACCACTTCCCTTGGGAGCTTATTCCAGTGCTTGGCCTCCGCTCTCAAAGAGCTTTTTCTTAATATCCAATCTGAACTTCTCCTTTAAGTCAATCCCTTGTTGCCCCATCACCAGACACCAGAGAGAAGAGATCAGCACCTCCCTTTCTGCTCCCTCTCATGAGGAAGCTGTAAACAATGAGGTCACCTCCCTCAGCACCCTCTTTTTAACACTGAACAAACCTAGTATCCCCAGCCACCCCTCACAAGTCATGTCCTCTGGTCCTTTCACTGCCTTCGTTGGCCTCCTTTGGACACACTCTAGTATTTTTTGTATCCTTCTTATATTGTGGAGCTCAAAACTGTTGGTATATTTTATTCCATTAATTACCTCTGCTTTCATGATCTACCAATACATTAAGAACAATAAACAGGCTTCATGAATCATGAAGAAAGCACACCAATCCAGAACATTACTGTATGACAAGATCCAACTAACTACCCAGCAACCTAGAGGACAGGACAGTAAAGAAGAACGCAGAGAGATATGAGCAGAAGTAGCAATTACAGCATTCCAAGAAAAATCTAACATCATCCCAATTCCTAACGAGGAGACATAAGTGTTTCCTGAACAAGCAACTTAACATATTAATGGTAGAACAGTAAGCGTTCAGTATGAAGAAATGTGTCCCTAAAAATTTAGAGCTTCCACTCAAGTAACGCAACAGGAAAATACATGCAGCTGCCTCTGAGCACGGCCACCCGGAGCACCTTAACAAGATGCAGCAGCCTTTACACCTTACTAGCACAGCCCCAGCCCAAACAGCACCCTGGTTTATTATTTCACTGTTCAGCAAATAGCTTAAATATACATAAGAGTTACATGTGGTCATAGACAGGCCAAGCACCTGAAAAAAATTACAAAATTAACTTAGAAAGACTGAATGAGTCAATTTCAAAAAAATCTCAAAGAAATAAAGTTAGAAAAGTCTGAATGACAGCAAAGTATTTCAGCACTGTTCACCTAATGAAAAGTATCAGATTTATGCAAAATTTCAAATGTCTGAAAAAACATAACTGCTAGCAGCAATTGCTACAAAGTTGAAGAATCCTTTTTAATCTCTTTATTTCATTTAGATCATGCATTAAACAGAATTTTCACTATTTATAATTTAAGCTTTCCTTCCCAGTTTTGAAGTTCTATCAGCAAACACAAGGCTGACAAATGACCTGAGAATCATCATAATGTATACAGAACTCTAAAGCAAGTACATATTCAGGTACCAAAAAACAACCTCAAACACACATTAATGCATAGTTACAAGAACAAAACAAACTTTAAGTATGGTTTTACACCAGCACAGGAAGAAAAATAACCACTGCATAAGCCTCCAAAAAGTCTGTCTCATTTGAAATTAATAAATATTTTTCATTGATGTGAATTTATCTGTGTACATTGCTGTACAAATGAACAACACTTGACAGAGTTTTACCACAAGAAATTATTCTATAGTTTCTACACTAGGCAGATTTCAACAACAAGGATGTGCAATAAAAGCTCATGTCAAAGAAACAGTGAAATAGAGTTTTGATTTATGGAACTAGAGAGAAAACATGCCAGGCTGTAATTCTGTGCGGAACGTTTAAAAATCTCATTTTTTTTCTTCTCCTGGAGAAAAATACATTTAAGACAACGAAAAATTCTGGGTTTGACATATTAATGGAAGTTACAACTACCTTAGTATAAACTACTTCTATTTATATCAATTATGATGACTAAAGTATGAACTCTGAGGGAATTCAAATTACCACTGATATCTATACATACTTTATGTCACTTACCAGCATTTTAAAGGTTGCATCATATTCTGAAGACTACTATAAAACCTAAGTATCTACAGAATACAAGATTAATTAAAAAAACTAAAGCAAAAATATCTGCATGCCATCCGTGTCCAATACATTTATGTTCACCAATGCTTAGCCTATCCTCTAACTCAGCACCCAGTAGTCTGTGTCAGTTCTTTTCAGTACTTACAAAAACACTCTTGCACGGAGGTTTGCAGTTATGAATCTTTAGAAGAAAACCTACACATTAAGTATAATCTGCTTGATAGGATACAAATGATGAGGAAATAGTCTGCACTACTGTTTTTGTTTTAGACTAACATCTGTGTTTAAAACAAACACAAACATCAATCAAGTTCAACCTGAAACACACTCAACTTCTCTGCTTATTCAAAAATAAAATATTAAATAAAATTGGCGTAAATATGTTCTGTGCTTAATAGAAACACACACTGTCCCCATCACTGTATTGGAGTACCAAATCTCTGTAAGAATAAAGAGATGATATTTGTAACCAACAGGTAGGAAGGAGCTCCAAGAATCCTGAAAAAAAGCGTAACTAAAATTCTGCTAAGTGGAGAGATCCACCAAAAAAAAAAAAAAAAAATCAGAAACACATACAGAGATCAATTCTAGACCCAGAAAACACTGTTAGTTTAATGGCAGAATATTTCAGGTATGTGAAAGGAAAAACTAATTCACAACGTGTTGATATTCAGAATACATATAAATCCCTAACACAAATTAATTGGATTTGCTTGTTTATTTTAAAAACAAATCCAATAAATGCTTACCATATTAACAAGCCTCCGACAAAAATTCTCCAGCTATCTCACCTGCCAAAAATAAAGAAATCAAACAAGATAACCTCCTAGTTTACAGCCTAAACAAGCACAAATACTTCTATTTTGATCTCCAGCTGTTTCTACACACAAATTTCTTCTTCCCAAATGTTTTGGTTCCCCTTTTGGCAGAGCAAAAAGAAATGGCTTCTATCAGCAGCTAAAAATATTTCAGTTATCCAAGTTTTCTAAAGAGGGGTGAAAAACAACAGTGCTTTTCCAGTTAAGAAAACATCCCAGTTCAGCATTTCAACAGCTTCTACAACAGGCTGGTTTCTGAACAGTTAGATCTAAGTAACAGTAAGTGTGAAGGAAAACACTCACAGGTTAAATAAAGCTAAACACATAAATCTGGTGTAACTTCAGGTCATTTTCATTATTACCTCTAAAGGCAGATAAAGTTCTCAGGAAAGAATCTAACTGCTATAGCAGTTCTGCTGCAGAGCTAAGGCTCAAGATGCCCCACTTTAATTCTTACTCAAGTAACTGATTTCCTTACATTACAGGTATTCTGCAAGTCATCCATATGGAGAAGTTAATACTCACCCTCTAACTCTTTATCTGTTCTTTTAAGAGAATAAGCAGTTACAATCTGTGACTCATAGTATTCCTTTCACGAGGTAGCTTCTGAAGGCAGTGTACAGTTGTATGTAACACTGGAAGACATGTATTTGTAATCTGATCTTATTAATGATCTTCATATACTGAATGGATTTAAGATTAGAGAACTAAGAAATTCGCCTGATAAAAGCAACTTCTCCCCATCATTACTGTAAATTATTATCTTTCTGCCATTGAGGTAATTTACAAAACGTAGTATCATAACCCACAGCCTGGTTAGTAACTTGTGCTAGTGGTTCAAGTCACCTTGTACATAGTCTGTAGCTCAATATCCTAGGCAGGCAAAAATAAAATAAAAAGAAGTTACAGTAATAAACACAAGAAATCCAAAAATTTTAATTGGAGCCACACATGAATCAGGAAGAAACCAATACATCACCACTGAATTAAAAAGGCCAAAATGTGCTGTATTATATAACCGATATCAGATTCAAGCTCAGTTACAAGACCATATCAAGTACCAACAAAAGAAAGGCCTCCAAGAGCAGACTGCAGTTAACTGCAACAACATTTCTTGCTCATTCCTCACTAGAAGCAGTCAAGAATGCTCTGGAAGGGCTCAAAAGAACAAAGATTTAACTACATATAATTTATCTTTTTACATCATGAGTTCTCCATGCAGTTCTCTCAAGGCTCTTTCCCACTCCAGTTACTACAAATTACACCCAGATGTAACTGTCCGTGCAGGAAATTTAATCAAAAAGGGAAGGCTTGCAAAGGCATGAAAGCTAATTTACTGTCCAGGTGACACTGATACAGTGACTTAACACTCAGATACCATCAGCTCTTCTGGAATTCTTCACTAAAGTATGCGTTCTAGTTTGGTTTGTTTTTTAGAATCCTGTCCTGCTGATCACTGTATGTAAGAATCTTCAAAATAATATTCCAACCGTCTGTCACATGGTGGCTTTTCTTCCTTTTTCCTCCATACAGGAACATTGCCTGCAGACACAGTTATTCTTGTTTCAGAGAAATAAATTGCACGTACCTTCTCAGTGAAGAAAAAAGTAAATAAACCTGAGCTAAAGTAGTCACACAGAAGATCAGCTAGTCTGCACGAAGTTTATATTACTACTCTTAAAATCATATTCCTTTGAGGCATGTTGTACAGACAGTGTATATACTGAAAAACAAAGCAAGTTTATGCTGCTATTAACTATGAAATGTCATGTGTTGTACCATGTAAATCAAACATTAAGACTCAATAACTTATTCCTACTACAAAAGTGCCTTTTAAAACACAAGCAATTCTATTTCTGACACAGAGTCATCTTTCATTAGTTCTATAGACAAACAGGAAGATTAGCAAAGACCATACAATTTCAGTAACTATTGTGTATAATCAAGACTATTGTTTCAGTATCTGATTAAAAAATATTGTATAGTTTTTCTTTATTTGAAGAAAATAGCCACTGAAAAGGAGAAAAGAAAGAGGACTGGCTCAATTATATATTATTTCATGTACAGCAAAACCTCTGTGTTCACCACCTAATAACTACATTCACAATGCCACTAGCAACACAAACACAAAACTAATCCTCCCAGCAAGAAATATAAAAAGTTTGCTTTGCACAACCCAACCCCAGAATTCAGCTGGAAATAAATCAAGCTTCCACATTGTTCAAGGGGAACATGGTCTGGTCCCAGTCTCAACTGAAGAGCTGCAAATAAAACATCCTTCTTAAAAGACCTACTGAAAGCTGCATTCTTACTGAGTAAGAATGACTTAAGGCTTTTATTTTAGTGTAGGCAGATAACCGTCC
Organism: Tyto alba; assembly: GCF_018691265.1. Taxonomy (NCBI): domain Eukaryota; kingdom Metazoa; phylum Chordata; class Aves; order Strigiformes; family Tytonidae; genus Tyto; species Tyto alba. The sequence continues at coordinate 22,012,149 of NW_024881282.1, read as the reverse complement.
TTCCATCTTAGTGTATTTCCTTCTGATGAGAACTTAAAAGGCAAAAGTAAGCTGTAACGGAACATAAAACCTAACAAAGATCAGCTCCACAGCTCAAATACAGATTTTAATCCTGATTCTAAATTTGCAAGCAGTGTAAGTTGTAAATTTAATCTTACAGGCTTCCAACTTGCATATTAGTCTACATAATTATTCCATATCATTTCAACCTCCATGTATTCGCGGCCACACAACTTAGCATCCGAGCTGCAGACCGCTGTAGCATGGGAGAGCATGCTGGAGAGTAAGAACTGCAACCTTATTCCATTACTTCATCCCCTTCCTCAAGCACATGTACTATTAGCTACTATGGAAAATACTGTATCAGGCAAAGTCAAAACAACAGTGTCTCCTACAAACATAATACTTTGATTCCTTAAATAAAGCTTTAAAATGAAAAAAAAAAAAAAAAAAAAAAAAAAAGGCCAGTCTTCCACAATAGGCAAAGGCAAAAAGACCTCCTACTTCTCACCCTCAGATGTCAAGTCTAAGTTCGTGGCTGCTTTCATAATTTGCCCCCATCTTTTTCTAATAGGAATATTTTCTCCCTTTCCCCTCACTCCCTACAGTTTACAGAAGAGGCACAATGAACCACAGTTAGACAGCTTTTTCCTATTTCTGCACAAACAGCACACAAACTAAACCATTTGTGCTTTGAAGTATTTTCTATCAAGGAATCTCACAACTGCATCCAATAACCCATCACTCAAGCACTGGCCCCACTTCACAGACTGTCTCTCAGCCTAAAACTATCAGCCCTTCTCCTATTAGTTATCGGCAGTAATTACTGAACTGTATCAGAATGAGAAGAATAAATAAAGCATTTCTCCACTGCTTTTCAGCTAGCATTAGACATTCAGCAGTTGCAATAAATGCTAGTCTTCACAAGCGTGCACTCACTCGGACTCCCAGCTTCTTCTCAGAGACACATTCACGTAAGAAATAAGTGGGAAAAACAATTCATCTGAGAAGAAAAAAAAAAAAAAATAAAAAACGGGTTTAAAAGTTCCAGAGCTGTCAAGGACTCTCAGCGCCCTTTAAAGCCAAAGACGATTATTTTGAAGTACTTTAAGACCTCTGGACATCAGAAGAGACTCGCCGGTGGCACGCCACGGTGCTAGCGCGGAGGCCGCTCGTGGGGGAAACACGAGGGGGGACGAGGCCCCCCAGCTTGCTCTTCTCGGGGCTGGCCTGCGGGGAGACGGCGCCCAACCCCGAGAATCGCAACCGGGGCGGGGGGGAGGCTCTTCCCGACCCCACGCAGAGGGGGCTCCGCAAGCCCCTACCGAGACCGCAAGGGGGAAGGGGAACGCGCCCCGCGGCTCTGGGGACTGGCGAGGGGCCGAGGCCAGCAGGAGGGCTAGAAACAAAGCTTCGCCCCGCCGGCGGCTGAGGAGAGAGGGCCCCAGGACGGGCACCTCAGCTCGGGCCGGGGGAAAGCGAGAAGCCCCGTCGCTGCCCTCACGAGAAAGGCGCTGCGGCACTGAGGGGGCTCCCGCAGGGCAACGGCGGGATTATCCCCGCGGGCCGGCGGCGAGAGACCGTTAAAAAGCGGCTGCTCGCCCCTCAGAGCCTCTCCCGGCGGCCGCGGGGGGGGGGGGGGGCGGGGGGAACAGACCCCCTGAGCACCGCCCGCCCGCCCTCAGCCGCGGCTGAGGGAGGCGGGAGCGCGGCCCCGCACCCACCTGGCGCCGCGCTCCGTCCCATCCCGTTCCAGCCGCCGCCGCCGCCGCCGCCGCTCGACCGCTCCAGCCGCCGCCGCCGCCGCCTTCGCGGGCTAAGCCTCCGCGCCCCCCGCCGCCGCCCCGCCCCTTCGGCCGCAAACCCCGCCCCCCCAGCCTCGCTTTTGGCCCACGCCCAGAGGGGCGGGGCAAAGTTCGCCAATGGGAGCCAAGGGCTTGGCCGCGCACGCTGCTGATCGGCGTGAAGCTCATCCAATGAAAACGACGGGAGGGCGGGGGAAGCTGCCAATCAGCGGCCCCTACCTGGGGTTCGCAAGAGCCCGGCGGCGGGGCGGGGGCTTTGCTCCCGCTGACCGCCTCTGCGTGCGGCTGCGAAGTCCCCGGGGCTGGGGGCTTCCAACGCCTGTGCTGATGCCCCCACCCCTCACAATATCGACGTGCCTCTCCCCGCACAGCCCCGCCGCGGGGCCGGCCTCAGCCCCGCTCCCCAACAGGCAGCTCGGCGGCCGAGCGGGGAGCCCCCTTCCCTCAGGGCTGCGCCGTCCCCTCACGCAGGGACGGAGCGCGGCTGCCGTGTCCCTGTCACACCTCTCCGGCCGCCCCTTCCCCACCCAACGCCCCGGCTTCAGCACACCCGTGCCCGGTCCCTCACAGCAAAGCGGGCGGTCTCGCTTCCACGCCACGTCGCTCGTGGGGCCTGCGCTCCCGGCCACCCGCCTCCACAGCCCCTTTTCTGCCTGCGAGAGGCCTCCGCAGCGCCGCTGCCCTCATTCCTGACTGCCACAGGCATCCGCCACCATCCCCCCTCCCTGCCCGTTGCCTGCCCTTGCGACCCAATTCCCACTCAATCCCAATTTCTGGTCATCCGGGCCTCAGAAGCGGTTCAGATTTACACAGACACGCACCCTAACGCTGAGGGGGCCGGCGGGGGCCTTCGCCCCGCTGGGCAGGGTGCATTGTGAGGGCTGCACCTGCGCACCCAGGCCGAACAATGTGCCCTTTCCTCCTTCGCTTGAGATTTTGTCCTCTGTGGTTATCCCTATAACGGGGGCTTTTGTCGCTCGCTGTAAAGCCTTTAGAAAAAAATAAGTCGGACTTCATCATGTGAATGAGATCTGGAGGGGGCGGGGGTGGAGGAGGTGGAACAATAGCCAGATGAACTTTAATGGCCCAGGGCACTTCAATAAATAATCACAGCTGAAAGTAGCGTTTATTGAACGCCATCTCGAGTCAATCGTCTTTGGGAACTGGAAGTTTACTGAGCTCAAACCCAGTTGTACCGCTGGCTTTAGTTAGCCACACTTTGCCTTACAGCAAAGACGTGGGCTCACAAGCACCTCCTTTTCACCAAAAATAATATGCAGTATTGCTATTAATTTGAGAAAAAATATTTGTATTTAAGGTACTGATATCCGTCATGGTAAGAAGCAGCATCTGAGAACCACTGCTGTAATCACCCAAGGTTACATGGCAAAAAGCAGCAAGCCAGCTTTGAAGTGCAGATGGTGACAGTTTTATGATCGCTAGCAAAGCAAACAGAAAAGAAGTCATTAAGTAACATAACACTGAAAGAAGGAAGCAGCGGTCTTTTTACTCAGCATAAGGGCTCACTAAGACAAAAATTGTCTCTGGGTTTGGGGAAAAAGTCGTTCTCTATTCAAAAGGAGAGTATTTTCCCTAAAACGCGTATGTAGCAAGAAAGAGGAAACTCTTCCGAGACCGTAAAATAAAGCGGAGGGAAAATGACCTGGCATTGTTAAAACACAGCTGCATTCATGCTTATTCAGTGATGCTTTTTTCATGTTGAAAATGGGATCTTGAGGTTTGAAAAATAGCCATTTCAAGCAGACCTATCACTACCAGTAATTTTTTTCTGCTTCATCAATACAAGTAGCCTGTGTCATGCAAGGTATTAATGAACATTTATTTTGTTCCAGCTGCTTTCCAGGCTCTTAGATTTCTTCTCAGCTTTCATTTTTCTCCTCTGTATTCATGACATTTTTAATGCTATTTTTAATAATATCTACATTTCATAAAAAAAGGAACTCAGGCAGAGCTTTATTGCTGTTGTTTTGACCTTGCCTTAGAATATGCAAATAAGGCAAATCTGCCAAACAATTTGCGTTTAGTCCATACTGAGTTTTCATTAACAGACACACAAAAAAGGTGGTTAAATTATATGCAAGGAATAGTTGAATCAGCTTGTATCCAAACCATTATTATTTTTAAGTGAAATCATGCTTCAGAAGAGTCCTCTGAAGGCAGTAAATACAGGTTTGGACTGGCACACCAAGAGATGTCCAGGATTGATCTTTCTCCTATTAATTTCACTTGAAGGCAGAATCAGGCTTCGGAGGGTAATGGGAGGGTTATTGGAGACTGAAGCCAAGGTGAGTTAGCAGAAGCGAGCATGACATTTTCTTACTATCTGCTTGTAATATCACTGACTTAGATCAAATTTATAAGGACCTCCTTTTCTTGAATAATTAATTTCACACAAAAAAGGTATAGCAGACAAAGAAACAATTTTAAAAGTCTGTCGTGCTTCTTGTTGCTTCCTGCTGAAGAGCATATTTCATGGTATGGAAGTCTTTTTCAGGAAACACAAAATTGCTGAATAATGTGAAAATAAATAGTGTTGTACAAATGATTTACAATGCAACCAATAATCATTACAGCATCTCTGATTATTAATGGGACATTGATAGGCCCCTGAAGAGTTTATTGCTGAATCAGCTTTTGAAATAAATAGCTTTCCCTCCAGCCACAGCCGCATCCCAGAGAAAGGGGAACCATGTCTTGACTGAGGTAATTGATTTAGGATAGATAGTGGACACAGGCAATGCACAACATAAGATGTTTTATGAATTACTATGTCTCTGTTAATGAAGTTTATTTTCCATTAACGCAAAACTATTTAGCCTTGATAAGGCTTTGTACATATTTCTCATACTATTCATATTTTCAATATTATTGATATTTCCATACAACTCTTTCAGGAATATTTTCCTGAGATGATTAACTATTTTGCTTTTTTTATTTTGTTTTCCTTTTAATATCCCTGGATCACTGGAATACTGAAAGACTACCGAAGTATATGAAACCAAGATGCAAGTAGATCCTCAAAGGAAACATTCAATCTAAGTTCAAAGAGGCACTGTAATCAATCTTAAGAAAAAACTGCAGAGAAACAAGAACAAAAGGAAGCTTAATAACTTTTCAAGACAGCTACTTTCATCAACTAAACAAGAGTTGTAATCCTGCCAATTAATAGTAATGTCCATTAACTGTAGGTCATAAAAACTCTTTGCTATGCGATGCACTCATTTTTCTTTGCTGTCTCTGACACTTGGTAGGGCAGTGTAGTAGGATATCCTATGAAGCAGGAACTGGTGATCTGTAGCAGGAGTGAACACACATAGTCTCTCAATGGTTTTACAGCCTTGTCAGTTGAACAAGCTCCCTTTATAAAAATAAACACACGAAAGACATGATTCCAAGTTCCAAGAAATTTAAAAAAATATATACAGAAAGCTGTAGTTAGTAACAGACTGTTGATTTAGCAGCTGTACAGTGCAGGGCACAGCTAGGACTAACGGGACAAAGTTAAGAAACAAAAACCACAGGGTGAATATTTAGTCTGAAAGAAGAGAAGAGAAGGTCAGGTCCCAAGGATAGTTGGGTTTCTGCAAACAGAACTGTGTGAAATGTTTCAAAGTGTGCTATGCCAAACACTTTTCCATCAGCTAAGGACGAACTAAATTTTATTTCTCCTGGCTGGATTCACTATAGCTGTATGCTTTTTTACAGACCCAGCAGTCCTTTCCTAAACTTATGTGCCTTGTTGTATTATGAACACCAATCATAACAGAAGTATAATGTCAAGGGTGGGGGGAAAATCTCTTACCAGATAAAAATAGGCTCTCCTGGATAACAAAAGCATAAGAAATAGTAACATGTCTCTCAATGTCAGAAGATTCATGCACCTGAGTTCTGGGAAGTCCCTAGCTGCTTTCTCACTCTCCTGAACCCATAAACAGACATGGATATTGAAAGATTTGCGATAACTATGTTTGATTGCTCCCAGCCTGATGTGCTATAGTTATTGATAGCCTCACTCCATCTGATTCGCCTGTCTCCTTTGTAGTATCGTGGGTAAAGTTTACCAACATGGACTGCAATCATCCACTTCCCACTGCCTTTCAGCAAGAGATTATCATCTAACTCTCCTATGTGCCTTTAGAAATCTCTCTTCTCATCCACTGAAGCACACAAAAGAGAGAGTGCATCAGTGTTGTACTCCACTAACATCTTTGACTTTGGGAAAACAAGGGGAACAGTTAGACACAGCCAGAGCATGAAGATAACCTATCTGACAATCTTGTGGCTCTGGCTTATATTTGGAACCTCTGTGATTTGCCTTAGATATGAAGATAATTGGAATGACACATGGATGTTCAGAACTTTGGAGCCAAACCCAGCCTTGTTCAAGATCTTGGCATGTCTCAGCAGCATCCCACCTCTTCAGATGGACATTAGCTGCAGTCTAGGGTGTAAGGTAGGGTAAAGGAAGAATAATGAAGGAGATAGCTGTGATGAAAGGGCGTCATGGTTTGAGCCCTGAGCACCATGCCACCACTTGCTCACTCCTTCCCCCTCAGGGATGGGGAGGAGAAATAAAACAAAAAGCTAGGGGATCCAGACAAGGACAAGGAAGTCTCTGCTCTGGCTCACCTCGCCTCTTCTCCTTTCTTCAACTGACCTTGGTGTTTGCAGAGATATTTCCCTCACAACTACTCTTCCTCCCAGGTTCCCCTTATTAAATACATTATCACAGAGGCTCAGCCACCATCACTAATTGGCTCAGCCTTGGCCAGAGAGGGGTCTGACCTGGAGCCAGGGGAGCTTCGAGAAGCAGCTCACGGGAACCATCTCTGTAGCCCTCTCCCCCGCTACCAGAACCCCACCACACTCAAACCCAGCACAAAGGGTTAGTTACGTTAAATGACTTTCCATCTTTTTTATTCAACTATAAAAATCATAGTGGGTGCCAATAAAAAATATGCTGATGGAATTGTTAGGAGGCATATTACATAGCAAACAAACATGGGGATTCCAGTCAAAAATGAATAAAAATATTAAAAAAATGAAAGCATCCCAGTCTTTCAACCATACAAGTACACATAACTCATCAGAATAAAACTGTCATGGGAACACCTTAATTACTGACTCAACTTCTCTATATGCACAGCCATTTATATGCCTGATCTTAGACTGCAGTCTTTTCGTGGCAGGGACCAAACGTGTGTATAAGTTTGCACAACGAGCACAAAATGCTTCTGAACTTTCCCTGGCCCAATGTATGAGGCCTTCTCTTAAGAGTCCTGTGACAAGTGCACTGTTATATCCTGTTATATGGCGGGGGAGTCACACAAGGACAGTGACACCGTCTCCTTTCTTTCCAGCACTTTGCCCCGGAGCATATTTTCCAGTCAAGATGCCCCTCTCCAACTCCCTGACCCCAGCTGCTAGGCACAGCTGGATCACAAGTTAGGCTTAGACAGTGGACTTGGCATCTGGTGTCCGAGAGTGGAAGAAGCTGAGATTTAAATGATTGAGGTAAAGGTAGGAGAGCACCAGAAGAAAATTAAATGCATGAATCTTACATAGTTTGGATGAGGTGAGACAGATTTTTATTGAGACCACCTTTCAAAAATATGTGTAAATTAACTGCAAATAGAAAAGTTAACACTAAAATTAAATAGAAAGAGTAATGATAGAGACCCAGAAAACTGGGCCAAAATGACATCAAGAGATCTCTTAATCCCCCCTCCTGTGCCAAGGCTGGATAAATGAGAGAGATATGGTTATGGAGTGACGTATGTTTGATTATTTTAAGGTATTTAATCTAAAGCAGAGAATTCCTCAATTTCCTTCTGCATTCTTGCCTAGTGTTTATTGTCAGAAAGTTTTTACTAAAGTGTAATGTAACTCTTCCATGATGTAATTTTAGCACATTTTTTTCTTGTGCTAGCCACAATGGACACGGAGAACAGATGACAATTTGTGATTATTTGAAAGTTTCTCACGTCTGTCCAATCATTAATTCAATAAATTAAACCCCTAGCTCCTTCACTCTTGCCTCATAGGACACGTTTTCTAATTCTCTGGTCATTTTCCTTTCTTTCTTTTGGATTGCCTCCACATTTGCTGAAGTTCACTGCGCAGAACTAGACACTCAGCACTCAATAACAAAGCCGCATGTTTGCTTTTACTGTAATAGTATGACATTGTTGATACATATTCCACTTGTGAGTCACTGTAACCTCAACATCTTTTGCAGCAAAACTTCTGCCTAGTCAGCTGTTTCCCATTCTGTGTTAATGTACTTGATTTTTCCAAATTAACCACAGACCTTGCATTCTCCTTTTTGAAGTTCATCCTGGGTTTTTTTGACCAGCTGTCCCATTTGTCAGGATCATTTTGATTGTTATTCTACCAGGTTTCTGACATCTGCAAAAGTGCTAAACATACTTTCTACTTCATCATCCAGGTCACTGAAGTAAATATAAAACATTACCAAACTCGGGACACATCCATGGAGAATATTAGCCAACAGTTTTCCATTGTAACAGTGAACCTTTGATAACTATTCTCTGATTATGCTTTCCAAACAATCTTCTCCAGCTTCTTAAAAGAATGTCATTCAGACATGTTGCATAGCAATGTAAAAACCCTTGATCTATACCAACATTTTCAAGGGAGCTGAAGTTAAACATTTCCTTAAAATTCATGTTTATATTAAAGTTGATTACTTATCTCTTGTATCTATACACCTATATTTGCACAAGAGACACAAAATTAAGTTTCAGAATTGTCAGTGAAAGCTGGACATTTTGGACACCAGGCAGGCAAACGTTGGATTTTCACTCATATAAGGTCCTTAGATTTTGAGTGTCGGTAAGTAATTTGCATTGGAGTGTTTGCTCACATGACTGAGTGTCAACATCACTTTTACACAGATTGGAAGGCTTCCTTCCATCTCTAATGCTCCAAATTATCACTTCCCTATGCTTTCCCAGTATCCCTTACTAAGGTATCTGTCAGCATTGTGTTCATTGAAAATATTAGCCTAAACTTGAGCAATGAGTTAAATGATATTACAAAACATTGCCTAGACTTTATGAGGAATATATTATCACTGTAAAGACTGGCCAGTGATACCTGGAATGAGAGAGAGGGACGTCAGTAGTCTCTAGGGATCTCTGTTACCCACCCTACCCCTCAAACAGCTGTATTGCTCTTAATATATTTTTCCACCATAAGCTCTCCTAAGGTTTCCTTCTTCAGCAGCTCCAGCTACTATAGACTGAGCTCCTTTTTTTGAGAAGCCCTCTGATGAAAGAATATGCCTTGAATAGGGCAGAGCTGAATGAAGACCAAGATTAAAAGCAAAGTTATTTCCTGCTTCAGAAGTAATATGATTGTGGCTTGATCAAAAAAAAGCCACTAGGTAGTAATTTTAAAAAATAATCAGAGTGAAAGTTAGATCTTCATCAAAGTATTAAAATAGTTGAAATGCTGTCAGTTTGAAAGACCAGCTTTCTAAAAATAAATAGAGATGAGATGGGTATTTGAAAACCAACCGAGTTTTTTACAAGGCAAAGCTTTATGCATAATTGATATGTCACTGGGGGATTTTTCAGCAAATAAATATACGGCTAAACGGTTTAATTATCAACATAATTTCAGCAACTTATTACTGCTTCTTCCAGTAGGACAGACTTCCCCAGTAGTCTGGAATGTTACTGAATTAGCTAAAGCTGAGATCCAGCTGATAGTTTAAAATGTAGAGCTTGAAAACAGGAAAAAAAGGCTTGTTTTCATAAATACACACACTTAATCTTGAAAAGGACAACCTTTCTTTGTAATGAAGTCTGGAAGCACTATATTTATTGGATTTCTTTTGTGAAGCATATTCTTTAATTGTCCTTAACAACATAGCTTCAGCATGTGAATTCTCTGGATTTTATTCTTTGTTTTGGCTGAAGCTAATACAATTTAGATATGTTTTACATTTGAAAGCAGGGAAAATCATGCTTTTCTTCAGAACACAATGCACATTTCATTATGCAAAGTTGAAGAGCAGTCACTGTGTTAGGTTTCCATCTTGCACACTATATCCTAAGCCTCCTGTTGCCTCCAATTACACTTGTGTACCCACAAAGCATGAAGCATGAGTCTCTTCAGATATCAGTCATGAGTTCAGTCCTGCTGACTGCAAAGCTCCCTTGCTCTCGTGTTATCATAGGACCTTTTGGCTGAGCTACGTCGGGGTTTAAATGTTCCACCTGTGCTTTCTGGGTCAGTACGCTCATTGCTTTGCAGGATGAAACCTTACATGAAAAGAGGATGAAAAGTATAATTTTCTGTGGGTCTTAAGTCTGCCTGAAAGCTGCATGGATGCCCACAGTCTTCAGGGAAGATGCCTACAGTCTCCATTCTCATATACAATTCATATACAATTTCCCCAACGCCCAAGCAAATCTTATCCATGTGCATGCAAACTGGAATCGGCAAGAAGCATTGCACTGCACTCTGAATTCTCAGTGTGTCAAAAGGAACAGGAGTGCAAACTCCCAATGGTAATTAAGCCTTGCTGGGAAATCGAGCATATGTCATATGGAACAGGCTGTCTCTTCTGTTTTCCTTCACTCCCTTCTGTCCTCAGCCCCCTTATGGGTAGAAGGGGATCAAAAAATGGAATGGGGGGGGCGGGGGTGGATTTTGAGTAAATCTTAACAGCAGCTTTACAATTGTAGGAAAATCTGTTGTTTGGATAACAGCATTAGAGGAGGAATCCTTAACTGATACACAAGGGAATAAAAACCACAGCAAGACAGAACAAAAACCTGACAGAATAAAGAAATCTTAGTCAACCCACAGAAAGAGCTATTGGGAGGCTCTATGGGAGAAAGAGAGTGGTGGAACCCTTATGCAGTGTAGATGCTCAGGGAGGCAAGGCAGAAGGGAGAAATAGAGGCTATTTGCTCATTCGGTTTTAGCTGGAATGGGAGATGTCTGTCTTTCCTGCCATATATCAAACAGAGCTGTGGAACTCCGGAACAAAAACAGTTCAATACAGACTGTCTGCAGCTATGTCTTTTTGATTCTCCTTTTTCAACCAGTGCCTCATGGGAAACCTCCCCTCTTCCCCCTCATAAAAAGTCAGTTTAGAAACAACTGTCATTACATAGCATATTTTCCTCATTATAAGGCACTTAAAGAACAAGAAAAAGCCATCTGCTGTAACTTGGCTGCCCTTTCCATTTTAGGTTAATCCACATTTCTGTCTTTTTCATCATCATTCCCAATTAAATCCTTCTCCAAAACAAATTTAGATGTTTTTACAATTTTTATTTAAACCTCCTTATTCAATGCCAGTCCTTTTGGCAGAGTATCTAATAAAATCATCATATCTTATATGAAATATTTCTGCCTAAACTTTGTACACATAACTGATCTTCCATTTTTAGATTGATCTCTGGGGAAAAGGACTGAAAACTTCCTTGTGACTAATAGCCCCAGATTTGTGGAGGATGCTGAAGTACAATGGCATCATAGCATACCTTGAATTTTAAATACTTCCTTGTATGGAGTTCTTGTGTGGAGCTTTCTGTTCACTTCCACTTTACATTTCTAGAAGACTACTAGAAGAAGTGGTTGTATTGTGCTTTCTATAGTCAGAAAATTGCACTGTGTCCTGTCTCTTGGAGAGAAGTTTGATTTTTGTTCTGCCTAGTTCTATGTAGTGTGCCTTAATCTAATACAAAAGTATCTGTGTGGGGAGCAGAATGATGGGAAATGCTTGCCCTGGAGTTCTAATGCTGTCTCTCCTATTTCAGTCTTGTTAATGAACAGCAAAACAGAACAACAAGCCGACAAGTCTGAGCTTCTCTTAGATATCACAGCAGGAACATGCAATGGCTTCTCCCAGGCGTACTGATCGCTTTTACCACATTTACAGTGCTCTAATAAATGCTTCTTGGAGCCGCTCCAGGCAATTGTAATTAATTCTCAGTGGGATGCTCATAGTGGTCACCCCGGATCAGAAAGGTCAGGACTTTGTCTGTGCCTTTACAACATCAGTAAAAATTAAATACCCACTTTCCCCAAAGGTCATCACAAGCCGAATATACGAAACGATCAATCTCAATCAGTTTCCCATGCGCTGCTGTTTCTCATTATTTCTGCAGTTATCCTAAAAATTAAAAGTAAACACATAAACAAATTAAAGCAGAACCTGTTTTCAGTGCTGATCTAATTCTTTGTCCTATGCAAGCAACTGATGAAGATATAAACAGGTAAAGTGAGAGAGTCCCCCTGAAAACATGGAGAGCCATTCACCTATGGGGAGACTGGCTTTAATTAATCTCCCGGCCTTCTTAGGGTGGCTAAAGGAGGAAAATCCAGCCTGGCAAACATCTGTTGCGCGACGCACACAGCAGCAGCATGCTGCAGCAGCAATTCAAGGTAAAAGCCAACGCAACCTGAAGGAAAACTCTTCCCCTGCCGCGGGCTGAGCCCGGCGGGGGCCGAGGGCGCCGCCGATCAGCACCATGGACAGGGCGCGGCCCGCCGCGGCGAGGACAGGCCGGGAGAGGGGGACGGGGGGGGCTGGGGGGGCTGGGGGGGCTGGGGGGCTGGGGGGCCTGGGGGTGCCCCCGGAGGCTGACCCCCACCCCGTCCCCACGGGGTCTGGCCGCCCACTGGCAGCCCTGGGCGCGCAGGCCCCGCTGGCAGCCGGCCGGGAGGGGCAGCAGGCTTGGCAACACATGTTATTTACTGCATGCGTTTTATAGCCAGGGCTCCGCTTTATTTTCCATAACTTGTCGTGCCCTTTTTAAAGGGCAATGTGAAATCGGTTGTGAGTTTTCTTTCGGTGGTTTTGTCTTTTTTTTTTTTTTTTTTTTTTTTTTTTTTTTTTTTTTAATGCTGCATATCTTGGAGCCTGGCAGTTTTGCAAAGGAGGAGGAGGGAGGAGACCTCAACACAAGCAAAGCACAAAAATGAGGAAGAGAAACAGAGCAGCGTGAAGCCAGCCAAGAGAGGAACCCAAAGTCATGCACAAAGCAAAACCAGCTCTGGACCATTCTAATCACTCAGTTACTAAAAACTGTTTTCCCTGAGGGGGAGAACATCAGTCAAATTTTTCTCAGTGACACTGGTATAAATCCAGGTGCCTCTTCCAGTGTCACTGCTTGTTCTTCCCAGTACCAAAGGGGTCAAATATGACCCTGCTGATTTTACTTAAAAAAAAAAAAAAAAGAAAAAGAAAAAGGAAAAAAAAAATGCAGCATTTTTTTTTCCTGCTTCTACCATATTGTTCCTTTAGCTGACAAATAGTACTTTCTTTCACTGGCCTGGTGAAAATCCTGAACACAATATAATTTCTTTCAGAAACCATGTAATTCTGCTTGTAAATGTCAAGTCCCATTGTTCAGCATGGGAGGTGCCAGCCTCAGGGCCAAGGCAGGCAGATTGGCTTAAACAAGTGCAAGAAACAGCCTCCAAAGACTATCAGACACTGAGTGTCGTTACACTGCTAATTTCCCTTGGGACACTCTCCATCTCTTCTCATAGGTTTCTCACCAACCCTTCCAGATTCTTCATCTCGGCCTCACTCTCCTTACATCAACCCCCTGCCTCCCTCTTCTCCACCCTCACGTGTGTGCATCATCTCTCTCACATTGTTTTTCAGTTTAGTCACTGTGCACTGTGCACCCCCATTAAGCCAGCCAAGGAACAGAAAATATTCAAGCCTCACTGCCTTTTCCTCTCTGCCCCACTTCCCTCAAAAATCCAGGGAGCCAAACTAAAGTGGATACCATCACATCCTACATGATGTATTCAGGGATATCTCTTTTATATTTTACTTTACCTTGACTGCAACTCATTGGGCAGTCAAACTCTCAACAGTACAGTCTCAGTAGATCTTTGGCTGCTGCTGAAGTACAAATTAGAAAAAGTTATCTGTCTTCAACTTGTACACAAGATTACTTTATTTTCCATCAAATAGTGGTCTTGTAAGAGATGCAGACAGATGATGGACTCTGGCTGGTGTTTATTGTATGAAATGCAACAACTATGATGCAGCCCTCCCTCTCTGATTTATCTGTCTATCGATTCCCATCACATAATTAAATTGTGAACTCTGAAAGGGAAAACCATCTTTCATTTCAAGTACTGATCGGCGTCTAGCCCACCAGGGCTCTGAGCCCTTATTAGATCTCTGGTAATACTGCAATGCAAATAGTAAGGGAGCTGCATCTGCCTGCTCTCTAGCCCCAAGACTCCACGTTTGCCTAATGCAGGGGATCTTGTATATCTAATGACACAATAGCCAGAGTGACAGATCATTACAGTGCTATTGTGCCAGAAGTGTTGCTATGAGTATAAAGGATTGAGCCAGTTATTAATCATCTCAAAGCGTTTTACACGGGCACAAACATAAATCACAGCACTCCATCCAGTTGGGTAATTGCCTTCTGCCACAATAAATTCCTTCTAAAATTTCTACCAATAATAATATTTTTCACTTCCACTCCTAAACTTTGTGCTTTGTTGCTTTACACCACTAAATAACTGATGTGTTTCTCTTCTGAGGTGATCAGTTGCCTTCTGTGGAAATTCAGATGTACACAGAGCTGCACTATATTCTTTGTGCAGCCGTAAGAGAACTCTTTCTTCATATTAAATTATGTATAAATGCTCCATTTTCTTACTCTAAAAAAAATACATTAATGGCGTTTATCAACAAAGCTCTTTAGGCAGCCTTTTTGAATGCCAAAATAGTAAACATTGACTCCTAAATCATACTTATCCCATGATGTCATCAAATCCAAAAGCAGCCAGGAGAGAGAGAACATATTCTAATCTCCTCTTAATGCACCTTTCAAAATCTCCACATAATTTGGACAGTTCTGCATGTAAAATAGCAATGTCATTTGCAACTGGTTATTTATTATTTAGTATACAGGGCTACATAGCTGTGCATTCCTTTATAATACATGAAGGGAGCTTTCAATTAATAAAGCAGGGAAGATTTGCTCCTTTAGACAGCCACGCTTGAGGACGTTTGAAAAGCCTTGCTGAACCACGGTTTCTAAAGACTTGTGCTGCTATTCATAGCTACCACTTAGGATTTGTTCCTCAGAGAGAGCAATTCCCCCTGACCACAGTAAAGTGTTTGTGCCCAAATGAAAATGACATATTGGAGCATGCCGTGCTGGTGGCAATGCAGGTCATTTCCTTTATTAAAAAAAAAAAAAAAAATCATCATTTTGCTGGTTGCCTTATGTATGCCCCAATGCACTCTTTAAATCATCCTCCAAAGAGAGGATAAGTGGACCATCGTTTCAAAACAATGTCTTGAAATTATGTATAACACCTGATATCATCAGTTTTGCAGCTATCTTTGGAAGCTTCTCTGGTTTAGCAGCAAACTAAAAGAGATAAGCAAACACATATTAGGATCTGCATCGTTGCTTGGAAACAATCAGTTTGGGAATGGCGTAATCCTATTAGTCTAAAGAAGACCAAAATTTTAATAGACTTCATGCAATTCAGATGCAAACCCTTCCTCTCAAATCAAATTTTACTACACATATATAACAGTTTTCCTCTTTTTTTTTTTTTTTCTCTCTCTACTAAAGGGCATACATAAATGCCTCATGGCATTACATCAATGAATAATGATGTGCTAAATCTTTATTGATTTGCTTGGCATTCTCATAGACTCCCCACTCCCAAAACATATGCATTGAATTCCACACTCATGTTTGCAGTATAAAAAAATACATTACATTTAAAAGAGAAGATTGAAGAGCTTAAAGGGCTGCTAATAGAATATAGAGGTCTGCATCATTCAAGCTGGGTTTGGCACAAGAACACATCTGGAAGCACAGGAGGGATGCTCATGCCACAGTTTTAGGCAACTCGGTTAGTTAGCATGTCTGATTAGAATCCTGCTATTATGAATGGAGAAACACCAGCATCTCCTGTAACTCAGCCAGAGCAGGGATCTAACTTACTGTCCTACTCTCTCTCCCTTGAGTACAGGAGCCCAGCTACCTAAAAAGATCACCGAAGTTGAGCAGAGCAGCCCCAGGCCTACTCTGATATATTTTCAGCTGTCTCGGGAGTCAGATCGACACCCTGGGACCGCTGCAGCGTGGCGAAGCCCCGTGGGGAAGCCCTGTGCTCATGCTGTGGTGCCAGCCTGGAGGGTGCTGGAGCATGACTCGGCTCCTCAGCTCCCAGATGCAGATAGTTCTAGTGGTGACTGATGAAGACAGCTTTCCAAATTCAAAGTGGTGCAGTGCATCAAGAATGAAATGGAGGACAAGGCCTGTAGTCTTCCGTGGCTAGAATTCCATTTTCAGAAGTACCGAACTACACGCTGAAATCCATCTGTATTCAGTGGAGCTCGCATTTACACGCTGAACTCCCATCAGCTTCAGTGGAGCAGAAATTTCTGTAAGTGTAGCATACACACAAGTGCTTTCCCAGGGAGAATACCTTCCGCCTCACGGTCATGGCTGATGGCTTCAACTCGGCCAAGAACAGTAGTCATCTAACCTTACCATATCAGTGTGAAATTCGCTTATTGGCCCTGGGCAGCCCCTCCTGAACAGACAGCAGGACCAGAGCCACTACCCCAACCCAGATTCATTGCATACCTGGTCAGCAGCAAGGGAAAGGATGGGACTAGCCTTACAAACAGACCTGCCTTTTCACCCCAAGACACTTCTCTCAGAGTCAGGGTTGACACCTGCAGGGCAGGCATCATGCCAAGACACCTACTGATGTTGCCTGGTCTGAACTCCATTCTCTCAGGCTGCCGAGTAAGCCCGCACTTTCAATGGGTACAATATGCCTATTAAAAGCGTGAATTGTAAAAGTACAAATGGGAGATGATTCTCAAAAGGCAATTTATAGCCAGCAGGAAGCTTCATGCCGATTGCTTAAAAAGGCTTTGAAAGTTTTCCAGGACAGCACAACACAGGCTCAGATCACTCCTACCGGTTTAGCTTCATAATTGCTTTCCTTTTCAACACTTATTTTTGTCTTCAGCCGAGTGCCTCCCTCCCTGCTGCCCAAGTCCCCTCTCACTGCCAGCATCCTTCAGAAAGGGCTGAATAGAGCTTCCCTTCCCACCCCATGGACAAGACCCGGCTGTGCCACAGGTCGTCATGGGCAGAAGCACAAGGTGGACTTACTCAGCTGTGCCCAAACATATTTCCAATGTTCCCAGCATGAAGTATTAGGGAGAAATTCCAGCTCTTGGGCACAGTGCAGCCAACTGCCAACTCCTGGAACCTGGAGCCATCCCACCGCGTTTGGCAATTTCTGCTTTGCCAACACAGCTCTCGCGAAGCTTAACCTATTCTGTCACCAAGAATTACATGACCAGCTGAAAAGAAGAAGTGTTTGTATTTCAGCCAGCCTCTCTGAGTGCTGGGTTTTACCGAGACAGGTTTCCACATGTAACTTGGCTAGAAGATCATACTCTAAGCTCTAACACAAGTTCCCAGAGTTTCTCAGCTTTTTTCCACCTACAAAACGTCCATTTTCAGGCAGTGCTGAAGATCCCATGAATTTTTGAATGCTGTATTTGGATCAGAATTATTCTAACTTCCTTTGCTGTCATTTCTGTACACACTGCAGAAGAGTTAGTCTGGCCTGACCTC
Organism: Tyto alba; assembly: GCF_018691265.1. NCBI lineage: Eukaryota > Metazoa > Chordata > Aves > Strigiformes > Tytonidae > Tyto > Tyto alba. The sequence goes on along the minus strand of NW_024881282.1, from coordinate 21,994,676 downwards.
TCGGAGACTGCCCTAGAGACCTTTACTTCTTTATTTACTGTTCTGCTGGTGTCTAGACCTCCGGGACACTTGTATTTCCACTTTGAGATCTCCAGTGGTGCCGTCCTCACTCCTACATCCAAGCACTGAGAAATTGTTGAGCTAGCTGCTTCAGAAATGCAAATCAGTGAATGAGAAGAAAACATCCTTTTCTCATTTGTTTTCCTTAACTACTTTTTCTGTTAGTAAAAAAACTGGGGTTTTCCCTTGTCTTTTCTACACCTTCAGCGCTTGAATGATTAGCCTACCTCTTATTTATTCTTCTTTGTATTTTTTTATATATTGCTAACACATTTTTATCTCAGAAAGATTTCCCAGGTTCTTTAGCGTCTAACCACAAGATTTTTCCTTATTAGTATGCTATTGCTAGCTGGCTGTTATTATGTATGTGAGATACATCTGTTTGTGCACCTAACTGGTCCTGATGGTCAGATTTTGCTGGGGAGAGGTCAACACAGCATGGAAGTGATGATGTCAAAGTAGCTCAACACTAATTTTTATTTTCTCCTCTGGCTTTTCATAGCCAAAATCTGCCTTTCTACTCTGAAGTTGTATCTCCCCCTCCCAGTCCACAACCCATATATCTGCAAGGAGTAGGGGGGTCTTTCAACCCCAGACGTGATCTGAACTCTTTTCTTTGCTTGTCCCTCCAAGGGACGTGGGTTTGGGGTGGCTGTGGATGCAGTTCGTATGGAAATGTCTGCAGTCATCACCGCACACATTCTGGGAATCCAGGGCCACCACAGGGAGCAGAGGCTGACATGAGCAAGGAGACACGGATGAGCCAGAGGCATGGAGCCAGCTGGGTGAAAAGGTTAACAGCCAAGGAAGTGAGCCTGGTATTACCAAGGGAAAAACTGACTTTCCAGTGAGGCTGGAGGCAGCAGGTCGTGGCCGAAAGTGAATGTCCATGTGCTGAGGAGTTAGGAGCTTGCCTGTTTTTCACAAAGCACAATGAAGCTGAGGATGAAGAATGAGACAGAAGCGCTAAGTTTTTCTGAGAGGCTTAAACATTTCAAGTACTAGCACCCATAGCCCTGCAGCCCTGTAGGTACAGCACTGCCACTGCTTGTAACAGGCCGTTATGTGCAGTGCTGAGTTTGCAAGGTCTCGGGACTGAGGTTCATCAGGCTTTTTTTGTCTGAACTTGTCTTAACCTAACTAGAGCTTTGTTTTAAGCCTGGTTAGCTATATCTGCTTTTTTTTTTTTTTTTTTTTTTTTTTTTTTTCTGATGACCAGGTGGCTATGTTTGATTTGTTTTCCTTTTGCTTATTTTTGCATGCTATAACCATAATGTTTACATTGACAGTAGCAACAAATAGCTCTTCCATGCAGATTGGAACCTTCATGTCTGACACAGTGAGGTGGTGTAGAGGAAGGCAGGCTGGCCATGATAGCAGGGGCCTTGAACATCGAGACACGGGACACAGCGTACAGGCATGGGATGATAAGAAAAAGGGCAGAGGCTGACATGGCAGAGCCCAGGGCTGTAAACAACTTACCAATGGTCAATTAAAGAAATGAAGACCAGGGACCTGGACAAAGGATGTTTCAGGTATAGCAGGGCAAAGAGCAACTATCTAACATAAGTAAAAGGCACCATATATGTAGATTCAGTTGCAGTGCAGGATGGCAAATAAAGGTGTGAACCAAATTAGCAAACTTATAGAAAAGATCCCAACTGGCTCCTACAGGGAGAAGGAAAAAAACATGAACCTGGCAAGGGACTCAGGGGGGCTGATGCCCCCCACCATCGCCCAGTCTGAGCCATCAATCTGAGCCCCAGAAGGGCAGTGAAAGGAGTTGCAAAACACTGGAAAAAGGACCAGACACTAGGACTGGATATAACAATTTAGCTGTATTTTTATTATTTTAACTTTTTCTGTATTTGTTTTCCTTGCTTATTTTTTCTTTCTTTTCCTATAATAATTAGATCTGGATTAATAAGAATTCTTTGATTATATCATTTAGACTTCAATTAGGCTAACAGCAGATTCTTAGCTCTAAGTGTGAAATGTGTTTCCTTTTTGTCCATAACAAGATTTTGAGCTTAACACGTTCAGTAAATCCCCGATGCTTTGGGGACTGAGGCACTTTCTGATTTCTCTCTCTGTTAACAGCTTTGCACACCAGACACCTGAAGGCACTAACATTCTCACTGTTCTCCCAGAGCAATGGAAGAGGGGGAAAGAGGCACTCAGCAGTTGCAGAGCATCCATTACAGCCACTCAGCCAGAGTAGCAGCTTCACTGAGGCCCTACATAACCACCCTAGCATAAAGGATTTCTAATTCCTGTAAGAAACATTACTCTCTCACATGACTCTACATTTTCTATAATTCTCACCAACTCCTAGCAGCTCTATGCTATGTGTTTTAATGTCCTCTCCCTGCTTTTCTGAGTATGACAGAATGAGGCCCCCAAAAATGTGAGATCATCCCCAGCATCTTTGTTTCTGCACTACGGCGAAGGGACTGTAGGGCTCTATTAAGACAGCCCTCAGCCAAGCACCACAGAGCAGAAGGCCCCAGCTGATACTGAATGTGTAGGATCCATTATACCGGTTTCTTGCCCACAGAGGCAGAGTCAGCTCTTAACTAGGCTGGTTTTATGGTCATTTTGCCTGAGGAGAGCAATTTAAAGCAGGTGCAGCATCACCAAGAAACGAGGCCAGTGACCTGGAGTTTCAAAGGGATTTGAGCATCCAGGTGGAAGCACAGCCTTGCTGAAACTGCCCCACGCTCCTCAGGATGCTCCTCCCTCTACTACTGACTACGTGGAGTTGCTTTTCCCCTCATTGTTTCAGCAATTCCAACATTTGATCAGAAGTTTCCAGATCTCTGCTGAATTTAGGAGACAAAACGCCAGCATTTTCTTCTACAATCATCGAGATAATCCACTGAATTTCCAGAGCTGCTACTTGCAAGTCTCACTCAGTATCAGGAGCTCCGCTGGGAATTCAGTGCCTCTGAAAGTCCAGCAAGGAAAAAAAAAACAGACTACAGACAAACTGGAGAGTATATTGGTTAATGAAATGGAAGAATAACTCTCTGACAGATGTGATACTCCCTGGGGAAGAGGATGCCCAATCTGGCTGATGTATAGATTTTTATGTTGCTTTTGAAAAAAAAATGTGTAATTTGAATATATTTAAAAAAAAAAAAAAGTTTCATTGGCAAATTAGCATCTAAATTCTTTTCAGAAGTAATTTAAAGAGGAATTTGAGTGAGGAAAGGGCAGTAGTTGGGGACAGGAGAGCAATACCCTAAGCACGGCGTATATGCCCTTACGATGTGCATGTATTTTCCTTGCATTTCCCGACTGCCTCCCTGCTCTCTAATTTAAGGTTGCATGTTCCGATAGTAAACATCTCACAGCTGCAGAAAGGAAGTCATAGACAGCCTGTAATTTACTGCCAAACATCACTCTGAAGAAGTTTGCAATTTGTGATAATGGTATTGTTCCTTCAATTCCGTTCTTGTAGCTCATCCTTCATTACACACAACACTTTACCAAGCCTTCTGTGTTTAGCAGCATTAGCCCCTCAAGCAAGAGATTACAGTAAGAATCTTTAAAATTTTATTACTGCAGCTAGTTTTTTTAAGTCCCTCGTGGTTGATAAGTACAAGGTATGAGTGGGTAGAGCCAGGAAAAATCATTCTTCTTTGCATCAGGCAACAAAAAACCCCCCACATCTGATACAATTTGACGTAATAAACCCTCAGTGCAATTAGCTCCTGGATTAGTAATTTTATAACTCAGTTGTTCAGCAATGACTCAAACCTGTTGTATGCCATCTTTCAAGTAACGATATAAATAGCTTTAGCAAGCAAAACAGACTTGCAATTTATTGTTTCAAAATGTACTTTTTCGTTCCAGATCTCTGATCTTTTTCCTGATAAAACTGTCTGAAGATGATTTGGATTAAATGAATGGGCTTTACCCAAAGCAGTCTGAGGCTCAGCTGAGAGTGGATAATCTGTGTCAGCCCCGAATGGAAAGTGTACCCTTGCCCATTTCTCTGCTAGAGAATTTGCCCTTTACTGCTTTCCTAGGCAAGATGTGCGTCCCTTCTTACCTCTAAGGAGGGATGGGGGTGTGCACAGAGAATCACTGCGCAGAATCATGCATGCAGGATTCAAAGCAGACAGATTTACTGTTTCTTTAGGCTAAAGGCTGAGGTCTGCTTCTAATTATGATACTAGCCAAATCCAAATAGGATTCAGATTTGCGAAATCCAAGGGTTTTGTCTGTTTTGTTTTGTTTTAATTTATTTTGATTTGTGATATTGGTCTTGTTGAGTTTTCCCATCACTGACTCCTTCCAAAAACAATATTTAGTGTCACCAAGGGCCTCCTGAGGAAGGGGGAGTGCTCAGCTCTGCTGCAGAGCTGTTATTCACAGAGCATATGCAATTGCTCAGGATCTGTGACACTGTACTTGGCTCCCAGGTTAGTCCCGTACTTCTGCATTGTATCAGTACCCAATGTGTCCTCTGGAGTGTTATATTTAAATGGTTAAGCTTTTCCTTTTCTGTCTTCCAGTATGCTTCTTTCTTTTCCCCAGCCAGGATACACCTTTCCTCTAGAGAAATAATACTCAGTGCCTCAAAATTTTCTTGTGCTGTGGAAATACTCTTCTTCCTTTTTGAAGAGTCTCTGTTTTACCCTAAAATATTATTTTACCCTCTGGGTTTATAAACACACTTTATAGTATAGCCCAAAGTGCACTGCCTTATATCCCATGTCTTTCTTCTCACCTTGGTATGATGAGAAAGAGGGAACCATGCAGGCTGGATGGCTCATCTACTTCATGGAGAACTGGCCCAAACTGGTAGCTAATGGGTTGTACTCTTAAACACAGCCTCTGTTCAGCAGACAAAAGTTATTCTAACTCTGGTAATATATATCAAAAGGAACAGGGCTCCTGTGAGGCCACCATGGTAGACTGCTTCAGCTGGTAAAACAGAAACAGGAATACAAATGATCTACCTTTTTCATACTGATCATTAGCTATATTTAATTGAACACCAGGTCAATAAAGGCTTGTGATCTGAGAATTTCTTTAAATGGGATGAACGTGACTAGGCAGTCAAGTTGATATGGCATTTGTGAATTTGGATTTATTCTTCAAGAACAATTTTGGTAAGGTTTTGTAAAGCTAATGTAAGCCTAATGATGTTAAATATAGAAGTGATATAATAAGAAGGTAGTTTATAGTTAATCAATATTATGAAATTCACCAAATGCTTTGGTGGCTAGATCATCACATATAGTTTTAAATAAAAATACAAATACTATTGGTCATATTTTCAGAGCAATTCTTTGGTTGAATTTTTTTTTTCCAAATGCATTGCCATCTTGTTCTGCCCAGACAAGAAGTTCAACTGCACAGAAGAAATAAACTGTTACAAGACCGTGCTTTCTGCGAGTGCTTAGAAAATCCACTACAAGAAAACACTTGCTTTGCTTTCCGATTTCTTCTTAAAGAAATCTGTAGCCTCTGTCAGTAATTTTTTTGTGTGATTGGTCAGGAGTAAATCTAGCAGAAGTGTTACCCAGGCCCTATTTCACTGCAATGTAAGGGAAGTAAGAAGTGTCCTCCACATGGTTTATTTTCCTTTTTATTATTAATGTTTACATCTTAAAGTCATTTCATAAATACAATATGCTTTATCCTACTTGTACCATAGCCTAAGATAGAACTTTTACTTTAGTTTCTTCAGGGAATGGTGTCTGTAATTTTCAGGGATTTGTGGCACATGCAGTCATGTAGGTATGAGGCATCTTTGGGCAACAAGGTCTATTTTGGCAGCCCTTATATTCTAGACATTGCCCAGCTTTCCTCAGTTAGCAAAACGCTCGATAGCATCAGGGAACCCCAGAAGACCTCATGGAACCTGTCTGAACAACACATTAAACACCAGTTGCATGCAGATTGCATCTCTAGGATGAGACACGAGCTCTCGGTGGAACACGGACTCACCCCCAGAATGGCTCCATGCACATTTCTGAGATTGGGCTGCACATGAGAGAGTTTTTGGAAGGCCTCGCTTCACAGGGCTGCTGACTTGTGGGAGCATGACTGAGGACATGATGTGACGTGATTAGATGGGGTGATACTTCAGATTTGCTCTTAGCAGGGGGAGACATTTCAGCTACTAGTCCCTAGAGGAGAAGGGAGGCTGGGAAAGATGTTGCTTCTGCTTGCTGAGGACAAGTTTCCACCAGAACTCAGTATTAAGGGATACCAGCCCTAAGAATAGCCTTTTCCAGATACTTTGTGAGTCCTTAGGGACTGAATTGCATCTTAGGGTGAAGCCTCTCTCACATCTCTCCTCTCTTTGTTAAGCGTTTGTGATACCTGCAGATTAGGACCTCGCCCTCTGAGCCCACCTCAAGAGTAAACACAGACACTGCTGGTAAGACAAAGCCCCATTTACTCACCAAGAGGTGAGGTCAGGTTTCTGTTAGAAGATTGCAAACTAAATTGCCAGCAAAGCATAAATACAGTTTTCATCTCAGCCCTACAACACAATGTGTCTGTTTGCTTAGATTATCTTACCCAGGATATATCTCTGCTCTCAGAAGAAGGGGCTGAAGATACCATCTTGTCATCAGGGTGTCACCCTCTGCTGTCCAGAAGCAGAGACCTCTTTCCCAGCATGGAGCTGGTTTATAGATCTGGAGTCAGAGGTAAAAAAGGCAAATGCTGAGGTGTGTATTTAGGAGTCAGACTGGGATTGAGAACCACCTTAAATATCTACAGACTATCCTTCATCTGGTCTCTGGACAAGATAACCTTATACATTGCTGTTAGACACTTCTTGTGTAATTGATCACAGAAAAAAAATTCTGAAGCTCATACGGTTTGCTGCACACTTGTAGCTCAGATGCCCATTTAAATATTGCCTTATTTCCATCCTTCTCTCTCCAGCAAATGTCACACAACCAGCACAGCAGAGCTTCTGAAGACCTTGTTTTCCTCTGATAGCATGAAACAGCTGAAATAATATTAGTGGGCTGTGGCTAGAAAGCTTCACTAAACAGGAGAATTAACCCAGTTGAATAAACATGAGTTAGCTTTGGCTAACACCTCAGGGTGAAATCTCTAGGTCACTTTGACTGAAAATGACCGTATTAAATGGGTCAGACATCCAGGCTGTGGCCTCCCCTGTTTTCCAGGCTCTAAAGTCAGTCTTCATGGATGAAGCAAGCAGAGAATGTTTTCCTGCTGACCCAGGGGGTTAGTGGGCTTTGGGAGGGCACAGGGGAGCACTGGAGCCTGCAGAAGAGAAGGATGGAGACAACCATATCAGGGGCAGTTGAGAGGAGGCAGAAAGGGAGCAGAACGTTGTTGCAGCGACGGTGAGCTCCTGCAGCACCATCCAACTGCGCCCCAGTTCTCTGCACAGTTGCTAGAGAAGAATAATTGTGTTTTGAAAAGGCTGGTTTTAAAAGACACAATAAATTTCCCGACTGACACCTCCCTGGTAAATGTGTATAAATTCCCTTGGCTAACACGCCGCTCAGAGAATTACAGGCTCTGAGTGCCTGGGTAAGTTTTACTGCTTTGGTTTCCATCGGCTGGCTAATGGCTGTGAAATTCCCTCACAGCTCTTAGTTTGAACGCTGCATCCACAATTTAAAAGCACTCACGTGTTTACCTCTATATTAGTTAGATAAACAGAGGCTACATGGGCTGTATGGAATGTTATACTCCTTGATGCAGCTAGAGGGATACCAGAAAACTGGGTCCATCAGCAAGGCTGTAACCTTAAGTGATTAAGTACACAGAATAGCTTCTCCAGCAAAGAACAGCTCTGAGCACCAGGAATAATAAAGTCCTAATTCTGCAAAGATATTATCAGCAGCCACTGCAGCACCTATTGTTTGTATTCATAAGCTCCCTCCTGTATCTCCACCTCTTTTATTACATCAGTTTCAGGCTACTGAGAAATTCTTTGGTTTCCAAATCATGCTCAAGCTACTGTAACCCCTGAATGCACTTGAAAGCAGCTGATTCTGGTTTGGTTTTTGCTCTATTATCTCAAGTTTCCTCCCTTGACCTCTTGAAGAGATACCATTCAAACACTCTGAAAGAAACTCTGACTTGCTAGTTACATAAACTTTCAAACAAAAGGCGTGCATAATTAGATCACCCAGTTTTGTGCAGTAGCAGAAGCCTTATTAACAGACAGCAACCCTAGAAAGATGGCTTTTTCTTAACCAAACCAAAACAACAGTGCGCCGAGGCTGTAATGCTGAGAAAACTTGGACAGTGATTATTTACTGCAGACTTATAAATGACATAATGCTGCTAATTAATGGACTCCAGAGAGTCTTCTTCATTTGTCTTGGTCTACAAGTACATTTAAGTTAATACTTTTCTATCACGCACCTGAACTGTCTTTTAGGAACCAATTCTGCATTGCACTTGCTATGGAGACAAACACCCTGCACATACATAGAGTAAAATAGCTGTACAGCAAAATAGGGTCGTAGGGAGTTCATGTGGCACAGAGTAACAACTTGGTGTTCCTGTCTGTTAACGATGGCAATATATGAGATGTGGGTAACACTAGACGTTGCACACCTTTGCACGAAGCAAAGCTAAAGCTCAGACAACGGCAATGGTCACTTCATTGTTACAGAACTGATGTTACAGCTAAATAATCAAACACAAGCTCCAAGCAGATTATGGCTCCTCCAGACATGGCTGTTGTTCAATTACTACAAAAGCCTCTGACCTGCTCCTCAGCACGGGGCTACCCTACTTACTGGGCTACGTGGCCGTCTCTTGATGTTTCTCTGGGGACATAGAACAATTTGTATCTTTATGACTCTTCAAAGAGACAACATCAAGAGAAGCTGACACTGTCCACGGGAGATAGGGACCTAGCTATTGTCCAGATTGCAGCCACAGTTTGGGGTTGTGAAAGGCTCAAACAGCCTCATTTAGAAGAATATCCTCCCCCAGGGGAAAGGAGGAGAATGGAGGCAAGGAAAACCATCCTGGAGAGCCCAGCTCACCTGGAAGGACTCCAGTGGTCTTGCACAGGCACAGCATAGTGTCTTCAGAGGTCTGAAGAGCGTGTTTGGTTCTGATCTTGCGTCCCTGCAGACACATAGCTTCGGTGTATTACCTGTGAAAGCTGTGGGTGCACAAAAGGACGAGCTGAAAGCCCAGGTCTGTGCAGGGACGCAGAGTGCTGGTGTGCTCAGGATGGAGGAGGAGCGTGGCATCTGGGTGTTCCCCTGCAAGGATCCACCCGTGAGCAAGGGGGCCTGCTCTGCCTTTGTAATCAAGTCAGTCTCTGGCTCCTGAGGACAATTTTACTCCCCTTAAAGTAGACATTAGCTTAGCTAGGTTGGATGCTTGGCAGTTGCAAAGGATGTGTCTACACTATTGTTTCAGTTTGAACGACAAGTGAGCGTTAGAAGTGATTCTCCTGCTCAGCTTCATAGAGCTTTCCATGGATACTGAGAACAGCCCAAGTACTCTTCCCAGCATCCTCCTCCACATTTTAGGGGCAGCTTCAGGCAGGCAAACAACTGTCAAATTTCGGTTTGTCAAAGCAGCTGTTTCACTCCCAGAAGGAGGTACGCTTTGTTCTTCCTGAGCAACAGCCCTGAATTCTGACCAATGAAGTCTGACCGTGACAATAAAGGAGAACCTGGACCAGGGTGGCAGTGGCAAATAAGGTGAGGATGGATTTAAGCTGCTGTGCACCCCATGGCTCTCAAGCAAGCGCAGAGCTGACTGTTCCCTCACGGAGATGAGATGAAGGCCCAGTCCAGCTGACAGACTATTTGAGCAGCTCCCGTCATTCACTGGGTCAAGGGCACAGCTGGGAAGGAGAATTTGATTTGAACACTACAGCATGGTGATGAAGTATTGACTTTTCTTTCCTTTTTATTTCTGGGTAGAAATTTGTCATGCCACCCTATTTTTTTTGGTGGAAAAAAGATTGTTTCAATGGAGATTCCTCTGGAAATTAAAAAGAAAATATTTTCATGAAAAGAAAATTATTTTGAGCTCAAAACATCACTGGATATTAATCTATATCTAATAAATTCAATGTCAAAAGGCAACAGATGTTGAATTTTACATTTTTTTAAACTCTGTGTGGATATTGAGGAGATCCTCCTTCTCCCTCTTTGTCAGAGGGAGATGGTGCTGGAGCTCTACATGAGGCTCTGCCTGCCTGCACCAAAGGGTCAGTCACCCTTATTTCCTCCATCAAAATGATCACAGAATCACAGAACAGTTTGGGTTGCAAGGGACCTTAAAGATCATATATCTCCAACCCCCCCTGCCCCGGGCAGGGCCCCCTTCCCCCAGCCCAGGGTGCTCCCAGCCCCGTCCAACCTGGCCTTGAACCCTTCCAGGGAGGGGGCAGCCACAGCTGCTCTGGGCACCCTGGGCCAGCGCCTCACCCCCCGCACAGGGAAGAACTTCCTTACATCTAAGCTAAATCTGCCCTCTTTCAGTTTAAAGCCATTACCCCTCATCCTATCACTACATGCCCTGACAAAGAGTCCCTCCCCATCTTTCCTGTAGCCCCCTTTAAGTACTGGATGGCCGCTATAATGTCCCCTCAAAGCCTTCTCTTCTCCAGACTGAACAACCCCAACTATCTCAGCCTGTCTTCATAGGGAAGGTGCTTCAGGCTCTGATGATCTCTGTCTCCCTTCTCTGGACTTACTCCAACAGGTCCATGACATTTTTATACTGGGGGCCCCAGAGCTGGACACAGCACTGCAGGTGGGGTCTCATGAGAGTGAAGTAGAAGGGGAGAACCACCACCCTTGACCTGTTGGCCACACTTCTCTTGATGCAGCCCAGGATATGGTGGGTTTTCTGGGCTGGAAGCACACATTGCTGGCTCACAGTCAGTTTTTCATCCACCAACACCCCCCAGTCCTTCTTCATGGGGCTGCTGTCAATCCATCCTCTGCCCAGCCTGTATTTGTGCATGGAATTACCCCAACCCATGTGCAGGACCTTGCACTTGGCCTTGTTGACTTTCATGAGGTTCGCACAGGCCCACCTCTCCAGCCTGCCCGGGTCCCTCTGGATGCCATCCCTGCCCTCCAGCCTGTTGACCGCACCACACAGCTTGGGGTCATCGGCAAACTTGCTGAGGGTGCACTCAATCCCACTGTCCATGTTGCCAACAAAGATGTTGAACAGCACTGGTCCCAATACCAACCCCTGAGGAGTACTGCTCATCACTGGTCTCACTGGATTCAACTTTCTGTGAAAAGACAAAGCACTGCCTGCCCGAAGCAGGCTCTACTGCCTCTCACTGAGGCATGCTGCTCTGAGCCACTCCTCTCTGGGGTTTGGACCAGTAATTCCATCTTGGCCGTGTGCCTTGGACAACGATGTATTTCTGAGAGAGAACTGTGGTGCTGCTGTCAGCTCTCAGCCAGTCCTAGCCATGGCCCACGGCATCCTGGCTCTTCTGTGAGCCCCTTGAACACATCCATGTGTTGTCACTTCTCACGTACACTGACTGCAAGCACCCTAGCATAGGGAGCAACTCTTTATTCGGTATTTGTACAGCACTTAACACGATGAAGTTTAGGGTGGTTTGGGTTTGTTTCTTCTTTTATTTCAGAAGGGACCCTAGAAAGAAATACAAAAAGAAATACAAGAAGAAAGCAGAAGATGATGCTACACGCTATCTGATACAAGCTCTTATTTGGTGGCATTATAATTAATATGTTTTGCTGAATTTAAAAAGAATTTGGATTTTCTCAGCTGGCCATGGAAATGGAATAAAAATGCGAAGTCAGTATCAGCTAAAGATTTGTAACCTAATCCATCCAGGCCATGGAGTGCTAAGAAGATTTTTCTAGTCACCTAAATCAAGGAATTGTGTGCGACATGGGAATAATAAATCCTGATGTCCTGCGTCCTTCTTCTGCATAAGTCTTTACTATCTAACGAGGGGACAGTTAATTTTTCCTTCCGGAAAGGAATGAAATTCACTCAAACCACTTGAGACTACTTCATCACTGGTTCCTGAGATAACCTGGGAGGGTCAGGATTTGCGATCTGCCCCAGGAGCTCCCTGGAGGAGCCAAGGGAAGCCAGTGCCCTGGCTACAATAGTACTGGAGTACCTCTAAGGAATTCTGGAAACACTGTTTGCAATGTGGGGCTTTTTCCTTCTGTCACTTTGTCTTGCCTAGAGGAACCAACCACCTCTTTGGAAAAGCAATTGTGCTTTTGTAAAGTGTCTAACATAAAGGAGTTCTGACCTAGGCAGGTGCTTACTAGAGGAACAGAATGATCCTACTTTTTGAGAAACTTTCTGGTAGGCTGCTCACTCAGCCTCTTTCTCTAGCAAGATACTAGAAATGCCTTGGTGATGATGGCTTTTAGCTCTAGAGAGCAAGTGCTCACAACTCTGACTTCCTGACCATAAAGGGAAGGCAAGTCTAGGCCTTTCCTTTCCTCATTTGTTCCCAGCATGAGGAAGCAGGAACTTCTCATGATCTAGTGAGACTCCTGCAGGGAGATGGCAACCATTTGGAGAGCAATCTGATGAACTGAACAGATTAACAGCAAGTTCTGCAAACGACATCGGAGTGTCCTGGTAAGCTTCTTCTCTTTGAGAATCTTTGAAGGATCCTGCCTAGAATCCCATTTTTTGGCAAAATATAGTTACAGTTCCTGTTCCCTTGTCCTGCCTTGAGAAGGAGCATGGGGAAGTTGCCAGTCACTCTCCCGCTGCTCCAGATGTCCCATCTGATGTCCTGACTGGAAAGTAGCTGTTCTTGGCCCCATGGTGGAGCTGCTCGGTTCCGGCTCTCGCAGAAGCAAGGGAGGTGGATTGGTGATGAAGAACTGGTGCAGAAGTCTTCCTCGACTGACAGGTCAATGAATACTGAACTACTTACCTCTCCCAAGCGGTCACCACTTTTGACAGGCAAAGAGCTCAGGGAATACTTGTAGCAGATGGCTCTCTCAGGAGAAATTAGATTTGTCTCACTCTTACCTCAGGGAAAGAGAAAGCTGAGGCCACACTGTCACTGCTGGTTATTTCCATCTGTCCCGCTGCCCAGTTGGCCTCATTTGGTTTTTTTTCTTCATTGTTCTTTTTTAAGGTGCAACAGATGAATTGTGAAGTCCTATGGGTGACGTTCTGGTGTCTCTGGCCTGCTGCCACTTCCATTATGTCATGTAGGAACTGCAGGGTCATGAGAAGCCCCTGGAAGAAATCTCTGAGTTTGCCTTCATCAACCTGAGCAAACTTGCTACCAGCACTGGTGCAGCAATCTCTTCATGCTTTGATGTGACACCCTCAGAGACTTGGGAGAAGGGATGCTTCCCCCTCCTGCCAGCACTCAGTGGTGAACTGAAGGGCTGCAACGTCATTGCTGCCCCCAAAAGCCTGGCAGCCCCAAACCCTTGCCCAGCAGAGATGCTGAAGGGTTTCCACTGTAGCCTCTCATAGTTGCTCTTCTTCCCTCTGCCCTCTCCCTCACGGCTTGGGAGACCAGGCACACTGCACTGAGCCAAGCAGGCAAGAGCAAGCTCAAACAAGATTTTTTGTGGTTGTAAGCATTTGCTGCAAGTACCAGGGTGCAGGGGGAGCAGAGGCGGCTGCCCCATGTTGGACACTTCAGTCTGTTCTCAGGCTGCTGCAGAAACTTCTGAACTTGGCCAAATTCAGGCTCTTTCCAACTTCAAACAGTCTTGGCAAAAACAATGTCTGTAGCTCAGGAGATTGATGCAGACTGGAAGAAAAAAGCAGTTGACGTAATTCTGCTCCTTAACCTCCTGTGACAAGGCTTGGAGAGGTGGGAAAAAAAAAAAAAAAAAAAAAAAAAAAAAGTGTGATGGAAACAGGAGGAGGAGGTGGGAAATAGCTCAGCATTTTAATGAAGACTTTTCAGAATGTCTCGCACCTTGTCCCTGAATTCAAATCTCTTCCAGAAATCAACACCAAGGAGCATGGTGCTGTTCAAAGACAGCGGGGGTGATAATGCAAGATACCTGCACTGGTATATATTTTTTTGGTTGATCTGCATTTCCCCTTACTTTGTTGAAGTTGAAGAAGCATGGTTCAAAAGGTGCACTTCAGACCTTGGGAAATATGTTCCTTCCCTTGGAGGAAGAAGACTGGTTTTGTGACAAAATTCATTTTTTTTTCTTCTGTGGGACTGTTAGAAACTGGCTTTACAGAGAATAATATTTAAAATAGTTTGGTTGGAAGTGACTGCGGCCCTTTTTGATTTGCAACACACTGGAATACCTGAAAATCTCCTTTGGGTGTAGCAGCCTTTCCTAGACCCACTGACAACCTCCTGGGATGAACCCCCAGAAAGGGCATCACGCTCCTGAGATGAGGGCTCCTGAGATGTTCCCTTCTTATTTTCTCTGCCAGATCTCTGCGCCCACCATCGCCCACCTTTTCCACTGGCACTCACTGCTCAGGACAGGGTTACGGGTCCCCCCCCCCCAGAAAATCCACAGGGAATCATCTCCCTCTTATGGTGCGATCCCGTACTACACTTGGGTGGCTCCTCTCCGAGCTCCCCGGCATCTGATGCTCCAACCGGGGCTTGGAAATGCCGAGCAAGGGGGTGGCAACTCTCCAGCCTGCGGGAGGAGGCAGGGGGGCAGGCAGAGAACACGTCAGCCAAACCATTGCAAGAATAAGGGGGTCGAAAACGGGGATGGAAATTAGAAGAGTGTATGACTACTAGTGGAGGAAAATGAGGGCAGAAATGTGAAGCCAAGGTCGTTCAGTTTACGAGTGAAATCGGAGGATGCGATTGTCCGCAGCTGCTGGGGACTGGAACCAGTGAGGCAGAGCTCCCAGCCACCACTTTACATGTCAAATCAAAAAATATTATTTTGCCCTGAAGCCGTGCTGGGTGTGACTGTGCTGGTCCCCCCTCTGGGAGAAGGGTGCCAGGGGTGTGAGCGGCACAGGTCTATTTGCCCATGGGATAGGTGAGCACTAACCTGGCAGGACTCACTGAGGCTGGAGAGGTTGCTTCACCACTTTGTCTAAACTCTTACAAATTCCGTATGTCTCTTCTCAGCAGAGTCTCTGGCCGGTAGAAGTTGCTTTTAGGGCAAGTGGGGCTGCAGCTCGGGAGCCAGGAGGGCAAGAAGCGGGTGAGGTGCCCTGCCTGCACTCCCAGCTTGCAGCCCAGCTCTGCCCCGTCACGATCGCCGCGACAGACCTTGTAGATCTCCACCTGATATCTGATCAGGGAAGAAGCTGTCAACCAAACTTGCCAAAACAATCCTTAGGGCTGCAGGAAACATACAGAAGTCTGGGTCAGTGCTGGCCCGCTGGGGCATCCGTCGCTCCATGGAGACCCAAGTGCTGGGCTGGGAAGTGCTGCAGCTCCCAGCTGGCTGGGGAAGCAGCTCCCCTCCTGCAGCACCCAGCTGGGAGGGAAGCTAGTGTGTGCCTGGGTCCTGCCTAGGGCCCCCTGCCCAAAAAGGCAGGGCTGCCAACGTGCTCTGATGGCGTCCAGAGCCTCCAGCATGACAGTCCCAGACTAGTCTTGTGCAGCGGACGATCCTAGTTTTCATCATCAAGTTGATAAATGGGAAACCTTCGTGGAGTAATTTCTGCTACGTCCACGCATCAGTCTTAAAAGAGGAATGCAGGAGCTTCCCTCTGTTCAGGTGACTGTGCTGTTCGAAGAGCTCAGGGCAAATGGGGAGGCCTCACTTCATGATATATATTCAGAGAGAAAAGCCAACCGAGATTAACAAGAATTCCCTGCGAAACTGGCTGCATCAATTTAAACCACTAAGCTATCCCCGTTTTGCTCTTCGCACTTTCTGATTTTCACAAGCCTCACAAGTGCTTGACTGGCCACTTTGAAGCTAGACTATTTGTGTCCAGTTAACATCAGCAGCGTCCAAACAGGCAGCGCGAGAGCGCTGCTCGGCAGCAGTCCGGGGGCACGTGCAGGTGCCGGGGCCTCGTGCACACGGGGTGCATCCCTTTTGCAGCTCATGGCAGAGGTACTGCCCCTCCACAGGGCTCCTCCCCGCTTCCCACCTCCCAACCCCATCTCCTGCTGCTCAGCTAACGGCAGCTCATTAAACACACTAACTGCCCACTGCCCACCCCTTGAGGTGGACCTGGGAGTTATTCAGGGGTTGCTTCTGCTGCCGGCTGGGGCTCAACTTCCCGGGCTGCTCCCATGCCCGCTCCTCCTCTGTGAATTTTGCCCTGGATTAAATCACCGTGATGCACTGCAGCAGCAGTGAAAAGCCGAATACAGCTGAAGCTGGGTTTATATTTTGGCCGTGATCATCCCTTCACAATCCCAACCTGAAGAGTGGCCGAGTGCTCCAATGCTGTTCATTCTGTTGGGTTACATCCTTACAGTGTGAAGGCTCCTGATCTTGCTCAATGAATCAACAATAACGCTAACGCATTTCAAAGGATATCCCGATATATGTGAGGTCTTCTGTTTACGGGTTTTCCCTAAATATTTCCCTTTTTTGTAAAAATGATAGCTGCAGTTCTCATGTAATGACGTGAATTTATGGGCTAGGAAAAGCAGCCTAGCTCCTGACTTCCCAGTGACACAGGGAACGAGTTGGGAGCAAATCACTTCCAAACTGCTCAGGCACCTTCCTTCTAGTGCTGCCAGGAGAAACTGCACGTGGTTAGCCCTACTGCACCAACCGTGCTGCTCTCTAGGTGGAATCCCTGGACCCAGAGACCCAGTAATCGCCACAAACCCAAGGCAGAAAACAGAAGAAATCCTGGATCCTCATTTGCAAGGAATTCTTCAGGCTCCCAGTCCTGCTCAGTAAAACACCAGCACTCACCACAACGTGTGTCCCACAGAAGAAAGGCCACCTGCCATTCCCCGCCTGCCCCTCCAGTGGATTTCGACAGGACCTCTCAGCCTCTTGTCTATTTGGTTCAACGGGGTACATCTCTGCTCATGTTCAAATTACAGGGAAAAAGGAGGGGAGGGGGAAATAATTGGAGAATTTATTTGCTCTTCTGGAGTCTCTGAGCGATGTTACTTACAGATGCAACAGCTGAAATTATGGAATTGAATGGATAGTCGTGGTACAGCAAGCAGAGGTAGACATGTCCTACTGAAGCTGTGTTTTAACATGGAAAGTACAGAGAAAAAAAGCTTAACAGAAGACTCAGAAGGATACCTACTGCTAGGGAAGGTGATGACGGAGAGGGAAGAAAAATACCTGTAAAGATATTTGTGAAAATCACCAAGTGTTTTGTTCATGCTCAACGTCCTGTCCGTGCTCCCGGGGCACAGATGTCACAGGAAGTCCCTGTCCCACCCGGGAGGAGCTTTTAGACCATTAAGGTTTCTTTGTGTGCCTGACCCCTCCAAAGTGGGCTTTTAATGGGCTGCAGTGATGGAAGCTGCCTGCAGCAGCTTCAGTGCCTCTCCCAGCAACGGCTGTTTCGGGCCGCGGCAGCAGCCACGTGGCATTGCTTCTGGTCACGGACTGGGTGACATTTCCTTGGGTATAAATTACAAATGCTACAAGTGAACGAACAGTTTGAAATTCATAGAGTCATAAATTGGAAGGCCGGGGGGGCCATTACCATCAGCTGCTCTGACCTCCCGTGTAACACCAGCCGTAAAACCGCAGCCGGGAGCTCCTGCATCCAGCCTGGCAATTTGCGACCGAGCAGGAGTGAATCTGTGAGAAAGACACTCTGTCTTGATTAAAATCCCAATGTGACAGAGAGCTCATATATCCTGGCTGAGATCTCCTAAAGGCTTCTTACTCTCACAGAATTCATACCTTATTCTCGCTTTGATTTTGCTCCTCTCCACGGGGCTCCTTACGTGCATTACTCACAAAGCTCCCCTGCAAAAACCAAACCGGATATTTCACTGTACCGACTGGTGTTTTACTGCCTTAGAGACCATTGCCGTCCGGGGACTAGATTCACAAATCACCCTGAGCAAACAAGTAGGGGCATGAGATCACCTTCAGGTTTTGCAAATACCAAAATATTGAGGACATTCATCAAATGTGTTTTATACAAATGATTCACTGAGCCCTCATCTAAAAGGGGTCAGTGGGTGCTTGTGCACCCAGTGAGGGTGTAGAAAAGTGAGAAGGAGAGGGTGAGATTAGTGAGAGGATTGACCCAGGGCTGATTAAGGAGAAAACTGGAGGCAAGGTGCCAAGCCTCACCAGGAACTGAGGACTAAAAAAAAGCGCCCCCCCCCCCCAAAAAAAAAAAAAAAAGGTATGTTTTAGGAAGCGCAAGTGCTGCAGGAAAGATGAAGAGAAGGTTTGAAAGGGAGGTGCCAGGCGCGAGGCTGGGCTGAAAGGCAGGGAGATGCTTTCAGGCAGGGAGATGATGCTTTCTGCTTTCAGCCGCCGTGCCGGGCGAAGGAGGCGGCTGCCAGCCACTGAGGCACCCGAGAGCAGAGGAGGGCAGGGGACCAGTTAGTTTCTGCACGTTCACACCGGCACAACACCTGACCTCCCATTCCCATGGCAACCCTAACCCAGCTGCATCGCACCGAGGCAGATGAAGGCATAAATTTGACAGCAAAGCCAGTCATCTCAGACCCTTGGCGTGCACGATGCAGCCGAGTTCAGGTTGCTGGGGGAACCATAACTTTTTAATCACACTGCATTAAGGGTTTTATTACTCTGCATATTTATAAGGGTTGGTTTATTCAGATCCATTGAGAGAGAGAGAGAGATTTGCCATTTTTACTGTGTCTTTCATATTAACCCAGGTTTTGCCCTTGCTTTGTACTGCACTGGTGCTGGGGCAGGTGACTGGGCTATCGCTGCTGAGGGCAAATGGGGTGCAAAATACTCACAACGAGTGCAAGCAAAATAGCAAACAGAGATGCTAAAGAGAGAACTGCAAAGTATTTTGAAGGAGGGAGTTCATTAAGGCAGTAGATCAGTGCCTGATACAATATGTAATATTTCTGTGGATTTTGAATGAAAAGGCAGCTGGGACAAATGTTAGGAGGATGTATTATGTAAATGGCAGCTACAAAGATTTCAACAAAGAAAAAGAATGGCAACCAAAGGGAAAAAAAAACACTCAGTGAGGTACTTTTTGGGAAGAGTGAGGAACAAATGCAACCCAGAGGAGAAGTTTTCTGCCCTCCAGGGCCTTTGCGCACCCTTTTTATTCTCCATCCTGGTCTGTACAGTGTTGCTCAGAAAACTATGTGGAAAGCTTTTGGAAAAACATTGACATCAATCTTTGTTTGAATCAGCTGGAAAAAATGTACTTTCCAAAACGTTTGGACAGGCACAAAATGACCTCAAAAATAACCCTTGGAGGTTGTCCTGGGCTCAGACAGACTTGTTCCTTCGGTTTTAGCTTCAGTGCTTTAACACGCCCCTCCAAACTGTACACTTTTAACCCCACTGACTTGAGTATATTTGGGCTTCTTGCTGAGCTGCTCAGCCCGTTGGACTGTCTGGGGTGGGGGGTGTGGAATCCCAGGGCCAGGCTTCTACTCCTTTGGCCCTGGAGAGGACTGAGCGAGATGCTGGGAGGCTGCGTGCAGCCCACACGGGGTGAGGGACTTGGCTGCCCTTGCTGAACCTTACGAACAGATGAGCTCATCACCAAGGAAAGTCCCTTCTGAAGGTAGCAGGAAAACCAAAAACTGTCAGCTTTGTGCCACGTGCTTTGGAAAATCCCTTCGAGTGCTCCAGTCGTCATGAACTCCATCCCAGACAAGCGAGCATCTGGCTGTGTCTCAGCCCAGGCTTTTGATGCCAGCCCCATCTGTGGTGGTGGTGAGTCAGAAGAGAAACAAGACCTGTAGCTTCCTCAGTATGACTTCCAGCACTGGCTGCTGGGTCTCTGAGAGGGTTGTGGGCACCAGAAACACTGGGGCCCCCGCAGGGACTGAGAGCTGGTTGGTTTATTCCAGCGAAGTAAGTACTGGGGAGAGAAGAAAGATAGAAGAGCTGGTACCACGTGTACCACAGTGGGTTGCACAGGTTGGGGTGCTCCCACTGCTCATGTTTGTCCTCTCCTCCATCTGCTCTCCTTTCTGCCCCTGCCAACTCTTGCTCCAGCTTCCCAGCCCCTTCCCACTCCCTCCAGCAATGGCCATGCTCTTGGTGGGACCGGCAGCAGGAGCTGTGGTAGCAGCAGCAGGTGCCCCAGGGGCTCTGGCACCTTTGTCCCTTCCTCTAAACACCACCAGCTCGGTGTCTCTTCTTAGTCACTTTGCTCGAGTACTGATTTTTCCATTTTTTAAGATTTTGAGCTTTGACCTTCAGGGCAATGAAGGGGAAAACGCCGGGCAGGAGATTACTGCAGATGCATTTCATGTAACGCCCCTGCGCTGCTGGGTGTCCTCGCGTCAGTAAAGCGATGCAGCACCCGAGCTGCTAGCGCCGGGCCGGGGGGGGCAACACTCACACCTCATCCCCAAACCCCTCTGTGCCGTCGTTGTCAGTGCTTTGATGCCTTTTTCTTGTTTTCAGTGCCCTTTTCTTCTCCATACAGCTGGCAACCTCGAAGCACATGAGGTATTTTTAGACCTAACTCTGAAGTGCTTCAGGTCTGCAATCAGGTGACTCAGCTTGCCAGTGCTATTTACTTTAAGTTTGGATTCAAAGTGGGCAATTACAGCCCTGAATGGCTATTTAGAAACCTGTATTTCCTCGTCATCCTGTCATATTGTTTACACATGGTATTGTCTGTAAAGAAGCACTTTACACACCCAGGTACCTGTCTAAAGGTTTTCCAAAGCAGGTGGAGAATAAAGCCCTAGGCTGTCACGCCTCCTTCCTCTGGCTGCTTGTAAGCCCACCTTCCCGTGCCCTTTCGCCTTATTTCAAGATGATCCTGGCAGAGCTCTCCCCAAGGTGACAGCTCGCAAAGGTTTGCTGCAGGATTTGGGTCACGGCCGGAGCGTAAGGTGGCATTTTCTCCCTAATGAAAGCCTCTCTCACAGCTTTTTCCTTTCAGAGAAAGAAATCTTTGCAGCTCACAGAGCCATTTGTACTGATTTAATGATGCTCAAGACATTTATCCCAGGGAAGCGTTCTGCCTGAGCTCCCTGTTTACTTCAAGCCCACTTATTTATAACATCCTTTCTGCCAGTTCTTGAATCCTTCACCTGCACGAACATCTCCTTTACATCACCTTTACCGAATACAGTTAAGTGTAGCTCATGGGGTTATTGAATTACAGGCACGAACTTACCAAAATGAGATCACTCACTCACATATTAGCCTCTATTAAACGCATTTCACCCTGAGGCATTTTTCTATAGAACAGATACTATATATCAAGCGTTTGAATACTCCAAATAGCCAAGGCAGGCTTCTCCCTGCAAGAAGGCACACGATGGGAATGCCACAGCCCCCTCGGAAGGAAGCTTTACTGCCTGTATTTATCAGAAATCGCATCCTCTGTGTGAGCCTGGAAGGGTAAGAGCTTCAGATGGAACCTGGGCGACGTTTGCTGCTACTGGAGCCTCTTTCACGCAGGGCACGAGCGCCGGCCATCGGGAGCTGCCACGCTGCAGCGAGTCCCCAGCATCGGCCTCGGCCCAGCCCCTGGCACGGGAGGGGCGATGCCCTCCCTGGGGTCCCTTACCAACGCGCCCCTGCCAGGCACCAGCTTTGCCCCCACAAATCGCCAGCTGAGAGCGACGGGTTTTTGTCTTCTTGAGATATTTGAGCTTGGTCTGGCAGGGGGGCAGCACCGGGAGATGGGGGTGCCTTTCGGGGACGCGGCTGCCTGCTCAGCCGCCGGCATGTTGCGGAGCAGCAGGTCCTGGTGCTGCCCAGCCCCAAACCACGTCACCTCCTCGCCTGCCCTGCGGCACCCTCGGACTCACGCTCCTCCAGAGCATCTCCACACCCCTCTACTCACTTTTTGTTCTGGCACTCCTTTTAACTTCTCTTACCGTGGCCTCACCTTTGGTATTTTCACAGTCCACACCATATCCATATATTTCCTTCCCTGCCTGGTGGTCTGACCGGTCTCGGGTTTGTAGCATATTTTTATCCCTCTCACATCACCCTGCCTGAAGCAGGAGCCTGAGAGGGTTTGGTGATGGTCTATTTGGGGGATCCTACTCCCAAACTGCATCTGCTGACTCCAAACCATTGATGCTGCGAGGTCACTGGCTGAGCTGCAGCACAAGGTCCGTGAGGTGAAGGCACAAAATCTCTTCCCACCACTTCACCAGGGGGGTGCAGAGTCTCTCCTGCAGGTAAAGAGGTGTAAAACCACCTCCCCTTTTGTGCATTTCTGTCCAGGTGCAGAACTTGAAGGGAACCATCAGCAGCCTCTGGCATCGCTCCTGCAATTACAGGGGAGGGCTGATGGTTTTAGCTTGTTGTGCAGCCTGCTGAAAAATGGCCAGAATCTCTGCAGAAATCCTCTTTTGCAAAATGCTCTTATTTTCTATTATTGTCAGTATAGCCAAAGTTTGATTTATTTTCAGATAAAAAGATTAACTGAAATACAAAGAAGAGGGAAAAAAATATACATATACACAGTAATCTGCCCTGATACATCCCTATGAAGATGAAATAACCTTCCAGGAACACACACATTCACTGGAGTCCTGCTGGATTCTTGCTCCTTATGCACAGGATTTTGTTCTGAATAGCTCTTGGATACTAATTAAAATTTTATAAATAATTATCATAATCAATATTTTAAATCCTGGCATTGTTAAGGATTACACAAGGATTGTTAAGGATCCACACAGGTGTATCTGTAACTTCAAGGAGCATAAACTATCCTATTTAAATAGTACTATTTAAGTAAGTTGCCTCTCTCAAGGAAAATTATTTTTACAATTAATTAATTAGGTTTCCAGCCAGTGAAAATGGTTTTCATTGTGGATGTTTAACTCTTTTTTTTTTTTTTTTTTTTTTTTTTTATGGAAATGCTTTTAGTTAAGGAATAAATGGTAAATTTGATAATGGTGATGACACCTGTATATTATATTTAGTGTCCTCTGCCCACGAAAGGGGCTTTCCTGCCCCGTTTTGCAATGTTCTGCAGAAGACTGCAGCGGAAACAAAAGCGGCACCACCGCTTCTCCTGCCTGTCCCCCTGCACCCCTCGGGACCCCCCCAAGGGGCACTGCTGGCTGCAGCACCCCTGGGCCATCCACCGCCGCTGCCCGGGGGCAGCCGTGCTGCGGACAAAGCAGGGCGGGAGCTCCCCTTTCACGGCCTTTTCGTTCAAACTACGTGTTTATGACATGTTATACCCACTTTGTCTCCCAAACCCAGGTTCCAGCTCAGACTTTCCCCCTTCCTTTGCGGTATGTGCCTGTTGCTGCTTTGCATACACCGCGTGGTGCAGCACGGGCCACTGCAGAAAAACACCAACCTCTGTGTTACCGTTTCTTCTCGTTCCCAGTAAATTGGATTTCATAGTTTTAAATTTCTGCTAAAATACAAATACAACAGACAAAATTCCATGCTTGTGTTTTCTGTTGAGCCGTTTTCACTGTCTTCTTTCCTGGCGGAAGCTAAAATCCCCCTCAAGAGCCATCTCCCACTCTGTAATATTTAAACCAAGATCATCCATCTCGTGCAAACGTGGACCAGCTCGCCTTGTGTCAGAGCAGCCATCTGGTGCCAGTGCCACCAGTTTCCCCAGTGACTGCATCTCACTGTACACACCTTTGGGGTGCTGCACTCACCAGAACTTGCCAGGCCAGGGCGCAGCAATAAATCCCCACGGGGGCTGGGAACGGGCTCGCAGCTTCCAGCAAACACTTAACTTCAAGCGACACAAGCAACCGGGTGCCCTGGAAGGTGGCTGTACACCATCAGGTGGTCTCATCCTTTAGTCTTCGTCTGAGCATCCACACGCTCTTCCAACTGTTCAATTGGGGGAAAAGGGGTTCTCTGGCAGATTGGCCCTTCTGACAGTGGATCCCCACAGGGCATTTCGAGTCATTGCAGCCCCACTGAGCCCCAGGGTGCAGATCAGTCAGCACGACTGGCCAGCACCCCTCCCCGTCCCAGGCTGCTCCCTTTCCTCCTCCCCTCAGACCCCACCAGCAATGCACTGGTGCCTCCCAGGGAGCTGGAGAAGCGTGGAAGCGTGTCATTGCAGGTGACATCCTCACCTCTTCACCCATGGGTCAGGTAAGATTCGGTCAAGCAGCTGCCCCCGGCTCAGGAGGCACAGGCTCCCCACCGGGCTCTCCCAGCAGAGCCTGCAAGGCAACTGGGGAGGGAATTTCAAACCACCTGGTTTTGTTCAGCATGCAAATAAACTGCGTGGGTATCTTATACAGCTGCATGGCTGATGGTAGTGGAACGCACATTAAGGGTTTATGTAGGCATGTCTGAGTTCCTGGGCTGGGACATCACACCCCGCTCAACTTTTCCTGATCTTCTGAAGGTGAGATGGGGCAGAGAGGCGAGGCAAAGCCTGAAGCCTGTGCACAGAGGACTTCAGGAGTGCCCAAGCTGTGTATGAGCCGTCTGCGCTGAGGTGAGCACACCCCAAAGCACACAGCCACCACAGTGATCATTCCTGGCACCCAAACACAGAATTTGTCCCCAGAGAATCCTTCTCCACAGCTTGCTGGGTATCTCCGTATTCTGATCTACAGAAGCTCATGGCTGAAGCAGATGTAAAGCATGCCAAATAATTTATTCTACTGTCTTCCTTACCCAGTTAACAGGAAGAACTCACTAAGGTAGACCTTGGCTGGTACAGGAAGCCTTACAGGTCCCTACGTATATTTGAGAAACACTATGAACAGCAAAATAATTTTAATTTAACAAGTTGATCAATAAGAATAGCTCTGTGCACACCCTGACAGCATCTTGTGGGAAGACCACTAAAGGTGACCCTGCATAACCTGGAAACACAAATGTAGGACCTGCTCAGATTGGAATGAGCTCCCATTCAAGATGGGAGTGCTATTTACACCTCACAGGGTAAGACAATACCTCTTTGGCTTCTCATATAGCACCTTTGGGAAAAGGCATTAACAGGCCTTCAGTAAGCATCTGCTCAGGGATTTTCACCTCTAATCTCAGCACTCCCATAGGCACTCTCTTTAGACAAATCCCTACTTCATCTCCCTCCCTTCCTCAGCCAGCTGGTTGCATTTCTGATGTAGCTGGTGGGGCGGCGGAGAGGCTGCTGCTCCCGACGCTGTGGGTAAAGCATTATACAAATCCCGAGCTCCCACAAATATTAAAAGCAAGGGCTTGCTCTGAGCACACAGCAGCTTTCCCACACCCCAGGCTGAGGGAACAGAAATATTTCTGGAAAGCGCATGCTGTAAAGGCTATCCTTGGCATTTCTGTGGGCATGGGGGGTTATGTGCCGAGGTGTGCTGTGCTGCTTAAATAACAAGCACTCCTGCACTAGTACTATCTCCATCTCCCCCAGCTCAGGTGGAGTACCCAGCCCACCCCAGCCAGGAGCAGAAATGCAAAGCCATCATTAAACTCGGTGTGAGGGCCAAGGAGACACCCTAAACCTGGCAGGCTGAAAAGTGCTTTTCGGTATCTTGTGCCATGGGAGCTTTCAGAGCAGTGATGGAGCTTTGCCCAGATGCCCATCCTGGGTTGGAGCTGGCGTGCATCACCCCAGAGCAATGGCTTCATTAACATCAGTGCTGGTGCCAAGCTCTACAGCACAGGATCCCTTTAACTAAAGGGCTGTCCTCTGGAGATAGCTCCCTTCTGCCATCACCGAAGCCAACCGCCAAGATAAAGGCTGCCTAAAATCCTCAAGAAGTGGAACTTGCCACAAGAGTCCTCGTGGAAAAAGCAGATTTGTTTCTGTTTTGCTTTCAAAGGGTAAGCACCTTTTCTCTAGCTCTCCTGCTGCTAGAGCACAGTTTGCACATCCCATTATTCAGATGTCTAACATATTTCACAGTGTTCTTTATCCATAGCTGTGACAAGCAAATTATACTGAATTAAGCTCATCTACCTTGGTCTCAAGGGACGCCGGCTATTAAACTGTCTCAGAACTGGCATCCCCAAGCACTGGCACTACTCAGCCTAAAGGAAGATGCAGAGACATCTGTGCTACCCAACAAAAGAGGGCTGCTCTATCCAGGTGTGTGACTAAAATAGCACTTGAGGAGCACAACATTACCCAGGCCTTCTGCAGAAAATAGGCTCAACTTAAAACGGCAACAACATTAAGTCCAAATAGCAGGTCTGCAACCTCACTGCTGGCTCCAAGACATAATCTGTGCCTTTTCTGTCTGACACACAACCACCAACAGGAGATGCTGCAGGCTCCATCCCACCTCTTATCACACCCAGTGGCAAACTGCCTCACTGTGCCCATAAAACGAGCAGCCACCGTACATCAAAGGCAGAGATCACAGCCTACCTCTTAGGGAAGCCACGATGGGCTTGGGGGAGACGCAACAGGAGCCGCTTATCGTTCAAAGAGCAATTTTAGAAAGAAATCAATGGACACCAGGGAACCGCACAAGTCATTTCTCCACATAAAACCTTCACTTGCAAGTGACTCCAACCCTTGTTCTCACTCACTGCCACCGCTGCTGGGCTCCGGACGGGCAACAGGCATGCAACAAGGTGAAAATGATCGGAACAGCTTGCAAGATCCTTTCTGAGAGAGCTTCACGTGACATGGCTAACTCCTGCATGCTTCGCTCTCACGCCACTCGTGCTCTGCTGTTGTCATGTCAGTCGGCAAAAGAGAGTCAAGTTGACACCCCTTCCTATTAAAATAACATCCTAATGTTCGAGAAACGGTAAGGTCCCAGTGGTCAGTCTCACAGAAATGTGCTGCTCCGTGCTGTGGAGAAGGCTTTGTGCAAAGCTACAAAGGATGCAGCAGCAGACCCGCGTGGGTCCTGGGCTGCCGGTGGCCCTCAGCAAAGCAACACTGAGGAACTTGCTCTTTTCTTTCGGAGCAGCCCACCTAGTGCAAATGAGAGGCCAAGGACTGTGATACTGTTTGAACGTGAAATGGCACATACCTGCCACCTGAATTAAGTATCTCCCCTGAGGAAGCAAAGCATGGAAACGTAAGCCCCATAAAAATTAAGCATTGTGCACAGGAAGTAAAAAGGCATTTGCAGAGGTGTTTGCTCACTTGGCTCCCACCCAGGTCTACCCCCCCCCCCCCCCCCAGCTGCCTGAGGAGTTTGCCACCTGCAGATGAATCACCTCAGACCCAGACGGAACTGCCCAGCAGCCGCTTCAGAAGGAAGGAAAAAGGAAGCTGAAAGAAAACGTGAACTAACACTGATCTATCCCTCAGCTGGGTATTGCCACAGGCAGCTTAGTGAGTTCACGGAATACTTTCCAAATTATATATACACACACAGGAAAGGACAGGACAGGACCGGTCTCCTATTTCCTCCCTCAGCCTGCTCCTCCCCCTGAAACCCTCTTTAAAACGGGTCATTGCAAAAGTAATTTCTTAAAGAAGCTGGGTCCTTATCAGGTACGATAAATTCAGAGCTGCCAGAAGCTAGGCTTGCCAGGAGTGCCGAG
The DNA here is from genome assembly GCF_018691265.1 of Tyto alba. NCBI lineage: Eukaryota > Metazoa > Chordata > Aves > Strigiformes > Tytonidae > Tyto > Tyto alba. The sequence continues at coordinate 21,967,158 of NW_024881282.1, read as the reverse complement.
CTGAAAGCGCAATAGCATATTTATCCTTACGACCAAGTTAAGCTTGTAGTCCATTTTCAACATAAGCCTACTCTAGGAAAACAATTTGTTCTTTAATCGGAGCAACAAAGACAGGCTCCCACTATGTGAAACAGACTCAGACTGGTCCACATATTTGTTGGTGAAAACCAAAAAGCTTTGAAGTTCTTGACTCTAGTAACAAAAACTGAGCTAGGTGAGGAAAGAGGTCCTAAAACCAGTATTAAAAATAAAACTGATTTGAGGCAGATCATTTATAGTTGTCATGAATATGACAAGATCAACCTTATCGCCAATAGAAGTATACCCCAACTTGAAGGTATCTGAGGTTTCTTCTTCTAGAACTGTGGAAAAGAAAGGTTTTTCAGTGCTTGCTGTAACTTCTAATTCTTTTTTGTCCTTTTTATCAGTTGGATGCATTTCCCTTTGCAAAAATGAAATTCAAGCCAGCCTGCTACTTTTAAACAAAGCATTGGAGACATCACAATATACTGGTATTGAATAAAGTTTGCATTAATATGAATGATATTAACTATTATGCATTAATATGAATATGCATCAATAAAAAGACAAAAGTATCTAGGCCAACAGTACTTTGGCCAAAGAGAATCTACTCTTGTTGCCATTTCGGTACGTGGTAAGAGTCTAGAGATACTACACATGCAAGTTCAAAGCCTATATATAAATTAAGGAAAGGACAAAAAAAAAAGGCTTGAATTTGAAAAACAAATAAAAAATAATTTTAAGGCACTCCCACCTATATATTTATTTTTATTACAGAAACTGAGGAAAGCCAGACTTTGACAACACGTCAAAATGAAGAGTATCAACATAGCATTAATAAAGCAGCATAAACTGTGCTCAGATTTTTTTTTTTTTTTTAAGTTTTAAGTCCTCTGAATACTTAAGCATCTATTCCACTCAGATAATTTCATCTTCACCTCAAACATGGCTTGCACTTTGGGCTGGCTACCAATTTGGTTTTCCTTTTGCCGCCCTTCATCAGCAGCTCAGTGCATTTGAACAGATCATACTAGTTGATATTCACTCTACATAAAGCACTTGTAGGAAAAAATCCTGCATGTATTTAGGTCATAAAATTGTGGAGTGGCATTAGATACCAAGATAAGAACAAGTTACAGAAACCTTAGAAGAACCATTCAGACAGGAACATCTCTAGGTTTTGTAGATGAAAAGGAGCTGTCTGATCTATGAGATGCAGCTAGTAATAAACCCACGCTCAGTGTATCTCCAGCTGATCAGCTACATGTACACAACAGGGGTAATGACATTTTATGAAGGCACTGTATTTTGTTCTGCTGTTTAAAAAGAAAAATCCTTCTCAGCAGTTAATGGAAGCCTGCCCACTTGCAAGAAAAATTCCCGTCAGATACTGTTTCTCAGGACACAACCCGATATAGACGTGCAATGGGGGAGCAGGGTGCTGTCGCTGATAAAAAAGGAATACAGGCAAAGGTCATATGCAGATTTATGAAAAATAAATTTATTACATAACACCTTGTTTTAACAATGTTTGATTTTTTTTTTTTATTCAGAATACTTGTGTCATTCATGTAAAATAGTTTGATACAGTACATTGTATGTAAGTTTTTCCTCATAAATTCTAAGGCTCTCCTAACACCTTGATCCTCTGCTGTAGGAATGGCACCCCTAAACAATGTGCGAACTTTTAAAAAAATAATTAACTGAACAAAATTTAAAATCCACTACACCAAGCTGGTTCTCAAAAATCAGGATGAAGTATCTGAATGGATGCCGCAACTTTTTAGGAAATATCATTCATGCTTTTTTAATCCCAAAGCATGCTCACAAATCATTAACACCAACAGGAAAAAAAAAAAAAATAAAACACTGTCTATGACAATCATTTTAGTTTGTTTGCTGAACCAAACATGTTTATATCAATGACAACATACTTATTTTACTATCAAATAGCAGCTTTAATACCAGTCAAGTCATAGATTAAAAAACAAAACCAAAAACTTATGTTGGAAATCAATCTTTGGGACATTTGTAATTGCTGGAAAAAAAACGCAAACATTTTCATGGTCTTAAAAAAAAAATCTCATCGTAGCAATCATGTTGGTCATAAAACATTGATCTAGGTGGAAAATGAACCAAGCCACGAAAGTCACTAAAAATAAACGTCTATCAAAATTGTCTCAATTGGAGTCACGGTCAGTTTGCTTTTTTGCAATGGTAACATCTAGTGTACGCTTCAAGTACCAGTTCAAAGATGTCTGTGTACTATTGGTCAGATAAAGTTGTTACATCAAGAGAATTCACCACATACGACAACAAAAATGCTTGCCCCTAGCACATTTCACAGCTTCAACTGCTACAGACTGTCACTGAAAAAAATGCATCGGTCAGTCTGAACCATGTCAAGTAAACTATGGAAGTAGCATATCCACGACACAAACTGTGCTAGCACTTTCTTTTCAAGTCTAACCCCAAAACCAGGTACAATTTGGGAGCCACGACTCCGCTCTGTGGAAGGGGGGGGGTGGATCGTGGCGGCCGGACAGGGTGGAGGTGTGGATTTACAGTACATTCTCGTGGCCCACGCCGGGTTCCAGGCAGGCAGCCGCGCGGCCGGTCCCGCAGCGTTACCGACAGTGCATTGACGTGACGGGGGCGCAGCTCAGTACCGGTGCGTCTGATGCGAGTACTGTGGCGGCTGCTGGGAGGTAGCTGAATACCCCATGCTGCTCTGTGGCTGGGAGGTGCTTGGCCCGGGGTTGGGGTAGGCAGCATGGGGGTTGGAACGCTGCAGAGGGGGCAAAAAGCAGAGGACATGCAATCCTTCGCAACAGACGGTTAAGCGAGACGGCCTCGCATCCTCTCGCTTCTTCGAGAGGCACCGAGCGCACGCAGCCTCCCAGCCCCTGCGCTTCCAAGGCTGCTTTTCCCTTACTCTGATTACAGCAGGCGCTGGTACGAACACTGGGAAGACCAGGTTGGAAAGCGACAGTTACCACCCTTGCAGTTAATCCACCCTAATTACCTCCTGTGAACCTACGGCTCCTCACAAATCAAGCCGCCAGCCGACCCTCCAGACGGCTGCGGTCACACCTGCGTGTTACACCGGGCGACCACCCGGCACAGCAGCCCTCTGCCTTCCCCCACCCAGAAGGCAGGCCCGGCTGGGGGTCCAAACGGCCCGTCTTGCTGCTGCTGAGCCACTCGGCATGAGTCTGGAGGTTTTCCTATACAAAGGGTATCGTGCTTGCCACCCTTCTGAGTGACCTAGGAGTAAAGGCTGAGGGCGCTGTGATTATTTAGGCTCAGGTGTTGTCTAGCAGCAGCCTTACAAACACCTGAAGGGGAGTTAAAAACAACAGCCACATGATTCTCAGTGGAACCAGATATTTCAGGGGAAGCAGCTACAGATTGTGGCTTGGGAGGTTCAGGTTGGACATTATGGGGCGGGGGGGAAAAAAAAAATTAAAAAAATTAAAATATCACTAAGAGACCAGTCTAATGCTAAAAGAACTTGCCCAGAGAGGATGTGAAGCTTCCATCTATGAAGGTTTTAAGACTCAGCTAAACAAAGCCATGGCTGACCGGGTTTAGCATTAGCACAGTCCTGCTTCAAGTGGGAGATTGGGCTAGATGGTCTCCATAAGCCCCTTTCATTTCTACCATTATTTACTGAGTGGTGCATTCATCACTGCAAAAAGCTCTAGGCAAACCAGGAACTGCCTACTTCAATTTTAACCTAAAAAAGTTAGTTATTTACACATCATGCACTATAAAGGAAAAAAGGACTGCACGCGAGACCTTCAGTCTAAGCATATGACCACTTAGTAGCATTTAACATTTTGTTAAATTAACACAATTTCAGTACCTTACTGTGCTGTTTTACATCTACATTAAGGTTTACACACACCCAAATTCTGCATCATTTAGAAACTGCAGTGTAACTTCTGAACTCTTGATATCGCAAAATGTATTACAATTTTTAGGAAAAGCTGCTTCTAGTAAAGGTCTGGAAACTTCTCCAAGGTGAACGTTCCAGGACTAGGGTATTGCTACTGAGACCTGAATACACAAAACTATGGTGAACCAACACCCTGAAAAAGTAAAATATTAAAATAGTTCTACATATTTTATAAGTCGCAACATAAAATAAGAAATAACAACTCCACTGTTGCCTGCTGCTCAGCATTTAGAACCGAAGCTAGAATCAGGATGCTGAGATGATGGCAGAAATGAAAAGGCAAACTCTACTCCTCACAGGACTGAGCTAATACTCTAGGGGTGTATAGTGCAAAGGGGAAGAAATGGCTTGAGCAGCACTTAATGCCAGCGGGAACAAAACCAGCACTGCCGAACTGCACCGTTAACACAGCGACTGAACTTCTGTGACATTTGCCTTCAGTCTTCAGAGATGGACTAGGTCACTAGTCAACAGAAGTGTCACAGCTCTGGGTCACCCTTCTCCGTGGAAAAAATATAGGATATACGTCGGAGAGCAAAAATCCCCAAATATTCTTTTTGTCCAAGCGTAGCTCCTGTACGTAGGAAACTATGAACAAGTTTAACCATTTAGACACTAACCATTCGTGTCAGTCGTAAACACTTTCTGCATCCTGACTTCTAAAACTGATCTTACTTTAAGAAGAAAGCAATTAAAAATCATCAGATTATTTCATGACACCCACTGCAACAAATGGCTTTCGTTTAAGAACAAATGCAAATATCCAATCCTTTCTAAATACCATTAAGCACCAAGAGGGTTATCACAAGCAAAAGCTCAGAGCAGCGGAATTGTTCCAGCCTGTTTAACCACATTGCCTTTGGAAGTGTCACATTGCAGATTTAAACAAGAAGGCAATGAAGTCTGCGTGCCATGTGTCTACTATTTTTACGCATGGCAGAAAAGGATACAAGGTCAGCTTGCCCTGCAGAGAGTAATTTGACTGAGTGGATGGAGGAACTGTCTTAGTGTGCCTTGCCCAGGAGATGGCAATCCTTCTTCACAAGCTTTATATGGGGGATTTGAGCAAATTAAATGAAGAACAAAGGAACAGGTGTTTGATTAAAACAGAGGGTTGTATTGTAATATTTGTTTGCCATCTCCTCAAGTTGCATGATCAGAAGCAAAAAAATGTGAGGAATTTTTTTTCAGGGAGACCTGAAACCACCAATAGGCAGCTTTTAACTGCTTTTGTTCTACTGCCAGCCAGTTCAGGTCTCCTCCCTTTCATTACCATGTTTTCCAGATACTTTAATCAGAACAATTCTCCACTGCCTTCTTGCAGGACTGGGGAGATGGTTTTTTTTTGGTTTGTTTTTTTTTTAAGCCACTGTTTTGCCTCCTAGAGAGACAGCAAAAAGATTAGTCGGGAGCTGTCAAGTTACCAATAGGAACTCCTGAGATAGCAAAGTAGCAGTTACCACTATCTCAAGGCAAAAGTATTCTGAAATTATGTTTGTTGACAAGGGCTGCCCCCAGCTATAATCCTGGGATGGATATCTGAGAGTACAAAAGTTTTGATGAGTATTAACCAAAAACAAACCAATGTCAACTCCTGCCAAGGCAATTTGAGTCTTCTGACTTCTCAACTAGCAAACCTCAGCTCTTGCTTACAGAAGTGGAGGCTGAAGTTTGTTCAAAATGCCAAACTGCAGCAGCAAAATGAGGTGAAGGGTGTGTAAACAGGGCATGTAAACGGGGCTCCCTGACACAGGACGTGCAACCTCCGCATCTATCTCCTCAGATGCGTAACTCAACATGAGGGGAAGATTAAGAGAGTTACAGCTGCATTTTCCTTCTTAAAAATACACATACAGAAGTGGTAGAAAGAGACAGCTAAAAGACCAAAACAGTGACCAACTGCAGCTTGCCATATTGGAAGGGATGAAGCTCCTGTAAGAGTGCTGTGTGATGCATAATCCATCTAACAGACAGATGATGTTTATACTTAGAGGCACCCCACACTGCAGCAGTGTAGTTAAGGCTGACCACTGTTTCAAAAATTTCAAACAGCTCTAAAAATTTACATTGTTCAAGAATAACAACTTGAAAACTGATACACTACTGATGTCCTGGGATAAGATGAGCAAAGGCACTTGGGGACTATATGAAGAGACTCACAATACAGCTCCTGAAGAAGACCTTGCTTTATATTTTTTAGTACTTTTGAGTTTTGGCAAATGCTGGAAGCATACAGATTTATGTAAGGATGTGGGCAATGCCCCCAGGCAGCCTTTGAGAATATCTGGTACTCTCAGGACCAAACTCTGAAATACAAGATTTCAAAGCCCATTGGTGCTTATGGAAAAACACTGTCAGCTGTAAAAAGCATACTGGCAGCATCAGTTTTACTAACACCATTCTTTAAGTCTCCTTAAGTTTTGATGCAGAACATAAGCATGGCTAAGTGCGTTTCCAGTATTAGGGTTTCAGATATAGATATTATTCTTTAAATGAATTGAAAACACTACCAGTAATTTCTGAATTCCCCATCTTTTTATTTCATCCAAGACTCTCTTCCAATTAGCCTCCTGTACTATGTGTTCTACATGAACCAGTATTTATCAGTTCCTGCAGGCTAACATTTGCACCAGCATGCCTCCTCTTGAAATCTTCTATTTCCTAGGCTTCCAAAATCTGCCATCTCTCTAACTGCTCTTATGTATAGCATTTGAAGTATTTCTTGCTGCTCTTCAGTAATTCCTCATCTCACAATAACTACAAGTTCTGTCCTTAACTGTCCTCTCCCCAGTCTCCAGTATTAACCTCATCCAAACCCACAAATTCAGGTATCATTCCTCCCTGGGATGACTCACAGATACTTTTCTGCTCCAGACTCTTCTGATTTCCTAATGTCTGACCACAAGCTCAAATGCAGGAAGGTTCAAACACAGTTTTCAAGTTTTCCTCAAACTTTTCCTACCCTCCTCCTCATTTGCTTCACTCATTGATCACCACCATCCCATCTGTTTCTTCCGATCTACAATACTGGGCTTACTCAACCTGGAATCTCCCATGGTTTTCAAAACAGAGATTATGGCAGCATCATGTCAAGTCTGTCTGTCATCCAAAATACTGCTTTTCCAGCCATTTGCCCAACTAAAACTCCTGTCCAGATTCTTATTTTACAGAGCCTGTTTACTGCAATATCCTGCAATGCCTCCTGCCATTACAAGCTTGTTCAAATAAAGAAAGAATGGTATTTCTAGGTGATACAGAGCGCGGCACACCAGGCTCCTGGTTGACAATCAGCATTCCCTAATATGAAGGTAATAAATTAGTAACTGTAGTAATCTCTGATCCTCATTTCCTTACTGCTAACCTAAAGAGCATCGGCCTATCAATTTACAGGCAGATCATCAACTAAATGCATCTGAAAAAATGCCTTAAAGATGCCAAAAAATACCAGTTAATACAGTGACACTTAAAAAAATTACTTTTTTAGCTTAAAGAAACACTGCTGTAAACATGAGAACAAAACACACAATACATGAATAAAACAAATACCTGATAGTCTGAGGTCATAATAAGTCCACCTGAGGTAGTGGTAGGAGGAACAACTCTCACTTTTTTCAGTGGGGGTCCCTGTGTGTGACTGTTGTCTTGGTTCCCTGGATGACCAGTTCCATTAGTATGGTTATTGCCCTGCTGCTGCTGCTGGTTCTTCTCAATTGTTTAAACACAAAGAGAAATTTCAACTCAAAAGCAGCACATGAAATAGCATGAAAACAGGAAATAGTGTGAAAGCCAGTGAAGCATGATGATACTGTTCTTCTAGTACTTACTTTGTCTCCTTTATCATCTGGCTCTTCTTCTGTTAAAAATTCTCGTTTTGGGTAAGGGATTTGACAACCTGCAAAAACACTGCCCCCCAAAAAAGTCTATTTATCACTGTATTAGAACAGAAGGGTTAGACCTGTAAGATTCATACTTCACCCATGCTAGTTTCAAGTTGCCTGAGCCACAGCCTAATAACTGTAACTAATGGAGAAGTTTTCCCTGTCTTACTTCCATCATATTCTAAACTTAGTAAACCTATTCACATTTCTTTTTAATCTTCAGTTGCCTCTTACACACTCATTTAAACTCCTGATAGTTTCCACAGTTTCTGGTAACTGGTGACCAAACTGGTGGCTGGAAAGGTACACCATCTGTTAGACATCTGCAAGGGCACAAAGAGCTATCTTAATCCAGCTATCATGTAATTCACAGTCTCAGGACTAACTGAAAATACTCCTGGAAACTTGACTAACTATTAATAAAGCCACCTGGAACAAAGTCTAAAAATAACTATAAGTTTCATCCGTCAATTCGTATCTCATGGTCCACATGAATTTGCTACTGCTAGTGCAAGCTAATATTTACCTGCCTTTAATCAGCAGAATGTATTTAGAATAAAGTCTAAGTACACCTGTTAGCATTACTCATTGTGTATTCACATTAAAATGCCAACCCAAAGTTGAAAAAAAAGACAAACGTTGTCCTAAAAGCAGTTTCTGCAAAAGTGAATCATTCACATGACATTAAATCACAGAGACAGCTGTTATAAATAAACCAGTAGGTTTTAGTGAAGTAATTTCATTTTTAATTAATTGCTTATAAATATACATACCGTGTTTTATAAATCCTTCCCTAGGTAATGGTAGAGAAGCATACACAGGATGCACTAATAGCTTTCCTAAGAAGGTGCACAATCATGCTCTCTGGCTAGTCTTTTGGGAAGGGGGCTTAATTTTTAATGAAATCATTCATTGTCCCTAAATTTTCTTCCTTTTGTAAATCTCCGTATGCAAACAAAAAAGAGAAGTGTCTACAGAAAATGGATTTAAGTTGTTAAGGATGACAGCACAGAGACACACAGTTGACTTCCCCCACCCACTGAATTTACAACAAAGGCTAAGACAGAAAAATGTAAACTAATTAGAGTGTGTCATCTGGCATTCTGGAGCAGAGTAGTGGACCTGCGGGCACTTAGCAGTTGTCTACAAAGATCTGTAGCATGCATAATCAACCTGTCAGTGAATAACAAGATTAGTGCTGTGACTAATAGGATCAAAGTTCCATAAAGCAAGAGATTAATAAGAACGCTACTTAATTTTAAAAACCACAAATGGCATTTCAGTGGTTATAGTTTGCTTTGGTTGTTAGACAGCAAGTGTCTAGCTCAAATATATTTATAGCAGAGAGAAAGCTCACATTTCTAAAGCATCTCTGGATATACTGATAGGTTAATAAACTGACCACTTACTCGGATGTGGGAAGAGGATCTTCTAAGAAATAGGGATCCTGCATAGCCTGTTCTGAGGTAATTCTCTTTATTGGATCCATAGTGAGCAATTTCTGAAGCTGCAAAAATAAAAGATAAAAAGCTCTTCATTACCAAAACTGTTTACCGAAACTTCACTGAGTTATTACTGAAAGATGAGTCGATACAAATGTGTCTGAACTCAAAACCCTAATCATAAATGGCATTACCACATTCTTCTCTCATTAAAATAGTAACTTAATTTCCCATTGAAGATCACCTATTTTTACTTGTGAAGCCCAGGAAAATGTTTGTGACCGGAACTGAGTAACAAAAACATCCAAAGAGTTTCCACAACATACCAGCAGCTTTAACCATAGAATCATAAGCCAGTTTGGGTTGGAAGTTAAAGGTCATGTAGTCCAACCCCCCTGCCAACGAGCAAGGACACCTTCAACTAGATCAGGTTGCTCAGAGCCCCGTCCAGACTGACCCTGAATGTTTTCAGGGAGGGGGCATCTACATCCTCTCTGAGTAACCTCTTCCAGTGTTTCACCACCCTCACAAGAAGTAAGAATTTATTCCTTACAGCTAATCTAAATCTACCCTCTCTCAGTTTAAAGCCATTACCCCTTGTCCTATCACTATATGCCCTTGTAAAAAGCCCCTCCCTGTCTTTCCTGTAGTCCTCCCTTTAGGTACTGGCAGGCTGCTACCGGTCTCCCTGGAGCCTTCTCTTCCCCAGGTTGAACAGCCCAAACTCTTTCAGCCCATCTTCACAGGAAAGGTGCTCTAGCCCTCTGAGCATCTTCACAGTCCTCCTCTGGAGCCACTCCAACAGGTCCATGTCCTTCTTATGTTGGGGACCCCAGAGCTGGACGCAGCACTGCAGGTGGGGTCTCACAAGAGCGGAGTAGAGGGGGCAGAATCCAGAATCACCTCCTTCAACCTGCTGGCCACACTTCCCTTGATGCAGCCCAGCATACGGTTGGCTTTCTGGGCTGAGAGCACACATTGCCAGGTCACATCCAGCTTTCCATCTACCAGTACTCCCAACTCCTCCTCTCTTTAATGGTCTGTTCAATTCCCACAAAAAGATGTAACATGCACATGTTTAGCCTGGTTTCTTCAACTACGCTGCACTTAACTGGAAACAACATCATATCCACCTAAATTCAAGTAATTCTTAGCAAATGATGATGATGATAATAATAACAACAACATCAACAACACTGATTCCATGTCCATTATTGCTCGTTATCTAGTATAGTCATATTAGTACATCTCCATTGTCATCCATAGTATCTTAAAGATGTTATATGAAGTCACTCCTTAGAAAATCTCGATGCTGTAAAAGAAAGTAGCAATCAAAGTATTCAAAAAACCCACCCAGACAGGTAACTTTATCACCCACTGCCGAGTGTGCTTTTCCATTCTGACAGATGTGGACTCTCAGACACATCTGTGTACTACATGCTGCTCAAAAGAGCAGTTGTGCAAAATCTTGAATTTTAGTTCATTTTTTGCATGACATGATGCAAAATACTCTAGAGAAGTCCAATAAGCTGCCTCCTCCATGAGCACATCAAGTTGAGCTCTGGTGCTGTTGCATCATCAGTGTAAGACCTCAGTCTTTCTCTTTGTAACAACTGATGAATCGGATAGCAGCTACATGAAAAAAAACAAAAACAAAACAACAACAACAAAAAAAGAGAAAACAACAACAACAAAAAAAAAAAAAAAAACAAAACAAAACAAAAAACAAAACAAAAAAAAAATCTTTCCAAAATGCCTGTATTGGTTAAAGACAATGAAGATGACCACAAACTATAAAAATGCAGAAGACAAAGCAAAGTATAATGTTTTACAAAATAGTTGAACTCAGTTCAACTAAAAATCCAGTAAAACCTTACACTTCAAGAAAGTACCTCTTACTCTCATTGGGAACTGTTAACAGAGGGCTAAGAAGGACACTAAGTATTTGCTGCCTGATACCCAACATTAAAAAAATGGCTTAGAAGATGTTTCAGTTACCTATAGAAGAGCAAAAATCCTAAGGTAATACACAAATGAAAATTTAAGAAAATAAAACTGACCTAACCAAAGCAAAGTGAAAAATTTGCATAAACAGAGTTATAAACACTGCTATTTAGATGGACATGTTGTGAGAAATGCTTAGGATAAATACCCAGGAACGCCTTGAGTAACTTCAGAGACCAATAACTGACACGAAGTCTAAATTCTGCACAATGTTAAAAATGGAAAGTAATTCTAAAAACTGGTTTTACTCTTTGTATTGTTTTTACTCTTCCATTCTGATTTTGAACTTATGTAAACATTTCAGGAGTTGGCTGGACTTAATACATTTGTCACTGCAGCATCTCAATAGTGGTTTTCAATAAATAAAAAAACACATTGAAAACATCATGCTGTCTCCATGGGTCTGAAGCTTCTTCTCTGTTTTAGGAGTAGCAGGCCAGAGGGATTTTATTTAACTCTAGCACTGAACTGCAGTGATGTATTCTAAAATTGTTTCTTATTCAAAAGGTCTGGTGTACATGCATATACTTCTCCCCATCCACCCAGCAATTTTGTGGAATACAGCTGTGCTGGACAAGCAACTTACATGGGCAGATTCAGATAACCTTCAGACACTACACAAAAAAAGGAAAATATTGAGTCTCCATTGAGTTTCACCATAAAATACCGTGTCTGAAGCAAAACTACACGATGACGTATTGTCAAAGACAATTATCGTTAAAAGAAATGCAACACTTCCAACATACTTTTTTTTTTTTTTAAATCATGGATCTAACAAAATATGTAGAAACTACATAGGCAAATAATATTAATTTTACATTTGCTATTAATACTTTTAATGGAATTTAATTCACTTTTTCATAAAGATCCAGTGTCATGATTCATGTCTGAACTGGTCACCTCCTTTCACTAGCTATTAAGTGAGCATACACAACCACAGTGCAGACCTCCACACTGCAGATAGCTAACGTGAGGAAAGTATATTTTTTCTCCTCAGCCTTCAGTTTTAATGGCATGGTTAAGAACATAATAAATATGTATTACCACCATCAATCCAGTTTTGGTTTTCACCTCATCAACAAGGACTCACAATAAGTTATTTCAGGTTTCTCAGCCTGCATGTAGTCTTTGCACAATGTCAGTTTGAACAAAACAATTCTTGAAATTCCCAGAAAAGGGGAAGGCAAAAAATGAGAAAGGATTGCCAACATACTGAAAAACATCACAATCAAAAAACATTGCAAAATTCTGGCACCATTTCTGGCAATTAGGTTATAAAGCTGCTCACCACATGCTGACAAAATGTGAGCAAATTTGGTCATAACCAGCAACAGAAAACAAAAACCACAAGAAAAGTCTAAAGACTGTGCAACCATGATCACACCGGGGAATCAAAACTATTTTTCCCCCCTTGTTCAGGTGCCAGCATAAAAGTGAATCTTCCACTTATTACTACAAATATTTTCTATTAATTAAAAGACATAAGAAAAAATGCAGTAAACTATCTATCGGCAATGAACAGTACAATCACTGCAGTTGGTATGGGCCACCAACACCAAACGAAAGATGAAGCATCACTCAACCAGGAGCAGCAACCCTGTACCCATTTTCTAGGGTGTAAGCAAATAAATAGGAAAAAAAAAAAAAAATCAGGGAAGTGGGGAAAAAATGTAAGCTGCAAAAGCAGGAAAGACCCAAAGTTGTCTCATGTAACACATCAGTTCTGCATATGAAAGTGGACCATGTGCATGAATGACAGTAAAGAGGGGAAAAAATCTGGTTAATTCAAGTTGGGAAATCAAAACATTTCATTTTTGGCAATAACAACAAACTCTGGATTTACTACTCCAGGAATTATTAATTCTGTTCTATTTTACAATAGCTGATGTAAACAGTTTATCTGTTCCGATGCAGAGTAAAAGGGCTGTGAAACAGCTTGTAGAAGAGTAGGATCTTGGAGTATCTCTGGAAGAACCGGTACCAAGAGATTTGCTGAACTTGTTCCGGCTGTGGTGGAGGGGCCCAAGGCATTCATCTGCAGTTCAGCCTGGACTCAGTGAGAGTGCAAACCTAAGACACCTTCTGATTTTGACAGCCCCTGAATACAGCTTTTACGATGTTACTTAGGAAAGACCAGGGTTTTTAAATGGGATCTGATTTTCACTGTTCTGACAGATAGCAGTGACTGAGACGATTCTGTTAGAGCTAATTAACAATAAACTTCACAGTACTTGGCTGACAATCTGGACATATGGGAGGTACAGAAGAGCATGGCTATGTCTACACTATTAAATGCTCTGCTTTTTAGCTTGCGTGACACTGACACCATCCAAATCGCATGAAGTGCTCTCTCTTGCTACCAGTTTTGTTGAAGGGAAGGTGGGCAGAACTCCAGACCAAGCGAGTGGGTGAGACAGCAGTTGAGCAGCGTGTTCAGTTAGGGGTCCACGCTCAAACTCACCTCCTGATCCTCCTGCTCAGCATTAACAGATATGACCAAGGATGGAGGGGTGGCAGTGGCCTGGTAAAGGAGACCATCACTGCTTTTTGGTATAAATACAAACATGCTGAATAAAAATGTTGAAGGGAGAAGAGAAAACACTGTAGTATGTGTTTTAAGCTATTCTCATGTGATTATTCTGCATCTAACTTTGTTGTTCTATTTAAAACAATTTCTAAAATTGCAAGACTGGGAGAGCAAATGAGAAATGTCTGGTCATTTTGGCCAAAGCACGCACAGCTCTTAATAGAAGCTAGTTGATACAGAGAAAGTCTTTTTTATGGACTGCCAAGATGTACAGTACAGCCTGTTATTATAAGGTATATTATTTATAAAATAAAGTTAGTCACAGTGTACTTGACACCAGCTCAACTCTCACTTTGAACAAGTGTAATTTATGAGGAGCTTGATTTATTTATTTTTTTATGCATGCAAGAACTTACCAAGTGGAATGCCTTACTATCTGGTTTAACTTTATGTTTTTCCATATATTTGATAAGGCTGCAGTTGGTATACCTAGAAAAGGAAAAATGTGTGACATCTCTAATATGCAAATCACCAATACTGCAAAGCTTTCTTAGTAGCCACAAAACATATTAAAAAGATCAGTTTAGTCTCCACTGCTAAACCACTAAGCGTGGAAAAAACACAGCTACCAACACCAGAGAGGACTTAAAAAAATCATTCAGACACTACAGAAATGCACTTCTCTCCCTCACATGCTTGTAAACAGATTGCATCTCCACAAAAAGAACACTTTTAACCCACATACAGACAGCGAACTATCACTTGGATTTAAACCGCCTTTTAGCAATTTTGCTACTAGAGAGTTTCATTCTATGTTATTTCTAATGCCAGTAAACACGGAGATAATACTAAGCCTATCTTAACACCCTCCTTGTAATGCACAGGTTGCTACAAGAACATCTATGAATTCCCTTTTTTGAAGAGTAGCTCAGAAATAAGGTTTCCACATGGTTACAATAGCATGGCAGATGCAAGAAATGTATGTAACAGTACAGCCCCAAATCCCTTGGCATGGAAACAAGGCAACAGGTAAGGTCTTAAGTGGAGGTATTAGACTCTGGCAATATGACAGCAAAACTGAAAGGTATTCTTTTCTTTACCCTTCACAAGCTACCCTAGACAACAAACCTGACAATTATACCCACTGTTTGCTGGAAACAGTGTAAGGTTACCAGATCCCTTTCATGCAGCTATCACAGAAAAATAATTTGCCATAACACAGATTTGGAAACAGCTGGGGCAAACTGTGCTTAGCAATCTTCAAAGCTCTGTGGGGTCTTACTGGCATCACCCGTTTCACAGCTGCCACCTCACCATTTACAGTCTGTGTCTGACTACTCTTCTGATTCACATCACCTCAGCAGGCCAAGTTCACCATTATGAAACAACGTGATTTTTCTTTTTTTTTCACAATCTAGGTCATAACCATTTCATAGTCCTTGTTTGGCATATACATAGAAAATAACCCGAGCTACATGAAATTTAGGGTAGGAGGGGAAAAGTAAGATATGCTTTCTTAAGAAAGTTCGACTCAAAGGAGACTTACGTGTTTCTCCGGAAATCTTTCATTAAAGTTGAATGTTCAGGCATTTTCTTTATGTCTTCCCAATCTTTATCTGCAAAATCAATATTTATTAATAATTTTTTTTCTTCCCCCCACCCCCCAAGTAAAACAAAGGCTTTTCAAGTATCTCCGTAGCCCCGATTTTCTTCTTCATCCTGCTTCTCTAACCTTGCAGTTACTTATTTCTTTGTACTCCTTCATCACCTCTTCACAATAAATCTTCACAATACCAACACCTAAGACGTTCCAGCTGTGTGCTGATTAACTCAAGAACTTAAAAAACCAGCTGTCAGCTACAGTGAAGATCACCATATGCCCAGAAGACAACACAGAAGAACAACATGTCAGCCATTGTGCTTGCACCCTTCAGGACTGTTATTCAATTTATTCAGGCACAGTCACAATCTCAGGACAGGAGTACACAAGACTCCTGCAAACACTCTCTCCTTCTAAGGATATTCTATTCTGACAGCACTGTCTTTAGTTACAGGAAAATGCCCAGGGGTACTGTGTAAATTTCTTTTGTCTCAACATAAAAGAAACACTATTAACCAACAAAAGGTTAACAAAAAGTAACATCTGCACACTCAAAGAATATTTCATCTCAACCTCTGTGTAGACAAAACCTGAAACGGATTTAAAAACAAAACAAAAAAAATCACTACCAGCACCTAGCCTCAAATGTATTGTGCTGTGTAACTCCTGAAAAGGCTCTGAGAGCAAGTAGTTCGATTCAAGTAAAATCTTTCCTAAGTCTTATCACAACTGCAGAACACTGGCATCTTAAAAATATGAAGTGAATAAATAAATCAGAGACTAATTACTAGATTCTCTTCTTTCCCTATCCCCTATTCCAAAGACATGTGAAATTGTTTCACATATGGCAAGTGTCAATTAAAAAGTAAAAAATTTGCTGCAATTAAATGAAAAATAGTATTTTTTGGTAAGAACCAAAAGACTTGGGGGAGGGGGGAATCAAATGTAGATCATTAGAAAGGATTACTGAAACCAATCAGAAAACAATAATGAGAGTACCATCTATTTATGAAAGCTAAGCAAAGACAATGCGAAACCCACATGAATTAAGAAAAGCATAAGAAAAGGGTAAAATTCTAGGCTGAAAGCAGAAAAGGACAGTATTTTTTAAAGAAGCAAAAATAAGGAGGATTTTCAAGGAATAAAAAAAACAAACAAACCAAAAAAGTACTTATTATGCAAAGGCAACACTTTCAGGAATGTCATACAGGAGTACAGAAGCAATGAAGTACATACCAGACAAAAAAAAGAGAAAAATAAGAGTGCATTTAGTAACAGAATTCTAGAACCACACAAAGATAAAGATCACAAAATTCATATGATAGGAAGAAGACAGACCACCAAGAACAGTAAAGGAAAAGATTATTAATAGTAAATGGACAACATCAGGGAACACAAGCAGTGAGGAGAAAGGTGACCAAAAAGTAAAAATAAGGCCCCTGTAATTCTGACATCTGCGATTATGTGAACACCAGGAGAAAAAGCGTTAACTGAAAAGATGCAAGGCAGCCTGTGGAAAAACAAGATATGACCAACACTGAGGGGAAAATGCAACAAATGATATTCACATTGTAATTTATTTTGGTTCATGGAACCTGTTCTTTGTTCCGGTTTGGAATAAAGAAATGTTCTCCATATGACAAGCTTTCTACAAGGAGGAAAAACGTCCATGGAAATACCCTCCCTTACTTCCAAATGCTATGTTTAATTTAGTATGAATTAAAAATCTGCAAAATACGCACTAAGTGTATACATACTTGGTTGGTTTCATCCAATCAGTTGCTTTCCAAATCTACCATCAGTACTGAAGAAACACAGAAATATTCCTTCTGGTTTTTAATCATCCACTATTAATCATGATCTTTTAGAATTATAAAACATATATATGCACAGATGATCCTATCATTAATTATGGGTAAAATATCCAATATGACCGTTAGATTGTAGATTTATAACTCATGAAATAAAGATAGTGTTTGAACAGCTTTGTTGCTTTGATCAGTTGCCACCTTCATATGCAAAGAAAGCAATAAAGATATCTTTCTTTGAACAGCAGTGATAACATACAGTATGTACCTGCAGGAAATCCCATTACATTGAATATTCTGTCCAGCTGGTCATGGTGATAAGGATTACTAGTTTTGATATCTTCTTGTCGACAATGGAATATTGGCTCTGATGTTAGCAGCTCTGCAAATATACACCCTATGGCCCAAATATCTTTAGAAAAGAACAGAAATGAAAAAAATCAAATTAATCTTTCCAAAAGCATCTTGGTGAGGTAGAATGTTAGTGTATAGCTTAGCAGAGATAAGATCCCTGCATTGAAAATTTCAAGTTTCTACTGTAAAAGTGCAACATTTCCTCAACTTCTTTTAGCTATGCATAGAGGTATACAATTTAGTAACTACACAGGAACTGAGAGAATATCATACAAGTTTTTGTGGGTTTTTAAAGTGTAGTTACCATTTACTGCTATAAAAAAATAATTTGATTGAGAACCAGAGGAAACTCTTTGGGTAACTGTCTGCACATAAAATACAAATGAAGAAAAGCCAACCAACGTCTTGCCCATTGACTGCTATCCTGTCCCCGCCAGGAAACGTGCCCTCTCTGATCAGCTGCTGGGTTTAATGTGGGTTAAGTGACCCAAAAAATACAGTTGTAGTGAGAAGTTGAAAAGCAGTGATTTTAGAATAAGCCCAATGCTATCTATAAAACCTTGCAGAAAGAGAGTAACAAAAAAAACACTTCATCCCCACATACCTCACCTCTTTGTTTGATAACATTCATTAAAACCAAACCCCTTTAACTGCTGTGTCCCAATCGGCAAAATCAGATAGCCTGAATTTTCCCAGTTGTTCTTCAGATTTTTTTTTCTAGTATGTACAAGCGCAATTTTTAACTTACATAAAGTAATACTACACTGAACCTTGAATGAACAAGAAAAGGTCATGAACAAGGACAAAAGCAAATGATGCAGAGAGCATAACCCCATTACTCAGTGTTTGTATACAGTCAGTTTTTATATATGCTGAAAAAAATTTATGTACTACAGGCTATGACTGTCCATGCAATTTCACATGCTGGAAGCAGAAGAAAATGCCAGTAAAGTGAAGGAACATGTGAACGCAAAAAAACCCAAAAAAGGCCGTTTAAAGGAACATACATTTCTTTAATATAGAAAAGAAATAGACTATTAACAGAAAAGTAAATGAAAATACATCTAATGTCAAACATTACAATTTCTGACAAAAACACTGACATGATCTTAAAAAAAAAAGGCAACGGCTAAGGTCTGAGGAAAGAATTTCAGGTTACAGAAAGAACATGTATGCCGACATACAACCTCCATGTTTGTGCTAAGTACATGGAGCGTTGCAGGGGAATTTATTACCCCAGAAATGGTTGCCAGGCTTTAGCATATCTTTTATACCAGCCAGCAAGAGAAAAACTTGCCAGTCCTCTTCCCTACAGCCTCTCTCCCTCCCACTGCAAAGCTGTTCACATCCACGAAAGGTTCCTCCGTCCTACAGCCACGGCACGGCTCCTGCCGCCGGCGATCCCTCGCCCCCGAAACGGCAAGAGCAGAGCCTGGCAGAGCGACGTCAGCCCTGCCGTGCCGAAGCTGTTAAAATTCGGACTGGTAAGTAGGAGTGAAGTGGTGAGGAGGACGCAGCATTAACCCGATGTAACTAATGCCGTCCTCACAGCCCCTGCGTTCTGTGAGGTTGGTTTGGTTTTTTGCTGGATATGCCCGATGCGGCATCACAGCCTCCTAGCCTGTGGCACGACACTGACCACATCTCACCACTTTAAGCAGACCCTGTTCACACTTGTGCTTTGAAAAAAGCCACAGAGAGGCTAAAACACAGCTTATTTTTACAGTTTAGTTTCAGCTGTACATTCCTCATTTCATGTATTTCTTACACTGGGTAAAAAGCGCTGCAATAAAATCAATGCACTGTGTCTCATAATAGAGATGATACTAATAGCTTGAAGATGCACCCATATTTTGTGTTGCCTCTAACAGCATTTATGAAAGTCTTGTGTGAAAACCGTATAAAGTTCTGCTGCGTCACAGGGCATTTGGAGCCAAAACCCAGAAATGTATCATTCCTATATATAGCCAGAGATCACAGTAAACTACACAATGTGTCAAAGTTTAATATTTTTTCAAGAAATCAGTAACGTACCTTTAACTCAGCCACTGTCCTTTGTGCTATTTATCAACGCTTCAATATTTGGTTAGACTTTACATATAGAACAAAATACTAAGTTTTTGTCCAATTTACTCACCGATAGCTTTGGTATAATGCCTTGCTCCAAGAAGCAACTCTGGAGCTCGATACCAGAATGTTACAACTACTGGATCCAAGTCTGCTAAAGGCTTCAGAGGTGAATTAAATAATCGGGCAAAGCCCATGTCAGCTGCAAAATTCAAAGAGAGATGCTTTAAAATTTGAGGAAAACTACCAATTTTTCCTTTTTTGTTTTGTTAAACAAACTGAATGAGTTTACTTGTTAGCGCTACCATCACTGCTAAATAAAATGGAAACGCAGACTGTAGCAGATAGGAATTCTGTGAGCAGATTTTCTTAAAGCTTTTGTAGAAGTTACTGGATGTCATCACCTATAAAGTATATCATTATAAATCATTACTAACATGAGCCATTTCAAACAAAGAATTAACCATTGTTCTGAAAAAGTGCATCGACTCACTTCTCAGGACACTGGTAAATCCTGACTCATTTTACCTGATATTCTCCAGTAAAACATTCTGTTGTTACAGGATGGTGTTTCAAGAAACAGTATTTTAAATGTGAGCAAAATGCACGTTCTGCAAAGGTTAGAATGATTTATAATACATACATGCACATCACAAAAGCTCCCCCTTCATGAAGTTAACTGTAGCAAGATTTCCTTCACACAAAACCAGCAACTAAGCCCCCAGCATCTGCCTCCCTGCTCATTTTCTGTCAAGATGTATTTCCAGTATCAAGATACCAGTACTAAATACCATTTAGACTGTGTTTTTAAAATTCTGTTTGGGGGCATTATATCATTAAAAACCGCTTTTTAGAATTGCTAGTATGCAACTGTCTAGAAAGCTGTCTGAACTACCAAATGTAAGTGATACAGGAAAAGCTGGGCAGAGACTAAAATATGCACCTTCTCCCAGGAAACTGTTTTCCCGACCCACCACTCTCCAAATCCCAAAACAGAGGGACTCTGTGGTGCAGGGATATACACATGCTGAGAAAGACTTGAATGAAAGGAGATGGGTAGCCATTCTGAGGGAAAAGGACCTACACGCTATAGCTCACTGGTTGAGGGAAAACTGCAGTGTAAATACGGGTCTCTGACTTGACTACACAATCCTTCATTTTTTATCACATGCATTCCTATTTATGACTGTTTTAATGCATTTAAAAAGAGAAACATTTTACAGTTTTCTACATTAAAATATTGATTACTCAATATATGATCAAGTCACTAGTAACTCTGAAAAATAAGGAAAATTGTTGGCAGAAGGTGAATTTATGAATCAAAAATGACACAAAAAGCCTATAAAATTATTTTAAGTTAAATACCAGTTATGTATTTTTTAGAAAAATTAGTTACACTGGAAAAGTGGAAGCCCTTGGTATGGATATAACTTCTGCATTCTTTTCCTGCTGTGGCAAGATCTTAAGAAAATAAGAAAAAATAATATCTACATTTTGATGACATGCTTAGAAATCCAGGGTCCCCCTCCCACTCTTCCCCCGCTGGGAATGGATGGCTCAGAGGACTGGTGGTCCGATACAGAATCTTTCACCTGTCCATTAACAGAGTCTGACTAAATTTAGTTATGTTCGAAGTTATTCCCAAATTAATTCAAAATTATAAATTAAGAAATAAATGGGTGGTCTATGTGCAATTACTAACAAGTAGTTGTGTACAGCAAATATCACCACCACCGTTGAAAATGAACATGCCCAGAGGATGACCTAGATGCTCAATTTTGGAAGCAACCGCTCCATGAAGAATAAGGTAATAGTAAGAGATTTTTCCCTTCCGCTGTCCATGCTGTACCGGTTTTGTACGGAGAAGACCTCAATCTCTACTGTCAACCTTAAACCTCGGAAGGGCACTAAAAACTTTCAGGGTAGGATCTGCAGAAGTGTTCAGCCCTGGCCCATCTGCTCCTTGGATTTCAAAGGGTACGGGAAGGACTAGAGCAGCACTGAACGCTCCAAGAAAATCCTACCCCGAATCATTATACTAGTGATTAACCATGTAGTTCAGATAAACAAAACAGTAAGAGTACAGAGCAACAATGCAGAAGAATAATCTCATAAAAGAAAGCCAGAGGGAAGTGAAAAAGATGAGCTAGCTTTAAAAAAACCCTTTCCAAACGGGGCTGCATTACCATAGCAAATATAAATCGGCTGTGCATTAGCAGTCTGCTGTCAAAGCACTGCCACACTAATGCACAGCCTGGTATAGCTTATTACTGTTAGACTACAGTTAATTTTTATTTATTTATTTACTTTAATTTAAAACAATTGAAGTTCTACAAATTATCCTCTCACTGTGAACAGTAACTCCCACCAGAAAACATTACAATAGTGGGGAAAGTGTTGGGTCCTTCCTACCCGGGTACACCGCAGTTTGAGCATTTAGCAGTAGTTCTCACTAAGCATTTTGGCTGGATTACTGTGTTTTCTGGACTTTAATATCCTTTGCATTCATCTTCAAGGGACCTATCTACCCTTTCAAGAACATTTTGTAGGCTAAATGCCACCTTTGATTCCATTATAAAACTTAAGGTTTGTAGTAATGAGTAGTTCCCTATTTAGATTTTATAAGCAGCAGTAAGATAATGTCATGGCATTACAGGGGTAAATGGAGGAAATTGTATAATCCCATTTCTTTCTCCTCCTTTCCCCTATCTAGCTCTCATCTCTATCCCCATATCAAAATCCCCCACCCCACACACCCACGTAAACAAAATATAATGACATTTTCCACTTTTCATTGATGAGGCTACAGCATTTCATCATCAGAACTGGTGCATGGGGCTAATATCAAGAAGCCAGTCACTCAGAAAACAGCATTTAGGCAATGTGCCCAGGCACATACTAGTATTACAGTGACTACTTTAGGTGGTACAACTGCACCTTCAGAACATTCTAACTTAAATGCTACACTGGGACTTATCAAAGATATAAACATACCAATTTTTACTCTTCCTCGCTCAGGACCTTCACCCATAACTAAAATATTAGCAGGTTTCTGTGGAAAAAAAAATAAATATACAATACATATACCACGATAAACCTAAACATTAGTCTCTGAAAAGTTAGTTAAGCTTTGTTTTGCCAGTTTTAAACCATCTTTGTTTTGATCAAAATGACAAGTTTCTCTGTCACAGTAAAGCTGTGCAAGGACCCAGACACAGGCTCTCCCTGACTGCATCTTCCTTATGTTTCCTTTTGGCATTTCTGTGCTCCAGCACCACACTCTCTAACTGACACCCTGGTGTCTGTCCTCAACCCACGTGAGCTGGCAGTCGCCTAGCCACCGAGATTTCTACCAAAAATCACCCTAGATCTTTTTGGCAGGAGGCAGTCCCGTTGCTGCCCACCACCTGCATCCCCAGCACAGGGGCAGGAATGCAGCTCTACAACATGCTTTGCCCGTGGTCATTAGGCACATCTGCAGACACATTTTACATAAATAAAATACCTGAGTGAGATACAGATAAACATTACCATATCACTTTATATTGGAGAGAAAAAAAAACAATCTAAATCATTCCTATTTGTAAATGTATACCAATTCAGACAGCTGCAAAACTGGAAAGCATTGTCTTCACATTCTTTTTCTCTCCATCTTCCTTTTCTTTCTTTTACTAGGGAGGTGAGTTAAAGAGTTGAGCTACAGTTCAGCTGGTTAGAAACATAACCACTCACTTCTTAATCCTACATTTCTGCCATCCTGTTTCTTGTAATCCAGTCTTGGCATCTGCAGTCAGAAGACTTCTCGAATACTAAGAATATAGAAATCAAACCTGCAGTGCTCATTTTGAGGGAAGAAGATCGGGAAACTCCCAACTAGAACTGAAAAAGTACGCTAGACTTGATTTGAAATGGAACAATTTAGACTCCCGTTCATACTGTAAATCCTGGACAGAACAGGGGCTACTGTTCAGTTGTGAACCGTAAGAATTATAATAAGGTTGAGTTACAGCTCTCGCTTTGCTTTCCCAGTTTAAATCAATCTAAAGAAAAAAGTACCCCCAGGAAGACAGTTTAGGCTACCTAAAGGTTAATATAATAAATACTAATATCTTAATGTGATTTACCAAACATGTATTCTAGGAAATTCTCAAGTCTTCCTGAATCTATCAGGCTCTGGTGTAAACACATTCAAAGAGACAGAAGACCACAATTTGATATTGATCTAGCAGTAATTCATATTATGCAAAACAAAGTGCAAAAAATGAATAATGCAGCAAAAAATTTCAATGAGAAACTTAATTACTACTGCTTATGAAAGGCTCCGACATGGATTTCTGAAACTGTACAATCCACATACAAAATATATAAAAGGAATTTGAGATGTTGCATCTGTTCCCTGACAGAAAATTAAAGACAGATGTAAATGTTATAGCTTGATTGTGATCAGAAAGGTAAGATAGATCCCATTATCTTTCCAACAGCAATAACAGATCCAACTTGTGCTGCATTAGCTCAGTGATATCCAGGAGAACTCGTGTTCCACACCACCACAACCCCTTTTTGTTTGTTGGTTTGTTTTGGTTTGGGTTTTGCTGTTTGTTTGTTTTGTTTTTTAAATAAAGGCATACACTCCAGGTAAGTACTGCTTCACCCAGGGGAAAAAAAAAAATGCAGTATGTGGGCACACAGCTCACAAAGCATTCAATTTTGACTGTTTCTAGAAAAGTTCTAGAAATAAACAAGCAGCATAAATCTTTAAATTCAGATTTAATGTTGAAGTTTAAAGCAATTCAAATTGCTAAGTAAGAAAACACATAATTTCACCACATAAGCCATTCTATTGATAGGAAGTGACTCAAAGAAAATATGTGTATCTTTTACAAAAGCTGATTCAATATATCTGAGGTTAATAAGCTACATGCCTAATTAATATTTTTTTGAGTCGAGTTAACGATACATTATACAGGCACTTAGAATTTTCAGATAAGTAATACATTGACCTAAAGTATAATTTTCCCCCTGCACTTTCACAGGTTGATAATACTCTACAAAAATACTTGTAAATCCTCGTAATATTTTTACCTTAAAATATTTTACTATTTGGATTTTGATAGGGACAAGGGGCCATATTCACACAAAGACTACATTATGCCAGATGATTAATCAGCACAGCACTGGGTAACAATTTCTGCCCCAAAGATGATCTACCCTAAATTCAAGGTAGGTACAGATGAGAAGAGAAAGCAAAAACTGATGACACTGTACTTCTTAGCAAAATAAGTATCAACAGCTTGATTCACACTCGGATTTTTTTTTTTTTTCTCTCAAGTTTTACAGAAAACATTTAAAATACAGTCAATTTAGAAATCCGTGTAGGAGTCTTCTAAAGCCACAAAATAAAAAAACCTCAGTCAATCTGGAATAACCATTCACAGCAGTTCACCCCTCTCTGGAGCCAAAGGCCCTTCACTGAAACAGTTGTTTGAAACTGAAAATTCTTACTACAAACAAAAATATTTATCATCACATCACTGTAAAGATACATCATCAAAAAGATTAACACCACCACCCCATCCCACCCCCCACCCCACCCAACCCCCCCAAATTTAAAATCAGAGGTCTTATTCTGAAGGTTCCCATTCCTAAAAATCATCACATTAGTAGCCTGGAACAACATCATTAGTGGAAAGAATTTTTCAAACAAGACCATTAATCAGTATTTAAGTTCAATAGGGGAGTATCTACAAGAAAGCAGTACAGGGACAGTATTGGTGTTCCTAAAACATAAGCATTTTGAGGACTCACTGAAAAACACTCAAGTCCTCTAACAAAAGTCAAAACATGGGTCAGCAAGTCTTGTTAGATATCTTTGACTCAAGTCCACCATCTGGAAAAAAAAAAAAAAAAAAAAAAAAAAAAGGCAGAACAAAACAACTCCCCAGTTTGTCTCTTTGGGCATTTGAAATTTATTTGTAAAGAAAAATAAGCAGTCATTAGAAACAGAAGGGAGAAATCTTTACAAACTTCAGTTAAATTTGTTAAATTTCTGTTTAATTGCAATTATCCAGAGAAAATGCAAGCTTAAAGTGCTTATGCAAATCCCTCGGACTGAGCAAGTGAAGCAAAATCTTTCAGCAATTTTTGTATTGTGTTCTTAAAACACACTACTTCAAAACAGCTATCTTTTTTAATAACTACAAATGATCAACTTTAAGTCACTCATTTTTGTTCTAATATAAGCATATTTACTTTTGCTGTCAAGTGAAATAACTTGCTCACGCCAGACAAATGCAAATGAGAAAGCTGTTATGATCCTAAACCAAATATGAAGAGCCATGCAGCCATGTACAGCTGAGTACTTCACAGACCAAAAGAACAACTAACAACCCCATAGAAAGAAATTTAAGAACAATCACCCCCAGCCCCACCCTCCCAACTCAGCAGCGAGGGAATAATTCATTCTCATGGAAGAACAGCCTTGTGACCATGGCACAGCACTATATCTTATCTTGTCCTAAATCTGGTT
Organism: Tyto alba; assembly: GCF_018691265.1. NCBI lineage: Eukaryota > Metazoa > Chordata > Aves > Strigiformes > Tytonidae > Tyto > Tyto alba. The sequence continues at coordinate 21,940,970 of NW_024881282.1, read as the reverse complement.
TTGTAGGACTCCTTGTGTGATTCCTAGACAAATCCTCATCTTGTGCATTTAATCACTGTTGCTACTGAAGGGAGAACAAAGATCCTTCACCGAAATATTTTTAGGTACTTCTAATTTAATCATTATTTGCGAAGTGCAAACAGAAATCCTAAGCAGCAGCTTAATTTCAAAAAGAGGCGCTGAAAAATGAGAGGCTGTACCGACAGGTTCATAGATCTACAAAGAACTTCAGGCATCTTCATCCATCTGCCTGACCTGACACGTGATACCGCTCTGTTCGCTCTGATCCTGAGGTCTCTGATGATGCAGGCTGCACGATTTCCCAGGCAATCCACTCTCTCTCTATTGCAGTGTTTTTCCTTTCCTTCTAACACAACTAATGAGGTTATTCCCATTGCCTCTCACACATCAGCAGAAAGAGTAGACAACCACTCCTTCACCGCAAGGACTCCGTACACTTAAATTCTACATCTCTTCTCAGTCCTATCTCCTCAATTAAAATGCCTCTTTTCTGCTCAGTGTTTCCTAGTAGGTTGTTTTTTTTCTGGATATACAATCATTCTTCTTGCTTCCTTCCAGCTGTTCTACCTTGGGCCATCTATTTGTTTGAACTTGAATGCTCCAAATTATACACTGCTCTTGCTGAGGCTTCACTAATGCTAAATATAGTGGAGGGATTGTTTTATATGCTTTGCACAGCATCTTGCACTTTATACAATCCCAGCATGGTATCTTGTCTTGACTCCCTGTGTAAGGCTATTGATTCAAGTGAAGGTTATGAGCCATGCATTTTCTTCACATCTTTTCTCCAGGACTGCTACTTTTTTTTTTTAAAATCCTTGTTCCATTTGAACAAACTTTGCAGTCACATACTGCTTCTTAATATACAGTGAAAATGTTTGTGCTCATTCAGAGGTGAAACTCAGACTTTAGAACTTATGTGGTTTTCTATTTTGAAGATAAAAATACAAACAACATGAAAATTATACCAATCTATGTCTTGATGAGATGCGATCCTATCAAAAAAAGACAGCATTCCTGTTGCTCACAAAGTTATTCATAGGAGTGGGAGATGAATGCTTATTCTGTGTCTGCACACTAGACGTCTGGAAATCACAGGACATTTTCTCATGCTCCATGAAAGGTATTTGCGGTTGGGTCCTCCTTCCACTAAGTTTTACACAAAGCAGTGAGGAAAACACCCGACATTTTTGGAAAGCTTAGCCATTGTGATCTTTGATACTTAGTACTTTCAGCATCAAACCAGGTCTGTAGGAACTATTACTTTATGTATTCTTTTGCTACTAGGCTGTTCCTGAGCTCGTTAGTTTTCAAAGGTTGATTTTAAACATGCCTATCAATGAGTAACGAAAATTCCTTTGAATTATCTATAGTATTATAATGTAGTTGCTACCTCTCCCCCCTACTTAACTGTTTGTAGTAGTTCCATGTGTATTTATGAGCAGACTTACCCTCTTTATACCTCCATTTTAATGCACTTTTTAATAAGGTTTTAGTATAATCCTAACTAATTTTCATTTGGATATTACCATACTGAAGAGCTTGGCTACTAAAACATTATTCGGTAGAGGGTTCACAGTGATGGGCTGAGTCACACCAGGGTCTTTCGTTAACCATTAATATTTGTGCATTGTTGACGGCTGTGCCACTAATTTTCAGAAGTGGCTGTCCCACCCATTTCTACCTGTGATGAGTCAAGATAAATGAAAAAAGTACAACAGCAGTTTTCATTTTAAAAAAGCAGTTTAACTTTAAAAGAACAATATTAAGCAAAGTGATTTTATCCCTAAATTATTCTGCTTTTGCAATCATGGCCTCAACAATGATTCTACTAAGATTTAGAATGAATGACTTATTAATGTTTTAGACTTCAAAGTATTGATATTAAACAATACAGGAACAGATTCAAATGCACAACCCCACAATCTTATGAAAAAATTCAACCCCTTCAGTTGTATGAGAGCAAGTCCCTGAGAAGCATGAAACAGAAATAAGTTAAAAATGTCTTACTGTGAAGTTCATAATTCAATGGCATGGGAAAAAAATAAAACAAAACAAAAAAACCCAGAACTATTTTGAAAGATAACTGCAAGGGCTTACCAAGTTGCAGTCTGCTTGGAAGAGCACTTCCGTGACATAGCGGCAGAAATCTCAATATATTGATGTGGTTTATCACTTCGCAGTTAGGTCCTCTGACAAGAAAAACTGTGCAGCAAAAACCTACTTGCCTTCAGCTAGCCTTGCAAAATTGACACCCCATCTCAGGGTCTATGACCCAAAAAACATTTACGCTTCTTAAAGTCCATCTGTCAACTCTGTTGATCTTCCAAGTAATTATACCATACACCAAAACATTTCCTTATTATCAAGGTGGGATGTTCCCCTATTGTATTCTTTGGGATTGGAACTGACTTGTTTGAACATTTTGCAGTTAAAGAAAATAATTCAATTCTCTTTCCACTTTGAACAAAACTGACTACTTCAATGGTAAATAGTACTCTAGCACAATGGAAGTGTCAATACAATCATATTCAAGTGATAGTATCAGCACTTTTCTGAAGTTAATTTATTTCTTTGAATTCAAAGAAATTGTGTATTCACAATTAAGATAATTTCAGTCACATTTATTAACTGATTTGATATTTTAAAATAATTTATCATCAAAAGACCACCACAAACACTGGTGAAAACAATAGTTCCACAGAACTCAGCATGTATTAAATCTCAACATTAAAGTCTTCTTTTTAATTAAAAACCACATCAATTGTGAAAAGCACTGGAAAACTAAGAAAATCTATTTTAATTTAATACTGCCTGTTAATTAGCTTGTAAAGAATATTTAGGCTGCTTAAAAAAAATAAATCAAGCATCTAAATAAATTTCTCATTAAACCCAGAAACTGATAAAACTACCAGTAACAGTCAAACAAAACCCAAAACCTAAATTATCAAAGCACACATGCTCAAATATTTTAAAAGTACAGAAAGTATTTGGGTAGGATAGAAGATAGAGGGATGCCTTATCTATGCCAGGGAGGCCCTTCTGCCATATTTTATCTCTGTTTCAGCGTGATGAAAGCTGTTGGCCTCACTATTACATTTTTATGCTCTGGCCACACTCCAGGAATTTCTTTCAGTTGCTGTCACTCAATTACTGCCAACTTTGGGTAATATAACTTATTAAATCCCGTACGTAGTCTAATACATAGGCTTTTCTATCACTTTCACTGGAACTGAATTAAAGTTGAAAGAAAAAAAAATTAATTACACTTTTCAGGCCAAATCTCACACTCCCTAAAAATGTACATGAGGACAAGCTGCAGGGTGTGACCCTCTGTACTAACTCTCCAAGGAAGGAAAGGTAGATACCATAGGCAAAAACATTATTACAGCAGGAAAATCTAACATATCAAATAACATTAACACATCATTCAAAAGTGTAATAACAAATTTACTCAATAGAAACAAATAGTCTTGCAGAAATATAGTTCCTGTGGGTTTTGCTACACAAGCAATTACTCTGTCCACAGGTCAGGATGACTCTGGGTGCTGTAGACACATCAGAGCAGGATCAAGTGCAAGAGAAGATTATGCACTGCAACTGGGTTTTAAGTACTACATTATTCCAGATATAATACTATCTCCTTTTTCAATTTAGAGTTCTGCCTCCCAAGTGAGGAATTTGAACGGTTAACAAAAACACTGTGAACCATTTTTGCTCACTCACTTTGTTGGAGCGGCTCCTGCAGGTTGACAGGCATTCAGTAGTATTGTAATCTCATATTTTCACACAAAGGAAGAAAACTGCCTTATTTACTCTTTAGTTTGCATGCAATTGCAGCCCATGCAATTTTCCTTAACAGTCCTATTTTATTTTTGTTTTTCATTTAAATAATACTCTCATCACTTCCATGTCATCCTACTTGTATTGACCAATACATAACACCACCTGTTCTGGATGAAGTAAAAATAAAAAGGCAAAACACCTATGCATTTTTTACTATGCACCTTCCAGTGGTTGTCTGGGCTTTTCTCATGCTTACTTGTTAAAGCACTTTTCTGCACATAACACACACAGTATTTTCAACAATGCCCCGAAGATTATGTTTTGTGTCACTTGTGTTCAGAGCAAGTTTGGTAAAGTTGGGAGTTCATGCAGAGCAAGCTTTTATATGGGACAAGTGTGCCCTATTTGTAAGGTGAATTTTTCAAAGGCTACTTTGAAACCTCTCAGATTTCATCAGAAGACTCTTTTCTTATCTTTTCATTTTTTCCTCTATATTGTGAGTATACATCATTGCATTTTCTTTCTAGATCAGGATGCAGACAAACCAATTATTATGGCTACTTCCTGTATTTTGAACAATTTATATTCCTATCTTCCACAGCATTTTTTGCAGTCATAACTTTACCACAACCTTAACAACGTATTTAGTATTAAAAAAATCCAACAAAACTAAACTACAAACTGTTTCTAAAATTGTATTCCAGGGTTTTTACTAAATCCTATTGCAGCACTTTTATTGACTAATCTTACTTCAAAGGTATATTTGCAATCAAAGAGCTTCTGGTCCTCCATACCTCTTATGTCAGAACCAGAAGTTACGTTTATACTTTCCCCATCTGGCTTGTACAGCTCATTACCTTTACAATAGGAATTAGATCTGAAGTTTCTAGAATGCCTTTTAAAATCTTTTACATACTTCACGTATTAATTCACTCATTCTCTTTTTCGTCATTAAATCTTTCAGTCTGGAGCGTCTTAACAGGACGAGGTGTTCTCTGATGGCTGCAGCTCTTGAAGCCCACATCCTCAGCACCTAAGTCCTAGATCCCCCTCCTGCATTTCTCACTGCACATATTCCATTTCCCTCCTATGCCTTCCTTTCCCACTTCCAGAATCCTCAAGCTCCTTTCCCACCTGCTATCTGTTCTGATGACCAAGCCTACAGGGCCAGCAGAGACAGACATGCACCAGAATGGCCAGCAAACCACTACCTTTAGACCGCAGACAAGCCAAACTGAAGTGGCCCTGGTACAACTCTCAATTCCTTTCCCCCTGAATGCATGTTCTCCTCTATTTGAAATCTGCTTTTCATGAAATTTGAAAGACTTTGACTCATTTGATACCATAACTTTTTAACAAATATATCTGAAATTTGCTAACAGATACAAAGGTTACTGAGGGAACTAACAAAAAAACTGGCAAGCTGAGCTAAGCTTTGTCTTAAGCAGCCAGACTACAGGCACACAGTATTGGCAGACCAACATAAAGGGTTTTTCTTGTGCAACATGCAACGCCATTTGCATTTTTTTCAGCTATTTCTCCTAGAGAGTAGCAAATGCAATCACTTCTCCTATCTAGAACTCTAAAGAACCACCTTGTTTTCTATTTAGAAGTCAGTAGGCAATACGTGGATGGATGTGTTTCTGGTGCTGCTGTTACATATATGTTCCACCAGACAAGGACAAAAAGCCACTGCAATTATATTAATTCTTGATGGAAGGCACTGAAAAGACTGCCTTGATTTGATACACCATAAGATAAAGATGTAAATGGTTATAAAGATCAGTCCTGAAGCATTCTACATAGCACCAAAGGGCTCTAAGGGAAGGAGAAGAAAGAAAAGCTATACTCTTCACAACAGCATTTATAGCCAAATGAAGAACTACAAGTTACTCTCAGACTAAAATTTGCAGTTCCTCTTTTGTAACAGATCTTCACTACCTGTGAACTGGTCTGAGATCACAGGTTAAAAATTATTTGATTTACCATGACATCAAAACGTCAGGAAAAAATACTGTGCTTCCATTTCTTCTCGTGTCTGCAACACAAGTTCTGCAGCAGGTAAGTGAAAAATACCTCACTAAAATATCAATAATCATGGAAGGTAACTTCACATCTCAAAATACTCACCTGTGTTGTACTCATCTGTCCTTAAGACAACTGGTGGTTAAATAAGCAGCCTTACTTTTTCTGTTTTTTGGTTTTGTTTTTTTTTTTTCTTTTTTGCATCTTGTACTAGTTTGATGTAGAAGCTTACACTGACTACAGAACTCCAAATTCAGAAACTTTACTTGCTTTTCCTCTAGGCAGTGACAGCTTAAGAGCAAGTCTGCCTAGGTTTGGTCACATCATTAGCTAGGTAAATGAGAAAAGCTCTTCTAATAATATATACATCACTCCACCTGTACCCTCCATTTAAACTTGAGACAAATATGGTGTTTACTAGAGTTTCAAAACAAGATATGTTCATTAATAGAGCAAAAAAAAAAAGTGTTGCTAGTATCACCACCAGCTGTCAATGACAAGGTTGCGAGAGTTGACTTTTATCACCACAGAGGATTAATTGAGAATTATTCATGGAAAATAAATACTGAGCTAAGAAGCAAGAAAATTATTGATAAACTAAATTCAGTTTCCAGCAAACAAAACATAAGTCAGTACACCAGACAAACTGGTAGCCAGACCTTTTGGAAACACCTGCAGAAGATAACGAAAGACTAAAAAAAAAAATTACTCATCTTTATGATACTCAGATCAGGCTACACTTGACAATCAAGTAAATCAGGCTTTGAACAAAAGCAGTAGTCCAAGAGATGTCGATTTGAAAAATGTTCTTGAAATTGAGATTTCTCACCTTTCCTTGCATTCCTGTTTTCCTCTGAATCAAGTTGATAACAAAGCTTTTTACTTGAAATCAAAAAAATAGCTACCAAAAGTTCCCCTATTCAGCAGTTCATCTTACTATAAATAGGAATCTAACAAGCATTGCGTGGTAAAAGATTATCAAGAACTTTTAGGATTGGTTTCCCATTTTTCACTAAACACTGGTTTCTTGGATAAATTATGTTCGGATATATCTCTTGATATCACTTATCATAAATCTTGGTAGTTTTACTCTACCCTTTCACAATCCTTACTTAAAACTTGTTAAATGACTTCACACTTGCTTGTAAGATCTGAGATTAAGGATGATCAACCTGTAAAAAGGTATGAAAGATTATATCCATAATCAAGAATCGCTTTAATGGAGATGACCTATGAATTAAAAAATTCTGTTTGCTATCTTTAAAGATGGCTAATTTACAAAACCACCAGGAAGTCTTGCAATGAAGACCCAAATACAATAGTCAATCTACTTTTCCAGTTGTATTTTCATTTATCTTTTCCACTTGATTTCAGTGCTTTAGCACAATAGGAATAGTAATCCAGCTAAGAATAAAAGACATAGGGCTAATCCAAGAGCTCTAAAAATAGAAATCTCTAACACTTAAATCCTATAGAACTGATACATTTTTTAATCTCTTAAGACCCTGGTATCTCTTTCTAGTGATACTGTGGTTATAGAAGCATTTCATACCCAAACATGGGTTTAATCTGATGATCCAGCAGAAATGTATCTTTTCGTTTTATGATCACACAGCTTCCAGAAAAAACTTTTGGGGATACATCATCTTTTTTCCTCAGGAGAAGAAAATGGCACCATGTCATCCTTCTCATCATGCCGCAGCCGATACATAGCAAAAATGTCCTCCCTTTGCTGTAAAGGTTTTGTATTTCACTGCTTTCTTCATATCACTCCTTACTCCATATTAGTATTTGATCTTTCATATTCTTCTTATTCACACCTGCTCCCACGTCTCTCTGCCCTCCTCCGGCTTCTCTTCTATTGATTTGTCATGATCTGGATTTCAGATTTTGAAAAAGCAGTAACTGAATTTTTCAAGACAGAGCAAATGGTGAAGATCTAAATCATTCACAGAACGGCTGAGGTTGGAAAGCGCCTCTGGAAATCACCTGCCAACTCACTGAGGGTGTGCTCTGTCCCACTGTGCAGGTTATTAATGATTGTGTTAAACAGCACTGAGCCCCGTATCAGCCCTTGGGACACTCCACTAGTGACTGGTGTCCAGCTTAACTTTGTGGCACTGATCATAATACTCTGAGTCCACCAGCCCAGCCAGTTTTCAGTCCACTTCACCGTGCACTTACCTAGTCTGCACTTCATCAGTGTGAGTACAAGGATGTTACAGGATACAGTGTTGAAACCCTCACTAAGAGAAGCAACATCTACTCTTCATCTATCGAGCAAATCATTGAAGGCTTTCAGGTTGGCTAAGCATGATTTCCCCTTCATAAATCCACGCTGACTACTCCCGATCGCCTTCATGTCTTTCAAATGTTTGGAAATTACTTCCAGGATGATTAGATCCATCACCTTCCTAGTAATCCAGCCAAGAGTGACTAGCATGTAATTTCCCAGATCCTACTTCTTGACCATCCTGAAGATTGGAGTGACATTTGCTTTTTCCCCCCCCTCAGGAACCTCCCCTGATTGCTATGACCCTTCAGAGAGAGTGAAAAAGTGGCCTCACAATGATTTGCTTACATGAAGCACATGATTTTTACATATCTCTATAGGTTTCTCTATAGTGAATTCAGAGATCTCTAAGCAGTATGATTTCTACCTCTCTGATTGAAAGGCTGGTAGTACTGCAGCAATATCCTCTGTATTTCTAACTTCAAATCTGAATTTGTACAAAGTTGACAGACATTAGTCAATCAGCAGTTTGACCTAACAGGCCATTGCCAACAGCAACATCCAAGAAGAAAGCAAACCAAATGGATTCTGATTTGCACAGCAGTTCTTTTAAGAACAGGGAAGTCTGGGTTTTTTGGGTTGATTTTTTTGTTGTTCGGTTTTGTTTGGGGTTTTTTTGTTTGTTTGTTTGTTTGTTTTTGTTTGTTTGTTTTTTTGTTTTGTTTTTGGGGAGGGGGCGGGGCGGGTGGGGTGCATTAAGCATGGTTTTGGGTTTTTTTTCCTGGTTTTTTTTTTTTTTTTTGAAAAGTCACTGGCATAAGCATCAATACTTAGTTTTGCAGTCTCTTCTGATCATTTCTACACTTTGATTAGTTACTAGTTTGAAAGTTTAATTTAAGACAAACAAAATGCTCAGAAAGGCCGGCAGGGGAGTAGTCATGTTCCCTGTAAACAGGAGCATTAATAAACACTAGATAATGTTATTTTAACTACATAATATTTAGAATTATAGTAAATTACAACTCACAGGAAAGCATGTTCTATGCAAGATAACAAGCTTCTGCCACACACACTGTTTTGTGATCTCATGAAAGCACACACATAAAGAAAAACACCCTGGAAGCAAAAACCTTGGGACATGCAACAGCTGACAACCAAAACAGTGGTTGGGTTTGGGCTGGGTTTTTTCTCTTCCTCTGAAAGCAAATCACCAGTAAGTCATTACAATACCTTTGGGGAAATAATGCCTATTATCTTTTCATATACTTAAACAGGGTAGAAGACAATCTGCTTTTAAAAGCTGCTAATGTCTTTCTAGAAATGTGCACAGCTTTTCCTACTATTTAAGCATTTAGGTTCATTCTTTCATGACCACAGTTTTGTAAGCACTAGAACAGGACTGAAGGGCATGCCCGTATTTCTGAAGTAATCCTTGAATATTGATGAGGGAGACCTGCTTGGATTCAAGAGCTCTAATGTGGAAAATGGTAAATTGGCATGGTAAAAGTTCTATATATTTAACTTTGACTAAAGCATATAAGTGACTTACAGCCAGAGCCTGGAAAGTGACTAAGTTATCTACATTAAAAAAAAAAAAAATATATATATATATACACCCTTGCAGTGGCTTCTCCTCATTTATTGTTGAAAGGTCATCTTTAAGGTTCCCGCTAATCCCAAACCTGGCAGCAGGTATCCTTGGGAAGAGGCCAGGTCCCAGGAAGCTACATTCCAACTGTATTAAAGCTTGTCTGCCTGAAAGCTTATTAAAAAACAGCACTCATCCCACAGCAGCAGTTTAGCTGAGCTGCACAGTAGGAATGCATTAGACTGCAAACCTGTGCTAGCACAGGATACTGCAAATAGTCACATCCACAGCAACACAATCCCAGACTAACTAGGACATGGATGTTATTGACAAAGGCTAAGAAATTGTCATCCCTTTGGCACGAGGTAGGAAGAGGGGAATGGGAAGCAGGAGCCCAGCACTGTTACCCACTTCCACACCTGGCTTGCCAAGTGGCCATTCATCTGTTCAGCACCCACTCACACCATGCACAAAGAAACAGGACAGGGAATTTAGTCTGAAAGTTTAGGAACAAAACACGTTTCAGCTAAGTGTCTCAGATGCAGTCCTACAAGTATGAGTTGTGAGATTTTGTATGTTTTTTTGTTTGTTTGGGGGTGGTTTCAGGAGTTTTTTACAGGGTGGTGGTATGTTTTTAAGTATTGATGCACCATGTGAGCGCTTTAAATAGTTTCGGTGCAAAATCTATTATTAATTTAAATTGCAGACTAATCTTACTGTCACCACACAAAACCACTGGAGAGGTGTTCATCACTTAGTTGAGACAGGATACTGACTGTATAGTCAGGACTGCTACAAACTAATATTAAAGATGCATTTTTAAATGGTAACAGGCATGGCACAGAAGTTGCTGTACCAGAGAGGGACCTCTATTTTGTGCCCATTACTTGAAAACTTCCAAGTGTGCTGCAAAGTCCATCCTCTCTTTTCCCCTGCTGTTGAGGTTTCAAATTGATGAAAACAGATTTGTGGACACTCTTCTGCTTATGCTTATTTTTAGTGTGGAATAAGAACTCTGAGTAAAGGAAGAAGTCCAACAGCTGGATATCAAAGTGGAAAAAATACTAGGAAAAGAAGGCAGCAAAATGCAGTAGGTTTCAAGCATGCTTGATAACTGAATTCAAAATATTATTAAAACTATAATTGATGCACTTTGTGGTAATTACATGAAGTGTTCTTATTTCCTTCCTGCTACAGTCAGAGCATGAATAAACAATCTGCTTTCAATTGCTCTCAGTCATGAAATTAAAAAAAACTGAGGAATATGCAAGTCAAATAAGAAATTTTAAAAGGACTGACATTTATTTATTGAAGAATTTTACTGGCATGTTTCAAAGACTTATGGAAAAACTAACTATTCAAGCACACCAGTATTCAAAGATAACAAATAAAATCAACATCTCCCTTGCTCTAATGGAAATGGTGAATTGGCTTTCATATACCCAGTGAAAGAAAAAAAAAAAAGAACAAAACAGCAGAGTTAACTACTTAAATAGTTGTTACTGCCAAGATATTTATGCATTTGCTTTGTAAAATACAAACCATGACTAGAAAAAAACACAATTATTGTCTTCCTACAGTTTTTACTGTTTCACACAGAATATACTCACTTTATACAAATCTTACATGAATTAAAATTACACAATTCCACCATTATGAAGAAAACTTCAGTCTAAGTTTATATGATTTTGATAGCCATTAAGTTCTACCGCCTGGTCTGTGGATGCTAACAGATTAGTTACTTTATGCCATACTTTGTTTCTGATTACAGAAGTCAAGATCTCAAAAACCCCCAAAACATTAACCACCTAAAAGATAACTTCATTAAGTCATCCTAAAAAAAAAAACAAAACAAAACAAAAAAAAAAAAAAAACAAATCCCAGAACTGGGAAATTGCACTTAGATGAAAGGTATTTATTTTCCCAAGAGATGAGCTTTCTTACTCTAAAAAAATCCTTATCCTATGAGAGAGATGTAGCAAAGAATAGATTTTTCTGCCAAAGTACTATATTCTTTAGCTTCCTACTGCCCCCCAAGCATCACCACTCTTCTACTAGCTAATATATGAAATGAAAGCAAGAATGTTACTTAAGTAACTCCTGTGTGTTTATCTGTACACATCTAGATCTAGGGAAACATAAAACATTTAGAAACTACAGCAACACCCATTGTTTTAAAGGCAGAGGTAGGAGAAACATAATCAATCTGTCCAGTCATCCCATCAGGGCTAACAGAAACCCACATCTAAGGACAAACATTAACGTCCATTATTTTGCTTTGGATCAGAATATACGTGCTGTTGACGTCTCAACTTGCAAGCTTAAATTTGCACCAATGTGCCCCTGTCTTGCTAAGACAAAACACTAGGTCACATCCCTTCTCTTACTTGGGCTATTCCCAGAGACCCTGACAAAAGGAAGAAGGTATCTGACAGATACAATTTTGTCTTTTCTCGTGCATGAAACACATGCTTTCTAAATTCAGCTCAAACTGAACAGTTTCAAAATTACAAACCCAAAGGTTTCCATGGATGAGGCAGCACAGGCAGCCCCTGCACAGCTTTTAGAGGATTCTCACCAAGATGGCTTGCCAAGGTTCCAGTGGGAAGACCTCTCACTCTCTGTCTCAAGCTTTTGGTCTCTTCCTCAGATTATCAAAAGATAGCCAATTGTGATGGTGGTTTTTCTGCTGGAAGAAAACTTCATGCTGGACTGAGACCACCAACTCATTTCACATAGGTCAGAAAATGAGATGGTAATAGTTTTTTGCAGTCGCCAACTTAAACTCTATTTGAGCTACAGACCTAGATGTGAAAGGCTCTGTAATAAATTACCAATCTCCTGAGCCATCCAGTTAACAACATGCCTGGTTTTCTTTTTGAACTCAATTATGCTTAAGTTCATAAATTTTCTGAAACTGTGGAAAGTAAAACATCAGAAAAAATTAGATCCTTGATGACAGGTCATTTGTTTTCTGTATGCCTCTTAAAAATACACTGAAGAGTACTACTGCAGACAGAACATTAGAGTAAGACATTCCATTCTGGTTTAAAACAAAGTGTGTCTAAGTACTAACATGCACTATATATTTCTACATTATGTTTCACTCCACTATTTCATGAGTCTTGACAAAGCCACCACAATCTTTTCAACTTTTTCCCCTCGGTGCTGAGGCTTTTGTTCCATTTCTAAAACCAGGAGCGAATTCAAAACAGTATCGATACAATTATTTTAAAGCAGCAAAGCTTCCTTGTATTTCAGTTCTGAAAATGTTGTTTACCAAAGATAAATCTTCTCCCATCCATTTAAACAGAGACTGGCACTCTGTAAAAGCAGCTATCGGGCATGAAAATAGTAGACAAATAACTAATCATTGATTATGTTTCCAGGAACACTATTAAAGCTATTTCAAAGACAAAAAGTGACTCTGGAAGAGTAATAAGGGGAAGCCAGACTTATCGCACCAAGCATAGAATAGCACTGGTAATACTCATGGGAATGAAAGGTCAAACTGATGATACTCTCATGTACTAATGAAATTTCAGTAATTAGAAGCATCATATATACTAGTTTAATACTTTGATAGCATTTATCTTTATTTTTCAATTTACTTCTAAAAATAAGAGCTACAGACAACCGGCTCTGGAATGCTACCCAATTTTAAGACAACAGACAGAACCAGCCCAGCCAGCTATGGGCCTATTTCAGAGGAAAATATGTAAAAACTGGTGGGAATCATCAGTTGAAAACATTTAATAGAATTTGCTGGTTAAGAAATACTAATTCAGGTTCAAAATGTTTTGCTTGCACTGTAGGCTGGACAAACATCAGTTTATTTGCACAAGTCTTCAGAAGTTGGCATGGCTATATTTCTGATAGATTATAAATATTAGGAGAAGATAATGGCCTTCAAAAGTTACCTTCATAAGCAAAACTGGTAATTTTGGGGTGTTTTTATTTTTTCAGCAGTTGTTACAGCCAATCATCCTCTCCCCCACCTACACAGATGCCGTATTTAGTTATTTATCTTGCCTGCAGTGATACTACCAGAGGCATTTTCTGTACCTCAACATGCCTGTTATTTAAATGAACACTTTTAAAAATAGTTTATTTAGAAAATCAAAAAAGGAAGACAGCCATCTGATCTACTTTGCTGTCATAAGCATATTAGATCATAGCCAGCTTTTAAAATTCACTCTACTAATCAAGGCTGTCTGACTGCAGTATAAAAATATATATTTATTAGTACATGCGTTTAGCACAATGGTTTCTGTTCCCCAGCTATTTTTTATAAAAACAATCCTTGCCCTCAATCATCATCCCAGTGCTAAAACCCATTGAGGATCCACTTACCAAATCCCTGTGTAACACCCAGTTAGCATGCAGGTAGTGAATACCATCTAGGATCTGATACAACAGTGACTTCACCATTCCCCGAGGTAACTGAACTGGTTTCTTGTTTGCTTTAGAAGCCCTGTGAAACTTGATTATGTGCTGTAAAGGGGAAAAAGAAATAAAAATAAAAAACTGTAATACTTTGATCTACAGCACTACAGCAAAAAGATTACCAGCAATTCCTTACACAGACTTCTTAGGTTTTTCATCGACCTTTCATTATTCATTTTCAAAGCTAGAAATGTGTACCTTGAGCACTAGAAAATTAATACTATATGAGGTAAAGTGATCACTGTTCCAATGAAATGTCTCAAAAATGAAACCAGTTGTTGCTGTGGTTTAACCCTGGCAGGCAGCTATGCCCCACACTGCTATTCACTCTCCCACAGTGGGGTAAGGAATAAAAACCCAATACCATTGGCCAAAGCAAATTCCCTTGCAGGTCACTGATCTTGGAGGTTTTAGGGGTATTTTTGTTTGGGAGTTCTTTTTGTTAAGATAGGCTGATATTTTGTGTATCACAGCACATAAAGTGCATTGTGCAGCTCCTAATATAGGAGTTTTCTCCTGCAGTAATAATGACACTGTAATATTCAACACCTAATGCCAAACAGAAATTCTTGCAGACTGCATTGGGAGTTTTAAACATTTAAGTTAGAAGCCCAGATTTATTCCTTCTTTATTTACTATACCCTTAAAGCACAGCACTCTCAAAACAGAAGCTGTTGTCAGAGCAAAGCTATAAATCTGTCCATCTGAAAGTCAGCTACAGAAAAAACCTTTAGCAATTATAAGTGTATACACAGGCAATGATGTCTAGCAACAATGAGGAATCCAAATGGATATGTTGTCTTAGCACTTGAGTCCCAGGTGCCATTAACTTCAATAGTGTAAGGTGTGCCATGGTCATGGCAACTGTTTCCACGTTTGCCTCCTTTTGAGGGAGAGGTGGTTTCTAGAAAAAGCTTTTTCATGCCTTCGCACTTATTTTCTGTAATGGCTCACACCTGTTTGATCATCAAGACAGCCACTATCTTGTCCATCCAAGACCTGACACCAAACTTCTATCACGTGTTCTTCCTACACTCCTGAGCTTTCATACTCCAGGTACCCAACTACGCAAACCCCTTTGGGAAATTGCCTTTCCTCTCTTGCCGCAGCCCATCTCCACACAGCCTGCCCGCCCTTGCTTCAGACATCGAGCTTGGCTTTCCTGGGAGGAAAAGAGACATCCCTGCCCTGCCAGAGGTAAAAATGGATCTGCACGGAAGAGGGCAATATTGATGAAAAGGTGACAAACCCTGCCCAGTCAGCCGAGCGCCACGTGCACGAGCATCCCTCAGCCTGAGCCCCAAGTTTTGCCTCCTCTCGCCTTCTACTTCCACTGACTCCGAACCAAATGTTATTTTTCATGCAGCGGACAGAGAAGTAACTCTTCAGAGGCCGGCTGAAATACAGATGGCTCTCGTGGACTTTTCTGTCCCTGCTCTAATACACTCCGTGCCCTTTTCCCAGCCTTGTCTGAGACCTGCTGCACTACATGTGCTCAGCGCTGGAGGACTCGATCCATAGCTGGCTCTCTGGGCGCAGAGCCAGCCCAGTCACTGCAGCTAAATTCCCTGATTCCAGATACCGTGAACCACCAGGAGCTGGTACGGCTGGGGAGTTCTGGAGTTTATGCAGGTATGTGCAAAGAAACATGAAGGTCAAAATTGAGGGTCATTCCTAAGTTACTTCTATACAAGCCAGTGTTTCATTATCAGATCTGCTTCTGCAGTGATTTTGGTTAAGTATGAAGCAATGCAGAAACATATAAATACAAACAAGGACAGGTCACTACTAACCGCAATCATCCAAACAAATACAAAGCCTTGCAGGGCATTTTGAAACAAAAAAACTTCTGTAGCTTAGCATATTATAAATAGGAAGGAGCAGTGAAAAAAAGAACGTGCTTGGTTTTTCTCCACATTAAAAACAACCCTTTACTCCATCTTCTCACATTTTGTTGTGGTTTTTTGTTTGTTGTTTTGGTTTTGTTGGGGTTTTTTTGAACATCAGCATTTAAAATGTCTCAACATTTCAGCTGTTGGGTCATTTTTTTTTTCTCTAATTTTATTTTGGTAACAAAAATCTCAATACCAAGTATCAGAACTTCCAAGACATTTAACAGGGAGAAAACATCTTTGATTAAGCTTAGCTGAAGAAAAACCAACATACAAGTTATACTACTGAACTACTCCCCACTACAAGGAACACCATTTTCAAAATAAATTAGTTTTACTTTGGTTTGTGCTGTCTAAACTTCATGCGAGGAAAAACCAACTCATGATTCATACTATGTAACTCTTACATGAACACATACATCAAAATTTCCATCTCATTCCAAATTGCCTTTGTTGTACACTTCAATTCAAATCTTCTGAGTATTTTTTAAGGTTAGTATTACAATACTTGTTCCATTGAGAGCAATGCTCAAATGTATGTCAGATTTAATGCAAGACACACACACTACTTTTTTCAGGGAAGTCAAGGTTACGTGGTATTTTGGGATTCTTTGCAATGATTTTTTTTTTTTTTTGTTTAAATATTCCAAATGGATCTTAAGCTTACAAATATTAAGTTAACAAATAAAAAGGGTGTATATCTTAAGCAAATTTACTTCGCTTCCACCTTGTTTATATTTTAAGCCTTTATCTTGTAATCAGGAATAAACAGCCTTCCTCCCAAATATATGAAATTTCAGCACATTAGTTGAGTAAAAAGCTCTTCCCACTGAAACATATGAATTAAATTTCCATTATATAGTGGTATTACTCTCACTTCATGTATTCACGGATGACATGCAATGCAAATAAAATACTGAACTGCTCCGTTCACCCAATAAGTTTGTAATTTTTCAAAGGGAATTTACCTGCATAATCAATTACCTTTTCCTGCACCCTACTTTAGCTGTAATGGAGACTTATATCTGCATTTATTTAACTGGGTTTCTAGCTACCGAGAGCTGAATGCAGATTTTTCTTCTTAAAGAGGTCACGGATTAACTGTATAGTGTTCTTACCCAACATTTTCCATTGCTTTTCCTTTAGTACTGAAAATGTTCTCAACAAACACAGAGTAACAAGCTGTACAGTTTTTTAACCCATGTGTCTTCCTTGACCTTGTCCCTTTTCTGCAATGAAAACTCTAAGCCTGGGACCTACAAACAATTCACCTTACCCAGAGGTCATGCTCAGCGTAGTCAAAGAGAAGCCACACTTTCCTGTCAGCATGAGAAAGAAACACCTTTTGCAGAGAAATAACGTTTGGGTGCTTGAGTTCCCGCAGCAACTGCAAAATAAAGAAAGTCCACAACAATTATACCCATACATCCAGAGCTGTGAAAGGGCTGGAAAGGTGAATGCTTTAGTAATCTTTGCTACATACTCTACAACGCAAACAATAAAAGTTGAAATTTGCAAGTCACAGAAAATAGCACGTATTTTTTTAATGAAAAAGCTAGTCTTTAGTTCGAAACCAAAGCTGAAAGCAGGTCATAAGGCCCTGAGGGCATTCATTTCCTATTCATTTCCTAAAAGTTGAAGTCTGTGTAAAACTCACTATTATCCAGGATCAAGAAAAGTCCGCAGACAGCCAGCTGTGGCATCTGCCCTTTCCCATAGGCTGTAATCTTTGACAGAGCCATTTGGGACATCCAATTTTCTCCTGACTCCCAATTATCTGAAAACCCTGCATTTTGGTTGCAGTCATTCAAAGCTGAATGGGATGACTCATTTAGAGACTTGTCAATGCAGTCATCTAAACGAAGATGTGGTTTATAAGATAGAGTCAGCTGATCTACAAGGTCACCACCACCTACAGAAGAAGGTCCAACTCCCTCCCACAACATATATTACACCAGTTACAGCACTCAGAGAAGCCATCCACAAAACAGCTCCCAGTTCAAGAGAAAACTAACCCAGACACACAAAGGCGGCAGTTTTCTGCTGAGCTCCTGAGCTGAAATGACTCACAGCACTATCAGCAGACCTAGCATTAGTGAAGGAACACAGCTAGGAGCAAGAACTACTTTCAGCAGCAGTGAGCCATTAAGTCAACTCAGCTGCTTTAGAAACTATAGCTTTAACCACCACCAAAAGGCAAACAGAGACAAGATATAGCATAAAAACTGAATGCAGACAGCATCAGTCTATTTGAGCTCTACTGCTCATGTTACAATTACACTGTACTCACAGAACTGCTAAGAAAGAAACAAAAATTTTATCTAAGCAAACTATTGTCAAGCATAGCTACCCAAGACTTGATGAATTCTTGCCAGCTCGGTCTGCCAGAAATTATGACATTTTTAATAAAAGGAATGGCTAGGGTTTTTTTAAAAAAGCCGAGAGTAATTTGAACTACTATTTGAATATAAAATAGAAAATTAACATTTTATTTCTGAGTCTGAATCTATTTTCAATAAAATATAAGTTTCCCGCTACATAATAGAAGAAACAAGAAAATTCATTCCTTTCTACTGATACCTTTGTCACATGCAGTGACATTTTAGCTACCAAGATAGTAAAACGGTAGTGGGTATCTGCATGTGTTTATTCCCTTTTTTTCTATTTCATTTGAGATGGACTCCCATTCCTACTCGCTGACCATTTCTTGAGCAAGAGGACCCATAGCCACCAGGCTTGAGGAGACAATACAAGAGATTTGTGAAAGCACTGCCTAAAGAAATTTTAAGACAGGATCTGCAAGAAGTGTGGAATTCCATCAATAGTAGGTTGACCCCAGCCAGCAGCTAAGCCCCACACAGCCACTGGCTCACCCCCCTCAGTCAGCTGGGAGAGGAAGTGCAATAAAAAGCAAGAAAATTTGTGGGTGAGGATAAGACAGTTTAATAAGCGAAGGAAAGAGGAATTAAAAAACCAAAACACACACACACAAAAAAACCCCAACCTCCACAAGCGATGCAAAGGCAGGCAGTCACCACTTCCCACAAGCAGACCCACGCCTCCTCAGTCTCTGAGCAATGGAGACTCAAAGACTATCAAAGATCATTGGTGCAAGTCAGCCTCTTAACAGTAAATGATGTTAGGGGGTTTAAGGATACATCGTGACAGTCGTCATAGAATTCAACCAAAAGTCCTCTGCTATAAATTCACAGCTTAAATTTATGCTAAACATTTTGATTAATTAATTGTACCCAGAAGATTGCATGACAATTCAGCAACTATGTGTCCATATCAAAACTTTATCAGATTTCTTGTGTCCTGATGACACACCTGTACCAGACACAAGACTACTCCTCAATGGAAGAGGCAGATACTATTCAAAGCTCTAGAAAATAAGGTAAATTTTCCCCTTCATCCCTTCCTGTCCCATTTTAAGTCCATTCCCCAGGCAGCAGCTATCACTCACTTTAAAAACCCAACCTCTTCACATCAAATATGACTCACCTCAGAGGACACACAGATAATCCATCACTAAAGCTGGTCCAGAACATGACACAAAGATGTAGCAGAAGGCTTCCCTGTCTGTATAGCAAGGCTACACAGACATAATTCTCCTTTGTTTGTGCTAGGGGTAGTCAATCCTGCAGACTTTGAGATTCACAGCATTCCTCTTCGTCTGCTAGCTGACAGCCTTTCCCTGTTTTCAAATTCAGCCAGCAGTAAGGTGCAAGTAACTGAGCACACATTTCCTGTAGCACACACACAATACAGACACGACCAGCCATACAGGTATCAGAGGCAGGAGAACAGCATCTTCTTCGCAAGCACTCACGTAAGCACCAACAGCACTTACGTAAACCTTGAGCAACACAACTGGCCTAGATCCTGTTTCTCCATGATGGCTAATTGTGAGGAACTGAAGGATTTAATGCCTCAAACATTCATCAACATGGAAAGCCTCAAGGAACAAGTTG
This sequence comes from Tyto alba, assembly GCF_018691265.1. NCBI lineage: Eukaryota > Metazoa > Chordata > Aves > Strigiformes > Tytonidae > Tyto > Tyto alba. The sequence continues at coordinate 21,921,005 of NW_024881282.1, read as the reverse complement.
TGGCCTTTGTGGTTAATCTAAGGAATGAACTATCTTCCTAGGAAAGTGCAGAGTGCATCAAAGGGTGCACGGCTCCACTCCCTTGAGGTTGTATTGTCAAGTTCCCTAGATAAGCCTCAAAGCAGGGAGGCATAGACTGAGTAAAACCATATGTTCGGGTTAATGACTACACTTTAATTTATGACTACACCCTTGAAGAAGGTCTAAAAGACTATTAAGAGAGAATACACCCAGCAGCAGATGGAGCCAAAGCCTGGATAATTGCCCAGGAAGCAAAAATTGAGGAAGAGGTAAAGGTGGCAAGAGGAGATCATGACCACTGACTCAATTGGACAAAAGGGTTAATGCACCCCATCCCCACTCAACACTCATGCAGAACCCATGCTCTACCTTTTCCTCATCTCTCATGCAAATGAGTTCATGGAATACCTGCCTCTCTGTCTAGTTTACAAATCAGACAATAAGATGAACTTAAAAGGCAACAGGAAGCTGCTGGGTGTGCACTAAGCACTCAAGATTACCAGACCTAAGACAACACTGGAACTTGGGGTGGTGATCTGGATTTTTTGACGCTCTCTCCCTTCCTTTCCTTCTCTTTTACTTCCTTTCTTTCTTACAGGGTTACCAATAAGAGGCCACATTGCTTACTAACATTTTCCAAGTTTAAGCTGTTTCTACAGCAAGTAAAACATTTTAACCAGTCGTTTAGTGTCGTTTCATCTTAATTTCACCCAAAGGGATCATGAAACCTTTATGACTCCCTGGGTTCCCAGTCCAGGTCATAACACTAAACAAGCTTCAAGTCCACATACGTGGACACATATTTGCAGATCCCTCTGACTCCGGTGCAGACCTTACATCTGTTCAGAATCCAAGCTCAGAGATTGTGCCCTTTCCTCCAGGTTCTAGGTCTGACATCAGGTCTCTCCACATTTCAATTTCCTCCTGCTTGCTGGTTTCGCGTGTTTGAAGTTTGCTAGCAGGTCACACACACACAAGTTATCAGGGAGAGCCGTGTGAGCGTTCACCTCTCCTGACCTACATCTCTCCCATACCCAGCTTCTGCAGACCTGTGGTATTCCCACCATCTGGCGCCTGCAGACCACACCCCATTCTCAACACCTAGTCCAGCCCCAAATTTGCTAGCAGGTCACAGATGCACACACAGAACAGAGCACACACTCACACAGAAAATAGAAAGAGACATAAGACAGACTGTGGTGACCACATACAGAGCTTGGCCAGACAAGCACACTGCCCAGTAGCATGCTTACATGAAACCTGCCCTTTATTCCCTCCACAATTTTCCCCTGCTTTTTCTTCCCCAATCCACCTTAATCACTCCCTTTCCTGCATTTTATCTTTCCTCTAAACATCCCACAAAAGTTTTACAGAGCCCCCACAGTCCTCTCAAATACGAATAAAACCTCTATCCTCCTGTAAGATCCATAGCAATCTGCTTTCCTTCTCATCAGTTACACAGCCCTGGTTGACTCTCTTCAAGGACACAGCTGAGAGGCCCTTTATTCCCTTTGTGGCCCATAACAAACGTTTTAAGAGTTATGGCCTTTGTTACTGTCACTGATAGAAGCTGTTATCGTTTGTGCATCTGTGCGCTCAGTTTATAATTCTTGACAGTTTTTGCCTTTACCTTTTATGTTGAATAGCTGTTAACTACATATTCTTTCAGTCTGCTTAGAAAACCTGAATGGTTTGGTCAAAACTAGACAGCTACGAGCACCCCAGTGAACAGAATGGCTAATATACATCAGCAAAGCCACCAGAATAAGGAAATGATTGCTGCAGTGGTGGCAGATGATCCCTGAATCACTGTCTTGGAAAGACTGAAACGTTCCAGGACAGTGATAATGCAGAGCGACCAATGCAAACACCGTCTGAAGGACAGACAGAGCTCATGCTGATGATAACACATCATATGGGCTGTAAACAGCATTTCCAGCAACCTCACTCTCCATGAACCAGGTGTCTCCAGCCCATATGCTGCAAGCCTTTCCTACCAGATGACTCGACGGGTGTCCAGCAGCTGACAGAGTTCACTGAAGACCAAGTAGCCGACAAGAAACATGGTTTGACTATCAGTACGATGCCTGCCAATGACAAAGGCCATTTTTTGGCCTGCTGACTCCGGTATCTAATTGCTTCTGTCTATCCTGGTTCAGTTCTCCAGAGCACAAAGATAAATTTGACAAAAACTATGCATTTGGCTCTCAGTAAATTAGCTTCCTTTTCATTTGCATATCACATGATGATTCAAATCCGTATCTACAACCAGAAAGATTTCCCTTAAATTACTCCTTATAAAGGAAGCAGAACCAATTACCCTTCAAAGAAAGAGAAATCAGCAAACAGTGAAGATGCTAATACATCTAGTTTGACTCGAGCATTACAACCCCATGTTGTCCTTGGTGGGTCTTGCCCTTGCTTTCATAAATGTCGTTCTAAGACACTGCCAGGGAAACAGCATCTCTACATGCAAGTCCTGGGCTCACACTAAGGTTCTTCCATCTCACTCTTCAAATGCAGAAATACTCATTCCACAGACATAGGGCAGCTGAGGGACAGTAAATTAAAGTGTCCTGATGATGCATAAAATTGTTAAATTACTTCACAAACAAGGACAAAGCGGGGTAAGACAGGGCATTATTAAATAATCAACAGCAGCATGAAGGCAGCCTGGCAAACTACAGCATGACTACAGCTTTCCTTTTCTTGCAAATGGACACCAACAATAATTACCTTTCACATCAAATATGAGCTGAAATCAGCACAAGTTTTTATGAACATGATCTCCTTTCTCCGGTGATATTCCCACATCTCCTATACAGCTCTCTACCACTACAGACTCTTCCCAAGAGCCAAGATACTGCACTCCTGGCATAAGTGAGGATTTCTAGCTTCACTGCAAATGTCATTCCACCCCCACTCTTGATGCTTGCTACTATATGTGGTCCACAGAGCATGTAACCTGCTTAATGTTGCAATACTACCATGCTTATTCTATAATTGAGCACAGACTCATTTGCTAGAGCAATTGCCCAGGTGACCTGGCCCAGAAGGAGTTTCTCTGATGTCCTGTCTCAGGACATGAGCTATTTTAGAGAAGGCAACTCCTTGTTCTCACTGCCTTCCTGTGCTACGCAACATGTTTCTCCCAAAGCTTAGGACAGCCAGAAAGCTGGCTACACACAAAGCCATTGGCAATACCAAGCAAAACATTCACTTAAGCAAAAAATCACTATTGTGCCACCTTGCTAGTTTGATGGCATAAATTCAAAATCTAATCATCATCTCATGCTTCAGAAAGGCTCACATCAGTTCCATTAAGTGATCCAGCAACAAACAAATCATGTATTAATAGTCATGCCATGGGCTTAAGATAGAAAATGGGCAAATGGGGACTTGGAACACAAAGTAGACTGCGGCTGATGCAGATAGGAAGGTGGTTGGTTTTCAGACCAGAAGATCACTGAAAGATTTAGTCATCCTGTAACACATAAGATACCAGTGGAACTACTGCTACAAGAAATGAGTAAAGGCAGTAGTAAGACATTACCTGAAACACTATGTGCAATTCTGGCCAATTCAGGAAACATTAATTCCAACTGCAACAGGGCAAAGAGAACCCAAGCCTACACCCAGGGGAAGAGAGAGCCTACTACACAACGGGAAACCAGCAAGTCAAGCCAAAATCCTTACAGCCTGTCAAAACAAAGCCAGAGAAAGAAACAGCCTCTCTCTCTCTTTAAAATGAAAGCGGGAGAAAAGAGCTATTCTAACTCACTGACAATATTATCATAAGTATAAATCAGTATGAACTAGTCATGATTAATTTTGGCTTAAAGGCTGAATAATGTTTAAAGAATCATTACTAGAATGAGACTCACAAGCTGTCTTCAGAGATTTTTCTTTCCCTTACATGTTTAACTTGTAGGTTGCTAAATTTTTAGAGGTGCGCTTTGCTTGTCTGCAAGAACAGGAGCAGAATATGATGACTCCAGAGGTGTCATCCAATTCTATCTTCATAAAATACTTCTAAAAAAAGTCAAATCACTATTCTAATTTCCTGTCAAACACTGGAGCTCTACTCAAGTACTTTAAGCTTATTTAAACTAAAACCCAAATTTTATTACACAAGTTCTTAAATCCTAAATTGGCTTAGCTGCTATCCAGTAAATTCAAGATGTGTGTTGCAACGTAATTTACAGTTTCATATTCTCATGAGTCAGATATTCCACAGTACTAAAAAAGAACAAAATACCTGCTGAAAGCACATGCTGTTTTCCTTTCAAAAGTGTTTAAATTAAAGCTGACAAAAGCAATGTAACAGAGAAAGTTATACTGCTCACACTAAGAATTTATTATGAAGCTGACGGTACATTTTTGAAGCTCTGGTTCTTCAGACATACAACTGTGTGAAATAGTTGCTTTTATTCTTTTGGGTTTGTTTTTTTTTTTGAAATCCTAAATGCTACAGAAAGAAGCATGACAACACAAAATCTCAAGACAAAAAAAAAAAATGCACATTTGTTTTTAAGTTCTTCAGTTTCCAAAACAAATGAATCTTACACAATCACACATATAAGCCAATATTTATTAGTACCTCCTATGTCCAAACATATTCAAAGTATTATAAGAGGTGATGTTAAAGGTTCTCTGAAAGTAAGGAGGTAGGTGAAGAATCTAGATGAGACAGACACTGGATGTCAAGCTTGGTCAAATTCTGCTGTTCAGAGAAAACATGATTCCTAAGGATTCCAATTTCTAACACGTAACCAGTATCTGTGTCCCACTGTCACAAAACTAAAAATAATACTACTATATTTTATACAAAATCTCTCAGGAATAGTGTTTGTAGCCCTGTAACATAGCTCAATAAAGTACTCAGTCACAACTTAAGATTTTACACGCCATACCAGTATTAAAGCATTTGAGAGTCATTAGACTTAGAGTCAAATTATTTGTCTTCTTCAATACCTTACTGCTTTTCACCACATGGAAAGACTGCTAAGAAACCATTACATGCCTTCTGACATGAGGATTGTACTCATCTAAATGATTTCTGTGTTTGGTCTTGTGGGAAACTGCTTTCACTGCTCGTGTGGAAGGGACACCACAGCCCCCATAACCTGATGAACCTACACCCAAATATTGTTCCTTATCACATAGCTAGCGTAGGATCTCTTCCAGCAAGCTCACTGGGACAGCCATTTGCTCCTTAGCAAGGGCAGATATTGAAGAGGGTGAACCCTGTAGTCACCCAGTTGCAGCTTCTGCCTCATGGGGTCCCTCCAGCTGCTGCATGCTGCCTTGGAGTACTTGGTCACCCTCCCACTGGCTCTGAAAGAGCCCTTCCACCCTTCTTCCATCCCCTCCACTGTCATGGGGGAAAGAGGCCTGATAATCATGCAACAACATGTTCTTGTCACCCAGGACATGGAAGCCCCAGTGTAGGAGGAGGACCAATTCATCTCTACAGCTGCCTCCCCCACCGAGGTCAACTTGCCCAAGAACACTAGTCAACAGCAACTCCCTTCTCACCTACCCAGAAGCACAGGTCTGCTGCTCTAGCTCTGCAGCTACCTCTCTGCCACCTTCCAGCCCAGAACCTGAAAGCCAGGGTGATGGAACCATTGCTGAGATAAGCAGGACTGCTGCAGAGGCTTTCCCTTCTGGGTAGGAGCAGCAGCCTTCAACCAGCTCACTGTCTGCTTATTCTCATACTGTCCGGGTACCATGTGCCAGCTCCTTGCAAACCTGGCCAAGTTCCTGACAGAAGAAATGCTGTACCAGGCCCTGAGCCTCCTGCCTGGGAGACCAAAAAAATAAAGTTAAAAAAAAAAAAAAAAAAAAAAAAAAAACCAACCACAAAACACCAAACAATACTTCCCTTTCTTTTGTTAACACTCAGACATATGAACTTTAGGGTACAAACCTCCATTATACTCAAACCACTCCCTGCAGGTTCTTACCACTTCTTGTGAGTTACTCTAAGCAATGATGCAACTAAAGGCTGGTTCAACTTGGTTTGCTCACACAACAGAAAATTAACAAAACTGTTATTTTTCCCTTTGGTGAAGACAAACTTCCTCATCCTACAGCCACACTATCACTAGATCCAACACTGAGGACATCACCTTTTGTGATGACAGCCTGCATTTGTTACAACAGGAAACCACAAAATCCTAGGAATGCCCAAATGCCTCCAAGGCAGACTAAAGAGTGGAAATGATCAGAAAAGCCAGCTACTTATTGTTTTGTAGTTTTCTGTCCCAACCCTGACAGATTCAAGGCTGTTCTAACTTGTACAAGCTGGCTATGGTGTTTGAAGGACACCACACAGACAGGAGACAGCCAGAGTACAGCATCATCCACCCCAGCTCTGCTTTGTCCCATTCAGCATTTCCATCACTGACTGCCACAATATCCAGCACTTCCTCTTTGAAGCTAAGTCAAAAACTAACACTATCATATAAAAGTACTATATGGTGTTTTTACATACAAACAAGCTTTTCAGGGATATTTTTATCAGTCAAACCAGGCACCAAAAAAACAAAGCTACATGGAAGTCCTGCAAAAAGTAAAACCAAAACACAACAGAACAAGCAACTTCACTAGCCAAAGGAAGCACGAGTAGGTAAAGTACTTTGCAAACCTCCTAAAATGGAATGAAAAATACTAATCAACATGAAAAATGTCAGGAAGTCACTTGATTACTTAAAAATTCAAGACTCCTGTATAGGAAACTGCCCAATCCAAAATCCTGAAGCTCTATTTGAAGTCTGGTTAACCACTCCAGCTTCCTACTGCCTTGAAGAATTCTCTTGTTTTGCCAACTGTGAAACAGCATTTGATGCACTATTCCAGGTGGATAGGCTTTAACGACTTTCTTCCTTGTGATTACCTAAGACAAGGAACTGAGTGTTTGGGCTTGTATGTTTTGTATATTTTCATACAAATCTTCTCACCGTTCTAACCCTCTGCTCTCCCACCTATTACAAATCCATCTATTGATATGATAAGCATGCAGGTTTTAGTGCCTGCTTAAATCCTCAGAAGTAAAAGTGCAGATCATAAAAAAGATACTCAGAATCCCAGGCAGTACACATTTCTGCAGAGAAGAGATGAGCAGCCAAACATCCAGTTAAGGTTCTGGAAGAGGCAGGGTTCACCAATGCTTGCCATGGCGAATGAATGGGGGGAAGATAAGGAAGAATATAGCACTAAAACTTTATACTGAAGATACTCATTCTACTAGTATAATTAACAAAATAACTGTTAATCCTACCAGTTAAGCAAATGGCTGACATAGAAATGGAAAAAACCCTCTTATTTCAACAGAGTAAGAGACTAGCTAGGTTGTTGAACATTAGGTGTAGGTTCTCATGTTGCAGAGAATACTGAAACATAGGAAGTCTTTCACATACATATACAGGTTGAACTCATCCCATAACTGAGTCAACCATTTCAACTCAGGTTTCTTACCTAGTTCAAGCCTTTCCCTGTAACTGATCTATTTCAATAATTATTTTTCTGAAGAGCTTACACTGATCTTCAGTTCAAATGTCTGTATCAAATAGATGTCTTTGAAGAGTTATGGTTATTGGCATTTTAGAACATGTAAGTTAGTAATTAAAAACTTAAGTTAGTCATCATAAGCAAGACAAAAGCTATTGTAGAGTTGCAAAAACAAGGCAGAGATTGATTGGGATTTATATCAAACTGCACTCTTCCCATATAGTCAGAGTAAAATATACAAGCTTCAGCTCTCCAGACAAACTAAAATGGATATAATTTATGTGAAAACCAAGTCATCCTAGGTTCTCTCAAGACCACCATGCTGGCAAAATGCACAACTGGGGTAGTCCAGAATAGATTGTAACCAAGTCTGGCATTCAGCCTTGACTTTTTAAGTATGACAACAAATAATTTTATTATTTAGATGTACAGATGACATTTTAGGGTACAACAGTGCTGATGAACTCAGTAGCATTTTCCTATATACATTACACATGCTCACTTAATCAATATAAACAGTATGGCTATTACTCTCAGCTTGATCCATCTCCACATGAGATTCCTTTTTTTCCTTTTAGGATATTAATTGATAGAAAGGAGGGGAAAAATTCTATGTAACAGAACTAAAATGAACACACTTGGGGGAAAAAAATTCTCCTATTAACTCCAAACAGTAACATCAAAAGAACAGTAAGGAAAAGAGATTCAAAACCTAGAAGTCAATGGTGAGTTATTAATTAAACTGAGGGAAAATTCAACCACAGTATCAGCAGTTGCAAGCCTGAAAGCATAACTGAAAGCAAAGTCAACAACAGCTCAAGAAACGCTGTTTCAGGTTACTCTTTCTATGCCTACACCTGCTTTTGGGCTCCACTCCCTTCTCTCTGCTCTTCACATCTGCTTTCTTGGCATCTTTGGTGTCTTCAGTACACTCTGCTCCTTTCCTCACTAGCCCTGTCCCACGTGGGTCTTGTGTTGTACTGTTGCTCTCTGCAAAAGGCACATGCTGCAGCAGCTCAGAGCAAAGACAAAGCCTCCCTGATTCTTGCTCCTCTTCCATCACTACTGGGGACCCTGCTGCCCAAGAGGAATGACTCTGCAAACTCCTTGAGCCATGTAACAAGGCCAAACCCTTTCTAAATGTCAGCCACGTTAGTAATTCTCTTCTAATAGACAGAAATGGAGTTACTGTCGTATCCAGAGCAGAAACAGCTCCCTAACACCAGTCAAGCTTCTCCTGCCAAATTAAAGCAGAACAAAAACTCCTCAGGTAAACCACTGTAAAAAGAAGAACAAAAAAATTTCCCAAATCCCTCTGAAATGGTAGCCAACACTTCCAAAAAGCATTCAGCCTGAAGGAGTCACAGTATTTGGAAAAATTCTGCCAAAATCGTTAAAAAAAGCAAAATTTAAGACCTTATTTTCAGCTCCTTTCCACTCTTCAGTTCAGAGTGGATGGCTATAATGGCAGGGAGGCTCAGCTTTCATCAATGGACAGGAAGACCTTCTCCTGAAGAACATCATTTGCAATTCATGGTTTTACCTCGCTCAGTTCAAGGACTAACACCTTCGAAATCACAAATCCAACTGGAAGTTGACAAAGTAGGAAAGCCTAGTACTCACTCCAATCAATAAAAATGAAATTAGGGTATAATTCTACACCCTTGAGTGATATGGACTGAACATAGACTATTTGCTTCCCCCCTCCCCCCCCCCCCCCCCCAAGTTAAACACATTTACTTTTAGTAAGCAATTTCAGTTGAAACATTGCAAGAAAAATAATCCCAAACAGCAGTAAGAATATACAAGAGTTAAGCTTCAGAATACCGGTTTTACTGGTATTCCTTTGCAGGCTTGTCACAAACCATAACTAGACCACATCATTCACCAGTTTCTAAAAACATGTGATATACAAATACAAACCTGAATAACTTCAGAAAATGTCTGAATAATATTCATGGGTGTATTACAACCTCCGAGGCAACAACAATGCCACTTGAGTTCGATGTCTTCACTTACATAGAAGCTAACATGTTTTAATCATTATGAGTCAGTAAGAACTAATCTCTTTAGGAAAATAACTGAAGTACTAATGCAAAAATCAGATCAAATATGTAATTTAAGATGCTGACTCTAATAATGTTTTTAAACTCCTGCATTTAAAGTTAATCTGCCCCAAGGCAGGCAGTAAATTGTAACTTAAAAACACTGTCATTTTTAGACAGCAAACATAACGGGTGCCCAGAAGACATTTGTACTTATTTTATACCTCTATGATAAAAATATAGCAGCCATTGTAGAATAAAACGATTCATCAAAAACCAGCATGCACTCAGATCAATAATTTTAAAAAGTCTGTTTGCTAGTAGAAAGAACTAATGTTACTTACTGCTATTTCTCTGCATGCAGACATAGAAATTCCAGTACCTTCTATTTGCTTTAAAGCGTAATCTTTATCATCTTTCCTGTGAAAGAAGAAAAGAAGTTTCTTTTAAAAATTGCACCATGAATTCAAATTGAGCTCTTCACCACCAGAGGACAGCTACTAATTAATATAAATTCTGCATCTTATTTTCTTTTCATTCTCTGCTAGTTTAATGTCTGGATCCCCAGCTAAACCATAAGCTAATCACATCACCTGGTAAAGCTAAAAATGTAAGTTCACTCTCACTACATAGATAGTTTAAAAAAACAAACCAACCACTTTTTTTTAATGCAATGATCAACATTTCTTCCATTCCTTTCTTCTCTTATTAAGAGGAAAACAAAGCAAACATTTAGTATGTGCTAGAAATAAGCCTAGCTAGGGCAACATCTCTTATAAACGTATTACTCTGGGACACTGTAAGTCTTCCCCATGTTGTAATGAATTCTTGAGTAGCCCAGAAGCAACATCACAGTAACGTCTTATCTTCTCTTTCCTCTAGGTCACAACAAGTGCCCTAAAATTTTGTTGCTACCAAACTAATAAAACTACCAAGATTAATAAAAAACCCACAAGGTCTCTGCAATCTGAAGAATCCAGAGAAATGTTTGTTCAGCTTTAAACACTTAAAAACACCACCACCACTCCCCCATACTTTAACCAGTATGTACCTTACAGTCATTTAGTTAAAATGCAAGCCTATTAGTAAGTCCAGCTACCAAAAGTAAAGTGAGGAAAAGATACAGTGCAGCAAAAGAAGACATTGAACTCTTGCTCATCCTCAGCCTTAAAGAGCTCAAACTTTTAAGAGTTGGAGTGCTTGCCCTTCCCACTTGTGGGCTGGCAACCACAGCACTCCTGGGGGATGTGGAACTTAACAGTATTGCCTTCAGCATTTGGGGCACTCCTATAGCCCCAGATTTCCAGGTTGCACAAGAATCCTTATTAATTTTTAATGAATCCAGCTATCACAGCTGTGAAGAGCCAGTGCTGAAAAAAAATGCAACTCAAACTTCCTAAAGGCAAATAAAACAAAACTGTAGTTAAGCATTTAAAAGCATATGCACTCGTTTCCTCCAGCTCTCACTAAATATTTGCAAGGCTTTGAAATGCTGTATTCCTATTGGAAACATACACTTTCCCCTATCCATCACTACCTATTTAATCTCTCAAATTATCAGGTCCTGTCCAACAGATTTTTATGGGGTTCAAAGACAACCCACTGTCAGCAATAACCTTTCAAGACAGAAAAGAGAGAAAAAGTGGGAGATTAATGGACAAAATCTGAACAAACTTAATGAGGAGGAAGAACAAAACAGCGAGTGGGCGAGAGTAGATTTCAGTAAGAAGGCAATTACATGGATTCAGCAAGATAAAAGAGGGGAAAAGATACAGGATCTGACACAAACAGGAAAAAAAAAATACAGTAGGGAGGACAACAACAGAAGACATTAAAAAGCTTCCATATAATAAAACTTCAAAACTTCCCAAGCTGGAAGAGGAAGAGCCAATGTTAAGCACAAACTCAAACATGGCCAGAACAAGGTATGAGTAGGGAACAAATACTCCCTATTTCTCACCTTAGAGGAAAACAACGTGCATGAAGCCTGAAAACAATAAACCATTATGGGATTGAGCAACTCATGATGACAGACTATTACAGGGATCAGAAGTATAAACCGATTCCAAATCAAATCACATAAATTTATGATGGATATGGGATTTACGGACCACAGCAAGAGCAGCTACTGAACATAACTCCAATCTGCTTTCCAGCACAGAGATCTCCTATGCTGCTCAGGGAAATAGATAGAGAAATTTTGTCAGCTAAAAACCACTGAAGCCAAGAATTCAGTGTCAATACCCTCTATCTGCCTTAGCCAGCAACGTTCATGGCTGTTACTGGATAGAAACATGAAGCAAAATGGACTGGACTAGAGGTTATTCTCATTGCCCGGTGTGTTCATCTAGGTAGCTTGCAGTGTTTGGAGAAATCCCTATTTCATGAGAAGCGCTACCACACAACTGCTACTGTTAGACACATTTACCATTGGCTTAATACAAAGCAAAACAGGTCAGATCAAAGGTTATTCTCATTACACTGTTGCTTATCTGTTCAGATTTCAAAGTAGTTGAAGGAGAACTCGGTGTAACAAGTAGCACTACCATACACCTGGTATTATTACAAGCATTTCTGGTAGCACTGTCTATGATGAAGCCTGCCTTACATTTAAGATTGTAGAACTATTTTTAATTGGTCAAATTTTTGCCAAATTAAGCCTGGACTAAAATTTTCCATACCAGATGGCAGACTTTCTCTGGAAATTCTGAGGAAAAAAATACTTCAGCTGTTTCCTAGAACAAAACTGGAAGAACACACTTTCAGTTGTGTATTTTAACTCTTCTATAATCATTGCTTTAATGCTGAAATTTAACAGGGTGGTTTAAGAACATACCATTTAGTCTCTTCAAAACAATGGATGGAATGAGTCTCCTAAAATTAATCTTCTCACGTTAAAAGGCAGTTAAAGAGTCAAGATCCAGAGATCCCATGTCCAACCTTGCTCTGCTCTTGGCGCAACCCAAGGCTATGGGGAATGAACCACTCATTTGCTAGGCCAAGGTGCTGCGTGCAGGAACCAAGCAAATGGCCTCTGCCCTGTCCTCAGCCTACCCAGGCAGTTTAGAAGAAATGCGTGATAAAAAGAAGAAAATACGATTTAGGGACAAAGCACATTTTTAGCACTACACTACACTCTCCTCCAGAACCTGAAAAAATAACCAGACTTCCAAGACTTAAGCTCTCCAAATCGTGCATGTACAGTTGAGATTGAAAATAATAAATCAGTTCATAACCCTCTCTAACATCTGTTCTACACTGAGGCTGGTAACATGCCACAGTTACCCATTATACCATTAGTACCAGCTTTTCCGTTAACAGAAGTAGGAAAATCCTACTTCTTCTTTTGAGTCAAGCAATATTTTCTTTATAGAACTTACTGTAATTCCTTGGGAGCCAAGGGAACTGGAAAAATAGTTTTTCAAATGAGTGATAAGAGTTTACAGAAGTGTTTTGAAGTCAAAAGAAAGGCCAGAGTGACCAAGCTTATTTTACACAACTTCAGTAAACATTTTGCCAATAGTCTGCTTAGAATCACAATGCAGCCCAAATTGCTTCCCCACGGTTTTAGATATGGGCAATTTCCTTCTCTGAAGATGAAGAAATGTTCAGTGACAAGACAGGGGGAAAAAAATTACACAAGAAGGAGGGAAAAAAGCCCTGTTCAGAAACATCTTCCACAGCCAATTGTGACTAACAAAATTGGCCATTTAGAAGGAAGAAATTTAGTTGAATTATGCTTTGAGTCTTACCATGTCCTTAAAATGCAAGCTGCTAACAGAGAGACCCTGTTGGGAAAACCTGTCCACTTTCTCTGGTGCCTGGGAATGAAGCATTAAGTAACTTCTGGAGCTCCTCCACCTACCAGCAGGCTTAGAAAAGCTGGTCAATCTGCAAACTTATTTTCACAATGATATAGTCATACTTTCCTGCACTTAAGCAGGCTGGCATCTTCAGCACAGTAACACTCCCCACTAGTAGCAGGCAGTTGTGAGAGCAGTAATAAGAGAACACTTAGTACACGGCTGCTGTAAATAGTGTTTATTGTAGTCAAATGCAAACTACATAACCTTGTGTAAAAATGTCATTTCCTCAGAGGGACAACATTAACATCAGAGGCATAAACTTGAAGAAAAATGAGGTAGCTGCAACACTACTTCCAGTGGACTTCAATGACAAGAACAAATATGCCTGTAAAATCACCATAAAAAAGCATAACTAGTTTTGTTCTTACAGCTTGAATAAACAAAAACTAAAACCACCACCTTTAAGAGAATTAAGCTATTATTATAATGTTGCTTCCAAATATCGATTTTTTTTTTTTTTTACAGTTCTACTGAACTTGGAAGTACACAGCACCATAAGAAACATTCACTCTGACAAAAAAATTAAAAAATAAAGAGTAGGAACAGATGCCTGCTAAATGCAAGCACGTTGCAGAGCTTTAGTATTAAAATATCTGCTATTTCTACCCTTTATTTAGAAGGATACTTTAAGCATAAATACGTTCAGCAAGTGGGAGAAAATATCCTACACATGGAGAAAAGGGAGGCTTATTACATAAAAGGCAGTTTATAAAAAAAAAAAAAAAAAATCAGTTTTACTGGTATTTCATCTCACATCACACAGTTTGTAGAAGCATATTGGCACAACACTATAATATATCCTTTATTCAGATCACTAGATCGGTTTAAAACTCAATGGAGCAATAAAAATAGCATAATAAAGTACTAAAGCCTTAAAATCAATGGTAATAATTTGAAATTTACGCTACAGTTAAAGATATCTCAAATTCAAAATTAACTGGTCACAATTTAGGACTAGTTTTATCTTTATAGATAAGGAAATGTAAAACTTCACTGCAGTTAAACATCTGAGGGAAATAAGCTTTACAGTCTTACAAGTACCACAGGGAACTGTAAATGCAGCATCTCTCCTACAAAAAACTGTAAGGAATCTGTTAATTGTCTATGGTTCTTATTCCCCAAAGAATACAGACCCTGATAATTAAAAGATAAGCCTACCAATAAAACACATGGTTCTTTTTTTTTTTTTAATTCTACCCTTGAGAATTCCATTAACATCACTAGTAGTTGAAGTAACACATCCTGATTAAGCACAACTTTCACACTATTACTGGAGTGATTCAGACGCAGCAGTACTAACTCAACACTCCTGAAAGCATTAAATATGGCATTTTGATTTTACTAGCAGAAAATGAATTTGTGCTGTAGGGCATCTTAGCTTTGAACAACTCACCTAGATGAACACTGATTAACTCCAAGCCCTAAACTGTACCAAACAGTAGCACATCTCTATTTACAGCAAAATATGGACAGGAGGTTTCATACATGCTAGGGAGCCAGGTAAGGCAAAAAATACTAAATCTTTACCTACCAGAACATTGAGCAAGGGAATAAATTTGTCAGAGGTTTTAATTATAGTTTACTTTAAGTATCAGAATAGTGTTCAACAGCAAAGACTTAAACTACAAATGAAGAGAAAGATAACATGGAGTTAAACAGTGGCATTCCAGTTAGATTTCTTTGTCCCTCCTTCCTTATGTGTTTTAATAAAATGTAACATAATAAATGCATGGACACACTCCAAGATTTGAGATGGAAGGAAGAACTTAGCAAAACACACAGCTATAGATTAGAATATGAAAATAAAACACTTATGACAGCAAATGATAACATTTAGGACACTTGGCATTTTTACTTTGTGGCATCAAACCCTGTCTCCTCCCCCAAGTCACAGCAGTGTTACTTTTTGGTTTTTAAACCAGACTTTTAAATAAGTGAAAACCACCCTAGTCACACATGACATCCAGTAAAGTCTAGTGGAAGAAGTAGCAATTCAGTTCTTTGGAGGCATATGAATACACAAATGCAATTTTTGAAGCTGAAATTTTTTATACCTTTATACTAAGTGCCAGTGCTATATACACGGCAAACACTGAAACTCTAGAAAACAACATATTGTGTTGCTAAGTGCAGCAAGATGAGGGCAGACTGGTACTCATTCGAATGATGACTTGGAAGAATAGAATTACCTCTGTTTGCTCTTCCAACACCACATTTATATCACCAAGTAGCCTTGCCAGAATAAAATATTTATACTGGGAGTGATGTTTATTTTTGCATTTTGTATCTATTAACTACCAACCCAGAAAATGGGTGTGGTAGAGAACCAAGTGACAAAGGACACAGAAGAGGCTGAGGTTCTCAATGCCTCCTTGGCACTGGTTTGCACATCACAGTCCACTTGCACAACTACCACGTTCCCAAGGCTAGTGACACAAATCCTCGTGAAAGGAAGTAAAGGAAAACCATATTAGGGACAACTTCAAAAAACCAGACACGCACACAAGTCCACGAGAACAGGTAGGCTGCATTCAAAAGTGCTTGATGGAGCTGGTAAATGTCACTGCAAAGCCACTGTATCATCTGCAAAAGGTCATGGTGGGCATGGCAGATTCCTGATGATTAGAAAAGGGCAAGTATCAGGACCCTCTTTGAGAAGGGCAAAAATGTTCAATGATATTATAGGCCAATCAGCCTAAACTCAGTCCTTGAAAAGGTTATGCAGCAAACCCTCCTGGGAAGCTACTTTCAGGCCCATGAAGGAAAAGAAATGACTGGGAACAGCTGGCAAGGATTTTCCAAGCATGAGTTGTGCCATATCAACCTGATTGTCCTATACAATGAGAGGACTAGCTCTACAGACAGTGGGAAAGCACTGGATGTTACCTTGGCCTTAGCAAAGCTTGCGACATGATCTCATAGTGTACTCACAGCCAAATTGGAGAGCTTGGACAGCCTAACTACAGAACAGATGAAAAATCAACTGGACTGCCAGACTTAACTGGTTGTAATCAATGGTACAAATCCAACTGGCTGCTAGTTAGTAGTGCACGCCTTGGTGGCAGATACTGGGGCTGATATAAAATCTTCATTTACAAATGGACAACAGAATGAAAGGTGTCCTCAGCTAACCCACAGATGATGCTAATTTGGGGACAACGGTTGATGCACCGAAGAACTGAACCGCCACTTGGACAGACCTCAGCTGACAGGAAAAATGGGCAGACAGGAACCTCAGAAAGCGCCAAGACAAGTGCAAAGACTTGTCTCTAGTTTGGAATAACCCCACACAACTGGACACACTGCCAAGCATGTCAAAAGCAGCTTTACAAAGCGAGACCTGGGAGTCTCAGTAGACAAAATGAACATGACACAGCGATGTGCCCCTGTGGCAAAGGCAGCCAGCCAAATCCTGGGCTGTATTAGCAAGAGCGTACCCAGCATGTGGAAAGTGGTAACTATTCCCTGATGTTCAGCACTATGGAACGACATCTGGGTTTCAAGTACAAGACAGATACTGACATAATGAGCAACTCCAGCAGAGCAGCAGGAATCTGAAGTATATGACACATAAGGAGAGGCTGAGGGCATCAGGTTTGTTCAGCCCTCAAAGAAGGTGAAGGAAGAATCCTACCGCAGCCTTCCTTTAGCTAATGGGGGGTACAAGGAAGGAGTCACTCTTCTTGGAGGTGCCCAGCAAACTGATCAGAGGCAGCAGTCACAAGGGGCGAAAAGAGAAATGGCCTTTAGATAGCACAAAGAAAAAAAAAAAACACGGCTAGACAAAAAGTGGAAGACATTTGACAGAGTTCTCCATGCTCAGAGTTATTTAAAACTCAGCTGGGTAAGATCCTGAGCAGCCTGAGCAAATTTCAAAGCTGGTCCTGCTTTGAGTGAAAGGTTGAACCAGGTGCCTTCTAGAGATGCCTTCCAGCCTGAAGTAATTTATGTGGGATTGTAAAATAAACTATGTTGTTTATGATTCACCTAGACAGTAAGGAATTTCACAACTGTCTAGGACATTCATTATGTATTCTCAAGACACACAGCTACTTCCTAATACTGCTTTCCAAGTCTGACAACATTTCCAAAACTTACCTAGAAAAGAAACAGGACAATTCTATGTACATACATAACCTCGAGGACCATTAAAACTTTTCATTTTCAATGTAATGTAATTAGTATGAGGACACAACTTTGAATTTCATCTCTTACTGGAATAGTAATCTTCCTTCATTCAATATTTAGAGTTTGTCTAGTATTTGCAATGTGTGCAATGGTAAATGTCTCCAAAACCAGGAAATCATTCTATGGCTTGTAAAACTAAAGCAATGCATAGATACTGGTACTTGTAAGCAGCATAAAAAAGAAACCCAAAGTTACATTTTTGTGAAAAAGAACAAGCCTCTAGAATTGTACTTTTCCTCAGTAGTATAAATACCGGTATCTGAACCTCCAAATCTCAGTATAGCTTGCAGGTGATTTGTATGGATGCCACACAAATCAAAAAGAAATTAATTCTACCTACTGGATTTCAATGGCTTTCACATAGATTCCACAAACCTCCAATGTGAAACACACAATAAACCACGGAGACCTAACAAAACCCCATCATCCCTAAAGGAAGTTGACTTATGTCCCCAAAGGCCAAGAAGATGACTGGGGGGACTGGAGCACCTCCCCTATGAGGACAGGCTGAGAGAGTCGGGGTTGTTCAGCCTGGAGAAGGGGAGGCTCTGGGGAGACCCTATAGTGGCCTCCCAGGGCTTAAAGGGGGTACAGGAAAGGTGGGGAGGGACTCTTTGACAGGGAGAGTGTAGTGATAGGACAAGGGGTAATGGTTTTAAACTGGCAGAAGGTAGATTTAGATTAGACAAATTCTTTATTGTGTGGGTGGTGAGGCACTGGCCCAGGGTGCCCAGAGCAGCTGTGGCTGCCCCCTCCCTGGAAGGGTTCAAGGCCAGGCTGGACGGGGCTGGGAGCCCCCTGGGCTGGGGGAAGGGGGCCCTGCCCGGGGCAGGGGGCGTGGGACTGGATGACTTTGAAGGTCCCTCCCAACACAAACCATTCTATGATTGTCTGATACAATTTCCAAAATGAGTTTATTCTAAAAATACTTAATTTTTCAAGGGCCACTTGTTGAAGGTTTTGTTTTGTGAGCAAACAAAAACCACATTTCAGTTATAATAGCTAAAACTAGTTGGATGAAGCGAAACCAGAAGACAAACATTAGCTCCAACTACTGCTTCTTCATTTTACCGAACTAAAAACATTTTGAAAAATGGGGTAGTCCTATAGCATACATTAAACCTACAGAAAATAGGTTAACATTATATTCTCTCTTATGTACTGACTGCTACGCAATCAAAGTATAACTACTTTTTAAAGTTCAGATTTAGTCAAGACCAGAGTTTTTAAATGTATTTATAATCAGCTTAAAGTTTATCCCATCATAGATTCTAGCTTGTTCCTTTCACAGAAGAAATCTGCCAAAAATCAGATAAAAAACCCAGATTCTGTCATGAAAGCCTCTTGCGGATTAATAAATGAGAAATGGCCATGAATAATGCAACCCAGTCAGAAAAGCTGGGAGTCCAAGATACTTTGTCAAGGATTTCAGCTAAAAAGAACAGTTCACAACTATTTTTCTCTCCTCTACAAAGTTACCTGCAAAGAATTTCCAGGAGGAGGAGAAAAGCATAAGGAACAGTTGGTACTAGTTAATCTGCAAACGAGGATAAATATAGTTCATAAAGTAGTGCGCCTTCTTATATATTTGTGCTTGCCACTAGAAGCAGCACCTCACACTCCTCCTAATGTGGCTGCCAGCATCAGCACGTGCCTTGCAGTTTCACACATTTGTAACAGTGCTCGCTCCCAAAGGGGAAATTTCAGATTGTTTCCGTGTTTCTCAAGTAGTGTTATCTACTACTTCTATTCGAACATGAGATATGCAAGAAAAATACGAATCAAAAAATGCATGGAAGCGTGTTTTTTTAAAAAAAAAAAAAACAAAAAAAAAACCACAGAGTGAGCAACTGTCAAGAATCAGCCAGAGCTGGATCAGGAGCCTGCAAGCACCAGGGCAGCCCTGCCGCACCAGGGCCCCGCACACAACCGGGAGCGGAGCGGTGCTGGCTCACGGCTTTCCGAAGCACCCGAGGCCGGGGCTGCCAAGAGGGAGCAGCCACCACCCTCCCCTGCCAACACCACCGACCACCTCGGGAGCCAGTGCTGGTCTAGACCCACACAACAGCGGCGCAGCCCCTGAGGAGCCGCCGCCTTCTCCGACAGGTACATTTTTCAAGGGCTTGTCCTCATTTTTGTAGGTGTTGCTGATGTGCAGAAGCCCTCAGATGCTCTCGGTATGCAATTTATCGGGAAGATGAGCTACACCTTGCCTGGTTTCACAGAGATAATATGACAGACTAAAATAAGAGTAAAATTAGTTTAAGGCAAAAAAAAAAAAATTAAAAATCACATACTTTACCTCCTTAAGTTCCTTTTCCTTTGAACAGTGCAAGAACAGCTACAAGTAAACAATCCAGATGCCCAAATTTTCATTTCACCTTAGGATAGTAGTTATGGGTACCAGATGAATCACTACATGCTTGACCTAGTCTTCCTTCACTTCCTAAAGATCTGCTCGAGTTAACTGTCAAAGACAGCTGGATAGACCTCTCATGTAATCCAGAACAACCACTCCCATTAATCAATACAGCCCTTAATTTTATGAAGACGTGCCATAGATTATAGCTACATCAATCCAAGTTTCAGTCAGTGTGCTGTATGATCACACTAAGTTTTGGTGAGCCTTAGGAAGTGTTTGCATACTCACATCGTTAAAGTTAAATAAATTGCAAAACTCAGTGAAGTCGACAGAAACTTCATATTTAATTTTAATTACCCTGCTGTTCTCCCCTTTCCCTCTTTTTCTTCCAGAGAGGTAACAAAAATATATTACTATCTTAATGCTAGGCAGTTATCATCTTCAAGTTTGTCAATAATTTCTAGCTAAATTAAAATTTAACTTAAAGAGGGACTAATAGAAAGAACGTATTTAAATGTAAATACTAAACAACCTAGCAGAAGAAAAAAACGTGAAGACTTATCTCTAAGGTAACATTTCAACAAATCTGCATGGTTAGGGGTTTTTTTCGTTTTAAAAATAGGTAACATAATGCACAAAAAAAAACAAACAGGTAAAAGACAGCATAATCAGAAGCAGGAAAAAAGTCAGTTTGTGCTCTTTTTTGTTGATATTAGCCCCCATCCTCAGAAACATACATTTTTATCCTAAAAGTAAAGTAATGCTTCAGCATGACTAAGTCTTGCTAGCACTTCAGTATGCAATTTTTAGATATGGTATGGTTTAAGAAAGACAAAAAAACCTTTTACAAAAGAAGAGTATAGGGAACAGAGTTTGTGACTGAACCACATTTCATGGACTTGCACCTAAATTTACAACATGTCATGTGAAAATAAAAAGGCATATTACTCACCAAAATGCTAACACAGAAATTATTGCAGGGGAAGATGCACTAACAGAATTGAATTTTTTAAGAGTCTAACTTAAGCATTCATACTTTTTCATCTCCAAAATACTTACAGGAGATGGTAAGACTGCTGTGCTAGAAAAGCATCATTATTCTTATCAGATAGCAAGGCTTATGCTGAGAATATTTTCTACTTCAAAACAAATCCTTCAGTAATCAGACTTTTGTGCGGGTAAAGAAAAGGTCATTTCCACAGCTGGAAGAAAAACCATCAACAGCAAGCCAATAAACACAAGGGCTTCTGAGACAGCTGACACTACGCAGTGAATGGCAATTACTGATTAACTTACTTCCTTTTGTTCTTTGATTTTATTTGTTTTTAAATTAACACCTTTTGCCACAACATGTAGTTTGGCAAGCAGTTCAAAGTGACCAAGTAAATTCAGTGATACACTGTACATGTGGTTCTTTTGATCTAAAAGTTTGTTGCTGTCAAAAAGAAAAGCCTTTTCTTGATATCTCTGCCTTGCTGCTCCTAGACAGAAAATCCCTCCCTTTAGACCAGCTCTGATCTGTGCCACACTCCATGACACGATTCACCTCCCACATTTGGCAAAAAGTTATCCAATTCTTTTTTCCTGGGTTAACAAATTCTCTCAGTCTACAGTGGGGTATGATGAGTATCAAAACCAGCACTAAAGTATGTGGTAAGAGCAAAAGACAAGAAAGGAATGGGTAGAAGAGAGAGAGAAAGCAAGATGCTATTCACTTCACTCCCTGCTTTCTGGTGGTGGTGAAACCACAGGGAGTATGGCTAGTCATAGTTTAAAAAAAATAAAAATTAAAACCAAGCCAATTCCCCCACCTAGCCCTGCAATTAACTCCAGCATAGAAGTTCCACAGATGCAAGAATCCCTGGGATTTGATTAAGTATCTTCTCCCTTCTCCCACAAAATTGTAATGACAGCCAGCCTAAAAACTAAGTTTTAGAACCACACAATCACGAAAAATTTTCCTATGAGGAAACTAGTTGATGGGCAGCAATACCCCTGTCTGGAATCCAAGCACCGTGCTGCTTTATTAAAGGACATGGCAGTCTTACCAGTACTTCTATATAAAGCAATACAAGAGGGTAACTATGAAAATTCTCCATAAAGGAAAAGATTGCTGTATTTCACCTGCACATTCCTTCTTCTCTCAGATTGCTCTTAAGTCATCTCAGTATTTGTACCACTTCAGAAACTAGAAGTTGCATAAAGACAGCACAGCATTTCAAAGCAACTGTTCCGAAAAGCAAACAGGACTAAAGCACCAGTCTAAACTTCAGAAAATCATCATTTTTTTGGGTAAACTGTGGCTTTGGTACTTTTTTCTTCAGTAGTCAAGTCTGTGAAATTATTTGGTTTGCAAGGAGGAAACATAATGGCTGCTTTTATGAGAAGAAGCTTGTTAAGTCACAAAGTTGTCTAACAGTCACAAACATACTACTGTAGGAGCTACAGGTTCACAGATGATATTTTCTTTAATAGCTTTTAACGGATTTATCTTCCAGAAATGTATCCAGTCACTGAAAAACTGTTTCCTATTCTCTTGACAACACTCAGGATTTTAGAGACTCTCCCCGTCCCTTGCTTTCACAGACAGAAGAGTCCTTGTCTATGGGAACGACTGAAGTTTTCATACAGACACTGCTCCACATTTCTGAGCACCCTTGTTGGCCCTCCTTAGGTCTATTATACCCTGCCTGGGATGAAGGGATTAGAAGCGCCTACAATACTGAAAATAGGATTTACAGCAACAATGCCACTGTGTTTTGTGTTCCACCCCATTGTTAGTAAGTCCTGTGATTCCCTCTGCTTTTTAGCAATTACTTGCACTGAGCTGGCACTTTCACAAAACTGTCATCATAAACTAAAAAATCTTTTTCTTATATAATAATAAATTTAGACACTATTGTTGTGTGAGTAAAGAAAGGACCATTTTCCCATACGCATCACATCAGTGAGTATGATATATTATTGGAGAAGGACTTTACAATATTGAGGGCCAAGCCTTCACAATCAGTCCTTGCCTTCACTATTCCAAGTAACACTCACCAGCAAAACTGTTTCCCAACTGTCTATGACAAGTGATTTCCAAACAAAATTTTGAGTAGCACAAATTCCCAAGAGATACCACTAATGACTTCTCACCATTAATTTGCATCTCTAACTAGCTTCTCTATCCAGAGAAGGACCATCTTTAAGTTCAGCTTCAGTCTTTGGTAGAAGACTTTACAGAACACCTTTTGGAAATCTACATAGATATCAACAACTATGTTGCCTTAACCTGTATGTTAAGTCTGTCAAAAGATTTCAGTAGACTTAGGAGGTGTTAAATGTGTTTTGTAAAGCTGTTGTCTCTTCACCTCAGCACCTTTCATGTGTCCACTATCTCTGCTCTTGGTTCGTTTTACTAGTTTCCACTCTTTCAAAAAGTCCTTTTAAAAACTGATCTCACCACTGTCACCTTCCAGTCTTCCACAACTGGCGTAATTTAAAGCACTGGGTTATACTGGTTCGTAATTTGATTATTTCATTCTTGAACTCCTTCAGATGTGCAAATACATCTCCGTAACGGACTGCTCTTCATTTCAGTTTGTTCAAATAGCCCCTTCCACAAACACTGCAATTTGAGACAGATCTTACAATGCATTCCTTCGCCTCTGATTCTTTCTTTCCTAACGCACAGACAAAACCAAAGCTTTTCTCTCCAGCTGTCATTTCATCTTCTCTAACATACCTTTTATAGGTGAGTGGCGCCCCGTTTCTACAGATAGCATTGTGCTACTGATGCATCAGAAAAGAAGAAGAGAAAGGAAGATTAATTTCATGCCCTTCTCAAGTAGTTTCTCAATGCGGGGGACCTTGTGTGTGTGTGTGAGGGCTTATATGGTGGGGGGTTGCCAGGGAAGCTCTCACACTATAAGTTTTACACTTAGCCTACCATCACTTACCTTCTATTTCTCTACTCATTATTCATAGACGACTTAATTTTTCAAAGAACACATCCCCACTGCCAAGGGCTTCCTTTATTCTACTATTTCACCATGTCAGATTTTTTTAATTGATGGTTTTACAGTGTGTCTTGGTGAGTGATACGTACTCACTGAGAGCCCAGAGAAGCTTCAAAAATGGTTCCCCAGAAGCTTTCAACATTTCACCTTTTTGGCCCTTTAACTTTAAGCAGACATCTCCTCCCATCACTATCACCTTTTTTTTTTTTTTTTTCTTTTTTTAACTGAAGTTAAGTGGTACCTCAAGCAGGTTTCTTCACCTTGTGTAGATTCATCCCTTCAGAAGCAAAGAACAGACCACGTTTGTCACAGACAGCCCTCAGTAGTAAGTCTGAATCTGCTCCTTCATCCAACTGTAGGCCACGTCCCGAGTCGATTCTCCCACTGTAGGTGCCCTGACTAGCTGTTTCAGTAAGCAGCTACTCACTGTCCCAAAGTTTTGTCTTGGCATCCCTCCCTGATACAGCATCCACCTAAATGAAATGAGGCTAACGAGCCATTCATTGTTGTATTTTCTGCTTTGTAGCCTCTCTGATCTCACACAGTATAGGCAAACTAGTCAGGCAGATAGAAATGCAGTTCTAACACTATTTTTCCCCCCTTACATGTGCCTGGAATTTTTCCCACAGAGTTTTCGGTGTTGTAATAGCTACTCTTCTTTTTGAGTCTTCTGGTATCTGACACTCATCTGGCAGAGTCATATAAGCTTCCAGTTGAGCTTTTATAACATTGAACTAACGTAACAGTGAATGGCACTGTTAGTACACTTACTTGTGAGAGGTTGTTTTGTTCAATCCCACTTAAACAGGATTGACGTTCACCCAAAAAGAAAAGAAAGAGTTTGAACACCAAGCAGTTCAAGTACAAAAAGTTAGATAAGATTCAAGTTACACTCGGGGACAAATTTGCCGCTTTGCTGTCTTGAAGTTCACCCAGGTGGAGCTTGCTCCAGTTGCTTTTGTTATGCTCCACACCTTGCACAGGAGTTCCGTGAGAACAGAGTTGGTGAAACCTGACTTTCTAAGGCTTCGTTGTGGGATTTATCTAGTGTCTGAATGCAAACTGTAATTGAAAGTACACCTGCAGTTAGGGCTCCTGCTCACAGCGCAAGGCTACGCCTCTCCCAGAAAACAGATCTTGGCCAGAAACACAAGGTGGAATCGGGGGTTCACTGCAATTCAGATCCTTCTGTATTCCAAGTTCTCAGTCACACGTATTATTCACACAGACAGTAATGAATTGAGTCTTCTTTTCTAGTGCAACTCTCAAGTGTCCTTTATTCAAATGCCAACATCTTGTATGCAAGGTGTTAGAAGCACACAGCACCGAGCTTTCCCGGAAAAACAGGCAGATTGTTTCAATGACCTTTAGCTGTGTTCTTCCCCGTTCACAACACATGTGCATTTTTTCAAGACTAATTTTAATTTTGGATGTTTCGTCTATCATCTGTAGTTGAAAAAAATCACTATGTTCTCTCGAACATTTTGTCCTTTAAAGAAAATATCTGCAGCTTTAATCCTGGCTTATAGTTCTTTCCCTGAAAATTCTAATCTGACTGTCAAATAGGTTTTGCCGTACTACCACTTAACACTCAAGGTAGTTCACAGTTGAACAGAAACTGCTGCCTGAACGGCAGCATCTTTTTGCTCAAGTACTTCATATAATTTTACAAGGACTCTCTGGCACCCCCATCTTCATATGCTTAAGTCAGTCTTTCACAAGGATATGCACCACATGCAGAAGGACATCATCAATAGAATTCTCCATTAAAAAGCAGAATATTGAATTGTCTGACCAGTACCTTTCCTATACAAACTACTAAGGACTTCATATGCTTCTGTACAAAATTCAACTTATTTATTCAAATAGCTATTTCTCAAACAGGAAGCCTACAATACACAAAAGTTAGCAACTAGTTCACAAGTGGCCTTGTACCTAACAAAAAATTGTAGCTATGAATAAAGCTACTCTGTAATCCTGAAAGTGCTATTATAGGGGCTTGACAAGGTCTCAGAAACCATTTGTTGAGCCTCAGAGGAGACAAGAGAGAACAGCAGGCTAGCCAGCCAGAACACAAAACCCTCCTGAATGGTTATCAGCCTGCACGGAGCAGTAACATGCAGCATTACTTGCCAAGCTGGCAAAGAAAAGATGGGGGGCAGCGGGGAGGGGGCAGGAGGAGCATGAGGGTTAGAGCACTGGCAGGATGAAGCCTGAAACTGAAACTTCATTGCCATTCATCCACACAAGATGGGTTTCTCTACTCTGACCTGAAGACTGCTTTACAGTGGAAGGGTAACAGAAGGCAAGCCTTTTATTAGCAGCAAAGTTCAGTATCTTGATGCTCCTGCCTCAGCTTCGTTACCTTACTTGAACAAGCTTAGATAAATTTTGTCTGTATTGAACCTTCAAGAGCATTTCCAAGACTTAAATTAACAGAGATGGGTGAGCTGATTACCATAATTTATATAAAGTCAGAATCCACAATTCTGAGTATTTTATAATATGACGGAACAAACCGCTGGCTTACTTTGTTAATACTTTAACAAACATAAAAAGAAGATACAATTATATACTGTTTAAACATAATCTTTATAGGCTTACTCAGTATCAAAATCAGACTTTTTAATGAGATTTGACATCCCTTCAGCATGGGCCCTTTGGTCATATTTCAGATGTTTAAGATCTGGCAGCTCCTCTTCCCCCAACACACGCCCAGAAAGCACAACATTTGTACCTCAAATCATTTGAGCTCATCAAATGTAAGATTCTTCACAGCAGCAGACCGGCAGAAGACATGCAGGTTGTTACTTTTGCACAACACGTTACTTATCTCATCCTGGGAGACAGTCCTAGCAGCAAGTATATTCCCAATCTGAATTTGCATGTAAATAATGGATAATTTCACAATAAAGCAAAGAGCCTTGGGGAGGAGGAAAAAAAAAAAAAAAAAAAAAAATCAGTTCTCATCAATGTCAGTACTCACACAACTACTGTGCAAGCTACAAAGAGTTGCAACCCGAACTAGTGCAGCCTGTGTGACTTTAAGATAGAAAGGCTACAAGTCCATCTTCAATTCTCCAGTACCTCAAGAGCAGCTAGTACCTCAGATCTCTTTACACAAGGATTCTGTACAGCCACAGAATTCTTTGGGTTTTAACAGCTCCAGAAATACAGAGGTTATCAGTATGTGTATGTATAGAATTTTTTTTTTTTTTTCCCTTAGGGTCAAGACATTTCTGATGTTTTTGCAGAAATATTTGAAGGCTGTATTTTCCACAGAACAGTTATCACATGCAGAGAACACAAACAATATTGTTTAAAATCAGCAAAAAGGTTAAGGAATACATCTGGATATTCATCTACTACAGACTACTGTTTTAGAATATGCGAAGGCCAGCAAAGGTCCTGCAGAAGCATGGAAGCGTTAAAGCTTCACCACACTCACCCTTATAAGCAAGGGAGACACCACCACCACCACCCCTTTTTTCTGTTTAAAAATAAAATTTAAAAAAAAAAAAAAAAAAACACAAAAAAACTATCAGATATGAGGAAACACTTCCTCAAAAATCTGTCTTCAACCTGTTTACTAAAAAACTTCTACTCTACTACAAATTACCTGCACTCTGTATACTTACCACTTCCTTGCTTATGTACCTGAACTTTTGTTCTCCAAGTATTTTTCCTCAAATGCACAAAATTACAAAACTAGATTCATCCTTTAATGCTACTATTTTATTCCTGTTCTCAGATGTAAGGGGCTCCTTCCAGGCCAGGTTTAGGGGTTTTCCATAATTTCTATCAGGATTTTCAAAACTCAAGATTGGAAAGAAGAGCTGCAAGATCTGTCCTCCTGGTCCAGAAGATCTCCAGAAAGCAGTTTCTTGAGTCACCTCTCCCTCCTGAGACAGAAACCTAATGCTACCCTACACTGATCATTAATTTCGGTCACAGGAAAGTTTCCAACTCAGTCATTTTTCTCCCTGTCTCCAGACTGTTTGTTAACCCAGAGAAGAACCCACTGCCATAGTGCACACCTAACCCAGCTGTACAGACAGGTGCTTTCCCACGCAGACACGATGCCCAAGCTCGCAGCCCCTGACCCCTGCAGAGCCTCCCTGACATCTCCAAACCTCCTCGCACCTTCCCCTCAAGAACAGTTTATCTCCAGGTTCATCTCCTCCTCCTCAACAGTGCACAGCCCATAGCATCCCCCACTTTTTTTCAGTGCACCCAACAACCGCACGTATCCCGCACTGCTGCCCCAGACAGAGCCACGTGTTGTTTCTAGCACACCACTAGATATCTTGGTACCTACAGATAGCTGATGTTTGTCTTTCACCTCCACCACTTCTAGTGCATAATGTCTCCCCCAAGTCCACTCTTTTGGGCACTGTTGATGAATGTATGCAGCCTTCATGTGGGTGGGCAAGGAAATGGAGCAGTTCCTTCTGCCCTGGAGTCCTCTCTGAATTTTTCAGAAGTTCGTGGACATAGACAGGATACAAACCACCACAGGAATCATCTCCAAGGTGACTAAAAAATTGCAACACAATAGTTCCTAGCATATTGCAGCAGTCTACCAAAAAAGCTCTTGCTTACTGAAAATTACATGCTTAAGAACTCATTTTTAGCACATACAAGAGGGGACAATTAAATCAAACACACACAAGTATGAACTCTCTCCTACAGTTTGTTTTCAGTCTTGACGTTCTGCAGTCATTCATGTTTACCAAGCATTTCCATTTTATTCTTTTCATATTCAATTATATATTAGCTTAATGTGTGCAAAAACTAGGATGGCATTAGGCTTGACACTGCAAATAGGGAGTTTCCTTATGTATGTAGGAGTCTAGAGGAAAAGGACTATTTGGGAAACTTCAATTATCTGTCTGTTACCAATGCCACTTTTGTTTTAAACATTTTTACTTTTTTTTTTTTTAATTACA
The DNA here is from genome assembly GCF_018691265.1 of Tyto alba. NCBI lineage: Eukaryota > Metazoa > Chordata > Aves > Strigiformes > Tytonidae > Tyto > Tyto alba. The sequence goes on along the minus strand of NW_024881282.1, from coordinate 21,892,058 downwards.
CTCTCCAAACAGAAGATACTACCAGACCGTTAAGTTACTTACGATCCTCCCTCCATCCACCCCCAATCATCACACTGTATATGAGCACCACTGCAACAAACAACTATCGCACTTCTGCTGCTTCCAAGGCAGCCACAAAAAAGAAGCTAGAGGAGTCCACCTATCACTCGTATTACAGACTCTTGAAGGAAAATTCAGATTAACATCAAACTTTGAAATGAAAGGATCATCCTCTGGAATTAAGAGCCAGAGCCAAGCTTGAAAGACAGGCTATACAGCAAAAATAGAATAAAATGTTTGCCATATCTCTAAAATAAAAAAAACAAAACAAAACAAAAAACCAGCATACCAGGCAAATAACAAAGACTGAAGATAGCACTCATTTTGTCAGCACAGATCCAAGGTGATCCTGTGAAGTGCATGAGATGTCTCCTTTTGGGGCTGGAGCACAGCATTTCTGCTAAAAAAGATACTGGTTGCCAATTGTTAGGACAAATATTCATTATCCTGCTTTCCAGTTCTCACTAAACTTATTTTATATTTAAATCCAAATAAAAGAATATGAAAGGAGACTATACCCTTCTGGAACTGGAGCTGTACCTAACAGTATTAACCATGGCAGACATGGGAAGACAGTCCACATCAGCAGCCTGTGCACTGCTTCACATGCTCAGTTCATCTGACTACAGCGGCCCAGTCTCCATCCCACGTAATCACAACTCCACAATTATAAGTGTCCACAGTATAAAGAAAGAATCCTGTTCCCAAGGAAGCTGTTAAAAGGAAAAAAAAAAAAAAAAAAGTAGCATTTTGTTCAAAAGATACTGCTGCTCAGACATTTTCAACTGATATCCTGCTTCTCATTGCCCCACTATTTCTCTATGAAAAATGATTTTGGTGGAAGATGGAAGCATCTCCGTATCGACTGGCTGTTCAGAATGATCTGCTTCTATTGCTATTTCAGGTACACCAATGAATGGTTTATAAGTCAGTAAATAGAATAAAGTGCCAGGATTTTTATAACCATTTTGATACTCATCGTGGCATAACTACCAGCTTTTAACGTCAAAATGGACACAGCTGAGCTGTAACCTGTGGGTCTTCCGAAGGGCCTTTTGCCATGTTGGCTGTTCTTGCATACTGGAGGAGAGAAACCTTGCCATACACAAATCCGAGCCACTGCACCTTTGGTATGTTTCCACTGTAGTTTCCAAATTTCAGCATAACTAAAAGTCTGTTCTTATGAAACAAGAGATTTTTTTCAGTTTCTGCTACAGCAGTCTGCAAACTACAGCTCTTCAGATTCCAATGGTAATAAAGGACATCTTGGTTGGTTTGATTTTTTTTGATGTTTTTGTTTTGTTTGTTTTGTTTTGTTTGTTTGGTTTTTTAAAAAACCAACCAACCAAACTACAACTTGGAAAAGACTTTAAAACAGAAGAATCAAAGAACTTCCAAGAGCTAGAGTGAACATACTACCTCACTGTCATTTGACCAAAAGCAACATTCTCTGATGGCATGAACCTTTTCTATAATCAGCACCCTCAAAAACTATCCCCTATTCCCTCATGAGAAATCAAGCACAGCAGTACGTGCCCCCATTATTTCCATGTATTATTCTAATTTATAAATCCAGAATTAAAACAGATACAGATCTTTGGTGTTTTGCAACACTATTCTCACACCTTCCTCTCTGCACTTGTTAAAGGCTTCAGGTAGGAGTGAAACACTAACTCACCTCTGCTGCAGGCTATCAACACATCTGTGACAAGATAACAAAAGATCACAGCAAATAGAAGTGCAAGGGTCAGGGAAGGACTCACTCAACTACATGACCTTAAAAACCTATAAAGTTTGGAGCCACCTGACTGAGTGAGAAGGGAAGGAAGCAGATGGAAAGACAGTTACATGAGTGGTTTACCAGAAAAATTAAAGAGAACAAGACTTCATGCAATACAGCATGCATACCTCATTATGTAGATACAGTTTAATTAGGAACTTTCTAACTACTATGGTAATGGATCCAAAAGAGACTCGGGGCATGTAGTTTAAGAAGATAATACCACATATTACATACATAATAAAGTCTGTGGCATTTAGAAATTCCATGCTACTGTTGACAGGAGTCAGAAGCCAAAGGCTTGCATGCCGACTCCACAGCTCTCATTGCCTGCCTGTAATCTGCACCAACTGCTTCAGTTCGAAACAGTTAAAATCAACACACGAACATTCAGCCAAAAATAAAACCAAACCAAACAAACCATCCTCATGTCTATTAAACTTTGAGAAGACAGGAGTTGTTTGGAAGTTATAGTGAAAACTAGTAACATGAAGTTCATTACGCAACTCCTGCAAAGACTTCAGAGAGTTTCTTGATTAGTTCTGTAAATCCAGACTTCTTGTTCCACTTCTTGCCAAGTAAAATTTCTCACTGCACTCACTACCTCTATTTGTGGCACTCCCAAGCTCAAAGTACCTCACTAAAAATTAATTTGATAAACATGGACAAAATAAGTGACCGATGATCTGACATAACTCAATCAATACATACTCATAAGTACAGACAAACTGGAGCTGATCTGGTATCAACCTTATGAAGGGCCAAGTGTTTAAAAAAAAAAAAAAAGTCCAAATTCCTAAAGTAAACAAAGGTGGGCTCTTCGGCATGCACTGCAGAGCTCAGCTTGATCTCTAACAAAGCAGGCTAACTTATAGAGCAGAAGAGCATTCAACTTGTTTACAACAGTTAGTCAGAAGTGACTGGTTTTGATAATATTACAAAACAGACACTAAGCTCTTGACTTATCTTCCTCCTTTGACAACAGGTTATGCAATTTATCTACACTGCATTAAAATAGTTCGTTGTTCACCAAAAAAAAACCCATGTCCCCCTCTTCAACTACTGTGAAACAAGAACAGCACCACCATCTTATACATTAGCTAAACCACTCATTATTTTATCGAACTTAAACACATTCTGCGTTCTCTATTTTTTTCCCCCCAAGGAAAATACTCCCAATTTCTACAGTTTCTCTTTATACAAAAGTTTTTGAGAGACATTCATCATCGTTCTTCCAATACCCTTTTAACCACTAAGTACAACTATGACATACTATATTAGAGATTAAACAAACCAGTCATTTACTGGGCATCCAACAGTTTTCCACTATTGTTTCTTATACAACTCATACAGATCCTCAAGGAAAAAAAGTGGATATAGATTTGATTATTTAACGCATGCAAGGAAAAGTCCAGCACATAAACGTATTTTCATCATTTCAATTACAATGTGTCAGTATGTCCAAATGAAAGAATCTGTCCCTCCACCTACAGCAGTACTTCCAACACAGAACTGTAATAGCTGAAATAAGAAAAAAAACCTCCAACTGCACTTGTGTTTGGGACCTACATCACCTCTCGCAGTTCCTGAGAGCAACTGGGAGAGCACTAGCTTGCATACTGTTGGTTCCCCACCAACATTAATCTCTTTCCAAAAGATTAAAACCAGCTTCCAATAAAGCACCGAGGGATGTTACTACAGTTCAAGATCCTCAATTATATCATTTTTTGCTGTCGTAATTAAGAAGTTAGATACTGACTAACAGTGACAATCAATAGTTTTTTATTCTCATCTAAACCACATCTGACAAACAGGAAAAATTAATATTTGGAAATACTCCAAACTATCCCTGAAACAGCCAGCCTTGCTCCACAAAGTCGGCTTCTCTCTCAGATTTCTGACTGTAGCTGTATCATAAAAACAGAAGCTAGAGGAGACTGAACAAAAAAAAAAAAAAAAAAAAAAAAAAAAAAAAACCACCAACAAGCAGTGCAAGATCAATCCCATTAAAATCGGGTACTACTCCAGCACACGAGCAGCACGTGCTGCCGGCTCCAGGGGAGCATGTACCTGATGGGTGGCCAGGCTGGCACAAGCAGCCCCTGTGCCCTGCCACCTCACCCTGCCCTGGCCTGTCACTCTGTTCCTAATGAGCTTTGAAGAAGCCTGATCCAGTCAATTAAAAAAAAAATATTTTTTTTTTAATCAAATCTGTATGTTAATCCAACAAACTAAAAACTGCTGGCATGTTTTCCAAGTCCAGCATAAATCAAATAGGTAGGTTTAATATCTGGGTTGAGCAATGTCCCTGAGGGAGCACCCAAATGGCACGCAAAACAGCTTTTACGCTGGAAATAACTGACATTTTCTGGACAAAAAAAAAGTAAACTATCCTACCACCACTAGAGACGATCAACAATTTCTTTATCTGAAGACTGACGTTCAACATGCCATGCCTGCGTTCCCTTCCCAGTGTCTGCCATTAGTCATCTGCCTTCTTGTATACATTTCTGCTATAAACCGCCCCCCTCATCAATTCACATAGTTTGTTCTAAGCAAGTTTTAGAGCCCACTGCAGGTACTGCATGGATGAAAAAGACAGCACCATTCAATAAAAAGACAGTAAGATTCAGCCACAGACATCACAGACTTAAAAATCAGAGGGATTAAAATAAAAACCTGAGAATAGAATGCAATTTTGCTGCAGGCAATGTACCAGGTAGAGCTCAGCTGCAATGCTTGACATTGTTATTTGGCTGGGTCAAGTTTGGCAGCAAATATGTAAGAAAACCTCCATGGAGCAGTACCTGGTGATCCTCTAAGACAGACCAGTCGAGCCCCCAAGCCTCACCTTACGGCCAAGGGCACCGCAGGCCTGGACTGGCTGTTTTGTTGGAGCAGGGCATGAAATCCAGGTTACTCCCTCAGCAGATCACTAAAGCACATGCTACAGAGCACCTCTCACTCACTAGGATTCTCACTCCATCAAGATTCCTGTAAGACTGTCCTCCAAAATGCTCCCATGTAGTTTTAATGGCATACAATTAACTTCCTACAATTAGGACAGGCAGCTGCTATCCAGTTTTGAATTGCCATACTGCACCTCAGAGGCAGCTGTAAAAGCAATCAAAAAAAAAAAAGAGGCGAAGACTGCAGTTGTACCATAGACACTAGCTCTTACTACTCTTAAACTGGATTTTTATTACCGAAGGCTTTTAAACATATATTTGCACAAACTGAATTATTAAAGTTTAGTTCCTTTCTGTGTTTCATCTATTCGTTAGACATCCATATATGAAAGATGTCATTTAAGAAAAAGCTGCTCCAATATTTTTAACAAAACATTTGCAGTCCTGCAGCCCATTCTCCAAAGGACTCTAAAAATCATGATGTATAGTAATAGACTTTAAAAATTCTTGCTATTCAAAATAAGAATTATAATCATGCAACAAAGTTTGCTTTAAACTTATAAGTTCAAGGGGAAAAATTAAGAAAATTAACTAACAGACAGCAACAACTTCATATGTAAAGAAAGTTTGAGCTGTATAAATACTACGAACTGAAAAAGCACATTATTCATTCATCAGTATGTATCATTTGGGGAATATTGAAACAATGTAATAACTTTTAAATAACATATAATTGATTCCTTTGGATAAAGGGATGTAGTAAATGGAACCTTTTAACTTCTATTCTAATTCCATCCCTATAATTTAAGATCACATATGTACAATTATACTATAAGCTACAAAAGCCTCTACGGATGTTTCTGCTTTACATATTTAGGTGATTGTCCAAGGGCAATTACACAGCATATTTAAAGTGAAAGTTTTCAGAAATCTGGAAGGGAAATGAGAAGTACTAGGGAAAGTGAAGGGAAAGGAGTCAGTAAATGAACAATAAGGCAAAAAAAAAAAAAAAAGGAAACAATATACACTGGTCACCTTTTCTTTTTTGCAAACTTTAAATCAAACAACATATCTTGATTTCCCCCCTCACCAAGAAGGGAGGATTTAAAATTGTACACACTCAGAACCACAGGGAAATTCTACTTTAAAGCAATCTTTGACTAACTGCCCGTTTTTAAAGCAGATGATTCCATTTTTCTGAAATTTCTCAACACGGCACTACCATCAGCAGCTCTAAATACACTCTCCCAAACACTATCAAGCAGACTGACGATTTCACCAAAAATATGTTTGAATATATGTTTCACCAGTGTCACATGCTGAATTCCCTACGTGCTGCTGCAGTCCAACATGAACAGCTGCACAGAGCCTGACACGAATATTAGAAATGCAGTCGTATTTTTCAGCACCTCAATTTATTTTTCATATTGCAGGTGCCTCTATTGGCACTGAAACCAGGGCTGCCTGCACTAGCAAAGTTAGTACCTGCATGTAAGGAGACTTGAGGTAATAGCTTATCACACTGATAACAGTTTATTCCTCTTCCCCTCCCAGAAAAAAAAAAAAAATTCAGGCAAGATAAGAATTCCTCCTGTGAGCAGTTTGAAGGATCTAAACGTAAAATTTGAGAAGTGGTTAGCTGACTCATACCAGCAAACAAAATTCAGGCTGAAGTAACTGAGTGCTACAATTAATATTGGCATGCTTAAAACAGACAAGATAAGGTGTGACCAGTCCCATGACGCTGTTCTGTAGGTAGTGGCTAAAGCATTTCTAGAATTAAAGCTTATGTAAACAGAACTAGATCACGTTTTAGCCATAACTGACCACAGCCTGCTTTAAAAGTTTTTTATTTATCAAATGCAAAAATAATGCCAGACTTTAAAAATACGTATTTTTTTTTTGAACGACAACATACAGAGCACCACTATGGGGAGACTGCAAGAGGAAGAATGGATGTAATTTATAATTTAGGACCTGTTACAAGAACAACCCGTGCCTCTCCTGCTTCTTCTGCTCCCTACTTCCTATTGTTCTGCTGTTCAGCGAGTGATGCCATGTCATGGACGAAGGAAACCTAAATGACAGTTTCCTAGATATTTCTTTAAAACGTTTACGAAAAGAAAATCATTTACTCGGGTATGTAGTGAGAACTGGCCACACGGAAAGCTCTTTCAAGGCATTCTAAAGCCCTGAAAGGACCAGCAGACTTCGGTTGCTGAAGCAGCCAGCAAGAATACCCAAAATGGTGACTACAAGTAATAAATCAGACAAAAAAGCGTTATTAAAAAAGAATCAAACCCTGTTCTACGAAGCTCCTGGTCAGGCTGAACACCGTAAGTAGCTACCCACGTATTCAAAATGAAAACCCCTTCAGTTAAGCTTTTTCTTCCGCTACGTATTTTTTTTTTTTTATTTTTTTTCTCCACAGCCTACCCGTACCGAAACAAGACTCCGACGTTTCTCTGAGGGGACGGGATCGCTCCGAGCGCCCTGCGGGGACCCCAGCGCAGCCCGGGCGGCGGAACGCGGGGTTTAACGGGGCGGCAGCAGAAGCCGCGGCACCGGGAGAGCAGCAGCTGGGGCAGGGCCGGAGAAAGGGCGGCATTAACGCGGGGGGCCGGGGGAGGGGGGGGGACACACGGGCCCGCGGGGCAGGAGGCGGCGGGGGCCAGGAGGGCCCGGGGAGCCCGCGGCGGGGGCCGGGGAAGCCCCGCTCCTCACTCACCCGTCCTTCCGCTTGGCTTTGTAGACGTGCCCGTAGGTGCCCCTGCCCACCTTGCAGCCCTCGTACTCGAAGAGGTCCTCCACCCGCTCCCGCTCCCCGGTCAGCTTCACCTTGAAGTCATAGTCCATCTTCAGCGCCTGACGCGCCGCGCCGCCCCCGACAGCCGCGCACCCCGCCCCGCCGCGACCGGCGGCGGCGGCAGCAGCAGCAGCAGGAGGAGGAGGAGAAAGAGGAGGAGGAGGAGGAGGAGGCCCCCGGGCCGTCCCCGCGGACCATCCAGGGGCGGGCGGGCGGGCGGCGGCAGGGCTGCTCCCTTCCCTCCCGGGCCCCGTCCTGTGGCCGCTGCCTCCCCGCCCCGCCCCGCCCCGCCCCGCCCCGCCCCGCCGACAGCGGCACGACAGCCGGTCTCCCCGTCGGAATACGGCGGCCGCGCCTGGCCGCACTGCTGCAAAAAAAAAAAAAAAAAAAAAAAAAAAAAAAAAGAAAAAAAATCCAACAAACCAAAACGTCGCAAACCGCGAGCACCCCCCCGGCCGCGGGCGCGGCGGGCAGCGCACCACGTGGAAAGCGGCGGGCTGCGACCGCCACCAGAGCCCCGCCCCTCGCCCGGCCCGGCATGCCTTGCGGCACCGCAGCACGCTGGGAGATGTAGTATAGGCGGGAGGGTGGAGCAAGGCGGCGCGGTGCATGCCGGGAGTTGTAGTCTTTCCCCGCGCGCGGCACGCTGGGAGTTGTAGTCTTCGCCCGGCGAGGCGGCGCGGTGCCTGCCGGGAGCTGCAGTCCCGGGGCGGTTGCAGGGCCCGGGCTCGGGTAGCGGGGCTGGCGGGGGCCGTATGTGCGGGCAGTCCCGGGAGCCACGGCTTCCTTCGCGGGGCTGCCGGCACCGGGAGCAGTGCAGGGTCCCCACCCGCCGGCTGCCCCAGATCTGCCCCCCCGGGCTGGGCAGCGGGAGCTGGGGCGCGGGGCTTGCAATCAGGCGCCACGAGCTGCGGCTGTCGTCATTACGGGGGGCGGTTGAGGGTCCCCGGCTTTCTCCAGAGTGGCAACAGGGTCGTCTGAGGTGAATATAAGGGTCCCCGTCTTTCTCCAGAGTGGCAAGGGCAGACACAGTTGGTCCTTGCCAGCTCTACCTGCCAGACCGCCTGTTAACATCGTTATGATTAAAACGATTCGATGAGTTTGGGCATAGACACAGACAGACATTACAGCGCTGCTGAACCTTCTCTGCACGGCTGCAGAGACAAATCAGGATCACGGCTCCTGGAATTTAATGCAAAAGCTGTTACCTAAAGGCCCTTGCATGCGACCAGTAACTGGGCACTTTCCAGTGCCTCTCCTTGGCTGACAGAGACATACTTACCAACCCAACACAGAGCCAGCTGGTCATTTTGTAGAATAGAGAGCTTGTAACTAAACTAAATCTTCCTAACTACAGCCCAGCTTTTGGCACTTTTACTAGTCATGCACATAGGCTTCACATTTCATCTCAACGCAATGCGGGTAAATAAGTGGGCACTCAAATCCCTAACACAGAGATGAAATATCATTGAATGTGGGGGCTTCTGAAAGAAGAAACGACATTTTCTGGAACCATCTGAAATCATCTCAATTTTAATTTCCAAATCTCCATTTTCATTTACACATTAAGGTTGATTCCTGAAAACTGGGGACAGGGGTGTGCTAGCCCCCTGAGCTGGCATCACTCAGTCCGACTGATGTCAGATGCCCACAGCTGGACCTTCAGTATGTTGCTATGTAGTTATTAGTGATATTATGTATCTTAGATAAAGCAATTAGGCCGGTGTTACAAAAAATACCTGCAATTCAGAGAAGCAGCAAAACAAAATTGTATTTGCCCAGCAACTCAACTGAATTATACAATTATTGCCTGGCGCCTCAGTACGCCAATCAACCAGAAACAGCTCAGGGCTGCCCAGCAGCCCATAAAGATCAAGCAGTCTGGAAGATCTTAAAGGACTTTTCCGACCTAAACAATTTGATGATTCTGTGCCATCCACCTCATAAAATGAATCCGCCCCAGCCCACAGCAGAGCAGCGTGACTCTGCCTTGGGGGATGCCTGGCTTTGGGGACCTCCAGGGACAGCTGGGACCAAGTTTGCATGGCCAAACCCAGCATGTTCAGCACCTCTTGCCTGCTGACAACACTCAGTCCTGTCAGCCAGGGAGAGGGAAGTAGAAATTACCACTCTTCTGTAACTTTGTACTCTTCTTTGCACTCTTTCATGGAGGCAATAAATATCCAAACTCCTTCACACAGGTCCAATTATTGCATGGTAATTAGTCTGTCCTGACCTAAAACACTGCAGGGTGCAGAGGAAGAACAATGTCTGCTTAGAAAGAAAAGAGGGCATGAATGAAACCAAGAATACAGAATCCAGGCTTGTGTTCTGAGAACCTGTGCTATGTTTTGCATGCTTACATAAACTGCATGGAAAGAACACCATACCTCAACAAATAAACTCTGAGCAATCAAAAACACAATAGAAATAACCTTTCTTCTCTTTCAGACTTCGGTCTTTTTGTAAGAATGTTTACAAAAGGTCTGCTTTTCTGTAAATGTTTCTTTCATTAGTTTTTCATAACATTTGGATTATATGCCTTCCAGATTGAGTGTAGCTGTAAATTTGCTGCTTCTTCACTCTGTTTTCACTTCAGATACTTGTATTGTGGGCAATGTTCAATTTTACCAGTTCAGCTGGATGGTCAGATTTGGAACAGAAAGCACACCTTGATTCTTTTAATAATGAGAAATTAATATTGATATTTCAAGGTCAACTTCTGTTTCATGGCAAGTTGCATACTTCTTGTGCTTTATTTTAAAAATCTGTCACAGTGTAATACAATTTCAATAAAAAGTTAAATTTTGGGTTCCATGCTTAGAAAGACAGACATGGCCAGGCCATGATCTGCTATTCTTGACTCTCAGGTCCCCACAGTGGCCTTTTTAATTGGCAGGATTTCTTATCTCTGCTTGTTTTGCATTCCTTCCTCTCATGCTGTCTCAGAAATCAATTTTAAAATATAGGTTTAACACGTCTTGCTGAATTTGTTTCTTTGGAGATTTCCTCTTTCTCTTTTTTTCCTCTAACATTCATGGCTTGCTTTATCATATACTTCTGCTCCAAGTTTGTGTAATTTCTAATGATTCCTGTACACAAACACTTCTGATATTTTTTGTTTGAAATCACCACACCTGTAAATGAAATCTGAGCTCTCCATCGTAAAGCGACTGTCACTGTGTTAGCACTAATAACATGCAGCATGTTGGAGACAGTTAGCAAAGCGAGCTGTGTGCTGTGAGGAAAGTAGTCAAGGGAGGTTCACATCATTAATCGTCTCCGAATGTAAGGAACATAAGATGCAGCGGATTCTGTACCCGACCTGAAGCAGCAGTACCGAAAGCAAAGTTGTTTTCGTTGCGTGTGTGTTTGCACGATAACGGTCACAGTGTCGGTGTTAGAGTTTGTGAATCAAAGTTTACAGCTGGGAAATGTACAACAAGCTACTTACTCTGTGTTTTGCAGTCTTCACTAATAGAGAAAAACAAAACAAAACCAAACCAAAAACAAAACAGAAATGTCTTTCTTTAATGTATTTGCTTTTTCATCTTTGTTTTTCATAAGTGGATAACCTACAACACTCAATTACATCCCCATGACATTAGAATGTCCACTTGTTCCATGTGCTAATTTGCCAAATTTGAACGTGCTTTTGTTTTTCTGATCATTTTTCATGTAAGAGTAGCTACCTGCTAAAAGTTTTCCATATTCCCAAAGGGACATTCTTTAGCGGTGTGACTAAGGTGTTCCCAGCTTGGTACTGAGTGAAGAAGGGCCAGTTCTGCTAAGTGCAATACATCCTCCACTTTTGCTTAGACCAGGGAAAGCTGAAGGCAAGAGAAGAATGTGGTGGGGTTTTTTTCTTTTCTGTGTGTACAGAAAACAAACTATCATATTTGCACAGTTTCAGTATTTTCCAGAAACCTTGCAGTTGTTAATGAGCAGATGAGTTACCTGAATACTGGCAGCATGTAAGAATGCAATTTGCGTAAAGCAGGTAAGTAAAGTGCTGGTTCTACAAATAGTTTTGTATGGCTTTGGTTTGGTTTGTTTTTTTGTTTGTGTTTTTTTTTTTTTTTTTTCAATTAAGTGTATTTTACTATAAAGTTGATCAGACTAGTGATACGCTTGATCTAACAAGGCATCCTAGATTCTGAGGAGTACAAATTAGTAGCAAACATAAATCAGTACTTTGGATCCAGGCAATGTATAGGAGTGTCGTGCTTGCATTCAATGAAACATCTGTTTGCCAGACTCAGGACCACCTACAGTAACTATCAGCTTGATTGTTTTATGCTCCCAAAGAAGCCAGAGAATCAGTTCTCAAGAGTTTTAACAGGCCGTGAAAATTCAGCCTATGAACTCCTGCCTACTTTTGCTATTGAAAAGAGCCCTACCTGAGGGGAAATAAACCCTGATAGTGAATATTATTTTATTATTTTGTCTTATTTCAGCAAACAGAATCACAGAAATATGGAGGTTGGAAGGCGTCTCTGGATGTTATCTAGTTTAATATCCTGCTCAAAGCAGGGCTACTATTACATTCAGGTTGTTTGAGGCTTTGTCTACTCAGGTCTTTAAAACCTCTGTGGAGGGAGATTCCACAGCCTCTCTCCATCTGACTATCCTTAGGGTGACATTTTTTGTCCTTCTGTTGGTAAAAATCGCTGCTCTGTCTTCTCAGTAACCTCCTTGTTGGTAGTCAGGCTGGCCCTTCGCCCAGCTGAAGAAGCCCTGGTGCCCAGAGCCTCTCACACAGTAAGTGCTCCAGCCCATGACTGTCTTGGTGCTCTTGGCTGAACTCACTCCAGTTTATCAGTAATTTTCCATATCAGGGTTGTTCTACTCCCAAACTGGGCATCATATTCCATGTGCAGGCAAACAAAAGCCATGTAAAGGGAAATAATCACTTCCCAATAATCCACTGTCTGTGTTCCCCTTGGTACAGTGCTCTTAGCCTTCATGGTGCACTCTTGACTCCTGTTTAACCACTGTCCACCAGGACCCCCCATCCTTTCCAGCAGGGACAGTCAGTAAAGCCCCCATCCACTATTGTCCCAGAGGGTGGTCACTCCTAGATGGAAGGATTTGCATTTGTCCTCACTCAATTTCGTGAAGTTCCTGATGGCCCGTTCCTCCAGCCCGTCCAGGTTCCTCTCAAGTACATCAGCTTAATGTCATCACTTTGGTGTCATCTGCACATACTAAGATCCAGTTTAAAAAAGCTGATTATAAGGTTCTGCCTTACTTATATAGTATCAAGCAATAAAATAGAATGGAATAAAGTTACTTTCTAAAGAACTTAATTGAACAATCAAATTAAAACTAGGGTCACAGATTTTCTGTTACTACAAAATTTAGTAATTGCCTGAGGTTTGCTGCCCTCCATAGGCTATTTTCATCGTAGTTCCAAAGATAGTATTTTACTGTGGAAAGCATTGCTACAGTGCAGTAATAATATTCCAGGTAAGATCTACTATTGTTATTTTGTATTAACAACACAGCATAAAATAAACAAATACTGTGCTTAGTTCTAGTATGCTATTGTGAAACATCAGTATGAACAGGACATGAAGACAAAATTCTGCACTGGAGGACAGGTCAGTGGAAAATAAACTAATTCAGTATAAGGTTTCAGTATGGAAATACGTGTTTATTTATCTATCTAAACCATAACCTTCTTCTGGGTGAGCAGCCCATTATGTGGGCTTGATACCAGAGAAGATGTTGTGTTTGACTGTGGAACAATGATTACTAAAAACATAATATGAGAGGAAAAGATTTCAAAAATAGGACAAAAAATAATTGTGGGAAGAAACAAACTTTTCAAAGGGTCCAGGCACTACTTTATATACTCCAACTTCTATTATGAAAGTAAAATTGATCTTCAGGAAGGACATATTTTAATTACTTCAAGCAAAGGTAGTCATAATACAGTACTAATTATTCATACTGTGGTGAGGAACATGAATAACAACGAGGGCTACATTTTTTTCATACAGTGAGCAGCAGGTCTGGCCTCAGTGCTAAGATTGTGTCCCAACTGTCAATTTGTCTCATGGAAACCACATACTGGCACAAAAGGAGTGTAAACTAACATGAAACCTAAATGTAACACTTGCATAAACTCATTTTCTCAGCCAGAATAAATAAGTCCTGGGGTGCGTAGTTGAAGTGGGGAGTGGAGGTATCTTCGTGGACACGGGCCCTGAGCTCTTCCTATCAGCTCACTCAGTGAAGGTTTGTCTCTGCATGGAGACCAGTTGCACAAAAACCTACCCAAACATTGTTTATTTCTGCAAGCAAGTTTGAACAGAAGTATCAGCAGTTCGGATATTCTAGGGATGAGGTGCTTTTAAACAGTTAAAGCTTCCTTCTCATAAAATCCTCTTTTTGCTGATTCAAATAGTTTATGTAAGACATGAAACACGCTCCTCTGTCACAGCCTGCCAGCTTCCACCATGTGTTGAAACAATATGCAGGAGCAACTCAGAAAGTTTGTGGATGCTATCAGCGTATCAGCAATTAGCATATATGCAATTTGTGAAAGAGTTTGCACCTTCTGTGAAAAGATTCTAAGGCTCTGCAAATCGAAATGACTAAAATCACAGCTTGAAACAGTTTCTTTGACGGCACTGAGCAATTAGTGGTTTGCTTTAGAAAATGCAGAAGGTGAAGGGATATTCCTGTGGAAAGAAAGCTAAATGGAAAAGAAGCAGAGGGTCATGGATAGTGTGGGAAGTGTCCCATTTAAAATCCAGGCCGAAGGAGAGAGCAGGGAAAAAAAAGTGATTATAATCTTAATCCTTATGTAATTATTATGAATTACCAAACGAGTTAACTGCAGCTGCAGTCTTACGCTGATTTGGTAAAACGTAATAGTCATTGGCATTATGAGGTTAAACATGATGAGGCTGTTCTACAGCCAAAATGTGCCGTCTTGTGAAAACCTCTTTGTGTGAGTTTATCTACCTTCACAGTCGAGGCTCACACCCACCTGGGCGGGAGTAACCACGCGAGTTTTGACCAACAATGGGTTTGCTACGGACACGCCGTACCTGAAACGACTTCCGCTACGCGTTTTAAAAGGACTGTGGAGAGCCGCAGGCGGGACACAACAAAAAGGCTCGAAGCTTTAACGAGGGCACACGAAGGGTACGTTCCTCACCGCTTCGTCGTTCTGGGGCACAACCCGCGGGTGCCGGTGCAAGGCCGCGGACGACGCCGGCCCGTTCGAGGGGTGCCGGGCAGGCGGGTGCCGTGAGGGGGCCGAGGCGGCGGGGACGGGAACTGGGGGGGGGGGGGGGGCCGGGAGGCACCGGCCGCCTCAGCAGTGACGGCTTCGCCCCCGCCCGCCTGCGCGCGCCGCGGCCGTTGGCCCCGCGGCACACGCGCCTCCCAACGGCCGCCCCCCGCCGCAGCCGCGCGCATGTGCGGGAGGGGCGGGGCCGTGCCACAGCGTCCTCGGAACCGGCGCTGGCGGCTGCCGGCAGCTGCCCGGACCGGAATCGGGGCTGGAGCGGCGCTGCTCGCACACCCAGGGGTTGGTTCCGTTCCGGCGCAGGCGGCGGTTAGGGAAGGGGAGTGCGGAGCGGGGCCGAGCCGAGCCGAGCCGGGCCTCCCCGTCCCGCTCGGCGCTGCGGGCAGCAGGCAGGGACGGGTTCTCGGCTCTCTCTGACCGCGCCTCTCCTCCATCTCCCCGGGCAGGCGGCGGCATGGACGCCTTCCCGGTTTGCCGCAGCGGGTGATGCCGCTCCCCGGCGAGCGGGGGAGGCGGCGGTGCGGGCAGCGCTGGAGGGAGTCGGTCCGGCTGGTGGCGGTTAGTGGCGGGGCCCGAGCGGGGAGTCTGAAGAGGAGAGACGCGGGAGGACGTGCGCCTCCCTGCGCTGCTGTGATTGGTCGGTGCCCATGAGCTGACCGGGTGATTGGGGGAGAGCCGTGTCAGTCACTGCCGTCGCCCTCCCCTCCCCTAGGTGGCTGGCAACAGGCGGCGGCGGGGGCGGCCGGGCCTTTCCCCGCTCCCGTCGCGCCACCCGCGGCTCCCGGCCCCGTGGGCCCGGAGCCTGAGCCGCGGGCCTTGCTCGGGGGTGGGGGCCGGAGAACGCGGGGCTGGAATCCGTAGGCCCAGCTTGCCGGCCTGGGGTCTGGGGGGAAGCGGGCGGCCCCAAGGCCCTGGGCTCGGATCCTTTGGGTGCTCTCCTGCCTGTCGTAATTCCCTTCTAATTCTTCCTTTGTCTGTCTTTCCTTCCCCTCCCCTCTTTCCCCAGGCTCTGGTGGGGTTTTCTGGGTTTAGGTGGGTCTTTTTGGTTGTATCTTTTTTTTTTTTTTTTTTTGGCCAAAGTCGGTGAGATCATTTCGCCTGGAGGCTGCAGTGTGACAGAAATGCTAAAGAGCCTTATCGCTCGGGGAGGCTTCCTCATCTAAACTCCGTAGTCGTCTTGCTTGCAATCAGGTGGTAGTCTTTTTGAAAATGAGTACCTAATTGAATTGGGGGTAGTAATTAATGGAAAGAGACCAAAACCTAAAAGCATAAGGTATACATTGCTTAGGTAAAAATGAGAGTAAATCTTAAGAATGGGCCAGATCAACTATGAATGAAGGACTAAAGGAGTTAGTCTTGGGTTGCAAATTCTAGAAAATATAGATAAACTGTTGACATGTGGCCTCTGTTTCTTTGCAAAGGAAGAGTAATCCTGAGTCATAAATGTATTTTGATTTCAGGTTTTTACATCTTACTAGTTAGTACACTTCAAATTTTCAATAATATGAAATATTTTATGTGCTAAAGTACTCCATTTTGATGCAGTTAATACCCTTCAACTTTCACTACTCTGAAACATTTTAAGTGGCAAAGTGCTGAGTTTTGATGGTGTTTGATAAATATGGATAGTAGTTGTCATCCATGCAGTTATGTTAAACAGATGGGACAACTGAACACTTCACACTTCTTACTGTTTCTAAGTGAGTCATTTAAAGAGTGTGACTAATCATCCTACCATAGAGTTGTCAACAAAACTAATTTTTTTTTCTACCACCCACAAAATCTGAAGAAGAGATTTCCAGATCTGTGGATGAGAAGTGAAAAGTAAAGTACTTCTTTTGAACAACAGTTAAAATTTAGACTGAGGAGGACTACATGTGATGGACTTTACATCTTAAGAATTTCTGTATTTTTTTTTTTTCTATGCATCAATACAGTGGTTTACCCGGAAAGTCAGTTAACTTACTGTGGTAATTGTTGGGCAAACAGTAACACATCAGTTGTTTCAAGGCTTTCATCTAAATAACGACCTTACATGGAACTAAATGAATTTTATCTGACCTCTTCCCCTCTGTGCTTTACCTGTGTCAAGTTGTAAGTCATCTAGGACAGAGGCACTTGAATATTCAGTGTAGTATGGATCGGGCGTTTCCGTGATAATAGTCAAGTGTCAGGGGTGTTGTCACAGTGATAATAGTGATAAGTGTGTTCTTGAGGTGTGGGTGGGAATTGCATTTGTTTTGAGGAAACCAGGGTAGTAAGACAAAGAGCTGGCTGAGAAGTTTGTGCTTAGAAATGTGATCTGAAAAGTAACCTGATTTGAACATGGCCCTTGTGGGAAATGGAAGTCAGCAGTTACCTACAGCTTGTGAGGCTGAGTCAAGAGGGCGACAGTAAATGCGAAGCCCCCACAAATATTATGGGAATAGAAAATGTCTTGAGGGGAAGATACTCAATTTTGATTTCTTTTAAGTGAGTTTAAGAGCGGGGAGGGAAGTATTAAATACATTAAAATGCAGTATTGGACACAGGAGGCAAATGAGTGGAAAGATTGATTGGGAAGAGATATTTAGAGGGCAGTTACCTAGGTTGGGGGAGAAATAGCATATGGGGTAGAAAATGAGGAGACCAAGGATGCATCAGAATGGATCCCACAAAGAACATAAGAAAGGTATATTAAATGTATGCCAGCTTCTGCTGTTGGCAAATACATTTTCTGATTCTTTGTACCTCTTGGCAGCATTGATAAAGATTTGCTCTTAATTGAAAGTATGGCTACTAGTTAGTTGGTTTGGTCTGTTTGTTGTCTCATCACCTTTCCTGTAAAAACTAATTACTGATTGGCAGTGTGCTGAGTGTTGTTCTGTATTTTCCCCATAATTCATACTTGAAGTGACTTTGAATAGATCAAAAAAAATATATATATATATTTACTCAGTAGTTCCCTATTCACATGCAAGCAGAAAGGTGCCATACGATTGGGTGGGTTTGGCCTGGTGAGCTCTTCAGATAAGACATCTCTTGTCAGGTGTCTGCCTCGGCAGGTATTACATTTGGCTTTTGTTAAACAGGAAGCCCCATTGGAAGGATGACACTTTCTATTCTTTCAAATTGAATGTTGAAGAACAGGTTTTCTTCAACATTCTTCCTGAAGAACAGGAAATAGAAAAGTTGGGGAGTGGTCCGAGAGCTGACTGGCCCAGGATTGAGTCCTAACCAGAGAGAAGTGGTAATGGCATAGAAATCAAATGAGGTGATGCTCCTTTCTGACACTGGAAGGTTATTTATGCCTTCTAATAGTGTGGTCCCACTGGTTCAGTATTTGGAACGTGATGAACTACTGTGGGTAAAGTATAGCCCTTTCTCTTTTACATAGTTTTTCTGGAGGTGGATATCCCTTTGCTAGCTAATCATTGGATTAGAGTGTGCAAAGAAAATGTTAGTGATGTAGGAATGTCGGAAGAGTCAGTTCCACCAAAAATTAATCTGCAGGCTTTGTGCTATGTGAGGGGTAGTACCAATGGAGATACTAACATAGTCTTACCTGCTTATCGGTAAATGTTTCAGGTGGAAGATAATCTTCTCTGAAGCAGTAGCTGTAGTTCTCAGAAGTCTATTCTGGATAATTATGGTCCAGTAACTAGGGAGCAAAGTTTTCAATGACAGTTTAGCTTTTAAAATACACCACACAGCTGTTGTATTTCACTTGGGAGAAGGGAAATAGATTTTTATGTTATTCCTCTAAGTTTCTAGAATATCCTTATTTAACTTAAAAAAAAAAAAAAAAAAAGTCTTGTCATTTCTTTTAAAGTTGCTGTACCAACTGCTATGTCCTTTCAGTGAGCAAAGGGGACTTGTAGCTCTTTTTCATCAAGCTAGAATCAAAATAGAAGCAAAATACTTGCAAAATAAATTACAGTGTTGACTTGGCAAGTAACAGGGAGCTTGGTTCATCTTAGTCATCTTTAGCTGTTAATAAACTAGTTTAATTGAAAATGCTGGGAACTTTTTACTGTAAATTAGGTAAATTCCTGCTGTAATTACTGTGCAGTGTAACCTTTTGGTTTTGTTCAGGACAGCCTGGCATTATCGTTATGGATCGCTCTTGGCGCCCTGGAGGAAATGGCAACGAGCAGGCATCTTCACGAGGGCATAGTCATGGTGAAGATGAGAGACAACGACAACTGGAGCGCCTCAGCAGGGAGGAGGCCTATTACCAGTTCATTAATGAACTCAATGAAGAAGACTACAGGTTAATGAGAGACCGCAACCTGCTTGGCACTCCTGGTGAGATGTGGATACCTTGAGTAGAAAAGATGTAATGTGAAGTAATGTTACTACTGTCAGGCACTGCCTGTGGTTCTATGACTCAAGTAGCCTGATGTCTGTGGCTTTGTAGAAAGGAAAAAGCCCGCCATTTCCATTCAAAATTAATGATATTCAGTAAAAATTAATAAATAGATACTAAAGCTGGAATAAAAATGTAACTCAAATGCAACATATCTGTCTATAGCTAAAATCCAAACCCAAATAATTGCTATCTGGTACACTAAAGTATATCTGTTGGTATGTGGCAATTCAAGGGGTTTGTGAGCTGACACAGGTAGGACGCAGGAACAACCACAAACCCATGGATGAAATGCAAATAATAAATTTATTCTCACTACCTTGCGACCCAGGGAATGTCTGCAGCAGCACCCAGGCAGAGGCATGCAAGTGGGGAGGCTGGCACAGCGGAGTTTGCTCCTTGCTAGCCAGAAAAAGGGCAAGAAAGAAAAGATCTCGAACCTGCTGCTTTTGCCTGTGTATATCAGGGATTTTGACAGGCATAGTTTTCCAGTGTGCTTTGATCTATCCCACAGCAGGACAGGTATCTCAAGGATGTTCAGTAAGGTGCCTCTGAGTCTATCACAGGTCTATGTTATCTAAACACAGTCAGGCATACAAAGCTAAACAACAGCTAGTATGAGATGTGTGGTTTTTGACACCCCAGCTTCAAGTCACTTGAGCATGCTTGCAATCCTCTTTGCCAGTTTTCCATTGTATTCCCACAGGGGGCCTCTGAGTCGTTACTGGAAGTTGGCATGCTCTTGATGCACATTCAGCATCTTTTTGTCTTCCACCCCAGTACCTGTTTCCTCTGTTTTCTGTGTACCTGCATTATAATCTCACACTAGTGCTGTTTTCTTTTTGCTTCTACTAATTTTACTTTATTTCTGAAGATTTTCATTCAAGATAGAAAACACTGTTACTTCTTTGTGGCTGTGTTGAGCCAATAATAATAATGTCTTGTCTAACAACATCTACATTTTGATAATTATTTCAGGGGAAATAACAGCAGAAGAGTTGCAGCAACGCTTGGAGGGCGCTAAGGAGCGTCTGGCATCACAGACTGGTCTCGATAACAGAGAAGGTGAAGGTAGAACTGTTGGAGGTAAACGTTCTTCATTCACATATATACACACACATAGTATGTGATGCATAAACATTCTTCTGTACATATATTTAAGAGAAATGCAGATGGATTTCCGTACCACCCATTTCAAGTCTTGTTTTATCATTGTGCCTCTGTAGGTTGTTGTAAAAGTAAGTGCGATTTACTAATTGTATGAACACAAACTTGTAATTCTTCATGAAAAGTGATTTATGTTAACCACTAATTACTTTCTCCTCTTTTCCGGGTTTCCCTTTGCTAGTAAATTTAATAGCATAAAACCAATTTTCATTCTTTTAATTCTTAAAAGGTTTTGTCATGTATGAGTGAAGTTGAAACTGAAAAGAACCTAATTGAAAAACAGTTAATCTCTCCACTGTTCTGTTGTTGTTTCATTTCAGTTTGTTTTAATGGAATGAGGCTTGTATTATGTTCACTGTCTGTCTTCACTTTTCCAGCAATATTGGCTTAATCATTTGGCCAATTTTTGTCAGATTTAGGAGAGGAATAGACAGCTTGGAAATGCAGATGCCAGAGTTCTTGCAGGTTTTGTGCAAGTGGAAAGATGATGGATCCCTTCAAGGGAAAACCTTCACTGCGATCCTGACGATTGGCTTGCTTTATACACATAGCACTAATCACAACAATTGTATCTGTTCTGGAACGGGTAGTTGGAGGAGATTTGGGAGCGGAGCTGTGGATGTTGTAGTAGGAAAAGAGTATATTTACACAAAAGGAGCAAATCTGTTAAAACCATGTATCATTTATTCCACTGCTTACAAAAAATACATTTAAAAAATGTTTTCCAAAAGAGGACAAAATCTGTCGTATGTTTCCTTGCTCTATCAACATTAGTTGACTAGGATACCCTCAAATTCACAGCTTAAGTGAGGGACAGATATTGGACCAATACAACTAACTCTGGACCACCTAAATCTGAACATTTTCTCAGAAGAGGCCATCTGGTCATATTAATTTCCCTCTGTATCTGCTGGTGAGGCAAATTCTAGGTTGAACTGGTGAGTCTTGCTAATCTATTTACATACAGCGTATTTTCAGCAGAATTTGTTAGCAGAGCAAGGTGGCTTTCCTGCTACTGTATTGTTTCTAAAGTTGGGGCCCAGCAAGCGCAGAGGATTTGGAGTGCATTGCAGTATGCTGACTGTGCAGTAGTATGAATGTATGTAATTCTCTGTTTCTCTCAGATTCTGATGTTCTTGGAGAAAACTCAAATGGTGACTCTTTGCTTGAGTGGCTGAACACATTTCGTCGCACGGGAAACGCCACTCGCAGTGGACAGAGTGGGAACCAAACCTGGAGAGCTGTGAGTCGAACAAATCCAAACAGTGGGGAGTTCCGATTTAGTCTTGAAATCAACATTAATCACGAGCATAACAGTTTTGAAACTGCTGCTGAAGAGTATGTGGGTATAGATAGTAGCAGGATGTATTTAGAAAGAAGACATCAAAGACCTGTCAGTCCAGTAACCTCGCGAACAAGGAACAGGACTGCAAGAGGGGCAAACAGTGAGGCTTCAGGCACTGCAAGGACCAGGTCTGTAAGAAGTTCCATGGCACAAAATTCTGAAGCAGCCTATCATCCAATCTCAGGCAGGCTCAGGAGCAGAACGAGGGAGTTGACAGGTCTTTCCCAAGCAAATACTACACGTAATAATTCTGCAGCTACTGGTGAACAAAGAGAAATGCAGGAAAGAGGTACTTCTACAGGAGTCACAAGAGGTAGAACTGGAACTAATGTTCGGATGAATACAGACCAAAGACTAGAAATTTTGCGGCTGAGGTCTACTTTAAGTAGTCGAAGTCGCTCGCCGCTGCAAAGGCGAGGTGATACTGCTCGTTCTGAGGAACATGGGCAGAGGCAGGATCGAAGTGCACAGCAGGTCAACAGAAGCCGAAGACAAACAGCTCAGTCTTCTTCCCAGCCTGCTGAAGAACGTGCAAGAGGTAACACTCAGACTCCTCAACTTCCCAGTGTAGCCCCATCGTCGGGGATAACTTCAGAAGAGGAGTCTAGTAGGCCAGTAGCTGCTGTTAGAAGGCATCCAACAATTACATTAGATCTTCAGGTGCGAAGAATTCGTCCTGGAGAAAACAGAGATCGGGACAGTATTGCCAGTAGAACTCGTTCTAGAGTAGGAATGGCAGAAAACACGATTACCTTTGAGAGTGACAGTGGGGGATTTCGGCGTACGATATCGCGATCAGAACGTGCGGGTATTCGAACGTACGTTAGCACTATACGGATACCTCTTCGTCGGATTTCGGAGACCGGGCTTGGTGAACCTTCATCAGTGGCTCTCCGATCGATCCTTAGACAAATTATGACAGGCTTTGGAGAACTGAGTTCTTTAATGGAAACTGAATCTAGCTCGGAAGTCCAAAGAGGTGGCCATCACTTACCGGATGTACAGTCAGAGCAGAATAACTCGAGTTCGGCAAACAATAGCAGTGATCCGAGCGAGGTTTCGTCTAGAAATGGGCATGCAGTGGAAAGCAGCGGGGAGACAAATGGACAGAGTGATGATATTCAACGCTACGGTCGCAATAATGAAAACCAAGATAACAGGCAGTCTCAGGATGCTAACAACCTAGTGGAAAACGGAACGCTGCCCATACTTCAGCTTGCTCACTTCTTCTTGCTGAACGAAGATGATGATGACGATCGTTTAAGAGGTTTAACCAAAGAGCAGATTGACAATCTTTCTACCCGGAACTATGGGGATGTTCATACTGAAAATGAACTAAGTAAAACATGCAGTGTTTGCATTAATGAATATGTAACCGGGAATAAGCTAAGGCAGTTACCTTGTATGCATGAGTTTCATATTCATTGCATTGACCGCTGGCTTTCTGAAAACTCCACTTGCCCAATTTGTCGGCAGCCTGTGTTGGGGTCTAATGCCACAGACAATGGCTAGCATTATTTATACTACTCAGTACTCAAGGATTTGCTTCTGCTCTATTTATGATGAGCCAGATGGCATGAATTGACTAACGTAGGGGTCCATTTGTGTGGGGATTTTTGTTAAATTTCTTTAAAATAATAGGGAACTTGTCGAAATCTAGCAATGTAAATACTATTTTTCTCCAAGTGCAGATCTAAGAGTACACATAGAACCAAAACAATTATCAGTAAAGTTTATATTTTTTTAGGCAATTTTGTTATGCTAAGCACTTTTGTAAATACAGAAATGCAATAGTTAATCAGTCCTGCTTAATGTATGTTTTTTTAACGGTGTAATGGACTCACTTTATTTAGATTACAAATTGTTTCACACAGACCCACCACTGTGTTGAAAAATTAGTGTCTAAATAGCCATTCATTAGCTTTTTGTTCTAAGAACAATTTCTTTTACAGAGAGTTTCTTGCTGGACATGTTTGCTAAAGATATTTAAGTTACTTGAAGTGCTCATTTTAATAGATTATATTTTTTTTAACATTGAAATATCCTTTCCAAAAACTTGCCAATTTGGTTCTATTTAAAAAATTTTTTGGCAATTTTTGCATGTGGTTTTACACAATGCTTAACGCTGATGAGTTCGTATTCAAAAGCAGATGGGTTAGTGACATTATAAAATGTACATAATTAAATGCTGTCTTTGACAATCTCTGTCTTTTCAATGCAGACAGCCATCAAATCAATGATAATTCCAAGAGGGCATGTCTTACTGAACAGGATACTTGCTCAAAGAATAAATGAGCACTGAGGAAGCCTTTTTACTCTTCCAAATTACTCGATTGATATTCATGGGTTTTTAACTGCCTTAGTTTAGAGGGAAATATTTCCTTGACCATTATATTGTCTACAATATGCATGATTTGTGCATCCTACTCAGAAAGCAAAACGAAGACTTGAAGTGTTTTTGTACAGAAATTTAAGGTACATATATAATATTAGTCCTCCTAAAACATGTCTGAGGACCAAATGGCAAAAGACACTAAAAAGGACAAAATAAGCTTCCCTTAAAGTCCCCAGATTACTGTATAATTAGATATTAAACTTTATACCAGTAAATTATAAAGAAATAAAGTTGCGAAGTAAATATTTGGGGCTTTGTGTGAATTACTGTTGAGCCATATTCTCTAGATAAGAAGGTTTATAATTCGTGTTGTTCGGTCTCTGTTTTCACTATATTCATTACCTGGTTTTCCCCAGCTGTGTAGTTGTATTTCCACAATGTCTGTTAGCTGTTATGGTAGATAAAAATGCAAGGCAAAGCACTCTTGGGACTTCTGGAAGTAAGCTGAATGTTACAAAGATCATCATCTGAGCAGTATTCATCTCCGTCCTTAGAGAAAGGCAGAATTGTGCAATACTCTGTGTGTGTATTCTGAGCAGTAGAAAGAATATTTAAAGTGAAGAATTCCTCCTGACTTTCTCTGCCTACAGGTGGCCTTGACAAAAGCACTTCTGTGCCAGGTGCTTCAGCTAAAACATCTACTCATGACGTCCTTGAAGGGAAACTGAAATCCTGCGTTAAGCTATTGGATGTCTGCTTCAGTTTTGCAAGTGAACAACTTGTGTCAAAAGTTCCACAGAAGTGCCTCTTTTTATTCCTAAAAGTAGTTCTAAGAAAGTCTCTTAAGGGGATTAGATGGGTTTAAGGATATGATTAAGATCTCTTCCGATGTGATTTGGACTGCTAATTATTGCAAACATTGATACCTTTCTTGAGTGCCTCCTTAGCGATATTAAAGAGTGAGGAGATTTAAACATGATTATCAGAGCTAGCTAATTTTTTACATTTTTCTATTCTTTTAGCTCCTGATGTTTACAGTATCTAAATACATGGGTGCCTTCGGCTACTTCTTTGCCTCCTTCTAGTTTTCCTTTATACTTGAAAGCTGCCTGACTCAATTGCCATGTTTGTAGAAACCTGCCTTTGGCTCACCCTTGCCTTGTGTTCTTTCAAGGTCAATTTTAACTTAAATCCTTATTATAGGGGATTTTTTTTTCCTTTGTACTGCATTTTTTAACTAACTACTTGGAATCCTTCTCAACTGCTACACTGATGTGCTAGAGGTAGAGGGAGATTCCCTGTGCCTTCTTTCATTCAGATGGGATTTTGCACAATTTTGTATGTGGTTCGAGACAAGATCCTGTATGACGGGGCACGTATAACTGAGCTGCTGTGGGGGAATATCCAGATTACAGTGAGCGCTTCTAGTAGAAATTGTAGGCTATTGGATAGGAAATACAAAATTTCCCATACTATATTCCTGTCCTGCTGCATGGCAATTGTCAAGTATTTACCCTCCACTAGAGAGGTATGTCAGTTGTTCCTCAACTTTACCAGCAAATTGTGTTGATGGGACTCGCTAAATCTTAGTGGTTCAGTTTGGTATTAGCTTCTGTTACCTGTGTTCCTGTAACATTCAGTTCTACATCACCCCTTCCACCCCCAAATATTATTTTACTTTGTCCATGGCTTGGGGGTGTCACATTCCAACAGTTGTATCTCTGTTTAAGGGCTTTGTTAATTTATTCTCCATGTATTTCCTATCACTTCTCAAACCCATCTGTGTTCTTGATCTCTGAAGCTGCCCATTGCAGTTTTGCAGGTTGCCTTTGTAAGAAGTACTTGTTTTATACCTGCTTTTAGTATCTTACAATCCCTAGTTCTTGTACTGTAAGAAGCAGTGTCACCATAAATAATACCTTGCCATTCTTTCACTTTGCTAGTGACTTTGCCCATGCTCTCTTTTTTTTTCTTAAACAACTGCAAAGTCCTAGTTGATCTGTTTTTCTATAGAAGCTATTATGTAACTACTCTTGTTGCTCTTTTGAAATGGGAGGACTGGTGCTCATGCAGAATTCAAGATCTGAATGCACTAGGCATTACATGGTGATACAACAACTTTCCCCCCCCACACTCTGTGATCTTCTAAATAAATCCTAATACTTTGAATTTACTTTTGATTGCTGCTTAACACTGAGCTGATACCTTAACAAGCTATGCAAAAAGATTTCACAGTCACTTGCCTGAATGTTAATTGCTAATTTAGAAGGGATTATTGCATGGGGTTTTTTTTGTGTACTACTGTACACACTTTTTTTTTCATGGATTATTTTCTATGTTGTGTAAGTCAGACTTTCTCTGCCCTTTTATTATCCTGGGCACCTTGCCTCCTGTGATTTGTTTTAGCTTTTATTACTCCAATAATTCTGTACCATTTGCAGATTTTATCACTTGTTATTTTTTTTCTTTTCTGATCATTTATGAGTATGACACATAGCACAGGTATTTCAGTAGCAGTGCCTTCTAAATCAAAGTTTAGCCATTTATTTCTAGCTATTTAATTAGGAAATTTGTGATTTTTTTTTTTGTTTTTGATTTTTTTTGTTTTTTTTTTTTTTTAGTAAAAGGGGACTAGAGGTAACTATATGAAGAATATCAGGAAGCAAATACGGTAATTTTCCTTAAACTGATACTTGTTGAGGAGAGCTTGAAATCTAAGTAAAGCACTGACTGAAGCTTGTTTGTTAATTATTAAATTTCTTTAGTGATCCCTGAATTCCATCTGATTAGATGAGCTAATAATATGCTTTATCCTTTCTTTTGCTTGTAAAAGGGCTGAGGAGTAAGACTTGCTTATTCTTCATATATTCCATGTAAAGGTGCAATAGCCTTTGCCTATATCCTTTTGCCTGTATCTTCTTCACGTGATGGTTTATCATGTTACATGTAATTGAAAGAAAAAGAAAATCTCTGACAGGTAAATTTGCAAAATAAGACACTTTGTTTACTCCAGTTTTACATAAAATTAGAAAGGCATCAAAGTATATTTGTGCATCACGTTGCTTGCCAAGAGCAAGATGCAGTTTGTGTTGCAGTCTGCTGTTGCTGGAATAACCTGAGGTCAGACACTAAAGTAAGTGCATGTGAGTAACATTGAGATCACTTGCCTAGCTATTAGTAGCTTCATTTTTGCACTATCAGTCAATTTTTGAGTGAGTTTAAACACTTAACATTTCAAAGAGGCACAAGATAGGTTTGTTTTTAAACAGCTTTTGTAAACAAATGTATTAAAGGAACAGATCTCTGGAAAATGGATTGAATACTAAAGTGCTAGAGACCCATTTGCTACTTAGAATGAAGATCAACATTTCCTGTGCTATCCAAAATGTGGTTTTGAAAATTTATGTTCTTAACATGTTACTGGAGTTTGGAGATTTCAATAGTTGTAACTGAGTTTTATTTCATCCCTTTCCTCAAAAAGAAATACCAAAGCCTAGTGTTCAAATTCTGGAATACCACCAGTTTCTTCTGTTCTTTTTTCTTCCAACCCTTGGAAAACTTGACAGTTCCTTCTAGCTAAGATGCAAATGATCCAATAATCCACTCCATTCCTTTCTCCTCTTGAAATTTCAGCATAATTACAATTTCTCATGGACATTTTAATTTCTTTGAGTTGACTTTCAGCTCCCAGTTAGAAGCTTTCCCCGAGTTAAATTCTCAGCTTGTTCTAACAGCTCCCATCAAGCATGTCTTTCTCCCTTTTCAAAGTAACACTTCAGCTACTGTGAAGCTGTATTCATCACCCTTGCTGAGCTCATCTTCACGAATGTATCTCATCTGCTCCTGGCTATCTATGGCTTGTGCTCAGGCAGTGGCAGCTAGGTACTTGCCAGGTGCGTTTCTGGGTCAGGGAAACACTTCTCAGGTTAGGCAGTGCAATCTTAACACAAGAAACCTCAAAGATAAATTTTAGCTCTCCTGCATTGTATAGTCTGTCTTGATGTGTCTAAGGTGGAAGCTGTAACCCGTAGTTGTGGATAGGTCCACACACTCACGTTCTTGCCCAATTGCCAGTCATCAGCTGTTGCACGAGGGATTCACCTGTTGGCGCGATTCCGCCCCTCTCAGGCTTGTGAATGGAAGTGTGAGTGATGATTTAGTCATCTGTGCGATTCCTGCCTGTCAGTTAATGTGAAGTTATACCATCTATCTTGTTTACCTGGCCTGCAGCTGAAAGTTGCCTGCCCCGAGAAGGCGCTTCATGGTGCTGAGTTCTGTCTGTTCCCAGGCGCGCTGGGAAGGTGGCCTAGCCTGGATCACACCTTCCACCCCTTCAGGGGATAGGGAGGCAAGAAGATAATGAGAAACTAGGGGCAAGGAGAAACCAGTGACGCAGTGGAGCTTAAAAGGCCTTTTGAAGGCAGCTGGGAGCTACTCTCAGGAAGTACTGGGCAGGAGAGTGAAGGAGAGGGATTCTCTTCAGCAGCTTTGAGGCACGAGTTTAGGTCCAGGACCAGTGGGAGTGTGAGATGCAGGGCAGGCTGGCACCTGCAGGAGTGTGTTGGGATGTTCTCAGGAGAGTCCTGGAGGCTTCTGTTCTGCTGAAGTAAATAGCAACAGGGTGTGCATGTCCACTCATGTGTTACATACGCCCTAAGAGACTGTTGTTTAACCTGTGCGGTTGATGGAAGGGTCAGAGAAGCTAGGGCCAGGTACTGGGCCCAGCTGGCTGGCCAGTTGGTCTGGCTCCCGGGCTTTATTTTTTCATCTCTTGCCTAGAAACCCAATGTAACATTAATGCCTGGCTTCAGTTTACACTTGAAAGATATTAAACACCTGGAAATTGGTTTTTATGCTTTCTGGCTGCAGCTGAGTAAACGGCCAGATGGGGCAAGTGGTGTTTTATTTTTCACAGTCCCCTTTGATCTGGAAGAGCCAGAACCTGTCCTGGCTCGGAGAAGCTTTTGGGATTCATAGTCTGTTCAGCTCAAGCCTCTACTGCCCAGAGTTTGCACAACAGAAGGCATAAACGTAATATAAATGGATATTTTTATGGTGAGTTTGCTCACGTAAACGCAGGTGACAGCAGCATGGGGGTGCAGCCAGGCCCTGGCACGTCCTTATAGTTCCCAGTGATGATCAGGTGATGTCAGTGCCACTCACCCGTGGTGTCACATCTTTGCTGTAGCCAGTGTCAGCACGATGAGAGCTGGGGAAGGGACGTACATCTGTGCATGTGCTAGCAGGGGTTTAATTTGCTGAGCAGACAGCTTGAGCGCTAACCGGTTCAAACTGGAGCAGCACTTGCCAGCTGTGGCAGCGTGGGGGTGCCAGCTCCCAGCCGTGCCGGAGGTGGAAGACAATAATCCCCTTCTGGCACCCACGGGGAAGGCTCGCTCGCCAGGTGACGTGGGGCAAGGCTGGAGCTTTTGTGTCTGACTGAGCAATCAAGGGGAGGTTGCATCCAATTCCATGAAACTGTGGCTGACCGGCGTGTTTTGCAGCTTGTTGATTCGTCTTATTATGAAGGTTAAAATATAGGGAAGATCTTATAAAAGATGACATAAGTGATGACTTGATATTTACTGGATATAAAAAACTTGAAGCCTTATCGTTAACTACAGTCAAGGGAGTGGGGTGCTCTGATGTTGGGGTAAGGAACCTCTTCAAAGATCCAGGCCACCACTGGTGGCACTGGTGCGTAGCGTGAGGGAAGAGGCAGCTGAGCACTTGGACATCTGTGCGGGAACAAAGCGTTACTGCAGTTCGGTTGGGTGCAGTGCAGGTGGGAAATGGGAGAACGGAGGCTGCCTGTGGCACCTGAGGTCAGCTTTCTAGCGCTTCTCCCTGCTGATATTATATCTTCTGCAAATGTGGCCTCTCCGAGCACCGAGTGGGTCAGGGTCACTTACGGACCCGCTAGCAAATCTTTCCTTGTCTTTCATTACATGCCTTGGAGTCTTTTTTACTTCATGCTTCTAAATTCCCATCTTTAAAGGAAGTATCTACTACTTCATGAGTTACTTGATGATGCTCATTGTTCACGGTAATTCTCTCTGTACTTTTGTGAGAGAAGGATCTGTTCTGTACTTAGAAATTTTGCTTCCCATCTATCTTATTTTCTTTTTTTTTTTTTTTTATGAGCATCTATTTCCCCACCTGACTGTCTTCTATTCAGTTATTTAATAGGATGTGGCTTACATAAACATAATTGTATATCATGCAAGAAAGCTAAAAATAAAGAAAAGTTAAAGATGAACAGCGTTATATCCTCAAACTAGAGGAAATGGCCTCTAAGCCATCTTTGGTTCATCTCCCATAGACATTGTCTGTTGGTCTTCTGCTCCAGAGTACACAGCTATTGGTACTGGCGTCAGACTAGTTTTATCTCTGGAAGAAGTGAGTGACATACTAAATGGCTTTTATTGGTGACATTAAGAAAACTGATTAATTCCTATGGAAATAAATAGAAAAATGTGGTGAGAAGTCTTAAAAATAACAATTTATTTCAGTTGAAATATTAAATTCAGGTCAACTGGCAGCACTAACCCAGAGCCTCTCTAGAAAGCCTTAATATGGAAAATAACCCAGGGAGATGGATTGAACAGGGCCCTTGAAAAGATACAGAGAATTATCAGGCTCAGCTAATAGGTTTTTCCATTTCTTGCATGTGTGATGCTATCAGTGACTTTCTAGCTGATGTTATGGCCCTGTATGCCACTCTAATAGTCTCTTTAATAATACATGATGTAGAAATGGATTCCCGTGTTACCAAATAACTGCAAACTGGACAGAAGTGTTTTCATTTCATCCCATTCCTCAGACTCCTTCCACCTTCCTTTTCTTTCCCTTCCATATTCATTAGTTCTTCTTATACCTGTAACCATTTCCAGTCTTTTTTTCAGTCTTCCATCTTAGGAACAGACTATTTCCCGAAAGTACTTTCCTCTGGCACTACTGAAAAGTTCATGTGAATCATGTACACATCTACAAAGGGGGAGAGATTTGGGATAAGAGGGGCATCACTCTTCCTGGTTTTCGTAGTCTCACTTTTCAGGGTTTATTGAACACAGAGTGTCACAGAATAGCTTCAAAACTAATACAAGAGCTGCATACTGGTTTTGTGTTTCAATAGCTCTGTGACTTTTTGTACCATAATAGAGATGTTTGCTTTATACTGCACCATAAACCAGAAAAGCAACAGCAGAGAACTGTGAAAAGCGAGATATACAACATATGTTTGCAGTGCTGTGACCTGACAGGTTTGTCAGACACGCTAATCTGAATTAAACAAAATCATGCAAGAAGTTATGACTTGTGCAGTGGCATTGCCGTGATAGGTTGCACAACTTCTCCTGGCTTGACTCAGTGTCAAGTGCTCATTCTGCTCATGTTTTTAGATCTTTAGAAATACAAGAAGGGAATTAGTTGATCAGGTGATTTGTTGTTTGATGTACAACTGAATTATAAATGTAGCCTTTTAATCTAAAAACTAAATGGAAGATGGAACATGAAACATGATAATTTGAAACATACAGAATAGGTTATCAGGATAGTTTTGGCATCAAGTATCTTAAGCCACAGGCATGGTTAAATTACGTTAAAATAAATATGACAGTAAGGGGCTCGCTCTCTCATCCAGGATTGTGATTGCAGGATCTTGGTATTTCGGGATCGCTGGCTGGGTATCGGTCAGCGGGCGGTGAGCAATTGCACTGTGCATTGCCCATTTATAGTTTCTATTGCTGTCACTGTTTTATTTTACTACCATTATTAAACTGTTTTTATCTCAACCTGCGAGTCTCCCTTTCCCCCTCCGATTCTTCCCCCATTCCCGGGTGGGGGAGGGTGGGCGAGCGGCTGCGGGGTGTTTGGCTGCCGACCAGGTTCAAACCACGACAGGACAGCCCAGGATGGTGATGGGGAGAATCTGCCCTTCGTGTGTGAGAGCAGCAGGAATCTATGAAGAGCCAGCTGAGAGCCTACAGGCCATAACTAGCGGACAGACCAACGTGGTCGATATTGCAGTAGGTGTCTGCTGCAGACCACCTGATGAGGAGAAAGAAGTAGATAGGACCTTCTTCACACAACGGGAAGAAGCCTCGCATTCACAGGTCCTCATGGGGGACTTTACCCTGATATCTGCTGGAAGAGCCACACAGCAGGGCCCACGGTGTAGGAGATTTCTGAATTATCATTTCACAAATGATAGCGAGTGTTCTTGCCGGTTTCCTCATCCCATCAAAATGTAAGGACTATTTATTTCAATCTACACCCCTGAAAAGAGACAGTGACACAGGTCGACTGGGAGGTTGTAGGATTTCCCAGCTCCTGAAGAGGCTTTGAGACTTGGCTCCTTTTGAGTGCACTGACCATATATCAGCGCAGTCGTCAGGATTTTAAGGGAGAGAGAGGGCAAATGGCAGAAAGCTCTGTGTTATTGTTAGCTAGTTGTATACTGTGGTTATAACTGCATACCCAGCTTTGATCAGAGCAGCATTCACAAGGAAAGAAATGGGCACACTAACAGTGCAGCACTCAGCGAGGAGTCTTTACAATGAAATGTATCGTTTGCCCTCCTGAGATGCTGCGCAGTGAATTCGGTTTCAGCCTGTACACAGAAACCATCAGCAACAGGAGCATACTGCCCAGCATCCTGCAGCCTTCCCTCAGCCTGCTCTCGTTTACAATGGGAAGGGGGTTAGCTCACTTTTTGGAGGCACAAGATACCCCAAGGCAAAATTTCTCCCATTTCTGTTTTTTCCCTGGGCTTACACTGGACTTTGTCTAGTCTAGACAAGACCTGGAGCAGGTTCCCCAAATACCAGCTCAGTGCGAGTTGCTCCTTGGCATTCACGCTTCTTCCAGAAGGTGTTTATCCCACCACTACATTTATCTTTAGTGTAATGTAAATTGCCTGACGTGAAAAAGTGAAACACGTCATACACAACAAAATAAAACAAATGTGGCTTTGATTTGCTTCTACAGGTTGAACAGCTGTAACGGGATATGTGGGATCACTTTGTCCCATTATTTTAAGCAGTTCTTTATGAAGGCCTAACTTCAGGCATTTCTAACCCACAGCTGGGGTTCTTGTCCCGAGTAAAGTGGGACAGATATAGTATATAGCTTACTTCTACTTCCAAGAAAAGCACTTTAATTTTTATCTTGAACCTTTCTGCCTCATCTTTAGTACTAAGCCTTCATCCAGGCCAGTTCCATTATAATGTATTTCCTTACACAACATCGGTTCTACTGTGCTGAACATTTGACATACCTTACATAGCCTGTGACCTATTTTTGTGGGTCACACAGGTTTGAGCTACGTTAATAACGGCTCATCCCTTTACCTTCAAGCATGCGTGCTCTGGAAAGCATATCGTGTTGCTATTTTAATACAGAGCTCTTGCCCATATCGGAGTGAGTGATGCATGAATAGAGCACTTTAGGTGTGAGTACTATTCTTTTTACTGATCCTTAAACACATTTTGCTCATTGTTTATCCCACTCATTCAATGTTAACGCTGTACATATAAGCACTGAAAGAATTGGAAATGCCAATATGTGTATGAGCATACGGTTAGTGTGTAGTTAAGGTGTGTATGTGCAGCAGTTAACTTGAATATGCATACAGTGAGAGTAAAGAATCATATTATTCCTTGCCTAGCACTGTGGATTATGTCTCTCTGTACACACATACACATATATAGACATACATACATTGAATTCTGTAGGATAAAGTATATATTCATAAGGAAATAATATAAACATCATAACATAATGATTAAGGTAGAATTATTGCACCTCGGGGTTCAGGTCCTTTTGTTGGGCTCCCTTAGCATTGTATAGACACTACAGTTGGGGGCTATCCCCAGTATCGTGACAGCTGAGACCTTTTTCCTATTCAGACTGTTTAATTTTCATTTGCTTGGTTTGTTTTTCTTGACATTTTCTGTGTGATGTGGGATTGAAGTAAAAACCCAAGTTCGGGGTTATTTCAGCAAAGGGTTTCTAAAATTTAGGCCCTTATTTTTTTTTTAAGGCATCTCCAAGTCCATGGCCTCATTTTTTTTTTCTCTTATTTCCTTGTACATGAATTTCAAGTGATGATTCTGGCCTCCCAGATGATTTTGGTCACTCAATTCACATTATTCCCCTGAATCTGTGCTGTGCCCTGGCCCATCACATGAATCAAGTTATAGCTTCTCTCCCACCTCACTACAGGAACCGGGCTGTGAGATGCCCCTGAGAGTAATGCAGTTCGTATCACCCAACCCCCCAGAGAATACTGTGATGTGATTCATTTTCACTTTGATGGTGGTACAAGTGGGGGAAACAGGACAATTTGAATGAGACGGACTGTTTGAGGTTGAAGCATGCTGAGAGCAAAAGCCAGGCTGGAGCCCCAGCGCCCAGGGTCCCGCTGCACCCCGGGGCCCCGGGCTCACCGCTGTGCACTGCCGGGACCCGCTTAATCCGGGTTCAACCTTCAGCTTCCAAGGTGGGGCCGTGTCTCACGGCGGGAGAGGGCGCCAGACAACAAGGAGGAAAGGCTGACTTGGTGCTGCCCGGAGCGCGGATCTCCCTCCAAAGGCGGAGGGGACCCGGCTATAAGGCACCGGGGAGGGGGGAAGGGGTGCGGGGTGCACCGTGAGCCCCGGGGAGCGAGGGGAGACACGCTGCTCCTCCCTCCGAGCCGCAGTTTCTTCTAACAGGGAGGGCAAAAAAAAAAAGAAAATGGGGGGAAAAAGGTTTTCTCTCCTGCTCTGCTGCTGCCCGCGCACGGCGGCCAGGGCGGGCGCTGCCGTGTGAAGGAGGGGCAGGCATTGCGCTTTGACGTTACACAGCGCCCTCCGTTGCGCCGAGGCGTGGAAATAGGAATGCGATGAACGGTCCCGGCCCCAGCCCCGGCCCAGTGCCACCCCAGTCCCATCCCAGTGCCACCCCAGTGCCGTCCCAGTGCCGCCCCAGTGCCACCCCAGTGCCACCCCAGTCCCGTCCCAGTGCCACCCCAGTCCCATCCCAGTGCCGCCCCAGTCCCGTCCCAGTCCCGCCCCAGTGCCACCCCAGTGCCACCCCAGTCCCGTCCCAGTCCCGCCCCAGCCCCGTCCCAGTGCCGCCCCAGTCCCGTCCCAGTGCCACCCCAGCCCCGGCCCAGTGCCACCCCAGTCCCGTCCCAGTCCCGCCCCAGTCCCGTCCCAGTGCCACCCCAGTGCCACCCCAGTCCCGCCCCAGTCCCGCCCCAGTGCCGCCCCAGCCCCGGCCCCGCCCCGGCCCGGTCCCGGCCCCGCCCCGGCGGCCGGAGCTCTCCGAGGTGCTGAAGCGCCGCCGCCCCCAGCTCCCACGGGGCCCGCGGCTCGCGGTGGTCCCACGGGGCTGCCCACGGCCGAGGCACCGTGGCCCTGTGCTCAAGACACCTGGGTTCTCTGTCAGGGATTTGTTTTTCCCGGTAACCCAGCCGAGGTCACCGTCCCTCTCTATGCCTCCTCTGCCCTGGGGAAACGGGGATGATGGTATCGGCCCCCCGTAAGGTGCTTGGAGACCCGTGGCTAAAAAGCAGGTTTCCAGCCTGCCGAAACGGCTCCAGCAACGGCAGGAGCCTCAGTTTGCAGGGCACGAATCGGACGCGTTTCCTCAATAGCAGAAGGGCAGAGAGCAGCGTGCCTTTTATCCCAGTCAGCCAAAACACTGCAACCAAGGAGTGCTGTGAGTCCCGGTCCCTAGAGCATGCAAAATGCCTTTCTGTTATATTAACCTATATCTCTGTGGGTTTTAAATTATTTTTTACGTATTCTGTGGCGTACATAGCATTTTCATTTTTCTGGTATCTAAATATTCTAAATAATGTGTAAGTCACAGATATACTATATACTGAACTCTGTTTCCAATCAAGTGATGGCCTGGACATAACAACTGGTTCAAAACATATTTTGGAACATTTACACACTTGCTGCAGAGTGTGGTTTCACCTTAATAACTGTGTCAGTTCTCTCAAGCTTCTTTTCAGTCTTTCTGAACACATCTGATTGGGACCAACTTTTACTTTTCTGCATCTTTTTTTTACAACAGACCAAGTGAGTGCCATCAAAACAGTATGGCGATATCATGTGTGTGCCTCGGATTCCCTTTGCACCAATCTAATTGGTTACAAAGCCAGAGAACATTGGACTCACATTAGCTAGCAACCTAGCTGTGGGACAAAAGAGTGAGTGAAAATGATGAAAATACAACTCATGCATTCTGACAACTGCTTACATTCAGGAAATGAATCTCACCTTAAACATTTTTTCATTGACCTTTTAATTTCATCAGCATTAATCTTCTTTGTGTAAGAATATAAATTTTTCTTCATTACTAGTTAATCACTAACTTGGCTCAGATTAAACTGAGGGAATGTCTAAACTATGGTCTACTGTACCACATGTCCTTTCTGTGCAAAGCATTTGTAAGGATTGTTCTACACACAGCTTTCCATCAATTTCCAGCCTGATGAATTCCTTCTGTGGACACCACTATTACAGAATAAAAATGACTTGTTCTGATTTAGCTTACTGTATTTTGAGTGTATGTTTAAAAGCACACAAACTTGCGGAGTTATTCTGGTAGATTACTAACACTGATGTTTCTTTCCTGAATTAACTTGGAGGTATGAAGAAGCCCCAACAGTTGCTATAATAAGTATTTAGTCCTGAATATACCAGGAGAAATTACTTTATTTTTCTTTATTTAGTTTCACTGGTTTTGTTACTGTTAATATAGAAAGGGCTCAGATTTTTTCAGTTTTTCAATATTTTTCAGGCAAATCACAGATCACCTCCTGATACAAATGAGTACCAATTTCAGTTTCCAACATATCAGTGTGATTATTCCACTCACTGTAATTTTATTTACATGTGTCATTATTTAGAAGTCATCTGGGAAACCTCGATGTGCCTGGCGCTGATTATTTTCCACTGGATGCAAAATTGCCACTGGAAATGAGAGGAAAGAGCTGTGTAGTCTTGAATGAGCTTTGAATGGAACTTGAAAAATTAAGTGCCTACATTTCCAAATATTTGACCTTTTTTCCCACCGTTGCACTGACAGGTAATGGTTTACCTTTACTCCACCCTGCCACCCCTCTCCCATGCACCCACTGCATGTGCAGTTCATCATAATTTTTTTCCACCTTCAAGTTAAATCCTTGGGCTACGGCTAGCTGTAAGAGCAGTGTATTGTTGAGTGAAGTCCCTTCTGCACTAGAAGATATAGGAGACTACTGGATCCTGTCAGAGGTTACAGGTGGACTGTGCATTCATTAATACACGTTCGTGTATTAACGGTCACGTCCTGTATCAGTCTATAGAGATACATCATCTCTGTGAAGAAGATCCATAAATGATTTCATGTATTTTCTTAAGTCGAGTGATGCTAAGCACACTTTCTGGATCTGGAAGTAGCTTCCTCTATGAATCCAGAACCAGCAAGCACTGGCTTTTTGACCTTTTTAAAAATGTCATGATGAGTAACAGATACCTCCCATGTAGCTCAGCATATAATTTGCATCATGGTAGTTTCGATCCTGTGCATGTAAACAAGGGCAAAGCACCACAGCACAAAGATTTGGTTTAAGACCAAGACGGTCTGTTGTGGGTTTTCTTAAGACAACCAGAGTTAGACAAGCAGAACTTGCGTGCGATTACTCTAGTCCTGTAGCCCAATAGCACCACTGCTGGTAGGAGGCCACAGGCTTTGTACTGACTTTGCAAGGCCTCAGGACTGAGTCTTGTTTTGTTTCAGCTTTTCTTCATCTGTCGGTGGCTTTTTTTTTTTACTTTCTTTAGCTGTAACAGCAGTATCTCTAAGGAGCAGGCGGCTATGACTGTCTGTTTTACTTTTGCTTAACTTTGTATAGTACAACTGTAGCTTTTACACGGAGAGTGACAAGAAGTTATACTGTGTAGAACGAGATATTTATAACTAACATAATGATGCAGTGTAGAGGAATACAGGCCTGGTATGACAGCAGAATCCCCTAAAAGTGGGGACACGGGACACTGTGCAGGAGGCATAGGATGATAAAAAAGGGGGCACAGCCTTGGCACTGGAGAACTCAGGCCTACAAAGAGCTCTCCAGTAGTCAGCTGAAGCAGTGCAGAGCTCGAAGCTGGGAAAAGCTGGTTTAGAGATAACAAAAAGAAGAAAGAACAAGTATGTAACATACATAAATGGCATCACATACAGTAAAATTGGCTGTAACGTGGAGCTGTAGACAAATGAAGAAAGAGCAAGGTGTAAAGTCATGTTTAAAAATGTATAAAAATAGACCTGTGATAGTTCTTTGCTTTTCTCAGCAAAGAACTTGTTAGGAAGACACCGATGAGTAGCTGCAGCCCCAACACCTACTGCTTGAGGAAGGCTGGCACTGTCAATCCTGGGTGCCAGAGGGGCAGTGGGAGGGTAAGCACAACACCAGAAAAAGGACAGACAGGAAGAGTGGGTCCACAAAAAAGCCAACTGGATTATTATTTCTTCTTTTCTTTATTTTTCTGCAATGATTGGCTTTTACCTAATAGTTCTTTGATTAGACTGTTAAGTTTTCTGCTATACTACTATTAAATTCTGAGTACAGTGCGTTTCTTCTTTTTTTTTTTTTTTTTCCAGAACTCTGTGCATAACATTAGTAACTGGTGCAAAAGATGCATCTTTTGGAAATTTGGACTTAACAATCTCTCCAAGGTCCCAGACAGTATCTGGCACAGTCAGAAATAGAATAAAGATATCCTGTCTCTCAGCCTGGCACATTAACCACAGGACCATTTTCCTGCCTTTGCTTTATTTATTACATTAAAATAATTATTATGCATACTGAGCTCTTTGAAAGTACATTGCTATAAATACTAGAAAAGTGAGCACATTGTAATTTGAAAAATACCAACTCCTGGTTTTCTGTATATCATTCAAACCATGGAGCCATTATGACAGACCCCAGGGAATCACACGGCCATGACTCATGGTCTGATAATATACAATTTAGTGCACATCAGCGCTATGAGAAAGACAGGCATTGCATAACAAAATGACAAAGGTGAGTCCTGCACTTCTGAACAATCTGTTTATTTTCTCAAAACTCAGGGCTAATGTACTACTTCTCAGCTGGTTCAGAAACACAAGCAACTCATGTTCACCTCCGGACTGCACACTTGGCCTTCCTGTGGGCCCTACTCTTAAGCCTGCTCAGCAGGACTCAGGTTCCTTCTCAGTTTCTGAGATTATTCTGCACACTTGGTTTCCTTAGACACTTTTTCAGTCCACTTTCTCCCCCTGACTTCCCATTAGACTGCAGTGTACGATTATATCAACTTGTGACTGGAGCCAGATATGGCAGGCAGGTCCCCTGATGCTCACAGTCTATGCAGGGGCAAGGATGTTTTTTCTTTCCTCTGTGCCATTAAGCATCACTGAAACGCCTGGTTGCTAATGCTCAGGGATTTGCCTTCCACAGGGACACATCTCAGGCTGTTGAGATAGGTGTGGGTTGGGTAATTAAATCTCTTTCAGGAGCTTGAGTAGTCAAGTTTACGTGACTGAGTAGCCCTGCGTAGAAGCAGGCCAGATGGTGTGTTAGCTGGAGCACTCTTGGAGAACACTGGGGGCACAGAGGTGAAAGCGAGTGCAGTGCCTGGGAAGGAACGAATGCATTTAGCCGCTACTTGGGCTTGCAGGCTGGCGGGGCTGACAGCTTACAGTCAATACTTGCAGCGTACTGTAAACACGGTTCACCTGAGGGATAATTTCTGAAGAAAAAGTAGATGTGAAACCAGGATCCACCATTCTTTTCTGGTCCTTTTTTGAAGCACTTTCCTTGACTTTGATCCGACAGCTTGAACCCAAAGCGAACTTCACTTTAATTTGTCTACTAGCTAACAACATATGTGAATTGTTTTTCTGTTCCCTAGGCAATTCCTACTGGTGTGAAAACACTGACCACAACAGAAAATAGTAAGTGGAGAGGCAAAAGAGTAAGCTTGATGGAGAAAATCATGTTCATGAAAATAACCAGATCCATGTCATGGGCTTAAAATGGGAAAGGCATGCAGGAATGCCAGCATTCAGCATTGCCCTTACTGGATGATTTCAATCACAAAATCTCTTGGGACAGCCTTCGCCCAGAGTGATAAAACCCACAAGAGTAAAAGCTTCTCACAGGCCATGAAATATGTATCTGCAGCAGTCCTGTCCCAAAGCAAACATCTCCAGGTAGACTATGATGTATACAGTGAAGTCAGTGTAAAATGCTGCAGTTCTGTACTACTTTGCATTTGTCAACAAAATTTCTCTTTTCAACTTTTTGTGAAGTTTTAGCTGGAAAGTACCAGTTTCCATATTATATGTGAGGACAGCAAAGTACTGTGAGATTCGGCAGTTTAGTATTATTTACGATCTTTGAAATAACACTCAAATTCCCCGTCATGTATGCTAGCCAACTCCGTATGGTAGAGTTGTTTAGATACAGATTCAGGGCCATTTTTCACAGACCTTCAAGGTACTGGGAACCATTTCTTATGCAGCTGGTCTTTCCAAAACTCAATACATCCTCATCCACTGTGAACTTCTGCCTCATTTAAACCATCCTACCTTGAAGATCACCAAATAGAGAAGGCAACCCCTTAAGATGTGGCATCCACTGCTAGCTATGCCTGATTGAGACCAGCATCTGTAAATATTGAGAGGCTTTTTTTTAGTTAATTTTTTGCCCTTCAATTTACTTCTTTCTTTGCCTGTCCTTGGCAGGTAAATTCTCATGGTTGCAAATGTTTTGCACAGAAAAGCAACGCGCTGTAAGAGTTAAGTGGTATATTGATTCATCTTTCCTCTATTTCTTTTTTTATCCTTGATTTACCAGATATTTTAAGTGGAGGAGGAATGGTATCTTTTGTGAAGAGCCTGGCAGCACGCCACAGTGAGGAAGGATGTCCTTTTAACTGGAACTAAAAAGCCGGGTTAGGGACCCTGATCCCAGCGGGGGCTTTGCTGAGATGCTTTATGTGCCTGAAGCGTCAGCAAAGCACTAGTTTCAGACGGACACCTCAACCCCCTCCCCTAGGCCCCGACTTTTATCATACCTTACCTAATGATTCACAGTGGGTACCCGGGGTGGTGGGGGTCTGTGTTACCGGCGGAGTCGCTCCTTGCTGAGGTACAGATGGCAGCAGGGATGTGAGGCAGCGGGGGCCCACACCGAGCCCGTTTATAACCTGCCAAACGGGACAGGAACGCCGGGAGGGCCGTTGTCTCCCTCAGCGGCGGTGAGGAGGCGGTCGGTCCCCGGCCCTGCAGCCCGCCTTGGCCCCGGTGGCGTTAGCGGAGGAGCCCGGTAGGCGCCCGGGGCCGTCGGGCCGCACCGCCCCCCCCCCCCCCCCCCCCCAGGCCGGTGTCCCCCGGGGCGTGGGGGGGGGAGGGGGAAGGAGAGGCAGCCCCCCGCGCCCGGAGGGGCTGCCTTCGGCCCCGGCCCTGAGGGCAGGGGTGGCGGAGGACGGGAGGACGCGGCTCCCCCCGCCCTCGCCCTCCCCTCCTCAGGAGGGGGCACCTCCTGCTCCGCCGGCGGCGAGCCGAGCCCGGCGAGGGCTTAGCGCCTCGCCCGCCCCCGCAGCCGGGCCGCGGCGGTGCCAGCGGCCGCCACCGCAGCGCGGCGTCT
This sequence comes from Tyto alba, assembly GCF_018691265.1. NCBI lineage: Eukaryota > Metazoa > Chordata > Aves > Strigiformes > Tytonidae > Tyto > Tyto alba. The sequence continues at coordinate 21,850,367 of NW_024881282.1, read as the reverse complement.
GCGTGAGGGGGGGCCCATGGCCAGCCCGCCGCCGCCGCCGCCGCCGCCCTAGCCGGCCGCGGGCTTCGCCTGCCCGCCCGGCCGCAGCATGCCCAACACGGACGGGCTCGACACGGCGCTGAGGATGTCCCTGCAGCGGAAATCCTCCAAGATCCACTCCTCGGCGGGTGAGGGAAGAGCGAGGCGGGGAGGGAGCGGCGGGGTGGGGGGTGGGGGGGAGGAGGCGCGGCGGCGGAGGAAGGAGCGAGAGGGGAAGGGAGACGGCGCCTCCACGGCCCGGCCGCCCGGCCCCGCCGCCGCCGCCGCCTCCGGGGGGGGGGGGGTTGCCGCGGGAAGGCCGCAGTGCCGCCCCCCCACTCGGGGTCTCTGGGCGGGGGAGGAGGCGCCGCGGCCCCCGGGGCTCGCCGGGCCGCGCTGCCCCCCCCCCCCCCCCGCCGCCACACCCCGGCCCCAGCTCTGCACCCCTCGGGGCCTCCCCACACCCCCCCGGTCACCGCACCTTTGCGTCCCACTGGGCACCCACCCCAGAGGGCCTCTTGCCCACACCCCCACATCGCCCCCCCCCACCAGCACCCACACCCCACAGGGCACCCCGCCAACGGGGCGCGGCGCACCCACGCCAGGCCTGGCCCTCTTTTTGCACAGGCACTGCCAACCCCTTTCCCTGAGGTACCGGGGGCACGGCGGGTGGGGGACAACCTCCGACCGACAGCCTGGGTGCTGCCTTCTCGTGATGGCACTGCAGAAGGGAGCAAGGTATTGCCTCCCTTCTTTCTCTTGGTTCTGATAGTTTTTGACAGGAAAATTCCTTGGTGAGCATCCGGCCAGAGGGCAGTACCGTCGGTGGAGGGGAGGCAGGGGTGCCCTGCACCCCACCGGGCTGCTCAGCAGTGGGGACAGCACCAGGCACTGCAGTGAGCTTGCAGAGAGGTAAATGGTAAGGTTTCTCAAGAGGTTGATTTAGGAAAGCGTTTTCCAACTGGTTCATAAGAAAATAGACAAAAATGGAATACTTTGAAGGTGTAGTTCTGGTCCCAAAGGATTTTCACTGACTTCTGTAGCACCAAGGTGCATTCAGAATTCACCTGTGGTATCAGTTTTACTTAGGGAAGGATGAAGTGTCACTGACATTGTGATTTACAGACAGGTCCAGCAAAAGGCTCAGGCACCTGTTCTGTGCAAAATATTTAGGTGCCTAGTACAATCTATGTGGTGAATAAGGGCGCAGTATAATGCTCTTTCAGCACTTTTTGTTTGATCAGCTCTACTTCAGGTTAAATCTCAGAGCACCTTGGAGAGCATTTGCTGGATTGCTTCTAGATGATGCTGAACTGGAAGGTGTCCTCCAGCCACTTGCGGTTGTTCAGCCCGTGGAACCAGGCTAGAGCTGGCTTGAAGGAGAAGCTACCTTCCCCTTGGCTCCTCTGCACAACCTGGTCACTCTAGTAATATTCTCCCCCCCTCTTTAGCCTCACTGCTTGCTAATAAGGACAGAACTTCAGGGACTTCTGCATAGCTGCTGAAGTAAGCAGGATGCTAAGCAAAGAGGTGTGTAATGCCAGCTCATAGCAAACGGTAAGGTTTCAGAGTAGGATTTAGTACATTACCAGCTTTACTTGTCTTCAGCATAAGCCATTCAGATGAAACAGTCTCAGTTAAGCAGATTCCACTCTCCAGTGGAAGTGGTTGTGTCCACTTCTGCAGTCCGATCTGAAATCCTGTCCTGTGACAGGGATGCTCCTTCCCCAGAGCTGCAGTTTGGCGGATCTCTTTGTGACCTAACATTTGGAATCCGTGCCTAGGTGCCCTTACCTATAGCCAGCCCTTCAGATGCTGAATGCTTGGCACATGGAGGATGTTTAGCTTGAACATGGGATACGTAAGGAGTTTAAGCTTCAGCTTTTGTAAATCATACTTGTGGATCTAGGTGGTGAAGTTGCACCTCAGTCATGCTCTGGGTGCCTGAGGCAGCAGTCTTTTAGCTGAGGTTTATCTATACACAGGTTTAGACTTTCACATGTTCTCTTCATTTCATGTAAGTGAAATTCAGATTAAATGATACTTTGAAGAAAGAAGGGGGTTGCTGGTTAGCATTAAAATCACTCTCAGTTGTTGAACAATGTATTTCCTATTTAGAATACTCTTCTGAAGGATAACAGGAATAATACCTAGTTTAGGTATATATAGTGCCTATAAAAATACATGATAGAGGTCTGTGTAACTTATTACATAGACTTATTGAAGGATACGATTGCAGCTGGTTTAGGATACCAAAGCCAACTCTGGTGGCTTAGGACAACCAGGGCCAAGCTCTCTGTCACCCAGAGAGAAGGTCCTGCCTTCCCTCTGCCTGTGTATTCCCACTGCCTTGCTTGCATCAATATTAGCCATCAGACGGTTACATGGTCACCTGGATCAGCGCTGATGTGGCTCACTAAGAGCCTGTATGATCTCGGGTGGCCACAGGGCACAGACACAGAAGTCAGGAACGCTCTGGTTTTTGCAGGATGCTGTGGCTTGGTGTGCAGACTTGCGCTCTCTGTGGATTGAATAGGTCCTTACGAGGGGCTCTGAGCCATGTGAACCCAACTGTGAAAGCACACGTTTGGAGACTGAGCAACTATCAGTTGAAAAGCAATTCAGATGTGGCTGTGTGGTGGCACTGCAAAATCCGAAGACCATTCTGAGCTGAGTGGTGTGGAGGGGGGGACTGGTCACCCTCTTGTCATCCTTAGTTAGGGGTAGGTAACCCTGTCTTCATCCACTGTGGTTTTCTTGGCACCTATGTATTAGAATATTCTACCTTCTTTCCTGTTCAGAAGAGAATATGTTTCCTGCTTAAAATTCCTGTAGTTTGCTTGCTAGTCGTGTTTACTTTTGAGGGAGTTTTGGTAATCTTAAAGTATTAGTTTTTAGTTTGGGTCACAGAGATTTATTTTCATGCTGTGAAAAGTATTTCAGTAGCTTACAGATGTTCTTCAGTCAAGGAGAACACTACCTCTGTGATGGTCTAATGATGTCTTTTCATGTCAGATCCAATTGTGATTTTCTACCCTCCTGCATTTTGTAGTGTGGGTTCCACATGTGCTAATGCAGTATAAAATGTAATTGATATATTTGGTAGTTTTAAACCTTCTTAGCACTGGTACAAAGGACTTCACAGAAGAGCAGATGATGTGGAAAGGAGAATTTAGGGATGGCAAGTCAACTCCTGCCACTCAAATGATCAGTCCTCTTCTTTTTTATGCATTTTCTCATTAATCGATTTTTTTTTTTTTGTACAACTAAATCTTTTTCTTGCTGTAATGTTGTACCAGCTGAGCTAAATTGATTAGATTTAAATTATTCTCAAAGAAGTCTCCAGCTCTTTACTGTTGGAACCACAGACATCAAAGACTTGTTCTTCTCCTTCCTGCCTCCTGAAAGTCACTAAAAATAAGCAACTGTCAATAACACATTGGATGATTATACAATAGCATTTTTATTTTTAGGGCAAAAAATTTAGAATTCCATCTTTAGAATTAATCAGAGGTACAAATGATCTTGATGTCATTTACTGTGGTCTTTTTCGACTGATCACTGGTGCACATCAGCAAGAAGAAATATTTTTAGTGTAAAGGTAGTGACAGAATCTTCTCCTAGGACATGAGGAGCTGAAATTTAAACATAATTTCATGGTATGAAACCATACTCCTTTTACACCTTTTCCATCTATATTTCCCCTGAAATATTTGCTTATATTTATGCTCTGTGTTTGGTCTGAAGAACAGCAACTGTCTTTAGAGTCTTACTCTCTTCTAATTGTAAAAGATCCGTCTCTTTCTTTTGTCAGAGGAATGTCTATGTAAGAACCGCTTTGGTCTAGATCCTATTTTTGTGCTGTGATAGTACATTGCCATGATTGCAACTGTTGGGAGGTGTCACATGGAGCAGTTATAATTGCACACAGACACTTATATTTTGCTCAAAGCTTTCATCTGTAGTCATTTACAGGTTAAACGTAATTCCTGTAGATATATGTAAAACACACAGTAGCTATAAGTGAAACACTTAGTTTTGCACTATTTGCGTATCACTGATGCTGCTTCAAAGTTGCATTTTGGTAGTGTGGAGGTCAGGTTCAGACAGTGTAAGAAGCATGGTGAAGGCTAAAGCTTTCACTGTGAAGCTCACTCAGGTCACCTGTACTCACAGGGTTGCTACAGAATCTTTCACAGGCAGATCAGCAGTTGTCCTGAGTGCATTTTTAAGCAAAAAAACCCTGTGAAAGGGGTCAACACAGTGCTGAGCTAACAGATTACTAAAATATTAACATTTAAATATTAATATAATTTTTGCTAAGAGCGAAAGCCCTATTCTGCTGTGAAAAGTGTACCTGGAAGGCATAGTGGCAGTGGGTACTAAACAGAGGGGTGTACATCCTCGGAAAATACATTTAATGCCCGTTAACATTACCAAGAGTTACAGAAACATCTAGCAAGATGATTGCAACCATAGTGTTGGCACACTGAAGTGCTATCCTATGATGAGAAATCTTTCCAGCTGAAGACTGAAGTATGTGTGTGTTTATGCACACACTCAAACTGTGTGGTGGTAATTTTGTGCATTACGGAGCTCCTGTTTCTTTTCATCCGTGTTTAACTGGCACATAATGTAGTATAATGTGCAGTTTATTCCATCACATCAAAGGCCCGATCCTATTTCCATAAACACCAGTGACAATTATGTCTTTTCAACAAGACCTCATCGCAATAAACCCCATGTTCTCCGTTACTACATTTCTATAGTAGCACAAAGTGGAGCCTTCTCAGGCAGTGTGAGATCTTGCTCGACTGTAAAGTGAGGTGGTGACAGTGACAGGGCGAACTGGAGGCCAGCCTGAACTTCTGCTGTCTTGGGTAACTCACTTAGAGCTTGTCTGGCTGTGAGAGATTTGCATTAGGCTTACAACACCGAATTAGAAAAAGATGTTTTATGCACAGTCACCATGGAGTAATTTGATAACTAAAGAAGGTCCTAAGTAGTGTGGCAGGAGAAACACTTTTTTGCCTGACTGTGATGGGGGAAGTGAGATCGTGAATAAATCCATTAAAGATTAAACCACTCAGATGATAGGGAACACAGTTATTTAGGAGTTAGTTGAAGACATAAGAGATTTAACTAGCTTTAATTTTTCAAGATTAAATTAAATAAAATGTATTTAATAAAAATAAAAATTTCCACTCCACTGTATAGCCAGTATACGAACTCTCTTACGTTATGCTATTTGACTATGTTCATAACTCCATTGAAAACACACATTTACTATCTATTTATGGGAACTATTTTATTCCTTCTTTGTTCCACTCTCCCTCCACAGGACTTTTGTTTCAGATTTTAGTTCCCTAGCAGTGTCTACTTTTAGTGTACTTTCCTGTGCTGGGTGAGTCAGTGTCCTTCTCATTTTCTGGTTAGTCCTAAAAGTACTGCCCTGCTAGTGTGATTTGGCAGTAATGCTGTTGTAATTCCATGCAGGATTAAAACATCTGACAGTAAAATGATTGCAAGGAAATGTGCTTGTCTATTCAGGGTCCTAGAACATCTCCAAAACAATGAAACTGCACTTGTTGGATACTGAAAGAATAGTCACTGAGTATTGCATTTTCATTGCCACAAGGTCTGAGCACAGTCTTGATCTCTGCCAACTCTGTAGGGGGTTTTTACATGGAAATCTATGGCTTCAGAAATGATGCTGATTTAAAGCATTCCCTTTTTTTTTTTTTTTTTTTTTTTCCCCATAATTAACTCTTCTTCCCTCCCCAAGAAGATCCAAGCTGACAGCTCCCATTGACTTTACTTGACATTTTGGATAATCATCTGAAAATTAATGGCAGCATCTCAAACTGATCACTCTCCAATTATTTACCAATGCACAAGGCATTTTTATTGTATTGTATAAACAATCATGTCTTCGTTTCTGCTTTTCTGGAAGGTTGTCAAGTGATACTCTGTAGACTTGCTACATGATGGTACTCTTAGCTTGTTCATTTCTCTCTGACCATTCTTCTTTGAGCTGTTGACTATACTCTCTCAATAATCTTATCTGAGAGGACTGATTTGCTACTTGTGAAGTAATATTCTAAATGCCTATGTTAGCTTTATAACAGATCATAATAGACTACTGTTTCATTTTTATTTTCCTGTACTACGTTGCACTGTGGCACATTTTTATTAGTTTGTAGTAGTATAAATATCAGAATATCTGTTACGGACAGTATCTGTAGAGCCTGATTGCCAACAGGTTCTGTTAAGGTATAGTTAATCACAAAATCTTTCTTGTATGTACAGCTGGTAGAGCAGGGCAATATACTAGACTTTGAAAATGCAGTTGAACATCTCTGCAGCAACAGCTTTCTGCTTCTGGGACAGCCATTAAATGTGGCTTGCCTTTTTATCAACACAAATATTTTCCTCTCAGTCTTTTTTAGCTAAGCCTTTTGGAGTAGTTGCAGGTATGTAAGACATGACATTTGAGAACTTTAGATAATCGATTCTCAACTGGTACACTCAAAGGATAACTTGTGAAAGATTGTTGGCATGGAAGATTGAGAAAAAAAAGTAAAATTGTATGATTCTTTTTTCTTTTTTTTTAAGGCAAACTGAAAAAATGAGGTATCAGTATTGAAAACTTCTTATTTGAACAGTTATTCCAGTATTTGTTTGGAAAGCTTTCAGATTTTTGATTAGTATTATTGCCACCTTTTCATAATGATTTCTGTTTACTAGAAGAGTTCCTGGGCAGTTTCTTCCCAGCCTAAGGAGCAGATAGCTGCCTGCCTGTTTGGAAGGTTCTGGCTCTCAGGCCACTGGTTTAGACCCATGTCTTACCATGGCAGTAATTCTTGTTTCTGGACATTTTTAATGTGAATACTGGAAGCTAGAACAGAGCAAGCACACCTGAAAACAGAAGATGCTAAGTTTTGTATTTAAAACCAAGGCATGATAAGGCAAAGCTGACATGATACGGATTTAAATGAGTGACCCAAGCAAACTACCTATTTGCACTTCTTGGAGAAGTGACATAATCTGTATAGTTACAATGTCACATACATGTATATGACGTTCAGAAGAGGTTTTCCAGACAGCTAGAGGTGTTTCTTAAAAATGTAGATGTCCTCGCAGTGAGCCCTAAAACCAGTTTAAATTAGAAAGAACTTGAGGTGTCAGTAAATTAGTCTCAATACCTTCATGTTGTGATGAAGAATCAGAAGACATAGTGTGGATTTTTAAATATATTTCCACTGCTTTCTACCTTCACATAGGATATTTTTGTTATCTTTAGTTCTGATTAGCAGCTTGGAAGTTTTTGTGCTGGGGCATCAGTGCAAAGTGCAAATAAATGAGAACTTGTCTTCCACTTGACTAAAATGGAACAGCCATGAATGGGTCAGACTTGTAATTCATAACAGATCCAACAAAGTATGTCAGTTTGTTTTAGCCAAGGGTTTGGTCTGATCAACCTACCTTCTTTTACACTGTTGTAAATCAGGATTAGCACAACTGAAATTAGTGTAGAGGTTCTATAAGGAGAAGTCAGCCTTACATCTTGTTTAAAACTGACTGGAAGGTCTTGATTTTTTATTCCTAATCTCTCAAATGCAGATGACTAAACCCATTTATTTAATTTCATTAAATAAGTAGTGAAAGCAAAAGCGGTTGTCTCCTTACAATAACACCACCTTGATTCATTTGCTACTTAGAATAGAAGGAGGGCTCGGGTGTTATCTCCCGCTGACCCAGCACTGTTCTGCCTATTCATAGGAAGCGCAGTGAAGGCGATCTAACATCCTGTGCCTGTGAGATCTAGGAACATTCAACCTGATGCTTATAAAAAGGTTATATGAAACAAATACCCCAGGCTTTTGTGTGCCTTTAAATACCCTAAGCAAACGTCACCTTAGCTTAATAGATGCAATTTATTTGTAAATGGGAGACAAAAGATGCTGAAAGAATATCTGCAAAGTCAACAGCAGCCATCATAACTGTGAAATAGATACGGAGGCTACATCTGCATTTGTCATATCAGTTACACAGATGGGAATCGGGACTTGACCTGGAAGCTTTAAATTGAAATCCAGTTGTCAGTTACTCAACACTTCTGCATCACTGGGAAGGCTCAGCACAGTTCCTGCTTCAGTGGTCCTGTGGCTACTGAACTGAAATACATTGGCCCCAGTGCTGGCGCCTTGTTTGAATGAGGGACAGAAAGACAGGGGAATTCAGGTATGTGGTGCTTCCCAGACTGGGGAGAGGATCAGTCCTGCTTTGCAGATTAACAGTCAAATCTTCAGCCCAGAGTTTCACTAATACAAATCTGCACCTGAAGGCCACCCTTGTGCTATTTGTCTGGCTGGTGGTAGGGGGAACAAAGAGCTTTTATAAGAGTTTACTGGACAGACAGGAGGAGATGGTGCTGTCCTTCTCTCTCCCTGCCCCCAGTCAAACTCATCCTAATCCTGCACTGCCTGAAGAGCTGTGAGTATTCAATCTTCACTCCTTAACTAAAATCCTGACCCTTGCTGAAGTTTTTCCACATTCTTTAGTAAGTAAAAAGGTTCTTACCCTCTTGTTTTTTCATTTACAAAGTAAATAATTTATGAATCTGAAATTTGCTTATCCAATCTTGCAAAAGATTTTAAACCCTGCAAATCTTCCTTAGGGTAACAAAAGGGTGTGATTAGTCTTCAGAAGGAGAAAGGAGTGGCTAGAAAGAGATGAAAGATTTGAGGAGAAAGAGTTGATTTCTTACAGGAAAAGCAAAAAGATTTTGGAGTCCCAAATTAAGGCACTTCAGGAAAGTGCAATTATTGGTAAGTTTATTAACATGCAAATGTGGAAAGGAACTCCTTATTTTAGAGTTATTTGAGGTATGTTCCATCTTGAGAAACTGGAGTTGGACATCATTTCATGTCTTTATATATAGTGTTAAGCCCCTATAATAAGAAGAAATAAAACTACATTTTCTGGAGAGAGTGAGGGCAATGTAATCTTGTAACATATTGTACAGATCCACATTACTGAAGCGGCCACTGTTGTTGATGTTATGATTGTGATGAAGCTCTTCAGGACAGAATATGTCATTGCAGTTTGGCCAATACTTTTGTGTTTATTGTGAGCTTTGCAATATTTTGGTATTTTATTTACCAGCTACCAAATGCAAGCTTCTCTCAGCCTAGCTATCATCTAAACAGTTAAGTTTCTGTACAGGTAGTCAAGAGAGAGAAAAATGATTTCAACTAGAGGATAGCGCTGGTACAAGAACAAACTTTCGCAGACATTTAGTCAGAAAGTAATAAGCATATTTCTAAATAGCAGACAACTGTTCAGAATAGCTTTCCAGAAGGAGTGGTAGGGAAGAAATTTAGCTTGATCTCCTAACTGAATTTCATTAGTGTATGTAAAGGACTATAAAATAATCATCTGGCATAGGAGGATCTGAACTTTTAAACATGTTTTTGCCTCTAGGTCTGTGTTTTTAAACAGCAAGCAGAACCAGGAATTCATGGGCAGAAAACAGACTGTATACACTGATCTTTCCAGGAGCTGGTTGTGAAATAACACCTGCCCTTACTATCTGATTTTGATTGAACAATAACAACCATCATATGCACTTTATTCCAGTACTTCATTTCTACCATGCTAGAATTGGGATAAGCTGTGTTTTCTGCTGTCATTTGAGCTTCAGTTTAATTTCTTGCTCAGAAATGACCAATAATTGTTTTGGAAAATAGTAAAAAGTGCATAAAGGCAGTAACATGAGAACTGTAAAATAATGGAATAGCATGATGGCAGAGGGGGAAGGAGGGAGTCAGTATCCCTAAATGTCCTACCAACAGCAACAAAATAAATCAGTTTCTCTGGAAGCAAAAGAGGACGATATGAAGTCATTACAAAGCAGAACAACCATGTCTGTCTGAGGGAGTAGTCTGAACTGATAAAAGGAAATGTGTATGTCCCTACAAACCATAGGGTAGCAAACCATAGTAAAGAACCTCTGCCTTTGGCTTTTTTTAGTGTGACTGCATTCAGAAAGAGATATAAACTCTGAGAGTGTTCTGCTGTCTGGACTATATTTTCTGACAGCCTGAATTGCAGTCAGTGTGGTTTCTTCACTCTGGAATATGGACAGCCTTTGGATACACCTGGTGATCAAAGCACGAGGGAGTTTTATATATTATCTGCTCAGGAGGTAGGATGGCACATGTCTCCCAACCTTTCTAATGCTAGTTTATCAAGAGCTTCCTCCTGTGAGTTGTAATGTACGCTGTCAACCTAAAATTGCCCAATAACACAGATGATGCTTTCCCTAAATATATGCCAGGGTGCCCTTCTGCCATGGGTCTGTTAGCTGGGACTATGTACGCTGCATCTTCCATATACAGCATCTCCCTGTTACTGTTCCCTCTCTTCTGACAGAGTATCTCATAGGAGATCTGCAAAATCCCAGACTCTGCAGTAGACACAAGAAGGTCTCTTTAGTTGCAGAATCTTCACTGAAAGCAGCTGACGAGGAAGTCTGGTTTGTCTCACAGTAGACACACCTACCATTGAAATCACTACCTGTTTCCATCACTGACTCCGTGCCATCTCCCTGAAGTGTGCTTACCCACACTGGTTCTGGGAGGAGTTTGAGTTAGATGCACAGGCCTTCATCTGACATGGCATAGGAGAGATCAGTAAGTGTTCCAAGCCTGAACTGCAGGAGAGACCTCAACAACCCTAAACTTTCAACATCAAGACAGACTGTTCATCCAGAGCTCCAAAGAAGAAGATACTGCAATCCTCAACACTGGATGGTTTTGTTGAAGTTTTGGCCTGCCAGCTGATTACCTAAACCATTTTCTTTGAGGGCTTTTTGCCAAAACCCCAAAGAGAGAAAAATGGGAACAAAATAGCTGCAATAATAGGTCTGATATGATGTTGCTGAGATAGTTCAATTCTGTCTTAGTGCTAAATATCATGGGATTTAAATAATTTAGTACTCCTTTTGGTACTTCTTGGTTCATTAGACAGCCAGGTTGCCAGGCTCTATGCACTGGCCATTCCTGCTATGATTGCTGTTATTTAAAGAGACATTAAACTCTTTCATCAGGCTGTCATGCCATCTCCTCTGTAGGGAGATCCCTGAAAAAACAGGGCAAGAATTAATCTTATACCACCTCCCTATCAGAACCTCCCCCCCCCCCCTTTTTTTTTTTTTAATTAAAACTCCCTTCTAAGACACCCAGCACTTTCCACACAGACATCTTGCTGAATTTCTGTCTCATTCTGTTCCAGGCTACAAATCAAATCAGGACATCAGTTTTGTCCCACCGGTGAGATGATAGGATTTATACTTTATGGCCTCGTTCATGTCTAGAAAAGGCAGATGGTACTATTGGAGTGTACACCATCATTGGGACTCAGCAACTGTAAACAACCATATTTTTTATTTTCATCAGAATTAGTACATGAACTAGCACTCAGTAATAAAATATTAGTACCCTAAGCAGAAGCTACAAAATTTACTGAGGTGAAGGAGGACAACAGTGATGTAGCTTCTGTCTTCATGGGGAGCTAAAGCTGTTCCACTTCAGTTCCAAGTATTGTGTCATCAGTGTCTCCAAAACAAAGGAATAACTTCAGGTATCTAATTCATTGGGTCAGCATGAAGATTACAGGCAGCTATTTGTATGGTGCTGGGAAATAGAAGATGGTATATGAAAAGGTTTCTTTAGTCAGGTAAGTTTGCAGCTGTTAGGGTTAAATTTTTTTCATAGTTGCTATCAGGCTTTGGTGGTATCAGACCTCATGAAAGCAAGTCCACATAGATATTCTGGAGGAGACAAACAGAGCATGACTAATTTAATCCTCTATTTCTTGTAAAGGTTTCTTTTTACTAGGGCATTTTATAAGCTATATTTCTCCAGTTTTTGGCATTTCTTATTGTTTAAATAGCTTATTAACAATCATTCTACTCCTGCAAAAACAATTCCAAGAGGAAAATTGATATATCAGCTTTTATAGACTAACATTTGAGAAGAGTGATTAACAACCTGAAGAAGGGGGAAGGGAAGTCCTACATTAAGAAGATTGGCAGTGCTTCAACTAGGAGACTGTGCTGTGGCTGAGGCTATAGCCAAAAATAGAACTGGATTAACAAAAGAAAAGCAAGTAGGTAAAACTAAGGTCAAAGCAGAAATAGATGCTTTAGAATTGTCTCATACTCCAAAAGATAGGAAGAGGTATTAAAGGAGTTTTCCTATTAGATACACCTGTAAAAAGGAAAATCAGTTCACACAAAGGGGAATTGTGAAAGAAGACTCATAGTAAGTCAGTTAAGAGGTCAAGTGCTAAGCCTTAAAATACAAGAAAAAAAAAAACCTAACTTTTTCTGGTTGCTTATATATGTTTTAGCATACATACTGTTACAAATAAATTAAAAAATAAGTTGTAAAAGGCAGCTGTAATAGTACCAATACTTACCAAATCAAAGGAACAATAAATGTAAATTACCTAAAAACTCTTATTTATGTGGGGCAACATAATGACCATTCAAGCTGAATAGGTTATGCTTTAACTACTCACCAGAAGCTAGACTTAACTAGATACACATGCTACCTGATACTAATTATTACAGCTCTGTTTACACTAATGAGCCCCAGCCCTCTAATTTATGGGTGAGAGAAGATAATGCACACAGCTAAGAAGACTTTAAAAGAGGAGAAAGGAAGGAGAAGGTTATGCCTGTAGAGGTTTTGGTAGGATAAGCTGTATTATAGAGAAGACTTGTCCTTTCCTTTATGTTTGGATTTCAATCAGGTAAGTTTATCTTAGGGTTTGAGAGGAGGGAAGGTTGTACTTTTGAAAAAAGTAATAATAAAAAAAAAATTTTAACGTGCTGTTGTTCAGTGCTTTGAGGTAGATAATGGCTCTCCTATCTTCTTTGTTTTCCTATATGGAAAAGCAGAAAGCCTCTTTTCCTGATAGGAAGGCTTACTCAGAAATACAGAAAGAGTTTTGTAGTAAGTAAAGTCTCTATCTGCTTTTACTATAATGGTTTTGTGTTTGTTTTGTTTTTTTTTTTTTATCATCTGTGATTAGGTACTGCTTTGTAAAAGCATATCTCAAACTTAAACCTGGAGAACAATTACAAATCTGTATGAGAATAATTCCTTCCTGTAATTTTGTGTTTCTTTTGCTGTTATCCTATGCATTTAAATTGTGTGATGTGGGTACTACAGTAGTGCTTAACAGTTGCATCGTAGGAGTTCTGTTAAAGATGAAAGGTGTACTTAATGTGAGAGATTCCTTAAAATTTATTAGGGTGTAAGGCTAATTAGTGGTGAGGAACTGTTGCTTTAACAATGAGCTCAATATTAAGGCAGTAGCTGAATGGAAGGAACTTCTCTATTCATTAGCTTTACTCTTTGCAGTGAAGTAGAACAGCTATGTGAAAATATAAGTGGTAGTAATATTTCTGAAGATTTCTAAACAAGATATAGTGAGTTAATACTTACCAGTAGGGGACTCCTGCTTCTATATAAGCAAGTATCTTCTCTAACAGTCTGGGGGAGGAAGAGAAAACAGGCTTTTAGGCTCTCAGAAAAAAATTGTTGTATGAAACTTTTTCTCAATAGTTATTTGAGAGAACTGGCTGCTTGCTTTCGTTTTAGATTAAAAAAAAAAAAAAATGAAGCTTATACTGGGGATGGGAAGGACTATTTTCCTTTCAAAAGGTGTTTTCTTCATGAAGGAATGAGAAACTTGAGCAACTGTATCTAATCCAGGAATGGATGCAACTCACTACTGTCTGAAGACTGTCTGAAACTCTATCTTGAAGAGTTTAAAACCACTTTTGGACTCTGTATCTTAAATCATTCCCTGCACTGAAGAGAAGGAAATGGAAAACTGACTGAAGTCTGGCTGATAAGACTTTCTTAAGAATGAAACAGCAGTTCTTGCTACACCTGGATGGACGCCCTGTTGCTGGAAATTGAGTTAGCTGGGTGGTGATGTTCAGCTTTCAGCGGTGATGGGTTGACTTGAGCTTTTTTTCCCTCTCTTCCCTAAGGCTACTTTTTTATGAAGAACTTCTCCAGTACTAGCATATGAGTCATAAACATAATTTCCTCTAAATCCACAGCAGCCTGTGCAATACTACGTAATTAAATATTGAGGAAGTCTGTGATTCTTATCTGTGCTCGTTCTGGTAGGGGTTCCAATAAAACTCTACTTATTTTGGACAGGTACTGGAATGTTTAAAAAGTGATAAACAGATACAGTACAAATGTAGTTAATCCTTAGCAATGATGAAATAGGTCCAGCTGAATCCTAACCTGATAGCAAACAAACATTTTAATGTTTTGGCAATGTCAAACATTTCATGAATGCTAGTAGGAGATCTGTATGGTTATAGTCCCGGCTGGTCCGGTCAGCGTAACGCTGCCTAAATCAAATTCACCGTCACTGTTCTGCAGCAGTTCAAGGTCTGATCTACAGGCTTCCTTGAAAAATCTGTAGAAGCACCATAACGTATCTTTTAGACGTCAAGCCACTGAGCCTATTATCTCCCTTTAGAAGGGAAAAAAATACAGTAGGGCTAAAAAGAGGGAAGAATAATTTTCAAATGCATCCAGTATAGCTGCTGCAGACAAGATGGCTGTTTCAGGAAGAACAAATAGCATAAGAAGGCTTATTGGGTTGGGATTTTTCTAATAAAAATACCTTACTTGGGAAAACTCCAGCTATACTTACAGGACTTCAGTGTAACACTGGTAGGTGGATAAATAATGCTCATTACTGCAGCATTAAAATAACTGGTAATTATAATTTTCACATAATATGCTTCAAAGGGAAAAGGAAGGATCCACATGAGGTTCTAGCTCAATAAGCTGTCTTTTCATCCCTGATCTGATCTTGACTGAGGCTGTAGAGCAGAGATAAGACTAGCTGATACTGCAAAACCTGTAAGCCTCTCATCTGTCAGTACTGTTCTTTTCCTGCGGGGGACAGGCAGAGGTGTGTGATGGCAGCTTTTCTCTTGTCCTTGGTTAAACATAGAACTGCTGTTGAATTTCCTGGTTTGGAAATCTGTTTATACATTCATTAAACTAAAAATAAACTTGTCCTATGCTGAAGATTTTTATGAAGTTCACGAGTCTGTCCTGAGCTTTGTGCAGAGGTATGTCTTTGTTAAGCTGCCTTAAACATCATTTGTGTAGCGCTTGGTGATAAAGATCACTTACAAGCACTGTGAGACCTTCTGCACTGGATTCTTCATCTGGTGATTGAGGCTGGCAGTACAGGAACTACTGTTCTAGGTCCAAATACAAGAACTGTGAAATGCAGACATGCATTCCTCCACCCCCTTGCTGTAATTCTTTTCTTGGGGAGATGGTGGTTTCAATCTAGCCTCCAAGTCCTCTAAAAAACAACCAGGTGGTAGGGAGGGCTGTTAATTCTCACATCAGCATAAATACTCCTGTTTTAAGGTACCTTTTAAATGAAAGTATCTTAGTGTCAGAAAATGAATGTCTGCAGAATGTGCTACCTGCCAATGCCCTATCTGTGTTGTGCTGGTGATGCAGGATAGCAGAGTCACTCTGCAATGTATCTGTTACTCCTAGAGCTCTGAAATTGTTAGCCTGAGGTTTATTTCTCCTTGCTGTTAAGAGTCCACTGCACTGAGGATGGCATTTCTTGTTTCTCCTTCTGGAGCAGAGTGAGAGGTCTGCATGGGTTATGCTCGTAGCTCTGGGATTCAGTGCAGTCCTCTACGTGCACGTAGAGTGTTCCCTCTACCATGTTGGGATTGCGGAGCAGTCCTTGGTCTGAAGGTGGAGGACTAAAATATTTTGTCTAACAAGACAGCATTAATTTTGTTCTTGCATTATGTCAAAGTTCAACATAGTAGGTATTACATAAGGAAAATCAGTATGGAGATTAAGAAGGAATATGATAGCCTAATTTTACTAGTTAATACACTAGGCAGTTACAAGGGTGCTGTTCTCCAAGGCATTTGGCTGCTGCATGAGACAGCTGAAAGTATATTGCAATTAATGAGAATGAATTGGTTGCAAATTTCTTCTCTTGAATGGTTCCATTAACAGTTATACTGAACCTTTAATAAATGCGATAAGCCACATAACCCACACGAGCCTGTGTGGCTTGGTGCATGGTGTGTTCTGTAATGGTACCATGCAGTCAGGTTTTGTGTCTGATTTACTAAGGACTTGGTATGATTTTTATTTTAAAAATGTTGCCTCAGTGTGCAGAATAGGATATAACTTCATTTCCCTCCCCCCCCCCCCCCCCTTATTTCTTTCATATTTACTTTGTTCTGTGTTAAGCATACTTGAAGAAAGGTACAAGTAGCAGAGTAGTAACAATATAGTGGATTAACAATGAGCTGTTAGTTGAACACTCAATCCTTAATTTGTAGTATGATGCTGGGATACCTTCTTGGGTAGGTTCAGTGCCTTACAGAGGCATTTTGGTGGCTTGTGCAAGCAGTGAAACCCCTTAGCATTGCAGACAGGATCTGCTGCATGCCCATTTAAAGGCATATCTCTGTATGTAACATGAGCACGTGGCTGCCTAGGCCTGTGCTGATAGCAGATCCTTCATCTAACAGAGGAAGGATGAGGTGAAATTAGGCTTTACTTTTGCAATAGCTGAATCCAAAATGGAAGGTCCTAGTCTCTTCCTGTAAGTGATCATTCACTGTTGTTGTCTGCACTACATGTGACATAGCTGCCAAGCAGAGATAAGTGGTTTGAAGAAATGCTGGGAGGGAAGATTGTGGCTGGCTGCTTAATCAGTACCCATCAGTCAGTCCTTGATGATCAGACAGTTCTTCCCGATTACCAAGACTGATCCAGAAGTAATCTTTCTTCCCCTTCTTGCAAAATAAGGGATTTGAAACACTGGGGTTCAAGGGATGTTGTTTAAACCTTGGTTTCCTATTTTGTAATCAAATATCTCCTTGAAAAGGTGGTCTCAGCCGTTTTGTGTGTCATATTGGCATACTCAGAGTATGACTACATGGTTGTGATATTTAAATGTTTTCCTCAAAATTGGTGTTCTGCTAACGTCATCTCGACCATGGATGGATGGCTTTTGGGATGTTATGTTGTTGTTCTGGACAAATGTGGGGGTAAAAGGTGAGACATCTGGGGCATTTCATAGTGCCGAGGCACTTCATGAGTGCTGAGGGAGCCCCGCTGTTTTTGAAAGCTGGTTCCACTTCACGCAGGACCATTCCCTTACCATGCCATAGCTCAGGTCACCATTCAAGATGTGGCCCTGTCCCAGCTGTCAGTAGCACTAGGAAGGAAACAGGGTTCAAGACATGTCTGGGTTGCTGCTTGCTGGGCCCTTCCCAGTGACAGCAGTCGGCAGTGGTGAGATGACACTGTGTTGGATTTGTACTTCTACAGTAGTATCTGTCACAAAATGCAGAGGGGACCTGCATTGGTTTGGTTGGTATTAGGGCTGCAGTCCACTGTGTTTTGTTAGTGACTGTTGAAATTCACTCCAATACAGTTATCACCCATACCTGACCAGGGCAAGATGTTCATCCTTGTGTCTGCATAATAGATGCTTTGAAGAAACGGTGCTTTTTCAAATGTGTGTTCTCTTTCCTCTGAGCTCTTCCACAATACCCATGCACATGTGTGCAGACATGAGAAGAGTTCCTGAGCTAATCGTTGTTTTCCACGTGCTCTTAAAATGCAATAAAGCATTTGGCTTGTTTTTGTAATCTGCCAATGGAAGTTTAGCAGTGCTACTGATCATGCCTGTTACTTTTAGCTACAGCACCCCGTTAAGAATAGGAGCACTTTTCTCCATGTGTCTCATGGCTGCTGCATAGCCCTGCCTAGTGAGCAGATGGCTGGTCTAAGCTGGCTGTGACAAATCCAATGAATTACCTGCAGCCTGGATCATTAACCAAGTCTGAGCAGTGGGCATTGTGCTGTTAGTATTGCTAGTGGTGTATCTTGCATGCTGTCTTTCATCTTCCCCTCCTGCTGCTTCTTGGTCAGTACTTAAGTCATGAGTGTACTTGATAATGCCCTGCATGCCTAGAGCGGGTGTGCTGTGCAGTTTAATGAATAAGGCTTGCATTTTTCAACCAAGTTTAGTTAGAGTGGATGAGGGGAACTGAAGTTGAATGATGATAGAAGACACACAGTACTGGATTTCCACCTAATGCAAGGCTGGATTTTGTTAGAGCTATTCTAGATCTCCCTTGTGGTAGCTGAAGCCAGCTTTCCCCAAGACTTGGTCAGACTGATTATCTGACCCTGCCAGAACAGAGCTTACAGCCTGTTTGCTAACTGTGGATTCCTTTGATTTTTTTTTTTTTTTTTTTTTTTTAAAAAAACGATTGTTTTTGATATGTAATGAGGATTGCTCATAAGGGAGTACCTATGGATCCACTAATCATTAGAACTTTAATGAGAAGACTCTCAGGGCTGCTTTAAACCTGTCTTGAAAACCTGTAGGGAAAAGACTGTGCTTTGTCTCTGTGCTTGTAACTATAGTACATCATCTTTGAATCCTTAATGTCTTGGCTAGACTTTGGCCAAAGGTTGTGAGTTAGGCCACAGGGCTTTGTTAGGCAAGAATTGGTAAGTGATACAGTTCCTTTTTGGATTAGTGTATGTGTGGCCTCTAGTTTTAAAAGGCATTTTTGTACAGTGTTTCAGCCGGTAAATGAGTTCTTTTCTGGCCTGTTAGCAGATGGCAGTCTCAGGTGTAGGCCAAGTGTTACTGCTACAGGGTGTGAAGGATGCATTTCTTTGCTTTATCCTGTGACTCTAAGAAGACTTCGTTAAATGTTTTTTCCCCTTTACATAAATCCAGTGTTCTTGCCTCTAGAAATAAAAAATGAGCTAGATCAACTCTACAGCATTGTTAATTCTGGGTTAAATAAGTACAAATAAATGCAAGAAGCTGTAGTGTCTTCAGGCTACTTAAACTAGAAGCTACTTAAACTAGAATTATCTTAACATGGTGAATACTTCTGTTGGTGTTTACTCAAGAGGATGGAACAAAAATGCCTGTTCTTTTTATTGATAGTATTACACTGTTTGCAAGTACTTCATCATCTTTACATCAATATTTTAGCTTTCTAAAGTAGAAAGCCTGTTTAATATGGAGGCAACTTCATTGATAATATTGAGACAAAAGCGCTGATAACTGGATTGCTTCTTTAATTTATGTTTTGTGGCACAAGTTAGTAGCAGAGCACAAGCTAGATATCAGGGTATTAGTTCACAAAAAATGAAAATATTTCACTATAATTATTCATTATTATATTCAGCTAGTAGATATATATATGGGCATTGTTCCTGTTCATTTAAAGGCTGGGTTGCTGTGCAATGATTTCTATTTTTAATGGTAGCTGGAGGGGAGATCCGGTTGGGATGAAGATGAGTGAGAAACTGATTGTGCTGCTAGTGAAAACTAAGACTTAATTTGTTCCTGCTGCAAGCTTTTTTCCCCCTCCAGAATGTAAATGAGTATTGCAATAAATGTTTTCTGCTAGCCCTGGATATCTGTATGGAAGTCAGTCATAGAAGACTTCAGATGACAAAGCTGTATTTCTAGTGTACATAGCAGGGGTGGTCTTGCTGTACAAGTATAAAGGCAGCTTTGAGGGTGCAACTGCCTCCTGTGTTTTCTTCTATCATTTGTTGGCAGCACTGTGCATGTGGACATGTTTACAGTAAGAACAGATGTCATCTTGCATCTTCTACGTTTCGATACTGGAAGACTGCTTTGAGGTACTTGTAGAACAGAGGTTCGCTCTGAGATAACTCTTAATGTCTACCTTTGAGTTTTTGCAGCCACTCATATAGGAATGAGTGACTGTTACCCTCTTTCACATTTTCCATGGAGGTAAAATTGATGGTTTGTGCTGTAATTTTGACTGTGGTTGCTTGATAAATATTTTTTTCTGGAAAGGAAAGCACTTTGTAAACATCAAGGGTACTTACTGCAGGTAGTACCAACATAATCTAGGAAGAAATGTGCTTTTATGGAAAGCTTGTTCTCTCTTTCTTTGCATACCAGGTGTCCTTGAAAATGCACTTTTTAACTTGATATCTGCACCTGAGTATGTGTAGATAGGGCAGTATATAGAGCTGTACCATGATAAGCCTCTAAGGATGCATACTTACATAGTGAGTGGTAAGTAAGCAGCACAAATTTGGTGGTAGATGGACAAGACTATTCTTGTTGTTACCTTCAATATTTGCTTAATTTTATGGTGCGCTTCTCTTTAACTGGGAATAGTTGTGAAAAATCCTAGTTCAGCAAGATGCTCTTCTTTGAATGTTGTTGGGGCTTCAGGCCCCAATTGCATCTCTGTTGTGGGACTTGGTGTACTTCTTTGGTATAAACCTTGAGATCAAGGCCTGAAATCAAATTCTTGAGATTAATTCATGTTTCGGTACCATGCTGGATTTCTGACTAGAGGTGTCAGCAGCTTGGAGAACCAAGTTCTTAAAACTAGGAAACTTCTCCAAGCTGCAGTAAATTTTTTCAAGATTGAAACTTGGCTGAAGTGTATACTGGAGGAGCAAAAGCCATTCTTCCCATGTGCTGAGTCGGTCAGGCTGCGTTTCATGCTTTTGGGCTACCTCTGGCTTGTGGGAAGACTGAATATTGCTTTTCAGACTTGGCGTGCTTGGGGACTGTAACAGGAAAGCCAGGACTGCACAATCCAAAGAAAGTCCAAACTCATTCCCACTTCAGGCTGATATGGGACCAATACTGGCATAGGGAGGGTGAGTGTGCAAAGTGTTTTTTTTGGTAGTTGCTCTCAGTTACACTGTGGCAGTGTCTGTTTGTAGAAGGCCCACAGGATTTTTGCTCTCTTAGCAGCAGGACTCAGAACAGCATCAGGTTTTTCCTCCTGGGCTGTGTGTTCTAGGTGTCTGGGTAAATGAACTGAACATTGGTCTTTGGAACAAAATGAGGTTAGGGAAAAGAGATCTTGCTCTGAGAAGTGGAGGCTATTGCATAAAATAATGGAAGCTATATTTTCTTTGACATTACAGCTTGTAGTTATCAGATTGGACTGCTTGGTTTATATAGCAAAGAACCTGAGTTAGTGGCTGAAAGGAAAACTTAATGCAGAAAAGTGGAGTTGAAATAAGGAAGAGGCTGGTATAAGACTACAGCAAGAGAGATGACCTGTGACAAATGAGACAATCCAGGTCATCTTCCAGGTGGAACTTGGCAGTTTTGGGTACAGTCAGAATCTTCACTCTCTGGGGCAAAAGTGGAATGTAAAGAAGGAGGCTTAACTAGTACTCCAAAAATATAGCTGTTTTTATCCACTAAAGAGAAGCTTCTAATACAGGAGCTGGGCTTCCATTGTGCCTGTTTAAAACCTTTTATATTCAGAAGTTGTGATACTATGTTTTGTGACAACT
Source organism: Tyto alba (assembly GCF_018691265.1). Lineage (NCBI taxonomy): Eukaryota > Metazoa > Chordata > Aves > Strigiformes > Tytonidae > Tyto > Tyto alba. The sequence goes on along the minus strand of NW_024881282.1, from coordinate 21,828,900 downwards.
TTGAATACAAAACTAATTTGCAAGCATCTTTTTCCTCTAAAATGAGGCTGCAAAAGTTGCAGGGGAGCAGAAAAGATGGCTTCCAGTTAGATCTGCTGTAAGACTGATCTGAAACAAAGATTGCTAGCAGATGGGACCAACTACCTTAGTGCTAGTTGAGGGATGCCTCACAAAGCAGGAGGTAGCTCAGTCTGGCTGTCTTGTAAGGTTCCCACGTTGCACTGGAAAGAAACATCTGCAGCTTCATTTCTTCTACTCACCTTTTGAGAAGAAAGCAGTGTTTGAAGTAATTTTTGCAGAGGAGGGCAATATAGGAAGGCCTTCTTTAGAAGGATACTAGATTGTGATGCATCTCACATTTACTGATTTCAATATATATATATATATATATATATATATATATATATATAAATAATAGGTATGTAACAATCAGTCCTCTGTAGATCTTGTGGCAATAGGGGCTTTGGTGTGTCAAAATTTAGTTATACTTACTTTTTCTATTAAAATTCCATAAACATAAATTGACTCATCACTAAAGACCTTAATCTTACTCAAATAACATTATAACACAGAATAAGAGGCTGGAAATTGAGTATTTTTTTTCTTGTTTGCATGCATGTGCTTACTATTTCCTGACTCTGAGGCACGCTATCATCAGCTTGGAGATAATCTGATAAAAAGTAACTGGAAACTGAAAATTCTCTTACTAAATTATTAGAGGTTACATTATGGTCTCCCTAGCTGCTGAGCTGCTCAGAGAATTAATTCCCTTCCCAGTCTGTGGTAGAGAACATGAATCTTTGATTATACAAGCTAGGGAAATATATTTAAAAGAGAACCTACAGCTACTGCTTCATTATTAAAAAATGCCTGTTAGAAGAACTGTCTTCCTGTCCCTGCAGGCAGTTCTATGCACATCTGTCAAGGTTTGCTATCATGAAAACATAAACCCGGTGCTTGGTGCAAGTGTTATCTTGGGATGCTTTTGAACAGGTGCTTAATATGAATCTTGAAGGGATGAATCCTAGAGGAAAGCAGAGAGCAGGCTTCTGAACTTGAACAACAAAGAAACAGAAATTAGTTATACCTGAGATTTTGTCTGGAAAATATTCTCAAATGCAAGTGGCTGTGGCAGTTACTAACCTGCTTGTTACCTGCATTTGAAAAGTTGATTTCACAATGAGGAAAACTGAGCTTGAACTAGTAGGGTTTGATATACCAGTAAAATGACCTCAAACCACTTAAATCTACAGTATGACAAACTGGTGATCCAAGAGCTGTGTTTTCAATGTTCAACCCCTATTCTCTGAACAGCAGCCTCAGGGAGAAGAGATTAAATCTTTTCATTAGATGCTACCCCCAGTAATCTTGTTTGTTTTGAGTCAACATGCTAAAGCTTTTTAACCTTTTAGAATGAAATAGCAGGTAAGCTTATACTGGGTGGGATGGTGAGGTCTAATGGATGGAAAAAGTGTCAGTTCATCCCAGCAAAACTCCCATGAGCTTCAGTGATACTCAAACACAGGCTAATTTAGTGTTTAAACAAAACGCCATATTTCTGTTGTAAGGTACTAAGAATTCAAATTGTTATATAACAAATACAATTTATGTCTAAATATAGGTGCAAAGGACTACATTCAAGGCTTTAGAAATCATTAGCTGCTACAAGACTTGAATAATTGCTAATCGGTGTGGTCCGTGGCCAGGACACACGAAGTTACCAGAGCAGGAACAGATGCGCTTAAGTCAGTTATACTTGGTTTCTGGCTTGTAGACCTTGTCATTGGCTTGCCAGAAACCTGGCCTATATATTTACTTGCTTTCCTCATCTAAGTAGAATGAAGATACTTGCTTTGTTGCTAATTATTCATTTGGTGGAACTCCTAAGTTCTTTTACAACGTGCAGCATTGTGAGCTATGCTTGTGGCTGTGGGCACTGCACTGGCTTCCAGTGCTGTGCCACATTTCTCTTTGCCTGTTCCACTGACTGTGTGAAGGAAAAGTGCCTGGCTGTCACCAACGGGTAGATATACATTTAAGCAGTGACTTTGTGTGGAATGAAGGTCTTACAGGTGTTCAGCACACAGTGAGGTAATCATGTGTTTGAGGGTGTAGGCACAGGAGTGGCTTAAAGTCTGAACTTGAGTAGTCTTAAGCAGTTTAAATTTCTCTCTACAGTGTCCTCTTCCTTGAGGAGCACAAATCTCTTGCTGCCTACAGAAGGAAAAGCTCTTTTTACTAGGACTCCGAACAGTGAATGTGGTATTGAACTGTGTCAAAAATATATTTCTGTCTTCCAGAAGTATTTGCATTTCACAACTAAAAAGGGAACCATGAAGATGCGGTAGAAGACTTTTAAAAAAAAAACTTGACATCCTGATGCTAAGTCTGGGTCTTCAGATCTGTTTCTGCAGCCATTGGTCCCTTGGATATGCTCACCACTTCTAGTCCTGGAGTATGTTAGCTTGATTAGTTACTAAGAAAAATTTTAACTTAATTGTAGTGTCACATCCCACTCAGATGAGGAAGCAAGCAATTAAGACAGATGCATCTCTGATGAACTTGGACGGGACCAATGCAGGACCCCAATGTGTGATCTCTATTTCTCTTATCTCCTTTTCCCCCGTTTCCTTTCTTACCATTAAGTAATGCAAGGCATACTATATCACTTGCCATAATTAATACACTTAGCCCATTATCATGTACCCAGTTAGTACATTGTGGGGAATTAGTAAATGTTTGTGCATGGATTTTGAGACTTGTCTCACTGTTGTCAACTCTGGGGATTTACAAATCTAAGTCACTTGTCCTTGTCTGAGTGGGATGTGACACACAGTGAAACTAACTGTATTATATTGAGAGGAGACTACTAAAGAGAGAATATTTGGTGGTCGAACAATATGCTCTGAAAGAGGCTTACACAAAACTAACTCAAAACAGTTCCGTTCTGCTGTGGCTCGTACCCTTGCTAGGTGTGTAGGGACCTGTCAGAATTTAAGAGATTAAGACCTAAAGCCTTATCTTGAAACTGAAGATTTTCCATGGTGCTCCACTCAATCAGTTATCGATTTTTTTGTTCCTGAGCAGTGTGAATGCTGGGGAAGGGCCAGGGCAGGGGTATCCTCTCTAGATGAGCTCCTAGTCAGGGGTCCCTGACAAACAGCCTCGCTTTTGCTCGTGTGTGCTTTGACCAGGAGTAGTAGTAATCCAGGCCCTTATTTCACTGTTGGGCCAGTATGTTTAGATACCTTCATAACATGCAATGCCCTTGAAGATTCCTTTCAGAGCGCAGTAAGACACTGAACTGTAATACCCTTCAACAGAAACTTAAATTATGGAGGTGTAAAAAATTATTTTCAAGTTTTTAAATAAGTTGGTGTTAACTCTGCCTATATATATATTTGCAGTTGTACTGCAGTTTCGCTTTGCACTTTAATATATTTTTTCCTTCTTTGGAGACTTGGAACTGTAAGAGCAAAGTAAATGTAGGTTTGAAAATCCAGAATGTATGGAAGACTGGCAGAAATCGCATGTTTAACTTCCAGTTATTTTATAAGGACAGCTGCAAAGCTTTGAAAAATCATTGTTTAGTATTGTTGAAAAGTCAGATCACCGCTAGTTTACACTTTGCATAATGGGAGGGTACATTAGAAATGTATCGTAGCTGTGCAGTGACACTGGAGGGTGAGAGCACTGCCTGCTCTGATGTTTTTGGAGTCAGCTGTTAGCACAGCTCGGTAAGTGCAACAGGAGTGAAAGTCTGGATGCAGAACAAATGGCAGCGGTACTGTTAGGTGTGGTGGTGTCTGCTCTAGCAGGTTTGGTCCACGAGGGCTAAAAAGGAGCTGATGCAGGCTCTTGAGGAGTGTGGGTTACCTTAATGAGGAGAATCTGGGAGATGGAGAACGGGGAGGGGGAGAGGCTTGTCTTCTGCTTGATTAGGAATTACCTTTTAAAGGTTTGTCTGTCCTGGTTGTAAGGAACTGAAGGAATAGATGCTTCAAACATTCACCACGCGGAAAGCCTCAAGGCTGAGCTGGGGCCTTTGTGATCAGCCGAAGGAATGCTGCCCAGATCTATAATCTAATGGTAAAGACGTATTTAAAAAAAGTGTATCACAAAGTGGGATGGAATAAATATGAAAGGATATGGCTGGGTTTGTAGGGAACAAGCGAAGGATTAAGACTTGCATGAATTTTTCAGGCTGGCTTCCTGGGCACCCAGAATGTTCAGAAATGAGTTGTTAAATGCTGTTGGTAAAACTGAAATCTGTTACCTAAAGGCCTATTCAGAAATAAAATACTTAATGGTACCTGACTCAAATAATAGCTCAGTTTTATGAATGGTAAGTCCTGGTGGTACTCTGTGACATACTGATCCCAGGCAGGAGTGCTGGAAATGAGTGGGAAGGGCCTGATCCCTGTTACATGAAGTTCTCCTGTGCTGCCAAAGTACTGCACAGCTCCAACTCGTACCTTAGCTAGCTGTGCTTAATCCCCTGACTGCAAAAAAGGAAACCTCTGGTGGTGGCTGGGTGTGCTAAGACAGAATGAACGTTTCTAGATTAGATGGTTAGAGATTTCCTTGTGATATGCTTATGTTGGTGACTAAAATATTTGCTGTTTGCTCATAATTCCTGAGTCAATTATTTAGCTGTGCATTCCAGGCTTATCCTACCATGTAGTTCTAATTATCAGGATAAGCAAATGATGAAAATCACAAGGTGGCTTCAGGAGCAAATGTAAGTGTATATACAATACTACAGCTGATCTGGTGTTTAGTAATTCTCTATGGAATAAGCTTGTTCAAGCATGAGTGGTTTCCCTGGGGAAGGAATGGGATGAAGAATTACCTGTCTTTCTGTTCTGTTTGTAGGTTTGTGTTTTTAATCAAGTCTTTCTGGTCTTTTCATATGCACACTAAGTGGGATACTTGGTGAACACGAAACTGGCAAAAAACTGTTAGAGAAGTGTAGACAAAAAAAGTCAAACTTATTTTCAAGTCTGCTATGATACTAGAATAAATGTTGGAATCAAAATGACTGATACTTTAGATGGTCTCACTAAACTTGATATGAAAACATTTATTACGTCAGGGCTGAACTTTATCTTCAGCATTAAAGCAAATTCAAAGCACTTGCAGCTTTCATACTTCTGATCAGCCTTATGTTGAGCCTCCAGCTCACTTTCAAGGTAGCATGTGAGGACATGAAGCTGCACTGCAGAACAGTCAAGCTGTGATTGCAGGCAATCCTGAAAATGTGACACATTTACTATAAAGGGTCAAGGGTGAGAAGATTAATTTTTTAAAAGAACAAAAACAAGCTGCAAACCCCAGGACTCTGAACATCAAGATGCCTAAAAAAAGGTTTTGTAATGTTTTGGTGCCTGACTCACTTTTATTTTTTTTGTCAATGCTTGCAGCTGGCAATACAGAGTTGCTGATACTCAGCATTATGTATAGAAGGATTTCCAATAATAAAAAGCAGTACTGACATAAAGTAGTACACAGTTGATGGTAAATATGCCAACAGTACTGGCCTAAAATGCCTCCTCCTGGTTCTTGAGTATACTGTGAACATGGCTTATGTATGTTCTACTTGCTTGAGAAATGCTTAGAGGGATGTGCACAAGCTATTGAAGGATGTATGAAGCTGTAGGGACAGACAAGTTTGGAGAGAATTTGAACTGGATCACTTTGAGAAGTACCATGCAATTTGTGTGGAGGAACATGGTTTTTATCTTGTACAATTTGGGAATAGTCACAAAAATACTGGAGGGTAATGCTAAGTACCTGTTGTGAGGTACTCCTAGTGATTTTTACAGATAATGTGTAACAAGTTCACAATTGGCTTCAGGACAATAAAACAAAACCAGACTATGTGGAAAATGTCAGGATAGCCTAGTTAGTCTCCCTACCCCCTCCACTGAGCGTATTTGTCATGTTTATTACATCTGTCAAGGAAAAAAAAGCTATCTTGAAAAAGTTATAGTATCAGTGCAGTGTAGGTGTTTAGATGAGGCTTTTAGTCTTTGAAAAGAAATAACAAAGTTGTGATCTGACTGTATCCTAGTGTAATCCCTTACTTTGATCATATACTCTATATATCATATACTCTATAGCAGATGTCTGTCCCAAATACTTAGTTCAGGCTTACTGAACAAAAAGGTGGACTTGGTCTAATGTGTGTGAGTATAAGCTACCGAATTTGGAAAGATCTGAGGGTGGCATTGTCAGGGAGCATGCAATACAAATACTTCCATAAGAAGTACTGTGGGTAACTTGTGTTGTGCTTTCATCCACAGTGAAGTTAGATGTTACCAAGACCACACATTTCAGCAGTAGTGGTGGAGCCTTTGAAAGAAGGGTGGATTCAGGGGCGACCGTGATGACTGTCATGAGGTGTTAGAGAATAAGCGGAGCCCAGGACAGAAAACAATCAACACTTTGCCAGGCTGATTCTGGGCCTGGCCAGTCCGGTGCTACTCACCTCTGGGTGTGATAACGGTGCTGCTGCTGTCAGATCTCCCCATCCTGGAGAAGGTGTGATAAGCAGTTCTGATTCAAGACAGGTCATTCATATGCCATATAATAGGGAGCTGCTAATCTGGGCTAGCCTAGTCAAGCGATGAGCTTTTACACTTCTTAGTAAGAATGAGAGTACAGCTATATGCAGAGGACAGACAGATACAACACTGTCTGCTCTTGGATTCATTTGTGAAGGGAATAGATAATGTTCTCAAACATCGTTCTCGGATGTTTTCCTCATGCATTATGCAACGTATTTCCTTAATGAAAGCTGGATAAGAGCAACTAAAATTTTGAGTTACCTTCCTCTCCTGAGGAAAAAGCACTTATTTGTATCTAGCAGTGTCTTCATGGTTTCCTGTCATTGTCTTTCTCATAAATAAGTGATATCCTTTATGTGATTATCTCTTGCCAACCTTAGTTGTGCCAATTGCCAGGTGATGTTCTGACTTTCGGCTCCACCTAGCTTCCCCTTGGTGGTAAGAGATGGGATTGATACGCTCCTCACATGTGGAGTCTGGCTTTGCACAGGTGTAAACAGAACTGAACTCTGTAGTTGATGGTGTAACGTTAGTGTGCTGTTAGCTTCAGAAAGACAGAGCTGACCAAGCTGCAGTTGGTGGTTAAGTCAGTGGTGGTTCTTGCCTTCTTTCCCTGCTAATGTGGTCTGGCTTTCTCAGAGCACACAGCTCTCTTAGCATAACTGTACTGACTCGCTAAAAATAGCGGATGTATCACCGAAGTGGGCCTAACAGCTTCTGGGAGGAAATGTTCTGCAGATCCAATACTTCATTGGGATGGTAACTTCAGATAGAGTCCAAAAAGCCAAATCCTTGCTTTCTCCTGTGGCTGTTTTCTGAGGCTTTAAGCATGCTGCTGATGTTTCTTTCTCTATTCCCCATACAACAAGCGAGCGGTCTGGAGCAGGGGCAATGGGAAGGAAGGGAGACAGACTGCCAGGGAGGAAGGACCCTGAAAAGCTGCTGTAAGGGCCACATATGTAGATATGCCTCTAGAGAGGCTCATACTGATGGGGTTAATACAGGTGAAAAGAAAATGAAAAATCTTTCTTAAAGGAGAGGGATTTTTATTAGTTGGAGTGTTAGCTGAATTAATTTTTAACCTTTTCATTTGAGAGCCAAAATACTTTGCCATTAAACCTGTTCAGAGACAAGGAAAAGGGAGTTTAGAAAATCATCCTCTATATCTGCAAAGATGAATGGATCTCATGACCTATAACATCACACAAACCATCTCCAGCATGAGCAGAACTTGAGTTCTACTGTATATTTCTCTTAGGATTTCACTTGAGAAACTGTGCTTTGAAACCTGGTGGGGGGGGGGTCAGAGTCCAGGAACTGGGCAGGTCGTTGTTTCAGGTGCTGAAATAGAGGATGATGCTGAATTACCCTTTTCTGTGGAAATGTATTAGAATGTTTCAGCAAATGCCACAGTTGTCTCCTTGTGCGTTGGGTATACGCAGGCACCTACTGGACACTTTCCTGCTGTGAATCCAGTGCGGAGCAGTTGGAAAGTGCAAACATATATTTCACAGATTACCATGGAGATCACTTTAATCAGCTTTGAGACCTGCTAATGCTGTAGAGATCTTTGAAGGACTGCTGCTGTTTTCGTCTTCGTGCAGCCAGTGCAAGAAGGAATGAACATGATGTCTCTGTGGCGTCGCTGGAAGAGATGCTTCTCTCTAGGTAACTGTACAATGGGCAGCTGCTTTTGTTGTGCATAACAGTGAACTGTGGGTGGATAGAATTAAGAACAGCAGCGTTGGGAATGCTTTGGAGCAAAAGGTCAGTATGTATTCAGTAAATTTTTCTAATCTGGTGTTGGCTAGAAGCCAGTGTTACAGGCCTCTGGGCTTTTAGTAGAATAATACAGATAGCTTTACATCTTGAGCATATAAATGGGAAAACATTTCTTCTTGTTTAAATTGTTCTCACAGAAATCAAGATCAGCTGTACTTGCAGCTGATATACTTAAAGCTGTTAGTAAATTGTTATAGGAACAGATGCATTACAAAACAAAAAAAAGCACTTGTGTGCCAGAATGCTAATAGAATTACAATGTGCCAAAGATATTTTTAGCTTCAACCAATATTAATACAGGGAAACAAGCCTTAAAGGTGGGAGGAGAGAAGGCTGCAACTTCTGTCTTCTGAGGGCTAGATGTGACTGTCAGTTGTGCTAAGGAGACTTCTGATGGCTGTTTTTGAAATATTCCACTAGTTACCCAACAGATCAACTGTGCTTGATAGTTACACACGTGGCCCACAAATAGGATTACTTGTCATGGTCATCTAAGGTGTATCTGACAGAAGTTGTAGAATTCTAGTATCTTCCTTGAGCAGTGGGATTATTCAGAGATGCTTATTCTTGTTTTAAGTATAAATATCCAGTTTATCTGTAACTTCTGCTATGTCATGTTCAATTTTTTAAAACTGCTGTAACAATCAAATCTCAAACTCCAGGAACTGCAAATGATACTGGAAGAAGGGAATAGAATTGTTATTGTGTGTTGCCAAATGCAGTGGCTTCAGTGTTAAATGAAGCTTTTTCCTTTGTACAGGAATATTTATTGAGCCGAAAATTCAGAATGAACTTGATAGTAAAGTTGTCTTCATCTCAGAGGCAGCAAGTGCATGCGGAATGGACACAGTATGTGTTTCCATGTGCTTGCATGGCGGGATCTGCATTTACACCGATGCCTTGTATAAAAAAATGCTTCTAAGTTATGTTAAATAAGGAGCTCTAAATCCAGGGTCCACCAATCTGTCTCAAATGTCAAAGATTTGTTCAGTGCTTTCTAATGGGTGCAAATGCGTTTTGAGCCTGACTGACAGTTGGTAGGCCATGCTAATACAGGAGTTTAAAAAAACAAAAACAAAAACCAACCCCTGAAAAGAACAGCAAAGTGTTCGTGTGTGACATCACCAATAGGTGAGCAGAAACATAGTTCACCTCCATTGTTACCTCCTTCAAAGCTGCCTTGCTGCTGCTTATGGGGCTTGTTCAAGTTGTGTGCTGTTAGTTGGAAAAAAAAAAAATGGTGACAAATTTCATGTAGGATACCTCTGTGCTTTCATAGTATTTGCTAAGTTGTTGGAAACCTGGAGCATGTGGAACTTGTAGGTAGTTTTCAGAGTTGAATCTGAGTTTGAGAAATGCCAGTTATTTGAACCAGCTCTTACAAAACCTACTGCACACAAAGCATTTGGATTTAGATTTGAGGGATTTCAGAGGCAGTTTGGGAGGCTCCTCTGGTTTACTGGAGCTGCAGTACTTCTTGCCTATTTAAAATGCTGCTGTTGAACAGTAGCTGCCGAAGCTGAGTTGTGTCAGACTATTAGACCTAATTTATCTGCTGCCTGAAATTTATTTGTTCAGGCCCCAGGTGTATCACTGCTTTTCATAAATCGGATAAAACATTGTATACCAGGAAAAACTGCTTGAAGTCCAGGTTATGGTGACAAGCTGCTGGCAAATACATAAGGGAATTTGGAGAACAGCTAAGGAAAGAATGGAATTGGAGTGAAGCTTCTAGAGATGCCGTTTTTGTCCAATGCAGTATGGGAACTTAAACAGCAAGCCACTTGATTTAACTGGTGTCAATTACTGAGGCCCCAATGTTTCAGTAGATTTTGGAAGCTGAGGCAGGGGGAGAAGGGACTAACTTCTTACCAGTGATACAGGTTCAGCCTTGGAATTTAGCTGACAGTTGTGGCTACGAAGCATGAGGCAGAATAAGAATAGATTATGTTTGTCTCATGCAGCTTTGTTAGCTCAGTGTTATCAGCTGAAGTTGGCTGCTTTTGACATTAAGTGAGCAGGGCCAAAATAACTTGGGAGATGAAGAGCTATTTTAGGCAAAGTGCTATTCCTCTTGTGGTCTCACCAAGGCTGCATATGAAGATTGTTAGAGGGAACAGAAACATCAGGCCTTGATTTTGCCATTCAAAGAAGAAAAAAGAAATGCACCAAGGAGAACCATAACTCAGACCACAGGCAACCTTAACCACCTCTGTTCTTCCATACCTGATTATTCTGACAACTCATTTTTGTTCTGAATAATATGGATGTCTGCTATTCATACAGAGAAAAGTAATTTTTTTTTGGTGGACCTGCTTCTTATTCCTTGCCTCAATAAGAGTTCTGTCTCTTGAAATACACTATATTTGTGCATGATCATGTATCTGAATCTTCTTCTTCATGTATCACTTGTGCTGAACTGTATGCTTCTGCAGTAGCGTAGTCCTTGCTGCTTTTTAGTTCTCTGAAGTCTGTAGTGTTCTGCTAGTAATCTGTTCTGCTTGTTAGTGACAACATTTAGCTGCCTCATCCAAATGAATTTGGGCATATGTATCAAAATCCAGGCTCCAGCTGTCTCTTCTTGCAGCATGTAATTCCATTCACAATCTGATCAAGGCTGCTCTTCAAAACAAGCTGTGTTTTGTGCCTTGAACTTGGAGTTAAGAACTTTCTAGTTTGTAAATTAAGATTTTTCAGAAAGACCTTTTTCAGTGTTGTCAAATTTAGCTTCAGTCAGGGAAACACAAGGAATTGACTTCAAGGCTTATACGGTTCCTGTTTGGGCTTACATTAATAGGGCCAAGCAAATGGAGTTCTTGTTCTCATTCATGTATCTCAACAGTTGCTTTTGTATCATCTAAGGCTACAAGTCTTTCACAAATGTATGCAGTTCTAGTCACCTATTGTGAGAGGAACTGATGCTGTGTGTCTTAACATGATCGATCAATCATCTATTCATTACTGATCCACAGTATGATATGAGTATCTCTGATCCACAGTATATGATATGAGTATCTCTGCATCTATCATAACACTGCTATTCTTCTGTAGCTCCATCTCACTGGCAAATCAGTCCTTATTGGACTGACCAGTATATCCACCAAGCTTTTCTTTTGGCTTAGCTGAACTCCCAATTTCTAAAAGCATTCTTTGCACTGATCCTTGCAGTGCACTATTAAGTCTTTGTACTGTAGGATTTTTAACCTTTTCATGTTCCTGAAGGCTGGATTCATGCATCATGACGGTTGTAAGCTGCATGTAGCTCTCCAGTCTTTGAAGTAAGCAAGCCCAAACTAGTGGCCATTTCCCTGTCTTGAGGTTTTGACTGATTCAATGAAGCGATCCCCAAAATTGGTCTCAGAGTAGGTTGATAAGCGACCTCTTTCCAGCATGACGCCTTCTCTGAGAAGCTTGCTAGAAGCTCCTCCTCATGGCAGCTTCTCTTGCAGAACAATTCACTGTCTATTCTTACAGACAACTACTCTTGAGTTTTAAGCAATTTCTGAAATCCATGAGCATTATCATATTGGCTAACTGTCCTGTTCAACCATACCTTTCTTAGTCTTGTTAATTCTGATAATCTGCACGCATTGCATAGCAATGACAAGGAGGGAAGTTACAGGCCTGTGTCTGTTTAGTTTCATTTGCAATGTCTGGGTTAGCTTGATTGATAACAGCTTTCTCATTGCATCTTGGAATTCCAGAAAATAAGGTTCCTTTGCTCAGTCCTCTCTTGTCATGCTTCTGAAGGTTTATTTACTCTTAATATCCTTTGGGGGCTACTGTTTTCATCTAAGTCCCACTGTCCTGAATTGGTATGTATCTAGCACAGAACAAAATTCTTACCTTCTAATCTGTTTTCTGCTGTGCATAAAATAGCTTTTCTTTCTTGCTGTACATCTCTAAAACATCTGCTACAGAGGTATGGATGTCATCTTGCATTCTGACTTGAATAGAGGAGTTATCAGAGAGCTTTAAGTCCCACAGTCCTGAATTGGACTTGTAGTAGGACTGTTAAATAGCAATCTCAAGTTGCTTGACCTGAACATAAGGTTTTTCCATTATAGCTTTTGCTGTTGACAGACATACATTCAGGTTAACCTGAGAATGAGATCTTGCAGAACTACTCTAATTTGATGTTGCTTTGCTCCCTCAATATCCTGGTAGTTCTGTTAAAACATGCAACTACTTAAATAAAACACAACAGTTAGAGGCTTTGGGAGAATGTACCTACTAGGTATAGTGTCAGAACAGAGTTCACTTCCAACTTTTCTGGTTTATATTGTCTCTAGCCCATAAGAAGTAAGTACCTTCCATGGGACTACATATAAATGCTGATTGTGTGTCTTATTGCACAAGCTGGTAACCGGAGCATCTTGATCTGACCAAGTAGTCACCCAATTACTGAAATGCTAATAAAGACATCTAATGTTACTAATTTGTTGTCAGCTTTGTTAGTGTTGCATGGTGCCAAGCATATTTCATCCTGTTAGCATAAAAAGCCTGTTGTGGCGTTCCTGATATCTGGAATGATGGGAGATAGCTCTCGCTTCCACTGTCACTAGCATTGCCTGATGATACTCTGAAGGAGATTACAATACATGAGAGAATACATGTATGCATATGTTGTAGTTAGCAACCATCTTCTGTCACTAGAATTTGGCATGGTCTCCTTGTTATCCTAGGCTGAAGCACCAAATGTTAGTATTCCAGTCTAAAAAGACTTTAGCTGCTTATGCGTAGCCCCAATGTTAGCAGAAGTGACACCATTCCCTTTTTAGGTAACTTGGCCCTCTTATCTGATTAGATGCCACTAGAGCAGAAAAAAAAAAAAAGTTCAGTGCTGGAGAAGTCTTAGGCTAAAGTATACCTACTTTACTCTCTGCTCCTTTTTCCTACTCACTGCTTGCATTCCTGTGGAAATCTTGAACTTGTTGCTATAATGTGCGAAATGTTGGTTTTAGTAAAGGACCTGTTCAGAAGTTCTCATTGCTCTCAAACCCCACGGAACTCCCTTGGGAAAGCTGAGGAAACGTATCCTCTTCCCCTCTGTTTTATAACTGCCTTTTAAAATTCACGAGATTGTTCATGTTTCCATGATGAATGTTAATTGAATACCAGACTCCTTAACTGTATCTGCTGAAAGCTTTAAGTTCCTGAAAGATGCATGTTATTAACATCCATGGTGCTGTTTTCAGAACTTGAAAACAGCTTGAAGTAAAACAGATCTAAAAAAACCACACCTACTAAATATATATTACTTAGCAACTTTTTTTTTTTTTTTAATAATAGCTTCTTTTTTTGACACTACTTGCTTTACACTTAAGATATAGGGTAAATGGCACAGTATTCCAATCCAGATGACAGTTTATTTTTCCTTTAGCAAATGAAAGAGCCATTATCTCCAATAACTTCAAGCAGAGCAGCTCTTGCAAATTCTTAAGGGAAGTGAGACGTGTTTTGCAACTGCAGCACTAACTTCAAGGCTGTTGCTATTATGAACCCTGGTACTTGCATGCATATGATCTGCAAAGTAAGATGTCATTAGGACATACAGCTACAAAGAAGGTAGCATGTTTAAAATTACTCTTGATGTTAGCAGAGCTAGAAAATACATGTTCCACTGTGTATTATTCTAGAACTTCATTTCTTTAGGCTTGAGTATGTCACAACACTTGCCTACAACCTTACACTGTTGAACACTGTAGAAGTTTTCTAAATTCTAAAAAGTAAAACCTTAATGCTGTTCATGAAGTGTTTTCACACGAACCGGTTGTAACTCAAGGTTTAAGATATCCCAGTCTTGGTGGGAACAAACTGCTCCTGGAGGAGCTGGTAGCTGAGTTCATGCTCTGCATCTCCTCTTGTGAGAGCATGCTGTGCTCTGCCTGTTTGGACTCTTGACTCTATATACGTTCAGGTTAACTTTCATGTGCATTTCTGTTGAACGGTGAAGGCAACTAATGAAACAGTGCAGGAAAGAATGTATTTCAGGTAAAAATGTTTCAGTTGGCCAAGCTTCAAAGTCAGTGTTTATATAAACTTGTTGACAGTTCTCAACTGCAGAATTTCTCATTTGGCGTCATCTTGGCTACTTGGTTTGTGAAGGTAATCCTGTGAAAAGGATGTTAACCTGGGAGTGTGATGATGAATCACTGAATGTGAGTTGGCTCCTCAAGATCTCTGTATCTCAGTGCAGGCAAAAGCCCAGACTTGTCTGCTGCCTCTAAATATGGGTCTTAACTTCTCAAATGTTCAGTTTGCTAACTCCTCCTTTGAGGCTAAGCCTATAACAATAACACCATGTGTTCTGTAAATGACAAAATTCAGAAGCTTTTGTGAGGCGCTTTTTTCTTCTCCACTCTGAGGAAAGCTGCCTTTCAAAAGTCCCTTGATTAAGAGTGACACTTAGTATAGTTGGGAGGAAACAAGGAACTCTGTATGGCTACTTTAAACTTTGACTTGTGGCTGTTGAAGCTTAGTATCAGAGTAGCTGAGGTTAGAAAGGACTTCTGGAGATGGTAGCCCAGCTCTGCTCAAGAGGGGTCAGCTGCTTTAGTGCAGTGTCCTTTCTTCTGTTAGGTCCTAGTCCTGCAAACAGTATGCAAAGTTGGTAAGATGGTTCTTGGCTGTGACCCTTAGTATTGCATTAGGTTCTGAACTTGATATGATGAAGCCTGTCTGGTGAACTTGTCCATGACAAACCCTGCTGTTTCTCATAGTTTGTTTCTGTCTGTCTTGGTGAGGTGCTTAATTGCTCAGTTATCACTTGTTCTTAGAAGTGGAACACATGTTAGAGCAATCGAGCACCTCACCAAGACAGAAGTAGTAACTAGCAGGCTAATCTGCTTAAGAGAAAAGTGATACAATTTCAGTGAGAGTTCTCTTGGGATGCTTGCCAACTGTCAGAAGTCACAAGTGACTGACTCATCTTTAAAAACACTACATAATTCTCAACGCTTTATTTACTTAATCTTAGAGAAGCTATGATTATTACTGAGCAGACGTTAAGGAGACAGATACACATGGAGAATGTCATCTTTGCAGGGCCAGTGAAGTAAGTATTATAATTCGTTGCTTTGCAAGTGATAACAAATGCACATGTGAATTTGTCAGTGTATCAAGCCTGGTTTCTCTTAACGATGAGAGAAAGCTGTAAAATCTCTTGATATATTTTTGTCAAACCTTAATCCCATCTTTTTTTAGAAAATAAACCTGTTAAATAGTGTGAAGTAAGAGCCTTGAAAAAACTAATGGGCTTTATGAAAGGGAATTTATAGCTCAAGTCTGACTCATGCAACTTGTAAAGCACAGTGGGAGAAACACAATTAGATTCCTGCAGTAAGTGTCTCATGCCTCAGAGTTGAAGCCAGATGTATTGGACACTGTTTAAATTCCACAAGGATGTAAGCTCCATCAAAACAGGTGGTAATCGTAGTGTTTTATTCTAATAATTCATGCTGCTCTACTAGCTCTTTATACTTTCACGGTCTACTTACGGATAGACTGGCTTGCATCTATTCCGTGAGGTTTTCTAATGTCAGGATCTTGTTTACTTCTTGATGTTTTTTGCTCTACTCAAGTTGATTGAGACTTTTCACTGTTTCTTTCCTGAAGATGAGTGGGAATAATTACCTAATGACATGTTTTGAATCTTACTGACAATTTTTGGCCAGTATAAAAATTATGTTTTCCTTTCTCCCTGAAGTACAAGTTACCAAACTGAGAACAGAGCAGGTGGTGACACTAGTGATAGATTTTCATTATTTTTCTTGAGGAGGGGAATACGGGGAAGAGGACTAGGAAGACCAACAGCAGAGCTCAGGAAATACAACTTAAGCCAAATGACATATTCAACTGAAGAGAGCTACACTACCAGCACACCAAAACCATGCTAGGTTATTCTGGTAGAATCAGCTTCCTCATACCAAATTGTGTTGACTTCTAACTACATTGATCTTAAGTCTGTATCATCTCACACTTACATCCTGTATATAGACGAATGCAAACTCATTCTAAAGTGTGATATTTAGAAGATCCAAACTCTGGTGTATCTAAACATACTAAATGAACAGGCTATGAGGCATAGTGGTTTACTGTTAATATGCTATTTGAAGCGTGAATAATTTTATCCTACATAAATCACATAGTGTTGTAAGTCCTTGGGCAAGTAACAGAGAAGATCCAGTTCTTGCGGGAGAGAGACCTTCCCAGAGTGAGGAGTTGGTGTGCCCTAAAGTGAAGTCAATGAGTCAGAGTCATTTGGATACAGGGAAGAAATCATGGAGTAAGAGCTGCTCAGACTTAAAGTTCCACCACTGGTGGAGGTGGCTGAATCTGCGCTGTATTTATCCATAGCCTTTCTGAAACAAGGAGCAGAGGTCAAATGCCTTTCATGTGGATGAAGTGATGGTCAGCATATGATCAGGACTTCTTGAGGGGGATTCTCAGGGCTCTTCAAGCTTTCTGAATACATGAAAGGAGAGCATCTACAGCCAGTAGCATAGGTCAGTGTCTGCAGGCTTCTGTGTGTGATCTGCTTAGTAATGGGAGGGAGGTGGAAGGCATTCCTGATGGGCAGGATTACTGGATAATCTTCCAAAATGAGGCTTATTTAATGAAGTTGAAGCAGCTGACTTGAGCCACTTCCAAAAATGAAAACCACCTTAGTACAGCTGTTTCTACACTCACAAGCTTGATTTGGAAATATTTCAGTGCATCTGAGTAAGGCAAATGCTATTGTCCTTGGGGCACCTATGATGGATAGAGCGGCCAAGAATGTAGTTCAGTAAGTAAACCTAAGTATCTCTGAACTTTATGAGCTGGATTGTCTTAAAGTTGTGGAGCAACTTCATGATACTTGGCCGTGAAGAGAACTAGACAGCAGAAGGATTTCAAGCATCAGAGGGAGTCACGAAAAAGTGAAACAAATGCGTCTTTGGTGTAAAACAAATTTTTATAGTGTGTTTGGTCTAGAATAATTGCACTTCTGTTCTGGAGCTTGACTAGGAAAACAGATGAAAGCTGCTTTCTTGCACTTAATGCTCTTAAAAGTACCATTGTTTGATCTCCTTTGCAGTTACATAACCTGAAATCAATGGGAAAGAACAGCAAGTATCCAGTAGTGCTCTTAGCTGTGTTTTCTGAAGGGGAAAAACCCCACTCAGCAAGGTTGAGCGGTCCTGTGTTATAGGAAGCTTCTCCAGGCGGAATAACCTAAAAGAGTATTATAATGACTTAATCTTGCATAATGTGTAGGCTTACCTATTTCACTTTCGAAACTTATGTACTTTTTCACAAAGTAAACACTATCAAGTTAGCATACTTTGGTTGTCAGAATTAGTGTCAAATGAAAAAAAAAAAATCAATTAGCCTCAGACTTACGAGTTCAGCTTAATGTCTCCAAAATATGAATTTACAATGTGAGATACTTACCTTGGGCAAGAGACGGTGCTGTTTAAAGCATATTACTTCGTTAATTACATTAGCTTTATTGGCCAGTTCCTAGCATTGCAAAGTCGTTTTGGATGCTGGACTTCTTTCTAATATGGATGGGAAATGTTGCCCTCCAGTGGCTAGCGACTGGAGGATACAGAGCCCGTTTGCACTAGCAATAAAGAATCAATCATTCAGAAAGTCTGGGATGAAAGAGTAGGATGTTAGCTTAGACCTATATTCTAATATTAAAAGAAAAGTACTAGTGATGTGTGAGGACTTTAAAGTTCAATATATTAGGGCTGTATTAGGACTCAAGTTTTTCTTTCAAGATGTAGTTGAGGATGACATTATTTCAGGGTGTTCTCTATTCGTTAAAAATCTGATCATTGCAAGAGCCACTGATCAGATCAGTTTGTTGCAGTATGATCTTAGCTCTGTACAGAAATCAGAAATAGCTGCTGGATTTGGCTTTATGGGAGTTGCTTCTTAATGTTATCTTTGACTGGACTTTTCAAATAACCCTGAAATAACGCCTTTACTAGATTATTAGGAAACAAGTTGTTTTACTCCTTGTCTAAAGCTGCCTGTGTTAGCCTGTAAATCCGTGGCTGCTTTCATAAACTGGTATTATTATCTATTTACAGCTTAAGTAATGGAAACCATCTCCCTGTCTCAGAATGGAAGGGGGAAGCAATAAATCTATATCCAGCAACTTTGGTAATATTTTGAGGCTTGACAGAGGAAATAGCTAGCTCCTTTCCCTTACATTTTGGCTTTTTTTTTTTTTTAATTTTTTTTTTTTTTTTTTTTTTTAATGCGAAGCTAAACAGTGCTTCATGAGCCTCAGTTCACTCCAGACCCGTTGCAGATGAAAATTGCTATAAGTTAAAGATGTCGGCTTTGAAGCTGTAGGTGTGAAGCCAAATGGGTTTCGCTCTTCCCAGTCTAAGCCGGGGTGTTCTCCTCGGGTCCAAGCTCCCTCCCGCCCACGCCAGCCGGTGGGCGACTGCCGGGGGCGGAACGCGGACTCGCGCGGACCGCGCCGTGGCCGTGGGGCCGCGGGGGGTGCTGCCGCCGCTGCCTGCCCGCAGGCCCGCCCTCGCCGCGGGGGCTGGCCCACGCCGGAGCCACCGCAGCTCGGAGGCGGGAGGTGGGTGTGCGTGCGTGGGTGTGGGTGTGTATCGGGGGGGGGGTCCCCCCGACTCCCGCCAGCCGGCTCGAGGCGGGAGCGGGGCTGCGCCGGTGCCGCGGGGGCGGTGCGGGGGGTGCGCCCCTCCCCGCGGCCCTGAGGCGGGGCGAGGGGCGCGGGCCCCGGCGCTGTTCCCGCCGCCGGCTGGCTGCGGGCGCGGTTCCCGCCGCCCCCTCCCCTCCCAGCCGGTATTTATCAGCCTCCGCCGTGGTAAACAGCGGGGAGGGCGCGCTCGGAGTCGCCGCCCGCCGCCGGCCCTTCCCCGCGGCGCGGCCCCGGGAGCCGCCGGCCCGGCTGCGGCCCCGGCCCCTCGCTGACCGCCCGCCCTCCGCGCTCTCCCCGCAGGACCCGTCTGTTCCCCCTCGGGCTATAAGAAGGCGGATGATGAGATGTCCGGAGCCACGTCCTCGGCGGATCTGGACGAGGCACCAGCCCGCACCATTTACTTGAACCAGCCCCAGCAGAGCAAGTTCCGCGACAACTGGGTCAGGTACGGAGCAATCCCCCGTTCTCCCCTTTCGGGCGGCAGCCGGCACACCCCACAGCCGTGGGCGGCAGGGGCTCTGGTCCCTCTCCCTGCCTCCCCGTCCGTGCCCAGACCTGGTTTCAACGCAGTGAGCTGTGTCTCTGCCGAGGCAGCCAGGTTCGGCCGCAGTGGGCACCAGGATCTGGTTATCGGTACAGGGGAGAGGAGAGGCAGGAGGGGCGGGAATCCGGGAGCAGCAAGGGGTAAGTGTCTTGTTGCAACAGTATTGAGAGCGGGGACCTTATAGAGCTGCAGCTAAGACGCATAAAGTCTTCACTTCAGTAGGTCCACTGAACTCTGGAACACCAGGACCTAGTCTAATACTCCTGCATACAAGGGCTAACCTATGAAAATTCAGTGTGAGATTGGGATAGAATCCACTACCGAAACTCTATGGGGTGTTCGCTTAACTAATAGCATCCAGTTGTAAGAGTAACTAGACTAAGTATAAAAAAAATATATATATAATAGGAAGGAAGAAAAAAAAGTGAGTCTAACAGGACAAGAATGAATAGAGCTTACAAACTCACATCCCCACGTGTGCAAGACTGTGGTCCACCTGTGTTCTTTAATTGTAGACCAGAAGGGATTTTCTTTTGCATTTGGAGCATTTCATTGTACGATTGTGTTTAAGATTTCTATTGGTTTGATTAATACAGTGTTATTGTAGCGTGGAAACACAAACAACGTGCACTGAAACATGGAGTATGAGGGTGAACAATGCAAGCACGTTGTAGCAGTGCTTGCCACACTTGCCGGGGGTTAGCTGGGTGAGCAGATGGCTCCTGTCATGACTGAGGAGTGTTTTTTTTAGCAGGCTTTTGTTTGTTCATGCAGATGTTGGGGTTATTGTTCAAAGAATGATTCACACAATGAGTATCTTCATGAAAAGAGAGAAATTTTATATCTTGCCGAAATTATGATTTCCGTTAGCTGGCTTATTGTATGTATTACAAAGGGGAATACTAAGAATATCCTCTGGAAGGCTGCTGGTCTTCTAGGTGGTACAGCAACTTATCCAGGATTTTCTCCAACTTTGTCTTACTAAATACATCTCTAGCAAAGTTGATGGTTTAGGAGCAGTTACAGTAACAGATTTTCTTAATGTCTTGCTGTTTCTACGTGGGCAGTGACATTGGATGTTTTATCACTTTTATTTTTCATTGACTAATTATAAGCTGAGTTCGGCCATTTTCTGTGGATAGACTACTTGTGCTCCTCCTGCTTTACAGAAGGACAAGCAGGGAATAAAGCGTGGGCAGAATCTGTAGCTTAGGTTTTCCTGAAGGGATTCTGTTCTGATCTGGCTTAATCTTCTGAAAATTTAGTGTGTGACTGCTACCAAGAACTTGTTCCTGATAATGCTGCTACCAACACCTGAGAGCTGTCTGGTAGCTGTAAAAGCTTTCCAGTAGCTTTTTGTAGCTTTGCCTCCTCATGAGGGCAACGGGAGTAGTGAGGAATATTGGTGTGTGAGGGATAAGACAAAATGCAGGTAGTGTAGTGAGAAAGTAGAGATGTTAGCATGTTAGATGTTACTTAATTAGGGATCTTGGCTCCTTAGTGTCACTTGGAAATGAAGTTGACTTTATAATAACTCGCTGCTGCTTAATGAAAAAGCTTTGATCTCTCTGACTTCTTTTAAAAGGGTTGACAGGCGTTGTCTGTGTTCTCTCCATCCTCTGGATTGTCTTTCTTCCCTCAGCCCAGTGGGAATGAAGGCGAAGGTGACTTGAGATCATAATATCTGAGTAAGGGTACCTCATGTAGAGTATGAGTAGTGGTTTATTTACTCACTTGCTTATGTGTATTGGAGTTTCTCTTGAGGAACTGCTGTTCTGTATTGCCCCTGAACTCTTCTTGCTCACTGTGTTCATCTTCTTGATTTCCTGATGCCATTGGATGTGAAGATGTATTTTCTCCAATACGAAACCGGTGTACTGCAGCACAAGGTGCTGTGGAAGCGCATAAACACCTGTATATAAGGGCTCATGGAAAATTAAACTGAAGATAACAGAACAGTTTGTAAATCGTGTGACTTCTGACTGTCACCTTTTTGGTAGTCATCAAGTATTATCTGAACAACAGTGGGAATTTTTGAATGTTCATAGGAAGTTTTCCAAATTAAGGGGTAGTGTGGAATAGCTTGCCCAAAAATATGCAAAATACAGAAAGAAATGGAGGCACAGAGGGTGCAGTATGTCAGTGGTATGGCTTTTTGTTTAAGATGTTCTAAGCATCTTGAGCTTTTTCAGTGTTTTGTGGAGAGGCCCTGGTAAAAGTGAGTTCTCAAGTTTGTTTCTGGGAGCAAAAGGAAAAAGTGGTATGTACCACTGTTTTTTAAATTTTGAGCAAGTTAAGCAAAACTGATAATTTCTTAATACTACTCCTAAATAGTATATAGTGCTATTGCAAAAGCTAAGTGTATGACAAGATGGCACTAATGTTTTCAAAAGTCTTAAAGTGTGAAGATGTAGAAGGAAGAACTGTTTGTACTTTCCCCAGGCTTTCTGATGTAAGTAAGTGAGATTATAGAAACTTATAGAGCGATGGCTACCTTTTTTGTGCTCTTAAATCTTTACCACAAGCTAATTCAAAACCTTGTGCTATAAAACTTTGTAGGCTGGATTTAGCTTGGTCCTTTACACGTGTGTATATATGGCTGTCGCCATTCTTTATTACACTGCAGCAGCAGTGATGCCTTCTATAGAAATTTATCTCTTCTGCCTGCACTAGAAGCTGTTTTCATCCCTGCTATGTTCAAACAACTTTGTGTACGTGTAGCTCTTTGGACCTTTTAATAAAAGGTAAATGATGTTCCATTTTTAGCTGAAGCATTTTAAAAGCATTGTAATATGTAAAAAAAAAAAAAAAAAAAAAAAAAAATCAAATATAATTACTTCATCCAATACAGCTGTAGTTGTGATATTAAGTATGTTTACTTTCACAGAAGCAAACTAGTACCTCTTTTGACTTGTTCAATATGTGTAATTTAACTACACGCCTGTTTAATAGAAACATTTCTGTACTTCTGGTTCTTGAAGAAATGAAACATTTATGTCCTGGAAACTTCCAGCTACTCTGTACACAGCTTTGTGCTATTTAAGCAATAATTATAATCTATGCTCAGGCATTTTACATTTGGGGATTGAAGTCTACTAACAGCTGTCATAAACCTAAGACATCCTTGGCTACAGACAGTGTGAGGTAGTAGTCAGGCTTCTACAGAGACTCCAGCCAGCATTTTTTTCTTTTTCCTTCCAATGTGCTGTGGAAAAAGGGTTTCTTTGCACTTATTGAAAATACCGGCTTCTACTTCTGATTTAGGTGTGAAACACAAAATGGTAGTGGATCATTAATGTTTCCAACCCCTAATTCTTTTGCTGTTGGCTTGATCCAGTGTGGGTGATTATGGTAGTTTGTACACTTGTTACGTAGCAGATCAGCACAGTGTGAAAATAACAATTCAGCAGAAGGGCTAGCTTGTCTAGTGGCTTACAGGGGTTTTTTATACCTGAGTTTGCCTGACTGCTTAAACCACAGCTCTATTACTAGATTTGGTTAATGTTGGTTATCTGAATGGTGGGGGAGGTGACTCAGCCTTTATTTTATAGCTTGAAAACAAACTTGCATATTGCCTTGTAAAAACATAGGGATACAGATGGGGTGTGACGATAGGGGTTTGAATGCTGTGTCAATACTTCTGAGATCACTGAACTAATGGCATGAATAGTTTTCCAAATATGTACTCAGTGAAGACTGGTTCTTCCTTAAGGTGAGAATGTTCTGCAGATCTGGATTTCATATAAATACAATTCTTTGTTTTTTTATTAATACAGGAATCTACTGACAGCGGTGACTTATACTGAATGTATAACAGTACTGTACCGAAACTTTCTTACAGTGCACCTAGTAAAAACCACCAGTTAAGTGAGTTCCTCGCTTGTTGGAAATGTTAATGTGGATGCAAAAGTAGTTGCAACTTCTAGTTTCTTGATCCAGGAAGCACAAAACTGGTGAAATAACTATTGCTCTATGTAATATTTTTGTTCAAGGCCTGGTAGTGCATTCTGGTGTGAGTCTGACTTAAATCTGAATTAGGAGTCCAAGTTCAGCCTTGGTATGTGACTTGAGCAGGAAGTCAGGGGCAGAGCAGTGGTCAGGAAGGGCAAAATTTTACTTGTATACTTTTTAGGTTGTTGTTGAAAGCTTTTCTTCAGAACAGAATTTGGTGGCTTGATATATTAGGGAAGACCTAAAAGATGCTTTCTGATATCCAGAAAACCTGCAATTCAGAGACCCGTGTTCCATACAGACAAAAGTTAAATTCTGTTAGAAGAGATAAGAAAAAAAATACCTCTGTGTTCACTTTTAAACTGTCTAGAGTCTTAGAACTCAAAAAACTCATTCTCACCAGTTTGCTTGTTTCATAAGGCAGAAGCACCACCACTAGGAATTTAGCACTGAAGACTACAACAAGGCTTCTAGTAGCACTACAGGTCCTTTGTTAAACAGGCTGTTGCTTATCTGTAGTCCCAGACTGTCTTATTGATGTCTGCAGGATGACTGCTGGTGACAAAATTGGAGCCACAGTCTGACTTTCTCTTTAATTTCAGCTGTATGTTGCATTAAGTGAACAAAGTACATTGCTTTCTGGACTTGTGAATAGGTACTGTAGAAACCACTTGTTTCTATACTGAGAGGTGTTCATGCTTTTTGAATGTGTATGGAAGTTCTCGCTGGTGCATAATGAGTTGCTGGTATCACTAGCCAATTATTATTGACCCTTGTAACATGAATATCCCAAGTAGTGTTCATTATGATCTGCAGTTGAAGATGTCAATGGTAGCCTGCTATGTGCTAGGGCATGTGTTTGCACTTAATGCTGTAGACCAGCATTCCTCTAGCACTAAAATATAGCTATGTTCTGTAGGTAAAGCTGCACCAACTTGTGTTCAGTTTGTTCTTGGTAGAATTAAGGCACTGTGGCCATTAGTACTAGTGTTTGTATTAGGTTTAGAAATCTCTCCTGTTGTCACTCAAACAGATCACTTGCCCAACTGCAGAAAAGCATTTTGGGGTTCTTCAAAGAAGGGATATATTATATTCTGAATGGTACAAGTCTAATCACATATTAAACTAATCCTCTTTTCAGTGCTAGGTAGATACTGGTATTAACCGAAAAGAAATAGTGTCACATAGTTCTTGTAAATAAGCAGAAACTTATTTTTTCTGCAGTGCAGCTGTTGTTCATACTGTAATCTATCACAATGAAGTCTTGGGTATAGCTATAAGATTCATCTAGCCATTAAAACTCACTACAAGTAATGGGTACTGTATGCCTGCTGATTGTTGTGTTTCCAGCTCGTGCCAATTGCTGTGGTTTGAACTTAGAGGTCACCCGAGCACCACAGCTGCTCACTCCCCTCTTCCCCACCAGCGTTGAGAAGGAGAAAACGAACCAGACTTGGGACCTGAGATAGAACAGGGAGGGATAAATCACCTGTTATGGTCACAGGCAAAAGGCAGACTTCTGAGGAGAAGAAAAAAAGAACATGGGTTTATTACAGACACTAACACCACCACTTACCAGAGTAGAACAGTGAGAAGCATTGTCACATCTTGAGAACACCTTCCCCCCGCCCCTCCCTTCTTCCCGGGCTCAGTTCTGCTCCCGATATCTCTACCTCCTCCCCCAGTGGCGCAGGGGCAGGGAATGGGGGTGCAGGCAGTGCTGCTGCTTCTGCCATCTTTGGTGGGGGTGAGCTTCTGGAACTTCTTCCTTCTCCTCTAACATGGTGCCCCTCTCACAGGAGACAGTCCTCCACAAAGTTTACTCTGATCTGAGTCCCTCCTAAGGGCCTTAGCCCTTCCCCAGCTGCTCTGGCATGCTGCAATCCTCCCAGTGCTGAGCTACAACAGTGGGAGCTGCTTCTTCCCATGGGATCCCAGCTGGCTTTGGGTGCAGCTGCCTTAATTGGCCCTCACAGACCATGTATCAGTGTCTGGTCCACGACAGATCTCTGTGGGTGGTGGTGGGTGCTGCCCTGCTATCTCACCAGAGGATATAGGTGGGGTCTTTGCTCTGGCATGTCTCCCCCTTCCTTTTTCCCTCTGTTCCTCCACTGACTTTGGTGTTCACACAGTTGTTGCAGCTCCTTCTGACAAGTCCAACTCCTCCCAGGTCCCTTTATCACTGCAGAGGTGCAGTGGATTGACTTGGCCTTGGTGCAGAGGCAGGTCCAACATGGAGCTGGGGGAGCTTTGAGAAGCTTCTCTCAGGGGGCCATTGCTGTAGCCCCCTCCCCTGCTACCAAAACCCCCCACTACTTACTCAAACCCAGGACACCAATATATTTGAAGTTGCTGCATCTTTGGTCTTAGTGGGCTACTCCTAGGGCCAGAGCCCCCTGGTCAGTTTAACTGTTGAGTTCTGCCTAGATAAAATATCTGGAATAAAAAAAGTAAAACAAAACCACCAGGTGTGAGAGTTGTAGTGTATTTCCACCTGTTGCATGCTGAGCACTCTGGCATCTTGAAATTGTGTTTGTATGTTTTTGGTTGTTTTTTTTGGCATCATGATAAATCTTATACATCAGCAGTAGCAACACAGCAGGGGAATTAAACTGATTCTTTTTCCTCTTTTTAGATAAAGTCACTACTTAAGTGATTTTTCAGACACTGGAGCCAAAGCTTAAATGCAGTCAGGCTTCATGCAAATAAAGCTGCTTTCCTACATATTTGTTGAATAAATATTGGCTCATTCAGCAGTATGTATTCCCTTGTGATTCTGCATTTTTATTCTTCCAGAGCTGGTAATATCTGTCCAGAGAAATACGTGACCAGGGGGAGACTAAATACTTTTGGTGATTCTTTGTGTGGTTTCAGTGAAGGAATCGAAGCAAATGTCTTTCAGGATTTAGAGGTGGCATGTACAATAAATTGCACTTTCTGAAGTATCTTGCTGTTGATGGTTGTGTGTATAGCCTGCTCAGTACTACAGACCTTGCTGTCCAACTGCTGGTGGCCTGTAGAAAAGGGTAGAAGAATAAGAAATTCTCATAGGTTAACTCCAGTAGAGCTCAAGAACTGTAATAACTGCTTTCCATATAGTTTCTATGGACTGTGAAGATATTTATTCAGTTTTGAGAGAAACGTAAGTATTAATTTCTTCTACCACCCCCCTGCTTGTCACTAGAACAATAGCTGTTTAAGTTGTGGTGACACTTGAAATTAAATAATGGCTTTAAAACTGAAGTTACCACTCTGGCTTTTAGACAGCTAGCTAACTCAAGTGACTTGTTTTGATACTTTTTTTAGTCATCTTCATATCAGTGCTGTGTCTCTACTGTGAAGACTATTTTGGATGTGCGCAATAATGAAAAGTGGTACTAAGCTTCCTTTTAGACAGTGATATTGCTAGGTTAATTGTTGCAGTCAGCTCTTCTTTTGCATTGTACTTGCCAGCAGGGCTACTGAAAAGCAAGGGCCTATTTCTATAGTGATGACCTGACAATATCAGAGCATGCTGGAACAGTATCATGCCTACAAAGCTTTTAGTGCTGTTTCTAAACAGTCTTTGTCTAATGTATTTGTTACTGAAAAATAGCCAGGAGTCTGTTCCCCTTTCTGTAGGGCTTGCATGAATAGAGAACAAATGGAGGGGCCTTTCTGTTTGTGTGCTCTAGGAAAAGCCTCCAGGGTACATGATTTGGAAGCAAAAATGCTATCACTTCTATTAAATGTGACCACGAGGTCTTGCTTTTAGGTTAAACTGGACGTAAGCAGTTGTGCTAATGCTTGCTCTGTATTAAGACTGCCACAAGCACTACTGTAGGAGGCATTTTCTAGTGGAAGTAATACTTGCTTTGGCAATATTAATTACATTAGTTTTTGCAGTCTTTTACTGCCTGTATATGGCAGAAGTCCTGCTGATACTGGGGCCATTTGGAACAAGATACTGTAGGTTAGAGATTTGGTAAAACCCTTACGTGGTTGGGAGTTGATCTTATCGAAACAGAGAGTAACAACACTGTCATGTTTCAGTGGACAAGAGTTCATAATGCCTTTTCATGTACTTCTGTCTTAACAATGATCTGTACAAAGGTAACAACCAAAATGAAACACTTGAAGATAAGCTTGTTGCTGATGCAGCTTCTGAGGAAGTACAGACAGCTCAGCCAAGCTGGGTTTGTCAGCCTGAGCATCTTGCTCTTGATATGGCACTTGTGCATTGGGATAGGTACCATTGCTTCTGCTGGCAAGTAGTGTTAATCAGTGAATATTTCATTTACCACCCTGCTGTTTCATTAGGTTTTGGTGTAGGGCACAGCACTAATATTCTAACATCATTATTTTATAGTAATGTGCATCATCTTTGAGATGTCTATGCTAATTTAGGTTTCTCCTTGTGTCAAAACACTCCTAAACCTCAGTGATTGGTTGTCTAGGTGACGGCTGTCTTTTAAACCTATGTAAAGTGATCCTTCTGTCCCCAGATGATACGATGTGAGAGAAGAAGGCTTGGAGATTTAAAGATGTGATGAGTTCCTCCCTGTTACAAAGGAGGGAAGGAGCATGTCTTCTAAACATGGCAGTGGTGCCTTCTGTTGGGATCCCATCCTATAAAGAAAGGAATTCTTGCACTAAAACGTGGGGAAAGTGGTAAGGTCCTTGATGTAGACTGTCCACCTGGTGAGAGTTTTCACAAGTTATGTGACACTGCAACTGGAAGCTGCTAGAAGCGTTTTCTGCTGAAGTTCAAATAAATTAATTCTAATACACTTGAATACTCGCAGTCAGTTTCATTGTCTATGTGGATAACTTAAGGCAACAGATTTAGCCCTCTTCTACAGTATTGAAACAGCTTTGGGAAGTGTTTCAGGGTTTGATGTTTCAGTGACTAGACAGAAGAATGTCCTTTAAATTATTTGTTCTATCTTTTGACAATGTATGAAGTTCTATGTGTAAGTTTTAACTGCAATTACAGAGAAACTGTAGGGGACTGCAGGAAAAAAATGGACACAAAATGGTCACGTGGACTCTGGACAGAGTTGCTCCAGAGCTGGGTGACACACATTCTAATGTCATGGTTCTTGGTTTTTTGCCTTTCTCTGGCAAGCTTTAAGCAATAATATTTTCAAGTCTTGCACTTTATTGTGTAAGAGAAAGTCTTGCTTCTTTTACGCTCTTCTATTCTGACCTAAGCTCAGAGTCTGTCTCAAACTTCCTGGAGTATTTAAGTGCTACATACCCTTTTCTTAGCCGACAGAAGCATATGGGCCACATACAGTGCAGTGAAACCCTTACTGGCAGGAGTTTTCCTCTGCAGGAACTGTAGTCCTCAGGATTCATCTGAGTGAGGCTTTTCAATTCAGTTGGGGCTGCATTGGTTCAGGCAGAAATTGCTGCTTGCTGTAATAAACCAGCACTGCTTCTTTAGGGCCTCGTTTCCAGTCAATCAGCAATCATTGCATAAGCATACAAGTAATTAGTTCTTATAAGTCTTCATGATGTGTTCTTTGGGGAATTTGTAAACAGTTGATTTTTGTTCTCTTTAGCAAGTATACTGATGAAAATACACCATCTCTCATATGTGCAAG
Source organism: Tyto alba (assembly GCF_018691265.1). Lineage (NCBI taxonomy): Eukaryota > Metazoa > Chordata > Aves > Strigiformes > Tytonidae > Tyto > Tyto alba. The sequence continues at coordinate 21,799,794 of NW_024881282.1, read as the reverse complement.
GAGGTAGATGATCTTTCACTATCATGCGCATTGAACTACTGAAATCTTTGACTCCTGCATTTGTAACAAGCTAGGCAGTATTCTGCATGGCAGCATTGTTTGCTGGTGAGATGTTCCTGTGAATGAGCTCCCTCTGTGCCCAGTGTAATAACTGCCTGTTGGTTTTTGTTAATGTAGTTGAAGGTCACTTGAAATATGTAAAGCTAGCCTGCTGCTCCTTCCACAGCCGTGGTGACTGGAGGTAGCTTGTGTTCATACTGCTTCTGTACTTGAGGGCTACAGCACAACCTCTGAAGCTGATATTATCTTGCAGTGAAAATAAGTGTGATGTGCTTGCAGGACCTTAGCATGCACACATCATTCCACTGGGGACAGTATTTGAGCCCTTAATTCAAGTTGATCTATCTTGGTGTTTTATTATTTTCTTCTTCCTTTTCTGTTACAGGGCATCTGATCCTTTGTACATGTTAATGGAAACAAAGCCTGTTTGAGAGAAGAGTTCAAGTCCTTAACATTCACTTCAATTACCCAGCCCCTCTCCTGTGGTTCAGGTGTCTGTGCCTGGTTTAGTAATTGTACTCGTGAATTGATGTGTGTTAAAAGCACTAACATCAAGCAGTACTCATTCTTCTGCTCTTGGATTTGAGAGTATTTCAAGCATGTGAACTGTGGGTGAATGCTGCCTAGGAAAGGACAGTTCGTTGCCCTGGAAGTGAGACCTCAAGGAGGTCCCGTTTTCTTTATCATGATTAGCCTGAAAGTGAAGAAGATCATATTGGAGTTTTCAATCTAAATTTTCAAGGAGGGAGTGGAAGTGCTTTAGATGGCTGGCTGGGAAAAGGTAGAGCTGTATTCAGATGCATGTTGCCAGCACACATACACTTCTCAAGGAAGTAACCTCTCTGCCCCAATTACTGGCAGCCTTTGCCTCTTCAAGGATGGTTTAACAGAGTATAACTTGACTTTATGAAAGTTTTGGTGAGCACGGAAAATGGCAACAATTGTAGCCCATACAAATGTTTCTCATCAAGTACAAGGACATATAGGATGTATCAATTAGGTCAGTCTGCTTAAATGGTCAGCAATGATTTAGTGAGGCACTTCTAATCAGGAGCTACTGCCCTTGGAGATTCTGAAATATGGAAGCTCATTAAAATGTGTGGTGTAAATCAGCTTAGAGATTAGTGTGTCCTTTGGAGGAACCATCCTCATTATAATAGTAAAAATCATGCCCACTGTAACTTTAAATTGAGATGAGACGTGTTACTATCCAATGATGGATAGAGTGGTAAGAAACTAACCAATGGCCATTATAGTAAATGTGTATTCATGTAATCTGAAGTGTATAAATAACTTAAAAATTCTTTTGTGCAGTGGGCTAGCTTTGTGGAATTACCACCAAGCATCCATGTTTGCACAAATATAGAATAAACTGATTTCTCAGCTCTGTGTGTAAGATTGGCTTTAGCACGCTGAGTAATGAACCCTGTTTGAGGGATAATAATATGGGAGTTGTCATGCAGAAATTCCACTTCAATGAATGGGGTGACTATACTGGAAAACTACCACTGAGTTTCTTAGTACACTGTTTGCAATTTTTCATTTAAGTGTTATCGAAATAACTAGTTAATCCTTGGTAGTTTAGTAGCTGGGTAGTGAGTTGAGGTATGTAAATGACACTAACTTTTCAAATTATACAGTGATTGCTTTCAGAAAAATCTCTGCACTGCCACAGTGGGGCCAGACTTTCAGCTGTACTGATCTGTATCCAAACTCATTCATTTAACAGGGTTTGGTAGTGTTCCTTCTGACTAGCACAGTGGTCTAACTTGAAACATGACTTACATGAATTAAAATGTAGATGTAGAGGAGACATTTGTTCTAATGTTTGCACACCTGTTTAAACATCAAACTTCTGTAGTTAGGCAAGCTTTGTGCAGTTAACAGCTGTTACTTTGGGAAAAAAGCAGTTTGTTGTTTGGTTTCCTTCATGTGCTTCCCTCCATCCCCTTCCACAACCTGTTCTGTGAGCTGCAGACCTGGTGTTCTTGGAGTTGGGTAGCTGGGGCTTCTTTGAAGAGAAGATGGCTCTGACTGGTGCTGGTCAGAGGGCTAATCTCTGCAGATAGCTACCCTTTAGTGACCAAAATTGTGCTGTGAGCGAGCTGCCTGAATTTTCTACCTGTTCACCTGTAGATTTTTAACTTCTTTTCGGGCTTTGATTATCCCAGTCATCTACAATGCATCTATCTGTTGGGAGGGAGCACAGTGGTTTTTTTGTTTGTAAGTATTGCATTTGTTTTTTTGAGAGGTATTCTTCACAGTCAAATTAATCAAATACTCCTGCCCAGTTTAGAGTATTAGTTAGCTTTTCATAAAAAGATTTCTTTTGGAATAACAACATGCACCTGCTTTTTATGTGCATGCATGATTACAGTTCCTGGTCTGCATAGTAACAGCAGAATGTGCCCCTCTCTAATTAGAGCTGTACCCATTTTCTGTAGGCATCTGTCATGTATTTTGTTGCTTAAGAAACATGGAATGATTTAATATGTATAAAGCACGTTTAAAAGATCCTTATTGTGTTGGCATTAACACAATCATTACAGTAAGAATATTGTTTAGACCAGTTAGCTGTAAAGTTGGTGAATGGTAGTGTGTTATTAAATGTTTCAGCTTGATTGCAGTCGGACCAATTCTGGCTTTAGTTACAGCAATGTGATATGCAGGGGAATACTATTTTGATATAAAAATCTGCTAATGCTTGATTTCCAGTTGGTATTGCTTGGGGAGTTTATGTGTAGGTCTAAACTGTTAACTTGATTAACACATTTTTTAAGTCACAAGGTACTTGAGATGTGTGTTTAATTATGTTCTGTAATGAAGGAAGGTTATTACACATTAGACAAGGCAAGTGTGGCTTAAAACAAAAAAAAATGTGTATAGTTGGAAGATATTAATAGCAATTCAAGGAATTAACTTTTCTTCATTTATATAGTAGATGTACTATGTTACATGCTTTATATCTGAAAGCAAATTTTCACGCATTTGGCTTAGTTGGTGTAATCTATGTTGAAGCCTGACCAGCTGAGATTTCTGTAAAATATCACATTGTGTATTTGAATACATGGTTTTGCTGAGCAGTAGTAGCAATAGAAAGCCTGTAGACTCTAGCGCTAGAAATGCTGTCATGTTGCCTTTTTTAGACATCCAGTTAAAGTAATAGTTGACTTGCATCAAACATGGTAGGGGTTTGTAGTTGCTTGAAGTGGAAACTAGGTGATAAGATGATATCTTAACTGTTTATTGATTATTTTGTTTAAATTGCACCACTGATTCTGCTTTAATGTCCAAAATAGAGCTCCATATAATGAATTGTGCCGTGCTGGATCTTGTTACTGTTTGACTCTGCAAGATGCAGCAGTATCTCAATAGATGTCTTAGAGTTGGGGATGGGGAAGATGAGAGGGAGAAGGAAATAGTTAAAGCAAACAAGTGGTCTTGGAGAATGCAGTTCTTTAAAGTTGTACATACAAAGACAAGAGAACCCCACAAAACTGCTTGTGGGTTAAGGTTGTAATAAGAGTTTTTTATGCATAGTATTCTGTGAAAGGCAGGTCATATAGATGGAGTTGGATTTATGCTAGTCCTTCATGATTTGTAAATAGCAATGCCATGAATTTCAACTGCTCTGAAAGGCTTATTGGTAGGAGAGAACCAGAAAATCATTTCATGCAGAGGACCAGGCTTAATGAAAAGGTGCTCTTGACACTTCTGGGAAACTTGGGTAAAACAGCTTGTTGCCTGTATTCATGAAGTTGTTGTGTTAGTGCTTCAAGAAACTATTTTTTTTTGGTTTCTTGAAAGGAGCACCTTTCGGTTCTCAGTTCCTTGGAAATAAGAGACTTTTAAAAAACAAAAACCCCAACGAACCAAAATTCTTGTCACAGGTTGTCTGGCTCTTGCAGATCTTAGATTTGGTGCCTGAGGGAAGACACCTGAACTATAGCTGCAAGCACTTGGTCCTTAATACTCCAACTCATGCTGATGCCTAAGTAGTTAACAATGGGGGATGGTGGTGTGCTAATTCAGTGGGGGAAAAGCAAGGTGGAGTTGCTCTTTCTGCTCTAAAAATACTTTTTCCTCATATAATGAAACACTACATGCTACTGGAGAGACTCAGTCACTCATACAGCTCCAAGTCCTGCAGCATGATGAGTTTCCTTGCCCTGCTTCAGGAAGGTTATTTAAGTGGCTGGGTTGTAACTAATGTTTTCAGAGAGCGAGGACTTTGCAAGATCAAGAGTCTTAATCTCTTTTAGGTTGGTTTTGGTAACTTGACAGCGTGGGGGCGGCTTATTCAACTCATTTAAAACTGGAATGGTTAAATCATCTTGTCATCTTGGATGCTCTTCTTCTTGTAGTTGTGTTCATGGCCATCATGGGTTTGGTGTGAGGGAGACCAGAAATTATGTAGCTTATTGAGACTAGTTAGTGCAGTATACTTTTAAGGTAGATGCAATAGTAAAACAACTACTCAGGAAAAATAGCCGGAAAAGATTTATCTGAAAAAGTGTGTATTTTCCTGGAGGATTACTCATAACTGAATATAGAGTAGTTCTGAACTGGGAAATGAGGCATCTTAAAAATGGCACGGCAGAATTTCTGATTTCTTCCATATTTAATTCTGCCTCCCCCAACACTGAAATTCCATGTTTTGGTGAGGGGTAAACACTTGCTCAAGTGCTTGCAACTGTGGTGAAAGATTTTCAGTTTATGGTGCTGAATTTTGGATGGATAGTAAATTATCTGATAGTTGATCCAGTAATAAAGGCACCGCTAATTGAAGTGGGACTGTCAGCCTTCCAGGTCTGTGCGATACCTCTTCTGTTGGGTAGGGTTCTTCATAATACAGGCAACTTCCTCCATGCTCTATATGTCTTCACGATGTGATCTTTGAATAAGTTTCTGACACTGGCTTTTAGAAGCCTACTTGAAACTTCTTGGTCATAATCCCTGTATGATTTCTAATGGATTTCCAATTAATTGATTTCTAATTTTCCAATGAAATACTAAAATAAATATCTTCTAACCTGCAGCACAGCTAAGTACAGTGTGGTGACATTTCTACCTCGATTCCTGTATGAGCAGATAAGAAAAGCTGCAAATGCATTCTTCCTCTTCATTGCCTTACTGCAGGTATTGTTTTATTGGTTTGCCTTGATTATAAAATGAAATTGCAATGCCATACAAATTGTTTCAGTTGTTATGCTTAACTGCAAAGAAATTCTTAGACATATTTTAATAGTAATACTAAGGAGGTATGTACTTTATAATTGAAACTGAATGGCAGTTCAGAGGGTTTTTTCAGTGTAGTTTGTAAAATTGAGTTACTTCTATTCTTCATAAGTAAAACCAAGAAGTAGTATCGTAACATACGGAGCTATTGCTCATACTGAGAAAAGCACGTGTGGATTCTTGTGAAACTGTTGACTGCTTAGTCCGGATTATCACTGCTTCCAGGTGAATTACATCATTTGAATGCTTCTCTTGTGAAGAGAAATAAAATAAAAAGCATGTACAACAATTTATATTCTAACTTCACATTTGTAGTTTCTTCCAACCTACTGAGTTTAGTCTAGTTTGCCCACTGAAATTGGATATCAGTGAGGCACAAATCACAGTGTTGTGTTTTCTCTTCTGAGAGCTTTGCACAAAGTTATAAATTTGCTGGAGACTAATTTTAAATACAAATATAAAATACCTATCTCTTCTTTCTCTGTTCACAGCAAATTCCAGATGTCTCTCCGACAGGAAGATATACCACCTTGGTGCCATTGCTATTTATTTTAACAGTTGCTGGCATCAAAGAAATCATAGAAGATTATGTGAGTATGATTATGGGGAAGGCTGTGCTAAAGACAGTGTTTCCAAAAAGCCACAAAATGCCATAAAGCTATGCATCTCTGAAATTTATTGGACCATTGCTGGACAGCAACAAAATATCCTTTTGCCTTTCAAAGCTCTGAACTTGACTAGAATTTCTGTAGCATTGAGATAAATTAAGCGCTTTAGTTATAGATGGTGAACAAGGACATAATAGAAGCTAGGGCACTTGCTTCTACCTCTTTAAACTTGTTTATTTGTGCTTTTATTAGAAAGACACTGTAAAGTCCTGACAGATATGTGGCCTTTTAAGTTGGTTTTGAAAATGGAGGGGCAGGGGAGGCATGGCAAGTAACTTTAGAGCATGCTGTTTTGGGGAAAATTTGCACTACCTTGATAGGATACTGTTTATAATAGAGATCCTTCTGCTTTGCAAAATCCCAAAGAATAAAATATTTTCTAAATCAGTCTAAGCAAACAGCAAATAAAATGTATGGTGCAGCTGTTATCTAAATATACTGTTCCTCATTGTTCTTTTTGTTTTCTTTCCAAAATCCAGTTTTGGAAACTTAAGTTTTTTTTACTTTTGATGCAGGTTTGAGCCTGACTTCCAACATGGGAATTCTCAGTTTAAAGCTCTATTATATTAACTTACAAGCCATTTGAATTTAGATTTGTGGAGCTTTAAAAAAAAAAAAAAAAGGCAACAACTCAATATATCACCTTGAAGTTCATCATGTTTCCAGCTCTAATGGTTTTGAATCTGTAATAAAGTATAATGAGATTTAATGTAATGTTTTTTTTTTCCTTGCAGAAAAGGCATAAGGCAGACAGTGCAGTGAATAAAAAGAAAACAGTAGGTAAGACTAAATAGCCTTTAAGCTAAATATTTAAAGTGCAAACAGTAACTACCAGAATGCTTACTTCTGAACAACTCTTGCTTAAACAGTTATGGTGCTGGGAAATGCATGTTGTCATGGACTAGGTAGTTACTGGTATGTTAGAATTTTACTAGAATTTTCAGACTGATGCTGGTAGTGTGACACTTGAGGACGAGGCATGGGGGGGATTATTACAATTTTTAAGTTCGTGTAATTTCAAGGTTGTCCAAAGTTATACAGTTCTGAGCTCCTCCAAGAAAACCAAGCAATTTTCTCCACTGCCAAACTCTATCCTTCTTACTCTAAAAAAAGAAAAACCAACAAAAACCAAATCAAAACAAAAAAATCACAAAAAAATCCAACCTAAAATCACTCAGAACAAAAAACCCCAACCAACCAAAGAAAACCCAACAAACCCTTGAAACACTAGAAGTTGGTGTCAACGGAATATTAAGTAATTTTTATAAAGGCTGTCGCCCTTGAGCTATAGGAGGAACTCTGGGGCTTTGTGGATTTGCCATTCTGAAGTGCCACTGAAAGAATTTAACACTACTGTCCTCTGAATGCCTATAACGTATTGATACTACTTGGCACTGAATTCTTGAGGACATTTTTATTTTTTCTTCATCTCCCTTAACTGAGAACCTGTGCAGAAAAGGGCAAGAGTTTGACAGCTGTCCTGTGGCCTGTCTGTGCTGCAGTCAGGGGGTCTCCATGGTCCAGTGTTGGACAGCTGCTCTGCTGCTCCTCTGGGGAGAACTGTAGGTGAAATAGGAAATGCAGGGACTTGATTTTGGTCTAGAGCCTCTTCCTCCCAAACACATTTAGCTTAAGTATGTAAAAGCTAGAGAAACACTTAGAGACAGGGAACTGAACAACCTGCAAGCTCCCTGCTTCAGTTAACAGGTGTAATGTTTGCGGGACTATTTTCCGTGAGTTTTTTCATTTTTGCTTGAGAAGTTGATCACTGAGATAGTATATTACCGAACATCAAAAAGCATTGCTTTACTAGTTCTTCAAGGTAACTTCTCTACAGGAGTCTGGGAAGATGTTTCAAGTGCAAGGACACTGTCTGTTAGTCATGAGAAATCCACAATTAACTGGCTGTAGCACAACAGGCCTTGTTATAGGTAATATGAAAAATTGCTCTTTCAGAGGTCACATAGGCAGTTCTAATGAATTTGTAGTTAGGGAACATATGCAAACAAACTTCAAGGGAAGTTTATCACGGTAATTGTGGAGAGAGAACCTTAAGGAACACAAGCTATTCCTATGGAGCTAAGTGCTTCTACTGATGCCCGCCCATTTTTTGTGAAATAGTTTAATTCAGCGTCGTCCATCCACTGTAATACTACATCTCAGGATTCAGTGCTTCAAAGTGTGCGGCCTGAGAAGGGGAATCTAGAGACGGGTTTCTTGTGCTTGAGCTGCTCTGACAAATAGTGCGTTCATGTCTGTGGTGCTCTAACCAGAGTAGGATGGCTGAGACCGTATTCAGCAGAATTGTATCTTCTGGGCATTTGGTGCATTTTTCAAATGAACTGTGCATGTGAGTTGCATAGAGTTGAAGAGAAAATTGTTTGTGTTCAAAGCAGGGGGCTGGCCTCTAACTGTGAACTTTTTGAACATCTTTGTAAACTGGCCACAGCTGCTTTCAGTGAATGGTTTAAGTTTGTTTAGGTGTACTTACTGTGCTCAGACCTTGACTGGATTTGATTAGTCAGCAATGTTTGGGCATAAACTTTTGCCCATACTGTTCAGGTGAGGGTGGTATTAAGTATGCGTAGAAGCATCTAGAAGAACTGCTTGGGTGGAAAAGCATGTTCCAGAGTAGTTGACAAGTGAGTGTGTTACAGCAGTGCGGGACTTGGGCACTGCAGAAGCAAAGACCTGTGTCAGTACCGTGTTTTCTATTTTTTTTGTTTCAGTGTGAACTTTAACATTTAGGTTTATCCTTCTGCCAAGGCTGATCTTTGCTTTTTAGTAGGACTTTGAACCTGCTTGGCAATTAAGCCTCAGCCTTAAAGGGCAATTGATATCGTAGTGAAGTTGGATGTGTCAGAGTCAAAACATAACAAATGAAATGCAATGAAAAAGGTGAGAATTGAAAAATCTGTGGTTAAATCATACATAGAGTGAAGATGCTTCCTGATACTGATTGACAGTGGGCAATAATGCCCTTTGTTTTAAAGAAGGTCGTTTCCCAAACAAATAACAACACTGTCCATCTGCAGGTTAGTATGAAATGTTGCCAAGAAGAGATCAGACCACCAAGTGTTGTCTAGAGAGTGTTAAAAGTTATATAAATACTAAGGGAAGATTATTCCGCTTTCTTGGATGTATCAGCCTACAGCTGAAGACAGAAGTGTGGTCCCAGCTTCCGAAAAGTACTTCCCTAATCTGCGTGTTACTTCCTGTTCTGGTCAATGTTTGCTTCTGCTGATATAATTGTTATGATATTTGTCCTAATCTTGGTTATTTATTCTAATCTAACTTTAAACTTTCTTTCTAGTACTAAGAAATGGGATGTGGCAGAACATTATGTGGAAAGAGGTAAATAAAATTGGGGATGGGAAGGACTGGGAGGAAGGTGTTCAAGTAGTACTCTGGCCAAAATAAATTTGGAGGCTTAGAATAAAAGTACAGGATGTGAGAACTCCCTGTGATTTGGGGTGGGAGAGATCCTTTCTGTTGCAGTGATGAATATTGCCCTGAGCAAGGCACCTGAGTACCATCTTGAAATCCTAGGGCTGTGTTTCAGTCAAATGCTAATGAACTGTGTTTTCACTTGGGTAGTTAATATAATTAATTTTGTAAACAGTATTTTGGTTTTAGTTCACATCTAGAAGAGTAACTTTCACTGCAATGCTGTACCTGCCCTGAAAGTGTAGCAGACTTACTTCAGTACCTGTGCTAAAAAGTTTTCAGGTTTTGAGGCTAATTAGTAAGCTGTTCACTCAAGTAAGGAACACAAACCCTGCTGCTGTGACAGGCACTCGGGACCCATGTTCTGTGAAGTCCTGTGCTAGGACCTGGTGAGCTTTATTTCTAGAACTTGCTGAAATCCCTCCAGATCTATTGATCTAATCATGATTCCTAATACCTTTTTAGGACAAAATTAGCCCTGTTATCTCATAATGAGGAAAAAGTACATCCCTTTAAAACTTCTGGGAAATGAGACCTGCCTCAAGAGGCCTAAAAACAATCCTGCTGAAGTGTTAGGCCATAGTGGAAATTGAAGATTGCTGGGCATTCTGGTGGCTAATGCTGATGCCTGTTTGTCCTGTTCCATGCCCTATTTGTGTTGTGGACACATAGTTGAAAGATATTTAAAGCTGAGTCCAGAATCTGGTTTTCTTATACCCTTAAGCACTTCTTGAATTGGCCTGTGTCTGCATCTGCATGTTGTTGAGGACTGCATGTATTGTTAGGGAGTAACAGTTCTGTACTATCCACCTTGTTTACTTTAGGGCAGACTTCTGATCTTTTTTGTGCTGAAATTAGTAGGGAATTTGTTTTCAGTGGGATTAAAGTAAGACTAATGAATCTACTTGTTCAAACAAGCCATCTGTTTACTTTTTATAAATCAATATGTTAAGTATTTTAAGCCCATTTCAGATTCTCAGCAGTGCATTGATGCTAAGCAGCCTGATACTCATCAGGCAAGCCTGGCTTACACTTTTGGGAGTGTTTTTTGGTCTTCCTTAGAGTGAAAGGCCCGTGCGTGTGTGATTCCCATTAAAGGTGCCAGAAATTTGTAGGTCTTCAGTAGTCCAGAAGTCAGGGCTTTGCCCATCTCAAGTGACTATAGGTTAGGGAAGGACTGGCAGATATTATCAATCCGTGGAGACAATATTCCTTGCTAGTGAGTGCTACAAGCAGTGCATCTAAAGAGGGCTGAGGGAAAAGGATAGTGCTGACTGGGTAGGTAAGTCATATGGAGAAAGAGTAGGACAAACTTGATACTTGAGGAGGGTAATGTTCAAAGAATATCTTTTTTTACTAAGGAAAAAAATCTGAAGGCTAAATAAGGCTAAAGGGAAAAATCCTCAAATTTGATTAATGGCAGGTTATAGAAAAAAAGTAATTTTTAATAAATACAAGCCACAGAAGTTCATGCTTTCCTATTGAGTACGTCTCTTTTTTTTCCTACGGAGAATTGCTTTCTTTGCATTCGGGAAGGGGGAGGCTTTGATACTTCCAAACTTGCAGTGAAAAGTACTCTGATTCTCAGAAGCACTGTCTCTAGCTGTTCTGTGCATGATGCTGTTCTTTTGACTGGGTGAAAGAAAATAACAAGCTAACATTCCAGACAAGCGAACTGTTTGTTTTTCTTTTCCATGCTACTGTATTCCTGCCCCTGACTCAACAGGTAGCAGTAGGCGATATTGTGAAGGTCACCAATGGGCAACATCTTCCAGCAGACATGATCATTATATCTTCCAGGTATCCTGAATGGGTGTGGAAATGATGTGGCTGATGAACTGAGGTGCAGAGGACTTGAAACTCTGTATTTGCTGTTAATGAAACAGACGAAAGATGGCACTAATTCTTCTCCACATCTAAAATCAGATTTCAACGATGTCAAAACAGTGCTTTAGTAGGCAATGATTCTTGTATCATGGTACATAGGTTCTTAAAGAACACTTCTTTAGGATTTCATAGTATTGTGTATCTGTAATTCACAAAATCTGGCACTGAGTTTGTTGGAAGGCTGGAGGTCTGTTACATAAGCTTCATGGAGTCAGTTGCTCTATGGCCTTCTGAGGATCACTGTTAAATTAAGAAAGCTTAAATTTTCTTCCGATTAATTCCACTTAGTTTCGATGTTTTTTTCCTGGCCTTGGGAAAGATTTTTTTCAAATAGTAATTCTAAAGGTTAGCCCAGCTTGCATCTATTAACTAGCCTGCAGAATAGCTTTTGGGCTTCATTTGTTTATCCCTTGTCTTTGATACAGTGCATGTATGGCACATCCCTAGCATGGTAGCAACAGTAAAGTGTTGCATACTGCTCATGAGACTTAAACAAGAGACAACAGCGTAGTTCCTGGTCTTGAACAGATTTCCTTTTTTTTTTTTTTTTTAATAGACAAACCTTATGACACATTGCTCTTCTCCATAATTTCCTTCTGTCCCCATGCTGTTTAACAGTGGTTGCAGGTTGCTCTAGTCTCTCCACATTACGGTTCTCTTAGATGACCCAACTTCTAAGGGAGCTTGTTTTCTAAGCTACTGCATTTTGAGTTCCATGCTTCTTGGCTGTACCGTTCCTGGAAGGCTTTATTTTTTGAAAGCCATATGGGGAAGCTCAGTCTTCTTGAACTGTCACATGATTGAGGACAGAGATACCGTCATTCCATGGTATACAATGTTCTAAAGTATTTCTTCACAACTAAACCTGAAATTTTAAATAAGCAGTTGTCAGCCTTAATATGCAGTTAGTTAGGCTACACTAGGATATCAAGGCAGCATTGAGGAATATTTGTTCTACTTGAGAACTTCTCCAATGTATTATACTAAAACCCCTTCTGATTTATTTCTTAACTTGCATGGGTCAGCTTTTTCTTCTACATTATTCTACTAACCTGCTGTCACTGATAATTGTATAACAACTGGAGATTTTAACCCAGAGTATGTTGATTTGGGAGAAGCTTTGCTTGATGTAAATAGCAATTTCTGTGGCAGTTCTGTTTACAACTGGTATTTTCCCCATGATTCTTCTAAATGACAATATTAAGTGTCCTCAGTTCACCAGAAGGCTTTGCATGCTCTGAAGGGGTGGGTCTTACGCTTGTATGTGGTGAATTTCTGTGTCTGAGTTGATTTTTGTGGTGAAACGAAGAGCTGTTTTTATCTTGAGTCTTTTTTTCTACATGGAAGAGAAGTGGTGTTACATGAATTTTATAGAGAAAAAATTACAGGAAGGAAAAACTGTTTAAATGCAAACACAGTGTTGGATGGAAACACTTCCACGTTTCTGTGTAAATGAGAGGAATTGTATTGTAAAAGGTTTCCCTCCTGAGTTAACTACTGAAGTTGTAGTAGATAAGGTATTTGACAGACATTAAATTGGAATCAAGCTGGACTTAATCTGTGTCTCCCTTGGGTTCAGATTCAGTTTGCCCATGTAGGAGAAAACAAAACATACTCAAACTTTTTTTAAGAAAAAATCCCTGGAGAGAAAAAATGTAACTTCTATTGTGTTATTAATGTACCTGTCTGTTTCTTTTTTAGTGCAAAAGTAGTATACAGAAGGTATTGAGTTCTAATATTGAAAATCTTATGCTCTTACAGTGAACCACAAGCCATGTGCTATATTGAAACAGCTAATCTTGATGGGGAGACAAATCTTAAAATACGACAGGTAAAACTGAATTTCACCTTGGTTTTCCATTTGTGTATCTAACATTAGCTACAAAGCAGGGTGTAGCTTCTTCAACAACACAAGTACTTTTTTCTTTTTTAAAAAGCATATCTCTTTCCAGGTGGCTGTAAACCACCTTTTCAAGAGATACAAACCCAAGCAATAATGCTTCACGTGCAAGTGTAAGGAAGTAATCTGGAGGAAGTATTGTAAGCCCACAAAGGCAAACCAAGCAGATGTCTGTGTTGTGCTCAAGGTCCAATAAGTGTAATTGAAGTGCTGTATTAAAAAAAAAAAAAAAAAAAAAAAGAAAAAAATTGGCTGTGCTTGTAATGAGCTGCAGTTTCTGCAGTCACAAGTGCCTATCTGCTTCTGCAGAGTGCTCAAAAGAACCTTTTATATGTTTAAGTTGATTTTGTTCTCTCATTGTGGTTAGTAGTAGAATGGTTTTGGATTTTTCTACTTTTGTTGAAGAAATTGTTGATCGTATTTAGAAATAGTTCAGAATCTTTGGTTTATTTGACTAGAAAAAAATGAATTTGGATTAGGATTCTGAAATGCAGAATATTTTGTTTTTTAGGAAGCTGTTCACTTGCTGCTTGTTTACTGTCTTTATAGAAATGTCACTTAATGTTTTGGATCAGATCTTGAATTCCTGTCAGATATTTTATTTGCCTCAGGACACATGCTTAAAATATAAAAATAAGGTTGTGGGGCCTCTTAAGGCCTTGTTCTGGCTTGCAGTGCTGCAGTCAAAATCTGTTAAAAGGAACACTCAATGGATCACTTGGTTAAGAGTGGAGGTGTTCATAGACACATGAAGAGCAATGGAATGTTGTATGTGCACTCTGAGGTGGAGTAGCAATACGTTAGGTTACAGCTGCATGGTGGGTTGATAATTAACCCTGAGTAGGATCAGAGCATAATGACTGTAGTGACCCAAGAGAGGCCATGCTTCGGAGTGGCTATATGTAGCAGTAGCATATCAGTGGAGCAGTGCCCTGAGAGAAAAGCCAGGCCTGTTGATACTGCTTGTCTCTTACTTCCTCCTGCACATGTGTTACTTCGTGCTTTGTGGATGGGACTTTCTTCTTGATTACAGAGAGATCATGTAGGTAATACTTTTCTTATGCAGAAGAATTTAAACCAATATAAGCAGGATCATATGTGTCCATAATGAATCTTTCTTGCAGGAAAGAGTTATTGAATACCCATTAAACAAACAAAACCAAACCACGAAACCTCAAAATCCCCAAACAAATTAAAAAAACCCCACCAAGAAACCTGACAAAAACCTCTGTACATTTAATTACATTTGCTATCATAGATGTTGGAAGAAAGTGCTATTTTCCTAGGTTGCCTTCTGATAACAGTTTTTGACAAACATTTCCTTTTGGCTGATCTCTGCAGGGTTTGTCTCAAACGGCTAGTCTTCAGTCAAGAGAAGAATTGATGAAAGTATCTGGAAGGATAGAATGTGAAGGACCCAACCGTCATCTTTATGACTTCACTGGAAACTTGCGCTTAGATGGTCAAAGGTATTGACTTGATGACAAAGCCATAAATTTAGTTAGCAAAAAAGATTCCTGTGTGCTTTTAGTCTGCAACACGGAGTATGTGCATGTTTTTTCTGGGGAAGAGGAGGGTAATAATTGACAGTTGTTAATCAGAGCATCTGCCAGTATAGAATAACATAGTTCTCTCTTGCTGTTGAAGCTTACTTGTTATGGGAGAGTTGGTTTCTTTGGAAGCATAGTAGTTTTTTGTCAAAAGTAACACAAGAAGAGAAGGAAGAGTGGGTGAAATGCTTAGGAGTTTTTAGGGCCTTCTTGTTACAGGAGTTAAGAGGAAACTGGGAAACCTTTCCCTTCCAACTAGAGCCAAAAGCTGCACCAAATTGAGATCTATAGAGAAAAATGATCCCAGAATCTAGAGTCCTTATCAGTGTGGCTTTGATCTGTTGCAACTGTCAGAAGAAGAGAACTTCAGTTTTAGTACCTGAATTCATAGGACTTCAAGTCAGTAGGAACATACAGGTTTCATCTGGCTTTACCTGCATGAAAAGTATATTCCTTGGGCATCTCAGCTGAAAAGTGGCAGATGCAAGAAAAGACAATTGCTTGCATCTCTCTTGAAAATCACACGGGTAATGCACTTTTCCCAAAACGCTCGTTTAGTGGCATATGTGGGGTTGTAGTATGCTTGGAATGGATGGTGTCTTTGCAAGTGTGGTGCTTCTCTGTCCTTGATGTGAGAGAAAACATGTTAGCCAAGGCGAAGTGCAGAGTAGGCTTATGGCTGCCACAAGTTCTCAATTTTTGGGTAACTAGAACAGCTCCCTTATATCACCTTTGCCCTACTGTGGTTTAGTGAGGGTTAGACTTACACAGGTTTCGGTACTCTCTTGAGTTGTATGGACAATGTAAGTTCATTATATTACTTTCCTGTTTTTGTGGTTTGGGTTTTTTGAGGGAGGAGTAAGGCTGAAAGGAGAATTACTTTCCTAAAGCGTTGTCAAGAACTGAAAGACATACGTATTTCTTGCTTTGCAGCCCAGTTCCTGTTGGTCCAGACCAGATCTTGCTGAGAGGTGCACAACTGAGAAACACCCAGTGGGTCTTGGGTATTGTTGTGTATACAGGACATGATACAAAACTCATGCAGGTAAAGTTTTTAAGGAGATCTAGAGCATGTTCTGATAGAAACTGGTATTCTGCTGTCTTTTGGACTTGTTTATGAAGTTTGACTCACTGTAGCTCTTAAAGACCTGGAGGCTTTGAGGAATACAAGCATACTGTTGTACTTCTGTTTACATATGTGCACGTGCAACCTCTTCCTAAGGTTTTGGTCTCAAAATACTTCCGTATCAAAGCAAAACTAACCGTATTTTATCTTTATCTGGTAGCTGGACAACATTTAAAATTAAAGTTTAACAGCTGAAGAGATGGTAATGGCCACCTACAATTTTAGTACTTGGAGATAATTAGGTTAAGACTATAGTATCTGTACTGCCTTAGTGGCAAGGAGTGCCTGGAGAGACCAGCAACATGTGTTACCTCTGCTGACCATCAAGTGGGATGCACAGCCAGGAAATGAGCCTACTAGGTCTTTAGAACTGAGTGGTTGTATTCCTCTGATCTGTGGGCTCTGGAGTCATTAGGAGTATTAGCTCCTATTACTGCCTTGTTGAGCTTTGCGTACTGCATTGAGCTAAATGGAGTTAAGGTAGCAAGTTCTATAATGGACTCTAAAAATAGACTGAGTTGCCTCTGCAATTTCCTCTTGTGTAAGCCATTGCTGATTTTTTTTTTTTTTTTTTTTTATTGTGTCTGATCAGAATTCAACCAAAGCACCTCTGAAGAGATCAAATGTGGAGAAAGTAACTAATATGCAGATCCTGGTTTTGTTCTGTATTCTTCTGGTTATGGCCCTTGTGAGTTCTGTAGGTGCCTTATTATGGAACAGAACACACGGTGAAGTCGTCTGGTACCTTGGCTCCAACAGTGAGTATGCGGGCAGTGTGCTAGGGATTTATCAGACCATAGGGCTGGCCAGGCTCTTTGCTTTGCTAAGTGAATGAATAAAACAAGAAACACCACAGACAAGGCCTGGTGTTGACTTTTTAATGGGCCAGTGTTTGGGGGTTTTTTTGAGAATGGGCTAGCATAAGTTGAACTTGCCAGTGAGGCTTCTGTTAAAACCTTTTAAAGGGTAGATAAATATCCCTGGGCTACCACCAAGGGAGCAGGTCAGAAACAGGTGTAGAGGCAAGAGTTTTTCTTGGCTATTTGGTGTTTTCAGCTCTGGAGATGCCATGAACAAATTTGTTTCCAGAGTAAGTCATCTACTGCTGCCTTACGTATCATGTCTGTACCCAACTGCAGGGTAGCAGGTATCAATTTGATACTGACTCCAACTTCATGCTTATGTACAGAAGCAGAGGATTTCTCTAGTTTTTTCAGTCAGAAATGCTGATCTGCTCTTGTTTTAGAGAAAACTGTTAAATGCTAAATGTTAGGATTTTGTATTCAATGGATAGTGTTTCAGTCTCTTTGGTTTATGACTTCTGTTATTTTGTAATGAGAACTGGTCTCTTACTGTCCTTATTAAAGGGTTTTATTTGATTTAATTTGCACTCCTTGAATTTTAGTCTGGATATCAAAGATGGGCCTTATGGGAACACTTAATGATGAAATAAATTGCTCTCCGTTAGACTTCTGACCTGAGGGCGGTTACATTAGCTAGCTATAAAATGTGTTGTTAGAAACATCTTGAGATGTAGATCTGAAAACAATTCTCACAAACTGCAAATGGTCTTTCTGCTGGTGATTGCAAAACAGATGGCAAAGGGTGTCTTGTGCAGTTTAAGAACTGCAATTGTGATAACAATGAAAAAAAAAATCATGCAGGAAGATCATGGGAGTACCTCATATTTGACTCTGGTTTTTGGTCGTTGCAATGTCTTCTAGTAGCAGCATCAGCAACTTCCAAAGTTTCTTCCATACTCTCCCCCTTACTTTTTAATGGGAGGGTTTTAATTTGTGCCTTCCAATGGTGGAAGTCATACTGGAAAAGGTGAGTGGAACAAACTTGTGAACTTGTGCTAATATAAAACGGGTGCAACCTGTAATAAACTAGGATGACGTAGTCTATAGAGATGCTTTTTTGTAATTTGAACACACAATTTCTGTCACCTAACTGCCACAAATAGGAAAGGCAGTTT
The DNA here is from genome assembly GCF_018691265.1 of Tyto alba. Lineage (NCBI taxonomy): Eukaryota > Metazoa > Chordata > Aves > Strigiformes > Tytonidae > Tyto > Tyto alba. The sequence continues at coordinate 21,781,940 of NW_024881282.1, read as the reverse complement.
AGGCTTGGCAGGTAGATGTTAAATTTTGGTGTAAATGTTTAATATCTATAAAGATTGTATTGGAATATTTTTTTCCAGTATCAAGCACGCTTCCATTATTTCTGTAAATTTATAGAAGATACAGAAATTATGTGTGTTCACACTTTGAGGTGCCTGGGTCCAAACTTCAAGTCTTACCTTGATCTTCATTAGAAGCCAGAGAAAGCTGCTGAAGCCTGTCTCCTCATAGTTTGATCCCTTGCCTTCTTACTGACTTATTTGTAATGCTGAAAACTCCTCGGTTCTGGGCTGTGACCCCACTGTGCTGGGTGCTCTGCATGCTGACTGGAGTGTCTCCCTAACCTTCAAGGGAAGCGAAGGACAGGCAAATGCAGAAACTTGGAATGTAAAGAGAGACTGTGGGCGGCATGGTGAACAGGAGCCTTCATCCTGTGCCTCTGCTGAGCCTTGTCCATTCCTGCCTGCTGTCTATAAATCCTTCCCCTTCCCTTTAGGACCAGTTGTGCTGGCAGATTTGTTTGGGCAACTTGCCTGACGTTGTCACCATTAATAACAGCTCTTCTGCTTAAGCAGGATGCCTTAGTTCATTACTAGGTGTCTGCTTAACAGTCAACTTGTCTTAGATTTTGTGAGTGTGAGTAACTTCTCAATTCTGCCAATACTGGCAGATTTTCGAATGAATTTTAGTCTTTATTTTTTGTTTTCTAACTCCACTGAGACGAGTAGGCACTTACTGAAAGGTAAAGTTATGTTACTAGTGATATTGGTGTCTCTTAGTTGGGGCAGTTGACAGATCAGATAAATCTCTAAATTTGGGTTATAATGTAGAGTATCATGCTTCTTACCATCTGTTTAGCAAAAACTGTTCAGAAGTGTTCTGTTCTCTTAATATATAGCCTCACCAATCTTGTCCTTCTTCACCTGGCATAATATGCTGTTTATCCAGGCATGTGTTCTGTGGGTGTTCTATATATGTACTATTAAAATCAATATTAAAAAGGCCCTTATACTAGGCCTCAACACACTTGGCTGATTATTTTAGCACTGCTGAATCTGATTAGGTCAACTGCAGAAAGATGATTGCCCCTGTACTGTACCACTCAGTCTTCTGCCTTCTGTCTGCTCATGTCTTACGTTTTTCTGTCCACAGAAATGCTGTCTGTCAACTTTGGATACAATCTGCTGACATTTATAATCTTGTACAACAACCTTATTCCAATCAGTCTTCTGGTGACGTTGGAAGTTGTCAAGTTTACTCAGGCTCTTTTTATAAATTGGGTAAGAAACAAGAATAAATGTGTTAATATCAGTTTTGGAAAGTGACATTAAAAAAACCCAACAAACCCACCCTGGAATCTGTACCAGATTTTCTGGTGACTTTTCTGATGCAGTTTCTGGGAAAAGCAGGGAGAAGTTCAGAGAATTTATTCTGTGTTAGTTCTGTGTTCCACAGGAAAATAAAAGATTTAGTTTCAGGAAGATCGCCTGTGTACATGATCACTCTTGTATATTTTAGGCTTTCAGGATGAGAAAGAGGCTCAGCTCTTTTGGTTGAAGGTGTTCTCTTAGCTTACTCATACTCAGTAAATAACTTCTGAAAACTCATGTACCTTAGCTTCTCTCAGCCACAGCAGAGGGAAAGACTAGATGGGTTGGGGGCATGTTTTTGTTCCTTTTTTTGGTGGTGTTCTTTTTAAATCCTGAGGTTGGCCTTAAGGTCACTTTTGATACTAATCATAGTATTTCTGTAAGAAAAGTTGGTGCTGCACATAACAGAAGTGATCCCTCTGTTCAGGCAAGCTTTGACTTGAAAGTGTGTTTTCTTCAGTTGTGGACCAAAAATACTGTAGTGATGTCTCTTAAGCTGAACAAAACCAAGAGAAATACTTTGTCTTGGTATGCATTAATCCTTGGACTTAAAGTAAAGTTGTAGTTGTTCCTCTAAAATACAAGTAAATAATGTCTAATGTGTCTGTTTTCTGAGCTGCTTATAATGTATTGGAGATGCTTAACTAGCTTATTGGAGAAATTGCTTTGGTTCATGTAGCAGCTTCTTTGTTTACTCTCCCAATTAAATATAGTAGAGAGTCACTTAAATTGTCTCTTCAGTCACGGATATGGCTAGAGTAAATTTAATCATTGTAACTGAAGAGCTACGATCAGCCAGTTAGAACTTCTTCCTACTGTACTAAATCATTAAACTAGAGATGCAATGAAGAAAACTGGTTATGGTTAGGTGAATCTGGCTTCTCATGGACATGTACTATGGAGGTGTACTTTGGAAAGGAGGAGTGTCCATTCAGCCTGGTATTTGTCCCTCAAGCCTTCAGAACCTCCACCAATGGAGTTCAGTCAACAAAGCAGAGTTGAAAGTGACTAAAAGAAGACTGGAGGCTTCAGTGTTTAATTTGCATAGCACAGGTCTAACTTTGTTCTCATTTCAGGACATAGATATGTATTACCCTGAAACAGATACACCTGCAATGGCCAGAACCTCAAACCTGAATGAGGAACTTGGGCAGGTAAGACAACATGTTCTTAAATGTCACATTTGTGAGGTGTTCTGGGAAGACAGGTTTGAGAGCATGTTGTACAAATCTGCTTTATTCTGTTGTTCTGTGGCTCAGGTTAATAGGACATCTTTACTTTCATTAGTTCAAGTCTTACAAGTGAAACAATGAGAGATCACAGGATTAAATTTGAGGTCATGTAGGTAGTTTTAAGCACAGCAATTGAATCTTTATTTCTTACGTTAATTCTAAAGTCACTTTTCTACTCAAGGGGATCGGAGAGATGCTCTGTGGTTATGACTGTACTGGAACAGAATGTAAAAGACTAAGCTTGGCTGGAGAACAAGCCAACAGCCTCAACCTGTGTTCTTGCTGCTTGACCAAACGAACTTCATAATTTGTGTGACTTTAGCGTTCGAAACAATGTTTATGTATGTAAAACACAATTCATGAGGAAGTCAGTATTTTCCTGCTTAATCCAACTGGCCTTTTCCTTAGGATTGTTAAAATTTTGTTTGTATTAATATTGCTTTGATGTGAAGTTATCAATCTCCAAATTTATAGCAGTGTTGTTGTCCAAAGTAAACTGTTAGGTGACGTAATGTATGTTTTTGACCCGTATGTTGTTTTCAGAAATGGCTTATGAGTGTTTCCAGGTAACTAGACAGAGCTTTCGGTTTCATTAGTTGAATTACTTGTTCACAGGTGCATTTTAGAACTTACATGTTAGAGTTATTAATGATTTGAAGTCCCTCGGGTGCTTGCATACCAACTTCAACTTGAAACTTGCACAGGTTCCGTTTCCAATGCTGTCTTCCAAAACAGTGTAGTGCACAGTAAAGGATCACTTAACTGGTAGTTTAGTGCACGGTCCTGACATGAATTGCAAATAGAGGAAAGCAGTTTGCAACTATAGGCAAAATATTCTGTTTTTTGAATTGGCTAACTCCTATGTTAGCACTGTCTTCTGCCTACCTGTTGCTGGTTTAAAACCTCACCTGGTACAGAAGTGAACCAGTGTGGAATTTAGCTTTCAATTAATTTTGGTTAGTTGTGGCTTACTGAAAGCGGGAAACTTGAGTCTGCTAATGCTTCCAGAAGCTGTGTTGCTATGTTGGAGTCATCTCCAAATTCTAGCTGGAAGTCACTGTTCCGTTAATGGATTATTAGCTTGGATAGTGCTCACTGTGGCTATGTATCTTACACTTTGGAACTGCTCATGACTGGATACCAGAAAAAGCAGCTTATATTTGCCTGCAGAACACCACTTGGACTTACTTTAGGATATTTCTTGCACAGTACTGTTTATGGGGAAAAATCCCAAACAAATTTCTGGTAATCTTTGGGACACAGAATTTCTTCATTGTATTAAATTCTAATGATTCTTCAACAGTCTTATGAGTCAATTGCCTGTCATGCTGTTTGACATTAGTACAGGTGAAAGATTTGGGGCATGTTCAGCTAGCACAAGCAAGTACATCTGTATTGACCACACTGGGGGGGGCCTTGGCAATTGATACTCATTCTTTGAGCCTTTCTGCATTTAGTGATTAAAGGAGAAATAATGCCATGAACTAACTTTCCTGATTATTTTCCTGTAGCTTTGGTAAAACTAAACCGAACTGTAATAAGCCTGCATGGGCTAACAGTGTGACATTTGAGCCATATGTCTCCCAGTATTTTCTTGTTACTGAAAAACTTGAGGTGGAAAATAGCTTTTTACATTGCAAGTTTTTTTCCTTCCAGGTAAAATACCTGTTTTCTGATAAAACAGGTACTCTAACATGCAATATCATGAACTTCAAGAAATGTAGTATTGCTGGAGTGACATATGGGTAGGTAGAACTTTTTTAAAAACTCTGTAGCTTAATATGTGCTGATTAATGCTGTATACTTCTATATCAGGATTAGAATATTCTGTTCTTCAACTTGTCTTTTAGTATGTTTTGTGGCCTTAGTTAATAGCTTTCATTTTCATGTCCTGCAACACAAACTATGGAATGCTAATCTGTAAAGAAAACTTGCTTCCTAATTTTTATCTGATTATGATTTAGGAAGTGCTAAAAAATCTCTGGCGTTTCCGGAGGGTAGGAGATGCAGCCCAAGGGCAGCAATTTTTAGTGACGTTTCTGTGACTTCTTCAGATGAACCAGGATTTCATTACAATCATCTAGCTGTAATTGTAGTTGTAGAGTTAAAAATTCCTTGCACTGCAGGAATACCCACTTAGTGTTTTTATTCTGTTTCTGTCAAAAGGATTCCTTTGAGTCATGCCAGTATTTCATAGCACTTGGCCGTTTGAGTCTTGAATACTTAATCTTTGTCTTAGTTTAGTTTTAAATGGGTGGTCTTAAGATCTCTGCAAGTTAACCTTTGAATTTCACGATAGCTAGATTAGATATAACAAAAGGCAGAAAACTTGGTTCGAATGTATGGACAGCTGAACCCACGGCTCCTGCATATGTGTCTCTGACTCACTGATTTTTGCCTTCCATCTACTTTTTTGGTTTGCTAAGTAGAATAAATATTTTGTTTTTGTTTTTTTATCCTTCAGTCACTTTCCTGAGCTGGAAAGAGAGCGCTCATCAGAAGACTTCAGGTGAATATATTATATTCTAAGATGTTTGTGTTCTGTATAGCAGAGTGGGGACAATTTATATAAAGACTGCTTTCCAATTTGGGACTGGAAGAAGCCCAAGGGAGCAACGTGTTTGAGTGAAATGCTTTTTCCAGCAGGAGCCTGATGCAGAGCTGGTGGGTGGTGATGGATCTTCTCTTACACAGAGAGAGATGGTGAGGGATAGGCAGTGGCTGGGGTGGCTTGGATGTGTGCTAATGTAGTCTTTATTTATAATTGCAGTCAGTCAAGTTACAAGCTGAGTAACCTTCTTTACAGTAACCCTTACCTCCACCTAGAGACAGAACGTTATTCTTTGCAATAGCTAAATTCAAACCTGACAAGGAGAAGAAAGGAATTTCTTTACTAAAATGCTATGTTTTAATAACTAAACCTGGAAAGAGGTGTCTCATGTTAAGAGAATCATTCCTCTATGCAGAGATTTCATGAATAGAGGTGATGGGTCTGTCCCTTCTACAGAAAGGAGCGAAAACCTTTAAGGGTTACACAAGTGTCATGGTAGCATCTTCACATGAACAGGAAGGGGGGAAGAGCCAGAGAGGGCTGATGTGGCTTTGACAAACGTACCTGAGTTCCCACCCAGGAAGCAGGTGGACACTGAATGCTGTTACCCACTTTGAACTAAGTTAGGCTTCTCCGCTGGTCAGTCTCATTTTTATGATCACCTTTTTGGAAGGTGATAGGATATGATTGTATGTTGCTACTTAGGCTGAGATAATTTCTATGGATGCCTCTTTTTCTTCCAGTAAGCTGCTGTTTCCTTTGTTGTTATCTTTTCTCTCCTTGTAGGCTTCTTTTCTAGTCAGTTATGTGGAATAGTTTCTTCCAAGTACTAATTTGGAGTACTCAAGCTTTAAAATCCTCCAGAGATCGACTTGAAGCAGAACTCGCTGACCTAGAGAGGGAGCTTAGGGATAGTGATATTTGACCTATCTTAAAAGCAAGTTATCTTAACAAGAAATCACCTTGAAATCATTGTATTTGTAGTACAGTTAAAAGCTGCTTCTGCTACATCTGACCCAGAAAGTGTGATGACAATTGAATCTTCTCAAATACAATTTTAAGAATAGCCATTTTGCATTTCTTGCTGGTGTTCTGAAGAAATTATTGCTCATTTTTAGTGTTTTGTGCATTATTTGTACGATCTTTTCACAATACTGTCCAGAACAGTGGAATCTTACTTTTGTTTTTCCCTTTGTTTCCCCCCAAAATAGTTCCAGTAGTAAGTTTGGAAATGTTGCCACTGTTATGTTTGAATGTGTTTGTCTTGCTCTGCAGCCAGCTACCTCCTTCCACCAGTGAATCATGTGAATTTGATGACCCAAGACTGCTGCAAAACATAGAAAATGACCATGTAAGTCTGCACTTCGAATTTCATATCTCTTAAACACCCTATTCTAGGCTTCTCTGGAATTGAGTGCTAAACAAATTCACTTGTGTGATCAAGTCTTCTCTGTGGGTGTATTACACAAGCAGAGTGGGGGAAAAAGAAAATAAAATAGGGCTCCCAACCCCTTTCTGTCCACTTGTCTTGCTACTGAATTAGAGAAACAACATCGATATGGATACCAGCTAGCTATAAAACAGCTTCATATATGTTGCTGTGTGTGAAAGACAGCATCGTTGTAGTAAACGATGGTAGAAACTGTAGATCTTTAAAAAATAAAACTACTTGGAGTATTCCAACATCCATACTGTGAAAATACCATTTTTAACAGTAATCCAGAGCATTACAAGGTGGTTCTAGTGAGACCTGTTTTAAACACTGCAGATGTTGGGAATTCCAATTTTGTAAAGGGTGTAAGAAATGGGACTTAATTGCAAGCAAGCTTAGCCCGAGGCTTAGTGATCAGGCATCTTGGCCTAACTAGTTGTGTTCTAAAGGGTCCTGGTCCTTAGGAGAGTGTCAGTTAATTGCTTATTCAGAAACCGTGCAGCAATGAAGTGTCTGACTGGACACCAGGCAGTTTAAGGCACTTGAGAAAAACATGACCCTTCTGTTCAGCAGAAGCTGTCTTGCAGTAGGAGATCTTGGCATTGGCAAGCACCAACTCAGATGTCCAACTCAATTAGGTGATTGTTCTCAGGCGGTATAATGATTGTAATTGGGCTGGTTTAGTAAGAACATCTAAAATACAGTTACAACATGCTGTTTGTGTGTGGCAAAGCTTTGCTTTCTGTTTTGCTTTACACTACTGAAGTTGAAATGCAGCGTGGTGTAAATGCCTGAGGGAATATTTAATTACTTTATATGTCACTACATATTCCTCAGAGGGATAGAACCTGAAGATGGCTCCTGTGCTCTAACCTTCAGGATGGTGTCCCTGCCAGGACAATGCACTCCTTTCCTGTGTGGCTTTTATAATCATCTGCATTGGAAGGGCTTCCTACTGCATGTCACTTGCAGCCAAGATTTGGGTTGCTTCCTGTTCCTTTGTGTTGTTTGTTTACCTATGGCTGCAACTGTGGCTTATGACAGCTGCTGACTCCAGGTACCCCATTATGATTGGAAGGCTACTGGTTTAGGTGCAGGCTACTTAGGAGGTGTGTTTTGGCTCTTCCTCACTGGCCATTGTTTTAGGCATTTATACAGTAAAGTGCTTTGGTATATTCTAATAGACTTAGGCTTAGAAGGGACATATATCAAATGGGCTGTGAGATGGAGTTTCTCATGTAGCCTTGAATTGCTCCCTTAACTTTGGGATATCTCTAATTCTTTGATCCTCTCTGGGTAGAGCTTCTGCTTGGGAGATAGGAGGAATATTTGCTGTTGTAGCAGGCAAATAAAATATTTTGATAGTTTCACTAAATGTCACTTAGTCTAGACAGCTCAGAAGTCTTTGTTCTTGACATGCTGAACCCATACGTATCAAGTTTCCTTTTGCCTGGCAACATGAACAGATAAATACTGTTGTCATGGCACAACTGACTATTGGGCTGAGCACACTGTGTGAACTCCTCCTTTAGACAATCAGTGGGGAAAGTTCTGGGTTATAAGACTCAATGTACCTCATGTAGGCCAAAGATATCTTTTGGAGCCTGATTGTACTGGAGGGATGGGTGCCACCCGCTGACAAGTGCTGATGTAGCCAAGGCACAGGCATGCGAGGACTACATGTGGCAGTTTGCTTAGGAAGTTCAGATCCACTTGTCAAATGGCATCAGTGAGACGAGGACTGGATTCCAGGGTGATGTGAGAGGGAAGGAGGATTCCAGGGTAGTGAGAGAGGGAAGAATCACATGTTTCTAGCCCATTAGGTTTTTGCGTTAGGTCACCTGTTAAGGTGCATGAACCGCTTCCTTCTACCTAAAACTCCTTAGTGTCTTCGTTTTCATAGCTAGTAGATAACTGCAAATGCAATTTACAGATGTCTGACAATCTCTAGTCATTTAGTGAACTGAGGTGATAAAACTGAAGTGTTCTAGCACAAGCTGCATTGTGGGGTCAGATGGTGCTGTACTCAGCTGGGCAATGAATTCATTTGCAACATTTGCCCTTTTGCAGCTGAAGTTGTCAGCGTGCTATCCCTAACCAACACTCAATAAGTGCTTATTCCTCTGGTCTTGATTTTTTTTTTTTTTTTTCAATCAATTCACAAGTGTTAGTTCAGAGCTGTCTCAGTGCCAAGTAATATTCTTTCCAGGTTGAAAATAAAAAATAATGTACTTGTCCTCATGAGACTGTTTTCCATCTGCTAGGAAGATTTTTAGCATCCTGCATTGCCTCTAAATTTCATAGCTCTTCTGGGCCATTGGTGTGTATGGACTGACTGATGGCCAAGTTCACTCTTGAATAACAGTGAAAGAATTATTATCCCACAGGAAGTGTTCCAAGGAAAAATAACTTGTCTTGAAAACATGTGGAGGTTTCTCTTGGCTCCTCTGTGATATTAATGTGGAAGAAAGTGCCTAGATTTGTCTGCCTATGCTTTTTCTTTGTAACAGCTTCTGTTGGATGAACTGTGTAGCAGTGCCAAGAGTATGATGCTGGCTTGTTTCTATAGGGAAAATGGTGTAAACTCCTCTTGGAAATAACTTACCTTTTCTTATTGTAAAAATTTAGAAGTAAATTTGGTGAATATGCTAGAAGGTCTTTGTCTCAGTGCTTCCAAGTTGCACATACACTGTGAATGTACTCATCATGGAGATGCAAGCCTGTTTGTGGGGTTATTTTTTATCCTGTTATGAGTGCAGAGATGGAGGTCAAGAAGTGAAGGAACTAATAAACTTGGATCTCATCCTAGACTTCTGTCTCCTTGGATTCTTTCCAAACTTCCTCTACTAAGTCCAATCTGCATATAGACTCTCTGTGGCCCACAAGTTACCAGTTGGGCAAGAAGCAGCAAGAATGTTGTATGGCTACAGATGTATGAGCTGATTCAGTGAGTATGTGTGATGACTAGTTAAGCAGCTGGCCAGGCAGAACAGATAACTGTTGTGCTCATGTTGAGCCTTTACCTTAGCAAAAATGTTCATTTATATCTCCAACATGTCTGCTTATTTTCATAAAGTGTGTGGGAACTGAGCCTCTTATCCCATCCGGCTTTGAAATGACTACTACCATCAGCTGATTCTTAATTCCTTCAGAAAGCAGAACAAAAAAAGCATATCACTGCTGGAAAGAAAAACTGAAATTTCAAGTATAGTAGGGGAAAATACATTCAGGTGGTGAGAACCTCTGAGGGGCTTTAGTTCAGAAAGTAACTGTTGCCTGAAAACTGTCAAAACATACCATTTTACAGCTGACAAATGGTTACAGTTTGAGAAATACCTATTTTCTGCTTTTGCCCTTATTGTACATAGGACTTTGGTGCTTCTCTTCTGCTCGAGGACAAGGTAGTGTCTTTAAGTCATATTTTAGTGGCTTTGGACAAGTTAAACTTGCTTTTAACTCTGATACTCAAATGCTGTTTAATATTTGCTTTGTGTCTGTGCCTGAAATACCCTCATCCCCTCCAGCCGTGCTAGCTTCACTGTTCTAGAGATGCCCAACGTGGCTAGATCCTCACACTGTTCCTCAGGATTTTTAATGAACGAGACAGTAGGAAGTTCACATGTTTTTAAGATGAGTCAATTCTCCCCGGTAATGAACTAGGTAAGTGTTTTACTAGCTGTCCTTGGCAGAATGTGCCACATTTATGCAAACTAGTAAGCTCAGGTTGTTAGACTATGCCTTTATCCCGCTGGCTATTTCTAGGCCATTTGTTCAAAAACCTGTCAGTCCTGCTCATCTGGAAATATTGTGAATGGAGGGACTGATCTGATGCTCCTACAAGTAGGAGGAGAGATTAATAATAAACTTTATATGCAGCTTCCTTTGTAATTTTAACAGGCTATGAACAGTTGGCTAGATAAATGCAGTTTCTGTCTTCAGGGTGAGGAGGCCCAGATAAGGACACGTGTGACAAATGTGCAGACATGTAGCTCTGCAGAGCGCAGCTCACTCTCCAAAAAAGAGTTCCGACTCAGTGTTTTGTTCCCTCTGAATAAGGGAGCACATGAAAGGATGAAAACTCGTGATACAGTTTCCTGACCAGTGTTCTATACCCTGCTTCGTAATGGACAGTGCTGTGCCTCCTAGATAGGAAAACTTTGCTTTCAGTGTAGATAATCGAGAAACTGCTTCCAGAAATAAATATGAGGCTGTCTCAATGTGTATGTAGTTCTTGGCTTGTAAGTATAGCCAGTGGGTCGTATTGCTGGTGTAGATGGTTGTACACCAAGTGTTTCATGGATCTTTGGAGAAGATGTAGAGGAAGAGAAGCAATAGCTTTCACAGAACTGTTAACACACAGGGAGAAAAAAATGGGGGGAGAAGGCACTTGAAATGAGAGCTACCTGTGGACAGATAAACAAGAGACTAAAATATGCATAATTTATTCCTGCTATAGATAAATGGAGAAGGAAAAATTGGGGTGGGAAGAAATAGAGCTGAGCTTAGCAAATGGACAGACAAGGAATGTCTTTGAGACCATCAGTAAGAATTGCAGTACTAAAATGGCAGACTTGCTTTAATAGAAGAAACTAAGTAATAAGGGAGAATCAGTTAACCTGTGAGACTTCTGTCTTATGCTGGGGTTAAACCTGGCATGGTACAAGGGATGTGTTACCACAGCAGCTATTAATGGATTCTCTGTTCGCAGCTCTGAAGTAGGAATTTGAGTGCTCTATCCTGATTTATGCCAGTGCAACAAATGCTGTGTCAGTGCTGGAACAATATAAAAAGGAAACAAATGACAGCTGTGTGGAGGAGCTGATGTGATAAGCTGGGCCTCTGGTGATCTCTTGCTATAGAATTGGAAGATCACCATGTAATACATTGCGAGCTGTGAAAATGCTAAGCCAGCAGTGTAATTTGTTGAAAGCAGAAGTATATACATAAGAAGGATTAAAATCTATGACATTACCAGAGACAGGTTGTTTCCAGCTGATAGAACACGGACTGTGAAAACATGTAAGGGGCTAGGTGATAGAAGGGTGGGAAGGACATCAAAGGTCTGCGGCAGCGGGTGCTGAAATGAGAATCTGGCAGGCTGTGCATTTTGAGATAGAGATAAAACTTTCATTGCTTTCACTGGAAATAATGGAGCAGTGTTAACCTCCTGACCAGTAATTTGCTGTGGACTCAACTTACCACACGCTAGTCTCTCTGATTATATTCCATCTGTTCATTTTCTGGAACACAGCCTCTGCACTCCAGCATGTCAAAAGCTACAACTGTAGTTACTTTAGTGGCATGTGACCATACAATTCAGAAGTTTCAGTGTGCAAAGATAAAGGTCCTGTGTGAAACAGTTTTTCAAGTATTGGTGACAAAGTACATCAAGTAAAGCAAGAATGAGGGTTGGATCTTGAGTCTTTTTGTTGCACTTTTTTCCAATATGCTTACTTCTTGTTTACATGTTAACACAGTATTTACCAGATGACATTTTGTGGCTTTCATAGTAATTTACTTGCTACTAACTAAACCTTGCTATTGTCAGTGCATCTTCCTGTTGTGCATGTATGTAGGCTGTGTGTGCCATACTGCAAAAACAAGCAGGATCTCAACAACTCTTCCCTATTCTTCGTCTTGTCCCAGAAATAGGACCCGATAGAATAAAACTTTGAGTTTTTTTGTCATATTGCTTGGTTTGGGGAGAAAACCATTAAGATGCCTGAGAGCCAGTTGTGAATGCTGCTGACCTAATTGTGAGAAGCTGCATTTTAAGTGACCCTCTAAGTGGGAAATGGAGGACTCTAATGTCTCAATTCTCTGTGATAAAAGGGCTTTATAAAATAACTGTGCTGCGTTTCAGATAGTAGTACTGCATATACTGTTAGAAAAACACATACAAGTCTTCTATCAGAAAATATTTGGTGGTACATACTTTTCATTTGGAAGTTTCATTTGAATGTGGTAGCCTTTTTTCTGTTGTGAAACATTCTGGTGTACACTAGCAGAATAAATAATGCAGAATCATCTGTTAATTAACTGTTTAAAAAAACTTGGATCCTGTTTTCCTAGCATCTTGTAGGTTTCTTCTCCATCTGATCTTGATTTTAATACTACAGTAGAGGGGTTTGGGCCCAACCTTGTGCTAACAGCTCCTGTAATGATCTTGATTTGGTAGTGGCTCTGTTAAGATAATGTATGTAAAATACGCTATGATAACGAAAACTTGGGAAACTAGATGATATTTTCATATGCAAAAATTCTGTGAGTTCACAAAGTCTGCTAAGTTATTCTACCAAGGTGGAACTGTTAAGTTCACGTTGGATTTGGTCACTGAGCAAACAGTTACTGTGACGTAAGGTATTGGTGCTACCAGCTGTGGATGTTAGGGATGCAGTGGAGTTGGTGAAGGGTCCCATGTGTTCACTTCAGGTGTTTCACCCACGTGCCTTAAAGGTCTGTATGGACTGCAGATCAAGTTACTGGGTCAGGTTGTGAGCTGGGCAGCTGAGTACCATTCCTGACTGCTAGGAGATGGGAAATGCCATGCCAGAGGCAGGAGTGGGAGGGAAGAAGGAGATGGGGGGCTCCATTTCAAGTCACTACAGCTACAGGGGCCAAAACTGGCTGGTCAGAAGAGGCCTGTGATTTAAGTGCCATGGCATCTTCGCTGAGCTGCAGACGTGGTGTCTGTAAGCACTTTGGGATGGCTGGTGACTATGCAGTCTGGGAACAGTGTTTTCTGTTGTGTGTTCTCATGATGCTGAATGTGTAGGGACTGTTGACAACATTTCTGCTTAGCTGGATGATCTATTCCTGTGTAAGAGCACATGATGTTGCCTTCTACTGGTTAATCAGCTGCTGTCAGCTCTTGGTGTTCATCACCAAGGGCGCAGTTGTGATGAGCTTAATTCTGGTGTGGTTACTGTCAATCTGTTGAAAGCTGTGGAAGCTACCAAGGAAGTATTTCCTGTTACTTGATTATCACCAGCATCTTGTGGCAGACGCTTTCGCCTGTATGAGCTCGGGGTACAACAAAACTGGCGCTTTGATATTTTGCGGGGGAGGAAATATTCTGGCTTCCCAGCTCTCTGCAACTTCAGTGAGGTCTTCGTTAGCATTCTAGTTCATTAATGCTAGATGCTGATGCATTGATGCTTGGGGACCAAGACTACTATAAATAGAGAACAGAATAATTTTTTTCTGTCTGTGGTACCTAAGAGGTCTTCTCAGGTTAGTGAACAGCTGCTTTTCAGTCTGTGTGTAATACTAAACCTGACTCTCTTGATGTCCTGTCTAGCCCACAGCTGTGCACATACAGGAGTTCCTCACTCTTCTGGCTGTGTGTCATACTGTTGTTCCTGAGAGACAAGGAAATAAAATTATCTACCAAGCCTCCTCTCCAGGTTGGTCGTTGCTTTCTTTTTTGGGAGGGAAGGAGTAAAGGCTTACAGGTAGATGGAAGGAATGTCTGGAAACCTCTGTAAAGGTCATTGATTTTGAAAGCAGGATGTCCCCCATGATGCTAGCAGTAGATGTCATCTTATGTCGTCAGTGCGTGCTGCTTTTGAATGCTTCCTATGAAACTGCCAAATCCATAATGTTTTTGTAGACATAGGCTGGGCTTATGATCCCTTTTGTGCTCATGAGACCTTTTACTCTGGCCTTTCTTCAGGGGTGAAAAGCAGAAGTGAAACTTTCAGTGTGTGGAGCTGATCTGTGGAAGCACTGATTTGTTTCTGCATGAGCAGTTACTTGCTCTATTTAGCATGAGTGCGAACTGTGTTTATTGATACAGTAGGTTTCCATCTTGCTCTGTGCTGATACATGAGACAATACAACCAAGAGCAGAGTCTTGGCCATGTTTGGGTCTGCCCTTCACCTGTTTCTTCCTTCTTTCAGGTAGCACCGAGGTATTGAAGGAGGTAGGCAAGGCCAAAATGTAGAACAGCAGGGCCCTGCTCCCCATCAGATTGATCTCTGTTACTGAGCATGTTTCTAGAATTGTGATGATGAAGCAGCGTTGTTTCTTATTTCTTAAGAGTGCCTGAAGAATAGGGTGAAGAACCTGTGTAAGGCAGCTCTGTTTAGTGTTGATGAGCCATGAGGAGACTAAGGGAGCTTTAGGGACACCAGGGTTGCTTGAGCTGGGCACTAAATCCACCTATATGATGGTTGTGCTCAGTGCTACTTGCTACTTAACGAGCCTGTATAACTGCCTACTAGAGGTAGAGGTGCTGGCTCTGATTTCAGCTCTGTTATTTGAGTGTCTTAACGACACTGCCCAGCTCAGTCTCCAGAAGACAATGCAGTATTTCTACAGCACCTGAATTTAGTGGCTTTACAGCAGGAAAATTAATAAATGCATGTTGTGGGAATTTAGGGTAACACAGGTTTGATCCTGCTTTCAGAACAAGTATATCCCCTTTTTCATGTAGAAAAGTATGGCTCCTCCACAACAAGAGAGTTCAATGCTTCAGTTGTTACAGGATGTTTTATACAGATTGAGTATGAAGTTTGTGTAGTTGATACTGCATGGCCTTCGTGGGACTAAAATGTGCATGTGGAAGTGTGTGCAGAGCTACTCTAGCAGCCCTACAGGTGGGGGAGTACATGGGAAAAGGGGCTTCTATTTTGGCAGTGTGGTATATTTAAATATGGGCTTTGCAGGTCTCTTCTACAGACTGGAATAAATTGATGTGTGTTTTTTTTTTTTTTTTTGTGTTGGCAGATGAAGGGGCATTAGTGAAAGGAGCAAAAAAACTTGGTTATGTCTTTACAGGCCGGACTCCACATTCGGTTATCATTGATGCGGTAAGTAGTAGATGTGCCTGGCACCGACTGCGAAATTCACGCAGAGCTGAAATACCTCCTGTGCTGTTCTTGTGAGTTCCCCTTTACAGGGACTTGAGGATGCTACATGCAGAAGGCTTTTGCAGACTGAGAGAAGTTGTCTTAATCTATTTTTAGATGCCAAGTCCTTTGCCCTTCCGCGTGGCATAGGCAATAGGAAGTTGCAAGCCTATAGGGGAAATGATAGCAGTTGTGCCTGAAGAATACTTCCCTTGTTTGGGAAACACAGATGAGAATACTCACAGTCCATGGAAATTCATGTCTCTGGGAGATTTTCTGACTGTTGAATGGCTACTGTACTTCTAAATATTTTATTTCTTGTAGTAAAATGGAATTTTGTCTAAGTAAGGCCTTCTGTAGAAGGTGCATCTGCTTAACAAGCTCTGTACGCAGGGGTGTGTAGTTAATGGATTAGAATTGACATGGGCAGTGTCAAACTCATGGTGCCCCATACCTACTAAGTTGCAGTCTAAGCTAAAGTGGCTTTACTTTTTACAGAGGTGCAACTAATATAGTGCTTATTAAGAATAATGGGTGTGTTCTTGCTCTTCCTCTCAGATGCATTCACTTTTAAGTTTCTTGGTACACTGCCAAGCTAAGCACTTAAAATGTGTGTCTTTCTAGGATTTATCACAAACTTCTTACAACTTCTCAGAAAATTGCAGCTTAGTTTAAGGGGAACAGCTTAAGATGAGCAGTATCATCTAGAGCTACCTGGGCTCTTCTCTCCCCTGCAGGAAGACCCAGGCCCACCTGACCTAGTTTTACACACCCCGTACATACCAAGCTGGGAGGGTGGTCAGTCTATAGCCAACAATAAAAGCTGTCGCTCCCAGAGGTTCCTCTCTCTCATCGTTGCTTGCATCAGTGGCAGTATGTGTAACGTGGGGTGGAAATGACTTTTGGTCTCAGGCACGTTGCTCAATTGATTTGTGCCTTGCAGGACATAACTCTGTACTGCAATTAGCTTTTGCTACAGCCCTTTTTTTAACCATATGTTACAAACACCACTGGAGTTCTGAGACTCCAGTAACTCCTACTGCTCCTTCCATCTGTCACACAACAAGAATGGCAAAGACAAGGCATTTCTAAATCCTTTTCTTTCAGGTTGCTCATTCTCAAGCCCAGCAAATAGTTCTTGGTGATACAGGAATTACTTCTTAGTTAACCATTTTCTGCCACAAAAAAATATAACGTAAAATGCCTGTAAACTCAAGTAAAAGAAATATTAAGGCAGTTCAGATGAAGATTATCAAAGATAACCAAATCTGGATGACATGTATGTATTAACTTGAAATAATGCTCACAGTCTGTAATATGTCTTAGTTGATAGCTGTTAAGAAGTAACTGTGTGGTTTAACTCCCAGAGCATGCTTATCCTTCTGGAGTAAGTTATTAGTTCCTTGAAATGGTGTAAAAATAGTAAATGGAAGATGTCACGATGCTAGATGTTCAAGTAAGATTAGAATGCCTTTGTTGAATAGGGCTCTACATGACTATTACCAGGAGAGGGTGCTATGACCACATTTTATTTACACTGAACTGTGTAAACAAAGGCGTTTAACCAGTTTATGTGTTTACATGTGTAAGAATATACTGCAAATTATACTTACAGTAAATGCTTTCTTTTGTAGCTGGGAAAAGAAAAAACCTTTGAAATTCTTAACGTGTTGGAGTTTTCAAGGTAAGTTTTGCTCTAATGTACCAAATGCAAGGTAACAAGACAACTGTTTTTGCAAATATGTTATCGAGAATAAGAAGATTCAGTTGATGCAGTAGAAAAGCTGAACTTCATTCATGTTGTGCTCTTTCTCCATCTCCTCGTTTCCAGTACGGGACTAATACAGAGGTTCTTATAAATTGGTGGCTTCTGGAGTATAAGTGTGAAACTCTCTCCTGCCACTCCAGCTCTGGCTTATTGAGAAGGTGCTGCCCTGGAAGTGTCATTCTGTGCCTCATTGATTTAATGATGTGTCACTTGTCTACTTCAAGAACATGCTTTGAGATTGAGGTTGCCCTTAAGTGCTTCTGTAAATTACTTGGGTTTGAGTAGGTAGAATTTACAACTGGAGGGCTTTTTGGTGCCCCTTTTGAAGAACCTCTCCAGCTATGAAAAACTAAACTTTGGAATCACTCAACTTGTCAGGCTAGTCAGGATTGGCACTGCTTGGGTAGCAAGAAGCTTTGTGTGATGAATTGGGATCTTTAAATCACTGGAGATGATTAAAGGTGATTTTTCTTTGTCAGTTCATAAACTTTTGTCAGTTTGGATGGTGCTAGTCAGCAGGCTTTTCAGCTGTTTTTTCCAATCTTACTGTAGCTTAAACCCTTGAAGTTGTCTTCTCTGCCATCTTTGAGCTGGCTGGTTCTGCTCTAAAGGAGTATGTAAAACTCAAGTCAGGGAAGATTTGGGCAGGCAGCTTTTTTTTTGTCCTGGCTTGCTTTGAAAATTACTCTTAACTACTTCCTCTTTTCATTCAGAATGTAGCTACCTAGACTACTTGTGGTAATATCTAACAAGGTGCTAGAAGAGTCAGTTAGGAATTCTGACAAGTTGAGCAGTACCCCGGTGTCTATAGACAGCAGTAACTGTAGCGTGTGTGCATCAGAGACAAATCTGTCTTAGCTCTTCCCTATGTGTAGCAACTTCCCACTTGATCAGTGGAAGAGTCTTATAATTAGATTTCAAAAAGCACATGGAAGTTTTCCTGTGTCATTAGCCTGCTGCAGAAGTTGTGGGCAGAGCTAATTGCTGTCCTTCCAGACTTGCTTTAGAAAGTCTTGGGAAGGATTGCTTTTTCTCATCATACAGGCTGAGCTCCCTTTCTTACACATCGCTCTTGAGCCCTGAAAAGGGGCTAGATTTCCCTGAGCAACTTCGGAGGAGGAAGATTGCTCTCCACTCTGATCTGTTTGTACATATTGGCAAAAAGGGAACGAGGAAGGAGGATGCTTCTGAGTTCTCCTTTTGCTAAGGAGAAGAATTATATGAAACCACATGTTCTTAGAGTTCTTTTGATGAGTCGTGATTTGCTTGCCTCTGCCTCTTACAAGCTGCATTTTTTCCCAGGGCTCTTTTAAATGAGAGATTAAGAAGTGAAATGCCAAAATGGATAATCTAAAAATTCCAAAATTCTTGCCTACTTTCCTTTGTTGAACATGTGTTTACAGTATGCTAGTATTTACTTTTATTTTAAAAACATAACCCAAACTTGACTGTCTTGATGTGCAACCCTGTTCAGAGGGTCTGACTGTTGCACATAACCCCAGCTGTGTAGTTCTGATTGGACCAATGTGAAGAACCTATAGGGAGGCCAAGAGCTGGTCCATACTGTGATTCCTCTGAGATTTCTGGATTATTTTGAGCTAGGAAGTTAAATAACTACCTTTGTCAGTGCATGGGTACTTCAATGTCTCTTACACCTATAATAAATATGCTTTGAGCCTTAATGATTCAGTTTCTATCCTGAGTCCCCAAAACAGTTTTCCTTGATGAATAAGGAAAAGCTGAAAGTAAATGTGACACCCCTTCTTTCAAGAGGATTTTTGTGCCATCTTGCTCTTCTCCATGTCCTTGCTCATATTTGGGTACAAGTCTGTTTCAGTTGAGTGCTTGATGATGGGAGCCATAGGGCTGAAGCTGGAAATGAGCAATTTGGTGTTTCTCCTTGCTGTTAAGGATTGTGGGGTCTTAAGTTACTACTGCTACATCTCACTTGATCTCAAATGCACTGATCACATCTGAGAAAATTCACTGGCTAGAGCAGGACTTAATCTTCATCACTAAAACTAATGAAAGCAAATATTTTTCTTTCAATAGCAACAGGAAGAGAATGTCAGTGATTGTTCGAACTCCAGCAGGACAGCTACGTCTCTACTGCAAAGGGGCTGTAAGTAATTATGCTACCTAATGGAGAACTTAACACTACCAGTTATTGTTTCAACAGCTGGGGCTGCTGCTGGCATTTCATGGCTCATACATATAACACTTTGGTCCTAAGCAGAAAGTCAACAGGTATTAAGAGATTTGTCATTCCTCCTCTGACTCCTTTTACAGGCAGGAAGGTTGCTAGGCTTTCTACTACCCAGTTGAAATCCCAAAACTAATGGGAGCAGTACCCTTTACTTAGGATTTCACCCAGCTGTGCAACAGTTCAGGAGCTAGACTAAATGCTCTTGTCTGAATCTAATATCAAAATTTGTTCTCAAGTGGTTGGCTCTTGCCTGGCTCAGTTGTGTCTGTCTGCTGTTATTTGTCATCATGACTTGCACCATGTTGTGCTGCTGTTTTTGCCAATAAGAGCAATAACTCACCAAAGCACAAAGGCTGCAAAACTAGCATTGTCCACAGCCACAGTGGTTCTAATTTCAGTGGGAAACTATGGAGGTGGCTTTTTGCAACAGGAAAAACTGTTTCTGACTTCTGAGCATCTGGTTGACTTGAATTTGTCCTGATGTATAAGTCCGGATGCACTGCTCTGTTGGTTTGTTTTCACTCCCTGATTTGATAAAGATATGTCAGCTTCATGCTAGTATGGTGGGAGTGAATTAAGCCCACTGTCACTGTGTGGTATTTCCAAGTTGTATGTCTAGTAGGATGACACAGATCTGCAACTGCTGGTTGCTCATACCCTGCCTGAATTTACACTGTTTCTAGGAGTGTGGCACTGGAAGTAGTGGAGAACATGGGAGTTAGCAGTAAAAAAATGTTATGTTACCTTCCACTTGAGCAGGCTCAGATGTCTAAGAGGAAAAAGGTTGCAATAATTCCTACGATCTGGTGTTTTGTCTTGTATGTTCTGCTGCATCCCACACTCACCTACAGTGTGAGTTAACTGCCTGTTCTCCATGAACTCTTCCATGTTCTGATAATCATCTCCTGTCCTGTCGCTTCCATCATAAATTACTTGTTTTGTATGCTTATCTCTTATCAGCGATAGATGTAGGTTAACTGTCTACTTAGCTTAAGAGTACACGTTTGAGTAAAAGCAGTGTTTCTGTATTTTATGTGTGTAGCAACTTAAGCTGGTAGTTGCAGAATAAAATCCAGAGGCTTTAGATACGTAGGTGATGGTGCAGTGTTTTGATTGCAGCTGTTAAATGGACCTTTTCAATTGTTCTCTCATGTAGTGATGAGGAAGGTTGTTTCTGAGAGAGTCTCGTGGTAGAACCTGATCGGTATTTCTGCCTTCTATTGTTCTTTTTAACATCAGTAGGAATCTTTTATAGGGTGAATTACAGGAAGCTTTTCTGCATGTGACTACAATGTATACTGAATAAAACTAAAGACATATATTCTCTGAAAATCAATATATCTGCTTAGTAATTCAGAAAGGAGTGCCCTTTATGACGTAGTAATGGTGTCCCTTTTATGGGGAAGAGGGGAGGAAGGCAGAGGGTACTTCTGTCCCCGTTATTTAAAGTGGATGCAGTATGTCTGCCACTGGGCACAACCCAGATTACTTAAACCAGAGTCTTTAAAACCCAAATGTGTTACTTGCTAATACCAGAGCCCAAGGTTATTTACAAGTCCACTCAGCTTACTTCACTTAAGCTTGTAAATACACAAATGGAAACTTTATTTATAGACTTACTCTGTTGTAATTAATTTGGTTTTAATAGGATAATGTAATTTTTGAGAGGCTTTCAAAAGATTCCCAGTATATGGAGCAAACGCTGTGCCACCTTGAATACTTCGCAACAGAAGGTAAGAGGAAGAGCATGTTGTGAGAATTCAATTTAGTAAGTAACTTGCAGCATGTTCTGCATTGTCTAAGCTGCAGTGCTGAACAAGATGGTTATGAAGATCAAGTAATGTGTAATCAGCAAATTAACAACTCCGATATAACTTTAAGCCAAAGGAAGTTTGTGCACTGTTTCTGTGCCAATTCAGTAAGGAAGTAAATTTGGAAAGGAAAGATGGGGCTCTCTGCCCATGATGATGGGAAAAGGTGTGAGTCGTACTGCCCAGAATACCTCAATTATACTGGAGCTAGAGGTATTTTTACTAGTGTAAAAGTTGGATGACAGTGTACCTGGCTTTAGGAAGCAGAGTGATAACTCGAACATGCTGAGAAGGCTGGAAGACCAGGACATCAAAGATGATCCAAAATGGTCTTTAAGGCCCTTACGACTGATGTAACACTTCTGTTCATAGGGAAGTACTTGGTTTTCTTCCCTCTTCTGCAGTAGTGGAAGATGGTTGCATTATAGTGAAACCATGAAGCAGTGTTTTTTCCCTAAATAAGAAAATATTATTCAACTTCTTAAAAAAAAAAAAAAAAAAATTTTTTTTTTAAGACATCCACATTCCCAGTAGTGAAAATTTTCTGTTTTATGGCACACGCTTCTTTCTGCTTGACTCATGCCGGAGGGGGGAAAAAAAAGAAATTGTTGCTGTATATTAATTTTTGTCAGTGGTCTACTAAAATGGTTTCCATACTTCATAGGTTTTCTCTACCCCTTTGTGCATATGTAACTCCCATTATTAATGTGAGTTATATGCATACACTGAAGGAATCAACAGCCCTTCTGAAAGGAGATGTGGGCTGTGCAGTATGTTTGACCAAGATCTTCAATCACAAAATGTAGCCAGTTCCTGAATGTAATCTTTTTAAATATAAGGAAGCCAAGCTTGCTTTCATACTTAAACTGAGAAGATATAAAGATGACTATTCTGTTGTTCCAGTATGGCTAGATTGCAATACTGAAAATCAGGGAGAAGTTAGTGCCCGTTAGGCTCTCCTGGTTTGTACCAATGGTAGTAACCAAAATGAGCCAGACTTCTGTTTTACACTTTGTGAAAACTCAAATGCTTTAAAAATATACAGGGAGTTTTTCTGGAATCCAGAGTTTAAGTGTGCATTAAAAGCTCCTGTTGTTCCAGTGAGAGGGTTAGAATTTAGAATTCTTTAGGGCATTAATGATTTGCTGATACTCAGTGTAATTTTACTATATGTAATGGCTGCCTTCTGCTTTGTAGGTCTGAGGACTTTGTGCATTGCTTATGCGGATCTGTCAGAAAATTCTTACAGAGAGTGGCTGAATGTCTACAATGAAACCAGTACAGTTCTGAAAGACAGGACTCAGAAGCTGGAGGAATGCTATGAGATCATTGAAAAGGTAAGATGTGCTTTTTTGATGATCAGATACACATTCCTTATGTGTCTTTTCCCCATGGAATTTAGGCTTTATATGGTAAAACAAACTGTTAATTGAATTAATGAGAAGCCAAAAAGGTATTTTTAGTTTGCAACTTGTTCAGTCCAGAGACCTCTCCAGTTTTAATTCATAAATCTGAGACAAACTTATGTGTAAAAGGTCATTGCTACTTAAACTCTTTTTTCACATTCTTTTTATCTTGCAATCTGGTGTAAGATTGATGTGACTTGATGAAGATAACGTAGAAAACCATTGTGTTGCACCAAGTTTTCATGTGCTAGTATACGAAGAAAAAATTTGTTCCTTTTCATACAGCAGTCTTGGATCAGGTTTTTTGAAGGCTGTTATAGACACTAGACAAAACAAAGTCCTCACCAAGGCCTGTAGTTGCATCAACTGAAAAAACATGAGAAACTATTCTCCATGCAAATTGCAGAATTTGTAATTCTGAAAGGGGAAAGTAGGTGTCAGAGAACTATTTTGAAACTTAACCCCACACTGAATGAAATATTAAAATGTCAGCACTGGGGGCCAGTGTTTTTTTGATACTTGGTCTTGCTGTTTTCTGAAATGCTGGTGGTCACACTTCTCACCTATACCTGTTCATGCTCTCTTACCTTGCTGCAGTTATTTCCCTCTCATTTTATTTAGTGGCTCCTTTAAAACCCTCTCTGATCTTAAATTTTTTTAAAATTAACATCAACACTGCCACCTAAGTTCTGGACCACTACTGTGGAGTTAGTTGGGGCAGAAGAGGGAAGGAGGTTGAGATTAGGATGGGAGCTAGCTTTCATAGGGTAACAGAACTCCAGCAACTTGTTAATAGCTGAAGATTGGGTCCTGCTTTTCAAACTAATGCCATAAATAATCGTTTGTGTTGGTTGGTCAGTAGCATGTGGTTATGTAATCATTGATTCTGTAGGCTTGTGTAGTTCCTTTGAGCTTTCTCCTTCCTGCACTGTGCTCTCGTGCTCTTCTGTTTTCACTGAAGTAAGAAACGAACATGGCTTGATTCTCTTTGTCTGAGGTTTGAGAACACATTTTAATTTTTTCTGTCTACCTTGTGCCTCTTTTCACAATTTAATATCTTGAAGAAAGTGGAACCATGAGTGCCTTGTAGAATTGGAGTTTTCAACTTAGTGCCATAGTGCCAGGGTACATAGTTGCAGATAAGTGTTTTAGATCACTTAATACCTTTGACAGTGATTTACCAGAAGTGATTTTAATGTGAATTTGTAGAAATGCAACTTTAATGTGGAGTGAATGTTGCCATCAAATTTTGTTGCTACATAAAAGAAACATGCAAAGGGAAAATCAAGTTAGAATTGATTGAAAAAGATTTGTACACAGATCAAAGACAAAAACGTAAAGGAGGCCCTCATGTTGAGTCACCAGGCTGACTTGACCCACTTGCTTTCTAAACTTCTTAGAGAGGGGTCTAGGTGCAGCTAGATCTAGTCTTAGTCCCAGACTTGGTCAATGGCTTGTCTAATGGAATTAAAGGGTAAGGAAAATTATCTTGTTGAGCTATTAGGCTTATTTGTCAGGCAATGACTGGTTATGGATCCTATGCAGTTTTGAGGTAGCAGCGATTTAAGATTTATTAACAGTATTAGAGTAAACGACAAAATTAGATTGAATGATTTTTAAGACTTAATCATTGGCTAATTATAAGGGTGATTTAATAAAATTTGTTATAATCAACACTACAAAGATTCCTAAATGAAATGTGCATATGAACACACGTGCACTCAGATACAGAGGTTAACCTGTGATAATAAATTACTGGTACCAAATGATAGTTGAAACCTCGCAAAATCTAGTTGTAGTGAATTAATCACTGTTGTTCTTCATCAGCATTTGTCAGCAGAAGATCTTTGAACCCTTTCTCTTTGTCAGCATCTATCAGTGGACAATTCTGACAGTCTTGTAAATCTCTTCGAACTCCTCACAAAATCCACAGAGAGGCATCACAACTCAGAGGGATCTGATTGCCTGCTGCGATCGTGGAGAGCTCAGTGTCACTTACCATTGCTAGTTATAGGATCCCAAGATGACTGACTTCAGTCATGTTTTCATACAGTTCCCAGCCAGCAGGAGTTTGGGGCGTGGGTAGGGAGTGCCTAATCATCCCAACTCACTGCGGTTGTATAAAGGACAAGAAGGTGCCAGGCAGTCTCTGCTCACTGCAGTTCTAATCAGGGCAATAGAACAACGTGGCCCAGGGGGTTAGCACCACCACAACTGGTAGGAAATACCCGGTGTATTCTGTTCCTGTTAATGTTTGCTATCTGGTCATACTGAGTAGCAAGGAATTGCACTTGAAACTTACTATTTTTTCTTACAGCTGCTATTTCCCAGGTTAAATTTTCTGGTCTGCAGGCACTTATTCTAGACAATAAACTGGCTTGAGTCTGTAACATAAAATCTAATGTATTTTACCAGGCTGATTTTTTTTTTTTTTTTTTTAACCTAAGGCCTCAAATAAGGGTGGGAAAGCTAGTTTGTCAGAGTGAGATCATTGAATCATAGTACAAGTGTACGTGTGGAGATAAACTTGAACTGACTTCCTTCCCTATTTGTACTCTGGCTGAGAGGGCTTCCGCAGGCACAACAGTAACTCCTCTGCTCAGGTAGCTCCACCATGCCCATTACTTGCATATTTAACTGCTTAAGTGACTTGCGGAATAAAAGACAATCTGTGATGGCACACACGGGTTGCATTTGTAACCCTCAAATGTTAGCATGGATAGGGCTAATGTTTCATCAGGAGACTACAGGGTACTAAAGCACATGACTTGTGTGAGTTGATTCTACTACCTTTTAACAGCTGAATATCTCATTAAGAAACTTAAGCTTTGTCAAGACCTGCAACTAATGCCAGCTTGCACACCTGGATGAATAACAACTTCCCCTTCTGTTCTTTATGCTTGCATAGATGCATATAAGCAGGAGCTGCTCTAGCGTTGTCTTCATAGGATCACAGAATGGTTTGGGTTGGGACATTTAAAGATGACCTAGTCCAACCTCCCACCCGTGGGCAGGGACACTTTTCACTAGATCAGGTTGATCAAAGCTCCGTCCAACCTGGCCTTTAACATTTCTAGAAGTGGGGCATCCAGAACATCTCTGGGAAACCTGTTCTGGTGTCTCACCACTCTAGTGAAATATCCCTTCTTTATGTTTAATTGAAATCCACTCTCAGTCGAAGACCATTGCCCTTTGTCTTGCCACTGCAGACCTTGCTAAACAGTCCCTCTCCACTTATATGCCTCCTTGATATTTAGAAAGGCCACAATGAGGTCTCTTCGGAGTCTTGTGTTCTCCAGGCTGAACAACTCACCTAAGTACTTCTGTACACTTCATCTGTTTTCACTTGGAATAATTACAGTCCCTACAAAGAATAGGAGCTGTTACTTTTTCTGTGTAGTTCCTGAAAATACAGTATAACTGAACTCAATTTGTGTCATTTCCTTTAAATGGAACATCTTGTTTAAGGAATCATTAAAATGCTTTTAAAGTTAAAATCTGCTGAGTAGATTTTTGCATTTTGACAAGGTTTATTTCTTACATCTCCCTGTCTGCCTGACTTTTCTGTAACATGGCCAAACCTCTTCAAGCGATTGCTTTAGAATTGCCTAACTCTGTAGTATTAAATTGGTGTACAAGACATGTTTTTCTGGCAGACATCTGTATGTTAACTAGAGATACTTGGATTGATTAATGTTCATACCAATCGTATTACATAAATGTAGTGATTATATCCATAAATAGCTGCGGTAATTTTTGCTTTGAGTGATTGTATCCAGTCTGTATGTACATTTTATGGGAGGGAAATTAGTTTAAATGATGTGATGCCAGGTGACTTTTCTTCTGTGAGTTTAAGAAATATATAAACTGTGACCACTCATGGTGTTGCTATGTTGATTAGTGAATGCTCTAGTATATACGTTCATCCATAGGTGAGCTTTGGAGTTGTGTAACTTAAATTAATTGCTCTTGAAAGATTGCCATCTTTCTGATCAGAAACACTCTGTTCCAATCTGTACTACTTCAAATGCAAATTGCATGCAGAGGAAGTAGAATAGCCACACCAGGAATGTACTATAGTGTATACTGCTTGTCAAAATGCTGTATTAGCCATGAGGCACAACGTACTGCGTTTAATTCCTTTTTGAGTGTGTTTCAAACAGAGGTTTATCTTAAGAAAACAATCCCTCAAATTCTTTTTTTCCAGGATTTGCTGCTTCTTGGAGCTACAGCCATTGAAGACCGCCTGCAAGCAGGTGTTCCAGAAACAATAGCCACACTAATGAAGGCAGAAATTAAGATATGGATTCTGACAGGGGACAAACAGGAAACAGCTCTCAATATAGGTATCCATCTTTCTGGTTGCTTTGAATTTGTCTGATATGTAGCAGGTTACGTACTAGATCTGCTGTGTGCGGTTTTAAACAAAATCAGGCTTGTTTAGGAGGGAATGGTTCCTTGGTGGCCGGCAGGCAGGCATCTCTTTCACTTTGGAGGAGATGGGGGTTTGAGGTGAAGTCTTTGCTCTGAATGTCCAGCTATATTCAGGTTTATTTCAGAAAAAAGGAACACTTCTGCTATTGGTTAAGTGCAATTTTTATACAGAATCAATATATGTATCTGTTCTGATGGAAACTGGAGAGCTCAATCAGACTGATCTCAGTTATACTGTGTATTATATCATACTGTTTTACAGCTTTTTTCCTTACTGACTGCCTCTCCTAGACTTTAATGCTGTTTGGGATATGATGGGGAATACTGTAATACGAAACACATAGCTTAGAGCTTCTTGCAGATCTTGTCTGTGAAAGTAGGTGGATACTTGAATAACTGCTCCTGCTGTTACTCTGCGGCACATCTGTTAGTCAAGTATATTGTGACTGTTAGTGGAAGTGGGTCGCTGCTATTGAGTGTATGGACAGAGTTTAGTATGGGTTGTTTTATCAAGGCAAAACATGGATATCCTTGTCTTAAACTTATTAATGCATCTGAACTTACAAACTATGCACTTAATGCAAAAAAACGCCACCCCAACTTGCAATGATGGGAACAAAAAGTACGAATTTAAGTATCAGACAGGTGTGCTTGGGTACTGATGTAATAGAAGGGTAACCTGCTTAAGTGTTCATCTGACTGCCTGCTTCTGCAGCATAGAAGTAAAGAGTTTTTAGCACTAAGTTTAGGTTCATTGTTAGAAGCAGCCTTTAAACATTAGGTTTCCTTTTAGGTCATAACTGTATCTGATAAAATCAGCCTATAGACCCAACTCTTCGTAATAGTCAAATACAAAGGTTTTATGGTAATACTAGGCTGAACTGGAGGTGCACGTTGTAATTTCAATCCTGTAGCAGGTAGATGGTGTGCTCGGTAGCATTTCTGATACCGTGCTAGTCTTGCGTTGGAAATGCCACATGGCTAAGTGTGCTAGTAGTCAATACATAAATCTTTGAGCCTTTTTCTCACTGTAGATACTTGCAAGGTGGGCAACCTGGGTAGTGGTACCTCTGCTGTTACAGAATGCTGCTGTGCTTGAAATGCTGATTTGTGAGCTGTACCTATGCTGCAATTGTGCCATAGCCCTTTACACAACACTAATAGCCTCCTAGGAGAGGGACTATCCTGGTCTTAGCTGAGTAGTAAAGATTTAGTAAAGGAACAGATCCTGATACAAGCACCCTGCCATGCCCTGTGACATACACCTCTCAAGTATGGCATTCGTGGCATTGTAGTGCCATGATGCTATTGTATTTTTTGATGCTTTTTTTTCTGTAGCTGGTAAATCTGCCCAGAGGCATAGTGGCATTCTGATGTGACATCTCACAGAACTGAGTGACACTTTCACCTTCTTTCTTCAATCTAGAACACTCTGCTTATTCCCCTTGTCTCTAGCATGCCCATGTAAGGTGCCATCCACAACTACATTCACATTTGCAGATCAGTCTGTTATGATGTACAGCGATAGGTTAAGGGGATCCTTAACAGCATAGATTACTTTCTGTTGAAGAAACAATTTCCTTAGCCTTGAGCTCCTGTTAACTTCAAGATTCTCTAACTATACGAAAAATGTGTCTAATGAAGCTGTTTATATGTAGAACTACCTATAGATGGGTCTTGGGTGTACTTCAGGTGGCACCTAGCAGAACTGTGACTCTCTAACTGAACTTACATTACCTTCAGCAGATCTTTTGGCATTTGCTATTTTTTGGTTGTTCTTAAATTTTTTTTCTGCTTAGGTGGTTTAATGCAATTTAAGAATGTAATCTGCCTGCCTAGAATTTTTGTTTACTTGTCAGAACTGAATCAAGTTTCATGTATCTTAGTATGTTGAAGTTGGTACTGAGAGATGAATTAACTTGCTGAACTGATATAGCTGCAGTAGAAATAAACTGGATGGCTTAAGTAGATGATTTAGATTCTAGTTGTCTGGTCTGAATCACTGTCTTCTGATTACGCTTACTTTAAAAGCAGTAGTCACCTTTACAGGAGGGAAGCATTGATTTTTAACAAAATAAAAAGAAGGTATCTACAGATCTTGGCATGAATGCCTGAAATAAGTTGATATTAGTTGCCAGCAGCTCGCGTGATAACAAGTAAATGGCCTTTATAGCAATTGCTTACTCTTAAGGCTGTGAAATAGATTAACTTCCAGCTTGTCTCTAAAACTGGGTTTTTTTTTAATGATAGCACCTTGAAAAGAATAAGCATGTCTTAAAACTCATAAACTATCGTTTTGTTTAGTGTATAATTGGGTAGTAAAACTCTGGACCTTAATTAGCTTCATGCTCAAATGGGCTTGAAAGTACAAACATGTGGCACCCTTCCAGTTTCTGCATGTAATCCATTAAAACTGTAATCAACATTGAATTTCAAACCTAATCCATGTGTATACTTTGTTTCAGGTGTAAATATGTCATCTAGGAAGTAAAAAGTGTTTTCACTTTGTCATTGTGCGTGTAGGTTATGCTTATGGACTCTTGTTTGCTGTATGGATATGCATATGTATTGAGGGGATATTTGAGGTCTTGGCAGCTGCCCCAAGGAGTTGGAGTACTTCATTAATCCATCTTCCTCTTGATTCTTTGGCCTAAAGAACTCACATGTGTGTCTGTTTCTTGCTTTCTTGACTTGTCTGAAGAATAACGATTGACCTTGCTGTGGGGTAGTTCAATGCCTTCTACTCAGCCATGTGCCAGCAGATAGTCCTGCAGGTGAGGAGGATGTTCCTGATAAATACTGCTCAACAATTTGAACTCTCTACCTATAGAAATAGGACTTCCAGGTTCTGAAACAATTTTGAGCATGACATATGATCTTCACTTTTTGTTAGCCAAAATTGTCCTTAGCCAGTGTCTACAAACGACTCTAGAAGACTTAAGTGTTCTTGTAGCTTCATCCTTCTCTTAAAATGATCTGCAGACTCTAGATATCCTTTGCCTTTCAGTGAGGCAAAAAAATCCATGGCAGATATCTATTTACCAACATCTTGGTGCTCACGAGAGTGTGAGAAAATCCGAACTGATGTTAAGAACTTCTGCAGTAACAGGTTATTTTCTGGGAATGGGGATGTAGTGTTCACTGAACTTCATCCCTCACTGACTATGGAATCAATCCCTACTCTTGAGCTCTGTGTTCTTACTTAAGTATGTATTCACAGCTGCAAGTACTGCTTTCCAATCAGAGAATCATAGAAGGGTTTGGGTTGCAAGGGACCTCTGAAGATCTAGTCCAATCCTCCTGCCATGGGCAGGGACATGTTTCACTAGATCAGACTACCCAAAGCCCCAGACAGCCTGACTTTGAACCTTTCCCATGATGTGTCATCCAAAACTTCTCTGGGAAACCTGTTGCAGTCTCACCACCCCCATCATAAAAAAAATTTCTGTATGTCTGCTCTAAATCTATACTTTTTCAGTTTAAAAACGTTGCCGCTTGATCTGTCACTACAGGCCTTGGTAAAAGGTCTTTCTCAGTCTTTTAGAAGGCCCCGTTATGTATTGAAAGGTCTCCCCACAGCCTGTTCTCCAGGCTGAGCAGCCCTAACTGTCTTGGCCTTTTTTCATAGGAGAGATGTTCCAGTCCTCTCACGGCTTCTGAGGCCCTCCTCTGGACCTGCCCTAGCAGGTCCACGTCTGTATTGTGCTGGGGGCCCTAGATCTGGATGCGCTGCTCCAGGTGGGGTCTCATGTCCAAATTTTCATCCACCAATATCCTATCCCCAGGTAAGGCTGCTCTCAGTCCATTCATCCCCCAGTCTATACTGATATTTTGGATTGGTGCAACACAGGTGCAGTTTTTGCACTTGGTCTTGTTGAACTCCCTGAGTTTCACATGGGCCCACTGCTTAAGCCTGTCAAGGTCCTTCTGTACGGCATCCCTTTCCTCTAACTTACCAACTGCAGCACTTGGCTTTGTGTTGTCTGCAAAATTGCTGAGACTGCACTCAATCCCACTGTCTGTTGTCAATGAAGATACCAAATGGTATTGGTCCCAGGACTGACCCCTGAGGGACACTACTTATTACTGGCTTCCACTTGGAATGTGAGCCATTGACTATAACTCTTTGGATGCAGTCATCCAGCCAGTTCCTTACCCATCTAACAGTTCATCCATCAAACCTCTGTCTTTCCAATTTAGAGGTAACAATGCTTCTGTAACGGTAAGCTGTGATTTTTAAGTTGAGGGAACTGAAGCAATGCCAGCACACTTGCCTGTATCCCTGTGTGAAGTTTGAGCAGGGCATATGTGCTGTCTCCAAACACAGGATAATCATCCTTGCCTCAGACACTGGGTTTTGTATGTCTGCAGTACAAACGTGCCTGTTGGCTGTGATCTTGAACTCTGGTTCAAGCAGTCTGTCTTCCAGGACATTTGAAGGGGAAATAAGTCCCAGAAGTACCCAATTCATCTACTTCATGATCTTTTAGTCAGACTTTAAATTAGAGCTAGATATCAATTTACAGGTGTGGATTGACACACTATACCTGGCTTTAAACCAGCAGCTGATTGTACTGTACTCAGAATCATTGACAAAAATGTGCCCTGATCTTAGTGTATTTTTGCTTGCCATGTTAGTACTGCAGGTAGTAACTATTGTAAAAACTATTATAAAACTTTAAAATATGACTACAGATGTCACTTGTAATCTTATAGTTGCCAATTACTCTGATTTATACTAGTGCTAGATTTGAATGATTTCATAGTCCTAAAATTACACGTAATGTATAGATCACCTATAAACTGTTGCTAGTCTTGACTTCAATCCTCCTATTCCAATCTTGATCTCCTTCCTTTATGTTTAATGTGATGACAAGATGCAAAATTACCTTAATTGCAGGATTAGTTCTTTTGACTCCATGACTTCCAGGATGCATGGCACACCAGCTCTATTCTTCACACTTGTTTTTGTTCTGTTTTGGTTTGTTTTTTTTTCCTAGCTCCACTTGAATGGCATCTTGCTTGTTTTGAAACAGATAAAAGGAAACAGTGAGCAGTGGTTTAGAAATTACAGCTTGCTATTGCAGCTGCTGTTCAAATCAAATGCTACTAGAAAAATCCATTGAATTAGTTATACTGAATTTGTAACAGCCTACTGCACAAGGCTGTTGCCATTCCCTGGGGAAATAATAATCCTGACAAACAGGGGAGTGCATAATATTCTCTTTCTCTCCTTAGTAAAAAAAAAATGAAGTGGTTCTTCAGCCTGGGAGTAACTTTTAAAAATGGCAAACTGATTTTTCCCAAGGCAGTGTTTTGTCTGTACCTGTTGAAGCTTCTTTGCTCAATGCCATGCTACCACCTAAGAACTTGTTCACAGTCAGAGTCAGAGGCTATCTCCAAAGCTTTCATATTGTTGGCTGCACTCTGGAATATTTTTCATCCTTTTCTCAACAGGTGTATGCGAGTTCAATGTAATTTTGTATTGTTCTTTAAAGCAGATGATAAACCTCAGCTCATTAACACAAGTAAGATGAAAATATGTATCTGCAAGGTTGCACCTGATACTCATACTCCACACCGTTGGAAATGGAAGAGAAGCAAAACTTCTGGATGTAATCAAACCTGCTGTCTGAAAGGCCCTGACTGTGTGATGTAAATATGCCTTCCACAAAGGGAAATGAGGAATTTACTTTGACAGAAGTTGTTTGTACAGATACACTAACGCTGGATTATACCTACAAAACTAGTCCAATTGTAGAAGATTTTGTAGCCTGGGGAAGTGATTTGCATTGCAATTGATGAGCCTGTATGGCCTTCCTAAGGAACCAAGAATTCTTACAGAGAATAAATTCATACCTCAGTTGTTCTTTTGCTGTTGTGAAATATGGAGACACACTTAATCTTTTTATATGGGCTGTGCTGCTCTGCTGTTGAACCTGTTGGCCTTGCAGTGCTTAATTACTGGAATGTTACTCTTTTACTGCAGTGGCCTCCAGTTTCCATTTAAGAAAAGTAAAAGACTGAGACATTTTTATAACTACAATTTTTTAAACTTACTGTCATTAATTTATATATAAAAACACAATAGAAATACAAAACAATTGTTTTATTTCCTTTTATTGTTGTTACACAGAAAAAGGCATGTGCTTCAAATAAATGAATTTGCTGCTTTTTTATGAAGCTAGGGGACTGTGCCAGTCCAGGGAGAACTTGTGTGAGCTTTTAGGAAAATGCAGTGGGGTCAGTCCAGTGGGAGTTTGCATTTGTCTCTTGCCATTAATAAGAACTGGAATTAAAGTATTTATTCTGGAGATGCTAAGTATCTATATCCTGGGTATGACTGTCTCATGCCAGTGGCAATCATGTGGCAGAGGAACTGCTGCTTCAGTGGCACTGAGTAGTATTGCAGTCACTGGCTTTCACCCCTACAAAAATAAGGGACTTTTTTCATCTTGAAATTTTGCTTTGACTTCTGGTGTCCTGGCAAATGTACGGAACTGCCTTCCGAGTGCTGCTCCAGACTACGGCAACTTGCTCTTGTTTCATGCCACAGTGTTGCACTGAGAATAATCTAGTACAATTACCTAACGCCTATATGAGTTGGCAAGGGCTCAGTGTGTGTCACTGATCTATAGTTTTTGATGAAGCTCAGGACCTCTCACAGTAAACTCTCAGGAGTAAAAAATGATCATATAATGCAAGTGTGGGCTGAGGGGAGTGGGTAGCACCAGTGGCTTCCATGTGTGTGCTTCTAGTCCTGTGGCATAGCTGCAGCTGTGCGTTCAGGTCTGTTCCTGTAATGTGTGGAAGGCAGTTCTGCCTTCATGTAGATAAAAAGAAGTTTAGGTTTAAAAATACTTATTCTTGTTCTAGGGCTACATCCTCTATTTACTGTGTCTAGTTCATACAGTGTTTTCTTTGGTTAAAACATCTTAAGTGATATACTTGGGAAGTGAAGATAAAATGCAGCCTGTGTTGCTAGTAAAGTTGGCAAGTTCTTGTGTCATATACACCAATGTTTTCAGTTGCCTGCTTCATAGGAGTAACTGCTCAAAAAGTAAATTATTTGACCTATATCTGTTTATCCTAAGAGTTTAGCTAAACCTTAAATATTCTTCCAAAAAAGTAAATTTTTTTTTATTTTTTTTTCTCCTGCAGGGTACTCTTGCAGACTCATTTCCCAGAGTATGTCTCTTATCCTGGTCAATGAGGATTCACTAGATGTAAGTAAGCAAATCCTGGAATGATTCTTGACAGAAGGAGGTATTGCTAACAAAAGGGAAAGTTGTTGTTCTCTTTCTAATTCTTTTGCTTGCCTTTAAAGGTAGCAACGTAAACAATTTGGGCTAAAACCAGGGGTGGGCTGTGCAAAATGTATTTCCAAGGTCTCCAGTCATAAGTTGTATAGATCTAAGTGTAGTCTTGGAACAAGAAGCTAATTAAATCCCTGGGTTTGATTCTGCTGCCAACTGGTGAATGTCATCAGGAATATACAGTTATGCTTTAAGGTGTAGGAGTAACATGTCTAAAGAAAGAAAAGAAGCTGAAATACTCATTTTAACATAGTACATTATCTTCAGTATTGTGTGGAACAGCTGTAACCAAAGCTATGCCTGAGCGAATAGCACTGTGAGCTTGCTTAGGTGCAGCTTTTGAGCCCTAAAAATTGGATTAAAAATAGCCTGCAGGTGGTTTCTGTGTTCCTCAGGTATGTGCAATTAAGTACAAAAAATCTTACACTTGTACATGAATCTTCCAAGAAGATCTCTTTCCAGTCTGCCTGCTTCAGCATCAATATTTTGATATCACTTGAATATTTGATTACTATTAGAGGTATTTGTAGGACAGATAAAAAAAATGTATATAGTAGGCAGCATCTGATACTTGCGTTTAGAGCAGACAATTAATCCTCCTTGATTGAATGGGAGGTGCAAAGCTTGTATGTTTGAGTATCAAAGGAGTTACTGGATAACTGGAAATTTGGTGGGAGAGGGGAATGATATTGTGGCAAAGTAATTGCTTAGTAAGCGTTATTTTCGAGTTGTGATTATGTGATTTTTAGTTAACAGCAGCCTTGACAGTGTTTTCAGCTCAGACTCACGTTCCTGTATGTGGTTGTGGCATCTCAAGGCTTAGCATTCTAACTTGCCAGAACTCAGGAGATCCCAGTGAATCCAAGGGGAAATGATCTGCCTCCAGAGGCTGGATTGCTGGTTTCTGTGCAGCATAATGCACCCCGATAGGAGCTGTCTCACTGCTGAGTTAAATACTGAAGTGCCTTGATGAAGACTCCCATCTGTTCAGACCATCTTCTCCCATTTTTGCACTTCTGTATGGTCCCCCTTTAAGGGAACTGTTTCCTTTCTGTGCGATCTAAATACTCTGCTTTTGTTGAGCTTTCTGCCACATTTGGCTGATTGGTTAGAAGGAAGAAAATGCTTGTACTTTGTTTTAATTTAAAGAAATTTCTTACACATTGTGAAGCTCTGAAATGTTTTGACCCTGGAAATAAGGCTCTTATTTTGATGTGAATTAAAAGTAGTTCTTTTAAATTTGCGGAAACAATGTGCGTTTTTTGATGCCTGTTAAGAAATAATAAAACATTTAGATAAAGCTCTTTTTATGACTAAAGCAAGGGGTGCAAACTAAAGATGGGACAGAAGTAGTTCTTGCTAGATCAGAGGAAGAAAATGGAGCTAGTGATGCTTGGTATTTATAAACATAGGAAGTTGGACAAGATAGTCTTCAAGCCATGTTGACTTGACTTTTTTACTACTTCTGATTTCGAATTAAATACAGTCATATAGTGGAAGAGTTGTTTTGGTACCTCTGTAGTGAGTGTAATATAGAAGGTGCTGAGGAGTACCTAACAGCTTCAGCACCTGCTTTTAAATTGTGATTTCTGTTAATTGCCTGATAGGACCATGAGAGGGCAGGATGAATAATGAATTACTATGTGTGCCTTAACAGTGAGCACTTCAACCATGGCCATTTCCTTTAAATGTCAAACAGCAGTGTAGGTAGAATGATTCAAGGACTTTCAGTAAGAGGCAAAAATGAATTTGCCTTTTTTGGCATGAAAGGCTGGATTTAAGCAATAGGTGAGAAAAAAGTAGCTGGAACTCAGCTCTCTTTTTTTCTTCTCTTCCAATCTTCAACAGGAGGAATGGCTTGGCCCTCGCGTATGTGTAGAACCAGCTCTGAGGAATTGGTATAATTGCAGTCCTATCTTGTTTACAGAACTGACATAGATTTACTGAAATACATATGTAGCTGTACAAAGGAATATGTTTACATATATTACTGTAGGATTTTTAGACTCCAAAAAAGGCTTCTGTGTTTTGTTTTCTTTTTTTTTTTTAACACTTTGTATGTTTTTCATTGCTATGGGAAAGTAGGGATTTTAGCTAATTTTATCTATGCTGTTGACATTCTTGAAGTCCTATTAGATCCTTCTGCTTTTTAGACAAATCTTTGATTCTTCGCTTGAAACATGAGAAAATGGAGGCCTATGACAGCTGGTTTTCATTCAGTAGATCCGATGTGATGTTAAAAATGCTAGTTTAGTGAGAACTCATTGTGAGACTGTATCTGTACAGCTTGATCTGCCTGCAGCTGATGGGCTGGGTATGTGGGTTCTGGGGAAGGCATGCTGACAGTCTCCTTACGTGCCCCACTTTTGAGTCCTTTTCAGAGGGCCAGCTGCTGATTTGACAGCTTCAGTTGGTAACCCCTGCCTCGGTATATACACTAAATATCAAACTAATTGTAATGAAGTGAAACGTGTCCTTCTTATTCTTCTTTTCGCACAGCTCTACAGAAGCAGAAATGCTTACC
The DNA here is from genome assembly GCF_018691265.1 of Tyto alba. Lineage (NCBI taxonomy): Eukaryota > Metazoa > Chordata > Aves > Strigiformes > Tytonidae > Tyto > Tyto alba. The sequence goes on along the minus strand of NW_024881282.1, from coordinate 21,745,039 downwards.
AGAGAGAAAATGAAACTGGAGAAAGAAATAAGAGCTAAAGAATATAGGATACAGAAAATGCTGAAAGATGGGAACTAGTGTACTCCAAGAAGTTAGAGGGAATCTCCTATATTAAAAATATCTGAAGTCTTGTTTCAATTCCTTTCTGTACTTAGCATATGCAGTTTGAGGGTTTTATAGTCAACTTTTTCCCAAACTTCAGCCAAGAGGTGTGAAGGGCATAGTCATGTAATGTGGGACCTGAACTGGCAGAAAATGTCATTGGCCAAAGCATGCTTTTTCACTTTCCCACATGCCAGCTTTGCAAATACTGTAGAGTGCCAAAACTTCATGTGGCATGATAGCAGGATCCCTGTGGAGAGAAGTTAAGTTAGAAGAGGCTATCTACTCCTTTCCGCATCAGAGGGAGGGTATGAAAGGGAAAAGGTGATGGATCTACCCACCCACTTGCTAGAATCTTGAATCCGTTGCCCAGTTTTAGATGGAAGTCTTCTGAGGCAGTGGTGGGGACACAGGAATGAATAGCCATCTCTGCTGTTGAGGAGGTAGAGACTAGAATCAGGTCAGGAGTTAGCAGGGCAAGCAGTTTTTTTCATAACTTCCTTGTAAGTAAACATCGTGCTCCTTTTTTGAGGTATTCTGTTAGCTACTTGAGAAGCAGAAAATGGATGCGTGGAAAACTGAATGTAGAAGTCTATTTTTGCAGTGATACCCAAAAATTAAAAGTTAACATCTGGGTCTTAACTCCAGGGGGTTAACTTTTTAACTTCTTGAGAATCTAGACTTTGTAAACAGCTGTACTTCAAATGAGAAAATGAGTACAGATGAAAAAAAAAAAGACAGGATAATAAACTGAATGGGTTAAACAGCCTAGGAAGATTTGAGGTTGTATTAGTCTTCATCATATAGATTAAGATAAGGAGGAAGTATAAAAACTACTGTTACAAGTTTCTATTGACAATCTGTCCTCTTAGTATGTTGAAGTGTTGGCAGATTTATTGAATCAGTCTCCACTATGAACACCAATCAAAGGTATATTGACGGATAGACCTCATGATGGTAAAAGGGGGTCATTTGTCACGTGCAAAATGTGTGAAAATACTACTGGAGTCTCTTGTCTCAATGCCAGAAATCACTTCAGTTGGATAGAGGTGTGGAGCCTGTTTTAAAACTCTTGAGGACTCTGTATTTGTCTTCAAAGAGCGTGTGGGGATGGGGGACTTTCTGACTCTACGGTATACTGGCCTCGAAGATGTATCTGTTACTCAAATAAGAACCGCTAGTCATACTTAAAACATGAGGTGTCAAGGATGACACAGTCAGTGATATGAGCCATTTTGTGTACATCTTGCAACATGGCTTAGTTTAAGGACACTAAAATGAGAAGCCTTGGTCAAACCTTGGGTTGACACAGAATGAAACCCCTCCCTCTCTTTGCCTGACCTCTGCAAACATAATCAGCTTTCTTTTGGGCATACTTTAACATACCTAGATAAAAAAGGAAACCCTATCATCATCTTTTCCCACCTGCCACTTCCAGTCAGTTAAGTAGCTGAATGAGGAGTTGTGTAGAATACAGATAGCACAGCAGCTGCTCCTAATTTTTTAAGTTGGAATTGTAGTGGTGCTGATGGCCCTTGCTGAATTGAATGCCTTACACATTGATTTTGGCTTCAGCTGTGGTGATCGGTAGTATCACAGTACACGTAAGGATTCACTCTTGCAGATAGCTGAAGACACTTTGCAGAACTCAGTGCTAAACCCTGGCCTTGGTCAGTATTATGTGGTGCCTGGTTTAGATAAGGTAGTGGTGGGAGAATGGGGAGTGGGAAGAAACAATAGAGGGGTTCCACCTGTGCATAGCAATATATCTTCCACACATTCTAATTTTAGCTGATTCCTTCTGGTTTCCCTTTCATGAGCCAAAAATACAAGCTAATACTATAACAGTACTAAAAACCGTAAAAGATTGGTGCCTGTCTTTTTCATGCTTTTCATTTTTGTAGCTTTACTTCTTTGAAATGACATCACCTAAATTTTACAATTATTAAAGCCTGAGAATATCTCTTTTCTGGTCCTGTAACTTTAGATAAGTCAGTTGGAGATGACACACTTAATCTCAGCTGTACATGTCTGGCAGAGGTTCTAGGGAAAGGGGTCATGACTCTTCTTGAAGTGAATTGAGTTTGAAAAGTGATAGTTGTTAAACAACATCCCCTGTGCAAAGTTGAGAATTTATTTCAGACATACCGTGCATCAGTATTCTTGGAGCATTTCAGTGTTAAGTGCAAATTTTGTACTTGAAATAGCTTCTAAAACATAACCATGGTTAATTCATGTTGAATAATGCAAATTTCTGAAGAAGCCACTAAGTGGATAGCTTTTAGAAAAAGCAGCAGGTAAAATAGTATCTATTCTTAGTGTATTCAAGTTAGTTAGATGCTTCTACATAAAAAAAATCCTTCTGGAAAATATATGTTCTAATTTTCCTCCACTGCCCCCTTACCTAGTAGACATTTCAGTAATTTCATGTGTGGTAGGCTTTGGTTATAGAATCCAGCTCTAAACTAAGATGATAGTATTAGAAGCTTTTCAGTAAACATAAACAATAGAGGTTTTCTGAACATTAAAAAAAAAAAACACAGAGAAATGGAGAACCATGGCATGTCAGGCAAGCAAAAAAACCTCATTGATATATAGTTGCTGGTCTTTTAAGTGAAGAAAATGGTTGATTACATGGTACATCATAAAGACATATCTAATATTGGAGGTGACTGTTGTGCTTCAGCTCAGATAACATGTGTTTTTTCAAAACAGGAGCACAAATGTGTGAAGCTTTTTACAAATCAAAAATGCTTTGTATTACATCAGTTTTGTTTTCAAACCAAAATAATTCTAGTCTTTATCACAATTTTGAAGTAGAACTGAATTTTGCACAGGACTAAATGTAACTCTTATGTGCTTTGTTAATAATTGCCCCTGGTTCTTTTAATTCTAAGGTGTCTTTAGGTACTTACTGCCAATTTTTTAATGTTGGGTCTTCATAGTCATACTTTTATATGTTGCACCTGTAACAGAAATTATGACTTCTGTTCAACTTAGTCTAAAATCTTATCAATAGAAGATTCTCACACTAAAATTCTGTATCATTGTATTTAATGTATTCCACCTCTGAAATCCATTAATGCTAAAAATGAATTTTACAGGATCCAAGATGAGCTTAAAATCTTTAAAGATTAATATACTTCCCCTTTGTGCAGTCCCTGTGTGACTTCTCCCCCCACGTCTGCTCCTTGGCATGCAGCAGCAGGTGAGATGCGATCGAACAACTGTCTTGGCTTGTTTTTGAGAGCTAAATTATTTTTGAAATCATTCACTGGAGGGGAAAAAATCAATCATTTCTGTTCTCATCAGCGTGCTACTGGGAATAGAAAAGACTAATCCCTAGCTTGATTCAGCGGAATTCTAGAAACTTAGCATAGTAATCTGCAAATGTTTATCCCTTATAGACTTAACTACATGCATACATATGCTCGTTTGGTTTATCTTTTCCTGATAAAGCTTTTCCAAGTGAAAATATTTTGAGCATGAGATTTACTTTGAGTGTAATTCTTGGATTCAGTTTGTGTTTAATTCAATTGGAAACACCATGAAGTATTATTGTACAGCTCTTAACCTGGACTAACTTCTTCCATTGGCATCTCATAGAAGTTGAGTTGAGAGCAGTGTGAGGGAAAGCTGGGAAAGGGAAATGAGCTACCCAGAGAGGCCCTGGAATACCTGAATTGGAGAGTAGTGGATATTACAGTCGAGGAGTGCTGGGTTTGTGTTCCCCCCACCTTCAATGCCATAAAAAGGAGAGCTGGGAACTGTATCAGCTGGTTATCACGTTGGGTTGTATTTAACAGCAGTGGAAGGGCAAAATTGGAAGGACCCAATTCGGAATCTGTGGGTAGTATTTTGCTGTAAAGTAATTTTATTGATATAAATGGAGCTGCACAGTGAATGTGTCCTGCAGAACTCACGTGCCTGGTCTGGCAGTCGTGGTCCTGTGTTACACACAGATGTGTAAGTAACAACAAACTGGTATGCCAGTATAAGAACCCTCAGTGTCTACTGATGATAATCTGACTAAATGTATAAGTGTAGAAGCAGAAGTTCACCTCCCTCACTTCCCTGCTTCCTCAGTTGTTATCTTGCATATATATGCCTCACTGTTTGATGAGCTCTTGGATGTGAGCATGATAAACATGTTTGTGCTACCATGGTATTGTGTAGTATTCTTAAAAAACAAACAAAACTTCAGTGTAACTTGTTGTCAGCAATCAGTGTTTTGACTTCCCAAACTGGGTCTTAGGATCTGCAGGGAAGCTTTACATGCACTGATCTCTTGTATTGTAGTGGTGAAGAGTGAGGACCCGGAAAACTTGGTTATTTTGTTATCTTACTTCTGCTGTTCTGTAGGGTGGCGTTACTGTGCAGGTTCTATAACCTTTAAGAAAAATACCTTAAGCTTGAGAATATTACTGGATTTTTCCAATGACCTTCATTTTATGGTCATATTTCCTTCCCGTACTTTTGAACAGAGGTTTGTTTTTTTTAAAAATCTACTAAGGAGATCTTTACCAGGCATCATTATTCATTGTATTTAATTACCGATAGATATATAGATCTGGGATGATCTGGGAATCACATGTAAACTGCTGAATCTCTTGAGCTGTGATCTGGTCACTGGATTTACACATATGCTAGAAATAAGCATATCTTCCTCATTTGCTGCATAAAATTTTTTCTAATAACCACAGAGAAAATGCTAATGGTCTGTAGAAGGTAGAAGAACCTGAGCAGGCCATTAAAAATAAATAGTCTATCAGTGGGTCTGTATTCAAGCAAGCAACGTGGTTCCAACAGTGGCTACTATATTTATCAGGACAAAGATTTGTATAGCATTATGGCTTCCATAGGAGAGGTATTGGCTTCACTACAGGAATTTCTTTAGCATATGCAATGTGAGTTTTTTATATAAACTTGTATTTCAAATTCTTAAGCACAACTACAGAAGACAGTGCCTGTGAAGCTCTGAGAAACTTTGAAGGTGTTGCTTTTTAGATCCTGGTGTTCCTGCTATTGGAAGAAAGGGTGTCTGCGCCTTGTCAGTGATGTCATGCTGATTACTCACAAGGAATGGGGGTAAAATCATACTTCCAGGGAATGAGGGTAAAGTCACTGTCAGCTTTTGAGATTAAAACCCAAGCTACCTGCTGCTGGGGGCTCCAAAGCATTGTTACGTGTACTTCAGTCCTACTAAATAGTAGTAAGGTATACAGATAACTGCTGGGGAGGTGAGAACAAGTCCTGTACTGCTAATGCCTTGTAGATGCTTTGAAGATTACATCTTGTGTGTTGCACAAGAGACTGGATTAATTTATTTTTTTTTTTTTTTACCCTCCACAGCCATCATCTGCCCAAATGCTTTCAGAAAAGGTTAGTGTTCAGGAAAATGGATCCAGGTGGACAAGCTCAGTTTTAGCCAACTATCAGCTCTCCTTTAGAGCACCATCTGCGATGCTCCTCTAGTGTCTTGTGACTGATAAGTTCAATTACCAGTTAGCCTGGAATTGTCATTAGCTCTTCCCTGTAGTACTGGGAACTTGCAAAGGAAGCTAATTAGGAAACTTAAGGAAAGAATACATTTCTGTGTACTATATTCTTTTTATTGCTTAAATCTGTTTTTCGTAATCTAGAAAGACACATCAAGCTAATCAGTAGTTAAACAAGGAACAGTGTCTAATAATCAGATAAAAAATATTAGGTAGAAGAGATTTAGTGTTCTTATTTGGTTTTGAGGGCCAAATAGAATCTTTCATAACTCGATGTATTTGATAATTTGCATAGAAAGTTAGTTGTATGGATCTGGAAAATATACAGCTCTTCATGTGAAAAGCTGCTTTGATTTGAGCCTACTGCATAGAATTACAAATGAAAGAATATAGGTGTTACCTGGACCCGTAGGTTTAAGTACACACAGGACTGTGTAACTTAAGTATTAGATTACCATTTTCTCAGGAAGTAATACTAATAGGTTTGAGCTGTGAGCGGAGAATGAATTGGACTGGTATTTTTGTTTCATCCTGCTTTCCCTTCTCAGCATTCATTAGTGACTCTTTTCCCTTATCTGTGGTGCTGTTTTTTCTGTTAGTGTTTTCTGGCACTGTGGCAGTTGGTTTGAATGAAGTGGGGGCACTTGGACCTGAAGGTATGCAAGGACCATTAGGAGTCTGAAGACCAGGTTTCTAAATAACTCTTCTTTCCATAGCTGGGAACTGGGGGGCTGGGGAAGGCTATTAAAAAAAAAAAAAAAAAAAAAAAACACTCTTTTTTTTTTTTTTCTAAGTTACTTTTCCCTTCATTTCTTAAGGTCTAATAGTGATCCCATTTGACAAGACCCAGAAACCTTTTTGTGGCTTTAGGCTGCAGTTATTTTAGCAGCTGGATGCTCATCCTGCTAATGTCTTGTCCATGCTACAGGACGGAATAGGTCATTTTTCTTAAAAATGGAAAGAAAGAGTGTGCTCCCTGAGTTGCATCTCAAATTTGTTGTCTCGCTCTCATATGTTAGAGGAAAATGACTGGGAACAAACACTATTTCTCTCAGAACTGCCAATGATCTTCACATATGTGAAGGCTTATCTTTAAATACATGATCCCTGATTTATCCAGATTTGTTTTCTGTTGTGTAAGTAACAAAGTAATGATGGCTTTAGCTGGTTGGCCCAGGAAGTATTTGTTTGCTTTGCAGATGGGATTTTTTGCAGCATACTGATACACTTCTTCCTAATAAGTACAAGAGACCGTGAAAACATAAGGATGCATAATTAAGTGAAAACAGAATTTTGTTAAATGAGAAGCTACTTGTCAAATGCATTTTTTGCTTCTGCTAAAGCATGATGGTTTGGTTCTTTTAGGGGAATAAGACTCAGTGGGTGTCTGATATGTAAGTAAATGTATTATGGATGCTGATCCTCTTGATTGACGTGGCTAATGTTACACATCTCTAGAAACAATTCATATTTGTATTTTGTATTGAGGGGTAAGAACTAAATACTCGTTAGTTCTATCAAGATAATTATTTTCATGTCTGATTCTCTACTTTGGAGCGGGGGAGGCCTTGTTCATGCAAGTTTGTGGGGTTTTTAAGCGTGAGTAGTTTTCCTTTCTTGGTGTAAAGGCCAGCCTAAAGCAAGAGTATTGGTTCACCTACACTGTTAACTTAATGATGGTAGTGGAGAACTACTGCTTCAGGGTAAGTCTTGATTACGCCTTTGGAAAACGAAGATAGAGATATAGGTATCTATGGCCTTTATTTTTTTGTGGTTCCCATAATACTGCTTTGCTAAACTCTTTTCTGAAGATTAGTTCCTGTTTCTTAAGAATTAGCGCATCATTCTTGTAGCTGAAGCTTGATTACTCTGAGTCTACTCATCAAATCATATAAAGGAATAATTTTCTTGCACATGAGAATTAAGGAAAAATGTTTCACATTTTCTAGCTTCAACTAGAAGTCCCACTGAATTTTTCTGGGCTGATGGGTTTGTCAGAAACTAGAATTAAGCAGTTCTCCAGCTGTGTGAAGTTAATACCTGTCTGCATATGTGTTCTGCCTTTTACCCTTCTGTGTAGAGTATAACTTAACAGAGAAATCTTTTAGAAACTTCTAGGGCTTTTATGTGCCTTTGCCACGATGACGTCTGCTTATTTTTTACTGAAACAATGTGTCAGGCTGTGTTATCACATTCATAACTCCAGGTATTTAACTGAGGTGGTGACGCTAGAGGGTCAGTTTTGATCTTTCTTTAGGAAGCGATCTGTTAAGAGAAGATGAGCTGATTGAAGCTAGGTAGTTGTTTTGCCAGTTGCTGGGTTAACACAGAGGACACAGACACCAAGTTAGAGAAACAGGCTTATTTTACTTTACTTTAAAGCAGCAGAAAGAATAAGCAAGGTAAAGCACCTAATCATTACAGCATAAAACTAGCTAGACTGATAAAGAAAGATACATCACCAATTGCCCTCATACTTTACCATCATCCAGATCTGTGCTTCAGCTGGGGAGCCCCGTCACAGCGAAGGATGGGAGAGCCTCTCCCAGCAGTTGGGAAGTCCTACACAGTGTGTCCACTCGTAGGTGAGGTCTCCATCTTCGCTGTGAGAGGGTCCAGCTTTTATACAGTTTAACAAACAGATCTATAAATCTATATGACAAAATGCATGGGAGACATCTGGTAATGTGACTTGCCTCTCTTGGGCGCATCTGGATCTGTCTGGGATCTGGGCACGTCTGAGGAGTTCCTGTTTTTCTTTGTTTAAAATTTATAGTTCCTTCCTGTTATTTACTTGTGGTTTTCAGGGCTTGTTCCCATGGTCGCATTTCATGCTGATAAGATGCTGGTTGGGAGGTTCACTCAGAAGTCAACTTTGGTTTGAAGGCTATGGTTCAGGCCTTTTTATTTCAGTAGTTCAGTGTAATACCTTCTCCATAGTTTCAAGAAAAAACTCATTTCCATGTCTTGCCTTTTCAATTAATTCCCAAATCCTAAAATTATCATAAATGGTGCTCTAAGCAGGCTTAAAATCACAGTTCTGAAATGTCAGAATGTAATGCTTTTTTTGGAGAGCTTTGGGAATATGAGCATTAATCAGAGATGAGATGATTCATATGTCCTCTTGAAGCTTTCATCATGCTGGGTCATAGTGGTATGTATGCTTATCACACTCTTTCTCAAGCTAGCCAGGCAAAGCAAGAGTGTATTTGTGAAGCTCTTGACAGCACTGATGGACACCAGGGCAGTGGTGGTGGTAAGACTTTGAGACAAATTGCTTCATAAGCTTAATACTGGTGTAATCTCTTTACTTGCAAACTTGAGTCTTGTGCTCCTTTTGGGTAGTCCTTTTTGACTTCTACTCAGGAATAGGTTAATCTATCAAGAGTTAAAAATCCACGGAATTTAGCTGTCCCCTTATACCACTGTTCTAGTACCAAACCATGGTAAAAGTAGTGAGTTTTTGAGTAGTGAAAAGTAGTGAATTGAGCAATGGTAACAAGTTCTATGAGCATGTTTCTGGGTAGGCTGGCTGTATTTCATGGCATGCCTCACTTAAGTAAAGCGTATGTCACAAATTCAGCTTAGTCACTGAAGCATGCTCCTCAAGCTGTGGCGAAGCCTCCTGTTCAGCACAGTGTCTCTTGTTCTGGTGCAAGATGTGCTTATCCTGGGAGTGCTTCAACCTTTTTCCTTCTATATCATGAACTTTTTGCTACTGTTTTTCTAAATGCAGCATTATAAACATCTTGTGACATTATTTGTGTGGTAAAACCAGCTGTGGAGAACATCAACTGTTTCTGAATTGGTGATTTTCCAACCTTTTCATTTCCTTCCTTTCCCACCCCCTCCACAAATCTCGAATTTGTGCATATTTGTGCATATTTGAGCTGTCATAGAGCTTAGACTTTGCGGCTTGCCCTTGATTTGATAGAAGAAAAGTGTATACTTGCAAAAGCAGAGTGTTTCCATATGACAAGGCAACTCTTGTGCATCCTTGCTATTTGCTCAAATAGTCATTGTAGGATATTATGTTTATTGGACCCTTTTAGTCTTATGGCAGCTGGATTAAATCTTAACATTTTAAACCCAGGCAAACATTAAAGTGAAAAGGTATACTTGTGTTGTGATGATGTCTTCCTATGGCAGATCAGACCACCTGTGTTTTCACACTCTGAGAATTGTATTACTAGCTTGTCATGAACAAGGTGTGTCATTGGGAGAAATCAATTTTTAATTTTGAATAGGTGGTTCTTAAAAAAAAAAAGACTTCTCAGATTTGTTTATAAATACATATTGTGTAAATAGTTTCGTTCTTTTGGTTTGCTGCTCATGTATTTAAGAAATGCAACGGCTTGCAGTGTTACTTAGAGAATTCTGTGGGTAGATGCTTTGCTGTTTACTGAAGTACAACCACAGTGGGGTCTGCAAACTAGATGACAAATGAGTTCTTTATAAGTAGGATTGCTGTAAGCTGTGGCTGCACTAGTACTTATGGAATGGTTGAGTAGGTGCTGTGTTGTTGAGCCATGGAGAAGTCTGAAGGAATGAAGTGGTATATAAGGATTAGTCTGTTCTTACGGTGGCATGTATCCTGGAAGTACAGTCACCCACGGACCACCTGTGCTGCGGTCTGTCATGACGGTTTGTTACTGCATCCTAATAGTTGAGAACAAAACTGTTGATCTTAAGCTCGGTTCTAATAGCCCTGACTTCTTGTGGGCAGCAACTCTTCACTTCAGGACTTGAGAGAAACTGGACCACATCCTCCAGCTGCTTATTCCAGAATAATGCTGTTGAAATGACGGGGAATTCTTCAGACACAGCCCTGAATTATTTAAAACTTTTTAATGAAATTGCTCAGACATTACTCACGCTTATTGGAACAGTGCTGATACTAGATACTGGTGCAAATTTTGTTGAAATGGTAATGTGTACCACAAACATGCAACAATTTCTTACAGGACTAACATTTTTGGTTGCTAAAATTGTTAACGTTGATAGCTTCTGCTGGCTGAGATAAAGAATACAAGGTGCTTGTAGGGTTGTGCAGTTACTTCACCCTACACAGTCATGTTCCATTGGGAGTTAATTTAATGCAAGTGTGTTGTCTTTCTTGAAAACCTGTGTTGGGAAGCAGTTCTGTCAACGTGGTTGTAAATCCTGGGTTTGCATGATCTATTTATTCTTTACTTTTCATCTCCTAATATGTTCCAAATTTATGGCAATGTGTCTAAGATGTAGTTGGGTGTTTGCATTTCCATAGCTAATAAACTGGTTTTAAATATTCTCTAGTTAGTAGGCTAGTATTTGGGATCACTGTGTGCCCCTACAGGCTGGGTTTTATATTTAAATTATGATATTACAGCTGAGAAGGGGGCATGTGCATGGCATAGCCAGCTGTGTGTTTGCATAGTATCTACTGAGGCTTCAAAATAATGAAACCAGAATTATTTTCCAGGTGCTGTGGACTTTGCATCTTTATCAGGAAAAATCTTTTTTGTGATGCAGTGCATTATAACAAGAACTTTCTCCAATTTATTTCACCTTAAATTAAGGTTTGCAAGCTATAGCTTTCATCTGATTAATGGATTTTTTTAAATTAGAGTGGATTATGCTCTGACTTCAAGATTTAATATGCTCTTCCATGTGGAACTAATTGCTGATCTGGTACGAAGTGAGTACTGACACTTCTTGGAAAGCCTTCATGGAAAAATACTTCAAATGATCCAGCATGGCAATTCATGTAACACAGCTCTCAAATCTAAGGTGAAAGCCTGGCTATCTAGTCCATTTTCCTAACGTGCCTGTTCAGTGTATGTGTCTGGATCCTCTGGTGCTCCTTTCTAGTCAGGTAAAAAGAATTGTTCAATACATGGTGGGTTTACTTTTTTTTTTTTTACTTACCTGGATCATGAACAATAAGTAACTTCTTCATCCTAGAAGGGTAACCTGGACATTAGTTCAGTCTACCTCATGTCCCTCTTGTTTGAAGTATGACCACAGGGTATTGAGATCCCTTAGATAAATCCTTGAGAGCAAACATTGCCTCTGAGACAAGAACTGTTGATCTGTGGAGTATTCTACTTTGGGGCCTCTACTAGCTCATGTAACAGTGACTGTACAGTAGAAATTAAGGCTTATACAGACCTTCTGGAATTAGGCACTTAATTCCTCTTTAAGCTAATATGTACAGCCTATATTCCATATTCTGTTCTGATCTGCTGTGACACTCAAGAAGAGAGGAAGTGACCCATGAGACAAACTAAAGGTCGAAATGTTTTGCAGCCCAGGGTTATATCAGTAATGGATTGACAATATCCAAGTTGAAGGAAAGGCCTGGAAAATTATAGTGAGTACTTAGTAAAAAGCTGGACATAAAATCTTTGTTTTCTGTGTCCAGCAAAACCAACACATCACAAGGAAGCTTTCCTGCGTCTTGAAAGATGGAGGAATTTTGTGTCTGTTACTAATTCAAGTTCTTGTAGCTGAAGTGTAGAATCCACTGAAACTATAAGATACAGCTATTTGTAGGAAGTCAAAGTATCAAATTCTACAGTCCAACTGGGGACCATTTATGTGGCTGATGGGGACCAGAGTTGTCTGGCTTCAAGAATTCTGTGTTTGCAGTGGGGAAAAAGGGCAGCAGAGCATATGCTTGTGGATGTGGAGTTTAGTAGTCTGTAGAAGTCTGGGAAAATGTGGATGAGTAAAATCAAGGGGCTTTTTAAGTTCTAAGTTAGTATGGTAATATGTCTTCATTGTAGACTGGATATTGCCCAACTTATCTGTAAGTAATGTAAGGAAAGGGGAGACGGGTTCAAAAATTAACTACCTGATATCTTTGAAAACTTGTACTTCCTTTTCAAGTTATTAAAACTTAATTGATCTGTCTATATTAGGTTTAATATTATCAAGTTCTCAAGGGATTTATAGTTCTATCCAGTTCTTGACAGACAAACTCTATAGTTGACTATGCAGAGTTAATAGGTTTTGTAAATAGTAATAAAATAAATCTATTGTACAACTAAATCTTCAGGGAAGTGACTCTGGTGGCTTAATTTTAAAAAAGAAACATGATCTTGATGATTTTGTGGAGTTTTATTATTAAAATTATTTTTAGTAATTGATGTGGGTATCATATTTATTAGATAAACTTTAATAAAACTTCAGATGTACACATGGGGTAAACTGATAGGGAACTAAGTGGTGTGTTTTTAAAACTGTGGAAAAAAAGGTCTTTGAAAGTTAGCGTTCACCTTAGGGAATGGTGTTTATTTGACTAGAAAGAGAAGTTTGCCTGGGGCTTTTTTACATAGCACCTTTATATTCTTGGCTTAAAAAAAAAAAAAAAGAAAGAAAGTAAAAATACAAGAAATCATCAGGAGGAAAGCAAATTGGGTGTTGCGTCCAGCTTCTCGGTTGAGTGAGTACCAGTGTCTCTGGGCAACAGTTACGTGGTGTCAGTAAGCTTTTTTCAGCTCTTTAGAATTAGAAAAAAGCAGTCAGATGATGTGCAGTGGAGCAGCAGAGCCACTCTTGCTTCCTGAGTTAGCTGTGGATGTCAGGGAAATGTCAATTTGCACCAACTGTATATGGGAATAGACCATTTAAGTTGTTAAGACTAGGATCAGCAGTGTTAAAACTTTGGTGGTTTTGGGATGCAGAGATGCTTCTGAGTTTATTGGAAATGCCACTGTAAATCACTAGTTCATAATGCATTATAGAGTAGTTGAAGTAAAACAAGAACAGCATCTGCATAAAGGCTGCCCTGTGACCTTTATATGCATTATGCAGTGTAGTCATTCCTAGCAGTGGCTGTTGCCAACAAATATATGTATGTTGTAATTCACTTACTTTGCTTTTACTTCTTCAAGGAATAAACTCTCAAGTCTGCAATAGAGGAAGGGAATAGAGGAATGGGTTATTTGTGGGAGTTTGCCAGGATATACAGTATCTGGAAGAAGATGCTCCTTTTTCTGAGGTTCATTACCTGCCATTAGCAGGTTTATTGGAATTTGTATTGTAGGTGGACAGAGTATTTTGGAGAAGTCCAGTAAAGACAATGTTTTTATAGGGAGAAAAGACAGCAGATAGTTTAGTTTGTTTGGTAGGGTTTTCTTATGTGATGGAAGTATGGGAAGCTAAGAAGTGGAAATGATTTTGCTACTTGAGTTTGCAAATAAAATAGACCTTGTGACAGATTATTTGATTCATGGTTTGTCCAGCACCTATCAGCCACGTAACCTTCAATAAGGAAATCTGCAAATCAGAGATTATTCTGGCAAAACAATGTTAGAAAGCATGTTTGCCAAGAATGAGTTATTCCTATTGGTCAATATACTGGAAGTGCGCTGTGCTCTAGGAAATGAAGTTGTTGCTTTGTCTGTTGTACAAAAGTGTGGAATTACTAATCTCCCAAGAGCAGCAGAGCACCGGAGCACTTAACTATAATGTTTTGTGGTGGTCATCTACAGAAAATTGCCAAAGTAAATATTCAGAACGCATCTTGAAGTGAATGGTAGTGAGGTAGGACCAGGCGTGCATCCAGCACACCTCTTACCTTTATAAAAGATGAAGTGCTCATACAGCCTTGATCTCTGCACTGGGAGCTTTGTTACCCTGCCTGTCCAGTGATCTAATTGCTGTGTATTGCCTACTCAGTGAACATGAAGTCTTGGGAGTGCCTCTGCTTTTCAATGATAGCAGCATCTACCAAAAATTGGCCTGACTCCTTACCGGGATTTTTGGTTACTAATATGCATGCTGTCATTATTGCTGTTATTAGCATTCTAATGTTTGTTTTTTAAATGGAGGGAAGCTTGTTACATATGTGGGTTTAAGAGAAGCCTGATGTTAATAGGGAGTAAGTAGACTATATTTTAAAGACTAAATAGGCTAAATAACATGAACTAAAAAAGGAAAAAAGTAATTTTTTTTATATTCTAGTAAGACATTGAATAGAAATACGTTCTGCTGGAAAAATGCTGGTATGATTTTAAGACCATGTCTACAGCCTCATAAATGCATTTTCAGTACTCCTGAGTTTGGGTTCACATGTACAAATGGATGGTTTCAGTATTCTTTCCTATTAAGCATTTTTTGAACGTGTGATGCTTTATGAGCAAAGGTTAACTAGGGCCTGCAGGAAGCTCAGAGCAGGAAAGTACAGATGTATTTGTAGCAATGAAGACGACTGGCCAAGCTCAGGGTTACTGCTGCTACATATTATTTAAAGGTAGGCTCTCTGTTGTTCAACTCTGCCAGTATCTTCCAAAAGACTCTGCCCTAACTAATTTCAATGTCCAAAGTTGTCACAGCTGAATCCCTAATTCCCATATGATAGGATTGCAGTTCATATAGTCAGAAAGGTGTAGCCTGTATGATGTAAGAATTAATATTTTGCTGTTAGATTATGACTATTGTTACCTTACTTCTGTGTTACTGTAAACTAGAGTTAGAGCTCTGAAAATCTTTATGGTGTTGCCTTTTGAAGTGCATTTGTATAGAATTTTTTTAGTAGGTGAACACAATCATCTTGTCAGATAGTGAAGTGAGCTTTGGGAGGAATGCAGGCAGTACCTAGAGCCTTTGGAGGCTGACGTAAAGGAGGGCTCAGCATCCATATGAGTTTCAGGGGCCTTGCATACAGTCTGAAAAATTCCTGTGATAGACTTAATTACTTTGGTTATTTCTGATTCTTGTCAGAATTCATTGTCCCGGGTAAAGCATTTATTGACTTCAGCTGGGAGAAGGTGTTTTTTGTGGATTTTGCTTTATATCTGAAGTATTAAATTGCTCTAACTGGTTGTAATGTGATGTTAAGATTATATAATTTTAACACTGTTTCAGTGAGTAATTATCTGTTTGAGAGCCCTCCACAGATTCTCATCAGTACTGGGATTTCAAGATTATTAAAACAGTTGTATGAAGTGATTTGAAACTTAACATTAGGGTCTGGCATCAGGACAGCTGCTACAAAATACTCCATGGATGAACTGTTCAGTCACTGAAACAAGCAAATGAAATGGCTCTCACCTCCATCCCACTCAAACACACTACATGTAGTGGTTGTGTCTTGTGTAACTTCGAAAATATGAAGACACTAAATTGTAAACTGAGAACATATTATCTTTCAAATGTGTGGTTTGTCTGAAATATCACTGCTGACTGTGTACTATGGCTGGTGAAGAAACTGCCTTAACCATTGAAAGATGTGATGGCAAGAGCAAATGTAATTTTAATGTCCTCCTAATGTTACATAAAATTAAATAGGACTGCTTTTAGCAGTGGCCATTTTTCTATTCCTGTGCATCCTGAGTTGCTTGTAATGCTGTAGGCTTTAATATATTGGGTTTTTAAAACAGTCTTAGTTAACAAAATAGGAATGCTGCCTAGGGAACGGTTGAGGGGAGGTGCTCACTTCCTCTGATCTGCAAGGCCAGTGCCCAAGCTGCCCTTATTTCTGGATCCTGTTCCACAGCGATGTACGGACGTTGCAAGGCCAGACCATCCCCAGGCGGTGTCTTCCTGAAGCTGTTGTCAGGAGACCTGTCCTTGTTCATGCATGTCACCCTTTGCCAAGGATATAGACTGTGCCGAAAAGGTAATGCTGTTTAAGGGAGTCAAGTAGCATTAAATAATCTTAGGCTACTGACTGATATTCAGGAATGTCTTGGTCCCCTGTATTATCCTCTTCTATAAACCTTAATCTTTGTTTTTCTGGTTTTAAAACTCTCTAGACAAGGCTACAGGCCCTTTAGGGGCCTCTGACCATGCACTGTTGTTGATCAAACTAGTCTCCTCTGAGCAGTTAAAGCTGTGGTGTAGTGACAGACCTTTTTTTTAAAAAATATGCACAAAACTTAATTGAATTAGACTTGAAACTGAAGTAAAAGTCAGCATAAACAGTGACAATCTTACTGCAGCTTTCAGACTAGCTGTGGTGAGCTACTCCCTACACCCAGGCCCCGCTTCTCCTGAGACAGTGAGCTTCAGGAGGTGGGCAGTGGCTGTACTCTGCTGCTGGTTCTTCGTGTGTCATGTGGCAAGGAATGGCCTGGAGGAACTGGCTGCCTTGTGCCCAGTTTCAAGAGTGGAACTGTGGGCAGGAGGGGGGATTTGGATCTGTGCCACATCCTGTTTGCTCACACATGTTTTGCCGGTTGAAGTAAAATCAATTACACCAAGAAAGCTTGCTTTTATTTGCTTTTTCAGATCTGTTTTTGCTCGTTAATCTGCTGTCCTGGAATTGCAAGAGAAAAGGTCTGCATTTCTTTCAGTGCTTTGAAGATAAATAAGAGCTTTGAGCATGAATTGATCTTGGTAGAACTCTATTAGAAAATCTATTCTTCAGACTTCCTCTGACAAAAGCTGGACAATTTTAAGGTGGTTGTACACATCCTGATGTTGTTATGTAGTACTAATTTTGTAATCAGATTGCAGCAGAAGGGTTGGCATCGTGGCCAAATCTTACGTGAGTAAAACTAGTAAGCTGACTCAACAGGATGGCTTGCATAAAACCAGTTGGATAATTTTGCCATGCTTTTTTCATTTCATAATGCTTTGCAGATAGTTCAGCTGTGGCTCCTGTATCAGCTAAACAAGGATGTAGCTGTCTGGATTTGTGGTCTTTGAATATAACGCTAACTTCAGTTATTGTAATTTTTTCAAATCCTCTGCCAATGTCAGTGTGTTGGTTAGCTCTCCTGTCACTTTCCTTAAATTACTGAGAGTTTCTTAATCCTGTAGATCTAGGGAGTGTTCAGATAGTGAAGATCTCTGCTGATGTAGCAGGAATGTTTCCTAGCATCTTGTTTAAACCAGTAGCGTTTCTCTCCTTCCCTAGTGTATGCCTCTACTTTAGCACTGTAATCCAAGGTAAGCATTTTTAGTCTTGCTACTGTCCTCCTCTTGAACGCTGAGCTGTAGAGCTTTTATTTTGGGAGCATGAGGGAAAATCCAGTTTCTCACATCTTTGCTGTTCCAGTTTTCCCATCTCCACTTCTTCCTCTGACAGTGTGTTTCCCATGTACAGATGTCCACACTCGTCTTTCAGGGCATGCTCAGCCTTTTCGTTGCTCAGTGTGTTCCTCAGCCTTCACCTGTCCTTGCGGGGCAATTTGAGCACTGTTTTGGCTTAAACACAGGCATTGTCAGACTTGAGTGTCATCTTGGCAGTTGCCTGCTGAAGGGGCTAGCTCGGGCAGGAGAACACTGCCTTGCTTTCTGTTTGCTGGACTCTGTTCCATTACAAGTCCTGAGAGGGCACAGATGGGACTGAGACCAGAGATGAAGTGGCCAGGATGGCCTGTTCCACTCTGCCTACTCTTGGGCAGCTGCAGAAGGGCAGAAAGCCTGAACTAGATCTTTGACTCCAAGTGATGTTCCAGGACTGTAAATGAGCCTCAGGAGTCCTTACAGCAATCCCAGCTGGATAGGAACAGTCAACAAACGCGCACGTTCCCCACTTCCAAGAGGCTGTTAGGAAAGAGGTAAGGTCATGGGAGTAGAGCTTCTCCCGTTCTTCTGAGAACACCTTTCTGCGTTGCTTTTTTGCCTAGTCAGCCTTGGATAAAAAGGAAAAATAGAGTCCAAAGAGTGTGAGTAACTTCTGATGCTTGTCATACTTTAAAGGTAGAAGTAAAATCTCAGAGGGTATTTCAAGGACTATAAATTCTCTCATATTTCTGTTCAATACCTGTATTGTCCAAATCAAAACCAGGGCTTTAAGAAAACAACTTGGGTTAAAAGCAAATTGCTTCTTAAAAGCCAGTTTTATTACAGAGCTTGCCTGTGCTAATCAGCTACTCTGGAACTTTCTCAGCTTCGCTTGGAGAAACGGTTTTGATAGTACACAAGCACTTGAAGACTAATATGACAGGTTGGCTTGTTGCATGTGTGGGACTATCTTGAGTAGCTTTGAGTTTATAGTTTGGTGTTTGGCTTAATGCTCAAAGCAGTTTCCTTTTACTTCAGTACTGGAATAACTTTGGCAATGAACTCTGACAGCGGTATGGCCTCTGTTACTTACACTAGCATGCAACTGAGTTATTAACTACACAGATGCTAATAGTGATTTTTTTTTTTTCTTCAAGGGGGATTTTGCAAAGGAAACTGAGAGTGGAAGACTAAAAATAATTGAAGGTCTGGCTTTCCCTAGCCCTTTTTTAATTTTATTGCTCTGTAGAGAAGAAAATTCTGTCCTTCCAACTTTTTGATGTCTTACAGATTGAGGTTACCTTATATGAAAAGGTAAAACCAACACTTTTTCAGACTACAGATGTAGTATGACATGAAAATAACAGATGATTTTTTTTATAGTGCACACTATTTTTGGAACAGGCTTGTGTCTGTGCTGGCAACGTACAGCAGCATGAGAAAATCATGTTGAGGCAATCCTGTCTTGTACAGATCAATCTACTCAATACTATGTTTCCTGTGTATAGCGTTCTTGGGGTTCTGTCATCCGGTCTGTATTTCATTGTGGCTGGTGTTCAGTCTTTTAGACATTAATAAGCATGGGTTCTTCAGTAGCAGCCATAAAACTGTGTCAGTATAGTCTTGGCTACATAGATGGCTGTTCTTTTTGTCTCAGGAAAAGTTGTTCTAGTCTCATTGAATCAGGATGGTTATATTTTATATGTATCAACAAGGGTATTACAATAGTGTTGATATACATATACATTACTTTGTATGTTTCCTTTTATATACACACACATATGAAAAATTCAGCATCTCTAGCTGAGATCTGTGTCTTTAAAGCACCCTATATGAATATAATGAATATAAGGAAATAGCACTTTTTTTTCTGGGAGTAAATTATAGGCTGACTTGTATTTCCATACACAAGTGTCATTTTCTTGGCTGATTTCTCCTTAGCCATTTGTGGGCATCTGAGTGTACTAAAAACTTAAAACACAGAAGCATGTGGTTAAGACACTAACACAGCATCCTGTTTTTTCATGAGCTGAAGCAGAAGGTTGTGTCATCTTCTTGATCTACAGATTTTACCCAGGATGCTGAAAGGCTGGCTTTTATATTAGGGTAATTACTTAACAGAAACATAATTTGCTTGTAGGTCTAAACAAGAGCTTGTTCCTGCTCCAGAAAAGCTGGACTGTAACACTGGAAAGAGAAAAAGCAGTTGGGACTTGTTTGACAAAAGTAGAAGGAAATAAAACAAAAAGCCTATTCTGTTGAATGAATTTAATAAAGCTAAGATATCAAAATATAAAGACACTGAGGCATTCTAGCTTGTTAGCAAAACTAACAGACTGCTTCCTCTTGGCAGAGTACAGTTGCTTTTAATAATTACACAGATGTATTAGTGTCTGGAACAAGTATTTCTTTCTTGCCCTTTCTGTGCTATAAGAGAGAAGCTATCTTAAGTGTACCATAAACGATTCTGTGGTCAAATGTCTAATACATATTGAAAGCAATAGGGAGATTGTTTAATGTAGAGCATTTGTAGAGTAACTGAAAATCAAGTAACAAACTGAATCCTGACCTTAACGTGAAGAGAACAGGATTTTAGCTATACTGTTTGAAATTCCTAGTCTTCGCAGGGTACATGTGTTCCTTGCAACAGTTAGAAACATTAAAAATAGAGTGAAGCTGAACAAATATGGTATTGGTTTTCATAGCATTTGAACATTTGATGGATTGTCTCTTTGACTGCAGTTGTTTCTCAAATTGCTTCTTACGCTGCAGGCTTTGCCCTCTGAGAATTCACAAGTTGCAAAATGCTTATGGCTTTGTTAGCCATGTTGCACTGGATGACTATTTAGGATGTCAGTTTTTTGGGCTGAGGATGCAGAGACTTCTGTTATTTTTTTTCCTTGATTTTAAGGAAAGCTTGTTATTTTAGCAGGAGTTTACAGTGAAGATGGACATTTTGAAGTGCCACTTGCATAATCAGTGTGTGTCTCTTCAATCTGAGGGAAAAGTGATGTTGCAGGAAATTGGAGCCCTTATTTCAAAAAGCTAAAATGCTAGGACTACCACTTCTGGAAGCACACGCTGCCATGATACTTTATCTCCAATATGGAAGATGACTGATTAGAGAAAGCTTGAACAAAGGGGTTCTACCTTATAATTTGGCAAAAACCTCTCTTCCCTCCTATGTCTACTCTCCCATGCCTCTCTGAGCCCACAGCTCATGCATTGTGGGGGGACTTCATACATATTCCTTAATAAAGACACAACTTTTCTTCACTGAGAGCCCTAAGTTTAGCATGCAGCTGTCCAGCATTCTGCATTAAGGCTTGACTTGAACACTTAACCATGTACTTTCAAGTGGCCAGCTGTTTAGTGCTGTTCTTTACAGTGGTCTTGAACTACCTGCAGTGCTTTGGATAGGATAAATATTTGACATGGTATGTCTGAGTGACATATTTGGAAATCATTTTTCTGTGATCAGACAAAGCTTGCAAAATACAGTTTTCATTTTTCTTTGTAGACTATGTGGAGTATGTTTGTAGATAAATGTGCTGCTGACAGGGCAGGGGTTCCTTCAGGGTATATTCTCTTCCTTATTTACCAAGTTCCCTGGCTCCTGCATAATCATTTTGTTACAGAACTGAAAACATCCTTGAATAATTATCTCCAGCTCTTGTTATAGCTCCTGATGGTCCAATTCATCTGGACTTTCAGCTGCCACTGGAGAGATATAAGTCCTGATATGATCTGTTTAATTTTTGAAGGCAAGGTTTGGTCTGTATGTGTGATAACCTGAGACTTGCTATGGAGATTAAGGAGTCTTTGTATATAGAAGTTTTAGATTACTTGGCTTGCTGTGAAGGAATTTCAGGTTGAAGCTAGATTCAAAGCTATGAAAATGAGCTGAGTGAGGCCATCTAATATCTCTGAGTCCTCCATATGATGTTTTTCTTGGCATGGTAGGAGATCATAGTCATCAAGCAGAATCACAGTCTATTAAATAAGCAAGTACTGCTGTGTGGAATCAGTGACAGTCATTTGATTGACATGTTTTAGAAATGGATTCTTGTTGTCTTGCCTGACATTTTTAGTGATATTTACCCTTGCTGTATAACAATATTTGTCTAATATTTCATACGTTGTGGTTCTTGAAACACGGTGAGCTTACTCTCATAAGTGGGTTTGGCTGAACAGACAGCATTTTGCTGGGGTTGTTGCTGTGTAATTGTGTTATCTGAGCTTAATAAATACTTTCATAAGTGAAACACAGATGTTGCTTCATCAACTTCTACAGTCTCTTGTGGGAAGGCAGATGGTGACCATAATAACATCTTTTGGAAAAATTACCCAATCGTACCAGTCAGTTAAATTGAAGCTTCCAGGGGCTTTGTGAGGAATCTTTTTGGGAATGATTTTGAAACAAAAGGTGTTCCATATGGTATCTGCAGAAATGGTCGAGAATAGACTATTTCTCATCTATTTTACATGCATGCTCCTATTCTCACCAGGCTGAGAATATCAAAGTATTTTCACATTCCTGTCAGAGGAGGTGGGGATCAAATGTCTTAACTGGTTCAGGGTGAAGTTTTGTTGAAATCATGCTTGTTTTACATTAGAGAGGGAATACGGGACACTGGGCTCTACATATAAATCTTACTTTGGAGAATTGCTTCAAAGTGGCGAAGTCAAGTCATTGATTGGGACTTACAAGATCAAGTTAGTGTTTATCGCTGTGCAGTGTCAGTGGCGTGCTCACATAGTGTGTGCTCTTATGTGTGTTTTCAAATCAGCATGTGACACAGGCTGAACAGTGCAGTAATTCTGGCCAACAGCTATTCGTGAGCCTGATTTTCTTTTCTTTTCTTTTTTCTTTAATGCTGATCTTACTGAAAAGATTGAATTGAAGGTAGTCAGCTGGGATCTGATCTCCCGTGATCCCTTTGCTGGGTGGTTTTGTGTGTACAGGTTGAATTTGAAGTGAATCATGTACTTAAAAGTATTCAAGGCTTCCTAAACTGGGAGATGCTTGTAGTATCTCTTTTCAAATGCAAAGTTGCGAAGTATTCAGTTGGAGTCTTCAATTTTCAAGGGTGATTTTGGCTTTGTAATTGGAGAGTGCCTATATATTCTGTTCTTTGTGGGAAGCTAAGGAATGGATGGAGCTTTAAAACCCAGTTTTTGAAATGTGTAATTTTCAGAGGTATCTCTGCATAGTGCAGTTTTCAGTGAGTTAGTAAACAAAACCACCTCATTGCTAATTGTGCTTTCAGAAATTGAAGTTCTTAGTTGCCCTAGTCAAGTTTGGTGCAAAACTTCAAAGATTGGCAAAAGTGAGTATCTGTTCTGGATATAAACTGGTATTTCTTCCTTGGTTTCAAGAGAGGCTTCCAGGTTAGCACTTGTACATGTGCTATTTATTGTGCAGAACACTTCCAGTGACTCTTCTGCCCAACAGGTGTTGCTCTAAATACTTGTATCGTGTTTCACCAGCTTTGGTTTCAACATTAGTTTGTCTTACCTTTATGTTCATTATCCCTGTTCTCCTGTAAATTTGCTTCTGCCAGATGTCCTTACAGATCTCTCAGGTTTGTGAAGACCCAGAGTGGAAGTCAAAGACTTGAGCAAACATGTGGTAAAGCTTCAGAGTTGCAATTAAGATACAGTGGAAAATGTTCAGTGAAGTAGGGCTGGCAAGTGTTATCTTGAATGGGGTTGTGCAGTGAAGTCCTTTTCTTAGGTCCTTCTTCAAAGATTTTTTTTTTAATTTATTTAACACTGGAGGGGCAGGGGTCACGGTTGGTATTCTGACTTGAAACCACTTTTTTCAGCACAGTAAAAAAGTTGCATGTGATCATTCACATTATCCATGCGTAGGAAGGAAAGCAGAAGTCATAAAAAGTAAATTGTTGGACTGATAAAGTTGGTTGAGCTGGTACTTCAGTGTACTCCAGAACAATGAGTTCGCAGACTGTGTAATTTATATCATCTCTCAGACTTATTGATTTGGAAATGAATTACAGGACAATGGAAGAAGTTAACTTGGAAAAATCTGTAAACTGCTGTAGCTAGCAGCATTTTCTAGATCTATGGGAAATATAGCAACAAATAGTATATGCAGTTGACTTAGATTACAATTAAACCAATGTGTAAGTTTCATATCTCTGGCTGAAGGAGCTTGTTCTGTGAGGATCACTTCAGTTCTGAGATGGAGGAAAAGCTGTGCAAAAAGGCTGCATGAAATGTAGATGCCCAAGAAGGCCAGAGTGTAAGGCTGATTTAGGCTCAATGACTGTGTGTCTGTCTTAGAGATACCAGATCCAGGGTTGAGTAGTTCTCTTCAGCTGAAGAGACCACCTTGTCTATGTGAAGCTGCTTGCCATTTAGTTGTCTTCCCAAGGCTTTTTGCCTTGTGGGCCGTGTAGCATTCTATGCTTAGAATGAAACATGAATGTAGCTGCTGCACAAATGAGGCTTCATTTCTTTCTCCTGCTGTCATCTCAGTGACTTTGAGCTTTTCCAGGGAAAAGCAGGCGAGGAAGGAGAAGAGATTTGGAGATCACCATCTTAGTAGTTGTCCAGTTCTTTGGGTATCAGCTTGTTTGCAACATAAATTTAGGGAATGGCTGTTATCCTGCTCAAGTCCTTTTGCACCCAAAGTTTTTACAAGTCCTACTGAGTTTTTTTCCTTGTCAAGTATATGATACTGTTGTTCTGTCTTGGATTCCAAATTGCCTCACACGCTAACATTTCTTGCGGTAGCATGCAAACTTCTCAAGCTCTTGTGGAAGGGAATGGCCTATATGGTATGCTGCTGTTAAAACAAGAACAAAAGAACCCAGAAGAAAACACTCAAAGGCGCACAAACCCCTCCCTTAAGGTCTTGTTATATAGTCCATGTAGTAATGCTTTTAATGTGTTGAGAGTGTGAGGAGTCAGCTCTTGTTTTCAGTGAAGTCATCAGAGCTCTGATTAACTCTGATTGTATTGACTTCGAAATTCACTCTAAGCATCATGTGAAAAAAAATCAGTATTTTCTCCATTAGACTATGAAATAATAGCCAGGGAAATTCCAGAATTTATTAGTTTTATTTAAATATAAAGTTGGGCATAGTAGGGTGTTTTTCGGAGGCTTTAGAAAGTAAAAGGTTTGTTAAAGATCCTAAGAGTGCACTTCAGAGAAAAGACCACACAAACTCTGCTTCATGATGTTTTTATTTTCTGCTTGTCAACAAATTATGCTCTGCTATGGAGATTTATAGTGGTGTACTAACAATGTTACTCCATCTTCTGGATGGAAACTATGCACACACAGAACAGTAAAATCTTAAAGTAAGTTTTAAGACACTAATGCAAATAAGTGCTTTACTCAAGGTTTGTATTTGTGGTTGTGACTTGTTAAAATGGAAATGGGAAAACGAACAGGAAAAGCAGGTGGGTATATTCATTATGGAATGTGCCACCATGTCTTGAATTTAACTCCAGTATAGATACCATAACAACATTAACCTTTAAATGCATTTGTGTGAGTTAAAATTGTTGATATTTTAAAAATCAACTCATCCAACCATGTTAAATGTGCAAAAGTAAAATAAAAATAAATGAAAATCTAGACTCCTTGGCTTTCTCAGTTTGAGCTCCGTGGTTGACTCTCTCTTCACAGTCAAACCGATCTTTTTTTTTTTTTTTTTTTTTTTTTTTTTTAAATTGTTCATGCTCTGAAGCTTTGATTTACTTGGTGGTCTTGCATGAATTGATTCTTAAGCCTTTGTGAAGCTGTAATTAAACTGACAATGTTGCTCTCGTTCAACAGACTGCTTAAGCATGTGCACATGTCCCCTACTGGCTAACGAAGTGTCCATGTTGATTTGAATACCCCACCAAATCAGGGCTACTAAGCGGATGGACTTTTCAGTTGTTGCACCTTCTGAACTTAAAGTAAAACTGTGTCTGTATTTTTAATATTTCGTGGAAATTTATCTGATATGCCAGTACAATGAGGTCTGATTTGCAGGTACCTCTCTAGGTTTCCCCAGAGCAGCTAGATGCTCTGTTTCTAAAGGAAATCTTGAGGGAGGGAAAACTAAGTTTATCAATAAGTGAAGTGCTTGTAATACTCTCTTTTGTAATATTCCTTTTTTTTGACAAACTTTCCATTTACTCTTGATGGGTACTCAGTAAAAATGGCAGGTGTATTCCATAGGTCTGAGTTTATCCAGATACTTTCTTAGGACTGCTATTGATTTCTGCTCCATTGTGCTTGTTCTGGTAAAGGATTGATTTATTCTTGCTTGATGTGACTTAAAGAAGAAACTTGACGTCAAACACAGAGTAAAAGCCAGATATCAAAGTAGAGATTTCTACTCCAGTTGTCAGTAATGAGTTGCCCCCAGAAGGATATAGTTCCCCATGGTTTCCAAATGTTTGTTCCTCTGCTTACTTAAGAAATCTTTCTTACATACCTGGTAAGATTTAGGGATAGTTTCTTCTGCTTAGTTGCACTGACCTACAGGACCAGTTGTTTGTTTCCTTTTTTAAAACATAGCATGTGTAAGTAGTTGGAAGGAACAGAAAAAACTAGTGCGCTTCATTTTTTTTTTATTGTATAAGCTATTAGGTTGTAAGGTAGCTATGTGTACGGAAGAATATATTGAAGACCATTACAAAATGCTGTTTAAATGAGGTACCTGACTTGGAATCCTTGATTTATAGCTTTTTGGGTATTACTTAACCCTGTTACTAATTCTGTGACATCTTGTAGGTAAGATGAGTAAGGCCAGTGACCAGGGCATGAACTGGATGAGGCTTATGCATAGCCATGATGATAAACTATGGAGAGACTAGTAATCTTATTTGATGAGAAACATCACCTTTCGTAAGTCTTCCTGTTGCCATGTGACTCTTCTTTTTGGTCAACAAACGATGGGTATTGAATAACTCTCCTGAACTTGCCCTCAGGTTCTCCTTTGCCTCTGCAGAAGAGGGTGGTTGGGCCCTGGCCTTTCACCTTCCTCTGGGTCAGGTGAAGAAGGAAGAGGAAAATGAGGGGGTTTCCTCTCGAGTGCCGGAAGAAGGCCTGGACAGGGCATAAGGGCAGGGACTGTCTCCTTCAGTTTGAAATAGTCAAAGAAGTTTTTAATCCTGTGGGTGCGTTTGGCAGAAGGATGGAGGGGTGGGTAATTCTACATTTGAGAGCAAGGAAAAGGTTTTGAGTGAGACTGCGAGGAAGCAGTGTGGAAATGACACTTACTCCAGGATCCCCGGGGCAAGAGTTCTTGGGTTAAAATTCTGTTACTGATGGTGTTACCCAAACTGCATCTCTTAGGCCATCCTTGGGATTTCTGTGAATGTTGTCACTGCATAGTAGTGTTGAACTAGATAAAAGCTTTCTTTTCCCAAGACATACCCTTGTTTTCCTGGCACCAGTCTGTAATGGTTTAAGCACAGTCATCTACTTTGTGTTAAATTTTCAGGTACAGTGTGAATCAAGCATGCCATGAAGTCATAAATCTAATCCCAGTTTAACAGGAAAGCAGGGAATGGAGCAGTCATTCTTGTAATGAAAAAAAGGTGAAAAATGTATTACGTGTCTGACATAGCTGAATTGTGTGCTCTGTCAGTCATTAACTTAATCTGTAAATTTGCCTCCAGTTTGAGGCTAGTTTCTTAGTCAGTCAGAGTGAGTGTGTTTTGACTACCATAACAATGAGTGGAGTGAGAAAAAATTAAAATGCAAAGGAACTTCCTCTCCTTTTTTTCCCCCCCCCTCTCCTTTTTGTGAAAGTGGCCTGATTCTCTTCCTACCTGTCTGGCCCAGGAAAGTTCAGTCATTCTGGCTACCTGAACCACCTCCTCTGCTCAGCAGTGCTGTCTTGACTGCTGTCATGTCCTCAACTTCACCACCTGAAGTTCCTTTAATCTCCAGTGTTCCTTGGAGTTTCCTTGGCTGCATGCTGTTCTGCATCCTGCTTTACTTTACAGGAGAGGTGACCTCTCTCCCCTTGCTAGCTTTTTGATCCACTTCCCACAGCTCTTTGTGGTAACTGGGGATCAAGGGCACTCTCATAGCAGACCCTGTGCCTGGCACAGGAGGTCCCTGAGCTGCCAGCTGTGGGGGCCCCGAGGCTCTTCTGGGAGTGCTGGTATGTGCTTGCTGTATTCTTGCACTCATTCCTGGCTGGTTGCTTTTGGCCACAGACATGGTCTAGTTTGTGTGGCTTTTTTTTTTTTTTTTTGTCGTTTATTTTACTGGCTTTATTAGTGTAAAACTGATACAGGCAAACTTCAGAACTTTATGCAGCAGATGGCTGGAAGTGCTGCCATGTTTAGCAGTTTTGTGATACATTTCAGACTTTACCATATTTACAGAGTTTTGTATGAGAAACGTGATCAAGGCAAGCAAAAACCTGTAGCCTTTAAGCACCACAGTACACTCAATCTTGCTGCTTGGTGTACTGTGGTGGCTGTCTGTTTTGACAGAGGTCAGATCAAGTTCACTCGGTATTACACATGAAAAACATTTTTAAAAATTAAATAATGATTTAATTTGGGAAGCTAGTGTAGCTTTCTGAAACAAGGTTATTCTTATATGAGCTAGAAATAAAAAGATAAAGGAAAAAAATCCTTTACTATGCTCTTATAAACATGGGCATTTAAAGGTCATTGTAATGATGTAGTAGAAATCTTTGTAAAAAAAATGTAGATCAACAGAAAGGATGTACTTTTGTTGCTGATTATTTCAATGAAACATTATTGGAAAGTTCAAAGGCCAAAGTATTTGGGATGGTTCTGCTATAACTGTGAGGGAACTGAACTTGTACTGGTTGCGGTTGCTGATGGCTATGGTCAGAATACCTCTAGCCGCAGTCAATATTACTATTACAACCTTGTTAAACCTTTGCCACCAAAATGGGAGCAGAGGGGAAGGTGAGAGGAACAGAGGACAGTGTTGTAGCGCACAGAATCCCGCTTTCCTGAGGGCTGCACTACGAGATGCCAGAGCCGTGGTGGTGGCTCACGGGACTGGCTGTTGGGTGGCTGGGAAGCACCAACATGTATAATATCTGAGCAGCCACAATTTTATAGGCGCTTGGCCTTTAGCAAGTGTGAGAACTTGGGTTGGTGTGGTCTCACTGAAGTGTAGTAATGAGGAGGAGAAAGGGGGAGAGTGGGTGAGGTTTTCTACCCTAAGCCAGGAGCACTGCCAGTGGCTCTTTGTCTGGGAGGGTGTGGAGTAGCCCTCAGCCTTCAGTAGTTTGACATGCTGAATTGGTTTACCTCAGTTTCTGAGCACTGTAGTAGTACCCATCTGGTCGGGTGTTCTGGGTGCCCACAGCAAGGTGTTGGGGACTGCAGGGGCCTTGGCAAGGAGAGGCCAGTGCTGTCCTGTGCCGGGCACAGCCGGCTCTGCAGGGCACAGCTCAGCCCCTCAGCCATGGTGGCGGCACCTCTGGGAAAGGATGTTTAAGAAAGGACAAGTTGTTGCACAGACAGTGAGGAGTGAGGGGGGAAAGAAGTGAGGAGCAGCCCTACAAACACCCAGGTTTGAGGAGGAATTTCCCATCACTTTATAGAAAAAACCCCACCTTCGTATGACATGTCTATTTAAAGTGCACAGGAACGGTTTGTGAAAGTTTAGATCAAGAAATTAAGAAGCCATGGTAGTAGAAAGCGCCTTGTGTTGTTTTTTTTCCTATCTCTTCCCTTTGTGGATAGATGCTGGAGAGATCACTGAAGAAAGTATTTTAGGAATGTAAACTTGTTTCCCACTATTTCATTAGTGCAATGTGGAACTGGAGCTTTTTGGCTCAGCTGTCTTTGGTGTGCAAGAGGTGCAACCTTAAATATTTGTTTTGCCTTTTTTGTAAGGGGGTTCACTTATTAATGTTTCTGTACATCTTTGGTGGTTTGCTCAAGCGTGTGCTAAAACCCCAACTCTTTTTCTTAGTCAAACACAGAAAAATCCAGACTCCACATCACTGCTGGCCTTCATTGAGGTAATCTGTTGCTCAGGTCCAGCAGGTGTGTAGTCCAGAGTAACTAGTTTAGCTACCTCGGTTGTGTTTTTTAACATCTATCTGTTAAACTGGAAGTGCAAATAGGAAATGCAGCACTTAGCAGCAATTTGTGGCTATGCAATTCTCTGGAGAAATCTGGATCGGTAAAGTGATGAATGGGTTGCAATGATGTGTAAGTATCGCATTTTTGTTCTGATAGTTGTAACTCTGCTGTAGTGTGTTTTTCTTTTTATATAAAGAAAAAAAAAACGTATTTTACTTAGTCCAGCACACACAGATCACAAAATTAGTACCTTTAATTATCAATAAGTAGATGCATGTGTAACACTTGGTTTAATACAATTATTCAAATCTGCACAGTTAAGAAGAGCAGGAGTACGTTTGCTTGGTTTTTGTTTGGTTTAAGAGTGGAGAGAACACTAGACTGGGTAAGGATTTGCTAGAATAGAAACTAGTTGTTTTTGTCTATGCCACTGATACTGTTTTTTTGAATAAAGGCAGAAACTGAAAAATTGTATAGTCCAGCAGTTAGTGGGTCATTTGTCAACTAAATGCAGTGTTTGGTTCTGAAGTCTTCGCTTTTCATGTTCTGCCATCCTATGTCTTGTGTGTCAAGTCTTCCTCTGTCAAGAAGTGTGTGTGCGCTTCAGATCATGAGCAATTTCTTGAACCATTTAGCAGTGGTTAACTCAGCTGGAACTGATGGTTAAACTGACTTGCATGGGAATGGAACAGACTGCTTTAAGTGTGAATTTCACTGCAGGAGGAAGATTGAAATATTTGGGATGACAGTAAAACATAAGCACTTGATTTTTTTTTTTTTTTCTTTTTCCCAGCAGCAGCTGTCAGTGAAAATGTTTTTAGGGTAGGGAATACTGTTTGAATAAACAGTAGTACTTTGAATGGTGTCAAAAGCCATGAAAGGCAGTAGGTTATATCAGCCCTACAGTAGGGAAGGATATATCACAACTACTGTGGGCACATGTGTCATGAAGAAGTGTGTAGTAGAGATGCCAGAGTCTGCACTGAAACAAGGCATGCGTTCCTAGTTAAGTGGATACAGCTTTTGCTGATCTGCAACCCCCAAGAATATGTCTGCACCAAGTCCTGTTAAAACACTAACTCATGTCAGTGCTAGTTTGAGTGTGTGTGTACTGTGCTCCATTGCATAGTCCAGAGATGCTTTACTGTAGTTCATATGCGCTTAAATTAGGAAGAAACATGATTTCTTTCTGTTCATTCTTCAGGCAACAAGAGCCTCTCTGACTCAACATTGTACCAATTTGGGGGAGTCGCTGGGCAAGGAAAATGATATCGCTCTGATTATTGATGGCCACACACTGAAGTATGCCCTTTCATTTGAAGTCAGACAGAGCTTTCTGGACTTGGCACTCTCTTGTAAAGCAGTCATTTGTTGCAGGTAAGAAATTCTGGGACTTTTTCTGGTAATAAAATGGGCACAAATCCTGTGAAATTTTACCTAGTATGTTAACTTTGCTTTTATGCCTATAGTGCTCATAGGAAATGTGTAAGTAGGGGAAATACTGTGATTTTTTTCAAGAGGAGGCGAGCTGCAGTGGTGAGCCACTTGATAATATATATTTTCTCTGCTGTGCTTTCTGTCCTACAGGAGGCTCTACAGTGTAGCAGCAGAGCTTGTACACCTTGAAGGTTAAGCCTTCAGTCAGCTGCATGTTCTTTCCTGGTGGTAGAACTCTCTTATCTCTTGGAAGCCGTTTCATAAGTATGCTGGAAAGTAACTTAGCAGTGTCTTTCCTGATCCTATGAAGAAGGAAGCAAGTCCTTCATTAAAATTAAGTACTATCTAATAATGCAATTTCTTCGGCCACAGACCCAGCTGAGTCCAGTCTTTTATAAAATGATGAAAGATCATGAGAAAATGTTATGCTTGATGGCCTGATTGTAGGAGACACTGAGGAGGAGTGGTATGGATCTGGTCAGTTGTAGGCAATAGAAATTGGGTAGCAAGAATTTTGTGTGACTGTTCAGTTCAGCTCTAGAGAAGATCTCTAGATGAATTTCAGCTGCTTTGACTTATCAGTTACGTATACTATGCAAGAATGTGTGTAACAGTGCAATTTATTTTAAATGTTAGACTACCACTCGCTCTACTAGGTCACAGCAGAATTTGACACTGTGGATTTAGCCGTATACAGTTGTGGTCCTGTGTCACGACTACTTCAGAAGGAATGAAATAAGAGCCCCAAGAAAATGGAAAACAATAGGTGGCCTGCTTTATGTTCTGCATAGCAGGAAGACTGCATGATTTTTAACTT
Source organism: Tyto alba (assembly GCF_018691265.1). NCBI lineage: Eukaryota > Metazoa > Chordata > Aves > Strigiformes > Tytonidae > Tyto > Tyto alba. Next base: position 21,713,188 of record NW_024881282.1, on the reverse strand, counting down.
CGAAAGCTTATGCAGCTTTGAGGACTCTGTGTGTGTCTGTGTGTGTGCTCGTTGCTGGTATTTGGGGACAACTGTGACCTAGAAGGACTTGCTGGTTTAGGTGGACGGTAAGTTTTATTTGCATTCTAGAAGCAAGACCTGTGTTGTGGGGAATGACTAGATGGAGACCTTGTGCTGCTGTTTTGCAGTCTTGTTTATCTTCATATATGTGCACATTAGCATACAAATACTGCGTGGCAAAAGCAATTGCAGTCCATGCACCTGACGTAGATGAACCCATTGACTTTTTCTGTCTCTGACTAGTTTTCCTTCCAAGTGCTGGGACTCCTGGACTGGTGTACTGCAGGGCTAGCACTGTTCAGTGTCCTCATAATGATCTTATGGAGTATACCCTCAGCAAGTTTACAGATGATATAAAACTGGGAGGTGTGGATGATACACCAGATGGTTGGGCTACCATTCTGAGGGCCCTTGGCAGGCTGAAGAATTAAGCAGAGAAAAATCTCATGAAGCTCAAGGAGGAGAAACGCAGAGTTCTGTGCCTGGGGAGTTAACAGCCCCGTGCACTAGGAAACACTGGGAATTGCCAGGCTAGAAAGCAGCTTTGTCCAGAAGGGTCTTGGGGTTGTGGTGGACAAGTTTTACCATGAGACAGCAATGGTATTAAGGGCAAAAAAAAACCCCAAACAAAAAAACACCCACCCCCCACACCCCCCAAAAGAAAAACAAACCCACCCAACCAAAGAACCCCCAACAGTATTCTGGGATGCAGTATGGAAAGCATTGCCAGTAGGTCAAGGGAGGTGATCCTTCTCTACTCAGCACTGGTGAGATCACATCTGGAGTACTGTGTGCAGTTCTGGGTTCCTCAGTGTAAGATACAAACAGGTTTAACAGAGTCCAGTGCAAGGCCACAAAGAAGACTCAGGGACTGAAGCATCTTTCATATGAGGAGAGCTGGGCATCTTCAGCCTAGAGAAGAGAAGGCTCAGAGGGGTTCTTATCAATTTTTTATAAATACGTAATAGGAGTGAATTGAGGTGAGAGTGCCAGGCTCTTCTCCAGAGCTCAGTGGCAGGGCAAGATGCAACTGACAAATTAAAGCACATGAATGTCTGTTTGAACACAGAAAACCCCACTATTGTACTGTGAGGGTGGCTCAACACGGGAATGGGTTTCCCGGAGAGGCTGTGGAGTCACTGGTCTTAGAAACATGAAAAACCCAACTAGACAACATGGTGCTGGGCACCCTGCTCTAACTGACCCTGCTTTAGCCAAGGACGCTGGACTAACTGGTTTTTAGCAGTCTCTTCCAACCTGGGTGAATCTAGGATTGTGTGAGTGGGGACAGATGTGTTTTGTGGTGTGGGTTTTTTTTTTTTTTTCAGCCAGTGCTTTTTGTCCATCGCTCAAGTCCTGTTCTAAATGTTTATCAAATGCAATGACTTTCCTAAGTGGTTTCTTTAATAGCAATTTTTTACTATGGCTGATTTTTTTTTGGGGGGGGGAGGGCAGGGGGTGGGCGGGGAAGCAGCAGTAGAGGGCATGAGGTGCTAGAAGAGGGGTCTCACTTCTGCCCCAGTTTCATGGGAGCGAAGAATGTTTTTATAAGAGGGAGCTCACAATTGCAGCAGTCTTTTGAATGCAAGAGGCCTGGATTCAGGGCCAGTGAGGGCAGTGTTCCAGTGTTCTCTTCTTTGTGCAGAGTTACCTTGGGCTTAGAACCAAGTGCCCAATGTTCTAGACTGATTCTGTTGTGTTTGTGGGGAAGCTAAATATTGAGCGAACAGAAAGCTCGTACTTTCATACTGTATCGCAGTGCTTTGGTAGGGATTCTTCCAAGGTAGCCTATTAATTTAGTTCTCAAAGATTGATACAGCTTGTCAAAAGACCTGTGTAGCTAAAACAAATATTAAGTTGTAAATTGTTAAGGTTATACTACATTAGTATATGTAACTAACTGAAGAAAATGAATGGTCCTGCTTTGCAGAGATATGTGTAATACTGGACATTTCTTTTCTTGTTATTTCATGACTGACCCAGTAGCAGTTTTAATTATTAGTGAATTTGCAAATTGAGGAATGATGCAGAAAAAATACTGTAAAGTGTAAATCAAAGGGGAGAAGGTGATGTAATTTCATAGGCTTAAAAAGAGGAATAAAATTAACTGAGTTTTAAATCCCCAGGGAAAAAGAGGATTGCCTTTATTAGCCTTTAAGGCTTTGCAGGAATCTTCCATTTACTTTCCAGGTGCTTGATATTGAAGAAAGAGAAACATTTTTTTTCTACCCTGTGTTGTTTTTAATAGTATTTTGTGTGTCAAATAAGACAGTGCAGTTGAACTTCACAGGAAAAAGTTTTAAAATGTAATTAGCATAGCAAGAGGAAATTTCAAATTAAGTAGTCTTCAAACACAGAAATGTTAACTGGGAAGAGGATCTGGGTCTTTAAACTTACTGGTATGATGCTTAACCACTCTAGGAGGAGTTGTGTTGCTATTCTCAACATAGCATGAATTTGTGGGACTTCATATTTCATAAATTTACTACAGTGTTTTCATCTTCTCTGGGGAGTTTCAACTGCATTTGCTGTTCAAAGGGATTTTTAAAAATACACTATATTCGTTTGTTGGGCTTTAGGTGTAAACTGTAGTTGAACTTGACTCTCAGGGGTAAGCTCTTAAAATGAAACTGTAGTAAACCTGGCCCCATTTTGCATTAAGAGGGAGAGATGGTATCTTCTGATGGGGTTAAGCCTTCCACTGTTACAGTGTCTCTGACAGGCCTCTGCCACAGTGGTGGATAATACACCCCTTGGGAGACTGGGTGAAACCTGCAAAATCAAACAAAACAATTCTTTAAGAAAAAGCCTTGTTGGTTAAAAGTTTTTCCAGAGACTGACAGATCTTATTATTTTCCCTCACACTGACTAGGATGTGTATGTCAAGAGCAAGCAAAACTTACTTTTCAGTGGAAGTAAATGTTTGGAAGGTGGTTGAACTCATGACTTCATTTATGAGATCTGAGCTGTTGACTGCCTGCCTCTGGTTTTCAAATGTTCCTTTAAAGGATCTGCTTTTATTGATCATTTGTGAGAGCAGCAAAATGTTAAGGCTTAGGTAGAAACGAGATTATTTTTTTAAATAACAAAACGGACTTTTATCATTCATCTAGTGTTTAGAAAGTCTTAGAAAGCTAGTTTGTACAGCAGATGGCTGTGTTTGGCTTCGTATATAAAAGTAGCAGAGAAGCATGCAACTTGTATGTTACAGCAGAGTATTCAACTTTTCTACTGAACAGCCTGCCTTGAATTGAAATATTTGTAACTGAAATATGTGGTGCTTCAGAAATACTTCTTTGCGACTTTGTATGCTTTGGGAATGATTTGTTGTTATTAAATAGAACTTTTCTGCAGGTAACAATGATTCTGCCTTTATATGGGTTTAATGCCCATATTAGCTCGCACCAGGAAGAAGAAATTCATTGGCAATTTGTGGATAAATCATTCACAGCAGTTTATAAGTACTGAAGTAATTAGTTGTTGAACAAGAAAAGTAGTCCGGCCTTTAATTTCTCACAAACATAAGCACAATGAAGCAAGCATCTCTGGAGAGGTGTGTGGCATGAGGCTGGTGGGACCACATCCTTCACTGGGCTACCTCAGGGTGTTTTTTTGCTCTTATATTACTGGTCATTTCTGTAATACTGTTTGAGGTGATAGTGCTGGGATGTTGAGTGGAGTATTATTCTTTTCCACATATGTATCTGCAGAGCCAGGAAGTTAAACTGAGCTTTTGTAGGTAGATTCTGCAGCCTTTTTCAACTGAGTGAACAGTAAGTTGATGCCCTCATAGGAAAGATTCTGGGATGCAAAAGAAGCATGCCCACCCCCCATATCTGATTTTTCAGAGCCTACTGTTCAGAACTTCTCTACTCCGAAATGGGGAAGATCAGCTGGTATACAGTGCTTGGATGGTAATCACTCAACTCAAACATCCACTGTGTATAATTTGGAGCAGAGGTCTGTGAAAGTTTTATTTAGCTATTCCATACCAAGCTTTGAAAAGTTGCTTGTACAGGGAAATTCTGTTGCTCTGTCCTGTCCCTCTGAAAAGACACGGATGCTTCTCTGGATCTCATGACATATATTCTACTTAAAGGCAATAAAGTTGCTTTGACCAGCCTTTCCCTACGTTCTTCCATAAGACCATATCTATTAGAACACCTCCTCCCATTCATCATGTGTGTTTTTTCAATGCAGTATTCATCTGTTTCTGCTGTTCACACAGTGCTGATGGAAATCAGTATAACTATGGGGAATTCAGTGAACCTACGATGACTTCATCAGTCTGCTCTACTAGTAAAATATATCGCAGTGTCTGTTTTCAACAATTTAATTTTCCTGAGGTTTTATCTCTTTGCTGGGTTTTGGTTCGTGACAAAGCTCAGGCAATAGGAACATCAAGAAAAATGTCTCAATTGCTGTACAGTCTGTCAACTTTTATGCCCTGCTTCCATCAGATGTTCTGCAGAGGCCTAACAAGTGGCACAGCATGAGTAGAAATTGAGAAAATACAGCAACAGAGATTTCTATGGACCATCTGCTATTCCTACAGGAGCGCTTAATGTTTTGTGGCTACTACGTCGCACGACTTTGCTATCTTTTAGGTATGGATGATGTGCAGCTGTTGAGTATCTGAGCATTGACTGCAGGACTTCTGCCCAACCTCACCAACTAACTTTGTTAGGTGATAGTTGCACCAACTGCTGCTTTCAGTACTTTGACCAATAGTGGAGCTGTAGGGGATAATGATTAGGAACTGAGGAGAGAAGTAAACAAGGTCAGAAAATGCATGTTCTTTAAACAACCCCCCAACAACAACAAAAACACCTGACTGTTTTCTTACTTGTATTGCTATTAAATAGTGTGTGGAGTGGATGGGGTGAGGACATGAGCCCTCAAACATCACTGAGAGCAGACAATAAATGTTCTGAAATGAATTTATCCTTTGACTACAGTGTGTCTGCTTGGGCGTTGAAAGGGAAGGGATTTAATGAACTGAAACCAGAAAGTGAGAGAAAGGAAGGAAAAATGCAACCTGTGAAGAGTATGTGTTGCTAATTTAGTGTCACTTCGTCAGCTAGGCAAATGAGAGATGAGATGAGAAAAGTGGTCTCAGCACTCTGAGTTCTAAGGCCACAGCTTGCATGCTTTCTGTCTTCCATCATCATTTGTAGGAGACATTAATAATATAGCTCACAAAATGAACATCTGGAATACCTCTTAAATATTTATGCCCATAAGTCTCATACTGTTGCTGCTGTTAGTATTTGACAAAGTGATTATTCTGTGCTGTAGTTCAGAATGTTTTTATTTATTAAATCAAAAAAGTGTCTTGTTGGCTTTCATTAGAAGAGATCCACAATCTTGTGACAGAAAATTGCAACACAATTGTGATTAAGAGTATGCAAACAAATTCTAACATTAATTGGTCCCAAAGAAAATTATGAATGTGTTACATCTTCCTGTATGTACGTCTTATGTTTTCCCTCATCTGTCACCTACTAAATTATCAATGCTCATTTTCTTTTTCTATTTCTGACAACTCATGACAGTAATATTCGTCTCATGACTTAGAAAGCCATGAGGGAAGAACCATTCTGGCAGCTTTAATGTTTGTAGATAATTGAAATGGAGGAAAGTTTGGAGTTGTAGCATGACGTGGTGCTCTCTGCACTCTTGAATAAAGAATACTCGTAGATGATTAGAAATGACTGCCTAAACTGTCCAGTGTGCATGTAGGTATGTGTAAAGCAATCTTGGGACTTCTTATTGGAACTACTTTTCGTAAAAGCTTATTGGTTGCTTTGCAAGAGCTAAGTAAACTTGCAAACTGCTACCAGTTCTGTGTTGGAAAGTCAATACAGGCAAACTTTAGGAGAAGGCTAGTCTTACAAATTTTGGTAATTATCTTGTCTTGTGAGTGACAGAGTGAGTTTCTGCTGAATGTTCTGGCTTCTATTTGTTCTTGTTAATCAGTGTCCTGAGCTATGACAGTTCCCGAGCCTAATTCTCATAGTTTAAATCATTCAAGCACATAACCAGTGTTTAAAGGGGAAAAAAAATTACTGTTAATTTCAGTCACTTGTCTGGTCATCTGAGAACCCAAAAAGCAAAGACTTTCTTCTTATGGAGAGTGCAGTAATGTTTCTCCAAAATGTTGCTGTATCAGTTAGATGTATGAACCAGGTAAACGTTGCAGACTCAGGGTAGTCTTACAAGGAAATATATGCTTGTCAAGTCAAAAACATCTGTGAATCACTGACTTTACTAGGAGTATTTTTTTTTCAGTAAAAATACTTGAAGATACTGTTTTGATTGGTACTGTGTGGTTTTTAAATGATAGAGGTGAAGCATGTTTCACTCTTTCCCTTGGGTAAATATTCAGTTGCCTGATAGCCTGAACTTAAATGATTCCTGCTATATGGCCAAACATTTATTTTGCTTAATTTCATCCCATTATTGTGACCATGACTATTATTAGAAATATTTTCATGTTTTGTTGTGTATTGGAGATGAAGAAATAATTGAGACTAAGTAAGCTCTTAAAATGAACTACTATTCTAGTTTCCATTGTTGTTCATAATTTGGCAAAATGTTTGCTTTTTTGAAGTTATTAAGGAAAAATGCTTAGTTAATTGAGTAAATTTGTCTTGTGTTTTTGGAAATCGTATGCTTCAGTTGAGATTGGGTACGTGTTCTAGTGTTGGGTTTATTTTCGTACTGGATGACCAATTGAGTGGATTCTCGTGCCCATAACTGTCATTACAAATGAAAAATTTGCTCCTGAAACACTTTGCTATGTTCACCTTAAATTCCTGTTTCGGTAACCATTCTTAGTAGGACATTCACTTAATAGCATGTATTTGGAAAATATTGGAGGAAAAAGCATGAATACAGCTAAAAGCAACTGAGTAATTTTTTCTTTCTAAAGAATTTTGTAGGAAAAATGCTGTATGTCCTGATTAAAAACTAACAAGTTTCTCCTTCAAGTGCATTTACCTTAGCTGTTATTCTTAAAATTCATTTGCCTTTTTGCATTGTGAGTACAGTATTTAGGTGACCAAGAGTCTTGTGTTTCACTTGATGTATTTCATAAACACAAATGAAATTTCCGTCTTGAGCAGTGGTGTGGTAACTCTTGCAAACAGTTCCAAACGGTGTTGGTATCAGTTTCTTCACCGTACTGCAGTACCTTGACCAAATTGCTACCAGTCTTTTCAGTTTCTGAGCAGGAGCAGCCAGCAATGCTATGTTTAGCACCACACTTCCCAAATTGGAAAATAAACATTCCATAGATGCTGCACATGAGAAAACACTATGCTGCTGGAACATATGCTATTTTAGAAGAAAGATAAAACTGTGGTTTGGAATACCTTCTGTTCCATGAGAATTTCATAGTGCTGGTATATTTTTCTTTCCACAAGTGTTACTGTGTTAACCCCTATATTCTGGTCAACTTCCAACTTGAACAATTACTTTCTTCTCGCTGAAATTCCCCCTGCTTTCTCTATTGTATATAATATTCTTCCCTTCCTATTGAAAGCTGCTGTGAGGGTGTCGGTGTGAATGCAAAAGGTTTTAACCCAGAGGTACTACAGCAAGATTCTTCTTGTGAAACTGTTGCTGTGCTTTGGTTTTAGCCTTTTTTGCCTTGTAAAATAATTTTTGGAACCATAAATGTTGTCACCACCGTCTTTCAACAAAATGTGTGGTTTGGTTTGGGTTTTGTTTTTGGTGGGAGGGAGGTGTTTGCTAGTGGTTCTGTTTTCTTTTTTGTTTTACAGTTGGGAGATGGTGCACATTGACCCTGGGCTTACCCAAGTCCCTTCAGTTTGCCTGTGCAGTTGCAAATAAACTCTGTAACTTTAATCTGTCAGCAAAATGTTTGAGCTCTTTCAAGATGGCTTATGCCACGTATGTAACTTGGTCTCTAACAGGCTGTACAAAACCATTCATTGGTGTAGATACTTCCTCTGGTACAGTTTCTTAATATGATGAAGCATATAGGCAAAGTGTAGATAATGGTCCTATTTCAACTGAAGCTTCCCCACAAACTGAAGTTTGTGTCAGACACTGATTCTCCAGCAGACATCAGCAATGCAGAGGTTTTTTTCTGTTCAGGCATTCTGGCATGATTAGACTGGACATAGTTGTCTTATTGCTGCTTCCTTGTTGTACCAAATACCCCTTTCCATATTGTTCCTGGAGCAATGTGCTGCCTGTCAGGGAGTGACTGAATGTTTCCCTCTTAGGGAATTCCCTGCTGGTCCATCATGCTGGTTGGAGGCCAAGGGTCTGGTGCCTTTCTGCAACCTTGCAAATGGTTTGTTAAGGCTTCTAACTGCGTAGAAGAGATCGTGCATTCCTTGTTCACCAAGTGGCAACTACAAGGAAATATTTTTCCTTTTCTGTGTTCTTCTAATGGCTTTGAGAATTTTATGAGGGAATAGGTAACTCTCCTCATTTTTATCATTGCTTACTATTCTGAATTTCCTTGTCTGAATATTGAGTAGTTGTAAGACATCTCAAAACTTTTCCTAGGAGGAGAGGATTTGAGGATACTCGTTGCTTTTATTGAAATACTTATTTTTGTCTTTCAAATTTAATGTTTGAGCTTCACTGATACCCAGATGCATGAATGTACAGAAGATGAGGGCCTCTGAAGAATACGTGGTGCTGTACTGCATTCAGAAACAAGGCACTCAAAACAACTATGATATCTCTCTTTTCATAAGATCCAGCAAAGTCTTGTGCGCCATCCCCCAGGACCAGCTTAAATATTATATTTTACATTGTTAAAAGTACTGGATATAAAACTACAGAGGCAGGAACAGTCTGTTTTGCAGACTTCTTAGTACTGCAGGGAATTAACTTGAGAACTCTGGGCTTTAGAGCGCTGTAGTAATATGTGGGACACGGAACAAGTAAAATGTCTTTGGTTGAAATTTCCAGAAGTGCTTAGGGTTGGTGGAAGCTGACGTGAGTGACTAAGTTCACTACAATCATAGCTGAATCCATGCTAGATACTTGGAAGAAAATCTGACCTCGCACTGAACAGCATGGCTAGGCTTATACTTGGTTCACTGCTGTTCGTATCTCTGAAGTCATGGTAATTAAAAACAAGACTGTGCTTGAGGGAGATGTAGTAAACCTGGTCTGATCCAACAGGCTGAAATAGGAAGCAAGCTCTTCAGCTTTGATGTGAGCAGAAAGGTGACGAGGCAGTGGTTCCAGTGGACTGTGCAGTTTTTGGCAAGCTTATATGCCTGAAATGTGGCAAGATGTATAGACTTGCCTTATCTTTAACTGTGTGAGTAAATCCCACCATATTCTGCACAGCAATCATCACTTCCAACTGGGCAACCTTTGTAGCAAAACAGCCATCCCTAGTTGATGGTGTAATAGCTTTTGGGGGGATTTAGACTTTCTTTTGCACAGTTGCCCACAGGCAGCAGAAATAATTCTTTGCAGGGTCTCCTATGTATTGCAGTCTTATTTGCAAACAGTCCTCTGTCAGTGATGCTCACCTGCTTATGCGGAGCAATACTAAATTCATTCTTCAAAAAAAAAAAAATCTCTGTGCCAGTAGTGTACCATAGTACTTCTAAGAAAAGGCAAACTAACAAATGTATGAGGAATACCCTGACTTGCAAAGACATACTCCAAAACTTAAGGAAAAACAAATTTTCTGCTGTAGTTGAACTACCATTTAGCTTAAGAGAAGTCAGTGTTCTGAATACCACCACCAGGGTTAAAGTGGTAAAACTTGGATTCTGTGTTTACCTTTAGCCTTTTTTTGTGCTTCTTTTGTGCTTTTAGATAGTTCCATCTCATTCTGGGCAGGCTACTTTGATAGCTCCTTTGGGTGCCTGTGTTGCCTTAAATTTTCTTCTCCTCTTAAACTTGCTTCTCCTGTAGTGTCTAGAATAGATGATAAAGTGATAAACGTTGAAAATTATGATTTTTTTTTTTTTATCTTGTTCCTTCATATCCCCCTTCTCTTTCTGTTTTCCATGTCATGGCACACACTTAGACTTTAAATTGTTCGATCTTACAGGTCTTCTGTCATGTCTCACTTCATAAAAATGCCATCTTTGTGCATTTCTACTATGGTTTTGTTTATGCCCTCCATATATCTATTGTGTACAAGACACAGAATCTCAGGTTCCTAGAGGGAACTCTTTGATCAGAGCTTCTAAACCTGTGTAGGATGTTAGCTGTGTTTTTTTTGCCTATATGTGAACTTGAAAGAGCTATTACTTGTGGTCCACAGTAAGGAAGAATCAAGAAGTCTTAAAAACTGTGATGTAATCAGTATGTTAGGGTCTCGAAATGAAGACAGACTATTACCCGGATGCAGGTTGGATGAAGACATCTGATTGACAACTCAAATGCCTAGCATCTTCTTCAGAAGCATGTGCTGAGCATAGAGAGGTCGCTGGCTGAAGAACTGATGATCATCCTGGGAGGAGAGGCAGGATTTGGCAGCCTCTGTAGAGGCTGGAAGGTCAGAAGAACTTTTTTGCCGTTCCAGAAAGGTTGCTCTGGTATGTATGTAGAACCATTTGCTGTAGTTCACTTCTCCATGGTCTCTCCCCTAGCTTTAGTCTTTTATCTGGTAAAGTGTTAAGCTCAGAACTGTTTCTTCTCAGAAGGTGGGGGGGTCATTTTTGCGTAGGGTATATTCAGTGTCAAAGTCAGTGCCAAGTTTCTCCAAAACTTTCCACCTCTGCATTCCTCATCCTTCAGGCGAGGCACTTCTGTATGCCTTCGTACTGAGTTGTATGAACAGCTCACCCAAACTCGGTCTAATTTGTGTGATGGGTGTCTCAGAACTGTGGGTCAGTGATTTTGTGCAGGCGTTGGAATGACTCTGTGCACTGCATTAATGACGTGAGCGTGTCCGAGGCTGAACTGTGAGTGGCATTGAAATCGCTGCCCAAGGATCAGATGAGTTCACGTCTCCGCTCCGAGAGCTGTGTGTGGGACCTCTGTGTGTTGTTCTTTACCCATCCCCAGTGAATATCCTTAAAACTGATAAAAGCAGCAACCAGTTCATAAAATCATCAGAGTTGGTGTACACGTGTTTTGAGACAAGATTTGGCTCTATAATTTTTGTAAGTAGAAAGTAGCTGTACTGTTGGATTTTCTGCTATTTAGATCGGGTCTTTAACTGTTGAACACCAGTTAGTATAGCAGGAGCCAGATTTTGACTATGTTAACCTTGCAGTTGTTGAGCAACAAGTAGCTGCTTGATTATTAGTCTGCAAGATGCTGTTTGTAACTGCATTGCTGTTGGTTAAGAAGTTCCAGTTGCATCTTGGAAGATAAAAATCAAGTATCTCTTGTAAGCAGTTCCATCAAGGTATCTGCCCCCTTTGCTATTAACCCCTGGTGCTTGTGACTGTTCCTGCACTGGTGCTTGGTGGCTGACTTTGCTTTGTTTTTTCAGGAGAACTGGTTTTAGGAGTCTAAGGAAGAAACGTGTCAAGCTTTCTCCCTCATTGTTTCTCATGTCTGTTTCTTTTGATAACCATCATGTGTGGGCTGGAAATCTAAGCTGTTCAGGGATATTTTGTCAGGGTAAGCTTTTAAAGGCAACATAGAACTAAGTTTTTAATCCTACCCAAGTGTAAGAATCTAACGAATGTTTTTACTTTAATTGCTGAGCTCAGGAGTTCTTAGCACATTCAAGGGATTTGTTGATTTTTGTCTGGCTAGCTGAATGGGAGAAGTAAATAGTGATGATTTGAAGAATAAGTGGCTACGTAGCCCACTTCATGGTTGTTTACAACAACAGAGCTGCTTTGGCAGACTGTCGTGCTGTACCTGGTCAGGTAGAACACGGTTCAACTGTTTCGGGCATGTCTGCTTCCTAATGATGGACTGGGGGTGGTACCTGGTGACTTGCTGTTCTTTAATTGTCTGCTCTTGCCGCTAACTCTTCTGCATTTTTGGTAAGTCAAAGATAATGGTGAAGTAATTTCAAACTACTGAATAGCTATTTTGAAAACTGTGTACTGCTTCTGTGAAAGTTTCTGTACCTCATTGTATAGCAATGCTTAAACTTCCAAGAGTTCTATTTCTCCCCATGATGAGGTGACTGTTATTCACATTCTGAACTGTAGTTTTCAGAGTTCAAAAATATCAAGTACATTCACATTTAGAGAGTAAATATTGCATGACTATTGTTAAAACAGATGACTGCATGTGATTTTCTGGTTTGTAAGAACCTGGCGTGTATATATACAAGTACGTGCAAGGTTCATAGTGGTTGTATGGACAAGAAGCTGCAGATCTTTTTTTCTTCTTGTGACCAATTACTGTTTTTTGAAATGTGGTAGCTAACTGGGAGATGAATACGGGCAGGACACAAGCATCCCATTTGGGCTGGCACACTTCAGCAAAGCAGGGCCCGTCTGGGTGGAGGCTGGTGGACCCCAGTGCCCTGCTGTGGCAGCGAGCGTGCTGTACCCATGGAGGTCCTGGGTTGTGAGAAACTATGCATTAAAAAGTTGAATCCTACCTCTGTCTTTCTCGGCACCTTTTCTAGTGTTTAACCAGTTGTTTTGAGGAAGCATCTGAATCTTTAGTGTTGTGGATTCTAATCAGCCATCAGGATATTCCCTGCAGAGAAGAGGCTGCTTAATTCACGTCCTTGGCTGGGGGGAGAACTGGCCTTCAAGTGCTGTGTGTGTTCCTTGGGTGTCTGTGCCTGCTGTCACTTATTAGGTGTTTACCTGGGCTTTTAAAGCATTTAACATGATGTCCTGATGCAGCCGGAGAGTGTGAACTACCTCTGTCAGAGTTGGTAATCTAAATTGTAGGTGGGTGGGGAAGGTGGAGGACATTTTTGTAAACAATAGCCAGTGGTTGGGGGCCCCTGAAGAGTAGCAGTAGTTGTAGCCCTTCACAAAGTAAGCACTACACCTGATTTCAATTTAAAATAGAAATGCAAATTGCCGCTTAAATAACTATTCAGTTTATATAAACCTCTTCTGTGTAATTACTGCTGGTGTCTTTGAATTACCTGTTTTGCTCATCCATAAGACTAATGTTTTATGATGTGGGTGCAGTGCGTTCAGTATTTAATTTGTGGTGTGGTTAGTGGGGTCCCTGCCCATCTCAACTGTCCTAAGTGAAGGCCTGAGGATCAAAGGAAACCAAGCACTTGACCATTCTCTCTTTCTTAACAACCACCTCTGAATTGTTGGTTTAAAACAAATATGTCTACTTCAAATTGCAAGTAGTAAATGAGTTCATGTTAAACTGGAAAGTAACCACGTGTAAAAGAAATTGAGTCTGACTTACATGACAGAGGTAAGGAAATGTAAAGTTAGGTTAAACTCTGCCCACAACACAACTTTTTACTGTACCAAATGTTGCACGGTTTTGGAGATCCTTACAATACTTAGGAAAAGAGTTGTGACCAAAGGATGAAGTCCTGGTTATAATTTTTCTGGTTTTAGTTTCCTTTTTTGTCTCCTTTTTATAGTATTCTAGAAAACAGCAGTTAGTGGGGGTAGGGAGAGGATCATATATAAATGTCAGAGTCCAGAAAACAGATGGCAACAGCTTCTTCAGAGCTTTTGTGGTTTATTTATATGAATAAGCATTTAGGGACCTTTTAAAAGCATGTATCCTGGACTCAGTGCCATATCCTTAGTCCTGAGAGCTCAATAGTAATGTTTTGATACAGTTGGGATCTATTACAGTACATAAAATGCTCCACTGATTTGGAGCTCTGTTTTAATGTGTATTTGTGCCTATTACGAAAGGTTGGCTCCTGATGTGCAGCTCATGACTGTGCTGAAAGGGGAAGAAGCATTCCAGGAGCTCAGGCTTTTTTTGCAGGCGTCTCTTGAGGTACAGCCAGTGCTGGGTCTCCTCAGTCCCTTGCATAGAGGATGGTTTATTTGAAGCACCTCCAGTGGTATGAGGGGTTGGACTTGCTCTTCCAGTGGTTGGCAGCTTGAAGGAGGCACATTTCAAAGCATGCAAAGCACTGCAACTGCTTCTGTCCCTTGGCACACTAGGATCAGATGAAGTTAGTATGTGAAGGCACAGAAGAGGTTGAGCATTTCCTCTTGGTCCCAGGTGTCCCATGATGTGTTGGAGGCAGGCCTGTCATTTCAGTGTGTGCTCCACAGGAGTGTGAATTTTCTTGGGCCCTCTTAACTTAGAGGGAGTTACAGAGAGCCTGCAGAGCTTTGCTGAAAAAAAATATAAGTTGCTGGGGTCACAGCCAGAAGCTTTGAGAGTGGAGAATGCAAGGGGGAAAGGTTCTTTCAGCCTACTTGGGAGATTTTTTTTTTTTTTTTTTTTTTTTGCTCAGCTTTCATGCTGTTTCAAACCGATTTGCTTAATCTATGACACGTTATTCCTCTCTGCTAGTCATCAGACTGCTTGTGATTTTGTGTTTAAGGAATGAGTATTTTTACTGTGGGATGCCAGCATGGGTTCTCTCAATTCGTGCTGATGTGTTAAGGTGTGCAGCCATTTTCTACTACTTTCTGATCCTGTTTGATGTTGATTACAAATACAACCAAAGTAACTAGTAACCATTACGCTATTTCAGTGCCTGTGCCAAAATTTCTCGGGGCAGATGAGTGTGGTGGAATCACACAGACCATCCCTGGCTGTCCTGTGGAAATGCTGGTACAGGTTACTGCTCTCTTATTACACTGTTGTAATAAGAATTTCGAAGATGTAACAAACCACATCTTTCACAATCATAGTCTCCTTTCCTTGTCTGACTCTCCTTTGCTACAACCACTGTTTTCATTCCCTTTTTCTTCATATGCCTTCCCACCTTCTTCACGTGGCCTTTTCAGTTCATTTTTACATCCTAGTCTTACATACCAGGCTGTTCTGTTATGTTGTTGCCAATTTGTTGTGTCTAGGGAAAAGTTGCCTTTTCTCTTTACCAAGGTATGTACTGCAGAAATCAATATTTTACAAGATGATAGAGAGCAGGAACAGTGGCGGCAGCAGCAATTTAGGTGAAGGTGCAGCAAACAAGCCCAGTGTGCAAGCTCAGTATTCACAGTCCAAGTCCAGAATGGGAAGATTGGAAAGAATTTTGGGTTTGGCCTGAGAACAAGAAAAGGATTAAAACACCAGTAAACTTACTTTAAGTTTTATTTTTGAGAGGAAAAAAAAAAAAAAAAAGGAACTGAGTGCAGAATGGAGTCCAGTATGGTGTTTTATGTAGTGATGACTGAAGATCGTAAAAAGACTTTCTTCTATTGTCAGTCCTAATTGGCGGCTGGCACTGATTAGCAAGGGGGAAGCAGTGTAGGAAAGGAAAGACAAATGGGGGATTTTATTGAGTGGAAAGCTGCTGAACAAAAGAGAACTTCTGTTCCTGTATGTTCCGGTGGTTTTAAAGAAAGGAGCTTTTGGACCTTCAGCCTCTTAGAATTCTAGCTTGGTTAGCATCATACAGAGATCAGTTTTTTAGCAGTTTAACTTGTTTAGTTAAACTCTTACATGCCTTGATCCGTTTTGATGTGTGAACCCAGGGTTTACCTAGGAGCTGTTGATAATTCTTTCCCTCACCTGCTCAAAAACTAAGAGGGGGAGGATGGGAAGAGGTTTGAGGGCAAAGTAACTCTTTCAAAGATGGTTGGTAAGGAATTCCTATACTGTGAGCTCTGTGTTAGCATTCATGCAGTGGTGTCAGTGACATAATGAATATTTTGCCTTGGACTCTTTAGCAATGAAATCAGAGCTCTGGGACCATATCTTCTGACATTATGAAAAGATCATGTTGGAATGTTGAACATTAAGTGCTAGCAGCATGGAGGCTGTATTTCCGAGTGTAATACATTCTATAAGCCTGTGAATCATATGTGTTTGACTTTTAAGTCAATGCAGGTTGGCATGCCTCTTCCAATTTAATGCAGACTTGCAAAGGTGTCGTCTACATGTGCCTTAGTCAGACCTTAATTAAAAAAAAATATTATCAACAGTGATGTGAAAGTCAAATTGTAATGCTGAAGTTGGCAAGCTGCAGGAGCACAGATGCTGAGGCAGAAATGCCTTCTCTGGAAGGAGGCAGGCTGAGAATCTATTTCAGCTTCTTGCCCTTCATGCTCTGAAGACTTTTTCAAGGAGTAGTGGAAGTAACTGGATGGCTGTGCTGTCCCATTTGTGGTGTTTGTTTTGGAAGTCTGAACACTTAATTTGTGTTCCCAATTTGCTGTGGAGACTCGAGACACTTGACCTTCCTGTAGTTCAGCTCTGTGTGAAACCCGGGTTTTGTGTGTGGTGATGCCTGTTCCTGCAGGCTTTGCACAGTGACAGACTGTATTAACACCTTGTTTGTTCCAGGATGGCTTCAGATAACAGAGTGGTTCTGCAGGTATGTGGATGGGAATCTGTTTCACGACATGAATGAAAGGACATCTGTAAACGAAGAGTTGCTTTATTTTTAACCATAGGTTAGGGATTAGCAACAGAATTTACAAAATTAGCAAGGGGTTCTGAAAGGC
Source organism: Tyto alba (assembly GCF_018691265.1). Classification (NCBI taxonomy): domain Eukaryota; kingdom Metazoa; phylum Chordata; class Aves; order Strigiformes; family Tytonidae; genus Tyto; species Tyto alba. The sequence goes on along the minus strand of NW_024881282.1, from coordinate 21,696,629 downwards.
TGGTGATAGTAACAGATAGAAAAACAAACGCAGCACCAGTGTTTTAAAAGCACAAGAAGGAGTTGCTGTTTGGCTGTGGAATTAATTAAACATCTAACTGGCTTAGGTGCTGAAAGTAGTTTAGCTGCAGCTGCCACCAGCTTCTTCAACAGGATAAACTGCATAGTGTGAAGTCCAGACTTGTGTAGCTACAGTGTGTGTATATGCTCACCAAGGTGTCTGCTGTGAAGTAACTGGATCTGTGAATGTATGTTAACAGTAAGAGACCTCAGTGTTGATTCTGCATCCATTCTTACATAAAATGTTAACACCAACACTGGAAATTACATCTGTAATAGACTTGGAAATAAGAGATGTGAATGATAGACTGCTGGTGTGTGTAAATCAAAAAGCATGCTCTTTCCTTCTAAAAAAGTCAAGTTACAGTATTTTACAGATAGAGGAATAATTTATGCAGTGAATGAATACTTCAGCAAGCCATTTGGAAGAAATTCCTCATAAAAATTAGAAAAAAAAAAAAAACATTATTGGCCTAAATATTGCATGGACTGGAAACTTGCTGAAGGACCTTAAGCAAAAATAGTAGATGTGGCAGTAATTTGAGCTGCAGGGCAGGGAACAGTGCTTGTAGGATAAGTATCAAGCTCTGTTATATTGAATGTCTATATTAATGATTTAAAAGAAGAGGGTAAACAGCTCATCAGTTAAATTCACAACTTAATACTAAATGGGGATTTTTTGCAAGCTCAGAAGGAAAACATGGAGTTACAAAGTACAGAGTGATTATATCTTAGGAGACAGTATGAAAACAAGCTGAAAAAGATTTGTGTGTTAGTGAAGAGAGAGAATTGGCATATTTTTATATGGGAGAGGTTTGTTCAGTGTGTTTTACCTGGCTGTGTGTATGTCTCTGCTGTACTCGTTCAGAGACGTGCTTTGGCAACTGTAGTTAGTGTTCAATTTTTATTCATGCTGAAGACTATGGGTAAGAATTAAACTTGGGTCATAAATACTGTAACAAATCAGAAGCTATTGTTCGTAAGACTGTGCTTCTCTAAACAGCTGTCTGATTCTGCAAAGATGCGGAGAGGCCAGATCCCTTGGGACTTAGAACAGAGGAGGACATTTAATACTTTATAAATCAAGTTCATTTTTTGAAGTTTCTCTCACAAAGAGGTAGTTATCACCGCATATGCCCTGAGCTAAGCTGCAGTTCAGCCTATTGTTACTTTGTGTTTATGCAAACTGCTCTCTTCCAAAATATTTAATAGTAAGTGGCTCAATGAAACAAATTTTCTCCTATTCTGTCTGTAGGGCACTCACTGGAGGAGGTAGGGAGCGGCCAACTGTTGTGTCCAGCCCCCCAATCCATGTGTGTGGGTGGGTGTGTTTTGTGCCTGTGGGGTATTTCAGAGAAGCAAGCAAATGATCTCCAGCATATTTCTACATCACAACATACTTGAGCTGTGTGGCCAAGAAGTAGGTGACATCAGTGTCCTTCTCTGTGCTGTGCTGTGTGGAGTCAAGAGCACTGATAGACTTTCAATCGATCCCCTATTCAGAACTTCACTAGCTTTCAGGGAACAGAGAAATTCTGCATCTAATAGTGCTATACTTCTCAGTCTTGCCAAAAACATTTTACTAGATGCTGTTGCAACTGATGCTTGATATTATTACAACTTGGGGAACACATTGTTTTATAAATGACATTAATAAAACACGTAATACTGAGGAAATCCAATGTTAGTAATTAAATTGGTCATGCTCATTATAAAGAAAAGTTTAAGCTACCTAATAGAAAACATCGGACTGTTTTCTCCAAAATGTCCACTGATATATTCTGCTTGATTTACTGTAGATAATCAAGACAGATAAATACGAAATTAAGTACTTAACAGTTGTTGTTACTGTTTTGAAAAATGACTTTACATAAATTTTTTTTTAACGTCTTCCACTTTTCCTATCAAATAATTCAATTATTTTGAAGACTTATTCCTGTTGGGTGTTTCAAATTCCTGATTTCAGTAAGTCCTAATATCATCAGTTTGCATTACCATTGGTTCAGAATGTCTTCAACGTATTTTTTGATGTCTTGCATTTGAAGAACTATTCAATAATTTTCATAACAGTGCTGTGATAGTCTTGCTAGTACTGAAGAAGGGAAAAAAATCCTTCAGCAGATGAAGGATGGAACTTGGATGGGCTCCAGCAGGAAACTTTGCATCAGGCAGTTCATAAAATTCTGCCAAGAAGCCAGTCCTTGAAAAGAGACATCCAGTGTATATGATGGGTTTTGTGCTGCTTGCAGTTGTTACAGGATGATTCTGAATGTCATTACTAACCCAAGTTACTGGATGCTTAATCACAAAAATTTTCTGTGCATAATTTCAGTGTGGCTGCTGCACTGAAAGAAATAATCTGGAGGATGGTGTGCCTACAGAGGTGCTTATGGGAAGTCCAGCAAGCAAAAAGGGAGTAAGCTCAGGAAAAGTGATTTTGGGGGAACTTGAGAGATTCATGACAAACAGCTGAAGTAAAGGGGGTAGGCCACTTGGTTTGTAGGTAAGTTATAACAGGGAAGCTAAGAGGAGTATTGAAAATGGACTGAGACTTAACTGAGATGGGAGTTTGATCGTGAACAGTTATCACCTTAAAAGCAGCATTTCGTATTGTTGTGTGGGAAGGCAGGTTGGTAGAAATAAAAGGGATTGCAGTAGCTGATGGAAGATGGGGGAGGTTTGGAGTAGAGGTTCCTGTACAGTTTTCAGACCTGCAGGTGTTAAGTATGGCTGCTACTTGAGAGTCAAGAGTAGACTTGAAGAATCCCATGCTGCTGCTCAGTAATCTCTTCATGAAGGACAAACATTTTTGAATAAACTTCCACAGTTCTGCACATAGCCACTTTTACAGTGGCAAGGGTTTAAAAAAAAAAAAAGATCAGAACAACCTCATACAGGGGTGTGGAGTATTTCTGGTGCTTGGGATCTATATGGGGGGTCCAGTTTGTGCAATCTGGGGCCTGTCATAGACTTACTTGGCCACCAGTCACAGAAAGCAACAGGGGGAACATGAAGTGTAAATTGTATAGTGCACATAGTTTTTCTCTGACAAGACATATGGAGAGCAGCCACCACCATTTTCTTGACTTGGAGAATGAGATTTTTGGCTCAATAAAAGTGCTCCAGTTGGAAGGAAAAAAATATTGAGATTTAAACATGTCCATTCTCTTCATGCAACAAGATTTAGACGATGTGTAATTACTGAATTGAGTAACTGAGTTGAAAAGCCTCTCAGAAAATTTAGTTTGAAGCAGTGGATCTACCACAACCTTAAGTAAGTGTTTTTAGTGTCTTCTTATGCTTACTGTTCCTAGAAATAAGGAATCTCATCCAACCTCACCAACCAGACAGTGACTCTCCTGTGACCCTTGACTGCCTAGATAAAAAAAGTGGTCACTTTATTCAATGTTAAAGAGAACTTGTCCCATTGTAGAAAGACTGTAACTGAGTGAACCTTGGTGCATTAAAATTATTGAGCTACTCAAGTATCTCACTGTAAGGAATGTTCTTTGCAGACTGGCACCTCTGCTGTGACTTCTGCATTTTCTCCTGTGTTGTTAATACCTTTTAGCTCAACAACAGACGCCTTTGGAAGGCTTGATATAGAGTAAATACTTTGTCCACAGTAAGTGGGTTATCAGTTTTGTGATTACATTCAGATCTGTTGGCTACTAAATCAGAAGTTGTAAATTGGGGTCTGTCTGTGTTTTGATGACGGCTGGGCTTTTGGTGTGTCAACAGGTAACTGTGAGTATCAGTAGTTTCAGAACTGATCACAGGAGATGGTGGGAAAAACGCTAGGTTTTTATAGTATCCTTTATCTTTGTCTTGCAGTCTGAACTAAGTTCCAGATTTTTTAACCCAGGCCTATATTTGATTAAACTGATTAGCCTTTGATGGGTGTTTGGCAGCAATCCAGTGGTGAATGTCTTATTAGCTTAGTTAAGGGGGGTTTGCTTTTTGTTTTTCAGTCTTCCATGCTACACAAGTAGCATTTTAAGAAACTAATCCAAAGAATCTTTAGGGTGAACGACATACTAGATGTGTAGTAGTAAATTTATAAAAAACTACTGGCTTGTGAGATGGGAAATGTAGGAACTGGGCACGAAATGGTCTACTACTAGAAGGTAAGTACTGTTCCCAGCTGGCACCACAGTGCCTTTGGGAAAAGGAGCTCTGTTGTGCAAGAAGCTGGAGGAATGGTTGAAAGTGAAGAGAGATGGGGTGGTTCCTCCCAGAAGGCTGGTCCCAAATCATGCCAAGGTATCAAAAAAGGTTGGAACCATCTTATTTCTTGTCCTGTCTCCCAATTTATATGTAACATTTAAACTGTGGTACTAAAAAATTATGCTAGTACTACTTGTGGCAGTTGAAAGAGAAGTAATTAAGCATACCTTTTAAAGTTAAGAAGCTTCCATTTCTTCCTCTTGATTTTACTGCTAGTTCAGCTGCATGCATAGCTGTCAGACACCATGTTAAAGGAACCTTTTGTTCTGAAATGTACTGGAGAACTTTCTTTACAGCACTATGATTACAAAGCTTGATTGACCCTGCGATCTAGTTTTAGTGTAACATTTGAAAATTACTATTATTAAGGAAGATAACATTGAAGACAAATTAAGGCATCTTAATATTTGACTGCTTAGCCAGTTCTTGAGGAATTAATTTACTTGAGTTATTCTGTGGAGGTTCAGGCATAAATGTTCTTTGGAAGTCAGCTGCAATAGCTCCCTGGTCCCCTGAGGATGGCAGCCTTGTCATTTATACTGAATTGCCAGGCATAGCATTTATCTGAAAGTGGTTTTGCAGGTGAGAATTAATCTCTCATTTCCTGCTGGCCATGTCTTGGCTTTTATTTCTTTGTTTTCTTAGGATCTCTCAGCTAAACCCATCAGTTTTCCAAGTACTGTGTCTTTTAGAATATTTATGTACTAAATTCCTTCATTGTAGAAAAAACAAATGGAAATCTATCTTGAAATCAACCCTGATGAATAATCATTTAAAATAGCCAATTGCTTATCCATATTCTTGTTGTTTAACCCTAACAATCTATCTGTGTTTTCCAAACACATTTGAACAAGAGCAACTACTCAGTTTTGGAAGCTATTTTCTAAGAAGTTTGGTATCAGAACACTGACTTAATGAAGTTATTTGAAAGGCTATAAAGGAATTCTTACTTTAAGGTTTGTTTTTGCCATGTGTAGCTTTAAGATACAGTGAAGATGGGGCAGTTTTTTGTAAACTCAAGACAACTAGCCTGCACCCGACTGTGAATGCAGCACTGGTGGGTAACCTCAGTATTTGCAGATACTACCTACAGCTGCTGGTGCCAAGAGGATGTGTGGAGCAAGGTGATTCTGTAAAGGTAACTGATATATATACACACACAAATATGAGGAGTAGGTGAGTGTTGGTTCTGTTTTCTGTTTCTGTGATACAAAGCAGAGTGAAATGTCTGCGCAGGGAAGGGTACTTCTGTCCTCTCTGGGAATGCTTCAAATTTCCCTGATCTTTGGAATAATAAAGCTGTTAGCGACATATGACTCTCTACCCCTCACTTGCCTCCACTTGGTGATGTGAGGGTAGTGCTTTGTTTGGGTGGTAATACGTTGGGGAAAAGACTGCATGACTGGAGGTCTAGTGATGGACCTGGGCTATTACAGAGCAGTAAAACACCCTCCTGTTTTAAACCAAGTCAACAGAATAAGGAATGAAAAAGCAGAAAATGCCTGGTGGGTATGTGTGGTGCCTTTACCCTTCATTGTTCTCTCTGGTAACTTCTCATATTTTCTACTTCATTCTCCTTTTTCTACCAGGTGCCAAATTGAGTCTTTGGGGGGTATAAGTTTTGCTGTAGTTGTGGTTTAAAGACTCTGTAATGGAATTCTCTTTACAACTTGATTCTGTGAGGTGCTAAACACCTTCTACTAGATGCTGAGCGCTTGACACAATGTGGGATTTTTAGTTTAAATCAAGTTAGTGCAGTTAGGGTCCTGTGATGCTTTCATTAATAACAAGGAATCGTAAAAGGCACTGTAGTGTGTTTTGAAATGGCAAGGAGACTGTATTTAAGGGACAGATTACTGAAATTTCAGTGTCATTTCAAAGGCATTTACAAAGGTGAAGATGTGACTTGTCTCTGACTTCAAGTCTGTGAAGGTATTGGAAAATATTGTTTGCCATCAAAAGTGCTACTTTTTTTTAAAAAAAAGTCAGAATGAAGGTAAGTATTAAACTGGTTGAGAAATTGGTATAACTTCTCATATTGTGTGGATCTGTTTGCGTGATGTATTGATCACTACAGCCAGCATGTATGTTCTTGCTTTTCTCCCTAAAGGCAGAAGCATGTGCAGTGGAAGGCTTGGTTCTGATTTTTGGGATGGTTTGCAAACATGTTTTACACTAAAGTTTAAGACAGTGAGGAACACTGGACCGAAGTGCCAAAGCAATGAAATAATAGATCTCTGGATAAATGTTTAAGAGCAACCAGAATATGTTTTTACTGAGGAAAATTTAAGGCCCAAATTGGGACATAAGCATACAAGGCAGGAATACTTCCAGGTGGTGATAAAATTTATCTCTGCAGTCAGATTCGACATGGTACTTACTGCCTCTGAAATAAAACTGAGTACTCCACTAACAACAAGGGAACTTGGGTTTGGGATGCTTGTTATTTGTAGTCTTGAACCTGTTTCTCTGCTACAGATTGGGCATAACTGCGGTCTTTGTAATGGGCAATTGCCTAATTTAAACATCTAGAATAGACTTCAATGCTCATCCATTTGAAAGCTGATAGTTCAGGTAATAGGGCCCATGCTCTATGAAAAGCTATAATGTCCAGGATCAGTTAATGCAGAGATGCTAGCCACACAACAACAGCTGCCTTGACATAGTGCTCAACAGCTTTTTCCTTTGTTTAAATGGGTTTGACATAAATCCTTTATGTTGTACATCGGTATTTTATACTTCAGTATTTTGTAATTCAGATTAGGACATAATTTAAATAGAAAAAAAACTTGTATAATCTGTTAATGAAGAAATAATGAGGAAATTCTGATAGTCACAGTTTCTAACTGTAAACTCCTTCTATATATCTTGTCATCAAATTTCTTTACGAATATGGAAAATGTCAGTACACTTCAGTAATAAAATGGTTTAATTATAAATGTGGGGTTTAGTAGTATCTTACCTGTTTTCTGAAGCAAAATTTGCTGTTACGCAACTATCAGGTATTCGCATTGCTTTTATGGCAAGGTCTTTTCAGCATCCTGTTGTAGGCAGCATTGTATAATCTTCAAGAAATTGTCTTGTTTGAGAGTACTTGCTGTTTAGATTATTTGCCAAATTGCTTGTACTGTGTGTTTTCTAGATTTAATAGTACTATTCTGTTGTGTCTGGGAATTAAACTAAATGGATCTAGTTGTGGGGTTTTTTTCAGTGTAAATGGACCTTCAGGACTTGATATTTTTCTCTTCCAATGAATACTGATGACTTAAGCATGTTCTGTTGTAGGATTGGCTGGGTTCCTGAAATTTTGGGTTAAAATGGTTTGAGAGCTGTCAAGGATGATTTTGCTTTGTGGGTTCCAATAATGGAATCACTTTGCAGCTTAATTCACAGAAGATTAATAATAGTAGTTTACACAAGTTTTCATAGCAATGAAGTAGAATGTGACATGAAATTCCTGCCTACCTACTGCTAGTGACTTGTTATTGGAAATGGCAGTTGTATTGAGTTACAGGAGCGTAATAGCAAATTGTTCTAGAATTTGTTCATAGTTCAGGGTAAGCAGTCGTGCTTTTCACTGTTCCTTCAGGATGGTGAAAACATCTTTGCTTACACTATAATGAAAAGGCTTATTGCTCTCCTTGTAACCACAAGGAGAAAGACTTATAAAGTCTGCCTGGATTTTTTGGGAAGGAAGACACTGAATCCCGTTTATATGCAGTAGGGGCAGCTGTATCCTGCAGAATGAAATGCAGAGCGCTGGTTTGAGTTTTATTGCAGCAATGGGAAGGAATAGTGGGGATTTTGTTTTCTTTCACCTGGAAGTTTCAGTAAGTCCACAGTATAAAGCAGTGAGTTTGGCGCACAAGCTGTAGTTCTAGTTTGTCTTCCACTGCCACCAGGCGTGCCTCCCCCCCCACCCCAAAATCCACTCCCCAACAAAACCCAAAAGAACCCCCTCAAGCATTGCAGTCCGAGTTAGATAGTAGGAACAAAACAGCATCTGTGCTTGAGAGATGGCCAAGATGGAATTAAATTATTACTGGAGAGTAAACATTGTTCTGTTACCTTGAGGGGAATAACCCTCAGCAGAAATGTTTTGCTTCCTAATTTGACCAATTTACGCAAAGCCATTTAATGTGTTGTTTGCCCTTGCTGTGACATTTGAATTCTCAGACACAGAAGGCCCCACCAGCAAGAAGAGAGAAGGCAGATGGGCAAGGGGAGGGATGCTCGGTGCCAGCTTCAGACACTGAGAAATGTGAGAACTGACATCTGTCTGAGACAATTCTTCTCAAACCCTGTGGCACACAGAGCAGTGCTGTGTGGGATTTAGCAGGGGGAATGTGTTACGGTATAGTAACAGCTGGCTACAAATACATGGATTGCAGGCCTGAAAACACAAACGAAAGAAAGCCCATGCCTAGATCAAAACAGGGAAGGGGAACAATGTATTAAATACACATTTGCTAGTTTAGCTACTCTTCCTAATGCTTCTCCAATAAACTGTATGGGTAAAAGTAAGTTCATTGGTGGTTCTAGTATTTACACCGTCAAGCTGTTTTACTTATGCAATTTTTGCTATTGGTTCATTACCAGTGTGTGTCCCACCCCCTGCAGTTTCTTCCCCTTTCAGCCCCAAAGTTCGCCAACTTCTGAAATACCTTTGTGGATTTCCTTCCTCTAGGTTTGAAAAACTTCCTATTTTGCTTTATGCTGTGATAATTAGATTGAATTAATGAAGATGAAGACAGGGACATGGCCAGTTAAAAGATAATATATTTCTGAGCTGGGAAGACATTAGAGATTAGTCTAAATATCTTGTTGTCATGTAGTGTTTTAGCTTATTCTTGCTTTGTGCTAAACATTCTACCAATTTTCTACCTGTTACATTGAAAAAACATATTTCAAACATTGTGTCATACTCTAACCAGTTGTCTTGAGCATGAATAAGAGTTTTAAATAGGGTGCAATATTAAGAAGACACTTAATACTTCTTCATTTTGCCTGGTAACAAGTCACTGATTTCACTTTTGCAGAAACAGGGATATTCTGATGGAATTAGTGCATGCAGATGGTATGGACCAATACAAAAAGGAGGAGTAGTAAGTGTAACTTTAATTCTAGAAATGTGAATTAAGAGCAGGTTCTGAGATGGTTCAGTATGGAAAAGAGTTCAGGAATGTAACAAGCTGTTGCAAAGAAGAATGGAGTGACTTTGTTCTCCTTGTCAGAAGTGAAGACCTAAATTGTACTGAAGCAATTACATGAAATGCTGGAGGAAAATGTTAAACCAGGAGGCAGCGTAGAAGAGAAATCTGGTGTGTCTCTCGGTGCACTGAGAAAGGTTGGTGCTGTGAATTTTTGTGTCACATTGTTTATGGCTGAAGAGCCAAGCCTCATCTACCCACCGGGAGGGACCGTGTGAGAAACTCCTTGGAGAAGGAAGGAAGTGTAGCAGAGGCCCATGAACCCAGCCTTGGTTGAAGTTTTACAGCATAGAGCCAGAAGCTGCTCTCTTAGAATACATTTACCACCAGTTTCTAGCTTATGAGTTTCTTCATGTCACATGTAAGAGGTAGGGTTTTGGGGGGAGGGTGTGTATGCAAGCAACAAAGTGGGCCCCTACCAAATCTTCACCATTTCTTGCAGTTATCCAACTTGGGTAAGTCTAAGATAGATGTGGCTTCACCAGATGGTTCTGCTGTGCTCTTCGGTGTTTTGGGATAATGTAAGGGTGGGTTGGTTAGCCATGCAACATGCCTCTTGAGAGTGTTTCATGAAAGATAAGATCCTGGAGCTGCAGGCAGGTGCAATCAGATGGCTCTTGAGTTGTACTGAAGGGTTAGATGCTGCTGCTAAGTCGTGCAACTATGCAGAAATAGTGCAAATGAGGAGATAAATTTCAGATCACTGGGGCAGTGGCCCTTGTAACTGGCACTTTAGAAGCTTGTACGAAGATGGAGATGAAAAGTTGTGAAGCATCCTAGTTGACGATAGAAATAAATTAAAACAGAAGCATCTCAGCAAAGCAGGGAATAAAGTGTATTTGGTGTGCTGCAGTCTAGGGCCATCGAGCCTGGGTGATGGGCTGGATGAAACATCAGGGTGCTTTGAACCAGGCAGTGTTTCAGTGGAGCAGTTGCTCTGGATCCCCTGTTGTATTTGTGTAAAAATGGAAGTAGAACATTAAGCTGGAAGATGACTGACTTCAAGACATTTCCATGACCTTAAAATCTGTGTGTAACTCAAAAGATTTCCAACAGAGGTTTCGAATTTTTTTTTGCGATCAATGCTCCTTTAGTCAAGAAAAGAGAAAGCCTGATTGAACCATTAAGAGATCTGAATACTTTCAGATGAGTGTGAAGCATCTCTGCCTGACAACTGAAGAACAAAGAGCATGTGTTTTAAGGACTGTAATTAATTTTTATAAAAATGTAGGAAGGATACTTCAGTAGAATTGGAGATCATAAATGTTTGTGGGGCTTTTGTTTGAACATTCTTTTTTATTACGAAGCAGGTGCTTAATCTTGTAAGGAGCAAGCATTGCTTTACCAGAACTTGTTGCTTTCTGCAATGGAAAGTGAAGGTGCGAAGGCTTCTGAAAACAAAGTACTTAAGGAACAGGGAACTTGCCCCTTTTTAGGTCTTCAGTATTTCTAATGTTTCTGTTCTAAGAGAACTTATATTAGCCGAGGGAGATTTAAGTTGGACAGAATTCCTGCCCTTCCCTCAACTCCCCCAAATCTGCAAATCACTGGAGAACAGATTTCTCTTTGCACATTTTTAAGATGTGTGGATCCATGGTGTCCATAAGCGAGTGTTCGCCTGTGGCTTGATTTGGGTCTGAGAAGTTTGCTGAGCTCAGGCTTTTATGCCAAGTGGTCTTAGAGGCAAATGAGAGGGGAAAGCAGGCCGCAGGACTGAAGAGGTGACATGTGGGTCAGCCATCCACATTTCCTAGATGTGGGGTTTATAGTGTAGGGGCAAGTGTGCAACACGACACAGGAATGTGCTTCTACAGCTAGATCTCCCCAACACACCCCGCTTCTGCTCTGAAGCTGAGACAAAATGTGTTTATAGGGGCAGTAGAAACAAAGGTAATGTGAGTGGGTTGGATGCGTGGCAGAGATTAAAGGCAAGAACTGTGGAGCGGTGCGTGTGTGTAAGGAGGGTACTTGTCAAGTATGTTCATAAATGTCACTTTGCTTATCAAAACAAGGTAGTGTCAAGGGAAGGCAGAACTCCTTTAGAAAACTGTGTATTTGTGAGACTTGGGGTGTTCCTACAGGCTGAGTTAAAGCCCCATTAGCCAGAGTACGATCTGATAGCATTGGCTGATAGCAGGTAACAGCTTAAGGTGTGTGATGTTAAAGCACTGAAAGATAAAACGACTGAGTCACAGATGCATTGATTGAAGTGTTTGTGTGTCAGGCCATGAGCTGCAGTGAACAGAAGACGCTTCAATCAGCTGCAAGGGGTCCTGTGAACACACTTGAGGTGATTTGCCCCAAGGCCAGTGTTTTATGCTGCAAATAATGGAGGAAGGACTTGTCTGAGTAGAGTTAACTGCTGTTACTGATCAGACTGGAGACTGAGCTGGAGAATATAAAAGCATGGTTTTCTTTTGTTCTCTTGCAGCACTAGCTATTGATCACACCTGGGATTACTTGGGACATTTCAAATGTATGTTTCTTTAACTTTATATTAGCAAGTCATATGGTAAGCCTGAGCTCCTTCTGGAGGTATGATATATCAAAATTTGAGAGGTAACGTGATCACATTCTTCTTAAATTGAAGACAAATAGTCATAGCCGGTAGATGAAAAAGTCTCAGTGTGTGTGTATATATCGGGGAGGGGTGTGAGAAATGCTGGGGCTGAAAGGATGCTGTTGTTGGTGTGGTGGTGATTTGCAGTGATTAAGGAACGTCTTTCACTTACACTGGAGTAAATGGGCACTAGCATTGTTTTGTGGAAAGGACTGGCAGAGATGCAAGGTGGACAATAAGTAGCACGTTCTTTTTAAAAACTCTTAGGAGATGGGGACGTGAAGCAAGCAAGTATGAACTCAGTGTTGAAAATAAGTTCAAAAAACTTGCAGTGCAAAGATACTTGTTTCTGTTCAATTTTTTTTTTTTTTTTTTTTTTTTTTTTATATTTATATAAGGATGGACCTAAATTAAAGAAAGAGATGAAACAAGGTGGAACATAAAAAACAGAGCACTGCTAGCTTGGAAGAGTGTGTGTGTGTGTGTGTGTGTTCAGGTTTTTCATTTCACTGGAAACTCTCTGTGGGCTCACTGTGATCCAAAAGTCTCTTTTAGTTTGGTCTTTGCCACCAAGATCCTTTCTTTCCCCTCACAGGAAGAAAACCTCACACTGTTTTCTACTTCTGTACTAGGCTAAATGTGTTTACACAAAGCTATTACTGAGGGGAGACACCAAAAAAATAAAACTCCACCCATTTCTAAAAGCTAGAACATTCTTGGCATTTCAACTCTCGAAAAGTTTGATTTATGTTATCGTAAATCAGTCTTCTTGATATTAATCAATACTTTAAGTTTTAAAACAGGAAATAGCTTCAGTCTGTGTTTAAACCCTGCAACATCTCATGTCATGACCTTTTAGTAGTTTGTTCCTTTTCTCTGCCTTCCCCTGTTTTTCCTTCGCAAAGGTCCCTCAGCCTGTCTTTGGGGTTTTCCTGAACATGAGTCTTACAGGCTTCCAGTGTTGACTTTCTCAACTTGTTTGGCCTTCCCTTTTGGTTTCCTTTCCCTTTCATACCATGCTGTATTTTTCCCATCTCCTTAGCTTCTTGCACCCACTTTAGCCCTGGGCTGTAGGCTTCTGGTAGTCTGAAAATCCTCTGATCCTTCTGTGGAGATAATGAACTTTGTGACACCAGCTGTATAAATCACTGTTGTAGATGGTAGTGTCAAGTAGGTGGGAGCATATGGGAGGCTAATCCTGCTGTCCAAACAGGCAGTAGAGGCATCTCATGATACTGTGCATTAGGAAATGGAAAGCCTATATTTCTTTATGGCATTCTGCTCAGTAATTTAATAGTGTTAAATCCGCTCCTGAAGGGGTTATGGGGACACTTAGTATCTCTCCATTGGTTTTCATTTGTTTCATTTGGAGACCTGACAAACCAAAAGTATTGGAGGGCTATTAGTCTTAGCTGAATACACACGTATTGAGAGAACACTGTTCATAATTTTAACAGACCTTGGCATAATTAACAGGATCTTCTAGGAGGGGCCCCAGGACTAAACTGGCCAAGGTATCATGCTTAACTTCTGCAGACACTGAGAGTGGAGACTCCTGGCAGGGCAGCTGTCTGACAGGATGCTGCTGCAGTGAGGAATGCTGGTGTTAACTTATCCATTCATGTACCAGAATAAACAGATGGCACTGTTAGAGTTCTACATGTTCTCTTTCCTTTTGGTGCAGATATTTAGTGTCTTTAAGAACAGGAAAGTTGCTTTTTTTGCTTTTTTAAAGTGCAGAAATCTATGCTAGCTTACTGGCTGCTTTATTCCTTTTTTCTGGCCTACAAGATATGGGTTTTTTTAAAGAGCCGAGTCTCATGAGTACCGTCCTCATGTTCAGTTTCCTGGTTGGAAATCTGCATACAGTAACGCAATATTCTTCTCCAGGAAAGATTTTTACGGCATATGTAAATGAAATAAGACCAGCCCCTGGTGGTATTGACAGGATGCTGAGAAGGAAGCTGACTGTGTATTAACGTGCTTGCAGCTTAGGTCATTCTCATCGAACCCTGCAGCTCTGTGAGGTTCAGCTGCTTGGTGGAGATGACTTCACATTCTTTCAGTGACCCTTTGTAAAGTTCTGTTTCATTAATGAGAAATATTTTTTTTACAGACATCTCTCCCTAACTGTAGATGATACTGCATCGGATGTGTAATACTTCTGTTTATACAGGCATAATTAAAGAAATATGAGCGGGAATCTGGCCAAAATCTGATGTAAATATAGTACAGTGGGAATAATCACTTTATTTTGTGATCATTCAATTCTCTGGATCAAACTGGTCTCTCCAAATTTTAATCCCTCTGGGGCTGGTGTGGTTTTCTTTACTTAAACTTTCAGAGAAACTTTGATTTCTGGCAATTTGTTTTCAAAAGTCAGAACTTTTAGTGACAGTGGAATGAGATCTCAGCAGACACAGCAAACATCACTGGTACATGGGTGTGCTAGACCAGCTTCCAGCATCACTGTGGCATTAGATATATTGTCCTTTTTAAAAGTCTTCATTTGTGTCAACAAGTTGGATTGAGGAAATTTCATAGTTCTCTTTCAGGAATAGGAGAAAAATAGTCTGGACAAAACTGATCCTCAATATCTTACTGTGTACTTCTTAAAATACGGTGCTATTTGGTGCCTTTCTTGCAGAGTCATCACGTTGCTTTATTTCACAGCTGGAAATTTCCTTGGGATTCTGGAGTACTGAGAGGAGCGTGTTTCCTATGTTCAGGAAGCAGTAAGCGCTTTGCTTTCCACAGTGCTGTGTTGAAAGCAAAGCTTCACGCAGGTTCTCTTCCCTTTTAACAAATCGATGCAGCAGAAGGGAAAATAGCCTTCCGTGGGGTAACTGGTTGTCTCTTGAGTATTCTCTGTTTAGAAGGTATGTTAGGAGTAAAGCTGAGGAGCTGCTGTCAAGCAAAACAGTAGGGGACAAATAGCAGGAATTTTTCTGTAGCTGGAAAATTGCATTTGCCTAATGCAAATTTTGTTGTACCACATGTGGATTGAAGAACCCCTTGACATATATTCAAAGGGAGTAATGAGTGGATGCACTTATCCAAACCAAGGTAGCTAGACTGATCTCTAGAAGTCTTTCAGTTATATAGTGGTGCCCAACATTTTGTCATAGAACACACAGTACAGTTTATATAGACTTGCAGGCCATGTGTTCTGAGTATCCTTGGCATATATCGAAACTGCTGTCCTCCCACTGTCTTGATCTGTAGTGGTGACTTATCCCCTCCGATCAGATCAGGTGGGCATCAGTGTTGGAGTCACACAGCGCACTCGCTGTTCATGTTCACTTGATGTAAAAATAAAGGCATTATTTGAGCTAAATTGGCAAAATACTGGTTTAATATTTTGGCTGATTTTGAGATGCCTTTTTATGTTAAAGGATGACTCAAGAATGTCTAAGGAGAAATATTTGGTGTGTTTTTACATGTACAGTCTAGCTGACTGAATACTGGGGAGGGCAGAATTTTGTGTAATAAGTTTTTCCACTTCTGTTATTCTCTTCTGGTGAGAGCTCCTTGGGAATTTCCTCTCTATCCCTTTGTCTCTCCTGTTTACTTTGCCTTCTGGAAGTTCGTTAGCTCAATTAGGCATGTAAGACAACTGCCACCAAAGAAACAAAGGAGCAGAATTATCAGTAAATACTGAATTATGTGGATAAAGAATTTAATTCTTGTTGTTATCTGCCTGACATTTTAGGAATAGCAGTAGGTGTGCTTTTTATTTTTTCGGATGCTTCTCGTTTCTTGAAAGGATTTCCTTAGTTCTAGTGGTTAAAGTCTGTCAAAGGCTGAATATTCTTCTGAAGACATTCTGTTGCTGTTGCATGTTGTTTTTATTTTTGTCTCTTACTGCTGAAGTAAAGGAAAAGGAGCTGTGATACGTGTTTAATTGAAATTAGATCCTTTGATTTTCTTTGCAGTGGATTTTTCTATTGAAAATTGTTACCTTGAGTTTTTTTTGTGAAGATCTAGATTATCCTGTCATAAGACTTGATTCTTAAAGGTTACTGTCAACCTTCAGATATGTGATTTACAATAATTGAAGAGTTAGTAAAGCCTAGAACAGAACAAAAGCAAAAGGGGCCCTGCAACACAGGAGTGTAATAACTGACCTATGCTCTGCCAGATATGGGAAAGGCCAAATCTGAGGCAAGGAGAGGATAGCAGACCTAGCAGATTAATCTGTAACGTTCACGAAAAGGCTTGCCTTTCTCTTTGGTGAACACCCCCATTCTCCAGAAAGAAATAGGCAATGAGAGTAGAAAAACCTGAATTCTCAGTCTTCGTAAATACTGTAACTTCTCAATTTCTTGTGCAAATTTCTGTTCTACAAATGTTCTAGAAATTTTTCAAGTTGTTACCATATGTTGTTAATGATAACTGATTTGGTTTTGCCTGGAAGGAGAACTTGTAGAAAAGCAGGCTTACCACTCTCAGTATTTCCAGCTTAAAGCAATAAAAGATCAGTTACTTGGCATGGTAGTACATTATATTTCACTGCACAAATTGCTACCCAGTTCATTGCAGTTCTAGAATGAGAATGTGAACTGGATTCTGGCTTTTCTCTTCCAAGAGGTTTTTAGTAGAATATCTCCAAACTCAGTGGATAAAACTGCAGTATAGCTGTTCGTTGACTAGTGATAAATCTGTATAGAAACTTAAATTTGCTGTAGCTGCCAGCTAATGATCTTAAACCTGGTTTCCAAACCAGATCCAATCTACTCCAGTTTTTGGTTTCAGGCAGTGAGCAGTAGTAGTTGCTTTGGGAATGTGTATGTAATTAGCAAATGTGAGACCTCTGCCACCAGCCGTATCTACATTTTGTTTTCAGAGTCCTTGAATGATTTTTTTCTTCTTTAATAAATTTTAAATCTTTCTCTTTGACTGTGGTTAAACTCTAATCTCAGTTGGAGAGTAGTCTACAGTCTCACCCTGGATAGAGGGTGTTACGTACTGTTCAGAGAAAGTACTCCCTTCTGCTTTTAAATCTGCCTGGTAATTTCATCGGATGCCATCAAGCTCTCGCATTTGAAGAAATGCTAAATACACTCTGGCTGCTTTTCTGCCTCCCTACCTCATCAAATACCTCCAGTGTATTGACTTTTAGTTGCCTTTTTCAGATAAAGGGTCCTTGTTTGAAAGCACTTCCACATACTTGATCTTCCCTGCCTCGCTTTTCTTAGACCTCTTTTGATTCTTTCTATCTGTTTGAGAAAGAAGAGCTGCCCACTAAGAGTGTTGACACACCACAGATTTACGCACTTACGCAGTGGGGAGTTTTGTCACTTATATTGTGTGGATTTATAAAATGGTTTCCTTTTTGGACATAGCTGAAAATTTTCTGTACATGGAGCTGAGATTCCTAGGTCCAGAAATACCATTTACTCCAGAGCCTTGCCAAACAGGTGATATGCTGAATGTCTGTAAATGTACAGCTTCTAGCTAGTCATATCCTGGACATGGCTGGGATGACTGAGGCAAAGGGCTGTTGACAGAGCTGACAAGTAGCTTTGCTGCCTGAATTTGTCTGAGATGGGTGAAATAGGCCTCCATATGTGTAAATGCTTTTGAGGCCTGGCTTCGGTATGCATATTGAAGGTACTCCATGAAGCAGGGTTAAGCTGAGTGTCTGAATGGACGGTGGGAGTTTAAAACCACACTGCTTTTTTGGGGGAGATCAGGTTTAGTTAAGGGGTGCTACCCATCTCCTGTTGGGCTACTTGAAGAGGACAGGAAAGTGCATCCTGATTTCTAAATCCTATTCCTGTTGTTGATTCCACCAGTTATCCAGAGGGCAAAATGCTGCCACCTCCTCTATCTTTATCCCTATCCCCTGAAGTGGAGTTAGCCATCTGTCTGTACTTAAAGGAACAATTCAGTTATCCTTATGTGTTTTGTCTATCTGGGACATGGTCAGTCAAGTCTAACCAGAGATTTGTTTCCCTAGCAGTTAAATAACTATCAGTTACAGAGTACACATCAGAAAAAAAGAGCTTGTGCTGAAACTTGGGAGGGTAAAACGTAACACACTGCAGCCAGAGTTTGTGGTAGGTGTGACATACTTGAAAGAGTCATAGACCGTTTGTTCAGATTTAATTTTTTGTGTGTGTGTGTCTTAGTGTTCTTCTGTAAACACTATAGCAGTTCTGTAGAAAAACAGTATTGGGACTAGTTGAAAGTTGAAAATGTAATGCTAGTTGAAAGTTGAAAATGTAATGCCAGAGAACACTGTCACTGGAAGTTCTCCAGTTGAAGGATGTTGAAAGAAAGGTGAGTCAGTGAAATGGAAGACAGAAGTAGGAATTTCAAGCAGCATAAAAAGGAAAAAGGGAGGTCATGTTTGTTTTTCCTAATTATTATTTCAGGAGAGTAACTGACTGCCAAATTACTTAATTATCTTGTGTTTATTGTAAACTCCTATGCTTTTTCTGAAGACACCAGAAGTGCTTTTGCTTCATAAATCATGTTAAATCAAAGCACTTTCATTATACTGCAGAGCTCTATAAATTGATGTCACAACTTAAGAAAAAAGACTTTTATCTGCAAGCACTTAAGAATGCTGCCACGTTCAGAACCATGGAAGGCATTAGTAGCTGGCTTGTTCAACTCCTTTCAGCTTTCATGCTGACACATACCATACTGAAGACATTGGTTGTTTGTATAATACTTGGTTTGATCTTTTTTCCTGGTACTTTCGGCACTGTTGAATCAATCAAAGGAAGTTATTGCTCTGTTAGGCATTAGCATACATTTAGATGTTTCTGCATTAAGAACTGTTCACAGAGGAAAAGGCTTTTATGTCAAAAAGGAGAGTAAACAGTATGATGGCAGCTGCTTTGAGCTGTGCTGTTATTTCTGACCCATGTATATTTGAAAAACTAGCAATTATTCCAGTTTGGGTTACATGGTTGTGAAAGGCTTGCTGCTGCTCCTCCTCCTCTTCTTTTTTTATTTTAATTCCTTTAGTCTCATTAGCAACTAGGCAAATATTACAGATGGAGAGAGGACTTTCAGTGGCTCTTGTGATGGTTTGCTTCATTGATTAGCATGCACAATTGAGTTGATTTCTTTATCTACTGCTGCATGATGTACTAGGAATAGTAATGCAAAGACAGTTGCTAATGCTAAATATTGAGAATTTCTGCATGATATGTGGCTCTAACTTCCCTTAGAAACTTTTTAAGTTGAATTTACTGGGAGAACGCAAGTCTACAAAGGGCTGACTAATCATCTGGACCTTATTCAAGCCTCATTAAAATCTGTGGAAGGATTAGCTTTAGACTGGGCTCATAGTGATTACTGTCAGCTATTAAATTGAGTCAAGAGCCACTTAAAATGCATATGTGGCTTAAAGAATAGTCTTATCTATGCTGTTTTGTACATGTCACATGTAGCCAAACATAGGAAGGGATAGAGATGAATACAAGTCTGACTTAGATATAAAAGGGTGGAAAATCTTAATGTACTCTCTAGCGTTGACCATGATAATTGTGGCACAATGCAACTGAAAAGGCGTTTGTTTTCCTTAAAATCTTTGTGTCTTCAGCCAAACCTTTTCCTCACATTAAAGCACAAATATATGTGACACAACATTTGGGAAGATTCCTCCTCTAATGCTTATGTTTAAGTTTCATAGCAGGTGTTACACAGAATTGAGGCTAGTAGAACTGAAAATGGACCATTACTTATTCCTGATCAGTTTTCTTAAATTAGGAGAACTAGATGTAGTTTTCAATTTGATTGTATCTAGCAAAGGTGAGGGAAAGAAACTAGAAATATCTGTTATTGATTACAAGGTCTGAATTTCTCGGAGAATTGGGTTATGATCAGACATTATACACTAATGAGATTAAAATGTTAATTTTTGCTAGATTTGGAAACAGTGATGTGGTGCGTACTTCTGAAAAATGTAGGTCTTTGAGACCTGTCCCATTCAGAAGGCATCTTTCCCATGTGGAACTTTTTTTTGCTGGATCAGAGCAGTTTCTGTCGAGTCTGGCTGTCCAGCTTTCTCAAGAGATCTGTTTATTTCGTTTGATGGGTTGGCTTTCATGCTAGGTATATATGTATTGTTTTTGTTTTTGGAGGAGTGGCGTAAAAGTAACCAAGAAATTTTATAGTGTCTACCCAATGCGTTGTTAACTTAAAGTTTCCAAGTCTAATGTATCCACTGTTAAAATACAAAAATTTCAACTTAAATAACTTTGTGCATCATTTCCTTATGTAACTTCAGTATCGGTGGGTTATTCAGGCAAAAGAAAGGAGATGATGTGATGGTGAGAAGAGTCTGAAATGCTGAGGGAAGAGGAAAAGTCAAGGCTGGAAGTAGAAGGCTGTTTACTTGAGGAAGGTGCTCCAGTAACATGGGATGATGACTACACGTAGGGGAAGGAGATGAGGTCACTTCCCTGTTGCAGTGCCCACTTACACTGTGTCTCACTGGAGACCTTCAGCACACAAAGCATCTTGTGTACTAAGCATACTTGTTTGAAATCCAAGCCTCACTGTGTGACAGAACCACATGGGAATGCTCTTCAGGGACCATGTCGGTCCTTGAGTAGGAAAGTGCCTCTGTCGTCACTAAACTGAGACTTCAGATGTAGAATACCCTGGGTAGAAAGGACCTCTGGAAGCTTAGTCCAACCTCTTGCTCAAGGCAGGGCTGTCGTCCACAGAACATCATGTCAGCCATGAAAAAGGCTTATGGGTAGATCCCACAACCTCTCTGGAATTTATTTTTCCATTGCTCAGCACCTTCATGAAAACACCCGTGATTTCCAGTATGAACCTCCCAGTTTGCAGTCTGTGGCCATTGGCCCTTGTTACACTGTTTGACGTGACGAGTTTAAGTAACTCCATGTTAAGGAGTACTACACTGTTTGTTGTTAAACTACCTCTTACCTGACACAACCTCTTCTTACACATTATGTATTTTAGACCCCCATCCATCTTAGTAATGCTCTGCTGGACTCTTTCCAGTTTCCTTCTCTTTTCAACGTGGACTCTAAACCTGGACATATTATAGATCTTGCCTCACGTGTGCTGAGAAGAGGGCTGATGATAACTTCTGTCATTGTCCTGGTCACACTTGTGTATTGGGTCACTAGCCAGTACACGATGTGCCTTGATCACACTAACAGTGCAACCTGATGTTCACCATAAGAACCAGGCCCTCCTCAGCAGGGCTGCTACTGTCTTTCCCAGCCTGCTCTAGCACATAGGGGTTTTCTGTCCCAGGTGTGGAGCTTTGCCTTTCTCCATCTGAACTCCATGAGGTTTGTTGGCTTTGCCTTTCTCCATCTGAACTCCATTAGGTTTGTTGGCTTTGTCCCTGAATTGACTCAAGGTTCCTTTGAATAAAAGCCCTGTGATTCCTTGTAGTCTAGTCCCCCCAGGCCAGTGTCATCTTCAGACTTGCTGACGCTATCTTTTTTTTTGTCAGCATCTGGGTTACTGGTGATGGTGAGCGGGGTGGACTCTCATGCTACTCTGAGCATTGCCATCTGAATGTTGAATGTTTGACCTTATTCCTGTGAAGTATATTTTATACTAAGAATGATGAATTATTTGTCTCAAATACATTGAAACAGTTGGATCCTCACTTGGGATGATCCTACAGGCTTGCTTGTGGGGTGTTATTTGTATTGGATATGAATGATGTGAATGAGAAGAAAATCTATATTCCTAAAAATTAAACAGCAGGGCA
The DNA here is from genome assembly GCF_018691265.1 of Tyto alba. Lineage (NCBI taxonomy): Eukaryota > Metazoa > Chordata > Aves > Strigiformes > Tytonidae > Tyto > Tyto alba. The sequence goes on along the minus strand of NW_024881282.1, from coordinate 21,674,852 downwards.
TCTACACTATTATTATAGCCAAGTGAATTTAGAGAATAAGCAGATTTTCTGTTCCATTTAAATTGTTTGTTTGTTTTTTTTTTTTTAACATCCAGAAGATTTAGTAATTTACTTTTTTTGGCAATCAGTCTGTTTTTACGGTGTATTTTTTAATCCAGAGTGTTAGCATTGATTTTTAAGTCATGGTCAAGTGTGAGTGTAAGGCTATTAGTAGTCTGTAATTTTCATGTTTTTCTATTGTACTCGTGTGGGGGATGCTCCATCTTCATCAGATAGGTGTTTTGACCACTTTCATGTTAGGTTAGAGTTGCCGAGTCCTGGAACTTTGCAGTAGTAACCTTTGACTGTGCCTTGCATATCACTGCCACCAAACTTCTAGCAAGACTGTTCTGACCCAATTTGGAGAAATAGGGTATAGAGAATTGTATACATCTGTACAAGGTGAACTGTCTTTTCAAAACTTACTCTAAGAAAATGTAGTGCCCTGAAGTTGCATGATGGCAGTCCAGCAAGACAGGCAGCTGCTTTGGTGGTTAGAGTACGAACTGTGCCATACCAACTCTGGAAGTGAATTCCTGTATGCACTTGTCATCACCAAAACCATAGGCATATTTGATTTCTAGGAGGCTTGTGATCAACCTCCTGTGTATTTTCCCCATCTCCCCCATGCCTGCACCACCCCCCCCCCAGCTCTCTTGGGTACAGTTTGTTTAAAGATAGCATGTACATTGTATGCCTTGTATCCTGCTGTGTAGACTAGCTTGTAGAGCTGGTAGAAGCTTGTAGAGTCCTTCAAACATTACAGTTTTTCACGTAATCATTTATGTTCAGCTTCTGCAATAGGTCTTATGACCTTTCCAGCTGCCAGGTCATATTTGAAACTGGGGCTCACTTTTTACCTCAGTAGCCTGTTTGGCTATGGGATTTTTCAGTGCAGTGTATTTTGAAAATGAATTGCTGTTGTTTCAATTTTGCCAGTGTGTTAAATATGTAAACTTATAACCTTATGATATATAGGATACAGGTTTATGTGAATTTTAAGATTCCAAGTCTCAGCTTGTAACTAAAAAATAAAATAAATTTTACTGTGTAAATTGAGAGTAGACTACGTGCTACTACAGAAGCCATTTTATTAAGTCAGATGAGCATGCATAGGCTCTAATCCTTTCTCTAGACAGAAAGCAGGTCTTTCAGGTAATATTCTTCTGCTCGCTTGCAGGAAGAGCTGAACTTAAATGTACCTGTCTTCTCTCTGCTCTTCTGAACTTCCTTATGTATAATTGTTCAGGTGTCACTTTCTATCCCCCTTAAGTAAAAGGGCTGGTAGAAGGGTAGTGCTGGCATCTATTACTTGGCACTAAGCATGTCCTGTGAAACATGGGTAGGTATGTTACCAAACTGGAACTGCAGCATTTTGTGTCCTTTCTATAAAGATGCAAAGGTTTGACATTGTGAAGACTTGGCTCCTAGTTCTATATTCTTAGTCTAATTAAGGAAGCAAAGTTGTTGGCCTAGTTTGAGCTATTAAGCAAAATATTTGTGCTTTTTTGGACTGTCTGTACTCTGTGGAGCACTGTCCTGTACAAAGCTCTGTCTGTACTGGCATGATTGATCCTGTGGTCAGAAATATTGATGAGAGTAATACTAAAAATCATATGTGCAAAAGAAAATCAGTTCAGAGTTAAGACACCTGCAGGGAAATGGAAACTGAAATGTCTTTGCATTTTTTTTTTTTTTCCTAAAAAAGCTTGAAGGTTCATTTCCATAACAGAAAGGTGGCAACCTTGGAGCTATCAAGAGGGGCATAATTCTGAAGTCAGTGCAAGTTTGGGAAAAAGGGAGGGAGTTGAGTTTGGTGAGGCTTTTCCTCATGTGTTAAGCACTTAAGGTTGTGCATATGCTATTGGTAGGAGCACTGAGGAGCAAGCATGGGCGCTGAACCATGATTGTCCATCTTGTATTAAAGTACTCCCTGCCTCTGGGCTGCTCTAAAATGCCTGGACAAGCTTCTGGGGACAGCCAGCTCAAGCAAATACTCCCCAGGTTTGGCAGGAGAGAGACTGGACCACATTGGCTGCCTCTTGCCTGACAGTTGCTAATGCAGACAGCGACTGTGCCCTGTGTGACAGCCTGTGATATGTGGCTTGGGCTTCACGTGCTCTTCTCTGCAACAGGGTCTTCACGTGTGAAAGGTGCTTGAAAATCAGGGGTGCAGAGGGCCAATATGTGTTGTGTTTACTCTGCTGTCTGTTCTTCTATTTTACTGTTACAGAAGCAGCTGCTATTAATCAACGGTGTTTTCACAAACCACAGAGCATTTCTGTGTCTTAAACCTGAATACAGAAATACTCACCAAGATACAGGTATGTTGGAATTGTGTTGGGGGTTACAAGAGCCCTGACAATATGGCCATATTAGTGGCTGGCCATGAGTGGAGATGCTGTTACTAAACTTCCTTGATGCAAATTTGGTCGCATTAACTTTTAGTATGGGTGGTGACTGAGCACAGCAAAAGCACCCCCTTACTCTGTGCTGTATTTTAATGCTTCTATTTAATCATAAGCTTAGTGTATAACTGACTTTTCCCTAGAATATTACTCCTTTCTTTTTTTTCTTTCCTTTCTGCACTCTTTTCTTAGCGGTGTTGCTTGTATTGAGTCTGAGGGTAGAGGTTGATGTAGAGATCCTTTCTTGCAGCTTGTGTTTGGGAATAGTGAGCATGCTGTGAATGTTTTTCTGTAAGTTAATACTTAACCTGGCTGTGAACACAGCACAGATTTAATAGTTGACCAAGACTGGGCTGGTCCTGGTCAGACTACAGTTTTCAATGTCTTCGCTATCTAAAAGTGGCCTGAATTTTTTTAATCTTGGATGGAACACCCTGGTGTTCAACTTGCCTAGCTGTGGAGAGATCGCAAGCACCAGAAGTTTGATTCTTTTTTTCTAAATGTCTAAAGATTTAGAGACTTTACTGCGAGCATTTTGTTCTTGTTAAATAGAGACTGGACTTCAGGGAAGGGTATGAAATAACTTCCATTTCTGTGATGGTGTCATGAAAAAAATTTGGGGGGAGCTTACCTTTCTTCCCTGATACAACATGATCCTGACTTTTGAGGTATGCTGATAATTCTGAAATTGAAGATCTTGCTTTTTACAGATAGGTGGTACTTTCATTTTTGGTAGTGAGCCCTCAGAATGATGCTGGTACATTGCAGCCCTCTGACAGTAATTACTGGGTAAAATACCCTGCTTCTGTCTGGGTGTGTGTTTGTTTTGGGAGCATATAATTCAGAGATCCATGGCTTTTCAACAGTCACATGTAGTTGCAAGTTGATAATTTATATGCCTTCTCATTTTAAATGCCAGGCGACTTTTTTTTTTTTTTTTTTCATAGAGAGGGAGAAAAATGTCATGCAGGGTTATTAGAACTCAAAATGAAGAAATAAAATTGTCGGTGCATGTAGTGCTACTGAAATGGCAACCTATCTTAAATCCACTAGTTACATCTCCCCTCTTCTTCTTCCTATGTCATTGTTTCTTGTTTGTTTCTTAGGTATGTGATTCTGAAAGAAGCAGTAGTTTACAGTAGTAATGCTGCCTGAAGCTGCTGTGGTTGGTGGGGATGAACAGAGTGCCCATCAGGCAACAATGCTGCCCATATGGGGTGGTAGTTGCTACCCCAATATTTCTGTTCTGCTTCTAGAGGCCGGTGCTCACCCCGGCTCTCCCGGTTGATCTGTTGGCTTCACGGATGGGCAGAGCCTTGCTAAATGGGCTGACGTTCCTATTCACGACAATATTCTCAACTTAGTTGAGAATTATCACTTAATTTCACCGTGTGTTTCAAGAGTCTACACACTTCTGTGTGAAACACAGGGGTGCTTGCTCTCTGTGCGTGTCCTCAGTGTTACAAAGGCACTCAGCTGTACGTTTTACAGAATGGAATATTTTGTCTCTGTCATTAAAAAAGGCAGATTTCTATGTTGTTTGAGAACTGCTTAGGCTGATTAGCATGGAAATGAATGTGGCTTAATCAGCTTGGAGTGAGGGAAGCTCAAAATTAATTTGATACATTAGTTTCACTTTAAAATGTATTACAGCTGTTGCCACTAGTGACCATTATAATTAAGAATGCAAAATCATTTCCCATTCAAAATGGTGTTTATGCCAACTCATCACTTTCCAAATAATTCATTTTTCAAACTGCATTTTCCTTATTGAATCTTCGCACCATAAAGCAGGTTGGGGGAAGGGCAGTTGAGGCAGAAACATGCAGGGAGGGTTATCAGAGGAAGAAGGTGCCGACTTGAAACTTAACCCTGTGTTCACTGGGGTGCTGGTGTATTATATCAAACTGCTTAATACAGTGAATCCAGCTTGTAAAGAGATTATTTTGTAGGCCTCCTCTGGAGATCATCTCAGTGGCAACTGTGAATGGCAAATGAGTTGTCAAAATGTGGAGTGCAAGTGAGAAATTCTCCAATGATATATTTGTTTTTAAAAAACAACTTCTGTATTGAGGGGAAAAAAAAAAAAACAAAAAACAAACACACCTTTGGCTTTGTGATAAAAAGGTACTAACGGAATTTGGGTTCTTCCTTTTCAGAAGACTGTGTATGATTCAGTAGCTTTAACTACAAAGAGAGCTTTACATAAAGCAGGCATTTCTATTATACCGAAAGTGATGCAGTAGTTTGGTAACCATTAAATTAAAAAGAACTTCCACATGTTCTGTTAGCATGTGTGTAGGGATGTGTGCATGTGTTTTGACTTAGACCCATGCTTGGCATCAAAAATACCCTGTTCAGGATAACCTGGAGTTTTGAGGTAATATATGTTGCTCAAAAAGTCAGGTGTGCAACTGGCGCATTAGTGAGGCTCAAAAGCTGAAGGAAGATTTTTTTCCCCCCTTTTTTTTTTTTTTAAATCATTACAACGAGGTGCTAAGAGACTCTGGGTAAGTGAAGTAGGATGTAAAACATTTTTTAAAATTAAAGAAAGACTTGAAACCAGCCTGATTAAATTTGGACCATTGAAGCAGTTAGGAGGGTAGTCTGCTCAGGAAAAAAAATGAAGGAAGTATGGAGAAGTGAGATTGCAACTGAAATGGCAAAGGGTGATGAAGCCGTGGTGGTTTTATGGAAGCCCGTAGGGGTTTGGTAACACTTCTAGTTGACTGTGTATTGTGGTTTGAGACTGATCAGCAGCCAACCACCCCTCAACTGCTCACCCACCCTCCCCCCTGACCTGGGAATGGGGGAGCAATTGGAGGGGTAAAGGGAGATTTGCAGGTTGACATAGAAACAGTTTAATAATGGTAATAAAATGAAAAGAATTACAGCAATATAAAATATAAACAGGCAATGCACAGTGCAATATCTCACCATCTGCTGACCAATATCCAGCCCGTTCCCAGCCAGTGACCCCAAGATACCAAGATCCCACAGTTGCGATCCTGGAAGGGAGAGAGAGAGAGAGAGCCCCTTCCCGACCACCCCTCCTCTATATAGTGAGCATGAACGTTCCATGATATGGAATATTTCACTGGCCAATTAGGGACTGGTGCTCTGGCTGTGCTCCCTCCCTGCTCCCTGTGCCCTTGCGCACGGGCAGGACAGGGGGAGTCAGAGAGTCCTTGAAGTCTCGGTAGCAGCTGAAAACATCAGTGTGCTGTCAGCATTCTTCCCATACCAAACCCAATGCTGAATCTAAAACACAGCACTATTCTAGTTACCAAAAAGGAACACTAACTCTATTCCAGCCCAAACCAGAACACGATGTTCAGAAGAGATGAGACTGGGAAGTTACTGTAGAAAAGAATCAGCAAGAGCTGGAAGTACAGTCAAGAGGCAAGAATTGAAGGGAAGGGGGATGTGGTGTGTCAAGCAGTTCAGCACGGGGTGCTTGTTGGGAGGAAGCAGGCCTTCCACCTTGCCAGAAACAGGCACAGGAGAGGAAAAGCTTGTGCATGTGATCAATTTGAAGGTATTTAGCACTGCAATAATATAAGGTGGCTTTTGACCTGTGTATTTTACATGTCAGTAGCAGGCTTTTTCATGTGAACTAGTTACCTTCAGCCCCCTTTACCTTGGTGGGGAGAAGAGGGCACTTGTAAGAGGAGATGAACTATACCCTTAAAGTACACGTCTAAAATAAGCCAGATGAATTGCACTCCAGAATTGCCTGTTTCTTTCCATTGACTATAAAAGGAGCATGGTGTGATTAGTGCAGATAGGGTTGTCTCCGTTGGAGGCACTTATATTTAGTTGGATGAATACCTTTGGTGCTTTTTGTGAACATTAAACTACCCTTCAGTTCAGTCAATGCTGTCTCCCAAAGTTGTAGGTACTGCACCAGAGCCAGTGCTTGTGAAATTGTGGTTGTCAACCAGTGAAGGAGGTTCAGAGCACTTGGTAAATGGAAAGCATTCAATGCAAAGCACATTCTGAGTTGATGCAATGTATGTATGCTTTTGTTCACTCTTCTGTGTGGCTTACTGTATCGCTATAAATCTATCCAAGATATCTTGGGGCATCATTACTGTAATTCAAGACTAGCCCTTGTTTGGATGACATGGTTGAAATCTGCACCCTGGTGTGTGTCAGGAGAAATCAGTGTGTATTTAAATATTGCTAAATATGATATCATGGTAACTTTCCTTCTTTCTGAGCGCTGCTTTCAGTGGTGTGTTAATTTATCTTGTTTTTTTTTTTTTTGGGGGGGGGGGGGACACCAGTGCATACACTTAAATGTCAATCTTAGAGCTGAGAGCTATCAATTTCTGGGCTGTCTCCCATCTCTCCCTTTCCTGAAGATGAGGTCACTGAGCATTTTGAAGTACTAGTGTATTTTATGATAGAACAGGGTAAAGTCATGTTCACTGCAATAAAGGTAGGCTCTTAAGGGCCCCTGTGTTGCATTAACAAGGCATTTCAAGGAAGTAGAATATCAAATTAATGTTTCATGTTAAAGACATTAATGTCTGTTTAATCCCTGTTACAGCATGGAAGCAGAAGGAGGTAATACTTGTAACAGCTTCCTTCCTTGCCTTCCTGTTTTCACAAATGAACATTAAATATTTAAAAGTGTGGGTAAGAATGTCCTAAGAGTGTTTTGTATCAAATTGGGGGTGAGGGAAGTATGCGGTCTTCAACAGAAATGCTCTAGTCTCCTTGTTTTCAGGGAGGGGGACCACAAACAAACAAAAAAAAAAAACCACCACAAAAGCCAACACGGAGAGAACAGAATGCTGAGACTTGTTACCAAGCTGTGCTTTGTCCAGGTGGGGTAGAGTTTGTGGGGCTGCCTTGTAAGACGGTCTGGATATAAACTGATCTCTTATAAATTACCTAATCATCTCCTGCTTATGTCTTACAGATAAAAGGACTCCAATAAAGTTTACTTACCTTGTTCTTTATTAATCGTGTCTCTCTGTATAAACAGTAGTCTGAGTTGCTAGTCCTCTAGCAGAACCCTGTCTTCACTGAGTCCTTTAGGCTTGAATGCAGTAAACAAAACTAATAATTTTCTGAAATAGTGCATACTTAGTTCCCATCTGTGGTTTATGTCTGTATAGTTTGAAGCGTCTGCAATGATGCAGGTGTAGTTTAAGGGCCTGTGTGGGAAGTATTATTTACAGTTGCTGTCAGTTGCTCTCCTGCATCTGTAACTGTGCAGTTAACACAGCTATGCGCAGGGACAGCATAGAGAAACTGTTTCTCACTTCCCGCTGATAGTATCTTGTGGAGGGTAGCTGACTGATGTGACACAGGACTGGTGGTGCTGATTGTGTCCCTCCCGTCTCATTTGTGACTTCATCCATCTTGATATATTAGATGGAGTCTGGGAATGAGAGGAATAGCTGCCTTGTCAGATTGTAGAAGGTACAGTAAAGGATTTGATTGATTGATTTAAATCCGTTGCAGTATATTACAAATTGAAGTTAAAGCTTTATTACATTGCTTTACTTGGTTAAAATGGACTTTTTTAATGTTTTGCTTCTACTTTTGGGATTTTAAAATTTTTACTACCGAAATGGCTTTCTAAATAAAATGTTTGATATTTATTTTTGAGAATATCACCGCTTCACTGGATTTATTTTTTGTGTAATGTTTCACTGAAAGGTGACAGAGCTGATAAAAATATGGTTGTCCCATAAGTATTCTTGATGAAAAAAATTGACCTGGAAGAACCTTTATCTGTACTTGCAACCTCTTCTTAAAGGAATAAAGTAAGCCTGAGCAAACCTGTCAGCAAAGTGCTGAGTAGAATCATAGAGTATCTCAAGTTGGAAGGGACCCATAAGGATGGTGGAGTCCAGCTCCGTGCTCCTCACGTGACTACCTAAGGCTATTTAGATAGAATTTTTCTGAACAGGCAAATGTATCAGGTAGGAAGTTTGTGCCCAGGGGAAAAGTAAATGCAGACTGAAGGGTTAAAGCCTTTGGGAGCTGATCTGCAGAAGTCAGTAGGAAGCCACTTAAAACATCCTCTGTGGAAACCAGCTGGGTTACTGCTCTGTGCTGTGCCTTGTGCTATTTTTCTCATGAGATTTCTCTATAAAAGAGACCTTAAATCGATAAGGATACTGTGGAAGGAGACAGGAATAAGTAGTTTGCAGATAATGCAGTACTGTATTGTTGATACCAGTAAGTACTTTAAGTGACCTGAGGATGATTAGGTCCCTATCTTTCTGATGGTCCCTGGCTCTGGGCTGCATTTCTGTCCCAGCTTCTTCCCAAGGTGTGGTGCTTGGCTCCCTGTCTTGCGTTCACCCGTTCCATTACAGGGAAAGCGTTGTGATATAAAGGCTTCAGTCATCTCATTCAGGACAGAAACTGCTTTCTGTATTAATCTGTTAAAGGTGTTGCTAAAGATTAAGCGGGTTTGAGACTGAGGAGAACCTTCCATTTTTCGCTATCGAGTTTTACCCTCTCAAGAGTGGGTTCCCAGAGACAAGTCCCAGAGGTGAGCAAGTAGCAGGTCAGCACTGTGGCTGACACTTAACTTGATGCATCCGTTCCATCATCCACAAACATTTCATATTGCACAGCCACATGTTAAATGCTAAACACTGTGTGAAGGCGCAGTCTTGACCTCAGGCTCTCTGCAGCCTGAGTAGGTTAAATTCAGATTCTTAGGGGAGCAGTTTGATCGAGAAGCTGAAGACTTGATCCGGTAGCTGTAATTGTGGTATTTGAAACCTGACTTGTTTGTTTCCAGGAATATGCCTAAAAGAGAGAATCAGTCTAGACTAAGTTGATTACATCTGTTGTCAAAGATGCTTTTGAGCAGAGACAATCGAAAATTTATGTACGAACAAATGATTTCATTTGAGTTGCACTCCTAAGTGCCTTTATAAGAAGCATTGCTGTCTGATCAGTGAACGAATACATGAGTAAGCAGAAGATTTTGATGTAACTGATGTTTTGCTCGCATCTTAGTTCATACTTGGGTACATATCAAGGGAGGACTTAGATCTTGATATTGCTGTAGTGAACTCTGCAGTGAAAGCCAGGGATGTTCCACCAAATGATAATTACCAATAGTTGCCTGTCACTGCAGAATTTTTCTCTGAAGTAGTTCTTTCCTTGTGCTTTTTACTTTGAACTTACTCATTTGTCCAGGAATCTTTGTGAACTTGGCTAGTCCTCTTCCCCTTCCAAGACATCACCCAGGGGAAGATGCAGGTTAATAGTGTCTTGTGCTATAATCTTCCAGTTATTCATGTAGACAGCCTATCAAATGTGCAGAAATGGACTGCAGCTCTGATCATCACGTTAAGGGGATTAATGTCATCTAATGCAGTGTGTTGATACCAAACGGATTACAAGGAGCAGATGATGTTTGGAGGCTGAGTGAGCTGGGAGAGGAGAGGGAAGTAAAACCCTTCAGGAAATCAGTAGGCATCTCAATTTAGCAACTTTTTGTAGTTAATGTACTATGTGCCGCAAAACATGTTCTCCAGAGTTTGGGGCCGTACTTGGTGGGGACATGTTAAAGAGGATGCTTGCTATAAAGCTTCTGTTTAGAATAAACAGCTATCATCATGTAACGCTTCTTGCAGATAGATTTCATCATCTTAAACCAAGTGCAGAAATATTTTTTGGTGTTTAAAGTATATATTTAGTATTTCTTGTAGCTCATTTAGTCTTACTAGGCATATACAGATGTTAGTTTTTAACTGGGTGTTATATAACTGTGGGTATAGTTAACTTTATTTGGTCAAGAGAGTAAAACTATGCTGTGAACAATTATGTAGTAGCTGATAAATGCGTTTATACTGAGTCATCCCATTGATTTGACCAATAATGGGTCATTAATGGCAAAGTTGATTTAAAATCTGAAGCCACACCTACCTACAACTGCAGGCACAGAAGTGAATATAGGATATATTAGTTTGCCTGGCATGTCTCAGTTAAACTGCGCTAGTACAAGCTCAAGCATCTCGGCCACATTCTGGTCATGTCTGAAATGTCAGCAGACAAGCTGCTAGTTTGAACTACAGAATCACAGATGCTGTTCAGTCTGTCTTTTTTCATTCTCTGGTTAAGCATGTTGGAAATGGGGGAACTTCTTAGCTCTTTCTATTGCCATGTAACTGAAAAGCTAGATGAACACGAACTGGATCTCTGAGATGTGTATGACTGAGGAGGATGTTAGCAGATACGCACAGTGCTCAGCTGCAATGAAATAATTGCACGAGGAGACTGCCAAAAGTGTATGGTCCTGTGCAGTAGAGGTGCCCCTGGGGCTGATAATGGGTTTCTGTGCACTTGTCAATACCATCCCTCCAGAACTGACTCAGAGTTCCTCTGGAGTTCCTGTTTTATGGCTTACAGTCCTTGTTGACTCCTTGCTTCATGCTTTAGTATTTTATAATGTGAATGTCTGTGGAAGAGAGGAGTGTGTGTGTATGTATGAGAGAGAAGGTAAAATTTGATGCGAACTATATTCAGAGCTGCTTTGTAATTACAAACCAACACCTTTCATGCACCATAGGTTGGTTAGTGTGGTGGGGGGTTGTGTTTGTAATTTAACGGGGGCCCTACAGTGCCAAGTGGTGTTCTCATTGCCAGGTAGTTGAGTGCTTAATAAATCTATCCGATGGTATTAAGCAAATTTTATAGCCAGTCAACTTGTTCCTGTTTTCAGCTTTTAGGAAGAGGACAGCTGCTAGACTTTTCAGGTGGTTTAGTTCACATGTGAATTTTGAGCCCAGCAGATTTTTCTTAGGAACTCTTTCTCCCCCAATTACTCATCAAGCTATTTTGAGGTGATCAGCACTAAACAAAATCAAGGCCATAAAGCAAAATGCTGAACAAGATAATGCTGCTTTTTTTTTGATCAGCAGTAATCCAGCTGGGTATGTTAAAAGGCTATGTAAGTTGCTCCCACAGGATGTAGACTCTGGAAAAAATGCCGTGTAAAAAACTTGTCTCCCCCATTCCCCAAGCTCCCCATTCTCCCCCTATTTTAATAGTAAAGCTTTTAGATATCAGTTACATTCTTTTTGTTGAGTGTTATGTGGCCAACTTGAGATGTGGAAAAGTTTTGTCTGAAGCTTTATTTAAGGGAATATAAAATAATTTGGAACTTTAACTAAAACTGATGGGGAAAGGAATTAGGGTTGTTTGTACAGATGGGGTTAGAATGGAAATATTTAATCTACATGTAGGTATTTCCAGAATACCTCATATGATTTGGTAACCTGATCCACCTTTTCCATGAAAAAAGGGCATTTTGGGTGTCTTATCCAATTTAGTAACCTAGTCGTGAGTATTTTTCCACTTCTCCCTGGTTTAGACTCATTTAACTCTATTGGATTCCACAAATTTTTATTGAACTGGAACTGATGGAAAATGAGAGAAGGATCAGGTTAAAGTAACTACTAATAAAACTGATAAGACTATTCAGATGCCATGGAGCCGGCTTTTGTTGTTGAACTGGAACTCAGTATCATTGTCACTGAAGTCAGAGTTGAACCAGAACGCAAAATGTGAGATCAGGGAGAGGCCTCCTTCTTTCTGATCCTGAACATGTAGTCTGAAATGGGGAAGATGGGCTGGCAAGTGAGGAAGTAAGCTGGAGGAGGAGGGAGTAAGGTAAGTCTGCAGTACCTTCTGCCAAACCATTGAAAATGTCTCTGATGGATTTACTCTTCGAACGTACTGGTGGTCTTTCTCCTCCTGGCTGAAGATGCACTGTGGACAGTGGACAGGGAAGGCCTGAGCTGTTAATCTGTAAACTGTTGTAGTTGAAAAGGAAACTCCCTTCTCCAGTGTTCCCAATATAACATCACTGGTGGCTGCCAAAGTGTATCAGGTGGGGTTGGAGGAGGAAAACAAAGCTTTAAAACCTTTCCTATCTCTTTGGTCTCTTGCATAAAATATGAGGAAGTAGATAAATGTGAAACTGTGAAACTATTTTTAAAGCTACTTTCTCCTTCGGAAATAGTTTGGCACAGGTTCTGAAGTTTAGTTGTTGAATAAAGAATCTTCCTGGCAACTGTCTTTTGATTACTTCTAAATGCAGATTACAGCTGTCATTTTGGGAAAGGCACATAGCTCAGCATGTGAGAAACTGACACCTTTTTCTTTCCTTTTCAGAGTATCTCCTCTACAGAAGTCTGAAATAGTAGACATGGTCAAGAAACACGTCAATGCCATAACACTTGCCATTGGGGATGGTGCCAATGACGTAGGAATGATCCAAACAGCTCACGTTGGAGTGGGGATCAGTGGCAATGAGGGCATGCAGGCAACCAATTGCTCGGATTATGCTATTGCACAGGTCAGAGGCAAAAAGAACAACTGCCGTATCGTGTTGTCAGAAATGCATTGTACGGCCATGTATTGCTTGATGGCTTCTCCTAGCCTTCAAGCTAGGAGCATCTCTGCTGGTTTCTTTTTCAAGGCAGCTGTCTAGAGCAGATGTCTTGGATGTATTTTTGGGTTTCATTAGTAAGATTTTGTGTTCTTTAGGGCAAAACTCCACCTCCCCTCCAAGTTTGTTTCCTCCTGACAGCTGTGCAATATCTTGGTTCTTCAGTAATCAGGGAGAAGCACTTTCTGTGATGCTGATGTTAACATGCTTTCAAGTGTAACTATCTCTTGGTGCAAGCTTTCTTCTCTTACTGTCAGTAGGCATTATACACAGGTGTGTAAATTTGGCTGTTTGGAAATTCTTCTTTTGAGGTGTATCTTTTTTTGTTCTCACCCCCATGATGTATCCAAGATCTGGTCACAGTTTGAGAGGTGGCCGGTGTTTTCATTTTTTTAGGTATGTTATTTTGAACGTTAATTGGGTGAGTGCTCACAAACTTATCCCATCAAATTCAGCACTGATTACCTCTGCTAAAGAGGAGAGTAAAAAGCCTTTTTTGTTTTACTGAAGAAACCAAGGTGTGGAGTAGAGACTTAAAGAAACATAAGAAAAGAAGGAGGTGCTTCAGTTGCTGGACATCCTCTGAATACTGTTAACGGCTGAGGTGCTCTGTGTATGTGTTTGAGACTGATTACAGGGCAAGAACAGATGGAGCTGACAGGAAGCAGAGATGATCCACTGTCTCATCAGAGATCTGTGAGCATCAGCTGATGTTGCCTTCTGGCAGTTTGTAGGTAGATCTGCTCTGCTAAGTGATATGAAATATTATCGTGCTTTGATAGTTCCAGTAAAAGGTGAGGTTTTGAAAAGGCATGGATAATGCTGCTCTTTGCACGGATAACTGTTTATTGTGTTAACCTTGCTGTGAAGCAAAGTGGCAGTCTTACATTGCTGCTCTGTTTTGTGCTTGGGTGAAGCGCTCAGTTTTAAGCTTGAGTAACTGACACCTTTTACCAAATTTATCCTGAAAATCTTAGTCTGTTTTATCAAGGGTTTATTCTGTCATAAACAGTAGCATATTCCAAATACATAGCATTATAGGAACTGCCATAATCGTGAAGTCTGTGGTATCTTGTAATGACTTCCTCGTTCTGTAGACTATATATTGCTTCTGCTTTATAACTTAAATGAATGCTCTTTACTTAGACTTCCTCAGATCATTTATTACTTCCAGTTTAACAAGTAAGCATAAGCAGTGAGTTTTGTCAATAGAGGGCCCTACACACTTAATTCCTTTTGTTAGTTACAGTAACATTAAACCTGGAGAAGTAACTCCACGTTCATGTGTTGCTTGTGTATTAACAAAACCCCCTGTGTTTGAATTTAGTGTTAGAATGTAGAAGCTGCTCTTGGTTTCAATTCCAGCCAGAGTTACTGACAATAGCAATGAATCTTCTTAGTTCAATATGAAATAAAAGCTGGTCTTACCAGCACAGAATTTTAACTTTCAAAAATTAGTTGAAAACTGTGGAACTGTATTTTTTGTGATTGTGTTAGAGGAGCTTTGTGCTGATTATGAAACATATAAAGGAATCCCTCTTGTAAAGGAGACTAATAGTGTATGGTAATGTGTGGTTCAAAAAAAGTGTTCAAAAGAAAAACTTGATCTCCATGGGGTGTATTTCTTTCAGCAAAGACATATAACTCCCACTGAAGCATTACTGTGTATGCATGCCTTGAAGGCAGAGTATGTTCTTCTTGAGTAATTTAAGACAACCACTATAATGTAGCATCTTGTGTTCAAATAGTATTTCAAATGCAGTGGTGCCAGAAGTAGGCACTTATGGAAGAGAAAGTCTCTATATAGGCTTGCTCAGGATTCCAGGGGGAATCAAAGCATAAACCAAACAAAAATTAATAAGGCAACTTGTGTCTTATTTTATTCCAAATATCTTCCACAGGGGTGCATGGAGCATCTGTTTAAATCATCTTTTTCTTTTGTAATGATATTGCACCAGTGATCCGTATTTAGAAAATTCCCAAAACAAATGACCTGTTTAGAGACACAGTAGTAGAATTGAGTCACTTTTTTCCTCAGTAAAAGGCTTTATTATCTTAATCCAGAGAGCATCTTGTGTCTAGGGCTGTTTCCCTTCTTAACTAGGGAAACTTCTTTTTTTAAACAATTTTTCATGCTTCAGTTTTCTTTTTTGGAAAACTTGGCTTGCGTTTTGGATGCAGTTTCACTGTCCTAAACCTGCTGCTCCCATGGCCTCTGCCTCAGCTTGTCATCATTTCATCCTTTAGTCAAGATAGGAGGTGTCTTTCTAAAAGATAATCTCTGTATTTAAGAAAATTGTGCTAGGGTTGATACAGAGACGACTGAAAAATTGTAGAAACTCTTTTACAGGTAGGCTGGCCAGATGGTTATAATGTTCCCTTCTCATTTAAAAGTCTAAGTACAGTAGTGTCCAAACAAGGACAGTGTTTTAGGAGAGCCCTATCCCTACAGTTGCTCAAGTATGCCAGTAGCTGTGTGTTTGCCTAATTTCAGTGACCAGCATCAAAACAAACTTAATTCCTTGCTACATCTTCACAGGGCCCTTCACCAGCGTGAGCAGGCCCAGAACTGTTATTTAAGTTAGTAATGTCTTACTTACTGTGCACTCATGAGAGTTAGAGGTAAGAGAGCAGTTAATGGTAGGATTTTTCTTTGTCTTGAGCTCCAGAGAAGACTACCTCTGAGATGGTCACTTGTTAGCAGAGAGAAGTTTTCAGGGTGTGTCTAACTACTCTGTACAAGAGGTGTCTGGGGTGACTTGTCAGGATGTAGTGGCAAGTTTTTCATCACTGCTGATGTGTTTTCTGAGGAAAGTTGTAGCTGTGCTGCATATTAACTGAGGCATTAGGTGTCCAGTAGGTCAACTACTCCCTTGTGCGTGTCCCACTTCCAGTCCTGACTCGGTTCAGTCTCTGCCCAATCTGCGAACCTTGGTTCGCTTTTATTTTCTCTCTTTCTTTCTTGCTGGCATATTCTGACAAATCTGAGTTGCTGATGCAGGGGAGAGAGGCTGTTCTTGTAGGATTTGTGGTTCAGTGATTTCAGTGCTACAAATCATGGGAGCAGAGGGATCTCATGATAGTCCTAATTCATTACTGTAGCTTTCAATTTCAAATAAGTTTTGGTTAAAATAAGTTATCTAGAATCTAAATGTAGTAAGTCAAGCTTTTCCTATCAAGTCACTTCGTGGAAAAGGAAGGAAAGGAAATAATGGTTCCACCTTCGATTCCAAGAACCCTTGAGGTGTACACATGCTAAATGGTAAATCTAGTCACCAGTTTGAGCTGTCAGCAACTGGACAAAAGAGAAATGCTGCAACTGAAAAAGAGAGGAATGCTTTAGGCCATAAAAAAGTTCACTGATGAAGCCAAGACTAGAAAATTATGCATTTCCTTTGAAGCATTGCGAGACTGCTTCTATAAAAATCCATTTTCAGAACTGATGAATTAAGAAGCTGAATTTGAGCTGTATCTGTGGCTCAAACTAGCATTAAAAGGTATCCATTTTTACAAGAATCACTTACTTGCCCTTTTTGGCGGATGCTTTTTTATACAGTATTTTAGGTGCTTTGTATAACATGTGATTGCGTACATTTTGTGGGATGAAAATGTTAATGTAAGCATTCTCTATAAAAGTCTTTATGCATCTATTTTTCCACTTGTGTTCTACCCTTGTGCATTTTATTTCAGCTTAAGACAGTTTTAATTAGCAGACTGTTCATTTAACAGAGACAGGAGATTCTGAACCTTGCTACCCCTCAAACACAGGAATTTTCTTTGACCATGAAATGGAGACTTCACATTTATATTCGCTCAATCCACAAAGCTCTATTATGTTAACATTGCTTGATTTTACTATCACGACAGTAATACTAATTGTAGACTTCTTGCTATTTAAAGCCAGTGAAGACCACTTAAAAACATTCAGAGGTTTTGCTACAACAAAAGACTTTTCCTATGAATATGAAGTGTTTTTTTGCATGTATGTTCTGCTAAGCTGTTTAAATATTGCACTTGAAGAACATCTCTCATAGCTGATCTGAGGTTTTTTTGAGGGCTGTGGTTTACTTCAACCAATTTTTTTAAACAGGGCTTCATGTATGTAAAAACTTGTATTCTCTCTTTCAGTTTTCCTACTTGGAGAAGCTGTTGTTGGTCCATGGAGCTTGGAGTTACAATCGAGTTACCAAGTGCATACTATATTGCTTCTACAAGAATGTGGTTTTATATATTATTGAGGTAAGAGTAACTAAATGGGCAGGTCTTACTGCTGCTCACTCCTCAAATCATCTCCAAATGGATTGAGCTGAAAGGACTGACGTTCTTTTTTCCCATGTTTAACAGCTTAAAATTTGTTTCCTTTCTCAGATTAAGTTAATTCACTTGAATCTTCTGATGTTTGCAAAAGGAAATCTGAAGGCTTCAATACAGCGAAGCCTTGGATAGGAGATGTCAGGGACAAAGTTCATTGGTTCTGTGCAAATATCGTTATTGAAAGCTTCTTTGTATTCATGGAAACATTTCAACTAGAGCTTATATTTATAAAACTTGAATTTGGGGCTAAAATTAAATCAAAAGTTCATTTAATATAATTGGGAAGAACTCTATAGGCAGATAAACCAGTCAAAAAGTATAGCCATTGCTTCCAAATTATAAAGACCATACCTTACCTGGAACAGAAATTAGTTTGCCTTAGTTTTTGGAAAGAACATAATTTTGACCCACAATGCCACTGAAATTATAAAATCAATCAGGTTATTTGATTTAATAATATTTCAATGTAGCTAACTGTTTTGAAAAAATAGATGTTTAGTGAAACTGGATTTTAAAGAGGGCTGAATGATGTTATGAACATTAATACATTGCATTTCAGCCTGCTTAGAGGAGTGTGGTTCTTACACTGCAGTATATAGTCTTGATTTTAAGAAGGATCGGGAAGAGATTTTTATCATGTGCTGTTGCCTAGTTAGAAACACGGGGAATTTATACTGAAGTGACCAGTCTGAATACCAAGTGGTGACTTGGTACACCAATTGCCCCATTGTTTATCAATGTTATTTGTATGTGTGTCTGTGTATGTATTCCGTTTTCTATTTCTTGCTACAATTAAGCAGACTTGAATGAGGTTAACAGATATGAAAATCAGAACATTTATGATTGGCGCCTAGTTACATGGATTACAGGACACAGTGGGTAAATGGTGTTTTACTGTTCAGTGAATCACATCGTGATCAGTGTGTGTATATCGGACTCCCTCAAGGTCTAATCATCTTTTATGCATGACGTTAGGCTGTTAGAGAACAGATATTCTCATATATTCAAATATTGCAAGAGAGTTATACTATGCCATCAAAATAATGGCAGTGTTTTACTGTGACAAGTGAGAACAGGATGGTTGAATGATAAACAGTATGCTGGATTTGTGAAATAATGAGGTTAATATCTTTTCTGAATTTTAAGCATCTTTTCTGCCAAATTTAAATCCATGTTTCTGAGATTTCACAGGTGTGTTCTTGTCCTAGTGTAGAAGCCACCTTCACAACTCTGAGAAATCTAGCGCACTTAGATAATTAAGATTTGGTTCATGTTTTACTTTCCAAAATAGTGCTTAATTTGACTTGGGCTGATCATAACTCATGTTTTTAGTAAGAGTTTTTAGGTGTTCTTGGAGATGACAACAATATTCATAATTGTGCAAAAGAAATATAAATAATTTACAGGAGAATCTTTTTTTAGCTGTTTTCTTACTGAGCATGGGAATTGCTGGGGTTTTGTCTGAATTGTTCAGAAAATGCTCAACAGCTTCATGATTGCTTTCTAGTATTCTTTTCTCCATTTGAAAACTAGTTTTGGAAGTCCTCCTTGCCCATTGTAGCAGTGTGTGTGTCTGCTTTATTTACTATAGTCTGACAAGTAAATTTAAGTTCTGTATCAAATGTTGTATGGCTAAATTATGCCTTCCTGTGTGAGCAGCTGTGGAAGGGGTTGAAGACAGGTGAAGGCCTCTGGGACCTCCAGCCTGAGGTAGCTCACTCATCCTACCATAAGGAGGAATTTTATTAGCCAGAGATACCACTATATGATACATAAAAGGCAAGTTTGGTTTGAGAATGTGAGGTCAAATGTTCTCTTCACTGTGTTAGACTGTGTTCAGGTCTTTCTGCATACTGTACTGAGGCAAATAAGCTTTTTTTTTTTTTTTTTGTCTCCTGATGTCCATGACCAAGGGTGGGAGTCACTTCCATGTAACACCTAAGCACTGAAAAATGCGTAACGAGCTTCAGCCCTGTGTGTACATTACCCCTGTGTGCTCACGTTGCGTAGAATTTTGGAGCAAGTTGAAGGCTCAAGAGGTGAAGTGACATCTTGTAGACCTGCAGTAACGCGAAGAGCTCGGTTTGGTTTTTAGTTCCTCTGGTGAATTTGCTTTCCTAGTGACCTTAAGGAACTTCCCCTCCAAAACTGTATAAAACTAGCCAAATTGCCTGGAAACTGAAGAGACACACATTTTGGTATCCTAGGGATGCAGGGGAGAGAAGGGAGTTCTCTAGTTCCCCTCCTAGCTGTACACAAAGAGAGCTGAGTTGTTTTGTATTGCTGCTGTGAGGCTTGGGAGCGCTGATCAGTTTGTGGTACGGAATGATGCTCATGAAAGAGAAGCTCCATGAGGGAATAAATCCTTCAACTTGAGAGAAGAGCAGTTGAGTGCCCAGCACTCCTGTGCATATGGTATGTTCCTGATTGTTTCCCAATGCTCTGGACAAGTTTAATATTTACCTGTACTTCCTGCTTGGATGTGTGGTATAGGGGGAATATTCTTTTAGCATCGTAATGAGAAAGGGATTTGAACTTCAACTGCTTTCTAAGTTAATCTAAAGGATTGTACTGAGTAAATATTTATAGAGTTGAATCAAAAAGCAGCAGTGAATATCACTGTCAGTTATACCTTTGTTACTGTATCTGTTTTATTTCAATGAAGCTTTAACACCTGAGGAATAACTATAGTAAGCCTTATGTAAATGAGTTTTGCAGCTGTGAAGCACTGGGGCTCTTCATAACTTTTATTCCCTGATATGATACTTGCTGAATATCAGAGAGAAATAAGAGATGGTACTCAGGCTTAGCACACAGAACATCTGAACACAACTTAGAGGCACACATTAGGATTAAACTTCAGTTAATTAAACAGTGATAAATGCTGGAGGAGAATATATTGCTGTCTCACAGCATGCCAATATTGGCATATAAAGACCTCTAATACACTTAGAAGTTCATCTTGATACCAATCGCTCTTATACCAGGGGGATCCAAGCTGTGGCATCTCTGAAACATTAAATTTCGTCAGCTTTCCTTCAGCTTCTGGGAGAAGTGGTAATTAAAATACAGAGTTTGGGATTTGGTGACTGGCATGGTGGGCTTTGCTCCTGGGAGATGCTGCTGGGTAAAGCTGGTGCTTACCTTCCTGCAGTGCCTGATTCCTGGAGGAGAGATAGGGGCTTCAGGAACTGTGGTGTCAGCTGCTTTGACAATGGCCAAAATGTGCACCCATATTGGGACAATTTCATGCAGCTAGAGCTAATATAGCAGAAGACAGGCCTTGAAGTCTAGTGATTGCAGGGGAAATAGAGACATGACTGCATTTTCCCTCCCCCTTGATTAGGCATTCCTAATATTTTTTTAAGGGGTGAGTTTTAAGTTATCAAAGTGATAAAGCTCAGTGAAGTCTGGGAAGACTTTGGTGCATCTTAACAGCTCAGTATTGCTTTCTTTCCTCTGATCTGATCTCTCTTTCCTTTTTTGCATTTCTTCATAATCGTCCTTCTGCCATTCTCCTAATTTTCCCCTTAATTTTTGAAAGCACAAAACTCAGTAAATATAAGTAAAAAACAGAAAGAGAAGCAGCTCCTGGCATGTCAGGTCCTTTTGGCGTGATTCTTAGCCTGATTCTTGAGCCCTTGCATATCACTGCTATCAAGCTGTTTCAGGGTGTCAGGCTGGGGTTCACTTGCTCATGTCCTCACTTACCAGCTGAGGGGTGTAGAATCAAGCCTTTCCACCCACAGAGGCGGTTGATAGATGAATTGCTGCTGCTTCCCCACTCTGACTGGCCCTGCTGGATCTGTCCTACCAGTGGCAAGAGAATCTACATAGGAAGCTACCAAGATGGCTGCAGGGATGAAACGCGAATGTAAAGCCCCCTGCTTGCTGTCAATTCCTGCATTTCC
Source organism: Tyto alba (assembly GCF_018691265.1). NCBI lineage: Eukaryota > Metazoa > Chordata > Aves > Strigiformes > Tytonidae > Tyto > Tyto alba. The sequence goes on along the minus strand of NW_024881282.1, from coordinate 21,653,742 downwards.
CACGTGTGCCTGCAGTAGCAGTGTGCACTAAAGCCGTTACTGAGCAAAGACGGCCAGTCAGCATCATCCTGAAGCAGAAGCTCAGTGGCAGGGTTTTGGCTTTTACAGATTTGCAAATACCTGGGCATCACTACAGAACACCATCTTATTCAATTATTTATGTAGCTGGCTTTAAACTGAGTAGTGAAACAAAAGATTTGTTTCACATCTGTTGAGCAGATATATTTCACGGGAGATGATATAAAGTTGTCCTGATGACATCAGAGCTTTGAAATATAGCCGTTTTCAAATGTAAAGGAGTACAGGAATGTTGCTTTCATGTCATGCTTGGAGAAGTAGAAACACAGCAAGATCAAAGGCAGTATCAGAAATATCAGGTAAGAGTTCAAGGCATTTGGGAATGGTTCTGTGGAAACAGTAGCATGGAAGATAGGTTTCAGGCCAACACAGGGTACAGGAAAAATGTGCTCAATCCTTCACTGGAGCATGTTTATCTGAAACGTGTACTTAATACGAAGTGCTTTTGCTATATTGTGGAGTGAGGGAGGGCAGGGGGATAGATGGTGCCTGTGTCAAGGTCTGGCAGTGTAGGGCCGTGACAGAGAAATGAATGGCAAGTGGGAAGGGGGGAGTGTAGTGTACATACCCTGACACTGCATTCTTTTCTTTTCTGCCTTAAGAATCCAGAGACAAGTTTTTAAGCCCAGATTGGAAAGCTGTTTCTTTGGAGGATGAGGGAGATCTTACATGTGAGCAGCATTGAACAAACAAGATAAACGTACCGAAGAACAAAACACCAGGATCATAGTTTCTCTTAGCTGAATTTTGAAGTCTCAAAAGCTCTGAGTAAACACCGTGCCTAGACAAGCATGCTTTTAAATAAGTGGTGATTTTTGTGAGTCCACCAAGGTCTGATAGTAAGAGCTGTGAAGTGCTCAATATGCTTTTAGTGGTCACCACTTCAGACTAGCCGATAGCACAAACTATGAAAGTGCACGTGAAAAGCTGCTGCACGAGACCTTTCATTTGCTTTTCTTGTTTTCATGCTTTCCTGTGAAACACAACAGCTATTTTTAAAAATATGAAAAGTAGACATGGGAATTTTAGCCCTCTTATTCAAATGGCATGCAGAATTGATTGTATCTGATACACTAAGGAATACACAGCTTTAATGCTTCTTGTCCCTGATTTATGTAATCTGACTTTTACCTACATCCCTGTGCTTTCTGTTTCCAATTGACTTTGCAACTCTGAGGATACAGCCAGGCAACAGAAAACCTTAAGCATGGGGATTTTTGCGATGAGTTGAGGACTGAAATGCAGTAAGCACTGTCATAAAAACCAACTTCGTTAAAAGAGCAGTGCTTTCCCCCAGTGTTAAGAATAAGAACATCTGGTTGTAAGATTCTCTAACACAGTAACAATAATACAGGCAGCTAGCTGTCTTGCCATGCTTACGTATTCAAATTATTCAGTTGCCTGTTCAAATACTTCAAATGCCAGTAAGCATTTAATAGTCGTTACTTCAGTGCACATCTGCTCAGTTGGTGTGGTAAGCTTCTAACAACGCTGTATCATGAAGAAGCAAAATAGGAATGTGTGTGTGATTTTTTCCATTTTATATAATTTGGAAACCTGGCTTTTGAATTCTCGCAGATGCATGCATATTCTGAGTAAGTAACTTAATTGATGTGGACAGGTACCTTCAGATAGGCAAAAGGTGGGAATCGGAGTCCTTCATACTGCTGTGAGGTGTAAATTTAGGTGCTTGAGAGAAACCTATGTAGTGTCCGTGTAGATGGTGTTTATGGATGCTCTGGAGTCATGGAGAGCAGTTGGGACTGGAGGTGTGCCACAGGGCCTGCCGGACACCTTCACCTGTCTGACTCGGCAGCAGCATTCTTAGTACCAAGAGGTCTATGTTGAGGTTACTGAGGCTTATCCAGAAAGCGAAGGAATCTTGTTTGGTTGGTTGGTTTTTCTTCTTGTTGTTAATTTGTTTTTGAATCATGTAAAAAGAAAGGAATCGAGACCCCTCGCTTGGGTAATGTTAATCAGGTCAAAAAGTGCAGAGTATTTATGGAAGTTATAGCACAGAACTCGCAGACCTGGAAAGCAGAGTAATGGCCACAGTGCGAGAAGCAAAGCATGTGAGGCTCAGCACTGTATTGTGATAATTTTTGGAAAACCAGGTCTTTTGTGTGCTTATTTTTCTCTTGCACTGTTCCTTATCAGCCTCATACCTAGGTTAATATGCAGAAGTATGAGACCTTAGGAGGCACAGAATGTTATCCCCTTCCTGCCCACCAAAAAAGCTGATTGTAGGCTTCAATTCAAGAAAACATTCTTTAGCAGCAATAGTTACAGAAAGCAGATCCTGCAAATAGCCTGCCAAACCTCTTGGAATATCATAAAATACAGTTGGCCAACTTAATCCAGAATTGTCCAGGTAGTGCTTTTCTTTTTGTTCTTAAAAATATATCTTGGTTCTTTCTCAGCTGATTTACAATGTCTAGTTTACATTGCTATCGCTAACGATTTATTCCATATTTCAACCCTCTTGTTGTCTGTAGAAATTCAGAATGGTGAGACCAGCCTGTGCACAAACTTTAATCCGTGACTGACTTCTTTTTTTGCTTTTCCAATGGAGTATGTTAATCCCAAGAGTTTCCAAGGAATCACTCACAAAGATAAATCCATGCTAATTTTCCTGACTTTTTTAGTGCTATGCACTGCATAGTGAATCCTTAGAGCAGTCCATCTTCCCTGAAAACCAAATTGATTCAACTGTTAAACAGCTGGTTTTGAATTTTTTTTAATAATTTTCAGAAGCGATGCAATGAGTGCCAGCATTGTTCTGACTTTTTATGAACACTGCCTTGATTATACCCTACAACCAACAGATCTCGTAATTTTTCAACATTCCAAATATTATAAATTATCGATCAGGCTCCTTAGTGTGGTCTCAAAATCCCTGTATGAGACACATATGAGGTTCAAAGCACGCTGCAGTAGACTACTTCAAGAAAAGATCGACTGTGGTATTTTATTGGACAGATAATTTTCAGAGAGCCTGAATCATTTTTTTAACGTGTATTTATATACATAAAAGGGTGTATGACAGGCACAGTGATTTTTATCTGTAAAGTATATGCTTAATTTGGTGTGGAAAACCTTAATTTTGTATTTGGAGGGTTTATAATAAAGCAATAATAATTTTATTGTCTAAATTTGAGGCCTTTAAATGTGAAACATTAGCCATCTCCTGAGCAATGCGTTCATCAAAGCCAGAATTCTCTCATCCGTAAATGCTTTTACAGTTTAACTATGTCACCGAAGAAAACGCAGCTTGATGTTTAGAAGGGAGATAGCCTGATGTGAGGAAGCTTTTAAGAGGAAAGCTAAACCTGTATTATAAAAGTTAAGAAAACCCAAACCTAGAGTTTTTTTCATCAAACAAAACCAGCTTTGAAATTCAAGAGTTCATCATTCTTGATTTCAACCCCACTTTCTTTCCAAAAGCTGAAAGTTTTCATATGAAATCTAACTCTTCTTCTGGCGTTGAATACTGACTTAAAATGGCATTGACTGCTCTGACTCAGTAATATTGGACAGCCCATTGTTTTAATAAAAATTAAGGGTAACGGATCCTGCTTTCCCATCCGCCTAGGCCAAGTCAGTGCTTATGGCGATACTTGTGCATACATGGAAGGCCAAATTTCAAATCTCTATCTGTTAAAAGAATGCAAATAAACCTTATCAGAGTAACTTGTGCTTAGTACCTTCATGCTGAATTTAGCAGTGTGTGCTGTACTGCACTGAAGGGGGTAATGTTGAGAGAGCTTTTTTAAAACTCAGCACCATAGGTGCATACATGGTAATACAGCTCTTTACATGTATATCCTTTGGGTCGTTACTGGGTTTCTTTCTCTGGCCTGTACTATAAAGACTTTCTTTAGTAGAGACATTCCTGATTTACATGGTAATAAGTGATAGCAGGGTGAGGTTCTATGCATATTATATGTATGAAGAAGGGTTTTTGTCTGTTGCGCTTTTTACTAGACTGGAAGCCATGGGGCTAGTATGTTGAAGGTGCGAGGGTTTCTTCTTTTTCACCTGTACCTCACAACTCTAAATAGCTATCTTCAAAGTGTATTTCTATAGCAGTTTACTTATGTTTGATAATATGAATGCTTACAAATGAGGCTATGTTTTGCCAGAGAGGACTCTAGTGATAAACCCTGGCCCCACTGACTGCCAAATAAGTTTAATTCTCTGGCTTAGAACCTTTAATGCACTTGTGTTAAAAGGTCTCTAAGTGTGCATGTTCTGTAGCTTAATGTAACTTGGAAGACTTGAGTCTTCCAGGGGAGAGAAAAGGAGAATTACTTCTATCAATTAGCTGCATCTGCTGCAGTTACACTCAGAGGTTATCCTGATATTTACAAACACTAAGCCTGAGTGTGAGAAGGGGTTTGGAGTGCTTTCTGCGCAGCTCTTTGTAAAGCATTTTTAGGTAGTGCCAGAGAGTTTGGAACTGTTGCAGACATTTTGTAGTATTGATTAATGAGTCATGTTTTTGTGCTACTTCATGAAATCCTTTAACTTACTATTTAAGCCTAAAGTGCTCTGAAATTTAAGTTGGAGCCCACTTTTGGAAGTGTGTGGTGGCTTGCCTGTGAGCAGTCCCACTGAAGTCACCGAACAGTAATTGCATTTTCCACTTCACTGGCAGTTCTTTTGAGTAAAATAAGTTTGTTCCAAGCCACGTGCTGGGATGTTGTTTGTTGTCTGCTTGTGAACAAAAAGTGTGCTGGGCTGTTTGGGCTACATTTCACTTGTCTGAACTGAAGTCTGCCCGGCTGCCAGCTGCTTGCCCAGCAGTAATGTCAGGCTGTATGGCTTCGTATTTTTTTGAGCATGTGTAACTTGATCATAACACTGAAACGTTTTGATGTTGGTTTATCATCTTGAAACATTTTACTAGTACTTTGTCTCTTTCTTCTTGGGAAGTCAAGCAAAAGATATCTTTACCTGAGCTCCTGCCCCACAGCAGTTGTCTTGTCAGCTTTTCCTTTCTAGTTGTTAAGGGCATTTCTCTGGCATGTTTGGAGTATATGTTTCTAATGGCCACATTTTCTAGGGTGTCCTGTAGTACAGGTGCATACAGTTGAGTTCCTAACTCGTACTGTCTTAATACAGTTTCACACACAAATACAAAAACTTTCTGAACACTAGCTCAGAAATGTGGTGTCACCGGATTTTCTGAATAGAATTTTTTTTTTTTTTTTTCTGGTGTCTGCATTATGAACTGAGCTGGTCCTGATTATTTTGAGGTTTCTTGGGTTTTTTTAGGATCCTGCCTCAAAGAAGCTAAGGCAGGCAACAAATTTAACTGAATACAGACTCCACTTTTAAATGCTGCTAAAAAATAATTTTGCCATTTCACTTGCATGAGCACTAATGATTAAAATAATTCTATCCAGTTCCACTAATTAACCACTAGAGATTGTTTTATTTTGGGATTCATAAAAGGCATCGGTAACCTAGTTTTAAGTGCATGTACAGGATTTAAAACAAAATATATCTGAGATTTGTGAAGGAAAGAATCTGGAAAATAAGTTTGGAGCTTTTGTTTGTCTGATTTCAAGGTCCTGAAGAAGTTTTTTTTTAGCACAGCAGAGCTGGAGGTAAAAAACAGACCATGTTCTCCGTGATCAGACCAGTCCCCAGTGCAAATCTGGAGCAGCATAGGTGTTGTTATCAAATGTGCTTTTACAGCCTCTGCCGCAGTCAAGCCGTTTCAGTGGTTTGACTGTATTTGACCCAAGGAAGAGCTGCCCTGTGAGGAGCGAGAGTTCTGTGGCTGGGGACAGGAGAAAAGGAGCTGGTTTTGCTCAGTGCCTGTGAGAGGCTCCCAGGAATCCTGTGTCACTTAATTGAGTCTGTGCGAGGGTACATTGGACTGAGTGATAGCACACAGCAAGGGTAACAGCTTTGAGTAACCTGTTCAAAACGGGTTATTTTCTCACTGTGTATTGCGATGCTGAGCACAGTGCAGATGACTGCAACTATTCGTAAACTTGTGGTTATTTATGTCCTAGAGAGCGTGTCATTGGTTTTCATATCTCCTTTCTCTTTTCAATAAACCCATATAGAACGTCTTAAAATGAGCCAGAAGTAGCAAATCGTGCTATGTAGCGATACTTGCTGTTGGAGTTATACGGTCTACTTTTCTGAAAAGATGTAAAAAATGAGTGAGTTGCAGTTGTTTTCCCCCCAGATATTCTACTGCCATTCCACGATGTTTGCCATTAGTTCTCCTCATCCTCACTACTTTGAACCTGATTCTTTTTGTGAACCACTGCAATTTGAATGTAACTGCTCTGAGGTAAACGCATCCTGGACCAATGTATTTTTTGGTATTTCTAAACCAGGGTTCACAGTTCACTGTAACAGTCTGTGTCAGACAAGGGAGAGGAGAATCAGCACCAATACTTAAAGGCTAAGACCACCATAATCTTAACATATGTTTGTGGGTATACTTGCGTGTTGAATATAAACATCAGTGTAGCCAGTAATCATGGGCCTAAGCGAAAACCCCAGAGCTAAGCTCCAAAAGGCACAGGGGCCCATTGGGTGGAAAAGCAAGGGCTAAGTGGTCTTGATGCATGTTTGTGTGTGTTACCAGTCTGGTTCTGCCCTGTCAAGACAGACATGGATAACCACTGATGACTTCATGCTGTCAGAGGAGTGACAGAGGTTAAAACTTGGTCTGCCAGCTTTTAAACGTGACAAAGTTATTTTGTTTTCTTTCTTCTTGTTGGATTTCTTTGAATTCATGCAAAAGCAATTAAAGATTTTGGAAGTGGGAAGATGGAATATATTAGACTTAGCTGTATCTAAGTTCTGCAGGGATTCAGTGAAAATACATGTATTTTTTCATAAACTATATAACTACTATTTGTGTAAAAAAAAAAAAAAAAAAAAAATCTAACACCGTATATTCTCAACCAAAACTAAATAGTGCTCTCTCTATTAGTAAATGACAGTGCAAATTGATTTTATTAATGTTAACTGACTAAAATACCTAGATGGCTTGGTAGCAGCAGAAGTGTAAGCCACCAGTAACACCTGAAACTCTCAGCATTATTTGTGATGATAGTTCCTGTCAAGTTCAATTTTGTTAGAAAAGTGAGTCTCCCTTTCGGGTTTACTAACAGCATCTTGACCTTGTCTCCCTGCTGTTGCTGAGGAGTGAGAGGTGTCTGGAGCAGCTAAGCAGTATGACAGTCAGCCTGTGCTTTCTGTCAGCTGGCATTCATTAGTGTTACAAATGACATGTGTTTTTGTACTACCCAGAAATGTGTTTATGCCTATTAATCCTGCTTTGTGGACAAGATAGGGGTAGACTATTGAGTTGCTTTACTTTCTCCTAGTTGGTTTGTTTTTTTTTTTTTTGTTTAGTTTTGGGATTGGATATGTAAATGCATGCAATCTAGGACATTTCAAGATGTGACTTCCATCACGGCATCATTAAGCCTTGTTTGCCTGCTGCAGGCCGTTTTGGTGCCACCACCCCACGCTGTGGTGGTGGGTCCAGCAGCTTTCTGCACTGGCAGCTTTGTGCAGGGCTCGCCTTCAAGGTGCCACTTCCCTTAGAGAGTCCCAGTCAATCCAGCTGTGTCGTGCATCTTGCTATACCCATCACAGGGCTGTGCTTTCACCATCGCTTGAATACACGACTGGGCTGTGCTTTAAGCTGACATACATGCCCGCTGCCATTAAGAAGGGCAGTCTGATCTTCTTTTCTCCCTTGGAGGGTGTTCTTTTCCCCCGTCATTGCTCAAGCACTAGTATTTGTACAGCTGCAGGATGAGTTCTTTAAGGTTAGAGTTCAGCCAGATCGCGTTCCTGATGTACACCAGAGTTCTTGGGCGAGAGGCAGAACCAGCTCTTCTGATAGCAGCGTAGACTTTTGTCAGACTTAAGTTTATGTGTTATTTTATTAAGATGAGAGCTTTTGCTTGTGCATCTGCAGAAAAAAAAAAAGCTGATCCCAAAGGCACATCTGAACAAAAAATTGTTTCCCTATGTTGGTCACATGTTCATGTGCACAGAGAAGCTATGGTCTCTCAAAAACAGAATACATTGGAGACCATAATTTTAATGGAATGTATGCACATTTACTGGGTTTGATGCTGTGTGATTTGTGGTATATGGGGGGGTGGGCAATCTTTAAGAATGTGCGTTAGTCCATCTGGGCAGCAAGGAGCGGCTGGCTTGTGCTAAAATACAAGATATTCCTGCAGTGGAGGAGTGATAAAGTGATAGCAGTGCCAGTCCTGCCAGACCTGGCTTCTCTGGAAGCAGTTACTACTACTTTTTTCAGGCAGTTCCTACTTTATGCTAAGTTTGAAATAAGAAGGTGGGAGCGATAAATTGAGGGGAAGAAGCAGGAATATGTTACTAAAACTAGGATAGTGCTTCAAGGGATGTGAGAATTGCTGTTCTCTTCAAGTTGCTGGATATTGCTGAGAAAGCATAATAGGAAGGCATAAGAGAAAAGCTAGAACATTTTAAAATATGGATTAGGATGTGAAATCTATGTGTTTGGCTTCTGGCTACATAGGAAGTTACAATTAAGCCTGGCAAGCCCTCCACTCCTTGGCTTGGTGAAGAAAGGGAAATGTTTGCTGGTGGTCTGGGAAGGGTCTCTGTGGGGTTAGTGAAGCCCCCTTTGGCGGGGGGGGGGGGGTGGTGTGTGTAGGGGGGGGAGATGACATTTAAACAGGCACAAAACTCTCCCCTTTTAACTAATCTCTCCCTGAGGAGAAGGTCTGTTGTCTCCTCAGCAATGAAGTCGTCATTGTTTGCTTTTTACAAAGGGTGACACAAAATAATGCAACTTCTAGCATGCTGATTTTGATACTCAACTATTAGCTGTTACCTGTATGGTTTCTAATGAATGACACATCTGTGGCCTGCTTATGCTTACTGTCAGGATAGCTCACGAGCATGAAGGTGGATCTGCCCAGAAGCTTGACTTTTTTTTTTTTTTTAGATTTTTTTTTTTCCCCAGTCTGACTTCATTTCCTATAGAGCAGGTTGTTGGAGCAGTAAATGATGGTCTCCTGCAAGCTCTGCTCTTGAGAAGCTCAGCACAATTCCTCTGGCCATTGCCTGTTGTTCTTGATGTAGCTGACTGCATTGTAATTTGTGTTGGTGACTGAGGTTTTTTTGGGTGGGGTTTTTTTAATTGTATTAACTGAGTCTGTCTTTCTGCTATTTGACTGGTGCATTGGTGGGGAATCATGCTCATGAGAAGTTTCCAGTGCTCCTTTTAACCACATTAGTATTCACTTGAGATTTATCACTGAGTTTGATTCCTTTCTGACGATGAAGCAAATCTACAGGTTTTTATTGCAGCCCCAAACCTGCAGTAAATGATACAAAAACTCGGTACAATAAACTCTGCTTGGGGTTGTTTTCAGGCACTTAGTTACATTTCTCATTTGCAGGGGAATTTTCGTCTGCATACACTTCTGTAATACGAAATCTAGCAATACTCCCACATCTACTGTCACATTAAAAGTAATGAAGATCATTGAAACTTTAATTATCAGATTTCTCCATTTGGAGCTACAGCTGGAAGCCACTCTGGTGGGCAGGAAATGTCTGCACTCCTCTGTTTGAACAGAAGTAATTACTATATAATTCTAGTAAATGGGGGGAAACAGACCTTCACCTGCCAGGCTTCAGTTATTTCTCCCCCCCACTGGCATCAGTCACAGGAAACTACTGCAGTGAGTACGTACCCCATTCCAGAAAGCAGTTTTGGCAGATGACCTCTTCATTAATGGTATATGAAGAACGATACCCCCAAAAAATGGCTTTTGTATTGCATTTGAATAGCTCCTGCTTACATTACAAATACAAAGTTTTCCTGGCCTTGACTTGTGGAGTTTGGTACTGAGAACACTCTTTTGAAATGTCCAGTGTAAAAAAAAAAAATAATTAAAAAAAGTACTGTCAACTGTTGTCAGCACTTCAGGAGCTGGTGTAAATTTCGAGGGTTGGCCACTTTGTCCACTGAGTGCCTGCGTCCTGCAGCAATGTCATCTTTAGGAAGATGTAGGCTCATTCCAATCCACCACTGTTGCGTATCTGGCTGCTGTGCTGGGAGCTTCAGATGTACTGGGGATAGTCCTCCTTAAATATTTTTTCTGGAATCAACACTTAGACAGTAAAATACAGAATCCCATTTTATTCCATGGCTCTGCCTCACCATGGAGTTCTTCAGCTTTGAGAAATAGTACCAGAAAAAAGTAAATTTCTACATAAGGTAGAAAGTGTGAAGTCACATGTTTGTTTTAGAAAAGCCATTTTAGTTGCAAGTGTGCTTTGTTATCAGTAAGGGAAGTGGTAATGTATCTTCTTAGAGGATTTCATGTTCAATTCGTTGGATTTGTTTGTAGCAATAGACAAAAAAAATATTCTAACTGATCAGCTATATCAGCAGAAATGCATTTAGCATAGAAAGTAAAAACATCTTTTTCCATTCTAAGGTTTTGTTTGAATATGTTCTCAAAAATCACTAATTACCTGGTTTTGCCAAACTGTTCTATGAAGTTCCATCCCTGAAAAATCATTTTGGTTAATATCGGTGGTGTTCAAGTGCTCTGTTGCATCATCTGAGACGAATTGCAACTAAATCAGGGAAGATTTAGAGGTTTTAAGGCATTTTCCTAGAAATGCACATGTGCTGTAGGACTTACAAGTTTTTTTTTCCTTCCAGTTCATGACAGGCTTTCTTCTAAATTGACTGTGTATGTTTGCGTATGTACCACCTGAAGGTGGCTTGCTTTACCATTCATAAAATGTTTGCTGTCTGCTGTAAAGGAGAAAGTGTACCTTTATAGAATTCGTCAATCATGGCTGTTCCACTATGTTGGGGAAGAAGAGTGGGAGGGAAGGAAAAAAAAAAAAAAGGCTAAGAACTGTAGAAGTACCAAAATGAAAACAGAATTCCATGTTTCTCTTCAGTATTTCAAACAGCTGGAAGTCCAGCTCAGTTCCATATGAGAATTAGTAACTTAACATAGTCTATTAATGATCAGTGAGTTTCAGCTACTTGCTGACAAGCATTTTGAACTGATTCGCTTGGATGCGCATGTCCTTTTGTATCCTTGATGTATTTCTCAAAGAGGAGCTATTTCCATGTTTGCATTACTCTTGCCTGAACCTGTTTCCCAAATTATTTTGAAATCCCCATTGTATGTACAGCAGAGGGCTATACAGTTGCAGTGTGTCAGACTTGGTAATTCCCAATATCCTTCATATTCAAAAGAACTCAATTGCTAATGAAAATGTAAAAGGAATAGAGTAGACCAAGGGTATTGCAATTAATATTTTCAGTATTTGAATTTGTGGTGACTGTTTCTCAAAATCTGAAACAAGAATTGAATTATTTACTGAACTTTGATATGAATAACATCTTCTGAAATAATATCTGTAGCTTTAGGAAAATTAATCTGATGCAGCCAAATCAGTTGCCTTGTGGTGTGAGTATAAAATTTTCTCACTCAGTGCTGCTGAAAATGACGGGTAAAATGTTAATCTCACTGTTTCCTTTTTCCCCAGAATGAAAATTTCTCTTGCAGCAACAAGTCATTTGTGGCCACTTATCCAATCTGTTACCTGCTTTATGTAGTAATATAAAGTTTAAGGTAAACTGCTGTTACTTTCTAAAAGGTCAACAACAGCTTAAAGGTACCGCAATTTGTTTTTCTAGGAAATATGCATTCATTTAATGTTGTAAGACAAAGTTCTGTTGAAAGGCCATCTTGTGTATAGCAACAAGAGAACCTGCTCTCAGTACTGTTTGTTTTCTGTAATTACCCTTAAACTTTAATTGGAGCTGCCCCTAAGAAAATGTACAGTGTATGCAACTTATGTTTAGAAGCCAGAATTTACAGCAAGGTGGTTTATGTCATTCTTTTCTGCCCCAACTTCCACCTCTACCACTCAGGTCTCTTTGGCACATTCATCTTTGAGCGTGACTGAGGAGACAGAAATCTCCCATGGGTCAGTAAATGTGGGAGTAGCACTGGATCTGCTGCTATGAAATAGCAAATCCAAACCGGACTCAGATTATCTTGTTCCCGTGGCACACTTGAGTAAGAAGTGTGAAATCTCTCTGTCCTTCTAAAAGAAAAGGTTGGCCTTCCCTTGTTTCATGTTTAAGTAAAACAGCTTAAGCCTCTGTCCAACATCAGTGTAGGTGCCTTCTTGCTGCCCAGAGTAAGTCAAGTTGATACCAATTGTAGAAAGTATTCAGAAATGTCATTGGCAAACGTTAACATACCAGGGTCTACACTGGAGCAAGGATTTTTTTTGTCTAGACCAAACAGGATGGACTAAGGTAGCTGTTAACTAAGTACAATCCAGTTTTAGTATAAGCAGGTCTTACTTTGATTTTCTGCTGAGATCATTCTCTTACAGGTAACGAATAGTTCTACCTGAAAACTAAATTCTAGCTTGAAAAGATACTGCTCAGTGAGCTGACAACTTTTAGCACCCTCCATCTGGAGGGTTCAGTGGGTTGTTTCTGGCTCCTATGCACGTTGGTGCTCTTCATTGCAGTTGGATGCCATCCTGGGGGCTCAACCCTCTGTATCTTCCTTTCCTTTCTTTCTCCTCTTTGAGTTGGGCACATGCAGGGAGCAGCACTCAGCTGTGGCTTTAGGCATCAGCCCAGTTCCACATGTAGTAAGAAGATTTCAGCTTTATAATGACAGTCATTTCTTACCTCTCACTAGCCAGAGCAGAAAAACTGGCAGTATGGTTGGAGTGATCTTAGTTCTCATAGAGTATGTTTATCCTGTGCAGCTGTCATGTACTTAGTGCATGGAACAGCTTTCAGTTCTGCTATTAGCTTCTCTTTGAAATAATTCATGTTTTCTTGGACTAAGTCAAGTTACTAATCCACTGGCTGATTCCCTGAAAGCAAAATTACTAGGAAGCAATAGCACATTAAAAAAAAAAAAAAGTTCTCAGACTTCACACGCAGTGGTTCTAGCTGTATGCTGATGCTCTTATTTGTTAGGTGCCATTAATAACATATTGGCCCTTCCTGTTGAATGTACCAAGGAAATAGCTATGATCTATTCCTAGACTTTGTTTACGTGGGTGTCCTTAAAGGTTTTTGCCATGGAAAGCAATGCCTGCCTCTCAGGCAAACAGTGCAGCATGGTTTGTCACATTACTCACACGTGCTCTTTCGGAGACACCAGCTATATCCACAATGTGTAGTTCTGTGCTCACACCTCTTCCAGGCCTCTAGCAAGTCTGACAGACTATTTTCAGGGTATTTTTAACGTAAAAATATGTGCAGTAACTTGATGGCTGTGTCACTGCTGTCAGCATAGTGACTGTAGCCTGATGTAGGTATATGCTGCATGCAGAGGGGTGACGTGAGGTGTATGGTGCCACTACTGCTGGGTCAGTGTTGGAGGGAACTGAATTTGGCATGTTTTTTTTTTTCTTGCTTTATCTGTAAAGAACAATACCTGAAGCCAGTTGTCTACAGAAGCGATACCTTCCTTTGGCTTTAAGGGGGTCAAATACTTCTTTGCAAAAGAAAGGCGGCTGAGCTACCCTGTGTAGTGTGGATGACTGGGGACCAAGAACCCAGTTTGGACTTGGGAGCTGAGATTTTGACAGTTTGGACTTAGCACTTGCTCATTTACCCAGGCAAATTCACCATGTACAACACTGGTAATATTCTGGTCATGGCAATTAAACTATAGTGGCCTCCCAGCGTGTGCTCCGGTTTCCTGAAGGAAACCGGAATGGGGTCTGCTTTGCCCCAGAATCTGCTCAGCTCACTGATGCTGCCCCCATATGTTAAAATGTATTTGCTCCAACATCCTCGACGTGAGCTGTTGTGTATGTGACCCAGCATCCACACAGGGGTAGGTCTTACAGGGATCCATTTTTGGATGGATGGTTGCCTCTGGAATGCAAGCTCTGCGTCAGTCTCTTTTCTTACTGGGTGCTACAGCTGGCAATGATACACAGCTCTGAGTGCTGAGGTTGTTTTCACGGGGATTTATCAGAAGTTACTAAGCTTCTTAACTTCTGATATTACTCTCTTCCTTTCTTAAGTCAATACCTTGGAACGCGAGATTGCAGTGACCACAGCTATTGTATGGAAACTACTTTTCCAGCTCTGATCTGGCCCCAAAGCCGTAAACTTGAATTCCAAATTTAGAAGAATATTCCTTTATATGACTGTTAGACCCATCGGCGTTCTAAATGAAATAAAAAATTACTGGGGCTACAATGAGTAGCTGCAAGATGCTGCTTGCAGCATTGCTCATCATCTGTCCAAGTGCGGTAGCTGTGTTACGAAGGAGAGCAAGCTGAATCTGGGAGGAAAATATCATATGGATTGTTTGGGGGAGGATGGGGGCAGTTTCCTATTTCTTCCAAATTGTTAAGCACTGGTGATATGTCTCAGAACTGCCTGCCTGTCCTTCTGCTCCATGTTTAAATGTATGCCGAAAACCAATCTCTTTAGCAAAGAACATAAAAACCTGTTGCACCTCAGTGTAAGATCTCACTCCATTATGTGTTTCAGTGCACTCAAGTATTTAACCAATGTTGTTCAAAACTGACATCTGGGGAATGCCTGGAGGATGGCAGCTTGTCACCAGGGTGACCCAGGATGTGCCATGTGTGTATTTTTAGTTAGAATGAGTCTCTCTAGAGCCCAGGGGTCTTTAAGAAATGCAGGATACTTGAGAAGAAACTGTCATATTGGCTAAACCCTATGGGAAGGCAGGCTCATTGTCTCACTTAGGATAGTCTGTATCCTGTTACTCCTGGTCAGGGTCAGGAGGATCTCGAAACTTCAGGAGAATGTTGTCCAGGGGATCATGGCATGTGTCCTGATTATGAACACAATCCAGAAGTGTAGCCTATGCATTAGTAATGTTGGTGCACATGGGTCCACCTTTCCTACACGAAGGAAAGGCATCCTTGTGCTGTCGTTGATTTTTCTCTGAAGTTATTCTTACTGGCCTACCACAGGTGATAGTTTTTCTTCACATTATTTGTGTTTTCTGCTCTAGATAGGCTTCCCTGAAGTGATGCTGCTTGTGTTGCTTGCTCTTTCTGTCAGAGCTTGTCATAAAGATGTTAAGGATTAACATGGTCTCTTGTATCATTTATTTCTTGAAAATATGAGTACTGAAAATGGAAAACTAACAATCTTTTATATTTCCCTTCAGTCTTCTGCTGAAATGTCACTGCAGAATTGAAAGGTTAGAGTGATGTTCTGGTTCTTTCTCAGGCTTGGTCTGTTTCGACCTGAAGTCAGATTTGCAAACCGCCAGCTAACTGGGGGGGGTCTTGTTTAAACAGGCAATTTATAAGCTGAGAAAGGGAAAGATTAGCACTCCTGCTTAAAGAAAATGAAAGTAAACAAAACTAAATTTTAAGCTATTTGAAAAGATGAGAGTACAATAAAATTATTCTTACAGCTTATCGACAGAAATACAGCAAAATGTTTTTTTTAAAAAACAGAATGTAAATTACACATTGTATATGGTTCTCTTTTTCCTGAATCTACAATTTATGACACGGCTTTCCAATAGAAATTGGTGTGGTATGTAATATGATGTATATACTGACATTTTCATTTGAACCTGAATAACCTATATTAAGCTTGATCATGTGCGAGTATTAAAATGGTTTACAGTAAGTAGTAATCAATCATAATAAATGACATATGTTGATACCAAGTTGTAAATCTGCTGAGTACCAACAGCAGTGTTCTGATTTGAAGTAACTCATTGCAGTGAAACTGAGCACACATACACAGTTGGCCAAATTTAGGTGCCTGGCTGTTTACTGTTTGGTTTCATGGTACCACACAAGCTCCAAGTAGTGGAGTCTTTGAAAAATTGTGTCCAAAGTTTTGAGCTATTTGTCTGTCAGACATGGTGAGGTGAAGTGTAGAAGACCTTTAGAAAAAAGGAACAGCTTTAAATCACTCCAGGGAGAGCTTCAGAAAAACAGAATCCAAAACAGTGCTGCTCTATTTTCAAAGCAGCATATGCAGGCGTAGCTGCATGACTCTCATTAAGTTCATCTGAGTCGTGCAGCTAAAGCCCCATGCAATGTTTTGAAAATGTAGGAAATAAAAACGGTCTTAAACCAGACATCTGGGCTTCTATCCAGTTTTCTGATGATAGCGTCTGATGCATGCCATTAATAAAGCATCATCCATGGGCTAAATTATTAAACTGTAGAATTCTTCGCGGAAGTCTTGTAAGTCAGTTTTATTTAAAAAACAAGGAAGGGGGGGTCAGGGAGGGGGGAAGCCAAAACCTTCTGTTCATTCTTCAGTAACCATTGCTAACCACAAGGCCCTTTTCCTTTTCAAGTGTGTTAACATTTTTTTCCCACTCATAATTTTCAGTAGTTTTCTTGAACTGTTTCCCCAAAGTCTTCACAAGGTACCCATGTGAAGTCCATGTTTTGCTTCCAATTTTTCCTAGTAGATAAAAAGTGCCTTCCCTTCGCTGGTTCCTTTACCTCAGCTAAAGCTCTATACAATACAGGTGCTGTGATAGGAAAAACACGCCTTTTCAGAGATGAAGATGTTGTGTTGGTTCCCTGTCCTTTATATTTTGATGCTGACAGGAAAGCGGTGATGTTTCTAACTCTTTAGAAGCTTACTATTAAAAGAAATTCCCAATAGCGAGGAAGATCATATAATTAACTACTTCTATAGATGAAGGTCTTCATGAGTGAGGTTTGGTTTTGCCCTCACATGCCAACAGCTAAGCTGTGTGTAGTTAACAGGCAATTTTAAGAATTCTAGAAATGTCAGTAACTCAGTCATTACTATCCTGTAGTCTCAAGTTTCTTACCATTTCCTACGTGTTACCAGTTTGACGAGGGTTCTGTTTTGCCTTAATCTGGTATAAGTGTGGGAGGAATTACTAAAAGTATAATAGTGAAAAGATGAGCTACTCTGTTTTTATACAACTGTCTTCTGTGGCTTTTGGGAATACTGGAATCTAATAACTTACCTGTAGTATCTGTAATTTTGGCAAGCTGATGGCAATGCACTCAGAGCAAACTAAAAAAAATACCTGTGTAAATGCTATGGGCAAGTAGGAACACTCTCAGCCATGACAAATAGCTTGCAGTATGCTTTTGTGACGTACTTGTGTTGCGCTTTTTTTTTTAAACTAGCCAGGGGATAAATTACTTTGCAGCACTGGATTTCCTTCAAGATACTTGGTTCATCTTTGTAAGACATTAGAGTTGTTGGTTATGACTCTGAATCTAGTGCTATGCTGAGAAGCTTCATTATGCTGTATTAAACATAACCTTGAAAGGTTTTAACATTTCCATATGAAGCCAAACAATTTTTCTATGAGCTGCATGTTATACTTTACCTGAAAGGCCTTGACATAAAGTGCCATTAAAACCTGTAACTACCACTATTCTTTTTCCTCTTCTGTTAATTTTGGGGAAAACTAACGCACCAGTTTTGAGTACTGTATCTTTTTTAAATTAAGATTTGCCCTGCAGATTTATCCATAATAATGAACGGGAGTTGGTTTTACAGTTCGAGAGTATGCATATGTATGTCATACTGTGAACTTGTCATATAAAATGGATGCTCTTTATTTCCTGTGCAGGTGCTTTGTTATTCATTTTTAATCGTAGGAAGCTCAGTGTTCCCAATGCTCAAAAGTATCCATGTAAATTGATTTTTTTCAGAGAAGCACCCTGTTATGTGAAAAATCACTCAACAGTAGCCCTGGCAGCTCCTCACTTCCTTAAATCTCTGGTTGCATCTCTAACACTGGGCAGAAAGTAAAAGCTGTTACAGAATACAATAACGTGTTTTCTAATGTGGTCTGTTTCCTGGTGTCTGAGCTCGAGGTCTGGAAACGTGTAACACGGTTGTGCTGTAGTTCTGGGAGCAGGGTGGTGATTTCAACTGAAGGTTGAAGTAACTTGTGCTCTGTTTCAACAGCATAAAAAAATATTCTGACCCCAAAGAGATCAGGCTGGTTGTGGGGTAATTGAGAAGGCTCTAAGCCAGCTGTTGTAGCTTTTACTTTAGGGAATATTTCCTAACTTGTCAAATCCTCTTCCCATCAAGAAGAAAATATTCAGTAGTCTTCAATTAGGACATTGTAGTATCTGAGCAAAAGGAACATGTGTTAGTGCTAGAACTTGATACTAATAAGACAAACAAGGTAGAGAATAGCTCCCCGGGAATGGCTGAAGGCATCAAGGACCAAACGTTTGCGTGTGAGCTCATTACAAGGGACTGCCAGCCTAGTGCAGCCGTGTCATACATACATACAGCAGTTCTGAGGCTGGGACTTCTCTGTGTGTTATTTTCAGCACTGCTAGGGGAAGAAAACTTTGGATGGCAACTTTGGAATGGCGAGATGACTGATGCAAGCAACCACTTGCTCTGTTAAAATTATCTGAAGAGCTAACATTTTGGCAATGGAAACGGATTGGATAGTGTTTCTGGGGATTAAGCATGATTAAAAGATAAGTTTGGGATTAAAAGCATTAACTATATTTAATAATTTACCTGAAAAAATGCCTAGGTTACTAAAGGTTGAATATCCGACATGTAAATCCTGAATGTATTTCCCTGGAAGTGGTTGGATGTGGCTGTATGTGGTGGTACATTCTCTGTTGTTAGAATTGAGCGACTGAGACAGGTCCCAGTGTAAAGTGGTTTAAGGTTTCTTCCAATATTTGACTAGTGCAAGCAAAATAATAAGCTTTTTCCCTCACCTTTCAACTTTCAGTGCTGAAATCCCCAAGCGGTGAAGCAAAGGCAATTTCTGACATCCTCTTTCTCCTCCTATAGTCATCCAAACTATAAACAAATGTTCCCTTGCCTGCCATACGGGTTTGCCTACACAAGGAAGTTACAGTGGTTTAACTGCGATGTGATTGTAAATCCACTTAAATTGATTCCAAATGTTCTGTGAGCACTCTAAGCCTGATTTAAACTGAAATGATAGCCTGGATGGTTTGTTCGGCAGACTTAAAACCTGCATTTTAAATTAATGGAGTTGATTGCTGTGCTGCAGTATGGAAGACACAGTCTTAAATGAAACATTAAGTCACTGTCTGTTGTGATATCCTATTTGGAGCTGAAATGACTATTTTTGAGACAGTGCTTCTGAGTGACTGAAGGCTGGGAGAGCCCCATGCAGTACAAGGGTTGTTTGCCTTGCTTAATTCCAGATGGGTCTCCAGTGCCTTTGGGGGAGCAATAGCTATGCTGTGCTTTCCAGTTCTTCCAGAGCTCTGACTACGAGGCTTATAGATGTGGACTGGCCTGTGTCCATATTGCTCCGTGTTAGCACCTGGAGGAATAGTAGGTTGACTGTCTTGTGGCCCTTTGTACTTGGTCTGAGTAGACCCAACTGTGGGGGGGGGGGCTTTTTTAAACTTTGAAGTGCCAGAAAGAATGAGGTCTGTGTTTATAGCATTAGTGAGGTCTCGTGTTACGGATATAGGGCAAGATAAGAGGATATTTGAGGGTACTAAGCCTGCCAAGATAACTTAAAGGAGTGCATGGGTTGAGTGTGCCAGATTTCAGACTAGCTGTGGGCCATATACAGTGGAAGACATTTCCTAGTTTAAATGCTTCTGCCTCTGGAGGAATCATTCTGATGCCTAGATTAAAAAGCCACTTCTCTTACCTGTTAGCAACATTGTTTGGAACAAGTATTTCTTCTCCATCCTGGCCTGAAAACATCGGTAGGTGATCTAGGGTATCACTCTGTTTCATACATATTGGTCACCAGTCCTGTTCTCCAGGTAGTGTAGGTAAAAATCGGTAGTTACCAAAGTGTTCAATATTGCTTATTAGCCAGGTGGTCGAGCTGCTGAAATTCAAGGAGGGGCATTCCCTCAACCTTACTTGACTCATTGCTGTCCTGCTCATAATGTTCCTTACCCTTGCTAGTCAGGTAGGACTTGAAAAATAAATGACTGCCAACTGTTGCACTAGCTTTCTGTCTCATGTAAACGCTTGCGCTTGAGCTCAGTGTTTTGAGCCCTGCCTGAAATTCCTTGTCAAAGGATGTTGTGTTGCCAAGAAATTGTTGTGTTACCAAGAAATAGAGTTGTTGCAGGTTACTACACTGGCAAGGTACACAAGGCTTGGGAAATCCACAGAGCTGGGTATTTGCAGATACTGAGTGAGTACCAGGAAACCGCATGGTTCATACTCTTTCCTAGGCCTTGGCACGCATGCACTGTCAGAGATGGGCAACTAGGTGGGATGAGCCTTTGGCCCGGATGGGTATGACTGTCCCGATTCTCTTACTCAAAGTTAGCATCTGCAGTTCTTCCTGGAGTTGAGATGCTCCTTCAGAGAGCTGAGCGCTTTCTCCCAGTAACCAAGATCTTATGAGGGCTGCGACGTGCTTTTCCGAGCAGAAAAGAAATAGTAATGCGTATGGCTTGAACAGAAGTCTCCCCATACAGTTGATTATTATTCTTATTTCCTGGTTGCCTTCAATGTACACAGTGTACTGTGCTGGTGGTTCTTTTTTTTTTTTTTTAAAAAGGTCTTAGTGTGTCTCAGCTGGGATGTTGAATTGCTACATTTTGCAGCAAGGAGAACTACTTTTCTAAAGATGTACGCTGTTTCTATCTAGAACGAGGGGAGAACGTAATAGGGATAAACATAACTGATCTAGTTGAACAAATTTTCATATAATACATAGTTTCTCTAGAGAATAATGTCTTTTGGCGCCTCTGCTGTGTTCTGAATAGCTCAAGAATTCATTAAGAAGGAGTAAATATGCATGTCCTCTGCATTTAATTTATTTGGCTTGCAAATGGAAGACATCTGTTTATCATCTCTTGCATTCTATAGGTGCTTTTCCACACCCGAGTCTAGTTCTGAAGCACAGCTACTGTTGAAGGACTAGAAGGGACTTGATCTACACGTAACAGCATGATTCTAGCTGCTGTACAAGTGGATCATGGTATGGATGCTTTCTGTGCCCATTTCCCTGCCTCCCACTGTCTATTGCATTAAAAGCTAGCAACCAACATTCGTGCTCTTTACTCTAGTTAGTTTGTGGAAATTCTACTCAGAATATAAATTCACTTTATTTCTGAAATAGCTTTGGGGTCTTGTACAAATATCGTTTTCACAGTTTATAGGTATTTGTCTAATTTTCAAGTAAGTTTGTGGTTAGTTTTTCATCATAGTTTTTTGTTCTTTTTTGAATAAAAGATGACAAAAGCATCTTTGTTCTCAGAGTTGCTGCTCACAGCATTGCCAAAGCTCAAACCTCACTGGTAGACCTTAAACCTGTGAGTGTTGCCTCAGGTGTCATCTCAGATTTTCATTGTGTGGAATCACTCAATCTCAGTGTGTTCTTGTGGAACTTGGTAAAAAGCTACAGAAACCAGAGGTGTGTCCCTCGCCTGTGTTCAGGTGCAGTTTGGTGGTTGGTTGTCATAAAGGATTTCCCAGCAGGAAGGTGATGGTGTGAGTTAGCTTCCTCTGGTTAAAAGCTCATTTGCAAAATGCTGTGAAACTGAAGAAGTGGTTTGTAGCAAACATCGTCAGTCTGCCTTAGTCTCTCCTTTACTACTCATCTTTTTTAGGAGAGTTGGTCATAAAACGAATCAGTCTCTACTGCTTGCTTTTTGTGGTGAGTTACAATACCTTCCCAAAGCCACGTAATTAAATCTTCAACTGAATTCAGGAATCGTGAATACATTGCTCCTGTGTATGAACTTCTAGCTTTTTCTTGTCTAAGGTATTTTTCCCAGCTACTTTGGTTTTTCTTTGTACACAGCTCCATCAGAAGATACAGTAAATGCTTTAAAGGCACACCAACAATCTCTTTGTATATATTGCAGTGAAAGAAAGCTAATCATTTTCTAAAAGAAGTTCAAGCATTATTTCTTTAGAGAAGTACATCAATAAATAATTTACCAGTGAAATGATTGCCCATGTTTACATGGTGCTGCGTATTTTGGCAAAAGATGTTTAGGTTTCAAGTCTTTTAGCTTTTGCCAGCATGTAAAGAAATAAATTTAGATTTAAATTACCAGTATTGTATGGATTTTCCACGAGAGGAGTGGTAAGGAGACCAGGAGAGAGACCTTTTGTGAAATAGTCTTGGAGCCTTGAGGGAACGGGTAGCATGTTTAATAACAGCTGTGTAGAAAAGAAAATGAGAAGTCCTGTCTATTTTTAGGTTGTGCCACTAACCAAGAAAATGGTTGTATTAATAAATAAAAATGGAACAAATGTGAGACAAGTACTAGGGAGCTTTTTAGGTTGCTAGAATGTTGTCTCTGTGCTGCCATGCTAATAGAGTTGTGGGTAATGAGAAACATGGGCTGCTCCTGGGATTACTGTTCTAAAGGTTTACTCTTGTCAGTATGACACAAGATGAGCTGCAATTTCTGTAGTGGTCTAGCTTTTCTGTTGCTAATTTTGCTCTTTTCCTTGGGTTCCAAGCTGTCAGAAAACTTTATATAAACTTCCTGGATAGAAGTAGCTTAATTCAAGGGCTTACAGAGGCTGAATTTTATTTCATAGGGAGGAAGGGGGGAAAAACAGACTTGCCAGGGGAACCTGGCAGTTCATGTAGCCATAACAGGGAATCCTAAGGGGACTGTGGTTCCAGACCTAAAATGACCTTGCTACAGAGCTGCTCCTATTACACCTAATTCAGCAGCTCTGCAGAAGGATTCATTTATGCCGTGACAAGAAGATCAAAATCTGTGAACATGCATTTGTAAGTGTAACATAAGGGACTTCTGCCCATAGAAGTAAGAAGGGAAAGGATTCAAGTGACGTCCTGTAAAATAGGAGCTGAATAGTGACAGTCAGGGTCACCATCAGCTTAATTCAGTCAGTATTGGGAATGAATTTAGTAATTGGAAATCTGAAAATAGTTTTGATTACTGTAAGACACTGCCTAGGTTCATATCCACGAAATAAGAAAAGAATTCTCAACTGTACTAGCTACATCAAATGAACATTGATCTTCTTATCACTTTTAATCCTAGTGCTCTTCATACCATATGCAGGTATAAGTGAATGCATTTGTGTGTGGATTGGGAACTCTCTGCTTCGTTATGCTACGTATAGGCTAGATGGAAACCACCAGCAGCACAATGCTAGCGGAAGAAACAAGCTGAGAGCAAAAGTAGTACTGTTTACTCAATGAATTACAGCATTCTATACAGTCTGTTTTCTAATTCAATTACATCTTCCTCCATCCTGATAAGCTCTACCTCTAAAGTGTTAGTGCTTCTAGATTCAAAGAAATATTGAGTTACATGTTCATGTGTTCTTGCGGTGGTATCCTGGGGTACTACATGTGTGAGGACTGGGTTTGGGATTGTTTCTTTTAGCTTGACTGGTTGTGAAAACAGGATACTATGACTTCAGAGAAACAGATTGCTTATTAGTCACTTCAGGGCATATACAAACATTTCTGTGACAGAATGTGTGTTACAGTAAGGCCAGCTCCAGCTTGAGCGGGACCAGTGTCCCGTAGAGATACAGCTCCACACGAATACAAGGTCCCAATGTGGGTATTTAGATACTATTTTTTGACATTTTCACTTATCCCTTTCCAAATGCCCACAATGTTGGGGTTGTTTGGTTGTTTTTTTGCCTTTTCTGTGCTAATTTCTGGGGCCAGATTTCTGTTAAAGTTTCTGGTCTCTGTATGTTATTGATTAGTTATGAGAGGTGTTGGAATACTTTGCTGTTACAGGTCTGTGGTGATGTGCTTTACTTGGGCTGCAGTGAGCCCTAGTGCACATCCCAGATTCAAGAGCCTTGGTGGCTTTAGTATCACTTTTGACTCGTGGTATTTTAGCGGGCTTTGCTCATGGAGCACTCTGTTTTGTTGGCTTTCCTGCTTGTCCACTCAATACCAGACTTGCTGGCCTCTTGATTTTTCCTGTAGCTGTTTTTTCTGCTTTCCTTTCGTTTCATTGCCCTTACTTGGGTAACAGTAGTAGAATCTTTTTTTTCTCAGTTAGCTAATCTTCTATTTCAAGCAGTGTTTTTCTTGCTTTCTGACATAATTTTTGTTACTGGATTCTAAGTGCTTAGCAAAATTTCAGATGGCTAAATTACCTGAAACTGTTGATGTTTCCTTACCTATGTATATAAATAGTTAAACTTATGTCTTCTTTTGTCCATTTATTTCATCACTAGAGAAGAAAGTAAGAATAAAAAACCTGAAGCACTTCTATTACTTTATCATTGGTTAAAGATACCACTTAGCTTCAGAAAAGCCAGCAGGTCGCTTAAAACCATGTAATAGCATGTCGTTATCTTTTTATGCGAGATGTGGGTCAATTACAGAGTTGTGAAAGTTTTATCAAGACTGGTCATCTGGAGTGATCACATGCTGTGGATATACCACAAATTCTCACAAATACATGCCAAGCTATTAATAGTCATATTGTACTTCTCAGTTCCCCAGTGATGTGCTAGTAGTCAAGGGCAGTTAAAGAAGTTTGAGTAGGCAAATTGGGGAGGCAGAAAAACAACCAACCCGAATCTCCAAGATACTAACATTACTGAATTGGCTCGCACCACTGCAGTCACTGCTACTGTGTGCATAAGCATGTCTTCCATGTCAATGGAAACCTTTCTTTACAGCTGCTGTCTTTTTACAACAGAAGGAAGTGCTACAAGTAGTGTTTGTTTTCTAAAAGAGGGCTGATGGTACTGGGGGTTCCTAGAGTGAGTCTCCATTGCTTGGCAGCAGACAGTGGCCTAGTGTGACGTTTCCAGCTTGCCAACCACGCAGCTGAGCCCACCCTGCTCCCCAAGCAGGGATGGGAGGAAGATGTAGCCCGCAAACTCCTGTCTTGTTTCCCCTCAAGTGGCATCTTCCAGCTGGCTCAACCTGACTTCCAGCCAGAGCAGGATACTAGTGGCTTTGTAGGGTAATGATGAGTGACTCGCCAGCATCATCAGTTTTGATGATCTTGCTCTGGCTGAGGTTTGGGCCCCCTTGGCCATACAGGCATGCTGAAACTCTGCATCCTGATGAGGCTTGACTGAACTGTCCAGGACCACATTGCTTTTTCATTTGATTTTTAAAAAGTCAGTGTGTGAGTCCTGTCACCTCTAGGGTGTCACGTATATATATGACAAGAGAATCCTAGTGTAGCAGTGTCTGCTTTCTTGATGCTCCAGAAAACCTAAGGATGAAAAATAAATTTGGAAAAGAGCTGGCTGTACTTGTAGAAGGGAAATGTTCTGAGGAACTGCTGACTTTAGCCTCATCTTTCGGCAAGTACGTCTACCTTTTGGCAACACAGGCCATTTCTAGTCACATTATTGTAGGTTTGCTTCTGCAGCAATGAGTGTGCTGGAGAAATACTAAGTCCCTAGAACACTAAACACCAAAAGAGCTAGAGAAACATCCTGCCTTTACTTTACTGGGTTTCATAAGTTAAAAAAAAAAAAAAAAGTCATATTGTAGCTCTTAAATTTGTTCTAATGGACTGCATCTTCATTTTACCAGTGATGGAAATACTAAATGTGTAGTTTGTCATACTGATTAGATGTTCATGTAAGTTGACAAAAAAAGAGAAACACCACTACACTGTGAAGAAAATGAGTTTACGTAGTCTGCTATGTTTTGTTGGGGTTTTCAAAATACATCAGTATATCAGGGTCAAATGTTGCTGGAAGAGGCAATCTTCTCATGTCTTAATGGGTAGGTCCTTTGATGTATACTGCATGGTCATCTGCAGATGTGCTGTCTTTCCATAACGCTGAAAACTTCGGGAGCAAGAAGTGTGGTTGTTACCTAATGATAACCACTGAGGGGGGAAAAAAAAAAAAGTTTCACTAATTCTTACTTAATTTTAAAATCTTCAGAATTATTCTGAGGATTTAGACTGCAGGAATTGCTAGTCTGTGTAAACTGCAGGGTGATGTTCCTCCTGCCCTTCATGCCACCTCTCCCTTCTGTTCTGCTCTGTGCTTGCCTCTCCTGTTGCATGTTACCTGTGCTTTGGAGGAAGGATGTCAGCAGTTGTTTGGTCAGAAAAGAGCATGGAAACAACATGTATAAGGAAGAAATAAAATTTTCTGCATACGGCTGTTGTACAAGCAGAGAAAGATGAACCTAATAAAACTATGCTCTTTATGCTGAAATATAAACTATCTGCAGTCAGTGATAGAAGAAATAACAGCTGTTCAGGCTTATTTAATAAATTAGTGTTTAAGGCCAGGAAGTCTCTATTGTATTTGTTGCTTTGAAATCTATTTACCTGACCAAGCTGTACAGTAAATGCATAGGGGTTTTTTTATGAGAGAAAAGCAACATAAAACTTGAAAATTAATTGTTAACTCTGGCAGAGATGATGGGAGATGACTTTTAAGCTTAAATGAGCACTTGGCTGGGATGCACAGGCCAGAGCAAATGCTTTTCAATTGAAAAATATTGATCTGTTTTCAGCAAAGAGTTAATAAACAGTAGGGGGAATAAAAGGAGCAAGGGAAATATTCCTTGGCAAATCAAGTGAGTCTCAGGCAGCCAGGCTTACTCTGTCAAACCTTATTAATAAGGCTCTTTACCTATATTATAAAATTGGTGCTGTATATTCTATAATGAAGGGATTATTTTAAGGCTGCGTGCATTTGGGCAGGAATAAGAGCTTGGCATTGAGAGACATCTCTAATGAGATATTTTTAATCAAGATACATTATTAATGAACTGCACAGGAGACAGACAAACCTGCTTTATTAGACAAACTGTGAATGAGCCTATCTGGTAAGAACATTTTAAATGTATGTGTGCTGAGAATATTTTGAGAATTTAACTCATTTCTGAATAGTAAAGGCATCCAGTCTGGCTATAATTGGTGCCTGTGGCAATTGTTGATACCCTGACTACATTAGCTTTCTGTGCCCTTTAGCAGAATTGGGAAAACATTTCTAGTACTCGTTAAGCTGTCTATTATAAAGACTTCATAAATATACACGTTTAGAATAGATGATTTGCTATCCCAGTGCCTTAGAGCACTTTAAATAAATTAGATCCTACTATTTCAGGCATTAATGTTGCGGTAATTATGCATGAAGCAATAATGCAATTAAAGTTGCCTTCCAACTTGCTCAAGTGGGAATATTTTTTGAAAATAATACTTGATCTTTTCTTAAAATATATTCTAGAGCAGGTGAATCGGCTGTGTGGCTCAACACGGCCGTGCAGGACTGTTTTAACTCAAGATCCTCAGTTTGCCTGCAGCTCAAGTCAATATTAACCAAGTATTACCATCTGTTGGCTTTTGTTGACCTCTGGAAGGAGACAGCAGTCTGATTTTTATTTTTTTTTCCCCTTTTTTTCCACCTTCTCTAGTGGCAATGTGCCCACATTACAGCTGGCATAGAGTGCTTCAGCAGTGGGGTTTCTTATTTAAAGAATGCGGCCACACTTCAAGGCAGGAAACACGGGCTAGTATTCAGTTTGCAACATGTTCCAGTTTCTTTGTGCACAGTACCTACTGGTTTCAGATCTTTGCAGTATCTGCTATAATAAAGTGTAGCAATATGTCAACCCAGATTTCAGCCTTAGGTCGGAATTTCTTTACATTTAAATTGGACCTCTTGTTCCTTGGGAGAAACATATATATTTTGTAGCTGAGTTATAAATAAGCTTTTCCAGCTTTTTGGCAGCCAGGTAACAGTTAAAGTGAAAAGGTTCCTTTTTTTCCAGCCAGAAAAGCGCTTTAATAACTTTGGGCCCATTTGTTCATAGCAATACTGGAGTTGAGCCCTGCAAACCCCTGGAGCTTGGCAAGCCAGACAGACCTGGCAAGTTTTCCTACCAGCTTACCAAGTCTGAGTCAAGCATGGGTTGTTGCAACTTTAAATATATTTACTACATTTTGTTAACAGGAATGTTGAGGTAGAGAGTTTTTTGGTTGCCTTTTTTTTTTGCTGTTGCTGATCTTAAACAATACCATACTCTCTCTACAACCAGCTGGTCCTTAAACCATGTGTGACAATTTATGGCTTGTGTTAAATTTTAAATAAATGTATATTTCATGCAGAGTATCTGATCTACTCTTCACATTAGGGTACTGAAGAAGTGTATGACATTCTCTCTGTTGATTGGCATTTGATAATGTGAATCTCTGGAAAAGACAAGCACAGCTCTTATTTTTCAGTGTGTTGTAACTGTAACAGCTTTTGCCCTCTGTTTGGAGTGTGTAATGCATCCAGACTTGTGTGTTAGGAATGTTCTGGGTTCTATCTTTCACCTGCATGGATCCTGCCAAAGGAAGAGTAGTTCAAATTTGGCTTTTGAAATACCAGAATGTTGAACTTCCTGATTGTTAGTTCTTACCCAAGTAAATTATAGCAGCCTTGAAATAAGGAGATAACTTCTCTGTAGACAATTCTTTCAATCTTGAAAGACACTGCAAAAGACTAAATATACTGACACATACATATGCGTCTGCCACAGTCAGACACCTCTATCTCAGTAGTCTCCTGTAGTAATTAACTAATTTCAAGGTGGTTTTAGCAGGGTCTTTACTGAATTCTGCATCACCCAACCGTGGTAGGGTAGGAACTTTGAGTAGAAGGACTTGGGTTGTTGAGGGGGTATTTGCACTTATACTTTGACAGTCTGTCTGCTGCTTTGTAAGCTATCTTAATAGCTTTGCGTTTTCCAAGTTTTATATGATTGTATCTTCACTTCATTGCC
Source organism: Tyto alba (assembly GCF_018691265.1). Lineage (NCBI taxonomy): Eukaryota > Metazoa > Chordata > Aves > Strigiformes > Tytonidae > Tyto > Tyto alba. The sequence goes on along the minus strand of NW_024881282.1, from coordinate 21,624,940 downwards.
TCTAATATTTTTGTTTTTAAGTGTGAATCAAGGGTGTTAGCTTTACCTGATTTGGGGCTTTTCTTCTAGCCATAGGCCAGCTACAGAAAGTCTGGCTGCTTTGTTTTACCCACTTGATGGAAAATCAGAAGTGCCTGTTGCTGGAGGACTAGCTGTGAGCAGCTATGGTTTCAGAAAGCATTTTCCAAGTAGCGTGAGCCAATGTCATAAAAGCCCTTAACATTTGCTACCAAACCTTTGAAGTTTGCTTTGCCCAGTAGGATCGAGAAAACTGAGATAAACACAGGCTGAGGTTGCCAGCTAGGCAGATAAGCTTCCGATTTATAAGCTATTTGTTTTCTAGGATTTCTGCGCTCATTCATAGTTGCAATTAATTGCAGGAAGCCTGAAGATAAATGCTTAACTCATCATTAAGTATCTGGGAATATGCTTGTTTAAAGCTCTGTTTTTTTCCTAGGAGAAAAAAAATTCGATTTCCTTACCTGACAACCCTAGATTAATTGTGGTTTCTTCTTGGGACCTCAGGCTTTGTACCCAGTACCTTCCATATCTTTCATTTGAAGAGCTGAAGTATACAACTGGTTGAAACACCTGAAATATGAGAGTAAGACTAGTCAGTATGTGCTTGAGGCTGTTAATCGAGGATTTAGAGATTCAAAGTATCAACACAACAGCAGTAATGACAAAAGTTGGGACATAAAATGTGTCTTCCTTCTGTCCTTTTTCTGGTCAGAGCTGAAGAAGTGAACACTTGAATGTTTATTTCATTTCAAATTAATGCATGATTGACAATGCAAAAGAAAGAGGAATTTTCTTCGGAAGCTGGACAAATATTTTGCGGTATATACTAGGTTAATGCATTTCAACTAAATGAAAGTGAAATGAAACTGTTGGCCCTTAAAGTTTACAAGGGCACTTCTAAACTACAAACTGCAAAAAGGGCAGCAGGTATAAAGTGCAGACTTCAGAATAATGTAGGGTGAAATCTATTTAAACTTTCTGCTAGGAAGAGCAGATGAAGGTTTAAAAAAATGCAGGAAATAAGTTTAAATAGCTGGCCTACTGTGCAAGGCATATCTATAAGCAACTGAGTTGAGATCAGTGTCATTGCTTCTCACTAGAACAGTGAGAGTGCATTAGAATAATGATTTATATCACCATTTGTGTTTAAAATTATAGATGTAAGAACAGCTGTAGAGGATCAGAATAGGAGTTCAACTAGTCTGGTGTCTCTTCTTCTGTGAACAGTGGTAGTTCTCTGTCAGACTCATCTGGTCTCCAGCTTTTCTTCCACCATTTTTTTCTAATTGATTTTGCATCCACAGTATCGTCTGGTAGGCAGTTCCATAGATCAACTGTATATTGTGTGAAAACCTTTCACTTTCTATGTAGCCTGCTAATTTAATGTCTTGCAGCAGTGCCTATTTGAACAGCTATTTGTTTTTCTTGTCAATCTTGCAAATATTTTAATCTTCCCTTGAATTGCCTCTGTCCCATGCTGAAGAGTTCTAGTCTCTTCAGATATTGCATCTAGGAGAACGTTTGTAGGTTTTGACGCAGTCTTGTTGTCTTCTCTTGTCTTCTTTCCTAATTAGTCATCTATACCCATTTTGTGTGGGAGAAGAGATTGGATGACATACAGTTAACTAATTGTTAACTGGGAAGTTTTGCTAGGACACTAATACTAGACAAGTGAGCCAGAGAATAAATGATGCCGATAGCAGAGTGCTGCTAGATATGAGTGACAGAACGGTGTCAGAAAAGATGCCTGGCAGGGAGTGCCTTGTGCTCTCAGGCCGGGAGAAGAGAATAGGTGTGGGGAACACTGGACTGCTCTGCAATACCTAGTGCATCCAGTGCAGTGTGAACTGGTAAGGTAATTGCAAGACAAAATACGTTGAAAGGGCGTGGGGAGGGGGTGTGTTCCCATGCACAGCGTTGAATTAATTTTGAACAAAGTGCCATAGTTTAGTGTGGGTTCTAAAAGGGATTACAGCTACAAATTCACAGAAACACTGTTATCTCTTAAGTGCAATAATTCACATGCAGACTGTTTCAGGATGCCCTTAAACTGAATATTCTTCCAGTTTCCAAGTTACGGGGGAAAAGATAATTCTTTCCCTTCTTTCTTAGATTCTTTCCTAAGCTTCTTTCTGAGTAAGAAACTTTGTTCCAACCCAGTAAAGCAGTTCTTGCTTCCAAAAGCTGCTTAAACAAGGTAAGAAGTAGGCTTGAGGAAGCTAGAGCCAAGGAAACACGGAGAAGAGTTTACCTATGCAGTGCACCTTATAGCAGTTTCCTGGGATCGCGGCGTTACAGAATCCCCTTGGTTGGAAGGTGGCTTGGAGGATGTCTAGTCCAACCTCTTGCTTAAAGTAGGGTGAACACTAAATTCAAACCAGATTCCTAGGGCTTGCCCAGTTGGGTTTTGTAAACTTGTAGAAGGTTGGAGACTCCGCAGCCTCTTTGGGCATCCTCTTCCAATGCTTAATTACTAAATTTGTAGTTTGTTCAGTAGTAATGTGTACATCATGTAAAGAATAAAATTGTAAAATAATTTTCATTATGTAACCGATCATTTCATATTACTGTAACTCTGGGACTATAAAAATAGGACACAGAAGTCAAGCAGAGCAGCCATCAAAACACACTTACCTTGACAATCCTGATTTTTGATGACCATGATGAAAATGAGGTTGGTTTCTGGCCTCACGCATGTTAATTTGCCAGCAATAAGCATTGTGAAATTGTTTGAAGCCTTGTTTTATGATGCAAATACAGCAAACTGCTCTGTCACCTGAGTGTTTTATTTTAAATAAGCAGTACTCTGGCAGTATTTAAAAATGTAAGACTTCAGAAGAAAATAACTGCCTGGCACTGCTGATAATTATTTTTAGTGCATGACAACCAGCTGTCTCCAGATGGTGGTCTGTTCCACATCCTTCTCTACTGTAAATGGAAACATGGACTGCTGGAGTAGTCTAAAGCTTCTTGTAACTTGTCTTTGTTTGTTTCAGCTTTGGTTTGCTTTCGTTAATGGATTTTCTGGGCAGATCTTATTTGAGCGATGGTGCATTGGTCTGTATAATGTGGTAAGTGCTACATGTTTTGACTTGATAGTGCTTGGGACTTGTATATTATTTTGTTGCTTCCCATTTCACGCAGGTAACTGGCTAGGCTGTATGCCAGGAAAGGTGAGTCCACCTGTAAATGCCTTTTTGAATCCACTCTGAGGTAAACAGAAAATTAATTTTGGGTGGTGTTCTTACCACAAAAATAAATTTGGATGAGCACATTAAGAATACATGTTTGGTGTAATACAATCTCCATAAAACTGCAGCTTATAGATGGAATTGAATTTCCTCTTTGAAAGCATCTTCAGTCTTTTGTACTGAATATTTTGCTGGCTGCTCATGTTCAAAATATATACAGTGTCTTAATCTCTGAGTTTTGATTTTATTTTTTTTCCTAACCTGTAACAGCTAGGTGATCAGAGAAGTGTCATGCAGATGCTTTAGTTTGCCTCATGCTACATTATGTACAGAATGGGAAGTATCATTGCTGTCTCACCAGCATATTTCACTTGAACCAAGAGCACAGTATGTTAGTCTAGGAGTGATTTCTGATTTTTGCTGTGCTCTGCAGTGTGCCACACTGCACCACATAACTTCACTGCATTAATCAAAAATATTTTTTAATCAGTAACATTGATTAAAGTCTGGAAGATTTCTGGGACCAAGCTCCATAGACCTGTGCTGGTGTTTTTAAGTTACCTTTGTCATGTTACTGATGCATGGCCTGGTGTCTGGATTTATAAGCCATTAGGACGTGTCAGTGTTGAAAAATCCTTTGCATTTCTCTTTGGAGGGAGGAAATTTAATTTAAGAAGACTCATTCCAAATATATGGTAATACAGAAAGAACCACCAAATTATCTCTATCACTAAGTAGTATTAATGGAAACACTTAACTTCTGTCACAATAATCTTAAAACGATGGTACAAACCCTCATATTCCGTGATACTTCATATTCTTTGTAGAAGATAGTTATTCAGGGATTTTCTACTCCCTTGATTCTCTTCACCCTTATTTCCTGACCGTTACTCAGTCTGTCATTTGTGTTTAGATATTTGCATCTATTATCTTTAAACCTGATTTGATGGATGTTCCTACCCTACCTAAAGCTCATGGATGAAACTCATCTTTTAGAGTCAGTGAAGTAGAAATTAACCCTTGTTTTGTAAGGTCGGTATTTTCTAAAATTAGAACAGCTTGTATGGACTCATGAAGAATCAAGTGCTTCCACAGTGTGAAGGGGTTAGATTTTAAAGTTGTTTTAGCTCTGTCACTCTGTTCTGTGCAGATTAACCCTTTATTTCATTAGTAGTCTCATTAAAACATTAAGTGTAGAACACCATAGTGGCATTGTAATATCGGCTTTTGCACTGGTTCACATTAGCTACCTTCATAAACAAAAACTCCAGAAGGTTTACTTCAAGTGAGAATGTCAATGCCCCAATAAACACGAGAAACCTGGGGAAATACCTTAAAGCTGTATGAGAACTTGCCCTTTTTCGGAATATATTGGGCCAGCGGTCAGTTCCCCATCCCCAGCCTGCTGCCATTTTAACCATCTAATTTATCACTTTATGAGAAAAAGAATGACATTCCTGGTTGCATCTAGGGATGTCATTATTGATTCTCACTAGTCTCTAATCCTCTGTGGTGTTCTTTGCTCTCTGACTGCCGGCTTGCTGCTGGTGGGAACCACAGCCCAACTTGTGCAAACGTGTATGCACTAGAAATGGTTCGTAACTTTTCAAGCTGCTTCTTAACTTCAGGAATGCTTCTCAAACTGTTCAAAATATAGATATGTATAGGATTAGAAAATATTTTTCTGATATAAGCTATTAATGTAAAAGGAAGTGAATGAAGTTTAGTATTCAGACATGCATGATGGTATTAATTTCACTCTGTGTCTGCACCACAGACTGCAAGAAACATGGATACCCAAGCTGGCTTCAAATGAGCTGCCTCAGATCCTGGAAACACTTTAAGAGCAGCAATGTGGAACTCAGCAGAGGCTAATTTACTCTGCTTCTGGCAAAGTGTTCTGCTGCCTCTCTTGGAAAGCTTCCGAGGCTTGGTCATCTAAGTGTCTGCCTGTAGCACAGACACTGCAGTTAATTGCTATCAGTTCATGCCTGCCTGGAGAATCCCCAAAGTGCTATAATAGAGAATGGTCTTTGTTTTTCAGTGTTGTTTTTTTTGGTGTTTTTTTTTTGTTTGTTTGTTTGGGTTTTTTTTTGTCTGTTTTGTTTTTTTTTTTTTAAATGTGATTTCCACATTTGCATTGTCTGTAAATTTAGCTTTGGTTAAGCATATTACCTATATATGTCCTTATGGCTACAACTGCAGCTATATTTGAACCCATTCCCACAAGGCTTTTTTCAAGAAGCACATGTTGTCTTTCCTTTGCAGTCTAATCTGTTTTACCTTCTCTAGATTAGCTAGTACATCAGAAACTAACGATGCTTAACTTCATGGGTTTAAGATAATTGGTTAATAGTACAGATTTTCTTTCATGTTTCTTTTGTTCATAAATCAGTATTTGAGAGTTAGGAATTGCTGAAATTCATGTTTGGACTTGATTGGACATTTGAATATTATGTCAAATAATATGCTTCTTGGTAATAAGTCTTCATTGAAGTCTGGGGAATTTGCTGTTGTCTAGATACTGAAATATCTGAGATCCACTTAAAACTAATAGCTGCTTTTAATTGGTATTTGCTTTCCTTGCAGATTTTCACAGCATTGCCACCCTTTACTCTGGGAATTTTTGAACGATCGTGTACTCAAGATAGCATGCTTAGATTTCCACAGCTATATAAAATTACTCAAAATGCAGATGGGTTCAACACAAGGGTAAGGGAAAGTCTGTTTCTTTAAGAATAACCATGAGCATTCTTATTTTCCAGGCCTTTCTCATTTGAAAATAACTATTCCCCACTGTTACTTCTGCTTTATGCTAGTCACTGAAATCAAGATTGTTCTGCCTCCCAGTGATTTTCAAGGGATTACATTTTCTTATTTAAAAAAAAAGTCCTTGTTTTTAAATAAGGATTTTTTGTTATGGCTTCAACTGAAACTAGTCCTGAAATATCCATAAACTTTGATTCAAAGTAAGATTTGTATCTGACTATGATTTTTCAATTCACAACTACTGATATGTGGTGAGTTTACCACTTTCATAGGAAACGGACAACATCACCTGGATTTTATTTAGTATACAATTGCCATAATGCTCTCTACTAGGTTTTTTTTTTTTTCACAATTAGTATATCTCTATTCACATAGTTATTTTGGAAAATAAAATGTGATTTGGTTTATTTGGACTTTGAGTTTTGAAGAACATATTTTATTTCATTTTGCTATTTTAAATGCTGTAAATGCCAGCATTTGGAGTTCTGCCTTTATTCCAGAACAGGCACGTCTAGATGTATTTCTGAATCAAGGAAGCTGTAAGATTTATTTGTTTAGAAAGGAACTTGTAGAGTACGTAAAGCTCTAGTTTGTGCAAAACAGCATTATCTATAAGTTGAAAATCATGAGGTACAAAGTATTTGCCTGTTGAAAGAAAATAGAACACTTCATAGCACTGAATCGATCTTTTAAATCATTCTTTAACATAATTTAAGAAGGGTGACTCCATCTGTTTGCTGTATTTTGATAAAGATATTAAATTACAAGCATGCTTGTCTGTTATATCTGAAGTCGTTAGAATAAAATCATCCAACTGGACGAGTGTTTTCTTGTGAAAGAGCAGAAATTGGAGGAGGAAATAGATCCTGCAGAAGTTTAGGTATTTCACTTCAGGACAAACGTTGTCTGACTCTAAACTACACAATGAAGTGTTTGTTACCAGTAACAGAGAGGTCAAGAGTTTTGGACTTCACTGATGACTTGGTTTGTTTTCCCTCAGGTTTTCTGGGGTCACTGCATCAATGCCCTCATCCATTCCATCATTCTCTTCTGGCTCCCACTGAAAGTGCTGGAGCATGGTAAGGGCTTCATTATTTCTTATTTCAGTAACTGATGTTCAGTCTTACAGAGCCAGTGTGTTTGCAGAACAGGAGCTTGTGACAAGCCTCAAGAAAATAATGCTGACAGGCAGTTCAGTAGGGTGTAGCTGCTGAACTTGGCTAATGACTTTCAGAACTTACTGTAATTTAGCATAATTATTGTTCGTGTAGTGACTTTAATACGTGAAAAATTCAACTGCTGCTTTGCCAAAGTGTCTTACTCTAACACTGAATAATGTTCTATAAAACACTTTATTTATTTTTGGTAGTGGGTTGAGATCTCAACTTTTTACTGTATAGTGTTCTTACAGCAGCTGCACTACAACCATTTGCTTTTTATCTTGTTGGACTTTTCCCATTCCATAAAAATGTAGGGTAAACCAGAGAGATTTCACTACTGTTGAAGTCTGTGGAAAAAATGAATTGTCTAGAATGGAAGTAGACCAGATCGTCAGGAATATTAGGGAAATGAGACTTTGTTGTACAGATTAGGCTTATTAAGTCTTACCTTTCATGGAGAGCAATGCAACTACATGGTATGTCGGGGAACAGTAAATCCCGTGTGGTTCCTACCTAGCTTTGTGTGGGCAGGAAAAGCCATGGGAAATCTGTTCTTTTACTGTCATAAGAAGTGGGACTAGATCAGATGAGGAATTTGAGGGTGGCAGGGGGGAATAATATTTATCTAAAATCATATTGGAATTTTCAAAACTGAATCTCTTTCCTGGAAGACACTAATTTCAATAAAACCTTCTCGGCTCCTGCTGGATTAGTTGAGGAGGAGGTGAAAGAAAATGGCAAGGGAGGGAAGATGAATGCTTGTATCAGAGTCATGACGGTAAAGATACTTGTGGGAGGGAGATTTCTGTTTCCTACCTGGCGGAGTAAAATGTCAGTATCATATGCTCAGTGGCAGCTTCACATGCTGTCTGATGGACCATACAAGAAACTGCCTTTCATTTCTTCTCTCTGTGCGCTGGGAGCTTGGTCCAGTTTTGGAGGAGAGGGGGTTTTATGGTTGATAGGTTTTTGGTTAGATTTGAGAGGTTTTAGTGTTTTCTTTCACCATTTTTCTGAGAAATGTTAATCTCGAATAGCTCTTCTTTAAATCCAACTTCAGAAATTTTAGGCTGATGTCTGTAGTGGTTACCATTAAAGAAGAATACAGGGTTTGTTTTAGTCTTCCATAAATGGTTTTCTAACTAATTCCTGAACAGATAATGTACTTTTAATTTCAACAATTACAATAAGACTGGAATGTTCCCCTGCTCAGATGGTAACTTCCTGAATTCCTTTAAATGGGTGTTTTAGTTCGCTTTCTGAAGAGGAACAGATACTGAATTTTCAAGTTCCTTTGTATTCCTAAGTGAAAAAGGGATTTCAGTGCCAGAGACAAAAATGTGTCATTTGCACTGGGATGTTTTTTAACCTCTCGAGCTCCTTAGAATGTGAAGTGAATATAGCCCATGAATGGGCACTTGTATAGCTTTAGAAATGAATGTTCACTGAGTGTCCTGCTGTTCTCACTAACAGAAATATCATTCCTTTCAGGACCGCTTAGCCTCCCAAAGTGGAAGGTCATGGAAATCACTGAAAAAAAGGCATTAACTTACTGAATTAAAATGTAACTTCAAAAAAACGGAGACTTAGCCAAAAATGAGTCTATTACTTAAATCTGCACTGTGAAGTTGCACTAGAGCAATATACTGGCAGAGTCGTTACATCAGTTTATTCTAGATCTATCAAAACCGATACATATTTGGCATGCCTTTTTCTTAATAAACTGAGACTTCTGGCATCAGCAGGGTTCATTGGACACGGAAGGCTCAATTCTCTATCATTCTTCACCTTTTTTATTCACACTGGAGGAAAGAGCAAAGTGCCTGTTAAAACTTGATGTGGATTTGTGAATGATGTGGTCAATGCCTGAAGCCAGAGTGTACTAGGGGAGGAGGTGGACTGATAGAGATGATAGTGGCTAGAAACCAAACCAATTCCTAACCAAGGTGTCTCAAGCTTTAGCTCCTTTTGCAATGTTAATGACTAGTCTATCTGCTGCTGCTTCTTAGTAGTTGGGGTTCAAAAGAGAAAAGAAAGCAAGAATATAGAACCAGCAACTTCTGAAAAATATCCACAACCTGTCAGTTCTCCAGAGACACTGACATGCAGCTGTTGTAGAAGAAAACCATACCAAGTAGCTTGGGGTAACTGCACTGGCTATATCTATAGTCTTTTTACCCATAAACTGAAATGAGTCTTCACCACAGAGGTCAGGGTATCAGAGACGCATCTCTGTATACTTAAAAATTGGTTGATCTTGGAGACCTACATTATAGGTACATGGTTAGCTAGGTAGATGACCCTAGTTTCAGAATGTCAGATCAAATTTTGCAAACAGATCTAGCAAAATTGTATCCTCATAGTAGAAGCACTGTGCTAGGCAGTATGTGTTTAGGAACAGGTCCAAGGTTTTATCTTAAGCCTTTTTCATCCCTGCTGTTTGTGTATTTCTCTAGCAGTTGTCTTAACCTGTGAAAATAGCAATATTTCTCATGCTTGAGTAACACTTGAAAGCTCCTGTGAGTACGAGTTCATTTGGGATTAGCATGGCTGTTGAATGTGCTTTCATGGTGTTCCGGTTTTATTCTACAAGGGCTAAGAAAGAGTAAACAGATTTGAAGTATTTGAAAATTTGAAGTATTGCCAAAGTTGGCGCTTTCAAATGATAGATTATCATGTACTTACCCTCGTGCACACTTGGCTAGAGAAGGGGGGTGTGCGGACTGAATGCTGCTCAGTTATTGAATTAACCGCCAGTAAGATATTTCAGGTGTTATATGTGTCCTTTATAGATGAAGCTTTTGCAGATTTTCTTAATTCAGCTCTATTTCACCACAAATCAGCTGGTATTTTACAACTTTATTTTTTTCACAGGCACAGCAAATAATGGGATTTGTTAGAGGTGTCAATAAATAGTACAGAACAGATAGTGACAGAAAAAGTGACGCTAACATACCTCAGCTCTTATAGGCAAATTACATGTTAGGGTCTGGCAAGCATTCTCCTCTTGCTAGGGTGGCTTCTGCCAGCCAGGACTATAGATATACGCTCTATCTGAGCGTTGTGTCCAAGACCTGGCTTAGCACAACTTCTGCATTACCATTATCTCATAGCTTCTAAAAGTGGTTTTAGATGTCCTAAAAGGCAAGATTAGGACCAGTTATTTTCTCCTCAAAATCTCCTTGTTTTTTAATCCATTCTGTTGATAAGCTGATAACAAATGTAATAATTTTTTCTTTCAGATGCAGTATTCACAAATGGCCAGGGAATTGACTATTTATTTGTTGGAAACATAGTTTACACTGTAAGTTTGTGTATCCTAGCAATTTTTGAATGGTAGAATTTCTTTACAGCTTGTTTTTGTACCCTCAAAAAATGGTGCCAGTCAGAAGAAAGTGTAGAAGTAAAATAAATCTATGCTTGTATGTATGATTTTTTTCCCCCTTCTTTTTTCATATCTGTTTGGTTTTTTTATGGACGTGCACCAAAGATATCTTCTGCTCTGTCCTTCCCCCATCCCACACTTCCAGGGTCCTGGGCTGATACCTATATGGTAGTAACTTCTAGGTATAATGGGAAAATTGGGCCATGAACACCTCTGAATTTAAGTGTTAGTACTGAAGCTGTCTGTCTTCTTTTTTCCTTGCAGTATGTTGTAGTCACTGTTTGTCTGAAAGCTGGCTTGGAAACAACTGCGTGGACTAGAGTAAGTACTTCTCAGTATCTTTTATTTTATTAGCACACCTTCCTCCCTAATGAGTACTAATACAGAAAAGAAATACTGAAAATCATTGGAGGCTTCAGTTTTTTAATTGGATCTTTCATGTAAGGATGAACTGCTAAGCTCCATAAGTACAGGATGTGAGAGGAGAATGAACTCGTAGATCACACGATATGTGGGGTGAGAAAAGGGCAGCCTGACAGAAGTGGGAAGAGAATGCTGACAGTATATTGCCAACCTCTCTAAAATATTCAAAATTGATAAAATTTTGCATTAAATCAACATATTACTGTAATTGCTTAAGGAAATATATCAAGAACATCATCTTTGTACTCTGTAGCTCGTTTAAAAATTTAATGCAATAGGGAATGAAAGGTGTCTGCCCACAGGTAACCAACTGGACTTTGAAAATGTCTTTGAAGCTATTAAAAAGCACTAGTGACTTCACATTGGATGAGGGGTTTTTTGTTAGTCAAACAGTTATGTTGATTCCTAGATCTGAGTCATTTACTTGCAGTGAGTGACTGCCCTGTTATCGGTGGGTGTCAGAATCTGGCCAGGCAGTGACCTCCAAACAATACGGAGGGTAAGAGGGTTCCTGTGTTGATGAACTTTCAACACCTTCCTCCCCTTCTTTCCCCCAGCCCCCCTGAAACACTTATCTTTTGATTTTGGTGGACTCCCTTCTTCTCCACACCTACAAGATACCTTATGCACATCTAGTTTTCATGACACACTAAGACGCTCTGCCCTCAAGACCAAGCCATTTTGAGGAGACTCGTATTCTTATTTTACCAGTTTCTTGGAGGGGCTTGGCTTATATCTCATAACCTCATTGCTTCTATTAGTTGAAAATTGTGTTCTTTCATTCCTCACAGAGGAACTGTTGAGATGACATGGTATCTGTCTGGGTTATGTAATTATTAGAGAGCTGCTAATATTCTCTGCCTCATTCTGTTATCTGAAGATAAAATCTGTTCTTTTTTTGCTGTTGCTATGCATAAATTCCATGCAATTTTAAGATGCAGAAATATTTAAAATACTTACTCATGCACTAGAAGAGGGTTTATCCAAGCCTGCATTGGAGGCATGCGAGCCTGCTTGGGTCCTGTTACGTTGTGAGTTATTTGATGGTTCTTCCTCTCTCCTTTTCCCTGGGTAATTGGTGTCTCTTCAGTCATGCGGGGATAATCATCATCCCCTTTTCTAAATTTTATTTTAAAAGATACTGTAATGTTTAGTAGCTCTCGGTGTTCTTTAACACTGGCATTTAATAGAGAGGTTAGTTACGCGCAGAAAAGTTGCTGTGCTTAGAATCAACTCTGTTCTATATACACTTCTAATTCCTGTCCCATTGCTTGGACCTAGTGACTCTCATCATCTTGGATACTGATGTTGGTTACAATTATTGTTTCAGCTGTGAGAGAATCAACATGCAGAGAATCTTTAGGTCACTTGAAGAGTATTAAGTGTACAACATTGAGTTAAGCCTCTTCTCCATCATCGGGTGGATTGGTTACGTGCAATTTGTTCTTGAGAGAGGGGGAGACCCTGCCTCTTGGGAGAACATGGTGGGTTCAGCTGAAAGCTTTAAATAAATAATGCAGATTCAGAGTGGCTGGAAGCCTGGTATATCCAGTAGGTAGTGTGGAATGAAAGGCTTTGGTAAAAGTGGTGGTAACGTGTTGCATAACAAAATCTGCAGGTTGGAGCTGTGTGGAGCAGCTTCATGTTACTGTCTGGAACACTGCAGCAGGTTTTTTTCCCAAACACTTACGGATTTCTTCACTGCTTTACCACACCATACGAACTATTCAGATAAATAAGATGCACAGGCTAGCTGTACAGTGAGTCTGGTTCTTATGTGAGAGCCTCCATTGCTTATTTCTGGCTGGCATTCATTTAATGCCAGTCCGTCTGATGGACTTGCTTCTGCTCTGTGTGTGAATTCTCTGGGGTTAAGTGGCAGATCAGTGGAGAATCAACAGTGCAAAGGTTGGTGGGGTGAGTGTTTAAGGAACATTTTTTCAAGCAGGGCAAGGAGGGCTCTTCTTGAAAGCACAAGCTCTTTCAAAACTAGAGAAGCAGTTCAGGCAGGCACAAACCCAAGATGATTGGGATAACCATGAGAAGAAGATAAATGCAACATAAAATGAGCGAAGTCTTCTCTGAGCTGGAAAGGGCAAGGTAAAGAGCTGCAAAACTTGAAAACTGTCATACCAGCAGACTGGAAAGAAAAACAAGAGAGAGACAAAAAACAAAAAAATGTTGTTTCACTAGCATAAATACAACTCCTACAAAATAACACTGTGTCTTAGGTTCGTTTTCCTGCTTGCTTTTATCTTTACAGGTTTTAATTGGGAAGTCTGTAGGAGTTTGCAGCTTGGAAGCCTCAGTCCAAGCCTTCCTCAGCCTTATGTCCACTTGTTTGGAAGGAAGGCTGTGGCTCAAGAGAAGGTGTCATGTCCTTCTGGGAGAGCAGTGCTGGTGCAATTCTGCCTTTGGATAGGGCTGGCTTTTCTTAAAGATGAATTCTTGCAGCAGCTTTGCAGTACTTGTTCTTTGGGGAGTTGAGCACTACAGTTGCAGGGCTTTATTTTAGTCAGAATCTTGACGTGAGTTGTTCCTAGTTTTCAGAATAGCAAGTAGACAGAAAGGATAAAATCATTCCCTTCAAGCGTTTAAAAATAAATAAATAAATCCTTTCATTCTATTAGTTTTATTCCCATTAAAACTGAGTGAAAAAAAAAATGTAGTTTGTTCTTTAAATAAAGCAGTTGCTGGTCAGATCTCCTGGGTGAAATAGAGTAAACAGCAAAATTTGAAAACAAATCTTCCTGCCCCCTCTGTCTCTCCAGGAAAAGGCCTATCCTATGTCCTGCTCAGCCCAGCAACTTTTATGGTTGAACAAATTTCGAGCTTTCCAAGAGTGCCTAGAAGAGTGCTCTTTCCATTGCCTCTGACGTTTTGCCGTATGAATGCTTCTACTGTAAGGCAGCCTCCAGTTGCTCCCAGCTATCTGCCAGTCTGCACTGGTGCTGCAGACTCTTTGCTGGTTTGTTTTCACTGACCATGTTGGAGAAAGCTCTCCTTTCAGAGGATGCTCAGTGCTTCCAGAGGAGGAGCAATCTTCTCCTTCAAGAAGTTTGTGTCTGTCTCAGTAGGCAGAACACAATACTCAGACACATCTTTGGTTCTCAGACATACTGTTCAAAAAGTCAACAAATACAATCATCAAATAGAAAATACAAAGCTGAGAACTGAACAAACACACTGTGTCCATCACAAGAACCAGTGTGTGAATTTATTCCCATGTTCCTAAACCTGTATTTAATTGGTAATTAAGATTTTTTTTGCAGGTACTTATCTGAATTGGAGCCAAAGTCATCAGCCACAGGAGTTGTTGGCATCCAAAAAAGCTGGAGCCAGTAATGAGCTCAGTTGCTAGTTAGAACTGAAATTACTGATTCTAACCACTGCAGTGTAAAACAGCTTAAATCACCCTGAACAAACAGCAAAATAGTTTGGGTGTGTAGGGAAAAATAACTTTCTTAAATACAACAGAAATAAAATCTGTGCTGAACGTGTTCTTGGTCACTTTAATACTACTTTTATTTACTCTTAGTGAGTCTACAGACTAAAGAACCGTTAAAGACATAAACTGCATTGTATATCTGTAAATCACACAGGACACCTTTAAAACAAAAAAGCAAAGCTAATCAGTAGATAGTGGTTGTGGTAGTGTATTACACAGCACTGAACCTTCCTCCCTGAAAGGTGAGTGGTGCACATGGCTTGTATGCATACACTCTGCCGTGAGGGATTTGTCCATGTGAACTTGAACTTGCACCTCTGAACATTTCTGCCTTGTTGTATGTGCTTGAACCTGGCAAGTGCATGGTGGGAAGGAGGAACTAGATGAGGGAAATCAGAGTTCCGAGGAAAATCTGTCGAGGTTTTGCAGCTCTGAGAAGGACAGATTGGTTGAGAAGACTGTCTGCTCTGTTGTGAGGCAAAGATTAAAGAGGAGTGCTGGTTCAGGCTGTTTAGACAACCTGTGCTACTGGGCAGAGCGAGACCAACAGGCACCTGGACAGAGAAATACCTGTAGGTTAGGTGGATGGAGGAAGTGCCCTGTGTTGACTCTCCTTCTTTCCCTCCTCCTTGACAGTTCAGTCACCTGGCCGTCTGGGGAAGCATGCTGCTCTGGCTGGTGTTCTTTGGTGTCTACTCAGCCATCTGGCCCATGTTTCCCATCGCACCAGACATGCTGGGACAGGTCAGTACAAACGCTTGGCTGCATGGTAAGCCAGAACTGCTGCTTGCTGCTTCCTGAACACTTACACAATGCTTGGAAATGAATTGTTTTTTCTAGTAAGAGTGCTTGTACTTCATTTTAACCTTTTTTTAATCCCAGCATTCACTTAGCCTAATCTCCTCATTAAAAGAGCTCTTTTTTCTCCCCAAAAGTGACATCATACATGATTATACGGACCGTGGCTACTATATGACAGTTCTCAGTTCACTTGGATAGCAGCGAGACTGGCTCTTTTGTTAGTGCTTTCCTAGTAAGACTTTGTGTGTGTGTGTGTGATAAAATGCCAGGTAGAAATTCAGCTTACTTGGTTTGGGGTTTTGTTTTTTTACTGTGGCTTCTTTTTCTTCCATGTATTTTGCTTCTGTATTGTTCTTTCTCCTGCATTCATTTAAAGAAAACCAGAATTTATTTGAGATTAGAATGAGATGGTGGGAAGCTAGTATGTTTCTGGTGCCTTTATAATACTAGGGGAATTTTGGATTTGTTCCTTCAGTGTCAGCTGAGTTCCAGGTGGCAGAATTTTCCCTTTGGTCTCATTATTTCAACCAGTGGTGAAAAGACTGAGTCACGAGCCTGTCAAAATCACTCAAGAGCCTTGTGCATATTTAAAATGGGGATTTACCATGAACAATGAAGGATTTAATAAATGTATGGCAAAAAGTTATTCTGTAGATGTGGAATGGCTGTCAAAATTACCAGAAAAAGGTATTTTGTAATAAGTTCAGAGGTTTTTTTTTAATGCAAAGGTGCTTTTTATGATACAGAAAGAAAGAAACTAGTTATTTTAACAAAGAATCTAAGCATATATAACTCATATCATCTTGTGTACGGAAAAAGAATAATCAAGCAAGCCAAGTGTTGGTAAGCCACTTAGATTTTTGATTTTTGTCTCACATTTGTACTCAATAAGAGCAGTCAAGCATGATTTTGTTACTCCTTTGGCCTAATACATATTTTATTATCTTGTGCTAAAACAGTGGGGATAATGGAGGCTGTGGTAGATTTTAATGGACAGTTTTTGACAGCAGACAGTGACACCTGACAGGTTGGGATCAGCAAGTAAGTGACTGACAGACCAAGCCTCACTCCTGATAATATTTCATTATGATTTTTGTGTGTTTCACAGCACATACAGCATCAGTAGCTCTAAATCACATTTTCATATATCAAGAAGGAATTTTATTTGAATATCATGCAGAACCAAGAACTACTTGTCCTCCACAGCAGAACTTGTAGTGCTGCCATTAATGTGTCAGCCTTTCAGCCTTCGAAAACACAGGCAAGAAGATGAGCTGTTCCTTTATACAAGAAGGGTGAAACTATCAGCTTTAGCTTAGTGTTGCCTTTTTTTTTCTTTTTTTCCCAAAAGTAGCTCCCGTTTTTCTAATTGCAACTGCAACAAAGTTCATACTGTGTTAATCATCAATGCTTGCTCCAACACAAACCACAGGTCTCGGAACAAAAGCTTCATGTTAATAAGATTTTGGTTTTGCTTGGATACATTTTCTGAAAATGTTTCTATTTAAACTTTGGGTTTATGCTCTGGTTTTCTGACATTATGACTTGAGAAGCAGTACTAATATCTTGCTGAGGTGGCAATAATGTAATGTACTCTTTTTTTTTTTAATGAAGAACATACTTGGACTGGTTGGATGTCTAGTCTAGTACTTGTGGAGCTGTGTCCCTTGGTCACTAATCATCAACCAAAGATGTTAAGGATTGTTCATCGTTCTAGAAAGACACTTTTTGAATACAAACAGTCAGAAATTGTTGTATGACATTCAGTGTGTGTAGGGGGGGAGATACCAATACCATGCTATCACAGTTTATTTTTGAGGGAAGGAGCAGCAGTCAAGGAGTGGATTTTTTTGTTTTCTTCATCCTGTTGTAAAATCAAGGAAAGTTCCTAAGGTAAAGGGAACTTGCTTACCACTTGCATTAACTTATACAAAGTCTCTTGAGTTGCTGTCATAAAACCAGCTCGTGGAGAAATGAGCTGGGATCATGCTAGGCTCTAGTCAGTATAATGAATTGCCTTGCTGCTTCCCAGACATAAGTTATTCCTTTGCTCCTGCCATCTTCTTTTCTGCATTTGCAAGTGATCATGATAAAACGAAAACAAAGCTTTTAAGTTAAATCTTGCTAGTGTGTTTATCTTCAAATAAGCTGAACTCCAGAATATTTTAGATCTTCATAGTATGCAAACCCAGTAGCACGTGAATGTAGATGCTTTTAACTGTAATATTCATATAGCATCTGTGCCAGCCAGGACTTTGTGCCATCAGTAGAAGGCATGGGAGATGCAAAACATTTTATTCCATCCATTCATCAGGTGTCAGCATGGAGTCTTGCAGACTTTTAAATATGTGAAAAGATGCTTTGTTTCTGCTGGGATTTATTAAACCATTTATACTAAGTATTTCTTTCTCTTGCCCATTATATCTTGAGAATTCTCACAGGGAAAGTAATACCTCTTTTTCCTTCATTGAGGGCAAAGGGAAGTAACTTAGTTATACATTGACACTCTAACAGGAGAGGATTTCTTCTGTTTCCATTACAGTATTCATAATAAAATACATGTAACATAGTAAGACAAAGCCGGGTTGAGATAAAAATCTCCAGTCCTTAATAGAAGTTTTCCAATAGTATGACATCTTGTAATTTGCAAGTAAACCCCATGTAACTCTGAATAACCTAAGACAGAGGAGACCCTCTGGTAGTTTTCCTGAATAGTTGTATTTTTAAGAATAGTTCTTTCTGTATTTGCAGAGAACTGTGACACTGAGTAAAGTCAGTGCCTATTCTTCTGTCTTTCTTCTGGAGCTAAGATACTTGAGTGAGGACTGGCCATTTTTGAATGAGCTCTTCCGGATGACAGTATTTTGTACAATATGTAAATCCTTTCCACCTTCCAGTAGTTATGACTTACTGCCACAGATTGTTGGAAACAAGTAGATGCAGATGTTTTTAAAAACTGTTGTGCACTTTGATACTCATTAATTAAGAGGTTTTACAGAAATGTGCTGTCCTAAGGCTGTGAGTGCTTCTTTGATCATCCTTTTCCTGAAATTCTGGGGCTTGTGACTCACAGTGCAGTGGTATTTTGCTGAGTAGCACATCGGCCATAGTCCTGCCCTCATGCAATCTTGGGTGTTCTGATTGCCTTAGGGATGGGGATCTGGTGCCCCAAAGGGAACAGTGAGCAATAACACTTGTGCTCATTTCTTGCATACGTCATACGTGTGGTGTGAGTGAAATGCTGCTCATTCTTTCTTGTATGGATTTCTTCATAGGAGTTGCAGCATACTTCAGGTTTATGGGAACATTATTCCACTGTATGGGATCAAAGTCTGTGTGCAGGTACTGCTGCCCTTGCACATACCTAGATACCTGTACCTGAAATCGTGTATGTATACGAAAGGATGTTATGTATGTGTATGAAAACGATCATGCTTTGAGTCTTGATCCAGACATGATTGAAGATGAAGAACAGATACCTTCCTTCCCCACCCCAAGCTAAACCACTGTTTTTTTAATGTTGTGGGGGTGGCAGCGAAGGGTGTTCCTGTTATCCCTCTGAAGCATCTGCTGTTGGCTATGGATGAAGAAAGGACTGCTACTGAGCTGTGATTTTCTGTGCCTCCCCCCCGCCCCACTGATCTATTTCCCTTAATCTAAGTGTTGTGTTTTGTCTGCCTCATTAGTTGTTATTACCATTAAGGAAATGTCTTTAGGAAATGTCAGTCTCATTCTTTCAGCCTGGAGGAGACGGAGTAAAAGAGTGGGGGTTTTAATCTGGTTTTGAGAGGGTTGTGTGTTGTGGTTAATCCGAAGTGCACTTTAGTGATTTCTAGGTTTTTACACTTCTGCTTTGTGCTGTATGTGGTCATATCTCAGAACTGGGGTTTAAGAATCATTTTGAGTTTGGAACCAGTTATTTGACCTCAGGACAGCATTAGGAAGCCCTTTCTCATCTGAGGCTTCCAGCCTCTTCACAGCTGGAGGTTTTGAAGTTGGAGCTGCTGCACATCCCAGTTACTTTTGTACAACCACAGTTGAGAGAAGATTCACCAAAATCACAATCCAAATAATTGTTGTTCCACCAGCACTGCTTCTGCATAGTGGAAACAGCTACTTGTAAGAGCTGCTTTCATAGGTGTAACGGCAAGAGTGCTTTTTGTTTCCTAGTGCTGTCCACATCCTTGACAGAAGACACTTCTTTCCAGCTAAACTGTCAAATTCTTGCTAGGTTATTTGTATGCTTACACAGAGACTTCAAGGAAGCTGTGCATCAGCTTTTCCTGGATTAAGGGTGCTTTTTAGAAGTTCCTAGCATTTGATATCTCTGGCTGATCCCATGTAATGTGACAGTAGCAGTACTTACTTGTATTAATGGTGTGTCAAGAAAACATCTATCCCTCTTTTAGCAAAGCCCCCCATTTTTCTGTGTGTATGCCATTAGCAAGACAGGTTCACCTTAGCTATTGTACTAAGTCACTGGCTTTTGAGGGCAGGAGGTGATCTAGAGGGTCTGATGGGCTCTGGCTGCGTGGCCAGTTTTGTAGCTGGCCTTTGGTCTTGAAGCTCTCTTAAATCTTGCTGATTCAGTTCTTGCCAAAGCATGTGAGAGAACTTCATGATTTGGAAGACTTGGAAACAACACAAAACAAAACCAAAACCTCTTGGATAATAATCATTATTGCAATGTAATAAACAGGTTTCACATTACTGCTCTTTCAAATCCACACTGAAATACTGACAGCTTAATGTACTTTTTTGTGTTGTCCAGAATATTTTTGCCTTTCTCTCTAAGTTTGAATCTTTTTCCAGAGGTCACAGTTGTTCTTTCTGGCTTCTCATATTTCTGCAGTTTGGTGCTAGTTAGCAAATTGACTGTTCTGATGGTAGTTTGTTTGTCTGCAGTCGGCCGCACATTACATTGCGGTGTCAGTGTTTTGGTTGGTGGAAATGCTTCATCCAGCTGGTAGGCAGAAATCAGACTTTGCTTGCAGACTGAGGTCCTTAATGCCTGCTGATCGTGTTTGTTTTTATTATTATGCACAGTGGTCTCCATGGCACTTGATGTGGTTTTGGAACTTTTTCTGCAGTTTTGGACTAGGCTCTGAGCAGACAAATTATACTAATGAAGCGTGCATATATTTTTTAAGCATCTGTTGAAGAAGTGAGTTTGTTGTTTTTATGAGCCACACATGGCTTTCAGAAATGAATCTCTCACTTCTAGATCCTTGGCGTTGTGTTGTTCTATGTCATATACCAGAAGGAAAAAAAAAAAAAATTGAAATCAATGAAAACAAATATTTTAATAACTCCTGCATGTGCAACAAATAGATTAAACATGCTTATTTTCTGGAGGCTAATCCCCCAAAACATGCCACTTGACCTATTTGGCAACTCTACAGTGAACCTATCCTAAATATTTCTAAAAGATATCCCAGACTTACTTCTCCTTTGGAAGTATTTGATGAAGGCTTTAAATCAGCACTGTACATGCAGCTGTGCCCAGCACTGTGCTGGCGTTTCCTATATAGAGCCATGTGAAAATAGGGTTAAGCCATGAACATAAAAACTCATTCCTGGTTTGGGAACTGGCAGTGCAGAGAGGGGCAGTCAGCTGGCCCTCCTACTTCTCTGAAGTCTTCATGTGCCCACCTTCTCTTCGATCTTTATTCCTGCCCTGCAGAACAACTGTGGCTAGCAGGTTAATGTGTTAGATGTGGGAGCAATAGGAAAGTGAACGGAGATAAATGATTACCTGCAGGTTGTACAGATGGTGCATAGGGTGTCAGCTGGTTTTCCTTCAGTGTTGCAGTGTAACCTGGACAACTAGCCACACTGTCTGGCCAACGTCTGGTTGGAGATCAGGTAGCCTTAATAGGTTTAAATGCTGCTCAGTAGCTTAAATAGAAATACAGCGTGCACGCAGAACATTTACACTTGTGTGTAATTGGCAGATTATCCAGATTTATTGGTTTTGGAGTGGGATATAGCAGTGTCCAGAAGCAAGCTCCTTTACTCAGGATAGAATTATTGTTCCATGGTGATGGACTGTACTTCAAAAACTGCATCTTTTTTCAATTTGGAGTCCAGGGCTTCTCAATGTCCTTCAAAATTTCCCCAAATCACTTCTTTATATATTTAAAAATAGCGAAGCCTTGTTGCATGCTCGTGGAAAGATGTTTGGAAGATATCCTATTCAGTATTCTCTTAATTAGAACCAGCTGGCTTTTAAATATAGAGAAGCAGCTACTGTATTGTACCAGAGGCAATGTGTACTAATTCTCATGTCTACAAAAAAAGTCTGTGTTTTGAGCCCTGTTGATGAGCAAAGGCAAACTACGAACGTATGACTTGGCACACTGGATCACAGCATTTCTGATGTAGGCTGTGTTCTGCATTAGAAACTTGAGGGAAACCAAACAGCTCTGCGGTGTGGGTTTGTCATGTGTGACAAGGGTTTGTGTGCATCTCGGTGAAAGAAAAAACTTTTTTTCTGCTGGGTAGCATAACTGGAGAGTAGCCAGAGAGTTTTTATGCCTCTTGTTAAGTGCTCAGCCTCTGCGGCATCTTTTGCAGATCAACTTTGTAGGCCAGCAGCGTGCTTGCTACACGGGGGATGGGAGAGGGGGCTGGAGGGCCCTATGAGAGGCTCCACAGTCAAGGGATTTGGATCTGCCTCTGCACATGTTCGCTGTTCGGCACTCCTGTCTGTGGTTGTCAGATGTGGGAACCAGCCACGCTTCCAGGCAGTGTGAGGGCATCGAGCAACATCCCGCTCCTGGGTGGAACTCATTGCCCAAATGGCCTGACATGATGAGGGTGAGCAGGAGAGAGAGGATGTGGAAGTAGAGAGGTCAATATGATGATGTTCCTATAATCTCTAGGACACAAAGGAAGGAGGGCCATAGGGTAATTGTGTATGTAAGATGGTTTTTAAAAGAGCGTTTAAGCTCATAGCAATGAAGTTGTGTCTCCTTTAGAAAATAAGAGGAGCAACAGATGGGATCTATTCCAGAGGGCAGAAGGTGACTTTGAGTTGGAATTAGTGGTTTTATAGCTTGCTTTGGTCACACTTAAGTCATTTTGTTTTCTGATGGATGCAGGGAAGTCCAGATAGCAGACATTTGGGGTTTGGTTGGGATGTTGGTTTTCCCTTCATTCCTTGGGGACAGAGGAGTCACGTTATGTTTTCATTTTAATTTAGGAATTATAAAGGGGTTTTGTTTGTGGGGGATTTTGTTGTTTGTTTAGCTGAATTTGTGCTCCATGCCACTGTTGCTTTCCTGTGCTAGTTGGACTGCATTTTTGTAAGAGACAAGCATAACTGTTTCATATGGGAAAATATTTCCAGATCAATTGGAAACATACCTTTATTCCCTTTCCTCCCTACAGTATACATTTCATGAGATCATTTTTTCCCAATTGTATTATGTCAAAATTTGATCCAAAAAGCCCTGAGGAATGGAAATGATCTCTCTTATATTGTTCTAAGGCAAACCTGGGTACACAGGCTTCGGGAGTAGTGAGGCTGGAAGGAGTGCAGCCCTCCCAAGTACCCTGCCCGCTGCTGTGGGTCAGCCGGCACAGACTGTCCCCCACGGCTTGCTTGTTAACTCGACAGCTGGCGGCAACGGTGGTATCTTGGGCTGCTTCTCTGGTGCTGTAAGTTTAAGTCAAACAGCACCTATTTGCCTTGTGGAGTGTAACTCTCACTTGGGTATGTGTATCACTTGAGCTGGTATTACTGTACCAGTAACCTTGTCAGAAGACATAGGAAGGAGACCGTGGGGAAGAGTAACGGTGTTATAACAGCAGTGCTAAGCAGATACACACTTAAACTGCCAGCAAGCTGTATTTTCTTTATATTAGTACATGAAACAGTAGGATTGATAGGAAACAAGGACAGAACAATACAGGTGCTGTCCACAACGTAATGTCTGAAGTTTGAAGGAGCCATCTGTGATTAGATGTGCCACCGTTGGTCTCTGTAGCATAAGACCCAACAATGGGACCTCTCACTAGCTTGGTGTTGGGAATCAAGTTTCTTCCACCACTAAGAGGTATAGTTTCTTGCCATGCATCTTGCAGGGCTCTGTCTTGCAGCTCTGGACACATGTCCCTTCTCCACTATATGACTGAAGGCAATTTGGTGCTTCCT
Source organism: Tyto alba (assembly GCF_018691265.1). Taxonomy (NCBI): domain Eukaryota; kingdom Metazoa; phylum Chordata; class Aves; order Strigiformes; family Tytonidae; genus Tyto; species Tyto alba. The sequence continues at coordinate 21,601,584 of NW_024881282.1, read as the reverse complement.
GTAGAGTCGGCAGGCCAGTGCAGAGAAAGCCTGGACAGTAGTGTTGTTGCACACCAAAAAAAAAGACAAGGAAGTATAAACATCCTTTCTCTATTCTATGGACTGATTTTTGGAGGACACTGGGGGAGAAGGAAGGTTTCAGTACAGTGGCTGAACCGTAGAATAAGTGTTAGAACTGACCTGAAATGGCTTTTTTGTTTTCAATATATCATCCCAAATTCATGGGGTCAGTCAGCATTTCGCATTTCTCAGAAGGTGGTACTTGTTACCCTGTTCAGCAACTGGGAGACGCCAATTAATTTCAAAGAAATTAACCAGAACAGTATTATATGTGAATTTATTTCTTTAATCTGTTTCGTTCATCTTGTTCTCTAAGGCAGTGGACTCATTTCAGTTGAAATTGTGTGTTCGGAGAATTTCTCATTTTCAAGTTTCTGGGAAGGAGGAGGATGAACAGCTACCAGCCATCAGTTCCACCTGTAAGCTGCACCCAGTACTGAGCAAAGGTGATGCTGAGGGAGTGAGACTCTTAGCTGGAGAGAGGGCATAGACTATAAAGGGCAGAATGAAGAAACATTGGCTTTCAACGCTTCTGCACCATACTGGATTCATTGCTTGCCATTGCACAGGTATGCAAAATGTGTGAGTGACTAGAAGAGAAGATAATGTGGTTAGCAGAGTGTAATTTTAGACTGCAAAAAACAACTATCACCTTTGCAAGGATTTTTTATGCGATATTTTGGAGTAAGTACCTATTTTAGTAAATATATAAAGGGTTTTATTTTGGTATTTCTTTTATTAGATTTATGATTCCTGTATCTGTGTAAGCTGTTGCTTGTAGTGTTTTATCCAACAGTATATATATATACACTAGAATACCCAATTTTTAGCATTTATCTTTCACGTGGGATTCCAAGAGAATTTTTGAGATGTAGCAAAAAGGGATATTTATAGGCTATTTCTATTTCAGAGAAGCATGGAAAGTAACCGCTTCAACAGAAGCTGCAGTCAGGGAAGGTCTTCCCAAATTCAAGTGTAGTTTCTTCTCTCTAATGATACAGAAGTCAGAGGAACTGATGGTGAATTTCTCTGATAGTGTTATACAGTTGACTTTCATTGTGCTTTTATAAAATTGGATGCCAGTATAAAAAGACATTTAAAAAAATGGAGGAGGGAGGAGTGAGCATGTGGAGTAGCAAGATAGATATTTGGTGGGGAGCAGAACACTGAAAAAGAAGGCTCTGTCAAAGAGTTTTCCTTAGGTGCTTATAAAAAGTGCTGTTGTCATTTGGACTTAGGCAAGATATCGGAGAGCTGATGGTCTCACCACTACTGTTCATTCAGAATATATGTGAAGAGTGGTTGAACTTCTGAATTGATGGCATCTTCACACAGACCAAAAGATGTATGGAAGGCAACCACAAAACCCAGAATGTTTTCCAAGGATCCAATAAGCATTCGGTGATAAGTGTATTTGATTTCAATATGTGTAAGGGAGAAAATACTACTGAGGGGCATGGAACTTTATTGAAAAGTTGCAAAGAGACAGAGAGGGGACTGAGAGGGAGCTTTTATGTGAAATTACTGGCTGGATTTAGATCGGGGACTGTGAAGAGCAGGTGTCTTCTGGTCTTTTGACATTAGAAGTCAGAAAAGTAAGTGTTTATCATGTTTTCCCTGTGCAAGCAAGCAGAATTGTTTTAAAGCCATAAGTAGTCTGCATTATCTTCTAATGAAAGTGGTCTGCAAGGACTCAAATTTATCCAAGTGCTGGCTGTCACAAGTAAGACAAAGGAAATGACAACTTGTAGTGGATCTGGATACTGGGGTTTATTTCAAAACCAGCAGATTAGGACTCTTACCCTACTTGATTACTCCCATTTGATTTCTCCTACCACAGTGTTATATTCCCTAGGTCACAACTTCCCTTCCCCGCAGGGAGGTCACTGCTCACCTGGAAAAAGCGTTGGGTTGGTTCCTGCTGTGCCACTGCTATCAGTGTTGAGCTGCCCACAAGTGTTACTGGTCAAGGACCCTGGCCATTCCCCAGCCTTCATCTCTGTGTGTGTCCCTGTTCTCTGGCATCTTCTGCAAATTCCAGGATCTTTCTTGCAGCCAGCATCTTCACCATCTTTTCAGACCCTCTCCCCCATTTTTTTCAAGTCAAACACTTCTTTTCATGGACCCTTCTTTTCAGCATGGAACCCCAAACCCCTGGTTTTCCTCATCTTGAATAGTCTATATACAGAAGCGCAACACACAGTGAGCCTTGTAATTGGGGGTAATGTGTCATCTCTTTATTAGCCAGAGGTTTCAGGACATGCCACTTTGGTTTAGTCCAAATGTTACCAGCATTTACAACCAGCTGGTACCAGTTGCAGCTAGAGCAGGCTTCTTCTCGAGAGTTCAAAATTTCAATTTTGGACATTCAAAGATGCACATATTTCCCGCCCCTTCCCCCAGTTGTTTGTTGCCTTTACACTTGAAGCTATTTTCTGCAGTGGGGTGTCAAGCAGTATTGTATGTATTGGCTTTTGCTGTGTTATATGCAGAGGAGAATTGATAGGTAACTCAAAATCAGTCTTACTTCCTCCAGCAGGAGTAAGTTTTTCAGGAGAGGTTCATCCTGGGACGATTCTTTGAACTTTTCCCATCCAAGTGTGCCTGCCTGCTCTGTGATAGTGGTGAGTAGCTGTGTCTGTCTCAGTCAATCCTACTGATTTTACTGAACTACTTGAATAGTTTCAATCTGTAGGGGTTGCAAACTCAAGTCCATAGAATTTGTTGTGGTTTCAACCACAAGTCCTGAAATACATCAATTTCTTGTTGAAATATTCTTAAGCATCTTGTCAGTCTTGTTTAGGGGAAGGAAAATCATCTCCATGAATCAACCTAACTGGATAGATACCATGTTGTGGGAAGCTACAAGAGAATATGCTTCCCAGAAAGACAAGCCATCTGTTTTTTCCTGTGGATCTAGGGGTTTAAAGGGTTGCTGAAATCATAGAACCATTTAGGTTGGAAAAGACATTTAAGACCAACTCCAGCATTAACCCAGTACTGCCGAGTCCACCACTAAACCATGTCCCCAAGCACCACATCTACCCATCTTTTAAATACCTCCAGTGATGGTCACTCAACCACTTCCCTGGACAGCCCGTTCCAATGCTTGACAAACCCTTTTGGTGAAGAAATTATTCCTAATATCCAGTCTAAACCTGCTGTGGTGCAACTTGAGCCCATTTCCTCTTGTCCTATTGCTTGTTACTTGGGAGAAGAGACTGACACCCACCTCCCTATAGCTTGCCTTGAGGGAGTTGTAGAGAGCCATGAGATGTCCCCTGATTCTCATTTTCTGCACCCTAAACCACTGTTCCTCATAAGACTTGTGCTCTAGACCCTTTACCCTTTGCCCTTCTTTGGACATGCTCCAGCACCTTAATGTGTGTCTTGTAGTGAGGGGAGGGAAACTCAGCACCATATTGGAGGTGCAGCCTCATCAGTGCCAAGTACAGGGGTACGATCACCTCCTTAGTCCTGTTGGCCACGCTGTTTCTGATACAGGCCAGGATGCTACTGGCCTTCCTGGCCAACTGGGCACGCTGCTGGCTCATCTTCAGCTGGCTGTTGACCAACACCCCCAGGTCCTTTTCCGCCAGGCACCTTTCCAGCCACTCTTCCACAAGCCTGCAGCACTGCATGGCGTTCTTGTGACCCAAGTACAGGACCTGGCACTGAGTCTTGTTGAATCTTATACAATTGGCCTTGACCCATTTATCCAGCCTGTCCAGATCCCTCTGGAGAGCCTTCCTACTCTCAAGCAGATCAACACTGCCACTGAGCTTAGTGTCATCTGCAAGCTCACTTGAGGCTGCATTCGATTCCCTCGTCCAGATCATTGATAAAAATATTAAACAGAACTGGCCCCAATACAGAGCCCTGGGGATTGCCACTTGTGACTGGCTGCCAACTGGATTTAACTCCACTCACCACAACTCTTTGGGCCCAGCCATCCAGACAGTTTTTTACCCAGGGTATGCCTATCCAAGTCATGAGCAGCCACTTCTTCCAGGAGGATCTGTGGGAAATGGTGTCAGGGCTTTACTGAAGTCTAGGAATACAACATCCACAGCTTTTCTCTCATCCACTAAGCAAGTCACCTTGTTGTAGAAGGAGATCGGGTCAGTCAAGCAGGACCTGCCTTTCATAAAGCCATACTGACTCAGCCTGATTGCCTGGTAATCCTGTACGTGTGCTGCATGATGACACTCAAGATGACTTGCTCCATAACCTTCCCCCAGCGTTGAAGTCAGACTGATAGACCTGTAGTTCTCCGGATCCTCCTTCCAGCCCTTCTTGTAGATGGGCATCACATTTGCTAACTTCTAGTCAACCGGGACCTCCCCGGTTAGCCAGGGCTGCTGATAAATGATTGAACGGGGCTTGGTGAGCACTTCCACCAGCTCCCTCAGTACCCTTGGGTGGATCCCATCCAATCCCATAGACTTGTGTGTGTCTAAGTGGTGTAGCAGGTCTTTAACTGGTTCCCCTTGGGTTATGGGTGCTTCGCTGGGTGCTTCGACTCCTGTGCAGAGATCCCTTTCTACCGCTGGGACAGGTATACCCTGTCCGTTGCCAGCAACGTTCTTGTCTGCGATGCTGGCCAAGTGCTGAGGTAGCAAATGTATTTATCATTAAAGGTTTTAGTTCCTTTTCTCCCATGCTCTTTCTAGTACAAGCATATGGCTTTTGTTCCAAGTTTTTCAGGCCTCGTGTGATATACACGGTGTGTGAGAATACACTCTGTACAGGGTGGTAATAGAGGGGAGAATGGGCTTTGTTAGTCACATAGGTGTGAATATTTGGAGAAGTATTTTTGTTCTCTATCTCTGCCGTAACACCTGGGAAATGCTGCATTGGTCTGATTAGTGGCATAACAGGGGCTTCTTGTATGTCATGTGTCCATACAGCACCTACAGAGCTTGTTAAAGTTAAGACTCCTTATGCTATGAATGCAGAATTTCAGATTTGTGAGAGCAGAAGTGGGCTGGAGACCTGTGTAGAAAAGATTTCCTAAACATAGTGTGTGAATATTAACAACTGTAGGTATGTTGCAGCATCAGCAGCTCTCATCTGTTGCATCAGAGCTCTTTCCAAAGTTGGGTCTTCTATAAGCGCTTAAATTGTGGGAGCTTGTTGCTGAACTGACAAACTTGGATTGAGCAGAGCAAATAAGTTCAAGTTAATCTTCTGGATACTCATTAAGGGAGATCTTGGTCTTTCCATCAAGTAGGCTGTAAGCAGATATGTACAAATTTATCAGCTTGAATGCATCTGCAATTACTTTTTACACCAGAATCACTTTAGATAGTGCTTTAAGACAGACTACAAGAGGAGTTGTGTGAGAGAAAGAAATGTCAAGAGGGGCAAAGAGAAACAAGAGCTGTGGAGGACATTGCCTGAGTTAAATTATGCTCATTAATTCAATTTGAGGCAGGAATGTGTGTAAATAAACCCTGGCAGCTGCAGCAGCTCTCATTTCTGCAGGGCTTTGGCAGGAATGCAGGGGCCAATGGACATGAAATCCTGGCGCTCTTTTGAGAAATTGCAGGCAGACAGCTCTGCAGCCGGGAGAAAGAACAATCCAAGATTTACTGAAAAGACGTAATCACTTTAAGCAGACTTGAAGAGTGTGGAGTTTCAGACATGCAGATTTGAAGGTAAAATTAGTGCAGACAAAAACTAAGTCATTGAAAAACCATGGGGCTTACCTAATTCTCCTGGGTTCAAGGCATTATTCGTGTTCCAAATGTCCAGCCTCAAAATGGAGCACGAGAGTTGTAGCTGTACCGTTCAGTGTCTTCAGACTAACCTGAGTCTGGGTTTTCACAAGGAATTGTCTGTAGGAAGTGAACTGTTTGTGCTGTGTACAGAAAGTCAGATATACTGGCCACATGAAGTAAACTGGCTTGTGTCCTAGGGAATTTAGTCCTCTTCCTGATACTGGATCCCCATGAGTGCCTTTAAGAGCTTTCCCATCACTTCACATGGTCCTAGAATTTGCCTTCTCTCTTGCCTTCGCAAATATTCAGAGCACAGATGTCTCAGTGAGTCCTGCAGAACTGAGGATGGGAGAGGGGTAATTCTGCAGCAGTTAACAAGTGATGGATGGATTCTCAGGTCCTTGGATCTTTTTATTAGTAGCAGTTGCTACTTGACTAAAACTGATTAGAATATGCGCTTGATACATTGATATTATATAAAAGTGAACAGTCCCTGACTACAGAAGTATCCATGGGTTTTTTCTGGCTTTAATCTAGAATTTTAAACAACAATGTCACCTAGAGCTAAAGCAGTTTGAATTTTAAAGGCAGTCAAATGAACACTTTAATAACAGTATTTGAGGTAACTATTTGTTATATTTTACCAAACATTTCAAATGTGATAATTATTTTACTGATATATGAAAAAGCAAGATTTTTGCCTCAAATGAAAACCTACCTCAACGTAGTAGTATTCATCTCCACTCCGTTGTCTTCAAATATTTGTATATCTGAAAACTTCTTAAGTGTGCTATCAAGGGAGCCTGTGTGAAAATGAGGTCTAGTAAGGTCAAAAAAAATACAGCAAAACCTGCAAATTGAAGAACTTGACTTTAGCAGTAATAACAATGCCTAGTATTTGGATGTTCCCTGGGGTTTGGAGTAGCTTCTTTGCTTTGCACATTAGATATACTCGTGCATACAAAGGTGTGCATGTAGTTAGTTGTAACTTTTTTAATGGAACAGTTTGTCAATAGCACTTCCAAATTTCAAAATAGGTTTCTTAAATAGCATTTCGGAACATGTATGTACTCTGACTTTACCACTGTCTTTTTCTGTTTGATGTAGTGCAGGCACCTATGTGTGGCTGATGATAAACCAGGAGGCACTCAGGGAGTTTCACAAACAAGCAGATTAACTGTTGAAATTCTGAACTGGCTGCTATTCTGTTAAACAGCTGTGTCTCAGTAGCAGAAGCAGAGCTGCATTAAATACATTGACCTGCACATGGTAAGTTTCTCTTACTGCTCTGCAAGAGAATATATGTGAACAAACGAGAGATTTTGTGCTGTTGAATTTGGAGCACTGACGGATCTTTGGAAATGTAGGTTAGAAAAACAGGGAACTGGGAAAAGGCATCCCAGCAGTCAAGCAATGATAGACCTAGTCACGCATAACACTGGCATTAATTTTGTTGAAAGTGTCATAAAAACAACAGCGTGAAGAAGTTTACTGGTCCTTCAGAGAGTTTAATTACAAGCTTGTCATAAATCTGTTTCTTGTATTATGGAAAGTATCTTCCTGAGCAGTGGTGGTCAAAACTCAGGGCAGCCTGCTGAGTCTTCTAGTATGTTACTCTATGCTCCCCTTTTTTTAAGCTATTGTCTACATCCAGTGTTACTTTCGCCCCTTTCAGCCCAGCTCACCCTTGACACTACTAGCTTCAAACGCCATCTAATGTGAGATTTAGCAATAGAAGAGCAGCATGATCTGCTCACACCTGCTGTCTTTCAATAGCTGCCTCTGGGTCAGTAGCCTCTGGCTGGCTTTGCCATTCTTGGGAGACTTGAATTTTAATCATTTGCTCCTGTCAAGAGCAGCATAAGGAACGCTCTTTCCTCAGTCTCAGTACAGTGAGTCTGAACACATGTGTGCGAGTCCCCTGGAAGTCTCTCTTTGCTGCTATCTTTGGCTGGAATAAAATCAGCTGTGATTTGTATTCTGCCTCTTGCAGTCTTCCCTGTTGGTATGGAGAGGCATGCAGTGTTTAAGATCTGCACACAGCACACCCTGACTGGCACGGTTGCTTCCCTCCAGCTTCTCTACCCACTGCCAGCACCCTGGTGGATATCCCCACATAGGGTGCACTTGGGTGCAGCTGCATTCGCCCCACTCCACAGCGGTTGCTGCCTGCACCACATGCACTTGGTGTACTCTTGGAGGCATACACTGCTTCAAAACTTTATTTCTACTCATGCACTTGCATCTTTTTTGTAGATGAGATTTTTTTTTTTTATTTATTTCTCGTATGTCTCAGATGGACGCTGTTTTCTCTCTGGCTGCTCAGAGACAGCTGAGGAGCAGCTTTGGCAGCTTGGAGTTTGACTCCTTTTCTCTTTGGTTGGCTCCTTGCGGGGCCCATGAGCTGTGCAGGGCTGGCAGCCACAGTCCTGCTTCCCTGGGCCCCCTGCCCCTGTTCAGCTGACCACCTCAAGGAAGGTCCCATCCAGCAAAAGCTGCTCCCTTGCCCCAGACTCTGCAGTGCAAATTCCAGGAGGGCTTCAAAAGAGCAGAAAGGACCTGAGGGAGAAATTTTGTAATCAGTCCAGCAGTCACAACAGGGGATTGAAGGGCATTTTCCAAAGTGCCCTCAATTAATTAGTGTTGCTGTGGCTAAAGACTCACTGGAGCCCAGGTACAGCTTTGAGTGCCAACACTGCAGGGAAGGCCCCGAAGAGTCATTTCAGCAAGTTCTTTGCTTTATTTGATTCTTTCCATTTTCCTTTTGCTTCCAAAAGGACTCGGCTAGGACAGGAGTCACAGCCTCACTGAAAGGGAATTTATCACAGTAGAATACATTACTGAGTTAGAGCCCTTTCTCCCTGCTTAGCTACTTCTGGGCGTTTGTGTAATCTGTTAAACAGTTAGGAAAGTTTTAAACAGCTGTGCCAGGACTCAGCTACGAAGCGTAAAAAGCAGTTACTGCCATCTTAAGCTGAAAAATCAATTTGATAGTCTAAAATGGAGCTGCATTGCTGTGCTGTGGTCATCACAGTGACTCGCAGAGCCCTTCTTTGACACACCTGCACTCTGCAGTTAGGATTTAGCATTCCGAAGCCCAATCAGCCTCCTTTGGTCTGTCTGTTCTGGGAATTTATATTTATTAAATCAGACATCCAGAGAGAATTTCCTCTGCACAACTTTTTTTTTTTTTTTTTTTTCCTCCTTCAAATGTGGAACTTCCTCCTTCCAATCTATACTGGCCTGCATCTCAAATTAAGTGATTTTTTTTTTTTTTTTTTTTTAGCCTTGAGCCAGCGATGGGCTTGAAATCAGACTTAAGGTCATAAAGCAAGAAGCTGAACTTTATGATGATGGAAAAGGAAGAGATTCCTAGATTCTTAACTTACACATGAGCCAATATATGCTTCCTACCACACAGTGTTATCAGAGGTGCTGTTTAAAACAGTTGATAGGGATGTTTTTAATCAAATTAATTCCATTAAGAATAGTTTTCATATCTACCAGGTTAGGTGGCTGCTTTCGTTGTTGGAGCCTTAGGCTGGAAGGCTGAGAGGATGTCAATGTTAGTATGTTGAAATAATTATTGCTGTGAATTTCTAGACTAATAGGTTGTGACCTTTCTCTGTCTCTTACTGGAAAGCTGGGGATTTCCCCCTCTGTGGTAATCTAAGTCTCCTGTTGTCGTATTCTTACCGTGAGAAGGTCCCACATGGCCATCGGCTTCACCATAGTATCTTACTGTGGGTTTGAGCAGTCTCCCTGTAAAGCTTGGGTGGATTTTAATGTGACTTTAATTCTGCCATCACATGTGCGCTGTACAATACAACTGCTACTATAATTGCATATTTGTCTTCAAGCAATAGCTTGCAGTGCTGAGTAATTTCTTTCATGACTTGGGTACATGTGTCATGTTTGACAGTGCTACTTACTGTGCTGTGTGCAAAATGATATATTCCTTGAACTCTTTTATGGGGGAGAAAAAAATACAGTAACTATTCATACATACCAAATATGCCAAACTGAATACTAGAACATAGAATAATCATGGATATGTGGTAATTTTAAGCCCATCTAAATTAGCTTTCTAATCTACTGCATCATCCTCTGAAGTCAAAGAAATGATGCAGTACCGAGCTGCCATCTAAATTATTAAAATGTGTTCCTTGGAGAAGAGACATGTTCATGTGTATGTCTAACTTAATAAAGATTAACTGGATTTTCTGATAGTGGGAGCTGAGTAGATAGACAAGAAAAGGGAGAGGAAATTGCAAGGGGCTATATACCAAAGATCAGGTAGTTAAAGAGAAACCCTTGTGATGAATAACATTTTGATTTAAGAAATAGATATGGAACATTTTAATGACATTATTGAAATACTGTACTTCAGCTGTATAATACTCTTCCTGTAGAGGAACTTCGCCAGTGCTGGTTTAAGGTCTTGTTTTTGTCTGGCTGTGCCATTTCCCAGACTTCAACTACTGCTTCAGTTCCCAGTTATTTCCCCATCCATCTGTTATGTACCCATTTGTCAGTGTTGGTTTTCACATATTCCCTTCTACTTTATTCAAGTTCTTTAAGGGAAGGAGAAATCAAGATCTATGTTACCACCATCTTCTTTTCAGCCCTCTGAAACCTTAAGGATTGTTCTCTTCTTCCAACAGTCCTGCCCCCCCAAAAAGCATTTGCTGTGTCTCAAACTCTTCTGCATCCGTTCACCTTCTTTGATTCAGTAAGGTATTGGTCTCCTCCCCCATCTAGCAAATCACACTGTGTTGTCTACCTGCCTCACAAAATACTCCCCCACATAGTTTTTCCCTGTTGTTTCTTTAATCACTGTAATGTTGGTAGCCTTTTGTGCAGTTTCCACTTCTCTCCAACCAGGACTGTCTTCAATCCAGGTCCTCCGTCTCCTTACCACAGACTAGCACCATCTTGACTAATTTGCAAGCCCTTGGCTTTCTCTTTTTTTAACAATGCTGGTGTCATCATCTTTGTAGAAGCCACTTCTTGTCCCAGGCTATCACCTTAGCGTATCGCCATCTCAGTTCATATGGGAAAGAAACCTTTCAAGCAAGTTGCTTACAAGCAAGTTGTAGTTACCTTGTAATTATACAAGACATTGCTGAGAGAAAGCAAAGTAGGCTGTGACCAGTGTCCCCGCACTGTAATGGACAGAGCAGAAGTCTCCTAACAACTATTGACTTTGAGTCTTTATAGGCAATAGTGGTGTCTGATTCTGTGGCAAGCGTGTGGCAGGTGCTACTGCAATACAGGAAACTAGTTGTCATCCATGGTCACAGGTACCCTGCAGCATCAGGCTAACGTGTTCCAGTTACACAGTCTGATTCTGGAAAAGCAGTGCAAAGGATTTTAAAATACTATTTCCCTGTGCTTAATTTCATAAAATAAGTGCTAGACAGTTGTTCATGAAAATGCATGGTTGATAGGTAATTACAAGTAGTGTTCAAAATAGATGTGTGACTGTGACATCTTACAATTAGTCTCCACCCATATTTTGATATAAAGAAGTGTGTAAAACATTGTCAAGGAGAGAAGTATATCAAAAGGGTTAAGAATCCATAGAGGAGCTTAAGGATCAAATGGCTCCACAGAGGAAGAGGGAACTCAAGACTGAATAATGCTGTGAGCTTTCTTGGAACAGAGCACTGCCAGCTGCTGTTATAATCCCATCACTCTCAACAGGCACACAGCAAGTCTGGGACAATCGTGTCTCCGAGTTCAGTATTAAACAAGCTACTTCTAAAGCTGGCATGCAGAGTTATGTCATCCTCTTGATGAAGTGGCCTGTAGTGTGCATCCATACACATCTGTAACCACTTAGGAATGCCCCTAAAGTTTTCCAAACTGTTACAAACCACAGGATGAACAGGAGGAGAGAAAGGATAAGGGAGGGAGAACACTGTGGATTTTATAATGAATAAGCTTCCAGTCCAGAAGACACTAAATATCTTTGGAGGAGAGATTTCTCCTCTGACTAAGCACTTTGGATTTTTTTTTTGCGGGGGAAGCTAATCTCTCTAATACAGTGTCACTGGATCTCCCTTTTCATGGCTTGTAGAGAGCAGACATCGGGACTTACACTTCTTCCAGACAGCATGTGAACTCAGCACAGTGGCGGTAGATGCAGAATCCGGTGTTTGTACAGTTGTTGGTCTTCTCACAGTTATACTGGGCTGAGAGATGTAGGTAGTGATGAAAGGGGCTGTGAACACCTGAAGGGTTTACACTTTCTTTTTGAAAATCACTTCTCTCCCACTTGATCTTTCCCTTCTCCACCCCCCATCTTCCCGCTGCCCATCCCAGTGACTATTTGCATCTTTTGGTGCCTGCATTCCTTTGCTCAGAAGAGATCAGGGGAAAGGTTGCCATTTCCATTACGCTTGAATTGCAGTAGCTGGTTGAAGAAGTTTAAGACAGAGGCCAGCCCATTATTCAGGCTTGCAGGGACCACTTGAACTTGCATCAGGATCGTGGTCCACCTTTTAGTGCAGCAAAGTGTAATGTGGAAAGCACTAATGCAGAGTAAAGAATCAAAGAATGAGTTTGTACTTCTAGGTAGGCCCTAGCAGTTTTACTGGAACTGCCCCAGTGTATATTATAGATCATATTGCAACACTGACTAGATCAACATCACTCTTCCAAGAAAAGTCAATAACAGTTTGTTTTCTTGATGCTGAATCCTTTAATTCCACTGTGGCACTAAGGGTCTATCTCAGGAACTGCTAGCAAGTTGAGGGGCCTTCCAACAGAGCTGCGAAAGGGGCTCTGACACACCATTCTCCTCTCCTGTAAAACCGTAATCCCTGCCTCTGAGGTGCCAGCCTCCTGAAGTGTTTCTTGCCCTGACAAAGCAGTCCCTCCCTCTTTCCAGTACAAGTACAGAAGCAACTTGCTGGACTGACTGGAGCCGTCCTGGATCTCCACATGCACAGGCTGAACTCTGCCAATATCCAGTGTGCCAAAATTTCTCTCCTTCTGACTCACAATCAGTCAAGAGCGTAGTCTAGCACCCAGCTACCCCTCTCCACTCTAAATAACTTCCCACACCTATTGTTTTTAAAATAGTAGAATGGAAAGAGGAAAAATGGGGCTTTAACTCAGACTTGCAAATGCATCTTAAACTTAACAAGCCTTTTTGTATGCCCTTGTGTGTTGCAAAAAGCTATGCTCTTTCTATGCTAAATATCTCCTTCCTTGATTACTCCAAACTCCTCTGTTTTGATATCCCTAATTCCCAAATCATACTTTCAATCTTTCCAAGCTTCAGCAGATAAAATTCTCTTTCTAGCCCATTAATCAGACCCTGCATCATTTCAAATTCCTCCTCAAGCTCCTCATGTGCTGCTGCTAGTGTTGCCAACTCTTGCCAATTTATTACAAGAAACGTGAGCCTGACCTTCACTAAGGAGGCCATAGGAACAGGAGAAAATTTGCAGTATACCCCTTCTGCTTTCATGTACTTTGGAAATTGAGTTGATCTCCACCTGATGTACTATAGCATGAAGGAAGTTGCTCTGTTCTTCCTGCAAGGATTCCATATCTTCATAGTTGTTAGTGCTAAACATTGAATATATGTACTTCTCTCAACCTTTTCTATTATTTGGTGATACTTTGGCCAGGTAACCCATTAAACATGTAAGACAAGCTTTTAAGGGTGGTTTCAAGCCATGCTAGGAATAAAACCTGTTTGTTGCAGAAGGCTAACAGTTCTTCAAAGCATAGGATGTTTGGTGTTAACCTTCTGGCACTTTGGAGCCCTGGCTTCAGTTAAGTCTTGTCCTAAGCAGTTCTGCAGCAGTACATTGCATGTTGCTGTATATGATAAATTTTCTTATTGTTATTTGTGCAGGAGAAAGTCCGAAACAAGAACACAAACTTCACTCAAATTTTATTTGTCTTTGAACTGACTCATTATTTTGACTGATCTTTCAGTATTACTACCCTTTTATTTCTTGCTGCTCACTACCAAGGTCGTAAGCATTTTCTATGTAGTGTTTATAGCTTATGAAGCAGAGTAGTCAGTCCATCCTAGTTCTCCCTCACCTTCCTGGGGCTTTGTTTTGTGTTAAGAATTATTTTGTGAAAAGCAAAAGAATATTGTGTGGAATGTATGTCGTAGACAGAATCTACCACTCCTTTCAAGACGGTTGTAATACAGTTGTATATTTGATGACCCCTGCCCGGCTGAAGAAACTGTGGTGGTTGTGCATGCCCGTCTATGTAAGATGACTTCCTGTGTTGTTCTGTGGAAGCTTGTCTTTGCCAAATGCTGCGCTAAAAATTTGTTGGAAAGGGAAGCATCAGAGCAGACTTGTGATGCTCCATTCTTGCTGGGGGAAATGAGACTTTGTGAATAGTCCAGAAATGTCGAATTACACTACTGATGTCTTCCTTTTAATATCACCCTAGATATTTCTAACTTTCCAACTGAAACACATTTTAATAAAATACAGCTATGAATGTGGATTTCTACTTTTGTTTATGCTTCTAAAGTGTGTTGCAATTTCAGTGTATGCAGGCATCAGGTGAGCTCTTCTGCTCAGTCATTATTGTTCTGTTTTGAGCTCAAATAATATTGAATGTTCTTCAATCTTTGACCTCTTCTGAGTAGTTAGTTTGGTTTGGTTTGGTTTTTTCCCCCCCTTGGTCTCTTTTCATGATCAGATGCTCAGTGTAAATTTGTACAAGGCACTTAAAAGTCTGACTGTAAGTGAAATAATGTTGAATCGTGGTCAGTTTTAATCCAGAAAGAAGCACCTATGTCAATAATCAACAGTTACTGCCTGTGAAATCAAACCAAGGTGAGATGACCTTTTATTTGCAGGAAGAAAAGGCTAGTGCATGTTCTCACCACATTGCCAATTCTTAAATGTTTTTAAGACAAATAATCTCCACTACAAAGGTTTTATTTTCAAATGGCTATCTTGGGAGTCAGAGGAAACTCTGGTAGCCAGAGTTTACGCTACAGTACACAACATGCATCAGGTGTTCTGAAATAGTCATGTCCTGAAGCAGTTTATTTATGGAATGGGATTCCTCTTCCTGTTTATTAAAAGACATTTTGAAACATTTTTGTGTGATTTGCCATGGAAAACATTATACCTCATCTTGAGGGTGCAGCTAATAGTGCTGGGAGAATGCAAGAAGCTTTTCTCTGAGTCCAGATCATTATTTTGCAAAGACCAGAAGCAGCTCCCAGCAGCCCTGGTTTTGTAAAGGCACCACATGAGATCAGCAGTGGAAAATGCCCAGGACAGCTGTTGGCCAAAGGTAGAAAGGCAGTCAGCTGTTCCCATACAAAGGTTACTGAAACTATTACTTCAGTTGAACAGGAGTTTTAGCAGGGACCAAATGAGAGCCAGCCATCTGCTGCAGTACAGTTGCCACTCTGGTCAAACCCCGGGTTTGCACCTGGGTCACTCTCCCATGGGTTATTTGTCCAACACATTAATTCTACCCTGCAGCATTTCCCTTCTCAGGGCAATTGAGGAGGCACTTGGAACATCTCTTTTCTATCCACCTTCTTAGTTCAGTGAAATTTGAGTGAACTTAAACTACTACTGAGATGGCATCTTCTGCCAAACTTGTTTGAATTTGGCCAATATATTCCAAAGTTTAGGAAGAGATAGAACAAAGCAGGGTAACCTAATCATTTTTCTTAACACAGAGGCTAAAAACACGTGTCTGTTACTTGTTTAACACAAAATTCTGCTCATAGCATTTGGAGCTATGATGATAGAGTAGTTTGAGTTGCTTTGTTACAGCAGCATGGTAAAATGTATCGTAAAGGAGTCTGCCTGAAGAACAATAATGCATCGCTGAAAATGAATCATCTTTCATCTCCTGCTAGGATATGCTGCTGACCTCAGCATGCCTTTTTGTTACTGTCTTCATCATCTTTTTAGAACAGGGTTTGCAGAAGAAATAAATACCTGACTTTTGCACATGGCAGATCGTTATATTGATACTTTAGATGGGTTCATGAGCACAATCGCATTGAGTATTTGTGCCTTGAGCGGTTCTTTGTCTCTTGTGTCCTGGTCCTCCTGTCAATCTTAATATTGTTTACAGAGAAATATGTTGAGACGGACAGTCACTCTCTGAGCATGAGCTCACACTAGTGCATGGACTCTGGATCAGGCTGAACGTATTGCAGCCGAGACTCCTGGGAGGTGTGTGAACTCTGCGTTCCAGCATGGTCCAGAAGAGAAGCTTAAAGATAGGTCAGTAGCCTGTGGTGCAGGAAGAGAACAAGCAGGTCATCAAATTTAACACATCTCCACAAATTGTTGAGTCTATTCTTCCTGTATAGGTTAGACACAGCCATTATCTCTAAATAGGAAGTGCTCTTGAAGGTCACAGGGTGTCTTTAAAGAGTGATACTGTATTTTCACAGTTTGATGCAGTAATTCTACCTGTTCTCTTCCATATATTTCACTTAGTTCAGTTGCTTCTTGAGTAAAGGTGTTCAATCCTCTATGTTGCAGAGTAAGAGAGATGTAGCAGAACTTAGTTACTGAATCTGGTAACAGTGCCTCAAGTTGGGGAAGCACTTCTTTCTCAAGAGTTATAACAGTAGTACAGTACAGTACGAAGAGGAGTATTTAATACTTGCAAACGGGATCTCTGGAGCACTTCTACAGACACAGTAAGTAGGTTCTTACTCCAGCAGCAACAGGATCAGTCTGCTTGAAGAAAATGCCTTCAGCACCACTCTGTACAGAGTGATATGTCTTTTTGTTAATTACTGGTATTTATCTTAATCTCGAATCCTATCTTGACATTTGATTTATCATGTAAAATTTTCATTGACAGTTGTTATAGTGATTTAATAGCACTGTTTCTTCAAGAGGCTTTGCTCTAACTGCAGCTGTCTTTTTTGCGTTATATTTAACTATAAGATAGTCTACATTTACACTAATTTTTAAGATCTTTTTTTGGAAAATTGCATCTTATGCTTCATTTTACCATTCTTTGTAAAACCCGGGAATACTTTCAAGAGTACTTAATTTCTGAAGCAGAAACATTATCACTTAAAACTCTTAGGGCCTTATTCCTGCCTGATGTTTCTGCAGGCAAGATATAATTAAAATCATCTAAAGATTCTTGTTTTTTAAAAAAAAATCTTCTATATAAATGCAAAGAACTGAGAATGAAAGAATCTAACTGGCTTATTGTAAAAGGATGCAGACCTACTGAATGCCAAGTCAGTAACCCTTTCAGCTCTGTACTCTGTGCCTTATGTAACGTCCTAGAGACTCTATATCATCTAGCTTACTACTTTCCCTGGAAGAGGAGGGATAGAACAAGATCAGAGGTGGGGGTGAGGAAAAGAGACAAACAGCCATCTGTTTCTGTTGTCACAAGCAGGTTTCTGCCCAGAAACTTTCCTGAAACCTCCCCCAGGGGTGGCTTTAAATAAAAGGTGGGTGGTGGTTTTGGTTTTGGAGGGTTTTTCTCTGGATAATTAACTATCAAGTCTAATATAGTTTGTTTACAGTGAACTTTGATCCAGAGAATCCTCTTTGAAATAGTTTGTGCGTGTAATGCTGATTGTGGTTTGTAACAAGCCTTCAGTTATTCACAAGGTCCTTCAATTGATGTGCTCTCTAATTGCCTGCCCCCCATCAGAGTAAGGCCCTGGATGTGGACCATGTAGTTTTTCTATTTCTTTTCCAGATCTACTGTATTTAGAGTTGGAGCTGAAAAAGGCAGTATAGGTTCAGTGCCTGATGGACTTGATTCTAGAAGCTGCCTAGGATTATGGAATTTCAACCCTTTGTGCGGGGCTGTGCAGTTCTTCAGTGGTGGATGGGTGCACACATCGTCTGGGGGTGGATCTGTGCTGCTGTGGCCCCAGGATTTGTGTGGTTAGGCTTGGTGCTGCCTCACATCTGGTTTTGACATTGTTGCTGTTTAACTTCTGCTCCAGAGAGAGATGGGGACAGTGGTGACGTGGCAGTGCATGTCAACTGCATGACAGTAGTTGACACAATGATGTTGCATATGGTTGTGTAGATGTTCCACAGCAGGGCTAATTGTATCTGTAAATGCACTTACACTGAGTGGGAGAAGTACCTCTGTTGTAAGAGAACTCATCCAAATTTTTGACAGGTTCATTTGAATGCTGTAGTGTTTCTAGTTTGCAAATCTATTTATATTGTGCTTTTTATAGCAAGGAGGAAAGTATCTCCTACCTGTTTTACTATATACTTGTTCTTGGAGAGTCTGTCTGTTTCTGGCCAGAGGTAACAGGTAAAACCTCAGGAAAAACAGGAAAGAGTTAACAGGTAAAACCTCAGGAAACAACTACTTCAACATTTCCAGAGGTAAAAGAAATAACTATTTGCATGCCAAAGAAAATAACTTCATTCCTGTGAAAAATAAGGGTTTCTAATAGAAATAATTGAGTCCCTTGGCAAATCTGAATTATTCAATCAGGTTTGGTTAATTTGATCTTTAAAACCATTTCCTTTCCTATTTGCCAAGTGTCAGATACAGAACTGCTGATGATTTTAAAGGAAAAATGAATAAGAACTTAATACTGGACAAATGGAGCAAAAACTGCAGGAGAACTACATTTAACACTGTAATGTTTGTGTGTTTTGAAATTTCCTTGAATAGCTTATTTGCGTTTTTGCTATCATTTGTCAGAAGAAAAAACATTGTAAACAGAAAATCGGGACTCTTGAGAAATAAGCACATATTCGGCGCTCTGGATTCTGGCTTTCCAGATGCATCGTGATAGTGTTCTGTTTTTCCACAGAAAATAACACTATGAAAATTGAAACTGTGTGAATTAATGACACTTTAACAAATGATAAGATTTCATAAAGGAGCTTTCTGGTTAAACCATGGAGTCATGGTCTAAGGAACAAAAATACCCTTTTGTCTTGAAAAATGTCTCAAAACAGGTTACATACAGTGTCTGCAAATGATAATTTCTCTAGCTGGAAAGAGGTTACCAGTGGCATACTTCAGGGGACTGATATTTTAAATAATACATATATAAATAATTTGAATGAGAGTATCAGATGTAAGGTCATAGTAACTGTTAGCTGATGATACTGAAGTCAGAGGAAGGGAATATCGAGTACTTTAGAATTTATGCAACCCTATTCAGTGGGATTTGGGATTTTTCAAGTGTCTGAGTCATTCGGTGGAAAATGCACTTTAATGCAAACAGATGTAAAACAATTAGTCTAGTGGCAACCACAAAAAACAGAGTATTATATTAAACAGAACAGTCAAGAAATTCACTGTCCAGACAGAAAATTGAGGTTTACCTTACAACTATGTAGCTGGAAGTATAAGCCTAATATAGCTGTGCAGGAGAAATTGAGAGGGGGGATTAATACTAAGAACGATAAAGAAAGAGGAAAATGCAGCAGAAATCCAAATAGGAGCATTGTGATTGTACGCTGCACTGCTCGTTCACAGAAAAGGATGAGACTGGCTGTGAGGTTCCATGGGACAGACTTCAGTCAGATGACACCGATGAAACTGAAAAAACTCGGGTGAGCTCCCAGGATTTTTCTCCAGGGCATTGTTTCAGTAGGGATTTAAGTGCGGTAGGCCTGAGGGAACAGCTGGAGGCAAAGTTGTCTGTTTCTGTTAACGAGCGGGTAGAGCTGTAGGCAGTTGAGTTTGTGTGGGGTTTTTGTGGCCTTTGATTTTTACTCTGCCCTGTTTTGAACCTTTAACCTAGCAATTCTGAACCATGAAAACAACTCCAGGAGACCTCTAAAACCGAGAGGCTGAAGTGTCTGGATACCAGTGGACGTTTCCTCAAGGTGATAGTGTAACTGAAATACGGTGAGTCTAGAAGAATGCTTAGAACAGCAGTGGAAACAGCAGAAGTACTGAAGGCAGTCAAAGCTCAACAGCAGGGACTAAAAGACATGATTCACACACCTGTGTTTTGGGACAAGCGGGAAGGTGTGAAGAGCTGCTCATCACTGTTACCGTTTTTAGCATGGTTTCCAACAACAACACTTTTCTCTAAAGAATTGGAAGTTCAGATGCCATCAGGAGCATCAAGGAACAAGAGCTGAAATTGTGAAGCAAATGCACAGTTGGACAAATCTATAAGAAGGAACCTAGTCCAGGATAGTTTAAATATGGTGTACCTAAGATGGAAGACTGTTTTTGGGGGGTTTTTTTTGACATCTAAAATATGTTTGTTAATACTGAATGAGTATTTAGTCTACTACTACAGTGGTCTGTGACGGAGGAGGAAGACACGGTTGGTTCATCCATCTTAGAAATAGAGCCATCTGTTTCCAGATGTGCCCAAAGCAGGCGGTGTCTCTTTGAATGGTAGGTGACCAGTATGTACTGTAGTAGTTGATGAGAAAGGGCTTTGCATTTGTTCCCCCTTTGCTCTAAGATGACCTACCTGCTTCAGAACTGAGGCAAGCGTAATGGTTCCTGAGAGGACTGTCCAAGAAGGGAGATGGATTTCTGTGTTTAGATTGTCTGTTTTGCTACAGGTAAATCATCTTGAGGTGGAGAGTGAAGCCAAGCTCTGGAGCAGCACCTCAGTATTGTCTGTGGCTTGCCCATATCTGTGTCTTGATGCATGCAAATCAGGATCACTTTATCCTCAACCCTGTTGCAGCAAATATTATTGTTATGTCTGCCTGAATGTGTTCTACTTCATATTAGTCCATTATTCTGATCGTCCTCTGCTGTTTCTTTCTTCCTCACTCCCTTAGATGATATTATTGTTCTGGGTCTCCAATTTCTTACTTCACCTGAAAGAGTAAGTTATTCCATGACCTTGGGAAAGTAGGGCTGCTAACGCATGGTGTCCCACTAGAGAGCATGTCTTGGTATAAACCCCAGGCCAGAACGTCAGTAGAGGGTGGGATTATATGCTGCTGAGAATCATCAATCATAGGAAGAGCAGTGGAAGGAAGTTTGGCCAACCAAAATCCAGAAGATAGGTACAAGAGGTAAGGCATGGGATTTCATCCACACAGTCAAAAAACAAGTTGTGGTTTGGTTAAAAGCAGCATCTACAAGCCAGTATTTAGCTTTGGCTGAAGTGAGGCTGATGATCTGTTGCAATTATAACAATGTTTATGTAGGCATAAAAGTGTTCAGAGGCAACTGTTTCCTGTATGGTTATAGAGTTGTTTAATCTCTGCAATGTAGAGTTAAGAGAGAGGATTTGATGTATCAAAGGAACTTTATCAGTAAACAGTCCCTACCTGTGGTGGAAGGAGGATGTTGGTTGCAGTGCCCGGCAGATCTCCGGGTCACCTGAGTGAGCACAGGAGAGAGCAGAGGCTGCAGGGAGAGATGTCCATGGAAAAATGCACCTTCTGATGACACTGGGCTTTGCCCAGTGCTGTTCATCTGTAAAAATGAAGCTGTCTTTCCTCTTTTTTAAAGTAGAAGTGGTTCTTACGATTTTCCCACCAGAACTGGAACTCATCACAGTTGTATGGTAGGTAGACACTAGTCTGATTTATGAACACAATTCAATCACAGGTACAAACTCTACAGGTGCAGAATGCATTTGGGAGTGAGTCTGTCTTCTGATGGCTTTCTCTTTATAGTCCACATTTGGTCTTGATTGAGTATCCAGTGAAATCAGTGGGAAATCTGCCATTGACTCTGATGGAAGCTCAGACCCTTGGGTCTTTATGCTTCTGGTTATTTCCACTCTTTTATTTAGCTAATAAGAATTACACAAATACTTCTCTTACAAAAATATTCTTTCTGGCAGTAATAAGATATATTTCCCCTGAGAGCTATTTTTGCTATATTGCTATTGCTTTCTGATCCTGAACAGCCAATCCTGGTTGAGCCCCTCATGAAACTAGTCTACAGTCTTACAGGCTATATAGTCAATCAGAGAGTAAGGGAAGTACTGCATGGCCCAAAGACTGTCTTATTGCTTTTACTAAAGGGGGGGGTGGGGAGAGGAAAGTAGATTTCTAAAATGCATGTTTTTAAAATTGACGTACAGATGTGTTACACTAAAGTACGTTTTATAGTTGATTTAATCCTTTGCCCAATTAATGGCATGAAAAGGAACAGAAGCCATACAGATTTCTACTTTATGGAGTGGAATATTCTGGACTCTTATATCATGTAACTTTACACCTAGAGATGGGTGCAGGGTAGCAGCAAAAGCTGTTCATATCAGGTTTAGATAAGGGTGTCACTGGAGCCTTTTGCCCCTTTAGGTGTCTTGTAACAGCCTTTCACGACAGCTGTTCCATTTTAAGGATGAGTGCACACAACAAATTCCAGACAGCCCATGGCTGGTGCAGTTGCTGAATGGTGAGTTTAGGCTTCATTTGGTACAGGCCTTGAGAGGGCAGAGACAGGGCTGTCAGGGCTTATTGTTCAGCCTACAAGAGCTAAATAAAGAAAAACATTTCAAATTCCAGTTGTCACTATTGTTTTACCGGAGAGAAACAAACGTAGAGAGCATAGGCTTTTACACTAGTCATATCCCTGTCGCATTTATGTTTCAACTATGTGCCTAATAATATGAAGAACTTGGTTTAATATCTTTATAACCTCCAACAGTTAAATAAAGGAATTAGAAAAACAGATTTAGCCAGTGACCAGAAATAAATGAATATTCATTGTTGAGGATAAATTGGCCTGTATGCTTTTTGTCCTAAATTGTCTTCAATCTCTCAATTTCATTCAAGAGCTCTAAGCGTAACTAATGGGGCTTTTCTGAAGTATGCTTTTAATAAGTCAGCTTTTGCTCATATTACTAGCTTATATGTTTATTACTACAAATAAGTGCTAGTGGAATGTTGGTTTTTATCACTGCTTAAAATAACTTTTTGGAGGAAAAAAAAGCAAGTATACAGTTTAGATAAAATAATAGAAGTCCAAAGACTCAAAGGACCGCCTCAAAGTTAAGGTTGATTAGAATATTGGACTGGTACCTACTCATGCTTTTTCCTGTAACTTCTTACTCTTTGTTAAGCAGTTGTATTTATTCTTTTGGAAGCTCTTGTATAGATTATTCCTCCACAGTTGTGCGGTCTTTTTTAAAATAGGAAATTATTTATTTACGACTGACAGAAAAGCCTTCTAAATGTTTCCCAAGAAAAAAAGCTGCAGAAGGAATGTCTGGAATGACTGTCACACATGCTGGTGGAGAAACAGAGGTAACCACTACCAGTGGTATTAAGTATTGCAGCAAAGCAGTATGTTCATCTGTGACACGAAGACAAAAATGTAGTAGTTGGATGAATTTCCCAATATCCTTGCACAGCAGAACTGGTCAGAAAACTGCATCTGTGACTTTGTCCGTGATGGTTCGTCTATGGATAGATTTCCGTGTTTTCCAGGGAGTTGCACCCCTGTGTCAATCCCTCTCCAACCATAAATCTTCACGATGCATGCAGCTACTTTAGAAGTGAGTCCAAAATGTGTTGCTGTCTGACCAAATGGTAGTGTAGCTCTCCCAAGAGAAAGAACACATTGTTTTAGCAGTTTTAAATAGACCTGAAAGTGTAGTTAGCTTGCCTATTGAATTACTTTCTCAAGTGTATTAAGAAATATACTTGATGGTAGGAAATACAGCGGGAGTGTGTAGACATTGGAGCTAGACAGGGCTATTTCCAAATGTCAGTACCAAAGTGCAAAGAGTTGGAATCATTTTATATAGTAATTATTCTTCATATATATTACTAAGGGTAGCTGGACATGGTTTATCAGTACAAGAAGACACTTGTGTGCATGCGTAAGACTGCAAAACTACAAAGAAATAGTACATGTTAAGGTTAACGGCACATACATATAATGGTGTCAACTATTATATCTGAAGCTCTCCCAAGAGATAATAAGCAAACACGCTGTAGACGAATGGTCTAATTTTTTTTCTCTGCTCCCCTATGAGGCAGTCTAGGGTTATAAATGTTTTGATGATTTATTTCCTTCTTCTTTTTTCTCCTGCTGTTCTTTATGTTCTCTCATCCTTCTTGCATTGTCATAGTCTTTCTCACCCCTTTCTTCCCCATATTGAATTAAGAAAAAAGGATGTGAGTCTAATGTTCATTTTGTTCTGAAAACTAGTTCTTAGTTTATTTCCAAGCACCCCATGCCACACTCGTTTCAGCTTTTTTTTTTTTTTGTGGTAGGAAAGACTGTTTCTTCCCCTACCCATTTAGACTGTTTTGTGGCGCTAAAGTTCTTTTAAGAGCTTTGTTCCAGGTATAGGTGGTTTGTTTTATGAACAACCTGAGGCAAATAAGGAGCATGCTCTGATCACTGGATGCCAATAGATCTAGATGGAATGTGCATGAAAATCATCACCTACATCTTAGTTGTTCCTCGACCTGACTAACTGGGGTGTACTCCTATAGAACAGGTCTTTCCTTAGGTGATTCCCTGGGAGGTGGTGGACTTGTGCAGTTCCTCAGATAAGATACTAGAGTTCCCTTTCCAAGGTTGTGGTCTTTCCTGCTGTACTGTAGCCACTCCTGCAAACCGTAGGTGGTGGCTGGTGTTTCTGTCAGAATTTGTAACGTACTGTTTCGTATTGTAAGCTGACTCTTGGAGGGAGGGAGGAAAATACATCCCCCTGTGGCATGAGTAGCTCTGTACAGAGATGATGTTCCCAAGTTAGGATGTTGCTTCCTGTCACCCGTCTTAGGCAGACCTGGAGAAGTTTTTGGGTCATAGCTCTAATGATCCAATACAGAGATTCTCTGACACTTAATGATGCTGAGGAGGATATATCTGTATATATTATATTTATTTCTTTTTCCTTTCTTGCTTTGTAATGTTTTAGGGCTGAGGAATGGGGAAGGAAAAAGATATCACACTTATGTATTGTCAGGTCAGTAAGTGGCCAGACATGTGACTGCAGCATGTTGGTGATCTTGAGAATTAGGAGCAATTTCTGTTTGCAATTGTGGGGTTCAACTGAGTCAGCTCCCTGAGAATGAGTAATGGTGGCTGAGACATTGCCTTGTTTGCCTGTCTCTGTTCTGTAGTCACCATTGAGGAAGTCGTAAGTTGGTGTCTGTCTCTACAAGGATCTTGTTTGTGATGTGCTAAGCAAGAAGTAAAAGGAATTACACACTTGTCTTATGGTTCACCAATCCACAGACCACAAAATGAGAAAGTGATCTAGCAAATGACCTGTACATAGGGCTTCAAACTGACTTTGGCCTCTCATTTTGAGATAAAGTGGACATGCCAATTAGATCCTACTTTTTTTTAGCTTGTGTGGAATTGAGGTTGTCATTCCAGCTCAGCACTCTGTCTTGTGAAAGATGTGCATGCATCAGTTGCATCTGGAGAAATAAAGTATGCTGGCACCATCTTTAGAGTCTTCGATTAACAGCTTTCAGTAGAACATGAGCTTGTTGGTGAGGAGCTCAGATCTAGTATTGAGCCTCATGAGTCTGAGAAAAATTGAGTAGCCGGGCTGAGCATGCTACAATGCCTAATCATTGTTACTTTTTTTTTCTGGGGCCAGGTTGGCCTCCCTGATGTTTTCTCTCATTAGTAGGAGGTTGAAGAGGGACTGGTATTTGGGAGGCTGTATTTTAATGCAGTATAGTGAAATGTGAAATATCCAGGGAACAATATAATTGCTTAACCTCTGTGATGACTTACCAGCTGCATCCTCTCCCAGACCTTGTATAGAGATCATTTTTTTTTTTTCCCAATACTGAATTAAAAATGAAAAAAATCAGCTGGCATTACCTTCTGTCTTCTCCACTATTGTTTTCTTCCTCCTTTGCTGTTGTAGGGTTATTCCAATTCAAAGCAGGGTAGCTTTCCAGAAATAAAAACCTTGTTCTACATGGAGGTGAATAGCTTGCCCGTGATATATGTTAGGTTATTGTCAAGCGAAAGTACATGTTTTCCTTACTCTTTATGCTGTGCCCCACAACCTCTGTAAGTTTATTTTTGGTTTCCAAGCTGAAAGAGGAGGAACTTTTTTCATTTTATTCGTTTTTTTTCTGAAGCAGTGAGAGGTAATTTGCTTCTCTGTCAGTAGTGATGGTTCTAACCCTTAGCCTTGGGGAACAACAAGAGTTGGATATAATAAAGTACATGATGTTACTTGTGTGGTAAATGTTGAGCCGGTAGTTGTGTGTAGGAGCTCTCTTGCTTGAATGCATCCTGGGCAACAAAGTGCCAGCTATACCCTTGCAGAATTTGGTGTGGGTTGAGTGTGGGGTCATTTACACAAAGTTTGTAGGACTGGGACTCTTACTGTTGTTAAAGCTGATGTCAGTACCCCATGTTACCTTTGAGAAGTGGATGTTCATATTTCTCCTGTAAAGGCAGCATTAAAAGGTTAGTCTTAAATGCCAGTATCCCCAAATATTATACATTAACATTAAATGAGCTTATAATAATAATGGGGAAACCTTTAGGAATCACAACCTTTGGAGTCATTTGAACCGTCTGCTTTCTGTCAATTTTGGCCTTTTAGAAAGTGCTAATTCTTGTTAAGTCCGCATGAGAGACTTGTTTAATGAGCAGATTAAATGGGTGATTATATGTCTTTTAAAAATGTTTTTTGTGGACGGGCTTCCTGATGCCACTCTCCCATTTGGCACAGCAACATAGAGCAGTCTTTTTAATTACCCCTGCAGGGTCACTGGGACCCAAGCTGTTTGCTTTATTAAACCCTGATGGCGCCTTTGGAGCAGCTCCTTCTAAACTCTGCTGTCACAATTGTATCTAAATTAGCATCTGAGTGACCCTCTTTTCAGGCTTTCCAAACCCCAGCTGACAGGGATTGCCAAAAGATGCTAATTGCTTGGGCGGGCTAGGAACAAGGGCTTGCCAAGATAACAAAAGGACTAATGTTTCTTTCAATATGCATCCAGATTCACATAAGTACCTCTTTTAATTACCAAGAATTATTGTAATGCCCAGTCAATGGAATAATTGACCCTCAACAGCGAGAGCTTATTATGTAATAAATAATGGCGTCAGCCTTGTCAGAGTAGCAGGTACTGAGGTGATTTGCTGGACTGAAAGGAGCTTTTCTCAGCAAGGGCTCTGGGATAGACCAAGGCATCCCAGTAGGAGTCTAGCAGAGGGGACTAATTTGAGTTTAACTGAGAGGAAATGTACTGAAAGCTTTTAGACTTATCCTTATGATGACAAAGGAAGAAATAAAAAGGATTGGGTTGGTAGTTTGGCAGCTTACATGGAGGGAATCGCTCATCGATGAGTGTCAAGTGTTGTACAGCTACTTCTAGTCTGTGGGGTTTATAAGAGCATATTTTCATCAGGGATGATGGGGGATAATGAGAGAGGGGTTTTACTGTCTTACCCTAATTTATAGCTCTGTTTCAGCACTGCTTATATTCACTGTTCTTGCACAAGAATAAGATGACATTATTAGAAACAAGCAATTGATACATGTAAAATATCTAATTTTTCTGTGTAGAAACACAGAAAAATTCCATTTCAACTCCCAAATCCCAGGACATGCTGCAGACTGGAGGGGTTAGATCTATTCTCAACGACACTGAAGTAAAACCAGGGTTCATTTATTTTGTTGGTGTGCCCAGAATAAATCAGAAATCAAGATCCGGCCTTCTATTCTGAAGTCTCCACGTTCATAAAGAAAATACAGTCTACAGTAGAGCAGTTATCCCAGTGTTCAAAGTAGGCTCTGGGGATAATCTAGCAACTGTTGGCAAATATATATGGAATACACATCCAGACATGGAAAATCCCTTCCCCTCCCCCTTGCAAACATGGAAAGAGGCTGTGCACACAGCATGCTCCTGGGGGAGATGTTTGTAGTCTCATTTATGACAGGGCTCTTGTCCTTCTAGGTCAGACTATTGCAAGTTTGGCTTGAGATATGTTGGCAGAGATACTTGGGGAAATCTGCGTAGTGGCTGCCAAAACAGGTTTTGGACCAAACTATGCTTTTCAGTGCCTTGCTTTTATGATTAAGGTCACTCCTGCAAAGCATGCGTAAAGCAAGAAAATAAATATTGACTTGGCTAGGTGATATATGAATAGCACTTTTTGTTGTGTTTATAAGGTCACCAGAAAGATTTGATGGAACTGCATCCTTGTGCTGAATTTCATTTTGGTCTATCCACTGTGGTTTCCTTTGGGAATACTTTTTGTGATGTACAATACATCAGTATTCTAAAAGAAATATATTCTGGTTCGGAGATGTTTCCAGTGTGATGCTCCTTTAAGCAGATATTTCTTGCTTTGCATACTGCTTAACTAACAGCATGGACATCCAGTGGAGGTTTAGCATAACATAAGAAATATTTCAGTCGAAGGCTGATAAGCTGAGTAAGAATGGAAAATGAACCTTGTAGATTAATTACACTTAAGTCATATTAAGCCCTTTCCATTTAAATGTGCTCTTCACTGTTCCTTCTAATCTGTCCTTAGATGTCACTCAGACTCAACATTTTCAAATTGCCAGAGCAGGAGAGAGGAGCAGGTCTGAGGATAAATTTTGTCCAGCAAATGCAGCCATGTGCTTCTGAAGAGCTCGGTCTCCTCTGAACAGACATTTAGGTCACGATGGGATGGCAGCACAGCAGTAGTAGTGGTATTGGGAGCTAGCTGTACTTCATCACGTGATCACCAGATAGAAATATTTTCTGAACTGTGAACCAAATTTAAGCTGTACTTTTTAGGATGTATTGAACTCCTACTGAGACTACGTGTTCTCTCAATAGAGAGTTTGAGCTGATACAGTACACCTGAGAAATCCTGAGAGTATCCTGGCCCTTTCACCCTTTTTTTCTCTCTGAACTATGCACCTACACATCCTGTTGAAATTCCTGAGAGTCTTCATGGTCCTGCTGTTAGGTTTGTTAAGGAAAAAGTATCTATCTGTACAGTGTGCTCTGTATATTCAGCACCAGAGAAAGGGGAGAACCAAAAAGAACACGCAGTATTGCACAGTGTGAGTCATGTATACATTACTGAGGTGAGTACACAGATTTGGCAGGAAAGGGGAGTTCTGAGGTGGGATAGTGAAGAGAGTGAGTGAAACAGCTTTGATAGTGTTTTCCAAGGAGCAGCTTCAAAGAAATTGAGGATGTTTGGCTGAAAGGGCTGTCTATGATGGGCAGCAGCTTCAGATACTATTGAAATCTTTCTTTGAAGACCAGCCTTAATTTTTCACCCTTTTCTACCATGATTCCCTTGCTGCTTTGATTTGTATGTTCTCCCCCCCCCACCTCCTTCAAGCTCCTTTTTTTTCCCCTTTCAGTGGGGCTTGAAGCCGTGAGAGAGATTGGGATGTGCCCACTGATGTTTGAATGAGGTGGCACTCATGATGAGTTAAGGAGATCAGTATTATAAAGCTTTATCTTCTGTCCTGTGTGCTCTGTAGGCAGAAATATCAGCTGATCATCGTCCTCCTTTTATCTGTGACTGTAGGGCTAGTCGCTCTAAAGTACCCAGACTTGAATGATAGCTAAAGTAGGTGATGAGGTGGCAGGGAAGTTATGAATTATTTTACATCTATTTTTGTTATAGAAGATGAAGGGGAAATTATTATTCCAAGGGCATTTTTTTAATGGAAATCAGTGTGTGACCTTAGCAAATCTTAATGTTTTAGGAGAAAGTTAGGAGATCTATTGAAAATTCAAGTGTATTAAGTCACTCAGATACTGTAGTAGAGATAATGACAAGATAGAAGAATAAATCTGTATCCCATAAATTCCTTGATAAAAGTTATTCTATGAATGGAACGTAGCAAGTACTTTCAAAATCCCTTCCTGTTCTTTTTTTAACAAGTGCTCCTGAAAACCTTAAAGGTATGCAAATGAAGTCTGTCTTCAAGGGAGAGCATAAGAATTAGATATAACTTAATTTCCAAGAGCTGAAGTAAAATTAAATTGAGGAATGAATTTTCCTATTAGAACAGCAATAGCCGTGGATAACTCCATCAATTATCTTTTAAATTTTTCCTGATACGGTTTTATGTAAGTGAATATGGAGTTTGGCCCACAGAGATTTCATACATGAAGAGCATAAGGGAAAAATTAGGTTAATGTAACCTAAGTCAAAATGACATGGCTTTGGTGAGGAAATTGTAGTTCTTTAAATTATCAGCATTATTGAAGAAGTTGATGGAAGATAAAGTCAACCTGGATAAGACAAATTACTTAGGTTTCCTAAAAGCTTTCCAGAATCCCCCTGCTAAGATTCTCTTGAGGAAAATGAATAGCCATGTAATCCAGGGCAAAGAGCTAGTGTGGATTAAAAACTGTTGAGGCAGGTGTGTACATAGGAAGCAGGATTGTGACAAGGTCAGTAAAGTGACCTAAACACAGTGGTGCTTTAAGGAAAAGATGATGGAGAGTGTAGAAAAAGAGGGGAGGAAGCTTCTGTCAAGTTTATCCACAGAGGAGGCTGATGCAGGAGATCCTAGAATAGAAATCACCTGTTTGTGAGGCTGCTACGGAGGCAGAAAACATTAGTGAGGGGTTGACTTGGGAGGGAGGGGGAGAGAGATTCCACAGGCCTTCTGAGCCTCTAGCAGAGAAAAGGAGGAATGGGAGAATCACAGAGAACAGTGAGCAGCAGTGTGTCAAGGGCCACTCAGGAGGGACTAGCAGACAGTGATGTGCAGTCAGAAGCAGCACGCAGGTTTCGGGTAGATTTAGCTTGAATATTGAAGCATAAAATAGTATCCAAATCAAGGAATCTGAAATTGCGCAGAAGATTAAGATGATTTGATCTAGAAGAAAGCTTTTAAGAGCATTTGGGAAATAAATTCCACAGTTCATGTAGCATGGGAAAAACTGAGCGGTCTTCTGCCTATCTTACCCTGAAAAAAATATGGGGGTGTTTGAGATTAAAATGCTAGTAACAGATCCCTTTCCTGTGGAATGATTAAAGTACCCCAAATCATGTGCTGCACTGAGAGGAGTTATAAATAAATAAACCAGCCTTCAGTAGTAGTCCGTCTAAGCAATACTGCAATGTAAAGTGTGAAAATGCGTGTAGTTCGTGCCTGCTTAGAGTAACATTTCAGTTCTCTTCAGACTTCTACAAGAATTGTCTGTGTCTCTCCTCTTACAACTCTTGTACAGTGGCAATGGCTGCTCCACTGTCTCTTCTGGATCTCACTGGAGTTCTGCCACAGCACGGACTAATTCTGGCCATCCCTGAGATATATTTGCTGAGATGGGTGGCCCAAGTGTAGCACTGCTTCATCAAATGTGAAAAACTATATTATCAGAAAACAGTTCTTCCTCCTCTTTAGATTTCTAATTAGCATGGATGCTAGGCCATAGCTCTAGAGTTGTCACCACCTAACTTCTGAGGAAACACAGTTTTTCTTGGGGTTTTTTTGAGACTGGTTTGTTAGAATGTAATCCTACTGCAATGAAATTTCTAGTGAATTTGTATTAACTTAGTAAAATGACGTATTTACTAACCCTGGCTGAGAAAGCATGGTCAGTCTGTAAATTCTTTTGAGGATGAGTATTTGTAAAAAAAGACCTTCAAGAATGTACTTCATAATCTAGCAGAGGAGCCCAGTTTGTTCTGTTGCTTCCTTTGTAAACAAAGCTAGCTAAGCTGTAGCTATAGTATGGCAATTATGGGAACACATTATCGTCAAGTTTACAGAAATCCTGGATGATTGCTGACTTTATACTAGCCTAAACAAGCAGAGGAATTCTCCAGCCATCAGTCCTTTCACAGACTTTGACCAGTTTCCAAGCAGCAGTTACCTCAGTCTTTCCTTTTCCTTCCATACAAGCTGCGTAAATACTCTAGTACTTAGTTTAGACAATATCCTGAACAGTCTTCAAACTTTCGCAATTTTTGTGGTAGCTGGCTGTTTTCAGAAAAGTATGAATTAGAACTTTTTTTTAAAACACAGGGCAAGTAGTTCTCATTCAGTCACAACTTTGCAAATTCTGGGAGATGTTGCTTCAGCTAAGAGTAGTTCATTTTCTAGCAAATACATTTTTTGCTTCAAATTTAATATTGTATAAAGCTGATAATGCCGTAAAATTACTCAAAATTTATTGTTCTTTACTATGATTGTCTCAATGTAGATATCATTTGGTTGTGACACTCTTTGTGTTTTGTTTGTTTGTTTGGGTTTTTTTTAATTCTGTATCTTTACCATGTACGGTTCAAGTCTTCTGCCATATAAAAAGGTTTGAAGTTTTTCTATCGCTTTTTTTTCTTTTCAAATGCTAATTTCATTACTTGATTACCTGGGTAGGCATGTTAGCTTCTGAAGTCTTGACAGTACAGGAGAACCCTGAAAATAGGAAAGCATAGGTTTTTTAAATCATACTGGTTCTAACTTTTTTAAAACATCATTTACTAACACCTATTTTATTATGTTGCCTGACTAAACTTTTTGGAGAAGGGATGTCTTTGTTTCATTCACTGAGTCTTTAACATTCTAGAGATATCCAATTACTTTCTAAAAGTAGGGGAACATGCATCATGCATGCGGTATACCTAGTATTTTTCAGGTTTAAAAAAGGTAAAATTCCAAAAAGAAAACCCACAAATTGATGGGTTTGATTAAAATTTAACTAAACACTTTGAAGAAAGGATATCATTGTTGAAAATGCACTAAACAAAATATCTCTGAGATAATTTATCAAAAATAAAGGAGGCTGCACATAGCAATGATTGGATTTGTAGGATGACAGAAAGGCATTATTTAATGGGA
This sequence comes from Tyto alba, assembly GCF_018691265.1. NCBI lineage: Eukaryota > Metazoa > Chordata > Aves > Strigiformes > Tytonidae > Tyto > Tyto alba. The sequence goes on along the minus strand of NW_024881282.1, from coordinate 21,569,121 downwards.
TAAAGAAAGGTCTTTAAAATACAACATGATGCAACGAAGAGGCCAGTTGCTTTGTGGATCACCTCGTGTATTAATATTCCATCTCACTAATTGTGTGCATCAGACGTTTGGCTGATACTGAGAAAGCAGATGAGTGTAAGGAATTTGCTGCTCTTGTCACAGTTACTTCTTTAGAAGAAGAGTGCACTGCTTGTTACTCTGTTTAGCTGTTGACGCTAGTTGTGTTTTTTTCAAATGAAACAAAGTCTATGTACAAGAGAATTGCAAACGGAAAGTTAAGTCAACTGTCTGCAGAATTTTTTTGAACTTGTTTACTTGCCTGCTGAGCTGTGCCATCAAAGTCTTAGTTGCAAAAGCTGGCTTACACCGTTCTGGGTTAAGTGATGTATCACTGAGCATTAGAAATATGTGCTATATTTACAGTGTGGAAAATATTTATTTCATAGCTTATTTAGGCAGATGTGAGCAAGTGTGGGAAGTATGTTAATATATGGAAACGCATAACTCTTTAAGTCAAATGTTTCCACAGTTGGTAATATCCCCAGCACAGATTAAATTTCCACCTAAAGCACAGCCATGTTCTTCACTGCCCTTCTCAACCTTGCCAAGTGAAGGCACGTCTCTTCAGCAGGCAGGGATTTGGTTTACTCAGGAGTGGTTTGCTCTGGTCACTTCCATAACAGGCCAAGCAGGCTGAGGGTCACAGACTGTCCAGCTTTAAGCAAGAGGATAGTGTTTAAGCGGGATTTATGGCAAGCCAAACCATACAAATTGTTGCTGTATCAGGTCACTAATCCAGTTAGTCCTCAGTCTTCTCTCAGGTTACATGCAGTAGTAGTATTTTTCAAAAAACAGGAATTGGACCATCAGGGATTGGCTTGAAACATGAAAAGCTGCTGATTAACCATAGTAATCTGGATGGCAGTGGGGAGCACCTTATGCCCTGATCCATGAGGATTTATACCCTAAAAACTGTAATCCCTGACTTGGCCCTCTTTGTCGTGTCTTAGAGGGCTCATGGCTGGTTGGTAGAGCATATGTTACTGATCCATACACAGGTCAGCTCGATCGCACGGTGTTGGCTCTCTTTGAATCCAGCTGCTAAGCTACAATAAAAGAAAGCTAAAAATACATCAAATATTTTCCAAATTCTCCTCTGCCATGAAAGCAACTGGGTAGTTGCAGAAAGTCATCACGGAGTTGTAAATGGGAGGAGCTGCCCCCTTTAAGCAGTCTGTCTAATTACACAGTGCATTCCAGTAGGAAATCTGAGGGTTTGCTCTTGTTATGTAGTCTCATACCAGAAGAGCCAGTGGGGGGGAGGGAGGGCTCCTCCATGGCTGGGGTAGGTTGTGGGCTTCAAAGAGATCTTGTTGCAATGTGTTCTTGCTTTGCGGCAGGCAGGCATTTCTACTTCTAAACTTGCTCCCGCCTTCACTTCGAACATCCCCTTGTCCTTTCTTCCCTCCTGTCAAGGGTGATAGCAGAGGGAAGCCGTGGGGCAGGCTGGTGATCTTGCTGGCTGGTGGTGAGCTTGTTCTGGTTTCGAATACCCTGAAAGTGTCTGCAGTGTACAGGGATCCTGCTTGTGTTCTCAGACCCTGTCATGGTGATGAATGCACATCCAGGTGCACTACTTGAGCATCTCCACCTACTTCATGATACAGTTGATAGCTATATGCCTGTCCAGGTGGAAAATTCCAGGGTTTTTGTCAATCAAGAATATTCCAGTGGCCAGAAGGGCTCAACTGGGTGCATTTGTGCAGCTGAGTGGACTGGATTTTCACACTGCCTCTTATTTAACACCTTTCACTGCAGTTAGAGATTTTGTTTCTCAGTTAAGCTAAGTGTGCAGCTAGTGGCTTTTTCTGTTTGGCATCTACAGAGAGGAGGGTGTCAGTTTTCTGCCAGCCTGTCAGGTTGATGTTAACTGAGCCCCTGATTGTTTCCTCTCTACTCCTTCTCCGAGATCTTAATGCGGGGCTAATATTGCTGATGGGCCCATCTTTTGAATACCACCACTTGCTTTCTCCTTAACCTTTCGGTGGAAGTGGTGCTCTTGGTGGTTGCTGATCAAGATGACAAGGGAGATAGCAGGGAGTAAAGTTGCTTTTGGAACTATAGATTTCCACCAAAGGATGTGATCACTTCTGCTGCAGATTTATTCCTTGATGATAAACCAAACTGTCCGATAAGCCTCTCACCTGTGAGTGAAAATGTCACATCTGATGCTGTTGTCATCCAGTTAACTCTCAGTTTGAAAAATAAAATCAAAAAGTTTTCCACAAGAAAGTATCAGCTTTTATGGTTCATAACACTGTTCATGGTTCTGGGAGGTCTCATGAAAGAAAAGTTAAATCAAAGGCCACAATACCATTGATAATACTCAAATGCTTAGGGAAGGCAAAAGAGATTAAGAATTTGCCTTGTACATTGCAAGAGAGCAAACATGGAAGGGAAATACTACTTAAAATATAGTCCTACTATTATTAGTTGTACTTAAAATATATATATATGGAGGTGGGGCACCAAACAAGGAAACGTTATTAATGCTAAAGGATGGTGTTGATGCAAAGGGATCTAAACAAGCCCCGTATAAACTTCAGCTGAAGAGTACTTGTGAAGAGCTGCTTTCTAGGGTGAGGAAATTCCAGGCTGGCTCTCCAGTAATAGTAGCAGTAGTAGAGCAAGGGAGAAAAAAAAAAAAATTGCTTTGGAAGGAGGAGATTAATGTTTTCATGAGGTGACAAACTGACAGTAATTTCATATTGAAAAAAATAGAACATGTCTGCACTTGAAGTGGTGCACCAAGAGCCACAGGAGTCAGAGCAGTTTGCAGCTCTTAGAGAAAGCTAAGTGTGTGCTTGAAATGACACTTTGCTGCCAATGTGAGTTCACTCACTGGCAAGATAGCTTCCAGTTAGAAACTCCTGCTAGTCTGCAATAAATTTTCAGTTATAGACAAACCAATTTGGCATTTCAACGTTATGATATCTTTGGTATTCATTTTTAATATTTTATCACTTCAGAAGAGTTGGTTTAGGGTTCTACACTCTGTCCTGTGCATTATGTGCCCAAGTAGTATGATGACAAGAGCGAGGTCTCCTGGATATAGTAGACCCAAGACATGTCACTTCATAACAAATCCTAGATGTGAAGGATGTGTATCTTCCTGTTAATTCCCATTTTGCATCAACCCAGATAATTGGGAATAGAATAAACAATGAAATACATATGTATGTTATATCCTATTCAACCTCTGCTTCAAAACTTAGGGTCAGCAAGATTCCTAGGAGGTAATCAGAGTTGTCAGCCAGTTGCCTTTTGGTAAGTATTGTTATCCTGTTTTTCCAAAGAAAGCTATCAGGAGCCATAATTTTTCTTAGGAGTTTATTTGCTGTTAAAACAGAATCTGATTATTCCATTTCGAGCAACATCTAGAATGCTTTTTGGTAACTGCGTTGATATATACCAAACCAGAAGAACAATTTTTATCAATCCTTTTGCTTTAACCACTACTGTAGTGCATAGCCAAGAAAAATGTGGGCTTTTTTTATCCTACAAATCTTTTCAAAATAGTAAGAGGAAAACTAATTTCATATAGATGACTGAGGTTAGGAGCAGTACATACTTGATTAGTTCAGACCACAGAAACTCTAGTCTGTCTTGGAGCTGTTTAATTACAGATTCTTTCAGCCTTGTACTTAAAATTATAGTAGAACTGGAAACCTTACAGATTAATGTGTTACAAAAGTTCATCCACATTGTTCATAAGACAAGTCAGATAAGGTGCTTAACATGAATATCAGATTATGTGAATAGAGCACAGGCTTACGTTCTGTTTCATTAGTTGTGCGTACTGTTACATTGCAACTGCATTTTTTTTGAAGGGGTGGGTTCTTGTTTTGGGGTTTTCTTGAACAGGGATTCACTTAAGGTGAGTAACAAAAGAGGAAATCAGACACACCTGTGTTGTCCTCCTCTGTAGTTGAACTACTATGGAGTTCACTGCTAGGGTTGGGGGAAGGAGGTGGTAGGTGTCTGGTATGGTTCTGCAGATCTTTACTTCTAAACCCCATCCTCAAGAAAAGAGTTTTTCTGGAAGGGTCACTTTGTAAGCATCAAGAAGCCTGTGACAGATAGCAACCCCATGTTGTCACAACTGTCGTTTGACCAGCGTCCTCACTTACCGTAGGTATGGATGGTTGGGTAGAGCAGCTGTGGGTTCAACAGCTAAAGGTAGGGTTGGAAGCCAGCACCAGTCTGGAAGTAGACTTAGATGTGTTAGTACGTTTAGTTCCACACTCTGTGTGCCTTGCTACCAGTTTGCATCTGTTCTTACGTAGCTTCTGGATGCCCGTGCCTGAGCCTCAATGGTTTGTTCCATAGGAACCCTCTTTACTTAAACCATATAGACTGAGGAAGGACAGTTATTGTTCTGGGGAGAACTACTTTGTTTTTTTTTTTTAAAGGTTTTATTTTCATCTCAGAGACAAGATTGGTCCGTGCAAAACCCGTACCAGTCTGTTTATTTTTGTACTGTTAAACTGGCCTCACTTTTGGTTTTGGGAACCTTTGCACTTTCTAGATGTGTCGGATAGAGTGGGTAGAGATTGTGTACCTTGTATGCTGGGTCTTCTGCTGTAAAGCTCTACTGAAAACCTGTGTGGTCTCGGGGCTTTTTGTGTTTGCATTAGTTTTAATTGCCTCTGTGACCCCTCTTCCTCTGTTGGCCTTTCAAGCTCTGTGGGCTCTTAGCCTCGCTGATATCTCTCCACAGGATCTTTGTACCAGGAAGCATCCAGGCTTGCCTGGAACTCCCCCAGCCCTGCTGTCCAGTTATATTCATTAATTTCTCTGGCTTTTATACTGAACTTCTGGTTTTGCATTTTTAATACCCCTAATTCATTTCCTTCTGTTCTGCTAAGCTATAGATGAGGAGTTTATTAGTTTTAGCTCTCTTTATAATACATCTGTTTCAGCATGTGACTGCTTTTTAATTTCTTTCAGAAGCATGGTATTTAGTTGTCCTCTGAGAAAGGGGTGTAATTTATAAATACTCTTCTGGACCAGTTCTTTTATGCAGCACTTCCAGTTATTTGATCGCCTGTGTTAATTTCTTCTATTGTTTCCTTTAGTTACTAATTATTTTTCCATACTGTCGTTCTTCTCTGTATCCTAGGCAGTGTTTTTAAATTTCAGTCTTTATCGTTGCAGTCAAAGTAGAATGTATTTTCTGCCTTAACCAGCATCCGAAGTAACTCTAATCCTACACTAGGAAATTTTTCAGTCTCACAGTATCTATTATGTAAAATCCAAAGTGGTGATCCATGAATTAGAGCAACAAGAGGTACTGCAGTTTGATCAGAACACAGCTGTGTGACTTCCCACTGGTCTTTATTTTCACTGAGTGTGTCTAAATGGACTCTTGGGAGAGCTCTGCAGGGAACCCTGACTGTCCAGGTCAGGAACATGTTGAAATAAGCTGTGGCTCCGTTCCAGCCCACGCACCAGCATTTCTTTTCCATGAAAACTAGAATGTAGGAGATGTCAGCTGCACATTTGTGTCTTGTCCCTGTATGGACTTTGAACACAGCCCTGACACACCCTCAGTCTTAATGGTACTCCTGCATCAGCATTCAGATGCACATTCTGATTCTCACTTGGGTTTTTATTTGTAGAGGTCTACCTCTTTCAATTCAATTGAATTTCCAGACCTAATTTTCCTATACGTACACCTCCTTTGGACCCGATGTATTTAAAGGATAAGCCATTAAAAGCCCTCACTGATATCTGCATTACCTCTTTCTAAGAATTGAGGATAGTACTTACTGTTCTGTGAACTTTTGGTGACTTGAGGCTGCCAGGATCAGTAAGCTTTCTAAGGATATGAAAATCTACAGTGGTTCAGAGATTCCCCTTATTTCTCTGAAATGTTCTGATGTTGACAGTAGTATTGCTGGGCTATCTTATCTCTTGGTCTGGATTCTTTGTGGGTTTGATGAGAAAGATCTACAAATTCTTGTGGTGTCTTGAATCAGAAGGGGATAACTAAAAGAAAAAAAAAGTTTTTCAGTTTTTCTTCTAATTGCCATGCATATGTGAGTTTGTTTTTATCTGAATGCTCTAAGAGTTGAGGTGGTCCTGGAGGAATAATGACATGTCATTGGTGAAGAGGGGCACTGGAGAAAGGCTTGTTGAAGATGGGGAACTTGCTTCTAGATTGCTGAACTGTGAATATGGCAGAAAAGAGGCTAGGCAGTCTGGCGTCCCTAGACAAGGGTCTCTTGGAATTTCTCCTACTTTCAGGTACATTAACCTTGCTGAACGCATGAACACTTAGTCGATCAGCTTCTGCTGGAATGTGTTAATTTAGATCTTGTTAGAGCCTTTCTGTGCAGCACTAATAATTGTGTTGGAGGCAGGCCTAACCAGGAAGCCAACCAGGGTCAAGCTGACATCTAAGCAAGCACTGGAATCTTCCCCAAGTAAGGAAACATTAAGAAAACCTGGATTCTGTCAGAGGGAGTGAACTCAAGACTGATACATTTTCAACAGCAGAAGCTTTGCCAGGGATCCAGAGCGGTGAAGTCTCTGAAGGACGTCTAAAGCAGCTATCTTCTGGACATTTCATATTTGTTTTAGCCTTGGAGAGCTCCAGGTTTGATACCCTTTGGTTTGACAGTTCCTTTCAGTACATGAACTCCCCTACCTTCCACCTTCCTGTTTGTTCTCTGAGGAACATGTCTCTTGTAATAGCAATGACATGATGATACTGTTTACATTTTCTGACCGGACAGCGAGTCCTGTCGTTTGCACTTCACTAACGCTGTCAGTCAAGTGAGAGGCACTGAGTCCTGTTACTAGATTATTATCCTGGAGTTGACTGATGCCTGCTAGTTACTGTAACATTTAATTTCGTTTTTCACTTTTGGTGCTTTCTCTTCTGATGATCGGTTATGTTTCATAATTGATTGGGGGGGGTGTATAGGTACACTTTTTATTCTGCTGTTCGGAATCCAATTTGCAGAGAATCACTTATTTTGTAAACAGCTATTTTGTTCTGGTTCTCTAGAATTATGAGTATTGAATGTCTAGAGCTTGCAGTTTCAGACCATGTTAGTCCTGGACTATCACACTTAAGCTCTTAGGTTAGTAAGTAAGATGCAGCTTTTTTGGTGCTTTGTAAAATAGCTTGGACATGATCTTTTCAGGCTTATAGGAAACACCTTGTTCCTATGAGCATGCCCTGGAAGTTGATTGCCAAATGGCACACAAGGTCAGGTTATATTGTTTAGTTTGCTAATTTGCATTTGAACTTGATTTGCTGTCTTGAAACCTGTGTCAGGTAAACCACAGGATGTCTGGACTAGAAAATTAACAGAAGGCACCTTAACTCCTTAAAATGCATGAGCAATACACGGTGTTAGAATCATTTGCAGAAGCTGTAATGGCATGCTAATAGCTGTCTTAGACTGTAACCATGTTAGTCAGGGCATTTGGATGTGGAAACATCCAGAACCTGTCAAAACAGACATAGCAGCTGACGGTGTGTAGAAATGAATCACTTGATCTCTTTGCTCAAGTGATGTGTGAATTGTGCATTTTAATAAAAGTGGGCTTGAACTCCTGAAGTAAGTATATGTGACCTTTAATAAATGCTTTTGCTAATGAAATGACAGAGGCAATTTTATTCCCCTAAATTTAAGAATTTCTGGTTCTTTGCCAGAAGAGAATATAATAGTAGCAAAAATAAGCATTTCTGTAGCATGCTTTGTGGTTGCATCTGAAATCATTCAGAGGCAAGTGAGTATCTTCATAATCATTTTATCACAACTTCCATCCTGTGGATAAGGAAATGAAATTGCAGATGAGGAGGAATGGGCAGGGTGAAGGATAGCTAGTAGCATGACCTTTCAGTAAAGGTGGTGGAAGACTTGACATACAGCAAATAACTGTGTGTGTGGTGGCCTCTTTCACAGCAGCATAAGACACTAATATTTACACCAATTTTTTTCCCTGGCTACGTTTTGAAAGGTTTGGGGAAGGACCACAAAATTCATGCTTATCAAAATGATGAGGTTGGGTGTCTGTGAAGGGAACTGCAACCAGAAACAGAAGTGATTTGGCTTTTGTTTTTCTGCTTAGGGCTGCTGTTCTGCTGAGACACAAGAATTGGACAGTGAACCTGACTGAAGTATACGTGAAGCAGCATAGTGAGCTTCCTGTGCCAAAAAGGAGCATAAAGTAGAAGGGCTAAATACGGGTTAGGAAAATCAAAACAATGTAAATATGCACACACACACTGCTGTCAGTAACATAAAGAGGTTAAAGAAAAGAAAAAGCAAAGATTGTTTTGTGAGGAAGCACCACTGTCATGTTAAACTGGGGAAGAATTTGGCTCGTATTTAATGTCACATCACTCATTTAGAGGCCTAAAAATAGTGTTTATAATAAAACCCCTGACACAGCTAGGGCTAGTGTGATTCAGATGGTTCCTTTCCTTTTTTAATTTGTGAACAAAGCTTCTCCTTTGAAGAGAAGTGTTTGTTTACAGTTGTTTATCAGAGCAGGAAATGGATCAATTAGATGTAATTTTTTAAGTTAATTGACTGCCACTACTAAAACCACCTGATGTCGTGTGGGTGCCAGCAATGCCAGATGAGAAATCTCATTGTTGCTGCTGTGGGAAAGGCAAGGACATGATGGGAAATGTTATTCTTGGCACTCAAAAGATTAAAAATTTTAAATATTTATAGAGTCTTATCTAAAATACTGATTGGTTATTAGTGCCTTGAATTGAGGCAGGGATGTGTGAATCCCTAGAGCTTTATGACTGTATCCCATCTGAATTAATCTGAACCATTAACAGGGAATTGGTGCTCTAAATTTTCCTCTAGCTATATCCTCTTTTCCACACTGCACTGCCTTTATATTTATTTTTTTCTCTTGGATTGTTTCATTAATGATCTAGAATGTAGTAACAGCGCAAAAAAAAAAAAGTTTATTTTTTTCCCCTCTCTGAAGTATTTGGCTTCAGAGCTATATTTGTATCTTTTTTTTTTTTTCTTTTTTTCATGCAGCACAGGTTTATAATCCTTTTTGCCTGCGTGAAAGCAGAATGACTTCATTAGCGTGGTGCTACTGTTTTGCTGTACTGAGTTTCACAATCTTTTCTGCTTCAACAATACTTCCCTGCTGACTTAAGGGTTTTTTGGATGGAGGGGGGAGGTTTGACATAAATATTCTGGGTTATTTTTTCCTGGCAAATTCCTGGCCTGTTTGGAGGCTCAAGAAGCTGTTGGATGTATTTGTTGGAGTTGCAAACCCACATTTTTCCTGTCAGTTGCAGAATAGCTCCAGTTTTTGATGACTGTAATGAGGTCTTTGATAATGCTTCTGCTGCCTGTAGCAGATGGGCTTATTGTGGGAGCCAGGAGCCCTTTCAGAAATCCCCAGTTTCAAAGCTGAGAGAGAAACAGGAGAGCACAAGCTCTAAGTAAAGTTGCCTATCTCACATAATCTTGAGCCTCACAGAAGGACCTCATGAGTCTACAAGTGAAGTTGAGACTATTTGGTGTGGCTAATTTTTATCAGCTAGTTTAAAAAAAAAAAAAAAAAGTATGTTGTATGTTCCTCTGATAGGACTTCCATGTTGCTGTCAGGCCTGTAGTAAAACAGTAAAAGAGAGTGAACAAACTTGGGGTGTACTTTAAGGGCAGAGCAGGTAGGAAAACTCTTCAGATCAGTTATCCTAAAAATAAGTCTCAAATTCTGTACGCTTGTGAGCCTAAGGCAAGCTTAATTAAACTTAAAGGAAAGCAAAAATAAGCATTTAAAATGCTGTTTTGTTTCTCACAAACCTGAGTAAGCCAAAATCTGGATTACTCAATTATGCATGGTTGTGGGATTTGTTTCGTGAGCATTTTCCTGCATAGCCCAGATTCTCAGCATCCTTCTCTTCTTCTCTGTGTGTGCGGCTGTCTCTGAAGAAGGGATGTCAGGTTTTGATCTGGGGGCTCCGAATGTGCTCCAAGTCACCCCTTTTCATATCAGACTGGCCTCATACATGCTGAAAGGTGTGTTTGTAAGGAGGAGGTGATCCAGTGATACTCTGTCAGGTGTTTACCCCAGACTGTCTGCAGCTGTGGTCATGGCTGTGCCTTGGAAAATGGACCGGTTCCCTGGGAGGGATGGCAAAGCCTCACTTTGCAGTGCAAGTTTAATGGGAAGGTGCAAACTGGCCACAACGTGTGGTTTTGTGGCCTGGAGGCTTGTCACTTTTCAAGGAGCTGAACCCTGGAGCCTGGCACTCGGGTGATGGTTTTCCTCTGCTAAAATGTTCTTTAAGGAGCACTACATAACACATGTCTGCATTGAGTTGTCTTTCTCCTTTTTGCTTCTTGATTGAAATATACATTGCTTTATGTTCAATTTAGTTTACTTGTCTGTTCCTCAGAGCTTTTCATTTTTGCTTAACTCCTGCAATGAATTTAAGCATCACGGAGACTGGTGCCTACCTAGCCATGATGTGGGAAGAGTTAATTAAATCCCAACTCTTATGTTCATAGGTCCTCAGTTTCTCCTATCTGATGGTGAGGGAGAAAGCAGTAGGGTATAATTATGCCACATGGTCACCATTTTGAGACGACAGGGTTATTCATTAGAATGTCTGTTAGGTAGCCATTCAGAAGACCTTAAGTGCATGCTCAGTAGGTTAGGGAAAAATGGATCGGATGCTTTTTATCAGCATCTGTCTTTGGAAACCAGCGTCCCTGATAAGGGCTGGTGACTGCCCCAGAGAACTATCAACTCTGTTCATCGTCTCAAGTCAGGCTTTTCAACAAACTGGGTCTCAGTGAGTGTCACCAACTGAAGGATGAACACAAAATTATGAGACTACAAAATTTGAGGTGAGAGCAATGGTGGAGTGGGTTCTAGAAGGTAGAGGAAACAGGAGGGATCTGAGAGATGTAAGAGTAAGAAGGTAGGAAGGGATGAGTGCAGTGTCAAGGGGGTTGGGCCCCTCACTGTTATATATTCTCTCAGTCTTGCCCAATTGATTTCATTTCATGATAGAGAAAAAAAATGTTTTCTCCTTGGTGCTGTCTATCTCTTTTATCTGCAGCCTCCATCCAATGCAATCTAAACAATTCATATTTGGTCCCAATATAGGTATCTAACTTGCTGTTTTGGCTGTGACAATGCCCAGTGGCAGATGATTAGGAAGAGTGTAAGAATAAGAAAGCATATAGTAGTAATTCTGTGGTATAGTCTCCCAGCTCTAAGCAGCTCAGGGATTTCAACACCCAGAAGCAATGCCTTTGTATTTATTAAACCTCAATAGGTTTCTCTTCCAGGAAGCAGTGTAATTTTAAGTTCAAATTAACGTTTTTCAAGTAATGTGATCTCTCTCTGGTTCACAACAACCTGCACGAATCCTATACTATATATGTGAAAGCATATTACCTCTAACTGGTTTTGAACCTGCTACTGGCTGTCTGATCTGGTGTCCCCAGCCCTTGTACTGGAAGAAAGGGGCAAGTATTCGGTTTACCTGCTTTCCGTGATTCTTGTTTTTACAGGCCTTTATATAGTCTCTCCTCCATATTCGTAAAAAGGAAAGTCATCACATTAGTCATTACTCATAGTGAAGCCATGCCATACTCTGATCATTTTTGTTGCCTTTCCTCTCAACCTTTTCTCATTCTCCAGTGCCCTTTTTGGAATGAACAGAGCATGTAGGTGAAGCATAAGTTTTTTTCATAGCAGCAAAATGTTCAAGCATCTTCTATCCTATTCTGAAGTCCTAACATTCAGTTTGCTTTTTTTGTACTTCTGGGTAACAGGATTGCATCCTTAGGCCTTCAGCTGACTATTACTACTATCACTTTTCCCCATGTCTTTCACTTTTCGCTTTAAGTCATTGATTTTTTTTTTTTTATTTTTATTTTTTTTACTGTACAAAAAGTCCTTTTGCCATTTATTTTCTGCTTGGTTTTTATTTTTTTTATATGCTCTCTGAGGGAGATGGTATCATCTTAAACTGTTGTCTTGCTATTCACCTCTTTCCTAGACCATCTGTGAATATCTTGGTTGGCACAAGTCATAGCAGAGCCGTCTGTTGAACTCCCCTGATCATCTCCCTCCATTAAGAACATGGCATTTGTAGTCCTGCTGTTGGCTTTGTATTTTCTAGCTGGTTACTCTCCTGTGCAGGGGCCTTTCCCACTTATGCTGTGGTACCTTATTTTCTGAAGCTCTGATAAAGGACTCGATCAAGCTGGACCAAGCAGAATTGGAAGTCTGAATAAGCAGAGGTTATCTGGTGGGGAAGCCTGACTCGGGCAGAGATTGTTTGCACAGTCTGCTGTACCATGCCCAGAGTTTTTCTTGCTCTTCTGTGGTGTAAGCACAGCAACAGGGTGGTGGGTGCCCCCTTGCAGGCTCTTTGTGCCTCCCAAGGAAATTGCTGCTAGAGGAGGCTTCGTGTGCCCTTGGCCCAAAACTTCTGTTTGATGTAGGAAAAGCTGCCTTAATTGCTGTGAATGTTAGTTTTCCGTACCTACAGGATGAGAAATTAAATTTCCTACCTCATACACATGGTGTAGTGCTCAAAGTAGTAAGCAGCATAGTTCTTGCTGGGGAGCCCTGGCTAGAAGGAAACTGAGAAATGCGATCTAGTTCTCCTTGAAGATCAGTGTGACCCATGCTCCAAAGTCAGTTAAGCGTTCTTGAAAAATACCACAATCATAAGCAGCCTGCATTGTGATCACTGGTCAGAGGTGTATGCAGGGAGGAGGGGGAGGTGCCCACCATTGGACTACATAAACTTCCAGAGTCCCTAAAGGAGGAAAACAGTGGTTTAAATGAAAAGATTGCTGGCAAGCTTTTTAAAAATGCCAGTTGTCTCTGATACTCAAAGACTTGAAAGACTTTAAGGTTTGCTTCTGGTGTCATGGCTTCGGAAAATCTCAATATTCCCACTATTTTAATGTTAATTCTAAAATTACTGATTTTAATTTACTGTATCTTGGAGGCTTTAAGCGGAATATCACCATTCACCTTTTCCACTAGCCAGGCAGAAACTATTTTAAAACTGTTCATGATGATATGCTGCTGACATGACTTTAAAGAGTAACCGTATGGGAGTGTTTCTTTTAAAACTACATACAACATGTCATTGTAGGATTTTTGCACACAGAAGAAAATAAACCAGGTCAAAATAGGTCAAACTTCAGTCTTCCAGTGTGAGGAGCATCTATTTTAAGTGGAAGATGAGAAATGAAATAGTAGCTGTTACCCTGAAATGAAACATGGTGCTGTTTATGTATTTAATTGGTCGGAGTTTGTAATGGGGCTTTGAATTCTGCTGCTGTCAGATCTCGTACTGCTGCTGTCAATCACGGTTTTTCTCTTTCGTAAAAGACTCATGGTAAATTTATTTTGGATAGTTCCTTAACAGGTGTTTCCTCGACGTTACGAATGCTTTAAATGGGAACGGAGCTCCACGTCCGGAGTTCTCAGCTGAAATCACACGGCGGCCTGACACGGGCGCTGGTGTGTTTACTCATCTGCGGCCACGCTGACAGCAGGCGCTGGCGGGTCCCCGCCGCGGCCCGGCCGGGACACAGAACAGATGTCGGGGATTAGGGGGAAGGATTCGGGGAGGCTTTCGGGCTGCACCTTCGCGGAAGTCATTCATTGTGGAGACGCAGACAGGGCCTGCTGGACCTGCGCTGAAGAGTCGGCTGAAATGGGTCTCGGCGGGTTTGAGCGTCCGAATCAAAAACAAATGTTTTCCTGGTACCTTTTAATTAAAGGGAAAGCATAGATTAATGTAATAAAAATAACGTTAGTGCGCCAAATGGTATCATAGTTCTACAGCGTTTTTCCCAAGAAAGCAGCTGGCAACATGGGTCTCTTAAAAACGGTGCTGCCTTGCGCGCTGCCCGCAGAGAGGCTGCCTGGTCTGCCTTGCTGGGAAGTGGTGTGGAGACACGAGGGAGCTGTGCCCTGGGGCTGGGGTCCAGGAGAGCCTCTTCACCTGGAGCTAGTGCTTGTGGTTGTCTTGTCATTTTGTTGCTGTTCTATGCTTAAGAGAATATTTCCTGTGGGACTGCCTTCGGCTGTTAGGTTTGTTAGGCTCTTGTGTTTTCAATGTTGTATGCTCAGAAATCAACCGTTTAGGGAAAAACCAGGGGTGGCACAAAGTGAATAAGAGTGAGTGGTGGAGATTTGTGATGGCCTGAGGTGTCCCCTACAGACATCAAATACAGTACCACATACCCATGAGGTTTGTCAGGCACCTCTGCAGGCCAGGAGGCTAACTTTTGGCTGCAGTTCAGTTACTTAGATTCAGAGCAGGTGTCTATAGCTGTGATTAGTGATGTAGAAAAGAGAATTTATGTAATTCATTACTATCATCTATTGTGCTGTTGATATGATGATATCAGTAAAGGGTGAAGGGAAGGAGGGAGAGCCAGGGTGCATATCCAGATTTTGGCAAGAGAGTGTGGTGGGAATGATTGCAGATGTGCCTTGTACATGATAATACAAGGCACAAAGATGTGGTTGTATGAAGAGGTTGTATGTGCTCAAACAATGAAATAAACTGCTCTGAGAATGAAAATGAAGGGAAAAACCAAGATTTTATGGGGAAAAGTACCCCTTTGTGGTAAGATTCCATTGATCTGAGATGAACTGCAGTCATGCTGAAATAACCCAAAATCTTCAGAGCCTTCAAGAGAGACAATATGATGGCAACAAAAGCTTTCAGCTAACTGCATTTGGAATATGTTTTAAGAACATAACCATTGAGTATAGTAGATCAGTGAAGATAAAATCCCAAGTAAACATGTAGTGACTGAGCCAGTATGATACTCTTTCTAGAGAAATATAACACAGGTAAGTAATGACTTATCTCATTCAAGTCAACCATTGCTATAATAGATTGAAAGCAGATGATCAATAAAATTGAGTTTACATGATGTAGTTTTGCAGAATGCAGAGCCCCCTCTATAGAAGTGGTGTGCTTTCAGTTCCTCTTGACTTCAGTAAGAATTCAACCTGCTCATTGATTTAGAAGCCCAAACCCCAGTTCAAAAAAACTGGAAAAGATCTACTTCATGCTATATGGCTAAGAGCTATTTTGTAGAATTCTTGAGCTATTAAGGAATCTCCAAGATGTAAGACACAGACAGTAGTGTTATCCCGGTAAACTTAATGTTAAACTGTATCAGGAAATAAGTTTATAAGCAAAATATCAAAAACAGTGCTTTGTTTGTGGGTCCCAATGCTGTAGCTCACTGCAAGCAGCAAACCATATGCAGAGCTGCAGTACTTTCTGACAAGCTGCCTGCACGCACAGGTGTCTGCATGCCCCATCTAAATTGTTAGATCAGGGCTCTGGAGACCAGCAGACTTGCTAAAGTTTAGCTTATTTGCCAAATGTGGGGACAAGGTGCAAAATCTAATTTGAACTAATATCGATGAAAGTTTTGCCACTGGTCATTCCAGATCTTTGTATATGCTGTAGAACATGAGTTTTGGTCAGCAGCTTTACTCAGGAGGCAAAATTGTTTAGATGGTTTGTGTGAGTGGATAGATTTGTAATTATACTTACCTGAAATACTTAATAGTGTAGCTTAGTCGATGTGGTTTATGTTTTCTTTTTTAATCCTATTTCTTGAAATGGTCTACAGAAGCACAAAAATGTTTGGTAGAAAGATACACTAAGTGGCAAAACAAATGGAAAAAGAATAAATGCAGACTTGAAACTTTTTTTCCTAAAAAAGTGAGTAAAACAGTCCTGTGAGATGGGAGAAGTGTTATTTGATACTAATATTTTTAAAAGCTGGTTTTCAATATGCTACTAAAACAGTTGTTTAAAAAATTAATTTCAAAACACTCCAGTGAGATTGACCATATTTTCTGTTTTTTTCTCTAAGGTTAGGACACATGCCCAAATTCATACTGTGAAACCATGGTAGAGATGGAGTGAGACCAGGATTCCTGAAAGTGATTTTTCTGCTCTTGATAGAGCACCTTGTAATTCAGGGATGCTACTTCACTAATACTGGGGAGGAGGGAGTATTTGGAAACAAATGTGTGTTTTGTGATGAAGCCAGTGCTGTTGCAGGAGCACAGTTGGAAAATTTCAACACACAGAGCAGGAAATTTGAAGGTTCTGACTCTTTCTGTAGGTGTAACTTGGCTAAACATAACTAGTCCCTTGGAGTTTTAAATTCAAAGGTGGGTTCTGTAAAATTTAGGGTTTTTTTCCGTTGCAGCTTTCATGATAAAGGCACAGTTATTAAATAAGGGCAGCTACTATATACAAGGGTGGTTACCATTAAAACCTGCACAGAAAATGTTATAGGCACCAAACAACATGCAGAACATGACTTCAAAAGGGGAAACATGATGTAGAGTATAAATTTATTTTTTTATATGCAGAGTTGAAACTTACACTGAAGTGCATGAAACAGTGAACAAAACAAACTTTTGTTGTCAGGTCTATCAAAGTTACTGTTTCAAGTTTACTTGGTTCTTTCTATTCATGCCTGTGTTGGTTTGGTTTGAGGGGGAAGGAAATAAAAACTGCAGAGATTCTAAAAGAACGTCTATAGGAGTGACTTTGCTTTCATGCTGGAAAGCACACTTTCATACAGATTTTACTTGAGCTCAGTGAAGTTACAGCACCATGGCAGGTCACCACCCATTAGCAAGTAGCTACCTATGGGCCTACTCTCCCACATCTTCTAGTGTGAGTTCAACTTACAGTCTTTTATTTCAATTTATTGTGTTGCACAACCATCTAGTTGGAGGCATCTCAGAAAACTCTATCTTATGATTCAGCGTAGTATCAAGCCTGACTCAGGTGAGGAAAAATAAATCTGGGATGCCATCAACAGTGTCTTCTGCACTGGGTTTTTTTCAAGGTGTTCATGGTCCACAAGAACATGTGTAAAGGAAGGAATTACTTTTATTCAGTAATTTTAATTTGTGCTGGGAGAGCTCAGACTAATACAAAATGATCTTTTTAGATTTTCTTCACCAGAAAGAATAATTAGTGCCTGGTGTCATTTACCTTAAGCTATTTCCTGAGCTATTTCATCCACTTTAAGGAGAAGGTTCTTCGGTTAATGAGGTCTGTACTCTCCAATAAAATTTCAGGAATCCACTTATATCCGTTTACATGGAGCATGATTTCACTACTAATTTTTAACCAACAGTCTTCTCCAAATGACTTTGAAGAAATATTCATTTACATTTTTTTGTTGAGCTTAATGTAACCAATAATGAAAAAGAAATGATAGGCTGCATGAAATTGCATCAGAGTTTACACTGCCAGTGATCCATAAAATCAAATTAAAACACCATCTGATTAATTTTCTTAATGCTCTGCTATCAGAGTAATAATGGAGAGTAACGTGGGTAGGCTCCTTGTTTAATTGGTAGTGTTGTATACTAATTAAGTAATTGAGATATAGTAATTTTTTTCTGAGGCAAGGCTGCTTATGTAGAATATGTTTTTAGTTAACACAAAGTAGAGATTATTAACACCCTTTGGGACACATTTGACCAATGATATATTAATTTATGTGTCAAATATTAATTTCTGTAAATTATATTAAGAAATTGAATAAAAATAGGTTGCTACCTTGACGTAGTCCTCTATTACAGAAAAATAGTACCTAACAGGAAAATAAAAGGGAGTAGAAGATCTGTAGACTTCACTGTGCTCCTATAGTGTTATAGCTCTAACTAGTTTATCCAAAATCCATGTCAGTGTGTGTGAAGTTGTTTGTTTGTTCCCCTCCCACCCCACCCCCCCTTGAAGACACTAATTTTTGGGTTTGTAGCTTTGTATTTCCCATTCCTGGAATTTTCTGATCGTGAAAGAAAATCAAGCAAGTGATTTGACTTTTTTAGAGTTGCCATTATACTTTCTGGGGTTTCTATACTTAAGTTTGTATTTTCATGCTTTCTTTTAACCGTTATAACTAGCAACTTTAACAAAAAAGTTCTTGCCTGAGACCTATATCTCAACATATTTTGGGCATTACTGGGAATGTTGAATATATGCTTCTGTGATATTGCATTGGCATTGTTATTTTTGCTCAAAGTACTGCTCCTGTCATCCTTCCCTACACTTACATCCAGATATTACATGAAAATTACCAATAAGCTTGATAACTATGTTATAGAAGCTAGACAGTGGATAGATTTCTTACTCTAGACTTCCATATGGTTTTAAGTATGACTGGCAAAATCGAGGAAAAGGAGTAAAGTATCTGAGTGAGGTATCTGATTTTTTTTCTTTCCTCCTTTTACTGCTCTCAAGGGAATATGGCTGTATGAGCGGAGACTGGGAGAGGGAGGAAATAGGTTTGAGACCGGACCAATGTGTCATTGTGTTAAATCCAGCCAGCCAGTGAGGTCATTGTTTTCATCTGAGTCATTTTAGAATGAAAACTCTTACATTATGGAAAATATTGCACATCTTTATTTCAGACATGGAAATATCCAGCCAACCTTTCAGTGGTAGAGCTCCACTGATTTCGCTTGAGGAACTCCTGACTCCCAGTGGTGTAAGCAGAAGGGGAAATCAATTTTTTCTGCCTCATTTTTTTAACACTTTGCCACTAACCCAAAGGGGTTATTCTTCAGGCATGTTTCCAGCCAAGATGCTTGTTGAAGAGGGAGCTGGTAAATCTGTTGATCGCACCTGTCAGCTCTGAATCTAGTAAATCTGTTCAGCCTGGAGCTGGCTACAGTTGCATTGGGGGAGAAAGTTCTTAAGCACTGGCTCATGTCGAGGCTAGATTATGTTCCAACATGCACCAGGAAAATCCTTGAGACTGCATTCTTGGATATTGATTATATTGCATAGTCGGGCTCCAGTAGGCTCAGTCTCTGTGTAGTATGATTTAATTGAGGGACTTGGGCAATCTGCCCAGCTCTGCAATTGATTTGTGTGACCATGAATAAAACCCTGTCATCTCTCTGCACTTGGGTTTTAATATATATGGTCTTTAAGTTAGGCCTGGTATTTGTAGCACTTTAAGGATCTGGTATAATACAGTAATTATAACAGAATTTGTGTATTTTATACAATATAGCAGCATGGGGTAGAGATAGTGATCATCCCATGCAAGCTAGTAGAAATACTAGGAGGTTTTGACTGAAGCTAACAAATGCTGGTTTATCACTTAAAGTGGGAGAAAGCCATTGCTAGTTGATGCCTTCAGAATAATTTATGAAAAATAGATTGGTATGTGACACAATGTCTTCCAGTTGTTACATGGCATGTGCTTACGGTGTCAGTATATGGCAAGTCCTCTGTCACCTTAAGTTCTGTTCAGCCATTTGGTTGATAATGATTTAATATCTTTGCCCTTTGAAGTTTAAATTTCCAGGTCTTTTAAAACAAGAAAACTACCCAGTGTTGGCCCTGACACATTCAGTCTTAAGACAACTCAGAACATGCAGAGTGTGCACAGTGCAGCTCTCTAAAGGAAAACAGAGCTGGGTAATGGTTTGCAAACTGTATAAATGCATCAGATATTTGCAGGAGAGTTTGCACAGTGATATTGTTCATAATCTGTGATAGTTTTTTCATGCATGGAATCCATTCCTTTTCCTATTGAGCTTGGGCTTCAAATGTACTCATGAAAAACATTAAAAAAAAAAAAAAACAAAACTACAAACTGCAGCAAAGTTGTCTAAGCTGTAGCATCACTAAAAGTGCAACAGTTTCAAGATTTGGGATAGAGTGTGTTTAACTTTCTACTGAAAATATTTCGGGAACCTTTAAAGCAGTTTCTGAATCAGCCCCGTTGGTACATAACAAATGAAAGACAACCTTTCCCAGGAGTCTGGAAGTTTCCAGAGTAAAATAGGAGCATTGCTGTGATATGTCCCACTGTTAATGCCTGAACTTCTAATGAGGAATAGTATATTTGTCTGTATATCACACCATCAGGTGAGGCACTGGGACTTCAAGATAAATGTGATGGAATTGTTTGCCCGAGCTGGCAGCACCCTGTCATTGGTGGGAAAATGGCTGAGACGGAGACCCTAGGAGTAGCACCTCAGAGTGGTGGGCTGAGGCAGGCTTTGAAGGCTGTCCTCACTGACTGCATAACAAACAAGTGACTTACCTGATGTGGGATGGGAGCAGAGTGACCATCTGGGATTCCTCTGCCACAGCTTCTCAAGTGATGTACTCAGACCAAGCCACTGGAGGACAGGTAGTGGCAGAGGTGTCTACCTAGTGCATCTAAGTTGACTGCCTTAAGGTGGGGTTAACTGCCTGCTGCTGGTGCGCTGCTTTCTGCTTTGATTATTGGGGCTCTGCAGGTGGAGCAGTGGGGCCAAGGCTCCTGGAGTTGCACTTGCAGCTTCAGTCATGTGTCTCATCAGCTGGATCCTTCAGTGTCATAGATGTCTAGACCAGTGGTATCTCAATGATGGCAATGAACATTTTTTGTGCTTTTACGATCTGTGAATCCCTCACAATAATCGTGTGGCCATCTTCTCCATGTCTCCTTTCCCAAGTGCTGCCAAAGGCAGCGACATTCTATCATCCACGTTTGACTAGTGGGAACCAAAGTGATCTGACTGATCACCTGACTGCAGGTTGGTCTTAGATCCCTAGTGTATAAAGCTGGAATTTGAATTCATATGTAATGATAACTGAGCAGCTTACTGGGTCATTATCCATGCCTTGTGGTGAGAGCTATGATCAGGATACAGGCATGCTTCCAGTAATCGTTGTTGTTGCACTGTAAATACAAAGCCAGCTGTTTCCACTGTGATATTATGCTTTTGCTGTCTGTTTTTACCAGAGTTAGGATGCATGGGTGTATGAGGAAACGAAGTGAAAAAACAAAACAACTTCTATTATTCAAAATACAAATTAAAACTTTGTCTCACTTCTCTTGAACAAGCTAAGATGGTTGAGACCCTTGTTTGCTTTGCCTGAGTCATTTACTGGTCCCCAGTTGTTATCTAACCATGATGTGGTAAGAATACCAAAACAGTCTGGATATCTGACTTCCCATCCCTGGGCACATCTCGCTTGGTTCTCCCTGGAAGTTGTTGTTGAAAATAGTGGCACCACCTGTTGGTGGATGTATTGGGTTTGGGTGGCCAGGTTTTGATGGGGGGGGGGGGCTACAGGAGCAGCTTCAGTGAGAAGCTGCCAGAAGCTTCCCTTATGTCCAACAGAATCGGTGCCAGCTGGCTCCAAGATGGACCCGCCGCTGGCCAAGGCCGAGCCCATCAGTGATGGTGGTAGTGCCTCTGTGGTAACGTATTCAAGAAAGGGAAAAAAATTCCTGTGCAGTTGCAGCTGGAAAGAGAAGTGAGAATATGTGAGAGACACAACTCCGCAGACACCAAGGTCAGTGAAGAAGGAGGGGGAGGATGTGCTCCAGGTGCTGGAGGATTCCCCTGCAGCCCCTGGTGAAGACCGTGGTGAGGCAGGCTGTGCCCTGCAGCACAGGGGGGTCCACAGGGGAGCAGATCTCCACCTGCAGCCCGTGGAAGACCCCACGGCAGAGCAGGTGGATGTGCCCAAAGGAGGCTGTGACCCCGTGGGAAGCCCACGCTGGAGCAGGCTCCTGGCGGGACCTGTGGAGAGAGGAGCCCACGCTGGAGCAGGTTTGTTGGCAGGACTTGTGACCCCGCGGGGGACCCACGCTGGAGCAGTTTGTGAAGAACTGCAGCCCGTGGGAAGGACTCATGTTGGAGAAGTTCATGGAGGGCTGTCTTGGGTGGGAGGGACCCCACGCTGGAGCAGGGGAAAAGTGTGAGGAGTCCTCCCCGAGGAGGAAGGAGCAGCAGAGACAATGTGTGATGAACTGACCACAACCCCCCATTCCCCATCCCCCTGTGCCACTGCAGGTGGAGGAGGTAGCAAAATTGGGAGTAAAGTTAAGCCTGAGAAGAATGGGGAAGGGTTGGGGCGGATGGTATTTTTAAGATTTGGGTTTATTTCATGTTATCCTATGCCGATTTGATTGGTAATGAACTAATTTGTCCAAGTCAAGTCTGGTTTGCCCATGACAGTGATTGCTGAATGATCTCTCCCTGTCCTCATCTTGACCCATGAGCCTTCTGTTATGTTTTCTCTCCCTTGACCAGCTGAGGAGAGGAGTGATAGAGTGGCTTTAGTGGGCACCTGGCGTCCAGCCAATGTCAACTCACCACAGTGGAAAAGGAGAACTATGAATGAAGCTTATTTGCATACTAAGAAAGAGTAGTAAAATGGAGGAAAGAGTTTGAAATGTATTCCATATTGCAATTTAAGAGTTTGGGGTTTTTTTTGAAATAACCTATTCCCTGTTTGATAGGCTTGTGTAGAGCATGTCCTTGATTTAAAACAAACAAACAAAATGAAACAAAACAAAAACCCAAACAAAACAGAAAACCCCCTTAACCTAGGCTTACTAAACCAGTAAGTACAGAGCAGATCTTCCTACTCATTTTGACTGACCAGTGCTATCACTGTTTTTTGCTGTGTTTAAAAGAAAAAAGTATGCACCCTTACAAAACCAGTTTACAAGAGGTTAAAGATAGTGGGACCTAAATTGTTGGCTCCTCAGCTGAAATGAGTGGAGCTAAGATTTTTCTTTCTGTTCCCATTTTTTTTTTTTTTTTTATTTTAACAATATATTACCGCTTCTCTAAAATGAGTGATTTTACTGTGGCAGCCTTGTCATTGGTTGGAAGGCATTCTACTGATGGCAGGAGTTTAAGCTGCAGTGTCTTCAGCAGAAGCACTTGAATTAGTCTCAAGTGGTTTTGGGGTGCTACGTGATATATGGTTTCTGGAGTTGGCTTTGGATGTGCTAGTTACTGATGTTTACATCAGTAGACAGAATAAAAATTACTTAGTTGCTTGCCGTGGGGTCTGTGTGATGACAGCACTGATCAAATTTTGAATTTGTTTCAAAACCAAAGTATTTCTACTGCTCTCTGACCTCCTTAAAAAGAAAAAAAAAATGGTGGCGATTCCTGTTTAGTAGCTCTGCTTTCCTTATTTGGGGGAAATAACTGATAGCTGAAGGGTGTTACTCATTGGGACTGGGTATAGAAATGTTGCATTTCAATGAAGATGTGTTGCAGTACTGTCTTCACTGCTGTCATGAATAGCTGAACAGCTGGAATGGAGCACAGCAATAGCTGTGAGGCCTGAGGAAGGCTTTGTTGTGATATGGAGGTGTTCTTACTATAGTTTTTGTTCATAACCCAGCCCTCTATCCCACAGATTGGAGAAAATCCTGAAAATGCTCTTTATGTCTGTGCCTGGAATGTGCTAGGTGGTTTCTAGTGAATCCTCTGCTGAGGAGCTCCCATCCTGTGAGCAGATGGTGCCACCATGCCAGAGAGGAGGCAGAGGTCAGAGGCAGAGCTGTGCACGCAAGACAAACCAGTTCAGTGTCATGCAGCATAGCAGTCATAGAACTCCAACAGGAAACTAGAGATGAGCAGGGAAGAAACCTTCCAGGTGAGCTCAGGAATGGAGTAAAGTCCTGGAGAGTGTTGTGTGGAAAAAGACTTGCCAGTAATAAAGAGAGTGTCTGACAGGGTTCAGGTGAGATGAATAGTTTTACTGTTATGGAGCAGTTTTTGGGCAGAATTATACTTGGGTAAAATGCATAATTGCAGGCAAAAAGTATTTGGCTTGAGGGTTTTTTTTTTTCGGTGTCAAGCTTAACATGTGAGATATCCAAATTCATAGCCATTGATTGAGATGTCAACATTTATAACAACAATAATAGCGTTTAAACTTCTACTGAACATAGATTGTTCTGCACTTTGAAGGTGTGTCGAGTTGCTTTCAGCTAGAAAAGCAAAAAGTGGAACGTAAAATATTTGAACCAAAAATAGCAGAAAATGCATATGGAATACTATGGCCCTTTTTTAGCCTTTATTAGCATAAGCAATGGAAGGATGGTCAGTGGAAATGCTGATGTGATCAGACTGCTAGCACTTGCAGGATCACAGCCAAAGAAAAGCAAGGCATGAGGATAAATCTCATTACATTTTGCCACTGTGTTATTACAGTTCAGCTCTTTGGCTAACAATAAAGTTATGATTTTCCTCTTATTCCTGCACATCCTTTTCCTTAAATAAGCATATAGCTAATACTGCCTGTATGCTTCTGGCACACTCATATGAAAGGAGGCATGAGGACTCAGAAATGACTGAGAGCTGATTCTGGGACTGGAATGTGTTTGCTTGCTGTTCGTGTGGGTGGCAGAGTGTGTCCGTATATGTTTTAGCACAGCTTAGCTTGCTCTTGGTTTCCGTACAAGATTTACCACTGATCTGTCAGTCCAGCAACAGCATGGAGGATTTAACGTTCAGAAGTGAAAAATGCTTTTGGAAGCACTCACGACTTGGCAGTCCAAGGGCAAATTGCTGCTAAATATGACTGAAAGTTTTGCTGTGGTGAGTGGTAGAAGTTTCTTCTGTGGCGATCAACCACGTTTGTCTTACAAAGGGTATAATTACAAATTTTGTCTTCTCACAAGGAATTTCAAAGGCTAGTAGAAGTATTATTTGGTTCCATGTTGTGTCGCTCATCTTCGTGTGTGTTTGTAAAATGCCCTGAAGCTTCGGCATTGTGGGCTGCTGCTCTCCTGTGTGCTACCCCAGCGAGGCGTAGCCGAGCCAGCGTTACAGCGGGGAGGCAGCTGCTTTAGCTCCGTGCCTGCGGGTACAGGCCTCCCTGCCTTTGGTGACATGGCACGTTAGCATCGGCAGATACATGTGCGTGCATTCTGTGGCATACAAAATATTGAGAAGTAAAGGTTTTGGGGAAGGGGTATGGCAGCATCTGTAACTGGCAAGAGAGAAAAATGTGGCTAGCTACTGGCAATGCTGTTGACACCTTTCAGCCCCTGTTTTAGTTGTGTGCTGCACATGAGTCATTAGAGGAAAAAAAAAAAATCTTTTCTGTTTATAATGTACTAGAGAATTTAAATTATTTTTGTGGGAGGTATGTGTGTGTGTGCGTGCAAGAGGCGGTTAGGTTGTGTCAAGTCTTCCGTGGAGCAAACCTGGGCCTTACCATTAATTTATCTGTAAAAGATTCTGATGGCCTAAAATAGCACTTCTGTAGATAGTGCTGTATTTGAACTTTGTTCCATAACCATGTGTGTATGGTGGGACTTGCGGGGTTTCCATATATCTTCCTTCTCAAATCCTACTGAGCTTTTTTCTTCAGGCATTACAACAATGAGAAAAACGCAAATATAAACTTTGTGCTCTTTTGTTTGTAAAAAAAGCCATCTGTGTTGGACAGGAGTGAATCTTTCCCACCCTGGGTTTCAGGCAGCAGCAGTTTGAACAGGAAGTGCTTTATTTAAGTGAAATATGACTGAAACATTTTTAGTGAGAAATGTCGGGGTTTTTTTAATGTCAGTTTGATGCTGCTCAGAGATCTAAAACAGTGGGTAGAAAGAGTGAGCAAATGGCACAAACGATAGTCAAAAGTGCAAGCTAAATATACTTATGGTGCTTTTCTTTGAGTGAGAATGTGTGTTCCTGGATCCACAAATTAATATTGGTGGAGGATTTGATCAAAATGCTTTTTGAAAATTTCTAAGGAATGATGGAAATGAGAAATGCCATTGCTGGATGTTAATTATAGGCCTGGCTTCTGTTAAGAGTTGTTGAGAGTTACCACCACCACTAGATTTCAACACCACCCAGATCATGGATGCAGTACGTGTTTGATGCCATCACTCTGCCCTTTCCTTGTAAACAACCACTTAACATGTAACGGCTTGAAAATATTCATGATTTATTTGTTTGTTTTCTTCACAGGCTGGAATGGTCTTAAGATGTGGATACTTCTGGTTTGGCTTGTTTCTCGTGCCCACTGCGTGCCTTGTTAAAGACGTGGCATGGACAGCGTAAGTCCTGAAACAGTCCTCTTGATGTTGCGGAATTATTCTGTATGCACGTGTTGCTCAGTCCAGTATTGTTCTGTAAAAAACTACAAAGCCTTTCAGTGAATGCAAAATGGTGACACTCCATTGGGAGACCTCTGAGCAAAGTAAAGTGGGAGTCATTTCTCACCTGCCAGTGCAACCAGCGATGTGAGAGGATGAATAGTTAGTTCTGAATCTGAAGGAGGCAGCCTTGTCTGAGTAATGAAGGTGTGTCATCTTATGATTATTTGTGTTGTCTCCCCTTTACCTAAAGGCAAATTTAAATCAGACATCAGAGATTTCCTATGCCTACATTCATTCAATTCGACTAAGGTTAGGTAGAAAGTAAAAATGTGGCTCTCTAATCCATACCCAGTAATCTCACAGATCTCACAGTCAGCTGCTGTTTAGGTTCTCCCTCAACAGTGGGTCTTCCAAGACTTACCTGAGAGAAGAGCAATACTCTGTGGTTGAAGTACAGTCTTAGTGATTCCTTCCCTGCCCAGAGAGGAGGAACAACCATTGTAAAGTACAAACCTGTGTAATCACCTTCTCTCAAAACTCTGTGGTTTCAAAGTATTGCAGCAGGCAAGCAATTTCAATAACTTTGATTTAAAGACAAGCAACTTGCCTCCTCTGCCCTTGCAATTTGAAATGCAGAAGTATCATTTTAATTTAGAATTTCCAGTGTTATGTTCAGCTTGCTTTTAAGTGTCTTGAGCACCAAAGCTTTCATCCTTTCCCTTGTAAAGCTGTGTTACAGCAAAAAAGGTTTTGCTATACATGGACATGCAATAACCCCATGCAGGGAGGATCCAGGGCATTCCAGCTCTGGGGCAAAAAGGCAGATCCTAGCTGGAGTGAAGAGGGG
The DNA here is from genome assembly GCF_018691265.1 of Tyto alba. Taxonomy (NCBI): domain Eukaryota; kingdom Metazoa; phylum Chordata; class Aves; order Strigiformes; family Tytonidae; genus Tyto; species Tyto alba. Next base: position 21,542,295 of record NW_024881282.1, on the reverse strand, counting down.
ATATAGGTTAGCTTGTCACTTGTCACAAAGGCGCGATGTGAAAGCATCATAACACGTAACACTTCGCTCCAGGAATGAGCTGTCAGTCAGCCGACAAAGTTTCTTAGAATCGTAGAATCAGTTACGTTGGAAAAGACCTTTAAGATTGAGTCCAACCGTAAACATAGCATTGCCAAGTCCACCAATCTTCTCTACAGAGAGATGCAGAAAATACTGAGAAAAGCAGAAAGTTTCCCAAACATAGGTACATTTCAAACACTGGCATAAAATAATAAATCCGGTCATACACATATATCTGAATATTTTCTTCCAATGGGGTTGATAGCACAGCTAAATTAAACTGGTAGTAGGAAAACCTACCAATCAGTAAGTACTTCTTAAATATTTTCCTATTTTCTTCCTCAGATTAGTTTTTACAAGCTACACTGCTAAAATTAAAACTAGGCATCATAATGTAAAATGTCTGTTGAGGCCAAACCATGATTTAATAGTCTAGCACACTAGAGAGGTTTTTTTGTTACACTCATTAAAATTCTCCAATTGAAAATTATTTTATAATTCTAAAGATGAGGCCAAAATGTTTAAATTTAGGTATTTAACTGTGTCTAGGACCTGCTTTTTAAAGCTCTGAGGAAAAAAAAAAAAATCTTAGAATTTATTTAGCATAACAGGCCCTGCTTCTGTGTCAGGCATTATTTAAAATTACCTGCTTAGAAGTCAGTGGGAGTACTTTTGTGATTAAAGCTAAATAGGAGCTGAACTGTTTGCAGCGTTGGGGATCAAATATATATTTTAGGTGTCCAAGGTTATGCTTTAGTTTTTGCAATGTTTTCATGGTAGTTGAATGTCCCAAAGTTGTCCTCTGTTTTTATCAGTTCTTAGCAGAAATTACTCAAAATTATGAAATAGACCAGACCAAGGCAGGCTCATCCTCAGCTATTACTCATTTAAAACTTTGTTACTGACTCAGCCTGTTCTTTAGTGTTTCTTAGAGAAATCTCAGCAACATAATCCCTTCAGTGGTTCAGACCAAGAATGTACAGAGATTGTGAAGCTCTCAAGACAAACGTGTATGTTTGATATTTTCTCAACAGACTTTAAACAGGAGGCTCCTATCAACATTAAACAAAAAATCTGTTCTCTGAGCAGGACATTTTTTTTTTTTTTTTAACCCATCACTGAAAAATTAACACCATTACCATTTTAACTAGGATAAATGAAATGACACAGCTATCAGCACTGCCATATGGAAGGAGTAAAGGTCTGTTTCTTTTCCAAGAGGCTTGCCATTCAAAACTTGAGCCCAAGGCCCCTGGAAATCAGCCGGCACATTTCCACAGCAGCGGTTACACCACATTTCTGTCTGTAATTCAGCAGAATCTGGTTTTGGCCATAAAATTCCAGCAGCTCTGACTTCTCATGGTCATGGAATTTATCCCTTTCAGTTTCTTTTGGACATGAAGCATATGTCCACAGAAAGAGCATCCATATGACCCAAAATCTACATGCCTAATTTCAGTACAAGATGCCAGAAAACCATAAATACGGCACAGGGTTTTTGTCTTGAAGGGTTAAAAAACAGAGGTTTTGTGCTTAAGGGTTAAAAGCGATAGGAAAGTGTATTTCAAACCCATACAAATCTTTGTTTCTAAACTGCTGTGCTGCATCCACTATCAAAACTTGTAATGCTGGAAGCAAGAGCTAGCTTAACACATTCCCTTTGTTGCGCTGGCTACAGTTGTCAACATACCTCTTATGTGCCATGTTCTCTGCAGCTCCAGGCTTTTTTTTTTTTTTAAGTGAATCAAGGAAATGTGCAAAACTCTCACTAAAAAGCAAAGGAAGCTTATTATTAATACTTGGCTGCAATACCGCATTGTTAACTTTGGTCCATTACCCTGAATTCAGTGGCTTGGTTTGGATTTGCTTTTTTTGCCTTATAAAAGTCCCAGTTGTGCTACCATTGAAATGAACAGAGCTTTATAAGGTGAGTGCTTCCTCACAGTTGGCACATGTCACAGGTATACCTGTCACTGGTGCTAGGAAGTCTCAAAATAGCTGAGCCACACAGCTGTGTGGGAATCATAAAACACTGAATGTATTCCAGCAAAATTAGGCAAGAGGGCAAAAATCTATTAATAATTGGTATCTCGATACTTTATGTTACAGTGAAAAATTTCCTGAGCCTTCCAATCATTATCAAAATCTTCAGGTACCTTTTTTACCATGGGGGAGGAGGCATGTTGCCCTTGCCAGCTCCACAGTGTAAATAAGAGAGGAGATATGAGGAGCAATTCCCATCCTTGCACACGCTTGCAGTCCCTGGAGCTCAAGACTCCTAAACTGGTGTTGAGGATAATGAGCCAGAGTAGAGCTGTCATCAGGTTTGAGAAAAGTTTATGAATGTAACCACACTTCGTCCTGGCAGATTCTGGCTTCCTGAACCCCCTACATATCCTCCTAGGACAGTGAAGCTACACACTTCCCTGGCTTGGAAGGGGAAGGGCCACCCAAAATACAAAGATAACCCTTTACCTGTTCTTACAGTCCATGATCTTAATATCCCAGTGTGTGAGGGAAAGGTGAGTTTGTCTTTATGTATGGCATCAGATTTCAGCTGAATACTAGCATCGAACATAAAGTCTCATAATTTATTGAGGAGTGATTATGCATCTCATGCCACTTGTGAAGTATGAGGTAAAAGCTAAGACTTCTACCTGGTTTTTTATTTATCTAAAGGTAATAGTGTGCTGTTGTGAAAAAGTCATGCAGTATCCAGTCCTGTTGTCAACGGTCCATGGAATATTTGCAGCTGACTTTGATGGGAGCAAGCTCAGACTCTGAGGCAATTGTAATACCGTATTTTAGTATTTGTGTTTGGAGAAACATGTGAATTAGGTTAGCTCAGACCCTTTTTATAAATACTTAATCACTGACTCTTCCATGGATGCTCTTGCTTCCAAGTGAAGCAGTGACTCAGTGCATAACAATTACCTGCAGGTTTATGGTTGCTTTATGGATACCCAGCCATAGCAGCGGCCATATGTTTCATCATTTCACACTACTTACAAAATAATTCAGTATCCACAATTTTGGGTCAACAGTATTTTTTCCATATTGTGAAATATCAGTGCAATGCCTCCTTGTGCTGTGCTGCTCTAATTGGACTTTGTTGCTCAGGCTCTATTCTGTTAAATTTTTAATTCAGTATTCGCTCTAAGGGAAAAGTAAAACATCTCTCATCTCCTATGGTGTAAGGCAAGATAAACATGGAAACTTGGGAGAGATTGAATAGCTTGGCAATTTCTGTGTTCTTGTCTGTGGGAAAAGGGGTTATAAAGGATTTTACAAGTTCCAAACATGCTCAGTCTTCAAGATTGCAATAGTAGATGTGGCCTCCTTAAAAGGTAAGACGTGAGTTCAAGGTCAAAATTCCCATGTATTTACTCAAATTAGAGTGTGATAGTGAAGTCAGCTATAAAGATTGCAAGAATTAATAGCTCAAAGCTTTCTTATTTTAATCACTATAGTTTCCCTTCTTTAAAGAGGAGACCAGTCTAATCATTAGCCTAACTAGTTATAGAAACTTGAATCTAATTAATTTCTGTGTAGCTATTGGTATTCTCACATTCTTGAAACTTTATGCATTTTAAAAATATCCTCGCTACTTATCTCTTATGTCACAGTACGTTGGTGTTCCCTTGCAAATCATACACCTTGTATGGTTTGTTTTAATAGGGTGCTCTTCTAAGTATGTTCTGATACTCTTTACCTCCAGATTTTGCTGCGCTTCATTTTTTGTTGTTCTCTTTTTTTTCCCTCTTAAATGCAGAAGTTGTGTTTTGAAAAATAGCATTCATTTTTGCTTCTCATTTTGAGGCATTTGAGGCCTAATTCAGCAACACAAAGACCAGTGGACTTGGATAACCTAGTATTAATACCAAGGCACTGTCATCTAAAATAGTATGAGCAAAGATTTTGTAGTCTTTGTTTCTTATTCCCCATGGAAGGAGTAATAAGAATCATGCTTTTTAAAAGTAAATGCATCTTCATTATATTTTAATTACATATACACCAGTTGTTATTTTTCTGCTAGAGGGAGTTTGACATTGTTTTATATCATTGCTTAAAGATTATAGTGTGTGCATGTAAGATGTTTATAAAACTTGTAAAGAAATTTTTGCCATCTCTGGAGTTGAAGAATATTATTTTAATGCCATGAAGCAAGTGGTGTCTCAACTGACTTGGCTCCATCTTGTTTTCAGGCTTACTGTGCAGTCACATGCAAATCAGTATTATCTCATGGGATACTTACCCTCCTTTAAGTGACACAAAAGAGGAAGCTGATCAGAAACTGCACATTGCAGAGAGATCCCTGTGTTTTGTATTATTGCTTTGTACATGTCAAGACAGAGGGGACTAGATTCTCTCCTTATATCAATGTTGTTTAGGTATAATAGCGCTGGAGCAGTAGGTGAAACTGGGAGGAAAAGAGGCCCGAGTCTCTTCCTGGGGGACATTGCTCTCCAAATTTTGATTGCACATATGGTATATGGATTGCTCTTTGAATCCCCAAGCCAAGAAAATAGGACACAGCCAGTCTTGTTACTGTCACTTGAAAGCTCATTGGGGACAGAAGTGCCTTTCCGAGTCATGTGAGACCGATAAATGAAAATAAAAGGGCTTGAATGGCAATTATTATCTGAGACTCTCCTCAGGTTTTCAGAGTAGTGCCACGCATAGCTCAAAAGACAGAGTAGAATCCTGTTTTACTGCCATGAATATTCAATGAATCCCAGCTCTTTTGTCTGAATGCTGGGGTCCTGGGCAGTCCCACAGCAGTGGTGTCAGGTCTCCGTAGTCCCGTAGCTTTGCTGCTTGGTTAGATTTCGAGTGTTCTGTTGAAGCAGCTGAGCTCTACTAGATTTGACGTCCTTCTAATTTCTCATTTCTTATGTAATATTTCCCAGCTATTGTGAACCTGAACTGGCATGCATACACTGTGCCTTTTTCCCAAATCCTTCAAGGGAAGGATCTGCACCTCTCATCTGAGAGGTAAAGCTGGTGTTTTGTAGCAAAACAAATGTTCACATGGCTTCTTTGTTTTGTTTTTCTGTTTGTCTTTCCTTTGTGGTACAGGGCCAAGCATACCTACCATAAAACTTTACTGGAGCAAGTTCAGGAGTTGGAGATGAAGACGAGAGAGCTGGGAAAAGCCATGCTTCGTGATAGTAACGGAAAGAGGTGGGGCAAGTCTATGCTAATGTTTAAAATAGACCCTTCCTGTTCTTTTCCCTCCCTGTTTCTCATTCACCATTCAAATGTGATTCCAGACAGGGCAAGAAGACTTTTTTCGAGAGTTATTTATTTATTGTTGTTCCTTTTCATATCTGTTTTCCTCCCACTGAAATCAGCCCTTCCAGTTTCATTTCTCCTGTGTTATTGCTGTGAGGCTGTATTGGAAACTACAGCTCAGTCCCCTGCCTGGTAACTTGTAGTGCTGCTATCTGGCCACTGGGCCAGACTGGTTTTGAAAGGACTTGGTTGTATGTCATTAAAAAAAAGAAAAAAAAAAAAAAAAAAGTCAATCTGATAACCATGTCGGGGAATGGAACTGTCTGCAACTCAGGATATGAAGACTGTAGCTAAAAGAACTGGCTAATCCAGTGTGCCCTAAAACTTCATTCGGTCTCACCTTACAGGGTTTCTTTATGCTTCTGCTTTTTTCCACTGCTGTTTACAGGCCCCTGCTTTCAGGGTTTTCAGATTCTCGTTGTGCCTCTCCCTTACATCCACACCATATGGACTTGAACATATTGCTATTATTGAATCTTGCATTGTAAGGGGAGAGTATGTGTTGTGTGGGAATTTTTGTCTCTTCTGAAAGAAGCTAAAGAAAATCATAGTGAGGCTTTTGCATCCAACAGTTTCATTTACCGTCTCAGAATGTGGTTCTGCATCAGCTGGTCGGAAAAGCTCCCCAAGTTCAAAAAGGTTTTCGAACTAACTCTTCTGTTCCTTACACAATATGGCACCACATGACTTGCTAAGAAACTACATGATCATTAAACTGGATTTTAGCAAACCTTATAAACTAGCAAACTGAGTGGAATGGGGCTTTTAAAAGATTTTGTTCTTCTGGGGCAGGGTCATCCTTTGAGCCTTTGATGTCTATTCTAAGGTAAACTAATTGCCATATTGTAGCTGCTGCTAAGAGGAGCGGATAGTAGATTTTTTCGACTGAACTCGTGAGTTAATAAGCACTATTTTTAGGGAAAATTATCAGGAAGCGAGTTTACCAAGATTCTAGTAAACTAAAAAACTTTAAGAAGTGCTTGTGTGAACTTTAATATGTTTATAAGATGTCCTTAGCGACCAGAATTTGCCTCTCAGAGGCCAAGACAAAGTAAACACAGTGTTATTGATTAAGATCACTTCAAAACATTTGGTATGTTCAGTTTTTATTTTGAGTCATTTTTCTGCTGTGACTTTTGGTTCCTATAAAACACAGTGCATAAATTGTGCTTGCTTGCAAAAGTCGCGAACTGCACATCAAATCATTTAAAAAGAAAAAGCAAACTTTGCAGTACTGGTCAACAAAAGCAACCATCTATGCCACAATTAAAGCCATCAAAGATGCCTGAAATCAGGCATTCAATTAAAAACTGGGCCTTGTTTCTGGAGGGCTGAATAGTCACCTTGAAGTCAGTTAAAGCCAAAGCGCTTGATACCAAAACCAGGTCAGCCTCCCAGGCAAGAAGTGTGACTTTGTGTTGTGAGGTGCTGGCTGATTAGATGCCGGGTAAGTGGAATCCAGGCCAGCAGAAAACTGGCTGTTGCCAGGCATGCAGCTCTGATAGTATGAGCCTCTTGGCTGTTGCTGTGCTTCCTGTCCATGCATAGGATGTAAATTTGCACTGGTGTTGGTTTGTAGCATTTGTGTTTTGCTGCCAGTATTTAGTGCCAGTTATTGCCAGCCAGAGAGGAGAGAGTGTCAGCCTTTCGCCCGATGAATCCCTGGGTTGCAGGGTGGGCTGACATACTGTTAATAGCGAGAGAGACAGTTAGCATTTGATCTGTTTATATGTGTGTGTGTATGTGTCTCCAAGAACTTGATGGGTTTCTTATCTGTTTACACACTGTCCTGACTTTCTGTAAATTTAACGGCCATGTTGTAATTCATTCATATGCTACATGTTTTCGTAGCCTTTTATTTTATTGCATTCTCACTGCAAACTCTTTCATCTGCATTCCTCCTCCATATAGCTTCACTTCATTCTCGAAACGCTTGCATGGAGATGATGTAAGGAATCCCTTCTGGCCCTCCTTCCCATTCTCCCTCCCCCCTTCTTTCCATGAATTTGTTTGTTCTCCTTCCTAATTGCCTCCAGATTTTCTGGGTGGTCCATCTGTGAACTAGATAATGGTAGAGTGCCTCTGCTTGCTAGGAGCTGGTGTGCTGTGCTTGTGATGTGGCCTCCTGAGTGCTCTTCAGAGTTGTTCTGTCTTTTATCTCTTTTGTGTGTCTCCTGGCTCTTTCACACCTGCTAGAAATCATGTGCTTGTCCAAAGGTAAGGGTGAGGGTGAGAAAGAAGCAAAGTGGGAACTTTCTGCAGTTACGGCCTCTCTGGTTCATGCTCTTTAATTTTTTTAATATTTTCTTGAAGCCAGTGGAAATGAGTGCTGAGACGTGTGCACTACTCTCTTCTCCTGTGCAGCTCCATTGCTCTTGGGGGTGATGTGTCTGGCAATGTGACACTGCAGGAAGGGAAAGTCACCAGAGTCTTTTCATTTCTGATGGAAAGTGGAGAGCTGCATTAAAACTTCATGGGTCCGTCCGTCACCTCCAAGTAACAGTGTTAGCTCTTGGTTGGAGTTGTTCCTGAAAACATATCCACTAGATGTTGGTTTGTTCAGGCAGCTGTGGAAGATGAGCTGGCTGTCATCAGGGTCTATTTTCCTGGCCCACATAGTAAATGCTATTTTTGTTCAGTGTTTTTCACAAACAAACAACAAAAAAAATCACACCCAATTACGGATAAGAGAGGGGTTTAGGCAGCTAATTGCTTTTATCATTGCCTAGGCCTTAGACAAAAAATGAGGTGCAAGATCTGAATGTTTAGGATTAATCTGCTACACAAAAAGCAATTCACAGAGCCCAGAAAGCAGTGAGTGCATCTAGGCTTGCACAACGGGATGCCAACAGTTTGCTGTGGCTCTGCTGAATTTCTGTAAATAGTGAGCAGGACAGCACCCGGGTCCTCAGTGCACTTGGGGAAGGAGTGCTGGGAGATCTGCATGTGCCACTTGATACCTAAATACGTGTATCCTGTCTTACAGGGTCTTCACCCTGCCAACTGTTCTTGCTGGACAGATTTGTCCACGTTAATAAAAGGTGTCTTCACTAGTGCTCATTACATCCTTGTGAATCTTAGCCCCTTTAAACAGTTTCTAAAATTGAATTTGATTGTATCAATATCAAAAAGCAGCTGCAAATTTTTGCCTTGCAAACAGCAAGGCGAGCGGTAGATCAGGGAGTATCTCATCTGCGCAGGGAAGTGTATCGGCACCCTGAGCACTACAGCTGGGTCCCCAAAACCTTGCAAAGAACGTTAGAGTGACGCTTGGAGATTCTATCAAGTGTATTGTTTTGAGCTGTAAAGGGTGATCTTTTCATTTCTCCATATATCTCATCCGGAGACCTAAAAACTTTTCAGGGAAACTGGGGTGATCACAAAATCAGATGATTCCAGGAGCAGGGGATTTCATCGGGGGAAACAAGGATCTGGACAACTGGCAACTCCATAAGTAGCTTGAGAGGTAGAGGAGGGAGTGTGCGGTAAGGGGGTGGTGATGGATCCCATGCCGTGATCGCCTGCCTGCTTGTGGAAGATGAGTACCTGCACTTGCCCTCCCCAGCCTGGCACCCGGCGGTGCTGGGCTGGACTCCAGCCCAGCTGCGACGTGAGCAAGCCGTGGTGCGGGAAGGGAGAGGGGCTCCCTGGCACTCTCATGTAACAAAAGGCAGGATTTAACACTAAATTTACATGAATTTGGAGAGGTGAGAGGGGCAGCTTGTGTGCCAAAGCAAACATGGACATATGGAGACACCTGCCCAGCAGACGTAATCATGTTAACATGCAAGATTTACACAAAGAAAACAAACAGGTTTTCTCCAGGTTTGTGTTCGAAAGTGGCATTGAGTTCAGCTGCAGAGGTTTTTGTGACTTTAAATAAGTTTACAACTAAATTTTGACTCATAAAGGGCCAAATCTTCAAGTCCTCATTTACTTTTCACTCCACCTAACCTCTCATTGAAGTCAGCAGGAGTTCAGGTGGAGGAAAGCCTGATTAGGGACCAAAGCAAACTTTACTTTGGAAACCCATGTCACTTTATTGCTCCACTGACCAACTCATGGAGAACAAGCAGAGGTGTGCAGCACCCTCTGTGACAGTAGATTTCCTGTTTCGGACGGTTTCTCTGTCATGGAACTGCCAAAGAGCTCCCTTTGAAAGTTGGTTTTTGGTTGATTTTCTGTGTTCTGTTTTTAATCTGTTGGTGGCTGGGATTAGAAGATTATTCGATACTGAAGAAAAATGTAGCTTTCAGGATTTACGTACTTTACAAGGAGCTGAAGGACCTGTCTAGGGTGTTGCAGAAAAGTGCCTGCATCACTGAAGTATTGCGAAGGATTTCTTCAAATTGCTCAGAAAAGTGGGAGTCAGTGTCTTGTCTTTAACAAAGATGAAGGGCAGTGACTACAGAACTAGTGAGGTAAAGCTGCGAGCAGCAAGGAAGCACTGTGGTGTGCTTTTGTGCAGCATTTTTCAGTATGCCCTTTTACTCTTGCTGCTTTCAGACACCCACTGATGACAGCTAGCCACGTCTTTTTTTTTTTTCATTTCCATTTTATAAAACAAATGCTGTTTTTCAGTGTACCTAAAACAGCAGTTCCCCACAGTATCTCCTCTGTCTACAGCCAACAAGGAGACGTGCTGTTGGAGGTTCTTTCATTTAAGTGCTTCTCACCAAATCTAACTCTGTTGTTTTAGTGAAATGTGCGTGACCAGCTCTCACGCTGAAAGTGAGATGTCTTATTTATTTTAGCCTCGGTTTTATTTGGTGGATGAGGGCAGATGCCTATCTCATTTCGGCCGGTGAGCTGACACGGGTACTGGTGGAGACTTGCCCACTCCACAGGTCTCTGGGGAGGAGCAAGAGGAGAACGTGGGAAACCTGACTCAGACTTCTGGCTGTGGCTGGAGCCGGAGAGTGGCAGAGCCCTCAGCCTCACACTGGCAGAAGCAGAAATGGTAAAACAGACTTAACTTTTCTCTTAAACCCATGAATGATCTGAGGACCTTATCTCATGGTTCCCGAGGAAGAAGCAAGCTTTTTCATTAAGATCAAGAGGAACGAGGCTTGGGCTCATTATATTTCAAAGCACTTTGTCTCTTTATTGATGCATTTCAAGTTACATCTACTTGAATAGGGAGACCGTGCCAGTAAGGCCCCTTCCTATGAGCAGGTACAATGAATCTTATTTGAAACACTCGGTCTTGTGTTTTCAACTGGTTAAACAGCATTGGATGTTTTGAGCCAAATTCTTGTTTCATGGATGTGTTGACTTCAGCGTATTTACTCAGGGTACGCGTGACTGTGATCTGAATCCGGCCCGTCCAGAGCAGCTGAGTGTAAAATGAGGTTGAAGAGGGGAGAGGTGTATTTTGATTTTTGAGGTTTCAGAGTCTTTTTATCAATTTTTCCAGATGTTCTTCACACCATTTCTGGGAAGCAAAGGCGAGATTTCTCCACCAGCATACACAACAAAGTGACTGGCATATTTACGATTTTTCCTTGCAGCTTTTCTAGTAAAAAGATATTAGACTCCTTTTACTAGCAAAAAGCACATGAAGTGATATCAGTGGGGTTTTTTGAAATCTTTGATTCCATATGGTAAACATTCATGTATGGTAGGTGGAAAATGCATAATTTTGTTTTATTTTACACTTGTCCCTTTCTCTCTCCCTCCTGTCCCATATCAGTAAGGAATCATAATGTTATTTCTTCATTTTAATACGTACTGTTAATTTCCGGCATTTCTAACCCCTACGTGTGAGGCACTTGAAATTACTAGGTTTGATTGTGCTCTGAGTTGAGCAGTGGGGAGGCCGTGGGGCAGAGGTGGGAAGGAGCAGAGGGCAGAGAGGATTTCAGAAGCTGGCCGGAGGAATGAAAGGGGAGTTGTCATGTTCCCACTGGCACTGGAGACCCAAGTGCTCAGCTGGTAGCACAGACCAGTTGGAGCTGACATGCCCCTTCTCTGGTGTGATTAATTATTTCACGTCCTGATTGTGCCTATCCCATAACCTTGAGGGAGATCCAGCGCACAAATAGGGTTAAAACCTGGTGACCTGGAGAAAGATTTAGAGCTGTGATCAAATCTGCTAGCAAAGTCAAAGTTGACGGAGGTACAGTATGAGCACAAAGGCCAAAATTAAGTTGTAAATTGAAAGGAAAGGTTAGAAAAAAGAGAACATAACAAGATGAGAGTTAAAACTGATTAAGGGGCCAATCTCTCTGATGCCTAATCCTGAGTTACTGGGTTGGGCACCGGCGATCTCCACGGGGGAGAGAAGAAGAAATCTTCCCTCCAGGCTGCACAGCAGGAGAACTGTTCCATAACAACTATTCGAGCCTAATGGCTTCAGCAGTCTGCCTCGGCCTCGGCTCCTCTGCTGGCTAACCCCCTCTTGGAAGAGAGGCAGGACAGCCTGCAATCACGCCTCTGATTCGTGGCAAAGAATAAAGTACTAAGTTATGTGTAGAAAGGACAAGAAAACTGAAGTTGTGCTAGATACTAATTTTTTAGTGGACAATTACAAAATACTTAAAAGCTTAAAGAAAAGCAATTTGTTTTTTTGCAGATCAACCAAATGTCCTGGGCTTTGCTCTAAATTGTATCCAGACACTTTCAGAGTTCATCAGTTTTTGTTGTTGCCCTGAGCTGTTCTTCAGCTTTTTTTTTTTTCTCTAAGGAAAATGAAGAAAAAACCTGATAGGAGGGATTTAGAGTTTTTGAACACAGAATTAATTTTAACTTCAGTCAAACTATGTAAGTGGACTTCTTTTAAACCAGAAAGTTTGGGTTAAGAAAAAAAAAAAAAAAGGCAAAAGCAACCAAACAAAACACCTTTACAAACAGACCAAGCATGGAAAACTTCAGTGCCCACAGTGACTACTAGTTCTGAAAATATGAGTGAGTAGGAAAAGAATGTTATAATTGCAACTGTATTGCCGCCTTATCTGTAGAGGATATGACCAAGCACCCACTGGAGTAAGTGCAAAGTGAAGCACTTACGGACAAGAAGTAAACAGCACTGATACCAAAAGGAGTCTAGCTGAAAAGCAGCAAGTCACACTTAGCCTGTTCTGCTTCTTAGCCATTTAAATTGAGTCAATTCCCACATTTTGGAAAGGCTGAGGGCAAAACTGGGCAGGTTGACAGCTGAAAGTGATGCCTCCCCCCTTATAATGAAATGCATAAACACATACTTAATGTTTGCAGGTCTCAGAAGTAGAAGGCACACTAAGCAGAGATCTCATTCATTATTTTCTTGGGGTTATTGCGTTTCAGAGAGGCATGGGATGTTTAGTGTCTGCTTTTTTTAGATGGTATTTTTGAAAGGTGCTTGGTAATACTGTCTTCTGTTCAAAGAAATTGAGGAATTACAGCCTCAAAAACAAAGGCTAGAATGAATTGTCCAAGTGATTTGTGATTTTAGAACTCAAAGGAGGGATCTGTTTGGCTTTTCCGCCTTAGGACACTATTAATGACAAAAGAAAATGGAGATCATACTTGCTTGTCACCAGAAGGAAGAACTTTGTCCTGCTGAAGCTCACCACGTGCCTTCCTCTGCTGTTGCAGAGTGGTTCTGCTGCTGGCACAAGGTGATGTGGCAACGTGGGCAGCCTTGCACACATCTGACACGGGGCCTGCTGCTGCATGCTGGCTGCAGGCTCTCCTTCAGGCTGGTGTCCTGCATTTAAACCTCCGAGACGTAGTGGGAGAGGAAAGCTGCTGGTTTGGTGAAGTAGCACGCTACCAGGCCACATCCCAAGTTGTTAGGACAGTGTTTCTCTAGGGCATTGACAAGGATCTCTGGGTTTTTGCTGATGTGGCTGCAGGGCTGGCTTAAGAGTTTCACAGACCATTCCTGACCAGCCATGGTCATATTGTCCCATTTTTGTCCTGTCTCCGTCAGATCAGTTTGTGGGTCCATGTGATAAATGAGCTGAAGGAAATGGGGTGGTGTGGGGAGCACTCTCAGGTTCTCTGACCTACTGGTAAGGGCAGGTACCACTTCAGCCATCGGTCACCATAAAGGACATCCGTGGAGCTACCTCTGAAGTTGTGTGACACTCAACCTTTTCGCATCCAGGCAGGATAAAAGGCTTGCAGCTGCCTGTGAGCTGAGCTCAGTACCGCATGTTGCAGGCCTGGAGAGCTCACCACTACATGACTGCTTTAAGTATGCTCCAAGCTGGTCTTGCAGGGCCACACATCCAGATACACTTGATGTTTAACAGACAAACATCTGGCTGGATAATGTCAGATGCAACTCTTGGAGGGATAGTTCCTTAAATAGTTGTCTCCTGGGGAAAGGGAGTTTCTCCTCTGTGGCTGTGACATGTGCTTGGGAAGCAGCTGGAGGGGAGCTGGTGCATTAACAAGACCTGGAGATGTTAGACAGTGGCAGGACATAAGGCCTCCAGCTTCCCGGGAGAGCTGGCTGTTGCTGAACCCTCAGCAAGGACTTGGTACTCCTTAAAGCCTGGTTGTCTTGGTGCAGGAGTCAGTTATGATAGATAACTTCTTGCACCTCTCAGCCTGAAAGTGGCACAGGGCATGCTTGTCTTCATTTCTCTGTGGTTTGTGCCTGATGACCCTTTGGTCTTAAAGCCATGGTCTGGGTTTTTGATGATGGCTTGCTGAGTATTTACAGAAAAATGCGAAGGGAGCTTGGATTTGGATATGTTTCTGTCTTTCAGCTGGATCCTGAGTCATCAAGGAGCAGAGTGTGTAGACGCTGACTCTGCAAAGAAAATGCTGATTTTTATTTTGCTGTTTATGTGCTTCAGATGCTTCCTTGTGAAATGCTCTGGAGATTTCTTTTGATGACATTGCAGCTTCATTATCAGTAATGCCTGCTTTCTTTTTAAATTAAAAAGACCTCCAGCCCTGATTAACCTTATAGTAAAACATTCCTGCAATCCAAGGCCAGATAACAAAAAATATCATCTCCCCTTTGTGGACCAAAAGAGGGAAACCAGCAGAAACCTACAGTTGCTGCTTCTGCTATGCTGTAGGAGGATAATTCCTCTTTGCGCTATCTCTGAAGCCCAGAGGATGGAGATATATTTGCTCATTCAGCCAGTCAGACCTTTCTTCCACAGCCCTGAGTTGTTCTGGGTATTTGAGCATATGTTTTTGCAGAACCCTCAGCATTAGTGTGGCTTGCATTTGAGATGATCCACATGCTTTAATTTTGAATTCTTGGTCTGTGAGAATGTTGTTTTTACCTTCTCCTTACACCAAGTCTGTGTTTGTTGTCATCTGTCTGCCCGTTGCGTAACTCTAGCAACTCCTTTATGTGAATTCAAGTAATGCACTTGAGTCTAAACTGAAAGAAAACAAGTTAAATCAAGGCCTATGACTGTGCTGGGTGAGTACACCCAGACAGCAGGGTATATATCTGAGGAATTAAAATAGGTATTCTCTGGCCAATTACAAAGATGTGGCCACAGACTCTGCCAGGATTATGGTATTCACTCTTTGTCCACCAGGACCACGACTGATGCTGTAAAGCCTTTAAGCAGTGTTATGCTACGTGAACAGTGAAACATCAGGAATACTTGGTGTGTCCTGGCAGCCAGAAAGGGATCCAGGAGTTCTCTCTGCCAGGAGAAGCCATAGTGCTTGAACCTCTGGTTCTTGGTTATAAAGAACCTTAATGGAGTTTTGAGAAGCAAGAGTTTGAAATGGAATTAAATGGTCTGTTTGTGATGATTAGGACTGATCGAAGATGGAAAAGTCTGTTTCAGACCTTTTTTCTTGCTCTTCATATTTTAAGTTGATGTAACTTTCAGTGACAGAAACATATCAACAAAGAAACAGTGAGCTTTCATGTCAGTTAATGTTTGGAATGTATGGAAGAAAACAATTATTATGTTTTAATTCTGAATTTTAAAAAGGAAGAGATAAGTACCCTCTTCTCCCCTCAAGATCTAATCCACATCTGGGGTTGACAGGGACAAGAAACTTCCTTGTGTTTAGCCACATCAGATATTTTGCAAAAACTTCTTTTTCCCCTCCCTCCCTCTCTGCTGTCACAGTGTGAGGACAGCATGTTGCAAGACGTTTCTTCCAACAGGAGAGGATTGCAGGCCAGCCAGGGCTTCTCAGGCAACGTATGTGGAAGCAGAAAGAGGCTGAACAAGGGTTTGTCTACTGCTCCACTGAAAAATATATATGGGTAGGAGGGAGGCTGTGGAGGGCAGAATTTCAGCCTCAGCTTTGGAGGGTTTTCTGTTTTAAACCCAGCTGTACAATGATTTACCTGTCGCTAAATGCTGCGACAGCACCGTAGGACAGAAGAAACGGTGACACTGCACCCGCAGGCGGTAGGGCAAGGGGGGTCGGAGCTGCTCAGATGAGAGGGAGCACAGCTGTATGGTCTCTTGGCCTCTGGGTTTACCCACAGACGTGCATGTCCTACTTGCCCTCGGGCCTTACCCACGGGCGGTGGGTATCTTGCACCGGAGAGCCATGCCTCTGCCATGGGTTCTTTGCGTGATTTTAAGGCAGAGGGATAACAGCTGGGATATATGCTTCTGTGTTTTATTTGTGTCATCTTTAGCAGCCCTGGTAAGGCTTGGCTAGTAGCTCAGTTCTGCCTTCTAGTAAGTGGAAAAGCAGGAACAAAACCAAATCACTTTGTATAGGTGTATATGATTGAAGTCTGAATAATCCAGAAGGACAGTGACTTAAAACGATGGCACCTAAGTGTCTTTGCCCATTTGATGTGCCTGCGCTCTCTATCTCTGCTAGTAAATTGTAACAGAAGACAAACTCCTTTCTTAAGAGTTCAGCTCTTGTAAGAGAAGGGGAGTCCTGAATTTATTTTTTTATTTTAACTGGGCTATGTGTGTGTTTTCTCAGGGAAGATCCAATTTTAAGAGACACCTGCATCCACTTTAACCATCCCTTCTTTGTGAGCCCTGCTTTTGCCACCAGCCAATTAGTGGACTCCGGAGGACATTCTGGGTCAAGCTATACCAAGTACTGCAAATCCTTATTAATGCTAATTAGTGCTCAGTAGGTTAATTGGTGATGCAGCTCATCTTTTTTTAATTACTTGAGCAAATGAGCTAGTGGGACCTTGTGGTCAGCTTTGAATTACTCTGTTTGTTTTGATGCACCTCATTTGAATGTGTAAAGCCAGATGTTTGTTGCTTAGATTTAAGGGCTGTTTGCTTTTGTGAGGGATGAGAAGAGAACACAGAAAAATAAAATGAAGGTCTCTGTTGACACCTTAGAGCAATTCAAATACAGAAATGGAAGAGTCTTTTTATTCATGGAATGGAAAATATTGTTATGAAATAACATGTTGCCTTTAGTTACCTTTTGATTTGTCATTCACTTAATGAATTTGTGTAATGTTGTTAGCACAGACTTCCAGGCTGACAGAAGTCATCTTGATCCTCTTAAGAAGCCATTGCAAATGTATTCCTGGCCCAAGGTATTTTTCATTATTGATTGCAACGGAATCTGGTTTTAGATGACTTGAGTAATGACATTTAAAACAGGTTTTCATAGTAACCCTCAGAATTGGGACTTCTTTTAATAGTTTTTGTTCTAATCTACTATTTGCTTTGTTTACTTGAAAGAATTTGGTCTGTGTCCTTTGTCCTTCATGTAATTACAGATAGATGGTGTCTCTCCCTTACCCCTTCTGGGGTCACTAACCAACTTAAGCATATTTCACTTGCCAGGTCACTGACTCCCATAAGGATGTCTAGGTTTGTGATTTCTTCCATTCTGACACCGATTTGAGATCCTGAATATGAACACAGCTATATCAAATATTCAGAGTATGATCCCGTGATCTCTTATCCTTTTGCCTCAGTGCATTTTAAGGTGTCATCCTTAGACCCTGTGGGAAAACTTAAGTGCTGGCTCTGAGTCACTGGAAAGCAGCAGTAATACTTAAAAACGTGGGTAAAACTCAGGATTGATTTACAAGCAATATTTCTGTGAGCAAGGCCTAACCTGGTGCCTTCAAGTCTGATGTCATTGTTAGTTTTGCATCAAAATGTGAGAGAGACTGAGAAGTCGTCACTTTGTTATCTGTTGGTAGCACACAAAACCCTTTTCTGAAAGCAGGGATTCAGCTGCTATCAGTGCAAACACTTTAGTTAAGAAACCCACTTAACTTCTTTTTTTCTTTACTTTCAGGGCTTGTATTGAGAGTTTTAATATCTGTTAATAAATAAAATATCCATTTCAGAAGAGCTGTGTTGCATTTATCTCTCTGTATTAAGGGCTCATTTTATAGTACTCGAGTGGTCTCGACTTCCAGTCTATTTAATCATCCCTTGTACTTAAACCACAAATGCTCTAATTCTTCCATGAGTGTTTCTTTCTCTGCATAGATATGATCCAATATAATTTCCCAGATGGGGAAATCAGGTGTGATTTCAGTTTTGAAATTGGTGATTATAGTTAGCAATATCAAAGGTAGTCTAGCTTTGGTTTCCTTAGAGCTGCTATGTGTCACTCCTGTTTAGAAGTCCGGTGACAGCACATTTAACTCCACCCATTGCCTGTAGAAGCCTGAGGAGCTAATCATTACTGGCCTGCGCTTCATCTGTTGCTGTGGTAGACAGGCAGATGAAGAATTTTTTTCTCGTGCCTTTTGCTCCTGCGGTTAATTCCTTTCTCAGTGTAAGAATTTTGTGGAAGATGCTGCTTATCTGTCCCTTAGGACAAATATTTTTGATCAGTTTAAGATTCCTTTTTTAAGCCCCTGGTTCTCCTGCTGAGATGGGCAAGACTCTACCTATATGTTCTTTGCCTGCAGAAGATGAACAAGTATTTCACTTCTGTCATTCCCAGGACAGCAGTGGATTCAGACGGTTTTTCGCTACACTTAACCAGTCAGTGGACTTAACAAGTTACCCAGCAGTCCTCCGTAATCAGCGTGATATTGCATGATACAGCATCACCGGTTTGCACATGCACTGGTGATGATTGATTCTGCAGGCTGTCAACTTAGTAAGCCTGTTAAAGGCTGAAGAAATCTCATGTCTTTCTTTGTGCCTGCCATCCCCTTACCTGCTGTTTCTTTGTGGTACATACTTTCTGTTGTGCTGCCTGCTTTGAGCAGTTGGAGATTTCTGTGTATGTACTTGATTTTCTTACAGCCAGCTGGTCTTTGTTTTTTTAACCAGTTGGATCTTCCAAGATTTTTAGAAGCGTCCGTGCTGTAACCCTGGTTTTAGCGAAAACCTGTGATCCTTTCTTCTTTGAACGCATGTAGATCTCATGATCCAAGAGCTCTTAAAGATTGCTTGACACTCAGTTGATATCTATAGTTTTGCTTCCAAACCTGTTATCGACTTACATTTTATATTGAGGGACTACTACTGACTACAGGTAAGGAAAGCAACCTGACGTATCTGTTGCAGGTATGATTCTGTAGTGCCAAGAGAAGGAGGGGAAGAAGCCAAGTGTCTGAAAATGCTGACACTTTGTAAAGATTTTAAGGAGGGGTCCTCAGACTGTACAAGTTTCTAGTTCAGGTGTCTTAGAGATCACAGGAAAAAGAGAAGTATTCCTCCCTTTCTTTCATGGACATCGCATTATGCACTGAACAGAGGACTGTGAGCCTGGATATTGCCCTAATGGACTATTAAGTGGAATATAAGCCTACATGGCTGGATTACATATTATAGGCATCTCAGAGATTCTTTGGTTACTTTCTTGTTTGAAGTCAGCAAACTGCTTCAATGAAAGGGAGTAGTTTGTTTAAAGCTGTTGTAAGCTTGTTGACAGCAGCAACTGTGCTTGCTGGGATTTCCATTCCGTATACCAAATGTATGGGAATTTGTAATCTAATCCAGGAAAGATAGCAGTGTTGGCATTCAGATGTGTGTCCATGTTTGCAACGTAACCAGTGGAGTTACTGCTTGTGAATAAAGATGTGAAAGAAACAGCAGACTGTGAAAATGGAAACATGGTGTAAATGTGGTGCAAATGGGATAAAGGCACTGCAAGGAGCTGCACTAGCAAACAAGATCCCTTCCATGCACTGACTCTATCTCAGTGGTAGGAACAAGGGTGAGATGCTGAAAACCAACTCAATCTCAGAGGAACTTTGAACTAAAATAGACTGTAATATCTTTTTCAAAATAATCTGATAGATAACGGTTATGTGAAGCCCCAGCACAATGAGATTTGGACACCTACATTATTTTAAAACCCCACTGGACATAGGGGGACTTGTATACGTAATTAACTGCTTTGAAAAGTCAGGATCTCAGCTATCATTTGTTAATTCTGGGCATAAAGTTACTGATGAAATGAATTGTGTTTTTAATAAAAATCAGAGTGAAGGCTGTCTGTAATGATTTGTGTACATATGCTAAATCTATTGTAAGCGTACTGTATTTTTCACGTTAAGTTGGTATTTTTACTTTCTGTAAATTCAGTAATAATTTTTCAGGCCTTTGACAGGAACTGTGTAAACCAAAGGGGGTTTTAGTCAAAAACTGGATAGAAAGTTTTCTTTCCAGTATGAGAAGTAAAAATGAGAGTGATCTTTAGAAGACAGAATTAACTGTGTCCCGCCTTTGGTTGCTTCAGGCCATTTTACAGGTGTGATATAAGCCTTTTACCACGTGCTAAGCCACGATGCTTTTCTCCTTCTCTCTAAGGCAGTTTGTGGGTGCCGTGATTCATGTACACAGTACTAAAGTGAAATCTCCTTTTTAATGTTCCATATCACTTGATGTCAGACTTCTGATATGGTTTGTAATAATTTATAGGCATTGGGTATTCAGAAATCACAGTGATGGTAATCTTAGGGATGGATTAACTAAATGTAAACTTATACCAAGTGGCCTTAGAAAGGAGGAGTTCCCATTATTAGAGTGTTCTCTTGATAACGTACAGTTTGAAGAAAAGAGGGAATTCTTTTTCATGCTACAACCATCTTAAATACTGACAAAGTCAAAGCTGCCAAGTACTTTAAATACAGTTGACTTTTACCTTGAAATTATCTGGTTACTCACTGGTGTATTTTTTTTCTCTCCCTCAGTGTGAACGAACGTGATCATTTGTTAAAAAGGCTTGGCAGGAAAACTCCTCCGAGCCTTTTCCGTGCTCATTCTGTCCAGCAAAGTGTATCGCGTAAGTAGCAGATCATGTATGCATGTGTGTTTCACAGCAGTCAGTCCCAGATGAGTGAAGCGAAGGGTGATTATTTTTTAATTAAATTGTAGGTAGAGATAATCTAGTGCAGAGGCTGAGCTGCCAAGCAAGACACGTACATTTGGAAGTGGAATTAGTGTATTTGGCCCCAGGCAAGTGGAGCTCAAATGTGGATAATTCCCTAGGATCCAATCAACAGGCCTAAATGACAAAATCCCAATACACAAGTTCTCTAAATGTAAAATCTTGATAGTCTCAAGAATACTGTAAAATCAAAAACTCTGCAGGATAAAATAAATGTTGTGATAAGAGTCTAGCTTAAATAGAAATGGTTTCTTTATGAAAAGTCATATTATCTGTGGTTAGCTGAGAACACAGCAAGGTTTCGGGGATGCCACTCAGAGGTTCTGTGTGTTTCTGATGAGGAAAGCCATGGCATGCAAAGCTGCCTCTCTTCTCTCCCTCTTTGTCCTCTGCTGGGAGAAGAGATGCAACGTCATATCGTGCTACTGCAGCTATTTGGAATGAGTGGCGTTTCTTGTTGGTGTAGAGGTCATCCGTTTATTCAGCTTTGTAGAGGAACATGTGACAGGCCTTGATCTGGTGGACCTGATGGGTTTTTTTGTCAGCGTTAGAAAGACTTCTGCAGCATTAAAAATAAAAATAGCTCTGTAGGTCAGATACACTGAAGGACCATGCTGTTTCGAGGGACCAGGGAGTCCAGTCAACCCATTCTGGTGGTGAAAAGCTGTCTCTCTTGTGATTAAACTGGTAGTCAAAATATGCTATTATTAAAGAAAATAGCCCCCCAAGCATGCAGTACTGCTGTGCACAGAGCAAGGAGCAGATACGCGGGATTTGGGTTTCGTATTGCCATTGCAGTGAGAAGTAACACCCCTGACTGTTTAAGAATCCCCGAGAAG
Source organism: Tyto alba (assembly GCF_018691265.1). Taxonomy (NCBI): domain Eukaryota; kingdom Metazoa; phylum Chordata; class Aves; order Strigiformes; family Tytonidae; genus Tyto; species Tyto alba. The sequence continues at coordinate 21,520,876 of NW_024881282.1, read as the reverse complement.
TCACATCTTTTTGCTGGTTTTGTCATCTTCTGTAGCAGAACTGTTGTGGGTTCAGGCCATGGAGACAGAGCTGGGATTTGAGAACCCAAATGCCAGAGGTATTCATATTTTCCCCAGGGAATTTGACTAGGAGGATGGAATAGTGACAGATCTGCTGGTTTTTGTCCTTCATAGAGCCATTGCAAGGCCATCACTGTCAAGGGGTGTAGGGTCTTTAGTGATCAATCCCATTGCTCCTGGGAGAAGAGGCCAGTGTGCTGAGCAGCCCTGTAGACCACGTGCTTCTGCTAGGATTTCATCCTTTGTGTCAAGGAGCCAGGGATGCTGATGACAGAACAGCTTTGGGCATTCAGACATGCTCCTTGAGATTCCAAAGGTGATGATTGGCAGGAGAAATCCATAAAATGCATAAATAATTTTTTATCCAAGTAGTCTGTTGTAGAGACTTAACATAGTGCAGAACAGAGATACACCAGTGGTGACTAGTCAGACTTGATAAATGCTTTCAGTCTGGTAAAACACATAATCAGGCTCTTGGTAGGTGAATAGCTACTGAAAAAGAAAAATGAGATATTAAAATAGACACTGATTTGGTTAACTAGCTTCGCTATAAATGCAAATTATTAAGTGCTAAATGTGTCAGGCTAGTCAGGGCAGGTTGTAATCAGCTGTCTGTTTTTCACATGAACATAAATTTTGACTGTGAAGCTATTAGGGTTGAAAGACGCTTTATATGTTGTGTCCATGACACTTTAAAACTTCTGTCATCTCTTGTCAAATGTTATTTTCCAGTGTTGCATAGCTGCTGTATGTATAAGGCCATGTGAAATCCAGGGAACATGTGCTGTTTTCACAACCCTGAATTGTACAACTGTTTACTAAATGCTAGAAATCTTCAAAGCAAAGAGTTGATGAATAGGGCAGTAGCCTTGACATGCTGGGCCAATATCTTAAATCACACTACAAGCAGTCTGTTTGAAGTCTTGAACTGTTCATGTGCTTCTACCAGGCTCCAAGTTTCCAGCCTGTGAAGACCACTTCTTCCAAAAGTCGCTTGTGTGACTTCAACTCAGAATCTGACACTTGCATATAAAGCAGGAAAAGGGTTTGTTTAGTTAGAGCTGACAAAGGTTGAAGCAAATCAATCCTAGCATAGATTGTAAAGATGCAGTACTGGTTTGAGAGTCACTTTATTTTTGACAACAACTGTTTCCAAATTTTTGAGGAGGAAACAATGCCTGAATATCTTTGTTTCTGATCACACGGAAAGGAGAAAAATCTCATGGGGAGTGTCAGGATTACTACTAGTGGTCTATGGTGGGAGGAAAAAAATGACTGAGGTAAGTCTGCAGAGCCCTGTGTCAAAAGGCAGAAGCTCAGTCTGTTTCCTCAGCTCTCTGTTAATGATCCAGCCCCTCTCCAAAAGCGTTAGCACAGCACAATACCTTCAAGCAGGATGCACGGCTGGGGTGCTCCCATACAGCACCAGACTCTGGCAGATCCTGTGCCACGTCACTGCCATACAGGAGTGCCAGCCAGGATTAATCTCTCAAATGCCTCCTCCCAGTAAAGAAACTGGCTCAGAGCAACTGCTTGGGAGAGTAGCCCCTGTCCCTCTGGAAGGGTACACCCTTAAAGTGTGCAAGACCTTCATGGCTGGTTTTTTTTTTTTGCTCTGGCTTTGTCTTTGTGTTCCTGAATCGTGTAGAGCTATCAGAAGCATGAAATAAGTCTTATCTACTAACTGTACTGTCAAAGATCATGATTTCTTCCTACTAGTATAACTTCTGGGAAGCTTTATGAAAACTTTAAAAAAAAAAAAAAAAAGTGACGCTTCTGTTGGATGGCACTGTCATGAGACTTTAGTGGAAGAGCTTTATACAGTTGTCAGTCCCATGTGCTAACATAAAACCATATCCATGGAATCTTGTAGGCAGTGATGATGACGCTGGCCTCTGGGCTTGGTGTAGCTCCTGGTGAAATTGGAGATTGCCTGTTGTCATCTGCTTTCTAAAGCCTCTTAAGAGTGAGCAGGAAGTGCCATCAGGCTCCTCGCAGATGCATCTTTGGACCCTTCCCTTTAGTGTGCTGTGGGGTTCACACTCAAAAGAAGGAGCAGTGATGACTCTCAAAAGCTCTCCCTCTCAGGCAGTTTGCTGGCAATGAGGTTTTTCTCCAGGTGAGCTTTCCACAGCGCTCCATCCAAGTTCCTGTCCTTTTTCCTGCTGTGACTTTGTGAAAGTAGCATCTCCTTTACACAAGCTTTGTAGATAGATAAGATGGTTGTTGACCTCCCCTTCCTTTCTGGATGACTGACCTGTATCACCTGTGCCCCCAGACCCTCACCAGCAGGATGGGAAGGGTGATGCTTCTCAATTGCTCAGGTTCCCTCAGACCTGTCCATCTTCAAGGACAATCCCATACCATTCCTGTAGTACAGTTTCCCTCCTGTAATTTAGAATACACCCTGCCAGTGTTTTGTTGTCATTTGTCTCAGCATGCTCTTAAAAACATCTGAATCTTGCTCTTGTTAAGCACTGCTCTAGCAGAACTGCCCCTGAAATGTGAAGAGCTGTGCCTGAATGAGGATTGCTGCACTTGGCCCAGATTTCCTAGGCTAGCAAAGAAAACCCCTCTTCCTTTGACAGAATATGGTGATTGCATAGAGTAAATCAGAACACAGAGTGTATGGTTTGCACCTTATGAATCAATGGAGAAAAAGCACCTGTCATCTGAGGTTGGCTTCACAGTATGGGGGCTGGCAAATAATAAATAATAATAATGAGTTCATGCTGGGGGCTCTAATCCCACCATTTATTCTCCCTCAGCAGATACCTTCTTCCTCTTACTTTTCTGCTGGTGCATTTTGATTTGAAAAAAACAGGGTAGCTAGTTGAGATGATTTTTAAACTCCATTTTTTCTTACCTTGCATGTGTTTGAAATATACCTTCTGTATTTTTCCCAAGCTACGTATTTGTTGACTGTCAAGTGGAGTTGCAATCTTTCGAAATCAACTTAAGAAAAAGAAATAGGAATAACTAATTTAGAATTGATGCAGTGGCAGCTGGCTCTGTTTTCTACATGCAAATACCAGTAGGTTAGCATCTAGGACAAAAGAGATGGGACCATTTGTCAGGAATTCCTCTTGGGTCCTCTAGAAAACAGAGGCATAGTTTGTCAGCAGAGAAATTAATTACTTCTGTAAGCATTAGTCAAAATGTTCAAGATTTAAAGCAGCTCTCACTTTCCCAGGATAAGCGGAAGAGGGTTGCCAGAGAAGTCAAAGCTGAGTTAGCATTTACTGTTTAATTTGAAAATGTGAACTGCAACATCATAGCAAATCTCCTTCAAAACTGTGCAGAACCAGGCATTTGGCCTGAGAGAATTTGGCTGGCCAGATACCCTAGCACTAATTTTTGTCAGAAAGATTTTTAGTATCTAAGACGCAACATTTCCTAGAAGAGATTTTTTTTTAAAAAAAAAAAAAAAGCAGCACCTTCCCATCCCTGCAAACCCTAAAACTTCATTTTGGTAGATTTGCATCTGGGCATTTTTTTCCAAAGGCAGACAACATGATGGTAAAATGCATTTTATACTTTGGACTATGCTAAACCATAATACCACTGCATGTATGAAGTAGGGAAATGCTGCAGAAAGCAATGTTTCTGACAGGCTTCTCGTGAGAACTGCTCTCTTGATGGTGTGGGGCTCAACAAACCCCAGGACAGACAGTTCAGGTGTATCAGAGGAGAGTGCAAGGAGTAGGAGGCCTCTAAAATAAATCCCTGAAGTGACTAAAACTGTACGCAGTCCTTCCATGAGCAGATTTTCTGGAAGAAAAGGAGCACTCCGGACCCTTTCTGGTCCTGGTCATGGAAGCTGTCGCATGCAAGCAGTCTGTCGAGCTTGCACAGTGTTACTGTCTGTGTTCGGCACATGCACGGTGACAGTTTCTCTGATACAGCATTGCACTGACCGGAATAGGCATTGCAGTGAACAGAAAGAGTGTGTTAAATTGGAAACCTAATGGGAGACTAGATTCCGATCTACTAATAGAATATCAAAGCTTTAAAAAAAAACCCAAAACCAACAGGATGCTTTTAAAATTCAGTAGATTGCCTGATAATATCTGGTATGAGTGAAACCTTAGATTTGATGAGAACGTGAATCTCCTCCTAACAAATGAGCCCCACTGACAGATATTCAAAAGTGCGCCTTTCCTCCATTAACAGAAAGCCTCTGAGTACAAAGTCCTTCCTTCTGCGACGGCCGTGAGTGGGTTGTTGTGCCCAGAAAGCCCCAAAGAAATGTGCTCCTTCCTTGGGCTGCTGCAGGACAGCTGAACAATGAGGGCCTTGTTCCCAGGGCAGGCTCATAGGTGTGGTTTTAAAACTGGAGTTGGGGGAAAAGTTCAAACTTCCGAAAAGTTCCCTAGGAACTGGCAGATGGAAACTTTCATTGTTTTTGGATGGGGTCTGAAAGTAGTGGAAATATAGAGCTGCTTGGGGAGTACTGATGGGACTCTAATTTTGACTCCACAAGGCACAGTCAGCTGACTGAAGAGCTTGAAGCTCGATTTTAATTGTAATGTGAATTAAAAAATGTAATATGAACTCATCTTCCTGTATAGAGATCAACAGCAAAAGTTTTAAATAAACTGCTAAATGCTGAACTTTGCTAAGTAGGGCAGTGTGCAAGTATGGGGGTCACAGCCTTTCCCATGATGTACACACAAACCCCTCGTTGCTGATATTTCAGGATGGATCGAGAATGTGAGGATGTAAGCATACCCCCGGTATTCTTCACCATTGGTAGTCTTAGCCTGAAATTTTTTGCTGTATTAAGTCGTTTCCTACTGGTGTGAGAATGGTGAATGTTTTTCTTTGAGGACATTTTGCGTTAGCTTTGCAGAGTGCTTGGGCTGCCCGGCTGTTTATAGGCTTGTGCTAGCACTGGAAATAAGCAGGCCATGGGAAGGTACCCGGGGTTGATGGGCTCCACATACTCGTGTGATCAGTGCTGGGTTTGCAGTAATTAGAAGAATCTACTGCACTGAGTGATCTTGCTGGATAAGTAAATACAGCAAAGCCATCTCGATGCAGACCGGGTTTATGGAGCATGGACTTCAGTCTTTTAGGGCTTAAGCTAGCAGTCTTCGACCAGGTTGACTTTGCACTAAGAATTTAGCCAAAAAAGCTAACAGTGTGCTGGCCCTGAGCATGGAACAAACCCACTGGAGGTATTTATTTAAATGTGAATCTACCCTTTTTTTAAAGGAAAGCCTGTTTTGTAAGTTGTACTGCCTTTGCAGTTATCCAGCATGCACGTACTTTTTTCCCAAAAGACTGTTTGCGTTTTGTGCATGTATTCTGTTGAAACTTCAGCTAGAGGCAGGAAAAAAACAACCTGTACCTCGGTAGCTGTATATATGTTGGCATGGAATTGCTCAGGGAAAATGAAATAGGATGCTGGGATGATCGGTCATGTGAATAAATCAAAGTTCTTACTGTCCTGCAATCACTCTAAGAGGGAGATACGACTCAAGTTAGTTCTGGATGGTGTATTTCTGTTTGAATCCCCTCCATTTATTGGCAAAGATTCCCTTCCATGCTTGTGATTCAGGTCAGATAACCTGCTGACAGTGTGCTCTCCTGCTAAGGGAGCGTGCGTTCTGTCTTAAGAGCTCACGTCTTCAGCAGAGTCCCTGTGACTTCAGAGGTGATGGTTACCTGTGTTCTGTGAGAGAGAGGACCATTCACATCAGCTGAACAGTGGTCATCCCTAGTGTTGTGGGACCTTCTTCCCAGCAGCTTACGGCTGTATAGGAGTTCCTGACCGCCCTCCCTGTGCAGGCATTAGAGAAAAAGATCTAGGAGTGCCTGGGCATCTGTGCTCAGCTCACGTGGTCCCGACTTGGTTGTCAAAATGAAGGTTTAACAAGCCTCACTTAGGGGATATAGGTCATTTTCTGGGCTCCTCCTGGCTAGCAGCATCAGTCACCTGCTTCAAAGCAGGCTGCATTCAGGCCCGTGGGAAGCAAGTTCAGTCTACAGCACCAAGCTGCTTAGGGGCTTCACCCCCCCCGCCTTAAGAGGGTCTTCAGCCCCGGGTGCCTTTGTGTTGTGCTCCAGCCTTATCTCGCTCCAGTACCTGATCTAGGGGGGAATATACCTTGAGTCTGTTCAGGGAGGACTCCTGAAAGATATTTGCTAGGTCTCTGGGTAGTAATTGGGACATCCGTCCTTATCTGATGCTGTGTCTTTCAGCCTGGACTGAATCTGGCGCAGGATTTCAGAATTCACAAGCTTCTGCTTCCAGAGCTGCTCAGGGGAGATGGAAAGGTAGCCATGGTATAATTCTTGGATTCTCCCAGGCAGTGTTCATATCTGTCAACTCTTGCCTGTTTTCCTACTACAAAGCACTATCTAGTTCTGTATAGGCTGTGACTTTCCTATTTCTCCATTTTTGCAGCTATGCTAATCTGCCCTTCTCCTTTCTGGTTTACCCATTTACACCTGAAAATCACCTTTTCTTGGTGTCACAAAGTCTGTTGCCCTTTGCTATAGTTTTTCTTTCAGAATTTTCTGTAGGGTCATGTCTGCTTTAAATATTGATTGGTGTTCACCATGTTGGCCCATTAGCTTTTATGATCATTTTACCAGTAACGTGGTGTTTTGCAGATGATGTCAGAAATGTCACTTGCCCTGTCCACAGTACTTTCAAAGAAATCAGACACGTGGTTATTTTCATCTGAGTAGTTTCTAGGGAGACCAAAGGATTGTGCTAGCTAGCAGGATTAACTTGTGCAAACTAGAGACCTCCAGAATATGTTTAAGCTTGCTCCAGCCAAGATGTGGGTGACCGGCCAAGAGAATAGAGAATTTGTCGGTGTGATTTGTCAGATGCCACCTGGAAACTTGTAAAAAAAATTCCTGAGCGGAGTTAAGAGTAAGGTGTGACTCAGATCCAGTTGTGGTCTAGACATTTCCATGTTCCTCCAGGGAAACTGCTGATAGCAAGCAGACGATAGAGGAGTCGAGCCAAAATGCAGCTCTCTACCTGCCTGCTAAGTCTTTAAGAAGCTCTGCCACTACAGGTGTACACACGTGTCCAAATCAATCTGTACGTTATTAATCAAGTTAAATCAGAGGGAAATGTTGACTGTGTACCCTAACCTGGCTCGGGGAGGGGGAGCGTAAGACAGAGCTGGCAGCACACATCCTTTCTGTGCCACGTGCGCGATGTAGTGCACAGCTGTAAATGTCAGAAGCGCAGCACAGGAATTAAGGTTGTCGCAGTCTCATTCCTGTAACTTCAGTGATGCCTAAAACTGTTCCTAAAATTGGGCTGTGCCCTTGGGCTGGACTCCAGTGATTTATTTTCTTCTTCCTTTGCTTTTGCAGATGGGTATGCGTTTTCTCAAGAAGAACACGGTGTTGTTTCCCAGTCGCAAGTTGTTCGATCCTACGATACAACCAAAAGGAGAGCAGAAATAGAATAAACGGTTCTTTACTCGTTGGGTGGTGGGAATAATGGGATTTGGATCAATGCATCCACTGTTAACACATTCTTGACGAGGGTTGGCAGCAGCAGCCAAAACACCAGAGAACTCATTTCTGTGGCCTTAGCCAACAAGTTTCTGTATTCTCCCTGCAAACCTTGGGTACATACTGTGGGGGGAAATAATTGTTTGAATTCAGTCGCAAAGCTCTGCCTAAAGTTTTGTTTATGTTGTTATGAAGCATTTGACTGTGCTGTGTGAGGTGTGAAATTAAAAACAATCTTTTACCACTATTTAAAACATCAGCATAAGGTTGTTCTGGGAGAAAAGTAGAAAATTTATGTTCCATGAGAAATCAGCCTTTGCTTAATTGGAACGGGGTGCTGAGATTTCCTGTTTTGTTACACACAGACCAAGCGCACACGGCTGCATGCAGACCTTACTCCCTCTAATATTCACCGGTTATTAATTTGGCTGAAATTTTTAACTGACAATTTGGCATAAAATTTTTGATTGCAACACAGTCTGTAGGTAAAAAGGCTTATTTGCTGCCATAAGCTCTTAGAAAGCTTATGCTGTCTGACAGAGTAACACAAGATAGCAATGATTACTTAAAATATTTCTTGCCCTCTTATGGGATTTATTAGGGCTCTATCTTAGCTTTCTAAAACCCAATTAATAGCTCACTCAGGAAGCCAGGATGTGAAAGTCAGAGAGCTCAGCAGGGCAGCTCTCTCGAGTGCATGGCATTGTGCACAAAGATGAACTCAAATAGGTGCCTCCTGGTAACTCTTCATGACGTATTTGGACATGCACTTCAACTGTAGCCTGGGATTTCCCTCTGTGACCCATTCCCACTTTAACAACAGAACAAAACAGTGAGAACCTCAAAGGTATAAGCTTGTCAGGTGTTGAGGAAGAAGATGTGCGTCCATGCAGGAGCCTGATATTGTAACCCTAAAGAAGCTTTCCCCTGACCAGGTAAGATAAGCGTGCAAAGGAAGGTTAGGAACGGTTTACACACGTGCGTGCACACGCATGTACACCCACAGAGCTGGTCATTGTGAAGAAAAGACCTGCTGTTTGTTTGTTCAGCCAAACCCAGGCCCTCTTGTAGATCTGATCCATCAGCAGGCTTCCTGACACACTCGGGCCAGTGGGCCCTGGAAGGAATGCTGGCTCCATGGCCTCGCTGTGCCAGTGGGACAGGCGTGCTGCTGCATAGATTGGAATTTAAAAAAAAAAAAAAAAAAGGCAAAAACTGGGGCATAAGTTAAAGCTGAAAGAGCTCTTAGAAAGCTTCTGCTGTCCTCCAGACAAGTTCTATTAATTTTAGTCGCCAAGCCACGTTTCTGAATAGCATAAAGTAAATACTGCTGTGTTTTAGCCAGGTTTCATGGTTAATGTATATACTCCATCTGTGCATTTTAAAAAGTTGGCGTTGTTTTTTGCCCTATTGACAGTCATCCAGAACTTTTTATTGATTTAAATGTATCCAAAAGCAATTTTAATATGAATATTTATGTTTAGCAAGGAAAATGAAAACACCAGCCTGGCCCACTGGCTTAATCTTCCTTAAGGGTTGTGAGTAAATGCCAGCGCTGAAGTGTCATAGTTCAATTCCCAGTGCCGGCTCGGAGTCCCCTTCCATGTTAAAAAGAAAATTCTGCTTCTGCAGCACCAGGCAGGATTGCTCCTGGATTAGGCTGATGGCACAGAGGGAAAAGTTATCACCACCTTTCTGCAGTGCTAATGAGACAATTATGCAATAAGGGAAATGTGCAAATAATTTTGCCATAGGCATGAATGTCAAGGGGCCAAGTGTGGGTATATGTATTTTCTGGGAGATGAATTTTGTTTAAAGGCATGAATACTAGTGCAGAGTATAAATAAGGGGAGGGTAAACGTGATCCCAGGAGATTTTAAATCTTAATGCTGATCTAACCTCTTAAACACTTTCTTTTATTTAGAAACAAAATCTATTTAGGAAATGTGAGGTGTAAGCCTGTCCTCAGAACTGCAAACTGTTTCTTCCTTTTGTAACAGCACAAGGAAAATTAACTTCCCACTGAGACAAAGCGAGACCAGCTTAGTCTTTGTACTCTAAACCACACACTAAACATTGGTATGTAAACAGTTTGGAGGCTTTTCACGAGGATACAGAAGAAAACTTCCAAAAACCTCTCGGTGGTGAAGAAAGGCAAGTAAATGTGTTGAGCAGAGAAAAGAAAGTATCCTGAAATCTTTACTGTTTTTAACTCAGTGCAACAGAATTTTACAGACCATAATGAGAGATGCTGAGGAGGAGCAGCTGTCATCTAATGTGATTTATTTTATTAGTGCAGACTATGGGCTGTATCATTTTGACCTCTCTGTAAATTGAGGTCAGTGTGTGTCACAAACACAAACCCTCCCTAGAGTGGCTAGTGGCTTAGATAGAGCTACGTGTGTTGGGTGTCAGCTCAATGGGAATTACACATGGGGTTTGTCACAGGGCTATACAGTATGTGACACTGGGGCTAGCGGGTCAGACTTTATCACCACTGTAAGGCCTTAATCTCTAGCTGAGTTAATCCTGTAGAGCCCACCCAGGTCAAGACCTGGCATTCTTCTTGTTCTTTGGAGTCATTACAGGAATTAATGTAGTGTAATTAATGTATTGCTGTAGCCCGACTGTTGGCGTTGCTTGTCTTGGTGAACAGTGATGAGGTGTATTCCGGTGGTGTGTTCGCAAGAGAACAACAGCTGCTGTGCATCAGCAGAATTCCTTGTTCGTTAACACAGGGGCATGCAGCAGTAACAGAGAACCTTTGAAAGCGCAGTGTGGAAGCATTATCAACTAGACAGGGTATCGGAGCAGCAGGAATGGAAGATTTCTGCTTGACTGTCCAGACTTAACTACCGAAGGCTGATCAGAAAAGGGTTTCTTGAGCAGCTCTCTGCACTGACCTAAGTGGGGGTGGGGGGTGGGGGGGGGGGGGTTGAATACGCAGAAGGAAGTGGTGATGTTCCTGAATTAAACCTGAATCTGCTTGCTTCTTTTTGTAACACCATAATCGCTGCTTGCATAGAAGCTGCTGTTCCTTTAATGATTGCCTAGTAGCAAATTAAAGCCGGTGAGCGGGAGCCTGAGCTGAGCGCTGCTGAGAAGTCTGTTGACATTTTCTTTTCCTTGACAGGGCTTCAGGTCTTGCTGTAGGGAGCTAGCATGGGAAGTCAGTAATAACTTGTCAAGGAGAAATGGCAAATAACCAATAAAAGTATCTGAGTCCAACTAAGCTGCTAATGTATCTAAAAATGTGTGTGGAGTTAACATGAACTATATGGGCTGTAAATTAAGATAACAGTCAAGCCTCACTAATCTGCACTTCACTAGACCACACGCCTCTTAGTGCAAGCCAGAAATTTGCAGTCTCTTCCCCTGGCTCAGCCAGCAGCTAATAGCAGATGCTGCAGGGAAGTCTCCTCTTACCAAGATTACATTATTTTTATAGCGTGTACCGGAGCGTGTTTGCTGGGAGACAGTCAGTGCTCGTAAGTAAAGAAGAGAAAGCTCAGGTGGACCAGAATAAGTGAAATGCTGGGACTGTGCTGTGATCAGTGGCCACACTGGCTGCAACTTGGCCCTCTGCGAACAACCCCAAGAGCTTGAGGGGTGCATGCTGCAGGTTTATTTTTCCCTTTTTGACTAACTCACCAAATTTGCTGTTTTGCATTGCCTCCAGTCATCAGGGCCAACTAGTGAAGTTCTATTTACATTCTCCTTGGTTTTATAAATGACGACTTAATTTAGCTTTCAAATACTCCGAGGAAGACTGTCCTTTAGCTGTTATGCCTCACAGCTCAAGTTTGAAGCGGAGCAGCCCTTGAGTGGGTGTTCACCCTCAAGAAGCACTTTGGATTTGTCAGATTTCTCCTTAATTTTAAGGCACTGAGGATATTTTACCTTAGTTTTGGATCATCACACAGCATCAATGCCTTAAACTTGAGTCAGTTCTCAGGGAGAGCTCTGTGTCTTGTTGAGTCTAACAATAAACGGTGATGATATGAAATACCTGATGGGCCGGAGGAGAATTTGGCTGTGTCTATGCTATACCTGATACACCTGGGTAGCAGTTTGCTTTTGAAATGTGGCACTGACCATGCGTGTTCCTCAGTCTCCAGACGCTTGGGCTCCTCCTGTGCTATCGGGAAGGACCCTGGCACTCAACTCCCCTGGCGTCCCTCTGTCCTACAGCTCCACACCTCCTTGAGAATGCTGAGCACCAAGCAGATCCAGGCCCTTCTCCCTGCGGGGTCCCCTGGGCACAGCCCCGAGGCTGTCCTGCAGGCAGCTGTTAGAGGCACAGGTGAAATGCCTATCAAATGGGGAGCGTTTTGAATTCAAATCCGAGTGTTTCCCTAGCCATAACTCATAACTGCCGCTGCGGACAGTGTGAAGAGGTATACAAGAAACGAAGAATCAGCAGATTATGGACCTGATGGCTGGACTTGTGCACAGCCCGTTCTCATCCCATCAGTCAGGCCCTGCATGAGCAACCGTGGCACGTGGCGAGTGAGGGAACGGGCACTGTCACCTCTCTTTAGCACGTTGCTTATTTGCAGCCACATCACTGTTGTGCAGAAGCCCTCTGTGCAGGAGCTCTTTCCCAGACCCCACTCTGAAGGGCAGCTCTCCAGCCAGGCTAAGAGGCAGCCCTGAGGAGCTGCCTGTTCCGTAACGTGGTGGCACAGTTGTCTTTTGTGCCATAGATGGTGGCCAGTGAAACTCTCCTAGCAGCAGCAGGCATAAAACAAGCTGCTCCAGGAGCACGGCCGCTGCTGCTTTGAAAATGACCTGTTAGTGCTGATGAGGTGGGGTCTTTGACATGAGCTGAGCTTTCAGACGGATGGTTTTCAGAGCTGACTCTTCCTCATGCTGAGCCTTCTGGGTTGACTGCAGGTAATTCCTGTTAGAATAGAGTGAAACATGCTTTTACCCTTTTTCTGTACCATACATGAAAGGCTTGGTGCTTGCTTTGGTGAAACCATATGCGTTGATTATTTTCTTAGAGCTTTCTCCTCCTGTGTGGCATTGGGGCAAGTCTCTGTGGTTTGATTACACATTTAACACAGCCCTGCTCTCTTTTTATTTTCACTAGTCTTACGATATTGCTTACACTGACTTCTCAGAACCAAATAGCTCCAGGAGGGAGAGCTCAGATCCTCTTACCTGAAAGCTTCATTATTCTCCAGACACCCAGGAGAGCCTCCACTACCCTTCAGTGCTTGTGACCGGAGCTGGGAGTCTGGAGAAGACCATAGGAGAGGTCAGTACAATAGATGACAACAAAAAAAATCCACATGGGGTGCAGAGAATAACTCTTTCCACACCTCTTTGTACCTAGCAGCAACATTAATGTAGACTTTGAGCCTTGTTTGCAAATGAAAACCAGAAAGAGCCCTGCGCTGCTCAGCCACAGAACTGAATCCCAAAGGGGATCGCTTCCCAGTGGCCTGCAGCCTAGCCGGGTTTATCTGGCCGGGAACGTGCTCTCGGATGGGCTGTCTGGGGGGGTGAAGGGACTGGGAAACGAAATGGCTTGGCCGAGTCCACTGCTGCTGTTAGAGGCAAGGGAGGGGAGGCATTCCTCAGTCTGCCCTGAAGAGCTGTGATAAAGCTTACTTTTACAGTTCCTTTCTGCAGCTCTGGGAAGGGAGAGAGAGAGAGCCACGTTGTGAGCTTGTGAAGCTCTGTTATCACCTGAAGCTGAGCTTTCTCTGGCACCAAGCTGAGTCCCGGGCTTGGAGAAAGGGAAGGTGTCCCTGCCATAAGCCCCCCTGCTTGGCATCCCTCAGCTCTAGCAGATTGTTTTCTGGGTTATGACAGACAGCTAAATTCTTTACTGGTGGTTGTTTGCCTCATGGACCCACGGGATTGGAGCGCTGACATGATTTCTGTCCTGACAGGGAATGTTTTTCACAAAGAGGTAATGGGACTTCTCCTTGGGTGTTGCTCTTGGGCAGGTTCCTATCCCCCAGGCTGGTGGAAGGGACTTGGGAATCTGGGGACCTGGGTCTTTTTGTGATAGAGTGTGAAGCTGAGGGGTTGTTTCATTTGGATTCGTGGCTTGCTCATTTGTGGTGTGGACAGAAAGTAACATAGCTGAGTGCTGGTGTTTCTCCAAAGCGTTCCTTTCTGTGTGAAGAAGGTGAGACAAGTTCTCCTGACGTCTGCCACGAGGGAATGGTTCTCTCTCAGCATCTCTGAGGCTACTAAAGAGAAATAGAAGGGGGTAAATGACAAATTCCGTGTGGGCAAGCCCAGCTCTGGGCAGTCACACGGAAATCTAACGATGAAGAAAAGACTAATATATTGCCAAACTGTCACTGTGCATAGCTGGGAGGTCAGCACCCTTGTAATTATGGAGTGATGAAGCCAAAGGAAAAAGCCAACATTAACAAAAAGACGTGATTGTTTTAAATTCTGACCACCTTACTGGGTGGCTTCCCTGCGAAGATGTTCCAGATGTTGTCTTGGCATAAATTAATCAATTTCAAAACTTCTGCAAGGGTTTCTTAGAAAACATGGAATTTAACAGACAATGCATATGCGCTCCTTTGTCCTTCTGATTGGTATTTTGATTCAGGAAGGGAATGCAGGCACTTGCTGTTCTTACTGTCAAGAGCTCTTAGACTGGAAAATTGCTCAAAGTTGTTTCTTAACTCTCTTTAAAAAAAAAAAAAAAAATAGAAAAAAAAAAAAAAAAGAAAAGGGGCTCCAGATAACATAAAGCAATGAGGCAGCAAAGCCCTCTGGGACTGTGTGTGCATGTGTGTGTTGGAAGAGTCATCCGACTAGAAACCCTCCCCCTGTCCCTCCTCCTGCCCCCAAAGTGCAGCCCATTGCGCTGAGAGGTCAAATATTCAGCGGCTTGAGTGACAGGATCTTTAACAGCATCTTTTTCATCAGCGAGCCAAGTCATGTGCCCGCTTGTCTGTCATATCTGTACTCGAATTGCTTAAATATTGTTTCAGATGGGGAGGTTTTAATCTGGATATGCAGAGAGGAGTAATGCTGTGGGGGGATGTTTAATTGGCTCCCAGCAGAGCAGCAGTGGTGCGTGGGTTTTTTCCTCTAGAAGTGTTACCATTTTCACGTCCTATTAATGTCCTCTGGTAGTTTAAATACAGCATCGCATTACAGTGGAGTTTGTTTCCCTCCCCGACTGAATACAAATGAAGGTCATTTACTTGTATTTTTAGAAGGTTCGGAAAAATTAGAAAATTTGTAGCTTTGAACAGCATTGTTGACTGTTGTATGTCTGCACAAAAATATTTCCAATAAACCTTTTATTAAAGCACGGACTGAGGCTTGTTTGTTTTATTCTCTCCCCTCCCTCCCGCAAGTTTTGCAGTGAGAGTTCAGTGTTAAATACGTTGGAGATCTAGGCTGCAAAGCAGGTGAGTGGATAATTTTTATTTTTTTCCATGCCTTTTTGTCTGTGTTTTAAGGGCCTGCTTTTGTTAGTGCCAAGGACAAGGCTTGGGGTCCTTCAGTGGGTCTTGAATCAGGTCCCAGACGCAAGACTAATATGGCAAAATGAGAATGGTACTGGTGAGGTTACAGCAGGTACCTGATATTTGTATAGCGTCTCCAGGGGGAAAACCATCTTTTTATATAAACTAGATGGACAGATACTCTCCTACAACATTTGGTCTCTCCAAGTCTTCACCAAAATAAACCTTAGAAATCTTTTGTCTCTGCTAAGTCACGTAGCCACAGCAGGGGGAAATTAAGCACTAAAATCTCCTTTGCTCCCTTCTTGCAGCTAAATTTTCAAGAGGCTTCAATTTTAACACCGTGCCTGCACGCTCCTGTGTTTGGGGGAGGGGAGAGTGGTCTGATGGTGCAGCGAGAGATGCCTTTCTCCAACCCGTCCTGAGCCCAGGGGCAGGATCTCTCCTGCTTCTGCCTGATCAGGGATATCACGTCGGCTCTCCGCTGGCGGTGCTCGGCTGACGCTGCCGAGCTCGCTCACGCTGCCTTGCCCGGAGAATTACCTCTCAAGCTCACTTGCCTCAAGCAAGACTGACAGCACGAAGCACCACACAAAGGCTCTCGTGTCCCCAGTAGCTCTGCATCCATATGCTCGAGGGCACGCGTGCTGTGATCGTCTCTGCTACAATATGTTCTTTCCATTTAACGAATATTTTTTCACAGTGAGCCGTGAAGAACCTTGTCCCCCCGTGCTGGGCCCGCTGGAGAGCTGGGGGCTGGCGCACCGGTGGGGCGAGCCCGGGCTGTGGGGCCTCGGGGCACGGCCAGCTCGGGGCAACAGCATCATCCTTCCTGAGCAAAAGCATCACGCGTGCCCCGAGACAGGAGCGATACTGGAGTCAAGGCTGAAGTTAAGTTTGCGGAAAAGATTGGCCTTATTCAATTTTGGTGACCGTGGGGAACGCGCGTTATAAGATCCCTAGCGAAAGTAAAAGTGTACGAGCTTTAACAAAGAGATCTTTTTGTCCAAGTATCATTAGATACTGGAATTAAACAGATTTTTATCGGGAACAAAATGCATATTTATACATAGTCTGGCTAAAACTTTTCCTCCTTAGGGTGCTATAACTTGATGAATGTTTTTTTTCCTTATAGATTGCCGACAGAACCACTTTTAAGAGCATAGAGAGACTTTTTTAAAACAACAAATTACTTCTGGATTTTTTAAATTAGGAAACAAAAAGGAGGTGTAAGCCAAACTTCCCCTCTTCCCTTTACGAGTCATTGCTTGAGCACATTTCAAAACGCTTTTATCCCAGAAGCCAGACCTAGTACCTGCTTTTCCTTTGTGGAGAAATAAAGCCAGCGATGAACTTCTTGTGTATCCCCATCGTGCTGTGGTAAACGCCTGCTCCTCCCCCGGGCCTCCGCAGCAGCAGTCCAGCCCGCAAGCGTGTAGCAGCAGGAACTTCACTCTATGTAAAAGCTTCTTACACATCTGGGCAATCAATTATGCCGAAGCAAAATTGATGATAAACTTGAATAAGCTCTATTCGGCTGGTGGCAGGAGAACTTGATGCTTAACCGACTGCTCCCTGTACTGTCGTCTCTTGTGCAGCGCACTAAAAGGGAAATGATTCTCAGAATTGTTAAATATAATGGATTGCTGCTTAAACCTCTTATTAGATATGTTAGTTGACTAATCACCTCAGAGACTTTCTCTCTAACAGTTTGACAGGCAAGGCTGTGAGAGCGTCTAGTGGTCGTGTCCCAGAGCCAAGTATTTGCCGGAGCAGCTGTTAAGTCCGTTGCCGGCAGTCTTCGGTGCCTCATACCAGACCAAAGGAAAATCAAAGTCCCTAAACCTGTAGATTAATGCTCAAGTCTGAAATGGGAGCATTAAAAAATAAAAAGTGTAACTGAGAAAGGTCCGGTGGAGGAATGTTAAGCAAGAAGATTTCAGAAACGTAATCCCTTTCTCCGAGCGCTGCTGCGGCAGTACCCAGCCACCGAGCACCGGCCCTTCCTCCAGCACAGCCCCAGGCCTCTTCGCTCCCCCAGCGTCTGGGGTGCAGCACGTCCTCAGAAACTCGGAAGGAGCAGTGGGTTTCCTCCTGCATCCTCCTCGGCAGAAATACGGGGCTGCGGAGAAACGAGCCTTGAAACATCACTGAAAGCCACCGCCGCTTCTTGGCTGTCCCCGCTGAGGGGGGAGCTCTGGGGCAGATGGTGAGTGGGCTGCGTCCAAGGCGGGGGAATGGTGAACCGTGCTGGTGAGGCCTTGCCGCCGTAGCCACGCTCGGCCAGGACACGCGCCACGAGGAAGCCGGATAGGAGAGAGCTCGTGTTGCATTTCTCATGCCACGACCGATCCGAGGGACAGCGGGGCTGGTGGAGGAAGAGGTGGTGCTGGTTGCCCTCTGCATCTCCCGTGGTATCAGGTGCTGCCCCGGAGGGTGGGATGTTGTTGGAATGGTGGGGACACTGAGCTTGCTGGGTCACGTCAGGCAGGCCCTCGAGTGATGAAGCTGCAAGCTCTCAAGGTGGTTTGGCACTTAAATCCTGCAGGGAAGTGCCTGGGAGCCTCAGCACTCACACCACCTCGTGTCTGGTGTCTTGGCTGGCACTGACCTACAGCCTCATCACAAACGTCCATCACAGTTGTCACAGGAAAACAAGACTGGTTCGCTGGTCTTGACGGATGCCGTGGAGCTGGTTGGTGATACTTGCTGGTAACCAGTACAGGCAGCGGGAGCACCTCCCGGTCCCTCAGGAGAAAGAAGGCTGGAAGAAGGGGACGTTGGGTTGGGTTCATATAGTGCACTGGTTTCGCCATTGTGCTGGTCCATCCCTCCTCCTCCTATCTTCACGTTGTGGAAGGAACTGCCTGCAAGCATGCTACTACAGGCCTTTGTCTGGAAAAAAAAATGTAATATGGTCCCAGTGTCAGTTCATCTGGATGTGCCTGGTAGCAGAGCTCCAATGGTGTACCTATATCATACATGTTAATAAAATCCTTTCTGTATAATGACGATATGTGTTTACCCATACGTAGTGAAGGTGGCATTTTAGCTTTTAACCCGAGAGCCTGATTCTGACTGCCCAGTAGGTCTACAGCAGTTGCCTTTGGTTTGCGCTGATGTAAACTGCGAATCACTTTTTCCCTCATAACAAGACATTTACAATCACACACAGACTGTCTGATGTGTGAAGCCAATAGGATTCTTTCTTTGAAAAGCAAATATTGAGGGAATTAGCAGCTGCATAAGCCACTGTTTACCATCCAGGTAATAAATCTGCACAACGTGCTGGCATCCTCATCTCGGAGGAATGACGTCCTGTGACGGGTCAGGCTTGCCCTGGGGCAAGTGGCCACAGCACCATGGGGCTCCAGGAAGTTTGTGGCCCACCTACGCTCCACGCTGTGCCCAGCAGCATCAAACGTCCTACCAGCCTGTACCCATCAGCTTTCAGAGTACTTTCCAAACCTGGTTGAAGGAAGTTGCTCAATATCTTAGAAAGGAGATAGGTAAGTAGTTTTATTCTATGGCTGCTGGCTGATGTGATGTTCACTCACCCTGGCCTAGTAGCATCGATAAGGTTTGAAGTGGTGCCTTCCTACTTTTTTTTGTTTGCAAGTTAACCTACAAAGAGAAATGAGTTTGGGCCATGCCCTGAGCTGCTTCAGCGTTAAACATGAGGAAGGCTTGATGGAAAGCACTTCCTCTTTTGAAGTAAACAACATTTTTCAGCTTGATGTATCATTGTTTCCCTTGATTTTGCTGGAGGTTTTCTGAAGGACTGATAACAGCAAATAAGGGATTGCTTACCTGAAAGATTATCATGTTTAGGAGAAAGGATGTTATTTCTACTCTTTCTTGAATATTTGAATTCTACTTTTGCTATCATAAGCCTAGTAAGTGGGTGAAAAGAGCCTGTGATGGCAGACACAATTCTGTTTTCAAAGTTTAAGGTGAGTTTCCTTTCGTATTTCCTGACGTACTGTCGACAATGCAAACAAGAGAAGGAGACGACGTCTGTCCTTGGTGAGCTGCACGTACCCACCGGGCCGTGCCCAGTGCGGCTGAGTTGTCACCTGTGTGATTTGGTCTCATCAGAAATAACCACCAAAATCAATAAATATTAAGAAAAAATAAATTAACCTTCTTTTGCCAAAACCACCAGCCAGTGCACTTCTGGAGGCACTTGCCGTCTGAGAGCTGTGATTCACGTTACACTCCTGAGAGCTTTCTCTCCCCTCTTCTAATGAAAATCAGGGAGTAAGCGGATACTCGGCCTCTGACTCACCCAGCAACTTTTCAGCCATGCCTAGTGAAATGTTTGCCGCCTTGCTCTCAGCATTTGGAAAACCAGGAAGGCATCACCTTTATTAAATGGGCACACAGTCTCCTAATGAAGCTGTGCCTCCACGCATCAACCAGAGGCCCCCACCCAGCGCAGCTGCCCCGTGAGACGTCCAGCTCGGCAGCTGCCGCAGGGCCTGGGGCTGGTGTGGGGGCAAGCAAGAGAGGGAGAAGACACGAGACCCAGAGAAAAGGTTGTGAACAAGCCAGCATGGAGGAGCGGGAGAAGGTGAGAGGTACAGGGTCATGAGCCAGGTGAAAAAAAAAAAAAAAAAGGCAAAAAAAAAAACCTGGGGTCAGTGTGCTGAGATTTTCTAGATACAAAGAATAAATTAAGCCAAGCAAATATGACAGCATTTCTGTGGGCAAATTACAGGATGGGCAGGGGTATCTCTGCAACAGGGAGAGAGAAGCCAGCCCTGCGCCAGGGCTGTAGTTGCACCCAGGGCTGGGTCCAGCCTGGGAGATGGGGGCAGTGGCACACCCCGGGGTGCTGAGGCAGGACATGACCCTTGCCAACCTCACCTCCAGGGCTTCCCACAGATGGGCCAACACCAATTGAGTTTGGCTGGTGCAAAGCAGCCGTGACACGGTGTTGGTTCATGTAAGGGCTTTCCGTGGGTGAAGCCCACCCTGATGTTTTGTGCCATGTGGTCCAGCGTGGTGGGTATCTCCCCGCTTTTGAGGCACAGGAGGCTGTTACGGCACCCGTGACCGGCGTTACCTGTCCATTCAGGCTGCACAGAAATACTGTCACAGGGATTAAATGCTCTATGAGCCCCCAGGGAGGGCAGTGTCTCATTGAACTGGCTCCATTCAGTGTGGATGGGGACGAGGAGAAAGGATGGCACAGGCTTAAGTGACTTGTTCAGTCTATTTGCAAGTGATCCTGGGTGGGAAAATGTTGCAAACCCCACTGAGGACAGAGAAATAATACAAAGGGACCTACAGAGAAGCAAGAAATACGAGCAGGAAACAATAAAATGAGATTCAGCTTGGAAAAATACAAGGGAATACATGTGGGGAATAATATTTAGTAACAACTTTAGTGGGAGGAAAAGAACGGGAAAGCAGAAAATCTGGAGGGGAAAGAAGAGCTCCAGCAAGACCAAAAGTGAACAGCACATCAGATATTTTGAAAGGGAGGTACTGAGGTTAATGTACTGAGCTGGGACCCGAACGCTGGCTCGCTCTCTCGGGGCTCCTCATGGGCCCCATTTAAGCAACGGCCTCGAATTGCACCAAGCTTCACGTTCCCCTAATAAAGGTGGCGACGGCTGGTAACGGGGCGACGCAAACCTCGTGCTAATGGGAAGGAACAGGCTTTGTCCTCTGCTCGTGCCCAGCTAATAAGTAAGATCTTTCCAAGCGGTTTTCCACACGTGTGCTGTGAGGGGTCGTGTCGCGGCTGGCGGTTCCGTGCTGTTCCCCGCGTGGCTCGGTGCTTTGGGCACTGAGGGCCGGCCGGGGCCCCCCGCCTTACTCTGAGCTCAGCCCAGGGGGGGATTGCCCACAGCGGCCTTGGGGGGCACCACCCTGTCCCCTGTCCCCCCCCCCTCCCCGTGCAAAGCCACCGGCAGCGCCTTGCTGCGCGCTCTGAGCAGCCCAGCAGGCAGCCCGGCCTGTGTGCTGGCTTCTCCCCAGCGCCCATCCCTGCTTTCCAGGCACAGCGCCTCAGCGCCTGAAACGGGCAGCAATGCGGTCAGGAGCAGGCACTGAAAAAGTACACCCTGCGCTCTAAACTGCAAGCGAGCGAGAACGTAAGTTTAAGGGATGTAAAGAGCAGGAACAAAGAGGACTTGTTTAGGGCAAGTCTGGGAAGATGGGACTGAGTAACGGGATGAAATTGAGCAAGCAAAAAGGCGTACGGCCTCTCAGGGCAGGTTTCCTGAGCCGTGTGTCATCCCGCACCGGGCTGCGTGACCCGCCACGGAGAGCCCCGTGGGGAGCACGCGGCCAGGGCTGCAGGATGGGTGAAGTGACTGCAGGAGTGTTTCCATCGCTTCATACAGCCATATAAGGCTAAAAATGTATTTACAGGCCACACAGCAGGTTTTAGAAGTGTGGCTGTGATTTTTTTTTTTTTTTTTTTTTTTTCTTCAATGCTCCGATTTTAGGCACTCGCATTATAAAGAAAAGGGGAAGACCAGCTCTCCTATGGAGCAGATGCTTGCTCACTGGTAGGACCCAAGAGCCATCGTGCCCATCCTGGCCCCTGGGCTGCCATGGTGCAGTGCTTCGCAGCAGCGCTGCCCCAGGGTTTTCCAGTTACCATATGAGACGTGGGACTATTCCTTCTGAGTTGCAACCAAGTAGACCCTGCCTATAAAAATTAAACAAATACATCTTTCCTAACCACCACCTGCGCTTGCTCAGAGCTTATCAGCAACAGTTTCCACATTCTCTGTCCTCACACCATCTGTAGTCGCCATGTGCAGCAGCAAAAACCCTACTCTCTCAACCAAGGGAAAAGAACTTCCAAGGGGAAAAAAAAAAAAAAAAAAAAAAACAAACCACAAAGCAAAACATAAAAATATGAGAAAAAGCTTTGACACAAAATACTGGCCTCTCCTGCTGTAAAGTGCTCGTCACCTCAGCACATCTGCTCTAAGCCATGGCTGACCTCCTCCTTCCCGGCCAGCTTTCTGCTTCCAGCCCTGCTCCTTCGCCTCCGTCGGACGCCAGGAAGCCGTGGCATTTTGGGACACACTATGCACAGCCCAACCAAGGCTATGTTTTCCCCAGACTTTTCTTTCCTATTTATTTGAGTCATAAACACGCAGATCTGACAAGGCTCAATTTCCTACTGCTGCCCTTTGCACTCCCCCAGCCGGCCTCAGCGGCAGGAGGGAGAAAACACCGGGAAAGCGAAGTGGCCTTGTCCCAGACTGAGCTATGTCCCCAGCACAACGGCGGTTTGCCTTTTGTCTCACTTGGGAGGATGGAGTTTGCTCAAGTGAGAAGAGTCCCCGTGCAGAGGGAGGTGGGACCAGCGCAGGCGCTGACTGAGATAAACGCTCGAAATGCTCAGCTGGTAACCGTGAACCCAACTGAAAGAGAAAAAAAAAAAAAATCCTCCGAAAACACTGTTTGCTGCAGAGTATTTGGCATTATGTGTAAAGAAGGAGCCTGCTGGGGCCACGGGCTCTGCCCGGCCTCCTCCCCTGCAGCCGCCGGGACATGCGTGGTCCCCAGCTCACCTGATGCTCAGACACTCTCCCCCTGCCCCGCTTTGCGCCAAATAAGCCCCCTTAGACAGACCCCAGCAGAGCACAGCGTTCAGCCATTTCAGTCGTTGGGGTTTTTTACCGTTATTCTTTAAAAACACTGCCAAAAATCCTAACTTTGCTTTTTGCCAGGGTCTGGAGAACTGGGCTGGTCAGATGTGTTCTTGTAGACAGAGGAAAGTAAAGCATTAACTGAAGAGAAAACCTATGACAAAGCAAAGAAAAACAAAGTCACACCATAAAGTATTTATTAAGAAACAAAGGGGGCTTTTTTTCTTCATTTGTAAGAAACACTTTAAAGCAAGTGCCCTTTCAGAGATTCAAAAGCTATATCAAATGGTAACATTGGTTTTACATTATTGTACATGACATTATTATTAAAAAAAAAAAACAAAAACAAAAAAAACCACCACATCTCACAAACTTCCTTTTATTACAACTCAGGTTTCTCTGCCTTCCGTTGTAAATTAATTTCTACAGACTTAAATTTAACTTAGTCTTTTTTTTTTTTTTTTTTTAAACAAGTAAACAATATACAAAGAGATTCACCTGAATTTCATAGGTCAGAGGAGGTGTCCTTGCCAGGGCATGTGCAAGGCAGGCAGTGCACGCCGGCCAGGGGCGGGGGGGGTGGGGGGTGGGATGACTTGGTTCACAGTTGGGAAAGATCACAACCACACGGACGGGCTTGTTGCCCGGCCACGCCGTGACAGGCCGGGTCTCGCCGGGGACCAAGCGCCTCCAGCTCCTGCCAAAGCCACCCGCGGCTGGAGGCGGCCGGGCCCCCCGAGCCCCACGCCAGCCCGGCTCTGCAAAGTCAGCGTGGCCGGGCAGCAACAACCCAAATGCCCACGGGACCCGAGGGCACGTCGGAGCCTTCGAAAGCCCGGCAGCACCCAGCTCGGGTGCACCTCCCGCCTTTCCAGCCCCCCCCGCCGGCCGGAGGGGGAGCCGGGGCTCCAGCCAAACTGCCCGCCCGCTGGCCGGGCGAGCGCAGCCAGGAACAGCAGATCTGGGATAAATCACCTATTCATTTTTCTGTGCCAGTGGTCAAGATCATTTCTGCCCGCCGCGGACTGCCTGCGTGTGGCATGTTTACGGGTAAACCCGCCGGATTTGGCAACGCTTCTGAACCGACGTGTAATTTAAAAACAGACATACAAAAAAATAGTAGTATCACAGTTATTGCTACATACTGATACAGTATCAGACAATAAGAAACCTTTTATCAGCTCTGGTCTGGTTGCAGTAATTGCCCCGTTTTGGTTTATGCCCTCAGTCCTCTGTTGTGGCGTTTGGGCTGAAGAACAAATGGATGGCAATGGAGGGACCGCATTTTTTTAAGAGACAAAACCAGCCTTAAGTAGTTCATTGCATTCCGGGGTGACGTATTACAATTAGCATGGTCTGATTATTCCCAGCACACTGTTGCCCCTTCAACCTGGCGAGGAATTTTTCCCCAGATGAAGCAAAGCAAGATGGAGCCAGCAGCTCCAGTGCAAAGTGTCCGTCCCCCCGCATCGTGCCACCTCCCTGACGCCCGTGGCACCAAGGGCAGCCACAAGCACTTTCATCCTTTGGTTGGGCTTTTTTCCTTATTTTTAAATACAGCTGTGCCTTCCTCAACCCCTGCCCCACGGGTAAGGAAGAAAAGGGGATGGGTTCCAAACCTCCCCCAGCCCCCCCACGCCCAGGTCGGGGCGGGTTTGGGTGACACCCCCCACCCCGGAGCAGGGCTGGGGCCTCGGCGCGGGGTGGCCGGGGACAGAGCCCGTTCTCCTACGGTCAGACTCGATCATAAGCCGTGTTCGGGGCTGACAACTTCGTGCGCATTCACACGGGTTTACTGTTTCATGGGGAGTGAGGTTAAATCGGGCGTGGGGGGAGTCACAGTACGACCTTTCTCTGCAAAGGCAGGTCCAGCTCAGACGCTGCGAGCTGTACCAAAAGCCTTGCTGAGCGTCAGGACGAGCAAGCACCTCGTACCCTCTTTTTAGTAAAAAGTTCACAAAGATATGAAGTCTGTGCAAACCACTACCGGGTCCTGATCTTGAAGCAAAACCAAATCAAGAAGGGTTTCAAGTGCACCGGAAGGAAGAGCCGAGTAATTCACACTCTTCTAATTCCTACATAAATACCAGGGACAAGGAAAATCGGTCTTTGCAAGACTAAGCCTTCTGTGGCATTTCACCCCAAACCGGGGGCGCGTAAGAAACCAGGGGGGCCGGTACCAGCACCCAGCACGCAGGGATCGCGCTGTTCGGCGCTCAGTCGTGACTGTCTGTAAAGCAACGGGAAGTGTCATTAAGGAGCTGAGAGAGGAGAAAAGAGGTTTCTTAAGTACTGTGGCCTTGTACAGTGTAACAAAACTCTTTCTACGAATTAATTAGGCAAATACTTCTGACCATGTCATACCTGAAGGGCACTTAATGGCTCCGGCATTTATCTTGCAAGTACAGTGATCTGAAATACATATGCATTTTCAGCATAATCCTTCGCCGCTGTAAATCATGCACTGGAATGAAAGCATATCTGGCAACGTTAATTCGGAGATATCATCCTCCAGTTTCTGGCAACGGACGCCGATGAAAATAAATGGTTTATAAACACTGTCTGACATGCATGAGCCTTTCAAAATTATTTACAAGTGATGTTCTGGGAGCTTCGTTCCAAGGAAGTATTTCTCCTCTGTTCAGTTTAGATATTAAAATCAGCCGGGTGGGGAGGGGGAGGACGGCGTCAGCGCTACACAGTCACAGCTGGGTACATCTTCTGTTCGCTGTTGGGGTGCGGGTAGGGAGACTGGATCTGCCTGTAGCCGCTCTGCAAACCGTCGAGGAAGGGGGGCACCGGGGTCAGCGGCATCGAGTCGTGCTGCACAGCGTAGCCCACGTACTGGGGGTGCAGGTACTGCCCCTGGTGCGGCACGATCTGGGTGGCCTGCTGGCAGTTCAGCACCGAGAAGTTCGTCGGCATGTTGACGTAGACGTTATTCATGGTCCCTTCTGGCAAACAGCAGTTGGTCTGGGACCTGGTCGGGGGGGCTCTGGCCCCCGAGTTGGCGCTGGAGCTGGAGCTGGCGGCAGTGCTCGACTGGCGGGAGGAGGAGCCCCGGGAGGTGCTGGCACTTGGGATCATGGGGATCGTCTCCATCAGGCGGGTGCCCCCGGGGGCTCGGCTCTGCTGGGGCTCCTGCTTGGGTCGCAGGCACCTGCAGCAGCAAGCCGCCACCAGCGACCCCAAGATGATGAAGGCGACGAATACGGATCCGACGATGAGGAACGGCACGTAGATGGGCACTGCAACAGCAAGGGAAAGGTCGTCACTGGGGGCCAAGGACAAATGTCAGCAGCTCGGGCTGAAGCTCCCCCTCACCCAGCCGAGCCTACCTCACCCCGGCACAGGTCAGCGCAGGGCGAGCATTAAAAGCTGCGTGCAGCCGAGCATTTTACACAGGGAAGGTGAAAAGGCCTGCTAAAACCAACGGCTGGAGTTTCCAAAGGCATCTTCAAAGTTATTAGCAGGGAAGAAAGCCCACAGCTCACACCTCGAGGGAGGAAGGCTCGCTCCCCTTGGTGGTGGTCTAGTCCACATCAACCACCACTCCCCATCCCACCAGCTCTTCTCTCCGATACGCCCTGCTAGAAAGATCAGGCAAGAGAAGGCTGGGTTTGAACAGCGCTGTAGGGAGATACTGGCAGGACAGGATCCCCGATAAGGGCTTGGGAACATGGGGTGATCGGTGAGGGTGGGAGAGGGGTGGGAGCAGAAAGTATGGGTGATGCTTCAGTGGTGGGGTCGGGAGGGAACGCCACCCTTGGAAGGGCCTGGGCTCTGGCCGCTCTGCACTCCCAGGGAAAAAGCTGTTTGCTCTGCCTCAGGGAGAGATCTGCAGGGATATATCCGGGAATAACGAGGGGAAGGTGCCTCCCTTCAGCGCTTCCAAACGCTCCAGACAACATGC
This sequence comes from Tyto alba, assembly GCF_018691265.1. Lineage (NCBI taxonomy): Eukaryota > Metazoa > Chordata > Aves > Strigiformes > Tytonidae > Tyto > Tyto alba. Next base: position 21,494,339 of record NW_024881282.1, on the reverse strand, counting down.
CTGGGCTTCATCATTTCCACCGAAACCCGGCAGCCCCGAGACTCGGGCCGCTGCCTGACCCGCACTAACGAGGCCGCAGCTAACGACGTGCCCTGGCGCAGCGGCTGCCCCTCCTGCAAGGTTAACCAGTGCCAGCACAGGGCAACAGCTCCCAAACCTGCTGAGCAGTAACTATTAATCGAGAAAATTAACTGCGAAGAAAAATGCCTCATTCTCAGAACTACAAAGCCCGGGGTCAGCTGCCTGCTCAAGTCAGAATACCTCCTCGCACGGGTGATTACACGGAGCAGGTTATAACCAAAAGGCCACATCTGTCCCAGAATTTTAGCACTTTTTAAACAAAAGGCTTGCAAAAAATTGTCTCCAATTCCACGCTTGGCACTGCAGCAGCCCTTGAGCAGGTGCACGCACTTGCTGCAGACTGTAACACGCAAGTTTTCCGAGAGTAAATCTGTCCCAATTATAACATCACTTCAGGCTACTTCTCGTGCGTTCAGCACGTGTGGATGGCAGCAAAGGTGCTGGGGAGCCACCGAGGCTTTTTTTAAACAGTAGTAGAAAGACATGAGTTTATCCTTGAAATTCAATATCTCGTGAAAAGCAGTCCTAAGTGGTGGGTATCTGAGCTGGAAGAACATACACAATTAGAGCGGGGACCGGCCAGAGTCATTTTGAAATGTCATGTTACTTTTTTTGTTTCGCTCCTAGGGGTCGTTTCTTTTTTTTTTTTTTTTTTTTCCTTCCTTTTTAACCGGGAGCACCAGCGGGGCTGAGGAGCCAATTTGGAGCGGTGGCAGAGCCGCCAGGACTGAGCCAACTCGCCCGAGGCTGCAGGCAAGCGGCATCCCCTGCTTCTAAAGAAGACAGGGCTGGGCTTTCAAATAACGGGGGGGGGGGGGGGGGGGGAAGCAGCATCTAAGCGGGGGTGCTTCTCCCCGTTTATCAGCTGCAGTCGGGCCTGGCTGGCCCCTCCTCGCCCGCTCCGCCCCGCGGCTCGCCGGCGGAGGGAACCGGCGGCAGGAGGGAAGGAGCGGGCCGGCAGCTCGCCGCAAACCCGCGGCGGCTCCCCCGGAGCCACCGAGCCGCGGGGGCCCCCCGGGGCCGCCTCACCTGCCGCGCCGTCGGGGCCGTCCTTGCCGGGGCGGCCCTGCTCTCCGCCGCCCTGTCGCCGGTCGTTGTCGCAGGCGCCCTGGTCGAGACGCGCCTCGGCGCTGGAGCAGCAGTAGCGGAGGGCGCAGCTGCCGCAGCAGATGGTGGCGTCGCCGCCGTCGAAGCGCTCGGGGCACTGGAAGCCGTCCCGCCAGCCGCCCTGCCCGTCCAGCCAGCCGTGGCAGTACTCGCCGCTGGCCGCGGCCCCCGCCGGCAGCAGCCAGCCCAGCGCCGCCAGCAGCAGCCAGCACCGCCCGCCCCGCATGGCGCCGCCGAGGGGGGCGGCGGGCGGGCGGTCAGAGCCCCCCCGCGCTGGGGCAGCGCCGCCCGGCCCCCCGGGGCATCCAGCCGCCGCGCTGCGGGGAGTCTCGCCGCGGGTCCTGCCGCCGCCGCATGCCCGGGGTGCGGAGCCGCGGCCGGGAGGGACCGGCCGAGCGGCACGGGGAGATTTGGGGGGGGGGGGGGGGGGGGGGGAAGCGAGCGGGCGGGCGGCGCCGCTACTCGCTACTCCCTCCCCGCCGCCGCTGAGCCGCGCCGGGCCGGCCTGCGCCCTGCGCCGAACCCATGGGCGAAGGCGGCCGGTGCGGTGCGACCCTCCGCCCGCCCGAGGAGCGCCGAGGAGGAGGAGGAGGAGGAGGAGGAGGAAGAGGCCGAGGAGCCGCCGCCGCGGTGCGCCCCGTCCGGCGCCGCCGCTGGGCTGGGGGGGGCGCCGCGCCCCGTCCTTATAGGCAGCGACGGAGGCCGAGTGCGCATGCGCCCGCCCCGCTCCGCCCCCTGCCCGACGGGGCGGCCCCGGGGATGGGGAGGAGGGGGACGGGACGGACACACCGACACAGCGGGGACCCCGTCGCCGCCGGGGGTGGGGATGAGAGACACACACACACACACACACACAGACAGACACGGGGAGGGGCGGCAGCCGGGCCCCTGCGCCCCCGCTGAGGGGGCACCCGCGGTAGCGCTGCCTTCCCCCCCACCCCCCCACCCCGCCCCGCCTCTTCTTCAAAGCCCGCGGCAGCGCCGGGAAGGGCACAGGGATGCGCTTGCAAACGTGTCCGAGCTCCCGAAGTGTGAGGAAAGTTTGTTTGGTTTTTTTTTTTTTTTTCTCTCTCTCTCTCCCTGAAAGTCGGCTCACGTTTTGCCGACCAAAACTTTTGCTTACAACACATTAGATCAAGCCGTAAAATACTACTTCTAATAAAAAGGCAGAAACATGGCAATTCTGATAACAGGCGCTGTTTTTAAGTCCTGCTGCTGAGGCATTTCACGTCTCTCATTCTTTCAAGCTTTTCTTCAGTTTAATTATCGTCTTTCACTACTAACACACCCGTCCTTCCCTCTCCATTTTCATCTCCCACTTTTGTTCTCTTTTCAGCCACTCTTAGACAGCTGCAGGCTTTCACAGAGGTATTAGCCTGGACCAACAGATTCTGGTCAAATTACAGCCCAGGTAATTGCATTTTGGCCCCTTGGCTTTGCTGCTGCTCCCAGTGAGCGCTTCCCCCTCCCCCCCCCCCCCCCTTCCCCCCCCCCCCCCCCCCCCCCGCTGGCTGCAGCGGCGCTTCCCACACAGCTCACACCTTGCCTCAGAGAGGATCAGCAACCCGGAGCGGCCAACCTTTGGAAAAACTTGCAATTACCAAGATGGAAAGTGGGATTGCAGCGCGGCAGGTTCTGCTGCGCCCGTATCATCCCAGCTGGACGAGGGAGAAGAAACTTGCAGGGATTTGAATGATGGAGATGGAGATGCTCCGTCTCAAAACCTGATTAGCAGCGACCCAGGGGTGTCAGCGCTAACGCGTTGGGTCTGGGGTGAGCGGCACACCCCGGGCAGGAGGGACTGGTGACGTACAGAGCACCCCCAGCCCAAGCCCCCCCGTGCTGTGGGCCAGCCTCGGGGCACAGCGAGCGTCTGGGGAAGGAGTTAAACCCACCAGCTCCCGTCAGTGACCCATCGGGGTGTCGGGCAGCCCCGAGGGACAGCACGGCAGCTGTTAAATGCCTACATGTCTTCCTCCGAGATCATTTTCTTTCAGTCGGGGTTGGACTGATGTTTTCGTAATAAGAAAAGCAGCTTCTTGGTTCTTTTATACGTGGCAAGAAAAATACTTTCCCAGCCCCATCCTTGGAGACGATGGTTCCACTGATACTCAGTAAGGTGTATCTCTTTCAATAGCAATAACAGACGATTAGAAGATAGGTAAAAAGTAGACTATCTAGCCCATATGTATTCCCAGTTGGGAGCCTTGATCACAACAAAATACCAGCACCAGATCCCTTGCAGAGATTATCTGTAACAGGTACTTTATATATTCAAGCTCAGAATGTGTCTCAACCTGTCTGGGTAAAACCAGAGATAATAGTGCACCTCGTAATGCTTTTGTAAAACTTAAAACATTTGGCACTTGGCAGAGTGCTTTAGAGCTTATTTAGCAATAGACTAATTAGCAAAGATTTTTTTTTCCTAGCTGTCTTCACAAGCTGATCAGGTAATATCTGTATGATTTAAAGCACACAAAAAACCCCAGACCAAACTATGCAAAAAGCCTGTAAATATAGCAACAGTCTTTTCTACTCTGCAGTTTTCTCACTCGCTTTCCTGTGTCTACCAGTCTTGTATAATAGCTCAATCTATTTCAGCGCAAACTAAACCCATCCCCAAGGCCCAGGTCCTGTAGGATGCCCATCTCCCCGGGTCCCATCAAACCGAGCATCGTGCAGCTTTTAGATACAATTGAAGCTTCATATATATGTTAGAGCGGGCAAAGATTTTTAAAGCCTAGAGATATTCAATAATGGTCACATGCTTTATAAATCTCTATTATCTGCTTCAACTTTGTTTTATTTTTTTTTCCTAAAAGTCTCTTAATTTTTACCACTACTACTACCAGGTATAGTTTCCTGAGGCCTTTGGCTCAGTAGAAAAGTTCTTTGCCCTCCTCAAGCCAAATGCATGATCGCAGGAAAGCAAATACATTTTATTTCAGACATCTGAGGAACTCACACGCCGTTCCGTGCTTCCTGAAAAAGCTACTCACTCAGAGCGCCAAAAATAAGTTAAAATGGCTTTTTTTAGTTGTCTGAAACTGATAAAGTGCGTTTTCCGTATAATTTTTAACACTGAACTGCGAAGTGCCCGTGCAGCAGCGTAGGGGATGAGTCCCTTCGGAGCACATTACAGCTTTTACAGGACCCGCCGTGGCAGTGGCCGTGCAAGCCCAACACCCTCACACCCGAGCGGTGGCACCGCTCCCCGCGCCGGCAAAGCTGCTGCGGGGTAATCGCCGCCGTGTGCTTAAGTGACTGTGTAAGACCGGTTCCTTCTTACCTTGCAAATTCATTCAGTCACTGCATTGAGATATTCTCCTTGTTATACCAAAGGCGTTTTTTCTGGTTTACTAATACAGTCCCTCTACAGATGGGAATTTTTCAAAAGCACGCGTGTGCCTTCAGAGCACGGTGCTTTGCTTTCCTTAGGTTTGCAGGCCTCGTTTGCTAAAGCTCCTTGCAAATACAACTGCTTCTACTCCAAAACCAACATCAGAAATAGGAAAGGCCTGAAAAGAGGGATAATACAAAAGCATGTCTTTCATCCTTAACGGTTCTCAGTTCAACAGGGGGGAAAACCAAGGACATCCCAGCTTGAGTCTGCGCTGCTGAACTGGCCACAGTGAGGTGCTGCAAACATTTGTCGGGGCTGGTTGTGCCAGCGTGCGCTAGATGGGAAGGAAAGAAGAGAAAGGACAAATGAGAGGAAACTGTAACAATAATAAGTAAGAAACAACAGTCCCTCTCCCTCCGCCTTGGGTGTCCATCTCACAAACTCTCCAAGAACACAGGCCTGTCACCCTGTTCCGTATCTCTATCTGTTTTGGTTGGAAGCTCTTTAGAGCTAGGAAAAGGAAAACCCTGCAACGCGACTCTCCAAGCTCCCGTGATCTTCTGGGGGCGTGCAAGGGGCTCTCGCTGTTAGGGATGTTTTCCTTTCCCTATCGTATTTCCAACCCATGCTCTGCAACTTGCTGCATTCCCTTGATGGCAGCACACACAAAACTGGCAGCAACTCCTATCCCCTTTGCCTTTTAACCCATTGGAGATAAAACTCTAGATGGTGGATGGATGCTTTCTTCTCTTCCCCTTTCAGATATTCGGTTTCATTCTTGGTAGCCTAGTCACTTGGGTACAAGTGAGATTACCTGTTTTTCATTGCCCAACCCTGGATGCCAAACAGGCGTTTGTACACCTTTCTCATTATATTTAGCTAGTGTATCTATTGTTACATCGTTACTGTCAAACAATTTTGCAACCCCATCAGAACCACTGAAAATCTGGATTCGGGAATTACTTTGGCTCTGCAATTGTGTCCACAACCTTGCAAATCAGGATTGTAAATTAAAACTTGTAACCTGAAGTCTTCTCCCTCCCTTCTCCCAGAGAAAAGCTAGAATTCATCATCACCGTACTATCGTTTAGATCACTTGGCATGTAAAAAAAGCCAGGCTGTGCTCACCACGAGAGCTGGATTTTATTGCAGTTTGTACACTTACATATTGCAGCTTAACACTTCATCAGCAGAGATTCCTCTTCCTGGTAATATAAAATAATGGAATCAATTCCCATACGAAAGCCAATCTGAATATACAGAGGTTTAGTTATTTAAAAACCTGTTTGTTTTGTTGTTTGTTGTTTTGTTTTGTTTTTTGTTTTTAACCTGCCAACAAATCACCTTGGAGTCAGAAATCCCTACATCTTGCACATTTATTCTGCCAAAGTCACTTCACAGGTAAAACTGCATATCCTGCTGATAAAGCAATGCCTTGCTGCCCCCATGTGAAGTTAGCGGGAAGGGGAGCGTTATTAAAACACCATCACTACGGGTTTTCTACGGAGAACTGTTGAAGTCAAGAGTGTAGCTCTTACTGACAGGTTATACTAACGTAATTTCCCAGATGAGGATAGTTACCAGAATATATGAGCTTAACTGAGTAGGGTTTCCCCTCTCTTCCCGCCCTGGTTATTAACTGCCTTTTACACTAGCGTAGCTATACCTGTGGTAAGTGTTAGTTAAATGCCATCAGTATATTTAAAGGCCCAAACTGCTACGCTGAATCTTGTATTACTTGCATATGCTGGACTGGGTTTTACTTCTGCTTAGGGAACATATTTAATATCTCCATTTTAAAATACATGTGTATTCATAGCAGAAAGGCTTTCTTTTATTGGCTCTCATTTCCTGGAAAATAATTAGAACAAGATGACCCAAGAAAAAAAGAAAAACTCGCAGAAAGAGTCAAAGGACTGTAAAAATAACCCCAAATGAAATGATCCGAAGTTCGCACACTCCTCAAGGGCTGGGCTGTGAATCTGCTGGGGCTGCACCGGCACCAAGCACATCAACACGCCGAGCTCGGCTTCTGCTCCCGGCGCAGGCAGCAGTGACAGCAGCGCTGGCACCACATTATCAGAGCCGAGGCAGACACCTCCCGTATCACGCGCCTGGCTCCCAAATGAACCGCTGCCTCGATAGCGGGGTTAGGGGACGCAGGCTGAAGGGAGGTGACCGGGTGACAGTGAGTGCTGGGGGCACATCTCCTTCCAAATTCACAAGGGGAAGATTGCAACAAGTTAAGGAAGAAGCTGCTTCTCAGAAAACATCCCCCAGTTTCAACACTGAGCCCCGTCGGACCGGGGCTTTAGGGAGTTTGTTAGCATTGTCTGACTGCTCGGCTCTGATCAATACAACTGTTGTGCTCTTCTCCCAGGAGCCTTAGTACATTGATTTTTGGAGCTCCCACTTACTGCAGGCACAACAGATTGCTGTTACAATATGTAAAAGACTGGATACAAAGCTGATGTGCACATCTTCAAATTGGAAGGGGCGCTGCTTCCTAATTGAATTGCTATTTCTGCTCTAACCAACCACTCCAGCCACTAGCAAAAAGGAAGGAATTTTAGCTTTTTTTCTCCTCCTCAGACAAAAAGAGGAAGAATTACTTCTTGTGGACTAAATCTATCTTCCCACAGCCTACCCTCCCAGTGAGACTGGCCAATTTAACAAGGCATCATTATTATAAAGTAATTTAAATTAAAAAAAAAAAAACCAAACCAAACCACAACAACCCAAAGTACAGGAATTTTCCACATTCATGCTCCAATTTACATCATGCATAAAGATCCATGCATATGCATTACACCATGCATAAAGATCATAAAACACAAGCATTTTATCAAATGCAGGAAGAGAGAACTAAGGATAATTTCAAAAGATAAATTTACTGTTGCTCACCTCCTAATGCCATAGCGCAAGACAAGGACATAGGTACCACAAAGTGAAAGCAGCATTGCTATGCAGCTGTAGCCCATATTGCTATCTGTACAGTAAGATTAATGAGCTCCAGACAAGAAAAAAGTGCTGCTTCTCTTGGTACAGTTCAACATACTACAGCTTCATTTGCAGTTTTGGATTTTATACAGAGAATATTAGTGCAGACGAGCAAGCAGCAGCAGCAGCTTGGGGTAGAAAAATTAATATTTATGAGAATATTTTCTAGATGAGGAAATTTTTTTATACTGCTTACAGAAGAAGTAAAAAAGAATTCCTCCTCCCCCCTCCCGCCCCCAACACCCTGCCCATCATTTTCACGGCTGATACATCCACCACTCTACAATGATGGTATTTGCTTTTTAATATCACTATTTCTGTTCCTGCTGGAATGCTATCACCATCCACCTGCCTGAGCCCACAATCTTACCCAAGTACTCCTTTTGCCCCAGTACTCTGCAGGAGCTCTGAAGCCTGGCAAACCCCGTTACCAGCAGTGTGGGTATCACCATGACAGAGCAACAAGTATCAGCTGTACTGGCTGCTGCGGCACTAGAAATAAAGCACAGGGAGGGGTGAGGAGGAAGGTGACCCTTCTCAAGTGTAAAGTGACAAATTACTTAGAATAGCATTTCTAGCTAAATGTTGTTACTAGCATAGTATAAATCTAAGTTACTAGGCATTTGCATTAGACCTCCAGCTTCAGCACAGCGATTCCTGCCCTGCGCTGGGCAGTTTGGAGGAGCTGCCGCAGCCTCCCCGCGGTTGCAGCCCCTCCTGCACCTCTCTGATAGAAGCAGGAGGTTGCTATTGGAACTGGCAGAGCATTACCACGCCTGAAGCCAACACAAACAACATTAAAAGCCTTCCCTCTCTACTTTCAGAGTAGAGCTCGGCATCAACTTCATTTTGGAACTGCGGGATGAAGTAAGAGCTTCACCCTTGTAGTCTGTACTGCATAAGCTCAGCTAACAGCCAGATCAGGCCTCGCCCTCCCTGGGGATGAGGCTTGCTTCTGCTTTGGCTGCCCGAGGTACGCAAACACCTGCCTGCTCGCTGAAAGCTATTCTTGTAGTTTAAACATTACACCGCTACTGTGGGGGTAAGCAATGGTGATAACTGCAGGGAGTTCCTTCATACACCCACCAGTTCCCTTAGCCAAAATAAAATGCCAGAGAAAAAAAGACCGTTCCTGCTTGGTATAATAATGTGTATTGCTAAGACTCATTTCCGTGGCATTAAGGCTAGCATGTTCCTCTTGCTATTGCTTCTGTCAGCCCACTTTGTCCAACCTGATGCTAAGTCAGAACCACAGTAGCTGCCCTTGGCACTGCTGTTGAGGATAGAGGGGGCACGGCCCTGGAGAGCTGTGCCAAGCACAGCTGCACAAAGCAGAGGTGACACACGGCTAAGATACAGGTGTGCTCACCACGGCTGCTCCACCCGTCCCCAGCAGAGATGGGGAGATGTCCCCACGCTCCTAAGGGCTGGGGCAGGGCTGGCCCAACTGCTCACTGCCCTTGCATCCACTGACCACTTGTGCCCACCCATTCCAAGCCTTTCTTTGGAAGGTGGACTTTTTTTTCAGTAAGGACTCCTTTAGCACAGGCACCTTATCCCTGGATAGAACAACAGCTGAAGTGTTTATGCTCAAAGGCTCAGTTGATGAAGTTGATAAAGAAATAAAGGTAGTCCAAACAGCCAAGAAATGCTAACACTTAACAGGATTGGAGGTTTTTGGTGTTTTTTCAGTTTAGAGTAGCTTCTGCTTTGGTACTTAACCATGAAGTTAATAGACTAGCTTTAGCTACCCATCTGTACATAAGCTGTGCATATTTTTTCCCCCAGGGTTTCACCCAACAAAGTCTACTCAAGCTGCCTGTCACATTTTTTTTTTTCTCCATGAGAACTTACCCCCTTGTCTTTTTAAGACTACACTGTATTTTTAAGAAGTTTCATATAGTAAATAGTTTGATTTTGAATACTTGATTTTGAATATTTGTCAATTATGTGTGTGTTTCCTTTTTTACTACATTGTAGTGTCTGATCAAAACCTCATTGTTCTAGCTTGCTTTTGTGGGACCACTGCAGCATATCCCAATACCACAACGTGCCACATGAAATACACAGAGCCAGCAAGGGATTTCTTGCCCAGGAGATATACACCAGCCTCTAATCAGAACTGCAGTTTGGAAGGAGTTACACGTTCTAGAAAGCTGCTGTTGTGCTGCTGCCCAAGCACATGTTGTAGAGTGACACCTGCATTGAAGATAAAAGAAAGAGGGAAATCCGTCAGTCTCTGAAACATTAATTGAAAAAATCAAGTAAAAGATCTTTCAGCTGTTCATCTATTAACCTGTCTAGGACAGGCATACGTGTTCCAAATATTCCATGCAAGTGTTGAGCAGAATTGAAGTTTTCATAGTCTGTACAAGCTTCTAAACTTAACTATAACCTGTTCCTAACAAGCTACCATTGCCTTACTTCTACAAGGTGAGAAAACAGAAAGCAAACCATTTTTTGGAAAAGTTATCCAAGCTAAAGTAACATGCAACCAACTCACCTTCTCACTGTGGCACTTCAGCTGCAGTGATGGGCTATAAAGATTAAATTCCTGAGGCTGAGTAAAAAAGCATTAAGTCATAAATCTCATAACAATGGGAGTCAAAAGGGTCAGAAGGATGTTAAAATATTGAAGTTTAACAAAGTCTAACTACCTTAAAAAAAAAAGATGTAAGAAAAAGTGAATGACCTGGAAACAGGAGGTGACATACTGCATGACAACTAGCCTGTAAGGGCTTTCTAGTGACAGTATGTAACTGGCAGCCTCCTGCCACCCGGTGAAAGCAGCATCCTCCAACAGAGCTACTGGAATCCTGATAGAAATCCTTTTTTTTTTTTTTCAGTTCCTTTGGTTATGGAGTTAATTTATAGCGTTTTTTTCCCTCACAAGTAAAAAAAATATCACCCATGTAGAAAATCAAACTGCTATGATCATCTAAGTACAACATCCAGCTACAACAAAAAACTGTATTACCAACTCAGTTGATTTGGGACTACAAAAATACCAGCATATAAATATTCAACATGGAGTTCAGAAACGATTCCAAACTGAATTAAAGAGTTGTCCCATTCACAGCAGGAAGCCCTGTGCCCTACATGCCCTCCTCTCCCCCCACACTTCTCCCCCCTCGCCACCTCTGTCCTCCTTTTAAGCAACCTACCTGTCTGCTTGGGCAGAGGTTGCATGTTCCAGCTGGGCTGAAACTCCACAGGCAGGGTCGCAGTGGGAAACCGCTGCCTCCCAGAGCTGCTGCGGGCATCAACGCCAAGGCACTCCCCCCCCCAAGCCCAACTGCTGAATTTCACAAGACAGTGGATAAATCCACTACTGTTGCACTTTAACTGTCCATCAGTGGCTGGTTGGAGATACTAAGCACTGCACTGCAAAGTTATGAATGGGAGGGAAGAGGGAAACAGCCTGACAGCACAATCCCAGCAATTAGTCCAAAACTTGCAGAATTTATTGCTTCAAGTTTTTGCGCATAGCCAGTTCTTTGTTCTTATCAACTTGAATGAGAGTTTTAGGGAAACAAACTTTTACAGAGCGTAAGGCATTTACACTTTACAGTATGGATAGATTTTTCTATTCAGTTACTCCTAATTACTCACTAAGAACCTACAAAATGCTTTTTTCACATCTTCTGCTGAGACATTCCAGTCATCAGAACCAGTAACACGCAAGAGCTGACATGACTGACTTTGGATGATTTCTACTATTAACATGAGTAGCAGACGGAAAAAAACCACAAAGCACTACCACTGAGGTCAAAGAAAGAAGAAAAAGACTATGAAACCTGTATCCCTGAACTTTATTTTAATTTAAAAAATAATGCTGTAAGAGCAATTGTGGTTCAAAATGCAGTTTTGCTACCATCAAAACGGAGATGGAGGAGGGAATAGCTGGGTTTGGATTTCCTGTGGTGAAGAATACGCATAAACTCTAACCAATTCCACCCTATTTCAACCTCCTCCCTCACAATCTGCAAGAAAGCAGTTAAGTGTGGTGGTATCTAGCTAGCCAATTTGCCAGGAGCAGAGGCAAATGTCAGCATAAAGTTGTTGAGGTGCTGGACCAGGAAGAGGTTCATGAAGCAAGCAATCCAAGGCATAATGCTATCCTACCTCCTGCTACGTTCATTGTTGGGAGAATAGTGAAGAAAAAACAAGTTACTTCTAGTACAAGAAAGAGGTCACATAAGGAAGTTTACACCACATCTGTACAACAAGGTACAAACTAATTGAGAACCACATCCTACATATGTTCTTCAACCTTCCTCCAGCGTGTATTTTCCTTTCTTTACAGAATAAATAATCCAGACTTTATTTCATGGCGTTTAAGTATAGGTCAGCTTCTTAACCTGCCTTGTAGAAAACCAAGCTACACCCTGAATGTATTTGTATTTTACACTCTAATTATATTGCATGTCTTTAAATTGGAAAAAACCCAAACCTTTGAAACAGTGTATACAATGCTGATCCCTGAAAATCATTGCTAAATTCAACCACCCAAGTAATATCCTGGGAATATTGTTATTTCAAATCCCACTTTTACTTTAGCTTGTACTCCAGCATATGATTATTCTATTACACAATCACTTTTTCACTTAGGCTAATTAAGAACCTAACTGGTACCTTAACGTGAACAGTAAGGGAGCACAGGGACCCAGGAGGCTCAGGCCGCCTTTGAATTTACAAAGCCGTAACTCGTGCTGCGTGACATTACAGCACGATCCAGGTTTACACAGCACCCTGTGAAGAGATTCTAGACAAAGCCATGATACGATACCTCCCCTTCACCCCCCCTGCTTTCAATCCGGAGATCAAGGACCTACCTTCAGCAAGAACAATTTTGTGCTACATAAATTCTAGGAAAAACAACTCTACATATTAGCTGATGACATTTTTGCTTTTCCTACAGCACAGGAGAACAGGAAATTACCTTTCAAATAGGCAAATATGTATTACAAGGATCACAGCATTATTGTTTTATTGTTTGCACAATGATAAGTTGCACATATGGACAAACAGTACACATTTAGAATTAGTTTCACAAATTAATACATTACAAGAGAGTCCAGTGGTTTAACATATTAACTATTTAAAAAAGCAATAACAAGGGAATACAAACATTACGGTTCCGACTGCAGCCCAATAAAAGTTTAAAAAAAGGTTGAAATCAAAATAAACTGTAAGCTTTATTTTTTCGAGACATAAAAAACCCCACATTATATCCTTTCCTAAGAGACTGTTCACAAAGATGCAATAACATACAAGTACAAAAGTGAAGAATTCTGTGCTCAGTTCCCCTTAATTTTATCAGATCAAGTGACAAACTGAACATTTGTCAAAAAGCAATCACTGCTGAATGCAGACATTTCCAAAACATACAAAAATGGTAATAACACTTTAACGATAGAAAGCAAATGACCTGGTACTAGAAAAAAAATCTTATGCACTCTATTTTAGAAAAAAAAAAAAAAGTCCTTTTGTGAAAATGCTTGTGAATATTCATCTGGTGTATGTTATATACAAAACATCTACATAAAAAGCAACTCGGCTCCAAAGTTCCATGTTCACACTTCAGTCTGTATCTTTATTTGCAAAGATTCAATTCATTTATTACTTCATCTTTCAGATGTTTTCCCAGCTATTTCTAGTGCACACAAAATTGGAGATGCAGCACAAGCAGCTATGATGTTGTAATACCCAAGATCCATAAACTACTGTTGCAATAATTTTACCCTTCGAATTGCATCATTTACCTCCTCCATTCTTTAGCAGCAACTTACTGTACTATACCTCGTATTGCAAGCAGACACGCAACTGCTTGTAAATCAATGCTAGTAGCGCTGATGAGAAGCTAGTGAATCAACTCCATTTTGTAACAGCTAATTCGGATTTTCATTAGAATAAATAGCACATCCTATCTCCCCCAGTTGCAGGGAAAAGCTCATCCAGCCCAAGAACTCTCTGCTTGCACACAGACCTTGTGGCGTGCTGAGCTTTCAGCTGAAATCCTGCAACGCCCTACTGTTCAGCTCGGGGAAAAAAAAAACAAAACCAAACAGTTTGGGAACATTTACCTATGAAATGTCTGTGTCAAAATCTCAGATTCTTCTTTACAGCTGGCTGCTAAATGGGTCAAGAAAAAGATGGAAAAAAAATAATCCAGCTACTAACCACTATTTACCAAAGTTTATGAAATAGTAAACATTGTATATCAGCTGGTCTTAAACAACAAAACACAGAAAGCAATGATGACATAGCCTGGGACCCACTATTTGAAACTCCTAGGAACATCAAGATAAGGGACCACAGGGAAACATGGAGAAACAACACACAAAGAAAAGGAGACCTGTCTATGGGGCAAGGTTTGCACATCTGTATTTTATACATATATATATACACATACATAACACACAGATGTGTGCACTGTACTGTATATATTTACATCCATATACACAAAAACACCCTGAAGTAGATTTAAAGGCCATATCCAGGAACAGAAGATATGAACTCTAGTATTTGTACTAGAATATATTTTATCTGTACAAAAAAACAAATATGCATATATTCATATGGTATAAAGCTTATTAACAAAAAATATTCTGCTACTAACGTTAGGTTAAATAGATGGTTTTAGAAGATTCTTTAATAATAATGCAGTATAGAACATTTCTAAAACTAGGGCCAAAAATAAAAATACATAAACGGGTTTCTATTCACAAGAAAATAGCTGTTCAATATGATTTCATTTTGCATTTCGGACTAGGGAAAAGTAGCAAAATTTTTATAAATCTCCTGGGATGCATTTGAATTAATGCATCAATCTAGAAAAATAGACTTTTCAGATGAACAAAGTTGATTCACTTCCCCTTCCCCTAAAAGAGGTGCCTATCTTTTCCCTCGCTTGTTTCCAGCTGGAGGTTTCTTCAGCTGAAGAAGTTGCCCTCCTGTCCCAAAGCCTGCAGATGCAGGATTAGACACCCCGAACGTCAGGCCAGCTGATGCTGTGATGCCAGGATTGCTGAAGTTAAACCCAGATGTAGTCGAGCTGCCGAAGCCTTATGAAGGAGGGAAAAATATTTTAAAACATAAGTTATATCAGGATTGCAAGTTTGTTCTCCTTGGAGTTATGAACACCAGCCACTTTATTACCAATATTTGTAATACTTTATAGTAACACAGATCTACAACAGTATACCACATTGCTAACACACTTGGACTTGCTATGATAACTTGGATATTACAGCGCTAACACAGTCTACCTCAGTGATTGTAAGCAATTATATCCTAACTCACAGGTCTGTTACACCATTACCCATACAAAAGTAGCACCCAAAAGTCCCACTGAAATTGTGCAATAGAAGAACCTTAATTCCTCAAGTTCTCAGTCTAGATATGTAATGCACACGTAGGGTGGGAGGGCAGACCATGGCCCGCTCACGTCACTCACAGCATGTAAGTGGCAAAGCTGGAGCTCCCAGCCTTGTGCCCTACTGACCAGGCTACCTTTGCCTGTCCTTATAACATGCATGGCACAGACCACACCTCAAATGAGAGGCAGAAAAGGCTCAAAATCCTTGCCAAATTCTTGGTATTGAAAAACACCCCTTATGACTTAAACCAAAAAGCAGCACTGCTCTGGAAACAAAACAAAAGCTTTGAAAAACGTGAATGACTAGGTGAGCAAATTGTGCTATTTTAACTCCTCCACCCTCTTCTATTGAGGTAAACAAAGCAAACATTTGGTTCAGCTATAAAACAAAATCACTTCAAGAAAATACATCTACAGTTTTCAGCAGCAGTAACACCAACTCATTTTACTTTCTTTTGTGAATTTGTATCAGTTATGCACAACCAACTTGGATAATACTTGAAATTATTAGAGAATGCTAGATATTTCTCAAATATTAGTTAATAAGAAGCAAAACTTCATAACTCTGCTTTTTGTTCCCTCAAGGGATCAAATAAGGTAACCAATTGTACAAAATAACAAGTATGACATGAGCAAGTTAAGATTTTAACAAATGGTTTCCTACAAGTTGCACAGGGAAACCTGTAAACAATTAAAATACTAAGAAAAAAGTGGAACTGGTTCACAAGCAAAAAGGGTATTCTCAATACAGATTACTTAACAGTTTTATTAGTTCACTAGTAAACAGTTAAAGCAATCCTTTGGTCACATCAGTATCCTCAACTCAATGCCTAACTACCTTTAAAATACAGAAATAAACATCTAACTGCTTGTCCTAGCAGAATCCCAAAGCAGCTCTCACAAGCCTTACATCATCTGTTCTCTCACTTGTTACTGATGCTTTTGCATCAAGAACTACTTCAAAACATAAAGTGAAACTCTTCCTCCTGCAATGTCTGGACCTGGGTTACACACCACATCATCTTGTCAAGAAAATTCCCCCATTATCTACATTCCAGTAACTGCAGTCCTTCAGCGCACAGTTGCCTGTGGAGAACTCGCTGTCAATGTAATGAGTGTGCTGATCTAGTGTGACTAATGATATTGTTCATGTGGGTCTCATCTAAATTTTGTGGACTAATTTGTCTCTCATCCTAGGGCGTAAGAGGTGAAGCAGATGCAACTATTCCCCCATTTCCCTGCTAACTCCAAATCCCAAGATTTTTACAAGAATAAACTTGTTCTTCACCAGGGAGTCTCATGAATGAAAAAAATCTTTTAGAACCAAAACTATTCTCGGTAAGTTACCTTTTTACTTCAAGTATGTATCTGAGATAACAGGTAAACACTGCCTCCTATAAAAAACATAATGAATGCCATTCATAGCAGAGCTGTATGTGATGTGCAGTGCCAGGAGTTCAGTAAGCAAGAGTAAAATGTTGATGAATTACCTCCACCTAGCTGCTTCTAAATGCAGGGATTATTCCGAAGCATGCAGGGAAGGCAGCCCAAGCTTTATTTGACAGAGGTGTATAAACAGTGTGACAGAAGATTGAGAACATGCCTGTTAATTTAGATATAACTTGGAAAGTAATAGCTGCTATGTTAGAAGTGCCATTTAGGGCAACCACAAAAGTGCAAAAAAGCAGAAGGGAAATTAATCTAAATGGCTTTGTCCTGTTACAACACCATAACAAGGCCATAGTATGAAGTTCTTCTCTTAAAACGAAACCAAAATCTAAAGCAGAACACACAAATGAAAAATCTTCAGGAAAAAACCTTAACAGTGTACACATTCAGTCTCATTCCTGTTGCAAGGAAGTGATACCTGTGAACTAAGATTATTAGAAAATAGATATTTGTGGAAGAGAATTAGTAAGATCAATTTAAGCTGTTTTAACCATTTAACCCTTGTGCTGCAGAACAAATACTGATCTTTTGAAGAACAGTTAGAATAACTGTAGGATGAGGAACACAAATAATCTACTTGAGACAGCTCAGCCTTGTAGTAGCAGGTGCAAAGAAACATAAAGAAGCTGCAAATTAGCAACAAAACCAGAGCAGGCCCAGCCTTGGAGGACAAGATCTATGTGACCACAGGAGTGAGTTTGTGCAGAAGTAAGAGTCAACTGGCGGACACAGTGAAGAAGACTACGAGCCTTCATCTGAAGGCCCCCCACGATCACCCGAAGACTCCAACAGACATGCGCAAGAGACATTAACATATGCTAATGAGTTCCTGGAAGAGTTATGAATATGATAAAAATATGATAAAGATGCAATGAATATGCATGATTAAGGTAGTATAAATGCTTGTTGATTTTGTTTTCACAGACACACATTAGGAGGAGCTATCCCCTGTGTGTCCAGCGCTGTAATAAAGAATGCCTGCTTTCTAAAACTCCAAAATTGAGTCCTAGAGAGTGAATTAATTACCGCTTTCTGGTAACAGAAAGAGAATCAGTCACAAATAGATCAGTTCCAGAGGGAAGAGTCACAAAGTCTTGAACCACAGTTGCAATGTGATCAACAATTTCTTTCTTGAAATTAGCATTACTTATGTATAAACATTTATTTTTACAAAGTAAGTGACAATCTGCCTTTCAAGGGCATGGACTCAGCATCTCCCTGAAGGGCCTCAGAGTACACTTTATTCACTGGACTTTTGCATCTCTGCTTCAGTCAGCCCTTTAGATAGATAAACAAAACATGAGGTACACACCTCCCCAGAACAGTATTTTTTTTTTTTTTTTAACGCTACAGGGATAAACAGTGGTTCAGCAGATTTCAAAGGCAATCTATTCCTGCACTCACTCTCCACACCACAATAGGTGCTCTAGATCAAAAAGGTTTTCCAGCCCAGCTTTGACTGATTTACTATAGCCTCTGTATCTAAAAGCTGCTCAGTTACACGTGGACTATATACAAGTGCATTTTTCAGCAATATGAGTATGTCCAGCCATGATCCCACTTGATTATCTCTTATCCCATGTACTGAGGCTACCGTTCCTCAATAAAAATAAGTCTCCAACACAAATTCTCAACACAGCTCTTCAAAACACACTTAAAATCTCTGTTTTCACAGAAATAGTGTGCGTGCATGTACACCCTCCCTCCCCTTAACTTATACCTATAAATTCAATCGTGATTTTTTCCATTTCCCATCACTCTGGGAGTCTTAACACTCTTCACAACATCCCACTGACATCAGCCTTTTTGGTTGGCATCAAATGAAGAATAGTAGGAATCAGCTGGGACTTGGAGTCAGCTTTCTGCAGTGTCTGTGTGTGTTTCAGAGAGAAGCCTGAGATACTTGTTCCATCTTGCAACTGTGTGCACTAAAGGCATTGAGAAGACTGCAGTTGCTCTGCTTTTCATTTACTGACACTGAACACAACAATGCCTCATGTACTAAGTCAAATTTACTATCGGAAGATGCTCAAATACTGTCAGAGGACTCGGAATTTTCTCTTCTATACAAACTGAAATTGAGAAGAGTCATAATACTACTAGAAATATTTTCAAATCTTTTAAGCGATTAAATCTAACTCATAACTAACAAACGCCTGAGAAGCAATTTGGGGATCTATGATATTCATTGTAAAACAGGAACAAACTGATGCAAGACATGTGGAGGAGATTTGGAGCATTATCTAAGCAACTTAGGACGGGGTGACAGAACACTTACTAGATACTAGTCTGGGAAAATACTGAGGTGCTCGCATCTAAACACAAGCAGTAACAACAGTATATCCCATAACCCATGTTCACCCTTTTCCTAGCTTTTTCAAATGAAAGATTCAGAAACAAGATACACCTGCCATATGGTAATATAAACCAGAATATTGTTTCAGGATCCTGTAAATGTTATCTATGAAACAGGAAACATTAAAATAAGAAAAAGTATAACTTGACTAGCCTCAGGCATCATTCAAACCCATTTATACACTCTCAATAATATTAAAGAACAGATGCAATCCAGAAGCTATATGGCATAGGATTTTGAATATGAAAGGTAAAAAGTTAATGTGATCCTGGGATACCCAATTTTTATGGTTTCTATTCCATAATCTCAGTCTCGATCAGATTGCCATGACCACTTTATTTCATAAGCACAAAATGACAGGAATTACATATAGTCTTTTATATTCCTGGTTACCACCTTCTGTAGCCAAGACTCTTGCCATAACTGAAAACCATCTTCATTTTATTAAGTCCAACTCCCTCACTGCCAAAGAGAGATTGAGGATGCTGCCACCATGACAAAGCCTGGTTAGAGGAATATAGCAAAATGACATCTAAATTGTGTCTGCACACCACCAATATAGCCAAGGCAGACTTACTCTTTACTTTGGTTTGATACCTCATTAGTGGTGGACAACTGATCCATACAACAAGTTTTCAAATTATTTAATATACTAAAAAATAAATTATGTACTTTGTAATTTAGCAGCTTGAAATGCTGCAATACTATTTATAGAACTAATAATAATAGGTAATTTATTAAAGGCTCAGGAAAAATAAGCTACAAGATAAAGGCATAATCAGTGTAAATTCTCCACTTGTTTCTGATATTAAAAACTAAACAAAAGAAAGTTGATGCTTAGACACAGCATGTTGAAAAATCAGGTATGTTATAACAAGAATTTACTAGGGTGTTACACATCCATGACTGTTACACAGCCAACTTAGTGAGCTATTTCCACCTCATAACACAAAGTATAAGGTATTTTACAGGTGTAATTTGACAGCATAACCCCATCGCCCATGGCTAAACAAGGAAAAAACAAAAAGCATGGCAACTAACAAGAAACTGGCCCAAGCTAATACGTACGTTGGGCACTTACTAATACATACCAGCAACTTGCTATGTTTGTGTTAATAGTTTTTAAAAGCAAAAGGCCGTTTTAACTAAGAAACATGCTACCAAAAGTCAATCCCAGGAGACGTGATAGTCTTTCAATCCGTCAATGAAGAAAGACTGTAAAACAGACTATAGTAAGCTATTTGCCACAAAAACAACCACCTATTTAAAAAATAGAGATACAAGGTATAGAACTGACTAAGATTTCAGACATCCATGTTAAGGAGCAATTGCATCTACATTTTCATATTCTTACCACCAACAAAATTAAACCAAAAAAGTGAAGAGTACTGAATAGTTCAATTGCCACAGAAATGTTTTCAAGGTAGTTAACACAATGAATTGTGTATACAGAGAGAGATATAAAATACCTATAATTTACTATTCAAATAGAAAGTATAAACAGATAAACAGTTTAAAGAAAATTTTCTGGGCTTCTAAAAATAATTTTAACTTTACTTGTAAATACAGGAAATCAAGTTACTAGTATATTTGTCACAAATTTGTACACTAATCTCAATAGTGCAGTAAGTGTATAGCCTATGCAATCAAGTAGTAACTGCATTTCTGTGCCTCGGACTGCATCTGATCCAGTTGGATGCATCTGATCATCTGCTTCCCCCCCTAATTAGACAGACACTAAGCAGGAAACAATAATGCTCACTCAATACTGTCCACATAGGAGACCTTTAGCAAAACCTAAAAACTTCTCTGAAAAATAAGCATTAGCAAGTAAATAGTTACTTTAATGATTATATACACATGCAAATTTAAGCACATTTGGTTCAGTAGCTTTCTCAGACTGTGTGCAGCAGTTTGAGTATAACACTTTTGCTTTAAGATAGACTTGAATTCAAGAGAAACAAACCAACCTGCACTTAGACTTCCTGATGGTTTAGTTGTAGTTCCAAACCCAAATGATGATGCTCCTGTGGCACTACTTCCAAAGGCAGAGCTACTTCCAAATCCTAGTAGGATAATAGTAAAGACATACAACAAAAAAATTATAGACACAGCAATTAAGGACACATAGGTTTGGGGTGAGTATTCTAAACCCAACATAATTCAAAGCATTATTTGGTAAACAAATATTCCTAAAATTATTGCCTCAAGAGTAGTTTATTCTCAATACACTATTGCATTAAGAAAACAATGCAAATGGGAAAGCATTAGAAAAAAATACTTCCTTCAAAATACAAAAATGAGTAAAGGAAGAGTTATAAAAACAAGTCAAACTATCAGAGTTTACAAAATTGCTACTGAATTGCTGTTAAATTGGCAAGAAAAACTAAGAAAATTCAGACACAAGTTATATGACTTCTATTACTGAAAGCCTCAATATTCATCCACAACTCTAAAAGAAAAATCCTCTACACTTAAAACAGAATAAACATTTTCTTGAGTTTACATTTGCCTTATTTCAGAGTCTTTGCCCCCAGAGGTCACCAGGGATCAGTTTTGTCTAGGAAGCCACAAAATAGGTTAGATACGGAATAGAAACAGAATTTCACAATATTCAATGGGAAAAAAATCATCACATAAGGGCAGCCATAAACATGTGGCTGTAATAAAACTAATTCTGTTAATTTTGTAATTGACATTGATAATTTCATAATATAAATATTTTAAGATTTCAAATTGTGTTACTAATATGACAAAGAGAAAGTAAGTTGATACTTGCAGTTTGAGATATGAGGCCAGACAAAAGGAACAGTAAGAGAAGTATACTCTGATTTTGGCTGTCTCAAGAGGTTTTCAAAAAGAGAACAGTATTTGTATTGTAGGAAATTATGGCCCCATCTTAAGTTTCAAGTGTCAGGGAAAATACTTGTATTTTACTGCAAATTGAGCCTTTGCCATTCCTTTACAGAAATAGTTTTTAGATTTTAAAACTAGTAAGGATTAAACACTATCTGAAGCAGCGTTCTCTAGTCTTCTGCAGTTTTAACGATCTACAATGGCAAGTATCATTTGAATGTAAAACAGTTTATTTAAATAATACACTCTTTTGTCTTATCTAGTTTGAAATGAATTACCAATGGTCAGGCAAGGTGTCTGCAAATATTTAATGAAGCATAGGATCTATATGCTATATATCTTTCATACTTAAATGCAAGAGCCTCTGTGTTTATCACTGACAAAATTCACAGAATATTTATCATGAAAAGAAAGCAAATTTCCCCAGATGAAATGATGTTTCCGGAGTACATACTAAAAATTGTTCTGTTAAAAAAAGAAAAAGATAAAACACCCCACTAAAGTATTCATTCCGCTAATTTGTTTCCAAGAGCACACCTGTGGAATGTTTCACATTTATTCCTTTACTCTTCAAACCTTGATTCTATAATATAGTCTTGATTTGTCAAGACAAACATTTTTGCAAATAAATAAATAGGTAAAATGCAAGCAAATGCTTTCCTAAGCAGAGAACTATCAAAAAAAGAATACAAGTTATACCTCTAAGACAAAACTAGAAGCAATTGTCCATCAATTTTTTAAAAAGGTGTTCTTTAGTTTACATTGGCAAGACTGATGGACATACATAAACAATCTTTAGTCTACAACTTCTTTAGTTGAAAAGGAATAATTTCATGGGGCTCTTTAAGGCATTTAAAACATTGTGAGAATGACCTGGTAATTCACAAGTACTTTCCTTTTAGCCCACTATTCTACCTTACTTTTCCTGTTTAGGTGTACAGACTTTCTTTTATGTGAAAAAGCTTTAAATCTGATGAGAAAGGATATTGGTGGATTTAAAGATAATTTCAAGATGACTATTTAAGGGAAAACTGATGTAACATTCAAGTTACATCACCTTTCCAATACAGAGTGATGTTTAACTATTTTAAATACATTACAACACTGATCCACATGTTAAGCTCAAAAAGGCAAAATGTAGAGATGCAGCCAGGCTGCAGAGAAGATGATGTAATGAGGAAAAAAACACATTTTGTGCTCAGCAGATATAACAATTTTGTTTGCAGATCTCCTACAAAAGCTTCAGAGGACACTAGTGCCCTTTGACTTGCACTATAGAAACGCGTGACCGATACAGATCGGAAATCGACATGCAGATTAGATTCTACTAATCATTTTGATTCTACTTGTAGTTCTATTACTAAGAATTCGTTACATTTAAATGAAAATGTCTATAGAAATTTTATTATTTTTTTTATTACTATTTACTCTTTCAGAGTCCTGTGTCCCCTTAGAATGTATTCTCCATCAGCATTATTAACCTTTTGATAAATATTTTTCCCTCACCTTCAAATGTTGATTTTTAAGTTTGAGGAAGGATTTCTTCCTACCTCAGCACTGAGGGACATAGTGAGAGCTAAAGCACGCAAGTTGCAGCAAGCAGGATCCCAGAACTGTAGCAATTTTCTATCATTAATCCAAGCAGAAATGGGTCCCTATAGTTAACAGTTGTAAACACAGGTGAAAAACTTCTATGGACTAGCTACAACATGATCCAATGTCTCAGGTGCCTAACTTTCATATATGTAAAATTAAGTCAAGTTGTAGTTACAAAAGGATGTGCTTCTAGGCGTACTTCACTAGCTTTAAGAACCGAACTTCTATGTGAGTTAATTCGTCCTGTCCATCCTGGGTTTTCATTACAATGGCTTATCAGCCTTAGTATTAGCCTTAGCAACTCCTTCGGCAAGCCACGAAGAAGTCTGGAAAGTGCAGACTGCCAGATTGTAAGGTCTTCCCTGAAACAGATCATCCTCCTAGTGTAGTTAAAGGTTTGCAAGAGATTCAGATGTGCGGTATAATAATTCAATGAAAGATTAGAAAAGTTAAAGTGTACCTCCAAGGCTTGAAGAACCTAAGCCACTTGATTGCAAGCCAGTGCCAATACCTGAGCCGAATGGCGTTCCAAAACTAACTCCCAGAGATGGCTGTGGCCCTGGTATAAAAAAAATGAGAACAAACTTGCCTTACTCTTTCATAGCAAAGAGGTCCTTTATTTATTCAAGTATTTGATAATGTGAACATCATTGCTTTCAACAAATCCCATTAAGATCCCAAACTTTACCTCATCAAAATTCCTTACTTATCTGTCTGCCTCTACATTCACCTGGTAAAAAAAAAAAATCTAAGAAAACACTGATTGTAATAAGGTGAAACTAGTCAAGGCTAGTAACACAGCATCATTTAGTGTTTTTAAAAATAAACCAGTCTCACCTTAAACTTTAAGACATTAATTAAAAACTTGACAAAACTCATAGGTAACAACATTTTGCCACCTGTATTAATGGAATCAGAATAAGGGAAAACCTTCAAATTAAAACTGTCAGAACTGACACTAAAGTAACTAAAACTATATTACCAAAAGTTAATTTATTTAATAAATAGGAATCTTCAAGACTACTCAAGTATTCCATCCACATTTAAACAGAACACTAAGATAAAAAACAAGACAATGACTTTATTTTATTAAATTTATTGTTCAATTTTAAGCACGTCAATTACACAGTAACATGACAATTCAATTCTTTTCCACACAAGTGATAACTGAGTTATGTTAAGCTCTGCTACATAACACCATTCAAATAAGGTAAACTAGTCAAACCACCTGTTTAAATAAACATTTACAAAAGGCACAGTTCTGTGTACCTTCATGAATTAGATACATTCAAAATTTCAGAGTCAGCATTTGTCCCATAATTTAAAAAAAGGTGACAGTACTTTCCCTGCATATTCACACTAAGACGCAGGACTGTCAAAAAACATTTTCAGTCTGCCAAGATGAAATTTACAGCCTCGGTTCCTTTTTTTTTTGTTTTCTTAACCTTGGGGAATAAAGAATCAACTTTCTAGTCCATTACTAACACATTTTAAAATAATTAATTCTGATAAATAATATATTTTGACAGCTTCACAGTACAGTCTTATATTCCTGTCCTTTTCAAACAGTTTTCAGTGCACTAGTTAAAAAGTTAAACCATTAAAGATAAAATACAGTGCCAAACTCTTAATCCACAGACATTCACACCTTTCCTCATGATAGCCATCTCTATCTCTGAACATACTTTATGCTATATCTGTTAAAGTGATGATCTACTCAAATATTATTATAAAGCTCAGATGATTTCAGTCTTTTTCCTAAACCATTATCACATTTGGGCTTATTTTCATTCAAAAATTCTTCCTTCATACTATAAAGTTTCCTGTTATTAATATTAACCTAGAGATTTAAAATGTAAGTATTTCAAGCTTTTAAAATCATTTCAGTATCTAAAGATTTAAATGGAAAATCATTTTGAATCAAGTGAAAGGCACTGTATATTGAAAAGTAACATTTTGGCTAGGAACACAAAATTCTTATGTGATCCAAGCTGAATGACATCTGTATATTCAAAGTAGTGTTAAACTATATTTTAAGGGCAACTAAAGTTACTAGCTTTCAGCCTCTGCTTAGCAGGGAAGAGAACCCAAGCTATTTTTTCAACTAAAAAAAAAAGTGTATCAGATGTTGTAATTACAAATTTTCACAAATTTCAAACTAAACTTCTTTACATCAAGTTTAAATACTGATACATCTACCTAGCAGCTCTTTAAAAATAAGAAAAAAGTTATCAATAAAAATAAACAAAAAAAACCCATACACAAGTCAGTCAGTCATCTCTAAAACTAGAACCCCAAAACTATATATCCAGTTCCTTCTCAAGTGCACAAGTTTCTATCTCAGTAGGAGGCACTGTTAGTGGAAGACCTTAAAACACTACAGTCCTCCAGGCCAAGCTTTTCACCAAATGCAACATGCTTTTTTAGAGCCAGTAAAAAACATTATTCTAAAACACCTCATATTATATAAAACACAATCTTATGCCTTAGGCTAACAAGCTTTTCAATGAGCAACAGCATATGATATTTGTTCATTTTGTACCAGAATGTTCTGAAGGCATCATCACTACTTAGTTTTTTTAAGTAAACATAATTTTCAATAGCAAAATACTAGTAATAAAGATTATTCGATGCCAAAAGTACTAACAAAAAATTGGCACTTCTGGCTATTATAGGTATGAGACACATTCCTTATAACAAGTATTTTAACATTTTGAAACTTGATATATTTGCACCGTAGAGCATTTCAGTTTCATGAATAGGACCCACTACAGAGTCCAGACAGGTCAGCCAGATTTCTTCAAGTGACATTCTGCAATTTTTAAAATCACAGCTGGTGCTAAAAGTGAACAAATTTAATGTTGCAACTTAGATCTGATTCTGACAAAGTAATACACTGACTAATTTTAACCAAGGTTAATATCTAATTACACAATAAAAATTTTACGTGCTATAAAGATTTCAGTATCCTTTTCCATTAGCACTTCAATCTCATACTGAGTTAAGTCAAAACATAAGTGTGCTAACACCTTGATAATGCTTTGACTAACTCTGCACTTCACCAGTTAAGGAGAGAGTAACTAAGTCGGGGGACACTTTATTTTTAGAGGAGGAAAGGTGAGCTTGAAGAAAAGCATTTATTTAAGACAACTTAGTCTTACCAGAAAAATATCAGTTTCAGCCGCATACCTTTACAGCTCTTAGTTCACCAGGCTTTCGTTTCCTTTAGAATCTTTTACTTTAGTCACATCAATAACAACAGGTAGACTAGCCACCATGATTTTAACTTCCATGCTGTTCAAGGCTGCTCAGGGAAGGTGCAGGTGAGGCAGCGGTTAAAACTAGCTGCTACTGCATAAAAGCATGACCAGCCTCACTGCTACCAATGAAGCTGTGCTCAGAGCAGAAGTGCTACACTAGGGAAAAAAAGTTGTGCGCAGACAAGACTTAAGCACAACTTTAATAATTCTAGCTTCAAAAACACTGCACAAAAATTGTGCTTCAGTGTGCACGCCACAGTCCTGGTGTCCTGACTGTCCCTCCCAGGAGACCAGTGGAGCGCATCTTTGCTCCCTTTCTTCCATATGGCCAGGACCCACTGGCTTTATTTATTTCAGTAGAAGCCAGGCATGTCTTGGCATACTGAGGAAACATAAATAGGGTGTGTATCTACACCCAGGAACTGGGAAAACATTCCCTGATCCCACAGCTTAGATGTAGCTACTAAACTTTTGACTTCTGAACACAAATTTAAAATAAATTATTATCATTAATCATTTTCAGAGAAAGAATAGTAACTAACTCTAAATTTATCTTATGACATACTTAACCATGTAAACATAAAATAGTTTTTAAAAGAGAGCCTAAACATCCTGATCCCTCAATACTAGAGTACCGTATACTAGATTTTAGTCAAAAACTTTAAAGCCCAGGTTAATTTTGTTTTATTATCTTCAATAACAGCAACAGCAGGTCAGGTATTACACAGACAGCTCCTCCCCCACCTTTACATACACCTCATCTCATAGTCTTTTCTCTCATAGCCTTGTGCCATCCCTCACTTATCCCATTCTTCAGGATCCAGATCTTGCAAAGAAATACACATGATTTCAACTTCTAGTAGATTATCCAATAATAACATAACACAGAGTTAAAAGATGCAAACATTTGCAGTTTTACTGCAGCAAATGGCCATCTGAGAACTCAAGGGAAAAGAAATTAAGAGAAGGCAGTCTTTAAATATTTAAAGATTCCTTCAAAATGAGATGAATATTATTCTCCTTTTTCACTATGAGTAAGACAAAAAGCGGCAGCCTTAAGTTGCTGGGAAAAAGTCAAGCACTGAAATCAGCAATTTAGGAAAGCTGTGACATTTTATTTTCTAGCAAGCTTTTAAGACTTTAAGGTATCTCTGAAATAGTTCAGGGCTGACTAATCCTGGTTTTGATCTAGAGGAACAGAAAAGATGACTTCAAGATGCATCTAACCCTGTTTTCTGAAGGTTTTAAGTACTCTTGAACTGCCACTGAAAACATCAATCTACCTCTCTTTCTCCAGGTCCTCAAGTGAGTTGCATGGAGAGTATAACAGTATTCCAACTAAGTAAGTAGTAAACAAATTGTTGCCTACTTTTGTTGGCATGTTTCATGGAAGGTAATGGCTTTGTTCTATCTGCATCACTCTTGTAGTTGGCAGATTTTTGGCTTTTGAAACACTACGCTAAAACAACCACCACCAAAAAAAAAACCAACCACCTCAAAACCAACCTACACACACTCCCATTTGCTCCTTACACTACAGAAAGTTATGAAATACCTCAAGGTATAAAGCCACCTTACCTCAGGTGTGTGGGTACAGCTCAATTTTGCCTTCTCCCTTCTCCCCCTCACCCCCTGCTCTCTTCACTCCTACTCCTAAGAAAATATTCAAAGTCATGCCATAAGTGGCATCAATTTACTGAAGTTATTAGCAGTTCTCTTCAATCTATACTGGAAGAGGAAGTTCAAATCCCTCACCCCAATTCATGAAAATGCAGGTATAACTTTAAGTGTGAGATCCTTACTATATGCTTTCATATAGAACTGATCCTATGACAACTGTGGAGCATATATATTAAAAAAAAAAATGAGACAAGGAAAAAAGATGAAGGGAGAAGGAAGTACTTTGGCAACATTAGGCTGTACAAGCCACACTTCTATCTATATAAAAAATGCTGAAGCATGACATTACTTTATCTCATGTTTTCAGTTTAAAACCAGACGTCCCATCAACAAAATTCCCATGGACTAACATAGCAGCAACAGGAAGACTGTGGTCTATGATGGAAATTTAGAAGATAAATATTTATTTTGTTGTGTTCAAAATATTTTGGCATATTTGTCTTTTAAGCCCCTCTCCTTGCTGTTGGTAAGGGCCAGGGCTGGAAGTACACTGTATTTTCCTTTTACAGAGAAGGCAAGGACATTCTAATAACTTGTCAAATTGAAGGTGGATGCTGTACATGTCTCTAATGAAAACCATTCAAATTATGACTGCTGTTATAAGACAAGAGAAGGAAAAAGCTGCTAATGTGACTTTCAGTACACCTATGATAAACAACATTTAAAAAAATAAACGGTAGAATGAAGTTACCTATGCTTTCCATGATTTGCAGACAGACACATATCCATGTTCAAGTAAAATTAAATGGAGTTTATCTTATTTGTGTTAAACGATTAAATACTAATTCAATTCTCTACATTCAGGAATCCCTCTGAGAAGCGTTGGTTAGCATAACAATGTCAACTAAGGTGCCTTAAGTTATTTCCTTTGCCATACATATCCATTCTTCATTAGCAGTGGGTCATGCATTTCCCCTGTTTTGGTCTTCCACTTACACACATGCACACACAGAACCACTGATCAACCTACTTTCTCAAATATTTATTTGCAACAGCAGGATGGACAGCAAAAACTGCTCCGACATCACCCTGACAAAGGAGTTGGCTATAAAATAATAAGCCAGGCATTCATCCTCCTACTCTACAGATGCTTGTTCTGCTATCTTTCCTGTTCTACAGCATTTTTCATTTTACAGTTCCAAAGTGCTTTATAAAAATGCATTATTAATTTTACATAAGAAAAAGGTAGTATGCATTTAGATATTCTCTCCTCACCAATTTGAAATAATTTAATATAACCATACAGTTCTGGAAAGAGGCTATACTATGTGTATTCAGAGATGTTACTTAAGAGTGAAGACTCACATTCCAAGGGGTAAGTTAGAACAATACAGTAAATATCACTAATACAAGTAAATTCACAAGATTAAGTATCTGTTGTATAATTATTGCTAAGTCTACCCTGCATTTTTCTATTGGCTATGTATTTAATTTTGCTCATCACAACGTTTAGGTTTTTAGTCTAACACAAAGGAAGACTTCATAGAAAATTTTACACATATTTACTATTGTTGTAACACTAATAATCTATAACTTGAATGCACTCAGACCTGTAGCAGGCTGTTGCTGCTGAGTAAGTGTTGCAGCCATCGCAACGGCTGCTGCATTTGGTATGTTGCTGAAAGGGGTCGGTCCAGTGGTAACACGTGGCGCGCTCTGCCACTTCTTAGCTTCTGTTCGTCTTGCCTCAAACACATCCATGGCATCTCCCAGAAAGGTTTTCCTGTAGCCAAGGTATTGGTCTTTGAGCATCTGAAGGGGGTGGGGGGAAGCCATTTTAGTTCAGTGTATTTGACATAAAACCTTAACTTAATAAGGAAAGAGACACTGAGTTATTACTAACAATTCCTTAAAAAAATAAAAAAAATAGCCCCCCCCCAACCTGAAAGGATCTAGTCAGGCTATGAGCTGGAGAGAACTGTTTTGCATCAGCTACAACCAGAACAGCTTCCTTAAATCCTGCAAAGCAGTCAAGCAAACAGACTAACATACTGAATGGTATCAAAGTCTTTCAAAAGTTGGTGTAAACTAGCCCAATTCAATTTGTATCACTCTAGTAGCCAACCTAAGAGACAAAATACAGCCACAGTACTAGCCCGTAACATAAAATAACACATTCTTTTTCAGTGCTACCCTTTCTGCAGGGAGACTGTTTCTGCTCCTGTCACCTTCACCTGTATTGCTTTCCTTCCTTTCACTCTTACATTTCTTTCTTAGCACAAACCTAGAGAAGCTGCCAGATTTTTAGAATTCACTAATTTCTGATGCATTTCATCAACAATGTAATGCAGTGCAAATGCAATAGATCATTCTGCTTTAAACTAACAAGTAGGCCAAATCTGTTCTGTCATTTCCCCCCTCAAAACCCCACCTTCTGTGGCAACACCTGGCTTAGCCTGTTCATCATAAGCCATTTCTGTCTGTCACAGATGAGGGAACTATGGATATCTTAAGTAACAAAAAGAATAAATGGCTTCAATTCATGAACTGATAGAATAATTTCCATTTTCTAACAGAAGATTTTAAAATATAATAGATTTTTTCAAGGCAAAGAACAGAAGGTTCAGTTGAATTCTATGGAAGGCATACTGTGTCTTGTGTTCCTGGCTAAGGATGCGCTTGTTTCCGAGAAGAGGAGCTTACAGTCCAAAAATTGTGACTCAGCATTTGAACAGCTGTAATCCTAAATCTATCAGCAACAGCAGGAAACACACAGAAAGAATGATCTCGTTATCACACCAGGAGTGCTGTCTTTGGAGAGAAAAGCCATTTGTAGAACTCTGATGAGATTTAATACAGTGCCATACTGACTGTCATAGCAGCTGACAAATGCCATTAGGCATTGTAGAGCAGTTCTTAAGGCTAATCTATGCAGAATGATTTAATGGCATTCTCTACCAGAATTGTGCCCAACCACATCTTACTCTTCACTGACCTTGAACATACAGATACATTCTGTACCCATATAGTATATAAATATATTTAACAACTAGCCCAGTGCAAAGATGTTTCGGGTCATCAAAGTGTATGTGCAAACCAGAAACCCTACTTCAGACAAAGGAATGAATTGTGGTCACAGCTCTGCCTTCACAAACCATATCACAAACATCAAATAAGGCAGAGACAGCAGTTTCAAAACTGCTCTCCTCTCCTAGCATCTCCTAGCTGATAAACTAAACCAGATGATCAGAATGACAGATCCACTTAAGCAGTACATAGATTTTTCTGATTTTTGAAGCTCTATTTATAATTGTGTCTCCCAGCATATCAGTTTTCATGTCCATCCACTAAATTACATCTCAAAAAAAAAATATTCCCAAAAGAAAGGTCCTCAAACCAACCTGTTAGTTTCAGGAAACAGAATACTTTTTAAGCTTAAGCAAAGTCTTTAGTACCTTGTCAGTGTGACTGAATAGCAGACACTACTGCTTATACTTGCATACTAATCCAGCTCTTCATATTGATACATTTTTGTTGTTCTTCAAATACCATTGCATGAGTTCAGGCTACACTAAGATCTCAGAAAGGAGGAGCCCAGAACACATTTGCCATCCTTCTTGTATATTTCTAATGAAATTATGGAGGAACTGACATATCC
The DNA here is from genome assembly GCF_018691265.1 of Tyto alba. Taxonomy (NCBI): domain Eukaryota; kingdom Metazoa; phylum Chordata; class Aves; order Strigiformes; family Tytonidae; genus Tyto; species Tyto alba. The sequence goes on along the minus strand of NW_024881282.1, from coordinate 21,462,632 downwards.
TGTATCTGGTACCAAAACAGTTAACTAAGAGCAGCACAAATTCTGATGGCAGGTAGCTGTAAACGGATGAATATCCATGCCGACAGAAGCAATGCAATGCAAGCAATCTACTTCATACAAAATCCTCAGTATTCCTGAACTTTATTCAGGAAAAGTAAAAAGTTTCAGATGTTTAGAGAACTAGCAATATTATGCAGAAGAAGCTTTGAGAAAGAAACAAGCAGAAGATTTACCAGAGCTATTCCCATTAAGGAAGTCACTTAGCAGAAACAATCCCAAATACTTGTACTCCTCCCCAGATTGTTTTTTTAACCAAGAAGCGCTCTGATTATATAAAGAAAAATTATGGATTGTAGAATACTGACGTTTTGTTAACAAGTCCAGAAGCATAAATGGGTGTCGAGGTTTGAGCCTGGTTGGCAGCCAACCACCACACAGACACTCTCTCTCCCTTCTCTTCCGGCAATAAGAAGGGACAGAGGGGTTTAAGATAGGACTGGGAAAAAACCTTTATGGTCACGAGCAAAAGGCAGACTCGTTAGGGGAAGAACAAAAAGAACATAGATTTATTACAGACACTAACAACACATAACAGAGTAGGCCAGTGAGAAGCATTGCCACATCTTGAGAACACCTTCCCCCCACCCCTCCCTTCTTCCCAGGCTCAGTTCTGCTCCCGATATCTCTACCTCCTCCCCCAGTGGCGCAGGGGCAGGGAATGGGGGGGTGCAGTCAGCGCTGCCACTTCCTTCATCTTCGGTGAGGGGAGTGTCCAAAACTTGTTCCCCCTGCTCCATCATGGTCCCCCTCTCACAGGAGACAGTCCTCCATAAACTTTCTCCAACATGAGTCCCTCCCACCGGCCGCAGCATTCCCCACACTGCTCCGTCATGGGTCACCAACTTTCTCCAACTGGATTCCCTCCCACGGCTGCAGCCCTTCCCGACCTGTTCCTATCTCAGCCTGCGAGTCTCCCTTTACCCCTCCAACTCCCTCCCCCATTCCCAGGTGGGGAGGGGGAAGGGTGGGTGACCGGCTGCAGTGGTTGGCTGCTGACCAGGCTCAAACCACGACAATGGGAAATTCAAGCCACGATGGAAAAAACAAACCTAACTAGGACTTTTGATACATTAGCATTTTTTCACAGTAGTCTTTTTCCTATACATATGACTTCCCATGAAAATCAGGTTGAAAAAAACTAAGCAAGCCAAAACACAATTTTCAGAATTCTTTGATAAGTTGAAAAATCTTACATATTAATACCTACTTTTTTACCTGTTATCTATTTGAGTAAAAGCAGGTTTAGATCATCTTTGCTCAAGATCAAGAGGTCATTGGGCAAAAAGCAAAACATACAAGGATGAGCTCCAAGACAGACGTTTCAAAAACTGATAAACAATTCAAAAATGAAAAGGAATTAAATGAAAAACATTTTGTAACCTAAATGATTGTGGGCAGTTGCTATCATCACTAAGTAAATAATTCAAATTAGATTTCAGCTGAACAGAAGTTACTCTTAATCAAAGCACTTATCCAGGACAGTTTGAACATTTTAAAAAGCAATTAACAGAAGAAAAAAAAAAAATGAATACCTGAAGATATATTTTGAAAAAAGTGACTCTTGGTAGTTCTTTCACTAAATATACTGGAACACATCAAAACAACATACCTTTACATTTTCATGTATTGATTGAAGTTGTGCAGCTAAAGCTACAAATGTTTGATAGATTTTCTGCATAGCCATAGACAAATCTGTAAGAGGCATAATAAAATATTGGTAAGTAACAATCTTACCACCAGGAGAAAAGATTTAGTGTTTATAGTACAGTAAGAAACCCACACAAAACCTATACAAAACAAAGCACAAACACATTTGCATGAGAACAAGTTAATGTCTGTAAGAAACAAAATTTGAGAGCAATTGGGTGACACAAGTCACTCAAGGACTGTTATTTGAAAAGGCTTCAAACTTTATTTTGAAAAGTACTCATTTCTCAGATTTGTTTTTATATACGTGGTCATTTGTTTCCTATGATTCTATCATTTAGCAAAATTAAAAATCTTATTTAGCCTAACTTTATCTAATCACACAGGAACATTTTACCTCATTGTTTTTTTACATAACTATAGTTAAATCAGATTTTTCTTGCATTGTATATATTTTTCACTCTTTCTGACTTAAAGCAGTTAAGTGTTCAGTTGATTTTGCCAAAGAGAGCAGAAGCATGGAAGCTTTACTTACAATTTAAAGACATGATTAACAAGCATCGCAGGAACTCTTACTCTAGCTCTACCCACAAACATATCAAACAGAAACACAATTGGGAGCTTCTTGCCTACATAAAGTCTTAGGATATCCTACACTTCCCACACAGATATGAAAGTGTTTTCAGTGCACTGACCCAGCTAATGCAAAACTTTAATAGTAAGGGGGAAATCTCAAAGGTTTTGGCAAAATGAGGCATCTACTGAAAAAAAAAAATGCTTTCCAGAAAGAAACACTGAAACAATGTACCAAAATTGAGGACAGAAAAGTGCTGAAGTAGTCTTTCACTGGGAGAGATCAGATCCTGCATTTCCTCTGAATGATGTATATAGTCTACTGAAATGCAAATAGTAGCTATCAAGTTCTTGAAGATGTGTATGTCTAGCAATGATTCTTGAACTGAGAAGGTCTGCCTCTCCATAGGGGAATTTCTCTGTTATAATTTGCATTTCTTTCTAAAAACAGAAATCTCGGGAATAAATCTCATGCTAACCTGCAGGATTGTGGAGGCAGTGGTATATAGGAAGACTGGACACAAGTGTCCAAATAGTCTGGAGGCAATTGATACTGAATATTATACATTTCAAAATTTTCAAGATATTTTGGGTCATAGCTTCCTGTATGGTAACAGAATTTCCTCCTCTATGGTAAAGGCTGCATTTGCAGTATGGTGCTGACTAGATCACTAGATCATTTGCTGACAGTCTGAGCATACTGGCACAACAGATTGAGCCTTGTGTACACAAGCAAGGAACCTTTAGATTATTGCAGAAACTGCTCAAAAACCCGACAAATCTGTGAAGGCATCCCTTCCATACTCTGGACAGACAAGAACATCACACAAAGATAGAGGATCCTCAGGATTCAGTAGATCTTCTATTCTGGAAGCTAGTTCTAGACAGTTCTCTTGTTTTTGACATATAAAGTCCAGAGTCTAAGAACTATCCTGTGATGTCAAAATGTTCGAGTATCATTTGGCACAGACAGACACGCACTTGCAATCACTGCTTATTGCAGGACCCGTACCTAAAATGGCCCAAAAGATAAACCTGTGTACAATCACAGGAATGGTAACCAAGCAGAAGGCTACTGTCCAGAAAGCAGTATTCTCTCACCAGAGAGATTCTCCAAGGTCGAATGATGCAGCAGCAAACAAGACTACATTTTCTCAGTTGACCAGAGCTGAAGGCAATACCAACAGGCTCCAAACAATGGAAAAGTTCCCATTTTGATCTGGAGCTGGCAGAGCAGACACCCATATTTGTCTGGTCAGATGGCCCAGTGCAAGACAAAAGGTGCGAGACAGCCTTACAACAACTAGATGCTGAAGGGAAGGAGATGGATATAGCAGACATCAAAACAAACCAGGCTTACAAATTGTACCTCAGGAACTAGACTGATCTTAAAAAGCTCAAGAACCTTTATGACTTTAACCTTTAATTCCAAATCTTGACGTTGAACAACTGCAGAATCTATCTGAACACTTCTGTACGTTAAATAAGAAAAGCCAATAATAACAGAAGAAGATATTAAATTGTTCTTACAAATATAAGATTTATTATTTTTTTATGTATGAAACACTGGAATTGAAACATTTACCTTGTGGAGTTATGTGTGAATTATTTGCTTGAGTAGCAAGATGATTTTCCAGTTCTTCTATTTGTTGCCTGTATTGCTGCAGCTGTACTTCAAATTGCTCGACCAAGATTCTGAAGTAGCTAGGAGTAAAACAATGAAATTGTATGATTTAAACTTCACTACTTTGCCAGTATTTTTTAAAATCTGATCTGTATTAGCTATCAATTTTAATTTAATTAATTGTAACAATTATATTCTATGACATTCCTGATGTCCCTCTACTAGTAGAAAGAGTAAAGACTGTATTTCTCATATCTATGAGATACAGATCAATTAAGTGTAGAAAAACCCCAACTGATTCTGTGAAACATTCAGAATAAATGTTATAAAAAACAGAAAAAAAAATCATATAATGATGTTTGTAGAATCATAAAATAGTTTGAGCTGGAAGGGACCTTTAAAGGCCATCTAGTCCAACTCCCCTGCAAGGAGCAGGGACATCTTCAACTTGATCAGGTTGCTCAGAGCCCCGTCCAACCTGACCTTGAATGTTTCCAGGGATGGGGCATCCACAGCCTCTCTGGGCAACTTCTTCCAGTGTTTCACCACCCCCACCATAAAAAGTTTCTTCCTTATATCTAGTCTGAATCTACCCTCCTTAAAACCATTATCCCTTGTCCTATTGCTACAGGTCCTATTAAAAAGTCTGCCCCATCTTTCTTATAAGCCCCTTTTAAGTATTGAAAGGGTGCAATAAGGTCTCCCGGGAGTCTTCTCAAATATATATTATTGCCTATTTTTTATGAATAACAATAACTCACTCTGCTGGAGCTGTATTTTCATGCTGGAGACCAGGAGGAGTTTTCTGTGTTCGTAATGCTATTTCTGCATTCTTTAGCTCCTAAATAAATAGGGAAAATTAATAAGAGATAAGATTCTGCATGAAGGGTTCAAACAGAAAAATAGCTGTAACTCTACTGTTCATTCACCTAACATACGGGGAAGGAATAAACAGCAGCATATTCTGAAAGCACATTATGCTCTCAGAAGATAAAATATCACAGTAGACTGTCAGAGATAAGATCTAATTTCTATTGTACTTGAGAAATCTGGTTACAGTGACTGGGGGAGAAGAAAAAGCAATAGTCAAGTGCGAGGAAGTAATACACCTAAAAAGAAATAGACCAAAGGATTATTTTGCCTTTAAAAAAAGATTAATTAGTTCAAAAAAGTGTCTCTCTTTCTACAGAAATTATCTTTTTATGCACGACAATTACACCATATACTTCTGTCTAATACTTTCTAATAACTCCACCATTAAGAATTTCTCAGTGCCTGGTTCTGCAATTATTCTCAACTGCATTGTTTACAGAAATATGACAATATCAGCAACAAATTTTTGTTTTCACAGAAAACTGTTGGCAAGGCACAACTATAGAGTATTTCCATTTGGTATCACAAGATATATAAAAAAAAAAAAAAAAATCAACATTTTTGCTTTAGACTAAAATACAGTTGTTTATATAGCAAGAAGCCCTGACATGCCTGATGAAATAAAAAGTGGTACAGAACTTAATTTGAAAAACACTTGCACCAAAACTTGAGCTCAAACTGGTTGCACAGTTAAGGTGCAGACTGGTAGACAGTTGTAACTCAAGATCACCAGATGAATACTAGTGCTAGTTAAGATATTTTGGTCCCTGAAATGTTATGGGGTTTTGGTTGGTTGTGGGTTTTTTTGTTTGTTTGTTTTGTTGTTGTTTTTTTGTTGTTGTTGTTGTTGTTGTTGTTGTTTTGTTTTTTTAAGTCATCGGAAGAAAACATACTTGCACTTCCACTGGTCCAGATTCCAGCATGCTGTTATGAGTATGTCTTTGCTGGCAGCTGAACATATAACGGAAACTGAAGTGGGCACACATTCGCTTCTGTTGCCTTTGCTATGTAGGAGCGCTTTCCTAAATAACATTAATTTTATTGCTGCTGTTCTTGTCTGAAAATACTGACATCATATATTCCAGTCTCCCCCAATAACTTCAAGTCGATTAGAAGGGATTCAATTTTTCACTTTGCTTACAACTGGTTTAGTTTAGACACATGTTTTAACTCAGTGGTTAGTCAAGTTAAGGCTAGTCAAGAAGGCCAGTTGTCCTATATGAAATAATCAACACTAATTCTACATAACAAAATTCATATTCAATTATACCTGTGCAGTTTCCACTTTCAGTTTGTCAATATTAAGAGTGTTCCTCTGTAATCCACTGGCAACTACAGACAGAAGTTGTTTCAAAGCTTTAATGTCTTCTTGTACTTTGAGCATTGCTTTAGAGGACATCCTACTAATTTCTTCCTGAACTTGTTTTTGTTCTTTCACAAATTTCCTGGGGACAGGAAAAAGAAGGGTGTGGGGAGAAAAGAAACATAGTATATTGAACCCAAAGTACCCAAGTGTTTACCCCTTGTTCATGTTATTTAAATATCTATTAAATTAGTTTTTCCAAAATCAAGTACCGAACAATAAAATTACTGTATAGCATAGTATCATCTTAACTTAGCATGCTAATACTGTAAAAAAAAAACCTAAAACCCACATCAAAAAAACCCCTAAACTTCAATAGCAAGTGTTTAAACACGTTATGCAGAACTCTATGTCAAATATTTTATATATATGTAATAATATACAGCATTTGTGTAAAACTACTTTGAACTCATAAATATGGTGACACATTCTCTCTGACTAGTCTACAAGCTGCCTCCTCCCTCCCTGAAGGAAGGCTGTTTTACAGCTCTCTAATCCATGGAAGACCCACAACACACATGCAACAGGGACATGAGGTTCAATACTTACTATGCATGTACAACAGGCTTAATACTCTCAGGGAGAGGTGGATGAGATTCTAAGCATATATTTGTTGGGCATGTCCATTTGCATAAATGCATGGAAAAGCAAGGCTGAAAAAAACAGCCTAAAACTTCTGCTCCTAGATCGATCCATCTACTCTGTTCCCCAGGTTAATCTGCCAAAAGGCCCCTGGGCTAATAAGTTATCCTGCATGCAGCCTGTAGCAGGGTGTTTTTGTCACAGAGTATTGACAGCATGCAATACTTTAGCTAATCAACTATCATAAATGAAAACCACTACTTACTGTAGATTTTCTACATCCTGACAGATTACTGGAGGTAGATTTTCATCCTTTAGTGCTTTGCTATCTCTACAAGAGACAACGCATGTTTAGATGTTGCTTTAATACTGCCAAACATTTTTGCATGACCACAAAATACAATGAAAACATTCATGTGACTGATTACACAGTTTTGCATCGATTGCATATATCCCACAACTAGGAATGATTTGGATTAATGCACACAGATACTATGCCAGGGACCAGAACTGCAGTGTTATTGTACACATTTACAGAAACCATTTTTCAGACCACATGATCAGTCTATAGTAGATGCTAGATAAGCTGTAAGTATTGCAGTTGATGGGAAAATTGCAATGTTTAAAATTATAAACTACTTTACTAAACTGGACATATTACAAAAGCTGGTTATTCACAATTATGCCTTTTTCAAGATCAAGTAGTAGAAAAGTCAACATATTAGAAAACAACTAAACTAAATAAGACATGGAATGCAAAGAATCTGACACTTACTCTGGTCTTGTTCCTGTTTTGTCACCTGGAAAATAAAAACAGTAGGTCAGAAATAAAGGTTTGAAAAACAAAACAACCTTAATGAGATTTTAGGGAACAACTGGTGACTACAATCTGCTTGATTTCTCTTGATAAGAGGAACAGACTAGGCTAGCCATAAAATAAAGGCTTTAATTTACACCCCCTTCACAGATAAGTATCTTTTCAAGAACAATGGTTCAACAGCTGAGGTGCTAATTTCTTGGCACAGAATAATGCAAAACATCTTGTGTCACTATACAAGTCACTACAAATGCATGAACTACAGTTGCATAAGAAATCTGTTCCTGCTTATGCAACTACAACTCACTTAGTACTGTACCCACAAAACATTAAAATTAAATTCAGCAATAGCAGCCTCCTCTCAAACACAATGAAGGTTTGCTCATTGGACTTTAAGATTTGTTGCATTAAGTCCATAATGAATGAGGTTTCACAGAATTGAAGGTGTTACTGCTTACCTACCACTTACTCCAAACTACTCATCCGTGGATCAAGATGCCAAATGTCTCTGGGTAATAGAATGGGGCTGAAAACATGACTAGAAACTGTCATGACCGAAGGCAGTAACTGCATCCCATACCACAGCAGCCTGCTAGGAAGAACACTCAGCCCCAGAAATGAGCTTCGTCTTCTTCAGCTGTATGCAATTCACATCCTCACTTCCCTTGCAGCCTACACCAAGGCAAAAGTAGCTATACAGCTACTGCTAGTGCCACAAACATTTTCAGCTGCACAAGCCAGTGCTCCTGACAGGACAAACTACTGCTTTTAGAAGCAACATCTACTTAAATTGTCTGTAGACTGTTACCCAGGACATTAGAGAGCCTGGAGTCTCCCCACCATTACCTAATGCCTTTTGCTAAGGGGAAAAAAAAAAAAAAAACAACAAACATATACACAAAATTGGGTAGGGAAAAAAAAAAAAAAAAAAAAAAGGAGAGAAACCCCAGAATTTAGGAGTTATTTCCCTGCTGATACTCTAAAAATTAGGCAGAAAACTAAGTATATTTTGCTTTCTCTCTCCAGGCTTTTTTTTTTTTTGGCTGTATGTCAGAACAGTAATTACAAAGTAAAAGATACAGATTTGAAATCAGATTTTGCTACTTATGGGGCAAGTGAGTGCTCCAGTTTTTCAATTTCTTACATTGTTTTTAGTAATACATGAAGAAAGTATGTACAAAGAACATCTTTTCCTGCAGCTGTATTTTAAAGGAATAAAACAGACACTCAGCCTCCAGAAGGAAAAGCTTTTATAACCAATTCCAGAAAAACAGAACACAGGAGTTAGTCCTTATCTGTCCTGGGATTCCTAGGGCACTTCTCATTGGTTGCCACATCTCCTCCTTCCTCTTCTTCACAAAGGAAAAGAAATAAAAACCTCAAAACCATAAAACTATCACCCTCAGACCTTAACACAGTTCCTCATACAGTACAATTGTACTGACAGAACTAAGTAGCAGCACATAGGTAGGGCTATTTGTCAGGGCTACTTAAGCCAGCACTATCCATTATGGTAAACATTCCTAAATTTAAAAACAAACCCAAACCTGAAAACACAGTCCCCTCCTACATTTCCCAGTGCTTAGCTATGGGATCTCTGCTTATCATCCTGACAGTGATAGTCCAACTCACCCAGATCCACTATGAAAACACATGGGGAATTCAGGTACTCATTCAAGTTTCCACCCTAAAAGCTAGGCAAAACAATGCTGAGAGATATCAGACTGAAGTAGATTTTGAGTCTGTGGTGGTCTGGTCCTCATTTTAAGATACCTGTATATTATGGAAGTGTTATGATATCCTAATATTATAGTAATGGAAATCCCGTAAGAACCCAGGAATCAGAGGTTTTTCATCACTCCCAATTTCAGTAATAAACTTGAAAAACAATCAACATCATGCAGAGCACTCCACTTAGGACAGACAATATGTCATCTTTTCTCCAAGAATAAAGAACTACATCTCCACAGCTTATGTTACTCTGTAAAGGTGGTTTCATAGAGTTTCTGTATTTCCTTCTCTTTTAGCTACTGGTATACCCAATTCAACATCTGGCTCCTGAATCAAAAGATTAAATCAACATTATCGATTCCCCAGAGAAAATGCACATTTTAGAAACAGATTTAGTTATGCTCACTCTGGAAATATAAAAGCAAGACAAATTAGTAAGTGTCCATATCTCAATAATCAAAATTACTTAAGTACTTTAAAGCTACCACAGAGGTAAAGTTTTTATAACTGGTTTTAACAGCCTGATAGAATGTATCAGATAGAACTATGCACCACCAGAAATACAACTTTGAAGAATAACAGTTAAAACTAAGACATTTTTATTGTGTGGGCTTTCAAAAAAAAAAAAAAAAAGAGACCAAGTTTAAGATCTTTTACAGTTGGAGAAAGCCAGTTTCAAACCAGTACTTTTCATATTTGCAATGCATTATTTAAACATAGCTCTGCTCCCCCCTCTAGAGGCTGTTTGACACATAGCTGTTCAAAAACCTGCCAAGGCTTTTCAGCAAATGATCCTGAGTCTTCACTCCCAAAACACTAAAGGGTTTAGATTCTGGTTCTCAAGTATGATATTCGCTTATACTTATTTTAACTAAATAATTTTACATTGCATTTGCAGCAAAAATCTTGTTGTTCTATACAAGCACAATATCTAAGAACAAAAATAACTGAAATGCCCTGTGAGAGGGGAAAAAACAAAAGTTGTCAGCTTTAATTCCACACTCCCAACACAATGAAATAGTGTCTTTGCTATAGTGCTCTGATAATTTGCTCATTAAAAAATTATGTTTTAAAACAAACTTACTCTTTTTGTCTGAAGAACTGCTAAAATCAATGCCACCAAGACCTTCATTGGCAGTAGTTGAAGGAGTCGCTGTTGCCCCCAGAGTCAAACTCAAAGCATTCTGCCCAAGCCCTACAAGAAACCCAAATAGAATTTCTGCACTTAAAATGTTGATAATTAAAATTTATTTTAAACTAAAAGCACATATAAATTTGTTCGCAATTTCAGTATCCATTTACTACATTTGGATTTTTAAAATACGCAAAACAGAAGAAAACAGAGTGCATGAAGTTTCATACAACTGCACACAAGTGCTTTATGTCATGTTTTCACAGTACTATGTAGCTACTTAGATACCTAACTTATCAGCAGCATCTTAAGTATCTTTCTGTTTCATTTAGAGTTTAAGAGTAATGTTACCAAAACTACAACTAGCGCAACAAATATTTCCTCCAGAGCTGAAAATGACAGGAAGCCATAAGATGACAATACTAACAAAGATTTTATTCAAACCAAAAGCCACCAAAATAAGGGGGTTTCAACTTCTCCACAGTTAAAACAGATACTTGTATGTCATCGCCCTCTCCCATTTCTGATCAACTTCCTTGAGCCAATTATGGCAATGACAAAGATGTCATCACCTATTCATTTAAGAAGTGTGAAATACAAGTAAACTTAAGAAGTCAACCGTTTCAGATTTCATTTTTGTTGTTCATGGATAGCAACACTATTAACTGTAACACTTAAAAAGTACACTTTCACAGTGGTAAGAGTTTATATAAACTAAATCCTACATTACGAATTCATACAATCACACATTCAATTTCAATGTTTTGAGACAGAAGGAAAAAACTAAAATAACTTTCACCTGTTGCTGCTGTGCTTGTATTCTGGAAGAGTGAACCTCCTAAACCTGCTAAGGCTCCTCCTAAGGAAAGACCCGTGGAAGCAGTTGTAGTTGGAGCAGTTGTGCCACCTAAATTTAATGTAAAGCCAGTAGTTCCTGCAGAGAAAGCAAACCAGCCTCATGCAGACACTGCATTCAAATACATCGACAGACAATAAGAAACAACCAAGAGTTTGGAACAGCATCTTTATCATAATTAGATAATAAATTCAGTTGTTTTTATTTCCTGAAGGTTTTTTAAACAAAGCCATCGAGACTTGAATTATATGTTATTTTGTTCTCAATATCATAATCCCGATTAGTCCACATTTACCTGCAACTATATAAAATTTTTGAGAGTTCCCTGTAACACAAAATCTAGAACCTGGCACAGAATTTATTTTATAGCATAATGGATCTAATAAGTGCTATCAACTTTTTGTATTAAAATGCTGAAATGTTAATGCTTTATGTTAAACATCAACAGATGATACAAGAATATTTCCTTGATAGTTTGATCCTTCTGGAATTAAGCATCCCAGCTTTTGGTAGGATAAATAATTGAGTAGAGAAAAACGACAGGCATAAAGGGACAGAGAACAGGGGGCACAGAGAGTTCAAATGTAAACTCCTAAGGTTACAAAAAAAATGAACTCCAGCCTTAATTATGCACAGTGCAGTTTAGCTGAGTTAAATGATGGCAAGTGTGTATCAATATGAGAACTACACTGGAAAAAAACTCATCTCCAATACTAGTTAACTATTTCAGTCCATCTACAAAAAGTAGACATTTTCCAAACTTTTCAGCTGCAGAAGTAGGAAGTTTTCAACCTTCAGTGGGGTTAACAATACCAAAAATAGTAATTTTACATGACAAATCAGCTTGTTACATTTCTAATGACCTAGATCATATACTGCCTATTTCTCACGATATGCTGCCCATAAATCTATCTGTATGAGGGTACCCAAATTTAGAACTAGTCAAGTCCAATGAACCTTCTTATTGAAGTACCACAAAATTATGTAAATTCTAGAAAAATATAGACAGTAGAATTGTTTTATCAAAAAGTTTTATTGTTAAAAACAAACAACCAACCCTGCCTGCCAAAAAAAATCCAAACCCCCAAATGTTCTCTTACCTGCTGCAGGAGTTGATGTAAGAGCAGATGATAATGACAGGCCGCTTGCTGAGGTAGAAGAAACAGGTAAAGCAAATGGTGTGGCCGAACCTGCAGGTTTGTTGAAACCTAAACTAAAGCCTGTGGTAGCTGCTGATGTGGTGGCAGGCGTGCCTAGAAGAAACCCAAACCCAATTATTACTCTTAGAATATTCGGCTTGAGAATGAATGCTCAATTCACCTTCTCTTCTGAGCTATTCCCCTTTAGCCATCACAAACACCACAGCACGCAAGATCACCTGTATCAAGTAAAATACCCCCACAGCACCTTCAGATAAATTTCAAAGGTTTACATTAAACGCACAGGCATTTTTGCCCCAAAATTCCTAATGTTCCAATGAGCTTTAATCATGGAATGGCAATTACATCTAGTGGCAATCTAAAAAAACTTTGGAAAAAAAAGAGCTTTCACCAAGACCATCCAAATAGATGAACCAAATATTGGTAAATAGAGCTGTAAACAACACTGCCCAAAATACAGACTAAAAATTCTCAACTGGATGTCCATACCAAAATGAATGCATGTATCCTTTCAATTTGTAAACAATAAAAATGTTATTCCCTCAAACTTTGATTTTGAACACTTTTAAAGTAAAGCAAATAAAGTTTCCGCTTCCTGCTGTTTTCATGGTAAGAATATATTTCACATTCTAGAATCCATATTCCAGAGTGAAAAAGGAGTGTGCATATACACACACAAACTACAATAACATGCATAGGCAAAACATACTTGATATTCTCAGTAACTGCTGTGTGTCTGGTTTGGATGATATTATTTCATTCAGCTATTGAAAAGAATTAATGTTCAATCTGCATAGTACTGACTGCCACATACGGTTATGCATCGCAGTCTGTTCCAGGTTAACTGCTGCTCCTCCCTTCCACCCATTTCATTTGCTGCTTTATCCAACACTATTTTTTCCTATTTATTCACAGTATGGCTTCCTATGTTCTTGGTCTGCAGTCTGTCTTGTAGCACCACCCCCAATACGTGTGATACACAAGCTCAGTTTCTGGTGTTTAAAAAGGAAAAAACAAAAACCAACCAAACAAAACCCAAACAAACAAACAAAAAAACTATCAACCAAAAAAAGCAACCCCAACTAACCAAAAAAAAACGCAAGCCCCACATATTCCTGTATTTCTAATGACAGCTGAAAAATAGTCACTCAAGATGCATCAGAGAAACAAAAGTAAAATATTCCCAAGGTTTGTTCCCAGTTCAACCTGCTTTATTCTTCTAAAAGAGGTAATTATCAAACAGACCTGTTCACACAAAGTTCATTAGAGCAAGAAACACTGTATGAAAAATTCTTTGATAACATATTCCACCTCCTCTCTGCTGAAGGATGAGACTCATTAGGGGGACATACATCCAAAAATCTTACTATGACCACTGTCACTGTTGTACAACAAGGAATAATCATTTAACAACAAGTAACAGTGCCCAGAACTACAGGGCTCCATTCTGGTTTGCAGCTGTAACATTTGGGCTGCAAAGCAGACTGCAGTTATTAATGGGGAAAAGCTCATGCATGACCACTAACTTTCTACATTACCAGAAAGATGCATCTTATATTTCTTTTCGCCTGTATAACAAAAATCCTAACTAGGTCCTTACCTAGTGTCAGTCCTGTAGCAATAGTTGTTGCTGTTCCTGCTTTAAGAATGAAAACAAAGAATAGTAATTGAAGATGACAGAGCAGTTATTATAGTTAAAAACATGAAATAAAACATTAAAACAATGCAACACTGAGCCAGTATGTACACTACTATACAAGTTTGCTCTGCAGTACGTTGAAAGCAAAACAAGATAGAAAACAGTATTTGTGCTGCTGGTGCTTACAAATCAAAGCATGACTGACTTACAAAAAATGCCATTTTTCTTTATAAGAATCCGGTAACAGTGAAGCTAATGTTAACACAGCAGTATAGTAAATTCTTTGAAATTTCAAACAGATGAAGGTAAAAAAAATATGGAAACTAGTAATTCTATCAAGTATTTTTTTTCAGCCATATAGCAGTACAAAACATTACCATGTAAACCAGCAGATTTACAGTATAATCAAGAGGATTACAGAGTCCAAAGTCTGTAAAATCCTGTGTCTTGGTTTTGGGTTTATGCCCCACTGGTAGTTTAAAGAGACTATTTTGAACACAGCACTATGCCACTTCATATTTTAAAAAACATCTGATTAGAAGATTAAAAGAATCATGGAAAGAAAATTACCCCAATGTAGCCAAACAGAGTAATACAGGCTTTCAGTCTACTGTTGACTTTATTTCTAGTAGATTGGTTTTTAGAACTTCCTTTATCTACTCATAGAAGTGTACAAGAATAAGACCATTTTGTCTAGCAATATTGGACCCAAAATAAAATTCACTGTTGTGGCTGAAAAAAAAACCCCAAACCTCCAGTGAGTGTAAAAAAAAGAAAATGTTTCTCCAATACGCCTATGAGAATCTGTATGTTCATAGGCTGAATTAGAGACCAAAGAAAATATTATTGATAAATCTATTCATGCATATTGCTAACATTAAAAAAACCCAGACAAGAAAAACAGAGATGTTTACTACTGCAGGATTACAAAGACCACATTACAAATACTAACAGTTCTTTAAAATATTTTTTCAGATCAAAATATACTTCAATCTTAAATCATAATTTTGAACATTCCTGGATGAAGAGTTAAAAACATTGGGATTAAAATTATGGAACAATTTACACATAGGTCCAGGCAGTTTTCTAGTAACTGCGTTTGTGCTTCTGCAGCATAGGTACTGCATAATTCTCAACGAATGACCTTTTAAACTGTTCAATTAAGCTTTTTTACAAAACTACGTAATATTCTGAACTGCAGAATTACTGTAAAAAAAAGTAAGCACATTATGATGACCCAGTTTATGTGTACATATGATACAGTTTTTCACTGTTGATTCAAATTCCTGCTGTACAAGAATTTTTTCTACCTGTACTGGTGCCTCCTAGTGTAAAGCCAGTGGTTGATTTTGATCCAAAAAGTCCACTCCCAAAGCCCACTGAAGGAGCTGATGTAGTTGCTGTAGCAGTACCCAGAGTTCCAAAATTAAGTCCTCCTGTTGAGCTATTACAAAATAAAGACTATTAGCAAAAATAATATTTCAAATTAAAAAAAATTCACCCCCACCCCTTTATTTCAGTTTCTTTCCCACGCCATCATTCATATTCCCAAACCACACAAATGCAGCTGGACAAGCCAGACTCCAAGCTCACCGCCCCCCAAACAAAAAGAGAAGGCCTATCTCCATCTTTCCTTCTACAGCTCTGTCACTGCTTCTATCCTTGCTGAGCTGATACCTCTTGCTAAATGAGGGGGAAATTCAAACTTTTCTGTTAGATCATCTCATTAGTTCTGCCTAATTATTCTCCCTGAAATGGGAGAACAAATGCTAGAGGCAGCACAAAGATGACAACAAACCTGCAAGAACATCCAAAGCAGAAGTCCAGTTAGATACCTCTGACCAGAAAACTCAACCAGTGTTACATTATTTCATTCTAAAGTGATAAACAGACACAGAACCATTCACATCAACAGCACAACTTTGCCCTATCTTACCACCGAAACACATGGATGCATGAGTTCATTTTCTAACCAAAACGCTGTCCTTCCCCACGGGTGCAAACCATAGAGGATCCATGCCTACCATACTTTCTTTTCTGACTGTATAGTTGTCAAAAAGTTACAGATATAAAATTCCAGAGCTATTTTCATGGATGGAGGGGAAGAGAAAGGAAGGAAAGAATCAGAGGTCAGTCATCAACAGGAAAATTAAGCCCTTTTTATTTATTTTGGGTAACTACACATTTTAGAAGTTTCATGGCAAATACAGAACAAGCTTCACATTTAGCAGGGAACACATTAAGTTATTGCACAAAACAGAGGGAAATACAATAATCATGATTATCTCTAACCAGTGAAATTACAGGTACTAGCAGCCAGATGAGTCCGTGATTTTTAATATTTTGTTCTTAAATTGACCAAAGATCAGGTGAATAATTTATTTGTAGTAACTTCCCAATCCCACCTGTGAGCTTTTTTAGAAACTAGGCAAATTTTATCTAATTTAAATAACATTTTGCATAGGTGCAACAGTAGCACTGAAATTAAATGCAATTTATACTTCAGGGTAACAGTTGTCAAGAAGTATTTTGTGTTTCAGGTGTTCAGTATTCCCTCCTTGTTCCTTATTTCCTCTCTCTCTTTGTATGAAGGCAGCTTCTAGCCATAACAAATTAAACACAAAAGTAAATCCTTAAAAAAAAAAAAAAAGCTGTAATTGGCTTTCACATTAAAAGTTTTCAAAATGTCTACAAAATTGATTGTGGAAAGCCAAGCAAAAGTTGGTTGCAAGTTCAAAACCTTATTTTCTTAAATTCTTAAAGAAGTAATTCAGGGACCAGAGTGACCAAGTTTAGAAGGACACAGACCCACAAATTATCCAACTCTGCAGGAGCCAAAGCATTTCAGCTTTAACTCCCCAAACATATCAAGATACAGAACCATGAGCTAACTGCTCGTAAACTTAAATACACAAGGTGCTTCTCTCACTAATCAAGAGTTTAAGTTTCTCATCTTTTTCCAGTACAGCCAAGGATGATTCTTCTGTGAAATTTCTTCTCATTTCAGCATCTCAGTAGGAAAAAACTAAGGTACAAAATTTGCAATTCAGCACTATAGGACAAAAAACCCCACACCCCAAATAAAATGAAGTGGCAGTTTGGGTTTTTTTTTTAATTAGAAAGAAACCAAAATGTAGAAATAAAGCATTGGCAGCCTCCTCACCAGAAAGAGAAGGCATGTGCCAGGACTGTCTACTCCCCAGATGGAAAGAAGAAGAGAGCTCTGGCCAGTGAAGCCAGGTCTTCACTCTAGTTTTAGAATTACAACAAAGCATTGCACCTGGCTAAAGCATACTATAGGGAACATCTATTCACAGAAAGAAAGAGCCTAAGTACCAGAATGGCTGTTGAAACAACAGACAAATTAGGTAGGCTGGCATACCACACTGGCTTTGGGCCACCAGAATATAATCTTTGGTCACACCGATGAATAATACTTATGGCTTGGACTACTCAACTAAACACCCTTTTTCCTGGCAATACTGTTTTAGACCCAGCTCTGAAAAACAGCTTATAGACTCAAACATGTTCTCAATCACACTGTCCTACAGGAATGCTCAAGATTCTTTCACCAATCATCCAGCAGTAAAAATACCTCTTCCTCTGTTATTTATACTCCTTGACCAATAGCCCTGAAAACTCATCCTGCTTGTAAGAATACATGAATAAAAATGCAGACTACCATACTGCTATTAATTAGCACCCGTTAAACTTTTACTTATTAAGAGATTAAAAAGCCAGCTAGAACAGCAAAAAAAAAAAAATGAAAAAACAAACAAACAAACAAAAAAAAACCAGCCAAACAAAAATATTTAAGTTCAATACAGTTTTTAACAAGTGCAGATCAACAAGACAAAAGTTTCCCTTGTTTCAGGCAGTATATTTAGATGAATGTTTTTGAATAAACAAGTATTACTGTAACTTGATCATTTTAAGCACAGGAAACCTGCATTAAATAGGCATGAAGCAAAAGAAACTTAAGTTCTTTACCAACTCCATATATGCTTCACTGTAGGAGTAAAAAAAAACAAAAAACAAAATACAAACAAAAAACCAAATAAGCACAGGTAACACAAGAATACCATCAATCTGTCACGACCACAAAACCAAGGGTATTAGAAAAGACTCAGAAAACTTGTTCCCTTTCAGACGGGCTTTCAAAAGACAAAACCGTCACTTAATCCAGAGATACTCTTTCACATCCAGATGTTCTGCTCCCTTCCCCTGACACTACTAATTCCTGAGAAATTTTGACAGACAGTATTTTCAAATATACTCTTCAGGTGAAGTTCTCTTAAATAGCTCACCCTGCCTACTGACTTTACATTGGAGTGATCAATTTTGCCTCATCAGATTTGGGAAAAACTGATACAAAGCATCACTTACAACAGCCCTAATCTTCAGTGTCAGTGTAATAGCAAGCAGGTCAGAAAAAAAACAATCTCTGCTAGTACAGCTGTGTAAATAAAGAAAAAAAAAAAGAGAGAAAAAACCCAGCAACAGCAAAGACTTAACTATTATTGTGAGAAACTTAAATACTAGCAATGCCTTTAATACAGAGCCTGCTCTGTGCCAGGTACACATCAAAACACAAAGTTGTCCTTTTACTCCAAGACACTATACAACAAATAGCAAGGTTATCTGTGTCAGAAAAAATAAGGTTGTACCCAATCTCGAAAACAAAAATTAATGGGATTTCACATTTGGACATTAAGCATTTGGGCCTTGACATCAACGAGCTCCATGCCACACACACAAGCTCTGGCTGACTGCTGAAACCTAGATACGCATGGGACTCACGTTCTGCATTCAGAACGTTAGAGGTAACTGCCAAGGGAGACACGCTGCTCCAACAAAGCCAGAATCAAACAACATTAGAAGAGCACCTCCCTTTGTTAGTGGCTGCAGAACAGATTGATCCCTACGCCTATGTTTACGAAGCAGCCGGTGAAGCAGAAGAGGCGGGAAGGGCACCCCCGGCCCCTGCGCAGACACGCTAAAACCGGTCCACTCGCGCCCCAACGGCCTTTTCGGCCAAGAGTGCCGGAGGTCCGGGCCCCGACAGGGGCAGGAGGCGCCGAGACACGCCGCCCGCGGTCTGCGCTTCCCACCCGACACCCAACACGCACTCACACACGCGTGGCGCGTAGGCCCGCCCCGCCGCCGACACGCCGGCCCAGGCCCGCGGAACGACGGCGGCCTAGGCGGCGGCCCCGAGGATCTGGCGGCAGGGCCAGGCCGAGCCGGGAGACGCCGCGTTACCTCGGCGTGGCGGCTCCGAAGGAAAATCCCCCGCCCCCTCCTCCTCCTCCCGCCCCGGCGGCGGCCGCCGCCGCGGAGCCCAGGGTCCCCGCGCCAAAGGAGAAGCCCGCAGACATGGCGGCAGCGACGGGAAGGAGCGGGACTGGGGGGGAGGCGGCAGCGGGCACGGGTGGCGGCAGCGGGAGCCCGAGGGCGGCGGTGGTGGGAGCGGCCGCCTCAGCGCCCGGCGCCCGCTTCGAACCGAGCGAGCGGCGGCGGCGGCAGCAGCAGCGAGCGTGCGGGCACCCGCCACGCGCCCTGCGCGCGCCCGCCGCAATGCACCACGGGACGGCGCCGCCACCGCCCCGCCCGCCCGGCCCTTAAAGCGACAGCGCCGCAGCCGCGGGCCGGCGGTGCTGGCCGTGGCGGGCTGCGGGGGAGGACGCGCGCGCGGCAACACGGTGCTGCGTGAAGCCGCGTAACTGATTCCACCCCTGCCCCCTGCACCACGACACGTCTCTCGCGTATAGACCAGGGAACTGCAGGCAGCCGCTGCTCAAAGGCAGGGGAGTTCCTCAGCGTACCCCACGCGCCACGTTTGCTCGGGAAAAGGCATTGCTGGACTTTTCCTTTCAATCTACCCGATAGTCTGGATGCATCACAGCACTATGAAGGGCTTTATGCGATTCGCTCCGGAGTGTCTCAAAGCATCCCAAATAGTCCAAAACCCTCGGTGTTCTGCTGCTGAGTGCTGGGACAGATGAAGACTATGGATGTCCAACATATTATCAAAGATCAAAAGATCTTTGAGATTATTTATGGGTAACTGGATTTACACAAAACGGAGATTCAGGCATATAGTTAAATGTAATTTGTGATGTTTACTCCGTGTTTACTTATATATTGCATGGACATGTCTATCTTTGAACATCTTAAAAAAATGAAAACTCCAGAACTGTGAAATAGTAAATGGCATGTAAAGAGTGATTTCTGTAGAGTCGTTTGTCAACAAATTCTTCCGATCCGACAGGCTACAAAATGACAAGATATATTGGGATAACAGGAAAAGGGGACTTGTCAAGGAAAGAGAGGTACCTTTGTAGTATGATTTTAATAACTCATGGCAGTCTAGGAATGTCACCACTCAAAAACTTTCAGTTCAAGATCATGAAGTCTATATGTTAGTAAAAGAGGTTAATTTTGTATAAAAACTGTCCTACTGAACAGTTTCTAATTTAGATGAGAATCATGAAAACAGCAAGACTTGCAGGGCCCATCCTGCAACCTCTAAGCTAAGTTTTATCATGTTTTGTAACTACTGTAGGGCACATGCAAGGTTTCTGTGCACCATCACTCACACAGTGAGGACATGGTTGAGCCTCTGCACTGCGCAGCTTGTTACTTTGTTCCTGTACAACCTAAAAGTCTAACCTCGCCCAGCACACTTTTAGCAGTCCTTACTTCAGTAAGGCCTTTGACGCTGTCTCCTGTAAGAACCCCACAGATAAGCTGTTGGTGTGAGGTGGATTGAAACCTGTCTGAACGGCGGGGCCCACAGAGAGGTGGTCAGTGGCACAAAGTCCACTTGGGGTCAACACTGGGTCCAGTCCTGTTTAACATCTTCATTAGTGACCTGGATGATGGGGCAGAGTGTACCCTGAGCACATTTGCTGACGACACCAAACTGGGAGGAGTGGCTGATATGCCAGAGAGTCATGCTGCCATCCAGACGGACCTTGGCAGGCTGGAGAAACAGGCTGACAGGAACCTCATAAAGTTCAACAAGGAGAAGTGCAAAGCCCTGCACCTGGGGAGGAACAACCCCAGGCACCAACATGTGCTGGGGGCCACCCAGCAAGAAAGCAGCTTTGCAAAAAAGGACCTGGGGGTCCTGGTTGTCGTGGTTTGAGCCTGGTCAGCAACCAACCACCGCAGCTGGTCACCCTCCCTTCCCCCTCCCCACATGAGAATGGGGGAGGGAATTAGAGGGGTGAAGGGAGACTCGCAGGCTGAGATAGGAACAGTAAAATAATGGCAATAAAACGAGAACAATGATGATGATAGGAAAAAAAAAAATATATATACAGGCAATGCACAATGTAATTGCTCACCACCCACTAACCAATATCCAGCCCGTTCCCGGCTAGCGACCCTGAGATACCAAGATCCCGCAATTGCAATCCCGGAAGCGAGAGAGCTCCTTCCCGACCACCCCTCCTCTATATAGTGAGCATGATGTTCCATGATATGGAATATTTCATTGGCCAATTAGGGTCTGGTGCTCTGGCCGTGCTCCCTCCCTGCTCCCTGTGCCCTTGCGCACGGGCAGGACATGAGGAGTCGAAGAGTCCTTGAAGTCTCGGTAGCAGCTGAAAACATCAGTGTGCTGTCAGCATTCTTCCCATACCAAACCCAAAGCTAAATCCAAAACACAGCACTTATCTAGTCCCTGAAAAGGAATATTAACTCTATTTCAGCCCAAACCAGGACACTGGTGGACACCAAGTTGAACATGAGCCAGCAGTGGGACCTTGCCACAAAGAAGGTGAATGGCATCTTGGGCTGCATTAGGCAAAGTATTGCCAGCAGGATGAGGGAGGTGATCCTTCCCCTCTACTCACCACTGGTGGCACCACACTTTCGCGTACTTGACTGGAGTGCCTCTCCTGTGAGGAAAGGCTACGAGAGCTGGGACTGTTCATCCTAGAGAAGGCTCAGGGCGATCTTAGCAATATATATGTATATATATATATACCTGAAGGGAGGGTGCAAAGAGGACAGAGTCAAGCTCTTGTCAGTGGTGCCCAGTGACAGAACCAGAGGCAGTGGGCACAAACTGAAACACAGAAGTTCCCTCTGAATATCAGGAAACATTTTTTTCCTGTGATGGCAACCAAGCACTGGCACAGGTTGCTCCTAAAGGCTGTGGAGTCTCCCTCATTGGAGATATTCAAAAGCTGTCTGGACATGGTCCTGAGCAACCAGCTCTAGGTAGACCTGCTTGAGCAGGGGGTTTGGACTAGATGACCTCCAGAGGTCTCTTTCAACCTCAACCCCTCTGTGATTGTGATACTACAACAAAAATTATCATCTTCCAGGAATTTCCCCATTTACAAGACTCCAAAAGACTGAAACTCTCTACGCTATGAACAGAGGCTTGGGTAAGTAGGGAATGGCGCTTGTTTTCCACACACCTACTGTCACCCCACCACGGGGCCCAGGACCACTCTCTCCTCAGGGCCTGCTGCCAGGCGAAGTTTCACAACCGACACTCAGCTCTCTGGCTCCCAGCACAGCAACCCACAGCCCCTTCCTCCCCGCGAGTCTCACACAGAATACCAGAAAGACACAGCATTGCCCGACCCTTGCCACCGCCCCTCAGCCATTCCCGCCTCGGGCACGGCTCCTCCTCACCGCGGGCGGGCGCGACGGACCGCGCATGCGCGCTGCTCTCCGTGCGGCGGAGGCGTAACGCCTGCCGCAAGGGGGGCGCTGCAGGGAAAGCCGGCGCCGTCTTGGCCCCGCCCCGCCCCGCCCCGCCCCGGAAGCGTTTCCAGGTGACGGCCGCCCCGGCCTGGCAGTGCTGCGGCGGGCGCTGGGCGGGCATCGCCATGGAGCATATCCGCACCACCAAGGTATCGCCTCACACGCCTCGGGCTCGGTGCTGCCTGGGAGAGCCGGTGGCGTTGCTGCCGCTGCTGCGCCGGTAACTGTGGGGCGGGGAGCGCCTGTTCGGCCCGGCGAGTGCCTGCCCCGCCGCTGTCAGCTGTGGGCGACGGCGTTGTTATTGTTGTTGTTGTTCTCTTCCTCCTCCTCCTTCCATTTTGTCGCTTCCCAGGAGGGCTCTGAGGCGGTCCGTGCCTCTTGGGGTGTCCTGAGGCGCAGCTGGGGCCTTCGGGCTCAGGGGGTTCCCCCCGGCTGCCCCGGCCGTTTTGGGGGGGCTGGGTCCGCTCCGAGCCGGGGGGGTGGGGTGGGATGGGGAGCGGGGTTGCGGCCCCGCTGGGGTGAACCGGCTCGTTAATAAGGGGAAGAGGCGGAAAATTCTCCTGGTGTTAACGGGGGCGGTTGTGTGGGGTGGGGAGCAGAAGCGGCTCGCTGGGAGAGGAGTGTCGTCGGCTTTTGTTCTCGGGATGCAGTTCCATGCAGCTTTGGAAGCAAATGGGTTGTGAAAGCAGTACTTTTTTTTTTTTTTTTTTTTCCTTCTAAAGACTGATATGCGTTGTTACGAATGCAAGCTGTCAGTATATGTGCAATGTGTTAGAATATTAAAAAAATAGTGTAGCTGCAGTTGATATTTTAGACTTTTTAGACTATTTTTTAATTTTTTAATCTTTCCCCTGTAATGAAGATATAAAAAAACAACCCTATCTTTCCTATTCTTTGTAAATGACTTTTAAGTAAGTCTTTAAGTCACAGCTTTTATATAATTAAACTTCTAACAGTAGTTGTCTTGCTCATCAGCCCTGAGAGAAAGGGTTGCTGAAAAGACTGCCCCTCTCTGTTGGGTCCTGGAAATTTTCAAGTGATTAGTTCCCTAACCTGGCAGTCTGATTTTTGAACTGGATTTATAGACGTGTGGAGAAAAGGAATGGTCATATTTCAAGTTCAAATAGTGGGTTTATAACCAATAACTATGTAAAGGAACAGGCTTTTAGATTTTTTTGAGTAACAGCTTATATAAATTTTATATAAAATGTGTACAGCTAGTTTTATTTTTATATATATATATATATATATATATATTTGTGTATATATGAAACAGGAGGAAGGTCTCTGATGAAGCTACTGTTAGTGACAGTTTATTGGATGGAATAATCTTGCACAAAACTGATAGATTGGAGATAAGGTTTCTTTATCAGCCTATTTACTAATAAGCCTGAAACTCCTTGTTTGGAAACTTAATATTGTATTGTTACAGTTAATAGCTAATTTCAGAATAAAAACTAGACTAAACCCAATTTCTCCTCATGATCTGAGTAGCTATTTAGTCTCATTTTCAGATTTAAAACTTAGAAAGGCTATAGGCCACCAACTTGTATTTGCAAGTGATTGTTTCTGTGTGCTTTTGGGTCCCTGCTGGGGAAAAACTACTTTATATAGCAGTATAACTAAAGAAAGAAACCTGCTTTGAACATGCGTAATAAGATACAAGACTTACTACTGGGAGCAATTATTTTTATAATTCATACAAAAAAATTGATCCATTTGAAAAATACTAATTTAATGGTTAGAAGTAGCATGAGGTTTTTTGTTATAATTGTCATGTTTGCTTAGCTTTTTGTAAGCTGCGTATTGAATATACAGGTTGGTTAAGATGCATATATGGTAGATGGTAATAATTATGTGTATTACAGTTATAGGAAGCAGGAGAACTGAAGTACAACCTGCACTGTAGGCCTTAAGTTCAGTGCATGCGTAGGTTCAAGCTGAATCTCATTCCAGCTGTTCTGAGACATATGTATTTTTTCTAATCTGACAGTACTTCAGTTTTTTCAATTTGTCTTATTAAAGTAATAGGGAAGTAAGCTTGAAATAACAGTTCAGTCTTGCGCAAATTAACTGCTTGTGCAGGGCAGCTATCATGCCTAGGAGAAGGTGATAAAGTAGTTTTTATTCCTCCTCAAACTTCAGTTTGCTGGAAATGCTGAAATTAAAATTGTCTCAGAACTGTCAGCACAGCTACCTGAATGAAAGTTTAGCTTTTCGTGACATTAAACTGTCCGACAGATTTATGTTGAATAGTGAAGTAAGGTCAACTTAAAGATCACTTCTGTCTGAGATATACTTAAATAGCAACAAATGATGAAAACCAGTTCACAAAGTCGTAAGTGGTGGTGGTGAAATTACAAATAAGAATATTGTGGGTTTGCAGTGAAGCTTTAGCTCTAAAGTGTCCTTAAAAATATTTTAAAGCAAAACATATTAGAAAAGTCTGGAATTTCTTCAGTTGAATCTGTTTCTATATTTGAAGTCAAATCTGTTTTAGTGAAAATACTTACGGGCTTGCTAGTGGAGATGTAAAGTTTTCATCAGCTTCACTGCTAAATCCTAAACATGTTTGCAATGATCTCTCGTTACAGCTGTGCTAAAACTCAATAGCAGTCTTAAATTTTCTAATCTTCTGAACACATTCTTCTCAAAACTGATGACTGAGTTGTTTTTCATAACTAGGGATTTGCTAAATTTTACAATTAAAAAGAAAAAAAAAATCTAGCTGGGTACCCATTAAAGCTGTCTTGAGTCAAGTTTAAAAGAACATGTCATCTATGGATGCTGTATCTAAATTACATTTCTGTTTTCTTTAAGAAAAGTATAGCTAGAATATATATATATAAAAAATATGTATCTGCTTTCAGAATTTTTACTATTTGACCTATGTTAGAGGAAGCTGGAGCATTAATGCCTGTCCTCATCTAAGATAGAAATACAGCTTTGAGAATAGCTGTCTTGTAACATGGAGGAGAATGGAACTTTGCAGGCCAGCATGTTGTGGGTTGTGTTACTGGAACAAAACTGGAGCAGTTTCTGTGCACTTCACAGTTTGCTGGGGAAGTGCAGTGCTGGATACCTGAGCAGTTACTGCTATGGACCTGCCCAAAATTAATTCTGTGTTTTGGCTGTGCTGTACTGATTTATGCTAATCTGTGTCTGAGCACTGATATCTTGCCAGTTACAGCATAATGTATTTTGAGGTGCTGATGCATGTAGCTTCCAATTTTTTTACTTTCTAAACTGAAGTCTAGAATATCATAGTAGTTCTGGCTTTTAGTTGGTATTTATATTTACTCCATTCTGTTTTGTATGCATTAAGTTGCTTTTCTAATTTTCAAAAACAAAACGAGGCTTTGCTAGGTACCTGAATTGGAAAGACAATTTTTAAATGTTTTATATGTGCTTTTTGGTAGATAAATAAGTTTGTACATTAGAATTAAAAGCAGCTTAACATCAGCACAGTAAATGTGGGCTTTCCTGGTCACCTCATCTGGATGCTGGTCTTGCTGGTGTGGAAGTTTTTGGAGTTCTGCCATGTGTTTAATGGCAGTAGCATCAAGCCTCAAGCATAAGAGCTTTAAACTTGGCATTAATGAGGCAGTGCTGCCAAGAAATAGAGGAATGCATGGAGATAAGCCATTCCTGTTGTTGCACACAAAGAATCATGTAATGTTTGCTTCAAATAAAGCAAACTGTGGAGCCCCTGCAATTATGATCAGCAGATAAAATGCAGGCTATCTAGAAATCACTTCCTTTTGAAATGCTTTCCATAGGATTGAGATAACAATGTTGATGGAATACCAGGAGGAGAAATTTGCCCTTGCAAGGCTTGTGATTGAAATACTTGCTTCAAATGCCAGCACAGTCCCTGATTTTCTAGGAGATTGTTCTAATTATTACTAGAATGCTTGCATTTCATTAGGATTTATTTTGACTAGGAGGCAAGATTGTGATGATCTAGATTTTTTTTTTTTTAAGTTGGGGATAATATAAAAGATGGTAGATAACTAAACTAAAATTGAAGTCTGGAGGACATAATCCTTATGGCTTTGAGTCTGCAGACGGCAAATGAAGCATGTTGCTGAGATCAGCTGTTAATTCAGTACTGGCATCTCAATAACAGGAAATTGTTAGTGTGTGTTTGCTCTACTTTGGGGAAGCAGTCTGAAAGCTTAGTAATTAATTGTTCTGAATAATTTTAAAGAAAAACTTGATATCCTGGTCTCTTTTACTAGTAAATAACCATAGTAGTGATGTATATGGAGTAAATACCTTGATGAGCCCAGCATTGTGCCTTCATTACGCACTTTTGTAATGAAACAGGATCTTTTAACTGGTCAATCTTCTCAAAGCTTATGTGACCACTGTTGTGTTCTTAATGGTTTGGCCTGGATAGCTTTATGTGCTGTGTTATGCTTTCTGCCATTTTCAAAACTATTGCACAAACTGACAGAGCTTTTGCAAAACTAGGATTTTGCTTTCTGCACAAAGGAAAAAATAAACTTTGCTCCCCCCCTCCCTTTTTTTTCTTACAGGTAGAGCAAGTGAAATTACTAGACAGGTTCAGCACGAGCAATAAGTCACTGACAGGAACTCTGTACCTTACAGCAACCCATCTGTTATTCATAGATTCAAGCCAGAGAGAGACATGGGTAAGAATAATGAATGCTTGTGGCTCAAAAACATTGGTTCTCCAGGTGCAAAAGTTCTTTCTGATCTAGGGTTGAATTTCTTTATAAAATGTTCATCTAAGTTATAAGTTATTCCTCACACTCTACTTGTTCATGGTATCATAGTAAGGTAATAATTTACAAATTGTACTCTTGTATGACACTGCTGCAGTTGAAATCAGGTAATGTTGAAAGTGTTCAAGTCAAGCTGCTGTGAATTCTTCTATAGCCTACAGTTGTGTCCCTGAGTGAATGCGTGGTGGCTTTCTTAAATAACTGACTTGCACTGCAGTTCAGAAGCAGGAGTGGAAGATTGCTATGTATCTTAAGCATCAGGTTTAAAATTTCTGCGTTAACTTACCTCTGTTTAGATCCTGCCTAGGTTAAATGAGGCAGCAGCATCCAAAGACCTAGGGTTTGAAATATTGAAGATCCCATGCCCCTTTTAGAGTGGAAAGCAGCTGTTTCTTCCCAAGTGTTCATCTCTGGAATAAAAGGATTCAGAAGGAGCTGCAGCTTCTTGATCACTGGTACCAATTTTGTCCAATCGAAGTTGACTAGTGCAGTAATTCCCATTAGTTTTTCTGCTCCATGCCCAGGTGGCACCACATGTGAACATCAAGTTCTAGCTTCCACTGTAGCCCAGTTACCTGACTTAAGGCCTTAAGTCTATCATCCTCCAGCATGAAATCTCATTTTCTTAGATGTGTGTGGTTTTTTTTTTTTTTTTTTTTCTGTAGATGTATTTTTTTTTAGATTACCCTTATTCCTGTATCCTAATTATATGACTAGATGCCTTATGGTGCTTCCAATAAAAGTTATTTTTCTGTGATTTGTTCTTGAATGCCATGTACAGTTTTGTACCAACTGAACTGTTATCCTTTGGTACAAAATGGGTTATTGGGGAGAACGTGATTCAGAAGCATTACTTGTGTCTCCCTGTGCACTATGTTAAAAGGTTTTATTTTGGAAAAATTGAACCTATACTCTGGCTATTGCCTTTCTGTGATGATAATGCAAGTACTGAGTATAATTATGATGATGTCCCCAAGATATAGTCTCTTTGTAAATGCATATTTGGCAGCATAGTTTTCAGATGTCTGCTAATTCTGATCAATATTTAAGAGGAAGTGATTGCTTCAGTGAGGTAAGTGAAATTCTATCAAGAACATCTTGTTCAGTTGATGTAGTGTATCGGTGGCTTTCTTCCTATGGTTGAACAGCTGTTACTTTCCCATGTATTTTTCTGAATCTTGTGTAGATTTGCCACACAGATAAATCTATGGAGAGCTTTTGTATATCCATTACTGTGACAGTCTTCTGTTAAAGTTGTTGAAAGGCATTTAGCTGAGAGACTGTCATGTCTACATAACACAGTGGGTAATACAGGAGATGTTTTTCTTATCTCCTGTTCATTCTGTAGATGTTGAATACTAGAATTTAAAAATCTTCAGCATCTTCTATATATTTTATACTTTGAGTTGCTTTCCCTGACTTGCTTTATTTTGCCTGAAAATTCTGAATTATGTTCCTGTAGATCCTTTAAAAAATACATCTATCTATCTATCTATCTATCTATCTATCTATCTATCTATCTATCTATCTATCTCTCTCCTGTTTGGACCTTGTCAGATTAGATGTAAGTTAGTCAATCAGTAAAGTTATAGAATAGGACAGAACTACCACAGCAGAGTTTTACTTCTCACTTTTGCAGTGAGAAGGATATTTACTATTCCTTACAGTCTTTAGGTAACACCTCAATATATGACTGAAGAGAGTAATTAAATTTTGACAAATTATGGTATCCTGACTGAAATGCCAGTCTTGTTTTTCTTCTAAATTTGTTTCCTTTTATAACTGATTGACAAAGATAGTCAAAATCAATATTCAGCATTGCTTAATGTGTCTTCTATCTGCTGCTGTAAATACTATGCTGTTATTTTTCATCAGCATGCTTACGCTGTGAATTTTTGTATGCCACAGATACTACATCATCACATTGCTGCAGTGGAAAAACTTCCCTTGACTACTTCTGGCTGCCCCCTTGTTATCCAGTGCAAGAACTTCAGGATAGTTCACTTTGTTGTTCCCAGAGAGAGAGATTGTCATGACATTTATAACTCTTTGCTTCAGCTGTCAAGAACAGGTAATATTTCTAACCATGAAAGATTTTGCAGTGTATGCCTGGATAACAATTTGGACTTGGTGTTGGGGAAATCCATGGCACTACTTCTTTAAGTGTCTTATGTAGGAGTCTTTTAAATGGATTTGGTATGTAAAAGAATTTTAATGATTAAGTATTAATCTGCATACAAATTCAGAGGATCTGGAATTTTGTAGGTCACTGATGCTTGCTAACAGAATGAGACTTTCCTGTATATTGCATTTCTACTATTATTCCTGAAATAATTAATATAAAAACATATAGTCTCTCAATTGATGTGTTCCCTAGAGAAAACGCTACTAAGCAAATTCAAACTTGGTAGTGATTTCATGCAGTTCCAAAAATAAAGATGAAGTTTTGATGGTACTACCATCAAAATGGTACTACCAATTCTGCTTTAGAAAAGACTGCTGTATCTAATGTGGTCTTTTGAATTTTCTGCTTTGTTTAGAACAATGTAAAATGTTGTCATCTGTTATAAGTGAATAGTATATTAGGAAAAGCATAAAATATTTCAAAATCTTTTTTGCTTTAAAGGAAACGTTAAAGCCTATTGCTTTTAAAGGTCAGTAGATGTAAATCTCTGTTCCTTTAGCTCTTGTGAAGTCTTCTAATAATTCTGCCTTTTGCCTTGTTTAATTTTTTCATTTTTTCACATTGTAAGCTCTACTTTGCCTTCATGATTTTAGAAATGTCCCTGCTGAAATAGGTCAAGCACGCTCAAGAAAGCTTTCATAGCCTACCTTTACCTAAGTGGCTATAATTGTTCCAGTTAACTGTATGATAATTGCTGATTATATATTTCACAAGTGTCAAATATCTATTTAGCTGCTTCTGCGAATGTTGAAGCCTGAAACTTTCTCTGCAGTTGGGGCATTTGAAGACTTGTCAACTGTGCTACCGTTCTCCACTCAGATATTTTTCTGAACCACTCATTACATAGTCTTATTCTTTACCTTTTAGCAAAATATGAAGAACTGTATGCCTTCTCATATAATCCAAAACAAAATGAATCTGAGCAAGTCAAAGGCTGGCAGCTTATTGATCTAGCAGAAGAATATAAGAGAATGGGAGTACCAAATACAAACTGGCAGTTGTCAGATGCAAATCGTGATTACAAGGTAGGTGTTGTAATAGAAACTTGGCTTAGTCTGCATCTGTTTCTGCTTTATCCTCTGACTCTAGTCCTACAGAAAATGGTCTAATGCTGTGAAATCACTTGGCTTGCAGCATAAACAAAAATTTGCAGGTGGAAAGAGCTAACTCCTTAATCAGCATGCAGTCTCACAACTTCATAATTGAAATTTTTTTCAAGGCCTTATTGAGAAAGTATGTGTGCATGGATGCATGTGTTCTTTTGGATTGTTTCTAGAATATATGTACCTGTTTGAAGTTCAGCCCCAGCAATTCTGGGGGCTTTGTTATCTCTTAATTGAGAAGGATTCTACTTGAGCATTTGCAGTGTTGGCTAAGGCAGAAGATGGCTGTGGTGGTGCAGCTGATTCCCAGATTAGGTTTCATCTTACTTTATAATCTGCAAATATGAAAAATGAGGGAAATAATTTCAGTATCTTATGTGAAACGCATTCTTAGCACTTCTACTGAAGAGTAGCATTCCTAGGGTCAATGCTAGTATAGCAGTGCTTGGTTGTATAACTTGGGATACCAATTTATACCATTTTGTCCGTGGCTTGTCTCTTCTGAGCTATTTATGTGTATATAGAGAAACATGGTAGTGTTTATTCCCTGTCTCTTATTTCACCTAACATCTCTAAAACTAGTATGGGCTTTGTGCCTCGTACATAAAATTATTTTTGTGTATGTGTCTTTCAGATTTGTGAAACCTATCCTAGAGAACTTTATGTTCCCAGAACTGCAAGCAAGCCCATAATTGTCGGTAGCTCCAAGTTCAGAAGCAAAGGAAGATTCCCAGTGTTGTCATATTATCATAAAAATAAAGAGGTATAGTGTGTCTTCCTCTTAATGCAAATGTACTGAACACTTGGCAGCAGTTCAGGGTAGGTAAGGCGGGAAGTGCAGTGACTTGTGTGAGAATGGTATAACTCATGATAAACTCAAATGCTGCTGACACTAGTGGTGTCTAGCGGGGTGCTGAATTAAGCTAAAATAAATCTTGAAGTAATCAGTTGATAATCGCTTGAATCTCTTAAAATTTTCAGTAACTGACCTTAAGATAACTGAAGAGAGTTTTTTGTCTATTGATCTGCCTTCCTTGATATATGAAGAATAAAATCTGTTAGGTCCAAAGGGGGGTTAAAAACCAACCAAAACACCAAAAGAATAGAACTAGTCCTTTAAGGAACAATTTGCAAGGTAAAAAAACTAGAGGATGAGAAGAAAGACTTTGCAGGCTTTGGCAGTGGTGTGAAGCAGCATCTGTCTGTCTCTGCTATGGGCTATCTTTGAAGGGAGAGAAGGACTGTCACCTGAGTTGAAGAATTTATGAAGAATGAGCGTTAAGATAATTAATATTTGGAAGATTCACGTGATACCTTTTGAAATACAATCTATGCTTGGAAATGACATTATGAAAATTACATTAGATGATAACATAGACTTGCAATAGTAAAGTCAACCATAATTCATTTCATACCAAGAGAGTAACTTGCTTTCCTAAGGTGTATTTTTTCCAGGCTATACTTTTTGGTAATTTTTATACTTAGGGAATGTCCATTATGTAAACCAGTACCTTGCCTGTGTAGATGAACCTGAAAAAATGTTTTTATAAACATTTAAATTTAAGTTGTAAGTACTCTGTTTGGAGGTCTGCAAGTGATGTGCTTAAAAAGTTGGAGTACCTAAACTTTTTTTCAGTTCCATGCTGTTATCTGCCAAATGAAACAATTTGTTTCAGTGTCTTTTTAGAATTATGCAAAGCATTTCAACTCGTCAGTATTAAAGTAATGCTAACTTATTCTTTGTTTTCTATGGTAGGCTGCAATTTGTAGATGCAGTCAACCTCTCTCAGGTTTCAGTGCCAGGTGCCTGGAAGATGAACACATGTTGCAAGCCATCAGTAAAGCAAATCCTTCAAATCGCTACATGTATGTCATGGACACCAGGCCGAAGGTATGTACTTCGGGTTCTGTAGACTAGCCTCTGTTCCTGAATATTAGAGTACAGGGATATAGTGTAATTCTGAAAAATTTGGACTTAAATATGACTCCATCATGGGCAAAAATGTTATTTAAAGGTAAGGTTAGGCCACTCTATTCAGGCATTTAATTACTTGTTTTCTTGAAGTTGAACTGCTCTCAGTACTCAGTGAGAATTCCCTGAATGTGCTAGTGAACTTTTGGGGAGGTGCATTTAAAAAAATATGCTTAAAACACAGTTAAGTGAGTAGCTGAATGAGACCTAAGTCATTTTAACTGTTTGAAATTCATGAATGGTGAGCTATGATGGAGTTTGTTTTTTTTTAGAATGGGAGGGAGAACTGTGTTCTGCGTAAATGTTCTGTGAAAGCTGCTATTGTTGTTTATGTTAGCTGGCAAGAAGTAGGGGGAATTTCTGTTGTAGCATTCTGATATCGTACTTAATCACTGTCAAATCAAATTGAATTATGTTGGGTTTTTGACCTATGTTGTAATGTGTGGGATAACTTTCACTCTTTAGACCATCTGCATTAAATTGGTATTCATTTCACTTGAGTATCTGAAGACAGGTGCTGGAAAACAAGGTTGTAAAGTGAAAATCCTATAGTGCAGGATCTTCACTTACTTTGAGCAGGGTTCAGCAGTAGGTTGGCCTAACAGATTGGAACTGAGCCAGCTCTGGGATTTTTATAGCTTCAGCAATTTATTAACTTCTTATTCCCAAAAGTGGCACTTTTAGGGTGACTGGAAGGTGCATGTATGGTTAAGTCTGGGTTGTCTTCTTTGCTTTTTAGGTTAACTGCTCTGTAGTCTTTGCTCAGAAATGTTTGGAAATAAGTAAAGGTTTGTTGGTGGGAATACAGAGGAGAGAATAAGAAATTATTAAATGCATTATTCATGTGTCAGCTCTAAATATATATTGCTTTTTATGTACCATGCTTTCCTTACACTTCAAGTTGATTTGTCACTGTTAATTTGTAACAATCTGTTTATAGTATGCTCCTCTGTGTTTTTTCTCCTGTGTATTCCATGCCATCATGAAATGCCATGATTTTTGTTTCTTATTTTTGAGATTATTTCAAGTGCTGGTTTTCAGTATTTTTATTTTGCTTTTAAGCTTAATGCAATGGCAAACAGAGCTGCTGGGAAGGGCTATGAGAATGAAGACAACTACTCTAACATTAGGTTCCAGTTTGTTGGTATTGAAAATATTCATGTAATGAGATCCAGCTTACAAAAACTTCTGGAAGGTATGTTCTAACTGTACTATAATACCACATATGAAAATAGGATAAATCTTTTTCTGAAGTCCTTAATAATAGCTTACACAAACTGTATTGATATTTCTTTATTTTATACCAACTCTGTGTTTAGTAAGTTTGCTGTACCCTGTGGTAATGAATTACATTCAGCCTTCACCTTTAGACTGTAAACCCAATGAACGGAGTTATCATGAAGAAAATGGAGTGGCCATATGGCTTGGGTGAACTTGATTAGCATATCAGTGCCTTGTGGGAAACTTTTGTGTTTTCTGAGTACACATTCATGTATACACACATGTAATAAATGCACAAAATAGTGTGTGTCTGTACATACATGTTCATATATAGACTACTGATTCTTCAAGGAGCACTTAGTTTCACAGAATTCACAATAAGCATATGATCTGTACAGAACTTGAGCTCTTTGCCCTGGTGAGCCACTGCTCTGCTTGTAGGTACATCTTAGTGTTTGTAGAGAGCAGGGCAGGGGGGAAAAATGAACCACTTCCCCATACCACTGCCTGCCACATGGTGGTGAAAATGGAGAGGCAGAAGTCTGTTAAATAGTTCTGTTAATAGTTTATTTAGATAAACAGCTGACAACAAATTTAAGACCCTTTGTGGAGTATTAATATTGAGATTAGTGACAGAAGTCAGGCTTCCATACCTGACAAACAATACATATGTAAGTGCTTGCCTTGTAGGATTATGCAAATATTTCCAGTCATGGAGAAGGCTTACAGTTGTATGGAAGCCTGTTTTGATGAAGATGTTCTGGCTACACTGGTCAAGAAAGCTTACAGACTAGTGGTGTAGTCTTACTTCAGGCACTCTGGAATACTACTGAGCTTTGATAATAGGTAGTTCTGTGGTTATTCCTGCACGTACTTTATTGAAGAGAAAGATGAGCAGCAGGAGCCTGAACTTCAGTTTTGAAGTTTGTGATAATGTCTCTTTCTTTTGCTAATATCTCCTTCAGTTCCAGAAAACTACTTAATAAATCTTGATTTTTTTTTATTTTTTTTTTTTAAGAGGCTCGGTGCTATGTAATAATGTCTGCAGAAGTGTGTGCATCACACAGTTAAACTTCACAGACTTCGTATTTCTTCTAGTTGACTTAGTATCCTGCCAACAGTACTTACCAAACATATTTCTGTAGCTTTCACTAAGGATGGATATGTTTTAGATTTTTCCTTGTGTGGAAGATTGGTTTATTTCAACTTGATAGACAGTACTCATGATTTTGTTTCTATAGCTGTTATCCAGATCAGGTTTTGGGGTAAATGAACACAGTTGTTCTACCTCTGTTCAGTCTGTATAATTAGCTAGAGTTTTGCTGAATGCCAGTCTAGAAGTAGAAGCATCTTTAGGAGTAGGAATGAGCCTTAAAATTTACGGAGGTATGCAATAACTTATTCTTCAGACCCCAGTAGAAATGTGCCATCAGTGAGGTGATTAGGAAGGAAGTGCTAGGAGAATGGTTCATGGCTTAAAACGAAGAAAATACCATTTAACTTGTGTGTACCAGCTTCCCCAGGATGTGTTGAACTGAATGTTCTCAAATCAGTAATGTGATTCCAGTGACCCTATTCTTTCAAGAGCCATTGTAACTGGGTCTGTCCTCAGTTTTATTTATAACAAACAACTGTGATTCATTCTTCAGCACACGTCCTGCTCCTAGGCTCTTTGTCTATATTCCTGATTTCTTTCAGAATCTAATGATTCCATTTGCAAGCAGAATGTAAGACGTTATCCTTCCCAACATCCTTTTTTAATGGGACTACACCACAGAGCATGCCAGTGAGATTTACAGTGTATTATTCATCCTGGATTCAGCTGTTTTTTAAATATGTTGCATGCAGTGAAACAAAACTTTTCTAAAATAATGTTCTTCAGTGTGAACATGACTTTGCTTCCCTGATCTCTACAATACTAATGGAAGACTATTCACATTGAGTAAATTTGTGGCTGTGGTATTTAATATAAAGTCCAGATTTTATATATTCAAAAATATAGTATTACATGTCAGAAAAGATTGAACTCTGATAAGCAAAAACATTTTGCATGTCAAGAAACAACATTTCTGCAGGAGATTTGATGAAAAAAACCTCAGTAATAGCTGCTGTGGTGCACTCCATGTACTCTGACGATGGAAGGGTGCTAGCTGAGGTGGTTTTGGTGGGTTATGTGGAGTGTCTGTATGGAGAATGGGGCTGTTTGATTTCATTTGTTTATTTGTTAAAAACAATCTCTGCCCCCAACCCACTGTGCTTCTGTCTGTAGGTTGTAGTCACCTCTTGAGCTGCTGCCTGAGGCGTTGCTAGTAGTGTGTATAAGGACAATCAAGCAATGGAACATTGAGATTTTGGGTCTCACGTGCATGCAGGGCATGCAATTTTATGATGGGGTTGCATATAGCCAAAACTGTATTGAATGATTGTTACTGTGAAGTAGCTAAACATCATAGTGGTACCATAAATTACCTTTGACCCTTTTAGGGACCATGAGGGACTGGAATTTTTTTTTTTCCTTCCAGCATGCAAGTGTTAAAACAGTATCAATGCAATTTCTTTATTTCATCACTAAGTAGTGTAAAAATATCTGTTAATTTACAGAAATGGACAGTAATTCTTTGGGCTTAACATACGTATTCTTATCTCTGCGTTGATTTATAAAAATACAGAAATCTAGCTAAAAGGGGGAAATACTAGTGGTGAAATATTTCTACCAAGCTGAAAGTTCTGATCAAAAGCAGGTTTTTAACAGCAGTATCTGGAGGGAAACAAACTGAGGGCTGGAAGCCTATTTATTTTCTAGCAGAAATTTTGTGCTTTAAACCATAAGCTATAGAATTCAGCAGTAACCAGCCATGAATACTGCCTCTAGACAGTGCCTTGTCTGTCCATTCCCTTCCCTGCAGATGTTTGTACTTGCAGATATCTAAATATTTCTCGTTTCTTTCCTTTATCATAGAGTGGCAGACCTGTTTGTGTGCTGTTCTGATTGAACAGATGTATGGAACCACTGGTGTAGAGAGAGTGTTGAGGTAGCTGAAAGGATCCTGTCGTTCTCAGCTGATTTCCTCCATGTGCTCCACTTTCCAGAAGCAGAGCCCTTGCCTAACAATGCTATCTCTTTCAAAGACCAGGGAAAACTAGTACAGCTTTTGCTGCTATTACGGATATTTACAAACTAAACTTTTAAATTAGGTGGTGTAACCAGGGGTCTCTTGATGTTTTATGTCATTGTGCTACAGTTTGCTACCTCTTTTTCTATATGACAAAGATCCATAGGCTTTAGGAAAAGTGCTGTGATACTTATTTGATAGGCTGTCTGTGTTTGTAGCATTCAGCAGCAACTGGCATTATGAATCTTCCTGAGCAGTGGGGAATATACCAAAACTTGTCTGGCTGAAAGCTGAGAAACACGTAGTGCGGACACAGGAGAGGTCCACGAGGCGGTGGTTTAAGAGAATATAGCCTTTGTTACATCAGAGGACATGACCGAACATGAAACTGTGTCACAGGATGACTTGGCAAATTTTGTTCTCTACTTCCATACTGACTCACTTCCTCCCATAGTCAGAGATAAAGATTATTTTTCAGCTGCTGTATGAATATCCCCACTGATAGCCTTCAGCTACAGAGCCTTTTTATTTTCATTTGGGACCCACTAGCTTATCATAGAATTGTGTAGGTTGAAAAAGACCTTTAAGATTATCGAGTCCAATCATTAAGCTTGGTAGAAAGTAGGCTTCTACTGTGGCAGGGGCAGGTATTTTTGTAGATGGCAACTTCAGGTTTCTTCTCTTAGAATCACACGTAGCTGAAGCTATATTAGCCAGCGAATATTAATTTTCTTATTGCAAGAAGTTTGTCATGTGTGGACAGTAATGTAGCTGTGCAAGTTGCTACCCAAAATCATACAAGAACCAGATTACCTGTCTCACTTGTGCATTGGTAGGTGTCTGCATGAGAAGCTTGCAGTCTACATCTCTTGCTGCTATGCTTCAAGGCATCTTTCCTTTAATTTGAGTTCTTCCCTGCCCTCTCAGTTGGCATTATTGTTACAAGATCAAAGTGTACTAGGGAAGAATGTTAGAGATCGGTCAGAATTGTAGTATAGACAAACTGGAGATAGACAAAACCTCAATGGTTTTCAGTTCATCACCATGTCCTTGTATTGCACTCTCGCCTTATCTCTTAAGCGCAGTGGAGAACGTGATGAAACCCTGCCAGTCTGACTACTCTGAACTGTGTGTGTTGTCTGGATGCAGCTACTTGCTACTAGTTGTTATAATTTTTAAGTATTTCTGGTAAGCTTTTGGGATTTGCGTTGCTGTCCTTGGTAAGGCTCCCTGTTGGGGATAGCCACTGTATTTGATTTACATGTTATTTTGTCAAAAAGGCACAAAAATCTCCCTCTTGTCATTCATGGTTATTGTAGTTATACAGAGTTGAATTTTGGTGGAGGACGCTTTGTAGTAGCCCTCTCTTAACCATTGGAGTTGTGGTTTCCTCAAAGATGTTTAATCAACTTGCAACATAGGGCATTAGAAACAATATATTGTTATTCTTCTTTTTCTGTTGTAGGGTATAGGTAGCTGCAGCTGCTTACAGCTTGCTAACTCTTGGTTTCTTTCAGTCAGTGGCACAAAAGGTTTGTCTGTCAATGACTTTTTGTCTGGTTTGGAGAATTCTGGATGGCTGCGTCACATCAAGGCTGTGTTGGATGCTGCTGTCTTCTTAGTCAAGGTAATTTGTTTGCTGCTTTTTTGATGGGAAGTTGACTTCCTACCAGG
Organism: Tyto alba; assembly: GCF_018691265.1. Taxonomy (NCBI): domain Eukaryota; kingdom Metazoa; phylum Chordata; class Aves; order Strigiformes; family Tytonidae; genus Tyto; species Tyto alba. Next base: position 21,423,829 of record NW_024881282.1, on the reverse strand, counting down.
CAAAATTATACTTAATAATACATCATGTGTGAAATTCTGCAATTGACCTTTGTGGAGGTAGACACTTGGTATACACAGATACATCTGATACGCTGGTTTAAGCATTACAAGTTTCTTTATGACTGGAGATGTTAAATATGCCAGCTAATGTTTTGGGATTTTTAAAATGCTGTTTGATCACCTTATTCAGAGATAAAGGGACTCTTAGGCTTTCCAATTATTTTAATGAAAAGTGTGACCAGTGTGGAGGTGGATAGAGCAAACGATTATTTAGTGTACCTTGAAAATCAGAACTACTGGGCCACTAATTACAGAGTGCCAAACTGGCAATGCTGACTTCATGGTCAAGGGAAGGGGACTCTTTATGAACAACTCAGCGGAACAGTTGCATTTTCCAGGCACCTATGAAGCCATGGGCTTGACCTGAGGGGGACTGGGTGAAGAAAAAACCTGGATCTTTGGTTTTACTAGGTGAAATAACAAGGGGTTAAAATTGGATGATTCTCCTGAGGATGACCCTCAAAAAATATTTGGACTAACAGTATTTGAGTTCTTAACTGAAGTTAATAAGCATTGCCTGGTCCTTAACTGTTGTGTATTATAATGATGAACAAGTGGGTATCTTTAATTGTGTGTTTGTGTTGGTTTATTTTTTAACCTGTTTGGTCTATAATGTGTAGTCTACTTGTTTCTTAGTATGCATTGCAAGGTTTTTATAAGTTTAGTTTTATAAGGGATGGAAAGAGAACAAGGAACCATAGTAGATGTTCTTGTTGCCTTGTGAAAGGTGGTAGTGGAGTTTTTTGTCTTCATAAGGAATTTTCTATACTTCTGCGGAGATAAATTCCTAGCTTTCTGTTAGTATCAAATAATTTCCTCATAATAAACATTTTTCTGGCTTTGTTAAATAAAATGGCCTATGCTTTGAGTTTGATAAATGTAGCTTTTTTATTTATTTACTAAGTTTTGAATACTGCATAGAATAGAACATTTCACTAAAACAACTGTGTTTTACAGGCAATAGCGGTTGAGAGTGCGAGCGTGTTAGTGCACTGCTCAGATGGCTGGGATAGAACTTCCCAAGTTTGTTCTCTTGGAGCTCTCTTACTAGATTCCTATTACAGAACAATCAAAGGATTCATGGTAAGCAAGCTGTGGCATTGTTCAGTTTTTCCTTGGTAAACAGAGGATATAAAATGTTTTGAGTGTGAAAGCGAGCAGTGTAGTCATACTGATGCTCGCTTTTTGTGGTTACAGATAGTTTTGCAGTATACTGATACATCTTTCTTTTAGAAATACTTTGATACTGGGAAGAACTATTTATTTAAAATCTTAAAAACGCAAATACAAATAGCAGATTGCTTTAGGCACCCTGCAGAAATGTTGCAACAATTGCCTTCTGCATCCCTAAAAGCCCCTTACCTCTGAAATGTAAGGATTCCAAAGGGCTTGTGTAAGATAGCTGTACAGTGTTACAGCAGCTCTGTGCTTTTATCACTTGTCCCAAAATCAACATTATTAAAATGTAAAAATAACAACTCCCTCGGTGACAGAGACCTGAAGATATTTAGGCAATCTAAATTTCTTCATCTTTCTACAGAGAGGAAGAGGAATTTCGGTACGACTATTTCAAATTTTAGAGTAGGAAAATCAACAGTGTTCTGCAGTGGCAATACAAGGTGCTAGGGGCACTCCTGAAAGATAGTATATCAAATTGGTTAGAACTAACTGCCACAAATACTTGCAAGCAGCAAAAGTGAAGTTGAGGGGGAATTAGAAGATGATTCACTCTTGTGAATAGGGAGAATCTTGTAATCTTCAGGGAAGTAATTTAATCTTACTGGTTTTTTTAGTCCTCACTGTTAATTAGGTTTCTGGGAAACTTCTGCAATGGGCAGGCAGTCCGGTGTTCCTTTTGGTGATTGATACTGTGACTGAAGTTATTAAAACAAGCTAGTGTTGATATTAACAAACTTATTGCTATAAAATGTTACAAAGATTATACTGTCTGGTTTTTATGTAAATATGACAGCAGGAATGCAATACTAAAATTTTTTTCTATACTTTCCAATTTTTTGCAAGTTGCTTGATAATCTACTTGTCACGTCATACAACATTAGTATGCTTAAAGTGAGCCTGGCTTAACAGTAGTTATCTGATTGTCAACTTGTTAAACTTCTTTACTAGTTTAAAAATGTGCTTTGAGAATCTCTTTTGAAAGACTTCCAAGCAAATAAAGGAACTACAAAGTGCTAAATAGTAATTCCTACTGTGGTTTCCTTGACACAGATTTAAAATACAATATATTGATAACCAGTGGCATTAATACTATAGATATAAGACTGAGTAACATTTTACATGACATTTTGGCTTTTTTACTTTCTAGGTCTTGATAGAGAAAGATTGGATCTCTTTTGGGCACAAGTTCTCTGACAGGTAGTTCACTCTTCCAATACAATAAAATGTATACAGTGAACCGAACTAAGTGTTCTTAAAAACAAGACAGCTTGTGGATGTTAAACTACTGCAGTGTTGTTAGAAACCTAGCAGTGAGTAAGCAATACACAAAGTGCATTGTCTACTGAAAATATCTATTTGTTCAAATACTTATGGGATAATTGATTTATGTTATAGTCATAAGTTTCTAATGCTTCTGGTGCCTCACTCTCAGATGTTGATGACTGCAGCTAGGTCTGCATGTAGGCATAGACAGCACAAAACTGATCTAAAGCTACGTCCCAGCTATTTAGGCAATATAAAACTCTTAATTTTGATACCTTCAAAAGCGAGTTTCCATTACTTCTAATGATGAAGTCACACCTACCTTTAGAAGTCCTGTATGTTAAGAATTTCGGTTTTTCACTGATCTGTCTGTCATCTATGACAATACCCTTGCTGCTATTTACAGCGTGTTAATTTGCTGTTAGCTGGTATATTCCAAATGTTGGCTACGGAAGTAATAGACACAAAGGAACTTAACTCTCTTGTGTTGCTTTTATGTACTGAATACAGATGTGTGATAACTTACAAGTCAGAAAACCAGGTTAAATATAGACTTATTTCTATTCAAAAATTGCCCCAGTTCTCAGTTAGGTAGTTAATCTCCAAACCAAAGCTAGTGTCAAATTAATGTACCCATCACTTAGAAACAAGTGCAACTAAGACTTTTGATTTCCAACTTAAAATGATTTCAGTCTGTTCATGGAATCTTTTTCAGGTGTTGTCAGCTGGATGGTGATCCAAAAGAGATCTCACCGGTGTTCACCCAGTTTTTAGAAAGTGTGTGGAATCTGACTGAGCAGTTTCCACAAGCCTTTGAGTACAATGAAGCTTTCCTCCTTCAAATCCATGAACACGTCCATTCATGCCAGTTTGGTAACTTCCTTGGAAACTGCCAAAAAGAGCGAGAAGAACTAAAGTAAGCAGACATATTGTAATGTGTCTTCTAGTTATTCTGGCAGACTAACAACTCCTGTGAATCTTTTTAATTTTAGGCTCTGAATAGGAACACAGATAGGATTGGTAGTACTGAAAATGATGTTGAGCTGCATCGGGGAACAATAGTGCTTGTCGTGTTTATGCACTGAAGACAGTCTTTCTAATCTGGGAGAAAAATCCCATGCTTACTTTTTATAGCAAAAGTTAAGACTTGTTTCTCCCTTCCCTCTCCCCCCCCCCCCCCCCCCCCCCAAATATAGGTAAGCTTAAGTTTGGAAGCATCACTTCGTTCCTTTCACCAATCTATTTTTAGGTAACCTTAAAATTATTGCCTGCTCAAGACTAATTACTATCTGTTATAAGTATTAATAGGATGTCTCCTAATGCTTTCAGTTGGAAAACTTCTGTAAAATTTTCATCAGTTCATCTTTGTCTCAAGCTTGTATTTGAAAGCATTTATTGCAACTAGACAAAACTTGCACAGCATAAGCAGTAGTACTTCTAAAACTGAAAAGTTCTATCCAACATTAGCATATGTCAGGAAGAAGTTGATTTTACTAAGAGCTTTTAATTCAAGATGTTATAATTATTTCTGGTAACTTTTTTTAAAAAAGTTAAGATTGATTTACTAGGAGTTGAACAGCTTCTGTCTTTTGCTTGCTTGATCTTGATCTATTCTTGCTTTAAGGTTAAAAGAGAAGACATATTCTTTGTGGCCATTCCTCCTGGATGAACAAAAGAAATACCAGAATCCTCTATATAATCCAGACTTTTCTCCAGAACTAACTCTTTTGGAGCCTAATACAGTATCATTCAATTTTAAGTAAGTTTGTTATATATAGTATCTCTTCTTCAATTTTGTCTTTAGCCTCCATAGTTAAGAATGTCTGCTTCATGCAGGTTTTGGAGAAATATGTACCATCAGTTTGATCGAAGTATGCATCCCAGGCAATCTGTGTTCAATCTTATAATGAACATGAGTGAACAAAATAAACAACTGGAGCAAGACATTAAAGAACTGGAAGATGTAAGTATTACAAAATAAGTGTGTGTACTTGTGACTTGTTCTTCAAATTAACATTTATCATCTGTAATAATGCTGCTAGCTTTCACATGAAGGTCACTACTGTATGGCCTAGCACTTATTCTATGTGGTGTTGACTTTGACTTTCATTGTATGCTATGCTGAATGCCAGACTTTGCAGCCAATGTTTTGCTCTTAGGCAGAATTTATTTTGCTTTACTGATGACCTGTATTATGGAAAAGTGCTCCTACTATCAAAGCATTACTGAATATGGCTTAACGTAGGTTAAATTTATGTGAAACTTATCTTGGATAACAAGGTACCCATCATAGCTACAGCTGTGTTGCTAAACCAAGGAGACTGAAAATGTTTTATTTCCATTATAGCTACTAAAATGGAAGCAGTAAGTGTTGTCCTTATTTTAACTTCATGTGCAGGTGCATGCTGTTGTAAGTCACCATAAATATGAGGCTCTGCAATGCTTATTTGAAGACAGGGCTAAAACCAGAGTGATTTCTACTAGGTGCTACATTAAACAGCGAGCAAGGATTGAACATGAACAGTGTATCTCACTTTATTCTAGTATAATTTAACCAGTGGCTTTTAATTGGTACTTCATTATAGTAACTTAAAGTGCTGAAACTTCAGAATAGTAGCTTTTAAGAAATGCACAAGTTTTCTAATTATCAGTTTTATTTCTTTGACTAGGAATGGTAACACAACTCCTGTATGTTATGTTGGGGGAGGAGGGAAGGAAGTATAGCTTTTCTAGGAGGAAAGACTATTATACTAACCCTACTGTAATGTAATGACTGCAGGTTATATAATCTTAAACTGTTTCAAATCTTATATATTTAAGTTTTTGTATAACTGAATCAGCAAGATAAAACCTTAGGATGAAGCAAGCTGAAGAATAAGCAGGATGTAAAGTGAAGTCTTGGGTTTGAATATTTTAGAGCCTTATTCTGAGGTGTTAACTTCACCTGAGCCCACATTTCTCACTTGAGTGATGGCAAGATGGTGTAGTTTGAAATCTTGATGTACGTGTTCCTACTGCTTTTTCCATCATCTTCAAAAAGTTGATGTCAAGAGTCACCAAAGTCTTTTAGGCTCAGTCATGGTTCTAATAAAGCACAAACACATCAACAAAAAAATCAGTTCAGTTGACTAGTTCAAGCTTCCAGTTACTCAGTGATACTGTTTAAATTTAAAAAACAAAACAACAAAAAACAAACAAAAAAACACCAAAAACCCCACAAAACAAAAAAACTACTCTTAATCCAAATTTTTCCTCTTTTGCTTAGTGTTTCCAGGATAGGTCCGTCCTTCTAGTCCTACTTTCTAGTTGACACCTTTTAGTGTATTCCTGCATTTGAACAAACTGTATTGGTGTTTCTCAGATCTAAATCAAAAGTCTTTTAGAAGGTTTTTATGAAGGACATAAGAGTTTAGGTATGAAACTGCCCTTTGTCTTTAAGAGACTCATGGTGTACCGTAAGCTCACTGCTTGCTAATAGTACCAAAGCCTTTCCTCCTCTCCCTGTATTCCAGAAAGTATTCTCATCTTGACAGCAACCAAACAAGGGGCCTGGAAGAACCTTTTCTTCTCTACACACACCGTCAGGCAACCTTTTTGCCTTCTCAGCTGCAAATGTTAAGCATACAGTGCTTGTAGCATCTGCTGTAAACTGTGGGGGAAAATATCCGATGGCCTAATATTTAATAATGCTGTTACATATCTGACCGAGGGTTCTAGAGATGCTGAGCTGGCCAGCAAGAGAAGTGGATTCACTTCCTTTCCAAGTAGGATATTATCAGTAAAGCAGTCGTGCTCATTGTTAGTCACTATTCTCTGTTTCAGAAAATAAAGCAGAGAAATGGGCAGTCAGATGCAGTCCCTGTGAAGGAACATCAGCAGTCTGCTCATCCTGCACCCATGGCACTGAAGACCCCTCCATGCTTCAAGAAGGAGCAGCCGCTGATCCCTGTGAATCATGCTGTAAGAACTATAGATGGCAGCAACGCAGCAGACAATCGCTACAGTGAATTTGTGGCAGAGTTCTCAAAAGCTGAGCCTGCTGTTGTCAGCTTGGAGTACGGAGTGGCCAGAATGACCTGCTAATTAGAATCTGGCACTATGCTCCTCTTCTAGACTGATTGAATTAAGAGATGGATTATTTTGAGGATGGGTCTGTGCTGCATGACCAAAACGTGATTTGTATATTGGCAAGTTTTGTTAATGTAGAGTAGAACAGCATGCTAGTTGTCAAGTGTTTGCTGTTCTTTTAAGGAGAAAAAAAAAAGTGTAGTTGTCTTTTAAGAGATAGGAGCATTTGGTAAGTAGTGACTAAAAATCAAGGAGTGGTATGTCTTTGGACTTAAGTCAGTTTGCACTGAATTGATTAAAACAGTAACATTGCTTTATTCAGTATAGGAAAACACAGGTGGTCTTTCACAAATTGATTTTATTTGGGCAAGAAAACTTGAACTTTCTATTTTAGGAACTGAAGCTACATGTATATATCACATATGCTATGAATATGTATACCCTTATTTCATGTCACCCAGTACTAACTTTCAGTGTATTAAGTGCCATGGGAAAGTATGATATATTTCCAATTATAAATAGCTGGCCTTAAACTTGTCAGATCAATGATATTGTTGTCCTTTATTATTGCAGTCTACCTGGCTCTGTTTACATTGTATTTTTTCAAAATGTTATTTCCTTAAAACGGGACTGAATATAAGGAATGAAGCATGCCTAAGCTGGCACAGCCTTTCAGCAAATAGCTATATGAATGTTAACTTCTCACTGAAGACTGTTCTTTCTTCCAGTTTCTCTATTGTTTAAAATCCAGTAGATTGGCCTGACTTTCTTCTCTGGCAGCTTAGTAAATTGAGCATCATTGAAGCTACCGGTTGTGTCCAACCTTAAATACCTTGCCACAAATCAAAACACTTAAGTGTGGAGTAAAAAGAGTAAAACATGTCATGTAAGACCACAAAACTTAGCCAATAACTGCATTGTCAAGTTGCTTCAGATTGTTTACGATGTACTGTGCAGTTGTTCAAGTTGCAAGAATGGAAGCAGAAGTTTGGAAGCATAAGCTACTGACATTGTTCCCAAGGAGAAAAAAAGTCATTCATGTGTCTGAAGCTCATGATAAACTGAGTGCCTCTTAAATTTTTCATTAGAAGAAAATTTTAGTTTTTAGTGAAACCCCTTTCTCTCACTGTAAAAACTTGTCCAACCTGTGCATATTAAATAATTTCAGTACAGTCTGGAGATTTTTGTGTTACTGGAGAGATGGCAAATAATTCTAGCAGGATACAGTAGGGGTCATGGGATGTAAGAAGGGGGAAAGGGGGAAACTTACTGTTCATAAGCTCAGTTATGCATCTGTAACCTGCCAGTAAGGGAGAACGGTTTTGCTGAAGTTTGTCCCACAATGGATTTTTTTTTTTTTTTTGAGCAGATAACAGAATAGGGAAGAAAAATGGTGGTGCCCTGTTCTTAGAGGTATAAATTATAGCTTTAGGTATTAAGATCCATAGGTATGATGTTAGATTAATGCTACTGACACTTTTCATCTCTGGATTTAAATAATTTTTGGTTACAAGTGGAAATGAGTTGATTCTCATCCTAATCCCTGAAGTCTGTTTTGTTAAAACCACTGGTGTGCCACAGACAATTTGACGTTATTGGCAGCATTTCCCTCTGTACCATATTGGATCCAGGACTCTGTTTTAATAGGCCAGTATAGATTGTGATCAAGCAGCACTTGTGAAGCTGTCTGAGAGAAATTAACTGTGATTCCCTTATTTGGGTATTAATTCACCTGTTTCACTAGTTTTGTTTTTTTAAAAGCCTATAAGTGTAAATAAAGGTTCATAAGTATTTCTTTTTCATTCCCAAAGACGTGAGCATAATGTCATCTTTAAAATAGGTTATCCAGTCACTTAAACATGTTTAGAAGTTTTCCACTACGGGTTTTGATAGTTTTATGTTTGCACAGTGGTGCCTTACAGGGTTGCAGCAAGAGAGGTTTTTGTGCCTTGTTATTTGTCTCCCCTTCTCCCTCACCTTTTGTATCAACTTGGTTCTGTGGTTTTCCTTCGGAAAAACGTCTTGTATATTAAGCTTGTGTTTTATCATAGTAGTGACAAATTTATCACTGACAATATAGGTTTTATCAGTTTGTACTTGTTTAATATTTAGCTGCTTTGGTGTGCCATGTACACTTTCCATATTTATTGTTTAGAGTTTATAGACTCAAAAGATTATATTAAGCTTTTTTGCAAATATTACTGTATATTGTTTTTACTTTAACAACTGTCTGAATATCCCTGCATACAAGGCTTTTAAAGAGAAGATCTGTTCCCTTCCAGTACTGTTAAAGTGAGTCTATTTCAGTTTTCAGGCCATTTTTATTGGCAGAGTTTACTTTTTAACAGAAGGAATTGGGATGCCTGTTTATTTTAAATCAAGGTAGGCATAGGAGGTCACCTTTAAAATGCCATAAAACTATCTGCTCAAGTACAGAACCCATTTCTTCATCAAAAAATACAATACTTCCTAATCTGAAGTAAATATTTTATTCCAGATAGTATGTGAATAGAGTTTTGTAAGACTGTTTTGTAGAGCAGGCTTCTTACAAAGTCTACACAGCTCTGCCAACTCGGCCCCCAGGGTCACCGGTGAGAAAAGTTCCTGCAGAGAGGCAGCTGTCTCTTCTCATTTGCTGTTTAGGCTTAAGCCAAAAGTACCTAAAGCACATGGGACCTGTGGTGAAGTAAATAGATGGTAGCAAAGTTAGCTCCAACAGAAAGCTTGGCAGCAGGGCCAGGACTCAGCACAGTGGGGCTGCTCTGTGTCCTTCAAGAAGGGTTTAAAAAACATGAAGCAAGTTGACTAAAAAACTGTGGCCGAAGCCTTCTGGGAGCAGAAAGAAGTCTAATTCTCATTTCAGTGGATGAGCTTTTCTTGAACATGAACATGCTTCTTCAAGAGCAGTTACAATACTAAAAGGTGCCTGGTACTGCTCAAAGTAATGCGCAGAACTCTTTCAAGCTGCGGTGTTAACGTGTAGTTGGTGCACTCACCAGTTGCTTGGGAACATAACGTTCCAGATAAAAAGTTGCGATAGTTGATTCTGCTCCGTTGGTTGCAAGACTTTGGTACCTGTCAGTTACGTGCTTCATCTTGAGAAGGTCTCAGTCAAGTCTTTGGGTTTCTACATTTTGTGCTGCTTTTGATCTTTTTCCCAGTCTGAATGCTATAAGAGAGAAATAATACCATTTAATTAAACAATCTGATAATCTCACCTGAGAAACTAAAACTGATTTCACTTTGTGTTCCAGACAGTTAAAAATATTTAGCTCACTAGTACCAAAAGAGGGGGGTTTATTTTTGGGAGGCTTCTTATTGTTACAATCTATTCTTCAATACAAGTTTAAATATCCAACTGTACTGTTTTGTAGGATGACTGCCAGATCAACAGACTAAGAAATTAATTAAGCAACACTGAACTGAGCCTGTGCATTTTCCACACATGTCCAATTACTAGTGACCTAAATCTAGGGCAAAAGCCCAAAGTCTGGAGAGTCCCTTTAGAGAATTGGAACAGCAGTCCTTCCATAAAACTGCACATCCCTATGTGGAACAAATGCCCTAGCATAATATTATTTTAGGGGGAAAGCTATCACAAATCAAGCTGTGACAGTTTGATGTGTCTCTTCCTCAGGATAAGCACACTGGAGAGTGCCTTGCTGGGAAAGGTGATGTGTTCTTCCTCTGTAGCTGCTGTTTTCATAAGGCCTTTTGATAAAGCAACACATCAGCACATCTCTGAGAACTTGCTACTCCCATTCTGGTAAATTAAGCACATAACTCGATGCACAGTTGGGCTGAAGTGGGGCTGGGGTAGCTTAGCTTAACCACTATCCTCTTGAAGTGACATAAAGAAAGAAATTCAATGCTGAAATAGCACAGGGCACGTGCTATCAATATCTGTTCTTTAGAGTCCTGCCTTGCTCTTAAACAAGTGTGGCTAGCATGAGGGTCTCACATAAGCATGATGATTGCTTTCTAGTTAGTTTAAAGATAATCTGATTTCAAAGTAGATCATTCCTTCACAGTGGTAATTTATAGATCTTTAGGTCAGAACCTAAAGGTTGCTTTTTAGACTCTCTTCTTAGTTGCTAATAGTTCTAAACCTGTAGCTGATTCTAGACTTAAGTATACTGGTTGTGAAACCTATATTAACCTTTAGGATTAGATCTGTAGATTAGACTGAAGTCTGCTTTGACTTGCTTTCACCACCTAAGCCATGCTTTTCTCCGAGTGGTGCTTATTGGGGTGCTTGATACCTGTCTTTCAGATGTAACAGGCTTCTTAATGCTGTGGATGTTTCAAAAACTTGGAAGTATTGCAGTTTTTTTCCACTACCTTGAAGGCTCACATTAGCGAACAGTATGGGTGAAATTGTTTGATCTAGCTAGCTTGACCTGCCTACATGTTAAATAGCGTTGAAAATCAGCACAGCATCGTAATTCAACTTCTGTATGCACAACAGGCTTAAGAAAGGATGTAGTCAGGACCTTTGTCAGGGCATGTAGCAAGGAACAGGACCCTGCTGGGGTATGACTCATAAAAAGTAGAAGCAGTAGAGCTGTTTTGATGTCCAGCGGCAGCTCAGGGACTTGAGGTGGAAGGTCAGAGGCATGCTGCCTCTGTATTCAGTTTCCAGGTCTTGGAGAATTCAGTGACCTGGTCTATCAAACACTTGCAGCTGAGCAATTTTGCACTGGCATCAAGCAACAGAACATACATACGGATCTGTGTTTCGTAATCTACTGGCTTCAAATAATAAATGTCCTGGTGGTGACTTTGAATTTGGGGTGCAGTATTTTGTTTATTCTTGTTTATAGTTTAACTCGTGAGGTCAGTCTTATACTGTTTATAATTGAGTGGAATCACAGTTTTTGCCACCTATTATAAAAGTAATTCCCATCTTAATGACAAGGCTAGCATGTACATACCTCGTGCTTTGTATCTCTGCATATATTTCTGCTGAATTATTTTCTTGCAAGTAGGCGGCCTCGGTGAGGTCCCGTGCTGCCCCACAATTGCATTCCCCATTACCTAGCTTTACAGATTGATTTCCTTGCTATGTCTTACTGTTGCTCTTTAATCTTAAACGTTATCTTTATGGCTCTCTGTTGGCAGCGTCCCTTGACAAACATCTTTTCATCAAAGAAAACGGGTTTGTTGTTTTTCTGTCTCAGGGATTTTTACCCCTGAACTAGTGAACTTGAAAAATGTTCCTTATTCTCCCTTTCAGGGCTCCTGAGTGCCTGTTGACTTCCACAGTCAGTTTACTCATACATTTTAACTTCAGACTTAGATATTTAAAAAATAAAATAAAAATAAAATGATTCAAATATTGGATGTGGCAAAGGGAAATAAAACTGTTTTCATTGTCATGTATCTGGAAAGACTGGCTGTTTCACTAGCATTTATTGCTCTGTAACGCTCTCTGTAAAAGTAATTTATCTTTGTGCTGGGATCATGCTTGCTGTATATTCCTGAAGAAACTTTAGCAAATGGAATTTTGTAATGAGTATTTTATTTGTAAGTGTTTTGAAAATCCGTAAAGCTTAAAATAAAATGATTGTAATATTGCCAATCTAACTGGGCATTAAATAGTCCATTTATAATAGCACTGTACAAACATCAAACATACTGAATAAAATTTTCATTTTATGGATGAATCATCTGATACAGACTATAGAGTACAGAAATTACTTGGCCTATTTATTAGTTTCTTGAATGATCCTGTAACTTTCAGATATGGGAGACTGACTCAGCTTCGTGTTACTGACTCTAGACTGCTGGTCTGTTAATTAGAAATGCTGTTATGTGCTTAAATTAAGAGTTAAGTGTCAGGAGAAGAGTTTTGTGTTTACTTAGCATTACCATTATTCCACACTTCGTAATCCAGATTCGTGTTTTCAACAGCTCCAGCAAATCTGGTTAGGAAATTGGAATAATTTTCTGAAAATACCAGCTTATCTTCTCAGTGAGTTTTCCATTAACTGTTATGAACAGTTTTCTTTAATTCTTAGTTCTGAGGGTCCTTAGGACTATACTTCATCTCTATATTTTTCTTTATTTGGTAAACAAAGCAATCATGTTTTGTCATGGTAATAAAGCTCTCCCTAGCTACTACTTGCTACATAATGCTTAAGCTTCTTCCAGCAGCATTTTGCTCATATTTACTTGCTTCACCCACATCTAATTCCGTCTTGATCTGCACTGAGAATACAGTTTCTGTTCATAGTACAGATGGAAACTAATGTACTGGAGCACTGGACTGTGCAGTGTTATGATCTTTATTACAGAATGGGACCCTCCTGCTGTAGGTAGGTGCAACTTCGAGTGCTCTCTTCAATCTGTTGGAGGTTTTTATTTGAGTGCCTTCCTTTCGGGTACGCGGGCTGTATACTGGAATAGACCAGGAAAATCTGGTTAGTTCCATTAGGGGAAGAGGTCAAAACTCCTGCCAAGTCACAGAAGTATGTTTTAATCATGTGCCACAACAACCATAACATCTGTCAGCTGGGTTCTCTGCCTAGCACCAGCAGCTGCTACGTGAAGTGCGTGAACATGTTCATCCACGTGCGCTTCTAGTGCGTGGATGCTACTGGATGTAGTGGAAGTGCAGAGTTTCGTATGTGTATCCGTAAGTGGAGGGAAAAGCTAAGTTTAATTTCAGCTCTTAGTATAGTTTAGAGGCTGGTTAATTTATCTTACTAACTTATTCCAGGGAGCGTTCATTGTCTGTAACTATAACCTACTTAAGTTTAGGCATTACTTGGAGTGTGCATTTTTAAACTGAGAATAGACAGCATGTGTGAGAAGCAAGTGGGACATAAAAATTATATAAAGGCAAAAATGGAGACGGATATGTTGTTCTTGATCTTTGTGGTGGCCACACTGGGCTGTGGAGAGGAAGGGCTGACACTGCCAGTGGCTTGAGGGCTTCGATGCTGGCTGACCTAGTTCCAGAACTTGATGCAAGATTGCGTGATCCTAAAAATGTTGCTGTCTGCTTTGTGTTTATTTTCCACCCCCTGAAGCTGCTCAGAGTAAAACACTAAGGGTGGCTGTGTTATTGCACAAATATGGCTGTGCAGAGGACAAGACTGTTCCCTGAATATTCAGGAATGTGGGTGTTGTTCAGAAATGTTCCTCAGCTGTGATAGTAGCTGCTCTGGCCGAATCCCTCCGAAAGCATGAGATTGCTGTAGCCTAGCACTGAGTCATGTGAGAATTCTTTAGTGGGGGAAACGCTCTCAGTGACTGGATCCTTTATCTTCTAATCCCACTTGAGCCTTTTAGTAAACTTGGGTTTAGTAGTATGCTGGTGGAAGAAACAATTCTTAAACCAAATGCCTGCTTTTCTGTTCGCTTCCTGGGCTTCACATGTGCACTTTCTGATGTTCTAGGTTATATGATGACATGCAAGTGCCCATTAGTCAACAATATATTCGAGAGCTTAAAGTGTGACTAACATGATAGGATAATAACTTTGATTACTTTTTCTCTTGAAAGTGATAAGGATAGTACAGGAGCAAGAAAAACGTTCCAATTGCTATTGTATCAGTTATTTGGCATTTAAATGTTCATTGCGGGTGGAGGAAATGTCAAAGGAGACTACTGACAGCTGTTACAAAGCATACTGAAAAGGAATGATTTGTGAAAGAAAAAGGATGAATGTTTATGCATACGTTTAAATCTACATTTAAGGAGGGGTTTGTTTTGTAACTCTGCTTCACAAGTGATACAATCTTATGTGAATGCAGTTAGAATGATAGAGGTGTGTGGTTAGTAGTGTCTCAGAAGCGTAAGCACTCCTAGTGCCTGGTATGGTGCTTTATCAAGACCAAGCTTTGTAAGTACTAATCTAGTAGTTCTTTTTAACAATTTATAGTGTGTTGACTTTGGATGGTGAATGCGTTTTGGGGCAGGAAAATGTAAAGGGGGAACATGGAGCACAACTGGATGTAACCATCATGATGAATTTTGTGAAATATGGTGCAGAGGAGAGCACTGACATTTTGGTAGCTGTTAAAAAAAAAAGAGGTTGAACTGTGCTCCAATTCATTTGCTGCTGCTTATATCCCAAAGCACACAGGTCCATCCACAGTGCCAAAGAACAGCCTGGGAGAAGAGAGATAACTGGTATCTGGCTATTTGCTGATACAAACCAAGAAAAGAAGAGATGAGCTGCCTTCCAAGCAGATATCACATGGAGGAGGTTGCATACCAAGAGTGGATCATGAGGTTGTAAGAGAATTCATTTCTACTTAGACTGTTGCAGGAGAAAGGCTGCTCAGCTGAAGTTCAGCAGCGGGAAAAGCATTAGGGTTAGAAATAAGAACTATTTTAAGTTATTGGTGTTTGAGGTAATGTGATGTATAGAGGAATTGAGCTATTTATATAACCCTATAACTGAGTTATATATAGCCCTAAACATTAAAATTCCTGGGTCTCAATTTGGCTTGTTCTATTTCAAGATAAGAATTCTGCTTTGCTCTCCTAAAGTCTTGCCAAAAGTTTATTTAAAGAGCGCAACTTGGCATACGCTACTCTCTTACCTGCAGATTTGCACTGAGTCCTATATGCTCTGTTTGTGGGTAGTGCTCTTGTGGCTATTCAGTTTCTGGTAACTTCTGCTATTTTCTTGCTTTTTCTCTCTTGCCTGGCTATATTCAGTCAGATTCCAAGGCAACTGAGGCTGAGAAGAGCTGCTCCTATATAGCTGCAGAGGTCAGCCAAGGGATGGTTGTTTACTACTGAGCCACTTGTCTTGGTAACAGCTATCCAAGTCAGCAAGGTAGAAAACTACCATTTGGGGTTTCTAGCAACAGTACACTGTGCTTGGTCTGAGCTGCAGAACAGTGCAGTAATTTAGAAACTGCTATTATGGCAGGTCTGCAGAAGAGCTAACAACCTGACCCTGTTCTGACAAGGACCATTAGGCAAGCGCTGGAAGAGCAGCCCTTCGGAGGAGCATTTGAGGATGTGAAGAGTGTGGTGCTCTGTCATTGTGAGGATTAGGAAGAGCTGCTCTGATTTACTGCAATTAAAAGGCATTGTGAAATTGTTCTGCTCATGCTCAGTCTGTTGATTTGTAGGCTTATTAGTGTAACAGATAATGGGGTGCCTTTAGTGTTAGTTAAGCAAGTAGCATGTGTATTGAGGACATGCTCTTTCCCTGGGGAGGTTTTTAGAAATTGGTAATCACAGCCTAGAAAGAGCTAAGGCATCTCAGGGCCAAGGGAGTTTGGATTTCTAGCAGCGTTTGGGCCATTAATGAGAACTACAGCTGCACCACTGAATGAGTCTCTACGAGCTCCAGAGAGACTTTCAGGCTCATTATTAAATCACATGTACCTTTTCCATAACTTTCCATGTTAATTTCAGTTTCCAAATTAAGGAAAAACTTCCCTCCCAGCTTTCTGGTAGAGGTTGGGCTAAACTAAGTTTTCCACTTTGGATAAAAAATAATCTTTATTTGGCTCCAAATTACAGTATGCTTTATTGGAGAAAAAAAAATCCAAAATGTTCTCGTCTGTTGAATAGGCTTTTTTAATTAAATGTAGCAGTTTAAAACTGGTAGAACTTTGTATAACATATCTTTTTAAACCATATAGTTTTAAGAAAGAGAAAGAAACCCATTAAGACATCTTTTGGCTTGATACCCAGTATTATTTTCAGAATTAATAATAATACGGGTATAATGAGCGGCCCACTGTAGGAGAAGATCGGGTTCAAGGACATCTAAGGAACCTGAAGGTACACAAGTCCATGGAACCTAATGAGATGCATCCATGGGTCATGGGGGATCTGGCAGATGAAGTGGCTAAATTGCCATCCACCATATTTGAGCAGGCGTGGCAGTCCGGTGAAGTTTCCACTGACTGGAAAAGGGGAAAAATAACCCCCATTTTTAAAAAGGGAAATAAGGAAGAGCTGGGGAACTACAGGCCAGTCAGTCTCACTCTGTGCCCAGCAAGATCATGGAGTGGATCCTCCTCGGAACTGTGCTGTGGCACATGGAAAACAAAGAGGTGATCGACAACAGCCAACATGGCTTCACAAAGGGCAAATCCTGCCCGGTTAATTTAGTGGCCTTCTACAATAGGCTCACAGTATTGATGGATAAGGGAAGACCAACTGACATCATTTACCTGGACTTGCGCAAAGCATTTGACACTGTCCCCCACGACATCCTTGTCTCTAAATTGGAGAGACATGGATTTGATGGATGGACCACTCAGTGGATAAGGAATTGGCTGGATGGTCACACTCAGAGTTGTGGTCAACAGCTCGATGTCCAAGTGGAGAGCAGTGATGAGTGGCATTCCTCAGGGGTTGGTACAGGGACCAGTGCTGTTTAACATCTTTGTTGGTGACATAGATAGTGGGATTGAGTGCACCCTCAACAAGTTTCCCAACAACACCAAGCTGTGTGATGCAGTTGACACTCTGAAGGAAGAGAATGCCACCCAGAGGGACCTTGACAGGCTTGAGAGGTGGGACAGTGCAAACCTCGTGAAGTTCAACAAGGCCAAGTGATTCTCTAATCCAGTCTTGTGAGACCCCACCTGGAGTATTAAGTCCAGCTCTTGGGCCCTCAATATAAAAAGGGCATAGACCTAATCTAGCAAGTCCAGAGGAGGCAACAAAGGTGATTAGTGGACTGGAGCACCTCCCTTATGAGGACAGGCTGAGAGAGTTGGGGTTGTTCAGCTTGGAGAAAGGAAGGCTCTGGAGAGACCTTATAGTGGCCTTCTGGTACCTAAAGGGAGCCTATAAGAAAAATGGGGAGGGACTCTTTGTCAGGGAGTCCTGTGAGAGGATGAGGGGTAATGGCTTTAAACTGAAAGAAGGTAGATTTAGATTAGATCTTATGAAGAAGTTCTTCCCTGTGGGGGGTGTGAGGCGCTGGCCCAGGGTGCCCAGAGCAGCTGTGGCTGCCCCCTCCCTGGAAGGGTTCAAGGCCAGGTTGGACGGGGCTGGGGGAAGGGGGCCCTGCCTGGGGCAGGGGGGGTGGAACTGTATGATCTTTAAGGTCTCTTTCAATCCAAACCATTCTACGATTTGGTGTATTTTTTTAATACTTTTGTTTATAGCAGATTCACACTCCCCGAAGTGGGTAAGTAATGCTTCTCTGAAGTCAATATAATGAACACCGAGACGTCAACATTTTCCACTTCATTAGGAATGGGATGGTTTTCTGCATGCAAAGATTGTTTCAAAATGATCCATTGTCTTGAAGATGTTCCTACACTGATGTTCTGCAGTCAGTGAGTTGTTTTGAGTGATGTGTTCACAATCTCTTTTTTTCCAATTTTTTTTGACTTTGTGAAATATTTTTATTAATATCCATCAAATAATGTAATCTATGGTAGTTACATGTAGTCCACAATGCTTTAATTTCCCATCCTGGAGTGCAAGTCTTCAAATGTACTGAAGTTTAGGAGAGGGACCTGTCAAGCCTTTATACTCTGGTTCATATTAAGAAGATAAACAAAGCCTCACTTCACTTTTAAAGCCTCATTGAGGGCGAAGAGCTCAGCACAGAAATGTGTTAATGACTTACTCATCCAAGCTACTTACTCTTCTTTAGGGACTCTGGCTTTCTGGACATAAAGCTAAGCAGAATGGGGTGGGCGAGGGACAAGACAGTTTCTACAGAAAAACTCTATCAAAGATAAGTATACCTTGTTATTAGAACATAAAATACTTGGATCTGGTCTTTATGGTGACTTGAAAATTGAAATACTAGCTATTGTTAATCTGAGTTTGAAAGGCAGCTCTCAACACTGTGTTTAGTTCCCTGTTTTTACTGACTTTGAAATAACAGTGTAATTGGAGGCACACACCCACTGTTGTCCTTGTCGGATGTGCTTTTATGTGCCATC
This sequence comes from Tyto alba, assembly GCF_018691265.1. Taxonomy (NCBI): domain Eukaryota; kingdom Metazoa; phylum Chordata; class Aves; order Strigiformes; family Tytonidae; genus Tyto; species Tyto alba. The sequence continues at coordinate 21,405,371 of NW_024881282.1, read as the reverse complement.
TAGACTGAGTTAGAACTATGGAAAGACCCTGAGGCTACTTACGTAATTCAGTTATGCTTCTGAGATATTATAATTTTTGACTGTAATGCTTAAAGTACCAATAAACCAAATTACTTTCTTCCTTTCTGTAGGACAAAGATAATAGCAACTGCCCTTTTACCTTCTTTCTGCAATTTTTGTAGACTTTACTATGTAGTTGGTTATATTTTATCAGACTTTAGTTGGATAAGTTGATTTCTGAAAAACATTTTATTTAAAAACTAAAAGCCACAAATATGGCAGGGAAAGCCATCTATGTAACTTCCTAGGTTAGATGCTCACTGATTTTTTTTTTTTTTTTTTAATCAAGTCCTGTAAAACTACAAATAAGACTGAAAACCTGCAGTATAATGATGAGCTTACTGAACAGTTCATCGATCTTGAAATTCTCAGTCATTTCCAGAATAATAGATTTGTACTGGCTAGAAGAGGGGTGTGAGAAACAAGTGAATTCCGTACGAGAACTTGAGCAAGGGAGTAATGTTAGGTTAGTTGTGGAAAGTATTTTAAAGTTGTCTTAAGAGATCCTAGCACAAATTTAAGAAAAGAGACAATGCATAAATACATGTCAAAGCTGTAAATCATAGAAAAGTAATGGAGAGATTAAACTACCCTGCCCACTTGAGCCAGTATCCATGTAAATTACTAAAACCCTTGAGCACTCTTTTTGAACAAACCTGAAGAAGGAATCACAAGGTGCTGGCATGTACCCAGGTCCCAGTGGCACCTGGAGGGATTCATCTCCAGCTTTATGCGCCCACTTCTGTGCATACCTCTGCCTCTGAGCGGTCACCCTTGGCTCCTCGCACAAATGAGCAGCTCCTTCTAGCGCACAGCTGCCCTCGGGCGAAGGTGCACATGTGAAATAGGTCGTATGAACCGAATGGTGAAAATGCCTGTTTCTGTCACTTCACTGTGGAGGGAGCCTTGCGTGACCCACTCAGTCATGTGTGAAGTCAGGCACCGAGTGTCACGTCCCCACTGCTTTTGCAGGGTAAAAGTCTAGAATTTGGAGTAGCGCAAAAACACGCCTGGGAAATAAGGGCTGGTGAAGGAGCAGGGTGCCTCAGTGTTCAACATCGCAGTGGTCCTTTGATGGAGCACTTCATGGCAGTGGTCTCCAGAGCAGCACAGGGAAGCATCGCAAGGCACCCGGGTACCCTGTGCTGTTCATGGAGAGCTGGGTGACTCACAGGACACTGCTGATAGACACCAGAGATTGAAGTCTCATCCTACTGGTAGCAGATCTGGGGCTGCAGCCCAGAGACAGGTTTGCCTGGCTGGCAAGAGAAACTGAAGAACAGGATTCAAAAAACCGGTGTGCTAAGCAGGGAGCTAGCTAGGGACTGCCAGCAAGATGTGCTGGTGCTTGGTAAAAGATGCAAGAAGGTTGGGTGCCAAATCCTGCTTCTTTTCTGCTGCCTTTTAGCTATTAGTGTGCTGGTTAAGAGTTACATGTGGAAAGGGAGGCCCCAGTTCATTTTCCTATGGCTCTGGGTGGGTTCAGGCAGATGCCTCTCTGGCAGGGCTGTCCTGGTGCTCAGGCTGTGTGCTGGGCTGAGCAGGGTTGCAGTGTGGCAGAAAGCATGAGACAGCAGCCCCCTCTCATCTTCAGTATCTCCTTGGGCCTCTGTGATGACTAAAGCTTGCCATGGAGCACCATGGTACTCTCCATCCCCCCAGGGAAGCGGAGTTACCCTCCAGATAACTAATCAAGATATATGAAGTAAAGAGAAGGAAAGGGACATAAGAGGGAATACAACTCTGAGTGTGCTTGGGCTAAGATCACTGTAAAAACCCAGTCTTCATCTTCTTGGCCAAGTGCTCTGAGATTCCTTGGGGCTCAGGGGATGCAGTGAGACCAGCTTGGATAAGGGAAAGACTTTGAACCACAGTCCTTACCCAGGCAGGGAGATTTGATCCTAATGGGCCAGAGGAGACTATTCTAAATAGATTATTTAGTTCTGAAAAGGGGAGTATTTCTGAAGTGGTCTGTGCTCCAAGTGTGTTGCTGGGAAAGCCAGACTAGAACCAAAAAGCAGGTTTCTGCAGAGCTCTGCAACACTAAAAGGAGATGTACTTTGTGTGATTAACCTGTGATGTCCCCAAGGAATATTGCTCCCCCATACACCTGTGCTTCCCAAAGAGCTCAGTAATACCGGTGTTGGATTCTCATTTCCAAGGCATGTTCCAGATGTACCATGATACCATAGGTATAACAAGTTCTGAGGGCAAAATGTGATGCCAGGAGTTGAATATATTGAACTGGGAAGAGGAAGAGCAGGTTCTGTAGTGCTGACCACACTGAGGTGTTCCTTGCTGGTGATGAAGCCCCATGTGTTGTGTAGACATGAGGCTTTGAGTCCCTTGGGCACATAGGTAATCCTCTTCTCCCTTCTCTCTCAGAACTCAGAATCTGAAACACATGTACTAATTGCCATCTGTGTGATGGCCAGCAATTGTGCTGTACATGAAAGATATTAATTTGTTACCTATTAGTTTCGGGTCTCTGAGAAGGAGATTCATTCAAGGTAAGTGTGGAATAATGTAGCAATTGGTACGGAAAGCAATATTTCCTTTTTATGTGGCAAATCTAACAAAACAGATGACATGATTTATGTGACTTACTTTCACCAAAGCATTTTAAGTGGTTTGTAAATATTTCTATATGCCAGATTCTTTAGGCAGAGCAAGCAAAAAAATTTTATTACACCCCAACTCTCTGGAAAAACTATTAAATTACTAGCAGATACATGATTCAGAGGAACATATTTGGTTTCTCTGAGAGATACTGTAGTAATTTCCAGACTGTAATAAACTGAGGGTTAATCCTCTAGCTTTTTAAAATTATCTCCTATGATTGTTTGAGAGTAGGAAGATGGCTTCATAGTTAAATGTGGAACTTTGGGAGATATGAGTTGGATGGCAGGGTCTGCTGCAGGCTCTCTCTGACCTCAGATAAGTCTTTTAATCACTGTGTTACTCCTGTTTGCTTGTGGGAAAATGAGATAATACCCTCTTTTCATCAGTTCTCCCTTTGGTTTGCTATCTATTTGGGTCAAAGACTTAGTTTTATTTTATATGGCATTTATATGGACCAATTTCAGTGAGGGGCCTGAAGCTTGATCTATAGATAATTCTATTTTCTGATAGTATTATCTGGAAAATATCTACAATTGGTCCATGAAGAAATACTAAAACCACAATGAATAACGATTCCTCCCAAACTGCTTAAAATTTCTATCAAATTGCCGAATGGCAATATTATATCTAGATGATTAGAAAAACAGCATACAGATGACAGATGAAGGTCCCCAATGTTGGCACAGTCTGAATATTTTATGCTAAAGTGCTGTTTTTACTCTAAGATGGCTGGTATTTGTTATGTCTTATCATGCCTTAAAAAGCTTGTAAAGGAGAAAAAGTAAGTTCTGCAGAAACTAGACAGTAGCATTCCCCCTTATTACCAGTTCCAGCAGATCTATCAGGTAGGAAAAAATGCTATGGATAAGTACAAGTGAAAATTAATATAATAAAACTTTCATTAGCTGGTGAGGCAAAACTGAGGAAGAATAAGAACTTCACACAAAACAAAATTCTGAAGCAAGTGGAAGGTCAATACATAGTTTTATTGCATTATATTTCCTTTGTAAACAGAAAAATTTAAATTGTTGTATCTAGAGACCTTGGAGAAACTGGGAAGTACAAAATTAAGTAGTAGTTATTGAAGGTGAGAATAATAAAAGGTTTTCAACAAAGCAGTTCAGAATCGGAGAAATAGCATCAGGGAGCCAGTATTCTCAGCCTTTGAAGCAGGTACCAAAACTCTTGAGTTCTGCTCATTTTGCTAATGGGAGCTGCCAGCCCCTCCTGGTGGGCTGTAAGTCCTTAGGCCTGGCTGCTGCCTGCCACAGCACCTTCCCCCAGCTTGCCTAACCCACCCGTTAGCACGGCTTCAGCCATCATTTTCCTGTGGCACAGGGTAGCTGGGACAAGGGTGTGGAGTATATAACTAAGTGCTCATGTATAGGAGTTAGGTGACAGCATTTGAAAGTCCTCTGGATTCCCTTGTAGACAATGGAGAGAAAGATGTTTCTAGGTAGCCATTCATGTAACATATTTTAGACCTCCACTTCATGTTTCCCATGTCTGAAGGATGAATTGTATCTGAAATAACTTTTCTTCCCTTCTGTAGGATGTGTGAAAAAATGGGCCCTTCCAGGGGCTAAACCAGGTTCTTCTGCTGAGACATACAGGGCAGCACAGAGCCCACGTCCAGGGTGTGCCTTGGGTCGGTGCCTTCCTTTACTGGCTTCCTCAGCAAAGCCACGTATGTGTTGTTCTGCATTTCTTCTTCTTGCAGACACCTGTGTGAACCCTAGGGGCACCCCCGACCCTGCCCCTACTGCTGTGTCCTGGGACTCCCTGTGTGTTTGTGGGAAGGACAAGGGGGCTCTCAGCTTTGGCGAACTGGGCCTGGATCCTCACTGCTGTGTAGGTGAGCCCTGGACAGCATGAAAGCCCTGGTTTGGGTTTACATGGCAAATAAGTCTGTATCTGTAGTGGGAGGGTCTAGGCAGAAACATGCACAGGGATGCGGGCTCAGACTGCAGTGCTAGCTGTTTCCCAGGAGCCTTTCCTCAAGTATTGAAAGAAAGGGGATTTAGGGAAAAAAAAAAAAAAAAAAAAACAAAAACAAAACAAAACCAAACCACACAACAAACCTGAAATAATGATTTACAGATAAATCTTCCCAGTTTCTTTCCTCATTTCTGTTGGGATGTTGTCTGTTTCCAAGGCATTACACATTTTAATAATGTCTAATCTTTTTCACCAACGGAAATGAGTGTGGTGGTCTTGGAGCCTTCTGACCACCTGTGAAAGCCTTAGTTCCTCTGACACGCTTGCTCAGGAGTGGTGCCAGCAATGAATTGCTGGGGAGATGTTTTCCAAACACCTTCACTGCTTTTAGTAAGTTCTATTGCCTCCTTGCTTGTGTAAGTCCAAGTCTGTGTGAACAGTTGTAAGAGAGGAGTCTAAGGGAGAGAACTTCAAAGTTTCAAATTACACACTTCACTGAAATGTATAATTCATACTTATGAGAGTTGTGTACAAATTCTCGTTGCATTGTGTAACTTGTGCATATGATCTCTTGTACTTCCTCAGTGAATATCTTTATTCTTATTAAAAACTAAAAAAGGTTTTTCTGTTCTCTTGTTTTCCTAGAATTTGCCCATTGTTTGTAATTGGACTTGTCTCAGATTTAATGTTCCCTGTTTCTAGCTGCATGAGACATGCCTGACTGGGGAGGCAAATAATTACCATCTCAGTATGTGAAGATTTAACTGCAAACCACTCACATCCTTTGTATGTGCCGATGCTTGATGCGGAAATGGCTACGGATTTATAGCGGTGGTCCTACAGATGATGTCTGGCTGCTCCCTGCACTAGTTTAGTCATATGAAATGCTGTTGGTTACCCACAGCTCTCACCAACTTGAAGAGGATTTGTAGGTGTGCAGTGCTTTGGAAACTAAGACCTCTTAAGGAAAATAAACAAGGACTTGATTGTCACTCTTCAACCTATGTGACAGTTATTCTTTTTCTACTTTGTCTACTGTTTTTTCAAGAGCCAGAAACCTTAGCTCTTTTCTTTAATAGCCTTTAATTAATACTTATTTTCTTCGGTTACTAGCACACCTGACATATCTTCTTCATGTAGTATCTAAACACGATCTCTGTTTTTCACGTCAACAACTGAGTTTTTCATTCATGTCATGTATAAACCCAGCCAGGTTCCATCTCCCGTGTTTTTATCAGCAGCTTACACTCTGCTGCACCCTTTCCTAATATCTTTAATCTCTGCTTCTGGCAAATAAGAGAGTGACCTACTTTATTTTTCTGCCTTCAGAAAAAACCCAAAGCGCATGTGGTGAAACAGCAGCTGCTGTTTCATGACAGTGAGCAAAGAGCCGTAGTGCTCCTTGGTCAGAGCTTTGCCAAAGCCATTAATGTTTTTGCATCCCCTCTCTCTCCCCTCCATGTGTGTGGGCACTTGCTGCAGCCCTGTCTCTGCTGGTGGTGCTTGGGTGCCATCACCCAAATCTGGAGAAAATGGAGAAGGGATTGCCTGCAGCTGAGGATGGGTTAATTACAGGGGAGGTGGACTTGGGGGCTGCAATCCCCTCCATTGGCGCTCCCTGATGCCGTGGTGACTCCTGCTTGCAAAGCTAGAAACACACCAACAGCTCTGGAATGATATATCTTCTCTTTGACCTCCCCGTAAGCTACTGCTTATTTGGAAAATGTGTGGGGAGTAGGGACCAATGCATTGCATTCACTTTGCAATATGGGGAGAATGGGGGTGTCTTTCCCATGGCTCCCTCCCCCTCCCTTGCTGCAGTGGATGATGGTGTCGATGTTGACTCATCAACCTGCTTGCTTCATGGGCATCTTCCAGTATCTCCAGGAGCTCCAGTGTTTCACAAGACTGTCATACAGTGATGAGAGCTAGGCACCAAAATAGAAAATCAATAGTATGCAAGCAGTCTCCTCCCACACGTGCTTTTGAAAATCTCCCCCACAACCTTTTGCATCAACACTAACCAGATTTCACCTAGAAATCTGCTACACTTAATCTCACTGAGTACCTCTCCAGCACTCGTCTCTGATCCCCAAATTAAGCTCCCTCACTGACAGATGCACACACACAAACATCTCTTCCCCCCTCCTCTCAACCCTCCATTGTTCAAAACCAACATATGACGACAGCTCTGGCAGGGCTACATCCACCCTCTTTGCACTCAAAGTAGTGAACAGTTCAAAAGGGGAGGATGGAGCTTTGCTCCTTCTTAGTTTTCATAGAGCTCCTTGCAAGAGGCAGCCAGGCAGTCTGTGGTCTCAAATTTGGGGAGTTATGTGGCCATCTCCAGCTTCCCTGCAAAGCCATGGCATGTATCTGCACAATTGCACAGTAGCGGCTGGACATTTCACCCTTGACTGGCTTTAATGTTGTCTTCAAGTTATTGTTCCAAAGCTGGCTGGTGCAACATCAAAGCAGCAGCCCAGACAAAGCACATTCAGGCTGGGAGCCGGGGTGGAAAGAGGGAAAATTTGCAGCAGAGCGATCATGCAGGCTGTTTTTTCTTTTGCTTCAATGGGAGTGAAGGGCATGCAGGAGACCTGCTGGTGGAAGAGATTTTATAGGTGTGAGCCTGGCTAGAGAGAAAATCCAGCCCATCTCAGAATGCTGTTAGCTGCTTTTTTTTTTTTTTCCCTTCTTTTTTGATTGCCAAAATTTTTTAGTATATATTGATTGGAAGTGTTGGAAGAAATATTTGGACTAGGGCAACAACACAAATAGCTAAAAGAGTATCTGAGATAAATAAATTGGCCCTTTCATGTAGTAAAAAAAGACGACTAAGCTGAGAATTGTAACAAGAACCAACCTCCATTTCGGATCTTGTTTAAGAGATTAATTATGTAATATTGTAGACCTAATTAAATATATAATCAAGGGCAAACAGGCACAGCCTTACACCAACTCACAGAAATAGAAAAACTATTGTGCTGGAACAGACTCTCTTTCTGTACTTAGAAAGCAAAAAACAGCCATAGCCTCTTACAGCTCTCACATAGATGAAACCAATAACAGCAAGAAAAAAGGGTCTGAATACATTAACCTACAAATTCTATAGTAGAGAAAAACTAATGACCTTCTACAGACACAACTGCAGTGAGTTTTGTGGGTACCAAGAGGTCTCATACTAATTATTTTTTAAACTTACGCAGCAGCATCAATTTAAGGAACCAAAATTACCATAAAAGCATTAATTCACCTTATTACTAATCTGTTGAATAGCTGGAGAAACAGAAACCCGAGTACTGAAAAGGTGTGCCTGTGTTCTCCCACAAAATCAGTGAAAGTGATGTAAATGGAGAGTCTTCACATTCAGCTGTTCTGTCAAGATTTAAGGATTTAAGGAAGTTACTTTGTAAACATACAAAAAAACACCCTGGAGGAAGTAAAATCACAAATTTAACTAATTGAGACAAATAATTCCAGGCTTCTCTTGTCAGCTGGGAGCTCTTGGGTTTGAGGTTTTGTTTTTCACTGAGCTCTTGTGAATTCCTTGTCGACTCTCCAAGTCTTTGCCACTTAGGAAAACTGGCAGTTGTGCATTTTTTAGTGTTCTAATGAAATTGTCTCTCGCTGGCACATCAGTTTGGCTCTCCGAATCCTGCAGTTACTCAAATCACACGTGGCCACTGAACCAATCATATCCTCAAGCAGGGGACATGCATGTGTATGTATGTGTTCAATTTCAAAGTGTTTCTCTTGTCTTTTTCAGCTCGAGAGAGACTCGGTGTGGCTGCCTTTGCAGTATGGGCATGGTGGTGATGACTTTTCCATCAATGTGCATGCTGGAGAAGCTGCTGGCTTTGGTTACAGATGCCCCTGCTCCTCCTCCTTGAGTTCCCCCAGGTACAGAGGGACGGTCTCAGGATGCAGCACTGCAGTGTGGCTCTTTTGGCCTTCAGCTTGGCTTTCCAGCCCATTTTTTTAATGTCTGCGTCTTTTGTCAGGCTCAGCCATTAGTCAGAATTCTGTTGGACACCGGGTTGCTCTTCCATGACCTTCACTTATTACTCCTGTTTTTCTTTTGCTCTTGTTCCTTTTTTATAACTGGCCCATTTTGGGCATTGCATGCGGGTGATCCTCAAAAAAACGTGTCTTTTCTGTTTTTTCTTTACTGCCTCAAAGAAGTAAAGGTGTGCACTACTTTTGAGGACAAGAATACAAAGCATCAGTATTTGAAAATAATGCTGAACACAATGTCTCTCATCCGCATGTGTGGGAAAAAGTGAATAAATCACCTGTGTTACACTCAACCTTTGAAGAGTATCAAGTATAACTTTAATTTTATAAGTTATACTTTTCCCTCAAGGAATTTTTAAAGGACACAGCTGAGAGATGGCCGCAAATAAGGAAGTGATCAGACACAGAAATCAGAGGAAGAGGTTTTGCCTGGGACTTCTTGTGAAGCTTGGTCACTTCCCACGCTGCCAGGTTGCTCTCTTGATGGTGTTGCCTTTTAACTGCAAGGGGAAAATATAAGATAAAGAACTGGAAGGGCCAGAAGATTAGTAATTGGTGACTTGAACTAGCTCACACCAGTAACGATAGCTCTGTGGTCAGACATGGAAATTAGGACGCCAGCTGGAATTTGGCTTGTGGCAGGCAAACTCAGGAGCCCTTTGGGTGTTAGAGAGAACTCAAATAGAGGTAGCTCATGAAAAAGTAGGGGTTTTTTTTCCAAAGTTAATTCAGTTATAAAATAACTATCCTGGTCAGGTTTGTTTGCCCTTGCCTGGAAAGGACAAAAGAGAAAGGCATGAGTGTTTTTTTTTCTTTCCTCTTATCTTCATGCAACACTGCCTGCAAGTTCAGGGATATTTAATTTCCTTGGTTTTCAGCCATGCATGGAAACTGGTGTGGAGTGAGGGTCTCAGTCACTTCTCATGGGACAAAGTAGCCTGAGGGATGGCAGCAAGGTGCCTCCTCTCTCTGGAAAGCAGCAGCAGATGCCAGGACTAGCAGCCAGGAGGTGCCTGCATGAACATCTGTGGGGTTCAGTCCTTGTCGGTCCCCCCAGGTCACTCCTGTGTTAGTGCTGGTGAGACACCTCTGGAGCAGCCGGGTTTGGGGCTGGCTTTCTGCTGCAGCACCCACGGCTGCTCCTGCCTTCAGAACATGATTTTGGACTGCTGGCTGGCTCTGCCAGTCTGTGTTGCCTGTACTCCAGCAGCCTGCCCAGCTTTGCTTTGCAGTAGATTGCTTTTTAGTACAACTGATACGCTGACACCGTCACAAAAATGCGGGCACCGGGGCTCGGGCAGGGGCTGCCTGTGCCTGTGGTCTGGCCTCCTGGGGCACAGCTTCCATGTGTATCAACCTCTGCCAGCTTGTGCTACAGCATCCCAGGGTATTACCCAGCTGAACTGAGGTCCATGTTCTATGTTAGAGATAGAAGACAAGGTATTACTTCGGCATCCTCTATTTTCTGTATGGCATAGCCTTGTGATTTTTCTTTCCTCATCCTTTGCTGCTTTTTAAAAAAAATCATAATTTCTTAGCCCACCTGCTCTCTGATCTCTGATCTCAGTTTGGTGCAGAGCCACCAGAGTCTCATGAGTGACATTGACCGAGCTCTGTCTCCCCACGACCTTCTTCGCTAACTCCAGCTTCTTTTCCAGTTTACCCCCAGTGGACTACAATGCCAACACCACTTTGCTCCCACTTTCCAGGACTCCAATGATCAGGTACCTTCCTATTTAAGGGGAGTTTGTACATTTTTTATTTCAATAGCAAAACCAGGCACAAATGTTCCTTTGCAGCAATGTCAGTAAGACTGGCATAAACCAGTACCCTTAATGTACATGTAGTCACTCCAAGGTGACTAGTGACTGTTCTGCTACTGAAATGGAGAAGACAACTACTGCAGTTATCTTTCATGCTAAGATCTATGGCTTTGTTCAGCTTTCAAGGAGAATGTGGAAAAAAATTCAAAAGATACCATGCTAAGTATGAGAGCTGTCTGTGAGACTTGTTTCTCCCCAGAGCAGAAATAAGTTTTGTGTTGTTTGCTGCAAATAAAATTAGTGGCTAAGATTTGCAAAAGTGAGAATGTTGATGGGAAGGTGGGTCCTGCAGAGCCTCCAGGAGCGTGGGGCTGTATCCACTCCAGCGTACACCAGCTCCTTATGCTTTGCAAGATGTCATGAGAGATTACTGTTTCTGTCCCAGCGTTCAATAAATTTATCTGCCATTTCTATTTTGATAACAGTGGTTCATGATACACTTTGTGTTCTAGAGGAGCAACAGAAAGAGTTTCAAAAGTCTGCAGTTCTCTGGTACAAAAACTCAAGAAATGTGTTCAGAAATAAGACTGTTTCACAAACACACGAGCCCTGATTTGTCCACCTCTGGGGACTCGGCCAGAGCACAGGAGTCTTGCAATTTTTTTTTTTTTAATCCTGCTAAAAAAATTGTTGTCTTAATAGGACAGTAATCTACATGTGCTGTAATACTGGTTACTAATTAAATCATTTTGAGACTTAGAAATGCAGATAAAGCAAGCAGGGATTAAACTGGTCTGCTAGTTTTAGTCTCTGAAGGAAATTCCCACTTGAGTTTTTACAGAAAACTGTTTATAATGAGCACAGAGACAGGAAAAACACCTTCTCAATAGCCGCTGTTTACTATATGAAGCCTGTGTATTTCTAATAGTGATGTCTTTGCACACATTAGGGGAAAAAAATTATGTGGTACATAAGAAGTCACCACTTTCTATAATTCAGTAATGTCCATTTTTTTTTTTTTTTTACATGTGAGATAAACCCATTCTTCCTCTTTGTTACTGACAGAAAGTATCAGCCTGGGATCAAGACCCCAAGCTGCTAAGAGTGAGGTGTGTCAAGCCCATCCCAGGAGGCTCCTGGAGGCATCGTGTGTAACTTGGGCACAATGTGCCTTACCAGGGAAGGGTGCATTTGGCATCTCCCCCCATGCTGTCCCAGCTCTCCTTTTCCCTTGGCTGCTTCCCCTGGAGGTGCTCGTCTCCCCTTGGAGAGTGCTGAGGGGCTGGGATTAGGGGCGTTCGCTTCTCCTGCAGTCCTCATAAGACCTACAGGAAGGGGAAATCCTTTCCTGGCTACGTGTGGCACCTCCAACCCCTTATTTCCCTGACTCTGTGGAAGGGGAATCTCCTTGGTGTTCCTCAGGGGTCTCCAGCCATGGGGAAATGGGAGCAGCAGGGAACCAGGATTTTGGGAACCATCTCCTGAGTCGACCCAGAGCTGGCCACAGTGCATCCAGCCACCCTCCAGCATTCCCACACCAAAATGTGTAGGCTTGCTGCTCTGCTCCTTCTTTGCAGACCCTGGCTGAGCTCCGAGTTAAGTCAGCTGTTATTCTTGTATTATAACTTTGATTTTTGGTGCTTTCATTTAGCTGTTTATTAAGATGCTTGAATGCAAATAAAGGCACTCGAGTTATGGTTTATACGTTGTCTAGATCTGTACTTCTCACTTGAAAAACTTGTTGATGTAAATTACTGGCAAGTGCAGCTTTCTACATCTCTGATAGCACTGTCTTATACAACCAGGTCCCCAGGGTTCTGCTTGATCCTGGTGTTATAAGATGTGGTATAAAAATATGTACATTTTAAAGCCCTGCCTTTGTAATTTAGCCCAGTAGGATGATTGTCAAGCTATGGCTTATAGCAGGAAACCCTCAGTAAAGAGAAACACACTGAACAGAGATTCATGGTGGCATGCTCTAGGCTTCTCTCTTTCAAACAAGGAGAGTGAAAAACATGTTACCAGCATGAAATGAACACGGATGGAAATGTTTGATTATTGCTTCCTGCCATTTTAAGAGTATCCTGTGTCATCCTTGCTCTCTTTAATTCTTATTAAGCATAAAAGAAACATGACAAACTATGCACAAACACCTGATTACAAGATAATAATTTACCATCTGATGCTAAGATACTTAAAATTTTCAGAAACCTCTTGAGAATAGTATACACCCTTAATTGGTAGCAGGTTAATGTATTTATTTAGCGTAAATGACTTTTCACTTTTGATGTTAAAAGAAATTTCTCTGGAAATCTTTCTCCCTAGCTAGAAGCAAATAGTTTGCAGTGCTTTATTATAATTGAACATCCATAATGTTCAGTATACAAAAAAAAAACCAAAAAAACAAAAAAAAACAAACTCTTACAAGAAATACCCTATCAATACTATAAATGATTAATAGAAAAACATCATTCCCTTAAAATGCTTCACCATATTTGCAGTGCAAAAGGCAAGTCAGATACTGGAGTCACACCAAATTTACATTAGTGCTGTGCTACTGTGTTCTGCTTTATCTTCTGTCTTATTTTATATGTCTTTCTATCTCTAAGTGCATTCCAGTTGTTCAGCAAGGAAGCTAACTGATGTGATTAGGTCTTTTTCTTGCCCTTTCCCTTTTATTTGTGCAATGGAGTATTCTGGTAGCATTGATTTTCTTTAGGATACACAAAACTGTTTATTTGGAGAAAACAGAGAGAGTGTACCTTGTATTTGGGACAGAGAGTTGTAAGGCTGAATGTCTTCAGTCCTCGTGGGATTCCATTCCTGGAGCAACTGGGCTCACTGATTTCCAAGGACACTGAGTTGAGCCCTTTCCAGGAGTTGCATTTGGGTCAGCATATTTAGGTTTTCACACGCCTCTAACAATTAAGCAGCTCGAACCTTCCTGCCTCCATGAGATAGCATCCTATCTCTGCAGTTAAAATCTTCCTAAAGTCCTTCCTGAAGGAGCACAGATGTAAGCCGATTCACTACAGCTTTAATTAAAACTCAATTAAACCGGTTCACATTTAAGCATCCAGGAGATATATGTGCGATCCACACTTAATTACCGTAGTGCAGCCTAATGCCCTCCCTCTTCTGCGCCCATGGGTGGTGGGCTTGAGCCTAGGGGCTGACGGGGAGGGCTGTGGGGTGCAGGGCTCTGCCAGGCTGCTCGAGCCCTCCGCTCCCTCCTCCCCTTGTCCGTCGGTCCCAAGCCCTCCCGCCTCTCCCCCCGTGCCTTGCTGAGGCTCGGTGGCCGCGGGCGAGCAGCTGCAGAGCGTAGGGAAGGCAGGCGGGGAGCCCAGTGCCACCCCAGCAGGGCCGCTGCCGTGCTGCTGAGGAGAAGCTGCTTGCACGGTGACGGGGGCAGTGGAGGCTGGCGGTACCCGGCATTGTCTGCAGCCATATGGCTGCTCCAGGGGCTCCCTGGCACGGCCCCCAGCAAATCCTCTTAGTTCAGCTTCACCCTCTTTCTTGCCTCTTTGATGTCAGTCTCGCCTTGGTCCCTGCTCCAGTCTCAATCCCCACCACAAGCTCAGTCAGACGGTGGTCGTGCCCCTGGAGCTCTCATGGCCTGACCACAGCTCAAGGATGGGACACCGGGGTTACATCTCCTTGCTGCGCAGGGTCCTGCCTGGTGATGGGACAAAAGGCACAAAATGGCCCCCACTTGTGCCATTAAACACTCTTCCCCCCACCCCAACCCCCCCGCCAAACCAAGTGGCTGCATCCAAACTACTTTGCCCGCTGCTCTGGTATCTATCATCACTTAACTGAGATGAACGAGGCTAAGGAGAGCAAAAGGGGCATTTTGTAATGAGCGACACTGCCTGGTAGCAAAGACCAGGAATGAAGAACTTAAATCTGCTGCTAACATCCTCTTTGATACCTCGATAAGGTATCTGTTTGTCTCCATGTGTCGCAGACAGGCAATAAACACAAACCTACTTTCTTAATGCTGCTACAAGGATTTTTGTTAAAAATTAGATCAAGAAAATGAAAAGCAGTAAATAAAATGTTCCTAGGTAGAGTGGAAGTAGGTGCACAGCCTTATGTACCAGGAAGGGAGCATTCACATTAGCAGCAGGTTGTTGCAAATTATTCTGTTCTTCAAAATCTAGGTAAGAAAACAAAAATCCCTGTCAATCCCTTTTCAGTTTTAAAGCAGCACAATAAATAAATAAAAAAAAAAATCTGCTAAAGCTAATGACTGCATTTGCATAGATTACATGTGACAATCCAGCACACAATGGGGTGTCCTGCCATGTAGACAGCAAGCCACAAGGGTGATGCACTTCTTCGGCATTTGTTGCCAGAAGTCAGCTACACTTCTAGAATAATAGTGTCAGCTCATTTCCAGAAGGGCTTTGGCTAACAGCGCCAGAGAAAATTACCGATTCCCTCTTGTTTTCCAAGCTGAAAGGTGTAGGGCTCTCTCCTGCCAAGCGTGGAGGAGGGAAAAGAGCTTTCACGATGGCACCCAGCAAAACCCCATGGCTCTGGAGTGGTGGGGGGAAGAAGTCTGACTCTGCAGGGCTCAGGCTGGGTGAGGCTGAGCCCTGACCCCCGGCAGCACGGGCACGGGGCTGGCCGCAGGGGACACGGGGTGGCTGTGCACAGCCCTGCTGTCCGCCGGGCTGAGGGAAGGGCCGGCGCCTGTCATGGGGCATCGTGGCTGGATGCCACGTCGATTTGGAGGGGAAAAAACGGCTCCTTTGTGTTTTCAGCGCGGTGGTTGAGTTTTATGTCATCGCTTTGTTATTCTTGCAGTGTCGACTGTGGACAAATACAAGACGACAATTTATATCCTAAGGCAAACTGGCTCTGATATGGTGCTACTCCTTTTTGCTTTGCTTAATTGGGCTAACAGAAAAAGACAATGGCTGCAATGGTGGGAATGAAAAATGCCTTTGCTCATCTTGGTTTTGACAGCAATCAGCCTGACAAGGGATTATCAATTGATCTGAGGTAAGTGTTAGTGAAGTATGCAGTTTATTGTCCATTTATCCCCTTTACTACCTCATAGACACAACTGCACTAAAAAAAAATTATATAGAGAGTTATTTTGAGAGACAGTAAACCCTTCGACATGTTTAAGTAAGACCAGAGTGTGAAAAGGAGAAAAATCTCTCTGAAAAAAATGCTTTGGGACTTCTGTGTGTTTAGATATGTATGTGTGCACATGTGTGTCATGAAGTAAGCAAATAAAGAGAGAGACTGGCCAAAGGTACGTGTTTTTGAAAAAAAAATGGGTCATTTTCTCCAGCTTGTGTCTTCCAAGACTGCAGATATGACAGTCACAGAAAGCTTCCTTCTGGCCTGGTAATCCATGAGTTCAGGCAAAGCTCTGCAGCCACCTGTCAGCCTATTTTTGTGAAGCTCTATGGAAAAACTCCACAAAAAGGACTGGATGATCTTGACTGTCCCATCTGATACATATGACAACTTTTGGATTGGCACATGGTTTTCCCATTGGGTTTTGCTGGAAGGAGGGGATAACATACCCTGGCCAGGAGTCAAGAGAAAAGGGCTTTTCCCAACCAGTCAGTGACACCAGGCAAACCCATGTTGCTGGCTTCTAGTTTACTCGGCCCTGTCCCTGATCCAGCACTGTGGAGCTTGGTGGGAGTTTTGCAGTTGTCCTTGTTCGATGCGGAATTCAGCTATTGTGTGTGGAAAAACCACTGAAGAGATCCCTCCAGGTCCCAAGGGGCTGAGGGTTGCTTGCTCTGCATCCCAGGTACCCTACCAGCCAACCCAAAGGGCCTAATCTGACATTTCTTACACACTCCTTGTGCAAATGGTGCTTCTCTGAAAACCTGATTTGTCCAAGCAAGAAGAGCAGGAGTGGAAGCCCCAGTGATTATTCCTCTTGGTACTAATCTATTCTTAAACTGAACTGTACTCTACAGATATTTTAGTAAAACTGTCATAAATCAACACCCACTGCTTCGTTTTACTTAGTGATGAAAAAAAGAGGGAAAAAGAGAAAACAAAAAGCTGTCCTTTAGATGACATTCAGTTAGAATTGATCGAGTGATCTGCTGTCAGAGCAACAGCTCTTGTCAAAAATAGCCCTTTGGAAAAAACCCTCTGGTGTTATTTGTACCACGTGTACCACACAATGCTCTTTAGCGAGAGCAGAGCATCGGAGACCGATATTAAAAAGAGATCAGTGGAAGTGTCATGTGGGAAATGAATCGTGTGCTTCTCTACAAGCTACCAGCATCTCTGAGACTGCCTCCAACTAACGAGTTCACTGATGTGTATCAAGGCACCATTTTTAGAAAGAACAAGCAGGGTCAGATTTCTTTAGAAACTCTCACAGCTCTGAGGGACTAATACAACTAAATTCCAAGCTGCATCAAGCCTTTCCCATGGTGTAGCTTTGACCAGCGTCCCAGTCTTGCAAGCTCCCGACCATCTTAGCAGCTCCCCTGGTGCAAGAAACAGGCGTCGCCACGTGCGCATACACTGAGCAATGCACATGTTTGCATTAGAGATGATGGAAAATGTTTTATTTCTGTGTAACAATGTTTTCCCCAAATGGAAAAACTCAAAGCTGAAAAATGTTGGCTGATATTTTTGGGAAAGGGAGGAAATAACTTAAAATCCACAAATACTGAGACATTTGGAAAGGGGCTGGTTTGAGCAAACTGATGTGTTTTTTTCTAAACGTTTAACTTGGGCCCAGATCTTTTAGGATAAGATTTACCTCATCCACCCTTAAGCTGACAGGTAAAACAGGTCAAATAAACTGCACCCTAAGAATATTTGTCTTTTGCCACACTGGAGAAAGGGGATTTAAGCTAACTAGCTAAGATGCAGCTGTTTACCCTACAGCTGGTTAAAGCACGGGGAGATGAAACCTACCCTTTGGTTTGAAACAGATGGAAACCAGTGGTTCCTACAGGTTTGCAAGGCATGGCCTAGTTTTGTATAGCATATTATATTCAACCCTTCCGGAATCTGCTGACATACCTTAATTCAAATACAAAATATTTACTGTCTATCTGCTTAAGAACAGCTCATATGGGAGTAGTCACAGTTTTGGGACACCTGAAAAAAATCCTCACAGTCAATTTTGTCATTAGTTTTGGAAACTTGTCATAATAAAAAGGACAATTATTTCTCTCTTCTCCCACCATGTTCCAAGGCTCAGATTTAGTCCCGAAGCTTTTCAGGAATTCCCTCGCAGCTTGCGTGTTTCACATGTGCTCAGGCTTCTCTTCCCTTTCACATTTGGCCCCTGAGTCCCTTCACCTGAGCCCAAAGACTGCCACGTGCTACCTCGTTGCTGGCACCCAGCTGCTCCAACTGCCCAGGGGCTGGTTGCTTTAAACACGGTGAAATGAGGGGAAAGAAGAAAAGCAAGACAGAGCACTCCTGAAATCAAACTGATAATGCATCTATCAGCAATTGTAATGAAAGGACTTTTCTTTTTTATCTGCAGCAGCTGGATCTAGCAATAGCCTTGCTGGTGAATTGGAGAAATATTTCTCATTTTTTTAAAAAAAAAAGCATAAGTAATATGATCACATCTATCTAGGTATCCTATTTAGGGAGGCTGAATCTTTAATTAAGGGCCTGATTCTGACTTTTACATCCAATAACACTAATCAGAAGTATTTCTGCTGATGTCAGTGGAAAGGTCTGAGATAGTAAAAGGATGAGGAAAAAACTCAGGCATCCCCGGTGTGATGAAAGTTGTTTGAATGCTCACTTCTCAGCAAAAATGTCCTCATCCTCCAAAAATCATTCTCAACTGTTTGAAAAACACATTCTGACCTAGTATTCCCCATTGTCCCCCTAATCTGCTTATACTCTTCTTTGGGTTTTTAATTAAAGATAGTGAGGAAGACCCATCCCTCCTGTGGTACTATTGTCTGTCAGGTCTGCTGCAACTGCACAGCTAGGATTTTATTTTCATTTATTTTTTGAAGTAGCAAAGCTTAACTAACACAATTAGAAATACAAAAATAATTTAAAAAATTATTATGTCTGGGATATTGCAAACATCCAAAGAAGAAATTGAATGGCTATATATCCATGTGAAAAAAACCCCACATATTTACAGGATATTTTTTTTTTAACATTTCTCTTTTCAGTTCAGTATAGGGAAGAAAATAAACTCTCCACATTTCCAGTAATTACAGTGCAAGTAAATCTGGGATTGGACTGGGTTAATTCTTAGAGGTTCCGGCTACAATGTTAGAGCAGGATTAATCTAGAGGTGGTTTCTTGATTGTTGTTGGTTTGTTTGGTTTTTTTTTTTTTTAATGCAGAGGGCTAGGGCACTAACATATTATTAATTAGAAGTAAATCTGTCCCTTGGGGGACTACATGCACTGCCTGCATTTTTAATTCGTATTTAACTTTCAGACAAATGACAGATATTTTCCCCCTTTCAGTTTCTCAGTTGTTTCCTTATTTCTCTGTAATCCTTTTGTTTTGCATTGGGAAGAACAGTTGGATAACACAGATATTGTATGCAGACAATCAATTTTTTCATTCTGTTGGCTGAACAGGAAAGCATTCAATAATTTTCTTTCAGGTTGAACTCATGTTTTGTTTCATTTTGGTGAGGGTTACTGTTATTTTCTTTTTTTGCTCTTTAAAACAGCAAAACATAAGTCATTTCAACAACAAAACCTGACAAAAATCTTGAACAAAATACTATAACTTCATGCTTTCCCAGCTTAGATGGTTTACTTGATTTCAGACACCCCATGGTTGGTTTGTTCAACCTGAACATCCATTTCTTGCTGAAATTTTTATTTTTCTATACAATTGTACCTGGAAGCAAAGCTGGGGCTGAGTTGCAGTAATAAAATAAAACCTCACAGTGGCCACAGGATTCCTTTCACATGCAAAGGTGGTGTTGGCCTTTGCTGCAAGGATACTACAGCTGCGAACAAGAAGTATTTCTCCTCACAAAGTCCTCGCTAGCAGGTCTCTGGTCTAATACACAGTCTTCCAGGCTCATGAAATGGGACTTCCTCCCATTTTGGCTACATCTGAACAGTGTTTAAATATGTGAAAAGTCAGTGACTGTTTTTAATTTCTTCCACATTTGTGCTGCAAAGGGGCATGATCATTTACCTGTTCAAGAATCTGTACCTCAGCTCTTGTTTGGTGTGATTTCTTGGAGATTTAGAAGACACCTTGGTTACTTAAATTGCACAGTTCCGCACCGGACACTTCCAAATTCTTTAAGTTTGTGAGATTCAGATGTAATTGTCTGAAAATAGAGTCCAGGTGTCTATTTTGAGAAACGGGTCTTGTTCTGTTCACTGTACGCTTCCCAGTACTGCAGCTCTTCAGCCAATAAAACAAAGCAGTAACAGTTTATTATCTCCCAGGAGATTGGAGAGATACTTTACAGGGACATGCGCATCTCCCAGTCATGATGATCTTTGCTATCTCTACTTTGCACTGATACCAGGTTTTCTCAGTGACAGTTTTTCATGTGTTAATCAGGCAGTTTCTGGTGAGCGTGAAGCCTGTGTGGAGATGGCAGTCTGATAGAGTGTAGCAAACTCACTTTATCCCTCATCTTCTACTTGCCACTCTTTATTATTCTTTCCCTATTTTGCATGTTTTAGATTCCTTTAAGAAACCTTTCCCCAAGCTTGAGCTGCCTGAGAGTGAGGGTCAGCCAGACATGCTGAATGCACATTTATGCTCTTTATGCCTCTGCAGCTGGGGAGGATTTGATTTGCAGAAAAGGACATTGAAAATGGTCTGACCTGGTAAAATGGAGCAAGGAGTAACAAAGCAGACAGCCCAGAGGAGGTTCTAGCTGCTGCCGCATGGGCTGGGGAGGGAAGAAGGAAATACGCAGTATTAGAGGACATGGATCTGTTGGGAGGCAAATGCAGACAAGTGTCAAATGTTAGAAATACAGATGCTTTTCCCTTGTACCTGTACAAGCAGACACTTCCCACTGATGCATGTTATAGCAAGAAGGCTCATATGGAAAATGAGAGGGATTCTTTAATCCTCCATTTCTTTTTTTGAAAATTTATTTTGCTGTTCTTAGCTGTTCTCTTTTTTTAGTCCCAGTAGTTCCCTAAGCAGATCTTAAGGTATCAGCAGAGATCTGACACTGCTTATGTCTTCCTTAATGAGCCAGTTGATTTTGTAACCCAGCAAACAGAAGCTCTTCCATTTCCTGATACTGTAATGCATTGAAAAGTTTACCTGTGCAGCAGCACATCTAACCATGTAAGAAGAAACTTCGTTGTTTGAAGTAACTTTTCAGGTAGTGGGCCTGTTTTTCCTATGAATCTGTTATTGTTCTGGGCCTCCCTGTACTCATGCATGAATTCTAGACCTTGGCATGGCTTTTTAAAAGCCTGCTTTTAATCTATGGATTTTTAAAAGCCTGCTGACTTTCTCCCATCACCAGCTGGGGTCTAGATGCGGGCACTGTGCCGGACAAAGTCTTGGAATTCACTTTCTGCATTTAGATTCACTGTTTATCATTAGGAAGATGTACTAGTTTTAAAACAATGTAGTGTCTTCAAGCCTCATGAATTATATATACCCTATAGTATATGTGATGGTAGAAACACAGCTGTAGAGAATGCTAACAAAAAAAAAAAATGTAAAGAGCTTCAGCAGAAAATGGGTAAACTGTGGCTTAAAACTGAGCATATCCTAGGTACTATCTTGAGAGGGCCACTCCTGACACTCCTTAGAAATGAAACATGAAGTGAAAAATTCCTGCAGAGATTTTCAGACACTTCTGTCCTGTCACCCTGTGCTCAGTGATCCCGTTCAGCACGTGAGACAGCCTCGAAACACCAAAAAACTCTGGGGCTTCACTCAAAATGTGGGATGCGATAGTTTGCTGGCTGTCACTTGCATCACTAATTCATACTTTGTGAATCCTAGGATTTTGACTCAGTATTCATTCTGCGCCATATACTGCAGTCGTCAGGGGAACTGAGAGCATCTGCCTGGTGTAATCACTGGGGAAAAGCAGGGTGAGGCTCGGCCGGCTGGTTTGTAATTATTGTTGCTGTGGTTTCACCTGATGGCTCCAGCTGCAGGGGTGCCCCAGTGGCTCCAGCACTCTGCAGGGTGTGAGCCTGGGACAGGGCTGTGGCCCCCCGGGGGTCACTGGAGAAGGCACTCTCGGCTGACACGAAGCAAAGCGGTGGCTTCCTGAGTCAGTGGTGGAGCCAAGGCTGGGAGCTGGACCAGCACTCTGTGACAGCAACCTTCATCAAGCAGCCCAAAAAAGCTGTGGGGTACGTCCAGGGAACAAGGAGAGGATAGCCTTCACCTCAAAGTCCTTAATTTCTATTTTTAAAGTGTGTACTTATAAATGCTGCATGTTTTTAAAATTACCTTTCTTGAGTAATTTTGTTATGTAGTGTTTCTTGTCTGTTT
This sequence comes from Tyto alba, assembly GCF_018691265.1. Classification (NCBI taxonomy): domain Eukaryota; kingdom Metazoa; phylum Chordata; class Aves; order Strigiformes; family Tytonidae; genus Tyto; species Tyto alba. Next base: position 21,383,529 of record NW_024881282.1, on the reverse strand, counting down.
TTCATCATTCAAATTCATTCTAAGGGTGAAAAAAATCCGCCCTTGAAAACATTTCTTCCACAGACCCTTTTCAATATCCCCTTCAGATGGAAGAAATGCTCTGGTGTGGCTGTGTCGGGCAGCTCGGTGTGAGATCTCTTCCACCATGTCAGATACCCCTTGGGCTAAGCCAGGTTGGGGGGCATGAAGCAGAAACAGCTCTCCCACCACAGCTGCTCAGCAGCCCCTTGTCTGCAGGTCATGAGAAGCTCCCAGCTGACCGTGGAGTCTCTCTGTGCTTTTAAATTTTTTATTCTGCAAGGTGGCTGTCAGTCTCTCTTCCCCCCTTGCCAGGAAGACAGAGTTATGTCATTTTTCATTATCAGAAGCAGACTTCCATTTCAGGCATACAGAGATGAAGGAAAGCCATAAGGAAGTCCCTACCATAAATCAGGGAGCTGAGTTTTAAACCTCTGAGGAAAACAGTAAGTAGTAGGTATTGCTTACATAGGCTTTGCGCAAGCTTCCCAGAATGTAAAGCCAGAAAGAAAAAAAAAGGACCGCATGGAAGAAAATGTTTCTGGCTCTGTCATGGTTTGAGCTCAGAGGGCAACGGAGCACCACGCAGCTGCTCACTCCCCCCTTTCCCCCAGTGCTGAGAAGGAGAAAATAAAGCATGAGGGTTAGGAATTGAGATAAGGACAGGGAGGGGAGAATCACCCATTACGGTCATTGGCAAAAGGCAGACTCGTTGGGGAAAGAAAAAAACCCAATAAATTTAATACAGACACTAACAACACCACTTATCAGACAGAGTAGGACAGTGAGAAGCATTACCACATCTTGAAAACACCTTCCCCCACCCCTCCCTTCTTGCCAGGCTCAGCTCTGCTCCTGATATCTCTACCTCCTCCCCCCAGCAGCACAGGGTCAGGGAGTGGGGGGTACAGTCAGTGCTGCTGCTTCTTCCATCCTGGGGTGGGGGGGAACTTCTGGCATTCTCTTCCTGATCCAGTGTGGTCCCTTCTCACAGGAAACAGTCCTCCACAACTTTTCTCTGACTTGAGTCCCTCCCATGGTCTGCAGCATTTCCCTAGCTGCTCCGACATGGGACACCCCCATGCTGCAATCTTCCCGGTGACAAATTACAACAGTGGGGGCTGTTTCTTCCCATAAGATCCTGGCCTCCTTTGGGCACAACCACGTGCACCAGCATGGGGCCCCCCACAGACTGCAGGTCAGCATCTGCTCTACCGTAGACCTCCATGGGTGGCAGGGAGGGTGTCCCCTGCTCTCTTACCATAGGATACAGGGGGGGCTCTGCTCTGGAGCACCTCCCCCCTCTTTCCTCCTCCCTTCTTCCGCTGACCTCAGTGTTGACACAGATGTTGCAGCTCTTCCTCACAACTCCAACTCCTCTTCCCAGGTCCCTGTCATAAATATGTTATCGCAGAGGTGCAGCTAATTGGCTCAGTCTTGGTGCAGAGGTGGGTCCGACTTGGAGCTGGGGGAGCTTTGATAAGATTCTCACAAGGGGCCACCACTGTAGCCCCCTCCCCTGCTACTAAAAAACCCTCTCCATTCACTCAAACCCAGGACAGGCTCCATTTCATCCAGCTCCTCCCCATCCTTTCCCAGAAACCACCCCCACTATCCTTGGAAGGCCATTCATACAGCTGACCCTCTACCCCTTTAGGGTTTGCAAAAATTACACCATGCCATTTGCTTCCAGGGGAAACCCCAGCCAAAGGCAAGGGGAACCAGAGGGGCAAGGGAACACCACTCAAACCTCTGTGTGAAGTTCCCATTGCACATGAGGACACGGGCACAACAGATGTGGCAGAGAACATTTTCTCCCAGCCTCCTTGATCGTACAGCCCTCTGGTGTCCAAACATCCCTAGATGTAAGAGCTATTTTGCTTGAATATAACCACCTTTCAGCATTATTCTTCTTCAGTTAGAAGCTGGTGAATGTTTTGCCTAAAGCTTTTCCTGTTGAGCCCTGCAAGGGCAGGCTGACCAAAGCATGTAATGAGTTCATGATGAATCCATTGATGTCTTCACGTTAAACCAAAATAATAAAAGAAAAAATAAAAGAAAAAATTGTCATGTTTCTTTTGTCACTTTCAAAATTCAATGTTTTATCATTTCATATTAGAATGACTATCCATTTCCAGAGGTACTTCAAGGTTATTTAAATAGTATTTTAAAATGTGCAAAAAGGATTGAATCCAAATATGTAGATAAAAAAAAAAAAAAATCCAATTTGTCAAAACATTTCTAAAGTGGTAATTTCAGGTTGACCTCAAGTCACTTTCCTCCATTAACACTTGGATTTTAAGTTGGCTGAAAAACAAGCTGAAAGTCTACCCTTTCTGTCATGGCTTCAGATATTCACACACACACACACAAAAAAAAAGAGAAACATTAATTTGTTTGTTCCATACAGCTGTGAAGCACTAAGATACCTGTCCTCTGCCCTTTGGATCTTAGTACCTCCTTCCTTGGGGCTCAACGCCTGTAAGGAGAATTAGTGAAATATAAAGGGTTGGTGAAATATAGCAAACCAACAGTATGAAAGTGCGAAAATTGGTTAAGTTCAGCCATGTAGCCAAGTCTTACTTACTCGCATTTTTGCCTGCTTCTTCCCAAGATCCATGGCCAGGTGGTGTTCTTTCAGATTTCCAAAGGACACCTGACTGTATTTGCATTTGCACAAGAGCAATTGGTATTTTCACTTTTGTATCAAGTTTCCTTCATCTGTCTAAAGAGCACAAATATTACCAGGTGATGGGGGAACTTGTGACATGGCACAACTGATGGAGGCACAGTCAAGATGAGCAACTTACGTCTATGGGTCGAGGTTCTGGTCTGGCCTCCAGTCCTCCGTGGCTTCTGGGGGCTGGGCATATTTATGAACTGCACTATGTAAAATCTAACTCATTCCTCCTCCTCCAGGCAAAATCTTGGCTTCTGTCTCGTCTGTCCTTTCCTCTCTCTCTTGCAGAAGGCAGACGAGACCTGTAAGTTGAATGATGTGCTCATATTGCTTTTATTGAACGCTTGTAATTCTGAATGCAAATGGCACTTTTCATACATGAACAGAAAAAGGACTAAATTCACTGGATAAATTATTCACAACAGATAATTCAACCTGCTCTCACGGGAGAGTGCAATGAATGTCTGATGATGTTAAAAAAACCCCCCACAACTACTTTTTCCAACCGCTGAAGTCAATGGCAAAACCTTTTACTGACTTCAAAGGGAGCAGAACCTAGCCCCAAGCCAGAGGGCCCACATAGGACTTCTCTTTTAGTGGTTCCCACTTGCACTTAGAGCTAAAACCCAGACAAGCATTTATGTTTTGAGGAGCCCAGACTAATGCTGTAGAGTAGAGTTGGGCTGCCAGGGCCCGTGCATTATTGCAGCCCCGGCTGAAAGCAGGTCTGCTCCGCAGCCATGGTGCAGACCACTGCCCGCAAGCTGAAATAAGCCCGCCGCAGGAGAGAGCCAGGGTAGAGGTGGTGTTTAGTGAGCCTGGAGTTCAGGGCGGGTTAATTCCGCCAGGTTTGTCTAGTTTGGAGAAAAAGAGCCTGAAGGGAGATCTCATTGTTCTGCACAGCTTCCTGAGGAGGGGAGGTGGAGAGGGAGGTGCTGAGCTCTTCTCCCTGGTATCCAGTGACAGGACACGTGGGAATGGTTCAAAGCTGTATCAGGGGAGGTTTAGACTGGACATCAGGCAGCATTTCTTTACTGAGAGGGTGGTCAAACACTGCAACAGGCTTCCTGGAGAGGTGCCTGTCAGTGTTTAACAGCCCTAGACAATGCCTCTAGTAATATGCTGTAACTTTTGGTCAGCCCTGAAGTGGTCTGGCGGTTGGCTTAGGGGACTTTTGTAGATCCCTTCCAGCTGAACTGCTTCGCTTTGTTTCTGTCCTATTCTATTCTATTCTATTCTATTCTATTCTATTCTATTCTATTCTATTCTATTCTATTCTATTCTATTCTATTCTATTCTATTCTATTCTATTCTATTCTATTCTATTCTATTCTATTCTATTCTATTCTATTCTATTCTATTCTATTCTATTCTATTCTATGATAGATTTGCAGGCAGTGAGGGGCTTTGTGACCAGGGTGCCACCTGCCACCCCAACATGGCTGTGGTGCTGGTTGTCACCCTTGGTGGTGGCTCACCGTGGCCAAGATTTGGGATGTCATGACTGTCTAGCGGACACAGGGTCTGGGAGGAGGCTTGTGTGGGGGCTGCTGCCGTGCTTCCCCCCGCCAGGGCAGGGGAGGTGAGTGGAGCGAGGGCCGGGCTGTGCTCCAGGTTGTGCCCCCGCTCCCCTCTGGTCCCCGGCAGTGGGGGCAAGCGGCCTCAGGCGCTGGGAAGAAACAAACCGGGACATGGGGACTACGAGCGTCGTTCTGGTGAGATGAGAGAGGGGGGAGCAAGGGGCGGGGGCGATATTAGCATCTCTAGCCTCTGCCCCCGAGGGTATGGACCTCCTGGGCTTGGTCTGGGTGTCCCATGTTTCCATCCGTCTGTCCCTGCCGTGTGGTGCATTGTCACCTGCAGCCTGTCCGTCCGTCCCCCCCCCCGTTCTCTCGGCGCTGCCGGTGCTTCGCCGCATTTCCCATCGGATGGTTTCAGTCACGCAACCTCCGTGGTCTACAGCGCTGCGTGACTGCGGCGGGAGGACACCGATGCAAAACGCTCTCGGAAATCAGAGCTGAGCTCTGCCTGCCCGGCTGCCCGCTGGTGGAGCCGCGACGCCCTCCCCGGGGCACCGGGGAGCCTGGCTTTGCGTGGGGGGAGAACGGGAAGCAGAGGGGCTGTGACCCACCGGCGGGGCCGTGGGCTGCAGGCGGGCGAGGAGAGCGGGCCCACCCGCGGCCACCCCCGCCGGACCCCGCGGGGCGGGGCGGGGGGGGGTGTGTGTGTGTGTGCGCGCCTCCCCCCTCATGCAGGCCCGGCCCGGCCCCGGCCGCAGGAGGAAAGGGGTTAAGTTATGTAAAGCCCTTTTGGGGAGGGGTGGAGGCAGGGGCGCTGCCGGCGGAGCTGCGGCGGCTCAGGTTGGCTCAGAGCGGGCGGCGGCGGCCTGGCGCAGGCCCGCGGCGGAGGAAAAGCGGCTTATCCCCCCCCCCCCCCCACCGCCACCCTCCGTGTTGCCATGGAGACGGGCGGGCGGCGGCGGCGGCGGCGGCGCTGTCAGTGAGGGATCGCACCGGGCACCGGGGCGGCGGCGGCGGCGGAGGGGAGGCCGCGGCGGCGGCGGCGGCGGCGGGCAGCGGCAGACATGGACTCGCAGTGCGACTGTGCCGAGCCTCCGGCCGCCGAGCAGCCGTCGGGGAGGATTAACAAAACCGCCTTCAAACTGTTCAGGAGGAGGAAATCCGGGGGCACCATGCCGAGCATCTTCGGGGTGAGGAGCAAAGGCGGGGAGGGGAAAGGCGCCAGCAAAGCGGGGATGGTGCGGAGCCGGACGCACGACGGCTTGGCCGACGCCGTGCTGGAGAGCGGCAAGAAGGAGGAACCGGGCGGCGGCGACCCGCAGAGCAAGGAGGCGCAGGGCCGGCCGGCCGGCAGCCTCGGCGTCTCCCCCGGCGGCTCGGTGGCCAAGTCGCACAGCTTCTTCGCCCTGCTGAGGAAGAACGGCAGGCCGGAGAACGGCAAGGCGGAGAGCGCGGAGCAGCGGGCTGGCGGCAGACAAAAGAAGGGGCTGAAAGGGATCTTCAGCAGCATGCGGTGGCATAAGAAGGACAAAAATGGCAAGGAGGAGAGGGGGGAAGCCTCGGAGATGCCGTCCGGTCTTATTATGCCGGGGTCTTTGACTGCCAGCCTGGAGTGCATCAAAGAGGAGACGCCAAAACCTTTGTCTGAAACTCCGACCAGCGCAGGAGACCCCGGGCTGGAGCCGCCGCGGGAGAAGCGCGGAGGCGAGGCGCACGCCTCGGCCGGGGAGCCCGAAGCGGGCGGGGGGGAGCCGCGGCCCCGCAGCCCCCCGCCCCGGGAGGACCCTGCCGCGGCTGGACGGCGACCCGAGGAGCTCTGCCGCCAGCGACCGGAGCCGGGCGCCGGAGAGGTTGGGACTGCGAAGGATGCGGCCATAACAGGTGACATTCCAATAACGACTATCCCCCTTGTTGAACCTCACTGTGATAGCGGTCAAGAGACGGCAGCCGCCCCTGACCCTTCCTCTGTTGATCCACCCTCAGAGCAATCGATTGATCGTATTTGTTTGATGTTTGCTGACGTGACTTCACTGAAAAGCTTTGACTCTCTTACAGGCTGCGGAGATATTATTGCGGACCATGAGGAGGATGTGGGCGGCGGGAGTGGCGGCTGCGAGAAGAGCACCCCCGGGCCCGGCAAGCTGGGTGTCTCCAAGAAGCACCCCACCATGGTGGCCTACCAGGGAGGAGGGGAGGAGATGGCCAGCCCGGACCAGGTGGATGACACCTACCTGCAGGAGTTCTGGGATATGCTGTCGCAGACAGAGGAGACCCAGACAGAAGGAGGAGGAGGAGGAGGAGGAGGAGGTGGAGGTGGAGGAGGGACAAAGAAGCCCGAGGGGTTGAAGGAGAACCGAGGTACCCAGGGGGCCCAGAACAGGGTGGCGGTGAAACGTGGTGGCCTCCACCAGATTCCCGTTCACCTCAACCACAAAGAGGAGCAGAAGGGTAGGGAGAAGGAGCAGCACGAAGGCATCCCAAACAGCGACGAGGGCTACTGGGATTCCACCACCCCGGGTCCTGAGGAAGATGGTTCCACAAGCATCCAGAAGGAGACCATTCCCAGGGACAGCTACAGTGGGGATGCTCTCTACGACCTCTACGCCGAGCCGGATGAGAACCCACCAGCAGGGCCCGTGGATGAAGAGGTCACCTGTGTGCCACGCTCCAAGCCCGTGTCTCCGATAACGACCACGTGCTCACTGAAAACACCCTCAAGCACAGTGAAGGACTCCAAGATACCCATCAGCATTAAACACCTTTCATCGCATCCTGCCAGCCATGGAGCAGACGCCAGTAACAGCCATCACATCGCACACCATCACCTGGCCAAAAGCGAGATGCACAGAACAAAAATCCCTGTCTCTAAAGTACTGGTACGCCGGGTCAGTAACAGGGGCTTAGCAGGGACAACAGTGAAGGCTGCCACATACCAGGACAGTGCGAAAAAGTAGTTGAGTGGAGGTGGAGACAAAGATGAACAGCAAGGACGATGCATGAAAGTCTGCGTAGGAGACCACAGAAAACGAATTAGTTTTGCATCACCTGAAGAAAGGCACCTAAAAGGCTTACTTCACTGTACTCCATAGGCCTGCACTTCCAAATCCCTTCTTACTAGACAGTGTGACTGAATATAAAAAGTCGACTTCTTTTTGAGCACTTTTTTTTTTTTACATTTGTATCTTTTTTCTGCAGCACTAAACACTGGGGAGGTTCATTTTTACATGCCTTTTTGGAAGCAGGACTTGGATTATGAACCTAAATGAGCATCCTTCCTCACGCAAAGCAGTGCCATGAGTTCTTCAAGGGAACAGAGTTACAAAAGGAGCAACACGAGAGGTTCTCCAATACGCTTCTCTTTTAATCATTTCTGGGGGAGGAGTGGAGGGTGGGTGCCTGGCTCCGAAAATGGTGTTTGCTCTACAAGATGTTGGAAAAAATGCCAAGCAAAAAACAACCAACCTAACAGGTATTTTACCTGCTGTAGGAACGAGAGCACTGCTCAGCAGCAGAGTTGATTGACTTGTGTGCAGGAGCTAACTAAGGAGTTAGATGGACTTGTCTAACAGGAAAACATATTTTTGTTTGTCCGTCTGTCTGGTTGGTTTTGATCTGGTCTAATGTAAATGGGTAACAGAGACACCTGACGTAGGTTCAGATGTTTACATCAATACTTGTCCGAAAATGCATACAATCAGGTTCAGGGAAACATTTTACTAAATGCCAATATATACACACTGTTCACATTTATACAATAACTTGCTCGCCATGTGTAAATATATACATATTTTAGTAGATTTACTCAATGCTACAAATTTTTTTATATATAAAAAAAAAATCACCTGTCTGTATTATCTAGAGTTTAAGCAAGAGTTAGTTTTTATAGGTAGATAATCTTACGGTTCTAAAATGATAGAACTTTGTGTAAGTACCTTAAATTAGAGCAAAACTCTGTTTTGTATGGGCTCATGCATCCCCAGATAAGTAAGTCTGAAGTGCTGATTTTATTCCAGTGGCTCATTCCATGGGTCAGGCTGAGGTTCTGACAGCATTGCCACTGCAAGCCTCTATTTTCAGGGGTTTGGACAAAGTTGCTCTGGGCTTAAACCTTAGAGAGAAGGAACCCAGGAAAGAAACGTGTTTTTTAATTATTATTTTTTAAAATATATAAAATTAGTTTTTGACTATTTAAAGAAAGTTTGGGTTCTCATTGCTTTTTATTTTCATTCCTAATAATGTCAGAATAATTTTACTTTAAGAGAGAAAAAGAAATATGGTAAGCTAGTGGTACATAAAATGGTCTGATGAGCTTAGATCTTAGGAGAAATGTATTAATGGCCAGGACACTTTTGAATGGTGGCTACTGTACATGGGCATTGACAACATTTCAAAGAAATTTAATAGGGTTTTAATGTGCCTGAGGACATATTTTTGTGATACACTGAAAAAGCTTCAAAAATCACTGAAGTCTAAAGGTAAATGTTATGTATTTACAAAATATTTTGATATGAGTATTTAATCATCAGACCACAGTTAATATAAAATATATGCTCCAGTGTATCTGAAAAATAATATACATTTTAAAAATATACATGTCTATATTATGCAGGGAATCCTAAATTCACATCATTGAAGCTAATGGGTCTGATCTTACATAGCAGTTGGTTTTATTGTCTCTTAAACTGAAAGAAGAAAAGGAAAATAAATATACAGAATATACATTTGAAGGATATTAAGGTTATAGATAAACCATAAAAAGCCAGGAAATACCATACTAAGAATTGTATATGTGTATATGTGTGGTTCACTGGGGAAGGGACACTGTAGTCACGAGGGTAAAATTGGCATCTAGTTCTGAAATTACTGCAGGATTTAATACCGAACTGCAGTGCCCCAGTGGATAGGGACAAGGTGTCGGTTTTCCCGATCAGTCCGTTTTCATGGTTTGAGTAAGAACCTTAATACACTTCAAAGAAGATTATTTTATATGTTTCCTTTCCAATGTGTATGTGTGTGGTTTTCTACCTGCCTCCTCGCAGACGTGTTGTACATATGCATGTGTAGTCAGAGCGCGCCTCCTCCGAGGGTACGGGCACCCGGGCGAAGGCGCACGCCCGTGCACACCCGCGCTCGGATGTGGACAGGGCCATGCGTGCACGCTCCCAGGCACAGGCCGAGGGGGTGTGCACTAGGTCTGGCTCCAGACACGCTGGCGGTGGTTTCCTTTGCCTGAGAAGGGGATTTGCATTTGGCCTGACTCTGCTTGTGCGTTTTAGAAAGCTTAAAGCTGAAATGCTCTCGAAAGGATGAATGTACAGAACATGGAGTATTATCCTGGTCCTCAGCCCTAAACCTAACATTCTTTTTTCTGTTCTTTTGTTTTCATTTGACTGTAAGGGACGCATCTTTCCTTGCATGACAACTCTGCAGAAAAATCGTAATTCCCCATTTTATTGTAAGGACAAATTGTGCAGAGAGATTCTATAGGATACTGGAAGTTGAGAGGGAGGGAGGATGTTGTGAGCTGGGGGTAGTACCATAAAAACTGGAAGCACTGAGTACAGGTAGTAGGAGTGGTGCATCTTTTAAACCACTAGAAGATATCAGCTACCGTCTACAGGACTTGTGTGTGGCAAATTATTCATCATGTGCATTTTGTTTGCACTGTGGCATGTCTGTATTGCAAAACCAATAGAGTGACACTAGACTAGCTCCCCCTCACGTAACGACTAACACGAATCATCATTAAAATGCTTTGGCTTCCCATCATTTTTTTTTTACCTCTCTCTCCTTTGTTTTCTGCCCCGTTTTCCCTCCGTCCCCTGCATGCTGGCGGGCGGCTTCTTCCCCGGTGCTAACCCCGGGTGCGGAGCGGGGAGCCCTGGGGTGGGAGGGTGACCGCGCTGCCTGCCGGGGCCAGGTGCCCCCCAGCTACCCTCCCAAGCTTTCTATCGCATACCCAGTGTAAGTACATTTTGCAAATCTCTTGGCAGTTCATTTGGCTGCTTGCTGTGTACATATTTTAAGGACAATCATATCCATAAAAGGAAAATGGGAAAGTAGCTTGTAGTAGGGCGTCAGTATTTTGAATCATTGCGACATACTGACGTTGATTCAGGGTAATGGTTGTGTGAGAGTAAAAATACAATGTAATGCTCAGATTAACTTTGTATTTATACAACTCACTTTTGTCTTTAAGCCATCTATGGTTTTTATTTCTAAAGGTAATAGAAAATTTAATACTTACTAGGGCTTTCAATTTTCATGGAAATATATTTGTATAACTCCACTCAATGCCCAAGAACAATCACTGGAAGGAGGTTCAAAGGCTTTCTTTAGACGTATATTTAATTCTTGAAAGATCCCTGTAAAATACTGTGAGATGCCTAAGAACAAACAGTTAATGGCTTTGCTGGATTTAAAGGCTGAGACGTGAAGAGGTAATAGTCCCGGGGCATTCTGTGGTGGTTTGCATTCTTATTTATGTTACCCTGTTCAAGCATATATTTTCCTTGGCTTTGATAGGTATCAAGGTAGAAATGATGTTCTGAGTCCCAAACATTCCCAATGCTGTTGTCATTTTGCTTTTCTTAAAGAGTACTTCTCTTCATTTGTTTTGTTATTTTGTGGTCTGAATGATGCTTTGTAATTATCAGCTTGTATGTCATTCATAAAGGATTTTATAGATCAGGACTTGGCATTTAGTTATATGTACTCTTTGCACTTTCAGGTCACTACTGGTAAATTTTGTATGTTCTTAGGATATTTCTATATATTGCATAGTGTTTTCTAGCTATCTGCAGTGATTTCAGTGGTATACATTCCTGCCCTATATATCAGCACAAAATATTTCCTTTTGGTAGCACGAAATGATGTTTTTCTGGACTTCTTTTGTCATGATAGGAGTTAAGTTTCCTGTACTATATGTGTGGCCTGCAACAGACTTAAAGGGTCTTATTTTTCCTGTAGTGAATATGAATTTTGCTCTTGCCAATAATAGGACTCAAACACACGTAGCAGATTTCAGAAGAAATTCCATGACTAGAATAAGAAAAATCTATGTTCAATCTTATTCCATCAATCACCAGCATTTTCTTCATCCACTGTGAATACCCTCACTGCTATTCAGGGTAGTAGAGGACTGGATTTTAAAAATTACATGCCTAGATGTACACTATGAAAATTAATTCGCTGATTATTTTTTAATGAATCATACTAAATTATTTATCTAAGCTAAGTGAATATTGCACCAAAGTCTTCAAAACGTCTGATACAGATGGCATTTTCAGTAAGATGCTATAAGTGCAGATAAGCCAAATTAACAGCCTTTGCTCAGCAAAGCAAAACCTTGTTGATTCTTAAATTTGTAGTACTGACTGAGCTTGAAGATCAAAGGGAGCCACTGATTCTGCCTACATAGCCATGCTTGAAGGTTTTTTTTTTCCATGCTCTAATGGACTACTTTCAGAAAAGGCTTTTCAGCAAGATAATGGTATGAAAGAGACAGTTCACAGTAACAATAGCCACTTACAAGGCAGATGGTTATCTAACAGCCACAATGGGGGACTCTAAGCAAGGTGGCCTGAAAATGTATTTTCATAGTTACTGATATGAAAGGCTGAGGCTTCTGTCTTGGAAAAACAAATTGACACGGACTCAGAGATGCTGCAGGAATGAGTCTTGACACAGTTTACATGTAACAGCTTCTGCAGGGTTTGTTTGTGTTTTTTTTTTTTTTTTTTTTTTTTTTAATTTATTTTGGCTTTTCCTTTTTTCTTTTTTTTTTTTTTTTGTTCATTTGTTTGCTTTTTTTTTGCTTGTGCTTTGTTTATGTTTTTATTACGATGACATAACCCTAGGTGTCTGAGCAGAATTGCACAACAACTGACCCTTCTGAGATTCAATTCTGAGAATACACTGTCAGTTGTCTTCAGCAGCTGGGGACTGGTTCTAGCTGAACATCCCTCCCTTCCATTGCGGGATGGGAGGTATGGGATGATGGGATTCCCTTGACATGAGTCTGTGTGCTGCTTACTGTGACCGGGAGGTATCTGAATCTGTCTTGCTGTTTGTGTTCAGGAGGTAGTTTATTTTTAATTTGACTCACAGGAATTTTTTTAGCTCATCATTAGCTCACATCTTGTCTTCCTTGTGAGCACCTTGGCATGGAATGGTCAGCACTGATTTGGTGTTTCCTAGGTCCCTTTCATGTAGGCAGAAATGGAAGAACTTGTCATATGCGAAGGAGTAAGCGCTATAACCATTTGAGCCACGTTCTGGGGGTTTTTATTCCTGCAAATGCAGGTTGTTAAAGCTCTTCTTGCCTCAGAGGGCTTCTCCATCCAAAACAGTGAGTACTGTTGCCTGTGACTCCTTTTTTTTTTTTTTTTTTTTCCTCTCTGTTTCCCATTCCCTCTCAGCCATGCTGCAGTTGCTTGGGAGACTGAGATTTTTGATCTAGCCTTCCAGCACTAGAAAAGAGGAGCTGCTGCCAGTGTGTTCTTCAGGAGGTCTTTGCTCCTACTTCTTGGTCTTGAAAAAATTAATTCATGTTCAGAACAAGCAGCAAAGATATTTAAAATGGAGATCTCTGCTGTATGATCTCATACACGTGGGTGAAGATATTGAGTGATATTTTGCATAGAGTGGAATATATCCCTCCGCTTTTCCTGTTGTGGACAATTTAGCAAATCTAGCAGGGAAGCCTGTCACTCTTGTAGGAAAGCCCAGAAGCTGTTTGTTATGGAGACTGTGCCCAGATTTCCTTTATCTTTAGTAAGAACTGCTTTTCTTTTTTCCTTTCTGTACATATTTAAATAAATAGAACCAAAGTTTTGATGGAGAGAGGAAAAGGTTAAGTGCTTCACAGGGCAAGGAGTTTAAACAGCTAGGCTGAAAGGCTTCTTGTAGCAGTGGCTAAAAGAAGAAGATTGCTTTGCCTACTTCAGCATCACATCCAAGCAATGCTTTACAATAGAAGCTAATCCAGCTATGGCCAGAAAGTTAGAAAACCGGCATTTGCCAACATGACAATCTCTTTCCAAGGTCCAGTTCTGCGGTGACAAAGCTTCCACTGAGTCCAGTAAGAACTGGAGAAGGTCCTTGATCTCTTAATCTTAAGGAAATAGGAAGTGTTTCTTAAATAAGTCTTCCTTTTTTTGTAAAGATGAACATTATTCAGGTGATTGTGCAGTCTTTTATATTACTCTAGTAGTATTTTCACTGAGCTGAATGCAAAACATCTTTCCATTGTTTTTCCATTTTAACAAGCAGCCACTCCCACACATAATGCCAGTGCTCAGCATGTTTAAATTACAGCTAATACACTCACTGCCTTCCTTAATTTAACCTGTGATGATAAAACCAGGATCAGATCCTTTTCAGTGCACTAAAACCCTGGCTTATTGTGGTGGTGTTCGTGTTTTTTGATACGGTAACTAATGATGCCTCCCTTTAATTATTACACAGCCACGTTTTAAATCTGTTTTTAGGGAAAATGGTATGTAGGGACTGAATGGTAAGATCTTTAACCAATTTTTATTATTTTGGATGGTGTTGCATCAAAACAGTTGCTATTTCAGTATCAGGTTGTTTCCATGGGCTTTTTATACAGATGCATTGGAAGCTTTGAACATAATGTGCTCGTAAAAGGAAATTTGCTACATCTGCTTTGAATTAAGCCTGACCTTAAAATGTAAAAGCTACACATCTGGTGATGTTTCTTAGTTAATGGCAGCAAAGGGAAAGGTCTGCCCCAAGTCACCTGCACCCCGTGGACTGGGGGAGCAAGGCACTGTCCCCAGGAGAATTTGCTGCCTGTTTCAGCAGAGGGGTGCGGGGGATCACCATGAAGTGTCTGCCAGGTTGGATGGCAGCAGGAAAAGCTAGGGTTGTGGTGCTGTGCTGGGGTGGGAGGGTTGGGAAGGTGACTGGGAGATGGGCTGAAAGCAAGGGCTGGACCTCTGGTTCTTGTGGAAAAAGAGAGTTAAACATATGCGGGTCAAATCTGGCTCCTCTTTTTCTTGCAGTGATGCTCGGATTGCTGTGTCACACTGAGTTAGGAGCCTGACTGTGGGAGTCTGGGCGTGCTGAAGCCAGTGCTCCTGCCGGTGGACTGCAGTGTGACCGCTCGCATCAACACCTGAGCAGTGCCCAGTGCCTTCGTTTCTGAAGGCAGTTTTAGCACAGAGACTTCCACAAATCCCCCATAGCACAGCACTGACCCAAGGCATCTCATTGCGCTTCCCTCCTCATTTTGCCAGGGGGATGTGAAGACCCAAGCCCTTGGCAGGGTGGTGAGCACTGGCTGCACCCTTGCAGCCTGAGGGCAAGTGGGGAGGGAGTGTAAGACACGCTGTGCAGCAGCACCACCAAGTCCTAGGTAGAGCGCAAGTCATTTTCTGCAGCATGTGGCTTGGTAAAAGCAATGTTATCCTGCTTTTCAAAAGAGGGAGCAAGACTAAAGCTGTTGCCTTTGTGCCAAGTTGAAGTAAATCCTCTGCCGTGGGACGGATTGCAACAGTTGGGCAATATCTCAGACCACCAGTATTTCCTCTGAAATCAGTGGATCTCTTAGCAGTGTGGGTTGTTACTAAGATTGAGTGAAGGTCCCATAATTTGGCCTCATCTGAATTGTCCTTGCTATGTTTGTCATCAGAGTCTGTCTCAGAAAAGATCTAGTGTTGAGGCTTGTGGCCCTGTTGAAATGGGGGATGAGGTATGAATGTGGTTGGTGGAAAATGCAGATTCAGTAAGTCCAGAAAATACAGCATGGCTTCGGTCTTCTATCACAGCCCAACTCTGCTTAAATATCATGGTGTGCCTGAGGAAAACATAGCAGGGACTGCTTCACGCTGCATCTGACAAACTGATGCTCTTGGGGTTTCCTACGTGCTGAAAGGGACAGATGTGTCCTGTTACAAGTCACTTAGCCTGTTTCTGTAAGATGTGTTATAGCTGACAGATCACTGTTAATTACAATTTTCCCTCGTATTTTTTGTATCAGCCACCTCCAGTAAGGTAGCATATGACCTATTCAAGATAATGGGCAAGTAAAGCCGGAATTCCCCATTCTTCTTCTCTAAATGGTTTGCTATTAATCTGGCAAGTCTGTGTGCACCAACTTTTTCTTAGTGAAAGCTCACAACACTCTGGGGGGTGTTTTTATAAGAGACTGTTAGACACACTCTGCTCCTTTCCACCTCTACAAACTTCGGTGAGTATGTCTCCTTGAATCACTCTATTCTTAACGTATTTACAACCTGATAGCAATAGATGTCTTTCTTCCCTGGCAGTTCACAAGGATATACTAATCAGTGTTTATTATATTTTTAATTCTGTAAATATTTATTTTGGTACTCTGTGTATTTATTGGCACTGATTCTGGTGTTTGCTTATGTGTCATTGTAAACGTTGATGGTTTCAATAGTCTTGCTTCTAATGAATGTAAGGAACTCAGACTAACTGCACTTTTCTTCCATTCAAAAATCTTACAGTGAAAAATATTCCCACTGTCATATTATGTGTTATAATGAATACGATTAATAAAATCAGTTGTCACTTTTCATTGGTGAACGTGAAGATTACTTTTTGATGTTCAAGCTAGAGATAGAGCCAATCTGTTCAGTGCAGTGGAAAATACTAGGCTTTTGAAAGCAAGACATTAGGGAATTATGTCCCCAAAATAGCATAAAAGAGAATACTTGGGCATGTGTGCACTTTAATTTTAATGTAGAAATGCCTTTAGCAATTTTACTAATAACATCGTAGAATAACTAGACTAAATTCGTTACTTAGGGGAGGGCTTTCATAAATGAGAGTTTTGGACCTCTGGTCTTCTGTTTCATCAGCATGTGTTTTGTTTTTGTTTTTGTTGTTGTTTCCCCCCCTTAAACTACTTAGACAATGGAAATGGACCGAGTTTCATTCCGTTTTTCAAATCAGCTTTGCTTCCTGGTTCTCATGGTCGGAAGCCAGCAGGGAAGCTGGTTCTCTTGGCACAAATTGACTTTGGAGTTGCAGTTTTGGTGTGACAGCTAGAAAATGCAGTCTGCCGCAAGCTACATTTCCCACCTTTATAATGGGGACCTGACTACTAACGTGATTATGAAGTGACATTTATTAGAACCTCTGTTTTGCAACTTTCTCTAAATTTCTTGCATTTAGAAGATGCATAAAGCATTTGCATCAGTCTAGTTTTAAACGTTATGTTTATTTACTTCACTTAGCTAAGTAGCACTACCTTGCTAAGGGTTATCTCATGTTACTACTTGTCCACAGAAGATATTGAACCAGCCAGAATATGAACTGACATAAAATCTACTCAGAAGTTTTCAAGAAACAACAAAGCAAAAGGTATGAAAAACTCATTATGCAAGTAAGGAGCGGGACATGGTGACAGAGTATAAATTGATCCTATGTTCACAGAAGCATAACTCCTCTTTCCAATAGCTGGAATGAGGCTGAAGAAATGTTTTCCCAGTTATTTAATGCATAAGCAATCTTACATTCAGGCCTTCTTAGCCTATGTCCCCTATTGCATGTTCGTGTCTTTTATCTTATGCATCTGGAAGCAGAAGAGTTGTGGTTTAAATTATTCCCTGCTGCAGAAGATTGCCTAGGGATTACCTTGCTTGTGTTCAAGTATAACTACTGGGATTTTGGGGGGCAAAGTAAAGTACAGGGCAAAAGTATAGCAACGTCATGAATCTTGATAACTGTAGATCTGTGTGATGAAGCTGTTAACACCTTCCACAAAATCAGATACAGTAGCCTGGCAAATCCACTGTGATGGAAAAAATTGAAAAGTCTCCCGAAACAAGGAGACTTGGCCCAAATACTCTTTTTGAAATCAAGATGAAGAGGCTGAGTTTCTAATATTGAGTTAAAAGTCCCCTCCCAATTAAAACCATTCCGAACAGTACATCTCTATGATTTCCATGGCCACCTTACTGGAAAAGTGTTTGCAATGGGAGTGATGACCTGGAAATCTCCCTGTGACCCATTTGTTGAAGATGAATGCTCCATCCAATTTGCAAATCTATCAGGCAAGAAGAAGAGAATATTCTTGACTCCTAGTAATTGCTGAGGAATACCGGCAAGACCAATGAACCGGTCAACTGACTGTGAGTACTAGTCTCATTTTAAATCCTTTCCCTTGAATCATGGTATTTTTCCCTTTCAAAGTGATCATACAGGAGTTATTTACTAGGAGCTCACATTGAGCAGACGCCTGCTCCTACCTACCACGGTGCACATCTGCTTCCAATTAAAACCATTCCACAATGCCCTGAGGGGGATGGGAAGGAAGCTCAAAGGTTCTGCAAAGGATTATTTCAGCAGTCACGGATGCTGCTGTGGCAGCTGAGAACCTGCTTCATCTCTAATGACACATCACTCCTTTTGCTCTGCAAAGACCCTTAGCACTTGGCTCAGATATTCGGTTAAATCCTGGGAACAGGAGGTCTCTTGTTCTGACGAACGAAGGAGACTTGTCCTTGGCCAATATGTGTGTTTTTTCCATCTTCAGAAAAATTAATATTTCTTAAAAGATATAGATGGAGTCCCATAGCTACTATTCTAAACAGAACAAGACAAACACAAGGAGTCTGTTGAAGCACAACTCCCCACAGCTACTCCAAAGACTAACAACCAACCCATGCTGATGCTGCGTCCCTACGCAAAGACCCTTCACAAAGTGGCTCTATGCAGCACTCCCACATGAATCCCAGGTAAGATGACCTAGAGCCAAGGGTTGCCACCAGAGGGGAAGGGAGGGCTTGTGCCTTCCAACAAAACACTGGTCTGGACCAAGGAGGTCCAAGTCCCTCTTCCACCACTTTCCTGATTTACAGAAGGCTGCAGGTACCACATTTTAAAGTCTGGTCTACAAAATCAGCTGCACCTAGCCGTGGTGTTGCTCAGAATTTGTGGTCTGAGGTTTTATGATAAAATTTCACTATCACTCAAGCGCCTGCACCGGGCAGGCTCAAAAGCATCGTGTGGCTGGGTCTGCTCTCCCATATGTCATGGTGGGAGTCATGGACAGGCTCTTCTTCCAGCCACGTCAGTCTTCTCTCTTGGGGTCACCTGAAATTCATGGGTCCCTTGGGCAGAGGGGAGACTTGAGTAAAGATCCTCTGGGTAAAGGTCCCAAATCAGCAGAAGCTGACTGGGTAGAAGTGCACTTCAGCATCATGGAGGTGGTGGGAGAGGTTGAGGCAGCTAAACCTAGGGCAGCCTGAAGCCTTGCAGGCAGCTGTGTTCTCTCCTGCTTCACGGGGAGATGGCTGCCCCCAGAACACCTACATGGCTCAAGGTGCTTCAAGAACATATTCAGCTGTAGGCCACCGCAGCATGGGAACAAATGGTGCTGAGCTCCCTTGCGTGGAGCTGGGAACCTGCAGGGAGACATGCAGAATGCAAAGTAAACAAAAATCCTATGACCAAACAGTATTTTAAGGACAGAAATTATGCTAGATCTGTCCTGTTCCTGCCCAGCTCCATTTGTTCCCCTGTAAAGATGAAAACACAACCTAATTTTGCAACAAAATAGATTTGAATAAATAAAGGCAAATGTGTCTTAGTAAATATGAGCAGTGAAAAACCTGCTCTTGATTATGGCTGCGAAGATACTGGCCACAATCTAAAGTGGATATGAAAAAAAACATCTGTTCTACTAAAATGATATAGAGGATCAGGAAAATGATGTTAACAAAAATCAAATGGATTGTTCTGAATATTTCTTAAGAAAAAGTAGATAAGAATTCAGCTAGCTTTGGTCTGTCTTTACAGTAGGGATATATTACATCTACATGTGTCTTTCTCTGAGTTTCTGCCCTTCACATTCTACACTAATAGATTTTGTTTACTGACAGATAACAAATTGTACAAAAATGCAGCACTTACAGTGAAGAAATCAATCCTGCTATTCTCTTGCTTATAGATGTCTTTTTTTTCCTCATGTTAGCAAATCAAGCTTTTGATCCTTCCAATTAGACCATATCCAGTCATTATCATGCCACATTTCATGTCTGATTACGCAGCTGCTGCATCTAAACAGCTTCATTCAAATCAGTAAGAAATGCTCATATGCAGTAACTGCAGAAATGGTGCTTGCATCCTTTGCAGAGCTGCCTATTGCTTCTTTCTCAGGGGCTTAGAATATTTATGTCTATTATCATTAAATGATGTTGAATTTGTCTGTTTGGTTGTTTTTTTTTGTTTTGTTTTGTTTTTTTCCTAGGGTCTGATAGAAAACCCTAGCTATAGATAGAAAACACCAACCATAAATCTGCAAGACTTATGAAAAAACAGTTGGACCACATTACACAGTTAACTTGTCTATGCCGGATCTTAATTTTCTCTCAAGATGTAACATGTATTCAGACTGATTTAAAATAAATGACTGTATTGGAAAACAAAACAGACATAAGAGTACAAGCATAAAGGCAAATGTCAGCCCCTGGCTCTGAAATGACTAGGACCCTCAATCCAAGCTATGAAACCTTACATTTCTGCCTCAGCTCAGGCAAACACACAGCACTATTTATAGCACAGCCTTTTACTACCCTTCTGTTAGAATAGGCTTCATCGGAGGATTTACATGACTAACCAAAAGCAAAAGCCTTTTGTACTTCATTTCCACAAGGGAAGGCCAGTGTGAAGCTGGTGTTCACTGGGCTGAATTACAGAAAATATCAGTTACTAGAAAACCAGTTACTAATTCAAAGGCATCTGTTACCATGGCATAGGTCTCTTCTTCCCTCTCCATGCCCCAGATTTAGCACCAATGATGGGAGCTTACTGAAAGCTCAAAAAGAACAGTTCTTACCTCTGAAAAATAAAATGCATAGTCAAGGAAGACCACATGTTTTCATGGCAACTAAGGAGTGAAGGGTTAAGACCTAGGAGATGGCTCTGAACCAATAAACAGCACAAAAGACTCTTATTAGCAAATCAAGAGCCCAATGTGCTCTCATTTCCCCCTTGTATCTTCAATTAAACCCTTTGGGCCACAAAGTTACTGTTCCTGCCAAGGCCAACAATCAGCATGAGGTGATTATTTTAGATTCTGCTACATACCCTGAAGTCTCGTGAAAATGAAAATCAACCCTCCCTTCACCCTTTGATACGATTTCCAGGGCAGGGCAGGCCCATCAGCTAGTCCCCATCCTTTAATCTCACTATGCCAGCTGCAAGCATCCAGGCTTTCCCCAGAGATGCCACTTTCTCACAGATGTGTACCTCCTCCTGCCTTCCAGATGGCAGTGGGCTTCTTAACAAGCTCCCTGATTTCTCTTTCCCCCTTGGGATTTTGTTTCAATGCTATCTTGTCATATCTGTTTTTCTCCAGTTGGATGATGTGCAGGAGCACAAGATGTAATGCTTCTTCAAGAGGTTACCAACCTGCAGCTCCCGTGGCCGTTTCAGACCTCCCCACTCCAGAAGTGCTGCTGTGCAACGAGGATCACTAATGCTCTGGTGTGACGGTGAGAGCCCCTGCCCCGGCTGCCGAGAAGAGGTAATGACCGCTTTGTTGAGGTCTGCGGGCTGCTTGTTTACTCGTCTTGTTCTGCATCACTGAACCTACTCTTTCCTCCCTCGAGCTTTTCCACAGGGCTTCTTGGGGCTCCCTGGCACTGTTATAGGGCTGTTTAACAAGGCTCGGGAAGGAGGAGAACGGCTGAAGAATAGGGCAGGGAATTGGAGTCAGGCTGTGATATCCTTTCACGCATCCTCTGTGACCTTCAGTGCAAAACTCCACCTCTTTGCTTTTTCCACCTCTAAATGGTGATTTTGATCATTCTACAGGAAAGGTTTCATGTAGTCAAATCCTTCACATTTTACTCTACTGCCTGTGAAGCAGTTTGAGACATGGGTAGGGGCACGGAGCAACAGCAGCACTCTTTCATTCCCCCCATCCTGCCCAGATTCGCCAGGGGCAGATGTGGCCATAACCTGAATGAGAAGAGGGGAAGGAAAACCCTCTTTCCCATATTTTTTGTATGGAATGTCAGTGGTAAGTTCCCAGGGTGAGAATTTGGCTGAAGAGAGGCCTTGGAGCTGCCTTCCTATCTCACTGGCTATAGTGCTGATGTCCCTGGAGCTCTGCAAATGTGAGATTAAAGAGCTGGAGAGGAAGGGTATCCAGGGGAACTAGCTGCATCATGGAGCAGTAGGAGAGGGGTGTTATACCCCACTGAAGCCCCACAGTGGGGATCCTTCCCCTGTCAGGGGCAGGAGAAGGAGAGACGTGGGGGCTAAAATGTCTTGGGCCTCTTGATATATCTGTCCTTAGACCTGGCTACAGATACTCTTGCTGCCAGTTGGCCTTTCTGCAGTGTCCTGCACAGCTTTGACCTGCTGAGGGCCACAGACTCTCCACTTTCATGAAACTAATTGAGAAACACCAGAGTAGGAATTAATACCAGTCATAAGGGGAAGTGCCTCAGCTCTCCAGTAAATCACCCAGTGCCAAAGTTAGATGTTATAACATTAGAAGATATATCCCACTGGAGACACGTTAGTTAATTTAACAAGGTTTTGCTGTGGGCTCTATTTCAGTGACTGGTTTTGATCCTGGAGCAGTGTCCTGAGGGCTCCTTGGCCCAGCCCGTATCTGCCTGAGTGTGGTTCCCACCTCTGTGAGCCCCCTCCTCTTGGCACTCCTTGGGCTGTCCCTGCCAGAGCCACAGAATTGCAGAGGCGTTGAGGTGGGACCGGACCTCTGGAGGTCATCTGGTCCAACTCTGCTCAAAGAGGGCCGCCTAGAGCCAGTTGCCCAGGACCATGTCCAGATGGCTTTTGAGGAGGGAGACCTTCCCGGGCAACCTATAGCAGTGCTTGATCACCCTCACAGTATAAAAGTGTTTCCTGATGTTCAGAGGAAACCTCCTGTGCGTGAGTTTGTGTTCATTGCCTCTAGTCCTGTCACTGGGCACCACTGGGAACAGCCTTGTTCTGTCCTTATTTCAGGTATTTATCTACATTGCTGAGATCCCTTAAGACTTCCCTTCTTTAGCCTGAGCAAGAGAGATGTTTTCTAGAAGAAGTGTCACAGGTCACAGCACTGCCAGAAACACATTAGAGAAATGTGCTGGGGTCAGGGACTGTCCCTCCTCAGCCACACGCCATGCTTTGCCCCACAGCTGGCATGCATGGGTGCATGTCTGCAGCCCAGTGAACCTGGAGAACATTCAGGATCAGGTACTGTCCCAACAGGGAAAGAAGGGACACACAAACCCTTGCACTGTGCACGGTGGCTTGGAGCTGAGAAAGAGATGGTGGTGGGGTGGTGGAACGACTGGAGGGGTTTCTTTCTAAGCACTAACACCAGCTTGTTTTGCCACAAACTGGTGCATAATGGCCTGAGGGAGCTCCATGCACCTCCTCACTGCAGTTACGGCGAAGCTGCTGCTGCTGGCAGTGCATGTGAATGCTGCTGCTTTCTCCACGTCCCAGCTCACGCTGCTTTTTCCTGTTAGATGCTCACACAAAGAGATAATTTCCTTTGTGAAAGGTGAGGCACCAGCCCAGCAAGCTCTCGACTGTGAAGAGCAAATGATTTATTTAAGATGTCTTTGTACTCTGCCGTGGACCCCCATATGGATGAAAGCCTCTTCAGACTGGTGCTGTGCCAGAGCTGCAGCCTCTGTGGTTTTACAGCACCAGTAGACCAGACAGAAGGAATGGGAATCTGGAGAAACCGAGTCCACACCGAGGAAATGTGTTGAAGGGGAAGAGGCACTCAGAGGACCAAAGGACACCTGTGGTTTAGTCCATTTTCTCCTACTCAGCTGCTGCTTGCCTGCATGTGAACCAGCCTATCTCCTCACCGGAAATTTGCACGGCACAAATGTCACTTATTGGAGTGTCTTCTGCTCCAGCTGTCCAAGCGTGGGTGCAGGAGAGGAGCCCAGCTTGTGGCTGCTGTTTCTGTCCAAGCTTGCGCCAGCTCCAGGGACCATTCTCCACTACAACTCGAAGGTCTGATGCAAATTAGTCCCACGATACTCTTCATCAGGAGAGCTCCGTGAGCAATATGTGTGATAACTTCCCACCGCTTATCTTCCCCTGCTGCAGTTATTATCAGACTGTGTGCTTTCAACAGCCTACTTCCACTGAGGACCCACCACCTGCAGAAGGACTTGTGTGCCGCTGAGGTGCTCTGGCTCTCATCAGGCTCTGAGCCTGCTCGTGGTGGTGGATGAGAGCTTCGCAAGTCCTTTAGGCTGAGAGAGGATCAGACCTTTGCAGAGGGGTTTCAAACCCCTCCAGTGTTAGAAAAGCTACAGTGCTTACAAGGCACAACTTCAACTTCTGTACAATTTATAATTTCCTTTAATTGCTTAAAGTGCTCTAATTTTTACACCATTGTGAAAGGATCTTTGTTTACAATGATTGCAGAGGGTAATATTTCTAGCATGGGTAACCATGGCAATGAATAATTCTATTCTCAGGAACTGTGCCAGCTGCACTAATGCCTTATAGTAGCACTCAAGCAGTTTGCTAATGAGAGACTTCTTGTTTATTGTAGGAGGACATTTTCCTGTGTCCATGTATTAGCCTGTAGTTTCTTAAAAGCACATTCTTGATCAGTAATACATGGATAAAAAAAAAACCAAAACAAACGGAGCAAATCTCGGTTACACAGCTCCTCTTGCATGTAAGGTTTTCTGTTTTTTTTTCTTGGAGATTGTATTATAGAATACATTATTTAAAGAAACTTATGGTATGCAATAGTCTGTTTTGTTTTTACTACCACCTTCTAAAATATGGATGATCTTAGGATGTTCTAAAGCAGTTGTTTCTTACACAAAAAGACACCACCCTGCAAACTGATCTAGTCAAACATATGTGGCTTTTATCACTAGAGGAAGGACTTTATTTTAAAAGATTAGTCTTATAAAGAATTTTATTTGAGTAAAGAATAATTTTAAATTATATTACTTTATAAAAATATGTATTACAGCTTGGAGTTGAATTACTTCAACACCAAAGCATTGAAATTGTTTAAAATATTCTTCTCATCTATGTATAAACATGATTACTAGATTTGTAAAAGAATTAAATAAAATAAGTAAAATACATATTTTTACATGTTTTATTATTTAAATGGAATTTAAATTATTTTAACAATGAATATTCCAAATGACATACTTTTTTAGCTTATATGATTTAGGATATGTTCAATAGAAACCCTTAAGGAATAGCTAAACTACAGTTCTTGTCATTCCATGGACCATGGCCTCAGAGTACAAAACCAAGCAGGTGGAATAAAGCATCCTCTCCTGTTTTCAGAAAAACAGTAGTAGCAATCCCAAGTCTCTTATCCAAGATTGAAATCTTTAGGAAAGATTTATGGAGCAACTCTTGAATTGGGCAAAGTTGGTTTGAATGGTTCTAGCTTGAAGGTTTCTAGAAAAGCGTATCTCAGCCTTCTGTCTCTCTGATCAGAGAGAAAGGTGAATGTGTCCAAATAAACATCCCAACACAAACCTTCAGGTTTTTTCATGTCACAAAGCGGATTGATCTTTTTTCTACGGTTAATGATTTGGTGCCCTAATTAGTGGGCTCTGTTGTCACCAGTCTCTTAGGTGACTGACATCTGCCCAGAACCAGCTGTCGGGTGGCTCACGCAGCACATAGCCTCCATCCACAGGGCTCCTTATCATCACCCATTCGTGCTCTGCTCTCCAGGAAAGATCCTCTGCCTATATCCCTTAAGACAAAGCAAGATCCAGCAACTACAGTTTCTCAACAAGCTCAGTCTGTGTTGACTTAAACAAGAAATATTTCCCCAAAATTCTGCTCAGCCTGGGATAGCTTGGTTCTTCTGCAGCTCAGTGACGCTCCCACCTCTTTAGCATTTAAAAAAAGTAGGTCAGTTCTGAAATGAAAACAGCCCAGAAAAGCTGTAGTGATTTTCCACAAAACTGTCACAACTCAATTGCTGACTTTTGTCTTCCCCGGTTTCTTTTTCCAGCTAAGACTGTTCCCTGGATTAGCGCAAATGCTGACGTCACTTGGGTCCTCCTCTGCACCCTGAAACTGCAAATATTAATTCTGTGGAAATTTACAGCTCGTTTGCTTCTCTCCCTCCATTTCATCCCAGCGTGGATGGCCACTGAGAGGACTGGTGCTCCCAGCCCGGGAGCCTCCATCCCCACGGGGCTCTCCCCCTGGCTCCCCTCGGCACGGCAGCGGGGCCCAGCCTGAGCACACGTGCCAGGGGGGGGGGTACTGCAGAGGGATCTGATACCTGCTGGCCTGCAGGTTTCCTCCCCCCGTGTATGAAACCTTGCTGTCTCCTCTACCTGCTTTTACTGGAAGCTTAGAGATTTTCCAACAGGACGGTGGCACAGGAGCAGTTTCTGTGCACTGACCTGATGAACCCCAGTGGACCTGATGGCAGACTTGATGAACCCTGCAAAAAGTTGCCTAAAAGAGAAACAGTGGCTGACCTGGAGCAGCTGACCTGATCTAAACCCCGAGCTACCCAGTGTTTTCTGCTATTTTCGTGGCTACCCCAGATAGCTGCCTCGATGTGAGAATGCTCTGTTTCTGGGCTTTGTTTTTTTTTTTTTTGTTTTTTTTTTTTTTTTGTTTGTTTTTTTTTTTTGTTTGTTTTTTTTTTTTTTTTCTTTTTTTTTTTCTTTTTTTATGAAAGATGTACTGACAAAGAAAGAGCTACAGAAAGGGAAAAGAAAAAAAGGGAGTAGAGAGAGAAAGAGTCACTTCATACGGCTCTTCCAGATGGCAGATACCCAAGTTCAGGCTCTTTCTTGGAGGTGTAAATCCAGCATTGAACTTCTTAAAGTCCACAGAGTTACCCTTGATTTACTCTGGTGTGCACGCAGTCCCGGCTGGCAGAGCTGCTGCAGTAGTGCAGGATAAGTGCTCAGGAGCAGGGAGGTTGCATCAAGATTAGATAATAAAGCTTTTCTGAAAGAGATGTATACAAATTCCTGCTGGGTTTGGGAGCTCGTGATGGGACCAGTATTTTGCACAGTGCTGTGGCCGTTCCTCCCAAGAGAGCTGAGCTAGGATCCCACCTCTCACTTGGCTGTGGGCAACAGATTTCTGCAGAAATCCTCTCTCCCTTTCAGGCACGGGGATGTGCTGCCCAAAAAGCTTCCAGTGAGGGGACTCACACCACAGAGGGTTAAACTGCTGTCATTTCTGAGGCAGTCCTGAACTCATCCTTTTCTGAGGGCTGCTGTGCTGCTCATTAGAAGCAATTAACCTCCAGTGCCATGCTCTTCTGTCAGTTTGCACCACCATCATAGGCCTACTCATCCGTGAGGAAGCACCTGGGCATCCCACGCCGACCAGCGTCTCCTCCCGTGTCTCGCTTCACTCTCACCCCTCACAGCTGGTTTGGGTAAGTGTGTGCATGGACATAATACATTAATGGCAGTCACACCTAAGCCCCACGAATGAGGGGAATCCTGGACAGCTTCCGCTGCTGCTGCAAATTAAATTTGTGATTGAATTAGATGCAGTTTGAGAGGTGAGCCATTCCCCAGTGCCTGGGAGACCTGTAATTACTCCGTAAGAAGGCTAAAGAGGAACCAGTGCACTGATTTGGGAAGTTTTCTGTGATATCTCTTTTCCTTAACATTGGTTCCAACTGTAGATGATGTAAAACATTGCCATACCTCTCCAGAGACCTCTCTTCATGGACAAATTGTTACCAATCTTTGGCATCCCTAGGACCATAGGAGAAGTTATTGCTTAGCTAGGTCAGAGGATGGTTTTCAACACCCTTCTGCTACATACATTATTCTCCAGACTCTGTATAATCCTATTTTCCTTTCAGAGCTATGACTGATGTAAAGGAGCTTGGCTTAAGGGTTTCACTGCTGGTTTTACAAGTAGCACTGTCTGTCTGAGCAGTTTCCAGCACGTGGGCTGCATGTTGCAAGGCAGTTGCCAGCAGCCACTCAAGGTAGTGGGACTCAGTCTAACTTTTTCTCTCTCATCTGCTGATTGATCACCTGTAATCCAAACCCCAGTCAGAGATCATAAATGTCACATGAGACACTACAGATATCAGATCTCCTGAACAGCCCAGAAACCCTCCACAAAACATGTGGGAAACCCTGAAACTCTCATCTGGGAAAAGGCGAAATCTACTTGCCCTGGGTCAAAAAGGTTGGTGATATTATCATGCAAAAATATATGTCCCCATTAAACTTCACATTACCTGCCCCACCAGAGACTCAGGGAACTGTGGTATCCACCACTTGATTTGTTTGTCAGCCATGATTTTAATTTCTCATTTTCACCAAACTAACTTGGTTTTCCTTTTTTTTAGAGCCTCTGTTCACATAGCTTGCAAGTCATTAAAAAGTAACTTTTGTAAAGACTACAAAAAACAGTTTTATGATAAAGATGCTTTACCAGCATTAGAAATCTGACTGGATGTGGCCCATGGAGGATCCCTGCTGGGCACAGGAGCTGCACAGGAGCTTCCAGCCCAGACAACCCGAGGAAGGCGACTCTGTAGCTCCTGGCATAACCGTGCCACGTGTAACAGCTTGGAGTGGTAACCCTTAGACCCACATCTACAAAACTCTAGTCTGTCCTACTCCTTTATCCACACCTGTCTACCAGTGCTCCCAACTCTTTTTAAGTTATGTTGCGTTTCAAGTTCATTTCTGAGAGAATTTCAGATTATTTTTGAAAACTTGTATAACCAAGAGGATTGCAGGGGGGATTTCTACTGCAGTCTGAGCTGTTCCTGGTCTGCTCCCACTGAAACCACCACTCTGAGGCTTTGCCAGGGCCTTTGGGATTTGGGGGAGAGGGGGTTGCAGCTCTGACACCATCTTTTTGCTGCCTCCTTCATACTGGTGGAGCAGGCAGAGTTTACCTGGCTCCTCACTGATGCCAAGAGGATGAAACGCACTGCTGCCCTGCCACACTGCCCTGTCGTGCTGCCAGCACCCGCTGGCTGCTCGGGAGCTGAGCTCTGCTCCTGCTCCTGTCACTGAGCTGAGGAGGACACACAAGTCACCATGTCTCCTGCTTGTCAAAGGCAGAAAAACATCCTTTCATATAAAACTGTTTTGACTTGTGGCTGATGTGCCCGACATGTTCAAGCGCCGAAAGGGTTATTTAATAAGTGTCCCTGCAAAGTGCAGGCTGCATCCATAGCCCAAGAGGAGATGCTGGGGGCAATGGTTTTGGCAACGTTTCCTTCCACCCCTGCAGCCGGTGAGCCCGGGAGCTGAGCCTCGGCGGCCGGCACGGCAGGAGGGACGGCAGAGGCAGGCAGACCGACTTTCAGCATGCAAGCTGCCGTCTCCTCGCCTCGCTAAGCTGGTCGGATCCCTAATGCACGCTGCTCCCAAGGGCCTGGCGTTGCTGCTGCCTTCTCCTGCTGCTGCCAGAGCCCGGCACCAATCCTGCACCCAGGCACGTGCCGCTCCCTCTGCAGCTCCGAGGGGCATAGGCAGGGCAAGAAACCTCGTGAGGGTGGATGGAGGAGTTCAAAGGCTTGTCGAGCAGAGTCTGTAGGAAGACACATGATGGAGAATTAATAATAGACTTTCACAATGGTGAAAAAGAGTTTTTGAATGTGGAAAAAAAATCGCTCATCTAGTTAAGCCTTTCTCAGTTTGGAGCTTTTCTACCTGCTTAGGGCCTAAATTCCCACTTCTGCAGTTTGTATGAAGGTAGCAGTCCCACACAGTGTCTTTTGTGTCTAGGATCAGGAATTACTACTTTTTCCCAGTATTGAACACAGGCCTGGGAAGAGGCTGAGTCTTCTGAGCTGAATCTTCCCTCATTTTTTTTTTTTTTTTTTTTTTTTAATTAATGCAGCTGCTACAATCTTCCAGCTGCTGTTGAGGAACAGTCTGGAATGACTCATGACACTCTCCAGCTGTCCCTTGTGATGTCTGGACTGAAGTGGATGGGATGATTTGCCACGATCCTGCCTGGCTGTTTACGCTTTGCAAGCCATGCAAAGGAATAGGTTGGTTGTGGAGCAGTGAAGAGCTGGAGTGAGCCTGTTGCAGGCAGGCTGCCCTATGCGGGGCTCAGGGGCTGTAGACTTGCCTGAAAACAAAACAAAAAAACCCAGTGAAGAAATAAGGGTAGCCTAGCCATTATCTGGTGATTTCCATTACAAAGGAGCACCACAGACCATGGCAGTATTTCGGTGATGTAACCCAATCCTGTACCCACAGGCAGAACTTAGCCCTCTGTGTCCTGGCACAGGAGGTAGAGGAAAGCCATGGAAGTAGGTGCACCAGGGTGAGTGCATTAACTTGATGTTTTGGGATATAATTCTCAGAGTTAAAATGCATGAACGGAGATTTTACACTGAAATCTATGATTTCCTCCAAATTCTTTTCTTTTGTGCTTTTTGCGTGCAAGCTTTTGTCAGTCAATTGCTACACAGCATTTTACAGCGTGTCTTTTGTGTAGTGGTCCTTTCAGCTGTCATGCTCTGATCACATTCAGCTTAGATGTATAGAACATTTATTGTTTGCTTTGGGAGTTTTTTAATGAAAGTTTCATTTAATATTCAGCCTTACTTGCCGTTTCTCAGCAAGATCAACAACCTGTTGAATTTCACTCAGAGCAACCTCAGTGCACCAGTTATGGGTCTACGTTTTGTTTCAATAGTTTTAAATAGGCCACAAGACCGTCTGTGTCAGTCATGTGTAAGAGTGAAGACAACAGAGGTCTAAATACAGACAATAATAGAAATTACCATCTTTTTCCTTTCCTTCTCTCTCAGGCTCTGACCCATTTGTTCCCCCATATCTCATCTCTGGTAAATGCCTCGAGCTCCATCTAAGGGTGTCCTGTCAAGGGGAAAAGAGAATTATGTTTGCTTTCTTCCATTGTTTATGCTGTATGGACCAGGCCTAAAAGGTTTTCCCCCCTTTATCCAATATTATTCTCTTGCTTTCTTTTTATAATAACTCCAGGGCTTGTCCTAATAGACTTGCTGGATAACTGGAGTAATACAGTTATATACAAAAACTGCTTTGCTGAGAGGAGTAATGGTTTTTCATTAAGACTGTTAATGTCCTTTGGGGATTTTATTCTGTTTCATTGAAACACCTAAAAATATGTAGGAGAAAATATACTCTTGTTAAATGATGGGGTAATTCTGCCGTCTTAGCTAAGAGTTGGACAACCACTATCTGAGACATCTCACAAATTCTTCAGTAAAAACAGGGAAAGCTAAAATTGACATTTTACATATACTTTTCTTTTAGAGCTATGAGAAGCAGTCCCAATCCTCTTATGCATTGTTTTTATATAGAAATAAAAGCACAAGCAAGAGCACAAGCCAATTTTTTTGTTTTCCTTGGTAGGTCACTGCTAACAGAGTGTTTTTTGAAATCCCAGCAATTGCTACTAATCCTGACCTGATTTGGAGTCTTTTCAAATCACACAAATAAAACCAGGTTGACAAAGCTCGGCTCAGAGACTGGTTTGCATTCATTTATCTCAACTGGGACTGCCACAGGGGCAGGAGAAGCACCACCAAGCCGATCAGCTAGCAGTGTTGCTTTCAGGAACACTTTATTACTCTGGAGAAGCAGCATCCAATCCAATAAACTTCCTGGGGTTGCTGGTGTGTTGGCCATGGCAGTAGCAATTGCTGTATGTGAACAGTGGCCTCCAGAAACAGGAGTTTTTATCTTTCTCTCTTAGCATTTTCTTAAGTTTCCTCTTTCCAATATCCAGCCTGCAGCACTGACCTTCCCCAGCATGTTTCCTCTTCTGCACGTCCCTGCCTGTTATTTCAAGGGGAATTGAAGCTCTTTAAAAAGCCCTGGGAAAGGGCTTCCCTTTTGCTACCCAGGCTGCACATTTGCTGTATTTCTGCCACGTTATAGTAGGGCTCCAGACCCACTTGTGGTCAGTCATTCTGGCAGGATCAATAACTCCAGGAGAGGAGGTTAGATGGGAAAATAAATTGACACTGAGTACAGTAATAAACATCCTGACTATAAACTCCTCTCACATACATATTCCATTTCCTGCAGAGTTTGTCACTTAAACATGAGGCAAGCTGTATTCAGAGAGGAAGGTGGGAATGATGAGGAAGGAGGAAGAAGATGATCAAAGCACAAGGCATGACAGTGGTTAGTTTAACAACATGTGCTTCTGTGGACGTGTTCTAGGATTTTGTTGCATCAGAAAAACCCATCTCAAGTAGTTTTGGGACACTGATGAAGTTTTATTGCTCTTCCCAACCCTTGTCTCTATACTCAGAGGTTTGTTGTTTTTTTTTTTTTTTTGTTGTTTTTTTTTTTGTTTGTTTTTTTTTTAAAGAATGTGAATCTCACTAAAATATCAGTATCCTATGACCTGGTCCTTGTACTGCTCTTCCTGTAATTCACTCCTGGGTTTTTCCTCAGAAGAAAGTGCTGCCAGTGTTCTTACTGTCTCCCTTCTGCAAATCATCCCTTTCACGAAGGCTCTTCACTTTAACTAGAGAAAAGAGATTTCTTCTCTAAAAGACCAGAATTTTATCCTCGTCACAGAGCTTTTACTACTGTATAATACGCAGCAATCATCTAATATCTGTCTTCTTTATCCATAAAATGAAAGCATTAATATCCCCATCTGTCGAAGATTACATGTAACATTCATTCCTCCCAGGATGTGATGGAGATCCATATTCCCTTCCATATAAGCACTTCTACCCCTTCTGTCCTAACGCCTGATCCAGGGCAGGAGCCTTGAAGAGAATTTCAGAAGATATTCACACTCTACTGCTTCATTCTCACAGAAAGGTAAATACATACATAAGCATATACTTGAACAGGGGTTTCCACAAGTCATCGTGTACTCAGTATCCAAATAATATTTTAGTGCCATAAAAGGGAAGCTGATCTTAAGGAAACACGAGAATTTCAAATTCTGGGGCTGTTTTCCAGCAAACAGATTATATGCCTGCAGCCCTATGCTGTTTTCCCCATACATTTCAGATTCTCTAAGCTTGAAACCTTGCTTGGTGTGTTTTCCATGATGGTTGTCATTGGTCCATTAATTCTAGATGCTTCAGGGTAAATTCTGTCTGTGTCTTCCTGCATTTGATTTGTCCTCATCTACATAATCCATCTGTCCCGCAATCGAAGAGCTGTGTGCAGCTCTAGGTGCCAGGGAGCATGGGCTCAGAGTGCCGCTCTGAAAGGCATGGACAATAACCTTGCATAATTTCTGACTTCTTTTCTTAGCATCTGATTAAATTAATGTGATTCTGTGCATGAGTCATGTAATGAGTGTCTGTTTAAGGTACAGCTTTTCAGCCACGCTGCCTGTTTCTGAGAGGTGATGGATATCAGTAAATGGAGTTACAGGCGCTTGGTTTGTCTCAAGATCTCATCTGAAGTAGTGCAATAGCTCCTTGGTGTGGCCAAAACCCATGTGGAGTGCATCTTTGCCTCTGAGCATGGGTTGGGATCCAGCCCATGGGTGTCAGTCCACCTGGTTTCTTCATCCTGAGGACTTCAACAGCGGCTAAAACAGAGGGAGACACCAGCTCAGCCAGGGAGACCTCCAAGGCAGACAGTCTTGCATGCAGGAGTGCTATGGGCAGGCGCCCAAGCTCTCCAACACTGACACAGCCTCCCTGGATCCAGCCCTCAGTGACCCGGTCACAGGAACATTGGCAGTCTCCAGCAGATCTGCTCTGGTTCACGGGTCTGACTCCTCACTCAGATTTCCACATCAGACCTCATCTTAACTACTTAAAATAATTACCTTTGTCATGTGGCCCTCTTTATGTACAGTTCATTATGTTGTTTTCCCAAATAATCTTGGTTTATTTAGAATCAGCAAAGATCTGTGGTATCAGATCCAGATGGGCTAGAGGAGTCGACATCCCCCATCACCACCACAGCAACATCTGTCTCTGGCCTACTTGTGGCACACATTTAATCAGATATTTACAGTGGATGTGTCTGTGGATGTATTTGCACAGTGGAAAATCTCCCCGTTTTTATCACAGCCTGGTGCTGCTGGATTTTTTTTTTTTTTAATCCCAAATTTGGGGATTTTTTAAAGTTTTGGGATGTTTTCATTCATGTGAGCATGGCTGTAGGAGGACAGAAGGCTGAGGACAAGTAGCAAACCACAAGAGCATCCAGCATGTTGGATCTTAGGGAAAGATGAACAAAGATGCCCAACACAATTATACCTGCTGGACAAGCTTAAAACTTTCCCTACTAATATACAACCCACAGGGGTACTCTGTATATATCAATCTGGACAAAGAGCAAGAGGATGTGTTCACTTAGAAGTTGACTAAAACTATTTTTGCTTCCCCTTAGCATTTTTTGGCAGTTGCTGCTGCTTTAAAACTCTTCCAGAAAGGACAAAACATGTTGGTTTTTTTTTTGTTGTTTTTTTTTTCCAAAAAACTGTTTGCCTCTAGCACATTGTGCTTGAGCCAGCAGGCATAACCAAGAATTTTGCAATATTGTGTTTTGAGGAGGTGGGGAGGACTCCAAGGTCAAGCTCTATACCCAATGCGTGCAAGTAGCTTATGCCCTTGCCGCCAGACTCCCTCCCCTCAAGTGAGCATGGTACTGCCTCACTAAAAGAGCTTTGAAGTCTTTGCTCGGTAGTCACTCTGGAATGGTTCTCTGTTACTGAAATAATAGTTTTGTGTTGAGAATTTCCTTGCAAGTCACTCTCCTGCCAGAGCAGGCATTACTGGTTGGTTCCCAGGTTTGCACACCACTGAGGTCTGTGCTAACTTTGTCTCTTCACCGACTGCTTCAACACTGCAGGGAAATGAACGTAAGAGGAGACCAAAAGAACTAGGACAGGAGACAAATACTAGGAAATAATAGCTTGTAAGTGAAGGAGGCCCCTGAGGAAACACACGGACATGGATGTGGATCTGCATGAACTAAGTAACAACAGCAAAACACACCTTACAATTAAGGAAAATGAAAATGAGGTGAAATTTCATGTTGGGGATTCTTCTCCTGATGCTCATGCCACCTGGGAGCAATCAGCCCTTGAAGCCATCTGCCATGGAAAATTCCCAGCTCAGTTTCCTAGCTAGGAGACCCAGCACAGGATTTGGTGTGTAATCAAGCCTATAGCTTGCAAGACTTTTTTAACCATAAATCTTGGTTTTTCTTGGTGGCAGGGAAACATTGCTCTGGTTGATCCAGAACCTCCCTCCTGATGCTTCAGCCATGCACATGAGGCCACATGGGGTCCGTGTCCTTAGGATATCACTAGGCCATCAAGATGTTAGTCTTCTAATGGACTGCTTACCTCATGTGCCTCATAAGCAACAGAACTGCTGGTGCACAGCAGCAGGGCCATCTATCTCCCTCCCTGTGTCCCCAGGGACCAGCTCACCAGCATATTGGCTAAGGGGGCTGATTTGGGATAATTTGCCTGTCTGGTCTAGGAGAGGGTGCACGCCTGACAGCAGGAAAATTTGAGGAGGAAAGAGTGAATTTTGTGGGTCACAAAATCACTGCAGGAGAGAAGACTGGGCTATTTCCAGAGGTGAAAAGGAAAAGTGGTTTTGAAAGGACAGGTTGGAGTCAAAAGGAAAAGCATTTGCAATCCAGTGCTCTCTTCACTGGATTGTGTAGGTTTAGGGTACATCTGCACAGCCCCATGACCGACAGTTTGCATCACATATATATAATTTTAATCCCAGATGCATCTCCAGAGTAAGTCAACTGGTTCCCTCCAAGATGAAACCCACAGCCGAAACCCACAGCCAAAGGTTGGCATTCTTCTTGCTCAACTCATCCACTTCCCTCAGCAGAAGATCTGCCCCTGCACAATATTACCCCATGGTGGCAAACCTAGCACAGGACTGTACTGTGCATCAGGATCCTCTTTTCTTTCTCTACATCCCCTCTTGGAGGGCAGGACACCCCCAGCCCTCTCCTTCCCAACTCTTCCATGGCTCTAGGACACAAGTCACCTCTACTCTGCTCCAGCCTTTTCTCAAAGGAGTGCCAGGGACTCCTGCAAGGCACACTGTTGTCAGGAAGAGGTGAGTGGGACCTGGTTGCATCCCCTACCCATCCCTACCGCAACGCGGAGAAGCTCGGCACATTTCAGCACTAGAAGGGGAGGGAGTGGGACCCTGGGCAGGGAAGGGGACAAAAGAGAGAACAAGGCTGCTGCCGATACAGTGGCAGGAGCTCTCAGCTAATAATACTGCTGGTTTTAGGCATTTTATGTGTTTAGGATTGAGACGTTTATGGTTTAGGCATTTTATGTGTTTAGGATTGAGACGTTTATGTGTTTAGGATTGAGTGTTGATACATTCCCCATCACTAAGGATAAAAGCATTGCTGCAGCTTGAGATCACTGTGTTTGTAGGTGTGTTACTCTATGTGGGGTTTTTTGCATTTTTAAGATGGTTGTTCTAATAATGTCTGTAGGTCAACCTGCCCAAATTCAAGTTCCACTGCTGTACCACATGCTTGCTGGACTTCAGCCAATGCCACACGACATGACCAGTGCCTGTCTTTGTGCTTTGATTTTAGGAACTCTCATTACCAGAGGGAAAACAGATGCTTCCCATCCAGACTAATCAGGGAAGAAGTTTCGCCCAGGGGATGCATCTGCTTAAATATAGTTTAAATGCAGTAAAATTGGTCAAGTTTGAGGACCAGCAGAGCTCTGCAGTGAGGGACAAAACAAAGGGACTGAATACAAATATTAAAATCTGTGCTCACACGTGATTCTGGGGACTGTGCTGTGCACTTTACTATGAACTGAAATACCCGGAGGATAAAACAGCAGCTGGGATTAAAACAAAGCTGGCATCAGTCCAAAGTACCAGTAAATCACGTGGGTTTATTACTTTGCCAGAGATTTTACTGGTGCAGAAAGAAAAGAAAGTAGAAACTGATTTCTGCTAAACAAGGTTGTTAAGAGGAATCTCTAGCAAAACTAAGCCCTCATCCTGCAAAATCTCTCCCCAGTTCTTAATCCTAAAATTAACAATGTAGGAAACTCTAAACCTACTGTTTTCAAACAGGATTGGGGTCTGACAAGGGCTGCACCAATTCATAAGGGATTATTTTCTCCGTACAGTTTATAATATGACATACAAAGGGTGGGAAATAATCAAATGTGCCTAGATTTCTTATCTACAAAATTTCCTTTTCTGTTTATACAGGTGTTGAATGTGAACACAAAGGAGAGCAAGCATTTAGTATGTTAGAGGAAAAAGGCAGAAGAGGTGAGGAGGAAGGAACATTTGGCAAAAAAAAATAGGATATAAAAGAGAGCCTTAAAAATACACCGGAGCAGAAATGTCAGAACAATCCTTAAAATAACCTGGCTGAAGGGTATGATGAATGATACAGAACTCGTGCTTGCTGTAATCAGGTGTCCAGATGAAGCATCTCCCTTTAAGCACATTCCCTGGGAGGCTTCAGTCTGCACCACTTGCTAGAAGCCAGCCACAGCTCATAACTGGTACCGTATGACAACAGATGTTTACCAGTATCCTTCGAGAAATGAATCTGTGCAAGTAAACACGTCACGATCCCCAACAGCATCAAATCCATGGGAAGACTGGGTTTTGTCATGGAGAACAGGACTGAAGAGCAATTAGGAGTGGACCAGTGCTGTCTCCCTCCACATGGGTGTGAGGGCTGACTGGAGCCTGCCAGATGTCTGACGTGCTGCCTTGTCTCATTGCTGAGGCTGGGATAACTTTATTGAGAACTGGAAGTGATTCTTTTAAAAATGAAAACTAAACCAGCCCCACTTATCTCCATCCACCTTTGCAAAGGCAAACATTATGTTTTAGAGGTTATTAGGAAATCAGCTGCTCCGTAGGTTTTTGGTCACAGCTATGGCTGCATGTACCTTGGGCTTTTCTTTGCTAAGAAGCACAGATTAATCCCATGCTACTCTCTCTTCCAAGGCACCAGCAGAAATGATTCAAAAGAAACTCAGTGCAAACTGCATTGAACCTTGCATTAATTAAGATCCCTGCAAGGCAGGTGTATACAAGTGGCTGCAAATCAAGTATCACTTGAGGAGGGGAATGTGAGTATTTGGGGTGAGAGTAATCTGGCCACAGCCTCTGGCCCAGATTTTTACTGATTTCATTGCATGACGTCTTCTTAGAGCCAAAGTACCAGAAGTCCAAATGTCTGAGCAGGACATGGGAGAAGCCTCCATCTACATCACTGCAGTATCTAATTGTGAAGGATATGTCAGTGTAATGCCATTCATATGAAGTCACACCAATTGTACCTACCCTAAGAATTCATATCATCCCTTACCATGGTATCCAAGCCCTACACAGTCAATACTACTAGGAATTTCTAGTATATATGTGTAGTTAATCCATGTACTTTTCCCCTCCCCGTGGTAGGAAGGCTTCGGTTTTTCTGTTTGTTTGTTTGTTTGTTTGTTTGATTGGTTTTTATTTTGTTTTTCTTCTCTTTTGAATCCTTCTCTGTTTGGTGAGTTGATTTTACTATGTAGTTATGCTCCCAGGGGAGAAAAAGCTTTTGAGGGTGGTTGATGATCAGCAACTAGAATTCACAATTTCTTTTAGAAATGTGTTCAACGATCCAATCCTTTGACCAAGAAGGTAACTTCAGATCATAATGACTCATAAAAAAGAATTTTAAAAAGTGGACATTAGACTCTTTCTTTGTAGTTTCATGCTCCTATTGGAGTGCATCTAACCAACAAGATTCAGAACAATATTCAGGTCTGGAACATCTGAGCGTGCTTCTTGCAGCCACAGTTCCCTTTGCAAGTCAAACGCATGTATCCGTAATCTTACCCTGCTTTATCACCGATGTAATATCATTTACTGGAAAGCACTTTAGGAAGAAGTCTGGGCCAACTTCATTCTTCCAAAAATCTGCAGTTTAACCTGGGTGTCAGAAGATGGCAGCAGTAAAGCACAAGTAGGACCTTTATTGTCCACGGGCTTTTGTTTCAAAGCATCTTTTTGTTCCAAAGAGAGGCAGATTTTTTAAAAGGTGTAATTTTTAACAGTGGCATCAAATGTGACAGGTGTCCTTTCAGTAAATGTGAATGCATGACTGCCTTTCATCCTAATGGAAAACAGTATCAAGAGCACAATATACCTTACTATATGCAGGCACACTTTTAGAAAAATAGTGTTGCTCTATTATCTTCAGAAAACTAGTGTTTCATCTTAACCATAAGAAAAGGTAACATGTTTCTCTAAATGTCCATATATATAATTATCCAATACAATGAACATTTACTGAATTTCAAGGATCATTTATTTTAAATTAAAAAAACCTCTTTGTATTGCAAACATTTCTGCCGCTGAAGACTTCATTTTAAAGCTCAGGAAAAGCAGAGAGAGTCTGCAGTGGGAATATTCATCAGTTGGTGAATGTTCAACAGTTTCACTCCACCTTGAAGGCCTTTGACTGTAAGTCTGTCAGTTCACCCATAGCTTAGCAGGGTGTCAGCTATCAAAGGACATGGTGATGCCAAGAGATAGTGTGTTTGATTGAGGCTGTTATCACAGAAAGAAAATCCAAGAAATGTGGCCTTGTCACTGAGTCTCTGTCCCTTTCTACAATAATAACTTAATATGGTTGCTAGACCATATTCCCAGGTTTCACTATCTGACATAATTGTCAATACGCCTGCTGAGCTTCGGCATAACAAGTCCTGCCCTTCTTCAAGTTCTGACCTAACCAGTTGCCTTACTTTGCTGTATCCTCACAAATGTCGTTGCATTTCACTCTCACTTCAGAGAGATTTGAAGCAATTCTATCTACTCTTTTCCATCACTTTAAGGGAATAGTCCTGGAAACACTCCTGTGTGATTCAAACCAGATGCTGTTTTTGACAGTGTGTGATATTGTCTGTGGAATAAAACCAGTGCAATAAGTCTATAGATGACAGTGTTTAACCCCTCACACTCTTCACTTCAAGGGGGATGACCTGCCCCAGAATGTCTTTCTGTAACTACTACTGAAGAACCAGGTGCCTTTTTTCTAGCAAGAGCCCTTCAAGTGCTCTGGTTGTGCAATATGTCATTGCAGTGTGCCCTTCCCTTGAGAATGATGAACTCTGGACAGTTTTTTCTCTCTGAGCCAAGCTATACGCTTTTGTCTGAAAGACAGGATTCATATGTCTCCAGTTAACAGGTTCAGGAGTCCAAGTAATTTCTGCTTTTCACTGGATATAAAAAAAATTGTATGAAATGCAAAACATGCCAATGTTGCCTTTATTTTCTAACATTCATTTCTTCCAACTTTATTCATGACCGTGGCATGGAAATATCTTAGGATAGTCATGTCATAGTTTCCACAATAAGTTATTTGTCTTCTGCAACACACTTCTGCTCCTCAGCTGCTATCAATGACTGATTCTTAATTTCTTCAGTGTGCCTGCGCAGATTGATACCAGTTGAAGATCAAATCCCATGTGATTAACTGTGACAATAACCACAGCTAATGTGGTCTTACCCTGTATACTTCTAGTAATCTACGTAAAACCTAACTAATCTAGGGAAGATAATAATCTGTGAGGTGTCTGTCAGTTGTCAGAAAGGGAGAAGAACATCTGTGATTCTTCTGCCTGTCCCAGTCTCAGGGCTCCTAATGATCGGAGCTGCACCTTCTCATTGCACATGGTGGCTTCAAGAGGAGTTATAAGTCACTGGTGTGCAGTTATTCATCTTGTACAACACAAACATGTAACTGAGTTAATCCAGAGTTATGACAATGTGATTTAATAAATTTTACAAAGATCTGCCTATTACTTGCTTTAATGAAGATGCAATGGATCATGATGACACAAGCTATAAAAATTACCAGTGTGGTTTCAGTATTCTATTGGTCATG
Source organism: Tyto alba (assembly GCF_018691265.1). Taxonomy (NCBI): domain Eukaryota; kingdom Metazoa; phylum Chordata; class Aves; order Strigiformes; family Tytonidae; genus Tyto; species Tyto alba. Next base: position 21,343,474 of record NW_024881282.1, on the reverse strand, counting down.
CAAGAGAGAGAAAAGGCTGTTCAAAAGCTGGTACCATCCTAAATCCTGAAAACCAACTGAATTTACAGCTGATTTTTAGAGGTACCCTGAACTAGTATTTAAGAAAATAAAAAGGTTTGTAATCAAAAAGGCAAATTAGGTCAGAGATGTGGAGACTTTCACCCTGTATTTTTTTTTACAGGGTATATTTTACAACCCTAAGTGTAATCCTGTAGTACAGATTTTCATAGAACAAAAGCATCTAAATATAATGAATGCATATATCCCCTTAGAGTTGGGAAGAGAGGAGTTTATGAAATCAGAGTAGACAGCACTACAAATATCATTCAGTCACACATCTTACTTAGATACACTGGCTCTGCACATGGCTACAGGTAGGACTGAATGATCTTCCCTGTTTTGCTGTATAGAAAAACAAGCTTCAAAACACATTTTCTCAGCAGAGAGAGCTTTTATGTAATACATGATTATTATCAGTAAAACAAATGAACTAATGCCTTCTTTATTCCACTCAGCCAGAGGGGCCAGACAATAAAGTAATCTGTCTCCCTTTTAATTTAATTTTGCCATGGGAATCATTGGTGCTACTTGGCAAAATCCATGCATAGAAGGAATATATACTGTTGAAAATAAAGAAACAAAATCCCTGTTCGCTGATTCTATCTTGATAATGCATGAAGATCCATGTGTCAACGTTAATTTCCTGATTGAATCAGAATATGTGAACATTACCTGTAAAAATGTCTGTAAAAATTTTGATAGAAACGTTTTCAGTTTTGCCTGGGAAAACTACTCAGTCACTCATGACCCTAAGGAAATATATTAATGGACTTTTCCTATGCATCCAATCAGAAAGTGATTTTTCTTCACTATAGGTGGTTGTACTTTCACTGAGGTTCAAAACAGAAAATTATTTAGCTACTCTGTCCAAGCTATGGCAGATGTTCCCATATATTAAATGGATCCCAGTGCCCTTGTGAGAGAGGCCTTTTTTCAGTGCAATCTGGGATGTATTACAACAGCTTAAACCACTCTTATTTATATTGATGTCCCCATGGAACAATCAAAAGTTCAATCAAAAGTGGGCAAATTGGCTTCTCAGCGTGTGTGTGCTTAGTCTGTGAGGCCTTGATCCCTCCAGTCCCCTTTGGGTGCTGAGCTCCTGTGTCTGCAAGTGCTGCACTTGAGCCAATGTGTTCCCTGCCTGATGGTGTGGGACGGGGTGCACACAGGAGGCTGCTATTTGGATTTCCCCAATTCCTTCTGTTTCCACAGAAGATGCCACTGCCCGTTCCAGCAGTGGTGTGATGCCTGGGAACACCTGCAAACCTTTGTGTGAGTGCAGGTCCAGTGAGGCAGGGGCCACCTTTGAGGCACAGTGGGATCAGCTCTCTCAGAGCCACAGAAACAGTGAATGAGAACCCCCTCCCCCGAGCGCTGCTTAGGAAGTCTGGCAATAAAAGTTGAGCTTTGGGCATTCATTTCAGGCTGAACTACTGACTGTGGAAAAGAAAGGGATTTAAGATTCTTGTCAATTATCAGAAAATTATTGCAGACCATCAGTAGTGCCACTGGTTATTTCTAAAAACTTTGAGAAAAATGTCTTTAACACCAAGAGATACTATCACAGAAACTTTATTTATTGGCATTACATGCACGGGAAGAACTTTGCTACCCACCGTCAAAGCTGGAGAGCGGTCAATGACATATAATTAAGGCCTTAAGAAATTATCTGTGGTAGGGACTTGATTACAGAGTACAGTGCAGTTATCACAAGCCAAGGTACCCTCAGATCATAAATCTGAATTAGTACTTTCTAAACTCTAAGAATAGTATAAAATACTAATCTGAGCCTATTTCTACATTCTGTGTTTGGAAATAAATCCTATTTCTCCACATAAAACTTCAAAGTGATAAGAATTTGCACATGTAATCCTTACCTTGTTGCTCAGTAGGACATCAGCTATATGTTTATGTTACTGTTAATGGTTAGACTTCTCCATATCCCATGTTTGCCTGGATTGCTTGGTTAAAGATGTGAAAATAGGATGTGACACCTGCCTGGGCTTGTGTGTGCAAAGTAGCAGCTGTGTGAGATGTGATAGGCAATAATTGGCTGCCTGCAGAGCAAGAAAACACCCACATAAATGGTGTCTCTCTCTCTCTTCTAAAACATTAGGCAAGGAAGCCCTTCAACAAGGAGCAGGCAGCCTCTCAAGAAAGAACTGTCAAATCTGCTTACATCGTTGTGTCTCATTAAATTGGGAAATGCAGATCTTCTAATCATTAGTTCAGACACCGCATCATCCCACCATCCATCAAGATGGTATTATTGTAATGTATTATTTGTGTCAGTGTTCACCATAGCAGTTCTTGGAGACTCCTGTAATGCAGCCTTTTCTTTTTTTTTCTTTTACAGAAAGACAAATAAACTATTTTAAATTAAGGATTCATAGGAAGGAAATAGAAAACAACACAGAAAGCATCGTTACATTGCCAAATAAGTCCATAATGCACCTACACCTTCAATACTGTAGGCTTTTCAAACCCCTCTGTCACAACAAGGATATGGAAGAGTCAAAGAGGGGAAGTCGAAGAGATCAAAGAATGGCACCTTTATTAGGAATGAGCATATCATCCAGGTATCTTCAAAGCAGGAGAGACAAGTTGGGTAGGGGGAGCAGTATCATATTGGTCTAGAAGGTATAAGTGACAAGAAGAGATTAAGGCTGGAGTGTTATTCACCATTTCTCATAGTTCAGAAATCATAAGTATAAAATGAACTTGTTATGTTCCACACTGTTCAAACAGTTGAAAGGATGTACTTTCCCTATAGTACATAGCCAAACGGTGAAACTCATGCTATAGAGTACTTTGGATGCTGAATGATAAGTTCACTCCGTGAGTCTGTAGAAGATAAAATATCTGACAACAGAAATAAATACTACTGCAACTTCTTGATCAGGAGCTTCTTTGGACTGCTGAAACTTGGCAGATACAATGCATGTCCTATTCTTACACTCTTCCTTAAACACTGACTTCTATGAGCTGTCTTTAAATGTGAGCCAATAAACTTATTTGTATGTTCCAATAGTGTAAATAATTGTTTACTGTTGCTATTATTAGCAACAATAATGGGAGTGATAAAATAGTACCTTACATTAATAAGATAATTTATTTTAAAAAACATGTTGTTTTCACTAATGGAAAAAAACTCGAAGGCCTTTTTATCTGGAACTGAAAATTATTATGGATCTAGGAAGAACTGGTATTATCATCAAGGCCTTGGATCAGTAGCAAAGGCTGAGAATAAGTCAGTATTTATGTGACCCAGTTGCAATTCAGATATGGAGGCAACCTGACTGCCAATTTATTAGCGAGACTACTGTGGCAGCTCCTGCTTTAGTTACAATGTCTTAAAATTAAATTATTTTCCTCCAGCTTTTCAGATTACTCATGAAATTTTTTTATACTTTTATATTTTAAACTGTAATTTTTTCCCTTTTTTTTTTTCACCTGTAACTCTCACTTGATTTCAGTTATTTTATTGAAAAAGAAAAACTAAACAACCCAGACTCTAGAAGCATCTAAAAGATGTATTTAAGAAAACACCTCATCATATTTCTAACACCTTTCAGCTGTGATGCCAGGACAAAGCTGTGATTCCTTAGGTTGCTCCCATCTAGAGCCTTCAGCCACTGGATCTTGTTATGTGGAAGCTGTGGGGCAGGGATCTTCTACAGCCTGTAAGCAATGCTGCAGTAGAATCCCAAGGAAACTAACATCTGAAAGTTGTCTTGAGTTCACAAAAGCTCTGCTCCTCCTCAGACGTGTATGGCATCGTCAGATTTGAGGCCATAAAAGAAAAAAGAAAATAAAAGTGACACAGTCAGCAGTGTGACCTTCAGAGTTGCAAAACCATTTGAAGTCAGAAGAAATTGTCTCCCTATATAGAAAATACCTCACAGATAGGGACCACAGCAGCAGCTGGCTGGACAAGTCCAAATTCTGGCAACTACATGCCACAGATGCCTGCTAGGTAACTGATAAACAGAAGCATTACATTTGCACTCTGTTTTGGCACCCTTCAGGCCTGCATGGAGAGTATACCACTGGCTTTTCATATCCAGAAAAAACAAGAGGCTTCTCAAAGTGGCAGTATTAAGAAAGGTGAGTGCTTTCATATTGTTGTGTCCTCACTATGTATTTGCTTCAACTAGCATGAAGTTTAGTATTTTAAATAGTCAGCAGTGGTGTGATAATACAGTTAATGCAAAATAGAAGCACATGCTTGTGGAGGATAGAGAAAAGGTATAGAATGGGATAGGATTTTTATTTTTCTTCATTAATTTTATTCAAGAGTTTTAAGTTAACTGAGGCATGGTTTCTACAAATAATATCTACTTGACATATCTGGTCTATTAGTAATACGCGATGCAAAAAAGGAAGATAAAGATAGAGAGCATAAAGAGAATGATGGTTTCTGTCCCAGCAAAGGCCAGTCATAGCACTGGCTGCCGCCTGGGCTGGTGGGTGGTTGGTAGCAGCCACCATCCCACTGCCTGCACTGGAAAAGTTCAGAGTAAGCTGTCAGGTACTGTGTGGTGGCTGAGCCGGGCCACGTCCCTCTTCCTACTATGTGACTGTCATCCCCGAAGGAGAAGAAGGAGGTGTGAAAGGAGGGTGCCAGGATGGCTAGGACCAATATGCACAATGTCTGTGTCTTTAACATCTTTAACAACAGGAGCAGCAGACTGCATCCCTCCACTGCTTGCTCTCTAGTCTGGCTTCCCTTTCTCTGATGTGGTAACATCAGAGACAAGAACAAGATCTGGCCTAAGCCTGGGTTTCTTCAGTTGCTTCTCTTCACTTGTGTGACAGAAGTGCTGAGGGGAAGTAGGAACCACTTACTGGTAAAGGAAGGGATAAGGCTTCTCATGGGAACTGGTGTGAGATGGAATGGGGCTGGGGTGCATGGGGGTGATAGGTGATTGTGTCTTGGGAGGTGAGAAGCAATGGGGTCTTGTACTTTTGGAAAATTGAGATATATGAGAAAAAAAAATGAAATATTAGGGAGTTATTTTCCTCTAGTACTTGGGACAGAAAAAAAAATCACTTTTGGCTGTGCAGATCAGGAACCCTGGAGTGGCTCTTAGCTTCTTGGGAAGTACAGGGAGAGTCTTTCATTCTCCTTACACAGTATTCTGAACAGCAAACATAGATTAAACTCTGAATCTAAAACGAATAACCTAATTCTGTATGATGTTGAATATCACAAACTTCGTGGGGTTGAGGATCTTAGAAGGCACCTCAGTGTGTCATGGTCTTGCAGTGCTGAGGGAAGCTAGTGAGACTGCTAGTGCAAAGCAACGTGAAACCTGGGAAAGTGCACTGCATGGGACCCAGGGGACCCAGATGCACCCCACATGGTCACTGAATGTCTGAACATGGGTGGGAAGCTTCCAAAGCTTCTTTTTACCCACTCTTGTAATGGGCATACAAGTGTTCACCTCCATCAGAAAGTTGTTTGAGAATGATGACAACCAGGTAAAAGCAAGGCATTTCAATGAGTTTTCTGGAGTTATTTGGTTTTTTTTTTTTTTTTTTTTTTGTTGTTGTTGTTGTTTTGTTTTGTTTTTTTGGTGTTGTTTTTTTGTTTGTTTGTTTGTTTGTTTTTTTTGTGCTAAATGTATTCTATGTTATTCTAAAGTCAGAGTCAACTGTAAAGTTAATACATTAAGAATACAGTTTGGGAGTTGTGATTGCCGCAGTCGCTCTGTGACACTGGGCACAGCCTTTTACATGTCCTTCTTATTAGAAAACTGCAGTGATAACTTCTCAGCGGGCAAATGCAGGGTTTGATGTTAATGATTATACACTGTTTTGAAAGTTCAGACTTGCTATAAAAGTACTGATATGGGTGCCTGGGCCCATATGAAATGAAATTAGGCTGTCAGTCTCACTCCCAGAAGGGAACAATAAAAATTCACCCAGGAGCCATTGGCAGTTTCTGAAGGAAAAGTGTAGGCTGCCACAAAAGCTGCCTTATTTCTTCAGCTCCATCAGGTCAGGGGCAGGCTGGTGGTGCTACCTGGGAATACATGTGTTAAGTGTGCCTGCACTACCCACATTCAGGAAAAACAGTTTTTTTCTACTCCTTTCTTTCCAGTAGACATTCACTTAGAAAACAATAAAAAAAATAGTCAAAGGAAAGTCCCTTCCCTGCAAGTGAATGCCCTTGCTAAACTTGTACTCCCAACATGCAGGTCATGTGCTTTAGCTCTTACCAGCAATGTAGGCCGGTGCAATGCAGGGATTGTGCCAAATACTGCTTACCTGTCCTCCCAGATGGGCATCTTATTTTTTCCCAGCTGACAATGCTAGACTAAAATTTGGCAAGAAGACAAAACGTTCATACAGAGGCTGGTAATTATGATATCACCGGGTTTCCTGTAGCTTTAAGTTATTAACAGCACAGCAAAATTCACTAGCATGTCAAAACATCACAGACCAGAATACATACAAACCAGCATAAAAAATTAGGGCATGAAAGACAGCTTATGTGGAGAGTCACTGACAACGAAAAAAAGAGAATATTGTGCTTGGGGCAATTCTCATTCATCAGGGTCTTGTCAGTATGGTTAGAGACTACAGAATAAATGTCTCTAGCCACATTTTGTTTGGTCACACTAAAAAGCAAAAGTTATGAGGATATCCTCCAGTTTTTTTCTATTCATCAGAGGCAGATGTGTATAGGACCCATTTCCCTGCCTCATCCACAATTTCCTTTCTGTTCTATAGTACATGATACCATACTATATAGTAAAAGGTATAGCAATCAATCCATTTTCTGACCCTCTAGATTGACGTATTTATATTCTCAGGCAGTGCAAATCACTGCAGCCTCCCTGAAGCTATCGTAGTAGTGTTGATTTACAGTGTTATGGCTCCAGACCACAGCCACATGTGGTCATGCTGCAGACTGCTAAGATCTTGCAAGTTGGTGCAATAACTGTGCAGGTGATTTTGAGAATATTCTTCTGCTATAGATACTGATGGTGATAATAAACCATACAACAGTCCCGCTGAGCCACTGGTCTGTCCAGGGTCATTTCAGTGCGAAGGTGTGTTCACGTGCTATATATAAAGTTTTCCAGGCAAGGCATAAAACTGTGGTTTTGCATTTACAATAACTATTCCATGAGGAAGTATAATGCTAATGAAGCCTGGCACTCTACTTACATCCCAAACTGTAAAATTGCCACTCTGCCTGTTTGAAGGTTTGTTTGTTTCCAGTGCACAGTTCTTTTTGAGCCCTATACAGTCACACTTTGTTGCTGGGTGTAGTTCAACAGCTGGGGGTTTTCTCCCTTAATTTGATGGCAACCCTGTCTCCTATCAGGGATTGAGAGTAGGGTACATCCTGCTTTAAAACTGAATAAGTACCTCTGAATTCAGGTTGCATGGCTTTGGCAGCACTACCATTTTTATCTGTGCAAGGTAACATGAAGTGAGAGATTGTTTTACTGACATTAATGCTCAGTGGAACTGGAGCAGGCCAGTATGAAAAATGGATGTTAGTTAACTAGCAGGTGTTAGGTATGAGTAATGAAAGAAATGTGGGAGGCAAACTCTGCCCACTCACTTTGTGTAATACTTGTATCTCTGTGAAGAATGGCCTCTTTGTGCAGGCATAAGCCTTGCATTCATTCCCTGCTCTGATCTTATCTAGAGAATTTGAGTGACCCTGATATGCCATTAAATTTGGGTCCCTATACAATGAACTCCTTCCGTTTTTATTCATGTCTTGGCATTACTGGTCATCCCATTTTTCTCCTCCACAGATAGATCAACACTCTGTAATATCCTTGGGCTAATTTTGTGTGTAAGTCATAACGCAAAGCAAACATGATCTGGTAATAACAATCACAGCTTTTGAAATGGAGCATACCGTAATGTGATCACACGTGTAGTCAGATATACACTACTCCGAGCCTGCAGTACCCTCACAGGTTCGGTATTTTAAAGATACAAAGACTGTCTGTTTATAGCCTACCTATAGTCTACAGTCTAAATACCATCTATCTATAGTTTACCATGCAATACTTCTAATTTACTTTTGCAGTATAGATTTCCCAGTGAAGCAGGGCCATGATTCTCAACTGTTTGGGTAGATATGCCAAGAAAGAAACAGTCCAGACCTTTTCAGTGTCAGTGTATGCAGTTAGATATAGCCTATTTTAAGACCAGAAATGAGCATTCAATATCATCTTTTGCATTACACAAACCATAGCCCTCTCACAGGATTTAACTTACTGAAATGCTAAGTCATTCTTTTTGTTTAAAAGTGCTTCTTATTTCTAGTCTGACTTTCTTGAGCCAGCTATTCAGTCTTCCTTTTTTTTTGATGTGATATTATAACACTTTCCACTACGGGAAAACCCTTCTGCATAAACTTGTAGAACTGTGAGCAAGCCATCTTGTCAGTAAACCAAGCAGAAAGAGTTCTGATTATGAATTTTTAATATTTTTTTTTTCAGGTGACTAATCATCTGTGTACCTCTGTTTGAATCCCTTCCGGGTTTTGAACATTGGTTTTGGGGTGGGGATTCAAAACAGAGCTAAGAATTCAGGCACTTATTTCATCAGTGCCCTATATGTTTCCCTACTCATTCATGGTATTTTACTGCTTTTGTGCCCAGCCACGCTTACATTAGCAACAGCATCAGATTGAGATCTACTGTGAGATGGTAAATCACCATTATTCACAGAATCATGGAAAAGCTGTGGTTGGAAGGCACCTCTGGAGACTGTCTAGTCCAACACCCCCTGATTAAAGCAGGGTCAACTCCAACAGGTTGTTCAGGGTTTTGAGTATCTCCAAGGATGGAAACTCTTCTGGACAACCAGTGTTTCACTACCCTACAGTAAAAACAGGGTTTTCACATGTTTAAATGAAATTTCTTATATTCTCATTCTCTCATCTCTTACATGAACTACTTTTTCTTAGATGAATGGCTTTCCCTTTGACTTAGCTAAAATGCATTTCAATGATCATCTAAATATCATTAGAAGCTGAGACAAATTTCTGTGTTCCTGTCCTCAAGCAATCCATATTAAAACTGAATACATGGCAGTAATCTGATGTACTACAGTTAAATAAAAAGGCTTAGATTAAACAGAGGGATCTGATAGTCGATGTTCAGCAATATGCAACATTTGAACTAGTAAAATCATTTAGAACTTTGTGTTCTCTTTTTTATTTCTATTTGTTTTTCTAGTTTATTCTCAGATGCCTTGATATGTTAGGTTCAGCCATTGATATGACTGTCTGCTTTGTCCAGTTGAGATCAATGTACTCATACAACACCATTCTCTCCATTTTCATAACATATGTGGGAAAATATGACTAAAACCACTTAATAAGGTATTCTATTTACTTTTAATTTTGATTAATGTTCCTTTTATTCATTTGCTAAGTGTTATAAGTGTTATAATTAATTTATTAGTATCTTACATAGATTTAAAGTAGTGTTTGCATTCCAACAAGTAAGACACAGAATGACTTGTTAGGCTGTATTTATCTTTCAGACCATGCTTTACAGGAAAAATAGTCCATTACTCTGAAATACAGAAATAAAATAAACACCCATACTGAATATTCTCATAGAGAATCAAGAGAATGTTTCCCCAAAAGTGTCTTTTATAATATGTAGACTTAAAGTGCTGATAATAATGTCAGAAAAAGAAAACTTCAAAGTACCTCATGGCTTCCACTGACAGAAATGAAAAACTGCTGGCTTCATTGACAGAAAAGACAAACTTCAAAGTGGATAGTCATCTTCAAAAGCTTAGAGCAAGCCAGATGCTCCCAATGTTCTTGGTCTGTGAATGAAGTGTATCTTTCCTTGGCTGTCAACCTCTCTTTTTTATAAGTACTAAATTATCTTAGAAGCAAAAGTACTAAGAGAAAAGGTGCTACACACATGCCAAAATAGCATAATCTTAATTTTTTATTCAACCACTTCCAAACTATTTTTAATAATTAAAAAAAAAAAAAAACCCAAACAAAAAAAGTTCACTTATCAGGTGCAAAATATCAACCTGCTCACATGTGCTGTAGTAACTTTGACTATTAGTTAAAATAATGAACCTATTAATCGATACTATTGATCACAGGCTCACATTTTTCAAACAAAAGAGCTGAGAGTCAGATGCTGTTAGCTTTCTCTTAAGAATCACATACTTTGATACTTCTGCATAGATGATGGCTAGTTCACACTGCTGCAGTCCCACACATCCATATATTAGCTGGGCTGCACTGCACTCTTCAGCACAGCCTTCTCTCTTCCATTCAAAGAGATCTTTGGCTGTGATCAGCAGTAAATTCCCCCATTGCTCTGGATTTACAGAAAGGTAGTGAGGGCCGGAGTAGACGTGATGCAGGAAATGTACCCTCTGCAGTTCCTGTAAAAACACATTTGTATTGATAAACACCCCAAGAAAGATGATTAATTTTAAGGCATGAGCTTCCACTAGATCCCAGAAGCTCTCTGTATTAGCAAATTTGACAGCACCCAGGAACCAGCTTGAGCACTACCCTGTGATCATCTGTAACATTTAGTTGTCAGTTGTTGGCCCTCTTTCCTTATTTTGCTAGCAAACATCTGTTCTGTGGGGTGATATTTCAGCTGACTCTAGTATGGCTGTCATTCCCTCAGGGAAGTTGGTAAATGTGTGAGTGGAGTACGCTTCTGTCTAGTACATGTGCCAACAGTTTGTGATGAATCTACAACTACGAGAGGAAAGAAGATGGGATGCTTGATGTGGCCTTGACTTTTTTGTCTCTAATCTGCACTCACTGCTGGAAGAGGAGCAGGAAAAGGAGGAAGGGAGAGAAGCAGCTTCCTCCTGAATTGCAGCAAGATATCATTGCTCTCTATGAACCTGACAGGAGAGGGGGCAGCTCTCTGAGCTGAGGGATAATAACAGCAAAATGGCAAGAGAGTATTAATGGCAGGAAATGATAATATGATTTTTAGCTGCCAGAGCAGTCTGACTCTGAGGAGCCTTCCTCTAAGAGTCATGCCGGCAAAAAACCATAAAAGTTCTAAGACTGAACTTCATATACTTATGAAAAAGTCTCTCGGTGTCATGGTTTCCTGTGACAGAGAGCTGAACACTGTCTCAGGAGCTCCCCTTGTAAGCCTGTGTTCTGCAGATACAGAATGAGTCTATATCATTGTTGCATGATCCCTTTGTGTTTAACAAGAACTTCTGGTACCCATGACCTTCACCTTCATGTTCTCACTAGGCTGCAGGAGGAAGTTGCTGTGTGCTGTTCTGTTCAGGAACAGATTGCAGAGACACACTGTGCTTTCTTTAAGGGAAAGTTTATAGATGTTCTTTCTTTCTACTTGCTAAAATCACAGCAAGCAATGTTATTTATAACTTAAACTTGTGAAACTTGTTCAGGGAGCTTTGATAGTAAGTTCTTTTTGGAGCAAGGCTCCCAAATGAAAGCTCCCAGATACTGCTTGTTTGCTGAGGTGGTAAATTGAGGACATTTCATGAGAAATGTAAGACCACTTTGGAAAGTGGCAGTTTTAACATCATATAGCTCCAGGGAGTTGCAAATTCCAGCCCCACCTTCAGAGAATTCATATGTTTCTGGCCCAGAGAGAATGTAAGGAGCCTCTGGTGCACAGAGGCAGGTTTGGAAGAGGGAGTCAGTAACTGAAAACTGAGTAAGTGCCTGTCATAGCAACCCATGCTCCTGGCTTTGCCTAGGTGTGGAAATGCTAGTGGGAGGTCAGCAAAGGCTTTTGTGTTCCTCTCAGGAATCAAATAAAAATCTTACAGTTCTGGTGCTTTAAAGATGCTTGGCTTGCCCTATGACACTGAGTACATTGTATGGAAAGGCTTTCCTTCAGGAACACACATGCAGAAAGAGAAAAGAACTGCAAGAGTACATACATTGACCAAAGCTTCCAGGACTCACCAAGAGTGAATTTCCTGATGGCTCAGGCCAGAAGGATTCCTTCTCCAACCACATATTTTTTCAAAGCTCCGGAGCTATAGTGCAGATAGATTTATATATAGAGTGCTCAATATTCTGTTTGCATTGTATGATAGCGCAGCTGATAGAGCAGCATCGGAACAATTCTGGAACCTGCAGCTCTTCAAGAACTGCTCCAGCATGGGTCCCCTGCCAGGCCACAGGTCCTGCCACAGGACTGCTCCAGCGTGGGTTCTCTATGGGCTGCAATGTGAATATCTTCTCTGCCATGGTCCTCCACAGGCTGCAGGGGGACAACCTGTTTTGCCATGGTCTTCTTCACAGTCTATAGATTAATCTGCTCCGACACCTGGAGCACCTCCTCCTTCTTCACTGATCTGTCTACAGGGTTGTTTCTCTCACATTTCTCTCGCTCCTCTCTCACATAGCTCCTGTACAGCATTTTTTAGTCTTTCTTAAAAATATTATCGGAGTGTTGCTGATGGGCTCATCTTTGGCCAGCAGTGGGTCCATCTTGGAGCCTGCTGCAGCTGACTGTCTGACACGGGGTCAGCTTCTGGTGTTTTCTCACAGAAGCCAATCCTGCAGCTCCGCTGCTACTAACCTTGCCACATAAATCTGGTACAAACTTTCTAGGGATGTATTTCAAATGTGCAAAGTCTGAACATGATAAAGATCGTTCTCAAAGAAGTGTGACTTTTTACATCACTTACAGAAGGTTTCTGGATGCTATAGTTGTCCTGAGGCTGGCTGCTGCGTTGTGGAGCATCTGCAGGTCCTTTGAGCCTGGCAGGAATACAGTGCCATATGGAAGCATAACTCCGCAGCCTGAACAGGGTTTGAAAGGCAGTTCTTGCTGCCCCATGCCCTGGGACCTCAGCAGGTTGCGATACAGAATTGTGCTGTGCACCTCAAACATGTTAGACTCTGTTCTTCTTGAGTAGTAACAGCATCCGTATGTCTAGGAACCAAACTTCCTAAGGGCAGCCCTGCAGAGCCCTTTTGTAATGTCTGGGGAAGAGGCTTCAGTTCTCTGTGGCTCGATTTCCTCATATATGTATTTATGACTGCAAGAGAAAATTTGTGAATACTTAAGGGAATGAGTTCCTAGAATGAAAACTGTTATACAGGCAAAGGCTTAAGTTTAAATTCCTCAGGACAGGCATTACTGCTTCTTTGAAAAATGACACTCCTGTGATCATTCTTCAGTAATAATAGCAATAACAATGGAAAATATACTTTAGGGTCCATCAGTGTTATCATCTGGTTCACCTTGTGGCAGCAGATTTCCAAAGTGAACTGTGATCCTGCAAGATGCTTTGCACAGATCTCTATATCCACAAAGAGTAGTTTGCAAGCCTGGGGCCACATATACTTTGAAATGAGGGAAAAGGTTTGTCAAAAGTTGGAATAAATGGGTTCTTTTTCATAGATCTCTGCATGCACTCAGTAAGTGGTATAGAAAGAGTACTGCTAGCTGGAGAAATTGCATGGAGCAGTTTATTCCCCTGTGTGAAAGGGAAACACAGAATGAATGTGACCTTTTTGCCATATAAGTATTTTTAAAAAATGTATTCCACTGAAAACTGTAATTTTGTGAATGGAGCACAGCTGGAATTAAACCTTGAAACTAGGCCTTGGTAGGATGGAAAAAAAGTTTTCCCTTCCTATGTGTTTTCCCAGGATAAATTTACTCCTCGAAAGACTGTCGGCACCATTTCCAATTCAAAAGTAATCTCTGATTTCCCATCCTTAAGGGATTAATAAGGATGACGCCTGGCTCCACATTTTGATGCATCATGTATCATCCCTGCAAGTAAGGAGAGGACAAAGATCAGGCTTTCAACCTGCCTTTGAGTAGTCCTTGCTGTGTCCCCTTGACTACAGGCATGTGGTAACTGCCTGTCATGGAATACCCTTCCCGTGTGCCCACCCTTGAGGGAAGGATGGTGGTTGGGGTCCGGGGCCGCTGGAGCTCGGAGGGCACAGCTGTGGGGACAGTGTCCTCCGCATCCCATCCCCTCACCACGCAGGCAACAGGGGCCAGGGATCCGGCTGTCCGTGGGGACAACGCATTTCCAAAGAGTTCCCTTCAGCCACAGAATAATGTCGTTTATTGGGTTTGTTTTCTTGTTTGGGGTGTAGATTTTTTTTTTAACTCTTTGTGGGTTGTCTTAGCTGCTCCAGGGACCAGGCTTGCATCCTGTGTTGGGAATGTTGGGAAAGGTAAAATGCTGTTTTCTCTTCTGAAGGCAAATTTTTAAAAACCTGTGGGGGAAAAAAAAAAAAAGAAAACCGAACCAAACAAACAAACAAACAAACTAACAACAATAAGATGGAGGAGAAACAGGTAGCTTTGTACATGCAGTGGCAGAAGTCCTGAGGCGCAGGTGGGGAGGGAGGCGATCGCACAGAGGTGGGGTGGCAGGCAGGCTCGCCGGGAGCTGCCGTCCCTGCCCGTCCTGCCAGGCCATGGCACAAAGCCTCCCCTCAGGGAGGGAGCCAGGCTGCGGCCATGGAGCGGGTGGCCATGGAAACCCTTCAGAACAGCCGCCAGCCGGAAACCCTGCTGCGTCGCGTCGCTGGGCCCGGCCAGCGGGCTGCTGGGGTTACTGAGCGGGGCGGCAGTGGGAGGGAGCCCTCAAGGCCTGCCAAGAGTCCCAGGCCAGCCATGGCTGCCTTCTCCCTCTGCCCAGCTTGGTCCTGCTGAGGAGAAGCCCCAAAGCAGCCGCACGATTTTCTCAGTTAACAGATTTTCCCTTGACCTTGGGTTTAAAAAGGCCTGACTCCTTTCCAGGGTGCTAATTAGGAAACGCTAAAAGACTCATGGGAGGAGGAGGGGGAAGGATTTTTGGGACTGGGTGTTACTCTGGTGCAGTCTGGATGTCCTACGGTAGATGTTAATAGTTAACAGGCAGGTCTATAAACACCAAGGGACCCAGGGAAATGTTGCTGTGCTCCTCTGTGAAACTGGGATATTTCTTCTGCTTAAAGAGCTTTTGTTAAACTACCTTGGAATAACTCAAGCTTGACAAAGTGGAACAACTAATTGGCCTTCATCTTCCCAAACTAATGCAGAACAACTTTAAATCAGAAGGATTTTTGAGGCAATGATATTCAGTATAAGGAGTAAAACATAAATCTGGATTTTAAGGAGTTTACATGTAAACATAAAACTCAAGTGATAATTCTGCACCCTGGGAAATGTAAAAACGTGCTCTAGAAAAGCAAAGGATGTAGACCACCTCTGTCAAGGGTGGAGATCACCTCTCTTCTGAAGCGTTCAGCACAACCTTTGAAATAAGAGATTGTCTTGTGGATACATACACTCTTACAAGCTCTTCAGTATATCCCACCTTACTTTGATTCTGAATGACATATTAAAGACTGAATATAAACCCAGATCTCTCCATGTTCAAACACTACTGTCAGTACTAATCCTGACCTCTTTCTTTCAGGCTTTTAATATTTTTTTTTTCTTGAGGGCAACTTATTCAGAAGATAATTATTCTTATTTCCAGTTCTTTGGCTGAGGTTACCCTGTTTTAGTCCTTTTTTTCACAAAATGCAACAGAACTGATGAAGGTTCACTCTGCACGGTTAATGTGAGTTTCAGTAAAAACTTGTCATTATTATTTATTCTTATGCTAGGAAATGATATGTCAAATCAAGAGAATCAGTCCAGCATTTGGCTAACCAAGAGCAGCTCCCAACCTAATCAACCTTTTCCCACTTCTGAAGACATGCTAGAATTTCTTTTTTTGAACTTAATTAAAAATATCCACCTAGTTTTTAAACAGTTACTAAACCCAAATAAACTGCTATTCTACATTCCTTATATGGAGCACATTAGTCTTACATATTTATGTGGTGGCTCTGAGAGGCCTCAGGGAAAACTGAGCTATGCTGGTGTGGTCTTGTGCTCGAAGGCACAGCATGAAAGACAATTTGTAGCTGATTGCTATTCCTAAGAGCCTACAGATTTCAGCAGGTAAAGTGTAGAAGATAAAACAGATACAGAGAATTGTAGTGAGGTGATCCAGCCTGAGATGATCCAGCAGGTCAGTAAAGAGATTCAGGTTTCATTATGTACAGGTCTGTACTGTTCCTGGTACATTGTACCTATTCCAATTCCTTAATAATAGTATGGTTTTAGTTCAAATCATTCACTTCAGCATACTTTGTGACTGAAGTTACTTGAAAAATACCTGAAGCTCTAAGATGGAAACATCTCACTGAGCACCAGCTGGACTCATTTTAACCTTTTCGTGCAAGAACAAGGTGGCACAGCTGCACATAGTGTTATGTCAGGACTGTATGTTTTTTTTCCTAGAGAAACATATCTAATTACATACCATGTCTTCTTATTGTTATGTTTTCTATTAGGTGAGCTATAGGGCCTAATTTTACTGCTACAGAAATAAGTAGGAGTTTCCCTACTGATTTAAAAAGATTTAAAATTACTAAACTAAAGCCAAATCATAGTTAGTGTGGCAGCAGCATGCAGTTTGCAAAAAGGAAAGAAGTCACAGGCACATGGCATTAGATTGAGTTGTCGACACTAAAGTCGGGGATTCACCTTGGCTTCTGCCACCACACACTGCAGCATTGACCCTTTGGAATTTAGCAGTAGTGCAAAGATGTCATGCTGCAAAAAAGGTGCAGAAACTGGTTCAACACTGGCTGAAGAGGGACACTTAGCTCAGGTGAACTTCCATTCTCACCATGAATGATTAAACAAGGACCTTCACAGTTAGATCTCAGGGGTATGGAGCACTCAGAGGTGTGAATGGAAGTTAAGATAATCAAGGAGGGAGTCAGGCTTGGCTGGAGTTTTTTGCACTTTCTTAGACCACCAGCACAATGAATGACCAGAAAACAACTTTCTTATCTGTCACTGATTGGAGAGAACCTCTGGCTTTTGAAGCTACAGGGCCCTCCAAACACCTGTTTAACTGACACTTTTGCAAGTTTCTGTCACGACTTTGGCAGCAGTATCTATTTCATGCTTGCAATTTATAGCAAGGTTTTTAATAAAGGATTAATAAGCAATTAATCTTTGTTAAAAAAGGTGTAATGTAGATGTTAATAAAACAAAGAGTAGAAGCTTTTGCAGATTACTGCAAGCAACATGCTGATTCATTAGAATTTACAACATTTATGAAGCACACAATAGAACAACTACAGATTGGTTATTAATTCTCAGGAAAAATATCTGTAATGTGGAAGGTGGTCAGTAGGTTGTTTTCCAAAATAAAGGCAGAAGTATCACTTTTGATGATTAAAATGGCTTTCTGAGGAGGAATTAAATCTGGCAAGGAGGTTCGGAAGTGAAATGTTCCCTGTCAATTAAAGCGTGACAGTTTTCAGGAATAACAAATCCTTAATTAATGTGGGATGGATGCCAGAGGCAGTTATTCAAAAAAAAACCAACTTGAAAACAAGTGCAGGAATTCCCTGAAACAAAGGTTTTCTGTTGCCATTTTCTGAGAACATGTTGTCTTATTGGCCTGTTTGGTAGGCTATTGGGCCTGGCATCACAGAGGCATCATTCTAATTGTCATTTAATAGAAGCTTTATTTTATTTTCTCCTAAAGCACTTCTATGAATCTCCCATCACCTAAGCCTGGCATTAAAGAGAATTCAAAATCAAACAAGCTACTCAAGAAAGAATTGTCCTTTGACAGAACTGGGGCTCCCAGTGCATTTTAATTTTTCCATAGACCACATGAGATGGAGACAGGTGCTTCTGTGTCTTGATCTATGACAACTGGATTCTTACCAAGTAATAAGCACAAGATTTGATGTAGAGGTTCTGGGCAAATCTCCACATTTAGCATATGTAGAGATAGATTAATTTACATATGCAATTACTGCAGAAGTCAGAGAGGTGATGACAGACATCCTTTGTAAAAATCCAATTTTCTAATGTAATTGTACCAACTATGAGTAGATAAGCAAACAGTTCTGGCTTTTCATTGTGGTCATGCTAGAGAAGCACACAGAAATTGGCAATAGTTGCATTTCCATTTTGCTCATAAATGCAAAGTTAATTAAATATCACAAGTAAATTAGCCACTTTATTTCCTTTACTTAACTACAAGATCAATCCTGGATTCAGTGAGGAAGAGTGTTGCTATTAGCAAATGAGAAATGCAGTGGTGTAAGTAGGTAGTGATCTATAACATTCTACATTTTAAATTCAAAAGTAAAAATTGAAAGGTCCATTAGTTCACTTTACCTGAGTTTCTGGTTGAGCAGCTGCTGTGAAGAGGACCATTTTTTCTTTTCTACAAATTTCATTAGATCTCATTTCTGTGTCATATTGCAACAGAGAGCACCTTAATGATGCTAACTACATTTGACAGGTACTATAGGCAGGAGTACATAATGGTATCATCAGAACCAGTCCTTGCTCATTAATTCATGGACTTTTCTGGTGTGCTTGTTCCCATAAGATGTGAAGCTTTGTAAACTCCCAAGGGGTTTTTCTTCACAACACACTCCTGAGCAGTTGTTCAGTTTTGTAGATGGGTGACAGAAGCACAGGGAGATTAGGTGATAAACCTAAAGTCTTTTG
Source organism: Tyto alba (assembly GCF_018691265.1). Lineage (NCBI taxonomy): Eukaryota > Metazoa > Chordata > Aves > Strigiformes > Tytonidae > Tyto > Tyto alba. The sequence continues at coordinate 21,324,875 of NW_024881282.1, read as the reverse complement.
CAAAGCTAAGCACGTGCTCCGGGTCTCTTGGTCCCACTCTTGTTCTGGAGGTGCCTGTGCCTTTTCCCCAGTTTCACAGTGATGGATGCTATAGGAACCCACCAACTGTGCATCACTAGACCTCTTCACAGATATCCCCTCATTACAATTTGCTAACTTGTACTTGGACTGCAACACGTCTTTGATGCAGACCACTAATCAGAAATATGATATAGAAATAACATGGGACAATACATAAATGTAGATTAGTCTGGCTAGCATACTCTTTTTGTAAGTACCCATTTGTACTTACCGCTCAGCACCAGTTAGTCATGGTGTAAACATGCTGCAGTCTCTTTAGAGAGGGAAGGGCTGAGTTACAGTATTTTGACCATACAACTCTCAGTTTGGTGGTGTTCTGGCTCCACAGCTTTGTTTTGACCCAGGGGAAAGGTAGGGGCCAGGGAAAACTGCTGCCAGGAATGAGGAGCTATGACTTCAGCCTCTCAGGCCTGGGAGCACCTGGAACCCATTTCCCAGTGAACTGCTTTAAGCATCGGCATGGTGGCGGGACTGCTGCTCAGCTCTTGGGACCTCTTAGCTGGTGGAAAGCCTCCCTCTTTGTCTTCAAATCACAGGGAATCTTTGGCATCTACAATCTTCAGCAAGGAAATTTCAGATCTTGTCTGAAAGTCTGTGTTTAGGAATACAGGGAACTTTGTAATCCAATTCTAGGTTTAGGGGACTTCAGGGTTTAGCACCCATTGCTAGTACGTGGTTTAAGTTGCTTTCCTGAAGCTGTGTGTTTAATATGGCACAGAAGTCCTGTAGTCAAACATTGTGAGTCCCCAGAACACAGCCTGATAATCGAAACTTAAGTAAAGCCAAGTCATATTACAGCTCCTGCTTTCTTCTTACTAAGAAGCCAGCTACCTATTAAAGAAGGAAGTTAAAGTCGTGTCTATCAGGATAATAATAATAATTTTATTGTCTTCTAGGTACTTAGTTGTTCTGAATTTGATTGATTAATATGCTATATATTAAGTATATTAGCTATAAATTAAACATATGCCAGTTTAAAATACAGTGATAAAATTTATATGCAATATTAGAAATAATGTAGGATTTTAATATAATATATTTAGTAAATATTTTTTTCAAGAAAAATGTGATATGCTTTTAATGTGATATGCTCATCTTTTGATCTTCAACATTATTTTTTAAAATAAACATCAGCTAACATTTTCACTGAGATCAGGATCTGACCTACAGCAACTAGGTCAGTTGCTGTTAGCTTAAGAATTTTGTTTTATTTTTTTAAGTTTTGTAATGTTCATGTAAGACATACCACTCACACTGGTAGCTTGAAGCACAGAATCATATATGTAATTTTAATTAAAGAAGGAAATATTCACACAGTTTTTGTTTTGAATTTTAATTTCTGTAAGCCAGGTGTAAATAGGATTCACATGACTGAATGACAGAGCTCAATGATGAGATATCTGTAATCCTTTTACTTTGGAATGTATTAAAGTTGGTTTGATTACAATGAATGAATACATATCACTATCGGACTGCTCTCCTCCACTAACATACACAATTATTTGTCTTTCTGTGCGCATGTATCATCTAATAGTGGTCATGATATTTGGTCCTTAATTCTGGGGACTCTAAATTCCCCATTATTACACATTCCTTTTGCTCCATGTCTTAATGTGTCAATATTAGTGCAATGCGATTTGTTTAGTAAGAAGCAATCCAAAAGGGGCTGAATAAACATCTAATATATTCACATAAAATGCATGGAGTCCTTTCTTAGATTTATATGACCAATATTCATGCCAGGCACATCTAAAAATCACTGGCTGGTACTGGGTTATTGAATTATTTAGTTATCCATTCTGGAATTAAGGGCAGCTGTCTTTGACATGCCCAGTCTATAGGTAGAATTAGAAGATTTTTATCTTACTCAATTCCAGCAATTCTGATGTCCACTAATACTTAGGATCAACCTTGAGGTGGCCCTCAACTAACTGGAACAACATGCACTGCCCTTCCTTGTCCCGGCTACCTCTTGAAACTCTGACTTAACGTAAACACACTCTACATTTAGGCAAAGTTACGTTTTCTGTATTATGGCATCTGCAGATGTCTTCTTTCCTTTGCAAATGTAACAGTATCCTTCCCCATCATTCTCTTTAGCTGCAGAGACACCTGAAAGACTCTGACTGCCACAGGATATGAAGGCAAATGGAGAAAAATTCTGTCTTGCTGCCTTCCTCCTATAGGCATAAAAGTTACAAATAAGCCTTTAATTTATTTTCTGAACCCTCCTGAGGTGGACGAAGAACAATTCTCACCCAACAGAAGGCAACAAGGGAAGAAAATTAGCATATCCTCTAGTCTATATCCCAACTTTTCACCTTCACTGCTTCTTTCACCTCCTTTTGAAAGCGGCAGGGGTGTGTGGGGGCGTGCAGGGGTAGTGGTTTGTTACTTCCTCTTTCTGCCTCTGTGGAGCCACTACCCGTCCTCCTCCGCAACTTTTTGGAGTCTTGGCCAGGTAAGTTTGTTGCAGCTTCCATTCCCTTTGCACAGTAATGTTACCCTGAGAAAAGAGGGTGAGCAGGAGTCGCAGGGGAACACAAAATCTAAGAGGATGCCAATCCCCCATGGACCAGATGGCAGACTGTTTGTAACAGTTGTTGGTGGCTGGAGAGGCACTGAAGAGCCGCTCAATATGACGAGTCTTATGGGCAGACCCCAGAAATATACTTCTGATAATTATTACACTATCAACTCTGGCAAACTGAACTGCTTGTTAAATTTTGTACACAGTCGGCTGGGCATGGAGAAGAAAGGCTTAGCCAGGCACATTATATTAGAAATGTAATTTCTACTTACAGGTTAGTCAAGTATCGCATGTTTAGAATTGGAAAACACGAATTTGACAGTCTTGCATAGTTGTAGATATATATTTTACTTCTTCAACAGGAAAGAAATTCTAAATAACAGTTGCAAAAATATATCAGTAATTAATTTGTATGATCTCAACAAAACACAGCTAAGACTACAGAGTGGGAGTTCACAAGTAGCTATCTAAGTGACTAAACCCCACAGTTTCATAAAACAAGGTCTCTTGAAAACTAGTATTTCTCTTATCACAACCAGGAAGAGGAAATTGTGGATACAACTAATTTTATCTGCCAATTACTCATTGCTGACTGAGGCATTTTTATACCCATTTAAGATAGATATATCAGAGAAGCAAGTGAGTTAAGAGCCCGAGCTGTCCTTCACTGCCTCTGTAATCAATGGAAGGACTACACTTTCAGGTGGCACTTCAGATATGTCCATTACCTGTAGGAAAAATGTAGTGGGGAGTCTATGCTGAGTACCTCAGCTATACCCCTAATATAAGCATATATTAATCTTTGCCTAAATCCATAGTAATTCTATATTAATCTCAAACTAAATTGATATTTATTACTCAGACAGAATTCTAACTTTTGCAGAGTTTGGAGTCAAGTAGAGATTTGACTCAGAAAGGCCTGTCATACTGGGACTTGTTTGTTAGTTCAGCACCTGGTGACAAGAAAACAACAAAAATACCCACTTCTATAACTGATAACGTAAGACAAATCATGCAACTATTCATAGAACTACCCAGGTTAGAAAGGACCTCAAAAGATCATCTGGTCCAACCTTTTGTAGAAAAGGGAGCCTAGATGACATTATCTAGTAACCAGTCCAATCACGTCTTAAAATCCTCCAGTGATGGGGACTCTACTACATGTATGAAGATGTTATTCTAGTAAATGATTGTTCTTGCTGTAAAAAATGTATTTCTTATATCAAGATGAAACCTTTCCCAATGCAACTTATACCTGTCGTCCCTTGTCTTCTCCATGTGGTTCCTTGTGAAGAGAGAGCCTCCATCCTCTTTGTAGCTGTCCTTTAGGTACTGGAATACTGTGATGACGTCCCTCCTGAGCCTTCTACTCTCCAGGGAGAAAAGACCTAACTCCTTCACTCTTTCCTCATAGGGCAGGTTCTCCAGCCCTTTGACCATCTTTGTGGCCGTTCTTTGGACTCCATTCTGTCCACGTCTTTCTTGAATTCTGAGGACCAGAACTGGACACAGTACTCCAGGAGCAGCCTGACAAGAGGGGGATGATCAAGTCTCTAGCTCTGCTACTAATGCACCTGCAGATGCAGATGAGGATCTGATTTGCCTTTGTTGCTGCAGTGCCACACTGCTGACTCACGTTCAGGTTGTTGTTCACCAGGACCCCCAGGCCCCCTTCAGCAATCTGTGTGGCTGCTCCCCAGTCACACAGCTTCTAGCCTGTATGGGGCTCTTTGGTTATATTGACCCATGTGCAGGACCTTGCACTTGTCTGTGTTAAACTTCATACAGTTCTCACTAGCCCACTCTTCCAGCCTGTCCAGGTCTGTTTGTAAGATAGCTCGCCCTTCTGACACGTTCATCTCACCGGCCAGTTTAGTGTCATCAGCAAACTTGGTGAGGATGCTTTCAATCCCATTGTCCAGATCATTTAATAAGATGTTAAACATTGTGTGGCCCAGTATCAATCACTGAGGGATCAATCCCACATGTGACAGGCTGCCAGCCTGAGTGAAAACCACTGATCACCAGTACTCATCTTGCAGATCACCCATCCAGTCTGTATCTTATCAGTTTGTCCAGGAGGAAGCTGTGGGAATCCAGTGGTATAAAGGGCTGACCTCCTTCTTTCAGCAAAAAAGTGATACCAGAGCTGCTGGCAACCATGCTGTGCATAGAGCACGAAGGAAGAAGGGCTGTGTGGGGATTTCTTTTGGGGGAACAGGTGCGATTACTAACAAATGAAGTAGTGTTCATGCTACTTACATGTAACTCCTCTCATCATGCTGCTGTTATCTTAATTTTTGGGTGACGTCTGAGCCATAGAGTTTTGTTTGCACAAACACTCACAGAAAGTTAATTTAATCATGCAAATAAGTACTGTTTCACAAACCCTAATTCTGAATTTGCACTTGAAGGGATAATTAAATTGCCATCCAATTAAGGGACAGCAACAAGTGGCTTATGTAATTAATTGCCTTGGAACATATTATTCAAATTTTCAATATTCAAGATTAATGAGGAAAAAGTTAAAATTATGCACACAAAGCAAGTTGGAATAATTACATTATGAGGAAGTTAATGTTATTTGGACATATTTAATGTTGTGAGACAACTACTTAATTTTCTCTTTTGATTTTTTAAATATCTGTTGTATCATTACATGCCATATAAAAAAAAATCAGGTTTCTTTTTTCTTTTCTTTAACCGCAAAAGGCCATGAGTAGTATTCATTTTATCAGTATGGTTCTGGTACAGACTAGAGAGCTCTTAATCTTTTACTTAAGAACTTAATTTTACAGCCTTGGAGTATATGAGGGTTTATCTGACCTTCATTGTAAAAGCAATGTTAAGAATTCTTAGATTTCCCCAAACATTAGAGATGCATTTTTATGAGCTTTATTGGAATATAAAGACCTAAACAAATAAGTAAAGAACTGGCTTGATTCCATGTAGAAATATAATTACTGTAAGTTGCATGCTTACTAGCACTCAATTACTGATGAAGTTGCAATTAGGAATCTGACAGATGAGGGATTAATTCCCCAGAAACATGATTTTTTCCTTCTTCTTGTTATGAACATATGTGTACGGAGGAAACAGATCTGAATATGCCAGATTAATAAATTAAGAAGTCTAGGATGAAACAGAACAGCTGGAAATGTAACTGGTTATAATTGAAGGATAATTAACTTCAAAGAGCAATTTTCCACCAGGTGTTCTATTAGCCATATAGAAAGAAAAACTAGAGAAATTGCACAGTGTGCATTTTTATTTAGAAATTCTATATGAACTGCTGTTTTACCTACATGGTAAATGGAAAATTACTGTACTGTCTGTTATGGGTATAAATATTCATGTGACTTTAACTGATTTGCAAAAATCCTTTAATTTCTTTTTAAACACTGACTTGGTTTTGTATGTTCCTTGTCTTATTAGAGATGTGAGTCTTTCTTTAACAGATAATCAAAATGAAGAGTCTACTTTTAAGAATATTTTTGAATGCTAAAGCTCTTTCTCTGATATTGTTTGTCAGTTTGGGCTATTCTGCTGTAGCCTGCTATAGCACTTTCCAAGCAGCAGTTTCAATTATGTCCAGAGTCCCTGCATATTTTGACTATTGCTTAGTACATCATATACAGTGAATAATGAAGCCTTCTTTCTGAAACAAGCAATTTAAAGAGCAGGCAAGGGACACTAGGTGCCCTACTTAAAACTTTTCACCTTTTTACACGCATACACATTCATTATGTAAATTGCTTTTTTGTAATTCATAATTACACACATACACATTCATTACGTAATTGGTTTTTCTTCTGTGTTTAGGACCCTTTGGTCCTGTATGATCCTTCAGTTTGTCTGTCATCATGTAAGAAACTGGGTTCTGAGTCCTGTTTACATGGCTTTAAAGAGAACCAAGGCTATGCAAGTTTTGGATAAAATACGTCCTCATATTGCCTTTACAAATCAGGAGACTGACATAAGGAATTAAGGTTATCTTTCCTGGCTTTAGCTGCCCAGAAGGTAGCTGCTGTACTTTCAGTGGAAATAAAGAGGGTTATTTCCTTTCTTGAGTTTTTATCTTTTTACATACCTCTGAAGGTGCCTGTTACCCTGTTGACAGGGATGGCTATCTGTGATTAGCCATGTAAGTGTGGAAGTTGTGCAAAATAAATAATAGAAATGGAAGATGTGATGATTCACCTTCTGTTGGCACCTGGTTTTCTCCATTAACTATCTGAGGAGTCACTGAGAGGGTGGTTGGTCATTGGAACAGGCTCCTCGGGGAATTGGTTATGGCACCAAGCCTGTCAGAGTTCAAGGAGCATTTGGACGACAGTTTTAGTCATATGGTTTAGTTTTAGGTAGTCCTGAAAAGATCAGGGAGTTCAACTTGATGGTTCTTGTGTCCCTTCCAACTTGAGATATTCTATGATTTAATGATTGTAGCAGTTTATGTAACTCTCTTAGATTTAGGCAGTTAACCTTTAGACATCTGAAAGTAGGTCAGATGAATCCCACCATATGATCTATAGGCAAACAGGGATACCTTTCAATTTTGAGAACAGTCAGCAAAGGCATGAGACTGAGGTATTATCCTCCGATCTTACCTTGGATGCTTACTTTTGGCTTTAATGAAATACTGACATTTTACTTCTTACTGAGGTAGAGTCTTAAGTTTTTTCAATATCGGTATATTACTAAGCATTGTCTTGCCTATGGAAAAATAGAAAATCCATTTGTTGAGGAGTTTATCATTTACAGGATGATTGTCTTTCCTTTGTAGAAGTGATTTGCCTGTAACTCATGTCACAGATATTTAAAAATATTTTTTTCTATATGCTTTTTTAAAGGAAACTGCTCTTCAGAACCAACATCTAATAATCTTCTTAATCTAAAACATCACTCTTATTTCCCTATAGCAGCTGCTTGTACTTTGGGATCAGGGGTAGGAAAGGGAATATTTAAATATTGCAATGGGAATTCATGATGCTTATATGATCAAAGACACCTTCATCTACAAGACAACTAAAAGGATCAATATAATTCTCATTATTTGACACAACAAAGGATTTTAAAAATAACTAAGTAGAGCTGTATTTTTTTAAAGCAGGAAAACCCCCAAGCCCTTGTAATTGTCAAAGGTATGATATTCTGTTGCTTATTAATGAGACTTTTGAAGAACAAGTTCTTGCCAGGGTTATTTTAAATCTTGAAGTTCTGATTAAATTTTCATTTTATTACAGTAAAAGATGAAAAATTGACTATAGCAATCAAAAGGTCATTTCTGCAACACTGTCAATGCAGGAAATACATTTACTCTAATGCCTGTAAGAGATGTTCCTACAAGATTCAGAAAAATGGCATGTTAACAATTAGTAAATATTGCTGTTGTAGGAAGGAACATGCCAGAAACAGCAATAACAATAATTACCTTTAACTGTATACCTGAGAAACTTAGCTATTTAAAAATTGTTTGATAGAAAGTATGTGTGTCAAGACCTGCCATCACTCCAACAGAAAATCTATGTGACTCATTCTATATCATTTTTGACCAAAAAAGCATAGGAAGCTTGATACCCCAAGTAGCTCAAAATCTGGAAACTTCATATTCTTGTGAGAATGCTTTAATTTTGAAAACTGGGTAGGAACCACACAATTATGGTAAAGCAATTTTGAAAATAATTAAGCATTCTGTAGTTGAGGCATTAAAATAACTAGCCAAAGATTTTTTGCTTTCTTTTATTTGCTGATAAGAAAGCAGTTATCTGAAGGATAAAAGGAAAATGCAAAGTACCACCAAAATTAGCTAGCAGTTTTACAGTGTGGGTAAAAAGGTGGCAAGAAGTACTCCTTTGGTGATCTTTTGTGTCTCAGACTAAGAGAAAGAAAGAACAGGTGTTCTTATGAGAGATGTCATCCTAAATGTGTAATTCTTGCTATAGATTTGATTGATATGGATTTGTATATGCAAGTGAGGTGCTGCTTTCTTTAACTCTGGATCCTGAGGTCAAAATGTCGATTGGTGTCTTGCTCAGGTGATTGATGCACGTGCCAGTGCGGGAGTTTCTGTAAAAAGCCATAAGTACTGCTAGGAGTCATCTTGTTTTGGCTTTGGACTTTGATGAACAAGGATCCTCTCTATGTATTTTGCTTTTCAAGACATTACGACAGTCATCATTGGGGATAGCAGCAAATCAATGATTTCCGGAACTAAAAGCACAGAAACGCTAGAACTATAAGATGTATGGGTCATATTTTTTAGAAAGTTATACTGTAGAAAACATTTTCTATATAGCGTAAAGCTTTTGGCCTTCCCATAGTTGGGGCTGAGCCAAACAACCTCCTGACAATCTGGAGCAGTACGTGAGGGCTCTGCGGGGACCAGGGGCTCCCTGTGCCCGGCAGCAGCAGGGACACCCTGGGGTGGCAGGGCAAGGCCCAGGAGCCAGGGCCTGTCCCACTGCCTCAGCCCGGGGCGCCACGCAGCTCCCTGGGGACGGGGCTGGGCCAAGGCCAGGCTGGGACATTGGCCTGTTGGGGGGCCTGGCTCGGTGGGGCCCATGGCTGGGCAGGCCAGGGCTGTGGGGAACTGAAAACCAGCCCTGCTGGGACATCACTGCGCCAGGGACTGGTGTCCCCGGGGGCTGAAATGGCGTCCTGGGCTGTGGGCAGGTGGAAGGAGACCACGGGGTGTCCTGGCAGGGTCTATTGGTGCGCTCAGGGTCCCTGACACATTGATATAAAGCTAGAATAAAGCAAGGAATCAGTCATAAATAACAGCAGTTTTGGGTGGTGCTTGGTACGCTTTTTAAAAAAAAAAAAATCATGGGTTTTTTTCAGTGTTTTCTTGAAAGTGTACCATCTATTGCTCAGTGTGTAGATTACAACAAAGGCAAGATGGAGCGCTGGTAATGAAGCTCTCCATTAATTAAGTCCATTATTTTCAACACTGGAAAAATATCACTGTGTGTTGGTGGGGAGAAGGAGAACCCTCGGTGCCCTGTTGTCCTGGTGTGGCTGGTGCAGGAATAGAATCCTGAAAATCAGGCATTGGTGGTGTGGTTGGCTCTGTCTGCAAAACCCAGGTAACAGAAGAGCCCTTAGTGAACAGAAATAAAACCATGCTCTTCTGCTATGTCATGCAGTGTTGCCTTTTTCCTGTCTTTGAATAATTGTAAGTCCTATGAAACACGTTTCAGTTAAAATTTCCAAAAATTTAGGTGTTCAGATATGTTTTGCAGTATGAAAATATGTGAAGAAAGTGGTGTGGGCTGGGGAGGGGGGATTATCCTACAGTAAAATTTCTGTAAAATAATTAACTATTTCATGAACATCCTATTGCTGTTATTCTGACTTCTGCTGTTCAGGTAGAATATTTGTTGTAGAAGCAGCAAATACATCACGTATGTTTGTGAATATATTTATGGTTGGTGACAGATTCAAAACCCACTTCTGATTCAAAAGAATATCAACACCACACTGGGTACTGAACATTGTACTTTGCTGTTCTTAAAGTCATCTGTCATACAGCAGTATATATAGGTATATACAGGGATATATACATAAGAATGCATATCATTGCTTTTATTAAGAACCAGTCAACCTCTGCTTAGTCCATATGGTCTAAAAGGAGTACAACTTACAGAACACATGTAAATACTACTGATTTGTTAAGCTGAATGCTGTTCTGTCTGACTGGCTCTATGTTTTACCATCTCCTGACTCTCTTTGTACTTTTCATGCAAACACTGGGAGCAGCAGGGCAAGAAGTTCTGTGTTTAAAATACACAGATTTGCATTTTGTATTATTCAGTATGGTATTTGTGCTTCTGTCTTGATGGGATGCTTAGTTTGAGAGACAGGTGGAGAGTAAATGGGATCGAAGAGACTTAAGAGTGTTTAATATATATCTACAGCTAGTTGCTTGGCAAAGATGATGACGTTCCATTGCATGCTAATTCTTTTTGCAAAACCAAAAAAAGAGCAGTTTTTTGTCTTACAGAAACTGACAGAAGTCTAACAGTATAGGCTGTTGTGGGGTTTGCTTTTTTTTTTTTTTTTTTTTTTTTTTTTTTTTTTTTTTTAACTGATATCACATAAAACCTAGGTTGCTCTGACCTTATTCTTCTCCACAGTTACGTGCAGGGGTAGCGAATTTTAAGGACAGGAGGTGAAGGATTACGCAGGAAGGTGCCAGTACAGATACTTCCATTTGAGAGTGTGATTTGATGAAGAATACAGTAAATCAGAGGAATATGAGCAGGGGTGAGTAAAATTTTCTGTATTGACAAAAGGGATAATTTCCTTGGTGAAATAAAAATGTCTTGAGAGACGACATCAGCCTTTGAAATGCGTGCTCTCTTTAACTAATATTGGTTGAAATGTGATTTGTCTTCCACTGTAAAGGATTTAGGAAACAAAGGAATAATCAAAACCTGGTCATATTTACATCTCACAAGGAAATTCTGACTTACATGAAGCTGATTGTAAAACTCCTCTTGGCAATGGTGGAAATAAAGATCTTTCCATTTATGTTGAAGAAACCAATGGCAATTACTTCTGGAATCTGGTAGAGAGAACAAAAGAAAACAGGAATTAAGAGGCTAAATTTGTATCTTCTGCAATAATAAACAGGACAGGACAAATTAGTCTTTGACTGGGGTTAAGAAATGTGATTAGACATAATGTTGTTGAAATTCTGCTGCTCTGCCGAGGACAAGTTTTAGAAAGCCCATGAGGCAATAATAAAAATTACAATTTGCAGCTATTGCTGACAGGGATTGAGGGTACTCTTTCACAGATATGGTGCTCAGGAATGATAAGCCATAATGTCTCAGAAGTGACAGCAGGCTATGACTTTAATTTACTTATGTCTCAATTAACTTATATTTTGACATTCTGCTTAATCAAACAGAGTTTTATTAACTTCTTTCTACTGACAACTGACCTGCTTTTTTTCCTCTCCTCTTCCCCCATAAAAACAGATGGCTTAATGCACAGATGCTCATGGACAGCAAAGCTGAATTAGCTTTGTCTGACTAATATTTTCAGAGAAGAATACCTGACTTGTCAGTTACTGCTTAGTATATCAAAGTCAAACAAATTATATGCTTTCTAAATAAGGAATTCAACAATAACTTTGCAGCCCTCTCATACTAGCTGTGCATATGGTCTCGTATAAGCCCATACTCTGTAGCCAGAAACTGTGATACCAATAACTTGATTCCATTAAGAAAGAGGACAGATGATCAGTGTTGGAACAAATGAGGTAATTATGATCTAAAATGCATCGTCTAGCAAATAACCCTGTGTTTGCCTGTAAGTTCTTCAAAACAAGGATTATCTTTTTGTTTCATATGTGGTGTCTAGCACAAAAGGAATCTGTGCCATGACTAAGTCTCAAATCACTATTGCAATAGAAATAATAATAAACCAAATAGGGGAGGGTTATTTGTGTTTTGGAAAAAGACTATCAGTTAATTGTTCATCTAAATCTGTTTAAAATTCCCTACTCCATTCTCTCTCTTTTTTCTAATAATGTCAGAGTAACTTGGCAAAGACTGCTTGTGAAACTGGCTTGTAACTGATCTCTGAGAAGAAGAGTATTTCTTCTGATATGCCCAAAATGCAAGCAGTTATTTGATGTTGGAAGCTGGCCAGTTTATTTGATTTAGTACAGTGAAGCATTCCTCCTTTCTCAGCAAGTCTGATGATTGTACTATCCAAAACAATTCCAATATTTAAGTAATTGGCTGTATTAGTGTTGAGGTTTTTTTCAATTAATGGTACTAAATATTTGATGTTCAGCTAGAGTTTAATAACGAGAAAACATAATGACTGCTAAATTAGCTTTTGCCTGCCTGGCTGAAATCACTTTCAGCTAATTGAAGATTTTCTCACTCCATTTAGCTGTTAAACCCTGGCATATGGGCTTCTGATCAGTTTTCCTATTCAAATGGATCCTCAGAGGAACGTAGCAGTGAAAATAATATTAAAACAACAAAAAGAAATCTGGTTCAAATAAAGTTAAGACAATTTAATGCTCATGTTGGTAATGCTGGAACTGTCCTCCACTCATCAGAAGAGGGCTTGATGGAAGTGAGGAACGAGCTTCCCATGCTACCTGCCAATCTGGTGGGAAGGAGGCAAAGAACAGCATGGCCACTTAACGATAGCTGATTAACTCCTAGATAACCTTATCTTGGTAGCTGCCAAACTACAGGTTGGTAGTATGCAGCCACTCAGTAGTTGCTACTATTAACTAAGGTTACTAAACAGCTCTGTTTGTTTGCTGATATTGTCAGCATACCTTGCTTCAGTAGGATTGCAAGACCTTCAGTTGAGTTCTGCTCTGGCTGCCTCTCACAGTAACTTTTTTGTGCTGCAGAGAGATTGTGTCTCATTGTTTTTCCCTGGTAACAGCAATATTTACTTTCTCACTCCCCCGAAATGAGTTTAGTACTGGGGTGATATTTTCAGTTTATCAGATCTGGAAATGTATCATTTCAGGTGGAGAACTGCATGAGAACTTCAATGATTTTATTGCTTCTTTGTATTAGTTAACAATTTTATTTTTATTTTTAAAGGTGGAAGGGAATTGTAAAAATTAATTGTACCAGTAGAGGCAACTGAAACCTGACTTTGACCAGTCTTACTCTCCTGTTTTCTCTATTCCCTTTATGTGCCTAAATCAGGGATGACGGAACTGTGCTTTGAGTAGACACAGAGGCTGCAGGAAAGGAGGTTGCCTAACATTATCGACTCTATTATTGGACTGAATTTCATTAGCTTGTGTTGTGAATCCTGAATAGAACTGAATATATTTTCATGTGTTCACTATCTTATAGAGAAGATATGTATCTTGGGGAAATACTTTTAGTTTACTTCGAGAAAAGACTTTAAAACAAATTGCTGGTGAAATGAATGTGTCCCATCCATCAACTTCCCACACAAGATAAGATTTCTTATGCTGTTTTTTTTTAATTGAAATCACAATTTCATTTAAAAAATGTTTAATGAAATATTTTTGCTAGTTCAAGTACACATATCCTGAATGTACCACCTGCTACAATATCTGCATATAAAAACGACAGTCAATAATTACACTGTGTCAGTGGGGTGGGGGTATGATATCAGAACTGAATTAGATTTAATAAATTTATCAAAAGGTACACTTTTAAGATAAGAACAACTTCAGTATAAGAAACTAGAAACTGGTATGAATAATAAAAATATTATTTTTTCCCCATAAACAGCTGGGGTTTAGTATTGTCTAAGAGGGATATTTTTAGCTAGCTTGATAATACAAATCCCTACAGAAGACTGACAGTGTGGGATGTCTCCTGGGCTCTGTAGTGGTTTGTGGTGGACCATTTAGGAATGAATATTCATAATGTTTTTGTTACCTTCTGGCATATTTTGATACACTCTCCATATAAATCTCCAAACTGGGTTAATCATCTGAAAGGGGTTTAATTGTCTGAAAGTTAATGAAGATCTCTCTAGTCATGCAGGTATTATGTGTTTTCACTGGACTTAATTTACTGCAAGAAATAAGCCTATTAGGATTCTGTAAGGAAAAGAGTTACAAGAAATATTTTAACGTTGCAAAAGACTCATGAAATTATCCTGCACTGGGTAACTTCACGGTTTAAACTCAGGTAACTGTTTTGCTTGGCGAGAAGGAGAAGCATATGGTGCATATCCAGTAGCAGATGTGTCAGTGACGTGGAGATTTTACCAATAGAAATGTAGGAAACTCGGGATACTAAGTACCTCAAAGAACAGTAGGGAATGGAGTAGGTCTGGTAGGAAATCCTCAGTGGCTTTGAGGATTTGAGTGATGCTCAAAATTTGAACTAATAACCTGAAGTCCATAGTAGTAAGGCAAAAAACCCCTACAGAAGTTCCCTAATTTCTGTGGTAAACTACACTGCCAGAAGCCTTCAGCTTGGGAAAGAAGATGACTGAGGAGTTATGTCAGTAGTGTTAGTGTGGGAAAAGTAAAGTGGAAGATCTGAGAAGAGGGGATTTTATCTAGATGCTGGGCTTGGTGTCCCTTCCTCTCTGTCAGCAGTACAGCTCAGAAGACTGTTGTGCTAAAACAAGGTTGTGTGGTCAAACTTTAATCCCTCATTTCCCAACTTTAAAAATTACTTTATTTGCTATATTCCTGTCCTTTTAAATAGGAACTCATGCATGCAGAGGGAATGCAAGGATTTCTGTTTTGTTTTTTTTTTGTTTTTTTTTTTTTTTGTTTTGTTTTGGTTTGGTTTTTTTTTTGTTTGTTTGTTTATTTATCCTTTGGAGAGTTACTCATATTTTGATTGAGTCATCATTGTGGTTTAGACTTCAATACTACCAAAATTTGCAGCACAGACCTCCATCTCTAGAGTTTGTGGAGTAAATGATAGTGGTAGTATGTTGCTACCTCTTGTTGAACATCTTTTAAAACATAGGATGTTTACTGGTGTGTAAAACAGTTGTCCCACTGGTAGGGGGACCTAGGATCAGCTCTCAGTCCTGTAATTTGGAGTTTTCTAGTGCTTACAGATGCTTTCACCTTAAACTTCTTTCCCTCCTGCTTACCTCTTTCCATTCTGGGTATATCAACCCTTTTCTTCTTTGGCTGTTTGGCTCCCCCTGCCACCCTCACCCATTTGCTTTTATTCTGTTCCTGTAACTCTCCGTGCTTTTCTTACCACCGTGTGCTCAAATCCAGCTCTTTCCAGCCAATCAATAAAGCAAGTTGTAAGAACAGAGGAGTGTCCTCACTCCTGGCACAATAACAAAAGCCTATGCCTGAGGCCATAAAATTCACTAAAACAAAAGTTCAAGTCTATGTCCCAAAGACAGTACTGCTAGAGATTCTTAACAAGGGCTCTTAAGAAGACTGTAAATTTCTATAATCTCAGAATGGAGAAAGACTGAACTGTTTTAATTAAAACTTCCCACCAGAAAATTCAGTTGGAGGCAGGTGTCCTGTGCAGGAACTCTCTAACTCAGAGACTGACATCTGGCAAACACTGAAGACCTGGAAGCAGGCTCCCAGGATAGAAAGTGTCATATGATATCACTTCTGGCTGCCAGCTTCACTTCTCTTGCCTATGGTAAAAAGTATTGTTTCAGCTAGTTTGGCAGGTGCAGTCAAGTGGAGAGAATTTCTGTAGGGTAAAGGATACTCATGTGAGAACTGCTCTGGCCATTGCTACTTGTATTGAAATGTCTGAGAGCAGTGTTAATCAGAGAGCACTTAACTCCAAGCCATACTGGGAAAGTCTGCAGCCCTGTATGAACAAAAATAATCTCGTGGATTATAAAAGCTAAGACAAAAGGAGACATTTCTAAGCACCTGATTTAGACAGCTTTTAAATTTAATCTGTTTTAACCTGAACTCTTAGAACTATTAATTCAAGCCAAACTGTGCCGTATAATTATGTTGGCTATTCCCTGTGGTGCAACATTGTCTGCAAAAGACACTGATCATGTGAGTATAGCTCTTTCAAGCTATTATGACCTGTATTGAAAATTATTGAAGCTTATCTAGTTACTTAGAGAAAATTCAAAAGGAGAAAGCTCCTCCTCCAATGCTACATTCCCTTCCTCCCAGTGAAGTTGTGGAGGCTTGAATCAATGGGAGTTTTGCTATTGATTTCTGCAAATCCAGAGAACAATCATGAGTATTTATTGCTTTCTTTCACTTTTCCATTGGCTGATAAATTATATTTTGCAGTGGTTCTTGGATAAGGCAATGAAAACTTTGTTTTCCATTTCCTCTCCAAGTGCCATAGGAAGTTTTTCTGTGTAAATATTACATATCTCAGCATTTGTGTGGTTGATGTCTTTTTTTGAATTTCAAAGCAGGTGACAAAATTGAAATGTGGCTTTTTTGTTTTCCAGATTCCAGGTAGACTGAAAGTCAGATGGCATTTCCACGCAATGTCTTGGGTATTAGAGTCTAACATGTGCATGTTTTTCTTCTCTACAGTTGTGTTCATGAAATAATGTGAATTAGAAATGATCAGGTGGACAAAAAAAAAAATTGCATTGGAGATTTTTCTGCAAAGAAAATGGGGATAATTTTCTTTGAATTCTCTTGGTTTATCATGGGTGGTGACTATGCAGAACACTAACTATACATTGAATATTCTTCTTCCTGTTTCAGCAAAAAATAAGGTTTCCTGTGATCTTTAGACACTCAGCATCAGTGTTTGAAAGACAAATGGAAGATTTTTTTTTTTTTACATAAATACTGGAAAATCAAATTATTATTTTAATTTGCCTGCTCACAACTCATTTATGCTAAACTGTCTGTACAGATTCAAAGATTTAAACCTTTTGAACAGACTACTGACCATAACCAATTTTCAGATTGTGTGTTCAGCTGTAGTTTTTACAATCTGAATATGTATCGAAGTGTTAGGGAAAAGAGTTGTACTGTTGTACTGTAGAGGTTTGAATATCAAGTAGCTGAAAGAAATAGTTTATCTGTTTATCGCTAATATAGAAGCAGAATTCTATGTAATATCAATCACGAGTAACTTTAAAGAAAAAATTATTTTGTGAATGTTTTTAATGGAAGATGGAAAATCAGAGAACTAAAATTTACTTTTACCTCACTAAAATCTTATTTTCCTTTCCTCAAAGGTTTTAAACACTGAACACAGAGTGAAGTGTACTGATAGAAGCTGTTATTCTCTTGTGAAAGAAAACAAAGCCACATTCCCTACAGATACACACAGGCACTAATTATCTCCAAAGCAGTTGATACTTGGCTGGTCCAAAATGTGTTTCGTTTGCTCCCGTGCTGCCCCAGAAGGATTTTCAGTGCTGTGAGTCCCATTGAGTGATGCTGGTTCATGCACACAGTTCTCATTACATTAATGGGGTTTCCCTCCATTTAGTTTTTGTATAATCCACTATTGGTATTGCCCTAAATGGAGGCCTTATATCTGTTATACCTATACCTGCAATATTGCATACCGCAGAGATATACTGCAGCACAAGAGATTTCTAATCCGGTCCCTAGCGTCTTGGCTAATTTGAAATAGAAAATTGGCATGCAATAATAAACTTTAGATATAATAGAATTTACAGTTGTTTTAACAAAATTAATTTAGATTAAGAAATACCCATTCAGAACTTTTAGTATTTAAAAAACTTTATGCAAACGACTCTGCCACTGTGGTTTCTGCTTAATGCCAGGCTTCCCACAGGTGGAGGGATGAGCAGCAGAGTGTTGAGCTCCTCTCCGGAGCCAGCACCCCTCCAGCACACAGGCGGGGGTGATGGGGCGATGGCTGTGGAGGCAGGGGCCTAACTGCCTGCTGACCCCACTCTTGTGAATCCGGGAGCTGTGGCCTCCTCACCCTGGCTTCAGGAGGGTATGTGGCAAGTCTCTGCACTGGGTGGCTCGGGGGAAAGGCAGCACATTCCTCCTCCTTCTCCAGGGAGGAGCTGGGGATGTCATGGGCATCCAGGAAAACAGCTTGTCTTTTGAAAGATGGATCTAGCTATGTGTTAGCTTGGGAAATATGCCTAGTGGTGCCAAGCACTTGGTGACTGACTGTGCCAGAAAAGTCCTGGTGTGCTTATTTAACACATTTATCAGTCATAAAACTGCCTGCTCAGCTTGTTACATAAATGTTCTCTTGCATGCAGAGCACATCAAGGTCACATAAGCAGTTTCATGTGAGTAGATGTTACCAGAGCTCATATGACATTTGTTGCTGGGCCTCTGTCCCTCCTCTGCCCACTCCAACATGTGGCAAAACAGATACTGCTTTCAAAAGGAAAATCCATTACATCAATGGGAACATGCAGTGTCTCTGTCATATTACCCAAACACACCACACCTGATGTCGATAAAGAAACTTATAGGACATAATGTGGGTAATCAGAATTTCTTGCCTCTAGCAGTTTTGATTTTGTAAAAAAAGAACATATAAAGAGGAATGGTGGTGATCTTTCTGCAGCACATGTGCCTCGTACACCACAGACAAATGTAAGCTGGTAAAGGCTGGAGGGAAAGATCTGGTACTTCACAGGCCTAACCTTGTTAGCATATTTTTATCTCTTTTCCTGTGTCTAAAGTAGTTTTCATATCAGAAAAGTTCTCAAAAGATTTAAGTTCAACTTCTTTAAAGGCTGATAAGGCAAATGCATGCTTGCTCGGGTCTGGTGCCTGTCAGGTCAGATTCTACACTACTGGGGGACTAGATTAGCATTGCTACAGTGACCCTAATTCTTCCAGGTCATTGGTACCTGATTAGGTATGGTGTGTATAAAAAAAAATTACCCCCTCTTGACTCTACTAAGAGATCTGAATCTTGGATCATTACATAATACTATGTACAGACATACTGTAGCTCAAAATTGCTCTCTTCCCACATTCTGCTGACTGCCCCTACACTGGCATCCCATCTTAGGGTAAGCCAACACTGTCTTGGAAGATCATACTTGCAATAGAGCTTCCCACCACCTCTCTTCCCAGACTTGGATATATGGATCTTATGTCCCACGATGTGATGATATACTTTATCCAGAGCACCAAAAGAAGATTGTAGGAATGAAATGAAACAATAATTAAGCAACTGAATTAATTCACACAAATAAACGTTAAAAAAACAAAGAAATCTCCAGCAAAAACTAAGAAAATGTCTTTCATAAAAGCCACAGTTTGATCTCTCACTCTTGATCCTTAAGTGAGGGATGAAAAAAATGCCTCCAGAAATTAGCCTGGGAACTAAAATTCACAGCTTTAGTGGATACTAAAAATCATGGACTCAGCAGAAAAACTGGTTGGTAGTGTTTCCTCCACACCATATCATCTAGTAAGAGCTCACTGTTCTGCAGGCAGTAATTACTGATTTCTGGTCCCATGGTGCCTAAAATATTATCACCCCTGTTTCTGCTAACATTCTCTTCTGCTCCCATGGCACCAACTGTCCTTTTCCTTGAAAAAGACTAATTCAATTCAATTAAAATAGAGCAATGATTCATGCTGTTGGTTTAGCTTGGAGATTTAGAACTGAAAAAGGGCTTATGTGCTTGAAAGTCTGTAATTTTTTTCCAGCTCTATAAACCAAAGTTGCCTTTATAAACATTGTCTTGTTTTTATCCTTGGAGCATCACAAGTTACAACATTACGTTACAAATATAAAGCATCACTGGCGGTTTAAAAAAATGGTGTATGCAATCTGAAATTACTGAGAACCCACTTCTGCTCCAAGTCTTTTTTCAGTAGGTTTGTTTTTACTTAAAACCCAGAAAGTAACTTGTATGTGGACCTGATATGGCAGCTGGGAGGTTGCACAGGTGATAGCAACATGTCTGACTTGTGGTGAAGTAGCCCTAATCCTTCAAAATTATGAGTGGCTTAACAAAAAACAATCATTGCTTTCTCCCTTCTCCTGCCCTCCCTCAGCTTTGCTGGTTTAATTGTTTATTGGCATCTGTTCCTGTCAACGTCTGCTGTGACTGGTACAGATAAATTGGGCTGTTGGATCACAAGCAGGGAGCCATAGATAGTGGGTGAAGAACAGCACTGCTATTGTCTGTTTACTAGAAATTATTTATTGTGATATGAAAAAACAAAAACTGTTCAGCAGCTTTATTGATCAGTAATCTTAATGATAGTTTTAATCTAAAGAAGATTCAGCAATTACAGTGAAATAACAATTTCTGATTGAGATCATCTGTATTTATATTCTAAACTTTGTGTGAGGTTTTCCGAGTACTTAATAGTAAGTAAATATGGTGTTAATATCAAAATTATTGAAACTGCAAGTAAGAAGTAGCAGACTAGCTAAGATCCTACACTATACTCATTGAGTCTTTCCCTGATCTGCAGAAACTTCATTTAGATGTATCAGATGATTTTCAGGTTTTCTCCATTAAAGTTCTGAGGTATAGTCCATATTCTGAAGTTATTTTCTCAATTTTTACTTTGTGGGAAAAAAAATAATGTTAATTTGTTCAGTGCTGAGTTAAAGCCTGGAGATAAAAATCCTGCTGTGGTTCATTAAGGGTTTATTTTAGTACATGCATGACAGTAAAGCTGAGGTGCAGTTTATAACTTGGCCTTTATTTGTCTGATGGCAACATCTGTACCTGTGAGTTAGAGGAAACAGGACTCACTGGCTGGAGGGCAAATAATGCAACTCAGCTTACATTCCTGCAACTAGGCTCTCTTGCCTGCCTCCCAAAACCAGATACCTTCATCCACAGTGATTATTGGGCATTATTCCTCTGCTGTCTCCAGCTTGGTGTGGTGTATGAAAGCGGTAGCTGGTTTAGGCCAAAATCGTACCACAGAATGTGTAAATGAACAGCACACTCACAGGGTGATCATAGTGTGACCTCGAAACTGTGCATTGGCCTTGTTTGACCCACAGATGTAGGCGAACACTCCAGTTTTTCAACATTTCTCTTTTACTGAGGAGTCTAAAACTGGACATGGTACTCCAGTTTGGCCTCAAGAGTGATGAGTAGAAAGGAGCGATCACATCCCTTAACTTGCTGGTTATGTGTATGTTAGTGCAGTGCTCTGTGTAATTACCATAGGAATAGGTAACACAGATTTTCAAAGTAATTACTCAGGGAGTTAAAATGTAAGCTTCCTCAATAGAAGAAGTAGAGGAAGAAAATGATAAATGTAAATATTTTAGCTGACTTTCTGTGTGGGAAAAATGCAGTTATGTTAATGCATTAATATATTCTAATAATAAATGCCAGCATTTCAATTTATTATCAGATACAGCAAAGTGGATGTCAGTGTAGTGAACAGCTACACAATACTAATTGTTATTCATTCAGACATTGTTTAATTCTTGATACCTCTTTGAGTTGGTTAAGTAGCATACTGGAAGTTAAACAGAGAGCAGGTAATGTCACTGTTTTGCAAAAATACACTTAAATGGGACTTTTTTTCTTTTTCCTTTCTTTTCTTATTTCACATGGGCACCAAAATAAGCAAGCCATGCTGCATAAATGTGTAGTCTAAAATAACTGGATGAATGACTTGACTAAGATCATACAGCAAAGACAAATGGCTTAGATAATTTTGCATCTTTATGTGTTAAGAACTTGACCTAACACAAATTGTATCTCAGGTCCAGGAGAACTAGGGTGCAATTGCTGGAACTTCAAGTGTGTAACATTTGTCTAATCCATGATCGAAACATCAGAAACTGATCTCGCCAATATTGTATTACCCATTATGTGCTGACTTCAGCTTTCCAATATGGGACTTATTTATACATTGATGTTTTACAGATTGTATTTCATTCATTTTCAGGTCTCCTATTCTTCAGCAAAACATTGTTAAAATGTGAAATAATCTTCCTGGGTAAGTAATAAATAATCTGATTTCTTGAATCTTCTAAAACAAATCTTGGCAAAGACAAAAATCAATCACTGGCAGCAGATGGGATGATATGTCTAATATATATCTACTTTCTCTTTTTTCTGTGATTAAGTTCTGTGATCAAGACATCTTGAATATACAGTTTTCCATATAAAAAGCTGCTATTAAGGCCATGAAGAAATCTTCAGGGATTAACAAGTGCTGTGTGGGACTTTCTGCATTACTTAATACACTGTCTCCCTACTTCACTGCATTAACTAGTTTCTTTTGTCTCTTTCCAGAGTTTCTCCATGAAAGCTGTCAGTGCTCCTGACTTGGTAAGAACAGTCATTTTTTACCCATGTGATACTTATCCTATTGATTTTAACAGAAACACACTTTTACTGCACTTGCAGAATGTGTCTCAAGAGCAGTGAATTTCCTCAGTCTTGGCATCTTCATTCTTAAGAGTCTTTTCAAAATGTAAATTAGAGACCAACTCTACAGAATCAGAAATTTTAAAGCACATGCTAATTGCAGAAATCCGAGATGGTTGCTCTGAATGGTAGGTTGTCAGTCAGGCTTGCATTAATGTGAGCTCTGAGGATTTGTATCGCTAGCTTAGAGTAGCTCAAGAGGAAATATGAATCTTTTCTCTCACAGGAACGGCAGAGCTAGCTCCCAACTGTATCCTCTTGCCCCTGAAGCTCTTTTAATTATTGTGATCTTGTTAGCATAATTCAACAACTTTAAAAATTAATTCGATGCAGACTAGTTATTCAGGAAGTGAAATGGTGTTTCTTACACTGCAAAATTATAACATTACACAGTGCTCTAAATTACCAGAAAGCTATGGGACAATCCAAGTGTTTTTAGGCTTTTTCAGATGACAGTGTTTCTGTATCAATAAATTCCCATTAAAAAAACAAACAAACAAACAAACAAACAAACCCCAAGAACACCTCAAAATCCTGTAGTCTGTGTGTGTTTTTTAAGGTCTAGGGTTATGGGGGGGTGTGGGGTGTGTTATTGAGCAACTAATATCTCTTCAGTTAAAAAAAGTTCATCTTTTAGGTAGATTAAATATGCTCAGAGGGTCACATTTTAAAGGGTCATTTTCAGAGCTCACTAGAAATTAGAACATGATCAGATAGAAGAGCAAGTGAGTTGAGAGATATAGTGCTCTAGTCAACACTTGCAACAGGTACAGAAGTGACTGGGCAGAGCTCATCGCTACCATTGTATTCCTGTCCTACAATACAGTTAAAGAAACCCAGGCTGTCATGTCTTTAAAATGACAGGACTGTCTGGAGGGTTGTTTGTCCATCCTGCAGGTGGAGGCCACAGGAGCTGTGATGCTCCAGGGCTGGCTCTTGCTGAGGCAGTTCTGTATTCTTGCAGGCCACTTCAAGAGACAAACTCACGGACTCACAAGTTTTCAAGACTGACTTGTGATCTCAACTACATTGCTTTGTTATCATGACAAGGAGATTTCAGGAGCTGTCTATTGAAATAAAGACTAACAGACTATTCTTAACTAGCTGATAGAGTGCGGAGTTGTAGTGCAGCTGGTTTGGCTTTAAAAGAAATGGAGATGTAAAAATTTCTGGGAAAATTACAATAGTGAGCAACAGCAGGGGAAATTCCAGGCCTGATTCAGAGCAGACCACAGACTGCCAAAATGCTCTCAACATCCTTGTCCTGGTCTTTTAGGAATTACATAACTAGGAACAAGATAAATCAATCTGATTTAAATCATGCAGGGAAAGGCTCAAGCTGAGAAACAGGTTTGGGGGTTCTGTTCTCTGACTCTGTAGGATTATAATAAACCTTTCTACTAAATTTCATTCTTAAGCCTGCCTCCTGTAAAGAGGACAGAGAGGACAATGGTTGATAGCACAACAGACATCGTGTGTTTGGAATGACGACATAAGCTCTGGGAAACAGCGGTACAAAATGTCTACTGAAGAAGGGAAGGAGGGGATGTCTCTCACATTCTGCAGATGTACAAAATAGTTTCACTGTCTTGTGCCAGAAGCAAATGTACCAGTAATGTCTTCACAGAGTTAGGTCCTGCAACAGGAATTCTTTCCTCACCAGCTCAGTAACTTTCTTTGTGTAAGAGGGCAGAGTAAGGTCCTCCAAAACTAATTTTGTTAAACATTAAGCCGTATGATTTGTGTCTTTATTGTGCTTAGCCCTGCCTGAGACCTCTCAGTACCAGCATGTGATTTTCCATAGCAGTGTTGTATGTAAGATTATGTGCTCTGGAGTGACAGCTAGGGAAAGTACTAATGTGTGTAGTGGAATTACTCAATACAGGAGACAGAGGTCTAGAAGAAACATCTGCCATGCAGACTATGTGAGAGCAAATGTAAACAGCAGCAGAGAGAATCAGAGGATCTTAAATGTTGTGGATGTATTTATGTCTCCGCCTTGTGAGACTGTTGCTGCCAGCTGAGCTGCACAGTGGAGATGAAAATAGCACATGTATGTACATATGGTGCATCTGTATTTAGGACATCATCTTTAAGTCAAACTCTGTCTTCTTGCATCTAGTGAGAGTAGTTATGCAACCACTGCAGAGATGGCTAGAGGCACAAGACAGTAAATGCCTTCTGATGAGGATAAAAGGTGAATTGAGCTGGCAGACAGGAGCTCTTCTGGCTCGTAAAAATGGTGGAAGAGGAGATCTTTTCAGCATCAGCATGAAGAATGTGTGCAGGAAAGGGAAATTAGAAGTTGGAAGAAACAGACAGCAGAACAGGGAGAAGGATGAGACCAAAGGCAAATTAGCTGGGGATATAAATTAAGCCTGGAAAGATGGCCCAGTTTACATTAGTGAACAAAATAGCACAAGAAGGGTGAAGAAGGATGGAAGAAATCTGTTTTGGACTGGGCTGAGAAATGAGTAGGAAATTAGAAGTAAGATTCAACATGGCTTGCATGTTGCTCTGTTTATGTGAGTATCTGTGCAGTGAACTCTTCCACAATAGCCAGGATCTTATACACAACAATAAATACTATCACACCTACAGGTTTCCTATCTGTTGCTAATACAGAGGACACTGTGTGCATACCTTTAACCAAAAGCAGCAGCGGATCTTGCAGATAATTACTACAATTCTCCATTTCCAGGCATTGATTATCTGTTCAGGATGGTAAAGCTGAAACTATAATGATTGGGGTTTTCATTCCAAGTCTTTGTAGTTTTTGAGGCTATGTTATCATGAAGGGTTTTTTGTGTAAAGTGCATTGTTATATCTTCTGAACTCCCTGCATTAGTAGAGGGTTAAGCTATGGGACTAACATTTATAGCATGCCTCACAGAATCCTTTTTCAAGCAGAAAACTGTGTCAGTGAGGGTTTATTATAGATTTTTGTAATAAAACATTACTGATTTTTGTAGAACAGGGCAAGACTAAATAGATAATTGTGTTTTCAAGGTTTGTGATGCTCTGAATTTCCTGTGGAAGTTTATTCTTCCATTCTTGGGCCAAGACCTGAGAGTTGTGTTTGCTACAAGAATCTCTTTTTGTATAAAATTCCTTTGTGTTAGTGGACTAGAGATCTTGCTTGTTCCTTCTGATCACTAATCACATCTGGCATTCTTGGTACTCTAGGGATTACTGGTGCTTCAGTGTTTCTAACAAACTGGTATCACTCTGGGGATGAGCAATGACCTACTACCAGACTCATCTACACTTGCATCCCTGTCTGGAATTGTGCAATATAGTTCAGGGACTGATGCAATCACTCCGGTTCTTTTATTCAGCCTGTACAAACACAATTCTCTTTTGCTGTTCAAATTGCTCCCAGGGATGTCTGGACAACCATGAGATGCCTTTCTTCACTGTGTGTGGAGTTACTCCTGTGTAAAGCAGTTCTTCATTTACCTGATCACATGTGTTTGTTGTACATTTTAGGGTGGCATTTTATTTTATCCATGTACTTAACCATGCACCCAACTCTAATCACTGTCAGCCCTGGGTGAGTTCAGATTCAGATGTTTTCTGGTCTGTTATCCTTATCGTACTTACACTTTAATGGCTGAGATAAACCACACTAAATGTATCTTGTGTAAACTTCTGATAGTTCTTTGATGCTCTACAGACATCTTGATCATTAGTCCATTACCTATCTGCTTATCAGTTAACAATCTCAAGCCATTTGGTTGCACAACTTCAATAATTCTAAACACAAGCTTCCCGTGCTTTGCGCCTACTTCACATTACTATAACAAACAGTTGTAAACCCCAGTCTTCATCCTTGAGCTGAGATCAAACCACAGAGAGTCCTAAAGATGAGGACAGACATCTAATCAGTATTTGGGAAGTGGGACAGTGAGAGTGAAGGACAGATTCTGCCTGCTCATGTCAGAAATTTGGTCAAGGAGATAAAATGAATGTACCTACTGGATTTCCAAAATGAATGCATGCATTGATTCTGTAATCTAGATGAGCTCTGAGGAAGATGTGAGCTAGAGAGGCATTTTCATCACTTGTTGGACTGGAAGAGAATTTTATAGCTGACTGGGACAGTAGCAGGTGTAACCCGTGGTGCTGTGGTGTGATAAAAACTGTGTTAGCTGTGATTAACTGTGGATGCAGGAGTGCTCTGAGATGACGCATTGAAATGGCCAGTTGTGGATGCAAGTGTGAATTGCAATCAAAGAAACTGAGACTATTTGGCACATTTTTAAAAAATACTTTTATCTATGTGTATCAAACACATCTTTCCTCAATTTTAGCTTCAATAAGAAGAGTTATTCATGATCTAAACCAGGAAGAAGAAGTGGTGTATTTGGAGTGGCTTACTTTAGCTTATTTTCTGCATGCAGGTGGAAGACAAATTTTCCTTTTCAAACAAGTAATTGACTCTTTGAACCATAGAGAATGCCATTTGCTTAAATCTCTCTTCCATGAGCCAGGAAAAGCACAGATCACAATCCTAAATCTAGTAGAAAAGAAGTCCTTTAGGTTATTTAGAATTTGTTGATAAATGATTTCTGGAAATGTAGGTTGTTGATTATCCAACAATCCAGGTTGTTTTGGAGTTTTGTTTGTTGGTTGTTTTTTTTTTTTCCCACATGCATATTTTTTTTTCAATAAAGTTTAATAATTCTTTTTCTGGTGCCTTATTTTGCTATAGGCTTTGGGTACTTATGACTGATTTTAAGCACTCTGCAGTTTCTTAGACTGTAATTCATCAGCTGTAGTAAACTTCAGAAAGAGGTATTTGTCATGTACTTATACCTTCTTGTTAGCTTGTCAAGTAGCCCAGTCCAAACCACAAAAAAAAAATCAGCCCTTATAATACATTTTAAATGTTATCAGGTTTTAGCAAACAATATGACAATTATTTGATTTTTTTTTCTTTATTAAATTAATCTAGAACACTTCATGGGGTTTGGCTGAGAAATATGTTCCCAGAGACCCTTTTCTACCAGTGACAGTGGAAAAGGGGGTGTTAGAGCAAGCAGGATAAAAATCTTTTCCAAAGAAGTAATAGCAATTGTTTGCTAAAAGTTACAAATTCTGGTGATTATAGTTCAGCTGATATGAAATAAATGTGCTTTGACATACTAATTTGCCATAGGGTCACAGTCATCTTTCTAACACATACATTGTCATTTACTTAAACTCAGTTCCGCTGCTAGTGGCATTACTAACCTTCTAAGAACATTATGCCAGATGTCTGGTTTCAGACTAGAGATGTTTTGACACACGGGTTCCCTCTTGCACATATGGTGGAGGGAAGGAATAAAGCCTTGTAGGCAAGAAACTGAGATGAGCTGGGTTCACCTCCTGTAGCTCCTACAGGCTTCCTCTAAAGCCACAGGCAAGCTGTTCTGTCAAAAAAACACAGGTCTACACCTCAGAATCCCTTTTTCCGCAGTGGGTCTCTCTGCCTTTGGTGACATGACATCGTAGCTCATGGACCTTCTTTTGGATGCACACAAACAGGAGACCTTCTGCTCGGTCTGTTGGAACTCGTGGCTTTGGTTTAATCCTCATAGCACCTCAGCAATACAGCATTGTACAAGAAACAACCCTGACCTTTAAAGAGGCTTCAGGAAGGAGTGGGAGGGAAGCACAGAGTTGCAAAGTGACTTATTTTAGCTCATCTACCAGTTCAGCAATAGGGAGAGAACAAATCTCTGGTCTGTGATGCCTGCTGTTAATGATCTCTCTTTAACAGCCTTCCAGTTAATGCATGCCTTCTTCCCTCTCATTTGAATTGTCATATACACATTTGGATTTTATCTGGATGACTGGTTTTATATGTTCTCCTTTAACAGAATTTTACTTTTTGCAGCTGCTCAATGGTGTGCCATTGGTAGACAGACAAATAAATACAGTATAGGAGAAAAGAACTGTAGTGGCTTTATAGTGGGAAATCAAACTTCACAAACAGAGCTGGTACTGGAGTCAATTCAAAAGAATTATTTGGTTAGTTCAGCATACTTTATTTCCAAAAGTCCTTTGATATGTTCCTGCCTTTAGGCACTTTAAGGAACAAAGCAGTTAAATAACTGATTAAAAGGTAGGAATCAAAGAGTTACAATAAATGGTCAGTTTTCATGATAGAGAGGTAACTACACTTTGGTTTATTATCTGGTGGCTCAGGCAATAATTATGTCAGTTACACCAATTACAAGTCTCTCAAAGACAAATCAAAAGGAGTAGGGCATCCCACTGGGCACAATGAATCTATTGATCTCAGGCTTGGTCAGTGCTCTTGGGATAGTTTGGGATATTTAGGAGAGAGCAAATGATCTCTCACCTTACCAAAGAAATGGCCTACCGAGTGGCCCTTTAGAGCTGGACCTCTGGGTCATCAGATGCATAGTGGGCTAGAGAAATGTCTCTATGACAAAAATGAATTCAACTCATTTTTCTCTTCAGGGTGGAAACAAAAAACCAGAACGAGAGTGTAACAGAAGTCTATGGAGTTATGGATGTCATGTGGAGGTGGGATAGACAACCATGATTTAGTATCCAATGAAATTACCAGGTATCAAGACAGAAAAATAAGCAAGACTGAGTACTTTATTATACAGTTTCATAATTCAGTTATAGAACTAGTCATCACAGAAAGGCTGTAGCAGCCACAAATGTAAATGCCATTAGAGAGGAAGTAGACAAAGTCAGAGGAAGAAGGTCCATCAAATATTACTAAATACAAAGACACTTAAATAACTGAAGGCTGAAATCTGGAGTGATTTATGAAAAAAATATGGTAAACTTGCCCTCATCCTAAGTCCCCAGAGGTGGCTATGCTAGGAGTCTAGAGGCTGGCTAGGCAGGCCTTCAGTTTGAACCTCTGTGTCTGTTTCTGTACTCTTATGGTGACTCAGGGCACCACTCTTCTGGTTGGTTTTGGTTTTGTATGTATATACATTGAAGGCTGCTGGAGAGAGACATTTCTCTTCCTCTGTAGATGGACGGTCTCTAATGTAATGGGACGGGCCCCTGATTGCTCCCTAGGACTTCGTATGCAATTTCATACACATTGTAATTAATTGTTAGGTAAGAGCCAGTTGAAAATGTGTGAGGTAAACACAGAATCTAGTTTGATGTTCTCATCCCACAGCTAGAGCCCTGCTGTTATTTGCATGGGAACCTGCCACCTCTTTTCCTTTCTCTGACTCTTCCACCTTCAAGACTCTCACTTAGAGCCACACAGTTCTTCATTGCCCACAAAAGTAAATACTGACAAGCACAGGGAACCCTGACTACAAACTTCTTCCTTCAAAACCTCTCTTAGAGCATGTTTCTTCCAGCGTCTTGAAGATACAAGACTCACACATGCCATCCAGGAAGGCAGAAGATCCTTCCTGACACGGACCCATTCCCTGAGTCTCCCAGGGGTGCATTTTTTGTTTGTTTCTTGCTAGCTACCTTAGTTCAGGAACATCCCTGCTGCTTTCTTGTATGATGTGGAGCATCTTTTGTAGTGAATAGTAGCTAATGCTAAATTGACATCCAGAAAGAGTTTGAATCGCTTGGTAGAAAAGCATTAACAGTTAACCACAAACTGATTTTTCCTCATTATTCTGAGTAGACTCCAGACCAAATATTAGCATCAAGTTAATAAATAATCACTTTTTAAAGTGTGAGATTAGGTTTCCTTTGGTAGATTAGTGATAGTACCAGCTAGGCCATATTCTAAAATTCACACTGACGTCAATGAGAACTGTTGACTGGAAAGGTATGTAGATTAGAAAAATGGAACTATTGTTTAAATTCTGATTTTCTTTTTTTTTGTTGTTGTTGTTTTTGTTGTTTGTTTGTTTGTTTGTTTTATTTTGTTTTGTTTTCCTTCTTACTGTTTCTTAAAGTATATATTTTCGGGCAGACATAGATTGATTTCACTTTAGTTTATACTCTATTGGCTTTCAACAAAACCTGGTTTGCAAATATTTTTAAAAAGAAGTTGAATTTAGAAAAGTATGTGTTGTGGCTTTTCAAGTTCATTTAAACATCTGTCTTACTCATTACTTTTGCAAAATCTTGTTTTTCACCAAGTATGATGAAAGGGTGGGCAGATTGTGACTCCATTGTATGTTAAAATAATGTTTCTCTTGTTGGTTTAACTTGAAGCTCTGTTTGGTGCTCCACTTAAGCAGAATCTAAGGCAACAGGGGTCCAGCAGAGTGGAGTTATCACGCATGCCCTGCTGGAGGTGGGATGTGAAAGATCTCCTCTGGAGACCTCTGACAACCACCGTGAATGTCTCACCAGATAAGTCTTAAAAGGACCATCAGATAGGAAATACAATTGTAGAGCCCTGACAGTGAATTTTGTTAATTAAAAACAATGCATCATTTAGAAACAAGGCTAGGGACTGCTGCTTGCAACTCCCAAGGCAATGTTTTGTTTGAATATCTAAGGAATGATATAATGTTACTGGGATTGGCTAAGACAGAATGGATTCCTTGTAAATGTTGTGTGGTTGTTACTCTTTAAGAGGTGAGCCTAAAAGAGAATAGTATGTCTTAACTTTGAACAGTCTGAGGGCAAAATCAAAAAACAAAAGCTCTTAAGCATCTCAAGGTCTGCTGATCAGAGATTTTGTAATGTGTTCTTCTTCCCTGAAGGTGGTGTCCTTGAGCCTGACCAAAAGCACATTCCTTTTGCTAGAGGATATCCCTCTGTCTTCAGCAAGGTTTGGGTCAAATCTCACTCTTATATGTTGAACATTCCTTCAAAATCAGAACCACTGGCTCTGAGATGTGCCTCGCCAAATACTTCATTAAGGACTTCTCTTAAATTTGCTGGGCCAGTAGCCCAGAATTTGTGACTTCTGCCACTTTTCATTTTATCACCTTCCTTCAAGTTTCCTTAGTTACCATATGGAAGAAAATTGTAGTGGAATGTGAATAAGGGAGGGTTTCCTAGAAACCTTGTCTCCTTTATGACAGTAACACAGAATATAGTTGACGTGGCATATTTCTTGAATCATAACTTCAGGGGTTTTTTAATGGCATAACTTCTAGCTGTTACTGATACATATGATTACTGAATGAATTGTGCACTAATCCTGCATTACTGTGAGCCGACTGTAACCAAGCATTTTCTTTCAGACCACCAGAAGGAGCTATTGAATTTGAAAAGCCTTTCCTTCAAAGCAGGAGTTCCTGGTACAGCAGGGCAAGCAGTAGGATAATGGAGCAGGCACACTGTCTTCCTTGAAAAGTCCAGCTCTGAGCCACAGAGCAAATTCTGATTTAGAGTTTGCATCTTTTTCTGATCTACTGTATTGTAGTAATCAAAATTGACTTTACAGGGTTTAAGATGCTTCAGGGAGAGATTTCAGGTATCATTCCTTAAACATAAAGTAACAAATACTAATCAAATACAAAGAGATGGGAAATTAATTAAGGCAGATTTAACCATGTATTTTCAAAGCACAGGGAGTGTGGAAGTTGCCATTTTCCATTAGGTCAGCTGGAAGATGTTAGGATAACAGATCTGAAAATCACTTGAGAGACCTAATGCCAATGTCCATAAGGATATATGAAACCTGCAATTCTACTTGCCCAAGCTGACTGGCAATCAAAATACACCAGTAACCTGTTACGTGTTTTCTGAGGTGATATGAAGATGTGCAATTAGTTGTTGTTAGCCCAACACAAGTCTGTCATGATCGGGTTCATAAAATGAGGTATTAGAATTTATAAGTAGCCTTCCCTCTATGACTTGCCCTTAAGATTTGACCAAAAATCTTACACCAACAGAAAACAGATTATGTTACTTTTTCCCATCTGCCATTTACACTTTCTTTCATCTGACAGCAACCTGAAAATTTGTGGTGGTGGTTTGCAGGTGGTGCATTCTGTATGAACATGTGTGTGTGGCCTTGAATCAATGTTTGGAACAGGACCTGAATTAAATCTGTCCACGGCTATTCACAGCTTACTTTGCTATTATAACATTGACTTTGGAGGAGTCACACTGCTTGTCTGTAAGACACTATCAAGATATAACCCTATATATATTTCACAGAATAAGCCCCACATCTATCTATGGGAGGAGCAGGTACTAGTACAAAACATCAGTGTCTCAGTTATCTTTTGTTGTATGCTAAGTCTGATAGGAACTCTAGCTCTCTGGATGGTTCTCAAAAACTATGCCTACAATTGTTGCTGTGTTGGGATGTTCTTCTGGATCTGCTCATTTCTTCAGGAAGGAAAAGAAGTGTGGGGTGTTATGGAAGAATAGGATACACGCTGATGCATATGAGCTGTAGGCAAAGAAAAAAGAGGTAATTATCAATAGTGGTTATTTCTGAATATGTCATAAAACAGCATTTGTCACTAAGCTTCCAGCTGTGTTCTCTTATACAATTTGCTAAGTCAGTGTATTCAGCATATTAAAAGAATATCTGTTTAAACATGTGTATTATTCATGGTTTTGGATTAACAGAAGCAGAAAAGGTGTCTGAGGAATAACTTTTCTAAATCCTTTTAGGCTGTAGTTCAGACTGACTGATCGCAGTACTGTTTTTTCTTAATTTGAGTTTATTAATTCATAATGCATTTGTGCTCATAAGACCCAGTTAGTACTTCAGGCATAAGTTTGGGGCTGTACATAGAATAAATCAAATATTGCCCTGAGGACCTTACAGTGAAAATGGTAACAAGACATAAAAAGTAGGTATAAATCATAAAGTAGTAGGAGGGAAAGGAGCAGGGAAAAGCTGAACGACAGTTTGGAGAGGAGGAAAATGTGTATAGTGTTGGCTGGACATCTAGTTTGGAGGTTTCATATATTGGGCTCTTTGCTTTTCTTACCATGATAATGTCCAGTAGCCCTTTTCAGAGGTGGTGATCTTGTGCTAGATGCTTTGTTGTGCAAAAATGGAAACTGAAGGTAGTGTCTGTCTCAGATTTAATCTGTATGATTGAAATCCAAGATAAGACAGTTGGAAAATGATTACAAAGAACATGTACTATAGGCAATGAATTAGGTGTCAGAGACACCTTCCAAATTTGGCAGTTCCAGAATATAATACTTTTGTCATTTTATTGTGACCCAAATCCTATTTATTTTTACAGTGAGTCTACTCCCAGAAGTAATTTGTGGATAATATTATATAAATGTAAATACTTTTGCTTTTTCTTCGTAGCAGTATCTCACAGAAATTCCTTCTTCCCAAAACAGTTTAACATGCCCTGTGCTCTTTTTCTTGTGAAGTGGGAATTAGTTACACCAAGCTATGAATCTGTAATGACCCTCAACCCTGATTATTGTAATTTTCTGGATTTATGACAGCTACTAATCTCTGTGCTCAGCAGCACATTGGGCACTAAGACCATACCAGCCTGAAACTCACTTGCCTTCATGCTATGGATTTTCATCCCCAGAGCTCTCTATCAGTGTGGCACAAACTACCAGAGGACCTGTCCCAAACCGAGCCTGACTTTCTGTGACAACTACATCTCATAGGAACAACAGCATTGTTGGCACTTGGAGGACAGTTTACAGGGAAACTGTCTTGGAAATATATCTTTTCTCACAAAAGAAACTTTCTTCTTCAGATTCTCAGTAAACCTGCACTTTAAAGAAAAGAAAAAATGTAGCCTTTATAAAACTAAAGCAAGAATACGCTTCATATTATTTGGCTTCACTTCATTGTCTGGTACTTGAATAGTTCTAAAAGAATCTAAATAGACAAGTAAATGAAAGCAGATTGTAGGAAGTCAGTTGTGAAGAGGAAAGAAACACCTTTCACTGTGCACGAATCTCTTCAGCAATACACAAAGATGTTTCTATTAGTATATTATTTACAGGGAGCTGAATCTTATGTTCTCTTTATGAAAATAAGAAAGTCCCTTTACAACCTAATCCTAGCAAACAGATGATTTCTGTCTGTCCAGTCAGTTCTGTCTTAAGTGACAGTACATATCATTCTGTCCTTTAAAGGTGTGCATCAGATCTGTATGTCTGTTTTCAGAGTGGGCTTCCTACAAAATTCTCCTTTTTCATCATATTCAGGTTGAAGGTTATTGAACACTGGCTGGTTGGTTTGTTGATCTTCTTGGGAGGGATCTTGGTACTGGGAGTTGAGCCATGAGGTTGCTTTGTTAGGATTTCAAATAATGGTTTTGTAATGTGGCTTTTGTGCCCTTTAAACACTGTGGGCTTCAGTTTTGCCAGTGCAGGCACTAACATACAGGAATCCAGCCATATCCTGTCATCAAAAGATTTGGAGCATTCTTTAGCTTTTGCATGGTGCATGGCTTCTTCTGGGCCATGAGAATCAGATTATTAGAATAAATGAATTCTTACAGAGTCAGATTGTCAATGTACTGCTCCCCTTGATGAGTTGTTGCATGTCTGATCTGTCCAATGTCAGTGGAACTTTCGTATGAGTAGGTATTCATTGGCAAGAATACAGGGGTTTCAGTCTGGCCTCTTTCCAACATTGTGAATGTGTTACTCACGGTGCAGTTACTGACTAGTAGAATGAAACCTACTCAGGACATTTTGATGGCCTCCTTATTTGGTAGCAAACATCTGTCTAGAGTCACAGACCAGGCCCACAGAGCAAATAGGTGAAAGTCGATGCATCTTTGAACTTGGTTTTAACACTCAATAGAAGTTTTCAAGGGAGGTATTAATCTCAATTCATATCAGCTTTCTGAAATATCGATGCATATACTGTCTCTCTTTAGCCAGTGGTGAGAAAGAGACGGTTTCAGAGCGCAGTTGATTCCTCCTGTCTTTTCCCATTATCGGGGGAGAAAACTAGGCGACTGCTGAACTAGGGACCTATTTTTGGAAAGATACATATAGGTGAGAGACAAGGTACCCAAACTAAGTCTGTTCTTTGCATGCTGGTACTATTACATGATGGCATTAGTCAGAGCTGACTGCATCTGCTGTGTTCATGAGGGAAGTGTCTGCCACATGCAGCATCTCCCGCATCATGTAGCACAGTCCATGCATCCAGTCAACAACTGTTAATGGTGGCAATTATACTACTTGATTTCCCCTTTTTCATTCTTCTTTTGAATTTTCCTTCCCATGAGGGTAAATCTGCCTCAGTCAGTAGCAGAGATGGAAAAAGTACTCTGGAGCAGACTGAGGATCATGACGTGGTACCTTCCCTCTCCTGTCCTGTTTTGTCCTGTCCTGTCCCTCTGACACTTTTGCCCTAGTCTCCAGATTAGGCCATCTGTGAACCCTGTTAACTAGTACTGTGCAGAGCAAATCTTGTGACTGGTCTTTTGGCACAGCCAGTGTGTTGCCTTGGCGGGTAGTGTGGGATGAAATAAGCACAATACATGCCTTTTCTCTCTGAAACTTGTTTATCTGCACAACATCCAGGCTGCTGTGGGAGAGCTCTCCTCTTGGTGATCACTGGCAACCAAAAACGAATCAAATCAAGGCAAAGTTAGAGAAATTCTCCTATACAAAGAGCTGCTCTAAAACAAAGCTGCGTTTTTGTGGTGCATTGTCCTGGCTCTGTGTGAGTCCTGTAGGGAGACAAAGGCAAGAAGGAAGGAAATCTCAGCTGCTTCGCAAATTGCCCTGATTTGATTTATTTACTGCTCCCTTCCCCCACCCAAACTGTTCTGCTAACCTGTTAGTCTCAACTCAGACAAGTAAAACCAGCTAATCTGATTAGTTCTGACACACAGGAGCAAGGCTGCTGGGAAAAGCTGGACCCTTACAGCTGTCTCAGGCTTCAGCTTCGATCACAACATTATGGGTTTACTGAATGTATAGCACAATGTGACAGGAGCCCAGCAGCATGTACACAAGTGAGCAGTGTGACCGTCACTGAAGATTTCTACGCTGGGTCTGAGGCCACTGGAATACAAACCATGTTTCGTGTCACCTTCAATGTAGTGACAGAGAAAATTACCTTCACCTTGGCAGCCTGCCCCTCCATCACGTGGAAGGTAAGCTCAGATATGCATCATGTAAAAAGGTTGGTGGCACAGGAAAATGAGTATCTAAATGGTTTTCCCCAGCATAGGCCGTGTTTACAAAATTTTAAAGGGGGTATTATTGTTTTAATGGAACTGCACTGCAAAGTGACATATGCATGACTGGTTAGAGTTAGACAGACTAGATGGATCCGATTCTAGAGAACAGCTTATCTGTTGCCTTCTAAAGCATTCCTCATTTGACTTTTAAAATAACCAAATTCATAGTCACTTTCCTCATTCTGGTCTGGAAATGCCCCTGTATTTATGTTAACAGCAAATCCAGAGAGGTATATAAACACAGGCTACTTATTTCTGTAAGGAAGGGACACTGTTCGGGGAAAGCTTTCAAGCTTCCTAGATAATTTAGGGATTGCAGGGCTCTGTGAACTGTACCAAGGTACGATAAATCAGAAGAATTTGCATCCCTATGATAAGGGACTTGAAGCAAAAAAAAAAACCCTAGATGTATAATTTACTTGGCATGAGGTTGTGATAAAATTTGGCAGGAGCCAGAGATGCTTTGCATATTGATTCCTTCTCCCATTCAGCAATTCAGTTCAGATCTTAATTTCCTTGAGACAAATGTTCCCATCTCCTCTTGAAGAGACCAGCATTGTCAGGATGAGATTCATTGCCTTTTCTTTATCTCCTAGTGAGTGTGTGCTTTCACTATAATGCAGTTTGGGAAGACAGCCAATATCTTCTGAAGTGTTGCTTTAAAAACTTCATTT
Source organism: Tyto alba (assembly GCF_018691265.1). Classification (NCBI taxonomy): domain Eukaryota; kingdom Metazoa; phylum Chordata; class Aves; order Strigiformes; family Tytonidae; genus Tyto; species Tyto alba. The sequence continues at coordinate 21,287,742 of NW_024881282.1, read as the reverse complement.
AGAGTCTGTGTCTCATAGAGCAGCTACCTCTGTCAGCTACTATGGAACCTCACCTCTGTCTGCTACTATGCCTTTCAAATGAGAGACAATTATGAATAACTAGATACAGTGGCAAAGCAGGGTAACTGCTCTTGCTTTAGCTGTTCATGATTCATTATACTGCATAAGTAGTTGTCATATATCTTTGCTGTATCATTTTGTCAGTCTTGGACCTGTCTTTTCTCTTGACTTGCGAGGTAGATACTGCCCAGAAGCTGTTATTAGATGGTCTTTAAGGAGTCTGGTACAGTGTGGCCCCAGCTCAGATCTGTGCTATTTGTAGCATCATACACTAAATAAAAAAAATCTACTGGGGCAAAGTGTTTGGAGTAAATTTCACATGAAATGAATTTTACTTGACACCCTCTCTGTGGGAGAGTTTGTGGTGATACTGTTTCAGTTTCCCTTTTTATTAGGAAAATTTACCTTACCAAACATGTATATTCATTAAATGGTAATAAAAAGATCATTTCAACACGACATAAAATGGCCTTACTTATGCTTGCTAATGGTATGTTAAAGATTTTTCTGCCTTACTATCAGAGTTGTGAGGAAGTACAACTCTCTGCCTTTAGGGTGCAAAGCACTTAGAAGAGAGGATTGAAATGGAAAAGGATGCTGGATCTCACCATGCTGCAGTGCTCCTATCTGATCCTGACTCATGAGATCTTGGTACAGCAACCACGACGGAGAATATAACCCAGATGGGTGCTGCATTTCAGTGCTCATTTATTACATTGCTGAGGGCTCTTAGGCATAAGTAATTGCATTGTAGTAAATCCCTCTGGAACAAAATGGCAAGTACTGAAAAGTGCATCCTGGAACACTTTTCCAGTTCTCCAGCTCTTCTGTTATTTGCATAATTTAAATTATTTTATATGTGCAAAATGCAAACATGAGAAAATGCTTAAAAGTAAAAGCTAAAAGAAACTACGGTACAGTAGAACTTCCTGAGATGTAGTACATTTATTGATGAACCAAGTAAAAAATATGTGAGAAAGTGGGCACAGTTGTGTGAAAAAAACAAGAAGAGGTGCCAAGCCAGCAGAAAAGATGGCTCTGCAGTAGAGCTTACATAAGTAGTACTAAGTTAATTTAAGAAAAGTTTTGTGAAGTGAGATAATATTTTTTATTGACTAACTCTTATGGCTGGAAAATCTAACAAGATTTCAGACACACAAACCTTCCATTTTGATAGTAGGAGGGTAATGAAAGATGCTGTTTCCCTATAAATTTGCGTTGCTTATGTCCTTATATCAGCCAGAACAGCAGTGGTACTGCAAGTTAATTTAAATCCTTTGAAGCTGAAAGAGGTCACATCACTGCTGGATGAGGGAGGACAGAGACAGCTACTTTCAGACTGCTAAGTCTTTTTCTTTCAAGAGTAAGTGGCCCAGCCTGCAGATAACGGTGAGGTGTTCTGCTTTTCCACATACCACAGCATGACCAGCAAATGAGTCTTGCACGGTGTGGTGGGGCCAGGAGGATGTGGCAGCTCTGTAGCAGATGTCTTGGGGCCAGGAAGAATGGTGCAATTTCTGTCCCAAATTGTTATCTTTCTGCCTTATGCTATGCAGTTTTCATTTCTGTTAGAAATGAATTTCCCATGAGAAGTATTGGTGAAAATTATTCCAGTCAAAGCCTACTTTAATTATATATGAAATATTCATTTATATGATATTTCAGTGGAAGAAAGACAGGATTCCTGCTCCAGACATTTCACAGTCATAAACCCCATTGCTTTTGTCAAAATATTGTTTTGTAAAAACTAGTTTAATTAGAAGTGGGGAGGGTATTGATACGGGACAATTAGAGGGAAGTGATAGCTGAAAAGGCTGTTGACAAATGTGAAGGTTCCACAGTCAAACATACCTTTTCACACAGGCACCAATGCTTGAAAACCAAAGTAAGAAGTATCTTTATATAAACCATAAGCATGTTTATTATAAGGCCTGGTGGAGGAGACTGGACTGCTCTTTCTCACTGCTCTGTGTCAGTCTGCCTCCACTCATTTCCCTGCTCCTTAGAGAGCAAACTGCTGGTGCTTTTTGGTTTGTCAACAGGCGTGGAGCTGGTTGGCAGAGCAGAGGGCTGAGTACTCCGAGATACATGTGGGTTACACAAATCAGACTGTGGCTGGTATCAGCTTGGCCACAGTCCCTCTTCAAAGGCCTTTCAGGTTTCGCTTACATGAATTACTGTTGCATTTTCAATCAGTTGCTGCTAACGATCAGGGAGTCTCACGTTGCACCTCTTTGTGTCCTATACCTGGCTTTAAGAACAGATAACAACATCATACAGCTATTGATACACCAACAAACTCCTACCACTCATTTCCTAACCCATGAATAGATGACATGCTGCTTAGATGAATGCAATTCAAATTCGCAGGGTACAGGCAGATTTAGTTACAGAATGCACTCTTTCGTTGAGGATTAGCTACACTTGAATCCTATTGATTTTCTCTTACTGTTGGCAGTTTGGTTTTGTTGAATCCTGTTTGAATTGTATGGGGGGAAGCAGCAAAAACTGCTGGTTTGTGGCTTTCTATTCAAGGCCAGGAAATTCACTTGATGGGGATCAATCTAACTTGGGGCTTTCTTGCCAATTGATGCTGAGCTTTATCTCCTTGACACGGATAGATAAATGAGCTGGGGGGTGGCTTTGCAGGCAGTTGGAGCCCGACCCAAACACGTTGTTGCCAACTTTCGAAAGCTGCACAATGGCTCTCTCTCCCTGGCAGTTACAGCCGTTGGGGCAGGAACCTGTTGTCTGAAAGGCTGTTAAGAAATAATGATGTAAACTCCTCCCTAAGGATGTGGGAACAATGTTAGAGTCCTACAAAGGGAGCAGTATCTGTGATAAGGAAACCAGGAAAATCGGGAGCTTAGCGTTCATTTTCTTTCAGCAGGGATTTGAATACAGCGCTTCTGCTTTCGAAGAGCTGGTGCGGAGGGAGGGAGGGTGAGAGGCGTAGGAAGTGGGAGGCAGCATGCAGCTTTTCCAGCTCAGAAGAACCTTCCCTGCTGCTGTTTTAGAAACCTCAGTTAGATTTACAGAGAGCTACAGTCATCCACTCCTGTTCAGCAAGAGTAAGTGCACATTAGTGACCAGTTTGTTATTACTTTGTTGCGGTAGAGCCTCAATACACCCCAGTGTCAAAAAACATGGTGGCAAATACAGTACAAACAGAAATAGGATAATCTATGGTTTTAGTGCACCCTGGCAAAGGACCAGACCATGAGCAGAAGGACAGTGTGGTGATGATGAATGTCATCCTCGTGTGATGGTACCTGGAAGAGAAGTGAATGTAGGAGGAGGACAGTGTGAGCGCAGCACATGCTGCAATGGATTACTCTAGGGCTGAATCCAGGAAGGTCTTGAATTAGTCTAAGGAGCTGCTTTGCTCCTCAGATCCTGTTAAAGCTGGGGAGGTGATGGATCTGAGGAGGTTCAGCTTCTGTGGGGAAGAATTTCAGCTTCTTCTTTACTTGGGCATTGTTTTCATTTATAGAACAGTACATTTAGCCTTGAACAGTAGCCACTTAATTTCTAACTGTTAAATACAGAGCTGCTAAATGCTTCCAAGTGTAAGTTCCCTGAAAAAACATCCATAAGCAGTTATTACTCTGAGTTTTCATTTGAAATGCTTTTTTCACCTTGCTTTTATAAAGCTCCCAATATATACACCAGATATTTATATATCCGTTTCCATGAACTTTGTTCAAAGCTCACAAGCATGAGTGAGATGTCTCTTTTTTCTCCCTGCTCATGAGTACAGAAGCCCACCATCTTGTATATTTGATAGTTGATTTTGTCACTTTTTGATGCACCCAAAAGAAGGTTGACAAATTCCCTTCACTCTTCACAATATTCACAGTCCAGTAATAGTCTTCGACCCCAAATACTTATTTCAGCAACCCTGAACCCCAGTGGACACTCACCCAACTGCTTTTGGGATTATGACGCCTGATTTGGGAGCTACTGCCGTAGAAGCAAGTACTTTTTGAGGTGATGACTTATTATTTGTAGCAACAATCCCAGAGCTTTATTACTCTGAGCCATGATGACAGACCAAAGTTTTCTTCCTGTCATCATACTTCTGAGAATTCTGTAGGTCCCACATGTCTCCTCAAAGTTCTTGCTAGCAGAGATTTGTGCATTTTCAGAGGACTGAAATCCCATTCTCCATCTCTCCTGGATTATTTTTCTTACAACACAACATGCCCACCTTTGCTGGCTTCTTGCCACACAACAAAAATATCAGTATTTTCTTAGCCTCCTTCCAAACCCTTAAATGAATGCGACTCAGATGGATCAGCAGATTCTTGCTGAGGGGTCAGATATTTCAGAAAATCAAGTCTATGATTCTCATTTGATCCTCAATTCCAGTTCACCAGCAGATGGTAGCAAACACCTCCTTCCCTGTGAGCTTCATCTGGGGTTTTTTGAATGCAAAAGGGCCAGAGTGCCTCATTGGAGTCATTTGTTTCCAACAAGAAGAAAGAAGCTGTAAACAAAGTAGTTGTGCAACTCGGAACAAGGGAGAAGAGCCGTGGAAACCACGGAAATATTGCTGCAATTGGGACAGAAGACTTAAGTAGGGGCCAGAACAAAATCACTGCAGTGACTTGCACTGAATGGCATGAAAAGCATTTTGGTGTCACTGTTATTCTTCTTGTGGTGACAAAAAGAGACCATTATTTGCAATGTAGCGAATGAATAACATTCAGAGCAGCATGATAAAATCGAAACTGCTTTGGGTCAGCTCTTCCCGTGTATGTTGACCCTTTGTCTTTGCACTGAAGACATGGAAAGTTCAGGATGGGTATTTTTACTAGAGTCTGTTTCTAGTCACTTATTTGTGTTTCTTCTGAGCTGTATTGAGCAGCTGTAGTTCTTTTATATTTGATATAGGCTGATGATTACCACTTTCACTCTCTTCTGTATGATACTTATTCAAATGGCTTGTTGTGACAACACTTTTCATCTTCTTTTTCCTGATAGTAGCTAAACTGAGAGACGGGAGAGAGGGACAGGATAAAGTCAAATCTGCCAAACTGTGGTGTAATTCCCATAAGGCAATGTCTCCACTTATAAGACAGTACTGGTTAGAGCTGGGCAAACTATTTGTGGTAAATCACTGGGTAATTTTTGCCATTAGTGTTTTGAAGTGTACCACCTCTACTTTTAACTACCTTACTGGAGATATGAAATTCTTTGACTCCTTCATACAAACCCTGTTTAATTCTGTAAGCAGTTTCTGGGAAGCATTCCCTTGTGCTCATTTCTTCATCAATAACTGGTTGGTGACAAAAATCCTAAGAGTTGGTTCTGTTGTCTGACTGGATACTGAAATTGATTTCTATGTTTACTTGCTGGAAATGAAAAAAAGGTCATTTAATTATCATTTAAAACAAGGCAATGTTTTTTTGGGGGTAAAAAAATATATTCCTTCTCCAGTGCTTACCATTTTCTGAGCCAGAACATCTTTATTGGTTAGCGTTTCAGAATAGAAAGAGAAAGGAAGGAAAACACTTACTATATTGTATAGCTCCTGCTTTGGTGGCTTGCTCTGGAAAGCAGAGCAGAATTCCAGTGAGAGTGGCTGTACTGCTGTCAGTGCTTATGCCACATATCTAAGGATTTCAGCTGAAGTTGTCAGGATTCTCCTTTGGCCTTAAATCTTTATATTTTCTTGCAATTATTAGAAATACTGGAATACTTGCTGCGCCTTTGGCAGGTATAGCTGGCCTGAGTCTCTTCAGCTCCATTGGCATCTGTCAGTGGTTTTAGTGTTCATGTATGTTATGTTGAACTACATGGGCAGGGATTAAAGTCCTCCTAGTGGGACAACACTTGTCTCCTACAGCTGCACTCTTGGTAGAGGTGATGAACAATCAGTTCCGGGGACAACCCAAATCTTGCTTGGGAGTTTTTTGTCCATATCCTTCATCAGGGAGGTGTGCTGGGAAAGGTCTGGACATTAGTGGACCTAACAACCTAATTTGACAGATCTAGAACTGGAAGAAGTCATGTGTCAATGGCTTGAACATCATAGTTTGGTGGTACGGTAAATCTGTATTCAGGGATCCTCATGTTTCATCAAAATGCCATGGCCTTCTGAAACTAAGCTTTGATTTAACATAAACTCACTGCTGATCCAAATTTGTTCAAAAACACTGATGGAACTATTCTGTACTGTCAGGCTTTATGTCCAACCAGCTATAATCTGTCTGCACGTTTCCCTTTTTATGCTAGATCAAGGAACATCTGCCCTCCTGCAGCCAGCATAAAGCGTCCACAAATGGATGAAATTTCTATGCAGCTCACACTCTCTCCTGTATAGTTTATTTAATCTGTCTGAACTGCAGTCACATTCTCATTTTTGACCAGATCCATTTTTTATATATATATATTTATATCCATCTTGATGGTGCTTAGATACACCATCATGGAACCACAGCCTAAATGCGTAAATGCAGCCATACAGGAAGCTGATGTCAAATGCAAATTGTGAATTGAAACTTCTGCTTGATCATGTTTGCTTTCCCAAGTGACAAGTGCTAACTGGTCCTCCAAATAGTTCAAAATTTAAGCAAATAAGTTATGTGCAGGAGATCTGTTAAGAGAGATGCAAACAATGCAGCTGCAGAGATGTAAAGATGGGTGTGAGCTATCTCATATATTAAATTCAAAATGTGTGCATTTACTAGTTAACATCAGCTCTACTTTTAGTCATCCTTTACTGACCTGATGAGGTATTAGGAAAGGAGGTCAGAGGTAGTAGTCTTGTAAGATGAATTTGGGTAAGAAATAGGAGGGAAAGATCAAATACATGGGAACTGAAATCTGTCATTGGAAAGAATGCCTAGAAACCCAGTAAACTTCAAGTGGGAATTGCAAGGTCCTTGCTGAAGACAAAGAAGTGTTGATTTGAGCAGTATGAAGACTGGAAAATATGATGACACAGCACCAAAACAAAGAGGTGTGTGTATGAGGAAGTTTAGGAGTTGTCTTACAGAAATTAAGTTTTGGATTCTGACCAAAAGAATAAACCTACTTTATGGGAAACACTGATTTTGATGACAACACTTTATGAAATGACAGAACAGCTATGTATTTTGCCCATGGGATTCAGTTTCGGTTCCAGTGCAGATGTTTAGCGCTTGGTAATTGTAGTAGTACTGGGGTATTATAACTCACTTAGACACATCATGCCTTATTTAACTATATCTGAAGCTCTTCTCACTATTATTGTTATAAAAGGAGCAGTTGCAGACTTAGGGCAGCATGTAGAAGTCTCCTTCCACAACAGTGATAATTCATTGCTCTTTATACAATATCAGTTGTCTTGGTGTGACTAGAAGTATCCTAGGTGTTTTACAAAATATAAAAAGACATGGTCCCTTGGCCTAAATTGCTTTCAGTTTTAGCCCAGACACAACAGAAGACGTGAGAAATGAGAGTGAAATGGTGCAGGGATGAGTGAGACCCAGAGTTCCTCTAAAGACAGTACTCTGGAGTGATGTTTATACAACCTGAATATTAAACTGTGTCTAGCCCCTCCTCTCCTTTTTGAAGTTAGCGTAATTTTTTGGAGAAGCAAGGGTTGTATGACATTAACTGGCATTGAAAGAGTTCTGAATTAAGACATTTTCATTTTTTACTTTTGATAAGAGCTCTTGTGAATCACATCACAACCTGGGGCATTTAATAAATATGTGTCAATTTATCTTAATATGCCATACTGTAAATCACAATGATTTACTTGATACTTTAGAAGAACCTCAACAATCCCTGCAGCAGGAACAGAGACCTCCAAGTGCTGGGGGGTGGGCAGTTTAGAAAGCACATATTACATACACCATTTAACTCCCAATGTGGCCACAAAATGTGGTAGAAATATTTCCTGAGCTGTACTCTTTTCAAATTTCTTATAAGACCGGCAACTTTTAATCAGACTTTTAAATCCTGGTGGGCCTTTGCAAAACTGGTCTCAGCAGCAGGGAATGTTTAGCAGCATCTTTGACTGCTGCATTGAAACTAACAGTGCTTTTCACAAAAAATGTTCCCTGGCAACACCTCCTCCCTGAGAGCCAGACAGAAAAACGTGGTTTAAAAATCTTTTTTTGCAACTGAAGAGAAATAATCCTTTGCCTTGGTGAGCTTCTGGCAGTTATTGAGGCTCCAAAATGCCATATTCACCTCTTTCCCAAGGAAACCGGCCAGTTTATCCATGTAACCAGAAGTCAGACTTCACTGGTTCCACTGCTGTAACTGATTCCAAGGGTTAGGAAATACAGGCTACTGCATGGAGTTCCTCAGGTCTCACTACCTTCACACCGAGATGGAAATATGTCCTTCCTACTATCCACAGGGTCCTCTCTGATCAGAGAGGAGGAGTAGAAGAGCTTCCTTACGTAGGCATGTTGGTTTCAGGGACAGAGGTGACAGACAGCTAACTCTCTGGAAAGACCATGCCATTTACTTCATTTTGTGCTTTTAAGCATTCCTCCCTCTGTCCTCTATGACTAGGCAACCCTAACTGCCTCTGATTTTGATGTGACCAAATCAACATACTAAAACCTGGCACTTTTCAAGGGAAGATTTCAGAAGACTGTATTGATGATGGCAGTGGGTATTTTCCTAATGTTCATGAAGAAACATTTACATCCTACAGTCAGCAGCAAGTAGCTCTGTAAGGATGTTATGTTGGATCGCCCTGGGCACTACATCTCCTTTGATTTCCAGCACCCAAGCTGAATGAGGAGCCTAACTAAAGCAGGGGACCAACATATTTCTCAAAATACACTCCAAGTCCCATTATTTGACTCCATACAGAATTTCATAAATTAATGCACCTGAACATTAGCCAGCAACACGCTGGCCTACGCTGGCTGGTCCCAGGCTCGGCGTGTGCCAGCTTTACAGGCTCTGCCCCTCACACCCAGGTGGTGGCAGGGGGCTGCGGGCAGTGCTGAACATACACACAAATGAGGAGGAATTTTTAGCAAGTGTTCTTCAATATAAACTCGTTCTCTCTTGTTTTCCTTATTTCTCATTTTAGGGTGGGATGTTTCACCTCTGTCATTATCTGTTGGTTCATTTCCAGGGTGGACAAAGCTAAGGGGGGCTGTATGCCTTCCACTAGTGCTGCCTGGGCCCTATAGCAGGGAGGGGCTCTGCTGCCCCTGCTCACATGCCACATCTTTCAGTAAAATGGTGTTGGGAAGAGAAAAGTACTGTTTATAAAAGGGAACTGGAGTGAGCAAAAAGTTTTCCATTTAAAGTTTATAAATCACTAGATAAAATGAACGAAACAGTGAGCTGTGCATAGCCCAGGGTATAGAGTATGTGGTATGACACACTTCTTGTTATTTCTTCTATAACCATCTTCATAGTATCATAGAATGGTTTGGGTTGTAAGGGACCTTCAAGGTCATCTAGTTCCAACCCTCCTGCCATAGGCAGGGACACCTTCCACTAGACCAGGTTGCTCAAAGCCTCATCCAACCTGGTCTTACCACCCTTAAGGCAATAATATAATCAAGCTCTGGTCGAACACTATAACTCCAGGTAAGCTCAAAGATAAACGGAGAAGCTTTTGTCATTTAAACCTCTTTAAGGTCCTAATGCATTAGCAGGAGATTTATGTAGACCAAAAGTTACATTAATAACCACTTATGAAAATGTTCTCTTTCATTTGGGTGCCAAAATTGACTTCTCTCTGAAAGCAAAGGTTTTGCACTGGCATTTAACACTATGACTGCCACTTCCTTCCCCTCGTGACAGCATTGGGTTACTACAAATACAGAGCCCTGAAGTTGTGTTTTGGAAGATCAGTAACATGTTTGTGTGTAGTCCGCAGACTTTGCTCTGTTAAAGAGTATTAAAATATATGGGGCTTAATACTTTCTTTGGTTCAACATTAAAACAGGCATTTCTTCACTTTAAAGAGCTGTCATTTTGACCTTTATCACGGTATTAGAAAGCAATGACAGGCTCAGCTGCTTGCAAGAGTTGTTTGCCTCCTAACAACTCAGATTAGCTATGCCAGTAACACACTATTATTGTACACTATTATAACCATTAACTAGTGACTCCTCAACACAATGAATCTCTGTATTCTGAAGAAACCAGAGCACTCAGTGGGTCCAGTGCCCATTACCTCAAAGGATTTTGGACCAGGGTTTGTCCCTGAATTACAAGAAATATTAACCATCCTGAAACTCATGCATCATTCCTTTCAGTTATTGAGTCCTTGAAATATCTACTGATTTTTGTAAAGGTACAAAACATCTTTGCAATTTGCTTTCAGTATTTTTCAGGAGAATAGCTTTGAAGTAGTCACGGATTGCAGGCTTTAATGACTGAAGGGTTTCATTAAGGGAGATCCGTAAGGACCAAGTTTCTAGGTTAGGAAGCACATGGTATTTTCACTCCTGAAGGAAGGCTAGGAAGGCCTGTGTGTATGCTTAGCCCTCTCTTACTAGACAGAGTCATTGCTATTCCCAAACTATGGGCCTGGCATGTTCTACAGGTTCCAAAAGCCCTGGTCCCTCAGTCGTCTTTATAGAGAGGCATGTTGGGCTGTGCAGCAGATCCCACCTACTCATATTTTTCCAGTGGAAGTAGTGTAATAGTTCAGGGCCTGGAGGGATGATGATATACATTTAAGTCTTATCTCAACAAATATTCAGTACTCAGCCAGAGAATGAATCTTCATGCAAGAGGTGGGAAACATTCCCAGATCCCAGGTTAGATTTTGTCAAATATCAGATTTATAAAGCAGAAGGAGAATAACAATTCTACCTGTGAGCATTATTCAGTTCACTTGTCCAGTAACTGAAGGACTGGTTGTCTAAACTGATGGATAATCTGAACTGCTGTGTTTCTGAGCTTAATAACGTTACTAATGAACATTAGTCATGACGGTGACTAATGTTCTTGTTTGTGCTGATGTTTAGCCAGTCTGAAAAGATGTAGGTTTAGTAAATGATCTCCAGACTTTGATATTCTGCCCAGTTCTACACCCAAAGCTCAGCAGCAAGAGGGAATAATTTATACCACATTGAAGTAAAGAAACGACAGAGTAAAACCATTAAAGCAACAGGACAAAGGCCTGGCTTTAGCCAGGGTACAGAAAAGTATTCAGCTGCTTTTGAAAGCTGCCACTGCCTCCTCCTCTAAGTTGCACAGCATACATTGCAAGATAACTCTTGCTTTAAATGAGGGGGACCCTTTATAACCTACTGAATCCATAATTTAGACATAAAGCGTCATGTATAGCTCAAGTAACATGACCTGAATCACTTGGAATATTATAATTGCCTTCTTTCAGCTGTAAAACTCAGAATCCAAGACTGCAGGCTGAACTCTTCCGAGGAATTAATTCTCCAATTAGAAATCTCATTGCTGTCCTTGTGTTGTGAGCAGTTCAGTTTGCTCCATTCACTGTTCTTCGCAGTTTTGTCAGCAGCACAATTTACTGCAGCCTGTCCATGTGTAGTGAATTCATAATGAATTGTGGAAATTTGCTGTGAAAGCCTGACCTTTTCCAACATTTGTATTAGGATTTCCCGGTACTTCTGTTCTCCGTATGTATTTATGCTCTAAGCAGAAAGTAATAATTTCAAACATTGCTGAAGAAATTCACTTTAAAGTCCACTGAGACACATGAAAACTCATCCTTAAAAAAAAATTATTTCTTGCAATCTAAAGTAATGCAAATGTTATTAGCTTAGAGAAACTATGAGGACACAACAGGCTCCTCAATAGGTTTCCACCAAGGCAAGTAGAGTTATTACAAACACAAAAAAGACTTAAAGCTGTCTGTTGGTCAGATATACACTGCACACCATGGGATCACCAATAATGTGGATTTCAAAAAGATCAGAAGTGTGGCTCAGTTTTCTCACACATCCAGAAAGATGAATATTTATCTAAAGAGTTGTAATAGTGAGATGCATTTACAAAGTATTGTAATTTCTTGTCCCAGCCAGGGATAGTGCAAAGCTGAGCAAGACTGAAACAATTTATCCAAGTTTTCCAAATCCTACCTGGTGTTCATTATTGGTTAGATGCCCATATGTTTGGTATCTCTTACAGTATCTTGGTGGTTTTTCCATTCTCAAATTCATATGCTTTGTCCAACAAAGAGCATGTTCCGAGAAATGTCTGAGCTCATCACATCCAAACTCCCACAGCTACACTACTGTTATGTGACTTTGGAAAACAGAGAGACCATGACTGTGAGTCAGAATGAGTCTCACCCAGTAAAAAAAATTCTGATTTCAATAATTTTCCTCATTCTAATTCCTTTAATATTACTAAAGACAAAGTGAGGGAAAGTTTGATTCTAAACTGGTGTGTTGACTTGGGAAAGGCATCTTCTGACAGTGATGGGCACAGCTTGAATATCTCAGCTGGTGAAAGCATACAGTGCTCTGGACATTTGGGATCTAATCTAAAGCCTTATAAATCCAGGGAGAAGCTATCCCAGCTTCGCATCACTCTTCTGATAGCTAATTCAATGTCAAGTCAAGCTGGATCTGTTTCCCAAACAAAACCACAAAAGCAGGCAGGTAACAAATGAGCTGCTGTATTCTTTCAGGCAAGAAGAAAGGAAGATTTATTTCAGAAGCCTCGAGATAATGTCTAGTCCAAAGAATCAGAATGGGTGTGCAGATATATCCTCTTGAAATTATGACCACGGTATTCCTTGATTTACTGACAACATGGTCAGAGAAGCAGCACAGATCCAGCTTCTTGAGTTACATAGTAACTGCAATGCAATTTAAAATCTTTTGCACTGAAGCTGGTTTAAGCACACATGCTTATGAGGCTTCTTAAAGGGATTAGAAATATATCACTTGCCCACTATTTTCTTCCAGATAAAGGGATGGTCTTCTTCAGCTTTGGGATGCCCTGGTTGGACCATTTGTGCTTCTGACCCTGAGTGAAACAGGACATTTAAAAAGCGGTGAATTCACACCTTAAAAAGAAGCAGAAATTACAGAGCTAGTAATGGGGCAGAAAGATGTAGAAAACTACAGCACCATCCGCACTGAAGACCTTTGCTGTTTTAAATGTAGCTATGTCAGTGCAACCCCTTGAGGTTAATGGACCATTCCCTACTCCAGCAACCTACAAGAGCAGTTTGCAGTATTAAAAGTCTTGTTTTGCCCCTTAATGAAATACATCTGTATAAGAGGTTTGTGCGTAGTCAGGGATGATGATGTTTTGGTACAGGGGGCTAGGTCATCTCCTACTTTAAAACTCCCTGTTTGTAGAACACATTTTGTGTTTTAAACCTACCTCAAATATCTGCTGAATATGGGAGAGGAAAGCAAATGGGAACTCACCTGATCTACTTCCAGCATTATTTGGTTTGCAGTCTAAACAAGATAAAACTTGAATATTACAATATTGCAATGAAATATGCCTACCAAATTGGGCAGGACATGTATGTTTGTGTAGGCAGATGGATGGATACACTACGGGACACCCCTCTTGCTTCAGAGCTGCAGACTGATTTCTGATGAAGCACAGTAAAACCAATAGCGGGGGGCAATAACATTTGGGGCAAAATGCTGACCTTGATAGAATACGGGGCTTTCTGACATATCTATGCATGGAGCCCTGTTGTAATATTTAGTTACTATTATAGTACGTTTCACATGCATGAAATATTTTCATAACGGAGCTGCATTCTGTCAGATGTTATCCACACAGATGTGAAGAATTTCTGCCCCAAAGGATTTATAAATCAGTAATTCTAGTTCAGTTTAAACAGAAGCTATTTAGTAAACAAAGCCATTACAAGTCAGTTTCCCCACTTATATTCTGTAATTCTAGGTATTCTATTCTATATTTTTTGATATGCTGGGAAAGGAATTGCCTGAGCTAAAACAAAGCTTGATCTGAACAAGCTACTGACCTGCTCATCTGATAGCTGTTGGATAGATTTAGTCCTCAGTGACCAAGATTTGTTTCACTTGGGACCGGTGCTCACAAGGCTGGTGCCTGCGTTACCGTTAGCAGAGCTTCACTACACCACAAAGAGAGCTCTTGTAAAAGCCAGACTGCATCATCATGTTTCACCCTTGCTATCCAAGCCACCATCAAATTCATTTAGTTTAGAGACAAAAAAGATCTTGTCTATGGTGGGGAGTGGGAGATTGTTCTGTAAGTAATTTTAAATGAGTTTAGTGTTGGGGATTTTTTTTTTTTTTTCTTCTAAGAAACTATCCCATGAACTTTTCCTTTAGGAAATTCCCTTTTGTTATTTGATCTAATTTTTTCTTTAATGAGCTTCATCATAATGCCTATACAAATAACACCTATATGTGAAATCATGGTAAAGCAGCGTTTCTGCAGTTTATTTTCAGAGTACTTGAAAAATAGTTTTGGAACCTACATACAATCACTTCAGCAGATTTTCTTATTAAAATCCTAGAACTATTAAAATCAGTAACAATTCCTTCTGACTTTAATAAGTGCAGAATTTTATCTTTGTAAGGAAGATACTAGTGGGTTGTTTTTATATTTTTTCCCTCTATGATCTTTAGAACTAGATGACAATGTAATTGCAGCATGGATTTTGTAGAAAAGCGTGGAGAACATTAGCAAAGATCAAGGAACAGGTTACTTGAGTTCTGGTGATAAGACATTTTGCTGCTAGTTGTGTTCATACTCTTTGTAAATGTACTTTGAGAGCTTACTGAGTATTGCTTGCTTTAGAGTGGTCCAGTATTGTGTTTTATGAATTCCTGAAACATGGATTTCCTTTCACAAGACTCAGGGCCTGTTTCCAGAGAGGTGCCGTTCTAGGAAATTATGACATGCAAGCTTCCCACCGAAGTGGGGATGGCTCAGCTCCTGTCACAGAAGCACAGTACTGCATATAAAGGCAAGCCAGCTTTTATTTAATCTGTCCTTAATACCGCAGGCTATATGACATATTCAGTATTTGTGAACTGGACCACTGAACTATCACTGTAGTGCTGGTAATTCGGACCCACTGGGGTGGGAATTGCTGCAGCCCAGTGATGCCTCAGAATCCTTAAACATTGCAGTGGTGTGGCCTCTACTGGTGCAGCAGGAATATGACTGCAGAAGCATCAAACTGCAAAAAGCAATACATCTCAAAAAAAGTTTTGCTATGGCTAGGACTGTAGGATCTACTGGCTTACCAAAACCTCTCTGGAATATTTCTCTTCAGAAACTGTTTTGGATGCTTTTTGTGAACACGCGCCCTGCAGGAATTTTGTTTTCAGTGTCAGGAATAAGCACACATTTTATTTTTGAGGTGTTTTGGTGTTTCTGCATTTCTTTTTGAATAAAGCCAGAAAGCATGGAGGAAACTGGAAATTAAACAGACATAGTATATAAACCTTTCTCTCTCTCCACACTATACAAATGGCTGTTTCAAATCAAGTTACAAATGATCCTTTAAGACAGATTATTAACTCAGATGTGCTCTCTCGACCCTCTTAAAATGTCATCTTATCCAGATAGGCACAAATCAAATGAACAGATCAGAATGACCCTGGTCATTGTGTGGGAGTTGAAACCTCATCTGATGGAGGGCTCATGAATGACCTTCTGCTTTATACCAGGCTGCACCAAACTCTCCGATGAAATATCCACTCACCTCTTAAGCGTCCTTAACCTAGTGCAGGTGAAGTAGTTGTTTACATGCCAAATGCTAAACATATACGCAAATCTAAATTCTGTGGCTGTGGCTAACCGGGCTGTGGGGAAGCCTCCGGCTGCAGTTAGCTGGGGCATCGCTAGAGGCCGCGGTGGGGGAAGGTCTTCACAGCCGGTGCTGGGGGATACCCAGAAAATGCTCCTTTTGTTTTAATCTTGGCTTTAGCTGCTCGGTTAGATCTCTATGCGTTACACTGCTAGATGTGATACCCGGATTTGTTTCAGAACCTCTGAAATATTTTTTTTTTTCCTGACATTAACAGTATAAATAAATTCTTCATTTAATTCTTCTCATGTTTAGCTTTTCAAAGAAAAGCCGATGAGTCACAGGTTTCTGAAGCATCTTGTTCCC
The DNA here is from genome assembly GCF_018691265.1 of Tyto alba. NCBI lineage: Eukaryota > Metazoa > Chordata > Aves > Strigiformes > Tytonidae > Tyto > Tyto alba. The sequence continues at coordinate 21,271,634 of NW_024881282.1, read as the reverse complement.
AGCATTATATTTCTCAGACATTAATTAGAAAATATCAGAATAACAACAACATTTCCCCTGCTGCTTTTGGAAGAAAACAAAATATGTATCCAATTAGCTTGAATAACTCTGGTATCGGATAATTTTATTGGTCACAGGTTTTATTTTTTCCTTGGTGCCGCGTTTTGAAAAGTGTCAAGTTGAAACAATAGGAAGACGGAAGGAAGAAAGGAGCACGATATCCTGTGAACACCAGCGGTATCATTATCTTCTCTTTGTTTTCAGAAATCACTTAATGAAAAGGCTCCTTCAAAAGCTAAATGCCTTTGTTGAATCCTTTCTCTTCTCCTGGAGCTATTTACCAGCACCAAAGGCATCAGCCTAAGAATCAACACAAAACCCCGAAGAACAACAAGGATCAGTAGAACAAACGTTCTGCCAATCTAGTGTTATAAGCCTGCATTACTGTTAATTTCTGCATAGCCACAGGCTGAGGATTTTGTGTTCCTAAAGGTCAGGATTTTGGTACTTTCTGAAGTTCTGAAGACCTGTTTCTGATCCCTTTATTTAGCACATACTAGGAAGTGATAAATCTGTATAATTGGCTGTAGAAGTACTAGTACACTTTTAAAGCACTCTGAAAATATTTAGCTTCTCAATAAATTAACTGAATGACCTTTCTACTTCCCTTTGTGAAATTGCTGCCTGCAATTAAAGGACTGTATTTATTTTATGTGACCTCTCTACAGAGTTTGTACTTTTGTTGCTTTTAGACAACCTCTTAAAACAACAGTAGCCTGAGACTTACATTTTCCATCAAGTTTCTGACTACACTGTGAAAATACAAACTTCTAATAATGCTGACAGTTCGATCCATGTGCATTTTTCAAGTGACAATGTTAACAGTCCCTGTAGAGGTAACATTGCAAATTCAAAGCCAGGCTAACTCTACTCTCTGTATTATTTATTCTTTCACCCTAATCCACGGGGATGGTGAACAGATGCAACATGCTTCTTGTGACCAGTGATTTCCTGTCCTCAAAGGACCCTGTGAAATTGCCTCTCTGATGCTCATTCAGAGGTTCAATTGAATTAGGTTTTGAAACACTGTCTAAACATTATCTCATTCCGTTCCCTGTGATTATGTTTTTCTTACCTTTATGAGAAGTGCTTGCTGAAACATCTCTGATTTGAGCACAGGCCATTGTTGCCTGAGACTGGGATGGTGCCACATCCAAGTTGTCCTTAAAATATACCCAATATTTTTGCAGCCAAATTGGTCATAAATGATCTAGAAATGCAGAATTTATGAGATCCTCATTCTGCTTTGGGCAACTTTATCTTCCCATATCTCTCAGGGTCATCAATCCTTCCTATCACAATCTAACGGGTATCTGCACTGAAGCTTTGGTGTCATCTTAGTAGCAGTAGATCTAAGACACACATTTGGGTTGTCCAGTGCTTTGTTTTGCACAGTGACTCAGAGAAAGTGCCAGCAGCAGCATCCAACATATTGTCCATTGGTAAGAATGGCACTAGCCATCAGTTTTCTAAGTTTCTTGTCCATGCAGTTTTCCAGAGAAAGTTCGAGATGTGGGTCACAAGAACTGTCTTTTTTGACAGCTTCCTATAGATGTTCTTCAAATGTGGAGAAGTACAGAGGTTTCTGTTTCTCAAAATATTTCCATAGATCATGTTCTAATTAAAAATGTATGCATCTTGTTATATGCATGAGCTGCTTCACCTGAGATGTGAAACTTGTGACCTACTTTGAAAACAACATGAGTGCAAAGTTTCCCAACTTCTGCTGGACTCTCTTTCTCATTTTCTGCAGCAATTTCCTGTAGAATGTTGAAGTCTGCTTTGGATGTGACCTGCTGCTGACAGTACCTCCTGCTGTCATCCATCTTTATGTTGTCAAGTTTCCATTTTATGCCAGCATTCCTGCAAGAATGACTGAAGAGTGACACTGAATAATGTCAAGTCAGTGTAATCCTCCATCAGTTAGAGATTTATTTTGATAACCTGAGGCTCTGGACTCTGTGGAGTATCTGGATGACTGGACCCCTCTTCCTCTGGCCTTTGGTAGCTGGCAGCAGATGATTTCATGAATCTGATGCAAAGTCGAGTTCATATATCATACTCTTCCTTGTATTCCAGGTTTGAATTGTTCTGTGCTACTTTGCACTCCTATTAAAATTTTCTCTCCACTTCTCTGTCATGTGCAAACTGTCAGAGTACTTCTGGAGACAGTGTGATTCTGGCTTCTACTGCCCGTGTTATATCAATGTGCCTACTAAAAGAGGCACCTGTCTCCCTTCTCTTAAAAGGAGTGGAGTCTGCCTGCCTACCTGCCTGCCTAGATGATTAAGTGACAGGATGAGTATTTCTGTAGGTGAAAATAAACCATATTTGGGATATAGGAGAGTGTGAATGAGGCAAGAGGAAGACTGGGGATAGGTTTAACAGAATAAATACAGGGAGCCTGGTGAGAGAGGGGATGTGAGGAGTTGGGAGTGGACTGAGAATGAGTAAGTAGAGAGCCTGGAGGTGTAGTGTGGGAATATAATCAAAAAGAGAGAGAAGGATGAAGAGCTAGTCTGAAACGGAGACGTTCTTTGGTGAAAAAGAGGGCCAGAAATAGGTGCATCTGCAAGAGAAATGGAGTAAAGGAATGGTCTGTAGAGGGTGATGAGGTACAGGTCTCATTGGATTACGTGGGCAGAAGGAAAAAGATCTCCTCTGCTTCTGTCCTCTCCCTGGACAGGAGATGGTAGTGGAGTCCCCATCACCTCAGCCAGGTAGAGGAGGAAGCGTGCCCTTGTGTGCATGTGCAGACCTAAAACTTGACTATGATGTGATCTTACAGTGAGGAAGTGGTGGGGGGACTTTAATTTTAAAAGTTTATTGCTAGAACATAGTGTGATGTGATGATTTCATTTTCATCAGAAATTGGCAGCCACAGCCTGGTTTACTTCACAGTGCTTGCAACTTCTTGATGTGCATCTGCAGGAGAAAGACATTTCGCACCTATGTACCCTTTCTGGGTTTACTTTAAATTAAATTAATTACGCTCTCCAAAGCTGATTAATGAGATTTTACCATGCTTAACCAGGCCTACAAACACATGATCATATTAGTTAAGATCTTTTGATTAGACTTGGCCTTCAGTTTAATCACAGGCTTCTTTGAGAAAAAATAGCTGTAATTGAAGAGTTTAGTCTGATACTGAGAATATAGTCTGTTAGTTTAATGATAAAAATTTTATGTGTATTATATATTTTACTATCCCTAATTAAATTGAATAATAATAAAACATAAACTTAGTCTAGAGTTGTTCATATCCACCCCAACACAAAATTATCATGTTCTTGTAGATAATTATTTCCAGTGAAAAACTCTGTTGATGAAATACAGCAGATAGATAGTAATATATCTTCTTTGCATTAATAGTGCAGTTTTCATCACACGTGTTATTTAAAGTTTTAGCCACAGTAAAGTATTGTTCAAACCTCCTGCTAGAAAATAATTCCTCTGTTTGTGGGATAGGATGAAGCTAAAGTGTTTGGAAATAAAATTTTTTCTTACATATGCTTATAAATTATGTATGTAAGGAAAAATTACGGAATTCTATTGTTTCTGGAAGCCATAACATAAAATGTTTTGCATCCCACCACCTGGACTGCAAAAAATCCTTTCAGTTTAACATATAATTTATGAAAGGTTTCATTTATTGTTCAGAAAATGGGTTATTTGCAGTATAGCAATGAATAAATCCAGATTAAATATATCTCTTAATATACAGAGTTAAGATGTTTGTAAACGTCACCTTTTAAATTCACAATTCATAATTTGTTCCAGGGGATAGAGTGCTAAATATTAGCGATATTATGTCTACGGACATACCTGGCACAATGTCTTTTTGAGTTTTCTTCAAGAATTATGAAATCTTTATGTGTTCAACTGTAAGAAATTGACTTTTTTTGACTCTCACATCAAATGAGAAACTCAGGAAACTGCTTGTGCTACTTCTTTACAGTAACATTTAATTTACAAAAGAATAGTTCAGTTGAGATCAAATTTTAAAAGTTTTATTTCGTTTGCTTTTGTCTCTTTAAAATTTAAATGTAGATAGAGTTCTAAAGAAAAATTATATTGAAAAGAGAAATATATCAAGTCTTTTGAATGTTTCTACATTGACTAGTTCAGGCTTTTTTGCTTTTACTGGCTAAAAATCAGAGAAGTTTAGAAGAATCTACCAATAAAGATGCATTTGTTGGTGTGGGAAAATAATGGTATTCTGCTTATTAGAGAAGAAACACCTGCACGGAGTAGTTTAGATTTGGAGTTAAAGTGCAGAAGAGTTTCTATGTGCGTGAGTCTATAGTTCTTTCAGATGTACCAAATAAGTTTTAATGTTATATCTAGCCTGGAATGTGTCTATTAGCACTAGCACACCACTGAGGTCCAGCACATATGTCTGCTGAGTGAATTGGATATTGAAGCACTAAACTAAGGGATTGAAGCAGTAAAATCCACTTGTGAAGATCATTGTGGCACACACATTCATCTCAAAATGATGGAAGCAAAGTAATTCTATGTAGTTTTGCAACATGAGTATGCCATTCCTTCACTGGGCAGCTGGTTATCTCCTGCCACTATCTCCACCGTATGTAGAGATACATTTCAGTCACATTTTGCAACTATAACTCTGCTAGTTTTCCACAGCTCCCCATCACAGCAGCCCTCCAAGTGTGCTGCAGAGCTTCAGACAACTAACACTATGTGTGAGGACAACACAGGGAATGGGTCAGCAGAGAGAAATTTGAGAAATGTTTGGTGAATCGACACAAGAAAGCAGACATTTCTAGGAGACAGAATTCAGTTTGGTCACCAGGTCTGGTCTGTGGAGAGCAGTGGCCATGTATTTGCTTGGGCTGGAAGATGAGAAAACGCACACTGTTGGGATGCTTAAATTCTTTTTTATTGCTTTCACAAATGTTATGCATAGTAGAAACCTTAGAAAATGAACAGAAGTGTTTCTTACATATAGGTATTCACAATTTTATCACAATCAGTGTTACCTAATAGTCCTATAAATTGTTTTGGATATTATATTGATGTTCTAGGCCACAGATGAACTGGTTTTGGCATTTCCTAGAAATCAGAGGCATTTTATTTTTTCTGAGAGTCACTGGAGACTGTGCTTCACACAGGAAGAGATTTGCTTGCAGGTAGTAAAGGAACTGGTTTGCTACCAGTACGGCACACAGAAAACTCTCTGGCTCATCCAATAGGCCCCATCCTTACCATGCTACTGCCAACACTGGTTCATCGCTTCTTTCTGGGTCCTTGATTTTCAAAGAGAGTGAGAGAAATTGCTATTTGCCCCCTGTCATTTGAACAAAACCCAACAAAACAGACCCTGCTTCTCGAGGGGGGACTTAGCAAAGAGTCTCTGGCTGTGGCACAAAGGTTACTTATTAAAGCCTTTGCCCAAGTAGCTGAGCCAACAGTCCAGTGAGCAAGGTGTAAAGAAAAGTGCTGCTGTGTTGAACCATTCAGTCTGAGTGACCACATTTTCCCCAAGAGGTGCAGGATAAGTTTGTGAACACATACTGTATCTGACCACACAGCAGTAGTACTAGAGCAGAATTCAATATTGGAAAGGAAAAAGATGATGCATTTTTCCAGCACAGCACATGGTCGGCAGGGACTGTGGCCTTTCACCCTGACATTCTCAGCAAAAGTTGCACTTTGTGTAAGTGGCTCGTAAGACATGCCAGCTTTGGTAGTTAGGAAACGTGTCTGTGCCCTCTGGCATGGTTAGAAACCAATAATCAAAGCAGTAAACAGACTGCAGATTTTTGGCATTTTGGATAAAGTTGCTTTTAAAATGTTCTTCTGTATTTGAAAAGAGGACATGACTCAGTTAGTGGAGTTACATTATGGCTTGAAAGTGTCCCATAATAGCTCTTTTCATTGCAGGCTTTTTGCTCACAGGGGCTAGGAAGAGTACACCCTGCCACTCAGACCTGTTGTCCTTTTTTCTCTTGTTAAAGCAATGCTTTGATGCTGGTATAGAGGCAGCTGCAAACTTGGTATGGCTAAATGCCAGTTTTCTCTAATCAGATTCTTTTCCAGGGTCTTTGCATATCAGCTCTCAAAACACCCACAGGAAAAGGTCTCTTGAACAACTCTGGTTATTAGGAACAGTTGACTGTTATTGGTCATGGTTACACTGTTATTGTCACTTTAGAGCATGGTAATGGGTTTGCCAAGGATGGAGAGGAGTAACATCATTTTTTTTGTTGTTCAGTAATCACATAAAAATACAATTCAAAGCTATAAATAAATATATGGGATCGAAATGAAGCTCTTTAATGAGAACCCTTTGGTGGCCAGTTTCTGACACAGTACAATTTTTAGTTCCTCTCTACATACCTATGTTTCTGCAGACTACAAACTCTGGCTTTTCATGTGGAAGAGTGAGACTCATCTCCACTTTGCTCTACCGGTATATTTAAAGGCTCAGATTTGGAGGAGTTGAGTACTTGAAGCAGGCTCTAAATGACACTCAGTGGTCTTCACATTTGCAGTGACATTTTCCCACTCTGAAAACCTATTCTTTTAAATTGTCTTTGAATTGTCAGATGATTTTATTGAATTTATTTCATTAGGAAAATGGTTCTGAAAATGACCCTCAGTGACTAGACTAGAGATTGTGGTGGAAAGCAGTGGGCAAAACAACCACAAAGGAGGATCAATATTACTATGCATTTGAGGTGAAGATTGATAGGATCTGGAATTGAAACACATGCTATTTACTACAAATCAATAGTTACACTAGAGGTACCACAAAGAACAGAGCTAAAGCAGTTTTCCTTATCTAAGGCAAATCCAATACAATTAGCAAAGTTAAATTTGCATATTTCATTTAAATAGCCAATACTAAATATAAGCAACAAATTATTTCAGAAAATGCAAATATATGTGTATAATACAATTGTAGAACCTAATGAGATAAAAAAAAGCACTAATCATAAGTAATTAGCAATATGTCAACATTATGAAATAATTTAGAATCACATAGGCAAAATTTCCTGAGCAAAATTTCTTACATAAGATTTGTATTCCCAAAGTACAATAATTTCTAACCAGATGCACAGTGTTATTGATGATGATATGAATAACTAGTAAGCCCTTTGAGGGAATATGGGAATAATACAATTAAGAAGAAATGAATGATTTGTTGTATGTACAAATACGAAATGTGGTTTTTCTCTTCAGCTCTATTCTTAAGGCCAGCTAGAGGTTTCAGTGAAGGTCCAGGCATCACCAAGCTGATGTAGCTGTTCTCACTGAGATTCAACATTGAAAGGAAAGGATTAATGTAATTTCTGATCTTTTGTTACCTGTGTTCAGAACAGCTTTAATGATAATCACACAGCATTGCTGTTTGTAATGTTGTAGCCGTAAGAATATTAGGAAAATACTTGGGATGCAAATATTTCAAAAGCATGTCTCCTCTTGTCATACCTACCTTGGAGTCAGGCATTATGGAATGTCTGCTTTAATTTGAGCAGGCATTCAGGCAAGGGCTTGAAAAATTTCAGTACCAGAAACCACACTTGTGTGAACTGTTTACTTGAACAACTACTTTATTTTAAAGGGAATATCATAGATGAATTGATATTTTCCATTGGCTGTTTGGCTGCAGAATCAACTTTCTTCTGTGAGTCTTGAAGAAAAATAAATCAGGTCTGCAGGTCTTTGAGGCATATACTGTAGGATAACTTGAGCAACTGTATTGAACCTGGGTAAAAGCTGTACAAATGCTGGATGCTTTAGAAAGTGTCTGAAGGGACTGTCCTGAGAGGGTTTGAATTACCTTCTATTTGGTTCTTTTTCCCTTTGCCTGACACAGTTCTAAATAGAGATAAAATATTTTTAATTTTGAAGTGAGTCTCTCTTATAGCACATAAGTAAGGGCTATACTCAGTTGTGCAAGGCATCTGTAGTATGTATATGTAGTATCTGGATAAAGGTGACAAACTGGGCTTGTATAAATATATCATCTTTACTGATTGTCTACATGAAAAAATCTCAAAGTCCCTAAATGTGTTCTTGGAACTTGAATAAAACCTTGAAATGAGAATATTGCAAGCAATTTCAAAGTTAGGCACAAAAATAGAATATTTCTAGAATATGTACTGTTTTGCTTGTTATTTGATTTAATGAATGAAATTTCTGCTTAAAATGTTGTTCTTTGGCATAGTGGATATGCACCTTTACAAAATATCTACAGTTGAATGTCCTTTTTTATATTAAAAAAAATCACATTTTTTATTTCTCTCAACTCAATATTTCACTCTCATTGAGATGAAACAACATTCACCTCTCTCAAAGATATAAATCAAAAGAGTGAATTGCAAATTTTGAGAAACAAAATATATAAATATAAAGGGGAGAAACACTCTATAAAGAAGGTATTGAAAAGTGTATAATCAATTCATACAATGCTGTTGAAAACTCAGTTCTTTAGCATTAGATTCTTGTTTGCCCTTGGCTTTCTAGTGATGTTTTGTTTACAAGGACTGAAATACAGCCTGATGAAAATCAAACCCTGAATTTACCCAAGATTGTCCAATGAAAATTGTATTGGTACAGCTAAATGAGAATGTGGTCTGAAATGTTGCTTGAAAACAAATAAGACTGAATAGAACTTCCCTCCCTTCTCTGGAGAAAGATTGCTCCATTAGGATATGTGTTGAGTAACAGCAAGTGTGTTGTGGAAGCTCAGAAAAAGTCACTGATACCAGCTGAGGTTCATTCTGAGCTTCCAGCTCGCTTTGAATGCTGATCTCACAGTGAAACTCAAAGGCCTCATACCATTGTGAAGTCAAAACAAGAGATCTGTTTGCTCAGACCTGGAGGAACTGAAACTACTAATTTTCATACAGGTGCTTCACCAATCTTTCTGAGTTAGTGGTTTTACTAACTTGATTAAAAACATGGGTACTGATTGTCTTTGTGTACTCTCTATTTTCTCATCTGTCCCAAATAATTTCTCTCTGCTGATTTGCTTATTTTCCTCATGTTTTCACTTAGCAGCATGTGCAGCAATCAGGCAGGGAAAAGGACAATGTACTGGATCTGCTGGGAACTGGCCTGTTGTTGAGTGATCAGGGACAGCGTGCTGCTCGCTGGCACTGCTCCCACCTGGAACTGAGGTTGCTGAGGAGACTGGTGAAAGTCATTTCAATCTGGCCCCAACCAAGTGGAAGATTTTGACATTTAGTGTGTCACCTGCCACAAGACTACTTGTTTTGCCAACAGCTGTTGAAAGGGAAACACAGATCCTCTTGGTCATTTCTTGTTCAGCAAAGATACTTATGACTGACTATTTTCAAGGGTAGTTATCTAGGCATTCACACACTGCTGTTTTGGACATGAAAAAGCTCCGCAGAGTTCTGCTGTTTCACTTAGCCTTGCTGTTAACACATTTTATTGTGCTTTCTCACTCACTCCATGTAGGCATGAACTCTGCCATATGAACTTCTCCTCAAAGCCCACCAGAACGTAGTGTGGACAGGTAACACCGAAACTGCAACTTTCTATATCACAAGAGACTGACTGTAGCTTCAGTATGTATCAGCTCTTGTCTTGCTGCTTCTTGTTTTGAAAGTGGGAACACACCAGCTGCCTGTCAGGAAAATGCTTCAGCTTATGACAGGAATTACTAAACAGTGAATACTGTGCTGGAGGCACCAAGTGTGATCTGGCTAATGCATTTGTCAGGCAAATCTTCTGTTTCACATCTGTAAGAGTTAGATATGAAGTAGTAAGCTTGTTTCTCTGTAGATTGAAAAATGATTTTATGACCAGGGACCTGCATGAAAATCAAGTGAATGGCAACTTGTGCTCTTTAATGAGCTTGCAACACTTGGAATAACAGTGAGGATTATTAGCTTTGACCTAGAAAAATGCCAGGTTACATGCCTGCTTTTTTTTTTTTTTAGGGAAGTTATTAAATATCTTGCTAAAATTTTTTATCTACTGCTACTGAAAGTATGCCCTGCCCCAAAATGTTGCTTTTCACTGGAACAATAATATGCTAATACATGCCTTCATTTATAGTTTTCATCCTGATAGTGCCCATAGCACATTATAAAGTTAAACTGATATGAAAACTGTAAGGAAGATCCATTCCCACAAAAAATTTATATGTTTTTGAGGTTAAAGCCCTCAACTGCTAAGCAATTTACAACATTTTGCAATAAGAAAACTGATTCCACATTAATCCATTATGAAAAATTCCAAAACTCATTGTTGAAAGTGGTCTTCTGGAATTAAGGTGAAAATTTACTAATTAGTATTCACGTGCTTAAAAGAAAATCCTCCTCCTCTGATTTGATTTCTCTAATGATGAAGAATATATGAAACAGAAACACCTACCACCACCAAAACTAGACTCCCCGAGGAAGTGCTTAGCTGGTCATGCCTTCCCATGCCGTTATGTTTCTGTAAGTAAAGGTCAGAAACAGCAAGACATATTTGAGATTACCTGCTGAATTGAGCTATAAAAACATTTGGCTGTGTTAGTGCTCCAGTATGAGCTGGTGGCAACCATATCACTAGGAAATCTCTCAATACTGGGTGAACAGGGAGTCTGGTTTAGGCATACGTTCTGACTGCACAGTAGCCTTTTGTGTGTCGTGGCAAGGTACTGCTCTTGCATAGCCTTGTGGGCTCATTTGTGGAAGCATCCAACACACTTCCTTGGTCACCTAGCAGATTTAAGAAAGTCTTCTTGGCACACAGTTGAACTGTGGGAGAAGGTAGTGAGAAACAACCCCAAACTCCCAACCACCCACCAAGCCTTAAACAAAACCAAAAATATCATTTGAAATTGTCTGAGAAGGTCCTGTGGACATTGGCATTATTTGCACAAGCTTTTCTTGCTATCAACCCAGATGAACAGTAAACATCTGGGTTTGGGGGTGAATTTTTTTTTTTTATTTTTTTTTTATTTTTTTTTTATTTTTTTTGTAGATGAGAACATTTGCTTCTGGAGCTTCTTAGTATCAGTCTCAAGCTATCCAAAACAGCCATGCAATCCCTCCTTCCTGCGACTGTGTTTGCTCAGGTATATTTACCACGCACAAAGTAATTTTTCAAGCATGATATACACTGCTTAAGAGAATCAGATAAGTATTTATTGGCCAGCCAGTCAATAGTCAAGTGGGGAAGAGAGCCTGTATTGCTCCTGTATTGGTCCTTGCTGTTGCTGAGTTGCCATCTGCCAGACCTCTGCTTTCTTACCTTACGGTTTTATACTGGTTCACTATTTTTCCTCTCAAATGCTTGAGTTACTAACACTTACCAACTGTTATTCAACATTTACATCTCTGTGTTTTCATCTTGCATTTTTTCCCTTTTTTTTTTTTTTTTTTTTAATCTTCAGCTCACGTACTTTTTAAAACCTTAACAATAATCTTGCCAATAAAATTAAACTGAAGTCATACAGCCTGGCTTCATGAAGCTATACTTGGGATAATATATGGCTGAACCCTGGGGCCACAGTTTCAGCTGCAGCAAGCTCTTTGTGGGCTTCGCAGAGCTGTCTGCACAGCAATGTCTGATGATTATTTTTATAGTTTTCTCTGTGATTTCATGCTTTATCTGAACAAAATGCTCATTGGAACCTGTCTATTTGTGGTCTGGATAGATCCACAGCATAGAGCTATCCTTTGCATCTGATGTGCTCAGCACTGATTATATACTTTCAGAATGAAGATGTTCTATAGCTTTTAGCTTTACAGTGAGCCATATAAAAAAGCATCAAAAAGCAAGAAGAGTGTTGTTTATTCGGCTGAAGATAACCTTCCATCTTCAGAAGCTGATCTTGAGTTAGAGTTGAAAAGATGGAGAGTGGTATGTTCATGGCTATGTGATAGTAACACTGATAATGTTAAAAAGGACAAGGAAGTGCTCTTGGGATCAAAGAGATCAAAGTGCCAGAGAATCAGAGAAAGTTTAATCCCTGGACACTGCAGTGGTAACTGATGAAACTTGTCTTGCCTACGTCCCCTTCCAGAAGAGACCAGAAATGAAAACTGATATAGATATCTTAATATTAATAAAGCTGACACTGCTCACTCAGCAGTGAGCCATTCCAGCGATAATGGTTAAACACCTGCTGAACCTCTGTTAACAGAACTGTGGCCAGTAGACTGAAGGATGTGATAGTTCCCCTCTACTCAGTGCTCATAAGACTACTATGTGGAGTATAGTGTCTGATTTTGGGGTCTCCAGCACAAATGGGATGTCAAGGAACTGTAGAGTCTGCAGAGGGACCACTCAGGTGGTCAGGGACCTGGTGCATGTGGCATAGAAAGGGTCACTTATTAAAATGGGGTTTCCTAGCACGGAGGTGAGAAGGGTAAGGTAACTCTAGTTGCTGCCTCCCACTACTTAGAGGGGAGGTATGGAGAAGGTAGAGACAGGTTCCTCTTAGAGGTATTTAAAAGGACAAGATGACATGGCAGAAAGCTGTAGCAAGGTAAATTGTGACTAGATACACAGAAAAAAGTGTTCACTATGAGACACTTGAAGGACTGTAATAGGTGGTGTGAAGAGAGACAGTGGAATTCCCCTCCTTAGAGCTTTTCAGAATTTGACTGGACAAGACTCTGAGGAAACTGATTTACTGTTTGAGTTAGTTCAGCTTTGAATAAGAAGTTCGAAAAGACATCAACACAGGTCCCTTCCAACTTATATTTTTCTTATGATTCTCTGCTAGTAAAATACATCTTACCTCGGTGTCTTTTCATTTGGTGCCCCTCACTGAGCTGTTGAGAAGGATGTTAGAAGGTAGTAGATCATTCATCATTCTTCACAAAACTGAGAAGGGTAAGAAACAATCCAAAATAAAAGTAGGCCTTCACACTGACAGACTTCAAAATGCTGGACTGGTTCCAGCATTTGAGTTCTGCGGTCTGATTCCAGCAACTCATGTATCAGTGCATATTAGAGTTCTTATAAATTAATACTGGCAATGTAGAACTAGATTATCTAATTAAAGTTTCATTTCAGTCTGATAAATTGGCTTATTTTTTTAAAACCATCTGTGTTACAGAAACACAGATGCTAAACGACTGAAAAAAAATCATTTTTGTCCTAACTTTCATTTAAATCTTTAAACTTTAAAATGCCTTCCTTGACTAGCATGACTGCCACTCCCATTGTAAAGCTGGCCATGTCTCAGAAGGTTTTCAGTAGATGACTTGAAAAAATGCACCCCATGTGCATGTTCACTAGTATTTTTTTGTTATAACCATGTAGATTAAATTTATTTTTTGCACCCTACTAAACAGATATTTTACGGTGCAGATTTAGCTGACAGGCCCATTTGACTGACAGCACATGTCTCAGTCTGGAGTGAGGCAAATCCACCGGGGTTCCAGGACAGGGTGTTAACAGGCATCGAGGGTTACTGGATGTGCTTGAGTACCGGGCTCCTGTTTGGCTTTTCACTGCCTTTAGAAGAGACTGATGCTCTGTTCTAATAATTTTCTAATTGCTACCTCAACTATGTTGGCAAGTCAAACAGAGCATAATTATGACAACATTAATTTTTCCTATTTTTTTGTGAGCAACTTGAATATAAGAACTATTGCAACATTTTTAAATCATATAACCTTGATGTTGCCAATAATATCAAGCTTATAGTCTTCACCTCTTTTCACGTTATCCTGTTTCCTATGTAGGATACTTAGCCTAATCTGCAGGTGTGATTTTAGTATATGTTGAGAGGAAGGTACTAACTGGAATGAACCAATCTTTGTCAGATGAATATAAGGGTAACATGTTAACTGCAGACTATGTGATTTGCACCAGTTAACTGATTCTGAACAGTGAATTGTTCTGAAACTAGTGATAATTGAACATTGATTCTCTGCAAGTCCACACTTTACAGGTGAGAATAAGATTTTAGCTGTTATGATAGTTTCTATTTGATGTTCTAGAGCCCAGGGAAAATTAACATTGACTTAACTGGACTTTGTATTATGTTCAGTGGGAGGGATCCCACCTAAATGTAGAGCTCTGAAATGAATTAGACAGAAAGTATAACCTGATCTTCTAGGTTCTCCTTCTAGTCAGTATGAAGAGAAATGTACCTCCAGAAGCAGATTTAGACACCTGGTTTATGTCTGTTTTTTGGGAAGAATCCATCACACTAGTTGAACACCTTCTCCTTATGTATAATGAACTGAACATTTTTTTAATCTGAAAAAGAGCTACATTATCCTTTCATTTGGACATCTGTTTTTGTTTTAATTTTTATCAGAATCACTTCAGAGAGAGAGGAAGATAAGTTCCCACCACCATAAACTAATGACAACTTTTTTCCAAAACCTCATATATTCACTTGTGGTAGCGCACGTCCGAACAGTCTGCCTGCTCAGTCCCTTCACTGCACTGAATGGCAGACCCAACCAGACATGATACTAGCACACTTTACTTATAGAACCTAAGTCCTTCTATGAGTTTAAATCTGTATAAGCATATTTTCCATGCTTTTTGTAAGTTTTCTAGAAGCACACAGACTGTACTCCGGTACCTAGCTTCACTTACTTCCTGAAAGTCGCTCATGCATTTTTCTTTGATGTGGGCTAATATCTCCCCCTGCCAGGAAGCATTTGCACTGTCTGCATTATCCTCCTCTCTATAATGTGTACAGAAGGTTCTGGATGTCTATAGTGACGCCATGTGTATAACATCTTCCCAGGAGCAGCCTGTGCTGGGGTCCTGACCACAGTCTCCTCGCTGCACCCAACTCCTGGCACCACTGCAATGTTCCTATATGGTCGTGTATGAAGATACTAACGTGGCAGCCTTGTGCATTAAAGGCTCATTCATAAGCCTTGTGGTTTGCGCCACTGTCTAAACATACACTGTGTGGAAAAGAGCAACCAAGCCCATGCAAGGACATAAACTAAATAATAGAATTGGGAGTCCTAAGGCGGTAATGCTAAACTCAGAAAACCAAGAGAGTTATCGGCAGGAAGTAAACCCAGAGGAAGGAATTCATTATGAACAGTGGAGTCGGTGTGGGTTGTTGATATGTTATCTTTGCTGGTCATTCTGACTCACCAGCATGCTGAGACTGTCTAAATGGCTTCAGATACATTCAGCTTGTCTTGTGCCCACAATCAGTCTCTCCAAAAGCATTCTCAGACAGCGTGAGAAAAGCATGACCTGACTCACGCAGAGCATGGCTACTCCCAGGAAACTTGAGTGCTCCAAAATCCTACCCTAGCTGGGAGCACTGCTATTGTCTTGGAGCTGAGGGGTGCCAGGAGGACCTGGAGCAATCTAGTGAGGAGTTAATTAAAAGAAAACAAGTTACAGTTTCATCTAATTTGCCGAAGAAGATGGTTAACTCTTTGTTGCAGCAGGCTGCCAGTGATTTGCTGCACTGGGATGAAAGCCCATCCTCTTCAATCACTCCTCAGCAAAGCAAAATTACCGGTGTCAGGAAAACTCATTTTGTGGCATTAATCAGAATGGATTAAAATGGAACAATTTCTGAGCTGCCCTGCAAGAATAGCTGTGGGACATCAAAGAGAGCTGTGATCCACAAAACCAGAAGACTGTCCTCTGCTTTGAAATGTTGTAGTCAGCCAAACATTTATTGGACTGACATGTTAACTACATTGTGCTTAAAAGCACTTTGGTGTTTAATCGCTTGTGTCCTATCTCCTCCGTTGTAATATAATCAGGTAAGTTATCATCTGGTGGGTTCAGGTGCTTTTTTTGGAGGAATTTGAAGATCCACTTAAAATCTTTGACTGTTTCTTGATTTTAAGAGTTTGGTAATGATGGATAATGGACTACCACAGAGTACACTCAATCCATTAAGAATAAATCCATTGCTATATATGTTATAGCTGCATGCAGTCGTTTTAAACAAGAATGTTTCCCTGTCTGCTTAGGCAAGAATTTTTCTTCTTCTAAAGAAAGAAATAAACCAGACTGTGTGTAGAATTATGATATTTTATAATTCAAAAATTTTCTTGCCTTGAAAATCTTTTTTTAGAATGTGTTTGAATTTGCCACACAGCAACATGTTTGACAAGAGGAAAAAGCTTTTCTTGTAAAACCAGAAATCTGAATTATCTGTGGAACTTGGAAAGGTACATGAACTAGCTCTTCCAAGTGTCTCAAGGTATTCTTGTGTTTTAAGAAAAATAAAGTATGTACAAGCTGTCATATATAGTTGATATACGTGATATAATTTTCAAAGGCACAGTGAGACAAATACATATCTGTTCAGATTTTTCTCCACTTTATGTAACATCCTACATATACTATAGTCATGTATATGTCACTGCTGAGTGGAAAGTATTCATTCATACAGAAACCCTAGACACTCCAGGACTTCACTGCGGTCACTACTATATAGTCATTGTAAAACTCTTGCCCATGTTCTGGGACTTGTAGCACATAGTTCTGTGAAAATGTCAGCCTGATGCTCAGTACCAATAAAAAAAAAAATGCTAAGAATTGTTAAGAAACCAATAAAGAACTAAACATTGTGATGCCATTGTATAAACAAATCCATGCTTCACCTGCACCTTGAATACTGCGCAGAAGTCTGCTCTCCCCATGTCAACAATATACAGTGCCATTGGAAAAGATACAGAGGCAAGTCATGAGAACGATCAAAATTATGCAGTGGCTTCCATGCAAGGAGCAACTAAGCTAGGATTCTTTGGTCTCCAAAAACCAGACAAACTAAGGGAAGATACAACATAAATCTATAAACAAATAAGTGCCATGAAGAGGATGGATAGGAATCTCTTGCTTATATGATAGCTTAAGAATAAAGAAGATGAGGCGGCTCATCACCTAATATAAATTTAACCTGTGGAGTAGTTCTGCCATAGGATGTTCCAGATGTTTCAAGTTTACCAAAATTCAAGAGAAATCCATGAACAGCTATTACATATGATGACACAAGTTCTGGCTGATGAAGCCCCTGAAGGCTGGGAAGCGTTCTGATGAATTGCCACCATGTGCCTGCTGGGTTTTTTATACTATTTGCTAGACATTCACTTTTGGCCAGAGACAGGATATTGAACTAAATAAATCTTCCTCTTGCCCCAGTACAACTGTTCTTACATAGCCTGCATTAAATTGCAGCTTAAAAACACAGGACCTTCAGTATGGAGAACACATTGGGAGGGGGAAACGCGACAACACGGCTAGGTGGGTATGGCACATGACTTGGAGTGCACATGCTGTTCCAGACAGAACCGTTGGGAAGGCTGGAGCACCCTCAGGTCTCCTGGCAAATTTACACTTGTGTAAAAGGCATTTTTTTCACCAGTGAGAGTCAGTTATTTATACCAGTAAAATTAAGACTGTGTAAGGTCTTCATTCATTTCCATGAATGGCAGAAACTAACATAGCTATTGATTACTTGAATTACTATTTTAAATTTTCAAATAAATCATGGACACTTTAAACCTGATTTAAAAACTTGCTTACTTCTTTTTCTTGCCGTGACTTCTTTGATTGTAGCACTGCATACAAAGACAGATTTTGACTCACATATTCTGACTTCCAAGGAAATGTCTAATCTGTTTGGTACTTAAGAGACATGGGAGACATATTTTCAGTCTTTTACTCCAGAGATATATACCTGCAGTGTCAGAGCAGCAGTTCTGTGATGATATTTCACAAAGTTCAGGATAACACTGGAAAGATGCTTGTGAACTCAACAAGATTTCATGGTTTGTTTGGTTTTATTGTCTCCATCCAAGTAGGATCTGCACATGGTGAGAAGGAATATATCATGTGGGAGGCAAGGAAAAAGATCTTAAACAACCCTACATAGGGTGATTAAAAAGCCTTTTTCCTTTGAAGCAGGCCTGAACTTCTAGCTGCACAAGCTTTGGAGACAAATTCAAGCATCAGATTTCAGGCATGTCAAACTACACATCTCTACTACTGATTTTTGCATTTAGAAATAGTCTCTATATAGCCCTTTCTATAGTCCCTGGAAGACTTATGTTTACACTAGAACATTTTAGTACATCAGAAGTTAACTTATGGTACAATCTTATCACATTAACTCACCCTGATCTGCACTTTTCCCAGTAAGTAAGTGGTGCAAGAAAGGTGGCTGGCAGACTTTGACCCTGAGATTTTTTTATTCAAACTAACCTAACTTCAGGGCTTCGGAGGCCCTGAATCCTCATGTGAAGCAATAAGAGTGGTTCCCTGGACCATTTCCTAACAACTGGGCTGTGCTGCATCTCTAAATATAAAAAATATTTTCGTAGTGCCAAACAGGGTGGATGAGTTAGATCCCTTCTGGAATTGTTTCTCTGGAAAATTGTCACAGTGCTTAGAGATTCATTCATCTGAGGTATCCTGTATGCATATGGTATGCCTTTCAAATCACTGCTAAAAATCAACCTGTAATATCAAGATTAACACCTGTCCTCTGTAGCTGAATCTTTACATGCTGTGTCTTTACTGTGCATTTTTGCATCACAATACAGAATCAGTGACCCAATGTCTGCATGTGACAAGGAATTGCATGAATAAAACAGGAGAGCTCCCAAATTAATCTGGACCAGATTATATGTCTAATCAAGTCATATTTAGCAGCAAGCTATCACTTGATTACTGAAACCCCTTCTAGTGTGATGCTAGGAGCTCAGTTTATACAGAAAAGCTGATTTCTTCACTGTCCAGGGCACTCAGTCAGATACTTCCTCTGAACATTTATCAACAGTTCAAGAAAAAAAAATCAGTCTGTTTTTGTGGGATTGGGCACTCCATCTTATCCTCAGGAAAAAAAATGCATTTTAGCATTTCACACTCCCCTGCTCTGAGTCAGAATCATCCAAAGAAAGGATGACTCAGAAAGTCAAAACAATTTTTGAAGAGACTACCTATTGAGAGGGGTGACTTGTTACTGTAACCCTCTTGCTTAGAGGTGCTTCCCCACAGAGGTGTGTGGAAGGGAGGAATCCCACCCACTAACCTTGGACAGTGCCAAACCCTAAACGTGCATATAGGTTGCAGCGGCTGCTGTGACTGTAACTTATGTAAATGGCCCTGAACCAAAAGCAACATCAAAGAGTGATCTGGGTTACCGCTGCTCGGGTTTGCTGTGCCAGCAAAGTGCTCGGTGAGAAGCTGCCACCCTGCTTAGGGTTCAACTGAACTCTGAACCAGCACAGCCCTATGGCTGCCAGGATCCAAGGTAGTCTGGTTTAGGTGTCTCTGTGAAGTGGGGCAGCATTTTGTACAGAGCCTGTCTGTAAGGATTTTGCTTCAAGAATGCTGTGGCAAGTGACATTAAGGGCTGAGCAGACACATGCCCTTTGGAGTGAATGTTTTTCTGACACTGCTGCATGCTGTAGGGAACAGCTTTCCTCTTGTACATTACAGTTTTTGAAAGATAATCCATTTTTTGATCCTAGAACAACCCAGGGGATTGTCCATAAAATAAGAAATTTTGCTGCTTCAGGATAATTTTGACCGTGCCAGGCATAAATGAACAAATTTGTTAGTAGAAGGGGCTGTTCACTGAAACCTGAAACATAGCCCTAACTGAAGAAGGATGTCCAAGTGGTTCTGGAACTCTCTGAGACAAGAAAAAATAGTTTTATTTCTCTGCTTTGTTCCAACATTTGTGCATGTGCTGTAGAAATAATTTGGGCTGGGATTTGGGAAAGCACTGGCTGCCTAAGGCCACAGAGTGCAGACTGCCATCCACGCAGAGTACCTTCATGCCTGGTAGAATGATGATCAGCACAGGCAGCTGTGGCCAGCAGGAGTGGGGACCAGGGACTGTAAAAGGACATAGGAGAATTCTGTTATCTTCTGTCTCACTCACAAGTGCGCGCTGAAGGTCCATCATGGATTAGCAAAGATACACCTAGCCTAGCACTCATCTAGCCCAAGGAGGGTCACAGGGAGGAGAGGAGGAACAGAGGAAGGTGGCATGGATTCTTCTCAGAACAGTCTCCCAGCTGGCACTGATTCATGGCTTAGAGGCTGTCAGAAAGTTCAATATTTGATGAAATGTCAAACACTCTGTTACAGCAAAAGGTTTTTGCAGGAATCTTACCCATGCCCTTTATTATTTCAGAGTGCTGCTGCCCTCAATGTCTCTGTTAAAGATGTATCTGCATTTGTAGAAATACACAAAATAGACGTGTAACATCCTGCCAGCCTGTGCCTGGGAAGCTGATTAAAACCAAAGGAGCTTGTTTTGACATAGTCATACAGTCATCTCCCAAGTAGTGCTTATGAAAAGCGAGGACTTAATTGAGGTGATATCTATGGACAAGTACAGAAAAACATACTTGGGTTTATTGGCAGTGCTGAAAGGATGAAGCACATCTCAATAAAGGAGCTTGGTCAGTGCATGACACTGGTAAATGAGTGACCAGTGTAGATGTGAATTCCTTTTAATAAATTAACCATTTGACTAGAAGAAAAATGACACTGAAACACACTTAACCATGGCACTTCCAGGAACATTGCATGCCTTCTTCAGAAATCATTTATCGACCTCTTGAGTCTGTTATTTATTCACAAAAAAAAGAGCAATAAACATTTTAATCTCTTCAAATCCGAACAGAGATTTCTGTATTTGCCATAAGCTAGCCCAGGATTTTGCTGTGTGTCACTCACACCAGTTGCAACAAGCTGAGAGACTGAAGAGTGTATTTCTTGTTTACCTCCCTGGAAACAGAAATACTGTTTAAAGAAGCCCTGGCATTCAAGTGTACAGCTCCTAATTTTAACCCATAAACAAGACACTCCACAGCTGCTTGGATGACAAACCCTGAGGAGGCGCAGCATGTGACAGCCTGGTACATCTGCCTCAACAAGTGTTTTGTCCAGCTTGCTAGAAACGATGGCTCCAATGACAGGGAATGGGCATAAGAGCTTCCCACAGCCCTTGGGATACAGAAAAGCGGAGCTGAGGAGCTCCACGGGGTCGCTTGCCTGGTGAGTGGGGTGTGACATCTCCTCCAACCTCACTCACCAGCAGGTCTTTGGACCAGACTGACCTGCAACCAGGCAGACTGGCTTCTTTGCACCAGAACTGCTGCCCAGGATTTTAAAATCTTCCTGTTTGGGGCTCTAACTGAAGCAAATGTGAAGCCTTCCAGCTATTTTGTAAAATCCATTTTTCAGAAGAAAAGTCTGCTTAATAATGTGTTCCTCTGTTCAGGTGCTTTGTTACTGCAGGCAGGACTTCAGGCTTCAACCTGAAGAAGGCTGGAGGCAGGAGCAGCAGTGGCTCCCTTATTCCAGGGCCAGCAGACAGCTGATGCAGAGCACAGTGAGAGGAGCCTGCGCTGCTGTAGATGTCCTTTTTGGAAAATACATGAAACCGAGACATAACACTGCGCGTGTTTGTGCATGCACAATTATACAACCATCCCTATCTAGGTGGGAAAACATCTCATTTTTCACTTTAGTGGGTATGAAGACCTACCTTAAAAGGACAAGAAAATATAATTTAATGCAGAGACCCCCACTTTGTTTATAACCTGAATTTTTCAGAGGAGAGCCTTCAAATGGGCACACTTGCTTCCCTCATTTCTGTCACAAAATGAAATGTAGAAACAACAGCAAGATGTGCAAATTTTGAACTGAAATTATTCCTCTGACAGGAAACATCAGCCATCGTAGTCTAAAAAGTATAGTACAGGGACATTTGTCTTGCTTTAAGAATAGAAGATTAAGATTTCTCAAATTACTTGCATATTAAGAGAATTTGCGGAGCCAGTATTAGAAAAAGACAAAGGTTGTGATCGATCTTGCTGACCAAAGATAATTAGTAAATGTTATTTTCAGAAGTACCTGTATATTGAACAAACCCAGACAAATGATTGATGAGAAAAAAATCTGACATTTTCCCCTTACTGATGAATTGTCTATGAGTTTATTGTATTTCTTCTCTATTCAAAATTGATTTGCTTAGTGATTTCTGAAGATAATATTTCTTTTTATGCTTTGTTACTAAGAAGAATTCATTGCATCAGTGGTTTCCAGCCTCTTTTGGGTGAGTCTCCCACCCACAGCCTCATCTTCTTTCCTGCCCCCTCCATTCCCAGCAGCACGGTAGATCTGGAGATGAAAGAAGGGGGAGGTCTGTACCATAAACCATCTGGAAACACTTATTTTTGTTGCCTTCGGTCACTCCCTTCCCCTACGCTATAACCTGGGATCCAGGAGGGAGTCTGGCAGCGATGCTGGGGCCTCTGTGCTTCCCATCCTCAGGTGCACAGTGCCGCAGGGGGAGACACTGGATGGCTCAGGCTCCCTGCTTCGCCCTCCCTGGGCCCAGCTCTCCCCCAGTGCTTCAGTGTTGAGGTTTCAGTGTGCCTGTGTATGGAGGGACTGAGGGGATATGGAGTATATTCTGGTTTACAGTGCTTTGCAGTGCTACCTCTCCTGTGCTGTGCAGGGAGGCACAGCTGACGCTGCGTGACCAGCATTAACATGCCAGAACTTAACTGTGGGTAGAAGTTGTACTTCACATGCATGATTTTTGCCAGTCAGGGATATTATATTCTATTTCTTAATTCCTGATCATAACTCTCAAAATTGGGTTTCCTATAAAACACAGTCTGAAATGTGCTTTCTGCACAAGTCCATAACATACGGCTCAATACCATTGTATGGACTAATTCCATGGCTGCATAAGTAGCTAGGTCTGGGACCTAGATGTTGAAACTGATTTTGTTTGTGACTGGCAGGGAAGTTAGTTTTCCTTCTTTAAGGTTGGGTACTTATTTTAAAATGAGTGTTGTGCTTTTTTTCTTCTTCCCTTCACCTGGCACATCTCCTTGGCTTGTAAACTTCTTATGGTTTGGGGACTGTCTCTTGCCTTCTGTTTGTTTACTAACACAACTGGACCCAACCTGGACAGGAATTTCTAAGTGCAACCATAGTACAAGTATCAGAGTAATGGTCACAGAAAACTATTTTGCTATGTGGGCTGTAGAAACAGAACATAACGAGAAAACACAGCTTTAACCTGTTTATGTGTAAGTAAAAATGGTTGAATAGCATTTTGCAGGGTTTGTGCAAGTTAAACTCAAGTATTACATTTCAGCTAGACTACAGGGTGAATCTGATAATAACTGGGGAGAGTACTGACACTGTACTAATGAATTATGCTGTTGGGTGGTTATATAGAAAGGAATTACCAACCTCATGAATTTTATGCAGTGTGATTGATTGCCTGACAATTTAATGTGAAGTCCCTGAATAGTCAGCCTCCCAGATGTTTTTTCTCTCCTCTTACATCTCTATTTAGGTATCCTTTATCTCTTTCTTTTTATGTAATTTTTTCCATTTATGTTTTCTTTAGCAAAGAATTCCTTCCTCCTCCTAGCTCCTTTTAATTCATTCCCGAGTTTAAATGACAAATAAAAAATGTTAGATTGAAAACTCTGGCAAGCTGCAAGAGGACTGACAAAAACCAAAGTGCACAACATCTTTCATGCACTGTGAGGCATTGGAAGCTAGCTGCTTGTAATCTACTGTCAGTTTATAAGATGCACATAGGTTATTATCCTAAAAACTTTTATGCCTCTCTGAGTTTATTTGCCTGGGTAATTCCAGTGAAGTAAATGAAAGTATACACAGAAGTAAAGTACCTCAGAATAAACTTACACACAGGCTGTGTCTATATTAGACTTAAGCAGGGAGAGGTCATGGATGCCATTTGCCTTCATGGCAAGAGACCAAACTCTGGCACTGTTTGCTGTACTAGAACAAATGTATCCTTGGATGCCACTACTGTAAAAGGGGAAGCTGCAAAGAGCACAAGATCCATGAAATTCTCTGTCCACTGTTGGGTCAGATGTCTGTGACAGATTTCATAGCTCTGCCTGTCTTGAGTAGTTTAAATTATGTTCTACTCAGGTACATTTTTCAAATGTGACCATAGTTTTCTGGAGCTTTCTGGAGATTCTTGAATCTGTCCTGCTCTTTGTCCTTATCCCTTCCTCCCCATGGGCTTCATAAGGTCCAGAAGTCCCATCTAGTTCCCTGAGTATAGCTTCCTCTTGATTTTCCAGCTCAAATACAGAGAGCAATCAGGCAGCTTGGTACAGTGGAAATTTTCAGATACGTTTTGTGATGCAAGGCAGTTGGGCTGAGCCATAGCGGTAACAATTCCAACCCATTTCTCAGAATAATGGACAAACTGTTCTCTTTGTTGAAAATATTTATGAACTAATATCTGTTTACAGAGAATGGACCTCTTCTTGTTCTATTACACTTTTCCTGGAAATGTCGTGCAAAGTCATATTCATTAATGATCTTCAATAAACACAAAAAATTAATTCAAGCTTCTTATTACAGGGAGAAGTGCATAGTAAACCTGTAGCGTCACAGAATTTACCTTCCTGTAATGCAGTAAATCTTTACCAGTTTGGAAAATAGAGCACTCATGTCAGATACTGCAAAAATACCACTAAGATTAGGGTCCTTTTATAAAGTACAGTCAAAATAAACCTGTAAGAAAGACACTTACAGAAGTAGAGGCTGTAATTGCTCTTCTAAGTTAATAAAGAGCAAAATCAGGTTCTTTGGAGCAGTGAAAGACCTGGCTCAATATTTGTAGCATTTCAGTTGCTTAGTGTTTGAAAAATATTTGTCTGCAATACCTGTTATATTTGTTGCCAAGCAGTCTGAAAATACAGTTTGATGCCGATACATGCTTTGGAATGAGACTATAGCCTCCAAGGAAGTAAGGTTGTTTCCAGGTACTTTGGAAGATCTCCAACAACTGCTCTGGTTACATAAACTGAGGAAGAGACTGAACCTTTTTTAGTTACTTCTGTGA
Source organism: Tyto alba (assembly GCF_018691265.1). NCBI lineage: Eukaryota > Metazoa > Chordata > Aves > Strigiformes > Tytonidae > Tyto > Tyto alba. Next base: position 21,246,748 of record NW_024881282.1, on the reverse strand, counting down.
AGAGAGAGTGAACCACTAGCCTTATTTTGATCCTCTTTGCTAGTGAATGAGTCTATTGCTCTGTTAAAAGGCCAATACAGACAGAAGTATTATAAGGAGGTTATATATCTCTCCCAACTACTCATGTGGTGAGCTGGAAAATGAGCTTTGACAGTAAGAAAGATGATCTGTGCTATTCTGAAGAGAATTTTAATCCAAACCCATGAAGAGTCAATGCTGGTGGCTATGTTAGTTTTGACTGAGGTAATTTGCTTTTATTACTTATTACTTTCATACTGTTCATTGGTATTTTATTTTCTTTATTCCTTTTCTCAAAGTAACATCAGGTCATGGAATCATAGAATCATAGAACAGTCTGGGTTGGAAGGGACCTTAAAGATCATTAATTTCAACACCCTTTCCATGAGCAGGGTCACCTCGATCATGTGGATAAAGTGATGAAGCCTTGCTTGTAATACAGTGCATTGGTAGTAGTCTGTCAGCTTTACTGTGGTACATTTCTGGCAGTGCACATAAAAATATAAATTAAAAGGTGGTAGTAAACTAAAATGATACAGGGAACTTTTAAAGAAGGAGCTAGTGAAACTTAGTATTTCAGTGTTGTTTCCTTTTGATATCAACAGGAGTAGAGCAGTCTTCCTAGTAAAAAGGTTATGGGACTATGGCTGCATGAGTGTCTAAGAAGGAAATTTAAACAAGGGAGAAATGGATACTACAGCTGGCGAGCATATTTCTGAGAACTAGTAATATAGAGGAAGACATGGTAATTTAGCACAGTGTATCCTAGAATAAAAAAGAACAATGATTTGAAATAAATTCTTTCGTGCTAAGAAGGATGTCATAACTATAAATTTGTTCTATTGTACATAATTTGTAGTACTTTCTACAGAAAGGATAGCATTTGCATATCTCTTAGTGGTGTCTGACATATTTCATATACAGGGGTTTTTTCCTTTCATTATTTTTGCTGATAATCAGTCAGTGGTGGCAAAGACACTGTCATTGCTATTCTTTTAATGGAATTGTCACATAAAATACAATAGAGGAAATCTAACTTGGTGCAGGAAATTTCATATTCTTTGAAAGCTCCACTTTTACAGAAGACAAGCTCTTTAATATCTGGGGTGTTAGCACATACTCAGTTCATAAAGCATGAATTTACTGATACACATCATACATGAAAGTTTCCTTTCACAGTACAGACAGTCCTAAACAACCAAACACATACATTTCACACTAGAGAACAGTGTTTCCTCTAAATTTAATCCTGAGTGCAAAAGTGCTTTTATAATGCCCTGAAAACAACACAGTAAAATGAGAGGAGCATATTCAAGAACAGAGTATGTTAACATCAGCCCCAGGAAAACACAGTTCCAGATCAGCAAATTTGAATGATACACAGTTTTCATCCAAAAATTATTTGCTGATCTGTTTCTTATGAAACCTTAAGTTAAAAGAATCCAAAAACTGTGAAGCACCATTTGCAAGAAATCCCAGGTGATTTTTATATATGTCTGAAGTCATAAGACTAGGTGGTGGTGGCCATACAGCTTAAAACTCTATTTCCCGTAAAAAAAAAAAAAAAAAAACAAAAAAACAAAAACAAAAAAAAACAACCACCAAAATAAACAAACAAACAAAATTTTGTCAGAACATGAGGAGAAACTTATCTCCTAGAACATGTAGTTTCAAGATGTTAGTCCATCAAAGAATGTTAATCGCCCTCTTAAAGGCAGCTCTGCCTGAGAAGGCTCACAGGTTTTCAGAAGAAACACTCTTTAGTGATGGGGTTGGATTCCTCACCAGGGCACATTTTTCCCTCCCTTAATTGCTAATGAATTCATATAAATCCCATTTGAATCCACTGAATCTCTGAAAAACTGAGAATATATAGAGAGTAGCTTGGAGAATAGTGTCAATATTACTTGATGTACCCAGTATTACTAGTTTCTGGCTGATACAGTCTAAGTCAGCAAACAAGGGTGAGGGGTGTTGTAATTTGGTGAATCAATTACATTTTCTGTTATGCTCCCCCTAATACAAATGCAACTTGTATCCTGGAGCTCCCATCCTTCTTAATTTGCAGAGCATTCTTGCGGAGGTGTTTACTGTTGGCCATGTGGGTCTTGCTCACAGTGACACAACACGAGGGGCAGGCACAGTGGATGGGAAGGATGCCTGGAGGAAAGCTGGCACAAGAGATGCTCTCAGTGCTTTGGATGTAAATAGCTAGGAGGGATTCCAATACTGTGGTGATAGGAATAATAAAAATTCCCAGCTAAAGATAATGCTGGTCATTAAAGATAAAAACTGTTACAGGTATTACTTGGGATTAGTACTTGAGGATGTAGTCAAGTGCTCTTCCTAGACCCTCTCTATCGGGTAAAGAGATTTCCGTCTCCACCTGCTTGTTGTTGCTTGTGTGAATACTCCTTAACCCATTTCCAGTTAAATGAGCTGGATTAAATAATTTAAGAAATTCAGATCATTCTGATGGGACAGGGCAGGGAGTGATCACATAAGGGTATCTGCTAACAGCTATGTGAGGGGCTAACCTCCAGCAAGATGCCAGCGATCAGCTGGTCATGAGCTGGGGGGGGCAGCACACAGGTTAGAAGAGGACTTTGGTCCACAACTTCAGATGCTGTGGTATTTTCCTAATTTTTCAGGAGAACAGCAATATCTTCTTATGCATTGTTGCATTGTAACTGTTGGAAATTTGGACATCTATAGCAGGCACAGGAAATGAAAAAAAGATCAGTTTGCAGCACATCTGTTAAAGATTGCTGAGAGTGGGTGGAAAAGGATCTACACCAGACATCAAAACTTTCAAACTGAGGAAATATTTTAATTTTCCTGTTGTCTGTCTCCCAGTTCTAAATTCTTCATTCCACTAACATCTCATGTCCACTGTTATTTCTTCTGGATGTTCTGGTTGACTTCTCTTATTGAGTGAATGCACTGGTGTAAGGATATTATCTATTCAAGAACTCTGTCTTTAAATATTAGCAATTTTGATAAAGCCCTTTGGTAGCTAGAAAGTACTAGAAAAGGATGCAACATTTTAAAAATGATGTCTGAAATCCTACCACATGCAAAATTAGCCACCATGTTCCCATTCAAAGAGAGGAAAAATACATGACCGTGATGGAGCAAAACACTGGCATGCATCTAACTCTAAACATGTGAATAATCCCATTACATACCATAGATTTACTCTTGCAAAGACATGCTCATATGCCTGTTAAAACAGGATAGAATAATAGGCCATGCCATCATACACTGAAGAGGATACCAGTACTGCAGTAAATATGTATAACCCATCCATCAGGGTGACTCACAGAAGACCCCACTATGAAGGAGCTCCTCAGCCTGTCTCAAAATTAAACCTAGATAATTAATGATCATTTATAATAGAAATATAAAATTTATTTCCTTTTCTATTAAACGTTTTTGGTTTTATTGGGAAACTCTGACCTTTCATGCAATTGCTTGAGGCTTTGATACATTATACCTTCATTCTTCATGAGTATGAAGAGCTGGAAAGGCTCTACATATGAGTTTCCTTCAGGGATACCTGGTTTGTAAAGAAATGCTAAGCAATGCTGCAGACAAAATAATGGGTTTACTGTTGACTAAAGAGTTGAAAAAGTCTATCTTCTATAACTACAAAAGGAACTTGGAATTTGGTAACTCCATCCATCTTAGATTTTCCTTATTGAACATTCCAGATACTACAAGTGATCCACTGTCAGTTTAATTACTGATTTGGTATAAGACAGGTTAGAAAAAATATTCACAAAGGCAATTGCTAAAGAGGTGCATGGTTTACTTCACCTTTTCACCATTGCTGGTGTTGGTGAGGATATACTGGGAAACTGGTATTTTAGCAGTACATAAAAAGGTAGATAAACTCACATTTCTTGTTTCCCAGGCTGTGAGAAGTGGCTAAAATTTCTATTGCCCAAGTAAAAGTGGATAAACACTGTTCACTTTCAACTACACAATTGCTTTTGGCAGGAACTCTGGAAAGTTTTAATGGAAAAAGGCTAACATGGCTGCAAGATCAAGAGGTGAATGTCTATCTGTTCTTTCTGCAGATAATTGAAAACATGTCCCCAAGATGACAGACTTGTCTTGAGTATTGTTATTATAGCCTGCTTAAGTGGAAAAGTAAAATAATGGCCATTAACATACATTGACTATATATGGTAGGGAAAGAGACTCCACATTTTGGGATCCTGCCTCTTCAAAATTAATATTTCACAAATGTGAGACAGGGACTTTCACCAGGAAATGAACTCGGTTATAATCTTAAAATACAGTTAACCTTTTTTAAAAATCAGTTTCCATGGAAAAACATAGAACTTGAAAATGTTAAAAAAGAAGAGAAACCAAGATTTTGTGGAGCAAACTACGTGGATGAAAATTAGTTTTAATGTAGTTAGTTAATTTAATTAGTTTTAATGACTCATAAAATCAGAAGTTTGTTTTTAATTTAGAAACAGGGATGAAAGGCTATTCAAGGACTTACAGGTGATGATACTTCTCTCATCAGCTATTAAACTTCTAAGCAACCTTTCCATAGTTACAGCTGGGGCACTGAAATGTGGTTATGCTATAGATAAGAATTTCTTTTGTCACGTTATAGCAGCAGTGCAGAAAAAACGCAAATACGCTTCCATACAAAATGTGCCATAATATCTGAGCTCTAGGAGTATTGTTCTAAGCTGTGCTTTTCACTTGATTTTACAATGAAGTTTTCATCCAGCAGGGAGCTATACTTCAGTCATTAATCATGTACATTTTAATCATCCTAATTCATTTGAATTTGCATATATGGAGAGTAATCAACAATAGAAAAACACCAGCAGTGTAAATGATGTTTTGAAATGTATTTTGGAAGAATATTCTGAGATTAAGCTATGGTACTACTTATACAGTCATACTTTGGCAAAGCCATTCAAACCTTTTGAGACCTGCCTGTTGGTAAGAGACACCCTGGTAGAGTATTTTGCTCTCAAGGCCCAGAACTTCTGTTTTTTTTTCTCAGTCCTTTTATGCCATTAAAGTTCTTGCCCTTGACATTCCTTGAGTTAACATAATCCAAGACACACCGCAGTTTCTGACAGCCTCTTTTAACAGGCATTCCAGTGCATTTTTCATACTTCATCCTTAATGCAGCCTTAATCATTTTCCCTTGTAAGGGAAATGATACTGCTCACCTACAGCATTTCTAAGTATACACTTCTTTGTTTAAATCTTCACTTTTTCAGACTGACACTGAATTTCTAAGGAGGTAATTGTGTATTAGTTATGTAAGTTTTCTGTTATTTTTTAGGAAGTTTGATTTGGGTTTTTTTAGGAGTTTTGCAGTTACATAACTTTTTGATATTTTTAGGAGTTCTGTTTTTACTTTTGTGGAAATTTTTCAGGCTATCTACAAGTTCTGCTTGCAGTTATAATGATATAGTGTTACAGAAAATACCCTAATAATGTGCTTGAAAGCTACACAGAGTAAATCAATTCTGTTTATAAACTGAGTCAACGTAGTGTTTCATAAGGAATCAGCATCAGAAATTATGTAGCCTGGTATCAGCTAGGCTTTAGTTTTATTGTTGAGCTCAGATGTGTGGCATTTGTATGCCACATTGTTCTCACAGCACTAGTACCAGGTACCAGGCAGGAATTTAAATATGATTTTTTTAGTGTTGACTCTTTGGGCTTTGGACTGTTGTTCCAAGAGAACTCTGAACTCTCAAAACCTGTCACTGCCTGATGAAAGAAGTGGTCCCCACCTGCCTCCCTGGCTGCTCACTTCTGCTCTGGGGTTGTCTAACCACTGAGCTAGCACATGTCTCTCTGGCCTTACAGTGAACTGGACTGGTAAAACACTCCAGGTAAAATTAACCTGTCCAAAAGGCTGTCTGGGAGCAGCCCTGGTGAACTGGGTGAATTAAGTGAATAATTTCATTTGACTCAACTTATTAAGCGCAGTATGGTCATTTCTAGAGGAGCTCTTGTGACTCTGATAATTGAATCTTGACATTATGGAAGAGCTATTGCAAAAAGCAGAGCCTTTGGCCCCTGTTACAGCTGTGTGCATCAGGGTCATAACGGGAGGGAAGGGGACCAGAGCAGCCGTCTTCTGAGCAAGTGCCCCTGGAAACACTGTTTGTCTGCGCAGAGGTGCTCACGATGTCAATACCCACACGACGTTACCAGCGTGTTCAATGAACGACACTTGCCACACTCGTTCAACAGGGGTAACTTCCCTCACTTTTATTCAAGTGCTGTTAAGCTGCACAGGAAGAAGGATGAGCCAGGCTTTGGCTTTCCTCTGTTCCAGCATAATCACTTGGAGTCCTGCAGCGATCCTCTGAGGTGTGGCGAGCCTGCTGCCTTCCACCCTGCCCGTGCACCGATGGCAACGTGCCGCTGGGGCAGGTTCTGCCAGGGCAGGGAAGGGGCTTGGTTCACACACGCTTCCTCAGACTCATTTGTTACAATGGCTTAACATATTCCTTCAGGGGGTCTGCCAACACTAGTTCCTTCTTATATACAGATAGACCTGTAGTTCAGGGAATAGGCAATAAGTGTAGTTAAAATTGCTTCTACTTATTTCCTGAGAACTGAGCTTCTCTTGCTTCCGGCAGTGTTCCCTGCTAGAAGAGGTGCCAGCTGAAATTACAAATGTCTTTCCTACAGCTGAAAAAGTAAAATAAATCTTTGTGCCTCAGTATTGTCTTTCTGCTCCTCAGGAACACGGGAACTTTTCAGCGCTGGCAGATCACTAAGGCTAAGCCTTATGGTATCTCAGCACATGCATCTCCATAAACGAAATCTCTCAGTCAGAGTTCTGTTTGTGTGTGTGTTTGTCCTGTGAACCTGCTTTCCGTCTCACCTGTACTATTTTGAAGAAAGCTTGCACTTTTGCCTGAGCGCACTGGCCTTGGATGAAGCGGTTCTCCTGCTTGGTCATGGTCATGAGCTGCCAAACAACTCTTACAGGTCATTTTCCTGTTGACAACCACGATTTTGTGTTGTGGGAAGAGACCGTAGCCCTTCCCATCACAGCCACACATGGGGAGGCATGAGCACCCAGCTCGGAGCCCCCAGTGTCCCTCTCCCATCTTCATAGCTGTGTATCCTGGCAAAGCAAGGCTTGGACAGACTTAACACATCCACTGAGTTCAGGGGTAGAGACTAACATCTTGCTTCATATTGAATATGATTTCTTTCCACCACATTTGTAACTTGCTGCTGCTGTGAATTTCAGAAACCTTACTTTACTCCCCTGGAAAAAAAACAATAAAAACAATCAGTCTCCATTAACATACAGCGATTCAACATCCTGACATTTATGAGCTCATGGTAGGAGTTTAATTAATTAAGGATGATTCTGCATTCTTCACAAGGAAGATTGGCTTTTCTGTTTACATTGTCATAAATAGTCTCGGATGTTGGAACATTTTGGAAAATACCAAGGAAATATGCTTCCCTCCCACTTCAAAAATATTCTCCCTCAGCATTTTTGTGTGTTGTTTTTATTATCTTTGCCTCCAGTAAAAAACCTAAGATAGGCATGATTTTCAGGGAGAAGGCTTCCGTAAGAACAGCCTTCAGTGCACATTAACAGATTTAACAAAAGATTAAAGAGAAGAATGAGATTAATAGGAAGTATGGAAATAAAAAGTGAGGCTAAATCAATCCTAACTTCTTAAGTCCAAGTTTTTATTTCCCTTGCAATAAAAGTATATCTGCCAATGTGTTGTATCCTTCAGTTTTAAAAGGTATTCCAACATAAAAAAATATCCTGTTTAACACAAAACATTGTTGCTTTTGAGATTCTCTTTTAAAAAAGGGGAGTGACAGTGAGAAGTATGTATCACAGCTGAGATCACTTCTGTAGGAGTATGAGCAGAATAACAATCTCTGGTGATAGGAGAGAAAGAACAGGGTAATGCAGCAAGAGTCCAGGCTCCAAGACTGCAGATTTGTGCCGAGAAGCCCTCTGATCCTGTTTGCATCACAGCTCAGGAGCAGAGCAAGAATAAGGACTGTGGTGGGATTCTTTCCAGAGCACGGACGGACTTTCCAGATCCAGCCTGATGAGCAAAGCCTCTTCTCTTACTGCTCAGCATAGCAGAGAGAAACTCTCCAGCCAAATGCAGTGAAGCTGCAGAACTCAGGTGGCATTTTTCATCTGCCTGCCTTTGTAACGTGCTTACATGCAGCACCTGATCACTCTAGCATTTGAGGGAAAGTGCTAGGCAGTGAAGTGCAGAATGCTATTGATTTTCAAGAATATTAGAAAAAAAAAAAAAAAACCTCTAAAAATTGGAAATGCAACTTCATTTTTTTTTTTTTTAGCAGAATCACAACTTCATCCATATTTGTGGGTGTATAGAAATCGGAGAAATAAGAAGCACTATATTCTAGCATAACAAGCCCATCTTGTGCTCACTGTGTCTCTGTCTATTCTCCCAATAGAGATTATAAGCTTAATACTTGGAAAGATGCAAGCCTGGCACAGAAGGGTCTTGGAGGGACACAAGGAACATCTACTGTGTGCGAGGAGGAGCCCGTCTCCGGAGCACAGTGGAGAGTGTGTCTCAGCAAGATAAATGAGCATGCCCTGAGTGCCATGCTGGTGGGAGGGCTGCTACCAGTACCTGCACGAGCACATTTTAAACTGGCTTAGACATGTCAGAGCACCTTTATAGTCAGTGCAACTGCACTGTTACTAGTGTTAAGCTGAGGCATGCGGACCCTTAGTTTTACAGATCTGAAATTTTGTTCTGATAGGAAACCCTGATACTGCAGCCTCTGTATGCACCTGAGACCTGGGGCCAAAAGGAAAGCGAGTAAGAATGAGTGTGACTCAGCAGCCCGGTAGCTATAGCACTTACCTCAGGAAGAGGTTTTGGGTTCCTTTTTCTACCCTCAAGATTATTCGTGGTTTTATATCTTGAGCATCCAAAGTAAGACACAGCCCATCCCAAGCAAGGGACCCGAGCTTCTGGCATCTGGCAACAAGACAGCCTCAGGCCTGCTCTCCTCCAGGTCCCATGGCTCCTGACGTCCTGGCGCAGCAGCACAGCTGCATTAGGAGGATCCTCCTGCCTCCCTCTTCCATAGCTTCGTGGTTATAAGGCTTGCATAGGAGATACAAGATATTACCATGAATTCTACTTGGCCAGGGGATGCAATTAGCTGTCTTGGACAAATAAGGTGAAAATTATTTCAGGAGACAGGTTACTTGATCTAACAGATGAACAGCACTGAGAGGCAGAAGATCACCTGCTTCCACTACTGACTTTAGGCCAAACCCACCAGTCATTGGGCAGCCTGTGAACCCATAAACTCACTAATCCATGAGATGAGACGAGACGTCCCAGATAACTCCCTGCTGGATAAATGAATTAAATTGTCTGGCAGACAGGTCTGCGAAATGAAAGAAGGTGGAAAGAATCACCATGTACCTGGGAAGAGGGTGAAGGCCTTCCCTTTCAGCAGCAGTGGGTCATTGGATTAGCCTCACAGCTAAATCTCACATTTCTGAGGCATCCAGCAGCTACAGGAGCCACCACTGCCATTTGGAAAACTTCCAGGCTGAGCAGGAAGCTTAATGTGGAAATGCTAAAGAAGTTGAAGAAGCTTCATTATTTTTGCCTTACACAATTAAATTTTGCCTATGTCCCACTTAGGCATCAAAATAGGCTTTATTTCTGCATTTGCCTAGTTTTAGCTTTGAGACATTGATTCTTATGCTTCTGCTGCTAAATTAAAGACTCCCCTAGTTCCTGTATAACTACTTTTTGATAAACTAAATAATTTGATCCCTTTAAGTCTCTTACTGCAAGGCATTTCCTCCAATTCTTTTGAGGCTCTTTTTTGTGGCTTTTTCAATTCAATGTAATTTTCATCCTAAATCTGCTTAGGACAATTGCAAATTATTTTGTTGTTCATTAAAAACCCAGCAAAACCCCAGTGCATCCCTGGAGCAACCTGTTATTCTGTGACTGACAAGGCACTAGTCTGAATCAACAATGTTTTGCTACTAAACATATGCAAAGTGCTCCTGTCCCCATACCTCGGTACATATGAGTAATCCAGAAGTGAAATAGCAGTCTGGACAAATATTTGCTTCACAGAGAGGATCTGACAGAAGAACACACAACTGCCTATGCAGTTCATATGCATAAGGATTTTCCAGGTGTTGCCTGGAAGCTGCTTTTAAATGTATTTTTGGGAGAGGCATTACTTTTGACTATGGCAAATTTGTAGAGTTAGACAAAATGATACATGCCTACAGGATTAATAGCTGTGTAGGAATTACTCTTTTACTTTTTATTGCTTGTTCTCGATAGGACCAAATTATTTTTCACAAAGTTGTGGGTTTTTTAATAATAAAAATACTGCTATTAAGGAAAGTGAAAAATGACACCACCATGACAGCATACAGATATCTGTTCAAGCTAGTGACTCATATTTATGTACAAATGTCTGTATTCGGTTAAAAACTGGAGGCATAGCACAAAGCCTTACAGCACGGACAGGATCCCACTTCCAGAAGATGCTGACAGTGTCTTGACATTCCAGGAGCAAAACCCATAAAGTGAAACTGTTCTCATCTTTATGCATTAAGGAGATGGACAGGTTGCTTTTACTCTCTTCTTCGCTGCTCCTTGGTATTTTCTTCCATTAAAAGCATAATGCAATATGGTCAAGTCATTTCTTAGTCTTTTTCACTGTCTAAACAATGCTGAGCTTTTAATCGTGCCCTCTTGGTCTTCTGTGTTTCAAGATGATATGCTGGGGCTTACAAAATTCTCCAGATACATTGCATTGCCATTAGCAGAGCTGGAGGTGGCCACTCAGCTGCAACAGAATTTTCCAACTCTCTGGGGGTGGAGATGGTGACAGGAATTAGGTATAATGCAGCTTTAGGAGAGCTTAGCTTCTGCAAAAAACTCCAGGAGATCTGAATTGCAGTGTGACTTACTGACTGTGGCTGCATATCTGTAATGAAGTGAAACTTTACTGTGTCTGCTTATGCTTCCCTGCCTGACAGCATCACCTCTGTTCTTGTTCCTCTCAGCTTTAACTTACTGTCAAGTGTGGCTTACACTGAGTACATGTAATCTATATAACGCCCATGCCAAAAAAAGTCAGAGATAAGTGCCCCCTCTGCAGCCTGTACATAACAGGCTGCAGCACTTCCCTAATGCCATTACAACATGATTTTGACTGTGAACGTATATGGATCGTTTTCTGTGTGTTATCCTCAGCTAAAATCCACACGTATGTCCAAATCCATGTCAAAGCCCTGCTCAGTTGTCTCCACACTAAATCTTAGGCATGTTTTTGTCAGGTGAGAGGAACACATACGGGAATCTCTTCAACTTCTGGTACAGTATGAGACCTGATTTAGATTTTCATTTCTTACAGTAGTCCACTAAATCAAGATACTTTAAACTGGGAGTGTTTATGTACTGAAAAGCCAAAACAGACGTTTTTAGATAGAAGACTTACTAACTGGCATTAAATAAGAGAGCCTGATCCCATCAGCTGGTTCTGTGCTCATTATAGGTCTTTCCTAGACCTTGCCACATCTCAATCAGCCACACATCTGGCTACACACAGTGTGACCCTTATTTACATTATTTACAGCCAGCCCCACAAATGAGAAATTCTGGCTCTATCTCAGATACTCATCTGACCAGCAAGCCTCGAAAACCAGCTCTGTATGCCAGCCAGCCATCTGGAACAAGCAAAGTTCATTTCCAAAGTGTACCGACAGAGCAGCCTCCATGCATCCTCTTGAGAGCACTGGCTCACAGCCAACAATGACTTTTCTATGTAATGTATTGTGAAATATTCACAGTTCTGTACTGACATTTCCTTTTATTCTTTTTCTCTGAAGTCCTGGTCAGCTATCTCCTTGGTTGGTAAGGATTTAGCCCACCTCTGTAGAACATTAGTTACATGCGATAAAATGCTTATCTTGGTTGCTTATCTGGTACTGCTTGTCTTTTTTACAAGATGAGTCCACTAGTGATCTATATCAACTGACTTACTGTCTGAAAAAAATGTACAGAATTGAGTAATTAAAATACTGAATGATTCTACTATTCAGCACTATCAGAAGGAGTAAAATTGCAGCCAAGATTAATTTTGTGCAGTATTTCTTTTGGTACATTTGCTTTTTTTTTCTGCAGAGACTTGAAATATTAACACCAAACTGTCTGAAGCATTTATCTCTTGCCAGTAGCACTATCTGTTCAGACCTAATAAAACATGTTCAAGCTTTTCCAATATAAGCACTGTGTACTTTATGAAGTCTAAATTAGGTTCTCAGTGAAATCAGCATTGGTTATATAACCACCATGAAGTTTCATTAAATATGGATTATTATCAAGAATATTCTTTCTGGAGAATTTTTCAGGCTCCTTTCCAAGGATAGCAGAGAAAATCTTTCAATTTCTCATGAAGGCAGGAAGGCAGGAAGGAAGGCAGGAAGGAAGGCAGGAAGGCAGGAAGGAAGGCAGGAAGGAAGGCAGGCAGGATTCATCTGAATATCCCATAGATGCATTTCTGGGCAGCTTTTTAAAAGACTGGAGCTCTCCAGAATATCTGATTATTTTATCGCTCTTTCTGTGCTTAAGCTGGTAACATTTGTACAGTCTGGTGTAGGGCTTGTTCATTGCAGCCCCAAAGGCTGCTGAGCTCCAAGGTCACATGTAAGCTCTGTGTACAAAAAGAATAACCTTTTCTAGTAAATAATGTAATAAGCTTTTTCACTCCAAATCACTCTCCAAACTTTTTATAGGCTAACAGTTCACTCCCCTAATATGCAGTGGCTTGTCTTCCCATTCTTTTCAAGCTTGTGCTTGGTGGGTCTGGATTTTAATTTATTTATTGATTTGATTTTCTATAGCTAGATCCCTTATGCCATTTTCCTGAGACAGCTGTTACTGTTTTTAAGATGCATTGGAGCAGCAAATTACCTCTTCCATCCTACTCTCCACTACCTTTCTTCACTTTTCTCACTTTGGGCAGTGAAGTGCTCATCTGGCTCCAGTGCTTGGGGGCTGGATGGATTCATGCACTAGAAGACTGTGTAGGCTAATGTAGAAAAGTTTGTTAAATAATGTGGATAATACGAAACTGGAATCCACTGAAAAACCTGGGCTGTTTTCTCCTCCCCCAGTTCAGACAAATTCAGCATGTGGTACTTTTTGTGCAAGTTAAATTTTAAAAAGCTATTTATTTTAAATATGCAAGATAGAAAAAGATCAGCAAATAATTTCTGGAAGTAAACAATGTGATACTTCAATACCAGAATTTCTGCTGCTGCTTTGAAATGCATTTGTAAAACAATGGTCCTTGAATATTTATGGCCCATAGGGACTAACGGCCTCTATAAAAAGACGTTTACAAAAGATGCATGAAGCAGGGATATTGGGCTGCTTGGTGTATAAGCTGTGCATCACCAAGGTATTTTGCTTTTCCAACTGATGGAGAATGCCATTTTGGTTAGGACTTTCACTTCTGCCAAGGTCTACCTTCACAGCAACCGCAAGTTTTTAATAATGACTTTCCTGCCCTTAAAAGCCATCTTCTGCACAGCAATGCAATGGTGAGAGTGTTGCCATGGGTTGTTTGAAGGATTCCCAGCAGACTTGTTTTTGTAGGTCAAGACATGGCTATCATAAATCCGGGTATGTCACAGCAAGGATGGGATAGAACAAGAGTAGCAGTGGTTCACATCATTATGACATCATAATGTCACCGAAGAGCTCCCCAAGCTCGGCTCAACATACAGAATGGGAAAGGGAAAAGGGACGGGGAAGATGTCCAAGGAAAAGACAAGTTGCAGCCTGAATTATAACAGGTTACCGATTGTCCACAGGCACAAAATAATTTTAGAATTACAGTATCAGAAGTACTGGATTTAACAGCTGTTCACTATATAAACCTTCCTTTCATGAGTGTCTGATTTTTAAGGAATACAATAATGCTTAAGTAGAAGCACATAGTCTGAACGTACTTCAGGTGCAATTTTACAGCAAACAGCTAAAACTATTTTCATTGTGTTGTATTAATACTATGACCTTCAAGGAATGGCATCAGCAAGATATCAATTCCAGAAAAAATATAAGGCCTACACAAGTCACATCAAATGTTTAGCATATACCAGCATGTCTAGTACATCTATGCAGCTCACAGTGATGTTTTTCAGAATGTAAGTTTTTAGGTGGGACAGGAAGAGGGCAGAGTAAATCTCTAATGATTAGTTTAAAAGTATCTCTAATCAACTGGGATAATCCAATGTAGGACAACAACTCTGCCCCTCAGAAATGTGTTATCTCTACAGATACCTATTGATGAACCTAAAGGGACAGATTTTTTAAGAAGATGGCAAGGATGAACAAAGAAGTACTCACCCACATGCATAAGTTTATAAGATCAAGTTATAAGAAATAGAAAACGTAAGTGAAATACTATTGCAAATACTGGATTGTCAGTGTGACACAAATAGCTCTAAACCAAGAAAAAAAATCCTACACATGCCCTGTATATATGTATAGCCTCTGCTATGTGATATTGTAGTCACACTTAGTTATATTAACCTGAAAACAGGCTATCATGTAACAGTCTGTATTCTGTGATGCAGACGGAGATCTACTGTGGACTGAGCATAACATATGACCATAATTTTATACTTCCTACGTTCAATGAGAATATAGCTCAGTCTCCTCCAGAAAGTGAGTGTGCAAGATATGTCATTTAGAAACGAACGGAAAGACAGCAAGGAAACAGAGTACCTCACAATTGTTTATATGAAAGACCTTTTGCATTACTTTAGAGATAGAAAGGGTCTTTAACCAGTTCTAATGGTAATGAAATGCAGTCTGGAAGCTGGAATAAGTTATGGTGCACAAAACTTCCTGTAAATTACAATTAAGACCCATGTGTTTTCAGCAGTGTTGAATTAGTGCTTCCAGGCCTTCAATGGGGTCATATTGTATAAGAACACTGTCATATTGTATAAGAAGAACATGGTTTGAAATGAAAGAACAAATGAAAATTTCAGAGATGAGGAGTACCCCTAATAGGAATACGTTAAAGAGCAAAAAGTGGAGGGGTCAGCCAGTGTTCAGAGAACAAAGTGGGAAATTTGTCATATGTGGGAGGAAAACAGAGGGACTCTGGCCTTCTCATCAGTGCATTTGCACTGTAACCCTGCCTTTCCCATGTTTGATCCTTTCTCTCTGTGCAGATTTAAATCTGTGTCAAGGTTGGTAACAAACATAGCTCTTATTCAGCCATGCAGAACATTTTTGTCATATAGCATTACAGTGACCCAAATGCAGCATAAAACAGAGAAATCAAAGGATGATCAACTCCATTCTAAACCTCTTTGTCTATACGAAAACCAGGATGCAGCTCAACCCCCTTCACCCTCATCCTAGCCTGGAGGTCACTTGAGCGGCAAACAAGCTTTTTAGTTTTCATCCAAACCACTGTTGTTTTCTTATGGGTACAAGAGGAGGCACAAGAGCTCGAAATTTTCTGCGTGAAAATCTATTACTGACTGAGAAACTACACACTATCTAAAGTGGGTGAGCATTTCTACCCATCTCTTTGATATATGTGCACAAAAGCCCAAGATTTAAGAGTACAGAAGGGAAAGTCTGCATCTCAAACAGGTATTTGAGACTCCATTGATGTTTGAGACTCCCATTTCAATAGTCACAGTTTGCACTGTAGTAGGAGAAGTGGTCCTTCACATATTTCATGATGAAATAATAATTTGACATTTTATCTCTCCAGTATGGCATTGGATGCAGACTTCTAATACTTAATCCAAGGCCTTGCAAAGTTTTAGAACTGGTTTATTTGCCTTTTGGTCTATATTCCCTCTTTGAATGCTTACCATAAATTTTTTGACAGGTGGGGAGGTTATATTCAGGCCTATGACACCATCACATGTTCTTTGCTGGGTACACAGTGTGATATGTGCTGTTTGCTGATCTGGGCTAAGACTTAGATGGCAGAATGATTGCTCTTTCAGGCTGCCGAATCTCTGATGTGCTTTCAGTTTCTGCAGTGCTAGACTACTTTGAAGGATGTTGCTGCTGAGAATTGAGCATCTGATCTTGAAAAGTAAAGGTATATCACCAAGGACATGCTGAGACAAAACTACTTTTGTGGCAGTGAAAGGCATGTCTTGCATTTTTGTATCTTTGTAGTGAAATTACTATAGTAGCAATATATTAGCTATGCTAGTTCTCTTCATTTTCTTATTTTTTTTTTTTAATACTACACACTTTCTGAGACAAGAGAAAGCTCGGTATAAACCTGTTTCAAGTTTTTTGTCTTGGGGAACCTCAATGTTTTCCACTGATAGTGCGGAGCCTTCTGTAGGGAACATATATGCCTGTTGACAGTAGTGTGGGCGCAATTTCACATTAATTACATCTAACTTTCAGTAACTACAGACTTTTTAAAAACAGTCTAACCTCCTCACACCTTTCTTTCTCTCTTGCTCCACTTCCTACTGGTTTGATTTTGAGTTGGATCTAGGAGTCATTTCCATTGGAAAGTGAATTTTCTTTCCAGTTGGGGAAGTGAGCTGAACTGACCTGCCCTAGAGCTTCCCAATTGCTTGTCTGCTTCTGGCACCAGAAAGGCGGCATTGCTCATCGCAGGGACTGTCAAGCAGCCTGTTGCAGTGATTGCCTTGGAATTTTATTGGATTGGTGTAATATGAGATGCTCCCACAGCTGTCCTTTCCAAATTCTTTAGAAGCAGTCCCTTGATCCTCAGGGATCTGTAAACCACAGAGGAAAACCACTGCTTAACTAATCGGATTATCAGCTAGCTCACTTGCATGTAATACATATCTAAACACTGCTTAATTTGGGATATTAATTACAGCCTGCACTGAAAGAATATGCATAAATCTTTAGTTACATGGAAAGATTTTAGATCTTCACATCTGTGGCTGGAACTCTTGTTCCAAGGATTTAAGAAGCTGGTAATTGCTTACGATAACCATTTTACTCTCTAAATTGGTATTGGCCATGTACTGGCATGGTACTGGCTGCTCTGATTTGTGTTGCCAAATGCCACCCAGATCGAACTCAAAACAGACTAGAATTTTGTACATTTGATATCTTCTCACCAAGCATCAACATTGTCCCAGTTGTTTGTTGTCTTACGTATCTGATTAACAGTGACTTAACTCAGGCTTAAGGGGGTTTTTTACTCTAAATTGTCTTTATTATAACTTGATGTTGTGCAACCTATAAAGTGAATCCCTTTATGTTCCGGGCTTAATCTATAAGGGACTGTGCACAGAAAATACCAGTGTACTTAGTGCATAGAAAATAAATACTGTATGTCCCGAGAATGGCTTCTTATCAAAGCAGCACCAGTGTATTTACAGCACTGATGTATTTATTAATCCCATTTGTAACACCGTTATCTGTGAATGGATGCTAATACAATTCTGACACATGAAAGTGCATTATTTTCAGAATAACTAGGGATGGTTTTTGGGGAATCTCTGAAATGGTTCCTTTGCTAGTTCCTGGACTAATTGGTCACATAGAAAGCTTGCACATTTAGCAAAGCTGAAAAGAAGGGTAGGGATGGAGAGATCTTTTTATAATCCTGTTTTCTGTGCAGGATTGATCCCACTTTAAAGATTCTTAGATAAATCCTTGGAAGTTATTCAAATAAGATTACTTGGAGGGTAAGAAACAGTGAAAATTTCCCTTGGCATAAAATAATCCAAACAAGATTAAATCTTGCCTCTCAGCCTTTCTGAAGATTTTTTTTGGCAGTTTGTTATGTTAGTTTGAAGAAAAAAAAAATGTAAATACTCTTAAAATTAGTTAGAACTTCCTTGAAACAAAATTTTGATACAGATCCAATGGGAAGCACACAAATACACAGAGCAGAGAGACAATTGCAAGCCTGCCTAGGTTCTGCCTGGAGTCTGAAACCCTTAGCAGGATGCATATCCTAAAATGAATCCAGTGAACCTCATGGTGAGGGGAGAGTGCCTACATAATTGCATTTTTTACATAACTTTTCACAAAAGCTTTGCAGGAGGGACTTTTGTAGGAAGTTTTCTCACAAAAGAAGGTCCTTCTGAACTGAATCTGATGCATTGGTGATAGCTTCCCTACAGAGATTATTCAATTCTGTAAGCTTATTCATGGAATTAGTAGAGAGGATCTGTAATAAATACAGTGAAATTTAGCTCTCAGTTGCTTTCTAGTTAAAAAAGCCTCAGACTGTTTTGCTTCCAAATTTGTGAATCTTATCATTTCAGTAGTATGTTTGATGAATTCAGTTCTAATTAATGAAACTAATTTTAAAAATTGAATTATTAATCTGATAATCCATAATAAATTTAATTAAAACAATGTCACAGTCTGCAAGTGGAGGAAAAATTGCAGTGCTCACACAATATCAATCTATTTTTTATAGTTGCCTGCAATTGTCTAACCTTCATCGATTTAACACAGTCATCAATTTAGTCCATTTAGAATATTACAAACATTTCACTGTTTACCAGTGTACTTCACTGTACTGCTTCAACATGCAACAAACTTGTTTCAGCTGAGTAAAATCCTATAGTAAATGTTACACAAATGACATGAAGACTTCTGCCTGATACCTAAGACTTAGATAATTTGAAAGTCACAGTGAAAAGAAGGAGTAAACATCCTATATAAGTTACATACATAAATATCTGACATTCAAGAACTGCCTAAATGCAAAACTATTATAGACTAAGTCTAATTAATCAATACAAACACATTTCTTGAGACATCTGCTCAGAACCTATACATAGAAGCTCTTCTCTCAATCCTGCTCTGGCCCAGCCTTACCCCATTCCTAATCTGCTTTACTGATAGAGGGAGACCTCTGCCTTCTCTGCCCATCAGTAACCTGGCCACAGGTGCTGTTACTCTGCCACATTATCTGTTTCATACCCTGCTCTCAGCACATTACATCACCTGTGCTCATCCTGCACCACCATAAATATGCTTTTCCCCCTTTTTTGAATTAAGTAATAAATCATTGAATGTTCTGTGTCTATCTTTGCTACAGGTAGGATTTTCAAAGCTGTTTAGTTTTACCTTCTGTTGAAGTTAATGATGGTATTACTTTTCTAATCAATTTAAATAAGCAAGGCCAGCATGGATTACCCTTAGAAATCTGACTGTGCTCATTATTTGAAGGAAACACACTTAATTAGTAATAAAAACTAGAAAGAACCCTACACAGACTAATTCTTCATTGCTGCCCTCTCCAATTTTTACTTTAATGTTTAGCAGTAAAGAAATGCAAGTACCGTTAGGAATGTAAAGTGGTCATAACTGCCTGCTTAACACCTGACATCAATATACTCATAAATAAATCTCTCTCATGGCATCCTAGAAGTAGTGAGCTCCCGTGATTCTCAGGTAGCCTTCTATGAGGGCAGGGGTGACAAGCTTAGCAGAGGAGGCAGGATAAAATTGGTTTCTAGCAATGATCATAGAAATTTTTCAGCCAATTCAAAATCTACAGAGAATTGATATTTTTCTCTGAGGCTAGAAACAATTAGTTTCAGCCTTGTCATAAATACAGAACCTTTCCAAAAAGTAGGAGAGCTTAAACTGACAAGCCTAGAAGTTCTACATTTACCACTAAGCCTTTTATCAGTAATGTGTGGTCATTTTTAAGTAGTTGACTTCACAATGTAAACCACCTTGTACTGGTATAGTTTGTACTTGTTGTCAAGAGGGTAAAAAAGAGGCCCCATCTGAACCACCAATTTTGAAAAGAAACAATGAAGATTAGCCTGTGTTACAGTACCATAATTAAATGATTTCCAGTGTCTGGTATGGCCTCTGAACACTTAAAGTGAATGTATCTGTCCTACCCTATCTGCATAACACAAATACTCCCACAGCCCCTGGAACTCCTCTTTGAGAGTCTTCTGGGAAGCTTTCCTCCTGTAGGGATTAGGTGAACTGGACTATTTCTATAGGATCAGGAAGGCTGGAAGTGACCTCTGGGACATCTGGAAGTCTCTGGTCCAACCTCCTGCACAAAGCACCTCCCGTGAGAGCAGGTTGTTCAGGGCCTTGTCCTGTCAACTTTTGAATGTCTCTGAAGATGGAGGTTCTGCCACCTCTATGTGCAACCCAAATCCTCATGGTAAAAAACATATTTTCTCTCTATCAAGTCAGAATTTCTCATGTTACACCTTCTATCTATTGCTTCTTGTCCTTCTACTGTGCACATCTGAGAAGTATCTGGCTCTCTCTTCTCTGCAGTCTCCCATTAGATAGTTGAAGACAGCACTAAGCACTCTTCTTAGCTATATCACACGAAATAGAAACAGCACCTTCTTTTTTGGGCCTCAGGAACCTTAAACCTCCAACCTGTGGTTAGAGAAGTCATCGAGGAAAGGAGGCCCAGGTCAGGCTGAAGGTATTCAAACCCACAGCTCAACATCCTAGGACACGGCCTGAGATCAGATGGGAATGAGAATTACTCTTCACATCTTCTGCCCAGTGTTGAAGCTATTGTGCAGAAAAGACTGAAGGCTTCAGAAAACCAGAGAAAGGGAAGAAACAGTGGGGGGCCTGGCTCTGTGACTCTTTTCCATTCTGTTTTTTGCAGCAGGAACAGATTATACATTTTGCATGGAAAAATCATTGTGTAAAATGTATTAGTGGTACTGGGAGCAGAGACTTGTAATCTGTAGGGTCGTTAAGATGTACAGTCAGGCTCTTTCCTTTTGCTCTCTCTCTGTGACCCCATGAATCTTTTAATCACTTCATCTCTCTGCAATGGCCCTGCTAGAGAGAAAGATGGCTAACCACCATCAGGATTAGTTAAAGTGTTAAGGATTGGTTAAAGTATTTGCAAAAATGCTTTGAAAAAAAGGAGATCTAATTGGTGTTTTACACATTGCTGTGTAACAGAAATATGTTATTAATTATGTTTATTCTGAGACTGATGAAACAATAAACTTGAAGGATTGTTGTTGTGCTAGGCACTGTACAAACTGAGAAGAGCAGACAGCCCTGCTCAGCCTCATGGATTTATAAAAGCAATAGACATTAAAGATAGGACTCATCTGGCCAAAGGCAGATAAACGTCTGCTAAACATCATAAAAATTACTTTCTGCCTAGAAATGTCTTTTTCTCACTAGAGACAGGGGACCTCAGATATTGACATCTGAAATGAAGCCCACTCCATGAGAAAGAGAGTCAGTACTAAAGGGTAGAGCTCACAGTGAGTTTGCAGCAAAAACCATCCATGTTGCCTTACTTAGGCAGGAGGAAATAACTACAGAGGTAAGTGAGAAAAGGAATAACATGGAGGGGACCAGTACAGAGGAGGGAGAAGCTCTAGGAGGTGTAAAGTAGTGGTGGGATGGGAGAGGAGAGGCAGAAAGGGACTAGCTGGTCAATGAAAGATGTACAGAGCTCCTTGGATGTCCAAAGATTTCTGCCTTGGGGTATTTGAAGGCTGTCCCTCCCACCTTTGAGCTTTGAAGGCAAAGTTTCCCAGCAGGGTGCAAGCTTGGCTGAAGGGCATAGCCCCAGCTCCCAGTGCACCCGCAGTGGGACCCTCTCCCATGGCCATGTGGTGGTATCTTTGGCTGCATCCATTCCTTTTCCCTGTTGCCTTGGCTGGTCCTGGAGCTGCCTCTGCCAGCTGCTACATTACGCTCCTGTTTAGCACCTGTGACTGCATCAGATACCTGGTATCAGGTTTTTTCCTTCCACTGTGTTTTGATAATAGCACTTGCCTTCTGTGTGAGAAGGACAGGGAGATGTCTCTTTAGGTTTAGATGTTGCTCCCCACATTTAGGTGCTGTAGTGCTGGCAGCATATGGGATTTCTCCCCTTACATGTTTTGTATCTCCAGCCAGGTAGACTTCAGACAGGGATATCTTGTTCACCCAGTACTGAGGTACCATTAAATGATTCCTTGTTCAATGCACACATGACTTAATGTGGTAGGATGTTTTGCTTCAAGACAAAATAGCAATTGCTTTGAGATGCCTGGAGGTACATACCATTTCTGAACTAACATTTATATCTTACCCAAGGAGGGAATTTAAAAACACATGTAAGTGCAGTGCATTTTAAATTAATCCCCATGAAAGAAACGCTTGAAACACAGAGCTCAGTATTTAACCCCTGATATGTCAGACTCACAGTGCCTCAATAAACCAGAAAACTGTTCTAAAGACACTAGGAAAGGAGTTGATGGTCGATTCTGAATAGATGTAGTTGGTAGGCAAGGAGTAGGGGAGTAAATTGCTGTGCTACAGGTGTAATGGAGCTTCACGGCCCAATCTTCCACCTCTACAGATGATGGAGAACTGAGGTTCACCAGGGCTGAAATAGCCCCTGGTTAGCCCTGGATCAGGAGAGCATCATGGTCTCTTTAGACCTCCTTGGCCCTCCAAGCTCTTCATATATTTCAGGGGTAGAGCTAGCACAGCTGTGTATCATACAGAGTCCATATCATTTAGATTCCTAGAGTCCCAGAGAGACATCTGGGCTGCCTGCTCTGCACTGTCTTATCCCTATAGGATCTCTCCAGGGTCTCAAAATAAGTGCATAAATTTAGCTTGGAGAATTCAAACGGAATACACTGAATATACATACTGTGTTAAAAGAAAAAATTCAACTTTTCCTATGGCCAAATGTGTACTCAGTGTGGGTTTTTTTTTTTAAGAACAGTGGATTTGACAACACTGGATTTCATGTTTTTTTCTCCAAGACTTTGACAGTTCACTGTAAACTTTGAAGCCTGCTTCACATAACCATGAGATGACTCAATACACATCAGCAAATTTCAGAATTAAAAGATTCATTTAAGGGCCTCAAGAGCCAGAGTCTAGCACCAAAATTAGCAGTCCATCAGAGAGCCTCACAGCAGGACTTTTAACACTTTCTCCTTGACTTTTGTGCCATGGTTTGTTTTTTACAGATGGCCAGACTGTATTTGCTCTTTGTACAGGGAGATGGACTTCCCTTCCGTATCTGTATTGTCCCACTTCTGCTCCTTTCGGAGTTGCAGTCTTAGTCGCTTTCTATGTTCTTCATCGGTCAGTTTACATAGCACATTTTACCACTGCATTTTTTCTATTGTGCCTTTTATTGTGGATTTACAGGATTATAAACCACCTCAGAGAATTTACTGAATTTAATGTGCTAGGTGTGAGGCTCATGTAATTGCCTCTGGTTTCCTACTCTGCTGAATCCATGCATTTGTAACTCCACCTCAGCCCCTCCTGTCCTGTGGTCCTGCGTGCCAGATGCAGGTGATCTGTGGTCCAGCAACCCACTGCCTCTTGACTTAGAGGCACCGAGCAGCAAAGCAGCTGCTGAGCTCTGCCACACTTTGGGATCTGCTCCTGAGTAGGATGCTGTGATTAACTGACTACAGCTCAGAGACACAATCTGCAGGCTCTGTGGTGCTGTGTGACCAGCCTCCCATGCTCCCACCTTCACAAATTTAGCAGGGACTTAATACTGATGTGATCTGGCTCTCTTGTGCCATATTTTTTTTTTTACTACTCCCTTGAGAAACAGAGAAAGACAAATAACATTGGTGAGGCTGAGCAACAGTAAGGCACAAGTTTTAGAAGATTTATTAGCCATTTTGTTTTGTTCTGTAATTATAGTAATTACATTGTCCATGTCACCCTGCCATCTCAGAGACAGTTTAGACAGCTTGAACTGCAGAACTGTCTGCATTTGAAATACTGCTGCATGTGGAATAGGCCATCTCCTGGAACATACTTCCAATGATATTGCTATTTTATTTCCATAAAGGGAAGATGTTTGCAGGATGCTAATCTCTCCTTCCTCCCAGCTTGTTCTGATCAGATCTAGAAGGCAGCTCAGACTACAGGGGAGCAAAGCACTTGTTCTTGTTGATTACCTAATGCTAAGCAAGCAGGTGAGGAATCTGTTCCTCTGTAATCATGATCAGATGAAAAGCTCCCCAACCAGCAGGTGCCTGAAAAAACAGTTTGTTCTCATTCCATGCTGTACCTTGTAGGTGGTTGTAAGGATTTGCCCAGAAGTCTACTGCTGCGCTGTGTATAATCAGGTAACTTCACTGAACTTAAATTAGACATTTAGAATATCATCCACCCTGAGCAGAGGCAAGAAGACCTTTATTACTTTTAATAGCTGGGTTACTATGTCAAACCAAAATATCTCTAATTGATTACTTAAGTCATCTTCAATTCAGAGTAAGAAAGCCAGCTCTCCATATGTTAGCTTTCTACAGTCCCTGTAAGACTTTGATGTTGTGTGTCTTTGTAGCCACTTCCCCTCTGGAAATGTAGCATGTAACATAAAGTGTTTTAAGAGGAAGAAGGTATATTTGTGTTTTCTCATATACCTTCACATCTCACAGTTGCTGCAGTTCTGGACTGAAGCAGTTACAGAGAACCAAAGTGGTTATAGAGGGTCACAAATAGCTGTGTTACATTATCATTTGGTGTCAATAATATGGCTTGCCAGTAGATGTGAGGAATGCAAGTATTTTTGGTTCTTGGCTACTGAAGACACGCTTGGCTTGTATCTATCCAGGCCCTGGAAGGGCTGTGCCTCATCTGGTTGCTTTCTGCCTGGTTTGACACAAATCTGGTCTGCTCAGCTGGGACTCAGTCCCCTCTGGCAACTCCCAGTTCTTTTCTAGGGCCAGAGTCCAGCTTGCTCTGTCTGAGACCTTGCAGGTATTCCCCCAAATTTGCTGTGCCAGGGGCTGAGAATCAGACAGACTGTATTACAGAGAGTCTATGTGCTCCTTCCTCAGGATTTCCTATGTCAGTGGGAGTAATAAAACTATAAAATATAAAACAATCCACGAAGAGCTGGATAATTAAAATAATCCAGTGCTGCAGGACTGGCTGGCTCAAGCCACTGCTCCAAATAAACCAGCACTCTGAGTGACAAACCTTTTCATACCTTTGCCTGGCTCCAGGGCAAACAAAAGACAAAGTGCCCTTCAGTCCTTCCATTTAATTTTTTTCAAATGCTCCTGGATTTTCCATGGGTTTCCTGGGGTACTTGCTTGAGGCGACACAGGATGAGCATCACATCCCTGGGATGTAGGCCTGCAGTATGCAATAACTAACTGTACTTCAGCAGAAGAGGTGGAAG
Organism: Tyto alba; assembly: GCF_018691265.1. Classification (NCBI taxonomy): domain Eukaryota; kingdom Metazoa; phylum Chordata; class Aves; order Strigiformes; family Tytonidae; genus Tyto; species Tyto alba. Next base: position 21,221,524 of record NW_024881282.1, on the reverse strand, counting down.
TGTCATTGGTCACTGCAGAAAGATGTCTACTCATCAGAGCGAGAGGCCAGTGGCTGGAGCAGCATGTCATCTCAGTGTCATTGTGCTTAGAGGTGGCCTTTCCAAGCCTGGCTGCCACTACTGGGCAGCAGGGGTGTATTTGAGCTGCCTCTACTGGTATTATCTTTGCTTTCCAGATAAGATAAATAGAAAATTTGACTCTCTGGCCCAGTTAAGTGTGATACCTCTCACAAGTGCTAAATTCATTCATTATTTATTGTTGTGGCTTATTATTTGTGAAGAGCTGGCCTCATGCTCAGCATTTTAATGAATTCTGACTCCTGTTTCCATTGAGTCTTTCAGAAATATGACAAAATGGAAAGCAAGGTTTTTTGTTAGTGAGGATTAAAAGATGCTGTGAGGCAAAGATGAAAGAACTGTTGTCACCCACCCACTATTTAAAACATGAACTGTTTGGATTTATAATGTGATACCAGAGAAGCATTCCATCAGTATGCATAATCATTTGGGGGCAGTACTGACTATGCTACTTGGTAAGAAAGACCCAGTCAGGCAGTTGTAGATTCTTTGGAAATTTCTGATCGCCTGACGACCTCAGGGCAGGCAGGGGAATTTTGAGGGGAAAATACCATGCAGCCCATTTCTCAAGTTGCCAGTAGAGGTCTGTTTCCCATTTATCCTACCCTCTAATTTTAGTTTCTTGAAGGTAAATGTCACTTACCTTCCTCTGCAGCCATGTTGCATCTTCTGCCTTTCTTGGCTTATTACATCTCTGGTTTTGCCATTTTCTGAAAGCATGACAATTTTGCCTAACAAAGTAACATAACTATATGAAGAGAGAAGATGTTGTAGTGGCACATTTGCTTCAGCTCTATTAATGTCTTGTGAAATAGAAAATAATAAGGAAATTGCCAATAAGACAGTAATTAACTATCTACACTTATTGTACTGATGCTGAGACTAGTTTCTGTCTAGCTCCAGACTCTGGAGAAGGTAGCAAGGTGACTGTGGATTTTGATTCTGATCATCCAGGTGGTTTCCTGCTCTAGGCCTTCTTTTGAGTCAGTTATGGTTTTTTAGCACATCACCATCTAGATGCAGGTTTTGCATCTTTAATCCCTGTAAGCACAAATAGGCAGGCCTGGATTTACCAGAAATGCCAAGAGATGTTAATCCCCACCCTCTTGCCTCTGCTCCTTCTCACTCCCCTCCCAGAGCCCTGCGCTGAGGGCACAGGTGACACGCAGGTGGGAATGGGTGGGATCTGAGAGCTCACAAGGAAGCCCAAAGCCTCCCCTTATAGCTAAGGCAGTCTGAGGAGCTCTTCTATCTCCAGGATTGTAGCACAAACTAGAAACCACAGACCCAAAGGCAAGTGAGATGTTTCTCCTGGCCCTATGCGGGAAGTGGCTCAGTGCCCTGTGGTTTTGGGATTTTGCTGGATTGAAAAGGAAAACTGGGATTCAGCTAATGGAGTCCCTGTCACGTCCGGATCTTGAATGTGCTTTGTCCCCATCATAGTATCTAGCAGATTCAGGGCTGCTTCTGATGCTCCCCATTGACCTGGCTGCTTTTCCTTTGTCTTCAGCAGATTTTTAGATTCTGCTTCATTACACATATATCCTCCTTTCACTGACCCAGGCTTGCCCTCATTTGTCCAGGTGCCCTTTCCCAGCGTTTGGGTAGGAAACCTGTGTTTGGGAGTTGATGTCTCCCTGTGGCTGAGGGTGGCACTGGTGTATGTGTCTGTCCATGGCAAGCCTTGTTTGTCTTCAGTATCACTTTCTTTCTCTCCAGCTTAGTTCAGTGTGTGTGCATGAAGATTTTGAGGTTACTTCGCTAAAGGAAACTGTATGCATGCACATGTAAGGAAGGAAAAGAGCAAACACAGCTGTCCTCTGCGCCCCAACTGCTCCCTTGCTCACTCTGCAAATGATACCTGCAGCACTGATGGAGGGTGGGGAAGAAGCTGTGACTTGTGCTCCTTGCAAGTGTCCCTCCATCTGCTTGCAGCACTATGGAAAGCAGGGAGACAGTTAGGGTAGGTAGAAAGAACAAGGTTTCATTGTGTTTTTCCTGTTATTTCCTAGGGAACTGCTGCTGAAGCCCAGTTTCCAGAGCGGCAGCTGTGCTTGCAGAAATATATTCCAATGTATGTCACTGTGTTGCTCTCATTTGGACGAGTACATTTGCTGGTGTACATAAGCAGAACAGAAACGTATATCTATGTACTGATATAAAAAAGTCAGGAAGAGTCTTACACTAAATTATTTTAAAAAATAAATAGCTCCATGACTGCCCTTTCTTTGAGTTCTTCTGGGTCCCCTGTTTTGACCAAGCACACTGCTCTGTGAGTAAGGGTAGGTGAGGAAGAAGCACATTTCAAGAATGGGTTACTCTGTGCCTGAGACATGTTTTGCATGGGGCTGAAAGGGAGGCATTGTCAGAAATCCTTCATCCCATGGAAAGGCCTAGAGGTCCAGTCCAGCTTAGAAGTCTGGGTTTTGTACAAACAGGAAAGAGGTTAGCTGGCAAATGCCGCACCCTTTCTAAGTAGAACTGTCATGTTTTCTGAAATCAGAAAATATCAGCAAGAAATTCAGGCTATTTATAACCAAAGTAATAAAATTTATTTTGGACTGTGCCATTTGGCCTAGTTCAAAAGAAGCAGAGGTATTTCTATTTTTAAAATGAATACATTAACTTTATTGTAGTTGTTTAAATTAGAACCTGTGGAGTCTCAGAGGGTGATAATTTAGTCCTTTTAAACTGGCCTTTTTAAAGTCTCAAAGGAATCATAAGCATATATAATGTTTGTTATATATAACACATTTGTGTACTTTTACCTGAGTCATCATCCTCCTATTTGTATTGCTATTTGTTTACCTAAAACCCAAACACAAGTCTCTGGGGAAACCATTGCTGTAAGCAAATTATGGGTAGTTTGATCTACATCACAGTCGCTTCTTCAAGGGGCCTGAGCAGTGTAAATTCTCATCCCTACCAGTAAACACCCCAGGGTGTGCTGAGGAAGCCAAAGTAAATGGCAGTAAGTCTAGGGTTTATTAAAAAATTTCTTTTAAAACAAAGATGATTTTTTTCCCTCTGTCAGTAACATGCTTCCTAACAAAACCACTGTTTTCTGTGTAGTTTCCTGTGACTTTACAAAAAGCATGTGCCGAGCTCTTTGTTCAGAATACTGCCCATCTGCAAATGGAGAAAATGATGCTTTTATGAGGCTGAAGTCCTGTGTCAACTGATATTCGGCTGCTGGTTGTAGCATCAGCTTGATTATAATCCAACAGCCACTGTACTTGACCGACCGACAACTAAATGTGTGGCCCAACGTGACCAACTGTAGGAGCTGGGACTGCTACTTATAGCAAAACAGGGTGAAAATGTCACTGGGGCCTCTGCGGCCCAGAGAACGATTCCAACAAACGTCTGGAGTGAGCTTTGCAAAGACCGAGCCGAGCTGTGGTTTTTTGTGAGCAGATATAAGCAGGCAGTGTCAGCTGCCTGCAGAGGGGCAGAAGATAAAACCCTAATGGGATATGCTCCGCAGATCACAAGCAGGAGGATGCGCTGGCTTTGCTGACCTTACGGAGCTACAGAGGGTGAGTTTCCAGAGGACCAGCAGGACAGCAGCGCTGTTTTCATGTTGGTGATATTACCAAACTCTTCAGGGGTCATCCCCTCTACTAAATTTTTATGATCTGTAGGTGGCTCTGCTTCACCTTCCTTAATAGGCTAACGTTTCCACAGCACTCATCAACAAAGTAATCAAGTACCTCCATGTAGGAGTAAATGTCTTCCAAATAACACAGTCAATTTAATTTGATTTTAGACTTGTTGAGTGCAGTCACACAGCAGGATGTCAGTACGGGTACAAATGGTAAATACAACACCCACAGTGTGTCACCACTGTCAGAGTATACAGGTTTCTGTACTGAACAAGAGATCACTTTGTTCCCCACACCTGCTCCTGCCCTCAAGTGCCAGTGGATGGGTTGTGGCCCTGCTCTGGGCTATCTGGCCACCGGCATAGCCTTGCCTAGCCAGGCTCCAGGGGCAGACAACTTGGGAGGACAGATCCTCACCCCCAGCTGACAGCCGAGGGTGGAAAAAAAGATGTGACAGAGCCTGTACAACAAACTCTAAAGTAGCCATCAGAGAGCAAGTTATGTTCAGAATAAAAGGTCCTGACAACCCAGAAGAAAATTCTCTCCTGATTTTCTTGGCATCCTGGCAAAGTTGTGGATCGAGTGGATGGCTGCAGTACATCGCTGTTGTACTAAAGTCTTCCTGCAGTCCTGAGGTTCACCGACTTCTCAGGGTACACCTAAACCACTTATCCTTTGCTCCCAATAGGTTTCCAACCATCTGGGCTACAATCAGCATATGAAGTACCATGCAGAAAGCTCTGTTTTTCTTGCACTGGCGAACTGATAAGAATAAAGGTCGACAAACTCGGATTCAGCTGAAGCAAGGAAGAACAAATTCCAGCGCTGAGAGCTCTCCGCTTGGTGCCCTGGCTCCAGCTGCCAGGCATTTAAACACACAGGCTGTGAGCAAGAGATGGCATGTAAAATATGAGAAGTCGCCAAGTTTATTTAATATGTTGGCTTTTCCACTGCTCTTAGCACTGTTATCAGAACACTTAATTTAGTTACACAGAGCAATGTGGAAAAACACTGGTGAGCATAAAATGAAAAAGCTTCTTCCAAGTAGCTTCCAAATTAACTATTAGTCCTTTTGCATTGCTGGAAATCTAATAAGGCACTGAATACGTATAGGGCTGATGAGTTTTAAAATATGCTCAGCTTCAGCTTTTATATATATATTGCTCAAAAAGCCTTGGGGCAGGAAAATATGAAGTCCTTTTGTCAGGACCTCAGTGCTGATACAGCTAGGTCTCTTGAGCTGACTGCTCAAAGGCTTTCTCTCCACTCCCACATGGCAGCTGAGAAATTGCCAGCTAAGTGTGCTCAGAGGTCATTTTTCTCAGCCATTCTTTTGGGATGGAACCACTGTATCTGGAAGATGAGCTGATCAACCCTCCAGTATGGGATAGCCCAGCTAATGGGAAATCCCAGATAAGGCAGGTCATGTGGAAAGCCCTGGGGAGCGTGACAGCGATCATCAGCTGGGATCCGTAGAGCTCACCAGGGCTCTGCCAGGGTTTGCTCTCCTGACTGGTGTTCCCAGGGGCCTGAGGAGCCAGGCTTCCCCATGTGCTTTGCCAAAGAGCAAGCCTTGTCCTGTAGAGGGGAGGGCTTATTTAACAGGAACTTAAATGGACAAAGTAGATATGTTTCCCACAGCCACATACCACCCTTTCCTCCTGTGGAAATAGTAAGTGCAGCATGACTGGAGAGCGCTGGGGACTTGTGGGGTCATGCCAAAACTGCCTAGAACATGAGAGTGAACAGTGGTCAACTCTTTGCTTCCATGCTGGCTTGAACCTGTATGTAACCAGTATAGGAAAACAGCTACTCACAGGGAGTGTCTTAAGACTGTACAGCATCCTGTACAGACACAGCACGATTTTCTACCTTCATTGTATCTGTAGCTTTTAGACCCTTCGTGCCCTGCCCTGCAATCTGGCTCTCTACTAGGTTGCATTTTTGCATTCATTTTTGAGCATTGCCAAAAGAGTGAAATCCAGCTTCTTCACCCATTCTTCCTCCTACTTTTCTTCACCATGTACCCTTGATACTTGCCTTGTTGCCAGCTCTGGCACTGCTCCAATTACAGAACAAGCTGATTCAACTCACTAGAACAGCAGAGAATTAAGTCAGAAAAACAAGTGAATAGGGAGAGGGAGGAACATGCAGCTGGAAATGGGGGTGGGAGGGGAGGGGAATTAGAGAGGAGGATTGCAAAGACCTTTCTGTGTGTGGTGGGTTGACCCTGGCTGGATGCCAGGTGCCCACCAAAGCTGCTCTATCTCTCCCCTCCTCAGATGGACAGGGGAGAGAAAATGTAATGAAAGGCTTATGGGTCAAGATGAGGACAGGGAGAGATCATTCAGCAATTACTGTCATGGGCAAAACAGACTCAACTTGGGGAAAAAAAATAATAATCCTGATTTTCTTTACCTCCTCCCCACCAGGAGCACAGGGGGATGGGGAATGGGGGGTTGTGGTCAGTTCATCACACATTGTCTCTGCTGCTCCTTCCTCACACCTTTCCCCTGCTCCAGCGTGGGGTCCCTCCCACCCAAGACAGCCCTCCATGAACTTCTCCAACATGAGTCCTTCCCACGGGCTGCAGTTCTTCACAAACTGCTCCAGCATGGGTCCCCCACGGGGTCACAAGTCCTGCCAGCAAACCTGCTCCAGCGTGGGCTCCTCTCTCCACAGGTCCTGCCAGGAGCCTGCTCCAGCGTGGGCTTCCCACAGGGTCACAGCCTCCTTTGGGCACATCCACCTGCTCTGCCGTGGGGTCTTCCATGGGCTGCAGGTGGAGATCTGCTCCCCCGTGGACCCCCCTGTGCTGCAGGGCCCAGCCTGCCTCACCACGGTCTTCACCAGGGGCTGCAGGGGAATCCTTCAGCACCTGGAGCACATCCTCCCCCTCCTTCTTCACTGACCTTGGTGTCTGTGGAGTTGTGTCTCTCACATAGTCTGACTCCTTGCTCTGCTACTGCTTTCACAGCAGTTTTTTCCCCCTTTTTACATATGTTATCACTGAAGCGCTACCACCATCACTGCTGGGCTCGGCCTTGGCCAGCGGCAGGTCCATCCTGGAGCCAGCTGCATTGGCTCTGTTGGACACGGGGGAAGCTTCTGGCAGCTTCTCACAGAAACCACCCCAGTGGCTCCCTGCTACCAAAACCTGGCCACTCAAACCCAATACGCTGTGGCAGCCAGATTTTAACTTGGTTCAGTAGCCATGTGAAATGACAACTTCCCACTGAGCAGCAGCAACAGCTGTGTTAGTCATTTTTTGGGGTACTCTCTAGTGTGAGTAAACCTAGCAGATTCTGGCACAATACTTTCCAGAGGCTACTGGTGGAGTTGGTGTCACAGCTTGGACTACATGCAGATATATCACATATTTAAAGAACAATGTTCTGGTTCTGATTGATTGATTGATTGATTGACTGATGCTGTGTCACAAGAAGGCTGCACTTGGGAAAGTATCCAGCTTGCAAGTCTTGTCTCTGAATATTTTTCATCCAGAATATTCATAGCTAGAGGAGGAAATTCAGAACCATCAAGTAAGGCAGGATGCAAACTGGTCTTTCAACTTGCTGGGCCAGCTGAGCAAGAGATTTGAATACTAATATTGGGAGACCTTTGAAAGGATTTTCCTTTTTAGAAGGCAAACTACCTCCTTAAAAGATTATGCCTCCTTGTAAGCAGGACATTTAGAAAGTAATCTGAAATCACTCCCACAAGCGTTCGGCCCTCTTTGAAGCATGACCAGCTACAGCAACCTGCACAGTGCAAAAGCCAGCAAGGGAGGAGGCAGAATGTCAGCCTGCAAGTATTTGCTACAAAATATAATACAAAAAGAAGTGACATTCCCCAAATCCTTCTGAAGCAAAGCCAGGGATGACTGCACCAGCCTGCTATGGTATGCTGGCACTTAGGCTGATATTTGACACTCCCTGAGTTTCCTTCCTCCTCTGTGCAGGTGGATTTCATCAGCGGGCGAGTGCCACCAGGCAGGGTGAAGATGATGTCAGCATACCAGGGCTGGGGTGGGAGCTGGTGTAGGCTTGCAAGCTGAGCAGTCAAGAATCACAAGGTGACTTGGTAAATCAGAAATCAGGAATTCAAATAAATGCACAAAGATCAGATGGGAAGATACAATTTAATCTTTCTCTGCTTCTTCCTAATTTTTCTTCTACCAGAGTCCTCTGGCTCATGTTAAATATACAGCCAGGCAGTATATTTATACTAAGCTAAAATATAACTACTGCCAAATTGTGCAGGCAGCCCCTCTCCCCTTCCCACTTGGGTGCACTCCTGCCATTTCCCTTGGAGCAGCACTGATGCTTGTCTTGACTCTGTGGTGAGCAGGTCAGGGAGTTAATACAGGGTAAACCAACCCAACAGGAAGAAAGAGAAATTTTTTCTGCTCACTGAGTAAGATAAATCAGCTAATGGCAGAGTCAGTCAAATGCCAGGGGCAGCATAAGGAGATGAGCAGAGGACAGCCCTTTCAATGGCAGCTGCTGCTAAGAGTGGCACGGCTTCATCGTCACGAGCTGCAGGCAGCAAAGACATTGCACTTGCACTCCAGTTTGAATACAGAGCATCTGCCTCAGCAGGCATGGTATACCTATTTACTATAGCTGATATAGCCACCACTGTGGTATTTAGGGCCCAGATTCAGTAAAGTTCAATAAGGTGATGCCAAGATACTCTCCAGAACACCATACTGAACAGGGGTACATGTACAAAGTTTCGAAAACTTGAGCAAGTGAAACAGCCACAGAATGAGCTTGGTTCACTGATCTGGTTTTCATAAGGGGCATCCCTTCACAGTGAACAGGGATTTCAGCTTTAGATTTTGTAGGAGTGGACCAAACTTTGTTTTGTTTGTTGTATGCTTTTATTCTGGGTTTTGCCTCAATATTTTGTGTCGTTTTACAGACTGCATCCTGCTGGACTGAGCAGGATCCTAAGGAAGTGATTCTGTAAAACCCAGTTTATGGTCAGAGTGCTGAGGAGGTCAGCCCTGAAATGGAAAGGAGTTCTCAGCCCCAGCTCTGACAATCCACTACTCCCTCCAGACACTTTTGAGACGATATCTGAGAATCCCATTACTGGACGCAAGTCAGTATTACATTCTATAGGATAGTTCAAGGAGGCCCATAGAAAGTTCATGGTTTGCATTAAGGGCTCTGTAGTTCCTGTGTTCGCCCTGCTTTGTTCTTTTCCCATTGGCTAAGGCCGTACCCAAACTTCCCCACCCCACCGTTTTTTTTCGGCCCCTACCAAGTAGGTCTTTGGCGCACATAGCAATGTAAATAGATGCCGAATACGTGGCCTGAATAATTAAGCTTTAAAAATCTAGCTGAAAATCCATTGTTACACAAAATGGACCATACAGATAAGAAGCAGGTAATTGAGAATAGTCTTTTACTATCTGCACTTAACCATTAATGCTGGCCAGAATTCAGGAAGGATTAGGTGTTTCTACAGGAACCAGAGCATTTCCAAACAGAGCACTAAGCAGCTGCTAATGCTTTGTGCTTACAGTTCTGGGCCAGAGCCCACTTCTCCTGTTGCTTCACTCCTTTGCTTTCTAAAACACCATTACAAAAGGACACAGGATTTTTCTGCCATCTCATCAGTATAGTGGATCCTCTTCAATAGCAGTCCCAGTCGGTGGACTTGTGCAACTTTCTGTTATCTCATGAAATCCTGTTGGTGATGTTGCCCAACTGCTACAATTCAGAAGTTATCTATGTATGGTAAAATAGTCTAATTACAATATAATCTCTGAGGAAACAGTCCAAGCAGGATATCATCACTATTTGGTCAAAAGCAGATTCAGAAAAACAAAGCTAATCAGTTTTAGCACAACCTATATTGCCTATATTTACCAGGCAAGGTATTTCTAGGGTCCTGCTAAAAATAACTTATAGGATGTATACCACTGTTGTTGGTTTGGTTTTTGGTTTGTGTGGGGTTTTTTGTTGTGTTTTTGGTTGGTTGGTTAGTTTTTTTGTTTGTTTGGTTTTTTGTTTGCTTGTTTTCTTTTTTAATTAATAGTTTATTTAATTGAAACTGGGCTCAATTTCCAAACAGCAGAGAGACGTTAGTACTTGTATTTTTGCTAGCAGCAGAGTATTTGTTTGGTGCACAGTGTACAGCAATAAATCTCGTTTACTTCTTGTATATTTTATATTTTTTTTCTAGATGACAGTATCTTATTCGTAGTTGAGATTTCGAGTTTGTGATGACTGATTTGTATACCATGTATGGTATACAAATGTGCATAGCACAATAAAGAGCTGATGAAATGGAAAATTGCGGCTTTTGGTGGGTTGGTTTTCGAGTGGATCTGTTTGCTGAAACGGATGCCCCAGTGGCCCCTGCACGGGCGCAGTGCAAGGCAAACAGGCTGCGGAGGGGGATGCAAGGGAAAGATGAGGGTGACACCCACCCCAAGCCTGTAGCTCACAGTTACCAGCTGGTCAGGTGTAGTGTCAATCTGAGCTCAACAGCAAGTCCAAAGAAGACCTGGCCAGAAATGGAGCTCCCACGCACCACCTTGGTGCCACCAGAGCTACAAACGCATTTCAGTTGTTCCACGGGCTTCACTGAATAATTCCTGGAGCCAGGACAGGAGGCTAGGGATTCACCCTTTTGGAGTTGCTTTAAAATATTTGAAAAACTTAACCAAATTTTGTCTACCGAAAATGTTTTGTCTTCATATACCCAGTAAGTGTAAATTGCACAGCAGCATCGTTTTGTGCCATAGCTTTACAAGCTTCATAATACCCACTAGTCTCTTAAAACTTTTACAACATTTAAAATACCACTTTTATGTTTGGTATCAGGTCAGGATATTAGCTGATGATAGTTTGAGAAATATGTACTGATGCTGGAGCTATACTTCAGAGTCTATCCTTTAAAAAGTTTAATGAAGCCTCCCCAGAGTAAGACTTCCAAAATCATGAGTTGTGAATGCACATTTAGACCTTCTCTTTTATTTTCTCTCTTTCTAATATTTTTCCCACTTAAATGACAGTTCAGGAAATAACTAAAAATTCTCAGCTACACTCCAGGAAAAAAAATGTGAAGAACTTACCTGATTTTTTTTTTTTTTTTTTTTGGAAGGGGAGGGCGGGGGAGTATGGGGTGAGAAAGATGAGGATGCCTGGGTGTTGGGGGGAAGGTTATGATCACTTGTAATAAATCTCAAGGTTGGAGGAAAAGGGGTTATAGCTTCCAAAATGTTGCTCTGCTGTTTCCAAGCTTAAGCACACATTTCATCCTGCTCAAAGCGAAGTTTTCTGTAGTAAATAATACACAGTTAGGGTTTAAAAGATATTTGTAAATAAGGCAGCTTCAATAAGGCAACATTGAGTCAAAACACTGAAATGTTGCTTGTAAAGCTCTTTTCAACTCCCCGTACCAAGGCTCGGCTTTTGTTACTTCACCCCCCACCCCCATCCTTTTGCAACTGGGGTCAAAAAAGCCCTGCAGGGCAGCATGGGTTTGCACATGCTGCCAGGCTGCTCCCATAGCCTAAAATTACCAGTAAAAGGGCTAGAAATCTAAATGCAGATCTGTGGATGGTGGCAGCAGTTTGGATGAGGGGCTGCATTAAAGCCCATTAAACCACACGTGATCCCTGCAGCACAATTCTCTTTTATCTCTCCCCTCTCCACCGCCCGGAGACTAAAGAGCTCATCTCCATAGGGCTCATCTCCATAGGACTGGGGAAGCAAAGGCTTCCACAGGCTTTGCTTGTTTCTGCCCCTCTGCGATTTCTCCCAGTATCTGTTGTGGCTTTATAAACTTTATTGGGAACTTTTAAGATGTTTCAAGCATCTTTGGAGGAATCGGATAAATATATGTGACTAAGTGAGAGAAAAATACAAAACATTTCGGGACCTCCTTAAAAGTTCCTCAAGTTTTACTTCGCTTATGCATTAGAAATTTGCTGTTTATCTGAATAATGGATTTTTTTCCTTTTAGTTGGTAATACACCTCCTTCAAAGAGTTGTGGAAGTCCTTAATATTAAAGTGCTGTAATGAAACAGCCCCTTGGTCTGGGTGTGAAGTCTCTAGTGTATAAACATTCATCCTCTTTATTTCTTTCTTAGACGAATAAAACCACATAAACCAGCCCGCTGCAGGCTGGCTAAATCTTTCTCATAATGAACTGCTTTATGCAGATGTCTTCGGGGGGGGGGGGGGGGGGGGACGGACGACGACAAAAAACTTACATGTGGTTACTATGTCAACAAACGGCGGGATTTAGGCATTTTTCTCAAGGACTTACGTCTGCAGAAGGCTGAGGGAAAATTTATGGAGCGTGTTGTGCTGACACCCTCCCAGCTGTTCCTGCCCCCGAGCGCAGGGAGGCTCCGGCCCCTTCGAGACCCCCAAACGCCCGGAGGAGTCGCGGGGGGCTGGGGCTCCTCACGGAGGGTAACCTGGGCCGCTCGGAGGGCGCTTGGGAGCCGAGAACGAGAGCACCCCTGCTTTGCTTTGTGCTGAGCTGAGATTTTTTTTTTTTTTTTTTTTTTTTTTTTTTTATTATTGGGAGGGCGGGGGGAAGATTTGCACATGCAGGCGCCTGCTGCGCTTTCTGAGGAGCCGGCAAAGAGGTAAGGCAGATATTTTCCCTAACGACTTTCCTTTCCTGCTCTTTCCCCCTTCCCTCCCTAAGTTACGAGCGCTCGCCAGCATCCTGCTCCTCTTACATCCAGAAGCCCCCGAGCGTGGCTGCGTGGCTGCCGCGTCCCGCGGGCGTGCGAGCCTGCGTGGCCGGGGAGGTGGCTCCGAGCAAAACCCTCGGCAGCAGCCACCGGGGTGTTCAGCCCCGGAGTCCCGTGCGACTGCGGCCCTCGGAAAACTGTGAAACGTAATCCACGGTGGAGTGATGCTATCCCCAGTTTGGGGTTACTTCGGGGTCATGAGCGCTTGTGGGTTTTGTTACTGCGTGAGACAGGTTTTGTGTCTACATGAGGTCATTCCTGTTCATGTCTGATCTGGTAAAATTAGTTAGGATGGGTGAGGAATGGTAGAAGTTGCTGAGAGGAATTCAGTGCTGTCTGGGACATGAGGAGATGTGCTGGGAGCTGCCTGTGTGTGGCTGGAGTTGCTCTGGGCTGATGCTCCACCGCCCTTCTGTGCAGCTGCCCACGTCTCAGCCCCCCTTTTCCAGCACAGGTCTCTCACAATTCTTCCACCCCATCCTTATGTATCACAGCCAGTCTCATTCGGGCTAGTTTGTTCACGGGATTTTGGAATTCATCACTCAAGCACATTTTTTTACAGTGAAAGTGAAGCCAGTGTGTAGCATTTTCTGCTTCCTTTACACCCACAAACTCTTGAGACTTAAAAAGCTGCTGCCTCCTTGACTTCTGTTACTGGCATCAACAACCCCACTTTAACAGAGACGGACAGGGCCGCATGTATCAGGCCACAGAAAATCCATCTCGGTGCTTCTGCAGGAAAATAACAGCTGTGTGGAAAGATCAATAAACACAAGCAGTTGCTCCAAGAGTCATAAAATGGAAAGACTCCACAAAATAAAACATGTGGCAGGGGACCGTGGCTCCAGACACTTCAGGAAAAGTCCTGGGAAACTCAGTAACTAATGGGGAACCTCTGATTTGTTTTCTTTCAGTGGTTGCGCACATAAAAATATTTAGTTTAGGAGAGAAAATTGCAGGGTTAGGAAGAAATACTTACCTATGCAAAAGAAAAACTTGTTTATACTTAATGCATTGGAGAAATTGTTCATGAATGGTTTGTCTATGTGAAAATAAAACACAGTGCTGCCAAGGCCAGAGCGCTCAGGTAAGCTGTGTATTTGCTGGCTTGCCCTGTAAGCTTAAAGTATCTGGGGCTGATTTGCTTTTATTCACACTTAAAAAAAAGAAAATCTGTGAAAAACTCTATGAAAACAGTTTCATTGAAATTTTCTTCCTTCTACCTGCCTTTTCCACATTACTATGGCTCTTTGCTCCTTTGTTTAATCTGTGTATTTCCCTAAGCTTTCCCTTAGTGCCAGGGAGAGAGGAATCCCTTGGGAATGCACAGCTCCCCATTACTGGCTCGCTCTGGCCTCCATCACCAGCTGGAGGGAGGCCCCTCTGCCCTCTTTGCAGCTCTCTCCTCCCACCTCCTTGCTCTCCCCAACCTCTTCTGGTGTGGTGGTCCTTCCCCATCACTCTAATGTCCCCCAGCCTGGCCCGCTCCTGCTCTCCTACCCGTATTCCTCTGTTCCTTTCGTGCGTGCTCACGTTCACCACCCCTCCTCCTCTCTCTGCCACTGGTCTGGGGACCGTTGTTTCCCCTGAGCCTTCCCTGCGAGCATGCTGTCCGCAGGCTCCACAGCGATGTCGTGTGAAGGAAAAAGAGCTGCCTGGGGTTGTATCTTGGCTGCAGGGCAGGGTACGCAGGATTCATGCAGAGCTCTGGGTGCATTTCCTCCATGCAAGGAGCTGTAGATAGGACCAGTGGTTCCCCCACCTCTACAAAGCTTAACATAAGGCGGGTTGCTTATTTCCCCTTCCCTTTGACGTTTCTTCTTGAAGCTTTTTGACAGCTGTGTGCCCCTGAACTCAGATCTTGAGGTGTGATTGATGGATAAATTAAGATTTCTAAATGGTTATAAAGCTAAATACTAAAACTAGAATAATTTGTGTTGTGTAGGGGTTTGTATACATGTGAAAACTTATTGGTAAAACTACGGCAATAATTTACAGCTCTTCAACTCAAGTTAGGATTTGCAAGGGGATTGGAGGGAGCGGGTGAGAGCCTACAGACCCCTTGGTGCAGCGCACGCTCCGTTCTGTGTGCCAGGGCCATCAGTCCCTCCTGCCATTTCCTTCCCCAACAGAGTGTCTGTGTTCAGGCCCCTAATTTATCACATGGAAACATCCAACAAAGATGTCCACGTAGTGTGCTGTGTCACTACAGCTGTATTAGTAGTAAAATGATCCTGGCTAACTTTCCTATAGAGGCAAAGGCCAGTGGTCTGTTTTGAATCTCACTTCCACAGCCTTTTGCTCATATGGGATCTCATCCAAAGACCATTGAATTCCCATTCATCTTGGTGGGCTTCCACTCTGCCTCACTGCAGCTAACCTCACAGATAAGAACTCCAGGATCAGGGTCTTTGATTCTGCCTGAAATGAGCATCAAATTCTCCCAAGATAAATCTTACTTAGGCAGTATCTTCACTGTTGGATTCACTTTGGGGCTGGGCTAACTTTGGATACATGCCTTCATGATCAGATTCTTCCCCTTCAGCAAGAAGAATGCCCCACATCAAAACAGGGGTGTGTTGCAGTGACACGCTACAGGGCACCGTGTTGGTGTATGGGCTTGACTGAATCAAAAGCTCTTTCATACCAGTGTGCTGCAAACTGCCTGTCTTCCTCCAAGGTGGTCGAATGAACAATGTTATCTGAGCCCCATGTGCTTTGACACCCAAATGTCCAGCCCTGCTCAGCTTAGAGCAGCAATTCTGTTCCCTGTTTGTACTAGATTTACCCTGACATAGCCTAGAAGCAGAGGAAATACATGAAGTTGTTGATTAAGAATTGCTGCCACGGATGTCATTCTTGGATGAAGACTTTGGTTTTGTGTTTAATCAAACATGGTTAGAAACACTGTAGGAATGGTCACTTTCAGTTGCAAATTGTTTTAAATTTTCTTAAGGGATTAGAGAGACCATGTTGCTATTCAACAGAGATTTGTAGCCACTGCACAAGACCTCCTACTCTGAACACGGATGTGACAGCTTGTGAATCTGGGGTGAAGCAGAAGTGAATTGAGTACACAAATTAATCTCTAAGTCCTCAAACTCCAAAAGCCCTGTTGCATTTGGGAATGATTTTGAAAATACTCAGGATCAGTTCTGTAAAATCCCATGGGTAGATGCCAGACTAGACTCAAGAGCCAAAATTCTCTCTCTGATTAAAAGAAATTAAGTATTATTGACAGAAGTCCATAGCTTGGCCTAAAGGGACTGAATCTACCTTTTATTTGCTCCTTTTTTTTGAAATGGGACTATCATGACCTTTACTTACCCACAGATAGAGCCCTTGCCTTCCTTCCATGGAGAATTAAGTTACACCGTTCTCTTCTGATACGTAGACAAGACTCCTCTGATGTCAAACCAAGGGAGACAGACAAACCTGAGGCTAGGGTATCTGACATTAAATTGAGATAACTCATAGATCATCAGTGACAGTAGTTCACGTGTAGCCATGACCAGGATTTTACAATGGTCTTCTCAGAGCCAGACTTAAAAAAGATGAAGAGATGAAGGTACTGCTTTTCAGATTGGGGCACAACTTTATTGTAATTCACTAACTGACATGTAACTACAAAGCACCATGCAGCCATCTCACAGGAGCAGGAACATGTGTGTGCAGCACATGTAACTAAAGATGACATTATGGGACACCTGTAGACCGGTGCTAGAACCCAGCCCAGTGATGGAGACATCCAGACCTAACTGGAAAGATCACAGAATCATTTCAGTTGGAAAAGACCTTTAAGATCATCAAGCCCAACTGTAAACCTAACACTAAACCATGTCCCTAGGTGTCACATCTACACCTCTTTTAAATACTTCCAGGGAAGGTGACTCAACCACCAGACTTTGTATATCCTTTCCCAAACCTTTTGCCTTTCTGTGGCTTAGTACAATCAGCAAGCAAACCTCAAATGAATGAAAAGCAATCAAATATGCCAAAGTAGTGAGTGACTAACTGGTACTTGTTGCCTTTCTTCCAATTTGCAGTATCATTCCTGATAGTGGCATCAAGCGTCATCTGTCCTCAGAGGGACCACAAATCTTGTTGGAAAATCTTGTATTTAATTACATGATTTTGTTTCTTCTCTCATAAGAATACTAACATGTTGTCCTATGAGGTTTGAAAAGAACATCACCAATTTACTGTATCTGTTAGCAGTCCCTGCTTCTTATGTAGTTTTTGTCATCTAAATATAACTGTCCTTTAGATTCCAGCACGCAAGGGAAAGTGTGATTTGCCAGTCCTTGATGCCACTCTGTCTGCATATTCCATTTCCAGAGCCCTAGAAGGACATAACCAGAAGTCACTTCCAATAATTTATAAAGCAGCTCTGATAAACAACAGAGTCTGTTATTCAGATAAAAAGTTGGTGCATCTTAATGAGTTTGATGAATATTTTTTTGATGGAATACTTAAAGGGAAGGGAATAATGAGAATTTATGCTTATTAGAACCATTTAATGAGACCTTTAAAAGACTTTGTGAGTCTTTTAAAATTGTTATGGTAAGCAAATGATGCATTATTTTTATCTGTTCCCTGCTCAATTTATGATTCCAAATCTTGGAATTTCTACTTTTTTGGGGAAGAAAATAATAGTGATGCAATTGCAGATCAGTAGACAGGTGATCCAGAAATTGTATGTTTTCTGAAATAGTGTGATTTTAGTTTATTCAAAGCAAAAATAAGCATCAAAGACATAAGTATTTATGGGAAGATGAAGTCTTGAGGAAATGGACACCATAATGCTTTTCCTATCTCCTGTGATACAGAAGACTGCCACACCTATATTTGTCCCAGCTGAGGGGAGAAGGTCAAGGGCTGTGAGATGGACTTGAATAATGCCATAGAGGTTTTTAATTAGAGGATTTTAACAACCTTCCCAACTGGATGAGAATTACAGCTGTGGGTGAGCTCCTGTGGCAGTATAGGGCAGCAGCAGTTTTCTTCACGTGCTCTGTGGAGCGTGAACAGCTTTTGAATGGCAGTGGTGTAATGAATTGATTTCGCAGGGGGCAGGCTCAAGACCCTTTTCTGCAACTTGCAAAAGCAACACCATCTTCAAGGAAATTAGAGTGTACTTGGCACTGCTGGGGCGGCAGATAGTGCAAACACACAGATGATTTTAATGATGAACACCAGGTAGATGTACAAGGTAGGCAATGAGAATGTGAAGGGTATTATGGTATCTTGTTGTAAGTCTTCCTTATATGAATTTCCCAAAAGCAGAGTTTTAATAGCTCCTATGTGTTAAGCTCTATGTGTGTGAGGAGAGGTACGACTATAGATCTCAGAGTATTAAGAGTGCCCAATTGAGAGGCCTGGGTAAGCCAGAGGCTGAAACGGCAGAAGCTTTTTTGGCTTTTGGGGTGTATTTGCAACCTTTGTCCATGAACTCTGGGGAAAAAGACAACCAAAAATCATTCTTTAACTCATCAGCAGCTGAGCCATACTGACCATCTGAAAACGAATCCATAACGAAAAAAAAGACAACAGTTTTGGCTCCCCCTGCAAAGAAAAAAAACTACAAAAAACAAAAAATCGGATGGAAATAGGTTGGCTTTAGAGTTTTCACTGCAGATGAAAATGCCAGGCTGAGAAGCTATAGTGCAGAGGACAATTAAAAGTCCTCCTCTGGAGAAGAGGTATCTGGTGGTGATGAACAACTAGGTATTACCAAGGGAAAAAAGTCCACAGAGGAAAAAAAAAACGTGAAAGATGCTGAGTTCCTCTCAGCAGGGAACGGTCTGTATCAGGAAGAAGCAGGAAGGTAAACTGTCTGTGACTCAGCATTCATTATCTCTGAAATGCTTTTTTTTTCTGTGTAAAAAGATGTTACTCTACAATAACTGTTTTCTGTCCCTGTCTGTAGCTCCTTACAGAACAGAGCTCTTAAACTAAGAGACAGGGAGAAGGTGTCACTGTCGCTCAGGGGATGGCAGCCCAGTGCCCCTGCAGAGGCAAAGGGCTGTGTAATTACCTGTACAGTGAGCGATCTCCTCTGGCCCCAGTGGTGTCTGCCCTTGCTGATACATTCATAAAGACCATCACATCACTTTTTTCTCTTCCTGCATCCCTGGTTGATCCCTGAAATCGAATTACCTTTCTCTTCTCGCTGTGCACAGCTTCCACTCCTGTCTCCTGTCATCTCTTTCTTTATGGTACATGATTCTTCTTCACCTGGGGCAAAGCTCTCCAGCTTTCTCTCACCAATCTTGCTTTCAGATTTGACAGTAAAATCTTATCAAGTTCAGAGTCAGACTAAAGAGACAGTTGATTTCCCAGGCAACCCTCCTCCTCTTTTTTAAGTATAAGCATCACATTTTCTATTCTTCAGTCACATGGTAGCAGTATGTATTTGAAACACTCATTATTCATCCCTGCTAATGCACATGAAATGTCTCATTTTGGTTAATACTGTGTTCAGGGAGAGAGATAGTCCTTTGTATCATTTGGTCTTTTGAGAATTAGGTTTTGCTGTTGTTCTCAAAGTACTAACACTGTCTGTAGGTATGTAGTACTGGAGGAGTTGTTCCACTCATACTGATTGGATTACCTTCAAGAAAAGGAAAATGGTTTACAGGACTGAACTCCCAATTCATACGAGTCAAATACAACAGTGGTTCATAGGAACCCATAACATTGTTTACTTTTGCTCCTCAAATTGTCATTACAAGAAGCCATGCTAACAGATAATAATATGCATTTTTGTGATAAGAAGAGTTATTTGTCATACAATTTTAAGCCAGCTTCAAGTGATATGAGGAATGTAAATTTCAACAGTCAGTCCGTTGAACAAAGTCTCATAAATCTGTATGTACTTATACTGCTGGCACATAGTGCTAAATTAGCAAGGAAAACACCTTCATCATTAGAAAGAATTATATGTCTGAGATGCTACATACTTTAAAATTCTCCTCCTTCCCTTTTTTGTCTCCCTGGTGGGAAACTGGAAGGCAAGAAGAATGTTATATGTTATACCTCTTGCTAATGAAAACAATCAAAAAGTTTCTGAAAATTCAGCTTTGTCTAAGATCTCCATTCAGGACAATTAAACTCTGAACCAATGAAGTTTCTCAGTATTGCTCTCACCACAGGTTCCGTATCAACCTTCGATTTTGAATACACTTTATGAGAAGATTTTGAATCTAAGTAGAGTAACCATAAACAGAGGCAGAACTGTACTGAAGAGCTTGGTTTGATTAGCCATTGGGTCTAACAGTCCTACATTTGAAGGCAATGGAAAGTATTTCCATCAGTCTACTGTAAGTGGGAATCCAGAGTACGTTTTGTTTTCTATGCAGACCACACTGCACCACTATGAGGATGGCAGCAAGAGAACTTTCTAGCAGAGTCATATATGTGAAGGTCAAGTTTGGCAAGACAAACAAAAACTAGAAGACAATGAAATCCCAGGAAGGGAAGGGACTTGACTATTGAGATTTAAACAGATAGGCTGCAAATGGAAACTGTCTAGAAACCACAGATGATATGACAGAGAACAGCTGAGCTTTTATCCTCTCCACATTTTCAGATTCTCAAATCTGCTTTATCAAGGCACTGTGGCATAGTGTGTTTAATGCTCTCCATGATTTACAGACAATTACTAGGTCATTAGTTAATTTAGGCCCAGAGTGCAAAGAATTACTAATAAAAAACAGCTTATACAAAGTATGTTTTCCTTCCCTTAGAGACACATTCATGCCAAAGTGTCATTAAGCAGAGAACCATTTTTAGCATGGCATTAAAGAAGTCACCAGAGAACTAGAGACAATACTACTCTCATAAGTATGAGCAGAAACTTGAATTTGGGAAGTAGAAAGTGAATTGAACAGTGAGAATGTACAAATTCACTCACATGCTTAACAAATATTTGGTATATTATGGCATTGACCTTGCAAGAGGTTGGCCCTCATGCAGTCTCTTGCAAATCTATGTTCTATCAGTCTTTATAGAAACTGATAAATCAATAACATTTTATCTCCAATGTATTTGCTTCGTGTATTTTGCCAAGCATATGTAGTGTCACCCACTTATTTTATGCTTTCTAACAGATCTACATAGTTTTTCTAGTACAATTTGCTAAAGTGATTGAGCCTGAGGTTCAGATGAATAGATGAGGGCTACTCAGCAGACAAGATCTGCAGGGAGGGGCTGGTATCTACAGCGCCAGTGGCTCATTTATCCTGGGTCTAACCAGGAGCAAATTCAGTCTCTGCTAATATATATGTACAACTTCCTCCAACCTGCCTGTTGGCCCTGAGCAGGAGAAGGTGAGGGAGATTAACACTTGGACAGCATCACTGGTGTCTGAGATGTCTGTCTCTGTGTTGCATCTTTCCTCCGTAGCTGAGAGTCAGTTGGAAAGAGTCTGACCTGGGGCTGTAATGGAGTCTGCGGGACCACCGCCGCTGCCTTCAGGGCAAGACTCATCCTGGATTTTTCACAGACAGTCAGAATATCATAGTTGGCACATCTATATTTTTTCATATTTCTTTGTGTTATGCAAATGCTGTATGCTCCCTAAAAACATCGAATTTGATTAATTACATAAAACAAATTCAAGAGCAGTTTAATTACACCACAACCTGGCTTTGCTTCTACACAGTGCTCACCTTATATATGCTCCTGGCAACCAGCATTTCCTTTTGGAGACAAACTTTCCCACTGCTGTGGGCACAGGTAACATCAAGTAAGAGCTAATTTGTTGTGTAAGAACCAGTTGTCTCATATAAAGCCAACTCATTTATTTCGTTCACCCAAACTATCCTATTGGATTAGGCCATTGAACTCTACCTAAAACTGACCTTAACTTGCCTACTCGGATTCAGCTGCATCCTGTTAGATTTAATAAGTAACTAATTAATACTTTATCTTGGTCAGCTTTATTCATTTGTTTTCCTGATTAAATTAAGGAGTAGGAATTTTCATAAATTAATCAACCATGTGGTTTCTATTATACTTGTATTCTACAGCTCTAGATCAAACTTCCTGGCACTGCCGACATATTCTGAAGTGCTCCTCTTTCATATGTCCTCCATTTCCTAGGATGAGAAAATAAAGTCAGTTTTTATGCAAGTGGGGCAGTAGAAAATAAGAGTCTGTTGTAATGTTCAAAGTTCAGATGTTCAGCAGCTCATTCAACTACCCACTTGAGGCAGGACAGCTGCTGAGCTTAACCCACATATTTTGTCAGATGTTTCCTTCTTTCTAATGAAGGAAACTTCTCTACAAAAGCTCCTGGATTAATTTTTACCATGTTTAGCATGATGAGGAATGTACTTCCTTATTCTCTTGTATTTTTGACTAGCTCTTAATTATCGTAATTTCATGTTCTACTTGCATGTGGAAGAATTAAGAAGCTAAGAGCTTCAAATGAAGCCAGGATCTGTCCCTGCATAAATACCGTTGCAGAGACTGAATTACTACCAGAATGAATTTTCTAAGAAGTAGATAATGCTGTCTCGGGGCAAACCACATGAGTAAAATGGCTCAGCCAGTTAATAGACTAAATAAACCAGATTCAAACCTTAATAATAATAATAATAGTGAGGGTAATGATGATGAAGATACGTAAGGTTGCGCCAACTAAAAAAATAAAATCAATGCAAAAATTTTAAAGACAAATCTTGTACAGAAACCTTGTTTAAAATTAAGTTCCTGTCTGAGAATATCAATTTGGGAATTAGATGACTAATGGGAAGAGTTTGGCTGTTTATGATACTAAAAACCTAATGTTTGAAAGTTAGCATATATAGATTACTGGGTTTTTGCAAAGTCTTGTCACATGACTTCAAATTCACTCAGGGCCGAAACAATTTTCTTTTTGTCTTCATCACTTGTTGTCCTTGCTTACTGACAAGGGTCAGCACTTTTTAGTACAATGATTTGTAACTGTTTGAAGAAAGCTATTGCCTTGTTCCAGTGTGTTAATCTGGACCTTGTAATTAAAAGTAACCTCCCAACAATGAACCGAGGGCTCTATGGCTCCTTGACATGCTGGGTAGTTTGTTGTTGTGTTGTTAAAACATTTTTTATGTTACTTATGGAACAGCTTAGCTATCCAGGAAGAAAACAGCTAAGTTGGCTAAATACCTCACTGTTACACATTTGTGTAACACACTAGAGAAAAGGTTAGCATGGAACATGATACTTCCTGGTTCACTGGGCACTGAGAGAGGAACAATGGATTTTGGGGAACTAGTGGCATTCATCAGCAGGGCTCTGACTTTCCAGCTTGTAAAAAAGTAGTGTGAGTTAAATGTATTACTTAAAACCTGAATGACAGCATGAAATGTGAGTAGCATGTGGAGAAGTTAGGGAAAAAAAAGATCAAGAACAGCACGCTGTTAAGGAATGAATTATTTATTTATGATTTCTGTATTGCAGTCACTGAGATTGTTAAAAAGCAGGGATCCTCTCCTAATGGTACAAGAAGCAAGCATGAACCTCATTTAAATATTTGGGCAATAGTCCAGAAACCTAACTTGCATATCTGCCTATATGTCCTCTTGCCAAATGTGCTCCCCTTTCTCATCCTCTCCTGGAAACCCATCCTTCCTGTTTGTTACTTCACATCTTTCAATACCCGTGTCCGCAAGGCTGGAGGCACCCAGCTCTCAGCACCCTCTGGCAGGAGCAAGTTTTCTGGCAGACACAGCATCACCTGGGCAGGAGATTCAAATCAAACCAAAGGGAATACAGTTCATCCAGGGTACCAATTAATTATGGGAATTCAGTGAAATACAAGGATGTGGAAGCCAAAGAACTATTGGAAATAGAAAGGAAGCAGGAAAATTCATGGAAGAGTGCTCCAACAGAACTAGAAAATAGTGTATTCTTCATACAGCCTCTGATTTAGGAAGACTAAATTTTAGATTGCCAGAAGTTGGAAAGGTAAAATAGAGGGAAAATATTTCTGTATTCGTCTTGTTTCTTGTTCCCCCTTAAGCTACTTGGAGACAAGAGAGTTGCTTAGATGGCTTTTTGGTCCAATCTAATGCAGCAGGTTCTACCTAACAACTTTCTCTTGAAAATGTGATTCAGAAATCTGGTTCAAAATCTTGTCCTGAATCTTTCACTGTTTATTTCCAGTGTATCTAGTTTTATTTTACATACTGACATCTCATCTGGTATCTTTTAAAATAGATACACTTCTTGTATTTTATCAGCTGCATTTCAATGTCAGTGTTAGAAACTCCCTTATGCACCACTGATAGTATTGAAGAGGTAATGTCCTTGATGAAGGTTTTACAGTCTTACTTATAAAACAGGCTCTCATTATTGAAGAATATATATATACATATACATAATATACGTGTTTTGCTTTTTTTGGATGTAATCTGTTGCATGTTTTCTGTGTGATGGCAAGAGAAAGAGGGAGAGAGAAAATTGTAGGAGCTTTTTCATCTTGTTGCAAAGAAATCAGACTTTCAGGGCAAAGGACAGTGGTGTTTTTTTTCTCTACTGACAACAGCAGTATCATTCCCAAGTCCTACAGAGAATATTCCTGTAATTAGTACATCAGTTTACCTTAGCAGCGGTGAGGTACTCAGGTGTCATGCTGAGGAAATAATCTTCTCAAAGGTTTAAAAATATTGTTAAGAATAAACCAGGAGCATTTAAAACATATTTTCAGGTGGTGGTTGTTAATCTGCTTGCATCTGCATCTAGTGTCCAAGCCTAATTGCCTTGTATGATCTGGTGATGAATTGGCCTTATGAATGCTGCTCTGCCTGAATTACTTTGCAGTTACTAACCTAAATACTTGCAGGGAGAATTGCCCTTCTTACAGGGCCCACTTTGTATTATGTGGAGCTGTTAAGATTGAGATGCTTTAATGTAATTGATACAGCAACATACAGATGTGCCTACTTTTTCTTCTTCTAAAAATTTCTTTCTTTGTTGTTTTTCTGTGTTCTGATTATAGTAATAGATTTGGCATGAGCTGATGGTATGTGAACTGTTATTCCGTTTTCCTGTATTTTCAACTGAATTTTGAGCTAACGAAAAGTAGTGGATGAACATCCCTGAAAGCCAACTCTTCTATTTACAGAACATGTACAGCATGGGAAACATGCATTGTTTTATTAACATGCCTGAACTCAGATCATCAGTATGAACATACTACTCCTAGCAGTGTGTTTAGTATCCAAGCCTTCTTTGCTGTGGTTGAGACTGCTGGCAGTGGTTGTAAAATGTAATAGTAGTTTCCAGAGAGGGAATGGTCCTCTGAAAATCTGATTTCCAACTAGTAGCAATCAAGGGTAGAAATTCTGCAGCTACCATGAGTTTTACCAGATGCTAAACTATCACATGATTGAAATCCTGGTCATCATGGGGAACTTAAACCATTCCCATATCTGCCAGAGGGACAACACTGCAGGGCACAAGCAATCCAGGAGGTTTCTGGAGTGCACTGAGGATAACTTCCTAACATTGATGACTGAGAAGCCAATGAAGAAAAGTACTCTGCTGGACATAGGCTTACAAACGAGAAAGATCTGGTTGAGGATATGAAGGCTGGGAGCAACTTTGGCTGCAGTGACCAGTAGTGATGGAGTACAAGATCCTGAGAAGAGGAAACAGGACAAATAGCAGGATCACAGCCCTGGGCTTCAAGAGAGCAGACTTTGGTCTCTTCAGGAATCTACTTGGAAGAATCTCATGGGAGAACAGCCTAGAGAGAAGAGAGCTGGGTGACTTTCAAGAATCACCTCTTCCTCCAAGCTCAAGAATGGTCCAGTCCAACAAGCAGGAAATCAAGAAAAGATGTCAGGAGGCCTGCACGGATGAGCAAGGAGCTCCTGTCAGAACTCACACATCAGTTGGAAGCACACGTGGGTTTACATGGCATGGTTTTGGCAGTGGGGGGCTTCAGGGCAGCCTCTGTGAAGAGAGGCTGGGTCTGCCCCATGCCAGACACAGACAGTTCCAGCCAGCTCCACTGCGGGACACAGCTAAGCCCATCTGGAAAACTGGTGGTGCTGCCGGGAAAATGTATTTAAGAAAGGGGCAAAACATTGCACAGGTAGTGAGGAGTGAGGAAAAACATATGAGAACCATCCCTGTGAGCACCAAGGTCAGAGAATAAGGAGGGGCAGACAGTGCTCCAGGTGCCAGAGCAGACATTCTCCTGCAGCCCATGGAGAGACCATGGTGTGGCAGGTATCCACACTGCAGGCCGTTGAGAGGACCACCCTGGAGCAAGTGGATATTTCCTGAAGGAACTGCAGCCCTTTGGGAGCCCACACAGGAGAATGTTCTCTTAAGAGGAACTGCGGCCCACGGAACCATGCTGGAGCAGGTTGATCCTGAAGAACTGAAGCCCATGGAGAGGACCCATGCTGGAACAGTTCTTGAAGGACTGCAGCCCATGGAAAGGACCTCAGCTGGCACAGGGAAAAAATGTGAGGAGGAAGGAGCAGCAGAGACAAACTGCAATGGACTCACCATAACTGACCACAATCCCCCATTCACCTGTGTCACTTGGACACGGTGGGGTAGAAGAGTGGAGAGTGAAGTAATGAAGCTGAGCCTGGAAACAAGGGAAGGATGGGGGGGAAGGTGTTGTTTTAATTTGTGTTTGTTTCTCACTATCCAAACCTATTTTAATTGGAATGAACTGAATTAATTTTCCCCAAATGGAGTCTGTTTTGCCCATATTAATTGGTAAGCAATCTCCCTGTCTTTATCTTGACCTATGAGCTTTTCCATCTTATTTTCTCTCCCCGTCCTGTTAAGGAGAGTTAGTGAGAGAGTAGCTGGGTGGGCAACCGGCAGCCAGCCAAGGTCAACCCATCACCAAGAGGTAGAAGCAGGTGCAGGTGACCTGGGAGGAATGTAGAGACACTGTCCAAGTGTGCAGGGATGGGGTTAGGAAAGTCAAAGCCCACTGGGAATTGAATCTGGTGGAGGGACATAAAGGACAACACAACAAGTGTATCATCAGTAAAAGGAAGACTAGAGAAAATGTGGGCCTACTGCTGAATGTGGCAGGGGACCTGGAGACAAAGGACATGGAGAAGGCTGAGGTACTCAGTGCTCTCTTCACCTAGGTCTTTACTGGTAATTCCAGCCTTCAGCAATCCCAGGCTCTGATTGGGAACACACAGAGAAAGGAAGATTTATCCTCAGTAAGGACCAGTTCAGGGAATATTTAAATAAAGCTGAATGAGCAAGTCCATGGGACTTGATGGGATGCACCTATAAGGGGTGAGGGAGCTGGCTGATGTCATCGCAAGGCCAGTCATGACGATCTTTGAAAGGCTGTGGTGACTGGGGAAGGTTTCTGAGGACTGGAAGAAAGTAAATATCACTCCTGTCTTCAAGAAGGGCAACAAGGAGAATCTGGGGAAGTACAGGCTAATCAGCCTCAGCTCAGTCCCCAGAAAGGAGGTGGATCAAATCTTCCTGGAAGCCATTTCCAAACATAGGAAGAACAAGAAAGTGATTGGTAGTAGTCAACATGTATTTATGAAGGGGAAATTATACCCGATCAACTTGATACCATTCTACAACAAAATGACCAGCTCAGTGGACAAGGGGAGACCAGTGGATTTTAGCAAGAGTTTTGACACTGTCTCTGATAACATGCTTATAGACAAAGTGATGAAGTAAAGTATGGACTAGGTAAGTGGTTAGTCAGGTGGATTTAAAACTGGCTGAACTGCTGGGTTCAAAGACTTGTGATCAATGGCATGAAGTCTACCTGGAAGCCAGTCACTAGTGGTATACCTCAGACATCAGTACTGGGGCCAGTACTGTTTAACTTCTCCATTAATGACCTGTTTGATGGGACAGAGTGCACCCTCAGCAAGTTTGCAGGGGATACAAAACTGGGAGGAGTACCTGATACACCAACTCCAGCATTTGATACATGACAAGAGGCTGAGAGAGTGGGGACCACTCATGCTGAAGAAGAGAATGTTCAGGGAGATCTGATTAATATGCATAAATACCTGATGGGAGTGAAGGGGTAAATAGGATAAAGTGAATGGAACCAGACACTTCGCAGTAGTATCTGGTAAAAAGGAAAGGGACAATGGGCATAAACTGAAATACAGGAAGTTTCATTTAAGCAGAAGAAGGAATGTTTTTTATGGTGAGCATGGTCAAACACTGGAACAGGCTGCCCAGAGACGTTGTGGAGTCTCCATCCTTGGAGACTCCAAAAAACTCTATTTAAAACCTGACAGGACATGGCTCTGAGCAACCTGCTCTAGCTGACCCTCCTTTGAGCAGGGGAGTTAGACTAGATGATCTTCAGAGATTCCTTCCAACCTCAACCCAACCTTCTATTCTGTGTATATATATATATAGACACCTATATACCTATGTACCTATAGAAGGTACTCACATCTAACATATAACTCTGCTAAACTCCACTCAGTTGAACATTTATTCAGTTTCTCTGCTTATATTCAAGTATGACAGATATTTATATTTCTCTTGGTAGTGATTTCAAACCTCTTTGTCACAATTTCAGACAGTAAAAATTGTTTTGGGACAAGGAAGTTATTTTCCATTGAGATGCACTTGCCCTATTTCTGCTTTGACTTATGTAGGTAACAAGCCCCTAAATCCCATGGATTTTGGAAAAATATGCTTTTGTAGTTTATAGTACAAACCTGGATACAACAGCATAGAATGGAAATAGCACAGGGAAGTATTGCACTTCTAAGAACTGGGTCATTAGGCCTGGATAGTTCTGATGTCCTGGTAATTCTTAACCAGGTTATTCTGACTGGTTGATTATTGGCCTTCTGTAGGTTCCTCTTGCTGTTTTGGCTGCTTCTGTCCTAATCAACTCTTGAGATTTGCACAAAATACATTTTTTTAATACAAGTTTACTCTGATTGTCTGATTGTTCTTTGTTCTCCATAATATTCTTCACCAAAAACTGAACACTGTTTTTGTATTTTGACTACCTTTTGGATGTTAGCATCTCAAATCATCAGATCAAAATCTGAAATGCTCAAA
Organism: Tyto alba; assembly: GCF_018691265.1. Lineage (NCBI taxonomy): Eukaryota > Metazoa > Chordata > Aves > Strigiformes > Tytonidae > Tyto > Tyto alba. The sequence continues at coordinate 21,193,071 of NW_024881282.1, read as the reverse complement.
ATTTAAAGGAAATTTCTGAAAAAAAAATGTAAATATTATAACAGACTTCATGCACACAAAGGGTTTAACTTACTCAAGTTTATAAAGTACTTGGAGATTCTGAGACTGTAGGTACAGTTCAGGTACAAATATAATGATGTATTGTCCTCTAAGCAAATGCTTCATCAAGATATTTCAGCTACTGAGTTTCCAAAACCAGACTGGACTTTGCTTCTAGTCTTGCCAGAAAGTTGAGTGTCATATAGCCCCCTAAACTTCGGTCTGTCTTCTATAACAGCATTTGGTATCCTAAGCATATGCAAGGTTCCATGGACAGGAATAACAGAAAATGCAAGAAAAGGCGTTCATCACATTTGTGTCTCTGTTCATTATTTTCATTTTTCCTTTTTATTTTAAAAAAACCTGAATCCTGGTCCTTCTCTTTGCACTTGTGAAGTGCCTGGAGATTGACTCGTGCCATGTAATATTATTTGCATTTCAGTATCTCCTAAAATTTCAAACCACAAAGCAAGATGTGGTATTTTCTTCACTTCCTCCCCCCCCCATACCATGATCAGAATCAACATTCATATGGTAACATCCTAGATGAGCACCCTGGTGAGTGATCTGAGACTAAGAAAATTGCTTGGACTTAGCCTTAACGATAATCTTTACTTAAAGCTTTACAGAAGCAAAGAAGAAAGTCCCCTTAACTTTAATGGACCGTGTATCTGACTCAGAAGGCTGAGGATGGTAAAAGCCCAGCCTTGCATGAGAAGAGTGTGGCAGTGAGGAGCTTGCTTTCTTCTATTCGCTGAAGACTTTGAGCATAAATCAAACATTGTGGAGCTGTAGTTCTGTCTTTATATTCTCATACAGTTAATTTTCTTGATACTGAGATTCCAGCAGGGCTTTCAGCTAAAATGAATGTAGCTAATAATTGGGAATTGAATAATATCTGAATTTCAAATTACTGCATAAGACATACATGACATCTCATACTTCATTATAAATTATTAATTAGGTTTTGAAAATTATCCTGGATATGTAAATCTATTATTAAGGAAATCTGCTGACATTTCGACTTTTAAGACATGAATATAAAATTGCCTTGTGATTATTCACAGAATAACTCCAAGAAATGTAAGACAGAAATTAATTTATCTTTGAATTAGTGTTCTCTTGCATTCACAACTGCAGTTATTCTCCATATCTTGCTGCTCTAATTCAGAAAAAAAAACACAGTTGGAAGCTGCTGTTTCTTCTGGGGAGGAAAGGAGAAGATTGAATCACAATCTAGTAGATCTTCTGTTACATATAAATTCGTCTTCTGCATAGGGATATATAGGAGGGAGCTGTACAGGTCCTTCTGACTGGAGAGCACAAAGCCAGGGGCACTCTACATTTCTGTATGTGATGCCAGGCTCTCGGGATAAATGTGGGTCTCTAGGAGAGTGTCGTTGCTCCCCCTGCACACCAGGCAGCAAAAGCCGGGATGCACAGGTCCCATCTTTCCGGCAGGCATCTATCTGGGTTTCTGCACTGCGCTGTTCTGCCGCTGGGATAACTCAGCTCCCCACCTGCCCTGCCTTCTGCACACCCTCTTACTTTCCTGTGGCACTCTGCAGCTCTCAAAGACATAATTACACCTTTGATTTGTGCCTCTTTCATTTGTTACAGTAAATGACCAGGTAAGACCAGGTATGATTTTGGCCTTTGGTTCGGCTGCTGACACCTGCAAATACTAGGGCTGGGTGGTAAAGTTTCGAGGCTCATTTTAATTTTCATTTTTGTGGATGTGTATTTAGCCTGTGCCATTCTGGGTCATCCATTTTGCCCACGTTGTCAGGTGCAGCTTGCTCAGGGTAGATTCCAGCTGATAATAACCAGCTCATAGTTTGCACAATATTTAACAAGAAGTCTTTGGCTGCAATTTTAGGTTATTTCTGCCTTGACTGCTTAATTTTACTTTCACCAGAACACTCCCCAGACCTTTGCTTTCATATGGTAAATATGTAGGAATGCTGCATATGAGACTACTCAGCACAAAGACTTTAATGAAACACACCTGTAAAAATGCTTGCTTCTCTCTTGTTACAGTTATTTTAAGTGTATGTTTAACTTGCTGATTTCACACACCGCTGTGCAGCCACTTGTTATGTATTAACTTACAACTCAAACTTGCAAGGTACCGACTGCTTCTGGATCCTGCTGAGTCCCTTTTCCTCCCAGCAGTGTTTAAGGGCTTACAGGGTGCTCAGCACCTCACAGGACTGAGCCCTGGATCTGGGCAACAACAGGCTCTTTCAAAAACTAAACAAGTTTTCCGGAACAAGGTTCATACCATAACTGGGCAGTATTTTGTGCAATGGACTTTCATACATTTAGATTAAATCTTATCCAGAACAACAGATCTTGTAGTTAATGGCTGCTGGAAGACATAAACATTTAGGTATGTATGGTGGTAATTAATTATATTTTACAATTATGGCTTTATTAGTTGTTCCAGTTAAGTGCAAAACCATGACTGAGACTAATATTTAATCTTTTGTGTGTTGGCTGCGGTGCGCTTTGCCCCTCTGTTAAAGTGTATGTGGTTTTTAGAGTTGCAGATAGTCTGTGCCGTTCATGTAGCAAAGCCATTTGGGCATTACTCATCGCCGCACTTACACGCCCTACAACAGCGCGCTCTGTGCACTGTGACTTCGAGGGGATCCCACTGGCAGTGGCACTGGGGGGCAGACTCCCTGCCATGACCCCAGCTTTCTGGAGCCCCCCTGGGCAGAAGCCCACCCAGCCACGGAGCCGAGACCCTGCCTGCACCGGGGCCCTGTCGCCGATGGCACGGGGCTGGAGCGCTGTCCTGCGCTGTGAGTCGGGCGTTTTGAAAGGTAGGCTTCACCAAAGGGTACTAAGTCAATCTGTTGCTTACGTTTTGGGAAGCCACGATTATTATTTAGCGGCCAAATGTATCTTGACGAGACCAAGATGTACTGTAGCCTGTGCAAACTACAGTATTAATTATTATTCTTTCTCTGAAGCTTGTTTTGGCAGAGGAGTGTGGCATTAGTTTGTGTTGTAAATTCAGATATATTTGGCACAGAAAAAGTGCTGCAGCATACCGTTTCTAAAAAGTTACTCTTTCTGTTTTGTATGCAGATGAAGACCATAATCCTCCATTGTTTGCAAGGAAAAAAAAAAAAAAAAACAAAAAACAACACAGGACCTGAAACCTTTAAGCAGTGGGGTTTAATTCCATCTACAAGCAAGGAAAATTACTTCCGACAGGGCAGCCCCTGCCTTCCCTGTTCAACACCCTGTCATGCTAGGCAAGCAAGGATATGCTCTTTGATTTTGTTCCTGGTATCACCTGCAACTGGTGGTAATTTGGAACTAAAAACTCAGCCTGAATTTTGCTTGCAGACAAGGTCGTCCAGAAAGCAAGGCACAGTTCTGTTCTAGCAGCTGTTGGAGGAATCTCACTTTAATTCAAATACACCTGTGTGTTAATAGCCATGTCTTTTCAAAATAAGCAATCACACTGCTGGCCTTTGCCCTGACTCCTACAAGTTAACTATCAGTTGCACACACATTTATGCGTGTATTATCTCGAGATCAGTGTGATTTAAAGCATACAATAGCAGAGAATCACATACGTAAAGCACTTGCAAGATCACAGCTCTGGCGATGTACTCTAACTGAAATTAGGATATGAAATCAGTACGTAAGTAGTCTGAGGCTTAAACAATCTGCTGACTGCCAGTTTTCTTGGAGTAATGGCTGTCAAGTTGGCTGCTGTGCTTTTCTGGGAAATAAGCAAAAAACCCAAACAAAACTGAGGTTTTAGGAATCTTTAGTAAATTAGAGGATTCTGTGTAACTTTAAGCACAATTAGCTAAGCTAGCAACACTAAGAATTTTAGAGTTGTTTACCCATTAAAAGGAAGTGGGAAAAGAGGTAGAAGTTTATGGGAACCAAAGTGGACTGCTGATGTCAATGAAGTATTTTCCAAAACTTTCAGCATAGGATGAAGGCACCACATGATCCCATGTAAGAATATTGCAGCAGAAAGTAGTCACAAGTACTCAATATCCTCCCTGGGAAAATAGCTCCTGGTTTAGGGGAAATGAGGCTGGGGTTGGTTGTATCCTAATTCCCTTTCATTACTAGGTGTTAGCAAAGCTGTTTAATACTTGCTGTAAAGCCTGGATTTCACTCTTCTCTCATTTAATACCAGGTTAAATCTGGAATAATAACGTCTCAAAAGCTCAGAGGGTCCAGTAAAATGAGATTTGGATAAAAATTACATGTTGGTTTCTACTAGTAACAGTGTTGTAGCTTTGGTGTCCTCAGCAATGAGAGAAGCAAGACTGGTGAGAGTGGAGAATATCCTTCATTAGGACATTGAATGATTTAGTAGAAGTTGCTATGTCTCATTGCAAGCCTTAGAAAGCATTTCTTTCTCTGGAGAGCCTGAAATCCCTCCATCCCCTTTTACTAAGACTTCAGAACAACGAAAACTGCAATAGTCAGTTCTGAATAATTTCCAAGTGTTTGTATGATGTATGTGGCTTAAATGGTGGAAAATCAAGATGTAGAATATTGTGCATGGAGCGCCATGGCTGTTATTTCAGTGTTTCTCAGGCAGCAGTATCACTGAACACTGGAAGCTGTTTATCAGCTGAACGAGAGCAGGATTTATGATAAATTAAGCATCTTCTCTTGCCCTGGTATGGTGAAGTATAAAGCTGACTCTCCAGTCAGCTGAAATTGGCTTGTTATAAAGGTGCACCTCTGACTCTTTGGTTAAAAAAACAATTTTGGAATGCATTTATCTATGAGTCTTCAGGTCTTTCAGAGTTAAAGCTTTCAAGTATATCTCCTCCTCGGTAGGAAAATTACCAGATGCTGACAGGGGGTGTCACCAGTGGCTCAGCTGAACATATGCTGCATATGGCTTGGCTGCAAACGCGCACAGGGAGACCCTGTTCCCTGCTGCTGTCGAGGCTGGTGAAAGCAGGTTGTAAACCGACTGATTTCAACGTAATGCTAAAGGTTAGCCTCTACACAGTGTTTGTCCTACCAATGAGACTGAAAAACTAATCAAGCATAGATTGGCCTGCCAAATTTTTTGCTGCATCAAGAAAGAGTTAGATGGCATCCTTACTGAGTTATTTTACAAACAGTATTTTTTAAGGTATAGAGCAATCCCAATGTCCTTGCAATGGGACTATATTGCGTTATTTTTGTGGTGGAGCTGGAACTGAATCAGAGACTGAAGATAAAGCAGACTAAAATCTCTATTTACCTTAATGATTGGTTTTAATCTCTGAATTTGACAAAACAGTATTTCATAAAAAATTAACCATTTTCTGGAGAAAGCATTTCCCTGCTTTTCCAGAGTACATACTTAAAAATATTTCCTGTTTGTGATGTTGCCACAAAATTCTGTGTGTCTCTTTTGCAAACCTGCTGCAGACACCCACCCGGCACCACCATCTACCCACCCACCTCACACCCCCATGCCTTGGCACCCTATGGCTCTTGAAACACAGCACATGGGGAACAAGCTGAGGATACTCCCACCTTCTCCCAGCCCTTTCCAATTCACAGCACTTCTGGGCAGTTCCTGAGACACACTTGGAGTCTGGAGCCGTTTCAGGAGTCCCATTGCTTGTGGAAGGAGTTTCCACTTGCCTTCCTGTGCTCTTCTCCCTGCCCTTGGATGCTTACTTCCACCTCCTACCCTGCAACAGCTTGGGTGCAGCCAGGGGAGCTGGTTCAACTCACAGCCTGGCAGGAAGAAACAGAAGGGAGGTCCAGCATCTCTCCCTTTAGGTGGTGGCATGCTCTTAGGTTCGCTTGAGCCATCGCTTCTACCTTCATCTGTAGAGACCAGGCAGATCAGAGGAGATGATGTGAACCGTGGCAGGTCTGTGGGGAGCGACAGCATCTCTGGGTCAGCGTGTGGTGACAGGAGAGAGCAAAACAGCCGTTCCAGTCCTGGCACAGAAACAGAGCGTTTGCTGAATTATGTCATGAAAAGCGAGAGGTGAGAAGAGATCTGACTCAGGTATTTAGTATTGCTTAGACAAAAGACAATCCTAGGACAGAATTGGTGCAAACTGCCTCCCTTTCATGCTGGAAACATGTCTCGCATCTCCAATTTAGCATTTTAATTAGGTAGCCCAGTGTGTTGAGGGAATGGCTGCTAAGGTTTTTCTCATTAGATTCTCTTAACCTGAAGTTTAACAAGGTCTTTTTAAAAAGGACAGTGTGACTGACAGAAACTGAAGTGTCCATTTTGCTGTTTTCAATGTTTAGGCAAAGACAGCTCACCAATGTAAATTAACTTTTGTAGTAAGGAAATGGATAATCTTTCAGGTTCAGAGCTACCCTCTGCTCTTACAAGACATAAATTATTAGTCACATCCGCAAACTCCAGTTTAGAAGATTAATGGACCATCATCAAAACAGGCAATTGAGTTTTGAAATGGGCACTTTAGTCTGAACTCCTTTCAAAAAATTGGAATTTAGGGTTTGTCCTCTGCATGGGCAGATAATGGATTATTTTCTCAGTCCATACACTTTTTATAGCTCTCATCACCGTAAGCATCAAAGTGCCAGAGGAGCACTGATGGATTTGTCCTTGCAGGCCCATAGGTTATATGGTACTACTCCTATCATCACTTATTTTACACATATGGCACTTAAGCTGAGACAAGTATGCTGAACTGCCAAGGTCAGAGAGAAACAAAATCCAGAATCTCTCTTCCCCAGCTCAGTTATAAAGACATCTTTCCTGTCTGAGATGAGGGTTTCATTTTTTCTGGGTAATTTACTGTTGCTTTTGGGGCTGGTAAAATTGAGAGTTATTTAACCTCTTCTCATATGAATATGGGTTTGAGCCAATGGGCATAAAGGTCTCTTGGGGCACTGGTTCCAGTCCCGCCCTGTTTCAGACAATTATGCCATTTGGCACCTTAGATATACATAACTACCTCTGTGCCAGGCTACCAAAGTTAGGTTTTCTTCCACGCTGTTCTAATAGGAAGACAGCTGCACGATTCGGATGTTCTGATCTTAAAAAAATCTTCTGGTTCCCCACCAAAATCTGACTAACTTGTGCAGCTGCAGTATCTTATAGAGGCAGTCAATATGTATTATTTGTATTGCCTCCTAGAAGCAATTACATTACAAATAACATCAGGCCACAAGCGATTTCCTGGACTATCCTGATGATAAAAGAAATCATTTAGTATGCATGGTTATTTTTAACAGGACCAGTAAGCAAGCCCAGAGTTTATAAATTTGTGTGTGTCTGATTCCTTGTCTAGAGAAGTAAGTTTTCGAGTGAGCAGCATCATGTGTTTTCTGCATCTTTAAAGTCATGTAACTTCTTTTCCTGTCAAAATAAAAAGTTTTCTTAAATTTGATCATCCATGTTTTAAAAAAATACTCTTTAGTATTAATAATGAAGAAGATAATTAGTTACTACAACACCAGAGAAACAGAGGGATGACTAAAGGCTTATCACTGCTTTGAAGTTTTCAGGCAGAATACATTCAGAGCTCAAATTTTATTGAAAAGGCCTAAAATGTAAATGTTTTAGCACTTCACTGTTATCCACTTTGTTCAAACTGTTTTTTTTCTAGCTTTTCCATTCCACATGATTCTTGATAGCATAAATTCAAACAAAACGTATAAGTTATTGACAAACCGGAGGTAGAATTAGCAAGATTTCTTTTTTTTCTGTCTGAAAGAGAAACATGGTGGAGATGGTAATCAATCTTCTGGCACAAGAAATGTGCCCATGAATGTTAATTTACTTCAGACTGTAACAAAGACAAGAAGTTTGTCATTGTAAAAAAGAGATTAAACAAAGTAAAGTACTGATACTAATTGAAAAAAACCCACCTGTGTGATTCTTGAACCACATGAATCAGGACTGCCTCCTCTTAACAACAACAACAAGCCCCAATGATTCCCCCCAATCACTACCTGTTTCTCCTTTTCTTAATCTTACTGAGATAGTCACTGTTCTGACCTTATGAACACATGAAAAGCTCTAATTGTTCAGGGCTTTTTGCCCTGGCCAGCACAGAGTTAACTAAGGTGCACAGCTGCACTACCACCAGTTGGGTATTTCTCTTGCATCACATTAGGCCAATTATTCTACAGACACCTGTTATTTTATTATAATTAAGCATCAGAAGCAAGATGATCTTATATAACTTTGTGTAATTTCTACTGATGTGGCATCATTCTTAGTGAAGTCCACGACCTGCTTCACTTTTAAGGTGTTTTCATCTTTTCTAATACCTGATGGACTCTGTACCCCTGTGATACTGATGTATCCCTGCTCTCTTCAGCACAGCTGAATTATCTAAGTGAGGACTGGGTGATGCTTGTGCTTCCTCCCCGAGCTCAGGGAGAAGCACCATCACTCAGAAATCAAATAAACCCATGCACAGCCCCTTGCTACAGCTCACACACAAAAATGAATAAAGTGTGTCAGATCCTCCTCACTGTCATTCCAAGGCCTGGCCTGAGCTGCACAAACACCCGATGCAGGTGGTCCTCAGACCTCAAACTCCTCAAGGCCCTTTCTCTATCTACTTATTTTTCCACTGATTTATTTTGGCCTCCTGGTTGCATAACAAGGCACCTCCATATCCTCAGGTAATTCTTGAAGGACAGTTTTGAATAGAGAGGATGGGATAGCCGGGTAATTAAGTGGGTGGGGAAGACAGTTGATAAAGAGCTCTTAATAGTCACTTTTACATGCTATTATTTCAAGCAGGGAGAATAAATACAGAATGGCTGTAGGGCCATCAGACACTGAGCAAGGGGTGTGACATCGGACGGGATGGCAGAGAAGGACTAGAAAGCAAATGGCTGCGGAGTGGGACAATTCCAACTCTCTGAGGTCACACTCTTTCCTCCCAACTAGCTCATATCACTTTAATGTGCATCCATCTAACAGATAATCTAACTTTTTTCAAGAAAAAAATATAGATGGTAGAGAAAAAAAATGTTGTTTTTTTTTTTCTTTTACTAATTTCCTCTCCTTCCTATTTGTGTCTACTTTACATCTTCACAGTCTTTTTCCTTCCTACATCTTGCACTTTGTGAGGCACAAAATAAAGGTGGAATTCAGGCTTCCTAATTGGTAACTGGAAGTCTTCTTTATGTTTAAACACAATGATCTGTTTATTGGAAACTGCTGTTCTGTAGTACCAGCCATCTCTTCATGTCATGCTGTCTGAATAATGCCTCTTGAGGATGGGGAGAAAGAATAGCATCTCAGTCAGACCCCGTGGGGTTATAAATAGCATTCTAGCAGCCTGAAAGGCTGAAGCCATCATTAAGTTGCATGCAGCTGTAATGGTGTAGGTGGGTGAGTAAGAGCAACTCAGAGATGGGATAATGGTAACCTGGTACCCAAGGGTCATTTTTCATCGATGGCGTCACTCCATCGGGCTATTGTGTTCTCCCTAGATTAACCGAGCTGAGCAAGGTCAGCGGAACAACCTCAGCAATGCACATTTAAAAGAAGATTAGAGGGAAAACCAGTTTGTTGTGTGTTGTGATTTAGAATGGACTGTGATAAACGTTTCTCACTTTGGTGAGTAATTGCCTTTATCAGCAGCAAAGTAAATGCAACAGGAACTGGCCTAACATACCAGCTTTCTGCACAGGGGCAATGAGGACTTTCACTGGGCAAATTAAGAAGTTAATACAGCAATTTAACCCAAGCTGTCCTTTGAGTGTTTTCCTTAGCAACATGATTCATTTTCTGGAATGGATTTTTTCAGTGCCAAGACGACAAAGGTCTTGAATTTGGAAAATCCCTTTCAATTTATTACTGCTAATTTTGTTACAGATATACACAAATGGAAAAATCGTACATTAATTTCACAGTTTATATATAAACCAGAAGAAAATAATTAGCAGCCTATGCTAGTTTGAGCTTACATACACAAACATACTACTCTTCCCTGATTTCTAAACTGAACAAATTGAGATCTTGATTCTGCTCCCAGTGATGTTGGTGGGGGGAGTTGCCTTTAACTTCAACAGATATATGACTCAGCTTAATTCCCCCTGTGGGACCTGTCAGTATGTAAAGATTCCTTGGAGGTTAATTGCTTGCAGGAGAGTCTTTGCCTGGGATGTAAAAGGAAGGGGTAGATTGCAGAACTAGAGCATTAGCTTTGTACTGCAGCCTGGAAAGGACACTGTTGTTTAAAGCACAGGCATCTCTTATTTCAGCAATCTTGCATTTTAATAATTACATTTGATCACTCATAAATTCAGAGTATGTCTTAGAGTCACTTCCTTTGCCATCTTGCCCAACAGCTGTTGAAGTAGGACAAATCCTTTTATGCTTTCCTGAAATTATTCCTTCTGGCTCTTCTTTGTGCTTTTATAAGAGTACTTTTTAAAAAAATCACTACTCTAAAATGGACTTTTAGAAAGTATTTATAAAGAACCATGAAAGAAATAATAGAGTTGTGGGAGTGGAAGAGAGGATTTCTAAACTAAATAGAACAGAACATTCTCACTTAGACTTTTCAGATTTAAGTGACTTATTACATAAATGTGCCTTTTGCTATTCTGAGAAAGAAGTATCATGTACTATTAAAAGTTGTGGAGGGGTGCTATTACTTCATCATTCAAACTCTATACCATGTCGCATTTTTTGTAAGCCTTTCCCACCTGTATTACACTTGGAATAATCCTTTTCATTCCTTGTCACATGCGCATTAAACCTCTTTTAAATTACAGACTTAGAGCTCCTAAAACAAGCGTTTCATTTTTGTTGCTGTAAGTGTGATGAGCATTGTAAAATCACCATTAAAAATCTTGTGCGTATACCAATTTGGAATTTATTCTTGGAGTTCTTCATAAATTGCAGTACTTGGTCAACCATAACATGTAATGCTGGCACTGTCTCTCAGTTCACTGCAGCCTTTGTTAATCATCTGGAGTCAAACTATTAGCCTGTAAATAACACATTGTATAGCTCAGTTTTTCAGAAATACCTATGAAAGTGCTGCAAATTTGTTCTTCTTTACACCTTTTCAAGCATTCTTAGTGGCAAATACTATTAATCTTCTCAAGAAACACCAAAGCTGGAAAACCAGCCAGGAATGCCACTTCAAAAGCACTTCTTTTAAATCAGAAATTTGGATGACATTTTGCTTTTTTAGGATTGTAGAAAAACCTTTATATAGGAAGGACTAATCTACTGAAACTTTGGTGTGTAACTTTGACGAAACACTGTGGCTTGTTTTTCTTCAAATATTATAAGAAACTGGAAAGCACTTTATAGTCAGAAGAGTGATCTCCCTTCTTTATCATGGCGATCCTGTTGATAAATTTTGCTTTGCATCATTTTACTAAACCTTGGTGTGAAGGCACTTGAATACTATACACACTTTCCAGCCTTTAAACAAAATAATAATTCAGATTAAGAAAAGATTTGGGTAATTATTGGTCTCCAGTACAGAAAGTTAATCCTGTTCTCAGACACACTCTTCAGTGTGCTGCATCCATGCTTTGCTAAATAGTACATGCATGTGGAAGGACAGTCTGACCCAATGAAGCTGCAAGAGTTAGAAGAGGGTGGAAGCATCCTACCAGTTGAATATCTCTGACAAACAAGTCTGGAAGATTAAAATTATAGTATTTACTTTTAGAAACTTGACAAATGTCTAACTGACTAAACACTGTTATCGCTGTAATTGCAATTTTCTAGGTATTTGCTTTATTAAATGTAATGACACTTAAGGAATACAACATAAAATATATTCTTACCTAATTATCTGAAGTGAGCTTTTTAAGGAAATTAAGTTCTTGCAAGCATGTTAGTACTCTGGCAATACCAGCTCGTGTCATTTCTGTCTCCTCAAGCAGTTTTTAACCTGCTGATGAGCTTCTAATATATTTAAAAGAAGGGTTCCGATCTCAAAGTTATCAGAACTTCTTAAGTTTCAGAAACACTGTTGGCTGGATAAAGGAGAGACCCAAATTAGTGGCTCAATTCAGCTCAATAGTTTTTCTGCTTTGTCTTTTTGTCCAGCTGGTAGATAGAGGACACAGGAGGAATTGGGAAATTCCTTCTCTGAGAGGACTTCTGGATTAAAAAGGATATTAAAAAATGAATGTGATGGATATGGCTGGGGTATTTATGGAGAGGAATGTGCAGGATCATAGGAATATAAATCCATTGAAATTCGGGTTTAAACAGTTAAGAAATTTTTAAGCAACCAGCACAAACACCTAGAGATACCAGGGAGGTTGTGAGATAAGTTTGCAAGACCTGTTGAAAGTGGTTTAAAAGTTAACTTCTGATACACTTCTTGTCTCATAGAAATGAAATATGTCCCTTAATAATGCTGCTGAAGTCATCCTCTTGGCCATTTCAGCACCTTCACTGAGTCCCCCTTCAGAGACTTCCTTTTCCCATGGTCCAAAGCCCATTAATTCTCGTCTGCACTTGGGAATTTACCCCAGGTAGTCCCAAGCTAACACAGGTCACCAGCCATGGGCCGTACGGACCCTCTCCATACTGTGTCAGCATTTCCACTCCTCTATTCCCCCTTTCCTTCCCATGGCCAACACTGCAGAGCAACTGCCTCATTTGAGCCATTCTTTAAAACTCATTCCTTCCACGGGGCATACCATAAAGCCGAGGCCAGCAAGGCCCGGCCTGGTATCAGGCTGGGCCTGCTGCTGCTGGCTGCCGGGGAATCCTGCGGTCACTCCCCGAGTTATTTGCTACCTCATTTGACCTACATCCCTTAAGCCCATTTGTTTGCCTCATCCTCTAACTACACCTTGCCTTTGAGAGTACATCTATACTGCTCTCCAGAGAAGTAATTACACCGTGTACAGTCACACCAGTCTCAGAGGAGAGGCAGCGAGGCTGACGGCCTTTGGTACTTCTTTAGGGTGTCTGTTCTGCCATGCACTCTGTGTTGTCCCATTTTCATTTTGCCTCTTATCAGAGCTACATTAAAACAGTTTTAATTATGTCTACAGCTCCAGTCCAAGTGTAGAAATCGTTTTAGACAGTAAACTGTTTGAACAAGGACTACTAGCTGTTACGGGTCTTTATCAGGAGTCATAGCATGGGACTGTAAGATACTAATAACGTTTCCCTTGTAGTATATGAACGCTGTTCAGACTGTGCATAAAATATTGTTCTTGCTGCTAACTCTGAGAAAACAGTTGTAAAACCAAAAAGTTGCCCAGGTTTGGAACAGAAAGGCAGCCTGGGAACCAAGCATGAGTATTCTGCAGACCGGCAAGTACTTCTTTTCAACCATTCATGTCTTTAAGCTTAGTAAGACAAACCACGCTTAGGAAATATACTGGTTTGTTCTTTAGTAAGAAATTTGTGTTTGGCACCACGAACACAGTGGGGCCCCAGACCAATTTAAATATTAAATAAAAATATATTCCTATGTTACAGGTTGTTTTAACTGGCTACTAAATATACTTTGCTGGGGTGAAGAAGAGTGACAGATGATCTGAGGCTTTTTGCAAATACTAGGTTTACTAGCAGGCTCAGTTACACCGCGTAAGGAAGCGGACTGTGCAGCCGGCATCCGATAGCTGGGTGAACGAACTCCTGTTTGAGAAGGGGGGGAGAACTGGGACACGTGTGGGCCGTGGGACGCGGCGGGGCCGCCACGGGCGAGCAGCGCAAGGCGGAGCGAGCGGTGAGGCGAGGCGGGGGGCGGCACAGACGAGATTTGGAAGGTACTCGACTCACGGCGGCGGGCGGGCAGGGCTCCCCCCGACCCCCCGGGAGTCCCTCGGGGGCGGGCGGCGCCGAGCGGCGGCCGGGGCCCGGGGGGGGGGGCGGCCGGGGCCCGGGGGGGGGGGGCGGCCGGGGCCCGGGGGTGGGGGGGGTGCGGCCGGAGGAGCGGGGGGTTCCCGCCCCGCCCCGCCCCGCCCCGCCCCGCCGGGCCGCCGCTGCCGTGTGCGCGGCGCTCCCCGCCCTCCGCGGCGGCGGCTGCCAGAGCGATGCGGGAGCGGGCGGCGGGGACGGGGACGGGCGGCGGTGGCCGGGTCCCCCGGCTCCCCCCAGGTAAGGGCGCAGCGCCGCGGGTCGCCTCCCGGCAGCATCGCGGGGAAGTTGGCGCAGACTCCGCGCCGTGAGCTGATTTTTTCAAATGTATTTTGTCCTCCTGCCTCTCTCCCGCTGCCTTTCTGCCGGCTCAGGTGCAGTTTCTCCCAAAGCAGCTCGCTCTGGGAACTTACTTGCCGAGAGCAGCGCCTTGTTCTCATTATTGTTATATATATTTTTTTTTTTTTTCCCACGTGGAAAGTTGCGAGCGGCATAAGAGCACAAGGGCAGGCCGAGGTTGCGGTGCCCGGCGGGTTTTTGTCCGGCCCCGGGGGCGGCGGGGGCAGCCCGGGCTCGGCCCTGCCTCGCAGCCCGGCAGGCTCCCGCCGCGACCCTGGGAATGAAAGGGGATTAAAAACAGCGGCGAGGGGGATTTCACAAGAAAACCCTTTTATCCCCAGAGGGACGGAGAGGGTCGCAAAACTCCCTTTAAAGTGCACTCAGGAGGGAGCAGCCTTAAAAACGGTAAAGACGGGCTTCAAAAACTCCCGCGTTTCGCGGGGTGGTCGGGGTTCGCCTGTGCGGGGTCTGCCGCCGCTCCCCGGGCCCGCTCGCTGCAGTCTTATCGCGATGAAAAATCCCGACAGGCTTTTGCATCTCTTGCAGGCGGGGGGGGGGACTCCACTTGCCAGGGGCCACCCCCCCGTTTCCCCCCCCCCATTCCTGCTGGCCCACGGAGCCCCCGCGGCCACTTGGGTGGGAAGCAGACAAAGAAGGGGCCGGGGCTACCTTTGTCCCGCAAGCACAGCTGTACGTTTTCTCTCCTCGTTTCAGAGCGGGGGGGGGGGGTGGGTGTCCATCGTTTCCCCCCGCCCAGGCAGTGGTAGGTTTGTGAAGATCTCACTGGCCCTTGCAGAGGGAACCGTGCCATGACCTTTGTTTTTAAGACGGTGCCGGTTTTGGACTGGGCATCCCAGTAGTTTCTGGGCGGTGTGTAGCATAGTGGTGCAAGCACCTGCCTGCTCCCGCGACCCCTGGTCAGGGCAGGAGGGGGGGCATGGCCGGCAGTCCCCACACCGCTTTCCCAAGCCCCCCGGGTGTGGTTTGGGCTGCTGGATCTCCCAGGCTCGGCCTCAGGGGGGATCTCCCCTTACACAGCACGTCGTGGTCACGGAGGATCTGGTCACTTCCAAATTCAAGTTTTCATCACGCTGTCATGACAGCATAGGCAGGCTTCTGGCTTTGTGTGCTTCTGAACCTTGTTTTCTTTGGCTAGGGGAAAAATACTTCGCTGTGCACTTGATGTAACTCAGGTTTGCCTGCTAGGGGACAGACAAGGCAGTTGAGTGTCATGCAGTGTTCTGACAGCAACAAGTGCAGAAAAAAAAATGTGTGTTTTCCTCTTCCTTTCTTACTGTTTGAGGATTAGATGGCACTTGATGGACATGCTTGTTTTTTTGGGTGAAAACTTCTTTTGGGGCTCAGTGTGGAGTGCCCTGAGGAGGAAGACTGGATTGTTGTTGTTAGGGGTTTCTCTAAGTGTGTATGGGAGTTATATTTAGTGCTGTAAGGTGGGTGTGTTAGTCATATTGAATTTATTAGCTTGTTAAGCATTACAGAAACAAGTACATGCTGAAATTATGCTGGTCTCTTAAATTGCTAATTAATGCAATTATACTTCGAGGAAGTTACGAATGCCTTCTCCTCACCACTGCAACACACCTTTGTTTGGTGAAAAAACTGCATTTCGTGTGTGCCTTTACTTCCTACAAGCCTTTGAGTGGGGCTCAAACTTCTTTTAGTGGAGGACCGTGTAAGGAAATTTCTCTAACAGTTGCTTTTGTTTTCCTGATGCAGGCAGTGCAGCCTGAGGAGCTCAGCTCATCCAGTCGATGTGAAAGCAGGACAAACCAAGGTGCAGCAGAAGACGGAGAGGCAGCGAGGTCAGCTGAGGGAGACAGCAGTGTCGCTTTGAGCTGCCCCAGCCTCCGTTTCCATGCGTGCAGCATTGAGAGCATGACAACGTTTCCAAACGGCTGTGGAAATGGCACCACCGTTACTTGTATAGTTATGGATAATAAAGAGCCCCAAAACCAGACTACCTGTGTCAGTCATAATGGGAGATGCAGCACCAGCAGCAGTCACGAGGAGGAAATTCAAGAGGACAAACTCAGCCCTTCCAAAATCATGCGCTTTTTCACCACCCCTCGGAAACGGGCTAATTCCAGTTCTGACAGGCCTCGTTCTCTGGTTTTGATGGGCAACGCGTCCACGTGGAATGCTTTGTCTTCCATCAGAAAAATGGGATCTTTCAAGAAGTTGAAATCTTCAGTTCTCCAAGGAATTCAAACAAGGGAATGCTCAGACATCTTAAATGAGAATGGTGTAGGCAAATGTGGTTCAAATGGGGCAGTGGTGAGAGTTCAGACCAACAGGTATTCCTATTCGGGGCCTCTACATGATTTCCAGAACGAAGTGGATGGTTTAGCTTCTGACTACTCTGATGCAGAGGAGAGTGATGAGTCTTTCCTGAGGAATACTCATCGCTCACGCAGCATCAGGCGGGCTTATGGTGCTGGCCGCATAAACCTGCTGGACACGGATAACGTTCAGAGTCATCACAACTGTACTAGGCCAACATCACCTGTCATTGGAGAGCCAAAGATCTGTGAAATTTTGGTGAAAGACTCTGAAAACAACAGGATCATTTATCGGAGAAGCAAAAGTTCAGATAATTTGAACTTTCTGAAAAAAAGCTCATTCAAACGGAAGTCCACCTCAAACCTTACCGACCTCAAGGTTGCAAATGAAAAACAGATGCCAACAAAGACTGTGAGTGTTACTTCTTCTGATTTGGACAAAACTGGTGGGAACCCTGAGAGGAGATCCAAGCGATGGAAGAGCCCAATCAGGGCAAAGGATTTTGACCGAGTTTTGAAACTTGTCAGTAATGTTACAGATGTTGCATGGAAGAAGGATGGCCCTAAGAGCACGGCTCCTTCCCCCAATGAGCAGTCCCAGAGAACAAGGTCAAACAGCAGACTGCATGATGACTACTCCCGCAGGGTTTCCAGCAGCACAGATCATGACAGAAGGAGATGCACCTCCCCAATATCTAGTCCAGACTCTTCCTTGCCGGGAACACCTTGTCTGCAAAGCCCCGCAGTTGCTCAGGATAAAGAGGCTGAAATGAATGTAGCTGTTGCTGAAGACAAAAGCCTCAGGATGTCATCAGGTATCCCAGACTCCGATAGCTTATCACCCACGCTGAATGACATTAGTCCATTTCCTAATGAAGTGTTTTATTCGGACTCAGAGGAACCAAAAGCTACCCAGCAGTTTCCATATGAAGCTGAAAACCCTCATGTTCCATTCAGACCGACTACTCCAAAGCCTCAAAGTCCTGCTGCAGAGAAAGTCAAGTGCAATATGAATTTCCAGTGCCCAGACCATCACAGCACGTTGTCACTGAGTTCATCGGAGGGTGAGGAGAGGGTCGAGGTACCAGGGCTGAAGCTGGGCAGGAATCCTGTTTCCTTCCAGGACTCTGTGCAAACTGTGTACTATGATGATGGAAATGAAGACAGTGGAATAAGCAGCCACTCTCAGCTGAGCCTCAATTTAGCATCTGGTGCTGAAGAGAAAAAGGAAGAGGTAAGAAAGCAAGCAAAATCCTTTAGAAGCTGTATATTTATATATATATATATATATATATAGCAGGTTTTGTCTTTATTAATGCAAAACAATGCAAAATAACCTGAATACTAATGGCTATTGCAGCTTGTTATTGCTAAAATATGCTGACAGCAATTATTTCCTTTAATATATGCTCTTTGAATGCCAACGTCAAATTATTTTTCCTCTGTGCATTAATATCAAAGAAAGTTTTGGCAGCAAAGCTATTCATGTGTGTTTTCAAGGGCAGCTTATTGCACCCCGCAGATACACCACCTTGTCATGTGCCCTTGTCAGATTTTACCAGCCTAAGCAGGGTCTGGCTGTGTTTCCTTCCAAGGTGAAAGGTCTCTAGAGAGTCTGTGTGTTTTGAAGTAGTGTTGATTCAGTGTGAAACACTTTGCCTGTGGAAGCCTTGCAGAACGTGGTACTATTTATAAAGCAGTGTGACGTGAAAGATACAGTTATAGGGGTTTAAGCATTCAGTTGTATTGATGTTTTCACTGGGCAGTGATGGCCATCCTGAGGGTAAACTGTGTGGTTATTTATTTGCCTGCAAATTTCACATGGCAGTACTGTAGATGCTGGCAGAGTGTGTTGCTACTAATGTTTTGGTGAAGACACCAGCATTTCGCTGCACTTAATGCATCATTTCATACTCTAAGTGGATGAGGAGATAGATTTATTGCAGCACCTCTGAGGTAAGTTCATGTAATAGCCCTGTGCCCTTACCTAAAGCACTGTGTGAGTTGACACTGGAGCAGTTGCAATGGTTTGGCAGTGTTGCTGAAGAGCTCTCAGATGCATCCTGCACCTGTGTGAAATGGTGTGGCTCGCCTCAGCCCCAGTGATGAGCAGTGATGTGGTTTTCAGCTACTCGGGGTGAGGCAGCAGAGAGAGGTTTGCTACTCATTGGGAAAAATACACTGGGGCAAAAATACCTCTGGATCTGTATGAATATGGAAGCCATTTACAAAATAAAGCTGGCATATCTTTTAAGCCACCTCAGTTTGACTAGAAGTAGACAAAGACAATTGTTGCAGCTGATCGAGCTTCAGCCTTTCATGCTGTAAAATCTTACGATGTCTGTGAAGCCTCCTTACTTTTAAAAGCCTGACATGGTTTTTGTAAACTGACTGTAAATGGTTACAGAGCTTATCAATAGTGTCCTTCTGCTGGAGAAAAGTGAGTTTGTTTACTGTAGTGATTGCATCTATGGTAAGATTGGAAAAATAAACCTAGTGTGTATAAGTGTTGGGGCTCTGAGGTAATTCCTCTTCCTGAGTCCCAGAATTGCCCCAGCCATCTATCTTTTTCAAAACTCTCACTCAAGAGTGCATGCAAGGAGATGCTTTCACACTGCCAGAAGAAGAGAGAGCCCTAATGTGGACTTACGTCAGCTGTGGTTCTCAGGAATTAAATGGGAGAATTAATGCTACTCATCTACCATCTAGTGGTGATCTGCCATCATGACCCAAGAGAAATTCAGCTGGTCCCTCCCCTTGGCTCCTGACAAACCAGTACAGCTTTTAAATGAACGTGTACATTGGGTGGATAAAAGTTACTGCAGTTTTAGTTTTAACACCACATTCTATTATTATCTAACATGCAATTTAAACTTTCTCTTTATATTATGACATATTTTAGGTTAATTGTGAGTGCCTTTTAGTGCTCGCTTCAGTTGTCTCGAATAGGGAGCGTGCGCTGGTGGCAGCTCTGGGTCTGCGTAGCGGGCAGGCGGTGGTTGTGGGATGGGGTGTGGGATGGAGCCCCGCAGAAGGTGAACGAAATGCCTGCCAGGGGACGGACTGCTTGGCTGCCAGGCAGCAGCAGGGACTGTAGCCCCCTCCTGCTGTGAGCGCTGCCTGGAGCCCCCATGTGTGGGCACCCCAAACGGTGCAGCTGCATCCAGACATCTCTTCTGATCCAAAAAAGCAAAGTTTTTGGAGGTGGTAGCTGTGGATGGGAAGCAGGAGCTGTGGCAGGGCAGGGTCTACTTCTGTCTTGCTATGGAGGGGGTGTAAACACTGTCCTCTCTTTTTTTCCACACCTGCTTCTCATCCCGTACACAACCCTAAAGCTACGGTGCTCAGTGACTACAAAACAGGGAGAGTCGGGTGTTTTCATCCTGCCATTTCTTTGGGGAGTTTCGTTGCTCATTTCCTCCTCCTTTACAGCATGTTTGCCTCAGCGTGGAGGTAGCTTGGTACCAAAGAGACTTATGTCAGATTATTTTTTCATTGCAGTTTATTCAGCCCACAGGCACTTTTATGAATGCTCATACTCACACAATGAGGTCATTGGGGTTTGAACTTTTGACTACAATTAATTTTCACCTCTACCTTACACCTCCATGTTGCAGAGTTGTACCCACCCAGCAAGTTGTTCCTGTCACAGTGAAGCACTTGGTTTATTCTCAACAATCAGCTGAGGTGTAATGCTGAGCCATGAAAATCCCACATTTTTAAGACTTGGTCTGAACCTTAAATATACTGTGTTGGCTGACAAATTTGCACTGTTTCCATGTTTCATGCATCTTCTTTTCTGTATGGATTTCATGTAAAAGCCAGTATGTGTTCCAGGACAGCCACTAATATCTCTGTGGCTTGGAGACATATTTCGGTACAAAGCTTACAAGTTGCTAAGAGGTCAGGCTCAAACATGTTTTCCTTTCAGGACTGGCTGCCATGGCTGAAAGCAAATCTAGTTTATTCCCTTACCCACTTATCTAGTAGATTAGTCAGCAAATTAAATCTGTGGAACTTGGTCCATTTCTATATTTTCCCAAATGTGGAAACTGAACTTTTTTACCTTGTGTTTCCCTGACCCTGTAAAGCTGATTTCACACAAGGGTCTCTTGATTTACCTGAATTGACGTTTTGTGGATTTTTTTCCTGTGTGATTCAGTCTTGAGATCCTGTCACTTCTCTCACTTTGTTGGTTTCACCAAAATAGAAGATGTGGACTGGAGCAGGGGAGGTGCTTGGCCTTCTCTGTTGTTGGTCCTGCCAGAGGTTGCATCCCAGAGAAGAACTAATTAAGTGCAGCCTGGATCCATGCCTCAGCACTTCTTAAGCTACAGAGGTGTGAGTCACCAAAGCTTGTCTGTGACAGCGCATGCATTCCCAGTCTCTGCTTTATGCCACTGTCACATATTCAATATGTTGATTTTAAATAGCATCAAGAGATGATTAAGTACAAGTTTGTATTTGGAATGTTTTGCAGAGTCTTTACTTTCCTGGAGAAGAGCCTCGGGTCACTGTAAATAATGAAAATTTGCCCCCTTTGCTTTGGATTGACATGTGTCAGCCACTAAGGCTGCCTAAACAAAACAGTGTTCTGAATTTGTTACAAAAAAAGGCAAATCAATTTATTTGACATTTCATCTAGTCTTTCACAAGCTTTTAGAGCACCTGCTATTTAAGTTGCCTTGCTGGCATCTGGCTTCACAGTACACAAGGCTTTTTATTAGTATCTTATCTGCATGACTATAAGTGAATGATAAATTACAGTGAAGGGGTAACTGCTGTAATTAGGGTTGAGTCACATTTGGTTTGCAGACTGCATTTAAGTGCTCTGAGACCTGTCTGTTGACTCATTTAAGTTTGTGCCATGCCAAAGTCAGTGGTCCCAACTAATCCACGTTGTGCAGTCCACCAGCGCTCAGCTGCTGGCAGAGTTGAGCTGGTCTGTTGTGTACGGATCTCTGGGCTCTGAAGAGTGTTGAATATCTGAGTATCTTAACTTGGGGGACAGCTGATGAAGGAGAAGAGGAAGAAGAGCTGTATGGGTGGCAATATGGAGAGGATTCACCTTTCTCCTCACTGTTTATCCTCCCTATTTCTTGCTTCAGAAAGTGTCCTCACAGTGAAGGACCAAAGGATAGTGGCTGGATGTGGTCATGTGCAGTACCCACAAGAAGCACGCAGCAGACAGGAGCCGAGGAGCATCCTTGGTACCAACCACAAGCTCCCAAGTGCTGTGGGGCTGGGCATCAGCACACCTGCTGGGAGCTGGCTGCTTTCAGCTCTCTGAACTCCTCTTTTTGGATTTATTCACCTCTGGTTCATCCACATGCTATTTAGAGTGTGGCTTAATCAGCTTAATCTGTATAACTGAAAATATGCTGTACTGTGAAGGGTAATTAGGTAAAGTAAGTAAAAGTAAGTAAGGGGGGGAGCTTTTTAAATTAGGTTTTTCTCCTTATGGGGCTTGTAATTTGGAGCAAGGTCTGACCACTCCAGTGGTACTCTGGTCTTGCTGGCTACAGGGCCTAGGGACAGAGCAGCAGAGCACTGTAACTAGGTCTCAACAGCATCTCCGACAGCAAACTGAGGCTTCAGTTAGACTGAGTTATGTTGGATTTACACTAAACTGAGCTGCTCTGCATGAGTCGGGATACATTTACAGAATGTCTCCACAGTTGCTCAAAGAGCAACTTCCAGGAGCACTTGCCCAGAGCTAAACCAGAAACCACTGCGTACTGCTACAAACCCAAACTGCAGAACCGATCACTGAAGTGATGCAGAATGGAGCCCTCAAAGGACATGAATGTCTTCCTGTCACAGCAAAAACTCTTCTAACTTGCTGCAGCAGAGCTGTCTGCTATTCAGTACAGCCTGTAATTGTTTGTTGCTGTATCCACCACTAGGGAGAAGAAAATCAAGGCACTGGTGACAGTAATTTGAAATCTGGATCAGGTTAAATTTTAGACCGAGTAACTCTGCAGTGCTGAATAAGAGTGGCCATTCCTGAAAACCACAGAGTAATACAGGAGTTACTGTCATCCTTACAAAAGGGTCTGTGGCTGCTGAGAGGGGGAACTCAGATGGACTCCACTGCAATTAGCCTGAGACAAGTTGCTTCTTTTCCTTACTGCATTTGTGCTGCTCTGCCTTTCCAGGGTGTCTGTTACTTGACTGCCCTGTAGCTGTCCTCTGACACCTCAGTAATACCCAGTCGCTGCTCACTCTGGGATCAGTAGTGATATGCCAGAGAGTGGAACGGCACGTCTGCCCATGCAATTTTGTTTGTACGTTGAGCACAGTTCTGAGTTGTCAGCACTGAAAACCCATCTTGCTGACAGGAGGTTGCGATGTCCAAACTGAGCAGGGGGGAGGTGGAGAGTTTCCTCTGAGCCACCTGTGTTTCTGCTTTCTGGCATCTGGAGGCTGCTGTGCTGCTCGCGGTACCGGGATGCTGAGCGGGATGCTGTGGCAGGCTGGGAGACTGGCTGGGTGCTGGGGGAGATGGAACACAGCAGCCTTGACTCTTCCTACTCCAAGCTCAACCACAGCAGCCTCGCCCTTGCTCCACGCTCTAGGAAGTAATAGTTTGCAGACATTGGGTTGCCCAAGGCAGCTCCATCCCCCGCGAGCTGGAGTTTGTGACTGCTACTGGGACCTGCTGGTGGCTGGGCTTGGGCAGGGACAGTGAGGCTTTGCTCTGGAAGGGTGGAGAAAGGGGCGAACCAGAGGACCTCTGCCTGGAGAGATACTGAAGAGATCCAAAGGCTTATGGCTTTTTATGTTTTGCTTTGTTAGCATAAAGTTCTACTTCCAACCTGTGGTTATCATCTGGCTTTTGAGGTTCGCCAGCGGATATTACAAAAGCAGCCTGGAAAAAGTTGGTTGTTTTGCCAAATAAAAGGAAAATGGATTTTTTTTTTTTTTTTTTTAGACCTGTTGCTTGATCTGGGGTGTTCTGAGTAGATTTAGAAATTACTTAGGGGTTTATTTGGGGATTATTAATGCCTATAGATCTTCTAAAAAGAGGTGGAGGCTATGAATACTCCTTTACTATACATTACATGCTTGCTGTTCCAGTTCAGATACTGAAGTGAAGAAGGGACAGCATTAGAGCATCACCCAGCCATCCCCAAATATCAGTCAGTGTAAAACAAAAGCAAACAGTTTTCTGGTTTTACCATGCTTGCATTTTTATATGACTTTATACGACATTATTTTTGCAAAGCAATTACATTTCCCAGCAAACTCCTATGCCAGCTGGAAATATGTTAGCTGATTTGGTTTTGGAAATGAGTTAAAAGAGAAGACGAAGGAAATCCTTGAGGCCGAAGAACAGATTGGAGAGTCATGAGATCCGCTTGTCACTTCCAGTTCAGCCCTGTGCTTCCTGTGTGACTTACATGATTTAACTGCTTTGAGTCTGCTCCTTGTCTGTGAAATGTGGATATTATGAAGGTGAACTCACTAATCTTGGTCAGGCATATTGTGAGAGGGAAAGCATTATGCTTGTTGGTTATGATAAGCAGGAGTTCAAGGATCAGGTTAAATGAAGCAAACCTGCATTAAGAATGCCTTAGAAATATATGGCTAAATGTTGTTTGAGGTTGTATCTATATAGCCTGATGATTTTAATTAAACCACTTTTAAAGTGGTTTTATAGCTGTAGTTGTTTGTTAGAACACCACAATTGCTTTGGTGTCAGCAAATCCCAAGAGTAGAATTATCTACATTTTTCCCAATTTCTACAACTTCCAAAATGAATGTTCTACCACAGTAGTTTATGTTGCTGATGGGGATTGATTTTACCATATTACAAGGCACAATAATGTAATTTTACTTTATTACAATGCATAGTATTTCCTGCATCCATTCTAGGACCTTATACTAGTATAGTGCAGTGATATTCCTTTAGGGGGTTCCCCTTTGAAGCAGTGCTCTGCAAATTTTTAAACTGTGGGTCCACCCAATTTTTGTGGGGGGGGAGGGGATAAAGCGGGAAAGGGAGGGAAAAAAAGGTAAATTATCTTGCTGTAATGTTTATAACTTCCAAGCAGCTAAAACTTCTGTTAAATTTTGAATATGGTTGTATCACTTTGGTTTCTTTTTGCTTTGCTTGCTTGTATAGTTGTAAATGCATATGTTCTTAAACATTTTTTGGGGGGTTGTTTCACAGATCGTGTTCTCCTGTCTTGCAGACTACTGGTTGAATAGCACTGTGTATTCTAGGGATAGGTAATGCATTTATATGGGGTCTTCTCGAAGACTAGTTAAAAAGAAAAGATGCTAGTGGTAGAGAAGGCAAAGGGATGCAAAGAAACAGAAAATAGTGCAATTTGCATTTCATTAGACAGGAATAGATGGAAATTTTCTTCCTGTAAGTGAATTGGACTGGTTTAATAATTCTGGTTAGTTTGTGATAGAAGATGCAAACACTGACTGAATGGGTGCTTTCTTCTACAGTAAAAGCAATCATTTCCATGGTAACTATTGCTGTGATGGTATCACTGTCGGAAATTGTCAGCCTTTTGGACCAACAGGGAATCAGTGGGCATTCATAACACTTTAGGATCTCTTCATAAAATCTGGAAAGAAAGCAATAAATATATTTTCTCTGGGATACTGTATTGTATACAGAGTCTCATAATCTCTGTTTCTATCAGAACAGTTTGCAAATAAAAATATTGATCGTGTCCATGGAAGATAAAACAAGCTTTTGACCTCAGTAGTGATGATAAATGAACTTCAACTAATGCTCCCCCACTGCTATTTAGCAACAAGAAAAAGTGCAAAGGTTGCCTTTTATCGTGTACCTGGGTGGAGACATGTTGTCTGGACTTTTACTGTGTTAAGTGAAGGTGATAAAATAATTTATGGCCACTAGGTCATGATCACTTCATCCTTTATATTTTTGGTGGCTTATTTGAACTGAAGAATCAAATCTATTATTACTGAGTTCTTAGCACTTGGCAGTTACTGTCTTATACAGAAATATCAGCTATTTAATTCTCACCAGTTATAATGCTGATATATAGCTGTCATTGCTAGCATAAGTTTGTACATTTTTATATAGACCCCTAAATGTACACAGAAATGTGTACTCATGTGATCAAAATACAGAGATGCCTACATGGCATAGCACAAATACTGTGAGGCTTTTAAGCCTTGTTGTTTACAGAAGAACATGACCAATTATCCATCACTAGTTTTCACTGAGAATATGTAGTAATTGTGTTCTGGAACTTCTCAGCCTACTCAGGTTTTCCGTGTAACTTATTCTCAGCCAGAATTACCTGTTTAATTTATCACATTTTTATAAATTGCACTTGGAAATTAGTATGTATTTCTTGTAAAGACATTAGATTTCTGTTATCTCCTTTCTCTAGAATAGAAAAAGGCAGCAGTAGTCAGCAAGGCTGCATTTCAGCTAGGCAGCTCAAAAATACAGATATGAAAACAAGAAGCACTGCAACATATTGTGATGCTAAGTAAAAGAAAAAAAAAAAAAATCAGAAGGGGGCCAGGATGCTCTTTCCCCTGGAGACTAGCAGTGCTGGGGGTCCTTGTCCAAGAGGCATCTACCGCTGAGTTCCCAGCAAATTGCCAGGTAGAGAAAAAACTTTCAAGAGATTTAAGTGTCCCCTTATACTGCCATGCTTGTCTGTCTATATGTATACGTTATGGAGCATTAATTGTATTGGTACATTTAGAACATAAAATTAAAACCAACCAACCAACCAACCAAATAGGTAATGGGAGGGGTTGAAATGCAGATTAGTGGGCAGGGAACCTCAGCAGTGTACACAGGCATCAGCAAGTTTATAGAGTGGTGATTTTATTTTAATTAGGAAGTTTATTGGTATAAACATACACATTAACAAAAAATCACCCAGGAATGTTTTTTCTTTTGCCATTATGGCAGCAGCAGTATGTCAGCCCTCACAAGCATAACAACAGCAGCAAGCTGACCAGCAGCAGGCTGTGTTGGGCCTGACTTACAGTTTGGGCTTTTTCTGCAGTGGAGAATATGGTCAGGTATAGGATGAAGTGTTATTCATGGTTGGTGTAACTGCACCAGCAAAAGTCCTGCCACGCAATTTCAGGTACTGGCAATTTTTTACCATTTCACCGATAAAAGTTGCATCCATATAAGCAACACTTTATCAGTATTGTGCAGATCAGATCTCATGCTCCTTGGGCAACACTCACTCTGAAGACAATTTCGGGTGCTGAATTTATCAAATATACACTGTAATCTGAGTAATAGTTGCAGAACTCATCTGGCTCTAAAGGCTAAGCTAAGATTTCAGTGGCTGAACACCTGATGCTGATGTTGCTTACATTCATGTTAATGAGTAACAGGGAATGCCTGTGCCTGAACAGGCACTCATGTGCCATTAAATGCAACATGGTTGTACCAGTGCCAGGTCGAGTTGAGTGAGATCATGATCAAGTCCTTGAGGCTGCTCTGCCTGGATTGGGAAATCAGTCTGGGCCCAGGCAAAGGAGGGATTTGATCTGGCTGGGCTCAGACTCTGCACTGTGCTTGTCTACCTGGGAAAGCTCCCGCCGTAGCCTGGTCAGGGGGCCCTGGGGAGCACACCCTAAAAGGCACATCAGAAAGTGGCACCTCGAGCTGGGCCCGGTTGCCCATAAAAAGCTGTCAAGTGCAGTGAGGGGCAGGTATCCAAGGCAGCTGTGCGCAGCTGGAAAGCACCTTGTGGGGAAGCTGCACCTTGCTGGGGCAGGAGATGGGGACCAAGCAGAGCTCCCCACAGCATTGTGGAACATGGTTGTAGTTCCATCTATCTCTACCTGCAGTCGGGCTTTGGCACCTGATTCCTGCCTGTATTGCTGCCTGGCTGATCTGCTCCGTAGGCTTGGCTGACACTCTTGTTTGGGGGCTCAATTTGATTGCGTGAACATAAGCACCCAGAGCTTCTGGAGGTGCCCTGACTGGTTTCCCCTCGTCTCCAGGGGCTGCTTCTGGATGGCCCAGGCCTCCCGTAGGTCCTGTGTCGTACTTGTGTGATGCATAGATCCCTTAGGACATTGGAAGTGGCCCTGGGTGCCTATGTTCAGGCAACAGAATTTCACCCCAGATTTCTAGAGGCTATGATGGCAGCTTTATCGTCTAGCTAACATATAGACAGCTCCACTGCAGACATCAAAATTTACATGTGGGAATCTGGAGCTGAATCCCATCCTAAAAGTGACATATTACATGGGAACAATAGCAAATAAAAGTGTATTCTGGATCAAAGTAAATGTTCTTTTTAAATGTCTGTATTTGTAGCTATGCTGCTGTCAGGGAAGAGAAAAACATTTGAAATACAACAATTTAGCTAATATGCTGTTGTAGGAATTCAGCTGTCCAGATAAAATTAATTCATTCACATCAATATAAATAAGTAGAGCTATTTGTGTTTACAGTCTCAGAAGAAACCTAACTGAGGATGCAGCCTAAAAGACAAGATGAATAATCTTGATTGCTAGCATTGGTGATCCTGTGCTGTTGCTATACTAGCAGGTGTGAATTTCTGAAAATCCAGTGTGGATTCAGCTTAGACTTTTACTTCTCAGAAATCTTAAAATTTCTTGAAATATTTGACCAACACTTACAATGCATGAATCAGTGCCTGACATTTTGATTTTCATCCTATGTGAAGCGCCATGTATATCTACTCATGTCTATAGACGTTACCAGTGTTAATTGTATAACATAAACCTGATTTCACTTATCAAGAGGAGGTCATTTGAGGTCAGTGGTACTGCACCAGTATAAAGCCGGTGACAGGTGGAACAAAATTGTTTCCTCAGAATTTTTTCATTGATGTCGAGAACCACACTTATGCTTAAGTGACTGCAGTACTGGAGCCTATGAGTTGTGTGCTGGATATTTTATCCCTACTAGTAAGTGGTCACTTGATCAGGTTCTGCTTGAATAGGTCGCTTAGGGGAATGTGAGGTTATCAGTGTGGTTTCCTCCAATTTTTGCTATGAGAGGATTAAGTTTTCTGTTTTATTAGTATTCTTCAGTGCAGGTTATAGGTCTAAGCCTAAAAATACACGTCCTTCAAGATAGTTTATTGCACAGCAGAGATTAATATGGCTGTCATTTGAATCACTACTGTAGGTGGAGTGCTGCAGAAGGAGAGCAATCCTCTCTTTGCAAATGTTATTGTTCAAGATAAGGGTGTAAAAAGCAGATTAGGAGATGACATGTGACGTGTCCTTCCCTCAGTCTGAGTACAGGATCATGGGATGAACTTTGCCTGACTAGTTACACAGAGAGTATGCTTACATTTGTAGCTCTTACAGACAAGACTTTGCAAAACAAAACCAGAAAATGACTCTCATGAGCTCCTTTCTCAGTCACTGTATATGTGGAGACCCTTTACCTGTGTCCGATTCTGAGGTAAGAACCTTATTTCACCTGTGATTTTGCTGCTCTGGCCTCGGAGGGGCTGTGTTTAAGGGACAGCTTCGCTGAAACTGTGTCGGTGCACCAGCAAGAGAGTCACTCTCTACTGAATTGCTTAATACTTTTAAAATTGGTCCTGAGCTAAAATCTGCAGAGAAGCTGAAGTATGCTTGAATGACACGTGTGACACCATAGAAATCAGAATTTATGCAAATGCACTATTTAGAATAAATTTCACGCAGTAAGTGAAATAATTGAATGTATAACAATGTATGACTGATCATTTTTCATACTTTAATTGAAGTAATCATGTTAAAATGCTGACTGTTTAATAACTCTGCCTACTAGCTAAGATGCTTTCATAGAGTGAAATTTGTCTTAAACTGTCTTGCAAACAAAAATCAAAATCTGTCTACTGTATCATGTAGACCTCTAAAAAAGGCTCACTGGAGTTGTACTGGCCTGATTGAAAATGGTAGGTGGAAAAGAAGGTGACAGACGATAACTTCTCTTTCACAGGCATCATTGTAAAAGGCTGATTCTGGGCTGCCTGTTTGCTTTGAATATGTAATACCTGAAATGCCTTCATCTGAAACAGATGAACAAAATATATCCAGACAGACAAAATGATGTCTTTCTTTTCTGGAATACTTATTAGCTTCGAATGTTGTCAAAAATGCACTTGAGTAGTCTAAAGATACCGTAATAAAGAAGTAGGCTGATTTTAAAAAAAAAAAGTCAGAATTAGTTCATAATTTGTATGAGAACTTGGCACAGGGTTCACTTGCACAGCAGTGCTTTAGAGTTTGTCATTCGTGTCAATCAGGCATTCACGTGAGTTGCCACCCAGTCCAGAAATGCCCATCTTCCTTTCTCTGTTTCTTTTCTGTTCTTTATAGAGGAGCCAGGAAAATCCAAGGAAACCCTGAGAATTTGGAAATTTGAAGTAAAAGTGAACATAATTTTTTATGTGCAGTAGTACCTTTTCTCAAAAATTGCAGGGGTTTTGCTGGAAAAGTTTACAGCAGTTTACTCCAAATGCATTGAAATCCTTAAAAATGTTCCCTTTAACAAGTATTTCAGCTGGGGTTATTTTATTCCCAAACCTGTAGTACCAATGCAGTTATTGTACCTGTAGATACATGAAACTGTGAGCCAGATGTACTTTTAAATAAGAAAAACATGCTCATTTTCCAAGCTTCCCCTCTTAATAAAGTCAGTTTTTGCTGTATTTGTGTTACAATGTGTCTCTGGTTCTAGTCCATATGACTATAACCTCCCTGATCCTATAGAAAATTATCTCCTCCCTTCCAACCTGGATGAGCTCGCTCACCCAGTTGGCCCGTGCCTGCACAGTCTCTAGTTCTGACCCGTGGGAGCGAGTGGTAGGAGGGAGCACGACTGCCCGTTTTGGTGTTGGCTTAGAGTTAACGTGGGGTCCGCAGGCAGTCAAACCGCAGCCCTTACTGTTTATTTTCATCATTGAATAGAGGTAGAGCAGAGGAATATCATAGAGTCATAGATTGGTTTGTGTTGGAAGGGACCTTAAAGACCATCTAGTCCCAACTCCCCCGCCACAGGCAGGGACACCTTCCACCAGACCAGGTCACTCAAAGCCCCGTCCAGCCTGGCCTTGAACCCTTCCAGGGAGGGGGCAGCCACAGCTGCTCTGGGCACCCTGGGCCAGCGCCTCACCACCCTCATCCTAAAGACATTTCTTCCTTCTGTCCAATCTAAATCTACTGTCAGTTTAAAATAGTTGCCCCTTGTCCTGTCACTGCAGGCCTTGGTAAAAGGTCCAGAAACACAGTGTGCTGGTCGAATTATTTTTACTGGCGTTACATGTTAGCATCCTACTTCTTCACAGGAACAATGCCTGTGAGTACCAGACCTGTCTTTCCAATGCATCATTCAGTGAATTCAGTGTTTATGATAGGGCCTGTCTGTACTGCCAAGGTAATAGGTGAGTTTTTAATGTTATTAGTCATGTTTGCCTAAGAGGTGCTGATGGTTGGGTATTAACCTCACTCAGCACAAGCATCACGATGTCTTTCCTTTGCAAGGTTACTCTGCTCAAGAATAAACAGTTGCATTTGTTGTATTTATGGTAACTCTTTTTAGAATGTTAAGTTGATCTGCCATATGAAAAACTCACAAATGATTAACTGTCAGAAAATTCTGTGGCTTATTTGACTTGTTCACATTTAAAAAGGTTGTTTCTGATGACCACTGGAAGAGGTCCCCATCCCAAGATGAAGAAAAGGCAGACGCACAAAAGGTCACACCCAGGAGATGGGGCTCTGGAAAAAGATCTCGGCCCAGACCTCTCTCAGACTATGGCCAAATGTCGATCAGAAGTTTCTCTATACCAGAAGATGCAGTTGCAGTGGAGTCTCAGAAGACAGACTGCACGGATGGAGAAAATCAGCCAGGACTGGCTTCTGTCGGGTCTGTGTTCCAAAGCAATACAGTAGGCTACCACAGAGGGCGAAAAAGAAGACCCATCTCTGTAATAGGCGGGGTCAATTTCTATGGAAGTGGTCCAGCAGAAGAGATAGAAGGTCTGCTGACACAAGTAAGATAAGAGATGTGCTCTCTGCAAACTGCAAAAGACCCTTTCACTTCCTTGTCTCTGTCTTCAGCCTAGAAAATAGAATGGATGCTTCTTTCTCTTCCTTCCCTTTTGTCAAGCTGACATCGTATACTTACAGTTCTGCTGCTTTCCTGGTCACTAATTACTTTGTCTTGTTGTTAAAAAACAAAACAGCATGGAATAAAACTGATACTGTCTTTGCGATAATATTTTCCATATTGTAAATTAACCTTATTTCTTTCTTGGAATGGTTATTATGTCTCATATTGGTATATAAGAGCTCATTTGTGTATAATACAGCTGTGTGTTTAGTCTCCTGACAGGGTGTAGGGCCTGAGGAACAGCAGAGTGCAAACAAATATGATAATAACACATTACTTGTTGATCATTTCAATTTCTCCAAAACCAGGCCTGTTCAAAACCTGTGTGGCTTTAGGTGTGGTATTAAAAATCTTGGTATTGGCATAGCAAGGATACTTAAAACTAATAAGGACATTGCTTAAGAAAATTGGTGATAAATTGAGAAATTAATTAAATGAAGAAAGAATCTAAGAAAACTGGCAGTATGAATAAAATGTCTGTTTATGTACTACTAAATTGACCTGATAGAACGAATGTAAGGAAACTGTAAGAAAATAGCTTGTGGTTGAGTTAGCACCTGAGCAGCACCTCTATCCTTATTTGCTATCTCTGTTGGTTTAGGTAAGAAAGTGAGAAATAAAAAACTTCTGAAAGATAAAGATAGCTCCTTTTTCCCTGGAGGTAGTCCTGGGTGTGTATAATGTGTAGAGGAACTTGCTGTTGTGTTGGTAGTGGTGGCCCTGTCTTGCATTTGGTTACAGAGCTTCAGGCTCACGGGCTTTTGTAACACTGCACTGATCAGGTGTTTTCCACTTTCCAGAGAAGGTGGAGGGCTCATACCTAAAGCAGTTGTCAAGCTGATAAAGCAACAGAAAAAAGGAACAGTACTTACGTCCTCAAAAATGTGATTCTAGTGGTTATTAATGGAATTTCAATCCTCTTAATTTTTCTCATGCCACTTGATTTCATGCTGGGAAGTCTGGTGGTACTCCCCTGACTGAAATAAAATGCTGAGACAGTGGCAGGATTTTCAGTCTCCTGTGAAAAGCATTTTTTAACATGAACATTGTCATTGTATATTGCACATTTTTTTCTATAATTCCCTGATGAAAAAAATGCATCTTGAGGCAAAACTCCAACTGAAGCCAATGAACCTTTTGCCCAGACAAAGGCCATAGTTTGAAACCCTATATAATTGGAATATTTAAAAATTAATTTTATCACTACTTAGCTTGCAGGAAAAAGAGAAAAGGAGGAATATTATTGTTATAAAATCTAGGGCATCTTACTCAAGAATAACAGATGGATTTAAAGGGATAGTAAGTATTAGCAACCCAAATAATCCTTGCTGTACCACAGAAGTGATTTAACACTTTCCATGTCCTTCATTTACTGCTGAAAACAAATTGATCTCTCTTCAACGGGAGCACATTTTAATCCCAAATGATGGCCTTCCCAGGTCTGCCACTATGTAACAGCACATCCTTGTCTGTCCAGGGAAGGGATCTGGACTGAAGCCTCAAAAGAAAATTTTAGTTGTCCATGAATAAACAGCTTTGTTGCTTAAGCAGCCAGTTATTTGCATATAGTAATTGCCATCACTTCTGTTAGCTATTTGAGGCAATATGTCGGGCTTACTCTTTGTGGTGTTATTCAGTGATAGGATCCTGGTATAGTGCTAAAGCACTGAGGAAATGTTTAAAGATGAAGTTGTAGTTAAATCATATTTATTACACATTGAGGTTTTTGACAGTCACATTAGAAAGTAAATTTGTAACCGGAATGTAAAAAAGGGCTAATGAAGCAGGGACACATGTGCTAGGAGCATTTTATGTGGGGTTTTCAAAGACTGATCTTCATATTGGTGATTTTTTTTCTTAAAAGCTTTGAAAACCCATGGTAATATTTGTAAAGTGTAATGATAATTCCTTCTTTGTTATGTTTTGTTTTGGTCTGACAACTTAGGTGTGAGGAAAGATTTTCAAACAATACTAAATCATTGGTTTCATAAGAGACTGTCAATAGATAGTTCATTAAGAAAACATCCCTGATGTTTCAGATTACTTGATAGAAGGGCCTATGAACAGTAACAACTGAAAGATAAGAGAAGATCTAAAGATGAGTTTCTCTGAAGTTCGTGTGGTGAGGTCTGGCTGTTTAATGTTGAATGTTTATCCAAGGTCATTCAGCCTGGCTAATGTGGAGTTGTTCAGGGATGACACAAAATTAGACTCAATTTGCAAATAAAATGGGTAGGTTCTCTAATCATAATTAAGCAAATTAATGATTTAACTAAAGAAAATGGCTTCTAGATAAAGTTACGAGTAAACTTAATATTACCTCTTTTTAATGAGACTCCTGGGAACTTCAGAGCAGAGGATCATTTAGACAGTTATTTTTGTCATGTAAAATATGTTTTATTTAAAAGCAATACATTTATTTGAAGAAAGCAAGCGTCCCAGGAAATGAACACAACTTCCAGCCATAGCATTTCTAGTCGTTCTTTTGCCTTGGGTTTCCCTTCAGATGTGTGTTTACACCACCAGCCGGCATTGCATAGGCTGTTCTCAAAGCAGTTAGATCCCAGGGTATTTGGGCATGGGGTGTTACAAGATTAAAATTATAGAGGATGTCTGATTGTGACAGAAGGCTAAGGAGTTCTTAATGTAAAAGAGAACTGTAACGTAATAAAATGCTTTCTGCGACGCTGGTGGATATGGTATGCAGTGTTTAAGCAACTTCAGAGTAGGGGATTTTACTGCTCCTGTAATTAGCTGGACTATCTGAAGAAACCTTACTTCATACCTGAGTTTTGCTCAATTGGACTTGCCTGGTAGCTTTCCTAATGCTGGATTTTCCTGTTTTCTCTGTAGCCTGTAACACGGCCACCTGTTCCAGCACACCAGGTACCCCCTTACAAAGCCGTTTCAGCCAGGTTCCGGCCACTCACGTTTTCACAAAGTACCCCCATCGGCCTGGACCGGGTTGGACGAAGGCAGCAGATGAGAACATCTAACGGTAAGATGTCTTTTTAACTTTCTAGATCTCAACTTCATACCTCAGCTTGGTCAGGAAGTAGATTATAGTGTGGAACACAAAAGGGTACAAGCCAACTCAGTGACAAAAGTAGCACCCAGCAAAGTTGCTTTGTTTCGAGAGTTTCTCAGTAGTAGCTGCTGTGTTCATTTAAAACTTGTCACATCTACTGTTTGACATTGCTGTGGTTAATTCTTCTGTACCAGTTACACGCCTGTATTTTCCACTCTCTAGTCACATACTTGCCTGAAGATAATAATAGAATATGAAGGAAGTAAGATCTAATATGCTTGAGTTCATACCCAATCCATAGCCACACCACACATGTATTTTTAATTTTCTGTTTGCCGTGCATTCAGCTTAACTGCATGGTAGATAGGCAAGCTTTAAATAATAGGCTTTTATGGTTCTAAGCTAAGTTTTCACTGCAGTGATGTCCAATTTCTGCTCAAAAATTCCCTCCACTACAAACTAATTTATATAAGAACATGTTAAAACTGCATTTTCCAGTCTTCTATAGAGCATGGCAGTTTTCTCTGGGAGGTGCTCTTCAAGGAATAGACTTCAGAATTTCTAACTGTATCAATGAGATACATTACGTATACACTATATTAGTATTTTCCTTTCAATTTATATTGTAGTAAAATATTTGGAACTACTTTAAAACTCATGTCTGGAGTGTGTCCTTGCTGTATGTATTTCAGTATACTTAATGATCCAGATTAGACATCGAGGTAAGTTAGACATCTAATGCTGTGACCCTTGTTGAGATTATGTGGAATATCGGTCCCTGATTCCAGAAGGACCACTCACAGATTAACGTGTTTGCCATGAGCTAGTTTTGAAAAAAAGAGACTCTCTAAGTATCACAGAGGAGGAATTATTTTTCTGTTTTTAGTTATCCTTTCCATTTCACGTTTGGAAGGCACATGAAATAATATTAGTTACCTACTGCCTGAGAGTAGCATCCTTTCAGGTTTTTACCTTTTGAGTAACTGGTCTCCTAACCATAAGCATCCGGATGACAAGTACACAAAGCAAGATTTCTGCCACTTTTCAAGACAATGAAGCCAAAGCAATATTGGTTGTGCTAGATATGACTTTTATGACTCATTACAATAGATGGAGAAGTTGAGCAGGAACAGTTTCTGAAATCAAAGACCTGAAGGCAAATGGGGAATATCATGAACTTTGCAGTTTGAGAGCAGTTGCAAAGATCTGTTAAGTAGCTCCAGCAGAAAATAATAAAGTGACTAGTGTCACACATTCTGATCTCTTTCCTTTTTCTCTTAAATTCACAAGGCATTTCCTTGTCTTTGAACATGTGAGAGTTTTTTGTTTGCTCTTGTACAGTGAAATTTGATAGCACAAAAGCCCTTTATTATAGAAAGAAATTCTAAACCCAAGCACTGAAAACCAGTGGTATCTTATTTTAGCTACTTGCTTAAGCCTAATACATTGCATGTCTACTTTTATAACAATGGGAGATAGAATTGTAGATGTAAATTTTTAGAAAAACAGCTGTTAAAGGACAGTAAATCATCATACTGTAGGAGACAGTAACAACCAGTAAGCAGCTAAGGGAACTTGAGACTTACATTGCTGCTTTTGTGCTTAAAGGGTTACAAGTGTAAAATTCTCTTAAAGAGGTCACCCATTTGTCATAGTGGTGCAATTTTTATAAGTATCTTAAAAACTAACCTGTCTTTTTTGCATATTGTGGTGTGGGACTTCAGTCTGGCTAAGTTAATTGGTGAACTCCTCTAGGTAGGCCCATCTCTGAGTAGGTGGAGTGGGATTCAGATCTAGTTTAAGTCACCTAAATTTAGTCTAAATGTAGGTACCTACGTGAGAGTTAAACATTAGAACACCCATTACAGGCAGTGGGGAACTTGGGCTTGATCCAGTGCTGTGTGGGGTACCTGAGCATCTGTCTGCAGCTGGCAGATACCACAGAGGACCTACGGGAGACCTATTCCTTTCATCAGGGGCAGCTGGAGGCCAGCAGGATATCCAAAATACTTAAAATAGCAGTAAGTATCTCTGTTTAAGCAACTGATCTGAGGCCCTAACCATGGCAGTCAGTGAAGGTTAGAGTAGGAACTGCCTTTGGATGAGGAGGATTCCTCTCTCGGCTGTTTGAATTGTGACCAATACCTGCTGATTTAGATGGTTCATTCAAATGTGGATTCCAGCATTTAGATTAATAAATGTAAATGTCTTTAATTCATGTAGTGTTCTGTCCTGAATGTTCGCCTACAGTGTTAAACTACTGTTAAGATTTTCCCAGTTCATCAAGGTTGGGTAACCGAGTAGGTTTCAGCCTGTGTGGAGCACAGCTCAGGAACTGAGGTGCAAACAAACTGGCTGTTGAGGAGAGGAGATTTTCTGGTTCTCCTTTCCTATCACTGATCAAATAAACAAACCCCACCCCAAATAGGTTATTGGCCATGGAAGTGAACAAACAGAAGTTATTAATCACTCCTCGACAAAAGAGTTCCCTGCTTGCCACCATCTCCTTGCTACCCTGTCCTTGCTCCCCCATCCTGAAAGAGTGAGGATGGAAGTAGGACAATATACAGGAAACGCAAAATCCCAAGTTACTCCACTGAGTGCTGTATTTGTGATTACCAGGGGGTGGGTGGAATATGTCTGATGTTGCGAGCAGCTCCGTGGCAGTTGCTGTATTCTGTGGCCAAAGTGCCTGAAAAGCTCAGGGAGGTAGAAAGACTCGTGGACAGGACCTGAAGGGGCATCATGAAATCCACTACTGCAGGCTAAGAAGTCCCAGTGTTACTGGGGACAGAAAAGCCTCTGGACCAGAGGATGATGGCTATGTGATACTTTGAAGGATGGGACTCAAATAATGGGAAAAGATAAAAACTGCTGGTGGGTATTGGGATTGTTAGTCGCATAGATATCTGGGCTTGATGGTGCAAACAGGACCTGGCAGTGCGTTGGGAGCAACTGGTGCATCAGATGAAGCACCCAGGCCAGTCCTAGGGACTCCAGAGGGGAGGTGATAGCTGGGGGGCAGGTGGGTGCCAGGGAGAGTGTAATGGACAGAAGGCAAAATTGAAGCTGTCAGGTAGAATCTAAAAGACCAGGAGCCCAATGGTAAAATTGTCCAGAGTGCTGCCAATACCATACTCAGTGTCAGACAGAGGCCTTTTTTACCTCCAGGCACCTTCATGCAGAAAGTTGTATTAAAAAGGAGGAGATTTAGATTATTTATGAACCGAAGAACATTTGAAATAAAAAGATTCTTTGTTTTCTAATCCAGAACAAAAGCAGGCTGCTGACATGCAAATCAAGAGATTATGGAGTAGTTTCTAAACAAAGAATTAGGGGAAAGCTGGCAAGGTGTAATAGTACACAGTGTAAGACAGCACATCCTTTACAGGCAGTGGCAATGATCAATGCATCCTCAAATGAGGGACGGGGCAGAAGCTGACAAAACTCAAGCTGGAACTAGTCAGTAACAGTTGGACAAATATTGTTTAAAGAGGATTTAGAAAAACAGGCAATCGTGACAGTAATAGTGAAAGTTTAAAAAGTAAGATGGAGAAATAAACATGTTTTTAAAGAAGCTAGGTGCCTTCGATGTCAGAAACTTGGTCGAAGGAAGATAACCAGTGGAACATAGCCAGTGCATCATGGTTGTGCAATCTGTATAGGAATAACAGAAAAGATTGTACCAGTGAAAGAGAGTCTCTAATATATTAAAGAAAATCTAAGAGCCAAATCAGATAAACAAATTGACTGTATCTTCAAGTGTCACAGGATCCGTGGACTGGAATGCCATGCCTGAACGGGAAAAAGTACAGTGGCAAGATTAAATGATGAACCACCTGAGATCACCAGGATGGTGATAGTGTGACAGACGAAGGAAACCAGAGAAGTTTCAAGGGCAGCAAGCACAGTCATGGAAGGAGACTTAAACTGCTGTCCTGTGGGCTAAGCGTTGCAATGGGGCACAGTGCTACATTTTTAGGTCCACCATAAATAACTAACTCCGCCATGCTGATCTACAGGAAGGGAAACAATTCTTGAACCGCTTCTGAGGTGTGTGCAGGATCACACATAAGAGCTGCTCTGTAAGGATGGGATGTGTCTCATTATAGACTTTTAAGCTAAGCCGGGTGACCTTGACTGGAAGAAACAGATAGTTTAGGGTGCTGTTCATTAACCAAATACAGACAGATAATTAATCTTACCCGGTGTGTCCATAATGCCCTCTGAGCCAATAACCTTGCATGGGTGAGAAGAGTAAAAAAAATCCAATACAATATGTGCTTTAATTTAAAAGAGGGAAAGTAAATAGAAGTGAGAAGTCATTTATGTAACAAAGGAATGTAAAGGAACAGAAGAAGATGTTGAATACTTGCAGGCAGCATGGAGAGTGTTCAAGGAGAGCATATTAGATGCTTAGAAAAAATTCATGTCACCCGTCAAAACAGAATTTGGAAACACCAGAAAAGGGTTCTGTCATTAAACACAGAGGAAAAGAATCTATCAGAAGTAATTTAAAAAAAAAAAAAAAGGCATCCTTCAGATTGTTGAATTATATCCACATAGTAAAACCTCTAGCAATTTTGATGTAAAGCTACAGGAATGTAGAAACAATTTGCTAAAGATATAAAAACTATGTCCTTTTTAAAAATTATGAGAAACTGGCAGACTGCCAGACAGTTTGTAGGTCTTGTAAGTGACTGAGAAATAAAACCTGAGCTCAAATCAGATAAGGATCTGTTTCAAAATGTCAGTAAAAGTTTTAGAGTGAGTGACTGGATAGTAACAAGTTGCCAGAACCAAGGGATTTAAGAATGAAATTGCCGAGCTACTGTCCAAGCATGGAATTTGCTGCTCAGAAATCGCCTCAGTAGATGGTAGAAGGCAGTGATGGAGTAACCACTTATAAAGAAGTATCAGGAAGGATCCAGTGAGCAGTAGACCAGTGAGTCTGACATAATAGTACATAGAATATATTAAGAATATATTTAAGACTTAGAAACTATAACAGAATAACAGCAACAGACTGATGGACCCTTATAATGAAGAGTCCATGTGCCCTATGCAGAGGAAAGCTGTGCCCATACGAATGGATTGTATTTTCTGAAAACAGTCACTGAGGATCTGACCAAGGGGATTCAGTAGGTAAGGGCTACTTGGATCTTCAAAAGACCTCTGACAAGATCTCTTACGGATGTCTCTTAATAGAGGCCTGGGATAAGAGGGAAGATTCCCATGCTTTAACAAGTGAGTAAGCACTAAGTAACAGAGAGGACGAAGGTGTTTGGTTTGCTTAAGGAGAGAGCCCATGAGTGGAGTCAGATGTTCAGTGTCTTCACAAATCAAGTGGGAAGGGAGGTATAGAATGAAGTTATAATTCTTGCTTGTGTGCTAAATTATTCATGGTAGTAAAAGCACAAGCTGCTTGAACAGAGTTGCAGAAGGATTTCGCAGCACTGAGACACAACGCATTGCACTGGTAGCAGGTGAATTCGGTGTTGATAAAGGCAAAGTAGTGCAAGTGGAGGAACAGGAGCCTGGTATGCTTGTAGAAGAACGGGCTTTGAACTGGATATTGTCATTCAGGAAGAGATCTTGCAATCCTAACAGATAATTAAAGTGTCAGTTCGGTGCCTAGTAACAGTCAAAACAGTAAATAAAGGGGCAGGAATTTGTAGGAAGGGAATAGAGAACAAAACAGAAAGCCCAATTGTGGTGGTGTGTGGGGGCCATCTCCCTGTTCCTTTCCACCTCAACAGGCATTTTTTTTTTACAGGGGACGTTACAGAGAAGGGCAAAAGGACAAGAAAACCTACTCAGTGTCTCTGTGTGAGGAATAATTAATGTGGCTAGGGCTCTGCAACTTGGAAAAAAGGACAACAGGGGAATAAAAGTCTGATAGGCATAGGAAAAATAAACATATAAAATTTACTGTTTCCAATAATGGAAGAACTAAATGGAACCAGATGAAATGATCAGATAGCATGTTCAAAATAAAAGATAGTTTTTACACTCTAAAATTAAACTATGAAACTAATTGCTACACATGGTATTTCACATCCCAAAAGTTTATAGAAATTCAGAAACTGGTTTGAAAAATTCAGTTCATTAAACACAAAGATACCGCTTCTGCCCCAGGAGGGATCTGACTCCGATCTGTAGATAGCTGGAATTTAGGAAAATATATTTGAAAAATGCCATTACATGCCTCATCTGTTTTTATGGTCTTCTCTGGGCATCTACTACTGGCTGCTGTCCAAGCAGTGGGTAGGGGGGACCTTTGATCTGCCCCAGGGTGGAGGGTCCTATGGTACCAGAGGGCTATCTAGAACTGGATTTTCTTGAGGTGGGTAAACTAGCTTTTGATTTTAGTATGTGCTACTCACAGCCTCCTCAGAGCGCCCTGCGCAGTGGGTAAGCCAGCCTGGCCTTCATTTACACAGGGTAATTGTGGAGTCCCTCCGCAAAGGACAGCCTGCGCCTCCTCCTGTCCCTGGCTGATCCTGAAAAGAAACAAACCCACCACCAGCTCACCCCAAACGAGTATTTTTGTGGTGGTTCAGTTTGTGGCTGCACAGTTGCTAGATGTGCCCCTGTGGAGGAGGGAGAACAGATTCCCCCCCACCTAACAGCATCCCATGGTGGCACTGGGTTAGTCATCGGGCAAAAGCACACAGTCCGTTCCGTTCCGCAAAAATCAAACCAAATGACTGTTTTTCAGAGATCGTTTTTTATGTATGTTCTAGAAGAGCTGTGTGGGGTTTGACCTCATTTTCCTTTGGCAGTTCAGCTGCTTTCTCCCCTGTGGGCAGGGGTTTGACATGGCAGAGAGCTTGGTCTTTTGGCTGAATAAAAGCATGAAGCATTCACTCGCAGGTACCAGGATCATCGGCACTTCAGTGTCACTTCTGTTTGCTGGATTGTTTTTTTTTTTAATCATTTGTGCTGAGAAAAATGTGTGGGGCTGTGCATAAACATCTTATAATATGTAGTAGTTTGTTTTTACTGGGCTTTTTTTACTGGCACTCCAACAAGTGTCCTTGCAGCAAGAAGTAATAAGGAAGTTTGGGGATTCAGAATAGAATTCCTTTTGGTCTCTTGTGCAGTGCAGCACAGTCTGGATTTTTGTAGGAAGATGGCATTAATATTGCAGGGCGATGTTTGGCCTTTCCTTCTCTGTCTGAAGCAGCGCTGGGGGAAACCATGTGATTTCAGTGGGTGTTGAGAAGTGGCTCTGTGCAGAAATGCCTCCAGGGTTTTGTGAGCACATCCCTGGAGGAGGCAGTCCCCAGTTACAGGACAGGCTCAGCTGAGCAGTGCAGTTTGCAGGTAAAGGAATGAGCCATAAAGGTGATGGAGCTTTCCAAACCGTAAATGTGGTCCTGTGCACAAGCGCAGGTTGCAGCAGGCTTTTGCACTCTGATGGTGGGAGCAGCTCCTGCCTCTGCTTCCAGTGCTTGAACTGATCCAGCTTCACTGCAGAACGATGCAGATGTAAGGGTGGCAAATGCTGGCCCGTGGTGAATGAGTGAGGTCGTGCTCTGGCTGGGTCAGTCCCAGTGAAAACTGGACTGTTTGGGTGCTTTCCTGCTTCATTCCCTGTTTTCTGGAGCAGCTGAATTAAGTTTGTCTTTTGAGTGAGAAAATGTCTCTGTCCTCATCTCTTCCTGGGAACAGTCTGCTTCAGCTGTAACACTTCAGCCACTTGTGCCCTAAATAATGATACAGCATTTCCCTGTGAAGCAAGAGAAGTTTTAATAGCCTTGCAAAAAATACCTTCATTGTTTACTTCTACTGGAATTTTAACTGGTATAATATAACAAAGATAGACCGATACTCCAAACAGTGTTGTAATACAAGGAACTCCCAGCTCCCATCCAAATAGTCCTTCCCTTTGAATTGCAGTCATTTGAATATAGATTGAAATCGCATTAAGCTGCTTTAATGAAAAACAAATGTACTCCTTGGCTTGCTGCGTTTGAGACGTTCAGGCACTTTGGGAGCGGTCTGGGCGGCGCAGGCGGCTGCAGGCGCAGCGTGGCCATGGCCAGGCAGCCAGGTTTTTGTTTCTTTTCTGGAACTTCCTCCCTAAGGGCACCCCATGATGTCAGCGAGCCGTGAGCTCGCCGTGGCCGGGCAGAGCGCGCCGCCGGCCGTCCCCAGCCGGGCTCGGCCTCGGAGGCGCAGCCGGGAGCTGAAGGCAGCAAACAGACTGTTTCTCCGCTCTGTGGGTAGCTCAGAGCCTTTTGTGATCCTCCGCCTGCCCTTTCTGGACCGAGCATCACCTGTTAGAGGTCAAACCCTTGTGCTGGGGTTGAGTCTGACGGCAGCATGGTAGCCAGGGGGGGAATGGCACGATTTTGGAGTCTGGAGAGCCTTCAGATGGGTACGTGTGAGTAGAACATGCTTTCTCTCTCTCTGTTTCTTTCACAGTGTTTTTAGATTGAACTGAAACTGTGGCAGTCAGGGGGGCCTGATCCTGATCATGTTTACACCATCTCATCCAGGGGAGCCTGCAGCCTTACACTGGTGGCAAAGCTGCAAGGAGATCAGAATCAGACCCAGGCTGTCTTTTAAGTTTTTGCATTCCGTTGGTGCAATCAGGAAAGCCCACCCCTACCTCTGATATTCCTGTCTGTAAACAATAGAGGAATAGATGCAGA
Organism: Tyto alba; assembly: GCF_018691265.1. NCBI lineage: Eukaryota > Metazoa > Chordata > Aves > Strigiformes > Tytonidae > Tyto > Tyto alba. The sequence goes on along the minus strand of NW_024881282.1, from coordinate 21,149,780 downwards.
ATGCAAGCGACTGGTTCTTGCTTGAGTTTAACTGTGAAGGCAATGTAAGCTTGTTGATTTGTTACAGAATAATGAACAGTTATCAGTCCCGAAATTGCAATCATTTTTCATCAGGAGCCAAATAAATTAGGTTATTTTGATGTGCCGTTGGTACTGGAACAAACCAACAGGCAGTACTGAGAGTACAGTGGAGATGTATAAAGGATCACTGGGATTATATTTTTGGGGTGTTCATTTATAAGCTAAAAATTGATTTAATGAATTATTTAATGGGAGATTTGTTTAATAAAGCAGTTTCAGTAAGTTTCACAAGATGTATTTTAAAGTTTATCAGTGCTCAGATTTATGAGTCTGTAGGGGAAAAAAAATTCTTGTTTTTTTAAATACAGATTCTGCATCCTCCCTGGTTAGGCAGATTATACCATTCATGTGAGTGGATATTTGAAATGCTGGGGAGTAGAAGAGAATGGTCGAATAGCCATGTTCTGTTACATCGAGGCTATGCCATATTTGTCCACTTTTAAAGGAAAGAAAAATCTTGCAAGTTTTTTAGGGAATCTGTGCAGTAATCGGCTTTGATCTCTCTTGCAAATTAATACCCAGACGACCAAAGATGCTAGTGATGGTATGACTGCCCCTAAGGAGGCGGTTGAAGCGTTTCTCCCTATAAGGTGAATAACAGATAGGCAACAGCGTGCCTGTTAATTATGTAGGTGTGCGGGGTAAAGCCGGGAGTCATCTCTCTGAGACTCTCGCCCATCCGGAGCCCAGAGCTCAGCAGGCAGGCGGTGCCCAGTCTTGAGGCAGGGGAGGGAAGAGACAGGGACAGGGCCCTGCTGCTCGGTCTTGCTGCTAGGTGGAAGTTACAGGTTCAGTAACTGCTTAACTCCTTTTCAGGCACTTGGGAGTGGGAGAGATGCGCTGCAGGCTGCGTGGCAACTTATCTGGGACACAGTAGCCATTAGAAAAGGAGTTCAGTGCTAGCAGGACATCCTGAATTTTATTATTTTTATTTTTTTATTTTCACTTTTTATTTTTTATGGGATTTCTGAGCACTGTATGATCTCAGACTTCCTGGTTATTCACAGTTTGGGCCTGCCGTAGGAATAAATCTTTAGGGATAAATTAACAAGGACCAGGGAGTGCACTCAAGCACTGGGCCAGTGGTCATGAACACTTTTTAATTACTAGCTCATCGCCTGATCAGTTTGAACATTACATCTGGCTTTCAAAGGCAAACCTTCCCTGAAAGGGACTAGCACTGAACAGTGTGGATGTGAGTCGGTCAGTATTACTTGGTCCTGAGATCAGTCCCCAGTCCTCTTCATCTGACAGGACCGAGGTGATCACCAGAAGGATCTACCACCCAGTGATGTACCCTGAATGGGTTTTACAGTTTTGTACATCAACTGCAGATTTACATGTGCATAGTGACAGTCACTTTTACATGATGTTTCTCTTGGTTTATGTGACTTTGTAATAAGATGATGCCTATCTTAGTTCTGGCCTCTATTTCTTTACAAAGCTGCCTCTTTGGTCAGAAAACGTACAATTGTCAAACCAAGAATTTTTTGTGACTGGGGTGATTGCAGCGAGTGTTTTCTCAGGCAGTTACACTGTGCTCAGACCAGACCCCCCTTCCCCTCGGGCCTCCCCGCAGGTATCTCCGTGCTGCCAAAGCCTCCCCGGGCACGTGGGAGAGGTGGTGGCAGCCGGCTCGGAGCAGGGGCGGTGGCGTGGGCTGCCCACCCCTCTCACGGGTGGGTGGGCACGGAGGTGTTGGGCTGTTACGTCCCAGCAGGGGATGTGGTGGTGTGAGGGCAGCCAGCCTGGGCCTGACAGCGGCCCCCACTCGGTGCCGGGGGCCCACTGGAGCTCTCTCATCGGCCGTGTGGGAAACGGCATCAAGACCTCCCTTCTGATTCAGGTCCTTGGAGATTTCCTCTGGGTAAAAAAATAAAGAGTGATTGCAGTTCTATTTTTCACATACAAAAAGGAGAATGACTCAGTTTCGTCAGCTGCTAAATGAGAAAATTCCAAAAATGAGTAAAAAACATTTAATGGCAGAAGAGTGATTTTCCCGAGAGCTCTGCTGTCCTCCACTTCTGCTGTTAATTGTTATATTCGTGACATCAACAGCAACTTCTCAGTGATTCCTCTTGCATTGTTTTGGTTTTTTTTTTTTTTTTGAATCATAAAAATGATGAAGCAAACAGCTGCTGCACCTTTGTTTCAGTTGCTGCAGATGGTGGGACTGAATCTTCGGCCTTAGTGGATGACAATGGCAGTGAGGAAGATTACAGTTACGAGGAGCTCTGCCAAGCCACCCCCAGGTACCTGCAGCCCGGAGGGGAACAGCTAGCAATTAATGAGGTAACGTCCTGGGCTTTGCATTGCTGTAACGACGGGGAGGGGGAAGGGGGTGTGTGTTTTCCACAGGTCTGAGGTTTTATGTTAATAAAAAGCGCAATGGCAGGAGCCACCATAGCGAAGGATCCAGCAGCCATGGTGTCCTGTCTCTGGCAGGGCCCATGAGCAGGTATCAAGGGAAGAACACAGTGACCAGTACTTCCCTGGGAGTGTAACTCGTTAGCCTATGTAACTGCTCTGGAGTAGGATTCTATTTGTTCTCACTAATAAATATATGCATAGATTTATGAAAATCCGGAATTTCAGTTTTGTCCTGTAGTAGGAGTAATCATGGGCACTTTAGTGAAGTATTTTGATCTTTTAGTAATTTATAAGCAGTTTATTGTTTATATTTTGTCTTTCACAACCTCATTTTCTTCCTATCTCAGCTGATAAGCGATGGCAGCATTGTCTATGCAGAAGCTCTCTGGGACCATGTGACTATGGATGATCAAGAGCTGGGCTTCAAAGCTGGAGACGTCATTAGAGTTCTAGAAGCTTCCAACAAAGACTGGTGGTGGGGAAGAAATGAGGACAAGGAAGCCTGGTTTCCAGCTAGCTTTGTCAGGGTGGGTAGCTCGCTTGCTTTTGCACCACTGTCACACAAGATTCCTAGCAGAGTGCAGCAGCAATGGTCATGGCATTACATTTAAGTGAAGGGCCTGATCCTCAGCATCGTTGTGTCTGAACATCAGTGGTGAAACTCCTCATGACTTCCCAAGGAAAAAAGCAATAGAGAATCACACCCCAAGATCCCTTGGCTCCTCTGACACCTTTTACTCTGGCTTCTTCCTTCATGTGGTCCTTTTGTAACCAAAGGAATTTCTCAAGCAGAAATGAGGACAGCAGAAAGCTCAACCAGGAGCAATCAGTGTGTATGGAGAGGACGTGGCAGTTTTCATGAGGGACTGGGGAAAGCTATGCTGGAGGGATTTCATGGTAAAACAGGGCTTAATTTATTATCACAACTCTGTAGGAATGTGGTTCACCATCTGAACTCCCAATCAGAACTCGGAGAGATTAATGACAGCCTAACTCTTGAATGGTATTAAATTGAATTGTTTTTTAGAAATTAATTTAAAGTACTTTTTGAGAGGCTGTAGTGAAGCTTGGGCCACACTGTAGGAAGTACTATACCAAGTGCAAGAGATGGTTCCTGCCTTTGCCCTTCCTATAACTCCAGCCAGCATGGGTAATCAGACAAAAGTCTAAAAGGGAGATGCTGTTATCCACATAGTACAGATGTGGAACTGGGGCAGAGGGAAAGTATTTAAAAGGGTTTGAGTTGTCGACTTCTGTAATTTTTACCCATACCTGGCTTGGCCAAAATAACATATAACTATTAGTAAGGGTCAGAAATAAGCTTAAGTCTGAAAAATACACAGGCAACACAACATGGTGTCTCTCAGATACTGTGAGTAGAATGCCAGGTATTTAACCAGACAGATATCTCAACACTTTATTTGAATATGCAGGGGGTACAAGGAGATAAATCCTGTTGTGGAACCCTCTGTATAAGATAAGAATGGGAATATTTCTATAGCAAGTCCTCTCCTAATTGTAAGAAGTTTGTAACTGTTTTACACATTCTGTAGAAGTTTACTGCTTTACTTGAGTTTGCTTTGTTTGTTTTGGCTGCAGCTGCGAGTTAATCAGGAAGAAGTGCCAGAAAATTGTAGTAGTATCCAGGATGAAGAACAAGATGCAGATAGTAGCAACCATCGTCAGAAAATAGCTGAAAACAAGGATCAGATGAGAACCAATGTTATACAGGAAATTATGAACACAGAACGAGTCTATATCAAGCATCTCAAGGACATCTGTGAGGTACGTGCTTTAACCTGAGGGTATTCTGCTGACCTAATGTGAACAAAACATACCATATAAGTTGAGAACTGGGGTGGTTTCTCATATCAAAATATTCCCAATTGCACTTCTGAGGCTGTCAGTCAGACCATTCTTGTGTCCTCTTATGGCTTTCCTCTCTGCTGACTGCCACAAGGCACCACTTCCTTTTAAAAAAAAATATAAAAAAAAATCCACTTTTGACATGGAAAAAGTGCTTTGCTTATCTGACTGCTATTTCCATAATAATGAGAGAAGGAAGTCCAGTTTATTTAGAACTTTTTACCACTTGTTTTAGATAGAAAACTTTCAATAACTTTTTGAAAGTAACTTGCAAAGAGAATATTTGCTGGATGAGATTTTTTTTTTTTGTTTTCTCCAACAAAGAGATTTTTTGCTGGAGACTTAGAAGCTATGAAGAAGTCTTTAAAGGTGTTTTACAACTACCTTGCTTGTTTGAACCATAAAATGTGGGGTTTTTTCTACTTTTTGTTCAAATTTTGTTGGAGACCCACACTTGGACAAGAAGCTTCTTAATATTTTTCACTGAAGTTTGCCTCTTCTGATGCAGACTGTGACGCATTTGACCTGTACTTGGCTTGTATTTGTGGCTAGCATCTGGAATGGTGCTAAGCAACCTACCAAAATATCCCTTGTACCCTTAGTTTGCTAGATCTGTCTCTGTATTTGTCATGTTGTCATCCTTTAGTCCACCACTCATCGTTAGATTCTCTCATGGACAACAAAGTAGACAAGACAGTGGTGGTTTTTTCTTTATTTTTTCCTTTTTTTTAAGACCAGGCCTTTTTTATGCATTTTGAAGAAAGAAAAAAGGGAAAAAAAAGGCAAAAGTTGGTTGCTAATTGGCTAATTTTAAAACATTAAATGTAAGTTTTGTCATTTAGATTCACTATTTACTTAAGCTAGCAAGCTTGACTGTGTGTCTGAAAGGTCAGGGAGGAATTTGTACACACAGCTGTGTCACTACCATGGTTATCTGGGTTCTAGGACATGACTTTTACTAACCTATTAATTTTAGACTGATATTAATAATCAATTTTCTTTAATACATATATTCTATAACTCTTTTTAAAAATCTGACATGCCTCTTGAGTTTAGCACAAGAGAGCAAACACACATTTTCCAAGTAAGAAGTGGTGCTCCATGTTTAACACGTGGGGCAGTCATGGTCTGCTTTCCTCAAAGTGAATCTGTAGGGTGGTACAAGCAGGACACAAGGCTGAAAATATACTCATGTAAGACTAAGCCAGAAAAGCTACTGCATTTAGTAAACTAAATTTGTGAGCTCTGCACTAGAATGAATCAGTAGGGCTGGTGCAGTCAGGATCGCGAAGCTGGAGTCCACCCAGAAAAACATTTTACATTCGAGAAGTGTCTGCAGTCCACATTACAAGAGCTGCACAGGAATTTTTCTTGTCAGAGTTGCCCTTCTAGCAGTAGTAAATGTGGTGTCTGGCTTGCAGCATAGCCACTGCACAGCTCTTAGAACAGATGGCTGTGGAGGAGACAGAAGTATTTGTAACAGTGCCAGGAATATTCAGGGTTGCTTCCTGGTAAACCTCACCAGAGCAGTTGCAGGGCTATTTACAGCTGTCTGCTCCCAAAGCGATTTGGGGGAAACCTGTCTGAAAGCAGCCAAACGGAGGAGCCAAGCAGATAGCCCCCATCATACCAATTAACCTTCGCACTCATCTGCACCCCGGCACCGTACCTGATAGGAGAGTATGAGCACAGCAGCTATTCCTGGATATTCAGCCCCTGCCCTGTGTCGTCCTCGCCACGCTCAGCTTTGTGGAACAGGCCCCTGAGGATTTGCTGGCTGTGCGTGGCAGCTGCTGCTCTGCGTGTTTCTGCCCTCAGAGGCCCCCAATCATACCTTCCCTTCTTAGCTGTGCAAATGCCGATGCGATCGAATGCTGGCTACTGATGGCAGAGCAGAATTTGCTCCGAGGGCGTCCACAATGGGAGGACTCAGTTGTGTATCTACTCAACACTGGATGCGAATAAAGTGAGCTGGACCCCTGTGATGTTCTTACAAGTAAAGAGAGAAAAAAAAAAAATGGAAAAGTGATTGTATTTTTATGTACAGTCTTGTCAATAATATTACGTCTTGTCAATACCATATGGATTTTACCAAACAGCAGCATTCTGAATGCATTATATGCATTCTCCATTTTGCTTCTCTGGCTTTGACTATCCCCTGCTTACTTACTGGTTAAAGAACCAGTACTTTAGCCCTGGTAGAAATTGTCTTTATATTAGTTGTTTTATGGTTTGTTCTTACCCTAATAGAGAAAAACTGTTAAGACACAGAGAAATTGCTACAAAAAAGCACGGCAGCTAAAGTGGTAGCATGCATTGGGCCTTACGCCAGGCTCCCCTCCAGCTTGGCGGGGGTAATCGTAACAAGGAGATGTGAATGACTTTACACACTCTGCAGGTTTCTGGTTCCCTGATTCATTTGCAGTACTGTGAGACAGAGGTTGGACTGAAAGAATCAACGTGTAAACATTTCAGATGCAAATCTGCATGTGCAGATGTGTTTGTACGGCTGGGGAGCCACTCACCTGCCCGCATGTCACAGGGGTTTTGCCAGCTTAAATGGGCTTGTTCAGGGTAGAATCTGTTTTCAGATCATCAAACTAAAGGGTTTTATTTTAATTTCATTTCCAGGGTTATATACGGCAGTGTCGCAAACATACAGGAATGTTCACCGCAGCTCAGTTAAGCACCATTTTTGGAAATATTGAAGATATTTACAAATTCCAAAGGAAGTTTCTGAAGGATCTTGAAAAACAGTACAACAAAGAGGAACCTCATCTAAGTGAAATAGGGTCATGTTTTCTTCAACATGTATGTTGCAAAAGTTGATTTTATTTATGAAATTAACAAAATATGATAAGAAAATGCTAAGTTACCATGTTAGGAGGAGATTTTAGTAACAAGTGCTTATCAAATACTAAACTATGTATAGATAGCATTTTAGAATGTAAAATAATTTACAATTAAAGAATTATTAAAATTTTGTAGATTTCTTCTCATCTTTAGTAAGCTTGAACTTTGTACACAGTTTTCTTTTCAAAACTATAATGATCACAGATGAGCTGGACTATTTGCAGTGATCTCATACTGGTTATGCAAAATCTTCCTAAAAAAAATAAAGAAAAAAGGTGATGGGGAAAGAGCCTGTGAATTCATGATAGGCATTTGTTAAGCCTATAGCTGTCTTCCCCAAAGAAAAGTACTTCTTAAAGTGGGTTTGGTTATCCTGGCTCAGTGGAGGCTTCTATTTCTGTGTTCTTATAAAAAAGGTACACAGTTTTGACAGTTACAAAGTAGATTTCTGCATAGTTTCAAGGCTGATCAGCAAATAATATAGGAAATGGATTAATTAATCTAATTCGATATACTAGATGTTATGAAAAAATACCTTTTCTCATTTCTAGACAAATACTTTAGTTAAAGCTTTGACTTTTTTTTTTATTTTTTTTTTAATAGCAAGAAGGCTTTGCTATTTATTCAGAGTATTGTAACAATCATCCCAGTGCCTGCATTGAACTTTCCAAACTAATGAAACAGGGCAAGTACCGTCACTTCTTTGAGGCCTGTCGCTTGCTTCAGCAGATGATTGACATTGCCATTGATGGTTTTCTTCTCACGCCTGTTCAGAAAATCTGCAAATACCCTCTGCAGCTTGCAGAATTGCTCAAATACACCACTCAGGAGCACAGGTGAGAGAATGAAAAAAACAAATCTTATAATAGTAATAACACCTAATTACTTGAGCTTTCTGGGTAACACAACACTGAGGCTTTTGAGATCAGGAACAAAACTCCCATTGACCACTAGAGACAGGAGCTCCTTACTAGATGGGCACCTTGGAACCATCACAAATATTGACAGAAACAGTATCTGAAAATGCAGCACAGGGGACTGACAGGATGCAAGACCGAATGAGGAATAAGTGAAGGAGGGAGAAGGAAGGGAAGAAGGCACTGAAATAGGGCGCAGGGAGGGATGTGTAAATCAGAGTGAAAAAAAGCCAGTATGTCAAAGAAATGAAGAAGAAGGAAATCCACAGAAAAAAGAAGGAAGCTGCATAAATGTTGTGGACACAGGAAAAGGTAAAGAGGGCCTTAGGAAAAAAAAAAAACCCACAGTCTGAGCAAGTTTGGAGGTAATGTTTTTTAGAAACTTATTAGTAATAAACATTGCCTTTGTTTGCAGTAAAGTCCAGATATTAGATTTTCAGTTGGGATAAAGAATTGAAGTTGCAGGTTATTAGCCTTTCTAGTATAACCCTGAGCTGATTAAATCTTTGACTAAATGAAGATTTTATCTTTATATGTCTGCCTTTTTGCCTGGTACTACTGCAGGAAAAATGTTCCATTGTGACCCCTGTGCTCAAAGTCCATATGCAGCCTGAAGCAATGCTTCCATGGCCAAAGGCTGCACTTATATAACCTTGAGAAAACTTCCCTTGGAGACCATGAGATTTTTACCAGGGGCAAAATAAAGGGGATGTGAAGTATTGTCATTCAGGTGTGAAATGCCTCCATTCATTTCTGTGGCTACCTGGGAAGCCCTGCAATAACAGTTACTAATGTGGGTATCTCCTTCACTGCTTCTAATTTTAGAAAGATTATTCTGTGAGCTAGTAAACCCGCAGATGATGTGACAGCAAGGTCTTGCCACTTTCCACCCATAGTGCCTGACGTATCAGTGCCCATTTTCCTCTTCTGTGGCACAGCATCCAGAGATGCCTACAAGCAAATGCTCACAAACAGGCAGGCCTACACCCACACAGAGACTTGGTAAAGCTCCAGCCGACTGTTTTTTTTGGTAGCTTTTTGGTTTGTTTTCATAAAACGTTTGAAGATCCGATGTGCACAGCCTGCCGTGAAGGCCACGTGTTATGCAGCAAGTGTGGAATAACGTACACACCAACAGAGAAAGAAGGAACTGAGATAAGGAAGGGCAGGAGTAGCAGGGTGGATGTCATGCGGTCACCCTGTGGGACATCACCCTGACGTTAGTAGGATCCTGTTATTGTTAATCTCACTTTTTGCATACAGTGTGGCAGAAAAGAGTTTCCATAGATATAGGGGAGAGTAGCGTGGAGATTTAGAAGGGAAGCGCATCCATCAGCAGCAACCGATGAAAATAGGAACTGAGACAGAAGCAGATAAAAAGGACAATGAGGCTGACCCCTTCACAGGATTTATTTCTGGCTTGTGTTGTTTTCTACCTCTGGCTCCCTTTTCTGCAAGAGGCGTTCTGATAAAGGAGGGAAGGCAGCTGCTCTGCTGGGACTCTTAAGGCAAGAAATACATCTCTTTCCTTCTCTCTTCTTGGATACTCCATTTGAGGAAAGTGAAGGAGTGATGGATGCTATTCAAAGGGGACTGAAAACCTGCCTGCAGGTTGGGGAGTTTCATAAGCGTGTGGGGAGCTCAGGGAAAGGAGGAAGGGAGCAGAGCAATGGAAGGACAGGGGGCATTTGACCTGGAGCAGGCAGGAGAAGGTGACCATCGTGTCTGTCACACACTTGTTCCATGAAAACAGGCCACTTTGTCAGCACTGTCTCCTTTAATTCCTCTCTTCAGTGCCCACGTTCTTGGGTCCCTTGCTCACCCTGTTTGAGGTTGCTTTCAGCATTTTTTCTGCCCACATAGCGTTCATTGACCCAGCCATTGGGAACAAGAAGAAGAAAATACAGGTCTTAAACATGATTAAAGGAGTGCCCTTCTCAATAAGGTCCCACTAAAATCTTGCTTAAAAACAAATTCTTTGGTGAAATGTGTCACTGAGGTCAGTGGGAGTTTTACCATTGTTTTCAGCAGAGACAGTATTGCAATTCATTAATCTACCGCCTTTGACTCCTTCCACCAGTTTAATAATTTGCCCCTGGACAAAGCCTAGAGTACAGCAGCACTGAATTGTACAAACTATTATGTGAGGTTCAGGATAGCTGAGAATCAGGATTCTCTTATTTAAGTACCCTGAGTAGAGGGCTAAATGGGTAATGCGGGCTAATGCTTCAAGTCACAGTTTGTGATTGCATCATATTAATTGCATAAGTGATCTTTGAAGAGTGCCTACATTTCACAGTGATTATAACAACGTAAAAGCTGCATATGAGGCTATGAAGAACGTAGCATGCCTGATCAATGAGCGAAAACGAAGACTTGAAAGCATAGACAAGATTGCACGCTGGCAAGTCTCTATCGTAGACTGGGAGGTGAGTGCCAGCCTGTCCCTTTCCTGAGCAAAGGTACTGTGTACAGTACTTCATGTCCTTTACAGGATATGTCTTTCTGCACAGTAGGTAGTTTATGGTGTCTACTTTTTAACTGGTCATTGCTCAGTTAAAAGTCCAGTTACTTCATTTACAGTGATTCTGTTACTGATTACCTTGCTTATAAATCAGGAAGAGCAGCATGTATTAACATGGACACTTGTCCTTGAAATGACACTGGGCAGAGATGACAAAATGGATTTTTTTTAAATGCTAGACCTATAGAATCTCCTTTGGATTTTTGGTAATTCTGACAGAACTTGAACCTGCTTCACTGGCTAATGAGTTTCCTCCTGATATATGCAGAAATAAATTAGAGCAGAACTGCATTAACTGAATTTGCCTGTATGAGATTTTCTATGTGCCATGACATTTTCAAATCTAATAATAAAAATACAAGAAAAATGAATGAACGTAAGACCTGATTATAAAATTAGACTGGTTAGGTACACAGTAAGATCTTAAATGTGTTTGTTTACTATGTATATACATACATATCTATCTTCTTAGGGACCAGATGTGTTAGCCAGAAGCTCAGAACTGATCCACTCGGGAGAACTGACCAAAATATCAAAGCAAGGCAAAAGCCAGCAAAGGACTTTCTTCCTTTTTGACCATCAGCTTGTGTTCTGTAAGAAGGACTTACTGAGAAGGGACATCTTGTATTACAAGGATCGTATTGACATGGATGAGATGAAAATTGTGGACGCTGAAGATGGCAGAGACAAAGACTTTAACATTAATGTTAAGAATGCTTTTAAGATAATAAACAGAGCAACAGAAGAGATTCATTTGTTCTGTGCAAAAAAACAGGAGGATAAAAAGAGATGGATGGAGGCTTGTGAATGTGAAAGGAGAAGAGTTCAGGAAGACAAGGAAATGGGTGAGTGGAAGGATTTCCTCTCTAAAAGGTGGTGAAAACAAAGGGGAATGTTCTTGCTTTTACACCACTTTATGCTTTGTGCAGATGTGCACTCTGCCTTCTGGGACTGGTGTCTGTCACCTGATATGACCTTTATCTGTGTAAGTGAAGCCTATTCAGGTGTTCAGCCTAAACTTGAGTGAGCAGGGAAAAAGGTAGCAAATCCTAGGATCAGCTTTAGACTCACAGACGGTGGGACACTCTAAGGACAGTGTCTTCTGCTTGAATATACATTTAGAATTTTTTCTTTTTTCTTTTTTTTTTTTTTGGTAGTTTCATGCTTCCTTTAAGATCAGTGACAAAAGCTCCAGCAAAATTTCACTGGCAAAACATACACAAAGAAAACAGCAACACTAACAAGAAAAATAAAACTCTTTTTAATATTCCTAAAGAAGTAATGAAAATATTAGTGTTTCTCTGTGTGTTGACTGCATAAGAACTTCTTTTTATAACAGTCTTCAGGCTTAGGCTTTGGTTAACTACAGGTTAAAATTGGAAGTGAAGTGGATGATCTAACTTAGACATTATTAAAATTTAAACAAGATGCCAAATTTCATATTCCATGTTCACCTAAAACACCTGGTCAGAAGAACAGGAAGACAGGAATAACCCTTAGATTACAGTTGTAAACCTTTTGGTTTTAATGGTTTTCTCTTGTTTGATACTGTTGTAAATATGACAGAAATAAGGCCTCTTCCATATGCATTGCAGATAGTCCATAAACTGAAGAAAATACTTTCAAGTTTACCAATTCATACTCTAAAACCAGTTTTAACTCTTCCCCATTGCACCAACTTGCAATTAATTAACCCTAGTCGTCTCTAGTCTAAACAATGAAGCAGCCACAGCTAAACTTTCCAGAAACTTTACAAAACCAACTCTTCTCTTGTGCTGAACATCATGGTGTGACGTTATGATCCTGTTGGGCACAACACTGATGGCTTCCACGAGTTGCTCTTTGTAGAGCTTGTTGAGTCACCTTCTGCTCATGGGGATGCGTGGTGGCTGCCTTTCCTAATTCACCTAAACATAACGCTGAAATAAAGTGGATATTGCAAAAGGGTGAAGGTGATCAGAAGGTAAGAAAGCAATGCAGGGGATCTGGTGATGAGTGTTCAGACAATCTCTCTTACAACAAAGTTACAGAAGGCTTCCACCCCAGCACATGACAAGAACAGTAGTACAGTCATACAGAAGGACAATATGGAATAAATCACAGCTTTTGTGAGCAGGACTGAGCAAAAGAAGGTAAAATGTGAACATTTTCCATTCCCATCCTTTCTGAAGAGCATTCTTGGGCTCTTCAGATCTGTATCTACACCTCCTCCTGCAATGGCTACTTTATGGAGCACCAGGAGAGTATGTTGAGCGGGCTAAATGCTGTGTGTCGGGATGCTTTTGAGGCTTACACTAGTGCTTGCCCTGGGCAGCAGCCGCTCTGTGTTACGCAGACAGTGGGGTGTTACCATTCCTTCGAAGTGACACTGCTGCAGCAATCCCTAAGCATGAGGCAACAGCAAAGGTGCAGCATCTACAGCCCTAAATGTCATTATTTGTTCTACTGGGACCTCATGAAAATCAACGTATGATATTCAAAAGGGTAACCATTCTACAGTGGTGGCAGTAGCAATGATAGCAATGAGATTTGTCATTATAGCACTTACCCTTATTTAGGGCTGGGTCACAAATTCCCATGGTGCTGAGCACAAGGATTGCAAGGGAGAGTCCATCATGCTTGCTGCTCTTCAGGCACTGTGCAATATAGTGAAAAAAGTTCAGTATAACAAGAAACTATTTTTATAATAGCACATAGGCACATGCAGTCTTTTCAGCTCATGTGACATCCAGCCTTCTGGAGACTTGCTTTTCAAATGTCACAACTCATTATTCTGACGTACCTGTTTTGGCACAGGTATCATGAACCAGAGGAAAGACAGTTGAGCTGTAGTAGCTCATGTCCATCTGGTCTTGTGAGTCACAGTGACTTGTATGTTTTCTCCATTATCCAGAAGACTGCTTCTTTTCTAAAATTTCATTTTTTTGGCATAATTGAACATTTCCTGTAGCCAAAACCAGTGGAAAGGCGCCAGTATTCTCAACCTCAGGTTTAAATTTATCTTGTTGATTTTGTAAACTATCTTGCTGGACTTCACACAAAGCCTCTAATCTAACCACTCAGAGGACAAATGCATACTCTTCCAATTCAGAACTGCAAATGGCATTTTACTTCTATTTTCAAAGACACTTTGGTGTGAGTCACTGTCTCCCAAACCATATCTATCTTTTCTTAGCTTTTATGAATATATGGGAAGAAAAGGCCACAGCCAGAAAATCCTTCTCCAAACCACTAATAGTAACCCTAAGAAAGTGGTCTGATCTCTGTTGATGAAATTGCTTTCATTTTTAAAAAATCTGTTTCCTTGTTTCTATAAAGGAAAAAAACCCTGCAAAATGAAATAAACCGCTACCCCAAAATTATGGCTAACTGCTGTTGTATTGTAAGTTAATCGGCTAATTTGTAATAACTTCTAGTTATTACATAGTTATAATTCTAGTTCAGGCTAAAAAAGTAAAGGGAATTTTAAAAGTAGAGAGAAGTGTGGGAAGATGCAAAATGGAACCAAGCCAGACACTTCATTCTGACTGAATGGCAACTTCTGTGCTCTTTATGTGCATATAAGTGAAATGAGTGACAGCATGTGCACCCTGCTGTCTCCTTGTGCAAACTTAATATATCCATGCATGTCAACTGTCTTGTACACACGGAGAGGAACCTGGAGTACCTGTACATGGGCTCCACATGATGCCAGTGACTGCTGTCAGGCATCTCTGTACTCAGCACAGATCAGCTATGCTCCTGTCACACGACAGAAAATAGCATAGGGTTGACCACATACTGTATCATCAGGTAAGCCATGCAAGTATGCAAACAAGTTCATGGGAAACCAGAGTGAGGGATCCAGCCCCAGTCTGATGCAGCCACAACCAGATCACAGCCTGCTTCGGTGTCTGGTGGATTATGTGATGCTGTCTCCAAGTGGAGGGGAAGATAACCAAATTTGTGCTACTGCAATACCAGTGACTTCAGTTTGTTACCCCAAGTTAGCTCAGAGTGGGTGAAAAAAGAAACAGATTCTGCATTTGTGATCTATTACTTGGTGGCTTGTAGCTTTCAGAAGTGTTAATTTACACTTTTTTTTTTTTTCATCTCTTGTTATCTGGAATACTTGTAAAAAGAACTTTTTGTGTGGTTAGTTCCTCAGTGATTGCCATTTGCAAGAATTGGAAAGCAGCTTTTCCCAGTAATCTACAGGCAAATTAATGTTCCTATTGTTATCCCAGTGAAAAACGATCTTTAAATTTATACGACAAAGTAAAACATACTTCTAAAAGCTTCAGGTATTTTACTATTAAGATTTAGTAAAAAGTGTTTAAAATATAGTTTACTTATTAGTTTTAATTTAATGTAATCAAGGATTAGATACAGTATTTTTATACCAATGCCCTAATTTACACAGGAATGGAAATCTCAGAAAACCAGAAGAAACAAGCCATGCAGAATGCCCGTAAGTCAAGGCATGGAAAAATTAAAGGTGAGTGTTCAGAATTGCTTTACATTCTTACTGTGTTCCATCGTTCTTTATGTTAGGAAATAGAGCAATCTGTCTGTGGTTGAGTTTTTTTCAATCTTTTAAAAAAATTTTCATGGTTTACATGGAGTTCAAATAATTTCCATTAACCTATTTTTTAATATCAAATTCCACTGCCTGTGTAAACTGTCTGCTAAGTCAGCTCCCCAGTCTCCTTCAGACAGGCAAGTCAGTATTTGCCTTATTAGAGAAGAAACTCAAGTGATGAGGCAAGCTCTTTACTTAAGCATGTAAGAAAGTGCATGCAGAGATTAAAATAGAAATTAGGGTTACCGATTCCCTCCTTTGCTTTTACTCAGACAGCTTGTTCTTCTTTAGCAATTCTCTGCTTTTAAATATCCTAAAGTTCTTTTTGCAAGCCACATGTTGCTGTATTTATGATAAGACACTCAAAATTACTTCCTTCTGTCCTAGACTAGAAGGAAGGATGGACTAGAAACGTATTTCTCTGGAAGTAACTTTCTTATTTCTTTTCTCTCTCAGAAAATGTGTTGTGATTTTGTCCTTTTTCATCTTAAAGTCAAATTTGGGTAAATCTCTAGTGTGTTGAGGAAAAAATTGAGTAAGTGGGACCGGATTCATTCTGAATTTAGGAGTGAAGGAGTTGATGTTAGGTAGTCCTCTGCTCCCTATGATTAATATTATTAAAGCATTTTCTCTTTATCAGTCACTAGATACCTGTAAAATCTGTCTGGATTTTCATAGGAGTGGCTGAGAATTGTGATCAGGAGATTATGTTCAGAATGCATAAAGGTCAAAGTCTGAGAACATTAGCCTGGAAAAATATTTTCCAAATTGAAGAAATAACATTTTTGTTGGTAGCGATATTTTACCCAGCCTTATTCTGAGAGTTGACTAAAAAACAAGTATCTACTCTGTCAAGTCATTCCTTTGAAATACCAGAAGTTACTTGTGCAAACAATATAGCCAGGCTGTGTGAAACTGCTGCTTATTTTTTGTAATTCTGTAATGTTATTTCTACTGGTATTATTCTCTTCTGAAGCCAAATCAATGCAGCAATTAAAAAGTCTAATATCAGAAAAGGTAACCTTTAGTAGTGCTTCCATTCAAGATCGTGGCAAAATTCATACTGGCTTCACTGAGCGTTGAATTTGTCCACAATCCCGTGCTTAAATTTTCCCAGTCTTGGTCTCTCTGCTAGCTCATACGCTTCCTTAAACTGTTCCTTTTGCAGGTGTAAGCTATAATGGGTGTCCCGTGCCTCCTCCACACCAAAGCCTGCATCCTATTCATCAGCGCCACATCACTGTGCCTACCAGCATCCCGCAGCAGCAGGTTTTTGCCCTGGCGGAACCCAAGCGGAAGCCATCCCTCTTCTGGCATACCTTCAACAAGCTCACCCCTTTCAAAAAGTGAGAGGCCAAGGACCTGGGAAGGACATCAGCGCAGAGGGAGGCTTCCTCCAGAGAAGGACCCTGGGAACACGGTTAAGCTTATTTGAGCTCAGTGAATCTCCAGTTTTGGAGGGAAAGCCTTGGGCTCCCGTGAGCCAGAAATATAACCTTTGTCTAGGAGAAAAATGAAGTTCCTCAAGACTGCTCTGAAGTCAATGTTGCCAAGTGTCAGCATTGCTGATGAAGAGCAGTCTCCTTTCTGACAAAGACAACTTGCTGTTCCTCTGAAGCAGCAGTGTTTGATCTCTGTTTCTTAGTTATGTTGAAGTAGTGATGGAATCATGCAGGTCATTGTAACATTTCATTTTTCTTAACTGTATATTGATGGCCAAATTTAAGATAGGGAGGAATTTTTCTCTGGGGGTATATCAGCAAGGAATCCTAGGAAAGTTTTCTCATTCCTTTTGGAGCACTGAGCAGAGACCACCCATTAAAATCAGATGGAGACATCCCATGTGATTAACCAGCTGTTGCAAAATGTAGTGGACCCTAATCCTTCCTGTCTTTTTCTATTAAATTGCCAAATGGCAGGGAAACGTTTCCCAAGGCCTTACCATATTCCAGATTGGAACAGGGAAATTTTATTCTGTCATATAGAAACATGAACAGAGTGTGAAATGGACTATAAAGATATGTGCATTTATTGCACACAAGTGGAAACAAGAGGAGCCTAGGGCATCTCAGTTTGATTACTTTCAGTCAGCAATATACTGCATGTGTGTATGCTCTTCATTATAGAGCTTTTATATCATTTTTTGCGCACTTCTTTGCCTGGGAGATGCTTCTTTATATTTCCAGTATGCTTATTTCTCTGTGTAAAAAGTATTTTTTTATTTTCTAATGGAGATAATGTGAATGTACAAAGTCAGAGTTGAGACAGTATGTGCTAACTGCTGGCTACATTACATAGTTCTCACACTTTGTATTCATATAGCTTGACTTAGAAAATGGATGAATGGTAATGTAAAGATGTTGAAGCAGTCTGGATCCATGCTTCTTATACACAGTCAATTGAAAATGGGTTTTGACCAATTAGTTCTTCACAAAGAAAGAGAAATCTGTACTGGAAGGTACAGAGAAATTGTGTGGACCGGGGATGGATTTTTGTCTCAGAGTTGTCAGCCTGTATTGGAAGGGGAAGAACCTGACTCGCTTAAGGTCAGCTCTGGCCAGCATATGCAATATGTGATTAACATTGCTACGATTTGCCTGTGACATGAAGTTGATCTGAGAGAGTAACTTTTAAAAAGCCACCAGGAAGAAACAGGATCTTGATGTTTGCAGCACTGGTAATTTCTGCTTGATAGCTCTCATTAAGGATGACAAGACTGCTGGTAATATGGAAGGAAAGAAAGACTCCCTATGTTTCAGAACTGATTTGCTATGAATGTCTTTACAATACTTATGCTGCTGATTAGGGGCATTATCTGATGATAAGGATAGATCCAAGGGTATTCGACAATGTACACAGTCAGCTTTGTCATGAATCTGCAATATATGAAGAACAAACAAGGCACTAGAGGCAAGGCATCTTAACAAAGTAAAAAAAGCCTTATTTTAAACATGTATTTGTTTCTGCTACTATTGTTACCTCTATATTTTTGTTTATCATCTGTGTTGTGAAGCCCACTATTTGCTAGATTTTGTGATTTGATAACTCTGTGGCAACTTCTGCAAAGCCCAGGTTTGTGGTTTTGATTTTAAATTACATCTTTTGACAACTGTACATTTCAAATGCCTTGTATATATAGCTCAGCAATAATGCAGAGTTTGGTGATGCTCAGTGGCATTGTTCACTGCATAGTGAACTTCATTGCTTGTGCTTTCCATAGCAATGGAAGATGACCTGAAACACTTCAGAACTGGAAGTATGCACTGACATTTTCAGTGATCCAGCTTAAAGAAAATGCATGGGAAAGTCAATGAAAACTGTCTGGGTTATATTTTTCTTTTGATGTTTAAACCAAGCCATTTCAGCTCAGATTTCTTAAAAAGATAATTCTAAATGCTCAGTTTAAACAGAAGGAGCAGACTCCCAAATGCAGGCATGGATGCATGTCCTTCTCCTTAAATAAGTAACCCTTTTGTTTCATACGTACCTGGTTTTGTGGGTACTTACCATGTTCAGGCCTGCAAACCAAAATGATGCACATGCTGTGGAAGTGGAGATGATGCTTTTCATAATCACATTCTGAAAGATTTGTTCTAGATAAAAAAAAAAAAATGTCTGAAGTTGGATTGCAGTGCTCACCCAGAAACTTTCCCAGCTGGACCTGAAGACATTATCAGATCCACGCTTACTTACATATGTGTATTTGCTAAAACCTACTTCCTTCCAGGGCTTGGTTCTCTGGAGTGCTGGAGAAAAAAAGGAGGTTTTGGGATGTATCTTCTAACATGTCAGTGCCTATGAAGGCTCTTCCCACATATTAGCGCTGGTGCCTTAGCCCTAAAATGAACAGAAATGTTTGTGTATGGTTTTGGATGCAGCAGTTTTTTCACAAGAAGTAAATTTCAGAGGGATAAAAAGCAAATGATTCATGGTGCAGATTACTCAGGACAGTTTTACATACAATACACTACATATAGATACGGTCGTTTTATAATATTCTCTGTGTCTTTCTTTGCAATCTGAACTTGCAAAAGATTAAGATAAAATATAACAAGATAGGCCAAACTTAGTTTAAACCATAATCTTTTAAACAAATTATAGTTAAATGAAAACACACAATTGCATTACCCAACAATTAAGACAAATATTTGCTTGGGGTTCAGCCTCACTGTGCGAAAAGAGTTGCAACTAAAATATAAAAGTTTGTATTCTAGCATCTCTTGCCCCGATCCTCCTTCTGATCACAAAATCTGTATATGATCAGAAAGGTGCGATGGCAACATCTATTCTTTTCCTCTCACTTTTTCATGCTTTAAGTTAATATAAAATGTTCTAGGGTAACTACTAAGTACATTTGTGCCTCGCTTAGATAAAGCACAGCCTGGGCCTTCCCGATGGCCTGCTGAGCAGATAACCTCAGACTTTATGCATGAGATGCAGTAAAATATAATTGTCCTCAAATGTGTTCCCACTGAGTTAGGAAAATGCCAAACCATAATTGCGTCTAACTCAGAGCATTTGATGTATAAAATAATAAGATTGTTTTACAAGTGGCTCTTGCCATGCTAAATTTCACAGTGAGTTTTAGTGGTCAGTGTAATAACGGAGTTCAAAGACAGACTACTCAAATGTCCCACATTTTAGTTGTCTTTTGAAAATAATTATAATGGAATTTTGAAGCCAAAGGTCTTTAGCCATAACTAACACAGTACCTTTCTTTGACTGCCTTTCTGCTTTTTTTTCTACATGTGTGGCATTTGTATGTAGGAGATGCCTTCTGAATGATCTCTAATTTAAAACTATTTGTTGTAAATACTAGGGATAACTTGCATATATATTTTATTTTGACAAGTGTTTTGTAACATTTTATCTCACGTACATTGCTTTGTGCATCTTACCATCTGCGTGCTGTTACGCATGTTGTAAATGAAGTGTCCTGGCTCTAGAGCAGATGAATTGGCTGTTGACAGCTGAAGTACAATGTATAGGACTGCAGTAGCTTGATGTGCATTTGTTCTGAAGTAATTGCATTACAAGGTTTATTTACTCTTGGAACATTGTTTGTCAAATGAATCTATTTTCTGGAAATAAGTACAAACTTACATTCCTATTATTTTTCTCTTATTGTATATGTTTGAATTAAATAATGTACAAAGCTGAAGTTCCTCAGCTGTGTCTTATAAAACTATTGTGCAGTTCTAACATTCTTGTGGGGTTTTTTACTGTCTACAAAATATCTTCTGTGATGCAAAAATGTATCAACTGTCATACTTTTTATTGTTTCAAAGCAAAAAGTATCACGCCCTCCTTTTTTGGTTTTCCAGTAACAGCTACAGTACTTCCCAGCACAAGTTCATTTTAACAACTACTAAACCCAATTCTGGGATTGAAGTCTTCATTGTTGAGGCAAAACCCATCCTTGTTACTGTCCCAGCCATGTGCATCTGCAATGACTGTGCTTTATCTTTGTCCTGGCAGACACCTCCCGCGGTACCCCTTGGAAGTGAGTGCAAATGCAGCTTCTGCATTAATAAGTCTCCTGCTAAACAGAGGATGGTGGCTTGAGTACTGTAGTTTAGGTAAGGATGATTAAATTTTATTTTCTTTGGAACAAAAGCAAAACCTTTTGAAATGGTTCACCCAAAAGGCGCGTTCTGTAAATGTGTGTGAACAGGGTTATCAGCCTGCTTGGTAGAGCAACGGGCAATGCTGCTGGAGATTCAACTCACTGCTCTGATTCAGGGAAGTTTTTCATTTCTCATTATTCTGACAAAGCAGGGGACCACGTTTGAAAGGCGTGCATGTGTCCTTCCTGCTCAGGACTGTGTCAAAAATGATGTTTCGCTGAGACACTTCAGCTTTAAGAAAATAATACACTTTGCTGAAATCTTGTAATCAAAAATGCTTTGGCAAGTTCCAATACTGGCAGAATAGTTGGGTTTGCCAATTCTTTCCCCTTTCCTCCAGTGTTCAAGCTTTTATCTCTATTTCTTGGTTCACCTCAAAGCTGAGTTTCCCAGGCCTCCCAAGTGCTGCTGCTGCAGCGGGATGTGTGCTGAGTGCTCCAATATCAAAGCGAAAGGCACAGTCTGAGCACTTCGTGAGGTAGATCGGATGACCAAAAAACATACCTTGAGCAAACACTGGAGTAAGACATGATCAACAGACTTCTAAGCCGCCTGCAATTCATCTGACCATAGTGAGCTCATGTGTGCATTTTATTTCATGCTTTGGCAGTCAGGCTAAATCCTGTAGATTGTTTCATACGGTCAGCTTTTAAGTTCTTCAAGAGCTGATCTATCATGTGGAGCTTTTAGTTTGCACAGAAATAGTACTGCTTGTCTTGGTTTTTTAGGTTTGGTTTTTTTTTTTTTTTTAGAGGCTACATGATGATCTGTGCTTCACAGATCATCATGTAACAGAGACAAGGATTCAGGCCTTTTATTGTTACAGTACAAAAGGAGAAATTAAGAAGTCAGCAGTGGAAAACTGCAAATCATTTAGCCTGTAAGGGAAGCACACAAATATTTGGTATTTCTGAATATTTTTCAAAATTCAGTTATTCTAACTGGCTAGAGAACATGTAATTGTGAGATTATGTCAAAACTGTATCAACTGTCAGCACAACATGCTTGTTTTGTTTTGTTTGTTTGTTTGTTTGTTTGTTTAATCTGAGGACTGTGTTAGGTTTAGTTCACTGCAGTCAGAACCAATTTCTGGTTGTCCAGGTGAGTACCTAGAGCTGAGAACTCACATACTGCTATTATTAGGTATTTAGGCTCTGGTTTCAAAAGAAGATGTGTGAGTGCGCATGTGTGTGTGTGCTTGTATACGTATATATTTAGACACACATGATTTACTGGATTCACACACCCGCACGCTCCCACCCTTTATAGACACATCCCCAGATAATGCCTCTGCTGGCACTTGCCCATCGCACCCTCCCGCTGCTTATGTTCCATCTCATAGCTCTGTCGTGCATCTTGGGGGGGGAGTGGGGATGGGACGCACACAGGACACCTGGGCAAGGTTTTACTTGAGTCATTTTAACATTTTAAACATTCAGCGTGGGCCAGCAGCAATGATGGAGAAACCACTCTGCAGACAAGTGAAGGTTGGGAGGTGTATGCATCCTTGGAGTCTGGTGTCAGCAAAGCTCAGAAGGGCCCAGCTGAGAGGGCAGAGGTTAGTCAAGCAAGGAGTACCACTGCCTTTCATGGGCTGAGAGTCACTCACAGGAAAAACACATGATGTAGGATTTATTGACTGTTTCTCCTAGTGATTTTTGGAAAGCTGAAACTACTTTGGGGGAAGGAGGAGCTCCAGGTGCCCCCGAGGGACTTTGCTGGCAGAACCAGACTCATGGCAAATTCCTCCTCGTTTCTGGCACATCGGAAATGAAGGCAGAAGGCCCAATATATACCTTGAACTGTCAGAAGGCAAATTTGCTAGGCACATTTAACCTTGGCCTCTACCTTTAAGCAGACCTCAGACTTTGGAGATACTGACTCATGAAGGACTGAAAAAATGTCTGGAAGGTGCTCTGTTTATAAGGTTAGGTATATCTTCTTTTATTAACCATCCATCTCACGGTCATTACTGCCATAGTCAGCTTCTAACAAAGGTAATTAGCACAGCAATCAATCTAAAAACTCCTGCACATCCTGCCATTCAGAGACAACGTTTTTTAAGAGCAAATGATGAAATTTTGCTACTGTGGAATTATTTCCAAGGCCTTGTTCTGGGATGACACAAGGCACACTAGAAAGCAGCTGACAGTAATGTTTGTCTTCAAGGCCATTCCCGCAGCAGTTTTCTCGGTTCTCTTGTCAAAAAGCATCAAACCAGACTAACCGCAGAGTCCATCAGGGTAGATGTAACTAATGAACTCTGTCATTCTCACCTCATGATTGGGATGGACAGACCGTGACTGTTGTCATTGTAAAATTCACAGCCTCTTTTGGGTCAGTGTAAGGGTCCTGCCTCCTCGGGAGGCCCTGCCGCTGCTGGTGCCATGTCCCCAGAAGACCCTGCTGCCCCCAGTGCTGTCCCCACAGAGCCACCGGCTCTCCCAGCACCCTGCAGCCAGGAAGGTTTGTCAATAAATCCAGGTTTTCTGCATGGCAGGACAGATCACTGAAGAAACAGCACTAAATTGGCAGGGTGGGCTGTTTTTTAATGACTCAAACTTTTGAAGTGTGAGAGGGGGCTGTGGCTAAGAACCTTAGAAAGGTGCCTCATGGGTAAAGAGAAAAGAATTGTCTGTCATGGCTCTCATTTATTCTTCTCAATTAGCACAGCAGCAAGGCTAATTTGGCTATAGAAGTTCATTCAAGTAGAGCAGCTCTTTGCTGCACATTGTCCTTCCTTTTTCCCAGAGCACCGTAATGCTTGCAGTATTTTCTTATTACCACAGGGTGGTGGTGAAGACCTTAGTAAAAACTATTTCTTGCTCAGCTCTGCTGAGAATACATTATTTGATAGGCAGACTACACGGTCATCTCTTTGCAGTGTGGGAACCCCCTCAGACACAGTGTTTTCAGTCTCTTGTACCAACAGAGGTGAATTAAGGCTCCTTCCTATGACACATTAACTCCTGTTACTATTGGTTTTATCTTTCACTGTTCATGATCAGCATTTATGGAGTTGATGATACACTCAGTTGCTTTACTTCCACTAGTCCTTAGACAGCAGCAGTTTCAGTAGTTTCAAGAAGAATTAAATATCAAGTTATGGATTCTTCAAATTTAGTTACCAATAATGCATAATTTAGTAGCACAATAGCTTTGACTGGTGCTTGAATGGCTAGATGGGGAGCCTGACAATTACACATGAAAACCTCTCTTTGTCATTCCAGTTATTTACTTTAATTCAACCTCATTACTTCTTTTCCATAATCACCTAATATTTGTAATGCCACAGTAACAGCACTGTTATTTTCTTTAGGATTTTTTTTCTCCCTAATTGCGTTGTAAATTGCTTGATACATAAACTAACTTTATTACATGTTTTTGAAGCACAATAATGGTATGAAACATGCCTTGCATCCCACAAATCAACAAACCTGTCAAAGGGTAACATCTGTGTAATGTGTTTGTATAATGGAACAGGCAAATCAAGGCCTTATTTATCCATTTTAACAATTTTCTTTCACATAACAGCAGTAAAAGCCAAAGTACAGAGCATTGCAGCTTAATATTGGAATAAATAGGAAGATTCCAGCTTAAACTTCTGTTTTAATTATTGAACAGCTCTCAAAATTAAATCACTGACCTTTGAGAATTTAGTGACCAAACAAGTGCTTGTCCTCAAGGCACGTATTTGAAGCGTGCATTCCTTTACATGAAGCTTTTATACCCAGGTTAAAGATGCCCAAGCACACTGCAAGTACGACGTGAATGAGGTAAGACCAAAGATCTCACGTATGTGATGATGGTGGTGGTGGAGCTGCTGCTGCTGCTATTGATGTTGTCAGCTTGTGGAGAGGAGTGCATGTACAGGGACCAAACTGTCTGTTCCTTGTGCAAGAAATACTCCCTTAAAAACTGGAAATAGGGTTTTCTGTCAGTGAATAAGGACTCTCAGGCTTTTTCACGGGGTGCATCATACCCTAACAGTGTCATACAGAGAACTTTTTCCCTTCGTGTTCTTCTGGAGTCCTTTCACTAAGGCAGCAAATGTTTACATAGCTCAAAAGTAGCAAATGTTTAATCTATTTTCAAGTTCTTTGGTGTCAACCAGCAGCAGCAGACAAAGCGGGATTTTGCTTGTGGGTGATCAAACATCTCTCTGTAGACCATTGGAAAAGGCACCGTAAATCACATTTCCAATAACTTGCAAAATTGGGAACTTTTCTAAAAACAGAATAAAAAGATTAAGGAACATGTCTCAAAATTAAGGTCTTCCTCTATAAATTAAGTTAAAAGAATATTTAGATTGAATACTGCTAGTAGGGTGTAATTATTCTTATTGAGAACATACTTATCTCTCTCTACATGGTATTTGTGTGCATTGTTTCATAAGACTGAGAAATGGTGGTGAAAAGATTAAACAGAAGACATAATTTTTTCAGTCAATGCTAGTTAATATTTCAAAAGGAATACTGACTTTAGTAATAAGTTCTCATTAATGAAAGGACCAATTCAAAAGACATTTATGTAAAATTTACTCATTCTATCACTTTTACCTGTATAAGTACTTAACCTATATAGCCCAAGCTTCTCTGCATTAGATATTTATGAATATTAATTCCAAATAAAATGGGCATTGTTTTTGTTGCTAGTTGATTTTTGTTCCTCAATCTAATATCTTTCCACTAATTGCACTTACACTCACTTAAAGCATTTATGTCCAGAATTAAGTATTAATGTATTTCAGTGGGCCTATATTAAAAGACATATAGGAGGGCCACTCTAATGAAAGGATAAATACAAGCTGGACTCTAAGTAGAATAGTTACATGAAGGGGGAGAACCAGACCAAAGACTTTTTTTTTTTCCAAAAAACTCTCTTACTTGATCCCTTACATCTTTGACCTTACCTCGCTCCTCTCCAGCTCTGACCCTCTGTGAGGTCACTCAATTTATTAACCCAGTAGATGACTAATTCCAATGGGAAAAACAAAAACACCAAAAAAAAAAAAAAAAAAAAAGAGGGAAAAAGTTTATTGCTTTGTGCTGAATTAGGAGGTTGAATTGCCCTAGTTCACCTCCTGTGGCACCAGAGCCAGCTCCTGGGTGATGAGAGATACAACTGTGCAGTCATGAGAAGATGCAGAAAGAAATGCAGATTGAGAAGTGGGCATTAAGATCTTTGTTTCTTCTTGGTTATGAACTGCTTGGCTGACCCACTTATTTTTCCCTTAAGAAGCTGTTAGATAGATAATGGGTTACTAATGGCCAACACTGATAAAAGGTTGGAGATCAGAGAGAAGGGTTTCCTTACAGGCTCCAAATGCATAAGGTGCTCTTTGGTAGGAAGTCTTTGAAATAGGAAAGAGGAAGCTGGAAAACGTAGACAGGCTTCTGCATGGCTCTGAAAGGCAGCAATTGCCATGAAATAGCTCCTGCTTGGGCACTGTTCTGGCTAGAGGATTTTACGAAGAGATTTCTGAACAAGGAGAATGCCTGTATGTTCCATAAGCAGAACTACAGCTCAAAGAAACGACTTTGTATGAATCCTTGAGTATGAATGCAGGATCACTGGTCCTACCTGAATCACCCTTTGAAGACTTGAAATTCTGACTGTTGATTTGGGCTTACGATAGAAACAACATTATTATTAGCACACTTCCTTAGTAGATTTGCCAGACATTGGGATTTCACAGTTTTGGTTGGAGTAAGACAGGTCACTGGAAGTTCTTTGGCATATAGCTGCTGCAAGTGTATATTCCTTGCTGTAATTGCTGGGGGACTGGGGGCAAGATGATCACTTTTGTCCAAGTGGCATTTTTATTATGATCTTGAAATCTAGGTTAAGTTCAGCCAAATCCATGAAATCTGGGCTTTGTCAATACACTCATGGTTCAAATAGACCAGCATGAAACTCTGGGATGCAATGAGCAGTTGTTTTCTTGTTTGCTGGCTAGATCATGAGGACATCAAGTGTAGCTCTAAACCTCCAGAGAGCTTTTGTGACTTTTAGCTGCTCACCATCTACCTGCATCAAAATTTCCATTTGCAGAGTCACTTCTTTCCACAAGTGATACTGCATAAGAAAACAGGAAACAGAACCTGATGCTCCATATCACAGGGAACTAAGGAATATTTTGAACTGTGTAAAGCTGAGTTAATGTTTCAAATGTATAAGGATGCTATGGCTGATATTTCCATTAAATTATTATTTAAAATAGCACTCAGTAGTCTCTAGGACTGTACTTAATGCTATATAGTGATGCATAAAAAAAAGAAAAGAAAACAATAGACGTGGTGAAAACCCATTTCCTCTTTTTCCTCTCTCCCTCACTCTGCATCCCCTTCTAAGGTAGATTTAGGCAGATGGACTTTTGCTTTCTTAAATCTTTCAGCCAAAATCATATAACCTATATAAAGAATGAAAAGCTGGATTATACTGCTGGCTATTGTAGTCAGCACAGCAGAAACACAAAACCAGGACATCTGTACCCAAGGGTATCCTGGCATCCCCGGCAATCCTGGACACAATGGCATACCTGGTCGTGACGGACGTGACGGTTCAAAAGGCGACAAGGGAGATACAGGTACTATACTCAGAATAAATAATTTCATGTATCAAATGCAATGCCACTAGTTCCTGAAGTTGTCTGTAGTCACTCTGCATTAATAGGATTATTCTGCCTAGCCTTCAGGAAACATTTCAGACATTTGTCGTTTATGTGTTTGAAGAAGAAAATAGAAAGAACGAACTAATAATGAAAGCAAGATAGCTAATACTATGGAGAGGTCAAGTCCATGGGATAAAAACAAAAGAAGAAAGACTATGCCTTCTATTTTGGGAACAGTTTCATGTCTATTTGAAAATTTTAAAGCCTGTAAACCTACTTCTAGATCTCTAAGGTAGCAGCTATATTTCTGTAAAGAGCTTCAATCTCAGTAAAAAAAAAAAAAAACATGTAATAAGGTGTAATAAGAAGTGTGTAGCAGGAAGAAGATTTCTCTTTCTTATCTGTATTTTACATTTATATGACTTGCTTCTGAGTGTGCCTAGTTGCTCTAACTCAAGAGCCACTAGAGGGAAATTCAAGAATGGAGACTAATGAAAAGCAGTATAGGATTCATATCTGCTCTAACAGTCTATAATAGAGATTTCTGTGTGATACTGAAGGCAGAGGTAATCTACTCAGCATCCAAAAGCTAGTAATTCATATAGTACATTAAACCTCAGGAAAACAATGGCCCTTGCCTCCATGCTGGAATATCAAGGCCAGGGTTGCACAAGGTGGTAAATCTGTGAGCATATGGACATGTAACACTTCATCTGAAGTGTCACGACCCCAGAATGCAAAGCACAGGACAAGCGCAAATTTGCTGCTTCCAATTTGTTCACAAAACTTTTTTGGGGGACACCTTTTCCCCAACAGGCTTTATGTTAGGTCAGCTATTGTGTAGCTTCATGCAGGTGACATTATGGTTTAATGCATTAACTGGTCACAAATACTGTTATTGTGGGCCTGGCTAACTCAGCTGCACAAATCAATTTGGATCAAACCCGTACTTAACAGATAAACCGTTCTACCAAGAGCTGATCTTAAGGATTGTGAATCACAGCTCTTTTCAGTGGAGTATATAATCTAGTACATAAACCAAAATGAGGTCAACAGTCTAAAAGGAATTAAGTTAAAATGTGCTAAAGTGTTTTACTGTCTTTCAAGCTAGTGGAAATGTCTGTCTTTAACAGACCAAGTCGCTAAGCTAATGAATCACCGGCTCCACCAGAAAAGTATACGCCTTCGCAGACAGTGTGTGCTGCAGAATCGGTGTTGAAGCTGTAGTTTGATGTGTGGTTCTTCGATGGCTCTGCTGGCATAGGCAGGATCCTCTATCAGATCCTTCTCCTACCACTTGACTCTTCTCTTACACACCACAACTGTTTGTGTGGCTATACAGAAAACTAGATCAGCTGAAAAATAACCAGCATTTATCATTTGGGCAATGAATTATTCACTGCTTATGGCCTGCCCTGGACCACTGAAAGACAAGTCTATCCACTAACGTATTGACCTCAAGAGTGTGAATGCCTTCCTCAGATCTACAGGCACTATTATTCCACTGTAATGTTTCATTACTATTGGCCAAACCCCTGCAGATGTCTCTTCTTGAGAGGGGAGTTTACCACTGATTCATCACTAGGCTTCCTGTCCCTGCAGAGATTCTTGCTGAATGTGGCTTTCTCACTCCTTTTCCTGTTGGTATCTTCCATGGATGGAGGCAACAACAGTAGAAGAGGTTTTTACATCGGTCATCCTGACCAGGGTATAGCTCCCATACATATCTCAATAACCCACTACTTCATGCCAAGGATTCCCTTTGTCTCAAAAAAGCACTGTCCTCAAGCAGAGTTTCCATCAATCTCTCTATAAGATAAAAGTACCAGCAGTTTCACTCAATAAAACTCAGGAATAAGACTACTCTAAACATTACTGTTTATCCAGGTTTGAAGAAGAAGGATTAGAGAAGGATTCATCCCAAGTTTTCTGGTAATTTGATTGTTTAACGAAAATCAGTTTTTCTCTCCTGTACTAGGTGAAGCAGGATATCCTGGCAGTCCAGGCAAAGATGGTGCAAATGGAGAGAAAGGCGAACAAGGTCAGAGAAGAAGTATTTCAATGTATTATTTGTCTGTCAACTGCTGCTCTTGTGTTTGTGAGTACTGGATGTACTATGCATACTAGCTGTAATGAAAGTACCATAAAGGTTAAAGAACCTTTTTTCCAGAAGCAGTAGCAGCTGCACACATATGCTGACAATGCAAGAGGAATTTGTCACCTCCAATTATCCTGTTACCTCTGATGACCTACAGCTTGTTCACTCAGACTGTTATCCTATCTTTCCCCTCTCTGATCCTTTTTTCAGCTGCTGAGGAAGATACCACATCTGCAGCTGCCTCGGGAAAGTGAGGCTCCTGTAGCTATGTGTGCAACTTCAAGGAAAGGGACTTTTAAAAGAAATTGTAGAAGACGCAAGTTATACACCTAAAAATACAATAGATTCTGTATACTTCACCTGTTTAGCCAGACTATGCACATGCAGCATGTCTCCTGTGTCAGATGGATGTACACATTCAGAGTGACTTGTGCATAAAAACAGGGACTCAGCCATTGTGCAAATGGAATCGCATCATTCTGCACAAATTCAGTAACTCTGAGATGCTGGATGTGTGCATCCCTAAGAGTAATTGTACTCTTAAATGTATATGTCCAAAAGCATAGAAGACTGCCAAAGACAGTGTTCAGGTTCTCCAAAATCCTGAAGTTGACCCTGAGAAATAACATACGGTATATGCATTACATGGGAATAATTACAAGCTGCTCTACAATCCTCAGACTTTTCTCCAGTCTAACAGAAATGACCCCAGTCCTGGCAGGAGCGTGAGACATGAGGCCACAAATGTTTAAAATTACCAAAGCTACTTTCTTTTCCTGTGTCCTTGTCCTCATGGACTCGTGATCCCAGAGGCTCACCATACAATCTCACCTGTTTTCAGTTCACTTCTGCTCTTAATTACTCTCAATTGTAAATTGAGAACAGTAAATTGTAAATGCAGCATTACTACTAATATCAGAAGCCAGAGGCTCTTATGCAGAAAATATCAGTTTTCCTGATTGATAAAGTATATCATAATTGTGATATCTTTTGTCTATCAACTGCTAACATAGAATCATAGAATTGTTTAGGTTGGAAAAGAACTTCAAGATCATTAATTCCAACTGTTAACCTAGCACTGCCAAGTCCACCACTAAACCATGTCCCTAAGCACCATGTCTACACACCTTTTAAATACCCCCAGGGGTGGTGACTCAACCACTTCCCTGGGCAGTCTGTTCCAGTGTTTGACAACTCTTCCAGTGAAGAAGTTTTTTCCTAATATTCAGTCTAAACCTCCCCTGGTGCAACTTGAGGCAATTTCCTCTTGTCCTATTGCTTGCTACTTGGGACAAAAGACCAACACCCACCTTGCCACAACCTCCTTTCAAGTAGTTGTAGAGAATGGTAAGGTGTCCCCCTCAGTCTCCTTTTCTCCAGACTACACAACCCCAGTTCTCTCAGCTGTTCCTCAAAAGACTTGTGCTCTAGACCCTTCACCAGCTTTGTTGCTCTTCTTTGGACACACTCCAGCATCTCAATGTCTTTCTTGTAGTGAGGGGCCCAAAACTGAACACAGTATTTGAGGTGCAGCCTCACCAGTGCCAAGCAGAGGAGGACAATCACTTCCCTAGTCCTGCCGGCCATGCTATTTCTGATACAAGACAGGATGCCATTGGCCTTCTTGGCTACCTGACCACACGGATGGCTCATATGCAGCTGGCTGTTGATCAACACCTCCTTTTCCACTGGGCAGCTTTCCAGCCACTCTTCCCCAAGACTGTAGTGTAGCATGGGGTTGTTGTAACTCAAGTGCATGACCCGGCACTAAGCCTTGTTGAACCTCATACGAGTGGCCTCAGCCCATTTATTCAGCCTGTTCAGATCCCTCTGGAGAGCCTTCCTACCCTCAGGCAGATCAACACTGCCACTGAGCTTAGTGTCATCTGCAAACTTACTCGAGGGTGCACTGGATCCTATTGTCCAGATCATTGATGAAGATATTAAACAGAAGTGACCCCAGTACTGTGCCCTGATGAACACCACTTGTGACCAGCCACCAACTGGATTTAACTCCATTCACCACCATTCTTTGGGCCTGGCCATCCAGCCACTTTTTTTACCCAGCAAAGAGTACACCTGTACAAGCGATGAGCTGCCACTTTCTCCAGGAGAATGCTGTAGGAAACAGTGTCAAAAGCTTTACAAAAGTCTAGGTAGACAAGATCCACAGCCTCTCCCTCATTCACTAAGCGAGTCACATTCTCACAGAAGGAGATCAGGTTAGTGAAGTAAGACCTGCCTTTCATAAACCCATGCTGACTGGGCCTGATCACCTGGTTGTCCTGTATGTGTTGCATGATGGCAGTCAGGATGATCTGCTCAAGATGATTTGCTCCTGTAGTTCCCCAGATCCTTCTTCCAGCCCTTCTTGTAGATGGGCATCACATTTGCTAACTTCTAGTCAACCGGGACCTCCCCGGTTAGCCAGGGCTGCTGATAAATGATTGAAAGGGTCTTGGTGAGCACTTCCATCAGCTCCCTCAATACCCTTGGGTGAATCCCATTTGGCCCCACAGACTTGTGTGTGTCTAAGTGGTGTAGCAGGTCACTAACCATTTCCCCTTGGATTATGGGGGCTTCATTCTGCTCCCTGTCCCTGTCTTCCAGCTCAGGGGGCTGGGTACCCGAAGCACAATTGTTCTTACCATTAAAGACTGAGGCAAAGAAGGCATTAAGTACCTCAGCCTTTTCCTCATCCATTGTCACTATGTTTCCCCCCACATCAAATAAAGGATGGAGATTCTCCTTACCCCTTCTCTTGTTGCTAATGTATTTATAGAAACACTTGTTATTATCTTTTAAAGAAGTAGCCAGATTAAATTCTAGTTGGGCTTTGGCCCATCTAAATTTCTCCCTCCATAACCTCACAACATCCTTGTAGTCCTCCTGAGTTTCCTGCCCCTTCTTCCAAAGGTCATAAACTCTTCATTTTTTCCTGAGTTTCAGCCAAACCTCTCCGTTCAGCCAGGCTGGTTTTCTTCCCCGCCAACCTGTCTTTCAGCACATGGGGACAGCCTACTCCTGCACCTTTAAAATTTTCTTCTTAAAGAATGTCCAGCCTTCCTGGACAGCTTTGCCCTTCAGGATGGCTTCCCAAGGGACTCTGTCACCAGGCTCCTAAACAGGCCAAAGTCTGCTTTCCAGAAGTCCAAGGTAGCAGTTTTGTTGACCCCCTTCTTACTTCTCCCAGAAACTGTATAATTTTGTGATTGCTATGCCCAAAACAGCCTCCAATCATCACATCACCCACAAGTCCTTCTCTGGTTGTGAACAACAGGTCCAGCAGGCCGCCCCTATAGCCCCCTGCCCTGCTACCAAAAAACCCCACCACTCACTCAAACCCAGGACAACACTCAACCCTACCATCACCATCATTAATCTCTAGACAATCAAAGCACTCCCTAACATACAGGGCTACCCCACTGCCTCTCCTTCCTTGCCTATCCCTTCTGAAGAGCTTATAGCATCCATTGCAGCACTTCAGTTGTGCAAGTCATCACACCGTGTTTCTGTGATGGCAACTATATCATAGTTTTCCTACAGCACAGTGGCTTCCAGATCCTTCTGTTTGTTGCCCATGCTGTGCGCATTGGTGTAGATGCACTTCAGTTGGACTATTGATGCCGCCACCTTTTGGGGGAGAGAAGGTGTAATTCCTTTGTGACCATTTTCAGGTGCTTCCATGGTTTCCAACACATCAATAACCTTTGCATCTTTGCTGCCACATGGATCTCCGTCCCCTACCTCCACTGAGATGGTAGACCAAAGGACCTCACTGTCTCTGAAACATTGGCGTGCTGCCCCCAGGTTTATCTCTAGCAAGCCTGGTTTTACCCCTTTCCCCCTTCAAACCTAGTTTAAAGCTCTTTCAATGAGCCCTGCTAACTCCTGTGCAAAGATCCTTAACATGCCCTTCACATCATGAGGCCTTCACCTTTAAACCCTCATGCAGCCATCAGAGGATTTTCAAAGGTTTTGAGCTTCAGTCCAAGAGTGTATGAAGGATAAAT
The DNA here is from genome assembly GCF_018691265.1 of Tyto alba. Lineage (NCBI taxonomy): Eukaryota > Metazoa > Chordata > Aves > Strigiformes > Tytonidae > Tyto > Tyto alba. The sequence continues at coordinate 21,116,257 of NW_024881282.1, read as the reverse complement.
GGAGAACATGGTAGCAAATAACAAGAACAAAATGACTTTAGTTGCACTGCAGTAGCAATCTGGGTAACCCAAACAAAGTTCTATCATGTAGAACTTAAAGAAACACATAGCAAGCAAGTTCTGGGTGTTGTCTAAATAGAACCTCCCTCTGATTAAATAGTAAACCATCTTCCCCATTTTGTATACCAAAGCTGAAAACAAGTTTCTGGACAGATGCTGCTGTGCATGAGATGATGTGAGCTATCACTGCTGTCTGTAGACAAATAATACTCCCTCCTTTCTTTGATCTTATTCTTACTGCTCTCAGCCAGGGCACCTATTTTCTAACAGAATAACAGGTTCTTCAAATATTGTGCTTATCCTGCACTTAAATGTATGAGACATTGTATGTACAGTGAGCACATATGTGCTATGTTGACACACACCTACACATATATGTCTTAATGCTAAAACTCACACCACACTAATCCAGTGGAAGATCACAAGAAAGTATCTTTTTCTATTTGTTGTTGTTGTTGTTGTTTTTCATGTAGGAGCCAAAGGCACTGTGGAAGAGAAGGGGAACAAAGGAGATAAAGGAGAAAGAGGACGACCTGGGAAACTGGGTCCAAAAGGAATTATCGGGTCAGTGGGTTACAAAGGTCAGAAGGGAGAGCTGGGACTGCAAGGACAAAGGGGCTTAAAAGGAGACATTGGGCCCATAGGTCCAAAAGGGACAAAGGGTGAAATTGGCCACCCTGGAAGAGTTGGTTTCCCAGGGCCAATTGGCCCAGCTGGAAATCCAGGTCCTAAAGGTAATGCTGGAGATCTGGGGCCACAGGGTAACCCAGGAGTTCAGGGGGAAAGAGGCTTGAAAGGAGACAGAGGAGATAAGGGGAATGTAGGTGCCCCAGCAGTCCTGCCAAGGAGTGCTTTCAGTGTTGGCCTTACAACTGCCACCAAATTCCCCCCCCCGAATCGTCCGATCAAGTTTGACAAGGTGCTGTATAATAGTCTGAATGACTACAACTCAGTTACTGGCAAATTCACCTGCAAATATCCTGGTGTTTACTATTTCACCTACCACATCACTGTCTACTCAAGGAACGTCCGAGTAGCTCTAGTTAAAAACGGCATCAAGATGCTGCACACAGTGGACAGGTACCAGAGTGGTGAGGACCAGGCCTCGGGAGCTGCCATTCTCGAGCTACAGGGAGGAGACGAGGTGTGGCTGCAGGCTCACCAAGGAGAGACTTTCAACGGGCTGTTTGCAGACGCTGATGATGATACCACCTTCTCGGGGTTCCTCCTGTTCAGCACCTCTCACCTGCTGGAGCCGCTGCCGTCGCCTGCCGCATAACTCCACGTTACCTGTGAATGCTGGACGTCTGTGTCCTTCAGCCCTCCCTAATAAAGTTGTTATCTGCTGGCCAATTTCTACTGGATTCAACAGAAACCAGAAATCATCCAGGGAGGTACACTGAGGGCTGAAAGGGAGGTGTAGGACGGCAGGGTGGGTTGGGACCAGCTAGGCATCTCCCTAAATGTTGAGTACATTTTTTTTTTTGTTTCTAAACTGAAGTCATCACAGTGGGAAGGTGTAGGATCACACTACTTATATCTGTAGGAAACCAGGCTTCATTATGCACACAACTGCTCATTGCACAACTTACTGTGCTGAAGTTTTCAGGACCAGCTGCTAAAACAGAGCTCAAGGCCTCAGAGCCCTGCTCAGAAGAGTTTGAATTTAACACCTTCTTGTCCCAGTCACAAGGTATCAGGTGTTTATTTATTAAGCTGTCCTAATCTACTGTTGTCAGCTTTGCTTTTTAAAACTCAAAATAAAAGAAATTCCTCATGTGCATAAACTGTTTTTATGGCTGCAGTTGCAGGACCCTTGGTTTCAGCAACAGCTTCTGCATAAGGAGAGGACAGCTCTAAAGAATCTACACATTACTGGTTTGGTGACTTACTGTAGCTATACAGGGGTGCATACACCAGTTCTAGAGGACAAATGTTTTAAAATAAAGTGGGATGAAATAAACAATAAAATTTAAAGTTCTGGAATTATGACATGTAGGTCACTGCCATCTTGTATAAACATTACGCAGCAGTTACTTCCAAGCCAGTTTCTGTCTTTCTAGGTGGCATGCATAGATGGACTTGAAACTTGGTTAGTTTACATCCAACTATTTCAAAATAATTTTTTAACTTAAAATTAGCATAGTTTGATACCTCCACAGGGGCTGCTGGCTCTGTGGCACAAGTGAGTTTTGTTGCAGCTGGGTGGATTTCACAGCTTTTCAACATGGTAGATGAAGGTCTGAAAGAGAGCAAAATGGAGTGATAGGAGGAAGTGCCATGTGGGGTCTCTGATGTGGAACGGATTCTCAGTGCTGGTGCAAAGATACAGCATAACGCTGCTGTACTTCAGAATTAGCTGGTGCAAAACAAATTCTCTCAAATGCAAGATAACTTTTAATCAACACTGAAGCAGACATACTGGAGAAGTGATGGAGAGATATCTTCTGTGCCACAAAACTTTAATTTCTGGAATTTTTCTCAATTTTTTTTCTTTTTCCCCCCTTTTCCCCTAAAACTCAAAAATATAACAAAAGATGTTGGTAAGTCTCACTCCCTCCCCTTGAAAGAGAATAAAGCAGAGATGCTGATATGGGTCAGCATCGTGAAATTCAGTGCAAACGCCTTGTAGGCGCATGAGGCTTGGCTTTCCATCACCCCTAATGCTGGGGGGGGACACGACATCCCCACAGTTGCTGAACCCCGAGTACAGATCCCAGACCCAAAACGAACAGAGCGAGGTGGGTTTCTTCGGGAAAAAAAAACGGCTGCACTTCCCACATCTGCTGAATTACAGTGAAGGAGATACTGGGACTCCCCGTGACAGGTGAAAGGGTTATGTGAATTTTTCAGCAAAAGATCTTTTTCTTGTAAACCACAGGCCATCAGTTTGTGTCATAGAAGCATCTAGACCAAAAAAAAAAAAAAAAAAAAAAGAAAACAAAACACCACTTTAAAGTGGACTTAGTTTTAACTGGAAAACATATAGGGGAGGTTTCAGTCGGCAGGGCCCCTCCTCCCACCGCCGGGCCCTTCCCTTCCTCCCCGCAGCGCCGGGCCGGGCCGGGCCGGGCCACGGCCGCCCGCAGCCGGAACGGCCGGGGAGGGAGCGAGGGCGGCGGGCGGGCTGAGGGCGGGCGGCGGCCGGGGAGCTCCGCCTCCCTCCACCGCGGCCGGGCCTGGTGCTGGGGCCTGGTGCTGGGGCCTGGTGCTGGGGCCTGGTGCTGGGGCCTGGTGCTGGGGCCTGGTGCTGGGGCCTGGTGCTGGGGCCTGGTGCTGGGGCCTGCTCCGCCATGCTGTCCGGCTGCCGGCGGGCGCTGCCGGCGGCGCTGGGCCGGGCGCTGCGGGGCCGGGCGCTGCGGGGCCGGGCGGCGGGGCCGGGCCGCCGGGCCGTCAGCACCAGCTGGAGCCCGGTGGGCGCCGCCTTCGATGCGAAGCAGCAGCAGCAGCAGCTGCGCGGCAGCGCGGCGGGCAGGGAGACGGTGAGCGGCGGGCGGGGACGGGCCTGCGGCGGGCTGGAGGCGGTCCTGGCTGCCGGCAGCCCGGCGCTCGGCTGTTCTTCAGTGCAAATTTTTTTTTTTTTTTTTTTTTTTTTTTTTTTTTTTTTTTTTTTAAAGCTTCCGAATCGCGGTGCCGGGGGGACATCTTTGTAAGGGTTTGTTTTGGCGGTGACATCTTTGTAAGGGTTTGTTTTGGCGGTGACATCTTTGTAAGGGTTTGTTTTGGTTCTCATGAGCCAAAGCATTCTGTCTTCTGGACACGCGAGAGTTTGAAAATCAAAGCCTTGTTTATTTAAACATTTGCTTAGAGCCTCAATAGAGACCATAAGTATATATATATATATATATATGCATTATCCCTTCCACTGCTAACTCTTACCTGGCTGTGGCTTTTTTAATCCATCAGTGTCATGCCAGTGCACTCCTGCAGTGCCTCAAAATCAGATAGACTGATGATATCCTTTTGTGTGGATATCATTCTTAACATTCAATTGCTTGTGGCAAAAAAAAAAAAACAAACAAAAACCCACAACATTTTTTTGCTGGGTTTGTGACAGTCAGGCTTTTTGATTTATTTATTTTCAGGATGAGTCAGGTATGTTTGCTAATGAGAGTCCTGGGAATCTAAACAAGTTCCTAGACAGCATAAGATATGTACCTTCAGTGGCACAGTGCATGCAGAATGCTTACTCCTGTAAAATCCAGGTGTTAGTCTGCTGACTCAGCTGTTCCTGCCATGGTGCTCAGGCTGGTGAAGCTGTTCAACTCTGAGACTAAGGGATTCAGTGAGGACAAACCTGACCTCTGTTTATAAACCAGCACTTGTTTGGGAAACTTATTCTGGCTCTTCTACCTCTGCAGATACCCTGGTGTAAGTCTTGCTCCAGGAAATATTTCAGTTAAATATTTTGCATTTTCCTGGCCTAGGGAATGAGTTCTGGATTCAGTTGGCCCACGGAGAGGATGTAGAGTTCTTTGGGAATTAGAGATGTGTATTTCAGGCTTCCAAAGAGGCTGCGACAGGAAGGGTGTAAATGCTGAGGCCAAGCAAATAGAATAATGCTTCAGCTGTGCAGCCACACTGTTAAAGAATACAGAGACCTGCACACCAGGCTTCATTTTTTTTGCAATTTTTAGATTTGTATGTTGAACTTGGCAGTCATATGGAAGACAAGCTCCATGGCAAATTGATCTCTAAGAGAAGATATCTCTTGTCCACAAAGGACTACATGCGCAGGAGGAGCTCAGTTGGGAGAGTGAATGGTGATGTAGGGCAGCAGGAAGGCCAGGAGCTGTCTGGGATGTTGCAGGATGCTGCATCAGCTGGCTGAGGATCTGAGTGAGTCTCTTAGACAGCATACATTATGGAAAGGTGGTATGGTACACGTATATTTGTGTTTGTGTGCACGTGTTTATATACATGTGTAAATATATAAAAATATTTTTTTCAGTGTTCATTTCAGTCCAGTTCCTGTTTCCAAATAATAAATCAAAACATGTGAAGTGTGAGGAGACAGTTTCTGTTTTAGGGTGGCCAGCTTATAGTAAGAACATTAGGAGAGTTAAAAAAAAAAAAGAGGGGGGAGAGTACAGTTTTGGCAACAGTGGCAGGAAGAAAACAGGAAAAAGTGACTCAGAATGTCCCATATAGTTACTTTAGGGGATGCTTTTGCTTCAGAATGTATACTTTTACAGACAAGTTGTCAGTTTTCAGCTTTTAATTTTATTTGGGTAAATACTTGGAAGCTACATGCAAACCTGCAACTGACTGCTGTAGCACAAAAGAGTTTTCAGAAGGTGTATTGTAAAGTGACTTGCCTGCAGATTTTCAAATCCAGGTTGTAGTTTTTAGATGCTGAGGTTAAATTTGGGAAGGGATGGATGTTGTGTAAAATTGTGTACCTTGTACTGTTAGATGCTGTAGTTAGGAGGTAAGGAGATGCTCATGTTGCATTTAGGCAGTTGCAGAGGGAGTGTATTGCTTGCAGAGATGCTGTTTTATCTTAAATGAAGTGTTTTTACTGTTGTAGGTCTGTATTGTGGAACTGCTCTAGCGAGTAGTGATAGCAATTTTGTTTGATTTGCAGTAGGACCTCTAATTCTCTTCCACAAATGCAGAACAGAACTGCTGTCTGTGACTATCCTGCCCGAATCAGTGTGTTTACCTTGTCCTGTTAGACAGGACCAGGCTTGATACGAACTTCAAGAATAAAACTGTTCATATCATGAAATTTTTTGAGCTGTTACTGATCATTTCTTTGAGATCTGGTTCTGGTATTTGGGGCTCATTTAATGAGCCCGAGACAACTGTCCTGTTGCCTGCAATCCATTTGTATCTGCTCCTGGCCACCTTATTCATTGTTCTGGCACTCCTACTTAGTCCTGATATTCCTTGATAAGTCTCTTTTGCTTCAGGGGGATGATTTTCCCTCATTTCAGAATGTAAATGGACTTCCTATGATTTGTCTGGTGCCCGTGCTTTGGAAGTGAGATAAAAAACGCTTTGAGAAGAAGATGGGATAGGAGGTTATGGGGTGGAAGAAGAGAGTTTGTGAAGATTTGATGCCGAACTCTTAGGGCTTGCTGAGAACAATTATGGCTAAAAGAACCTCAGTGAAGTTTTGTTCTGGGAAATTAAGATGTTTTTGTGTGATACCACTGTCTTTAACTGATTTTGTGACTGTTCTCTTTACAAAGACACTCATGTAGGAATGTTTTAGTGAAGTGTAACAATATACTGTCTAGGATAATTTTGGTAAAATTTTGTGCTGATAATTCCATCCTGAAACAAAGGGGCAGATGTGATGTGTTCTCACTGTGTTGTGCACTGCAGGGTCTGTTTGGTGTTCCAGAACTGAGCTGTCCAGAAGGGTTTCAAGAAGCGCAGGACAAAGCTTTGCAAGAATCAGAACGGTTAGTCCAGAAGGCATGTTCAACACCACCTGGGCCAGAGACTGTAATGATCTTTGATCAGCTTTCAGATGGCTTGTGCAGAGTAGCAGACTTGGTAAGTGATTTTTTTTTTTTATTATTATTATTATTACTTGAAGCCACTTCTTTTAAATTGACTGATTTAATAAGCTTACACAACATTGCTCCTTTTTATGATTTTCTGCACTGCAGTAAATAGCAGATCCACACTGAAATTTTGTATTAAGACAGAAAATTAAATTGATTGAAAATTAATTACAAAAGCTTTTATCAAATGATAGCTAACTACAAATCCTGTCAAACTGTGCAGTTAATTCTAAGACAGGTGTAAAAATAGTATAAAGGACACAAGAAAAGTAACAGTGAAATCAGAATTGTATTTCTGCTGTAATATTAATACATAAGCTTTCCAGTGTCACTTACATTATAGAAAACAGGGGATTGCTCTCAAAGCTGGGCTTGCAGTACAGATGTTTTTAAATAATGAAAATTTATAGGTGGAGGTCCATAAAGAATTTACAGATTAAAGGCATCAGATAAAAGTAAACAGTATTGCTGTTTATTAACGCAAGAAAAAATGCAGCGGTTTCCTAGATTTCAGTTTCTGTGGTCCAAAGAATTAGAGTACTTAGTCTGATATTCTGTATCACAAAATGTTAAATTTAATGGAGAACTTCATATTGTGCTCTGGAAACTGTTTGCCCGAAGTACATATTATATCAAAGCATCATTCTTCGTTTGAAGGAAGCAGACCCAACTTTCATACTGAAATCAGTTCTTAGTAAATAGGTTACTGAATTTTTTTACTTTGGTTTTCACATTCAGATTTCTCTGTGTGTTTTCAGTTCTCAAATCTGGTTTCTAACTCTTTTCTAGAATTAAGACATGTTTTGTGCACTTTTTCCTTCTGAAAATACTTAACATGCTCTGTTGAGTCACTAATTCTCCTTTTGTCTCTTATTTTATATAGACTATGCCTAATTCCTCTTAATCAATCAATATCTAACTAAATCACTAATATCATAATTCAGTGGTCATAGTTTTGTATCAGTTTGCTGAGTTAAAATTACCTCCTGTGTACTACTTCCAGCTTTATAAGTTCAGAGATGCGGAGTTTGCAGAGCTCTGTCTAGAAGCAATTTGGTGATTGTTATCTGTTGGCAGTAATTTTGAGATCTGCTATTCAGCACCTATTCTGTCAATAATATACAGGATTTTAAACAGATTCTCAGATACAGAAATCCTAAGTCTGTAACGTTTGTAAGGTTGCCTTTTCAATCAAATGGCAATCCTGCTGTTGAACAAAATCAAGCTTGTTTATGTACTTTCTGTAAAATTATGCTGAATGTCTTCAATGTATTCCTAATCTTTAATTAAGTATATTCCTAATCTTTAATTAAGTATATTCCTAATCTTTTATTCTTTATCATTTCAATGCCAGAACATCCCTGAATTCCTGTTGGCAGTCATGGAAGCACCTAGGTCTCCAGCACCCTTTTAGCATCCTTCTAGCCTTCTGAACTCCTTTAATTATTTGGATACCTAGTAAGAATCAGTAAATCAAATAAAAACCCTGTTCTGGATCCAGAATAACTTTAAGGTTTTCTCTTTAAACATATTTTTGGAGAGATACATTCACTGTCTGATACAATAGTTTCTGCAAATAGATTATACAGAACTTTAGAAATAAATTTAATTGAAATGGAACTACTTGAGTGCAACTTTGTTTATAATTAAAAATTTTTTTATTTGCCTTTTTGTCTCACTGTTTTCTTCTTCTACTATGTCAGGCTGATTTTGTGAAAATTGCCCATCCTGACTTTGCATTCAGGGAGGCTGCTGAAGAAGCTTGCAGGAACATTGGAACTGTGGTAGAGAAGTATGTGTGCTTTTTTTGGTTGGTTGGTTGTTTTTTTTTTGGTTGGTTGTTTTTTTTTTTTTTTTTTTTTTTTTATTATTTCCATTTACATCTTTAAAAATGACTGTCATATCATCTATGAAAACTGCAATCAACAAAGAAGTATTGAGGAAGGATTTGCACATGGAAACAAAGTATCGGTCTTGCTGTTACAAATATTTAAGGATTTAGCTTTGTTACAGTGTCTCATGAAAGGTTATTCTATTTTAGTTTCAATTTATGTTCTGAACAGTTTTTAGGTTAGCAACTGACTCTGTGTCACTGAAACCAGTGAAAGTTTCAAATCTACATTTTTCTAGGACTTGTGACAGTTAGCTAGCTGTTGTAGAGCGCATGTACAAAATGCTTATTTGTTTTTAAGATTTAAGCTGCTATATTTCACAACACCTTTTCTTCTGGTTTGTCTACCCCTTGAATTTCAACCAGTGAGTGGGATATGTGAAAGAGGAAATGATAGTCTCCCATTAAAAGGAATGTTTGAGGATGTGTCTGTCTAGGGCTGTGGTATGTGCTTGGTCTACCTTGGCATGCTTGTGATTTATTTAAAAACCTATTTTATAGAATATGTTCTTAAAGACTTCTATTTCTGAAGTGTGGCTCTTTTTTTTGTCCTTTTCTTTCTTTTTAAAAAATATCTTAAAACCTAAAATCCGGAAAGTTACCTCTGTGGACCTTGACTACAGTGAATTGCTTTGCTTCTCGTCTGCTTGTGCTGGCAAGAAGGTGGAAAGGGGTGATCTTTAACCTCCAGATGCACTGTTCTTTCAGTGTCTTCCCTTCCCATGGAAATCAGTAGTCTTCTTAAGTGAAAGCTTTTCCAAGCAGTACTGTGAAGGTTCCCCAGAGTCTGCTGCTTCCCTCAGGATTCCAAATGTGTGGGGGCAGTGACGTGTTGACCTGGTGTTCCACAGTAAGTTGCAGAGGCAGTGAAGCCTTTTGTACCCAGAGGAGGACAGCAGTGCATCAGTTTGTTTAGTAAGCCTTGTGACTAACGTGTCTGGCTGAAAAGAGAATTCTAAGATTAAATTCAGCAGAAACTTTTGTTTTGGTCTTGCCAGCATGTTTGGAAAACCTTTCACTTGAAACTGGATTTTTCAGGACTTAGGTTGTTATGTATGGTGTGCTCATTCTGACTTTTAATATCTAAATACCACTTCAGATTTAAAATTTGTAGAAAGAAGAAAGTAGTCACAAATTAATCGGAGAGGTTCATACACTATTGTAAATGCTCAAAACTAGCTATTGTTGAATGTTTTCATGGGCAAATGGTATCCCTCAGGAACTACTAACAATACATACCTGGTTTTAGCCACTTTTTGACAGAGTGCTGGGCTTCTTATTTAGCACCTTCTGTACAGAGCCTTTTCTGAAGTACAGGCATGATGCAATGTCATCTTCTGTCTCTGAATTGGGTATTGGTAATTATTAAGTTCATTTCACAAATGGGGCTGCAGAGGCTTCCTGCACCTCAGCTGATTTAAGAAGTTAGTGTTCAAGACCGTGAGATGGGAGGCTGCTGCCCACCACAACTATGCTCATGTATATGCATGTTTCATTCCCTGCTCTGATTCCCACCCAATAATCCAGGTCGACATACATCCTTGTAATTAACATGCCAGCAAATCCAATGGACATAGTATTGACTGGCACAGGGACAGGGATGAGCATCTGGAAATGTCCTGGGGACAGTAAGCTCTTTACTTCAGTGGCAGCCAGAAGCACATTTATCTGATGGTAAACTTGAGCACAGGTTTTCCTTTAATGGAGTGCTTTCAAAATAAGGATTAGAAAACAGAAGTCCCACCTGTATGCTATTGCCATGATTATCTTTGTGCATAAAAAATAAGCTGTCGGTCTTAGATTTGCTTGTATTTGCCACAAAATGCCGTCCAGTATTTTCCTATTGGATGCACAAGACCTGTTTCTATGCCAGTTTATCCACACATCTTTTTTATACAAATTTTGTTGTTTTTAAGTGTGGTTGTGAACCAGAAAGCATTTTCAAAATACAATCCTTGGGTTTTAATGTTTCAGTAAATACTAAGCTTTGCCTTTGAGTAATACCAAGAGTCTGAAATACTAGTGTTTGTTGCTAATGCGTGATTCTTTTACTCTCTATCTTTACAGATTAAATACAGATGTTGAACTGTGTCAGAGTTTGAGACGTCTGCTAGCTGATGAAATTGTTATGAGTTCCCTAGATCCGGAAACCAGGTACTTAACAATGCTTATAGATTTAGATTTTTAGATAGTATATATCGTTCCTTATTGTGCTTATATTTTGTATTTTGTTAAATTAATTAATACAACTGGAAAACATACCACATTGGTTACTAATTTATTAGTCACTACTGAGTTACCTGCACAGGAGTTATGGAGTTTGTAGTTGTGTAGTCTTGGGGGATGTCTTTGTGGCTGTAGAGCACAAGATGTATTTAGGCTGAATAACTGAGATCTGCAAAAACTAAAAAATGAGAATTTAAGATTTTCTTCAATAACACAATTTTGATTAAAACGAGATACTGTACTCTGGTGTATATATCAGTGTTTTTAGCAATAAAAGTAGGGAACAGACTATATAATGATTTTAGTTTGTAGAAATTGATATATTTCAAAATAATATTATCAGTATATTTATATAAAGCTTACTTTATGATTGCTGTAAAATGTTTTATTAGCTGCTTATTCAGTTATAGTTTTGAATTATTTGTTAGCTGACATGGTTAGACGAGCTTAATGTTTGAGTAAGTTACTTCCTTCTTCCTCCTTTCCCCACTATTAAGGATGTTATATTTGAAGAGGTCTTTTTCTGGCCCGTGAGAATAAATGAAGTGTCAAAATGGTAATCTGCACAAATTGCTTAAACATATAGAATAATGTAATAGAAGATTATTTTTAATGCAGATGACTAAAATAACTACAGAGGAAAAATCATGATTCACTGAATAAACTGTTAAGGACATAAACCATAAAAAGTCTGTGTCCATAATAAGAATACTCGTATAACTGTGGTGTTATTCTCTGTAAAACATGAAACCTAAGTAACTATTAAGGGCAAAATCTGTTAAGAAATTATGCTTACTATAAAATGAGGCTGTTTTAACGGGGATTTACTGTATTTTTAGGAGAGTGGCAGAACTTTTTATGTTTGATTTTGAGATCAGTGGCATTCATTTGGATGAAGAAAAGGTAATTTTTGGCTACAATATATGAACAGAAATTTGCCTAACTACCAAAGATGAGATAATGAAAAGTGGGACATGAATCGTGATTCTGGGCCAGTTTGTCCTCCAAGATTCCCATTGTCCTCTGTGAAATTTTGTCTTCTCAGAAGTGATTGTCTATTTTAAATCACTTCTAAAGTGAATTTTTTATGTTGTTGTAGATGTTAGTTGGCTGTTCTACCCAGTTTGGCCCTCATCATTCCTCTGTCCATTCTGAAGAGTTACAAGCAAGACCTGGGATCCTGCTTTATTTGATTAGTGTCTGCATCAGATATTTAAAATAGCTGCTTAACTGCCTGGACAACCTATTTACAGAGGGGGAAAAGCAGCACCCCATGCACTGTGATGACAGGCTAATCAAGTAGAGTGTTTTAGAGGGAATCCGGTGTGTGTCCAGGCTCTCTTTTGGTGCTCACATAACCAGAAGTTGTAAATCTTCTTCAAAATTGAATCTCTGGTCGGATTACCTCCGTTGGAGCTTTTACCTCCTTTTGCATGTAGTTAGTGATGGATTTGCCAAAACCATCAGCTTTCACCATGCTTTGTGGTATGGATGCTCTGTTGGGTGTCTGTTCATAGCTCATGTCCCTGTATAAAGCTAATACCTTGTTTATTGGAGTCATCGCCTCCAAAAAGATCTGTACAAAGGCTCTTTTATGTGGTAAAGTTACTCTGAAAATCGTGGTTGTGATGGTGTTTTGTGACCTGGAAAATGCTTCTAGAATATATTTTTACAATTACTTTGTACAAAGGACAACTCTGAAACTTGCACTCAGGATTTTATGTCTGATTTGACTATTGGTTCTATGGTGCTTCATCCCCTTTCAGTTACAATTTCACTTGTCCCTTACTTTTGCACATTTTCTTCTTCCTTCACTGCCTATTCCACTTTTCTTCTATTGCTTGCTGCTCAGTGTTTCTTTTCAATTCTCCTTTCAGACTTTAGAAATCCTTCACTGTTGGAAGTTGAAATTTACTTCTGCTCTAAAGAATTTCTGCTTTTTAAAATAAAACTCAAAATAGGTATTTTAAAGAGTAAGGGTGGAATAGGAGGACGGAGATTGGCAGGTTTTGTCATTCTTTGGACTTTACAAGTATGTTGTATCTGCATCCTCATCCTTTTTTTTTGAGCTGTGAACCCACAGACAACAGAGAGCATACTCTACTAATATGAGTAAGTTCACTGAAGCAAATCTTACAGTAAGGTTAAATTTGTGAAATACTGTAGTGATGGTGATAAAGCCCTAAATCACAAACTCCTCAGGGAAAGGTTGAAATACTGTAAATGCTTTATGTTCTTCAGAAAATAATACAATACCAACAGTAACAAGAGAACTGTAATTCTGTATCTGTTTCAGGATGCTAGTAGGATTTATCTGTCTGGATGATGCTTTTTTTCTCTTCTGTGTTTTACATGACAATCGTATTAAGCATAGTTTTATAAGTGCTTTCAAAGCAGCTAGCAAAGCTTATGTAAATTCTACTTAAACTTCACTGTACATTTTCTTACTGTAGAAACATAGACATTTTCTTTAAAATTTCAATCCTGTATGAAATTATAGATCTGTATGAACATCTGATCTTGTTGACTTCAGCACTACATTAAGATTTTGTTGATGCTGTGGGTTGAATCTTAAATGTTGTATTTTCTGCTTCATTTCTGGAAAAGTCCTTTAAGGATTTAGAAACTTTGAGTTCTGCTTATACTATGTCTGAAAATATTATGTATTTTGTACTTTATTTTTCTTACAGCGTAAAAAGGCAGTCAACCTCAATGTCAGAATATTGGATTTATGCAATGAATTTCTGACAGGAACTCACCTTCCCAACAAGATTGACAAACATGTTTTGCCAGAGCATATTCGGTATAATTTTACAGCTGAAGGCAATTACTTACAAGTTGCTGGTCTGCATGCTGATTGTCCTGATGATCTGGTGCGTATTCTCCTGAGTTTGCTTTGGCATACTCTGTAACAAAAACGTGTGTCAGTTATTTTACTCGTTACTGAGGCAAATGCATATGGTTTATGATTACGATGCTATGACTGACAAGGAAGCACTGTATTAGAACATAATAATCAATGGCAGCCTTGGCTGTAACAGCAATGAAATAATGGAAGTGAAGATCTTGAATGGATTGAGGAAGAAGAGGGGTGAAATACAGACCCTGGATATCAGGCAAGCAGACTTCAGCTTATTCAGTGAACTGGAAGGTGGGGTCCCATAGGATGCAGCTCTGAAGGGTAAAGGAGCTCAAGAAAGCTGACAGTTTTTTAAAGGAAGCATCCTCCAAGCACATGAGGATACTAAGATACTCAGTATCAGTACATCCTGATCCTTAGAAAGCCAAGCAGATGTATTGGGAACCAGGCTTGGCGAGCAGGGAATTCGTGACAAAGCTTCGTGTCCAAAAGATAGCAGACTTGAGGTAGAAGCAGGTACAGGATACAAGGGAGGAATTTAGAAATATTGTCTGTACTTGTAAGGATGATGTCAGGAAGGCCAAAGCTCAACTGCAGTTGAGACTTGCAAGGGATATCAAAGCAACAAGAAGAGCAACTGCTGCTGCGTTAATACTAAAAGGCTGGACAAGGAAAAGGCAGGCTCAGTGCTGAGTGAGGTGGGTGACTTAGCGGCAGCAGACACAGGTAAGGTTGAGGTGCTGATTGCTTTCTTTGCCTCAGTGTTCACGATTGATGTCTCCCGGCCCACTGTGCTAAGTGAAGGGGTTCTAAGAGAAGAAGAACCAGCAGTAGATGAGGATCCAGTTTGGGATTATTTGAGAGAACTCAACCTGTACAAGTCCTTGTGACCAGACAGGCTGCATCCAAGTGTCCAGGGAGACCTGGCTATTGTCCTTGAAAGTCTTGCTGTCTTTGGTAGTCTGTGAAGATCAGGGAAGAACTCTAATGACCGGTGGAAATAATATGTTCCACACATCTTCAGAAAGGCCAAACCCCCCCAGATTGGAAAACTATGAGCAACTTAGCTTCACTTTGATCCCTAGGAAGGTTATGGAGCAATCCAAGTTAGAAGTTTACCGTCTGGATTAGTGGACAACCAAATAAATAAAAAACTTCAGTAAAAAACTACTCATTAGAGGTTGAAGTATTGTACTTTACTGGAAGGATGGTAATGAAATAGTGTTGCAGGGGTTTGTCTTGGGACCTCTATCTAACATCTTTATCAGTGACCTAGAGGAAGTGACAGTGCTTGCCTACAAGATTTTCAGGTGATAGCAAATTGGGAGGAAGATATGCCGAAGGGCAGGGATGACATTCAGAGTGGCCTAGAAGCTGAGGGAATGGTTCAGTGGGAACCTTATATAATTCAAGAAGGACAAATATGAAGTCCTACATCTGGAAAGGGAGAATTTCTGGCAGCGGTTCAGGCTGGGACTGCCTGTCTGGGTCTCATCTGTGGAAAAGGCCCACAGGGTTGGTGAGCAACAAGCTGAGCATGAGCCAGCAGTGACCCTGGCACCAAAAAGGCCAACAGCTTCCCGGGCTGTATGAACAGGGGCAGAGCCAGAGACTGAAGGAAGAAATTACAGCTCTTTACTTGTCACTCTAGGAGTGACTTCAGCGGAGGCCACCAAGATGGCCAGGAACTGGAGTGCTTGCACTGTGAGGAGAGGCTGAGGGCTCTGGGCTCGTTCACCCTGTAACAGAGGTGACTTTGGGGAGACCCTGACAGCAGCCTGCCAGTACCTATGAGGATATCATATTTCAGAGTGGTGCATGACAGGAGGACAAGTGGCAACAAACACACATTGAAGTGAGAAATGCCAGTTGGAGAAGTTCTTCCTGATGACGATACAGAAACAGTGAAACAGAGGGGTCGTGCTGTTTCCAGGGTTTCGGCACCTGGCTGGAAAAAGCTTTGTGCAGCTTGTTCTTACTTCATAGCTGACCCTGCTTTGTGCAGGAGGTTAGAGTAGAGACCTCCCGAGGTCACGTCCAACCTGAATTATCCTGAATATTCTCATTTTAATTATTGCTAGTGATGCTTTTCTAAAGAGAATTCAGTTAGAGTTTGTTTATAAATTGAAAATTAATTTAGTCTCTTTGAAATGTGACAGTGGTTCCTTAGTCTTTTAGGTATGACTATAGGATCAGCTGTGTATTACCAGTGGTCTGTTTTTTACTTTCTATATAGTTAAGTCATCAAGGTGACTTTGAAATCTTTCTTGTCAAGAAAAAAAGAAAAGCTTATTGTGGTAGAACCCAAGCTCCAATGTTTATTTTCTGTAAGAAATTAAAAATGAATTAGATTATGGCACTGATAGGATGTAAATAAAGGAATAATACTCATTGCATGTTATCTGTAAACTCTCGTTCTGAAAATAGTGTGATCTGTAGAATTGCTATTAAAGCTATGAGTAATATATCAATTAAAGAACGCAGTTCTCAGAGTCACATCTTTGGAAATCATATAATTTATGTTGGAAGGGACCTCTGGAGCTTGTCAATTTGAGTTTGATCCCGTTCAGATCAGGATCAAGTAGACCAGGTTTCTCAGTGACATGTCCAGTTGAGTTTTGAACACTTTCCAAGGATGGAGATTCCATTAGTTATCTGAGCAGCCTGTTTGATCACCATCACTGTTTTTTTTTTTTTTTTTCCTGAGAACAAATTGGAATTTTTCATCTTCCAACTTGTGTCCATTACATCTCCTCCTCTTGCTCTGCACCTCCTGCACATGCAGCCTGGCTGCATGTTCTCTATGCCCTACTGCTAAGTAGATATAGATTAAGATCTCCTTTGAGCTTTTTCTTCTTTAATCTGGACAAACCCAGCTCTCTCAGCCTCCATTCTGTGTCATGTGTTCCAGCCCCTAAACATCTTGGTGGCCCTGTGCTGGACCCACTCCAGTATGTCAGTGTCCTGTGGAACCCAAGTCCGGACACTGTACCCCAAATCTAGTCTGGACAGTACCAAGTAGAGGGAAGCAATCACATCCGTGGACCAGATGGCTGTACTCTTTCTAATAGAGCTCAGTATGCTGTTGGCCTGTGCTGGCGCACTGCTGAACCATGTTCAAGGAATAATATAACTTATTTTATTTGCTTTTTAAAAAATGAAAGCCTGGTGGAACAGAACAGGTACGAAATGACTTGTGAATTATTATAGTCAGATTTTTTATAAATCCAGGACCTGCATTCTTGTTGGATATATTATCCAAGAGAGAAGCTTATTTCAAATGAAGAGAAGCATAAGTTGTTGGCTGGATTGCTTAAGCTTATGCCATATGTACAAAATAAAGATTATCTTCAATTGGTTTGTGAGACATAAAAGCATTTTACCAAATTTTCTGAGGCTTGATGTGATTTTTTTTTTTTGAGAGAGAGTTATGAAAAAAACCCAAACAAACCAGAAATAGGATAAAGACCGGTTGTCTGTGGGCAGATGGGCAGACTAATAGCTTGATACTTCAAAAGAAATAAGGCTTTTTTCTTCCTTTTTTTTTTCTCTCCCCGACCCTGTCTCTGGTTCTTATCAGATCCTTCCAAAAGCCAGCTTGACTGACATGCAGAGAACAATTTGGCTTTCTTTGGGTTTATTTTCAGAAGTTTTAGTGAGTTAAGACAGCCCACAGAGTGGTCTGAGAAGCACAGATGTTGGCAGAAGGAGGGAAGCAGAGCAGAGAGGAGACCATTGACAGCAATAGAGAACAGGAGCCTTTTTGGCAGTCTTGATCTGTTAGGTTGTCTCATTGCATTTCCTCATTCCATCTTTAATGGATAAGAGACCCATAATTGTCAGGCAGTTGTAATTACTATTGTTAAAAAGCTTTAGGCCTTTTATCAACAATACCAGAAAATACAGCTGTAATGCAATGCCAGATTTTCAACTGCATCGTTTCCCTTAAAAATTGCACTGTAGTAATGTGACCTTTTTATTTTTTTGTTTGTTTTAGGTGCGAGAAGCTGCTTACAAGATTTTTCTTTATCCAAATGCTGAGCAGTTGAGCCGTTTAGAAGAATTGCTTGCTAGCCGAAACAGTCTGGCACAGTTGGTTGGATATGACACCTTTGCCCACAGGGCTCTTCAGGGAACGATGGCCAAAAATCCAGGTATAAGGCATGTGTGGAAGGACATGCTGAAAAACAAATGCACTGCGTTAGGTCTGAGGTCAAAAGTTCTTAGCTTCTTTTGCCAAGTTTATATATACTTATTCCAATGAGGTATCTTACTGCAGTTACATTTTTGCTGTATACAATACTCATGCTTTCTATAAATGGCAATACTCACTGAGTAGGAACCAGTTTTTTGTTCAGAGTCAATGCTCGCTCCTTAGATTATAAAGTTGGCATTATCCCAGCGTGGAACAAGATAAATGTGGTACTAAATTCTCTTGAAGTGATGGCACAGTGGTCAACAGAGTAGTTTGTTGTGCTAAGGGAGCTTGTTTTGTTTGGAATGTTTTGATGTAAACTTAGCATCTTTTAAGGGAAGAAATCACTTTCTTAATTCCACTCCCTTCATTTTACTTCTAGAGACAGTAAGACAGTTTCTGGAGAAGCTTTCTGACCAGTTGTCTAAAAGGTATGTCTTTTTCACTAAGTTATTTTTCTAACCATACTCTTTATTTCAATAATAGAGGGACTTGTGCACTAAGAAGTCAGTCAGTGCTGCTTGTTATATGGTCTGATGAAACAAAAAAAGCAAGACTTTCTCAGACATTCAAGGGGAGCTCTTGGCTTAGAATAAATTCTGTATCTGTGATCAGAGAACACCCAGGACTGAATGCAACAAGTGATGTGCCAAGAACTGCAGACAACAGCAAACAAGAAGACCAAGTTTAAGTGTTGAAGAACACCTTTCATTGTCTTCATCCTATACTCAACCATGTATTTTACATCTGTAAGCAAATTCCCCTGTTTGTCCTTCTTGCCTCCCTTAATTCCACACAGCACAAAACAGTTTCATCGCTGTGTATAAATGGGGTGTATTGTAAGAAGGAAAATCTTTGAAGGTGTACAACCAGAGTAAGAGTGACTTGATTTGAAAGTACCTGAATGACAGAAGCAGAATGAAAAAGTTCTTTTACTGTAGTATATGGGCCTGTCATTTTACAGGGTAATCTCTATAATCTCTAATAGGCATTTTCTTAGGATGGAGTATTATTGCGTACTGTATTTCATTGCCCAAAAAGTCATCCATTAACACTTTGATCATAATAAATATTTTTCAGAACTCAAAAAGATTTTGAAATGATGACAAAGACGAAAATGAAACTCAACCCTCAGAATTCAGTAAGTTAAATTTTTATATGTGGTTTTCTGTTTTGTTTAAAAAAAAAAAACCCAAAATATAAGCTAACCTTGTTCTACAAGAACAATACAGTATAAGCTAACCTTGTTCTACAAGAACAATTAACTCTATTTTAGTGTACAATACGTAGCATAATTAAAGAGAAACTTTTTGTCTTCTGGCTTCAAATGCTGTTTGACTGCTTAGCTGCTATTTGTATAAAAAACAAGTACTGAGTGTGAGATAACTGTTGGTTTATACAAAATGATACTGAGATAACCAAAACAGAAAGTGGTCAAAGTGAACATGACTTTGTTTTGAATTAACTGATTCATTTGAAAAATAAAGGCTGTACTTTAGGTTAGATGCATGTCCAGTTATATATCCTAATTCTGTACATAACAAGGTTTATCTTTTTATTTGAATTGAGTGTATTTTTTGAAATCTGATATGAAGGACCATTATAGATTTGAACAAGAAGTACCATCTTCAAGCAAATGTTAAAAAAAGGTTCAAGTTTTGATATATGACACTACTTCTGATGATGCTTTTAGCACTGAATGTTTCTCATGTTTTAAAGTTCTGTGACTTGTCAAAACTGCAAAAATATTCAGATGAAACAAAACTTTTACTTTGGGTTCACTTGTCCATTGTTGTAATTATAAACTGGAATTCTCTTTCAGAAGCTGATGCCGTGGGATCACCCTTACTACAGTGGTGTCCTTCGTGCTGAGAGGTAAGCTCCTTATGTTCATGACTGTAATGTAAATGAGTGTCTATTTCATTCCTTGCAACAAGGATAAAGTCCTCAAAGTAAACAGGATTTCCTTCTCTGAAGATGTGCTTCAATATGAAAAAATAAAGAGTATCTTGTGGGGCAGTTTGTAACATTTCTTAGTTACTGCTGGAATGTCTGTAGAAGTTTTCAGCTCCTCTGTTGTTTTATGGGGAAGTATTGGCCTCCTTTGAAGATATGAGGATGAAACTGTTTCAGAACAGCTAGAAAATCCTTATTCTTGGTTTGGTTTTAGCTTTTAGCTGAGCTGCGGTAATGTTTAAAAATAAATTTTGATGACTGAATACAATCCAACTTCTCTTATATTTTAACTGTGTTGTGCTCACCGAACATGCAGCTATCATCCCCTTATACAGACTTGAAATAGCAACTTCTGTTTTACTGTTTATGGACAGAATTCATTCTTATCTCTCCTGCAAAGACTGGGAAATAAATCCTCTACATGGACTTAAATAGTGCACAAGACCTCTGCACATAATGAGATGCCAGCTCTGAAAGATGAGCTCTGCATGTTGCTTTTTTTAGATCAGCAGCAGTGACCTTTTAGGTTTGTGTTGGAAAAGATAATTTAAAGTTGCACTTCTCTCACAAGAAAAATCTTCCTTCACTGCAGATTTGTAGGTTTTTGTTTTTAAATAAACTTAGATGGGATGCATCTGATTAAAGTAGCAGTTTACTTTGGATCAGAAAGCTATGATAGTATAGACATGGCATGGAAGGATTGGCCAGCAGTTGGCCAGGCTGTTCTGCTGCTTTCTTGTACTTTGTTACTTAGGTTATAGTTTTATGAGCAGCAGCTCTAATACTGGCCTTGATTTAAGCTACTGCATGCTCAGATGAGAACTGAGCTATGTATATACAGCAGCGTTCGTGTCCTGGGTGTGCAGAACTTGTCATGCAGAGGAGGAAGAGGGATGTCCAGCTGCTGGGTCCGCTCCCAGTAGCCGGTGCTGGAGCACATGGCACTCCACGGTGTATGTGTGAATTGCTTGTTTGTGGCACAGCCTGGGAGTGGCTGCTTTTGTTTTAAACTGGACAGGTAGCAGACCTGCTTCTGTGGAAGTGGGAACAAAGTAGTGGTAATACTGGAGGAGAGTCAAGGTTCATCCAGCTGCAAAACCTATCTTAGCAGTGGTCAGTAGCATTCTGTGGAAGAGCACTGTCATATTCATTCAAGATATTATCTTGTAGCTTATGGATCTCCTTTACCTTGCCTGTATAGTATCTTCAAAACAGCAGGAGTTACATTTTGATACATAGTGCTTAACATTACTGTCAAGGGTTGATGAAATTTGTTGTCTACGTATCCTATTTTTTTTTGCATTTCCTATAGTGTCTTTCTCTGTTTTCAGAATTAGTGTGTCCTGCAAGGGTTAGAGTGTTAGGTGTAGAAGGCTCTGTGTTTGTTTATTTCTCCTCCTGGGGGAGTGTGTTCTGATACTGTTTTATTGTCCTTCTTGGATCATCTCATGGAGCTAACCATATTGTAATTGAGGTGCTGATGATCACAAATAGATTGTTCTGCTCATTTTAGCATCAGGAAGAAATCAGGAATAAAAATGTTTCCCTTTTTGGGGGGCTTTGTAAAAGTTACTTTACTTTGAGAATTGCATGGTAGCTTTATGAAGGGAGAGCGGCAGGTAAAACAGACCAAGACATTAGCAATGTATCTTTGCTATTTTTTATGTATTTGGGCACCAAGTCTGGAAGCTGTACCAGTGTGAAGAATCTCCTGAACCTATGTAGGAACTGTCCTGGGTTGAGTGAGTGGTGGGGTTTTTTGGTAGCAGGGCAGGGGGCTATAGGGGCGGCCCCCTGTGAGAAGCTTCTCGAAGCTCCCCCAGCTCCAAGTCAGCTTCACCTCTGCACCAAAACTGAGCCCATCAGCTGCGCCTCTGCGATAACGTATTTAAGAAGGGACGTGGTGAGGAGCAGTGGGACTTGTGAGGAGGAGTTGCGGCAGCTGCGTGAACACCAAGGTCAGTGGAGGAGCGGAGGAAGAAAGGAGGGGGGAGGTGTGCCGGAGCAGAGACCCCCCTGTATCCTGTGGGGAGACGGCAGGGTGGCCCCCCCTGCCACCCATGGAGATCTGCAGTGGAGCAGACACTGATTTATGGCCTGTGTTTTTTTGCCGGGATGATCAAGGTGCTGTGCCTGAAGAAGGCCAGGGTCTTGTGGGAAGAAGCAGCCCCTGCTGCTGTAATTCAGTGCTGGGAGGATTGCAGCATGGGGGTGTCCATGTTGGAGCAGCTCGGGAAGGGCTGCAGCCTGTGGGAGGGAATCCAGTTGGAGAAAGTTGGTGACGCACAATGGAGCAGTGTGGGAAGCGCTGCGGCCTGTGGGAAGGACTCATGTCGGAGAAAGTTTGTGGAGGACTGTCTGCTGTGAGAGGGGGACCACGATGGAGCAGGGGGAGAAGTTCCAGAAGCTCCCCCCACCGAAGATGGAAGAAGCAGCAGCACTGACTGCACCCCCCCATTCCCTGCCCCTGCACTGCTGGGGGGAGGAGGTAGAGATACTGGGAGCAGAGCTGAGCCCGGGAAGAAGGGAGGGGTGGGGGGAAGGTGTTCTCAAGACGTGGCAATGCTTCTCACTGTCCTGCTCTGTTAAGTGTTGTTGTTAGTGTCTGTAATAAATGTATGTTCTTTTTTTCTTCCCCTAACGAGTCTGCCTTTTGCTCGTGACCATAAAGGGTGATCTGCCCCTCCCAGTCCTATCTCAAACCTCACGCCTGGCTCTCTGACCCTCTTATTGCCGGAAGAGAAGGGAGAGAGATTGGCTGAGTGGTGTTGGGCTGCCAGCCAGGCTCAACCCATGACAGACCTCCCAGATTACAATGCAGGATTGGAGTCCAACCTTTTTCTTCCTCCAGTTTGGGCAGGGGTATTTTTTTCTGGCAGGAACACAAGCATCTACAAGACAGGAAAGGAAAAGTAGTTTTCATCTCCATTGTGTGCAGCAGTGTTTCGCTAAAAACCAAGGTCTTAGGTCTTTCACTGGCCTGTTTTCTTGATAGTGGACTGCCTTTGGGAAAAGTTTTTGATCTGGCAGTGACTTAACAATGCTTTACATTCATTCTGCCCATATTGCAGGCATTTAACAGGGTGTTGGATACTGGCTAGTCAGCCCTGAAAAGTAAAACTTAGTTTTCCACTGCACAGTATCAGTGGCTGTGCTTTATGACTGAAACTAGTCAAAGAGCAGTCATACAAAAAACAGAGGACAAGAATATACCTTGTCATGTCTGTGCCCTAAACGTGTTCTGTGTGCCACTTACTGACTATGTAAATGTGAATTCACTATCCTCTATCTTGTATTTCTACTTCTGTTTGACCACATCTTTTCTTGAAAGCCTCTTGGATGCTATGGTATGTTCAGTTCAGTGCTTTTGTAGCTGGGAGAACCATATCTGTCACAAAGCTTCATACTAGGAGGAGTTTGACTTTTGGCTATTTGTTATTAGTCTTTTTGTAACTGAGCCAATTATCTTACAGCAGTAGGTAATGTCTCTAAGGAAAAGTGACATTGTTTTCCTTGGTTTTGTTTTTGGATTTTTTTTTTCTTCACTGGGAAAATAATTTACTCTTGTTTGTTTGTTTCTTTTTGTTTTATTTTTTTTTTTTTTTTAATCAGATCATGTTTCATTTTATTTACTTATAAGAGAAATAAATAATTTTTACTTATTATATCCTATTTTATTTTGCGTTTTTGCATCATGTAATGACAAAAACATGTTTTTGTGCAAGATATCTTTGCGTGTCATGCGTTTCTCCTGTTCTTAGTATTCTTTGTTTAGTAGATTAGTTATTTTGTTCTTCAATGACTTCTCTTTTTTGGAATAAATTTACTTTTAGCTTTATGTCTTTTACAGAAATGCCATGGTCCTATTCGTAATAGTGCTGCATGCAGTGCATGGATTACATTTTTGTCATGTTTTGGGATTCCGTAGTAGTTTGTGTGTGGGATATCTGTATTGTTAGGAATTTGGTTTTTTTTTCTGCTTAGTTTTTGTTGAAAGGGAAGCAAATGTATGCTTGTGGGTATTTCTTTTTGATTACTGTGGTCACTGTTGTTCCAGCTGATGTACAGAACTGTAGTTTCCTGGATATTGTCAGCTACATAAGATGGAGATTATCTTTACAAACCTACATATAAAGCGAGAGGCTACAGCAATATCATTTATTGATTGAGTAATTTAGCAACATTCTAGTATGTTGCACATGCACCGGTAAGGTGTGCAAGAGATATTAGATGGGACAGTGTCTATGTCTGTTGGAAATGGTTTACTGTTTCCTATTATGGTCTATACGACTACATTTGCAAACAGAAATGTTGTGAGCAAACATTAGACAATGCGATCCTGATGTGATTTTTGCTTCTTTAGTTCTCTAGATTTTGACCAGCTACATCAGTTTGTCTCAAATGACACTGAGACTCATGACTTACTTTAATATGTCTGTTTTACATCTATATGTTGTATATTTTAAATGTATTTATGTATTTTATATTCCAAATATGTGTTTATGCAAAATTAGTACAGGATTATGGAAACAAATCCTTCATTAGATTCCTTATAATTAGTTTTAAGAGCTGGATATTTACTTCTGAAGAATGTAGGATATTAACATGCATCTGGACTATTGAATTTAATATTTGCTGTCATATCTGGTTGCCTTTATTTTCACTTTGCTTCTACAGTTGTAACCGACCATTTCTGCTGTTTTGTAAATTGAACAGCAGGAGGAGCTCCAGACATAATTCACAGAATACATTTTCCTTTCTGTAAATTTAGCCACGATAATTTTGTTTTTGTCAGCTTTCACCAAGTCTTTTCCCTGGAAACTTGATCCTACTTATCCTATTTCAAAAGTCTCCCATTGATGGCAACAGAATAGTTTACTACTTTTTTTTTTTTTTTTTTTTTTTTTAATTTTAAATCATGTTAAGTAGCCTCTCTGGCTTTAAGCCCACATTTACAACAGTGTAATGTTTGTAATGTTTTTGTAGCTATAGTTTAAATGTCAGAGAAAATAGATGTCAGTATAAATGTACATTTAAGAGAAACTGGAGACAAAAGTCTGAAATACATGGTAGTAGTAGCTTAAAAGAAGATAGAGTAATTAGGAGAACCTCAAGAATTTTGGCAGGCTAAGGATAATAAAACAGTGAATGCTAGAACATGCTTCAGCCTCTAACAAGTAAGAAGATGTCTAATATGTATATTATAAAAATCATTCTGTTGAGTTTTAGTGCAGGCAAGTACCATAGTATTAATTAAATCCCATTATTCGCAGTAAGTACAGCTGCATTTATAAATAATTCTCAAGGCCCCGATCTTGCAAAGATGTAGTAGCCTTGCTGACATCTTCTAGGTCATTAAAAAAAAAAAAACAAAACAAAACAAACAAACTCTGGAAGGGACCTTTTGAGGTCAACTACTTGCCTCAAAGGTGGGATTGACTGTCCTTAAGCCACTTCTGATGGAGGCACAGAGCTGTTCTTGCGAATTGTCAGTGGTCAGTTTAGTGTATTTGGTGTTGACTCCTGTTTCCCTAACCTTTGCTGCTTATCAGGCTGGGCTGACTTCTCTGACTATAAGTGACTGTTGGGAATTTTTTCCAAAATGGCAACGATTTTATTCAACTTGCAACTGGGATGTGCCTGGAGGGTATTGCACTCTGTGCTGGTCCATCTCTTCGGGACTGCGGAAATAAGTAAGACTGGCCTTGGAGATAAACAAATCAATGCCAAAATAAATCAGTTTCCTGCTGGGTGGGTAAGAAAAGCCACTAAGCAACTGCAAGTGTTTTGGATCTTGAGGTGACCAGTTGAGCAGAAATTAGGAATATCTCCTTTCTTGTTGTGACTGTACATAGGCTGCTGCCTTCAGGGGAGAGTGAGCAGAATTTTTATTTTTTCAGAGGGGTAGGGACAATACCAAGCTACCTAAGCATGACTCTGGATGTTTCTAAAGTTGCTAAAAGCTGCAACTAATGTTAAGGTTTGAAATTTACTTGTAAACAAACTTGTTTATAGCTGCTTTTTCTTAAATTAGTTTTAGGAAAGAGTGTTCTGTATTGGGAACACCCTGTTGAAAAATAACCCAGACCCTTTGTTGAATATGTGAGAAAAGTGTCAGTTGAAATTGAAAGCTGAAGTGGAAAAATAATGCAAAATTTAAAAAGAACCAGGAAGTCTCTTGACCAAATTGCTCACAGAGAAGGAAAGCTTTCTATAACTATTGGTTTACAAGCAGTGGAAAGCATGCCTTATATTAAATGAACTCGTGTAGGTGTGGAAAGTCCATCTAACTTAACCAGTCACTAAGGTAGTGTATTAAGCTTTTTGGAGGAAAACCTGAAAGTTATTAAAAAGGCTTGCTGTGAAGCAGAATTCAAGTTTCAAGAAATATTTTTTTATTCAAAACATTGTGGAAAGACAAAGAAATTGTTGTTGATTTGCAAACAAAGCCAAATCTAAAAGTTGTGTACAGTGCTGATACCAAACCAATATTTCGAATTACCCCCGACCTCCTCCAAAATATTCCATGAAGTACAATTAACAGAAAGGAAAAAAAGGAACGTGAGATACAGGTGCTAGTTTATGGTTGATGAGAGTACAAAGACTTTCTATTATTATTAGTAGTAGTATTATTTTTAAGAAATCCAGAGTCTTCTATAAATCATGGTTAAGAGTCTCCCTTCAGGTAAAGAATTAAATTTCATAGTCTAGCGTGTAGTGAAAATTGGAAGGGGTTTTCATTGTCTTGATCTCTTCAAGTTAACCTGAGGGGTTCATCTCACTTTTATCTTCCACTAACAAGATTTTTTTCAAGTTTCTTTGAAAGCTTTGACAGAATCTGTTTTATTTGAGTTAGTTAACTTAGTGTTCTGTATTTTTGTCGACATCAACAGGATAATAATTTTTCTTAAAAAAAAAAAAAAAAGTCAAGGTATATCAGGGACTACATTTAATAGCCACTGATAAGAATTCTTGTCAAGCAGCTAATTTGCAATTGTTAAGAGTCCGAATGCTCATGTTCTGAAGAACAGTGATCCTTACTCAAATATCCCTAATGTCCAAGTTTGTAAAAATCATTCTTAATAGAATAAATGGAAGTCATACTACACAAAAGTCTTAGTTTCCTTTCAAATATATAGTTTAAATGAAAGTGATTTTAGAAGTCTGCATTTTATCTAGACTTAGTGAAGTCATACAAGCTTAGAAATAATTATTTATAATCACATACTACATCTTTGTTCTTTACAGGGACACAGCCTTTTTGTTTGAAGCCTGCTGTTCTTGAAGAATAACCAAACCTCATTGTGTCAGTTAACTTGTTAAAATTGGTTTTTAAATTGGTTTGGCTACATTACTTATTTTAAAAATAGTGCTGGGCTACATACTGTAAAAGTAAGGTGTCTGGATTTTTTAACATAGTTTATGCTTTAATATAAAGCAGGAATTTACATCAAAGAAACTACTGTTTTCTTTGATATTTCTACTTTCTTTAGGAGGGTACTGAGGTTGCTCTTTGTAAAGTTTCTGAGTTTATATTCTGACATAAAGTACATAAGAAAATTTTCGTTCTTTCCTGGGCTTTGTTATAAATACTTTGGCTTTTGAAATCAGATGTTCAGAGTGAATTAAGTTATTGGAATGCATTTTAAGACAAAATGAAAGCAGAACAAACTTCTTCTGTTTGTATTTGTGCTTCTAGGTTTGGACATTTAAGCATATGAGTTATGCAATTCTATGGGAACAACAAAATAATTTAAGGTTCGTTATTACAATAAAAGGGCCTACTTTTGATTCTCGATTTTGTTTTTTTAAGTTAAAGTAGCTAAGTGAAAGTTTGGTGCAGAGAAAAATATTCTTTTCCACTGTAGATGAGTTCCTGTGTATATGGTTGATGTCATTTCTGCTTTATTCTGAGTGAAATTTATATACTGCTGTCCTTTATTTTTTTACCTAAATGTAATATATTTCCTACATCTAAACTAAAAGCAATCTTTTTTTTTTTTTTTTTTTTTTGTTAAATATCTAGTCATGTAAAAATGCCTTCTTGATTTAAGGAAGTCATCTTTTAGATTAGTAATTGTGTTTTCCAGCGTATATGTCTGTAATGGATAGAAATTTTGGTATTTCCTTTTCCTGCTCTTCCAGACATGCATTCAGATCCTTTAAGTTTCACATAAGGGCTTAAGAAAATTTATGTGCTCAAGCTCAAGGGTAGTTGGGAAAACTTTTTGCAGCACTTCAAGTATCAAAAATCAATCTATACCTGTTTTTTTGACCTTGGATGCCCTGGGGCAAGGTTCTATGTTAAGATGACTTTTTGACTGGAGTATGCGGTTCTCTGCAAAGTTCTGTTGTGGTTCGTCAGACCATTCTTCTATTTGCTTTGCCTGCATTTTGAAAGGCACCTTGCCATGGAAAAGGCTGTGCTGTTCATCCTCTTGTGAGATTCAGGTAGACAACATGCTGCCCAGACAGGGAAGCCTGAGTTCCAGAGAGGAGCACAAGCTTGTAGCTGAGCTCAAGACTTCTGCTAGTCAGCTCTAGTTGGTACCTTGCTAGGCCTGAGAGTGGCATTATATTTGTGTCTGCCTTTCTCTGGTGACATAGGCATCCCAGGTGCCTATCTGAAGCACTCTGAATCACCTTGCTGGGGTCCAGAACTCACATTTTAAGTGGAAGGGTATTCAGACGGGATGTTTGATTCTTCCCCTGGCTTGCTTAGCTGACCTGAATCCTTTTTCTTCCTTAGGAAGAGCTGTAACTATGTTTCCATGTTATTTGCCAGCTTTGGAGACAGCAGTACAATGTTCTGCTGGTGACATTAGTATGGCGTGTGCATCATCCTCCCCATTGAATTCTGCCTGTCTGCTCAGCTGGTGCAGCAAGCAAGCTGCAAATTACAGCATATAAGAAAATCTGTCTTCAGGCACTTCTCTGCATTTGTCACCAAATGGAGTCCCAATTGGTGTCCGACGTAGACTTTAGCTGTCTGTCTCCAGAACATTAACCTTTCTTGCTAGCAGCAGTAACCCTTAGCAGATATTTTACTGGTAGCAGAATGCCTTTTAGCACAGTTCAGTATGGGTTGTAATAACTTCCCTTCCGATTTCTTTTCCCGAAAAATACTTGAATGCATTTCCCGTTGGAGATAAAAATTGTAATTAGGCCCAATAAATGCAGCGGAAGCCTGCCAAAGAGTGTGCTCACATTAAAGCAACTGTTTCTTGCAGCTTTATTTGAATTTTTTACTATTTGTTTTAAATAGAAGGAACAAAGCTAAACAACTATCCAAGCCCACAGTTGATAACAGCTTGAAAATAATGCATGAAGTGATTCTTAGAATGGCTGCTACTTTGACAGGTAGCATAATAAAAATAATTATATGTACAGGAGGGTCATCAACAGTTATTAGCATATAGATGATGAAGATTGCTTTGCTCTGACCGATGAGCAGTTCTGGGGCAGGCTATGCTGTAGTAATTTGGAAATTCTGTACCCTTTTGTATAGGGTCAGTCACTAGCATTTAATTCATTAACTAAAGTTTTTGCCCTTTTATTCTATCAATAAAGAAGTATGTGCTGTGGAATGTCTTGTTTTGGTAAGGTTTTGTTGGGAGGCTGCTTTGTGCATTTTCAAATACACTTGGTTTCATTTAAAAAAAAAAAAATATCAAACACCATACACCTGAGATAGAACACGCCAAACTGTGAGTTTTCCCTTTATCTTCAGGAGAAATTAATTGTACCATTTTGGATCAGCCCTCAGAAAGGCTCTGCATCCTACACAGAAAATCTCTATCTATGTTACAGGGCAGTTTAAAGTGCTAAAGGAATATATTGATGGAAGTCTTCATCTTGGAGTTTTATGTGGTCTTTTAGATTACCTGGCCTGTCAGAGAGTGTTTTGAAGGTACAACCTGAGACCCTTGAAGAGCATTAGAAATTTCATTCAAAGGGCTGAGGAAAGGAAGTTTGGCTTGCTATCAGAATCACAGTCCCCATTGCTGCCAGGAAGTTGTGCTACGGTGTTTTAGATTAGCATGAATTTGAACACTGAAATACTGTGCCTGGGAAATGTTTTATTCTCGCAGTTTCACTAAGGTGATGAAGCTGTGGATAACTGAGGTTGGGTAATCATTTGCTAGCAAACAGATGCTTTTTTCTTGTCATCTGGAAATGATGAAGTTGCTAATGGCTGCTACCGTTTGGGTGCCTGGAATCAACCAAGAATCTTCAGTAAGGGAACATGTAATTTGTCTGTAAACTCTTTTAAATACTTTTCCACCCACACCCTCCAGCCAGACATCAGTTTTACAGATCTAGGAGAGATTCTAGGATTTCCTGTTCTGCTCACCGAGTATTCTTTTTCTGGGAAAGATTCAAGTGTGTTAAATTAATTTCTTCCCTTTTCCCCATTGTCCTCTAATCTTATCTAGTATTACACCTTTCATTCTGCAGTGAGTAGCATTAAATCTTGAAGATGGGGGCTCAGAAGAGAGTCACATGCTTGCTGTTGCTACTGAAAGACAAGATCATCTATTAATTCCAGAAACAGAGTTTTTTATTATAAGATACCAGCTTCAAATAGCTGAGGTTTTGGCTAATTTCTGTTCTTAAATAAGCCCAAAGAGAAAGTTTTCCTGGACTCGGTGGAAGTTTGGGGTTAGACTTTCTTCAGTGATAGTTAGTCTTACTTGATTTGTGAAAAGAGATTTCATGTATGAGGCAGGAACAAATTCAAAAGTTGTGAATTAAATCTGTGCTTTGATGTCTGGAATGATAACAGCTTAGTGGGTATAGACTGGTGTTAGAGAAAGATTTTTGAAGACGTGGTATCCACTTCCTGGAGTAGCAGGATTTTTTCAGTACCCAATAATAATTTTGAAGTGTGTTATTCACTGTTATAATCCGATTATTAAAATTGCATTATATTATCATATTTTAAACACTTTGTAACTCCTGTGATATTGCAGTGGCTAGCAAACAAGTGAACTATGGATGCCAGATAACTTAAGGTATAATAATCACCACTGACTGCTGTCAGGATTGTCCAAAAGTAATTTAAATAGCAGTCTTGTGCCATAAGACACTAGTGCTATTTGAGGATTTTTCAATATCTTCGTCTTTGATCTTTGTTTGTACACTGGTGTAGTAAGCAAGGCAGAAATAGAGAAATAAGTGAGATCAGAACTAGAAACAATTTTTTTTTTCGTGTTCTGTTTAAAGTTTTTGAAAACTTTTTTTAATTTTCCATTGGCAAGAGGAATATTAACACACATCTTTCATTAAATGTGGGAGAGGTTTGATCCTGACAATGTTCTACCAGAAGTGACTGACATTAACTTTGTGTAGTTATTGTTAAAGTGGTTGTTTAATCAGGACCTCATTGTACTCAAAATGTCAGATTGTGACATCTTCAAACATAAGCCAGGGTAGGGGCCTAGTTTCCCTGGGGAGTCTGTCTTAAGCCAGTATGGTTGTCTGTTACTGCTATTTTCATGTGTGGGTGGATAAGTATCGTGCTTTTCCAAAAGACAAAACTATTACAGACTGATTTCCCCCCAGCCCACTTTGCATAGTGACAGTGTATTACAAAATACCCATTAGAAAACTTTCTCCCCATCCTCTTCATTATGGGGTAAGTTCACGGGGACGAAGCATGTTCAAGGAGTGCTGAGAATGAGGAAGAAACAGACACTTATTTTCTCTCTGTAATATTAGTATCAGCTCTTCTTTCCGTGGAGAAATATCACTGCTTTCTCCTGCTAGTATGTATCTGAGTTTTTGACAGAAATGAATTGAAACACAAAGTAGTTTTAGAGTTCTTTCCCTCTACCCTCCCGCAAACACATGTTAATCTAATACTTCAACTGAGTGTGAAAATCCTTTTCAGTTATCAGAGGATGACAGTGCTTCATGATAAAACTGGAATCTGTCTCATACAGCAGCTGTGCGGTCTTAGTCCTAGGCTCAGTATGACCTCTTCTCAGAATGGTTGGAAGGGGCCTCTGGAGGTCACGTGGTCCAACCTCCCTTCCCTGCTTATACAGGGCCACCTGAAGCCAGTTGCCCAGGACCACACCCAGCTGGCTTTTAAATATCTCCAAGGAGGGAGACTCCACAATCTCTCTGGACCACCTGTGCCTGGTTAACATCACAGGGAGCAAGTGTTTTCTGGTGTTCAGAGGGAACCTCCTGTGTTTCAGTTTGTGCCCACTGCCTCTGGTTCTGTCACTGGCCACCACTGACAAGAGCCTGGCTCTGTCTTTTTTGCACCCTCCTCCCAGGTTTTTATACTCACTAGTAAGATCCCCCTGAGCATTCTTTTCTCTAGGCTGAACAGTTCCAGCTCTCTTAGTCCTTCCTGGTCGAAGAAATGCTCCAGTCCCTTCATCATCCTCATGGCCTTTTGTTGGACTCTCTCCAGTATGTCCATGTCTTTCATTGTACTGAGGAGCCCAGCACAGGGCACAGCATTCCAGGTATGGACTCACCAGTGGTGAGTAGAGGGGAAGGATCACCTCCCTCATCCTGCTGGCAATACTTTGCCTAATGCAGCCCAAGATGCCATTCACCTTCTTTGTGGCAAGGTCCCACTGCTGGCTCATGTTCAACTCAGTGTCCACCAGGACCCCCAGGTCCTTTTCTGCAAAGCTGCTTTCTTGCTGGGTGGCCCCCAGCATATGTTGGTGCCTGGGGTTGTTCCTCCCCAGGTGCAGGGCTTTGCACTGTTGAACTTCATGAGGTTCCTGTCAGCCTGTTTTTCCAGCCTGCCAAGGTCCCTCTGGATGGCAGCATGACTCTCTGGCATATCAGCCACTCCTCCCAGTTTGGTGTCGTCAGCAAATGTGCTCAGGGTACACTCTGCCCCATCATCCAGGTCACTAATGAAGATGTTAAACAGGACTGGACCCAGTGTTGACCCCTGGGGTACACTGGTAGTCAGTGGCCTCCAAATAGGCTTTGTGGCACTGATCAACTCCCTCTGAGCTCAGCCATTCAGCTGATTTTCAGTCCATCTCCTTGTCTTCTCATCCAGCCCGTACATCAACAGCTTCTCTGTCGGAATCCTACAGGAGACAGTGTTGAAGACCTTACTGAAGTCCAGGTAGATGTGCACTGCTCTCCCCTTGTCTACTAGGCCAGTTTTTTCATCATAAAAGTTTATTAAGTTGGCCAAGCATGATTTGCCCTTGGTGAATCTGTGCTGACTACTCCTGATGACTGTCTTGTCTTTCACGTGCTTGGATGGTTTCCAGGATTAGCTGGTCCACCAGCAAAGATTTCTGCTCCTCAGAAAATTTTGAGCAGTCTTGTCTCTCTTGATATCACAGTTCTCTTGATTTTTCTTTCTTGCTGTGTAAATGTGGCTTAATTTCATGAAGTGTTTTCAGGGGTGCTCTTCTTGACTTTATCATTCTCATATTCTCTTTTCTTGCAACTGAATCCGCTGGTAGGAGTTATATGTTTTAATTTCTTGCAACTGTGAAAATCTGATTATTTGCTATGACTGTGAGCTGTTGGTGGGGTTAAATTTTGATTTACTGAAGTGTGTCTTTGTAGTATTGCATCATATTGGTTCTGTCTTAAAATATCTCGTACAATCAGCTCTCCTCACAGTTGACAGGGAGGAAATGGCAGGGAAAACCTGGATGATATTGAATGTTGGGGGGAGGAGGATGTGAAGGTGCGAGATGGGCTTTGCATACCTCTGGCAGGGCTGATTGAAATGAGCTCTGCAAAGAGCCCTCATGCAACCTTGGTGTTGAAACTACTCAAGTGTGTCTGTATTACTTTCCTGGTTCTGAGATATTGTTGTAGCTGGGCATTATGCTCCACTTAGATTAATAAATTTTTCTGGAACCTAAACCATGGTATGGTAAATTTGAGTGGCTCTGCAGAAACCAGTGTGGGACGAGCAGAATTGAGGCAGAGCCAGAACTAATAAATGCTGCTCATCTGAATTGGCTCTGAGGACATCTAGCTCTAGGTTACTGCTCGACTCAAGGCTGAAGTAGGAGTAAAAGTGATGCATAACTTTGTCTTTTTTTTCATGTAATTTTTTAGCTATACACAATGAGTATCATTACCTACTATTTCATCAGTAATTTATTTTGAAATAAATGTTGTAATTTTAAAAATAAGGATGATCGTGTTTTGCAGCTTGGAGGTGTGTATGTGGAGAAATCCTGCTTCACATTATAGTAAACTTATATTGAGGCAATACTTTCACAGTGAAATTTTTCATTTATGGTCAGTCGTTAGTTAAAGAAGCAATAGTTTGAATTACAGATGGGAAACTCAGTTTAGTGTTCATACTAGTATGTAGGATGATGGTATAAGATTCTAAAGTGATGTGACAAAAAACAGTCCTAAACTATTATGGAAGTTGTTACGACTTGCTGCTAAAAGATGTTATTTTTCCTTTTAATAAAAAGGTCATTTTAACAGGTCTTGTAGTCTGTATGCAGGGAAAGCTTCAGAGCAGGAGGACTGAAGCATTTAGTGGTTTAAGTTTTCTTGGTAACAATCTGAGTAGAAGGTGATCACAGAGTGATACTTTAAAAATCTGGAGACATCTGAGCTTTACCTACTACGTTTTTCCAAAGAGTGCCATTGTTGAAGGAGCTGCAGTTCCTATGAATTACTGACTTAAAAAGTCTGAGAATATTCAACACATATACTGTAATTCTGTATTTCTGGGGGTTCCAGGCATAAAGCAGTATCTTTTGTACTTCAGATTTCTGTGGCTTATTACATGGAAATTAACTCATCTCTTCTGCTTTTTTTTTAGACTTGCTTCCAGTCTTTTTATCTAACTTTCATCTAAAGTGATTTATTTTTGTACTTTTGGTGTAAAGACTCTTTTTGAGTAAGAAGGAAAATACGTGTATTGCAGCATGCTGAGTGTGAATTTAAGTGTTGCTACGCATCTTGAAAAAGTTGTGTCAGTATGGTAGAGGCAAAATCTGCTTTATTTTCTATGTTCTAGTATAATTAAGAATAGAACGGAATACATTTGCTTTAGTAGTGTGAAATTAAGCAAAATCCTGTAACTGAGCATACCTATATTTTTGACAGAAGTTGCTATGGTAGTTGCAAAATGGTGCTAGAGTATGTGATAAATGTAATATAAAGGATACTAGGAAAACAAAATACATTGACATTCAAGAATGAATGCCATGGCTTAGAGAAGTAACCCCACCCTGCTGTGCATCACAGTGCAGTGAAGCTGGGTGGTGAATTCTAGCTGCAGTTGTAAGCAGCACACTGGCAAATGCAGTATCCCCAGTAGACACTTTTCTTTTGTGTATGAGAGTGGGAGGGAAGGAAGGGTAGGGAAGTGGCTGGGGACTAACTGACTCTTTCACTGCTGGTCTCTAAGCCTGTTGATAGTAGGCCTTAACATAGCATGGTTCTCATTTTTGGTGTGCAGATATTGTAGTCTGGCTGATGATGCGTGTTTAAATTTCAGTGACTAGTTACCATGTCATCAAGAAGCAAAAGCACAAGAGTATGAAAGAAAGAAGATAGAAGAGAGGGACTGTGATTCTCTAGACTTAAGCAGTCTTTACTCTGAGACCCCAGGAAATGATATAAATACCTTAACACTTGGACTTTGTATGTGAAATGAGGGAACAAGAGAATTTTTGCCATTTGGGGTGCACACACAACTACAAGCAGTTTTGATTTAGCTGCCATGTCCCAGAGAGCTGTGTGGCCCTGAGCAGCTTGTGGAAGGTGTAAGTTTGCAAAGTGTTTGTTTGCTTGATACACATGTAGTTTGTTTACTTGATACACTTGTAGTTTGTTTACTTTTTAGGGTCAGCTTCTCAGAAAGTTAGAGCCCAAATATAGGCTGCATATGTCTCTGAACTACTTTTATAATTGCTTTTTGTTCATTCTTCGTTTATGTGTGTGCATGCAGATGTATATGTCTTCCTCCCCACATGTGCCTTCTGTGTTACAGTGTCTTGAACATAGTTGTTTGATGTTAAACTCAGGAAGCTTGGCCATGTTTGAACTCCATGTTTCATATTAAAATCTTCACGTGGCTCAAAGCTGTAAGATACTTTCTACATGGTTCAGAGGGTCCCCAGAGTTTGACATGTGATTCATGCATAGGAGGTGATTGTGTCTCCTTGGTGTTTCTGTTGCTCCAGCAAAAGACAAGACTGCAGAGTCAGCAGTGCTTACTGGTTGGTTTCCTACCCTAACTGAGGATTTGGTTTATACCACAGCCAAAGCCAGATTTATTTTCTGATCAGTCACATGGCACAGCCTTGGCATGGGAATGACACTTGAGTGCTGGTGGCCTCTTGTGGATCAAAAACCACAGCTTGGCCACTCATGGTGTTGCCGTGGTCTGTTTGAGCTATGTGTTTGCCCACATCTCTGAAAATCAGTCAGTATCTGCTGAATTTAAATATGACAGGAATTGAGTTACTGTGAAGCACTGTGCCATACCTTGTCTGTGACTTAGTGTCACTCTTTGAAAAATAGAGCCAAACATCCTCAATAAGGGCCTCAAGGCTTATCGGGTATATTTTGTCACATCCTGTGACTTGGAGATGAAGACCATAGTTTATGTAGCTGAACTGACTGGTTTGGGATTCTTGTATTTTGTTAGGTACAACATTGATCCTGGCTTGTACTGTCCATTTTTCTCTCTTGGGGCGTGCATGGAAGGTCTGAACTCTTTGTTCAGTCAGCTCCTAGGAATCTCCCTTTATGCTGAACAGACACAGAGAGGAGAGGTTTGGTCTGAAGATGTTCGAAAGTTGGTAAGTATTGTTCCCAGCATCTGAAATGACGAAAGGAAGTTAGACAAGATGAGCCACGAATAAGATTTTGCTTTTAAATTACTCAAGTACCTATCAAAAGCAGAGACTAATTGTCTAATTTTAGTTGAAGTCAGTCCTCAAGGGCTTTATGCTTTCTTTAAGTGCCTTTTGTATGCTTGATATTTTATGGCTGTTATACTATGTCTCTGTGTGAAGGTTGCCTGAATCAGAAGCAGCTTCTCTGTTTGGAAATTATTGTTCTACCTTGCAAGCCATCCTTCTGAATGAGCCTTGCTAATTTTTTTTTAAGCTTCAATTGGTACGTGACTGTAAACAACTAGAATGCTGTAGATGTATATTCTAGCAGTCATGTGTCTGCCTCATTTTTTTATTCTGTATATCCTCTTAACTTTGAGCTTGGTTTTTATGTCTTTATTTTTCTGCCCTCTTTTTGGCGCAGGGTGGAAATAAAAACTTGGGCAATAATTTACTCATCAGGTTCCCAGGTTCCTCTGTCTTCCCTCCATGTATTCACTGACAGTTCTTCTTCACTGCTCTTTCATCTCCAGCCTCCAGCAAGAACTGCTGTTCTTTATATCCTGTGGGTCAATTAATAATTACTCCTTACTTTATTTTTGTTTCCATGGTAAATCGGTTTCTGTTACTGTTGACTTCTCAGAAATCATTTAGGGGCTACAGAGAGTTACTTTTAATACTAATCTGAGTCTAGTTAGTTTAGAGTGAAATGTAGAAATGGCTGTAGTTTGAGGGACAAGTTGTGAATCTTGTATATATTTTTTTTCCAATTAAAATTGCCAACAGATTTTACATTAATTATTCATAGTTTATTTGTCATTTATTCATTATAAACCTTTGGATTAGAATACTATGTCTTCAATTTACATATCTTATCAGTTCTTTCACTGTAGAAATTATACTCTTTTTTTTTTTTCAGGCTGTTGTTCATGAAACTGAAGGCTTGCTAGGATACATCTATTGTGACTTCTTTCAGCGACCTGATAAACCACATCAGGTAACATCTATGATCTGATTCCAGCATGGGTTATGGGTTTAATTCGAGTAATGACTGTAGCGTTAGGGTCATTTGTATTCACTCTAAGTTTAGTAAAAGTTATCTAAATTTAAAATAAATTAAATTTAAACAGGGAAAGTCTGTAACTTCAAGTGCACTTTTAGGTGAAATATTTTTGTGAGTAACCTTTCATTTAAAAAATGTCACCTGATAGTCTGAACTCAGACTCTTTGTTCTACAGAATGATAGGCACTATGAAATGTTGTAGAACTCTGGGGAAATGGTAGATTTTTAAACACCTATTTTCTGGCCTACTATTTACAGGTAAAAACTATCTGAAATTTTATTATTCTCTGAAGGTGAAAGCTCATAAAGAAAACTAATTTTTATTCAAAATTCTACATAAAACTGTGGATGGTACCAACTGTTGTGGCTCACTCATGCTGTCTAGTGCCAGTATATTCACTATATGATACAGTACAATAGACACTTTACTCTGTAGAGGCATCTGCAAACTACCATCTTTAGTGAGGTGGTAAGTGGACAAAATTTAGTTTAATATGTTACTCTGTTTTGCTAATATTTCACGATATAGTAGGAGTGCTATGCAGTATATTTTAAAAAGAAGTTATTGCTGAAGAGTGAGGAGAGAACTTAATCTAGAAGTTACAGATTTGACACATCAGTAAATTTCTTTGAGCTGCTGATATTTTTATAGAAAAATTTAGAGGTTTTGATAATTCTAAAACAAAAAAAATATTTATTTTCTAAAAGCAACGTGGTCTGTATGGGATAAGGTAGCTTCTTTATGAATATGAAGCAAAATACTGGTGAAACAGTATGCTGCTGTTGAGTGACACTGTTAATGATCATCGAATTCAACTTGTGTAACCAGGTATATGTTTAGGTTTAATTCAGTTTTTCAAGTTTAATAATTTCATCACCGTTTTAATATCGTTGATATAATGACATTGGCTGTCCATATGTTTGCTTTTATCTTGAAAAGGATTGTCACTTTACAGTTCGTGGAGGCCGGCTAAGGGAAAATGGAGAGTACCAGCTGCCTGTAGTTGTTCTTATGCTCAGCCTGCCCCATTCAACAAGGAGTGCACCAACTCTATTAAGTCCCGGCATGATGGAGAATCTCTTCCATGAAATGGGACATGCTATGCATTCTATGCTGGGAAGAACTCGGTATCAACATGTCACTGGTAAGAAAGTTAGAGTAGTGGTTTTTTTGTTTTGTTTTAGTTAAATGTTCAATTTCTAGAAGAAAGGAGTAGATTTAAAAAAAAAAATACAAAAAAGAAAAAAAAGGATGAACCAGAAATGGTTGAGTCATGCTGATAGTTCTACATCTTTGACTTGAAAATACCATATCAGATCCCCAGATATTATCTGAAACCCAACCAAACAACACTTGAATATTATTCTTCCCCTAATAGAATTAGGCATTTGTATCTCTTCTTTCTGTACTGCTGATCTTGTTCTAGTGGTGTTATCTACTCTTGCAATTTTGCCTCACGAGGCATTTATAATAATGGAATAGTTGGAGGATTGAAAAGAAATTGAGCTAAACTTGTGCCTAGTGTTAAAGCACAATGAATCCTGGGTTGGAAATTATTTAGGAAATTGGATTAAGGAAAATTAGTACATTAGTTCTTGCAAAGAGCATACACTAGCTATATAGAAAATCTTTAAAGCCAGGCCTTTTCTAGTCAATTCTGAGTAAAGCAAAGTTGATAGATTAAAAATGTATTGTATTTGCAAGCATGATTAACTGGTAGGCCTTTTTATCATATGTAAATGAACACGAAGGAACATGCAATCACGGATTAGTGGATGCACAGTGAAGGGGCATTGCCTTTTTTCTTTCAGCCCCTCTTCTCAAGCAGTGGCAATGAGTGTATTGGTTGACAGCTTGCAGACTGCTGTGGCCTTCTGCAGTCGTGGCAAATGGGTCAAAGACATTGTCCTGGCTAAAGCAGCTTGGCATGCTACTTTTCTGACCTTCTATAATAGTGTGCTGGAAATCCCATTTGCAGTAGACATTTACATATTAAAAAAAGCCCCACAACTAAACACATGAAATTGTAGCTCCCTTGTCTGAAGGATTTTTTTAAAGTTTTACCATTTTTATATTATGCTAATGACACAAAGGGGAGTTATGCGTTATCAACAGATACTTTGCACCCAGTGACAAAATATTCTTTCTTAAATCTTCCATTTATAATAGACTGAGCTGTTTGTAAGTGTATCACTATGGGACATGGTAAAACAAATGGACATTATATAAAAATAAATAAACACTATATTTGCTGTTTCAGTGTAAGTTCTGTATACTCCTTGGGATGATTAACTGCTCTTCCCCACTCCTTCCACTCATATGGTCTTGCTCATCTTGACCTCCAGGACTACTTATATGCCCAAAGTAACTGCTTTGATGGGATTCTTCTCGTGTGGTGAACCGTATGCATCTGCATGTGAAAGTCTTGAAGGGTCAGGAAATGGCTAATTTTGAGGCTCAGACTTTCCATGGGCCCCTGTGTATGGTTTCAGCATTGCCCTAGCTCCAGGCAGTCCTGCATCTCGGGGGATTTCACTCCAGATCTAGCATTGCAAAAGCAGCCTCAGAGGTCAGTCATGTTGTTTCTGCAGAGGACTTTTTTTTTTCAGGGTTTGGAATGTGTGAAAATTAAATGGCTTGTCCCAGGGATATCTGTTAGGGGCCATCTGCTCTCATGAGACGATAGGGTGGCAAAGTCTGGAAAAAAGATGACTGCAGGCTATTGTAAGAACAAAAAATTTGACATTCTAGTTGAGATCCTGTGAGTATTTGACATCTTTCCTATTTTCCCCTGCTTCCCTTTTTTCTGATGAACATTCCCAAATATTCAGGAATCCATTCTGCTGCTAATGGGCCCAAAACTTGGGCAGTACTGTACTTTTTTGACTTATGATGTGCTTATTTTTAAGATAATCTGTCATTTTGCTAGATGCATTTATTGATTGTTTAATGTGTATGTGTGTGCATAAGATTTTTTAAAACCTACCTTATATTAAATTTTGATTTATCATGCAGTAGAGAATAATTACGTTTTACAGGAGGACTAACTTATCCCAGATAACTGCCCAACCTTTTACCTTTCTGACTTTCAGATAATGTAATTTTTCAGGAGTATCTTTAATGATTATTAAAAGAATTCTGCCACTTTATTAAGGAGCACTGAGAAAGCATAAATGGCTAGGGGGACATCAATGTAGTTCTGCAGGCATTTGTCTCGGGACCTGCCTTGTTTTAGGCTTTTTAAAAATGATTTTCAAACAACAAAAAAAAAGACTCTATTAATGAAATGTGATGGTATGAAAGAAGGATTGGAGTATTGTATAAGAACTGAATGACCAGATAGTGCAGTGTTAGAAGTAAAATGCAGTTCAGAACTACACAATGCAGATCATGCATTTCAAGAGTAGAAGGAGAATTTATATTATCAAATGGATATTTCAACAGTGGTGGAGTAATGGTGCAACAGTTTTATGTGCTAGTGCAGAACTACAAATAGCTAATGTGTCTGTGAAAGGGACAAATGTGTTTTGAAATTACATCAGAGGTGCATCTAACAGCAATAACTATTAGAATGGTTAAGGAAGATACTGGTGAAACCTCATGCAGTGCTTGGGCATGGTTTTGTGTCTCTGGACTGAAGGTGAATTCAAACTGAAGCAGGTGCAGAAACAATGGATAGTCTGTTAAACTTTATCTTGTCTTCAGATAATGATGGCTGAGAGAGAATAGAGAATATTGTTTCACTGAATTTACGAGGTAAACAATGTGGGAAATGCTATTTATACTAAAAACAGTATTGGTCAGTAAACATTGAATATAGAACAGATTATGAATTCAGAATAAAAATGAGAGAAATATTTTTAAAGATCAAATGAGTGATTTTAAAGAATAGTCCTCAAGAAAGAATAGTAGAAGCTAAAATCATACTTGCATTTAAGACTAGCTTTGAATGTTGACATTGTCTCCAGCAGACAGGGATAGAGGTGTTGACCCCAGTGGGTCCGTTATTAAAGCTACAGCTTTGTAGCTCCCTAACTTTAATATAGAAATTAGAAATGCAGGTTTGATTTGGTGATGATCTTAACAACTTCCGTTATGTAGGGTGCTGATAAAAATTGAGAAAATAAGGTTTTTGGCAAAATGTTTTTTGAAAATACTAACTGCTAAGATATTATCTCATTGCACTTACTTAGGACATGTTTTCAACGTGCAAGAGTCTTCCTTGAATGAGCAGCTTGGTATTATAAAGTATAAGTAAGCTCAGCAAACAGATGGAAGCTAAAAATTGTAACTGTGAATGGGATTAAGGCAGAGTTTTATTTACATTATGGTTTGATTTAGGTTTAGGACACTTAAATAGATTTGGTGTTTCATGTAGGGCCAGTTTGGCTGCAGTCTGGTTTAGTTTAAAAAGGGTGTGATCCAGAGCTTTATAAGGTGCCTCACCCAGCTGTTCAAATATTTTGTTTTACTTTGTGATTTATTGTAAAATGTGTAGGATTATAATGAAGTTTTTTTGGCAATATGTACAATGGTGCTATGGAAATAAAATATTGACTGAATAAATGAAAGAACATTAAAGTTCACCAGAAGTCCAAACTGAAAGTTTCCAAACCTTTTGGGAAGGGTTAACTGTTTGTGTTAATGAAAATAGCAAATGCTAATGTGTACAATTCTTCTACCTCTAGGAACCAGATGTCCTACCGACTTTGCTGAAGTTCCCTCAATTCTGATGGAGTACTTTGCAAATGACTATCGAGTGGTTAACCAGTTTGCAAGGCATTATAAAACAGGACAGGTAGGGAAAATTAATACGTAAACTGTTGAAAATAGGAATAAATAAATTCAGGAGAAGAATAATATTTAAATGTGTTATTTGTTAATAATGTTTAAAGTCAAACAATGGATTATTTTAATATTATAATTTCAGTTATTCAGAAAAAAATGTTAATATTCTCGTTGCAGAAAAGATAAATGTAGTCTGTAAAAGACTACCAGATCCTTATATTCAAGGTTCCAATTACGTATTTAAAACTTTGAACCTTTTTTTCCTACAAAAGTTGTGTAGTTTCTACACTACAGAAACTTAGTGTAGTAGGTGAACAAATTCTTTGTGAATCAAGTTATGTGGAATATTTTAATTTAATGACAGGTAAATTATGACAAAAATAGAGATTCATCATTGAACTTTCTAAAGCCTATCTTAAAATAAAGCTTGGGCACCGAATATTGGAGATAAATCAAAATGAACTGCAGTGTTTAAAAACTCTCATTTTTAGCACAGTGTAGGGTAGTAATTGAAATATTTTGTGATAAAAAGTGTACTGCTTTATTTAGAATGAGATTAGGATCAGTTAGACTTTGGCAGTTGTGAATCTCTGCATTGAAACTCTGTTCTCTTTTTTACATGAAGTTATACAATCTACTGCATAGATCTGCTTTCTATGGGAAATTTAGAAAACTGCTCTTTGGAACAAGGTGACTTTTGATGGTTGCTTTAATGCATGGCAGCAGAACATGGTTTATATTTGTACAGCCATTTTAAAAATACAAGCCAGTAAACAATAACCAAAGATCTTTTTCTACTGCTTTTGATTGAAGTAAGTTTCAGTGTACTCAGATGTGATGGTTGAAGAATAGACTACCCATCAATGCAAAACCACGAAAGCCTCTTAAGAGCTGTGTAGTGTTATACTTTAGTGAAGCTTTTTATCCAATACTAAGCATTGTCTATTTCACTATTATGAAAGTGGAATTATGTTTACTTCCATTGAACAGTTAGAAAAATACATTGCTCAACTTTTATTTTGATAGATGCTGTCTGATAAATTTGCTCTGTAAAGATGCTTCCATTTTTTTTTTTTTTACAGAGCAACAATTTCTGTAGAACTGATTGGACTAAGAAAGTGTCCTTGAAACCTGGGCATTAAAAGTACTTGGTTCAGGAGTGTTCACCATTTATGTTTGAGTCCACATACCAAAGCACTGCTTCCTAGTGTTCTCTATAAAGTTCATGTAGTGTTTAAACATTGTGGAGTTAATCTGATTGCATATGAGTTCAGAGAATGAGCTTGACTAAAACATCTGAAAGAGATTTGTGGAACATTATTTATGGCTTTGTATTTTCAAAATGGCTTAACAAATCTAAACCACGTTTAGTTGCAGTGC
Source organism: Tyto alba (assembly GCF_018691265.1). Taxonomy (NCBI): domain Eukaryota; kingdom Metazoa; phylum Chordata; class Aves; order Strigiformes; family Tytonidae; genus Tyto; species Tyto alba. The sequence goes on along the minus strand of NW_024881282.1, from coordinate 21,072,499 downwards.
AAAAGTTAAGAACCAGACACTGTGTCCCATTTCACATTTCCACAAGCTTCTTCTGTTTATTGGTGGTGAAATCTTGCCCTTTCAGAGAGCAATTGAGAGAGTTTTAATGTAGAAATTCAGTCTTGAAGGGGGCAAGAATGGATTATTCCGGAAGATGAGAAAAGGAGCCTGAAACTGCTGTGTGGCTTTTGAGGGCTTTAGTCGGCTTCCTTTTAATTGCTTTTTTAAAAATTTAGAATGTGTTTTTAAGCCATAATCCAAGATATATAAATCTGCTTTTGCTTATGTTGGTTCATCTAAGTTAGTTTTAAGAATCTGATATCAGATTTCTATATCTGTCATTTAAATACAAATAGGTTGAAGTCTTCAGTTACTGAATTTAGTGATTGTTACAGCAATTACTTTTATCTGTTGTGTATATGTTACAAAGTACTTTGAATAGAAAATCCCAGCTCTCTTACATTTACAACTTCACAAAAATCCTTTTGGGGTTTATATTTTCTGTGCTTATTCCTTGACTGATTTTTTTGGTGTGCAAATAGAAACTTGAGTCAACATTTTCTTCTCCGTTTTTTTAGTTATTTGAAAGAAAAATTAGTTCACTTCACCCCCTTTTCAAGGGGAAGTAAGGAAGGTGGATGAAACAGTTAAAATGTTAAATTTGTAAAACCACTTTATCCAAATGTTGTTCCATATGAGAACTTCCATTAAGCTGCTTCTTATGAATGAAGAGACTGAGCTTTTCTGTGTGAGAAGGATCTTTCCTGCAGCAACACCAACATAGCTCTACTGGATGTTGACAGAAGGAGGGTTTTTTACTGACCTAGCTTGTTGAGGAGGCAGTGCAGATAATTTGAAAAAGTATCTTTCTTTTGGCATTGCTGCACCTATGCTATAGTTTTTGCATTCAAGTTTTAGGTGGTGTCATTTTTAACACTCCTACTGAACATAATTATGTCAGAAAAACTTGGTAGCATAGTCTCAGTTTATGATTGCCCTTGCCATAAAAGCCAATTGTAGAAGGACTAGTTCTGAGGATCCTCATTTAGGATCAGTGCTTATTCTTACGGGAAGAGGAGGGGAAAGAGGTGTTGTTTTGATTATTAAAACATGAACTGTTGAAAACTTTTTTAGTAGCACTGCAAGAAAAATGATTTGGTCGGCAGGCTTTCAACGATGAGAATGCATTATGCATATAGATGTGGATCATGAGGATCTGGTCCAAAATATCTTGAAGCTTATATAAAGTGTGTCTCTACTTTCTGTCCATTTTGGATGGTTGTGCTGTTCAGTACTGAGGAGTGAAAAAGCTTGCAAGCTCTTCTGGCAAAAGGAGGAGGTCTTGTGAATTTAGTTCAAAAAGCTGGCCAGCACAAAAATACTTGTTCCAAGAAAGTAGCAAGCCTAGTTTTCCTTTCATCTTAAGATAACTCAAACCAGATAATCCTTGAGGGGAAAAAAAATAAAAATAGAGAAGATTGTGTTAATTAGTTACTAAAGTTGAATTACTCGGGTAAGCTTATGAAGTCAGGCCGTACCAAAATGAAGTCATAACAGTGCTTAAGCAGACAAATCTGGTTCATACGTACCATTCTGTGTCACACTGTGTGTTTAACTTCATTTGTTCAGTGCACAGATATATGCGGTAGGTCTGTCAAGCTAAATCATTTTAAGCTTTTGTGTCTTTGGAGGCTCTCTTGAGCAAAGGCCAGTATTTCAGCTGTTCAAATTTGAGCTGACTTCATTTTTTACAGAGATGGAGTTACAAAGGCAGTATTGTATTAGCATGCTTACAAGAATAAGCCCACAGATAGTAAACAGTCATAATGTGTCGCGGTTACTACACAGCAATAAGGAGTTAAGTGTGCTTTGGGACACAGGGTATTCTGTTCTTTTAGTCACCATGGCAAACATGCTGAAAAATTGATGCCAAGATCTTAAAGTTACTTAATATAGAAGGATGGAAAAGTAGAACCTAAAGTAAAGCCTGTAGTGTTTAAAAAATTGAATGGTTATTCAGTTAACATAGTTTTAGCCAAAGCACTGTGAAGCCTTTGTTTTAGAGGGAGGACAGTTTGATGCCGGTTTTATCAGAGGGTTCATCTTTCAGGATAGGCAAAATAATCGTTGATGCATTTTGTTCTTCACTCAGCTGCTTATTAAGGGGCTGCATGAGATTGTAGTGGAGCAAGGAGAAATAGATTCTATTGCCCGAAACAGTACATCTTCCTCAGTACATACAAGAGCTCGGCATATCTGTATGCCTGACATTGACAGGAACGAACTTTGGAGAGGGGTGGTGATCTCTGAAAAACACTCTGGAGTCTAATTTTAGTTCCCTAAAATCTTAAATTTTAAAATCCCAAAGGTGCTTTTGGGTAAATAAATGATCTCCTTTTTATCATTGTTTCATTTTAATCTAATTTTGGCTATGTTTTTCTGGTGCCAAATTCTTCTTGGCTTGTGAATTATGATCAAAAACAACACAATCTTTGAGCCAGATCAGTGGCACTGATAGATTTAAACAAAAAAAGCATTTAGGTCTTTGTCCTGTGCATTTTTGTCAATAGGTATTTTCATAAGAATGATTTGTAATTTCCTGTTGATTTTAATCTGCTCAAACAGTAGAGCTTGATCTTCAGTGCAGAGTAGATCTACATTGTTTGTTTGATATTCAGATGGCTGCAAAAAAGATTTTCTTGGAGGCTTATGGAATTACCTACATTTTACTTCGTCTCTAGAAGGTGTTGCTAAGCCATCTCCTGTGCAAAGTCTGTAAGAAACGCTTAGCTCTGAACTGAGAATAAGAACCTGCTTCAGTTGTTTATTAAGCAGGGCTGGATGTGACCAAATCTCCCCGGGAGTGTACAAAGTCTGTCCACATCTCCAAACCTTGATGCTCTGTGCCCCAGTGAACTGCAAACTTGTATTTCTCAATTCAGTTGAGGATCTGTGGGACTGTGGTTTACTAAAATGCCAATCAGAAAAGTCTTGGTGCCTCTTGTTCTATTTATTTTGTGTACCAGTTGAAAGCCTGTACTCTTAACTTCCTCTTACCATCATTTAATATAGCTGAAATATAAAACTGAAAGTCTATTATGTTGAAAGAGCTGGTGTGACCTTACTGGTAGGAGTGTTCTTGGCTTTAACGGTATTAAATTATAACTGTGTAAAATATACATGTTTGCTGTTGTCAAGCTTTTGGATTGTTCAACTTTTTTAACACTGACAAATTACAATTTAAGAATTCCCATCCACTTTTCTCATACTTTACTGTACCCAAAATACAGGTGCCCCTAGAAGAAAGCAGTTTTGTTTAATTCCAGACTGTGCTACTTCACTAGGAAATGAAAGCCTCCAAAAAGCTGCCAAAACTTGCTCATAGGTTTGGTGCTTAATAACAAAATCTGTTCAAAATTCTATAGGCTTCCTTACACAAGGGTTTCTTGCATGACAACTAAAACTGTGTTATTGCAAACCCACGTGTGCTTTACTTCCTGGATGAAAAGTTGTTGAAATGCATGTCTCACTCTGTGTAAGAGAATGAGACAAGAGATGTTCATGGAGCCAAGAGAAAAATTGTCCGACCAAAATACTACTTACCATTTGTAAGTTTTTTTTCTACTTTGCTTCATGCCTTAATAATTTTTCTCCATAGTTAAGTAGTATTTTGACCAATACTAAATCCAGTCCGGAACCTCAAGGTAGTAAGTTACTAACATCTTTATTACTATGGATAATGGCCCATTACTCTTACTCTAGTAGTCCAAAATCATCATGTAATTTGAAACAGAATTTTTGTATTTAGGAAGGGTAAATAGTGGCCTAACAAGGATATACTGTAGGACAGACTTCATGTTCATTGGTTCATTTTTCTGTCTTGAAATTTAACAGCTGTGCACATTTATGACAGATAAAATAGCTGGTGTTGTTCTATCCCATTCTTGACCCAGCTAACATTTGTGTTGGAGAAGAGGTTACAAGCCTTGGCAAGCTACTGCATAAAACAGCTGTGGAACTTGAGAGGTTTTCTTACCTGCTTTAACTTTCAGATTCTACAGAGTCAATTGATAACATTTTCCTCACTTATGTGTAATTTCTCTGGAGTTGGGGTTTTATTCTGTAGACATTAACATTGTTTGTCTTGAAGTTGTACCGTTTGCAAAGAATCTAAACATATGCCTCTGACATCAGGATCTGTAGACTTTCATGTATTATTTCTTAAACACTTCAACACACTGTAAAAGTGTAGGTATGTTTTTAGAGTTCGGTGTAATACCATCTGTATTACATTATACAGCTTGTAGTAACTTTCCTAATATTTTAGCAATAACCTAGTTATTTTAACCATATTTAATGTTTGGTTAATAAAACTGATAGAAAAAATAAGAATAGGCTTACTAGGAAAATCTATTGAAAAGCTTCAGGAATCAGTGGGAAAAGTATAAGGTCAAACAATTCATATACATATTCTTAAAAATCTGCCATTAAAAAGTCTTTGAATGTACTTGTAGACATCTGGATAGTAAGTAGAAAGAGTTTGCTTAATGGCTTGAAAAATGTCTCTGACTTTCAGCCCATGGTGACATTGATAATTTTATTGCCATAGATGTGGAGTAAATTTAACTTTGTGAAAAATTTCAAAGGTTAAAGATTTACTATTCATGATGACCAAATATTTTTATGTGGGTTAGGGTAGAAGGCCTGATGCTTTCCCAGTTGAAGTTAAAAAGACCCTGCCAGCTCAATGGGAGTTATGTGGGCTTCCATGTAAATCTAAGTGAACTGTGCTCAAAGACCAACAGGAGAATCTCTTATAATAACTGTTTTTGAATATTAATCAGGATGACCTGGGGGGACTTTAACTGCTTCATCTGTTCTTTAGTTCTAAATTAGTCATAATATTCTTAACAGGCATATAAGGGAACATACAGGATCAATTTATAGAAAAACAGATACTGAGACACAGTGGTTTCTTGATTGTTATGTAAATTACTACTGATATCTTAATTGCCCATTTAATGCTTTGTTTAGCAAATGAGATTTCCTTCCTTGTTGTAAAGCACTTCAAATATGCTTTTAGTACCACCAGAAGTCTTTTTTTTGCATCTTCAGCTTTTTCTAGGAGTAAGCATACTATTTACAATTACACAATAATTCTAAATATATTCTGACTTTTTTTTTTTAATTCAAGCCACTACCAAAAAACATGGTGTCAAGACTATGTGAGTCCAAAAAGGTATGTGCTGCAGCTGATATGCAACTCCAGGTATGTTTTTTGCATTCTAGTCTCTACTCTCTATCCAGAATTTACAGAACATACTTCATTTCTTCTAATTTCACCGCATTTTTATTTTAATGCAGACACATTAACTATATGAAAATAGTGAAAATTAATTTATTTTAATATTGATTTTCATGTTTGTTTTTGTGAACGTGTTCTGTGCTGTCTGCTTAAACCTAAATGTCTAAATCTGTTGGAAAATACCATGAAAACCAGAGCTTTTGAAAATGGTTGGATTATCAGAATTCCCAAATGTGGTTTAAGATTGAGTTCTTAAATTAGTGGAAACATTTAAGGAGAGCTTGCAGTAGAGGAAGTATTGTGTACCTTTCGGATCATTAAAGTGTAGAAGGACTGAGAGATACAGGCCACCTTTGTAAAATCAGACCAGCTTGTTTATCTACTAGAATGTGATTTGAGCTCCTTGTCTTCTGCAGCTCTGGTATGAAAGTGGCAACTTTTTGCTGCCATCAAAATTGGTGGCTGAGCTATAAGGCTGTAAGAGTTCTCTCTCACAGTGTTCGGAGCAGTAATTAAACTCATAAACCTTTATTTTCTGTGGGCAAATGTGATTGATCAGTGATTCTCATAAACAAACTATCGGTGTTGCTTTTCTTCAAAGGAAGTAGAGGAATGTAGGGTTCTATCTAAAATAGGTATTTAGGTTTTTTCAGTCCTGCAACATCAGTTCTCAGAAGTGAACAGTAGCATTAGCATCTAACCAAGTTTTTTTACAGTGATAGTTTAGTATGCTACAAGCTTCTGCTGTGTGATTTTTGTGATTTTGTTTTCTTTGTTTTGCCTTAATCCAGAAGCGTAACTTCTTTTTACAGTTGACCTGGTGCTTAGGTGAGAGAACTCTGCTAGTACCTTAATAAAGGGTAGACATTATTTTTGAACTGTGGAAAGAAATAAATTAAACGTCAAATCTTTGTATTTCATCATTCTGAAAAATGCCCAGATGATTACAGCTCTGTCTACAGATGTGAATTGTGCTGGTTAACTCAAGTTGAATTAAATTAAAAACTTAGTTAATTATTTGCAGTTTAGTCTGTGCAGTTATTTATAGTGATTTAAAACTAATCAGAATACCGGTGTGTGGACTTGTGAATGTGTACATGTCGGTTGCACTAATCAAAACCAGACTTAACACTGTTTTCAGCGTATACATATATTTTTCATTGGTTAAACTTGACAGCTTTTTGAATTATGCTTTCAGTGCAGCGCTGGCTGTCAGTGGCCAGTGTTGGCTGTGCAGGTGTGAACAAGGAGGGTGCTACCTCTGGCTATACCTCTGTGACATAAAAATAACTGCACCCTCTCTGCAGGTCTGATTCTGAAAAGCACACTCCTGGCTCTGAAAGGTTCTCATATAGAGGTAGCTGAGAATCCAGAAAGAATGTGGACAAGAATATAACTAATTCATATGGGGATTTTTTGGGGAAAAAGCCAATTCTGGACTGAAACAAAATTTATACTTGAGAATGTTTAGTGGTTGATCTCTATTCATGAAGTCCACCAACACAGAATAATTTGCCAGTGTACAGACTGGTAACCACCGAAGTGATGAACAAGTGCTTTCATATGCACCCATTCTCTTCTGGTGTGTCCATAATAGCTATACATAGATCTGACAGATTTCGTCTCAACTTCTAATATGTATTTGCTATAATCCTGTCAAGGTCTGAGACCAAATTGACAGTGTGGGTGCTAAATGGGCTTGGATAGCAAGAACACTTTAAGTCACAGATACATTAACAGGTGACATGGCCTCCCTGTCCTGTGACGGGGAGATGATGTGTTCCAGCAGTCAATCAAGGAGGGGTCACTGAATTGGTCCCATGGGGTGGGCTGTGCAATCCCCCTGCTGCTGTTGGCCCTTAGCTGCTCCTGGGGTCTCTCTCTGTAGGGTCTGTCCTAGAGTGACTCCAGACTTCGTAGCTTCAGAACTGAGGGGACAGCACTCACTTCTAGTGGGATCAAATTCCTGTGGGCACCTAATAATTGACTGGTGCTAGCAATGATGCAGTGATTAAGCAGGCTGCTTGCCCTCTAATTACTTTTGTGTAACTAATGTTCAACTAGTCTCAACCCATGCCAGATAACCATAATGTCACACTATTATTAATTTATTAATTTCCGACTTCAGCACCACATGTTTTTGGAGATTCCAAATGTAATACCTGCAGAAGTATGCACTCATTTCAAAGAGTCAGACTGGCAGAGCCATTCTGTTTATTAATTCACAAAAAATGTCCCAGAGAAGTTGACTGCATGGCAAATATAAAGTTCATCCATTCCTTTGTAGAAGTGTGTATTATGCAGATTTAAAAGTATAATAATTAACTGAAGAAAAACATGCCAAAGTATATACATACTACTGTGAATTGATGGCTCTAATATCTTTCCTTCAGGCTTTACAAAGAGTATATTGACAACTAGATGCTATGTAAGCCTTATCTGACCTTTAAAAGAAAGAAAAATGCTTACAAATTTTCCAGCAGTGGGAAAAATGCCTAAAGGCTCTTTCCATTCAGAAAATTGGCACGTGAAAATAAGAAATGATGCCGGTTTTTCATCATAACTATAATACCTCTGCATTGTCCTCCAGCTCATGTAATCAGTTACTCAAGAGGAATGATAGGAGAATCCATGCATCTTCTCATAATGCTTTTTTCATGCAGACTGAGTCCCAGAGTCTTTCAGTCAATAGTAACTTCACTGGAAAATGCATAACTGTTTACATATTAATGCTATTAAGCTCTCAAGGAGCTAGCAAGAACTGTAATCAAGTGAAACCAATACATACCAATGTCAGTGCAAAATAGATAGACAGTATGAAAATAGATAACTATTTGATGGCCTTTTTATATTTTCAGGCCTTTTGGGAAATGTGTTTTACTGAAATCGGAAATAATTTTCTAGCTACTGCTTAATATTAAGTGTTCGCATGCTCCTCAGCAATATCACCTAAAGTCCTCTGTTTCTGGGATGTGTCTCCTTTTCCCGTTTCAAAGGCCTGTGTAAACACACAGAACTGTGGTTTGTAGATGGGAATGCTTATGGCTATAAAGTTCATCAGTTTATTTTCAGGGATGGATTTTTTTTTTTTTAACTATGCTGTCCAGGTGGCCTGGCTTATAGCTTTCTTCCCACACTTTACATGTGCCAGGATGGGGAAAAGCTTATAGCTGGCTTCAGTGACTCACTTCCCTATCACCACGTTGTTCTTTGGGCAGTCCAATTCACTGGTCTTCAGCTGACATTTTCCCACTACCTAGCTGTGAATTGAGCTTTTGCTTCAGCTCCCTGACCACAAACTACATGACTCCAAATTTTACTTTAGAGAAGGTCCACTGCAGTGCAGTCTGCGCCACCTTGACAGGAACACTGAAGAGCAACTGCAAACAGATCCTAACAAAGCTGGGAGATAGAAAAAAGAATCAAGGCTGGGCTGAAGCAGGATGCTAAAGTCCATTGTCAGATGTGGAAGTTCCTCATGCTTGGTTTGCGGGTTTTTTGGAGAGGTAAGGGAAGTTGGTATGAAATGACTCCTGCAGTCACAAAGGCCTACGGTAACGGGAGAAAGTGAGTTTTCTAGGACTGCTACATTAGGTAATTTCCAGATCTATGCATGGTTCTTACTGTTGGTCATACTCTCAGTCACTTTTGCTACCATAAATGCTGTAGCTTTTGTTAAACTTTGTTAAAAAATGAACTTGGATTCTCGAGACCAGTTCTAAGGATGAAACATAAAAGCAAAGGCAATGTGAAGCCTCTTTCTCTTCTAAGATAAGAGTAAATAATATTGTAGTTCTCACAATCTAGTATAGGTTTTTCTTTAGATTTTTAGTTTTTCATGCTTTCAATATAATGATGGAAAATTTAAAATACCCCTGCAAAGTTTGGTTTAAAAAAATAAAGTGCTTATTATTGTTTGCCATTTGGTGCAGTGTCTTCATGGAGTTATCCTCTGAATAGATATTTGCTGCCTACTCTGGGTTTGTAGATAGGTGATACTAAGTGCTTGCATCTCTTGTTCAGTGTTGCTATCTGGGACACAAAACTTGCAATATCTTTAGTGGCTGCTTGTGCAAGTTTAGGTCTTACTGACCTCTTTTGTCCTCATTAGCCATATAGATAGCAAGCAGGAAATTCAGGAGTCCTCCTGCAAGCCATGGCTTCTTCACCCCTCTCCTTATGACCCTCAGTTTTTCTTGAAAAAAAATCAATTTTCACATTTGTTATTTGTCAACAAACACTGTCAAAGAATTTATCAAGATTCTGTCTGTTAGAAGACAGCTTATTCAAACAGGAGGAATACGATCCTTTAGAAACAGTTTTGGTGAGAGCATGTGTTGTATCCAGCCCAAATAAAATAAATGCTGAATTCTGATAAATTATTAAAGAGCTCAGAATGGATTTGTACCCAAATTTCATAATAATAAAGATTTTTTTCATGGGTTGAGGGGTTTGTGTTATTCATGTCACGTAAAACATCCATTCTCCATGGATGCAGAATGCCTCCAAACAGCATTTTCTCCATAAAATTTCTGCATTTCATGGTTGTAATTCCTAAAACAGTGTGTTTATCTCTTTGGGAATGGTATCGCAGTGTCCCTGGGAATGTGATTGGGTGGGCCTGAATCTTTAGCCAAATAATTTGCTTCATTCCTTGCATAAAAATTTTTTTGAGGCTCCCTACCATCAATTTTCCTATTAAATGTGCCTACCACAGGATGGCCTGACCTCAACTCTTTGGCTTAAATATCTGGATCCACCAAACTTCTCAAAAATACCTTGTGTTGCACAGCAGTGGATGTCCTCTTCTTCTGTCTTTCCTGCAGTTCCACAGAATAGGAAATCATCAGCATCAAAAAAAAAAAATGTTGCAATTATTTTTTTTTTTTTCAGTGATGTCACACAGTGAGCCTTGGCACTGTCTTCTATCCATGCCTATTTCATGTTTGCTGTTAAAATGCCTGATACTCTGCTTTGCTATCTTTTCTTGTAAAGTCTTTTGATTGGTGCTGCTTTCCTGATCTCCAAACACCTCAGTAATTTAGCCATGCACCTGTATTCAGCCATAGTTCACATGCTTCTGCACAAAAATCACCTATGAACTAGATCTTAGCTGTGGCAAAGTACCCTCCTGGTACAGTGTGATCTCAGGCTAAGCTTACCCGGCAGCGATTTATTGCTCTGATTGTGAGAGCTAAAATAAAGGAAGGATCTGCCTTAGTACTACACTGTTTGAGTGCTCTAGCAGAAGCTCAGGGGCATCAGCTGCTCCATGTGCAGCTGCTTATGTTCACTGCCTGGGCCATAACTTGCCCGTGCGGGTGTGATGTGTTCTCATGGCTGCATGCACATGTATTGGAATAGCTTATTTTGCTGTGTCCACTCACATAACTTTAAGTCTTTTTATTAAATCTATTTAAAAATAATCTTTTTGAAAAGTGGCATTGCTGGACGGCTTTCAGGACAGGTCTTAATTTTATTTAAAAATGCAGGTGATTTAGTACTGCCAGTGTTCTTGGTGACCTAAAGACAGATTTATGAAAGGGCATGATGGTGGTGAGAGATGTACTCCAAAAACCCGTTTCTCTCCTTGTATGTTATACTAAAACTGAAATATTTACAAAACCATATATATTTAAACTCTTCCCTCTCCCTATTCTTTTTCTCCCATTCTTTTCTATTGATCTTTTTTGGTTGTCAAATGCCAATGCCATGTGCCAAAGACCAACATGTATTTATTTTATCTCTTCAGGTATTTTATGCTGTCTTGGACCAAATCTATCATGGGAAACATCCCCTACAAAAGTCAACCACAGAAATTTTAAAGGAAACACAGGAGAAAGTTTATGGATTGTCATATGTACCTAATACAGTGAGTAGAAACATTCTGACTGTATAAGCTACACCTTTTCTTTGATAGCACATTAATACCTCTACCTCTCTCTGCCCCTTGCCCCACACATTCACATGCTTATTGTATTACGTTGAAAGAGTTTGCTTTCTTTCAGCGACTTTATCCTGAGAGTAGGGTGTTTGAAATTTTCAGCTAAAAATAAAAATGTAATTAATGTACCCATTCTTGTACAGGTATAGTCTTGTCATGCTGAACTTGATTACTTTTTATTTTATTTTCTTATTAAGGAAGGCGCTGGAAACAATACACTGGAAAGAGGGTTTATTCTAGCTTTGCAAAGAACTGTTTGTAAAAGACAACAAAACACTGTGCTGCATGTTGGTGTTTGTATGCTGTCAGTGTCAGCACGTGAGAGCAAGTCAGTGTGAAGTAGGACTGGGAAGTGAGTTTTTCTCACTGTACTGCTGTGACCTTCGGCACATCACTTAACCTTTAATCTGGTGTCTGAAAGTGTTAAAGCCTTGACTTCTACTGAGCTAGGTAATTTTGATCTTCCATCATGACGAATCATGCATTTGTTCTGTACTTCATGTGACTTCCAGAGGTGCAGTCTGCAGAGATGATAGTCACGGGGTTCTATGGACTGTCTGGAGCTGAATTCCCAGCCAGAGTAAGGCCTGAATCACTGTTTGACACTTTGGTCAGAATACCCAGGTCTTTTCTTTCCTTTCTGCTTCTCAGGAAATGTACTTTTCTCTTTAGCAAAAGTGTGACTTTCAGTTTCTGAGAAGCGTATTAGGAGATCTGTGCTTCAGCCCTTTCCTCATTGAAGCTGTATGGCCTCTGCTGGCCTGGCAAAGCCAGAGAAGTGGAAGCAAGATATCTTCAGAGTACAATATCTGACTTCTTAGCATTTTTGTAAGTGTTTTACATCATTCCTCCTCACGTGTTAGCCAGTGAATGGAACAGCTCTCTGCTTTGAAAGTTAGCCTGTGGGTTTTTTATTCCGTTTAAAATATTTTTTATTTAGCTGTTACTTTCAAAAGATTGTAACATCTTGTAACGAGCAGAGTCTCAATATGAAGAGAGACAGCAAGTTTTGGCTTGAAACTTTATCCCAGAAAAATGTGCTGTGAACTGTTGAATTGCCAGAATTAGTGTCTCTAGTCAAAAACTGTAATACAATTTAAATTTCAGTAAGACTTAGTGGAAAAATTACATTAGAAGAACCTTAACACTCTGTAGAGTAAGTAATGTCTGTAATTTGGTTTGCTGTCCTTTGCTGTTCTTTCTTCCAAACTTAAGATATGCTTTCAGTTTAATTCGTAGTCCAGAAAAAAAAATGTCTTGAAAGAAAAAGATTTTTTCTTAAGTGAAGAGAGTATATTCCTTCTTTTCATTTAATTTCAGATCTAGACACTGAAATATAGTAAAAGAGATCAGCTTTTATTCTCATCTGTCATTTGGCTAGGTACCATATATGGCTTGCAGAGAAGACAAAGTGTTTAGATTATTTTAATTTTATCTGCTTTCTGTAGGTTTAGATTCAATTACGAATTGCTAAGTTAGGCTTGTATATCTTAAGTTAATGGTGGTGGGTAAAAGTAATTCTTCCTTAGTGAAGAACTTAACTACATTAATGTGATTTTTCTCTAGTAGTATTGTCTGTCGGGGCTGCACAAGCATCCATTATTATCTCCTTCTGATAAACGTTAATTCCCTCTTATTGCTCTTGACAGGCAAGTAAATTTAGTAAATATCCTCTGAATGTACTTGGGCTTCAGTCTCAGTGTGCAAACTAATTTTCTGAAGTAGATCCACAGCATATATCTTCAGCAGATGAAGTTCTGTCTTTGAGGCACATCTCAGATAACAGGACAATTTGAATGCATCTTTTTGTTATAATACTTTCAACACCGAGGCACATAAACTGTACCTAATAAGTAAATGCTGCTGTATTGATATGGAGATACCTGTTTTAAAGTAAACCAAAGCATCATCCTCAACAAATACCATGTCTTCCATGCCAACAGTAGACGGGATAGTGGGAAGAAAATCCTGTCAAAGTCAGTATTTGCCATTCAAATAGGTTTTACAGGCATTGGAGCAATTGGCACTGCATGCAGTAGTATTTACGTTGACTGCGTTGACACAGATGGTCGCAGAAACTAGTACCACATGCAAGGCAGAAAGGAAGAACGGAGCAGACTGTAGACAGACGGAAGCACAGAGAAACAGCATTCCATGAGACTTTGTTTTCCTGAAGAATGCAAGTATCTATTTCTGGCTGGCCATTGCTTATCTATTCAAAAGTACACAAGGTTTGCTGCTGGCTCGTGGAGGATGAAATTCCACTGGGATTTCCTTGCTCTATTACCAAATCCAGAAGCTGATGACTGGCAGGCAGGGGGCAAGGAAATGTATCTGCCTGTTTTTGTAGTGTCTGGTGGTTTTGTTGGCAGAGGAGATTTGTGTTACTGAGTTTTGAAAATGAATAGAAACTTTGCGCAAGTGGGATGGTTGAGTCCTTGTGATGCCTTTAAAAAGCAATCATTCTTCCTTTTGACTCTTGAGAAGGCAAGATAAACCAAATAATAATGTCCACACATTTTCTTGCTATTTCTTCGTGAATGTACTTGGTGTCAAAATCTGTGCACTGTTAGGAATTCAGTACTCTGCTTTTGCTCCAAACTTTTCTTCAATTCATGGCTTATTTCTCATCCCTTGTGAGCCAGTTTCCATTTACTATGGCCTGTCTTGAAATTGGTAACACTGTCTGCTTTTAGAATATCTCCTGTGGTCTCTTCTACCTTTGTCTCCAGGATGTCCAGAGAGACTTTTTTAAAAGTATCAGGTGACCCTTTGATCAACCTGAGACATGATCAAAGTTTCTCTCCGTGATCTGTAGCTTAGTCCCCTGCCTGTCCTCCAAGTTCAGACTTGAAAACTACTTCCCTTTGAGACAGTCATCAAAACTTAATGATATGCCATTGTTAGTCCTGCGCCAAGCATAGTAATTCCTATCTCCTGCTGTGGGTTTTGGTTCAATATCATAACAAAAAATGAGACACAGGGTGAACAGGCTCTGCAGTGATAGTGAAACTTGCAGCCTCCTGCAGTTATGAAGAAAGAGCTCCCAATAATTAAGTGGTTTTACAGTAAACACCAGCTGCCCAAATCATCATATCTGAATTTTCTTTGTAAAATATAGAATTAGTTTGAATTATTGATTCTTATTTTCAAAAAATTATTATGGGCTTTCTATGATGGACAGACAATTAATATGTAAGCTTTCTTCATTCTAATTCAGAAGTTGGTGGGGTGTCCTGGTTTGACTTGTGACTGTGAGGAAAAATGGTTTAATGGTTTTGAAGAGTAAGGCACAGTGAATCTGGGTTCTTTTTTAGATCACTGCCAAATAGTCCCTTTTGTATTTTTTAAAATTATGTGGCCTTCCAGTAAGCTTTTCTTCTAGAAACATCAGAATTTCTTGTGTGGTACTTGAATATAAAGTTCAGTGTTGGAATTAATCCCCACACATCATTATAATTACATTTGTTAGGAGGGAACATGTTGGTATGTAGGGAACCTTTTGATATTTTTTGGAACATTAAATAATTTGCTTTATACCTTTTTGCTCTAACATGTTAAGTACACATTAGTTCAGAAGGACCACCTCTACCGGTGGCCTAAAATTTACATCAGGTTACAGGTTCAATTATGCTTATATACTTTTGTCCAGAGTGCAGATTTCTTTGGCAGCATGGTAACTTCTTAATGGCCTATGGTTGCCAGTGATCGGAGAGACCAAAACACCTGTGAGACCAAATATGTTAGCCAGCCAAGTTTGCCAACAGAAAACAAGGCAAGTATTGTTATAGATACCCTAGAGGGAAGATGTGTATGGAAAATGGTGTATCGCAAATGTGGTTGTTAGTTCTTTCTTCTTCCTGCAGCTGGAGGGACTCTGCCCAGACAGGGATCCTGACCTTGGAAGGCTCCACCTAGGTCCTTGTCTTAACTTGCTGGGATTGTGTCTGTCATGCTCCTGACAAAGGAAATCAGTGGATGAGCTGCAGCCTAACATTTGGAGTGCTTGCTCAGGGAGGCTGTCAGGCACTACAGGAAGATGTGGCTTGCCATGAGTGCTGAGAACACAAGGATTTCATTAGCAGGACACGTATAAAAGCATCTAGGAGGTTGATCAGCTGAAGAAGAGTTAGTGTCACTAGACAGAAAGAACTAGCTTCTCTGCAGAGAGAAAATAGTTTCTGCATCACACATTGTCACCATGGGCTCGAGTCCCCTGATTGTTTTGCTGAAGAACACCTGAGGGCAAAACAGCAGCTGTGTGCCTCTTTTTTCTTTCTTAGGAACCTTTTCTTAGGAGTTCGAAGGTGACCTAGCCTCAGGCTTAGTTGTGTTAGTTAAGCCAGAGGCCAAAAATTGAGACAGTGTGGTTTCTGAATTTCGGTATCGCAGTCTGATACTGATCATGATCGCTGTCAGTAGTGGTGCTTCAGTGGAGAGGAGAGTATCGTTTTTAACAGGCCTGTTCCTTAGCCTACTGATGGTTGGTTGGCAGTTTGAGTGAAGTATCTTGTTATCGAATCTGTCATCTGTGTCGTTGTGGCATCTATTGTCTTAGGATTTCTTGTTAGGTCCTTGGAGTGAATACTAATGTGTAGTTATAACTCAAATCCTGTATAGCATTTCATGTGAATATCAGTAACACTATATAAAAAGAATAAATATTCAGACTGGGCAAGTGATGAGGCAGTTATCTTAAAATAAATAAGCAATAACCCTTAACCTCTGGCTCTAAAAGTGGTTTTGAATTCTGAAAACTTTACTGAAGTAGTGAACATAAATCTTGAAATTATTGGTAGAGGAGGCAAAGTAGTGACTGCCTATTAAACTTTAAACTGTGATTTCACATCATATTTATTTTATCTACAATCTTCCCAAATTTGTCTTAGATTTATGAAGTTAAACTAATATAACCTTAGAACCTAAGCAAAACTTTGGTTAAAGGAAATGAAAAATAACAGCTGAAAGGTAGAATTGGTGCTGTTGGCAAAGAGCTTTCAAGTGACCAGTAGTGGGTTGAGGAAGAAGGAATAAAATTTATGGTGCTAATCAGTAAGATGCCAAAAAGAAATGATTAAGATAAAAAGCCTGTACATTTGAATATATGTGAATAGGAGGCTATTAGAAAAGTAGAAGTCATATAAAAACTTGAAAACCAGAAAACAGGATAAGCTCTAATGAGCCAAAAATAAAATTGGAAGTTTTGAGCAGCTTAAAAACCAAAAATGTCAATAATGATTAAAACCAATGCAACAGAAAGAGGAAAACTGCTAGATATTTGCTGGAACTGGAAAATAGTGAAGTATGATGATTCAAAAGGCATTGTGTAGTTATCAGAGAGACTGAGCCAAAGACACAGACTATCCTGATGGAAAAAAGATTTGGTAATAAGGGACCAAGCCCTTTAAAGACCTTATTAAGATGATAAAAAAAAAAAAATCATTATATGACTAGAGATAATTATTAAAAGAATATAAAAATTCAGAACAAAAAAAGGCTAGAAATTATGAGCTGCAAAATGCAAGTAGTGAAGTTAATAAAGTTCCATAACTACTGAAGAAATAAGAGGACAGTGAGGGAAAGAACAACAAATGTCAGAGAAAGCAGAAATATTCCATGCCTCTGCCTCAGTGTTTTTTAAAAAATAAGTGAAATTTTAATGTGTATACTTTTTGAGATGGATAGAAACACAACAGAGATTAAGGAATGAGAGAGAAAGAATAATTAGATTAGATGTAGTCAGGCTGTCAGAATACTTATCACTCAAACTCATGAAAAAGTGGTAGTGCTATTATAACTACTCTTATGAAGGGAGGAGGACTTGGGAATTGTAGACTAATCATTCAGACTTTGTCACTCAGGAAGTAGTAGAACCAATTATTAAGCAGCTCACAAGTACCTTGAGAACAGTCAAGTGAGCTAAATAACCATGATTTTTTTAAGAACCATCTGAGATGGAAAAACCCTCTTGTCTTCTTAAGAAATTGATTGACCTTGGGAATTGGAAGGAAGTAGTTGATATCATAACTCTAGACTTAGCAAGCATTCTGACACTTGCAATTCGTAATTCTATGAGCAAACTGTGGAGTTATGGCTGAGCCAACATACAAAAAACATGCTGACAGAGCAGGTGAAAGCTTAGTTTGACTGGGACATTTTAAGTGGAAGTCACCAGGGGTCTGTCCAGGAATTACTGCAGTTCTGTGTTTTTGTTGATGATTTGGATGAGAAATTATTTATGATACTTATAGACGCTCCTTCAGTTGACAAAGATTGCGGAAGTGAAAAATAGAATTGAAATGAATTTGGATCCAAAGTAGTTGGATCACTGTGTTGTAATTCAAGCAAGCAGGGCAGAAGACAAGCTTGGCTGAACAGGGAACTCATCATGGAACTCAGGAGGAAAGAGAAACTGTATGGTCTCTGGAAGCAATGTCGGGCTTCACAGGAAGAGTACAGAGCTGTGGTTCATTTATGCAGAGAGAAGAAGGCCGGAGCTCAGTTAGAGTTGAAACTGGCCACTTGTTTTGGGTAACAAGAAGGGCTTTTTAAAGTATGTTAATAGCAAGAGGAGGTCTAAAGAAAACATTGGACCAATACAAGAAAAAGCAGAGGCATTCAATGCATTTTTTGCCTCAGTCTTTAGTAATACTGATAGACCTTGTGCTGCCCGGTCCCCTGGGTCTGAGGACCACCTGTGTGGGAACAGCGACTTTCCATTTGTGGACACTGCAATTGTAGGGGACCAGCTGTATCAGCTGAATGTTCACAAGTCCATGAGGCCTGATGGGACTCATCCCAGGGTACTGAAGGAGGTAGCAGATGTTACAGAAGGACCCCTCTTGATCATATACCAAAGGTCTTGGGACTCTGGGGAGGTCCCTGGTGACCGGGAGCTAGCCGGTGTTATTCCAATTTACGAAAAGGGTATTAGGGAAGAAAAACTACAGATGTGTTAGTCTAACCTCAGTTCCTGGAAAAATTGTGGAGAAGATTGTACTGGGTACTGTTGAAAGGTGTTTAAAGAATAATGCAATCATCAGACACAATCAGCATGAGTTCATGAAGGAAAGGTCCAGTTTAACTAATTTGATATCCTTCTGTGATAAGGTCACCCACCAAGTGGATAAAGGGAAGGCAGTGGATGTAGCTTTTCTGGATTTTAGTAAGGCTTTTGATACTGTCTCTCACAGCATCCTTCTGGACAAGTTGTCCAACTGTGGGATGAGCAGGTTTACAGTGCACTGGCTGAAGAACTGACTGAAAGGCAGATCTCAAAGGGTTGTAGTGAATGGGGCTACATCTGGCTGGTGACCAGTCACCAGCAGCGTTCCTCAGGATTCAATTCTACAGCCAGTCCTGTTCAATATATTTATTAACGGTCTGGATGCAGGAGTTGAATGCACCATTAGCAAGTTTGCTGATGATACCAAACTGGAAGTTGCTGTTGACTCTCTCGAGGGACAAGAGGCCTTGCAGAGGGTTCTAGATAGATTGGAGCACTGGGCAATGATTAATGGGATGAAATCTAACTCGTCCAAATGCTGGATTCTGCACCTAGGACAGAGTAATGCTGGGCACCAAGTATAAGTTGGGAGAGGAGTGGCTGGAGAGCAGCCCTGCAGAAGGAGATCTGGGGGTGCTGGTCAACAGCAGGCTCAGTGTGAGTCAGCAGCGTGTGCTGGCAGCCAAGAGAGCAAACCCCATCCTGGGGTGCATCAAACACAGCATAACCAGCCGGTCAAAAGAGGGGATTATCCTGCTGTGTTCAGCACTGGTGCAGCCTCACCTCAAGTACTGTGTGAAGTTCTGGGCTCCGCAATTTAAGAAGGTTGTTAAGGTATTTGAATGCGTCCATAGGAGGACAACAAAGCTGGTGGAAGGGCTGGAAGGCATGTTCTGTGAGGAGTGGCTGACTTTGTCTTGTCTATTTTGGAGGAAAGGATGAGGGGCGACCTCATTGCTCTCCACAGATTCCTGAGGAGGGGAGGTGAAGAGGGAGGTGCTGAGCTCTTCTCCCCAGTATCCAGTGACAGGACGTGCGAGAATGGCTCAAAGCTGCATCAGAGAAGTTTTACACTGGAGATGAGGAAGCATTTCTACCAAGAGGGTGGTCAAACAGTGGAAGAGACCTCCTGGAGAGGTGGTTGATGCCCCAAGCCTGTCAGTGTTTAAGAGGCATTTGGACATTGCCCTTAATAACATGCTTTAACTTTTGGTCAGCCCTGAAGTGGTCAGGCAGTTGGACTAGATGGTCATTGTAGATCCCTTCCAACTGAAATAGTCTGTTCTATTCTAGTTTGCATTAGGAAAGCAGTAAATGCCGAAAGAGCATGCTTTTATTCATGGGATGCTGTTAAAGAAAATAATATCTGATTTTTTTTTTAATATATTTTAGTATTTGGTGTTGGGGACTTGGCAGTGGGTAGTGTTGTAGCCTGTAGTAGGTGTCTACCTTATAAAAAGATGTAGTTAAACTGGAAGAAATAGAAGGAAGCAGTTTTGGAAAGATAGTAGGTTTGGAACCTTGACCTGTGAGGAAAGTTGAGGAAATGGAGTTTTTATCTAGCGAAGACAAAATTATGTTGGCACACATGAGTATGTTCTGGTATTGAAAACCTTTATGAAAAAGAATATCATTGGGATTGAGACTGTGATTATTTGTTTCTTATGAGTGAGCAGGAGGGAAAAAATAGTTTAATTTACAGCAAATGTGATTATGTTTAGTACCTAATCTTTTCAACTCTTGTCAGTCTTTTCCCTTGTTTGCTGAAGAGGGAAGAAGCCACTTGGTAGGTCTAGGATCTCCCTTACAGGGAGTTTTAAAGAAACTGCTGCTGTAGATCACAGGGACATAAATTTCATAGTAAAGGCAGAGAGTCTTCATAGAAGGTTGCTTTTCCACTTTTCCTCTCTCTTCAATTGCTTGATGAGGCACTGATGTTGCTCATATTCCACTTTTCAGAGTGTTTTGAAGAGAGATGAAGTCATATGTCATTAGTCAACCTCTTGAAGTTTGTGTAACCCCTTCAAAGTAATTTTTTACCTTGCCATGTTGGAAACCAAAGTTGTTTACACAAAGTGCAAATCCCTGGATTAGTTTTCATATGAGCCTTCTTAAAAGTATACCATAAAATGAAGTTGAACAGTCTGGGTCTGAGGAAAAGATTAATAAAGGAGTGCACAGTGAACTCTGGGGAAGTGATAGTTCTATAAATAATTAATAGCTAAAAGCCATTTCAGAAAGATTGGTGCCCTGCTGAGGTCAGTATTAAAGTAGATGTTGGGGCTTTCAAAAGCTCTTAAAGTCACCCTTCAAGGTTTGTTTAGGTTTCTGTCTTTCTGGAGTTGAGTACATTTTATGATAAAGAAAATGCTGATAGCAAATACTGTGAAGATTTGTTTTCCGGTGGTAATATGACACTATTCACTGGGCAGCTATCTACAGCAGCAGAGTGTTTACAGATATCATAAGATGTGAAGCACTTTTAAGGAAATTCTTTTTGTAAGTGTTAGACCCATGAAACTCAAACATACTTTAGTGATAGTATTTACCATGTAGTAGAGCATTTTAAGAAACAGTGAATGAAGTAGTTGCATATATCTCCTGGTAACATTTTGAAATAGCTATATGTGCTTTAGATATATCTTACATATGTATATGTATATATGTAAAACACTGATTGCTTTGTTTAGTTTTATATAATTATGTTCTCACAGCTCATGTCTTTTTCTTTCTCCAGGATTTCAGTACTGGTGCTGTATTTGATAGTGACAGATATAGCTGAATACATCATTGCTATAAACACAGGCTAGAGGGCCTGACATTAAATGCTTTTCAAATGTAGTGAGAGATTGTTCTTTATATGAAAATCTTGCAGTCAAAACAGAAAAGAATGAGAGAGAAGTATTATCACCATCAATTAACAAGAGGTGGCAGTTTGAGAGGGGAAAAAAAGTAGTTTCTTCAAGTTCATACTGCTGTTTGTGGCATATTCAGAATTAGAATCACGATCCCTGTCTAGAATGGCTCTGGCAAAAGACAGTAAATGAGCATCACTGTAAAATAGTAGCTATTTCATCTTCCAGTGTAAGTAACAGATAATGTGCATGATTAAGTTGTACTGGAAAATATATTTTGCAGTTACAACCTTGCTTAAAATACTTCCCATTTTTTGTAAGAGCTTATCTTAAGCAGCTTTCATGATGTTTGTTTTAAAATAATAGGTCAATACTTAAAATTTGGTTTAATTGATAAAACCGAATAAAAACCTTGTGCTTCAGTCTGAGTCTGTACCCAAAAGAAACTGTGATGATCTGATTCTGGTCATCTTGGGCTTATGCATCTTTAAAGCTTAGGCAGTAATAGAAATCATTAATTTGGTAATAGAATGGTCTGTACGTTGCATGTGTATGTATATGTGTGTAGAGTTACGTGTTACACGTGAAGGACTTATTTGAAAATTGTCTGAGTTCATATTTCTTATATTTTACTTTAAACACTACTTACAAAGTTTATAAGTAACACCGTCTCTCAACTTGTCCGAATAAGGTCAGTGAAAGGATACAATATAGAATCAGTGTTTGTATCTCTGTGTCTTTTAATCCAAGTTTTAAGGATTGTGGAGCAATGCAGATCATACATACAGATTTTTGATGTCACTATTCCTTGTTATCTCCCATGTTCCCATTTCCCCACCCTTGCGGGGAGGAGAGAAGAGGATGAAGCGTAAATAGTGTTAAATTGTTTTGCTATAAGCAGCTCAAATGCATTAAGAGTTTATAAATAAAAATGAAATATTTTTCTTTAAGTAATCCAAAGACCATATGGTACATATCTAGAATCACCTAAGTGGTTAATTGCATGCTAAATTCCTTTCCTCTTCCCTAGTGTAAACAACTGCAAAAATATTTACATTCTGTGCCTTGCTAGATTTATTTATCATTTTATAATAAAAACATAGAAGTGTTATAAATTGAAATCTTAATCTCTTGCTTGACTTGCTTTCTAAAATGTCAGTGATGTCTCTGGGTTGGTTTACTTTGTGCAGTCTCCCACTCCTAACACAAATGCATGACACTGAAAAACTGAAGAGTATTGACATTAAGCAAGTTAGGGGCACAGCACAAGATGTGGTTTCTTGAAATTAGCTTCGTGTTATTCTAAACAAGATTAGAAACTGCAGCACAGGAAGTGGCTTTAAAGCTCTTTATTGGATTTTTTTATTATTGTGAAACTCCAGAATAATGATGATGTAATTCTATAAAACTTAGAGAGGCTCAGGCCAAAAATACAGAAAGTAAGTTGACCGAGCAAGCTGCTGCATACCTGTGGAGAGAATTGTTTCTGCCAGTCAGTTAGTGCTCTAGCTTTTCCCTGGAGGTAGCTACTGGCACAAACACTTTGCAAACTCTGCACTCCAAAACTCATTAAACTGTTTCTTCAACTGAGAATGAATTGAGGACATCTTCAAAGCATGCTGTAAACTTATGTAACAAACTGATACAATAAGGAAAAATATTCTGTGATTTGTTTCAGAGCAAAAGAGTGAATTCTTTAAGCTTCAAAGTGTGTGTGAAAATCCTTTTCTTGTTTCATAAAGTAAATGAGTAGTTTAAACAGAAAACTGGGAGAATAAATTCTGTTATGTGACAATTTGGCCTCCCCAAAATACGCATACCCAGCAGCAGAGCTTGAGCTTCAGAGCCTGGCAGCCACAGCCCAGGCTTCACTTGCAGTGCTGGGCTGCTCCCACCCATTACTATATGGGGGCAGGAAAAAAAGAGGAGCCTTACCAGGAAGCTTCTCAGCTTGTCTAACTGCAGGCTTAGTTATGTTGGGAAAGAGAGCATAGAAGAGGTTCAGAGAAGGGCATTTAATTCAAGCAGATAGCACACTAATTATGGGAGTCACTGTAATGAATGAATGAGACTGGCATTTTCTGTATGTGATGACTGAATGTTGTTCCAGTTCTGTGCTGTGAAATCTCTTGAGTATCTTTCTTGAATTTTGAGAAAAGTGATCTGGGACAGAATATGGGTGTGAAGAGCATGAAAATGCAAAGTGGTGTCAAAGGAAAAAAGTAAGACAAGATCTCCTGGTCATCAGATAATCCTGCTTCTTCTTTTGCTAAAAGCACTTTGATATTTTAAAATGATGCCTGTGCAGCTAGTACATCAGAATGGGAAACTTGCTGAGCTGAATGTGGAGCATCCCTCCAATCTGCACCCCACAGTAAATTCACCGTTTTTCTGTGCTGAAAAGTGGCTTTATAGTTATTGACCTGTAACCTGCAGCATTTTATGTTCCACCTCCGGCTCCTGCTGTATGAGCGGCTGACACAGTGCCAAGAAAACATTGCCTGTGCTAACTTCCAGTGTGCTTGCTTGCATGCCAGAGTGGTGTTGTCCTGGATTTTCACTAGCCCTGATGAACCTTGGTCTCAGCAGAGGGAAGTAGCCTGTACTGATTTTCATGCTAATTGCCATTCTCTCTTGGCTCCCAAGTTACCAGAACCTGGAGCTTTTTCATGACTCTCAGGAGTTTTCCACCCATGCTGATAGCTAAATTCAAGGGCATTAGGAGCAAAAATATCAAGTTAGTGCCAGACCCAGGGGTTCTCCACCCAGTAGCCCCCGAAGGAGATAAGTTGGCTGCTCCTCTATTGGATTCCCTGCCAGAATAAGAATTTAATTAAGAAGGGGGAGGGCACCAAGTATCATCTCCATCAAATATTGTTCCTTGTGGAAACTATTCAACAACTTGCTCATTGATGTAATTACTGTAGCACACATTTTGTAATTAGAAGACTTAAATGACGAAAGTACGTTTCTTAATTTAGTGTTGGGTCTTTTCAGGTTCTCACTTGTGTTTTTTCTCTTAAGTTGAAAGCAAAATGGACTTAAATGTACTTTGAAGTAACTTAAGTCACAGCATAAACTGTTGGAAGAGCATTCTGAAAAGCCTAAGCACTAGTCAAGAATTTCTGTAGGTTGCTTTTTTTTTCCTTTCAAAAATTGTTATAGGATTTTGTAGTGCTCTTTCCATGTAATTAGTGGAGCTCCATAGAATGATTATTACCCACACTCAAGCAAAAGATAAATTAGTATATATTAAGCTACCTATTATTTTATTCTTTCAGTTTTGTCTTTTTAGAGTCATATCTAAATTTTTATATGAGATTATTTCTGTGATAATCTTAACAGTTATAAATTTAGAATTCAAATAATCGAATCCTAATATTATGTAGTCTTCAAAATAATTGAATCCTAAATTTTTTTATATAGTCTTCAAAACAGTTTAGTTTAACTGATCCTACATGTTGTTAAAATCAATGAAGTGGCCTAACTTTTAAATAGAAAATAGAAGTTGTAGTAAATTACTCAAATTTCTCGTAAAGCAGTAGTGCTATCCTCTCCAAAGATAACAGGATAAATACTTTTGTCCTCTGACTACAAAAGAAGCCTATGTGTCTAGTTTGGGCAAGACACCTAGTTTAAGGTAGCTAAAGTAAAATGAACTGAATGTTACCCTGAGAATGTATCCTACAAGGACTTTGTAAAAAATTCCTGATAAGGTGTAAGAATACAAAGTATCAGTGAGCTATTTTTGTTTGTTACATGGTAAGATGGACAGCCATTGCACATGGAATTTTGAAAATATTTCAGAAATTATTATAGGAGAAGATTGATAATGTTGGTGGAGAAAAGGTCGCTTTACTACCTGCAGTGGATCACTTTCACACCTTTATTTCAGTCTGTTGTGCTGAATAAAAAGCAGGCATGAACATGACCTGTGGATGTCATATTATCATAACCCATGGGCTATGCTGTAAAATGCACTGTTTTATAAACTCCTGGAATGGGTTCATGGAACTTTTTGAAGTAGGTGATTACTCAGAGCTTTCATTAACTTTCTAGCTGCTTACCAAAAATATAACATTTAATAAGTAGAGTGCCCTAGTTACATGTCTAGCCTTCACCCTTTCCAAAAGGGAAATCGATAGGTCTTTTTTTTTTTTTTTTTTTTTTTTTTAATATGGAGAAATCATTCAGCATTGGAAATAACACAAGAAGTCAAGTAATTTTGCATCTATAGCTAATTTTATTAACATGGGGTTTTATGCTAAAAGGTGAACCATTTAGTTTTAAATACATTTACAATGATGTGTTTATTGATCATAGAATTTTTGAAAGGAGTATTAGCCTATATATTCTTGGGCTTATGAATGTTTTATTGCCTAGATTGTAATCTCATCTATATAAAGTAGGAAGAATTTTTTAAGCAGGCAGGTAGCTCCTTGTGATTTAGGGTAGAGGATGTGTCTTAATCTTTAATTATTTGTTTACAGGTAGCTAAGTCCAGTTGTGGAAAGTTAATTGCTAGAACAGCATAGAATCAGAAAATGTACTTAAGCAATGTAATAGGTACTGTGTAGTGATGAAATATTGAAGATTGAGAGTTCCTGATCAGAAACTTTGTGTGGTGACTGAGAAAAAAATGTAGTGTCAGGGAATGATGACATGCTAGAGTTATTCATACTCTAGAGGGGGGGAAATCTGTACTGGTTAAAAAAACCCAAAACATTTTAAAATCTAATATAGGCTTCATACTTCACTAGGGAACAGCAGTGTTTATAATCAGATTTCCTTGACTGCTGTTTGCAATCAGGAAACTATCTTACTTGCAGTATGCCTTTGAGGATGGTAGTCATCTTACATAACTTGAGCTATCTAAAAGTACATTCCTTATGTATTCCAGTGAAGAAAGAGAGAGTCATCTATACCTTATCGGTGTTAGGCATCTATCTTAAGAGGAATTGACTCATCCTCTATTTTTGTTTCCCTTTTGGGATACTGTCCTGTTGCCAGTGAATTTTTGAATTCTAAACTTCATATTTGAGAACCTCCCCAAATGCAGGGAGAGGAGTAGTGTGTTTCCTTGGCCTTTCTATACCCTTTCCCTTTCTCTTTTGAAAGGAAGCAATGTGACATTACTTAAGTATATTAGCAAAGACAAGGTCAAACAAAATGTCTTATATTTGAACAAAGGGTACTGAGGCCTGTTTTAGGTGCAGACTCTGAAACAAACTTTTAGTCTTGGACAGATTGCTGAGATGTTCTTTTCTCCTTGCTTACTTGTGATAGAGTTTCAACAAACCTGATGAATGGAAAGTTGATCATCTTGGAAGTGCAGACGAGCTGTTTTAAGTGCAGACCATTAAATACAAGAGCGTTTGATGTGAACAATGTTATTTGAGCTGTTGAGGAAGACATACTGTCCTAGTTACAGCTTGTATGAAGCATTAAAATAATTCCTTTCTGATGGAAGAGGTAGAAATATTCTTTTATATGTCAATTATTTTTGTTTGTAGCGGAAAAAGCAAGTTGAATTTTTCACTGAAATGATCTATTTGAAAATTATTTAATTTTCTGAGTATGTGAAACCAGTTCATCAGTAAAGCTTTCCATATTCCTGAGAGAGTTCTATTTTCAATTTGAAACTTTTAATCCTAACTTTGAAAACTTACTATACAATAAAATAAAACCTGACATGTTCTCCTGCTTAGCCTTCTAAGAATGTAGGCTCTCAGATCTGTTTTAAAATCTGCTTTTAGTTTAGCAATTTTGGTTATAATTAAGGTACTAGTTAGAAAAACTATAGCTATAAAGTATAAACACAGCAACCACAATACTTTTCAGAGCAAACTGGAGAGTGTATCCAAACTGAATGTTTCTACATACTTGCATTACAATGAGGTATGGTACAGTTGGTGTTTACTTTAAAGAAAAGAAAAAGAAAAGTTAATAATTCTTAAGAATTTGCATCATGCATCAAGACCCACATTGAAGACGAGAGACATTTTTTAATCTCCTCTAACTTTGCTGCTCCTACTTTAAACTAATTGTAGAGGCTAGATTGCTCACCCATGGCAAATTCCATCTGTTTTGGACACCTGTTTTAGGGTGGAGATAACCCTCTTGGTAAAAGTAGCTTTTGAATGGCTGGATTAGAGCTAACTTTGAGAACTTTATTTGGGGGTGTTGCTCAGAAAAGGGAGCTAACAACTTTGTTTCTTATCAGCTGTTCACAGTGATCTAGATTATAGGCCACTGTATGCTAACTTTTTTAAGACAAAAAGCCAAATACTTTCTGTTTCAACCCTCTCAGTTGGTCATTACATCTTTGACTTGGCTAATGGAGAATAAGGCAATAATCAGCACTTTCTTGAATAAAGAAACAGTTTATTTCAGCTGTCAAAAATCAGGATATTGTTACTTAGTGTGATAAAGAATCACGAAGATAAATAGTTCTGGAAAATTGCTCATGCCCCTTCACTTTTCTGTTTGGCTGCCTCAGAATTTTAGCCACTGACTCTAGGATAAGAAAAAGCGTCTGACAGCCCATGGATTTAAATTTAAAACATTTGTTGTGCTACTTTATTTTTTATCTTCTAGTTCCTCTTTAAAACTCTGTTTTCTGTAATACCTACAAAAATCGTGACAACAGTCATATCACAAGAATGTTAAGAGCTTCAACTTTGGATATGAAGACAAGTAAGATCATCTCATCTTTGGTTTTCTCAGAGACACAAAAGGGCAGAGTAGGTTTCTCACTCCTTCATCTATACATTCATCCAGCTTCAGGTCAAAAACTGTGCCCAAATCTGTTGGGAAACAATGCCTTTTCAGCTTGGACCTGCTTGCCTTTCTACATTGCACCAGAGAGGTGATGAAATCTTCATCCATGGAGGTGCCGAGACTTTAGACAGAACCCTGAGAAACCTCATCAAAGTTGGCTCTGCTTTGAGCACAGGTTGGACCAGATGACCTTTGGGGGTCTCTCCCAATTGAAATTACTCTGTTACAGTCAGGGGAAAAAAAAAAAAAAAGTATTTTAATTTCTGTGAAACTAAAGCTGATACTTATGATTTTCTCTGCTAAGAAAACATAAGTAAGCAATCAACACCAAACAGCATTAAAAATGAGTCCACCATCACTGGAATGAGTCATTAAGCCAAGTAACAATACATAAATGAATAGCAATATAATTACAGATGATAATCTGCTATGCATTTGAAAATGTGCAAACAAATCTGTGAACAATGACATTGCATGTGGATGTAATTTGTCTACCTCTGAGTTTTTTGGCATATGGAAAGCTGTATTTTTTATAGTATTAAGTACAAGTCCCTATTATCATCTTGTCTGTGGCAAGAGTTTATAAATTGAATTTTTCCAGGTGTGGCATTGGCTTGCCTGCATGGAAAATGATAAAATGTGGTGTTACTTGTAATAAGGTAATTGTGGTTTTCCTTCAAGAGCAGTAAAACAACATGGCTATTATCAAATATGAATACATTCTTTTACTGCTTGATTTTTTTCTCCTTCTGACCTTATTTATGCATAATTTCAATTGTGATGATCAGTATATTGGAAATACAGTATCTAGGTTGAAGAATGCTTCTTATAATAAAGGATGTGTTCATTCTGGTATTTCTGGTGGTGGTTGTTTTTTTTCTTTTTTCTTTCTTTTTTTTTTTTTTTTTCCGAACTGTGTGTCATTAACAGTATCAGATTTCTTCCATCATATTTCAGAAAATGCCAAACAATTTAAAGGATTTAAAAGATGACTTCTGTTTTTTTGTTTTTTCCTTACAGGCCTGGCAGCTGCGATTCAGTCATCTTGTGGGATACGGTGCCAAATATTACTCCTACCTCATGTCTAGGGCTGTTGCCTCCATGGTGTGGAAACAGTGTTTTGCTCAGGACCCATTTGATAGGTAAAACCAGAAAAAATATTAAGTAGAATAAAGTGTAATGCTACTTGTTTCTGAAAAACATGAAACAAATGGGGCTACATAGGTTGGTGGGCTTTTTAAATGACAATTAGTTTTTAGCCTTTTTCTTGATTTTTAAGAGGATTACAAAACAGGAGATAACCACATGTATAAAGTGTACTTTGGGACATGTTCATTGGTGCAAAAAAATTCGTGTCAGTGTTTTAAAATACAGGTGTGCCAATTGGGAGGCACTGAAATCCATATTTAGATGTAATTAGAGAGCTTGATTTTCATAGTTGCTTAATTAGTTGTAATTTTCTATTGAAATCAAAGCAGCTGTGCATATTAAAGCTTCATGTCACCAACTTCAAAGCTAAGTATAGCTATCCTGCTTATTTAGCTTTGTGAAATTAAAAAGTAAATGGTGAGATCACAGAGTGTAAGTGCTCTTATACCTTAAGTGAATGTTCAGAGCATTGTAATAGAACAACTTCTTCCCTTGGAGCAGTGAAGGCTGAAATGTTGTTCACAAATTAACTTCTATAAACACCAACACATATTCATATGTATAAGATTTGTCTAGTTCAGTTACTCATAGTATAATTTTAAATGTAATTTGAATTTGAGGAGTCAACATGGAAGTGAGGCAGTCATTGTTTCAGGGTGGAAAATTTCATTTGATCTCTGTTTCTGAGTCCTGTCAAGATCCTGGAAACAAATCTGACTGAAAGCTGAACTGGTTGTGTTTGCAGATGGCCCTAACATCTGTGTTTCTCCAGGGCAATGGGCGAGCGCTATCGTAGAGAGATGCTGGCACATGGCGGTGGAAAAGAGCCCTTACTTATGGTTCAAGGTAGAAAAAAAATTAGAACTGTTTTATTCCCTTGCTCAAGGAGGAAATAATTTAACTGCATTTCCCAATTTGGTCTTTTTAGTTACGATTTTCATTGGATTTATGAAAAAAACCTTGTTCATGTATTTAGTTAAATGGACTGGTTGCCAACTTTATGTCATGGTCAGTAGAACTTGTGATACACAGAATAAAAACACACACGGGATGAACTGTTGGAAGGGGTTGTATTACAAGGCTCTCTAAAGAATTCAGAACAAGAGTATCACATACTTGAAGAAAGATAGATGACACCATTTTCAGATACAAAAAATCAGTAACTTTTACATACATGGAATTCATAATAGATCTAGTTATTTTGAATACAAGAATTTGAACTTGTTTTGCCCGTGACGTTTTAGCATCCTCAAAATAGGTTTGGTTGTATCAATACTTTGAGTTTACGTTCTTGCGAAATGGAAGTCTGAGGACTGTAATAAAACATGGTTTATTATTCTTCTCAATACCATATTTGCCTTTTTTAATCTGGAAGATAACTTTTAAAAATCATTCATAGTGGTAGCAAAAATACTATACTTCATATATTAAAAAAATTAATGTCAGGAGAATCAAACAAGTTTGAGAAACTGCTGATTTTATCTCAAATCTATCAGTGAGATCAGGATAAAGACTTTTCTCCATAATGTTAGTATTCAAACCAAACATTTTTGCATTAGTGTCACTGTTCCTGATTCGCACTTGGTAAGTACTTCATCTAATGGGGCATCTTTCAAGTTGCTCTGAAATTCTTAATATTAGGGATGAATATTAATTAATTGTCCTCAGTTCACTCCAGTTTGGTAGTCTGGAATTTGTGGTGTTCCTTCCACAGATGAGGAAGACAGTGGTAACGTGTCTGTATTTCACCATGAGATTGGCACAGTTTCATAACTAGAACATTTCAGTTCTTTGACCCACCTGTTTATATTTAAGGCCATAATCTCTGGTCTCCTTAGACTCATATTAAGCAACTATATTTCTGATCGATGGGGTTACTTTTCATTCAGCATGACTTTGCAAACTTCCCTTTCTTTCCGGTTCTTGAAGAGTCTGTGATTGTAACCTCAAACTGTAGTCCAAAATTGTGGATTAGAGGAGCTGCAAGATAGGAACATGTAACTTTACAAGCAAATCCAATTATTATATTGTAAGTCATATGGTAGAGAAAGAAAGAATGTTTTTAAGCACTAGTTGTGCTTATCATCTTTTCTATTTCTGTGATGTATTTTTAATTTTACTGAGCATGGAATCTTCCTGGAATGTCCTAGAGGCTACGTTGAAGTTGCTGGCACTGTGCTCCCTTGAATCAAATATTATTTGAATGAATTGTGCAAAATTCATCTGTGGATGGGCTTATATAAAATCTGTGAAAGTACAACTGGCTTTTCCGCTTGCATGTGAGAGAACACAGTGGAACACGTTACAATCAGTTTGGGGTTGAGAGTATGCATCAGTTATTTTGGATAAAACTTGCTACTGAAGTTAATCAAAAAAAGTGGCATCATAGCCCAGGAAATTCCAAGTTTATTTTAAGTTTAAAGGAAATCCAAATACGATGAAGTCTGGCAAGGTACAGTGAAAGCACACCAACAAGTTTAACTCTTGTAATGCAGTAATTAGATGTTTTAAGCATTTCAGTATTCATAGTCCTCATGCTTGTAGTCCTCAATTCATTTAGTGCAGATAGTTCGTCAGTGAGTTGTCAGGACCAATGAAGAATGATGAAGCAGTGATAGCTGTGCAGCCTGGGGTTTGAAGAAGAGAGCAAGCTGTGTTTAAGGAATAGTTGTGCATACTGCAGGGCAGTGAACTTGATGATAATGATAGAATAATGGGATCTTTTATGATGTGACCAGAAAAATCTATGTATAAAAGATATACAGTTTGATTCAAAATTTTTTTTCCTTAAATCAGTGAATCCATAAACCACTTAATGGAACTGTGTGCCACTTTAAGGTCAGTGACTGTAGTGCACCTGCTGGTGTGCTTGTTCACATGTAACAGGGGAACCAGACAGCAGTAACTCCTCTGTCAGCATTAGCATGATACTGGTGACGAGAGCACAAGCTATGATTTACAAAAAATGGCAGAGGTTTTCAAGATGTTCTCACAGAATTACAGAATCATAGAATAGTTGAGGTTGGAAGGGACCTCTGGAGGTCTTCTAGTCCAACCTCCCTGCTCAAGCAGGTCTACCTAGAGCCCGTTGCCCAGGACCAAGTCCAGACAGTTTTTGAATATCTCCAAGGAGGGAGACTCCACAGCCTCTAGTGGCAACCTGTGCCAGTGGTCAGTCACCATCACAGGAAAAAAGTGTTTGCTGATGTTCAGAGGGAACTTCCCATGTTTCAGTTTGTGCCCACTGCCTCTGGTCCTGTCATTGGCCACCACTGACAAAAACGTGGCTCTGTCTTTTCTGCACCCTCCTTCCAGGTTTCTATACTCTCTAGTAAGATCCCCCTGAGCATTCTTTTCTCTAGGCTGAACAGTTCCAGCTCTCTTAGTCCTTCCTAATTGAACAAATGCTCCAGTCCCTTCATCATCTTCATGGCCCTTTGTTGGACTCTCTCTAGTATGTCCGGGTCACTGATTGTACTGAGGAGCCCAGCACTGGGCACAGCATTCCAGCCCGATGCTGGCTCATGTTCAACTCGGTGTCCACCAGGACCCTCAAGTCCTTTTCTGCAAAGCTGCTTTCTTGCTGGGTGGCCCCCAGCATATGTTGGTGCCTGGGGTTGTTCCTCCCCAGGTGCAGGATTTTGCGCTTCTCCTTGTTGAACTCTGCCTAATCATCCATATCATTAATGAAGACAGGCTGAGAGAGTTGGGGTTGTTCAGCCTAGAGAAGAGAAGGCTCCAGGGAGACCTTACAGTGGCCTTCCAGTACTTAAAGGGTGCCTACAGGAAAGATGAGTAGGGATTCTTTATCAGCGAGTGTAGTGATAGGACAAGGGGTAATGGTTTCAAACTGAAAGAGGGTAGATTTAGATTAGGTATCAAGAAGAAATTCTTTACTGTGAGAGTGATGAGACACTAGAACAGGTTTCCCAGAGAAGCTGTGGCTGCCCCCTCCCTGGGAGTGTTCAAGGCCAGGTTGGACGGGGCTTGGAGCAACGTGGTCTATCAGAAGGTGTCCCTGCCCATGGCACAGGGGTTGGAATTAGATGATCTTTAAGGTCCCTTTCAACCCAAACCATGTTGTGATTCTGTATTAAACAAGACTGGACCTAGTGTTGACCCATTGGGTACACTGGTCATTACTGGCCTTCAACTAAACTTTGTGGCACTGATTAACTCCCTCTGAGCTTGGTCATTCAGCCAGCTTTTAATCCACCTCACTGTCTGATCATCCAGCTCATATATCACAGCTTCTCTGTGAGGATCTTGTGGGAGACAGTGTCAAAAACCTTGCTGAAGTCCAGGTAGACAATATCCACAGCTCTACCCTCATTTACTAGGCCAGTTGTTTCATCATATAAGGTTATCAAGTTGGTTAAGCATGACTTTCCCTTAGTGAACCCATGGTGACTATTCCTGATGTTTTCTTTGTTGTTCATGAGACTGGAAATGGTTTCCAGGATTAACTCCTCCACCACCTTCGTAGGAATTGAGGTGAGACTGACCAGCCTGTAGTTCCCTGTGTTCTCCTTCTTGCCCTTTTTGAAGATAGGAGTGACATTTGCTTTTTTCCAGTCTTTTGGCACTTCTCCCAGTGGCCATGATTGATCAAAGATTACTGAGAGTCACCTTGCAATGTCATCTCCCAGCTCCCTCAGCAATCATGGGTGTATCCCATCAAGGCCTGTGGATTTATGTATGTCCAGTTTGCTTAAGTATTCCCTGATTTGATCGTCTTCCATCAAGGTTGCATCTTCCCTGCTTCAGATTATCTCCCTGGCCACTTTTGTATTCTGAATTTCACTTTTATACTCTGTATTTTGTTTAGTATTACTTTAAACAGAAATTTTAAAAGATATTCAAGATCATAAAAATAATCCAAATTCAGCAGCAGATTACTTGCCCATGCATATTGTGATGTTCATTTGTAGACAGTGCAAAACTTAAACAAACATGCTTGAATGACTCCCTGAAAAATGAAACTGAGGTGACTCAGGTCTTTTGACAAGTTAATAATTTGATGGCTTGTTTGGGATTATTTGAGGTTAAATCATAGAATGCACATGATGGAAAAGCTTATTATATGTTTATACTTAAATGTTCTGTATTTACTGCAAAAATTGAGAATTTAAGGAGAAAATAAGAACAGTTACTTGTTCTTTAATTTATTTAGGTTCAATAAGCTTCTGATTCCTTTTGCTGCATTTTTCCTTTTCATTACGGATGTTTCAGAATACTTGATTTCCATCTTCTGTTGGTTTTCATCAGTTGCAAAACTACGCTCCCATAGCACATGACCTGATTAAAGACAGGTTCCACCAAACTTAAAAGCTTGTTGTTTTTATTTTTCTTCGGGGAAACAGTCCAGATTCGGTGCTCACTAGTGCCATATTTAAAAAACTTTTAAGTTCTGTAGGCTATTATTTCAGGCATTTTTTTATATATAAAGAAATGTGCTTGTAAAAGTCTGACTTTTAGATGCACATATGTATCCTCACCCTTGAAGTGCTTCTGTATCTCATTGTAAAGTTAGCCATATTCATTGACTGTTTGATAACAGACAACTTCACAAACACATTTCGTTTATACAGTTTCATTGTTACGATTTTCTTCTCAGAAGCTATCTATTGTCTTTCTTTTGTGTTTGGATATGACCCTAGCTTTTAATCTTTCTCCCACATGATTCCATAGATATACTGATGAGGGAAGATAAAGGATCTGACCTGCCATCCAGTAGAGTTACTGACAAGATTCTTGTTTGGACTAGTCTTTAATTAGAAAACACAATATACTTTTTTTGTTGTTTGGATTTGATTCTCTTGGCATTTGTTTCCATTAAAAAAAAAAAAAACAAAACCAAAACCCTAAGGCTTTATGAAACCTTTTTAAATATTTTCTGAAGTGACCCCTTTTATCCTACCCCTTTGATAATCTACAAAGTACAGAAATAGTCACAAATATGGATAGCAGGAGCAATTAAAAAATGAGTGAACAATGCTTTGCCCAGGAGGCTTTCTTTTTTTTTCCATAGAGAGGAAATACAGTTTGAGAAGAACTTGATTCCTCTATAATTTTTGGGTTGGCCACATGGCTCTTGCAGACTCTCTCCTTCCCAGGACTACATAGCATTAGGGTTTCCAAATTCTTTTAAAGATACGTAACCCAGGTGTCCCTTCCAGGTCCAGTTGTGTGCTGGTTGCAGGTCTGAACAAGATTCAGGTGTGCACCATCCCTCCCCCTCTCCCTTGGCACTCCCAGACTGGAAAGAAACCCAGGTGTATAGGCAGAAAGTGCATTGCAGTGTGAAAAGTACTGGGTTGGATGATCAGTGAATTAAGAGCAGTTTTGATGCAGTCATATTGCCCTTTGGGTCTCTGAAGAGGTCCTACATGTGAAGTTGTGTTCTTGATTTGTTAATGCTGTATTATATTGCAGACAGTCATACTCAGCTGTGTGCATACATGGTAATCAAACCAACCGACTATGTAAATAAACATGCACTTGCTCCAATGCAGTTTGAAAATTTGTTTTTCCGTGCCTCAAATTATACTTTGTGGAATAATTACGATTTGAAGAGGCAGTAAAAATCTTCAGATAATGATTTTATGTCTCTTTGAAAGTATAAGAAATATGCATAAATCCTAGGTGATGTGAATGGCAACATATGTTAACTCAAACTACATGGACCCAAAATAATTAGTGTTCCAAAGGGGCAGAGGCCAAATTATGCCACAGGCTTTATTCTTCTCCCAATTTTCAGTGATTGTAGGTTACAGCTAACCATCTCTCAAAAGGGTGTGGTTAACCACTGTGCTGTAATGTGAAAGAAAACTTCAAAGCGGAGAAGATAAGCTATGCAGTTGCCTTAGGCTTGGGAGAGACTGAGCTGAAATAGGAGTTGGGCCGAACGTATAAAATACACTCCTAGATTTTAAAACTGCAACCATCAGACCTTGTGGACATCTTACTAAATCATTTAGGCTGAAGTGCTGAGTACTTACAATATATCAAAGCTGATCTTGCTTTGATATATTTTGATGGACTTTAGAGAGAGACATGACCCTTAACACATCTGTGTAGAGTAAGAGGTTAAAATATGGTAATACCACCAGTGTCTGTTTCTTTTGGAGTTGTCTACTCTAAAATCTGTAGTTACTTATTTCGTAAATTTTACTACTGTAGGAGTTCTTCGGCAGTGACCTCAGTTACTCTTCATCCTTCCCTTGCAAAAGTAAATTCTCCTAGTGTCTGCTTTTGATGTCAGTGATGGGAAAATAGCAATGCAGTAGACCACAAATGGAAGAAATCTGAAACTGGTTTGTATTATCAAAAGTTGGAACTACTAGCTAGGAGGCCATTTGACATCGCTATTGTCAGAATGATTTTGAATTCTCCGACATTTAAAACAAACCATGTGAAGTCTAAATGAATGCAATTTGTAACACGTTTTGAGTGAGATTTTGTAAGACTGTGTTCAGCTGCACTAAAATACATAGAAGTGTACTGTAATTAATTATGTTTCTTTTATTCATTTTGTAATATCCAGGATTGGAATGCTTTTGTTCTTATTTGCCATTTTTTGTAAGAGGGAAATTAAATCTACTTGAAGATAATCCCAGCATCAATCTCTTCCCCCTAAGCATTATGCTGTTAGCTTTTCTTCTTTTGCAACATATTGATAATCACAGTTTTAAGAATCATGAATAGGTTTTAGTGTGTCAAAAGAATGGGCTAAACATCATCCAGACTGGCTGGTTTTTATAAAGTCAGTTGGGAGGGGTTTTTTGTATTTTGGGGCTTGGGAAGTGGTGGTTATGTCTGTTATGGCTATCTTTATATATTGTCTACGCAGCATTACAGTCATCCCTCCATATTGATACTTGATAGAAAAGAGCATATTGGCCGCAGAAAAATGGTTCTTTTATAAAGTCCCATCTTAAAAATAGGAAGAAAGGAATAATTTCACTAGTCTGAGATTTTTATACCTGAACTAGTCATCCAGGTTTCCTTTCTGGGATACGGGGAAAAGTAGGTTCTTCGTAGGCACAACTCATCATAAAGTAGACCTCTAAAAAAGGTCAGATGAGTGGCACGCATGAAGTGTCTTCCTACTGCTCAGTTTCTAGAAATAGGGCCAGTTAGGTCAGATGTAAATGTCTGCGGAAAAATGAGGCCAAAAAATGGCAAAATGAATTGTACTGTGGGGACTGGACTGCTCCAACTGAGTTTCAGACGAAGCTCCAGTAGTCATGCATGACAGGACATGTTCCAGTGGGCTGCCATCCATGTCACCTTCTTAAGGCGTTCTCTCCACTTCTGAGAAAACTGCAGGAAAATAATACGGGTTTAAACTGGAATTTTCCAAGTCTGTTAGGGAGCAAACCCATGTCCCCCAGCCAGCCTGCTCAGAAACCTGAGGGAGGGAGTCTGCAAGACGCCATGGGTCTCTGGGAAGGTTAGATTAGTAGCTGGTATCTGGACACATCTGTTTCTCAGCACAGTGCATAGCAAGCCATTTTTCATTGTGAACTAGAAGTAATTCCACAGCAATTTTATTAACATTAAAGCAGATGACAAGTTTACCAAGTATTTGGAAATACTGTGTTCTCTTTCATTTTGAAAATAGCTTGATACAAGCTTAATTTAACAGCATTTCAGTCAACCTATACATAGTATGAGATTTGTTTTCCTTGTAGTGCTCAGTATTAATCTACTGGGTCATGGCAATTTGTGTTGACACTTGCAACGTGTTTAAATCAGATTGAAATGGGATTCTGTGAGGTCTTAGCAAAAAAATTCTTTTTGCTTGCTCACACAGAATTACCTTGAGCTGGTCTGTTTCCTGGTGGGTTTTGAATCTTTGTGCTGTAGTAAAAGATTCCACTCTTTTAGCAGCATGCAATTAGAATTTCCACTGAAAGCAAATACTGCTGAGGATGTGAAAGAATATAAAATTCTGTTCAGTAGATACACCGATCAGAAAGGGTAGAACAAGGTTATATTTACATTGGCAGTTGTCAGAAAGAACAGATCACTTCAAAGAAGTATGAAGATGAAATTTTACATTTTTTGGCAGCTGTACTGTTGGGTTTTTTTTTGTTTTGTTTTTTTTTTTTTTTTTTCTGGTACAAGTAATGCAGTAAATTTCCATATATGATCTTGAAAATGTTAATAACAGTGAAAAGACCAACATTAATGTAATGTTCAGTACAAAGAAACATCTGAAAATAATTTACCGGATATATTCTCATGCTTTCTAAAAGCTTGGATTCTGGGGAGGAAGGTGTGAGATTTTTAGCTGCTCTGTTTATAGAATTACCTGGCAAAGTACTTGAGCATGATTCTTCATTATGCTAATTTCTCTGTCTGTTATTCTGTAGCCATATGCTATAGCTAACATGCACTAATTAAAGTTCTTAATAAAAGGTAAGTTCTGGTACTGTAAAAAGGCAAAACTAAAACTGCAGTGCACTGAAAATGCTTTTATTCGGGTGTATTGCATGCCCTGTGAAAAAAATTTCAGATATTTGTACTTTAAAAAAAATACTAAATTAATTGTTTTTAAGATGTATAACACTTTGAGAAAATATATTTCTTTTTCTGTCTCTGTCGGACCTGATACTCATCAGATAAGGATTTAGATACCTACTGAATCACTGATTTATTCCAGTCATTTGGAAATGACTGAGTCTATGGTTACTTTGTTTTAATATGGATATAATTCCCTGCTTAAGCAAGATTGTAATGATAAAAATCAGTTAACAATCTTGAAACCTGTCAATTCTGTGATAATTTGTAACAGGTAGCTTGAAGAAATTAAATAATCCCTGTACACTGTAATTACATTTATTTCTTAACAAGGAAACATGATAGCAATTTCTGTCATTATGTGACATTAAAAGTTATTTAGCAGTAAGTGTTGTTTTTGACAAAGCTTTCAAGGTCCTAGTATTCTTGCTAAGAGTCTATTCTCTTGGTTTTGTAGGTATGCTTCAGAAATCACCTTCGGTTGAAGATTTTGTGGATGCCCTTGTTTCAGACTTAGACCAGGACTTCGAAACGTTTATCATGGACTCATAAAAATGTTCAACAGAACTGAATTCTTTTATGGAAGATTGCATATGTCTTCGTAATTGTGGATAAAATATTGTGGTGACTCATTTTGGTTTTTGGTGAACACTTGTAAAAGTTTGAGTATTCATGCTGGTGGAACAGTAATAAATAATTTCTTTGGATCAACTTGTTTCATTTATGAAGATGTTGGCTTTCCGTTGCATAGCAGCTTAAGCATGGAATTTGAAAGAACAAATCCTCTAGCATGGACTGTTAGAAAATGTGATCTTGTTGGAACAGCTGATCAGATGGAAATTGAACTCATCTCTAGAGTGAGTGGAGTGGTATGAATGGTATTTTGGTATGCATGTTGCATTCAGTATTAGGACGTACCTGTTGAGTGTCATGACCCAGAACTATTTGCATGGGTCTTTCTCACACAGTCATGGATATTCTTTAAACTCGTTTAACCCTATTTCTTGCAGGAGTTCTGCATTGGAGAAAAGCAAATTGTGTTTGCAGTGGAGGGGAAATTGGAAAGAAAGATGAAGCGGAAAACTAGGAACTGTATGTGAGGTAGGGAACAAAAAGATGGAAAAAGAAAAACTGTAATCATACAGGCATGTGATGGAAAATGTTAGGGTGTGGAGGAAAGAGATATCTTGCGACAGAAAAAAAGAGAGACAAAAGGAGTAAAATAGGTACCCCACAAATGTTTCATAGCGGAGGATTACATGGAAAGTAGCCATGCTCTTGTAGCTGTGATGAACCAGTGGCTATATGCGTGGCCAGGTTTGTAAGTAAAAGTAGTATCTTTTGTTCTATGAATACATTGACCTGGTCTTTTTCCGGTTTGGAACAGAATAGCAAACCATTCATCGTATCAGGTGCATAAAATGTTTGGGAGGAGGAATGGAATTTACAAGGTGCCATAAAACTGGTCTTGCTGTTGAATTAATAGTTTTAAAAATACCCAACAGAATTTTAGCTCCTAGGCTTATCTTTTGCAGATCTTCCACTGAGCCTCAGTGTTTAGGGGTCAACAGCTGTTTTCTGAGTATTATCCCATGAACTGGGTCCTTTTGTCCATTTATCCGTTATTTGTGTGTGTGTTTTATTGTGTAGTGGTGGTTTAGTTTTGCCTACCTTACTTTAAGGGCTTTACTGGATGAAGTCTATCATCTTTCAGTGAATATGGATTTGCAGGCGTTTTGATGATTCCATTGCAGAGAACAATTACTATGGAAATACGTTGGCAATGTTGCTGCATAGGCATGGCCTGAATCTGGACCCTGCGTGTTTGTTCGCATGGAGTTTCCTTTTAATAACGGATGAACGTTAAGGAACTGTTTAAAGTACAGGAGGACACATTTTGGAGGAGACAAAATAATTCAGAACAAATTCAGAACAAAGATGTTTTTCCAGAATAGGCTGGAGCAGTTTAAGGTTGCACATTATATGGTGAATGCTGAACAAAGGAAATATTATCAGTGGGGTTTTCTTTTCCTCTTGAAATAAATTATGAAATGGTATTTGAGTGCCTAAAAAAAAAAAAAAAAAAAAGTGATGAATTTTTCTCTAGAAATGGCCTTGTTTTTTAGAGGTGCTCTGTAGGCTGTTACAAGAGGTATCATTAGTGTCCTGCTCAGTAGAAATGCAATGAAAGGAGCGGGAAAGGAAACAAACCAAGGCTGAGAGGTGTGGGCAAATAGCTGGAGAGAAGCAAGTGAAGAATAAAGCTAAAAAAGCTCAACCAGAAAACATGGTTGTTTGGGAAGGCAGAAAGAAGAGAGCTAAATGGATGATTTTCCCCTGTTTTTTAGCTGAATTTGTGCTATCAGGTATTGTTTGATATTTCACCCTATTTTTTCAATTTGTTTTTGCATCACGGGAATTGTCTTGTATAGATAGCACTGCCATTCTATTAGAACTGGGTTTAGACATTTTTAGATAAGAAATGTTTTGATTAAACAATAGCAGGCATATTTTCAGACATGAACCGCAACAAGGCTTCTGTGTTGTACATTCTGTACCTGCAGTTGGTCCCTACGAGGAAAGAATGAGTGGTTTCACTTAACAAACTACGTGGGTATTTTGTTGCAAGTTAAGCGATTAAAAAACCCACAAAAACTAAACAAATGTAAATTTAGGCATGAGTAAAAACACACCATGGAGATGGGAATTTCTCAAAAGGATACAGTAGCTCGTGAATATAAATTTAACAACCCCTCGTGGAGTTTTTAATGGAAGTATATTTTAAAGGGAATTCAAGGTTGTTGCTAAGGGAGCCCTGTGTTGTTTGTTGCCTGGTTTTTGTACTGGAGCAAACTACCAATAATGTTTATCTGGAGTTGGCACATGTTGAAAGATCCATTGTGATAAAAAGAACTTAGCAAAAGGAAATCCTAGTGCTGACACAGCCCTGGGAGCACTACGGTAAAGAAAATAAAGCATCATAATTGGCGGAATAAGCAGAACATTTAAAATTAAGAGATTGCCCCTAGATTTTAATTTGAAAGAAATTCAAGTGATGTTGGCTCTGGAGTGTAGATACTTTATCGAAATATATGTAGTAGACACACTGTTTTATGTCCATGGCTGCTATTACTTCCTTAATTCACTGTGTCATTTGATCCTTCTGTAAACAACAGTCTTTTAAAGTTTTTATCAGAGTGGTGTCAAACAACATCTTCCTAATACTGAAATCAGATATAGACAAAGAAAATCTTGTCTTTTGCCAGAGCACACTGGACTGCAGCTTGTTGTCACGGATTCATAGCTCTTGGGACATTTGACAAAGATGAGAGCTGGTAGAAAAATAAATATGACTCAGAACGACAGCTTCAGGTTTTTTTTTTTTGTGAAGAAACTCTGTTGACTCCACTAATTTTTGTTTTATGAAATAACCTTTGGGGATTGAACAGTAGACATGATTAAGCCTCTTGAGAACGTATTATATCACCACTATGATGCTTACTACAGTAAGGGAAATATTATTCTAAATTTTTTTTCTTTTGGTGGATTCTAAAAATGCTTCCAGCTGTTCAAATGTCTCATGCTTTTTCCTTTCTTTTTTTCTTTTTGAGAGACTTTTATTTTCCAGCAAATATGTATACTTTCAGTAATGTGAGACCTCTCTTGTGACCAGCAGTGTAACTCTTTGTAAATGTAAAAACCACTGTAATCCTTTTCCAGCATTCCATATTTTCCCACTGGGCCTGCTGAACCAGCTATCCAAAAGTTGGTTTTATAATACTGTAACTCAGCATCATGCTTTTAAGCTGAAATTGTACTATGTTTTGGATTTTAGCTGCTATAGAAAATAAGTAGTGAACATCTTCAGAAGAAATTATACCCTTATGCAATCCTGAAATAATAACACATAATTAAGTCACATCAGAAAAACGCATGTGGATTACGTTTGATATTCTGAGGTGTCAGCTCTGCTTTTTTTTCATGTTTGATGTGATTATTTTTCCGATTCACTTAAGGCAGACCGAAATATTGCTTAGTAATGGCTTTCTGGTGACATAAATGCAGCTCGTGGTGTATGGAGTTCACTAAATGCCTCACCAACAAAGATAACTAGAGCAGAGGG
Organism: Tyto alba; assembly: GCF_018691265.1. Classification (NCBI taxonomy): domain Eukaryota; kingdom Metazoa; phylum Chordata; class Aves; order Strigiformes; family Tytonidae; genus Tyto; species Tyto alba. Next base: position 21,029,809 of record NW_024881282.1, on the reverse strand, counting down.
CAGCAGTTAAGGGAAGAAGGCAGGAAAGAGAAGGGAAATAGGGCAGGGAAGAATTAAATATAGATTAGAATCCAGGCATGAAAAAAGGTTGATACAGAAGCAAGGTGACCTCTGAGTTAGAAACTTGGGGAGAGTAAAAGAAGATTTTCCTTCCAAAGCAATAACTCTAAAATGGAAATTACAGCATTGTCAGTAACAGGAAAAGCAGAGGGGTGTAAAAATATTTCTGCTTTGTCTTTAGTGGAAAGCCAGATGGAAGAATTCATATTGTATGTTGATAAAATACTTTCCTTTCTACAGATGTTAAATAGCAGCTTGTACAGTGGGTCAAACTTGAATCGGTGAGCAAAAATGGAAAATGAATATATATCAAAGTAATGGAGTATCATAGATGATGCTAAGATGGAAATGAACGGAACAGATCATTGTAAAATCAAAAGATATTGATGGCTCTATGAGTTTCAGTTTATCAGAAGATTAAAATACCTTAATTGTGATACAGAAGCAGAAATCTGAAAGGTTGAACGTTGATCTGAAAACAAATGCTTAACAAGGGCCAGTAGCTGAAAGTTGAAATTAGACAAATTTTCTCCTAATTTTTTAAGTTGTTTGTTTTTTTTTTTTTTTCATAGCAGGGACAACCGAGCACTGGAACACACATGAAGGACAGTGCTGGGGTTGACTGGTCAGCACTAGAAATGTACATTAAAACTGGACTGTATTCTCAAAAATATGCCCTAGTTCAGAGTAATTCAGAGAAGCCCTGTAGCCATAGTTCTGCTATTGGACAACCATCTTTTCTGGTCTTAGGAGCCATGAATGAAGAGAGCGTCTTCGGAAGGAAGTTTTGGCACGAGGGTAACACGTCCACGCTGGCTGGGTAACTGTCCTGCTGGGAGCTTCACAGCTTGGGAGAGTTCGTGAGTGGAGAGCTGGAAAAGCCATGCGAGCCAAAGAGCTTCCTCTGCTTGCTGTGAAGTGGGAGGCACTGTGCATCTGCTATCTCAGATTGCTTCTGGGCAAAGTATTGGAGAGTTTCTGTTCCCAGAGCCAGGGATTTATTTACGTGCTGTTGGAAACAAGTTCAAGTGAGTGCTTTACTCTGGCAGGTTTGCAGTATACCAGAAAGGGAGTATTACATTAAAATTAGAAGACTTAAAGAACTTGAGAATTGAAAATGCACGATTGCAGAAGGCAAGCACACGTATTTCCCTGGGAGAAGGACCGTGGGAGAACAGCTAGCGTGCTCGGGGAGGAGAGGGAAGGAGATAAAAGATAAGGAAGTATAAATCAGCACCGGCAGGACTGCCTGTCGGCCCTTCTGATCTTCCCCACACTGAGATTTGTTTACCTTTTAAGTCCGCTGTGCCTGCTCTTCAGCAGATGGCTTTTTAAACGGAGCACCATGGCACACCAGAGCTGCGTAGTTGTAGGAAATCGTTTCGACTTGTTGTTCAGAGGAAGTATCCAAAAAATCTGTTAAAGACAAAATGCTTAAACCAGAAGCAAAGTACTGATAAAGATCTGACTGGATGACTAGTTGGTGTGCTGCTGGTGCATAGATTGAAAAACACAGAGGAAAGGAAGTGGGATGCCTCTTGCCAAGCAGTTGCCTATGAGCCTGTAACCTCTAAGGAACTTGTAGGCAGCTAAAGCTTGCCTTTCCAGCTGCCATTAAACTTGATGACAAGAAATGGGCACCTTCAAAATGGGATATATCCTACCTGTCTTAGGATGGGATGAACAAGCTCTTGCACATGCCTTGTGTTGCTCCAGTAACTATAGTGAAAGCACAGATGGCTGGAATAGAAGTGTCAGGAATCCTGTTTTAAATTCAGAACACCTCGAAGCACCAAACTTACTCTTTTTTTATGTTACCATTTTTCAATCGTCAAATGCCACCATCATTTGTTTTTTCTGCTGGCCATATATGACTGACTTTATGCATTAATGACTGTATCATGTAGTACAATATTAATTTAGTTGTGGAAGATGCTTTTAATTAATCTTCAGGACATCTTGGGGTTTATGAAGTGGCTTTTGGCACTTGTCCCTCCGACTCCTTACAGCCCCCTCACTTTACTCCTCAGATGCCTCCAAATGCCTCCCCTTCTCTCTCTGCTCTTACAGCTGCAGTGGGGCATGACCGAAGGGGGTAGGAGGAGGTGGGGAGTGATTTGGGCTGTGACTCTGACCTGGTGGTTGGGATCTTGTCAGAGGAAAAGAAAATGGCAGCATAGTAGGTTCTGTTCACCCTGCCCACAGCTCCTACGGCCCATATAGCCCGAAGTGAGCAGCATTTCTCACCTGCCTTCCCCACGCTGTGGGAGATGAGTGTTGGCAGAGGTGGACTTGGGGGAAATGCCCCAAACGTGGCCAACTGAGAAGGCGAAACATTGGCAAGCTGGGGCGAGTCGGGCTGGATGAGACCCTCTAGGTTGCACGTCACAAGACAGCAGCTCTCGATACAGTGCAGGCGGCTGCACCTCATGAATAACAGTAGTTTATCAAGTAGGTGTTTGAATTTTGGCTTTCCCTTGAACATGATCAGAAGCCTGTGTTTGCTGATGTTTGCAGCAGCCCTTAATGGAAGGGTTGGGCAAGATCATCGAGCTCCTCTAACATACAACAGGCTAGCAGGGCAGTTAAAGTCTGTTTATTAATGGTACCCTTCAGAACTAGTCACAAGGGCTCAATCATAGCCTACAAAATATATATGAAAGAAAAAAGTGCTTATAAAGTCAGAAGGGATTGCTGGTGTCACGTAGTGCACACTCATACCAACCCCACTTTTCTTCCTTACGAATGTGGAATCCAGTTAACTCACTTTGCAGCGCTCTGTACAGAGCCAAATCCTCATCCAGGATAAATTTCCATAGCTCAAATGAAGTCATTAAAGCCCTATGTTATTTATACCTGTTTTCCCCCAAGGTCATTTGACAGGCATCCCGGCTCCTGGTAGCTGAGCCCCAGCATCGGCTCTGGGCAGCCATGAGCTGTGCGAAAGCCGCTGACTGATGGCCTGGGGGGAAATCAGTAGCTGCAGCTTTGAACAGCTGATCGTGCTGCAGTCCAGAAGTGATCGCATTTCTTCCCATGGATTTTAGAAACTAAAAAGGCAGCAAAATTGCCTTGAATGTCTTGGCTTACAATGCTTCTCTTGACATACAGATGTGCTCAGTTGTCTACACTTCAGTTCCAAGAAGAATACAGTTGTAACAAAATCATTTTGTAAGAGAGCCCTGGGGGAATACAAGTGATATAGCAACTTTTATAACATACTAAAACTTTTATAATTATACGTGTTATCAAAATGATTCATGCTTGCCATAGTAAATCCCATTCATTACAAATGAGAATTGAAATTACAGTTCACTGTCGCTTAACATTTGCGCAAATATCACGTACTGTCGCGATGGGCTTGAAAAAGGAATTCCCTAAGAACTGGAGGTGTAATTGCGTGCTGCAAGGAAGAGGCAGTGCTATTCGGATCTGCAACCCAGATCAGCAGTCAGAGACCAGATAGGTTCTGATCAGACTCGATTCCTCATCATCTTGGCAAATTTTCTTCTTATTTTCCTGTAAGTTCAATCTGTTGTCTTGCCCTGGCACCTGTCCAACAAACATGTCCTACATGCTTTGAGAAGTGCCATGTGTCTGTAGGAATTGCTCTTGCTGAAACTATTTAACATCGAAGGCCTTTTGCAAAACAGTGCTGAATTGCTGGCAGTGTTTTTCCTAAATAGGGATTTAGGTAACTTGTTCTACTAAATCAAATTAGCTACCTTTGATTCAATCTGGTCTTTAAACCAAATTCCCAAGACAAGGTGGTTTTAGTAGTTTGTTCCATTTGTAATCTCTGTTTTCCAAGAAACTCTGCTTTTATTTTTTTCTTATTTTCATTTCTGATGGTCTCAAATGTGTGTGAAAAACTGATGTAGGCTGTCTGAGTCCAGGGAAATAGCTAATTTGACATTCAGTTTCTTACTTTGTGAGCTATTCTGTTTTCCACACCTTTCCCTTGGCCCATCAGAAGTATCTGTTTAGCTGGTCTGAAGCCTGTGCCTTTGCTGGCTTTACTCTGATTTTTTTTCTTCTTGCCTGCTTCATGTTTTTTTCTCACCCCATGTTGCATCTTCAGCTTTATCTGTTTCATTTGGCAAAAAAAGACATTTCACAAACTAAGTAGTCAGTAAAAGCTAGACTCTCTTCATAACTCATTCTCCATGTGTCAGGACCCTTTGTGTCAGCTGAAAACACTTCAAATCCCAGTCACTGCACCCTATGTAACAGGTCACTTTGGTATAACCCGTTCAAAAGTGCAGGACTCTTAAAAATGAACCGGACTTTTGAGCTTTTCTCTTACTTTTTCATTACTTGCCTCTGTTTATAGGCAGGGGATTTAGGGCTGTGTGCCTTGTATCGATGTTGGGACAGGGGAAGGTGACAGTCTGAGCTCACATATCTTTGGCCAGAGGCCCCTTTGGTGCTCCAGCTCTGGGTAGAAGATCCATCAGTGCTCTCAGTCAACCAAGGGACATGCACGTGTGTGCTTTCTTAGCTCTGGTCCTCTGAAAAAAAGTGTTTAAGGGCCAAAGTTAGTGCAGGGCTTCTGTGATTTCTTGGGAGGGTTTGTTAAAAGTGCGAGCTCTCTGGGCAGCTTATTTATCAAGACCTGAAACAGCGGTCGCAGTATGTACATGGAAACAGGAGACATGTGAAGTTGGAGCTGGTGGTTTGGCTGACATCCCAGAATTTTATTTTATCTCCCCCTAAATGTTGGGGCAAATGATGTTTTGTTTTGCTGCATATTGGAGAAAAGTTCTCATTATGACAAATCATCTGAGCCAGCTGTGGGATCTCCTTTTTATATTGCTGCTGCTTCTCATCACCCTCCACTGACCGGGAACCTGTCTTTTATTAATCTTTTCGGTTAGATTTGAATGTGTTTTCCTTGTTTTCTTTCAGAACCCATTCAGAGAATGCATACCCTGGTTGCAGGAAATCCCCCAGATAAATTAACCCTGTTTATGCTGATTTACCCTACAGAGGAATCCCATCTGGATTCAGGGCACTGCTCTCCAGCCCTACCATCCTGTCAGTGAGGCTAACACTGGGACAGACAAATCCTGTCTCGGCAGGCAACTAATTTTCCCACCTTTTATTTGCTTTTTTCTACCTATACTATAAATACTGTACCCTCCTGTGGATTGCTATTTCTATAAATCCTAACAGAAAGGTTAGCAAGTCTCTGGCAGGGTCGATGTTTCTGTGTGTAACCTCTGTCTTTGTTAGTACTGCTCTAATGCTGTAAACACTATTAAAAAAATTAAACAAGCAATGTACAGAATGTCAAAGAAATATTAACGAGTAATTTGATTTCCAGAAATGCTGGAGACATTCAGTTCAGAAGTACTGCAGAAAACTGGGAGGTTGGTGTCCTAGCTATTGTAATGGGACTTCAGAAAGCCCTAGCTTTCCACTTGAAAATGTCTGAATTTTACCAGTGAGGAGCTAGTATTGATATCTGGTTGTGAGGATATTGCAGATGCTGTTGTATGACAACTGTTTGATTGGTATTGAGGTCTGTGCTTGATGAAGTGAGATACAGTCCCATTTTTATTTTACAGTTCTATTTTCTCTTCTCTCTCTCTCTTCTCTCCTCTTTTCTCTTTGTATGCACATGTGGCACTATGTGTGTTAAAATTTCACTTCGGTAGATGTATGATTGCATTATATTTGTACGTGTGTAGAAGTATTAGCAGGCAAAAACTGTGAGGAGGGGTGAAATTCACTGGGATTATTTCCATCTGAGTAATGCAAAAGATACTGTAATCTCAGTATTTGTACTTGTGCAAAGTATGAGGTTTTCTTAAAAATTAAATTTTTAATTGTTTTTGTGAAAAATTAGAGATCAGGGGGTTTTTTGTTTGTTTGTTTTATTTTGCTTTGATTTGTTTTGTTTGTTTTTTTCCCTGAAATGTATCTAACTCTTTGTTGGCACTTAACATTTTTTGCAGATTTCCTACTGGAGCCAAAGCCCACCTGAAGCTACAGAAAAGGAAACTCAGCAGCACTACAGCGACTGAGCTGCTCCATATCTATCTGCGGCAGGGCTAGGCCATCGGCTACACCTGCAGATGGCCTGTTTGTATGAGCAGAAATTTCCAAGTCCCAGCAGAAAATCATGATGGACCAGGTGAAGGTGTGCTGCAAGCCAGACGTGCCCCAGGGGCTGTTTGGATGCTGGCACAGCTGCCCGGCGGGAGCAGTGCTCCGGCACCTCTCTGGAGCTGCTGCTCCTCGCCTGCTGCATCTCTGTCGTGGTGTAACCCCGGCCGGCAGCAAGGCTGCTGCGGCATCTCTCTTACTGCTCATTCCTGGCCACGGGAGCTCCCAGCTCACTCAAGCAACTGCTGGAGAATAGGGATAACTAAGCCGCAGGATTTGAACTCCCTCGAGGTTTCTTGGTCACGGAGAGTCTTTTATTTGAGCACTCACCTTCAAGAGGAGTCTCTTCTTACCTTCTGTTAAACACTCAGGAGTGCTTGAGCCACTTGGGAGCCTAAAGAGCTGCTACTGCCCGAGTCACTTCTGCAGGTGGGACTTTGAAAACGATACACGAGGTGATGATCTCAAGTTTGTCTTTAGAAGTCAAAGTATATAACTATTTGCTCCTTAGGACAGACCTATTGTAGGTACAGCTGCCATCACACCCTCATTATTTTAACTGCTCCTGTAGCATCTCCCTATGACTTGTTGACAGTCCCAAGAGATTCATGAATTCAAAACTTGTCTCGATATTTGCTTGCCCTTCCCATGCTTTGCCTGGCTGTTGTGTACATGTGAATCTCCTAAGTATAGAAAAGAATGCAAAGGATAAGGAGTTGCAGACACATTTTGTGGATGCACCCTGGCTGAGCGGCTTGGCTGGATGCAGTATGCTGCAGGCATGCCGTGGTTCACATTAGACCATCCCAGAACAGACTGGGAGCAGGACACATCCCATCTGTTGGACAATGCACACAGCAGATGACTACGAATGTCTCTAGTTAGGAGTATTTCTCTAGTGGCAACATACTCAGGAGATGAAATGAGGTGGCTGATCGAAGTTTCTCCTCCCTGAATCCCCAAGCAGGCAGTATTTTCCTGCAGACCTACATCGTTTTTCCAAGGGCTAGCTGCCAGCACACTGCCAACAGGCTGCTGGCACCTGCCAGCCTGATTGAGAAGATGTGGTTTCAGTTGTGGAGGCAGCTGACAAATTACTGTCTGTAGATGAATCTCTGAGTAACTGAAGTGTGAATAAACCAGCTCACAGTGGAAGGAGGCACTGGATCTGGCGGTGACCACTGTTTGGAAAAGAGTAGGTGTTAATATTCCCAGAGGTCATTTGGAGCAATTAGTAGTCCCGTAACATCCCTTGGCAGGGCACGTGACAGCCAAACTGGTATTTCCTTACTGTTCAGGAGCACTGGGGTGCTTGGCAGCAGCTGTGTCTCCACATCTTACTCTACTTTTAGGGTTATCATCAGTGGGGCTGCTGAAATGCTATCCCTCCCGCAGGGACTGGGAGATGTTCATAAGAAGCTGGGTAATGGCAACACGGAGGGGATGAAGATGTCAATAATTGGTGGCTTTTTTAGGAGAGGTTTGGCTGGTGGGTTGGCTTGGCTCCTGCATGGTGGAGGCTGGACCTGCTCTCACTGCTCTGCGGCGCAGCTGTAGTGTTAATGCCCCAGGTGCGTTTACATCTTCCATGGCTTTTCCTGTTGGTCTGAGTCTGGGCTGCCTCTTCTCTGTCTCCCAAAACCCACTTGCAGGTCCCACGGGAGGGATGCCCAGTGTGGGGGCCCCCTGACCTCCTGCGCCCTGACCTGCAGCACCAGGTTGGTCCTCCAAAAGGAGGTCCACAAAAAGGTCCTCCAAAACAGCCCTTCCCCGAACCCATCGTCAGCGTGTGCACAGATCCTTTTGGTGGTCACGTTGCTTGTCAGTCCGACGTGCCAGGAACCTGGGGGGACGAAATGGTGAAAGTCAGGTGTGGAAAACCAGCCGCTGAGGAGGCCGGAGGGAGAGCGGCTGGAGCAGTGCTGTGCTGACAGCCCTGGGCAATGGGGGGGAGAGGGAAGAGGAGAACTAAAACACGTGGATGTTTAGGACCAAATGGGCTAAAATCAGATGAGGGTTTGGATTCGCAGATGTCAGATGCAAAAAGTTTCAAGCCAGTGTGACAGGGAGGGAGGCTGTGGGTTGGAGTAAGGACAGAAAAGGGAGAAGGATGCAGGAGATGCTTGTGTCACAACATGGCCTTGACATGAGAGCTAGAAAGGTGGGGTGAGTGCTGCAAACAAAACACAGGACCAAGGGCAGGAAATTTGCAGGAGTTCCCAGAATTAGTAAGGACTTTTGGATATTACACTCGCAGGAGGAAATGAGAGTTACGATCCTGTGCAACCACTCCCAGTTGCAGGCAGGCCTTTATCTTTTAATGTTGCATGTGAAATCTTCTATACAGGGCAGTGTCCAACAAAATGTATACATTCAGAGATAGCTTCTTTTCTTCTGGGTAAAGCAGTTCAGGTGCTCAAGGGCCAAAGAAGAACTGTCTGGTGTCATGTAAGATCTATCTATGAAAGTCCCCATCACAGCTTTTTATTTGAATGTGTCATATCACAGCTTCATTACCTTCAAGATAAGTCTGCAAAATGCTTCTGTGAAGCCCTATGGAAAGTCCATGTGTATCTTTAATTTATATGGTCACAGCTGGCTGTTGGAGACCTGGATTAACTCACGAAGAGGGTCTTTAGGGTTTTTTCTTAGTTTCTGGATATGCTCTTGGCCTGGTCAAAGGTGTAGGGAAGGCATCCAAACATTTCTAGTAGGAGAGATAATAAGTGAAATTAATTTATAAATTTATTATTATGTCAAATGAAGATATATCTGGTTAGTGAAAAAAAGCACAGTGAAAATGGTGCAAGATTCTGAAGTGAGCATCCTTCTTCACAGTAACTATGACATACCAAATGATAAATCTTGTTGGCTTGCTCAGCTGAAAGTTTACAGTGTTTAAGTTATAACTACAGGTCTGAACTGTTCGCTACAGACCGGTGTAGTGGGATCAGCTAGCAAAGGAGCAGGCAATTAAAAGTCCATTACAGCAGACAGGCACTCAAGTGCACTCACTCAGCTGCCTTTCTGAACTCAGGGATCATGAAGTGTGTTCTTACAAGTTGGTTTGAACTAAAATGTGCTTGGCACAGCTGTGTTCATTCAAAAAGGAAAAGTGTCTTAAGCTCTAAGGAGAGAATTAATCCTTGCTGAGGCCAGCCAAGAAAATGATGAGATCTTTTATTTTGATTGCAAACATGTAAATGACCAGCCTACCTCAATCAGACTGAGTCAGGCTGTCACTGTCCCCATACCTTCCCAGCCGGCACTATACACATTTTAATCTTTTCTGGGATAAGTTTACCTTCTTTAGCTGATCTTTGGCTAGTTTTGTACATCCTGCATTGCATCTTGTCTCCTCCCCTTTGGCCTTGCTGATGCGTTTGTTTCACCTTCCCACAGCTTCCACCCCTCGGTGCTGAGCCGAGTTGGCCGCTGGCTCCCTGGCTGCACCACTCGAACTTTCCCTGCTCTCTGCTCCGTTTCCCCACTCCTTGAACAGATCTGCCTGAGACTTCCCTTTTGCTTAATTAAAGCCGAAGGGTAGCATTGGTGTGACATGCTGGTGTCAAGGAACCAAGCCCGCCCCTGCCCCCAATATCTGCTTTCCCGCACCGCTGTGGCCCTTGGCGGGGGCTATGCGAATGACTTCCCAAAAGCAGGAGCAGCATCTCCTGCCACGAGCTGCCTCAGGTGCCCAAAGCCACCGGGACGAGCCAGGGTGTAACTCCCACCCTGTGCACAAATGCCAGCGAGCTGTGCGGGGAAGAGGGGAGCAGTTTTGTGACAGTGAAAAGCAGCAGCTTGGCCCTGCTGGGGACTTCAGCATCCCCCCCAGGCACGGATTGGGGCACCCGTGGTGGCGGCTGCCGCCTGTTCTCCTGCCCACGTCCGTCCGCGGCCCCCGTCAACTGCGGCGCAAATCAGCATGGGGCTGCGTTTTTCTCTAGAGGATGAAATTAAAAATACCATCCTGCATCTCCACCCGCGGATGTACCCAGCGTGCTGTACGCACTGCGTACCTCGCGAGGTCTGCGATGCACCCAGCAAGGTCCTCAGCCCTGACACTCCTGGCAAGGGGCGAGCTGGTCTCTAACCAGCTCCTCGCAGGGCACTGGGTTTATTGCTGAAGCCAAGGGTGCAATGAAACAGAAGTGCAGGCAGCCTTTGGCCTTGGGTTTCACGCGCAGTGGTGCCCACGCGCGGCTGCTGTGCCTGTGGGGGTAGGAGGTAAGGCTGGATTTTGCACTCAGACCTTCGTGCAGGAAAAAAAAATGGAGGACTGAGGTATGTGGATGTGCCGACGGTGCTCAGGATGCTTGCTGCAGTCGGTCAGGCTGCAGAATATTCCCTTCTGCACAGGGAAGGTTAAAGGGCGGGTAGCACAGTTTAATTTCACACTTCATCATATTTTGATTGGCAAATGTGCTCCTCCTCAACCTCTGAAGGTGCATCGGTTAGAAAAAGTGGCCGTTATCCTGCCAATTAGTGCTCCCTGTGCTCATAAATATTAAAAAGGGAAAGGAAGATGACAGATCTTCAGTGAAGTCCCAGAACTGGTTCTTGCAAAAGCCAGGACTAGGTTCTGACCTGCTCTTATTCCAGCCCTCACAGGACAGGCACAGTGTCTGGCATGGACCACTTGCTGCAGCAAGGGGTTGCTAAACCATTTTGTTCTGTAGTTCTGCTGAGAGCAAGCAGATGGCAAATTAGCCTCCAGGTGTTGCACCAAATTTAGGGGTAAGGCTAAATTCGTATAATTTATGTGTTCTTCTGGGTTCCTTAAATCATTCTGATTACACCAATTTTTACACCCACACTTGCATGTATCTGCAGCTTTGTTCATCCTTTACTCCAGTGATGGGTCGACCCTGGCTGGATGCCAAGTGCCCACCAAAGCTGCTCTGTCACTCCCCTGCCCACCTGAGCAGGGGGGAGAAAATATAACAAAAGGCTTGTGGGTCTTGATTAGGACAGGGAGATCACGTAGCAATTACCACCACAGGCAAAACAGGCTCAGCTTGGGGCAATACTGCAAGATACTGTATATTGCAAGAGCTTGCAGTGTAGTAGTGGCAGTGTTTTCGATCACTTCTGAATCTGGGTTTTCACATACTGCAAATTGATGAATTAATTGCATCCAGGAATATATCCTTCAGCTGCTGGAAGTCAGTGGGCAGTGCTAAGGAAAAGGCTCACCCATTGAAACTAGTTTGCAGTTTCCCACTTCATCACCTAATAAAGAACCAGAGCCAAACAGACCAAGTGCAAATGCTTCTTTATGGCTAAATTTTGTAATACAGCAGTATGTTGTAGCGTAGTGTATGTTTCCTGTGTAAAATCCATTCACCCACTGGATGACATTGAGCAAACTTCGACACTTGACAAAAAAAAAAAAAAAAAACAAAACAAAAAAAGGAGTCAGGCAGATGTCAATATCTTACAATGTTTCTTCTGCAGCAGGTGTGGATGGAGGAGCTACTGTGTGCAATGGCCGTGGCATCGCTTTTGCATTGGGCTGGACCCAGCTGAGGAGCATCACACTGCAGATCTGCCAGAGCCCAGCCCTGATGAGCAGCTGTAGGGGCTCTTGAAAGCCTCTTGTAAGGCCCTATAGTTTTCTCCCATAAACAAATGTGAAGATTATAACAGTATTTATATATATATAAATATATATAAATATATAAATATATAAATATATAAATATTTTTATTTATATATATATATATATATAAAAGAAATCTATTATTTGTGGCTGATCTGTTAAACAGCAATAGCTGGTGAGCTCCAAAAGTTGAGGGTTTGAGACTGGGGCGGTGGGGCTGTCGACAAACCTGCGGTGAGCGGGTGGGGGTACCGCCTTCTGGCATCCCCTCCTGGCACCTGCAGGGACTGTTGCCTGTTTCAGACCAAATTACGTGGGTTTCTTCATTCCACCTTTTCCATCTTGCTGTTTGTAAGTTTTAAAGTGTTTTAAAACATTAGCATTAAAGTAATTTTGACTCTAGTTTTTTGCTGAGCCAAATATAAGCAAGTAACTTCTATGTGATTGGGGCCAATTTATAATTAGCAGTTCTATGCAGCAGACTAAGTCTAATCGTGTTGTCCTTTCTGCAGTAACTCCTTTGCTCTGTTGATGCTGCTTTCCACCCACCTACTAAATGCACAGCAGGGAATGCCCTCCTGTGTCTCAACTTACAGGTTGGCCCAACCTGCTTTGACTCACCCATTCAGGAAATTAAGTTGAACACCAGGTCAGGAGTGTACAGCAGATCTGGTGTGAATGAATATTTATTTTGCTGTAATATTTTGTGGTAAGATAATCTCAGGGAAGAGAAAATGACTGTTCCAGACAAAAAAAAAAAAAAAAAAAGGCAGTAGGTTTTCGTTTTCAGTTGGTTTAAACCATCATAATTCACAACTGTCCTTCCTGTATTCTTTTCAATAGGTAAACTTTTTGCAGCACTTTAGGGTAAGACCCTCTATCAGGAATTTTTGCATACTGTCATAGATAACTCTTTCTCAATGCTGTGACCAGTTCCTTGTCTCTAATTTTCATTGAGCGTTCTTGCAGAAAAGTCCTAATGAGGGCATGGGTTTAAAAATCACCATTTTAATCACTCAACCATTATCTTCCATTTTAGAAACAGCTGTCCACAGATAGGAATGCAACCAAATAATACTTTTCCAGGGAGGCTGACTTTGAATTTGAGCTCATTGCCTTTCTGAAAGTAATCTTTACCCAGTGTTGCACAGGCCAGCATTTGTACATTATGGTTGGGTACCTTTGTTTCCCTTTCTTTTATCTCCTTTGCTTGTATATAAGAACAGAGAAAAGCCTTCGAGATGCTTGTGTACATTGTGTTACATCTTCCAGGTTCATGAAATTAAATCCACAATTCTGCGGTCATGTGGCGATGGAGGAGCAGACCAGCTAGTGGAGGCGGGAGAATGGGAAAAATGGGCTTGGTGGAAAGAAGGCAAAGAAATACCCGAAAATATCAGGAGTGATAATTAAGGCAGAACAGTAGGAAAGAGCCATAAAACAGGAGGAGAAGTGGTAAGAGATAGAGACATTCCTTTCCTGACTGGAATGAGCCTTCAGTGCCAGTCATGTGTTACTATTTCTGACACTGGGCAAAGGATGGGGAGCGCAAACCCTTCTGTGTCAAGAATGAGGGGTAAATGCTGCATGTCTACTTCGCAAAATCAAATATTTATGAAGACTAAGAAGATAAAATGCCTGGTATGCTCAAGGGGCAGGGCAGATGTAAAGATCAGGAGAGTTTTCCTTCCTACTTTTCTTCCTGTGCAGCCCAAGGTTATTTAGCTAATCTTTTAATACACAACCAAGAATTTTCCTGAATAACTCTCCAGTAATGGTTTGTGCAGTTTTTCTCTCCTGTCTCTGCCCGTTTTGTTTTGTTTGAACTACCCATAAGCTGTGATTCAATAACAGATTTGTGAAGACTGGGTTGCTGATGTGGGTTGGGGTTGCTCTGGTCAAAGAGGTGTTTTGATTTTTTTTCTGGCCTGCTTCTTGGGCTAGGGGGGCAAAGCAGCAGAGAGAGACACTGCTAACAGCATGAATCACCATCTGATTCCTGGGCTGTTTTCTGGGTGACATTAAAGTAACTGCATTTCTTTGCCATGAGAAAGTTAAATTGGAGTCTTATTATAGGCAGCTTGTATGTAATGGAACTTAAGCAACATTTGAACAGAGAGGGTTTTGGTGTGTTTTTTTTTGTTCGGATTTTTGTTTTGTTTTGTTTTGTTTTTGTCAAAACGGTTAGGTAATTGGGAAAAGAACAGAGATTTTCAGGCATTGAAACCCTCCAGGTCTTGCAGTGTGAACTATAAGAAGGCCAAACTGAAAGGTAACTTCTGTTCCCTAGGATCAGGTAAGAATTGCAGGAGCATCCTTGGAACCGCAGCAGTTGTAGACCTTTCACTAGATGCAAAGTGTGCAAGCAAACATTAGAAAGCAGATCCAAGAAGGCTTTGTGCCCCAAACCTTTAGTTATTTTTGGTTCCTCCCTCTCAACTAACAGATAATATTAATTTATTTTTACTTCTAGCTTTCATCTACTGCAGTTACAACACTGCAGAAGGTGCAATATTGCATCTTTGGGGATTTTTAGGTTTCCAAGCACAGCTGGGAGGCTTGCAGAGGGAAATCAGCTGTAACAGGCTACAGTGTGTGCCAGATGTACTGGCGATGCACCCTGCTCTCCTCTGGCTTCTGCAGGCATTGCTGCTTCCCCCACTGCCCCCGTTCACCTACTGCAAAAAGGCAATAAAAAGACCTCCCTAGGAAAAGAAAGCATCTGGCTGTAAATGCAGCAAGACCTCCTCAATGATATTCTGTGTATTAGGAAACATCATCTGGCAGACATATTTTCAGGAATCCCAATTACAGCACTTGCCAACACCTTGAGTAAACTCTAATGCTATCTATTTGTTGTTGAAATCTACAGGAGATATAATTTATGGCATTCTTGAGCTCTTCCCTGCAGATCCCATAGCCCGTTGGAACTAAAGAGAGAAGACTGAACCCACAGGGCTTGCTTCTTTTAACCCATTAATAAAATAGGTATTTTATCATCTAAAAGATTTAGATCCTTCCTTATGCCTGAATCCATCTGTCTAGATCATTAAAAAACAGTGTATGAAAATAACTTTGAGGTAGTTCTTGCCCATATAAATGGATTAGTCCTCCTTGAGTAACCAAGTCTTCCAAAGGTTAAAATATATTTAAAGATACAACTTAAATTAATATTGAGGATTTCAATTTATTGAGGGTTTAACATGGAGGGTGGCTGCACAAACCCTCCTGGAGTAAATACTCTTGTGTGAGATTTTGTCATGGCATGAAAAATTTTTCAAGCAATTAATATTTTCTATTTGTAGTCTCAAAATATCAGAAAGAGATGAAGAATTTTGACAAAATGTACAAGTGTTATCTGGTGGACTATTATGGGTTTGTTTTGGTATCTCAGTCAGAAGGTTTTTCTCACTCTTGCAAAGGTGCAGTACACTTAACTTCCATTGCTGAACATCCTTAGGAATAACTTTTAATAAAGCTGAAGATATGATAAAGCAACACAACTATTCTTGTGCCCAATAACATAAAACAGCATCAGGTTGGTCAACAACTTCCTTTTTTCTCTTGGAAAAGAGTGAAACAAATGGCCAAACTGATACAGGTTGTTGAGTTTCCTCATGTTAAACTCAGCTACCATATGTTGCACAAGTCAACATAAATATACAAGAAAGCACATTTGCCATGTATGAACAGAACTAGCGCAGTAAGTGCTGTTATTCTGCTGATTCCAGATCTTCCTGGTTTTGCTTTGGTCAGGTGCAGAGCTGTCCTGGGTTTGAGTGAGTGGTGGGGTTTTTGGTAGCAGGGCAGGGGGCTATAGGGGCGGCCCCCTGTGAGAAGCTTCTCGAAGCTCCCCCAGCTCCAAGTCAGCTCCACCTCTGCACCAAAACTGAGCCAATCAGCTGCGCCTCTGCGATAACGTATTTAAGAAGGGACGTGGTGACGGGCAGTGGGACTGGTGAGGAGGAGTTGCGGCAGCTGCGTGAACACCAAGGTCAGTGGAGGAACGGAGGAAGAAAGGAGGGGGGAGGTGTGCCGGAGCAGAGACCCCCCTGTATCCTGTGGTGAGATGGCAGGGCAGCCCCCCCTGCCACCCATGGAGATCTACGGTAGAGCAGACACTGATTTATGGCCTGTGAGGGGCTTCGCAGAGACAACTGAGATTGCTGTGCCTGAAGGAGGCTGGGATCTTGTGGGAAGAAGCAGCCCCCACTGTTGTTGTTCAGTGATGGGAGGACTGCGGCATGCGGGGGTGTCCCATGTCGGAGCAGCTTGGGAAGGGCTGCAGCCAGTGGGAGGGACTCACGTCGGAGAAAGTTTGTGGAGGACTGTCTCCTGTGAGGGGAGAGGGGGAACTACAATGGAGCGGGGGAAGGAAGTTCCAGAATCTCCCCCCACCAAAGCTGGAAGAAGTGGCAGCACTGACTGCACCCCCCATTCCCTGCCCCTGCGCTGCTGGGGGAGGAGGTAGAGAGATCCGGAGCAGAGCTGAGCCCAGGAAGAAGGGAGGGATGGGGGGAAGGTGTTCTCAAGATGTGGCAATGCTTCTCACTGTTCTACTCCCTTAAGTGTTGTTGTTAGTGTCTGTAATGAATGTATGGGCTTTTTTTTCTTCCCCTAACAAGTCTGCCTTTTGACCGCAACTGTAACAGGTGATTTATCCCTCCCTGTCCTATCTTGAATCCCAAGTCTGTCTTATTTTCTCCTTCTCAGCGCTGGGGGCGAAGTGGGAAGTGAGCAGCTGTGTGGTGCTCAGGTGCCCTCTGAGCTCAGACCACGACAAGAGTTTATGTGAGTTTAAGTGAACATGAAGTTAAAGAAGTAAGGCGGCTGTAGACTAGATCTTCACTTTGGCTTTAAAAATGTGATTACTTTGTAATATTATGGCTGATTTTGCTCTTTTTTGGTATGCTAATAGCTAGATGTCCATTTCTCTTTATTCTCATTTTCATAACAAATTACCACCTCTACCATTCCTATTTTGTTCAATATTGTTCTCCTAAAATGTCCATTGTTTGGAGGTGTGCGTGCACGCATGCACAGAGGGTCCCCATGACCAAACACCCTGCTGGGATCCCCACCAGGTGGGAGGCGTTAGAGCTGCCGCTGCTCCCTGTTCCTCCGACGGGGTCGGCCGGGCCTTCAGATGCTGCTGACCCCGGTGGAGAAATTGCTTTTGTTCAGTGAATATTCCAGTATGTTGCTATTGAAAAGCAAGAAATTGCAGCTCTGAAAGGGAGCCATAGAGTGCTGGCTGTAGGTCCTAAATGTTTTATTTTGTTGTTTATAGTATTTTTCTGTTTTGGTTTGTTTTTTTTTTTTTTTTTCCAAGGCTCCTCTATTGACCTGTGAAATATCTAGGGCACTTGGATTTTTGGGCTGAAAGGCATTAAAAAAAAAAAAATGGAAATAGAACCTTTACTATTTTTTTAAAAAACTTCTCAATTAATTTTGTAACCTCTGCCACATGCAGAATAAATGCTTGTATAGTGTAAAAGTCTCATCTGAATTGGTCCATAGTGTTCTGTAATTTCCTGATGTTTAAGGATTTAGGAATAAAATTAATTGGCCTGGACAATGCCCTGCCTCAGATCACATGCAAGATGATCAATTCTTCTAAATTTGATTATTATTTTATTCTACTGTAGAATATATCTCCACATACACATATACATTGTGTATTTATACATGCTTATCATTATGTTCCAGTGAACTGCCTGATACAGATCTTGGGCAAATCAAGGCGATTTATTGAATTCCAGTGGTTTAATTTTCTCCAAGCTTTAAACCAGTGCTCTCCCTTAAACTGTTGATTACAGTCTAGATTTTAGTTTATTATCTCCTATACTTACGAGAATTTTTGCATGCTGAATAGCACGTGAATTGTCCACCCAGAAACTGAGACTGGGACCTGGACAGAAGAAATGGAAAACTCCACAAAGACTGAGGCTCAGAGAAAGCATCTTCTAAAAGCTGCCTTATTTTTTGTGTGCTTTTCCACCAATGCTTTGGAAAAATGTCATTTATAACCTTTTGAACGAGACAAATCTCCTTTTGTCAGTTCAATGGAAAAAAAAATGAAATCCAACTGTGATAAGGAAGGATTTAGAAAATCAAATGCTGAAAAAAAAAAAAAAAAAAAAAAAAGATTTAATCTGGGTTTTACTCAGTTGACCCTGCTGTTGAAGCTATGGCACTTGCTGGAAGCCTCAGTCAGCCACCCTCTCTGTCAGTGCACTGTTAGAAAACATTTTCTCTAATCCCGCTATTCACTGCTGTTGTGGAAAGCAGCAGGCTCACTAGGCAAATCCACCCACTATTATTTTTATCCTATTGAAAGCACTACATTATCAAACATAATCAAAATGGCTCATGTGCAATGTGAAGGGCAAGTGGGTTTTGCCATCATTCATGGCAAAACGAAATATGGATTAAATTGCCAGCACAAAGTGTGCATTGTGTGGCTTTGCTTCGCGGTACCCAACCTCAGTGTCCTCCGTGCCTGATAAAACGCTCCGCGGGCCCTTCAACACCCCTTTTTTAAAAGGGCAAAACAAAGCAGCAGTGTCTGCACTGGAATGTGCTGCAGGTAGCGATCTAAACCTCCATCACCAAAGTCAGTGAGAGGATTAATTTAATGCATGAAGGTTGTTGCTTGGAGGGACTTCACAGGAATGCAAACCGAAGGCCCTCAAAGAGCCCACAACAAAGGGAAAAGCCAGATGATCTCAAACGCCCGGTATGATGAGGAGCACTGGCTTCAGAGCTTGGTCTACCTTGTAGAAAAGGCAGGAAACACTTTTATTGAAAAGCAATGAAAGCAGGGAAAAGATTTTGGGGGTGCTGTTGTTCGGTTTGGTTTTTTTTTGTTTGGTTGGTTTTTTGTTTGTTTGTTTTCTGTAGGCCTCTCTTGAAGATAGTTGGCTAGAAAATTGCCGCCTTGCTAATGACATTTATGTAGTATTTTATATGACCAAATGTCTATGCAAGTTTTAGGATCACATGTGTAAATTGTTGAGTTGTATTTTGCTTCCCGATAAAATAGAATACCTGTTTTTCAATTCCTGTTTTGTTCTTGATTTTTTTATTTCTAGTTTTGGCAGGGGCACACGGTTATGATCGTAGCAGCGCCGAGAGTCACGGAGCTACCTTTATCAACACCAAGTGAACTACCACACATGCCACCTGCTGCTTTGCAGACTTGCAAGTGTCTAAGTGAACTAGGATGATCAGGTGGGCTGCTGCCATTTTTGACACCCTCAACAGAAGACAAGTAGAAGACCACTCAGGAGTGCAGCACATGGGCACAGTTGTACATGGAGACCTTGCTGTGCTGGGAAGGTGCTCCCTGGGTAAGCTCTGAATTACGTACTCAAAAGATTGGAGAAAAAAACCAGCAATATACAGACAAGAACCAGTGTGAAATTTGCCAGACTAAACTAGCAACAGGGACAGAGCAGCTTTCAGTTTCTCTGAAGCTTTCCCATAAAAACCAATAGTGCTACAAATTCTCTACCACAAACAATCTGGCTTTATGTCACCTACCATGCTTACGTGGATTCCATTCCCAGTCTCTGCTTCTTATGTCTTTACCATAAGAAGTCATGCAATATATGTAATTACCAAATTACTCTCTCGTCTCAGTCCTCTTACCAGTCAAACCGTGCCACCCCTTTCTTAATCAATTAAATTGTAGAGCATCCCATTTGAGTAACATTTTCCTGAATCTTTTCAACATATAAACCTTCTGGACAATGCTTGAAAAATGGCCTAAATAATCATGGGTAATTAGTCTTCTCTACTGGCATTCTCTAATTCCCTTGTTCTTCAACCAAAGTTTGGAACCACTCTTGGCTGCTGCAGTGCAACACAAGTGCAGTCTCTGCCAGTACTAAACAGGGGCCATGATTAGGGCATCCTTTTCTGTTTCAAAAATACAGCTACTTTCATTATATATGTATCTACCTTGTCTGAAACAGTCTACTGTGTGGAGTACTTGGGTTTCTTTTCTAAGACATACAGACAGCAATCTGTGGTGCTTTGCAGCTTTTTTTTTTCCCCCCTTTCTTGAGAAGCACATTTTTGAAAAGGTTTTGAAGCACTGTGGTCATAAGGATTGATATTAATTTATATTTCTTCAAGGTCCTCCAGCCTGAAGAATGATGCTACTGTTAAACAGCTAGCATCTCAAGACAAAGATGCACTAAATTATACTGTAATTTTAATACAATATGGAATTCTAAAAAAAATAAAAGAATTAATCCCTAACTTTGTATAGAATGCTATTAATTTGAGACAAACAAACCAAGACTGGTTCATGTAACATTTTATTCACAAGTAGAAAAGTATTACAAAATGATTTATACAAGATTTTAATTTACATTCCTTAAAGGAGTATTTAAAACGGCACTATGAGTCCCTGGACATGATATGTGGGCAGTCTGAATGCGGTGGTAGTGTATGTTTTCTGTTGGCATGTACAACATTGCTTGCCACAGGCAATATAAAAAAGACCAATTTGGTTAAATTAAGAAAAAAAGTATATACACAATATACACATATATTTAAAAAGTACTCTCCATTTTTTCCTCCCAGTTTGCTCCCAAGCTATCTGTCACTCATTTAGAGAAATGAGTATTTTTCTCTAGAGTTGCCGGACAAAAAGAATTATACAGAGTGTAAATTCCAATGGGAAAACATACTTACTGTGGCAGATGCAGGCAAAACTTTTGAACATAGCATTTTAAAGACCTGTTATTAGTGAAAAGTTAAATCTCCGTATGTTCTAAAAATACCTTGCCATATACTGAAATGCACATTGGATTTTTTCTATTTACAAAGTATATACAAAGAAGCACAAATCTCTTAATGCACATGTAGTGAAAAATAACATTTTGTCACTTCTTCAATGTATGAAAGTATCCCACGAAATTATTAAAAACTACTCTTGTTTGAATACATACTTTAAAGAATTTAGCTGAGTACTCCCTGTATACCTGCATATTATTCTGTCAGTGACCAAATGGTGGTATTTACTACTTTTAAAAAACCAAATCACTTATGTAATTTCTTCACTTGCTTTGGTTTGAATTTGGTAACTGTTCATGACTTTTGCACACATGAATAATCTCACTGGTTTTAGCTAAAGCATCTTATCGCCTTGGCTGTACCTACAGGCCTTAGCTATTCTTGTGCAGGTTCAACCTTCTACTGGGAGCTTCAAAGCAAAAGGCTTTTCCCATTATGGAATAGGAATACTGTCTCAACATTTCCATTGCCACACAAACCACGTGTGGAAAGATGAGTAATATTTATTGCAAATTTGCATCTGTTTTGCTGATTGCTTTGCTTTTGTCAAGGCACACTGGGTACTTTAAAGAATAATTGCTAGAGTTAATCACTGACGAGTTTGAGCCTGTTGCACGTAATGAATCTGTAGAGGTTACTGGGATTTCTCACAGAAGTGAAAACTATTTTAGGGATAAAAATGGCTGCAGAACAAATGGTATTATGGGATGTGGTGCAACAAACTGATGCTAAATAATTTTAAAGAACAGCAGTGAGAGCAGAGAGTTGGTAATTTGCTAGGCATGCACACAACTTTCAGGGTTCAATTCAGAGGTATTTTTTTTAAGAATGGTATGAAATAATGTTTATATTTTGTGTGGAGAAACTGAATTTACACAATACTACAGTGAGAAGGACAGTGACATGAATGAAAAGGCTTGCTAAATGAAAGAATTAGGTCACCATGAAGTTGGACCCTTGAAAATAATGCACTAAAAAATATTAGTAACAGTCTCATTGTATGAATACTTTCATGGCATGCCTGCTATAATGTGACATTTTGATGTGACAGTTGATTACATTTATTTCAACATTCAAAAATTACATGTTAGAACAACAAGTGCTGTATTCCAATACTGAGACTACCAATTAAACACAACATCCCTATCTATATGGCTGACTTTCATTAAACTAAATCTAATTTAAAGCTAATCTCCTGCTATATTTAAAACAATGCCCCCTCCCACAAATGTAATAACTGGATGGAGGGAACTTCAACCATACATATTGTAACATGCAAATTCTTTAACCCCCCCGTACTAGCTTATTGACTATAATGTAATATATAACAAAAGCTTCAGTTATCAATAGATGATCCTTGCATAAATAGAAATGTTTCTTTTTTAAGTCCTTCAACAGCAGGAAACTGATTTAAAATTAGAACCAGCCAAAAATATTCTAATACATGCATAAATCTGCAAGCAGAATAACTGGCAACGTCTCGTCCCACGCCTTCTGACATCTGTAGCCATATTTAAAATACCCACCTAAACACACTGAAGTATTTATATTTCTTGCTGTATTTACACATACTTTTAGCTCGCTCCATTAGACTTTTTGAGAATCTGAGAGAATAGGTTTTTTTTTAAAAAAGAGATGCAAAAGGTCATAAATCCACTTTCAGGGCTCTCCTAGGATGCTCCTTGAAGTTTCACTTTACAGTTGTTAGGGCTCAGATGCAACTGCTCAGAAAGTGTGAAATGATGCCATCTTCTTCCAGTTGATTTTGAACCCACGCAACATTGAGGTCCAGACTAAGTTTGATGAGAATCAGCAGAGGAGCATAAGGAAAGCATTCAGCTTTAGTGCTGAGAGAAATAGCTTGGTGTCCTAAAAGAAATTGATAAAACAGTGGTTACATAAACTCATAAAAAACCTGTATGTACTTCTATACTTAACACTAAAAATATACAGCTATACTTACTGCTTGCTGTAAAAATTCACCTGAACCTGTGTTAAAACACCCATTAAAAAACTTGTGTTTATGTGGACATAAAAATATGTTATCTTCTGATTTTATCACATTATTATTTATTTTGCAATATAATAATAAAGTATGGCCCTATGCAAGACTGTAATGCACCAACGTGTACTAAAAAGACCACCCTTCCCTTGAAATATTTCAAAAAGACAAGAAAGATGAAGAACAAATGGAAAAAAAGGGGTAGACTGAGATGAAATAATTTTATTGAGAGCTGTACAGCTAGTCAGAGTTCAGCCTGAAAATACATCTTAGGTAAGCCTAGTCCTGGTGCTGTCCCTCAAATATGACTTAAATTTCTCCACCAAAGATGCATATATAATGATGCACTGTAGAGTCTGAATATGGATAAATTGTAGAAAATTATTTAGTAAAGTCTATTAAAAAAAAATTAAGAAAAACTGAACCCTCCCAAACCATCTTGTTTATTCAGAATTATACACAAATCTCGGTAGTAATATATAATAGTACAAAACCATCAAAGAATACAGGATTCTGAAATGTCAGAAAAGATGTCTACATACACATAGGAATCAGTAAGAAAACATACAATTTATATACCATAACAAGCACTGGTGAAATGTAAGTTATTTTTTATAGTGATATTTTGAAATTCTGTGGTTCCTTTCATCTAGAAAAACTATACATAATAATCACATACTTCTGAAGCTGATACATGGTTTAGTGAGAAAAAACCCACAAACTTTTGATTTTTAAAATCTTCTTAGTATAGAAATATATTTCCTTAAAACATCAAGAGACCATTCAAGTTCCATTGAAAAACTGGGAACCAGCAGTGTCAAGATTTCTAGTCATAGCCATGCCATTGTCCCTTCTTATATATACTTAAGAGAATACCAAAAACTATCAACTAATGATATTTGGCATGTACCAAAATGAAACTATGACAATTGCTCTCTGACACATGGGCAGTCAGTGGCAGACAAAACTACATATTCTCATTAATATATTGAGAAAAATATGTGTGACCTAAATAAGGTTAATATTTTCAGTGACAGCAGTAGATTTTCAGGGTGTTACACAAGTACCATTGAAGTCAATGGCAAAAAAAATCTTGACTTAGTAGTCTGTTTACCTCCCTTTCCTCCTCTTGAAAATGTCACCTAAATAATTAAGGCTTGATTTACAAAGAATTAACTATCGTACTTACATGTTTTCAGAACATGTGTTTTTTTTGTTAAATACTAATTACTTTCTACTTCTTATTTAAGAACAATACGAAAGTGGCATGCAAATCAAATGGAAGAGGATCAAAGGAAGGCAGTTTTATTTCTGCAGATGATCCAAATTTTTCATAATTACAGATAGTGTAATTTTCTTAATTAAGTTTGGTAGATTATTAATATTAGTGGCAACTGCTTTTGTTCCTGACTCTGTGTACATGCACAGGAGACTATTTCAGCTTTCCAGCCACAGCCTATATAACCCTTGAGTAACAATACCAGTACACATGCCATAATTTGGGATCCTTCCACAGATTAGTTGCTTGTTGCTCCAAATTACTTCCAATAGTAGAAAATTCAATTTTAAAAATACAGAGCACAACTAATATTCAAAAAGATAATGATGAAGCAGTAGCAGAGTGACTTTTTGTCATGGTTACATTGTATATATGGTAGAGACAATCGTTTATCACCTCTTCTCATTTTGAGCTCGATTGCATTTCTCTGAGCTTTTACAGATTAAATTACAGTTTATGGACAAATTTATGGAACGTTTTACCAGATGACATGGGAATGTGAGTGACATTAAAAAGCATCTGAGATTCTCTCTTCTGTTTCTGCTACTGCTATAGTAACTTCACAGAGAAGGCTTTGTAAATATTTTTGGATGAACACCTGCATGCCTTTTATATTTTGTTTACAATGAGCAAAGACAAGTCCTCAGTTCTTCCCTCATAAACAAGGTCTAGCCTCATAGAATAGTTTGGTCATAAGCCTATTAAACTTATTTTTTTTCTCCTGAAAATTAATGAAAAAAAGCCCTGATAAAAGCTGACTGGTGCACAGACTTACCCCTGTATTTTGGTTCATATTATCTCAACATTACAGTTTGAGTAATTGCACCTTTAAGATTCTGCCAGTGATTTAAAAAGGTGAAACTGTTGGATCTCTTGTAGAGTTTTAATTTATTTCAGCAATAGTTAGGCGTAACCTATGGAGAAACATAACCCCACCACTTTTAACAGTTCTATTTATATCTAGCTCTATGTGCCTTGAGTACTCATTCTCACTTCTTTGTAGTTACGTTTTTTACCTCTTTATCAGTCTGTAGAGTCATTTGCTGTTCCATTATGCTTTGTCTTTGGCTGGGTTTCAGCAGCTGCTGAGTTCTGAAGTGATGAAACTTCTATGCATGTTCTATGTTTGGACATTTCAAAGGACTTTGCAATGTTTCCATCAAGAGACTTAGCTGAAATAAGTACTTCACTTAGATCCTGGTTATTATCCAACTCAACAGTGGCTGCATTTTCAGTCTCAGAACTGCAGGATTTTGCAGATCCTCCAGCCAGTTCTGAGTATGATTCACACAAAGAAATGCTGTCACAACAAGCTGAGTTTTGCATAAGAGGCCAAGCATCTGAAATGTCTTCACAGGTAGAGTGTGAAAGAGAACCAAGGAAGGTAGGAATCATTTCCCCAACAGAATCAGAAGCCCTGCAAAAGGATAAAAACCACTTTGTTTCAAAAGCATTTGAGAAAATATTATCGGTATTGTAATTATTGTCATTAATAACTGTAGATATTGCAAGCAGGTTTCACAGGGTTTTATTAAGTTAATACTCTAGAGACACCCTGTACAAACAAATTCTTTTGAAAAGGAATACAGTTTGTTCCTTATCTGGTAATGAAGAAAGCTCTGGAGAACACTACTGAAGGTAAAGAGGATGCCTGGAGCCCTTCACACTGTGAATTCAGGGTTTTAGAAAACTTGAACTATAGGTGGGGTTGTTTACAGTCTAAAGAACAGAAATATGAATAAAAATACTGTAATACTGTTCAGACACAAAGACTGTTTCAAAGAGGAAGGAATTTGTTCTCAATGCATGGCTGGGGCGGTGCTTAAAAAAGATTAAACAAGCTTAAATTGCAGCAAGAAAGATGTTTGGGAAGACTGTGGAATCTCCAACACTAGGGTTTTTTTTTCAAAAAAACCTCCAGGCTAGACAAATATCTAATGGAAGGAAAAGAAGTGGGTTCAGACTGGGAAAAAGAAATAGGCAATAAGACTGCTTGAAACCCTCTCTCTGTGTGATTTCCTACAGAACATACATTCACTTTATATTTTTCAGTTTGTTCTGTCTAGCCTTCAAAATATGAAAAGTGAAGTTTTTCTCGTTATTCTCTTTCATGAAAGTGCAGAATATTAATGAAGGGCAAGGATTTTTAATTCTCACAAGGATTATTTTTATTTTAC
This sequence comes from Tyto alba, assembly GCF_018691265.1. Taxonomy (NCBI): domain Eukaryota; kingdom Metazoa; phylum Chordata; class Aves; order Strigiformes; family Tytonidae; genus Tyto; species Tyto alba. The sequence continues at coordinate 21,003,767 of NW_024881282.1, read as the reverse complement.
AGAAAATGAAAAAAAATGGAAGTAGGAATTCAGTATTATCTATCTCAAATGTATTTAAGGCGCATGATGATACTGACACGTCTGAGTGCACTATACATGCCTCTGTTGAAAGCCCAGTAATGTTTTTTACTTTACTATACCAAAATAAGTATTAAAAAACCCAAAAAGGTAGACTAATACGTTTTACTTCCAGAAACTGTCTGCAGATTTGTAAGACTGTAAATGCTATATTAAGTCTGATATACAGTAATAATTTGTGTGACAAAACTCATCCCACATTAACATTGCCCATAACAGATTTTAAGTAGCCTTACTCATTTCCAAAACATGATGCTTTAATAGCTTTGATATATACACAAAGAAGTTTTATAGATGAGGCCAAAAGTCAGGACATTGCACCACAATTGAAGGAAATAGATTATTTTGGCAAAGGAAATTGAAGCAAACTCCATTTCTACTGGAAGGAACCACAGGATCTTTGATGTCCACATAGCATGGATATAACATTTATTTTTAAATCCTTAACCAAAAGATCCCTCACAAAGTACCCAACTCTCAATTTGTCAGCCTTGGTGGTATACAAGGATGACTCAAGATTGCTGGTATTTAAACAAGTTATTAGAGAAAATCTAGGTATTTTGTATCTTGTACTTAGGTCACTAAGTCACCTTGAATAAACAATACTTATTAAGAAGCTGCCTCTACATTTTTAGTTACATTTGGCCATAAGAACAAAACAGCTGGAGACCAATTTAAACCTTATATGGAAAACAATTCTAGCTAAAAGAAATAAATACATCCTGTGTTAAAATCTGTAACCATTAAACTCCGAATGACACCATAAATTTTATATATTTAGCTCATGACACTGCTGTAGAAATAACTACTCTACCACTATTTATATTCAGCTGATCAGGAGAAACTAATGGTTACAATCTGGTAGAAATTAATAAACACTAGATGTTTCAAATCTCATAGTCATTAAGAGCTTCTAAAAAAGAGAAAAGTCTTCATGACACTTCTAAACTGTACCTTAATCTGTCCAGATTCATAGGTTTATGCAGCACATTCCTAACCCATGGCAGAAAAGGGGGTCACCAAAGCCTCTAAGGCAACATAGAGTAAGAGAAAGACTATTTGCTTCTGAGAGAAGTAAGACACTTCTTCATCAGAGAAACTGTTGGATCGTGTCAGCACTTATTCCATAATACTTAAAATTGATTTTTCACCATAAACCTGAACAATACATGAGTATATGGCCACAGTTCATCAAAATCTCTCATTCCAATCCAAAACCCTATTGTATCTGTATAAACACTAATTTGACTACATAAGAATTATTTAATGTTTAATAGACAATTATAAAACTAAGTTACCTTTCATTAAGCGTAGTCTGTGAGTGGAAAGCACAACTGTGACTGCTGTGCTCCATGCTACAGGTTTCATCACAGCACAGCGATGGAATCAAGTGAACTGGTCCTAAGGAATAAAAATTAATTCAAATTATTTAAAGTGTTAAATAAAAGTGTTAAAGTTCTGTATAAACTTAGTCTCTGTATTCTTTCAAACTTGAGTATTAGTTTGCCAGTTACATTACAATCTATGGATTGAAGAAAGAGATACTTTATTGAAAAAAACGGGTTCTTTATTATTTTCAAATGGAATTACTTATAAAAGCCAAGACATTCCTCCTGGAGTAATACAGATGCCAGTCATTAATATCTACTTTAAAAATGAATTTACTTATCAATTAGATACATGTAAGAGAAAGTATCACATTCTGAGCTAACATATTAGGACAGTCTTTAAGCCTGTGCTTGTGTTAAATTATGCATATGTTAAAGTCATAAATGCATCTGTTCTGCTACTACTTCACAAAATCTCAATGATTCGAATTGTTCAGGTTTTTAATGTCCTTTAGAGTTCATATCATGTCTGGTAATCCTTCACACCAATTTAAATCTCAAAGCCAGATGCAGTCCTATTTTTATTGGAAAGAAATGTGATAGACATTTAAAGCTATTTTCTAAGTGAAGGGTCATTGGAATGAAAACAGAAAAAAAAATCATAACCAAACAGCTACTTAGAAATTCTGTGTGCTCACTGAGAAATTATCCTAGGAGACAGGGTAATTTGACAATGTTAGCTCTGTAGTTAAAGCTAAATGTCATGACTCCAGTGTTGGACTAATGTTCACCACGCCATAAAGTCATTTTTATGCAGACCCAACATACCGCATGTCTGTGACGTGCTTCTCTGGCACTGGCAACAAGTTCGGTGGTCATAATCACTCAGCCGTGGTCTATCAAAACATGACAGTTCAGAGCCATTGTAGTGAATGTCTTGTGATCTCAGAGACCCTTGGGACAAAATCAATAAAAATATATATTAGTAAATGATACTCTTTTTCCTGTTCAGAGCCTCCTATCTTCATCGAATACTTAAATGTCATACTATACAGTATTTCTATATGTTTTCCAACTGAAAGATCCACAGTGGTCATCTGGTTGCATATAACACAAACCACAGATTTTGCAGCAAACCCTAGATTAGCTGGTTCAACTACAGCCTCTTCTAGGAAGATATCTACTCTAATTTTCATAATGATTTGAGAGTGTATCATATTCACTGTTATATTTTCATTGTGTTTAATCATTCGCAGTGATTCCCATCTGAAATTTTCCACATCCAGCTTTCTGCCACTGGGATTTTGTTTATGTTATCTTTAAGAGCTTTATATCAACAGCAGACTTCCTTTAATCTGTATAATTGTGGGCCAAGGCAAACGAGTTACTAAATTTGACGAACTGAAGTTTGAATTCACTATACCCAAATTTCTTAAAACTTACATTATAAAGCATCTTCTAGGTTAGGAACAATTCTTACAATGCCTCTCTGAATCTTTTTATTTCTGCTTGTGCTGTAAACAGTGCTCAAACAGCAATTTCTCCTAGTTATTATTCTTGTTTGACATCCAGTGTTCAGTAGATGCTATAAACATATTTTAATAAAAGTTTTTAAAATGATAAATGGAACTAGAATGCTTTTGACTTTTCCTTAATTTAAATCAAGGGGCAGAAAATATTTATTATAAACAATCCGTGAATTACACTGCTGAACTCATATAGATTTTTCCTTAAAACTATGCCCATAAAACCAAAATTGTTAATGACAAACGTGCTTTCTACACTGGCCACATTCATTATCTCGACAAGCTAAGTTGTTTCACAATAGTGTGTGATGCACAGATCCTCCAAGGTGGTATTTACACATTGGCACTGCAACTCTATGATGACATCTGAGATTGGATCCCCCAGTGGTCCACATATATCTGCGCAGCATCTAACAGAGTATGGCACAGAATTAATGCAATTGGATTCTTTCTGGACATCTGCACAGCATTTTCTCAGTAGAAGCTGGAACATCCACACTGAGCTGGCAAACATGTATGGATACGTAGTGTTGGGCTTCTGCTAGCTTGTTCATCTCAATGCTAAACCTGCTTGAATGCTGTAGAAATGTCATTTAATTCCCTACAGAGAGATTTGCCAAATACCGGTATATGAATATTACAAAGAAACAGTAATAACTGGAAACTTACAGCTTGGTTTCTTCTCCATAAACTGCCTCTTACAATAGATAACACAAAGAATAAGAAGAGCTAAGAGCACTGTTGCAAGTGCACTGCAAATAACAGCTGCTAGAGCAGTGTCTCTAGGACTGGAAGCAGTTGAAGGGATCTTCACAAGGTTTACTTTGGTGGTACCTGAAATAAAATGTAGTAAGAATTAAGGCAAACTGTAAACATTTCAGGAGAAATATACAGTCATGTAAGTGAAAGTCTGGGAAATAGAAGAGGTTCATAGCACAGAAACAAAAGGATGTTCCATCTGCTAATGTATAAACATTAGTAGCACATATAAATAGCTACAATTATCAGCAAACCTATTACAAAAAAAAAAAAAAAAAACTTAAAAAAATATATATTGCAAAATGAGTGGTAATGAATGGAGATGCACACAAACACATTCTGATTGTCCATGAGAATGGACATCATGATGATGTCTCATGACCATGAGATATTATTCATCGTGAAAACAAGGACATCTCAATTTTTAATGGTCAGATAATTTTAATATGGAGAACATTTCCTAGTGTAGAGTTGAGAAAGCTATCCACTAGAGGGAGTCACAAATACATGAAGTTCCCTTAATAGGAAACTTTCTGAGAACTGAGACACCCACAGAAGTTCAAATGCTGTCAAAGGTACCATTTTGCTTGGTTGCATATGTCATGACACCATGGTCATTTCTAGGATCAAACCTAGAATTTCAACTGTGTTAACTTCCTTTTATTCAGTGATAGTTTTTTAATACAGACGATAGCTCTTGTAAAAATTCAGCAGACTGACCTAATATCCACATTAGCAAAGACTTAAGCAATGTTTCTAGTTTTGACAAAAATTGTTACATTTACATGGAAAGTGAAAAAATTTACAAAGTTTAACTACAACGACTGAAACCATCTTAAATCATGAAAGGTCTTTTAAAATTAAATTAATAAAATCATTTAGGTTTGAAAAGACCCTTAAGATCATCAAGTCCAACTGTTAACCTAACACCAAGTCCACCATTAAACCATGTCCCTAAGCACCACATCCACACATCTTTTAAACACCTCCAGGACAGTTGACTCAACCACTTCCTTCGGCAGCCTGCTCCAATGCTTGACAACCCTTTCAGTGAAGTAATTTTTTCTAAGATCCAATCTAAACCTCCCCTGGTGCAACTTGAGGCCATTTCCTCTCTTCCTATTGCTTGTCACTTGGGAAAAAAAACCGACACCCACCTCACTGCAATTTCCTTTCAAGTAGTTGTAGAGAGCAATAAGGTCTCCCCTGAGTCTCCTTTTCTCCAGGCTAAACAACCCCAGTTCCCTCAGCTGCTCCTCATAACCTCGTTAGACCTATTCTCTAGATCCTTCACCAGCTTTGTTGGTCTTCTTTGGATGGTCTTTTTGTTTTGTTTTGTTTTTTTTTTTTGAATTATTTTTTAACAACTTAAGAATTCTGATAGCTCTTCTGTTTCAATCTACTTTGAAGTTCACATCAATTCAACAATATTTTATGAGAAAATTAACAAAACATTGAGTATTACTCTGAAAGCAAATTTTTAAAAACCCACAAACCGTATTTTATTAACTTATAAAAATAAGTTAAATGTGCCTATTTCCCCCTGAAAATATTTGGTTAAAACCTAAAGACTGTAATTCCTAAGAAATGGTCCATGCAGTCATAAATTTAAATTGGAAGATAAATGTTTGCCAGAATATATTTAAATCACTAATCAAATTGTACATATATACAATTGTTTCACATCCTAACTGCAATATAATAATAGCAGAAGAGAACTGACTAGCTTAGTTAGCGCAACCGGTGGAACTGTATTACTTAGGAATACTTTTCTCAGTAATTATGGCATTTCCTCAACACACATCAAACGTGGGCTACCTAGCATTTATACCACCGTATTGCTTTGTTATAATGGGCAGCTTATCAAAAAGCTAGGTATTTTGAAAATCAATTTTATTACATCCAGTTCTAAGTCTTCAAACCACTCACACCAAAGAAAATATTAACTTATAGGAAATAAAGAATCCAAAATTAAAAAAAAAAATACAAAACTTATTAAATAGAGACAGTTTCTGTGAATTATAGTATCATGTAGTTGCTCATAAGTGGAGGAGTATAAAGAAGTGGAGATGTCAGATCACAGATATTATTCCAAAGAAAGAATGTTTAGTTGCTAATTTCCTGATTCAATGTGAAGAAAACCAAGTGTTATTGCATTTACATCTGCTTGAATATTTCTATTTACCTTTGATTTGTACTATTATGTTACACTGTCACATCAAAAGTGTGGAGAGCAAATCTGTAGCAGATCTTTTCTCTATCCTTTAACTTGCCAAACTGGACAGAGTAGAGCTACTGGAGAGAGTCCAGTGAAGGGCCACAAAAACAACCGAGGAACTGGAGCCTCTCTCCTGTGATGACAGGCTGAGGGGGCCGGGACTGCTCAGCCTGGAGAAGGCTCAAGGGGGTATCTCATCCATGCGTATAAACCCTTGAAGGGAGGGTGCAGAGAGGAAAAAGCCAGGCTCACTTCAGCGGACAGGAGGCAGTGGGCACAAACTGAAACACAGGAGGTTCCCTCTGAACATCAGCAAACATTTTTTTTAATTGTAAAGGTGACCGAGCACTGGCACGGATTGACCAGAGGTTGTGGAGTCTCCCTCCTTAGAGGTGCTTAAAAGCTGCCTGGACGTGGTCCTGGGCAACCAGCTCTAGGTGACTTTGCTTGACTGGGGGGGTTGAACCAGATGATTTCCATAGGTCCCTTCCTACCTCAACCGTTCTGATTCTGAGATATTGAAATATAGATCTCAAACCTCAAGGAAATAGAGAGGCTGACATCTCCTACATGAACTAGAAATAAAATTTGAAACTCTGTCCTTGGACTGAAATGTTACAATTTTCATTATCATAGCAGATAGTCTATCTATTATTTGTGTTCCAGGCAACAGAATAAAATTCCAATTCAGGGTCTCAGGCACTCTTCCTCTTAAATAATTATTACCTGTCCTTCTCTTTATGTTCTTCTATAATTCCTGTTACTCACAGAGCTAAATTCTATGAACTCTCTTATAGATCTTCATTGTTATTAAAAAGAAAAAGCAATCAGCATTGTAATCTTTTTGTTATAGATTCAATGCTCTTAGCAGAAGCTTTGCAATCTTCCACAGAGAAAACTTTTCATTCAGTTTCTAGGATTCTTGCAGCTGTAGTTTTAAGTTTACAGTTTTAACAGACTGCATAAGTTTCTGCATCGTATGCAAAGTTCCAGGATACAATTCTGTGAGAAGCAGTAAAATTACATATATAAAACAAGCTATCGATACAGCAACGTATGCTGGCTTTGGTGTGAAAACCAAGGACTGTGCTTTGATACCGGATTTTCAGTTTTAGTCAACTGCTTAATTTAGTTTTTAGAAGGTTAAATATAGACTGGACAAGTATTTAAAAACAAGACAATAAAAACCTTATCAGAATATCTTAAAATATTTTTCATATCAATACATTTTTATCAATACCTGTATCAATGTACCTACCTAAAACTACTAAAGAGTTCTTAGAAATTAGGCCTTCATAATTAGTAGAAAAAAGAATTATTAATTTTGAAAGTAAAAACAGATTAAGAGCACTTGAGATGGAGCTGCTATATTTTTGTCTTCATTTGCTCACAAAATGTATCTATTTGCAAGTATAATTACATATTACATAGTCTAAGAAATTATAAATTACATGTATTTCTTTAGTGCCCATCAGCAACATCCAAACTGGAAATTCAGCGATTTTATTTTACACTGGGATGGCAAAAAAAATAAATTTATTTTTGCCACCTAGTTATTTAAGATTTATTTTATTTGGATGACTTTTTTTTTTTTTTTTTAAACTTGAGAAAGCAATTTTCTATTCCTGAGAATGCCTACCACTCATCTTCACCTTCAAAGAACTTTTTGGAATAGGTACTCTGAGCAGTCCATTGTAGTGTAACTCTAATTATAATGATAGGGATCTTCCCTGCAGAGGCCAACATTTCAGGAGTGGATTGCTATTGTAGAAGCGGCCTGTTGGGCATTGCTGAACTCTACTTTCAGTGTTACTCAGATACGTATGCATTTTCATAAACTCTCTTTCTTTTCAGGCTCACAGACTTAATTGTCTCATTGCAGTAAAGCAAGGAGGTGCATTTTAAACTTTAAACATGCACTTACATCTATTAAATGATTACATGTTTAAATTTAAATATGTAATTAAACACTTTGTGAACTGGATGTAAATACATTAAGAGAGGGAGGAGGTGCACACTGTTTTACAATTTTGGAAAGCTTGTACATATTATGCATCACAAAAATAAAACAAAAATACATTTTATTTAAGAAATAGATTTCCCTTTATAAGTCTTAGTTCCAACATATTTTGGAAATGTGCTAGTGCTAAATATGAATTACCCAGAATACCAAGCTGTCTCCTGCATAATTTTGAGCAGTAAGCCTAAATACACATTCTTCCCTTAATTAGCCAATAGTACATCATAATGTTGGTACATGCAAAGGTGTGGTTCTTAAAAGCAACTAAAGTTTCTGTTAACCCAAGATGGTTAAATAGCAGTAACTCAGATAATACGGAACATATGAATCTCAGCTGCATCACTCTGACTTCTGCCAATAAACAGAATAGTTGAATTTTCAACCTATTATACCAAACAACCAGAGGCAGGACAAAATGGAAAAGACTTCCTTTATCACTTATTTCATGTTTATTTTCTCAGATTTTTCTTTTCAGAACCATGATTAGATAGTTACTACTGGAATCAAAATGCCTAAAAGAAAGCTTTCTGTGGCAGATTAACTATGCAGAAACAGAACTTGCAACATTTTACATTTCTTCCATGGATATAATAAGTAATAATATTATAATAATACAATAATTACCAAAGTTGAGGAGGATAAAATGTGGATTATGTTTGGGTTTTCTTTCTTACCGTGTCAGGTCAATGCTAACCCTAAGAGGGCTTACTCAATAAAACAAAGCTAATCAAAACTCCACTTAAATAGTGATAACATGGTAACATTGAGACAGAGTGCCATCTTTTACAATCAGAATTGAAAATAAGATACAAAAGTAAACGGAAAAGTTGTTAATTCCTGGACTACGGGTACCTCTGGTCAAGAGAGGGGAAAGGAGCATTTGCCTATTATAAAAAGTGTTTGCCCAATACCTTTATGCTGATTGGCCCAAGTCAGTGGTATCAACCTTAATTTGACAAGAATTAAGGGCTCAGACCTATCTTCAAGTTATGATAATTTAACAAGCTAGTGCCTGTCAGCTGGATTGCAGTGGCTATCTGTATGTGTGCTCTTGATTCATGGAAAATGCAAGGCAGTGTATCTTACCTTGAAACTCCTTCATTTTGAAAAAAAAGTTTAAAAGACATTTATGTTCATTTAAAAGTAAAAAGGCAATACCTCTAATTAGTATCTGTACCTCTAAAAAGGCATTACCACTACCAACAAGCAAAAGCACGTATCATGTATAAATGTGATGTGTGTATATATAATTCAGAAACTACATGTATTATATATGTAATCTGTGTATATGTATAAAATATATGTGTAATATATACTACTGAGTGTTAACGTCAATGAATAAGTTGTCCTGAGTATACTTCTGAGTCTTTACAAAGCAGCAGATTGCCTCCCTTCTCCTGATCTTTATTAAACATTACTGTTGGAGACTGTGGTAAACATGGAGAGAGAGAGTCTCCCAACATCTGTAAAAGGACAGCCATTTGCGTGCGTGGCCTGCACCCAAAAGTTCATCATGTCAAACCACATTGTTCAAATGTACTCCAAGTGCTGACTTTAAAGCCTTTAGTTTCCAAGTTAGTGCCCTACAACTTTTTTGTTTTATTTTGCTGGTTTTGTTATTTTTTTTAACAAATGTACCAAAAAGCCCTAGGGGAGAAAATGACTATTCAAGTATTTATCCATTGTTTGGAAATCCTGAGAAATGTGCTTATAAATTAAAATCTTCGGAATTTGATTTATTTGTTTCCAAGACCATTTCTCTTGCACTGTGTATTTTCACAAACTCCAACTGCTGACAGCCTTTTATGTTTAAAATGGTAGAACAATGACACTGTGTATGTGAATTTAAAATACATATGAACTCCACAGTACTGGATACACACCACTGTGTCTGTAAGGCATAGTCAACCTCTGCAACATGTTTTTCTTTTGGTAAGAGATGTTAATTCTTGGTACTACTATGGTCATCTAAATTGAACTGATTGATATAGTTACATATAGGCACAAAAGTAACATACACAAAATTCACCTTTGAGAACTCTCTAGTCATTTAAAAATATTACTACATGAGAATAAAGCCACAAATCACTGGTACCCTCACTAACCTGAAAAAAAACTGAGACTAAGCAAAACATCAGAGGAAGTGGAATAAAATCCATGTCACCGTTGAACTACATATTCTCCCCCCCGCAACAAAACATAACTGGTTATCAATGTGAAAAGACAGTATGTCTCTCCTCCCTAAATTCAAAATACTTAGCATGATCTGGTGGCACAGAGTATATATTGCTGTTAATATGACTGTGGTGATGTCAGCAACTACCTTTCTGACTTTTGCTGCTAGAAGTTCACTTTGCATCTTTAACAGCTGAGTGTGTCTAATATCTATTTTGCAGAAAATGCAATTTTTTTCTGAGGTGATTTCATGTGTTAAATCAGTATCACATCAAGCTTGTGTTAGAACATATGAGATTTCAAGGTACAGCAGAAAACCTATTTCCTTATTCCACTTCTAACTTGTACTTTTAACAAAATTATTTTCCAAACATGTTTTGTGAAAAAGAACACAATATTTTAGGATATTCTTTCGTTCAAATCCAACTATAGAATTCATCCATCCCACCCAGGCTATGAAAGTTGCTTTGTCTTTTCATCAGAAGATGAAAGTATAAAATATCTGTTTTGTATTCTGCATGTGCAGTCCCATTTCATCTTTAGGACTACCCAGGAACAGAATGAAAACAACCTGGCGCAGTATTTGAGTCAGCTAAGTCTGTTTATGACAGTTAGTATGATAGAGTATGCACACTCTGTCACTCAGATCCAAAACACTTATACAAGGCATTACCTACATAATCATAGAACGGTTTAGATTGGAAGGGACCTTAAAGATCATCTGGTTCCAACCCCCCCTGCCCCGGGCAGGGCCCCCTTCCCCCAGCCCAGGGTGCTCCCAGCCCCGTCCAGCCTGGCCTTGAACCCTTCCAGGGAGGGGGCAGCCAAAATTTCTCTGGGCACCCTGGGCCAGCGCCTCACCACCCTCATAATAAAGTATTTCTCCTTTATCTCTAATCTAAATCTACCCTCTTTCAGTTTAAAAGCATTACCTTTCTTCCTACCACTACACTCCTTGGCAAAGAGTCTCTCCTCACCTTTCCTGTAGGCATCCTTTAAGTCCCGCCACTATGAGGTCTGCTCAGAGCCTCCCCTTCTCCAGGCTGCACAACCCCAACTCTCTCAGCCTGGCCTCACAGGGGAAGGGCTCCAGTGCCCTGCTCATCTTCATGGCCCCCCTCTGGACCCGCTCAAGCAGGTCCAAAAGAACCTCGACGCAGCAGAAGAGTTTGTATTGCCTAAATGCACACCATTTTCAAGTGGGTAACTACTGCCATTACCTGTTTTCTAAAAGAGGAGAGGAAGCCCATATACCCTTTAGAATTTAATTCTATATTCACTAGTTAGATGACATTGGTATGTATGTAAATATTATAAGCATGTCTGAAGGTTGTTTCTTTAGCCAACAGAGAATAACCCACTTTCATTAATAAAAAGTGTAACTGAACGTTGTGAACCCCATGCATACTGGTTACAGATCTGTTCTAAAAGGTCCAAACAGGATCTTACAGTTGCAGCGTGATGAGCTTGTTGATTGGTGCATGGATTGGTTTTCGGTGTGGGTTGAAACATGACAGCATGGAAAGCTCCATCCCGTAACCACGGCCAGAGAGGCAGGGCTGAGGGCTGGCAGGGTAGCTTCGGCACTTCATGCCCTCACCTGGGCAGGGCACGTACGTGCTCCCTCAGCCACCACGGCTGGCACACTGTACGTATTTCAAGTGCAGCTGTCACATACGCCCACGATCACTGGAATTAATACAGTACTACCTTTGTATAAATCCCAGTAAGGCAAAAAGTGAATTGTAAATCAGTCATAAAAGAACTTTTGTCTCCCTCTGATTCAATAAGAAGTAAGTTCTAACACTTCACTTTCTACCCCAATTATTTCCCTCTTTGTCCTGGTTCAGCTGTGGTAAAATGCAGGGAGTAGAGCAAAAAGCTTGCATGATGGTTGCAAGCCTGTATCCTAAATTTGTTAATACAAACATTGATAAACATCACCAATAGTCTGTGCAGTACATTTTCAAGAGATTTTTTTTTTTTTCCTTGCTTTAAAAATGTTTTCTAAAGATATCAGCAAGTACTCAGCTACCTCACTTCTGCCTGCAGACTGGATACCTGTTTTGTCATCAGAATCACAGCGTATATTGTGATAATTTTCAGTCACAAAGTTTTTCTAGTTTTAGACAATAGGGATTGTGTATTCAAATAAAACTTATATAAATGATATATTACAAAAACGTACTATATTTGAATATCAAATTATGTGCAGCATCATTTGCTTATTTTGCTTAAAAAGGAAGTTTCTGAGTTGGCCAAACAACCTACCTAGTCCAGAGAGTTAGCTGTTCCAGAAGCGATAAAAAATTTCAGTAAAATTTTAGCACCCTTCCCTTCTTGCTTCCTGGCCTACAATTAAAATATGAAATAACTGGGTAAGGAAAAGGAAATTCTGATGGTTAGACCCAACTCCAATGTTCAAAATCTCTGTAATGTACTAACATTTTTTGTTACTGGATGTGAAAAAACTTAAATGCTAAGGAAATTCTTTCAGCTATTAGAAAATCCATGCAGAAAGAGCCTACTTCTAAGATGTGACTAATAAAAAATCAGTACTGAAAGAGATCTGGAAGTACATGTGTCTGTGCACATGCAATTGACACTGGAAGAATTTATTACATTAAATTTTAAAAAAGTTTTTTTCTGATATGAGAGAATATATGAGAAATATATTTGTGTGGGACAAGAGTCCCACAACTTTCAGATAAGCTTTTGAAGAAACTAAAAATCAAAGCACATATAAAATCGATGCCACTGTATTTTGATATCCATTTTGAAGAGTGACAAAGGACTTGATTTTTTGGCACAGGTCTTAAGTATGTATAAGTCAAGCACTAAAATCTGTTGTTTTTAAACCCAAGGTTTAAAATCCAGGAAACTAGAGGCCTGTATTAGATCACATAATTCCTATACAGTGCAAAGAAAAAGATAAACGTAGAATAGAATCTGAAATATCTGTCCCATTGAGTAACGGTGCCTAAAGTCACCATGCTCAGCCTACAGATGTAGAAACCCGGAGAAGGACACTGAACTTTGTTCTTCCCATAAATTACTAAGAGTAGCAGAGAGGGGTTTCCATCCTCTCTTAAAATCCTCCCAAGAACAAAAATCTATGATCTTACTTTAAAATTAAATTGAGGGGGGAGAAATCACGAGTATGGCCTATAACGCCTTTCAGATGCAACTCTTGAAAAAGGAGGTAATGACAGGGTTTCTGCCTGCTGTAAAAGCTTAAGAGCCCTTTGCCAAGAAGCACAAAGACAGCAGATTAATTGCCTCCTCTGCCACATCCATGGAGGTTGTTTTAGCCACTAGGTTGTAAGCTGAGCTTGGTAAAAGTTTATTTTTCTCTACAGTTGAATTTGCCCAGTTGTAAAGCTTCAGCAGAAATAGTAAGGACCCCTCTTTGCATAGCCAACAGTCACTTGAAAGGTAGAATGCAACAAAAATAAATAAACCATACCTGGGCTTGCCCCCCACTTACTTTTTTCCTGTTTACAATTATGTTAAAATATCACTAATTTAGGTTAAATTGTCTAGATAAGGCAATTACATCTGAATGTGGGATGGTTGTTGGGTTTTTTGGTTTTGGTTTTGTTTTGTTTTGTTTTTTGGGAAGGGGTTTGTTTGCTTGTTGTTTTTTTTTTTTTAAACATAACTGTTAGCCATTTCCACATACTCAGGGGGAAACTCTGTACTGTGGAAAACAGAGAAAGTTTATGTAATTAAGAGTGTTCCATAATACTTACACACAAGTGGGCTGAATTATGATTCTGAATTAAGGTGGAAGTTGAGTTGTATAACCAATCCTACTAGTATTTTCTAACTTTTTAATGTTCAACTTTGCAACCTCAGCATCTTTTAAAAAACCTTTTTGGGGTAAGTAATCTGAAATACATGAGATTAAATATAGATTTTAATAATTTTATAACATATAGCCTTAACACCTTTAGAAGCTGGATATTTATAACCAGTTTATTGTAATACTGCAAATATCAAAATTAAATGTCATGATTTACTGCAAAGGAAGTTACCTACTCTGGAACAGTAAGGATGTACATGCAAACTGTAGTATGAATGAAAAAGCTGTAGCTTTGAAGTCTGAAATAATAATAGCTTATAAAAAGCAGTTTTTAATTCACCAATTAAAGCTTAGGGGATAAAGTCAAGCCATACAGAACAAAAGGCAGCTGAATACAAGAACCTAGTTTGTTATATTACTTAATCTGAAACATAGCATCTTCCCTCTTAACAGAAGTCAACAGGAATTAGTCACAGAATACAGAAGACACTCTGAAAGGCTATATTTGGAAAGTCAAGCTCTATTGGTGAGATTCATCTGACCACAGCAAACATCTGCTTCTGAGGGAGTCACTTGGACTTTCTCTACACAGGGATGTGGGGGCAGAGAGGGGAATGCTCTTTTAGGGTGCAATTAATCTGATTTGTTTTAAACACCTCCCTTGTCCATTCCTCTCCACTGAATATAGAGTGAGCCTAAGGTCACCAGCTTATAGATGTAGCCATTATAGACATCCACAGTCAAGAAGGAGGCATCCTTCCCTAGGTTTGTCAAGTAAGGATGCAGGGGTTTGGATGTTTTTGATTATTTTGACTTTCATTTCTCTGTTTCAGTTCATTAACTGTATAACAGACACTATAGATTTTACATTATTTCTGTTGTAAAGATAAAAGTCAATAACAACTGCAAAATTTGTAACAAATGCTTTACAGTGGCAGAACCACAGAAAAGCTCAGTGGTAATTAGCAACTCATATTCTGTATGAAATATAAAATAGTGTGTAGCAAATAACACCAGACATAAAATTATAAGTTTTGCCTACCCTGTGCTTTAAATGAACAAAGGCCCAGTAGGAAATAACATATGCAACAATAAAATAAAACCTGTATCAGAGTAACTGTATATGAAGGA
Organism: Tyto alba; assembly: GCF_018691265.1. Taxonomy (NCBI): domain Eukaryota; kingdom Metazoa; phylum Chordata; class Aves; order Strigiformes; family Tytonidae; genus Tyto; species Tyto alba. Next base: position 20,988,727 of record NW_024881282.1, on the reverse strand, counting down.
ATCTAATTATGGTTGCAGGCCTCAATTCTGGTGCATTATAACTTTGGTAAGTTTTCTTAGAACGGTGGCTTCAGTTTCTAAGAAACATTTAATCAAAACGTAAGAAAAGCTTTTTTTTTTTTTTGATGTTTTTACTTGTTTAGCAGGAATGAAAAAAATAAAAATAAGCTACACTCTAAAAACTTAATTTTCCTCCTTAAAATTAATTAAGGTAGGAGGAAGATTAGGTTTTAGCAAAACAGATACAATCATTCAATGTTGAATTTGCAGTTTCCATCTAACCTGATACTGGCATCTATATGAAACTAACTTCAGAAATCTAAAGGTTTAAAGATGAAGTCAGAGCTACTCACCTTAGGCTCTCTTTCTAAAACAGAGCCAGAAATAGAAATCTCCAGAGAAGCAATTAATCTGAAATAGTTTGAGAGACTGCTTAGTGTTAGTCACTAAAGCTTACCTTATCTGGCTTGCCTGAACTCTTGAGGTACCTAATTCTCTCCACTGATAATCAGTGGGAGTTTGGGCTGATAGCTTCAGTGCTAAGCATTAACTTTTATATGCCTAAATTAGGGTGCATTAATTCCATCCTAAATTTCTATACATAGATATGGTAACTATAAATTACATTCATAGTATGCATATACAATTATGTGACTGGACTTAAATGAAACTGTATTAAAACTGGTGGATACAATCCTTTATTTAAGAAAGCTGTAACAGAGCTAATCTTCTTAAGAAAGTCACAGCCTATACCTCCAAGGCACATGTCACTGCCCAAAATAACACGTGAGATCACTCTACATTGGCAGCATGCTGCTTTAACATAAGTGAACCAGTAAAAGTGAGAACGTGTGAGGCTTATCACTCAAAAAATTTACAGCAAGCAAAGTAGAGGAGAACTGGAAGGATACAAGTGATCAGTAGGAACATTAGGTCTTTCTTCTATTAGGCTGTTTCCAGCTCATGAGGTGCTAGTTTATAATGAATCATTACTGCTAAGACCCTCAGTACACAACTCCTGTTTTAAGGCTGTTGCATCAATACATTCCAGCCCTCCAGGCGATTCCAGTCCCCTGGAGTGATATATCAGTATTCTTTTGCTTGACAATAATTTTCTTAAGAGAAAGCTGGCAAAATGGAAAGTTTCAGATTAGATGGATTCCCTGTTTTCTACTGGGTTTTTTTTTTTTTTTTTTAAACAAGAAAACCAAGAGAAACACAGCCTAAGTATTTTGTAGCCAAGCAACACAGCCAATAGTATCTACCAGAACAAAGCAGAATAAAAAAACCCAACACACTATTGTGCATGTGTTTAGCAGTATTTTATACTCGCATGTCAGTCACAACTTGGACTCTCTGTACCCAAAAGCCATAGCAGTTAACATGTATTTATACCAGAGGCAACAAAACTCAGTGCTGTTGAAGTGGTGCGAGTGCAGCCATTCCCAAAATTAGCTGGGTCATTGTATGAGATAAACTTACACTAGTATTTTCAGCCTGAACACAGAGTAAAAGCATGTTAATAAATTAATGTATTTTAAATAGTCATACATGTCTGTAATCAGAAAATGTCTAAAAAGATCAGAAAAAAAAATACTGCAAAGCTGTAACTACTACTTATTTTTTCAGATTATCCCCAAACACAATAGAGTGAAAGTTAATTGAAAAAATGTTTTGCAGCTTTACTGCAATGTATGCAATACTGGAATAATTTTGATTAACCTAATGGCTTCGTTAAATATGAACTTTGCAAACCCGCTCCATACAATGAACAGATAATTACTTATAGCCACTGCAAGACTGGGCTAAAGGGCTAGCCACATTAGTAAGTACACATAAGAAAAAAACCATAGGAAATAGTACTTCTTCAGTACAGGTCAATGATTAGCCCCTTCGCTGTAACTCAGGAATTTCAAGTTCACTTTAATCTAGTGTAATCGAGCTAACCAGCTCTTACATTAAAAAGTAATGATTAAGTTAAATTTCTTGCAGACATTCTGTACCTAAAACAAACATGCAGTATGCCTCTGGCAAAGAAGGATACTAATTATAGGATTGACTCATAAGATGAAAGGTTGCACAAGTTACTACTAGAAACAAAAGTATGGTAAACTGGTTTGAAAAAACATACTGAAATTCTCATACTCTGCAGCTGAGAATTTCATTTTCTAACTGTACTTAACAGTGTCAAGAAACAAAACTAAATATGCTTGCAAACTGCTTGTTCATGTTTTACATGAAGAAACTAGAAATTAATACAGCAGTTAAAAACTTCATCATGTGATACACTAAGGAATTTTTTAAACTAATAAAGAAGTGAGGTCTCTACCGTGAATTTTTACTGCACAAACCCATGCAAAACTAAGTATTTTGGTCACTCTTAGCTTTCTTTTGTTATATAAAGCATGCTCTTAAAATGGATATTTAAGGATTCATTGCGTTGTCAGGTAATGAATCCCTAACTTTACTCTTAATGCAACAATTCATTCAGTGATTTAAAAGGAATCATAAAAGAAACACATCACCAAGGCTCCAGACATCTGTGGGGAAGGATATACAAGTTCAAAAGTAGTTTTGTATTTCAACTGAAGCTTTCACTGGGATTAGCAGATAGTTGCCAGCTGTGAGTTAGAACAAAGATACGAAATCTGCCCTACACGTTACTGTATAACCTTCTGAATGTCGATTCTGTATAACCTTCTGAATGTTCGATATAACCTTCTGAATGTCACCACTTATGTAAACTCCTACTAACAGTTGCATGAGCTTGTGATGTGAATTCATGAAACAAATGAAATTTGATTAAATTTATTTTAAAATCACAAGTTGACATTTCCATTTTAATTTCAAGCTATACATTTTTCATCATATTGTTGTAAGCTACAAGAAATGTATTTTCAAAGAGATTTACACTGGACTATTGTGTTCTCTCTGAAATACATTAATACATACTTTAGCAGATAAAAAAGGATTACACATAATTAGTGCAATTCTCATGGTGAAACTAGAAAGCCAATGCCTTCCAGTGCAATTCAGCTTGGTCAAATATCACCTCAACTTCATACCATCTACTTAAAGTTGTACTGGATTATGATCATACATATTTTATATATTAAATTTTCAGAGATTATAAACAAATAGTGTCAAAACCCAGTATCTCCATTCCTAATCTATTATACGATTTCCCTTTGTATGATGGAAGACATTTACATTACCTCTACTCACTCAGAAAGCTGCTAGCAATATAAATATTAAATTATTTTCAAAGTAGGGACTGCTATTAGTAACCCTCTGGATTTTATATTAGGGAAGATGATTTTTTAAAGCTTTAAACTTCTAGTATTCAATTTTCCTGTTCCCCCTCCCACTCCCCAAACACAATAAATGAACACTTTTAAGATGTCCAGAAATTACCGTTTGTTTTACATTATCTTCCTTTCTCTAGATTTTCAGTTGTTGAAGAATGTGGTAGGTGCTTATGCTACAAGCTTCTCAGAAGGGCACTAACACAGCTCCCTGTTTACTGTGCGATCTCTTGTTTTTGTAAAATCCAGAAATTCCTTGTCCAAGGCCTCTGCTACTGTCAGCATGGACAGAAATCAGTCATCAGGGTCAAAAGGATTTAAAAGAGATAATAAATGGCAACATTATTCAATCTACTGTGTTCACTTCAGAAACCAAACTGAAGAAGACACAATTTTAATCTTATCATGTATCTTAGTAAGTTGATCTTTAAAACATTATGAGGTTTGCAATAACACTTTGATTTATAATTCTGAAATTACTTTTAGCATCCAGAACACATATGGGCCACATTCAGTATGTTACAAGTATGTAATAGATAAAGAGAAATTTTCTGTTCTCAGAAACCTGGCCTTCAGTGGCCAGGAAGGAGTGCTGGGGTTTTTGGTAGCAGGGGAAGGGGCTACAGCAGTGGCCCCTGTGAGAAGCTTCTTCAGGGCTCCCCTGGCTCCAAGTCGGACCCAGCTCTGCACCAGGGCCAAGCCAGTTAGTGACGGTGGCTGCGCCTCTGCGAGAACATATCTAAGAAGGGGAACCTGAGAGCGGGTTGGGAGTTGTGGGGAGGACACCGATGCAAACACCCAGGTCAGCGGAAGGAAGGAGGAGGAAGCGGGGAAGGTGTGCCGGAGGTTGAGCTTTTAAACATTCGCACTGTTAGGTAGCTGTCAAGCAGGACAGTTGGCGTTGCAATTTTGGAGTCAGGATCCTGGGCCTATTTGGTTATTTAATTTTTAAGTACTTCCAAATATTGGCAAGGCTAATGCTGTTTATACTGAAAGCCTTCACCACTAGCCCTGTTCTTTTAGTTTTTACCTTGAACTGGGTTACTTGAAACTCGCTCAGTGAAATAAAATTTCACTGTGCAAAGAAGAAATCTAAGTTAGATTTGAGGTAGCAGGCACAAAATAAGTGACCCTGCTTACTATCGTTATAAGAGCATCAACAAACATCAGGAAATTTCAAGCACTTATTAGAATTGCCAAAGTTTTTCAAGTTACTATTCTTTAACTATAGACTCAAATGATAAACCTCTCCTAACAGAGCAGACATGCTAATACTGGATAACTTCTACAGAAGTTACTAGTAAGTGAATCAATTCATTAGAATAGCCTCCACATCTACAGTTTTGCAGCACTAAGCTACATTACATGCAATTGGAAATCTTTCTGATAAAACCAATTTTCCTCTGTAAAAAGTAAACTGAATGGAACAAAACATTTAAGGACAGTGCAAGAAAAGTGGAGAATAGTCTAAAAGTTTAGACTGACTGGAAGCCCTGGGAGCTCTGGCTTCCAAATTTTGATTCCCTGGCAAAGTGTCTGTCTGGCTACACAGAAACTGTTGCATTAAGTAGCACCCTCTTGCAATGTAATTTCAACATATTTTAAGCTAAATTTTCTTCTATGGAAAATCTGTAGGGTTTTTTTGGTTTTTTTGTTTTTTTGTTTTTTTTTTTTGAGGAATAGACTGGATGGTAGATAGAAATGCGGGAAACACTTCTGATCAGTTCTGTTTACTAACTGTAATACACATTGAGTGATAACAAGCTACATAATGAAGTACTTCGGTAGATACAGGAACAGAAATAAGAGGTACAGACAACAGGAGTTAGCAAAAGTAGGTTGGGAATATTTCTATAAAAAAGGCTATTCTCTGAGCTAGGCAAGGAGGAAGTTTTGGAACATGAGTAAACTATGCAATGAATCTAAACTTCCATTAAGTAACATTTCAGAACTACTATAACTAATTTTAGCGGTAACATCTCTGTTATTAAAAGAAGGAGAAATTTGCCCGTCCTTTGTTTGCAACTTCTTGGTTTAGGAGGGGAGCCCAGCACATAAAGCAAATTCAAAACAGGAAGAAAAGGAGCTGTTTGACTCCAAGTCATACATGAATCTTCCCCCAGTGGGTCAGAAGGACCACAATTATCAAGGACAAGGAATTGAAAATATTTAGGTTGTCTAGGTTAACTCTTTGATCTACGATGAGCGAAAGAAATAAAATTGTAATAAAACTTTATAAGACATGAATAGCAATTCCCATCTCTGTGAAACACCTAGCCAAATTTGTTTCAGACTTTCTGAAGATAAGTTACTCTATCATCAGCTCACATATGGAAAATATCAGACTAACTTATTACATTTTTACAAAAGTGTACATTTCAGTTATGAGATAATGGAAAGCTAATGTCTCTGTAATAAAACAGTACTGATATTTATAAGCTAGTGATGCTATTAGCTGTAGTTAAATTAGCTGTCACTTATGACTTTTGTGAAAGGTTTATACACTATTCCAGCTGCTTTCTATCAGAGTGTTCAACATGGTAAAGAGGATTATAAGAGATACTGAGAGGTAACCCCAAATTGGAAAAAAATACTGAAATAAGATGGACATATATATATTGGAATAGAACCAAATAATTAAGAATGGTTTCACTTGTTACATACTTCCAGCTGCCAGTTGTCTCATATGCACATAAGCAGCCTACCTTCAAAGGCTGCTTTGCATTAGTAATACAAAGTTTACTGTATAAAGCAACCAAATAAAAATTTCAGAAAAGCTTAATAGCTGGAAAAACAGTTTCTGGAGCCTGAGAGCTTTCAAATCACAAAATTCCACTATGTAAACAGAGGAACTAATGTGGAATTGAATGTCATCCAAAAATTACTCTCAAGTTAAAATGCTATATTTATGTGTAATGAAATAATGTAAGAAACTCCGGCAAAGCTGAGACAGTGGGAATTTTTTTCTTTTACCACTAGTGAGAGTATTTTACAGAATACATATGTAGCCAGAATGCTTCCAGCCCTCCCCTTACTTTTAATCATGTATTTTGTTACCCCACAATATTCCCCTTTAGACTGTAATTTCTAGGTTTTTATCTTCTTTGTTCTGAAGTATAGTCCTTGCATACCCAAAATAGCCATTACATTCACATTAAAGTTTACAAACCCATAGATCCTAAACTTGTAAATGTAAATAAGTAGCTTTATACCAAATCTTACTTTTTCCTATACTAGCTACTTTTAACACCAGGCACAAGGAAATACCACCAGATTTTACTCCTTAAATAGCACCTTTCATTAGTGAAGCAACATACCTTGTAGATTTAAAGAGTGAGACTCAGCTGCAGTTTAGGACACTTACATTTAATTCTCAGAAAAACAATTCTGTAAACATACAGAAGCAAACCAATAAAAAAAAAAAAATCCACAGAAGGAAACTGTTAAGGGAGCTTTGCAATCAGTCTTAGTGGAGGTAGTCAAAGTGTTGTAGAAGTTCCTTAAAGAAACAAAATTTAAAGCAGATATGGACACCTCACGTGAAAATATAATGTTTTCACTGTGATTTTCTGTAAGTATTCTATCTCAACAAGCTATACTCTTTTATTCCTCATCTTTTAAGAAACTGTTTGTTTTCTGGTTTGAGATATTCTTTATATTTGAAACCACTATGTATTGGGTTAAGCCTAGGAAGAAGGGAGGGGGGGTGAAGGTGTTTTAAGATTCAGTTTTATTTCTCATCCTATTCTGATTTGATGGTAATAAATTAAACTAATTTCCCCAAGTTGAGTCTGTTTTGCCTGTGACTATAATTGCTGAGTGATCTCTCTGCCTTTATCTCAACTCACAAGCCTTTCGTTATATTTTCTCTCTCCTGTCCAGCTGAGGAAGGGGGTGATAGAGCAGCTTTGGTGGGTACCTGGCATCCAGCCAGGGTCAACCCACCACACACTATCACTGAAATCAATATCCCAAAACATGGTTCATGAAAAAAAAAAAAAAAAATAGCCATTTTAGACTCAAATGCATATTTATTTCATATGCATATGATGTTACAATCAAACTGTAGATATTTCCACTGCTGTAACTTATTAAACAAAACATTTCTGCTTCATTGAAGCAAAGAATGCATTTATTTCCTGGAACATGCAGAGGCTAGTTTCCCAAGCTTCACACAGAGTGGCATCCTGCCCCCATCCTGTTTCCCCCACCTCAGCTTCCCATGCTCCTTGCTTTATGTCATGAAGACAAGCAGAAGTAGTCCTGGAGAAGGAAGAATGAGTTTGGCTGGACATACTATTGTTATTATTATTAATTTTTTATAAATATAATAGTGCAGATAATGACAAAAAAAAAAAAAGTCAAGGCTGTTCCTTTGGAGATAGTTTGGCTGCAAAATGCTCTTGGCGCCTGGGTGTTTACTTCCTCTCCTGACTCTCACAGTTTATTCCAATTTAACTGTTTATACAGCCAAATTCTAGACTGAATTTGCACATAACAGGGGAACACCACTGACTGTAGATTGGTCCAGAAAGGAACAGTAATGTAGAAGTGCTGGGAACTTTTTTTAATACAGCTTGAAAAACTTTAATGTCACAGGTGGTTCTGTGTCGTAGAAAGCCTGTCCAGAGGCTGAAGGATTCTGGTGACTGATGCTGTTCTGCATTTTGAGCTGACCAATACAACAGCACTTGTAGAAACAGCTGACACAGCCAAGCTGATAAAATAATTCTATTGCTTTAATTGTAATTTGTCATCTTCTTATGACCAAAAGAAGATAAGGAGTATGGTTTCTGATGTTTTTTGTTTATTTGCTAAGACAGACTAGCTGAAAACATAATATTTGCTCAAAGAAAGCAATATCATCTTTGAAAAAAATCTTCTGTTCCTGACCCCAGCCTTTCCCACATCTCTCCTTCACTTGTGCCATCACAAGTGCTTTGGGGTTAACAAACTCATTAGATTTAAAAATAACCTTAAGAAGGGAGTTATTTTATTTCTTTTTATATCATGGATAGATTCACAATCTATTTTACTGAAGAGTTTCATTAACAGTTTAAGAATAACACTGGCCTGAGCAGACAGGAGAGTGAACTCAGCAAGTCTAAATTGGTACTGAGAAAAAAGAATCACTGAACTGTACCTACATCACTGTTTCTCTGTTGAACAGATACCAGTTTGGGCCAGTCTACGCTACCTTCCATTTCAGAAATTACATCTTTGATTGACTGGATTTTCACTTTAGTTCCCAGTTCAAAGGACCCCTTTTCTGACATTCAGCTGAGAAAAAAAGTGTCTTCAGGTAAGAAAAATGTCTTCAGTTTACAACGTGAACAGAAATAATAATTTTTAAAATATGCTTTCATTTCTAATGTTTAGATGCTGACCCTGTATATAGAATTGGTATTTACAGTTTATTTACCTGAACTAAGCAAATTAAAATATAACTATATCATTGTGTATTTAATTTTCTGACATCCTAAAAACACACATAAGTCATTGTGTCCCCTTTAAAGTTTACACAAAGGTGATAGCAATTCTCCTGGCCTCCAATGCTCTCTTTACTTGTTCATTATAGAATCCTTTCAACTTTGCCTCTAGCAATTCACAAACTCATTTTTCCATGAGTAAATATTTAAACTAGATCTGGTTTAAAATGTCTACAGAAAGAAAGAAGATAAAAGCAAGCATTTAGATTTATAGCTAACCAGGTAATAATCAACGGCTACTAGTGCTGAAAACTTCATCCATGTCTCAGCTTTAACATGAACCTTTAGTCCAGGTAGGGGGGCTGTGAGCTTTTGTGCCCTTATGGTAATGTTCTTAAGCAAACAGATATTGCCACACACATCACAGGACAATTAATTCATTGAAACAGGACATTTAAACTTTTCCTTTTCATCTGTAATATAAAAGAGTTAGCTGCACTAATATTTGACTTTCTGTTTCACGGTGGAAAGAAAGAAGGATAAGAAAGGCAGAGAATTGGAATTAGTCCTCTGATCATTGAGAACTTGCCCCATACACCTAATGGTTTGTCTCCATTTAACTTCAGGTAATGCAGCCTTAAACATCCTAGCTATCAAAAAATATTCATTATTGAAATAAACAACAAACATTTTCAGCATTAGGTGAAAAAGCTTCCTTTCACACACTGTTATTTATACATCTTTGTAGAATCATGGTTTTGATGTAATCTTAAAACTGAGATTATTTCCACCTATTTGATGTTAAGTAAAACTCAAATAAATTTCAGTTCATTTACCTACTACTATAGGAATAACTTCCTAGGCTGTTCTGAGACAGGCATGTACACTCCTAAACTGAGACAGCTTATGTTAGAGACCTGAAAAACCAAGATACAAATTCTGAACAGAAACCTTTTGAAAACCACAGTGACATATGATAATAGTACTTCATGGTAGTATTTGTGTTACTTAAGATTTTAATGTTTGGTTAGTATGTAAATAAAAAACGTTTTAATGATTTCAAACTTTTTAGTATTGCTTCTGTAAAAGCTGGAAATACTTGCCAATTCTCACAACTTGCCAACAGAAATAAGAAAAACAAGCAACTGTTAACATTTCTGTTATTTAGTCAAAGGCTTTGTCACAGCCATGAGATTAGGGAACAAAAAAGTCTTTAATCTGGATTTACCATTGCAGTTCATGCCAGAGAAAGTGCTCTTCTCCACAAGGTTGTCTGTTGCCCACTTAAACTTAGTAGTAGTTTCCTACTGGTTCTATTTAGGATCAAAGCTTGGGCTCATTTACAAAAGCCAAATCTCCGTAAACTAAACAATTCTGAGTTATTTCAGAAGACTTGGTAACCGTTCTTTCACCATCTTTTAAAAATCAAAATTTCTGATTTTGGAAAGGATGAAAATACACATATGAGTAACTACAGCCAAAGGAGAAAGATAAAGGAGGTAATTTCTTCTTCTTCCCTGTCTTTGAGTGCACTAGAGAGCAGAATTCATGTTTGAATAGCATGCTTTCTTAGAAGGGAACAAACAAGAAGAGAGGAAAAATTGCATAAAATACATTTATTCTGATCTAGGATCTCTGACTCATAATACTGTTTCACTTGGATTTCACTAACTTTTTTTTTTTTTTGTAGATAAAGAAAAAGTAGAAACAAATGAAGGGGATAATACTTAATTTGTCCAGTTGGGGGATTAAAATAAATGTACATATGAAATTGTTTGTTTGGATTCAAAGTCTGTCTAGAAATGCCTTCTGCAACTCATGGAATTTGAAGTGATTTGCTCCAGTAAGTCAAGATCAGCATTACATTCTTGGCACCAAACCCCACAGTGTTTGATATGAAAAACATACTTTCTCTAAACACTTTTAAGATATTGTGCTGTCTACACCACAAAAACAGTTGAAAATATTGGAATTTACTTTCTAGGCTTACTTTATACATGGGCAGGAGGAACTGCTGCAAACATTGTAACTTACTTGACTTATTCCTTTTATAGACATCTAATTTACTAGTTTTCAATGTTGCAATTTTTGACAATAATGAAATTATTCTGGTTCAGAGGTATATAATGAAATTCTCTCAAACCATAAGAGAAATACACAGGAAGACACATTTATAAAAACTTTTACTATTAAAGATACTGTCTGAGAATCTGGCTTTGTAAGTTTATTCCCTAAAAGGCACTAAAACTAGAATGAAAACAAAACAAGGATGTTTGGCTCATTTGAAAAACAGATATCTAAACAATATATGAAATGCTGAAGAATCCTTATTTCATTAATTTTAATACAATATAAAACTATATAAAAGTATTATTTTAACACACAATAGCATATAGTTGTGTATATTTTAATTTAGCACAATTAAAAAAGAAAGTTTATAAGAAACAGTGTGTCCTTATTAGAGTATCATGAAACATTTCAGAATCTTGAGAATTCATTCTTTCTATAAACAATTGTTTCTATTTGGAATAAGGGAAAAAACCTCCCAAAACACAATTTCACAGTTACAGAAACAAACAAGTAAACCCAAGGTTTTCCACAAGATTAGGTTGAATCAATTTTATTTTTCATATTATAAAGTAGACAGTAATAAATGCAACAAGAATAATTCACTCCTTTTATTGAATTAAAAATTTGATGGGATGTAGGCCATTATTAGTCTTCAAAGAAGTAGTAAAAAGGCTTCTGTTGCAGAATAAAGAGGTTTTCTCCTTTTAGAGAGATTCTAATCCTCTCATTGGCCAAAAATAGAGAAACTGATTACTCATTTCATTCTTAATGTATAAAGTACTATAAATATATTTATCTATATTGTTCTCTCTTATTGTAACCTTAATACAAAAGTTGTTTTTAAAGGTATCAACAAACTACCCCTTTTGGTTGTCAGGAAAGAATTGGTACTCACTGAGGCCTACTTGATAGTAGGTAGAGGGTCTAGGGAGGCTGCCTTTCTTTTGCATTAACACAAAAGATAAATTAAAAATTAATATGACAACATGACAAGTGGACTCAATACTCCCTAATCATGTGGTATGACAGGAATGTTTATCCTCAAGTGACTGGTCATATGGGGGAATTTTGTAATGATAGTGCTGGACCTGCTAAGGTGTATTAACAAAATCTTTTACTAACAATAAAATAAGTCTTTAAAAGAATCCTTCATAACTGTGACTATCATTTTTTGCCAAGCTTTCAAGTTAAAATATAAAACATTCTAAAGCAAAAAAGTTAATTCTACTCTAACGGAAGGAAAAGAGCACTTACAGTGAGGCTCATAGGGAGGAGGAGGATCACCACAAGGAACACACTCCATATCTTGAAAGCCTCCAAGCTTAGTCTTCCTATAAAATCTAGAAGATAAAGGAATGAAAAAACAGTTAATCAAAACCAGTTACTTGTCCTCACAAAATCAATCAGGTGCTTTAACAAAATTTTATATAACTGCAAACTTTTGTCAATCTGTGTCCCAATACAAACTATCAGGGAACAGACAAAAATAAAAGTAACCAGAAGTACATTAGATACTAATAGTACAGCAGTAGATTTAAAGTAAATTGAGGAAAAATTCTAAATCTGTTAGTCCAAATGCATAGTTGCTATAATCTTACATTCACATAAGAAATGAACAATTCTGGAGATTTCAGACAGAAATCAATAACCTGTTTTCCACGCAAATCACAACATATATGACAAGTATGATGAACTTACATTATGCAAGCTTATTTACACATTTAAAAAAATAAAAAAGTGAACTGATTAATCTACAAAGCTCTCCTAAAAGATACTAGATACTACAAGGCAATTATCACCACTAAGTATATGATGGACCAGACATCAATTCTTTCTAGTTAAAATCCCTAAGATACCCTCTAACTCTGAGAAGGAAAAATCACTCATAAATTGGTTCATTTATGTACTTGTACAGAAGGGCATCCTCCCTCTCCCCCAAAAAAGTTTTAGCGTGCCATGTGACAAATCTTCAGAAAAAAATATTTTGATTGTTTTGTTGAACAGCAAAACAGTAAAAATTACTTTTCAGAGCTATATTTTAACAACAATCAACCAATTGACTCTTCCTTCTCCTCCAGGAAGATCTTCACTATGAACCAAAATCACAACATGCGTGGACTGTAAATGCAAATTAACAAAGTGACCACATGAGTGCCAACCTACATTATCCAATTCTCCACTTTGGTTTCATATCCTCATTTAAATGCATACTTTAAAAATTCTAGACAGCAAGAATTTCAAGGTATGAAAAAAATGGATACTGCACATAGAAGTATCAGTCAGATGGTTTAGATAAGTAATAGCAATGGGAGGCTATAGCAGTCACAGGTGAATGATAAAATAAAACTCTAAAGCAAACTAACCAGTCAGCTACTCATTCCTAATTATTCCTAATGCAAAAACATTTTAAAAAGGCTGTCGTAACCAAGGAGACATTTTATTCTAAAGATCCTTCAAGAACGTTACAATTGAGTTTATGTTTGAGGAGCTTATTGACTACAGTGACAGGCAGATACCTATATTCCTAGACCAGGGAGCAAGAGTAATACCAAATGAAAAAACAGAAATTTATAGTGTTATATTTAAAATTTATATGAGAGTATGACATCCTCTAATGAACTTACCTACAACTGCTCCCTAACCAAGTAGGTCTGTCTGTCTTTCAACCAGTCATTAGTACTATGCTAGAATCAATAGCTGTGGTCTGTTCAAGATGAGTACGCGAATTAAGTTTTTTCTGTGGTTGTAGTGGCACATTAAATAAAAAATACTAACTCTACTGATGTTAAATTACTAACATTGCAAATACCATTAAAGTATGAAGACTCTATCAGCTAAAGCAAACAGCTTTCCAACTGCTCAAGAAACACATGCTTTAACAATGTGAACAGAAACAGATTCATAGGCTCTAAGACTGAAGGGGCCACTGTGATCATTTATTCTGAATGAAATGTGTTAATATTTGTTTTTAGCCAACATGCTCACTGTAGTGTTTTAAAGCTGAACAATAGGGAATGGTATGTTGGAAACCTGTGCAAAACAGCAATAAATATGATGGCTGAGAGGTAAAACATTAGCTAAACCACTTGGCTTGGCTAAGTATATCCTCCATTCACTTAGGCAGCATCTAAACTGATGGACAGATATGAATGATGGCATGTTCTGAAGTTCTGTTCCTCAAAACGTCCAGACCAGATGATCTGTGATTCCCCTACCCATGACTCCGTCCCTCCTCATGTTTCCAATTTCCCTGACAGTAAAAGCAGGTTGTGGCAACAACTCTTATTTTAACATATACTCAACACATATCTAGAATACATTCTAGACCATAATACTAAGAAGCATTCCCAGGTCCCCCAGTTTAGATTTACTGTTAATTCATGCTTTATTTTGGCTTCTTTTTTGTTACTTTCTCATCTTCTAAAATGTAACTTATATTGTTTACACCACAAGAAGAAATTTTTCTCCCTGCTGAAAGACAAATAAGCCCTACAACACATATATATTAATATGCAATAAGAGCATAAGTCAATTAACCATGTGGCTGCAGATCATATCAAAAGTAGTTGTGAGTAACATCTAATGCCTGGGGCTGCACCTTCTTATACTGTGACTTAAACTAATATTAGTTACCAGAGCTTTACTAAGTGTTTTTAAATTAAAAAACCTCACTTCTGGCTTGAGAGGAATAACTGTAGGAGATTCAACAGTGTTCAGGTATTTGGTAGCTGGTATTAAAAAAAAAAAAAAAAAAGTATATAAAAATAAATAAAATAAAGTGGCTGAGGAATATATAGGAAACAAATGTATGAACATTTAAGCATCTCTGAAATACATATCCTGAAAATACAAAGGTTGTTACAAAATGCAGATCAATTCTCATAACCTACTCCTATCAAACTACCAATCCATAATTCAAAAAAGTATCAGAAATGCCTTTTAACAAATTCATGGCAGGCATTTATAATAGTGGACCTTGGTCACAACGTAAATAACAGCCTCTTGAAGATCTTAACACTTAATACTACAAACAGAGATTAGCAACAGAGATCTGGCATGACTGGACAACAAACTACGCACAGGTCTTGATTTATAACAGCAGTTTCAGTGAGTCTCCACACTGTTACAATTTGTTCCAAAACAATTCTTTCAGATCCATTTATGATTCTCAGCTAGGATCATGCTCTATGACTTTGCCAACATGATGAAGGAAATTCAGGAGCATAAATCACAGTCATTACTTTTCACCTAAAAATATATGTGTATGAGAATTATCAGGCATTGACCTGAGGAGGGGAAAAAAAGCAAGTAACACGGTCAGTCTTCAAGAAGGTATCTGTCTATGTTTCCAAATGTTTAATTCTTTATAACAGTGAAGCCACCAGTAACACTCAATATTTTGAAGTATTTTGCTTAGGCACTGCATAGACAATACTCTCATAGATCAGGTAGGTAATTATCAAACCATTTTTATGGATGAGAGAATTAAGACTTCAATTCTGAAATTACGTGCTCAAATCATACAGTAAATTATTGGCAAGTCCAAGACCTAGGACCTTCACACATGCATAAAGGATACAAACTTTTATCTGAAAAACACGAACAAGTAAATGTTAATGCAAGTTAGTTTTGAATTTGTTCAAGTTTCATCTTCAGAAATGGACTTACCCTGGTAAACAGTCTCCACATAGTGCATTGCTGGTGGCAGAACAGTTGGCCTTCTGAAACCGGTTAACTAATGCACAATCCAGACAAGGCTTGCACTTCTGAAAGCCCCAGTCTTCCTTGAATCTGTTTGGTCTGCATGTCATGCACTGCGCATCCTCCCCATATCCAAAGCCGCATTCCTGTAGGGATTAACAAGCAATAGCAAGCTATTCAGTCACTGAAAGAGTGAACAAGAAGAGAATGCTGGGATAAAATGAAGACCTAGTGTAATTATTACTGAGAGTAGGTCTTTCTAGAGACAAAAGCCATCCTTTTAGCAAGTTCAAATGTGTCTTCCACTGCTAATAATCTCCCTTACTTCTATAAGTAATACTTAGTCATCCACTTTATTCATGAAACCACTGTGTATTTGAATGATAAAGGGCTTCAAGGACTCCCACAGTTTCATTATTACTAGCTTATGGTAGAATTATTGAGCTGTCTGTTTTTTAATTAGGTCAGTCATGTGAAAGTGCAGAAACTGGGACAAGTGAAGTATAAAGGCACTTACTCAGTTACAAAAACAGCAAAGAAGCACTTTGATATTAAGGTTCATAGCTAAGGTGAACAAAGTTAATTGCCGAAGAGAGTGCACTGATCTTCAAAGGCTTAGAATTTCTGTTACCAAATAAAACAGAGCTGGTTAATGACCATCAGCTAGGCATGAAACGTTGCTTAGCCACTAACAATTTCAGAAAAATCAACCCACTCCAGTTCTAACAGTTCTTAAACTGTTGGAAAAGTTTAATAGCTCTGCAGATCACACGGAGGTTCGATATTTTACTATACAAGGAATATTGTTATGATTGGATATTTACCTCAAATATAGCTGTTTAAAGAAATTATTTCCATTCATTTGCAAAAGGACACCTAATACAACTCACAGGTTGCAAAGAGAAACACTTCACCCAACAACATGTAATAGTTTAGGGACCAAATTCTATGAACTGACTATCAAGAACTATCAGTCTATTTCATTTTTATGTCACTATTTCTTAAAGTTATCAAGTTACTGAGAGTTGCTATTCCCTTTTCTCATCTGAATATCCCATTAATTTTTTGCAGTACTTTGGAGCTAGATTGGAGGTATTAGCAACACACAGCAAAACAGCAAGAGGAATACAACAAATTGCTGGAAAGGACTTATTGAGAAGGGAGTAGGTAAGGGTCTCCTCCTCCAGTATGTGGTCTCAGGGGAGGAATCACACATCTTCCCAATGGGAAAACTGCAGGAAATCTTTAACTGGGGCAACTTAACAGAAGGATTCCATCAGTTTCCACCACAACACATGCAGGTTCAATGCATATAAATAACTTTTTCCTAAGACACCTAAGCAAATCTGATGTAGTAAAAAGCTTTGAACCTTACAAAGGCACTCAGGATTCGCCAAGGTTTTGCACTGAGAAAACATCTATGGAACAAGCTATGGGAAGGAGTTGGCCAATGTGTATTTTATAATGCCTCTAATTTGCAACGATAAAGTAACAATAAACAATTTAGAATGTCCAGTAAAATACATCTGAAGAATCTTCAGTTTTCCTTTATGTTAAGAATATCTTTACTGTCCCTTGAAGAACAAGTACACAGAAAATTAACAATTCTAAGAAAGCAACTACAAGTGGACACTAAACATATCCTTCTTCCTCTGTCTCTAGACCCAGGAATTTAAAAAATAAGTTTTAATTTTTGCTTTGTTTTTTTAGTCGAAATGTAGTTTCTTACTGTATCCTATTAGATTAGATTATAGAGATTAAGGAGCAGACATACAAATCGTTGCAGTTAGAAACAAAAAAAAGCATACTATAGTTTCATATGTTGTACAGTGCACTCCTCCTGTGAGATACTGACCCTAATAAAGCTGGTAGGCCAAAGGGGATATTATTTATTTATTTATTTTTCAACATTTTCTGCCATTTAGTTTCAAACCTACCAGTTTCTGCTAGGAATCGATGGCAAAACAATGGAGGTTCTGGCAGCTGTATTTTATGTCACCTAAAATATCTTACTGTGTTCATTTTTACACTTAATTTAATTATGCAATTGTAAGACTGTATACAAAACTACATGTTTGTCACCAGGGACTGGAATCAGACTAACTTCTGTTAGGAGATTTTACTCTTCTGAAGTCTAAATAAACTTTTTTATTGAATCTTATGATTCCTTAACACATTCTGTCTAAATACCTACTCTTTATTCTTTCTATTTAGATCACCCAAACAGCAGTATTATAGGATATTACATAGCTCAGTCAAACCACGTATATTTGGATCTTTTGAAAAATCACTTGGAATCAGTCCCTCCCAAGTCCTAGTAAACTTTCAAATATAAGGCTTAAATTAACTTAATTATAAGTTTTCCTTTCCAGACTACCTTTGAAGTTTCTGATCAAAAACAAGCAAACATCAGGAAATAAAGCCAGAATTAAATGCCTTCAACTCACTGGCCCAAACTACCAAAGCCTGAGTAAGTTGTTTCTAGCTCTATCAGATCTGCTTTGCTATAGCTGGATGTATGGACACATCTTGGTGATCCTTTGTAACGTGGAATGGTTTACTCTAAAGCTATAAAAATGGTGGATACAATATAAAGAAATCTTCTTCTCAAGGAGTTTACAGTCTCCCATCTTTTCAAAGATGGCTTCTAAGTCCTTGCCAGGAATTCTGTAGATATAATCCATAACAACTACAACTTTATGTATGTGGTTTTTATGTTCACATAATATTTAAGGTAGTTAACTGCCTGGCAGGTGCAAATAAATATTTAAGCTTGTAAACCAGGCAGAACTTCAAACAGATCTGTACTCATAATTAACCACGTTCCCAAAACTGAAGGATGTGATTTAGACGATGGATTCAAACCCTTTGAAATCTTGGACTTTATAATTTAGCAGTTCAGAAAAGATACAAACAGTTGACTGTTCATCTTTTATCAGTACATGTGCAAAACTGATGTGCACCAATTTTTCTTAGCTCTCTGTTTATGAAGTTGTCAAGTTATGTGACTGATGAGATCTGAATAGTTCCCAGTTCCCCTCATCCCTTCTATCCTCCTACTCATATTTTTAAAAGAGAGCTCATCTACTGTGGCAGTTCACCTCAGGACTGCAGAAAAGAAAAATAAAACCTGTAACCTCAATTAGCTAGATTTAGAAAAAACATTTTTTATTTTTGTGCCAGAGGAAAAAAAAGGCAAGTAAATATATGCTATATTTCTCCTACTGTGCAATGGACTGTGAAGAACACTTAGCCCACTCTTCCCTTTCCACTTCCCCTTTTCAGTGCTACCACCATCAACAGTACCAGGTAACATTAATGAAAAATTTCTCTCTCAAATGATACACAATACAAGCCATGAAAACCCAAAGGCTAATTCAGAAAACTGTATTAAAATTAATTTTAAAAAAATCCTCAAGATTTAAATGCACTTCTATTTTCTAGATATGTATACAGCTTTCACTATCACAGTACTGTGACATGTCACTGTCTTTAATGTATGTATGCCCAAAACAACTTTGTTCAGAAGTGACTTTCACTAAGGTATCAAGTGAGATGACTGGTCAAGGCCACCTAGGAATCTGTAGCAAACTAGTTAAGTAAACTCCTAACTTAGTTTCAAGCTAAAAAAATTAAAAGCATACAAGAATACAGACACTTCTTAAAGTACTACCTTGACAGTGTTAACATTTGCTTTCAGTATATACTACCCAAACACTGATTCAGACAGAATGACTAAAAGTATAGCAGACTATAAAGGGTAATGGAGTTAAGTGGTATGGTTTTTCCCTAAAAGTTGAATGCAACACAGAAAGTAAATGAACAGTAAATCAGATTTTAAATATTCTTTCAATTAAAATAACCTCATTGTTCATTTAAAAATGCTTTCAGGCATTATTAAGATCATAATCTGCAAGTACATTTTAGAATTTGTTTCTGCTTCCACTGAGTATCCGCAACCTACATAAGTCCCTAGACAGCACAGCACAGAGAAGTTCCACTTAGGCCACGATGACTACAAGTATGTTTGGGTAGTCTCAAGAAAAAGCCTGCCAGTCATTAAGACACTTAATTGATGTGAGGTCATATAACTGGTTGCAGCACTACACTGATGCTGGGAAATGAAGTTTTCAGTAATACCTTTGAGTATATGGCCTTGTTAAGTAGTACAGAGTTTTAGCCTCCAAAAGTACCTTAGGCTGTGGATCAGCCTCCTCTAGAATCCAATAATAAGACACATCTATCAGCAGAAGTCTCTGAGCAAGACAGGCTGCAAAAGTGTGCAGCACATGTCAGATTTAGCTGCTGTGGCAAACTGCAAAGTTAATGTCAGAAAAGTTTCATGCTCAGTAAGATCTGACATGCCTACATGCAGCTGCTCCAGCTTCCAGGACATTGACCCAGAAACACATTAGCCTCTCCTGAGCTGAGATACGGCAGGCTGCCCCACAAGCAGCTCTCTTGCTCTGAAAAGTTACAGACGGACTCCTAAACATGGTAGCAGCTGGTCTCCATAACCTCACTGGGACAATGTCAGACACAGCAGACCACCTTTCATGTTCTGTATGAGGACTGTTACATTCAGGATTAGTTCCAAAGAGTCCCTTCCTGTTCAATTTGCAATTCCTTTTCTGAGTCAAGATGCAGCTCTCCTTCTCCTTTATTGTACACCTGGTGCAAGGAAGCAACCTATGCCACGTAGCCCTGCCTTAGCAGCCATGAAGCTGCACACCTCACAGGCTGCTCTGTACAGCAGCAGTCTGTTGGTGACAGTACCTATCATCATGTATTTGGTGGCAATGCTGGCTTAAAGCACTCTCTCCCTTTCATCTCTGCTTTTTCTTCTTTGTCACACATTATCCTCAATTGCATTGATACAACTGATTATGAGGCTGAGTTGTAAATCTGACCACGGGACTGATTCAGGTTAAGCAATCAGCTCAGTGATCTGTTCTGTAGTGCACCCTAAAAATCTGCCATGTCAGCATCACTGCACTGTGGAAAAAACTCACTGTTGCCAAAACTGTCATTTCAGTGTTTCTGAACTACAACCTCAGATGGATTCTGTTGACAAAACAATCTAGAATTGCAGTTAAAGTTCTGAGTTACAATATAATCTTGATGGGGCTGAGATATGGACTGCTTTTTCATATATAAATAAAAAAAAATACACAGAAGCTATAGAGAGTTATAGATTTTTTTTTTTTTTAAGAAGCAAATTATGGTGAAAGGACTACTGGAAGGACTCTCCTTTCTGTACTGGAACATTTTCAGGAAAAGGCCGAAACCCAAACTATTCCAATTTATTTTTTCTGCATTAATTGTGATTTATATAAATTTGAATCATATATAAGGTTTGATTTATATAGAAACACATTACTGGTAAGATAGGACAAAAAAGGCTCTTACTATCAAGCCACACCAGTGACTATTCAGACACTAGCAACTTGAAGCTCTTAAAGAATGAAAGATATTAAACCACTTAACTACATGATGCTTTGCTTCCTAGTACTGAGCCACATTAAGCAAACACTTCCTTCTGAATCAATACAATCATTTTAGTCTCCCACCCTAGAAGAAAACACTACCTAAAAAAAAAAAACAACAAAAAAAAAAACAGACAAAAAACAACCCCAAACAAAAACCTCAGACTCAAAAGCAAACTGCTTCAGTGGTTCAAAGGCTTCACAAACATATAACAAGGAAACATGTTTATGAGAAGAAAAGGCTATACAGTTTGTTTGTTTACTTTTTTTTTTTTTTAAACGAACAAATAGAAGCAAACAAACAGGAGAAGAAGCTTTCACTCCCTTCCCCATCAATGCTAAATTGTTGATGCAAAAACAAAGCTGGCTTTATGGTGGCAGTAAGTTAAAAGTACTTTATAAAAAAAATACAATCAACGTAAGTGATCAATGAATTTCAGTTCTAAGCTAATGCAACACCTGCAGTGCTGCTGTTAGAACAGCTAATAGGGAATCACACAGGAAAATTGGAGAGTGTGCTATTTTTTCTTATTTAAGGAGGAAAAAAATTACTTTAAAAACATTATTGAAAAAGAAAGCCCTGCTAAACTGCAACAGCAAAAGCTGAAAAGAATAGTCTAGATTCAAAACTGGTTATATTAAATAAGGTTGAGGTTTGTTTGGTTTTTTTTTTGTTGTTTCATACTCTAAAGGGTGTCTGAAGTTGCTTATCTATACAGATGGGAATGTCAATCCAATAGACTGAGCACTAGTTTGGAACTAAAATGAAACACTCATTATAGAATCCTAGAACAGCCCAGGTTGGAAGAAACCTTGAAAGAACATCTGGACCAAACTTCTGTGGGATAGAGGGCAGGGATGAGATGATCTAGTACCCTATCTAACTGCATCCTAAAAACCTCCACTGATGGGGATTCTGCCATGTTCCTGGTGAGGTGCATGATTGTTCTCACTGTAAGAAATGTCTTCCTTATACCAAGATAAAACCTCTCTCCTGGTACAACTTGTACCCTTTGCTCTTTGTTTTGTCTATGTGGTGCCTTGTGAAGAGAGCCTGTACCCTCTTGTTTCACACTGTGGCCCCTGTACTCTGTTCCACCAAAAACTTCCTGCATTACCATGGGCAAGTTGATTTCTGTGCTAGTGTCTCATGTATAAATTAAGGAAAGGCAATAGCATTTCCCTAATTTAGAAAGGTATTATGAAATGCTCACATAGTATAGCAACAAAGGTCATATAAATAAATGAAGTTAACAGTTATAAAAATAAGTATATATACACACACATACATACACTCTCTACAGGTGGTATTTTGCCCTGCACATTTATCCATACTGTTGATGCAAGTCTGTGGTATATCTGAGTGTATGTGGCAACATGGGAACAGTCTGGACTGTCACACAAGACCTGATTTGATTAGGCTTTAACCACACCTTAAGTCACCTGTACAGCCTGTGTTAAGATTCTGAAGTCTGATCTTCATGTGTCACTGTGTCTACCCTTAAGTGCAGGGACAACTAATGACTGTTGACTTAACTGAGTTTTATAAATCCACAATAAAAATCCCATTGAAGTTTAAGGAAAACAGATATAACAATTAGGTAACAACATTTCACTTTTTATTTCTGTAATATCGTGTACACAGTTTCACAAAGGCAAAAGGAAGAAAGTACATGCACAAGTGTAATTATGCTCTAAAGTTGTTGCTAATCAATTCAGGGGCAATGTATTTAAGTCATAGTGCCCATCTGTACCATGGTGTTTATCTTAATTTTTATCTTGAGAACCTCAATTTTCCTTTCATAGTGTTTAGCCTACTACCTCTACTTGGCTTTTGAAAGGAACATAGTGCCTATTTTTGTATAGTTGGTAATATCAAGAAAGAAATCTACAGATTTAAATTTTAACTAAGGTAAAGCAGTTTCTCATCAGTAAGAGTGAAGTGAGGGCTGTAGAATCCTTGACATTGGACATGTCTGCCTCAGCCTACTCAGCAGTGTAAGTTATACCTGAACCAAGTTTCAAGGGAAGGAAATAGGGACATATGTTTACATCAAGCATTCACATAGTCCATTGCTGCATGACCCAATAGCTGGCTTTTTGTATTCAACAATACAGGCTGAGGTTTTTTGCTACTAACACAAAAAAACCTGCCAGTCAATTGCTTGAAACACATTGGGAGGGAACTGAACCAAAAAACCCACTGGTAACATTGTATTTTACTATGTACTTAGACATCCAGTCATGCTCACACATCCAGCAGTATATTTAGTTTTATCCTTGAGCACTAAATATTTGATAGGAAAACAGACACTTTGTTTGTTATTAAGAAACTGTTATTAAACTACAGTATAATTATATCATTACTTTCTCACATGTAAAAAAACCCAAGCAAACAAAACTCCCCCTGTGCTGCAAATAACTTCAAATACAATATTAAATCCCTTTTCCCTTTGCTTTCTGGCCTTTGACTTAACGTATTTGTTGCTTCAAGATATAGTTCAGCAGAACTACTTTCAACTACATTTCAGTAACATCACATCCTTCGCTACACTTCAACACCATTGTTTGTATGACTAAACCTTAACTAACACTGCCTAACATAGAATGAAATCTTCACTAAAGTGTGAAATTAAATATATCTGTTAACACACTGAACACTAGCTACAGGGGGTGGAGAGAGAGGGAAAATGTGCCATTCAATTTCAGTAAATCTCTTCAAACCACCCACAAACCACAATACTTAACTTGTACTTTGTTTTCAAAGCTGAATATAGTAAGAAATACAAAGCCACAAACTGAAAGCTCCTTTTTCCCTGTTGTTTAAACACACGTACACACCAGACTTAGTAACGCTTCATGTTAAAAAAAATTCAAAAATAACATGTCAAATTCCCCCTTGGATCTACGTAACACATTTGCCTACAAAATCAATGCTGAAAATCAAATTAAATTTCACTCCTCCTAAGTAACACCTTATATTCTACCTTTATTATCCTTTTTACACTATGAGTACAAAACATTTTGCCCTTCTATATGCAAAGGCATTGGGCAGGGCACCTGCTTCTCTGTTGCTTTATCAGGTACCAACCAGACTGCCCAGTTATGTCTGGGCCAGTTTTACACTCTAACAATGGGAAAGATGTAGGTATAGTAGCTGAACACTGAAGAGTCTTATGCTTATGCAGGAGACTTGACAAGTCTGCTCACTCTTCATGATACCAGCTTGCCCTCTCTTTTTTGCCTGATCATCTTTACACCTCTAGTATGACACACCTGCTTCCTCAAAACATCCAGTCCTCCCATGACACATAACTCATTCTGTTATCTCTCCCACCCTCAGTGATTGAGTTGGTGGATCCCACCATATCCCTCCCTCCCTCCTTCCATCCCGTTTCAGCTATATCTTCCTTCATTGTTCTCTGTCCTTGCTCATATACAGCACCTACTTCATGCTGAAAGCAACTAAGATCACCCTCATGACTTGCATTCAGACTTGGAATTTTGCTGGAAATTTTGCCAAGTTAACTTTCTAGTTCTACTGAATCCCAGTCCATAACCTCAGTCACCATTCATCTCCATTGATTCATTTCTGCACTCCTAAAAATACCTGCTACCTCCAAAACATTTATGGGGATTTTCTTTTAGAAGAGATGCAGTTGTTCTATAAGAAAAAAAAACATTTACATAAGACTCATCTTTCCTTCTCCGTGATACTAACAAGGACTTCTTATGTGCTTTCTACATATTACCATGTGTTTTTCTGGTCTCAGCCTCCTCAATTACTTTACATGGCATGAAGATATGATTAGGTTTACAGCATTTTTAATAAGTTGCAAATCAAAGAAAGTAAGCATCACTTGAATTTAGCTTCCCAACACAAAGTACTCCAACCACTGAGGTAGTGAAAACAGAACAATCACCTATCTCACAGTTGTTCTAAGGAAATATCTCAGTTCTCATTTGAATTCTGTTCTGTATTCATGTGCTTATGCCCTTATTTTTATTATAAACCATTCTGTTAAGGCAAGTTGTTGTATAGAAACTATTTAAACACTGTCTACAGTGGCAGTTTCACCTAAAATCCAGAAGTGATTCTGAAAATCAGCACTGTAAAAATCAAGCCCCACTCCCATTTCAGTGTTCTGTACCAATCAATAGTTTGAAATTAATTTTTTGTACTCTCCTCTACACAGGAAGGTTATTCAGTCTCAAATCCCTGTCATCTTCCCCCCCCCTTTGCCGCACTAACATTATTATCTTTTTTAATTATCAAAAAAATCCCCAAATTTTGTGAGCCTATACCCAGATCTTCTAATGCTACTGCCTACTTTATTAATGGCATCATCATTTTCTGAATTGAGCATTTTATGTAAAGAGAACCAGAAAACATGGCATTTGAAAAACTGTAGAACGTTAAAACAAAATAATAAAAAAATATTTCTACATATGTACAGATATCTATTATTTTAACCACACACCTAAATGCACTTATTGGAAACAAAGTAAATTCAAGAAAGCATGCTTTTCTTACCTTTGAGAGTTCCATTCCAGGTCCGCACTGTTTGCAGAGGATACAATTTCCAGCATGGTCCCTAAATTCTTGCTCTCTGCAATCTCCAGTCTCACAAATTACCCTGCTTAGCTTTTTTGTAAAAAAAAAAAAAAAAAAAAAAAAAAAAAAAAAAGTAAACCTCATCAAAATATAATTAATCTGTGATTTGCATGTAACTTATATAAACTCTAAATCTGAGAAATTAATGTTTATCTTAAAAATAACTTTCTGCATTGTCAAAAACTTTAAATGTAGCAATAAAAATCAATCATCTAACTCCAAATATAGATAAGTGGCCTGAATTTTAAAGGTTCTCAGCACTCAGTGACCTGTAATACTTTTACAATTTTTAGAAGACCTGCTTGATATTTAGCATCTGTGGAATGTTAGAATACTTAATTGTTTGAGCATGAGTAAGTTCTTCACCTTAATCGACATTATAAAAAATGTACATGACCATTTAGTAAAGCTACAGTTTTCATGACAGTAAGCTACATTACATTGCATTATATTGCCATGTTTCATTTTTTTTATTTTAAATTTTTCTAATGATGCTATTACAATTGAATAAATAAGTTAAAATCTAGCCCTTTAAACATAAATATTTAGATATTTTAAAAGGCCACTCAAACCTTTTAGAAACTTAAAAAAACCCTCAAACATATATGAATACTATTTATTCTAAATTTCATTATCAATTTATATTTAATGGGCCAAATAAAAGAGAGAATCCAATTTCTGCCCTCAAAGGCATTTAAGTACCTTATCTGACCAAACTGGAAACTAAGGTTATGAGAAATACCATAAGCAGTAGTATCAGCCATGCAAAGTCTCAGTATAATCACTGGAATCCTACCCAGGAACATTAGCAAATCCTGTGAGCTCCCTCAATAGAATTTAAAATTAAATGTCTACATACAGGCTTCCATCACAGAAAGTGCTCTCCACAACTGCTACTGAATTCTTACTTCGTGTATTAAGTCTTTCCAGAAAGACCAAAGCCTTTCTGATAGCTATGAAGCATTAATTACCCTTAGTTCTACAGCTTGTCTCTGTAAGACAGAGTTGAAGGGCACTTAGCAGGCAATGTAATTGTGTGCTATGATATGTTCTGTCAATAAACTGAATACTCCAAACTCCTAAACTATGTATATAGCATACCCTACTAAGAGACGGTCACTGCAAATGGCCTAGAGTTCCTGCCATCTCTCTGAAGTGAACCAGTATCATAGAATGCTTTGGGTTGAAGGGACCTTAAAGTTCATCTGGTTCCAACCCCCCTGCCATTGGCAGGGACACTTTCCACTAGATCAGGTTGCTCAAAGCCCCGTCCAACCTGGCCTTGAAGCCTTCCAGGGAAGGGGGCAGCCACAACTCCTTTGGGCAACCTGTTCAGTGCCTCGCCACCCTCACACTGAAGAACTTCTTCCTTACATCTAATCTAAATCTATGCTCTTTCAATTTAAAGCCATTATCCTTTATCCTATCACTACATGCCCTTGTAAAAGTCCCTCTCCAGCTTTCTTGTAGGTCCCCGTTAAGTACTGGAAGGCTGCTCTAAGGTCTCCCCAGAGCCTTCTCTAGGCTGAACAACCCCAACTCTCCTAGCTTGTATTCATAGGAGAGGTGTTTCAGTCCTAAAATCATCTTTATGGACCTCCGCTGGACTTGGTCCAACAGGAACATGTCAATCCTATGTTGGGGGCCCAGATCTGAACACAGTACTCAAGGTGGGGTCTCACAGGAGCGGAGTAGAAGGGGAGAATTACCTCCCTCAGCTTGCTGGTCATGCTTATTTTGATGCAGCCCAGGATACAATTGGCCTTCTGGGCTGCAAAATGCACATTGCTGGGTCACGCTGAGCTTCTCAGTAACCAACACCCCCAAGTTCTTCTCCACAGGGCTGCTTTCAATCCATTCTCCACCCAGCCTTTATCTGTGTTTGCGATTGTCCCAACCCATGTGCAGGACCTTGCACTTGGCCTTGTTGAACTTCATGAGGTTCGCACAGGCTCTCAAGCCTGTTAAGGTCCCTCTGGATGGCATCCCTTCCCTCCAGCATGTCAACCGTACCACACAACTTGGTGTCATCAGCAAACCTGCTGAGGGTGGCACTCAATCACACTGTCCATGTCATTAATAGAGGCAACCCCCCAGGAACGCCACTCATCACTGCTCTCCACTCAGACATCAAGCCATTGACTGCAACTCTTCAAGTACAAACATCCATTCAATTCCTTATCCACCAAGTGGTCAATCTGTCAAATCTATGTCTCTATAATTTAGAGACAAGAATGTCATGTGGAACAGTATCAAATGCTTTGCACAGGTCCAAGTAGATGACCATCAGCTGCTCTTTCCTTATCCGTCAATACCACAACCCCATCGTAGAAGGCCACCAAATTGGTCATGCAATATTTGCCCTTAGTGAAGCCACGTTGGCTGTCACCCATCACCTCCTTGTCTTCCATGTGTCCCAGCACAGCTTCCAGGAGAAATTACAGGAGAAATCCATGATCTTGCTGGGAAGATATGTGAGACTGACTGACCTGTTGTTCCTTGGGTCTTCCTTTTTTCCCCTTTTCCAGTCAGTGGCAACTTCAGACTGCCACGACTTCTCAAATATGATGGGGAGTGGCTTACCCACTTCATCTACCAGTTCCTCCATGACCCATGGATGCATCTCATTAGGTCCTATGGATTTGTGTACCATCAGGTTCCTTATATGGTCTTGGACCTGATCTTCTCCTACAGTGGGTGGTTCTTCATTCTCCCAGTCCCTGCCTTTGCCTTCTGTGACTTGCGTGGTGCAGCTGAAGCATTTGCCAGTAAAGACTGAGGCAAAAAAGTCACTGAGTACCTCAGCCTTCTCCAAGTCCCAGATAACCAGGTCTCCCATTTCCTTCCAGAAATGGCACACATTTTCCCTAGTCTTCCTATTAACACCAACATTCCTATAGAAGCTTTTCTTGTTTTCCTTGATCTCCCTGACCAGATTTATTTCTATCAGGGCTTTAGCTTTCCTAACATGATCCTTGGCTGCTCAGGCAGTTTCTCTGTATTCCTCGCAGGCTATCAGTCCTTGCTTCCACCCTTAGCAGGCTTACTTTTTGTGTTTGAGTTTGTCCAGGAGCTCCTTGTACATCCATGCAGGCCTCTTGGTGTTTTAACCTGACTTCCTCTTTGCTGGGATCCATTACTCCTGAGCTTAGAGGAGGTGATCCTTGAATATTAACCAGCTTTCTTGGTCCCCTCTTCCCTCCAGGGTTTTATCCCACATTACTCTGCCAAGCAGATCCCTGAAGAGGCCAAAGTCTGCTCTCCTGAAGACCAGGATGATGAGTTTGCTGTGCACCCTCCTCACTGCCCTAAGGATTTTGACTATTTCATGGTCACTGCAGCCAAGGCTGCCCTCGAGCTTCACATTCCTCACCTGCCCCTCCTTGCTGGTTGGTGAGAACGAGGTCCAGCATAGCACCTCTCCTCTTTGGTTCCTCTATTGCTTGGAGTAGGAAGTTATCATCAATGCATTCCAGGAACCTCCAGGATTGCTTAGCCCTGTTGTGTTGTCCCTCCAACAGATATTGGGGTGGTCAAATCCCCCCATGAGGACTAGTGTTTGTGAATGAGGCTGTTCCTATCTGTCTACAGGGGGTCTCACCTGTTCAGCCTTCCTGGTCAGGTGGCCTATAGCAGACCCCCCACTATTAACATCTGTCCCTGCCTTCCCTTTAATCTTGACCCATGAGCTCTAAGTTGGCTCCTCATCCATCCCCATGCAGAGCTCCATGCACTCCAGCTAGTCACTGATACAGAGGGAAACACTCCCTCCTCATCTCCCCTGCCTGTCCTTCCTAAAGAGCTTGTATCCTTCCATTCCAACACTACAGTTATAGAAGCCATCCCACATGTGATGCCAATAAAATCACAGACCTGCAGGTATGCACACATCTTTAGCTCCTCTTGTTTATTCCCCATTGCTACATGTGTTTGCATAGAGGCATTTAAGTTGGGCCCCCATGAAGCTGACTTACTGGCTGAAATTCCTTTGTGCTGCCCTTCAAGTGCTCTCCTGCTGACCCATGATCCCCCTCCAGGCTCACCTTCACAGCACTATATTCACCTATATATTCTTTCCTAGTCCAGTCCTCCTTCCACGAAAAGGCTCACAAATTAAAATTTTTTAATTGCATGTGAGGAATAGCAAGAAATTCTACAAACCAGTTGACCAAGCGCACTTTTAAATTGTTAATTGTTGCGCATGTAATTGGATATATGTGTTTGAGACTTTTAATGTTAGCAGTAATGTGTAAAACAATAGACACCGTTCCTGTGTCCAATATAATTTTTTCTACATTCATTCTGGGGAAAAAAAAATATTAATTTTTAACTTACCAAATATGCTAGTAAAATTATGAGCATCTTCAGTTTATCTTCTCCTTGTAATCCTTTAGCATCCATTTCTTACAATTAAACCTTTCTCTCTATAAAAAAGAAAAAAGAATAAAAAGAAAAAAATCATTATATTTCACAATGTTTAAATTTCAGAAGTCATATGTCCATAGTACTTAATGTCATTCAGCATATCAAAATATTTATCTGTTAATGCCATTAAAATATTTCAGATGGATTCCTGGAAGCTAAACAAACTCAGGCTTTAAAAATCATGTTCTTTTTTCAGAAGATAATGCAATATATGCAAAGTTTCTACAGCCTTCATTCTCAAGAGAAGAGACTTATTATCTCTAATCTCTAGATTAGAGAATGTCAACATTTGTAAATCTAACATCTAACATCTCTAACTTCTTTCTCACTTGTTAGATGCACAACTAAGTACATGATCAACAGACAAAAATAATTTTTCAAATATGCTACATATCAGCCAAGACATAGTTGATCATGAGAATATTCTTTCTGTGTTGCAATGTGGGGCAGAATGGGTTTGCTTAGAGGCTAAGATAACCTCTTCTACTTCATTCTGCAATGAACTGGAGGCATACACAGGATCTGTCTCTACCACTTACTTAAGAGATCTTAACTTCTAAAGATGTGTTAACATGATTGTTTATGATCTGGTAGTCAAAGACTATTATAGAAGACATTTCAAACAGCATAACCAAACCACATCCTACATCAGACAATTTTTATCATAATCTCAGAAAAAGAAGAAAGAACAGTCCATAATGCCTTGCTTAGTTATTTTTTAAGAAGTGGTAACAAAGAAATGATAAAAGAAAAAAAAAAAGGGACCTATTTGAAGCCATCACGGAAAGGGAGTTCTAATTTGGGATGAGGTATTTTCTGACTATTAAATGAAGGAACTGTACCTCCATAATCACTAAGAATATTATGCTTGGCCAACAGAACATTTTTTTCTCCGCTTACTTTTATTTATTTGACTCTCTGTGTTAATTTCTGGTTTCTTACTTATTGGTTTTATCAGTTTCCTGGAAATGTGTGACTTTTAGTTCACAAATCCAACTATATAGCAATAACAAGAAAATAATAAATAAATCCATCTTACAAACATGCTATTTGAATTTGATCCTAATTTGCATACCTTATATGATATTAATATAATGTCATTGCTTTCAGCTAGATAGGAAAAATAATGTTTACAACATTTCTGGCCTATTTCAGAGCTTAAAGACTGATGTTTAATTACGCTGTTCTAAAAGACAAAATAAGTAATTTTTATCATTGAAGATAAAAAGAGACCGACAAATGAAAGGATAGAACCCAAAATATAAGTAGTATAGAAAAAGATTAAGAACAGTTGCAAAATGCTCTACAATATGGGACTATAACAAACATAATACACTTTATACAACCAGAATGAGCATAAACTATAACACAATTTCACATTTTACTGCATGAATACCCTAATTAACAAATCCTAATCAATAAGAAGGAAGTATACCTCAGTGGCACTATTGATATCTTTTAAGATAAATTACTGTTATATTTTAAGATAAATTGTATTTTGAAGTATAAAAGGAGCTGAAGTCTGCTAGGAAGACTGTAACAGACAAAGAGGTGTGTAAGGCAGCACTCTACAGGAAAGTCAAGATTTAATTTTTAAAGTTATTTCTCACTTAGTGATGGCAATGGTCTATGGGTCAATGACATTTATCAGATTATATGCATGTCAACATGGGTAAAAAAGAAGATATACTATCAAGTAATACAAATAAACACAGATATAGTGTTTGACATTGGTTGCTTTTTTAACTCTGAGGAAAAAAAATAAACTAAGAAACATGAAATGGGAAATCTCAGAGAGAATTCTGGATGATCCAAATACAAGTTTGATGTAGAAAGTACTGTAAAACAAATGGAAAAATGGAAAAGATGAGTCAACAAATTTTAAGTTATTAAGTGCACATGGTTGGTATGAAAAGCTGACAGCACTGATGCATAAAAAAAAAAAGGTATATAAGAACAGAAGTATATAAGACAAAAAAGATTTCTGGTAAAAGCAAAGAGCAAACGGTGGACAGAGACAGTAAAAGTGCTGTTAAGAGAACTCAGAAGTTTCAAGAAATGTTTCTCATCTATGTTTGGAAAGAAACTAGATGGATAAACACACATCATGTAATATATCTTCTGGCCAATAGTAACTGAATATCTGCTAAAAAAACAGATTAGACAAAAGAAATTGTAACACTTTGCAACACAGTAACCTTGGAAAAATTATGAAAAAAAAGACTTAAACTTGCTGTTGTTTAATTTTTATAGTTTGGAATGCTACAGAAATTAAAGAGTGGTAATG
Organism: Tyto alba; assembly: GCF_018691265.1. Taxonomy (NCBI): domain Eukaryota; kingdom Metazoa; phylum Chordata; class Aves; order Strigiformes; family Tytonidae; genus Tyto; species Tyto alba. The sequence goes on along the minus strand of NW_024881282.1, from coordinate 20,956,409 downwards.
TTATGAAAAGATTAAAAAAGAACTAAGAATACTAATATAATAAACATCTCTACACATTACAGAAAAGCAGTCCTGCAAAACTTCACTTGACTCAGAGATGACAAGACAATAAAGCTAAAAGTCTAAAAGCTGAATAATATAAACCGATTAAATATGAATTCAAAGAATCATGCTGAAACAAAAGGGATTTCGGAGAAAAATCCCCATTGACTTCTTGATTTCATATAAAAGTATTCAGTGGGAAAAATTAAATACTTTATATGCATTCTTGATTGCTACAGGAAGAAAAACTTTACATAAGCTTGCAACTGAAATAAAGCTGTAAACATAACTGAGTTGCTTAGAACTGAACATCAAGTGTTTATTCCATGTCATATGAATTTAGTCATTATATTCCTTAATATCATTGTTAAAGAAATAAAATATGGCATAGTTCTAATGTAATTCTGACCATCTATATAATACCACCAAAATTTTTAAAATAGGATTCTTTATAAGGTTAAAAGTATGTTTTAGTTTAAATTTTAAGATTCACTTTTGCTTCTGAAAATAGATTTGTGCCATATCAAAACAGAAGTTGAATATGACAATAATTGTGTAATTTTATGTCAAGTCTCATGTAGAATTATTAATACAAACGACATTGGTAAGCTGTGCTAAGCCTAATGATCTAAAATATGGAGCTGTAGCATAATCTAATCAGTCTGTATTTTTTCTGAGTAGGTCACCTGAAGTATAGAAAAATAAAGAAAATTAAGAACAGCTTAACTGGCCAGCACATTCATTACTTGCCATATTATTGTAATAAAACTATATTAGCTTCATGTAATGAAGCCACATTAATCCCATACTTTTTTCCAACATGCAATAACCTGTCGATTTAATATTGTAAAAAAGTTAGCATATAAACAATTTATTAAAATCAATATTGAAACAAACCTAATGATGTATTTTTACGTTTGTAATATTCTGGAACCACGGTTGGATTAAAAAACAAATGCCAGTTTCTAACAGAAGATAGTACAGAATAACAAGCAGTATTAAAAATGTTGCTGGTCATGATGACAGCTTGTATTTCAGTTTTGGAGTTGCCATATCTGTTACAAGATGATCTTAGACTTTTAGAACTTAGAAAGCACGCGAAGAAGCACGCTGTACTAAAACACATTCTGTTGACTTAGGTGTGGAAATTTTATTGCACCTGTGAAATACTTTCTATTTTAAAGAAAATCCACTGCCTTTATAACACTCTTGCCAAATCCAACACTTTCAAACATCAGGAGTTCCCAAATTCGGAGTAAATTTCCAAAATCAAGTGTTTCAGAATTGGTATCAAACTATTACAGACTTCTTCAACTCATCTACACATTTTACTGAGCTTCAAATTTGTTGACTGATCATCATGTGTACGATGCAATCTCACAGCTTTAGGTCTATAATATAATATGAGGTATCTTCTAGATTATTTGACTTTTATAATCATCATATCTTCCAAAGTAAGCTTTCAGGTCTACAGGCCTTAAACTTCAGCGCACTTCAGTAGGTTTAGTAGCACCAAAACATGTTAAAATCATTTCATTAGACATGTATGAATGCCTGTCATATTGTATCATGTAATCATTGTGCTTGTTGTCCCAGTTCCTACCAAAGAAACCTCAAAGACTATATATATACTGGCTATAACATATGAGAAAGAAATTAACTGGTATACAATAAAAAAACATTGTTCGAGCACCAAAAAAAAAGCAGCCTCTTTTTATGACATTTTGATAAAAATAATGCAAATGGTTAAGGCACATTAGTAACTCATTGTATGGAAATTAAGTCCCAAAGGAGACTAACTGCCAGCTGCTTGTTTCCTGCTTCTGTCTCCAGTTTGGTTAAAAGCCCTGGTTAAAAAGCAGACACTGCAGCACTTAATAATAGGTTGCCATGGGGCAAATTTCTTCTTTCTTGATATCAAGTGGCATTACACTGATGTCTGTTGGACACATGCCATTCACCTCATATGCATTCAAATAAGAAGTAAGTGGAAAAAGTTTTTGCCTCTAAAATGTGTCCAAATAGAAGTTTAATACATTTAAGGGTTATTTGTTCTTGTTCAGATACTATATTTACAATGCTGAGTTCAGTTATCCTCAATTTTATTAAATGAAATAAAACTGTGAACACAGTTTTGAGGTCAGTAAACCATTTGAAATGCATCTCTTTAGGTTAACAGTAATACACTCGTCCAAAATACTCGGGTAAAAGCAATCATCGTTGGTAATGTACTGAACGGAAAACACAAAACTTCCATTAAGAAATGTGGTTGTATAGTTTTAAGGTTGTGTGGGGCCTACTATGCATACGTGTTAAGAGGGGAATATCAAACAATAAATTAGGAACATGTAATAAATGTATTGTGGAAGAAAGACCTTCAAACCTTTCAGGATCCTAGAATCCTCTGTCCTCCAAAATTTATTCCTATGTTTACTTGCTTGCCCAAGACAATAGATATCATTCTATTTCAAACTCAAGCTATCAGAAAAATAGATCTTGCTCTTCTCCAAAAAAATAAGGTTTTGCCATGAAAGACACATCACCTCAAGATGCAAGGCAGCGTGATTAAATTACGGCCTGCCAGCAGGTTTCTCATAAATGTAAGCATCAAAACTTTGAAGTCAACATCATCCATCTACTAAAGGAAACTTTAGGAAAGTTAAGTGAATTTGAACTTGGGATTCCTTCTAGATTTGATATTCACACTGGACAACCACTTTTCATGCTCTCTATAACACTGGCAAAGAGTACTCTCAGAAGTTCTGGACAGGAAAGAGGGATGAAAATATAATCATCTTATCTTGCCAACAGAGGCCTCTGGTATCCAATTAATAGGATCTCAGCTCCCTTCTAACCACTCTGTTTCCCACCTGCAGCTGTCAACTGCGTGCAATAAAATGACAAGGAGTGGCAGATGGCTTTAGCAGAGTCAGTGCCCCACGGGCAAGAAACAAGAGAAGGGAAAGTACTTACGCTGCTGCAATGATAAAGACAAAAGGAACAAGTTAGGGACAAGAACTTCCACTACAGAGCTACACATTGTTATTCTGTCTCATACTTCTAGAACACCTTCCCATTACACCCTGCCCACAATCCTTGTACTCTTACCCTTTGTGAAGTAAATGAGGTCTCGTCTAACCACATTTGCTTTAACTGCTCTGAGAAGAACCATGTGCAGGAAAAAAAAAAAAAAATATTGTCACCTAGGTAGCATTCATCACATTAAATATTGTGTTGAATAAATCCATATTTTTCAGGAGCTGTCATATATTAAATTGTACAAAATTAGGCAGCTATAAATTTATTTCTAGTTTTGTAAAGACAGAGATAGCAGATTAAAGTTGGAACATGGCTGGTGATAGAAAACATTTATATCTATCTATTCTAGGGGCTGAGGGAGGCGTGAAAGGAGCTTTACACATAAGCCAGGAAATACTTGTGCTCTTTCTGGGTACCATATGCTTTGAGTTTTATTAGCTGAAGTACCTGACTTTACAGGAATAATGGCGGTGATAATTTAACACCCCAAAGAAGCATCTCTGTGGTGTCTTCACTATCATACACAGCATTTAGAAAACGCATTATATCCCACAGACTCAAAAAGGGTATAATCAGCAAAACTTCAGAAAGAACTACATAATTCATCTCTAGTTTTGATACTTACAAACAATGTTCTAAACCCATGCTAGTAAAATGATGTAAAATAGTTTACCATCCATGTTCTTCAACATATCCAGACTACCATTATTTAGAAATGATAGTACAATACTGTAACAAAGGTGTAATGTGGTGACATTTTTCCTACACTTAAACAAAGCTTTTTAGAGGATCAGAACCTGTGATTCACACAAGAACCCCTAATCCCACTGAAGCTGATGAGACTACTTGTACAAATAATGAACAAACCTGTGCTTCAACATCAAAACTGTGGTAAAAAATGTTGCTCCTTTTGTTGAATACATCTCACTCAACTTCTAGGAGACACTAGTTTGCTAGATGAAACCTCAGCATAGAGCTACATTTGTACTTATTTGTACTTAAATACATGAGTAAGTAATATAATAAAATGAGACTGCCAATATTATATTCCTAGTTCATTTATACCAAAGTATACTAATAGCTATTTTTCAAAGTAATTTTTAAGAATCATAGATTATAAAGCACTGGGCTGGTTAATACAGTAACTGTTGCAACAATGCCATGCTAACGCGTTACATTTATCCAGCCACCCTTTAGCTGTTTTGGATAGCATACAATGTCTTTGAAAGCACAGACATCAGTTACTTTCATTCTCAGCATTCTCTTTTCTTAGGATTGCAACTGCAAGTTCTGGAAACCGAGAAAAAGTAATTTATTACCTTCTTAACTGACAATTTAAATGCCTTATTACTGGATTTATATAGAAATTTACTTCTATTTCTGAAAAAAAAAAAAAAAAAACAACAAACAAACAAAAAAAAAAACAAAAAACAAAACAAAACAACAACAAAAAAAAAACAACCACCAAAAAAACAACCCTTTGCTTATATGGTTAAAAACTTCCAGTTAACGTACCTAACTTGTTTTACATGTGATGGTGAAGGTGTACTTGAAAGAGATTATGCAGTAGTTAACAAACCTACCTACATATTGAATCCATTTATCACTTTTGCTTATATTAAATGCTACTAGACCCCTTTGTTAATTTGATAAAAGCATTCATTTAAAGTAGCTGTAAGTATAAAAGGTGGTAAACAGACATTAAGTACCAAGATTTTTCATTAATATCTGGTAAAGCTTTCAGTCCAAGGTCAAAGTATTGGAGACAGACATCGGGAAAGGAAGTCCAACGATCAAAGGCTTTTCAGCCTCTTACCAGCCAAGAGAAAAACTTACTAGCTCCTGCTCCTTCAACTCCAGCTCCAAAACTGTTTGAAGCAAACAGTAACTCATTTATGCAGTAGACACGAGAAGAGCTTGCGAACAAGAAAGCCCAGATTTCAAGGGCTTTTTGTTCGCGGCACTTGGGAGCGTGGAGGAGCTACTGTAAGGGCTGTCGAGATCTGCCCAACCCAGCCGCGACCCTCCTTCGCGGCGCGGTGCCCTGCATACCCGCTGTGGGACGCCTCGGGGCAAGAGGGGCCGGTTACGGAGCGGCGGAGCCGGAGCCATCTCGCAGAGGAAGGGACCCACCGGCCCCCTCCCCTCCTCCCCCGCAGCCTGCGCTTTCCGCGGAGGGTCATTCCCATCACCTCCCCCGCCGCACCCAGCGGGGCCCTACGCGCCACGGCAAAGCGGAGCGCCCAGCCCCGTGGGTGCCCCGTGGGGCGGCGGGGGCCGGGAGGGGGGAAAAGCTGCGCGGAGCCCCGGGGCATCGCCGACTTCCACCCACCCGCGGCCGCCCCGCCCCGCACACCCTTCCCGCCCGCGGAAAGGGGGCGAGCGGGCGTCCCTCGGAGGGAGGGCCGGGCACGCCCAAGAGGTCCCACGCACCCACCTGCCACGCCGCGGCGGGGTGACCGGCCGCCCGTGAGCGCCGGCCCCGCTCCCGCCTCCCCCCTCCGGCCGCGCCGCCTCTGCCCCGTCACCCTGGCAACGCCGCGCCGCCCCCCCGCCCTCCCGCGCCGGCGGCGGCCGGGCTCAGGTGACCGGCGGCAGCCAATCAGCAGCCCTCCGCCCCACGTGCCCCGCGGAGGCAGCCGTGGGAGGGAGGGGCCGCGCGGGCGAAGCGTTGGCGCCCGCCGCCGACGGGGGCTCGGCCTCTGGGGTGAGGGGGGGAGCTGCCCGCCTCCCGCACGGGTCTCCCGAGGGCGTGTGGTGGGGTGCTAAGCCAGGGAGAACCGCCACAAAGGAGGCACTCGGGGGCCCTGTTATCTGTTAGATCCGATGGCGGAGACTTGGTGTGCGCCCCGAAGGAGGGTCACCGCGGGCTGCAGCCGCCACCCTGTCCCCAGAGTCAGCCTGGGCTTTGGGGGCTGCGGCGTTGCTGATTGCCCTGAGTAGGAGTCCTGGCTTAGAAGTGCTTATGGATGCCTAGCCCCAGACTGTTGGGCTGTTGTAAAATGCACTGGGCAAAACTCCTTGCCGCCCTTCAGAATGTGAGGGCCGAAAAGAGTCCTTGTAACTCCACAAAGTCGTTGCTGCCTGTCCCACCCAAAGACCACGATGGAGGCCCTCTGCCAATGCACCGCAAATTTCTCTCCAAAGCACTTAAGTGGGTTTTCTTCCTGCTAGCTCAGAATTTGAAATATTTTTCCATTTTGCAGGTAACAAGTTACCAAGATAAGAGCGTAGGGTCAATACCAAATGTGAGTTCAGAAATCCAGTCCTTCACAGAGAGTAAACTGTTGAAAGGGTGTACTTTACTGCTACTTACTGTGACATAAATTAGGAGCATTCCTGAAGTTAGTGGTGCTCCAACATTGGTGAAACCAGTCTTGGAGAGCTTGGTGAAAGAACTGCTACTGCAGGGATTTCAAGTCACATTAGTTTTACTTCTAGAGAAGAGGTTAATGGTAACACGACAGTCTAGACAATTGTATGGATACACTGGGGACTGAGTTAGCTTCTGAAGAGAATGAACCAATTGATATACTTGGCAGTATATCATTTTCAAATAATTTTGGGGAGCTTCTCACAGAGATAACATTTTGGAATTCACCAGCCACAAAGACTTACATAAAAACAAGTAGCACTTACTGAAATACAGCATGATGTCTGTGAAGAGTTAAATGGTTGCTGCAAAATTAGTTGTTTTCAATTTAAAAAACGCCTCAGAATTTACAGGGGTTTTAATGTAATTATAAAGGGCCTTCAAAGAAGAGCTTTGCTTCAGGACCCTTGCCAGAAGGAGCTCTGAAAAAGGCTGGAATTTCAGTGAGGAATGGCATGCTACAGCTCAGCAACAGCGCATCTGTTGTGAGTGGCAGCTGCTGCACAGCACTGAGCATGCTACATCCTCTCGCTATTTGCAGACAACTGTTCAGTATGTTATCTGTTTTCTGTAGGCGCCAGTGAAAATGTATTGCGTGAGGTTTTCTTAGCAGATTCATCATATGTGTTTCATATACTTGTTTTAAAGTAGTATAGTTAGACAAGTGTATTGAAACATCCCAGAAGTCTTCAAGTGTTGACTAAACACTGAGGATTACTGTATAAAGAAACATTAAGACTTTCTCATCAGGCTGGGGATTACTATACAAATGAATTAAAAGCAACGTGTAGTCTGTAACACTGAAACTTAAATGCTTAAGTTCCTCTTGTAGCATGTAAAATATTTCCTCAAAATGTAAAATGGATGAGTTAATTCCATTCATCATTGAAAGATGTTGAAAATTTCAGGGTTTGTTTTAAATCGTGATGCTTCTTCTAAGGAAATGGAAGAAGTGAACTGTTAGAGGAACTAGTATGGATGCAAGTATAGAGATTCTCACTACAGTAGAGAAAAGAGGAAAGAAATATTTGGAAAGTAGTTTCAGCTGACCCCTTTGATAAGACTACGTTGTGTGACATATCTGATGTGGAAGCAGAAATTGTACAGCAATAGGAAGTTGTTATCTCCATATCTCAAATGCTAACACAGTTCCCCAGTCAACTGTGAGATAGATCTACTCTTGTTATGACAGCTGTTGGAAACTGATGTCAGTATAACTGTGCAATGTCTTTTGATAGTCTTAACCATTACAAACCTTAAAATATGTTTATGATGTTATCTAAGACACACTGTTTGGAAATGGCTCTATTTATAATCAGAAATTGCTCAAGCTATTTTAATAAATAAATTATATACTTCTGAGTTTCCTAGTCAGATTTGCTTGCAAAAGCATTGTGAATTTTTTCTTTCTGAAGACTTAAGCCTATGGATTAATTAATGTTTATACAGCACTTTGTAAAAGCAAAGTCACAAGTGCCAAGAATTATTATTATTTAATCTTTAAAAGTCAGATCAATGAAAGACTAAACTGTCAAAGAACTGCTATTTAAAATAACAAAAATGCTGAAAATCCTCTCCCTCCCTATACTTAAGTATGTTCAACTGTGCTTTCAGTCTCACACAGACAGGCAAAGATATTTTTCAGTTTAAATGGGTTAACGCCCATCTGTGTTTAAATATGTGGGAACATCACCTGGAATCCTGGGGGCTTTTCACAAAATGAAAAAAATCTGTGTTTGTGAAATGCATTTCTAGGGCCTAAATGTTGCGAATACTTTTATATGTAAGTCCTACTCATCAGTGTAATCTCATTAACCAGTGTTACTTCTGCGCTCAACTTTACCCATTTGCATGATGGATCAGATCCTTATGGTGATAGTTTCATTGCATTAGACTCACATAGCTATTTTGACTTCTGAGGAAAAAGAATCCTCACATTATTTTAAAAATTTGCTTCTCTTTCTACTTTACAGAAAACAGAGGTATGGTTTAGAAACAATTTTCCTCAGAAAATAAATGTACATGTTAGAAAACTAGTAACAAGCAAGAGAAGATTGGAAAGGTAGAGAAACTCATAAGTGAAGTATAGAGCTAATAAATAAAACCATCTTTTCAAGGTTACAGAAACATGTTTTAGAACATTGTCATTTAAGGAGAAATACTAACTTTTGCTTTGGCTATGCTTTAAATAATATTCTTCCTTGACAGCTATACGCACATTATTCATGCAGTGCTAATTACTTTCCTTATAATGTAATTGACTTGTAAAGTCAGAATATGAATTAATTGGTGGTATAGAAAACTAAATGATACAAAGTCAGGCCTAGTTAATCTGTGTCTGGGATATTATCTCTTGATATTCAATAAATTTAAAATTTATATATACAAATATCCGTTTCATTAGAAGAAAGAAAGTTTGCAGACTGACTACTGAAAGCTGACTACATTTATCTGGAAGTGTTGATAACTTAATCTTATTCAGATGTAAGCAGACTTAAAATTTGGGTTTGCGTGTTACTATGGTGCGTACTGAAATACGAACATCTTGAGGATCTTATGGACTGATAAGCTTCTTAAAGAATAGTTTTCAAACAATGCTTAACAGCCATCAGTTACACTTTTGGTTGCAATTTGTTAATAAACAGATGTACTTAAGATTTATATACACTTAAATTTAGATTTAAGAATATATATCTAAAGTCAGTATTTCAGAAGAACACACTATCCACCATTAAGACTAGATTTTCAAAGAGCTCAGTGTCTGGAATGTTGAACTTCTTTGCAAGTCTGGCCCCAATTATGGGTTCTAAGTTCTTCTGAAAATCTAAATTATATTTAAATACCTACAGAAGAATCTTGAGTCTTATTTTAACAGACTGGCTCCGGCTGCAGGCACAGAACAGTCATAGATTTGGCCCAAACTCACCCAAGAATCTGGCCCTTTACAGCTGCAAATGTACAGTGAATAATCCAAAATCTTCTCATGATTGTTCCCTTATAATGAATTTTTGGAGTAGATATCTTAAGTTTTCTTAAACACACTACGTGTTCATAAATACGACTTTGAGGAACAAGATACAAAATACTGGGAATGGAAATTGTTTCACTGATATAGGAGCAAAACTTCCATGAAGTTCAGGAAAACCAGGTGTTTGCTCTAGATAAGATTTCTTTAATATCTTTATTAAAATGCTTTAAAGGAAACTTCTGTCATCAGGTTAAAATGTTACTTTTATTATCAAGTTTTCTTATGGTATAGTTGAATGATCATCTCTTCAATCTTGAAATAAAACCATTTCCATTTTGTATATAAGGCTGTTATTGTTACAAATTTGGTTCTAGTAATTTATGGAAGAGGAGATTTTTTTCATCTCAAGTACGGAACTATAAGGATTAAAAATGTTGCTTGAAGAAGTCACAGTTTAATAAATGCACTGAGAGCAAATAAAGTATACACAGCATGTAGAAAATACAGTTGATCTTTTCTTGGAAAATAAATATTCCCCTAAGCCATGTAATACTTCTATTCGAATATAACTTTACAAAACTACAGACAGTAGGAATGAGCAGTGCACGCCAAAATCTTAGATACCCCCAAAATATTGAAAAAAACAAAGACTTCAGTTTTCAATTGTCTATCTATATTCTAGATAGTCTGTTCTAAATATATTTCTAGGAGTTGCAAATGCTGCATAAATTGCACATACATGTGAACTTTGTACACACAATGATGTGCAGTATTACTGTTTATGTGAATTTTGTAAATTCTTAAAATCTTGCAATACAAAACTGCAAAAAAATACAAAGTCCAGTACCTGTTATGTGATGAAGTTTTCCAGTGCCCAGGCTTTCTGCAGCTTAATTTCACACTGCCAGAGCTTCTGTATTAAATGCTTTTACCTCCTTAAAAAAAAAAAAAAAAAAAAAAAAAGTATGTCAGCACAAGCCCAGACGAAACTCCAAATCCGGGAAAATAAAATTAACCATGCAGATCAAAGGCAGACGAGCACTGAGACCAAATGCCTGTAATCTGATCAGTGATCAGTTGCCATACATCAAAGGCAGTGCTTTGGAGAGGAAAAAGAGCTCCTTTTCCAGCAGGTAGTTGCACTCTTAAATTCTGCCTTTCAGTACTCCACTTCTTTTGTTAAAAATCGATAACTCCTTTTCTCCCCCCCACCTCCCCCCTTTCCTTTCTTGTGCTGGGAGAATGCGCACGATTCTGAAATGCTTCGAGTTGAGTGGCTGGATCTGTAGCTTTTGAGTTCCCAAGCTGTGTTGTGGATTGTGTGTTGGAAGCTTTCCTCAGTGCCAGCGGGTTCCGCTTTATCCCTTTCATCTCGCTGAGCTGCAGATCCCATGACATCATTCAATGCTGTGGGACTGGTTAGAGAGCTAGAATACAGCCTGTGGGGGAATACAGCTAAAGAGCAACAAGAGTTTGCATGATTTCTAATCAGGTTAGTCCATTGTAACAAACCCAAGGCTCACTTCAAAGTTTTCATTACGTTAAAGTTTCCTCCCAAGATGGGAGAATAGTGTAGCTATAAGGTTTTCTTAAAAAGAGGCTTTATAATTTTGTCTGCAACAGGAAGTTGCAACTTTCCTTGAAGTTCTCTAAATCAGACATGCAGGTCAGTTTGTTAGGCAGCTGTAATACATGACAGAAACCCACTTTTGCTTGTCTCCCTATCGGCGGGGAGGAAATGGTGTATTTTGTGCACTGGAATTGGTTTTTGCACTGGCAAAACCGAGCACAATAGAGCATGCTCTTAGTCCCCAGTTCATGTCCTCCCTGCTACTTACTGTGTGGCCTTTTGCAAATCATTTTACTTGAGCCTGATTCATCTGTGGCTCATGATTCCTTTATGTAAATGAGCTGTAAAGCTGCCGTAAGTAACTCACAGAAGCTTTTTAGGGTAAAGGCATTTTTTAGCTGGAGTAGATTCGAAGTGGTCACCACTGCACTGTCAGCAGAGGGAGGCTTTTGGGGCAATAAAAGTATATTGACAGACATTCTCCGTGCTGCTGCAGTTCGTGGACCCAAGAATTGCTGGAGAGTCCTGTGCAGCCCTGGAAAGCAGGGGAATTCTCAAGGCTGCTGGGACTTGCACTGTTTCGGTGCAGAGGAAGTGCAGAAGAAACGTACAACTGAATTTCATTTTCTGTGATCTGAGACAAGGTTAGCTTTTGGCACAGAGATTAATTCAGCCCTCTGTACTTCAGCTGTTAATAAAACATACAAATATCAAGCAGGATGGCTTTTAGGATAATCAGCCATACTGAAGATGTCACTGAAGTTCTCATAAACATATATCCCATGCTTTGGATATACCACATGTGCAGATGAAAGTGATATGCGCCTGTCAACTGGTAGACTCCTGCAAATATTTGCACACTGAGTAACCGAGAATTCATTTAAAAGGCAAAAGTAAAAAGAGGAAATATGCCAGTCACGGTTGCCTTGAGCATAAAAACAAAAGCAAACAATCAGCAGATAATGGGGACTGACGGGAGTGATAAAGTCTCGGTGAGATTCCCCGTTCCGTGCCCCGTTTGCCGGCTGCAGCCCCCTCCCTCCCGCCGCTGTCCCCCTGCCACCGACCGGGCGCACTTGTCCGACTCTTGCTTTTGGCAGCCGGGGAGCTGCCTGCCCCTGCCCGTCCCTGCCCGTCCCTGCCCGCCCCTGCCCGTCCCTGCCTGCCCCTGCCCGCCCCTGCCTGCCCCTGCCCGTCCCTGCCTGCCCCTGCCCGTCCCTGCCTGCCCCTGCCCGCCCCTGCCCGTCCCTGCCCGTCCCTGCCTGCCCCTGCCCGTCCCTGCCTGCCCCTGCCTGCCCCTGCCTGCCCCTGCCTGCCCCTGCCCGTCCCTGCCCATCCCTGCCTGCCCCTGCCCGTCCCTGCCCGTCCCTGCCTGCCCCTGCCCGCCCCTGCCCGTCCCTGCCCGTCCCTGCCTGCCCCTGCCCGTCCCTGCCTGCCCCTGCCTGCCCCTGCCTGCCCCTGCCTGCCCCTGCCCGTCCCTGCCCATCCCTGCCTGCCCCTGCCCGTCCCTGCCCGTCCCTGCCTGCCCCTGCCCGTCCCTGCCTGCCCCTGCCTGCCCCTGCCTGCCCCTGCCTGCCCCTGCCCGTCCCTGCCCGTCCCTGCCAGCCCCTGCCCGTCCCTGCCTGCCCCTGCCTGCCCCTGCCTGCCCCTGCCCGTCCCTGCCCATCCCTGCCTGCCCCTGCCCGTCCCTGCCCGTCCCTGCCTGCACCTGCCCGTCCCTGCCCCTGCCCGTCCCTGCCCGTCCCTGCCCATCCCTGCCTGTCCCTGCCTGCCCCTGCCCGTCCCTGCCCGCTCCTGCCCGCCCCTGCCCGCCCCTGCCCGTCCCTGCCCGTCCCTGCCCGCTCCAGGCAGCTGCCCGCTGCCCCCCGCGCCCCCCGGCCGGGGATGCTCCTGCTGCACTCGGTAGCTGCGGGAGCCTTCTGCTGGTGGGATGATGTACTGTGGACAGCACCCGGCCTGTGATGAGCCCCTGTGCTTCACAGAGATGGTGATTAACATTTCCAGAAAGCTCTGAGATCCTCACAAGGGGTGCTATAGGACATAAGTTTGTTGCTACCTGGACATAGTTTAATGGACCCTTTGGGGGATGCCCTGGTAATTGAGTTGGAGGAGAGGTGTTGCAGGTACAAAGGAGTACCTTGCGGGTAATGAATCCAACTTTCAGGAACACGCTGCTGGAAAAATATGTAAACAAACTTAAAGTTTCCCTCTTTCTCTAATATCCACTTCCATCTATTATCAATAAAAGAAAATTATCCGGGCTGCTTACATCTATTTTAACATTAGTTTGGGCTCTTCTGACATACAGCTTCTTCCTCCTCACTGGAAGATTTTTTGATAACAGTCCATTTGTTGCTTTTGTGGTAAAACTGGAAATGCTTATGTTGAAATAAAATTTGTGGGTGAGCTGTACAGAACTGAAATAACCCTTTTCTGTTCATTTCAAAGCAGCTTTTCTTTAAGAACAGTACTGTTCAAAGAAAGCACCTTTTAGTTCTCTGGATTTTAAGCAAAAGCAAGTCCTGACGGTCTAGTAGAGGTCTTTGATCTTTCTTTTGTACATATGAAAAAGAGAAGGAAGGTTAATTATTACCAATTTACCCTTTTAAAGCTTAAGCATTGCATTTTGCATTTATGACACTATTTTTCACAGTGGTGCCTAACAGCCTGAACAATCTGCTATTTTCTATTCTATAGCTTGCTCAATATTTGATCAAATTTGTGTAATAATAACAGTTCTCTATATAATTCAATATTTTTCAAAAGGTTGTTAATAATTTTTTCTCCTTACATAAAATGAGAATAATACATATGTATTGTGTTTGCATAAGGCACAGAACAAAGTAGTACCAGGGCCAGAAATAGAACCTATGTAACATGACACTTCACTCAGACCTTCTGATCATCAGCTCATGCTTCCTCTTGTAGTCACTAATCCAGCAAAGCATTCAAGCACAAGTGATCTGATTAAAATCTATTAGACTACTCACTAGATGTTTGATTCTAATCACTGAAATTACTGGGGTAGGATCCGACCTGAAATTACTGAAATTGGGTATCCAGCTTGCATTCACATCTAAAAAGCTCTTCTAGAAGAAATACTTGTGTTTTCTGTGTGAACCAGAGAGAGAGAGGTGTCTCAGAAGTCCTGCAGAGGGAGATGCTGTCCTCTTAATTAATTGCTTAAACTTCTCTAAACTCTATCAGAATCTTCCTTGAGAAATATTTGGCAGGTTTACCATTCTCTTTTTACTATATCCAAGGACCTCAAACTCTTAAGGATGTTGCTTCATTTTCCTCCTAAAGGTTAGGCAAGAATTAGACAAGACTTAAATTAGGCGGGTGAGATCCTAATTTAGGAGTTTTTATGAAAACAGAGAAAGTCCAGGGCTGTTGTTCATAGCTAAAGTGCTTCATTGGGTCAAAGCCATAAAAGATAGTCAGCTGATAGAAATGAGAACTTCCTGTAGATGTTTCTTAAATATAACTAAATCTTAAGAAAAATTATTTGTGGAAGAAACAGTCAAATCTATCAATTGACAGTGGTTGTACAAACCCCTTCCCTATGCTTAACAAGGCTATTCTAATACTCATGCTGTGCCTAACATATTTGTATCGTATACATCAAATTATTTACCATGTTGCTTTACATGCATGCTATCCACACCACTTTGCTGTACCTCTTCTGTCACTGTTCCTCTCTTTCAGTCCGTAGGAGCTCCAACAGACATTCAGAGATGAAGTCAGGAATCATCATAGGAAACGCAGTGCCAGCATTATAGCCCACTCACTGGCCATGCAACCATCCTCTGTGCTAACCACAGACTTTCTAAGTGTGGCATAGATTCTGCATATCCTGTGAAAAATGTTGTAATAGCACTATCACTGCAGTTGCAAGCTTTCATCATGCACATCTACTGGGCAGCTGTGCCCTGATGATCAGTGATGGGCTGCTGATTTATAGAGATGGAATATAATTTTCAGAGCCTTTTGTGGCAGGTCAGCACTGGCTCTGAAGCAGTAGTTGACAATCTAGGCCTCTGTTGTAGTCAGAAGTGCTGATCATCACCCTCCTAAAACATTAGTGCAATATTGTTTTATGAGACTGGTCAGTCCTGTGGTCAGGAGAGATGCTTTAGAATACCCAAATCCATCCTCCTGCATGCTCTGCTTTGCCATCCTGATAAAAGCTAACACCCTGTTTCTGCCTTATCACATGTGTGTTGTTAGTCCAAGTATTGCTGATACCTGCTCCCACTCTACTATGGTGCTTACAATCTCCTTGATAGTCATAAGGTTCATAAGATCTTCAACTACAACACCTTTAGGCAGAAAAATCAAGACCCTTTGACATTTCAGGAAAGACTGGCTCACTGTTATCACAGAGTATGTCATCAGATTTACCATAATCTGCAACACTCTGCACAGTAATTGCAGAGCAACTTGTTCTAGTTAACACTAGCTTTGAATGTACCACCAGCAGTTTTTGACTTTCAGGGAAAAAGACTCGTCTGCTATTAATATGTGCTGCAATGTCAGGTCTTTGACCTCATGGCTTGCGAGCAGAAAACAGCTTTGGTTTGCCTCTCTTTGGTCCTGAATGTTTTTTTGCTGTTTGTCTGTGTTTTTTTTTCCCTGTGGCCCTTCGCAGGATGCAGCTTTGACTGGTTCCCCTATAGGTATCCTAAGATCTAAGCAAAATGGAGATTTTTGGTTCTCAGCTCACCAGGTGAATCACTCTAAGGGAAGCCTCAAGGGCATTCCCGCATCTAGATAATGTGGAAGGTTGGGAATTTGGCTTTGAGGTTGTCCTCAAGGATAATGTAGCACCCTGTAGGAAGTATTAGTTAATTCACCTCTGATTGGGAGTCAGAGTTGTGGTTTTATTCCTGGTTCTATCACATGGGTATGACTGGAGGCAAGTTACTCTTTCTCACTGGGTTAGATCCTCAGTTGTATAAGTTATAGCTAAAATGAAATCAAAGGAGCAATGGCGGTTTATACCATATGGCCATCCAGTCCCCCCCCAGTATGTTTTCATCTTTAAAAATAATGTAAAGATAATTATTTGTAATGCTGAACTTGAGATAATGCAAAACAATTCTGTATGAATTCCAAACCAAAATAACCTGGTTCTGAAACTTCAAAAGTTTCTGTATTTAAAGTGTTTTTGAAGAGTAGTAAGAATAATAAGCATCCCTAGGGCACTAGTGTGCTTCTCACTTTACCGTGCAGTGAAGTTTCACAGCCCTTAGCTGTCCTCGCACACAGCTGAGAAGTGAATCAACAGCATAAGGGTTGCATCTTTGTAATTGTTCCTTATTGTTTCATTAAATGAAAATATAAAGTTTTTTCCATCTTTTACATCAAGTTTTTCCCTTGCACTGAATTTTTCTGTGATTTTCTGTTTTCTATCTGTTAGGGTGACTGAAATTCTGCACCAGCATGCAAACTTCAATAATGTAGCATTCTTTCCAGAGGTGCTGGTGGAGTTGTGTCAATAAACTGACTTTCCCAAAGGCTGTTGGAGCTTGATAAATATTGTTCATGTAGCTAGAACAGGAGATTCAATAGACCCATGATTTTGTAATTTCTATTTCAGAAGGCAATGGATGTTTCTGAGGCACTATATTTTCAACCTATTTTTAAAAATTTTTTTCTACATAGTAGCATGCCCTTCTCTTCAGAACACTTTATTATCCAACCTTTACTCTTACAGCATGCTAAGGTCTCAACCAGGTTACGCCAGGTTTTGCTAGACGTTGCAAAAAACAGTATTAAAGAACCCAACACCCCAAATCCAATTTTAACTGTTCTATAGAAGAGGCAAAGAAGGCAGGCTAAGTGGGAAGAAAGGAAATTGAGAGACAAATATGATATATGATAAACTGATCAGGAGTAGAGATCATAGCTGGCCACTTGCCTAGTTGTTATCAAAACACATTTAGAAGTATTCCCTTCAGGCAATTTCAGCAACACAATTTCTAGAAGATCATGAAGTTAGTTTCAACTAAAACTAATGTTCTTATTTTAGACAAAAATATGTTTATAAATACTTATGTCTGATCATAGACAGACTGCAATCACGACCACACTTCTATCTTCAAACATTTACTCTTTTTTGCCCTTTATTTTCAATTTGTAGTTCAGAATTTTCCCCATTTAATTAAAACACCCTCAGTCTATCTCATAGATCTTATACCACTTCTCCCTTCCTCTTCCCTTTTTTCTGTCAAACTTAATCAGAATTGGCCCTCTTTTGCTTTTTTGCCCCCTTGTATTCAAGAACAAAATAAGTACAAATTTACTTACTTTTTTTTTTATCAGTGCTTCTTTTAAAATTGTTTTCTAAAATAATACTTTATGCCAGAGCTTTGTTTCAGTGGCCTATTTAGCTAAGGCATAAACCTGTAGAAATGTAGCAGCCAAGATCCTCAGCTAATACCTGCAGTTTCCTCTATCAGTCAGTACAGGCCTGCTAATGATACAGTTCTACTTTGTCATTACTTTGGCATCTGGGGGCTCACTTTAATAGTTCATGTAAAGTCCCATTCTGCCTGTATCAAATTCTGTACTTGAAAGGACACATACTGCAAACACAAATCCAAATTTCTGTGCCGAGCAATTTCAGTTCTTTATGGAATTACTGCAAACTGTGGGTACTTACTGTCTTTGCAGACAAGATCCTAAGAGTCACTCAGAAGTTGATAACTGTCTTGAAAAGTGCAAAAGGAGTAAAGAGTTGAGGTTTCTTTAGTTCCATCCCTATAGCAAAATGCTTGTATGTCCATATCTTTAAGCAGGAGACAGTCAGTAGGACTTAAGTATATGCATATTTCTGAACTGGGGCCTAGCCCATGTATTATTTTTGGAGATTCAGGCAGAAAGAGGAGAGTCTTTCCTCGGAAGATGATATAGTAACTGACTTGTAGAGCAGCATTAGTGCAATTTTTGGATGAGTTTCATCTCCTAGAGAAAAGTAGGTTTATTCAAAGAAATGGAAGACAAGAAGATGTACAGATTGTCACCACTCTTAAATAGACAGCTTTGATAAATAGCACTATCATTAAGAAGACATTTGAACGGAATCAGTGTCTCAGAAGAAATAGTAACTAGATCTAATCCCTAAGCAATTGTCTGCAGCCCCAGTTGCAATACATATTTTTTTTCACATATTCTACTTTGAAAGAGTTGACAGATTTGATTCTTTTTTTTTTTTTTTTTCCCCAGGTTATAAATGATAAACTATACTTTCCTTATATGATGTGATAGCAGCTGCATCCTACTGTCTGTAAGAAATCATCTGTATTAGCCACAGCCATAAAAATGCCAAAAGGGAAAAGATAAACAAAAGAGTATAAGTTATAAAAAGAATCAGGCTCAGCTGATACTTGCTGCCAGCTTTTTAAAAGCAGCTATTCTTCTGACATTTATCTCTTTTTAGTCTGGAGTTCTGTATCTAGTTTGACATATAATTCCTAGCTCATGATTTGTAAAGCTTTCATATATTTTCCCTAGATTCATTGTTGTACTTTTCCTCACCTTAAAACTCTTTATGCTTTTCTAAAACACAAAGGGCTATGAAAAAATAATTTAAACCAACCTAAACCCAAGAAATTATAAATGAAGATGACTCAGAAAAAGAAAACATGGGTTCTAATAATATCTTCAAAATAATACTATAAGTGATGAGAGGGCAGCTTTAAGATTTGGTTGGAAAGGTTTATGAAGGTACAACAGAGGTTTTTTTTTAATCAGGAAAATACTGTGACAGCAGTTTATCTTAGGAAAGGCAACAAAAAATTCATAATCAAGATTGGTGACTATCACCTAATTCATATTAATTCCTTACTGAAATTCCACAGAAAAATCACTTCTTAGAAGCCTGTTTATTCTGTGGAACATGACCTTGCATGACAAAGTGTTTTATTTCTTGATTTATTTTTTGTGTGATGTGCTTGCTCTCTCTCAAAATGTTGAGCTATAGAAATGTGGCTCCATTATTTATATGATATATTCCAGCTTCTGACATATTCTGTGTACTTTGGTGTTAAACATATACTTTTATCAAGAAATGAAATGAACTTTGTAGAATGACCAAAACCATCAAAAACATGATAATGCCCATATTGTTCTGCAATTTAACATCATGCTGTATGAAGCAATTCCTCCTTTTGTTTATTCAGGACCCAGTGACTTGTTTCATTCGATACCCACAAATTCTTGTAACAAAATAAACAGGGAATATTTGTTTGGTACCAACATTTGGGATTTTATTTTAAGTTTTTGATAATATTTGTTTTGCACCCTAGAAAATACTGTTATGAAACTACTGCCTCATTTGGCACTTAGTATTAATACCTAGCAATTGAAGGGCTCCATGATCTACAAGACACTGGATCCCTAGTATGTTCCACAAGATCACAGCGAATGCAGGGACTAAACCTCATGCCCTGTTGGACTCCTCCCAGTTTCATGTTCGTGCAGCAATGTTGATCTGAAAGAAAATTATCTGGAAGCAATTGACATAGGTAGGTGTAAAAAAATGGAGGTATCAAAGGGGTCAGATTCAGAGGGATCAGTGTCCTGTGTGGGAAGTGTCAGGAGGTCAAAGATAACAGCCTGGCAGCCTGCTGCATAGGGAAAATCAGTTATTGGCGGGGCTGGAGATTTTGTAAGCAGGAACTGTGCAGAGATGCAGTATACAAGAGGCTGCATAATGGGAATGGATCTATAGGGTAATGATAGGTTATGTACTGACATAACCATAATATCTCAATAGCAAGTGTTTTCAGGAATTTTAGGTGCTGCTGCTCTGACGGTGTAACAGTTTACGACAATCACAGAATTTGTGTTCAGCTCTTCCTGAACCTGCAGCATCTGGCCCTACACTGCCCCTGCCTTTCTCCAGCAACCCAGAACAGATGTTACCTGCGCAGGCTCCCTTCTCCAGCAGAAGAAGGGGCAGAGACTAGAAGCATTCTGTGTTCTCACATCCTTTTCTCTGTCCTTTGAAACATCTGCTTCTTCTCAAAGTAGACTGGAGTATTCAGTAGGGAATCTGTATGTCCTAGAAGGGGAGAGGATGACAAAATGTGATGCTGTGGGACAGGAGAGCCCAAGGAGGTGAATGTAGAAGAGATCTCAGTGCTCTGAGAACCAGTCTGCTTTGCAGCATCCACTGTTGGAAGTTATTTTCAACCATAGAATCAATCATAGAATACAGGTTGGAAGGGACCTCAAGGATCATCTGGTCCAACCTGCCTTTGCAAAAGCACGGTCTAGATAAGATGGCCCAGCACCCTGTCCAGCAAAATCTTAGAAGTGTCCAGTGTTGGGGAATCCACCACTTCCCTGGGGGAGATTATCTCAATGGCTGATTGTTCTCATTGTGAAAATTTTTCCTCTTGTGTCCAACTGGAATCTCCCCAGGAGTAACTTGTACCCATTACACCTCCTCTTTTCCATGTGACTCCTTGTAAAGGGGAATCTCCATTTTCTTTGTAGCCACCTTTTAAATACTGGAACATGGTGATAAGGTCTCCCCTAAGCCTTCTTTTCTTAAGGCTGAACCCTGTTCTCTCAGCCTTTCCTCACATGGCAGGCTTCCCAGTCCCTTGAACATCTTTGTGGCCCTTCTCCGGACCCTCTCCAGCTTGTCCACATCTTTTTTGTATAGTGGGGACCAAAGCTAAACACAGTATTTCAGAAGAAGCGGTCTTGGTTCCTCCATGAGACAAAAGTGACTTCTCTGGGATGGCACTATTTGTGTGAAAGGTTTAGTAAGACTGAAACACTTACAGCTTTGTGATACTTATTTGGTACTGGTATCACTGAAAGGTTCAAAAAGTATCACTCGTCACTACTACAGGAAAAATATGTATGAAGGTATCTGTGATAATGGTTTGCTCTTATTTCCTACTGATCTTTGCCATATTTATTTACTTAAAGTGAAGAAAGCCTGTTATTTAATCAGCTTCTATATGTCTGTCCCCAATATAGCATTTGTTCAGATAAGGAAAACTAAATCAGTCAAACCAGCTGTAAGTACGTGCTCTGCGTAGCTACACCGTACTCACATTCTGGTAAACTGCAGCTATACTGACTTCTGCAACCCAGATTAGGCACTAGGCTTCCTGCAGCCATACCTTTTGGTCTGAAGTGCCAAACAAGGTCGTGCCACTATTCAAATTCTTCACAGTCTTATGGAAGAACCTGTTTGACCTTCCCTTTCACATGCTGGAAAGTGTTTGTAACAAGCCAACATCTTAAGTTTAATAAAGCCTGTAAGGCTATGCCCAGTCTTACTTCACTCCACGACCCGAGTTACAGTCATTGCCCAAGAGCAGCACTTGCAGCATCTCTTTCAGCAGGAGACAGAAGGGCCAGAAATGATGGCAAGAGCTCTGGCTTCCCCTCTGGAGGATGCAGTGAGTGGCTGATGGGAGAATATGCAGATTGTGTACGAACTTGGCATATATTGACACCAGGTGCTGATTTTAATAGCTATGTAATCTCCTGTGCCGAACAGCAATCGGAAGCAGGTTTGCTGATACCGAGCTGTCAGACTACATGCAGGCTGCCATCAGTTCTGTCATGCTGAACAGGGTTGTCAAGCACCACCTGGAGATATTCTGGTTGGAGAAGGAAAATATGTGTTGCTGGGCATTTGTGAGGCAATTATTTCTGTGATTTATCCAACCTGCATGAGCACTGCTGATGAACAAGTACTTGACTGGGATAAGGGAACAGCTAGAACAATCAATTTTATATATGTGCTCTTTGTTTCCCTTCCTAGCTCTACTTGGTAAATATACATAAATAATTAAAAAAGAAAGTGGTTATTTTTTCATTTTATACCTCTTCATCAGCCACAGAAAAGAATGAACAAACACTGTTAAGGATGCAATGATAGGACATCTGATATCTCTGAGACTCATATATCTGAGGGACAAGGGGGGAACTTACTACCTCCAGATAAATGTACAGGACAACTGTTCATTGTTAATTCAGAGAGCCCAACCTATTTTCTAGTGCCCTGCCTCACAAAGCTGTATGCTGTACCTGGCGGAAGATCTAATTACTCAAAGACTAGTTGCTTGATGGCGTTAGAATTTTGGCTGACTGAAAACAAAAAGGTTTTGTTCTGTAAACCCATCTGAATGGTGATGTGTCCAGTACTGTTCATGCTATTTATGCTGCCAGGAAAGAGCTTTAGCCAGCAGTGGGTTCAAGATATTACTTGATGACAGGTGTGGATTCAAGAACCCTCAGAACTCCACTACTATCCCGAGGAGTGGAAGGTGCTTTCTGTGAAGAAATAGAGGGGGAATTGGGATGGATGTATCAAATACTGGTAATTTGAGACATTGTTATACGGTTTCAAATAAACTCTTATTTCCTACACTCTTTATATTGACGGGAGTGTGCAGACACAGGCCAAAAGCCATTACATAGTTTAGTTTCATGAAAGCGATCTTTTCCTGATGATAGCCCGCATATTATTTTAAGAATGAATGCCAGTGGAAGATGTTAAATTGCTGGAGAAGACCTCTAGCACAGAGGAAATCAGTGAGCACAATGGCAGGTGAACACAAATGAACACATGTTGAATTGTGCATGAAGATGATGATAACCTGCAGTTAAGGGGTATACTGCAGTATTTATGAAAATGCACAGAGGTTTACAGATTAGTGCTGAGTTTTCAGGCAAGATTTGCAGAAGTGCAACCTTGAAAAGTATCTGTAAGACCTTGCACAGTGTTACAATTATTCAAAGAGATAATTACAAATAGTAAGTGCTACAATAAAGACCTCATCTTTTGCAATATAAAATGAAATATTATGATGTTTTAAGAATCCCACAGGATCCTTAGTGCCGTAAATAGCAACGTATCTTACTGGTACTGTGATTTACTGCAACTTTTTCACACAATGTTAAAAGCTTATCTTTTAGGCAAGTATGAAAAAGTGATTCATTTTTCAGCAGTTCTGGGCTGTACCAACATGCCACATAAATTAGCTCAGCACACCTGCTGTTCCTTCACCCCTGCTAGTTCAGCCCCAGTTGAAGTTCACTGTTGCCTGGACAAGACCACAGCAAGGTTTTGTGGGGATGCTGGCTGCTTTGCTGGGGAACGGCTTGCCTGCATGTCATGCTCAGCAGGAAAGTCTTCCTTCGTCTTTCCACCCCAAGCCACAACCTGTGCAGGCTCCCTGAGGTCCTGCCCGGATGGATTGGTGTTGCCCCTGAGCCACTGGGTCAGTGAGCGTTGGCTGTCTTTGATTTGGGCCGTCTGGTGGGGCAGTGGTCCCCCCGGAGTCAAGGAGCAGATGCTGCCTTTCATCCTGTAAAAAGTCAGTGTGCAACGTAATATGTGCTGGTTGGTTCTTTCTGCCTAACACACAGGGAACAACGTGTTACACCGCTTTGAATTGGACCGAATCAGTGAATAATTGTACTGTTTACCGAGTCTTTAATTATTTGAAAATCACATTAACACTATGTGTCTTGCTACTTTGATATTCACAGCTTTGACATGCCTCTTTCTCAGCATACATGTTTTGAAAATAGAAATGAGCATTGGAATAAGACTATATAGAAGGAGAGTATAAGCTTAACATTTTGGGAACTGGTAATCTCTCTGGTTTAAAAGGCTTTGATAGCTACCTTTTAATTAAGGATGTGCAAACAGCAATTTTCATCTCTCTTTCACAAGAAATATAGTCCTGTTCAAAGCTGTCCTGTTAATGGCATGGTATGATTACCCCAACTGCTCTTTACAGCTAGGCTCTTTCTCTTCTTGCTGAAATGATGCAGATACTTATTTTGAAAGACAAGGTGTTGTGGATATGATTCACATTTGTCTGTTGTTATGTCTATATCATCTTCATCTTTTGTGAATAGTATTTTTACTTCCAATAAGTGATTCAACTTAACCACTGCCTTCTACAGAAGCTGAGTTAAACTCTAAATGTTATTTACTTCCCTTTAATTATAAAAATACATCAGGTTAGTTTGTAATTAAAGATAATGATAATGTTGTTTGATACAGTGTGGGAAGAAGTTTAAATATTCCATGACCGAGGAACTGTAGAAAGGAGGATACCAAAGATAGCAGAAGTTTCTTTTTTTTCTCTCTCTTCTGGATTGAAGAACAAAGATAATAAACCCCTGGCAAATTTGGTATGTAAACCAAATGCAGGAAGACAGCAGCAGTTGTAGATCCACTGCATGGAAGAGAAGAGAGAGAACACTGAAAAGCACAGAGATGAGCTCATGCAGACTTTGGGGCCCGGATTCAGGAGGCCATGACTCCTACCTAACTGCTTGTGTCCTCCCAATGGAGACGGCAGGAAAGGGGCATCGGGGAGTTCTGGCCAGATCTACCTCTTGATTTAAGCTGCATGTAAAAATGGGTTATGAAGATGCTGGACTTGGCAGGAGAGTGGCTGAGACTTTGTTGTACGTCCCCTTCAAAGGACTCGTCATTCAAAGAGATGTTACAGACAGTTGGAGCTCCTGATTTTAAGCCACCACAGCAATACACACAAGATGTGCTTTGTCAGCACTCTTAAGTAGAAAGGGGCACTGCTGAATGACATTTTTGCATCCTCATGAGCAAAGTCAGTATCTGCTATAGACAAATGTGTATATGTGAGGAGGATTGTTAATCAATTGGAGTTTTGTCAAAGTTCAGTATCTCTTGAAGTGTTTTTTTATGGCTGATATTCAAGTATAATGAAATTTTCCCATATCTTTGCTAATTATGTCTTTACAGAAGGGAAGACATAATGAGAATGAGGGCCAATATAGTGCTACTCATTCACAACTAATTATCACTGTATTGAAAAATCAGTATATCCCTCTATTGTATAAGTGAAAAATGTACCTCGGACATTCCTGTTGTTTCAAACCATGAATGCTCAGCAATGTAGCTAGCTCATATGTACCTCAGGAGGCTTTAGATTGCAGCCCATAAAACACTGTGCATAGGGGTGACTTTCCTTCCCTACCCAGTTAAAGGAGAATAAACCTGAACTGGCATTTTGAAGTTTGCTGCTATTTCATCTCCTTTCTGCTTCATATGTGTATGTATTAGTAATAATCTCATGCAGGAGTTAGTCCATCTTGATGGAGTGTTTTTACATTTGAAGTATGCTGACGTCCGTGGGAGACAACACAAGAATGAGAGAAAAGGTCTTTTACGCAGCTGTAAAAAATGAATGAAAATCAGACTGTTCTGGCTGTGTGGGTTAAGTATGTCGTTTGCTGGACTGTGGGATATACTGAAAACTGGATAACTTCTGTTGAGTTTGAAAGACTCATTTATTTATTTTGTAAAAATATTGCTTTATGAGGCATTACAAATCCGTAAAAAATCTGTTACAGCATTGTTTTATCTACAGATGTTATCTATTTTAGGAGGCAATGAAGTTTACAGCTGAGATCACATTTACACTTGTAATATTCTCTGCCTTGCTTTTTAAAATTTTTTGACAGAGATGTGGCTGGTCCTTTGTGAATGCTTTCAGGTAGGGGAAGTGGCACCATTAGCCATAATTACCTACATTGTTTAAGTTCTCTGAATACAAGGAACAAGAAAAGTACAGTTGCATACCGACTCTGGCAAATGAACTCAAATAACACCTTATCTGAAAAGGTCAGAGCCTTTCCCTTGATGTGGGTTTGGCCCAGCAGAATCAGCTGGAAATGCTTTTGGGGATTCCTGTGGGGTTACGCCATAACTCTGCCATCCTCAGCACAGGAAAACTGCACCATAGGCAATAGCAGCCCGTGGAGAGTCCCTTTACAAAATAAAAGGGTCTTTAATTATATAACAAGTGAGGTTATGCATATGTTGCCATTGGGAGTTGTGACTGCAGTATGTGTAGGCATCCTGAGATAACTTTCATCTAGCAAACAGCAAGCTCAGGTAGCCATATCAGTGAGTCTTTAGCGGTACTGGCATTACACCAGGCTGTATGAAGTTACAGAAGTACTCGGTTTTCTAGATTTTGCTCAAGTCAGTGCTGCCACACCTTTACTGGTGTTGCTTCTCAATCTGGTGAAATTAAAGCTAGCCAGGCTCTGCTTATGTAGGCTATAATTGCACCTTGCTGCAGTGGAAGTGTACCTAACACTGCAAAAGGTAGTGAATTGAAGTTTTAAAAAGGGGGGAAGTAAATAGTCTTCATCCTGTGTGCAGCATAGCCACAAACCCACTTTTTAATGTCTGTGCTGGCCTTAGAGAATGCTATCTGGTGTATCAGTGTTATCTGGCAGAGGACTTAAGCACAGACCCACATTTTCTCTTTCTGGCAGTTGCAAAGAACCTTATGTGTTTCTCAATGAATTGCTGTGATGGATACCCTGAGAAATTTAGAGGACACAGCCCACAAAGGCTTTCCATGTATTTTCAACTGAATCATTTCTGCTGATAGAGAGGAGACTGCTGCAAGAGTTGCAGAGACCCATTTCCTCTTTATTCCATGTCGAGGGTAGGATCAGCAATAATTGACACAAGGTCTCCTGTATAAAGTGCCAGTATTTGTGTTTAATGCTTGTGGCGTGTCCTCCAAGTAATTACAAATCCCTTTGTAACTGTTAATCACATTTAATGAGTCAAATTGCTGTTGTTGCTGCAGTTTTAAACAGTGACAGCTATAGTAACTGTAATAGGTTAAGTCTGTTTGAAGCCAATGTCTTGGACATTTTGATTTATTCTATTAACAGCTGAAACAGAATAATTTTCTCTGTGCATGCTGCTAGATTATAGCATTATGACATACTTTGACTTACGTTATTTTGTTTTGTTGAAGTTTGCATTTACAATGGGTATGAGCAGCTACCACAATTTAGCTGAGACACAGCAACTTCTCTCACCTCTCAGCCCCTAGTGTAATGAGAAGCATAAGGGTCATCTTATCATAAACTTGTTTGGGACAGCTGTCTGAAAGAATAGGAAGCATCTTACAGACATTCCTCAGTATGAAGAGCACTGGGGATGTACGGGAGGGTGTAGGTTTTGATGACTGGTACAATAGGAAGACCAAAGCAACTCTAAATAAGTAGCAGAAAGCCAGACCAGAATAAAGAATACTGTGGTACAACACTGCAGAAAAAGATGTGCTAAAAATCTTTCGAGCTAAGGGCTAGGTGGTACAGAATTTGCAACGGTACTACACATTGCTTGAATGATGTCGTGTCGGGGAACCAAGACCTTGCCCATTCTTTGCATCAATGAAATACCCAGATCTACTTAATAAATTCTTTACCTGAAAAAAGTGGTCAAGCGCCAAAACCAACTAGCAGGTATAACAATATATAAACATTGTATGTTGATAATAATATGGAGTATATTCCTGTTTTGATATCTGGAAACCAATTTCAGTACAATAGGGAGAAAGGGAAAAGAGTTTCCTTGTATGACAATGATTTTGTTCTTTTTACAAATAACATAGAAGGTGGAGACATAGTGATTTTTCTAAAGGATAATTAACTTCAAAAACTACTTCTTAAAGTTGCCTTACTATCCTTTTTGACCCTTTTTCTTGAAAAAAGAAAAAATTCTGATATTTGAAAACTCCATCTACTTGCAAAAATGAATACAAATTCTACAAAGTCTGGTCTTGTTTGATTTTCCACAGTTCCCAGCAACTTATACTGTGAACTCTCCCACTGTACTCACAGTGATAGGACTACTGAGTTTTCTTCAAACAATATCTTTCTCTGACTTCTAACTATTCACTGAGTGTAAGCAAGTGATAACTAGAACAATGTCTCACACCAAATTTTTAGTAGTCTGACACTTCCTTTCTCATTGAATTGGTCTTCATATTCCCTGATGTATACAAGGTCCTACTGAGGTGGCATAGCCCACTGCCTCCTACATGACATTAGCTGGTGTCAGAAAAGAAAACATGAAACCCTGTAATAGCTCACAGTAGAAAAAAAAAAAAAACAGCACATAAAAATCCTCACAAAAATTCCTGAAAGCCACAAGTTGACTTCTGCTTGACATCCTAACAGTTTTATAATTCATAGATAGAAGAGTGAATTCTGTCTAATGTAGAATCTCTTGATATTTTCATTAAATGCAGGGATTATGTCTGGGAGCTTCTTTTGTAAAAATGTACTTGCTCAAACAAAAGATAGAGTATACTGCAAATTCTGACTTAATTTTGATCTCTCAGTTTAATTTTGTCTTTCTTTTTTTCTCTACAATATGTGATAAAACTAGAAATTCTTCTCTTAAATACTTCTCTTCATGAGTCAGTGAAGGACATAGACTGAAAAAACAAAATGAAGTTGCTTATGTAATTACTAAGGTGACAAAATGTTAACACTGAACAGGAAGAAAAGCTGTTGGAAAATGAAATACATAAATGTTTTAAATTTAATGACTTAAGACATTTTAAAGTATTTAAGTTACAATAAGTAGAAAACATAGAGAATTTTTAATTTTCTTTTTTTTGTTGTTGCCACATATGATGGTTGAATAGAACTATTCACTTTACTGAAAAGAAACCTTTTATTTACCTGCTTTAAATTGTAGATTTTGTAATGTAAATTTTAACTTCAAAGTATTATGTGTGCAGTGTTCTGAAGCACGTTTTCACTTGTTTCCCAGTATGTAACTGCTCCCCTCAGTAGGAGGGCAAGATAGAAGATACCGTGAGTGGAATTAGAGGGCTCTTCAATTAATATGAACAGTCAGGTCCGTTCCCATATTTTAAGTCTTGTACTTCCTGATGGATTTCAAAGTCTATTTTGTTCTGCCCACCCATAGTGTAACCTGAGCTCTTGCTAGTTAGAATTTCTGAATATTACAATTGGTTTGTATGATTTATGTTCTCTAAGTGCTGCTGTCTGTTAGCTGTCATTTGTCTGGCAGGAATCTGTAGCCACCTGTCATGGCGTAAATACAGTTTTCTACAGTATCTTGTGCTATGCAGCCTTATCTAAGCTGAAGATGTGTCATGGTTCCATGTTTTATCTTTATATTTTAATTTACTATTCCAAGTCTCGTGCCAAAATAATTTCCTGAAACTTGTGTCTATCTTGATGCAGACAATTGTAGTTCTCTCTTTTACATGTAGCCTCCCTCTTTTGCATGCATATATAATTTTGTAGAAGGTGGAAATACGTATAATCTGATGGAGTGCATACACCTACCTTTTAAGAATATCTTATATGCACACGTAGATGCCTGAAGATCAGAAGTCTTAAGCAGGTTTTTCCAGGTTATCAAAATGCCCTAGGTTTCTGCTTCCCATGGTAAAACTTATGTGAGATATTGGTTAGGAAATGTGTGTAAAAATCTCCTCAGAAAGTCTGTGAAGGTGAATAATACATTGTTTGCCCTTCTGTTAACTCAGAGACTCCCTCCGAAGATGGGCAGATGTCCCATATCCTTCCTGGTTCATCAGGAATCACTTTAGTCCCTACCATTTGTGCTTATTCCAGGGTCCAACTGAGCACCGTAAGTGCAGAAATTGCAGAAACGTGCCATCTAGCTCAGGTACTCGAAACAGTTTGAATGTGCATCCTGGAACAGGGAGCAGGACAAAATAGCCTGGGATGAGCCCCGTGCTGTCATCCTATCTTGCTATTGAGGTCCAAAGAAGTTATCTGCAAGCAAGATGGGTTATCTTTATTTTACACAGGAGTCTGCAGTGCTTGTGTACCACTGTCCACTGAGATGTAAGGGATTCCCTGATCTGTGCAAAGGAGAATGACCTGCACCTGTACTTCATCTTTTTGGGGGATGCTTCTTGGCCTGTGCTGGAAGCCCAGGGTGCTCCCTTAGTCCTGACTTGCTGTGTCAGCCCTGCCTTCTGCCACCTGCGACACCTTCTCCTGGGGGTGCCTGAGAGAGGGCTTAGTGGCAGAGATGCCCTCAAATACCTGTTTTCCAGGGGAGGCAGCGAATGCTTTGGGTGTGGAGTGATGAGGGCCACATGTGAGGAGTTCCCTGAAGGCATTGAGGTGGGCCAATAGTTTAAGCATTGTAGGAGATCATATTCATTTAATGAGATCTTGGCTAGTCTGATATTCATAGTAGTTTCATTTCTCTTGCCCTTTCCCACCCTACCAAGGAGTAGTGATTAAGAACTATTTTTTGGTTGATTGCTTTTTAATTTCACTGCTTTAAGTGGTGAAACCGGATAAGATATATGAAATGCATTATACTGCTTGCACTTTATGGCTACTCAGCTTTCTAGAGTTGCATTAAAGCCAAAAGGATCAGGACCAAAAACGACATCTGCCCTTTGAAACCAGATTTGCTTAAACACTTCCATATATCTCATAGCCTGGGGTGAAAAAGCTTGTAGCCTTTCAGCTGTGACTTGCAAGCAGTTCGGATGCCGTTCTCGTGCTAAGACGATCGCACACGGCTGTCAGCAGCGCTGTCCTGGCATGCGACAGCTAGACATACGGCCTCTGGCTGCAGGAGGAGGTGAGCAAGCAGGAGATGGGGAGACCCAGCGTCAGCAGGAAATGTGACACCGAGCTCTGTGGTCTGCGCTCCCCCAAACTACGGCAAGATAGATGAATTCTCGTTGCACTGTTATCACCTTCGTCCTCTGAACTATCTCTGGAGCTTCCCCTGCTCTGCAGATCTCAGGGTGCGTAGTATGTATTACGTGGCCTTTGATCCTGTGAAGATTTTAAATGCTTGCAGGAAAAGGATAGCCACCCTGATTGCAAGTCCTTAAAACAGTTTTACATAAAGGCATAAAAGGCTATTTTGTTGTGTCTTCTTTAAATACAGTACCAATACTTTTTCCTTTTGATCGTATTTTAATAAAACCATGTTTCCCTTGTTTCGCTGCTCTAAGCCATCCCCTGTGTAAATGATTTTCATTTGGTCCCGTGGTTGACTGAAATACTGAGTCTGTTGAAAGAAAATATTCTTGAGACATTCTGTGCCTGCAGAGCTTCCTTGAAACTAGCATTTGAGACTTTGGGATGGTAAAATGTCAAAATTGCAAATGTATACACTGGCAAATGTACACCTGCACATACAGACATGTATGCTTGCAGACAAAAATACCATGTGGCAGAATATTACTACTATTTATTTTGCTGCATACTTGTCACATTGCTCTGTTTTTATATGTTTATGCCAATTTCAGAAAGAAAAAAATTGTGTCTGTGTTTTTTATTTTTTTTTAATTAATCTGCTGAAGAGGCTTTAAAAAACATGAGGAATGAGAGCGGAAATTAATGTTATGATAGGTGAGCACACTGGGTGTGGGATGCAACCAGTTAACAGAAAACAGCTGAACTATTTCCAATGTAATAGAAGTGTTGAAAAGTAAAATAGTTATCATAGAATGAGAGCACACATCTCTATTGATATAAAAATAGCAAAGAGAGCCAATTTGTTCTTACTGGCATGCAAATAACAAATAGAACTTCCCAATTGAATACAAGAGTAATTATGATAATAATGCTTCAAATTGTACATTTTTAGGTGAGGATTCTCAGATAGTTTTACAAAGGAATAGGTCAGAATTATTACTGTAAGAACAACAAAGGAGGACAAACCCCCATCATATCAAAAATATCCATTCAAAATCTGTTGGCAGATGCTAAAAACAAGACCAGATGTGTAGATATAGAGGAATTGCTATATCCTTGCTGGGGTGGTAATTTATGGAGAGGATTTGTTGTGGAATTCACCCCTTGCTGCAGAATTGTTGTCTCCATTCTGAGGGTGTGTCCACACTTGTGAAGCTACTGGAATTTATTGAAATAATTATTCCAGAATAATTTGGTAAGTTTCCAGAGAAGCTCCCAGCCCTAGTTTGAAAATGTTTCTGGCCCTGAAGTTTGAGAAAATATGTGGTTTTATTTGTATGGTTGTATGGAAATTGAGTTGTCTTCCTGAGGTCACAGAGAATGCCAGAAATAATAACGTTGAGAGATGGGATCTGCCCTGTACCAGGCTTGTTTAAACTCAAAAAGGCAAGTCCACAGAGTAGTAAAGATAAAATGTAGACTGAATGATGAAATAAAAACAATTCACTATCAGATAGCACAGAAGTAGCATTACTGAATATGTACTTCATATTAAAACAGTAACCTGAATTTTAAGGAGCTGTGAGGTTGTAGATTCCTGACAATTTACACTCGTGTACTATAAAATTTGGGGTCCTTCCTGAAAACAGTAATACCCAGCTTTCTGCAGAGCACATGAAATCTCCAACAGAAGCTGCACATTATGAGTTGCACTTCCTGAGGCCTCAGTAGGAAGACTATCTTACGGGATAAAACTACAGATGCTCTCAAACGCAAACTACTATAGCTCTGTATAAGAACCTTATACCCTACAGAGACTCACACATGAATAACTCCTGATAGAGGTGACATACTCATGTGGGGTCAGTTAGGTATGAGGAGAAACATTGGTCAATTCAACTGAGTGCCTCAGGATCTAGAATCTATATTATATTGTCATCACATAGTCTACAGAAATATTAATAATTTATCTTCCACTTCAGTGAAATAAATTGTTTCATTTAAAACATGTGCACATATGGGAGAAGTTATTAAAAAAATCTTAGTGTATTGAGATGGGCAATAGTGATTTACTAGTAGAATCAGTTCTGATCTGTGGGATGGAGAATCTGCATTCTGTAAGAAAAGTATCCATCTTCTCTTTCTCACACCATATTTCCTTTTATAAACTATCTCATGTTCACTCTACTTGCTTCTTTTTAAAAAAGAATAGTCCCAACTTTTATAACACATTTTATTTAGAATTTTTAACGTTGTCTCTAGGCTCATTCTTTTCTCCTTGATCTATATATTTTTTTTTTTAGGTAGATAAGTAAAATATAATCCATCCTTCAAATACTACGTGTACTATTGTTTTATCTAGGGGTATTTTATTTTATCCTTTAAAAATCAGTGCTAGAATCTCTCATCTGCGTTTGATTTCTTCTATATGTTGTGTACATAATGATCTCAAATATGTCCAACACCGTAATGAAAACCTTTTTGTGGAAAGTTGAAATTAAATTCACATGAAAATATATGAATATTCAAAAAATGCTTTTTTTTTTTTCCAAAGGACATTAACTTGTACATACCTTCAGGAATGCCATTTGCTCTCCTATTGCCAGTTGTCTTCCTTCAGATCACTCCTTTTGAATATTGTGGCAATCAGTTCTTTTTGGCAGGATTCATCTCACCTAACTTAAGCTACCCAAAGCTGGAGGCTAAAACAGTTATTTACATTTTCTTATTAGCTCGAGGAGACAAAGAAGGGCTTTCAGGGAGGTTTCATCCTGCCTTTAACAAGATGCCCAAGACAGGTGGGGTGGCTCAGCCTCCAGTGGTGCTCATCTTTGTCCACTGCCTGCACGTGGGGTGTAGGGGTGACCAGTGTAGACACCTAAGGCACCAAACTCCCAGATAGCTTTGATTAGGTGAAATGAATATGTCCTGACAGTCTAAACCAGTCTAACAAGCTGTGTTTCTGCAACACCCTCAACAGCATAGGTGTCAGTGCAAAACAGTGGGATCCTGCCTGCTGAAAATGATCCTTTTCACTTTTTTTTTTTTTTCTTTTTTTCCCCCTTATGATTTGTTTTCTGGAAATGTATATTGTATGGTTCATGTGTATTTTTTTTTAATTTTAGTTTAATGAGAACACTACCTATCTCAGACACCTTTCATGCCTTTGAAAGTATTGGTACTTGAAAATAAGTGCTAGATAACCCAAACCCAATTCACTATAAATCAGAAACAGGGAGAAGGAAATCACATGTCTGAAGGGTATCACCAGGAAAAATACTCGCTCTGGAGTAAATTTTCCAAATACTGCTATTTTGCTTACAGAGAATGTAGCCATAAGCATACAGTACTTAATTAACTGTTTAGCCCCTTTCATAGTCACTTATGACAAATTTTAATGTTTCTGTTCTACTTGTTCTGTTCTAAAAAGTTCAATGAGATCATGGACCACTATTTGGTTATTTACTTACTCATTTTCAGAGGAGCATTTCTGAATTTCTTATCCCAATTTCATGAGAATTTTTAAATTCTTGTGCAAAAAATACTGTTTTTTAAATGACAGTTGCTAAGTAACCTTTTTGGCCTTTATTGACCAAGCTCATCTCTTCTTTTTTGTTTTGTTTTGTTTTGTTTTAAACTAACAACTTTTGATCATCAGGAAAAACAGCTAGTTTCTACAACAGTGAATTATTTTGTTCACTCATTTTAAATTTCTTAAAAACCTGTGAATGAAGCAATCCAGCTCTGATTTTAAGGGACTGACTCAGAGACACTGAAGTCAGAGGTAGTCCTTTTGCTGATTTCAGTAGACTTTGAGGATCTAAGTGATTAGTTTGTCCTAACTTGTTCCTGTCTAAAGTGTTTCAAATTCACGGGAGTAACAGAAAGCTACTGCTGGGGATATTTATGTTCTTGTTTCTAAATGTAAAATTGCTTTGATGTACAGATATAACAGAATATAATCTAAAATACTCTACAGAGTATGTTATGAACCAGTGATATTTTTCAGTTCAAAAACACATGATTCACTACTTAAAGACAGTTTTAATGTATTTCAAATGTCAGTGTTTTTAAAAGTTCCAAGGAGTAGTAGACAAATGTGATTTTTTTGTGCCCATGATTATCTTAACAGGTGAAGATAAAAGGAGATTAAACACCTGTAATAGAAGTATGTAAAGCTCACTTCAACTTCTTTGGGGGGAAGGAAGAACATTTAAAATAACAAATTATCTTTAAATACTGAAACAATAGTATATTTTTCTATACTGTTGTTAGCCATACTTGAATACTTAGCATCAAGATGGTTTGTGCAAAAGACAATGTAGAAATGATCCTCAATGCTCTTATGTGAAACTTTGTTCTGATATTGAGATGCTTGGGGAAGAAGTAAATTATGATAAGGACAGATTGTGAATGCAAGATCATCTGAACAAATTGGGAAATTTACTGTAAAGAAATGTTTGGGTACGCGTCCATATGCTGAAAGGAGTATTCAGGCCATAATTACAGGTGAGGGGCCCGTGAAGGAAAGACTGGAGAAGGCCTGAGCATCGTGATGGGATGCCATGAACACCTCTCCTGGGTGAGTTTGTGCGGATGGGCTCTGTGGGGCCTCTGTGTGTGCATGCAGAAATAGTGACCTGAAAACATCAGGCTGAAGAAAGAAAAATGGCGTGCTGAGAAGCAGTGGGTGAAAGTCTGTCAGGAGCTGACAGGGTCTGGCTGGAGTGTGGCTCCAGATGGTCGTGGAACTCGGAGGGAAAAAAAAAAGTGCAAGGGTCTCATGTCTACATGTCAAGAAGGTGAAGGGCTTTAGGAATGACCAGAGTCCTCAAAAACTTGCCTTGGGGTGAGAGTCAACAAACGTGTAAGTACCTATATCAAAACCAGAAACTCACTATGAAAAGGCTTTTTGAACTCTAAAGCAAACTAGGCTTTAATAACATCCAGTTGGTGCAAGATGAAGCAGATAAATGTAAACTACAAATAAAGCACACATTTTTAATAGAGTTGTTAATTAAACTCTGGAACAATTTATCATGGGTTGTGGTAGTTTTACCATCACTGGAATAATTTAAATCAAGTTCATATGTGTTTCTAGAGGACTCTGCCAGTTGAAAGGGGAGTTAATTCAAGGCAGTCCTGTGGCCATTATTATTCAGAAAGTTAGGTTAGATGATCTCAGTAGTTTCTGGCCTGGTTAAATATTAATCTAACAAAAAACGCTTTGTCTATGTAGAATGAGAAAAATTAGCTATAATCAGAAGCAAATAATACATCACAATCTCTTTCAAACCAAAGGTAGCCTCAGGAGAGAGCAGGGGCTGGACAGGTGGCTGGGGATCTTTCAAGACAGTTAAAGATATAAAAGGAACTGGGGATGTAAAATAGCCAATTAAATAACATAAAAATGGAAAGCAGTAAAAACATTTATCTTCTGGGAAAAAAATAATTTTTTTACATGCTTTTAAGGAACGATTGGAGGGAAGTGGGGAAACGTACATACAAGACACGAAGATAGCATGGTCAGAGATTAATTATGATAATTATCTTGTGTGTCATCCTAGGCTTTATTCTAATCTGTCAGGTTTCTTCCCATTACCATTAATGTAGCAGTCGCAGGGATATGCAGAGCTGGCATAGCAATGAAATAAGGCAGCCTAATCTGTTTTTAAAATGTCTGTAATGAAAGGGACTGCAAAAATACTCCCAAACAATACTCCAAAGTAGCGTAAAGGATCAAGTTTTCTATACAGTTGGTTAATTGCAATGTTCTGTAAAAGAGCTGCTCAGGACCCTAGGCTATATCTGACACTGATGGAGGGGTGGAATTAGCCCATCTCACTGGCACCAGGCTTGTGTGCAG
Organism: Tyto alba; assembly: GCF_018691265.1. Lineage (NCBI taxonomy): Eukaryota > Metazoa > Chordata > Aves > Strigiformes > Tytonidae > Tyto > Tyto alba. The sequence goes on along the minus strand of NW_024881282.1, from coordinate 20,920,021 downwards.
GATCTCCTGGTTGCAGCCTGGTCGTGGCTCTGTGTGGTCCACCTGATCCCACTTCTTCTCGGGGAGGAGATTCATGTAGGGAAATAATTTTTAGTCTGTATCCTGGGACATATCTGAGGTGTCCCCAGGTAAAATGTGGGTGAGGATATCCTATATTTGGAGCAAGGGGATATTCCTCCATCCCAAGCTTCTGTGAAAGGAGGTCACAGCAATACAGTTGCAGAGCTTGGAAATTCTCTCTCTAAGATAATTGTTGGGTCTTTAAATTAATTTATAGGAAAGCTTTAAGTGTAGCACCACCTACCAAATCTTCAAAGCTGGATTTTAATCCAGGCTCTGGATCAAAGGCACTTCTGCTTTGCAAAGGAGAGCAAATTATGTCTCTGCATGACAGGCAGACCTGTAGGTTGCACCCCACTGTGGCGGGAAATGTAGCACCAGGAAAGGACCCACCTGCACATTAACTGAAGATGGGTCACTTTTTTTTTTTTTTTTTTTGTCATAAAACTCCCATTCAGCAGCAGGGACTCGAGCTCTGAGAGTGGTCTGCGGCCTCTGTGGGGAGGTGGCAGCTGGGGAGGGTTGTGGCTGGTTGTCACTGCCACTTCTTCATGCCCCAGCCGCGCTCTGCCTCGAGGCACGTGCAGTTTGTTTCTCCTAAACAAACCAGATGGGAGCGTAAGCCCAAATCAGGGTTAATTCCTTTCATCTTTACTTCAGCCTTTTTGTGTTAGCATGTGGTGCTCAAAAAAGAACTACCTGGTGACCTCTGTAGCATGCAGTGTGTGTCCCTTGGGGCTGGAGTCCCAAGGACATGGAACAGCCCAAGTGGTATCTGTCCTTGTGGTTTTGCTCTAACTCTGTTATACTTGCTCACATGTGATACTGAGCATTAATCTGACCACCAAGAAGCCTGAGATAAAGGGACTGGAGAAGTGGCTGATACTCATTTTCTACACTCACGTCTCCTCTGTACCAAATGGGACCATTGTACAGCTTAGTTTTATACACTTACACACACTTGCCATCTCAATATTGTACTTCAGCGAATGTTATGGACACAACCCACAAAAACCTGTTTGTTGTTTTTTTTTTTTTTTTGGTAGGGTTTGTTTTTTTTTTTTTTTGTAGCGCCCAGTTGTGCCTGCAGGTGATATCTCAATAATTTATTTTCTCCCACAGATTGCATTTTTGGACACAGGAGTGCCAGTGACTCAGTGGTCATAACTTCTCTTAGTTATTCTTCTCAGACAGCAGCATAACTAGCGGCAAAACATATGCAAAATGAGAGCACAAAGCTTTCACTTTGTGGCCAGCTGAGGAGAGGAGAATCTACTTAACCCAAAAGCATAACCTGGGAGGCAAGTAGGGCAAGTGCACAAAAAATGTTTCAAAAATGTAAAGTTGACATCCAAAGGGTTAACTATCATACAGCTGATTAACTATTTCAGTGTTGCAGCTGCTTTTGTAGAAGCTTGTCAGAGAGAAAAAAAAAATGTAATAAATGTTCATTTAAAAACCTGTTTTCTTTATCCTTTGCCTTTGTGCTAGTTTTCAGGGCATAATGAAGATATCCTTTAAAGTCTGAGGTTTTAAAATTAAGTAATTTAAAAAATTATAAACACAAAAAGTCAGGCACTTTAAAACATGTGAAACCAGATGACATTTTCATTTGCATCTCATTCAGTTTGATGGTTTTGCATCAGATGGGGCTGGGGAAAAAATCCTTAAAGACCTTTTCTGCATTCTGGCAACAAACAAGGGAAAAAGAGACTGCGTGGTGGTGGCTGCATGGGAAAGCAAGGCTGAAAGGAAAAAAGGACTGAAAAGCTGAAAGAGGGAAACCTCATTTCAGTGTGAACTTTGATTCTGCAAATGTTGATGCAGATGCCAAATTTCTTCTAATTCAAGGCTTCAGGATTCAGTCTTTTATAGATGCATTGCTAAGCTCCTAACGAGGATTAGTTTTTCCTACCTGGACTGCAGAGATGAAGTTAACATTCATTGTATTTTTCATTACACCTTATATTTTTTCTCATTACATTTCACAGAATTTTTATTAATTCCATCTTTCCTTTCTTTACAAGTTTTTATACATGGTGACAGGACTTGCATTTGCAGTAATTCACTAAGACATATCAAATCTACCTTCTTCAGTCACTGACATTATATTAATCTGATCACTGAATAGCATAATTTGGATCACTTTACCAAAAGGAAGATGAAATAGTATTAGACCTTGAGTTAAGAAGAGATAACACTAAGTTATGTACAAAAATATAAACAAAAGTTATGAGGGGATCTGGGAAATAGAAACTTCAAGTCTTTGTCCCAGTGTAGTCCAGATGTGGGACTCATCTGGTGCATGGAGGAGCCACCTCAGTGGTGGTGTCCCTATGGCTGAAGCTGGTTTCTTCTGCTCCCTGCAGAAAGGTCCTTGTGTACCAAGGGAGAAGAAGGGAGCATGTGGAAATGGTTTGTTAAGCCTGGAGAACAGGCTTTGTCAAGAAAGGTGAAAACTGAGTGCTTTATGCACCACAGTCTGCAACAGATGACCCACTTTCTGCAAAAAGAAATCTGTGAAGGTTATAAAAATCATAAACTAAGCAATGCACATTCCCTAGGAGAAATCTGTGTCAAGACCACAGGAGTTTATTCTTTTTTGGCCTGAGTTTTCTCTAGCTCTCACTGAGTGTTCTACAATATTATCTCTATCATAATAATGGTGGCTATTAAATTATCAAGAAATCTGTGGCATACTTCTTGGTGCTGTCAGTTGTCAGCCTAATTTTGGTTAAAATAATTTATGCATGAATTTTGCACCACCTTCTAGCAAATGAACTTCTTTTCAGATGTCAAAGAAGGCTATTTTGCCCTATGATTTGCTGTGTCCTTAAAATGAAGAAGATATTAATCTTTATTAAAACACGTAACTACCATTCTGGGAAAATATTCAGCTCCCTTTCACCACCTTGTTAACAAGTTATAAATGGTTTTGAGTGATAGCAGTACATGACAGGTTGTAGAGTGTCATATAACATAGAGAAATAGCCAAGTATCTGAGGGAGATTGAATACAGCTCTCAGGAATTTTTGCTGGTCTCTGTTCCAGTTCAAAACAGTGAAATAAGAGGCTAAGGGCTAAAATCAGTCTTCACAGTGTTTGTGCTTAGTAATGTTTATTTTCTGTGTCCTAAAGCCAGTGAGAAGCTTTGTAGTTAGAAATATAACATCTTGTGTTAGAGTGGCACCTGAGCCCTCAAATGCATAAACTGCAGCTTTATTTTTGTATCCTTTCATCCCACTCTTGACTGGCACCTGGTGGTGCAACCATAAAATGAGTAATATAGAAAAAAAGAAAAATGTGGAGAAAACAAACAAACAAAAAATTGTTTCAGCATATCGTCTAGGTTTGGCTCTCATTGCTTCTTATAAGGCATGCATTGTCTTCATTTTTGATTAGTTTTAAGGCACAGTTTTAAGGTCTGTAACACAGAAATCATGTGAAGATAACTGAGCTAGCTTTTTGCAGACATTACATTCTGTTCATAACGTACGTTTTTTTCCTGCTCTAAAAGCAGAGGAGACATCCTCTCCCCACTTCACCTCTGCCTACCCATGAGATCGAAATTACACCTACTTGTGCCAGCATGGGCCAAGTGAGCCCTGGGGGGATTCACCTGAGTGCTCCTACTACCTTCCCACCTTCGAAATTTCTGGATGAGTGGAGCAACAGTACTTGGTGAAAGCTCCTTAACATCCCTCTACCAAATAAAGACTGGGGAAAGGGCTAAGCCGCTTGCTTTCCAGGCACCCCACTTGCGCCTTTATCACAGCTGGCCCTGCCATTGTAGAGGATCTCACAAGAGATGATTGCTCTCTGGCAAGGGTGAGCCAGTCTCCAGGCCTCTCTAAGCAGGCTTAATTTAGGCAGAGAATCAGAGAGCTGCAGTGAGTTTCTCAAGTCTCCTGCTCTACTTCAGTGATGGTAGGAGAGAGTGAGTCTGGCCCATTATGCTCATTCCAGATTTTGATCCTTTTGCTCAAAAGATGGGATAATCTAATCCAACATTCTCATGAAATTCAAATAACTATTTTTTAATAATAGGACATCCATATACATTTTTCGCAGGGATCATGGGAACACTTAATTCTCGAGATGTATAGTCTGGGGGTGGGGCTTTTCCTGTGAAATGAGTGTGTTCAAATGCCCTTGGACTGGTGGGGACTTGGAAGATGGGTCTCACACCTCCTAAGGAGTGCATCAATAATTTTATTACATGATACAAAACTGTATAAAATGGACATAATAGCAGCATTTACATAAAGCATAAACACATAAATATATAACAGCTTTATTTTGCAAAAGTCATGTATCATCACCTATGGGGTTTTACTGCTAAAGTCATTATTCTATTGAAGACTTGGGTATGTTCTTCAGCAGAGGTATATGCTTTACTCCAAAATTGTGAGACAGGGCCATGGGGACATACCTCAATAATACCAGACAGAAAAAATGAATCAAAAAGCTCTTGTATGTCTTGGAGGAGTGCTCTGGTGCGCTGTTATTGTGGAGAAGGCTTCATTTGGTGGATTTTTTGGAGGTTTCACAGTGGGTTTGGGACGGCAGATCAAGGAGAAGTTTAAAGATGTGCTGGCCGGGTCTGAGTTGGAGTGGGCTGTGAGCAGACCCTGCAGTGGGGTGCTGCACCCTCAGGCCCCCAGGGAAGATGCTGGGACCTTCCCTTCTCTCCGTATTTCCTGCTGCCATGTCAAGATTCCATTTGTAGATGCTTCATACTCCACCAGATCGCGTTGGTTATGAATTTGAATTGTACCCCAGCACCTAAACATTCATGTAGCATCACTCCACAGCAGTGCTCCAAGCATTTAACTCTTCTGCAGAGTTTGACATTGATGGGTATTAAAATGACATAGTCATGACAGAAGTGCTGAAGATCCTAATGAAGTGTAACATAAACAGTCCTGTGTAGCTGAGTTAGTGCCCTTGCCAATATGAGTTTTCAGCTGAGTCAATAATATTGCTTCGTGTTATGTTGGAAAAATGTTCTTCTCGTGTTTGTGGGCTCCTTTTACCTCAAACACAGGGACTGTATATTAGTCACAGTAATAAAACCATAAACTGAGAAGCCTGATACTGTCATTAGAGATATCATATTTGATATTTTATTTTTCAAAGTAATTGTATTTACAATTTTTAAAGCCTGAAGGCTGAATCACAATATAGAGTATCTAGTTTCATATACCAGATAAGTGCTTAGGAAAGATTGAAATCAGTTGTGCTATTGTAAAGTTTTAAAGTTCAAAGGGTTTGTGATCTGTAAAAAATGTTTAGATGTAATCTTAAGGCAAGTAATTAGGCACTTAGGGCTTCATTTGGAAATGTGCTTCACAATCACAATTCATTTTATTCCATCAGTCTTAGCTTGGGACCCAGTACTGTAGTGTATTAACAGGGGATTTGATAAACCTCCTTAGTGCTAAATTACAGGAACATCATGGCTGAAGTGGCATTGCAGCACACACCCCTTTTACTTCCACTTAGTCAGCTTAATCCATGAAGTTATTGAAATATTATATTATAAAAGCCCCTGATAACTGTTGTTTTTGTTTTGTTTTGTTTTGTTTTTTTTTTTAATCTTGTAAACTTCTGCTCACATCAGTGTGCTGGGTTTCTGTGGCAGGGTTTTTGGTAGCAGGGGAAGGGGCTACAGCAGTGACCCCTGTGAGAAGCTTCTTCAGGGCTCCCCTGGCTCCAAGTCGGACCCAGCTCTGCACCAGGGCCAAGCCAGTTAGTGACGGTGGCTGCACCTCTGCGAGAACATATCTAAGAAGGGGAACCTGAGAGCAGGTTGGGGACTTGTGAGGAGGAATTATGAGAAAGATGAACACCCAGGTCAGCGGAAGGAAGGAGAAAGAGGTGGGGGAGATGTGCCGGAGCAGAGACCCCTGTATCCCGTGGAGGTCACCAGTGGAGCAGAGATCCACCTGCAGCCTGTGGAGGAGCCCACGCCAGGACAGGCAGATGCACCAAAAGGAGGCCGGGACTCTGAGGGGAGAAGCGGCCCCCGCTGTGGTGGTTCAGCACTGGGAGGACTGGAACACGCAGGGGGGACCCACACCGGGGCAGCTCGGGAACGGCTGCGGCCCATGGGGAGGACTCACTGCAGAGAAGGTTCGTGTAGGACTGTCTGCAGGGAGAGGGGGGGCATGTGGAGCCGGGGAGGGATGTGCGGTGCTCACCCCACCTCCCCAGAAGGAAGGAGCAGGAGCTGACTGTAACCCCCATCCCTGCCCCTGCGCTGCTGGGGGAGGAGGGGGAGAGATGGGGAGCAGAGCTGAGCCCGGGGAGAAGGGAGGGGTGGAGGGAGATGTTTTTTGGATGTGGTGGCACTTCTTACTGTCCCACCTTGTCTGTTAAGTGTTGTCTTCGTTAGCATTTGAATTAAAGTGATGCTCTTATTTTCTTCCCCTAACAAGCCTGTCTTTTGCTGTAACTTTAATGGGTGAGCTGCCCCTCCCTGTCCGTATCTGGATTCCTGATCCATTTAGCTTATTTTTTCTCTTTCCTATTCCTAAGAGGGGAAGGGGTGAGTAAACAGCTGCATGGTGCTCAGTTGCCCCCTGGGCTCAAACCACGACAGTGAACGGTGTTACTGAAGTCCAGGGAACAACGTGGCAGGGAACACACAGATCACAAATAGTCCTGCAGCAATATTAGAGGTACCACACAGAGAGTTCAGTGGAGAGCAACCTGCAGTTTAGCATTTGCAGACTTAGATCTTCACATCTGCTGCTTCAGTCTGCCAGGCAAGCTGCGTAGCTGTGGGGATCCCTGGCTTCACAGAAACACATGCCCCAGAGGTCGCTGCTTGAGGCTGTAGCTCCATGCAGTGAGCTGAGCAGTGGAGCTGAGACCTTTCTAGTAAGTCTGTGAGCTGCTTTGAACACAAGATCCTGCAGCCCCTTTTCCCACAATCTTTTCATCTAGTACAGGATGATATATACAGCCATCTGTGCCAGAACTGAATTTCATCCATAAAGACTAGAGAAAGAAATAATGGTTTGCAGGTTTATATCCATATTCATCATGAGAGAATTTGTTTTAATGAAAAAGAAAAAGGCTAAGGCTTTATCTTAGAGCTAGCTATGTTAAATTCATTGGAAAAATAGTTCTGAGAGGCTGAAAAGGAATGTATCTACATATATATGGAGAATGGAAAAATACAGACCTTTATGCTGTGTCTATACGGGTAAGCGTGGGCACTTGCATCTCTGAACTTGCAAGACAAGGGCTTGGACTAACATCCATGCAAACATACTACTGTAGTATGAGCTACTTAATACTGCTTCCCAGCAAAATTTATTACCTTAAACTCAGGGCTCTGTTAATACAGACAGCTTCATGTTTTGCCAGGCTTGAGAGATGGGTATGGCAGATGTGCAACTGTTGGTACCAAAGTAAGTAGACATGCCCACAAGTCTCTGCACAGCTGTAGGACTCAGCTTGCTTTTGACCTTTTCATAGCTACTTAAAAAAAAAAAAAAAAAAAAAAAAATTCACCCCTTTTATTATTCTATCTGTATTCGTGGGCCAGTGTGCACCTCAGAGGATGCTCCCAGCCCTGTGGGTGCCAGGGAACATGATGTCAAGAGGCAGAGTGAGCCTTGAGCAGCCAGACAGCCAGGACACGTGCATGGTTTGAGAGGGCTTAGGGGAGAGGTGCCTATGGCTGAGCACAGCGTGTGCTGCAAAGCCCAGCACCCTTTTATCTTTCTTTCCCCAGAACCAGCTGGAGTGAAGCTATCAGGTAAACAGTTTATCCTGGGAATGAAGGCAAAACTACAAAAGAAGTACAAAAGAAACAGTAAACTTTGATTTTTTTCTTTTATAATAATTCTTAAAACACATTTTTTACAGCTGCCTTCCTCCCAGTATTTTTAATCTCCTCTCTTTCCTACAGCAGTTGCCTGGATTCTTGTCTTGCTTGTATTCTCTGATTTGGGGCATAAGAAGAGATCATGTTCTTCTCTTTCTGAGGTTCCCAATATTAGATGGTAAACTTGTCGGGGCATACTCATACGTTGCTCATTTCATGTGAGTATGCTTTACTTCTGTGTTTGCAAAGTAACACTTAAGAGAGTTTATTATTAATAACAGTAAATTATTCTACATTTTCTTATCAGATAAAATGAGATCAAGTAGCTGTCAAGACATGTTGGGCAGATATCTACAAAACCAATGATATCTAAAGATCCACAACAAAAAGGAAAAATTGGAAGGTCTTCAGTCAGCTCCTAGCAGCTGCAAATTTTGCTTTGGATGAAATAATGAACCCATCTAAGGGTCTCTCTCTGAAAACAGTCTCACCGAGTTATACTTGTTAGAAGTTGTATTTGGCTTCTCACTTTGATATATTCCCAAAAAAGGAATTGGAACAAACAGCTAGAACTAGGTAAGTCAGGAAGACATCTAAGTAAGATTAGGGTGTATAAATAAATAATAATAATAAAAAAAAGTGGCCTTATATGCAGCTGATTTGCAAAAATAAGACACTTGAGATGCTGCTCAAGTTGCTTTGGTATTACTTACCTAAATCTCTTGCTCATTATTTATATTCAAATGTTACACTATATAATATGATGTGCAAGATAAACCTCCAATCTAAAATCAGCCAGTGCCCTTAGGGCCATGATACAAGTGCTTCTATTTGTATAGTATTTGATTAACTATTATATTCCTCTTGTTTCATAGTTTAGATTTCTGCAATTAAAGTGAGTGGCTGTACTGGCAATTAACAATACAGAAACTAGTGAGGAAGTAAAGGATTAGCGTAGTCGCAAACCCAGTGAAACAGAGGCAAATTATTAGTGCAGAATGGTTTATATTTGCCATTGGGATTCCTGTTCCTTTTTGTGCATGAACAGAAACAATGTTTTCTGCACAAATGCAACTATTTAAGGAAATACATATATAACTACATAAAGATGGATTTACCCTAATTATTATTTTAATTTTTATTTTTGGAGACAATTGTGTCATCTTGTATGACAATGATTTTTTACTTGAAAGTTGTAGCCCTTTGTTGAAAAAATCATTACACAGTGATGTAGCAATCATGATATTCTACTTCTCCACTGTTGTTTTAAGAATTTAATTTATCATACTTTTGGGCAAAACTGATATTAATTTGGAAGTATTTATCTATGTATTTACTTATTTTTGCCAGACTTCCTGGTTGAAGGCACATTCATCAGCCATAAATTAGGGACATCAGAATAATATAGATGCTGTATATTAGGTGAAGGAAATAACTATTTGCCGTTCATATAGTGAAAGATAAAAAATATGCATGTACATGTGTGTGTGTATGCACATACATGTGTGGTAACCCGTTACCCACTCTTTACATCTTCTTTTTATACATGCCTCATTACTTCAGTTGTAATAAAGCCTTTCTGAATGCAGAGCCAAATACGCTTTATTAGGGTAGCAGATAAGGTGTTTCACAAAGTTGAAGACTATAATGCTGTATTTTGTATATATTCCAAACCTTCATTCATCATCATGAAACCAGCTCATGCCCTGCATGCCCCTTACATGCAGCAAGTGATCAAGAAGGTCTCGTCTGACCCTGGTCAGCACACAGTTCAGTTCTCATTTGCTTGCTGAGAAAACAGATGACATATTGAGTATATGCTTCAAGAGCTGCCAAGTCAGAGAATTCACGGATAGGAAGGACTTTGTGCTTTAGATAGCCACAGAGTCCTCCTGTTTACAGTATTAAAACCCACCATATTTTGTCCCTTTTCTTTCTGGCCCAGTAAGTATTAAGCTTTGAAAACAATATTCACATATTAACTGGGAGGCTACTACCAATTCAAACAGTCAGGGCTCCTGTATTCAAAGGGGTGCTGAGATGTGTTGTCTAAATGAATAAACATCAGTTCACATTGTAGAATGGGTGGCAGGCCAAGTTAATCAATAATTTAATTACCAGTGACCCATTTTGCTTACTTCTAGTTGAAGGGGAATTTCTGCATTCTTGCATAAGTTATCATTTATTGAAGTTCTCACAGATGGATTCAGATGATGCTTTTCCTGCCTTAAGGATGAGATGAACTTAATCTAATATTATAAATGAAAACCAGGTGTCCAGATACACATTGTTTTCCTCATAGTTTACATTGCATTTATTTACCTAAAATAATTCCTAACTCAAAATTTGCTGTCAAAAGTTTAACATACTTTCACTTTAGGTGAGTGTGGTTGTGGATGTGATCACTGCAGCAACAGAAAATGACTGTTAGCAATGTTTTTTTAAAGTTGCAAGCCCTTGTGAGAAGGCCAATGTTCACATGTTGTAGTGATTATTATTATTCATTTTTATTGGGAAGGCAGCTGGCTGGAGTTCCAGAAATAGAACAGGTTTAAAGTAAAGCAGAAATTTTCATTTGTCTCTAAAATTAGGTCAACTTCCAGTATGGAATTTGAAACTGCCAGTTTTTATGCTTTTGAATTCCCTAAGTTACTCCTCTTGGATTTATCTTCATACAATTTTAATATGGACACTTTGAAATTTGATGCCGCCTGAAGTGTTTCTTTGGCTTGAAAGTCTGCATTTCACTTGCAGTTGTTTTAGTTAAAAAAAGAAAAGAAGCTGGATGAGAACAGGTGGTGCAACATACATTTTTTTATAAGCATCCTGGATTTATGTGGTATGTGGCATCATAGCCATCACCACAGTCAGGTGTGTAGCAGAGAAGCATGCATTACATATCCTTGAGAGATTAAACTTCTATTTTATCTGCTCTTTTGTTTTCTGATACTATGATATGCTCTATACAGATGCCCCAACACTTTGCAATAAATTATTGTGCATGCATTAATTATAATACTGGCTAGAGATCTAAACAGAAATTAGGATGTTCATGTCTTAACTCTCAACAAGGAAGTCAGGAGACTGTTCTTACTCCAAACTGATAGCAAGTAACATGGACAGCACAATGGTAGCATTAATACCTTCACAATGCAGATGAGAAACCTATGTGCAGGAAAACATAAATTATTGTCCCAGAAGCACTAAGCCTATGTCTAGACACCATAACCTGGGAAACATCTGAATTTCTTACTCAGGTTGTGCACAAAGGCCACGTCTGGATCACATTTTGGGGTGAAACCCATGCGCATGCCAGCCATCCCTCCCCAGGTCCCTGGTTTCCATAGGAAGGACACCTGGGGATGTGATCCAGGCTGGAGCTGCAGTGAACCCCAAGAGGTGCCCAGCCTGGCCAGTCAGGGAGCTGGATGCAGGTGATGGAGCACCTTGGCAGTTAGGTGAACTTCAGGCAGAACCACAAAAAATAAAAATAAAAAACCCTCCAACATTTATAATGCTAACTCCAGTGCTTAGGTGCAAATCTGTCCTCGATGGGCCCAAAGATTTAGCAGGATTAAAATGTTCAAATGGTTCTCAGTGTGCGGGAACAGTTTTTAAATAGGGTAACGGGGAAATGGTTGGAATAGTTCCACTATTGTTTAGAGCCATTTGCTGGATCCTGGGAACAGCACTTCTGTGCAGCCCCCCTTCTCAATATGCAGAGGCACAGAGTAGATTCATTAGACATTTTGGAATGTGCAATGTTTATTCTAAAAAACAAAATGCTTACTACATCATGGGTGGGTTACTGATGAACTGCTAGATGTTTTAAAACTTCTTGAGTGTATTAAAGAGGAAAATGAAGGGACATTTCAAACTGAAAATCTTGCCTGTGAGCAGTGTCTTCCTTTAGTACTACAGTAGCAGTGACTATTCAAGGTAAAGTTTATGAACAGAGGTAATATGGTCTATATTATTCAAATATGGTCTTCATTACCTCTTCCAACAAATACTGTCTTTATGTATTTATTTCTGATCTGTACTACTTTTAGCATAGTGGTCTGTAGCTTTTCCTAAACATTTTTGTAATAAAGCTACTGCCTGATATAGAATATTTTATGAAAAGTCTCAGCATTTGAAGCCAAAGCTTTACTGTTATTTGTACCTCAGACTTCAATATAGCTGTAGGATTTATGCTTACTCAACTAATCACATCTTTAGAGAGCACATTAATTTAAAAACGCGCCTTGAAATGTGTAAATTCACAGATGTTAATGATTATGCATATGTTTTCCCTTATTTCTTCAAAGCCAGCAAAGGCCAAATTCTGCTGTAATTTGTAGTGCAGTGATGAGATTTGGATTAATATCAATGAAATGAAAAATCGTATTCAGGGACTTGTTGCCTTTTGCAGATAACAGGGCATTTCTGGACGCATCTGTTTTGGAGAAGGAAGTCCTACACTTTAGGTGATAAGGCAGGAGGAGGGTCACTCTCTCAGGGGTGTGTAGAAGGTGAAGAGAGAGGACAGAAGGCACCTTCTGTACCCTAGGCCAGCAGTGGGGTGTTGGAATCACTGCTGATGTGTTATGGAAGAGAATTTAAAAAAAAGCAAATGAAGTGGCGCATGAAAAACACATTGATACCCAACACAACAGCAGTGGTAATGTTTGCATACTGCACACATTCTGATAGTGAGACTTCAGCCATGCCCTGTGTATCTCTTTACATTGTTTCACGTGTTTCCATTCGTGAATTTTTGCTGTTATATAAATTTTAAACAATACAGTTTCTCCATTTCTGTAGTAATTCTGGTACCAACCATCATAAGGTAAGACAATGAAATATGAAAAAAAATATGAAAAAGACCCTTTATACAAATATGTGTGATCATAAATAGTTTAACAACAAGTAGAAATGTATGCCCTATGAAGAAAGTTTTTATATTCTTTTCTGTCTTCGAAGCTGATATAAACATATTGGTTTGTTCAAGTTCTTTCTACACGATTGCTAAGATTTTTAGAAAAGGCTAGTCTTCAAAACCCCGATTTCTGGTTGTATATAAGCCCTCTGTTGCACTTTCCATTCACATTAGAAAGACCCCCTAGACACTAACAATTTTCAAACTTTAAGTGTTTAAGTAAAAAGCAGCCAGACTCAGGGCATCTGCTTCTGACATTTTTGCTCTACTCTCTGCAGTAGCCCTTTTTAAGGGTCAGTTTCTGTTTTCTGTAAGTGGAACTTAATGTGTGTAGGAATGCACATACACAAATATTTTTCCTGTCTCTCTGATATCAAAACAAAAAGCCGGTGTGGTTGTTAAAGGCACTAATGTAAGGTATCAAGCTGGCACTTCATACAGCTTATAACTTACTGCGTGATTGAGCTCCAACATGAATCCATGCAACCGGTGTGCTAGTGCCTTTCGGGAAGGGCACTCCTCACCCACCCCTCCGTGGCGACAGTTACGCGACGAACATGACTCCTGGCTCACTGCACAGTAGTTTTGCAGTGATGGCCACTGTCCAAATGCCTGATATACTTAGCATCAGAAAGTAATTCAAATTCTTTTAGTTCATGTCTTTGGTCTGGAAATTTATTCCCCTCTTCCATCACTCTTTAATGACAGGATAACATTTTCCCCTTCTAATCACCCACTTACGAGGTTACTTCATCTCCCCCCTAGGTCATCTAGTGCTAAAGCATAAGCGTTTATAACTACCTGCATGCAAATACATGCACTCTGCTTTGTGTACTGCAGTACATCACTGAGGTATGTTACTGAGGCATAGTACATTCATATTCGGGCTAATTCAGCAGTTTCACTTGGTAACAATGCTATATATTTACAGAACATTTTCTAACTGGGAATTAAGCAAGATTTTTAGGAAGCTTAGGAGAACAAACATTTAAGTGTACTGGACTGTATTCTCACAGTGTCTTAATCTGAAGTTACTTACAGAATTTTGGAGGCTTGTAAGTAAACTGGGCATTTTTGTCACGAGAAGGCGCTGCCTAAGTTTTATGTATGCTAAAACTCTTCCCCTGATGCAGCTATGATCTTGAATTACCAGGCTGAAGTTGTTTTGCCATAGTTTGAGACTCAGTTTGATGGGGGAAGAATGCAACAGGCACCTGGATCCGTCACTGCAGTTGGTGCTACCAGGCTTTAAGAAGCTTAGGCTATAGAGACACTTTATGGCTTTGACATCTGTCTAAGTGGAGCTCACAGTAGGACTGGGCCCAAAATGACCTGCTTCTCATATTATGCAGTATCACTGCAAGCAAAGGAAGCTGAGGAACCAGATTTTCAGACACTACAAAGAACAATATTGTGTGAACACTCTGAAGGTATTGAAGGGAGAGGTCCAATCCTGTACGGAATTTTTACAGGTGCTCAATTTCAAACATAAGAATAACCATAGTGATGTCAATGAATAACTTATGAACTTAAAATTAAATGCATACTTTGTTGGATTAAGGTTAGGGCACAGTCTTACCAAATTTAGCCCCTGGTTCTTTGTAACTGTACAACTAGGCCAACAAGTTCCTCGCCATTCCCTTCTGCAATGATGATTAATTTGCAATGAGTTGGTCTCTCACAGGACTTTTAAATTAAAAAAAAAAAAAAGATGCGTGACAACTGTTGAGATGTAGCATTGACCAAAACTAACAGGGTGGCTAATATGCTGCTACCTTCACCAGCCTTTCATGTTGATGACTACTGCACGGATACGTGTTGCTTTCACTACCAAGAATCATTATTCATATTAACAGTTTGGCTGGAGCACACCCATGCTTGAAGTCATCTGGACACCTACCAAAACACAGCTCAGAATATGCTTCAGTGAAAGCATATGGCAAGTGCTGCATGAAAAGAAGATATAATGCGTGTCCATTTACTTGGGGCCCATTCTGGCACCAAGACATTTGTGCTTCCATTATAATTTTAAAAGTAATTTTGGAGAGAAGTGACAGTAATAGGGTTTATTTGGGGTCTCATCAGAGACAGAATATTTTTCTGAATTATTCTGAATATTCCATCAATGACTTTTTTTCTAATTCTAGTTTTGTTAGTTTTTTTAACTTACTACTAAAAGTACAATATATATATAACTTCAGTCTTTGAAACACAGGCACATATAACTTCAAAGATGAGACTACAAGGCAGGAATTTACAAATACCATAATTTTAAATCCCTTCTCATGTAAAAGAACTCCAAACACAGTGACAACACTTTGGCGACAAGCTACGAGCAAGGTTCCGCTCGCTGCTGGCTGTTATCCTGAAGCCTGTTCTTATTCCCAATGGGAATGCGTCAATTGAGGAGGAAAAGAAAAAAATGGGGCAGGGGGGACCTCTCGTGGTGGAAATCAAGGGAGCAACCGTTGGTCCTGTTCTCCCTGAGCCGTGCAGCAAAGCTCTGCCCACGGGTGAAGCCGAATGGAAATGAAAAAGTGAACACAAGTGCGATTTAACAAGAAGAAATTGAACGGTACTCTGAACTCGATGCCAGTGCTGGTATAAACATGAGGACCTGGCTATATTTTAAAAATATATTGCATGAAAATTCGTACTTTTCTGAGTTATTGGTGCCTATGCTCACTGTGTGTATATAATTTTCAGTCATTTTGGTGGCACACAGTCCCAACAGACAAGATTTTCCATCCCTGTTTGAGGGACATGCTTTCATCCTTCTTCAGGCAGTAATGCTGCGATTCTTTATCTCTTCCTGTGATACCTGTTTTGTGGTTAAAAAAAAAAAAAAAAATTATGCTTATATAATTTAATACTTCTTGTTTTCTTCATTGCATTCTGGATTATTTTTTTTTTTCCCTCAAAAATACCTAAACCCTGAGTCTGAAGAACAACACTTGAAGTATTTAGAATAGAATAATTCAGTTGAAAGGGACCTACAATGATCATCTGGTCCAACTAGCAACTACGTGATTGTAGTTTTTTAAAAAAATTATGAACAGTGTGTTTGGTCTGGGAATAAAACTCTTTAGCCATGACCAGAACCATCTTTGAGGCAATCTGAGAACAATAGTACATACAAATGTACACTCATATATTACTCATAGAGTTTTTCATTGTCTTCTAGAGTATCCTATGGAAATGCACCTACATGTGGGTCTTCAAGGCAGATAGCTCAGATTCCCATTTAAGCTTCTCATCGTTCTTTTTTTTCCTGTTTGCTTGTGTGAAAGTAAGATAAAGGTGCGGGTTTGTTCCTTTTTAATGAAGAACCACTCATAAGGAGGGATGAAGATGCTTCTCCTACTCAGCTTCCAAAGCAAGCTGTTTCAGCCACCTTGCTGAAGCGCAGCGGCAGCGCTGAGGTTGGACTGCGGGTAGGTACGAGGTACAGCAAGAGGTGGCTCCACATGCATCATGGGTGGGAAGTGGAGCCATTGCTGTGATATCTGCACAGAATTTTAATGGATTGGAGGGACATATTTTCAAGAGGAAGGGCATAGAGGACCATGGGTTCATAGGACTGCAGGGTAATTTAAGCATCGGGGACCGCAGGAGGCCTCTGGTCCAACCTTCTCTCACAGCAAGGTCAGCTCCAAGGTCAGACCAGGCTGATCAGGGTTTCATCCAGTTGGGGCTTAAAAAGTTCCAAAGATGCAAAGTGCATCACCTCTTCAGGCAATCTGTGTCCCTGCTTGGGTGTCCTCACAGGGAAAGAACTTCTACCCAGTTGTTGTGGTTTAACTCTGGCTGGCAACTAAGCACCACATGGTTGATCACTCATTCCCACCCAGAGGGATGGGGGGAGGAATCTGAAGGGTAAAAGTGAGTGAGAAACTTGTGGATTGAGATAAAAGTAGTTTAATAATTTTTTTTTTTTTTAAAAAGGTAAGAAAAAAAACCCACCAGAAGAACAAAGAGAGAGGAAAATAAAACCCAAGGAAACAAACAAGTGATGTAAATGAGAACAATTGCTCACCACCAACCGACTGGTGCCCAGCCAGTCACTAACTGGTGGCCTCTCTGCCAACCTCCATCCCCAGTTTTATTGCTGAGCATGATGTCATGTGGCCTGGGACATCCCTTTGGTCAGTTGGGGTCAGCTGTCCCAGCTGTGTCCCCCCTCCTGATGTCTTGTGCACCTCCAATCTACTCACTGGCCGGGCAGTCTGAGGAGCAGAAACGGCCCTGATGCTGTATAAGCACTGCTCAGCAGTAACTAAACCATCCCTGTGTTATCAACACTATTTTCAGCACAAATCCAAAACATAGCCCCATACAATCTTCTATAAAGAAATTTTACTCTATTCCAGCCAAAACCAGTACACCAGTTTTAACCTCTCTTCTTCCACAGGTACCTGCTGTTTCTCACATTCCTGTCCTGCACTGCTGTGAAGAGCCCAACTCCTCCCCACTGTCCTCCCTGACGGCACTGGGAGCTGCTGTTAGGTCCCCTGAAGCTATCTCAGACCAGGCTGAACAAGCCCACTTCTCCAGCCTCTCTTCATAGGGCCAGTGCTCCAGCCCCTACCACCTTGGTGGCCTCTGCTGAACTCAATCCAGTTAGTCAATATTTCTCCTGTGTTTGGGGCCCCAAATTTGGATGCAGTAATCTAGATGTGGTCTCATGAGTGTTGAGCAGAAGGAGATAATGACTTCCCTTGGTCTCTGGCTCTACCCTTGTCATGCAGCCCAATATGCTGTTGGTCTTTGTAGCTGCCAGGGTCGCTGCTGGCTCATGCTCAACTTGCTGCCCACCAACCCCCAGGGTCTTCTCCACAGAGCAGCCCCCAGACAAACAGAATCAGCCTGTGCTGGTGTCAGGGGCTCTTCTTTTCCAGGATCAGGACTTTGCATTTGTCCTTGAATTTCATAAGGTTGGACCATACCTCCAGCCTGTCTAGGTCCCTCTGGATGGCCTGCTCTCAAGAGTATTCACTAATCCCCCCAAATTGCTGTCGTCTGCAAAATTTAATTAGGAATAGATCCATGCATGGAGGCAATGGATATGGCTACATGATTTTTTGCAGACCAACATGAGCTCACTCTTTCCCTGCTCCAAGTGTTTATGTGGCATCCAGCCTAAGCTAATATACTCTGCATCTCAGCAGAGCTTAATAGCTTGGGACCAGGATTGTGCTAATCACAGCTAAATAGGTTTTGGTTCAGAGCACAGAAAAATTGAGCTGTGTCTGCTCCAATGTCCCATGTGAGTGTAATGCATAAGTCCACCAAATCGCATGTTCCATTAGCTCCGGTGGAACTCCTGAATGAGGAGCTGGCAAGCCTGAAAGATGCAGTGTCATGATAAAGTGGATCTGAAGCCAGAGATGGTGAAAAAAACGAAAGTGAGAGCATTAATTAATCTGAAGTCACTTACAAGAATGCTGAAAAGAAGCCATCTGTCACCAAAACTGAGGACACGTTATCCTAGCTGTCTGATAGAACAGCATCACTGTTTGTGATTTCCAGCATGATTTCTGTCATATTGAATAATATGCCTCCCAGTAACTCAGCAACACCTCCCTAGCTTTTGGCAGGCTTTGTGTGAGGTCTTATGAGCATTGACAGCTGTGCACAAAAGACCTTCCAAATGCATTGGCGTTGCAGCTGATGGCAGCCTTGCTTCAGGAAGGAATATGCCAAGGAAAAGTATGCCAAGCTCCTGACACCAGCCTGTGATAACCTAAATGGATGTTGGAAATGCAGTGTTGGGAGTCAGATGTTACTCAGGTTGGAGAGAAGCTGAGGCTTAGGTGAATTGAGACTCTCTGAAGAGATGCCTGTTCGCTTCCAGAGGACTCCAGTTAGACCCAGAAAAGTAGGGTGGCTAACAAAATGCACAGACATGAAAGGAATCTGTATATTTATAGGAATGACCAGGCTAACGATATAACTTCTGCTCATCCTTACCTTGCAACCACAGTAGTTTATAATAAAGAGTGGACATTACCAAAAAGTCAGTAGCTGATGTTGTAAAGAGTCAAAAATCTAAACAAATAAAGCAAGCAACAGCCTTAAAGTTTTGTATTCTTATGGAGTAGCTAGAAGAGCAGTGCAGTGCTGCTAGAGGAGACCTAGAAACACCTCTGGTACAAACCCATCAGGCAATCAGCACCTGTGAGACACAGGAGTGAGAAATACCTTTGACAGAGAGAAAATATTGGAATACCTATTACAGATGACACCTCAAGAAATCAGTTTTTTCATGTAGGTAACTAACAGAAAGGAAGCTTTTATGTCTAACATTTTTGATGGGATCGGTCTCACTTTGGGTCAAATCACAGGCTCTTAAGAAACATCATGAAGCAGCTGTAGAGTGCATCTGAGTACAGTTCTCCCATTGAGCCTGAAGGCTATGACAGCATCAGAGGCAGGGGTGCTGCTACGGTCATTATGTTATTTTTTTTGTTTTATTAATTAATCAATCAATTAATTAATTAATTTGAGAACTCCATCTAACATCTAATCCCTTAAGAGAGTCTACACTTCCTGATAAATAAAAATATTCCTTGACAAAGGAAAGGAGACAGATAGCATCACTATAAGATTAGCGTGGAAAATTTTCACTAATCAGAATCCTCCCATTATGTCTGTGCATGTTTTGACACCTGTGGCAGCCAGTTCCTGCCCAGTTGTGGATATGTGTCTGGGTGGCTGACTGAACACGGTGTAAGGGCAGAGGCACCCATGGAAGCTCTATTTTGACAGCAGCGATATCATGGCCAGGCTGTGCAGGCTCTGTGTACCCTGGCAAAGGTCAGCTTGACTTTAGGGCTCTCTGTGGCCCGTGGCTGTTGTGGCCATTGACCATTTCTTTCCGTTTTCTCTCCTATGTGTTTATGCAGACAGATGATAGGTAAAAGAAGAGAAAAAGCAAGGCCAGTTAGCAGCAAAATCCTAAGAGAAATCCTGCTTAGGGCTGAGACAATTCTGCAGATCATTGAGAAATCTGGTCTTCACCCACTTGGGAACAGCCTCCTGAAATTATTGGTTTGGACCCTGTAATGATTTCAGGGGAAGGGAAAAGGAGAGACGGAGGAGGAAAGGTGGGAGAGGAGCTCCATTTATGCTTAACTAGTATGAAATACCAGAGGTTATAAATAAAAGACCACTGACTTGTAGGCAAAGGCTAAACACAATAAAACGTGAGAGAAACTAAAAAATGACAGGCAGTATCTCTTGAGCCAGACAAAAAGCAGATAAAAGAAGATGAAAAAGATTTTCCCCAAGACTGAGTTGTCTGATAGTGAGACCAATACACTGGTGCACAACAGAGAAGAAACAGGAGGCAAAAGGCAAAGCTAGGTTTCAAGAAGGTTGTGAAAACTGATTTAGAAAGGTTGTTTGAGAAGGAAATACTTCTTAACTTCATGCTCAAGGATCAATTTCTGCTAAAAAATGTGAAAATGAGATGTGGAATAGTCACACAAAAAAGGGAAAAAAGCATGGAAAAAATGAATAGGGCATTTCTGAGAAAGAGATTAATACTGTCCAGTAGTTTAAAAATAACTTCTGCTTCCTGGCTATCCATTGATATTGCTGATGATCAGCCATATTTTTTCTTCACCTTCCTTTGATAAACAAATTAAGCATGTTTAATTTCTTCTTTCAAGGTGAATGTTGTTTTTCTAACTGTAATGCTAGGGCTTCTCTGATTCTGTTCTCTGCATGTTCTCAGCATCCTGCTTAACCAGGATTAAATCACAATCATGTAGAATCTTGTAAATAGCTCTCACTCACTAATGACTTCCCATTTTCTGTCTCCTGTAGATCACACTTTCCTTCTTCATGGCAGCAGATAAGGGTTATCAACAACCTTTATGATAATGATTATGATTGTAAAATGATTGTATATATTCTTGAAAGAAATATATTTATAAATAAAATACATAAAAGCACATTCTATATATTTATAAATAGAAAATTAAAATAATATAACATATGCATATGTAAGATTTTTTTTTTTTTTTTAGTAGTATTTTCTCTGACTGCAGGATGAAGGCAGGGTGCAGGCTTGTTAACACTGCATTCTGACTCATGCTACCAGTCTGTCTTCAAAACTCAGTTTAACACCCCCCATTTCACACAGACGGCTCTTCTGTTCTGTCGTGATCCCTGGTGAGCAGGTACGAGAGAGAAAGTTGAGAGATCCTTGAAATGTTTTCCATAGCTTTATTTATATTTGTTGAGGTGTCTGGAAATTGTTATATATGGGTCTTTTCATTTTCTCTCCCGAGCTTATTTCTTTGGTATTTAAATCGTGGCAAATAATGTTAAACATGACTCTGCTCTGACTGTTGAACATAATGATTAATGCTAGCTCATGCCTGTCTTACACTCCGTGTGACATCATGTTTAAGAAGGTGTTAGTTACCACTGCTTAGGTGAAACATCTTCTCATGTAGGAAAATATCCTTTCATAAATAAACCAAGACCAGAAGTGACATAGCTCTGAGCTGATTACTGAGGAACAACCTGCAAAAGCACAAAGCTACATATTTTTTTTCAAACACTTCCCATAAAGCTTGATAAACATGGTAAACAAAGAATATAAGCCCATAGCAGGAAAAGCTGAATCAGTTATTTGCATCTATGTTCACCACAACAGATCATAGGGAAATCTCCATGCTGACATCCTTCCAGATGGAAACCACAGAGTAGTTGCCTTGAAGTGAAGTATGTGTACAAGAGGAGATAAAATTAAGAATAACAAATTACCAGGGCCAGTTGTTTCACCTAGATATTTTCAAAAATAAGTTCATTTAAGAACTCAGGAATGAAATACCTGAATTACTGTCAAAGCTTGTAATTTTGGCTTCAAATCCCTTTGGTTCCCACAGGGCTAGAAAGTGACCGATGAGACCATTTTTCAGAAAGGGTTCCAAGACAGAGCTGAGAAACTACAGACTGGTATGTTCAGTATCTGTAGAGGACACTCACAAGATTTCTAATAAAGAATAAAATTAGAGGACACATGAATAACTGTGACATTGAACAAAAGTCGACATGAATTCTGTAAGTGCAAATCATACTTCACACACCTATTGGAACTGAGAGAATCAGCATATAAAGGATATTGGAAATCTGTCTACTTAGATTTCCAAAGGCATGTGAGCTCACTGCCAAAGGTTTTTAAGGAATTTTAAGCGATCACAGGATAAGACTGCATGGCTATCCGGATAGTTGGTTAAAAGAGAGGAAATAAAAAGTAGTAGGAAATCATCAATATGCATATATGAAAATATATTTAGTACATAGTATATATGTATGTGTATATAAATGAACCCTAGACTGTGCCTAACAAGCAGTGTAGATGCAATTCTGAGTTTTACACTGACGGTCTGAGCGCTACAGCCCAACTACCTGCTATGACATGGCTTCAGTCTCCTGTGAGTATCTGCTTCTATGACACTGGTTCTTCATGGTCCCATCTTACCGGGGAGCCTGAGCTGAGGTCTCTGCCAGTGCACCTTCCATGGTCTTTTTGTCCTTAGTGTAAAGTTTTGCCCCTCCATCAGTGCTGCCAGCATTAATCATGGAAAAAGCCCATCTGCTGAATTTGCACACTTGGTGTCAACGCCTGCTCTTCACATCAGCTGTTCCCCACCTGCCTTGGGGAAGCAGAGAGGGCTGCACTGCACTGCAGTAGTTAATACATCTACTGCCCTGGGAAAATGGGGTCAGTCAGGCTGCACAGCCCTGGCCAGGCTGCATGCCGTGGACTGACAGAGCTGGCACTTACATTTTAGTTAGAGGGTGAATAGATCCCATCATTGCTTTAATTTTCCTGCTTGGAATTCCTACTTGATAATCCAAGATTTTCATGACACCTCCTAATGTTAAATTTTCCATTATCACAGTGGTACGAATGCACCAAAACATATTTTTCTTATGATTCCATGTATATTTGAAATGTGCATATATATATTTCAGTGATGAAAAGTATGGTTAATGAAAAAGCAGCATGTCAAACTAATTTGAATCTAAATGAAATTCTCAAAGGACTACAAAAATCCAGACAATTGGTGGTGCTAACACTAATAGCCTGGGCTGGCAACATACTAATCACACTGGCTCTAGACGACCAGGCTGGTATTTTAATCACCCACACACTAATAGCCTGGATTTGCTGGCATTATAATTGTTATGGCACTAATAACCTGGGCAAGTTGGTATTTTAATCATCCTGGATCACAGCCCAGAAATGTTAATTTTTAACATTTCTGTATTTTTATCAAGGTTAAGAAGAGGTCTGCTACAGATATGATCAATTACAAAATGCAGAAATCCCTATTTTAACTTAAAAAATAATAAAACTTGGAATTTTTTGGCATTCACAGTACTGGTTACGTTTGAGTTACATCACCTCATTCCCACCTTTCTTGTTTTTTTGTTTTTTTTTTTTTTTAAAAAACTTCTTTTTTCCTGCAGCGCCTTTAAACCACATGTGAGTCATTTGGGACAGCAGTAGCCTGCCCTCCTGAAGTGTTTGCTGTTCTCGGTATGACAATGATATTACTACAATATCCAGCTATTGTGGTTTGAGCCCAGGGGACAACTGAGCACCATGCAGCCATTAACTCACCCTGTTCCCTCTTAGGAATGGGAAGGAGAAGAATTAAGCTAAATGGATCAGGAATCCAGATACGGACAGGGAGGGGTGGCTCACCCATTATGGTCATGGGCAAAAGGCAGACTTGTAAGGGGATGATGAAAAGAACATCACTTTAATTCAAATGCTAACGAAGACAACACTTAACAGACAAGGTGGGACAGTAAGAAGTGCCACCACATCCAAAAAACACCTCCCTCCACCCCTCCCTTCTCCCCAGGCTCAGCTCTGCTCCCCATCTCTCCCCCTCCTCCCCCAGCCAGTGCAGGGGCAGGGATGGGGGTTACAGTCAGCTCCTGCTCCTTCCTTCTCGGGAGGTGGGGTGAGCACCGCACATCCCTCCCCTGCTCCCCGTGCCCCCCCTCTCCCTGCAGACAGTCCTACACAAACCTTCTCTGCAGTGAGTCCTCCCCATGGGCCGCAGCCGTTCCCGAGCTGCCCCGGTGTGGGTCCCCCCGGCGTGTTCCAGTCCTCCCAGTGCTGAACCACCACAGCGGGGGCTGCTTCTCCCCTCAGTGGCTTCCTTTCAGTGCATCCGCCTGTCTTGGAGTGGCTTTCTCCACAGGCTGCTGGTGGATCTCTGCCATCTCACCATGGGATACAGGGATGCTGTGCTCCAGCGAATTTCCCCCACTTCCTCCTCCTTTCTTCCACTGACCTCGATGTTCTCATAGGTGTCCTTCTCAAAACTCCTCCTCACAAGTCCCAACCCCCCTCTCAAGTTCCCCTTCTTAAATATGTTATCAGAGAGGCACAGCCACCGTCAGTAATTGGCTCTGCCCTGGCCAGAGGTGGGTCCAGCTTGGAGCCAGGGGAGCTTTCAAGAAGCTTCTTGCAGGGACCTCTGCTGTAGCCCCCTCTCCCAAAACACCCTGCCACAGAAACCCAGCACACCAACAGATGCGGGCCCAGATATTTAACCACAGGAAATAAAAACTCTCTGACCATTCCTGATATTTTAAGAAATAAATTCAGATTGTCAACAATTTGGCTTTTCTTTAAATACCACTAATTATCTGTTGAACATTCGTTGACATCAAAGAGCCCACTTAATCTTTGCTGTTACACAGTGCAGGTCACTAACATTTTGCAGGAAGATTTCATGGCCAGCCTTCATTTTTATCCCCTTTAATTTGAGGTTGGGAATGCCAGGGGCTGGAGAGATGAATTAAACAGGAAATTGCTGGTTTTCCTCCAACAGCTGAGGAGTGCAATCTTAGAATCATGGAATCATTTAGGTTGGAAAAGAACTTTAAGATCATCAAGTCCAACTGTTAACCTAGCACTGCCAAGTCCACCACTGAACCATGTTCCTAAGCAATACATCTACACGTCATCTTCCAGGGATGGTGACTCAACCAGTTCCCTGGGCAGACTGTTCCAATTCCTGACAACCCTTTTAGTGAACAAATTTTTCCTAATATCCAATCTAAACCTCTCCTGGCACAACTTGAGGACATTTCCTCTTGTCTTATCACCTGTTACTTGGGAGAAGAGATTGACACCCATCTCACTACAACCTCCTTTCAGGCAGCTGTAGAGAGCAATAACATCTTCCATGAGTCTTCTTTTCTTCAGAGTAAACAACCCCAGTTCCCTAAGCCACTCCTCATAAGCCTTGTGCTCTAAACTCTTCACCAGCTTTGCTGCCCTTCTTTGGACATGCCCCAGCACCTCAATGTCTTTCTTGTAGTGAGGGGCCCAAAACTGAACACAGGATTCGAGGTGCAGCTTTGCCAGTGCCACGTACAGGGGGACGATGTCTTCCCTAGTCCTACTGGCCACACTATTCCTGATACAGGCCAGGATGCTACTGGCCTTCTTGGCCACCTGGGCACACTGCCAGCCAGCTGTTGACCAACACCCCCCGGTCCTTTTCCACTGGGCAGCTTTCCAGCCACTCTTCTGCAAGCCTGTAGTGTTGCACAGGGTTGTTGTAACTCAAGTGCATGACCTGGCACTGAGCCTTGTTGAACCTTATACAAGTGGTCTCAAGTCCATCGATCCAGCCTGTCCAGATCTTCCTGGAGAGCCTTCCTACCCTCAGGCAGATCAACACTCCCACCCAACTTGGTGTTGTCTGCAAAATTTCTGAGGTCGTACTCAGTCCCCTCATCCAGATCATTGATAAAGATATTAAAAAGAACTGAGCCCTGATGAACACCACTTGTGAGCAGCCACCAAACAGATTTAACTCCATTCATCACAAGTCTTTGGGCTCAGCCACCTGTCCAAGCCATGAGCAGCCACTTTCTCCAGAAGAATGCTGCGGGAAGCAGTGTCAAAGGCTCTACTAAAGTCTAGGTAGACAACATCCACAGTCTTTCCCTCATCCATTAAGCAGGTCACCTTGTTGTAGAAGGAGATCAGATTATCCAAACAGGACCTGCCTTTCATAAACCCATGCTGACTGGGCCTGATTGCCTGGTTGGCCTGTATGTGCTGCATGATGGCAGTCAGGATGATTTGCTCCATAACCTTCCCCAGGACCAAGTTCAGACTGATAGACCTGTAGTTCTCCGGATCCTCCTTTCAGCCCTTCTTGTAGATGGGCATCACATTTGCTAACTTCTAGTCAACTGGGACCTCCCCAGTTAGCCAGGGCTGCTGATAAATGATTGAACGGGGCTTGGTGAGCACTTCCACCAGCTCCCTCAGTACTCTTGGGTGGATGCCATCCAACCCCATAGACTTGTGTGTGTCTAAGCGGTGTAGCAGGTCATTAACAATTTCTCCTTGGATTATGTGGGCTTCATTCTACTCTCCATCCCTGTCTTCCAGCTCAGTGGGCTGGGCACCCCAAAACCAACTGGTCTTACTGTTAAAGACTGAGGCAAAGAAGGCATTAAATACCTCAGCGTTTTCCTCATACTTTATCAGTATGTTTCCCCCCATATACAATAAAGGATGGAGATTCTCCTTAGCCCTCGTCTTGTTGTTTTTTATGGTTGGTATATATGGTATTTATGGTTGGTATATATGGTATTTATATATAACATATTCATGGAAACAATTTTTATTGTCTTTTAAAGCAGTAGCCAGATTAAGTTCTAGCTGGGCTTTGGCCCTTCTAATTTTCTCTTGCAATGCATGGAAAAAATGAATCAAATTGTGGAGGAATTAGAGCTCTCTCTATGAAAATTAAGTGTAGTTAAGATTTTAAATTTTGTTTCATATTTCTCGTAATGGCTGGGTTACCTCTTCTGAGATTTTCCACAGAGTTAAAGCAGTCAAAGCTCCCTTATAAGTTCTGACCTGGGTCCATTACCTAATTGCAATACATTGCCATTTGAGGAAGATTTCAGCTCCCCTCATTATGGTGATGGCTATGGACTGAATGTGGATGATGAAACCATTTGCTTGGCCTGGAGCGCTGCAGTGGCACGGGGCGTTGCAGGGGTGAGTGACTGTGTGTTTTGGCTGCCTCCGGCCCGGAGCTGCCCAGTGGGAGCCCAGCTCTCCCCACCCTGCCAAGGCCACTGCACTGCATGGCAGCGAGAGCCTGAGGGGTGGCAGGGGATGTGATTTTGTGCCTCTCCCTCCATGGACATCATACAGAGGATGCCGACATTGGGAGTGTTGTGTGAGAGGAGGTGTCCCATTAGGGGAGGAGGGAGGTGAAATCAAAGAGGCAGAGAAGTAAGAAGAATGGTTTTGTCTGAGGGAGGAGCTGGGTGAACTTTATAAGGCATCAACCTCGTGAGTGACCCATTTGAGTAGCCGGCTGCACTTCACTCCTGTCAGCGCCAATAGAAGTCATACCAAACTCAGCAGAAGCAATAAGCCTTCTAATTTTACTTGATTGTCACAGCTGGGATGGTGAATTCATCAATCAAATACTTATTTTTGCCTTTGTTTTAAGATGTCCCTGGAGGGGAAACTTTCCCTTCACCTGCTTCGCATGTGGGAAGCCCAGCTGCTCTTTCAGGCTCAGTTTCTAGACACAGGACTGCCCTCAGCTGACATTCTTCCATAAGAAGATTGATAATAACACTAGCAGTTCCCAATCTATTTTTTCACTCTAGGAAGGGAATTTCAGAGGAGGACTCTTTGTGCCTGCTGCTTAAAAAGGAATTGAGCACTTTGTGGGAGAATACTTTTAAAGCATTCTCTTTTCAATGTCCTGTCCCCCACTGCCTTTTAGCCTCATGATGCTTCCTGTGTCATCCATGGCTTCATTCCCACTCCCCTACGGATCTTTTTCTGCTTTCAGGGTCTGACATTGGTAAGCAGGGCTGATGCCATCCTACTGACCTAGTGGCCAGCATGGCCCCAGGCAGTTGCAGCCGGCATGTGTGCCCTGCTTGGGAAGCGAGGTGTCGTTCTCAGCATGCCACTGTGTTGGAGCCAATGCTTTCAGCAGCTAAACTTAGGAGGGACACGACAGCTGTGTGAGAACATTGTGCTGCAGGAGCTTATCCAGCGGGGCAATGTTTTGGAGACTGGCACTGCATGTTTTGCAGGCAAAACAGTCTGCTCTGCCTGGTTACAATGTCCTTTTGTTTACTTGAACTCAGGGAGGACTTCTTACTCTGACCACACTGAACTTTGGTAAAGCTGAGATGTGATGACCAGCAAAATGTGTTTTCCCTGATCTCTGTGCTACAAAAAGTAATATTGTAGGGCCAGTTTTGAGGCTTACTTAAGCTCAGTACCCCTTGAATTTTCATGATCAGCACTTTAAATATGAGGATGTTGGCCTCTTCTGGTAAAGTGTGATAACACAAATTCACTTACTGTCAGATGTACTTTAACATGAAACAAGCTTCTTTTCCTTGGAAGATTAATATATCCTTTTTTTACAATGCTGCAAATGCCTCTTAGTGTTTGCAGTATTACTTTAACCTTCAACATGAGAGAAGTCAGCCTCAGCTCCTTGGCAGGAAAACAGGGTTTTTTAACCAAAAGCAGCAGAGTCATAGTAAAGTCCAGGAGTTCTCTAAGGAGGAGTCCTCTGTTTGTACTAAACTCCAATAGCAGTATGTTTTCTTCCTGTCCGTGTATGTTTTCTCTCCCTCTGCAGGCATTATCCTGTAGACAAGCTATTTCCAGTGCACCTTCTGTGCAGCCAAGGACTGCAGAGAGAAAGGAGAGCTCCAGACTCCCTAGAAATCCCTAATCTCACACTTTCAGCCAGTCCTGAAGCTTTTGTGAAGTGCCATGTTTCTATAGCATTTAAAATGAAGATTGACAGGGGTTGGAAGGACATGTTTCTGGCTGTGGGTTGCTGGACCATGAGGAGGGACAGCACTTTGCACTGTCACATGGAATTCTAAGCAGCAGGACTGGCATGATTAGACAAGCTCTTAAAGGAAAGGTTTCTTTGTTTTCCTTGGAGTACAACCTGACAGGTTAACATGAGCAACTAAGATGACAGAATGAAAAATCTTAGAAATGTCTTGAATGGTCCAATCTTTGTTTCTGTTAAAGGTTGTATCTGAGATCCCCGATTCTTCTGAGGTCTGCTTTATGCAGAGTTGGTCGCATGAACAGGAATATGAATGTGAAGTACATAAGGAGCTAAATTTTAAAATGTGTAAATGCTAACAGCTACCTGTGTCAACTTGGAAAAGATAAACAAAAGTCAGGATGTTACTGGTAGCACATGGACTTCTGAGTCTTGATTAAGGCAGTCCTAAAGCGTGCGAGCACAACACTCTTGGTAGAGAGGCAGAAGCAGAACAGTAAAGCTGCTCTACAGACAGAAGTTTTCAGAGGGGACTTCTTCAAATCATGAGCATTTTAAATGTAAACATTCTTTGACACAGCAGGATAGTTCAAGCATGAAATAGGTAGAAAATCTATTATTTTTATTTTATAAGCTGAAAGAAATGCAAAAAGTGAAGAAATAATGCAGCAAAATGCCAGGAAGTAAATTTGAAATAAACAGACCAAACCACCAAGTTGGATGTTAGAGGAAATACTTACTTCAAATACATGTTATACTTGAGTAACATCTCTCCAAAATGTGTTATTTTGGCTTTCTGTCTTGGTGTCCTCCAAACCTACCGTTTGTATTGTGCTCCTGAAACCTGAGGTTAGTCAGGTCCGTATCTCTTTAAAAAAAAAAAAAACACCAAAAAAAAAAAAAAAAAAACAAAACCACCAAACGCACACACACACAAGGAAAAAAAAAAAAAAAAAAACCACGCTGGGAAGGGGGAGCTAAAGCTTCTGCTGCATTAGACTGTTTGGATACATCGCGGCTGCAGCAGTGGTCACGCATCCCTCTGCAGCCTGCTGATTTTGCAGAAGAGGGGAAAAAGGATCGTTTTGCGGTCCAGATGCTGTCAAACACAAGCAACCAATGGAAGAAATGGCACAATGAGCAGACAAGCATGTGGAAGCAGTTTATGAAGAAATAGTTAAATACTGAGCTTATTCCTGGCCGATGCTGTAAGTACGAGCTCAATAGCAGATCCCATGGTCACTGCAGCTGTTTGTGGGAGATGTTGTATGGGTATCCCAATGCTTTTATTTGCCTAAATACACTCTGCATCACAGTCAACCCGGGTGGAGAAAGCATTGACTGTGATGTGTTTGATAGTGTATTTAGGCAAATAACTGTATTGTCTGTGTCTCTACAGGATTTTGGGGTGACTCATGACCTGCAATGTGCTGGGCAGGGTGGGTGAAGCACAGGACTTAGCACATCAGCTCCTTCTCCTTTCCTGGTGGTTTGTCTGGGCTCTGCTCTCTAGATGTGCTAGCAGATTGCTGCAGCACCACCCTCCCTGTGCAAAGGCCTCTCTGAATTTCAGCGCTGCCTTCGAGCACTGGGATACACAATACATTTTTTTTTCACGCTACAGTGGCCGATTTGATTTAAAAAAATCCTAGAATTACTTGTTACACAAACTTACTTCATGCCAAGTGCTCTATTCTTAATTTTTATTATGTATGCAGTTGTAGAAAGCTTAGGAAATTCCAATAGCTTTGTGTGTTACTATTGGGAGACTGATTCTTAACATAGCTCTCCCAAAGAGACTGCCAAGTATGATTTATTACTCAAAGGAATGAACATTTTCCTGTCATTGCTCTGTTTCTAGCTGAAGTAGATGCATGTATTTCTAAATGTAAACATTTGTTGTTATGGAAATTCAATGCCTTGTTCTCTGGCAAATTATTTGATGCTTTTTATTCTGCGTATGCCCTAATGATCTAGTACAGCTTTAAAAACAAGTAAAAAAGCAGAGCTAGCACGAGTTTACTGCACTGTGTTTCTCAGCAAGTTTTTCTGATAATCAGGCAAAATTTTTTATTGTAGCTAAAACTATGTGTGTCAGCAGATTAAAAAACTAAAAGTACTGAGTACTTGCCTTTTTATTTTATGAGAATACTAATTTTGCTTTCACCTAAGTACTGCATAAGTGGTGATTTGCTCTAAACCAAAGTATATTACCTATTTGATGGCCTCTGCTGTTGTGCCTTGGTACTTAGCTGCTGCAGAAACCACTGGGACATCAGTAGCAGGGGAGATAACAGCAGGGTAATTGCGATGAGCAGCCTGTGCTGGTGCGTTCAGGAGGATGAGTAGCTGGTGCAAGGAGGAGTCTTCTTTTGTGAGTCTCTTTTGGGACCTGGCAGAACTGCAGCTCCTGATGCTGATATCTGCAAGTAACTGCACTGCACACTTCATCTGCCCTCATCCCGCTGATCACCTACCTCACACGGAGCCTCCCTTACACAGAGGAACCTACAGGGAAGTTTTCCCATCATTGCTTTTGGAGTTGCCCTCACTTTGCATTCTCAGAGGTATTACAGTTTCATCACCTGTTTATTTGCAAAACAACTTCTTACTGTTTACTACCAGAAACTGAATTGTAAGAGGCCCAATTTAGCCCTTAATGTGCTTATATCAACATACTGTTACCTAGGGAGTGCTCCAGCAGTGACTGTGAATGCTGAGGCTGTCGTATTTTCAGTGTTCAGTTCTTGTCCTTTTCTCTCTGGTGTCAGGATTTTCACACTCCCAACCCCAAGCAGCATCTATGGTTGGAAACAGGATTTCAGCGGATTAAGAGAGTAATCATTTGCATTGTCATGTAAGGGTTGTAAGAATACCAAAAGAATACAAAACCCCAATCCCACATAGAGAATTTTTGTTCCCATGCTGAAAATGTGCAGGACCATGAAATAATTTAATTAGATAAAATTGTTTTATAGGCTGACTACTGTTGTGTGAATGCAGTGGGAAAAGTTCAGCTCTTGTGTACTTCCATTGTTTTCAGCAGAATTACGCTGGGGTGAATTTAACATTTTTCGGGCCAACTGGAAAACCTTTTCTTTCTCTGTCCCTCTTGCTTAATTGTTTTCCTGATTCTCAGACATGTTTTTTTTTATAGCCTCCAGGGCAACAGGCCCAGATTAATAGAAAAATAATACAATGGATCTAAAATGCACAAGTTAGGACCCTGCTTGCCCGAGGTTCCCTGTAAAGTCAATGGAAATACAGGAACACTTCCAGGAAAACAAATATACCACATATGTAAAATTAGCCAGTGGTCATTGTCTTCACAATGCTTAGGGGCTGCTTGGACCCTGCTCTCCAAAGCATGGTTTCTAAAATACTGGATACGTTTCTATGTTAAAATAAACAAAAGTGTACAAAAAAAAAAAAAAAAATAATGGAAAGGATTTTATAATCCAAAGGAGTGTTTTCTTGAAGAGTTTAAACAGTGTTTAGCTGCCCAATTTTGTATGAACCCTTGGAATAATACACAAAAAAATGCATGTCAGATTTTGAAGTATTTGATCTGTTGGAAGATTTAATCTCTTTAGAATTAAATTTTAATTAGTGATGGAGGTATACCAGAGCTGCGTGAAGAAGGAAGGCTTCACACTGCCCGTGAAGACCTACATGTGTTTGTGCACAGAGAAATGTGCAGCCATGAAGGTCAGAGTAGAAATGAATGAGGCTTAGTTGTCTTCCCTAAACTTACCTGTAGAAATTGTCTCTACCCGGATAAAACCAAAATAAGTCAGCCTTTCTGGTAGGTGATGATTACACTCGGGACACGGTGGGGCAGGTGTTTGAGCTCCTCTGGTGACTCCTCAGGGGGGTCATGAATGTGCCCCAGGCTCTCTCAGCCATAAGGTTTAGTTTATTTTTTTCTTACAGGAGAATGTTACAGCTGGTTGCATATCCCAGTCACCACCTATTTGAGATAAGACAGCTGGTAGAAAATAGTAAAGGTCAGAGCTTTAACTCTCTGGTCTCCCATGAAGAAGGAAGTAATAATGTCAGTATTTAAACTACCAGTTTTAGGTAGAGCTTTGGTGAAGCAAAAGAAGCAGCTTGTACCTTGTTTTAGAGCAGGCTAATTTACCTGTCTGTCTCTTCATTAGTTATATATGGTACACGGTGGAGCTTTGGAGCATGAACAGAAAAATTATTGTCAGGTTTTAACTAACATAAGCTGAGATCCTGAAGAACATGATAGTAGCTTCAGAGTGGTGTGATATGCTTTACAAGCAGGCACCAGCTGTCACCAAGCCCTGTTCCATAAAATCATTCGCACTATGAAAGAAATGGCTAATGTCAGGAGATGTCTGGAAATCCATTGGGAGAGAAGGGGAATTGCAGTACTCTGCTCTCAATCCTTGCTTGTGCTACATGTGCTTTCTCCATAAACTGCCCCCTGTAAACCTTCCCCTTCTTCTCAAATTTCTCCTTCCATATTGTTCTTTTTCTCCATCCCAGGCCAATTCCCACATGAATTACCACTTCTGATCAACTCTCATGAGGTTTTTTCTGCCAGCAGTGCTCCTGGCCTGCCTCAGTCCTCCAGCAGCATCTCACATTTCTCCTATTCCCCAGAGGTGAATTTGGAGGCCCTAGCCATATCTGTGGTGCTAAATAAGAGATCTAGGGAAGAAAAATCTGCTCGGGTTCTTAGCACTCTCCTTTTTGTTCAGAGGTGCAGCCAAGCTTCTGCCCTCATGGGACCAGCACAAGCGTGTGTTGAGCCGTGGTCTCTGTCTAAAGCAGTCCACGGACAAGAGATGGAGTGGGCTGTGCACTGGAGGGTGATTTTTGCACTGTAGAGTGATGTGGAGTCTCTTTCCAGGTGCTAACAAGTAATTTTCATCTCATTACCTGCATGTTCATATTGGACTGGCATTGGAAACACTTCCCTGGCTCTTGGCATAGGCTCATGTTACCCCAGCAGTCCTGTGCCATGCAGTCTCTTAACCTAACAGTGTTAATCCTCCACAGCAAAATAGATTTAAGAGTTGAAGAACTTAAAGTACTTTCTGGTTTGCTTTGGTCACTTCTGTCAATGCTAAACACATCTCTTTAAATCGTGTTGGTTGTTTGATGTTTATATAATGTATGCATATGTACACAAGGACTTCCCCCAAACAGTAGTGGTGTGGAAAGCTCATTACTTTGGGGCATATACAATTATATACAAGAAATTATTTGGTTAAATATGTTAGAGAGCACTCCCTTACTGAAGAAAAATTGATCATTAGACCTGAAAAAGCTTTTTCATCACTTCTGTGATACCTCAAAAATTGATTTATTTCAGTTTCTCGTTAGCTGTGACAAGGATGATGTCAGACAAGTTCTGCATGCCCTGTCTTATAAATAATAAATGAGAAGGACCATGTCTTCTCTTTCTCTAATGGATCAGTGTTACAGCTGGCTAGAAAAGGCACCAGATTGCTTTATGGAACATAATGGAGTAACAAAATTGCTCAGACTCAGTTGAGTGTATTGATCCCAGGGGCTCTTGCTTGCCCCTTCATCTTGATCTCTGGCATCTCTCTCGTCCTCTTGTAAAATACTACTTAGATTAAGAGGAACAACAATAGGCTCTTAAAGTTTTATAAAAAAAATAGAAATAACAGAACAAAGTGCTTGTTCTTTTTGGTCAACTTAAACCATATAACATAAAAATCTTCCAAATACCCTTTCAGTGGAGATTCATTTATTAATTATTAATTTAGTAACTCCAATCTGAAATGTGCTTCTTTCCTTTCTTTCTTTCTTTCTTTCTTTCTTTCTTTCTTTCTTTCTTTCTTTCTTTCTTTCTTTCTTTCTTTCTTTCTTTCTTTCTTTCTTTCTTTCTTTCTTTCTTTCTTTCTTTCTTTCTTTCTTTCTTTCTTTCTTCTTTCTTTCTTTCTTTCTTTCTTTCTTTCTTTCTTTCTTTCTTTCTTTCTTTCTTTCTTTCTTTCTTTCTTTCTTTCTTTCTTCTTTCTTTCTTTCTTTCTTTCTTTCTTTCTTTCTTTCTTTCTTTCTTTCTTTCTTTCTTTCTTTCTTTCTTTCTTTCTTTCTTTCTTTCTTTCTTTCTTTCTTTCTTTCTTTCTTTCTTTCTTTCTTTCTTTCTTTCTTTCTTTCTTTCTTTCTTTCTTTCTTTCTTTCTTTCTTTCTTTCTTTCTTTCTTTCTTTCTTTCTTTCTTCTTTCTTTCTTTCTTTCTTTCTTTCTTTCTTTCTTTCTTTCTTTCTTTCTTTCTTTCTTTCTTTCTTTCTTTCTTTCTTTCTTTCTTTCTTTCTTTCTTTCTTTCTTTCTTTCTTTCTTTCTTTCTTTCTTTCTTTCTTTCTTTCTTTCTTTCTTTCTTTCTTTCTTTCTTTCTTTCTTTCTTTCTTTCTTTCTTTCTTTCTTTCTTTCTTTCTTTCTTTCTTTCTTTCTTTCTTTCTTTCTTTCTTCTTTCTTTCTTTCTTTCTTTCTTTCTTTCTTTCTTTCTTTCTTTCTTTCTTTCTTTCTTTCTTTCTTTCTTTCTTTCCTTTCTTTCTTTCTTTCCTTTCTTTCTTTCTTTCCTTTCTTTCATTTCTTTCCTTTCTGTCTTTCCTTTCTGTCTTTCATTTCTGTCTTTCATTTCTGTCTTTCATTTCTGTCTTTCATTTCTGTCTTTCATTTCTGTCTTTCTTTCATTTCTTTCTTTCATTTCTTTCTTTCATTTCTTTCTTTCATTTCTTTCTTTCATTTCTTTCATTTCTTTCTTTCATTTCTTTCTTTCATTTCTTTCATTTCTTTCTTTCATTTCTTTCTTTCATTTCTTTCTTTCATTTCTTTCTTTCATTTCTTTCTTTCATTTCTTTCTTTCATTTCTTTCTTTCATTTCTTTCTTTCATTTCTTTCATTTCTTTCATTTCTTTCTTTCATTTCTTTCTTTCATTTCTTTCTTTTCTTTCTATTGCAGTGCTTTCAGAGAGCTTTGTTGTTATAAGCTTCTCATTAATCATAATTTTCACTAATAAGGTGCTGTTTAATCAAGTAGGTCAAAACACTCTGCAAACACTCTCGAATGCAGCTTTATGATACCCCTGTTACTTAATATAGCTGTTTGTGAATTATTGTGATTTCTGTTTCATATGCTGAAATGTCCGTATTCAGTTCCTTGGTCATTCTCTTTCAGTGTTAGGCCATCTTTGTAGCCTTTCTAATTAGGCAAAAAAGAGCACTGACATACCTGTTTAGAAAGAAATGCCTAGAATTGGGTATGTGGCGAAGCAACAGAAGAAAAGGAAGAGATGTCAAATCGTGGGCACACCAAATCTTGGCAGAATTCTAAGAATGTTTTTCAACAACAGCTGTTGTCATGAATGGCACCTGCTAAATAAACATGCTACATTTCAGTACTTCCACACTGGTTTGCAGCATCAGCAAAGGAGTTAAATATTCTCAGTTTTTAAAAGATTTTCTCCTCACTGTCTTGGCATACTGTATCAAGCCAAATCTATGTGTTAACCTTGTTTCTGCAACATTTGGCATTCCTAGATAAAAATTTTCAGCATACTGTGTCCCAATTTAGAGACCAGCCCTCCTACTTATGGAGAAGAAATTAATACAGATAAATTTGCTGCTTAAAAGCATAGTAGTCATAGACAGAAAATGCCATACCATTTGTCATTAATTTTGTCTGACAAATGGTATAGAGATGAAAATACTTCTGGTCACATCTGTCAAACTCTATCCATACTTGTAAAAGTATGTAGTGATCTTAAGAGCCTCTTTCTGCTGCTTTTATAAAAAACTAGGCTTGGAGGAACAGAAGAGAAGAAAGAAAATGTATTTATTTTTTAATATCAGTAACTGAAAATAAAATTTGGCCATGCAAGAAATACTTCAGAAGTGTTTATCTGTTGAGCTGAATATCATCCTTTGCCACATAGACAAACAGCACTCATCGGAGCTCATCCCACTTGCAAGTCTGTTTCTGAAACAGCTCCCTGTACTTTGCAGGAAAATTTAGCTGACTGCTACGTGGAATTGTTCTGGAGAAAAAAGACAGCCTGAAGGATATTCCCCAGTTCTTGATTATGGACCTGCCACTCTCCTTGACATGAGTTATGGAGGCATGCAGAATTAAGTCTGTGAGAGTAACTTTATGCTATAAAAGTACCATCTTTACACAACCTACCCATCATTATTTCAGGCCTTTTGACCTGAAAAGAACCCTACTGTTCCCTCAAAACTCTCACAGATCTGCCAACAGGGATATCACATGGGACACAGAGACCCAGAAGCAGGAGTATGTACTGGGTGTGTGGCCCAGATCTAGCCTGGTTCTGGCCTTGAGCACATCAGTCATTATGCACCATTTAGACTGGGGACCAAGTCCTGCTGTTGGGGCAGAGGGCTGTAGAAATGTATACACAGTCTAAGTGCTGTATATGTTTCCAAGATGGAAAGAGAGACAGTGTCCAGTTGGTCTAAAGGCTATATACATTTCTGTAAATGTAAATGGTCTTTTCTGGGCAGGATGGGAACTCATCTTCACCCTTCTGCTCTGCCATATGGCTGCTTCTGACTTTATCTTGCTGCAGAAAGTAGATTTTCTGTATGTCTTGGATCGTAAATATTACAGCCTCCTCTTCTGTGCTTTTGTAGTTAGTCTTGCCCTGCTGATACTGACCCAGATGCTGCTGTGTAAGTGATTTTCTTGACATGCCGCTAGAGCAAGGCTGCCCTGCTCTATGCTTTTCTTGATTGCTCTCTTTTCCTAAGCATCAAGCATAAGCTGCCTGTCCTTACTTTCAAAGCCTTTGCAAACCTTATTCATGCTCTTTTCTGTTAAGCTGACCTCCATTTTTGCTTGGGTAATAATGTTCTGATGTTCCCATGTTATTTTTTCAATTGAACCTCTCAGTATGTTCAGAAGTTGCTACGTGCTGATCTGAATTGGGTGAGGATGATGAGGAGACACTGTGCAGCTTGTGTCTGAAACCACATCACATAACATGGCCCTATGTCCCTACCAGCTGGTGCTAGTGGGGAGGAATGAAATTATAGTTGCCTTTATCTCCTCCCTGCCTTTCCTCATTACTGTCCTCTTCAAAAAATATCTGAGAGAACTCTGGTTTGGTAATGAAGTTTTAAAAATGGACAATCTTTCAGCTACATCAGTGTTATGGCAACACCATGTCCTGCTAACAGGTACTGCAGGCTCTGTTTCTAGGACTGTGATTCTGGGGTCGGTACTCAAGTTTTGCGACTGTCATTATTAGGGGATTGGGAACTGCCATTCCCAAGGGAGTTTTCTGAGACACCAGGCAAGCCTCCACACTTCAGGCAAGCCATTTTTTACTCAAGTACTGTAACAACTTAATACCAAGTCTTAATCACACATGTTAGTCAAGCCCTATGTATGAGATACTGTAAATCTGATGCTGCCTGGTTGGGCCTGATGGCCGCAAGCTTTGATGTCTTAGTCTCTGAGGCCGAGATAGCCAGATTTGAGAGCTCTTCAAAGAGGGAAGATAGAACTGAAGAGGGCTTCTTATATCTTCTCCAAGTGCCACTGGATATTGCTGGAGTTTATATACACTTTTCCATAGGCCAGCACCAGTCTGGTCCAAAGTAATGCTTCCCCTCCTCACAGGTCTGGTCTGTGCATTCAGGTGGCTGTTGTGTATTTGCAGGCTGGTTGCCAATTATGTGATTCCTTCTAATACTTGGAGATTGAATACCCTTATTCTAGATTTGATACCATTATGCAACCATAACAAACAAACAGCTATTACAAAATATTTTGTTCCCTGCCCTGAATCAGGCAGTCCTGTGGTATGTCTGGGTGCAAGCAAACAGAACAAAATCATCAACATCAACACTGGAATTCCATGCCGCCTGACTAAACAGCAGAGTGAGCTTCTGTTTTAGGAGACTATGCCAGAACAATTTTTGACTTAATGTCAATTTTGGTTTAGACCCATACATTTAGCAAATCTGAGATGCACGAGTAAACTTGCTTTAAAACAAAACGTTGTTGACAGTGTGTTGACAACACAAATGTATTTCCAAGCCGTAAATACAAGACCATTTCATTTCACCCAATTCTGTTGGAGAAATCAGGGGTGAATACAGTGACCAGGTAATATGCCCCACAGGCCAGTGAATTCACATTCTCTCAGGTAAGAGGGTCGATGGGAATTTCAGAGTTGCGAGCTTCTCCTCACCCTTCCCCAGCTGCCATTTACCAGATACACAAATTTAGACACTGCCAGCTTGGATGTCCCAAGTGATTCCCAGGGCTTGGCTGTGCACAGAGGAGCTCTGTGGGGTTGGAAGGAAATTCCTGGAAGAAAGCAGTGCTCTAATGTCATGGGCTGGGAGAGCCTTTTTTGGAAGAAAGCTGATCAGTCTCCAGAGCTGACACTTTTCTCTGCTTGCATCCCCTTTTGGAGAGCTGCCTGAGAACCTCATTGCTTTTATGATTAATTTTTCCCCACGCTAGGCTCAGTTCACTCTGGTTTAATTTAAATCTATGTATTTTTGTGCTCACTGGATCTAATAGGTTAAATAGGACTTCTTTTCCTGTTCTTATTTACCTAATAGATTTACACAGAATAATCTCACCTTTTCTTTGCTATCTTTTCTCTATTGCTCCTTGGCTAAAGAGGCCAGTTTCTCTTAGTCTCTGCTTAGAGAACAGGCTGTTGATTCCCTTGGCTGTCTTTGTGGTTTCAAGTCATGTCTTCAGGGAACTCTTATTAGCTTCCTATTATCATATGCCATACAGCTGGTTCCATATCTACCATTACTGTAATAATTTATATATTTTCCTGCTAAACCAATAGTTTTCAGTGTGGTCATTGTTTCTAAACTTCAGGAGATGAGATTTATGCCATTTCCTTCCTATGGAAGATAATTTTTCAACAGAAGATATTGGGTTGACTGTGCATTTTGTTGTATTTGAACTCATTTTGCATTTGCTTTCATGCCTTTAATTAGCATTTCCTTTCTAAAACCTTGCACGCTATTGATGTTGCGCAA
This sequence comes from Tyto alba, assembly GCF_018691265.1. Taxonomy (NCBI): domain Eukaryota; kingdom Metazoa; phylum Chordata; class Aves; order Strigiformes; family Tytonidae; genus Tyto; species Tyto alba. Next base: position 20,880,305 of record NW_024881282.1, on the reverse strand, counting down.
AGGATCTGTAGTTGCCCAGATCACATTTTCCCAGTCATATATTTAATTTATTAAAAGTATTTCCTACTAAAACAGTAATTTTGTGTTCCAGAGTTCTTGGACAGGGATAATCTGGTTTCTTCCAACTAGAGTGAGTTAACTTTAACTCCTACCTCAGTTATGGAATTCCAGTTTCTGCACCTTTTTTTTTTTTTTCTACTAGCCATGTCATCTCGGTCCCCATATTGAATGCTGCTTGCCTCTGTTACATTGCCTGTTATAGGTTGTGCATGAGGCTTTCTAAGTAAAGAGGTCATATATCAAAGTGTGCCCAGAAATAATTTGGAAGCTGTTGCGGAGTAGGAGCTGCGTCATTTGGTGAAGTGGTACACTGCACACAATCTGCAGTCCAAAACTGCTGTGAAGGTCTCTGACATGATGAATCAGAGTTCAGTTTTGTCAGATGCAGTTATGTCAGCAATACACTTGTCTCACCTGGAGATTCCTCAAACCAGGGTTGTCTGCGTATCTCATACCTCCTGAAGGAGAGAATGACTTGGCAGGCTCATGATCTTATCAAGATTATCTCTTCATAAGCTTTCCAGTAATTCAACGTGAAAAAAGGTTCTTTGCAATAGTAATTGAGCACAGAATAAGTATTAGGGGAAGGCCTGTCTTCTTAGATGCTCCTTTGAGAGCTGCTAATATCCTCCCTTTCATGAAAGTATTTGGAATATTCTGCAACTGTAGACTTAAAAACTCCTTGTCAGGCTTTTGTCAGTCAAATGCAGATTTCTGAGTTGTAGGTCTGAGAATTTCAATCTACCTTAGACCTTAATGAAAGAGATACTTCAAAACACATTAATACAATAAATAAATAAAACACATTTATGTATATCTGATACAGGTTAGTATTTTGTGGCTATCAATCTTGCCTGAATCCAAATATCTGTAAACAAAAGGGGAACCTCCATATAATAATAAATACTCATTTAATGAGAGAACAATAATAAGTTCTGCACTTGAAACAGCTTTGCTTCTCAGGACTCTCAAGTTACTGTGATCTGCAATTCTTTCCAATCTTTGTTGCAAACATAAGAATAATAACAAAAAAAAAGACCCTGAACTGTCCATAGAAGACAGAAAGTCCAACTAAGAATACAACTGCTCCTAACATCAGGCTAACATCCCTCCTTCCCGGCTATCTGTGCTTCAAGGTGATTAAAGAATAAGATGCTAGGCCAGAGAAGGTAGTGAGGCCAGCTATCATATTGATTGCTGAGGTTACACAGTGTTCAGGGAATGGTAATGCCTAAACCAAACATTGATTGATTTTACCGAGTGAAGACAATTTTTTTTAAAGGTCTGAACCCATCTGCTCTTAATTTAAACGTTGAAGTAAGATCAGTAGGAAGATTTTAATATAGATAGACCCTTCATGTGAAGGTAAAATAACAATTATTTTAAGAACATTGTGTAAAAGGATAACTTTCCATAAATATGTATTGCTTATGATAATTATTTGGCATTTGATTTACTTAATAGGTAAGAAAATTTCCTAAATATATATTTTTTCTGCTTTAGACATTTCAACATAGACAAAGACTTAATCATTTGTGGTCATCCAAACCAAATAACACAAGTTGTATTCTGACTCAGTATATGTAAGCCTTAACTGTCTGTTAGTAGTTTACAAAGTAGGAAGCAAAACAGATAAAGAATTCATATTAGGAATTCAGAATTTAGTGCATGACTGACTTTGTGGTAAATAAATATTCTTCCTAAGGTCATTTAATCAACTTAATTTACTGTTTCACTGTAAGTGCATTTCTGCAAAGTGCACTTCAGGTGTGCTCTTAGACTTCATGTTTCTGTTATAATGGTCTTCTGTGTACAGCACTGTAAGTGCCTTTATGTAACCATGAAGGGTATTTGGTTTTCCTTGTATTTCACCCACCAGTAATGTTGCAAAACAAAAATCAAGATATGAGTTTTCCAGATTACTCTTGAAGAAAAGTGCTTGGGGGCGATACTTTTGTAGCTAAAAGAATAATTTCAGCAATCCAAACAAAATATAATCAAAGCAAAGAGTAGGAAATCTGTAAAAGTACTCACTCCCCCTGGGGAATCATATTTTCAAAACACTTGACCAACTACTTTTCCTTCCAGCCTTATATTACTTATAGAGACTGACTTCAACATAAAATATCACTGGCCTAATTATTCCGAAATTTTCCTGTTTTCTGTACAAGGGCTCAGTTCCTATCCTGGTTTCTCATCAGGGACTGATGGGACTGACATCGCATTGTTCAATAATTCATAAACTCGTGTATTGGCAAGTCTGCACAGAACAGTGTGGTGCTACAGTGGATGGTCCAGACTAGCTCAGGTACTGGAAATTATAAAGTTATGTTAGTGTTCAACTTGGATTTAGTGTACCCTGCTTTAGAGCTAGCAGAGCTTATCAATTAAGCTGGGTATCTCTAAATGGCATCGTATTATGCAGCCAAGTCATAACCCATATTCCTGCTATGTTTTTCACTGCTTAATAGCCACATTGTTCATATATTTGTGACTGCAGAGCTCTTTAGGTTTCTGCATTATGATTCATAGACAACATCAGTTTCCCGTTTCATTGGAAAACCCATTAAATGGTTCAGAACTAATTCTAAGCACAAATGGTTCTCTTTCTGCTTATCCTTTTGTGTGGCATTCACTGCTTTCAGTTTCAAAGGAGAGGTCTTAAAATCTCCTAATTTCTGGAGAAGAGCAGTGAGCTTTTAACCACATGGCTCTTTCTCTCAGTTGTTTTTTTTTTCTCTTTGTTTGTTTGTTTGGTTGGTTTGTTTTGTGGATGGGTTTATTGTTTTGTTTTAGTATTTTTTTAAACCTTTTTCTCCACCTGCTATGTATTGTTGAGAAATCACTTTGAGACATTTTCATTGGATATCTAAGATTACTTCATCAGCATTTGATGAAAGGATTCTTTATGCATAATTCAACTGTGCAGTCCCAGATGGTTATTGTAAAATCATTTGAGTACCACAGAATCAAACTGCTAATTAGTCATATTACTGCAAATCATTTTTAGAGCTTTCATATTGTTCCATGTAGTCATTTTTCCTGAGTCACCTTTTCCATAAGTGAAGGATTGCAAATCCTGTCTTAAACACAGTTGAGAATTGCTTTTCATTTGTTCCTTTGAGCAAGAAACAGATGAAGTTGTTACCGAACCTGATTTTTTGTTTCAATTAACTTAGTCTTATTCTTGAGAATAAGTACTGTAAGTCTTTTGGCCCTTGAGGCAAGTTTCCTCTACTCATGGCTTCGGGTAGCGGTCAGCCTAGCTGATGTATCCATGCAGAATTGAGCTGGGAGGAAATAGTGGCTTCGTCTTGAGGACCACAGGGCTACCAGCTCTGCTTACTGGGGCTCTGAATCATTACTGCTCCACTGCTTCTGGTTTTGGAGCTAGCAGCTGCTCTGTTTGCTCAGATAACTCTGAACTGTTTTCCAGTACGTGCTAGAGATGTATCCATACGGAATCTACTGCTTTCCATTGTGGCTCCACTTCACTGACTGCTGCTGGAGGCTGCCACCTCTCTTAATACTAAAGTTTTCACAATTAATAAGTTTCAGTGACTGTTAGGTGGCCACCATGCAGTGAGGTAAAGAGCAGGAGAGGGGGTTCACTCAGCTTGAGGGAACTATGAAACCTTGGTGCTTTTACAAACTTTAATACTGCTTTGAGCTCGCCCTGGACTCTGGTGTGTGTTTGGACAAGCAATGTGTTTGTGCTCTCACCCACACTCTTGCTGGTGCAGCTTTTTTCTCTTCTAAGTCTTGTGGTTTGAGTAGGTGTTAAAACTGCCTAAATGTAAACCAGTTGCAATTAATTCCTAGAAAACCTTCATAAATCATACTTTTCTCAAATACCTGGTTGGGCACATGGTTCATGAAGTCAAGATTAAATAGATTCCCAGACGTGTGATTAGCTTGGCAGAGTCTTCTGTGGTTTTTGCCCCCACCTCACTCCCCATGCAGCATACAGTCATCAACTCCGGTTTAGCTGGGGATTTTCTCAGTTTATCAACTTCCTACTATTCTAGGAACCTATGGCAATTATGGAGTTACTGGTCAGTCATTATACTACTCTGTGGAATCTAACAGGGATAATTGCTGCCCTTTTTGTTGCTGGTGTGGCCTTGGAAGGGGTAGGCACAAACAACAACATTTGTTTTTGTTGGACCAGTGACTACAAAATTTGTTCCATTTTTCATCTTAAATAGCCTTGTACATATGTCTGTCATTTTTCATCAAAAATGAACTATGCCTACTGTGCCAAATTCATCAAAATCACACTCTAAAAAAAGAATCACTTTTATACAGCTATTATCAATCTGTCCTCCATATAAAAATCAATAGACTGCAGCATTTTTATTAATTAGAATATTAATAGCATTAATAATATAGTTTTCATAGTATTAATACTATCAGTAGTATAAATAATATTAAAGTTTTGTCATTTTGGAAAGCTTTTAGTTTACTTTTAATCTTAAAATTTTTATGTGATAAAGCATGAAAGCTCATGTATTGCATAACAGTATAAATGCAGAGCCATATACTTTGTTAATGGCACTGATTTATATCTGCTGGTGGCCTGGACTACTCATTTCAGTTGAATTTGCTACACCAATAATGTCTAGACAATAAACATATTAAGGACATATCTATTTTACTTCCAGAATTAGTTGAATTTGCTACACCAATAATGTCTAGACAATAAACATATTAAGGACATATCTATTTTACTTCCAGAATTTCTGGGTTGCTGGCACATCATTATATTATACTGCATCAAGTCCATCTCAAATTTCTGCAGAACAGCTATCTCTGAGAAGAAGCTGTACATTTGTGTGGTACCTGCAGTTGTGTGATAGCCTTCAATTTAAAGTAACCTTTGACAAAATTGCATTTTGAACCCAGCTAGTATACTTGTGAATTGACAGGAACAATTTATACTTGAGGTGTCAGTCATCTCAAAATTTTGATAACTGAATGGTGTTTTTTTCAAGGTTTAGATGATTCTTCTGGACTGTGCACCAGTCCTTGTATTATTTGTAGTGAGTGTGGTGTAGGCTTATTCAGACCTGCTGCTGCTATTACCTGGAGTAGGATTTTAATTATGAGAATGAAACCTGTCAAATTCGCCTGCCTAATAAATCCAGGAGAAAGCAGAATTTAGTGAAAGAGTGGAGTCATTCTGTATTTATGGTGGTATGCAGGAGATTACAAATTAGCCATGAGATGACCCCACACTATTTGAGATCAGAGATTAGACATTGGGCATATTTGTTTTCCAGCTTGTTCTGCCTCTTCGCACTCATTTGTAAGCCTGCAGTTTTGCCAGCCATCCTTGCTTTTTCCCTTTTAAAGGGATGTTTCTCTCACACCATCAGGTTTAGAAGAATGCAAGTTTTTAGTTTGTATCACAAGGTGCATCTCCCTGTATTTGCTGGTAAAACCATTATTGGTGAAATCAAAATTATGTCATATGCATGAGATAAGAGTTGTACATTTTCATTCAATTTACAGTTTACTAAGAAAGGATTTGGGGGGGAGAGCGAAATGTCCTAAAACAAACAAACAAAAAAAAAGTGCTTTTCCCCATCCCATTTACACATGGACTATTTGTATCTGTGATATTGAAAGGAACCATGATTAGTGTAAGGTGATTGTGCCACAGCATGTCCTTGAACCTCGAAGACAAATGCTAGGTACAGCCAAGGTTACCCATGGGTGCAGCAGATGGATGGGGTACCTTTGGCTGTGTGCACCCCACTAGTGACCCAGCCATGCTGCAGCTCTGGTCAGCTCAGCTTGCTCTCATGCTATGCTGCTCACAGCTGCTCTCCAGCTTGAGGATATATACCTCCTGTTGTGGTTTTATTTATTCCAACAGAAGTCAGCATAAGCAATAATGGTTTTGTGATCAGATTGTGCTTTTAATCTGTGTAAAACGTAACTTGAGGAGTAGCTACTGCTGTGGTTTGTTCACAAATTTTCTCCTCTAAACTTTGGATTGTGTTCAGTAAGTTTGATGGTTCTTGCATGCTTCCCCTGCTGCTGGATCAAGTAATAACAGTTTTGATTTGGTTGTTATTGTTGAGGAAAGGAACTCAGTGTATGTGTAGTTTAGATTGTATGTAGTAGAATATGAAGTTTGGATGGATCTCAGTATTAAAATGATTGATGAGGAGCGAACAGATAGGTAGCCAGATAACCACTAAAGGTTTTTACACCATAATTTTCTGGAACAGTATTAATATATATGTATCTACCTGATTTGCAGGTAAAATTAGGCATTTGCATAGCCATGCCCATGGGTTCATACCTACAACTAAAGATGGTTTTTACAGATTGACTACTAAACCTTCTCCACCAAAATTCCATTAAGGACAGACATAAAATCCTCCAGTAAAAGGCGTTTCCTTTTAAAAACTAATAAATCTCACAGTAGAAAATTGGCTTAGGCAATGTTTGTAACTGTTTGTTTGTTGTTTGTTTTTGTTTGTTTGTTTTGTTTTGTTTTGTTTGTTTGTTTGTTTTTCCCCTGGAGAGATTTATGGTTATGTCTATACTAATAAATTCAATGACAGGGTGTTCTCAGATGCTGCAGCTCAATATCATATAAAGCTATAAGGTAACCTGTTTGACCACCTCAGGCACTGAAGAAGTGCAAGGTCAGGAAGTTAGTGTCCCAGGGACAGTCTGTATCTCGTATCTGACAGCCAAGTTGGCTGTCTTTCTTACCATGGGAGATGGCATAAAGATGATGGTGTCATAATCTTTCTAGGATTGTAATGTGATCTGGTAGCAAACTGACAGCACCATTTGGTCACATCCATGTTGGCAAGACCAAACTCCTTCGAGGACTATCAGAATGATTTGCCAGTGTAGAGATGTCACTTTTATCTATGATATAATTTGCTCTTCTGCTAAACAAACTGTTGAATTCATATTTTTTTAAGCTGCTTTCAGATAATTTGGACCTATCCATTTTCTGGAAAAGGGATCATTGTAAAAAAATGTAGAAGATATTTTTATTTTCCTAGTGTGTGTCAGTACCAAGACCAAGTAACATATCAATTCTTTTGAAATGGGGCTTTTCAGTGTCCTGGGAGAAATACAGCAACTACTGACTTACTAAGATAATGGACTTAGCTAAAGTCTTGTCAGCATGCATGTCATGCACAGCCCTATGCACAAAATCATGCACAAAATTGAAGTGAATTAAAAAGCTTCCCCACAGCAACATAATAAGGGACAATATTTGAAAGGCCAAACCTAGAAATAGAACGCAGTCTGAGAAAGTGTGTCACTCACTAATTATGGAGAGGCTGTCTCTTAGAGTCATAATTAGATTTCCATTATAAACCTATTTTTTCTTTTTCCTTCCCCAAGACAATTGAAGCTGCTCAAATAACTTTAAACATTTTTCATGTGTGATTTTACTAATGATGTTTTAGGGGAAACAGTATGTCATGGTTTAACCCCAGCCATCAACTAAGCCTCACACAGCTGCTCGCTCACTCTCCCCACAGTGGGATGAAGGAGAGAATCGGAAGGGTAAAAGTGAAAAAACTCATGGATTGAAATAAAGACAATTTAATAGGTAAAGCAAAAGCTGTGCATGCTAGCAAAGCAAAACAAGGAATCCATTCACCACTTCCCATTGTCAGGCAGGTGCTCAGCCATCCCAGGACAGCCGGGCTCCATAATGTGTAATGGTTACTTGGGAAGACAAATGCCATCAGTCCAAACATCCCCCCCTCCCCCATCTTTCTTCTTCCCCCAGCTTTATGTGCTGAGCATGACGCCCTGTGGTAGGGAATATCCCTTTGGTCAGTTGGGGTCAGCTGTCCTGGCTGTGTCCCCTCCCAACTTCTTGTGCACCCCCAGCCCACTCACTGGTGGGGTGACGAGAGGAGCAGAAAAGGCCTTGACTCTGTGTAAGTGCTGCTCAGCAACAAAGAGAACATCCCTGTGTTATTAACACTGTTGTCAGCGCAAATCTAAAACATAGCTCGATAGGAGCTACCATGAAGAAAATTAACTCTATCCCAGCCACACCCAGCACACAGTATAAGCTGGTCTGGTCTTCCAGCTGCGGCTGCACCATGGAGTGCCGGGACCCCCTTGACCCTGGCTTTCCACAGCAGCCAAAATTCCTTTCCTTGGTGCTCCCCTCCCAGCTGCAACCCATTATGCAGCAGGGCTGCAGCAGATTGACTCTCTATTAATTCATTCATACCTGGGCAAATGAAGCTGGATTTGTACGGCTGTTTGCTTAAGTCTGTATTACTTAAGTATGACTTAAGTGTGGAACTTTTCTTTGGATTACATGCTAGATATACATCTCGGCATCTGTAGAAAGAAAAATTTATATTGAAACCATTTAGTAACACATTATGCTAAGTTAAATTCCCCATGATGCTTTTCACGGTAAACATGCATTGAGAATTCATCTTCGGTTTATATACTTTGATATTTCATTTACTAACCAAGTAGGTAAATTCCCAAGTATTAAAAATATATATATATATTCAAGCCACAAATTCTACCCTCCTTTCTTTCATTCCATTTGCATTTCAACATCATACTGACACAGTAAAGTAATTAATCTTTTGCAATTTAACAACAGTTGTTTCCCTTTCTGGTTCAGGAAAGAATTTCTATTACTGTTCGAAGAGGGACATACACAACTGCACATTATGAAAAGACTTGCCAACACTGTCAGAGACTCAAGGATTTACATTTGCACAGATGCAGAACAGTAATGAAATATCACTGTTGTCCTCCCAGCTCTCTCAAACATATCTTCCTTGGGTAATAACATGTGTATTGAATGAAATGTTTCCTGCTGCTTGACAACACATACAGCACATACCTTGCCTCACTCATACACTATTCTGCTGCTACAAAAATTCTGTGTGCCAACTTGAAGGAAATAGTTCCCAAAGGTATGCGCAGCATAGGGTAGGTGTTGACCTATATAGCTGGGAATGGGGATTAGCTGGGAAGACTTTGAATCCTCCTTATGGAAAGTAATTGCAAGCTAGTTAACTTTTTCCCTAGCTGCAAGACATTTACATAGAAGGGCAAAATCCTTCCTCATAAATGTTTTGCCCAGCTCCTTATTTTCTTTGATGGCATAATTTTATGTCAAGGCTGTAATATATATCCTAGTACCTATTTTTAAGCAGATACTGATACAAAGGAAGAAATTGAAAACTTGCCCATTTATTCAGGATACTTACAGATACATGTGTTCATTATTGCACTGATTGCATGATATTGTACTGGAGGAGAAGCAGGAAACCTCACTGCTCTTTTTCAGTTCTTCATGTGCTTACAAGTATTGTAATGCACAAGGCAGTTTATAAATAGTATCATGACTCACTTAATACTAGTAACTGCAACTATGCCCTCAGAGGAAATGACTTTTCCATACCCTTCAGTTTGATTCTGTTTTTTATTAACGGCTCACCTCTTTCCTCTTATGTCTCTTCTTCCAGAACTCGTGAGCTGATGTTAAGTGTCTTCTAGCAGGTGTGAGGAAGACAAGTCAGACTTTGGCCATCACAAATACTCTTCCCACTGTGCCTGCTTCCAGAAAACAGGAAGACGAAGCAGAAACGGCAGCTTTCAGAATTCCACTCCTTCTCCAGAAGATAAATATAAATCAATTGCACAAGAACGTAGCCTGAATTCAGTTAAAGAAACTGTACAAGACCTCCTTGCTTTCCGAGACCTGTCCTATTAAGTCTGTTCCTGATTATAAGAGAATGAACTTCTGTGAACAATTAAGCAAGTGTCTTTAGAAGAAAACTGGAGAAGTAGCAGATGGTGAGGCACACAGACATCTTTGGTAGTTCAGGGATGGAGTGAACACTGAGTTGAGTTTCACATGGTTGGGCTTTCTAGTGTCTGCTGAAGAGATGATGAGCCACCCAGTAAAGAAGATTAAAAAATGATTTTCTAATTGATAAATCCAATATCTGCTTCATGTTCCTATTGGGAGGATATCAAAGAAAAAGAGACAATGGAGATCGAGGATAAGAACAGGTAAAAAAAAATCAACTCCTGAAAGAACTTTCTGTTAGGCTGACAAATTCTTGCTCAAACCCCCAGGGTCAGAAAGTTAAAGACTGAGCCTAGTATTTGTACAAAATTGCTACTTTTAGAAGTGAAATTAATTTCTTGTTACAAAATCATACATAGGTGCCAGGTTCTGCTGCATCTACTTATGAATTGTCTCTGTGATATTAATGAGGACTGCTTGAAAAAATTAATAACTACTGTGAGTAATGTATTCCAAGCCCAAATTTCAATTTACATGTACAATATATGTTCACTATAGCATTTTTTGAAAAAAAGTAAAAGAGAAAGTTTTCTTTCTGCACTTGCCTAACTTTGAATTCAACATATTTTTTTACTGGAAAGAATGTGTGATCTTGCTAACAGCTAAAAAGCAACACAAATTCCTTGTGCGAGCTGTGTTTAAACAAATCTTAGGAGATAAATGCTTATTTGGATGTTAAGTTGTCATTAGAAGCGTTCTTATCTGCTGTCAGTGGGGCTGCAGGAAGACAACAGCGTCCACCCTCAGACTTGCAATCTGCAGAATCCCCACTGATGTGCAACTCTATATCATACGGCCTCTGCTTTTCCCTGTGTTAAGAAGGTGGGCTTTGCATTGTGTTAGGAAGTTGTTGTTAGCAACGTCTAATTGTTGTTTTAGGGTCTGTTCCACTGGCTGCCTGGGTAATTTTGTGAAAATTCATTAATGTTATGTATTTCTATTGCAAGGTGATGGTGGCATAGAAAAATTGGGGGTTTGAATCTCTCTTTTTATCCTAGATAAGTTAACTAGGCCCGTCTAATGAAAATTTTGTACATCTGGAAATCTCTGAGCTTTAGGCATCGCACAAATGATCTGTGCAGCTCTTCTCTAATCCAGTAAAACATGAAGGTCTCTTCTAAAGATCTAGTCTGATGGTGAACTTGCTTGGCACCAAGGACTGAAATGTGACCAGAGGTGGAACTGCAGTACTGCCAGGGACAAGAGCTGGAAAGTATGGATTGTCCTAGATTGAGCTGCAGGGCCAATATTCAAGCTGGAGACTGTGTGTTGGACAGAGGTGAGACTGAATAAATCAGGCTTCAGAATTGTATCCAGGGAGAGGCAATCAGGCTTGACTTGACACATGCTTAACTTTTACATGGGAATGGCTCAATCTGTTCTGCTAAAAGCAGATTTCTTGCAGTGAGCATTATTTATGCTGTCAACAATTTAAAATTCTATATTTCAGTATCGACATTCTTGGATACTATTAAATAATGGGCTTTGTTCCACCAAGATCATAAATGACAAAAATCCTGTCATGTCAGTTATGTAGTGATTTTTGCTCATTTGGTTCCATGCAGTTTATGTTTTTTATGCAAGTCTCAATTAAATTGAGTTTCCAATAGACTATGTAGTGATATTTCAGAATCCCTACTGGATTTTTTTACTTCAGTATCAGTCAATTATAAAAAACTACAGATCGCAAAGATTTTGACACTGTATTTTACCTGAGCTTTAACTTTGATATCGTACCTAGCTATTTTTAATGGTAGTCAAGTGTCAATTTTCAAATCAGTGTGCAAAATTAGGGCTTGAGATGCCGAACTTGAAGCTTAGCTTTAGCAGATCCTTGTGCCTTTGTGATATTTCGCCACATTAGGTTTCTTCTCAGATTTTGGTGTTTGCCCTTCCTCTCAGCATGTCTTTAGTCCACTGCAAATAGATGCTTTCTGGGGCAGAGCTATGCTTTTATGCTTTTTATTTTTTTTGTACAGTGTCTATAATAACAAGACTGTGCTCCCAGTTGGAGCTTCATGGAGTTTGTGCAATATATATAAAGGCAGTAGCTAAAGTACAGACTTCCAGTCCAGATTTTGATGTCTTCATTATATATATATATATATATATATATATATATATATGCTACTATTATATTAACTAATGTTAACAGGGGTGCAATTCCCTTAACTTCCCATCCTCATTCCTATCAATACACAGATTCAATACAAATATTTTTAAAAAGCTTTTCTAGCTAATTAAAACAAAGCTATTTCCCAGAAAGACCTCACTGATTACATTGTAGATTTGTTTTGCTGCAGTTTGTTTGTGTTAAGCACATGCTGCCGTTAATCTGATTACTATGCATCCACAAAAATCTTTGGGTACAGAAGTGCTTTAAACTGTTCCATGACCGGAGGGAGGGAGTGCACTGTAGTTCTTGCAGTGCTGATGCTCAGATTGGCTACAGTCACACTACAGCTTTAGTTACCACAACCCAGAAACTGATAATCCAGCTAATCCAATCTTCACTGACTGTGAAACCCTTTACTGTTTGTTTGTTTGATTTTTTTTTTTTTTGTTTTCCCCAGTGTGGCTACTTCTGTTGAAGATAGGCACAAACAGGCTAATTGAAAAGAAGTTAACACAGGCTTAGTTAACTTTGCACTTAAATCATACCCATACTTCAACAGAGATTTAACATAGATTATAATAATAGACATATTGTATCTAATCAACTCTATCCATAAGTGTGTATGTCTAAATATGAATACAAATGCATAATAAATTAGCACACAGTCTGCTGTACATTTTAAAATCTGCTCTGTGACCACTATAGGCGTCATGTTCCTCATCTCATTTCCCTTCACCTTTGTAGAAAACTTCCTTTAACTTCTACATTTCCTGCTTTTCTTGTATCCACGTATACAGAGATATGCCAAGGGGCATACTGTGTCTGTTCTGTCACACTGATAGAGATGTAAATAACAATGATGTCATTTTCAAAAGCACCTTGCCCACAACTAGTGAAAGTTTTACCCTCCACTTCACTGGAAGCAGTTAGGATGTCTTTATGTCTTACCCTTGCTGAAGCTGCAGGCTAGCACACCCTCTGAAGATAGCACAGCTGCCTTGCGCTTTGTGTCGCAGCTCCATCAAAATGAACCAAATTAGCTCAAACAATTAAAATAGTAAGAATTTGTTAAATTGAGTAATACCATCTGAACCAGGATAAGGGGCAATTATATAAGAATTTGCACTAGTAAATTGGGAAGAAGAATGAAATGTAGTGGCTGTATAGGAGACTCTAAGTACTTGATGTCTTACCCCATGCTACTTTATGTAGGGCAGAACATGGAAACACAACCTCTGATTCCCAGTGAATGATTCTGCAACTCTAGTGTATGAGCTAGTGTTTGGAGCAGTATTTACTTGCAGCTATTACGGTTGTGTGACTGGACTTGTCACGTAACCCAGAAATCCCTTTCACTTCTCTGTGTTTTCCCAGAGAGGATGCCCTGTGTCATTTCTTCCACTTTTCTTCCCTTCTTCTCATTAAGCCTCTCATATATGGCTCATGTGTCTTCCTCTGTGCCATCCATCCTGTTGTCTTAAGGATAAATTGTTGCTTGTACTTCTTTATGAAACCCTGTTATGAAGGAGACAGAACTGATACAGAGCTGGTAAAGAGCATTATCTGAAAGGATATTACTGAGTATCATCCACTATTTGATACACAGATACTTGCAGAGGTGCTTGAAGTTGTGCCTTTTCAGAATTTAAGAAAATTCCGTGTCCTGTATTTCCTTCTGTTTGATACTCTAATTTGCTCCATATACATAGGGCTCTGTTCACTGATGCCTAAAAAATACGATGAAACTTTGGAGCATGATTAGATGCAGTACTCAGAAGCAACAGGGATGGAGAAATACTTCTTAAAATGTTTAATGCATGTGTAATCTGCGGCCACTGATCTCATTTTAGTTATTGATTTAATCTAGATACTGGATTTTCCTCACTTACATAGAAAGATAATAGCTTTATTAGGTATCCTGGAAAGAAAATAAGAAAAATGTCTTAAGGTACTATGGGAAAAAAATACCTTTGATAAGCTGATTACCGTGTGTCCTAAACGGAGGCAAAATTCTAGGCTTGGATTCATTATGATATTTAGGAACCTACCTTAGGCACTGAAATCAATTTGCAAATTTAGGCTCTGTTTTTTTGATGTTTCAAGGTTAAAGTGGGCGTTCTAAATCAGGCTCTTTCGTTGGCACCAAAGGCCAAAAGAAAACACCACCAGTGATTTAACATATTGCTTATTAAAAAATCTATGCCAACAGCAGTTCTTGCAACACTGCAGTGCAATTCTTGACAGAGCAATTGAGGAGTTTATTTTTATCGCTGTTTTGGTTTAATCTTTTGCATAATTTGAAATGCCAAGCATTTTGTACTGGTGTTTTGTTATTTGTACAGAAAACCTTGTGTATTTTGTATAGAAAACCCTGTGATTCTTATCAATTCAAATTTGTGGAATAATGGTTACTGTTCTGTAGTAATGAAGACGGTCTCTTTGAGGACTTAATTTAGTGTAGTCTCTTCCTAGATGTAGATCTAAGAGGAAATTTTACTCTGGTGTTTGAGAAGATTTTGAAATGTTATCATTTATGTGTTCTGCCTTGCTCTGCTCTTTATTTGCAACGAATAAACTGAAATAAGTTTTATAGGTCTTTTAAATACTTTCCATTAGCATTTGCTTAGTGCCATCAAGGAACTGGCTTGAACATTAAAGCAAATAACTGAGAGATCAAAATCAATAGATGGAAATAAATGGCTGTTCCTGGCCTCTGTGCCCTTAAATCTTTTGCTGGTTTTTAGTAGTATTTCAAAAGTATCCTATTCTTTTGATATTTGACATTTAGAAAGACATCAACTTGCAAAAGCAAAAAGATAATACTTTCCTCCAGTTCTTTAATATTTGATTAAGCCGTGATCATATAGATATTTTGCTTAGAAGCTGCCTATAATGGTTTCACATGAGGAGTACAGAGTAAAAGAATTGATTTAAATTCATTGCACCAATCTGTAATAAAACAGTTTCAGCAAATTACTTGCATCGTGTAATAGATTTTTAGGGCAAAACTAGATATTTTGTTTGAATCAGATGCTTCACAAGCCAGAGGGGTTTTTTTGGTCATTTGTACTAGATAGGACTGTAGCCATTTCAGTGATTTCTTTTAAGAAAAAGATTACTGTTTCTCTGTTAATAGAGCTATTAAAGTACAATAGAAACTTCCCAGTAAGCAGTGGCTTTCCAGTGACCAGCACATGTGTCATCAGCAAATAGTAGGGTTTTTTCTCAAACTTCTTGAAAAGGCATTAGTAAGCAAAGATAAATCAAACTTCTGGTAGTGACTACGGACTAATGCAATCTGTAATCTCCAGTTAATGTGAAATATATACAATGTAATGTTTAAAACATCTGTTAGAAACACAGAATTGATTTAAGAATGAAGGTAAGTGCTTACTGTGTCATAGAAAGTTTTGATTTTATGCTTGGTTGCACTGTCTCAAATCTAGATGTAGTTGTTGAGTCACTGCTCCTTGCCTGCCAGCACTGCAGAATGTTATTTGCTGCACTGGAAGCTACTGTACTGCAGCAGAGTTTCCTCTTGCATTAGTGACCTAATCATGATTGTCTCTTATCACACCACACACTCTTTTTGCAGATACCATTCCGTCTTTCTAAGCACACTGATAAGGAAGTAAGGGGCTTGCATCCATCTCTTTGTTCTACTGCACACTTACTTTAAACCATAGGAAATATGAGGTGATTCCACAACACAGAATATTTTGTTTTCAAGGAAATGTCACTATGAAAATTGATTATTTTATTTTATGAAAATACTTTAATGTTGAAGAGAATATTTCTTTTTTTTTTTTTTTTTTTTTTATTGCACGTCCCTTCTTGCAAGGGTTATATGAACTCATTCTGAACCAAACAGAACTCTTATTATAGCCACAGGAGAATTTTCCACATGCATTTTCAAATATAAATGCTGTTCTGCTTGGGAAAGTGATTCTAAAAATGTTATCAAAGGAATTTCTATACATGCTATTTAAAAATTCTCAATTCAGTCCCAATAATTTGAGATTTAAAAGATATTTTTTTTTTACTGCAATGCCTACAAAATTCCCACCTGGTCAGGTCAAATGGATTTTTTTTTTTCTTTTTTTTACATTGTCACATACAATCATTAATAGTAGCTCTGTGTAACAAATATGTATGTGATACCTTTAATTTCACTAGGATTAGACAGCTTCCATAGTTCTGTTTTCCAAAGGGATAATAAAGATTAAAAATGAAAAATGTCTGGGGTTTTTTTGTTGCATAAATCTGCAAACTGGAACATACACTCTTTTTCAGTCAGGCAGTGTAATTTCTAGTGACTTTTCTAGGATATTTTTATTTAGAAATCAGGAAAAAAAGAAAAAAGGTTTACATAGGTGACTGTTATGAGCTGTAAAAAATACTGTTTGATAATGAATAACAGCATATGTATATATCACTTTCTAATAAGCAGATTTTTATTCTGCATTCCTTGCCAGATGAATGGCCAGGATGTTGCTGATAGATATCAGCACCGTAATTAATGTGTAGGAATGGCTTTAAATTCCAATTAAGTTTCTTCAAATAGGTTTCTACTGAAACTGTACTTGGAATACTTTGACTCTTTTCCCTTTTTTTTTTTTTTTTTTTGGTAGAGTTTGAGAAGAGCTCGTTTTTCCTCATTCTTTGGTATCAGTACTGGTGTTCATTTTCCTTATCTTTGTTACAGAAATCAGTGCCTTCTCTTGTTAGGAAGTTATGCCATGAAATTGGTAGTTCGAAATTTTGGCATCACTGAAATCAGTGGGAGTCTTGCTTATTATCATAAATACGAACATCTAGCCAGTAAATAAAACGGGATGGGGGCCCAGGGAAGGGGACAGAACTCTAAGGATATGTGACATAGCACAACTCATGTAAAAAACTTAAAAGTCTTTGGCCCTAAACCAAAATGTCATTGACTGTTCTGCCTGTGGAGAGTTGTCTGTGGTTTATGAACCATGCCTGATCATTGTCCTGAAGACTGGTGGCGGTTAAGGGTCAAAGCTGTGCCAAGAAGCAACAACAATTAAACAGTGTGGATCATCACAGGGCTTCATTGGAACACACACCCTAGTCATGCTTACTCATTTAATACAGCAGTACTAAGAGGATGAACATCTTGCTTTTATCTGGATGGACAGAAAAAAACCCAAACCAAAGGCAGAAATTATAAAAAAGGGAAAATGAAGTAGAAAACACATGGTAAAGGAGAGGCAAATGAAAGGTGCTTCATAGTAAATAGAAATGGGATACTCATTCCTGCCAGCATGAAAGAACAGTCTCCCTTGTAATAAGAGGATCAGATTTATGAGGGGGAAGGTATGGCTAATTTCCAGGAGCTCAAGAGTCCAATTCCTTTGTCCAGAACCTTGCATGGTTCCTGTTCTTCCCAACTCCTCTACTACAGAGACCACATACTAGACAGAATTTGTGATACATGTTTTTTTTTTTTTTTTTCCCCCTCTGGTATTAATGTTAAATCATCACAGGACACAATTTGGGAATATTGGCTTGTCATGTGATGTGACATGGGTGGAGGAACTTCAGCCAGTCACTGGCAGAAGGATGTGTCCCACCATTTGAGATGTTGGCATAGAAAGGTGGCTATGAGTTGAGACAGCTCTGTTTCTCTCCAGGGTCCCATTCAAACAATTGTACATGGTTCATAAAATGCTAAATCAACCCTGTCATCCCAGCTGGAGAAGAAGAATTAGATTTTGCTAGTGTGGCTTGATGGTTCAACTGGTCTGGAGACTATTTTAGTAGCTGATGGGACCGCATCAGGTTTCAGCTCCTTCCATCTTGCCCAGTCATCCACATTTGTGCCCCTCATGCCACACCTTTCTGCAGGTAGTATATTCACTTGGTATCAAGACATAAAAAGATAAACATAAGAATTGGAAGGTAGTCTTCTCATTCCTTTGGACACAGTATGAAAAATTCTGTAATGACAAACTATGACAGGGGTGTAATGAAATGGAAAGTTAAAAAGATGAAATGAAAAATTAACAAAGTCCTGAAGTAAAGCAAAGAGTTAGATCCATCTTGTTTAAGTGAAAATAGTTTTTCTTATTTCTGGTGAGAGCAGGATCATCCCCACAAAATTACAGGATTATAAGAAAATGTTAGAAGTATTCACTATACAAATGTTGCTGATGAATGAAATACAATGTTGCAGCACTGACAAAACTCTGACTAACTAGATACTGTGTTGGATGCTAATATACCTGACCTTTTTGTTTTTTAAGCTTCCTTCCTTTTAGTGGGCTTATTTTTTTCTTAGCTTGATACACTTTCTGCAAAGAGGTTCATTGTGTCTTTTTCCCCTTATTGTGGTTTAACCCAGAAGGCAGCTAACAGATGGGAAAATAATAATAACGATAAGAGAATATACAAAACAAGTGATTCACAATGCAATTGCTCATCAACCACTGACTGCTGCCCAGTCAGACTCTGGCCAACTCCCCCCCCCCCCCCCCCCCCCCCCCATTTTTATTGCTCAGCATGATGTCCTATGGTGTGGAATATCCCCTTGGCCAGTTTGGGTCAACTGTCCTGGTGCTATATTGTACCTTAGCCTCTTTCTCCTCAGACTAAACAAACCCAGCTCCCCCATCTTCAAGTTGTAGGCCATGTGCTTTGGGCCCCTGACCACGTTAGTAGTCCTCTGCTGGGATCTGGAACTGAGGAAGCCCAAAACATCACGTTCTGGTCACAATATTCTAGATCCAGCCTCATCAGCACTGAGCAGAGAATTTAATCCCTTAATTTGCTGGTTATCCTCCTTTTAGAGAGAGCACGCTGTGGCCGCATATTCAGCCCGATACCCCCCCACTTCTTGGAAGCAGGGCTGTTATTCAGCCCATCACTGATGCTGATGCACAGCCCACGGTCCCAGGTGCAGAACTTTGCACACAATGAGCCTTGGAGGGTTTGGTTGGCCCCCTCCGCAAGTTTAGCTCATTGGGATCACAGATAGACTAACGCAAGTCTTGAGAGGACGTGTCATACACCCAACGAGACAGAGTAGAACACCTATAAATACTCGTTATCAATCAAGTGGCTGACAGAAGAATGCAGAAATCGTTTCTTTCTGCGTTCTGCAACCTCGAGGTTCACCAGCTGTAACTTTGTGCGCTCCGTGGGGTGGTGCCCGAACGCTGGGAGTTCTGCGAAGCACCAGCGTGCTTCCCCGCCGGCCTGCGCCGCTGCCGGCGGGATTTGCGGGCGGTAACGCCTCTGGAGCTCAGGGCAGCCTCCCGCCGCCCAGGCGGAGCTGCAGCCCTCGCCTCGCCCGCGGCGGCCGGGCTCGCACCCCCGAGGGCCCGGGCAGGCAGCGGGAGCGACGAGCCCCGCGAATCGAGGCCTCCCTCCGCGGAGGCAGGGCCGGGCAGAGGGGAGCAGCCGCCGCCGCCGCTGCTGCTGCTGCTGCTGCTTTGAGGGCGGCCTCGCCCCGCTCTTCCTCCGCGGCGCAGACCTCAGGGCGGGCTCCTCCCTCCCGCCGCCGTGCGTCAGCCCCACCCCTTCCCCGTGTGGGGAGCGGCGGCAGCGGCAGCAGCAGCAGCGGATAACGGTCCTTTGTGTGCCTGTGCCGCGGCGGGCATGTGAGTGGCGACGGGACGGGACGGGACGGGACGGGACGGGACGGGACGCGAGGCCAGGCCAGGCCAGGCAAGGTCGCGGGCGTGCGGCGCGGCTCCTCCCGCAGGCCCGGAGAGGGGGCCAGGCTCCCGCCCGCCTCGGGCCTCCGTGCTGCCCGAGGCGGGAGGGCGAGCCGGCGGGGCAGGGCGCTGCGTGCCTCCCCTCAGCCGGTGTCTGTCGTGTCGTCGCAGGCTGCTGGCCCGGGTGACCGTCCTCCATGACTGCCTGGGCTGCAGGACCTTCGAGCTGCCGCCTTCCGCCGCCGTGGGGGACGTGAAGGCGCGGATCGATGCGGAAGCCGGCTTCCCCCCCGCCGAGCAGCGGCTGTGGCACCGCGGGAGAGAGGTGAGGGGGCGCGGCGGGGCGGGCGGCGAGGGCAGCCCCGCTTCTCCGGCGGGCTCTCGCACCGCTGCGGTGCTGGAAGTCCCCACCCGGCTGCTTTTTGCATCTTGCTAGGGCTTCTGGTGCACGGGCAGCACGGCGGGTGCGTGTCCTTAGGTGTGGGTCTTCCGTGGAGGGCAAGGAGGTCGTTCGGACAAGCATCTAACCGTCGTGTTTCTCCTGATGGTGCCAGCTTTTATCATTCCAGTTTTTGTGCCTTTTTCTGACATAATCCACGCGACTTACGCTTATTTCTTTGGGGGAGGGAGCAGAAGATTCACCTAAGAACGCTGATGTGTTTGTTCTCACTTCCTTTTGATCTTTGATTGATTTTCACCAGCTGGTCAGCTTCAACAGCAGAGTTGATATCACCCTGACAGGAAACTCTTACAGGTTAAAAATTGAGGTCGGGGCACAGGAGAAAGAGTCGAATGAATGAATGACCTTGTTCTGTTGAAGGCATCGGCCAGAGGTCACCGTTTCAGTACTGCTTGCGTGCTTCTAGCCACACTCATGGGAAATGGGAACCTGGAGATATTGCTGGAATGGGATGAGTAGAGGCAAGGGGGGGGAGAAGAGGTTGGAAATTGGGGTTAAAGAGGGTAAGGGGACTTGCATATGGGTAAAGATAGAAAGGCTCTGGGGAGACCTTGTTGTGACCCTTCAGTATATAAAAGGGACTTAAAGATGGAGATAGACTTGGCACCAAGTGACAGGACAAAGGGCAGTGGTTTTAAACTGAAAGAGGGTAAATTTAGATGGGATGCGATGAAGAAATTTTTTAGGATGAGGGTGGTGAGACACTGGCACAGGTTGCCCAGAGAGGCTGTGGATGCCCCCTCCCTGGAAGTGTTCAAGGCCAGGTTGGATGGGGCTTTGAGAGACCTGATCTAGTGAAAGATGTCCCTGCCCATGGCAGGGGGGTTGGAGCTAGATGATCCTTAAAGGTCCCTTCCAACCCAAACCATTCTATGATGCTAGGAAAGAACAAGATGCTAATAGGTGTCTTGCTCAAGAAGCTTTTAAGAACCTACATGGAGAACACAAGTAGTCTTTGAGGGCTCAGGTTTAAAACAAACTACCCAGGTAATTTAACTTTTATTTTCTTGCGTGGTTTTGTCTGTCCTTGATTTTGTTCTCACCAGGCTTTCCTGTTTTGGGAGGAAGGAAATCTGTATATCACGTTCTAAAATTCATCTGGAAGCAAAGGTCTGAGCAGCACTCTGTCTGGCGCAGAAAAATATCTTTTGGCAGGGAACAGTCAGTAAACAGACTGTAATAACTATTCTGATACTTTTTTTTTTTTTTTTTTGTTAAATGTTAAACTAGAATACATATGAGAATATTTATTCTGTATTGCAGCAATTTTGAAAAACCTTTATAAACTTTTGAACTCCTGTTTATTGTGATCAAATTACTTTTTAATTTTCTGAGGTAGTGGAATATTTTTTCCACTAAAGCTGCTATGTGCAATTTACAGATGTTAAGGAAAATCCATTATTCTCTTTCTCTTGTAGTTCCTTACAGTGTTAAACTATTAATTTCAAACCATTCAGTCTCCTAGTTTCTTCTGATGTTTTGATACAAAAATCCTACCTAAGAAAATTCTCTTATTCTATCCCTTTAATGCTTTGTGATAGATTACAGCATGCTGTGGATTCTTTTTTATTTTAGTGAGTCCTGAGTAGGTGGTATAGCCTGTGTAAGCTATTTTACATCTTGAGACAAGATCAGCTCAGGTATAACATTTCTGTAGGAACTTACAATAAACACACTGTTGCTGTAAGTACTATTTAAAACTGGTGTAAGTAAAAATGCATACAATTTTTTTTCTTATTAATGTTTTTAAAGTATGACTACATACTGTAGACTAGAACTGTCTTTTGCTTATTAAATGTAGTTACATTGTAAGCATCCACGTTTGTGTAACAACTTCTTTCTAGCTATTTGTTTTTACCCATTGAAATGAGGAAGTAGTCCTGAACTTTGCTATAAACCAAGACTAATATAGTAATATAATTTCACATAATAAAATTTTAATTTAGTTTACTATAAATGGAAACTGACTTGAATTGGTGAACTTTCTGGTTAGCACAGTGCAACTTCTAATTCTACATTTGTTATTGTGGTATGCAGGATAACATCACATCATATATGACTATTTTAGCATCACATTGTATATGACAGGACACACATAATATGAAACTAGAATTGAAACAAAACCACGATGTGCCATGATTACTAAATAGTTTTCCCAATGACTGCTAATGAATTTGTTGCTTAGTTTACCCCAGTTTCCCTGTGATGTTCTTGGTGAGTCCAGAGGTCTGCACATGGAGGTAATGGGGAGATGAGGCTCTTGAATTCTTCAAGGGTGTTTCTGTGACATACTTTTGTCTCTACACATTCTGTATTACTAGCTGCTTTGAAGTGATATTCCTTAGTTTAAAGTCCTATGAAATTGCATACCTGTATGTACTTTTTGGAGTATACAGACCATTTATTTCCTGTATATGTTTATTTTCTTTATGGGCATGCACCTTAGAACAATAACTGATTTAGCTGTATGCTTCCAGAAGTTCCCAGAACATGGAACTTTTCAAATCTAAAATGGGGAGGCCATGGTTTGCTCTTAGAATGCATCTATAGGCATTTTTTCCACCTGATTTGTTTGTGGCCATTTTTTTGGTTCTGTTACTAACAAACTCATACTTCATCTGAGGAGTATCATTAGGCAAAGGAGGCCATTCTAGACCTCAAGGACTGAAAGTGCTGCTCAAACTGAATGCTGGATATTTGAGAGTATTTGTATACTTTTAAGTAAAAACAGACTTCATAGAAGTAAATTATTTATGTTGCAGAACATTCTGATCAAGATCTGTCTCTTATTTTTTATTTCAGTTATCTGATGGTATCAAGATTGTGGATCTTCAGAAGTCTCAAAATCATGTTTTTCTGAAACTTCAGTCAAAAGGGTTGAAAGGAGGAGGTATGAAAAATACTTGTCTCTGTTTATAAACTGGAAAGTCAAAGCATTTTCTATTGCAATCTGGAGTTAATTGAAATTATTCTTTTCTTTAAATGGGAAGCAATTATTTTTCTTGTAAGTCCTAGGTATCCCTTCACTTGTTCTTTTCATTCTGCTCCAGGAAAAATGAAACTTCTCTTTTTAAGTGCTTTGGTGTTTAATTTTGTCTTTGTAATTTCATATGTAGAAATTATCATATTGCTGTCCTTTGGAATCAATTAAACATGCCTTGCAATAACGTTAGTACCTGCCTTGTCTCATATAAAATAAGCTGAATACTTGTACGCAATTCGGATACTGAAGGGGGATATCTTTTCAGTAACCACTGCGTAGAAGACTATAACACTAGTAAAAAGCTTTTGTTTTTTTCAGATCTTTTGTTTGTTTGTTTTTCTGTATGTTTAGTTACATTTTTATTAACAAAAAATTCAAGTAGATCTGTTTGTATGGTATCTTGAATGAGATTGTGATACCGAATATCTTCAGAAATGCTCTAATTAACATCTGTAATGATTATGTTGCTTGATTGCTAGCATTAATATTGTTTTAACAATAACTTTGTTTCATTCCCTTATAATAAATACTAATGGGATAGTAGGATGAAGAGGGAAACCCTTCTTTTCATGCAGATATTTTATTTGGTATCACAAAATGTTGTATTTCTTAGCCTATGTAAGCCATAATTTTACTGGATTCTGGTTTTCTAGTGACGGAAGGAAGTGAAGCATTTGTATATTAGCCAGAAGTTCATGTTCACATTCTCTAGAACCTGCAATGGTTAGAAAACACGTATGAAAATGGACCCCATGGTTCTATGGCATCAAATGTTTTTCTTTAATTCTTCACTGTTTGCTCTGATAATTCTTTGCTCTATGTAGGCTGTGATAAACTAAATGAAAAGTTTTTTTATTTCTCTCAGCGGTTTTTTCTTTTTTTTTTTTTGGTTGGTTGTTTGGTTGTTTTTCCATATAAGTGTATGGAGAAGATAGTGTAGTAGACCTAAGAAATCTTTTATGGTAAGGAAAAGGAAAAGCAAAATTTTTTTTGTATCTAGGAATGGAATATTTGGCTGTGAGATTTTCTCAGAGATATCACTCTAAGCAGTCCATGTCCAGATAAAGTGCTTTACTTTTTCTGGCCCACAACTGATGTAAATCAACCTGAAAGGTTTGAAGGCTTTAGTATCAGACTTTTTTGTTCATTCTGGAGTCTTTCAGTTCTGAGATTTTTTCCTTACAGCAGATGAATTAAGGAAGGCCCTGAATTTCTAACTTCAGGAAGTGCATGGTCAGTAAGGCCAAGCACATTGGTTGTTGAAGTACCCTGAAGATCACCCATGTCACCTTTGTGTTCATTCATCACCGATGTCTGTCAAACAGTGCAGAATCTTTCCATATGTTTGTGGAATAACTCGTGTTGGAACAGACATCAGGAGGTCTCTACTCCAACCTTTTGCTTAAAGCAGGGTCAGCTCTGAGGTCAGGCCAGGTTGCTCAAGAGTTGATTTAGTTGAGTTTGTAAAGCCTGTAAGGATGGGGACTGCACAGGCTCTCTGGGTTCCTGTTCCAATGCTTGACTGTCCTTATTGTGGAAAAAAGTTTCTCCTTCTGATTTGTGGAACCAGCTTTGTGTTAAATACGATCAGCTGTAATATTCAATAAAAATCAGTTCAGCCTTTGATAGGATGCAGTAAGTCATGATCCCTAGGCAGAGTAATTTTCGTGACCTACATAGAGCAGCTCTGCTCTTAGATGTGCAGTTAGAAGAATGTCTATTTTCAGTCCTATCACTTAAAAGTTAGTCTGTTTTTGTGGTTCCCATAGTGAAATGTGTTGTTTAAACACTTCCTCCTGCCTGCCCAAGTTAGACTTAGAGAAGATTGGTTTCTTATATTAGAGAATTTCTCCTAAGAAAAATACCCAAACTTTCCTACTATTGATCAGTTCACTTTATTTTGAAGTTTGCATATTGCATGTTTACTTGTATATACTCCTGTGTACTGTAAAAATAATAACAAAAATTATAAATACTTTTCACACTTTCAGCTTAGTTGCATTTTTTTTTATTGATGCTATTAAGTTAGCTTAAATAAAGAGTGATAGAACAATTTTGTAAAGGCAATGAGATACTTGATGTTTTCCCAGCAGATAGATCTCTCAATAGATCTCTTATCTGTCCCCCTTTTTCCACACTGCTGAGGATTCTGTGTTTTTTTTTTTTTTGTATAAGGTTTTATTCCTTAATATATATAATGTGTGTGTGTGTGTGTTAGTGAAGTACACAGACTCACACATATATGCAGAAGGGGGGAAGGAGACAGAAAATAATTAATTGGTTAATAATCTTTAAAACAAAGTGGCAGATGGGGCATCAGTAGAGTCTGTTTTCCTTGTGGGGATTGCATCATTAGTATTTGTTTGAAGCAAATGTTTTAGAGTTTTGGAATTGGGGAGCTGCTCTTTTAGTCTCAGACTGGAGTTTGAATCAAAGAGTATTGAAGCTTTCATTCTGTGATAGGCTGTTTTATCTTGGAGCAGAACTTCATAACGCTGGGTAGTACTTTCCTGAGACTTTTCCCTCCAGTGCTAAGCCCAGGTAGCACCAAAGCTAGCACCAGGCAGCACCAAAGCTAGCACCAGGCCCAGCACCATGATATGGCAGAGCAGGAAGCGTGCCCTAGAGCTAAAGGGTGCTGTGCATGTGTGTAGCTGTCAGGAGGGATCATCACTGGCTATGAAAAAGTTAGAGCCACTGCTGCCCTAGAATGCTGTCCTGCTACTTAAAAAGTATTAGTCCTTTAGAAGTTGCTATGTTTGAACATTGAATAATTGGAGTTGGGTTATAACTGATACAAAGATTTAGCCCTCAGATTTATTTCATCTAGATGTAAAACAGCGTGTTGACCTTAACATCAAGACTTTTATTTTAATTTATTTAATGAAAAGTTTTGTAATGTAGTATTTTTACAGTTGATATTAGAAATACAAGATTTTACAGTACAAGGCCTTGAGTTAATTAAAAAAAAAAATTATAAATTCCCAGTAATTGTTTAGTGAGTTTTTGTTGGTTTTTTTTTTTTTTGAATCTGAAATTAAGTGTGTAGTAGGCAGAAAAGGTATGTTCTTTGTTTGTTTGTTTTGTTTTTAGGTCGTTTTGGACAAACAACTCCACCACTTGTTGATTTCCTTAAGGATATTTTAAGAAGATACCCAGAAGGAGGACAGATTCTTAAGGTATACAACAAATGGTATTTTTAGCAGTCATTTAATATGCATGACATAATACCGTTGGTTTAACACTTTCCAGCAAATCTTTCAGTTGTTGTTCCTCATTAGATACTTGTAGTACAAGAGACACATGTTTTCATTTCTGTGGACAAGGCAGACTGAGTTGTGGTTTTACGTTGGTTTTTTTTTTTTTTTTTTGGTGTGTGCTTAACGTCTCAGAGTTTGCTTGTCACAGATGCCATTGTAATTTATAAAAAAAATAGAGGTAAAAAGCAGATGATACAGTTAAATCAGAGACTTCATGATGTACTTTATGTAAGCTATCTAAAATGTTTGTTATGCCTTTTACTTTATTGTTCATCTCTTATAAGCTATGATAAAACCTCATAATAGTATATAAAATTTTTGGGATTATTTTAGTATAAGATTGGGATAAGCTGGAGACTTTAATAGAAGATTTTGCTGAGGAATTTTTTAGTAGGTAAATATTTTCCTCAGTGAACTGTGACAGTGTCACAAAGTTTCATCATTAGATTAAGAACACTGAACGTGGGAATCTTTGAGCGCTTTTGGGAGACTTCCTCCAGAGTGATATGAAGAGTGAACCCATCAGTTTTGGATGGGATGAAAAATATCTTTAGATATTTGTTCTCATAACAAAAGAATGTCACGGGATATTCTGAACTGGGGTTAGTGTTCTTTACGGTGTTTTATCATTGTTCCAGGAGACTTCAAAGTGTGCAACAGTAGGGCATTTTCTGTTTTGATGGTCCACATTTGAATGTTGTATGTTATGTGTACAAGCCTGACAGTGGAAATGACAACATTGATTTAAGCACTAAACCATTCTTCAGTAAATAGGGTGGTGAACTAGTAGAGTGGAGCTCACCTCACTTTAGATATGGCTGGAAAATCTCTTCTGTGAAGGGCTGAGCATTGAGGTTGTTCAGCCCGGGGGAGAAATGGCTCTGGAGAGACCTTATAGTGACCTTTCAACATACTAAGGGGGCTTGTAAGAAAGATGGAGAGACGTGATACCAAGGCTTGTAGTGACAGGACAAAGAGCAATGGTTTTAAACTGAAAGAGGGTGGGTTTAGACTGGACATAGGAAATTTTTTAGGATGAGGGTGGTGAGACACTGGAACACATTGCCTAGAGAAGGTGTGGATGCCCCATCATGGGAAGTGTTCAAGGTCAGATTGGATGGAGTTTTGGGAGACCTGATCTAGTGAAAGATGTCCCTACCCGTGGCGTGGGGGAGGGTTGGAACTATATGATCTTTAAAGGTCCTTTCCAACCCAAACCATTCTACAATTCTATGATCTGAAAAAATACAGAGCATTCTAAATTTATCAGGTCCTGCAAGGGTAAAGACAGGTACCTGTAGAAGATGGTTTTCTGATTTATCTTAACTTCCTATGCTAATGTCTGGAAGTGCTGGTTTGATTTTTTTTTTCTTTTTTTTTTTTTTTTTCTTTTTTTCTGAAGAGCATCTGGAGTGATAAGTTTAACATCCAGCAATGAACTGTTTGTCAGAACGCGTCATCACATGGATGTTAGATTAATTTCATTAGTATGTGGGAATACTAGGTTCTAACTAATGGGATTTGGTACAGATATATGTATTTATTTGACCATATATATAAAACACACAAATACAAATGGTGGCAGATGATGATGGTTCCTGCTGTCTCTTGGAAGGTTTTCTTTGCAACCATGGAACTAGAAGTTGATTATTTTTAGTACGACTGCTTAAGATGAGTATATCTTCAATTACTTTGGCAAACTGCACCTTGGGTATGTTATGAGCAGTGTCAGTTCATAGGATGGGTGCTTCCATTTTTACTATTTCCAGGTACTGGTTGAATCTGTAAGATGCATTTGAATCACGAAGAGTTCAGACCTTCTTAACAATTTAAACCCAAATTTTCATTTCAATGTAAAGAAGTAAAGATAATGTCCTTGGAAATCAGATAGGTAAATCTAAAAGTAGAAATGTTCCTATTTTCATGATTTACAATTTAGAGTCAACAGCCTGTTAGAGGAGGGGTTACTACCAGGAATTTTGCTGATCTATTAAAATTGATTTCACTGTTTGGATTCTTCAAAAGCAATGCTGTTACAGCTGAATGTAGCAGATGCTCCATGTGCCACGGCATGAATGCAAGTCTCTGACTACATGGTTGTAGATTTCCATACTTACTATGTAACACTTCTAAAGGCTTTGGCTGTCTTTCTGTATCTTCTTGGATGATGGCTGTGATTATTTTTCTTTAGAAGAGAAGGAATTGCCTGGTTTTTATAATTAAATACCTTGTGGAGATCCTTTACAAATTTATACTGAGCTGTGGTTATATTTCTTCTTATACTACTTCAAAATTATGTAGAAGTGACAATATAAACAATATACTTCGGTTATTTGTGTGATATGTCTTATAGACTTGAACATATTGTCACAAAGTGAAAAATCAAGGGGTTATAGTTTTGAAACCAGATATTAGATAACAACAAGTTTATTTTACTGTCAACAGTATATTAGAATGCAACCTAATCTGAAGTATCTGCTGCTAGTCGCTGCGTTTTTTTGAAGTAAAGATGGATGTGATGTGATGTACCTATGTAGCTTTTCAGTTCGGATGAGATACTTATGCCAAACTTATACACACATATATATGTATGAGTGTGTATCTTTGGAGCCTTGATACACTTTGATACAGGGTAAATAAAGCATTATGTGAAGCTCTAATCCTGTAGGTATTTATAATCATGCTTATGTGTTTGCAGTGTATAATGCTAGTTATGTAAATGGGACCAGATGGGCATATTTTATTAACGGTAGTGTTTGCAGAACTAGTTGACTGACATTTTAGTTACTAGAGTTTTCCATATCTCTCAGCATTACTAATACTATCTAACAAATTCTCAATCTTAACATAAGCCTCAGATAGTCTATGGGCTTCATTCAACAGGTGGGCTGTTGGTTCATAATTTACAGAGCTACTGGTCAGAACTGTTTTGCAGCCCTTTGCTGGAGGAGTGTTAGAAGTGAGCGCCGTGGCTCTTGAACAGTTTGTTCATACTGTGAAGTATTAACTTAAACAGAATTCAGTCGATGTAGAGAAGAGTACTATGTATTGCTGTTTTACAACTTGTCTCACTGTTGTCATACAGCTGTTGTGTGGGCTTAACAGTAACTGAGGTTATTTATTTATTTTTATTTTTCATTCTGGCATCTTGGATTCTTTTGAGACTTGTACAACTCTGATTTGGGATAATATGATTATAGTAGCATCACTTCAGTAGTTTATTTCTTAACTTTATAACTGCTTGTGTGTGGTATTCAAATCACTTTTATAGTATTTGTCTGAATATTCCTGAATGTCTATTTTCATTCAGGTAAACTGAATAACATGATTTTGGTTGAAAAGTATGAAAACACTTGAGACAATTGCTTATTTTCTATTATTTTAGTTGCAAAGCCATTGCTAGAATATGTACAACATTACTGCATTATACTTTGTTTTTGTTTGTTTTTTTTTCTGCCTCAGGAACTGATACAGAATGCAGAAGATGCTGGTGCCACAGAGGTTAGGTTTTTATATGATGAAACTCAGTATGGAACAGAAACTCTGTGGTCAAAGGACATGGCACAATATCAGGGTAAATACATTTTTTATTAATTTTGGACATTATTCTTCAATATACATATGGTTCTGTGTTTTTCTCCTTGCTGTGTGGAGATGACCACCTTACTAGGTGCATATTTTGTCTGTGTTCTAATGTTGATAATTCTTTTCCAAAGCCAGTGTTTGTTATGAAGACCTTACCGTCGTCTTGCATGTTGTCAGTAGCAGCTTTCCAACTGCTTCCAGTTAATGCTGTTTGAGCAAAGCCTTCATATTCTGCTTTATTTTAAGTCACTCTCCTAGAGTGACTGTGTATTCTGTGGCTTATTTCCTTGGGTTCACTTGGTATCCCAAAATACAAGAAAGGATTTTTAGAAGAGGAAGTAAACAAGAATTAATAAGTAAGACCTAGGATAAAACAGTGCTTGGGCTATTAGACGGTAATTTTCAGATTTTCTACACACTGACCTCTACCTTTTGGGAGCTATCTTCAGTTCTTAATGTAAATATGACCCTAGCTCCTTACATTTCAGCATTCTCGAGGTGGTTCTGTTTTCCTCCCCATCTCTTATTCTCTTACCCTTGTACCAAACTTTGCTCCATGCTGCCTGTATACTGCAAATGTAGTTTCTTGTAACTTTAAGGTTTTTATATCATCTAATACAGCTTTAAAGGTGTGATAGAGGTCAGTTATATATTTATCAAACAAATTATTTTGCATAATCATCCCAAAAGGTATTCGGTGTGATTTGAAGACTTAAGTGATGGATGATCCTCTACTTCTTTTTTCTGTCTTTTTTCAGTTGTTAATCAGTGTCATTATGTCTTCTCATTTGAATTTGTCTTGCTTTCTAGACACAGGTTATTGTTATATCTTGCCATGTATTCCTTTCCAGTGGAGGTATTAATTAGTACGTCTTTCAAACATCTTTTGATGGACTGAACAGATTGAGTTTAAGCCTTGCGCTGCAGGATGCTTATTTGTTCAGAAGTTTTGTTGTTTTTTGCTTTCTGCTCAGTTTTGCAGAATCATTCTTTTAAAATGTGGACAGCAGAACTAGGTACCACATCAGAGTATAAATTTCTTAAGTACCATACACAGAGGTAAATCCGTCTCCTTGCTTCTGCTTTTGCTGCTGCTCTACACCTACTATGTCAGCTTGAGTCATAGCTTCCACATTAAATTGGTACATACATACTTTGAAGAAATACTTTCTCAGTTCTGTAAGTTCACTTCCTAGAAATTTTTAAGAGTAAATAGTTTTTTATTCTGTCATCTTTTTAACACTTGTCTATTTATTATAGGGCCAGCATTTTATGCATACAATGATGCAGTTTTCACCCCTGAAGACTGGCATGGTATACAGGAAATAGCAAGAAGCAGGAAGAAAGATGATCCCCTGAAAGTTGGAAGATTTGGAATTGGCTTTAATTCAGTTTATCATATAACAGGTACTCTCAGTAGATATTTTAAAATTAAAATGTTTAAGTTTTAAATTGTTTAATTGTTTTAGATATTCATCAGACATTTAGTATTTTCTCTATAGTGCATTTTAAAATTAGATCCCTGGCTAAGTTTCCTTAAGAAGCGTTCATATTTTTCTAAAACCCTATAAGGTATCCTTTGGCTTTTGAAGGGTTTTGGAGATTTGTTTCTTCTAGTAATATTATTATGTACTTAGTCCCATATTCCTTTATACTGTTGTTTCAGTTATGTACTGCTGTTCGTATTACAGACACCCATGATATAGGGTAGTTATGTAAGTAGAAGTGTGAAATTTTAGACTAGAGTGAAACTTTTATGTAGGTTCTTTGCATAATGAGCAGTGATTTATTGCATGCTAGAAAGGATATTACATAATAGAGGTATGTGCATAATTACGTTTCAGAGAGATAGTACATACTCTTTCACAAGCAGGTAATATTCAGTCTTAAAACTTGTTATTCTGGGAAAATGTTTACTGCTGTACAGAAGCAGCATATAGCATAAATAGTGCTTACAGTCTACATCGTAATAATAGTAGAGGATAAGAGGCAAATTTTTGTTGAAATAACATTTTTAACTTGTGAAGTGAGTTTGTAAGACATGGGATGTTTTTTCGCAATATTTTACCTTGTAGAGCATGAATAAAAGCTTAGTTGATACATTCAGTGGTTTGATAATTCTGAGAATTTATGCTTTTAAATGTGCAAGATTACTATTTGCAAGCCTTCAAGATCTGCAAAGTATGAATGCAATAGCATACATCTTTAGTAAATTAAATTGGTGTTTTTCATGAAAATACTAGGAAGATAAAAGTATATAGTTGAAAAAAACATACTGTATTTCATTCACTGTTTGTTAGAATTCAACTAATTGGTTAAATGACTATTTATATATTTAATTGGAGAATGGGGATGTGCTTGTTTCTTCCTGTCAATAAGCACTAAATTATGTGTTATCAGAATCATGTGATTGGAAAAGACCGTTAAGATCATTTGAGTCTAACCATAAACACGGCACTGCCAAGTCCACCACTAAAACATGTCTCGATGTGCTACATTTCCATGTCTTTAAATACCTCCAGGGATGGTGACTCAACTACTTCCCTGGGCATTATACTCAGTTCATCGCAGTTTTATAACATCTTTTTTTTCTTGCCCTTTTAAAATTTGTTCCTTAAGATTGTATTTGAAAAATATGTTGGTTTAGGATTATAAATAGCTGTTGTTTTTTTATGCATACAGATGTACCTAGTATTTTCAGTGGTGACCAGATTGGAATGCTTGATCCCCATCAAACCCTTTTTGGACCTCATGAATCAGGCCAGTGTTGGAATCTAAAAGAAGATAGCAAGGAAATCAATGAACTTACAGACCAGTTTGCACCATTCGTTGGTGTTTTTGGCAGCACTAAGGAAACCTTTAAGAATGGAAACTTTCCCGGTACCTTTTTTCGTTTCCCACTTCGTCTGCAGCCTTCCCAACTAAGCAGCAATGTTTATGACAAACAGAAGGTTCTGGAGCTGTTTGAATCCTTCAGAGCAGATGCGGACACTGTATTGCTTTTTTTGAAGAGTGTTCAGGATGTTTCATTGCATGTTAGAGAAGCTGATGGAACTGAGAGACTGATTTTTAGAGTAACTGCTAGTGAGAACAAGGCCTTGAAACATGAAAGACCCAATTCTATCAAAATCTTAGGAACTGCAATAAATCAGTATTGTAAGGGAATTCCAAGCAATAGCATAACATGTGTGACTTACCATGTAAATATAGTTGTAGAAGATGAGAGTGTTAAGGATGCACAGAAAACATCCTGGTTAGTATGTAATTGTGTAGGTGGTCGAGGAATGTGTACTGAACTGGATTGTTTAGCTGATGACTTGAAATTTGTTCCTACCATTGGAATAGCCATGTCTTTATCAACTAATGGGGAGGAAAAAGGAGCTGTAGCAGACTTTTCAGGAAGAGCATTTTGTTTTCTGCCTTTGCCTCCAGGTGAAGAAAGCAAAACTGGACTCCCAGTTCATGTTAGTGGTTTCTTTGGTCTCACAGACAATAGGAGGAGTATCAAATGGCGAGAGCTGGATCAGTGGAGAGATCCAGCAGCTTTGTGGAATGATGTTCTTGTGGTAAATATAGTGCCAAAGGCATATACCACACTTATTTTGGAAGCTATCAAACGAATGGAGACTGAGAAGAATTCGGATTTTCCGTTGTCAGCTGAAAGTATTTATAGATTATGGCCTGATGAGAACAAAATCAGGGTACCCTGGAAGCCAATTGTAGTACCTCTCTTTAAAGAGCTGCTCCAGCATACAGTTATTTACTCAGTGAGTAATCAGTGGATAAAAGTGGAACAGGTGCACTTTTCTGAAATGGATGAGAGTTTGGAGTATACACAGTCTGTTCTCAACTACCTCCAGAATTCAGGGAAGCAGATTGCAAAGGTACCAGCAAATATTGCTAGTGCAGTGCATCTTACTATTTCTGCTGCTAAAGCTGTGAAAAAAGTGACTCCTGCTGTAGTACGGCAAGTACTAAGGAAATCTGGACACAGTGGACCTGCTGAGGAAAAGCTTCATCTTTTGGAATTCGTGCTTTCTGATGGAGTCTACAGTGAACTGATTGGATTGGAGCTTTTGCCATTACAGAATGGAAATTTTATTCCTTTTTCCTCATCTGTGTCAGAACAGGATGTAGTTTACATAACCTCAGAAGAATATCCCAGGTATACTTAATATTTTAAATACTGGTGGTTGTTTTAGTTTAACATTAAAAACAGAGCTTCAGACTGTTTTTTGCGTAGCAACAAGCAAGATGATATGCAGCAGCCTGTAATGTAATGAAATAATGCATAGATAGAACTCAGTTTTCTGTATATATGTACATGTTTGTGTGCATATGTCTCATTTGAAAAGATTGACAGCTACGTGCCATTATAACTTTATAAAATAATCATGTGATCTAGGCTATAAGGGAATATCTCAGGATACATTTCAAGTTAGCTTTCTTCAGAGAATTACAAATATGAGGAGGTTAGAAACATACATACCAGGAAGTACATTAAATTAGGCAATGATAAGAGCTTTTGTTAAACTTAGGTTTTTCTACACACCACTTTCAGTGAAGGTTCTAGTTACTAAGTACTTACTTGAAGCTACTACCATGGAAAGAAGTGGGCTTGTCTTTTACATCTGGTCCTCCTTTGTTCTTTTTGGTCCCTCTCCAATTATTTTTTTTTTTTTTTTCCTTGATTATTTCCCAGCTGCAGCAGTGTGCCAATTTGGTTCACATTTCATCAGCCAAAAAAGCTTGCACTGTCACTGGGGAGGGATTAGCAAAGAGTGGGGTATCTGCGATAAGTGACCTTGGGGTCACTGGGGAGAGAGCATGACTACTACTTTTAATGTCTGTGCTGGATTGTGCATGTATAAAAGACTTGTTAAATCTGGACCCTTTTCCAGGTAATCTCTTACGAGGCACTACTTGAAGTCATTCAGACACACCAGATGTCTTACCTGTAGCTGTTCTTATGAAGTGCTACCACCTGTATGTGTGTTCACAACCACCCCTCCTTCTCCTTTCCCTCAGAGTTCCACTAATTTTCATACCTCAACTTGAGAGAATGTGACACTTGGCATGTGCTTTGCTGCTTCTACTGCCCTTTGGACTGTTTATAAGGGAAGTAGAGGTGGGTTGGAGTGTGCCAATATAGATATTTATAAGGTAAAAAGTGCTTCAAGTAAGATCCTTATGTAAATTGTGGTTTGAATATATGTATAGACAGCACATCTTCAAGAAATGCAGTTGGATGCTGGTAACTGGTCTTCCCCTGTTGCTTGAGAGGAGTTGGCTTTTTTTCAAGTCTGCTGCTGTTCCTTTTTTGTTATATTCTAGACCCATAATATTTCTTGTTCCAGACAATTCAGGTTATTTATCAGGAGATTAACACTATTCAGAGCCTGTGATTCTAGTGATGACTACTCAAAAAAAAAAAAAAAAAAAAAAATTCTCTAGCATCTGTTGGGAGATAATTTACCTTTTGCTATTTGTTCACTTTGTTTCTCCTTCCAGAAGTTAAGCCAGTATACTAATACAGAAAACGTTCTCATGATGAGACTAACAAATTACAGCCCTGCTTCAGGCTAGTCATAAGATACTTTCTTGGAAACTTAATGGTACCACTATATCATATTCAGTTCATGTTCTGTTGGTAATGGACTTAGTTTGGTTGGTCTTATAAAACTTATACAAAAGCATGTTATACCAGGCATAAATCTATCTTCTAGCTATGATAATACAGAAATTGGAAATAGTAATGCTTTATTTCCCTATATTCTTGCATACAGTAATTATTTTTCATTCTAATGTTACAAATATGATAAACAATGTTAGATGTTTTAAAACACTTCCAATTTAAGAGTTTCGCTCTTCACCTATTCAAATTTGGAGCCTGCTAAAAAGGTGAAGTAAGCTCTTACAAATGTCTTTCTGTTAACACCTGTGGAAGAACGAGATTCTGTGTTGGTTTACGTATAATTAATGTAACTGGTGTCAGAATTAAACTGGATAGTTATTTTTAATTTCAGGATGACCAAAGCCCTAAAAAATTATTTGTTTTTAAGTGCTATTATAAAGGAAGGGAAGGGCAGGATGAGACTGACTCTTAGCTACGATAATCTTAACCACTGTCAGCATATCTTTTGAAATCCACAGATCTATGTGAAATCCTAGAATTACATGTTGTATTTTTTTGTATGCTTTCAAATATAATCTTTAAGAAGCATAAAATAATAGGTGCTTTTTTTTTTTTTTTTTTAGAATACAAATAGATGAAAATAATTTTCAAATCCCAGTTTTTCTATCAAAAGAAAACTTGCTTAGACCTGCTTTGAAAAGAAGAGTAGTTGGAAAACTTAGTTTCTTACTACTTTTTGCTTCTAAATATACGATTTCCTCATTTGTAAGAAAATGCTCCCTGAAAGCCCTGTTCTGCATGTGTAAGTGGTTGTTTTGCATAAGACTGTTTTACCATGATGATTACCACGCTGGTAATATCTGTGCAGCAATATAAATAAATGATTTTTTTTTGTTATTATTATTCTTAAAGTGTGTGGGGTTTTTGTTTGTTTTTTGTTTGTATGTTATGGTGTGCTAGATCACTCTTTCCTGGCCTGGAAGGAAGATTACTTTCTGATGACCTGAAGCCTGAGGTTCTAGCTGCTTTGAAAGAAGCTGCCAAAAGCCGAGGTAATATGTCTTTTGTTTTCTCACATAGTGAAACATTTCAAATGGTTGAACAGATTAGTTCTAAACCCAGCTCTAAAGTAACGTCTCTTTTGAAATGGAGTTTACATAAATAAGTTGGTCATCTAAAAAAAAATAAAATTGATACAATAGACTATATTGTTTGAATTGGAAATAACAGAAATGAAAATTATAAATGAACAAAAAGGCAAAGACAAGGGAAGAAGGATAGAAATTTACAATAAAAGAATAGATATTAACTTAGTAAAGTGTCGATTCAAGGTTCAGTAATTTTGTTCAAATAGTATTCTTCCTTTTAAGACAGTCTGAATGCTGTTTTGCATTTGTAGTATTTGCATAGGCAATAGCTATGTCATAGTTTTGGTATTGTGTATCATCTCTTATCTCACAGTTGCAGTTGATCACTTCAGTGCAATTTTTTTTTTTAAAACCAGCTTAAGCATCTAGCCTCAAGCAGACTGTAAATCATTTCATTAAGTGTTTCCTGAGTCTTAATTCATACTTTATAGTTGGGTCAATGTGGACCTATTAAAATACTTCCAATCGTGACCAGAAGACTTGGTGAAGAAATTTGCATCTGTAGATAAGATGCTTCTGTGTTTAATGACCTTTACAATTAATTTTTTTTTGCCTCTCTTCTACTCAGAGTATGTCTATATTTACTTTTCCACCCTTGTGTTTCATTATACATTTCACTGGTAAATTTGAGGTCTGAGTCTCATAAATGTTTTCATGTAAACACAATTTGCAAGCAAGTCACTCTTCAGCTTATTTTTAAATAGTGTAAGTATATGGTGAGCTATTTTTCAATGTCTGGAAAATGTACTTTTCAGAAAAATATTCTTGTCTCTCCTTTTAGAATTGCTCAGTTCATCAGAATTCTTTTTTAGACGGAAGATGCTAGAACCAGACACAGAATACTGTAAATCATTGTCTTGATTTGTTTCTCTTGATATACTTTATCACGGTCTTCAGTCATTCTCAGTCACAGTATTTCTTCGGTCTGTGTTCTGACCTTTTTTACCCTTCAATCCTTTATGTTCTCTGTTTAATATTCTTCAGCTGGAAAACTTCTCCTTTCTCCATGGTTTGATCATTGCTTCCTTATCAAAAATAATAGAAAAATAAGATAATTCTGAGGCAGGATGATACATTCTTTTAAGTATGTCAAAACATCTATGAAAAGATTGAAAGAACTGGGAGTTACTTATTGTACAGATTAAATAGTGTAAATATTTAAAATAATATAAATTGTATAAAACATATGAAATCAGTGCTGGGACTTTCACTGAATATAAACAGCTGTAAGTCTGAAACTACTACAAAGAAAAACTTTGTTCTAAAAAGCAGAATTGTCAAACCCTTATGGACATATTATATGATGAATGTTGTGTCTGTTGTTGCAGTTGAATATGCTTGTTTTAAGTTTGGCTTTGTTTTTTTTAACTGTTAATTTCTTCCTGTACTGTTTTTAATTTATTTTGTTTTAATACAGACTGTAAACTGTTGAAAGTAGTTACTACTTTAAATTGGGTATCCAAACAGTGAATATTCTTAATCTGGGATAGAAACATAGAGAACTACTGTTTACTCTAGTAGTAATTGCTCAGACTTTAAAAGAACAGAACTATATAGGGATCAGGACAGCCACAGTGATATTAAATGCAAGGAAGAATTTTATGGAAGACAGGAATGTTAGCTTTGAAAAATGCTAGTTCCTTGTGATGATACCTTAAGTTGACATTTGAGATGTATTGTCTTAGAAAATTTCCTCTTAGTAAATATCCCAAGAAGTCCAAAACCATGCTTAAATTAAAAAACAGAGCAATACAACCAAAATGAAATAGTTTTGACAGGCTATATGCTTGAATACATCCTAAACAGAAAAAGCAGAGGTGACTAAAATGAAAAAAACCCTATATATTCATAAAGTAATCCCTTGCTGTGTTCTTCTAGGACATTCCTTCACTTCTTGGTCTCTGAGTTGCAACAAAGTCTGTCTAGTCTTTTAAGTTCCTGGAAAGATTTGTGGTCATATTTAAGGTCTTGCTTCTGTTTCTCTTCTTCCTCTAGCAGCTTCTAGTGACTAGTTTTTGGTTGATAGCGTGCCTCTCATTGATTAAAACATATTTTTGTAAATGAATATGGCAAGTATGGTTCTTCTTAATCTTCTAGAAATGCTTAAGGACTTTTAGATAATCCTTTGCAATATTTAGTGGCCTAATTTTCTCTTAATTCTACCTCTTCCTAAATTATTCATTCTAAGATTTTGCATAATTGTAAAGTACAACTGCAGTACCATAAAAGTTGTATGCTATTACAAAAAATAAGTATTAGAGGATTTTTTGGCAGGCTTTGAAACCTTACCTGCCAAGAATTTTACTTAGCTGTAGAAATTGTATCAGAGAGATTCCTGTTACAGTTGTAGAAATAGAAACTTTACTGTATTATTTCTTTGAGAAGATGGGATGCAATTTTTTTTAATTGTATTGTACAAAGACAACCAGATCTTACTTCTTCTCTCCTAACATGTGTACTGTATTTTTCTAGTTGATAACTGTGTCTGTATTGACTGTGTTAATATGTAACTCATGGGATATTTTCTAAAAATGGATTTGATTATATTCTAGCCCAACAGCTTCTCTGGGGATTTTCAGGTATGGTTATTAACTGAAGATGTACTGGTTTGGATTGAAGCTTGGTATTTGTGTGAATTTGGTGATTAGCTATTCTCATGACTCCAGCTTTTTTGAAAAAAAAAAAAACTTGCCAAATAGGGCTGCCAAAAGATAGCTATCAAAGATAATTATGAACAGAGTTCTAAATACAGTTGAGGGGAAAATGCATATTGTTGAAGAAAACCTCGTAGTTATGTTACACAGAAATGATAAATATTTTCATTGGTTTATTTATGTATTTTTTTTAAATAAATTCCCATTCAGGAAGATTTCCAGTATCTTAAGATCACACGTATAGATTTTTTTTTTTTTAATACAGTATTTCCAAAGTTCTGTTCTCAAATAATAGTATTTAAGCTTAGCTTTTAGGTAGATTCTTACCTTGCTGGTCCACTGCTGCAAGTATTTATCACTTTCACAAGGCTGCTCTTGTTTATCTGTGTTTTCTGTTCAATAGAACTAACTGTATATCTCTATAGGCCTGAAGTGAAAGGAAAAAAATTTTTTTCTGAAGGAAGTCTTACTACTGTTTTACAGCAGAGCAGGGATGGTACATAATATCTTTAATTGGACTGTTGCTTTTAAGGAAATGGCAGTGCTATCTAGATAGAAGAAAGGTCTGAAATTCAAACAGGTGTCCTGTTTCCATTTTTGTCATTTGTTTTTGATGTCTTTGGGAGGTAGTGTTATTTTTATATTCTGTACTATTTCCTTACCTCCAGACATTCTGTAGTTTTTAAGTATAATCTGTCTTAATGATAGTTAGAATTCCACTGTTAACATACATTTCTTTTAGTGAGGGCTTTGATAATAAGAATAAAAGCATATACATCTAAAATTAGTTTCAGCACTCCTTGCACAACTGAGTTCTGTTGCTTGCCAGTTTTAGTTTAAGATCTTTTACACCTGAGCTGCTCTTTGCTATATCTAATAAATAATCTTTCAAAACTATTTGAATCTTTGCAATTATAGATAAATAAATAATGGCTTAGATTCTAATTTACTGCTAGGCAAATACGTAGTGTAAAGAATCACCCAAACAAAAAAATCCATTTGAAGCTTCTACTTTGTAAATCTGTAGTTGCTATGTATGCCTGAGAATTCTTGTGTCAAACTAACAAACACTATTGATAATTTTCAATTTGTTTTTATTTTTATACTAATATGGAATGTATTTGCTTTAATTAACATCTAAAACCAAGGGGAGCTAGTATCTGCAGTTTTAACAAAACAGTTTTTTTTTTTTCACAAAAAAAAGTCAGGGCACAAGTTACAGATTTTGTTTTATTTTGTTTTTCTTTCCCTCCCCTCTCAACAGCCAAAAGTACTTTATGTAACTCTGCTCTGTGATTTTCATGGCTTTGACCTTTTGCTATAATTGCAGGAAGGCCATGCACTCAGCTGCAGCTTCTGAACCCAGAAAGATTTGCCCGGCTCATTAAAGAAGTTATGAATAGTGTGTGGCCTGGCAGAGACATGGTGGTACAGTGGTATCCAGGTTTGGAGGACAGAAATCACCCACCAATTTCCTGGCTTAAGATGGTCTGGAAGAACCTATATATACATTTTTCTGATGACTTGAGTGCGTTTGATGACATGCCGCTTATCCCCAAGACATTGCTGGAGGAAAATGAAAAATCAGTGGAACTGGTTAGATTTAGGAATCCATCACCTATCATTCTGGAAGATGAATCTGAGACTCAGCTCCCGGAATATTTAGCTGATATTGTTCAGAAAGTTGGTGGAGTTGTACTTAAGAAGCTGGATATTTCTATTCAACATCCACTTATAAAAAAATACGTGCATCCACCATTACCAAGTGCTGTTCTACAAATAATGGAAAAAATGTCGTTACAGAAATTATGCAATCAGGTTGCATCATTCCCGTCAACACATAAAGATGCTCTTAGGGCATTCTTAGCTAGTTTAACTGATGCAAGTGAAAAAGAGAGAAGAGTGATTCAGGAATTGCTAATATTTAAAAAAATAGAAAAATCATCTGATGAAAGTGTCCCTGTTTTTACCGGCCTAAAAGGTAGTAAGGTATTACACCACACTGCTAAAATTCCTCCTGGTCTAAGATTTTCTATTCCAATAATTGACAGCAGTGATGAAGCTACTATTCGCTTAGCTAACCTGCTGAAAGTAGAACAGCTAAAGAGCACGGACTGCTTGAAGTTTGTTATACAAGACATAAGAAGTGATTTTTATTCATATGATGAAACAACACAGATAATGCAATGGGTTCTTGAAAATCTGACTTTTCTGAAAAACGAAAATACAGATGTGATAGATTGGCTGACATCACTAAAGTTTATTAAGATTTCACAAGGAAAGATAATGTCAGCAAACGAACTCTTTGATCCTGAAGTAGAACTTCTGCAAAATTTGTTTTATGCTGAGGAGGAAATTTGCTTCCCCCCTGTTACTTTTAAATCTTCAGATATTCTTCATTCTCTGAGACAAATAGGCTTAAAAACTGAGGCCCATCTTGAGGAAAGTGATGTTATGAGAGTGGCAAATAAAATTGAAAGTTTGCATGCTAACTCTAACACCAATCATGATTTACTGTTAAGAAAAGCTAGAACTCTCTTGATGATTTTGAACAAAAACAATGCACTGCTGCATTCAACTGAAACAAAAGATGCGCTGAAAAAAATAAAATGGATTCCCGCATGTAAGGAAAGACCTCCAAATTATCCAGGATCCTTGGTTTGGAAAGGAGATCATTGTAATCTGTGTTCGCCACCAGAAATGTGTGATGTATCTCATGCAATTTTAGTTGGTTCCTCGGTTCCTCTTGTGGAAAATGTGCTGTTGGATATAGAAAAAGCACTTGGCATCCCTACCAAGCCTAGCATAAAGGCAGTCTTGAAACATTTCAAGGTAGTGGTTGATTGGCACGGTTCTAAAACCTTCAGTGATGAGGACTATTATCAATTTCAGCATGTCTTGCTTGAGATTTATGGATTTATGCATGATCATCTAGAAGAAGGTAAAGAAGCTTTTAGAGCCCTGAAGTTTCCCTGGGTTTGGACAGGTAAAACATTTTGTTCCCTCACGCAGGCAGTAATAAAGTCAGTACCTGATCTTGATCTCCAACCTTACCTACATTATGTGCCAAAAACAATGGCGAAGTTTCACCAGTTATTTAAATGTTGTGGTTCAATTGAGCAGTTAACACCAGATCATGTTTCTATGGTCATTCAGAAAATATATCTAAGGAGCGAACAGTCTCTCTCAGAACAAGAGAGTAAACAAAATCTTCACATTATGTTGAGCATCATAAGATGGCTGTATAGCAATCAGATTCCTGCAAGTCTGCATACACCCATGCCACTGTACAGTGGCAAACTTCCTTATAAACTTGCGATGAGGCCAATTCATGAGTGCTGTTACTGTGATATCAAAGTTGATGACTTAAACGATTTGCTTGAAGATTCTGTTGAACCAATAATTTTGGTGCATGAAGACATACCGATGAAAACTGCTGAGTGGTTAAATGTCCCATGCCTTAGCACAAGATTGATTAATCCAGAAAATATGGGATTTGAGCAATCTGGGCAGAGAGAGCCTCTGACTGTAAGAATTAAAAACATTTTGGAAGAATACCCTTCAATATCAGATATCTTTAAAGAGCTTCTTCAAAATGCTGATGATGCTAATGCAACGGAATGTAATTTCCTGATCGACATGAGAAGAAATATGGATATAAGAGAGAATCTTCTGGATCCAGGAATGGCAGCGTGTCATGGTCCAGCTTTGTGGTCATTCAATAATTCAGAATTTTCTGACTCTGATTTCCTAAATATAACTCGATTAGGAGAATCTTTAAAAAGGAGTGAAGTAGACAAAGTGGGAAAGTTTGGACTGGGATTCAATTCTGTTTATCATATCACTGATGTTCCTATTATTTTGAGCCGGGAGTTCATGATTATGTTTGATCCTAATGTTAACCATATCAGTAAGCATATTAGAGATAAATCTAACCCTGGAATCAAAATCAACTGGAGTAAACAACAGAAAAGGCTGCGAAAATTTCCCAATCAGTTTAAGCCATTTATAGGAGTTTTTGGTTGCCAGCTACCACTGACTGTAGAATCTCCTTACAGCTACAAAGGAACACTTTTCAGGCTGTCCTTTAGAACTCAGCAGGAAGCTAAAGTGAGTGAAGTCAGCAGTGCGTGTTACAATACAGCAGACATTTACTCTCTTGTGGATGAGTTTAGCATTTGTGGTCATAGACTGATAATATTTGCTCAGAGCGTAAACTCAATGGTTTTGAAATACTTGAAAATTGAGGCAGATGATCCTGGGGTGGCACAAGATGTTGTCACTATCAAAAAAAATCTGTGTTCTTCCAAAGCCTTGACTGCACCATATGTAAGTGTTTTAAAGGAAGCAGCTAAACTCATGAAGGTCTGCAGCAGCAGTAATAAAAAGCTTCCCACTGAAACACCAAAGTCCTCATGTATCTTACAGATAGTAGTAGAAGAGTTTCACCATGTATTTAGGAGGATTGCTGATTTACAGTCTCCACTTTTCAGAGGTACAGAAGATGATCCAGCTTCTTTCTTTGAAATGGCTAAATCGGGACAGATAAAAAGATCAGCTGATGACTTGCCGCAAAAAACAGTAGATTCAACAGCATGGCTTATATGTTCTTGCATGGACATTGGAGATGCTTTAAAATTTTCATTACATGAAAGTGGACGAAGACTAGGTCTTGTTCCCTGTGGTGGAGTAGGGGTGTTGCTATCTGAAACCCAGGATCAAAAGTGGATTGTGAAACCTAATTGCAACACCATAGGTGAAGTATTCTGCTATTTACCTCTACGGATAAAAACAGGCTTACCTCTTCATATAAATGGCTGCTTTGCAGTTACTTCAAATCGGAAAGAGATCTGGAAAACAGACACGAAAGGAAGGTGGAATACAGTATTCATGAGGCACGTTATTGTAAAAGCCTACATAGAAGCACTTTGTGTTCTACGTGACATGGCAATCAACGGTGAGCTAGTTGACTACAGTTACTGTGCAGTGTGGCCAGATCCTGATTCAGTTCATGATGAT
Organism: Tyto alba; assembly: GCF_018691265.1. Lineage (NCBI taxonomy): Eukaryota > Metazoa > Chordata > Aves > Strigiformes > Tytonidae > Tyto > Tyto alba. The sequence goes on along the minus strand of NW_024881282.1, from coordinate 20,835,862 downwards.
TTTTCTGTTATTTGTCAAGGGTTTTATGAAGACATAGCTCATATGAAAGGTAAAGAAGGGATCAAAGTGTTTTCTGATGGTTTCTCCTGGGTTTCCATGAAGAATGTAAGGTTTTTAGATGACTCTATACTGAAACGACCTGATGTTGGACCATCAGCCTTTAAGATCTTTCTGAAGTACCTTAAAAAAACTGGTTCCAAAAGTCTCTGTGCTGTTGATCTCCCCTCCTGGGTAAAGACAGGATTTGAAGAAGCAGGATGCAAGTATATATTATTGGAGAACACTTTCTCTGAGAAACAGTTCTTTTCTGAGGTGTTTTTCCCTAACATTCAGGAGATTGATGCAGAGCTGCGTGATCCTTTGATGCGCTATGTTCTCAATGAAAAAGCTGAGGAATTCTCAGGAATTCTTCGTGTTACTCCATGTATTCCCTGTTCATTGGATGGACATCCATTAGTTACACCATCAAGACTGATCCATCCTGAAGGAAGAGTTGCAAAGTTATATGATGCTGAAGATGGAAGATTTCCTTATGGCACCACTCAGGATTATCTTAACCCAGTTATTTTGGTTAAACTTGTTCAGTTGGGAATGGCTAAAGATGATATTTTATGGGAGGATCTGATAGAACGTGCAGAGTCAGTAGCTGAAATTAACAAGACTGATCATGCTGCAGCTTGTCTCAGAAGCAGTATTATATTGAGTCTTATTGATGAAAAACTAAAATCTAGGGACCCTAGAGCTAAAGAATTTGCTGCAAAATGTCAAACCATCCTTTTCCTTCCTTTCCTTAGCAAACCAGCGGGCTTCTCACTCCACTGGAAAGGTAATGATTTTCAGCCTGAAGCAATGTTCTCAGCAACTGATCTCTTCACTGCTGATCATCAAGATATAGTTTGTCTAATACAACCAATTCTTAATGAAAATTCCCACTCCTTTAAAGGTTGTGGTGCTTTGTCATTAGCTGTAAAAGAATTTTTGGGTTTACTGAAGAAACCAGCTGTTAATTTGGTCATAAATCAGTTAGAAGAAGTTGCAAAGTCCTTTGATGGAATCACGTTATATCAAGAAAATATCACAAATGCATGTTACAAATATCTACATGAAGCAATGTTACAGAATGAATCAACAAAAGCTATGATAATTGAACAACTGACAAACAGTAGTTTTATTCTGGTTGAGAATGTGTATGTTGATCCAACAAAAGTGTCTTTTCATTTGAATTTTGAAGCAGCACCCTATCTCTATCAGTTGCCTAATAAATATAAAAATAGTTTCCGTGAGCTATTTGAAAGTGTGGGTGTAAGACAGGCTTTTACAGTTGAAGATTTTGCTGTAGTTCTGGAATTAATCAATCAGGAAAGAGGGACCAAACAACTAACAGAAGACAACTTTCAGCTTTGCAGGAGAATAATTAGTGAAGGAATATGGGGCCTCATTAGAGAGAAAAAGCAGGAATTTTGTGAGAAGAAGTATGGTGAGATTTTGTTACCCGATACTCGTCTTGCACTTCTGCCTGCAAAATCTTTGTGTTACAATGACTGTCCATGGATTAAAGTTAAAGACACAACTGTTAAATATTGTCATGGTGATATTCCAAGAGAAGTTGCAGTAAAGCTTGGAGCAATACCAAAACGCCATAAAGCTTTAGAAAGATATGCATCCAATATCTGTTTTACTACCCTTGGAACAGAATTTGGCCAGAAAGAAAAACTGACAAGTAGAATTAAAAGCATTCTTAATGCCTACCCTTCAGAAAAAGAAATGCTGAAAGAGCTTCTTCAGAATGCAGATGATGCAAAAGCTACAGAGATCTGTTTTGTGTTTGATCCTAGACAGCATCCAGCTGATAGAATATTTGATGAGAAATGGGCACCACTTCAAGGACCAGCACTGTGTGTTTACAACAATCAGCCTTTTACAGAAGATGATATTAGAGGAATTCAGAACCTTGGAAAAGGTACAAAAGTAGGAAATCCCTGTAAAACTGGACAATATGGTATAGGTTTCAATTCTGTTTATCATATTACTGATTGCCCTTCTTTTATATCTGGCAATGATATACTTTGTATTTTTGATCCTCATGCTAGATATGCACCAGGTTCAACATCGACAAGTCCTGGACGCATGTTCAGAGATTTAGATGCAGATTTCAGAACACAGTTCTCAGATGTACTGGACCTCTACTTGGGAGATCACTTTAAACTGGATAATTGCACAATGTTTAGGTTTCCACTTCGAAATGGAGAAATGGCAAAAGCATCAGAAATTTCCTCAGTTCCGTGCTCAGATAGAATGGTCCAAAATCTTTTAGATAAGCTGCGTACAGATGGAGCAGAACTCTTAATGTTTTTGAACCATATGGAAAAAATTTCTATTTGTGAGATAGAAAAAACAACAGGAGCACTGAATGTATTGTATTCTGTACAAGGCAAAATCACTGATGGAGACAGGCTGAAACGAAAGCAATTCCATGCATCTGTAATTGACAGTGTAACTAGAAAAAAGCAGCTAAGTGAAATACCTGTCCAACAGATTACTTACACAATGGATACTGAAGACTCTGAAGGAAATCTTACAACTTGGTTAATTTGTAACAGGTCAGGCTTTTCTGCCATGGAAAAGGTATCAAAAAGTGTGGTTTCAGCCCACAAGAATGAGGACATTACTCTTTTTCCACGTGGTGGGGTAGCAGCCTGTATTACTCATAATTACAAAAAACCCCACAGAGCATTCTGTTTCCTACCATTATCATTAGAAACTGGATTACCTTTTCACGTGAACGGACACTTTGCTCTAGATTCTGCAAGAAGAAATCTATGGCGTGATGATAATGGTGTTGGAGTAAGAAGCGACTGGAACAGCAGCCTAATGACAGCGCTGATAGCACCGGCCTACGTGGAACTGCTGATTCAGCTGAAGAAACGGTATTTTCCAGGCACTGATCCTACAGTATCAGTGCTGCAAAACACACCTATTCATGTTGTGAAAGACACCTTAAAAAAATTTTTATCCTTTTTTCCCGTTAACAGACTTGATATTCAGCCAGATTGGTATTGTTTAGTGAAAGCAGTTTACAGTTGCATTTATGAAGATTTGAAGCGTCTTTTACCTGTTATGCGAGCTCCAAATATTGATGGCTCTGATTTGCATTCTGCTGTTATCATCACGTGGGTTAACATGTCTACTGTGAACAAAGGCAGGCCATTCTTTGACAATTTACTACAAGATGAATTGCAGCATCTTAAAAATACAGAATACAACATCACAACACGGAAGACAGTGGCTGAAAATGTTTACAGACTCAAGCATTTACTCTTAGAAATTGGATTTAATTTGGTATATAACTGTGATGAAACTGCAAATCTTTACCACTGTTTGTTAGATGCAGATATTCCTGTCACCTATGTGACACCTGCTGATGTCCGGTTATTTTTGATGACATTTTCTTTTCCAGACTCCAATTGCCACATTGGAAAGTTACCGTGTCGTCTTCAACAGACAAATTTGAAACTCTTCCATAGTCTCAAACTTCTGGTTGACTACTGTTTTAAAGATGCAGAAGAAAATGAAATCCAAATTGAGGGCTTGCCACTCCTTATTACTCTTGACAATGTTTTGCAAATTTTTGACTCAAAGCGACCAAAGTTCTTAACAACATACCATGAACTGATTCCATCTCGCAAGGATCTCTTTATGAACACATTATATTTGAGGTACAGCAATATTTTACTTAGCAGTGAAGTAGCAAAAGTCTTTGATATCAGAAGTTTTGCTGAATTATTATCATCTGTGCTGCCTAGAGAATATAAAACTAGAAATTGTATGAAGTGGAAGGAAAACTTTGCAAGTGAATCTTGGCTTAAAAATACCTGGCATTTTATTAGTGAGTCTATAAATATTAAGGAAGAGCAAGAAGATACACAAGCAAAATTCAATGATGTTGTTGAAACTTTGAAGGACTGGACTTTGCTCCCAGGTGTAAGGTTTACTGTCTCAGCTAATCATCTTGTTGTGCCAGAGTGTGATGTTTTGCTGCCCCTCAGCATTATGCATATAGCTGTTTTTCCAAATGCTCAGAGTGATAAAGTCTTTCATGCTTTAATGAAAACAGGCTGTATTCAGCTGGCATTGAACAAAATTTGCTCTAAAGACAGTGCTTTAGTGCCTTTGTTGTCAGGACATACAGCAAATATAGATAATCCTTCAAGCATTCTGAAAGCCATACAATATATGGTACAGACATCGACTTTTAGGACTGAAAAGTTAGCAGAAAGTGACTTTGAGGCACTCTTAATGTACTTCAATTGCAATTTATGTCATTTGACATCTCAGGATGACATTAAAATTTTAAAGTCTCTTCCATGTTATAAATCAATTAGTGGCCGATACATCAGCATTTCAAAATATGGGACATGTTATGTCCTCACGAAAAGCATCCCATCAGTTGAAGTAGACAGATGGACACAGTCGACTTCATCAGCTTTTCTTGAAGAGAAGGTTCATTTGAAAGATTTGTATACTGTGCTTGGCTGTGTGTCTGTGGATGATCTTGAAGTGTACTTGAAACATCTTTTGCCAAAAATCGAAAGTCTATCTTATGATGCAAAGTTAGAACACTTGATCTACTTAAAGAATAGGCTAACTAGCATTGAAGAAACTTCAGAAATGAAAGAACAGCTGTTTGAAAAGCTTGAAAGCATTTTGATCATTCATGATGCAAGCAATAGATTAAAACCTGCAAAGTATTTTTATGACAGGACTGTAAAAGTCTTTGAAGTTATGCTGGCTGAAAAATTCTTTATACCTCAAGATTTTTTTAAGAAACTAGAGCAACTTACAAAACCAAAAAACCAAGCTGCATTCCTTCCATCATGGGTAACTTTTCTGCGACATATTGGATTGAAATTCATCGTTTCACAGCAACAGTTATTACAGTTTGCTAAGGAGATCAGCATGAGAGCAAATACAGAAAACTGGTCTAAAGAAACACTACAGAATACTGTTGATGTCCTCCTTCATCACATATTTCAAGAAAGAACTGACCTTTTGTCAGGAAATTTTCTGAAAGAATTGTCATTAATTCCATTCCTGTGCCCTGAGCGAGCTCCAGCAGAATTTGTTAGATTTCATCCTCAGTATCAAGAAGTTAATGGGACACTTCCTCTTATACGATTCAATGGAGCACAGGTGAATCCTAAATACAAACAGACTGATGTGTTGCAATTGCTGTGGACTTCGTGTCCAATTCTTCCTGAGAAAGCAACACCTTTAGGCATCAAAGAGCAAGAGGGAAGTAGTCTTGGTGCGCAAGAACAACTCGAACAAGTTTTAACTATGCTGAATGTTAATTTGGACCCTCCTCTGGACAAAGTTATCAATAACTGCAGGAACATATGCAGTATAACAACTTTGGATGAGGACATGGTGAAAACTAGGGCCAAGGTCCTGAGAAGCATTTATGAATTTCTTAGTACAGAGAAAAGGGAATTCCGCTTTCAGCTTCGAGGAGTTTCTTTTGTAATGGTGGAAGAAGGTTGGAAGCTCCTTAAGCCTGAAGAGGTGGTAATAAACCTTGAATATGAATCTGATTTTAAACCTTACCTTTACAAGCTTCCTTTAGAACTTGGTACTTTCCATCAGTTATTTAAACATTTGGGTACTGAAGATATTATTTCAACAAAGCAGTATGTTGAAGTTCTAGGCCGCATATTCAAGAACTCGGAAGGAAAGCAGTTGGATCCTAATGAAATGCGCACAGTTAAAAGAGTAGTTTCTGGCCTGTTCAAAAGTCTTCAGAATGATTCTGTCAAGGTTAGGAATGACCTTGAGAACATGAGGGATTTTGCCCTTTACCTTCCAAGTCAAGATGGTAGGTTGGTAAAGTCTAGTATCTTAGTTTTTGATGATGCACCCCACTACAAAAGCAGAATCCAAGGTAACATTGGTGTGCAAATGCTTGTTGATCTTAGCCAGTGTTACTTAGGCAAAGACCATGGTTTTCACACTAAACTGATAATGTTATTCCCTCAGAAATTGAGGCCTCGCTTACTGAGCAGTATTCTTGAAGAACAGTTGGATGAAGAGTCTCCCAAAATTTGTCAGTTTGGAGCATTATGTTCTTTGCAGGGAAGGTTACAGTTACTGTTGTCTTCAGAACAATTCATCACAGGACTCATTAGGGTTATGAAGCATGAAAATGACAATGCTTTTTTAGCTAATGAAGAAAAAGCAGTAAGACTTTGCAAAGCTTTACGAGAAGGCTTGAAAGTTTCCTGTTTTGAGAAGTTGCAAACAACATTAAGAGTTAAAGGTTTTGCTCCTATTCCCCACAGCAAAAGTGAAACATTTGCTTTCCTGAAGAGATATGGAAATGCAGTAATATTGCTTTACATACAGCATTCTGACAGCAAAGACATAAATTTCCTGTTAGCATTAGCAATGACCTTAAAATCTGCAACTGACAACCTGATTTCTGATACCTCGTATTTAATAGCGATGCTGGGTTGTAATGATATTTACCGGATCGGCGAGAAGCTTGACAGTTTAGGAGTGAAGTATGACTCTTCTGAGCCATCAAAACTTGAACTACCAGCACCTGGCACTCCTATACCAGCTGAAATTCACTATACACTTCTTATGGATCCAATGAATGTTTTTTATCCTGGTGAATATGTTGGTTACCTTGTTGATGCTGAAGGTGGTGATATATATGGATCATATCAACCAACTTATACCTATGCAATCATTGTACAAGAAGTAGAAAGAGAAGATGATGAAAGTCCCAGTTTTCTAGGAAAGATTTACCAGATTGATATTGGATATAGTGAATATAAAATAGTGAGCTCTCTTGACTTGTACAAATTTTCAAGACCAGAGGAAAGTTCTCAAAGCAGGGATAGCACACCTTCTACCCCGACCAGTCCTACAGAATTTCCAACACATGGACCAAGGACAATTCCACCTCTCTTCACTGGTAGAGAGAGCCACAAAGCAATGTCCTCAAAGCATCACTCTCCAAAAAAGATAAAGTCAAACTTGTTACCAGAAATATTAAGAGAAGTGACATCTGTGATTGAACAGGCTTGGAAGCTTCCAGAATCTGAAAGAAAAAAGATTATTAGGAGGCTCTATCTTAAATGGCATCCAGACAAAAATGCAGAGAATCTTGATATAGCTAATGAAGTTTTCAAACATTTACAGAATGAGATTAACAGGCTGGAAAAACAGGCCTTTATGGATCAAAATATGGACAGAGCCTCCAGAAGACCATTTTCATCCTCTGCTTCTCGATTTCAGTCGGATAAATTTTCATTTCAGAGGTTTTATACTTCATGGAATCAAGAAGCAACAAGTCACAAATCTGAAAGACAACAGTATAAAGAAAAGTGTCCATCTTCCACAGGACCAGCTTACTCGCAACGCTTTTTCGTCCCACCTACATTCAGGTCTGTTGGCAATCCTGTAGAGGCACGTCGATGGCTTAGGCAGGCCCGAGCTAACTTTTCAGCTGCAAGAAATGACCTTCATAAAAATGCCAACGAATGGGTATGCTTTAAGTGCTACCTTTCTACTAAACTAGCCTTGATTGCAGCTGACTATGCTGTGAAGGGCAAATCAGACAAAGACGTAAAACCAGCAGCCCTTGCACAAAAAATAGAGGAATATAGTCAGCAACTTGAAGGGCTTACAAATGATGTTCAGACATTGGAAGCTTATGGAGTAGATAGCTTAAAAACTAGGTATCCTGACTTACTTCCTTTTCCCCAGATTCCCAATGATAGGTTTACTTCAGAAGTTGCTATGAGAGTGATGGAATGTACTGCTTGTATCATAATAAAACTTGAAAACTTTATACAACAGAAAGTATAAGTGATTTGAAGAGGTTAGGGAGCTGTTTTGTCGAGAGATTTAGGCGTTTCATGTGACGGAATACAAATGAGATTGTGCAGATCACTGAACATCTAAGAGGTTACACATTGCGAAGCAGTTTCGAGGTGCACAGGGTGCACAAAAGTGGATGGTACTGAAGTACTTAGAATTGAATTTAAACAGGATTTTTTTTTTAAACTGAGCCTGCTGTATAAGCAAACTGTAAAACATTAATATTTTTAAAAATTTGCAAGGGAACTGAGCTGCGAAAACTAGCTGTATGTACGATATTGTGATTAATTGGCATATTATTGAACTGCACTTTATATAACCAAAGCTTAGCTTTCTGTTAGATGAAGCCTGTAATTATAACTCCTTATTAGATTTTATTTCATTTAATATAATGTTTCCAAAATGGCAATGTCAGTTTTCAATGTACTAATCTTAAGACTGGACATATGATGAAGTGGGAGATGGGATGGAAATTAAAATAACTTTGGAGGTATTGCTCCAAATAATTTCTGTATTTTTTTGTGTTCTGTGGACATTTGTGTCACTCATAGTAATACTCTTATCAGCTGGATCTGATTATAAATTTCCTGCAACATCACATTGTGAACATTTAAAGGATAGTTTAGTACCTGTGAACCGGTACAGTTATTTTAATGCTGAATAATGATACTTGATTTAACATGCAACTTCATGTTGTGCATTGATTGCATTTACTTTATTATAAAATAATTATTTAATTTACTACTTTTTTTTTTCTAGAGCCTGTCATCTTTTGTTTAATGAAAAATGCATGTGGATGATGTAAAATTGGTGAACATTATATGCTGTTTTATGATTTTTTTTTTTTTGAACACCAAAGCTCAGTTTTCAGATGTCTGAATGCTTGAGTTTCCTTTTTTTTTTTTTTTTCCCTGCGTGTATGCCTTTGTGTGTGTACATATATATATATATATATCTATTTTTCCACAAACAAACATTGATAATAATACAATTCAGTAACCCATTTTTGGTGTACACTAAGCACTGTTTTTTGTTACATGTTTAAAGGTGCTGCAATGAAATGCAATGCTCTTTTTATTTTGTTGTTCACTACAGCCCTAGAGAAGTCTGATATTTAGTTCACACTGTTTCTTCTATAGTTTGTAATACTTTTGGTAATATCATGCAATATGTTCAATGTTAGCTATTTGTAAAAAAATATAAAAAATAAAAATATATGAAAGGATAATGCTAAATGGAAAGATTTTTCTTTGCTGGATCAGCCACATCTAACATAAATGTTATTTTCCAGTGACATGCTATTACAATTGTTTACTTGACAGCACAGTGAAACTGTAATTTAATTTACAGAATACAAAGGAAAATAAACAACAGTGAGCTTGCAGGGCTGTTACAGCTGTGATAGTCTCGTAATCCAAAAATAAAAAATCACGATGAAGGCTTCTTCAGTTTCGCGCAGATTATAAAGGGCTTGTACTCTTCTGAAAAATCTTGCAAACTGTAGTGGGAAGAAATGTGATGTTTGGAAAATGATAGTGCTTCTGATTGTGAAGCCCTACTATTATCTCTGCTATTAAATATTAAGTGCCATAATTTTAATAAAGAAAAATGCAAACATACATTTCAGTCTGATGTGTTTTGGTTTTATAAAGTAGACTAAATTTACCTATTACTTCAAGCTTTTTTATATAGGTAAATAAACCAATTCTAAATAATTGTATAAACACTGAAATACTATTAAAAAGGAAAAATGCTTTTTTTCTTGCAATGACAAATGTTTGCAGTTTTCTCAAAGAAATTGTACATTTTGCTGGTTTTTTTTTTTTGCAATAAATAGTGTGTAAGTAAAGCACAAATCCTGGTGTGCCATGAAATAAATCAGTTTAGTTAATTCCCTATGTTTTTTAAATAGATTCCTTTGTGGCTCTTACTTTGTGCATTAAGTCAGCTGAATAGTATTCAGGGTAAGCAAAATACCAACAAAAGGAAACAGTTCTAGTGTTTTCCAGTTTAAATGGAGCTAAAGCGTAAGGTAGCACAGTAGCATGCAAACAAATAATAGAGGAGCACCATGAACACTTTCCTATTTTTAGGTGAGATCTTGGGGAAGGAAATCTAGGCACACAACTGTGTTTTGTAAGCAGCTTATGTTGCCTTACCAATATTATTATGAACCATTAAACTGGCTGTGCAGAACTACTAAGCTATTTTGTTATATTTTTGTTTGGTTTGTATATACTGTTGAGTGCTGACACTGTGAGAAAGAAAATTGTCCCAGTTCTTAGGTCTGAAGCTAATGGTCTGAAGCAATTTTAAATAATGAACCAAGGTAAGCAAGAAAACCTGAATGACAAAGAGAAATTAATTGATTCTATTACTCCTGGGTTGATACCATCAATCAGTTGCAACAAAATTTGCATATGGATGCAGAGAGACAGGCAAGAGTGGTGGCTCAATTGGAAGTCTCTTAGTTAAGCAAATAAAAAAAGAAAATTACTGTAACAGGTAGCCTAAATAAAAGAGGCCTTATGAGACCAGGAAGCAGTATTGTGATAGAAACTGATTTCATAAGTGCCATTTAATCCATGTTTAAAAATAAATAAATAAAATGCTTAATTGATGCTTCCTCTTGGCTCAGCTGGGAGCCTTGGAAAATGCAAAATAACATCTTTGTTCATAAGTTGGGCATGGAAGCTCAGAACAGTTACTGTGTGTAGATTCCTTAGTAAGGGTCTGTAGAAGTAAATGTGAGCACGTAGGTTCCACAAAAGTAGTTTTTACAAGTAATTCTGCACGTTACACAAGTTCCCGAGAGAAAATGGCTTTTCAGCCAGGTATATGTCCTTATTATCTTCCACAGGTACTAATAATGTATCTAGGAAAAACAGCTTCAGCAGTCTTGTCTCTCAGGATTGCAGCTGTGAGGTTTAGCAAATATCAGTGATACAGGAAACTGATTTAACTGTACATTTAGTAGCTTAAATCCAAGGAACGGCCACTGTAAGAACCCTTGGTAGGTTTGTTACTAATCTTGTGGAAGATTTTAAAGTTTTCCTCCCAAATAATGGCCTTAGCACCTATTCTAAAAAGCACTGGTCACTTGTCTTGGCAGTTAGTGACAAGAAACTAGACCTTTTATTTGTAAATAAATTTTTGTTTTAAATAGATTTTTGTGTAGTCATCTACTAAAAGAAATATTTTGTTCTATAGTTTTACAATATTTGTACTGAAAAAATATCATCAAAATAAAGTTACTATGCTGATTTGAAAACTAAGTTATAAGAACTATTAGTGTAAGGTTTGCATTCACTTCGTAGGTGGGTTGCTTTAAACGAGGCTTTAATAAATTCTTTTGTAATTGCTTCAATTAAAGGAAGGCTGTACCAACTTTGACATTTCTTATTTCTGGTTCTGAACACTTTGAGGATGGCTGGATTACAGGCAGAAGTAATAGTTCAAAAATAATTAAACTTGACAGCCAAAGTAGATGTTTTCATTTGAAGAAGACTCACATTTCTGTCACATGGAGGTGTTTGTCAATGAGTTTTGCATCAAAACTGTTTATTCTCTCTTTGGTTTGCTTTCTGGATGATTTATTCAGTAGCACTGGCATAATTTTTTGCTTACTTTCATTACTACAGATGAAGACAAAAGAATTCTAGATGTCCAGTGAAACCTAATTGTGAAGCATTTTCTAAATTCTGGAAAGTAAATTTTTAGTCAGGGCCAAGATTTTTGTTCATATTTGAAAGTAATGTACATTTCGCATTCTCAAGAGTTTTGGGAAGGTTTTTTTTTTTTTGTTTTTGTTTTTTTTTTTTTTTTTTTTAAATGAAGACATTCATTTAAGCTGTGTTTCATTTGAACACAAAAGGAGAAGCCAACTTTTCAAAATGTATAAAGTTTATTCAAGATCTTAATTCTTGCAATTTCCTTTTGTATAAAGCTATATGAAGATAGACAAATGTCAATATACTGACTGTGAAATGGAAACAAAAAGAGTTGTGTTTGGGCAATCACCAATAAAGTTTTACTGTCATTTTGATATTTTCGCTCTTCCACTGTGTAACAATCCCAACCAGTTACAAGGACTGCTGTAAATAATGCTTTTTGAGGGGAAAAAATATGCAAACAATACAGTTCACTATGATGGGCAGTGTTTTTTTTTTTTTTTCTTTTCCATTCGGGTAACACTTTTGAAAATAAACTAGAGAAGTGTATATTCTCATGTGCTATAATTTTCTGTTAATCTGTAACTGTTTACTGAATTTTGATTCAAGTAGAAATGATAATTTTGAAGTATTAAAGAGGGATGGAAAGACATCCACATGGAGATACCAGAAATGATACTTTAGTGATGTATGAACTACATTGACATTAACAATTCAGATTGTAGCATCATTACACTGCGGTAATTTTAGCATGAACTTTGTTCGCTACTAACCACACTTAAAAGAAAAAAATCCCCAAAATGTTCTTCAGTGTCATCCATGCTTTAAAAAACCTGCACAATTTATATAATGCAATTATATTTTCAATGTCAATTTGGTAGCATAATGAAAAGAAGAATGAAATTTAAACAATAAAAAGGGGCAAGTTTGTGATTTGGATGATGGCAGAGCTGAGGGTACAGCAGACCTGTTTAGTTTTCTGTACTACTCAGAATCTACTGGTGGACTGAGGCAAGTCCAAAAGGTTTATCTCCACCAGACAGAGAGCTGTTATTTTAATGTCCAACTGAGGTGCCATAAAGCTCAGTAGTGTCGCTAGCCAGGGAACAGCACCTTGATTTTCCCAGCTGTATACCACAGCTTTGTAAAAATGTTTACTAAAACAGAGCAACTTCAATGTAAGAAGTTGCAAGAGAAGTGGCTTCCAACTGCCCGGTAGTTTAGGGGTTAGGTTACTCTTTCGGTATGCGGAAGGCCTGGATTCAATCCCTTGCTGTTTTAATTGGCAAATGACATTTGAAAATGTGCCTCCAAACCAAAATCTTAAACGAGTAACTTAAAATGCTATCTTTTCCATTGCCAGTGGATAAGGCAGAATGGGCAGACTGTAACTAACACTTAGGTATAGCATCTGGCTAACATTTAGGGATTGGATTAGGTGAGTGAGTAGGTTGGTGCCACGTGGAAGTGGGCATACGTTCCTTGATGCCAGAAACACTGGTACGATGACAATTCAAATGCTTTGAAACTAGGCAGTGGCTGAATTCTCTAAGGACTGAACTCCTGGTTTTGCTGTTACACTATATTTCTAAAAGACTGTAGACCTTACAGTTACTTGTAGCAGCAGTTTTTAGGTATCTGGCACATGCAATGAAATTTGCTGTCCTTTATTTTAATACTCATACTTTCTATCTGATGAATAAGCTAAGTCTGCTCATAATTTGGTTTGCAAAAGCTTGCACATGGAGCTGGAACCGCCTAAACCGACTTTAAAGGAATGCTGAAGACAGGTTTTTGTCAGTGTGCTCCCGCTGAGGGCTGAGTTGTAGAGAGAGATATAGTTGAGAGATATGGAGAGCTACAGTTGAGAGAGATAGTTGTAGAGATATATATTCCTCTCTTCATGGCCAACAGCCCATAACTCACAACTGAAGATAGATGTCTAAGCCCAGGAAAAGGGAAATTTCAGAAATGGAAGTGCGGTTTCCTACTTCTCCCTTAAGGAATATGTTAGCAATTGGAGTACTCTCCAAATAACATGGGAGACCTTGATTCACTTGCCTCCTTTGCCTGAAGGGACCTGAAAGCTCAGCTTAAGCATGTCTCCTACTTTTCCTACCAAAGCTCTTCTAGTTTGCATTAATTGCTGAGGACTCCACCCTGCTAATGAAGGGCAATTTTGGTATTGTTCATTAGACTCATTGGGTAAATGAAAGGCAGGCCTTGAGGCAGGGACTATCCAGAGCTTTACCACAATAATAGCAGATACTGTCAACTGGGGTGCTCTTTCTCAACTCAGTCTATTGTGGGTATCTGGGATCATAACTGCAAATGGGGTTTCTTTGCTTGTCCACCAGAACTCAAGTAGCATGTTTAAAAAATGGCAAAGTCTTAGTAATTCTCCTATTCTGATTCTTCTGCTTTGAGAATGACATGTTTTTTTCTCTAGAGGGTGGATATTCTGTGGTTTAATGACAATTATGTGTTAAAAACTTTCTGTAAATAGACACCAAGGCACTATGTGATAGCAGCTCCTACCTGGGTAGAAGTATCAAGTATATACAAAACAGCATCAAAGGAGTTAAAAACCAATGACGTTTAAACAACAGACTATTAAATACAAATCCTGCTACCCAAAGGTATGCAAACAATTTATTTGTGTTCTGTGCAACATTGTACAGGGGAATGGGTCTGCAGTTGTGTTTCTCTACAAGGTCAATAAATGGTTTGTCAACTCTGGTGAGCATTTATTTTGTATCCAAAGTCCTAATGTAAAAAATTATAAATATTAGTTTTACTCTCTCCGTTTGTGATGGAGTTCCACTCTGACAGGATCAGAAATATTGGTCAACAGCTGCAGATAGAAATGAAATAGTCCTCTTAATTGAATCCTGTGGGCTGCAAAAAAGGATTTTTTTTTCCCACCGCCCAAACATTTCCTTGTGCCAGACAATCTGGAGCCACATATTTTTTTCTTTTTACTAGTCCAGCTGGCAGAGAAAATTGCCTTGTTGAATTAGCATGTCCAAAAATATAAAAGTGTTTAAATGAGTATGACCGTACAGGCAGTACAACAAACTATTGCTATTATAAAATATACTAATTCATTTCTCTGTTGTATAGTGAACAGATTTGAGACACAGGGAGGTATAAATGACTCCTGGAGCTTCTTGTATTAGTTATTTTTATATGAATCTCAGTATTAAGCAGATCAGCATATATGTTGCCAAATTAAAATAGAAAGCTATTAGCAAATTAACACCTTTTACACAGAACTTGCACGTACACCACATTTGTCATATGTTATTGCAAGAACAAAATTGCATAGACCATTTGCTGGCACTTTCTGAATTCCCTAAATAATGCTTTGTCTTAGCAAATAGTTCAAGTAGTTCCTTCAATTTAATTTCACCCACTAATGCATCAAGTGTTTACATGTAGTGAGAGAAAAAAATCCATGGAGCTCAAAAACATTAACAATAACATAATCATCTGACTGAATAATAGTTCATCAAGGAAACATTCCTTTTTTTTTTTTTTTTTTTAAATGCTCTCTGTAAGGCTGTTTTCAAAGTGTTACTGACAGAAAATGTAATTTGATTCAAGTCATTCTTCTGAAGTTAAAATGTCATTTGTGCTCTTCTTCCCCTTTCACCCTGTAGTCTAGAATTGTAGATACAGATTTGTCTCCTAAACTGAAGTACTTTGTTTTTAAAATTATGAAAATTCTGCTTTCGGTAGTGCTCTTTAGCAATAATATAAAACTCAGACTAACAAGGGGGTGTGCAGACTTTTCTGGTGCCTCACTGGCAGACACGGCTGTATTCTTGGCAAGTGGAGCCCACGCCGGCCACTGACAAGTAGAGCTTTCCGTCTGGACACACACAGATTTCGTAGAGCCCCTGAGAAATACCGGATCCACCGCTTGTACCCTCAGGCAATTTGGGCAGTCGCACAGTTTCAGCATCCAGTAAAAGCTGCGTGGGAGAAGGCAGGACGAATGGGCTTGTTAGAGATAATAATGCAATAGCATGCCAGAACACAACTTGCCTTTGTCTAGGCAGTGGTTTAAGAACAGCCTTCTACCCAGACTTGTTATATACAAAGCTGCTCTGAGACCTAGGCTCTTGGCAGACACTGGAACACAGGACAGGGATAAGCTGGTGCCCATCCTCGTCCTTAGCAGCAACCTCATGAAGTTCAACAAGGCCAAGTGCAAGGTCATGCACCTGGGTCGGGGCAATCCCAAATGTGGATAAAGGCTGGGTGATGAGTGGATTGAGAGCAGCCCTGTGGAGGACTTGGGGGTATTGGTAGTTGAAAAACTGAACATAAGCTGGAAATGTGCTCTCACTTGATGCAGTCCAGCATACGGTTGGCTTTCTGGGCTGCAAGTGCAGCCAGGACAAGGTTAGCACAGATAGGGTAAGGGTTAACACTTTTAAACTGAAAGATGGTAGATTAGATAGAAGGAAGAAATTCTTCACTGTGAGGCTGGTGAGACACTGGCACAGGGTGCCCAGAGAGGCTGTGGATGCCCCCTCCCTGGAAGGGTTCAAGGCCAGGTTGGACGGGGCTTTGAGCAACCAAGCACAAATACAGGCTGGGTGAGGAGTGGACTGAGAGTGGCCCTGCAGAGAAGGACTTGGGGGCTATTAGTGGAAAGAAAATTGACTATGAGCCAGCAATGTGCACTCGCAGCCCAGAAAGCCAACTGTATCCTGGGCTTCATCATAAGAAGCGTGACCAGCAGGTCGAGAGAGGTGATTCTGCCCCTCTGCTCTCATGAGACCCCATCTAAAGTACTGTGTTCAGCTGTGAGCCCCCCCAACATAAGAAGAACATGGACTTGTTAGAGCAGGTCCAAAGGAGGGCCACAAAGATGACTGTGGGGCTGGAGAACTCCTGTGAGGACAGGCTCAGAGAGTTGGGGTTGTTCAGCCTGGAGAAGTCTCCAGGGAGACCTTATAGCGGCCTTCCAGTACCTAAAGGGGGCTACAGGAAAGATGGGGAGGGACTCTTTGTCAGGGGTGTAGTGATAGGATAAGGGGTGATGGTTTTAAACTGAAAGAGGGTAGATTTAGACTAGGTATAAGGAATAAATTCTTTCCAGTGAAAGTGGTGAGGCGCTGGCCCAGGGTGCCCAGAGCAGCTGTGGCTGCCCCCTCCCTGGAAGGGTTCAAGGCCAGTTTGGACGGGGCTTCGAGCAACCTGGTCTAGTGGAAGGTGTCCCTGGCCATGGCAAATGATCTTTAAGGTCTCTTCTAACCTAAACCATTCTATGATTCTATGATAAGAGAGGGGGCCCCTGCTCATACACCGAACAGCAGGGCATGGGTGCTGCTTCTGCCTCTGGACACAGGTCTGTTCTGACCTGGGTGCTGAAGCCTCACAGCTGTGCCAGCTGGTTAGGGATGGACATACAGGTTGGGCTGGAGTTCCTCTGTGGAAGAACTGGCACTGTACAACCTTGCAGAGGGGGTAGATAAACTGCTGCGTGTTGCATGTTCTTGCTGACCAGGAAGCTCTTAATGATGTCTGCAGAGCTTTCCTCTTTAATTTAGCAACTCTGGGCCTGAGTGTCTACCTCTGGGCCAAGGTCCCTGCTGGGGTGCCTGGGGATCACTGTGCTAGTGGGGAGTTGAATGCTACCAGAGTTTTATTAGAAAGCATTTCTCTAAGCTAATGCAACATTATGCCAATTGGTAGTATTATTTAATCTGACCCATAAATAAAAGTCTTATTATTAGCACCATTAATTTTAATATCATTTTCCTAAAATCTGAGGAATTAAATTAACAGAACTTGAAAAAAGAATTTAAGTTATTAGTTATATTCAGACACCAAGATAAACCATAGTTATGGAAAAAGAAGGGCTTGTACTCACCACACCATCACTACTGTGTAGTTTGATATCCATCTGGGAAAGAGCTTCAATGTTCCCAGCTTGCGCTTTGATATTAATTCCTCGTGGTGCATCCATGCTCAAAGATCGAGTTGGTGATTCCAGCCTGAAAGCAGAAGGAAATCTGACAGTAGCACATTCTCATATATACCTTTATATTTGAAAAATAAGTAAACTTTGAACAAGCACTTGAAGGATCTTGCCTGAAGTCATATAAAAGATACAGCTTCTTTTTTCTTCAGGCAGACTCGAAAAAGGAGTTAGCTATTTAAAACCACCAAAGTATCCCTAATGAAAAATACAGATTAATTCAACACAGAAAAATACAGATTAATACAAATGCAAGGTATTATTTCAGAGCTAACCTTTTTTTTTTTTTTTCAGTATAATGGTAATTTATTCTTTAAAACTGAAACCCATTTTTACATTCTTTAGTTTGAATTTATTTTCATTTTTGACATAATAACAAATTGTAATTAATACAATTAGTGTAGTCCAGAAGTTTTTTAATCAACAAGAGTTTTAACACTGCTATCAGTTGGACCAGGATTTCACTTAGAGTGTGTGAGTATGTGTGTTGTTTAACTAGATGGCATCCGAAACTTAAAAACCAGTAACTTAATTTGAAATAAAAATTATGCAATACAATAGAAAGTTGTGAACCCGACAGTGCCACAAGATGGCAGGAAGGTACTGTATTAGCTGAGTAATCACTTCGTCAGGTCAGCTGTGCAGGATTAATGATTTTTATTTTCCAAAGAGATAAGGCGTTGTTTCTTCAGAATTTTGGTATCATTTCCACGATAAGTAGCAGGGATAGAAGTACTAATTAAAAATCATGAAAAGGAAAGAAAAAGTGCAAGCTCAGCAACAAACTAGTGATTATATGGCTTCTTTTGACCATTACTTATAACTGCTTTGACTGGAGGCACTGGGAATATCACAGAATTAGAGCTTATACCTACTGGGTTTTGTTCATGAATATTGGGTCACCCTTCCTGATGACACCAGCCTGAATTTCACACTATCAGCCAACATTAAACAGGTGAGTATTAAGGCGAAAGAAAATTAATCAACTGGTGGTCCCAGTTTACTTTACATTCATGTTACCTTTTCTATTCTGTATGTTCCCTGGACATACATAAAATAACATGGGCTTCATCCATAATGCGGAACTCTGACATGCATCCCCGTTCCCAGATCTGCAGGTGCTCACCCACCGTGTATTCTGGAAATAGAGAGGGGGGTGTGTGTGTGTATGTGTGTGTGCACATGTGTGCACACGCACTCCTGGCAGATGCCCTGTTGGCTCCGTGAATGCTCAACAACTGCCCACCTGGGCAGGCGGAGGCCCGTGCCCCAGCAGGTCCTTTACTAGGTGTGCATCAGGTCGTGAGTCTAGACACTGACTACCAATCACATGCTAAAGGAATGAAATGATTTCTCATACAGAAATGATTTACTCAAACTGCTTCAGTTCTTTTTTTTTTTTTTTTTTTTTTTTTGCAGTTACTTCATTAACACTAGAATTTAAAAGGAGTCAGTTTGTGTTTGTGAGAAACTTCAGCTGTATCTCAGAATTGTGAAGAAGCTAAATCCAGCTGATATCTTGAAACTTAAACCCGTGGTATCTAAGGACAGTCAAGCACAGTCACTGAAACGAAATTTTTATCTCCAAATCTGAAAATAACTCAGGCAATATTGGCTTATCACTCTTTGCCAGAGGTAGCAGAAGATCCTACATTCTCTGGTCTTCAGAGGTCTTTTCCAACCCAAACCATTCTATGACTACGTTTCTACAGTCTGCCTCTCCCCGACCATCTCCTGGGTTAGTCACCTTCAATTAGTTTAAACTCCAGATTGATAAATTAAATTCCTAACAATGGATAACTGCATCATGGTTCCATATTGGGACCATATCCATAAAATAGCTCGATGACTTATCCCACAACTCTGAGATGGCACAAACTTCTGTCATGATCGTGCTGAGTACAAGAGCGCAAGTACGAGTCTGTTCTGCATCAGATATCTAATATAGTATTAGTAATCTATATTAAGTAATGTTTGTGATTTAACAACCTTTCTAGATTTACACTTTTATGAAATGGGAAAACAGTTTTTCCCTAAGTGATTTATATGGGAGGTTTGCTTCATGGGAATGTTTTTTGATGCACATTTTTATATATTATAGAATGAAAAATTAATCAAAGTTAGTGTCAAGGTAGTTGAATATAACTGTTGCTGTAGTTTGTTTCAGCAAAAAGCTATAAACATTGAAATAGCTCATGTTTTTTTTGTAAAGTGTTTTACCTATGTAAGTAATCTACACATAGGCATAAATTTTTATTTTTATGCTCTAGTGAATATTACGAGAAGGCAGACCGGGACAGATTTTTGAAGAGCATATCAGACCTGGACTTTGAAAAGCAATCAAAGACTGGAGAAGTATTTCTTACTTTCTACCAAAATTAGGGCTGGCAGGAAGCCTACAGACTTCGGAAGCATTTACAGATTTATGATATGACATACATATAATTTAAATTACATGGCAGAATTACATTTGCTATATTAATCACAATCCTAAATTTATGCTGGTTATACAGGTCCTATTTCTGTACTAACTAAGGGTGGATTTCCCTAATTAAGTCATTGGAGTTTCCTGGCAATGGAAACTGCAGTGAAGTTTAAGCAGTGATTTTAAAGCCTTCTGTAACTATTCTGTGTGAGATTTCTGTATACAGCATTCAAAGGTTCAGTGTCTCAAGTCCAGGTGTACCAAAAGGGAAACAGGTACCTAGTGTAGAAATGATGTGACTGAGTTGAACCCTGACTTTGAAAGTCCCTTCTCAGTCCCCACTTGGTCCTGAGGACACATGACTTCCTCAGCCCTTTAGACATTGACCTTAAAGTCACCTAAAACTCTTCAGTGGTCTCAGCCCTGAGGTACTTCCAGTTTGTCACTGGTGGGCAGATTTGGACTTCTCCTGTCTGTTTAAGGGTCTAGGGACCACAGAACTGCCCTAGCAGAAGAGCTGAGAGATGGAGATACTTGTATGAACTCAGGGTGTCTTGGATATGAATAGAGTCCTGCAATTATCAACACTAATGGTGTTTAAATAGACATTAATAAAGCAAAACAGGCTTTTTTTAAATCAGTGACCAATGGGTCTAGTTAAAACAGGTAATGGGATGAAGTTGCTCTGCACTGCAAATGTCAGTCAGATGGATTATCAAGATGGGCTGCTTGAGTTGAAGCAGACTATAGCACAAGTATATGACCATAATATTAAGACTAAGTAACTCTAATGGTAATTAGATGATTTTCTGACATGACTTGCTACTTTGACAGTTTGTGTGGCTATAGAAGAGTTGTTGTTAAGGCAAAATTATTCCTGAAGAATGGACTTCATGTCACTGAGGCAGCTGTCTATAATCACTCTATAGTTGCAGAAAAAAAACAACTGAAAAACATGATTTGTCTGATCCTTACAGACATACTTACCTTAGAATAAAATAATCAATTCCTTAGAAATATCTATTTTTCTTCTTTGGCTATTAAACAAATTTAAATGACCATCCAAAATTGCCACCTCTTTCATCTACAGTGTAGATGTAAAAAAGTTTGAGATAGATTGTAGATACATGACTGTGTGCAGATCATGGCTGATAAGAAAGTTTCAAGATCTATTCCCTAGGCAATAAAAGGAGGAAGAGAGTAAGCTGGGCTAAACAAAACACTGAAGAATCAAAAGTCTTCACAAAACAAGAATTCAAGTTGCTTGCAAATGCTGGAGGGTGCTTGGAGACTGAAAGGACAGAAATTGATTGTCTTAGAGTTTTTGGTCATTTTATAGAGTTTGTTTGAATTTGGGCAGTAGAATGATGAAGGAATATATTGTTACTAGTCACTTTATCTTTTTTTTTTTTTTAATTACAGGCATATAAATTACATTTAACAGAATGGAGTGAGGATCTTCATCATCTAGAGGAATTAATCTATGTAATGTGCTGTCCTAAATGAGACATCTGTCAGAGCCTGTATCTCATTTGGGAAGATGGATTCTGTACTTACGAGTAGCTTCTAGGTACTGTGGTAGCTGCCAGGGATCTATTAGCAAGTGATGTGGTACAAGACGAATTGATCAGGACGGCACAACATCTGATGTCAAGGACCTGACACCCCCACTATCTGGGTCCTGAGGAGTACTCTGGACTAGCCGTTGCCTGACCCTGAAGACTGGACGCCCAGAAAGTTTGGAGTACATTCGGCATTCTCCAGGAAAGCATAGCTTTTAGGTTAATTTAATCCAAATGTCGTCCTGTTTATGTACCCCAAACATTTCCACAATGAGAACCAAGACGTGGGGAGCTCAGGCAGTTGGGAGATTTCCCTCAAAAGCACATTCCTAATTTGAATCCCAGCACTCACATAGACATATCCATGGAATGTGAAGCAATGGAAGCCATACCAAGGCCTACTTGCAGAGTAGGTATTTTACCTTGCTCTCCTTCACTCCAACCCCTGCAGCCACCTGGAGGTTTGTTGGCAAAGCACAGGGAAACTGCAGAGTGTCAGCTAATGGAAGGCAGGGAAGGGTAGGGGTGGTCCCTGCTAATATATCATAGCTCTGTCATCTGCTGAATATTGATCCTCCAGTTGGCCGTTGCAACTAAAACAACTGATTACAAGGGAGATAGTATTTTCATTGCTGCCTTCTTACTTGTTGGAAAGACAGTTCCAGAAGTTGACTATAGAGTCTTGGCTGGCTGCCAAGGAAATCTGGTACTGAGGTGCGCAGAATTTCATGAAGTGTGAATAATTCATGACTGGGTGAAACTGTTCTGAGGGAACGTGGACAGCATCCAGGTTCTGGTTCTGAAACCATCCCAACAATCTAAAGGTTTGGAGATTCCCATGTTTTCCTATAAGTGTATTGCTAGCTCATGAAGATACGTAATCACCAGAAATTGCTCGGTTGGCTGCTTAGGGAGGATGTGGGGGAGCGACAGCCTCCTGCACTTGTAAAGAAGCAGCTGATACTGCCTGTGCATGCTGCAGGAATATCGATCTCTTCTTACATCCTGTTCTGGCAGGAGATGGAAGGATACCTTCCTGTTCTTGTAAGTACCACAGTGAATTAGAAAGTTGGTTTTAGTACTGCAGAAAGAGTGTCACAGTCTTCTGGAGCCCAAGTTTCCTACTGCAGTGTGGGCTTGCTTGACTCTCAGAGCAGGACAGAGGAATGAGCTTGCTCTTGTGAATTTGGGGAATAGTTTATTCCTTCCTTCTGGCCACTTTTTGGTCTTTCCATCTTAAGAATCAGCATGTCTCCTGAATTCAATGGGGACAGAATTCCTTGCTATGACTTCAGCTGAAAGTTCCCCACATGTATGCATTCCTCCCAGCACCTACCTGAGGAAGACCAGGGTTACTGTAAGTGGACTGGACAGGTAGAAGGACACTGCCTCTAAAATTGTGGTGCACCCAGCAACTGGTGTGCCAATACATACCTACAGTTAACCTCCCTCCCTTTATTTCTCCTCACTTTTTGATTAAAATAGCCTGATCAATTTTACCATAGGAAGATTATTTTATGAAATGTAAACCTTGCACTAAAGCGTTAAAGGTAAGCAATTTAGCAGTATTAAGTATTTGAGTTAAATATGTTCTTGTATCAGTAAAAGAGAAACACCTATGTATTTTATCCCTGACTCAGCTTTATTTTTTTTAAAAAAAGGCCCCTTGTACACAGGAGAAAATAAAATGTCAAATATATTGGGCATGATTTATTTTACTTCATATCAGATTATTTCACAGCAGTATGCTTGTTTAGATCATGAATAAGATACTGGTCTGGCGTTCACCTATATGGTGGGTGTTTTTTGTGAAGCCCTTTTAAACACTGAAAGAACATGAAGTGGGTCCATGCAGAACCTGAATGCTGGCTAGTTCATAATATCTTTTCATTATAAGTTTTTCACAGCGATTTCTGGTATTGATTTTTATGAGAGTTTGTAAAATATACTAATCCATCACTTCCACTTCTTTAAGTCATATGAGGGGACAGAAGACAGTGAAAGATCCCATGCCCCATTCTTTCTGCTATTTAGTCTTTGTAGGACTGAAGATGCTGCTTCACACTTGTTCCTAGGCATCGATATGAGAGCATGCATGGGAAATACAGTATTAGAGAAAAGATTGAAGAATATGAAGAAAAAAGAGGAGATTCAGAAAATTTAACTCAGAAGAGCTGGAGCTGGAATAATGGTACTTGCTCCACTGGTGTGTATTTGCATATTGTTCTTGTTTCCCTTGAAGTTCCATGAAGATGCTAAAATCAAACCTGCTGACATCGTAAGGATGTTTCCTACTCTTCTTTTCTGAGTACGCAGCTGTTTGACCCACCTCTCAGTAAACATCCATGACTTCTTAGAGTTAGAAAACATTCCTGTGAAAGTATGCACTGTGCTATGCTGCCTGTGCGTGTGTACTTCCAAGACTAGGCTCATCTTTTTCTGAGATTATGAATACATGTAACTTTTCATTCCTATGTTATTTTCATAGAGTCATAGAATAGATTGGGTTGGAAAGGACATTTAAAGGTCATCTAGTCCAACCCCTCTGTAATGAGCAGGGACATATTCAACTAGATCAGGTTGCTCAAAGCCCTGTCCAACCTGACTTTTAATGTTTCCAGGGGTAGGACACCTACCACCTCTTTGGGCAACCTGTTCCAGTGTTTCACCACCCTCATTGTAAAAAAATTCTTATATCTAGTATAAATATACCATCCTTTAGATTAAATACATCACCCCTTGTTCTATCACAGCAGGCCCTGATAAGAAGTTTGTCCCCATCTTTCTTATAAGCCCCCTTTAAGTACTGAAGGGCTGCAATATGATCTCACCAACACCTTCTCTTCTCCAGGCTGAACAACCCCAACTCTCTCCGCCCGTCTTCATAGGAGAGGTGCTCCATCCCCCTGTGGGGAGTCTCTGCAACACCCCCTGATCATTTTTGTGGCCCTGCTCTGGACTTGTTCAAGCAGGTCCATGTCCTTCTTATGTTGAGGGCTCCAAAGCTGGATGCAGTAGTCCAGGTGGGGTCTATGAGAGTGAAGTAGAGAGAAAGAATCACCTTCCTCAACCTGCTGGTCACACTTCTTTTGATGCAGCCCAGGATATGTTTGGCTTTCTGCGTTGCAAGTGCATGTTGCCAGCTCATGTCCAGCTTTACATCCACTAATACCCCCAAGTCCTTCTCTGCAGGGCTGCTCTTGATCCACTCACCATCCAGCCTGTATTTCTAGCTGGGATTGCCCTGCCTTAGGTGCAAGACCTTGCATTCGGCCTTGTTGAAGTTCATGAGGTTAACATGGTCCCACTTCTCAAATTTGTCAAGGTCCCTCTGGATGGTATCAACCACTCCACTCACCTTGGTGTCATCTGCATACTCGCTGAGGGTGCACTCAATCCTACTGTCTGTGTCACTGATGAAGATATTAAACAGTACTAGTCCCAGTCTGGACCCCAGAAGGACACCTCATCACCAGTCTCCATCTGGACATTGAATCATTGATCACTACTGTCTGGATGCAACCATCTGACCAGTTCTTCATCCACCAAACAGTCAACCCATCAAATCCACCTCCAATTTAGAGAGAAGTATGGGTTGGGGGCCTGTGTTAAAGGCCTTACAGAAGTCCAGATAGATGATACCCACAGCTCTTTGTCCACTGATATAAGTCACTCCATTGTAGAAGGCCACTAGGTTGGTCAGGCAGGACTTGCCCTTGGTGAAGCCATGCTGGCTGTCTCGAATCACCTCCCTGACCTCCATGTGCCTTAGCACAGATTCTACGAGAATCTGTTCCATGATCTTCCCAGGCACAGAAGTGAAGCTGGCAGGTCAGCAGTTCCCAGGCTCCTCCTTTCTACCCTTTTTAAAAATGGGTGCAAATGTTTCCCTTTTTCCAGTCACCATGGACTTCACCTGACTGCCATGACTTTTCAAATATAATGGAGAGTGGCTTGGCAACTACATCAGCCAATTCCCTTAGGACTCTGGGATGCACCTCATCAGGTCCCACAGACCTATGTATGTTCAAGTTTATTTTCTTGAGAGAGACAAGAAGAGTTAGAGCAATGGCTACAGGTCTCACAGCAGTCTGTAGAAAAGCAGAAGCACTGAGGTTGCTTAGGGGACAGGCTTTGAAAACAAGGCATAGAGCATCAGATGCTGTTGGGACATAATCAAAACATCTTTTTTCACATTGTTATGTAAGGAAGAAACCCTCATATGCCTCTGGTATGCAGAAAGGAGTCTTAACATGAACATCTCCCCTTGAGTTCAGGTCTGACTTTGAAAAGGTGAAAGGCAAACAAATTAAATTAGGCAGTGACTGGTGGTCGTGGAGCAGAAGAAGAATAGAAAAGGTAAGAAATGAAGGAAAAAAAATATGAGGGAAAAAGGGGGAAAAGGAGAATCTTTAACCTGTCAAGGAACTAGTGGCTTGAAAAAAGCAACCTAGAGGATTCTGTGGGCTTAATTGGTCTTGGTTCTCTGTAGGTGTCTGCTTTCAGCCCTGCTTCTTGAATGCATGTTAACCTTTAAAAGGCAATAGGAGTATATTGGCTTTTTGATTAGTCTGAAAGCAGTCTAATTCATTGGCAATGCAGCTAGATGTAAAAGAGTGAACCACAGAGCATGCACTAGTTACACAGGAAAAAGATTGTCAGCATTTATTTGTGGTCCAATATACAAAATTTCAAACCATCTTCTCTCTTTATGAGGAAGCTGGATTTCTGTTGACACGAGCTGAGCAAAACTAAGCTGGAGTTGTAGAGGTGGATAGCAAGCAGCAGGTACACACTAATGCCAGCTGCCAATTCCTACCCATATTCACTTATCTCCCAGCAGCTTGTTGTTTTGAGGTCAGGCAAGTGGGGAGGTTGATCAGGATGTAGCAAGAATGTGATTAGCCAAAGCTATGGATCTTGGTGTTCTGCCTTGTGGCTTTTGGTTGTTTGCCAGCAGGTCCAAAGGCAAAGAAGGTCAGAACAACAGGACTGATATCTCAGTCTCGGTATATGCTTCATTTCTGTTTTGTTTTGTAAAATTATTTTCTTTGGAATGGCTCCTAAAACTACATCTTCTTGCAAATGGGAAGGATAAGTTTCACAGCATGTTCCAGTAACTGTGTATTTAAGGACATGGAAGTATTAGTAATCAACAGTAACTCTGACAGCTCTTACTGAATGACAAAAAATAAAAAATACTAATAACTCATTAAATCTTTTTCCCTGATCAGTTTCTGCACAGTAATGGAAACAGCAGTTACTTAGTCAAGCCTTGGCACAAAAATCTTATTTGACATAACTACTGTAAATCTTTCAAATGCCGACTGATTTTTCTTTCTAAAGCGTCACATTTTGTATCACGCATATTGAATTTCTTAATTTAAAGGTGGAATAATTGCTTCTTGTCTGGATGATACTATCTTCCATATTTCTTTCATACACTTTGGTACTCTAAGTCTGAGCTTCACTGAGTTAAACTAAATGAACTATAATGAAAAAAATTTGACTGAAAACCAGCATCCATTTTCCCCTGTCAAGTCCATTACTTGGTCAATGGTTATATTACATCATCCCAATTTTTGTAGCTTAGTTCAAAGAAACCATTTTCCAAGGGTTATTGCTTCTGGAAGTTGCTTGCATTAGGACACTTATTCTGTTTCAGTAAGACTGATGTCAATATCTACAGCTCACTTATACTGAATCCCAAGTTAATCTACTATTTATGCCACAATAAAATGTAATATTCAAACCAGTATGTTCTTAATGAATCAAAACTAAATAACATTTATTTAAACTGAAAAAAGAACTTTTTTGCAGTTTCTTCCAAGTGTATCTGGCTATTTCACTGAAGACAAATTTACAGGAAAACTTACAGTAACACAAGATACAGTTTAATACTAGAACGAATACATTCAACTTAAATATGCCAAGGCTAATACCTCTCCAAAATAAAGTTGTTTTGCCAGTAATAAAAAAGATCACCAGTATCTTGTGAAAATACAGAAAACATGTCCGATAATATCAGAATAAAATAAATAGGGTACAATTGATTTCAGAGAAACATACTATGAGGGTGTCTGTTTAGAGGCAAGTGGACATACATAGGAACTGCATTAAAGAAAAATGAATTGGCTGGAATGAAGCAGCTGTACACAAGGCACCTTATTTTTTCTAGTAATTCTGAAACGTTAAAAAAAAATCTTCATTGGCACTATGTTGTAATATAGATACCATAAAATAATGGAGCAATTTGTTGTAATCTGATTTTAAAAGTCACTTTTTTCTTGACTCTCTTCTGCTTATTGCTTAAACACATCAATGAAAACGTCATTTTGGAAGGGCTATCATTTTGTTTCAAATCACTTAGGAAAGTCTCAAAATGTGCTGGCAGTTTGCAACATCTCTGACCTCTAAAAAATAGACACAAACGCACTGAAACATCCCAAATATTTCAATACCAGCAGAAATAATTACACAGTGATGTAGTAGGATCTGCTTTCTCTGGTAGCCTTCTTTCTTGAGACAATAATGTTCTTGGCATTTACATACATACACTGACAATCCTAATGTAGGAAGCACTAGCAGTTGTAACAAGAGGGCTACTAATAGCAGTACAAGACTTTTGTATGGTGTGTATAATATTGCTGGAGGATTCTTTTGTTTAAAAAAATAATTCCTTTTGGAAGGTAAAAATAAGACAGTCAATTATTTTTGTCTGATATAAACAAGGTGTAAAGTGTTAATAATGTATGGTTACTGGATTTAAAAAATAAACTCTCAAATCTGTAATGGATTCTGTACGATCAAGACGTTTTAAAAAGGCCTTTTAAAAAGCTACTGTTACCTTTATAGCTAGATTTCCTGGAGGGCACAAAATTTATTAGATTCCCCTCCCAGATGTCTGTGTTGATAAGGGTTAGGAGCACTTCATTACTTGACCACTTCAGGGTTGAGTTCTCAACTCTGGAGGAGAAAAGAAGACCATTGAACTACTTTCATATTTCCCTTTCTGCCAACTCTCAGAAAGGAGCTGTCATCATACATGACACACCTGGGCTTATTCTGCTTGGCTGGAATGAAAGGGAGTTACAGTGAAATGATAAAATCCTATTGATACCAACAGAGTCAATATTTAACAAAGTGCTACTTGGTGCTGGAATGGAGAAACCAGGAAGATCACAAATACTCACTAGGCTCAACTAAGCATAGCTCATCTACAGGGAATGCATTTTCTAAAGCTAAAACAATCTTACAATGACCTTATAGAATCTTGAGCTGCTGCAGTAATGGATTCTTAAACTCTCTGTGTTTTACATTAGACAATCATTGGATAGAAATAAAATCATAATGGATAAGATTCTATGGCTAAATTAATTTGTCCACAGATAAATTTATCCATTAACCCATGTTTAATCATATATTTAAATGTTTTTATCCACGGACTTATTACAATCTTATAACTCAAACAGTTTGGATATGGAGTCAAGTCTGTTACTTGCTCTACTGCTAAATCAGGGTGCCTAAATTTTAAGTATTGCAACACCATAGCTGAAGGACCCAAGAAATCAAACTGGATTGTGTCCCTCTAATGGCTTCTGTGTTAAGAATTCCATAAAAGAAAAGCACAAGCAATAAAAGGTTTTCATCCTTTCTTGTGCTTCAGGATATGTGTAGCCTGATGATCTAAGATTAGAAGAAAAGAGAGATTGTGCTGTTTTCCTGATGTAAATTTGCAGTTTTGTAAGCTTTAAGAAACAAGTAAATTACAGGAAGACATTGGAGATGAGTGGTGCATAGCAGTACAGAAAATCAGAAAAAACCCTCAGAACAAGAATCACTGGAGTCAATGGAATAACTATAGAAGATAATACATATACATGTAAATACAAGCACAGGAGCCTGATGCACATTTATTAAGATTAGTATAAAAAAGAAGTCTGAATTTGATTCAGAAGATATGCAGAAGGTTTTGAAGAAATAAGAGATTCAGGAAATTGATATCAATGGAAACACTTAAGACTGTATTTCAAAATTCTCAGTCTTTAGTGGGTATAAGACAGCTATGGATTTTTACCAACCTAGAAAGAAAAGACACTTCTTTTAGGTAAATATGATGGTAACATGACTTAAGTTCTAGCATGGCCAGGGCCTCCAAGCTAATTATTAGCTTGGAAGAACTCATTACCTCGTGCCTGATATCAAACAAGAGCCAGTAATTGGAAGCATTTGCTAATCCTAGTAACACGGTTATATAAACTACGATTAACAATTCAGATGAATTTATGGAAATAGGGTTACAAGTGGAAGTTTTACTCTGGGATTTGAACAAGTAAAATGGCACAGTCAGTATGTGATTCCTCTAAAAAAATGTAGTTGCCTATAGTAAGGAGTATAGGTCAACCCCTACTCACACTTCAGAATTAATAGAGAGAAAGAGGCACTGCTAGGGAATATCTGTTTTAGATGTCTCTGTTAGGATAAAATGTACCATGCTGTAACAGTACCTGATGTCTTCCACCAAGAGGTGATGAGATCTGATGCAGATAGCTACACTCTAGACGTTTAAATGAGCTGAATCAATTCCACCTGAACTATCTGCCTGAGCAGTTGTAAACCCCGTGCTTCAGGTACATTAGTCTCTCTGAAAACGCATCTGTGTCAGTGGATCCCTTCCCACTTCAGTGTATGAATGAATGAGTAAGTGCTTCTACTTGCAGAGAGAGGGGAATTCTCAAGCTGGATGACCATCTGAGAGGCATCTGCTTATTCTGGGCACACAGAGGTCCTCCAGGTTTGGACTCTCTTGTATGAACGCAGCATGAATATGTAAGAGCTGAATGGTAACCAGAAGTGTGTGCTGAATTATCAGCTGAATCACATGCACAAACAATGAAGAAATAATTTAGGATCAAACAAAGTGTTAGGCAGATACAGATGAGAGGTCTTTTTGTTTTTTAACCCTACTCCCTATGTATAGGAAGCATGGTTGATTTTTAAATAAATAAGTCTATTGGTTGGTTTTTTTAGCTTATCTTGTCTTATGCTAAAAATGATTAAGGATAAAGGGCAGATCCCTGAGACACTCCTTTTGGGTGCCATTCTCAAATGTTCAGAGTATTTGCTGTTTTTGAAGATGTCAGCTGGTATGTTCTTCAGCGTATTTTTCTTTAAATAAAATATTTCTCATCATAGTTTTATTCCTTTAGATAGCCTGTGTTCCAAATTTGTTCCATATTCACGTTCTAAATCTGAAACGAGTAGCAACAGATGATTCAGTAAAGCTCAGTGCACGGTCCTGCACATAGGTCGGGGCAATCCCAAGCACAAATACAGGCTGGGCGATGAGTATATTGAGAGAAGGCCTGTGGAGAAGGACTTGGGGGTGTTGGTTGAGGAGAAGCTCAACATGACCTAGCAATGTGCATTTGTGGCCCAGAAAGCCAACCGTATCCTGGGCTGCATGACAAGAAGCACGGCTATCAGGTCGAGGGAGGTGACTCTGCCCCCCTCTACTCTCCTCTCGTGGGACCCCACCTGGAGTACTGTGTCCAGCTGTGGGGCCCCCAACAAAAAAGGATATAGACCTGCTCAAGCGGATCCAGAGGAAGGCCACAAAGATGATCATGGGGATGGAACACTTCTGCTATGAAGATGGGCTGAGAGAGTTGGGGCTGTTCATCCTGGAGAAGGCTCCTGGGAGACCTTATAGCAGCCTTCCTGTACCTAAAAGGGTCCTACAGGAAAGATGGGGAGGGACTTTTTACAAGAGCACATAGTGATAAAATGAGGGGTAATAGCTTTAAACTGAAAGAGGGTAGATTTAGATTTTAGATTAGATGTAAGGAAGTTTTCCACTGTGAGGGTGGTGAGGCACTGGAACAGGTTGCCTAGAGAAGCTGTGGATGCCTCATTCCTGGAAGTGTCCAAGGCCAGGCTGGACGGGGCTTTGAGCAACCTGCTCTAGTAGAAGGTGTCCCTGCCAATGTCAGAGGGGTTGGAACTAGATGATCTTTTAGGTCCCTTCCAATCTAAACCTTTCTATGATTCTATGATTCAGTTATGAGATTCTGGATTCAAGGGAATTTTTTGGCATAAGCACAGCAGGCACTAACACTGCTTATGGCTTAGGGTGATCTCTGTGCACGAGCATAGTTACAAAGCCAGATCTGAGTAACAGATGTTTCCAGTTCCCAAGGTTTTGGTTAACAGAACTTATTTTATGTAAGCAATATAAAAGAAACGTTTAAAGTTCTAGGACAAATGCACTTACATGTTCTCTTAAAAAAGAGAACAAAACAGTGCCCAGGTTTAATCGTACTTTGAAAAGACTATAAAAGCAATTTAAAACAACATTTGTAACCTGTTTAAAAACATAGAAGATATGATTATTACAGTGGAGTTATTTGTTTACTAGTTCTCCACCCATCTTAAATACTGAGGTGTTTTTGCCTGTTTGTCCACTGTCGCTCAATGCAGAGTTGTTAAATGAATGAAGACTAAAGATCAGAAGTGAGATATGATTAAAACAGAAGCTTCTATCAAGACTGACAGTTGTGATAAAGAGTGGTAAGCACAGCTAATTCCAGAGAGGACTCTGCGATGACCTCGATTTTATGATGTGCTGACTCTCCAGGTAATTAAAAAAGGCCAAGGCCCCACTGAATGTGATTGAATCTGGCACATCACACATGTTTCAGGCATGGCTATCTTTTTAAAATGACTTTAATGATATTATGAAACAATTTATTGTATTATAAAATTTTACTCTTGTATAATAACACTATTTGCCTCACTGTTATAAAAAAATCTGGTTAGTATTTTCATTACGAATATTTTCATAAAATTACCTTTCAGGTTGAAATTTGCCATGCCTTTCTTTTATATATCTTAAGCAAATTCTTCTTTAATATGCAGAAGCATAGAAGGATTTCAAGTAACACATGCTGTTCATAGTGTCCACTTGTTCTGCATGAAAAGAAACATTCAAGTGAAGAGGGCTTTGCTGACAAGCAGGTCATACCCTTCTCCTCTTGTGATTCATTAGTACAGTCGCTGAATATGCCACACTCTCAGATTCCTCACAACTGAAGTATCACAACTGCACACACAGGCTGAGGGAGGGGGGGAAAGAGCACGAGTAGTGATGGTGCACGTGTACACTGTATCTTGGAAGAAGCATTGTTTTCAGGAAATGCTTCCCTCTCTTCTTCCAGTGTTTGCCACATGCTCATCCTTATGGTGGGTGACTCCTGTTTCATGCCTCTCCTCAATATATGTGCAGACAGGCATGTAAGTGAAAGATAGCGTAAGGGATGCTCTACCCAGCTCAACATTACATCTTAGACGTGTGACAGCTCAATCACAGACTTACAAATAGAGCTCCAGGTGGTCATCTGCAAGGTGTCTATAACTGCGACAATCATTAATGAAGTTTTCACGGTAGCTTGCACTCTGGTGGAATATACTGTAATCACTGATGACAAGTTAACTTTAGCAATCTCACTGAGCAGTCTGATATTGTCAGTTACATCAATACTGTAGGTGTAGAAATCATTACAACTTTGGTTTTTGCACTACTGACATAGGCAGCCATGGAAAATATGTAAATGACTCTTCTATACAAGCAGCAGAAACAATTTCTATTGATTTTAATGTGTTAAGTGACATCTCTGAAAAACTGAGTCTTTAGGAAGAACATGAGCCACCTGACTGGCTTAAGTGAAAGTCAGTTATGACAGTGGGCAGAAACCTGGCCAGGAGATCTTACTTCACAAAAAGGCCACTAATCAGTGCGTGGATTTCCTCTTCTCCTGTTACTAAGGCATTGATCACTCACTGGTTTCAGAGGCCAGAAGTCCTTTGAAACTGGAAATGTAGGTGCTCGGGAGAGCAGCTCTAACTGCCAACGCATCCATGTGGAAAGAAGCTCACTGGGAGACCTGAGTCTGTTCCCACCGGTCACCAAACATCCCTCCTACCTCAGGAGGGAAACACCTTCCATGACAGCAGGACAGAGTCCCTGTGCAGACTCAGAATTACAAAAGGCAGGATGATCTTATCAGCAGAGCTAAGTCTAGTTCCTAAGGTCATATGGTCCATATGTAAAATGATATATATGCCCTGTAGGTGAAGCACTATAGTTTGTAAACTAAAGTACAATGAACAATATTTTGCAAGAATATGGGTGCACACAAACAGCTAGTAACACAAGACAGAGAAAATAGATTGTGCTTGAAAAATTAATTTCACTTCAGGATTAATATTTTTAAGTAAAATCACTGCTGAAAAGAAGACCAGATGTGAAGTAGTACCCAAGCCTTTGCTAATAAGGTATTTTTAAATATGTGAGTCAGAAATGCTGCTGAAAAGGTGATAAACAAGATGTCCTGTATCACCTGCTCCTTCTAAACTATGCCTTTTCACAGATTTGAGTCCATCGGATGAATGGAAAGAAATTCTTTAAGCTTCCAAAAGAAGTATTTGATGGTGTTCTTAGTTAACCTGAATGCAGTAAAGCATGTGAATGAAAATGAATATCTAGCAAATTAATGCCAGGGCTCATAAATTTACATTGCAGTAGAAGTATCTCACTAGACAGGGAGCAGAGATGCTTCACAAATACTGAATCATAACCGTAGGCTGACTTTTCCGTTACGTAATTCATCCTCTTCTGACTGACTGGGCTTTTGATTTGCATGATGAATGCAAATAAAAATCACTGTACTTCAATTAGTTGGATGTTATTTTTTAGGTAATTAGCATGTAAGCATTAGTATTACAAATAGGATTAAGCAATGATTTAGCAAATGATCTTACCTTGGTTGGCTTCTATACATTCCTTTCTAGATTTCCTTCATAATTCTTACTCATACAACCATAAACTCCCACAACTTCAGTTTCCAGCCTTTCTCTATGTTATCACACAGTTTAACCCTAGCATATACTTCAAGTGCAAAAGGAAATCATATTATCAATGAGGAATGGAAAGGATAAAAGTAAGCCTTCATTAAGAATCACAGAGAAGTAGAAGCCATAAGGAAAGTGGACTTATTGGATGTCACAGAACAGAAGTTAAAATTAAAGGGGACATATTTATTCTGAATATATAGATAGGGAGATCTACCTGCAATCCATAGTGCAGTAATTTACCTTAACCAAATACCTAGATGATATATAATTATGTCCTCAAATTATCAGTATTATTATCATGTAATCACAAGCTAGTAAATATATATTTATCTGCTTTTAAGCATTGGACGTAGGTATTTCATTAAAATATGAAATAATACTTCTTATATCATATATTTAAAGCTTTAGTGAATGCCAATATTATACATTTGTTTAAAATACATCTGTTTCTCTGGGAAATACTGAAATCTTTTCAGAATATACCCAGAAGCCATTAAATATACTCATATTCACATAACATTATATATATATGTATTTATAGTCATAATCTGACAAAAGTTGACTCTCTGGAACAGTGACATCATTCCTGCTATAGTGCTTTTCAAATCCAAGAAGGTTGGAATTATGTGAGTCACTTCTGAACTTGGACATAAACCATCAGTTGGAGAACTGGCAAAATATCACAAACTGACTGTACTAAAAGTGATTTCCCACAGGATTTGTGCTCAGAAGGCACAGTTGCTGGCTGTCAGGCATCCATATATGGCAAATATGAAAACAAAGCTAGTACTCATTCATGAGTATTACATTCATTATGCATAGTACACAGTTAATAAATGGAAAAATGTCACTTTTGTAAGCACATTTCCATAAAATTGGGAAATGCGAATGCTCAGTTCAGAAACATTGTTTTGAGATTTAAAGAGTTTTGTTCATCTATTGTTTTTCTTTAGAAAACTGCAATTCATGTAGATCACAGGAAGTGAATAGTATCAAAATAACAAAACTATGTGTATTATGTGCTATTTAAGGATATGAACTATAGGAGGAATAAAATAATATTCTAAATAATATTCTGAAGTGATATAAATTATCAGAAAAATGTTAGCATGAGACTGACAAAACATCTAAACCGAGGCACTAGTTTTCACATAGAGACTGTTACTTGATAACTGGGGATATAAAAGGGTATGTGTGCTGGCATGAAACTCTGGATAATATTGGCAGAGGCTACTTCCAGTACCTAACACGGAACCTGGGGAGAAGATGGCTTTTAGGGAATTGCTATAAATGTCTCTGTCTACAGCAGCTAGTTCCATTAGTTGCTTTTATAGGTTTCCCACCTACATTTTTGGTCACAAGACACATGTCTGAACATAAGCTTCTATAATTCTGTTTAAATTCCTTCTTTTGGAAAGCAAGGTACCTGTTTTCCATTAAAACTTTTCCGTGATCCAGTTAGAGGTGGCAGCTAAATTCCAGCCCCTGGAGACCTCATTGAGGCAAGTTCTCAACATGCAAAGACACACCAAAGTACAAGGGCTGTGGCCACTTTCATGGAGAACCACGGATGAGGTAACAGTTTCTGTCTTTTTATAATATTCTAAATAACATATAAAATATATATTATAATATCTATAATGTTATATTAGATATAATACAATCCTGTTGATTTTGCTATTCAGCAAGAAATTATGAAGCATCAGTTCAATTACCTTCTTGTCTTGAGAGGAATGAAACCTGTATTGATTATCTCTATTTACCAGACTAGAAAATAGTTTAGTGAGAGTAAAGAGCTGGATTGTGGCAATCTTTGTGTTGAATGTTAGTCTTTGCACAACCAAGTAATGCAGTGAGAAACAGAGTAAATAAAGAAGAGATAACCTAGTGGTGAGGACATTGATCTGGTTCTTCTTCCAGAATTACTTTTTAAATCATAACCAAACTCCCCCAGTCTCCTCCTACTGTTGGCTGAATGCCCTGAACACAAGAATAACTTGTGCTTCCTCTTGCTTGGTCTCTCGCGGTCCCATGACCATACAGAAGGACAGGTTCAGCCAAGGACAGATGTGATCTGGTAGATAGATGCTTGCTGTCAAAGAAGCTCTCCTGCACCTGGAAGCTGTGTAGGCACTTGACTGTATCAGGCAACCGAACTACAGAGAGAAGTAGCAGTCCAGACATATTTCTGTCCTTGCTACTTACAACTGGCTAACTTTAACCAGGTACCTCCTCGGAGGATATTTCATGGATATATCCAAATCTTCCCCTTGACTATGAGCATGCCATTGAGATGTTTGTTGGACACTTATTACAGGCAAGACCTGTTTTAGGTCTCCACCAGGTCCTAAAGTCTTAATAAATTTTGTAAATGAAACTAGATACAAGAACTCCAGGAAAGGAATGAAAAAGGTAGGCAATGCTATTTTAAACCTAGGAAAGCTTCAATTTTGAAATGTAGTTTTTGTTGTTATAATTCTTCCTATCAGTTGCAAGCTCATCTCCTTTTCTTTATGGGTGAGTCATGATTTCAATCTATTAGACTGAAAAGGACTCTCTATGCTTCCTTCAAATTACATAATGAAAAGACAGTTACTGACCACCGTATAATTTCATTGCTCTGTCTCCATTACTTAGCTATAAAATGATATGTTCTAACACACTTATCTCTGTTTCCAGAAAAGGAGTTTATCTTGAAATTCGACATTTGGACAGGAAAGCCAACAGAATGTGTAATTCAGGAGGCCATTTGTGTCAGCTTTGTTTGTGATCCTGCCCTAAATCTGAATGACAAAGAATGAACGTGGCCTCCATTCACATGACACAAGCTGAAAAGTTATGAGCTTTAACATCTTTCCAGTCAACTCCTTGAATCATGTAACTCCATTTGAAGTGGATGGGTTTTCCTGAAGCAGTATTCCCTATATTTAATGCGGCATACTGTGGCACTTTATTTCACATTCATTCAGCATATCTCATTCACATGGCACACCACAACCACTGAAGGAAAAATAGCAGAAGATTAATAGATGGTGAAAGTGTGAAGATAAGGCTTGAAGTGAGTAAATAGGTTCTATTACCTACACCTTGGTACTCACTACCTTAATCTGGGAAGGAAGCATATTAAAATTTAAAATAGAAAAATAATACTTAAAACTGCATTTTAAATTTTCATATTGAAGTGTTTTTCAATAGGTACATTCCTGTATTTAACAGTGTGGAATGAAACAGAAAATTTATTAAGCATTACAAAATAGCCATTCATTGGCAAAGGTGTCTGAACTCCTTCACAATGGAATGTACACCAATGCTTAAGACTATCCTTGAAAATAACCTTTTTCGAGCGTGAGCTTTGCAAACGGGTTCTCTCTGCCTGTATCTTAACTTAGCATCTGCACTGCAGACAAATGCATTTGCTTCTTGATCCCCAAAATCCTCCATGGAATCATTGCGTCTCTGCTTTCAGACTTAATACTGATTATGGGTGGTAAAGACAAAAAAAAAAAAAAATTAAAGAAATGAAGCATTTTGAACTGCTCTGGGTAAGGGTCAGTGAGTGGTGTACACATTGCACAGCTTCATGACCTGATATTCAGCATTTTTCTTAGGGTTAAGTTAACTTGGTTTCTAGTGCAGGTGTTTAGGAGCTCTGGATTACAGAGTGTACACAAATCATGTGTAATACTAGTCAGTTGCAAGTGTCAGTAATGATGTGGCCATGTAGGTAATTCCTTGACATTATAATAATTATTAGCAAACTTCTGTAAAATCTGGAAGAATCTCTACTTCCCACTATTTTTAGTTAATTGAAGACAGAACTGAATGGGATTTCAACTATTACTCTTGAGTTCTGCTAATACACAGCAACATTCTAGATCAACACATGTTTATACTCAACATGGTAAAAATCACTAAAGAGATAAGAATCAAGGTAAACTCATCCATGCAGGAGAACTTTATGAACATTTTGAATGAATCTCAATGTTTTCCTTCAAATGATATTCTATTTCAAAAACAGGAGAAAAATTCATAATAGCAATAGTTGTATGTAGTCTGAAACAGTGTAATTGTTTTTAAATGAAGTGCAGATAAGAATTTAAAATGTAACAGAACATAATGGATGTAGGATAAAACCATTAGCTTTAAGCCTATTAAAATATTAATTGACAATGCATTTGAAGCAAAGTAACAACCACAGAAAGTAATTGATATGTATCCACCTAAAATTTTCAGAGAGCTCCTTGACACTGTAATTAGAAAATTCAATGTCCTACATTATCAAAACT
This sequence comes from Tyto alba, assembly GCF_018691265.1. Taxonomy (NCBI): domain Eukaryota; kingdom Metazoa; phylum Chordata; class Aves; order Strigiformes; family Tytonidae; genus Tyto; species Tyto alba. Next base: position 20,797,127 of record NW_024881282.1, on the reverse strand, counting down.
GAGATATTCAAAGGAAATGACACATTTACAACATAATGAATCCACACCCTACAAAAAGAGGTAATGTTCCCTACAATGCAGAATCCTATATTTTGGCCAAAGTCTGTCACATCCAAATTCTACCATAGTAAAAGAAAACATTTTTAAAAGTGGACATCAACATGTAAAAACTAATGTCTTGAGCTCATTCTGTCTTCAAATGCAAACACAAGGTGTCTTACTGCGAGTAAATCTTAAATATCAAGGAGGAAATTAAAAGAAGTATTTTAATAGTCTCCCTCTCATTTGCCATTCTCAATCTGAAAATTCAGTCACCAAGATACAGACTGTTCTTGAAAGCTTTAATCATCTACCGCTACTCTTTAATAGTTATCCCTATTGGAGAAGAAAGACTAAGAACAGAAACTATGACAGAAAGTAGCAAACTGCCAAGGTATGGAAGGACAGAAATATAATTGTTAAAGAGATCCTTGTTCATTTCAAATATTTCTTTGAACTGGTTTATAAAATGAAACATAACATGTTCCTGAACAGATCTTAATTTGAAATTATTACCTCATCATAGCCAATATATTATAAACTAAATTGTGATACTCAAAATTACATAGAATAATGCACAAAGAAATATTCACCATCAGCAATAAATCATTTATAATATATCTCAAAAATGTGGAGTAACGTGTAATTTTCACCAGACGTCATGTAAAACAGAAAGAAAAGTCGTAGTTCTGCAAATGTTGTTGAAAATCTCATGTTCGGAAAAATGTGAATATCTATAGCAAACAACACTTACTTATTTGATTTATGTTTTTATGTATAAATTCTTACCTAAGCTGTTTAAAAGCTTCTGCCTTCACAAGTGGAGTTTCTACAGAATGTTCAAAAAGTGCTCCTTCAGGTCCTGCAAAAAAAATAAAAACACTATACTGTAAAAGTTCAAATGTAAAAAAAATGGTATCTGATTTATATGGCCACTTTGATACCAGAAATTAAGGTAATAAAACATATATTAACAAGACAGTTAGAACTACGGTCCTACTATTACAGTATTGATTGGAACAACACAATACCCAGGTAATGTAGAAGTACAGGTGTGAATTATTAAAATGAAATATAAAAAGTCTGAAGACAGAGAAATTTTAAACTACTTGGAACAACAAAATAAGTAAATAAGATTTTTATAATGTAGCTTCCACTCCAGTTAATAGAGATAATTAAAATCCCACAAAACTTTTGCAAATATTACAGACCTAAGCAATCATATTTATTTTAGACTATTCTATACATAGCACAAATTCTGGCATTGTAGCTTCATCAAAGATTTCCCTCTATTTTTTGGCAGATTTGCTGAATATAAAATGGTATTTACGCACATAAAATGGGACTATGGGATCAGATAGTTTATCTCTTGAAATAAGAGTAGTTTCATCCCAACCAGGAAGAAACAGTAGGCACTCATCCTCACCAGGAGCCTCCCCGTTTGACCTGAAAGTGCTCTAAGCACCTCCGTGTCTGTTCTCCTGAGGACTAGTCCATCGCCAGCTCAGTGACCTTCTCCCGCCTAAGCTTCACTGGGATCAAGGAACCAGCTGAAGTAATACAAAAGCCCCTCAGCAACACAGATGGCTCAAAAAAGCAGCTAAACAGCAACAGCTGCAGCAAGGGTGGTCTCTCACCTTCTGTTCATTAGCTTTGTGAAAGCACCCATCCAAAACTGGGGAGGCCTCAGGTTGAATAATATTCTCTGACTTAGAGGCTAGACATATTTAAACACTTTTCAGGTGAATATGTAGCAAGGTGATATATTTTAATGGGATATTACTCAACGTGGCTTTTCTGGCTGCTCTCTGAATTAAAACAGAATGCAGTTACCCTCAGGAAAGAATTCTGGGCTGTAGAAATCCCTAAATCAGGGCTTTGGACTCCATCTAGAGAAACAAACTCTTATGACTCCTCTTGAGCTGCAAGCTGGTGAATATGCACAAATGCATGTGAATGCTTATTTAAATATTAATATTAACATAGGTAACATATTAAATGCAAATATATGTGTAAATGAAAGAAAACAGGGTTTTTTGTGTTTTCTGTCTGGAAGACCTGATGAGCTTGGGATGAAAAAGTGAAAGCATACATAGAATCAGGGAGAGGGAAGGAAAGAGGGAAGGAAATGGATGATTAGAAAGTATGATGTAAATGGTAGAGAAGTGGCAGTAGATGCAATTAGATGTGGTATAATGGGGAAAAGGTAATAAATATAGTGGAGGCAACCACAGAGAACATGGTAAAAGGAAAAAAAGTGAAATTAAGAGATACCATTAAAAATTAATACATTGTCAAGACAACCGATAGGAAGACTGTCACTTCATGAGGGCTGGGGGAAAGTTCTCAGGGTGTCCTAAGAAAGCATGAAATGTGCTGCTTTTTGAGAAAAGTTCTAGGTGAAATCATGATTTCTTAGAATGAAATCTCCTTAGCTTCAATGGAAGAGAAGTGCACAAAATATAAGAATTACCATACTAAATCACTTCACCACTCTAAGGAAGCATGAATTTCTAAGTTTTTATTTAAATTTTATTTAGCTGTTGATACCCCCATCATCAATTTAAATAGATTAACCTTTCTGGAATCTGCTACCTGGCATGAATATAACACTGGAATATAGAAAATTCATTAATTCAGACATTACTTTAATCCTTCTTTATTAGCATTATTTTGCAAGATAAAACCTAATATCTGGCTGGACATAGTTAATTATTCTCCCTGTTCTTGTATTTGTGCTGATGAATGTTACAAGATGGCAACCTTAGACACTGGTAAGGATGAAAAAAAACAATAAACACCCCAAGGAATTAAATAAGTTTGTCAGAAAATTCTGATTTGGTACAACTAAGATATTTTGCAGAGATATGCTGATCTGTCAAAACTTCTGGCTTAGTTTACTTGCCAGCTAAAGGTGGCAATGAGTTCAAGTTTTTCCTTTGAGCAAGAACTGCCTCAAATGTGATTCTTCTGACACTGTGATCCTTTGAGAATATATCATGATCCCTCACTATCCTTCATTCCACTATGTCCTACCTGACAATTCTTAGCAAAGTAAGCATTTCACTGCTTTCTTCACTCAGATTTTCATCTTGGATTACAGTGAATGAGTTACAATTTCAGTGAAATATATACTGTCATTATACTACCTCTGCTACCTTGTCAGCAATGCTGAATGATCTTCAAAGACATGATTTATCAGGGGAGATAGATAGCTTGATCTTAAAGTCTTCCAGCTGTATTTCTGGGAAGTCTTTATGTACGTCTGCATTAGGAGGTAATGTGACCTGAAAATCGTGGATTTATAGAGTGGTATACTTGGTGCTAAAGATCTGCTGCTTATACTATACAGATTTAGGGGTTTTACTTTGGACCAACTCTAGTCTCATCCTGTGGACTTAAAACTTATTTGCAATTCTAATGAAGTAAATGCATTCTTGGAGACCATTTCTCAGTTTGTTTTCATCCAAAAGGAATCAATTGTATTCGCTCCCTTACTCCTCCATGGTATAAACCAATGGGATTTGACAACTGTCAGAACCATCAAATCTGCAGAAAAAGTGCAGTCCTGACTGAACAAAATACTGTTGAGGAGGCACATTTCACTTGATGACTGTAGAAGGCACTTTTTAATTTATTTTCCCCTTCCTTTTTCTTACTCATCCATGTATCTCCTATACCAACATATGTTCTATGGTGTACTCTTCCACTTGAGTATGGTTTGGGATCCATTTCCTTTTCTGTTACACAATTGTTAAAATTTTTCAGCAATTTTCAGTACCCGCTTAGCTGTACTATATCACAGAATGAGGTAAAATGAAGATACGATACAAATGAATTCCCATTTTTACGTAAGCTGCATAGTTTCTTATATTGCCAGTTGCATGCAACTGCGTAGTTTGAAATTTCATGCCTTGCTCACTGCTGCATATCCTCACATACAATGGTCACAGTGGTAGAATTTGACTTTGTTCCAATTTCTTGATATCTAAATAATAGTGTCACATAGTGAGGATCTTGGTGCAGTTTCTGGCTACAAGATCCATTTCCACCTTGTTTCAAGGTCTATAGGAAAAGCTGAGCATTTGATAGCTATTCTGGAGAGAAAGACATACCAGTTATCACCTTTCAGTTGTCTGAAGAAGGCCTCATCTGTTTCCTCCTGATCAGGTGGTCTGCAGTATATGCCCACCACAACGTTGCTCATGATGTTCTGCTCTCGAATCCTGACCTATAATCTCTCAGTTGGCTCCTCACCCATCTCAAGGCTGAGCACCATGCATTCCTGATGCTCTTGCACTTAAAGGGTAACTGCTCCCTCACCTTTCCAGCCTGTCCTTCTTGAACAGCCTCTATTTCAGTGAAGAACTTTGAGTGGCACATTTGTAAAGCATCTTAACTGTTTCCATGTTATAGTGTGTCATAACTGTAGATATAGCCCTCAGACTGGAAGCACTGAAATGGCCAGTGCATACTGGAGCAGCTCCATGGAACCTAATGGTATGACACTGGTTTACTGCTATTAAAAATCTAGTCTTATGTTTGCATTTTTATAAATTTTCAGGCTATGTCTGTGTAAAACCACAATTTTTTCAGTTCACCTGCTATTAACCATGTGGCCTTAATTATTAGAAAGATTAGGGAAGGAAATCATCACTTTCATTAATATTTTGCAAAACTAACATTAATGACTACTCACAGAATCAAGTAACAGTGTATCTAGCCAACAGACTATTAATCAGAGTAATAAAAGCTAAATGGAGCCTAGTAACTGAATCACAAAATCCTAGAATACAAGGTTGGACCTCAAAGATCATCTGATCCAACCTTTCTTTGCAAAAGTATGGTCTAGACAAGATTGCTCAGCACACTGTCCAGATGAATTTTAAAAGTGTCGAATGTTGGGGAATCCAAACACTTCCCTTGGGAGAAAAATTTTCCTTTTATGTCCAGTTGGAATCTCCCCAGGGTTAACTTGTACTCATTATCCCTTGTCTTTTCTATGTGACTCTTTGTAAAAAGGGAGTCTCCGTCTTCTTTGCAGGCACACTTTAAATACTGGAATACAGTGATAAACTAGTAGTTTAACTACATGAACACAATCTATTATCTGCTGCCACTGACAAAATAGTAAATAATGACTTCAAAAGGAAAAGATGTGTGTCTCAAACTCAACTGATGAGTTTTGTCTTCACATTAGACATCACCAGTGTGGACAGACTGAAAAGCTCTACTTTGTGCTATGAGTGATTTTCATATAATTCCTCTGTCATCTTTAGAAAGCCATACAGTCACTACAGCACTTTTTACACAGAAGTTCACATTTGGTGATATGAAAATGAATAGTGTTTGTTTGCATTTGAGATGTAGCTTGATAAGATTATAAAAGAAACTATTTGATCTACTTGTCTGTCTATGAAAGGAATGTGAGCTAGTAAGTCAGACGTTTTTTAGTCCAGTTTTTACGTTTTTATCAAGGTTTGAACTGTTGCATTGAAGATGACCATATATGCACAGAAAGATGTCAGAAAGAGGAGCCTCGCAAAACTGAATGGAGGAGGGTAGTGACCATCTATAGAAAGGGGGATTTTTGAGGCCTGAGTGCAATCATGGCCGCTGAAGCCTTGTTTGAAATAAAACAGATCCTTGCTTTAGGGATCTGCTCCTATCTCCTGGTCCAGGATGGCACATCTCTTGGTCTAAGCACCACTGTGGCTCAAAACCAAGGCAGAGAGCAGAGGGACCAAACTCCCCAGAGAAGCCCAATTGTATTACTAGTTCTCAGCCCGTGCAAACCAAGAACACTGGAGTCAGCACTAAACCCCAGCAATTACATAATTTTAATGAAAAAAAAATCTTTCTGAATGCCTCTATAAAACAGCATTGTCATTGGAGCATTCCCTCCTCACTGGAGGAGACCGAAGCCCATGCTTAGCAGTGAACAACTCTGGGGATCCCACCCTATTTTTCTCTTTTTGAATGTGAACCATGAAAAAGGAAATGAGACAGCATGTAGTCAGAGGCAGAGCTTTACTTTGCTGGCAGATACCAAAAGTGCTTGCTCCCCGCTGACCCCTCATGCTGGGCACCTAACATTTTGTATGGCATTACAAAACACTGTCCTGGGAGGTGGGACTGCAGGATTGAAGTCTCCGGGACCAAGGAGGGAACTGAGCCCAAGTCTCTCACTTCCTAAAACAGACACCCTGCTCTGAAAGCAAGGTGGATGTTGGTCTCATTTCCCAAGTAGCGAGCAATAAGATGAGAGGAAATGGCTTCAAGTTGTGCCAGGGGAGGTTTAGATTGGATATTAGGAAATATTTCTTCAACTAAAGGGTTATCAAGCATTGGTACAGGCTGCCCAGGGAAGTGGCTGAGTCTCCTTCCCTGGAGTTATTTAAAAGAGGTGTAGATGTGGTGCTTAGGGACATGGTTTAGTGGTGGACTTGGCAGTGTTAGGTTAAAGGTTGGACTTGATCTTAAAGGTCTTTTCCAACCTAAACGATTCTATGATTCTATAAACACAGGTAAGTGGTAACAGAGATTGTATCACTTGCATGGAAATAGGGGCTAATGGAAGAAAGCCAAGAGGAAACATCAGCATTAACGTGCTAGCAACAGTGGGGGTGCGCGTGTAAGAGGGAATGAAAAGGCTTATTTGCATATTCTAGAGCTGTCACCTCTAAACAAGAGTAAAACATTGCCAGCCTGTGAGAAAATGTTTTTCATTAAGTTTGAACATGTGACACCAAAAAAAAACAACCTCAGGGCAAATTGTTTTGGAAAATGGACCTAAATTGATTTATTGTCTCCATTAGCTACTTTATCTTTTAAACTGTAAAGAAATGGCATTGTTACATGAATATTACTATATTTACTATTTTATAGACTACTGTTTATGAATATAATGTAATTTAATCCTAAAATACACAAGATCAAGATATTAATTTTCTTCATGAGAGCACTGAAGTCAGCAAGATTCATTAACACCCCCCCACACCCTATCAAACAAGGACTATCTGCTCTTCAAAGTCTAACAGAATGTTTATTCATACCCTCAAACTGTCTACTACTTACCTTACCTTTTGAGCAGAAGCATTTATATTAAACACACATCTTCACATTGCACTTCAGCGTTAGCTACTCAAACTAAAAACCTTTCCATAAAACAGAGCACTAGAAAATTACTGACAATACTCAGCAAATACTTTAAGAGATTATGAAAGACAAGCCAACAGAAGGACAAGTATAAAACTGGAGAAAGGGTGATATCATATGCTTCTCCATAAAGATACTGGTCCCCTCTGCCCTGACAGCTTTTCTTTGAGAAAAGGGTAAGAAATTGCATTCTATTAACTTCTTACCTACTCATCGCCAAAATATAACCCAATACAACAGCCATGAAATAAAAATTATAATCTGTATGTGTTAGAAAGCTTTTTTGTGCAGTAGTGGAGACCATAAAATATCTGCTGAATGCTAATTATTTTTCTATTTGATATAATTTTATTTACTTGAGCCTATCTTCTCCCTTCTATGGGCAGCCTTCTAGTTGGCAAGTTTGCAGAGCAGGCAAGGGAGTGTAAAACAGGTCTCCTATAGCTATAGACTCTAGCTATTTGTGCAGGAGGATTCTGTTTCCAGCCAGTGCTGTGACTTCACTTCTTCTGCCCTGACAATATTGTTAATTATAAAGCAATCAGCTCTTTGCCAGCTGGCACACAGTTACAGGGAGGGTTTCACTGTCAGCAATGCCAACTGAACATATAAAACCCTACCAGAACAAAATGATGATGTTTGATACCTTCATAGCAGTGTAAATAATGTCTTTAAAAGATGCAGGTCACTACTGAAATACTATTAAAGAGGATATAGTTAGAGTACATGCTCCTTCAAGTAGCATTAATTGTCATGAAGGGTTAAGCTGAGCTTCATTTTCATACACTTGAATTTAAGTGTCTATGATGTAGGTGTCACAGATGAGCTAGAGGCAGAATTTAGCTGCCTAATCATATATACCTACTATCACCTAAAACACCCTTGTACATCCTGCGTGGCTTCCAGCTGCCGTGATCAAAGGAAGCATCTCCTGTTGGTAAAGCGATGCCATGTGGTGTCTCATACCCTAAGCTGTTTCAGACATTGCTGGATGCTTCTGTTTTACCACCTGAACTCAGCCACTATAGTCAAGCGAGATGAGCAAGCCACTGAGCTCACCCTAAAGCAGACGACTGCATTTGGCCGGCAGAAGAGCTCTCCACGTGCCAGGTCTTAGTGTCCCCTTCACGCTCCAGGATGCACTGACCGGGGGTTCAGCGCTGTTGTCTGAACGTGGGCATCCAGATCTGACTGTGACCCCGTGGGGTATCTGAGACACTTCGCTGATCACGGCTTTCTCCAGGCATTTGCTCTTAGGAGAACAGAGAGTCTGCTGCTATTTTATTTTACCACATGGGCCAGAAAATGACTGACTGAAACAGTATGAGGTCAAACATACCCAGTTGTTGGAAAATTACAATTCATGAGGTGTTGGGTTGGACTAGTTTATTCTTAGACTTTATCATTTTACCTGAAGTACCATAAACCACAGGTATTTTCTCTCTGCTACGTAATATTTTCATTGAAAACTGTCAGGTTTTCTTAAAATTTTTTACTGAGCTTTTCATAACTCACATAAATAAGGAGAAGTAAAGCCAAATAGTTTTCTATATTGTATATAAAAATAGTGCAAAATGCTCTTTGTGTATTTTAAGACTGAGGCAGTCTGTTTCTTACAGTATGAACTTTTCAAAATTTATTTCACATTGATCTTGTTCTCTACCTAAAATATTTAAAAAATTATCTCAGTGCGCAAAGTATAACTAATTTATCCTTCATGCTAATACTATCATTTAAATCACAATTTTAATAAATTAATTTGAAGCAATTTAGGCATGAATCTCCTCTCACATTAATTTTACATTGAAATAACCTCATTGACTTTAATGGATTTGCTTTTGAATTGTACTACACACTAGAAACGAAACAGGCAATGTGTCTTTCTACAATATCTGCTGAAGTAAACAATTACCCTTGCAGTGTAAAGATTAATATTGGATGAATCAGAATACATGTTTTAGCATAACAATTTCAACTTGTGTATGAATGATTTTTACTTACTTTGAGCAGAGACAGACCTTTTCCAAATCAGTTAACAATTATGCAGTTTTTCATATCTTTGTTAAACATGCTTTTCTATTAAAGTTTAGCATCCCTTGGGCAAACAATAATTATTTGATATGGCTTCCTGGTTAAACAAAGTTGTAATTTCAATCAGGTTAAAAAGTAAAAAACTTAAGATAAGACCCTCAGGTGTAAACAAAATTTAGTAACACATATATTATAACTTAACATTGGCTTTGAAACACTAATTGTGTAGTTACTACTGCATTTGTAGTTTTGCACAGTGAAATAATATGAATATAATGATTCAAATTAAGACCTCAAGATTTCAGAGGACTAATAATTAGCAAAAGTTAAACGTGATAGTTGCAATCAGGTTAAAAATATTAAATATGTAATTAAAAACAAGTTATGGAATAATTTCAGTATTTCCTTTGATGGACTCTTCTGCTTAAAGAGAAATCACACCTTGATGTACCTGTTTTAATGCAACCTTACACCTGGAAAATGAAGGTTGATGTTATCAGGTCATACAAGAGGAAATAGCTTTTCATGTGATAACTTTGGCATCCTACTTTGTAAATAAGTACTTTGATGATTTGCAGAAATAACCTAAGATAAACTTGTCTTTTGACAGATGACATTTTAAATATACTACAAATACCATCCTGTGACATATGTGCTACACACAGAGCAGAAATACAGTGGCTTTCACTTTGAAAGATAGAACGGTATAAAAATATCAGAGATAGTCTAAAAAGTTTTCACAAATAAAACTCAATACAACTCAAACTGAAATATCTAGAATTTTTTCAGCCTCAGTTAACAGTGTGCACTAGAATCATTAAATAATTCAGAAAAAAATGCACCAGTACAGTTCCAGTCACTAATGGCTTTAAAATCAAATACACACATACAGGTATGTATGCATATTTATATATACATATTATTATTTTGCTGTTCTAAGTTTTCACTGATTATTTATTGAAAAAGGTCAGAATATCTTCAGATTCCTAGTTCCTAATGAGGTAAAACCAGAAGTTGTGTTCACACACAATGGTGTATTTAAAAATGTCAGTTTAATTGTGCTTTTCTTAGGCTATTATTTGGGCATTTCTTAAATTGTTACAAACCTGTGACTCGAAGTTTATCTGTGCCAATTACAACCTCATTTTCATCCACTGTGAAAAGTGGCTTGCCGTTCTTTGAGTTGATCTGAAATTGCTGACCGTGGAATTCTACCATTTTAGGACCTGCAAAGCACAGTAGAATAATGGAATGATTACATCAACTTTCTGCATTTTTCTATATAAAGTGCTAATAATTCGAATTGTGGTCTTAATAATTTAGTGACTCATTTAAGTACGTTAAGGATCATGAAGCACCCAGATATTCTAAGGATAGTGGCCTTGTAATTACTGAAATTGGATAAATCTATTTACGTGATTTAATTTGTTGTTCAAAACTGTGCCTGGATTCACGCTTTCAAGTTGGGTTTCCAAGGAATTTAGGAAATCTCTCATTAATGGATCAAGACAAACATTCACGTTCTTGGTGTTGAAACTCCTAAGATTCTTTGATCAGTATGAGTCTATAATATTTTTTTTTCTTTTTTAAACACAGAAACTAATAACCAAAGTCTTTGCAGCATCATCCCTTTTGATTAGGGATGCTCAAATGCTTTAGAATTACAAATATCCCATGTAAGAGCAGGACCCTTAGCTCTTCATAACAAATTCCAGTTTATCTTCATATATCTAACAAATGTTACTGATCATGTTCTTAGAAGTGTTTCAAAAAGCTATGAGAGTATTTGCAATTGGATCTGGTACACCAAAAATTAAAATAATTGTGTGCAAGAGAGTCTTTATATATTATCACATCCTAAATTCTGTAAAACATCCTGTTCTACTGTACTGGCTTGGTAAGTGGATATGAATCAAACACTTAATGTTACCCTTTCTAACAATCTGATCAATTAAAAATACACATCACGTAAGCTTGAATGTCTATTTGATAGAGTCATCATCTAAATCTATGTTCAGAATTAAAATTATAGAGAATGGTCAAAGCAGTTAAGACTCCTTTTCAGCAATTTTTAATAAAGGTAATTCACAGACTATCCATTGGACTGAGAGGTACTGAGCTGTCTCCTTCCCCGTAAGAACCTGTCTTACCATGCTGACTCCTATAAATGTTAAATATATGCCAGGTAGTAATTCTTAAAAGAAATAGGATTTTTTTTGTTGTTAGATCTTATGTTAAAACGGCATTAGGTGATGGATGATTGGTACTGCTAAGAAATATGTTCAGGTATTTCCTAAAATCTGCATGGTAGCTGATGCAAGAGATGCATAACATAAGATTCTATACAAATTCTTTATTGCTTCACTCAGCAGATGCAAAATATTGTTTTTAATTGCCCACCAAGCATGGAATGGGTTATGGAAGTCATAATGTCCTAAACTAGGGCAACACTTTTAAGGCATGAAATCCAATATTGATTCTACTTGAAAGTAGTCAGGGCTGAACTCTGCAGTACATTGCACTCTTGTTGGATATGTGCACTCTGGCAGAGCCTTACTGATCTCAGTTTGGCTTCTTCTCTAAAGTTCCTGTGAAGCATATAACTATTTCTGAGAATTGTATTGCAAAAAGTGAGCTCAGAAAAATATCTTCCTGGTGAAAAGGTATTAAACAGTCTTTTTTTTTTTTTTTTTTTTTAACAGCGAAAGAAGCAGTTCTGTGTGCAGCAAGGATGGATGCCTATAAATGCTTTCCTAAAAAATCTTGGTTAAAATGTTTTATTGTGACTGTTTCTGCTCAGCAGCAGTAATGCAACTTCCCAATTATGTAGTATAGGTAGATCCTTGTTTATTCAAAGAAATCAAAGGCCTAAGTAAACTGGCTGTTATCAGCAGCACTGGTGCTGTAGCAGCCAGTTCCGCATCCTTCCCATTCATCCAACAGCATGATTACAGTGTTCAGCATGAATGTGGGAAACAGATCAAAGCCTCTGCTGTCTGACATGATATAGGTTGGGTGATTCAGGCACCACATTTTTGTTGGAAGGGATTTAGGAGTGATTCTCAGTCTCTTCTGTTGAAGATGTGTAGAAAAGGAAGGTGCTATTTGGAGCCTTTATTTCCTCCCCAGGAAGGGAACCCAAGTCTCCAGCTTCCAAGGTCAACACGCTGGGTAGGACTCCTGGAGAAAAGTTGTACTATCACCTTTTCATCTCCTGATCCTGCTTATTGTCGGACCTCATTCTAACAAGCATGTTATTAAAATATCTGCTAGATTAGACCCAGTAGATGAGATAGAAATGGGAATGCTTAATCTGTTGGCTCTGACAAGGTTAAGTATTTTTCTTTTCAGCGTTGTTACTGTTTTAGTAGATCTGGCATGCTGGAAACAAATATTTTTATATAGCTATAGAATATTTATTGATTAAAAAATTGTATTAATTCAGTGAAGATACTGAAGACTTACATTTTAGGTATATGAACATTAAAGTAAAGTAGGTGCCCCAAGACCTTCCACAGATTTGGTTCTAAGCTGTGAAGTTTTATAGTGTGAGTAATCTTTAAAATACTAATTAGAAAGTGCTGTAAGTGTCTTTATGCACTTATTAATATAATAAGTAATATAATCATTATAACTAGTATAACTATTGTGCAAGTCTGCAAATAATAGGCAGAAATACCTCTAAAAGAATCAGAAATATATACTGTTAATTTATACATAATTGCTAACTATTTACACACAACCACAGAAAAATAATGTGAAGAAGATATGGTATGTTTAGAGGGAGTGTTATCTCCTGATTTCCTTGGTAAAAAGGCAGTCATCTTTGCAAAAAAATTGCTGGGCCTCAATAGTGGTACTTCTGCTCTTTCCTCCTCATCACCTTGGTAGACACAGAACTTTTCACTGATTATAAATCACTGGAAAAAAAAAAAGGATTTGAAAGAACTGGAGAAGTGTGACATGATTTGCACCATGCCTAACTTGATCTCTTCTAGGAGTACATTTATCTTCTTGATTTGCTAATTTGCTGAATCTATTTCACAAGCAATCTTGTAAAAGAAACATTTTTCATGTTTCTCATAGCAAGAACAGGAAAGACCTATGTCAAACAGCATGGATTGATTAATGTAATTTATATATCTGCATATCGCCAGAAAATTGACATTTTTTTATTAATTGGATTGTTACGTAATGTAGTTTAATTCACAGAGAGATTTGACATGACAAAAAAATAGTTACAAGATATAGGAGCTGCTTTAACTGTTTGCATTTAGGATGAATATATACACACTAAATCGCATTTACATACCTTGGACCACATTCTGTTTTCTCTCACCTACCCAAAGTAAACAGGCATACATAATGAATGCATGTTGTGCACACTGACTTTCTCATCTGTCCTCTTTAATGCAAATTTCAGGCACAGTGTCCATACAGAACTTCATACAGATACAACTGGAAATGCAATATATACCAGTTTAACTAAACTGGTTTATGTTTACACGGACCCCATCCCAACAGTGACTGGAAGACAATTGGCATTCAGCCTTTCCACTCCCAGCTAATTGTTTTTAAAATTAGACCACATGAGCACATTCCTGGGCTGTCCTTTTTTATTCCACTCAATTAATATCTGATTATACCAGGCAAGGCAGAACACCTTTAACATGAGAAACTGAGGGAGTTCTACCCTAAAATAATGAGATAGGGGAAAACCTGAGAAATATCTGCTTAGATGAGGAAGAAGGGGCATAACAGGATTTGTAGAAAAGTGCTCATCCTGGCTGATTAGTACGTTTTAACAAGCTAATGAACACATCTATACCAATAAATTAGAGAAAGCCAAGGCAAAGGAGACACAAGCACTGCCAATTTCTGCTAAACCGGAGCATGCTCCGTGGCAGCATCTCAACCTCTGCCACAGAGAGACTGCCCAGTGTCCCTGACCAGGGCTTCTTCCTCACAGACCGTACGGATGAAGCTCTCCGGTTCTGGAGGGAAGTGGGTTTAGCTGAGAGTTGTGCCACGCCGTCTGCTCCAGGGCAGGCTGTGGGTCCTGGCCTGGCCTGGTTGCTAATGTAGACGTAGTCTATCCCTATTTGCTAAACACCTTCCTACTTTAGATATTTCTGGTCATGCTGTGAGTGACTCATTAGGGTGTTCAGTAATTTTTATTGCTTAAGAAAAATTTGGTGAGTATTGCTCTTTCTTTCCTGAGCAAGAATTAGGAGAATTTAAAACACCGAATTTAAGCATGTAGAGGACAGTTAGGCAGAATCTAAAAAACAGGTACATTGTGAACTATGCCCATTATATTTTAAAGCTAGGCTTGAATAAGAAAAAACTCTGCAAGCACTGAGAGCACTCACTGCACGTTATATACTTCCCAAGGGAGTCTTAACTGGTGGCTTTTTCATAGCCTTGTCCATGCTGGGTTTGTATCCAGATTTCTCTCCTTTTTGATCCTGGTCCTTGCACACTTGAATGCATCTTTAACAATAATCTTTAGATTCAGTTTTCTTAAAACAAATGCCACAGTAAAGTGTGAGAGGGATTGTTCTACAGATAATCCTCACTATCAAGGAATGGTATGGATAATAACTGATGTATTTTAAATCTTTAGAGGGAATGCTAGGGTAAACAAAATTCAAGCATATGTTTTATTCATGCTAGAGATGAGACATCTCAGAATGTGGAACAGATTCTAAAAAGCAGTAATAGGCTTCTAAAGAAATGGGAATAAATTTATGTAACCAAAAGTAGCTGTAAATTTCTCTTCACAATACACATGCACTAGCTATATTGCAATAACACTAACTGTATTGTGATCCAAGTAAGATTAATTTTCAGCTCATAAACAGCAGCCAAACTCAATATCTGAAGCTTTAATCTCCTAATTCCTAAATGCATTTTTCTTACAACCCTAGTTATATTAACTAAATGTAAATCAATTAATACTATATAATCATACTTGCTGATAAAATCCTACAATTAAAAATGTAACGTGACTGAACGCAGGGTATAGAGAGCATTTGAACTCTCTTCCCATTGTTGCCAGAGGTGTCACAGGAATTCCCAGGTCGATGGGTTATCCTTGCTAATCAGGCTGACAAATAGCTGCCTATTGTTTCTTTATACTTCCTGCTTTAACACATGCAGTTCTTATACAGACCTTGTATGTGATCATCATATCTCTTGACACTGAGGATGCCACTTTAAATGATGAAAAATTGTTCCAAAATCAGTTGACCTATTGCCAGCAAAGGAGCACACTGCTAAACAGTCTTCTTTTTGTTGTTTCTCCTTCTAACTCTTGACTCCCCTAGGGGTTTTCCAGGGAAGAAAGGTCTTTTGTTTAGTGAGCCTATTTCAGGCAAAAAGCATTTAAATAAATTTCCTTCTACTGCTTCCCAACCTTCGAATTCCACGCCAATACAAATGTAGAAGGACAAGATGGCAAAAAATCTTCTATCAAAAATGGGACTTGCCATATAATACATATCCACAGACAATGTCAATGAAGTTGGTAATGTGTAGGCAGACCCTTCAAATTCACTTAGTTTTGCCAAATACTAAGCACTTTTAGTGTGTCTTTAGATCTTCCAGAATGCTTTCCAGCACTGAAGTTATTTATTTAATTTCTTATCTTTTCTTTTCTTGCTCCCTTCTGCTATTCATAATTTCTGATAACTTATGGCTGTCACCTGTTTTGTATGCCTCACTCTACTCCTACCACCTAGAATCACTGAAGTGTTGAATATAATCCAAAATCCTGAGTGCTTTGGGGTATTGCTAGGCAATTTCATATTTTAGTTAATTTTTATTAAATTAAAGCACCTTACTTAAAATAAGATCTCAGTAAAAGTGTATTAAAAATGTAATACTCCTACAGATTCAGTTCTAGTTCCATGAGTAATACAATACCAATAAATGTAAAGCCATTATTTTCAGAAGCATAAAATTAGTCAGATTTTCATAAGGAATGGTATGGAAGTACTTGCTGGTCTTTTATTAGGAACAAATGCATTACTACAGAGAATACACAGCATGCTGCGCATATATATTTTATGTCAGTATCATAAGTCTCTCATCACCTTGAAAAACATCCCTAATACATTAATAGAACAGTTGCTGCTCCTGTTTCCTCTTTCTCTCTCAGTTCTCCTTTTAAGCAATAGATGTAACAATTGTGCCCTCTCAGATCAAAGTAAGGATGCCTTACTGTCAGCACTTCTTATACTCTGTTGTTCTCTATGTTTGAACACAAGTTTAGAGATCTTTAAAATTTTTAAAAATTGGTTATGAATGATCATGCAGACAATGGCAACACAACCTAGTGTTAGGTATTTAGGTGGTAGTACTTTATCCTCTCAGAGTGATTTAGCTAGCTAAATGTCTTCATCCATCTAGGCATTATGCTTACAAAATACTCTATTTAAGTATAAAAAAAAAATAAAACCATGTAATATTTCATTGCAAAATGGTTTACTGCATGTAGAAACCATGGCAGGAATAGGAGATCATGTTTCTCACACAGTGACTTGACAAAATGGCTATGGTGTCACTTTTCCTCTCAGGCCTAATGAATCCATAATTTGTTGCATGATGACTAACTTCAACAGAAAATGGTGAAACACACATTCCTCAGACAGATAAGGTGAAAAGGAAAGTACTAAAAGATGAGGCATGATAATTTGAAACCCTATATACAGAGAGGATCACTTATATGAGTCTTTCATCCCTGAGCAACTACTTTTAACCACCCTGTCTTCTATATAATGGATAATTCTTCCTCCAATATTTTTTTTTTTAAAAAGAAAACCAAGAGTGTATTTTTGTGAGGTCAACTCCAGCATTGTGTTTCAGGAGTATTCTATGCATGCCTACTGGATCTAGGCAGTGGACAATGTGAGAGGACCAACTGAACAGATGGGGCATGACTCATTTGCCAACATAGCTGCCTAGTGCCATTATATGTACTTTGGTGTCCTCTGCCTGGACTTCAGCTTATTTTAGGTGCCCTAGAGTATCTAAGTCTTCTACAGCAGACTAGAAAGTCTGATATGGGGTCTGTAAGCAACCTAAGCTCTTCCAGAGTGTCAGCTGAAGACTAGGCAAGATGGAATCACAGAAGAACGCAAGTCAGAGGTCACCTCTGAAGGTCAACTAGTCCTACCTCCTACTCACAGCAAGGCCAGCTTGGTTGGAAGTTAGAGGAAGGTGCTCAGTGTCTTGTCCAGGTGGAATTTAGGTGGAATTCCCTCTGAGGAAGGGGATTCAACAACCTCCCTGGGCAAGCTGTTCACATGGTTACCCATTCTAACAGTGATACTCCCCCCTGCTTCCCTTCTATCCAGCTGCATTTGCCTCACTGCAACACACGACCGTTGCCTCTTGCCCTTTTGCTGTGTACCTCTGAGAAGAGTCTGGCTTTGTCTTGTCTCTAGCCCTTCTAGTAGCAGGCAGAAGTTAGAAGCCCCCTTTAAGCCTTCTTTTTTGCAGGTTAAACACAACTTCTTCAGCCTCTTATACTTCATGTGCTTCCATTCCTTGACCATCTTAATGGTTCCCTGTGTGACTCTCCTCAGCTTGCTCACACCTTTGTCATATTGGAGAGGGCTTAACACAGTATTCCAGATTCAGTCTCTCAGGGGTGGAATGATGGAACCCTGTTATTAGACCTCACTGCCACAAGGGTACACTGCAGGTATGTGTTCAAGTAGTCCACCAGGATGGGGTGGGCATCTTTGGCATACCTGCTGCAAAAAAGAGTGATCTAGCTCCTTTTTTGGGCATTAATTGCCATCAGGAGTGTTGCTAGCTTTGAGAAGAAAGTAGTTACACTTGAAATGACTAGGGTTTTAAATGTACTTAATTATCCAAATTCTGTAATAGATTATAGTCACAATAAATTTCAGCTATTTTAAGCTAACCTTTACAAATTCATCTAGCATTAACCAATGCCAACAACTCAATCTTCTTATTACTTTAAAGGAAGGAAGCGCAGGAACTGCCCTCACCTTTAGCAATAACTATTACCTTCAAAATATCATTCAATGACTGATGTTAATGATTACTATACCATATGAACCAAAATATGTTTGGGATTGCAAATTTACTGAAGACTGTCAAAGTCAAGAAGGTTATAAAATGTTTAATAATTCCCCTTTTTTCACTTATTTTTAATTCCTTTCTCCCACTGAAATAAAGAGAGAAGGGGGCTAACTCAGATCAGTAAATGCTCTCTGATGAGAGACAGGTATCCACTATCTCTTTCTTTTTCCAAAAAAAAAAAAATTTCACAAACATTAGCCTTTTTTTAAGAGCTACATTCTGTGGACTTATATGCATATTGCTTTTCTCTTCTTCTAGACACAGTTAGAAGGTAAGTGACAGAAGAGGATTAAAATCGCCTTGGCCAGGTTAAATTTCCCCTTAACAGTGATGCTGGCATATTTAAGCAAGTTGACAATACGCGTAACTGCCTGGGTAACTTCTAGAGGATGTTCAGAGTCTGGCTTATGTTAGCATTGCTGACCCTGAACATTATCACATATTTCTTCATAAAGATTAACATATTTAGGGACAGGGTGTGTAAATCTTGCTATGGTAAGCACCTTACTATACATGTTACATAGGCATCAGTGGTATTTTTTTGCAGAAGACGATTCTTCTAATTTGAGTCTAAATATTAAATTGTAGCTGTAATGACTAATTTATTTTTTTCATAAATAAGTTTCCATGTGATGTGCTTAGCTGGCTTTAATTTAAATGTATATTGATTAGTACTTTTTTCTGCTATTTAATTCTTTTCAACATTATATCCAATTATATACACAATGGTCTCACAAAAGGCTAATAGCATATGCATTGAATATAGAACAGAAATACATCTGTCATGGATTAAAACAGGAAATCAGAAAAGAGGTTTGGTTAAAAAGTCTGTAGGATGTTTTAGAAGCCACCTGTCATTCTCTAAATTTTGCCTGATCCAAGTCAACTAAATTTTACGTTTAAATAAAACTAGCATATATGTCTTGACATGATCAGATTCATTGGTAGCTAAAATTTTTACACTTCTGGAAGTAAAAACCCCTACTTTAATCCACTTGGAACAAATATTTTAAGTTCTTGATCACAGAATGATTAAATCACCTCAAAAATAGTTCATTGAAGTTTCCAATTTATCTTTCTATTAATTACTCCTATGTTGTATCTTTCCTTCTTATAAACCACCTGGACAGCAATTAAAGTTGTGCAAATAATCATTTTCCTGCAACACATAGATCCTAAAGAAATATGTTCTGGCTTCTATCTGAAAGATAAGAAAGAACTTATTTGGACAAAAATGAAGTTTTTAATGAAAGCCTTCTGGGAAAAATAAAGAAGGAAAAGCTAAATGATTTTACAATGTCATTAATTAAGTCAAATTTATGAAACTGGCTTCAGGCTTTTCCCTGTAAAAACACCATCAAACTCTTCTTAAATACATCATGCTTCATTAAGACTATTTTCTTTCTATTGTGTTTCTGATGAAAAAATACCATCAATTGAAAATGAAATATCAAAATGCTGATAAGAAAACCAGAAATGATCTGACACTGGAAAGCAGTAGTTTATAGATGGCAATTAATGTTAATGAAGCAATATATTAGGTACTGACAGCTGTTTCCTTAGAATGTTGTTCCTGTTTGAACATTGTAACAGCTGTTCCTATTAATGTGATGGACATGAAAATATTTGGCTTTCCCTTAGGAAAAGTATTTTGACTGTAATTCTGTCTTCAGACTTCCTAAATCATTTTATCATATTCCCATGCTTTCTGAGTGGTGCTGATTTCATGTTTCAAAGTGCAGAACAGCTTCATAATACAGCTATCTACATAAATAAATTCCTTCTAGTTTTAAATGCTTTAAATTGAACCCCTGACCTGAAGCTAGTGATGTTATTGTTCCTTGGTGTAAATGATTGAACTAGGAGGAGGACCAGCAGCCCACTGTACTGGAATCTATTTTCAGAGACCTTGCATGACTTTGGAAGCCTCTTTAATTTTTTATTTTTTTTTTTTCACCTGAAAAAGGCATATTGCAAGCAGAATTTAAGGTCTTCTGTAGGTTGAAGTCTCCTTACATGATCCTTAAAAAATAGAACTTTTCAAAAACTGGCCCTACGTTTCAGTAAAGATAGTTGGAAACGTGCTGCTCTTCCTCCACTTTCTTAATATTCATCACTGGAACACCACTGCAAAATCTGGCTGTATTATATTGATCTGCTAGTAGGCTGTATATGTAAGTGTATGTTTACTTAGGTGAAGCATCATTTACTGTTTGATATCAATGTTACTCTTAAGTATCTGAAAATTTGCTATATAGTTTAAATGTTTCTTTTATATATATATTGTATATTCGTTATCATTCATTACTGAAAAAGTTTGATAATTTTTTACACTGAGTTGCTTTATAATGGATCAGCGTATAAATCAAAGGTGCTTTATTTCTTTTTTATTCTAGCATTGAATAAGGCTTTGAAGTGGTAAGAGCAGGAATCTTGGAGATGATGGTTAGCAGCCTTCTTCAACTGCTCTCTTGGATTGTCAAAGAAAGTTCTAGGTATTTCAGTTTTGAAGGTTGATAAACAAGCTGTGATAATGACAGCCAAATCTTATTCATGATTTTAAAGACAGGAGCTATTCTAATGAAAATAGCTACCATCTGTTCTGTAGTCATCTTTGCCTTGCCTATACGCATCTCTCTCCATGGCTTTCTTAATTCCCCCTGACTCTCAATCCTGTACGTTCCCACATCTGTGCCTTGCTTAGATTCCTTCCTTGCCGTCTGTTGGCCAGCATTCTTTTTTTAAATCACATTTCTCCCAGAAATACTCCCAAAGCAATCACATCCCCATAATCCCTTAACTAAATGTCCCACTTTTTTTTTTTTTTTTTTTTTTAAGTTTTGTTTTGGTTTTGTTTTGTTTTTAATTATTTACTTGGTTTTAGTATGAGTTTCTTTGGTCACATAGGAGTTTTAAATGATTCTAAAGTGTAACTCAAACAAAATGTGTATCTTTGTCATCCAGAGGGATACTGTAGTCACAAAAGATTAAAGCAAAGAACTGGTTTTGTTTTTCAGATATGATCCCTATTATTTTCAAAGTATTCTTTTCCTGGCAAGCAGTGAAATGTATTTCTATTCTGTGAGGCTTCTCAAAGCAGCATAATTATGGAACACAGTCCAAAACACAACAAGATCTACAGCATTTCTGTTTTAAAGGGCTACAATATCCAGATAACTCCTGCAAGAGGTATATCATGCAGGTAAACTAAGAAGCATGTAGAAACTTTAGAATAAGAGTGCTGACGGTAGTAAGTTGCTTGCATTAGATGTCATTTTAGTATATGTGTGATTCATGAGGGAAACCTTTCTCATTCTTGTGTATTACATGCCTGTTAAACTCATGTGAGGAATTTCAAAGAAACTCCTCAAGCAAAGATTTGTTTCACATCTCTCTTGTGAATTACTTCTATGGAAGACTGGGTATTTAAATGACTCTTAGTAATTTATTAAAATACTTATCATATCACTTGAATCACAATCTTCTATGAGTTAAAAGGTATTTTTGTTATGATCTTATGAGTGATACCATAATATATTGTCATCTTTGGAATGATACCAAAGATATTTATACAGCTCCTTCACAAAAGCAACTACTCATATTTATAAGATGAATAGATTATTAAGACATAATTCCATCATGCTGGCAACTGCAGAACACATTAATTCTTTAGCAAAGGCTTGTTCATATGAAGTATATCAGCCATACACCCATTTTTCCCACTCATAAGGGAACACCATCTTACATGCATGCATTTTATGACTGGCTAAGGACAATGGCTAAAAATATCAAGCTACATGGTCATTTACTTTAATAAACTGCCACTTTCCCCAGTCACTGTCGTTTGACCATATTTTACCACTGTTGTTTGAGATGTAGGTCTTCCAGTCTACACTCTGCTCCTTCCTACTGGTTTCCTCATACATTGCCTAAGCCAGATACAGCCTCTCTGCACAGACTGACAACTTTTTGTCTGGACAACGCTAAGTATTTGGCTTTGCCTTGGGAAAACATTAAAGAGGCTTGATATCATAAGGTACAAAAACCACTGAACTGCACATTACTGGGAACAGATCCAGAAAGCTCAGGTGATGGAAAGCAGAGAAACAGAATTAAACTACCATTAAGAAGGGAAAATACTAAATATGGGTGGTACTTGCTGTCAGTCACTACTGACAAGACTGTTCCCATCCAGCAGAACTCTCTCCTTTAAACACCACAGTCCATATACTACAACATGGGTTTGTATTGACCCTTCTTTGTCTATTGCATCTTCAGTGTACATGTTTTATTCAATCTAGATGTCTGTAGCCCTACACAGCAGATATTTTTAACTTTCTATTTATTTAAGGCAGCACATTCCATCTCACTTTCTGCACTGCTCTTCGTTAATGCTCTTAGAAAAGACTAAGTGGTGACTGGGAAGGGCAGAAAAGGAAAGAAAAGATGGTCTGAGATTTGTTATTTTTGCCATCTCCATTTTCATAAGGTAAGAGCTATACCCATTGGCTGGCACAACAATTAAAATATCTTTCCTTTCAGTAAAATATATCCTTTACACCGCTTCCAGCACTGAAAATCTCTTTGTTAACAGGAAAGATACACTATGGGTGAGTATCTCAGACTGCTCATTCATGGACCTCAGGCACATTATGGGTGCCAAAGTCCAAGCAAGCAATTAATCTGTATCACTCTTCAGGGCTCACATTTTGTCCCTAGTGAAGTTTCTTAATTGTTCACGCAGAAACATTGAGAAGAAATGCACCTTCCACCTCCCAAAGGTATGTCATGTTTCCAGCGTGAAATACGGAGGTGACTTATTTTCACAGGGACACGGTCCCCTAAGTGTACCCTGTATATATTCAAGTATGATGACAGAATTGAGTTCAGCAGAAATCAGAGCAGCTTTCATCACTTTTATGCAAAATCACCTATTAATGATGGGGTCTGACAAGTGCCTAACCTCAATACAGGACCAAATATACATGCACATCTTTATAACACACCTTTCCTATAAGCAGTTCTCAGTCATGCGAAACAAACCATCACGCCTTTGGGATACTGTTTGATGTGACTTTACCTGTATGTTTCGCAGACTTTGACGGGGATTGGGTTGGAAAAATTAGTGTGGTGGTCAGTGATCTGCTCTGCAGTCTGCCCTTCCCAAAGGACTTCCTGACAACTTCTCATCAGGCAGGATGGGACATGACCACAGTGCAGATATACATCTGGTCCTGTGATGGGCATCGACAAACAGTAGGGAACAGAAAGAATCAACAGCATATGTGTCATGTCACAGAAATTTTGACCATATGATGTGTTCATTTTTAGTCATGTGGTCACTGTACGGTTAATTACTGCAAACTAACTTAATAACTTTATTAATAATATGAAACTATACATTTCATACTCTTGATTATTATCAAAATGAGATATGAATGCTTTATCATGTTTAAAATGAGATATGAATGCTTTATCATGTTTTGATAATGATTTAGAGGCATCTTTTTAAGAGGAATAATTAATTTATGAATAGCTTGAATTAAAAAAAAAAAAAAAGAGATCTGAAAACATTTAAAAGCCAAATTGTGATTAACTGTATAATTATACATTTTTAAGGGTAATAGCAGACTCCTTTATAAGCTTTAAATTACATTTTTTTACTTGAAGTTTGTTTGAAAACAGTGAAGCTTGCAAAATATTCAATGAATTGATATGACAATTCTTCAAACAGGAATTGTCACAGAAATTACACAGTCTCATGAGCATGGAAAAGTTGCTCATCAGTGCTCATCTGGGTCCCAATCTAGCAAATTACTCAAGCATATCAGGTTAGTCTTACAATTAAAAAAGTAGGAATTTATGCTTTGCTGCATGAGGATCTTAGAAGAAACAAGGTAATAAATTGTTAAATTTTTCTCAAAAGTCAAATAATTGTTACATTCTTCCCCAAAGTTAAATAAAGTTTGAAAAATCTTAACAGAACTAAGAAAAATTCTGTTGTATCTGACACATATTGTAGACATTTTTCCTTTAAAAATATGATTTAAAGAGTAAGGTCTGTTTATTCTTGCTGCCAAGATCTTTCACCTACATCTGTCTGGAGCTATTGATTTCACTCAGTAAACCAATGTATCTTACTGCTACCAAATATAGTAAAACATGAACATTTCTGAGTTGTGAACTGGATTTTTTTTTTTTTTTAGGACAGGTGCTTAAATGTATTAGTCTCTGGAATACTAGGAAATGAAGAGAGACATACAGATCTCTCTAGCCATGTTGTCCTGTTGCATTTTCTTCGAAAATAATGTGCAACTATTCCAACTATCAGTAGATATTTACACAGGAGTAACTTCTGCAATGACCTTTCTTAAATAACTCTGCAAAAAGTGTTCTGCAAGAAGTGCTTCAAATGTTTACAAAATTAATGCTTAACTGAGGAATTGAAAATATATTGTTGGCACTCACTGAGTGGCAGCTGGACTATTCAAATATGGCCATAAGAGTAAAAAATAAACACGTGTTCAGTGCTTTATACTCTCAAAGCTCCTTGCAAATATTCATTACAATGTTTCCAAAACAGTGAACAAGGTAAAATCACTTAGACTTACCCACATTTAGTCGGCCTGTAACTTCTCCATTTGAATTGCGAGCATTCACAGTCACATTGTGTGTTGACTGGAGAAGCAATGAGGAGTCCTGAAGTATGGAGAAAAGAACACGATGTAGATTCAACAGAATAATTAGAATTGTTAACAATTTTCAAAATTTAGTCTAGTGTTTATAGTAACTTAGTCACTGAAAGAGCTTTGATGCTACAAAAACATCCACAGATGTCATCAAATAATCTGGACAGGTATTTTTGATTACTTCAACTATATTACATTTAAAATAGGAAAAAAATTATAGAGAATACTTCAGGTGAACAAAATCTGTATTAGTGGACCAATGAACATGAATGCTAACATTTTATCTTTTGGAAAAAAATGCTTAAGTACTAGATTCATTACATTTCAGTACATTACTGAGACTCATAGAAGATATCCATTTAATTGAAGTATGAATACCCACTTTGTGAATTTATACCGTCATATTAACTTTGTGAGAAACGTGCATGTGCATTCTACTTCCTCAGTGTTCCATGCAGCCTGTATGCTCTGGTTTGATTTTGGCACCTGACACTGACTCTCCTGGCAAGAAACTCAGACAGCGGGTGGTGGAGAAAGTGGCAGGCTGACTAGCTCAAAGCTGACTTTAATATGAGTACCGTACAGATAAGAGCATCAGTCTAAATTATATCATCACCCTGTCCGCCACTCAGAAGGATGACAGAAGTATATCAGTAGACAGCAGCATCACCTGCTTGTCCACATCCCTGCACCATGATTTGAGCCTAATACACCCTGTGCTGCTCTACAACTGGTGTCCCAGTATACAAAATCACATCTGAAGGTCACAAAGCAATGGCTCTCCTATTTAACTTAACTCTCCACACAGATTGCATCACAGCTGGGACTTCTGCAGAGCAATCCGAGCCTTGTGCCTACTCATCATTCTGTGCTACGTGTGGAAGCCCGGGCGTGCTGAGCAGGTGTAACTGGTATCCTCATTCATTCCTACCGCACCTCACCACAGTCCAGACTAGCTATGGTAAGAAATCCAAAATTTCATGTCATTACTCCACCAAAACCAAAGCATCCCTTTGTGTTAACTCATGACTTGGTGTTGTGCTTGTTGAACTCCTCCCAGGTGCTGCACCATTTCCGTTACTTATTCCCAGACCTCCCACTCAAACTCTCTGTATTTCAGACCCCTGGTAATCTCCTCAAGCTTCTCCCTGTCTTGAAGAACAGATGAGTAACTGTTTTGAAAGACCTCACTGCCCACTGTGCCCCACCAGACTAGATAAACAGACAGTAATGAAACTGGGTTGTGGCCAGAGACCTGACAGGGGTCATTTGTAAGGGTCCTAAAACTTTGTGAGGAGGGCACTGAGTGGGGTTTTATGTTTTTCTTCAACTTACCACCTGAATTGTCTTTAAATGCAGCTGATTTTCAGGGAGATCACGCTGGCCACTGGCTTTACTTGATTTTAAGTATCAGAAAATTATCTGGGGACAAAAGGTCTGATCACGCTCATTTGGATCAGCAAATTGTAGACACACCAGTAGACTTAAAAAGAGGGGAAGCAGTTTTTTGCAGTACAAGCGCTTTCATACTAAAGCATACTTTGTATCTAAAGGACAGGAATCTAGTAACTGATAAGAATGTCTGAGCAGATCTCAGTTGCCAATGTATGAGGGAATACATAATATGAAGAGGGTATTAGCAAGCTGCCTGCTTGTGACCTCAGAGAGGATACTAATTTTTAGATAAATAAGTGAGATTCTAACTACTGGAATATTGTTAAAGACCAGTCTCTTTCACATATATGGCTTCTGATACTTTTTCATAGAATCATAAAATGGTTTGGGTTGGAAAGGACTTTAAAGATCACCTAGTTCCACCCATTTTGCCACGGGCAGGGACACCTTCCACTAAACCAGGTTGCTCCAAGTCCCGTCCAACCTGGCCTTGAACCCTTCCAGGGAGGGGGCACCCACAGCTGCTCTGGGCAACCTGTGCCAGTGCCTCACCACCCTCATAGTGAAGAATTTCTTCCTTATGCCTAGTCTAAATCTACCTTCTTTCAGTTTAAAGCCACTAGCCCTTGTCCTGTCACTTCACTCCCTGATGAAGAGTTCCTCCCCACCTTTCCTGTAGGTCCCCTTTAGGTACTGCAAGGCCGCTGTAAGGTCTCACCAGAGCCTTCTCTCCTCCAGGTTGAACAAACTCAGCTCTCAGCCTGTTCTCATAAGGGAGGTGCTCCAGCCCACTGATCATCTCCATGGCCCTCCTCTGAACTTGCTCCAACAGGTCTAAATCCTTATGCTGGGGGGCCCAGAGCTGGATGTAGCTGGGATCAAGAGAGATTCTGCAGCACCTTGAAGAGATAGCCCCTGAAAATCACTCTCAAGTCATGTTCCTATTGTAATTTAATGCTTAGAGTATGATATAACCTGAGAATTTTGAACACAATTTATGTGAAGAATTTTACTAGTAACACTTATACAGTGGTATAAGCAGTACACAGTTTGGAGTCCAACTTATAACTTATCTCAAAAGAATTCACTAAGCAAGTAAACTAAACAAATCTCATTTTGTAAGTTATATCAGGAAAAAGCTAAAGCTAACAGAATTAACATAAATAATGAAAGTCTTAGGAAAAAAGTAAGCAGTGTGTTAGAATAAACAATGGTAACAAGTTAGTATGAAGTGGAAAAGGAAGGTCAGCAAAGATCAGGTAAATGTATTACATTTAAGTACATGTGCTAAATGATCCACTAATCTGGGCATCTTTATTACACTTATTTGACTGCCACTGGTTAACGTAAAAAAAAAAATCAGTAATTTGTAATATCAAATCTAAGTGAAAATAAACTGTATTCTAGATCTGCACCTTCCACATGTATGTTGTTGACTAATTAAAACCTAGTAACGTATTTATAAATGCTCATTTTTTATCTTTCCATGAATATGTATTAGCTGAGATGCAATGGTGTTGCTCACAATTCTGTGTTTGACTCATAATGAAGGCATAAACTTGTAATAGGCTCCAGAGATGATGCACACCAAGTAGATTTTCTGCTACATATTTTCTTGGCACTTTGGAGACCTCATTAAGTGAGAAAAGCTGTTAGGAGACTGCAAGGAGAAAACTATTAAGGCAAGGGAGAAAGCTGCTGTGATAGCTGTGAGTAGCCCAATTCTCTATCAGACAAACTCAGAAAAAGAAATCGTAACAAATAAGCAACTTCATGAGAATAAATATATAGATGGCACTCAGGAGATCAAGCTACAGGCGATTAAGCCTCTAGAGAGTTCAATTATTGTAAAAAGCAAGCAAACTAATAAACAAAAAATCTCGAATTATCAGTTCATAGGGGGCAGAGACATGAAGTAGCCTGAAAGCTGTAATTAATGCATGCTACTAACTATCACAATGGGCCATTAGACAGCTAAGCTTATATTAGATGCTGCCACACCTTCTTCTTCCTGTTTTGTACAACACATATTAAGAGCTGGGAGGAATATTAAAAGAGCATGAATGGTAGCTTAACATTGCATAATGATTTTTTGGGGCAAAGGGACTTCTTAAGTATCAGCTATGCTGGTCTTAAAAAGTTACATGTCTTATTGGATAAACAACCCCAAGAGAAATTCATTTAAGCACATGAACAGTTTTCCCACTGTCTATGAGACAGAAAAGAATACAGGATAAGAAACAAAATGGAAATAAAGATTTAGTAATGGAATTTCACTAAGTAAAAGCTGTTCCTGCTACTGGAAATACTTGTTGTAGAAAGAGAGAAAAACAAAGGCTTAATAGAAGTAAAATAAGTTGGCATTGCTTAAATTTCAGTAATCAAGCATTTTAACAACCTCATTCTGATAAATTTATTCACATTTTCTCTTGCTATAGTGATACAAACACTAACTTTTCCCCTAGGTTCAGAAAAGTCTCAGAGCTGGCTATTTCTTCTTTGTTAGGATGATTACATGTTTGAAGTAATTAAAGTGCTATATTTGGCTTTCATTCTCACTGAATAGCACTTTGTTCAATTAAATGTCCCATTGGTTGATGACAGTGTTCATAAAACAGGGCTTTATTTTGTGAGAGTTTGGATTACAGACGATGGTTCTGAAAATACGCATTTTGCTGTCCAGAAACAGATATTGCCCCCCCAAAATTTAATTGGAATAAGTTTCAGAGTTCACCCGGGTAATTAAAAACCAATTCAGATTCTCTCTTCCTTCCTCTATTCCAGTACTTCAGTAAAAAACATTCATACCATACCCATTCTCCATGCCATTTTAATCTGCTTGATAAATATTCTCTCCGACCAAGTATATTACTTCTTTTTTACCTCAGTAATCACAAAATTTTCTGCCTATGTAAAAAAGATTAAATCCTAAATATTTCCATTTAGTCTTGTGGATTTTATATACATATATAAAGATACCATACATTTAATGTAATTGTTCTAGAAGTGACAGAAACTGCACTTATTAAGAGAAATCATAACTTTTCCAATAGGATCTACTAATTTTAGAGATATTAAAACTATTCTGCAATGGATGAATAATCAAAACAAGCAGTTTCACAGGGAAGCCTGCATTAAAAAATAAGTTTTGTAAAAATAATGAAAAACTTCCTCCATAGTCTTAAAATTTTAGCATTGCTTATATACAATGACCTTTATAATGCCTTTTTGAGCTACTTATCACATGTCTAAGAGAAAAATGTTAATTCTGCCATAGCATCAAAAACATTGTCCTAATGATCATGCTTGCAAAGCATGCAAACACATTTGTGCACACACATACAAATATATATTTTTCCATTGCAGATATCTGGACTTTGCCTAAATTCAGCTGTTCATAAGTGTATTTGTTTTAATTCAGCATTATTGAAAGATTGCTTACCACTCGAGAATGGATTTCTTTGGCATAAAGAGGGAACAAGAATTCCGATTCTCCTTCCAGACGAAGGCCTTCTTTAGTAACACGTAGATGTCCCATTCCAGTCTAAGGAAAAGATGTAAGAATTATGCACGTTTTGTTATTGGTACTGTATTTATTTTTTGTTCTTTTCATCAAATCAAAATTTTCAGAGCTGTCTGCCTCCAGTCTATTGATAGATACTTATGTTAAATGCATTAATATGTTGGCAAAATTTTCAGAGCTGCCTGCCTCCAGTCTATTGATAGATACTTATGTTAAATGCATTAATATGTTGAGAATTTCTCATTTCTTCAAGAAATTGCAGCTTTCCAGAAAAAGTTCTTAAAATTCAGATTTTTTTTTTTTGAGGAAAAAAAATACAGTATTACAGTCTTTAACTTAAATAAAAGTACATTTGTATTGGCTGTGCTGAAATAGCCTTTGTACTTGCTTTCTAAAAATGTCATGAACAATACACTTTTACACATGAGTACTTATATAAAACAAAGCTTATATTAACATTTCAAGGTTTATTCAAACAGCAATGTATTTTACAAGGAATGTAATATTTCTAAGCCTATTGAAGAGACAAAGAGGGATTTTTATTTCTTTCCATTCTCAGTAATTACCTCTTTCTTTTTAATTTGTTGGTTTATTTTTTTTCCCCCTCCTCTAATGGTATATCAAGGCTCTACCTCTCACACTATCATCTTCCTTTCTCCCTATCACCTGCTTCTCAGTTTTTATACCTTCCCCATTCTCTCTTAGTCACCCCCTCTTGATTTTTGCCCAGTTGTGCTTTCTAGCCCCTATCTTATATCATTCTTTTTACTTTCTTTCATCATTATCATAGAATTGATAATGTGAAAAATGAGTGAGGAATTACTTCAATAAATACATCTGAGAACTTGCAGGCCTCCGCTGCAAGGTATTTCACAGGTATTTAGCTAATTTGTAAAGGGTTCACACCTCCCCCTGCCATAAGGCAATAAATTTGCAGCTTTAATGCTCAGCAACACATTAAAATCTTTTAAGTCAACTGCCTTAAACTATAAGGAGTAAGTGGGAGAGCTAAATAAAAAAACAACATATCTCAAAAGTATTTCCACTCCGAATATTTTTCAGGTTGTTCTTCAGGTAAGCAGAGAATAAGATACATGTATCTCATGTCATCAGGTCGCTGATGATACATCAATAACCTGTTTATCTAATTAATTATGCCTACCACTGATAAAAGCATAGCTTTAAGAGACTTTGTTTTCAAATATGGTATGTTGTGACCAATGGGATTATATATATATATATATATATATATATATATATATATAATGCTAAATAACATGTCTAACTAATCTTCAGTGAAACACTGTAGCTATTTTCTTTTTATAGGCTTGAGAGACAAAAAGAGAAACAAGCTTTGCTTAAATTCTGTAAGGTAAGAAATGTTCACGTCCGCAGTTTGCTACGCTGGAGAGTGTAACTGCAATTCCTCCTCAGTAAGGATTTATTTCAGGAAACAGGCTTTTAGAATAGCTATTTATGGAATCTGTTATTCAGTGTCAAATATTTTACTGCTTTGAAATATAGAATGTACCGATTTTCTCAGTGGAAGTAGATACAATTTCTAAATTCTAGACCATTGTAAAGCTTTCAAAAAGTGCCTAGTATATACTGACACATCTCATGATGCAAAACTAAAATAATACCTGTGATGGGCCCCTTATGGCTTTCATAATCACAATTCCTAGACAGCACTGATTTAGAAATATGTTTTTCTAGTGAAGACTATGGACAGCTTTTTCTAAATTGTAACATAAAATAGATCACTGTGACACCATAAAAACACACAGGTTTTAAGACCAACATTTTTGAAAAGTATTGTTACAAATACCCTAATGAAATAACTTGAATCTTAGAATATGATTTAGATTTCTGGTTATATGGGTGATACAGAGTTATAGTGGCCACGAGAACAAAGAGTATGTTAAGATCCTTAGGAATAAGTGTGTTTGCCTCGAATCCTATGGAAATCATTATGGACTCTGAATTAAAACAATAGGTACCAGAAGAAACTGGTCTTGCTTTGGCAGATCAGTCAAAGGATGAAATGAGCATGTGCAAGGACATGTGCAGTCAGTGGACACAGTGAGGAAGACTATCAACGACCACCAGGGGACCCCCCGTCCAACATAACCACGCATGTGTTAGAGACATTTGCATATGATAATGACTTTCAGGAAACAGCACGAATATGCTAATCACTACTATCAATATACCCTCCCCTCTTTGATTTGAATATCAAGGATTACAGTCAGTAAAGTTAACCAATGATTACTTTAGAATAGGAATATGGATAAAGTGAGGTAATTGCTAAAACCATTGTAAAGGTTAAATTAAGAAGCGAGCATTCTACGCATTTTTATGTAAAAGAACTTACGTAACCATGAATATGCTGAAAAGGTGTATAAATATGTGGTGTTTTGTACCTGCTGGTGAACAAGTTTTTGGTGGAGCTATCCCCTGTGTTGCCTGGAAAAATTATAGAAGTGCCTGATCATCTACTTCTTGTAGATGAGTTGTCTTCCCAATTGCGATTGCTAACATTATCACAGTAAATATCAGGATATTATGAAGAAATACCACTAACAACTGGCTCTCATTTAATTAACTAAATTTAAGGTCTCATTATTTGCTCTGATCTCATGCCTCTTCCCATCAGGTGAAAGTAGATTATATTAACCATCAGGTTTAAACACAGTTTGTATATTTTTCTGGAATATAAAAATACAAATAAACAGTATATTATCGAGTAAGTATAAAAAAATGACATTGAAAAATCTGAAATTTAAGAAGGCAGAGGAATAAATAGCAATTAATTCTTGCTCTGAAGCAGATCAGGGAAAATAAACAAACTCCTTGGTGACAATCTCTATCCTGCCTTTGGCTTAGCCAGGAAGAAATTTGTAGTAGAGACAAAAAAACTATAATTGATGTTGAAAAAGAAGATTATGCAATTTACTCAGCACACTCTTTCTAATGGATCCATATTTTTCAGCAATGATTATTATAAAAATGCTATATAGACAAAGGAATGTCTTTGACATCAAGAATAATATGCCATGTGACAAAACTGAGCACTTTAACTTATCCATAAGTTCTTATTTTTCAGTAAATCCAGTCATATCTATCAGGATTACTTTGTATAAGTATGTCCTCAAGTATGTCCTCATTTCTTTATCAGATATTTCATTTAAGCATTGACATAAAGTTTACATTCTCACATATTTGAATAAGAGCCTCATTATTGATTCTCACTGAGCACTTGGGAAGTGCAAAACCATGGAAATTGAGACTTGGGTTACCTGCATAAATGACTATCTGTGGTAACTATACAGATAAACTCTGTAACATGCATAAGACCAACAAAAATGTGCACTTCATATAAGGATCCTCACTTCTATTACCTTTGTGACTGTAAACAATTATTACTTCCTTAGTACCATGATATTTGAGCATCTCAAGATTGTAAAAGTACTGAGTTATGCAGTACTGTGAGATGGGGAAATTCTATTATCCCCCTTTTATAACTGGCAAATTGACATTACATGGAATATAAAAGAGAGGGATTCAGGATAAACAACTACCCTAATAAATAGAGATGCAATGGTAAGTTCCATAAAAAGGAAGAGTATAATAGTTACACATAATATTATCTCAAAAAACACTCTGCTTCTTACATTACCATTTAGGATAAGCCAATTATAACTTACTGAGTATTGTGATTTCCTCAGTGATGAACAACCTTGACACTTTCAGTTTCAAGGATTTGATTCTGTTCCTATTCAAATCATTGAATAAAAATATTTCTATTCACTTGAGGAAAGGGTCCAAATATCAGTTAGATGCAGACTTTGATGCAGTTATACAATAAGCTATTGATTAGAAAAAAAAAAAAAAAAAAAAAAGTGCTTCATTAAACACAGCAGATGTATGACAAATTTGGATTCTTGTTATCCTGATGCTGGTAACTGTCACTGCTTGAGAGTGCTGGCCCTAAGCTGTAACACATTCTTGTGCATATAGCCCTGAGACTCATGTTTCCTAATTATTCAAAGTCCTCAGCGAGGCAGGGACTGAGCTTTACAGAAAAGGAGGATGAAATGTTATCTATGTAGACACTAGGAGTTTGCTATTGCTGCAAGGAGTTGACTGGTGTGAAAACTGCTGGCAGCTGCCAAACCCTTATGCACCAAAGACATAATTTAGCATTAGTGTTCACAAAGGTGTGACCAGTTTTCATTGCAAAACTGCTAGGCATATTCTAATTGGAGTAACAGGGTGTCTTCAAATGCAGTAGGAGCATTTCTCATCTTTTGAAAACGCTTCCCAGAAGGTGTCTGTAGAAACCGAGACAAGATCTTTACAAAAAATTCAGTCTCTGAGTGGGTTTAACCCTCATAAAAGCTCAACAAAAGGCTTTTTGGTTCAGAAATCATGGTTTAAAGGATATTTGACAGCTATTCAGTGAATTTCCTACAGAGGAATACTCCAAACCTCTTGAAATGAGAAGTCACCACTACAAGAATCCTAGGTAAGACTCATTGTGCTATGGAGCATTTGGATGGGAGGACCATCTTGGATGGGATATCACTCCCTTAGACTATAGACATAACAAATGTAAAATATTTTTCCTCTGAAATAAGGGGATGCAGTTCCATTCTCCATAAAGCCAGCAGAAAAATGTAGTATGTTCACAAGCAGTGGAAAGGCCATCAAATTACTCTCAGAGGACTGTAGGAGGACTGAGTCTTTCATCAGGACCAAAAAGTTCCAAAAGCCATACTGATGTCTCTGGTGGTATGGCCACCTTCTTCTGGCTATCAATATCTGTGTTGAGGAAAATGAAGAAATGACTGGATAAAATCAGTTTGACAGCATTGTTATGGCTGGCACTAAAGGGTTCTCTTGTTAAAACAGGCTGCAAGAACTTACCCTTTTTCACCTGTTTTTATAGTGGGACCTGCTCTGCCTCGTGACCAGGAAAGTCACATGGAAAGATGCACGTTGCTGTGGGACTACTAGGAGTGGAAACAAGCAGGTGTAGTTCTAGGGCTCTTGCACTCACAGTACCTTGCTCTCAGGTAGCTGAGCCTCATGCTGTCTATGGCTTACAGAGTGAAAAGAGCATCAGATGATACATTTGGGATTTATTTCCCAAGCAAATATAATAATGTAGAGGTCTGTTGCCGTAGGCACGTAGCCCTTAAAAATGAGGATGAGGCATGAGGAACATTCACTCAGTTTATGATTATTTCTAGTTGTTTAAACTCAATCAATAACTGTAACTTGCATTCTCCTACCAACATAGAAACTGATACACATGGGGGCTCACTATTTTGGGTCAACCACTCTTCATATCAATCATACAATATCATATATCATATCATATATCACATCACTGTTTCTGCACCTTCTCAGCATGAGGCTCAATTTCAATCCTCAGACTCCTCTAGACAATAGGAATTAAACTTCTGGTCTATGTATCAGCCAATAGCTGCACAGGAAACTGTGAATTTTTGTTTTGGGAAGAGATTCAATATTGAAAAGACAGGCATACCCATATGTTAGCATGGTTACAACAATAAAGTCTCTAATTCGATTACATTAGATTTAGCATGCACTCAATTCAAATCAAGTAGCTCCTGTCTCAGGAGTTAACAGCATGTTTGATTTGTAATATCTGTTCCCTGAATATTCAAATTTTCCAAATATTAAAAATCCACACTTGCTGTAGTTGCTGATTGGAACTGATAATGATATTAACTTCAGAGTAGAGAGGATGAAGCATTTCCATTCAGATAACACCTTTTCTTACCTACTTAGGATACTTACATTCTACTTCTAGGCCAGCCCAGGGAAAGACCTTGCCAAGTTCAGGCCAAGACACCTTTTGCTGTGCCCCAAAGCTAGTTCAATTAATGGCTTTATAGATCCAGCTTTCACTGCAGTACTTCTTGCAGCAATTACTACTTAGAGAACTTGCTTTGCAAACAAGAGTGTACTGTTTCATTGAGATAATAGGGCTGTGGGTAGAGACTGTTAAAGAGCAATCAGCAAAACAGGATTGGTAATGAATCTGATGAAACTCTCTGTTTGACTTAGAATATCTATTTTGGAGCCAAGTACGTGCTTGGTATAACAACATCACTGATGCCTCATCTCATTTTCTGTTGCAAGGACTCTATTTCCTGGGCTCAGACAGAAGTTATCTGACTCCTCTTCTTAGGTGACAGTGGAGTCTTTTCTGTGAAAGACATCGGTTAAATCAGAGCGCTTAGCAACAGCAAGCACTCCTGGTATAGAAGTTAGTCTCACCTGGCTTGGGGCTGGATACAGACTAAAACACTTTTTGCAGATATGGCTAGAAAGTGGGTAGTTAATATTCCTTGATCTAGAAAAGTAGATGGCTGCTTTGAACTCAACAGTTTTGTAAGGAAAGGGCTACAAAAGATGCAAATTAATCATACCATTGACATTTGCTTAGTTTTGGTAATGTTTCTTTCATAAAACAGGATTGATATTTAAGATTCATACTTTCAAGATATTTTTAGGTCCTCTTTATCCTGATGTACAGAATAACAGACTTCCTTAAGTAAAGAAAAGTATTAATTACAACAGGTGTTATGCAAGAGGAAAAAATAGCTTCTCAAAACAGACTCAGTTCCACCTTTATTTCCTTGTTTGGCAAGGACCAAATTCTGTCTCCGCTTCTGTACTGCACAGACATTTCAAAACTGGATAGTACTGGACCAGTAAAAATGCCATTACATCAGGCATTACCTCTCCTGTGACTGATTTACTCAACATTAGGAAAACAGACTGCTACTCCCACTGCTACATATATTTATTCAGGAACTGAGTTTTTATAAGTTGGCTAATTAATTTTACTATATTAACATTTTTAACTATGCAATTTAGCTAAAGAAATTGAATTGAATCTTTTCCTTTCATCATTTGTAAAGGTTGTCAATAGGATTTTCTTCAGAACAACAGTGCATGATGTTTATTTCTTGAATTCATCTGAGGAATCACTGATATTTGCACGGTCTACATGATTAGAGAGACTATGTATTGATTCAAGATTGTAAATCCTATCATTTGTATTAGGGGATATTTCATCTTATGATCTCAGTGCTCTGTGCCTTGTGTAAGCACACAGTGACAAGCACCTCCACCCTGACAGAATTTGCTGTCTAGTCAAGATGACAAAAATGTGAGATGAAAAAAGGACAGAGATGTTGCACCCCTGACAAAATACTGTTGCAGACGCTCCAGCTCTGTGTGAAAGCAATGGATTAAATATTTTACCTCATGTTTTGTCTTGCAGCTACCATGCAAATTTATTTAAAAAGTATATTATCATATTAAATAGAAACCACTGCAGTACATTGAAATTAAAACCAGATCATCTCCAATAACAACCTGTTATACAGTTGAATGCCAGCTGGCAACTAAACCCCACACAGCTGCTTGTTCGCTTGCCTCCCAGCGGGATGGCGGAATCAGAAAGGTGTGAGAAAACTCGTGGATTGAGATAAGAACAGTTTAATAATACAAAAAAAAAAAATAATGGCAATACTACTATTACTACTACTACTACTACTACTACTAAATTGTAATGAAAAGGAAAATAACAAAAAGAGAGAGAAATAAAGCCCAAGAAAAACAATTG
This sequence comes from Tyto alba, assembly GCF_018691265.1. Classification (NCBI taxonomy): domain Eukaryota; kingdom Metazoa; phylum Chordata; class Aves; order Strigiformes; family Tytonidae; genus Tyto; species Tyto alba. The sequence goes on along the minus strand of NW_024881282.1, from coordinate 20,759,506 downwards.
AGGAAAATGAAAAAAAACCTGCTCATCACCAACTGATGCCCAGCCTGTTCCTGAGCAGTGGCCCCCTGGCCAGATTTTCCCCTAGTTTATATGCTGAGCATGACGTCATATGGTATGGAATATCTCTTTGGCCAGGTTGGCTCATCTGTCCTTGCTGTGCCCCCTCCCAGCTTGTGCGCTCCCAGCCTCTGCTGGCAGAGCAGTATGAGAAGCTGAAAAGTCCTTGACTTAGCGTAAGCACCACTCATCAACAACTAAAACTCCAGTGTGTTATCAACATTATTCTCATCCTAAATCCAAAACATAGCACTGTACCAGCTACTAGGAAGAAAATTAACTCCATCCCAGCCAAAACAAGGACAGAACTCAAACTCATTTTGAATTACCTGGCCTTCCCCTCATCTGAGTATTACTGATAAAATAAAGTTTAAGAGTAGAGTTTTGGTTACTTTTGCTAAATGCCATCATGACCACTTTTTTAATCATGGTACAAAAATTTATAGTGACCACAGAGATTTTCCACATAAAAATATAATCACCCACTATGTTATCTCTCTAATGACAGTATTGATAAGTGCGTTTTTGTAACTCTTATTGAGCAAAATGGAAAACAAGTATGTTCAATTTTTCCTGTAGTGCACCACAGCAAACTCTACTCTAGCACTGACAATAACATAATCTTTAAAATAATGGCATAAATATATGCTATGCATCAATAAAATGGTAGCTTAACATGTATTTCTATAAATTAACTATACATTACACCTAAAAAATAAAAACTATGACAAAGAAATTGAATATAAAGTTGGAAAAGGTGGGAGCTTTTTGCAATTCCTACCGGATAACATTTAGAATTTCTGACCATTTCCAGTCCATGCCCTACTCCCTAGCTAGAGCCTGATCACAATTTTCAAATTTCTTATTTGATTAAAGATGAAACAAGAAAATTTCAAAAAACAAAGCAAAACTGTTTTGCACTCATGAAATAAATTTTGCAACATAAAAAGTAAGGAGAAAGTTTTAGGGCAATTAATGTATTTCCCAGCACAGGTAATGAAGAGCTTTTAATTCAATTACATTTTCATTCTAAATTACTTAATTACTATTACACTTCATTCAATTACATTTTCCTCACAACTTGACATATACAGAAATGTATATTTGGAAAAGTTTAGTAAACAGTCAGTTCATCCATATGGGCAATTTATGTACAGAGAAACGTGAATTCTCATAACTGTTTTGTCTGAGCAGACATGACGGCACAGGCAAGGCTTTTAACTGTAAGACATTTTAAAAGCCAAAAAAAGAAGTATTTTAAAATGTATGAGACCATTGTACAGAACATATATGGAGATGTCACTAAAAAGGAAGTAGGACAACTATTAGAGCAAAAAATGAATAGACAAAAGAGGTGACAGAGGTTTTGAGTTATTAAGGAAATAAAGGTGTGAAGATCTGATACAGAACTGTGGAAGGCCTTTGAGGAATGGAGATCAGAAGGACTTTACATTTCCTTCTGTGGACAGGGCAGGTAGGTTTCTTAAATTAAAGGACTAACAGTGGGAAAATGAATGTTAGACAAAAAGGAATGGAAGAAATTGTAGGAGTGGTCATATGCTTCTAGAATTTATAGGCTCAGGGATTTGTAAAACTAGTAGTAAGGCTACTAGCAGGATCTTTATGGATCTTAAAGTCTTCAAAGACCTGCAAAGAATCACCGAAACCATTGGATTTCTTGTTAGGTCACACCAAGGGAAAGAAAATTGTTGTACAGCTTAGCCATAGGCTATCGTATCATTCTCCTGAAGAATGATACATCCAATTCTGACTCTGTCTTCTACATACTGGTCCTCTATGACAAACCCGAATGGAAGCAGTTTCTGTGTGGAGTAAGAAAGGGAATCAATAAAACAGCGGAACTCCTAAGGTACAATTCAATATTAATACTCCTGAAATTGTCTGGCAGCCAAACCTCTTCATTCTAGGAGAATGTGTCTGTTTTATGGGAAACTGCTTGTTCCACAATATTTATTGTCCTTTCATAGTCTTGTTGTGCTCAGAGGTCCCAATCTGGATGGTGGCCTTGTGCCAGACATTGCAGAAACACACAAAAGGTATTTATTAGCTGCAAGTACTGACATGACAGGCAGTACATGAACTGCAATGTGACATAGACGTGATGTAAACAAATGTATGTCTTAGGGAGCCATTATTTGAGAACAGTGGTTACTTTTCTGTCTCACTGATTTCTACCAGAGCTTGGCAGGCTTAGGTCATTTTAATGTCAGTCTCAAAACTGACATGTCCTAAGAGTCCCACATGGAAAAATGGCAGTTCAGGAACTCTGCACAGGGAATGTTTCTAATCAGATGGCTGGATTTCATACATGAATGTACATGCAGTTATTTGTAAATGAAACACAGGAATAGGAATTAAACCCAAGTTGTTCAATTTCTCCATCTCATGGTTATTTCAGTAGGCTGGGCTTACTCTGAGTACTAAATTGCAGAGTCGGTGCATGCCTCAGTGTGCCACCCATCACCCATGTCAGCACCCTTCTGGGAAAGTGGATTTTGAGCAGGAGAGGGCCTGCAGGCATCACTTGTAAGCACCTGGGCACCTGAGATGAAGGTTGGAGCTCACACACAGTCAAGGGTGTGCATATGGATCCAAGCACTGGGAAGTCCCTGGGTCCCACATTTTGGAAATGTTATTTGCTGTCCTCAGTATCCTCAACCTCAAGCATTCTGTGTCAATTTACACTATTCTAAGAAATGTTACAGTAATTTTTCACTAAGTATGTGAATTTTTGTAATAGCATTGTCGAGTAAATGATGATCTCAAGATATATAAAAAGTCTTTAGGGAGATTTAACCTCTTCTATGAAGTCAGCTGATAGCACTAGAAAAAACAGCGAGTTTCATGGACAGAGTCCTTTCTCAGGTCACACCTGAGCTACACAAACTGTAAATTTCACCAGTTCTATCATTCATCGTTCCTATTTCCTACATTAGAACAGCTCTGCTTGCTCCTGGGAGCAAAAATACATGCCAAAAGCCCAGGAAGACATGCAGTTGAATGTCACTGATTGTGTCCGGGCTCAGAAAAGACAATGGTACATCAGGCCACTAGATCAGAACATCTGGTTTTCCTTTAGCAGAGGGTTTGCCAAGAGAAGCTTCATTCAAGTTTCCCTATACAACCTAAAACTAGCAAAGCAGAATTAGGAGCTGCAGTCAGAATCAGGAGCTGCAGTCAAACCCTTGTGAGCTCATCTGTCCACAGTTCTTAAACTTGCATGTACACTATAATCTCCCTGTACTCAGATTTTAAAAAACGCTTGGTCAATATTATAAATTATTACAACAGTAAAAACTTTTTATTTAAATAAGTGTTCTTCCAAACTCTTTTACATACCCATGATTTGATTCATCATCTAATTCAGATCAAATGATTTAAGAAAATACATTACATATATATATAAGTATATATCACACAACTAAAAAGTTTTACTTTCTTTGATAACAATTTTTCTGCAGTAAGTATGTTTCTTTTCAACTATTACTCTTTGCATAAAATATTTAAATATTCACTATCTGATAGAGACAATGGGAATGACTGTGGCCTGACTGGAAGCAAATTATATTTAACTTAATGGAAAAATAGCAAAATACAGCTGTTCAAGATTATTCAGAGTAGAAACTACAGAATATTGTTGTTCTGACATGAAAATACTTTAGTGAAAACCAGGATGAGAATTTGTGAATAATTAAATATTTTATTTCATTTGAGTTCTAAAAAATGTAACATTTTCAAAATGGCAACTAATTCTACAGAGAATACACTGTTAATCATAAAAAGCACGTAAAGGCTGTACAAGTTCATTAGTATATGTCTCTGCAGTGAAGGAGAACTCTTGCTGTGAATGAGTGTTCTTTACCGTACATTTTTATTGCTGTCTAGCCTGGTTTTAAATGTTCCAAATGATTTGACATCTCCAATTTAATAAGGCATGCTATTACAGAGTCTGTTAAGTCTCACTGTCAGAAAGTGTTACTTGATTTTCAGTTAAAATTTTGCTTTCTTAATTGATCACATTCCTAGTTTCATATTGTTTATATTTCCTTAAGTAATCCCCTCCATCTTCAGTGCCTGAATTTGCCAAGTGCTTAGTTGTTTACACAAGTATCTGATCATATAATCAGTTAATTTCTTTCAAAATACATAAAATATTTTAGATCTAGACCAGTATCACTATCGTCAGCCAACTAATGTGTATATATAGTAAGATTATATACAGTTGGCTTTTCTACATTTTCTAATAGAGTTCAATATAAATAAATTGACATTATCTTACAGAAAACTTTGAAAAATATCTTAAAAATATTTTAAAATATTTTGTCTATATTAATTATTAACTGTCCATGAGAACCCAAGAAGATTAGCAGAGTGGTATGTCTGTGATAAAAGTTTCTGGAATACAGGTAGAGTACTCAGTAATTACAAGTAAACCAGAAGAAGAAAATACCTGCAAATGACATTTGGAAAATGCTGTATTATTTTTTGTCTCACTGTAGGAATTGTCATATTTATTTCAGTGCCAGAAATACATGTGCATAAAAGAGAAACTGGAATTAAACACTACACTCTAGCCTAAATGTGCAGAGACCTTCCCAGTCCTCATTGCCTATGTCTTTATGTCCAGCTGAAGTGCAGGCACAAGAGCAGGCTCAGCATTTGTCCCATTCTCAGGAAGAACCATGCCTAGAACACAAACTGATGGACTGGAAGTTGTGTGCTTGGCCCTCCGTATACCAGGTTCATTCCTTTCATGATAAGGTGATCCATAGGTCGTTCTAAGGCTTAGTATTAGGGCTTGACTTCCCTCTTGTTAGTGACTCAAACCGAAGGAAGGTTTAGCATGGCTGGCAGGAGAACATGGGATTGAGTACAGATTCAGATCACGTCTGACTGACAGTGCATCCGAGACTATAAAGACCTGTCTCCCTCTCTCACTCACACTGTGCTTAAAACTTTTTTGCATGGTAGCTGCAAGACAAACCTGTGCTACATGCCAAGTAAGGCAACTAGTTATCCCAGGGAGTACTCTTGTTTCATGACTATCTGTCCTTAACACAAAATACAGCCCAATTGCCTTGACCTTTCTTCTTCCAGTAGACCATGATAGCTATGGCATCCACTGAAACCCACGGAAATGTGGGTTTGTCCACCAGAGGCTAAAAAAATTTAGCAATAATCTTTGGCACATGATCGTTCCTGGCATTATGATAATGTAGTATAACCTAAATAATAAAATAACTGAATTAATGTGGGGTTTCTCAACAAGATTTGTTAGTTCATCAGAAATGGTAATCATCTGATCAGGTGCGTTTTTCACACCTCAGTTTTACAGTACTAGCATGACAATCTATGAAATACAGTACTGACCTAAAAATATTCATCCAAGTCTTCACTGATTACAGGGTCAACACAATGGATCAGTATTATGGGTGACGCTCTGAGGATGAGTCACCTAATTATCTATGTGATAGCAGGGTAGGACAGCTAAAGACTGTTATATTCAGGACAAAATATGATATCAGTCTCATTAACTTATTTTTCTCTATGGTATATAAAGATAATGGAAAAGTAAAAATGCAAAAAGAAAAAAAAAAAAAAAAACTCAGAAATCACTAAGGCAGCAATGCAAGCAAAATATTACAGTTGTGAAATCACATCAGTTATGTAACAAACTGAGAAGCCAAACACCTCTTGTTAATGCCTCCTACTGAGCAGCTAATCTCTATAAAGCTTTCAGATGCTCAGTGTGTATAGAACATTGTTACACAGATTAGCTCAACACCATCCAACTTTTCCAAATTGTTTGCCAGTCATGCAGCCTCTAGTCATGTCAATATAGAATTTATATGTTGGGCAATTAGTATGGGAGATACTTAAATAATTTTAAGAATCAAATTAAAAAATATAGATCCTCAAAAGTCCTGCTCACTTGTCCAACAGATTTAGGCATACTAATATTCTTGCAGTTAAATTATCTGATCACCATTGGACATGAACACAATCAAAATCTCCTGAGACCATCTCACAAATAAAGTCTACAAGGATAAAGAGGGGCCACGTGAAGAGGTACTGATGTCCTTTTACTGAAGAAAAAGTGGTTACAGGACTCACCTGGGTTGTTGCACTCCCAGATTAAAATTCCTCCTTTTCCTGGGAAAATCTGATCTCATATCTTCTCCCAGAGATCCCTGCTGTAGTCAACAGATTATAGTATATTTGATGTTGCAAATCTTTTATTGCCTCTTTTTCTTGTTTGTTCTACTTCATATAAATTCATTAAATATTAACTGGAGTAGAAGCTACAAGAGAAGCTTCTGTCCCAAGGTGAGTGCTGTAATGTGACAGCTAAAGCATGTGTTTTAACTAGTCCAATAAAAAAATTAGTTTTTCCATATAAATCAAACCGTTTCAATTACGAATACTGAGAAATGGACAATTTAGCCTATGCCACAATAAGGATTTGAAATAGAACAATGAGAGTAAGGAGTATTCTTGCATTCAATGTATTCAGTATTTTTCTTAGTCAAGTATTTTAGGATCTGATAGTGTCTAGAAGGATGAATTTTCGTCTCATATGATAGCATCTGGTCTAGCAAAACTGATGGCCTTGAAATTAAAATGTTATAAGCTATGAGTCAGTTGACCATTTTAATATTATGCAGTCATTTTAATAAATTAAGACAACAAGGTAAAAGAGGAATATATTTTTTCCCGTGAAGTATTTATCTTCTATTTGTCAGAAGCGTAAGAGATATTAATAATGAGTTTTTCAGAAGAAATCACTAGTCTAAAATTATTTGTAGAAGAAAAAGATACTCTGCTTTGACAACATCAGATGGCCAACCGCAAGACAAAACTTAAAAACAAAAATGATACTAAGGTTTGTCAAAATCTCTCTTCTGTTGGGAGAGAAACTGGAGGCTGTATTTTATGTGTGTCTAATGAGTGCTGTGTAAAGGGAGATAACCGCTTCCCATGGCCTTTGCCTCTGGCCACGTTTGCACAGCCCGGGAAGCTCTTGGCCTTCACTGCTGCCAGGGTCGCTGCTGGCTCATGCTCAGCTTGCTGCCCACCAACCCCCAGGGTCTTCTCCACAGAGCTGCCCCCAGCACGCAGAATCAGCCTGTGCTGGTGCCAGGGGCTCTTCCTTCCCAGGAGCAGGACTTTGCATTTATCTTTCTTGAATTTCATAAGGTTGGACCATACCTCCAGCCTGTCTAGGCTCCTCTGAATATCAGTTTGAGACCTGAAAGTATTGAATCGTACTCCCAAATTGGTATTATCTGCAAATTTAGTGAGCAAGCATTCTGCTACCTCTTTTAAGTCACTAATGAAGCGTTAAAAAGGATCAGTCTCAGGATAGACCCCTGCAACTAATGGCCTCCACATAGAGTACAACACATTAGTAACTACCTTCTGAGTCTGAGCATCCAGCCAGTTTTTAATTTTTACTTACGTGGTTGTCCACCCTTCATGGCTGTAATGTTCTAACTAGAGTACATGGATATTGTGGGAGAATGTCAAAAGCCTTGCTAAAGTCAAGGTAAATGACATCCTGTGCCAGATGTCATAAAATTCCAGACTTTTTATGATAGAAGGTAATCATAGAACCGTAAAATCATAGAATACCAGGTTGGAAGGGACCTCAAGGATCATCTGGTCCAACCTTTCTTTGCAAAAGCACGGTCTAGATAAGATGGCCCAGCACTCTGTCCAAATGTATTTTAAAAGTGTCCAATGTTGGGGAATCCACCACTTCCCTGGAGAGTTATTCCAATGGCTGATGGTTCTCACTGTGAAAATTTTCCCTCTTGTTTCCAGTCAGAATCTCCCCAGGAGTAACTTTACCCATTACCCCTCATCATTTCCATGTGACTCCTTGTAAAAAGGGAGTCTCCATCTTCTTTGTAGCCACCCTTTAAATACTGGAACACGGTGATAAGGTCTCCCCTAAACCTTCCCTTCTCAAGGTTGAACAAACCCAGTTCTCTCAACCTTTCCTCACATGGCAGGCTTCCCAGTCCCTTGATCATCTTTGTGGCCCTTCTCTGCACCCTCTCCAGCCTGTCCACATCTTTTCTGTATAGCAGGGACCAAAACTGAACAAAGTATTACAGGTGTGGCCTGACAAGTGCTGAGTAGAGTGGAACAATGACTTCTTTATCTCTGCTGGTGATGTCCTTGTTGATGTAATCCAGCATCCTGTTGTCTTTCATTGCCACGGCAGCACACTGTTTACTCATATTGAGCTTGTTGCCCACCAAGGATACCCAGGTCTGTTTCCACAGAGCTGCTCCCCAGCCAGGTAGATCCCAGCCTGTGCTGCACTTCTGGATTATGTCTTCCCAGGTGCAAGACCATGCACTTGTCCTTGTTGAACTTCACAAATTTCTTGTTAGCCCACTCCTTCAGCCTATCCAGGTCTTCCTGAAGGGTGGCTCTCCCTTCTGAAGTGGTCACTTCCCCACTCAGTTTGGTATCATCAGCAACCTTCATCAGGGTACACTTGATCCCTTCATGTAGATCACTTCTGAATACATTAATTACGTTGGTCAGGCATCATTCACCCATGGTAAATCCATGCTGACTGTTCCCTACTACCTTATTCTCCTTCATGAGCCTTGAAGTATCTTCCAAGAGGGCTGGCTGCACCATTTTCCCAGGGACTGATGTGAGGCTGAACAGGCTGTAATTCACCAGACTGTCCCTCTGACCTCTTTTTTTTTTGAAGACAAGTGCAACACTTGTATTCCACCAGTCATTGAGGATCTTCTCAGTCTCTATAACCTTTCAAAAATCGCAGAGGGTGACTTTGTAAGAGAATCAGACAGTTCTTTCTGTTCCTATGGATGCAGATCATGTTGCCCTTTGTCACCTTTAAGTTTCAACTGAAGCTGAGCTTTGGCTTTCCTGACACAGGAAGCCTGACACATTTCCTGGCCCAGACAATGCTTTTAAATTTCTTCTTGCAGTGGAAGCCCATCACAACTAATCTGTCTGGCTAAGCCAGTCTACTTATCTTCCTGAGTATCAGCAGAGATTTTATGAAATTAAATTAAATTCTACTCAATTTAGTCATGTTCATTTAACGCTGAAGGCATCTCAAGCAATGAAGTTTTGAAAAAGTCTCTCTCTTTCATCATCCTTCTCAATTTCTACAAGAAGACTAAAGTTTATTCATTTTACAACATACGTGTCTGGTTCACGTTCTCCTTTATCAGGTTAGCTTGTTTGCTAGTATTTATCACACTGTCCAGTTTTTTGGGTTGGGACAGGAAATGTATGCATGGATTAATTTTATGCCAAAGTTTGCTGAAGCTCTGTTCATAATTTCATTATTTTAATCTGGGTCTGTGAATAGACATGCCACATGATTTTTGTATACTGCAAGTTATTATTTAATGAGAGATTTTAAAATGCTTTACAGAAAAAGAAAACAATTTTTATCCTATAAAAGAAATTTCAATGTCTAAATAACAATTTTGTCAATTTTGAGTGGGCTCAAAGGGCTGTGCTATAGAACTATGCTAATCAATCACTAAAGCATCAACACCCCTATGCACTATACTGCAAAACTGTTTTCCTAATAAAACTACATACTACAGTCATGTTACGTTTAAAGTTTTAAGCATAAACTCCCTTCAGAACTGTACTATGAAAATACCTTTTTATATGTTTATCATCATTTTTATATATATGTTTATCAAACTCAGTAAGAATATAACTTGTTTCTTGTATTAGTTTAAGAGAAACAGTTGTTAATATTTTATTAGCTATTACTATTCTAATATTGTTATCAGGAAAAAAAATTTAATGTATTTTTTTAAAACTAGGACCAAATACTTTTAAAGTATTAGCTAACAATACAGTATCTATTATCAATATTAAATATAGTAAGTAGTGTAATCTCTATATAATATACCTAGAACACATAATTAATAAATATAAAAAGTATTATCACAGCCCACAGACTAGTATTTACCAAATAACTCACGACTACACAGGATAATGTTTCACAACTACTTTTAAACTCTTCCCAATAACGGGTATGTTTAATTGGATAAGAAGGATATATATGACTCAACTGATTTCCTAAATAGCAAATACCTATTTGTCAAGCTTGGAACTCAAGAACCATAAAAATCGATTTCTCAGAATATACTGTTGCCTCTTTTTCAAACAATAATCAAAAACTTGGAAGCATAAATGCTTAATTCCATCAGGAAAAGGGTTTGATGATAGTGTTGGTAATTTCTGGCCTTCACACACATTATTTACAAACACTGTTTCATTAGACACAGGAAAGAACTGTGATGCTTCAATTGTACTTCCAGACTTTGAACATGCAGCTAATGCCTATGGTCTTTCTTAGAGGCTAGCAGTGCTTCTCTGGATGATATTTCTGGTATCTTCAGAGTTACTTCCTGTCTTGACAGATACACTCTACTAAAACAATACCCAGCAAGAGAAGTTCTCTGTTCTTAATGATCTCACACATACTTTTGCTGAGGATTGTGACATACATGTGTACTTTGCAGTAATGTTCTTATAGCTGATTAGCTGAAATATAGATATTTCCCTAAAATTATCTCAGACGAATGAAGGCATTCCAGTTAAGTCAGTATTTAACCAGGCATGCCAAGAATGCAGATTCTTTAACAGAGAATAAGGAAAACCCTTACAACCACGGCACTGACAGTCCACCCTGGGAAAGAATGCAAACCTGCACTACTTGAAGCATCCCTCAGCAGATCAAGGCATTTGATGTCTTCCTCACAGATAACTAGTAGGAGATAGGAGTTCCTAGCAGTGGAGTTTCTGATGCTATTTTTTCAGTCCTGACTGATACTAGAGAATACCCAGTTTCATACAAAGAAACTAAACCAACAGAAAATAATTTTTAAAACTCTTTAAAATAAAAGCCTGAGACACACAGAAAAACAATTTAAGTTACTCATGTTCTCTGATGTGCAATCACTAAGTGCATATCTTCCATGTGACCTGTACAACAGAAAACTTATATGTGATCTAAGATGTTCTGCATTGTAATCTGTATGACTGTAACAGTACTGAAAAGAATTTATGGGAATTCAAGCACTAGTAACTATATTAGTAAGTAGTACTTAAAATTAAGCTCCTTTCTTTACAGTAAGAGAAATTAGAGTATAGAAATGCTTCTATGAAGATAAAATGGCCTTCATTTAGTGACAGAGATGTAATAACAAAGGCAATGGGAACTTTAAAATAAGACTTTCTTCAGTAGCAAGGGCAGAGCTGTAGGAATTTACTGTTACAGTTTTCCTTGTAACAAGTCTATTCAAATCACCTGTGTATCATGACTGCATGTTAGGAACAAATTAGCTTAGCTTCAATATTCACTGATGCATTTTATTGCATTCTGACTAAAGCTACATCTTGCAGACTTCTGAAAGTTACGCTTTAATTTACCACATGCAAAATTACATTATAAATATTAAAACATATACGGCAGTGGAAAGTTATTAAATTTATTCCTGAATAATATAGCTGCTCAGCCTCAAGCACAGAGTACTAATAATTACCGCTGAGTTGGAGTTAACTGGGCAAATTGTTAAATTTTAGATGCTGATAAATAGGAGAAGGAAGCTAAGATAAACTAGCAACTGTCAGCAATATTTTAACACTAAGGTATTCTGTATGAAATAAAATTACAGCAAACACAATTATAAAATATAAACTAAACAGAGACTATGAGACAACAGTACAGTACATTCTCTTAGAATGGTTAGAATTCACCTCAATATAAGGTATAAACAACCTCAGTATTTTAAAGATTATTACCAATACAGAAGTTACATATCAGGAAATATGCTCAAAGATAGATATTTTTTATATACTTTCAACCAAAGTACAAATTACAGTTGAGAAGGAAGAAAAAAGAACCATCTGTTACATACAGAGAGCTGATGTACAAAGAAAATAAGTGAAGTGATGAGGCAGGGAAAATAAGAGACTATGAAAAGAATGGAAAATTAAAGAGGACACTTACTGGGGAAAACCACATCACTTTAAGAATCCAAATTGTCAAAGAAAAATTCACAACTAGGATGATAAGCAGGAGGAGAACAAACAGGTAGAGGCAACGCTTTCTCCAGCCATAAATTCCAATTTTGTAGACATATTCATTCTTCGGCCTCTCTAGGCTAGTGCCTGGTGTTGTTGTAGTATATTGTTCACGTACCATCTGCTATGTAAAGAAAAAAAAAAAAGGGACTGCTTAGTTGTTTGAGTTAAAATAAAAATATTTATATCAAACCCTGAGGAAAGTATGAACATATAATTAAAATACCAAGTTACAAGAAAATAGAAACCATTGTGAAGTTTTACTTGGAAAACAATTTCATCATCTCCCATTCAAATTACACTTATATCTTACTTTTTGGTACACACAATGTGAGGTTTTAACCTGCATCAATTGCCATTTTCAGCAGGCTTAAATTTATTTTATCCTATATAGAATGGCAACATTTTCCTCCAATTTTTCATAATATTCTAATTATCCCATCACAAAATATTTCATAAGATTGTATCATAATCTGTGGCTCACAGAACAATATTATATTACTGTAAAAATAATTACAAGTGGTAACAGTACTTCGTAAGCACAGATTTAATACTTCTACATATTCCTTCCTCAATTCAGTAATAAAATGCATTCTTTGTGTAGCAAAATTTAACTGTGTATCACTGGAATGCCAAGATATGTTAAGCTTCAGAATCTGTACATAAAGAAATTAATTAGTTCTCAATAATGTAAAGGAAATAATGATTTCTCAATTTATCAGATATTCATTTTCAAACATTACTTACTGGGTTTAAACAACTTCCTTCATTTTATATTATAGCTCTTAAAGGAGCATTGTTTGAATTTAAAGAAATCTTACCAGATTGCACTTCCTTAAAACATGAGGATATTCACTAACTTCCACCTTTACAGCACATAGATCAACAACTCAAACAATTCATTAAAGCTTACAATTTCAGCCAAGATAGTAAAATCTCAGCAGCTGAAGCTGCTTATCTAGAACAACAGTGGGCAACATGTGTCTCATTTCCACCTATATAAATAAATAAAAAAAAAAAAAAAAACCAAAAAAAAACAACCATAGATGTCGAGAAAATAGGTATTGTAAGCACCTTCCATGAGCCAGATATATCCACAGGCTTTTTACATCAAAAAACTGGTCAACTTTCCTACGATATAGTGTTCCCCAATGAGAGTGCTTTCAGACAGGTTTCACACAAGGTCTCCTCTCAAGTCTGAATTTACTCCTGGGAATGAGATCACTGTGTTCTGCTCACACAGCTTTCAAAACGTGATTAAATTACATCCTTGCTCAGCTACTGAATTACTCTAAGTCGTTAAAGAAGCTCTTATCAAGTCTCCTGCAGTGTCACCCCGTGTCTGTAACAAGCTTGTAGCTCTCAGTTCTAACCCTCATCTTTAGAAAGATGTCATCTTTTGTTTCTGTAGCCTTGAACTACAAGACAGAGAATGCAATATAAACTTAAAATTGAATGAAAGTTCATGTATTATCTCTTTCCATATATGCAGTATTCATCTTATTTCTGCACTTCCATTCAAAATCTTTTAATTTTATGTTTGTTTATACTAAAAAATGAGACTTGAACATAATGTAACTGTGCTACAATCATTATGGGACAATATACTAAGTGATTTTTTGCAGCTATCAGTCTCAGTTGCTCATGATACTGTGTATATAAATCTTCATCTGATGATAATACTGAAAATAGTATAATGATTTATTAGTGGAGAATCACAGATTCTGAAATAACTTAGCTTAACATCACTGCAAAACACTGTAGATGTACAAGATGTTACTTAATATTCACCACATGAACTATGTTTAAAACTATCAGATTATGTTTTTCAGTTCTGGGTATTACTCAAACACCTAGTAGTGATTATGGGATACTGTTTATATATGAATTGCTACTATTTTTTTTCAGTTTTCTTGCTAATCATTGTATAGTAAACCATATCATTCCCATAGGAGTTGCCCTTTATCTGAAACCTACTTTACCATGCTTTGCCACTTAATATGAATTGGGACATTTAAACACAATGGGTTTCATGAAATTCTTAGAAAAACCTTTACTTTTACTTCCACAGAGAATTCTCCTGAACACTGTAACTTAGAGGACAGGATGCAGTAACTGTTATCTGGTGGCACCAACAGATATACTTTGAGAAATAACCCACGCAGCTCTTGCTCACGTATAGTACAATTATCTAATAACCTAACACAGGGTATCCTCTGAGTTTCTTACTGTTTCCTTCATTACACATACTTGTTAGGTGTTAGTGTAACAAGAAACAAGACAGATGACAGCTACTGAAATTTCTGTAGTAACAGAAGCCCCTTTACAAGACAGACTGCCTTTTTTTTTTTAAAGGAGATAAAACCCACTTCTAAGTACACTTAAAAGGTTATTTCAATATGGCTGTGGGAAAATGGACCATTCTTCATAAACTGCAGGGTCTCATGAAGTTAGCTGAGCCTTCGACAACAAATTTAACTGCGGCACCTAAGCGCTGCCTGTTCCTTGTATGGCTGTTTGATACATCTTCAAGGTAAATTTGGCAATTGAAACACCATTTGATAAAGAGTAAATTATTTATGTCAGCTTCATCATGGTGGTCTCTGAGGTTGGGATTCATCTTACAATGTTAGATACCAACAAAATAGCTTTCAATATCTAAGCCAGTCAACCTGGACTCCCTTTATGGTCAATGGAGATAAATCTACCCCTGATGGGAATTATTTATCTGGCTTATTTTAAATGTGTATTTTAGACATCCAACGAACTACACCTTAGATGTGTTCAACTTCTCTCCAAAAAAAAAAGGAAATAAAGGAGCTTAGGGTGACTTTTTCATATGTACATACCTACACATTTTAGACATAAGTATTTGGTCAAATTCATTCCAACAAGAATGATTTCCAGAAATATGTAATTTAACAAGCAGATAGGCTTCTTTTGATTTCTGTTCTCCTCTGTTCCATTTTTACCCTGTTGTAAAATGCTTATAGTGTGTGTTGAGGGTTTTATACATAATGTATTATGTACTGCTATTTAATGAGGCAAGGTCAAAATCCATTATGCATTTCACCAAAAAGCCTATGAGTTTAATGATTTGTTTTCAGCCCTTCAGAAATTCCACAGGCGATATCTCCTAGCACTGTGTTACTAAAGCTGCCCTCTAAAAATGCGTAGTCATGACAGAACATTTCCTTGGATCTATTCCACCTTTTCCATGCAAGACTTGGAGACTGGTTTTTGTGATTTGCATGATTCAGGCCCAGGAGATTTTTATACCAATACCTAGATACTGAAAATCTATCCATCAATAATGTTACTGTTGGATTTAGGTTAGTTTGGGCATGAAGTTCAAAAAGCTGTTCTGATAGCTCTGGAATATTCAGTTAAGAGAGCTGTGTTTTGAAGAAGGAATTTGCAAACTTATCACTAAGCCTGCTTTGGAAAGCAAACCTGAGAAGCATGTTAATTGTGTTATTTTCAGGAATTATTTATCTGTAGGAATTACTGAAGACAATACTATTTCAATTAAAATAAGAAATCTCAGTTTATTTCAATTGTAAAAATATGTTTTCACTGTTTTTGTTATTAAATGCATATGTTATTTTCTTGAATGTAAATAAAATTCTCCTTAATGCACAGTTCATAGCTGTATTATTCGAGTACTTTGTCATGTTGTCATAAAGCAGCTAATAATAATAAACTATTAGAAAGCATAATTTAAATATAAAATTATTTGGTTAATACTAATAATTTTATATTTTTGGACTGTTTCCAACTGTGTTGGGATTTTCAGCAAAGGGACAAAACCCTTAGCACTGAAGAGAACCTTTTCAAATCAGAGTTAAGGAGAACTAGTGAGGTTTCATGAAGAGATTTGCACCACTGATGCTCATACTGTACACATTCTTTTGAAAGTGAATTTCAGTTATCAATGCTGCTACTCTTTTCTCTTCACATGAAGTACATTCATTCACATGTAAGAAAATTCTCCGTATATGTAGGGATGAAAGAGGTGACAGTACTAAATGAAAACAGTTCACTAGAAAGACCATTTTAACCATTTAAACTAAATTCTTGTGCCATTATAAACAAACTGTAAAGTGAAATAAAACAACCTGTCAACTCAGGCAAGTGAGAACTCCTTTTACAATCTGCATACAGTATCTTCATGGACCATTATGTTCATTAATGTTCTTTTTATATAATGCATTGGGCTAGATGGGTATTATTATACAGTATGAACATCAGAAGTACATTAAGACTTCACACTTTGATGGCATTTAGGGATGAACACTTCTGTCTTTGTGGAGGACAGAAGCAATCCACTGATTAACCAACAGGAAATAGGTGCAGCTGGAGTATTTTTCTGACAGTGGAAAAACAGTTGAGGCAAACCTGTTGTTCAAATAAAAAGATAGAAAAGAAGGGAAACTTTTGGAATCCATATGGAAGAGCTTTCAAAGTCAAAATTGGAAAGGCAGGGAAAACTCAAACTCTCATGACTAGATAAAAATTTTCTAATTCCTTTCAACCCTCCCCTGTTTCAACATATTGTATTGAATCTTGACCAGCCTTGCTTTGCTCAGATTTGTGTATTATATAGTACATTACAGTTTGAATTGTAAACTAGTGTCATCAGCTAAAAAAAACTGGATCCCTGCAGCAGAATTTGTAGAAACTGGCAAAGAAATTCATATGGCCTAGTTAACTGTTTGCATATCCCGCAGTGCAAATTTACATAGTAACTATGACATAGTCACAATTAACAGCTTTGCACATTTTAAGTACCACTGCAATAGCTGAAAGGTAATCACTGACAACATAGGAAGAAGCGCTATATTAGAAATTATTATTTGTCTAATATCAGTGTACTTTTGAATCTCATAATAAAAATGTTTTTAAAATTTTGGTTTAAATCTTTCAACTTGATGTATTTTTCCTCATTTAACAAGCTCCCAAAACATCAATTGGATCAGAAAAAAGTAATTTTCCTTATACTTTTTTCAGAATCAAAAGGCCAAGCAAAAATACTAGACAGATTTTTTTGTAAATTACTTTTAATTTCTGCATGCCTTAACATTTTAAGGAGTAACTAGTTTCTGGTATGAGAAAACTCATGTCTTTCATGTAAAATGCCTTAAAGAGCTTTAATTAAAAAAGAAATGTGAACTTTCTCGTTCTGAAATTCAGTCACCATTACAACTAAGTTTCCTTGAGTGACCTTAAGTACCATAATGTGGAAAAAAAAATAAAATTTCACAATTATTTACTTTCCTGAGATTCCCAACATACATATTACTCTGTCTTGGTGGACAACAAAAATTTTTTCAAAAACACAGAACTCAGAATAACTGATGTAGAAGTGATTGGATAATGATGTGGGTGAGACACCCACATTTGGATGAGTGTCTCATCCACAAGGCTACTGGCTAGACCTCATGGAGCTTTCATTATTAATTATTACTACAGATTTTAGAAGTAATTTTTTCAGAAGAGATAAAAGAGCTGTTTTCACCTAACAATGAAAGACTGAGATCCAATCATGGTGTCAAGGTCATTTAAGTGTTTACACAAAGGACTGCAAGTCCACTAGAAGAACAGAAGATACATATTGCAGTCAATATCAGAGTAGAAATTATTGCAGGCTCTTCTGGCTGTGAGGTTTCTCTCTCTCTCTTTTCCCTCGACTTAAAAATACTTCACATGTGAAGCAGAAGTCAGAACAGATTCATCCCACTAGGTCCCTCTTTTTCTTTAATCATGCATTTAAACAAAATGTTTATGATTAAGCTAGGTATGAACTAAATGACTCAAATTATGAGTTACTTAAATTCTTAGTTAAGGCTTTCAACTACTACAAACAAAGTAAAGGAGACTGCTTAATCTGCTTTTTTGTCTGAGAGAAGACAGGAGTTTGTTATGGAATGATGGTATACCTGTGTTACTGTGTTCAGTTGTTCACGAGGTGATGAGAGGTAGTCTTTCATTTATCATGTAGCAGTTTTCTCAGAACAGAATCATATAAGTACAAAACATGAAAGTTGGAAGGTACCTCTGGAGATTATCTACTCCTATTTCCTGCTCAAAGAAGGGTTAACTTTGACACCAGAATTGGTAGTTGGGAAAAAAGGTGCAACATACATTATCAGGTATTTATTTTCTTCAACAGCCATAGCGGGTCTATATAGTCCTGCTAAACTTTGATTGTCTGGAGTCTCTGTGGCAGTCCTGCACACAATTTGAAAAAACGGTTACCTTTTTTTTCAAGTTCTTAAATGCTGCTTGGACTACTGTGTTACATTTAGACTACTGGAGTTTTGATCCTTCGTACCCCATTTGATATAACTAGCATGTTTTTTAGTAGCTTCCTGCTTCTGACAGATTCTCTTGTCCTGCTTTTTAGCTATACTGCTTTAGCCATGTCTTTTAAACAGCTACTTACCCTGAGCACCTGATACGGTATTTTGAAATAGTCACATGCCAAAATTTTTTTCCTTTTCACAGGCTGCTTCCTTTCTACATAGTACCCTTTTTTAAGTCAAGAACAACGACAAAGATTCTTCAGGTCTCATTACTCCATCAAAGATACTTACTTGAACATCAACATGGCCAATGTTACAATACACTTGTCGACAACAGCATGAAAGACACCTTGTGCAATGATCAGAATTAAGTCCAGAAATTACTCTGCTTCCTGAGAAACTGATTGCCAAACCAGTCATTTATTGGATATAAATGTTAGAATTAATGATGACATTTATGCTACAATGTAAAAGAGAAAACTTCAGTTTCCCCTCACAGTGTTTCTAATCTACCACAGCAAGTCATAGTCATTGTAATCACCCTGGTCAGGTCATTGGCAATATAGTCTTTAGTATTATCAGTCATATTTACAATATTTTTATTATTATTCTAATTAGATTGCACATTTCAGTCCATGAGCATGTTGATATAACTGCTCAGTTCTTGATACAACTGCTTTATCAATTTCTCTTTACAGTAAACTTCTGTTAACACATGGCACCACTTGCATGTCTCCCTTCCTAACAGCTGCATTTTGCCCAGGTTTTTCTAAATCTTTCTGGTTTCCTACTTTCTTACAGTCTTAATATCTTTCTTTCACCCCTTATACAATTCCAGTCTTCATTCTAATCTCATCTGCCTCTTTGCCTTCACTACACTTTTCCAACTCCTTTTCTCAACATACTTGTCCAGCTGCACGCTGTTATATCTTAAAATATCACCTCTCCCACTGGTAATTCCAAATCCTTTTGTCACATCTGTCCCCAGCCTTTCTCTCTTGGCTGACCAGGCTCAGTTCTTGTTTCTCTTGAGGATCGACCCCCTGTCTCTACCTGCTTCTTTGCCCTCCATGTTTGGTTTTTGTTCGCTTTCCTATCCCACTCTCTTACAGAGACCAGCAGAGGTATAGGGAAATATCTCACGGAGAGTATAGATTCTTATGGGAGACAAGATTTCAACTCTCATTTCCCATTTTCAGACCCAAATCCATTGCAGGGAAACTTGTGCTTCATCTCTATATTCATGACAGAATTATAACTAGTCATTCTGTGGTGATGGCACATTAATGCAGTCTGGAGAAAAGTTGCAAGAGACTAAAGCATAAGCAGAAACGTAGAAGACCAGCTGAAATACTTCTTTCAGGGATGCCAAACTAACTGTGATTTTTAGGGTAAAAAATTAGTTATGTTTGGAGGGATTTTTACAGGGTCATAAAATGCATACTTTAGTACATACCATCCTTGATTTGCTGACCCAGGCTGTTTTTCACGCTAAGAATTTTCCTGCCTTACGAGGTAAGCTAAGCAGGGGCGAGGTGTGTGCTGTGAACATCCGTGTTGTGTCACTGGCAGCATGCACCCTGGAACAGACTGGCCTACAGCACCTGGCACTCTGACAGATGCGGCCACAGCCACTTTCTGGTCTGGGGGATAGCATGGGAGGGCTGCCAAAAGGGCACTCTGTTTCGCTGGGGATGAGAATTAGGTATACAGGTACAAGCTGTATCATGACATTTGTGGAGGATTAGCCTTTGTTAGCGTATTACTCAAAAAAAAAAAAAAAAACAACAGAAAACTCTGTTCAAATGAACATTATCCTAATTTTCCACTTAACAAAACTATTTCTCCTCCACCGGTTTGAGTTAATGAGTTTGTGATACCACTTCAGTGATTTTCGTGAAGTATACTGGACAGAACAGTAATGAGTTCTAAAATAGTAAGCAACAATCATTTTCCAATATAAATTAAATTTGATGGACAGTTCACTACCTTTCTTTTGAGATTACCAAGATTATAAAATCCCTGTGTGGTGAACAAGAATACCATCTGTTATAGTTTCAAAGGAACTTCTCAGAAAAATGCTCTTTTTTTTTTCTATAGAAGGGCATAATTCCTCATTTGAAATAGAAGAAGTTTTACCAACCTGTGACAGTCCAGAAGAAGTGAACAGTTTTGTATCATGTGGTAGCTCAATCGGGTTATATAATATAACTACAGTTTATGTTTTTACATAGATTTGCATGTAGGCACAAAAGATTTCATTCTAACTGACAAAAATCCTGGAATATGCTCTGGTTCATTTTTCTTTCTTCTCTGCTACAGCCCTTTCAATAACCACTACAAATTTTACATTATTTCAAAAATCTACCAAAGGCAAAACATACTTGTGCTCTTTGTATTTCTGTTTTGTATTAGAAAGTGGAAGCCTGTAAAACAATTTGACATTTCAGACAGTCAATGAAATTCAAATTATTACTCTTGATACCGTATTTTTACACCGCAACCTGTTGTACCTGCAAAAGCAATATATTCAGACCGGGAAGAAAGTCCCAAACAGAAAATAAGAACATGTGAGTCTGCAATTCATTTCCAAACTGCTCTACAGAACTATTCCTGCATTCTCAAGTATACATGAAAATCTCTATAGTTCTCCAGAGAAAATCTCTTTCACTTGGATTTACAATATCATTGGCAAGACCGGAAAACTACAGCACTTGTGAGATAACTACAGAAAATATGTATTTTTAAGGCACTGCCTTTGTTCTTTTTAAGTAAGCTGTTTCATATTGCATTACAGTGGACTAGGTAAAGGTCCATAGTATCTTTGGAAGTCTAAGCTTATGGGACATTATCCTCCTATTCAAGGGCTGTAACTTAAACCATTCTTCCCCAATTGCTTGTGAACATCTGACGGTCTCCGTTTGCCTATTTTACATTTTATTTATTCATAAGAGACTCTTCCTTTAAAATCCCTTTATAACCATTTATA
The DNA here is from genome assembly GCF_018691265.1 of Tyto alba. Taxonomy (NCBI): domain Eukaryota; kingdom Metazoa; phylum Chordata; class Aves; order Strigiformes; family Tytonidae; genus Tyto; species Tyto alba. The sequence goes on along the minus strand of NW_024881282.1, from coordinate 20,738,029 downwards.
AACAGAATGAAGGTCACATTTTGGCTTAAATTGACATTATTGCTCTTTTATTTATTCGGAAGATCAAGATAGGAAAATCTGTTTGGGGGTATTCTACCCACTCTAACAAAGCTGAAATTCTGTTTGCATACACAAATTAATAGGAATTGCATAATATTTGAAAATTTATGTGTGTTTTTCATCATTATTCTACTCTGTACACCAGCTCTTGGAAGAATGGACAATGGCAATATATTGTTGAAGCAAAGCTAGAATCATGCAGTTATTAATACCTAAATATATCAGAAGTTCTTGGGGGCAGAAAATTAAGATGAAGCCGTGTTTGATGCTATCTTGCTTCTTTTACCAGAAAGGCACACAAAGAACTTTTTTCCTTATGAACAAGAGTGAATACCATCTGGTCCTGGAGTTGGAATAATTAGTAATTGTATTGATTTGTCCCAAAAATATCTTCTACTGATTTATTAATTTGTGACATTTCTTAAGAGTCCTCCAGAAAGAAGGGGCACATACAGAAATTTCCCAGGCCTCCTGAATAAGGAACATTGGTATTAACTCCTTCAGGATTTTCTTTTTGATATCTCTGTTCAGGCACATAAAATATAAATCTTCAGTGTGTATCACATACGCAAATGTATATTATTAAAATACACAAATAAATACAGATCAATAGAAAAAAAAAATGAACACAAACAAACTGAATGCATACTGTGGACTCCATGAACACACCTCAGAATGCTCCTGTAAAGTATCAGGTTAGCTACTTGCAGCATCAGTCACCAAAAATATTACCCCCAGTATGTGATAGTTTTTAAGATCAATGATAACTGATTATTAGAAGGTATCTAACCCATCACATATTCTGCTGAAGAAGCTATTCAGGTCTACCTTCTCTTGCTATTTTGCTAAAATGTGTGGGAAAAAAAAAAAATCAAATCACTACCAAGACAGTGATTCAGGTATGGCTAGGCACATACAAAGTCATTTAGGAAGTACCACAAAGCAGTATTCCTGTCTCTATGTTCCCCTGATCAACCAATATTAACACCTACTGAAGCTGACTCGTGATACCCCAGAGTGATCCAACACAGGAATCCTTAGATGTAACAAACAGCCACAAGACATGAAGGACTGGTCCTCCCTACCTCTGATCATGAAGCAGTTCAGACATGGTATCTGAACAGACAGTACATCTTTCATGATCACAGCAATAATATTCCGAAACAAACAAACTAGGAACTGGTGTTGGCAGATAAGTGTTTCATCTAGGAGGAGCACTGGGAAACAGCAAACTCAAAGCCCAGTTTATGGTTACTATGTGTATCAGCAGCAAAGATTAAACTGCAATTTGAGACAGTATACAATGGGAATAAATAGAGAATAGGGTAGAGGGCCTGGGTATGTTTACTGTTGCTTTCTATTGTGCCTAAAAATCCTTTAAAAACAGCAAAGAAAAAGTGAAAGGTTAATTAATGATTTGTACTATAAACAGAAGAAGTAATGAGGCTTAGCTGTATACAGATTTGTACCTTTTGTCCTTTAAGTATCCACATCAATATAGCAATCTGGTTACTTTTACTCTCTCCAAGTTCTTTATAAAAATCTCCTGGGCAAAATATACATCTCAATACTAGCAAGTTTGAATTGCATGTTCTGACCCAGCAGATACTACTCACATGCCAACAGAATGTATTAGGACAGAGTTTTCCTTTAAGGAGGGCATTACCTCACAAGAAACTTACACTAAGCTTGAAAAATCTTCATTACCCTGAAAACCTCTATTTTGTCATACTCATATTCAGCTGCAGTCAAAAAAATATAGAGGGGTAGAAACTTTGGGGTGAACAAACAGTAAGTAGAATTCCATCAGTTTAATTTGTACAAAAAAAAAGAAAATTAAACCAGAATGAAACAGATAGACAAAAACAATTAACAGGGCAATATTTTACATAGCTTTTACAAATACATTTTATTTTAAAACATATACTTTTCCTACAAGAACAGAACGTGTGTTAAATACTAAAACCAAATCAAATATTCAAAAAATATTATGAAACCTAATGATTGATGTAATGAAAATAAATTTTCAGGATTCTAAAGGCAGGTAGATTATGGAGTTGTACAATATTCATACTTTTGGTCTTTACCATTTCCTTATGAATTCCAAACGTTCATTTTCCAACAACTAGTGGGCACTGAACTGGTGTTTTCAATGAATCATTCATCACAACCCCACCATCTCAGTATGAAGTTGTAATAGCTCAGATACCATCACTTTGCATTTAAAGGCCTTTTTTCCCCCCATGTGCAAAACTTCACATCTATCTAGACTGAATTTTATCTGCCATTTTAATTTCTGATCATTCAGTCTTGAAATGTCTTTCAGCAAAGTAATAAAAGAGGGAGAGTGGCAACCTGCATAGGCAACGGGTGATAGTCACTAGAGACTTCCTTCAGCAGGAGACAGAGGCACCCATCTGCTGACCTGACTTTGATATCTTGGGAGTTCTGCTGCTTGCTGAGGGATCAGATATAAGACATTGCAGAGACTTCCAAGGCTTATTCAGCCCTCGCTGCTCATCAGATGGGCAGCAATGATACTGCTAAGGGAGAGCACACGAAGAGTGACTATGGAGCTCTGGGGGAGGGGAAAAGGGTATAAGGGACAGCTGGTTTTCTCCTCAATCCTTCTGGTGAAAGAGAAAAGTTCATATAGGAGTGGACATATCCTGCACATTAACACCTTACTACTGAGCTGGTGTCAGGGGCAGACCTTTGGCGCTTATGACCACAGGAGCCTCTTTAAGGAGTGAGAACTACTGAGATGGGATCCATCTGACCAAGTTGGGCAAGAGCATCTTTGATAACTTAGTGAGGAAACCTTTAAACTAGGTACATCGAGAGAGGGTTGCTATAGCCTTAAGAGAAGTGAAGGCATGGAGGGCAAGAAAGAAGCATCCAAGGAACAGCATGATGAAGAAGGCTCTTTTCCTTGTCTTATAGAAGTCTGTACGTGAATGAACACAGCAAAGGAAATAAACGAGCAATTAGAAGTTCATGCACAGATGCTGAGCAGTGATCCCATTGGAGTTACAGAAATACACTGCACTGCCTGCACGGCTGGAATGCTGCAATGGACTGATACCAGCACTCAGGAAAGAAAAGCTGGGAAGGCAAGGAGAAAGAAGGTTGTGCTGTGTGCTAAGGGCTGAGTCAAACACAAACAATTTTGGTCTGAAACAGAAAAGGAGACATTCAGGAGGGTATGAGAAACGTAAAAGGACAGATCAAAGGACAAGTGATGTTCTGCCAAGAGTCTCCCAGAGACTGACTGATCAACTACAGGAGGAGGATGGACTAGATGATTCCCAGAGGCCCTTTCCAATTTAAATTAATCTAGGATTCTGCAGTTTTTAAAGATGGCCTTTTATCACCCTTAGGAGCTCAATTCTTTTATTCTTGAATTCTTCCAGCGGTCTTTGGTGAATATCTTCTGATTTTGAATATTACTATATATTTTATCTACATGCTCCCTGTATATAATCTTTTTCTATAATCCTTTTATTCTGAAATAGATAATTTGAGCAATACCTATAAAATGGGGTTCCAGCACAGAAAGTGATCCATTTTCTTCCACAATTAACAGAAACACAAATAATTAATTTTGCATACTTCTTGTATCCTTCACTTCTCTGACCACGCTTTTTAGAGTCCGACCATCCATTTACCATCCAAATTACCTGGCAGGTGTTGGTCATTCTCATGTTTGAAGAAAGATTTATCATCACTTAGGATGTTCATTGTTCCTTAAACATTTTTGTCCAGCTGTATTGTTTTTAGATTTAACCTGCCAGAGTTCACAATCTTTTCTATTTTGTTCATTTGCACACAACTTCAGACTTGGGAAATACAACTTCTTGCTTCTAATTATTACCCTTAACCTGCTGATTTGACATGCTGAATTACTTTTGCCCTCTCTCAAACTTTTCTTGATAGAGAGCATATATCCAATTTGTCCTTCCAATATTAATCCCTCTTAAATATTTTCTGGGATGCTTTCAGTTTATTTTTTGGCAAGCACCTGCCTCCTTATACTGTTATTTTTTAAGATGAGCACAAGTCAGGTGTGAATTTTTGACTTGAAATGTACACACTGAGTACATTTTACATATTTGACATGCATAATGAAATATCATTCTGTGTGGGAAAGAGGGTGAACCTAAGTTAAATCTTAGATTATTAATATTTTTGTATTGTAATAACATCTTTCCATGAAGAATTGGTAATATGTATTATGTGCAATTTTGTAAAAATTATTTTGCCTATAAACTTCAGAGTTTATTTACTTGTCCAAAAGACAAACAGAATTTGCTGTGTGTTTCTGACCACAATTTAAATTGTTTCAAAGGATCTAACTTCCTTCTAACAGGCACCGTTGCACTACTATTTATGATAGTAGTTAAAAAACCCTGTCTTCTCTAGATAAACATAGTGAAGTCATGCTAATTTGAACTGAAATAATATTCCTTCATAAAAAGAGAATTAAAAACAATGTCACAATTTTAAGAAATAGGACATCTGGATGAATAGTTCAAGGGATAACCTTAATACACTTCTTTTGCAGTACAAGGTACACAGTTTTTAATTTATTTCAAGAGTATTTATTTAGCATACTGCTTATTTGGAAAGAACATGAAAGAACTTCCCTTAAGTCACATTCAAACTTTTATTATATCATGCCAGCAGTAATACTACTAACCTGGGTGATTAAATAGAATTCTGGTTACTTTAGAGTGGTTTGTATGTCTTTGGGTATCATGGACATTAAGAGAATAAGTTTTTCTGAGTATTTGACAAAATGGATAAATCCCATGCTGTTTGTATTGCCATTTAAACTGCTGCTCTCAATTACTTTTTTTAAAATTTATTTTACTGTATTGCTTGGATCCTCTCAATTACTTTCAATTCTTCCTTTATCATCAATGTACAATATCTTAAGAAAAGAAACACCACAAAGTTTTACTTTAACACGTAGTAAAGTTAAAATTTGCAGGCAGGACCTGGTAGTTTGTCACTTTGAGTTGCAGCGAAGATTTGGTTTCTGTGTACAAAATCTAATTCCTGAAGCCATGAAATGCAAATAAGAATTGTTTTTGTGGCCTTCAATTTTCCTTCACTGGAGACAACACCAGGAATCTCAAAACACTGGCAGGCATAAACTTTTTTAAAACTTTTTTTGTCATGCTTTTTCTGGTTATTTATATACTTAGAGGAATTGTGACAGATGTGCCAGAACTGCAAAACTGACTCGGGGAGGAATGGGGAAGTAATCTTCACTAGGGTTGCTGAACATACTGAAAGGCTTGAATTTTTTTATAAATGTGAAGGAAATTAAAGCAATCCCTCTGATGGAGACAAATCATGAAAGAATCTCTGCTATCATAATCTTGTGTGGATGTCTAGGAGACAATGGATAATTTAGGCACTTCTAAAAAATAATTTTTACACCTTTTTATATTTAAAAATACTTTTTTTAAAAAAGGCATTGTTTTTGTTTGTTTGTTTGTTTGTTTGTTTGTTTTTTGTTTTCCTAGGTGTGAGAGAGCAGATCCTTTCTATCATATAACAATGACTACCAGCAAGGCCAAAATGTATCTTGCAGAAATACTGTTCCTAATTCAAGTCCTGCTTGGACAGAGTTTTTAGCAAAAGTCTTTTAACATTATCCTCAATGTTGTTCTCAGTAAAAGTATTTCATGTCCTCAGTGCTGGGAAGAGGTACTGTCTGTGAGAGCAAAAATAGAAACATCTCTATTTAAATACATAAAGACATATGCACTGGCATAACCTTCTCTCTTTTACCTGTTCTTGCTGCTGCTTTTATGAAAGTGCTACTTCCAGGTAGCATGCTGCTATCTCTTTAGAGGCGTACTGCCAGTTCATACAGCACAATTATAAAACAGGCAACTCCTTTCTGTGGTGCTTTCCTGTGTTGGTTGAGAACATTGAAAAGCTGTTTATTTAGCCTTGCTAAATGATTCCATGTAGTAAGTGGGATTATAGTGCTACGCTGTGAAGCATTTTTTGAATACTGAAGTGAAAATACATCAAAGAAACAAGGAATGGAACTATATGCAGAAGCTAGATATGAAAATTAATCTTTGGGTCTTTCCTCCCTAATTCAAGTGATTGATCAGAAATATGTTATAAAAAATGTGAAAGAAGAATAATTTGACCTTGCATCCAGGAAGTCACAATTGTGCCTTTTTTGAAAAGCCACATGAAACTAAACTAAAAATTAAAAATTCACTTTCTTTTTCACTAGTAAGGGAAGCAAAATGTGTTCATATATATATATTGTGTCTCATATATTTTAAATCTCTGTCCTTTTCTGATGAATTTTAAATATCAACGAACACAAACTGATGTGCTTCTGTTGCACTGCAGTCCTGGTCATAACAGCTTTATTACTCATTTTTACTTACACAGAGGAAAGCCAGATTAATTTAAATGTGTATTAGACACATAAGGAAATCATCAAAAGACATGTACTACAGAAGCCTTTTTTGGTGATGTTGATTTCAACTGTTTAGGCAGCAACCGACTCTAAGTTTCTCCAGCAGCCATGACAAAGCAATAATGCAATGCAAGGAACACAGAAGATGAATAAGATAGCAAAATGTATAATACTGGTTTTGATCTGAATTACACCTCTTGGATTAAAAACAATAGGAAAGACATAGCCAATCTTTCAATTGGCTGTAAAATCAAACAAAGCATAAACAACCCCCCAAAATACATGTTAAGTATTTATGCATTCCAAAATAAACTAAGAGCAAAAGCTCTCATCCAATGTAACATATATACTCCTTGTATCTCAAAGTAGAATTTTTCATAGAAAGTATTTTATCCGAAATGGAAATATGCTGTTATTATTAAAAATCTTAATGTTCAATTAAAGTTGATTTACTGATGTAAATCAAGTACTGTAATCTGAAAAGTAAAACTTATTTTTGACATATTTCTTCATTTTAAAGATCTTAATTTAGGAAATTGGAAAACAATTGCTATTTGTATCAAGTAACAAGCTCATTACATTCTCCAGGAAGTATGTCTGTGGTTACTATATATGTACCTGGGTCTAATGTTATCCTTTGGGCACATATAGGAGAAGACATTCATAGAGCACAAGTATAACTTGTCTTTTTAAACTCAAGTTAGACATTGTTTGATCATCAACTACAGACAATAGTGCCTGACTTTTCAATCAGTTTTTGTAGTCTGAGATCTTACCAAAAAAAAGATCCCAGGATATTAAAAAAAAAGAGAATGTTGCAACAGGAAAGTCTAATAACAACATCAGTATGCTATTTACTACCTATGCAGTGTTATTTGCAGTTTTGATCATAAATAACAAGCAACAGACTAGCTCCAGAGCTTCAAAATTTTTAACCACAGTGAAAACTATATTAAAGGTGTTAAAACCAATTCCCTAAACTGTTCCTTGTAGGTCTGAAAAAAAACTGCAGCTCATACTGAAGTACTGGTTCTGATATGCAGTTAAGAAAAAGTCTTTGTGGCTTTTGTGCATGCTCAGATCACTTACTACCTACACTGTAGTCTGGATTAGACCCCTATTTCAAGAGAACAATTTAATTTACTGTGTAGGGATCATTAATCCCGAAACTCGCTTCACAATCTAGCAAAGCCTTAACTTGGAAAAGCAAGTTCCACACAGCATAAATAAGAGGTCCCACATATGTTTAAAAACATCTTTATCTGATATGTTTGGCAGATAAACTCCATCGTGAGTCAGAGGCAGGCAGCAAAGCATTTATATTTTGATTAAAGCCCTCTGACAATTGTCCCTATAATAAATGAACATTTCACTAGTCCCAGAACAGTGGTGGTGACTTCTCATGTAGGCATTTCTCCAGGAAAAGAAAGAGCTGCAAATTAGGCTGTCCTAAATTCAAATTCTAGGAAAGTCTATGCAAGTTTCTAATGGCAAAATAAAGATAAATTATGCTAGATCTCAGTTTCTGCAGGATCACCTAGTCCAGGTTTGCAGGTGGTTTGGACTGTTCTCTGCTACCTAGGCAACTAAACTCTGTCTGGGATAGATTTTGATTCCTTAACTGGCAGATGAAGAACCACCTTACACACATTTCTTGAAAGTAATTATGAGTCAGAAAGATTTTAGTTCAATATAAGGGCAACTGAGAGATACTTGTTAGTCTCTAGTGTACAAAAGTAAAGAGTGTCCTCATGGCTTTAAAATCTATTACTTTAATCTAAAAGTGGATAAAATTCAGCTGAAATTTAAAATCAACTACCACAATGCTGAAATCTATTTCAGGATGGGAAAATAGTCTAGTAAATGTTCTAATTTCTTTAGCTGTGAATTAACAAAATGTGAAATCAGACATGTAACAAAGAATTCTCCACAGTACAATTTAAGTACAGTAAATTAAATACTGTGAGTAGATTCTTGAGTATAAGAGAAAAAGGTGAAGTAGTGGGTACACTCAGGAAACGAACATGAGAGACACAGGTGGACATTGTACCAAACGGGGAAAAAGTGCCCAGGGAAAGCTGAAGAAAGTCACAAAGACAAGGGAAATGTAGCAAAAGATGGCATCTTCTGATAAAGCAAAGGGAGAAAGAATAATTCTGCTTTCTGTTGCCTTTGTTTTCATTATTTTATGTTCTAGCCCTTTATATGCTTCACTTACTAAACAACCCTAAATCAAAGCTTATTTCTAGATAATTTTTTACATGTTAACTTTGAATTTCTTCCTGAGTTAAACTTATGTGTTATGAGGTACCTGAGGATTTCTGATACAGGAAGACAGTCATTTTAATGTCCTTAATCTAAACAGCATTTTTAGAAGTTGTCAATATGGCTAAGGGGATACGGCTTTGTCTCCTATAAACATGACTAAGATCAGTTAAATCACTAAGTGTGAATCACAACACTATCAGTTCAATAGATGTTTAACTAAAAGCAAAATTAAAAAAATATATGAATCTAAATGTAAAAAAGCAAGTATTTTTCACAGATCATGAAAATTGTTGCTAACAGAATTTCAGTGAAATATACAATTAAAAAAGAACGTGGGGTACTCAGATAAAACACAAACAGTGGATTTATCAAATACAGTTTACAAACTGTTTCTTCTCTGTTACGACAATACATTGATAGAGTCTTATACAACTTAATGAATATAAGAACTGCAGTTCTGTTTGAAAGCACTATCTTCACACATGCATTGAACATAATTATTGAGTCATGAAATCATGCAGCATGAAATATACTATTTCATAATGCAGTTCTGTGTTTAAGCAAGATAACAGTTTTTAGAAGCTTTCTTCAGTACTTTCATTAAATGGAAAATACCTACCATAACACAACAAAACTAAAAGTAAAATGTTACAGGGAAGAAAAGTTTTGTGGGTAAAATAGATATCTGTTATTATGCCAAAGAGCAGGACTGAAAAAGTATACACACTTTATGGCACACAGGCTCTTCATTAGGTTTATTTGAGCATTTGAGACTAGAAAAATAGCCTGAAAAGTAGCATGGGCAGCACAGGACTACCATCTCCTATCTTGGTCTTGCTGCCCATCCTACAGGAAGTTTGACTCCATCTCCATAAAACTCTCTACTGCATCCATCCATACTACCTAAAATTTGTCTCTGGGTGCCCTCTGGGTAAACTTTCACCTGTTTAGCCCTCAAATATGACTGTCTTTTTGTAGAACTAGAATATATGCTAGAAGCCCTGGTGTGTAATATGAAGGTACAAAGCTTATTAGGATACTATTACAGTATTTCAGGATTCAGCTGGACAGGGTGCTGGGCCATCTTGTCTAGACCGTGCTTTTGCCAAGAAAGGTTGGACCAGATGATCCTCAAGGTCTCTTCCAACCTGGTATTCTATGATTCTGTGATACAGGAATGTGGAGGGAACCAAACCTGACGTAGCTTTGTCTGTCTCATCCATGCTGAGTTTTGGGAGTGTTTACCATGCCCTCTCTCTCATTTGGCATTCAGGCCAAACCCCAATCAACCTCTTTCTCCTCCACATACTGCAATTTATCTTATCATTGCCTTATTCTTACTATGAAAACTTTCATTCGGGCAAAGAATAACTACAACCTTTTCCGCCAGTCTCACATATATCCTCCCGTGAATTTTCAGCTCATAGGGAATGCTGATATTAAAACAATACTGTTACTTTTTTGGTTTTAAACTCTGAATCCATCCACTTCCTTCCTTGTATTTTCAAGTAAAATTCAAGTCCAATATTGCAGTCAATTCTTATTGATTTATAGGAACTTTATGTGGGTCTAACAAGGTCTTATGAATACTTCTAGCTATCAATCTCCCATGACATATCTTACTTGGTAAATTCTGATGCCCTCCTCATACTGAGAGTAGACATGAAATCTGAAACATTGCGGATTGGATCAGCTAGTAAGACAACTAGAGGAGTAATCAAGACCAGTGGGTAAACAATATTAAAGGGAATATTCAGGAAAATATTTCTGAACAAATTCTGAGAATCACAGAAAAAATAAGGCTGCAATGGACCTCTGCAGATCATCTACTGTAGTCAAAAGGTGGACTGGAACAGATCTTTGGATGCAGTTTGCCATCTACAGCCTTGCTAATGCAGCCTGATCTGCGGTTAGGGCCCATTGTCATAGCTGCCCTCTGCTCATTCCAGAGCATTTATTTTTTAAGAATCACTTCCATTTTATTCTGCTTTCAGAGTCACCAGAACATGATTTTTATTTACTTATTACTGCCCCTCACTTCAATATCCTTTCCTTCAAAACTGAGGGAACTGGGTCCATTGGAACTTTGCAGACACATCTTCCATCAGCAGCCATCACTGACAGAGGCTGCATGCTTCCCATAGCCAGGTCTAACAGCTTTGAAATACAAAGTAGGACCTCCATGAAACTTTAACTTGTAACAGAGGCTGATGTACACTACACAGCCAGCCTTTTCCGAAAGCCACTAGTATCCAGAACTAATAAGCCAATGATGCAAAAATTCTGTATAAAATTTAGTATCTGCTACTAACACTACTGGAAAAAGCTAAGGTGAAGAAAAGGTACTAAGACTTCTCTTGTTCCTCAGAACACTGACCACACAGCAAATAAACAAGAAGGAACTGAAGAGTACAGTTCTACAAGATGATTCCACCTCTACGTGCCATTATTGAAAATACATAGAGACATGATTCTCGCAGAAACCCTTCAGGATATACATATGCACATACAAAAACAAATGTATATCTTAGTGAAAACCATGTGTTTTATGGCTAAGACTATCAATATCCAGTACTTAGCATATACCATACTCCATTTTTAAAAATATTGATGTACTTTAGTTTATATTCCTCTTCACATTCTTACACAGAAGTAGTATTTCATCTACCATAGAAACATAATCAACCATGGCACAAAATGCAGCAGCTAGTCAACAGCTTCTGGCAGATACACAGAAAGGTTTAATGAGAAGACTGGCCCAGGTAGCCAAAGTTACAGATGAATTAAATAGTGAGAATATTGTTACCCGAGCTGAAAATTTGAGCAGGATATTGAATTAATCTGTTATCCAAACTGCCCTGATGCTTTTAGCCTGGTTTAAGTAATACAAAAGCAACCATGCTCTATGGGACTGTCTAAATCATCTGACTCCCATTCATTTCCCTCCCTCCTGCAAAAGCTTTTGAGCTTGGCCAATTTCAACCAAATTCAACAGACAAGTAGAGGTCTCAGAAATACTACAGTCATGCAAACTTTCTGAAAATGAGACAGAAGAGAGAAGAAGAAACCCCATTTATGTCTCCACTGAGAGACTGCGATGGACAAGAAGACCTTCTTAGGTATCAGAAAATCTGTATGAGAGAAAGACCTTGTAAATGTCTCTGTTACAGAGAACCTTTAGTCACTGCTCATTAAACATCTAAGACAATCAACTCTGAGAAATAAGTCCACAGGAAATCCAGCTTACTTAATTCCAAATCATGAAAATAATTTAAAACTGTAAGAGGTCAGGATCTGGGATTTGCATCTCATGTAAAAGGCATTACTTTTCACAGGAAGGAATAAATCTTACAAGGCTATTCAAGTAAGAGGATCCTTGTACACCCAACTTTTCTGTGCATTTTGACAAAGGTTTGGGTTTCTATGATATGCTATATCCCTTTCTTTCAACTGTTCCTCCAAAACTCTTTTCCCTTAGCTTAAAATATACATTTTTGCACAATATAAATATACATTCTTGCATTTTCAACACTAAATACAGTCACACATACCTGTATAATTACAAACCTATTACAGTAAGGATGAATATTTTATCTTCATATCATTACCAAAGCCTTATGATTATGAATAAAAACTGAAATATAACCTCCTTTTAACCACTGAGCTTTCAACCAGGAAAGTTTCATGTTATTAGCAAAAGTGGAAAGGTTTAGAACAGACATTTTAAATGGTTTCCTCTAATGATGGGCTTAACTTAGATCCTTTTTAATTTAACTCCACACAGTAGAGTACCTTTGGTGGTACTCTAGGACCATTTGTTCTTCATTACGTAATGGAAAGGAGGTCTGTATCTAATATGTGAATGTCACATTTGTTTAGAAGATAAAGAAACATTCATCTCAGCCAAAGTGGCATCAGCTGTGACTATGCATCACAACCAAAACTTCCAAAATCTTAATCGACTGCAAACTTTCAGAACTCTATGGCACAAAGTTACTATAGCTCTCTCATGTGGAGTAATCATTTGTACATGGCTATGCAGGTCAGAATTCATCTCACTAAACACAGATAATATCAGCCATACTTACATACGCGCCCTCCACAGACAGTGGAGAGAGGCAGACACTTCTAGGGCATGATTCATCTGCTCCTCATGTAGGAGGAGAACTAAGACATGGTAAAACCACCCATATCTCTATAAAAGGAGCCTAGCTAACTAGTGTTGATGCAGTCAAATCACATTCCAACAGATTGGCAAGATTCTGGTTTAGGAACTTATGTGCTCATGCTTATACATGATTAAATATGCAGTGAGAGCACCTGCCGGTGGAGAGACACCAAGTATAGTCCAATAAATCATTTGATAATGAGGCAGTAACCCACTGATACCTAGTTAGTAATTTTCTTTCAGTCAGTGAAACTATTCAAAGGAAAATGTATTTGAATTCAAGGAGATGACAAACTCATAAAAGGAGTTCTGTATACAAATAGTTGGACGCTCTGTATTAGTTCAAGTACAGTTCACAGAAGTTCAAACTGATTTTGGTAAGAGTTCCTCAGATGGGAGGTTATTATCACACTGTCAAGACAAAAAGAACTGCTCAGCAGAAGCATGGATCCATTCCTGACTAAATTAAACTAAATTCAGTATGTGATAGATAAACTGAGAAAAATTTAGAGCTACAAACATCAGAGGTTTACTACTGCAGATCATATATTTATATAAGTACGGTAATATATCATAAAAGATTTTAAAAGTACTAAAAGTTAGCTGCTTAATATTACACAAGTGCGAGTTTAAAGTATGCAACTTAGTACGGCATTTAATTGTAAAAAAAAAGTACAATTAAGCTATCAGAATCAAAAAACAATAATTGCATATAAAATTGTACACTTAAATTTAGGTTCTAAAATAAATCACGTAAGCATCAACGCGATCCTTAAATGAAGACAGAATCAGCCTGAAATGTTACACAGAAAATCCCGTGGGGGAGAAGCTCAATACATCCATCTAATAAGTAAAGATCAAACAAACACCAACTCAATTATTAATATGCTAATTTTTTAATACAGATATAAAAATAAATTTTAAAAATTGTTACCTTAGAGATCTGAAACAATGTGGACTTCTGAATAAACTATAGTCAGTCGCTTCCCAAGAGAGAATCGTCTAACTTTTCCACTACTTTCAAATCTGGAGTGGAAGATATTTTAGGCCTGGCCAAATATCACTGGAAGAAAATTCGTTCACATGTTTGGCTGTGTTTTGCATTCCATCCTGTTACTTTGGCATACAGATGCAGCTAATTATAATCTGTGACATAAGCAGCTAATTCTACTGCTAAAATGGTTGTATGCTGACTCCAGAAATGAACTGCCCCACATTAGACATAACGAATCCATAACCCATACGAAAATGGCCCAATCTGTTGCGTAAATCCAACTGCTTTATTAAAATCTGAGAATATGCAGCACTTCATAGAATCTGCACATAAAAACTATTAACATAGTTATCTGTTAACAGCACACACTGCAAAATTAGAAACAAAAAAGACTTCTGATTTATTTCCTGAATCCATATCTAACATCCAACTGCATTGTAATAGTAATTTTTCTGAACACTTTTAATTTTAATACTAGCATTATTCTAACTATAATCCATACTGGTTGGTATACAAAGTCTCTTTAAAAAATACCTATAACAGCACATACAAATTTTATACAAAAACTACACTAACAATTACCAACCTTTCCAAAAAGTTAAACCATTCTTGGTATTTAAGAAAGATGTATATAAGCACCAAGAGCTATTAGGAAAAATAAGTTGCACATATTACATATTTTAAGATGATATAGAAATTATATGACATCCTTTTGAGTGCCATTTAAGCTCTGAGTTCTCAAATGCAAAAATAACAACTCCAGCCCAGCACTGCTTACATTAGACTAACTATACAAACACTGACCAACAGACTTTCTGTTCAACCTACAATATTTTAGAATCTGTGCCGGTAGATGCCTGCAATTTAAAAACCATTAAAACATACATTTGTAAGATTTACAGACTACAAGTTTTGTGCTATGTGAAGCATTGCAATCATCATCCATATGGTTGGACAATTTCATTTCTCAAAGCACGTTTCCTTTTTTCTAACCTTGCACTAACACTGTTATTATGCTTTAGAAGATGAAGCTCCTATCAGACATTTAACAGCTGCAGATCATAAATTTAGGACTGACACAAATCCAACTGATCACAGGCTTACAAGATACTTTTTTCTCTTTATGAATTCTGTGGCCATTAATCCTTTATCAGAGTCTGTTTATGTATATAAATAGAGAAGTACTTTTCTATACAAAGGAATTAATTCACTGGTGTCTGACAAAAATTACATATTTTTCATAATACACTATTTATCAATATATTTAAAACAGCTTTTATATTTAATCCCATGCATTTATGAAATATAAACTGGGACAAAAGCATTTGTGTATTGTTTTACACCAAAGCTTTTCTTTAACTGAAATTCCCTGTAAGTATTAGAGGAAGAAATCGATAAATGCCAGATAGTTTTGAAGGGTTCATTATTCAGTCATTATGTAGGTGATTGGGTATTCATGTCCAGGGATTTCCTGCAAAATCTTTTGTCCATTCTTGGAGAAAAGCAGATGATCAGATAAACTGGATAGAAGATCCCAAACAAGCAACATTTTAACTGCATTTTAATATGTTTCCTTTTGGCATATTTGTAATTATTTGATTTCTCAATTTATAAAAAAAGATTGACTGACATAATGCCCAGCTATAAAAAGAGATCAGATTGTATCACCCAGTAGCTTTCTTTATGGACAGAACTTTCGTGTTATTTTCCATGTAAGATTACTCTTCTTGGTCTAGATTCAGGATGTCTTTTGTCTGCTCTTTTACCTAATATCTGCAAAGTAGAAATTCTACAAATGAAAAGAACAAATAAATACCTCAGTTAGTATCCTCTGAAGTTCTCATGAAGTACGACTAACGCAAGAGCAACTGTCAGTGAGTTCTGTATCATCTGAAGGCAGTTGTCCTCCTATTTAAATGCAAAGAATGGAAAGAAAAAGGAAAAATTTTCATGAATATGGGGAAAGAATAACATACATTCCTGAATTGCCCTCCCGACTACTTTAACTGACAACATCTTACAAGTGACAGACCAAAATCCACTGAGATTAAAATTGTGGAACACTGGACACCCAACACCTGTTTGTACTGAAAATGATCATGACAGTACAGTTTACAGTAAATGAGAAATATATATTAGTTGAAAATTAATGTGAAAAATAATAAAAAATACTTCTATTGCAATGTTAAAATTCCAACTAGCATTAGAATGCATTAGTATAATGAACAATGACTTCAATTATGGGGTTTCAATGCATCTGTACAAAAACTAAGTCCTCCTCTCAGTCAAGTAATTATCTTCACAGTTCAAGAATGCTGATGACTCATTCCTCACCAAAAACTGTCAGTCTTCTTTTCAATTGGATTTTGGAAGTCAATGACTGACAGCTTAGTTCTGGAAAGGTAACTAAGCAAACATATTTATCTTCCACGTTGTCAGAGTCCACTTATACCAGCACTTGACTAACTAGAAGTACTTGCAAACTTATACCATGAAAAAGCAATGGAAAAATATACCTAAACTGTGGTTTGAATATTCTGCCATTAAAAGATGTTGCTTTTTTTGGAGAGAAAAAAAAAAGAATTTTGACAAAAATTCTGTGTATACTTACAAGATTTCAAGAACATCTGTTTATCCCTCGAAGTGCAAGACAACACAATGGTGCATAAGACAATGACTGCCACATATCAGTTTAATTCATCTCACTAAAACAGACATAGAAGCCATTTGGTCCTATCTATATTAACTTCTCTAACTTATTCAGATATTTTTCAAGTCTGTGGCATGTTTAAAGAGTGTGATAAAGATTTGTTAAGCAAAGGGCAGTTAGGGCCAAAGAAGAATGTTCTAGCCTATATGGAAAACAGAGTTTATCTTAGAAATAAAGTACTACACAATAATTTTACAGTTAATAATAAGAAGAAATTTTAGCTATAGAATAGAATAGAATAGAATAGAATAGAATAGAATAGAATAGAATAGAATAGAATAGAATAGAATAGAATAGAATAGAATAGAATAGAATAGAATAGAATAGAATAGAATAGAATAGAATAGAATAGAATAGAATAGAATAGAATAGAATAGAATAGAATAGAATAGAATAGAATAGAATAATTTCAGTTGGAAGGGACCTACAATAATCATCTAGTCCAACGGCCTGACCAGTTCAGGGCCGACCAAAAGTTAAAACATGTTGTTAAGGGCATTATCTAAATGCCTCTTAAACAGTGACAGGCTTGGGGCATTGACCACCTCTCCAGGAAGCCTGTTGCAGTGTTTGACGACCCTCTTGGTAAAGAAATGTTCCTGCTGTCCAGCCTAAACCTCCCCTGGTGCAGCTTTGCACCATTCCCATGTGTCCTGTCACTGGATACTACAGACAAGAGACCAGCAATTATTAAATTAAAAATTTAATTCTCCATGTTAGATTTTCTCTATTTGTCAAAAGGCAGTAGGTATCTACTTACATATACATAGAGAGAGGTTTATATAGTGTAGTCAGGAAATAGATTCATAGATCATCTGTGCAGTTAAAAGGGTATCTGGCTAGTACTGGAATCATGCTCTTACTTTATTTGCAGTATCTTTCTCCTTCTGGCCCAAAATTAGTCAGACAGTCACAATCTCTTCTCAGTAAAAAAACCAAGATACACCAAGCCTATTGTATACCCAAAACTGCATTGCAAGAGATAGTTAATAAAGAAATTAACTAAACAAGTCCTCTACTGGTGAACAACTGTAATTATGTGGCAAACAGTAAATATAGCTAAAATTAGGTTCTGTGGTGCCACAGTTTGAGCTCAGAGGGCAACTGAGCACCCCACAGCCATCCTCCCTTCCCTTCCAGCAATGAGAAGGTAAAAATGAGCCAGGCTTGAGATTCGAGATAGGACTGGGAGGGGCAAATCACCCATTATGGTCACGGGCAAAAGGCAGACTCGTTAGAGGAAATAAAACAAGAACATAGATTTATTACAGACACTAACAACAACACTTTACAGAGTAGGACAGTGAGAAGCATTACACATATATAACTCCAGATGAAACAGATTTTTTGCCATATGAAATATTAAAAGATACCTTTTAAAAGGCCAAGTAGTACAGCAAAAGAAATTTACATTAATCATAAAATGGCACATACTTTGGAAAAAAAGTAAAATTCATATGAAAATATATACCTATTAGAATTGTCAAGTAAAAAAAAAATCAGATACAAATATTTATCTACTAGAATCACTGAATGAAAAACCAAAACCAACCAAATTCTCAAACAATTAAAGTGGAGGGTAATTTTCTTAATGGTCAGAAAATATAAAAAGTAATTATTTACTAGACACCTCTGGACTTCCAAGAACTGAGGGGGAATGTCTGAGTCTTCTTGATTCTGTTCTTGTGCATGTTAGTCACTTGTGAGCTTGAACAATGAATGCAACAGAAAAATCACCTTTTCAAAAAACAATTTTTAATCAAACCTCCTGACTTCCCATTGCTGTCAGAGGCTCTAATGTGAAACAAAAACTGCTGGAAACAATTTTTTTTAGTGTTTTCCTCCAAAGCATTTTGAGTAGCCTATGTTTGATGTGCTTTTTATATTTGTAAGGGACAGGATATGAGGCCATTTATTGATAGATTGAGACCTTGACCCTTCCTAAGAATAGGGCCATGGTGAATATCTAGAAAGGGATGTCATCTTCTAAACCTGAGCAAAACACTGAGCCAAAGGAGGACTTAATCTTTCACATATAAATAGAAATAAACACTTGAAAGTTACTGTTGCGCCTATTAAAGCTATAAAAATGTAATTGTTTTAAATAGTGACTTAAACATGGTAGAAAACACTCCAATAGGAACATTTTGGAATATAAACAGCAGACCCCCAAGTATACAGGGCTTTAAGGGAGATCCGCCCAGACTATTTCATTACAATATCTATAAGGAAGTTCAAAACAGCTTTGAAATTCAGAATATTCATGTTTTATTAGAGTATGAACAAGAATAAACTAAAACAGGAAAATCTGGAAATGGCTATGCAAGACAAGTTAAAAATAAAAGGACTTATAAATAAGCACCCAACTGCCCAGCGTGTCAGCGCACAGCAGGTCCTTGTGTCTGGTTTCTAGGAATTTTTTCCATCTGTGTGCAAAACCAGCTGGCTGTGGGTTTATTGCCTGATCATCTTATCAGTATTTCAATCTCTGCTTCAGCTGTTATCTCCCAGCTCCTTGGTGCCACACTCCTCCTTCTCTCTCCCTTCTTTTTTTTCACATTCTGTCACCTGGACTCCTGTCCCCAGTACGTTCAGTGGCTCCAGAACAGGAACCCTTTTCACCTCCTGTTCACCTGCTCTACTCACTCTCTTTTCAAAGTAACTTAGGCACAAAATTAATTCACACAAAACAGATTAAATTTGTCACAGTGAGCTAGGTTTTGGGGCTTTTTTTGGGGTGGGGGTAGGTGTTAAATGGTATCTTCTGCTTGGTTTACATCTTCACACAATTTCATATAAAACAATTTGATTTCTGTGAGTTTAATTCTGTATAATCCTTTAAAGAAGTTAAGTAATGAGGCAACAAGTGAAAAGCTGCATGTGTGCTTTGTGCTCACTGCTGTACTCTGTCTGAAGATGAGCGTGATGGATGAACTAGAATAGATGTAAGATGGGACAAATTGCTTTTCTAAGAGCAAACAAGCAAGCTCAGGTTTGCAGACCCTTTCAAAAAGCCCAGCTGAGGAGGGAAAGACTAATTTGGAGTTTGTGGC
The DNA here is from genome assembly GCF_018691265.1 of Tyto alba. NCBI lineage: Eukaryota > Metazoa > Chordata > Aves > Strigiformes > Tytonidae > Tyto > Tyto alba. The sequence goes on along the minus strand of NW_024881282.1, from coordinate 20,718,319 downwards.
TTGTGTGCAGGCTGGAAGACACAATGGAGAGACCGTGCTATAGTAGTATCTTAAAGGCAGAAGATGTTGTCTAACACAATACTGGGGAAAAAAAAAAACAACACCAATATTAAATCTCAAATTTCCAAGCAGATTTTGAATGATTTTGTCCTATTGCATGGTTGCTACAATTCAAGCATTCTCCTAAGTATGAAATTCAACTACTGTTGGCTTGAAGAAGTTAATTATCTTCTTCTCAGGAAGAAAACCAGAAATGAGTACTTTGGTTTATATGAAACTACAATATTCTGGACAGGAGAGTGGAGTAAAGCACTTAGTAGTAGGTTCATTATTTTATGCATTGGGATTTTTATTTTAGGGTATGATTCACTGTGCGCTTATAGATCCATCTGCATCCACTTCGCGACAGGCAGAATAGTGTATTTACAATTGTATTCTGTACAGTATGTCAAATCACTTCTACAACAGATGTCAACAGCACTGACAATCAACAGCAAACCATATTGCATGTTCTTTAGTCATAATGTTTCCTTTCACATGACTTGTCCTTTATTAAAAAGAAAAGTAAAAAACCCAAACCCACTAAATGTCTAGAGCAGGATAGTCCAGTCTTCTGCCTTGGGATATCTGAACTCTGAAGAACTTAAGTGAAATACATGGCTATAACCCAGTATAGGTGGCTGTACAAAACAAAACTGAATGAATAGCCTTCCATGGTAGAACAGGTTTAATAGGTCTTGGAAGCTCTGCTTCTGTACCCATATTCTCATACTGCATAAAGTTTTGCACAGATACACACCCTAAAGAATATGGTAAGTTCACTACTCTCTTTTGCTTTCTTCCTATTTCTTTTATCTCCTTTAATTTCTCATGTTTCCTTCCCTACTTATAGATATATCAGAAGTATAGATGATGAATAGATATAAAAGCCCTCCCATTTTCTTTTGTCATTAAATGTTACTTTTCGGTAACATAATAAATATTTAATTCTGACATTAAAAAAGCATAAAGGTGTATGTGATCTGTATTTGAAATAAAAGCATATAAAAGCATCTAAAACACCATTTAAATCCTGTGGTTCAGTGTCTACTTCATTAGTTAGAATAATTTTACGTTCAGTACCAGCCTGTATCTTCCCTGAAAGAAAGGAAGCATGAGAGCAAAAAAAGAGCGTTAAGGCACACAAGAAAAATGTTTCCTGTTCCAAAAAATTTAGAAAAAGAGAAGTGGAAATATGAAAATTACAGTGCTCTGGCCAGGACTCTGCAACAGGAACCACGGTCCCAGAGCTCATTCCCTGACAGACTCAATGACCACAAAGTTACAGGGTATCACAATTTTATATTTGGAGCAACTAACTATTTAATTATTTCCATAGGAGGAACCTGCATTAGTTTAATTTTCTTAAAACTGTAGTCATCAATAGAAGTGATAAAAAGATGGAACACTAGTTAAATACTTAAGAGGAAAGATGCAGTGCCAATACAGTGCTTCTTCCCTGTTAAGCAACTGGAAAAAGTTATTGTGGGATGGACATACTACAGAACAGCATGTATGCTCAAAGAGAGATAATGAGTAAGATTGACTGTTTAGCTAGTACAAATTAAATGAATACATTCTTAAAAATGTTTTAAGTCCTAAAGAGAACATCTTCAATTTCTTCTGTTGCACAGGTTCAGTCTTCTAAATCTCAGAAGTACTTTCAAAAAATGAACTCAAATTTAAAAGTTAACAGAAGAAAACAGAGAAAATTAAAAAAATTGAAGGAGTTAACCCACAGGTATGTGTTAGCTAATATGTAAAATGTGGTTGTTTACTTTACTAAGTCTTGCTCCAAGAGAATTTAGAATGTTAGTAGAAATCAATGAGTGAACAAAACAAGCACATACAGCATCTATATCCTAAATTTTATTTAGGAATAATCAAGACAAAAAGGAGTTTTAAATATTTTCATTTTAAATGATTGCTTGCGTTCACACTTTCTGATGAATTATATTCAGTGTAAATGAAAAACAGGAATAATGAAGGCTTCAGCTGTATAAGAAAGTTAACTGAGTTTACATCATCTATTTCTCATCTATTTCTAAAAATTTGTCTTTATATTTACACATACAAAACAGAACTTTGAAGTTGATCTGATTAAAACTTTCCCTTACAGTGAGCTCCTCAAAGTAAACCAGTTCTTAAATGTCAATTACACTATAAACACTATAAAATAGAACTTTTTTTTTTTTTTTTTAAATAGAGAACCTGAAAGCATCCAGGTAAGGCAGAATATAAATAGAAGAAAGCTTATAAATAAGTGATTTCCTTTCCACTTCTCTTTGTTCAAAGAGAATCCTTGCTCAAAGAGAATCCTTCCTTTAAGACCTAATGTCTGTTCCCTCAGTAATTCTACGAGTTGCAGGAAACTCTGAAGTTTCCTCCAGAATCAAGGAGGTTTCCATTTTATCACCTGTGAAATGCGAATTGCAGCCCTGTGGCTTTTACAGCAGTTTCTCCTCTTGAGTGTCCGTCTAGCGCTGCCAGGTTCCTACACCCTTGCTGAGTTTCTCTCTGCCTTTCTACTCCTTGGCGAACTTGTGCTTTCTAAAATGGTCTTTTCTGGAGCTTTTTCAATATCCTTAAACAATGAACAACCTTCTCTGCTTCCATGAGTTCTTACCTGATGCAGTCACTCTTAATGCAAGTAAGAGGAACAAAAATGCCCCACGTTAGGCAATCTGCCATATCCACCCATTAGCATGGTATGCAGTACGATGGATTGGCTAATGGACAAAAGGATACACTTCAATGGTTTGCACACTATATGCCACATTATAACCAAATTATATGCTCTCTGAAATCAGACATATTTCCAAGGTTACTGAATGAAATAATTTCTTACAGACAGTGTAGGAAAAGCTTTTATCCAGTACTGATTATCTCCCATGTTTTTTTTGGTAGCAAAGAAAAAGCCATCTTTCTCAAAGCATTTCACTTTTCCTTTGAAATTATGCTATAAACCACTGAATGATTAATGAATTTCCATTTTACAAGTTGCCATTTTAAAACTCTTCTGAAGTAATTACTCTTAATTTTGCACTCAAAATCATACTGTGATAAATAATAGAAGAATTTTGCTTTCACTAAAAGTAATTAAACAATTACTTCTTAGGCTAAAGCTATTATTAGTACAATGATCCAAATTTTAAGAAAAATAAAAGACTTTACTACTGGGAAAAGAAAAGGGGGGAATTGATCTGAGGAAACACCAACCCAACAGCCCCCCCCTCCTTGGGATGCTCACCAGATGATCCATATCAAAGGATGGTAACTCCTTTGCAATGGAATGAGAAAGAACAGAATGGGCCATCTCTGGTATCCCTTGTCCTTGAGATAAGAGAGGAGCTGAAACCACTGAGCCATAAAAGACAAAGGAGCTGCAAATTGGCCCAGACTTGAAGGACAAGGTGTACGTGACCACAAGACTGAAGAAAGAAGAAGAGAAGATTGTAGAAGAAGCCAGGAGGCGTGCTGAAGGTGTTGAAACCGGCAGCTGTGTGGAGAAAAGGGGGTTTGAAACTTAAACAATTTGGTGAGCCTGGACGGAGCTCGGACTCCTCGGCCACCCCAGCGCTGCATTTGCTCTCTTACCTCAATAAAGATTCATTAATCCATATTTGGATGTGATTTTCCTTAATCTACCTATAACAAAACTACTCTATGACTCACTAAAAGAATGTCAGGAAAAAACACCTTAGCATTTTAAAATGCCAAAAAGGGGGGGGAGGGGGTGAGAAAAGTCACAATAAGAAGTATTTGGAGTGCTATAAAGTAAGGCTGCCTAAAACACATATATATTAGCTATTATTTTGGAAACTAGAAGTACACAGTATTTTCTAGCGTTTCCATTTTTCACTCTGGAACTGAGTCTGAGTCCCCCACTTCTAAACTGCTAAGGTCAGTTCAGACCTGTACCATACAGGTACAGGATCAACCCAGCAAAACATTTCATAGAAAGAATTCCTTAACTTGAAGTCCTGGACACTCTTTGGTCAACAAAATGCAGCTACATTTAAAAGTAACATTTAATTGATGATTTCCTGAGATCACTCCATGGAGACTCTGTACTGAACCATACTGAAGAATGACTGAGTCACCTTTCTGCATCAAGATGATTGTCCTCATCGGGCAGACAATGGAAGCTCAGCACTTAGCTGAGATCCTCCGGAGTTTTTACCCTTTCTGATGTTCTAAGAAGACAAGAAGAAGGCCAAATGAAAGGAAGTAGAAAAAGAACAAACAGCTTTCCTCGCCACCCACCATAATAAAACAGCAATTTGTGTTCTAACCTTCTGTAGAAGAAACTCAAACAGCTTTAAAGAGCAAGAGTAGAAGTGTACAGCAAATAATTTTTAAGAATCTGGTTTGAAGTTCTGAACTTGTATAGAATTAGAGTCTTGGTAATAAAGGTTAAGTCACAGCCCTTGATCCATCAGATCTTTTTTGAGCTACAATTCACTACAAGACTGTAAAAATAACAATTATTAATGTTAATAATATACCCCAACAGTTTGTTGGCCTTACTGAGATTTTAGCTTTCCCAAAATGCAAGCAGAAAAATTAAACACATGAGAAGTGTATTTAATTAGGAACTTGCCATCAGGCAAAAGCAAGTAAACTATAAGTGTAGCCTTTTAATATAGAAGAAGCTATAATCATCCAGGGAATAGACCATAAGCTATTTCTTGTTTGATTGACATGCGTAAATTGGGGAATGGGGATAGTGTAATTATCTAGCATTTTGAAGGGTTATACACAAGGCTGAGCTGTGGGCAACCACAGCAAGCAGAGTAGCCACAGTAAAGACGTTGACTGAAACTTGACAGATATAAATCAATAATTTTGGTAGTCTTTAAGAATCTGACACTCTACCTCATTAAGCAAAGTTAGAATATACTTCAAAAATAAACAGCTGAATTAGTTTAAACAAGAAATAAAAGCTTGTCTAACATTCTGGAGTGCTCTCTGACTGGGCATCTCATTCTGACAGGCTATTTTGAAAAAAATAAACAAAAGCCAGGCACAGAAACAGACAATAAAATGAAGTAGGCTGCTCCCATTTTGCAAAACAGGAGACAATTGGTTTGATTTTAGTAATAAACATCATCAACAAACGCCTAAGGTTCTTCTTTAGTGAATTTGTGATTCGCAGTAGTTTCAGAATTACTAGTCAAAGTAACAGAAGTTATGATTAGAAGTTCTTTTCCCTGCTATTTAGTCAAATCATTTTACTTTGCATCTTTACTCCTCACACTTAGTTGGCTTTGCATCAGCTAAAGTGAGAGCAACTGCATCCTTCTTCATATGATCAGCTCATTTACTGTCTGGGTAACTGCAGTAAGCCTAGGCAGGCCGATTCATTCTTAGCTGTGCAGTCAAACACCCAGCCCATCAGCTGTTCAGCAAACCACTGCAGTACCAAACACAAAACCAAATCACAGATCAGCCCCTCCAGCAGAAAGCAACTTCCAGACATTCACTGACCATTTCCTAAGACAAAGGTGTCTGACAGCCTCTGACCTACTCTGTTATGGTTTTTCAATCCCTTTGAGCAGAAAAGCACCAAAATCAGTGAAAAAGTGTGTTGTCCTGATCAGCTACTTACAAAACAGAATGGACCCTTTTATTCAGAGTATAATTACCTGCATACCTGGTTTAAGCATGACAGACAGCTATCTGTACTGTTTGTAGCATTTTCTAAGGAAGTATTCTTGAAGTTTCTTGGAATATTGATAGGAAGAAGCCTTAAAGGATGACCAGGATGATACAAGTAGCCAGTGCCAAGCCTTTCAGATTTTCAGAATGTGCACATATCTTTGGAGCTCTTTTTCTTTAATTGTAGTTGTTAGACTTTACAATTAACTGATTTTACCTGCCTCATAGGATCCTTAAAATTTGATTCTGGTCTTGGCAAAAACATCAATACCAGACCACTTAATTTTTATATTCTCAAACAAGCTCTAGTAGACAATGTACTTCTCTTTCCTGATTAACTGTGCTTGATGTGATTGGATTTTAAGCTTTTTCTGAAGTCAAGGACATATTGGTTTACTATCAATAGCTAGTAGTTCTTATTTCTTATAGTATTTAATACTCCTTGGCTGCCTTCTATATAATAGACTCGAAGAAAAAAATGAATGAAGCTGCATTTTAAAAACAGACATATAGTCCGATACACGTCTGGGTGCATGTGACAATATATATAGGTATCTCCCAAAATTCCCCTGCAAGTCTCTACATGACAGGGGAAACAAAACGGATGGTGTGTTTTTAAGCTACTGAAATATTTCAGGAAGAAAAGTTCTGGCCAACACTATATTCAGATTTTCTCCAGAGAATGGTAGAGGAAGAAAAGCAGTATTTTTGGATCGTTGTGCTCTCCTTAAATTTTTCAGATTGAATCAAGGAGGGATTGCCACTTTGACACCCGGGGCTAGAAGAGAAGTTGTCTCCAGCCACACTAATTTTCATGATGGGGTCCCTGAAAATGTTATTAGTTGAAGATGGGGAAGTCAAGGAAGACAGACACTACTGAGTGTTGTGTTTGTGATATTCAGTATCCAGCACCACGGAGAAATATTCTTCCTGCAGCAATATGGATAGCCCAGTGACTGCAAAAAAAGTGAAGACAGTAACTCACCTTCAGGTTATATATTCAGAAACTGTTTGTAAGGAGTTGAATAAAAATGTGCTTGGACTGTTGCTGGTTAGGTTGTTCAATCCTTAGGGCAGACTGTAATGATGCTTTATGTGAGGGCAACACATTGGAAGACCAAGACTAAAGCCGGTGGTAAAGTACTGTAGGAAAGCTTGACTTTATTCTGAGATCAACTAATGGAGGTAATCTCACTGCTGTAAGAGAGAGATGCTGAACAAAGCAGCAGCATTCTGAGGGTGATGTTTTGGTAGCCCATCTGCTAGATGCAGATACCTCTTCCACTCTTGATGCTTAACATGGAAGTTACAAGTTAAAGAGAATGGCCTTTAAGATTTGGAAGACTACCTGTGTGAGCAACCTGTACACACTGGAAATTTTCCAGTAACACGTTCCCCAAGATGTTACAGGAGATTAGTTCACCCATTTAATCATACAACATAACCCCTACAGAAGAGGCCAACAAATAAAAATATATTCTTCTGCATCTAACTGCATCTTTTTGCTAAAGTATCATTTTATATCCTCATGTATTGTAAGTATCTTGTACCTTTCCCTTGTCTTTCACCGCAAGAGAATAGATTTAACCCACATCCCATTGTCAGTCAGGGGTTCTCTGGTGAGTACCAGCTGTCTTCTCTTAATAAAATTGGCGGCGGTGGTGGTGTTTCTTCACTCACGTTCAAATAATCTGAGATAACTATATGAGCAGTCTTGGGTAGATACTTGGTTAATTCTCAAACCATGGCTTAGAATGGACAAGTGATATAAGGTTCTATATATTGCATCTATGTATTTTAATCAAACAGACATGGATTGGAATACAGAGATATATATGAGACGGTCTACATGAAGCATTACATGTAGGCATTATATGTTTCTTTCTTTAAAGAAATATGCAATCAGTTGCTGATTAGCTATGCTATATTCCCTTTGCTTCAATAGAAAAAATAAAATAAAGAAAACATCTAATTTATGTGAATGCCCCCTAAAATTTGAAGTACTCTGTTAGATTTTTTTAAATAACACAAACAAGTCTGTCTATCCATACTGGTAGCAAGCTGGTACTTTATACTCTAGGCCACGCAAAACACTATAGATCTCACGCTTTAAACAGTTTTACCATTCACAGATGTATTAAATAATCTTAAAACTAATTAGAAAGCTTTAGTTGTTACACTGTGTTACTACAAATTACTGACAGTGACAAAATTGGTTTCTCAAACCACAGTCTTGCAGAGATACACATGTGAATTAGATTGTATTTTGTACTTCCTACACTGCAGTGGGATTACTGGCAAACATATGTGTAAACATCAGTTTAAATTTTCACATAACTGCAGTCCATATAATTATCTGTTTGGTCCATATCTGGCAAGACAATTTTCAAAAAGATACACCAAATATATTAGTATGGTTTTATAAATTCTATCAGTGGGTCTTATTTGTTTAGTACTATTATTTCTACCTGTGAAATATTCTTAAAGTAAACCTATACCTTATAAAGCTTGCTTTATTTTCAAGCAATCATCCACATTCGGAACAATGATTTGCATATGGTCTATACATTCTCAAATAGCTCAATTTTAAATCTTCTTCTTATACTAGTAAAGATAAGCAGGTAATTTGCATTTGTTAATTATTTTATGGTTTCCCAAAAACTAATGGAGGCAGTATGTCAACATAATTCATATTTTCTTACAGTATGAGTATTATACACCCATTTATAATAAAAAAATCAACATCATTAACAGAAAATATTTGGGCTATATAAATTTTTAAATGGCATAAGAAAATAAATATGACAAGCAAAGACAGATTCATAATCCCACTTCCATGCTTAGTAAACAGTAAAATTAACATGCTTACTTATATTCCTCCGTGAAAAATATAATGACCTTAAAATCCGTTTTTCAAATGCTCTTACTGGAAATGCCACATAAAATCAACTTCTTTTTCTGTGTAGGCCCAAGGAATAGATCCAGAGGAGGGCAAAGGACCCAATTAGGAAGAGGAGCTAAAAAACAGCAATAGATGGACACATATGGCAGCTAATAGTGTGTCAATTTCTTCTGAACTAAGTGAAAAAAAAAAACCTTATACTTATTTTTCATTTCCAAAAGATAACTAAGCATGAATGAGCAATGTGGGATTTTTTTTTGGTCTTACTGAAACGGTAATTTTCAATTATCAACACAGTGAAGGTTCTGTTTCACTCAGAACCAATAATAATTTCAAACTTTAAGATATATACTTAATGTGTTTGATGCAGAAGAAGCACTACTGATAACTGGCTACCTCTGATGGGTGATTCCCTCTATTCGGTAGATTGCAATGCAGCATCTGTAACAACATCAAGTAATAGCAAATCTCACATCTCATCCCTAAATCAATCCCATGCAATTAATTAAAGTTTTTGGTTTCACCTGCTTTAGTAAAGATCCATAAATATAATCCTTGTGATAAAACATTCAATTCCCAAAATGAATGCTTTCCTGAATGTGAATAGTGTAAGTTCTTCAGGGAGTTGGGTCCATCTCAATTATCACAGACCTGGTGACCTGCCTTTGGAGGTACCTGTCTTTTACTATAGATGGATGCATTCGTCACCTTACTTCTTTTTAGCCACTGTGAAAATAACGTTCCATCTTAAGAGAAAAGACAGAGATTGAATTTAAGGCACAATGTTTGCAGTCATTAGAAAATCCTGACTTTTACAGAACCGTTAAGACAATTCTTATCACAAATAACTCTAATAATAAAAATGTAAAATATAATTTTGTGAATTAAATTACCAAAAGTCTGACTAGTGCACTTGTGTTAGTCTGGGTCAACAATCAGAAACAATAATCTTTTGTATAAGCTATGTAAAAATCTCAATGCTTCACTTAATGAATTAAGTAATAATTAAAAAGAGGAGGATATTGATTTTATAAGGAGGGAAGCTTACAAAGCCCCTGAAAAATTACACTAAAATATCTCCAAAAGGAAGCTTTACAAATTAGCATGCTTTTAAAAATTTACAGACTTCGAAGCAGTTAAAGCTAAAAAATTTCATAAATTACTCAAACTATAGCAACGCAGAGAATTTGGCTGCTATAGATCATTTGTTGCATTTCTTTATAGCACTTGCAATCAAGATGAAAGCAGAAAAAGATTGTATGACTGTGAGGCAGTCAGAATCTCACATCAACGGCCCTAAAGAAGCAGAATGGGCCCAAACACAAAACTGTGGATGTGTCAGGTGCTCTGCATAGAAAAGGAACTGCAATCAACCTATAAAGCAGAAGCAGTAACTACAGAAGTCCCAGACAAGTTTAGGGCAAAAAATGAAGTCCTTGTGTACCATATCAATCCTCCTGCTAGAGTCCTCTCACTGCCTTAATAGCTACCCAGCACACAGCTAGAATCTAGGTCCCAATACAGGAACAACTAAAGAAACACCAGGACCCTACACAGCTACAAGATGACATCAAAATTATTTCTTTTTTCTTTTTTTTTTTAATAGCCAGAAAACAAGCAGTCTCCTTAGAAAAGTATTTACGTTCCTAGAAAAGCTTTTGTAAAAAGTGACTTCATTGAAGATTCCCAAATTGTAAATAGTATATTATCTTCCACTGTCTATAAACCAAATTTTACACTCCACGTTAAAATCTGATTTGCTGAGTAGCTATTGAACTTCATTTGAGATAAAATTTGCTCACATCATATTTACTTTTCAACTGCTTCAACTAATTTACAAAAATATGCCAAAAATGTAGCATAAAATGAAAATATTCACTATCTACCATGCATCTGTCGCTAAAGCAGATCATTTTACAGCTTTTTACCATAGGGCTTAACTCAAGACACAAAAATACTTTTTTCATCAAGCTCCTGTCTGTGAAACTCTAATTCAGCATTACATATAGGAATTCTCCTAGCAGCATTTAGAAACACAGCATGTTGTAGCTAGGCAAAATAAAAAAGCTTATCTCCAATGTTTTTTTTACCCTCATCCAACACCTTCCATAGCTTCTCAACTGAAAGAGCTGATATATCTCCAATCCCTTCTTTACCCCAATACTCTCGTTTACTTGCATTTTTGAAGCTTCTTGTGATTGTAGTTTTCAAAACCAAGAGAGAAAATCCTCCTTACCAGTAATGGTGTTCCTTCCTTGGATAATTCATAAATGCATTGTAACAAAGGCTGTATTTATCTTGATCACAAAAGACTTAAGTCTTCCCTTGCAGGGTCCACAGCAGAAATGCTCTAATCCCTGCCCCACTAACTATGCATAAAACAGAACATACCCACTGCCATTTTTGTACCACTGTCACCTTCAATCAGATCCTTTCAGATACAGAGATGTATGTAGAAAAGAGTTACTTTTTCTATATAATATATGTAGACACTAGAGACCACTTTCTTCAAGGTTCTCACATAAGTATTCTTAACAACGACTGATGGCACACAGTACCCAACCATCAATTAAACAATGGTGGTTTGAAAAGTGTCATTATAAAAGTGATTGTAGACTTTGGGAATGGCACAGTGCTTGATATGTGACTTTACAGCAAGGTGTCTGAGGTGAGATGCTAAAGAACACAGCTACCGAGGTCACTCAAATACTGGTAAAATGCTGGTATCCTAACAGGTCCAAACACCGCGACTTATGTTAGGACAAATTGCTGCACTGAAACAACAGAACCCACTTTGCACAGTGGAAATGAAGAGTTTGGGAAACTTTCTGTAAGGCTTAGACATGCAAAGGTAAAATAAGAACATCTTTTTGATGCTGAGTATTTAACAATACAGAGCTAGCTCAAGAAGCATAAGGCCAACAAAGCACAGCAGGAGGTGAATCCCCTAGATTATTAATGGCACTTTGATGCAAATAAGAAAGCATCAAGGAAATATACTGAAGGACTTCATCTTTCAAAAGGACAACATGGCAGTTAGGCTAGATGATAGCTGAAAGTCCCCTCCAACTGAGCTACCCTGTTCTATTCTACTGTAACATACCTTACATTTCTGTAACCTGGATTTCATTTGCCACTCTACTGTCTCATCACTCAGCACCAGAAGGTCTCTCTGAAATTATTCAATTGATCCTAATTCTTACTTCTTTTGAATTATCAGACTTCCAAACCCCTGCACAGCCTTTTTTTCCAGGTTTTACTATGATAGTACAAGTCAAGTGCATTGTACAAGACCTGTCTTATGTGAACAGGTCTCAGCACAGACTGTTGCAGATCTCCAAAGACAATGCTTCTCCACTGCAAAAATTTAGCATATATCCCTACTGTCTGTTTTTTAATTTTAGCAATCTGTTCATCCTTTCAGTATCCTTCCACTTGTGCCATAGCTGCTTAGTTTCTTAAACTTCTGGTTAGGGAATCTCTTGAAAGCTTTCTGGAAATCTGAGGAACCTATAATCAATGAGATCATTTTTACTGATGTAATTTTCCATGTGCAGGGACACATGATGTCACACATCTAGAGTAAATCTTAAACTGAAATTGCTCAAAAGGCTGATCTGAAGTTTGAAAGCAAAAATATCTAGCCAGATTCTGAATCAAAAGTATACAACTATTTTCTTTATCTGGTTCTTTTCCTGGCTGGTTTGCCTTCATGACATATACTTCAGAAACTCAAGAATTTATCTAATTTTTTATTTCTCAGGGTACAACAAAAAAAAAAAAACAATGTCAAAAAGCTGCATCTAAAACTTTCAGATGCATCGAAGAACAGAAATTACACATGACAATGCTAAAGACTGACACAATGCAAAGAAGCTTTTATTTTAGCATCCAATTTTCTGAGAATTAAAGAACAAGTATCAAAGTGGTAGCAGTATTAAAATGAAGGTTGAAAACTGTCAACTTTTGATAGGAAGATTATTTTTAAAGTGTTAGAAACTAGTCAGACGTTCCTAAATTGAATGAGAGCAAATTAACATCTTAAATGTTCAGGTTTACATGGGATAAGTACACACTAAAATACAAAGAGAAAAGTTTTTAAAAAGAGGCAGCTTACAGTTTACAGAAAGGCAGGAAAGGCTATTATACCAAACAAAATTCAACAGAACTGAAATAGCTTCTACTGTAATTAGAATTATTAATGCAAAGGAACATGCTACTTTATTCAGGAAAAAATTAATTTGCCTATTTCATGAGCCAATGCAAGGAATTCTGAAATCTACTTTGGCAACCTATGCATAGTGATTTATGCACTCATCATTCTTTTAGCAAATGACCTTGTCGTGGATGATCTGCATGGCTTTAGACTCTGGAAATAAAAAACTACAACTATCAAAACATCTAGAGTCTGTAATACAAGTTGGTTTCAAGGGAAAACAAAGGACAGACAAATGAGAGAAAAACCCACAGCTTCATGAGGGTTATAGGTAGTTCTATTGAAAATGAAAGTACTCTCAGAATTATTCAGAAATCCTGATATAGAAAAATGGAAGGAAAACGATAAAGATATATTTCAAGATGTAAAACAGTCTCTAAACATTCCTGAAAAGAGAGACTGCATGTTTTTATCAAGGAAATATATCAGGTATTTAAAGCTGTAGGCTCTTAATTTGTTGGGTATTCCTTTCAACAAATCGTTCCTTTTAGTGTAATTTTTTTTCTTATGAAGATTTTTTATCTACTGTTCAGAATTTTCTTGTACATATGATGAAATAAATATTACTCACATATATTTTTTTGTAATGGGATGCTTTACTCACGCTCATAGTGCGTGCATACTTTCTGTGTGTTAGTGTCTGCGTACAGATGCAGGTGAAGTAGCATTTCATATGGATGCCATTTGCATCAGCAGAAATATGCATCACCTTACCTTATGCCATGAAATGCAAACAAACAAAAAAAAGTGCAGTGATCATCACTGTATATCAAATTCTCAATTACTTCTAACCCCACAGCTCCTAGTAGGAGGAATTCTGAAGGAGAGGTAAAGGAAGGCTAGTGAATGTTCATTTAAGCAATACATACATATAGAGGAACTTTCTTAATTTATTTCTTTTAGATACTTTCTAGATGTACAATCACACTGTAAGGAAGCTCACAAAGCTCTGCCATAATCCATAAGTAAGTGGAAGTTGATTTTAAAACCCTCTAAGGAAATCTGCTCTGCCAAACAAATGCACCATCAGTCCTGCATGCCTTTGCAATAACAAACTGGTTACTAAAAATGTGAATGGAATTAACAGTTAGACATTCTACAGATACATAGGATTAGTATCTTTTTTACCAATTCCACTGATGCAGTTTGAACACAGCATAGACTCGAACCAACAGAACCACCTGGGAACCTTTTAACCATTTGTTCAGTCTCTGAACAGAAATGGTGATGCTCTTTTGATTTCCTGGTAACAAATTGATGTGGAAAATCTTCAGGTCAGGTAATCCTATCCTCCTGGGTTTTTTTGTTGTGTTTTTTTTTAAAAAAAAACCCTAGACAAGTACTGTATGAGGAACTGTTTTCCTACCTCACCCCCCAAAAAGCAAACAAACCCACAACAAACCCAAACCCATGAAGTTTGGGTGAGAAAACAAACATATTAACATCCTGATTCCAATTCCATTCTGTAATTCCAATGCAGCTTTGGAACTTTGAAAGGATCCTGAGAAAATCCTGTCCAGGAAAAACTACTGAATACAAAGGATGTGGTATAAGAGAGCTTACATATCTCTAACTCATCCTGACACAGACGATAACTGTAGCTAAAACAGAAGCCTGTGACACCTAGAAATTTTCAATGTTCCAATCAGGGTACAACTATTAGTTTGCCTTGAACTGAAATGTGTACTAAAACTACTGCAAACAAAAGTGTAAAGTAAGTGTACTGCAAAAAGTGTACTAAGACACTGTAATCAAAACCAGTATGCAAGTATTTTGTAACACTGTGATGACACTGCCAGATACAGTGCATAAATATTTTATGTAAATATGTGAGCAACATGACTGTCAAAAGGACAAATGAAGATATGTGTAGATGCAGTAGGCCTCCAAGTAACAACAAACTGCCAAAGAACAAAATAAGCACAAGATATTAACTAGATAGAAGATTGCAAATAGACAGAACGTCCTGTCAAATACACAAGAAGAGCAAATGGAAAGACAGAAGAAAATAAGGTAAGCAATAGCAGGAGATACTGGGGAGAGATTCAAAGAGGATAAAAGTATGAAGAAGAAATATAGAAGAAAAGATAAGCCTCCTTGAGCTCTGGCTTCTCTCATCAAAGGGCTCTCAAATCTGATCACCTTGAACTCAATGACTGAAACAAAAGACCATAGTCATCAGCGCTAATTGTATGGCACCATCCCTGTGGTTTTATGTATTCATAGCTAACCTGGAATATGATTGTTAAAGACTCGTATTTTCATGTATGTTCTGATAATGATTTTAAGTACTAACAGTTAGCACAAACTGTGTTGTTCATGAATTAATTTGGCAAAGTTGTTTTAAAATTTAAACATGGACTAATCTGTCTGTCTTCTAAACACTCTCTTCCATTACAATTGCAATTCCCTGATTTTATATATCCGTGTACGTACATATATTTATATATGTATATATATATACACACATACATATGTATATCCATGATTATACACATACACCCATTCTGCTACAACAATAAGGATGACATATTCTCAGAGTGGAGGAATTAGCAAGTGTGAACCTGAAGTATTCTTAACCAAGTTTCAGTTGGACATGAGATTTCTGATAGGTGGAAAAATTTAAGCAATTGGTTACACGACTGTAGCTATAGTATCACTCTGTTCACTCATTTTCTGCTTTACAAGGATGCCATAGCTCATGAGGGAGGTCCTGAATGCGCAGGGTTGTAGATGTAGGGGGTTACAGAATATCAAACTAGATTTGTCATTCACCACAATTCCAGAAGACATGTAATTCACAGGAAATAAAGCTAAGGTTTTGCAAAAACTGACATCTGCTTCAAAAAAATGATGGAGAAGTTGCAGAGAGAAAATGAAACACAGGAAGGAGGTCAACAGCCTATCTTTTTGTCACAGACTGCATGGTCTATTCCTTACAGAAGAACTTCACAGGTGCAAAGAGATTAAGCTACTATCACGGAATAGCCAAAGACCTACACTGATAAAATGTTCATACACAAATGGCTGGTCAAGGGGGATTGATGATAAGTGGGTGTACTGGTTTTGCCCAAGATGGAGTTAATTTTCTTAATAGCAGCTCATATGGTGTTATGTTTTGGATTCAAGACCAAAACAGTAGTTTGGTCTGTGTTTCAGCTATTGTTGAACAGTGTCATGGCCGCCTCTGTTTCTCACACTGCCTCACCAGTGAGTGGCATGGGGGTGCACAAAAATTGAGTGAGAGCACAGCCAGGACAGCTGACTCCAACTGACCAAAGGGATATTCCACACTATATTATGTTGTGTTCAGGAATAACAGCTTGGGGAAAAGAGGAGAAGAGGGAGGCTTTTGGAGTGATGGCATTTGTCTTCCCAAGCAACCAGAACACATGATGAAGCCCTGCTTTTCTGGAAATGACTAAACGCCCACCTGCCAGTGAGAAGTAGTGACTGAATTCCTTATTTGGCTTTGCTTGTTCACACAGCTTTTCCTTTACCCATTAAACTGTCTTTATCTCAACTCACAAGTTTTCCCACCTTTACCCTTCTGATTCTCTTCCCCATCCTGTTGAGGAGAGGGAGTGAGCAGCTGTGTGGTGCTTACCTGCCTACTAGGCTAACCCATAATGGTGAGAAAACCAGTAACTCCTAGATGTGATAGCCACCCTGGACTATTTAAGAAGACGTGGTTTTCTTTTTTAGAAACCACAGCAGTACCCATTTGTACTGTATATGCTCTGCCTTGTGGCTAGCAGCATTGCTCTTCCAGTAGATACTCGGGTAGTTAAGTCCCCCATGACAAATAGGTTGTGTGATCATGTGGCTTCCTCCAGCTGTTTAAACTATGTAGAAATATACAATAATACTCATCTATCTTTCTAGGTATTGTAATTATTTGTCTGATCTTCGGATTGCAAGAATGCATTACTTATCTTTACGTCACTAATTACTATACTACAGCTGTTAATTCTGAATTGTCAGGCAAATGAGACAGTATTTTATACCCACAGATGCGAAAATACATAAAAAGTTATCAATGCCCAGAACTTTACAGTATGGGAGTATCTGAGTGAGAAGAATGAAGGACAAGAGGGAAAGGCATGTAAGCTAGCTGAAAGCCAGCCATGGAACCTTAAGAAACATCTCACATTTCTGTACTCTGGTAACTTTCCCAGAGTCGGTCTCCTCTCTCGGCATGATCTGGTCCAGGGACTGCTAAGTTCACACCATTGGCACAACTGGCATTTTAGGACAGGATGAAGGATTTTTCTGTTAAGCAAAGAGGAACAGCACTCTACTGCTGATTTCAAGGGCCTAATCTGTTTTCCCAAAGACATCTACAACAGCACAACATTTTGCTTTACTCAAGGTAGACTACAAAATTACAAATGGCTGTTAGACCAGTGCCTCCCAGCCATCAGACACAAACCAGTACTTTCCTTCTTTTTCCTTTGCTCACCTTCAGATTTTCAGAAAAAAAAAACCACCTAAACGTGACTTTGGCCATTACTCTAAGGAGCATAGATGGTCATTTACCACCAGCTGGCATGCATCCTAGTCAAAGCAATGTCCAAGTTGTCTTATTTATACATGTGATCTGCAATGGAATGGTTCCAGCCTAGATATCCACATAGGAAACTGCAGCATTTCTTTCCCTGTGTGTGCTTCAAGATGCCAAGCCTGGGAAACAGAGTCCAGCTACTCAGGACTGATATCATTGTTTGATATTGCTTCCACTGATTCTGATCACTTTTCAGACTGACTCACCAGTATCCAGTCTCTATCTGCTAGTCCATCTAGCAGGAAGATACCTGGCAAATGACTTTAGACTGAATTACAGTTTAACTTCCAGGGGATGGTCAAAAATGTGCTGACTAAAGGAGGATTCTTTGACCAAACTACAGGCAAGGAGCAAGAAAAAGACTGGGTCTGACTTCCTTCACTGTTTTCACAGAGACTTCCTGGAGTACCAAATTAGTGAAAACATGCCACAGTACACTGTTATTTCACAGTAAAGAGTAGGTACATCAAATGCAATGATGCTTCTACATAGTCCATATACTAAGAATTTAGCCAGATTGAAAAAAGGAAGGTGGACAAATTCCTTGAAGAAAAACTGTCTAAAACTCACATACAAACGCATGGCATACAGCTCTGATAATTCTTGAAACATGCATAGAATGCAGGAGGTTATTCTGGAAAATATTACTAAAAGCTAGGTGTTTCCTGTCCTTATATTCTTGCCTAGGCACTTTTTGTGAGCCACTGTCAAAGATAGACTACTGGGCAAGATGGAGCTGCAGTATTTCCCAAATTTGTCATAACTACAGCACTGAAGATACTGGCACCCAACACAGCTCTCTGAGTACTCTGTTTTATGTTAAGGTGAGCAAAGGCATCGTTTATTTTTACCCGCAAGAGTTCAGGACAGAGCTGATGCCTCTGTACTGCCTTCAATTACCGAAGAATAGCTGTCACCTCTAGCAGGCAGCCAGGCATGAGTGGCACCCATCACAACATAGACTAGCATGCTGAGACTGATATAGACAACATCTCAGGACCAGCAAAGAATGATATCCTGTCCATGCTGAAAGGTATCCAAGTCATTAAATGAAGTCCTGTCTATACAATGTACATTCAACTGATAGAACCAGCCAGTGAATCCACACATGTTCCTTGGCAGTCCACAAAACTCTGTAGAGAGCTGCACACTGAAATTGTCAGTTATAAACATTATGTATATAAACCATATAAACAGACCCCATCTATTACTCCAAGACAGATGGGAATTCCCCTTGAATATATCCCCTCTAAGCTTGGTTGTTTTCAGTACAGATGATTTGCAGATATATTTTCAACAATTGACTATGAAAAGACTCATATTTGACTCAGACTGAAGCAATTCCTCAGGTATGAGCAGGGAACTGGCACACTCCAAAGAAAAGTATTATTCTTCTATTCAAGAGGAGCAGATGCCCAGAAAATAGAAAAGCAGGTGTCAGTTATCCTAGACTTCCTCACAGAAAAACTCTAGACCCAATCCTGATCTCACCTCAATAGGACAGTCTAGTTGAATTTTCCCAACCAACATTCTGTAGTGAGGGCTGACACTTGATGCAGGCAAAGTGAAGCACCCGTGGCAAGACAGCCATTTCCTCCAAGCTTTGCAGTGCAACATGATCACAGATGCCAAATCACAACATTTCATGTTAGCTCATGCTGCTGTATCCCATAAAATAGGATAAGCCTAAATAAGCACTCTGGGATCACAGCTTCACCAACGGTGACAGTTACAGCAACAGCATGTCTAGGCAATTACTGCAAGCCAGTATAAACATACTGATGCCATCACAAGGCATTCAAGAGGTAAGCAGTTCAGGAACAAAGAAGCCTATGTTGTGAAAGTCCAAACTGTTCCAAAGTAGCTGCCAGACCATGGTACACTCTTGCTTATAGGCAGCAGGGACGCAACTTACCTCTCCAAAGAGTCTCAGGCTTGAGAAGAATGGACATGAGCCAGACTTCACTAATTGTCTCAAGGAACAGGTATAGTCAGTGGACATATTTCTCTCTGAAGTCTTTCTGATTATACTACAATGATATGTTCCCTGTTGCTTATTCTCTATCTAAATCTTTAATTCTTTGCTGCACAGTGATCCAGCATGAACAGACTGGCTTGAGAGTGAATCTATCTAATATTAATCTACAGGCTGGCTGTTAGGGCATTCTCTTGGAAGGTGAAGTAGTACGCTCCAATAGCTAGTAACTTTCTGAATTTGGTTTCCCACGACCCTGTCCTTTTCTCTAGACTATGATCAAAAAAGTGTATAGCTCATCAACTATACCTTTTTCCAAGTTATATTAAATAAAATTCAGTACTCTCCAATGTAAAATAACTCATTTCCTTCTGCTTTGAAGAAAGAATTTTGGACTTCTAAAATTTACAGCCACAGCACTATATATGTCTATTTTACATTAATCATATGTGCATTATACACCAAGCCACAAATTATTTGAAAGGCCTGCTAAACTATGCACATTAGGTCATATTTAGCACAGGCAAATGCCTCCCAAAATATTCCCGGTAAGAAGTACCCTTGAGAATAGGGATATCTTGCTAGTCATTGTAAAAATGTAAACCCTTATTAAGAGACAGTATTTGGTTTTGTATATTTTATAAACTTGTATGCAAAAAGTTCAGTGTTACACACAGTATTTACTTTATCATAATATAGTAAGAATTAGATTATATTTAGCTTGGTTTTATTTAGTTTGCAGCAGGTAAATTGTAATTCTTTATGGTACTGTCCTGGTTTGAGCCCAGAGGGCAATTGAGTACCATGCACCCATTCACTCACCCCTTCCTTTCTCAGGAATGGGAAGGAGAAATTAGAGTAAAAGGCTCTGGAATCAAGATAAGACAGGGAGGGGCAGCTCACCCATTACTGTCACGGTCAAACAACAGACTTGTTAGGGGAAGAAAAAAAAAACAAACATCGTTTTAATTCAAACACTAACAAAACCAACAGTAACAGACAAGGTGGGACAGTAAGTAGCGCTACCACATTCAAAAACACCTCGTCCCACCCCTCCCTTCTCCCCAGGCTCAGCTCTGCTCCCCATCTCTCCCCCTCCTCCCCCAGCAGCACAGGGGCAGGGGATGGGGGTCACAGTCAGCTCAATGCTCCTTCCTTCTGGGGAGGTGGGGTGAGCACCACACACTACTCCCCCACTCTATGTGGCTCCTCTCTCACTGGACACAGTCCTCCGTGAACCTCCTCTGGCATGAGTCCTTCCCACGTGTCATGGTTTTAGCTCAGAGGGCAGTTGAGCACGACACAGCCACTCACTCTCCCCTTACCCCCCAGCACTGAGAAGGAGAAAATAATCCAGGCTTGGGATCCAAGATAGGACAGGGAGGGATAAATCACCCATTATGGTCACGGCAGACTCGTTAGGAGAAGAAAAAGAGAACATGCATTTATTACAGACACTAACAACAACAACAACTTAGTAGGACAGTGAGAAACATTACCACATCTTGAGAACACCTTCCCCCCACCCCTCCCTTCTTCCTGGGCTCAGCTCTGCTCCCGATATCTCTACCTCCTCCCCCAGCAGCACAGGGGCAGGGAATGGGGGGTGCAGTCAGTGCTGCTGCTTCTGCTATGTTCAGTGGGGGGAAGATTCTGGAGCTTCTTCCCCCTGCTTCATTGTGGTCCCCCTCTCACAGGAGACAGTACTCCACCAACTTTCTCTGACGTGAGTCCCTCCCACAGACTGCAGCATTTTCCTTGCTGCTCCCACTTGGGTCACCAACTTTCTCCAACTGGAGTCCCTCCCACAGGCTGCAGCCCTTCCCGAGCTGCTCCGACATGTGACACCCCTGCATGCCGCAATCCTCCCATCTCTAAACCACAACAGTGGGGGCTGCTTCTTCCCACAAGATCCCAGCCTTCTTCAGGCACAGCCACCTTAGTCGGTGGTATGAGGCCCCTCAAAGGCCTTAAATCTGTGTCTACTCCACCATAGATCTTCATGGGTGGCAGGGGGGGCCTCCCTGCCGTCTCACCACAGGATACAGGGGGGTCTCTGCTCCGGCACACCTCCCCCCTCCTTTCTTCCTCCGTTCCTCCACTGACCTTGGTGTTCACGCAGCTGCCGCAACTCCTCCTCACAAGTCCAACTCCTCCTCACTAGGTCCCTCCTTAAATATGTTATTCCAGAGGCGCAGCTGATTGGCTCGGCCTTGGTGCAGAGGTGAGTCCTACTTGGAGCCAGGGGAGCTTCAAGAAGATTCTCACATGGGGCCACCCCTAAAGCTCCCTGCCCTGCTACCCAAAAACCCCACCACTCACTCCAACCCAGGACGCCATGGGATGCAGCCATTCCCATACTGATCTGGTGTGGGTCACCCCCACGTGTTCCAGTCCTCCCAGCACCAAACTACAACAGCGGGGGCTTCTTCTCCCCTCAGAGTCCTGGCTTCATTTAAGCACAGACGCCTGTCCTGGTGTGGGCTCCTCCACAGGCTGCAGGTGAGCGTCTGCTCCACCACAGACCTCCATGGGTGGCAGCAGGGTGGCCCTGCCGTCTCACCACGGGATACAATGGGGCTATCTATTCTGGCACAAGTCTCCTCCTTCCTCCTCCTTCCTTCCACTGACCTCAATGATCGCATAGGTGTCATCCTCATAACTCCTCCTCACAAGCCCCAACCCCCTCTCAGGTTCCCCTTCTTAAATACGTTACTGCAGAGGCACAGCCACCATCACTAACTGACTTGGCCCTGGCCAGAGGTGGGTCCGACTTGGAGCTGGGGGAGCTTTCAAGAAGCTTCTCACAGGGAGCCACCGCTGCAGCCCCCTCCCCTGCTACCAAAAACCCTACCACAGAAACCCAACACAGGTAACTCATATTTAAATCTTCCAAGAACTTCAAGAAACATAGCCCATAAATACAACTTGAATTTTTAACATAAAATCCCCAAAACAGTCTGCCAAAACATATCAATATGAAGAAATTTACCTTTATTTCATTGTGACCTATACATTTTCAGGATGACAGCTTGGACATGTGATGTATTTGCAAAGATCATGTATTTCTCCCAGAAGGACGACTTCCACAGCATTTAACCTGTCCTTGACATCTGCTAATGTTTATTATATCCATTATTACCTATGTATGTATCCCGTACCAAATACAGGTGTGATATATTTTAAGAATATCAATATTCCAAACACCTAACATTTACAAGTATATAAGAATTGTTATAAGACTGTGTCCTGGGTTTGGCTGGGATAGAGTTACTTTTCTTCTTAGCAGCTGGTACCTGCTGTGTTTTGGATTGAGGATGAGAATAAAGCTGATAACACACTGATGTTTTAGTTGCTACTAAGTATCGCTTACCCTAAGTCAAGGACTTTTCAGTTCCAGCGAGCAGGTGCACAAGAAGCTGGGAGGGCGCACAGCAGAACAGCTAACCCAAACCGGCCAAAGGGATATTCCATACCATAGGATGTCATGCTCAGTATATAAACTGGGGGGAGTTGGCTGGGCTGGGGCGAGGATCACTGCTTGGGGACTGGCTGGGCATCAGTCAGCAGGTGGTAAGCAATTGCATTGTGCATCACTTGTTTTTCTTGAGTTTTCTTTCTCTTTTTGTTATTCTCCTTTTCACCACAATTATATTTTATTTTATTTCAATTATTAAACTGCTCTCATCTCAACCCACAAGCTTTACTTTTTGTTTTTCCGATTCTCCTCCCCATCCCAGCAGCAGGAGGAGGAGTGAGGGAGTGGCTGCGTGGTGCTTAGCTGCCATCTGGGGTTAAACCACAACAGACTCTGACTTTCAGGGAACTCAACAGAATTTGTCCTTTTATCTATGGAGTGTATGCGAGATACAAGAAATTGTAAAAGCAGGTAAAGAGTGCTTGCTCATTAGCAGTGCATGAGTATGATTCACTTGATACTTACCCTTTTCTCAGATACCCTCTTTTCCAGAGAAATTTCAGTGTCAGGCCATAGGATGAACTAACTGTATCAGCAATAGCAGGTTAATCCACTTCTGGTGCTTTCTTTCCTCAGGATCCTTGGGACAGAAACCAAGAAGCAAACACTGTACTGGACAAGCCCTTCTGGCGCTGGCACATTTTCCATGGACTGATTTTTAAAGGATCAAAAAGCCCACTTCCTGTCACAATGGCAAATGCAATCTCATGCCAAAAGAGAGGCCGTATGTCTTCAGAAAAACACAGTCACTGGAATAAAATATCCATCACAGAATGACACATAGCCTTTTCCCTGTGTTGTCCCACCAAGATTTTTGAGAAGAGTTCAGGAGTAGGGCTAATTGATTGTTTTTGATGGCAGCAGCTCACTCCAAACTACTTGTAGTAGCACACATGGAAGTCTACAGTGAATATGGAGTAAGCCTAGTATTTCTGGAGTGGGGAAAAATATTTTAAAAAAATTACCCTACCATCTTATTTTCAGCTTTGAAGCAATATAGAGAAAAGTTTAGGCCTGAGAAATTTGGTAAATGCCCTCTCGGCCAGTTACTGTGACCTTGTTTGTTACTTATAAGAGAAAACAAAGACATGGTATTTTTGTTCAGTTGAAATATATGAACCACCTACTAGGATTGCTTTTGATTAGTAATTACATGCAAGGTCAAGCTGCACTGACATCATGCAATTTTGATAAGGTGCTTCTATGGTTAAGCTACAAAAACACTGTGACCTTAACGTTACTATCAACTCAAGTTTGACATAAATGTGAAAAAGTGATTTGTGTAGCCAGGAAATATTACCTACCAAAATGTATCAGCAAGTCTAGCTGAGAAGTAAACATGTAAACAAAATATTAAAAAGTGTGTGTGTTTATTCATATATAAATATATAAGAAATATTTTTTATAAATATACATAACAAAAAGGGGGTTGTTCCTTGAAGCTTATTCTGAGGTAATGTTTACTATATTACTGGATTCCATTCTGATAAAGGTAAACAAGATAATAGGAAGGACTTGTGATAAAACACAACAGCTTTTATTGCAGTTATAAAAATGTTCATTCTGCCATCTATCTGCTGAAGTAAGCCTGGGAATTCTCATTACAATTTCAGCATGGCGTGTCATAAAAAAAGGGTAGGAACAGTTAAAAAAAGATAATTGGATTCTTACTTGATTGCAATATAGTCTGACTCTTCTAAGTTACACTATACCTTCTGCCAGTAAACTAAAGGTTACATGAATGGGAAGTGTCTCCTGTCACTAAATAAGATATGAGATTTATCCACTTGGAAAGCTGGGCCCTATTTAGTCTGTTATTTACAGAAGTTAGAACATTGTAATTTTATTATAAAATTAGACACACAAATAGAGTATAACTTCTCAGTAACATATTACTACGTATTCTCTGTATTTACATCTATCTTAGATTTCCTATTAAAATGTAAGGCCAATATTCTGAGACATGAGGCACTCCAAATGTCATGAAATGGTGCCGTGTCTTACTTAAGTATTTACTTCTATAGGCAAAAGTGAATTATTCAAGAGCAGTAAGTCACCAGAACTATAGCTTTAATTATATTTCATTCTGGGAAGCACTAGTGAGCAGAATGTTCTCTTGCCTGTAAACAGACACTTCTGTAATGGACAGACCCATTATTCAATAATGATGATGGTGAAGACATAAAATTTAGAACTATCAAACTCATTGAAACAAACCTCCTGGTTTCTTATGACAGCTGTGATGAGAAAGACTATGTATTAATTTCCTACAGTACACTAACTACACTATAGACTCTTCAGTAAGTCAAAGCTCAAGAAAACTCACATAACAAAATGTTTTGCCTGTATCTTACTTAAAACTAATCTGTGATGACCTCCTGAAACTGCTTACTGAGAAATCTTCCCCTAGGCTAAGCAAAACTTCCTCTGTGGTATCTCAAATCTTTAAGTGTCTTGTAGAATAGCTGACTGCCAGCAAATCCAGTGAAAATTTTTTCAATGGCCTAGTAATAACATACATAGTTGAGAGGACAACCTGCTGATGCCATAGGCATTTCCATTTCCTCGAGTGATATAGGCCTGTGTTGCACAGGTAGGGATGATGACTGATGATAACTCACATGAGGAGACAATATAATAACATTTACAGTTTTTATTAGTAAAGTTTTTAAATTAACAAGAAGACATAAAATTAACAGAGAAGTCATAAAGGCTATGACAGTCATTTTAGCATTACATAACCAAAAGCTATTACAATTTTTTATGACTGAACAGAGTAACAGGAGTATCCCATCAGAAAGGAGTCAGATGTCCAGCATTTCATCTGAATAGATGGAAAGTACTCACTACTACCAATTATTGGAAGTTTAGAGAAGTTTCCACTTTCCTTAAGAATTGAAGGGGGAATAAACTTGTTCATTTACATGATTTTATAATGAGTAGAGACAATTACTGAAATTTCAAACACTACTTACCAGTATTTAATAGTACTATTTAAAAATTAGAAAGCTATAAAATTTGTCTTGCTCAGGTAACAAGTCAACACAGACTACCAGAACTACCACCTCAATATTAACCTGCACTGTCAACAAAATTACCTCATTTCAGTGATTGGATGAATACTGAATATTGTAACACTCATGTACTGTGAAACAGAAGTTATTCTTTTGCTCAGTACCTACAGGAAATGGAACTCTGCTTTTTCCTGGACAGAAAAGCATTTCAACTACTTTCATGTTAGTATCTTCTGTTGGATTAGCATCTGAACACTTTGTAACATTTATCTGTGTCATAAATGCCATTTTCATAGGTAGTTACCATCACTCAATTAAACCTTTAATCCTCATAGACTTTCTGAAACATTACTTATAATGAAACCCTAAATATAATGCAGGAAAAAAACAGAACTTTTCCATTTTCAGCTGCTCTACTACTAACTCAAACTCTAGTTTTAGAATCTCTTACTAAATTTTTCATAATAACCCAAGCATTTCTCAGTACAAGTCAGTTCTTGAATTTAAAGTAGTTATCAGCACAGATAGAGAATATGTAACATGAAAGTTTAAAGTATATTGGCAAATACATATCTTCAGAAATACAGGATTTTATTTTAGTTCTTTTATTTGTCCTGTGATTTTATGAAGTGTTTCAAGAGTACTCTTTGAATAATGTCATGTTTAATTGTGCCCTGGTATAGAATGTTAAAACTATGTCAGTAACAATACGTAAAGACAGTGCATGCATCTTATTATAGCATTGTGCTTACTGTGTCTAACAGAGTTATACTGGCAGCAGCCACAGCAATTTCCACAATAGTTGCTGGAACTCAAACACCTGCATGTATCTGCATATACCTCTAAACAGACAGCTATCCCTAACTCTCTCCAATGATACATAGGCTACTGTATGATCTCTAACTCTTTCGGGAGATATTGTCCACTTAGTAGAGATATAAAGACATTCCTTCCATGTTAAAGCAGACTTACTTCACTTACTGTAAGAGTATACCATTTCCCAGAACCGTTATCGCATGATTTAATACCCATTATAAGTAGATAATTGAAACTGCTTTGATTATCTTTCAGACATTTTTATATACCAGTGTTGTGTTCTTCACATTATCAACACATAGTTTAAGATTCTCATTTGTTCCTTCCAACTGATTCTAGAGAATAAAGATATAGTGTAAGACTATTTTACAAGAAAAAGCGATAATCTTTTATTTTCATTAGAATCACCCTGTTTCCTTAATCTTCTGTGACTATAGAAGATATCACCAGTTCTCCCTATTTCTCATGCAGTACCAAGTGCTTTCTTGTGACGAAAGCCTAGAGTGTCTCAATTGTATCTCATGATTTTTTTCTCGTTAAAGACCTAGACTGTGAAAAGCATAATTTATGTAATTAATGCTAAATGAGTTTACATCTAAAACTAACAGGAGGAAGAGACATGCCAGCATCTCCTTTAGAATAATGTCTGCATTAACAAGCTATTCAAAAGGATGAACAGAAAGAATGAGTTAATTTTCCAGAGTTACTCAGAGAAAGTCATGGCAGTCTCTTCACCTATTATCAGGATCAGGCAACTCCTATGTGATGTCTGTTGCAGCTGATTTCAGAGATAGCTTGTAACTACAATCAACTTCAGTCAATCCACTTATTGTCAGGTATGCATTTTCTTCTTTTTTCACATGACTGCAGATAAAATAAAAACATTCTCACTGATGGTTCTAGTTAACTTACTGCTTTCTTATTGTCATTGAAGAATACAGCAGAATGGAAGAGAATTAAGAAAGAAATGGTTACCTATTGCTTATGTACTTTTTTTTTTTTTTATTGCCATACATACTTATTTTCCATTTTAATCACTCACATTTTTATGCAGCACAAAAAGACAACCTGGTAATTCTGAACCAATGGGGTCAACTGGGGCAGCATAAGTATTTCATGCATTTCAAGATCCTGGAGGACTTTACAGAGTGAAAACACTTTGAACCATTTCCTTTATCAATAAATTCCTGATGAACTCAGATTCCAAACTCATAAGATTACAGGTTGAAAAAAGAAGAGAGGCCAAGAGACATAATATATTTCTGTCTATACACATAAATATCTTTTTTACAATGCAGTCCCCAAACTCATGCCTCTAATTTATAGTAACAACAATTTCTCATTCATCAAATTAATGTACACATTCATATTTTGCTGTTGAAAAATTTCAGGAAGTAGCATTTTGGCTTTGGGAAATCAGAGTGCAATTCACATCAAGATTGGGGAAAAAAATTTAAAAAAAAAAATCTACATGGACGTGCCTACGTGTCAAAAAAGCTGTACTCTACCAACAGAAGACTTTTTCAGTTTCCCCAAAAAATGTATTTTAGGTGCCTTAGAGTATCTGAGGCACCTACATGGAGTTACCAAATATGGGAGACTTCTGTCCTTCTATAGCAACAACTATTGGCCAGATAGGACACCATCGGGCCCAGATGCCTGTTTTCAGTCAACTGAACGGCACCCTAACCAAAAGCACTCTTGGAACTCTTTTCCTGAAGTTTTTATCAGCTCCAAACACAATCACAGTATTTAACAAATATGCATACTGACAATTATGCTGTTCCTCTGGTAAATAAGACGAAAGCTGACAGGAAGGTTATTTCTCAGAAAGAACACTATTGCAGATCAAGCCTGAAGACACTGTCTGTGATAATCTTTGCATCTCCAAAGTTTTAGCAGGTCTCAACAGGTTGAAATTTGACTCAAAATTCCTTCAGAGTAAGTTAACAATTCACAAGAAGGATCCTGTTTGTGCAGACGCTTGTACTGGTTGAGAGATACCTTGATATTTCAGTAGGATCTTTATCCCTATGAAAATTCTGCATATGGGAGACATGTCAAAATTTTATTTGCAGCTTCCTTAGCTCCTGTAAATAACTTTAGTTCGACTGTCACAACTCATAAGTAAGAGACAGAAAAACCACATAGTAGCTCAGCCTGACAAGACAAATTCAGGTTCAAGTAGTCCTGTGCTAACTACTAAATCTGTACTATCTTTTTAGAACTTTTTGCCACATGAATAAAAACATAATTGCCAGGAAAAATGAATGTCTCGTAGACATAGCTGTGAGGTAAGCTTGTAGTGAATTCATCCAAAGCTGTATTCCTATAGCTCCACTAGGTATTCCAAAACCTCATGGAGCTGCAATTTAAATGAAAACAGGATTTTGTATGCAGCCATAAAAATTATTTTAGTCTAGTCACTTCTGCTGTTAATTAGGATTTTCTGCACACTGTGCAAAAAAATCTCTTTGAGTTCATGCTCATCATTTACACAGTGAGCTGGAAGCTGCAGTACTCATGGTAAAGAGACTGACCCTGAGTCAAAGATTATACCTGAAAATGACAGTACAATCAATAACCTCTAATGACGGATAGATGAGAAGCAGATTTCACAGATGGCCTCAACTGTTGGATATTTGCATGAGAAGCTGATTTCTGAATAGGCATGGACCTTGAAATAAGCCTGTCAGCCAACAGTGGATGCAGCAAATGTCTGCTGGAAACATGGGCTAGAAAAATGAGGAAAATTTTCTGTACTTGCTCACCAGCCTGATTTAGGACTATAAACAAAACACATGAATCAGCATGCATGTCCGAAAATTATTATCTGGCAATATAAGGTCCTCAATCAGTTTTGCATTCATCACAGATAAGTCTGGCATGATCAACGACGTATGTGCAGGTACCAAGTACATAAGCAACCCGAGTCAAAAGTCTACTGGCATCCTTAGGTACACCTGTATTTTTTGTTGGAATGGGGGACTGAAAGGATTTGTTATTAGCATATTTTTGTACTCAGGTGAGCAAATAATAATAATAGATACTGGTTTGGGGTTATTGACTGAACTGGCTACAAGTTAACCTATCATTCAAACACTGAAAGAAAAAAAAAAAAAAAAAAAAAGAAATCCTGAATACAGATATAGACAAATTGCTGTAATTTACACATACTTTCAAAATATTCCAAATAATTCAGTAAGTGTTGTGTAAGAGACATCATGTATAATGACAGCAACAATTCCAAGTGTTAGATACCCCCGTGTCTTAGATTACCACAAGAAAAGAGAATCCCAAAACTGAGAACAGTTTAGCAATCTTTAGTTTTAACTAGAAGATAATAGAGATACACAGCACCATACTTCAGGGGAGGGAGGGTTGTTTTCTTTAAGCATTGGTATTTCATTTGTCTTAGATTTAAGATTAACCTTCACATATGGGAATAAAAAAGCAATGACAGTGAAAATTCCCTTATCATCTATACATACTTCCTTTATTGCTCAAAGGCTAGTGTTTCAAAAAATGTAATCTATTCCTATTCTCATGAAAAGGGTCTCTTAAATAGGGATTAGAAAGGCAGGTACAAACTGGACAAAGAGCAGAATCACATATATATATATCTCATCATTATACAGTATTAAGAACCCAGTAACCCATGTTGATGGGTTACTGCAGACACTTGAGAATTACAGTAACTTCCCCTAAAAAGGCAGGTCTGATGACACTGCTGTTTTGCTCTCAGCCATCAGTCAAATTTTCTGGTAAGAAGACAGCATATGCTAACAAAAGGGTATTATCAAAGAAAGGAAAAAAGACCTTTTTCCATAAATGTATGTGTTTTCCTTGAAGACCTGTTACTTCAGCTGGGGATCAGGGAGGGTGTAGTTTCACTACTGATCTGGGTAAAGTTGACTTTGCCTTTCTTTTAAGAAGTCAGAATTCAAGATTTCAGTAGCCTCCAGTTTGCTATAATCCTAAACATGCAATGCTCAATACTAACATGAAACCAACTATATTTCTGAAAATGCAGCATCTTTAATTGCATTATCAATTTCTTAATGTATGCTCTTGTATTAGAATCTATTAATAAAGGCCTGTGCAATACCATCACATTGTCATAGATTTCAAAGCAACATTCAGTTGCACCAAGAACTGAAGCGCGTATACAGCGCTCAACCTGAAATAATCTTTCGGAACAGGGAAAGTCCTTACTGATATCTTGGGTAAGTTCTTTGCAAAACTTGACTGAAATGTCCTGGTAATTACACCCCTGAAAATGCAACGATGAGGGAGTCTACTTATCCCCCAAAGCACAGCTTTTTTTGGCATTTTTTTAGTGGTATTTAAACCAATTAGTATCACAATTTAACGTCATGACTACTAATGATGTTTTAGTTCAAAGGAGTAATAAGTGATTCAGATCGTATAAATTTTGTGCTGTAACTTTCTCTACACAGATGGAGCAAGAAGAAAGCATTGAATGAACTTGAATTAAAACGCAACGTTTGACAAGATAATTTGACCCCAGTAGAAAGCTATCTGAACACACTCCTTTGAGACAGATGTCCATTTGCATCTGACCACAGCATCCATAGCATACAGGTGAATGTAACAGAGGCCATATTTCTGACAAAAAATGATGTTTATGAAAATATTGTAAGAAACAGGTCAAGGACTGACACTTCCATCACTGGCATGTTCCCCTACCTCTCTGCATCTGAGACTAAGAGACCTCCTAGCCCAGAAACTGTCTCTGGACCATCTCCACATGATGGCTACCAGTGAAAGGCCATCAATATGAATACTCTGCTTTGAATGACATATATGCACCCACTATAACATCTGTGGCAATGGATTTGACAGCTTAATTACTTAATATTTTGTTTTATTTTATTTCTGACTGATAATTTCACTGACTGTGATCACACAATGAGAAATGGTGAATAATGAGCTCATCTTCACCTTTTTTCATGCAACTCAATGCCACCAACTTCTGTCATGTTACCTTTTAGCACCTCTTTTACAAGCTGAAGAGCTGTAATCTGTATGATCATCTGTTGAAGAAGGTATACCATCTCCTTGACATGTTTTCTGCCTTTCCCTGGATTGTTTAGAAACTCATTTTTTTTTTTAAGGTAGAATAACTGTAACTGCCTATGGTATTTAAAATTAACAGAAACAAGTAATTTTTTTCCATTATATATTTTTTTTGCATTGTACTTGGTTCCTATTCTTCTACTTTGTAATACTCCATTCACTATTCTGATCATCACTGAGCTGTGAACTCACATTTTCAGAAAGTTATATTCCGTAATTCCAGTACTCCTCTTTGAGGATCCAACAGTATTCAAAAACAGATGACTGATGGCAAGGGCTAAAGCAAAGATTCTTTGGGAAGTTACTTAGCATCTCTTGAGAATGAAAGTTACCTGCCCAGGAAATAATGCTGCTGTTTTAGTAGCAAGTACCTTGATTAATTCACTATTATTCAGCTAAAGCTCTCATCTCCCTACTAGATTTCTTCTTCAAATAACCTATGAGTGCACTGAACAGCGTATGTTTCAGTATCTCTTATCCCAACATCTCACTGGCAATCTGTCTCATCTGGGGTAAAAAATAACCATTTATTCCCACTCTTTCTTCCCAGGTTTTTAAGTAACTATTTGCCTTTGACAGAATCTTCTCTCCTACAACTCAGGCTCTTTGAGAGTTTTTGGTAATAAATATTTCAATAACTTTGAGGAAATTCATTGATAGTTCTCTTGCATGTGTTCTTTACTTATGTCAGGAGATAAAACCCAATTTTTTCTATGACACTATTCCAGAACTATGTATGCCATATCATATGTCAAGGAATAGGTTGACGATATGCTGAAGCTTTTGACAAATAGACTAGGAATACACATAAGTGCTCTCTCATTGCTAGCAAAGGAGACCTCAATCAGATTTGGTACAAGCAACTTGGAAAGCCTGCTCCTTTAAATTTTAAAGCAGCTCTTTAAAAGCATACATTCATATTAGATATGTGATGGAAGAGGAGGAAAAAGAGCAGCAAGAATCAGAAACGCCCTTTGTAGAATAGAACTTTAAACAGAGAGTGGAAGCAATAGACAACAACATGACAAAGGGCTTCTGTAGAAAACTTGTGTCTACAAATAGTGCCTTGTTAGAATAAGCTAATCCTCCACAGTGATCGAACACCAGAGCAGGAAAAAAGTGCACAAAGTCCAAAACAACCAAAGACTTGAATGTTCACAGTCAGTACAAGACCAGGTGGGAGCTGCTAAGATTAATCTTTCACTGGATTCAAGAAGTTTTCAGAGTGTCTCCTGCTTTTTTTTTTTTTTTTATTTTAAACATCCATCTTTCCCATCCCTTACAGAATAACTGGAACAAAAGCGCTCATCATCCTTTCTGCTGATGCTGGTGACAATGTAAAGCAGAAAGTGAGCTTCATAAAACCATCAAATCATTCATAAATACATATGAGGTAGTTCTGATCTGTCAGTTAAAAGTGGAACCTCCCTTAGAACATGTATTTTTCACTTAAAAATATATCATATATTAAAAACAATACACAGTCTTGAAAGAAAATAAAAGAATTCTCCCTCCCCTGCAGAATGTTAGAATTGCTCTTCTGCTTATGAAACTGGGTGCTGAAGCCAAAGCATCAAGTGCTGTACTAAGCCCAGACATATATATTTTTATAAAGTCAGTTGCTACAAACATCATATAAAGTGTTTCATACCTTGCATCGTTCTTCCAGGTAAGAAAAGAAATTATATTATTTTTCACCTTTCTTTCTCCAAACTAAAGCTTTACTCACTAGAGCAAAATTGTGAAAACATGCAAAGTAACTAAATAATTTTTGCCCAGAACAAACTGCTAAAGAAATTAACCTCTCTTTTCTTTTAGAAAAATCTTCAACTGTATTTTGAATATATTAATACTTTTTTTCAAAACAACAAATTCAGATGATCTGTGGTCTTTATAACACTTCTTGGGATGGAAGAAAACTTCCATAATTTCAATTAGCTAGCTCATTCCACATGCAAGCATAGAAATATCTGCTCTTTTGAAAAACTGTTGTATGCTCAACAACAGAATTAGTTTCACATTTTTGTAGCCTTTTCAATTAAAATTTTTCTTTAAAATTTTAGAATCCCCTTTTAAAAGAATTAGCCTGACTGCAGACATCTACCTCTAAATATTTCCAGACTGGTTGATGTCCAAATCCTTCTATGGATGGAATACCCAATATATCGAGTCGTAGAAACATTTTGGTTGGTAAAGAACTTTAAGATCATATGTGACAAAATAGAATTTTTCTAGTTTAGCAAAAACAGTTGAAGGAAATAAAATCCTGCAAGGAAAAAAACCCTAGTCAAAGTAACATAGTTTCAAAAGAGACATGATTGTAAAAACAAAAACAAAACCCTGAACAAATTCAAAATCCTGTTGAATTAATCTGTGAAAGTTTGAGGAACCAGGTAAGCTAACTGATAAAAAGTTAGTTTCACTGGTGATATAACATACCCAAAATATCATGTTTTCTTGACAAAGGAGACCTGGCTCCCCTTGCTTTTTGGTTTACTGTCCTGGACTTAATGAGCTCACTACACATTCTGGAGGGATGGCCCATAGACTAAGGGAATATCTGTATATATACATCAAAACCCAGGAAAAGTGATGGTGATTTATTAGAATGTATTAGAAAACATGGAACCTGAGCATAATGTAAGTGGTATGGCATAAGGGGTGGATACTGTCATGGTTTTGACTGGG
Source organism: Tyto alba (assembly GCF_018691265.1). Lineage (NCBI taxonomy): Eukaryota > Metazoa > Chordata > Aves > Strigiformes > Tytonidae > Tyto > Tyto alba. The sequence continues at coordinate 20,683,866 of NW_024881282.1, read as the reverse complement.
ATAGAGCTGATTTTTTCTTTTTAGTAGCTAGAATAGTGCTGTGTTTTGGATTCAGCATGGGATTTGGAATGAGAAGAATGCTGATAATACACTGATGTTTTTATTTGTTGCTAAGAAATTAAAGCCTTTTCAACTTCCCATGTCCTGCTAGTGTGCAGGCGCATAAAAAGCTGGGAGGGCACAGTCAGAGCAGCAGACCCAAACTGGCAATGGAATATTCCATATTATATAATGTCATGATCCGTATATAGATGAGGGTCGGCTGGGAAGCAGGCTCTCTCTCTTCTGGGATTGAGGTTTCAGGATTTCTCTCCTCTGGGATTACAAACTGAGAATGGACTGGGCATCAGTTGACAAGGGGTGAGCAATCTCATTGTGTATTACTTCTTTGTATATTTTATTATTATATTTTATTTTGATTATTAAATCGCTTTTATCTCAACCTACGAGTCTCCTTATCGTTATCCCTCCAATTCTATCCTCCGTCTCCCAGGGTGAGGGAGGGTGAGTGGCTGCCTAGTGTTTGGCAGCTTGCTGGGTTTCAACCATGACGTTTACATAGTACACATAGGAGTTGCCAGTTCTCATCAGCAAATCCTGAAGTTGATGTAAGAATAATTTGCTTGCATTTTGGGCTTCCTGAAACTTAAAATGCTGCAACGAATCAACAGCTTTTCTGAACACCATCGATCTTGATTCAGACAAATTCCAATCTATGCAGTAAGCATCCATATTTCCACTGACTGGGAAGTGAAGCAGCATACTGTCACGAGTTTGGTTAACCTGCCACAGGGAAGCCCTGATGTCTGAATGAATAACCACTTAATGCCCAAGCAGCTGCCATCTGCGTGAATTTACTATAAAATGTTAGTTGGAGAATACAAAGCATACACAGGGTATGTTGCATACACATACAAGACATCATCATATATACCATACATACATACAGAAGTAATTCCCCAACCATCATGTTTTTTCCCACCAATGCCCAATGGTTTCAGGCTGCTACACTGAACCTGGTGGAATCACAGTATGGGAGTCTGTAATTGCCTCAAAGAATTTTACATACTGATAGGAACAGGAGAGCATTCTTCACACTGACAAGACCATTAAGGTTGTTCAACTGGACTTGTCCTGCACTGACCCAAGCAGTTAAAGAACTTCCTGGGATGAGCTTGCATTAGCCAGCCAGTGAACTAAGGGAAGAAGAAGATCCCACTGTCTACAAGGTTTAGTGAACACATCGCATGCCTGAAAAGACCCTCAGAAGACCTCCTGATTTCCTTCTAGATCCATGAAGAACACACGTCATCCAACGATCAATGTCCCAAGAGAAGTAATAATATGACCTTGCATTTCAGACAAAAAGATGGCTCTGGCCAGTGCCAAGACACAGTAAATGGTTTTCTAAAAACTGAACCTTCTTTCTAAGGATTAGAAGGCTTCAGAACTCAGTGTCAACTGAAATGACAAGGAGGAGGTGGCAGGCCACCTCTGGACTTCCACAATGGCTGCTACCATACTCTTTTCAAGACTGGTTACAACCTTCTTTCACAAATGATTTGTAGGGGGTTGTTTCCGAGAGTGGAGTGGGAGATTCCAGAAAAATTTATTTCATCAGCCAGATCTTTCCATTTCGATTCTCTTCTCTTGGCGTTTGATTCAAATACTTGCAGGTTTTGAAACAGGCATCACGAAAAGACTGAGTACTTTTTATTTATGTACATGTGCACCTCTGTGAAAAAATATATGTAAAAATATGGGTGTTCTCAAGCCTCTTAGGAAAAATCTTCATGCAAAACTTTATAGCCTAAAGAAGTGTTGTGTCTAAAGAAATCAAGCTGGGGAAAAAGCCATAGAAATGCTATGATCTTTCAGATACAACATCTTTTACAAATGATGTTGTAAATTAGTTTACAATCCCTCATTAACAAAGAAACTTTATTCTGCAAAAACTGCCAGAATTCATTTGTTTCTGAAATCAAATAAATTGCTGCGTTTAGCACAAACATATATATGCTATTTTGTAATTTTTTTGAATTAACACATTTTTGCTTTGTACACATTGTACAATTTCTTGAATCGTGAAACTTCTTCATCAAAACTCCTAAAAGGTATCTACTTTTCTACAATATAGAGAAACATGTTTTTACCAGTAATTTTTTATGATAATAAAAAACAATGGTGTTCACTATACAAAATCCAAGTTCCACAGATCAACTCAGAAAACAAATAAAAGCTGTCTTTCCAGGTTTATACAGACATGATATTATGAAATTTTGAGAATTGTTTATAATAAATTTTCATCTTCAGAAGTAGTGAATGCTTAATGCACAACCACATGTAATTTATTTGGGTATTTTTGTATGATTTACATATGTTGTAGCTTCCAAAAGTAATTCTTCAATTTCAGAGGGTGATTGGTGTTATGTGACTTAAAACAACAGCAATATTGACAAATACATTAATTTGGAACATCATGGAGAGTCTCTCCTCTGAAGTGGAAAAAGAAATAATTAGATGCTCAGTATCACTCTATTAAATCTAAACCCTCACATTCTAAGAGAAAGCAGGTAAATTTAACATCAAATTTAATGTAATGACAATTTGTTAAGAGACTGTAGATTGCTAATGTTTTCAGGAACATACACCCCTAAAAGAGAATCATGTTTTTTAACACTATTTGTAGTTTTCCTATAATCTTTCCATAAATGTGTACAAATGTTGACCTTGTATGACCTTTAGAAATTATCTTAAACATAGTAGTTAATCAAACAGCTCAATAATTTGACATATTATTCCCCACTATTTGCTGACTAAAGTCATTTACTATGAATAATTGTCAGAAACTAAAAGGTAAAACTAGCACATATATTACCTCGGTAATTTTCATGAGGTTTGTGGAGAGCATTTTAATTACAAACAGGTATACATGATGTGATTGCAAGGTACATTGTCCAGGAGTATTTTGACCTAACATTCAGGAAAAGGTATTTGAATTCTCAGTGAAAATTACTGTATTAAAAAGCATTTCTAAACTATAAGCACTTTCTTTACTTGAAAGCTGTGATGTTTTGTAACCAAAATCACTATAACAGAAATATGTATTATTCCTGCTTTGGGCTTTATAACAGAAGATAAAAGACAATGACACCCATATTTATAGACTCATACAGTACGCATGGACTGAAACCTGTTGCACTGGTTTTATTTTAAAAATAGGTTACCATACCACATTCAGAGAATCATTACCAATTCACTGACAAACCTGAACACTTTATTAAGAGGGGCTGCTCCAGTTTGTCCTGATAGATAATATTTAAGTTTATTAATAGGTGATAGATGACAGAGTATACTTGTTAAATCTGAGCATGATATCAGCCCAAGGAAAGCTAGAAGCCAGAGCTAGAAGTCCTGGTATACAGGACTAAAATTCAGAATAATCATGCTAAACTGGAGACACAAGCTAGGAGAAAATTAAGATGTAATTCAGGAAGTTAAGTAGTTTAGCTAAGGTTAGTCAACTGAGGAAATACAGGATGAGGACAAATAATACGTAGCTATTCTTCAAAATGGAATTTTGGTGGTTAGAGTTACCAAGAGCTGAAAGTGATCAGCAATAGAATATTCCTGCATAAAAGACAACACATTGCCTTGAAGTGTAAACTAATCTTTATAGTTTACTCATTGGTAAGGCTACAGCTTTGTTTTTTCACAGAGGGTACTCTACCTAAGGCATACAGAAGAACTGAAACAAATTCAGCAGTAAATATGAACTGCCAGAGGTCTGGAAAAGGTGACGTAAAAAGAAAAATTAAATAATTAGGAGTCTTTCAGTTGAGAGGAGACTGTGTGGAGATGTAACAAAAGACAGGGAAAAACACCCAGAATGGGCATGCAAAGTGAAAGCTCACACTGCTCATTCTGCAGGCATGCTATTTGTTTGTGGCACCAGAAGGAATCCTCACCCAAAAGCTAGCCCTCACTTTCAACAGATTTATAGTATGTACTCCTCAGTGCCTGGCTGTTAAACTTGTACATAAGATGGAATTTTCTTTAGTCAGTATTCCGTTTTGTATCAGCCTCTTGCTTCTACAGAAACACTACACTCACTCAGCTAGTTTCACCATGATTTTACCTAGTCCAACCACACTGCAGACAGGTTTAACAATGAAGTAACACATTTTCTGCCATGGTTTAAGAGAAGCCTTCAAGAGAAGGCTTTAAAGTATAGCAGTACAAGGTTTGCAAACAGAACTACAAAAAAAATGCTGTATATGCAACCATAGCTTTCAGGTAAAAGCAAATACCTCAACTATTTCTCCAGGTATACCATTACCCCAAATCCTCAAGTTATGCATTATCTTCAAAGGTGGTAACTTAGTTTTTATGGTAAAAGTTCATATCCAAAAAACTCTCAATTTCTAAATTGTTACTTTTTTTTTTTTTTTTTTTAACCAAACCTCCCACACTACCATACCTTAATGGCATTTTATATGACCCCTTGCTTCACCTGGCCATTTTCACTGCTTTAAATTTCACATGCTGTAAAAGAACATTTGTTCAACATACGGTTACAATTAAGCTCCTGACTTCTAACACGACATCAGCTTTCGATAGCTGTATCTACATACAATTTGGCCATGTTATCAGAATAGGAAGCTTGTTAGTCAAAAAAACATTTTGCTTCAGTATGTTAAAAAAAGGCGTAATTCCATACTTCACCTCTGCACAGCTTAAACTCTGCTGAATCAACAGTACATTTGTGAGTTTAACTGAGATGCCGATATGAAGAACATGAACTGAAATACCTGTTTATAAAACTAAGCACTAAATCCATAGGCATCCAACTATTAAACCTGTAATCAAAATCTTAAATTAGACCCCTACATAACTACATTAATTTCTTCTTACCTCTTAGTTACATCCTAGCAGTCATTTACAAGCAATATATTCACTTTCACAAAAACCATATTGAAGTTAGTCAATGACAGTTTAGAATGACACCTTCTTTTAATGTACTACACACGCTCCCTCCTATGCAAACCAAGTTTTAACTGTCATGCTGTCAAGAAGAATGATAATTCCCTAGTCATATCTATCTTTTTAAGGAAGTAAGAACTACAGAACATTTTACAATAGAAAATTGCTTCATATGTTTAATAAAATCTGCCACTTGCATGAAAGCTCAGAGAGATGTTCTATTTGAAGCTGACAATGGGAAAAAAAAAAAAAAACAAAGAACAAAACACACAGAAGTGGGAAGCATTTCAAGTTTTATACACGCCTATACTTTTTCCTCAGCCCTCTCTCAGCTTAATGCAATATAGAAGTCCATTAATAAAAAACTGAGCATACATAAAGCACTCTCAAAGCTGCACTGGGTCATTAACTGTGATAGACCTTCTTAGGGAATATAACTGTGTGTTTATTAAGAAAGTCCCAATCTGAAAATCACCTTAAGTATAGTGCCTTATCAATGTCCAATGATCAATCACAGGCATTACCTGCAGTAACAGATGTATGTTGCTCAATCTAGTCTGCTTTTGAACGCTCCCCTAAATCTGGCTCCAAATTTCTTACACTATTAAAACAAAACAAAAAAGCTATACATACTTTTCTGATCTAACAAAACTGAGCTCATTGCATTTAAGTTTTTCCTTTGATTCTTCCAACAGACATTGTGGGACTACCTTGGTACTTGAAAATCTGGAAGTAAAACAGAATTTAAGGTAGATTATATCCGACGTAACCATGGGAGTTAGTGCAGAACATTGTCTATAAGGGGGACCTCACCTGATTTCTAATTATTTATATCTTTTCACTGTCAGGGCAGTTTGCAATCTATACTTCTTTGTTCCAGCTGGTAAGGAAGGAGGCTTTTGAAGGTATAGATTATTTTTGTTTGTTTCTGAGGTGGTTCAATGTTGTTTTTTCACTTTGTAGCAAAGGTACATAGAACCTCTGTGGGGCACTCTGTTCACTTCCTTAAATGATTTTAGAAGAACTAAGCAAAAAAAAAAAAAAATCTGACTTACTGTCCTTTGTATAAACTGTGAGCAAAGGGGGAATAAAATAACTGTGAAACATTTAAAGTGGGATTTAATCTCCAATAGTGTTAATGATATTCCACATATTTTACTAAAAGTTTATACTTAATCAGCAAATGTTCAGTTTAAAAGCCCCAGCAAAGCCTGATTCAAAAAGAACAGCAGTGCATTTACAGTTATGTCATACAACACAACAAATATACCGAAGTCTCAGCTGTACCGCTATGCTTTCCTTCTGGTAAGATTTTGTCGTTTGTTTTCTTCTCTTAAACATATCTAAGCTGACACAAGGAGGTGATCAAATTTCACAGGAGACTAAACCGTGGCCATTAAAGATGCCGACACTATACCTCTACCGATACTTAATCCTACCTCTCCGTAACAAACGGCAACTGAGCACGCCAGTGAGACAAGTTCAGCGAACCGCCGCTCCCGCCACGCGAGGGGAAGCCGCAGCACCCACTGCCCACCGCCAACTGCGTTGCAGACCCCCCCCCGCCCCACGCTCCCCTCCCGCGGGGATCCTCGCCGGCTTCTCCCTGCCCCTCACCCCCGCTGGAAACTTTCTGCCGGCCGCAGCCCCGCCGCCCGCCCCCGGGCGCCGAGGCAAGGGCAGCCCGGCGGCACGGACCGCCAGCCCGCACGCCACGCTCCCCGGCCCTTCCCCGCCGCACCCACAGCGGGAAAAAGCATCGCCTCGGCGACCCGACGGAGTTTCTAGAGCACGAAGCGGCTCTTGCCCCCCACCAAAAAAAAAAAAAAAACAATTAACAACGATGTGTTGCCTCCTCGCCGCCTTCCTCTGCCCTTCGCCCCGCGGCAAGCGGCGGGGGGATAACTTTTGAGATGCCACTTGCCCTCTCTCGGCACTCTGGGCCGGGCCGGGGGCGAAGCGCTCACGGCTACGGGGACAGCGTGAGGGGCGGTTACCTGATGTCCCCTCTCGGCAGCAGGGCAGAGTCCCCGCGGTCCCCTTCATGCCCGAGGGGCTGGCGAACCCGCCCTGAGGCACAAGTCTTCATCCAGCTTCCTCCTCGCAGGCAGCGCCTCCCACCCCCGTCCTGGCGGGGCGGCAGCCCCGGGCGCTTGGGCGGGCGCCGCTCTCGCAGCCTCGCCAGCGCGGCGCGGAGGAAAGGAGGGCCGAGGGGTGGGGAGGGAGGAGGAGAGGCCGAGCGGGGGACGGGAAAGGGGCTGTGCCCGCCCTCTCCGCTCCTCACACCGCCCCGCGGGCACGGAGGCGGGACCCCCACCCCAACCGCCACCCTCCCTGTGGCAACAGGCGACCGGCGCGGCTGCACCGGCCCGGCTCTGGGAGATACAGGGCGCTCCCTTCGCCACGTCGCAGCCTGTCTCCCCGGCTGTGGCGGGCCGGGCCGGGCCGGGCCGGGAGCGGCCGGCGCCTCCGGAGGGCGCCCCCCGCCCGCTCGGCGCTCGGCGGAGTGCGCCTGCGCGGGGGGGCCCGGGGCGGGCGGGCCTGGCCCCACGGCGGGTCGGCCTGAGGCGGGGAGTGAGTTTGGGGCGGTGGCGGGGAAGGGAAGGGCACTCGGGGTCCGCCTGGGAGGTCCGAGTCTGGGAGCCGTTTTCCTGGAAGTCTCTGAGATGGGTGGTAGGAGCCGGGACAGGACGGAGGTTGTGGAGGGCACACAAGGAGTAGGGAACAGATGTCAGATGAGGTTGGGTGAATACGGGGTTGGGAAGTTTGGGAGGAGCAAAAAAGTATCTGGGAGGTAAAGAGGGAAATTGCCTGTGACAGAGAAGAAGGATGACTTGCCGATTTGGCACATAAATGATAAATAAATTTTTTCTGACAAAGTTTATGGCAGGGACATTCGGAAATGCAGAGAGGAGTGAATACCCATGGAATAACTGAAAAGGAGAAAGGAGTGAGAAAAGGTTGTCAGGCAACAAAGGGGAAAAAATTATTATGTGAGTGGACAAAGGCAGGATTTTAGAAGGTGAAGAGAATGTTAAAAGTCTTGGGGAAGCCAAAATTTTGCAGGGCTTGGGAGGAAATGCACATGAAACTGGGATGACGGCTATGGAGGAGAAGTTTGGCTGCCTTATAATGGAGGTTGGGAAATGAGCCATTGAGGAAGGGAATATAAATGGGATTTTAGGAGAAATATACATGATTGAAAACATTGTAAAAGTAGGAAATAAAGGAAGCACTGCAGGAATTGTTGGACAAGAATGGACTTGGAGATCAAAACAACAAATCATAGCTTGAAAGAATTTCAACTTTTAGCCAACCCAATCTGAAGCACATATGGGCATGTAGTTTCATTGCTTTTAATTGTTTGCTGATGAGAAAGGAAAGCTCATGCTGCTAAACTGAAGTTCTCATGGCAGTTCACAAATGGCTCCTGTCCCTCAAGTAGAAAGTGATTGTGATATGAGATGGGACACATGAAACTGGAACAGGGCTTTATGCTGAAGTGTGTCATTGAAGTATTTACCACAGAAATGAGAGGAGGAAATGCTGACATCAAATTCGTCTCTCTATCCAGATTATCATTTATGTGTGGAATAACCCGTTCCCCCATTGACTTCCTGCAACTCTTTGGTATGATCTACAACACTTCAAGGTGTTTCTCTTTTTCAGTCAGAGTTCCATTCTGGCTTCTTCCAGCCCCTTGTACCTCAGCTATTCTGGGGCAGCTGTAGTGAACTGTAGTGAAATTGTGTCTGGCACAAGACTTGTGTTGTATTAGTGATTTAAAATAAAGTATTGTAGGCACAGAATAACCAGGGTATAGATTGGATTAAAAAAAAAATAGCCAACCTTCTTTAGTGTAGGACTGTTATCCATATCATTCCCTTTGGTTTTCTGTCTTCATTATTCTTCCTGCTCTCTATTGTGCAGGATCTTGCTTCTTGTGGCTCATCAATCCTACTACCACTATACCAATGTCTAAAAATGCTTTTTAATATTTTGTATGTATAGATATTTTTACAAAAGTTCTTACCAGAAATCTAGAGGATGATACTTTAGTAGCCATCTCTTGCATAAAAATCGTGTGCCAGTTTGGACTTCAGGGTGCTGTTGTAGCATTGGTGAAAATAATAATGGTTAATAATAAATGTTTAGCTGGTTGTTCATAGGAGTTGGAAAGTCCCTGGGAATTATCTGTCGAGCTGCTGCTCAGGACTGGAAAAAATTTTGCACATATGAAAGAAGGTGAGATCAGCATTTTCACGTTATTTCTGAGCTTCATTGTTTCTGTTTTTTTGGTTGTCATTATGATCAGTAGCTAATCATGAAATCTTTTGTGAAAGACCCCACTCAGAGGTGCTGTTTGCTACCAGTTTGTATTGTGTGTAACAAATCTCTTTTGCTCCCTTGAACTATTAAGTGTCTGAATTTGAGATAATGTACTGCAAATTATTTTCCTGGATACACGAGCAAGTTAAACCAAAATCAGTGGAAAATTCAGTAATTTTCTCAAAATATGTATGTGGTAACATATGAAAATATGCATGTGTTTTTACATCCAAAATATGATTTTAAAAATAATGTTTTGCAAGTAAAATGCTCACAATATGTTTTAATCACTGGGACAGCAGCAGAATTTAATATGTTGATCACCTAGACTGAAAGGTACTAGTAAGTTGTGCATAATAATCTGTTCCACAGAAAATGAAATATCATTATTGATAGCAGCTGTAAAATCCCTGAAGAAAACTAATTTATTTTGAGTGACTATGTATTCACTTGTTTCTGAAGATGGATCACTTGTGCAGTGGAATAAGCAGTGAGTGAGATAGGAATGTGAGGACATTTGGTTTCGTAATGAACTAACATGTTGATCCATTAGGTTTTGTGGTATCTATACCATCATATAAACAGTTGAGTTCAACTTCTTCCTCACCTGTCCTCATTCCCCATCCACCACTCACTGGCCATCTTGCTTCTGTCTTTTTTTTGGATTCCTACTCAGCTGTAACAGAAGCTAAATTACTTTCCCAATAAGGAAACTCAAGGTCCAAGTTGGAAATAGCTCATACCGACAACATGGATCCACCTGTACTCACCTGGCTCATAGCAGTTTATTCATCGTTATCCAAAGGTACAACCTTTGTGTTATTGCATGACTCTTCTCTGTGCTGTCATGTGCCATGCTGCCAATAATCTGCCAACATAGCTCTATCTTTCAAAAATGCGTATACTGGACTGTGAAAGCCATGCTGTTTCTGGGAAATCTCTCTGGCTTATGCTACATATCCAATACAGTTGTTTGAGCACTAAACAAAAATAGAATAAAGCAGAGCTTTTAATGTTTTGAGGGATTATACTTGAATGATCAGCTTCCTTCTGAGAAAAAATCTTCGATGCTTTTATGAGTCCATCTGCCTGGACACCATACAAACTGTGTAAAGTCAAGGTCCAGAAAATTCAAAGTGGTCGACCTTGTGAGTAAACAATGCAACAGTTCTGAGGCTATGTATCATCACCTGCTTCTTCTGTGAGAACCTTTACAAAATATAAAGTAGTTGCCTTCTAGCAAACCCTTGAAAGCATATTGTCCCCTTCAAGAAAGATGGAGCTTTACCAGAGCTCCATGGTTAGGTATTAGTAATAGCTCCCCTCCTGAAATCTGAGGGCAGAATGACAAGGTGTTTCTTCACATTCAGTCCCAGTGTCCATGAAGAGGACCCAGCCTAGGTTTGAGCTCCAGAAGCCTGAAGCCCTTAAGCAACATTTAGAAGTACACTGTACTTCTTACAAACCTTAGCTCTTGGGGCATGAAGAAATTCAGGCATACTCCTCTCCAGTTTTTCTGTTGCTCATTATATTCCTCACGCAACATCTGGAATTCATGTTTGTCTTTCAGAGCTGTTTAAGCTCGCTATATAGCCTACGAAAAGTTAAGTGTATCACTCGAACATTCTGGAGAATGTTTCTGGACGTTCCTGTCTACTCCTGTTAATTCTACAGGAGCTTAAGCAATAGTTTGAGGATTCATTTGTAAGTAACTGAGGTTTGCAGCTTTTTCTGGCACCTTTTCCACTGAGGAGCCCTAGTACCAGTACCACCTGGTGTCTAGGTACTGGTTCAGCCCGAGGCTCCTTTCAGTGCAAACTTACTAGGTCCAACCAAGAGGAAACCCAGACGGGATAGTTTCCTTGGTGGTCATTCCTGACAGGCAGTATAGATGAGGACCATTACAAATTGCATTCCTCTGTCTAGGACACTTCTAAATTATCCCTTCAGACTTTGTATGCCTGCCTTGCTCCCTTTTTTCCTTCATCCAGCTTGCTTTTTTCCCCCCTCTGATTTGTGAATGTAGACTTTAAAAGATTTCCTGCTTCAAGGGAATTTTACCATATTTAATTTGGACTACATATTTTGCTTGTCTTTTTATACCTTTTTCGATCTGAACAATATGAATGCACTGTTAGCAGAGCATGCACAGTTATCATTTCTGCCAGTTCTGTACCAGTTTATATTGTATTATTTATTTCTCAGTTGCTGTTTTATCTTTTTTTTTTCTTTATCTGTGGAGGAAGGGATAAACTAATTGGATTTGAAATGCCATATAGCAGTTCTAAATGAGGAATTATTCTTTAAAAATAACCTTTTATTATGACATATCTTGTTACAGTAGGGCACACATTGACTGTAAGTTACATTTTTAAATGTTTTTTTTTTCATTCTATGTGCTTAAACAATCAGTAATACAATATAGTTGGATAAGCGTTTTGGTAGTGTGATGGTAAATGTGGTACAGAAGCATGAAAGTTATTGTAAAACAATTGTAGTAGGGTGGCAATTGCCTGAGAAATAATTGTTTCACAATGATATATGTTAAATAGTGTATTCTATTTAAACTGGTTAAATACAACTAAGACTTGTCTTTTTTTGAAAAATGGATTTATCTCCTGAACTTATTAGAACCGTTATTTCTGTAGTCATACAAAGAAGATCAATCTCTGTTATAGGTGATTGTAAACAAGCCCTTTAATGTCCTTCTGAAAACTGGGTTTACAACATTGTTAACAAGGGCTTTTTTGATTGGTTGGGTTTTTTCCTATCTAAATTGTACTCTGTCTTTTGCCAAATTGCTATGAACATGCATGTAGCACAACAATTTTATTCTCAAGTCTTTACTGTCAGCCTAAAAATGTCCTTTCAGGACACTGTAGGGAAATGTGAGTTCCTTGGGGGTCTTCATATTGATAATCAGTACTTTTGAAATTTCTTCTGCGCTGGTATTCAGACTTTATCAAGAACATCATATAATACTGAAGAGGAATCATTTTGTTTTATTAACTCACTAATTCTTGTGTCATCCAGATGAATGCATGCCTACTGCGTGTCTTTTAAATATACCAAGTAATGGGTAGAAGTAATGCTAATAATAAATCTAGTGCTTCAGCTATGTTACTACATTGAAATTTTATTTTACATCATTCTTCTACTGTGCAGTAGTTGTGCTACAGTTACTTCTGCTATCATGTGTTATATCTGTCAAAAAATTTTAAGTTTAATGTATATTGTTATGTGCATCTTTGTTTCATTTACTTTTGGGAGTACAGATTACACGTGTCCCTGTAAGGAGCACAGGGAAAGTAAATAAAAATAAAGAAACCAAATATTGTTCATTACAACAATCAATACAGAGACAAATTAGTACATAGTAGTACTAGCATGAGCATGTCATGAATGCTACCCTGTGTGTAGGCTGTTAGGAATATATATAACTCACTGTTGTGAGTTGTACTGAATATATTCAGTTATATACATGGTTAAAGATTTACAGACCATTAGTTTATGTACAGTAATGCATAGAGAAGTTCCTTGATAAAAGGATAAAACCAGTTAAAATAGTTCATGACGATCGGTATAGGATTCATTACAAGTGCGTCAGGTCTTATGCCACAATCTCACACGTGGAATAGTGATGTGCCATCTGTCCTGTGCCATTGCTTCTGTCCTGACTAAAGCGAGAAAAATTTGGACTGTTACGAAATACACATACAATTTGGAGTCTTTCAGAATTGCTTATACCTAATTGAAGCAACTATCACCTTTTAATGTAGAGGCTACACTGATATTTAGATGTGTATTCTTCCATGCGAGGTGAGTGATGCAGTACACTCCAGATTTTCCCTAATGTGCTCATAGAATTTCTACAGTATATTCTTACAGAAGTTCAGAAAGGTTCTGAAGATAGATTCCAGTGTAACAGATCACTTATGACTTGTAAGAAAATATACAAGCTTCTGAGAGTCCTCAGTCTTGTGTTTCTGCTGTTCTGAAACACAATGAAGAGACAGACATATTTACCCACTGAGAAGGAAGGAACTGTAGCAAATGGCAGCCAGAATAAAATTACCTACTTTAGAATTGCAGCTTCCTCTGCAAAATTGAAGCCCAGTTCCAGGAAAATAAAAGAATTTTCAGTAACAGTAATTGAGATTAAATAGTCATGAAGAAAGCCACTATTAAATCACAGAATTCTTTAACATTTTCTCTCTCTTAAAAAAAAACAAAACAAAACAAAACAAAAACAAAACAAAACAAAAAAACCAAACAGTATCTCAGCCTTTATTTTAATAATATACACATTTTTTCTTAAACAAAAAGTACTTATGACATCAAGAAGGACAACCAATTAGGTTCTGCTTCAGTGTAACTAGTGCAGGATATGAAGTTTCTTTGCAAAATTCGTTTAGGATGAATGTAATTAAAAAAGGTAAGAGTTGCTTATACAGGCATAAAGTGGGGAAAATATTTCAAAATGTCCTATAAACCGCCACTACTCCCAATTCTGCTTCAACTTTTCAACCTTCAGTGTTATGAAACGCATAAATGTAGTTCCTGATTAACTTACTATTTCTAGGATCTTCATTTACACTGTTGAGTTTGTAAGCACATTGGTTTAAATCTTTAGAACTGGTGAAAAGTGAAGGAAAGAAAGGTTAGACTCTGCTTAAAATTTGACTGTACATTGTGTATGACTTAGATATCTAATGCAGGTTCCTATATTTCACAGTGGGAACTAGAGTCTTCAGTAGCTATGAGGGTTAACTGAAGTCCTATGCCTGCTAGTGGAAATTAAGTATATGTGTATCTAAAGCCATATGCTTAAAAGTACCTTTATAGAACCATAGAGTAGTTCAGATCACAAAGGAGCTCTGGAGGTCATCTTAGTCCGTTTCCTGCTCAGAGCAGGTCTAATTATGTCAGGTTGCTCCGGTCCGTGCCAAGCTGAGTCTTAAACACATCCAAGTCTGTAGACAACCTCTCTGCACAACCCATTCCAAGACTGGATAACCCTCAAGGTATTTTTTTTTTCCACCTAATACCTAATCAGAATTTCCTGTGTTCCAATCTGTGTCTGTTTCCTCTCATCCAAACTCCAAGAAATGTCTGGCTTCATCTTTCCTGTATCTGCTGATCAATTCAACTTTATTTTCATAAACACATTATTCAATATATTCCTAAGTGACGGAGAGGCCAACTGTCCATTTATTTCTAGCAGATTTTGTGAGAAGCAGAGCCACCACTTGTCCTATGTGTCTTTAATAGAAGCACTCAGAGCGCTCTGTGCAGAGTTTCAGTGTTGGGTCCTTTGGGCTGCTCGATCACTTCAGCTCAGGTGGGATCTTGGCACTGAGCTGTGAAAGCTGAGATTAGAGTCCATGTAGGTGCAGAACTGTTGGTGAGTAGAGAGCATCACATCAAATCAGGAACCCTGTAAGGTTAGGTCCAACAGAGAGAAGATTTTTCAGCCACAATTTTGTCTTAGGCACATAATACCCATGCAAATGTTTCAATAGTCACGTCAACTGGCTATCTGTAGGGTCCAGATTTCTTTGATATGCCCTAAGGATTTCTTACCTGGCACCCCAGCTGCCACTCTAGCGGTATGCATCTTTCCTCTATGTCCTTTGTCATTTCTTGAACAACCTAAGACATCTGAAATTACATTATACACTTGTTTGGGGCATACGTTTATCCTCATTATTTGTTTTTTTTGCTCCTGTTCTAAGGATGGGTTTCAGTTTGAGATTAAGAAACCTTCATGCAAGTGCCCATATGTATCTGTAAACTGAAGGTTTAAGCTTCCATTATCATCAGCGGGGATCTGGGACTTGATGCATTTTTTACACAACACAGTGAGTGTGGTGTGCTCTGGCATATCCAAGACAGCTATGGGATCTAACCGATGTGAGATAGGATTTGTGGGATACCACTGTCTTTCTTGGGTGGCAGCTGGAAGCCAGTTAAAACACCCTACAGGATCTCAGATGGCAGTAAGTGTTTCCTGGCTAGCTGAAAACTTGTTACATGCTTATTTCTTTCTTCACTTCAGGATGTATCATGGAAACTTTTTCCCCTTTCTGCTGCTTCTACTTCACTATGCAGCAGTATGTCATCCTGAGGTCACCATTCAGTTATCACTTAATTGAAAATTGTCTTGATTATGAATAGCATGCTTTATTAAAATCAATTTAAACATAAATTGCAGTTCAATAACATACTTTGATGTCATTTAGCGTTATTAGAAAAGATGCTATGCTTTTTCCATACTTCACTGATGCTTATTTCAAACCAATGAACAAATATTTCATTAAATATTTTATAAAAATACAATGAAAAGTCCTTCCTTACACCCATTTTTTTGTAGTACATGAAATGTGCTTTACAGACTCTTTCTCCAGTTTTGTTACGTGCAGTTGATTCTTGTTTTCCTATCTTCCTTTTAGTCATCTTTATTTGAAGTGACAAATACATATGTATAATGCATCTACTTATATATATAGCCATACATTTGTCTTTCACAGTGTATACAGCAATAAATCATCTCATTAAGTAATTTGAGGGTACATAATGAGTATCTTTGGGATATAAACTTTATTGTATATATGAGCTGAAGTCTTCATAACTATCCTTGAAAGTCTTTTTTGACTAGTGGGATTAATTATATAACTCACAGATGCCTGTCATGCACTCTGTTTACACCATAGGGAAATGAAATGGGATAGTTAATTTTCTTTTATTCTGTTAAAATGCCAAGGTTTAATTAAACTGCTTCAGCTTAAGTATTGCACAGCTACTTTCGGCTGTCATGAAGTATACTAGAAATTGATTTGCCATTGCCTACATGCCCAAGAAGGCATTCAGCAGGCATTGTAATTTCACACAAAATTGTTTTTATTAATCATAGCTGCTTTCTGATTTCTAAAATTTGTATGAGAAACAGAGCATATTAAAGTAAGTTTCATCCATATGCTGAGGGAGTATAAACAATGCGGGTGCCAAATATCTGAAATTTACATTCAGTTTTGAATTAACAGCTGGTTTTTGATTTTTTATCAGATTTTTATAGTATTGAAATTATGTGCATTTTTGAAGATTTTACATAATTATTTCAGTTTTATGATAGCGTCATGAATTAGCAAGACAACTGCAAAGCAATAGAGCCATCATTTTTACAATTATGAGAAATACAAATGTAGCAGCAGACAATGAAAACTAACCACCTGCTTGAAGCAGTACATATTTATATGTGATCTATGATAGCCATGATACAGAGGATTTTCAAAAATGTTGGCAAAAGTGACATTAAGGTTGTTCACTTCAAGAACTCCACACCCAGCCTTCAGTGTCCTGAGAAAAACAGCAGCCATTCTGAACAAAAGAATACAGCAACTACTGAATCTGCATTTCCATTAAAAAAAAAAAAAAGCACAAAGCCAAAAGCTAGATCTATAAGGAGGCTCTCAGTTCTCTCTTTAACCATGTAGGGAAAACTGGTGTTAACAAAACCCTTTTTCTTCTACCACCCATATCATGTAGGCCGAGTTTCTAGTGAAAGCTCTAGCGGCAGTCTGTACACAGCCCGCTTTCAGCATGCACAGAACTACCTAGAGCTTGGCAGTATTGAGTTAAGTATCAGCTTCTGCACTAATGAAAATCTAATGAAAATGTAATGATTTCACATGAAATGTAATAATTTGCATAGGAATAATTGCATAATAAGAATAATAGTAAGACTACTACTGTCTGCATGGGGCTCACTCCCTAGGTTGGGATCCTTTATTAGGCCCATTATTGGGATTCCATTTTTGATCTATCCTTCTTCTTTTCCATTCCCCAAGGGTAGCTAGAAATTTTTTCATTTCTGTGGCTGTGATTAACATGGTGTCATTTGAAAAGTTCTGTATCTCAGATGCAAGGAGAGCATAAAAATTCTGACATTTTTAGTCAAGGTACTGGTGCCTCTTGATCTTAACCTATAATTTAATGATGGATAAAGTGTTTTCATGAGTGGGAGACTGAGGTTCAAATACCTGATTCAAATCAGATAGAAGCTGATCTTAAGTTGTTGCCCAGCCAGTTCCCTTCAGTCCAATTAGAGACATCTAATTCTTTTTGAAAGGCTGAGCTTCGATTCACTTCCCTACTTGTAGTTTGTACTGCCTAACTTAGTTTGTCTCTTGCTTGTCGTGCAAGCAGACCTTTCTTCTTGACTACCTTTTCCTTTCCCAGGTGTTAAGCAACTAATCTGAAGATGTGGTTTACAACTAGCAAAAACTTATTAATTGAACATTGATCTTTTATGCACCTCACATCAGGGCGTGCATGTGAGGTGAGAGTGCATACATCTGAGAGTGATACAAACAACTGCAAATATAATAATAATATTCTGACAATCTCATCAAAACATGGCGATAGAACAAGTTGATTTTAGCAAAGTGAATGCAGGGTTCTAGGATATAGTTAATTATATTAACTATTAAAGGAAAGCAAACTGAATCTTTAGGGAGTACAGTAATAGACATTTTAATAGTATTTTAATAAGATAAAGATAATTAAAAGATTCCATGTGTGGCCTCCACCAATTTTTTTTTAGAGCAACATTGAGATATTAATCACAATTGCATAGAAATTGTATAATACTTTTATTCGGAGAACCAAGTGGAATAGTGGTTCTAAATATCCAATATCATTTAGGAGGAGGAGCGCGAGGTGGTGATGAGTTTACATCATGTAGTGTAAGTATGCATGGATCCTTTCCTTTTGCTGGATATAATGCTGATGGGGATCTGGGCTATAGACTTTAGACATAGAGAGTTAAATCAGAAAAAAAAACTTCCCTTTCATGCACACCCATCAAGCACTTCAGTGATATTTAATTTAAAATAAAAACCTTCAGCTGACATAACACACCTTAAAATCTCCAAGTAAAATTCTCATCATAGGTGTGTGGTTTCTGGAACAGTAGAGATCCTTGCATTTTAATTTCCTAAGGTTTGTCTACCACACTTGGCTTATTTTAAAAGCACACACTATGAAGCTGAAAATACTTTTCTGGCAGATTACCTTCACTTTTTCCCCTTGCTTCAACTGTCGTCTGCTTCAGATACAGTAAGTGACATTATTTCATACTCATTCATGCAGAGGTGCACTTAATAGGCTCACAGGAAAAATGATCGTTAGTTGACTGACTGTAGCTTGATTGCCTGCGGATAACTCTCACTGGTTTATTTCTTCATTTCAGCAAGGATGGAAGCTGAGACACCTCAGTCTGCAGATTTATGAATACAACTTTTATTGGGATGGGGAAACACCCATGCAGTAATAAAATGGCCAGTGCAAAATGTTCAGCTGGTGGTATCTTCAATAATACGTGGGTATTCATAGATCAACCCGTACTTAATAGACAACAGAGCACAGGAGAAGGAAGCATTGGACAGAGTCAGTAAGTAGTCAACTTAGGCAATAAAGCTAGAGGTAGTTCCAAAGTTGTAAGGAAGTAGTGTTTGATGTTTCTTTAGGAGCTAAGCACCATTGAAGAGAAAAAAGTCTTTTAACTGGGGTATGGATAAGGAGGGGGGGAAGGATGACAATGGTGGGGGGAAAGAAGAGTGCAAGTGCACTGAGGTAAATAAGTAGAAATTACTCATCCAAATACACAATGGATTTTTGGTGGACAAGTAAAAAATTTCAGAAAAAAATTTTTAGAATGAAAATATCAATCCCTAATAAAATGCAAGTGGTTTAATTAGTATTTACTTTCTGTATTTTAATAAGTAGTTCTTAAAATAATGTGATAAAATAGTCAATGGATTATATCTACATTGTTTTAACTATTGGAAACATTAGTAATATCTTGTTTATGTGCCTGGTATTTTTATAAATAGAAGCAATTGCACAAAAGCACTTGGTTTCTCTATTGTTGCTTTATATTATGTGCACAAATCCTCCTGGCATTAAAAAAAATAACATTTTTCCTACAATTAAATTAGGAAAGTTTCCTGAAGTTTTCTAATAATAGTCTGTAGTATCTGCTGATTCTCAGCATCATTCCCATACCAAATGTCTCAAGAATGTGCGTAGTTTTGGATGACTAAAAGAGTGAAAAAAGTCCTTTTTTGTGCTTTATGTTCAATATTTTAGGAGCATAATCAAATAGAACATGTAAACTTCCTTGTAAGAAGGGACAGACCAGGGTGCCTGTTTTGGTGAAGAAGTAAAGCATACAAGTGGTAACTTATGGTGCTCACAAGATAAAAACGTATATGAAGTATGACAAATAAGCCAGCTAGTTCTATCAACAACTTCGGGGAGGCTGTTTTCTAAAGATACATTAGACAACTTGTTAGCAGGATGTAGGAATATTTTAGAACTTTGTTTTCAAAATTCCTTGGGAAATTTGTAATCTTTGAGAGAGGAAGGAAGGCCTCAGAAATACTTCTTTTCAAGAAATGTTTAGCAAAAACTTGTTAAAACCTTTAACCAAGTATAAATTATTCTAGAACAAGTGGGTGGAGGGGCACCGCTTGTTCCTGGTGTGGTGACAAGCAAAGACACCTTGCTTTCTCAGTCTCCTTTCACTGGTAGCAGCCCTGTGTCACACACACAGCTCTTATTAATCAGTCTGCCTGCCTGTCAGTGCACCTACATGCTTCTCTGTGTTAACAGGATTTGTGAGTATATTTGTAAAGAAAAGCAAATAGATTTAGTCTCACGTAATGGATGTTAGGAGCTGTGTATTCCCCCCATCACTCTTTTATGAATCAATCCTGGAAGTCTCCTTGTGCATATTTTGGTTTATCTGTAAATTTCAATACACATTTTTTTTTTTTTAGGGCTTTGCATAGATCTTTTCACAAGTTAAAATTATCTTTTTATCAGGTAACTGATAGAATAATGGGAATTGAAATTATTTTGAGTTGAGCAGAAATATAACATTTATGTTTCTTTTTTGACTTGGATGGAATGACATAGCAAGACAAGGGGTGAAAAGCACACGAACTAGCCTGTAGATGTGTGTAATGCAGTCAGTTATTTCAGAGTGAGTAGCAAACAGCCAGAATTCACAACATTCAGAAATGTAATTTTGAACAGTTTTTTACTGTGCTGTTAGTTTGAAATTTTGCTATGACTCAGCACAGCAATTACTTGTGGAATTAAACCAAATAGTGCATTTTTTTTAAAAAAAAAAACAACCTGGCAGAATTAGTTGCTCCTTTGTGCAATTATTCAACTATAGAGAGGGCCTGGACTATGTAGAGTTCCTGAGTAAGGTTAGATGAGTAAATGGGGATAAAATGAGGAAACATGAATCCTAAGCAGTGTATCAGGTTTTTTTTAGAAAATGTTTCCACTGACAATATTTGAAAAAGCAAGGCCTTTTTGTTCTTCATGAAGTTTGCACACATGTTGGCATATAGCTCCATAATGTGTCCATGACATCACTCTAGTGTGTTTTCTTGCAGGAGTGCTCCCAGTGATTCACTGATGTTATAAGGACTACTTTGGTATCACAAAAAAAGTAAACCAAATTACAGTATTTTGTGCCCATTCCCACCAAGACAAAGTCTGGGGTGAGTAGTATTACTAGCATTATCATGTTGGTGGTACAAACAGTACTGCAGCATTACTAGCTCTGGGGATACATTGCAACCCCAGTAGTTTTGTCTTCCCATTATTGAACAGGAGAGCTCTTGCCCAGATAAAATTGCTCCACATATTCTTTGTCAGGTAATTTGGGCATACTGAGTAATGGTTGAAGAGAATGGGGAGAGTGCTCTGCTTCAGCTCGATACAGTTATCCTGAAGAAGGTATATCATGAGGATTATCCTGACAGATGCTCCATCTCATTAATTGTAGCAATCTAATTAAATGCGTGCAGTAAAAACAGACTCACAGTGAAATGGTCACGTAGTAACTCTCTTGCCTGTATAGTCTCTCTTCGGAGTTGGCTCCAACTTAATTATGAGAGTTATGGAGTGCTGATGCACAGTGCAGTGCAGTTGCATCCTGTTTTCACAGACCTCGTTGTCTTTCTCTTAGTGTTAGTTTCAGTCGAATAATATCCTTGATGTGTCTCACCAGAGGTCATCACAGGAGCATGCTGCCACCTGGCTGTTGTTATGAGACTAGATTAATTTTAAGATGAACTTTATTTTATTATGAAAAGTCATATCTGCCTGATTACTGAATTTAATGGCCTCAGAGATCCTTTTTAATGCACAGCTCTTCTATCACAAGTTTCCTAATGGAACACTGAACACTTTTCTGAATCACAGTGCCTTCAGAGATATTGTAATGATGCTGATCAGTGCTGACATCTTAATTCCTTTTCAATTTTTCTCTGATTAATGCATGTGTAATAATTACCTTATGGCAAAGGTCTCCACATAACAGATTTTATTTTCTTCCCTAGACTTAATGAAAATCATGTATATGGTACATTTTGCTGATATTTTGTCCTTTATCTTTTGGAATTTACATAGGTTTTGGTGCACAATAAAGCAGAACAGACTGGCAAATAGATCACAGAATAACAGCCTATTCCCTGGAGAATATAGAGGTCATCTGGTCTTCCCATTTCTACTTCAAGTAATTGAGAAAATAGATTAGCCTATATTGACGATTTAGTATGTAGTGAATGAAAAACATAAAATTAGATTAGCAGGTCATACAAATTGAATACAACATATTTGCTTGATGAAGAGTAACATGTACTTCCTGCTTTTCTAGCACTCTTCAGCCTCTGGACTATAAGACTCCTGGTTTGAATTTTGGTTTGCACTGTGGTGGGGTCAGTGAGGAGAACAAATTTAGAATTTATATGGCGTTTCTGATAATTTTCATTAAATGCAAGTGGAAGAAATAGAACCTCCTATTACTAGGAAAAGGGGATATTAACTAATTCTGATGCACGAATCTGTCCTAGTTTTTAAAATTGTTCTGTATTTATACAGGGGTAAGTGAGTACAGAGTGTGTAGATCACAGTTTGAAGCCATAAGACAGGGCACTTGCTGTTTGGCAGAGGTGTGTGGTCTCTGCCTCCCAAATCACAGATACAGTGATTAGCTAAAAGGAACAGGATGAATCTTGTAGGAAAGGAGGCAACGTAGGTTATGCAAAGAGAAACTGATTAATGTAAACACATTGTAAGTAAATGATTGATTAATAGGCATGACTAATACATGAATTAAGTAATATTTTTCAGCTGTGAACACTAAGGTCTCCGGTTTTAAAACTGTATATAATTACAGTAATTATGCATGCAAATCAGATAATGACACATACAAGTAGCCACTTAGATGCACAACTGTCCATTTGCATATAAAGTTGCATGCAATCACATTATAGGCTTATTATGTATGGAACTTTGATTAATTTTGTGGGCACTGTTGTTCTCTGAATGAGGTAGATCCTCTGAGAAAAGTAATATATGACCATACAGTTAAATAAGGCGCCTAAGCACCTAAAAACAAATTTAAAGTTACACAGGCAGACTTTAACATTTTGTAATCTCTGCATGGTTAAATTTGCAGCTTTAACGGTTTGGGGTTTTTAAACATTGCTTTTAAATTGTGTAATTAGCATTCAGACTGAGACATACATATAAGCATTAATTTTTATATCTAAACAAATTTTTAAGGTGAAATCACTGTCCTTGTGGTTTTTTAAATCTAATGTTCTTCAGGCTACTGTGACCAGGCTGGGTAAATGTTAAGTCATTTTCAAAAAGGGTGGCCTTTTCAAAAGCACATAAGTAACTTTGAAGCCTGTCCCATTTTCACAAGTTGACTTAGTCATTTAGAATCTAAGTCCTGGAGACTGCCATTGGAGTTAAGGCTTTTGAATCACTTGCATATCTCTGGATAGTCTATCCAAATTTCTTTGTTCCTTGATGTCTAAGGTGCATATTTTAATAGTTGTATAATTACCTAAAATATTTGTGGCTGGTCAGTGAGAATT
Source organism: Tyto alba (assembly GCF_018691265.1). NCBI lineage: Eukaryota > Metazoa > Chordata > Aves > Strigiformes > Tytonidae > Tyto > Tyto alba. The sequence continues at coordinate 20,660,584 of NW_024881282.1, read as the reverse complement.
TAATGTTGTTACTTGACACATAAATTGATTATGGTTACCTCTATCTTTATCTACATCTTTGCAAATCTGGCCTTAAATCTCTTTTGAAAAAAATGTGGTTTAAAATTCCAATTAACTTGCATACTTTACAGTGTTGACTTAATATATTAACTCTCCAGCTTTTAGAATTTTTCATCTATTATCCATCAAAAAAATAAGTCACAAATTAGTTTGAAATCTTGATTTCTAATCCTTACTGTAACCATTCTAGCATGAAGACCTATGAGGGAAGATACAGAGAATTGAGGTCTGAGTTTCTAATTGATTCTTCTGTAATCCATAAATATTTCCCATTGTCTGTGATTGTAAAACATTATTGTAAAATGTAAAGTATTACTGAAGAAGAGCCCTCCCTAGGTTCTCAGAGATAACTGCAAGTCCCACAAACAATAATCTGTTGGCCAATCAAGTACCACTTTCACTTTTTAAGTACTTTTATGACAGATGTTATTTTCTCCCATGCTTGTGATAAAATTTTTGAGTCTATAGTTAAAGTGGTAATCTATGAGACTTCTTTGGGAGCCTGGAACTATTAGTTTTAGTGTCATGTCAGTTTGGATATTCTTTCCTCAATTAACAATTAGAAGAGGCTGTTGGATCAGTAGTCTTTCAGGGTTCACAGCTGTGATATATAATGTCTGAAACTCAGTGAACCATAAACCCTCTTTGCCAGCTGTTGCTCTTGAATAGCTGTCAAAAAGAACACATTTTAAATCTGAAGAGACAGCTTTGTTACCTTTTAGTGGTGCAGTAAGACAGAGATGAATGGAACATATTGTGTGAACTTTTGTCTGTAAATTTACTTCTGATGAACTTCACTCTTTTTCACAAAGGAGAAAACCCCACTTTGTTTTAGTCCATGAAATATTCAGTCAGACCATATAGTTTGGCTTTCTTTCAAACTTGTGATTGCTTTTGAAAAGAGGCCCAGTGTTTGTGAATATCACTGAGTCACAGAACAGCTGAGCTTGAAAGGGACCTTAAGAGATCATCCCAACAGGGATGAGCTAGAGCAGGTTGCTCAGGGCCATCTCCAGTCAGATTTTGAGTATCTCCAAGGATGGAGACTCCACAACCATTCTGCGCAACCTGTGCAAGTACTTGACCACATTCATAATAAAAAAGCTTCTTCATTAGTTTGAGTGGAATTTCTTGAATTTCATTTGTGCCCATTGCCTCTTCTCCTGGCCCTGTGCACCACTGAGAATAGTCTGGCTCTGTCTTGTGTACTAACCCCCATCAGGTCCTTATAAGCATGGGTGAGATTCCCTGTGAACATCCTCTTTTCAAGGCTAAATGTCCCCTCTCAGTCACTTGTATGTCAGATACTTCAATCCCTTAAACCCTTTCAGTCATCTTTGTGGCTCTTCATTGGACTCATTCCAGTATGGCCACATCTTTCTGGTACTGGAGAGCTCAGCAGTGGACACAGCACTCCAGGGGTGGCCTCACCAGTGCTAAACAACGGGGAAGGATCACCTCCTTCAGCTTGTTGGCAGCATTCTCCCTAATGGCAGCCAGGATGCTCCTCACCATTTTTGATGCAAGGATACATCACTGGACCACTTCTCCTGCTTGTCCTGAATAGCAACACAGCAATCTGGTGTATCAACTTTCCTCCCAGTTTTCTATCTGAAAGTACACTCTGTCCCATTGTCCAGCTCATTAATGAAGTTGTCAAACAATATCGACTCAATACGCACCCCTGTGGTACTCCTAGTGGCTGGCCTCCAGCTGGATTTTCAGTTGCTAATCACAAGGCTTTCAGACTAGCAGTTTAGCCAGTTTTCAGTCCACCTTATTGGCTACTTACCTATCCTGTACTTCAGTTTGTCCATGAGGATGTCATCGGACACAGCATTGAAACGCTTGCTGAAGTCAAGGTAAACAACATCCAATGCTCTCTCCTTGTCCAACAAATAATAGTTTTATGATAAAATGCAGTCAGATTGGTTAGGCATGGTTTTCCCTTCAAACATCAACGCTGACTACTCCCAATCACCATCTTACCCTTCATTTGTTTGGAAATGGCTTCCAGGAGTATTTGATCCATCGCTTTTCTAGGGATTTGAGGTAGGGCTGACAGGACTGTAGTTCCTGACCTTCTTGCCTTTCTCAAAGATAGGAGTGACATTTCCTTTCTTCCATTCGTCAGGAGCCTCCTGCAAGCACCATGACTTCTCAAAGATCATGAGTGGCCTTGTAATCACAGAATCATAAAATAGATTGGGTTGGAAAGGACACTTAAAGGTCATCTAGTCCAACCTCCCTGCTATGGGCAGGGACATCTTCAACTAGATCAGGTTGCTCAAGGACCCATCCAACCTAATCTTGAATGTTTCCAGGCACGAGGCATCTACCACCTCTCTGGGCAACCTGTTCCAGTGTTTCACCACCTTCACCGTAAAAAATTTCTCCTTTATATCTAGTTTGAAACTACCATCTTTTAGTTTAAAACCGTTATGCCTTGTCCTATTGCTACTTGTCAGGTTCCATGGACTGTGTGTATGTCCAGTTTGTTTAAATGCTCCCTAACCTGATCCTCCTCTGTCAAGGGTAAGTCTTCCTTGATCCAGACTTCCCTTCTGATCTCAGTGGCATGGGATTCCTAAAGAAAAATCTTACCAGTAAACACCAAAATGAAGCGGGGACGAAAAGTACCTCGGTCTTTTCCAAGCCCTTTGTCACCAGGTCACCTGTCCCATTCAGCAGCAGGACTACACTTCCCCTAGTCTTCCTTTTGCTGCTAATATAGCTGTAGAAGTCTTTCTTGCCCAGATTCAACTCCAGGTAAGCTTTGCCTTCCTAAACCTGTCATTGTATGTTTGGACAGAGTCTCTAGAAACCCCTGGTCATCTGTTCCTGCTTCTACCTCTTGTACACATCTTTCTGATGTTTGAGTTTAGTTAGGAGCTGATTTTTCACCCATGCAGGCCTCCTGTCACCATTGCGTGACTTCTTGTGCATGGGGATGGACCATTCCTGAGCAGGGAGGAGGTGACACCTGGAAGTCAGTCAGCTCTCCAGGACCCCTCATCTCTCCAGGATAGTCTCCCATGGAATGCTTCCAAGCAAATCCCTGAACAGTCTAAAATCTGCTCTTATAAAGTCCAGGATTGTGATCCTGTTATTTGCCATGTTTCCTCTTCTCGGGAGGAATTTGTTTGTTTTTAAAGAACTGTATTTTACAGGTCCTGAAGTTCAGTTATGCTTGTAATTATTTGTAAGTATTGAAGGAATGTTAACTGTAACAGAAAGTGTCTGCTTTTGAAGACAGAAGGTATAGTATACTTAGTACTTAGATTGTAGTTTGGTTGATTCTAGGAAGAGTTGTGATGAAATCATATAGCAGGAATACTGAAAAAAAGTAGTAATAAACTAGGGGAATATATGATGTGTTGGAATTAAGCATTATTGTTGGCAATGACTTTTAAGCTTATAATCATATTATCCCTATGTTCAGTAAAAGAAGGAAATATCTGAGGCTTTTAAAGGAGACATAAGTTATTTTATTTCTCATGTATATCAGTCCTTAATAGAAAACAAATGAGAAACACGTAGTACAAAAGTCAACATTTAAAATGCATTTAATTTACGGTAAATAGAACAGAGCATGTAAGATAAACAAGACTTCTTCTTTTGTAAGCTCTTTGGAACAGGACTGTATATATATTTAAGGTGATATGAGACCCTGAATATTTTAATGACAAAGTAGAAGGTAAAAATAATAGTAGTAGTTAATATTAAACATCCGTGTTAAAGCATGAACCTAACAAAATCTTGAAAACTCTAGAGTGGTCTCCTCCAAGCCATTTCCCTGAGCTACACATAGATACCTACATAAAACTTACACTCAACATGTAAACTAAATTTATTTATATCTTTTTGCTTAGTTCCAATGACATATGAAGCCCATTTTTCCTTTCCTGTGTGTAGGGTACTCATACATTCCTGAAGTGTTATGATAGTTCCTGAATTTATTTAAATTACAAGGTTTTATTTAAAGGTGTCCATTGTATGGTAAAAACTAATCTGTATTAATACAATAAGGTATTTAGTATAAATTATTCTAGTGAGAGTAGCTATGATAATTGATTTCAAGGATTTATTTTCCACTTACGAGTTTCTTTCTTAATGAGGACTACATCCTCAAAGGAGAACAAGTAATTGATAAAAATAGTCTTTTGCCTTTCAACAATATTTTCACTCCCATTATCTTGTTCTAGAATAAGATGTTAACATCTTTACAATTTGAGACAATGAAATAATAACCATCCCTAAATCCTTACTGTAGTCAAAGAGTTTTAAATTGTCAGCTACCTGAATTATAAAACTCACCTAACAGCAGTTCAAGATCTCAGAATTTTCTTTTCTGCTTTGTTCACTTGTATGGATGCAGTTCTCCTTTGATTACATTATACAATGAAAACAAATCTCTGGATTCGCCACATGCTAGTGGCTTTATTAATATTGTAATAAAGCAATTTAAAACCCAGTGATGGGACTTGATTACTGCTGAAGAGTCATAAATCTGAAGCAAATACAAAACCCAGACATTTTGTGAAGGTATGTAATACTTCTTGGGTACATCCATGGTCAGTTTTGCTCACATCAGAGCTGGAGTGCATACTCTACCTGTCTGCCATCCACCTGGCAGGAACCTTCCAGGAAGGCAGAGAAACACAATTCTGGATGAGATCAGTGGTGCAGGCCAAGGAATAGAAAGGAAATTATTTTCATATTTGATTTTTTTTTCTTCTTCTTTAATCATAAACTGTAACACTGTTGCTTTTGTCTTAGTTCAAGAGAAGGTGAAAGATAATTTGCCCTAATCAGAAATTCAGAATAAAGGCTTCCAATGAATTTGGCTTAGTGCTACATTTTATCTAGTATTGTGAGCTAAGTAATGTTAGTATTTAGAGAAATAATTTCTTTTGGACCAAGAATTTTAAAATAATGTAGTTAATTAAAGAGTACAATAGGAAAGCTTATTTGCCTACATTCTGCTTTGCTTTAGTCTCCAAGATATCAAAACAAAATGTTTTTCATTAATTGTCATCTAGATAAAGAAAACAACAATTAAAGATAATCACTATTAGAATATATCAACTTGGCAAAAACTTTTTTTTTTTTAATTATAACAATGTTTTTCCTGTAGTTTATGAGCTACCTGTGGCTGCTTGACCTTGACCTATGATTCTGACAGGTGGAATCACACTTGATGGGTACATGATCTAGGAATGCATATATCTGTCATGGAAAACTTACGTTCCTGAAAGGGATGATATTAACGGCCCAGTAGGCAGTACCCTTTGTCTGAACTCATAGGGTTAGAAAGCACTTGTAATGTCCAGGGTTACAACCTTTTGATTAGTTTGGTTGTGGAAGACCACCTTTAGGTAAAAAAAAGTTTCATATTATTCTTGCAGGGATTCAGGTTCTAAACAGTATAGTCTAGGAAAAAAAAAGTAACTTAGTAATGACTTCCTAAACTATGCTATATTAACTATTCAGAGTACTGTTGTGTTGCTATGATTTTTAAACTAATGCTTCAAATCTGAAAGCTTTTTAACAGGAAGTAAAGAGAGTGCTTCACACTTCAAAACACATACTTGCAAAGTGTTTAGCTTTCCATTTAAAACTCAAGGAAGTTTAGCAAAAAACCTGCAAATACTCATGGCCTTTTTAGTTAACATATATATGTATATACACACACATATATAGAGTATTTACTGTATATTTTTCAGGAAAACTATTTGCAAGTAAGTATTTTATTAGCATGCATCTAAATAAGGTTAAATAGGTTATTTAGTTACTGTAGTGAAGTTTCTTGGATAATTCAGATTTAACCTTATTGCTAAGAATTCTTTTCTTTGTATCCTTAGAAAAATTGCAAGACTTTCTATGGAATCTAGGTTATACTTTCTCTGCATTTTGAGAAGGAACAATAGATGCAGTTGCGGGAACGGGCAAACAGGGTGAAGAGTTAAATGAACATTTTAAAGACATCCAGAATGTCCATTTTGGTGAAAGGGGTTTCTGAACTTTGGGAGAAGTCCAACGCAAGCTATTTATTAAGTGTCCTAGGAATGTGTAGCAAGAAATTACAAACTGCTTAGTTTATCATCAGTTGTAAGAAAGGATTAAATATTAGTCTAGCAGATAAAAAGATTGAGATAGAGGATCTTGTTTAAAAATAGTTTCACCACCATTAAATGGCCAACATTCCACAAGGAAAACAGGTACAGCTTTTCTATTTATAAGAAGATTTTACATGGACAGAGTATGGAATAGAAAGAGTTGCTGACCAAAAATAAATGCTTGTTTTCTTCAGAAATTATTCTGTATAATCTTAATATTACAGTAACATTTGAGTAAAAAGTGCTAATTTCACCATGGAAAAGAAACACATAAAAGTAGAGGCTGTTGTTGTTTGAGTCTCATGTTAGCAGAGCTCTAGTGGGAGCCTGCAGAAGACTTCTGACTTCGTTGATGATGCCTACCAGATCCATGGTTCTGCCTCCAGAAGGTCAGATAGGGCCATCATCCAGATCTCTTCAGAATTATTGGTAAGCAGTTCTCTTTTCCTTGATGGAACAGTTCCTAAGTCTGTACAAGGAACAGAAGGAAGAGAAAGTCTTGCTTCTTTCTTCCTGACCTTGTCTACATGTGCTGGTCGGCTTCTTAGAGCCCCAGATATTTCCAGCTAACAACAAAGTCCCGTAAAACTGTTTACCTGCAATTGACTTAAAAATATTCCAGTAAACCGTTATGCTTTATCAATATTTTACTCAATAATTTCCTGATGATCTGACCACCAGCTTTATTCAAAGGCTTTGCCTGCAGTATTCAAGATCATCAGGACTGGGTCGTGGCTCTTCCTTTTTCCTGAAGAGTGTTATTTCTCTTGGTGCAGGGTACTGTAATTGTACATGATGACTTCACTGTAGTCTGTATAATTTCAAATAGGAAATTGCCTTTGACAATACTCTCTTAAGAGAAAATGATCCATTGTGGAGCTTTGGGTCCATTTTGAACCCAACTTCAAGAGCAACATTTACAGTAGAAGATATGCATATACAGTTATGTCTGCGCATCAAAAAGAAACTGATTCATTGTAATCGGTCTGTTGCTCATAGTCTTTAGGTACAATAGTCAATGTGACTAAAACTGGAAAAAAGGTAATTGTGATATTACCATCTACCAAAACAGTTGTAAAAATAATCTTTTATCTCTGAGCATGTCAGAAGAGATGGTTTGAGTGCCTGATTTGCAATCCCAAGTAGCAATGCAGAACACAGTAGTCTTTTACAGTACCATTATAAAACTACAGTGGGAGAGAGTTGCCAGGAGAAATACTCTGAGGACCTGACTGACAAAACTGGAAAAGTCCTTGTTTGTTAGTACAGTGCTGAGTTAGGAGCTGGGAGAGACCAACTGAACTGAGGCCAGGCCACTGTTACTCCAGGCAACCATGCCTGACAGGTGTATTTAGAAACTTAACAGTGTTGATTTTAGCTAATGAGATTTTAGCTTCATCCCGTGCCAAAGCTATCTCTAGCATAGTTCCAATGCAATTACTTTTACATAAATTTATGGTCTGGTTTATTGAATTACCAACATATTTCTGACAAAACTGGCCTTTTGGTTCCATGCTGATGTCTGTAGATCACCTAATATATGTGACTGTGGACAAATAATAGATTATCTTTGGGACATCTTTGGAAGCTGAGTTTGGTTGAAGTTACGCTCCTCTAGGCAACAGAGCCAACCTAAGTACTCTTGATAGGTTTATTTTCGGTGTGATTCAGTTTTGCTTGTGTTTGTACTATGATTTATTCCAGCACAACAGTAAGACAGAGGTAGTTAAGTGTGGCTGTGGGCAGAGTAATACTGTTCAATAAGTGTAAGATGGTGGTAGCAGCCCTGCAGACACCTGTCTAGCCAGAGCCTGTACTGAGAGTTGGGGCATTCAAAAGATTGGGTGAAGCAAATGGGAGTTGGTAAGATACTTTCTTTACCTAGATATGGCTTCTGGGACTGGCTTTTCTGTGAATGAAGCAATTGCACTGGATGGTCCTTTTCAGGAGTTAAGTGCTAGCTTCGTTTCTATATTCACATTACAGTGTGTGGAATGTCAGTGCTCTGGCTGTAAACTATTGCCCAATATTTCCAAACAATCCAAGCTCAAGAACTGGACTCATGCTTTCAGCAAACTAGAGAACTTTCAGGTAGATGTGGCTATTTTTAAAGCAGTCTTTAGAGTTCTAGAGTAGGGTTAGACTGTCCATAAAAACACTGGTTATTTGAACCCTCTTTCCTTCTGATCTGTGCAAGGAATTTTGTTGCTAACTTTCTTTTGAATGTATTCAAAAGAAAAAAAAATAGTAGGAGGTGGTGGTGCTGTTGAAAACATGACTGCCCATTTGAAAAACTAATTTGTCTCTAAAGTGCAATACTTTGTTCATTGTTCTGTGACTAAGCCTACCTATTTGGTAGCAGAACCATTCAAGAAGAAAGGGGGTGAACACACAAAAAAGGAGAAAGCATGATTATGCTGCAGGGATGATCTATCAGTGCTATCCTGGCATTTAAAGAATTTCTTAATGTATAGAGTGGCTAGTCTTTTAGAGAAGTTCATGGTACCCAATTTCACAGAATCACAGGGTCATTGAGGTTGAAAGGGAGCTCTGCAGGTCATCGTCTTCAACCCCACTGCTCAAGCAGGATCACCTAGATCCAGTTGCCCAGGACCACGTCAAGTCAGCTTTTGAGTATATTCAGGGATGGAGACTCCAGAACCTCTGTTAGCAACCTGTGCCACTGCTTGGTCACCCTCACAGTAAAAAAGTGTTTCCCGACGTTCAGACAGAGCCTCCTGTGTTTCAGATTGTGCCTGTTGCCTCTTGGCCTGAATTTGGATTTGTATTGCTCTTTCTCAATATTCACTTTTTTGTTATTCTTTGAATTGGTGGTTAAATTTTCAAGCCCAGCTTGAATGTTGTAAAATTTAAGAGAACTTTTCAGTTTGGCCTAGATGTTTCTTTAAACCCAACACAGATGTTGTTCAGCCAAGAAAACACCCTCCTTTTGGCTAGATGTAGTGCATTTTTCTACACTCCTTACATTATTTCTAAATCCTAACTAATCTATGTTAAAATATATTTCTGAGTAAAAGTCACACTATTATCAAAGCAATCCTATTTCAAGGATTTTAACATGGTACATAGGTCTTAGCTGGCCTTCAACAGAAAAAGATCTTTGCATTTATAATGTATATTTTACACATTGCTAAATTACCAAAATATCATACCACTGAATATATCAATAGATGTGAAATCTGTGGTCACCTAAAACCAGCTGGGTTTTGCAGTTTCAGTTGGGATAAACAAAAGGAATCCAAACTAAGTATCTGTGATTTAATAGCATAAGAGCTATTAATTTTCTGTGGGATTTAGTCTTGCAAGTTACAAATGTACTTGAGAAATTTGCTGAGACCTCTATGAAATATGCTGTGGCTAGATAGAATAAAGTAACTAATTATCAAGTGTAATTTTTTTCTGGAATATGAAATATTCTATAACAAACTAGTAATTCAACTGAAAATTATAATTACGAAAAACTGTTTGCTTCTTCCATCAAATTTCAAATGTCATCAAAGCCCATATTTGACCATATACTTTGCTGTCTGATACTTTATTTTTGTCACAGAATGATAGCACAGGCTTATGAAAAGTTGACTCATTTAACAAAAGGAAAATTAAATTTAAAAGTAGGACTTCATACAGTCTTGCTTCCTTAGACTTCAAAGATGAAGTGAGACTGTTTCAAAGCTTTCAAATAGCTAAATTATTCTCACTGCAGTTTTTACTGATTCTTTATCATCTCATCTGTGAGGTTTACATTAATCATAGCTGGAGACATAGGTTCCAAGATGTAGCCATGCTTAGGAACATAGAGTTCTGAGGCCAGTTCTTTAAATATTCAATTCAGCCCTAAAATAGTTGTTTAGCTTCTTTCTGTGGAGTAGAAAGGCTGCAGCAGGAATCCGTTCCACCTATTTTAGCCAGCTGTCATGGCTGGAATGAAAGGATTGCCCCACGTAGTGCCAGTCCCTTCCTGCTTAGAGGGAGTTGAGGAAGCTCGTTTAGATGGGACATACAGTTACTGCAGGTTTAGCATGAGACACTAATCCCTCAAAACTGAAATACAATTTGCCTTAACATCTCCAAAAGGTCTCTGGCTGTGCTTCTGCAGAGGAAACACATTTTCTGACATATTTATCTCCTGTTCTGCTTGCTGTTAGTGGTATAACCTCTATTGATACCAGCTGTACTGACTCAAGTTCACACAAAGCAACATGGCATTTTCTTCTGCTAAAGGATCAGAAGAATCCAAGTACAAGAGAATAGAATATTTCCCTGAACCTGGCCCATCACCTCTCTTTCTCCTTGGTTTTATTGAGTTCAAGCCACACTTTAGTCATCATGCTACTTACACAGGGGTTAGAGGAATAAACAGCTTTTGCTATTCTTTAAGAAACAGAGCATGGATAAAGACAGGATAAATAAAACACTGTATGTCCTTGTTCTCAAGGAGAAAGTGATCATTCTTTTTGCAGAAAGTAGTGGCTCAGATTGTTTGATACCATATGACATACATAACCTGAGTCAGTACTGACTTCCATATAGCTGGTTGTGAAAATAATGCTAATTCAGTACAATTGCAAATCAAAGCAGAATGTGGATAAGCTTGTAATTAAAATGGAACGTTCTGGTATTGATAGTACTATATATTGAAAGCAGAGCCATTTGTGTAATATTAAGGGATGTATAAATAATAAAATAATTAATAGTATTTTTATAGAGAATTTTAAAATATTTTAAATTGTCTTATTTAGTGAGCTAACCACATAGTATATGTCTCTGAATATTTATTAAATATTAACATTACATTACAAACATTATTAACAATGTTTGGATTTTTCCCCACAGATTTCAGTGGCAAACAAGACAATTTTGATCGCTGATCTACCTGAATGCTCAACCCAGATCATGCAGTTCTACAGCTGTACCTCGAGTCCTGCTTCAAACTGGTAACTTCTCATTGGAAACACATGCTTCCAGAAGGATCACTAACCTTGTTCCCCAGATTTGAGGTCACAGAGAACCACGCAAACATCAGACCTTATCAGACTTGTTAATTATCTTCAGCTTTGATAACATGAATATGGAACTGAGTCAGTAGCCAGTATTTGAGGCTTTGGTCAAGTATGAAGTGCAAAACTCAGAGCAAGTCAAAATGATATTTTTGCTCCACTTCAGCAAATTTCTACCTTCCACAAGACTGCAATATTGGAAATGTGTTCTAGAGTTCAAAATATGGAAAAATAGTCTCCACAGAATATTGCCATCTCATAATATCCTAACACATAGCCAGATATAATGTGAATTTATAATTACAGTTACCAGATGAGAGTTTCATTTAATAAGAGAAAGTCTGTGTTTTAAAAGCTGGTGGGTTGCTCAGTAATAAACAGATAACTGCCAGCTGGACAAGAAAAACACTGTCAGAAATATCAAAGTATTGTAAACAAAGCAGGACTAATTAATTATAAAAGACATACTAATACAAAGTGCTAGCCTCATCTCCCTTTTCTCCCTGTATCTTTAATCATAGACTTTAATTTCTCTTCCTTTGCAAAAAAAAATCTGTCATTTTCTGTCCTAACTTTTGAAACAGATACGGGTCCAAACTTACTGCCTTAATTAAACAGAAGAAAAAACAAAGTTCTAAAAATTCCTTACATGAATCAATAAAGTTCTTCATATCTGTAGCATACACACAAGTCAAAGTAAGCTAAAACTATTTTGCAAACAAAAATTAATTTACTGCCGACTTCAAACCCTGTAATGACTAATAACTGAAGTTAAGATTAAATATCTTTCAAAACAAACCAGAGAGGTTTTCACATTTGACAATATTGTATGTGTAGAGCTCTTCTAATACAGGGGTGTCATAAATATGTTGGCCTATACAATGAAATATTTTAAGTATGGTCTAAGATACATAAAGAGTGGCAGCATTTGCAAAAGCACGTGTAAATCAGATGGTTCAGGATAAAAGCATATTGAGGGTTTAACAGGAGTTTTTCTGTTCTTGATCAGAAGGCCAAATCTTTCTGAAGGGAGGTGTTTAACTGATCTGTCATTATTTAAGTAGCAGTAGAGAAAAAGATGCCACTTGCTCTGAACCATCTTCTGACATAAACAATAGAAACCAAATTTTGTATTGTTGTTTGAGAAAAGGCATATATATTTAACTGGACTTTTTGAAAGAACTGATTAAATACTTCTATCACGTTATGTCTAGCTGACCTAGATTTTCCTCTGGGCTTGGTCCACTCTGGTGTAGTGGTACTGCTGTCTGCCATTTGCACCTGATCCTAGCAACCCAGTCCCAGAGCAGCAAAAAGCTACTGGGAGGCAGCAACTCTCTTCAGCAGCGGTGTGTAACTGGGTGAGGCAGAAGCTTTCTCTGTGATGTCTCTGTCCTTCTTGTCATGTCTCTGGTGATGTGTCATGTTTCTTTCAGCATAGACAAAATGCACTTGGGAATCCTGACAGAACTTGTGAGGGAGATGCATTATTTGAATTGTGTTCTTGTGCTGCGCTCATGCCTCGTTTCATTTGTACTGGTTAATTTAAGGTAGCGTACCTGGAAAAGGGAGAAAGCCACTGAATTTCCATGCTGAGCAAGACAAAGACAGTCTTAGGCAGAGGATAATTCTTCAGCTGCATTTTGCAGCTGAATAGTGCTTCCTATGCTGCAAAGTTATATTTAGGATGTCCTCTATAATCTTTCTTAAATAACACAGAATTTGGAGAAATTTACTGATGTTCCGGGACTGCCCGAAGCTACTGATGAAGAAAGATAAAATTAATGTATTTGTCTGTTTTAAAATATTTTCATCAAATCAACTCTGCAAAGGCTCTTCTCAGGAGCACAACACCAGAACAACTGTTCCAGGGAGAAGAAAATATTTTTTCACATTTTGTCCTTGTTGTTTCAGTTCCATTACAGTGGCAGTTACTAATTGCTAAATAATAAAATTCACTTGTCAGATGTTTCTGTTAGCATGTTATTATCTCTGCTGAAAATGAGAGATTAGCTTAGCACTTCAGCCACAGGACCTAGGCAGGATTTCATAAAGAAAAGAACAGGCAGGGCACAAAGTTTTCACCTAAGGCCACCTAAGTATGGGAATTTTTGTTCTGACTGTTAATATGAAGAAGCATCAGAATACAGATACAAAGTCTGCAGTGCTGAAACATTAGTGATAATGTTATCAAATTTATGAATTACGGATATTTATTTAGCTTTATTTGAAATTAATTTCAAGAGAAATTTTTATTGCCTTTTTTTTAAATGTTCACTCATGCAACTAAAGCTCTCCATTCTCTGATATTAACTGGTTACTAGATGAAATTACTGTTTTAAATAAAATTTATTGTCATACTCTTACACAATATTATATTAGAAGCAACATGTAATTAAGGCGTTTCCCTTAACAGTAATGAAAGATTTCACCAATCATGAATTAATAAAAACCTGATGTCTGTGCTATTTATTTGATAAGTATGAAGTTTTCTACTCTTTTTTCCTATTTTGTGAACGTTCAGTTACTATGATCAAAAAAATCTGACTGCAGCACTAGAAAGACACAGTCCTGCCCTGAAGAGTTTATTGTCTAAAAGGAAGAAGACTGCAAAAAGGATTAAAGCACACAGGTATCCGTGTGATTAAGGCTTTGGCTCACATCTTTAATGATAGTGTCTTCTGTAGATTCCTAACTAGCCATTAGTTTTTCCTATTTTTTAATGTATCCTGAAGCTTTTTGACTACATCTCTCATTTACCTGTTCGTTGTCTACTTCTAACATAGACTTCTCCACAGCATATCCCCAGTTTTCCAACGCCCTTAACATCCATCTTCCTTACCTTGTCTTGGTTTTTGAACAAAAGAAAAAAACAAAAAAATGCCATCAGAGAAAGACCACATCACCAATCTTAACTATGAACATGGAAAATTCTATATATTTTTTTAATCTAATAATTCAAAGGAATCTCTTTTCTTCACGATAGCCATATGTTGTGAAGAACACATGTCTTTGTTTTGGAGAAAAAGATACAGGAAGTAGAGAGGGGCTGTCCATAACGATGGAGATTGTTAGTAGTCCCCAGGTTATACAATTCATTTCCCAGAGACTGGAGGATCTAAGGTTTCCTCTTGGTATGCACTTCTGCAAAAGCAGATCACAGACTGAGATTACTGCAGTGCCATGATAAATTGCTTCTGTTCCCAAGTGTGAATGAGAGACAGCCCTCGGAATGGCAAATTCAGCCAGAAATCGTTTCATACACAGGAGGTTTGATACTTTTTACTGCCATTTTTGTCCGATCTTTATTCAAAATCCAAATACATACAGGCTTTTATTTTTAAATTACAGACTGCTTTTTTAAATCAGCTCAGCAACTCAGATAGAATAGTTTTTCTAGATATTTCAGCAACCAGCAACTCTCATTCTTGTGTTCACTGACAGATAGTCAGAAGAGCTTAGCACTGAAGATAAGATCTCCTTAGTCATTTCAGCCAGTTCTCTGCCCTTGCAGGCAAACAGGACACACAAATCCCCTTCATAAACTTATTTAATTTGATTCTGAACATGTGAAAATGATTTTTTCCCATTACTCTTCCTGGAAATTTGTTCCAGACAGGTCTGTGGATAGACTTGTTTCTGTAGCTTCAGTGTTAAAAGATACTTGTGTCTAGTTTATTACTCCCAGTTGTTCTTGTGCCAGAATTGTTCTTTAGTATAAACAGTTTTATTTGCTTTTATCATTTAACCCAGCATATATCTATAAGCAGCAATGTATTTTCTTAGCCTACATTTTGCCAGAGCCAAACAAGCAAAGCTTTTCATGCTCTGTCTGATTCCAGTGGTGCTATTCTGCACCTTTTCCAAGTCAGAAGTCACTTTTCTTGAGCATTGGTGACAAGCGTTATGTGCCATACCAAAGATGAGGTGTCACAAGCACCTTCTACAACAGCCCTGATGCTTTACTACCTGTACAGCTAATACTGCCTAGTACTGTATTTTGTTGTTTCGTACTGATAGCTCAATGTTACCTCCCCTCATGATCATTTCCATTCACTATCTTCTAACTTGCAGCACAAGTTCCTCTTACCTGTCTCCTACTAGTTTTCTTAGGGCTGTGTGCTCCTTGTGTAGACCATGAAGAGACGTAAGCACTTCCAGTGAGGGTTCAGAACAGAACTGCCCTCTGAAGATGCCTCTTCCTGTCTCTTTTTATTGGTTTCTGGGCAACAGACTTAAGTAGCTGAAGTGAGATGCCTGAGTTAAAGGTGATCAGTACAGATCTGAGTAGACGGCACCTGGTCTATTCCCTGTGATCCTTGTCCTTAGGGTCTTCAAGCTCCTGCTGCAAGTGATGAAGATCCCTCTCAGTATCAACTGTGCCTCTTCATTTTAAGTCACCAGCAAGTTTGTCAGCACAAGATGTGCCACTTTCACTCATGGAAACATTAAAAATGATAAGGCTGAGATCTAATCCACAGCAAAGTCTGCAAGAAATCTGTTTGCATAACCTCTTTCAACATTTACCTACTGCAGCCTCCTCTTAACCTAAATCCTTACTGTCCTCCACTTTTTTGTTCTGCAGTGAGCCAGTTCACATTTATCTGTCTTCTTAAGTATGGGTAATACTTTTAGTACTCTCGAGACATCTGAGACATTGCTCTCCAGACAATGGATGTGGGACACTGGGCTATCTGGGTAGCACTATACAGTACCTGTAATTTTGGGCAGAATTGTATGTGGTGTTCATTTCAGAAGGACTTGCAGAACAGCTGCTCCATGTGCTAATCATTCACAGAATGATTCCTTATAACAAAGTTAAGATCTGCAGTAGAAGATGAAAAGTCATCATTCTTCAAGTGCCACAAAACAAACCAGGGGAAACAAGCTAAAAATGTGCTGGGTTTTCCTTTTTCTTAAACATGGTAAACATTTGTTAAACAAGGTAAGCAATACAGTGTTAGAAAAACTTTGCTGCAGAATCTGCAAGTTGATATGGCAGCTCTTCCAAAGCTTTGGAAGATAGCTGTCTTTGGGCAAAAGTCACTAACATCTTGGGGTTTTGCTTACACTTGAGATAATTTCCATTCCCATTATCTGTCCTGCTTTTGCCCCCAAATTCAACATCATTACCTGTATTGACAAGTGAAGCAAGTGCTCATTTAGTTTTGAGGACCTTCCAAGATCATCTTTAATCTTGACCTTCCTATCAAATTTCTTTTTTCCTTGCTTTATAATTAAAGTGGATGAGAAATGTTTGCTGTTTCAAATAACCTTTGAAATCTCTGGCAGAGATTGACTTGCTGTCCTCTTGAACTCTTGAAATATGACTATTTATTCTAGCATTTCAGTGGGAGGAGAATGCTAAACTCTTCTGAAAATCTAGCTCCAGGAGTGAGTTTCAGACTTATAAAAATTCTAGCCTGAATCCTTAAGTATTTTCAAAAGCATGCAAGAAATGAAGAAGGTTAATTGCCAGTGACTTTCATGTAAGTCAATTAAGTATTTTTGAAATTTTTATCCAGGGTGTAAAGAGTGTCAGTCATGTAATCTGAATCTTTTGCAGTTAGCTCTTTTTGTATACAATGAACTAGTATATACCTTCTGTATTTTCAAGTATAAAAAAGGCTAAAATTTTTCAGAAACAGGCTTCCATATGTACTAATGATCAGTATCATTTCACTGCACATGTTCCTTTTTTACCATTTCACACTTTTGTTTTGAGTTAATGCAAAAATCACAACATATCAGCTTGTAATGTTTTCACTTGCTGATTTGTTTAAAAATTGTTAGTATTTGTTTTATTACAAATTAGTAAAAAATATTGTATTTTAATATCAAGAACTGAAAAGATCAAAGCCACCTACTAAACCTTTTTGGGGGTCACACTAACAATTTTAAGACTGTTCCTTCAAACTAGTTTGAGACGTTTTTTAAAGTGAGATGGATTATTACTGGGGAATCAGCTGCAAATGTCCTGTCACTTTTAATACAGGCAATATTTTTCATTTCTGTTTCATATATAAACACCAGCAGTAAACTGGAGATTTAAAATGCTTTTTAAAATGAGGCCTCTTGGTATTTCTCATTGAGTATATACGCTATGATGATTCTGACAACTGGATAAACACTAAGTAGACTTTTTCCTAAAATACAATAACTTCATAGAAATTAGAAAGCGAGAATCTGGCATACTCTCAAGGTTATATAAAGACAAAGCAATTAAATGCCAAAACTGTGTACATAAAGGAAAGACTTCCTGTCTCTATACTTTAGACACGACCTGCATATGCTGGGTAGAGGGCACAGGTGATTATTTTGCCGGTACCAATACACATGCAGGTGCTATGGGTGCTGAAGTATTGCCTTTATGGCAGGAGCAAATCACTGGTTTGGGTCACAGATCCTCCATCCATTGGCCTAGAATAAGAGTGACACAAAAGAGAAGTGTAGCAGGATGGCTGGGAAGAAGAACCGAGAGAGCTGTACAGCTGGTGAATGATGAGGACATCTTGACCCCGGTCGGCCAGAAGCCTTGGGAGCAGCAAACAGGAATGCAGAAAAACAAGATAAGGATGCTGAGCTTTGTCTGAAGAAAACATGCAAGGCGACAGTTAAAGGAAAACATCTGGCCATTTCTTAAACAGTGGAAAGTTTTCTGCCTTGAGCTAAAAGTGTATAGAACATTGTGTTTGTACTTGTAAGATTTAATTAACCAATAGGCTTAGAATAGCAGTAACTAACTTGTAGCCAATGAGTTGTCTGGTGTATTATGGACAGAGGGTAATGACCAATCAAATATTGACAAGTATTGTTAGAGACTGTATAATTGTAGAATAATTGTTGACAGTAAACGACTTTGGCAATGACTTCGGCAATAGCTTCGACCACGACTTCAACTTCGGCTTTGATTTCAACTCTGAACTCTCGACCTCTTACTTACACCCATCCAGAGACCCGTCTCTCAATCACCGTCAGAGAAGATTATTTCAACAGCTTCCATCTTGTCTGGGAGACAAAGTCAGGACCGGAATGGTTATTTTATCAAAAAGTAGTAATTTCTGCATAAGCACAGAAAGGAATTTTCATGTGCAGATCTTTTTTTATTTAGCATGATGTGAATATGACACATGGGAAAGCTGTCCTTGGGAGGTGCCCTGTCATTCCCAAGCTATGGGACATGTTCTCTGTGTGTCCATCTTGGTGAAGATACAGCACCCTTGTCTGGCACATGACAGGAGTGGTTGTCCCTGCTTTGGCTATCCTGTAGGCCTTGTGCCATGACAGCACTGACTCCTTTTAATACTTCTTTTAATACTGAGTGGCCTGCATCACACCCTGTGTGGTGGCACTGGCATGCTCCATGCATGGGGGAGCGAGTGACACAACCAGCCGCTTGCCCCTCACTGAGGCCCTTCTGCCTCCTGCTGCACCTGTGGGCTGGTGCCTGAGTTTCTTTGGACTGGACACTTGGGTTTTTTGGACACTGAATCTCACAGCAGTGATGGGCACCAACCTGCTGCTGTGCTGAGCAAGGAGTCAGGGATCTCACCCCACTCCTGGAATAAAGGTGGGGGGTCCCTACCTGCTCCTCTTGACCCTGCCCAAACTCCCAGATGTCAGTCAAGGGCATGGCCATGGCCGTGGCCCAACTCCATCTTACCCACAGAGATCCAGCTTTGGTAGAGGGCCATGAGTGACTGTTCTGCAGGTATGGGGCAACCAGGCATATCCTCTTATCCACACCCACCCTCTTTAGCACAAAGAGGCCGCATCCCTAAATCCATTCAAATATCTGGTCCAGCAGCAACAGAATAACTCCTTCTGAGGTCCCACTTCCTTGGTCAAGAAGGTCACCATGGTCCTGCACAGCCTAGTTGCTCTCACTGATTCACTTACTCAGATTAAGGTGAGAAAAACTCTTATTGACTTGAATGTAACCAAAGTACAAAGCCAAATATCACTTTTAACTGTAATTGTAGTGTTTGGCCAGGCACAGTAGTCTGGAGCAACAGGGAAGCAGGTATGGCAAGCAAAATACACCATCACCCAGGTATCTTCTGTATTAGAGAGGTCAGCTCTGGGAGGCTTGTCCTACCTTCAAATCTCCAGATGTGCCAAGCCACCAATAGCTGACAGACAGTGTAAGTTTGGTAACTTGCTGTCTGCACACATTAAGCACAATTATCAACTCAGCAGTTCCAAATGATACAATGTGCTTTGACAGGGAAACCTGATAGCAAAACAGCTTTAAACAGAAAGTAATTACTGGTGGCTTGATCCTTTGTCTTATGCATGTAGAGTGTGATGTCTTGTGTCTCAGTGGCTTTGTAGCCAGGATGCTCAAGGAACCCAAGCAAGCATTGTTATTCAGTCACTGAGTCACATCTGACTACTGACAGGATCGGAAGATGGTCCACGTTCAGTGGGGAACTTCTGTATTAAAGACAAAGTCACTTCAGACACAATCTTCCGTTGCCAACCAAACAGTTATTAATTGTAACTAATACCTCTATTTTTAAAAGCAAGGAAAGAGTCTGGAAAGAATATGAAATTTAAACACTCAGAGTGACAAAATGCAGATTATCTCTAATACATGTGGAATCAGTGAGATCTGATGATTTATCCTGGTTGAAAATCTAAATTCTAGTACCTACAAGTATCCCCATGAATACCACTAAATTCAGTAGTCTCCCTCTCCTTCCTGTGCCTGCACAGGAACTTGAAGTTTGGTACCAGTATAACTATTGATCTTATATATTTCATGATCTAAAATTCTAGACATTTACATGTAATTGAAAAAAATGTTATTGCCTTTATTATCCAGTATCATGGAATTGTCTTCCAATATTCTTATGTTACGATTTCAAAATTTTTTAGGGATGGAAAAAGCTTCCAATTTTATTCACTTTTTAAGAAATGTGGCTAACAATTTTTGTGCTCTGAAATAACCATGAAAAGAAACAATACAGCAATAGAATAAGTATTTCAGTCTTTCTTGTATTTTGCTCTGAAAAACTAATATGAACCACTGGAAAATATTACAGCGTTTGACTTCACTGAATAGTAATTTACCATGCAAATATATGTGATTTTCCTTAGGCATAGTAGACTCAGGGGAAAATAAAAGTATGCAGTCCTGCTCTGTAAACACATGAAAACTGCCCCTGAAACTACTATTCCAATCTTCTATTTCTTTAACAACTCTATTTTCATTAATATTATATTATAATGTTTTTTAATGACTGTCCTGTCAGTCTTACATGGAGACTTTAAACAATGGTAAACATTAATAAATAACTCTGAGGATCTCAAAAAGCAGAAAATAATTGATTCCTTTTAACAAACCTTTAAGTCTCAGTTCAAAAGGAATAGGCTCTTATGTTTAAGCCGTGGTGAGGAACAGATATGTTGGTAATTGAAGGTCTCAGTGTCTGTCCCAGCAGAATGACAGCTCTAGGCTCCTCCGTATGTTTGCTGTGAAGTGGCAGAAGGAAGGAAGGAGGGCCAAAGGAGAGGTGGTAGGGCCCACGGATCTGCTTCCTGGGATCACACGAAAGAAACATGGCTGTGAAATATGTTTTCTCACGAGCCACTTGTACCCACCCATGGAGCCTGGCAGTCCTCATCTTCAGCTGGCTATATGCAAGAAACTGCAAAGCATTTTAGCAAAAACATTACAGTCTGAATTTTTCTTGGTGATCAGATTAATTTTTTCCTTTCACCTCTACTCATCGTTAGTGTTAGTATGTGTCATGAATATGGTGCCTCTCAGACTTCCAAGATTTACAGAGTTACGTGAACTCTATTATCGTCACACTGAGTAATAACCTAATAAAATGTATCTCTGTTCTTCTCAAACCTAAGGCAGATACTTCCAGTGGCCTTCCCTCCATTCAGAGCCTGTTGCTTCATCTCCATTAGGTTTTTGGATTTGAACAACAGTGTATGCTTGAAGGGAAGCCCTGAGTGTCCTAATCTCCCATGTCTCAGAACTTGTAAAGCAGTTCTGGTGGGGTGGGGACTAGACTTTTGGAGGAAACTCAATGGGAAGCTCCCCTCTCAGGTGCATTACATGCACTGCAACCACAAAGGCACACAGATGTAGGAACCAAAGACTGGCCCTTCAAACTGATTCAAGCTTCATGCTTCTTGACAATGTTTGATCCAGGAGACCAGACTGTATTTGACTATATATATATATATATATATATATAGTGTATTTTATACTGAGTGTAAGCACAGGGACTATCAGCAAAACTAAATTTATCTCTTTTTTTTTTTTTTTTAATTTCCTAAAAATATAGTGATATGGTTATCCATGAAATTCAATGCTTACAGAATGTGATTTTCAGTGAGACTCTCTTATTCATTCAGTTTTCCAGCAGGACTGATTGATACTGAGTGGGTGGCAATCAAGTAACCTGCCAAGGTCACACACTGAGTCGTTGCCTTCCCTAAAACTGCAGCCCAGCATCCTGCTGACTAGCAACCCTGCTTAATACGGTCAGCCTCCACCAGTTAGGAATTAATAGAAATGGCCATATAACTACCAACCACTGGAGAAAAATGGAACAACATTTAATGAGCCACACATTAATGGATCTAGTTTTCACATGAATACTAAACAAAGACAGAAACAATTCTGTCAGATGGATTACTGAATAGCATTTTCTTCTGCAGTGATCACAGTCACATTATTTTGTTCGTCAATTTAACATGCCCAATGCACTTCAAAAGTGTGCTTTAAAATATATTTTTTAAAAAAAGATGAACAAATATTTAGGATTAAAACCACAGTCCTATGCTCTTTTATTCCTGACCTACTTTGATAGAGCTGAATGTTTAAGTTGCCCTGTGTAAATTATAATGTGTAGAGGAGTGACATTCTTTTATCTATGCTTTTTGTGATGAAATTACTTCTTGTATTCTTAGTGATGCATCACCTCCTGCTGTCCAGGTATTCTGTTTTGCTCCATATGAAGTCTAAATGTGAAGAAAATTACACTTTTACCAGACAAGAATAACTGAAGTGTTGTTCTTTTTAGCCAGAATTACTGGAAATATGTGTTGCCACTTGATTCTTCCGTGTGCTCAGAATCATCAACTAAATGCATGAGAAAAGGGTAGTGAAGTCTGTAAGCATGTTAAGAGAAAATAATTATGAAGTGCTTGATTATTTCACTCAGTGGCAGTGTAAGCATACTTTGAAGGTAGGTATTGTTCTAAGGTTCCAAAATCAGGGATGCTGTAAAAAAAAAATGAAATGATGTCTTTCAAAAGTAGAAGAATAACTTGAAAAAAAAAGAATTTGACAGAATTTATAGTTGCTAAATGGTTTAGATTTTTAAAAAAAAAAAAAAAAAAAAGTGTTGCCAGATGGCTATATGGCTATACAGCCATGAGAAAACAGAGAGATACAAACATACAAACTTAAAAACTCAGCCATTGACTTCAAAAACATCCTCTTCAGTGCATGGCAGCACCTACAGATACAAGACCTTTCCCTATCCCCCCATTATTCCTGCACATTGAAAAGACGTGGAAGAAGCCATAAAAAAAGATAGTGGTCAGAAACAGTGTCAGGAAGACTGCTACTCCTTGTTCTGGGTCTTTTTATGCCACCATGCTCACATTTTACATTGTAAGGGGAGCAGTCCATCTTGGGGGTAGTGTCCAAGAGTCCCCTGAACCCAGAAAACCTCCAACCTTACCCAGAGACGTGTCTCTCCTCCACATTCAGGTAGCAGTGCCACAGCCCACTGCCTCAGGCAGGTGGGTGACTGAGATGTGTCCCCACTGGGGGATCTCTGTGCTGAGGTTACTCTGCTTTATCTGAAAATCCCGTGGACCCGCCAACCAAATGGTGGAAAGACCAGTCATTTCCATGAAACCACCCTGTCACCCAGTGAAAAACAACTGCAGGACAAAATGTTCAAAAGCAAAACATAGTTTTTTATTCTACTTTAATTCATATAGAATACTCCATTTAGATGGCATTTACAAGACCATAATAATTGCTTTGTGTAAAGGAGAAGCTTTCTCCTTGTTAAAAACAAAAAAAGGTGGGTTCAAGCATAGCATAAAGAAAATAGCCATTTTAAGTCTTTAAATATTCATATTATTTTTACCTATGTGATTTAAAAAGATTATTTTAAACGATTTTTTTTTTTTTTGCCTTGACTTAATTAAATGCAATGCTTTCAAATGCAAATATGGAAATAAGCAATATATCACTCAGTGGAATTACCAAAATACAAGTTTAGGGCCCCAAATTCAGGTAATGATCTTTGGAAATGATGACTATAAACCATCTTTTTGCCTGATATTCAAGTCACTGTACTGTGCAATCACTTTGTGGTGGGTTGACCCTGGCTGGACACCACACGCCCACCAAAGCTGCTCTATCACTCCCCTCCTCAGATGGACAGGAGAGAGTCCACAATGAAAGTCGTGTGGGTTGAGATAAGGACAGGGACATCACTCAGCAATTACCATCACAGGCAAAACAGACTAAACTTCAAGAAAAAAAAAGATTTAATTTGTTACCAATCAAATCAGAGCAAGGTAATGAGAAATAAACCCGAATCTCCAAAACACCTTCCCCCCACCTCTCCCTTCTTCCCAGACCTAACTTTACTCCCAATTTCTTTACCTCCTCCCCACCAGGAGCACAGGGGGATGGGGAATGGGGGGTTGTGGTCAGTTCATCACACATTGTCTCTGCTGCTCCTTCCTCCTTGGGGAGGACTCCTCACACTTTTCCCCTGCTCCAGCGTGGGGTCCCTCCCACCCAAGACAGCCCTCCATGAACTTCTCCAACATGAGTCCTTCCCACGGGCTGCAGTTCTTCACAAACTGCTCCAGCATGGGTCCCCCGTGGGGTCACAAGTCCTGCCAGCAAACCTGCTCCAGCGTGGGCTCCTCTCTCCACAGGTCCCGCCAGGAGCCTGCTCCAGCGTGGGCTTCCCACGGGGTCACAGCCTCCTTTGGGCACATCCACCTGCTCTGCCGTGGGGTCTTCCATGGGCTGCAGGTGGAGATCTGCTCCCCCGTGGACCCCCCTGTGCTGCAGGGCACAGCCTGCCTCACCACGGTCTTCACCAGGGGCTGCAGGGGAATCTTTTCTCCAGAGTTGTTTCACTCAGATGTTTTCACTCCTCTCTCAGGTTGCAGTTGTGCAGCCTTTTCCCCCACCAGAGGTGCTACCAACGTCACTGATGGGATCAGCCTTGGCCAGCAGCGGGTCCATCCTGGCTCTGTTGGACACGGGGGAAGCTTCTGGCAGCTTCTCACTGAAGCCACCCCTGTAGCCCCCCTGCTACCAAAACCTGGCCGCTCAAACCCAATACACAGATAAAAAGCATTCACAAAGTGACAGGTTGTGTATGACTGGTTTTGAACATCTGCCTGATAATCAAATACTTCTTAAACATCTATTTTCTCAGTGTTCTGCTGTTTTAAAATCATATCTCCAAGAGTTATTTCCTCAGAACAAGCATTTTAAGTAACTATTATGTCACATAGTATGTGATGACTAACATCCCTCTTGCTCCAGAACAAGAACTAGGTATTTTCTTGTTACTCCAAACAATCTCTAGCAATTGATGTAATTTAAAAATATTCTAAATTGTCTCTTTGAAAGAGATTATTTAATGTTATATCTTATGTTGACACTTTGTTTTCCATCACTCTTGAAGTTCGCTATGCATATTCTTAATGATAATTCTTATGAATAGAAAAGAGTTTTCACAATTCAAGACACTCTGTAAGTGACATTGTCCTTTAGAAATTCCACCGTAGACCAACCAAAATTAAGAAGAATATGGTAATCCAAGCTGTGCAGAAAAACCTACATAAGTTTCAGACTAGGCTCATCAAAGGGATCTTTCAGGCACCACAGTGGAGTGTTCCTAAGCAGCTATGAAAGTATGCAGTTTCCTCAGTTTCAGCTAAAACTAATCATCTGAGAGGCAATCCTTTCAGGAAGATATAAAAATAGATTTTTTTTTTTTTTTTCTATAAACCTCTCCCTGTTGGGCTGCCTAGCAGTACAGGAACTGTAGCGATCCCTCTAGCTCCAAAATTGGAGAGAAGAATAAATAAAGCTGCTTTACCAGGAAATCTTTGCACTTGGTGTGAAGGGCCATGCATTCACCTTGTCATTCACATTGGTGCTCTGGCTGCTAAAGGTCTGGGGTGTTTTTAACACATTTACCATGTTGCTGCATTCAGAACTGTATTGTGTGGACAAAGAGCAGATTCAGATGCCTCAGAGAAAAGCAAAAGTGAGGAAGCCAAGAATTTCAGATGCTGTCTGGGAATATTTTGCTAGTCATCTGCAGTGTAACCAATTCAAAAAACAGCCCGCACGGTCTGCTTTGTTGCAACAGGGTATCTAAATCTATAACAGGAAGCTTTACAGTGTTTACTGGAGCCTTTGTTTCCTCCCATATAAATAGATAAGCTAAAAACTGATCCTATAAAGGAAGTACAGATGATTTATTCATTAATACAGCTAATAAACAGGAATAAGTCCATGCAGAGGGCTATTAATGAGAATCTCACTCCCTAAAAATATTTCAGTAGAGAAAAAGAGAAGTAGCCTGTCATCCATGTGAATGCAATAATCCTCCAAAACCAAGCAGATCAAAACTGCCAACAAGAAGAAGAAGGTCTGTTTGAAGTTACTTTTTTCACTGGAAAACTATGACATAGGTCTTGCATCAAGGTTAAAAGACTAGTAGCCTTATAAATCTGGGGTCAATTGGGTCATTTACCAAAGAGCTAGTTATTATGTACAGCCTAATGGGATGCTCATAGTTGCACCTGAAAGTGCATTATTGTTAATGCAGTAGATAATGTTCAAAAAGAGTTTAAATGAACCAACTTGCTTGAAAAAGACTTTTTCAGAGCTTTGTTCATTTAAAGACAATAGCTGGCAGGCTGCCTAAGAAAGTGAATGTGATAAAGAGAAAACTATTATATTTGGCACTTCTTTTGCAGGAAACTGTAACTCCTATGTCTCATTTTTCTGCTCTGCTTGATAGTGTAATAATTCTCATTAAAGGTATACACAGAAACATAATGAAAAATGGTATGATTGTGCAGTGAAAGATAAAGTTATTTGAAACTCTGTGGTTTCAATGTACTGCACAGTGCTTCAGCTGTGTGGCTGTCTGTTGAAGTCAACATGACTCATTTGCCTCCAGATATTCACACTACCTTGAAAACTGAGTTGAGTTCAGATGAGTCTTAGTCTCTGTCTACCTGGACGTATCTCTAGGTGAGTCATTTCAGGTTCTGCGCGCGCAGCAGGCAAGTGACACAGAATTGCTTCTAAATTTTACTTCTAATCACAGGCAAAGCCCGTGAGGACAGAGGAGGGGGATGATACTCCAGCATCAACAGTTCAACTCCTCTTTCCTGTTACACAATCAATTTATGCGGCACCTGATTCTCTTTTAAAAATATGGATTATGAATACATTTAAAATGTTTCTAAATAATAAACAAGTGCACTTTGCAACTGATATTGGGAAATTATTATTAATTTTGTTATTCTCAATCAACTACAGTCAAATTGAAGGTTTACTTGTAGGCATTCCTGGGAAATAATTCATTCAAGACTTAATCCAAATTGTACCAAGTTCATCAGCAGTTTTTTTATTGACTACAGTAGTCAGCTGTTGAAAAAAACCCTTAATATCTCCCATTAGATGTGTACACTGAGAATTTGAACTACCCGATTTATTAAAAGAAGCCATGAGCAATTTTTTCTTATGCGGTATCAGCAAGTAGCATTTAAATCTGGAAAATAACATCAAGTGTCAAAATCTCTCTGTTGCGCAAAACATGGAAGCGTTTGGAAACACTTGAAAGCCTCTGTACTAATGAGGGCAGCGTGCTCTTTGCAGGCAAAGCGTCACCACTGGGGAACTCAGCCTTCTGCGTGCTCCGCAGTGGGATGTGCTGCCCAGTATCCTCCTGTGGGTAAATAAAATTCTCCCACTGGGTTGCAGGGCTGCACGGTGAATAATGTGCTGCAGAGGCAGAGAGAAACAGAAGGAAATCTGAGAGCTGCAGAATACTTCTGCCATAATGGACACAAGACCCAAGTTCAGGTGTCAAAGATTGATTTCATTTAGACATATCCTCAGAGCACTCAGAATACAGAGCAGCCTCAGGGCAAAGCCCTTCAAATCAAGTGCTATCTGCCACTGAACCCAAACATTGCTCTTCAGGAGATAAACCAGGTGTCTGTATTTTTGTGACATTATAGCTACTAGATTCATTTTAAGCTAATCTGGCAAGCTCTGAAAACAGTAACAAGAGGAAAAGATCAAAGTCATTTAAAGGTATTCCTGAACCCATAAATAACAGTTTCTTGTACAGTTAGATAACATTTGGGGACTGAGTTAAAAAGATCAAATCAGCTTCGCTAATATATGACCCCAAGGAGCAACAACTCAACAACCTACCCTTGAGGGATCGCTTCAAGGCTATAAGCAACTTCAGATCACTGGTTTTTACAAAATAGTTATTTTATGTGGATGAATAGCACTTCAGCCAGGCTAAGGCCAGCTCTGGTACATGTTTATCTTATTACTTTCAGCTACGCTGGCAAAAATGGTGCTTAAGTATCAAATAAAGAAATATATTTCACTATGAACATCTGTTATCTTAGGATGAAAAAATGTCAGTCGTGAAGAGTGGCAAAGATAATGCAATGTGGAGATGTAAGTCAAAATATTGGAACATTAAAATTGCATTAGTAATGGTATTAGCAGTATAATAAGCTATAATATGGAAGCACTTTACAGCTGCCAGTAGAAAAGAGAGAGAGAAATCATTGCAACAGGGACTATAACCTGACCTGTGACAGCACATCCATCAGCATCAGCTGGACAAGTAAATGACAGTTATATGGGCAACTTCACTGTTTAGGCTTAATGATAAAGAATTTTTCTAATTTGTAAAGTTAGATGGATTTTTAAAAAACCTCCCTCCTTCAGAGAAAAGGTAAATACCCTGTATGTTAATGACTAGGAGTTACAAAAAAATTCTCATTGAATAAGGAGCTCGTAGTCATAAAATCAGTAGGAGTAGTGGAATCTAGCTTCATATAATGCAGTGGAGTCAGCCTAAAAAATTATAATTCACAGTTTCATTATAAGTATAATGAAATGTGAGCATCAAGATCAAACAAATTCACCATTAAAAGCTGTGAATCAAAGAAGCATTAAAGCACAGACATATTTGACAATCTGATGCAGATATTGAAATTGGTATTAGACTAATTAAAATGTTCACTAGAATACAGAATCTTTTAGTTTTAAAAATGTTATCATAAGCTGCCAAAAATAAAGATTTAAAGGTCTGATAAAAGAATTCCCTAAATGACTTAAATCCCTTACTGTTTCCTTGTAGAGTTTTGGCATTTACTTCAAACCCAGAACAGTGTTTAGAACAGAATAAGGCGAAGTTGCATGGAAAAAGATGTTTATTCCAAAAACCGGTTTCAGAGAATCACAAAGTGGTAGAGGCTGGAAGGGACCTCTTGAGATCATCTAATCCATCCCCCTCTGCTCAAGCAGAGTCAGCTAGATTGGGTTGCCTAGGACTGTGTCCAGCTGGGTTTTGAATATCTTCACAGATGGAGAGTGCACAACCTCTCTGGGCAACCTGTTTCAGTGTTTAATCACCTTCATAGTGAAAAAAAAAAAAAAAAAGTGTTTACTTATATTCAGATGAAATTGAATGTGATGTAATTTGTTTTCATTGCCTCTTGTCCTGTCACTGGGCACTACTGAGCAGATTCTGGCTCCCTTATCTTAATTCCCTCCCAACAGGTATCAGTACACATTGATAAGATCCCCCTTAGCCTTCTCTTCTCCAGGTTTCTTTTTAGCCTTGGTAGAAAAAATATTTTTCATAGTTCGTCAGGACATTGGGTAAATCTCACAAAAAATTCTGGAGCTGAAATACTTGGAAATTGTGCCCACCTGCTCCATCTTTTTAATCCACTTGGGATTCCCAGATTTTGTTCCATCCTAGATTTTGTGGGGCATTTTCAGAAATCTTGGAGAGACTTTCTGCTCTTGGCTTTTTAAATTGTAATAAATTGCTAAAGGAAAGCTGTGAGCATAGTTAACTTCAAAAGGTTAATTTTCCTTTTCTGAAGAGAGGATCTTAAATAGTGTCTCTTTGCAGTGCTGTGTCTGTCAGCAGAGAAACATTCTACCCTGAAATCCTTACACAGATCTAAGTACATAAAGCTATAAATAAATGAGGTTATAAGCTGATTTACCAGAGGGGGCATAGCTTGGCCTTTAATTACACTCCCACAGAAAAATTCTAATATCAATAAATTGAAGGAAAAAATAGATGCTGGCATGTATAACATGAAGGCACAATTTACCTTCTGTCCTGTAGGTCACAGATCGGGAGTTGTACCATTCTAACATTTATGTCCTCAAATAATTATGCTTGAAAAGTGATAAGTGCAATTAATTTCAAGCCTTGTAGATGTGTTGGGTCCATGTGGCCATTTGGATCCACAGTGCAGCTCTGAGCTGAACCAGCTCATAGTTCACAGGAGAACTGACAGAGGCAATGCTGTCCACGGCGCCCCAACCCCTCTCCAGATGATCCCGTATTCCGAGATTCCCCTTGCAGTTGACCCCACTCAAAGACAAAGTATGTAGATAAGGGTCCTCTACTGCAAAATGTTGTGGGGTGGGTCATGTCTGAAAAAGGTGACACAATACCCCTGAGCCCGTATATAATCCTGGAGGTGCCTTGCATGACAACAGAAGACACCCATTCGGGGTCCTCCTAGTAAGTAGTAATTCACTGTCACTTTATGTTAGTCTTGATTTTCAGATTGAAAAACTCTAGGAAAAATGAAGTATGCTAGCCTTCTTAAGCAATTAATATTCTGCAGATCTCAGTGCTGGATACATACTGTATTTTCTCTGTTTTCAGAAGAAAGAAAAATGTGAACATCCTGATGAAAATGTTAAGCAGTATGTGTTACGTTGCCAGACATGCTGGAAAGACACTTTTGTTGGAGAGGTTACCCGACAGTTTATTCAGCTGCTTTGCTGGCAGGAAGAATGTAATGGTGGTATTTCAAAGTGGCTGAGAAACAGTCAGAGCAGTTTCACATAGCTGAGTATTCAAAATTAGACAACAGAAACCTTTTCATTTAAATCTGTGAGCATATTGGTTGCTTTTATTTTTAACTGCATTATTAGGTGTTCATTTTAATTTTGAAATCTATGCTTTGTTGAAGTAAACAGTGACATTAAGATCCCTCCAACAAAATACTCAATGAATAGTTTAATTTCTTTAAAATCAAACTTCATACTTCTACACCTGATTTCTCCATATGAGTCATGTTTTTAAAGTAGCTATCAGAGCATTTGAGTGAAGGTGTTCTCGGTTTAGCTAAAAGTGATAATTATAATGAAGATAAGACACTCAAATCTAATAATGCTCAGAAACAAAGAAAAAGATCTATTTTGGACAATATTAAAGGAACACTGAATATATTCTTCTGTATATCTATGCACTCACTGGTTTAGAAAAGGCAGCAACTGGTTTAAAAAGTATTAGAAGTAGTACACGGTCACTTAGTACATGAACTATAATGTGTGAAAATAGTTTAGTCAACTGCAGACATACCAGGGAAGATTATTCATGGACTAGAAAACACATTAATTAAATGTGAACATCATACCAAACTCAGATCTTTTCTTAATATTAGGGAGGAAAGCAAAAATGACATGAGAATACAGAAGTATTAGTATGTTCAGTAAACAAGAATTCAGAATTCCTATTAGAGAAAAGCAAGATAACAAATCTGCTTGAAAATAATGTGTGATAATCAATATGACAGAAACATGAAAAGCAGGGGGAAATAGTGAGCATCAAATGATATGTTAATTTTTAACACAATACAGCAAGAAAATAGATGAAGACTGCCTGTGCAGCTGCAGTAAGCCTGCATTAAGCTGGTGATGGTCTCACGCTACACAGCTCTATCAGAGTCGTTCCTGAAATAGCCCCTTTATTTCAGAGGCTCTCTTTAAATGAATGAAGTAAACAAAATGAAAAGGAGTTCAGAAACAACTGTGAGAAAGGACTGCTCCAACATGAGCTGCTGAAAGACCTCCCTCTGCTCACTCAGGCCAGGTGATTACTGAAGAAAGGTCTGCAGTGCTGAGTTAGGTCATGGCTCAGCAGAGTAAAGCAATGCATGATCATTGTAAGATTTGTGTATACCTGTGCACATGGATTTACAAGGGCTACAAATGGCTGCATCTGGAAAATATACCTTTTAGTTCTTGCACAGTGTTAATTCCCTGTCCAGTTCCACGTGCCTGACACAGCTAGGAGTTTCACCAAGTTGGACAGCTGAATGTGGCATGTGGTGTTGCAGAAGTGGAAAGAGGGTAGGACTCGTACATTATAGGAATGTATGTACACCATATACATAATGATGTATAATGCCAAATGGTCTGAGAAAGCATGCCCTAGGTACTCAATATCTTCTCCCAAGTAACAAGAGATAAGAGGAAATGGTCTCAAGTTGTGCCAGGGGAGGGTTAGATTGGATATTAGAAAAAATTTCTTCACTGAAAGGGTTATCAAGCATTGGAACAGGCTGCGCAGGGAAGTGGTTGAGTCACCACCCCTGGGGGTATTTAAAAGAGGTGTAGATGTGGCAGTTAGGGACATGGTTTGGTGGTTGATTTGGCAGTGTTAGTTTAACAGTTGAACTAGATGATCTTAAAGGTTCTTTTCCAACCTAAGTGATTCTATGATTCTGGTGGGAGAGTGTAAGGAAGGCACCATCTATGTGAGATTTTAAAACTGGAGGCATGGGAAGCCTTGCTACAGATTGACTGACTTAGTGAGACCAGATTTCATCTGACAGTGGGCAGAACTCCTGCACTGGCTTATCAAAACTAAGCTGGGGTTGATGCAGGATCTGAGGTTTTTCTACTCCTCAACAACTCTGAGCATTGAGAAGCACTCTGAGCTCTCTAAGGAAGGTGAAGGTTTTTTTCTAATGGATATCTGCAGACAAAAAAAAAGTAATAAATATGAAAAGGAAAATATATGTTAGGAAGCCAAAACTGGGATCTAATACACTGTGATGTGATGAAAAACCATAGTTTGAGATTTCCAAACCATCTGGAGAGAGAAGATGCAAAGATGCAAATGGACTATAGGAAGCCATTTTGAAATGAGATACTTGAATTCTTTTGATAATCATTGATGTCTGCATTTAATGTCAGTACCTAGTGTTTGTAAAATGATCATCCTGCATTGTCACTGTTACCATTATTGTTGATATTGGTATTGTAAGATTCTGATTCAACATGATAGTTAAACATACATGTGTGTCCTGGGTTGAGTGAGTGGTAGAGTTTTTTGGTGGCAAAGGAGGGGGCTATTGGGGAGGCCCCCTGTGAGAAGCTTCTCGAAGATCCCCCAGCTCCAAGTCAGCTCCACTTCTGTTTGGAAAATTGAGCCAATCAGCTGCGCCTCTGCGATAACGTATTTAAGAAGGGACGTGGTGACGGGCAGTGGGACTTGTGAGGAGGAGTTGCTACAGATGCATGAACACCAAGGTCAGTGGAGGAACGGAGGAAGAAAGGAGGGGGGAGGTGTGCCGGAGCAGAGACCCCCCTGTATCCTGTGGTGAGACGGCAGGGAGGCCCCCCCTGCCACCCATGAAGATCTACGGTGGAGCAGACATTGATTTATGGCCTGTTGCTCCTGCTTGATTGATCAAGGTTCTATGCCCGAAGAAGGCCGGGGTCTCATGGGAAAAGGCAGCCCCGCTGCTGTAATTCAGTGCTGGGAGGATTGCAGCATGCGGGGGAGTCCCACGCCGGAGCAGCTCGGGAAGGGCTGCAGCTCATGGGAGAGAATCCAGTTGGAGGAAGTTAGTGACCCATGACGGAGCAGTGTGGGGAACGCTGCGGCCCATGGGAGGGACTCACACCGGAGAAAGTTTGTGGAGGACTGTCTCCTGTGAGAGGGGGACCACGATGGAGCAGGAGGAACAAGTTTCGGACACTCCCCTCACCGAAGATAAGGGAAGTGGCAGCGCTGACTGCACCCCCCATTCCCTGCCCCTGCACCACTGGGGGAGGAGGTAGAGATATCGGGAGCAGAACTGAGCCCGGGAAGAAGGGAGGGATGGGGGGAAGGTGTTCTCAAGATGTGGCAATGCTTCTCACTGTCCTACTCTGTTAAGTGTTGTTAGTGTCTGTAATAAATGTATGTTCTTTTTTTCTTCCTCTAACGAGTCTGCCTTTTGCTCGTGATCATAAAAGGGGGATTTTTCCCCATCCCAGTCCTATCTTGAACCCCAAGCCTGGCTCTCTGTCCCTTCTCATTGCCGGAGGGGAAGGGAGAGAGATCTGCTGCATTGTAGTTGGCTGCCAATCAGGCCTAAACCACAACAATGTGCTAAGGAGCCCAAAGTCCAGTCTTAACACTCAAAGTACTTAAGTACCTACCATTAAATTCGATGTCATGTTTTATAGTCAAGTACTTTGGACCTTATGTATTGAGTCTGGCTGAGATGGAGTTTATTTTCCCCATAGCAATCTTCATAGTGCTGTACTTTGTACTGAAAACTAGAAAGGCATTGATAACACACCAGTGTTTTGGCTACTGCTGAGTAGCGCTGGATGGCATCAAGGCTCTCTCTTCAACATTCCTCTGTCACCATCAGGCTGGGGGTAGGCAAGATATTGGGAGGGGACACGGCCAGGACAACTGACCCAAACTGACCAAAGGGATATTCCATACCATATGATGTCTGCTTAGCAATAAAGGCTAAGAGAAAGGTGGAAAGGAAGCATTCATTTTTATGACTTCTGTCTTCTGGAAAAACTGCAATGTGTATTGAAACCCTATTTCCCAGGCAGTGGCTGGACATCGCCTGCTGATGGGAAGTAGAGAATAAATCTTCTGTTTTAGTTTGCTTCCATGTACGGTATTTGCTTTTGCTTTATTAAACTGCCTCTATATTGACCCACAAGTTGTTTTCCATCTTATTTTCTCCCTCTCTTTTCATGCTGAGAGGCTTGGTGGGCACCTGGCATCCAGCCAATGTCAACCCACCACACCTTACTACAGTTTAATGACCATTCCAAAATATTTCAAAGTCAAATCTTAATGATCCCTAAAACTAGGCTTCAGTCCCTAATTCTGCTACTCTGGTTCTGTAAAATGTATTGATCTTTATAAGAAGGAAGAGTGGTTGGAAAATAAATCTAGTAGTCTTGGGAATAAAAGACAGGACACTTAGCCGTGTTCTGCTAAAATAGAGGAATGCATACAGAAATGAAAGTATTTGAGGTTTCTTTTATGTAGGTCAAAATATATTTACAAAAGTTCAGGTAATATTTTAATCTGTTTTATGATAGAAAGCTAGATTGCAAATGATCTGTCTGGATCTGTTCAGTTGTCTTCCTTTGTAGCAACTGGGGAACTATCTGCACACCTTACAGTGAGTGAGTTAATTCAAGGGTTATTTGTACTCCAGTCTCGTCCTCTTCTGTACACTGGAGAGGGAATATTACAAAGTTGCAGATTTTACAATCCTCCTTGGTATGTTGAGTGAGACTAGAAAATGCCGGCTAGATCTGCCCAGGATGTGTGGCTGCTGAAGGAAACCTCGGAAAAGCGGTGAAAAGGTCTGCTTCAAGAAATTGCAGCCACTGTTAGAGTGCCTATTCAGATTATTTTTCCCACTAACCACTCATGACTCTTTCTAACTTTAACAAAAAGCTGAACATGAGTCAGCAATGCACTGTTGCAGCAACAAAGGCAAGTCAGATCCTAGGCTCCATGTGCAGGGTGCATTACTAGTGGAGATAGAGACATGATTATCCCACTCTTCTTGGCACTTGTTGGGCTGTACTTTGAGTGCCATGTCCAGTTCTGGTCCCCACAAGTCAAAAAAGAAGCGGACAGACTAGAGCGGGTCCAAAAGAGGTCCACAGAGGTGATCAAGGGGCTGGAGAATCTGCTCTATGAGGGCTTTTCTCCCTGCAGAAGTCTTGGATGGCTACAAAGAAGATGGAGGACTTCTCTTTGCAAAGAGCCACATGGAGAAGACAAGAGGCAATGGGTACAAATGGTACTGGGGGATGTTTCATATCAATATAAGAGCAACATTTTTTGTGTGAGAATAATCACTCACTGGAACAACTTCCCCAGGGACATGGTAGAGTCCACATCACTGGAGGTTTTCAAGATGCATTTGGACAGGGTTCTGGATAATCTCATCTAGGCTCCTTTTCCCACAAAAAGTTGGATCAGATGTTCTTCCAAGGTCCCTTCCAACCTGGGCCATTCTATGATTCTAACCTAGTTTAGAAGAACTGGGCTAGGTAACAGCCAATGCTGTTTTGGGGCAACCTCTTGAATATGATTAAATACCATCTTAGGAAAATACATTTGATGAGCATACGTTGAATTAAGTAAGACTCAAACATAATTAGTTTTCACTGAATCTAGATGAGTAGTTTATGTAGCTAACATTAAGTAGGTTTACTTGACTGGGACCTTTCCACAGAGATAAATGACATCATTTATTCATCTCAGTTTTCCTGTAACAGAAGGAGCAAAATAGACCAAAGGTGAAATCTCCAGCCTAGCCTCAAACAGTTGTCGTGGTCATGTTATTTAAAGTGACCTAGGCAATTAGAAAACCAAGTATCACTGCAGAGCCTAGATATGAACTAAATATGAACTTGCAAATCAGAACTGGGAGGAAGGAGTTGCATGTCATTTAAGGACTCTAGCTTGGAGTTCTGGGTCTTTCTCATTGTTCAGGAAGAATGCTGCCTACCCTGGACTTTTGGGGGTATAAATAATGCAGGCAATTATATTTGCTAGCCACAAGCAATGGAAATAAAATCTAAAGATCAATCCTTGTGGGCGGAAGTATTTCTAAAAGTATAGTCTTGATTGGCTTAAAATAATTTTATCATAGTATAAAATATATCAGTGATTTTTTTTTGTTTTTAACAGTTCAGAAAGGAATGACATGCTAAAGTAAAGAATGTGAATAAAGACTACGCATATTACTAAATATGCTGGTTTTGAATGAGGAATATTCAAAGTTGCCCTGTTCTATTTGTTTAAAGTTGGTTAATTGCTTTCTGCATAAATTGCTAACTAAACAGCAAAATGAAGAGGCATGGATATGTGTTGCAACAGATTAATTCTGTGCTAAGTTTTCAAAAGCATAGTCCTAAGAAAATATCTATTGAAAGAAAATGTGGATGGTTTCTCTACTAGGCTGTCCTTTGGTAACCATGGAAACTGGAGACTTGCCCTGGACATAAAAGAGAACTATATTACATTGGACACATTTATTTGTTTAGATTTGAAGTTTTATAGCAATGAAAGTCATATAACATTGTACGGCCGTTCTTTGTCAGGACCATGACCTCCACACTGCAGCAATACTCCTTGGAAATAAGGAACTCTTTAAATCTCTGGTGATCTGGTACAACAACAGCTGTTATTGCTGTCAGGTCTGTGTTCCTGTGAAGCAGAAAATCACTACTGATCAATAAATCAGACTTCTAAGGAAATATTAGAAGATGATGGCATCATCTCTCACTCTTCCATCCTTGCAGTTAAGAGAGATACAGTGAACACAGAGGCAGTCCCGGCAGCATCTCATCCCTGTGGAGATGCATCGGAAAAGTAGCCCTCGAGCTCTCACCCCCTCTTTATGGAAATGGTATGTCACATTCAAGAATTATTAGCTCATAAAGATGGCCTAGGTCCCTGATGTCTGGAGACAGAGTCACATCTACGCTATAGGTACTACTGTGAGACCCAACGATTCTGCTTTTCTTCAAGGTAAAGATGATAGAAAGCGCAAGGTAGTGAAGAACTGGTCAGCTGAAACTCAAAATGCTAAGAAGGTTGTTCCTAAAGAAGGGAAGAAAACTTTAAAAGAAAAGGAATATTAATACAGTTTTGTCTGAGAATTGGTCACTGCAGCATTCAATGATGAGGCAGTTGCAAAAATGTTTTTCCCAAATAACTCCATAGCAAGAAGGGTTATTATTTTAATTGCTAGTTTTGTCCAATGCCATTTGGAAAAAATACTTCAAAGGTCAATTGATGATAAATTTTAATTAGAATGTCTATTAAGAGGTTTAGGTTAACTGTTGCTTATATATATACACCCCACAATTAGAATATTAGCTATAATGAACATTCACTCCCAAATCCTGAAGGTACTAAGGATTATTGAAATTATTGGAGGGTTAGCTTTTGGAATGAAAATTTTTATTTTTCTCCTTAATGTAATGAAATAATTTTTGAGTGCACTCTGGAGAGACTAATATTTATTCCCTGGTGACTCAATATGACAAACTGCTGCTGTGCAGGTTTTCTATCAAACATGTGCCATATGCATTACAGGTCAAACCAAAGGTATTCTGAATTAGGGACATTGATGTGTTTACTTGAAGCATTCCCTACAGCTGTTGGCAACATGTGGCCAGCTGAGCTGTGTGAATGAGAGAATTTGCAGCTCTGCGACCAAACCAAAAAAAAAGAAAAATAAATATTTTGAGTTTACAAATTGAATTAAAGTGAAACTCCTTGGCCTAAAATTCTTGTCTTTAAAACAATTTCTAAATCAGGTTGATTTTAAAACTAAAAACATTATGCAAAACAAAATAGTTAATATTTTTAAAGCATAAATTTTTCCCTTTTTAATCAGAAAATATTCAACAAATACTATTTGTAGCATGAGCAGTTTTGGTTATGCTTTGCAGCTAATTGTTGACTGTGTATTTCATAACAAATGTTTTGCTGAGATCTAGTGAGCACTTGGTAGTATCACAAAAGTCTTTACACATGGCACATGCTTGTAAGGAATCAGATCCAAAGAAGCAGACTTTGAAATATTGAAAATAGATTTGTTTCCTTGGTATAAGTTTACACTGAAAGGTGGTTTGGGCATTTTTTTTTGGTTTTAATTAAATGTCAAGAGTGTTAATTTGGAAAATAAAGTGCTATCCTTTTTCATCAGTAAAACTGCTTTCCTTCCTTTTAAACTCCAGCTTTTCAGAATTCAGTGTTCCAAAATGGTGCAGGGAACACTTTTTCACATAGTGTTTTGACTTCATTTTCCTTTTCAACCATTTAAACTGTTTCTTATCTTTTGCATATTTCAAGTGAAATTATATTTCGTAGCATTAATTATGAAATACATGCATAACCAGAGAAATAATATTGGTGCAGACAGTTTATTTATGCCTTGAAGAGTTTTGTCTTAATCTTTAAAATCTTATTCCAGTAACTCTTTCTTAGCTTTAATGTGAGTTTGGCTTGAATATGAATTTGGGCAAGGGTCCAAGGAGGAGGAAAGAAAGGGTGAACTTTTTGCTATTATGGATCATAAGAATGAAAATTAATAAAATTATCTGGAAACCTGCCAAGGCTGTAAGAGTTGCATTTATTAATCTTGAATAATGTTAGAAGAAAACAAAATAAATACAAAATAAATAACATAATCATCAAAGAGCAAACTCACATGGAATCTGAACATGAAAAATAAAACTATATTTACATTTCAGAGATGATAGATAAGTGGAACCTTTCATCACACTGGACAAACACAATTCTTTTGTTATTTAGGGTCTTCCAGGTAATTTGAGAAAAATAATAAATGTTTATTCTAAAAAGCTAAGACAAAAGAGAAATATTGTGTGGAGATCATAGAAAGTAATTAAATGCCAACTCCCTTGGCAATTAGTAATATGAAAACTCTGTAAACATGCTGTTAGGATTATGGGATTATTAGAATTTACTAGCTCAATGCATTCCTTTGTCTTTACATGCAGGAAAAGCATTTGACAAGGTTGACTGGTCAGTTTTTAATCAAGTAAACATTTTAAAAGTGTTTCAAGGATACAGAAGTGCAAAATTAGTTTTAAAAAGCACAGGCCTTGACACGTTTTCCAAAGAAGTTTACTTTCAAAGAGAAAGTAAAGTATTTCAGAAGTTCACAGCTATTTTGGGAGCTATATTTCCTTCCATTTCCCATATCTGCTGGTGTCCTCCCCAGTAATCACAGAAAAACCAAAGCATTTTGTTAGGAAGATCTTGATGCCAGTATGTGCCATTTACATTGTAATTTCTATTACATGGAGGATGTGTATTATAAAAGGGAATTTCAATAACAATATGTGAGCTGAAGCCATATTGTAACTCCCAAACACACGGACAGTACTTGTCAGAGGACCGGAACATACCTGTGAAGAACTGAACGTCAGTAAGCCTCGCCACGCCGGGCAATCGGGTCCCTGCTGTGGTGGGCTGTAGGATGAGAACTTTGGCACTTACTGACCTTCATTCTGGGTGTAACTTCTAGAATTATTGATATTAGTGGAAAGAGGGGAAAATCCTGATGGCATTGTCAACCCTGTTCTCACCAGGCATTAGCGAGTGAAGAAATATTAAGTTGAATTCTCTACTGCTTCTCACGAGAGGGAGAGAACAGGATGTATAGTCTGACAGGGGGTGGGGGTGTTTAAGGAAAGGGCAGGTTTAAGGAAACCCTCTAGAGCAAATTAAGTGAATGCTGTGGGAACACAATGCTGCATACATAGACACGATGCAGCCCAGCTGTTGAAAGCACTCCTACGTAAACTGTGGGCAAACCTAATACACTGATAGGGTTGTGTAAAGAGCTGGATTAGGAGCCAGTATCTGGCCCATTTATTTTGTTAACTATGAATTTTACTCCTCTTTATTTTTTAGTTTTTCAAGTAAATTTATAGTAGTATTTAGTATAGCTTTATTTTAAATGCTTCATTAAGTTCTATTATAACTGAGGATATTGGCAGAGAAAAGTAATATTTTTTCCTAGGTTATTATTGCTAAGTATTTATTGTTCACCTATTTAAATTTTGCAGCACTTGTTACAAATGAAAATAATTTATTTTCTGTAAACTGGAAGCTGAAGTAGTGTGCAATTCCCCTGAGATTTGGGACTACTGTTGTCTTTTATATGTCATTACCTTTGTGAGTGAATGAAAGCATCACATCACATTGCTCATAAATATGCCGTTGTGATATACAGTAGATTTCAAGTCTCTAAATGCAGCAATTTATCCACATCTTTTTCTTAATCATAAACTGGAATTAAACTTGTTCAGTTCATCTCTTAGCATGATAGGGGCATCCTCCCCTCTAACTGCAGCAAAGGTTTCATACTATCTCCCTTGCTTGAAATACTTTATTAGGTTTTTCAAGCTGTATTAAATTGAGTAAGGGTTATGTCAAGTGATTTGTCACTCTCAGCAAGCCAGCATGAGAGGAACAGTAGATTTATTCAGGGTATTTTTCCAGTAAATATATTTACAGTCTCCACATCTATTCTAGATAAAGCTAAGCCAAATTATAGAGTTTGTTTTAAAAATAATTTACAGCAGAGTCCTCCTTCATATTTTCTCTCTTGATTTTTATTTCACCATCTCTTCTGATCATTGAAAAATCATCCCCAGATAGA
This sequence comes from Tyto alba, assembly GCF_018691265.1. Taxonomy (NCBI): domain Eukaryota; kingdom Metazoa; phylum Chordata; class Aves; order Strigiformes; family Tytonidae; genus Tyto; species Tyto alba. Next base: position 20,619,807 of record NW_024881282.1, on the reverse strand, counting down.
TGAAACTGGTTCCTCCGAGAACATCGCTGGGTTTTTTGAGTCACTTCAGAGGACACAGGTGCTATGTTTGGGGCAGTAAATCAAACTGCTTTTGGCTTGCATTTGCCTTTTGCTTGCTGGAAATCTCCAAGATACTTTCATAACTTAGAAGAGGCCACGGACAATAATTTACCTCTCAAGTATGTTCTGCTCTTTATTCTAGAAGAACAGAAGTTTATGAAAAAGTTTAGTATACGAAATTAGATTGGAAAGTATCAGTGAGTGTTTTAAATACTTGATTTTATCTTTATTTTCCATACTTTCCTTTTATCCCTTAATCCAGCACAGCAATTTTGCCAGACCAGTATTTATTTTCTTTATATGAATAGTAGTTCTGTGAATTCTTCCTAGTGCCACAGCTGAGCACTTCTGCACAGTTGTGTGTGTTCAGAAATGCCATGACTGGCTGGTGGGAGGTGGTACGAAGATCTGTGAGTGCACAGCACAGTGTCTCAAGTACAAAACTAGATCAAATGCCATCGTAGGCTCTGTTTCTGGGGGCTGTAGGTATGTATACCTGGGCTGGAGTTGTGCCTGCAATGCTGGAAAAATTGTGGAGGTGATCCTGGTGCATTGGCTATGAAAGTCAAAGGATAGGAAGTAAGCAGCAAAGAAGTAGAGGTGCTGCTCCATCAGTTCCCTCGATCTATTGCTTTACTTTTTCTTTCAAGAACTAAATGAGAGTATTTCGTCATTAGTGACTTCAAAAAAAACAACAGGAAAAACAATGGCCATTACCTTGTAAAGGACCTTGCGACTGCTATTTGCTGCTTTTTGCAATTAACTGGTATTGCTATTCCAAGTTACAATATGTAACAGGTTTCCATTGGTATCTCTTTTCAGGGCCATATGTGCACTGCAAATTTATCATTGCATTGGCAGATCCATGCAATACTTTCAGAGTGGATTTTGCTGTCACGGACAAATTAGCAGAGCGAGTACTGGCTTAGGTTAAACATCAAAAGAGGCATGGAGGACAAATTACATTATCTACAGAGTATATCTAACAGCATTTTTTAAACTTTTTTGGGGTGAGAGTGTCTCACTGAACGGGGACAGCAGAGCAGGTTGGGGTGCATCCATGGGCAGTCTAGTCATTCTTTTTTTGCCTGTATACCTGTTTTCTTCTTTGGTATGGGAGATGTTCAGAATGGATTTAGGGAGAAACTTTTTCCCCATGAGGACCATCACACCTTGGCACAGGTTACACAGTGCAGTCTGTGCCTTTGATGTATTTTCCAAACCTTCCTCTTCCAGCCTGGACTGTCCCATGATCTTGCAGAAAGGGAGAAACTGCCTTTTGCCTGTCAGAATGCTGGAGGAACTTTAAGTCAAGATTACTCTTCTTGTACATATGGATACACAGGTAATATAAACACCATTTCTCAAAGATTTGTTTTATAGTGTAAATACAGAGCAAAGATACAGTAAAAATCAAATACTGAATGTATTTATGGTGAACCATTAACACAGCTAAGAATACTTAAAGAAAAAGCTGTTCTAGAATTTCCCTTTCTCAGCAAATTAGACTGGTATTACCATGTAATTTCACAGTAAATCTAAGTAACAGTCTTTCTAGCTAGCGGCTGAAGGTCTAGAAAATTTCAGGCTCTGAATTTACAGGCTTTATTTCTATATTCACAGCTAATAATAACGTTTAAATTTACACTGAGATAAATGACCAGCCAAAGTTGTCAGCTTTTGTTCAGCAGAAATATGTAAAGCTGAGAGTGGCTGTAGTTAAAATGAAAGACCTGTTAGGTGATGTGGTCTTATCTTGGTATAGCACTGCTACTTACCTCAGTAGACCAGGTATCTAAGAAAGAGGAGAAAGACAGTTTAGCCTGGAGACAAGTGCTTCTCCAGGATTTTCACAAAGAGTTCCAAGTCCAGGGCACTCAAAAGACCAGAAAAACTCACCTCCATCCACGCTCCTAAACCTTAAGGATAAGAACATGCTTAGATCAGGACTGAATTTGCTGTAACATGTTCAGTCTGATCTCACTGAAATCCAAGTGAATGTTATCTCCATCATTTCAGGATTTGTTCTTACAAATCCATTGTGAGTCTCTACCAACATGGCTAGAGCAGGGAATAAAGCACATTACACTCAATAAACCAAAAACCAGCAAGGAAGTTCTTCACCCACAGACCTTGAAATGTCAGGCACACTAAAGCTCACAAGTGCAGTAGATTTTAATTATGTGAACATTTTATATTCTGCATCATATGAACCATACAAAATCTTTCTGAAATATAACTTAATTCCAATGTATTATTCATCAAGTTTTCTTTTTGTCAGGAAATGTTACAATAACCTTGGCTGAAAAGGCTGGACATTACAGCCTCACAATGCATGTGGAGAATACCTGCATTGCTCTTTTACATGAGAAACATTACCCATTGTCCTGCGTATAATCCTATTGAAATACTTCAGAAATTTGATGATGAGAGGATTATGCTTCAGACTTGTTCCTCTAGCTCTCTTTTGGGAAAATTAAATGGTCAATAGAGCTTTTTTATCTTATATTTGCTCAAGACAAGACAAAAAAAAAGGGGTATTTGCATACATGTATGTATCTGATAAGAACTGTACCTCCATTAATAATTGTTCCCACACACTGCATTTCCAAAACAAAAATTTAACTCCTTACAATTTGATTTATATTCAACGTACTTGCATATTACTGATTTGCATACTAGTCACAGTAGCACAATCCTAATTCTGTGAAAGTTGTGATGTCCTACAAGATTCCTATTGAAGTGAATGGTAATTGAGAACCTTCAACACAATAGAGGATCAGGCCACCTAAAGGGTACAGTACAAGGTAGCTCCTCTATACTAATTTCTTTGTTGTTCTGGTAATAGAAAGCTTTTTCTTTTCACTCCTTATCGGTTATTTGCTGGATCCAGTTTTGTCTCTCAAGACTGTGAGCAAAATGCATTGCTGACACAGATGGGTACATCTGCTTTCAATAATGTTGCACTTACCTGTACCAGCAAATCATCAACCCCAACTCCAAGAAAAATAGTGATTTGGTTATATGAATAGGCCATAATATTTCCCCCAAAATATTCAAATAATGAACTGAGAAACACCTGTATTATTTCTGTGTCTGGCATACTGTTTCTGTTCCTGCTGAACTAGTTGCTCTGGTGTTACACAAAAGAGACTGCTAAAAGGAGCAATTAGGCGGGGTGAAACGATGACCTTGGTATGGAGCAGGTGACCAAGACCAAACAGGTACAGACTTGGCACAGGGGAATCCCAAGACCCAACCCGGGGCACAATGGCACACTACAAAGAAGTAGATGCGAAATGAAAGGCCAAAGTTTCCCCACAGCCCTAGCAAGCTCTGTTGGGCTGAGGTCACTCTAGGAGAACACGTTGTGGCCATTTTACACACAGACTCATCCAGCAGCTCTACCAAGTAGAGCTACCTTAATGGCAAAATTAAGATGAAATTAAGACTCATTTCTGTGTAGTTTGTTTGCTGTCTTGAGAGTCTAACATGTAAGACACCTTGTAACCACAACACAAACAAAAATATTAGCTTATGAGTAGATGCCTGGTCTTACAGGGTGAGATGGAAGAACACCTGCGTGTCCTGCATCTGTCTCTCAGCACAGCAAGACAAGGAGACGCTTCTCTTTCCCTTATTTTGGCCATGAGAAGAGGAATTTGACTGGTTAGATGGACCTCAGAAACTCAGATTAGGCCAGGGAACAGCAATGGATGTCTAATAAGAGCAAAATAATTCCCCTGTAGCACTGTTGAATTAATTGTTTTGCTCCCAATATTCCTATTACAACTGCTCCCAAACCTGTGCCATTCAATGTCCTGCTCTCATTTTTAAATACTGGGATTATAGCTTGCGGTAAAACACTTGCAATAGTAACTGACATCTCCGTTTCTTGCTGACATTGAAAAGATAGCATTTGTCTAATAATGTGTTGATACATTTGAAGAATCTATTTGTAAAAAAAATAAAATTAATATTACAAGATTTGCATAACCTTTATTTTCTTGGAAATGTAAAAGGTGGGTTAAAGCACCTTCAATTCACAATTGCTTCAAAATGGTTGATTTGATAATGTCAGTATTTAAATCCTCTTGTATGTTCAGATGGTGTCAGTCTCTTCTTGTTTCAAGCAGCCCAATGGTATCCTCTGCTTTATCTGGAAGGATTATGGAGGGACTGTAAATGTAAAAAGTGTCCTTAATAAAGTAATCCTTTTTATTATTGCCTCTTTATTCATTGAACAAAAAAGGATTTACTTTTTGTCTGTCATTCTGCAAATTTCTAATAATCGTTCAATGTGATCTCATCTTTGCTTATCTTCAACGAATCTGGTTCAACCACGATTTCTATAATCTGAGAATGGGATTTAAATCAGGTTAGAGAAATTCCAGCCTAACCAATTGGTTTGCATGAGCCCTTTCTTTTGCAATCCAACAACAGCATTGCCAAGTGAGATGGCCGTATATAAGGTTGTTCAAACTATAATCCCCTATCCCAAAGTTTCCTTGTCTTTGGACAGAGAGATTAAGTAAATGACCTTTTCAAGGTATCTTTCAGGCTTTTCCCAGTAGCTTGAGAAGTCCAAAACAGTAGGTGTTCTCAACAAATTGCTCATTTTTTTCCCCCAGTATAACACCATTAAAACCATTTAAGAACTATGTTTTACTTAAAATACCTTAAAATGCACTTGGAAAACAAATAGATTTCTAGAGCTTTGCCAGGATTTTTACTGAATACTCTCTCAAGGTTTTCTTGGTTAGCTCAGTGCTCAGCAACAGTGAAAACAGCAAGTGTTGATAGTGAAAGCACAGAGGAGGAAACAAGGATGATCAAAGTTATGGAGAAGCTTCTACAGGGGAAATGACACAGACAAGGACTGTGAAGCTTGGAAAAGGGTGGGCCAAAGGAGAATACAATATGGTTCTATAGAATTGTGACAAAGATGAGATAAATAGGGAAAAAATATTTGCTGTCTTTTTGAAGAAAAGTGAAATGAAATCAGAAGTTGAATATTTCAAGTTAGAAGACATGGTTGTTCACACAGCAATGGTAAAGTTGTGAAACTCCTCTCCGCAAGAGAGGGTGGAACACAGCTTGAGGTTTACACCAAGTGAAAAAAGGTAAGACAAATGCACAGAAGAAAAAGTTACACAGAACTATTAAATAAGAACAACAATAAAAAATGCTGAACCTTTGGCTCAGGAAATCTCTGATCCATAATTTTTGGATGTGGGAAGAATATATACAGAAGGTATCACTATTTGCTTGTCCTCTTTTTGCTCTTTCCTAGGCACTCACCATTAGTCATTGCCAGGGACAAGAAATTGGGCTAGAGGAATATTTAGTTTTACTCAGCAGAGCTGCTTCTGTGTTAATCCTTCATAAATTTCACATTGCTTTAACAAGCTTGCTATCTCTAGGATTTTCTTCCCATTTCTTAGAGGACTGATGTATAGATTTTTCTTCATAAAAAGCTTCAAAAGTAGTATATACACCATTAGAGATTGTAAATAACCCTTATCAGTTGGTTTTATATGCAAAATAAGAGATAGTTCCTGAGACATTTTAAGCTTTAGCATCAATAAGTTACAAATTTAATTTCCTTTTTCAGAAAATGTTTTGTATGCCCAAGGGGTTTTCTAATGGTTTCTGTTATCATATGCTGTTTTCCTCTAGTATTAGTGACTTCTCAATATACTATTTTGCATTGGCATTCTCATGAACCACTTAGACATTTTTATCTTTTGTCTTAGTTTTAACTTCAGCTCTGTTTATCAGCTGATTGTCAAAGACTGTTTTACAACATCCTTTAGGAGATCATTTCTATGCCATCCTTCCAATTTATTTGAAAGCAATGACCTCTAATTTTTGCAAGTGATTCTCAATCCTGGAGAAGATTTATTTTCTTCAACATGTGATCTCAGTTCCACTGGGATGTGATCCAACCATGCTAAAACAGCAGAATCTTTACCACTTCATTAACAAATTTGAAAGTTAGTCTGGAATAAATGTATAGCGTGAATAAATTCCACGGTCTTATTCCTCTAGTAGAAACCAGTGACTGAACTGTGAAAATAAAAAGGTTAAATACTTCATTATCTATTATCTTTTTATTTCCTTCCTTTTTATAATGAAACGATATTCAACTGAAGTCCTTCTAGACATAATTTTCTTTCCCAGGGTATTGCAATAATTCAAGGAAACACCTAATGTAAGAGTTTCTTTTTAATTGGGAGTATACTTTATTGTTACTAATAACTGAGAAAAGTCCCTATTAATAAGACCAATTATCTCTCCTTTAACAGATATTTGCTTTCAAAACTACAAATTTGACAGATGTTTCCTATTATTTTTTCTAAAGCAATAAATGTCTGCTGAAAGAGGCTCTCTTTTTCTCCCCTCGAAAATCAGTAAAATAATTTAAGTAAAGATATTTCAATGTTTCCAGTGTTTTCCTCCTTTTAATAGTGCTAATTAGAAGCTGCTCCTTTAAGAGAAAGAGATATTTATATTCAATTTATCAAAAGTCCTGGAAAGTTTAGTGGTTCTTTGGATGTTTTATAGGATTAGGCCTTATTGACAAAAGGCTTTTTTTGTATGTACATATGGAATGTGCCTGAATATGGCTTGGCTGTAAACTTTGTATATGGATTCCTCACTGTGTGCCAGTCCCTGCCTCTCCTGCAGCCTTTTCAAGTTGAAAAAAAAAAAGAAGAAAAGATCTAAATTAGCTCTAAAGAGCTTACCAGACAATACACCTGGACATGTGAACTATTTCTTTTGCAGTCTAGAAGAGGTACATTTCCCATCTACGGTGTTATCTGTGTTAGGGACAAATTAACTCTGGATTCTGGAGTTACCCACCCAGGATGTGCTGGGCATTTTGTCCTCTCTCTTTTCTCTGCTTCCAACCCAGAGGGCACTCTGGCTCTTTCTTCCTAGCCTTTATTTTCTCTGTTTTAACATACAGAGACTTGTTCTGCCCACGTTTTAATAAGCTGTAGGGATGTATGAAGTCACAGTTAGTATGCAATTCGTAGTGTTTGACAGTGACTCAAAACCTATAATATCTTGGGAAGATCAAACACAGTTATTGCAGCACTACCATGCCACTATTAAATCAAACTTCCCACAGGTTTCTTCACAGCTGTACCCTAATTTTGATTCAAATATTTGACATGTGATGTGACATTCTTTGTGCCTATCTCTTGCTGCTGAGGCACTGGGTGTTTAATATAAGCTGGTTGTCTAGGTCCTGTTCACAGGAGATATCTCCTTAGCGGGATTCATCCCAACTCTGTTATGTATTATCTTGAGAGGGTGAATTTCCTCTGTCATTTCTCTGTCCTTTGAAATACAGAAACACCCAAGAAAACTGCAGGTAAGTGACAAAAGAAGACTTTATATCACCCCATTGTAGTGACCCTGACCAGAAGACTTGCACATGGAGCAGTTAGTGGTCCACACAGCAGTTAACCTGATCACGCCCAGGTCTGTGCTGTGCCATGCTGCACGTACAGCGTGGCTTTCAGCCCGTGCTGAGCTGCACAAATCCCTTGGCCATGGGATAAATTCAGCCAGCTTACCATAACAGAGCATCCTGCAGGCAACTGGCATGTGTTACCAGCAATTATACCACCTGCATGGCCTTGCCTTTATCTAAAAGAGCAGCAAGAAGCTCTCAGGTGAACAGTATTTGACTGTAGAAATTATAGAGTTGTTTACTTGTGAGAGAATCCCACAATATCTTGAATGACAGAGAGGGGAGAACCTCTGCTACGGACAGGGTCTGGACCACGTGCTGAGTGTGGGTCAGAGTTCTCTTTGATGCTCCAACACCTGGGGTCTCCAGCACCTAAACAGACCTAGGATTACGTACGCTGTTCTCTTCCTATAGTGCTAGCTCTAATAACTAGTGTTGTGAATCATACCTTACAGAGCGTGAGTGCCTTTCTTACTGGTATCATAAGGGACCAGCACCTCTTGGTGCAAAACACCTGTGTTAGGCAATATTAATACCAGAAAGCAGTAGCTACTTCCCCTACAGCATAAAGAACACAGAATACCTGGTTGCCATGACAGTCCTTTAACACATCTTATTTTCAGACTGTTGTTACATATGAAAACCAAAGCTTTTAGAGTTTTGGATTTGTACTTTTATTCTTCATTTAAAAAAAAAAAATTCTGAGCAAATGTAATACGATTAAGTTCATGGCAAAACAGTTGTATATGTGCATATGCAGATATGAGTTTTCAATTACCCAAGTATAAATACAGCAACTGACAAAAAGTTCTTAAAACATGAAAGAGACTTTTTTTTTTTTTTTTACTTCTGTAACTCAAGTAGCCAAATGGAATTGACTGATATTTCCAAACCCATTCTTTGGGCCAATAAAAAAATATGAGAAACTTCAGCCTAAAGGTATTTTTATTCAGGAAAGAATTTTTAGTTTGAAATAGTGGTACTACAAGAAAAACATTTCCAGAACCTCAAGGCCACCCTGTGTTTGATGGGATCAGGAAATTAATTCAACAACGAAAAGCTATAGCACAGATTGACATAGCCAAGGCATTTACCAAAATTGTCCACATGGGTTTTTCTGAACCACAGTAGATATATATCTTGCATTCAAACCCAGTGAACAAAACACTGATAGAGTGGGAAACAGATGACCTAATTTACTAGTAGTGGATCCTTCAGATATTAATTTAAGAGCTGTAAATTCTAGAACAACAGAAGAGGTTGGTCCTCTAGTCTCTCAGTTTGATCCTTTGTAATCTAATATGAATTAAATTTAGCAGGGTTTATGCTCAGTGTCAGCTATTTCTCCAGAATGAAAGCTGAAAGAGATACAGATGGTTAGATTAGTCCTGTTGAAATTATTAAAAATTCAGCTCTTGCCAAACTGACAAGGGAAGTAATTAGCTTCATATTTCTAAAACATCATTCCAGATAGTACAGAACAAAATCAGGCTAGGTCTCATTACTGCTGAATACTGCAGCAACATTATCAAATGTTACCTGTTACATAGGTTTCTCCTAGACACACTATGACACATCCAAGTACATGTGGTGACTGCAGGTGTCCAGCCACCGTGACACCACAAGACAGTGTTTGTCCTGCACAGTGTTCTTGTATGTGATGTGCCTCTGAGTGGCATGTTTATTTAGGCAATCATGTTAAGTTTAAAAACCTGCCTCAAGCAGGTGTTGGCCTTTGAAAGACAGATGGTTTTACTCCAGCATGAGTTTTGGCTTCAAACCAGGCTCATAAAACCTCAATCTGGAAACATCTGGGACAACTGCTAACCAAGCTGAGTAGCTCAGTTTTACTACAGTAATTGAAAATGAGTATGAAATAAATATAGGTATGCTAGCACTAATATGGAATGTGTGCCTGGCCTACCTTGATTTGTGTTTTTTTTTTTCATTTAAATTTGCTTGACCTGCAATCACTTAGGAATCTTTAGGTGAGACTCTGAAGTGAGGAAATAACTATTTGTCAAAATCAAAACTCAGTAAGAGAAGTGACTGGTCTCTGAAGCCTTCTTATGTGATCCTGACATGGTTGAAACATGCCCTTTCAACTTTTAAAATAAAAATTTCAATTAATTTCCATATTTTATCTTATGCTTTCCTTAAGATATGAAGGTTTTTTTAGCAAACAGAATATGAAAAAGAATTTTTCAGATATGTTAAGACAGACTTTTCTGTAGCTAAGCTTCATTGTTCTTTTAATATAGTTGAGTCATATAAAATGTCAACATTTCAACTTTTTGTTCTCTTTAGTTAGAGATAAAATTTTCAAAACTTCAGAAGCTCTCACAGGATGGAAAGCTCAACCTACTACACCCAGGTCTAGTTTTGAAGATCTTTTGCATAGATTTACTTTGAACAATCTGTCCCAGCACTCCTAGTCTTCTCACTTTGGAAATTGTCATCACTTGAGCCTAGTCAGCAGCTAAAGCCACACAGTCGCTCACCTGCCTGCTCCCGGCCAGCAATCCCAAACACAAAGGCCCCACAGCTACACCCCTGGAAGTGAGAGCCCTTCCCCACCCACTCCTGCCTTTATATAGTGAGAACAATGTCACATGACATGGGATATCGGCCAATCGGGGCCCAGCCCTCCAGCTGTGCTCCCACCGCCCCCGCACACAGGTGAGGGCACTGGGCCCTGGGGAGCCCCTGGGGTCTCAGGGGGCTGCAGCTCCTCCCGCTGCCAGACCAACGGGAGCGCTAGGCCAGCCCCAACCCGGACGGAAATAAAGGTTAGAAACTTTAGAGAAACAAGGTTGCTGATGGCAGTAAGAACTTCATTAGATGAAGAAGGTAGAATTTATCTGAGCAAGAAATAGACACTACTAAGGCATGGGACACTTCATCCTGAAAAAGACACTTAAAATAGGTCAGATAAAGTCCACTCTGAAAGTGCCTGTTTCCTTTGGCTGACTAGAAAAAGATGAGTAGTTTGCATCTAGACAGCTATTCTTTAGACACAGAGGTGAGATGAATCCCACCCACGGAGACTAAAGAGCATTAAAATAGCTGGTGGAATCTGCATTGTCATTAAGTAAGAATGTCAGAAGTGTCTGAAATATTGTTATTGTCCTTTCGTGACAGGCAGCATGGGAGGTGGGTTGAAAATGCAGGTGTTCCCCAGTAATATGGACAGAGAAATCTGGGAGATGTATGGGGAGATGAGACCAGAGATATTGACATGTTTGTGGGCAACGTTTTCATTAATGGAAAAACAAGGGGGAGGCTTGAATTTGATAGAATCATAGAATGGTTTGGGTTGGAAGGGATCTTTAAAGATCATCTAGTCCAATCCTTCTGCCATGGGCAGAGATATCTTTCACTTGATCAGGTTGCTCAGAACCTCATCAAACCTGACCTTTAATGTTACCAGGTATGGGGCATCCACAACTTGTCTGGGCAACCTGTTCCAGTGTCTCACCATCCTCATCATAAAAAAATTTTTACCGATGTCCAATCTAAATCTACTGTCTTTTAGTTTAAAACCATTGCCCCTTGTCCTGTCACTACATATTTATATTTAGGAGCCTATATGATCATAGCAAGAAGGTATGTGGCAAGACTTCTTAGCAACAGTAAGGAAAAACATTGGCCCCAGTCAGGAAGAGATGATGTTATGGGATCCATAAGGCCAAAGTCCTTGACACTGTGGGGTGTCCAGCTCCAGAGCAACCTGGTAACTAAGTTATTGAGGAGCAGAGTAATCAGCATGGTAGGAAAGGCATTGCCTCTGTTCTGCCAGTACCCCTGAAAAAAAAGTGTATCTGTGACATGTTTTGATCTTGAGAATTTGGGGGATCAAATGGAAAACATGTCATCAGAGTTTTTTCAGGCAGCTTGAAGAAAGAACTAATTTTTCAGCAGTTTTGTTTTTAAAATTAAGTTTTTCGTTTCCAAAGTAGATAGAGAGGCAGTGGGAGGTGATACCACCATTAGCTTTATAAGCTCTTATGAAGCAGTGGTCTGATTTGGCATTTGTCTGGAGAATAATTAGAGCTAGGTTCACATAAGAAAATGGCCAGGGTCATTTAGCCAGTTATTTTAGATAGTTGTGTTCAGACTTGCCACATATGTGTTCGGATCATGTATCTTGCTAAACAATAACAGCACATTTTTCAAAAAGGTTCTGTTGCTCTATTTCAGCATCTACAGCTTAGGAGAATTTATTGAGCAGTCACCCTTTTGTATCTACAATTCAATATCCTCATTGTATATGATTTTATCCATGGACAGTATCCTAGACAATAAAGCTACAGTTGTTTTCTTTGCAATGCAGTGCATTGAGCATGATTAGAGAATCTGAAACATCTAGAAATAATTTGTAGGACAACAGCATCTAATTAGTTTGGACACAGAAGTCTAGCAGGTAGCACTAACTACTGTCAATTGTAGCACTGAAAGAACTTTAAATGAATAAGAAACATAATTTAAATGGCAACATCAAGAGGATGAAACTAGTTTATGTAACTGAAGGAAAACAAGAACTAATAAAATATATTGTGGACTGTGCATAAAGTTCCTCTATAACTTGACATTACAAAAGTTAATTCTCACCATTGTTGTGGCTGTTGATATGTTTTGCTTTTTGAAACAAGACTAATTAGCCCACATAGATTTCTGTGTTTAGATAAAAGCTAATGTTCTTTGTGGTCCTTTTGTTTCCCAGCATGATGTGTTTTGTAGAACAAATCCTTTCCACAGCCTGTCACATAATTAGTGATGGTGTGCATCTGCACTGATGTTTTGAGATACTAGTGGTATATAATTTTATCTGGAAATATTTATTGGGACAAACAAGTTACACAGTGATTGCCTACTAGTCTTTTCTTGTTATATTTCCAATTTGCAAAATAGTTAATGAGCCCTGAGAAGATGCTTTTTACCCCCGAGATTTTCCCAATATTTCTGAATTACTTTTGAACTCAGAGCAAACACTCTCCTAAGAGCAAGAACAGGTGGCTGCCTGGGGCAGCCAAACTCCAGGGGCAGTAAAATTGTTTGCACAGGTAACTTCAAGCTGGTGAGGCTGACTGGGTATTCAGTGACAGACTGCTTGGGCTAGGCAGTTTGCCCAGGGCAGTAGACCCCTTTGGAGCTTACCCTGTTTGATCTGACCAGGCAAATAAGGACTAATGAACATATGGCTATACTGTAATGTGTAGATCCTCCTCTGATAAATAATTTTGAGCAGCTGGGTAGCCTTGGACTTAGTAGGTGTCTGGTTTATTTCATAGACAAGAAAAATAAGCAGGTACTGAGGAAATAAATTATCCCAATTAAGCACTATTTTTAGTATAACATTGGGTAAATATTGATATTAAGGACAAATTTCAAGTATAAACTCAAGATTATACAGGAGGGTTTAGTAGGGTATGGGAAGAAAAATCCTGTCTCTGTAAGTGGAGTGGACACAGGGCCACCCCACAGTTACTTCTGCTACCTGATAACTGTGGGGTCCTGGTAATTGCCCAGGTCCTGTCACCTGTCAGGAAAAGCATCTTATGAAGTTAGCATGGAAATCTCCCTCTCCACCCAACGATTTCTGGCTTCTTGCAGAGTCTTCATGGTTGTGAAGAAAAATATTAGGCTTGTTCAATCCCCCTCTTTTCTCATGACTCTCCTAGGAGGGGTTGATTGGTTGTTCCTGTCATAAGATATTGTGACCTAAGACACCAAGAATCTTTTAACAATACAAAACTTACTATATCATTAACTTAGTCACTCACCAGACAAGGTATCTTTGATCATGAATAGATTAAGCTTTCAGTGTTGGGATTTTTCTGGATGAAGGTAAAACAGAACTCAGCATTGTTCTTTACAATACATACATCCTCCAGGGAAAGAATAGTGAAAAGTTATAACAAGACAGAAAGTGCAATTAACTGGATGACTGGTTCCACCCAAGAATGGAGATAAAAAAGGGATGTCAGGCCAATTACCTGGTGTTGAGGTAGCAACACTATGCTATCTGGAATACAGTGTTTGGTAAGCACAGCATTAGTGGCAGATGTGAAGGTCTGCAACCTCTGCCCTGTAGGCAGTGCTAAACTGACAATTTAACAGCACTGAAATAAGCAGGAATGACAGCAATATTTGGCTGTTAAGGTAGACAAAATAAAACAGAAGGAAATTTTGATACTAAGAAATTAAGACCACACATGACAAAAACACAGGTATGAACTGCTTCAGTGTGGTGTTAGGAAAGAAAGGGAATGTGACAAAGAAGTGGGAAGTGGAATTTTTCCTTGTGGTATTAGGACTTACTAAACTTGAAAATATCTGGAGAAGTAGGATTTGCTCAAATGCAAACAAGATACAAATGCCCTAGAGTGATGATGTTTTCAATAGTGCCTTTGTGGATATAAAAACTGAACTGAACAGAAGCAAAAGAACTACAGCACCATATACAGTATATGGGCTGAACACTTTTCCAGATGTAAATACTTAGCATCATTATATTATCGGTAACTGATTCTCAGGAGTAAATGTCCTGATTGTGAACTGAATGTCAGGAGTAAAAGTATGGTGGACATGAGAAGACACAAAGGCCTATTACCACAGTTCTTCAGGAAACCATCAGAGGTCATGAAGCTGCTTACAAATAGCATGGTATGAAACCACCACCACCTGAGAAAGAGCTTCTCTGCTCTTCTACTGAAAAAGGAATCCTGCAAAATGATGCCTTCATATTAAATCTGACTGTGCCAGAACAGCAGAAGCATCATCTTGGAGAGCTGTCACAAGGTCAGAAAAGGAATTCCTTCCTCATAAAAACAACCTAAGGTTAAAGGGGAGGAGAAATATACTACTGAAATACTCAAATGCCTTATATTTTACATTTATAACCATTTCCTCCTCTTTTCACTGCATCTTTAACAAAAAACTCTAAAGATTTATTAACACACATTAGCCATGGTATTAAGAAAGACTATTTTTTTTTGAAACCTAAATATTATTTTAAAATGTGATGATGTAGTAAGGCAAGGACATATATCCATGACTCTCATTTATTCCAAAGAGATTAGCATGACCTATTGAATAGATAGTTGTAGTAACTACCAAACTCATGCCAAGACATGTTATTTAAAAAATGAAAGCAACACGAACTTTCCCCTTTTCTTTCCAGTAATATTATGGAATGAAAAAAATCTTTTAAACATAATTTTAATGAAAAAATACCATTAGCTACATTAGCACCTCTACTAGTAAGGCTGTGTTTGTTTTTGCAAAATGTGTGTCATAAAGAAGACTTTTTATTAGACTTCAATTAGATACTGGAATTTCATAGATATTCTCATAGGAAATTTTCAGATAACTTCAAGGTGAGCTTTTGTATCTTGGACTGTAGCTTCAAAAAACCATAAAGTGAATGATTGTGCATTTTATTTCCACGAAGTTAGGCAGCTGGGAACTGAATGTTTTATTTTGTTGGGTTTTTGAATAAATGTCTGGGGATCTGTAAACAGGGTAAAATAAACCACTACTGAGGTAATATAAATTAGGAACCAAGGTTGTTGACAATGTAAGTACTTTTAATGTGCTTTTAACAGAGCGACTGTTTAGCTAATGAGGTACAACATCAATAGTGTATTTTAAAGTATTAATATATAATGCTCACATATTTGTTAAACCATAATAAATCTGATAAATATTCTCTTGCTGTTTAATTAGGCATTTAGTTAGATTAGAGCAAACGGGCTATTTAATCTAGCAGTTTAATCAAATAGCTACATTCTTGTAAACATGTGCCATCAACATTAAAATAATATAATTACCATTTTGTAAATACCAAGTTAGGTGCCTCATAAAAGTACAAATGGATAAGGACACAGCCCTGTGCTTCTATAAATTTTCCTCCTTTTGTTTGGGGCTCGAAGCCAAATGCAGGATGTGCTGGTGCCTGCTCTGGAGCTGAAGGCACCTGCCCAGCGCTCTAAGTGAAAAAGGTCAGTGTCCTCCAAAAAAGACGAGTCACTGCTGTCCAACACCTAAACACAAATCTGCTGGCCAAAATAGTCCTGGCTGGAGCTGTTGTCTCCCCAGGAGGATAAACCTTCAGTAGGTTCGGTGTCCCACCATGCTCCCCCATGGCTCCAGCCCCTCGGGGCTGGGGTTGCCAGAGGATACCTGGGGGTACGGGTGCCCCATGGGGTTGGGGAGCACTGCAGTGGCCCTTTGCACACTGCCTGAGGGAGCTGGGACAGCTCACTTTGGTTTTCCACTTCCCACTTTTATAACAGTTTTAAAAAATGATGTGCATTTTCTGAATAAAGCCCCACGATTAGCTTGTCTTTCAGCATGCAATTTCTGATCTCTTCTTCAAGCATTCCAGATTAGAGTGAAAACAATGTAAAAAAAACCCCCCATAACAGAATAGTAGTTCTTTTGCTCCATGTTACACCAACACTGCAGATGAAGTTGCAGCCAACAGAGTCTCATTCCCTCATTTCACCACGTCACGATGTGACAAAGACATCGTGCCCTTGCAATAGGATCTGAAAAGCCCTTTGGCTTCCCAGTAATCCCCATGAAGCTGAGAACCTGCCCAGGGGGGCAGAGCTGAGAGCATGGCCCCAGCCCGTGGCTACCTGGAGGCAGCATGGTGGGAAGCTGTCCTTGGGCAAAGGGAGTGGAAGCCAAGCTCAGGGTTCTGCCCAACACAGGGCTTACAAGAGAGAATGAAAGTCCTTCAGGGAGGCTCTGTGTGGTCTACGTGATGGCACAACCTACAGAGCAACAGTTGGGTCACACAAGAGGGCAGCTTAACCTGTGTGTGTGCTGAGGAGCGGGGGCCCTAGGCAGGTATTGAACCGAGGTGGGTGTTTACATCAACACTCATCTCTCACGTTGTTCTCCTGCACAGAGTATAAACCTATCCACGAGTCCCTCCGCACCCCCATAAGGAAGACTGGTAAAGAGATGAGGAGGATGCTGGGGAAAACAGAAGGTTCTAAGAAAGTAACAGGAAACAAAAGCAAGTTGGACCCGAAGTAACAGGGAGAATTTTAATCAAACAGAAAAAAAAAATCTGTAACATCGTAAGAAAGATGAAGGATAAAATTACATCTTTTCAAGGGGGAAGGGATGGAAGAAGAATATGAATTGCTAAATAAGAGGGAATAATTAAATGTGCATCGGAAAGTTATATGGAGAAAGTGGTATCATTATACAAGAAATAAGAAAAATGCAAATAAAAAGTGTTGGGTGTGTGTAGTAGTAATGCTATTAATGCTAATGTAGAAGTAGTGCTTCTTAAATTACTTGGAAGCATAGTTTGAAAATGGAATTAAAAAATGAAACACATAGTTCACTCCAAAGTTGCAAAATTAAATATTGCCTTCTAAAATGGGGTAGACCACAATTAAAAAATGAAAGCAAATTAAATAATTTACATCTTCAATTTAAGACAGAAAATATTTGAGAAAGAATGCAGCAGTTTGTATTATTTCTTTATACAATCTTTTCTCCTTATCTTCTGACTTCTTTGTAATTTCACCTACTTACTTTCATTGGACTAGTTTAAAAGAAAATAATTTTTGCCGTGGATAATTTTATATAACCTTTTACTGAAGTCAGTAGTTTAAAACAATGTAAAGATTACCTCTTGATCATTCATAAAACTTAACATGTATAGAAATCTCCTGAATGCAAAATATGTTTTCAATACATTTTATATTTTTTTTCCCATGCTATCAATAGCTCTGAGATTTGCATTTAGGATCAAAACGTTGGGTACAATTTAAGAAAGAGAGGTGCATATTTCACACAGTAATTCCCTCAATTGCCCTTTGTCCTTCATCCAGCTACAGCTTTGTTCTCTGAAAATACCTTCTCTCTCTAAAAACAATTGATGGAAACCCCTGCCTCAAACTTTACAAAAGTATAACGTCATTTTTTTAATTATCAGATGCAACTTTAGAACAGCAATGGATAATTTAATTGCATGTTCTGTTCTGCTTTCCTTTGCAAGAATTCTCAGTGATAGTCATAGGAACTCCACAAACAAAATGAATGCCTTATCTAACAGACGCCTTCTCAGAAAGACTATAGATTGAAGAGAAAGGGTGATATCATCTAGGTACTTTCTTTATTTAGCCTGTGATTGTGTCTGGACATACATTGCCTAGAAGATTCAGTTGAATTCCAAAATTTGTTTTGGCTGTATCCATGCTCATCCTGTATTTACTTTCTATTTGAGTCAAGAACAAATTTATACCTTATGCCCAGTTGAAAAGCTTTAATGCTGATTCATAAACAGCAGACATTGAATATATCTCAAACAAGCCACAGGACAATGATTAATCAGAGATTTTGTGACTATATTAGAAAAATTGATATAATTTTCTCAAAGGAAAAATTTTTGAAGGAGTGAGAAGGTATTTACATAAACCAAGATGAGCTACCAAATATATGATTTGATATTAATTATTCACCTGGTGTTAACTTTAAGAATAAGAAAGAAACCACAGCCCTTTGCCTTGTTTGTACATCATGTTCCCTCTGCAAGGTCAGGCCTTGCCAGAGCTCGGATGAGAAACTTTCAGAACAAGTAGTATGATCAATATAAGAACTAAGGATGCCTGGTTCCCCAGAGGTTTCTTTTGAGGTTGGTTGACTTTGATGTCTAAACAGGCAAGATCTATGAATGAAGCTTTTCATTTCTTGACAATATTAATAATGGCTCGCTCCACGTGGAGCTTCTGAAGTCTAATCAAGGTTAAATCTCCACTGCAGCCTTTTCATCAGTGGAGGCTCTAAACAGGCTTCCTCAGCTGCCTTTTTTTTTTTTTTTTTTTTTTTTTTTTTTTTTGACAGTTGTAAGAAGCAGATTGCTTTAGGAACCAGACAACTTTCACCAGTTTGGGCACCACTGGCCAATGTTTTTTGGGGAGATAAATTATTTGGGAGGCAAGGCAGACAAGCATAGGATAAGATGACAGAAGTTTTCCCTGGAAGGCAAAATAAAAACCACAGTGCTTAGGAAGTGGTGCTGAAGCTGAGACTCTCTCCTCTCAATCTGAGTTAAATCTAAGGCTTCTTGCTGTTACAAGGAGGTAATACATTTCTGGGAGCCTCACGAAAGACAAACTGGAGTGCTGACCTCTGATGACTTTTTCTATTCATGTAAGAGGAACTGTTACGGATTTCTCATTCAAAGCAGAGGGGTCTCTGCCCATGATTAACCTATGTGGTTTCCTACTCAGAGACACTGGTATCCAGTAATGAGTTTAGCTGTTTTGTGCCAGATGACTGAATCTTCCTTGGCAGGATGTAGGTAAGTCACTAACAGAAAGATCTGAAAACACAATTACGGAAACATTCCCAATGTCAACCTGTATTTCCAAAGGCAGTGGCATCTTCACAGAATCACAAAGCAAACAAACACAGAAGCAGTGTTAATACAGCTTATAAAAAGTCAGGTTATTGCTAGCGGGTGTTGAGGATATCCTTATCAGGCACAAGCAGGAGCTGAAAAACTGCTCCCATTTATGACAGCCCTTATCAATATACTGAACAGATCAAGTTCTTCCATCCTTCTGATTTTTTCTGAGAAAATTTTGAACTACTCACTTAAAATCATGGGGTTTGTTCAACTTTAGACAGGTGAAGCCTTTTTAAAAGCACATCAACATTTCAGTGATAAAAATAATCTTTCTTTTGTACTGCAAAACTGAATTGAGAGATTAAAAGAAACTGTTTATTTATTGTTATTTCATTTGCATTATCTTTCTGATCTGTCTTTTCTCTCTTACTTTCCAGGCTTGATCAGTGTTTATGGGTGTCATGGTTTAACCCCAACCAGCAATTAAGCACCACACAGCTGCTCACTCACTTCTCTCCAATGGGATGGTGGAGGAATCAGAAAAAAAAAAAAAAAAAAAGAAAGAGTAAAACTCATGGATTGAGATAAAGACATCTTAATAGGACAGAAAAGGAAGGTATGATGACGATGACAATAATAATAATAATTAATAATAATAGAATATACAAAACAAGTGATACCATTGCTCACCACCCACTGACTGATGCCCAGACTGTTTCTGAGCTGTGGTGTGTCCCTCTCTGGGCCAACTTGCCCCACTTCATATACTGGGCATGACATCATATGGTATGGAATACCCCTCTGGCTGGGTTGGCTCATCCGTCCTTGCTGTGCCCCCTCCCAGCTTGTTGTGCACTCCCAGCCTCTGCTGGCAGAGCAGTATGAGAAGCTGAAAAGTCCTTGACCTCATGTAAGCACCACTCATCAACAACTAAAACATCAGTCTGTTACCAACATTATTCTCATCCTAAATCCAAAAAACAGCACTATACCAGCTAGTAGAAAGACAAATAACTTTATTCCAGCTGAAACCAGGACATCAGGGAGCAAAAGGGGCTGCTGGAGTGCTTTATTTTGTTTTGGCTTGCAGTTGGACCATGAGCTCCTGATGTCATCCCGAGTAAGCTGAAGACAGTGGGAGTCTTTCCATTGACTTCAGGGAGCACCAGATCAAGCTCTAAATTCTTATAGCTAATGAAGATGGTGATATATTAAGATCTGATTCTCTAGGTTGCAAAAGATCATAAATTCTCACTGGGATCAATAGAAACAAGGTTTCCTGCATATGTAGAATCCAGTCTTGTTGTGAGTTACTTTTTCAGCTGTTCAAATGAAAACAGATCCTGTGCTCCCGAAGCTGAAATAGATATTGATTTAAGATGTTACCACTGTTTTTTTTTTGTGTTCCTGAGAGAGTAAAGGCAACAGGGAAATTAATTTGTATCAGTGATCCTAGGAGTCAGACAAACACAAGAGGCTGTCTGAATTCTTCCTGCTAAATGGAAAATTAGATACTGCATAAATTCAAATCTCTAAAAATACTAAGGAATTGTTTACTGTTTATTAAATGAGGTAGTTTAAAATAAGTGAAATAGCTAAGTGGAAGAACAGAGAAAAGTTCCTGCAAGTTAGTTTTCTTGTATTTTTCAAAAAAGCTTCCCTGACTTGTCAGCAAAGGGAAGAGGACAGTACACAGACTCATGATTCTGCTGTTGTCAGCAACATCTAAAAGAAGCAAGCAGTTTGGCTAAAAAATTGCACTTGTTATATTTATACAGCAGCATGTGGGGCAGTGTGTTTTATTTGACTTTCCTTTGCAGCTGTTGCAATTGGTCTTTGTGAATCCTATAGGCAGGTATAAAAATAATATTTAACTTTAATTTGCAGGTTCCTTATGCACTGAGGAAAATCCACCAGAGCTCCATTTCTCCTATTTTAAAGTATAATAACTCACCTGCACATTTTCAACAAAGAAAGACTTTATAAGGCACCTGCCAGTTGTCATGGAATCACACACTATCTTTTTAAATAGCATATCCCTCCTGGGCACAAGCAGCAATGATCATAAATCATATATAGGTTAGAAAAAAATGATACTGCCGTTGCTGAGAAAAGTATGATCCACATTTTTAGGAGTGTATGCTCTTCCAGTTCAGACTGAAACATTTGAGTCTTTTCTTTGCTTGTTCCCTTATAAAGAAAAGAAAGAGATACTCCAAGTACAACTTTCTTCTTTTTTCCTCACAGAAAAAATAAAAACAGAAGACATTTTTATGAGAATGTGTTCCAGTGTATTGACATCATAAACGTCTTTCAGTATCACATACATTTATAAATCTCATTTTTAGGATTCCACAGAATCCCAGCAAGCATAAAACATATTTTAAGCTTCCCACATGAAAAATATTTCAAAATGAGCTTGTGGGAAATGTTAGCCAAATGTTTAGGTTCTAAAAACTTGAAATGTTGTGTGAAAGAGCCACAGTCTCAGGCATATTTAAGAATACTCAGCTGAGTATCTATCTCAGTGCTTTAGCAGAGTTAATGAAATGCCATAACAAATTCATAAGGAAAAATAAATTTGCAGTGCTACTAATAAGCTAACAATAGATACAAGTAATGTATATGGATTGAAGGAGTACTGTCATCCATACTGTCATCTCTCCCTGCTCTGCCTGAGCAACAAACAGTCTGAGATAAGAAGGGTGTGCAAGAAGATGAGAGGTGTTTTTGATGTATTGAGTATGAGAAGTGAATGTGTCTTGCAAAATTAAAGTTTTTTGTTGTGTATATACTACGTATAATAGATATATTGTTTAAATATATAATTTTAATTCTAAAAAAATGTAACCAATGCCCAAGAGTAAATCAGCAGAGGGAGCTCTCAAAACTAAAATACTCCCAAATAAATTAGGTATTTTACTTCTTACTTAGTACTTTCTCATAGACAGACATAGTTTGGAAACTTCCATATAAATATTTTTACATGTGAGGGAGTAACCCTTAATACTTGCTGGTAGCATATGAATTTGTTAGCTATACTCAGAGCCATCCATATTTGGCAAAAACTTTAAAACAGACAGTAGAGAAGATAAATTCTTCCACCTGGAAGACTCAGAAATACATTAGGTAATTTTTAATACACAACAACTGCTAAAGTAAAATATTTGCCTTCTTCAGGTCTTGACAGCAAGATGAAGCAGTTATTCAGTTCACTGGACCTATTTGAGCTTCAAAGTTGTATTACTGCTTGTGTACTGGAATAACAGGCCTGATTCTGCTGTAAATCAGTATCATTAGGACTTGCCTTTATTTTCACTGGCCTAATTTTTAACTAAATGATGCCATTTACTCAAATAGTGTTATTCATGATTCACAGCAAAGTTACTCAGAAATATACCTCCCTGAGATTGTCCCCTGTCCCAGTTTTAGTCAACTTTGTTAACTCTGCTTCTGTAAATGTAGTAGGCAGAAAATAAAAACTTCCATCAGGTACTTTGACTTGACCAAAGAGCAATACAGTTGCTTTTTCTGCTCAGCACTTTTGGTGGTGCAAGGAAGAGGTACCTTTGGCCAGCTAAAGCGGTATTATTTGACTCACAGTATTGACCCACAGTGTTTCTGTTAGATGAACAGCAGAGGGAACCTGTGAAAGTATGTGTTTAGGAGTTTTAAGGAAACAGGATTACTCAAAAATGGCTTAAGTTTTGATTCCTTACAGGGCTGCTAATTTTTGTTACAGCTGTTCAGATTTTTACATAGGTGCAGTGTCCTGGGCTTAAAGCAAGAATTCCACTCTGTTCATGGGTTGCTGGGTAGCCCAGAAAAAAATAATAGAATGGGGAAAAATGAAAAGGACTTCTGCTAGACATAAACCATGTTCAGTATATCGGTTTGTTACATGAGCATCATGTCCTGTTAAAGGAAACAAAAGAAGCATGAAAAAGTTTCTTATTGCAATGGTACATTGAAATTCACATCAGCTGCCTTTGCTTAAACAAATCTGCCATAAGTGATCACAGCACATGGGTCAAAAACTATAACCTTCAGCTAAAACCAAGAGTCATCTGTTATCTTTAAAGCAGGTGAAGCTGTTTAAGAGTCTTTATGCAAGACCTGCACAAGTCCTCAGTGATACAAGCATGCTTGCCAAGCACTGAAATCACAGGAACAGTCAACCCAGCTGCAGTGGTTAGACACAGCAGCTAGCAGAGTGCACCAAGGAAAGGTTGATAGGCACAGTGCAAGGAGAAATGAGCCTTGTTAGGTAGCTGGGTGTGGCAGTCCCAAGCTTGCTTTTGGGTGTGATTGCAGGGTGGAGGCATACAACTTGCCTGTGAGCAAAGGGCATGACTGTGCATTCTATCTGCACGAATATGCAGCTCTATATCAGGCAATGATTAATGGGATTAAATTTAACAAGTTCAAATGCTAGATCTTGCACCTAGGATGGAGTAATGCCGGGCACTAAGTATAAATTGGGAGAGCAGTGGTTGGAGAGCAGCCTCGCAGAAAGGGACCTGAGGCAGCTGGAACAGGCTTGATAGGAATCAGCAGTGTGCCCTGGTAGCCAAGAGGGAAAACTGCATCCTGGGGTGCATCAAACATGGCATAACCAGCTGGTCAAAACAGGGCATTTTCCTGCTGTATTCAGCACTGGTGCAGCCTCACCACAAGTACTGTGTGCAGTTCTGGGCCCCACAATTTAAGAAGGATGTTAAGGTACTCAAATGTGTCCAGAAGAGGGGAACAAAGCTGTCCTATGAAGAGTGGCTAAGGACTTTGGCTTTGTCTAGTCTGGAGAAAAGGAATCTGAGGGACAACCTCATTGCTCTCCACAGCTTCCTGAGAAGGGGAAGGAGAGAGGGACATGCTGATCTCCCTCATATCCAGTGATAGGATGCTTGGGAATGGTTCAAAGCAGCACCAGGGAAGGTTTAGAATGGACATTAGGAAGCATTTCTTTCCTGAGAGGGTGATCAAACACTGGAACAGCCTTCCAAGCCTCAAGCCTGTCAGTGTTTAAGAGGTATTTGGACAATGCCCTTAATATGCTTTAACTTTTGGTCAGACCTGAAGTGGTCAGGCAGTTGGACTAGATGATCATTGTAGGTCCCTTCCAATTTAAATTCTTCTCATTATTATTATTCCCCTTCCCTTCCCAAATAACTATTACTATTGCTCTATTTTTCTAACTTACTTTTAATGCATAAAATACAATCTGTAAAGCCAGCTGATTCATGTTTCAGAAAGGGAAAAATTATTTTAGTTAGTTTAATTTACACAACCTTCCAGAGAGAGGCTATACCTGGCGAGTTATTAGCCATCCCCTTAAATACGACCCTGACCTTGCTGATGCCAGTCACGTCCTGGGAGAAAAGGTACATGTGTATTTATTTTACTTTATCACCATTGCTTTTACAAGAGTAGCCTAATCAAGTGATTAATTATGTTTAGGAAAACCAAAACAAGACTTCTTTTCAGTGAAGCTCACCTTAAATCAGAGTATTTCTGAAAGCTACTCTAAACCTCTTGTGACTTGAGTAACACAGGTGAGATTTCATGGTCAAAGGCACTGGCCAAAAATAAGAGTTCCTCTACTGAGGGGGAACTTAGCCTCTGAGACACACTTCTTTGCTCTTACTTTAGAAACAGATGTCCTTCCTGGCAAAAGACAGGCAGGGCCATGGTCTGCAGCATGTGTGATTAGACTAATCTTGGCCAAAGTGTAAAATATTCCCTGAAAACACTTGCTCCCCTTTCTGTTGTCTTCGGAACCGAGGGCATGGAGCCTCTCTGCCCCAGGACAGCAGCTTCACCTATCCATCCGTGATCACCTCTGTCTCCTGTTGCTTCCTCACAGACTCTCCTCTGGGAGGGCTCTCAGCTCCTTTCTCGGTGCTGCTGCCTCTCCTATTCAGCCTTCACTTTCCTCTGCCAGGAGGTTGGTGGGAGACATCATTAGGACAGCCTTCACCAAAGTCACACCTAGGAGAGCTCTCTGGTACTTTCACCTTTTTTTTGGCAAAGTTTTAGTTGCAAGGCTCTGAGATGCAGAAAGTATTAAAATTGTCTTAACTTTCATGGTACTCATTCCATGAAATGCTTTAGGTATCATTTGTTTCAGGATATATGACAATTATAATAATGATTATCAGTTTAATTGTATTATGGTGAAGACAGGGGACCATGAGGGGACATTTTGTTAGGTGCGCTGAAGCTTGTCAGAAAAAGACATCCTATATCGATATTGTTAACTCAAATGTTCAAAAGCTTGACTATGCCCTTCTATCACAGCCTAAAGTTATGAGATGAAAAAAAAAATAGGCGATTTTTTTTCATTGTATGATTCTGACTTTTCAGTCTTAGACTACTTAGAGATTTCAAATTTTTTTCACCAAAAATGGCTGTTAAAAAAAAAAAAATAATCCACTATTCTCATGAATTTTTATGTCTTAGGAGAAAATGCTGTTCTTGATAGAGAACGTAATAGTGAATGAAAAGTTTTCTGGGTTTCTACTTACATTAAATTTTTATATTGGTAATTTAATTCCATGTTGTCCTGATTTGGGCTGGAATAGAGTTAATGTTTTTTTGGTAACTAGAATAGTGCTGTGTTTTGGATTTAGCTTTGGGTTTGGTATGAGAAGAATGCTGACAGCACACTGATGTTTTCAGCTGCTACCGAGACTTCAAGGACTCTCTGACTCCCCATGTCCTGCCCGTGAGCAAGGGCACAGGTAGCAGGGAGGGAGCACGGCCAGAGCACCAGTCCCTAATTGG
The DNA here is from genome assembly GCF_018691265.1 of Tyto alba. Taxonomy (NCBI): domain Eukaryota; kingdom Metazoa; phylum Chordata; class Aves; order Strigiformes; family Tytonidae; genus Tyto; species Tyto alba. The sequence continues at coordinate 20,594,098 of NW_024881282.1, read as the reverse complement.
CCAATGAAATATTCCATATCATGGAACGTTCATGCTCACTATATAGAGGAGGGGTGGTTGGGAAGGGGCTCTCTCTCTCTCTCTCACTTCTGGGATTGCAATTGCGGGATCTTGGTATTTCGGGATCGCTGGCTGGGAATGGGGTGGGTATTGGTCAGCGCTTGGTGAGCAATTACACTGTTTATATTTTCTATTGTTGTCATTGTTTTCATTTTATTACCATTATTAAACTGTTCCAATCTCAACCTGTGAGTCTCCCTTTACCCCTCCAGTTCCTTCCCCCATTCCCAGGTGGGGGGGAGGGTGGGTGAGTGGCTGTGGGGTGTTTGGCTGCCGACCAAGCTCAAACCACAACACATGTCCAAAAGCCTTTGCTGTACTTTAAAGCACTATAGGATCTCCTTTCCTGCTGGACTCTAAGCCCACTGGGATCCCATGCTGTTCACAGAATGGATGAAATTGGAAGGGAGTTCTGGAGGTCATCTTGAAGACATTGAACAGCATTGGACCCGGTATTGACCCCTGGGGTACACTGCTAGTTTTTGACCTCCAACTAGACTTCATGTCACAGGTCACCAACCTCTGGGCCTGCCTGTTTGGTCAGTTCTCAATCTGTCTGCTTGTCCAGCCCATACTTCATCAGCTTCTCTGTAAGGACATTACAGTAGACAGTGTCCATTGTTTATTGGTACTTCAGTGTTTACTGGCTTGTTTTCAGTAAACACTGAAGTCCACATAGACAATGTCTACCACTCTTCCCTCATCTACTAAGCCAGTCATTTCACCATAGAAAGTTACCTGGTTTGTTGGGCATGACTTCCCCACTGTTCATGCCAGTCTGTTGCTGGTTGCTACTGGATTGCCTCAGCTGTGCTGAAGCTGAGTGGAGGGTGATACTAGCAAGCCTCTGCAATCCCTCTCACCTGCTCATTCTGGTCAGGGACCAATCTGAAGCTTGCACAGGTCCCTTTGCCCTCTGAGCAGCCGGTTTCATTCCCTGAGAAGTGACACCACAGCTGGTGGTACATGCTGGTGCATCTGAGCTTTTACTCAGTATGGAGTTGGGGTGTGGACTGAACATAAACACGGATAAATCAGAAACATTATTAAACATATCTCCTTTGAAGAAAGGTGATGTAAGCCCCTTCAGATGCTAACCCAAAAGAGCCAAAATGTCATGGAAATGCACCCTTTTCTGTATCAAATAGCTGAAGAGGCACAACAGTGCATTACAATAAAAAAATTTCAGCTGACACATTTGTGGCAACTTCTTTTGTTCACACAAGATTTTTGAGTAACTGTATTGTCTACATTATTTATGTTGGAAAAAAATTATCTGAAACAGTTAGAGGGAGAAAGAAATAGCTAATCTTTCCCATGCTGTCTTTTGTGTTTTGACTATCTCATCTTGTGGTTCTAATGACCAGAGAAGATGAGCGAGATGAGGTGGTAAGAAAGCTGTTCTTTTACACACCTGTTTTGGGGAATCAGGAGAAACACATTCACTATGTGATGAGAACAAAAGACGTGCATGTGGTGTGTTTAATATATAGCTAACAGTACAAGTGGGACAAGGATTTTTTTTGTTGTTGAACAAAAAGGAAACAAAGCCATAAACCAAAGTATTTTCAATAAGGAAATAAAATTATAGATGATTTTGTGTGTCCCAATGAAAGCTTTTTGGCCAATACATTATTGCATGAAAAAGCAAATCTCCCTTGGCAAAATCAGGACAGGGAATTATATCTCCAGTGCAGAGACATACAATCCTCAGGAAGATAAACTTCCTGTATTCTTAGCATCTGCAGGAACAGTCCCACCCGAGAGATGTACTTACCGATGAAGCAAAACCCTGAAAAAGATGCTGCAAAATGCAGTCTCAGGCCACTCAGATTCTAGAACTTTGAAGTAAATGTGTTGCTTTGAAATAGATGAGATGTATTCTTTTGAGTGAAGTCTCACAAAAAGGAAGGGAATAAAACAAATCCATCTAAAACAATGCTTCTAATTTTCAATAAATGTCAAAAAGAAAGACCATGCAATGTGTAGCTGTTTGTCATGAGAGGGACATTCATTCAGGAAAGCACACAGGATGCTGAAGAATGTTGAAACCATGTTTGGGTGAGCCCAGGGGGTCTACTACTCATTGCTCTGGCCCTGACTTGGTTGAAACTGCGTCACAGTTTTGCTGCCTTAACCAGCAACGGGCCCTGGAGATGGCTCTGTGCAGTTTTCACAAATGAAGAGCATTTGATTATGGTTTTAGTGTTGTTCTGTTTGTTTGTTTGTTTGTTTGTTTTTTCCTACCACAAAAGCACAACATTTTGGGGGATTTTCCATGTCTTTCTGTCAAGCTAAGGAGGCAGATGGTCAGAGTTGGCATGGTGAACAGTCTGTGCCTTGTAGAACTAGGCCCTCTCAGAACTAGTTTTAATGGAGGTTCCACCTGTGATCAAATCTACAGAGAGCCATTTTTATTTACCAAATGTTGAATGATTAGGTCATTGTCCTGAAAATTGATTGCATTTCTATAATACTTCCATTAAAAAAAGAAAATGAAGTCTCCAGAATCATAGCTTTAATGACAGTCATGCAATTCATACATTTTAAATAAAGTCCCTAATTGGCTGTCTGTGGAGTAGAAAGAGAACTGGTGCAGTGAATGGCTTAAATGCAGCAATTACAATATTTCTTATTCTTTGCCAATCTAAAATTAATGAAAAACCTTTCTTGCTGTGACCTTGACAAATGGTGGTATAACCTTTTTAAATTCTCAGAGGGTGCTGAATTCTACCCTGTGAGAAAGTGATGTAAAGGAATTGCAGCTGAACATTTCTAATTAGTAAACTGAAACTCTGTGACAGGGAAGAAAGCTAAAAGGCACTGATTGGATTTAATATATATTAGACACCATCCCCAGGGAACAGAATTTGAAGATAGCTCTGGGTATTTTAATCTTTGCATACCTGATTATCTCTAGGCATTACTGAATCGTCTGCAGAATTTGTGGAAACCTACTAGTTTTCACTCAAGGTAAAATCTGATCCTGTAAAATGTTGGCTATGTTCAATTCCTACTCCTTTCAAAAGGTGCTCAGGTCCTCAGAGAACTGGATGAAGGGTTCAGCTTCCCAAAGAAAGGTCTAATTCTCATTTACACTGGAGCCATTTCACCTATTACTGGCATTACTAAGGGGTTTTAACATGGGGGTACAGCACAGTGAAACCAACTTTAAACCCTTTTACATTTCCAAGGTGGTATGAGGGAAACCTCACATTCAAATCTAATTTGCGTAAGTGTAATTTCTATGTAGATATACATTAGTGCTGGTTTACTAAAAGTGATTTGTTGATCTGACAACATGAAAAATCCTGGGAGACTTAAAATCAAGAACATCCTTTTCTTTCCTTGCTAGGTCACAACTCTGATGCATAATTATTCAAGTTATGATGTGTTTCATCAGTTCTTTTTTTATTCCTTCTAACAGGCAAAGGGTCTTTGAGTGATAGGTAAAGGAGGATGAGTTTTTGTTCCATCATACTTATTTGAACAAAAGGAGATTTCTGACTTCCACCATGCTAGAGTGATCTGTTATTAAAGAAAACATTAACTATATTAATTTTTTGTATAGCATTAGGTTTCAGAAATTCTAGGATTTTCCATGGGCTAGATCATGCGTGCCCTTCTGGTAATGGTAGGCTATTTCTGTGATTGGATGAGTTATGCAAAGCTGGCAGGAGTCAGACTGCCCAAAGGCACAATGTATTACTAGTATGAAGAAAAGATTCACAACATGAGTAGTCTTAAAGACCACTAGCTATGGTCTTTAAGATCAGGAATGAAAAAAAAATAACATCTAAAAAAATTGCTTTTTACATTCTGCTTTCCCTGACTTTTTTAACAGGCACAGAGGGGAAAAACATCTCAAAATAACACTGCTGAAGTCATTGGGCCATATGAACAAGAGAAAGCAGCACAAACATGAACTTGCCCCTTCATCTCTTCTGTGTTGCTAAATCCTATTTTCAACCACCAGACTGGAAAATCTCTAGGGTGTGTTACAAGTGCTGCTATGATCGCTGTGATTATTTCCTAATTTATTGGATAATTCAGAAAAGTTCTTAATCACTTTTGAGAAGCTGAACATTTGTGTTTTATTCAGTAATACATATCCTGATAACTCTTCCGTATTATGAGTCCCAACTCCCTGACTCCTTTCTGCTAAGCAAGCCAAGTGCAAATGTAGGTCAGGAGAACTAATACCCAAATTCCCTTCCTCTCCTGTGAATGGAGCATATTAAAATTTTCCAGTGTAATTAAAGAGACTCTGTAAGGTTAGTGGAGCAGGTCTGTCTGACGTTCATTTTTATTATATGCTAACTATTTTGCAAGTTCATTTCAATTTTAATTTTAAATTCAAAATAGGCACTTCCTAACAGCAACTGGCCATGTTGATCTTTAGTTCTGCCACTAGAAATCAGCTTTGTAACAACAGATGATTATGTTTTGTGAGAAAGATAAAAGATTGACAGTAAATAATAAAATTTAAGTGCTTTTTGAGAAGTTATCAGTGAAAAGATATATCATGTGGAATTATCTGTACTGTAACATATTCTTCAAGACCTCTCTAGGTGACTTTTCTTATTTGATTCTTTATTGTCCTTAATTCTTAATTCAAGGATTGATTTGGTTTGTTCAATTCAGGATAGTAGTGATTTCAGACAGGGATTTTAGTGATGTTAGCAATCCTTCATTGCAAGTGAAGATGGCAGAAATGCCTTTTGCTTCAACTTTATTTCCTTCCTTTCATCTTTTTTTCCCTCATTTTGCCCCTTTCCTCCCTCCAGTTTTTCTTAGCTTTGGTAATGTCAGATTTTTGAGCGAGGTAGCTGTAACATTTGTTTATGGAATAATTATAAGGACTTGCTTTTAACTTCTTTGCAGATGCAAAATAATATGTAATATAATTGCACCTTAAAAGTAGAAACATAATAAAAATAATTACTCTGCTACATGGGAATATTTTTACCTGTATGGAATGAATTTTCATACTGAATGTTTTTAATACTAATTGAAAAAGATTAAGAAAATCTCAATGCTATGAGTAAAATTAATAGAGACTAAATTATTGAACCATAGTAACTGTGATCCTAGATTATGTTAAAACTGATAGAACTACCTTCTGCATGAAGAAATCTTTAAGATTATATTTTTAACATATATATTTCCTCTCTAATATTGCATAAAAATCCAATTAAGTGTCAGTGTTACTACAACAAGATTATATAAAAAGGACAATTGACCATGTTAGTATTGTGTTTATCAATAGCTTCATTCCATAGGGCACTGAGTAACTGCAACATATTTGCAGTCTTTCTATGTTTTTTTTGTAATAGTATTTCATAATACTTACTAAAATGGCTAGAGATGTGAAACTGAGACAGAAGCAGTACCTGAAGATCAAACTGTCCTGCAGTCTCTGTTGTGCTGCCTTCAGTATTCTTTTTGTTAGGATCTTTTCTTTTTTTCCAAACATTCACCATTTTTTTTTTAACTGTTCCAACATTTCCTACATATAAATACATTAAATTACACCTTGGAGTACTCTCAGATAACTTCTCATGAGATTATGTTCCCCTAAATGATGGCTTGGTATTATTTTCATTGTGGCTAAGCTGATGAGTTTGGAGATACAATTGGCTCACAGCCAGTGGACTACAGCTCCTTTTAAAAATGGAAAATAAGTCAAAGGTTCCTTTCATATCACTCACATTGTCATTGAAGCGGGTGGTGGATTTCAAGGTTGCAGAATCACAGAATAAAAATCTCCAGCTGCTGCCAACTGAAACGCATTTGAACTGAAGTCAGAAGTAGCCACAGGGCACTGACATTGTAGCTGGTGCTGGTGCCTCTGCCAGCACTTCAAGCCAGCTTTGCACCCTAGATAAGGTTCTTCAAGTTCCCTTTAGTTTTGATGGGAGTAGAGCAGATCTACCATGTGGTACTATCTGCTCCTTCACACCTGTGTTTTCCAAGAATTGCACTGTCAGTAATAAATTCCACTAGTATTTCCACTCAGACCTAGTCCAAAATCCATTACTGTCAATGAAAATCACCCCAGATGACTTACAAGGGCCCTCCCAGATCTTGATACAATCTAAATGTTTGCAAATCTTTCATATCTTATTGATAATTCCTACAAATAGTGACATTCTGAAGGAAAAAAAGAAAAGTGGTCTTAAATTCCTAAATTGAAACAGTCCTTTTGAAAGTCAGCACAAATTCGTACAGGAACTTCACAAAAAACTCAGCAGTTAGCAGACAAAAACTTAAAATAGTACTGTAATCAGAGCTCTGTTCCCAATTACAGCTTCCTGAGGAGGGGAAGATGAGAAGGAGGTGCTGATCTCTTCCTGGTATCTGGTGACAAGACATGTGGGAATGGTTCAAAACTTTGCAAGGGGAGGTTTAGACTTGACATGAGGAAGCATTTCTTTACTAAGAGGGTGGTCAAACACTGGAACTGGCTTCCTGCAGAGGTGGTTGATGCCCCAAGCCTGTCAGTGTTTAAGAGGCATTTGGACATTGCCCTTAATAACATGTTTTAACTTTTGGTCAGCCCTGAAGTGGTCAGGCAGTTGGTCTAGATGATTGTTGTAGATCCCTTCCAACTGAAATTATTCTATTCTATTCTATTCTATTCTATTCTATTCTATTCTATTCTATTCTATTCTATTCTATTCTATTCTATTCTATTCTATTCTATTCTATTCTATTCTATTCTATTCTATTCTATTCTATTCTATTCTAATCTATTCTATTCTATTCTATTCTACTCCTATTCTATGCTATGCTATGCTATGCTATGCTATGCTATACTATTCTAATTACTCTGGTGTAAATCTAGAAAATTTCCACTGAAGTGGATTGTTTTCTTTGGCTTTAAATGTGTTAGAGAGATTCAAGTGTCCAGGAAGCGACTGGCTAAAATTCACTGCTTCTTATTGTACCTAAAAGCTTGGGGAAACGATCAGACATCTCTAAAGCTCAGTGGTTTTCAGCCCCATTGAATGATAAGTAATACCACTTATTTTCTCTATTGTAAAATTAGTTTTTCCACTTCATTTCTCCACTGAAACTATTTACATAATGTCTGTGTTCTTTTATGACTTGTACAAAAAACAGTGCCATGCTCCTAAATTTGCATGGGCTAAGGGAGAAGGCTGAAATAGGGGGAAAAAAAAAAAAAAGGTAATAAATGTATATGCCAATCATTTATCTTATTTTTATCCATCACAAACATTATAAACTTCATAGAAGTTTCGAAGTAATCATTTCTAACAACTGAAGGATGCCTGTCTCCTTGTGAACTTTCAATATGCTTCTATTTAACATTTACCGGCCCAATTTTCTTTGTATAGGTCAAGAGGATTTTTTCACATCTTGTTATAGGGAAATGGGTACTTGAGTGGAAAAGGTGCACTCTCTTTCACCACCACAGAATTCAAGTAGCTGAGCATATTCATTAGAAGCTGGAGGACTTTAGCACAGATATGAGATATTAGACCAAAACTTGCACACTCCTATTAGAATAAGAATTGGTTATAGTTGAAGTGATATAAGGGGCAAAGCTCACATGCCAAGTAGGTCTGACTTTCAGCTGAGGTTTGCATATCCCACTGTTAGAGCATTTGCTAGTGTTTTAGACAATGGACTGACTTGCCTTTAAGAAAATTTATATCACAAAGGTCCCAGTGACACTACTGAGGGTCTGTTTCCAGCTCCAGGCATACATTACTATGTATGTCATGAATTAGCTCATTCATGATGGTGTTGTAAAACCAGGGAGGCCTCTGTTCTTGCATGTTAGAGTGCTGGGGAGAAATCTGGGGATGGAAGGAAGACAGAAAACTGAGCTGAAATGTAAATAAGCAAGATATCTAAAATGAATGTTACAAAAGATTATGTTCCTTTCTTTAATTTTGTTTTTGAGTAATTTCAGAACTAGGCAAAATAGTTTCTTTCAATCCTCTGAGTAAAATTCAGCTATTTTGCCATCTGCCTTATAATTTTTGTGTATTTTAATATATTAAATAATCGATTGTAATAAAATCTTACAACCCATAGAGACATTTTTTCCTTAAGTTTTGTCTAAGTTGGCCTTGAACAATTAAATTTCTCATTAGTTTTCCAAAGGAAAGTTGACATTTAGGAATTAGTTAGAAATTATAGTTTTATTGCCCGTGTTATTGCAATGTAATGTTCATTTGCAGAGAAACACAATGTTCTATTTAAGAGGACTGCATTTAAATTAACCATTTTGTTTTATTCTGAGAAGTATCTGCATGGTGATAAATGGATAAAGAATAATGATTTCCACAGAGACATTGTCTCTATCCTTGAGTTAGAGAAATGAAGGCCAAATTTAGAATAAATGGTTTGAGAAGATGCTGATATCTGAAGGATGTCTCCTAAGATAACAAATCACTGTCTGAGGAGGGATGAAGTACAACATGACTTAAAAGGACTTAAATTCTTAAATGTTTTTTTTCTGCAGCAGAATTATTACAGATGCCACAACTTTCCAATTTGATTGCTTAAGTCTTCATACATATCACTGACATTTTAATTTTCCATCATTTATCTTGATTTCCTTGTGTCAATTCAAGTAAACAAGAGAAAACCTTTTAAAAGCCTCAGACAGGATACCGCTTGATTGACAATACAGCTAAATAGAGTCAACACTGAAGTATTCAGCTGGGATTCAGCTAGACAAACACCTACAGCAGTACCATTTACCTCATTACTATGGTATGTGCACATCCATCCACATGCACAGGATTTTCTGACAACCCCAAGACAATTCTTCTAGCTTGATCACACCACCTGCTTTGAGCTCTCTAGAAGGAAGCCCTAACCCACCAAATATAAACAGGGGCAGACAACAAACATCTTTTGATAAGGAAACCACTCTTCTAGAAAAGAAACATGGGGAAATTTCATATTTTTTTATATTCTAACATCTAGATTCTAGTAAAATATCCACTATGTTTCTACCTGGAAAATTATAACTCTGGGGAAGGAAGAATTTAATAGGAGAAATATAAAAGTGTAAGAACCTGACTGCAGGGAGACAGCAGATGGTGATGTCAGAAAAAGAAATTCCACATTGAAAGGAAGTGACTATTGGATTTTCTCAAGGATTAATCTTTGGACAAATATTTAAAATATTTTAATTAATGTTCTATATTTATTTATTAATGATCTATAAAAATTTATTAATGATTAATATAACAAAGAAGTGCATGCATGAAATTTGCAGTATCATAAACACAAAAGGAAGTTTGAGATATCAAATGACTAAAGGAGTAAACAACTCCTATGATTACAGGAATGACAGAAGAGGCATCCCAGAAAGATGAAATTCAAGGACAGGTATCTGAGGATTACTAACAAGAAAATCAACAGTTAGATTATTGTTTGGAAATGACTGAGGAAGATAAAGACCTAATATACTATTTGAATGTGGGGTAATTGCAAACCAACATCTGAAAGTAATCTGGGGAAGACTCAATGCCATTGGTGAGACTGAATCTCAAATACTAGGTAAATTCTTCCCAGCTCCTTCCCTGAAAGCTGAATTCATATTTGAACAAGTGCAGAAAAGGTACACTGTCGCAAAGGATGGAGTGGAAAACTTCAGGATGTGAGGAGAGAGAAAGAACATGACTTAAGCAGCTTGGCAAAATGGAATATATTCTTTAAATACATTGGGAAGTAAATACAGAAAAGAAGAAGAGTTCCTTAAGTTAAAGACCAGGACTAGAATAAAGAATAACTGTCAATGAATATGCTCAGGGTGGTAATGAGGGGGAGATTTCTGATCAGCATTGCAGTGGAATTCTGAAATTACCTTCAAGTAGAGCAGTAGGGATGCCTATACAGTTGCTTTCCAACTAGCATTTGACTTGCTCGAGGGAGGACATTTTGAGAGGTGTCAGAGATAACTGTGACTGCACCACAAGATCCTTCTAAGCCACATCCTCCATATCACTGTATAGTTTTGTTTATAAAGGGACAGATCTTTTAAAACCAGAAATAATAAAAAAGTGTCTTCCTCACTGTTGGGAGGGTGCCTGGTGGATTTACATTTTAAAGAAAAAAAAAAAAAAAAAAAAAAAAGATGAACCAGTTCCCAAAAGGGGTTCATCCGCTGTGGTTTCAGCTGACTGACTTTTTTCTGAATTATCGACATTCTTTAAAGAGAGATGATAAACAGAAATACAGATGTGGTCTTTTCATCCTACATCACACTGCTATGGAATTGCCTGAGGCTAAAAAGAGTAGAAATATAATGTAGAAACACCGGAGATTTGTATTTATTATGGCTTCCTATATTATTTCATTCATATCTGTCTAATGATAGATAACTCTCCAAAACAATTTTAGGTTTGTTTTAATTGAGATTGTAGTGTGGACACTTATCTGAATTATCCAAGTTGCATAGATATGTATTACTGGACTGGAAAATTAATGTAAACATAATCTAATAAGAGTTGGGATGCTTTTTGTTTCCAGGAACAAGAGATTCCATGTAGAAAAGTGCATCTGGGAGCAAGGGTGACCAGAGATAGAAGAGTGATTAGAAAAACAAACAAGAAACTGCTGTTCCCTGAAGTCATAATGAGCTTTGTAAGGGTTGAAGTTCTCATTGTTTATCTGACAAACTTGGATAGCTGAAGTCACAATAAGTGTTTTAAAATAGAGGTACATCTACCCTTTTAATAGAATTTTCTGAGCCTCATCTCTCTTTCCATCAGCTAACCGAATGACTGGGCTGCCTAACATGAATGGCATTCCTCTCTTAGAAACTTTAATCATCAGGCAAACCAATGCCAGACAATTCCCCCCTTCCGAAGAAGAGCTGCTGCCCAAGGAAGGGAAGTCAGGATAACTCTCACCACTCACCTGGAAATGAAGCTTCAGACATCTAATGCAGAGATGCCTACACCTCAGTGAGTGACTGTGAGCTCCCTATACAATCAGTGGAGAGAAACAGGCACTTTTTCAGATACCTACTTAATGAAGAGAGAGGCATCACTTTAGAAATGTGGATTTCTCTCCACTGTTGGCAGATGAATTCCCATACTGTGAATGACCAGGTTCACCCAAGAGGACAATGGTAGAAGGTCTCCAGCTTTGAACTTGTTGACCAGCTGAGTGATGAGCTGTTTCATTCACTCAGGCTTGAGAGCTACAGCTGGTCAGATGCTAGGAATCAAGGAGTGACTGCTTTAAGCTAAGTATAATAAAGTTTTTATTTCTATTACACCCTTTAACATTTGCAAAGCGCTTGATGCAATGGAAAAAGCACTTCAGAATTGAAATTACACTAAATAAATCTGGTGTTCACACTCATTTTAATGAATATGACTTTCCCCATCTGTAACAGAGTCCCCTAAAATCGTGACATGTAAAGGTGAGGGAATGAAATACAAGAGAGTTCCAGACTCCAGAAACTTTTTTTAAGCCTGTGTCTCAAGACTGGTATCTTGTTAATGTGGTCATGGACTAAAATGACATTAAGGGCTTCTCAAACTATTTGGTTTACATGGGATTTTAACAGCCTTTACCATCTTGTATTCTTAATTAATGCACCCCTTCCAGCCTGGTGGTCTTTTCTATTTACAGCATAAGATTAAATTCGCTAAAAGTACCAAGGAGTGGGAAATTGATGGAGTTCAGCTCCAGAGCTTACAGGTAAAAATAATAGAAATATCCATTGTTAGTATTTAATAATTATTTCCCTAGGTATTAGTTGTTTAGTAATTATTTAATAAAGGATTTATCTTGCTAAATACAGATTCCTCCTAGATAACAGAGCCAGGAAATATGTGAAGTTAAGAAAGAATAAGGTAATCCACCTTTGATGGAGGAAGAGCAATAACAAACTGCGATAAGTAGCCCTCGGGAGTAGATTGAAGGGAAAAGGGAACAGCTAAAACACAGGACTGACTGGTTAATGACTGAGAAACAGTAAACTATAAAAGAGCTGTTCCTGTAAAGTGATGCTAAGACGTTGCTTGGACTTTCAGTACAAGTTGCTGTGAGACATGCTGGAACAAAAGCTTTTTTAAAAATAAGACTAGGGACAAGCTTTAGAGAGGACCTGATAAAGCATTTTATTATTTTTTCCATTTGTACCTTTAGTTACAGTTTTGGGATTAAGCACAAGCACTCGTTTTTTTCTACAAAAACTTTCATTTATTGTTTTCTACAACCTCATCAATTTACATATAGTCCCAGAGTGAAAGGAAAAGTACTGACTACACCACCCTTAAGGAATATCAAAACTAAGACCATTTTTTTGGTGCTTCATTCCTGTGAAGTGTTTGGGGCTTCACAGAAGCTGGGGTGTACTGTTTCTACCAAGCTGCAAGGACCAGTTTAGGATCTGTTGATCCCAGAGATTAGGGAGGTAGAAAAGGCTCCCCCCACACCAGAAGCACATCGATGTCTTATGAACAAACAGCTTGTGACTTCAGGGACTGCACACGTGACATCAGCTGTTCCCTACTTTTTAAACACACTAGGAAGATGACTTCAGGGTAATGGTTTCTTCTGTATTTGTGGTTTCATCTCAGAAGCAATGATGGGAGCACCGCAAACCTGTGTGCTTCCTTTGCGGTATCCACCAGGTGAAACTGTACTATGACTTTTGCTTGGCATCTAAGATAGAACCTGCTATAAAATTCCTTCTCTGAGAAATATGTAAGTTTGACAGAACATTATATTGAGCTGATCTTATATTGAATCTTCCTATACTAAGATCTATGTTTCTCAGTGATGAAATATTTGTCATTGTAATGATTGAATATGAACAGATGTGTTTAACTTTCATGGTTAATAATCTCTTTGTTTCTGCTTTTAATCCCTGACTATTACACTAATGGACTCAAATTACTAGGGTGTTCAAGAGGCCATTAGGCTCTTTTATAGGACATGGAATGCTAATGGCAATTCAATATGATAATTCAAGCATTTTGCTCTTCTACTGAAATATGTTTAGTCTTCATGTCTGAAAAAAAAAAAAAGTTTTCTGTTTTAGTAGAGTTTATAGACTACATGATGTTTTTTAAAAATTGTCATTCCTCTCATTCTTTCATGTATGCAAGTATTGATTCATGGACTGTTTTCCTCTATGTGCTTTCTGGAACATGATGATAAAATTTAAGTGGAAATTAAAAACTCTGGGCCTCTTGCCTAAAGAAGCCAAACAATTCTCTCAGACCTGGGCAATAGTATTAATGCTATCGTACATAATCATTGTAGGCCAAAACAATCCTAAACAGAGAAAGTAAAATCTGAAAATAAAAGGAATAACCTTTGCTTTCAGCTTCCAAAGGGTGAATCAACTTGCAATTTATCTTAAGGAAATGCAAGATGATGAAGAATCACATCACTTGACTGGCAGCTATATGTCCATTAGTTCTTTGGTTATCCATTTGGTGTCAACCTGCTTAATAATTGAAAAGGTTATCTGTACCTCTTTACAACTGGCCAATTATCTAGGGTGAATCTATAAATATTTACCAACAGATGGTCTCATAATAATTACTAGAGTTGCAGGCCATTCACGCGTATCTCCTTTCCTAAGTCACTGACCAGAAAAAACATTTTAAAATTTTATCTTGTAGGCTTTACTAGGAAGATGTAAAAAGGGAATTAGAGAGTGAGAGAAAACCTATCTTTGGAGAAAAATAGAAAAAAGAAAACCCAAATTAATGACAGAGGACAGGCACCACTGAAGTGCAAGAAGGAGTGAAGGAGGAGACTCATTCTGGGCAAGTGAAGATTCGTGAAACTATCTGTTCCCCACAAGAACAGAAATAGGTTCTTTCTGGTCCTGCATCATATGTGCTGCATTTATCCAGATTTCACAGGTCCAAAGGTCCATAAGTGATAAAAGAGAAAGTGCTGGATTTGGCCCAATACGATAAAAAAATACAGAATGTTTTTTGTAGGAGAACAGTGAGTCCACTTCAGCTTGTAAGTCTATAAAATCTTTTATGGTATGGGAAAGGTGAATAGGCAACACTTACTCATCACAGCACAGGAACTCACTGACAGACAGTGACATTATAAGGCCAATACCAAAAGTGTTTTTGCAGAACATATTGCTAAATTATCGAGTTGATTGTCAAAGGACAGTGAGCAGTCCAAAATTTAAATAGATTCACAAAGAGAGCAGACAAATTTATGGAGAATGTGTCTGTCAGTGTGTATGAAACAATCAGATAGAGGAAATCACTGTCTGCAGCACTGTCTAGACTTCTGATTGATAAAAGTTACAAAGGATTCTAATGGCAAGCTTTATCCTCTACAAATCTGTTGGATATGTCTTTTGTCTAAGATAGACATTGTCATTGCTGATTTCCCCATAGATACGGTAGCTTGAAACAAAAGGCTTTCCTTGAGTTTTGGAGCTGCGGAGGGGACCTAGCATACAGTACATAATGATGAATCAAAATGCTTCTAAAAAGGAACTAAAAAAAAATTAAAATCTTGAAAAAACAAATTAAAAATGAGGAAATCAGAAAAGGGTTATTTAACATTCAAACTACTTACAAACGAAACACTAGTGCAATGACCTTGAAGATGTCCAAAGAGACATGAATCAGTATTCCTGCACCACATATATAGAGCAGAGTGAAGCAAGGAAGAGGAAAGATGTAGTCACAGCCTTGGTGCAAGGTCTGGAGGAGCCTGCTAGCTAGTAGAAGGACCTCTGGCTGAACAAGAGGTCTAATGCCCTTCATAGACTTAGGCATGGCCTGGCTGAACCTGATGGGGCTTTCTGCATCAACAACCAGCACTTGAAGGAATTCCTCAAAGGAGGGCTGAGGTCAGAAACGTTTTATACAAGAGTTAGCTACAATTCATCCCATCAAACATCTTCTCTTGGTTCAGGGTTGAAGGGAAGACAACAGATGCCTCCTTATCCACCAGGTGGAAAAACCTCCTTGTCTGAAAACCAGCAGTTGGTGACACTGTGGGCATAGAGCAGGATTTGGCTCATCAAGGCTGATAACATTTGCCTCAGTGAGATGACTTTTATTGTGCACTTACAGTCTGTGCTGAGAAGAGATACTGAATGCCAATTCCTCAAGCTGTGCACATTCACCTCCTCAGGCAGCTGTAAATGAAAACCTCCCAGCAGGACAGCTTGACCTGCATGCAGGCCATGTAAGGGCAGAAGGACATCAAGCGTGGTTAAACTCTGGTGTTGGGCTGTCCGTGACAGAAGACAGGTTGGTAGGTGCCCTGTGGGCCCCTTCTGAGAATTCACCCAAGTTAGAGGGAACTCCAGCTGAACCTGCTTTTCTGCTCCTACCTGTCAAAACTTATCCTGCATGACCCAGCACAACTGACTGGATTTAGGGGGCAAGAGGCCCTCAAGAACTATGGACCTATAGGAAGGGGTCTGAAGTCTCTGTAAAGTGGCTAGTGATGTTAGTTTCACAACCCACTGAATGAGATACATAGTTGGACACAGGTTTCCCACAACCTACGGTCATTCAAGGCCTACAGCTCATCAAAGTATTTGCAGAGGAAGACATCACAGTCATAAGTCTCCCTCTCAAACCTTTTTGTTGCTTAGCATCCTTTCTCACTTAGTGGTTCTGGCAGAGATACAATTTTTGGAAAAAGGAGCTGGAGCAGTGGAGTCCTTCAGGCATGAAGTTAACTGACAAAGTTAACTGACTCCCTCTTTTCCCTTCAGCAATGAAATAAACAGGTTGCTTTCTAGTTCAGGGAACCCAGCAAATACAGCCTGCAGCCTGTAGTCACTGATGAAAGAACAAACAGATCAGTCCTTCCTTTATTGTCCCTTGCTATAGCCCACCAGTCTCATGTTTTTCGTAAACTGTTTCCAAGATAAAGCTGTGAGACAAGGTACCCTTCATGCGATCATGCTTATTGGCAGAACTAGTCCTTGCCTTCTAAATCAGGGCCTATAGCAGCAATCCCCTGCAAAGGTACAGTATATTCCAGTGAGTTGAACATAAGACACTTTCATATTTGAAGATGTTCAGACAGCTGGGTTTGCATGGCAAGGTTTAGATAGCTGCAGGGCTACAGGGGTGGCTTCTGTGAGAAGCTGCTAACAGCTTCCCCCCTGTCTGATGGAGCCAATGCCAGATGGCTCCAAGATGGACCCACCACTGACCAAGGCTGAGCCCATCAGAGATGGTGGTAGTGCCTCTGTGATAACATATTTAAGAAGGGGGGAAAAATTGCTTTGCAACAGCAGTGGAGAAAGGAGTGAGAATATGTGAAAGAAACAACTCTGCAGCCACCAAGATCAGTGAAGAAGGAGAGGGAAGAGGTGGTTCAGGCACTGGAGCAGAGATTACCCTGTAGCCCATGGTGAAGACCACGGTGAGGAAGGCTGTCCCACTGCAACACAGGGAGATCCATGTTGGAGCAGATCTCTACCTCCAGCCCATGGAGGACCTCATGGATGAGCAGGTGGATGCTCGAATGAGTCTGCGTCCCCATGGGAAGCCCACACTGGAGCAGACTCTCGGCAGCACCTGTGGACCCACAGAGAGAGGACCCCACGCTGGAACAAGTTTTCTGGCAGGACTTGTGACCTCATGGGGGTCCCACACCAGAGTAGCCCATTCTTGAAGGATTGCACCCCTTGGTAGAACCCACACTGAAACAGTTTGTGAAGAGCTACAGCCCATGGCAAGGAATCACATTGGACAACTGTTTCCTGTGGGCCAGACTCCATGATGGAACAGGGGAAGAGTGTGAGGAGTCTTTCCCCCGAGAAGGAGGAATTGGAAGAAACAACGTGTGATGAACTGACCACAACTCCCATTCCCCATCCCCCTGTGCCACTATGGGGGAGGAGGTGGAGAACTCAGGAATAAAGTTGGGTCTAGGAAGAAGGGAGGAGTGCATGAAAAGTGTTTTTATGATTTGGTTTTATTTCTCATTATCCTGCTCTGATTTGAATGGTAATAAATTCAACTAATTTCACCAAGTTGAGTTTGTTTTGCCCATGAGGGCAACTGATGAATGATCTCTCCCTGTCCTTATATTGACTCATGAGCCTTTAATTATATATTCTCTCCCCTGTCCAGTTGAGGAGGGGGGATGATAGAGCAGCTCTGATGGGCACCTGGCGTCCAGCCAGGGTCAACCCACCACAAGCTGATATTTAAATTTGTGATCCTCTGGAAATTTTTATCAAGGTGTCACTGTGATAACAGATGTAAATGCTGAGCTTGGAACTAGAGAACTAAATATAGGTTGTACAGAGTTCAGAAAAAATTATCTCCAGAGCATTTAACTCATTTTGTTAGTATGACAGATCTAGCTGTGGTGCAGTACAACATACATGAGGTTTGAAAAATATTAAGGTTGGAGATGTCTACGTAACATAGAATCATAGAATCATAGAATGATTTGGGTTGGAAGGGACCTTTAAAGATCATTTGGTCAAATGCCTCTATCATTGGCAGGGACATTTTCACTAGATCAGGTTGCTCAAAGCCCCATCCAACCTGACTTTGAACACTTCTAATGATGAGGCATCGACAAGTCCCCTGGGAAACCTGCTTCAGTGACACACCACTGTCATCTTAAAAAATTTCTTCATCATGACCAGTCTAAACCTATCCTCTTTCAGTTTAAAACTGTTGCCCCCCCCATCCAGTCACTACAGGCCTTGATAAAAGTTCTCCCTCCATCTTTCTTATAAGCCCCTTCTAAATATTGAAAGGCCACAATCATGTCTCTCCAGAGCCTTTTTGTCTCCAGGCTGAATAATCCCAACTCTCTTAGCCTTTCTTCACAGGAGAGGTGTTCCAGCCCTCAGATCATTTTTGTGGCCCTGCTCCAGACCTGCTCCAACAGGTACTGTGGATCCCAGAGCCAGATGCAGTACTCCATGTGAGGTCTCAGGATAACAGAGAGTAGAGGGGAACAATCACCTCCCTCAACCTGCTGGCCATGCTTCTTTTTATGCAGCTCAGGGTCATAGAATCATAGAATGGTTTGGGTTGGAAGGGACAATAAAGATCATCTAGTTCCAACCCCCCTGCCATGGGTAGGGACACCTTCTACTGGATCAGGTTGATCATAGCTCCATCCAATCTGGCCTTGAACACTTCCAGGAAGGGGGCATCCACAAATTCTCTGGGCAACCAGTTCAAGTGTCTCCCCACCCTCACAGTAAAGAATTTATTTCTTATATCTAATCTAAATCTACCCTCTTACAGTTTAAAACCATTACCCCTCATCCTATCACTACATTCCCTGATAAAGAATCCCTCCCCACCTTTCCTGTAGGCACCCTTTAAGTACTGGAAGGCCACTAGAAGATCTCCATGAAGACTTCTCTTCTCCAGGCTGAACAACCCCAACTCTCTCAGCCTGGCCTCACAGGAGAGGTGCTCCAGCCTCCCAGTCATCTTCGTGGCCTTCTTCTGGACCTACTTGAGCAGGTCCATGTTCTTATGTTGGGGGCCCCAGAGCTGGATGCAGTACTCCAGGTGGGATCTCATGAGAGCAGAGTAGAGGGGGAGAATCACCTCCCTCATCCTGATGGTCATACTTCTTTTGATGCAGCTCAGGATACGGTTGGCTTTCTGGGCTGCAAGTGCACATTGCTGGCCCAAATTCAGTTTTCTATCCACCAATACCCCCAAGTCCTCCGCAGGGCTGCTCTCAATTCGCTCAACACCCAGCCTGTATTTGTGCATGGGATTGCCTTGACTCATGTGCAGGACCTTGTACTTGGCCTTGTTGAACTTCATGAGGTTTGCACAGGCCCACCTCTCAAACCTGTCAAGGTCCTTATGAATGGCATCCCTTCTCTCCAGCTTGTTGACCATACCACACAGCTTGGTGTTGTCTGCAAACTTGCTGAGGGTGCACTCAATCCCACTGTCCATGTTGTCAGCAAAGGTATTAAAAGCACTGGTCCCAATACCAACCCCTGAGGAATGCCACTTGTCACCACTCTCCACTTGGAGATTGAGCCATTGACCTCAATTCTTTGAGTGTGACCATCTAGCCAATTCCTTATCCACCAAGTGCTCCATCAACCAAATCCATGTCTCTCCAATTTAGAGACAAGGATATCATAGGGGATGGTATAAAATGCTTTGCATAAGACCAGTTGCTCTTCCCTTCTCCACCAGTGCTGTAACCCCATTGTAGAAGGCCACCAAATTTGTCAAGTGCAATTTACCCTCAGTGAAGCCATGTTGGGTATCACCCATCACCTCCTTGTTTTCCCGTGCCCCTAGCATAGTTTCCAGGAGGATCCTCTCCATGATCTTGCAGGGCACAGAGGTGAGACTGACTGGCCTGTAGTTCTCTGGATGTTCCTTTTCTCCCTTTTTAAAAATGGGGGGTTATGTTCCCCCTTTTCCAGTAAGCAGCAACTTCACCAGACTGCCATGACTTCTCAAATATGATGGATAGCGGCTTAACCACTTCATCTGCCAGTTCTCTCAGGACCCACAGATGCATCTCATCAGGTCCCATGGACTTGTGCACCTTCAGGTTCCTTAGATGGCCTCAAACCTGATCTTCTCCTACAGAGTGTGGTTCACCATTGTCCCAGTCCCTTTGCTTTCTGCATCTTAGGTGATATGGGAGGAGCACTTTCTGGTGAAGACTGAGGCAAAAAAGTCATTGAATACCTCAGCCTTCTCCATATCCTAGGTCTTCCTTTTCCTTCCAGAGAGGGCCCACATTTTCCTTACTTTTCCTTTTATCACTCATGTACCTATAGAAGATTTTCTTGTTGCCCTTGACATCCCTGGCCAGTACTAGCCACGCTCGTCTTGATGCAGCCCAGGATATGGTTGGCTTTCTGGGCTACAAGTGCACATTGGTGGCTCATGTCCAAATTTCATTTACCAGTATCACCAAGTCCTTCTCTACAGGGCAGCTATCAATCAATTTTATTGCTCTGATCCAGGTACAGGACCTTGCAGTTGGCCTTGTTGAACTTCATGAGGTTCAGATGAGCCTTGCCTCAAGTGAATCAATTGCACCACTTAGCTTGGTGTCATCTGCAAACTCGTTGAGGGTGCACTCGATTCAGCTATGTCATTGAAGTTATTAAATAATATTGGTCCCAATAGGAACCCCTGAAGGACACTACTTGATACTGGTTTCCACTTGGACTTTGAAGCACTGACTGTAACTCTTTGGATGTGGCCATCCAGCCTATTTCTTATCCATCTAAGAGTCCACCCATCAAACCCTTATCTCTCCAATTTAGTGGCAAGAATGTTGTGGGACACTGTATCAAAGACCTTATAGAAGTCCAGATAGATGCAGTCTACTTGATGCAATCACTCTAACATAGAAGGCCACTAGGTTGGTCGAGCAGGACTTGCCCTTAGTGAAGTCATGCTGGTTGTCTCTAATCATGTCCCTGTCTTACGTATGTTTTGACATATCTTCCAGGAGGATCTGTTCCATTATCTTACTGGGCATGGAAATGAGGCTGACTGATTGGTAGTTCCAAGGATCCTTCTTTTTAGAAATGGGTGTGATTTTTCCCTTTTTCCAACTACTGGGGACTTATTTTCCAGTCACTGGGGACTACTATGTTTATAAGCATAATGTTTATGAACAAGTAATCCAATGAAACATAATGTAATACCAAGAGATATAAATTCAGTCAATAGTTTAAATGATTGTGATTTAAAACAGTCTATAGAATTCTTCAGTTATATTCACAGTTCTTTAGATATGGGTTAAAATGCCTAAACACTGAAGCGCTGTTTTGCATAAAATAGTCAAAGTAAAATGAAAGGTACAATATATGTATTAAAAAAAGAGTTGATACCTTTTCAACAGACTTTAAACTTTGCTCGTGAGACAATTAAAGATATGCTAAAAACTAATAGGGTGCTACTGAGAATGGACAATCTGAGCTATTCAGGTAAGGGCTCATTTCCCCAGTAGGGTTTTAGGGTTGTATTTACTGCTTGAGTGCATCGCCTGCTGTGTTCTGTGACTGGTGCAATAACATGTCCTGCTGGACCCTACTATAAACACTTCCAGTCAATCAACACTGGCATCTTCCTGTAGCTTTGCTATTAAAAAGTAAGGGGAATTTTTTATGCAAAGGCTATTCATGTAATTAAAATAATACTAATAATTTGTAAATGAGCACAGTTTAAGGCAAGTCACTAAAAAGCTTATTTTCTTTCAAAAGTTTGGGATAATAGGATGATATTAATTGATCCTTTTTTATGCCTCCCAAGTTCATTTGCAGAAACTGGCTTTGTTTACTGGTGTGTATTACCAGTCTGTTGGCAATGCATGCAAGGCAAGAAAACACATGTATTAAATGGGTTTTTGTTGCTTTGCGTCAGTAAGTTCATCTGCATGCAGGAAAATATGTTATAAACGTCAGCATCAGTGGTGCATACTAAGGACTAGAGATAACTACTGTAAAAAATAGCTTGTTCAAAACGTAACATCAACTTCACCGTAAGAACACACTCTTGAGTTCTCAAACTGTTGTGTGACAGACTATTTCTGACACAAAATACCAATGGAAGATCAGGTTTGAAAGTTATAGATAAACCCCAAAATACTTTTTTTTTTTTTTTTTTTTTTTTTAGCTCTAAGAATTTGTGCTGAAAGTCCTGTAGCACTCATCCTCTTGGTAGAACAAAGTGCTTTTGTATAACCAGTCTGATCAATCATGAAATAAGCAGTGTTGCTGAAATGTATCTGTGTAATTATATATATTATGTTTCCAAAATGTGATCAACAAAGGATGTCACAGTCAGCTTGTGCTTTTGAATGTGCTGCAAGAGCTGAATTAACCTAATGAATTATTGTGTGTGAATTATCTGCTTGGTTACAAATTCCAATATAAATTGCATGTTCCTTTTGCTTTACATTTTGCCCTATGCACAGATGGTGACACAGATATAATTTTCTTGCTTTTCTGGATGCTCTTAGCTGCCCGTTCTTAAAAGGTGTGGCAAAAGGTGGCAGCAGTAGTTGAGGATATTTGAGGGTGAATTATCTGGATGTTGAACTGACTGCTAAATGACCCAATGCTGAAGTTTCTCATGCTAATAGGTTTGACATATTTCTGTGCAATTCTCTTTAGGCCCCGACTCATAATAGGAAGGACATGGCATAATCAGAGAGGTGAACTCCTATTAAAAGAGGGAACACCCCAGATTATGTTTTTTTCTCACTGAGAAAAAAAAAAAAAAAAAGAAGCATGGAACAGAGACTACATGAATGCAATATGGTAATCACTTATTTCAGAGGAAACTGTAGCACAAGGATTATGGATTACAAGGAAAGCAACTATTAAACAATAGAATAACAAAGTTCAGAAAACTACCCAGCCAAGAGTCAGCTAAGATACATAAAAGTCAATGTCAGTTAGGAGAAATAAGAAATTGCAGAAAGAGCAGCACACAATGGGGACATCCCAAAGGTGGTTGGTTAAAACCCACAATGTCAAAAGGGGAAAGCGTGACTATTCTGAAGAACAAAATGAATGAATGTTGATTGCCATAAAATAATTGCAACTCTGGAAGGTTAATGTCATCACATTGTCCTAGCACTGAACTTGAACCTGTAAGAGTACAGGACTGTTCCACAACATGTCAAGACAAGCTAGATCATGTAACCCTTCTGGTAGTGAAAATTTCAAAATGAGGTTCTAATTTCAAAAAGCTTTTTCTTCCCTCTAGTTGTATTTGCAAACTACCTTACCTTGTATATGCCTGGATCATGTATCCTCCCATTAACCTTTTTGTGTGAGAAAAGACTGAAAATTCTAGAGGAATGATCCTGCTTGGAGTGAGTAAAAAAGCATGTGCATCTTTGAGAGATGTGCGGAAAACAGATTACAAAGTGAAGACAGGTACAAGTTTACCACTGTAAAAGCAACAACCCCAGTAACAGTTAGTAGTATGTCTCTATTCAGCCTTAATTCAAAGCCAAACTTGAAGCAAAAACTTATTTTCTGCTCTTAAGATTGAAACTAGTGTGCAAATGCTATGTACAAACCTGATCTTTCAAAAAGCAAAAACCCCGTGGTTTACTTCAGGTTTTGGGAAATGCAGGCAGGTTTTGGAGCACTAGTTCACCAAATCGTTAAGTGTGACAGCATAAATGTCCAAAACCTCATATGTAGTTGGAAGAGAATAACCATTTACATTTTCTTTTTTGCTATCTATTTTATATGTGACTTCTCCACTGACTAATGAAGTTATTAGCAATGTTTCCATTGTGTATATCAATTAGCTCTGTTATCATATTGTGTAAAACTGTATGTTTTCATTTTGATTTGCAAGGTGGTGGTATATATCATCTCACTGGGGCTATATAACCAGAATTTTGGAATAATAAAATCACAGAGGTGCTTATAATTAAGAAACTAACACCTAGTGATTTCTAGTGCTTAAAAGACAAAGCCTAACGCAACCATCCCAGAAAACAGCACAACCCAATAACATAGACTCAGCCTCTAGCAAATCTTTACATACAAAACATCATTTATTCATTAAATATCCATTTCTTGCTGCCCTTTCAGTTCCATTTTGTAAATTAATCTGCTCAGATGAAAGCCTAGAATTTGAAGGTATAATTTACACATGAGAAAACCCAGATTTTGCCTGCAGGTTTTCTCCCCTTGTACTCTCCTCAGTTTCTCTCAAAAGTAATTCATCTAGTTTACTTTCTAGAGCTGGAAACAAGTTTTTCTCCCACTTTAATCTGCTTTTTATCCTAATTTTCACAGTATTCACTTCTCATTTAGCCTAGGTTCCTTAGGTGAAGCATTTATGCTAACCCAACAGCTAAAGTTGTATTGGTTGCTAATACGTATCAGAAGCTTCTCTTACACTATATATATTGTAGAGGTGTTAATTAAATATTGATCCTCCTGAAACTTTTCTGCATTTTAATCCCTACAATTTCAGAGTTGTTATTTATTCATTTGTGTAGACAATCTTCTCCTTTTCTTCATCTACCTTCAGCAAATACTATTGCAGAATGACAAGTGTCACTGTAGTAAAGTAGAGGATAATGGAACATTTACTATAATTAGCAACTTGGCTAGAGAAGACTTTAAACAGTTTGAACCATCTTTTCCTGTACCTCCTGTATCTATAAAACTCTGCATCTGCAAATGAAAGTTGGTAAATATGCTGCTACTCTTATTTAAATACATACTTTACATATATATTGAGACACTCTTCACTACACCTCAGCAGACTTGATAGTTGCCTTTGAAAATCTGTCCGTGTGCATTTAATTTTATTAAAAGGACAACATAAAGATTTGTGTGACAGCTAGTATCTAGAACATGTGAATCACCTAGTAAACACACTCAGCAATTTACTCAAAACAATAATTTCAGCCATTTTTAATTGGCCAACCAATATGTTGCCTGCGAAGATGCACATCCATGCAAGTTAGCCTTACTGACAACAGACTTTCTTTTTTTAACTACATTTCGCAAACCTTTCAGAAGTACCTATGAGTCCCAAGATTTGGTGGTTTACAGATTGAAAATCCTTAATAAAATCCATTTCTCCAGAGTCAGAGGACAAATGTAAATTTTTTTCTTCAATAATAGAATGGCAAAGTAATAAAATAGTCTGAAATAATTGACTAGTTAATTCTACGCCCCCTCACATCCCCCCCACCCCCGTTTTTTTTTTGTTTTGTTTTTTTTTTAAGAATAGGGCTTTTCTAGAAGGAGGTGCTCCTACTTTTTGATTAGGTTGCTCGAAATCACTCTGATTGGAAAACCTAATTGAACATGACTCAGTGATGAGTCAGACCAAATAGGACTCAATGATGAGATACACTTGCCAGAAAAGAAAATCAAATTCTGGGAAGTATTAATAGCAGTGTCATATATGAGACATTGGCGGTAATTATTCCGCTCTATTTGGTTGTGGTGAGGATGCCAGTGATGGTAGTCTGCTTAGTTTGGGCACCTTACTTAATGGATGATAACAAATTGAAGAGAGTCTGGAAGAAAAAGACAAAAGCAGTAAGAGGTTTAAGAAGTATTATCTATTAGGAAAAGTGACTTTAAGATTATTATCTTAGTTATGGAAGGCACTTTTATTGTCACTTGTTCACCGATGAGAGAAGCAAGCAGCTTACATGACATCAGTGGCTGTGCCTACTCTCCTGGAGAGTGTTTCTTTGTCCCAGGGAGTCATTCCTGGCTCCCAGCTGCTGGGTGCAGGCTCACCAGTGCTGCCCAGGGCTCTACAGCAGATCTCAACCCTTGAAGAAAATTCTGGTTCAGCTCCTCTCCTACGGCATGTTGTACCTACTCGCTCCTACATGTCTGTAGCATGGCCTTCAGCTCCATTCCCACTTTCTGTGGTTCCAGCCATCGGTGGGGGCTCCTGACATAGCCTGGCAGCAATGGTTCCTCTTCAGGTGCCTGTGTGAATTACAAAATCTGTCATGTCAGTCAGTAGCATTGCTGGGAGACACACAGCACAGTCACTGCTCTCTTGTCCCATTCCAGGCACACATGCATCCTTAAGCAAAAATGTACAGGTGTGTTTGAAAGAATCTGGACTAGACTCATTCTCAAGAGTCTAATCAAAGAAGAACTTCCGACAGGATAACCTCCTATATGTTCATGAGATTCCCACAAACTGAGGGAGACAGGTGTGTTCCAGGACCACCCCTGTGCCTGCCTTACAAGGACATGAGCAAAGGCAAGTCATGCAGAGGGCTGGAGCAGATCATCATATAGCATGTGCATGGTAGGTGTCCTAGACTTGTGTTTCATTGCTGTGCCTTGCTTGGAATAAGTGGACTGAAAATGTTTCAGTGCTCTACTGAAAATGGAAAACACTCTTGAGAAAATTGGCAGAGACCTGTACCACCAAGACACACCTTGCTCCTGCCCACGGAGATGCAGCAGTGGTCAAGCACAATGCATTTGCAATGCATCTCTGCTCATTACAGTCCTTCCCCAACACATCGTCCTTGGAGTACTTTTTGAGGGTGATGAAATTTAACCTTGCCCATGCTGAGTGGGTATACATCCATGGAAATACTGCTTCAGTGTGTATTGAGTTGTGTGGTATTGGGGGTGGCTTCTGTGAGAAGCTGCTAAAAGCTTCCTGTGTGTCCTAGTATGGGGACCTTTAGAGTTCTCCAAGTGAACCAATGGTGTAATGAAACCCACA
The DNA here is from genome assembly GCF_018691265.1 of Tyto alba. Lineage (NCBI taxonomy): Eukaryota > Metazoa > Chordata > Aves > Strigiformes > Tytonidae > Tyto > Tyto alba. The sequence continues at coordinate 20,567,849 of NW_024881282.1, read as the reverse complement.
CACCAAATAAATAAACACACCCGAAGATAAAAAAGAGGCATAAATAGTCAGCCAAAGACCATAATCTTACAGAATACAAAATGGCATCAGTTGTCTCACTTTGTTGAGGCAACTACAATTTATACTTAATGAGAATTCTATGCACTACAAAAAAATGTGGAAAGAAGAGAGATCTGAGACTCTTAAGTCAAAACTTGTTAAATATTTGCTTTTTTTCTTTGGGAAAATTTACAGAGAATGAACATACAGACAACATTTTACATGCTGATAGAGTTACTTGTAAATAAAATATTCATTAAAATATTCCAGCTTCCTTTTGAAAGAATATTGTTCATTAAGTCCCCTTTTCTGAGGGCTTTTGTAGCAATATTTCACTTATAGTGAAGTCTTCTTGAATGAGTAGATGTTTAAAAACTGATGTGGGAGCAGATTTAATGTACACAGTACAGTACAATTAAAGATGCTTCACTATATTCAAATTACTATTCTACTAACTTAGCCATATTTAATAAAAACCTTTTCCATTGACCCATCAAACCATCTTTTCTTAAACAAATTAACTGCAAATGAATATACAGTTTAACAAATGTTATGACTATATTTTGGGGGGGCTTTTTTTTTTTTCTCTTAACCACTTCAATTTTCCCTCAGTGTCGTGGTTTAGGCTTGGTTGGTAGCCAACCACAATGCAGCAGCTGGTCACCCTCCCTTCCCCCTCCCCACCTGGGAATGGGGGAGGGGATTAGAGGGGTGAAGGGAGACTCGCAGGCTGAGATAGGAACAGTTTAATAATGGCAATAAAATGAAAACAATAATGATGATGGGGGGAAAACAAAAAGAAATATATAAACATGTAATGTACAGCGTAATTGCTCACCACCCACTAACCAATATCCAGCCTGTTCCCGGCCAGCGACCCCGAGATACCAAGATCCCACAATCGCAATCCCGGAAGCGAGAGAGCTCCTTCCCAACCACCCCTCCTCTATATAGTGAGCATGACGTTCCATGATATGGAATATTTCACTGGCCAGTTAGGGTCAGGTGCTGTGGCCGTGCTCCCTCCCTGCTCCCTGTGCCCTTGCTCACGGGCAGGACATGAGGAGTCGGAGAGTCCTTGAAGTCTCGGTAGCAGCTGAAAACATCAGTGTGCTGTCAGCATTCTTCCCATACCAAACCCAAAGCTAAATCCAAAATACAGCACTCATCTAGTCCCTGAAAAGGAATATTAACTCCATTTCAGCCCAAACTAAGACACCTTAGTCAATTCTCAAAGTATGAACAACAGACTAATTTGTGCTGGGAGTAAAACGGAAGTACAGATCTAACTATTTATAGCCAAATATTAGTTTTATACATTGTCTCCTAGGGAATAATACTTGCTTTCCTATTCATTTTTGTTTCTATACCTAACTTTCTCTATCATATATGCTGCCTCTAGGAGTGTGACATTTAAAAATATTTTGATAAAGTTTCAAAGGTGAGTTTCAGAAAGCAGACATAAAAGGGCAGACACTTTCCAGAATACATTCTGTTTACCCACTGTGCCTTTCCTAGTCTGGTCATTCTACTAATTCATATTCTGGTTGGTTTGGGATCTGATTATTATTTATATATGAACACAAACTGAACAGATCTGTTTCCTGAAATCTCTGAGAGTGACAGAGGGAACATAGTTGCATATTTGCTGTCAGCTTTAAAAGCTCTTGAAGCTTGATAAGAAAAGAATGAAGTTTTCCCTGATATTGCTTGGACTGTTCAGGTCAGATACTGTAGATTAGTTGTATTGAAAACAGTCTTTGTGAAAATCCATGGAGAGGCAGTAATTTTGCAACCACTTGAATAAAAATTGTCTCTATGAACATTATATTTTCTAAATCCTTGGCAGTACCAAGGAAATCCTTTGAATCTTAAATGGAAGCTGGAATAATTTGTATGGAATGAATATAGCACCAAAGGAAAATAAAAACCATGTCTAGTTTAAATTACTAAGATAAATCAAGTTAAAAAACTTGATTTCACCTTCCAGTATGTTGCTAAAAGATATTTTTTATTTTATGCTTTTAATAAAGATTCTCTTTGAGCAACTTCTGACTAACTGAAGTTCAGTGGATAACACATAGTTTAGGACCTCTAGAAGTTGTCCTGGCCTACAAAGAGCCAGTCTGGTCTGGAACCTCAGACTAAACAGTCTTATTTTTGGCAGATGAGCCTGGCCTAGAGATGGGAAAGAAGTGTTCCTCAGGCAAAAGTCTGACCTCAAGGACTATCTTTACACCAAGCTTCTAGAAAACGGTTCTTAATTTAGGGAAAATCCAGTTTAGCCCTGTAGTTTTAAAATGCATAATTTGTCACTAATATATTTCTTATACCTCTCTATCATTACTTTTAAAATTTCTGAAATTTCTGTATGTCTTAAGTATAATATCTTTTTCACCTCTATTTTCTTTACTCTTGGGTTTAGTGGTTGCATGGTTTTGTTGTTGTTTGTTTCGGTGGTTGGATTTTTTTTTGCCTGTTGATTTGGGACAACTGAGTTTTGCTTGATATACTGTGGAATCATTCCTGTTTGACATCATTACTTTTGCCAGAAGAAGAAGGAGTCCAAGGCATTTAATGAACGGTTATACACAATACAACCCGCATTAGAACCCCTTCATTAACTGTTCCCCTTTTCCCCTGGAAAAAAGAAAACCTATTTGGGAAAGGTGGAAAACTAAAAGTATTATACAGCGGCTCTTTAAATCATGAAAAAGCCTGTTAAAAGACTTTTTGCGGGTCTAGCATGTCAGTGTGTCCCTGCCATCCTGATCTTCATCTCAAAAGTTTGACCTTAAATTGGATTTAATTTTTTTCATAGCTGAAAGTCCATCTGCAATCAAAAATGTGTTTCCACTTTCAGCTACTAGTGATCAATAGTCTGGCTGAGACAGTCTTTCCTTTAATTGTACCATCAAGGTTTGCAAGGTTATAATTTCGATTTTCAGGTCACCTACATTTATTTTGAAGATACTTGAAATCTGATTAGCTATTTCCCTTGCATCACTAACAGAATGTGGTAATGAAAGTTGTTACTGGTTAATTTTCAGCATGTCTAAGCTTCTAAAATGCTTATGGTTTTCATAGTTACCCAATAGGCTTTGCCAGCATACTGGGCCCCATAACTGCTTTGTGGCCAAAAGAATTCGGCAACAGCTCCTACTGAGTTATGGTGAAGCTTTTGTACAGCATGTTTTGGGTTCAAGTCACCCAGACTTCAGCCATCTAGCAATTACACTGTCTAAGTTAACTGCACAGGTTTTCTGTGGTGGGTTGGCCCCAACTAGCAACCAAGTTTATCTATGCAAATAATCGTTCATGGGTTCCCTCAAGGAGAAGTTTCTCTGTCCCATAGTAACTTGCATTGACTGATGAAGACTTTCACATCTCATAGCATAGCAAGACCTAGTTCAAGATGAATGACTGATTTGATCTTTTTCCTTTAGTTAGTCCTCACCTTTCTGACCATGCCTTGTAGCAGTCCTCACTCTGCCAGGTCCCCCTAACTCCTGCTTTCTCCACTAGCTCTTCTAGCAGCTTTTGTCACTTCGGCTCTGAAGTGTGTGCAGCATGGGAAACTAAACTAACTGTTATCTGAGAAGAGACTCTTAAGCAGCTTTGCTGCTTTCCACACCTTTGCTTGAAGCTCAATACACAAAGCCTTCTGCTCCTCTTTCTCTAGTGTTTTCACGCTGAAGTTGAGAGCACATTTACACAGAGATAGTTCATACATAGTTCTGTACACTTTTTTCAGCACAAACTTTCTCCTACTTTATTTGATATAGATTCCTTCATGGCAGGGATGCCTCTAAAATGTGGCAGCATACCACAAGCTGAACAACTGTGTTCAGACCAGAACACAAGCTAAAAAACTATGCTTCAGAACTGTTAATTTCTTTTCGTTCTTCTCTGACAGAAGGGACCTGAGCACACCTCTCACAGGCTCCACTCTTCTCTGGAGCTCTTGAAGAAGAAAAGGCATATAGGGATTTTCCCCTTCTTCTCTGTCCATCAGGGTTACATAAAGATACGTAAGATGAAACCCACCATTTAGGGTTTGTAAATTGATTTATAATCAGTGCCTTGCTACAGAGAAAACCCATCTTTAGCAGGTGTCCACAAGTCACCACAAACTACTCTGTGAGTCAGGACTTAACTTCTCTCTGCTCTAGAGAGCATCAAACTGCAGAGCACAGCCGCACACAGAGCACTTGGTGGTATACTTTTCTCTCCCGACAAGTGCTGAATCTGACAGACGGGTGTTAAAAAAAAGCTCCCGTAGCAACTGGAAAACCCTTGCATACCTTTTGAAAACAATTCCATTTTTGTTGTTTGGCAAAATAGTTCTGGATAAGGTAGCAGTAGCTAGTAAGACTTGGAATCAGGCAGGAAAACTAAATGTTAATTGGCTACAGTTGAAATTTAAATTCACGGTGAGACAGGGTTGACCTTTAAGTTTCGTTACCCTTGGGTAACTCTCAGCCTTGTGAAAATGTACCACTGTCAAAATGTTATTGTATTCTTGGAAGTTATGATAGAATTAGAAAGCAGTTGTTCAAAATATGACTAAAAGTATACTGTAATCATGGAATGGTCATTGTAGGCTGGCATAGATCAGATACATATCTAGGCATAGATCAGATACAACTGTGATTTACTTTCAGGAATACTACATGGTCATTGTGAGGAGGTTGATAATTGCTTTAAGTGGTCAAAAAGCAACCTTAGCTATCCAGATATTGTACTTGTCTCATTAAAACTGCATCTGAAAGAATCATGATACTCAGTTGTTTGCGATTTAAGGAACATATCATTTTGACTTCTTAGTCTATTGTCCATTGGTTGAGTCTCTCTGTTATCGGTAGTGTCCGTGCCATATAAAATATATTATTACTAAAACCAATTCCAAAAAAGTTCAAAGCACTATATTTATGTCTCTCACGTTGTTGTAACTGCAAGGCTTTATCTAACACATATATACATTTCCACATGACACAGTAAAGATATTGATTCTAGTTTTATTCTAAACTGTCAAGTAAATAGTCTTGATCATAGCACAGCAAAGACCCTGTTGACTTTGCTAGGGAGAGACAAATAAAGCTCCTAAGCTTTACCTGGCCCAAAATAACCCTTTGAAGGGTAGTTAGAAGAAAAATAACCCACAAACCCACACCAAATTTCACTTTAAATTTGCATTGAGTGCTTTTTTCCAGTGATATCATCCAAGTATAAAGAGGGAAAGTTTTCTACAATGACATTGGAAAACAAGGATACATCTTTGGTCTATCTTGCTTTGCCTCTTGTCTTGCAGTGGTAACACCTCAGTTTCCCTGCAGTCTTCAATAATCATGACTGCAGAGCAAGGGACTACTTAAAATAGGTAAGAGAGGCAGAACGTGGCCAAAGGGCATAAGAGATGCACAGGCAGTGTGAGCTGATCCAATGGCAAGACCAAAAAAGTGCTACAGCTACTGTGGCCCTTATCCCTTCTGATTATTCACACACCTGGTATGTATGTTTTATATTGTGTTAGTGGCCCATATCTTATACATCATCTCATCCTTACAGATGTCTGCATCACCAGACCCACTTTGCACCTGTATTAATTCCTTAACAGAGTTCACCCCCAAAATACAGCCTGAAGAGGATCTTGTGACTGCAAAAAACACTGAAAAAATAATTAATGTTCATGTGTCCTGTGGCTGAAGAACCAGCTCCTGGGTCTTGGTGGGTGACCTGTGCATCCTCACATCAGCCTGACGCACCACAGCTCCACATATCATGGTGTATGATTTACTATGAGATTTTAATCCTCAAGCTCTAATCCTTCTTAATTTCAGTTCAGTTTTTCACAGGTCCCTATGGTTTGTAGAAATTCCTGTTTGGTGTTATGGGTTGTTGAGATACAACCTGATAAAGTAAAATTTTCAGTTTGTGGATAGGAGTGCTTCTGTGACTTCCGTTTTATGAAAGAATCAACAATTTACATTTTTATTTTGTATATGGTTTAAGCTTTGTGTTTCTAGAAGATTGGAGTTAGTGGAGAGAATAAGGAAGTAACTTGGGCTTTTTTCTGAAATGTTCAGTATAACTCCAGAGATGGTGTTGATTTTGTGGACATGATCAGGGTCTGTTTGAGAGAATGTTGTGTTGCTAGGAGACACTAAAAACAAAGTACCATGAAAAATATCTCCTCTTTTTAAATTGCACTTGGGCTAGGAAATGAATGAATAAAAAGTAGATTAATGAACTAGGGTATCAAAAATATCAAAGACTGTAAAAATATTTAATTTCTATAGTGGAAAGCTAGTGTTAAGTGTAAAATTTAATGCAGCTCCAACCGAAATGTACTGTAAAGAGCAGAACAGATACTGTGGATCATTAATAGCTTGATTAAAGGTACATAGATAGTCTGAGTCAAGAACATATAGGAAACAAAAACAGAAAAAAGGTTCATGCAGCTGCATGGCTGTTTTAGCTTGCTGGTGTTAAACCAAGTTCAACAGTATATGTCACAGGTGTCTTCATCCAGTGAATTGATTAAGCTTACTAAAAGAGTTTACTCTCTTTTTCTCTATAGAATCATAGAAAATGCAGCCAGAAAGTCCATAAAGAGACATCTAACCCATCTCAGTGCCCAAAGGAGATCAGTTAAACATCAACCATCCTTGGCAGATGTTTGATCAGGACCTCTATTAATAGGGGCTCCTCCTCCTCAGTCAATCCTGTCAGTTGCTTCCCTTTCCCTGTTGTTAGGAAGGTTTCCTAATGTTTAATCTAAACCTCTCTTACAGAATAATAGAATCATTTAGGTTGGAGAAGACCTTTAAGATCATCAAGTCCAACCATTAACCTAGCTCTGCCAAGTCCACCAGTAAACCATGTCCCTAAATGCTATATCTACATGTCCTCACCTCTAGGGATGGTGACTCAACCACTTCCCTGGGCAGCCCGTTCCAATGCTTGACAACCCTCTCAGTGAAAAAATTTTTCCTAATAGCCAATAATCCCCTGGTGCAACTTGAGGCCATTTCCTTTTGTCCTATTGCTTGTTACTTGGGAGAAGAGACTGATAGCCACCTCCCTACAACCTCCTTTCAGGTAGTTGTAGAGAATGATAAAGTCTCCCCTCAGACTCCTTTTCTCCAGACTAAACAGTCTCATTTCCCTCAGCCACTCTTCATAGGACTTGTTCTCTAGACCCTTCACCAGCTTTGTTGCCTAAAAGAATATTGTCAAAGTTTAAGCCCATTGCTCTTTGTCAAATCCTCAGTTGACATGAAGAAGAGTTTATTTAATTCCTCATTTCAGCAAATGTTTACATACTTAAAGACTATTATCATGTCTCCTCTCAGTCTTTTCTTCTCTAGACTAAATAATCCTAATTTTTGCAAGATGCCTGCATCTGTCATGTTTTCAAAGGCTCTGATCACTTTTGGTATTTGCTCTGGAAAGTGTCCAATGCAAAGGCACTTTGTGTAAAGATCAAATAACTCCTCCTGGACTTTGGAAATTAGTGAATGACTAAGAACACAGGTACATTAATTCATAGTCAAGAAGACTGGCTCAGGAAAGTAGTGCATATTTTGACAGCACAACCTTACATTTTCAGGTCAGCAGTAAGTATTCAGTCTCACATGTGATTGACCATCACAAAAAAGTAAGAGATGCCTGAAAATGTCAAATAGAAAATAAGAGATGCCTGAAAATGTCAAATGGATTCTCACAAGCCAAGAAGTCCAGAGAAAAACAGTACTTTTTCTGGAAATAACTGGGCTGTAAATGGAGATAAACTTTTTTTCTGTTTTCCTGTGTTCTCAGATTTGCTGAGGATCTTCACCTGCAAAAGTTTTGTAAATGAATTTCTATCATGGTTGTGTTGTCATGTCTGGAAAATGGTGATGTGACAGTTTTAAGATTTAAATTAAATAAGATGCAGTTTCATAATACCGAAATAAAGCTTCATACATTTTGTGCTTAATAACACCATCAGATCTCAGCAGCTCTACTGATGTGATAATGTGCCTGAAAGGGCCTCTGACACAGTGGTATGATAACAGCACAGACCCATCTCCCTCATTTTCTTTTAAATTTCAACATTAAATGTGAAGTCAATTAAGGAACAGAAAAATGATTTTCAAATAAAATCAAGTGACTGAGAAAGCCACAAAATGAAATTCAGAGTTCAAGCTGAAGCACAACAGGCGCCAATCAATGATGACTGTGCACTGCCAGGGTGTTTGTCCAGAGGGAAGAGTGAACTGTGTGTATGGCTGGCAGCATGTGATGGCCCTGCAAATCCACGGGCATTCAATGATTCACAACACAGAACTGGAACTTGCGTCTGCTGCCACATTTCATGCATAGTGAATTAAGGTTCAAGTGGCAGCCTTATTTCAGAAATTGTTTCCCTATTTGTGTTAGCAGCAGAGTCAGGCTTTATAGTAACTAAACATACCTCACCCCTCAGTATTTTAACTTCCTTTTTTTTTTTCAATAGTGATGGATTCTTGAAATATCAGACCTGCCAGAGCATTAGCAAGTCACCCATGCTTTAAATGTCTTCACTTGTATAATGCATGATGTGGATGAAAAAGTTTAAAAATTATTTAAGACAGGCAGATTTCTAACCAGTTACAAACAAAATTTGAAAAAGACCCTGTTTTGCAATGAAAATAATTGAAAAAAAACACAGTTAAAATGTTAATCTAATTTCTTAGTAATCAATGTACTTTTTTCTGTGTTGAGTATCACAAAGGCCTTGGAACTATAATAGAAACCACCTAGGAGGCTGTGGTGGTATCTACATTACTGGATGAAATAAGGCAGGAGAGAATTGATGTGGGGCTGCAGAGTGGCTGGCTTTCTCCATGGTTGTTTGGGACCATACCTGATGGGTCTCCCAGACAGAAAGCCCAGGATCTAATCTTTGATATCTGCTTAGTGAAAAGAAACACATTCAAGAAACTGATAGCAATTATTTGCATGGTTCTCTACTATAAGTTAAAAGCAGAAAATCTGCAAAAAGTTCCCAGGGAAATATATAATCAGTGGTTGCAGAATGCCCTTTATTAGACAACTCTGTATTTACATTTTTCCTCTTTGATTAAAATCAAATTATGTGTTGCTTGTATTATAAATTTGATTATTTGCAACTCACCCATCTACTTTGCACTTTGTGTATCCTCCCATAGTATGAGTTAAACCAAAGGAAGTGTGTTTTTCAAGAAATCACTGTGTAATGGCTCACATTGCAGTATCAGACTGTAACTGCTCTCTTTACTTGTCAATCTGTCACTTTTATGTTGTGCTGCTAATCAAACACAAAATATTTCACAACTAAAGAATACTGATCACTTTCTACAAATGATACATCCAGGGTTTTTTATTTGTTTGCTTTTTTTTTTTTTTTTTTTTTGGACAGTCTGTTCCTTTTTTTAATTTTGGCATGGCACTCCTGAAGCTGGAGATGAATGACAGTTTTCTCACCACTTTCTACTGCATTGGAACCTTGATGTTTCATGAAAGTACAGATGAATTGAAAAACCAAGTGTACTAATAGTTCCTGTTAACAACTCACTTCAAACTTTCTTTTAGCGATGGTTCTCAAAGTTGGGGACATGGGGATGTTGATCATATGTTGAACAAGACATTAACATGGCTTTATACTGCTTTATGCTTTCCTTTTTCCATAATGTAGTTCCAAGTACATTATAAGGTTCAAGCACTTGGAACCCCATAATGTATTTATCCCCATCAGCTCTCACATCATCACAACATTGAGTTTCTGGAAATTGTTTTCTTTTGCTACCCTCACACATCATGTAATATTTCAAATAATGGTATCACAGTATGAAGAACTGACTAAGGGTGTAGTTTTGCTGTGTGACTTGATTCACCATTGTAATAATGCCAAAAGTTACACCTTTATTTTATCAGTAGGTTAAGATGATTTACCTTGTAATATTCAGAAATATCTCAATTTCTTTGAGTTCATCCTGGCTTGTAAAATTAAATTTAAAATGCAACCGCAATAATTATTTTCTGCGGTAATTATCACACATTTAAGAGAAGGGACAGTGGGGACACAACATTCCTGAGCTTTTTCTTCTGCCCAAATTTGAATACCTATGAAATTGAGGGGATTTTCTTCTCAGGGTTACCTCACCTGCAGTTTCACTAATTCATGGCTGGCTAGAGCCAGAGTGTGTGTCCTCCAGCTCCATCTGCAGTTAAAACACAGATATCATTAGGCACTATCACCAAAAATAAGCACCAGAGGCCAAAGTTCTTGTCAGGGATATGATATAGTCTGCAAAATCAGTGTTAAAGCTCTAGTCACTCTTCAAAGCAATGAAAGTGTAATTACTGTTGTTCGCTCTCCTTCTCCCATGCAACTAAAAGAACAGCATGACATAAGAAACAACTTTCTCTAAGCTGGCTTTGTAAATACAGCTGTTAATTATTAAAACCCCAAGAGTAGTCTTTTTAAATTCATCTTTAAACCTAAAGGCTGATTCTACACTGGAGAGCTTAGGTGAAATGAAGAGGAAAGAGCAGCCAGCAGGGAGCTGATTGCAGGTCCTTGATCTCCAACAGGTAGCCCCCAGGGTATGTTAAAAAATCATGAGGGCTACCTTTAAATGTTAGCCTACAGATGTAAGCTCAGCATGCTGCCACAGCCCAGCCCTGAAGCTTCCCTGACGCCTCCCGCCTGCCTTCCCTTGCACCAGCTAGCAGAAATGCAGTTGGAGAGCCAGCAAAAGTGAGGAGTGGCCATGAATGCCGGTCTTTTCTTTACATCCGTAATTTTACCCTAGTAGAGACACCCCCATGCTGAGGGAAGTCTTCAGGCAGAGTCTCCTGCTGCCTCAGAAAACCTATCAGTTCCGATACTAATTGCATCTGAAGGATCTTTACAGCACCCACCAGTCTCCTCATGAGGAGAGGAAAGGAAATAAAACTGATGGGTGTGGTATATGTTTGTAAGGCAAAGTCCACAACAGGAAATATTTTCAGTTTACCACACTTATACTTTGTTTTCAAAAGCAAGGATTTCCTCCTAACTCTGCACCAAGGAACTGTTCGAGCAAGGTGTTGCCACGCACCGAGGTGCTAGTTTCCTAACGTGAATCATGAGATGAGGTTCCTGACAGCTGAAGGTCCAATACCTCTTCACACAACCTGCAGGATGTGTTTGGCCATTTTTGCCTGCTACATGCAAGAGTAAAGACTCTTCTGCCTACACATCTATCCCCCTAATTCTGATTTTTAGGAAAATAGGTCATTTTATTTTGTTTTTTACTTTCCTTAGAAAAGCAGGATGTTATTAGCAGAATATAGCTTTCAAAATGAGTTTTTCAGTTTAAGTCAGTATAGTACAGTGACAAAAATAAGAGTGAGAAGCAAAGGTAAGAAAAAGCCACACCTATTTACATGTACACACATATATGTCTCGCTGTATTTATGAGAAAGGGAGAAGGTGTGCCACAAAGGGGTTGGCTGTGCTGTCTGCCTCTATCTTCTGATAAATTGCCTTGGTATCAGGGACTGGCCCATCCACATGTATCTGCCAGTTGAATTCTTTAAGTTTTCTATCACCACTTAACCACTGCACCAGTGTCAAAAACATTTAGCGGTCACATGTACTTGCACAAGCGTAGTTGGAAGAGTACCAATAAATCCATCTAATTTTATTAACTATGTTCTAGACAGACTCCAGTGAGGGTGGTGAAGGAGAAAGACTTACTTTAAGTGCTTATAACCAGCAGTTTATATGTACATGCTGTATAGACATTTGTGCTTCAGAGCACAAACAAAGCTGTGCCTAATGATGCTTTGAAATAACTTTCTTTTACCAGCATTTTCAGTTTAAATTTTCTTACCTTCTCATCTGAATCATCCTATCTGTGGACTCCAACAGAGTATGACACTTGGTGCAGCTCTAGTCTGAACTGGTTGCAGGTATACTGGGTACCTGACTTCTGCCACCTTGGGACTCTTACAAAATGTTTTGCTGATTTACTAAAAAAAGGAAAAAAGCATGGCTCAAGAATAGGAATGGAGTTTCTTCATCACTTTTTTTCAAATATTAAAATTTAAGCTAGTGGCAGTTACAAAACTGAGAAGCTCAATGTACACTATGGTCTTGGTGCTTTTTTGTATTCTTTATACTAGCTTAAGTAAATGAAACAAGATTGTACCATGCTGTGAACATGGTCTCACTAACTAGTTAGCCAAAAGAAGATAGAAATGGCTGTATTGAATCAGACCAAAGACCTAACAGGTTTTTCTCTCAAATAGTAGCTGGTAATGGATGCTTTGGAAAGAATATAAGAACGGACAAATCATATAGTGAAATTTCCTGCATATATCTTCCCAAACAAACCCTTTTGTGCTTAGTATCACAACAGCAAAGTCCAGTTCCACTTTGAACTCATGTAAATTACACCATCCACAAAAATTCCAGTCTAACCGTGTGCTGCAGGAAGAATTGCCCTTTCCCTGTTTTGAATCTCCTACTTGCTACATTCATTCATTGCGTCCTAATTTGTCTCCTGAAGGGGAGAGTGAAGAGCCATCCCAGGTTTCACCTTCTGTGCCTCTCAGGATTCGATAACCCTCTGTGACATGCCCTCTCCCAGGACCCTCGTTTCCAGCCCCAGGAGTCTCTACCTCCCTGGTGATTCTTCAAACAGAGGCTGTTCTCCACCTTCGGGCAGCCTCACTGTCCTTTCTACCTTTTCCCATTCTGCCATAGCCCTTTCCAAGTGGGAGGAGATGAGAACTACAAGGAGTATTTAAGGAGTTGACACTTCCCAGACGTATGCAGCAGTACTGGGATGTCTCCGCTTTGCTCTCCAACCTTATTCAAGTAGTTCTTAATGTCCTGTTTAGCTTTTGCCTACTGTTAAGGCCTGAGCTGACATTTTCATAGACCTGTTATGCTTCTAAGATCCCTTTGCAGGGCAGTAATAGAAGGCGAAATTCAAATTGCAACTGATCAACAATGGTAATTTGTGATGAAGGAGTGATATGGCGTGGAGGACAAGAAAGCCCATCTGTAAATGGGTTAAGCTGGATGGAAGCAGGGATGCCAGGGACAGAACAACTCCCTGCAAGGGAGTAAAGTTTGCAGATGAGATGAGATGAGCATGAGTGCTCCAGGGCCACTTTAGTAAACCTTGGGATGGACCCAAGGCTGGGCTGATGCACCCCATGTCAACACTCACAGGATTGGTGCTGGTGTTAAGTGTATATAGGGGATCAGCTGATGCCACATCTTTGCAGACTCCTTGCAGAACCACTTATGATGGTAGGAATCTGCCCAATTATGTGTTTAATTTGCCTCAAGGGGTGCAATAAAAATTTCTCAACATAATCTACATTGCAGAGTCCACCACTGTATGTGGAAGGATTGTTTTTCCCACCTATGCATGTCACTTTGTGTTTGTCTGCACTGAGATTGAGCTGCTAGCTCTGTGTTTACTTAGTCAGCATCATTAAATCTTTTTGCAGCTCTTCTCTGTGAGGCTGGTGCAGTGTTTCCAGTCTATTTACTGGTCTACAAGACTCTTTCCTGTCTCTCTTGCTTACAGCAGACTTTGGCTTCCTCTTTGATTACAGCAACTCTGAATAAGGCACAAAAATTCTTAAGGTAAGGATTAGTTGTAAAGTTTTAAAATATCTGAGTCACTGCTTCTCCCAACCCAATTCTAATGGTACCTTCGAATGTCTTGCATCCTACTTAAAAAAGCACTATACACACGTCTTTAATATATTTTCCAGATTTTCCAGAGGAATGTTATGCTACTTGGGAAGGATTGATATACCTGTCTTAACAAACATTTGGTTTAAGCACAGTACTTACAAAATAGACGTAAACATAGCTAACATAGATCAACACAAATAATAAGTAGTGATCACCCAAAATTGAAATTGTAACTCAGATCATACAGGTTATCACATCCCCTTTAAAAAATTATTATTTCTATCAGTGCTGTCATAAGTATGACTCAGTAGGTTGCAGATGAAGTCAAACACATCAGATAGACATGGGCAAAACTGAGGGTCACTTGTATATTGAAAAACTCTGTCCTGACTTTGCCCATTGTTTTTTATACTGCTGTAAGGGTACAGGGGATTACACAATCTGGTTGCATTATTCAAAATACTGTAATAGGCTGCATCTGTCTCTGATCTGAGGCTTTCAAGTTCATTTAAAGTTGAAGCATTTAATGAATCAGAGAGAAGTAAAAGCCCAAAGTAGAAATGTCAGCTGAATTAATCTACATGCTGAGCTCCAATATAACTGGAAGTAACCCATCTCTTAATTTTTTAACCCTTAAATCTTGCAGAAAGATGGCCAGAAGAAGGAAACATAGTCTTCAGATTAACCTATCTGTTAAAATGGGAATTCATTTACATTTCTCCCTATCTGTACAGCTGATGATGGACTGGGATCTGTGTTCAACCTGCTAAACTGGGGCTACACAAAATGTTTTCTCAAAGAACCAGATTTGTTTCCCTGTTTCGTCATTGTTCCGAGAAAAAGCGAGGTAGCAATTTGTAGTGTCCAAAACAAGCTGTGACACACATCTAAGTGCTGGTTACTCAATTAATGGGGAAGACTCCTTTTTTTTTTCTCTTCCTGTCCGTAGTGGACATGTGAATGGAAAAGTGAAAGAGAAAACAAACAAACAAAAAACAAAACCAAAACCAAACAAACAAACAAAAAAAAAAAAAAAAGGAAGAAAACACAGTTCTTTGAGACCTTCTTCATTCCTGGGTCTGAGTTAAGACATTTTCCAGTACTGAGTTAAAGGCATAAATTCTAGTAAGTTCTCTTTTTTTCCTCACTCTGTTGATAAGAGTTTAGAGCAGATTCAGTCCCGGGGTGAGTAAGAGCCTAAGACTGCTGATTCATGTATTATTCATCACACATTTAAATAACCACTGTCCTGTAAAGGCTCCTGAAGTTTGAATTGACTTACAGCAAGTGCAAAAAAGAAAACCTGGGTAAATGAAAGCCCATTAAAGGTTTCTTCTAGAATCTGAAATTCATTACATTTAGTTCTTAGAAATGAGCTTTTGTACTAGTTAATTTATGAAGTGAAGCCATTGGTTTTCTATTTTTTTCCCTTGGTACTGCACAAGTAGGCACAGAACATATCTGACACCCAGAAAACCTTCTTCTCTGCCTGTAATCAGTATGCCAGTATTATTGCTGCTTACTGACTGCCATGCAGTGTTCTTGTTACTTTTCGATAATTTACAAAATCACCATAGACATCTGTACTTTGAGAAGCCCCATGCTGTAGAGTGATTTCTTATTCACCATCAAAACAAATTTCCTTATAAGGGAAAACAGTTTATCCAGTGTTTCTCTTTGTATTGTCAGATGAAAAGACACCTCGTGTGGCCATAAAGACCACGTGATGAATTTCCCTCCTCTTCCTCTTTATTTATTGGAGAATGGTTTCACACTTGTACTTAAAGGGAAGAAGTAACAGTGGAAGCTAAATGAAAATGGTTCTATGAATTTTCCTGCCTTCTGACATATAGAAACTTCTTAATAACTGATATGAAACCAAATTTTATTATTATTTATACTATTTACTTCATTAGGGTAGCTTGCAGCTTAATGTAACAAGGTTTCCTGTCCAATATTTCCACCAACCTGATAGTCAAAGATTTCTCTGAGTTCAAGAGGGTGAAAAGTTAAAAAGAAAAAACAAACTGTCTCCTAATTTTATGAGTGTAACAGCTCAGATTCGCAGAACTACACTCAAGACAGCACTATGAACTGATTGACTCAGTACTAAGTATTTCTATAGGAACTCTGGCTTTGTCTTTGAGAGAGCAAAAGAATAGCAGCAGAACTACTAGGTTTCAGGAAACTACATTATAGCAAATTGTCAAAACTTTGTTTCATCTTCAGAGAAAAAGTGGCTTTGTAGTTTTCTCAAGTGAAAGGAGAAACCTCCCAAGTGACTTGATAGAAGTTTTCTTTATCTCAATATATGAGTTCGATGGAGGTTATGTTTCTTCAGTCTGTTATATGAACCAGTATGAACCTAAAAACCAGGGATAAATTAAGGATTTTGGGAGGATGCGGGATCTAAATGATTACCAAAACTGGAGTTTGGGAGAGGGTATATGTGATACAGGGCCAAGATAGGAACAGGGGATGTAAGGGTTAACATGAGAATAACAAGAAGGGGATAACAAAAGAAAATAGTTCAAGGGAAATAGTTTAGATAACGGTTAACAGTTCTGCTTAGTGAGCAGACAGTTTGTAAAACACGGTGAGCTCTCTAGGCTTTATCAGTACCAAGCCGGTTGGAACTAGACCCGCGGTTTGGACAACAACCAGTAAGAAACTGAGTCTGCGCAAAACCTGGGTCACAGAGCGGACAGGAGGAAGAGGAGCTTGACTTCATCCCCAAAGACCCCCACGACCACCACCAGAAGACACTGCGCAGACTCAACTAGGAGGAGATTATGGAAATGCTAATTATAATACGAAGCGGGGATAGGTGTTGCATATGTATAGGCGTATTGCGAAATATTATGAATATGTAATCATTTGCTCTATAAATCTTAGGTAACAGCACCACACGTTGGGTACACAATAGGAGGAGTTATCCCCTGTGTACCTCAGCGCTGAATAAACATACCTACTTTACAATCTATCAGATTGTGGAGTCTATTTCCGCACGTCATATGCTTAAGGAGTGTCCTGCGTTTGAGTGAGTGGTGGGGTTTTTGGTAGCAGGGCAGGGGGTTATAGGGGCGGCCCCCTGTGAGAAGCTTCTCGAAGCTCCCCCAGCTCCAAGTCAGCTTCACCTCTGCACCAAAACTGAGCCCATCAGCTGCGCCTCTGCAATAACATATTTAAGAAGGGATGTGGTGACGGGCAGTGGGACTGGTGAGGAGGAGCTGCTGCAGCTGAGTGAACACCAAGGTCAGTGGAGGAACGGAGGAAGAAAGGAGGGGGGAGGTGTGCCGGAGCAGAGACCCCCCTGTATCCTGTGGTGAGATGGCAGGGCGCCCCCCCCCTGCCACCCATGAAGAACTACGGTGGAGCAGACACCAATTTATGGCCTGTGTTTTTTTTTCACCTGGATGATCAAGGTGCCTGTGACCAAAGAACGCTGGGGTCTTGTGGGAGAAGGTAGCCTTGCTGTTGTAGTTCAGCGTTGGGAGGATTGCAGCATGGGGGGATGTCCCACGCTGGAGCAGCTCGGGAAGGGCTGCAGCCGTGGGAGGGAATCCAGTTGGAGGAAGTTAGTGACCCACACCGGAGCAGTGTGGGGAAACCCTGCGGCCCGTGGGAGGGACTCACACTGGAGAAAGTTTGTAGAGGACTGTCTCCTGTGAGAGGGGGACCATGATGGAGCAGGGGGAAGAAATTCCAGAAGCTCCCCCCACCGAAGTTGGAAGAAGCATCAGCACTGACTGCACCCCCCATTCCCTGCCCCTGCGCCACTGGGGGAGGAGGTAGAGATATTGGGAGCAGAGCTGAGCCCGGGAAGAAGGGAGGGGTGGGGGGAAGGTGTTCTCAAGATGTGGCAATGCTTCTCACTGTCCTGCTCTGTTAAGTGTTGTTGTTAGTGTCTGTAATAAATGTATGTTCTTTTTTTCTTCCCCTAATGAGTCTGCCTTTTGCCCGTGACCATAATGGGTGATCTGCCCCTCCCAAGCCTAGCTTATTTTTCCTTTCTCATTGCTGAGAGAGATGGGATGTGTGAGCAGCTGCGTGGTGCTCAGTTGCCCTCTGAGCTCAAACCACAACAAGGAGGAAGGGAAAATGTAGCTCCCCTTAGCAATTCATAGGGAAGAAATGAACTAAATATATCTGGAGACAAAAGGGAAAGTAACTTTGACTCACTTCCTATATTCAAGTCCTAATTGTATCAAACATAACAGGCCACTTTATCAGAGCTTGCAACTGAAACAAAGAGTAAATGAGTAAACAAAATATCTTCCTGGATGCCAGTAAATTAGTGCAGATTTGCTATAATCTGTGAATGTTCAGAACAAATAGGATGAGGGACAAAACACTCCTGCTGTGAAAGGACTATTGAAATAGTCTGCACAAGAAAGACATGAAAATATCCCATGAAGTGTCCTCCAAAGAGCACACTGATCATGCAGGCCAACAACTGGTGTCAACAATAGGAACTTGTTTTGTATGACCATGGGATGCTCTGAGGCCTGAGGAATGCTTGGAATAGGTGGGAACCACCTGAGAAAGTGGGGCAAAAGCATCCTTGAGATGAAAGCTTTAAACTGGGAATGACAGGGAAAGGAGACCAGCAGTCAAATGAGTAAGTGATGCATGGGATGACAAGCAATGGGTGCTGAGTGATGGGGACAGGAGAGCCCTGGTGATCAACTGTACAGGGTTGAAGGGGGATCATCTCAAGTGTATGCACATAAATAAATAAAGTGTTGAAAGAACAGGATGATGAGGGGATCTCCCATGCATTTGTTGTGAAATCAGTACAAGTGGGTGAAACTCTGAAGTTCCTGTATACCAACACATGTAGCACAGGGAATAAAAAGGAGTTAGAGTTCTATGTGCAGTTGTAGGGTGACAATTTCTTTGGAATCACAACGAGGTGGAATAGCTCACACAACTGGAGTGCAGCAATGAATGGATATAGGCTCTTTAGGAAGGGTAGATGAGCAAGGCAAAATGGAGAGTCATCCGTTATATGAGAGACCATTTATGAAAGAATGCATGCAGCTGGGCCTTGGAATGGGTGATAAGCTAGCTGAGAATTCATGCATTGGGAATTGTGGGTGAAACAATGTGCGTGGTGTTTTTATGGGAATCTGCTACAGACTACCTGACCATGAAGGTGTAGATAAGGCCTTCTTCAGACAATCGAAAATCTTCACATATTCAGGTCTATGAGGTTTAATGACATATACCCACAGATGCTGATTGAGCTGGCCAGTGTCACTGAAAGGACACTCTTAATAATATTTGAAAAGTCGTGGAGCTTAGAGGAGGTTTCTGAGGACTGGAAGAAAAGAAATGTCACCCCTATCTTCAGGAAGGGCAAGGAGGAGGGTCTGGGGAACTACAGACCTGTCAGTCTTAACTCAGTCCTTGGGAAGGTGAAGGAGCAAATCTCCCTGTAAGCCATTTCCAAGCAATCAAGGGCAAGAAGGTGATTTGGACTAATCAGCAGAATTTACAAAGAGGAAATCATGTTTTGCGCACCTGAAGCCTTCTATGACAAAATGACTATCTTGCTAGATGAGGGGATAGCAATTTAGCTAGGCTTTCAATGGTGTCTGCCATAATATCCTTATTGACAAACTCATGCAGTACAAGCCAGGTAGATGCAGACTGAAGTGAACTGAAAACCAGTAGAACTGCCAGGCTCATGGGGTTATCATCAGCAGTGCAACATCCAACTGGAGGCCAGTGACTAGTGGAGTATCTCAGGAGTTAGTGCTGTGGCCAATACCGTCTAAGATCTTCATTCATGACCTGGATGATGGGACAGAGTGCACCCTCATCAAGTTTGCAGATGATAGACAACTAGGAGGAGAGTCTGACACACCAGATGGCTGTGCTGCCATCCAGAGGGTCCTCAACAGACTGGAGAAATGGGGTTGCAGGAACCCCATCTTGCTAAACAAAGAGAAATTCCAAGTCCTACATGTGGAGAATAGCACTATCCACCAGTACTGGCTGGGAACTGACTGACTGGAAAGTAGCTTTGTAAAGAAGGACATGAGATCTTGGGGAACAACCAGCTGCACACGACCTAGCAATACACCCTTGTAGCAAAGAAGACCAACAGTCTCCTTATTTGCATTAGGAGGTTGTTCCTCTCTACTCAGCACCAATGAGACACATCTAGAATGCAGGGTCCAGGACTGGACTCCCAAGCACAAGACAGACATGGACTTCCTGTAGCAAGTCCAGCAAAGAGCCATGAAGATGATTAAGGGTTGGGGGATCTGACATATGAATAGAGGTTGACGAAGCTCAGCCTGGAGAAGGCAAGGCTCAGGGGCATCTCTTCAATGTGCATAAATATCTGATGGGTAAGCGGGCTCAAAGAAGGCTGAGCCGGACTGTCCTCAGTAACCCCACTGACAGGACAAGAGGCAACAGGCTCAAAGTAAAACACATAAAATTCTTAGAAAATGTTAGAAAAAACTTTTCTAACATTTGAGTGGTCAAACACTGAAACAGGCTGTCCAGAGAGGTTGTGGAGTCTCCATTCGTGGAGCTGTTCAGAAGCCTAACTGCACATGGTCCTGAGCAACCCACTCTAGATGTCCCTTTTGTGAGCAGAGGGTTGGACTGTATCATCTCCAGATCTGTCTTCCATCACCAGTTATTCTGTGAGTCTGTGAATCCTGCATTGCTCTTTACGTAACAGTTTTGTCTTGTGTCTTGATAACACTTAACTTGCAAGGACAGTAAAGAGATATTTATCCAGCAAAGCTTCTGCCTTACAGGAACTCTTCACTAGAAACTACTCCATCTGAAAATTATCACACATTTTTTTGAGTCCTGGGATGCTTTTAATGTCATTGTCACAGGCAGGAGCACAGGCTCAATGGACAACATGAGAGACAGAGCAAAGATGTCTATTTAATGGTTGGAAAGCATGGATTTCTTTCCTATGACATTTGGTACATCTGTCATAAGACAAGACTTGAAAGAACAAGATAATATGTTCCAAAAAATATGTGTTGGTAATCCGAGTTACAATACTGGAACAGTTCAGACATTGTAGAGACAAAAAAGACAATGAAAGAAGTGTTGTTCAGCTGCAGTACTTGTGTTTCTCCCTCCTCCCCATCCCCCCCCCAGAGCCCCCACCCAATATTTTTCTAGGCTAGAGATAGCTGAGAAAGGAATTAGAGGCAAAAAATCCTAAATATACTTTAGAAGGATGTATTAACCTTTTCCCCTTCACTTATACGTAGATTTTCCACAGATAGTTTTTTAAGTCTTGTTTCCAGCACAGACTTGAAAGGATGTTCAATCTGATTTGTTATTCTGAACTGAGAGGAACTCATCTGATTTGGTTTCATCTTCTTGTTTTCAATTTGTTTTTCAATTCTTTTTGTATCACCTGAGTTTCAAGTTAAAACAAAACAGAATATTTAGAGTGAGATTCCCCTCTAATCACTTTTCCTTACTTTAAGACAAAATCACTGATTTTTACAGGTTTGCAAGACATCCATGAACCCAAGTAGTTTCACCTCTTAGCAAGCAAGGGCTGAACGTTGAAAAGAAATCTGAAAATGGACAAAACTTTGGGGATCCTGACCTGACCCAGTGCTGTAGATTAATGTAGTTTTGTTCATTTTACCAAGTTATTTCTGTTGTCAATAAAGCTTTACTGCTTTCCTAGTCATGCTGACCTGAGCAGATGAGGCGTTGTCCACGCTTTTTGTTATGTAAACCAGAAACACTAACTAAACTAAATAAATACATGTGATTGCTTGGATAAATATGGTCCTGAGCACAGAAAGCATTTTGTGCATAGTCAGCTACCCTGTGCACTTCCACTGAGATAAACTATCAAGAAAGGGAAAAAAAAAAGTAGCAGTTGCTTTCAGTTCAGCTCAGACACTTTGGTGGTTGCTGAATAAGCAACTTGTATTAGCTAAGAAATCTGCAGGTGTCTCTTCACCATTGCTCAGGGAAGTTTTATTTGTGTTACCAATAACTACAATTATGTTTTGAAATCTCCAAAGGCAGCAATAATTTTCTGCCAATATTTTAACTGTGAGCTTTTAAAATTATCTGAGGCCTGAACAAGAGTAGATGTGAAACACTAACCCCTATCCTGACTGTTCAACCTGTCCTGATAGGAGTCATGAATGAAAACAGCATCAGTCAAAGCATAGTAGTCAGACTGGGAATATAAACATGCAGACTCATCATCATCAGGGAAACACAGAAAAGGAACCCTTAATGGCTAGAATAGACCTAAGAGATATGTAAGTCTAAACTACAAAGTTTTTCAGCTGGAATGGAAAGAGGTTTACAGCAATACATGCCATTTTTTTTCTTTTGAAAACATGGCAGTCAGCTACATCTTCTAATTTTTTTGCAGGGTGAAGAAACCTGAACTTCAGAGAAAGGTTTCTGTGTAGTGCTCATTTGTTTACAACTGGAAGCAAAAGACTTTTCTCATGAGCCCTCAAAGCAAAGTCCTCTGTGAAAGTGTCAGCTGTTCTGCCCTTTATCAGCTCCATCATGTTCTCTTACCAATGTGTATGACCTTTTGAAGCACTGCGTTGATCATGGAGGAAGAATACTGGACTGAACAGTGGATCTCAGCCTTTGGGTTGGCATAGTGAGGAGCTGGGTGGGAAGGAGAAAGATGAGGAGGGTGATAAGTCTGAACCTGAGGATCCAAGCTGCTTTTAGAGATCTGCAAGTCTGCACTGAAGAAGGTATTTGAGAAACCTGAAGCCCAGCTGTGGCTTTTGCTTCTGGGCTTCTAGCTGCAGAATGTGCTCAGTGTGCCCTCACTTTGTCTGATGGGACTGTGGCACAGCAAGCAGGACCTTTTGGTGGGATGCAACTGCACAGGGACCTTAGCTCTTTTGGGGGGTGCTTCTGCCTTTGGAAATGCTGTCTGCCTGCAAATCCTTCCCTCCAAGGGCAAGCTGCATTTCATTATATTTTGCTATCTATCCAAACTGATGTATAAGAACATGTAGATTGTGAAGAAAATATAAAACCAAAGATGATGTGTTTCTTCCCTGTCCTGAGGATCTGATGCAGTTATGCTGCTGGTCAGGTCACCCATAATGAAAGCAGTGTAAGAAGTGAGGAGCACAATCTCATTTATAGAATCACTGAGGTCAGTTCTCAGTAGACTTAGTTGTCAGCTGGGAGGTAAAAACAGTCAACTGTGAGGCTTGTAAAAGGGTTGAAAATATCTTCAAAAATATTCAGCAGATGAGGTCTCACAAGAGAGCTGTATTAATATAAAAACTGTAAACTGAAGAATGTAATTTTCCCTTTGTTGTTAACACTCAGTAGAAACATCAATGGAAATTCAGTTTTACAGTATGATAAAGTCTCAGATTGTCAATTAGACAAGAGGGTCATTGCATTATCTGGCTGGTTCTGCACAATGTTACTGAAGTATCCTGTAAAATATCTGCCTATAAATAAACCCATACAAGCAAAACTGTAATAGCACATTTTACATGGAAGGGTGAAGAATATTTCACATTTTAAACTTAATCTTCAGTGCAACAGTACAAGGAGACGGCAAGTGGTGCGATAGTGCTCTCTGGTGGAAGCACGGCACTGTCTGAATCACCAAGCAAAAGCAGAACCAGCTATCATATGAAGTGTTTTCAGTGCAAGGACGGTAAAAACAGAAATTCAAGCTGCCAGAAGTTGTGCATTCTGCAGAACTATTGAATCTTCTGAACTGCAGATGAGGAGAGGAAAGGAGAGGAGAATGTATCATAGATGACAAATTAAAGTTTAAGCCTATACCTGACAGGATTTTCAAAAGACATTCTTTCTGAGGAAGGACATCAAAGACCTGGTCATACTCACTGTGTTTGGAAGTTCCTTGGTACAATATGAAAGACTGAGACCTAAATATGTCTGTGTTTGTAGCTTCTATTCTCTATTCTGCTATCAGGTAAATGAATGTAGAACTAGCAACTACTCTGAGCCTAAGAGAAAACTTAACAGGCAACATGCTACCTAATCATAAAAAGGTCTTACTGTCATCATTTTAAAAGCATTCATAATTTTCAGCAGAATGAAGAAAGGTGTTAGTGAGAGGGGATGCCAACTCTGTTTACTGTGATTCTTTTATTGACAAGCACATTTCTCAAGGTTTCATTAAAAAGCACAGCCTTGGCTTTATCAGTAGGAAATAACCTACAGAGATAAAACTGATGGGATAAACATACAAATAAATATATGTTAAATCAAATATACATGTACATTTATAAGTTCTTGGAATATATTTTAGAGTACTTCTTAGCATTCGTGCCTACAGGCACTGAATGAGATAGCTTAGTGCCCCATTACTGTTCAGCTCCAAAATACAAAGAAAGGTCTTTCCTGTGCCAAGGGGCTTAAATACTAAGTAGAGGAGAGAAAGGGAGAATCAACATAAAGGACTATTATCTCTTTTGACAGACTTGAAATTTAGGTATAAAGAGCCTGTGTCAGCAAAACACCTAAGCACATGCTTAAGCACATTCAGTTTTTAAAATATTTTTATGTATTTTGCTGAATGGAAACAGCATTAAGCACATTCCTATCATCTTTATTGGATAAGGGTTATTTGACTTGTTTACATGCAAAAAGGACTTCTGAGGCAAAACTAAGAATTTGCCTGGGAGCAGCCCTTTCTAGACGTAGTATCATAAACCACTTAATTTGGAAGTTCTAGTCACCCAGGCAACCTATGCAGTCTATGCAGAGTAAGCAACAGGATTTAGTAAAATTACCTACAGGGGAAAAAAAATTCTTACATTATCCTATTCCAAAATATATGTTGGGAGCCTGGCAGGTAAATTACTGGGGAGGTGTTTAGGATGGAGACATATCTCAAAACTGCAACTGATGATTCCTTTGCCAGAATTACATTGTATGGGTCAATATTTGCTGTACACGTTAATCTCGGCTGAGTATTAACATGAAACAAATGTGTCTCATAGTGATATCTGCCAATATTTAACGGGGAGCTCATACAAACATTTCTCCCTTGACCTTTCATTAACTCTGTTTCAAGGTCCTGTTTCCCTGAACAGAAAAGACTCAGGGCAATGGAAATTTGGACATTTCTTCTTCACTCTCTTGGAATCAAGCAACAGAACAAGCCAACACAAAGTGGAGATGTTATCCCCTTGTTCCAGAATACAATGACAGCCTGGAGTAAGTTTCCTGGTGCAACAGACCACATCTGTACTTAGAGGACAAAGAGACATAGTATTTCTAGATATAGCAGGAATAATTCAACCGTGGGTTAAATTTTTATGATTTTTTTAAATTGTCACTAACACTAAAGCATCTTTATGGAGGCTAATGCAATAACAGTGGAGAAGTGTGAACCTTGAGCAGCAAGAAAATTGTTCCAATCATCCATTTGAATTTGTGGTGTTATTTCTAACTGGACATCCAGACAAATTCCCTCCTGCCTGTGGCCAGATCAATCTTATTGCCCATATGTTTGGTGGTACTGGTAGCTTGGAGAACCAGGTCATGCACAGTCACTGCAGGGCCAACCTGTCTGCCTTCACCTTCTAACTCCCGGATCCTCGCAGGATGCTTACTTTCTTTCCCAGTTGCTGAACAGCAAAGTTGACTATATCACCAGAAATTAATATTAGTTAACTTGTATGAAAAACAAATCACCATGTATATCCTTAACACCATTATTTGTGTTCATTCAAAGGAATTTACGAACTGGATCTTCCAATTTATGCAAAAAAGATGAATGAAGAAGTTTTTTTCCTGGAGCTGAAGGAACTGCCTCTTCAGGGCCCATCTGTTAGTCCCGAGAGATGTCAAACAGCTCTCCATTAAACTATATGGTGATTCAAATTTAAATGTATGTTTTCCGTATCTTTTCAATATTATAACTTTCTGTCTGTGCATTGGGGTACAGGTATGGGTTTGTCTATTTACCCATCAGTGGGTTTGGAAGTTACAAGGGAATTGTTTTTTTCCTTAAAGTACTTGCCTTCCAGGCAGACAGATGAAATCCCATTGAAAGGATCATTCCTATACTGTGATCTGGGTGCTGCAATGTAAAGGATCTAATTTTTTACTGACTTAATTATGTAAACGAAGAGGAAATCATTCGAGGTATTTCCTTGAGAAAATGAATGTATGCACTTCTTCAAGTCATTCACAGAAAAATTCGAAGCAGCAACTAAAAATTCTGTTTGACTTTACTCTGTATTACCACATGGTGGCCACATAACCCCAGCAATGTGGGTTGCTGCTGTAGTAACACAGAAACCATAATTCCAATACCTGTTTTCTATGTACTCTGCACAAAGAGATTTCATCAACAATAAGGTCTTCTGTGCAAGTCCTACAAACTCATTAACATCTTTTCAAAACTCAGTTAATGTAATTCCACAAACTATGCAGTCTTATTATTGGACTGGTTATTTAGACTGAAACTATCTGTAATCAAAATGCTACAAGTCAAAACATAAATGAATGAGAATTGGAAAAAATCTTGTAGAAATCCTCAAATTCCATTTTTCAAGTTCTTCTGAAAATGGTGAATGTACTAATATAAACAATTATATTTTTACATTATTTACATTTTACTTTTAATAAAGTAACATGTAACATAAAGATCATGAACATTTTAATGATGCATTAATTACATCAGTTGCTGTATCAGAATTGGTTTATTTTAAAACAAATATCATGTTTGATATGTCAAAATATTTCTACAGGCACACTTTTATAATTACTACAGTGTTTTCCTGGTTCAGTGCTCAGTACAGCATCCAATGTCCCACCCAGCATCTGGGAATGGCATTCAAGTACTCCAAACACAGCCCACAGAAACGATTCAAAAAGGGCTTGATACATGTTACCTGCTTCCCTGGGATGACTGGGGAATGCCCAAAAGCATGACTTCAGTTGTCAAAATTAATGTCAAAATTCACAAAGAATTACAAAAAAGGCCAAATATATATAAAACAGCAGGAAGTCCACCTGACAGACTTTTAAGTAGAACCAATTGGAGATTATTTTTATTTTTCCCAGAAATACTTTGGCATTTTTGGGAAAAAATCAAAGCCTGAAAAAAATCAAAACTTGAACACTTTCCAGTGAACACACCAAATAGTCAATCAAAAATGCTGCCATGGGACATTGTAAGAATTGTGACCATAATACCACATGCATCCATCATCTGCTGTGAGCAGGGTGTCCTGCAAAATAGTGCTCTGGGTGGGGGTCAAGAACTTATCAGTAGCTGCCCATGCTGCACCATGAAAGAGGTCCTTTGGCCAGGAGCCTGTCCCTGAAACTGGATGGTGACATGAGGCAACTGAACCATATCTCCCATGAGGCACTGGGGCATCATCTCCAAGACAAAGTATTATTTTTTTTTTTACCAAAACCCAGAATCTTTTCAGGTTTAGGCCTTTTTGGTTTTGGGACTAAATAAATATTGAAGTTTTCCACGGAAAGCAAATACTTCTCTCAAAATACTTTCTGTCTCAGTTTTTTTCATTGGAAATAAATTACAAATGGTGGGTTTCAATCTACTCGCAAAGTCTGAGGAACCATCTCAAATAAAATTGGAAAATTTGCTGTTTGAAAGTAACCTTATTTAAAGTTATTAAAACCCTTTAGCCTGCATCACTCGATGTCACAGAGTCAGCAGGAAGAGCTTTCGGAAGGGCTGTCCAGCTTCTTAACCTGTGCAACTTGGTGGAGATGACCCAGCTTTTACGTGGCTGACTCTTACAGATTCCCAAAGCAAGCTAAGGACAACCCAGTGCCTTTCCCAGACTAAGTTGGGGGAACAGGATGCAGATTTGACAAACCACATCTTCTCCATGGCAAAGTCTGATCCCCACTGACCCAGGACCCATTGCATGGTGCATCTGCCCAGGTCTGCCCGCAGGGCCCTTCCCTCTGCCATTTTGTGCTGCAGTTCTTCTCAGGTGATTTTAGCTTCTGCAGACAAATACAAACTGACTATCAGCCCTGACATGGTACTTTCCTTCCTCGCTGCAAAGAGAACAAATTGCAGTTTAGGTGAAAGTGGAACATGGGGTGAACCCAGGTCCCTAGGTGGGTGATCTAGCCCAAAATTCAAGTACCTAGAGAACCAGCGAGTAGGGACATGCTACTTTCTGCAATCATATTTTTCTTTGTAGAAGCCCAGATTTAAAGCACCATGTTTAAAACCATGTTGGTAATTCCCTAGGGAAAAGAGATTGTACACAGAACAAATCCCTTGATGGACATAGTTATTCAGCCAAGGGAGAGAGGACAGGTAGCATGCCGCCAGGGTGGGGACAATTTCTGCCATGTCACAGAGCCAATTCACAATGCCAGAAAACGTCACTGAGAGACTATCACCCTGCAGCTTCCCACACCTTTTTGCCAGGATTTCTGCAGCAGGATATAAAGTAATGGGATTTAGAGCAATGAGAAATTCAAGTTCTTTCTGAAATGGCTTTGTAATAATGAGCATTGTCTCGGAAAACTGGAATCATATCTTGCATATTCCTGAGAAAATGCCTTCATTGAGAAGAGATGCATTTCAGGGAAATACCATTATTGTTTCAGGTTGCCCCTTTGTGTGTTCTGTAAATCTTCAAAGTGGTTGTGACTATAATTCATCTGGGCCGTGGGCAGAAGGAGACATTTCTCCCAAGAGAGGGACAGACTACATGTGTGTGTGGTCCAAGAGAAAGCAGCTTTAATCATGTGCTGAGAGTAATAGGCATTGTACTGTGACTGAATTTACTGTGCTTTCTAGCAGACTCCTTCTGCAGAGAGAAGTGGTGCATTTCAAGCTCTAATCTTTGTTTTGTCTGTAGATTTTCACTCTTTCTATACTAGCTTGATACTAAGGGCCTGATCTTCACAAAATGGGGCCCAAAGTCAGCATCTACTTTTGCAAACTCGAGTGTCTAGCACATGTGAGTCTGAGTGCAAATCAGAAGTGACTCACACTGAGCTCTGGACACGTGGCTCTGCAAAGTTCCTTTATGCTTTTGTGTAAAGATTTTACACAACTGTAATTATGATTCTGAGAATTAGATGCTAGCTTTTTAGTTCAGAGATACATTTTATTCTCATCTCATTGCCAAAGGCAACTGAAATATTGAAGCACAAGCATAGTGCCAACTGTGTGGTTAAATTGAAGTTCCCAGTTCAGCTTTTCTACAGATTTAATTGGCAAAGCTGTAGTCTTTTCAGAACTTTTCAGATTTGGTCATCCTCTTTGTACAAAATTAAAAGAATTAAGGCCAGATCCAAGCATAAAATAACACCATAAGACCCTCATTGTCCTTGTGAAATGGACAAACATGTTGTGTTTTCCTTCAGTTTGATTTACATCATCAGCATTTGGAAGCACAGACATTGTTTAACCGAACCTGCCAAATGTTTTCTATTTAATTACACAATGCAACCACAAACTCTCCTAGGAAGAGAGTTCTTATTTATTTATTTATCTAAGTTGATGAGATACTACTAAATAACTAGACATAATTCTCAGAAAAAAAAAAATAATCTTGAAGTATGCATTTATAAGCACTGTAAGAAAAAAGTTGTTATATGGTTTTGGGTTTTAAAAAATTTATCTGAGAACAAGAAAGAAGGAAGTGCAGAAAATAGGACTGAGGCTTTTTTCTTTAATCACAGTAAGTACAAAAGTCTACAGAAGAATAGGGAGATAATATTGTAGTGAAGTTGTGTGTCATTTTATGCTGCAGAGAGCAAGTAAAGGGCGTGCAACATGCTTCCTCA
This sequence comes from Tyto alba, assembly GCF_018691265.1. Classification (NCBI taxonomy): domain Eukaryota; kingdom Metazoa; phylum Chordata; class Aves; order Strigiformes; family Tytonidae; genus Tyto; species Tyto alba. Next base: position 20,538,313 of record NW_024881282.1, on the reverse strand, counting down.
GTTCTCCTTCTCCTCTCTGTCCTGCTCTGCTCACTGTCTGTCATAGCCAGTCCATCCTGTCACTCTGGAGTTTGGCTTTACTTAGCTCTGAAAAGAAGATGTCTCATTGTCACAAGATGTAACTAGAGCAAGTAGTTCATATTCTTTCAAAGGTAAATTGTACTTTTATGAATGAAAATATCATTTGAAGTTGTATTATCTTGAGTCATAAGTATAATCCTTTAGGGCATAAACTGATCACCAACAGGCTTGACAAAGGAATGTCTTCAGGCGGTGTATTATTACCAGTGATGAGTGATAAATTATGTTATTTTCCATATAGAAGTACTGACTTGCAGTCAAAATGGTCTTTCAAATTATTAGAACACTACAAGGAAGAAATACTGTAATGTCTTTCCAAGAAAGACAGGCTCTTGTACACAAACCATCCACATAACATTGACAAGGCAGTGGGCACTGTGCTGGAGTGACTTTTCACACAGTTTTCAGATTTAAAGGAACATTATAAAGTAACCTTAAATTAATCAGTAAAGAAAGCAAACCTGCTGATCAGAAAAATGAACTCTTTCCTCCTACAAAAACATTCCCTTCAAACTCTTTAGCTCTTAGCCTCTGAAGGTTTGGGATGTATGTCCTTTTGCTTTCCATTGCTTTTGTAATGAGAAAGACAGCTTGACCCTAGTAATTCCTTCTCTTGCATTTTGTTTTTCACAGCTCTCAGGGGCCTTGGGGTGAGCAGTTCCACTCCCGGCCATCACATCCCCTCTTGTCAAACAAAACATCTCAGGGGATTGAGAGCAGTTGTCTCCCGTTGTAGCTCCTGTCAAGAGGAAAATAGACTCACTGGCAGCAAGAGGCTGCTGAGTGCCCATAACCGCTCTGGGGTAGTTGAGTTAGAAAAGAAAACTGGAGTTTTCAAAGCAAAAGTAGTGGTCTGCAGCACACTGAGGCAGGGATACCATCCCAGGGCTGTTGGAAGTCGCCAGGGAGAGGGTAGTTAACAATATCTGTGGCCAGTCTTCAGCAGTCGTAGTGATGCACTGGTGGAGATGGTGGTATTCACTCAGCCCCCAGGAGCTCTCCCCACTCAGAATGGTGACAGCACACATAGGAGTGTCCTCCAGCAGCAAAAAAGGGACAAAGTCCCCAGCTGGGGGTGGAGCAGTGGGGGGGTGGCGGAGCAGTTCCTGAGGGTACCCCAAGACAGCACCATGTGTTGGGTGAGCTCAAAGACTGCAGGGCCAAAAGTGACCAGGCCCCCAAAGCACAGACTCCAGTGTTTGACCTTCCCCAATTCCTCTCTTCCGTGTGCAATTTCCTGAAAAAGGGCGTATCATTCAAAGTGTTTTTAAATAGGTTACACATCCCTCATCGTTATTTTAATTTTAAAATGTTCTGCAGAGCTAATTATTTTTAATGTTGCTTAAAAAAAGAAAAAAAGGTGTGGTAAAATAATATTTTTAACTCTACCAATTTAAATTGAGAAGTCTTATAAAATTACCCACAGTCTTTTGAATTGCAGCTCAGAAAGAGGTATTTCTTTTTATGACACACACTCCCTTCTTTATATAATATTTAACCCACGGAGCTGTAAAGGTTATACGAGCTGCATACTTTAGAAGGTTTATTCCTCATCCCACTGTTATGACACACAAATAAGTGACTAAGTAAGTAAAGCTAAATAAATGAAGCTGGAGAAACACAAGCCAAAGTGAAGTATTGCTCATTCTTAATCCTGCCTCATTTGGGGCACTTCTTTGTGAGAATCCCGAAGTAGCTGAAGATCCCTTCAAAGAAAAGCTAGTTATAGAAAATTTATCCCTAGCGCTCATGTGATCAGGTAATGTACTCGATTCACACAAACAGGTAATCCACAGGGCTGCACTCTAGACGGTTAAGTGGCTTTAACGTAAACTCGTATTGCAGAGGTCTGGAAAGCAGATAAAAGCTTCATTTGTCTTCTGAGCCCTCACCAAAAATCTGCCCGTTATACAGTGCAGACCTGTATGAAAGCTCCTGGTGCCTTTTTGAAGTGGGGGACGGCGCGCTTTCGGCGAGGAGCGGATGACCGGCGTGCTCCCAGCTCGACTCGCCCGCTCCCCACGGCAGCATCAGACCGTGGGCAGGGGCTCTGCTCTGTCACCTGGCATCAGCGAGCTGCCACGGCCGCTCAGTCGGCCCAAAGGCATCGCCATGGGAGGACACATCCCTCGGCTCACAGATAGGGAGAGCAACAAAGGTTTGCTTATGGCTCCTGTGAAAAATAGGGGTTTTGTGTGAGGATATTTATCATCCGCTCATGTCATCGTTCCTGGGTTTCTGGTGACAGTTGTGGCATGGACAGCATACAGAGTCTTTTATCTGTGAATGTTAACATTTCTTTGAAGACTAAGCATGAAATATATTACAACAAGTTTACTGATAGAAGAGCTGGAATGACTTCATAAGAGGAGAGGATCACAGAAACAGACACATAACTGTTTGTGGCCTCTGTTTAGAAAATAAAGCTATGTTCAAAAGCACAAAACTAAACAAATTTTGCATTTGTTTCAGCGGTCTGAAGTTGGGACCCAATACACCCCTCAGTGAAGCCAGCAGGAGTCTTCCCATTGACTTCAATGAGCTTTTCATCCAGACTCTGTTTGGTCTTAAGTTCTTTGTGATTAGACTTCTTTCCTTCTTTCCTGATAGTGCAGACAGGTTTCAATGAAGTTGGCACGTCCGTCACACCCTGAGACATGAGCTTCTGAGAGGGATGCAGGTAGCCAGAGCCACTTCCCTGGGAGCAGGGACAAGCCCTGCTTCCTCCCAGGTGGCTGCGGTGTAAAGCGGTGGGGTACTGTCAGCCTCTGCATCCCCGCTGCCTCCTGCAGCTTCTCGTGCTCTTACAGTTCAGGAGAAATTTTATTTCAGAGCTTGAAATTTTGCAAGTGTCACTGATATTTTCTCTTTTCTTTGAATGCCAGATGTTCTAATATTAAGTAAGTAAACCACCTGATTGACAAAAACACCAGCCTCGAACCTAGTTTTGGGTATATCTTTGAAGTGATGTGCCACAAATCAATTTGCGATTAATGAATGCCCGTGTCATCTAACACGGCCAAATCTGGCAACGTGGTGTTAAAATCTAAACGCAGATGCTGGTAGCTCATGGAGACTGGTAAATACATGTTCAAAATTCATGCTCTGGAAATTCCCTCATTTTAAAAAATGTTTCCTTTCCACTAGGCTTACTGGTTAAGTTTGGGGCAATTTGTGGTGCTGCTGCTGCCTTTAAAATATTGAAAATGTATTTCTGAATGAACTTAATTCATTACTTTGCAATTCTGAGCTTCTGGAATCAAAAGCCCACGTGGGTAGCATGCCACTGAGATATGCTACACCAGTTCTACAGTCTTCGAACCCTTCATGATCTTTTGTGTTTGCTGGTAGGGGCAGCCCACCCAGCGTAAAAAGGCATGCAAACGATTTTAACAGACAAGCATTGTATTGACCAAGGTTTCCAGTGTTAAACTACCCAGAAAGATTTAGACAAATTTTTCCCTATGGTAAAATGCATATGTTAGTTTAAAGATGAAGAGAAATGAAATGTGTTATTTATAGCCTGAAATCTCCTTAATATTACACACATGTGTATTTCACTTAATCATTGTTTTGATAAATGCCCACACTGCTAAACACCTAATGTACAACAGGATGTGGTTCCCACTTAAATTAGCAGATGCTATAGTTTCTGATTGTTAATGATGGACCTGTTTGCCAATAAAAACAACTGATGGATCAGCATGTGTGAGCTACTGAACCTCAGCAAAAGCCCAAACTAATGAGAGAGAGAAAAATGCTTCAGGTCACAGTCAGCAGATGGGAACTAGCCAGATGTCTGTCTGGGGCACGGAAAGTGCAGAATGTATTTAAATATATATCTATGTTTTTATATAGCATCAACCACTGGGAAGTTGAAATACTTGGACTAACCAAAGCAATGGTTTTGAAGTTTACTTTTGCAGTTGGGGGACAAAAATAAACAAAAAGGGTACATCTCTGAATCAGCTATCAGATGGCACTGAAATGGTCATTACATGCGATTTAGAACACAAGAAATAAAATGTTGCAAGTCAGATGAAAGCTGCACTAGGTGATTTTGGCAACATAAGATGCCATCTGTGAGCAGCTGAAAATAAAATTGCGTTTTAATTTTCTCTTATGTTTTTATTAAGCAAGACAAGCTATAAAATGTAACGTCTAAACAACATTTTTTGCAAAACTGTGTAACACATGCAAATGAATGGAGAATAATAGCTAAAAAAGATGAAATCGTGCCATTTCTAGTAAAGAACCAAGTTATACAGTTACATATTAAAAGCTAACCTAGGTAATTTCCTAAACATGCCGGCAGTAAACGTATGATTGAAAATGTCAGGATTTCTAAATCACATGCTACTGCAAAATTACACATATCATATATCTCTGAGTAAAATAAGTAAAACCTACTTATTTTTCACTGAAAAACTTGCACTTCTTCCCAGATTCAGCAACCTGGTCACACTGTCTCTGAGAGATTTATTCATTAGCTAAAAGATACGCAGGTGCTTAAGTGCCTGACTGGACTGGGTCCTATAAGACAAAATTCATTATAAGTAGAAATGCAATTTGTTCATGAATTGAAGCAATTTGAGCATTTCATTTGACTCCTCTATAAATGGAATTTCCCTGTACACAGTTCACAGCAAGCATATTTTTCCACAGGGATCTGATCCAGACCTCACCGGAGTCAACGACCATCTTTCCACTTGCTTTGGTGGGTTCTGGATCCGACCCCAGCTGCAAACAGGGTATGTCTGCCTGCCAGCACAGCCCCCTGCTTCCCCCTCAGTCAGGGTGTTCTCAGCTGACGGGTGTTTTGCCGTTACGTTGAGGGAGCCATAGTACTAAAAAAAGAAGTTGCCATGAGGAAAACAGTTGTGTTGCGCTTTTTGATGTCAACATTGCGCAGGAAATACAGGAGTTTTCCTTTGGAGAACTCCCTCTGACCCCTTAGGACATTTGGGTGCAGAAAGGCCCTAGCAAGGCCAAGATACAGCAGGAGAAAAATGTGGATATTTTTGCCAAAACCTCTCCTCCTGCTGTTGCACCTGGAAGATGGGCTCAGATATATCATAGCAGTGGCAAGAAAATGCTGATAGCAAGTAGGGACAGCGCTGCAGGGCAATGGGAAGGAGGGAAATGGGAGATACCTGGCTGCCAATGTCTTCCTTGTCTGGTGCAAACAACATTGGGTGCAGTATGACACAGATACACCCACACTGGGGGAAGAAGATTGTTGTCAGACAAACACCCATTTCTGTGGCTTTTCCTCCTGCCTTCACACTCTCTTTGCCCAGAAAACATCCCTGTTATTCCAAAGCTACAGCTGTAGGGCAGGAACCTGTATACTGCCTCCCAAAAAGTTTCAGCAAAAAAACACCCCGTGAATCCTATAGTGTCTGTCATGGGGCGTGTGCTTTGTATCATGCACGATACTGTGTCTAAACCATACTCCACTCACTCATTAAACCATCGGAAAGAAAGGTAGAGGTTATTCAAGCACAAGAGAGCTCCTGTTCAATGGTTTGACTGAACAACAATAGAAATCTGCACCTGCACAAGTTTCTGCCAAAACTGATCTCACACAACTGTTGATCTTGATTAAATTCATTAAGCTAGGAGAGATGGATTTCTATACATCTTATTGTGCACGTTTTATGGGTTATGCTCCTGGGTGGAATATAAGGTGGTTTTTGTTCAGGAGACAGTAGGAAAATCATGCTGAGACCCAGGCCTGCTTTAGAATTCAACATATTCAGCAAAAACTTTGGCCAGGACTTATTTTGGACTTCAGTAAAACTCTATTATAGGAGTTTCCGTAAGTTTAAAGGAACTGTCTGAGAGTTTGTATATATTATAAATCCTATTCTGTACAGATTTTGCCTGCAGTAGCAAAGCAGCAACATTTTTCAACAATTCTGGCTTAAGTTATAAAGCTCTATCCTGGAGCGATGAAATTAGAAAAATATTTTACAAAACCAGAACACAGGTCACATATTTGCAATATCTTTCTTTAGCATTAGCCCTCTTTTGAAAGAAGTTTTATGTCACAGCTGCACAGCACACATTGACTGGTTGCATCCAAAATATGGCAAATAAATCAGAGGTTTGTCTATACATTTGATAACATAAGGAAAACCAAAAGGCCTTCCTTGATGATACTTATTCCTCCCTTCTACCCACGCTGTGGGGATGTGTCTTTGTATATGCATATAGAGACATACAGAAACATACAAATCTAATTGCTGCATTTTCACTTTCATTTGATTTACTGTTGTGCAAACAAAAGGCTTGAGACCTGATTATAATCTTACTGAGTTAATCAGGCTGTTTATATCAGTAATTAATCAATGTTGCCTGTAAAGGTTCACAACCTGCCCCAAGGTACTTAATTTACCCTTGCTTTTCACTTTGCATCATCATTTGCATCAGTACAAAGGAAGTGCAAACCCACGTGCTGCTGTATTCTCTGTTCAGCCTTCACTCATTTTGTGCAAAGGCATATGACAACTGAAATCAGTGGTCAGTAAAAATGGCAAAATGAAATAGTAGAGCAGCACAGGGAATTTGTCTTTGTCTGATATGAAATGGGACAGTGGCTTTGCCCATGTCCTGGTGAACAGAAACCCTATCCCACCAAGCTCCCCTGCCAGAGGAGCACCAGGCAGTGCTCCTGTAGCAGATGCGTCAAAAGGAATGGGAATGGGTGACTCCGAAGCATGAGCTCCACTCTATCTATATGGCTTATACAGCTGTGTACTGTCAGAGATGAGAGTCTACAACAGCACACCTTTTGGGGAGGTCTGCCTTCTTGCAACTATGCTGAGGAGAATCTATTGAAAAGAAAAACACCAACAAAAAATAAACAAAATAATAAACAGTTCGCCAGGGCTGATGTTCTGCCACTGAGATTCATGGACATGTTGTGTAAATGTGTGTGCCTAAATGTGCGTATATTTGTGTACGAATGTACATACAGGCTTACAGAGCTAGAAACAACAAGGTGTCACAACAGTGGATAAAGAGTACATTGCTAAATGTATAGCTTAGATCTACTCTGAGATCAGACCAAACTGTTTATAAAGTAATTATTTTAATGTAAGGCAACAGTCTCTGAGATAGAACATGGGTATTGTTTGAGAAGAAGCAAAAAGATTATTCAAGACTCCATACCAAGACAGTACCTTCTCTTCTATAACAATGCCTTTTAAAGCAGGATTAATACATCCATTCAAACTGAAACTTGGGCAGAGTGGGTTATGTGAAAATGAATAAGATATGAAGTGAGTCTACATTTCTTTAAAGGATGTAACATCGGTATTAGTCTAAATAGTTGCTGGGTTCTTGGGTTTTGCAAAATTTAAGAAATCGGTGAATATTTGTTTTAAAAGAACTGTTTCCTGTTAATGTTTTTATGGCAGACTCAGGAAGAGAGCACAGGATTAAAACAGTTTTTGCAAGAAAAAGTGTGAAAACATTTTAGTCCTGACACATTTAGAGCATCAGCTGACCAGAAAACCTGAAATACCACAGGACTAAACAAAAAACAAATAGGAAAAGCGGCAAAAACATTTTCACATATACTGGCACTGAGTACTTGTGCCTGATTTTAAGAACTTAAAAAATAAATTTATTTTTTTAAGGAAAAACCCTACCAGCTCAACCCTTTAATCCTCAGTGTGTTGCCTATTTTTTTGTCCACGTCAGAGCTGACCTCTCCCCCTATTGCTGCCTGTCACCAAATAAAAACATCTTTCAGGCTCTTGACTTGAGAATTATTACCCAGCTACCCAAACTCTGCTCTGCTATGGCCTTTTCTAAGGCAGGATCTGAAGTAATTTCTTAACTGAATAATTGTACATCCAGTTGAAAATTTCTTTGCTACGTTCTGTTATTCTTAGCTAAGGATGGGATGAGTAATCCTGAGGTGGTGCTTATTTCTTTTCGCTTAATACAGACTTACACAATTGACTCACACAAGGTGCTTAACCTTTGGTTAACAAAAGTGAGGTGAGATAAATCCTATATCGTCATGCACTGAATTAAGTTGCCTGGGCTGCAACAGATCAGACATTCAAGAAAGGCCCCACACCAAGATTTAATGTACTCATTGGGAAACATGAGGAGATGTGGGACAAGGGAAATGACTTGGCATTATTTTGAGATCCTTCCAGATAGATGGGGAGGACCCTCCCCTGGGGACATCTGGTCCTAGAAGAGACCACAGGACTGTGCCCAACACCCTTGATCAGAGGAATCAGAGGCAGCTGAGAGCAGCCCAAGGGACAATGGGCATGAAAGCATCCTCTCATTTTATTCAGAGACAAAACTTCCACTGACTCCAGTGATGCAGTTTTTATCTGTTTCCAAAAGACCAACCAGCAGTGACACCCACGCTGTGGTTAAGATGGGTGTATGGAAAATCAACATATTTTCAAAGCAATTTCCATATTTTTAGCATATGGCCCATACAGTGAGCCCTTATTTGGGTCAATGAGAGTTTCTCATGCAGAACAAGCACAGAAAACATGCACAGCCTGTGCCTGAGAGGGGGCATATGCCTGCAATAGCTAAATATTTTAACGGGAGAAACACACTTTAACGAAGGAGCTAACTGCATAAGCCTAGGCAGGTTTTATTGAGGACGTTAATTTACACAAGCTGATTGATTGTGTTCTCATGAAATCTGCCATGCATAATTACTAAAGATGTTAATAAATAGTCAGCAAATCAGAACAGCTGGTTATGATGATATCCAGCTTTTCTAAGAAAAGCCAGACTTTAACCTCACCACCATTAATACTGTGAAACATACTCTGGTCAGTGCATGTGATAGGACACCCTAAATAGATGAATATCCATTGCACTCCTCGTCCTGGATAGTGCAAAAAGACCTAAGGTTGGCATTTTCTTTGATGTGGACCTTCCAGCATAATTGCCTTTAGTTGAAAAAAATAAAACCCAAAGCAAATCCCTATAAATGATGCAAAGGGAGGAAGGGTTTATGTTTTCCTTTGAAGTCATGTGAGATGTTCAGATACAGAGATTGATGCTTCTTGAGAATGTGGTTAGTATGTAGCTGCAGTCAGTTTTCACCACTTCTTTGATAAGAGTGATCTGCTGATCTTATATCAAAACCACAGTTGTGCACACAGAAATTATTATTTTTTTCTGTATATGACATCAAAATGTTTTCATAACTTACACAGCTAAAAACCACCTCTCTTCCATTCACCTTTTGCCTGTTCCAGCTAGCAGTTTTGGAAGTCAGTCCAGCAAATGGCCTGTGTTCTGTCTGTATTGCAAAGGCCAGCAGACCTACTCTCTGCATTTCTTATTTTATTAATTACTGGTGTATTTATTCTGAATTGTGTCCCATCCAATCACATTTTTGCAGAGCTCTCTGTGTCCATGCTTAGCATGCTAATGAAGTGTGGCTACTAAGAGGCTGTTCAGGAACTTCTGCTTGTCAATATATATTATGTGTCAGAAATTGGCTAGTTTGGAGCAGAACCAAAACTGGGGATAAAGTATTGTTATGGCTGGCTGGCAGCTTTGCACCTGAAAAGGACTTAAATTTCCTCAGCAAATAAGGGCCGACATTAAGTTCACAGACTCGCATTCACATAAGCATCACACAGAGCTTTCCCTGGCTGGATGTATCATCCAGCCTCTTTTGACAGGTTGTCTTTCCCAATAGCTGCCTTCCGCATTCAGCTCACAGAACCAAGAGCCTCCACTTCCCTTAATGCTATTGCTGCTATATCTTAATTTCCTCTACACCTAAAACCAGATCTGATGGATTGTCTGTTAAGTATTTATTCCTCTCCACTAGCTAATACAAAAACCTGAGCTTTCACACAGACCTCTGTGTTGTGTAAGACAAACGCCACCTCCTTAGACCAAGGAATTTTGAAGTACATATACAAGGCAAACCACACCCAACAGGACCATTTATTTGGTCAGTGGGAGATCGAAGTGAGAGACTTTGATCTGATTCAGACAGCTGACGACTGTGGTGCAGGTTGTCCCAGACACTGAGAGGAAGCCCTTCCCACTGGATATTTCCCACCCTGGCAAGCTCTCCCTGCTGTTCTGTGTAACTATTCAGTCCGGAGAAAATACCATCAAGGACACCACGGGAAAGGCCCCAACTACTTCTACCCCCTTATTGACCCATGCCATAGTCTTTTTGTGAAGTTGCCTCTATCCAACCAAAGTGAGTACTGGCCAGACTGCCTCTCCTCTCAGCTCTGTGCCCATTACTCCAGACCCTTTGCAGATGCTTACCACACCTCCTTTTGCTCACTGACAGTAGCTTCATCAGATGCTTTGTCATGGTCAAAACCGAGCTGCTTATTTTTTTTGGCAGCTGCTGGTCCAAGGCACAGAAAACCCCAGCCCCACCAAACGTGCCTGCATTGGTCCCACCCCACCACTGGCAGGCTCCAGGCTGCAGACATGACCCACAGGAGGTGGCTTCCAGCCCCACAGCCGGCATTTTGGGAACACCAAGATCCCCCTGAAAAAACCTCGATCCCTAAATCTCAGAGATGACAGATTGCTGCAATTAGCTGTGAGAGTATCCAGCCTCCTTTGTCACCGACAACAGCAGCATCAGGTTTGGAGGTAACAGCAGGCTCCTTTGATAAAGGCCTCCTCCAAATGCCAGCCTGTCACTTCCCGATGGGAGAAGGACTAAAAGCATTTCAAAGGAAGAAAAGCAACAGTGGACAAGTTACATACCTCAGGAAGGTTATTATAAAATGCTGCTTTTATAGTGTAGTGTTTTATTGTTCGTGTTTGGATATAAATCCTAAAAGATAACTTCTGTATTGTAGCATTTGACCTTAAAAATGCAATTTTCTCTTTCCCTGTAGCAGCTCAGCTTGTACCTAACGATCCACTGAAAAAGTTGCAGGAACTTTTTTTATTCGAAAGAACACTTCACATTTTCCCTGGATGACAGACAGTTATGAGTCCCTTCAACTTAGAATTAAATAGGTTGAGTGACAAACAAAAATGTGGACCTGTCTCTTCCCCAGATTAGCAGGTGTTTTCCCTTTTTGTCTCTGTTCCCTATTTTTTCTGATACTCAGACTATGATTATTCTGAATCTGATCTTCAATATATCACAAAATATCATGGCACTCCAGCACTGTGGATGCAATCACCTGTAAATAGTTAATAAAAAATGAAATTCTAATTTCACACAAATGTTATCTGCAAAAATAAAATCTATTTTGTATCTTCTGTTTTGTCTCAATTTTTGAAGGGCTCCATAATATTTTCAGATTCAGAATCTGTGTTACATTTTTCATTTTAAAATCCAGAGAGAAATTATGAAAAATAAAACACATTTGTGACCATATTCCTACCTGCAATACTGCTTAAGACTTTTCAAATGTTGAAAAACAACTCGGACAGTGTCTTTTTTTCTTCTGAAATCTGTGCTGACTGCTGAGAATTTTATCGAGGATGGATGTGAGGAATGATTAGATTGAAAAGCTTCATGGTTTCCACCCATGGACTGAAAAGAAATAAAGCAAAGAGGCTGATTATTTCTCTTCCCACATCCATCATAGTGATTACTGTACTCTGAAAATTGGACAGCCCTGACAAAATTTCTTTTTTTTAACCCCTCTCCATATTACATGAGATTTTATATCATCCCAGAATATGATGAAAAAGAACCAACACAAACAAATTGTTCATTATAAAGACTATGAGAATATATTTTACTGTGTAATCAATAATTTCTTTTTTACTTTATGAAAAAGTGAGCAGACCGGATATCAAAGGATACAGAAGCAATGTGGAAGCCCATGAGGAAGCTCAGGACAAAATGTTAAAGGGAAGTAATTTGACTTGAAAGCAGAAATCTCAAAATGAAGCATGGAACTTGGAATTAAATGATGTTTTGGAAAAAAATAAACCCCATGATTTGATCTGGATCCACTAGAGACAATTTTTAGTGGAACAAGAATGATTTTGTGTTTTTCTTTAAATTGACAAGTTAGAATTATTGATTTTTAAAAAGTCAGTGTTTTGTGGCCATTTCTGTCACTGAGTCCTTATGTCCAGATGTGGAAGCACACCCACCTTCAGTATTATGTGTGTGCTTTTGTACTTCACTTCCCACAGGGCAAGCTCTTCTGCACTATCTTGAAGTAAATATTAGTTAAGTTTACGAGGCTGCTTACTTCATGGTAACTTCTGAATGATTAGTCAGTGAAAAATCACTGCCTAGAGAAAGCAGATGACTATTGAATGAGTTGAAAAACTGTGGCCAGGAAAGTCGAATACATCTAGAAGTCAAGACAACAATGATCAAAACCTGGTGTTCTCCATAGTCTTGTAATTTACCCCATGTCTCCCAGACACCCTGTCCTGCTTTTATGCAGGCACACAAGCATACAGATTTTTCTTGCTGAGATATGAATTCAGGTATTTTCTGGCTTGTGTTAGATAAATTTGGAAACCCTAATCTTCCCTGTCTCCTCTGGTAAGCCCATGCTACTTAAAATACTAGCTCCATACACTGTCTGAATTCTCTCATAAATCTTCTGGTGTTGAGAAATAGCTGGAGATACTTCTTGTATCACAATCTGAATAAATAAAGTTGGTTCTAGATTTGAAAAATTAATTAGAATGTACTTTCTGAGTTTACTCTAAAAGTGCAGAGCTATTTATAAAAAATATTAAGCCACAAAATACCAGTATGTAAGTGTGTTCAGTTTTAAAATACTTTTTGATAGTAAAGAATCCCACACTTCATGAGCTAGAATAGTTCCAGCTGAATGCTCAAATCAAAAGCTGCTCTGCAGAAACTTCTGTAATTAGAAAGTTAGGAGTCTGCAGCTACTGACCAATAATTTGACAGTTAATGTTGCTGCCATGAGACACTTACAAAGCAGAACTATGAAAAAGCTAGTTCCAGTTTCTACTTATGATGATTATACCACTCTGTATTTTGAATCCATTTCATGACATGCTTTATGTACAAATTAGTAAATCGTCACAAATTGGTGTTTCCAAATAAACCTAAAATAACCATTCCATGGGTACAGACACTGAGGAACACAGCAGCTAAGACTAAATTTTACAAGCATGAGTGCAGTAGTTGTGTAATTTCACAAACTTTTATTTTTTTTCATTTTTTGATTGAAAGGAAAAGAAAAAGTCTAGTTCATGCACTTGCCCAGTAGTTTGACTTGGGCCAATCAAGAAAACCTATATTCAGAATAAGAGATTTAATACTTTAAATATTTTTTTCATAAGAGAGATCCATCTGCCTTTTTGACAAGGAACCTCTATCATGGAGGCAATAGATACAAGCTGCATGTACCTCCAAGGAGCGCAGAAGCACTCTTCCTTCATGGTGCAAAGTTTATCTCCAGAAAGAGCGAAACAAGCAAAGCCAGAGCCGACGTGTCTGCCCACTGTCTCAAACTCTTCTCATTCCCAAGTACAACAGGACACAAAAAGTCCAAGGGCTAATGGACTCGTGGTGTAGCAGGGGGTAACCTTGTGGCACCACATTTTTGTTGTGGTCTTCCCTTTCTGTCCCTGGAGCCAAGGAGTTCTCTGGATTAATTAAACATAATATAGGCATGTACAGGAGCTCCAAACAGAAATCAATCTCTACTGTCCTACACACATGTATGAAGACACAGTTTCCAACCCTTCAGAGAGACACTGCAGGTGTTGTGCAGAACTGTCCGCTCTGGTAGGCCATGAATTATAGTGTTACCAAAGCCCATTTTGACTTTACATATGCCTTTGTCACAGTTTTGCTCTCTGGCACCCTTCCACTGAAGAGGTGACTGCTGAAGAATTTGAGACAGATTAAGATTTTAGTTTTAAATTATCCTCCTTCTAGCAAGCAAACTGTAAATTACTGCTTTGCCATGTGGTGGAGCTGGTAGACAGCAGTTGCCAAATTTCACTTTTTTCGCTGTGGAGGTTGTTGCTATGTTTGGAATTTTTCTTTTTTAACAGTTTTCACAACTATGTTTAGTCTGGTAAACTACCTATAAAACTTAATCTTTGCTTTTGTATTTATATCATAAACCCTCAACACTGAGGAAAACTTCAAAGCTTGATTTTTGGAGTGGGAGCTGCCAAGTCTGACGGCAACTTTCCACACCAATGCTTAATGACAACTCATCTATTATTCCATGAAGAGCAATGCCTCTGAAGGGATCTGTAGATCTCATTTTTCAGTCTCTAGATGACAGAAGAACTTCTAGGCCACCACCAGTAACAGTCATCTACAGTAATGCACACAGCATAGCTATAGCTGGAAACACATCCCAGAAATAAAAAATTGTACAGTGTTTTGAGTCTCAGCAAAATTCCTAATTTTCAACATGAGGAGGTTTCATGGATATCAAGTGGATCTAGAGTGCCCCAGTGATGTGCTGATGTGGAGACACGTTCTGGGGTTCTTCAGTTCTGCTCAGCTTTGCAAGGGTCATACTCAGGTGCTCACTTTGATTTAGGACCCAAGCTCCTCCTAGATCTGCACAGTACTTTGGAAAGTCCTTATAGGTTTCTGCCTGCAACTTTTCATATAAATCTTTCCAAATCTGGTCCTAAATGCATAAGAAGTACCTCAGAGAGAAAAAGGTCCTGTGATTAAAATAGCACAGTATAATTCAGAATTACTAATTATATTCCCTGAATTCTCATTAACCATCTGTATTGCCTAAAGCAAGTGGTATAAATTCGCTATGCCTCAGTTTACTCCTTTGTAACACTGGCATAATATTTGCCTCTGTTATAGCACTGCATGTGTAAAAATCCATTTGAAATTCTCAGATAAAAAGTACTTTGAAAGTATATGGTAGTATGGTCATTATTACTTTCAATCTTCACCTCATGTAATTTTCTAGACTATTTATTATTTTACACTTCTCCCACCTCTCAATACAGTAGCCAACTGTTTCATTCCTGAGAAACTGCATTTTAGAGCATTTCATAGAGGTGTTGGTGGCATATGGTCAAATTCCAGTATGACCAGTTTTCCAACTGAAATTCTCCCAATAGTTTAAAGTGGATTAAGTATTTTTCTCTTCCTCTAATGTTTTCAGCAAGGCTATCAACCATGAAATACCCTTTGCATTTCATTCCTATGTAGCTATGCAGTAGTGAACCGAGTTTATGTTTCTGACTGTTTTGAGTACAAAGTAGTTTGAGTTATTTGGGGAAATGCAAGACAAAATTAATAATACTGACACTGTGTATAAAATACCAGTGTTTGAAACTACATTTGTGAATAACTGTTTTATTTCAGATTTCTTATGGGCTGGTCCTTGCACATTAAAAGAAGACTTATATCCTGTCCAATCTCATGTGTGCATTTTAAATTATGGAATGAAACAGAAATTCACCTTCGTCTTTTCCTTTCCTGCATTCCCATAGCGTTTTTTAAAAGTCCCATTTGTTAAAAAAAGACGTTATGCACAGTTTATAATGTGGATTGACTCAAACAGTGAGAATTTGTTGGATGCTAGATTTGTTTGGGCTATGACAGAATGCTCTTTCAAAGCCTATTAAGATGAGTACACAAGTTCTGTTAACTTTTAATGTGTCACTAAAATTTTTGTGTCTGGAGAAGAACAAGGTACTTACATTTAAAAATCCCCAGACAAAGCCATACCACAAAACCCAGCAATACTCCGTGTCTACTTGTGGTCTGTTGTAAGATAAATGATGACAGCAAAATTCAGATTTAAAACTGAAGTTTGAGTTTGAACTATCAAGAAGTTCATTTGGGTCTGGAAATACTAGCTGATCTCATGTTTACATAAACTGCAATGACAAAGTATATCTGTGGATTAAAGAATTAGGGCCAGATTTTCAGCTAGTGCAAATTGCGGTAGGTCCAGTGAACCCAAAAGAAATAAACTGATTTATGCCTCTTATAACAAAAAATTTATTTGCATTATTTGTTCAGAGAAAAAAAACTTTTTAAACTCTTCATATATACATTTGCATGGATTCAATTGTAACACAAATGTTTAAAAACTGTGGATCACTTCAAGGTCACCTTCGAAAATGTGTTTATTGTATATGAGTCGACCATGTGTAAAATGAGGACATATTCTTACTGTATAAGAACACATTGAAGTAAGCTGCACATTTCTCTACCCCTTTGATATATATTTAAATGGCTTCATCCCAAGATGACCTTTAAAGGTTAATTTAAAACAAGACTTGATCTTTTTCTTTTTTTTTTTTTTTTTTTTTGTTATTTGCTTTAAAAAAAGAGTTTATGTAGGACATGTTGTTCACTTGATGTTAAATCTCATCTTACAAGGGTGTTCTGGAATGTGTTGGAATAAATCTCAGCAGTCATATTCCCTGAATAATAGCTAAATGTTTGTGAGTGCAATAGGAGGTATAGTTCAAAATCTTTCAAGACTAGAAAAAAGCAGTGTTATTTTAAGACTCAAATACTTAGCGCTTTCCTGTTTTCTCTCAGCATTGTATCAGTAGGTACATTCTTTAAAAGCAATCACATCTTGGTTTCTTTAGTCTGCAGAAACCCCATCTGTGTATGCTTCTGATAGAAACCAGATTCTGCACAGTGGAATCTACTGGAGCAACGTGTCTGCAACTTGCTTGTGCATATTCTCCACCTCATTTGCATATAAATTACATAACGTATAGCATAGGGACTGCTTTGTCCCCTCAATGGGGAGGTCATTCTGGGAGAAGGGGGCGCAGTGGTGAAAGCTGCCCCTGGCCCACGCTGGCCCCGAGGAGGCACAGGGTGCCCATCAACGCCCAAGAACTGGCAAGGTCTGCAGAGACAGGCTTGGCACCAACCCAGAAGGCAGCGGCGCCCATCTGGGGTTTTCCCTAGAACATGTGTGCTGATGGCTGGTGTGGGACATGGACAGAGGTGCAGCGTGGTTGGGAAGGCAGCAGCCACAGCACGCTGTTGTTCAGGCATGAATTCCTCAGTTGGCATGGTTGCCCTAAAGCCCTTTATATCTGTGTGATCCCCATCTCTCTTCTTAGCTTTAAAAGTACTTCCTTGAGTGGTGTAATCATGGGGCAATTTTCCTCTCATGCCGAGTTTAGATACTGTATATACTACTTATATGTTGACTTGGGTGACATTGTTTCCCAGTTCCCAGTGAGATAGGGATCAGACCACCTCTGTGCAGCTCAAAGACCAAAGCACTGCGCCAGACAGCACGAGATTTCTTCAGAGCATTTTGGAAGTGGAAATTGAAGTCCTTTGAGGATTAACATTTTGTTAGATGGGGAGATGAACCCCAAAACACAACATCCTGAAATTGCTCAGCTGTTGTTCATCGCTGAAGGTTTGAAGGCAAAGATTGCAATCTGTTCGTGCTCTATCTGCCTGCCGTACAGTTTGAAGAACAACAAGCAAGACAGGTCAGCACTGGCCCCCCTTTTCTCTGTCTGTGTAACCTGGTATTAGTGAAAGAAAGCAAAAAGGTTTGAAATCCTACTTGAAGCGGATACTGGTTACTTAAGTCAGCATTATGTTCAGTAACAACAGACACAGCTGTCTTGACCACACACAGACCATTTTAGCAATTGCCAAAGTGCAACGCTCGTTATGCAGCCAAGTCTTAAATTATGGTAAGCAATGAAATAACCAAAGATGTTTTAAAAGAAAGCACATCAGTTCCATTAATATGAAATTTACCTTTCAGATAATTCTTGACTTGTAACAAAAGTACATTTGCCAGTTTTGTGAGCAACACGACTACAGAAAGTAAAAATTACTTCATAAAAGTAAGTTAGCCAGGATTTTATGTGAATGGGACTTAATGACTATGTAATTATAATTTCTAAGTGCATGTAATTATTAAAATAGAAACAGACACACAGTCTTCTCATTTCTGTAGTTTTTCATAGGCTGCTTTTTCTTTTTTTTTTTTTTTTTTTTAATCAGATTCTCAATGAAAATGCATACCACTCTCAAGGCTTGGAAGGACGTCAAATTTAGGCTTCAGCTCAGCAGAGAATTTGAGCATGTGTGTATAATTGAGCATGGACTTAAGCTCCTTGCTGAGTCTGAATCCTAAGAAAGGTACACAGAACTTTTCAGTGAATTTTGGTATTTTCAAATATTTTGAGCTGGGAAAGGATGAATTTGGATTTGACCAAACTGCTTTAGTTGCATGTAGTTTTGCCATGTAGTCCTTTAGGGTGGGGGGGAATTTTTTTCCAGGTTCCTTCTACTCAAACTCCTTCTACTTAAAACGGTAATAATACTTTCCTGTTGGCCTTTAAAATTCAATCAATCCTGGGGATAAAATGGAGACTAAAACATTACACAAGGCCACATCACTACCAAATAAATCAATGAAAGAGAGAATTACAATCCAATGATTTCACAGAAATGTATGAAATATGTGTGCTGTCTAACCTTGTCCAAGCTCCTGGAAGCACACAGGATCCTAACTGCTTCTCTAAATCTGACTTTCCTCTCTCTGCAGGCCTTACCTCTCCTGCGGGCTTCTCCTTCAAGGTAGATCCAGAAGCTACGTAGCATCAAAGGATAGCATCAAATCTCTGCATATGAAGGATATTGTCACTTCTGCATTGCTTCTATACCATCAACAGAAAGTCCATCCCCCGTTCCTATCTGCATGCCTGCACTAGTTTCATCTGTCAACATTAAGCACAAAGCAGTCTAACAGCCCATGGGGGAAGGCACACTTCACCAAGGTGGGCCAAGTTTGGCTTCTGCCTGCAGCCACTGAATGGAATGAAAATGTAGCAAAGGAATAGCTCATATTTTGAGGTCAGTAATTTTCCCCCTTTCATTCTGGACTTCCGAAAGGTAACAGCACAGTGCCAGGACTGAAGTAAATGGCAGCTGTAGACAGACTTCAGCTGCCTCGCAACTGCTACCTTGGCTTGGGACTACCTAAAAAAAAAGGCGATGCTTTTGCAGTAGTATGAACTGAGTCATGGATGAACCCCTCCTTTTTGCCCACAGAGGTGAGCTGTAGGTGCAACCTGCATGGTGGACAGCACCTCATCAGCATTGCTGGGGACTGATAAAATTGAAGAGTTTATTAAGTTTCCCTGTAGCCCTGCTCAACTTAAAAAGGGACAGCCACTTCTCACTGCCATCTCCCTCTTTCATTACCTTTTAAAGTCTGTATAATTAATTTATGTTATTGATCTCCCCCAAAGCAGATGTACTTCTTTTCTAAATAAAATTTTCTTTAATAAAAGGGAGTACCACAAAACACAGCATCCTGTCATTATTGGAAAAAAAAAATTCTTTGTATATCACTTACAACTGTTGAAAAACTGCAAAAGAAAAATTATGTCATCATGATGTGTCTGTCCCTTCAAAAAGTACAGCTTGTTTACAAAATGCTCAATATTATGTATTGTGACAGTTGCTATGGTAATAACTTTTTCCCCCCTGTATAGCAAAGTAATTAGTTATGAAAACTTATGGACATTGTTAGTAGGTTAGTCAGTGTTTGCTGACACTTTTGGGTTCAGGTTTTGTTTTTCCCAAGATATGCATATTTGTTGCACCAAGTATGGTCAGCCCTGAGCAATCTGAGAGGTGATCATCTCTGCTGCAGGAGACAGAGAGAAAGAGATGTGGTGAGGTCCAGGAAATAGCACATTCAAAAGACAAACATAGCCTTCTATTTTCCCATACTTTCCACCGAGCAATGATCATGGAGCAGATCCCGCCTGACATAGGGCAATGAATCTCAGCGATGGGTTTCCAAATCAGAGATGTCTGGGGAAGGGTGTCCAGGGTTCAGTGCACGTGACCTTCCAGTAGAGTTGTCTCAAGTGCATTCCTACCCTCAGCATTGCAGGCTGTAAAACCTAGAGCAAAACAGAACCAGAAACAATTTATTTCAGAATATGATTTTACCAGTGCAGTGGGAACTTACCCTGTGGTTTTTCTATGATAACTGGACCTGAATGCATAAACAGGCTTAAGAGAAAACTTCTTAAGGCACATGGTCTGTACAGCTCCACCGTTGGGAGACACCATCCAAGCACATGTATTTGGGTGTCCACGTGCCGGTCATTGTGCTTTGAACTTTGCTTTGTCCCAGAAGGCTGCAGCAACTCTCTGGAGAGACTGCCCAGGATGCCTCCCGGGCACAGGCTGTTTGCTCTCTCCTGGTGGCACTGACACACTGCAGTACTGAAGCCCCGGGCCACCGTGCTGGTGCTGAGCCCAAGGACTCCCCGGTACCTTCATTACACTTTCTTCTCAGCTCCAGTTATGAAGTGGTGTAGGTTTGCAGGTTACTATTTCAAGGGTGTTTGTCAGTAGAGGTATACAAAGAAAAAGATTGCAAAGTTCTTTAAGTAATAACTCATGGCTTTATTTACTACAGGAAATTTTTAAATGTAGACCAAATTGTATATTTAGGTACATTTCATTGCCTCATATCTGGAAGTGTTAGAGGCCGCTGCATCGCCCAAGATCCTTCATCTCTCTCCATCTTTTGCATGTTGCCTCCCGCTCCTGAACATGGGAGAGTGTTTCTCTGTTTCTTTTCTTCAATTCACTTTCTAAAGTAGCCAATTAAGGCCCTCATCAAAAAATAAACAAATATATTCTACTCTCATTTATTAGTAAACCTCCTGTTCCACCTCAATGTGCAACAAAATCCAGATGATATGTCGCGTAATACCTTCACTGGTTTGATTCAGACTTGAAAAGTAGGTTTAGCCTGAACTCCAGACAACTGTGAGTCCATTAGTGGCCTCCACGTGAAGTGTCCAGTATCAAACAGAATTCACAAATTACACTTAACTTCTCCCATAATTAAATTTCTTCACTCTTCCTCTTAGGTCTCTGGAAAAACATGAGGAGATTTTTCTGTTTTTTTTTTGTTTTTTTTTTTTTCTGTTGTTGTTGTTGTGTGTTTTTTTTTTTTTTTTTTTTTTCTCTGACTTAGAAGAGCTGATAAAATATGGAACATTCACACGAAAAACAGGGAGAGTACTTAGCTCTCCTTGAGTTAAAAGCTACTGTGGGCTCCATAGTAGCCCAAAAAAGGGAAAGGGTGGTGGAGACACCAACACAGAGCAGAACCACTGGCACCAGCAGGAAGAAGTTGAAGAAAACTGATGAGGATGCTGGGAGGACCAGATGGGGTTAAAAGCACTGTTGCCTGGGAGAGAAAAGAGTCTCCACCATGGAGGAGGATGGTGCAGAGCCCATGGGAAGGTATTGCAGGGACTGAAGGGAGCTACTAGCAGGAGTGAGAGCAGATCAGGAGCAGCCCATAGGTATCAGAGCGGCAGATCAGGACAAGGACGAAGCAGTTGGTATGGCTGTGCCTCACCTGCTGGCCTCTGAAAGACAAGCGGTTGCTTACCCCTCAAATTATCCCTTACTTCACATTTTTTCAGCCTGCATGTGGGAACTGAGCCCTGCCATTTTAAGTTAAAGGCAGTTATGTGAGCATCACGGGTGTAATGTAAGGATTTCAGCGGCAATACCTCAGCATACCGAGGTGATTCTTTGACATCTATTTCAAGATCACTCTAAGTGCTTGACAATATGGCAGAATTTAGTTTCTGCATTAGTCAAATGCCTTATTGGTGTAAATAGACACAGTCACACTCACTGCAGTAGGATTTGGTGTATTTATATCAGTGGGGAATTTCTTTCCATTTAGTCAGCCTTTAAAGAAAAGAATAGACCAGAGGAAAATACAGTTTTTTCTCTACTTATCCATCAGTTTTTAAACATAAACATATTTCCTCTTATGCTGTAGTATTTTAAAACCAGAACAAAGAGCTGGGGAAAGTAGGCACAGCTATGTGCTAATTTATAACTGCTCAGAGTAAAAGGCAGCTCCAGCTGACAGTAGCTTCAAAAAAATTGTGCCTCTTGTAAATTAGGGTAAGGGAACTGATCACTGAAGGTAAACAGGTGATGAAATACTTCATTAGTACCTCATTTGTAATTTATGTCTGCTGAAGTAGTTGACAAAGAATCAAAACGTAAGTGGTAGATTTCTCAGAAGTGCAGCCTTTGAGGTCACTGAAGTGGATTAATTATAACCCAGTGTAAAGCACAGCCTGTCTCTGTGTCAATTACCAGTATTTGATAACTGAAATTATGTCAAGCTCTGTTCTTCTTCAAGATGCAGCCACACATTTTAAAATCATTATGACTGTAAGCATGAGCTTCACATAGCTAATGAGTTCAGCTCATTTATTAAAGTTCATTTTGACTTAGCAGATAGTTGAGATTCAGAGGGGAGTGGGTAGCAAGGGATCCAGTTCTGCAAAAATAAACGCCTTTCCGTATCCCTTCTCCCAATCCTGTTCAGGAGAAACAAATTTAGTTCACTTGCCAAAGAATCATTTAAATGTACTATAGAAGAAAGTGTTGAGGGAGTCAACTGCTATTAAATATGACCTGCTTCTAATGGCTATCAGAGCTCCAATTGTTCAGTGAAAATGCTGGGCTTAATGGACTACCTGCTGTTCATATTCATAATAACAAATGACTGATAATGTACCTCCACCACATCTTGGGATTTTCTTTCCCCTCTTCCTCTCTTTTTCCCACTCTTCCCTGGAACTGAACAAGTATTGGGTAGGGTTCGATAGCATCTGTTCGTATGTTATCAAAACCTACCACACGCTCTTTGGTGAGTAACTCTATCTTGCCATGGCTATGCAATCTGCTGTCAGCGCAGCAGGCAGGCAGCGCACGCTCCCTGCATCCTGACCTGCAGCAGCACTGCCTGCACACGGTAAGCAAACTTTGAAAGCAATGGCTTTGGGTTTGGTTTCATTTTCTGATGCAAAATCAGCTAATGGACTGGGTTGGCATCTGATCGCCAGGACACCAACTTCGCTGAGTGTTCCCGTGTGCACTTTATGCTCAGCGTAGCTTCTGCACCAGGGCCCATGACCAGCCGTAGCTGGTGCTGCAGATTTCCACCTCTGGGAGAAATGAGGCCAGATCTTGGCTGTACTATCAAACAGAACAGCTCCGGCTTCAGCTGAGGTCAGTCTTTGACCAGAGGCTAAGGACCAGCGTTTGGTCTAGTGAGATATTCTTTCACTGTTCCCTGCTTTCACCTGAAGTGCCTCAGTTGCAAATGTCTCTTAATGAAGTAACTAATAACATACGATCCTGTTGCATAGGTAATTCCTTATTCTTTTTGCTCTAACTAAATGACATACAGTCTGGGGTCAGACAGTGTTTTCAATGGAATCTTGCGTTTATCATGACTGTAACTTTATACAGAACCATATTCCAATATTCATCAGCAATCTTTTAAGAAAGCAACAAGTTAATTCTTTGAGGTGGACACAGTATAGTCAGAAGATTTTCTTCCAAATAATAAATTTCTTTTTAAGATTAACAACATGTGGTGCTAATGTTTAAAGTACAAATTTTAGTTTGTCAGTGCAACTCATCATTCCTTATTACACATTGTGAAATAATTTTAAGATTCTTTGTGCATCTTTAAGCCAAAAGAATATCTGACAACCACCCAATACCTCTACTACAGAGTCCAGAGTAAGTATACAGCTGTGACCTAAGCCATAGATGTCTAACCTGAACCTCAAGAAAATAATTGAGGAAGAGATTTATTTGTGTCTCTCATTTAATAACACTCTATTTTCCAATGGAATCGATCACTCCGATTTGCATCAGATTGCTGTTTATGTCTTTACTACCAGGATAGCATGTTTGTTAATTTTAGAAACACTTAAATGGATTAGGTATGTGGAGAGATAGATTGAGCAGAATATTCACCACAGGGTGGCTTTCTGGCCCTACTGAAATCAGGAGAAGTTATAACATCTACGTCAATGCATATGGGATTTCAAATCTCATATTTTAAACTCCACTGTTTCAGGGAAAATATTTTATTGGATAAACAGCCAGAATGTTGAAACAATCCCTCCCTAAATATTTTGCAGCAATAATGACACTGATTTCTCCATGGCGTCAATCAAACTGAAACACTTAAAAATAGTCATTTCAATATAAGTAAAAATGTGCTACAGATTGGAAATGAGGAAAGAGAACTGGTATGAGGGGTATTATAAGCTATGTCTAGACTTACCTGCTAGGAAAAAATGATGGCTCCTGTCCAGCCCACACCTCCAGTTTTCTTTTTTGTGGAAACCAGATTGTGGGAAGGTGGGAGGGAAGAAGGAAGGACAGCTGGTGTATGCCTGTGTTTCGTTCCAGTAGGGAGCTGGGATGTGAGAATATGCAACTGGAAAGTGGAAAAATCTCCCCACATCCCTCACCTAGATACAGCTAAGTGCCCACAGTGACCAAGGAAATGGCTTTCTCAAAGGAATTCAAAAGTGTTTCCATTTTTTCCACTCATTTGGTTAAATACAGCTTTGTAGACTCAGACTTTTCAAAAAGCTGGGCAATAGAAGGGTTTATTTCCTTGTGTGTCACCATGTTAATGGTACTACATTTGAGACGAGCTTAATAACTTTGATGATTCAAAGCCAGGATTTTAAGAAGGTGCAGGAACAGATTTGAAAACTCTTTGTGTTCTCAAATGAGCTCCTACATGTTGCCAGAGTAATGGGCACGTTGCAAAAACAATTCCCACCGTCTGTCTCCCAGTTCCAATTCTGCCACCTGAGCTCAGAGTTTCAACACAATGTCAGGGCTTAAACTTTTGAGGCCTTGCAAAAAAAGGTTTTATGACGAAATCTGAACTAGACACTGATTAAGAAATGCAGACAGAACAAATCGAGCTTTTCTAGGCTGCTGCTCACACTTTCTGCCCCTTTTAAGCAGATATTTATCCATGGCTGGTAGAAATTTGTGTACCTCTAGAAAAGGTGTGTGACTGCACCAGTCTGGAGAGGGGCGAGACAGCTGGCCCAGTGGGATGGGTCAGGCAGAAGCAGATGGCCCTGAGCGGCCAGACTGGCGTGGGGACAGATGGCAACACGGGACAGCTCGGGAAAGGGGACATATGGCAACATGGGATTGGCAGGAGCACAAATCCTTACGCTGGGCCCAATTATGGGCCTGGTGGGTCTGGATTTTCCTGGGAGAAAGTAAAAGGGCTTCTACATCTTCCCGTCCCTCGTCAGACTTGGGCAGGGATGCCATGGACTGCAGGATGCGGCCGCGGCTGTGTGCTGTACAGTCCGGACTGTGATGTCAGCCACTGCGGACTGCTGAGCCTTTCTGAATGTTTTTTCAGAATATGCCATTTCAGCAGCTAACAAGTTTTGACCATTCTTACACACACTTACATGTTTTGATTTTCATCAGTGCACGGTTCATCAGAAGTAAAAAAGGATAAAAGGCAACATGTGCACCGCTGAGATTTAATGGGCTGATTCAGCATGCTGTTGCGTCCTTTGAGACATGGAAGAAAAATGAATTTATCTGTTCATCATCCTAGAGAGCTGACACATAATAAGTATCAAAAATACTTAACACACAGAAAAACATGAAAACATGTAACACCGTAATATACCTATTGTATATTCTCCCTCCCACTTTCCTTATTTTTGGGATGGTAAAGACACTATACCAGGAAATTTGCTTCAATTCTGAAGGAGCTTTTTAGGCATAAATATTTTTTCACCGCTAACCACTAACTACCACTTTGCACATGTAGAGCATAATTAAGAAGAATAATAAATTAGGAGTTGGATGTCTTCCCATGTCATTTTGAATACAGGAGGCAAAATTAAAGAGCTTTACATCGTGAACGTTATGGAATGTGCTTATATACACAAGCCTAATATTTGTCAGTATGCCTCCTGTATTTTTTTGCCTTAATACAAGCTGTCCACCCAGAAATGACATCTTTTGGGCATATTTTTTAAATAGATGCAGGGCAAGTAATTTAGTTTGGTCACATTAAACTGCTGAAGGACTCCATAGATAGCACATACAGCACAGCCTGCTTCCCTGGTGAGAACAGGATGAGATTTTTTATAGACAACATTAAGTGTATTGAGAAAATTGCATTCGCTGTATTACACTGTACCTTTTATAATTATTGTCATTGCATTTTTCACTTTTCCAGCATACTTCATCATCTCTTTCATCACCTCTTTTATTCAGTACACTACTAAAAGAGCAACATCCATTACAGAGGTATACGAATTAATTAACTTGCAGCAGTTGTGATCTCTGGAAACTGAATATAACAGATTTGGTGGTCCTATCACTGAGATCAATTTCCTGTCCATGGACAAGAGTACGCAATCACAGAATACTGTAGATTGAATCTCTTGTTAATAGGATTAATTTCCTTTTTTTAGAAGGAGGGGAAAGAAGTGGTGATACAGTTAAAAATGATGCTTGGGAAGATATTTCATTTATTCTAAAAGACACTACCCTAAACTGTGAAATTCATGTAGAGATGTAGATCTGGACTGCTCCAAACATGCAGTGGTGTTCAGAAATGGATTTTTGTGATCCTATCTTAGCTAGATAGAATCAATGTTAAGATGGAGATTTGCACTCTGAAATCCCTCTGAGCCAGGTTTGCTGATACCTGCTACTTCCTTTTATTTCTTGTGAAAGAGGATTTTCACAGTTATTATAAGGGAATTATTTTAGTCATTCAGGAAATACAAAGGGTTTTATAGTGTAGGTCTTATAAGGAGTATATATTTGCATGATGACACCCTTGAAAGACTAAAAGTTAGTCTTACTGCATTTGCTTTGCGTACTAGGATGATAAATATGTCTGGGTTTCCTAGCAATAAAAATACACCGAGAACCTCATGTAACTATCCATCAATAGCATGATTTTATTGGATACTGGATATTATCTTTGAGATGATACATATCTTTATGAATACTCAATTATCTTTCTTTATCAGACTGGTCTCCAAACACTGAAAGGTCAGAGTCATACCTGATGTGTGTTGGGATAGTGGCACTCAAACAGATAGAGCTATGATGTCTGACAGCCACTGATGAGTTGACTGAAGATTTAAGTTTGACAATTATTTTGCCTAATACAATTTATTTAAAAAGATGGATTTCTTTAACAGGGTCCATTCTTATTCCCTACATTTCCCATAGGTTTTAAGTAAGGTCTATCTAAACTCAGATTATTTTTTTTTTTTTCTTTTTATGCAAGAATGTTTTCCTATAGTTTGGGAAGACTGTCCTTGTATTTCATAGCTGTAAAATGTCTCTTAGTATCACTGTCCTACTTGTTACAAATGTATGTATTCTGCTCCATTTGAGTGACCTTTGGATGATACCAAGAAGTTATAGAGCTTATAAGGTAAAATCCCTCTGTAGAAACATCCTGAATCATTTTCCTGTGGGAAGAGGGCTTCCCCACCTGCAATTTTGATAGGATGTTTGTTGCCTCAGGAGAATGACAGAGAAGATTCATGATTTATTTTGGTAGTTTGAGGCTACATTCTGCCCACTGCATTCAAAAGGCTCAAAATCCACAAAATATAAGAATTAAAATAAGTGTTTTCATAAGCAAAGCACCATGGTTAGTCATGATGCTTCCAATCTGCAACATCCCAGAAAGATGAATGACCTTGCTCATATTTGTTATTTTAATTTTTCTAAGGGATGTATGATGAATGAGATTTTCCAAACATATTCATGAATAATAATATAATTTTAATGATATTGCATCTTTGCATACAGCAGATGATTATAAATATTGCCAATGGGGACTGATAACCAGGTCCTGTAACTGAAAGCATGTCTAAAAGAAATACTATAGCATGGCTTTGCACATTTCAGGACTACCCAGAAACCAATATCTCTCCTGAAAATGGTAGACTGCCTACAGCTATCATTCCAGCTATTTCTGAGTAATGGTAATAGCTCTGGAATGACATCTGACTTGAAGCAGTCAGGTATTAAAATACCAGACAAGCACGGCTGCCTGTACCTGACTGTACTACAGGAGCAGTGATCTGTGGCAAACTGCCATGGTATTATGTCCCTTTAAGATGTAACCTCTCCAAAAGGCAAAAGTTCAAGTAGGCTTGGTATTGGTATTATAACCAGCTTTAGCAGGGAGTTCTATGGGGTTTTCCCCCTTCTTTTAGCAGTTGCCCAAGTATTGGTGAAGTACTGGAAACAGATATGTAAGAAAAATTACATAAATTCAATTTAGAGCATTTCAATGTAAATATGAACTCCCACAAAACCTAATTTAATTAGAAGTGTAGATTAAGCTAAAAGTCTGACTTCTTTGAAGATAATGGTGAAAATCCCACTGACATTGTTTCATTTAATCTGTTCTGTCTTCTCAGTCCTATGTAACTACTGAGCTTCTTTCTGGGTCTGTTTTTTTTTTGTTTTTTTTTTTTTTTTTTTTTTAAAATAATGGAAATAACTTAGATGAAATTAAATCTTAATTTTCTTGGGCATAATCCACGAGCCTCAGGAATAGCTGATGAAATATGCTTGCATTTTTAACCAATTGTACTAATCCAGTCAACACCATAATTGCACTCAGAATCCCTTAGGCCTAATTTGAGTGTAAGGAAAAGCTACTGTGCTATTGTTAAACTCCTTGGGTTTAATTTTTTACCAGCCAATAATTACAAAACACAGGAAATGACATGGTGAATGATGGAACTATTTTGAAGTGCAAATTTATGAAGCAGCTGCATCAAATAAAGTGGTAATTTAATTAGGTTTATGTCCTAAAGCTGAGGTGTAGTGAAGAACATTTCTGAGATACAAGCTAATTCAAATCTGGAATAGTAATCCCACATTTAGTAATTTCAGTGCTATAGCTCAGTTAATTACAGCATATTAGCAAAATAATGAGATAATTAATCTTCAAATGCAGTTCTTGTCTACATGCATATTACAGAAGAATTTGACTTATCCTTTCTTTGTATGTTTTTCCAAGAACAAGTTATGACTAATTTAACCTAGAGAAACCCTTCCTCACCAAAATACCTAGATTTTTTTCTTTTCCAAACCTATCAGGTTTCAGACAACTCATTCTTTGTTTAAACGAGAAAATACTTTCATAATAGAATCTGTGGGAAGAATCTCAAAAGGTATTAAGTTCATTTTATTTGTCAGTTAAAGACTACTGCATCTACTGCTTTTGCTTTTATAAGTAAAACATACAGACTATTGCCGAGCCATTTAATCTGTCCTACTCTAGTTTTATTTGTAGTACAGTGGTTTCTATCTGCGCTTTGAAAACACGTGCTTTTACAAGTAAATAGCTGTTGGCACACTGCATGCAATGTATTTTATACATTAAGCATAGTACCAGAAAATAATACCTTTTCAGAAATGTTGATAGTCATAACTTTAGCAGATTGATCAGTGAAGTATTTACTTTATATTTTATAAATATTAGTATAAATATTAATTTTATATTGTGTGTCTTCCATTTTGTCCACAGAACACTCAGCATCACCTTAAATATATACATACTTTTTGTTCCTGCTTGTCTGTATACTCAGCTACAAAAGGCAACTATTGTATGACAAGTGTGCTTCAATCTTTTCACACCACATCCAAAATTCTCTGCATTTTTGGAGGTCTTATCTATTGTAATAGGTACATTTCCCATCTTATTCACTTGTCTTGCAAGTCTGTATTGGTTTACTCGACAGATTGTATGACTGCCACGGATTATTTTTAGTTTTTAATATTTAATGCTTCCTGTTACTTTTATCACTGGATATAACTGAACCAGCTTTTCACATCCTGCCTTTACTTCCACAGGCTGTTTCACTGGGTCTATAACCCACGAGCCTCAGGAATTGCTGATGAAATAGGCTTGCATTTTTAACCAATTGTACTAATCTAGTCCACACCGTAATTGCACTTAGAATCCCTTAGGCCTAATTTGAGTGTAAGGAAATGATGAGTAGGGTTTTGCATGCTGGGCACATCGTCACAAATATCACATTTAAATGCATTATTTTTAGTGTCACAAAGGCTAACGTGTTAAGTAACTGCATGAAAACAGATTTTATCCTCCATGGTAGGTGAGAAAATATGTAACACTGGCAAAACAAAGAGGAAGGAAAACACCTTCTGGGAAAGAGCACAACTGTGTATCTGTTGTTCCATCTTCCACATTTGGTTGACTCCTCATTGCAGAATTGATGAGATCTACTAGTCCTAAAAATGGTGGCCAAAATTCAACAGACTTGAAACTATGTGCTTCCTCTCTAACAATAGGCAATGACGTAGGGAGCATATGGCTTTAAATCATTTTACATAGAAGAGAGTTGCATAGTGTTCGTCTCATGTAATTTTTGGCTTTGTAAAGTCAAGAGAAGAACTGCTATCTGTAGAAAAAGACTAGTCCAAACAATCCAGATGTTTATATTCAAATCATACTTCGGTGGAAATCTAGGAGTATGATAAAAAAACCTATCTCCCTCTAAAATATTCCTGTCCAGCAATGTAGAGAGACATGAATTAATATATATACATATTTTAAGATGACAGAGGAAATAGCAAAATAAGAATGTTGACTGTTATTTTCACTGTACCCTTGTGGCCTGTGTCACAGCAGGCCTGCGTGGATCAAATGCTCTGTAGCTGCCACCATACCTGTAGTCCCCTCTTTGCTGAAAATCCACACAGGTTTAGACTCTGGTCATGACTCAACGTATTGAAGCTGTAGCTTTCCAGTGCAATGAAGAGATCAGGAGACTTCATTCTACCATGTGCTGTGCTCTCCTTCACTGCAGGAAGAAAGATCAAAACAAAACAAAAAACAAGGGTCATCTAAACACATCACTTTCCAGATATTTACAGTGTTTTGTTTTGTTTTGTTTTTTTAATTTTGAGATCCAATATAATTATCTTCATAAGCTTCACCTTTAAATTAGAGGGAATTGAATTCCTAAGTTCATAGTTGACTGTGACCGTGCTTCGTGATGTACAGAAGAAAGTCTCATATTTTTTTTCTGACTGTAGATGGTAATTTTTGCTCTGAAACGCTGACCTCAGAAATTAAAAATCTGAACCACAGTAACATCCAGGTTACTGAATCCAGAGAAAGAAAAGAAGTTGCCATTACCCTCTTTAGAGAGACAAAGCATGCACAAGCCATCATATCTCAGGAATAAAAAAAAAAAAAAAAAACAACAAAAAAAAACAGAACAAGAAATGGTTCTCTCCAGTTTGTTTACTTAACTAAAGTGTGTGGTGAGATGCCCAGTAAAAAACAGCAGATCTCTCTGCAGTCCCCCTTTCCCACCCCATGCCAGCTGCTGGAGATGGGCAGAAGAAGCACAGAACTGACTCATCAAGACTGCTAATCTTGCAGGAGGCTGAATTAGGGACAGGCATAAGACCCGGTTGCCTTCATGTGGTAAGAAGCTTTCGCCATTAAACCTTTTTATTGAAGCTGAAAATGGAAAACAGTAGCAGGATTTTCAACTTTCCACTATTTCTGCCGTTAAAAATCTTATCTCCTTCCCACCCTCAGCTTTCCCACACAGACCTATAGATTGGTGGGTAAAGTCAGACTTTTGAGGACTCCTTGCCTTAGTTTAGACTTTAGAAATTGCAGTGTGGGCTGTGGGAAGAGCCAGCTGAGGTCTTGTGTTGGTATGGTGGGCTGAGGCAGCATAAGAGCAGATCTAATTTATCACTTGTCTAAAACTTAGTGGTTGATCTTGGTAAAGCGAAAGCAGTTAAGTTCAATAGTAGAGTATGTTAGGCCAAAGACTAAAATGAGTTGTCAGGGAAAAGCAGTTATTTGTTTTCTTTTTACTTAAATGCTATGAAGTTTTAAATTATTTTTTCAGTAATTTTGCTTCATCCAGGGACTGGCAACAGACACAACCAAGGAGGATTCCCCGTGAGATGGCACTGACAAAGGGCATTAGCTGAGTGACTTAAAATGACTCTTCCCCCCTTCGAAGCACCTTTCCCCACAAAGTCAACAGACATCTGAATCTTCTTTGCCCTCCCAGTAAAAGAGCCACCACGTAATCAAAACATTTATTGTTGTATTTGTTGTCCAGAGGCGTGCTTGTTAGACGGGCAACGTTTGGTGACTCCCCTCAGCATGATAAATTTGACTCACTAACTCCATAGTCCTCAAGCAGGTGTCAAACTGTTCTAACTGAATCACAATTTACAGTCATATGCTGTGTTTATGTAAGATTACTTGATTGCATAATACTGCATATCCTGCTAACACTGGAACTGCATATTCAATATAATCCCACTATTATGCAAAGCGATTTTAGTAACAGGAAATACTTAATGTCATTTTTCTTCAATACAGTACACCATCTTCATTATTAATTTTCCCTTAGAGATATTTAATGTAATATTTTAAATATCTGGGGAGAGAGCCAGCCCATGACTGAGATTTTCAAACCTGCCATCTGGTTTCCATTTCAAAAATGAGGACGGTCTCTAATCTGGTTTACACCAACTGTCCAGGACTCTCGTTCTTTGTCACTGAGGCAGCCAACTAGCAACACTAACAGAGAAAAATGTCTTATTAGAAAAGTGTTTACAAGAACTGTAAGGTTGTGTCCCTTAAATACATCCTTTCTCTCCATAAGGTACTTCTCAAAATGCCATAATCCTTTTTGTTTTACAGGTCTTTATACTCTGGGATGATTTTCAATTCTTGCTTCTCCATTGCACCACACATCCAGTCTTTTGTCCATTTTTCATTTTTTTTCTTACTTCACAGAGTTTTCTACCCAAATTTAGACTTTCTTTCCCTTGAAGCTGCCAGCCCACAGGCAAAAGCCATGACTTACAAGCTTCAACTTTATGACTAAAAAATCATTCAGTTATGCCATACACTTGCTTCAACTTTTATGATCACAGTTGGCATTTATTTTGGAGGGACACTTGAAACAACAGTTTTGCAATTGTCACCATAAAGTGGAAGAGTACCTTCCATAGTTTTTTGTGTTTTCCCACAGATATGTGAACTGAGCACAGCTGCTGAAATGATTCAGCCCCTCATGGTGTCCCCAGCCACTCAGTGGTCTCCAGAATGACTGGCCTTGATCAGAAGAAAGAAAAGACAAAAAGACATAGCACACAAAATCAAGGTGGGGTGATGGCAGAGACATAGACTGTTTATCTCAAGGTGGTGCATTTCCTTGGTAAAATACAAAATCAACTGAAGTTAATGACACCCTGTAGTGATTTCCAGGATCTCAAATGAAAGATGGTGCACTTCAAACACTAGCCCTGTTCTCAGGAGACCTGCTTCTTTCTCCCTCCATCATCTACCAGCCGTGGCTCTTAGTCACACTACTTTCAGTTCTCTCTACTTCCATTGATACACTTGCAAACCACAGGCAATGAATCATTTCCTCTTTAAAAGCAATCTAAAACCTGTTGTTGTTGCTGTTATTAATTGTAGTAAATGCACACAATAGCACATATTAGGAGATAAAAGGTACAGAATCCCTCCAGAAACCCCTTCCAAAAATCATCCAGGAACACAAGCAGAACCACACAACACAAACCAAGGTAAGCCATCAGACATAGAGATGTATTGTAAGATTATACTTTGTCTATGTCATGGTGTAATTGGATTTATCTTCTTAGAAGCAATCTTTCTTCAAAAATTAAAACATTTTTAGTCACATTTTGCATAGGGATTGATTTTCATGCTGTACATTGATTTTTCAGGGCGTCTGGGAATGGAAATCTGATACCAATGAGATTATAGTGAGCTGTTTTCTCTCCGGGGTGAGGCAGCAATTCAGCACAACATTTAAGTATGTAGCTAATTTTAAGCATTTAAAAAGTCCCAAACCAATTTCCTGCAGAACTCCTCCTAAACATAAAGCTATGAAGGCCAAATGTTATCAAACTGTGCCATCCAACTCCATTTTCCTTTGCTTTTTGTTAACTTTCAGCAACAGCTTTTTACTTCTATCTGTGTAAAGTTAATTTTAAGCTGTCATACTAGCAGACAGGTTAAGCAGGAGACTGATCACTGCTAAAGGTATTGTATTTCGTGTGTAACTGGGCATTGTTTAATGGACACAAAATGATTCCCCAAAACTTCCTTCAAGTGTGCCGGCACAAAGGATATTAAATTATATAGGAAACTACATTATACAGCAGAACAGCTTCAATTCCAGCAGATTTTTGTGTAAATGTGACCAGGGAAAATCCTGTGCCTATTTTTTCCAAGTATATGCTTTGGCAAGGCTTGTGTGATCCAGGGAACAATAGGCTACTACATTTTTTTTTACATCATTTAACTTTTTCAAAAAGATTCAATGCTCAGATATGTTCCCCAAGTCCCTCTCTTTTTTCTCTCATGCTATATTAGTTGTTCTTCCCTTCCAAATACATGTTGCATTACGTTCTCATGGGCCTGTGTGCCCCAGGGTGGATATTCCAGTGTTGCCGTTACTCTGCTAGCACAAGAGTTTGTGTACCAAACTTTATTGCATGATTTAGCGGTGGATTAAGAGAGTTTACACATGAAATAAGAAGTGCTATAAGCACCAAAGATGCTTGGACAGCAGCTACCTAATGGGCCTGAAACCCTTATTCAGTCAATAACCACACTATTCTCATTGAAGCTTTGTTTACTCTGCTCATAAAGTTTATTCACTAAAACAGAGAAGAAAATGCCCTTCTGAAAAGGAATTAGAGTGTGAAGACATAGTATGCATGAGATTGGAGAATGTGGTCTCTATGCTTTTGCCCTGAAATAAGGAAGTCAAAGAAATATCTAATTACATGGCAAGTGCAGAAGGCTGCTCTCCTCTATCTGGACCAAGGCACAGAGAAGATCTGACACACACTAAGGCTGTGGAAAGAGCGTGCACTGAAAGAGAACATTCTGAAGGGGTTGGTTTGTTCATATTTAAATGGGATTCTTCACTATACAAAGATTTTCTTTGTTTTGATGTTTAAAGTCTCCGAACATGTGGAGTATTGCAGCCTGGGAGTCACTAGAAAGGTGAACAATAATTTGTCAGGTAAACGAGCACATCGGTATATAAAGCAAGCTGATTGGAGTTGGAAAGTTGCCTTTGGATTTGGTTTTACTTTCAATGATACAATAAGGTTTGGGCTTGTGCTGAAGCCGGCTGCCTTGCCAAAGGCTATTTTTACAGGGAGTTACTGTGGAAAGAAGCCAATTAGACATAAAAGAATATTTAAAAGTTAAAAAAATGCCTTCAGTGGATACAGAGAAAGGGTTCTCTTGAGAAAACAAAGCACATGCCTAATCATTTGAGCCATATTCTTCCCTCAGATACACAAGTGTAAAACCAGATTCTTTCCAGTGACTTTGAATGAATTATTCTGCTTTTAATTGGGGACAGAATCAGGCTTATTTTGTTCATTGGATCTACTTAAAAAATATTAAGAACGTGAGCTTTATTGTCAAACATGAGTCTGCACTGGACCACCTTGTATGTTGGCTACATTTATGTAGGCAGCAAAAAATATAATCCCTTTTTCTCTGTACTGGTTTGTTTCTTTTTAATTAAGACATGAAAACCATAGGTATACAAAATCTGGTTGTGAGTACGTGGTGGCTACTTTCTGTACATGAAAGCAATTGAATTTTCTTCTGTCTTTATATACTCTGTGATTACTGCTGTCTTCACTGTTAATCTTGTTAATTTCTGCTTAATTTGGAGCTGGATTTATTTAATCAAAAGTTTACAGTTGGAAAAAATTTTTATTTTCAATGCACAGTGGGACACATTTGATGTGGATTGCTTGCATGTTTGTGTGAGTGTGCATATGTGCATACACACACAACACACATTAACAAGTAATAAAAGATATCTCTCTGGTTCATTTACGCAGTGGAGATCAGATTATGAAAGGTTAAACCATTAAACAAATGCTAATGCACTCTGATGCCTGGACCTTGTCCAATAGTACCTGCAGCAGCTGTCAACCTAATTAAGCCAGATGTGTGTTAAGTGTAAACGGACCTCCCAGGAGGAACACTAACAGATTTTAGGTCCTTAGGGGGCTCAGGGCACCAATGCATATAGTGTTTCTGAAGGAAACATCACCCCTACCTTGTGAGTTTTCTGCTCATTAGTACCATCCTGACTGTACTCCTCTGGGACCAGGCTTGGGGGAGGAGAAGTCTCTTTTCATTCCAGCTAAGGCCAGCAAGAATGCTCATTTTCAATTGATTATGGCAGTCATGACATTTACTCAACACTCTAATCTCTAATTTTTTAACCTCCACTTTACTCTGTCTGCAACATATTTTAAAAGTAACATCCTATGCCAAGTTTGCCAACCCTTTAAGTACATATGCACACCATAAGCTGATAGAGAGGATCTTAATAAGCCTTTTAATATTAACAATCAAGAGAAATCTATAGAGCAGGAAAATATTAGGTAATTATGAGCATGCAGTGTGCAATAATGTGTTACAATAAAAAATAAAATCCTTTTATGGTGTGAAAATATTATGGGAAATTAACAAAAAATGCTTAGCAATATTTAAAACCTGATGAAACTTGCAACTGAATTGTTTCTTGTGTGTTATTAACTGCAATATGTCCAGAAGAAGGAGGCTAGAGAAGTACACTTGCAGACCTTCACACCTGGTCAAGGAAAGACAAGTTTCTGAGAGTTCTCATACATGTTGAACTTAACACCTACTTTCTCACTCACTTCACAGCCAAGCTATGGGACCTCTTTCCAAAGAAGCAGAACAAAGTTATAAAGCAACATGACAGAATAAAATGGAGTGTAGTTTCTTTGGACCAGATCATCTGTGATGAAAAAGATGACCTCCACTGATTTCCTGGGAGTTCTGTCCACCTACACTGTCTTTGGATCTAGCCCTGAGTTCTCCTTAAGTCACCTGTGATGATCTAATAAAGATCATACATGCCATGTTGCCTTAAACAAACCTTCACCTGCAAATGTGCAATCATGCAATAGTTTTGTTTTTCCTGGCACTCAGCATTCACTATCTATTGGGGCATTAAATTTAGTTACAGCTGTACTAAAATAAATTATCATGTACTGGCTAGGATCCTTGGATTATATTTTAATGCTATATCCA
The DNA here is from genome assembly GCF_018691265.1 of Tyto alba. Lineage (NCBI taxonomy): Eukaryota > Metazoa > Chordata > Aves > Strigiformes > Tytonidae > Tyto > Tyto alba. The sequence goes on along the minus strand of NW_024881282.1, from coordinate 20,501,234 downwards.
TAACAGATTACTTTTCTAATGAGTTTTCCTGTAAGATCTTTCTGTGAGACCAGAATGTATTCCTCATATTATAACTCAGCACACTGATGTGGTTCTGGGTTATGAATTGTTGAACCAGTCTTCCTATCTGGTGCTACAAAAGACAAAAGGGCATACAAAATCTTTGAAGAGAGCAGGTTTCTCCTGTTCAGTCATTACTGAATGGTGTTAAATGCAATGTGCATTTATGTCCTCAATACCATATTTCCTTGACTTACTGATAATAGTGTGGCTAAATGAGTATGCTAGCTTTCCTAATGCTGGGTGGTAATTTTTTTAGGGATCCACTGAATCTCTCTGTTCTCCATGTTGTTCTCAATATCCCCAGTTCCAGTACAAGCATGCAGGATTTGGGACCCAAGCTCCGTCCATGTGCTGCAGCTGCTGTTGGCTGGGCCCCAGGACTCATGCTCCAGCAAGGGTCAAGCTTCAGAGTCACGGTCTTGCTTGCACCTCTTCTGGACTAGGGCTCTTGCCATCTTTACAGCACAGGAAGATTGGAAGGCTCCTGCTGGCAGCTTTCCCCATGGATCTCTTCTGGGAAAGGGAAAGGTAGCCCAGGATCTCAGGATGCCCTCTCGCTTTTAGCACATGAGCTATGATGATAGGAAAGAGGCTGAGACCACCTTTTTTTCAAAAGCATTAAGAAGTGCATTTCATAAGGTGACTCATCCTTTCGTTGTGCTGGATACATTTTGAACTTTTCTGTTGTGCCAGGCCTAGTAGGGGACTTACATAGTGTATAACATGCTGCATTAATATGCTATATGTATACACATAATATACTGCAGAACACATAAATCCCTGAGGTACTACCAGGATGGGCATTAATATGATTGCATCGTGTGCTCAAGTACACGAGGTAATTCTGCTAAACTAACATGTCTGTACTGCAGAGCCTTGCGTCACTTCAGCGTGCCAGCTTTCTCTTAGCTTCCACAGGGATGTCTATTACAATATCCCACTGTGCCATGTAAAATGGGAGGGAACACCTATTTCGTGAATCACCTGAATATTACAGTGCAGATACCTAAATCTGAAACATTCTTCCTAGACATCCTGTACCATGACTGGAGTAACTGCAACCCCTCGCATCCTAATACAGACCGCTGAAATAGATCAGAGGGATGGCTCTCCGAAAGTGCCTGCTTCTCCATGTTAGCTACGGAGGTAGCCTAGTTTAACTGCTCAGCCCTTTTTCTGCACAGTAGGTGCCTAAGGTGTTTCACTTGCAGTTTCAGGAATGAAATAATTTTGGTAGGCATGAGCTAGGTGCAAAGCCACTCAGCCCTTTTGGAAATAGGTCAATTCCTGTAATGCCCAGAACAACAGCCCTAAGCAATTAAATAGCTGCAAGGTCAAATCCTTCGGTGCCTTCGGAGTCTAGTTAATACCAGGATGGGTAGTAGCTGAGCATGACAGGCTGGATTGCAGGTTTGAATCTAGTTTGCCAAATCCCACAAAAGGAGATAGATGTCTCTTTAGGCACCTAAATCCTTTATTTAATGAGGCTCTGAGTCCTTTAGATACTGCTGGTGAGATGCCTAATAAAGTTGCACATAATTGCAGTGTGCACGTAACAGAGTTGGTCTCTGAGCAGTACATTTCCAGTTTTAATATGTCAAATAATTTTTTATACAGTGACATGGAAAAATGTTACACAACACCGATAAAATGAAGATAGTAAGTTTTCTCACTCTGAAATGATGAATTGTAGACTGGGAAAAGGAATGGCATTTATTTCAAGCACGTTTAAACCAGAAGAAGTAGGCTGGTGTAATATGCTTTCCAGTAACCTCATTTCTCTCCTGTGAAAAGAAGACTAATATCAGTGGAAATGCTGAGTGTATGTGGAAGGCTTTGAAACCAATTAATCACCTTCAGAATTTTTCATAAAACCTGATTTCATTTGGGACAAAGTAGGAGCTGAAGTAATTTAAGGATGTCAGATTAAAAAAGTTTTCACAGGTAAACATGCAATTCTATGAGCATCAGAATTAATGACTCCTGCTTGCCAATGGATTTATTTCTTGTGCCTATGAAGTGGCACACTGATTTAAGCTTTCCCTGCTTTTGGGACTGGGGCTCCTGACCATAATGATTTAGGAAGGAATCTGGGCTTGAAGTCTAGGTGGAAGGTATAGCGCACTGCAATATTTTAACTGCTCTGGACAGCTAAAGATAGGGGGTGAACCATGGAAATGTTATCTGCCTTGCAGTTTAAATAATGTGAGTGAACACTATGAGATTATGGCCATTTTAATTCTTCACAAATGTGTGGTGTGGTTTAACTGATCCACTTTAATTCACACCAATCTAAATTTTCCTAGGTTACTACTTAAAAGGGAAAAAAATGGAGATGGTATAAAAACTAGCAAAGGACCTTCTGCAATATTCTGTGTAAGTGACCTTAATATCAGGTAGGAAATATTTAGTATCCTTGAAGTTGCAGGTTCAGAGCTGGTGTAATCTTTTAATCAGAAGAAAGATAAACTAAGATCTGGTGAATTTATTGTCTGGATTTTTTTCAGATAAGACAATGATAACTTAAATACATTCCATTTCGTAGGGATGTAATTTAGCACATGATGTGTTTTCTAAGAATGAACTCCAGAGATTTACAAGGTAGATGTGTCATTGATGTACACGTTTTCTCCTTCCACTTCTATCCTGCACCATGCGAGACAGCTGTGGGCAGCAGCCCACTGCTCTAAAACCCACTGCAGCTCTCTGCGCTCCTTCATACGATGTTTGCAAAATGAGTGGTGTTGAAAAGCACTGCCATAAATTCATACAATGTAATTGAATGTCTTGCATTAGCTGTTCTGAAAAAAACAGAACTGCTCATTTATTTACAATTCTTCCTCAGTGAGGACTTTATCTTTAGGATTATATATAAGAAATACTGCTGTTTCAGTGAGATATTAGCTTTAGAACACTGGGCAAGTGACAGGAGCAGTGGATGAGCATATCTAAAGAACACCACTGACTGCTTTGCTGAAATATTTTCAAATTTCACATTCCTGTACACAAGCTCATAAGTTTTAAGCTTTTGAAAAAATAGTTTAACCATTTAATTTTGGATTAATATTTATCTTTACCTGCTTCTTCTTCTCGTTCCTTAGCTGATCTTTTTTGTAAGGGTTTTATTTTTCAACGATACGTACATTTGGGGAAGGACAACTAGGAAACAAGGTTAAATTAACTCAGAAAGACAATGCCCGACCTTTAAAAACCTGTTCTTTCTTTGATCCAAAGATACAAGGGAAAAACATGAAGACAAAAGAAACTATTAACAACTTATCTTACAGCTTCACTGATTTCATCAGTGTGGTACTAGTCATATAACTGGATCACATGTGCAGGGAAAATATTTTTTTTCTAAGTGTCAAATGCAAGGATTAGGTTACAACTGCAGCCCAGTTGTTGCTTTATGAAATGCAGCTGTTTTCTGTCATTTGATAGCTAAAGCCAATCATGGAATTAAATACAGAAGAATATTTTTTGTTACTTTTTCCTTTTAATCTCACATTGGCATTGCTGCTGTGTTTATCTGAGGCCCTTCCACCATGGTCATATATGTTACTTCTGTCAGTCATTTGATTCCCTTCATCTAGCCACCATCTTCTTCCTACCTTCCTTTTCTCTTCTTATGCTTTCCCTCTCTGTTCCCACAGTCTCTTCAATCACCTGTGTTTCCTGCCCATAATCTTTTCTTTCTCCTCTTTTTCCCAGGTCACATTTCTGCATTTCCTTTATTTTTCTTTCAGTAATCAATCACTCAGCCCTTACTGAGTTTGCAAACATCCTCTAGCCTCTCCTTCCCCCTCCTGCCCCAGCCCTCCCTTTGGCCACTATACCAAATTCACACTGACCTTAGAATTACTCTTCATTGTCCACATCCACCTTCCCCCATAGATTCTCTCTCCACACCCAGTTTCTCTCCTCTGGTGCCAGAATCTCTGGCACCTGGCAGGGCACATGTGGAGGCACCAAGCCCAGCACCATAAGGATAGTGGGCATAGAAGGATGGTAGGTATAGCCCACCCTTGCAGCAGTCCCTGTGGTGATTTCACTGGTACTACCAAGCTCATAGATTCAGCCAGGGGACAACCTGGACTGACCATGAGGAAGTGGCATATGGGAGAAATTCTAAAGTCATTTACAAGATGACATTTTTTTTTTCTATTTTCCAATATAAAAATATCTAAAATTCCTGTTAGTACTATCGTGGTAATGAAGAACTAATATTGTTCTTGTTTTTGTTAAACTCCTATGGTTTTATATGCATACGCACACATATATCTAATGCAAAATCTTCTGTTAAGACTCTCAACAGCTAAAAACCATTAGAGATACTACTGCTCATGTGAAAGCTTATTAAAGTTTCAATCACCTGTGCTATAATTGGTGCTCCCATTATAAAAACTGCTGATCCTATTTGAAAGGACTTTTAAAAATCAGTGTAAAAATAAACACACAGATACCTCAGAAAATGATAATGGATTCACTTCTGTCCTTGATCGCTTGAGTCACGTTTCCTACTGAGCTGCCTTCATGGGACTGAGGGCAGAGCTGATCTCTGTGAGTTTATATTGGAATAACGCTTAGATAAATAAACCAAACTTGGGGGCTGTAGGTAATCAAAACTGAACACAGAACTACAGGAAAATGGAGAGTCAGACGTACTTTAACACTGAAGACAGGCGTGGCCCGCTCTTCTGGTATGTAATCTAATATCCTCTTCTAAAGCTGGACAATAACGATATGTTTATTTAACCGTTTCACCAAGGCCTCTGTTTCCTCATTGAGAGAGATGTCCTGACACTGGCAAACTGAAGGAATTTCGAGGAAACAGAGTGATCATCCTTAAAGTCACCATAAAAATGGTATGCACTTTCATCATTGTTCACATAAGGCACTGAACTTATTTTTGGTCACATACTTCTCAATCGTGACTTCTTTGGAAGGCTAATGGTCACTTTTATACAATGCCTTATTGGCTTTTGAGGCATATTTAGTGCCCTTTCACTCTACTGAAGAAAATATGTTGGTCTTAACGAAAAAATTAAAAATTATTTATTTTCTTTTTACCGAGGAACAGATAATTTATGGGGACCATCGCACCTGTAAAACTTCCCTTTGTCTCAGTAACTCTATAATCAATGCACTCTGCAAAAGGCACAATTTTCACTCTGTTTAACTGGCTTAAACCTGAAATGTCTACATCTGAGGGGAGAATACAGATGGGACGTTTGCTCAAGTTACGCAGTGGACAAATCCCTTTGTAATTACGCTGCACACTTGTGTTTCCCGCTCTGGACAAGGGAATGAAAAAATAATTACAGTAATTTGCCAAATAGGTTCACTAGGCTTTTGGAAATAGGTTCTAAGAAAATAAGGCTTGTGTTTGAAGACAAATTCCTTAGCTTTCACTCCATCAACATATAATAACAAGCTAGTATCATATGAAAGAACTAAGGGTAAGCAAACCACATCCCACTCAAGCAATTTTTCCTTACAAAATAACATATTGTTCCTTTATATTGCAAGTCAGAGTGCTGATTTCAGACAGTCGTCCTAATAGGCTAGTCTGAGAGTGTAATCAACTACAATTTCTGAGAAGCTTTCTGTAAAAACAAATTGTCAGAATATTTTTGAGGGTAAGCTCAGAAAGCAAAATGCTTTTGTCCTAATACATAAGATGACAGTTCTTTTGTTTTTTGCTTTTCCTAAGCAGAGTGTCCTAACTCAAAAACCTCTTGGCTGTTCACTAAGGCAGTACAGTTGCATCCCAGCCCTCCCTTTGATGTCTGTACTGGTGCTGTGCAGGAAGCTCTCACTGGGAATTCCAGGTCAGCGCTTTGTACAGAGATGGACACTACAGACACCACCCAATAAACATACTAGAACACGAGGCCATTTTTGGATCTTTCATTTTCTTCCTTTTGACTTTTCAATGCTTAACAAACTTGGAAGTATTGTTACTGGAAAATATTTATCATAAATCTGTCCTTGAGATGGTATGGCTTATAGAGCAGCTATTAGCCCTTTAGCCAGGTAAAACTACCAAGCTGTGAAAGTAATCCACAAACTTGCAATTATTCATTGACATGATTTTACACAAACTGATCATGGTATAATGTTTTGTGATATCTACTATGGTTATTCTTATGGATGCAACACAGACTTTAATGAAATAAGAAATCAGTCACCGTTTTCATATCATTATTAATAATAATATCCATAAAAGCATTCATTGAACATTTGGAAAATAAGTGGTTTATGCTGGCTCCGTACTTCTTGTTCCAAGCTGATGCTTGGCCTGAAGAAGCAGGAATGTCACTGCAGAACCTGGTAAAATAATTTACATTATAAAAAATATATATATATAATGTTGACTGAAAACTGAATCCCAATTCACTTATTCTTCCACCAGCATGAAACCCGGCTTCCTAACAGTCCCTAGGGGAGAGCACAGCATGATGATGTAAATTAAGGCAATTATCCCAGTAGATAGATAAGGAATCACCTCCCCCAAATGGTGCTAGTCTAAGGGACACACATGTAGACCAAGTTCCATCATACCTGGTGGAAAAGTCAGACCTGAAGCACAGGGTGAGGAGAGGGAGTGAGAGAAATCTCCCAAGTCTCACTTTCCAGGAGACTGGGATGAAGCCAGAGCATCCTCTAACCATCAGCCATTTCTTCAGGGAGAAAGTGGTTCACCAACACTGCACAGAAAGCCCACTCGAGCAGGGCTTGACCAGGAGTCAGCCAATGGCCAGGATTCCACAGCCACCTGTCCTATGCACTTTTCCATTTCATGGCTTAGTGTTGGAGAGTCTGCATACCTCCTACCCTCAGTCAAACTAATCAGCATCATGGGGTCCCTAGAACACACCAGGAAATATCACGTTCTTCTGTCTCATGAGGTCTAGGCAGCTCTAATTGGATTATGCATATAATTTAATGAGTAAGACACTTCTGGAGAAGATGACTGCTGTTTTAAACACCATACAGGTAATGGTGGAAAAACTGCACGTCTAAAAGCAAAGAGCTAACCTCTCTGTTGCACCCATGCAGAGCTGGTGCTGGTGGCTTAATTACAGAAATGTCATCACTTCACCTGTGTCAGCTGTGACTGCTAATGTCACTTCTTGTGACCCACGTCTCTGGTCAATCTGGCCTGCCATGGCTTTGGTCTCACTTACCTAACCAGTAAGGTTGATGGTGGGTATCCATATATGATGATATACTGCTTAGGTATAATTTTTCATTTGAGGATCCCAGAGTATGTACCACATGTGAAACCAAACCTGCAACTTCTCTTTGTACCTTAAAGCACTTCTCTGCCTCAGTGTAGTCTTGATCCTGGGAGTTGTTTTGTATTGAATGTAAAATATTTCCACTGACATCAGTAAGATCCATATTATTCATATCTCTTACTATGTAAAAAGAAAATTAAGCATCAAAAGCAAATCTTCCAAGAACGTTGATAATGACTATCATAGATATGCAGAGGGCAGAAGAATAAATTAAAGAAGTTTTACAACAGCAGCTGAGCCTTCAGTAAGCTTCTGAGTTTGATAAGAGACAAGTTACTTGCTGGCTTCTCAGAATGTAAAAAGTCCGAAATGCCTCACTGTTCATCAGAGGTCTCTGACAGAGTGTGTGGGCCCTGGGGATAACCATGCCACAGCAGGACACAGCTCACTGCTGAGCTCCCAAAGGAGCCACTGTGTCACTAAAGCTGTCAAAGTAGGTGTCTGGCAAAAAAAAAAAAAGAAAAAAAAATCTCCTTAAATCTCATGTTAACTGAAACATTGTTCTTTTATGGGTTAAATTGCTATGCTGTCTCATGTATGTTACCAAACATGGGTAAGTGTCTTTTTACTGTTATATTTGTCTCCCACTACAGACCTCCTTCCCTTCTTACACCGTCTTGTTTTTTATCTTAGGGACACATAAAACCCTTGATAAGGACACATGCACTTCATAAGTAGAGGACTTCACAGCCTTGAATCCAGCTTAACTGAATGATGCCAGAAAATTTCCATACCTAGAGATGCCCTGGCTGACAACTAATTTAAAAAAGATGCAAAAGAGGAGACATTCCTGTCCGATCAGTTGTACCCTGCACTGCTTCTACCCCTTCCCAATTCCACCTACATGGACAACAGCCATTGCACAGGGGGAATGCAGGTGGGTCAGCAGATCTCAGAAGATGTTAGAGTAATCAGTCAGTGGAAAGATTATGGTTTCTCAATATACACCTGAGACACATTCAAATATTTGCACATTTTAGGAACACAGCTGTGAAGCTGAGATTGAATCTGGCCCTGAAATATTTTATCTGAACCAAAACCACTGCCTAATAGGCTGAATAACAGAGATAGGAAAACATTGATTGACCTAACTGGAATGAATTATGCTATCGTCTTTCCAAATTCTCCACTGAAGCAAAACAGAAGCCTCTTTAGTTTTTTTCTTTGGTTGGTTGGTTGTTTTTTTTGTTTGTTTGGTGTTTGGTTGGTTTTTTTGTTGTTGTTGTTTTTGTTTGTTTGTTTTGTTTTTTTTTTTTAACTCATGGCTATGAGTAGTAAGAACAACAAAAATAACAGTAATGTTATTCCTCAAGGTTCCTTCACATCTGGTGAACAATTTGCCATATAGTAAATAAAAATGAAAATATTACAAAAATAAAAGAAAAGAATGCAAAATTACAAAGACATCAATGATTGCTGACAAAAGCCATTTGCTATAATAAGTTTTAATTTTTTTTGTACAAGTCAATAGCATAATCACTGGGAGATCAGAAAAGAAGATTCTGTGTATTCAGCACTGAAAAGGCTAAATACACAAGTGGGACTTTTGTCACCCACAGCCCACCCTTTCCAGGCAGAGAAGGGGCAATTCTATGTCAGGATTTGGGTAGAAATCACAATGTCCTTCCATCTTCACAGCTCTTCTCTCAGATACATGTGTGAGTTACACAGTAGTAACTTTATCATTATTCTTTATTACTTTTCTTATTTTACTTGCAATAGAGTGGTTGCAGAGTCCTGTCTGCTAGCTGCTGCATGAAAGGTAAATAGTCAAAATGGGCAAACAGGGGGATGGAGTTTCTTGCCAGCTGCATGCAAGATGGCAGTGGCAGAGCCAAGCCACCTCTTCCTTCTCCCAGAGCCATGCTCTGCACCAGGGGCACTGCAGTAACACCACCAACAGAAAAGTTGCTTGTGTATTTTCAGTCTGTTTATTTGCAATAACAACTGAAAATAAAGCAGTGCTTGTTCCTTTAAAAAAAAAAAAAAAATCTGCAGAATAAAATGTTCAAGCTGTTCCAGGTCTTCAGCTTTGCTTCTATTAGTTTTGAAAGCACTCAGTGATTTCTGCTCTTGCTTTTATATCCCCTTTGACCATCCTATACCTTCAGTCTCCATACTTTTCCCAGTCTCTGAGAAAACACAATTACCTCTCAGCCTTTAGTGTTACCTTCTCTTGTGAAATTCAGTCCCAAACAAAGACCCTTAGACTTTGTTTATGTGAGTCTTATTCTCAGTTCCCCATCACTTGCTTCTCTGCTTTATTTTAAGCATGTGAGCAGTCTGGGTGCATTAGGGAACCCAGCAACTCCCACCTGAAGAAGAAAGATATTAAAGGTGTCACATTTTTTAAGTGATGAACAGTGGTCAAGCTCCAGGATTAGGCCATGAACTGAGACTTGGAAGATGGAGATGACATTCCCAGAGGTACCCTTCAGCTATGTGCCACATAGAAAGCCAGCTAATCTTTATGGATTTCTGTTGCAGAGACACTGCAAGGTCTTCAAGCAGGTCTTGTCTCTATGGGTCTGTTTGCAGGAAGAAAGTAGTGTTATACTACAAAAATCAATTACCCAACTTATAAGACCATATTTAAGATATTAAAGATAAATACTCCAGAGCTGGGAAGTGCTAAAAACAGTGTTCTGTACTAATTTGGTCTCTTTGTGTCTATACCTTTTAATACAATCTTTAATTAAATGACCAGATTGTTTTTTTCCTTATAGGGCTACTGGTTTGCACAGTGCATGAAACACAACAGCCTTGCTGCTCTTCTCTGCTGCTTTCAGGGAGCCTGGTAAGAAGATAATTGGGGTGGGCTCCTCACTCTGGGGTCCTTCTTATACAGTTCTAGCCTAAGGGGCAACATGTCCTCTCTGCCTGGACTTTAAGACCAGCAGTGGACTGCTACTTAAACAAAAAGGAGCCTTCAAAATAGTTCAGCTGGGGACTAGCCCCAAAGCCTTCTTGTCTGCATTGCTTCTCACCTTTTTTAATATGGGAGGAAAACTCCCAAACTGTTTTCAATATGTTTTGTTTTGTTTTTTTTTTTTTTTTTTTTTTTTTCTGGAGCCACCTTTTCAATCCTTGCTCCTGAATCCTGGTTTCTGCCTCTTGACCTTCTCTCTGCCCCCTGGATCAGGGTGAGATCACAGATGTCTTGGCTCCTTTGCCTTATCCATGCCCCTTAGATGAGTGCATTTCTCAATTTAACCACTACCTAACCTTGCCTTGCCCAGTCACTTTTTCTAGCAAAAGGCAAAAATGCCCTACAGTTGCTCCATGCCAGTATCCCCTTTCTTAACATAGTCAGATATAACAGCACCAGGAAAAGATACCATCTCCAAGTAGCCTTGGCCAAGAGCAAAGTCTGTGAACTTTCTTCTTGGGAACTGGGCATGCAGTTCTTAGGCATTCATAGTAACCTCAGGAGATTTAACTGCACTCAGACTCTACAGATTCTGCAAAGAATCTTATTGCTAAGATCTATGTCTCTATGGGGCAGATGCAAACCTTCCAGTGTCTTATGGCCCAGGAAAATGAGGGTGAGTTACATGACAGCTCTGACATCACCTTGCCAAAAGTTAAATATCTTCTTCTAAGCACAGGCTTGGAAAAAAACCCAAACAACTGAACAAAGAAACAACAATAACAAGAAAATACCCCAGAACCACATAGTGCTGAAAATGTATCTCTCCTTTCAGCCTTATTTTCAGAAATGGTTTAACAGAATTCAAACTCTGCCCCAATTTTCAGCCCGATGAAGATACCCTGCACAAATAGGTATCAGTGGCAAAGTTTTAAGTAACTGAAGCTTGTATCACAAAATGACATAGTAGAATCAGAAAAGCCTGTTTTCTTGCATCTGTTATTTGATTCAATGTGTCCAACATCTGGAACATTACACTGCCATTCTGATTTTTTGTTAAATCTTTGTGAAATTAGATTTCTTGTGTGTTTTTTTGTTTAAGATCTCATAGGGAACATTTGCAGTCTTGGCAGCTTCTGCTATCTCAGCTCTAATAATGCCCATATTTTGAGAGACAAAATGTACGTTGATCATGCCACGGATTCCTGTTTCACCAGATGCATTGTTTCAGGCCTTTATGATTTCATACTGGATTACATCTCTTCTGAAAAGAAAAGAGAGACATGCAAGAGAAGTTCAGGAACATTTTTCCCATGAACATGTTTGTCTAAAATATGATTAAAAGGGCCTGCTAGGGAGAAAATATAGTATTTTGCTTTCAAAATTAACATGTGTTACAGCTAGGTCAAAATTGATTTTTTGCATGACCAGTTTATTACATGTTTCTAAGGATTTTATTTTTGTGCTCATTACAGTAGCAGAGCAAAGTGATTCTGGCTTAATTACTCTCTTTCTTGGGAAGAGATTTGGAATAAGAGCCTTAAAATGTTTCCTCATGATCCTGAACTGCTTTTTTTCTCTCTAGACTAAAGGCTGTGGAGATCAAAGATGAATGAAGATGTGGGGGTGAGCTGAAAGCAACTGTGGTGTTTCCTTTTTGCATTCAGAAAAGTCAGATATTCGGACTGCTATTGCAGAAATGAGGGAAGAAAATTATAAAGTCTCTCTATTCACCCAGAACCAATGGAAATCTGTCTTGCAACTCTTCTCACATAGAAAATAACCGGTCTGTCAACAAAGCCCTACTTAATGAAATCCTCATTTTGTGCTCCACATTGGCTTTTATATGAAAGTGTTGACTGACAAGCTTATTCAGTGTTAGTTTAGGGGTTTCCTGAAAGGAAATAACTTGCCTGAATCACTTCTAAAAATTAACAAAGTATAAACCAACAACATCAGTGGCAAGACTGGGTTAGCAGCATTGCTCTGGATCACATGGCTACAGCGATCATGCTGAGCTTCCCCGAACTCTCAGCATCAGGACACTGAACAAAAGAAGGGAGACAGTAGGAGCAGAAAAATATAAATATTACACGTTAAAAATGTTGTCTCCCCCTCTTCCTTTCCCTCTTTTCCTTTCCTTTCCTCACATGTACTTTGGCATTTATCTACCATGACAAGCCTCATTTCTCCTTTTAAAAGAATGCATAAATGAGCTATGAATATTTGATCCTTTTTTAAACAAATATTTTGGCATAACAAGTCACAGCAGATAAGACTACCTAAGATGGTAGCCAGCTGGTCTGGAGGAGGGAGCATAGGTAGAGCGGGGGCCGGTGTTAGACGCATCACCTTTCCCAGACACTGCACATAGGCTGCCACGTAAGGCAGGACTTCGGCCACAGAAACATTCCTTTGCTGCTGCAAACCTTCTGGTTCGAAGCTGTTGGTGACTCTTCAGGTTGGTGTCAGAGGACAAATTCTGCCATGCCTGTGCTCCGCTTCAGCATGTGCATGAGCAGCCCTGCTGACTTCGGTGGAAATAGTCACAGTTTGTAGTCGAACACCTCTGTGTGTTCTTCCAGGATCACAATTTAAACAGCACATAATTCTCTCTGTTAGGGTTTTTAGGAGGCTTTTCTCTGTGTTACTGGGCAAATCAGCTGACATTGTAGTCCATTCAGATTAGTTACTTTATAGAAATGTTACTAGCCTCACACCTGTTCTGGCTTGAGCCTGGTCGGCAGCCAACCACCACACAGCCACTCTCCCTCCCTTCTCTTCCTGCAACAAGAAGGGACAGAGAGCCAGGCTTGGAATTCGAGATAGGACTGGGATGGGGAAAAATCCCCCTTTATGGGCACGAGCAAACGGCAGACTCATTAGAGGAAGAAAAAAAGAACATACATTTATTACAGACACTAACAACACATAACAGAGTAGGACAGTGAGAAGCATTGCCACATCTTGAGAACACCTTCCCCCCACCCCTCCCTTCTTCCCAGGCTCAGCTCTGCTCCCGATATCTCTACCTCCTCCCCCAGTGGCGCAGGGGCAGGGAATGGGGGGTGCAGTCAGTGCTGCCGCTTCTGCCATCTTCGGTGGGGGGAGCTTCTGGAGCTTCTTCCCCCTGTTCCATCGTGGTCCCCCTCTCACAGCAGACAGTCCTCCACAAACTTTCTCCAATGTGAGTCCCTCCCACGGGCCGCAGCGTTCCCCACACTGCTCCGTCGTGGGTCACCAACTTCCTCTGACTGGATTCCCTCCCACGGCTGCAGCCCTTCCCGAGCTGCTCCAGCATGGGACTCCCCCGCATGCTGCAATCCTGTAGGGGCTGCAATCCTGAAGGGGAAAAATCCTCCAAAATGCTACAAAATTCACTGCACTTCATGTATAGATTCGAGAACATCAGGACTAGGACTTAGTTATGCTGCAGTGCAAAAAAAATTGCAGCCCATAAACAGTACAAATATCACAGAAATATGCTTTCCCTCTCTGCATTGTTTGGTGGGCATTTCTGGAAAGATGGTGGGATTGGTGGGAGAATGTGCTTTTTTTAATACATAGTATACATTTTTTTGTATTAAGCTTCCACAGATGAAAGTGCTCACGGTAATGTGCCCTCGTGACATTCTGTTTGAAAATATTACTCTTTCTTCAAAGAAGAGAAAGGGAGAAGCTGTAGCTTTAAATTGTATGAGCATGGGAAAATCAGACATGGTAATAAAAGTGGATGTTTGAGTGTGTCAGATAAAATTTATTAGATAGGGGTCTCCAGCTCAGTGCATTCCTATGCAAAATTCTTGGTAAGCTGCCAGAAAGTGAACTCTGAGCATTAGCACAGTAGAAAATATTTATACTGGTGTGAGGCTGCTGGCTGTGATATGTTTCTGCTCTTTTAAAATGGCTTGCCACAAATTCAGAGACGTCAATAGAGGTCAAGCTGTAGGGAACTACACAATTTAATGAAACAATTACATGCTTACCAGACAATAATTTCCACAATAATATTATGGTGGAAAAAATGAATTATTAACATGTGAAAATAATTTGTGAGCTGCAACAACACATACAGTAGCAATCAGGGTTAGGTTTCTAAAATTGTGCAGTCAATCTAATTGCTTTCCCAGTAAAGTCAGCACAATAGATTTCTTTTGTTTTGTGCTCTTGTTTTTGAGCATTATCTCCAATATGAATGACCATGTGAAGACATTCTTCAGCACACCTCAGCACCAGTTTCACTTACTCCTGCTGGCTCACATTTCATTAAATTGAGCCCATGAGAAGAACTGATAAATAATTTTCAAATATATTCCATTACTTTTGCTTTATTAAGATACAGACTTTGTATCAATGATAAGCTCTAGTTGCAATGAGTAGGGGAACCTTGAGATCAATGTTTTATTTCATCTGAATTTTGGCCTAAATTCTGATAGTTACTACCTTTTCAGTAAATTTCTTAAAACTGTCCCATTTAAAGGAGACATCTTTTCCTCTGCACACAACTATCATGCAAAGAGCTGCCTTGACAAGCATTTCCCTACAGTAGCTCTTGTCTCCTTCCTATGATTTACTTTTGCATGTAAAATCTGTGGATATTTCCCTTGAAATCTAAGGGAAAAAAGAACTTGCCCTCACTCAACCTCCTGCCCAAATCTGCTTTGCTTTGTCAGTGGGGACCGTATGCCTTTGGTCTCAGCATAGTCCCATGGAGTCAGTACAGAATGTAGGAACGGCAGCACGAATAGTCAACAACTGAATTACAGTTTCTTCAAGGTCACAGGAATTCCGACAAAAAGTAGAAGGTTGACCCTAAATCTACTGATTATTAATCAATTTTCATCTCAAAAGTGAAATTAAAATTGCATATTAACCACCTCATAAATTTCAGAGGCTTTAGCTACTATTTCCTAAGTGTGGGGTTTTTTGAACTATGATCCTCCAGGCAAAATAGTAAAATAATTCCTTGTTTGTTTGGGCTTTGCACAGCATCTGATCTTTGACAGTTTGCCTTTTAATGACAGAAGAAATATAAGATCAATATAAGGTCTTGATTACCCTGCCATTTTCAGAGTGGAATTTTTTTTTTTATTTTTCAGTCCTGGTTTCCTGTGAATTCATGCTTCTTTTGGGTTACAGAGATGATCACCTCAAATCTTCTCCCTTTATTTTATATTAAGCAGGACATGGAAAAATTTCCCAGCATTAATTCCAGCTTCCATAAATTATTGCTATCAGTCAGACTAACAGCCATTTGGTGAATATAGACTAATCACAATTTCCCATTTATTCAGGTCCTGGAATTTAAGAAAATACCCAACAAGCTTTCAATTAAAACTAACATACTCATTTCGTAGCAACTTTAGAAATATGCAGGCCAAACACAAACTAAAGGCCATGTTCTACATCTGGTACTAAAATTTCAGAAGAAAGTTCTAAGTTTTTATGGAGGTTGAAAGGACCATCCCAAAATAGAACCTGGAGATATATATATAAATAGAGAAACTGGGCTGAATGATAAATCAGCTACTCTCCTTATGTACTTTACTAAGTCAATATTAATACTTCACATGAAAAATGAAGCTATAATTCATCAAGTTCTTGAAAAATATCACTGACAGGAATGGAACTCATATCTAACACTGACAGACTTTGCTTCACTATTAAATTGGTGCAAACATATTTTCTTACTGCATTTCAGCAGTAGCACATCTTAGTTAATCAAATATACATGGTTCCTTAAACTAACTCAGGGGAAGTCTATCAGGCAGTAACATATATGTAAGCTACCATGTACACGGCTGCTCTGATGTAGCTGGTGCACAGAATACCTGGCAAACAGAGAGTAAAATGTGTTAATTTAGACCTCTGTCACTGAAGTTTAAGCTAACATGTCTTATCTCATAGTTTTATCAAGAAAACAGCGTTCATTTGGACCATTAGCAGTAATTCTGTCCTCCGTGGTAACTCATTAAATGTATTACAGCCATGACTTCAACACAGCAAGCAAAAAATCAAAAAGAAACTACACTTGCTAGCCTGAGCATTGCCATACTTGTCTATTTTTTCCTTTCCTGATTTGCAAAGCCACAGGTAGCCTGTGCTATCCATTCATTAGAGGGAACATTGTTCTTATCAGACAGCCACCTTAGAGATGGAAAACTCAAAATAATGTGCTCAGGATAGTCAAGGATGTGCACGGGGATTTGGAAATTTAGATGTCTCTTTGTAGAATGGGTAAATCTATGAAGTGGTAAAAATCACTCTTACAGAGGAATTTTCCTCCTGAAGTGTAGGCAAAAAGTTTTGTGTGAACAATTCTGTAGAGTTCCCTGATCTCATGAAAATAGATTTTGTTTGTAAAGGCACAGTGAATATATACGCAAGGAAGGTTACTATTATTTCTACTTGTAATAAGCAAGATTTCTGTATATTACTTCAAAATGTACTCATGTTACCTCTGTGGAAAGATGTCTAAACAGGGCCAGCAGCCTGTTTCAGTTCAGTTTTTGGTGTGACAATATAAGTATTTCTAGGTCTCCTGAGACACAGTGTTGTATGGAGAAGTTGCAACCACACAGGACTTTGTGTCATGAGGAAATCAGCTTGAATTAGAATAAATATCTACCATGTAGTCAGAGGTACATTTCTGCTAGGCTGAATTAGAGAATTTACTGGCATATCTCCATAAACATGACTCTGTACTAGGAAATAGTTAATCTTTTATTACGTCGGATAGCCTTGTGGGATTGCTTTAGTGATTCATTATAGAAATCAAAGTAAATTCTACAGTATTGTGAAGTTTGGCTCATCCAATTGGAAAAACCTTAATGATCAAAAAGCATGTGTTCTTACTCAGATATGTTTTATGACATGGCTGTAAAATGTACCTACCACAGTTTTTCATTGTTTCACAGACAATAAGCACAGTCATTTTCAGGTTTCTATTGTTCTACAGCTGAAGCCATTAATGTCCCCTTGGTCATTGACATAAATGACAACTACATTTACATTTACCAAAGAGGCATGATTAATTACTACGTTTCATCAACAAAATTTACTCCTTAAACCTATAGAAATTATAGTATTGAATTTGAGACATAACTCCGAAGAGCATGTCAGCTTTTCAACCATAAACAACAATGTCTGAGAATTTATAATTTGGCAGAAAGGCCTTCTTAAGCTAAATCTTAACATGTATGCTAGTAGTCCAGAAAGCATTTATTTTCTGAGATCAGACAGCCTTATTCAGACAAGGTAGTGCTTCAACTCCACAAGGAATTCCATTCATTTTAATGGGCATAACCAGATAGGAAGGAGATTCTGGATGATTAAAAGAAGTTGATTTCAACAACTTAAATATATTTTTCTCAGAAAACAATCCTGGAACTAAAAAGGCATGTTTTTCTTTTAGCAAACATTTTTAAAGGTAACTTACTGCAGAAATAACAAAGGGTGAAATTTCAGTCCTACTGAAAAACAAAGGAGTTTTCACATTGAATGCTATTTGATCAGAAGTGTTTGAAAGTAAGTAGTTACCTTTTGGTAGTCACTTTGTATTACTGAGCTGTATTTTTGTATGAATTTATTATAATCACGTTTGAGCAGGATTCCAGTAATAATGGAAAAGGTTCATTCCTATTATGCCTGAGAGAATAGAGGTTTTATAGAACCCAGTGGAATTACAGGCATGCTGTTTCTCATAGGAATGAGTGTTTGCAGGAAGGGAGAGAATCTAAGGCTTGGATGGCTTGTCTTGAATTCCCAGGTCTTTGAGTGCCAGTAATTCAATTACAAAAATCCTGAATTTTCATAGCCAGCGGCTATCATGTGGTCAAGAGAACTCTCCATCTTTTATTATAGCAGAAAAATCCAGACCTCTCTGGACACCATCTGCTTCTTGTTTTTTGGAACTTCCTTATGTTCCTCCTATCTGTGGACATGTCCAAACCATATTTTCCCAGTCAATCCCCAGAATACACACTGAACTCAAGTTAAATTCTGAGCTGCCACTTGGCATCCTAATTGAACTGCAAGCCTTAACATATGCTTTGAATGTTGATACAGCTCCTTAGTTGTCAAATAACTGCCATGATGCTCCAGCCTCTTTAATAGAGATTGTTCACTGTATTAAATGTTTTTAATGAGAAGAGCTGTTCAAAAACACTCGCCAAAGTTATAACACTAAGTGATAAATATCTGAAAAGATTTGAATCGCCAGTTTCTGAGTGCCAGTAATATTCCATTATCTAGAGTGTGCCTGAACTACAGGAAGAGGGAATATTATAAGTTAGATATCACTGAAAACAGAGTTGTGACTTGTTGGCAGGTAGACTTCCAAGTGTGGAAGTTTCTACCAGAATTAAAAGTGAACTAGAGTATAAAATGCTATGGAGAAATAATGAAAGGCAACAGTCTTATCTGCAAAAGAACAGGTTTTGCAATCTGTTAAAAACAAAGGTTAGCTAAAATGTTATGCAGCCAGCAGCAGCCCATGCTGTAGGAACACAGGTACACAAGCTGTCATCTCACCCTGCAATAGGGACCAGATCATGGCTCTCTGAGCCATTTGTGTGGATCTACTCACATCTTCTCTGCCCAGGGTGAGTGTCCCCAGGAGCAGTCACCCCAGCCAGACTGCACAGCCACAGATCCATGCCCTGCACATGTGGCTGCAGTGCTGTCTGCACGCGTGTTCCCATAACTGCATGGTGTCTCCAATTCTTTTTCCTGTCATTAGCTGTCCAAGTAATGTGCATTTTTCAAGAGTTCTTGCTATTTTAAAGCAACGGATGGTTGCATTTAGAACTGTTCTGTTGCACCATGAGAAAAATAATCTAGTCTGGTAGACTTGGCCCAAACTGAAGTGCCCCATTCTTTTCTTTCAATTCTTGTTTCCCAGTGGTCTAGGATGTGATTGGGTTATTTCAGTGCTTTTTTTTTTAAAAAAAAATGTTTTATATCTCCTTGTCTTAGTTTTTATGATTCAAACCTTGCTCCTCTCATGTACAACTACTAGAATGAAAGGCTACAGTGGTGCCAGAATAATTATCTTTCCTAGTTCAGGTGTTGAACCTGCAGTTTGATCCATACGTGGTAAAACCTGCCTGTGATGACCCATTTGCAGAAAGAGAAGCTTAGAAACATGACATGTTTTTGTTTAACTGTTCACTATAAAATTAGTGCCCTGTATTTTTTTCTTTTTAGTTTGCTTGGGTGTATGTAGGTGATGAATAGTTAGTAAATGCACAAACTAAAATATACACACTGATGTGTGATCATATGGCTTTCTGTGCCGGGAGACTGCAAAATCTAGGGCTTTCCATGATGGAAACAATGCAGAAGTCTGCAGCACCCGTGTCTCTCATGCTTAATGATGAATTAACTCCAGAACCTCAAGGTGGTTTGGAACACATTTTCTTTTCCACTATAATGTTTCATGAAGTGTGAGTTGTTGCGATTTTTTTTTTCTGCAGATGTTGCTGGCAGTGCTATACCACGTTTTCTTATTGATATGGTAGAGGTGATGGAACAGAAACGTGGAACTGAAGTGGGTCACTGTTCTCCCTGACACTGTTGCAAAAAGTTTGTAAGACAAATATTGCAGACCTACTTCGAATGGTTACAGAACCAGTACTTTAACATACCTCTTGGAACCTCTGCTCCAATATTTATTTTAAAGCCTGTGGCTCTGAAAAAGACACACATGAATTACAAGTCACGAAGTGTAGCATACATTACTGTTGCTCCAGTCAGCATTGTAATTTTTTTCTCATATCTTTA
The DNA here is from genome assembly GCF_018691265.1 of Tyto alba. Classification (NCBI taxonomy): domain Eukaryota; kingdom Metazoa; phylum Chordata; class Aves; order Strigiformes; family Tytonidae; genus Tyto; species Tyto alba. The sequence goes on along the minus strand of NW_024881282.1, from coordinate 20,481,215 downwards.
TTACGTATACATGGCAGATAGTACTTCCTGTGATTTGGTGTGGGTTACAGCTCAGTAACCCCTCTCATTTGTTCTGTTGTACACCAGAGCGAGGGACAGTAAGCACCACCACTGGCTTCCTAACACTGTTGTTGTGGCTATGACTGGCTATGGAAAGGAGAAGAGAAAACCCCAAGAAAGCAAAGCAAGAGAAACCATCTGATTGCTAACAGCTAACCCTGCATTCTGAGAAGGCATCGATGTGGCAAGTCATCTCACCTAATTTTAGAGATGAGATTCAGCTCTATTTTAAAACACTTTCTTACATTTTGGTGTCTACATATGAGCTAAATGCCTGAGCTCCCATTGCAGACAGTGGACATCCAGTCAGGCATCCTGGACCCCCACCAGGAGCTGGGAGCAGGACTCAGCTGCCTTATCATCAGCACCTATTGCCACTCCAGGTGCCCTCAGGGGTCTTGTCTAGCCTCCAGCTGCTGGTCTGAAAGGGGTGAGTCTCCCACCGGTCCTGGGTATGTATGTACCAGCTCTGAGGAGGCCTAACAGGTCTGCAGTAGAGACAAGGAATCATGTCCTTGGGTGCTGAAAATGGCCTTAGGAGCTTATGCTTAGGTGGACACTGTTGACATTCACACGCCTGAGTTACATGTTGAGACTCCTGTGAGAGAAAATGGGAAGAAATCAACATTTCTCAGGGAGAGTTCTCCCAAGATATTATAGGTTCTATCTTGAAATGATGCTATAAGGGATTCAAATCCATACGAATCTGAAGGGATTTGTATGCCTAGTTCCACATTAAATGCCCAGAGGTATCCAGGACATCTGTATGAGCCTGGTAGATGTGACACAGGGCCTACAGGAGACATGGAGTCTCTGCCCAGATGCCAGAGGCCAGAGGGGTTGTCCTTGAGCATCTCAGTTACCTCTAGACACTTCTGTCTCAGCACTGAGACTACATTTCTCCTGTGACCAGCTGAGGTGTATCTCCTCCACTGTATAAACAGTTACAGATGGGTGGGATGAATCCTGCCCCAATGGCCATTTCCAACACCCAACAACCATGGCTATAAGCGGTAAATGAATTGTCCTTTCCTGTTCCTGGCACCCTGTTTGTTCCTGGAGGCTCCCAAGGCAGTTCATCTCACATGGCATGCACAGATCATAGAAACAAGTGCTCAGTTTTGCTGAAAGCCTCCATGCCTGTGGTACAACTCTGCCTTTTCTCATGTCACTCCCTTCAATATATGCCATTGCTCAAGAAGCAATCTTCTGGAGAGCAAACCCCTGCTGGCAGCTTCCACTGGCTTTCCAGACAGCGAGGCAAGAAGCAGGAGAAAAGGAGAGTGGAAACCCAGACCTACTTTAACAGTTTCTCTGCAGCAAATCATATTTCAAGGGGCTTAGTTGGATGTTAAGGGATGGACTGAAAAGTAGATTTAAATGGGAATGTAATTTTGTCCTTAGCTACAATGCATCTAACTTCAGGAATAATGGGAAGGAAATTCATTTAGATACATTATGCCATACAGAAAACTATAGTAAACTTTAGCTGTTGTAGAAGAATTAAAACAATAAGGAATCAATTAAATAAATTAATGGGAATGAGACTGCAAGTCTAGTGATAATACAAAAGTATGTTTATTAAAAAAAATGAAAATATAATAATTCAAAGTACAAGAAAAATATATTGAGTGTAAAAACAAAAAAGAAAAGACAACAGAAAAATAGATATGAATTCTGAGGGGTTGGGGTAAAAATATACTAATACATAAAACAATGGGATTAAGTTTCAGTCCCACTGAGTGATATTGATTATATTCTTACTGTAATTCAAATTTAAATAGTGCTGCTGTCTTAAATGTTCCTGTTCACTAGCTTTATGTTAATTTTTGGATTTTTGATAAAGGGATTGGCTCATTAGAAACCAGAGTGATACTATAAAGGCCCCTGGCCCATGTACTACTACAGCAATTGTAAGTGAACAGCTCATTTTTTGGAGAAGCATTTTAAGGGTCAAGACATTGCTGATCCCTTGAAAACAACCAACACAGCACCTTATAATAATGTTCTCCAGCTACTGCTGAATTAATCTAAATTTTAGGGAGTGATCCAGACATGAAAGAACTCAGACATTGGCAGACCAATATTATCGCTTTGCTTCCTGATTATCCTCAGTGGGCTGGTGTCTGCTATCTATTGTTTTACACTTTGGACGAAACACAGCCCACCAGGTCTAGTTCTCTAGTTACTCACTTCAGCATTGGTTCACAGAAATGTAGGTACCTGACACTGCGTGGACTGAAAGGAGAGTATAAGGATTCCATCAACCTAAAATAAGTGAAGAAGTTCCCTGAAAATGAAGAGAGACTTCTAATACCTTTAAATGCCCACAGAGGTTTCATCCAGCCATTCAGAAGGTGAGCAGTCCATGAAGTTAAGTTTTTATTTCTTTGGCTGAAAGCTTAGGGGCCTAATGGGAATGGGATTTACTGGAGCAAATCCAGTGAAGGACCATAAAGTTGATTAAGGGACTGGAGCATCTTTCATGTGGGAAGAGGTTGCGAGAGCTAGGAATTATCAGTCAAGAGAAGAGAAGCTTCGTGGGGGATTTTATCAATGTATATAAATACCTGAAGGGAGGAAATGGCGATGAGGGAGCCAGGCCCTTCTCAGTAGCGGCCAGTGATCAGATAAGAGGCAATGGACACAAACTGAAACACAGGAGATTCTGTCTGAGCATCAGGAAACTCCTCTTTTCCTGTGAGGGTGATCAAACAATGTGATAATTTTCCCAGAGTGATTATGCAGTCTCCATCCTTGGAGATATTTCAAAGCCATCTGGATATAGTCCTGGGCAACTGGCTCTAGATGACCCTGGTTGAGCAGGGGGATTGGACTAGATGATCTCATGAGCTCCCTTCCAACCTCTCCCATTCTGTAATTCTGTGATCTCTCATATCTCACTAGCCTCATCAGATATGGAATATGTGGATGGCAACCCCAGCACCCACTGCTGATATGATAGCCCAGTAGTTAGAGTATTGACCCAGGCCTGGACCCACCCCTGCAACATCCCTAAGCAGGTCTTCCCAGCGTGGCTTTCCAAACTTGCATTTTGAAACTGGACAAACCTGCTAGCAAGAAGAACGTTCAAGGCATTGATGGACAAGGCAGAACACAGCTTTTCCCTATACTCTTCAATTTCTTTGTTTTTATACATATTTATTTGGATAAATACATGCATGTTTAAGGCAGCAGGTGCTGGACCCCTTGGCTGTGTTTATTCTTGAGTTCATATCCTACCACCATCATCAGGTTTTCTTTTCCTGCTTCTTGCATGGGTGGCAATGTACTGGTTCTCGGTGAGATCCAGAGCAAGAATCTTCTTCAATTATAAGGTCCATGGTCCTCTTGGTGGTTTGGGCACTTGGCAGAAGTGCAAGTCCCAGAACCCCTGGGGAGAGCAGGTCCTGCTGTCCCACACTGTGCAGCCAGGGGAGACAGAGGGTGGTCTTGCCAGAGTAGGGCACCACTGCTCAGTAAGAAACTCCTTTCTATCTCAAAAGCCTGGAAGCTCCCTGGGGCAAAGAAAACAGCTTTATTCTGTACTTGAACCATGCCTTCCTACCACATGTCCTGCCTGGTCCAGGGCAAACATTCCCTCGTGCTATTGTCAGTACAAATGCAGATAACAAGCTGTGTCCAAAAGCCAGGCAGTAACAGGAAGGCAAAGAGAGAAGAAAGTTGAGCAGACTCGTATGACCCTTGATTTGCTATCATTTTTTTAAGCTACAACCTGACAGTGATCTCAGTCAGCAATGCAAAAGGTACAAACACTGCATTAGGGATGACATAGACACAATGTTAACAATTGAAAGGCTCTGACTCAATGAGGAAGCATTTTTTTCTTGCATTATACACTGCTGTAAATCAAGGTAAGTTTTGGGGACATCCCATAAAAGACCTAGTTCTTTTCTGACTCAGTTTTTCCTAGATTTTCAAAAGTTCCAGATTGAGCCAGACAGTCTAAATCCTATTAAAGTCAGTAAATTCATGTAAAAAAGGAATGTTCCTTGGACTACAATAAGGTTTCCTACCAATTTTCCTTTGATTATATTACAGATGACAGTTTATAATAGAACTGCAGACTATGGTAACACGGAAAAAAACATAAAATTTAACATTTATATATTTCCAACTCCTTGTCAGACATCAGAGGGATTTAAAAAATTTAGCAAGGAATTTACAACTTGACACAATCACATGTGCAGTAATAATAATAATAATAATATAAATATCAAATGTAATCTCCTCCATTCGTCTTTCCCCCATCCTTGAAAAGAAGCAACATTAAAGAAGTATTAAAAAATAACTTGGACTCCCAAGGTGAAGATGATAACAAATACAAAAAGACACAGGGAAACAATTTTCGCTCACTGTGTGAAAAGGCTCAGTCAGTAAATTCTCTATAAGTCAGCCGAATAACTCTTTCTGAAAAATCTGTGCATAATGTATGTACTACCTTCTTTTTTTTTTTTTCCTATGGCTAATTCCATATGTAGTCTGAAAAGCTTTTAGAAAAACTTAGGTGCCCTTAAAGAGCAGCAAAAATGTTTAAAACCCATATTTCAGGTGGGAATTGTTCTATGAATCACTCACTAAAAACTGCGGGCCTAATCACTCAAGTATTTCTGTATAGGAGCAATTTTAGTCAGCTTATACAGTGAGCTTCCCTGAGAAGATACACACGAGTAAAGCTACTCTTTTGCAAAGCAGTGTGGAGGACTGGGACCAGTAACTGAATCACCATATTTTCCACGGCACTCTCAGTGGCACAGGCAGTATCACTACATGGAGAATATGAATATTTCTTTGGTGTTGGTTCATTTCCAGCTCTGCTTTACACATTCAACACACAGCCCCTTTGTACCTTTACTTTTTGGTAAAGGGTGTAACACTGTTTCACTACATATTTTTTTTTTTCCATGGTTAAAATCTCAAGCAAAGGTATTCAAGAATCTGAGGATGAGGTGGGGTTTTTTTAAATTATTCATATATATTCAGAATAATTTTATATATACATATATATTATATAGCCAAAGGGAAAAAAAAAAAAAAAAAAAGCTTGGCTCATGCTATAATAATAGACACTTTGTGTAAAAGACATAAAGAATAATAAGATAGTATATGAGCAATAGTTAAAAGCATGAGCAAATTCTAAAGTTTAGGGCTATGATGTATAGGTAAACATCACGCTCTGGTAAATATGGATTTAAAACATCTTATCAGACTCCCTGTAAAAATAATTTCTGAGAGTAATAGAATTACCACAGAAATACAGTTTGAGAGCAGTAAAAAAGGCCTTTTCTTCTGATGAATCCATCTTGATGTTCTAACTGCAATGCAAAGGGAACACGACTACAGTTTTTTAGTTTATAAAGTCACATCTTTTTAGCACTTCTGTAGCTAATTCTGAGCTGTCTTTAAACATTAGGTTAAGGAAAGTTTGCCCCATCCAAGACTAGTCTCATTAAAGTCTTGTAGACACTTTCTGCCCCTGTAGAATTTTTGGGCATAAGTAAGAAGCTGGGATATGAAACAAAAAAAAAAAAAAAAAAAAAAAAAAAGAGAGAGAAAAGAAAGCCAGCCTCATCCAACTTGCAATCCAGACAACGAGGAGCCCGATGATGATGTAGTGAACGCTGCAGACAGGGAACTCAGTTTGAACTCTGTTTGCTTCGTGCAAAAAAATCTCCACAGGTATGAGAGCAGCTTTAAACTCCAAGATACGAGCTATCTGAAAACCATTGGAAATATTAAGCAACAGGGTTATTTGAATTCAGATTAAGTCATGTCTCCTACCAGGGAAGAAAATTTCAGTTTCTTGTACCTCGAGGGGATGACTGAGGTTCCTCAAATTCCTCTGTAGTAAAAGCAAATCAAGAAAAACTCAGGGGAAAAGTTTAATTTGTCACCAAACCCCTGACCTATCTGACAACAGTGTGAAATCCTACAGGGGCTGATCTGATGGAGGAAGTATGGAAAAGACTCCTGGCACTGGATCTGAAAGATTAGGGGCCAAGTGTCTGTGTAAGAAGGGGTGCAGTGAGAGGAAATATAAGTGTTACAGAGAAAGCAGAATGAGAGCTTGAATTCTTAAGGCATTTTTTTAAGATTTGGCTGGACGATCACTCCCACATTCACAAATGTCATAAAGCCAAAGACAAAGACTGAGTTTCACTTGCTGTCAGTGGTGTCAGGATGCTGTGCCTCTCAGTGCCTCACTACTTAACACCTGCTAAACTTGTCTGGTGTCACCTTAACGGGGCACACAAAAGGTCCCTCTGTCCTGCACAACTGTGGGAGCACCAGAGCTGTTGTGGCACAGTCTGGTGACAGGAGCCCTGCAGGTTCCTTTTAAATTGAGGTTGGGTGAGGACACTGATGGGAATATGTAAGGTTGGGAAGACCCCTGAAGGTGTGTGAGCATTATCTTCTTAGCCTGATACCACCTCTGAGCCTGTGGACCACGTAGAGGTTCAAGAGGAACAGAAGACTGAGAGCCCATGTGCTCCCTAGTCAAAGGAGGGCAAGGATGGGAGGGTTCAGACAAGGCTGGTTGTCTTGTCTGTGAAACTGAATGCAAAGAGAACACCATGAACAGATCATATTCAGACTGTTGCTTGGTCAGAAGAGCTCTCCCTCTTTCCACTGCCAGTGCAAATGTTATCAGAACAGCCTGTTCAGTGCTAAGAGGATTACACAACCCAAGCAAGCAAAAGAAAATTCCTCTTTTTTCTAAATGCCCTTAATTTTTTGCCGAAGGAGAGTGGAAAGAAGAGCAGGAAAAATGATGAGTTAACTTCTTACCATTGTGAAAATCAAACACACAATAGGCCATACCATCTTATTCTGCTCTGAAAAGGGTACATGACACTGTGAAAAAGGTATCCATGTATCCATTTATAAATCTGTGTACTGAAGTTCATGAAAAGCTTATCTGAACTGTCTTCCAAAAACTCAAATTGGGTTTGAACATTTACATTCACTGATGCTTGATCTGGAATGTTTTGGTAATTTTTCTTGCTTACTTTTAAGATGAATAATATTTGTGTTTGCAAACATATGGACATAACAAGTCTAACACTCTACCTCATTTAAAACTAAATACACAAAAAACTTGATATTTCCTTAGTCTGGCAAAGAAATGTCTACCAGATTAAGAACTGAGCTCAGTTTTTGAAACTGTAGCTCTGAAAGTCTTGTATAATTATTTCTCTTTTCATTCATTTCCAGAAAGACTGCCAGATCACCACACTGTGCAATTATAATTTCCAGTTCTCCATAGAAACCAGCCTTTTGGTTGCTATTTAGAAATATTATTATAGAAAAGCAATTACAATACGGCTGAAATTGTCTTCATAACACCTTTTCTCTTACTTAATTTTCAATGATAATGAAAAACTAACTCTTTTAGTATAGCTAATCTAATATTTTGTCATGATCAGTGAATTACATTACACAGTAGAATTACAGTAGCTGGATACCAACTGTGCCTACAAAGTATTGTAAAGGTTATTCTTGAATTAAAATTGCAAGTCTTATAAAAGAAAAATCTCTTTACTGATTATATTAATGTATTACTAATAAACACCTCAATAAATGATGGATAAGGAAATACACAAACAATAAATGGTTGGTTGACTTTACTATTCAGTATAAACACCATAAATCCATGCACCTAGAATTTGTCTGATGTCATTAATTTAAAAAATTATATTGTTATTATGTTTTATTAACTTGACTTTGCTAGAAATAACAAATTTGTGATTTACACTCTGTGCTGACTTCATATTGAGTCATACATCTCAGAGTTACTACAATCTTTTCTGCTTAGGGCTTGTCATTATAACCCATAAAAAGTTTATCTAATGCTGAAATAAAGTTACCAAAGTAATCAATCTTTGTCCTTTTTTCAAACCTTCAAACACTTTCAAATTTAAATTTCTAAGGAAAAATCTACAGCAAGATAAAGAAATAGAGGAACCACAAGTAGATGTCAAAAAGATCCACAAGGATGGTGAACTAGTCCCCTGCTCAATTATTCTGCCATTATGAACTGAGTGTGAACTGATGGTAATTGAAGCGAGAAAGGCACTAAAACACTTTCCAAAGCAACATCTGCAACGAATCAGAGGAATGAAGATAAAATGACAAGGACATTTAATGACAGGATTGTTCCCCTGCCTGCCTTTCTGTTTAAAAAGGTCTGGCCAAATTCCAGTTAGAAATGATCCCAGCACAATGAGTATTCCATTTCTGTGTGATGTGTAACTGGGTTTCACAGAGATATTTGAAGAATGCAGCTAAGTATCTCTTTGAAATCTGGACTGTTCCCAAACTTTCCAGTGCTCATGGCACTGGGTAGAGCTCTTCTTCTTCCTTCTCATATTTTTTCCACCCACAAAAATTTTCTGTATTATTTGGGAGGGTGCATTTCTGGTAATGAATGCACATTAGAATGCACATTATGAGGAAATCAAGCGCATGCAGGACCATCCCAGGCCCCATGATTCCCCTTCCACAGATCCCTCCCTACTCAGTCCCCACTTAGTCATACCCTCCCATAACACACCACAGACCCTCACCTGCATCAGGTTCACACTTCTGTTACAAATAAAGACTTCTAAGAAAGACAGAATCCCTTTTGAGGGTAAGATCTTCCAATGTTCAGTTACTTTCACTGCTAAAAATACACATTTTATTTATAATCCTTTAATCTGTCTGTTCTACAAAGTTTCTTTCTCATGAAATTCCAGATCATGTTCAGTTCATCTCTAAATGGACAAATTCTCACATAAATAATGAATCTGATTTTCCATGTTTTCCAGACTTTGGGGCTTTCTTATAACTTCTCTCTGGTGTGGACAAAGAACTAAACGAGGTATCATACATTACTAGAAGGATAAAGCACTATGAAAAGCCAAACTAATGTCTAGAAACAATGGTATAATATTGTCAAAACTGTGACCCCCCCCAAAAAGACAGTCGAAAACGTCTTTTTATTTTGAATAGATTTTGGATTATGGGTAACAGAGCCCTCACATTTAACTAATAAAATTAATAATTCTGTGATCATAAGTGTAATAGAATTTCACAGGCAAAATACTAATTCAGTGTCTGTTATCTGATTACCTAAAATTAGGATTGGAAAACATTCATAATCCTCTGCAGACAGGGAACAAGCAAACAAAGTTATTTCAAATCATGGGGGAATGGAGTCTAGCTGGTGAAACCAGACTGTACAAGACATTAAAGAGATGAGGTGTTCAATCTTCAGTTCCCACATTGCATGGACATTTTTACATAAAAAACTTTTGGCTTTCTATCAAAGCTGAAAATATTTAGGATTTGCAACCCAGTTTTTCAAACAACAGTCTAAATTCCTTCTGCCCCTATAAGTATACTTTACAAGAAATTTGTTTTGTCTGAACTACCTCCGCCCCGCCTCAATTGTCCATTAATAACATTTACAACATAATTTTTTATCTCCTGCTTTCTGGGTTAGTTCTGAATCAACATATCTGATTTTTACTGTATGAAGTGGAGGACATAGAATTAAACTTTTACAGTTGTACATTTATTGCTAATGGAAAGATGCAAGTCATATCTCTTAACCGTTCTTGAATATTTTTTTTTTGAGTAGGAAATAGATAAAGAATCAAGAGTATTCACTCATCTAAGGAATACTTCCATTAAACATACTGAAAATGTTTTACATACAAGACACATATTCTGTGTAGTATTGGAATCAGTTTGACCTTTGTTAGTTTTGTCAGAAGAAGACTCACAACAAAAGGAAAGAAGTATGCAAGGCGTTAGTTCAGAACCCTGTGAAGACACTGGGAGATTTACCAGGCTAAAGTGAGAAGAGATTAGATTTTTAAACTATTCCATTTCTACCATCACTTTAGGAAAGTGAAGTGTATTTCCGTTTTAAAAAGCCACCTGTCATGTCATGCATAATCAGTGTGAAGGGTGAGATTAGCAGGGTTTTTTCCACAGTAAATACAGCAATTATTGGCTTTTGGGGAAGACCAAAAGTATTTGCAAATTTTGACCAAATGAAAAACCTATTTCTGAATGAAAATAAAGGACAAAGTTTTGGACTAGGTTAAAACATTTTGTTTCAGTATGTTTAAATTACTTGGGGTTATTTTTTCAAAACAGTGAAATGAAATTTAACTTTTTTTCTGAATTACAGAAAAACAGCTGTGAGCAACAAGGGGATTTGTTAGAACAGGAGATTAATATAATGAAGGCAAATGGGAATGTGAAATGCATCTGCAAATGGCAAGGAAGAAGAAAAAGGTTTGAACAAGCAAGAAAACACTCTCCAGCTCAGGAAAAGGGCACCAAGTCACATGCTGTGTAGGTCAGCAGAGCCCGGGGAGCCTCCTGTCCACTTCTGCCCATTCCCCAGCCCACGGTGTTCGGCAGGACCTTTTCCCATGTGATGCTTCTTCTATATCGGGGTAGGGAGTGGTGATGCAGAACAGAGACAGGCACATATTTCACTCTGCTCTGTGACACCAGCAGCAGATCTCTGAGACATTGCTGCTCCCCAGCTGTCCTTGCTGTAGGATGTGCACAAGTGGACAGCTGAGCCATAAGTAAATATAAGATTAAGGTAGTAACTGTTTGAAACACAGGCTGCCTTAAAAGTCCAGTGAGCTCCTCAAGGAAAAAAAAAAAAAAAAAAAATTACTGCAGTCAAAAGTTATGTATGAAATAAGCACATTTTTCCATATTCACATTCCAGATTTCTGCACCTGAAATTAGCTAGCATATTAATAAATGAATTTAGGCGGTTGATTTCACAAAGGTGATTTGTATATTGCTATTATCTGTGCACCAAAATTTTTTAAAAGTACAATATCAGGGAAAAAAAAAAAAAAAAGCATTATAAACATTCTAAAAATGTAAGTGGGTATTCCAGGATCTTAAACTTTATTGACCATATTAGGTTTTCATTAGAATTTGGTGTAGGATGAGCAGGGTGAATTTCTAAACCTTAAAAGATTAGGCAAAAGAAAAAATGATATCAAGTAAATCCCTATAAAAGCAATATCACATCCAGAAGAAACATGTCATTTTGGGTCTTCCAAATACTTTGAAAAATAATAAAATGTGGTTTGGAAAGAGATGTGGTATGCTTTGAAATTCCAGCTGAAAATCTAAGGAAGACCTGTTTGTTTTCTTTTGTCTTTTCATACAGCCCTTCTGGATTTTTTTTTAGTAACCATAAAGCATTTTCAGACCATTTTGTATGACAGGTTGAATATGCATCATAAATTTTGTTGCTAGGACAAATGAGATAATTGTAAATGTTTTGTCTACAAAAAGAAAACTGTTATCAATTTTATGTGGGATATGCAAGAAAGCCATGGGCAAGTGAAGTCAGTGCACATGGTGATTGCCTGGTGGGAATTAGCTGCTTTTGGTGGCAACTGACAGAAGAAACAAAACTGATATTTTTACGGAGGAAAGCAGTTGTTTACAGATTTCACTTGTGTCAGTGGCAGACTTGTAACAGATATCTGAGTGTCTCTGGCTCTTCTCTAAGCGAGACAAGCAGGAGGTAAATCACTAAGTCACACTTAGTTGTCAATGATTTTGTGCTTTTAAGTCACCAATGGCTCTGAAATTTCAGAGATAATACTGATTTAGGGGTGATCTGCAGCACTAGAAGTGAGGGGGGAGAAACCTTCATCCCCCTGACACCTGGATAGTGATAAGACTGAAGGAATCCCTGAGGTCAAACTTGGCCCAAAGAATCCCTTCAAACACCTGCGTCTTGAAAGGAATTTTCCATCCTTTCAGCTCCCATTTTTCTGCCAGGGAAGTACAATAAATGTAGGAGCATGATTCAATGCAATTTTTTCTTAAAGCTACGCACGTCTTTCTGTCTCTCTAGTTTTTCCCAGTGTTCAGAAACTGAAAAAGACACAGAGTGAGTACACAACAATCCTTCCCAGCTTCTGGAGGTCAATGGTTGGGGGCCTTCCTGCATTAAGGTTCCATTCATACTGTTATGGCTAATAACCATCAATAGAGTTATTTCTGACTAATTTGCAGAATTCTTTTTGAATCCGTGCATATATTTTTCCCCGACACCATCTGACAGTAACAAATTCTGCATTGTATTCTGAGCCGTATACAAATACATTTTTTATTTAAAACTCTTACCTTCAAATTTCACTGAGTGTTCCTAAAGTTCATGTGAGAAAATATGAATGCTTAACTTTTCTTCCATGTCCTCCATATAGCTTATGATTTTATATTCCTCTCTTGTACCTCTTTTGCTCTTTCCTTTTCCAAGTGTTTTTACTCAGTTTTCATTGCCCGGAAGTGATTCCAGAGATATTTTCATGCTTATGACATTTTCCTTTATCTTTTCCAGTTGTCCTATATCCTTTTGGGCAGTGGTCAGTGTGAGAAGGCATCACAGATCTACATGATGGCATAATAATTTTTTTCTATTTAGCAGTTCCTTTCTTAATCATTCCTAACACTCTTCTTTACTTTTTTTCCCCACCACCACTCATCACTGAGATAGTGTTTTTCAGGAAACAAGCACAGGGACTGCAAGCATTTTCTCCTTAGTGGCAATAATTCTTACCCCATCACTGTGTATTTATCATTAAAGATGTTCTGGCCTACATGCCTTAGTTTACATGCACTGACCTTTAGTTTCATCTTCCATTTTATTGTCAAATCTGTTAACATTACGAAATTCTGATGCAATTTTTGAAATGAGCTTTAGATTTTACTATATTGAACAATTTTATCAGAAGACTTTGCTACTTTATTGTTCACATACTTTAATACTTTAATTATGAGTATGCTGAAGATATTTTATGGGTCTGTAAACCCTCCACTACAGAAATCAAATTCTTATTCCTACCCGTAATTTCCTACCTTTTAGATAATTGTTGCTCAAAAAAGATGTTTTCTCCTCTCCCAAGACTACTTGATTTCTTTAACATTCCTTGGTAGGGGATCATATTACAAGCTCTGGGGAAATCTCAATTCAGTGTATCAACAAGTAACCCATTCCTGCACGTTTATTAATTCCTTTGACAAATTTGAAAGGGGTTTGTAAAGCATGACTTCCTTTTATAAATGTTGTGTTCACTCTGTTCTGATATTTTTTAATTGAGCTAGATGTCTTCTTCAGTATTATTTCTACCAACTTGCCCAGTACAGAATTCAGAAATATTGGCCTGTGCACTCCTTATCAACCTCATATGACATTCCTGCCCAACCATCCTCTCTGCCTGTGTGACTCTCTTACTCCACTCTGTCCTGAGAAACCCAGATGCCCTCCTTAGGACAATCTACTTTGTTAATACCTTTGCTCATGAGAAGGTAAAATAGAGAAACAGCAACAACAAATTCAGATGCAAGTTCAAAATCTGACTATGTTCCTTAAGGTGAGAGACGCACCCATCCATTAGCTTTCAACTGACTGATGTTAATTAGTTTGTAGAACCAATGGGACAGGGAAATTGCTTATTCTTACACTTTAAAAGTTATATTAAAAGGGGAAAAATATGTGACATACTACCTATACAGATCTTACTTCTTACTGAATTAATACTAGACATTTGAGAATCAAAAGGAAATTATTTCAGCAGATTCTGGTCTGCTTGAAAGAGTATGCCTTAAACAGAGCAGGTAATCAGGTTAGTATGTGGTGGAAATGGATGAGGAAAATGAAGACTAAATGGTACATCACAAATGATCCATCTCTAACTCTGAAAGACCCAAGAAATCCATACGGCACAGTTTCTTGTTAATGTGGCACCTGGCTATATTTTCCCATTTGTCACTTATTTACTTGTGCACTGAACTCCTTCAGGGGCTTGGAGAGACAAGCCTGAGCTTTGTTAGCAGGGATAGAGGATCCTGATGGCGATAAACCAGCTGTATTAGTCTGTATCTACATTGTCTTAAATTGCCAAGCACTGACTTATGTGGATAACAGGAACTTAGCTACAGGGCAATAGCAGTAGCTATAATAGAATTTCTAATGCAGTAACTGATTCAAAAAATGAACCTTGGAGAAAGAGTGTATCCATTTTACTTCATTTCCTAAATGGTAGTGTTTAATAAATTAGTGAAAAGGGGTATAAAACACGCTTTTCTCTACATTTGTGATGAGTTCTTGGATACTACTTTAGTATTATCTTATCTAGACAATAACTGTAATTAGAAAACAGACCTCAGGGCAGTTTCTGCCCAAAATCAGAGCGTGCACCTGCCACAGGATAAAAACTCCTCACCTCCTGTTTTATACCAAATCAGAACCAAAGTGCTTTATTGATTTATGAATGATGCATAATTAACTAGCAATGAGTGAACTATAGCTTAAAGATCAATATCAGCAATACAAAAGATAAACTGCATTACTAAACACTTGCAGAACATCAGGCAAACACTTGCAATTTTCTAACCAGCCTTGTACAGCTAATGCAAGGAATTTTGAGTTACAGACATAAACTTTTGCACTCACACTTTTACATGCACATCCCACCCACTGTTTGGATTACAAGGTCACTACATACAACCTACCAATGCCCACACCCATAAGAAAGGTCCCTGGGCTCACACGCACAGGTGTGGGTCCCCCTTTACAGCACCCCATGCCATCACTCTGCTTCCTGCATGGTTTTCAAGAGGGGAGGCTGTGTAGGCATCCTTACACACACCTTTTGTTAGCTTGTCGTAGTCTTTCCCTGAGTCATGTTGTGCCAGTGAGGTCCAGAACTACACCTGCTGACATGCAGAAATATGGATTTATATAGAAAAATAAAAGATAAGTGTTTCAGCCATGACACTTTGCATAAAATGGTTTATTCCTCACAGGAGTTTGAAAAGGGAATTCTGTGCTGGGGAACTCCTATCAGAAATCTTGGAAAACTTGTAAAAATTCCTTCTACTTCAGCTGTCTGTTTTAGTCATTGGCATAGTCTTTCACCAGTATCAGCCCCGTTAAATAGCAAAGAGCAGAAAGCTGGTGCCTATCCAAGTTTTGTAGGCTCAAAAACAATGTATTCAGTTTGCCATATATGTGGCTAACATAAAAAAAAAAAAATAGAAAGAAAGCATTAAGAAATTAACTCAAAATAAAGCTTTTGAAAAGATAGATTGCACATGATGTGATTTGCAATCAGCCTTGTCACTCCCCGTGAACCACGGCTTCACCAAAGTAGGCTGGAGAGCATGGTCTGACGTGTTTGTGGAGTGCATGGCCACTCCAATGCATTCTGCTTTCAGTGGAAGACAGGAGAGATAGGTAGAGCTTTTAAAACATTTTAAGGCATGGAAATATGAAAGAATTATAAACTGCAAAATTATTGACTCCTGTGGCATGGTGGTAGGTAGAAGTAGTGGTGTACAGAATATCCTTTACTTATGGCAGTGTTAGGTGATCTGGCACATCCTGACCCACATCCTGATCTGCAGGCAGCTGCCTCACTACCTCTGTCCACCAACTTTTTTTGTAGACTCTTTTAAAGTCATTTGGGGAGGGCTGGTTTCTCAAAGGCACATTCTGAGGAGTATTCATACCATTTACCACAGCATCTGACAACAGGCCTGATATTGGGAGACCACAGGACAGGGAATGCAGAGCTTTTACAGTAGGCAGAGTACCTGCCTCTGCATACTTACTGAAGGGGCTTGATGTGAAACCATGGATGTGGTCGGGGGTTTGCCAGGGACTTGAGACAGTTATTGGTGGCCAGAAGGCCATGTAACTGTCTAGGTTAATCAAGAAGTTGTGGAGAGGAATTTCCAGATCTCTTTCTTCATCATTTCTGTTTAAAAGGGTATAAACAGTTGAAGATAAAGGTTTGATTTTGATTGAAGTTGCACTGGTATAAAGTGGGAAGCAGTGGAGTTACCCCATCATAATGTCAGGGCAAGTAAGACTGGGCTCAGGCAATGAAAAGAGGGGAGGCCTCAGATCCCCTCTGTATCCTTATTTCAACTGTGTTTCATTTTAACAACTGCGTTTGCTTCCTCCGTATCATAAATATTTTATATTCGTTCAGCCACTGAGTTCATCATTTAAACAGGAAGGCATTTAGCAGTGCTATTCTTATTCAATTTAAGGATGTACTTCAAGCACAAAATTAAATCCTCAACTCATGTAAAATAGCGCAGCCCCACTGGGTCTGGAGGAGTTGCTTCCCCTTGTGCCAGTGGCGTTTCTGCTTCCATTACCTCCAGAAGAAGCCCCAGCTCCTCCTGGGATCTCATCTCACCACACCGCCTCCTCCCACACGAGCTCGGGGCTGAGCAGGGTCGTCACGCAACGGGCTTGTGCTGATCACAGCCTGACACTTCGCTACTGCAGCCCCGGGCTGTCCCCACTACTGATCCTGCAGCTTGCAGCCGCCAAGCTGAGCTGCAGATGGAGGTGAAAACGGGCACCATGAAGGCAGTCATGGCAGCAGATTCTTTCTGAAACTGAAAGTGTCTCACCCTGCCACTGTGACAGCCAGCACATCTCCGCCACAGACAGTGAGAACAACACTGGAGTCAGATTTTCCCCGTGACATCTCTCCCAACCTAGAAAGCCAGCACAGGCTGTAAATCTGCAGGAGCTTCACCTTGTGACTGTTATGGCAATGTAAAGCAGCTGTGAGTCCACAGCACCTGTGACCCAAAGAAAACTGAAGTGCATTTCTCTTGTGCGTTCAGGTTTAGTCGGTCCAGTGTTTTCCCCATGAAAGTTTGTGTAACCACACATATTTTAGGCGGATTTCTCTGGCTCACATAAACTATTTAACTGACATTTCCCTTCAGCATTACTTGAATGGATGACCATCCACATACAAAACAAAAAAGAGAGAGTTGTATGTGTCATTCACCTTGAATGCAACAATTGTTTACCATAAGAAGAGAAGTTGTACTCTTTAGGGATGTTTCTCCTTATCATTTTATTTTGCTCTTATTTTCTCTGCCTGACAAAGCTAGGAAGGCAGGGCTGCTAAATAATAACTGCATAAAAATTCCAAATATTCAAGCACTTTACAAGTGTAAAATTGGATATGAATAGCAAAATGTGCCACATATCCTATCCCCCATATTAAAACACCTCCAGTCTTCCAAATAGTTTGACCCATCTCAACCACTCCTGCAATGCATATTCATAACCAAGATAGTGTTGGAATGGTCATCTTTAAACAAGGAGCAACATAGCCCAGCAGGGTGAGAACTTTCTAGCTCCTTGGTTAGTCCATGGCGAGGTCCATGTGTCTGGGCTTAGTCTGCACCGCTCTGGAATGATGGGTTCTAAGCAGTGCCTGGAAAGCAGACCTTGTCCTGGGATTGTCAGCCATGCAGCCGAGCCACCAGCCATGCAGCTGAATAACAAGCATGACCCAGTACTTTTTGGATTCAGCCAGGAACAAGAAATATCACTAACTGCATTCCTGCTAAACCAGCCTGCTCTCTCAAGCCTGTAGAGAACTGGATGAACACCATAACCCTACAACATCCCCTTCTCTCTAGTATGTCCATATTTTATGTCCAGCAAACTATTTGCTAGAAAGACAGGGAAATGGCAAGCTTAGATTACATTTTGCCATACTATCAAATAATTCACAGTGAGCTGGAAGCCATTCAGGGAAGATGAAAATAAGACCAGAAAGATAAATCACTTACAATCATGTAAGCATGTCACAGACAATCTTAGGTGAGGGAAAAGGCAGAAGAACTGTTTTCAGAATTGGATGCAAAAAAAGGCAATAAATGAAGAAGAATTATTAGATTTTGTTCTATAAAGTGGAATTGCAAAATGGGAAAAAGAATACTTTTAACTTACTACATCTGAAAAATGGAAACCAGCCATGGATTATAAAAGGGTTGAAAAATCTCCCTTAACAGCAGACTATAGGCCTTTTGAGTTTTGGAGATTTTTTTTTCCCCCACTGTATTTTCCTTTCCATTTCCTTTTTTTCTACTTTGTGTATTGATCCCAGCCTCGCAAACTCAAGGCATTTAAAGCATATTTGAATTCAAAGGTGTATTCACATGAATACGTGTGGATTGACACGAGCTCAAAGAAGGAAGGAAGAAGGCAGGGTAGGTTGCAAGCCTCTGAAGTCAGAAATTTACCTTCTGATCTATCTGTAGAGACTACCTTAGTATGGGAGATTGCAAGAATAATTGTGAATAGTTTGAAGGAAAGATTTCAAATGTAAAAATATGTCATTTGCCTCAGAGTGAGGCTTATACTCAGGGGAACTGGGTAGCAGTCTGTAAATGTGCAAAGTGAATAGGCCCCAAGGACAGAATACAATTACTTAGGAGGTAATGAGATGAGATTAAGAAGGGAATATTTAGACAGAATGCCAGGAAAAGCTTGAGCTACTTTGAAGTGTTGAATAGTCTTATGAGGGAAATGTGAAAACACAATTACTTGAGACATTTTAAACTGTAAGTACGTTCATGTTTGCTTCAGGGAACACGTCTCCCTTTGCAGGGAGATAGACTGAGTGATGCAATCAGGTTTCTACCCTTATTTTTTGATTCCATGATCAAGAGCACAGTGCAATTTAGATGCCCAGACACTGCAATAACAAATAACACAAAGGACAGTGCAGTGGTGAGCAGTATGAGGCAGGTGGTGGGTAGGTTGCAACAGGCATTAGAGAATTTTTGCCTACTTCATCACCTAGTTGCAGAGACTGATGGGTTGTTTCAGTCTTCTTGAATGATTATGGCTATCGTCAGTAGCGTCAACTAGCACAGGATGGTGATACTTCTGTGGCTGACATCTTAGCAGTAGCGACGTGCTTCTGAAAAAAAAAAAAAAAAAAAAAAAAAAAAAAAGAAGAAGAAAAGGTACCTCTAGGGCTGGGACACTGCTCTGCTCCCAGCCATAATAACGATGAGCTTGCAGCAGCGCAAAAGAGGGCAGAGGGAGCTGATTATTTTGAATCTTTCCTAGACTAAGGATTAAATCTATCTCATTCCAGTCAGCCACCAACCCAATCCAGTCTGCCAGTCTCAGCAGCCACCAACCTTTCTGCTGGTATGCCATGAATCCAAAGGAGTCTGTGAAAATGGATCTGTGATACTCCTTGCTAATGGAGGTTGCAGATGCAAAAAGTTGTCATGGAGTCAGGAGGAGGTTGGACAATTACTTAGAACAGTAGTCTGTTGAGGATTACTAAATAGAAAAAACACATCAAGCTCAGGAAATTCCTAACCCGAAGATAGTCAGAGGTTGGAGAGCAGTTTGGGGATGTACCATGTACATTTGCTTTGCTCTTACTCTTCCCTGGGTAGCTGCTGATAGCCTCTGCTGGAGACTGTGGGCCTTGTTCTGAAACAGCGCATCTGTTAATATACTTTCATGCTCTTAACTTTTCCAGAAGTTGGATGAAAGGCTGCCTGACTGTGGTCCCCCTTTTGCTTAGCATTTCTGTGGCATAACGGTCAGGGAATTAGACTAAATAGGATGGTTCTATATCACTAAATTCCTCCTATATTTTATATTATCCAAAAGACACTGGGAATTTAACTGACAAAATGTGGGGATTTACCTTTATTTTGATTTTCTTATTTCATTATTTTAAAAAACAGATGCCCAGGCACATTTTATTAACATTGTCCCATTGGCTGAGGAATAATACATGCCTGATATTACTAAGGGAAGTATTCTTCCCCCCTGACTTTCTGTGAGAGGCAGCAAATAATCTGTATAGTGAAGCAGGAGGGAAAAACACCTGCAAAGGACAGTTGAGAACAGAAGTGGAATTGGCTAGTCCTTTATTTAGCATTTGGCATTTGTTTTATATATCATTTGTTGAAAGAGTTTGAAATAAACAGTAGCAATGACAAATGGTGGTTATTTTAACATCTTTTATGAAACTAATGACTAAGAGGTAATTTGATATAGGCTATATTGTTAGCTAATATATTTTTCTATCATGGAAATGTCATTGTCATCAGCTTCTAACATTTTAACTGGTTACATGGAACTAAAATAACTCAGCAAAATTTACTTGATTTTTACCTTAAAAAGGATGTCGGTGTGGTCAACTTTGGAAGAAGAATGGGTGGTTCTGTCTTCACCCAACAAAATGGATTGAAATTATTGTTAATGTAGAACATTAAATAATCTGCAGACTGTACCTGTGTGATTTCTGCAAAGGAAATTCACCAAGCTTCTGAAGTGATCTGAATATATAAAAAAAAAATCAGATAAAGGAGAACTTTCTGAAAAATCTTAAACCAAGTCATTAGCAAGAGACTTCTGATTTAAAGTGAACACTCCTCACATCTCAGAAAATTTTGCTTTTCTAGACCCTCTTATATTCTGTGTTTAAAGAAAATTAAAGGAGGTAATTTTCCATAGAATGGCCACTTCTTGAAAATGTTCTTGAAAGTCTAAGAGAATTTACTATTTTTTTAAAGAATCCCAGGCAGGAAATTGAACTAGCACAACAGTGAGAAGCCTCAAACCTGGGGAGCTGAGCAGCCTTCTGAGCAACACACTGCTTGAATGGCCAGTGTGATGACTCTCTGCCAAATCAGCAAGTGAGTCCTTTCCATCAGGAAAAAATTCAGTCAGTTCTGAAGGATCAGTGTTATTTCTCACTAAAAACTGCCTAGGAAACAGAAAAGAGCAAGGTAAGCTGTGAATTTTCAAACCTTAAACAGAAGGTACCTCAAAGATCTCTGTCATCATACATATTTATTAATCAGGAAAATAATAACATAATAAATGTGCAGATGAGATTGTGTTAATTAGATGGATTGAGACCAGGGAGATCTGTAACAAACCTAATAAGGAAAAACCTAATGAGCTAGGTGAATGGACAATGTGGAAGAGAATAAGTTTCAGTCTTGAGGGGAAAATGTAAATTACACTCACATTTGACAGGGTTCTCAGATAATAATGTCTGTTTGGAGAAGAGATCATGACACAGAAGCAAAACAAGTAAGAACAAAAAATCAGAACTTTTTCAGGGAGGTAAATTTTCATGTTACCAAGTTTTGTTTGACCAGGGAGAAACAGAAAGCCATTTGGGGATGGGAAGTTCTGAAAGTGCAGGTTCAGAAAATTCTTAAAGTTGGGAGACATTCTCAAATGTAAATGTTCCCTCTTGTTTTGTGAAAGAAATGGAAAAATTGTTTTGATTCAGCAGTGATTTGAGATACTTGTCACAGCTGTGATTTGGGCCACTCCATCCCTCTGGTCTTCTCTCCAGGCTGACTTTGTAAGATGAACCCATGAGTTATGATGGTTCCCACAACAGGGTGTCATGCTTTACTCCAAAGAAAAGAAATAGATGGAGATAGAAAAGAAAGATTTTTTAAGTCTGAACTAGATTAGAAGGTCTTCATTTTCTGTGTCCTCTGAACAGGTTTCAGATGTATGTTGAGAAGATGCAGCTGCAATTTCTTGACCTTGGTTCTTCCTTCCCAGTGAAATGTAGAATAGCATAGTTCCTGCTCCAATTTTTGTTGAAGGAGAAAACCCGTTCAGGCCTTGGCTATCAATAAAAGGTGCAGAGTGAAATTCGGGTCCACTGTGTATTTATGTATTTTTGGAACATACTAACCTCATCTATCCCCTGCTCTGGCCATCTTCCCTGTGTATAAGCTGTTGGAGAATGGTCCTAAGCAGCCCAAAAGGGTATTGCTGAAAATTATGATCCAGCTCAGAGTTGAAGTCCTGTAGTTCACTGAAAAAATAGTTGAAATAGCTGCATTTTCATAAGGCCAAATGCTATGGCCCAGACTGCCTGCCCCATGAGGGAATTCATCAGTTACATCTGTAGGAAGGGATAAACGTGGTTTGCAGTGTATGCCACCACCCTGATCCACCACACATCTTGAACAGCCTTATTAAAGTGCACCTCCATCAGCATTACATTACAAATAAGAAGTCTGCTTTTGGACTGAATCTCCCTATTGTCTCATTTGAGCTACCTTGGAGCAAAATGAACTGAGAGTACACAAATGTAATTCCCTGTCAGCGTAAACAGAAAGAGGTACTCCAGGAGGGCACCTGATGCAAATTCAGGTGCTAACGGGCATTTGATCAGTAGAACCAGATTTGAGCTAGTAGAAAATGCCTCCATGAAACACAGGGAGTATAAATACTGGGTCTTCAGACTAACTGGTTTACTCTACAGATTTCTTCCTGCTGCACCAGAATCTTTGTTAAATATAAAGACTGCTGGAGGACGCTGGCACTGATTTCTTGCCTCTCCAGCCTTCCCAAGAAAAAAAAGGTATACAGACAGGTGAAGCCAACAAGGCTAACATGGTGCCAGAATATAACCAAAGTGTAGACTGGTGGCTGTGAAACTCGGCCTGGTGTAGATATGGCCACAGGAGTCACACAAGTGAAAGCTGCTTTAAGACTAAAGTACTACTCAGTGCTGTATCAAATAGATGGAATTTAGCAGTCAGTATTTTTTCTTACCTATAATGCTGTGGTTCTTCCAAATTTTCCCATAGTTTTATATGGTTTTATGCACATTATTCATTGTCCTTAACCAAAATGTGGCAGAAAAAGACTAGACTGAACTTTAAATCATGGTCTCGTAGGCTGCAGAATAGGCTCACTGCAGGGCAGGCACACATTGCAGCACACATTTATGAGGGCTTTCCAGGTTTTTCTCAATACAATTCAATTAAACAATTTCAAGGGCTCAGAGAAATGTGAAAATGACTTTGGGAAGAAAAAAAAAAAAAAAAAAAAAGACTGTAATGGTACCAAACTGGTTATATGGCTCATTGAGTAACTTGACCCTACTAGGAAACATTGATTGCCCTCCCCACCTCCCCACACCCTTCAATCTGTGATATGCAATTGAAAGACAATTTAGTAGGAACAGTTCAGTTATTTCAATGCAGTACAGCAACTGTTTCATTTCATACAGTTTATGACTCTAGGTTAAGGAGAGACATTTCAAAGCAGTATTTAACCTAGAGGCTCTGTAAAAAAGGCTGGGATTTCAGTAAATACAGTGTATCTGTTGTGTCTGGGGCTGAGGTTGACATCAAGCCAGATCATTCTTTTCAGCTGTCACCAGTATGTTCTTCTCGCATGGGCCTGATTATGGAAGGTGTTTTCAAGCTGAATTACATAGTTCCCATTCAGGGAGTTTCCACTGAAGTGCCCATGACACTCACTGGGATCAAATATTTCTCATTAGGAGCAGAAATTGCAAAACATTTTCATCTGTAAGCAACAACTTAGAATTAATATTTACCAGATAAGAAAGGATTGCCACTACAGAGTCCTTGAGGAGTATAGATCAATTCTGTGTCACAGGTAGGCACACCAAGCTCTCTCTGAACAGCCAAAGACTCATTTACCCTGCTGGAAAGACGTATCGATGCAGCCATACTGCTTCCTCTGTTCTTTTCTGAACATGTTCCATTCAGCATCTCACCAAGAGGTCCACCTTATAATGCAGATAGTCCCAAAGTGAGCATCTGAATCTGCCTCCAAGGAAAAGAAATACCAGCTGGTTTCTGAGGAGCTCTCTCCTCTGTGCCCAGCTTTCTCCTTTGTTCCCTTCACTATTCTGAACACATGAGTTTCAGAGACCTCCCCCCAGCTCCTCTCACACCCCCTCCAAGTCAGAGGCAGTTTGCACGGTGACAGCCTTAGAGATACAAATGCAGGTTTTCCAAACAATATTATATGGGTTTGTGTCTGGTTACTGTGAGGATGCTCACTGCACTGCATGCCAGAAACTGCAAACCTCTGCCCTCCTTTCCCATACAGACAGCACTAATCTGAGCCTTTCTTCTCAAGCCAGGTGACTACTTCCATTAAATTTATATGAATCTAGCACATTAGAGACTTCTCTGTGTTGATCAAGTGTGGCAGAAATCAGTCTATGAGTTCAAACGGTCTTATACAGGCAGGCTCTCAGGTGAGTAACAGAGAGACAGGCAAGCGAAATAGTTCCCTGCTAAACCTCGTTTCCTTTGGAAATCAAGCTAAAAAACAGACTGTCTTGGGAGGACTGCGGTGTTTTGTTTTGGTTTTATTTAAAATAAATTGAGAGATTTGGTTTAGAAGAAAGATACGGCTTCTAGACATGAACAACTGAGACTGACTTTTCAGCCAGAAAAAAGGATGACTTTAAGAGAAGTGCGATAAAGACCTACCAGTTCATACAGCTGTTACCCTATTATTGTTGGTTGAGCCTGTCTTTGCTCATAATACAATGACTTTTAATTTACTGGTCAATCAATTAAAAATTTCCAGGGAATGTTTGTAGGTGCCAATGAGCCAAAGCCTTCTAGCCCAGGGGAAATCAAAAACAAAAGGAGAAAATGGGGAACACTCACAGGCATAAAGTTAACCACTTACCAGTCATCTATATATCCCCTCCCTGTTTTTCTTTGGCTATCTTTTTTCTGCCAAATTTCATGCTTCAATTTTCACAGACTGGTGCCTTGCCAAAGAGAGAAGAGAAGAGAAAAAGAATGAGGGAGAAAAAGGGAAATGGTAGAATATCTAGGCTATACAAAATAGGGATGAAAAGAAGTCCTTTGCACAAGTGAAGGTAAAAAAGTTCCTGGTTCATTGAAGGAAGGTCAGTGGTATGAGGGGTTATTGAAAACAGGGAAATGGGGAGAACAGTATGGAAAAAACATGGAGAACCTTCAGTGAAAGAAAGGAGAAGAAAGAAAAGCAGATTTAAAATGGCTCTGTTGTGTAGGATGAAAAGAAGTTTTGCAAGAAATCCCGAAATGCCTCATGACTGTACAGCAGCAGAAGGGGGAAATGACCCTGGAAGAAGCTCATGATGTACAGTGATCCTAGGAAAGCAACAAAGTGTTTATCACAAAATTTATTCAGCTTGTAAAACCCAGACCAAACAAGCTATCTGAATGCTACCTGCACACTCTCTGCCTGCCATCTGCACACTGCTTGTAGCACTGACAGCCCTGGCAGAAAGTCAGATGTGTCTCAGAGGAATTTTGTCCTTCCTGGAAACTCCTCCTGGGGCTCCCGGTGAGAGTGATTTGTGATTCTCTGGGCAGAAATATATCGATCTTTCCTCTCTGATTACTGAGAACTGTTATCATTTGAAAGTGAATTCTTTAGGAGTGATTTGACCTCCCTGAGAAACCAGCCAAAATCAATCCCCTTAGCATGGGAGTGATCTGTACTGTAGCAGAGCAAACAAGGCTCCATCCATGCCCAGCTTTTCCCACTCAGGCATGTTCATCACGACCCTGTCCACTTCTGACTATGCCTGTATTAGGTACCCAGGGCACAGTTTGTATTAGGTTTATAGATTATTCCTGCTTCTGTCACACAAGTGCTGCTATGCACAAAGAACAATTTTCACCCACCTTGCAGCCATGACTGCCCAGGGAAGTTATAAGAGATTTATTTCGTTCACAGCATGATTTACTCCAAATTTCAGTGAGGAAGCATGACTGAGCAACCAACCAGATGGAGTTGCTTCAAACATGCTCTGACTGGGAGCTGCTGAGACTTTTCTGAGGTAAGTTAAGACAAATCCAGTAAATGATCAGACATGAGACCTGCAAGGGATGCTTGGATATGACTGGAAATGCTATTGGTAATTCAAACGGGCAGTGTTTTTTTTTCCCAGTGAAAGAGTGCTCCAGCTCAAAATTACACATCAGACTGCCTTCATTTTGGAGACAGAAAACAGTATCCTTACACTTCACCATTTTAACAGTGGGAAATGAAGGTGTTATGTCTGATACACCAGTCCTCTGCTGTTTCTGGATTTCTGTGGCCATTTGTGACTGGCAGGAGATGGAGCATCCTCGGGGCTGCTCTCCACCAGCACATGTGGCGAGGGCTGTCCAGTGGCCACAGTGGGAAGCTGTGACTTAGCTTCTGCAGTCTGCACCATTCATAAGACATACAGCCATACAATCAACACATATAAGACTGTCCGAAGAAATTATGATTTAAAAGCCACCTTTCACATTCTCTGAACAGCTGAAGGACTAACCAAACTTCTCTGAAGCTTTAATCATTTGAGCTCAGTCAGTGACATTGCCCAGTAGAACAGCCATCTTTGATTTATGGTCTGAAAATTTCCTAGGGTCCATGGGCTACTTCTGAGGGGTCAGTGAAAGGTAACAAAGAAAATGTATCTTGTGTTTTACAAGCTTATTTACACCCACTGGAGATTTTTTAGGTGACCACAAGTGGAAAAAGGGTTGAAAAACAACTTCGTATCACATTCTTTAAGACCTCAAAACTGCTATATGTTATCAGTGTTTCTTCACTGCAGGCTGCTCGAACGCTAAGTCTTCCCAACCATAGAACAAAAAAGAATCTGTATCTCAGTGACTCAGTGTTGAGTCATTATAATCCAGATAAGAATATCAATGAAAGTATTTGTAATTTTTCAGAACTTTGTCACCACATTGTCTGATTCCTCTACAAATATTTTCATTTCTAGAAGAAATACAGGACAGTAAGCTTAAGAGAACAGCTTATTTTGTATCATGACAAATCCTTTTCTTTTAGTCAATATTTAAAACAAAATTTATGTTTTGGGTTGTTTTTGGTTTTGTTTTGTTTTGTTTTTTTTTTAAATTGACTGTTTGAAATGAGACTAGAAAAGACCACATTATAGGACCTATTAAAATGAAACTCTCTGTTTACCCTATGCAGATCTCAGTCTCCTCCGTGTCCAGACTGTTTGTGTGTGTGTGCATGAACATGTGGAGAGCAGCTAGCACAGACCAGCTCTAGCTGTGAGGATTTTAGTCTCCAACCTCTTGGAGCTACAGTAGTAGAAGAGATATATCAAATATGAAACAATAGACGAAAGGTGAGAGAGACACAAAAAACATGTGATTCTTCTCTCTTGTTTCATAGGTACCACCTGAGGCCACTCATCACTTAGCCATATTAGCTAGCTGATGTTTTTCAGACACCTCGGTTGAAGCAGGCCTTGAAAGACTGGAGTGAAGACGGGGCAGTGGTCAGGGACGTCAGTTTTCAGGAGGCTGTTCCTCAACTAGGCAACACCATGGGCATGAGGCAAGGACAACATATGTTTACTATTATACGTAATACTTCAATTTATTCAGGCTGCAGTGGTGTTGAAAACAAACCTGATATTTTCCATATGCAGACAAAGACATAGTCTCTTTTCCTAAGAGCTTATGGCCTAGGAGAAGATTTAGTGGAAGGAGAGCAACTAAGTGAACTGGGAAATACAGTCAACCCCCCTCCATGACAAACCTAGAGCAAAGGTGCCGTTGCACCACACCACTGCTTCCTCCAGTGCCTGGACCCTGTGTGCCAAATCCTGGCCTTGCCAGCCCTCCATGGCTGAAACATGGTCTACAAATGACATGTGGCAGCTTTCACTTGTGTCTCCATATGACTGGACATTAGGAGCCATGCTGGAAGACTCCCCTGTTCACCTTTGTGGTGCTGCATGCCGTCTCCCTTCTACGTGAGCTGGTACTCCTGGTGCATCCAATGCTGGGACCAATGTCTGCGTCTCATATCTGGGCAGAGGAGTTTTCCAAGGTGTGTCACCTGGAGTTTTACTTTGCATTTTTCTTAAATGAGGAAGCTCTTGCAGAACCAAATAATAACTGTGAAATAAATCATTCATGGTATATTTTCCGCTGCACTCAGTTCTTGAAATATTTTTTCACAAGTAGTTTTTTTTTTTTCATGTGACCAGCTCTGATTAGGAAGGCCTTTTCCTGGTTCTTCAGCTGCTCAGCTCCCAGACTCTTACAGATTTTCCTCTCTGGAGCCCATCCCTTCCCCCCATAGTCTAGCAATTCCTTACTGCTATTTTGCATACGTCAATTAGGCCTGATGTTGTGATGAAAATAACAAGAAGAAACAGATACATTTATTTTAATATTTCAGAAACAAAGACATGGGAGAATCAGCTACATTTTTCAGTATCAGGACACCAAGTCCCACTGCTCTGACTCAGAAACCCTTTGAGCAGAGGAAGTTCGAAGAGCCTTTAGGATAGGAGCCCTCCCACACTGCTTGCACAGATACACATCTGATCTTACCTTTCATCTGAAAAGATCTCCAAGGCAAAAGGAAACAGAAATATGGTTTCACAGATAAAGCAGGAACACAAGCTGAAATGCGGTCTCATCCCACTAGAGGGTGGTCTGGTCACCCTCATGCTACGGCTGAGGTGCGCGGGCAAAGCCCTTTCAGAAAACCTATGTCCCTTTATTTAGATTGAGCAACATCGAAGTATTTCTGTTCTGAGTTTTCCCGAGTGCCTCATGTCCAATCATCAACATTGAACCTATCCTCTCATTTAAACAAATAAACACATTATGCCTTTTGCTGAAGATCTGACACTACAAATATTAGCATGCTCTGAAATCTTATACCAATGCTACAACTGTATGTGTATGAAAGAGCAAAGTGAGGCTCACCGTTAAAGAGGAACACGCCTACTCTGATACCACTTTAAAACCTTTAAAATCTGCTTATGTGGTTGGTATTTTCTGCACATCGTTTTCACAGGAAGCTGGATTATTACAAGTAAAACAAGGCAAATTCTTTTTTACAAGCTACCCTGTGTTTTGGCTGCTTGTTACAGTGAACCAGAACGGGCTATACCACAAGAGATGAACTGGAGGCTCTTCCATCAGGTTTGGGATAGTTGGCAGCTAATGTCACAGCCAGCTTTTGCACCAGCTGCATGAGATTCACCAAAACCACCTTCCTCTGCAAAGCCATCCATCTCCCTAGGGAACCATGGCACCTCTGCTCCCCTTCCCAGGTGAACCCGCTCATCTCCCTCTTTGTCCTCCTTTATCTACTCAGACTCAAATGCACTTATTCCCACCTCCATGCTTTGTGGCCCAAACTTCAAAACTCATTGTCTTGTTCCTCCTTCTGAGTTGCATGTTATGATTGCCCAGAAAAGGTAATTTCAACCTGCTTTCTGAGTTCACATCACTTATGATGACCAGAAATCCTTTAGGACCCTTGCAAGGAAAATAAAGGTACAGACTTACCCCATGGAACTGAAGCTGCATCAAGCATCAACCCTAACACCATAGGGTTCAATGCGAACTTCAAAGAGATTTCAGACAATTTCATCCAATACCTTGGCTCCTATCTCAGTGTCTACTGACACAGAAATCCTCCCTTTTATTCTCACGAGAGTGGGAGCAAAAGCACAAAATCACAAGGGATAAACTGTATTTGTGTACCTATGCAAAATCTTCTTTGTTAGGGGTTTTTGTCCAAAAATGAATTGCGCTTTGGATCCTGTTGCTCTATCATGTTTCTCTTTATTGACTCATTGTCTTAAGTGTAGTTTTCAGACTTAGTACTGGATAAATGACAGACTTTATCTCAAAAACATGTGGTAGCAGGTATTTTCGGCCACAAGAATCAGCCATGTCTAAGAGTGTTCCAGTGTGGATGCAAGCTCACTGGAAAAATGTAAAGGCTCTGTAAGAAAAGCAGGTCACTATTTGTCATTATATTATATTATATATATACTCATATTTTAGATGACATAGAAAAAAATATAAAGTGATTGGGGAAAAACACGTGCTTAATTTGCATTAGTTCACTTTCTCATCAGTTTTAGGAGATGTTATTTGCCAATTTGGTTTTGTCTGTTTCACATAGTTCAGACAGCAAAAATGTTAAAAGATTAAAGAATTCATTATTAACCTCATGGCATTTGAACCATGTCAACAGATATGACCCAGCTGCCAATGATAATCAAGAGTACCTTCAGCTGTGAGCTTGGATGCAAATCACAACAAAACAAGATGATCTGTTCTGATACGATATAATGAATTATTACATCATTCATCTGGTCTGTATAAACAGAACATGGCAAAGAAATAAAGTCCGTTCTCTTCATAAATTCTTCACACTTCAATGTCTTGAGAGTTATATAGGATGTGGCATATTGTTTGACTCCTGTAGTAGGGAAGGAAGTGATATGGATGGGAAGTGTGACACTTGAGTCTAACAAAAAGCTGTTGACTCCTTGTGCTCCTTTTTGGTGGCAGCAAATTTTTGAATGAGTGGTGTTGTCTCTAATAAGTAAGTGTTATATACTTAACTATTAGGATATGTAAGTAGAGCTGTCCTCCATAATCGGTTCCAACATCTGGATAGCACTGTTAAATAGGTTTGGGGAGGAACATGTGGTCCTCATTTAAAACACTACAGACACTATCATGATGTAGACTGTGAAATTTTAAGTAAGACTACTGCTGTTTTGATTATACTCTGAGATAAAAAATAAAAGTGAACAGCACTCTAAATGATGTAAAACTGCAAGAACACCAGCATCCTTTAACAGGCATCTCTACAGCAGATAATGCAGCAACTATTTTTTTATAAGAGAACTTATCAAATCATGGAATTGATGTCTTTGTTTTCCGTTTCCCATGTGAACAGGGAAGGGAAGGGAAGGGAGAGGAGGGGAAGGGAAGGGCAAAAAAAAAAATCACAAATAAATTCCAAATGTAGCTAAAATTAGCAAGGCTGTCATTTGAATGCCGTGTTTCAGAATCCAGGGCTCTGCATTGCCATTCTTCTATAACCCCAATTAATTAGGTATTGACTTGTTTTTTCATTCAATTAAAGTATAATTAAATGGCAGTGGTCTGTCTCTGAAAAACAGATGAAAAGGTTCTGGTAAGAATCTCTAGGTTAATCCAGCTGCTTAAAATGTGTGTTGTATTTGACCATTTGCCAAGAGACTCTGTGAATACATGAGCCAGCTGGCATAGGGAGGGCTGGTGGGAACCTGTCAGCTGTTTAGGACAATGGCTGAAGCTTTTTTAACCAAATCAGTTTTTAAAATACCTAAAAATGAGACACTCTACCTTGGCAGCTCAGGAATTATGGCAGCAATGAAATCCTAAGAATTTTTTTCCTCTTATGAGTTTTGAGTCATATTCTGTGAACCTCTGAACTAAGCCATTTATTTAGATTACTGTTAAATGTCTGGCAAGGCGACACTGCATCAAAGCCTTATTTTTGCAATGATGGAGCCCAAGTTTGCTATTTTGACAAATACAGCTATTCAGAAGGGAAAAACTGTGTTAATGTGCTGAATGGAGTTGCATCACCGGTTGTTCTTTGAACCAAGCAGGACTCCAGCCTTGGGTCCAGCTTTCAGGGCATCACCCCTCACTCCACAGAACCTCAGGAGGATGCTCAGGTGCTCGTTTTGCCAAGCTGTGAGCCACAACCACATCCCGGTGAGCTCCTACACACCCTGCTGTTGTCTCAGAGTGGGCTTCTCGTGGGAATAACTGCTTATCAGTCTAAGTGAGAGCTTCACAAGCAAACCTTTAATGCACGGTTTCCCACTAAGTATTTTAGACAGAAAAATTAGCCAATGGCCCTGGCATTTAAAAAACCTCTTTTGCTCCCATGTTTTTTGCTGTTGAATGAAATGAAATTATTCCAGAGAGGAGTGATTTCTGGAGTGCAGACGCGACAGCGAATAGCCGAATAGTTCTTTAAAAGCCGGGCTGGGTGTGTGCGTGTGGAGGCCGGGGTGTCTGCACGCCAGGTGTCGATATGAAACTTGCCATGCTAACAAGAGCTTTGCAACAGGCTGTTACTTTGATTTTTTCCACCTGGTGCTTGCTGCAGCAACATGTCTGCCTCACCATGTGAGTTATCTGAGAAGCTGTCAAAAGGCAGGGAAGATATGGGAAGTTTTGAAAAACCTGGCTGAGCCTGCCTTCTCAACGGTAACACTTTATGACACTTTTATTTTCAATCCCAAACTTCAGATGCTTCATTTTATTTCCACTGAAGGAGACAAGCTAGCAACGAAAGCCCTCCAGCCTCCGGAGATGCTCCAGCTGCATGCTCCATGGGGTGGCCTGGTGCTCCATCCAGGGCTGCTCCTCAGATTCCAGGCTCCTGCCCACAAGGACAGAATGACCTTTCTGTTTGTGCAGAAAAAGAAAAATGTAAAATGTAAATATCTCCATAAGCATTTGGAAGATGAGAAAAAGCAGATCTCCTTAATCCGTTTCTGAAAGCTTCAGGTGCATATCTGAATCATTCCATACCCACTGCTTTTGCTGAGCTGTTGTCTTTGGTGGTCGCAGAAAACAGAAAACCCTGAAGTGCAAATACTAGGTAAGGAATTAACATGAAGGGGACAATCCTGAAGCCACAAAGGCAATGTAGGAAATCTGGGAAAAGCCAGAAGTTGCATTTCAGCATCTTTCGCACTTGCAGAAGGACTCCCATACCTGAAATCCTGGCTGCTCATTCAAACTAGACCAGCAAGTGTGTATGAGTAAAGATTATTCCCCTAGTGTACCAACCTCACTTTATTTCCAATGACCAGCAGAGCTGTGCAGCTTTACTACTGTGTGTGTCAGAAACTCTTCCTGATGATACAGACACTGGGTTGTTCTCTTTTTCTTAATACACGGCTTTTTTTTTTTTTTCTTTTCTATCAGAGGATTCCATTTCTAGAATACAATTTCCTTATTCAGGACAGAGTCTGGAACATATTCTGGGAAGGAGAAAGCAGTTTAATCTTTCTTTTTCTCCTCATTATCCAAATCTGCATTATTTGCTGTATTCTGATTGAAGAATTACTTCCTTGTTTCAGTGATCCCAAAAGTAATTTGGGAGCCCCAAAAATTGGGTGAACTTTTTTTTTTTTCCTAGCAGCACTGTCATCTGTCCGTGAGAGCACTTCTCACATATGCACTTCTGAGCAGGCAGGTTGGACCACACCTCTGTGGGCACCCAGTGACCCCTGAAGTTGACCACAGCTCGGTTCAGCTCCTTTAACATCCTCATGTCTTCCTGCTCCTGCAGCCAGGAGCACAGGACTGTGCAGCTCCTGGCCCCTCTCACCATCCCACAGTGCTCACAGCACAGGACGTGTGGACAGGATGGGAAGATGAAGGTAGCCCACTCCATTCAGCAAATGTCTTCAAGCAGATGAGCAACAAACATGATGGTGGGGCAGGAGTCCCACACCCACTCCCCACTCGGGAGGCTTTGGGACTCCAGAAATTTAGGACTCTTTTTTTGTTGACTTGGGATCCTGCATTCAGGTCACCAGGTCTTGTCTTCTGCCTCTACAGAATTAACTAGAAATCCAGGGGGACCCCAGGGCTTTTGCTGGAGTTACCGTCCAGAGAGCTCTGGCTCAGGAGAGCTGTGAGAGAATGAAACAGAGAGAAGAGAGAGAAAGAGGTAAGAAAAAGTGATTTTTCCTCCAATTTGGACCAAATATATATATATCTTTTTTTAATTAAATTTCCCATGAATCAGAAACTTTTTTTTTTTTTGCAGCACAAATTTCAGCACAAGTTTATTAGTTCAGCTGATGTGATGATATTTTATAACAAACAGCTCAAAATATATTAATACTTGAGAAAACACAATGCTGTCAACTAAAGATATTCCCCAAATTAGCATTTATTTCTAATGATTTATCATTCATGAAAGACAACAAATCAATTCCATTCCATCTCTGTTATTTTTTTAAAGTGTTTTTACACCACCAATGTCAAGCCCAAATGAAAAACATGGAAAAAATCAAGGAACAAAAAATCACCCCTTCTCCAAATAGTTCGAAAAGTAATCTAGGACCGAGGAAAGAGGAGTAGCTGAAATATCTGATGAAGGAGTTGAAGGATGTAAAAAGGTTAACAGCAATAGTGATATGGGATGGTATAGATGAGGTGGGAGTAAAGTCATAACAGATTTATTCCCGCTGTGTCTCTGGTGCTGTGTTTGTTACAGTGTCCTGGGGAGATCAGTCCTGTCTCTCAGTGCTTGTGCTCATGGGGACTGGGGCTTTGCTGCTGAGCTCAGTACTGAAGCGATTCAGGGGCTGGTTTAAGGGCACATTTCTTATTGAGACCTCCTTCCCGAGACCAGTGATTCACTTCAGACTGGCCACCACCAGGAAAGTTATTTATGGTGTGGTTACAGGAGGACATTCCTTTTACCTCTGAGTCTCATAAGTTGAGTGAAGCCCACCAAACTTGAACAATAGTCAGGGGCTGACCTTACAGAGAGACAGCAGAGGAAAATATTCAGAGTCACTGAAGTAATGAATGGATAGCCATTAATTTAAAACAAACGTCATTGTTCCTTTTACTCAGTGAAGGTAATGAAATAATGAAAGGAACCCACAAGCTTTCAAAACGGCAGCATTAGCTGGATTTCCACTGCCACAACATCAAAGCAGGGGGATTTATTAGGTATAGTCAGACAATATCAGACACAGAAAGTCTCCACCACCTAGCAGAACCAAACCAATCCCTCAGCCCACCTCTGCCTCCACACATTTTCCATCCGGCACATGCAGGCACACACATGCTTGCACACGGGGTCTGTATTTACATCATCTTCCTCTCTTGCTCCATCATCTGATCCATCAGGCAGAGTAAACCCTGCATCACCCCTTTTTATTTCCAGGAACCAACACTTTGCCTTTCTTATTTGATCAATGCAAAAAGAAGCATGGGTAGTTTTTCTGGCAATCTCTGAAACCCCACTTCCACAGTTCATTCAGGCACCATCTGAAATCTGTTTCTGGAAGCACCTATAGTTTGTGCTGTGCTGTTTCTATCTTCAGCTAGAATTTATGTCTGATGGCAAATATTCTTCCGTAGTAGGCCACGGGTTTCCAAATGACTTGTGAGAGAGATGATTTGGAAAAATTCAGAGCTTGCTTTCTTACAGTCAGGGTCCTTTTGGAATTTGCATCTGGAACACATAAAAATGGAAGACACTCAATTAATGAATTATTTTCAATTTTGACAGTCAGGCCTCACCACACTATTGATTTCCCATGTACAAGTGACCCTAAGCTGCCGCAATAAGTGCTTCTCATTTTCAGGTTTCAAGTAGAAAAATGAAAACACTGGGTTTGGACTATTACAGAAACAGATGTTTTACACTGGACTTCGGTCTCCTCTTAACTCAGTCTTACATAGCCGCTGTGATTTTCTTCTTCTCACCTTCCACCTTCACCATGGTTTAACCCCAGCTGGCAACTAAGCCCCACACATCCACTCACTCACTCCCCCCACAGTGGGATGGGGAAGAGAAATCAGAAGGGTCGAAGTGAGAAAACTTGTGGGTTGAGAGAAAGACAGCTTAATAGGGAAAACAAAAGCTGCACATGCAAACAAAGCAAAACAAGGAATTTGTCCACCACTTCCCATCAACAGGCAAGTGTTCAGCCATCTCCAGGAAAGCAGGGCTCCATCACTTGTAACAGTTACTTGGGAAGACAGAACACCATAACTCCAAACATCCCTCTCTTCCTTCTTTCCCCAGCTTTATATGCTGATCATGATGTCCTACGGTATGGATATCCCTTTGGTCAGTTGGGGTCAGCTGTCCTGGCTGTGCCCCCTCCCAATTCCTTGTGCACCCCCAGCCCACTCGCTGGTGGGGTGGGGTGAGAAGCAGGAAAGGCCTTGACTCTGTGTAAGTGCTGCTCAGCAGTAATGAAATCATCTCTGTATTATCAATACTATTTCCAGCACAAATCCAAAACATAGCCCCATACTTGTTACTGTGAAGAAAATTAACCCTATCCCAGCTCAAACCAGCCCAAGCTTCTTCTCTTCAGATTAGCCTCCTTTCTGATGTTTTCTGCTCTGTTATTTTATCTCTGAAGTCCCATCACATTTATCTGCCCCTATTCCATAAAGAAACCTGTGGCATATGGCCTCATGTGTTGTGGTAGACATACAGTGACCATGTCAGAAAGTTTGTATGTCTCAGTTTCCCCATAATGGAGACACAGCATAGTGGGATTTAGTCACTATTTTGTAACCAGCATATGAAGTATAAAATTAAGCCTGAGCAACATCACCTTTAGAAGGTCACAAGAGACAATCCTTCACTCTCCAGGAACCTGAAGCACATCAGAAGAAAGGAAAAGAACACTTGTCGATTTTGCAAATATTATGAACATTACATATCCTCAAAAGAGTAGAAAAAACCCAAAGAACTATACATTTGGGGTAAATTTTAAAACAGGGAAATTAATACGTTTTTATCATCATTTTACAGAACAATTCATGTTGAAACCCTTATATTCAAGCCACCTTATTTTTTCCCACTGTAGGCAAACACAAACTGCAGATTCTGAGTCATTGTGAGTCTGAGCCCCACCAGGCCAGATCCCAGCAGGGTGAAAGTACCTGTGAGAAAGACGAAACGAAACAACACCTTGTCAAGCACACAGTAGGAATCCTTCTAGGGTATCACCTGGTAAATGCAGTAAAAGCTAAACCAGGCAGCCAAAAAATGTGCACATTTACAGTCAAAACATGTCACCACTGAGGTAGAACTTACAAAGGCAAGAAGAAATTAAAAATTCATGATTCATTTCACATGGACATGGAGGACAGTGTGAAAAGTGCTAGTTTTCAGACTCCAAAGAGAGAGCAAATATTTATCTACAAATAAGATACAGAGGATGGGGAAGTACATGTGTCAGAAACTGTCCATATTGCTGCAGCATTTTAGCTGATTACGAAAGTTTTGTGTGAAAACCTTAAAAGACAGTGTAAAGGATACTGAGATAACTGTGTTATACCACAACTCATAACCAGCTTAAGCAAAGAGAAACTATAAACTTTGTTTTTCTTGAAAATGCATGTTAGTCTGCTCAGTGTTTTAGTTCCCTGAAAATCTAAATTGGAGAATAATGTATTTATTTGCAACTAATTAGTGAACTTCTGTTATATTTGTTTTTGACACTGGGAACTGAAGAATACTGAGTTGGAACCACAGACCAGTGGGAGGCACGTTTGGTGTTGCATGTTGCAGCAAGGAGGGTTGTTGGTTTGTTTCTTTGGTTATTTTTGCAGTTGTGTTTCTTTTCCTTATCAGAGTTCTCTGTGAAAAGGGATTGTACACTCACATGCATTGTCTGGGAAGGTGCAGCAATTTCCCAGAATGAATTTACAGTTACTGTAGCAAATGTAACATCTGCCATGCGTGGATCCATTAAACCAGTTCCTTCAAAGCCAGTGCTGCCAGATGAATGCATTTTATGATTACAAAGCGGAAGACCAAACTATTTTACGTGGCCACTAATTGTCAGTGGTTTCCTTATGTTTCCCAGACAATTTCAAAGATAGTAGGAAATGGTTTCTTCACATATGGATGTCTTTGAGTTTTTCATTCACAGTTCCTTTCACTGTGGGAAGAATAAATGAAAAATCTTCATGAACTAGAACTTTGCAAAGAGTACTCAGAGAAACTTTATAAACTATTTCTAGGTTTAGTATTTTCTTCAGTAATTTCAAAATATTTCAATTGTTGAGATCACTTAACAGGCAGTATGCATAGCTATCACTATAGGTAACATTTTGAAATAAAAGTTTGTTTCAAACACAAGAATGATATTTTTTTGCTTTAAGATGTCAAAATGAAACATTTAGATCTTTTAAAAAGAAAAAAAAAAAAAAGATAAAATGTGTTCTGCTCTAAAACATAGACTTTTCCCATGCATTATTTTAGTTCTGATGAAATGGCATTTTCAGATAAAGAATGCTTAGCTTCAGAATTCCCAGTCATTCTTAGACTAAATTTATCGTATCATTGCACCACTGCCAGGAGAACAGTTCAAGGTGCACAGCTGTCAGCATCCTTTGGTCCCAAGGTGCCATGTAAGGACAATTCATTTTCTCTTATTCTACATCTTGCAAATCTTTTTATAATAACATTTCCATTTTTGCAGCAGAAGAGATCTCTTGGGACTTCCAAGAACCATGCAGATGTCCTTAAGGTAAAGGCAGAAAAAGCAAACAACAAGCACTGAATCAGATTTGCTTGAATCTGCAGATAGTTTGTTTTAAAGGACATTATGCCTTTGCATCACAGATGCAGGGGCTGTGAATACATGCAGAGAGGTCAAACAAGTCACTGACACAATCTTTTGCTACAGCTCCAATATCCACATGACACAGGTGAGCTGTTGTACAGTTATATCACTAGAGAAATACCCAAACCCTGCCTTGTGAAATCTGTGCCAAAGTACTATACCTGCAAAAAACCCTTTCTAGACTGCACTAGTTCCCAGTGGTCTCTCATGATGTTTTCTCTTTGCCTCCTTCCCTCTCCCTTTCTCCTAAACCCACATCATCCTCACCTGCTGAGCAAGAGGCTGCGTGGCTGCTGCAGTGGGGAGAGCCAGAGCCTTGACCTAGGCAGCCAGGAGAGGCCTGATGAGCTGGAGATTAAATATTGAACCAAAGTCCCACAATTACGCCCTGACCTGCTCTGCTTTGGCCTTGTGGTTGAGTGTGTCGCTGCACCACAGGCATGAGGCTGCTGTGTCAGCCTGGCTGCTGCAACTCATTCTTTTCAGGTTCTGTAAAACGTGGCTGAGGCCATGGCACTCACTGACAACAGTCTGGAGACCCCAGTGAGCTTTGATTTGAAACTCTGTGAGAAGCAGGGAGGCTGAGCTGACACTCTAATGCTGGCTGGGGTTGCCCAGAAGAGGTGTGCCTGGACTTCCCTAAGCATCAATATCTTCCTGACTGTTGTTGCAGCCCATCAGTATGAATATCTGAAATCTCAGCACTCAGCAAGTTGGGATGAGGTCTTCCAGCAAAGCAGAGATTTAAACAGTATTAATGCTGCACTGACAGAGCTTAACACCTGAGAGGAAAGTCAAATTATTCCAGTTTTATAGATGGGAAGGGAAATGTGCTTTCAGCAGGCCTGTTGTATGGTTTTCTTTCCCCTTCATCTTCATTTCTGTGCTGCTTCAGTCTCAGTCAGTTATAGTCCATTTTTTACTAGCTGATTTCCCCTGTACTCACTGGCAATGTCTGCATCACCTCAGTGGTGTGGTGGAGAGGAATGACTGGTGGATCTTCAGCTCATTGCTTCAGTCCATGTTGTCTGACCAGCTCATCTCGTGACCTCCTGCAGATGTTTAGCAGGTTATGAGGGGTGAAAATGGTAGTGTTCCCTGTCAATACATGCTTTATGTGCTCCACTCTTGCATACTCGGGTAGCTGTGCTGAAACAGCAATATTTTGTGCTGAACCTTCTTCTCACCTAACTCCCTGCCTGTGGTCTGGCAAACTTCCTGACGCCTTCCACTTCCACCACGTCCCAGTTCACCCTCCTACAGCTTTATGCACTTCTCAGGTCAGGAGCCTGTTGTATTTCCTTCTCCTACCTGCAAAGCCATGTTCTTCTTCCTCTTATTCAGCTAAATCATTGCTGCACCAGAGCCTGGAGTCAGCAGAAGGTCAGTTTATTTTTATGAATGTTTACGTTAAATACAACCTGCCCGAACACAGTCTCTTCTTAGTGAGGGTAACAAAACAAAACATACTCAGCACTTGTGGGCCAAGTCATTTTAAAGGTCTGACAAGCCAAAAAAAGTTAGGAAAGCATTCCAGAAGTGAAGGGTGTAATGTTTTGACACACAGTGCACTCAGCTCTGATCGATCAGGTGTCCAGGGGGAAAAACTCTGCCATAGCATAAGGCAAAGCAGACAAAACTTCAGAAGATAGGGCTTATTTGGGGTGACTGTTTGAGGCATAGAGATGAAATTGAGGATCCTGCCTGGAAGCCAGTTTCAAGTCCAACTATGGAGCAGCTACTGCTGTTTCATAAAGCTGTAATTTTTGGCATCAAAAGCTATCAGAGGAGAGGAATTAAATGGATCTCCACATGGAGTAAATAAGAAAACATGTGGTTTTATTTTCAAAGAACAGCTGAGATTGGGTCAGCTGGTTGTGATAAAGGAGGCTTCAGTGTTTCTGAACTGATATATAGTGAAGGATTATGGGGTGCTCCAAAAGCAATTCCAAAATAATTTAGTAATTCTGAGTTCCTTTGGTATTTGTTGTAATAATATTTGTTACTGGGAATTTATTTGGTACAAAATGTAAATATTATCTATCATGCTTCCTTTGGTATTCTGCATTGTAAAATTAATGTGCTGGGGTTTTTTTTGCACTGTAAACTGCTATGCTTTTGAGCAGTGAGAACACCGTGAAACAGAAGGATTAAGAGCTCACTAGGGGCACATCAGGTTTTGTGCCGTCACAGTTATATCTCCAGGCTATCATGACTATATTAATATATTATAGCATGGGAGGGCTGTCAGAGTGAGCTCAGAAGGAACCGAGCCCACTCTTACCAGACTGTTCAGATGCTAATTTACAGTCCTAACCTAGGGAGCATGTAGTTCTGTGTGAGAACATGTAGGTTATATTCTAGTGTGATAGTCACTCTGAGGGGTTAAAAAATTGCTCTCTTGACCTGGGGTAAATCTGTTTTATTACCCCATAGTTACCCCTTTAAATTGTATCCCAAATTCTCTCTTTCTTACTTTCTTTCTAAATTCCTTCTCACTTCTGCTTCTTTTCCCTCTACTATTGTCCTCTTTTGCACACTAAATTCCTGAACAATAACCCACTTTTCAGTGGAGTAGCCTAGAAAACAGAGGTGTGTACTGGGATGTGAAATGAATGCACTGCAGGTACCTCCACTTAAAAGTTTCAGGAATTTTTGCACTGGTGCAGCTTGTGCCTGCTTGTGCTTTCTAGTCCGTAGAGGAAACCTCCCTTGTCACTGGTACCACGTAAGACTGTGCACCTTGATTTCATGCCACATATTCCAAGAATGACTTTTTTTTTTTTTTTTTTTTTTTTTTTGCCACCCCAGAGGCAACCTTCTTCTTTGCCTCTGACTCTGCTTTCCACTAGCTCTGAGGTGGAATCTGTCCCAGCTCCAACAGATAAGCCAGCAGAACGACAGCGTTTCTCTGCAGTACAGGATCTTTCTTTCCTCTTTCTTAGGAATCTAGTTTTTGTTCTTTTAAGCACCCAATCCAGAAAAAGGGCAGCTCTTGGGCATTTCTTCAGGACTTATCTTTAGGCACTGTTAGGAATCTCACCAGTTCTTTATTTCTCAGGACCCCTCTCTTGCTGTGTGTCCCCTCTGTACACGCCTTCCTGAGCCTGCAGGTTTCAGTGGGTCTCCACCAAGGTGCAAAGGGCACTGAACACCCCAGAGGCTCTGGCTAAAAGACCAGCCTCTGAAAAAGACCTACTGAAATACCAAAGTAGGCAAAAAAGAACAAACAGACAGACACATCTGTAGTACTTTCAGAGACAGAGGCTTTACCCATTTTATTCTAATGCTCTTATAATGGAAAATGGTTTAATTATGTGTATTTCACCATAAAATTCCTTTTATTTCAGTCTTTTTTATGATGCTGAGCCTCACCATGGAGTTTATAAGAGCTGGATGTCAGTGCCACCTGTTTCACTTTAGGTGATTTGTGCTTTATTTCTACTGAGATGGAAATGCCTCATTTGCTTCTTATTCATAGCAATCTATCTTTTCTCAACTAGCACAGGGTTGTCAGGAAGGTGGTACCAAAGCACAAAAGACAATCTTAAAGCAGGTCAAGAGAATCAGCAAATAAGCTGTGGCGATGGAGACTTTTGACAGTGGGATTCTGACTGAACTATAAAAAGCATCCCAAAGTTTGAAATTATGGGAGTCAGATGCTGCATGAAGCATCCCACACCCCTATGATTAGGTCAGTGAAAGACTGAGTAGTCTAATGCTCTCCGGGCAATATATCCAATGGATGAGGACCAAAAATCTGAGAGTACCAGAAAAAATGGAAGGTGAATGTGAATTTTTAAACCCAATGCTAACACAACTAAAAACTTCAGAAAATAAAATGATACGCCACCTTAATAAAGTGCCCTATTGTGACATTAGAAATTAGGTTCTATTCATCCAGAAGCATTCATTTTCAAACTGCAAAAAAGAAAAAAATAAAAGAGAAAAAAATGTAGAAGTAATAATCTTTGTTGCTTTATCAGTGAAACCCAGGTGAAGAACTCACTGTTTGTAGTAGCTAAATATTTGGATTTTACATGAGCTACAGGAAATGAAACAAGTCACCTGAAAAGATTAACTATCCATTTTCTAAGGTTGATGAGTTGACAGCTCCACAGTGTTTCCCAGATCAGGTTAGAGACAGCACAATAGTACCTTATTGAAGAGGAAGTACCACCAGCTAATAAGAGAAAATTGAAAAGTTGCTATAGTGTGTTACAAAGAAGGATTCTGTTAGACATTCCTCTTAATACAAACAAATGCACCTGCAACCTGCCTTGGAATTTAAGCAGAACTCCCCCTCCTCCTCCATTTTCTTAACAGCAACTGGAATGGGCTGAAAAGGTGCATTTACAAGGATCACAAAATGAGGATTGTTTGTATTTTAATAGCTGTTCAATTTTTAAAGGCAAATACATGAGTTGGGGTATAAGACAAGTAAAATGTGTCTTAAAGCAGTTCCCTAAAATACTATCCTAAAAAGGTATGGTTTTTAGAAACAACAACAAACTTGAG
Organism: Tyto alba; assembly: GCF_018691265.1. Taxonomy (NCBI): domain Eukaryota; kingdom Metazoa; phylum Chordata; class Aves; order Strigiformes; family Tytonidae; genus Tyto; species Tyto alba. The sequence continues at coordinate 20,438,757 of NW_024881282.1, read as the reverse complement.
AACAAAGACCTTGCAATTTCAGAGTATCCAGGCATGTAAAATGATCTACTGCTGTTTGTTTTGAGCCACTCTTTAAGTTATGGTGTGGTGCAGAGTGGGAATCAGCTTACACTACCAAGGCTTTAGTGGGTAGAAAGGTAACATAAAGGTTCCCAGAAATGCCATTCTGAATTCCTAGGAAGGTGATGACCATTCTGCATGAATGAGTGTCTGAAAAGCCTAAGCTTATGAAATTATATTTAAAGATGTATTTCTGTATATAATCATTTATTTGCCAGCAGATAAGGAAAATCATTGGTTTCCAAGATCATGGTTGTTTTATTTGTAATTTGCGTACTTATGTTTTCCTTGCTTAGGATGTTGACTCTGTAGCTGATGGTCAGCAGGCGGCCTTGGAGATCAGGCAATGATTTAATGCATAAACATGGGCTTTCTTGGAATCGGCTGTAGACCTGGAGCCTTTCCTAAGGCTTCTTTCTTCCTTGTTTGTCAACAAAGAAACAGCAAGAACCAAAAAAGCCATGTTTGTTTTTTTACGTGTTCATAGCTCTGAACCTGGAAGATATAAAAAAATGTCAAGTGCTTCATCTCAAGAAAAGAAATCATCAAGGGGAAGAAAGGAGGAGTCTCCCTCTCTCCAGAAGATTTCTACCAGCATCCAGTTCTCAATCCAATATGGTATTTGCAATTTTGGAGGAAATATTTACCTAAACCTAGACTCATTCATGGTGCCAGTATCTTTCCAAATGTTTCTCATTTTGCAAATAGCTTCTCATTTAGGGTCCCAGCCCAGCTATGAAGAACAGGTGAGCAGGTCTTCAGTATCACACAGAATTTTTGCAGCAAGGGGGGCTTCACAACATAAACTACATCATGAATGAAACCTGTGAGGAGGTTAAAACAGTGATGACAGCAGCAGTTGTGTGTAGAACATCCTCCTGCAGGCAACCTCATTGCTAAAATTTGGTTACACAAATAAAATGAAAGGCAATAATAAAAAAGCACAGTGTTGTACTGCTGTTGAGGGGGGTGGCAGGCTAATCCCTTCAGTCAGCATTTGCTGTTCATTGTGCAGGAAATGTGCCATGTAAACAGCTTTGAACCAAACAGGATATTCAGATTCAAGTGCATGAGTGGAGGGTCTTCCCAGTCTCTTTCCAGTCACAGTGGAAAACCCCAGCTGCAAACTGTAAGCGCGACACCACTTCCCACCACCCATCAATGACAGGCCACAATGTGTGAGAAATCACTCCTATGTTTACGCAGGGAAGAAAAGTATGAACACAACATCTTCAGCCACAGGGATACAGCTGAACGCAAACCTCTGAAATTATTCCTCTGTTGGCCATTCACCTTCCCTGACATCCGTCTGCCATAGCAGGTAGGAAATCCAGTGAATACTGGCATGACATCCTTTGTGCACAGCTACAGTGTAATGGTAGCTGACCAATTTAATGATTTATCTCTGAATATATTTCTGAGACATGTGTGACATGTCACGGTGAATTACTCTGGTGTGAAGGAGGCTTCAAAATGCAGTTCCTTAAATGTCATGGCACTGGTCCAATTTTACTTCATTAAGTTACTGCAGTGTAAAACAGAAGTAAAGCAGTTCTTCTGAGGACTATAATTGCTCCACAGTTTAGCAGTGACCTTCCAGCTACAGTGCAGTGACTGTCAAAAAGACCCTTCACAATTTTCCAGGCTCAATTTTCATGTGCAATGCACCATTTCTTTTTTGTTTCAAATTCACCATTGCTAAATGTGAAAGGATAGTTTCTTTTTAAAGCTGAGGAAGTATGTACAAACTTGTTCAAAGAAATGTAAGGATTAAAATCAAATATTGTCATTTCAAGAGCAAGTTCTCCTGTACTATATATTAACACACCTTTTTTAACAGAGCAGAAAAAGTTTTAAATAGCAGTAAATGACATAACAGATTAAAAATGTAATTTTTGAATGCCAGTAGTAATAGACTCACTGCTAAAGCTAAGGTCTGCTAGATGTGTTTACTATAGAAATTTGAATATATCTTTCTTCACCCTCTGGCTATGAAGTCAAATTCAGCTGCCAAAACCCAGGGCCATATTTCACAAGGGCCTCAATGTGCCCTGAAGATCTGTGCCTCTAACTCTTTGCATGCTCCCTTTCTGGTGCCAAAGTATTTGTACATTCAAAATTCAGAGTGAGAAATGTCACTTTTATGCGGTGTGGCACCAATTCAGCAAAACATGTACGTGCATGTTTAAACCTCAGTGGCCTACTTGGGGTTTAACGCACCAAAGCTAGACTAATTATTCCCAGTGACCATGGCCACTGGAGAACCTACCATAGGTCTTTAACATACTTTTCTATTTTTTAGATTATGGTGCAGATATTTTCTGTGAACACTTGTGGATAGCTCATGGATGGTATCCAGAGGCTGCAGAGTGGAATATTAACAGAAGAGGGATCTGGTCCATCAGCAGGCACCTAGATTTTCTGTGCTTAATGAAGCAGCCTTTCTGGTTTTGGAGCTTTCACCTATTTCAATTGTAACGCACCCAAAAGCTCAAGGGCGGAAAGAGATGAAAACATTTGGAAGCTGCCTCTGAAAATTTGGCTCTAAACCTATCTCCCTGTGATTTCTCCACCAAGGAAGCAGGAGAACATTTAGGCTCAGTACTCTAGGGCAGAACTGTGATGATGATAAATCAGATACTGATCTGAGGGTATGAGGTAAGCCCAATTACAGCAGCAATGAAGCTGCCTCCCACTGGTGGCTTTAGGTCAACATTTTGGGCTAATCACCTTAGCTGGGTAAGTGTTCATAAATCAAGAGCTGCTTGGAAATTGTCTGTTTTTCTCTTCGTGTGGCTGAGATTCTCAGGGCAGCCCGGCCGCTCTGCAGCAGAGCCTCCCGCTGCAGGGTGGAAAGTGCTGTGGGGAGGACGGGAACCAGGGACGACTCATGGGGAAAAAGCACAAGTTAGCAGCTGCAACAATACTTTTAAAAGGAGGCCATGGGAAGCAGTATTGCTTCTCATGTAACTGAAGCTGGACTCTGAAGCCAGGGCTTCTCCCTCATCCTTCCCTCACAGGGCAGTGAAAGGTCTCTCTGCAGACAGAGAGAAGAAGCAGGGGGGAGAGCTCATCCTTTGGAAAACCCTTCACATCCTTCTGTTGTGATGGCTCTCACAGGCAGATTAGTGCAGTCCAATCAGCTTCCAAGAGACATCTGTGCTTTTCTCTGTCCTCCCTACCACAACGACCACCGCAGTGGTAGCCCAGAAACTGTGGTGGGCAGAGGGGAAGCCCATCTGGAGGTGGACTCTGCAGCCCTGCAGAGATGCTGGAGACAGTTAATGGAGATGCCCTGAAACAAGAATCATTTCACTTCTCCCTTTGTCACCATCCACAGCCCCGGGGACCCATCATATCAGCTCTTGTAAGAGGAACAAGAAATAGAAGAGACAGTTGTACTGTTTTTTACAAAGATTTGTTTTCTTTTTAAGTGTATGTGACCACAGTCCCCTATACAGAGGTTATAAGCAGGCAGAAGATATGGGAAGTAGTAGAATATAGTGTACTCATATTTTAAATCCTGTAGGGTGAACCTATTTCGGGCAGTGTATAACAGAGAGGACAACAGAGATACAGAGCAGTTTTCAGAGGGTAAGCAATTTCTGCTCAGTTAGGGGAAAACACAGATCTCTAAAATGAGCCAGCCTTAAGAGTCTGAGCAAGGGACAGTCATTCACTATTTTTAAGTGTGCAGGAACTGTGACACCCAGTGAAATTACCAAGAACCAGGTTCAAAACAGACACAAGGGAGTTCTTTCTAACACATGGCATAATTCAACCCAAGGGTTGGTTTCCATAGGATACTGAAGAGGCCAAAAGTATAAATGGGTTCAAAAAAGGATTAGTCAAATTTATGGAAGATAGGTCCATTGGTGGCTATTAAAAACAGTGGTCCAGATGCAATGTCTGGCATCAGGGACTCTCTAAACTGTTGACTGCCAGGATCTGGGGGATTACAGGAGGGGAAGGAATGCTCCATACATGTCATATTTCTTTTCTTTTCCAAAGCATCTGCTGCTGGCCACTGCTGAAAGCAGGATATTGGGCTAAACAGATGTGTGTTCACAGCTCACAGCAGTTCCCATGTTCCTCCCAGAACCGGGAATCAGTGTTGCCTCATTTCAAGCTTCTATTTGCTTTCAAGTAAGCTTTTAAGCCACACTCAACTCCAAGTATCTGACTACCTGCCAGTCAAGCATTAAGCAACATCATTAACATCTGTCACTAACACTTGGACTTTCTTTGGTGAAATGTTTTGGAATGTTTCCAGATTTTTTTCTTGTTAACCCCAGAGATTTTTTCCTGCTCTAGGTATCAGCTGTCCCCTTGTCTCTGGCAGAAACCCGTTTCTACCATATTTTCAATACTTTCCTGCAAACAGCAGCTTCCTTGCTCAACACTTTGTCTATTGTCAGATCTGCACTGATTTTCAGTTATGACATTTTAAAAACTGTTCCAAACTTCAAGTTGCTCTGAATTCACTTTAAAGTTAAAATTATTCTAAACTACTCTTAGCTTGACTTCTTCAATATACCTTCAAAATAATCTTTTAAATAAACCACACTGTATCTGAGCTGGTGCAACTTGGAAATGCAAAGGGACCTTTGAGCAGATAGGAAGACTTCCCAAGTGTTACCTCCTTTGATGCATGAAACAGAACTGCGCTGGGTGATGGCCAAAACCACTTATGTACATGAGAGGGAGGCACATGGCTGGGGACATGCTGTCAAGCCAGGCAGTAACTGGGATTTGTGACTTCTGGCTGTGCTTTTCATGCTTGGGATGTGGCTGCAGTGGCAGGGGCAGCAGAAAGCAGCGCCTGAGGCTCGTGCTGGGTGCATGAGACCCAATGGTTCTGCATGTCACCTGAGCGTAACCTCTGTCACAGTCATGTAAAGACATTTTATAGAAAATTAGAATAATTGCTTGTGATTCAGCTCCAAAGCCTGCTTATCCACTGTACTTGTTGCATTTCAGTCCATAAAAATCTGGCTTAGATCTGCCACATTACTGTAGATGTCTCAGAGTATGTCCCACAGACAGATCTGCCAAGGGGATCAGTACAAGAGTCTGAAGTTTATGCAGGGATAAAGGCATTGAGATCCATTCTACCCCTGCTCAAGCCTGAAAACCCAGGTCTTATTATCTCAGACAGAACAAGTGCTGATCTTCAGTGCAACTATTCTCAGTTTTGATCTTTCCAGAAATGCACAGGTGTCAAATAGTCTCAGACTTCCTCAAGAGCATTGAATCTATTTAATTCTCTGATGGCACACCAACTCTACTTTCAACTGCGATAGGACACAGAAGACGCATAAGAATAATCTCTGACATGTCAGAATTTCTCTTAGCAGAGAAACCCAAGAAAAAATGTATCTTCAGCATAGGCCAAGGGAAGCTCTGCCTTTGCAAAGATGTCATCCATTCACCTCAGCACTCAAGCCATGGTGAACATCATTTAGTAAATCCTGCAAATGAAAAGGAATGTGTCAGTGAAAGACTCCAAATTTCAGGTGCAGCATATGAAACCAATTTTGCAGTCACTATAGATGTAAAATGAAGTGAGGGACCTCTGCATGAAGCTTTCAGCCATGGAGGAAAAGCTACCTGGAAACAATAGTCCTTGAGCCTGAGAGCAATATTGATGCTAAGGGAAATGGTGACAAGGACTGACTATTTCAAGGCAAATTAAGTCAGACAAAATGTGCGCTAAAGCCAGCTCCTGCTCCAGAGTTAAATCATCCAGCTGATGCTCAGGTATTGCTCCCGCAATGCCTGAGTGAGGCCAGTGTTTCTCAGCTGTGGGCTGTGAAAATGCTGCTCAAGGTCTATCAGAAACTCACCGTGTTCAAAACACCACTGTGGGATATTCATAGCTCAAGATGCTCCAGTAAAAAAGGTTGTGACATTAATAATTTGGAAAGCAGAATGGCACAATCAGAAAAGGGAGGCCAATAAGCCCACATTTCCTGGGCATTTTAGGATGGGACAACTGCCCCTCATGAGGTTGTAGCTTCTCTCCACTGACATGGAGAGCCTGTGGATGAGGTTAGAAATCTAATGTATGAGTGACTACAACTGATGAAACAGATGTAATCCTAAAAGCTTAACCCCATTCTCAGTGATGTCAAGTGGAGTTACTCTGTTGCTCTCAGTAAAATCCAAACTGGGCATGTGCCTGTTATTTAGTTTATCTCCTACTAAATCCACCAATCTTTCTTTTCTCCTCCAAGAAATGAAACCAAGTTAATATAACAATAATACCCATTGTTCACAGAGTACTAACGTGCCCTGCTTGGCTACCGTACAGATGACAGAATGAGGCTAGGCCTAGCACTTTTCCAAGAAGTTCTGCTGGCAGCACTTACACTGTTTATATAAAAATAAATAAATAATTTGTATGCCCTCAGTGGTACGCTGAAAAAATAGCAATCTCTGCCAAGCAAAAGAAAGATGAAGTTGGTGTAGGAAAATAAGTTAGGGACACTTAAGAGAACATTACAAGTAACAGAAAATACATAAATTAAAAAATAACTAAAAACATATGATAGCAGAAATAAACTATTATGTGTGTAACCATTGGGGTGTTTAATTATCATTTATTATGTTCATAGCACAGATATGCATAAATTCTAAGTCTTCGTCACCTGCTGTTGTACAAGGTTTGCAATAATTGCAACTATTCATGTTCAACAATCTACAAATGACAGAGACAGAAGCTTTGAATAATCTGTTTTCACACTTCAGACATTTCTTCTGGTTTTCCTTGTTGGTACTTTTCTATTTCTGCAGAAGGTGCAGTCTCTCATAACACACAGTAGTACTTCTGACACCCTCGCTGAATGACTCATACAATGACCCACAAATACCTTTCAAGACTCTGATGAATATCCACATGGGGACACATAATTACCAGGTGAAGTGTATTGCAGTTGCTGTTAGATGAACATTTGTTCTTTTGAAGAACTGTGTTAGACCTGGCATACTCTGTTCAGAGTCAAAGGCTGTCCAGGGAGGGAACATAGGAGACTCAAGGTATACCTATGCTAATACTACAGGGCATTTGAATTTTAATTCAGATCAGAAGTGTTCTTTCAAAGCAAATCTCCCATTCATCCCCATTTACTGCATTTTGGCCTGCCTGATGCAGTCCAGCTGGTCTTGGGTATTCGGTCTGTGAGATCAGATTAGCAGTAGTGCAGAGTAAATCACCTTAAAAGATGTATATAGTAGCCTCAACATCAACTGTTTAGCTCTATGGAGCTGGTCCTGTTGCACTGCACTGGTTGTTAACATAAAGACAGCCTTTCTACTGAAAACTGGAAAAAAAAAAAAGGATTTGTACTGTATTTCTGTTTAGCTTCAGGGAAATGAGACCTAATCTCTGTCCTAAGATATAAAACCTGTGGGTAAACATATACCTGTTCCAGGAAGAAAACCCGGACAGGTGAGTGTGGCTTGATCTTACCTGAACAAAATTAGGTGTGTTGCAAGAGAGTCATTACACAACTATTGTAATCTGGAGCTTTTCTGAGTACTACCTCTCAATCTTATTTTTCACTTATGATGGTATTTAATGAAACTACGTTTTATGGTGTGCCATCTTCCATTTTCAGTTACCAGAAAATACATGTGTCCTTCAGACCTAGACTGCTGTAACGTCACCAGACCTGTGCCCACCATGTAATATAGCGATTATATCAACATCGCTCCTTTCCGAACAACATCTGGGAAAGGGCAGCAGCTGCTGGAGCTTGCAACAGGTAGGGGCACTGAGGCTAGCTCTCACTCACGCGTGTCGATAAATTGGTTATCCTAAGGCATCACAGCATGGAGTGTTGTAAAGTGCTTTGGGCATAGGTAGTTCTAGCCTGGCCTCACGTACTTCTAAACCCATGGAAGCAGGCAGATCCTGGGGCAATGCAGGCTGTTCTCTTCATTTGGAGTGGGCATGGCTTATGTGCTGAAATCACTGCTGGCCGCATCCTGCCACGCTTTAATTTTCCCTGGCAGAGGACAAGTGCCACACGGGTGTGCTCAGCACAGCAGCGCAGCCTCCCTGCCAGCTGCAGAAGTCCCCCCGCGCTGCTTTGGCAGAGCACGCCCATCTCTGCACCACGGCGCAGCTGCGGTTCTGGCGTCTTGGCTCCCACAAAGGCATGTCTGATGCTTTCCTTGTGCAAAACAAACAGTAACTCTTGAACCTTTTCTGGAAGGAATTAAAAGAGCAGATAAATGGGAGCTGATGGCAGTAATTTAGCTGGTCTTGTGAGTGTCTTGATTATACTACAAGTCGAGGCATAGCCCAGAGTGGAAGACCTGCACGTGTGTATGGTAAAGTTTCTGGGAAACAACCGGAGGAGCTACTGACATAAAACTAACAGATTTGGCTCTACCCTAATTGGAATAAAGCGTCCCTTTTTGCTAGTGCTCTGCCACACTTTGGAGGATCAGCCCATCATTCTCAGCTCTGGCAGCAACAGCACATAATGGCTGCCCTTCTATGCAAGGAGTAGGATGTTATGTTTCTGCAGCTTGGAAATTCTCATATTTGTTTTGCCAACAAGTGAAGAAAAAAACTAAAAGATGTTTTGATTCACAGGTCAATTTATTTTCACTAAACAAGAACACTTAACTTCTTATGTCAGTGTCTTATCAAACAAGTTCTTGTCATTGCAGGTATGTACAAAAGGAAAAAAATGTGTTCAGACAAATCTGCATTGAAAGGTTAAAAAGATATAAATGATCTTAGGAGAGGTATTCTTCTCCACTGCTACAGAGGTTGGCATGAAGTAAAACTGTTGCTCCCTTTGAAGCATTGCCAGCATAAATAGCCCAGAGTAAGAATTTTGGTTTTCATAACAAATACTGAAATGCAAGAGAACTATGCATTGATGAGTATACTGTATGGTTCAGTGGGACTAGACAACTCAGGCAGAGTTTAGCTACAGTATAAACAAAATATCTTCCAAACCACTTTTTTTTTTTTTTTTTGTAAAAGGTGTCAATTATGTAAAACGATTCCATGATAATAACAATAGAATTCAAAGGCAGATGTGTGTCTTTCAAACCCATCCAGTCTTTAGACTTCCTCATCTTAGAAGGCAAAGATCTCACCTGCAAAAACAACGATGTAGTGCAGGCGCCCAGATTCTCTCAGCAACCATCTCCACTGATCATTCATTCTCCTGTTTGCTGTATCTATCCCCGATTTCCACCTGAGTACTTTTGAAACATTTTTTCTCATTTCTTCTTTATTTGGAGAGAATGAAGAGAACTAAAACAGGTAACTGTTTGACTTTTCTAGCTTACGAAAACTTCCAAGCCTCCCGCAAGGTATTAAACACTAACATGAGAGAAGTTATATAAATTCCCAAATAGGAAGAGTATCCTTAACTCTGGGGCAGATGTGGGTTGGAATTTTAGGGGGACAATCCTTTGTTTTTTCATCTTGTTGCTCAGCTGAGAGATGCCTTATAGGTGTCATGAGAGGAATCTGGATGCAAATTTGTCCCACATAACTTTAACTGTACAAATTGCAGACTTTTTGTCTCAATTTGTACAGTCATTTTCCTGAAGTTAATGGAAAATAATGGGTACCTCCAAAGGAGTATTCACCTTATGTAACCCCTAGATACCTGTCTTAAGGTGAATTACACCCTGAAGGTGTATATCTGTGTTCACTGACTGCAGGAGGGACCACAGATTGAATGACCAGAGAACCAATCAGTAGGAGACTAACTTTTTGATGGTTTAAGGAATCCAGCTCAATGATGTGGACACCCTGAAATACTCACACAGTGCCCTGTAGTCTTCCTTTATCCTCACCTCCCGTCTCAACCAAGCGTAACAGTGGAGAGCTGAAACTGTGACTGTGTCAGATCTGCTCTCAGGAATGCAGTGCAGTAGAGCGTAACTCCTTCTGCTGTGGTTGTAACTGGTGTCCCAAACACTAGTCAGAGCACATCAGCAGAGACAGCTTTGTGCTACTGTGACCATATGATTAATGTACATATTTGCTCACTTACGGGCATGCAGATCTGCATCACCTTTAAGTGCCTGGTCCACATGAAACTGAGTGCAGTGCACCTGACTCCAGCAGGGCTGGGCTGCGGAGATGATAAAGGCTGTTTTATAGATGCCACCTCTGTAGGTGATCATGGAACAGAGAAACGTCCAGACTTTTCATTCCTTTCCTCCACACAATGACCAGTCAAAAGGCAAACAACTTTATTCATGCTTTTCAGAGATCTCTGCATTTGCAAAAGGTGTAGGAGACCATGATGCTATGTGGAGCATGGTACACTCCTCTGACAGAACCCAGCAGAAACTCCTGGTACATGTGAGCATGGCTCTGCCCATCTCCAGGGAACAGGGCAGTTTTACCTGGTTTTACTCCAGCACACATCTCCTAGACATCAAGATAATTTAGCAAGAACATCCCATATCCAAAGATGACCGACCAAACTAAATAAAGCCCCTGTGTGGGTGTGTAAATCCCAAAACACTGCAGAAGCAAGAGGTTTCTGTTGCATTTCTCTGTATGGGTGTATGTGTTTGTATGAGTCTGTGAGGCCTAGAGCTACAGGAGAGGGCAGATATATATAGAATCAAGCTTCAGAAAGCCTACGTAAGGAATTGTACTGTATATCACACCACCACAAGCTGTGTCTGGAGAGAGATGGACATGTGTATGTGTTGCCTTACAGGCAGAGAGAGACGTCGGTGGGGTCCAAGAAAAGAGGTTATGGATAGCCTACACACCTAAGCACATGCTCCACACTGATTGCACAACCTCCTCCCTGATGACACTTGTGGTCCTGGCTCTGGGTCAGGCTCTCCACAGGGCTTGAAGTGAAGCAACCAGTTCCTGCTTGGTGGAGTATGTCCATGTAATCTAACTGCAATGGAATGCCCCCGACAATGCTCCTTTACTCTTTAGGTCCCCTAAAAAATCCTTTTGTTTTTTTCAGGTAGAGGTTTAATCTCACGTCTGGAAAATTATCCATTGGAGCCAGTAGTGCTAGGCTGGCAATGAAAAGGCACCAATAGCATAGAGTGCATAGGAGAATAACATGAAAGACTGTTTAAAGGGTATAACAGGATTCTTATTGTTTATACATGTAGCAGCACATATAAACTGAATGCATTGTGGTCTCCCACTCATTCACTTGCTTGACTTTTCTGACTTACGTGCTTGTACAACTGCAGCCAAACAGGTGAGTAAAATGTTTGCAGGTTCAGGCCCATCTAGTTACAGCAGTCAACTAAACGTCTATTAAAAGGCTGCACTTGAACTAAAAAAGAAACTCTGCTGCCAAACTCAAATAGCAGGGAAAAAAAAAAAAACAAAAACAAAAAACCCAAAACCCACAAACAAACAAAACAAAAAACAAGAACAAAAACAAAACAAAACAAAAAAAACAACACCTCTTGAAAATAGAAGGAACAAGTTTCTACATGTACTTGTTTTCCTAGGAGTGCACCATTTGTGAATTCATATTTCATGATGACCATTCTGCTGACAGCTCCTTCGGAAAGGTAAACAGATCATCCTGCTCCAGAACAGGGGGAAAAAAAATCTGTCTTTACATTTATTCATTCTTGTTTGCAAAATTTTCAGCTGCTTACTCAGGTCTGAAGTATTTGAAGAGCCAGATGAAAAGGAGATTGATGGAACACATTTGCACTACACATAGTTCCTGCTCTGTATTTTAATCGCTGCTTTGATGGACATATCAGAGGAGGTCAGCAGAAGTGAAATAAGCTATGACTTGGGTGGTCTCTCAACTGAACTTCTAACATACAACCCCTGTTATCTCCATTGAAGTGGGGCAAGAAAGATTTACAAGGCAGCCAGGTTTTGAATGAGCTGAAGCCTGGAGATCCTCACTGTTGCAAAATGCTCCCTATACCTCAGCATTTAAAGTTTAACAGCAGGGACTGTGATGTGCTTTGCATTCTCCTGGCAGAAACTACCTGGACAGGAGAAGTGCTGCCCAAACAGGAGATGTGCTGGCCAAACAATCCCAGCACCCCTGCAAGAGTTAACTGACGAAAGAAAGCAGCCAAGGAGACAGCTGGTGTGAACCAGGAGAGCTCCTCTGATCTCAGTAGAGCTATGCAGATTAGCACTACTGAAGACGTTGCCTAATGCAGCTCTTTCTAGAATGCACTTATTTTAAATTTAATTTCTAAAAGTAAAGTGTACAACAAAACCCAAATGACTTACATCTAAGCTGTCTTGTTTATCAGAAGAAATGATAACTTACAAGAATGAAAGCAAGACCTTCAATGAGGTTTAGCAAATCTGTTTAGGATTTGGATCTCTCTAGGAGAACCTAGTGCATAGACCATTTTACTGAGCCTGTTTCTCTGTAGGCTGCTCTCATTGTAAACGCACCAAGTTGAATCACTCCCACATTGCTGCACTGTTATTGTGGTACCGGGGCAAAAATATTTGGCAGGCATTTCAAAGTAAATGCTTCAGATGGAATGACGGCAACTGAGGAGCAAAATGCCAAGATTAAGGAAAATATATGCTCTGCTATGCAGGGAAGCTTTTCTGGAAGACATGCTAAAAAGAAGTTCAGTGAAATTTTAACATAATTGCTAGTAACTTTTATTGGAAATAAGACAGAAAAGTGGTCAATACTAGATGTGTAGTATTTAAAGGATTGTTCGGAACATTAAAATATATAAACAAGAATAAAAATTCCCCATCTAATGAAACAGGGGGTTTAATTCATCAATACTATAAAGAATACACTTTCCACTGGGGAATTCTACTCTAGTAATATAAATTCCTCACAAAAAGATTTCAGTGGCGCTCAGAATATAGAAAAAACAGATATTTTATGTTATTATAGTGGCACATTTACCTCACCAAAGCTTGGGCAACATCAGCTTTTCCATTAGAAGTTGCTGTTTTCAGGGATTTTTTATAACTTGGACATCAGAACTGGCTTCCAGCTATGACTTGGTAAATAAAAGCTCAGCCTGAAACACACTTATAATGCCAAAGTTTAAAAAAATAATAGTTTGGACATCTTTAGTTATAGAAGAGTAAGAAAATAGCTTTTCTGGTCTCATACCATTTGAAGATGCCTTTGGTTTACAAAGGCAATTTGTTAAGCAATTAGTCCAATTGCTCTAATCCCCTTCGGGGTACTAAAAAGCAAATGGTTGAGACACTAGACGTGAAAATGACTTTGCCATATGTAGTGGCTACTTTTCATAAAATTTATTAATCTGATCTTTTAATCTGCTTTGCACATACATACAGTGGAACTGTTCACCTGCTTATGCCAGCAAGAACGAGTTTGACTTGCGGTGCAGACTGAAATGTGCTCTCTGCACCTCCAGGAGCCTGCAAAGTGGTTGGAGACTCTCCAGTGGGCACTTTGTGGTCTCACATGCAAATATGTGTATTTTCCATGGCTCCCAGCGCGTCCCTCAGCAGTGCTCCAGGGAGCCTGATGCTTGCACACATGCCATGGAGGATAACAACTCTGTTTCTGTTTACTAAATGCAAGGTTGGCCTTTCAATTTGTTCATGCATTTAAATTAAACAAACAAACAACAAACACAAAAACAACCCCCAAATCCCTGTGTGCTAAAATGTCCCACACTGTAATCCATCAGTGTACTGAGATAAGAAAGTGTAATTTCTCCTACAGCTTTTGCTTTTCACTCTGACTTTTAAGTTCACCTGAACTTCTGATAGATCTGTCTTTCCTGCAAACTATCACTGAGGCCTGTCCTTTCCTCCCCCATGGCACTAAAAGCACCGAGTACTTCCCTAGGGCCCTGGGCAGTGGGGGGAGTGGTGGGCAGTGAATCCCCCATGCTCCAGAGTGGATTAGAGCCCTGAAGTGCTCCCCGGCTCATCCCGGCTGCTGAAGCCCCCATCCCACTGCCGAGCATTGCCATTGCCATAGCAAACTGTCCCACACCCGCCAAACTGCCATTTGTCACAACCTTTTCCTTCTGATTCACCTAGCCCATTATTGCTCCATTCATTTTCTTCTGCCTTGAACACTTGTTTATTGTTCCCATAGTTCCACCCAGGTGTTCCCACACAAAAATACAGCCACGTGCACCACATTATGTACGCACAGTAAATCCCGTGCTTCTGGGAAGCAGCAAATGCTTCCCTTACAGTCTGCAGATACTCAGTAAGTTCAACACCTCTGGACAAGTCCAACTGGCTGTACATGTGCAAATCTATATTGCAGAATATGTGATGTAGATCTAGCACTTTTTGGAAATAGTATGCAAGTGCTGTGTCATTGATACATGCATGTACCATAAATCTATCCAGCTTTTTCTGGAAACCGCAGAGCTCTAATGAATCTCTCACAACCATGTGGTAGAATTTCTTTGTACATGCACATCAGATGGGTCTGAGGTTTCTGAGTATGCAGAAACAGCTATATGTTGCCTGTAATACATGGAGAAACCTCTGCAAAACACAGAATATTCTCAAAATCTGACTGCACACCATAGTTGAGTGGAAAATAAGCATTTGAGATCCAGCATACAGAGTAGCCCTCAATCTACAAAGCTCTGCATAGCTCCAGCCTTCAGATCTGATTTCTTTACATCTTCCAGGTGCTGCTAATAGTTCTGCCATGCCGTCGTCCTCAAAACTCTGCTTTTATCTGCAACAGGGCCCCAAGCTGGCCAGGGCTTGGAGGCAGAATTGCCCCATTGTTTCTGGAAAGTGAGTGCACCAAGAGATACTGAAAGATTTCCAATTTCTAAAGCAAGATTTTATTAGAATGCAAACTCATAAACTATAACAAGGTATCTCTTTAAATTGAGTTAGCTCAGACTACTGGGTGAAGTAGACTACATGAAAAGGTTTGAATATGAACCTCCTTCCTCCCCATTGCACCCTTCCCTACAATTCTGCTCTCTAGTCCTGCAATTATTAGTGGCTTCCTAGGTTTGAACAACCACTGCCATCTCCTCTGTCTCTCACATAAAGCTTCCATCTTTCCAGCACCTTTCAGACTCGGCTTGACTCTGTTGTTGGCAGCAACTCCCCTGCTCCCCTCAGGAGCTTCCTGCTTCATGCAGCAGACTCCCAGCTTGCTTCACCTGCTTCCCACCACTTCTTCACCCCACCCGCAGTCAGCAAAGTTTTCCTCCCACACAAAATTACTTTTGGGGAGGGAAAAATTTCCCAGTTCCTCAGAAGGGTGATGTCTGGTAGAGCAAACAGGACAACATGAATCCTCACCCTTTTGTTGCTGTGCCGCCACAAAAACCAGACAAACTTTGAGCAGACAAATAACACTGCTTTGCTGTCAGGCCCAGCATCTTCCCCGCTCTCATCTTCTGACACATCACCGCTCGCCCCCGATATACCTTCCTGTTCACGTGAATCATATGAAAACCCTCCTCAGTAAAAACCTCCTTGAAAATGTTTTTACTCAAGGAAACCCATCAGAGATTAGTGGGGAAAAAATTTGCATGTGAGGTAGGGATTAGGCTGGTGGGTGGAATCAGGACTGCATCCAGTTCTGCCATTCTGGGAAGAGCCATAGATACTCGTTGTGGCCTCAGATGAACAGAAATATTTAGGAAGTTGTCAAGTACCATTGCATATGCCAAAAACACAGGTCATGGCAAGTGAAAGTTGCTAGCACAGGGTAAAATGAACCCTTGGAACAAAGTGAGTGTAGATATGTTTAGTTTGTTTACCTTGGTTGTTCTAGGTTCATGTTCTTACTTCCTTGAAACATCAAAAGGTATGAGAGCTTAGCAAGTAGCAGTGCCATCCATGCTGAGTCTCAGTACCTGGGAGAGCAGGCAGGACACTGTGATGTGTTCTGGCTGTTCAGCACAATCCGACCAGAAAAAAAAAAAAAAAAAAAATCACGGTCACATGTATTGGTCACAGAGAATGACCCTTAGACTGGGCATCCTCTGACTTCAATTTTGTGAGCTTGCTCCCATCCTGAACACTCAATGTGTGTTCCCACAACTCATCCTCTCTCCACTGGGATTTTTGTACCCCCAAAGAGCTCACACTTCCTGGGATTCAGATGACAGGTCGTAAGTAAATAAACCAATAAGAAGAGGAACATAAGGTGAGGAAAAGAACAGCAGTGTGTTTTCTCAAAGATTTTTTTTAAAAATTTGCTGTAATTTCAACACAGGCACCAGAGCACTGAGGATGAAATAGGTATAGGATTTTGTGGCTGGGCTACAAGCTCTAGGAAATTACAGACTCCTGTAAATCCAGATTTCTAATACAAACAGAATTATTTCAAGGTCCTCAGCAACATCATTTCAGCCTTAGACCCACTTAAACAGGAGATGAGAAAGAGGTATCCATTTGAGTGATACTGAAATCTGTTCAGGCCAGTCAAGTTACTTAGTATGCAACACCTTATGCTATAAATATAATTTATACTGGCAAATGATTACATAAAATCTAAGCTGTGCAACTGGTCAATTTTCTTTTGCATATTGAGTCTTCTGCAGATAGATTGGAGGTAGACACCTTCACTACTTCCCTATGTTTTTCTCATGCTTCTTTACAAATTAATGCATGCATCTGAAAATCCCAGGATTTGTTTCAATTTCAGAGAGAAATTCAGAGTCTGAACTTCATTTTGTTCTCCAAAATGCATTGCATTACTCCGTCCTTTGCTCTCAAGTTATTCTGAAGAAATGTCCTTTCCTTTCATGTGTGAGCTAGGTGATGTATTACAGCTAGAGGAAGGCAAAAGGATCTAGAGAATGCTGAAATACAGCCACAAACTTGGGCAAGTACTGTATGTTTTCCAGTCTGAAAAAGACTTACTTCAGGGGTGACAGCTGAGATGCCCTGATACCAGTTTTCCTCTCAGGCAAAAAGTATGTTAAATCTATTGGGCAGCTGATAAAAGTCAGTTTTATGGGTGTCTGTTAAAATTGCTCATCTGGTAAAGCTGGTACAGTCTTAAGTATTGGCCTTTGCTTCCATAAAATACCTACTCAATTAAGGTTAATCATATTTGATGGGCTTGAAAATCCTTGTAGCTTTTCTGTACACAGTGCCACTGCCAATCGTTTTCTGGGTCTGCAAAGACAGGTGGAATGAAGGCAGTGGACAAACAAGAAAACCATCAGGCTACAAGACAAGACAGAAAAGTCTGAAAGAGCAAAGGATATATTTTGTTTTGAAGGAAAATGATCTGTCAGCCTGCAGAAAAACCCAGGTGGTAGAATAGCTAGATGCATTTCCTAGGGATGGTTTCCTGTGTGTATCTGGGGGAATGCTCTTACCTAAGCAAACCACTGGAGGAATGCACTGCTGCACAAATGGTGCGCAGTTATCTGCATTGCACCTCTTTGCACTTACCTGTGTGGCTCAGAGGCAACTCCTTCCACATGTTGATTGTGATCTATTCTAAGAGCACCTCACCAGGAAAAAAAATCCTACACCCTTATTATCCCCTGCCCAAAGCTGTGGGTCCTCCTTAGTGCCAGATGTGCCATTTTCTGCTGCCTGCCTGTGTGTCTTTTTCTCCATACTCTGAAGAATGTGCCAACACACAGCTTAGGAGCAGCTTGTCAGTTTGGGGAATTGATCCCGGGGGCTATGAGCACCACCAGCAAAGTCCTTTTCTGGGATCAGGCCAATACTTGAGTCACTGCCTTCGTTTGTCCTTCTTACTTAAAGCCACTGTCAAAGTTTCCATCTCTTCTCACAGAGATGTGGCCGGATCTTTGGAAAGGGATGGGCAGAGGCAGTGCAAGCTTCTGGTAGCCTTTTGCTTCTTCATGCCTCTAAAAAGATCTCTGGAGATGTTAAAACTTTATGAACGCAGAGGAGAAAAGGACTAAGAGGAGATCCAAGAGGACGATTTTTCCTACTCCAGAGGATGGTCCGCTAACATGGACAGGACCTGTCAGAGGGCTGCCAGCAGGGACTTAGGTTATCACAAACCATTGTTACGTAACATACACAAAGGAAGCAAATACAGAGAAGTGCCAAACACCTGAAATAACATTTGATGTTGCAGGGAGCTGGAGATGCTCTAAAGTTCCCACAGTCTGGCCCAAGCAAATCTGTCATTCAGAAATGAAGCATTTCCTCTAACCACTTATTTTCAGGAGAATCAGAAGCAACCATTTCCTTTTCATCTTCTCCTGACCTTTTCTTTATTTTTAGGTAGAAGTAAACTTTGGCACTTCCCCTCTTGTGAGAGCATGGCTATCTCACATGACCTCTGACTGTTTCTTCAAATCTCCAGTTTGTCAAATTCTCAATTTTGTGCGTATTCTGAAAATTCAGGGACTGTTTCTGCCTTGAGTGCCCTGAGGCACTCTGTATTATCCAAAGTACCTCACAGCTGCAAACGTTTAGGGTTACCAACATCTATCCACTGAAAAAGCAGAAATTTTATTTCAAGGTTAAGGCATAATATTCCACCCCTGGCAGAAATCTAAAGACTTTTCAAAATATTAAAATGCCATAAGAAAAAAGAGTGGATGGGCTCCCAGCCCTCCTGCAGGCAGTGCTGGAAGTCCCAGGCACGTAGCCGGGGCCACAAACACTTCTTTCAGAGAGGCTTTTATCACCAGCCACCAGCTGCTGAAGGTATGCTGGAGAAAATGCTAGTCCATCAAAGATGTTTGGGACAGGACTCATCTTCCCTAATTTACCCACTTAAAAGATAGGTAGTTAGTTTAACCTAAGTAATCAATGGCTCCCGGGAAAATAGAGGATCAATCCGGAGCTGCAAGTGCCTCTCTGTTGATGGAGCCAACACAAGAAGCTCAGGGCTGTTGCCTAACAGTAAGTGGCCAAAGTTATGTGAGATGAATCCTACCCTAAGACATTTTCTCCCAGAGTCCCAACATGTGTGTTGATTCTTTCTACTTAAAGTCATCAGAGCAAATTAAGATTATAATCCTACAGTAAACTCAAGTAAATGAATTCCTCTGTCCACAAACCCCATCTGGCTTCCCTAGGGTTCTGGATTGGTTTCTGAGGGTTTTTGACATGTTTGGCCTCCTGAGCCTGTCTTAAGGCCTTCAGCTAGAGCAATCCTCTTTATTTATAAGCTTTCTGGCTTTCCTGTCATATCCATAGTACCATCCCCTTGACACCAGTTTAGCATAGTGTTGGGTTTAATACTTTTACTATAAAAGGGAACAGTATAAAAAGCTGTATCTGTCACTTACTAGAGTGAGTAAAGCTGCAATTTGTTGGATGGACCTGGAATTTTTCCCTTCTTGCAAAGCAACATTTTCATTAAAAAAGTGATAGAGCTCAACTAATCCCAGCAATAAAATGGTTGCTTTTGAATGCCATGGTAGCTTTTGAAACAAGAAAACCTCTTTCTGTGTTCACTGCAAAAGATTAAGAGACTGTCAAGTTTAAAAAGCTGTTGGCTCTGCTTAACACTTGCTAAGCACAGTATAGACTGTTTTATCCATTTATACTCCCTCACTTGTCTCCTTCATGTGTCTTATATAATAATTTCCAAAGTCAGAAACAAAAAAAATAAAAAGGCATCAGCTAAGATAAAATGGCACAAGATTAAAAACTCTTAGCAGCCATAGAACCTGGCGAGAAAGAACAAAGAAGTTTAAAATTCATCATATTTTATAGCATTAGAATGCCACACATTAAATATAGATTTTGGTGCTGATTATATTGTTACACATTCCATTGTTCCCATGCCATTGGCCTTCAGGACTTTATTACTTATGTAATTCCAAGATCTGACACAGCTAGAGTGAAATGCATCTGATCTCAATGAATGGCATCAGATGAAAAAAAGTGGATTTTAGGAGAAAAAAATATAATTTTAATTTTACTGCAAGTCCACTGATTGGTGACAGATGTTACCATTCCCATTTAATTATTCTTGATTCATTTTCCAAATAAAAATATAGATAGATGTCAAAGTATTTGAAGTCATCCAGATAAAGAGTTCATTTAAACAAGTTGTCTTTATTCTCTTTTTTCTTTTTTCTTTTTTTTTTTTTTTTTTCAGATTTTCCATATTAAGGGAAACCTGATTCAGAGTGGTACGTACAATCTTACCTGTATACTTTAAAGGTCTTAAGCAATACGGCATATGATTATTAATCAAGGGTTAGGAAAACACAGGGCTGTGGAAAGAGGAGAGGGTAATTCAGTAGGATGTGCTCTAAAGTGACGGTTGGCACAAAACTCCAGCATGGTGCTGTGGCAACAGAAGCAATTCAAACTGATGTTTCATGACCACTGTGTATTCAGAGCTACAGATATAAACATACTTAACAGGCATTATTTAAAAGAAAAAGATATCTAAATACCAAGACACTGGCAATTTAAATGAAATATGTAAAACTTGCCTGATTTTTTTCCTCACCCTGGAATATGAGCACATAACTTATGTCTTTTGGATAAAGGGCTGACAAAGAACAAGAATGTCTTTCACTATCTCAGCCTACCTCTGCCACTAGAGAGAAACTTCTGTCCTTCAAATATCCAGACAATAAGGTGTAATGCTTTCAAGGAGAAAATATTAAAAAACTTTATTTTCATCTTTATCCTGTTTATTTTAAAGTATTAGCATTATTTTTTATTTTAAAACCTTGTACTTATTTTTCTTGCTTTTCCTACATGTTATTTTTACAGGAAATATATTTTACCATACTCTTTATTATAAAGGAGTGCAACTGTGATCAATAAGGAAGGTTTCTTTTGTTTATTTTCTAAAAGTGTAGCAACATATTTACCTGCATATTAGACATTCAGTGTTTTAGAAGCACGAGACATAGATAAGGATAATCTCATTGCAATAAGACTACATGTAAATGACTTTTTTATATGATTCAGAAGATGTTTAATTTAAAAGAAGAAAACTCTTTCAATAAACCAGTTAATTCCTCCTGATCATTGGAAAGCTAGCAACATTTTGCTGTGGTCCACAGACAGACACCTGGTGTATCTCAGACATTTGAGACACTCTGAAAGGGACGGATCTGAGCCTGGAGGAAGATACCTGAACACAGGCACTCAACACAGGTGTGCAAACTGCCAGCCCGAAAATGGCCATCCTTCCCCATTAACTTTGCTGACAACTTTATATGGCCCATGGTATATCCAATTTCCAGTCTATTCTCTCCTTTATTTGTGCTTGCCATTGAAACAAAACTTTTGCTGATGTGCGCGGCTTGGATTTAAGAATAAAACTGCTCGTATGGCAGAGCGCAGCCTCAGACAGCGGCGCGGGGCAGGGAGAGCCTGGGTGATACCCTGGCTCCAAGGCTGCTGGTTTGCAGCCTGACTCCCACGGAGGACAAGGAGCTGCTGTGCAGCCAGGCCTAGCTCAGCCACTGCTGCAGCAACCCAAACGGGAGGTAGGAGCATTCAAACCAAACTGCACAAGTACATAAGTGCTAAACGAATTACTACTCCATTTCAAGACATCCTGATGTTTCTTCATATTTTGTTTGTGAGCCCTGTTAGCTCTGACCTCTTCTATCCATTTCTCATCGGAGTAACCTGTGCAAATAACAAGTGGCCTGGCAGTGCTTCAAGGGAAGCCAGCTTTGGACTCATAAAGACTGCAGTGAAACTGTGCAATTCCGTGACTGGTGATTATCAAGTGTAATATTTCACTCTGTATAGCCTTGCTGTCCACCTGAAAAACATCTAGTAGGATACACTGAGATTTCTCAAAATGCAGCCTCAGATCCTGGTTATGCTCCTGTTCTAAATAATTTATTCAAGCAATCCCATGGATTTTGCGTTCCTGGGTTTCCTTTGATGTGGTACACTGTAATTTGTACTACACTACCTGTCTTGTTTAAATAGAATGCTTAATCATGTTTCCTTCCCAGTCTTGATTTAGTTATAGATCAAAAAATTGGGTGCAGATTTTATTTCATCTTTTGGATTTGCTTCTAAAGATGCCTCCATATAATGCAGCAGGTGAACTTTTTGTTGTTACATAAAATATTACTATGTATAAAAAAACCTCTGTGTTTGGAAAAGACATTTCTATTTGAAACAATCTCTACAGAGAAGTATTTTGCTCTTCTGCTAAAACACCAACAGCTGAGGAGCATGACAGATCACTTGGCATTCTCGAGAGCTGACTTTGCCCTGCACAACATATTTCTGTCACTGAGATAAATATACAGTGTTACACCTTCAAAACCCCTATTATTGTAATTAAGGAAGTCAACCTTCTCAACATGTTCCCATGCTGTTGTGCTGACGCAAATGCAAATAAATTAACCATTGCAAGCTTCAGTGTCAATGCAAGCAAAACGTGAAAGGGGGGGGGGGGGCAGTAAGGGTAAAGGAAAGGAGGAAAAGCAACTGCAGATTTCTGGGATCCTGGGAAAGCTGGGTTGAAATACATAGCATGAAAAAAAATGCATCTGTGTTACCTGACTAAAACACATGTCAGCTGGACCCCAGAACTGCTCTGGGGATGTGTCCCTTTGGTACACATTAACCTTATTCCTAAACTCTTCTCAGGGAACTCCTCCTAGACCTCTTCGGGAAAAAGTGCCGATTTTCACCTGTGACAGGGCACAGCCTCTCTACTGTGTGTAGGATTGGTGTAGAAGGAGAGGGAGCCCTGGTTCTGCCTCCTGACACTCACTCCAGGCCCCTCCACTCCAGGAGTGCAAGAAAGTGATAAAATGTCCCTGCATAAGTGTGTCAGCACCTGAGCATATTTCTAGCCTGATAAATATCTCTGTTCCTCGATTCTTGATGCACTTTTCCTAGTGTACACACACTACATGAGAAATAGTGTACTCCTGCACTGTCTTGCAGAGTGAACCATTTCCCTCCGAAACAAAACCTGTGCCCGGTTCTGGGGACAGTTCAGTCCAGCAGCTGCTCCCAGAAGTAGTATGGGCGACAGTGCTCTAGCTTCAGCCCTCTGCCTTTTACAGTCCTTCTGAACTATGACAGCAGGCTTTCCATCTCAGACACCTTCTCATACCTTCCTGTCATGTCTCAGAACACAAAGCACTTACCCTCAGGTGTCTGGTGTAAAAGAACTACTGAGCTGCAACACAGCCTTCATATTATTGCAGGCATGTTAAACTAAAGATTTATATCTCAGGACATCATATTAGCCACAAAGGAGACCTAAGGGAGTGGCCTACGTAGTAGGGATGTAGCATGGGACCAGTTTTCATGAAATAATTTCCATGCCACTTGCATTGAGCCTGCTGAGTTGAACATCTAAACACCCATCTCCTTGAGGTCACCTGGAATGTACACAGTGTCCCAAGTGCCCAGGTCCTCTGAGCAGCCTTACTCGGAAGGCTTGCTCAGAACATGCCTACCATCACTCCAAAGCAATGAATTCAGTGCAAGACATATCGGCTACACCCAGATAATTGTAAGCATTGCTGTGGTCTTTGTATCATGGCTAATGGCTAGAGCAATCATGCAGGAAGAGATTGAGATCAAAAGTCCTCCTTGGCCTGGGGGTTCAAAGCTAGTCTTCCAAAAGAGTGACATAAGTTACAGAATAGGGTACCTTCCACCTCCCCCTTCCCCTTATTAAATAGTAATTGGATGAGAAAGAAAAGAATAATCCTGAACACAGACCCTAGGATTGCCTGTCCGCTTGAATATCTGTTACATTACAGTACCATGCTCCCTCATAATTGTTCTTCCTCTAGCTTCATGAATATTTGAATATTAAGAGTGCTTAAGCATCAAATCTTAGGAGGAGGACTTCTCATTTGGCAAACTTGCATGAAGTTCCAGGGAATGAGGGGGAGTGAGATCTGGACTGATGTTTTAGACTCAGGTACCTGACAGTCATCAGTCTTGAATTTCATGCTCTTATAAGATTTTTTAAATCTCACCTTGTATAATCTTAGGGAAGTAAGGAGGGCACAGTCCCTGTATTTCCTTCCCTGAATGTAAAGATCACACTTATATGTGGCTCTGGTGTGAAATACAACAGGCAGGAGGAGGGAGAGGTGAGCATCTGTGATCCTGGCTTCAATTTCAGTATAAACTGGAGCCAAAGCACAGCTCGGCCCAAAATTAATCCACAGGTTACTTTTTTTTTTTTTTCTTAAGAGAATAATGGCATTTGAGCATGACTGTTCCTGTAGATGCAAAAGAAAACCAAATTCACTTGCATTTGCTTGCACATTTTTCCTGATGTCATTCTAAGAAAAGTAAAGATAGTCTGTGAGATGGATAGAGATTCAGTTAATAAAGATGTGCATGAATTGCTTGATAATGAATATAATACTGAATTCACAGGTGTCCTCAGTTGCTAATGGAACCTGAAAGTTGTCAGGAAGATGTTGTAGTTCCATTTGGCATGACACACACCCTCCTCATGCTGACAGCTCTGCAAAGTTACGTTTTAAAAAACATATTTTCTTAATGCATTTTTTGGCTAACCCATTTGTCCCCATTACCTCTGAAATGCTTTAGTCTAATTCACATTAACTGGCTTACTGAGATACCAACAACATTCTTTTTATTTTTGTGGATCAATTGACCAGACTTACAGAACTGCTGGTATTTAAAGAAAGTTCAAGCCCTTTCCTGACTGCTGTAGGGCTCTGAATTTCTCATTTATCTGGCTCATTAAGAATATTCCATCATCTATGCACGTAGTAGACAAATAGCTTTAATACTTCCCAACGTTACCTCTTCTCTTTTCTTCTGTTAAAACTGATGGTACAGATAGAGTGCAAGGAGCAGTGGCTTCTAAATTGGAATCCAAAGGCACACCGGCAGTCTTCAGCCTTTCCCAAAAATCTTTTCCATGGTATGAATGTTTCAAATTAATAGACCACAAAATTTTAAGTTAAATATATTTGAAGCTGAACCACTGACTGGCTTATGGCAAATCACCAGTGATTCACCCCATTTTAGCAGTCATTGCTACAAACTCAACCAAAAGAGGATTTCTGGGGTCTCACAAAATTTGTGGCAGATCTAGGAAGAGGATTTACAGGCAGAGATAGCCACAAAGCCACAGATTAATGTACAATTACAAGGATATAAAAGAAGATGTATATAGGTTGCATGGGGATGGAGTCCTGAAATTAGATGTGCAATAGGTGGTTTATGCACACATTTCCTTTAGAATGTGGAAAAGGTTTATGTTAATGTTTTCTAGAGAAATCTTGACAGAACTAACAGAGTATTCCATCACAATATCCAGCACTGACAGAATCAAATGTATTTGTGATTTATTTTTCTGGAATTTAGTTTAATATATTTTATTTCTGTTAGAATTTCTGATAGAAAATTTCTAAAGATGTTAAAACTGCATTTTAAATTCAATGTTTTATTTCACTGGGCTTAGATACTTTATGTCACAATCAAAGCATTTTATTAAAAAAAAAAAAATCCCAGAAGATCATCAACTATGTGGAGAACGATTGTTATTTTTCACAAAATCAGAATTAAATCAAAATTCGATATTTCAAAATCCTCTGTGAAAAGTCATACCTGGCCTCTGTAGATCCCACCTTTCTTCATGGGTTCTCCATTTTCCATTGTGTAGGGTAACAAGGTAAACAATCTTGCGGTCTAAAGACACTGAAAAATCAATCCCTCTGTAGTTACATTCAATCATCGTATACAATATAACACAGCAAAATATTTTGTGATAATCTGGTCATCACAAAATTAATTTAAGTCGTTCATGTGTCATGGCAGTGGATTTTGCCATGGAATTAACTAAACTGATTAGCTGAATTTTTCTCAGGGAACTCTTTTCATGCTTCTCTGAATGATTGTAGAACAAGGCTCTCTAAATGCATCTTTTTCTGGCCTAAGGTATAATATTTTTGTGCTAATGTAGATCTATAGACTGTAGTGGAAATATCCCTCATACATTATTTTAAGATTAAAGCAAATCATGTTTCTTATTCCCAGTAATCTAGTGTATGTCTAGAACCCAACTGTTATATCAGATTGACAAAATGACTGCTAAATTCTCTCAGACTGATGCCAAATGCCAACAAAGTGCAAGCTTAAAAGATACTTTAAAAGGCATTTTTAGGATAAATCACCTGAAAATCTCTCAATTCAACTTGCTTATTTCAACTAGTCACCACTATATATTTACTGCATAAGAATAGCTATGCTAATGGACAAAAATTGGGAATTCAAGTATCTGGTAAAGACATTAAAATTAAAACATTAAGGTATGCAGTACCCTCCTACACATAAACGAATTCAAGAAACCTTGCAGATTCAGAACATAAAGGATTCATCTCCAACCATTTTGGAGAGGAATTTGCAGAAAATACTGTTCTGTGTTACGCAGCTCTGATTCAGACAGGCTTCCTTGTCCTCTGACTGCCTTACACCACAGCTGCCAGCATGCCACCGTATCCAAATCCCTCATGTGTACAAGGAAGCAAACTAGCATCACATACCAGTGAGAATGTGACCACAAATTTGCCTCCATAAACACAAACACTTTCACTATTGTATTTCCAAATCTTCTATAAAAAACCTGCACTGTGGTGGGATGTGGCACAGAAAGACTTGGGTGGATTTTTATGCCTTGGCCGAAGCTGGGGCAGGATATTGAATATTAGCTTTACTTTGGGAACTTGGGCATAGCTATTGGGCTGTAGGCTATCCCACAGTCCCTTGTCTTCTGCCAAAATGTGTATACTCAATTACTGGATTCCACATTTTCTTCCAGCATTGGACATGAACTTAGTAATGATAGAATGCACCAAGCTGACAGCTCTGGGAAATTGCTAATAAAACAAGAACTATATCAGAAAGGA
Source organism: Tyto alba (assembly GCF_018691265.1). Lineage (NCBI taxonomy): Eukaryota > Metazoa > Chordata > Aves > Strigiformes > Tytonidae > Tyto > Tyto alba. Next base: position 20,411,937 of record NW_024881282.1, on the reverse strand, counting down.
TATTTATAACCTCGTCTTTTGATCTCAAGAGGTTTTGAGGTTGGGATTTTTTTTTATTGGGGTGGACTTTGAGTAGTCATCATTCTTCTTTCAAATCATGTGAACTTTTGAACCACTAGACAGGCAAGCAAGCTTCTCCTCGACAAGACTCTGTGTGTGTGTGTGTGTGTGTGTGTGTGTGTGTGTGTGTGTGATGGTGAAGGTCAGAAGGGACCCTCCTTGGGAGAGACATTAGACTTTCAGATGTAATTTCTGAATGGGTGGATCATGACTCCTGACGCCTTTGAAGTCCTGCACAAACCTGAAACCTTGAGATTCAATAGGAGTGTTGCCCTAACCTCTCACACTGTCTGAATAGTTGATGATATGGTGCAACAAAACAACAGCAATCCCTCCGTTCTGCTTGCTTCAGGTCCTCTTTTCCCTGTCCACCTCTCTTCTCCTTTGTATAAGACACATTTCTTCCCTCACCCGTTCTTTCCCTCAGTTTTACTCTTTCCTCTATCACCTCACTTCCTTTAATGTTCATAAGCATTTATTATGCATATATTGCTTCTCTAATCATTCATCACTCAAATTAACTACCAGAAATTTGTGTATTGTTTCACTTTCCAGATGTAACATTATGATGGGATGTATTCACCTCCTAAAAGAGCTCCTCCCAGACAGCATCTCGACAACCTGATATATTTTTCTTTATACTCTTTCTCCACCAATCTGTAGACTTTCTTGTTTTAAATACGGTGCACACTTCATTGAACTTTCTCATGTCTGAACCTGGTTTTCATTATTAGAAAAGCCATTGATCATGGTGTCCTTTTAAATTGCAGGTACAGGAACTGCAGAACAGGTATTGCCTCAGCTCAGCAGCCTGGTGCCATTCTGGAGGGAGGGAAAGCTGTTCTGGTCAACGTGACTATGCAGCTCAAATAGAATAGCTCAAGAGGGAACACACTTCCCTCCCAGCCTGGTTTGCTGTGTTGAAATAAAGTTCCAGTTATGAGTGAACAAAAGAAGAAAAACAAAGTTTATCATATTTGCTTTTTTCCTATGCAAAGTATAATTCACTTTCTGAGGCTCAAGGTTCATGATAATTTTCATATTTCCATAATGATCACTTGATTCTTCTGAGGGAAAAAGAAACTACCCTTAAATGAAAAATTGTCTTTTATTGCAATGCTATACAGTGCCCTGGAGATCTAAACAACTGTGGAAATCCTTCATTCCTCATCACACCACCTCAGCAACGTAAGGGAGCAGAAGCCCTTCTCCACAGCTGGCTTCATTGTTTGGCTCTATGCTGCCAATTTTGACTGGTGCTACAGCCACATGGATTCAAGCCAAGGACAGCCTCCCTGACCTCTTATCTCTTAGTCTAAGTTTTGCTCTAGTGTTCAAGCACAGATCTTATCATTTTGCACTTGTTTTTCATGGAAATTCGACTGTGGTTGCCGACGTCTAAGTTAGTCCTTTTTCACACCAGGAAAAAACAATTTGCACTGATGGTGGCACCAATGCAAGTTGCAGCACAGACATGTTTTTCCCTTGTGGACTTTGTCCTAGGGGGAGTGATGAGAGAGAGAACCCTTTTGCTGCCAGCCTGGTAGCACAGCATGGTTGCTCCAGTGGCAGGTCCTGAGCAGACCTGCCCTCTCTTCCCCTGGTTCAGCAGCACCTACTGATCCACACAGACCCCAAACAGCACAAGAGGAAGTTCAGTACGTGGCCTACAGCTCTGTCTCCTGCAGCAAAGGGTGGTGACCAAGAACGTTTTTAAAAAAAAAAAAAATTGAACATAGAAAACATCTGTGTCTCTCTTCTGTCCAGGTTTATTTTTCCAATACTTCACATACCACAAATATTTCAGTATTACCCCTCTATCAGAACAGAAGAAAAGAAAAATAAAAACATGCAGTATTTAATTAAAAAGAATATTTTTATTGACGTTACAAATTTTATCAAGCAGTCTGTATCCCCCCCCCCAACTCCCATCCCCTTTCTCCACCTCATCTTTCTGTTTCCCTCTCTTTTTAAAAAGCACTCTTCTGTTCTGTTGGGCTGCTCAGCCTGTCAGCCTTTTGCTGCTTCTGGGATGTTTGGCTGTCCTCAGAACATCATATGACTTCAGTTAGTTTGGGGGGCTCCAGCTGTGCTCTTAAATGTCATGGACAGAGGTAACAAAAGGGGAGAGGGTTAAGAGAATCAAATACGTTATTAGACATTTCTTTTAAATCCTCTTGCAGAAGATGTAAATCACATGCTTGGCAGGCGGATTTGAGGATGTCACATGGAGGTTTGTTTGGTTTTTTGTTGATTATATCCCTAAACATTTGTTACTTCTTACATTTTTCTCCCATGTTTGTCTTACTCATTCCTCATTTATTTCTATTTAAGTCCAAGGGGTCAGAACCTAGGATAAAATTTTGACAGTTCCTGCAGCTGATACAAGAGCTTTCTCATCCAAGCTATTTGGAAACCTATTTGGGATTGCTCACCATTGAAATATATCCTGGCCCTTTTCTCTGTTGGCCCATAAGTACAGCTCCTTGCCCCTGATTGACAGAAACCACCACTCAGGGCAAATTGCCAGTCTGCAAAGCACCACAGCATGCAAGTATCTCTAAGTACATTCAGATATCCAATAGAACTTGAAGTCAGAGTGCCTAAATTAACCTGAACTCAAGTTCATTAGTTAATCTATGAGTAAGGAGATCATGGCATCATCTCCTAATTACATTCCTCACTGGGACAGTGAAATGGGGGTCCACCATCTAGTAAGTTGAAGAGTACTTACAAACTACCCGATATATATCTTCCTCAGGACTATTTGCTTTTTCAGAGTTGGTTCCCTCTGACTAGGGGGAGAATGGGTTGAAAATTCCCCCAATTTTCAGAAGACGTCAGGAGAAGTTCCTGAGATATGGGGAAGTAAGAAAGACTGATCAGCAAGTGAATTTTACCAACATTAAACACCCACAGGAAAAATGGAAGACATGCTGCAGGTGCTTTGTAGGGAGAAGCTTACAGTGCTGTGGAGACATCAGCTGTCCAACTCTGATCTTCCCTTGACCTCAGTGCCCTTCACTGTCCCCAAGCAGTGCTGTCATCAGAGCAGGGAGGACAAGACGACCTCTAAGTCATCTGTTCATCTAGGACTAGATGACCTCCAGAGGTCCATTCCAGCCTCAGACATTCTGTGACCATTGGGCATGTGTCTGAAGCCTCTCCCCTCACCTGGGACCCTGTAGCAGGCTGGCAGTCACTGTGGCTGTGGGGATTTGCTATGCTGATGCCCCACAGACAACTGAGACCTCCTACACCGTGTCATGGAAAACACTGGTTTTCATACACTGGACACACCTGAGGGGGAAAAAAAAAAAAAAAATCAACTTTGGTGAGCAAAAGTTGAAACTTTTTCAACAAAAACTCAGTTTCTTTCTTTTTGAAACAATGAAGTTCTTAAAAAGTGAAAAGCTAAGATGAAGCCGAAGAAAAAATTTCATGAGGATTTACTTTGACAAGTTTGCCATAAAAAGATCTGGCATTTGCCATCTGGCTCCAATTATGCTTCAATCAGGTTGTGCTGGAATGGTAAAAAAAGGTACAGGGAAAAATTGTTTAAGTATCTTTTTGCTGGTTTATGGATAGATGAAAAAACATTTGTGTTTTAATCAAGAAATTAATACATAGCAGTGCTGATGGAAAATTTCTCACCATCTGTGTGTGTGATTGCTGAAAGTTTGGCTAATAATTTTGTTATTCTTTAAATACAAGTCCATCTCTGTGGTCCAGGCTGTAGCCTGTTAGGGAGGACACCATACCACATTCAACCACAGTCAGTAGCTATGCATGGTTTATCTCAGCTTCTAAGATTAGGTGCCTGGATGACTGATAGATTCTGTTGCTTCTGGGACCTTCCTGGGCATGATTTTTCTATAGTAACTGTGTAAAATGGACATTCATATTTGATTTAACAACTTGTTTATATTTAATTTAATATCTATGGGCCCGTAAGTGTGGTTTGGTGGGTGAGAGTGAAAGGATGGAGGATTATGTATGCACATACACAATCCTGGGATCATCCAACCAGTATTTGTTTGAATACAACCAGATTCTGATCTCTTTGCAGCCATGGAGACGTTTACCATTGACTTGAAAAGAGTAGAATAGGAAACTTTACATACAGCAGTTCCCAAATCACGGCAACCATTTTCCTGCTACAGTGACCCCTCAACGAGCACTGCTGAAAAACTTGCTAATTTTTGCAAGTAGATTCTCCTATTTTCTGCAAACTCGCAGAGAGCGATTCCACATCATGAAAGGGAACATGCTAGCTGTCACTATTGTATTATCTTTATTCATAACTGTTGTTTGATATATATGTAATGAAATTAGAAAGACAGCACATGTGTTCACCACCTGAGCAGATGAAAACATCACTGTGAAAGGGTAAGATGTTAAAATATGTTCCTCCGTAGTTCCAAGGTGCAGTCCTGCATCTGTTAAATATTTACTTGTATAAAACTAACTTAGGAGACATTTGAGTTTCTGAGACCAGGAAAGACTCTGTGAACAGAAGACTGCAAAATGGATGAATCTTTCTAGGAAAATAAGATTTGAAATCCTGGGAAAAGAAAACACTCCTTTTAGCAATTGTTTTTGAAATGGATCTGATTTCATAAGCTTAAGGGAGCTTTGCTAAAGTGCATAAAGAGAAACCTGAAAAACAAGAGAGAATTTAAATGCAACATCTGAAATATTCAATGCTATGTTGCATAAGCATTTGTTGTTTCTTTATCCCCCTGCATTTCTACGTCTCTTTCCATACCACTTTCTTGTTGTAAGATGATCCAAAGAGGAGAGAGCAACAAAACATAGAAACAAAAGTACAGGAACTTCTTCGTTTCCTTCTCATGTGACCTCAAAAAGGAATTTGCTCTCCCTACCTCTCCAGCATTAGAGAGAACAAAACAAAACTTGCATCTGCAAATGAGTTATGACTCAGGGAAGGGAAACTGGATGAAAGACTTGCTGGGGTGTGTTCCCAGGCTCAGCAATGTGGCTACACCAGCCAAGGACAATTGTCATTGATTCTTTGATACGAATAGAGTTATGGCAGTTCACACCAGCAGAGCATCTGGCCAAACATATTTAAGTCTGTTAATGCAGCTGGTTTAGTGCGCTCCCACTAACATTGCTGCCAACAGGTGGTTTATACTCGTGGAGTTTACATGATAAAAATCTCATCCACACACATGCAAACAAGCTCAGGGAAGGATGGCAGACGGGATAACCCCAATACCCCTTTCAGGGACATGAGCACCAACCTTGCTGCTTCCAGGGCTGTCCTGGGAGATCCTCAGCCCCACTGGCCAGGGGGCACTCAGGAGTAGACCTCTGAAGCATCTTTTGGACTAAAGGAGAGTCACTGCCGGTGGAGCTGAGATTTATTATGGGATGGAGCAAAGGCATTCTGTGACTGTAGATTTATTATGGGATGATTAGGGGAGAAAACAAAGGGAGGGGACAGGAGAATCATGGTAGTTTTGGGCATGACCAAGCTTGAGAAAATAGAGGGATAAGTATATAAAAAAAGCTGGTTATGTAGTTTGCTGGTCAGTACACTTGTCTGGCCATGCCCTGTGCCTAATCAGCACCAACTGTCCTCTCTTCTTATCCAATTCCTTTATACCTATTTCCTGGGCAAAGAACCGTCTCTTCTGTGTGCACATGTGTGTATGGGGGTCTAAGTGCAGCCACAGTGCTGGGACCAGGGATCAGAGATGGTGCTGCACCTGGTGCAACTGCAAGTGTGCCCATGAGCACCTGTGGGTGCTAGTGAAGATCAAGTGGTATGAGCTGTTGAGTAGGTGAGGAGGCCTGGGAGTCAGAGGGCTGTGTTTCTGGGAGTGAGGAACCTGGAGGAGGTAGCTACTTGGGCGATCAGGAGTCCCAGGCATCTGCCAAAGAGGTTATGGGGTCTGGAGCTCTATTGAGGGGTGTGAGTGTGGTTTATTAAGGGGAGTTGGTGTGTGCAAGGAGGTCTGTAACTGCAAATGGAGTGGGACTGTGCCCTCAGGGACTCATATGTGCAGGTGCCAGCTACTGGGAAGACTGGGATCCAGGGGCAGCTACTGGGCAGACTGAGTGTCTGAGCCCAGCTGCTGTAGGGACCCACACTGTCCAAACATATATATATATAAATATGCCCTCTAATAGACTTCTGTCCTGCTCAGTCAGAGAGGGCAGCAGGATGAGGCCAGTGGTGCTGTCTGTGTTTGTGTGAGTGCTCTGTGTGTCCATTTGTGATCTGTGTGGCCAACCCTGCATATACATATGCATGTAATGTATACGTGTGCTCTGTGTGCATGTGCCTCGTGACAAGTTGAACAAGGGGCATGAAGCTGCAGCCGCCTCACCCTTGTTACAGAATTAAGCAACTCACTAGCAGTATTTAAAAAAAAAAAAAAAAAAAAAAAAGAGTAAAATATATTATTGCATCATGATTAAACATGGTTCCATGGTTCTGCTCATTTACTTGGGATGGTTCCACTGGATGACCATCCCTCACTGGAAATCTTCACTATAAGCAAGACAAGATGTGGCCTGTGCTCATGAAGAAGTCCCTTACATTTCCCATGTCCAGGAAAAACAAACTGAGAAAATCCCATATCAGAAGAGTGACCTCAGACATAGTTAATGTGTTCAGAGTGATTTAAAGTCTTCAGCTGAAAGGGGATAAATAAATGCAAAGTCCATCTGTTTTCAATGCACTGTGGCTTCATGATAGGCAAAGGAAGCAAGGCTTTGCCAGTGAGATACAGATACTTGCAGAAGCAGGGATCAATTTATATTATGCATACTGGACAAAACACTATCTGGTGTGAAAATGTCAACTATGTTTGACAAACATCTGTGCAGGATTTCCAAGTGGAACCTAAATGTTCCTACTTGTAGATGAGTTATAGGTGAAAGTTAAAAGAAAAACAGCTGAAAGTGGAGTGATTTACTTTGGGAAACCATTCTCTTCTCTAACAGTTATAATATTAACATTTAAAATCATTCCTCCCTTGCCCAGAAGTGTGAGGATTTTGTTTTTCCTTTGCCTGAAGTTAGTTTCATGTGTGATTGTAAAGAAATGCACTCAAAGTAATTTTAGAGGTCGCACTGTAGTCTCTCCAACCTTCTCTCTGCCTCAGCAGATACAGGAGAATGCAATACTACAATGGCCCTGCGGTACCTAACCCAGGCATCAGCCTCCTCTTCTCTCTGTGAAGCTGAGAGCCATGGCTCATCTCACACACACACAGCTACACTAAAAAGAGGTATAACTCCATGTGGACAGTTGCCGAAGGAACAGTGTCTTTGCTGAACAGGGAACAATATGAAGTCTGGCACTTGCAGGAAACTGCATTTTGTAAAATTAAGGACAAATGAGTGTTATTTTCTTCTTGTGAGCACAAGTTTTTGGTGGATCCAGAATGCAGAAATAGTACCTTTTAAACACATATCCATGTACTGTGATGTGTTAAGAAACAGGCAGGTAACTATGACCCTCCTTAAAGTTATTGGAGACCAAGGGGTAGAGTAGGAGCTACTCACACATTTTGAAGATCATCTGGCCTGGACTATTTCCTACTAGGAAAAACACTTTCCTAGTCAATCCCTGAAGTGTAAGACACTGCTGCCACTAGCCAGCTGTGTTATGAGCTATCCATATCCTGTTCCTCTCTACAGCCACCAAGAATGGCTTTGTGAAATGCTTCCAGCCCTTCACTCCCCGCCATCCCAGGTTCTGTCTGGCAAACTCTTTAGACTGGAGCAAGTGACAAATCACACTTCTGAAGCGAGTGGAGGCAAGCATCAGCCTCTTTTCACAGAGGAAGCGTCAGGGTTAAGGAATTAAGCAGGACACAGGCAGACACATAGGAAGTCACGCTCCTAAGACCTTATGAGGCTCCAGTGAGTCAGGACATCAGTGTCACCTACATGAGAGGAAGGCACAGGAACATATAATCTGCAAATCCCACTATGTCTTCCACATTGAACTAGACCTCCAGAGCTGCCTGGCAGTATTGTGCCCATCAGAAGAAACAGACACTTGCAGTACTGCACAGGAGAATTTGAGAATTCCTGCATTGAGTATAGGCATCTCCAGTGATGGTGTGTTACAGATTTAGCTCTCATTCCATCCATTTTGTTGAGTTTATGAAGATAAATAAATATCCTCACTTTTCCCCAATCACATTATTAATGATCATAGCATTTTGCAGAATTAATGTTAAAAAAACTGGATTAAAGCATTATCATTGATAAATTCAACAGGCTTTTTGTAAATACATTATAAATAATTCCACAAGAACATTTAGTTTTGAAAACTAGATTATTTATTATTGTTTTTAAATTATTTTAACTTGCTGTGTCAAGTAACAGCACTAGGGATAGGAAGACAAGACCTCTGCAGTCCTTTGGGGGCAATCTAAATTAAGTTTCTGCTGAAGAAAATTGGCAGCAGGCAAAGGTCACTTGGCTTGTCCAGAATCATATTTAACATTTTTTTTTTTCCTTGAGAATAACCACACTTGTTGCTTCTTCAGTGACCCTCTTCCTGTCTTCCTTGCTTTTAGAAGATCTGTTAAGAGGAATGTTTTCTAGGGAAAAGTTACGTTTTCAGAAGTACATATCTTCATGTTCTGTGCCTGAACTTCTCCAGGATTTGTTTATGATAGTATGCTTGTTTGAATTAATAACTCTGATGAAAGCCAGTGTTATGAACCCAGCTAGGAGTTTATGAACTTCACATCAGTCCCCTCATGCAAATCTTTTCCTCCCTGAACCATGCCTAGATTTGAGTCCCCTTTATTATGACTCTTTTTTGCTGTTGCAGTCTGGTATTTCCTACATACCAGAGATCTCAACTGTGCTACACCATCCTAAATCCATGACCCAACAGCAGCAAGTTCCTCCAGCAGGGATCCCTGGGTCCTTAGCCTCAGGGAGACTAAATTCTTCCTCAGATGCCATGGGATGTGGCAGAAGTGCACCTACCACTCTTCCAAATTATAAAATTATACTGGTCTGTAGGTAAGAGCTTTGTCCATGGATGTTCTGTGATCCTAGGATGCTTGTAGCATGTATGTATAATGGAAAGATCAGTGGCAATTTCTCTGAGTAGACAGCAGTAGAGGAGAGGTGCACAGATTACTAGTTAACAAATCATTCATCAACATGTGTTGAATGGCCCATATTTATGCTTAGGTAAGAACCACAGATCATCCTGATAGAAAATCTGCCTGGCACACATGGGAAACAGAGCATCCCTGTGATAATGGGCCACCCAGATCCATGTAGTTCATGTAGGGCTCTGCCACAGAAATGTTCCATTCCTGTTGGGCTAACCTGGATTCATTCTTCAGGGAAAAGACATCTCCTTCACAATAGCAAACGTTCCATCAAGTGAGGGAAGATGTAATAAATTCCTTGAAAGTCCACTAAAACTCCAAGCAATTCAAGAAAGCTGAGCATGTTTGTTTTGTTTTACCAAGTGTAAAAGATGTGCTTAATTTGAGGCAAAGACATTTTCTCACACAGCAAGTCCATGTAGGACATAACGGTTAACCTTCATAAACAAAGTGAGATGCAAAAGCCTCAAAGCAATATGACACACTGTCATCCAAGCAGTAAGGGGAAACGACCCTGCATTCAGCTGTTTCTCACTGTAAAAATTGTGGAAGAAATCAGTCCTGCAGAATGCCTCCAACTTCTCTGATCCTCAGGTTCCCTTTACGAAAGGCAGCCTTGTGTTTATTTATAGCAGGAGCTACCTATATTCTACAGCGAGGTTCCTTCTGTCATGTGCTCCTGGAAGTTGGTCCCCAGCACCCTGTTCATAGACTCACACCCCTCTGAGACAAAGGCCAGAAGGTGTCATTAAATCATACAATGTGGTATTTCAGATGCACTTGCAGGAAATCCAACAGTTACAAAGGTTTCCAGCTCAGTTTGAAAACAGCAGAAGACAGAGAATTCACCATTCCCCTTGGTAATGTGACCCCATATTTAGCCTTCTTCCCCCTTAAAAAGTTGTGTGTCTCACTTTTGGTTTAGTTCAACTAATTTCAGCATCCCATCTGTCCTTGTTATCCTCTCTGAACTCTGTAAAAAAGCCCTGTAACACCCAGCATGCACTTCCCATGAAAAAATCGCAGCATTGGGTTATCACTGGTTTTGTCTGTGAAAGATCTGCTAGAGTGACACTGGAGTCAGCTGATGAGGTCAGTCCATCTGAGCAGAGCTTGAATGAGGTTATTTGTATGTTCAACACATTCAAAATTTAAACCTTTAAATTATATATTGTCTATTTATTTACTTCTTTTTTAAATCTCTGACACCACCATTCAACTCTTCAGCTGGTCTGAAACAGAGCAGGTCAGTGTATGTATGTCATTTTATGCCAGGTGAGGAACTGACCCACTGATTCTCACCCTCCTCATTTCTCATGCTGTAATACCTGCATTCACAAGCTACTGAATGCACCTAAGAGGCCTTCAAGCGCCACCTCGTATGATCCAGCTCGTTTAAAATATTACTTTTTACACCATTTAACTCTTAAGCATTACCCCATGCCCCTTCTTTAGAGGCACTCTGAACAGTGGCAGCAAGAAAACAAACAACACATGTTTTTGCTCTGCTGACCCAGATGGAAATTGATTTATGGCTCAAATGTACAGTCGAGGCACCTCGAAACACCCCTGATGGCTGCAGTGGACTAAAATCTTGATCTGACTTGAGTTGCTAATACTCATCTGGAGGGTTAGGCTGCGGAGCTCATTCAGATCCTCTCACTGGATTCCCTCCAAACCCGATCGACCTCTCTTTTAGGGCTGGGTTGCAGCTGCAAACAGAATGTGCATCTGCAGAGCCTTCTCTGAAAATAGTCATCTTTGTTGTGACTAAGATATTTAGATCTTTTTTCAGTGGCACCCTTATTTGATTGACTGATGTGCCTGCAAGTTATTTCTGAATCTGGGTTATTTCTATTTCTGATGTAAGATTTTAGATGCTGTGTAATTGCTAAGACCACTCTTTTATTTGATAATACTTTTTAATCTAAAATTGGGAACAAACTGTTTTGTTGTGTAAGGTCTGTATTTGTGTCAGAAATATTGATGGTCACAACCAGACTAAGGGCGTCTTCCTTGTGTATTAAATTACATTGCTTAGAAGCATAACAAGTCAACATCATGCCCTCCTGCACTGTCACTTAGAGAGCTTTTTTAGGTCCTGTATTCCATTCCTGTTAGAAAAACACAGGGCTGTTCAGTAACTTTCCATCTCAGGCTCACAAAAGGAAGAAGGGATGATGTGAATTTGCCTGTGTCATTTCACATTGATTGCTTGATCAACTCTGCTAAAACTGGTCAGAAGTTTTGCATTCTGATTAGAAATGGCTGACATGCAGGATTCAAGACTGAAATATAAAATTAACTACTAAAGAATGTAAAAATCATTGTGTATCACTAAATACATGAAATTTCAACAACAATTCATGGAAGTTCCTGGGGAAACCCTGATAATTACAGTTTAACAATGTGGGAAGATAAGTGATATTTGCTATTGGAGAGTTCCTGAAATCATGGAGGACTTTGTGTAGACCTGTGTGCATGTGCATTTATGTGCCCATTCATGGAACTTCAAAATGGTTATAAAGCCAGTTTAAATGGGCCTGCTTTAACTGGAAAAGAAAAGTTTGGAAGGATCAGCCTAAAAAAATTACCCTCAACCACATGAGCTGGCTAATCAAAATAATGTACTGCATGAGCCTGAAAGTTGGAAAAAAATAAAATAAACCTCTGGGTTTATACACAACTCTTTTTGGCACTCAAAACGTATCTCAGAGAAGATACCTTTCACTCAGACACAGGTGCTTTCACATAGATCATTTGGAAACAAGAGTAATTCCACTTTTAAAGAGTAATTTATGTTCTACGTGTCATAACTTTATAGTATATGATAGATTTTATATTCCACCTTCTTTATATTCTTGCAAGAACTAACAAACAACCTTCTAAAGTAAAGGTAAACATTTTGTTTTGCGTACACTGGGTTTATGTTGGAGTTGTGCTTTTAGCTGTTGATATAGAAACAGATGCTTAGATGTGGCAAATTTACAGCACTTTGAAAAATGAGACTTCCTTCACACGTGTCCAGTGAGGAGTCCAGAGTTGGGTATCTAAAGTCTCCGAAGCTCCGACCTGTGCTAGACACACTCCAGGCACATGGACGGAGTGAGTCTCTTGCTGCAACCATTCTTCATGCTCCCAGTGGCCTTTGTAGCACAACATGCTTGCTCATCCCAAGAACTCAAAGCCAAGGGCAAGGACAGGGGCTGGAAGAAGGACAATTCCCAAATCTGAATTAAGTAGAACCATGAGCATAAGCCTTTTTTTCACACTAAATAGATCATTACCTTTATACCTTTTTCCAAATCATTTTAAATCTGAAAGATTTATTAAAGCTAGTTTCGAACTGCAGTAGATTTTTCTTTTTCTTTTAATTAATGACACCGGATGAACATTCTTTGTATTGGACTTGCAGTAATGACCAGCTGTTCCCACGAGGAGCTTATCTTTGTGAGATGCACTGTTTACATTAATCATAATTTCCTGCTCCAAACATGCTGCAGTATAACAACAAAAAAGGAGCAGAATATGGAAATCCCTTAGTGTAACAATAGACATATAGAGAATTTTACTTTTCTTACTCTGAAAAAAAAGTCACACAGAAACAGCACAAGAGAAAAAAAAAGACTTCAATATGCAGAAATTTCATTTTGTGTTGTAAACAAATAACTCTGGGCAAAGTTAGAGGAGATAATATACCTTCATTTCATTTGTGTCTGTTTCTCAAAACATAAAGGCATATCTACTGTATCCAACATCATCTCAAACAAACTATTATGAGCTGACTTATTTCTTTTGGGCAAGGCAATGGGATCTGAAGCATGCAGTAAATGGCTACACAAGGTTTCATTCATGAAGCAGCAACTAACTCTTTAAGCCTAAGGTACTTCTCTTCAATTAAGGAAAGCTAAACTTCTTAATACGAACTACATCACAAGCTCCGGTACAGTGCATAATAGATCAACATGGCACACAGTAATTAGAACCTTGTCTAAATGATGACAAGAGGTTATAGGATCTATTTCAGTCTCCAGTCACATAGAGGAAATCATTATAAGATATTCTTTTACTCTTACTTTTCCAAAGGCATTTTTTTTCCAGCAGTATCAGATGTTTATGTTACTTTTTTTTTTTTTTTTTGTGGTCTTACTTCACCAATTTTCATACCATTTAATGATCAAACAGAAAACTTGCTTTTATCAACTTATAAATTTAAACATATCCCACATAAAATGCAGACAAGCAACACCAGCACAGTAATTATCTAAAAAAAAAAAAAAAAAAAAAAAAAAAAAGAAATAGGACTTTTTAAGATTCCTTGCACCCTGCTAGGAACAAAAATAGCTTTCATACAAATCTGTGAGTTAAGTAATAAAATCTGATGGGGTGGGGGTGGGGAGCTTGTTCTGCAGTGAGACAGACTCTACTGAATTGGAACATGGTGAAAAACATACTCATCAAGAGCAAAGGAGATTAGAAGCATCTTTCACATTGACCAAGCCTGCCTACATCCAGCCATAATAAATGTTTCAGTAGCAGAGGCTGACCATAATAAGTATTTTTGCAGGCTTGATGCCAAACCTGAAACCGGGTTCTGTAGGACTTTGTCCAATTTCTTAATTTAAAAATGCAGTATTCATTTAAAAATATATTTTTAGCTGTAGCAGTACAGCTTTGTTGCACTGAACTGTTTTTTCTAACTTTCCTAAATGCTTGATAAACTTCCAGGTTTATTAAAGCAATTTTACAGAAGCATGAAGTGACTGTAAATCTCCCTCCAGCTCCTTGCTAGAGGTTGCTTTAGTGTAGGTCTTCTGTGAATTTCTACTTCAAGAAGTTGTTTGTTGGTTAAAAATGTGAGGTCTGACCATGCCATTAACATTCCAGCAGAGCTCACTCTCTTCTGCTTCAAGGCACAACATGGAAAGACCCTGACAGCACAGTGGCCCCATAGTGTGGACCAACCATTGCCTTCCCACTCCTTCCCCTTGTTTCCATCCTGAGCTCCTTGAGGAGAGGCTAGGGGAGCTGAGCTGGTTCAGCCTGGAGGAGAGGTGGCTTCAGGGGACCTAAGGGCAGTCCCCAGTGACCCCCACAGGGTGATGGAGACAGGCTCTTCTCAGCAGTGCGCGGTGGGAAGAGACACAATGAACATGAGTTGAAACATGAGAATTTTAGCTGGGATATAAAGAGAAACTCTTTTTCCATGAAGACAGTCAGATGGAGGCACAGATTGACCAGAGAGGTGGTAGAGGCTCCATCCTTGGAGGTCTTTGAGCCCAACTGGATGAAGCCCTGAGTAGCCTGGTCTTTCCTCAGAGCTCTGTTGCTGCGAGCAGGAGGTTGCAGCAGGGACCTCCTGAGCCACCTCCCAGCCTGATCTACCCTGTGACCCTGTGAGAAATTAAGTGTAGTCCAATGGTGAAAGCAGCTTCTCTTCCTGGGACTTTGCATCTCCTGTGTTGTCAGAAAGGGCCTCCACAACTTTTGAAAGTCTCAGGGTTTCATATCTGTTAGGTGAACATTTAAAATTCATCTGTCCTGACATAAGGGCTTGTTAAGACGAGCGCTATACAAAAGATTACAAGAACTTACGGACAAGGTGATTTAGCACAAAATGTGGTCAAGACTATGTCTTCTCCTGAAAGCTATCTCAGGAAAAAAAATAAAGCACAAGAATGAAGAATGCTTAACAGAGAATGAATAAATGCCACTACAAAGTAGAATTTCTGGGTTTCCCATTACAGGTGAATTTGTATATGATACTGAGCTGGAGAAGCTGGCTTATTGCCACTTCTTCCCCAGCCTCTCTCTGGCTAGTGAAACACCAGGCATAGGTCCAAATCAGTTTTTCTTCATTCATACTGTGACAAAAAATGAGGAACAGGCCCATGGCATGCAGAGTACTTTGGAGTTCTCTGGATCTCCACTCTGACTAAATGGCAAGTACCTGCTTTCTGTTAAAATGAGGGACAACTTGTTACCATCTGCATTATATTCACTCTCTCTCTTGGCTATTATCTCAGGGTCTGCTTTTACACCACAGTACCAGAACATCCTCACAAGCTGGAGATATTTCATGAGTAAATCCCAGCAATGACTTTGAGAGATTTATGATCTTTCCAAGTACTCACTTGCACCTTATTCTGCTCAGGAAACTTAAAGTAACTATCTTTTGTTGTTTGTTGTTTTTTTTTTTTTTTTTTGTTTTGGTTTTGGTTTTTTTTTTTTCCAACGTTGATAATCTGTAGGCTTCTGACTATCTGAGATACTGTCTTAAATTAGACATTGATTTACTGCAAGTTTTTATGAATAAGTTTTCCTAATGGGTAAAAAGATATGCTATTCAATAGTAAAACATACGGTTTACAATGACTACATTATTTACAATCTTTTAAAGTAGTAATATTTTATTTTAAAGTGGAAATATGCATCCCTGAGAACTCTAAGGACAAATTTCATCCAGTAATAACTAAAATGGGAATGGATATCGTTGGCTTATTCTGTGGAAAAGTCTTCATGAAATATTGAAAAATCTCTGTAGAAAAGGGCTCTGAGTTTTACTTACAGAGCTGTTGCCTGAGGTAGCTGCCTGTAGCACCAAGCATACTGCTTTGGCAATACAGAGAGTTTAGACTTTTAGTGAGTGGAATCTAAAATGTAAGCACTAGTTAAGCTGCCAGCATCCCATCATTTAAACACTTATACAGTGGTTACTGTGATATCATTATGTACTTTGGAGGGTCTAGCTGCCTTGCATCATTCTGCTAATGCATCCTAGGCTGAAGATGAGGATGTGGTTGATCTCCCTCAGATCAGGAACTGCTAAGCATCATGACACTGAGGAGTGAACTGGGCCACACTGGCAGAGAAGTCATTCGTAACAAGGCTAAGGATTAATGCCTTACCCATCAAAGTCCATATGAGAACTTGCTGAATCAATAGCTCATACCATCTCTGTTCATGCGCCTGCTCTGTCCAGAGACAAGGCCACTGGTGACATCCACCACCACCTATACCCAGATCCTTGACTGTTTTGAGGACTCCCTGTTCTGGTGCTTTCTGTCTAGTGACACCATTATTTACAGCTGTACAATACAAATCGCATTAAAAAGACCAATGATTTGCTAACACCTTAACATGAGTGGTGGTGTTTCTCTGCGTGGACAGAAATGACTGCGCACAATGCCCTTCAGAGGATAACGAGTGCCTCAGTGATCGCTTTTTCAAGACACTAAAACTATTTATAGGAAACCTGGTAGAATTGGGGTAAGAAAACCAAAACCAAGACAGGATCTTAGCTGAGTAATAATGTATAAATAGCTTTCTAGGGGCTTAATGTAAGCTTTGTTAGGAGACTGTACATCAAAGCCAATAAGTGGCAAGAATAGTTGAATACTTAAGAAACAAAAATCCTGCTCTCAACATGGTGTCCCTAATCATGAATGTCCAGAAGAAAACAAAAATACCTATGTGCTGCATGTAGGACCATAGGGTTTTTTGGAAATTGCCTTTAAAGACTTAGGGTGACTTCTTTAGTTTTTACTGTAATAAAAGATGACCTTTTACATAATACTGCAATAGCATCTAAAACTAAATTATTCCATTACCTCAATGCTTGCAAGTCCTTACAGTTATAAGGAGATAAAATATTGTTTGAACACAGTGAAAAACTATTAAAAAGGAGCAATTCTTGTGACAGAAAAACTGATCCATTCACATTATTCAGTGACACTGGTGTTATATAATGGTAGCTTTACATTTAGGTGGTGACTGTGCCTATGATCTCTAAGTAAAGGACCTTCCTTTTATAGCCTTCACTTTTGAAGGACCTGTTTTTTTTCTATAGTTTTCAGTTCCTTCTGAGTGAACTGTCTCACAGGTTCCCGCCCCAGTGTTTCACCTGGTGTAACTTGAAGTAAGACAGAAACAATCAGGAAAAGAGCTAACCAGATCCAGTAGTCAACAGACATTAGGAACCACATTAGAATGGGCTCTGAAGAATAAGTCACCCTTAATTCCTGAGGACTGTGTAGTTATCCATATATCTGAGTCAAATCTCAGAGATGCTGTCGTAAGAGTCTTGTAGTACTGGACTCTCCTTTGAGACCAACATAGTCATCTGCTGTCCTAGTTTATACCCTGTGTATCACTGTGAAAGCACTAGTTATGGTGAGTGAAGATTAACATCAGCCTGGACACTTAAATCACACTTGTGTTCTGGGCTTTTCCTACCCATGTAGAGAAAGACACCCTCAAAAGTCTCCAGAGGGAAAACCTGTTTGCAGAATCAAGTGCTTAAATACAGGTTCATCAGTAACTAAAATATAGATGCTAATGAAGCAATGACATTAGTTAACCTAAACCCCACCCCAGTTTTCCTACTCAGTAATCTGGAAGTGTATTTGTTTTTCACACCCTCAGATTCTATGCTTTCAGTCAGAAGAACCAAACAAGCAGTGTGGAGTGGCTTTTTCTACACTCTAAAATGAGTTTGTGCCTTCATTAGCTTTACCAACTTCAGTAGGATAAGATTTCCAATGCAAATACTATTTAATGGCTCTAGCAAATCAAAATTACAGCAATATGACAAATAAAACTAACTGTATCTTGTGATAAGATAAAAAATAACCTGTATCATATCTGCACATTAATATCTCAATATATTGTTATCTTCATAAATGTTTTTAAGGTCTCTCAAGGGTTAAAATAGCACTTAATGTATCATCATGGAAGTACTTAAGTACATTTATTTTATGTTTCACACAAATTTTGTATTATCTTAAAAAAGACTGAAAGGTGTTTCGTGTAGCCACTGAAATAGTTCAAGCTCAGTTCTTTGTCTGCAAAATGAACATAAGTAGATTTGCCTTTCTTGAATGTCTGTGAGAAAAAGATGCAGAATACAATATGTTATTTCCCGATAGCAATGATCAGTTATTATTCCTGCTGGCATACTCAGGCCTTTCTCTACAGTGGAGCAATGCTGAAATGCTGCTGACTGAAGACACAAACACAGCCCAAGTTCCTAGTACATTGGTTCAGTAGTTTGACTTTCTCTATTGCAAATCCCTTTCCATCTATGGGGATAGTTGCAATGCAAGGGTGCAGATGTCCCTGCTCCCTTCCCCGACACTCAGTGTGCAGCTCCCCAGGGTATGGCTATTCATAGCTCTCCATGCTGTTCACTTCAGTCCTGACAATGATGCATTGATTGCCATGAGGAAAACTGACAATTTAAAGCAAAACCACAGACAGACACAGACGCATAGACACATGTGGGTGGTGGTGACATGGACAGAAACAGACTTCTCAGGATTCAAAACTGGTGACAGACTTCAAAGGCTCAGTCTCTCACTGAATCATCAATAACACTGCACATACTGAAGTCTTTATTTAGCTGTTTTGGTGAAAGAATTAGCTCTTGCTTGATAACCATCTAAGATGCTAAACCTGTTCTATGTAGTATTTTTGTATTCTGAAGAACTTGAAGTGCGTGTGTTTGCATATGTTCCTCTCCAAGATCTCTTTGGCTGCTGAAGGCTGTCTACCAGTTATTAACTGTGGTTTTGAAAGTGCTGTCAGGCACAGTCCTGAGCTGGCAGCACTGATGAATTGTTCCTACTAAGTGACTATTCCCCAAAGGTGAATTCCTTAGGGATATTCCTAGAGACCATAGGAAGTATAGGTGCACCTACAGCTCCCGGGGAGACCCACTTAACTTCCCATGACCTCAGCCATCTCTGGCAGGAGCACGAAACGAGCAGCTAGGTCCATTTCATGCCACTTGCTCTGACTTGGAGTGCCTCAAGGAGCAAGGACAATGATCTGCAACCATGCTCTGCTGCTGCTCTCAGGGCCTGTCCCTTGGCATACACACACGTGCTAGAAATGACAGTAGCTATGCCAAGGTCTTGAATACAGAATTTGGAAAGATTTCATTTGTGGCACTGTGCCTTCCCATGCAAGAATTCTTTTTCTATCTGTAAAACCTTAACAATTGAGAGAAGTTTTCTCTATTTGCATGTTTCCTTTGAGAGGTTTTAAATCTTTCTCTCATTGACTAATTAAGTTAAATGCCATGTTGCTATTGTGGAAACCTCTCTCTCTCTTTCTTTCCAAAAACAGCATCCCAGCTTTTACAATTTCCAAAAATTGCAACCTCCACCACAGCCATCACTTGACTCTTTTATGCCCCTGGAATCGAGATGAGTTTTCTTTTGAACCTGGAATAAGAAAAGGCAAAGGATACTGTTTAGGACTTTCTTACAATAAGTTTATACTGTTCAGTTGCTGTTTTACAGCCAGTGCTGGCGTGCAGGGAGGGAAGGAGGGAGGGAGGAAGGATACTCAGAGCAATCAGTCCTGTTAACAGCTGAATTTTGAGTAGACAATCCTAAGGAAATGAGATAAATAATTCTGAGATGGAACAATCGAAAACGAATGATAGCATAATCAGGGATCTACATGCTGCAGCTCTAGATGTATCATATCTTCCTCTTCATAAATTAAGAGAAGTCAGAATTATAATGTATTCCCTTCTGCCAAAGTTTTTACCTGCCCAGGGGTTACTGCCTGAAAAAAAAAAAAAAAAATACACATCCTGTAAGCATGAAAAAAATCTTGTTTGGGTAATTTCATACCATTCTTACACATCTTTTCCCTAATGATGATGCAGAGGTTGGCTACAGGGGAAGAGCACAGATCCATTTTGTGTTATGGTGGTTTCCCCATTACTTCCTTTGCCCTTTGCATGTTTCAGAGCAGAATAGCAATCCCCAGAGTGTCTGAGTAGGTCTCCTCATCTAATTCCTTCCTATCTGACTTCTCTCTGGTTTATGAGGTTTAGCACCCTCCTTTACACACAAAGGTGGAATAAATGCAGTTTATGATCTCCATTTGTCATTTTTAACATTTGGGATTGTTTTAATATTATGTTCTTTTAAGTTTTCTTCCCTCTACTTTTCCATTTTGTCTTTATGTCTAGCCTCACCCATCATGCTAACTCTGATGACATCAACTATCTGTGCAGATTCTTGCATTACCAAGGGGGTCTCAGTTACCCACCCTTACATGCCATATCTACTACTCTTTCATACTTTTCCAAGAAAATACATGACTTCCCCTGTGCATCGCTGCCCTACTCAGCCTGTCTTCAATGATCTTCATGCTCTACTTCTTGGTGTCATCTTTGACTTGTTAGGTTTCTTCACAAATCCCTGTTGCTATCTCCAATTTTTCTCCAGCTCTGCTACAATTCTCATCCATGACTATACTCTAGCCTGTTCTCTGTGTATTCCAAAACCACTCCTATCTTCTGGATTGCTGCCTTCCCTCTTGCTATTGCTGTCAGGGCTTCCTTCACTGGCTATCCAGTCCTCAGGAAGTGCCTTCTCTACCTCAGTAATGTTGCATTTGAAGCTATCTCTCATTTTAATACATACTTATCCTGTATGGATTCTCCCACCTCCAAAATTATAGAGAAATAAATGGCCAAATATTAATGTAATTTTTGTTAAAGCAGAAAGTATTTCCTGTATCTCGATGGAAAAGCAGTCCAAAACTCTAACACAAGTTTATACTATTATTTCCTTCTCTCAGCTGTTCTTGAGGAGCAGTTTTCCAGTTCCAAGCAGAAAATGTGCAAAATGTGGCCTATATATAAATCTAAGTATACCTAATGCACAAGCCTCTGGGAAAGGCAGTTCAAAACTAACTCAGACAACCCCTACAGCCTTCTCCTAGAACTTTCACACAATGAAATGTTAAGGGCTATTGCAGATTTTTATTAAGTACAATATCAAAGACTATAAACAAGAGATGGAAACTGGAGATAAAAAGCTCAGCTCAGAGAACTTGCGCAATCAACTTGATAGAAAAAAAAATTAAATGGAGATATTATTCACTTCAGCGCACAAAGTATGAGGAAGAACAAGATAGTCATTTCCTCAAATTATCAGAAATGTTGAAAGACTTTTCATCAGCTAAGGATGAGGAAAAGTAGAGCTTAGCACTTTGAGAGACCACACAGGTAGCCTTGTATAGTAACCTACCTCTTCGTCAGAAACAGCCAACAATGACAAAAGAACAGAATGGTTGTATGCTGAAAACATTGAATAAATATGCTGAAAATGTTGAATAAAACCCCTATCTCATAGAAAGAAAACGGGGATTTTGTTTGTGGAGCTATTGACAAAATATGTAGTTACACGTGCTCACATATTGATGAAATTCTAACATTTTCTGGCTATCTACTCTTCTAGCTCTATTTTACTCCCTGCCCAGAATAAGTTATGCTAATTAAATGTGTTAGAAGTTCATGTTTCATGTAGGGAAATGGTCATATAGAGGACCAGCCCTTGAAGACCTTTTACAAAATTTTTCTGGTACTGCAAGAAGCACTGGTTAAGTTAGGTTTAATTTTCTGAATGAGTCAAAATTCAGACCGTAATTATTTTACTCTAAATGGTATTTCCATTCTTACACTACTTCTAATAATAGTGTAGTCCACTGTAACAAACAATAATGCCCAAAGTTGCAAAGTCAATGTTTATTATCCTCCTCTCCATGTCTCCATGTACCTATGATGCCACCAGTGTGACCACAGTGTCTTCCACCTGCCTGTGAGAAAAGTATACAAGACCAGATCTATGAAATGGAGTTCAGTTCAAAGAAGATGTAACAATTAATGCATATAAGACACATATAAATGCATTCATATAATATATTTGGAGTTTATGTCCCATGAGGCTTACAGTGTAATGTAGACATGAAAGCTGTCCACAGCCAGTACATCTCAACTGGTATTACTTCAGATGAGTATATGATCCACTTAAAGAGCCTTGATTTCACATGTTATTAAAAAATAGGTGGTTATTTGGACAATATCCATATGACTTATGAATTCTGGTTGCCTTTATAAAGACACTGTGTCTTTTAACAGTGCTATGTGAGGTCTACTATTTGCTGAATGTGCTTGTTACATGGGTCCACCGGATCAGGCAAAACCAAATTATTACTTTGACAGATTTGCTGTTAATCAAGATGACAATGCTAATGAAACAATACTTCCAAGACATTCACAGGAGGGAGGGGAAAAAAACAAAACAAAGAAAAAGAATAAATCTCAGATTGACACAAACAGCACTTTGGATAGAAGGCAGAGATGTGAATATTTCAATAGTAAGGTAGGACTACTTCAACCCAAATGACTAAAATCTTGGAAGGACTCATGCTTACGTTGCTGAGAGCTGAGGAGATGAAAGAAAAGGTCAGATATCACTTCTCCTATTGCCCTGGGACAGCTGATTTTTATGTCCCCATAGCTGGGAAGGAAGAGCAGACAGGAAATTTGAGTTCAAGAAGAGTAACAAGAGATCAAGGGAGTAAATAACATAGCCATGCACTTAAAAAAAAGATATTAGAGACCACAGAGACCCACTGTATTGGGGTTGACTGTTTCAGGTTGGTTGTTATTTAGCAAGAAAGAGCTCCACCAGACATGTGATGGCATGGCTTTAAATTTCAGTCAACATAACTTAAGTATGTGCTTAACTACTTTCCCAAACAGAGTTTAAAAAAGTATTTTTAAAATAAATGGGAAAATTACTAAATGCACCCACTTTTCTGAAAAATACACTCTACATTTCAATATTTTATCTTGACAAGAAAAATATCTTAAGGGTTTTAAAGAAAAGATTGGTCAACATCTGTGTATATTCACTTTGTGTATTACTAAGCATCAGTCAGATCAATGTTGCAGTGCTGTGCTAATGTCTGGAATTCACATTAAAGTGGTGTCAGGAAGCCTGGAGTTGGAGCAGTATTGATGGTAAATGGATATAGGTCATTTGGACCAGAAGACTCAGATTTGCCATGCTAGTAAAGCTAATGGAAATCAATAAGGGAGCGATTATAAAAAACTAAAAAAAACACACTAGAAAAAGGAAGAAAAGAGGGGTGGAAACTGAAGTATGAATACTAAAAGTAAGCTTAATTTTTCTTACCACTGCTTCTCATAACTTGGATTTTTTTTTTTTTTCAAGGCTTGACATAAAAGAATTTACAAACCTCTGTTTTGATCTCAGTCCAGCATGGACTTCAGTGGATTTCAGCCTTGTTTGCAAACAACCCACAGAATAAGATTCTCATTCTGTCTCAGAACTCTTCCCCTTCATCCTCCTGATCATTTAATTCCTTTATATATGCCTTCCAATCTATACAACATTTTCTGAGAAAATTTGCCTACACAGGATGCAGAGGCACAGGAGGACTGGTAGGACTGAAGGACACAGTGCCTACCTAGGTGTTATGATAGCTCTGCGCTGATTTTAAAAAGCAGGGGCTGGTGGAGGGTAGAAAAGAAACCAGGAAATAAAGAAATGTAAGTGTCAACATACAGCCATATGTGTTAAGGCTAACTTAAACTGAATCTCATTGTTCTTAATATGTTCTTCACTCCTCTTCCAGATTCCCCAGACTCCTTTTCAATACCAAACATCACTCTTTAACATTAGCTTTAATTCCTTTTCATAGAGTTTTCAGTGTAGCATACTTTTCCTTTCTATGAGAAAGTCTGACAGATGCTTTACTAAAGTCACCATCAAATATAGCTTCACCAACTCATAATTTTGTTTTTATTGGAAAAGGAAAACATTTCACTTGACTCATAAGATATATTTGGTTTGAATCTATTTTGCTCACCATATTTATTGTTGCTCTCCTCAAGAGACTGAGTTGAGAGCTTTCTGTTCTTCAGTTCACTGGAAGCTTTGCCTCATTAAAGACTGTGCATTGAGTCATCTAAACTACGTTAGCCATCTGAAAGTTAAATTTTGCCTAGACCAGTTGTACATACTCATCCAATAGCCAAAGGATGACTGATTCCATGAACCTTAAACACTGTCCTTAGATGTTTGTCCTGGAACCGTCATCCCAAGATGTCCTTCATGTCTCTATAGAGCACATATAGCAGCTTAGATTAGAGATGGCGTTTACACATAGCTAAGCTTAAGTGAAATGCATATGATGTATATGTATATGTAAAATATGATGTAATAAATTTATTGTAGTATGTGTACAATAGATGGACATAATATTATATTATTTCTGTAGCATAGTTGTAAGACTGAACTGAACACAGTATGTACTTTGCGTATTTATCTTAAGGCAAAATCTACTACTGCAGCAGCACATAAAGAGCACTAGCAGTACCTATAGCAAACTAGAATCCAGGTAACACAGAAACAGTGACTGAAACTGCTCCAGATTTGGACAATGTCCTCAACTGCTGTGCCATGGTAGCCTGAGTGCAGACTTGCAGTGATAGCTGCACTGAGGCCACAGTTACCCTGTGGCAGACTCCCACAGTCACCTTCCTCAATGTCAAAAGCACAGCAGGACATTTAGGAAATGTCTACATTAGCAAGTCATGAGGACCAGTAGGAGAGGATCTGTAGAGCAAAACAGTTGTTGAGGACATAGCAGCCATATTATGGTGCTTTTACTCCAGATTACTTCTGGTCTGGTTCCGTGAAGTAAACACCTATCTGCAGCTGAAGGATATTTGGAGCACAGGTTCTGGTTTAGTTTCAGCCAAAACAAGTCAGGACTGCTCAGCAATGTGAAGCAAAACATGGTGAAAGGGAACAAACAGAACAGTAAACGAGGACAGTCAAAAGAGTGAATTCAACAGCTCACTTTGGTCAGAACTGAAATGCTAATGTGGATGCACCATTGTGCACAGCAAAGCATTAATACGAAGAAATTAGTGTAATGCAAGAGCTCTCCATTTCACTGGGAAGCTCTTCCTGAAGCTGCAAGGCATGGGGCTGTGGGTGAAGGACAGAGCCAGGAGGTTCTTAAACAAAGCAGCCAAGAGAGTGGAAGTTGTACCCGTGGCTAACACCAAAGTCATTATTTTCATACACATCTTCCTCTGACTTCAGTTCTCTGGCTTTATTGCATGATTTACATTAGCTTACTGTAAGTATGATACAACCACAATGCCCAAAGATTTTGGTCAGAATAAAGACAGCTATGTACTGTCTCTAAAGCTGTAACAGTGTTGTCCTGGCTGAGTGTAAGAATAAAATCTGATTGTCCTGGGACAGGGGAAGAGACAGGTATCTGTAAATTAGTAAATAATATCAATTTAACTGGGTGCAGGGGTGCTTGCTTCCATCATTTCAACTCATTCTTATAGGCTTTAAGACAGAGATGAAAGATGGATGTGATAGAATAGAAAGATCTTATAGCAAGCAAGCAATGCTGTTAACATAAACGTGAGCTCTATTCTGGAATACAGAGATAATTGTCAAGGTTACTTGAGAAGCTGCATATGCTCTGATGCACAGCAAAAGGCTTAAATGATTCATGAGAGGGCCAAAATAGCTCAAGACTGGAGGAGTGTCTTAGTTTACACCTAGAAGTTATTTTCCATCCAGCACACAGACACATCTGGGCAGCCTGTTGTAGCCATCTTAATAAAAGATACTTTATGATAGAGAACATGCCAAAAACACAGTTTGTCCAATCATCTGCACATACCAGCTGATGCAAAGACAAGAGGACTTCACTATGAAAGAGACAACACATCACTTGTATTACTGAAGAAAGCATCTGCCAAACATTAACCAGGACTTTCAGAAACAGACTGTATTTAACATCTCACAACCTAATATGGATCATATAGCAGCCAATATACCATCAAAGATTCTAAAACAATAAATGTACAGCTTACCAACAGAAGAGTTTCTTCAGGTTTTGTTATCACTTTACAATGTTTCAAGAGCAGAGAAAGATGGTTAATTCACACATGTCATGTTCTGCATACTGTCTTAACCTGCCACTGCACACACTGCCTTGAGAATAATGCTATTGTTATTTTTTAGTGCTAACGTTATTAAATGTCTTGGCAGAGGCTTACACAATCTGCTCTTATTTCAGTCACTCAACAAAAGCTTGTAAAAAAGCTGAAAGAGGAAGTAATTTACCCATTCACAGAATAAAACTGGAAGTGCCAACTTAATGTATTTTGATATTTTCCAGGCAGAAAAGTCTAATAGAACATGAGAGAGCTCCTGACTGAACACGGGTTCTTATGCAAAGGAAAAGACACAATGGAAATTCAGAGACACGTGTCCCAGCTCACGGCCTTTCTGGAGACAACACACATGATCACTAACAAATTTTGTTAACAGGTATTAAGAAAAAGGTCATTGTTAGTGGCAAGGTGTACCTCCCCCTAGACTGGTTCATCTCTCCCATAAGGAGCAAACAACATTGCTTGTTATTTCCCAGAGGACACTGAAACACAGCAAGGGTGAGATTCAGGTGACCAAAGGCAGATATCAGCTAGCTTTTCTCTGTGGATGAATCCATGATACCCATGCTCAGCTGCCGACCTACCGCAGTCCCCTGGGTGACTATAGAGAAATCACTTAGTATGGTATTCATCTTATCCAAATTTAGACTCCTGCAGTATAAACATCTACATAGGAGCAAGTCACCCTGTGCTCCCTTTGTAGTCAACAGAGAGAAATAGATACTTCTAGTGTGCAATTAATCTCATCCTAAAGAAGACATCTTCCAGGTGATTTATGTCTTAAAAGTACCTGGTTTTCCCTTACTATAAAGGGAGTTTGAGGTGATTTTTGCCATATGGACACCTCAGACATGGACAAATAATATATCTAGCAGAATCCTAAAGCCATTGATATTCCACACAGCCTGCAGTTAGTATAAATGTTTGGTCAATAATAACTCGAGCTGAACTCAGACGGTTGACCTAGAGGTGAATGGCTCTGTATTCCATTACTAAGCCTCTGAATCATCTAGTGTCTCTTTTCTTTTTAAGTGAAGTCTCTCCCTGGGTTTTAGATGTCACTTAATGGAATGTGGATATTAAATGTATGTAAATCCATAGCATTTTTGGATAGAGCCGCATTCCACTATGTCCCATTATAAACACTACCCCATACTCCTCTTTGGAGCTGTCAGTCTGTCAGGCAGAGGAGCCTGTGGACTCCCCAGGCAAATCCTTGTACTTTCAAAGGGATTGCTGTTGCCAAAAAGAAAGTTCCAATGAAAATAGTTCTTGTGTGGAGACTATCGGAGAGACCCTCTTAAGCCATGTTTTTTATATCCTGGGATGATAGGAATTCCTTTACCAAAAGTAGTGCAGATTGTTTTTTCCCCAGGATGTTCATTTCCATTTTATTCCTATTCCTGACCTCAGAGGTCTCATTCTATTTCATGGAAGTATCTTCTATCATCTTCTCTTTTGCTTCCCATTATTTTTCTGAACATTTTTTGTACAGTTTTTATTAAAATTTCCACTTCAGTTATAAAATATGATCAGTTTTTTTGCAAAACAATTTTTGTTGCACTTTTGCTTTCAACCTAGCCGTTAACTATCAGGACAGAACGTCATTATTATTAATTTATTTTTAAAGAAGTTAATGCAGATGTATGTTCACCTAAAGTCCAAATGCCAGGCACTATGATACCTCAAAGATGTCATTTAATGGAAAGTGGATAACAAACTCTGGCAAATCAACAGCACCTGGGTGTTGAGCTGATTTGCACTTTAAATATCATCCCTACTATAATACAAAGTCCCTGTTTGTGTGACATGAGATAGATAACCATCTCCACCAGTATCTGACCAACAGATCCAGAACTCCATCTTGTTAGATGGTTGGTTCAGTGATCCACTTTCAGATTAAGTAGTTTGCCACATTCAAGACACTTCAAGCACAACCATTTTTTAAAGGAGGTGCAGGACACACTGCCTTTTCTGAGGCCATCTCTGCACTTCTACAGAGAAGCTTGTGTAGACTAGACTGTGCCTAGAACATGATGTTCCTCTTCTTCTGAGGACCAGATGTTATCTGAAAGATTACCCAAAGAAATACTCCTGTATTTAATCTCCTGTTCATACTGTAAATTCCTGTATACATCTTTAGCTGACTAAATATGGTCAGTGACAGCCATTCTTCAAATGCACCTAAACCTCGACTTCAAGGTTTTCAGTGATTACCTGAATTACACAGAAACCAGCATCCTGAGCTGCTGATTCCTGCAGACCTGAAGTAAGAGTACAATGGAGATAGGAAAAATGGTGTTTTGAATGTCCTCATCTCCAGACACCTCTCTGAAATACAGAGTTTGCCTAGACAACTACTTCAGATTAAACAATTATCTTCTACATACCTGAAATTATGTGAGAAGAACTGTCACTTTATTTCTAAAAGATACTCTTAGATCTAATCTTAACAAATACAGACTAATTATTGGTTTTTCCCCACTTGCTTCCATGGAAGATGCAGACACATTCAGGACTACAGCAAGTTTGAAATTAATTCTCCATTTTTACAGTGCAGTACTGACATTCATGTAATGAAAAGCTTGGAAACTGGAACAAGGGAAATTTTCCTTGCATTTGTATTTTAAGAGTATTATCATTTCTGAGTGGATTGGCTACATATTCAGTTCAGTGAAGTTTAAGATCTTGACTTTGACCAGAAGTCTCCAAATGCAGGCCCCACCTGGCAAACTTGTATTTTTCTATCCCTCTGACATAGATGCCTAATGCAACTTTACACAGGTGGCCAATTTAAATCAAATTTGAGAGATAAACCATAACTATTAAATCCTTACATACTCCACACAAATAGAGCGTCTAGGTAGAGTAGAGAGACCTTCTAACTACATTTGCAGGAGAAGAAGCAGTAGTAAAAGCACATAATGTTAAACGTCAAGGTCTTTAGACAAGTAATTGCATCCAGATCCTCTTGCTGAACCACACTGGTGTAAGCTGGGGTCCTGCTGCTTGCCCATCCAGTTGTGAGACTTGGTGGAGTGAACCTCACACCCAACATTCTGGCTCCCTTTCTGGGGAAAACTGTGGAGCAACTGGCTGGTCCAGGCTGCATGTCAACAGGACAGGGGAGTCAGAGTGCCACCATGCTGTGCAGCTCAGCCCAGAAACACAAGAGCCTTTGCACATCCAATAGGATGGCTGCTGTCTCTCTGACAGAAAACCATAAGAAATCATGCTGTCTTTGTTCTCTGCTTACAGAACTATTTGTTTTCTTCATATTACAGGCATATAAAGTTTCTATAGTTAAATCCAAATACATAAATAAGGGAATTTAGGCTATTATATTTATCATACTAGCCACAACAATGCAAGTAAAATACATATCTAGATCTTTATGAGACATAAACTACATTTTTGAGAATGTATAATTGTTTGTCATTGATCTCAGATACAAATGCAAGAATGAACCTTTTTTCTGTCACACATGCCCAATGCATGGCATGTCTGTGTATGTACTATAACAGATAATTTGTTTTCTTAGCATATAATATAAATCCTAAAGAATAACAGGGAATGTGGGCCAAATGCTCAACAGCTTCAGATGAGCTATGACAGTTTACCTCAGTGCAGGAGGGTCAAAAATCCGTCACTTCCATTAGCCTTGCAAGACAGTGTTTTCTTCTGGAAACATTCCCTATATCTCATACACTTATATTTGATCTAGGTGTAATCCATTTCCTATTTGCCTCTGAGCATTTCTTGGAATGTGATAACATAACATGATAGTTGACTATATTATCACCTTCTCTATCCCTCCATTTAGTCATTCTCTTGCTACTGCTCAGAAGAGGAACCAGAAACTGTAGAGGTGAAGCTTTACAATGAAACACCTTGAACCCTTTCTACCTTCCTTTTTCCCCTCCATTCCTCCCTCCGTCTTTCCTCCGTGTCTGCCTTCCTTCTAGATACCCATCCAGGAAGAGAAATCATATTTTTATAATAGAAGACCTGTTTATGTCCTAAGATTTTAAGATCTAGTAAAGTGAATACTACTTAAGTTACCTGATTTATTATAACATCCAGGGTGCCAATTAAGTCAATGGAGAGTTGTAAAGTTGAATATAAAAATAAATATTGGTCTTAGTTAAGTTTATTCTCTGTTTCTCGCAAGTGAGTGGAAGGTAATGAGTTTCCAGGAGAGGCCAAAGTGTCTAGGGTTTTTCAGCTGAAAATTTTGAGGGAAGTAAATAATATATGTAGCATACATAATTGAAACAGGAATTGATAGAAATGACTTTACAACAAAACTAGGTGCAGAGAAAGGATGCTCTAGAAAAAATGTGAAAAAAAAAAAACTAAGGGAAAATTATATGTATCTATGCTTTTCAATGGATGTTGAGTATGTATCTTGCTCAGTTGGCTTCTAAGACATGCACAGAAGACAAGCTCCTAGTGCTGTTAGATATGTCTCTGTATCTTCATGCGTATCTTGTGAAGTCTCACTCCTTGGAGATATTCAAAAGCTGTCTTAACATGGTCCTGGCAACTGGCTCTGGGTGGCCCTGCTTGAGCAGGAAAGTTGGACCAAATGACCTCAACAGGTGCCTCAACCATTCTGTGATATATATTTAGAAGCAATTTGTTTCTAGGCACACAATATAAATAGCCAAAAACAGTTCAGAGAGGTGGACATCAGGATAAACACTGGTTACAGCATTTGTGACTATTACTGTATATAATACCTAAACCAGACTTTTATATAGAAATAAATGTAAAGACATAGGTACATACATGGGGATACATATGTGTATGTATATAAATGCAACTGTTTATGTCTAGGAGTTACCAATGAAATTTTTGCATTTGGCTTTTACAAACAGTTAAGGTTAACTTTGCTATTCTCAATTTTTCCAACTCCCATTTCACCAATCAAAAGCACTTCTGTGGACTTCAGTAGAGATACTCATCTGTAACAGTGTTATTCAACATATATGTCACCTATTACTAGGGAATGTTTGCAGGAAGCGTAAGAGGAGTCTTCATTACACTGAAATCTCCCAGACTTATTCTCCCAAAAGCTAGTCTTTAGATTTCATGACACAAAACAAAGAAAAGGAAATAGAGAAAAATATAAAGTGGCCTTTGAATATTATTCTTTTTACACAAGAACTCTGCAAACTGAGTATCTTATTATCATAGCGGACTGTGTATTGATATGGCATTGCCACATCAGAGGGCAGACACGTCTTACACTCATGAGCACAGCTTTTCCCTGTCAGACATGTTCAGAAAGAGATCATGGCCTAGGAAAAGTGTAACATTAATTCACCCTGGAGGTAAGACTTCTGTTCAGATTTTCAATTTTGCTCTTCTTTTTTTTTTTCTCAGAGAAGTTTGCAATAGGTGAAATATTTTTATATCCACTCAGGACTAATGTCTATCTCCATGCTGACAAAGGAGAATGAAGATTGAATAGCCAGAGGTTTACAAGCTACACTTGAAATTCCCTTAAGCAATTTTTTATAGCTCTAGTTTCATATTTTTTTAAGATCCTGAATAATGCACGAGAAATTAAAATATGTTATCCAGCTGATAAATCTAGCATCTAGACACAGCAGTCTCTTATCGTGGGCAAGAGCAGTGACTAGTTTAAGTGTCCAGTGATGGTTTTATTGGACATCTGAATTTCTAGAGGGCAGTTTCTGACTTGCACTGCATATTATCTAGGGCATTCTATTAAATCCTATGACATGCAGCTACTGATTTTTTAAAGGTTCCACAAATTTATTTATTTTTTTCAACTGCGGACTTTCCCTGTGTGTGCATTTTCAGAGAAAGACTTTAATAAATCAATTCAAAATATGGTAAAACTTCCAATGAAGATCAAAAATCAAATTAGGTGCTCTTGAAATTTAGCAGTTCTCATTGCAAATCACTTGAGGGGAAAAAAAAATTAAACCTATCCAAATCTCACAGATTCAGAACATCTGAAATTAACCTAAACACCACTGGTGTTTCTGAGATTTTGTTTAGAAACTCCAAATCATTAATGTTTCACATTTCTTTGTGATTAAATTATAGACACTATGTCATAGATTCATCTTGTTTTACTAAACACCAGTTGACATCATTGCCAGACAGAAAAGCAGGAAGGCAATGAATTTGTGAGTGAAAAATGCTGCAATGTGGAGAAAGGTCTACTTTTGCTCAGCAATTTGGGCATAGCTCCCTCTTTGGTGGATGCCCTGGCAAAGTAATAAAGCAACATGAAACCAATGGATTCTGAATGTCCCCAGTCCCATTTACTAATGTCACATATTTACTCTTGCATCCATTGAAATTTGATGTGTGGAAAAGGGAAATCTGAATATACACTGTTTTAAAACAAACAGAATGCAGCCAGTTCAATTCAAAATTCATGAAGGACTGAAACATCAGTTTTCAGTGGAGCTTAAGCACTGGCATAACAGCCAGGAGCATTCTGTGGAATGAAGACACGTTGGAGGGAACCATCCTGTTTGTAATTATATCATTCCCCCCCATATCTCATTTTCCTCTTCTTCCATAAAGTCTGTGTTTACTATAGATTACACTGAGTAAACATAACCATATGATGGGCAAGGCAGACAACACTACATTATCTTTGTTACTAATTTTGAAAAACAGTGTTTCTTGCTGGGTATTTTTGTTACCAAACTACGTCCTTTTTTCCTCTTTGTCCTGGGTTTGAGTGAGTGGTGGGGTTTTTTGGTAGCAGGGGAGGGGGGCTATAGGGGTGGTCCCCCTGTGAGAAGCTTCTCGAAGCTCCCTCAGCTCCAAGTCAGCTCCAACTCTGCACCAAAAGTGAGCCAATCAGCTGCACCTCTGCGATAACGTATTTAAGAAGGGACGTGGTGACGGGCAGTGGGACTGGTGAGGAGGAGTTGCTGCAGCTGCATGAACACCAAGGTCAGTGGAGGAACGGAGGAAGAAAGGAGGGGGGAGGTGTGCCAGAGCAGAGACCCCCCTGTATCCTGTGGTGAGACGGTAGGGCGGCCCCCCCTGACACCCATGGAGATCTACGGTGGAGCAGACACTGAATTATGGCCTGTGTTTTTCATGGATGATCAAGGTGTCTGTGCCCGAAGAAGGCCGGGGTCTTGTGGGAAAAAGTAGACCCCACTGTTGTAGTTCAGCTCTGGGAGGATTGCAGCATGCGGGGGTGTCCCACGCTGGAGCAGCTCAGGAAGGGCTGCAGCCGTGGGAGAGAATCCAGTTGGAGAAAGTTGGTGACCCACGACGGAGCAGTATAAGGAAACGCTGCATCCCATGGGAGGGATTCACGTCAAAGAGGGTTTGTGGAGGACTGTCTCCTGTGAGAGGGGGACCATGATGGAGCAGGGGAATAAGTTCCAGACGCTCCCCCCACCGAAGATGGAAAAAGCGGCAGCACTGACTGCACCCCCCATTCCCTGCCCCTGCGCTGCTGGGGGGAGGAGGTAGAGATAATGGGAACAGAGCTGAGCCTGGGAAGAAGGGAGGGGTGGGGGGAAGGTGTTCTCAAGATGTGGCAATGCTTCTCACTGTCCTACTCTGTTAAATGTTGTTGTTAGTGTCTGTAATAAATGTATGTTCTTTTTTTTTCTTCCCCTAACGAGTCTGCCTTTTGCCTGTGGCCATAATGGGTGATCTGCCCCTCCTGGTCCTATCTCAGATCCC
Organism: Tyto alba; assembly: GCF_018691265.1. Lineage (NCBI taxonomy): Eukaryota > Metazoa > Chordata > Aves > Strigiformes > Tytonidae > Tyto > Tyto alba. The sequence continues at coordinate 20,378,232 of NW_024881282.1, read as the reverse complement.
AAGCCTGGCTTATTTGTCCCTTCTCATCACTGGGAGGGAAGGGAGGAGCGAGTGGCTGCATGGTGCTAAGTTGCCCTCTAAGCTCAAACCATGACACTCTTCAAGGGAATATTCATTTTCACATATGAGGGTTTCACTGGTTGCTGCATGCTCAAAGGGTAACAGGAAAGAATACCTAGAAGGGACCTCAGGGAACTGCATAATCCCAACTCCTGTGTCTAACATATAAACTATCCCTGGAAGGGTTTTCTTTGACTTGTTTTGAAAATCTTGCATTGAACATGGTTCCATCTTATCCTGGGTAGTTTCTGCTAATGCTTCAGTAGCATAGCAGTTAAAAAAAAAAAAAAATAATAATTCCACCAAACAGCCACAAAGAATAATATATAGTACTATTAGAAGACTGATGCCAAGTCCTCCTCAGCCTTACAGGTCATATCTTCTTCTCATTCTTGTTGTTCTCTTCCAGATTCTCTTCAATTTGTCTAAGTCATTCCCAAAATGTAATTGCTCCCATGTACTGTGCCTTGGGTTCTGGGACAGATCCCAGGTATCCAACAAAGCATTGCTGAACAGAGTAATTTCCCCTTGCATCTTTCTCACAGCAACCTGATAGTGCTTCCCAGAATAAGATTTGCTGTTTCTGCATCATCTTCACGATGCTGACTCACTCCATAGGACATCCACTCTCTTTTTCTGCTGTATTGTTGCCCCATGGCCTTTTTTATTTCCCCTTCTGAGCAAGTGTAACATTCAGACCTTAACTGTATTGATCATCTCACTGATTTTGGATCACCTACCTAATTTATTACGGTCACTTTAAATTCTGATCATGTCCTTCAAACTGCTTGCAATGTCTTCAGCAAATGTTTCAGTTACTTCTTTATACTGCAAGCCAATATGTCAGCAAAAAATGCTCTCCACCTTCCTACTCCTGTAAAACTATTTACAACCACACCTAACCAGCAAACCACTGATGCCTCTGAAGTTTTTGAAAGCATCATTTCAAACAGCTGCTCAATCAGTTTAGCTTGACAATTCTAATCTTATTTCCTCAGCTTTGCAGGAGAGCTGTGTGGGACAAGTCTGTCTGAAATAAAGAGGCATCCCATATACTTCTTTCCTCTTATTCATTAAATCAAAACCTCTCAGAGAAGGAATTGAGGATGATTTGACACAGCATATTCTTCGCATGCTTATGTTGTCTATTTTAACTCTTCAGGATCCTCCTGCGACTTATTTATAGTTTATTTAATAAATAAATTCAGAACCTTTACAGGAGGTGCTCTAAGGAATTGATTATAATGTTCTGATTTTTTTCAGAAGAGCTATGTTTGCATTCTTTCATGTTACTGCAGAGACTCACCAATGGTTCAGAAATTATATGGGACTATTTATCAGGCCTTGCAATTTTGAATACATCTATCTTTTCTTTAACATATTCTCTTCCTATACTTTTCCTGAGCTCCCATGTCCTCACTAAACAGAATAAAACATTAAATATTTCAGACTTCTTTACACCATGTCTGTCTTGCTCTCCTTTCCTATTACATAGGATTTGTACAGTTCTTTGTCCTCTAGAATATTTCTAGAAACTTTTATTGCTGCCTTTTTTTCCCATGTGATAGCTGAAAATCATTTCTGCATGTTAGACTTTCTAGTTTAATATCCACATAACTGTGATTTTCTGTATGCTTATTCTAAATCGTGTGCCTCTTTTTTCACCCACAGAATTATAGGCATGGAAAGATTACATTTCTTCTGACCATGGAGTCAGTAATAATGAATTTTACTGTTTGAGATACAAACGTTATTGATTGTGATATGCTCCTAAAGCCCTTCCAGCAGTTATTTCTGGACTGCCCAAGTGAGTCATTTTGTGCAATAAACACTTCTCTACTATTTAATTATTGCTACTCACCTTGAGAGCATGCAGCGTGACTTTTACATAACAGCATGATGCATAAGAGCACCCTTTGTCCAGGAGACTGTGTAAAAGAAGAGTGCGCCAGGAACAGGATCTGGTCACATTGGAACGGCTTTGGTAGGTGGTTGGGGAACACTGCTTCTAGCCACTGCTTGCTCAAAGGCTGCATGTTCCTTCCTGGAGCTCCTGAGGCCCCTGCTCCGCCATTAGAGATGGGACTTTGCACAGTTCCTATCTTGGGAACTGCTTAAACAGTATTTTTGTAATTTAAATGCATCTTAGGATTTTATTCATGACTTTTTCTTTATTTAAGGTAAAAGAAAAAGTGCAGCATTGACTGTCACTCCTTGTTTCCTTTACAAAAAGTTACAAAAATAAGCCTATTTCCAGCTGCCCTGCCCTTTCTCACATTTGGCATATAGTGTCATCCTGGATAAGAAATTCTTCTTGGCTGGCCATGAGATGGAGGAACAATTCAGTCTAGTCATGAAAAAAAAAGATGGCAGTGCAAAAAAAGACCTGCAAACATAAAAACTTCTTACGTTGGGACTTTTCACAGCTCTTTAGCATTCTTTATTTGAACTAAACCAGACCACACAGAAAACATTACTCTAAATGAGACCATAAGAAGATTTACGAATGGCAATGGAAGTTTTTCTCATCTGATAATCCTGTAAATACTCAAGAGAAATCTTTAACAAACATCTTTACCCATGGTGCAGCTGGCATCAGCGATGCTGAGAAGTGGCAGAACATGGCCTTCAGCTGAGGCAATGTAAGATTTGTGAGGCCTTTTTGAACTAAGACCTTTCTGAACTTGCCAGCAAAATGAGTGATTCACCATGAGATCAAGGAAGAGCAGTTCAGCATTTGACAACACTCATTAGTTGATGCTTCTGAATAATTTCTCCAAGGATCGTAGAGTTTTGAAGAATACCGAAAAGGGATTTTTTTATTTTAGCCCCTATTATTTACTGCAAGAGATAAGGGACGACACAGCTGTGCTGAGGAGGACCTCTGCTATATGTGTGCTCTGTTCCCAAGACTTATATCAAAATATCAGCTGTTTAACAGGGACTTTTAGGCACATTCAATTAACAGGAATTTTTACCTTTTATAATTCTCCTTTTTTTTTAACACTCCACCTTATTTTTGTTTCCTCTTATACTTCACAGGCCTAATCAAATCATCAAAGGAAAAAGAGGTGCCTCAATCCCTCTAAGTAAGGAATGAGCCCGTCTCCACCTTACTAAAGGATCCTGCAGGTCTCTACTGTGCTGCTCCCATGCCAACATGGAGCTGCTCCCCACATCCAGGGGTGCTTCTCTGCATCCCACCCTTCCCTCAGCAGACATGCATCCCCACACACATGCACCCCTGTGTAAACAGCATCTTCTCCCAGGGTTTACTCTACCCGCCAGCTCCACGTCTTCCCCAGACCCTCCCTGGTTGCCACTGGCAAGCCCTGCCAAGCGCTGACTGGAAAAGGGACCTTCTCCCCCACACGGCCCAGGCAGGGTGCTCGGGGCTGGCACACGGCATCCCCACGGGACCATGCCCTGCCAGTGAGCAGCTGTGGTGAGGCCCATCGCCAGCTGCAGGAAGGTGCATCAATTTTTTCAGAGAAGAAATAAAGTGCTTCTGGCACCTCCATGGTGACTGGCCCTGTCACACTCCCATGTGGCAGGCAGATGGTGGCCGTGCAGGCGTCCCGCCAGCACCACTCGGCCCCCATGGCCCAAACCCCATATGCCCTCTTCAGCTGCTGGCACTGCTTGTCAGACTAGCAATCAAAGTACCACTAACGTGGTTGAAGAAAATACACCAAAGCGCAAACTGCTTTTTATCAGCATTAGTGGCTTTTGGACTCAGAAGCTCCTGAACTGCAGGAGGATGATGTCTGGTGTGAACACTGGCAGAAATAAGCAGCAACACTGTTGGTGGCATGGCTTTCTTCACAGCTAAAATGGTCCAACAGAGCTGTGCTGGAAGAAAGAAAAAAAGGATTTGAGGTTTTCTTTAAGTGCAGTTCACCTTAATGATGAGTTTTCCTACAAACCTGCAAAATTCAAACATGTTAAACTGTAACCTTATGCTAAAGTGCAAGAAGAAGCTGCTCTGCCAGTTCCTAACACAGCATGACAACCGCACCCTTACTACTGCTGCTGCTAAACCCTGGAGTTACACAGTGCTAAGGTCTGGCATGAGAAAATGACATTTTGTTAGTACGGTGGTGATTTATGCATGAGGAGGTACTCAAAAGAAGGCAAAGCAGGTAAGTAAGTCTCTACCTGCTGTACTTACAGTTTAAAGCCAACATAAAGACGGTGAGGCAAAGACCACCTTGAAGGCTACTATATTCCCACAGTAACAACAGTGTAATGCTAGAGGCCTGGGGGGGAAAGGTGGCAGCCCCAGCAAACAGGTTGTCTCTTTTCTCCCCCATGTTTGCAAGAAAACAGGCACCACACTATGGCATCTTGCAGGACTGACCACAGGCAACCTTTCAGTCAGGCAGAGGTGCTGCTGGGGAAGCATCTTCATCTTGCACGTGGCATACACGCTAAGACTGAGCAAAGCCATTGTCACTGCCTGGACATGTGGGAATAGAGCTCATGATTTCAAGATCTGAACACGAGCTGAAGCAAATCAGAGGTGAATGGAGAGCAGAGGAGATCAGGGCAGGACAAGACTGGTGAATTTGGATCATCTAGGCTATGGGGTGTAAGAGCAAGTGTAGATGTTGGAGTTATGAGGAAAATATCATGCTAGGGTTGTTTAGAAGAAGCATCTCTTGGGACTGCTGGAAACTAATGAAAAAGTGCAAAGAGCATTTATTCCATTTTAAATTATTGAACATCATTATGCTTGGAGACAACTGTTCTGGAAAGGAAAGATGTGATCAGAATTTCCAGGAGCCACCCTATCAGCATTGTCAGACTGATCCAGAGCAAGGTATTCAGAGTGAGGAGGTGTAGATGTTATGCTGGGGGACTTTGGTTGACTCACATGTATTTTTTCCAGTGTTCTGAGCAAAGTCTGCTGTAACACTATTCAGATATAACCCTTCCGCTTACCCTGAAAGCCCTTTGCCAAAATGAGGATGCACTGGTATTCAGCATTCAGGATCACACAAAATAACATCAGAGAAGGAGGTTGTGACTTTTTGCACACATTCATTTCACCACTTTTAGCATTCCAAATTTTAAAATATGGCTACAAAAATCACCATTTATTTTTTAGTCAGTTACCTAGCTTTTGTGTCCTAGGGTTTCCTAGAATTTGCCTGTAAGGGTTTTATTTTCATCTGAAGTTGTCCTAGCTACATTTAATCCAATTGTAGCATAGATAGGCTAATAGAGTTTTGATAACATAGATCCTCTTGAAAAAAAGTTCATTTTAAAGTTCCTGGAAAAATATCAACATGCTAATTTAAAAGCATATCAAAATGCACTGTGAATTTCTCTCACACATTTTCTTTCAAGGCTGTAATATAAAGAAACATACAATTGGTTATGTGTAATCTTAGGTTTAGAAGTCACTCTTCAAGACTTCAAGACACGTGAATTAGTGAGTTTTCATTCTTAACTGTGAAAAATGGTTTTCACAGATCATTGGCTTTACAGTAGAGATTTAAGCTGCAAGGCAGATGGACAGGACATTTGACTGACCTTGTTCACCTCTAAACTTGGCTGGACTCTGACATAATTTTTACTGTTAGGCCACTGCGTATATGCTGATGCTGCCTGTTAGACACTGTGATACCATTCCCAGGGGAACCCTTGCTTGGCACATCAAACGAGCTGATGTGATTACATATTTCTTTGACTGAATGGAGGCAGTTTTCCAGTCAAAGGAGAGGAAAGCTGTATATTTTTGAAGCCAAGATCATGGGTCCTATATTCCATGTACTGTAAATGTTAGTTGGTAACATCTGCATATGTATATAAAAAAATATACAGATCTTTACTTGTTATAATTAAAATATCTCTGGAAGTGTTTTGAAACTTCATGGCTGATAAGTAAGACCTGCCTTTTCTGCTGAAGGGTATCAGATAGCTTTTCTGTATATATGCATTCATTTAATAGTAAGATAGAAACAAAAATCTATTCGTAGTTCAAAGAGCTTCCTATTTTTTCTTACATAGCTATAGACTCTTCTGAGCTGTTTTTCCATGTTTGTCTATGGCAAAACCAAAACTGAAGTTATTTTAAACAGAGCTGCTTTGGTGGAAATGGATAGTTTAAATCCGGCAAAATATAGCAGCTACAAAACCAGATCTGACTCTCCTGAATAAAACCTTAATTTACTGGTATGTGCAAGCTCATCCCAGCAATCTGGGAGATGAAAGATTTTATATTTTAATATGATTGGGATGCAAAGGCCATAGATGTAAAGGCACTGTACCAAATAACTATTTTCAATCTTAACATTAGGAAAACTCTCAAAAGCCATTTAAATAGTCTTGTTTTTTTTTTTTTTAATCTCTGTATGTTGATTAAACAATTTTATGTGTTCATGAATAACTCACACAGAAGGAACAAAAAGATTATTCCTGTTCATAAAGTTTGAAGTGTGCAATCAGGAAACAGAAATACTATACCATTAAGCTGACCAACCATGTGGCACAAGCAGTAATCAACACACTGAATAGTCAGAGAAGCCATTTTTCCAATAGCCCACAGGCCAAAAACCAACTAGTGCAGTATCTAGAGATTTGTAAAAGTCAGTTACTTTACAGACAATTTAGAAACAGGAAAATGGAGCATGCTGACTAAATTTATCAACTAAATTGTTAGCTTCAAACAATGTCACCTATCTGTTTGTTCAGCCTGTCGTGCCTTTGAAGCGAAGACTGTTGGTAATGTGCCCCTTTCTGGGTCCTCGTTTTCAGAGTAAAGCATGCTGCAGACACCTGAGACCACAAAATAGCCACTGTTCTGTCTGTCTGTAAGTGGCACGATCTGTTACTTCTCAGACCCCTCCTGAATTCCTGCCTCACCAAAGCAGCACAAAATCTAACAATGCTCTTTAGATTTTAAGAACTTGATCCTTGAGCACATGGTGCAGCACCTAACCCACCCGCACAACTCCTGTCTGTGAACGTCACCCTTCATGTGGCAGATAATGCTCATCTTGCTCAAGAATGTTTGTGTGAGGTTTACAAAGTGACTTGAGATCACTGGATGGAAGAGGCTGTGCAAGTATAGTAGACAGTCTTTCAAATTATTGCTAGTAGGTGTCATAATAATGCAGAATTCATCACCAGTGGAATATAATTTTATTTGGAAATCCTGGGAAACAAGAAAGAATCAGTTTAATTATAATGAAGGACAGTGACAGATGCTAAACTGGGATAACATTAGAATAAATTCTGTTTAATGGAGATGCATTTGACCTTTTCTAATTTATAAAGTGGCATTTAGGTATTAAAATAAAGATGAAGCTTTAAACTTCAGTCTATAAAAAGGAATTTCCCTAAATAAAGGTTTAAAGCTATGAAAACCATTTTCATTTAAAATATATAATTTCTGCTGAATTTAGATACATTTACAGATTTGTTTTGCCTTTAATAAAATGTCCTTTCTGATCAGAAATTCCTGGAGAATTTAAGATGATCGTCTGTTTACTTAGATGTCAGAAGTAAGGCTGAGTCTTCTAAACACTTAGGCATGTGCTTAACTTGACATCAGCAAGACCACCCCTGTGCATGAAGTTAACCATGTGCAAAGATATTTGTAGGACTGCCATCTAACAGTCTCTTGTAAACTCCAGTCTTGTCCTTCTGCAAGGTTTTCAGTTCAAGTGGAAAAAAGATGAAGGTGAAGAGTAGCAGTGTGAAAGGACAGAATAATGTTACTCTCTCATAATTTGAAGCAAACACAAACAACAGAGCAATTTTTATTTTTTCTCTTTACATCTTCAGGGTGGGTACCAACTGCTGTTCTGGGGCTACTTTGGGATCCCCTCGTGACCTTGGCCCATATCTGTGGTGGAGATTGGATTGGCATGGATTTTGGTCTTGATCTAAAGCCGCTGGGGACCTGGGTCATCTTTCCAAACTAGCTAAGGAAGGATTCCTACTGAAATTAACTGCAGTTGAAGAACAGATAGTAAATCCAGGAAAAAAATCAGATCCACAGATCCCAGATTAAAGACTTGCAGCCCCCTCTAGGCACAAGTTAAGTGAGTGACAGGGCAACGACATGCCATGTTAGGCTCAGCAGCACTCACAAATTTAAATTTATGCTGTAGAGAATAGTGAACTGGCAGTGGTATTCAGAGATTTTCCCTAATGGGTGGCAGTTTAAAAAGTTGTTCCTAACAAGCTTATTTCTCACCTGAGAGCTTTTCACAACCTCAGAGTGAAATGACTGTTAGTCATTTATTGTACTTTCCCCCATGGAAGATCTTCTTATCACAATAATTGTAAATTCAGTGACTTCCCCTTTACCACTCCTGTTAAGTTTCAGTTTCTTCTTTTTACATTCAGGGCCCTGCAGAACTTCACATGTCTGTTGGCATGTTCCCATTCTCCCCAGTTGCTCTGCCAAAGATGTCAGCCTTTGGGCAGCTTCATTTCCTCCCCAAATGCTCCCTGTCCTCCAGGCTGTTCCCTGTACACACACAGCAACTTTCTAATCTCAGTGCCTCAGGCAGTCAAACCTTGCTGCGCAGCACAGAAAGCTGTCTCCCATCACCTCCACCACATGCAGGATAAACCTAGCCACTTGCACAGCTACTCTTCATCTATATATAGAGGTACAGTGTCATCCCAGCATTTCCAAAACCTGACTTTCTATTTTACAGCAATACACGTATCATCATCAAACACAAGAATGACAACTACAGAGTAAAGCCAAATACATTTTTACATGCACATATGCACAGAGCAGACATACAAAGTCAATTTTTAGACAAATTATTTCAACTCAAGGTACCGCCAGCTCTCTTCAGCTCCTCTGAATTTCAGATTTTATTTTTTAAGTGAATCTTTCATAACTGTAGTTAGAAAGAAAACTTCCAGAACCTAAGAAGAGTGTAAAATATAATTTCACCTGCCCAAATTTGCACAGAGCCTGAAAGAATAGATCTGAGAACTGAGGGTGAATACATTCAGCAAATTAGATGAGGTGCTAACTCAAACTTATGATGCTTGCAATGTCATCAGTTTAATGTTGTCAAGTTGTTATCAGATTAGTTTGATTAGTTGAACATGTGACCTTGGAAAAAGATCCTGTCTCACCTGCAAGAAGCCTAATATATAATATAGTATAACTTCCCAAAGATGTACACTACCATTAGTCAAAGTACTTGTACACTCCAGCCGAGAAGAGTATCTTTTTGTGATGTTCAGAGTGTGCAGAGCACATACATGTACCAGTACACTCCCCTTCGCATGCCATCCTCAGTTTTACCCTTTCATACACATGGTCTTTCACAGAAACCCACCATAAATTCATACAGACCTACTCACCAAGACCACACCTGAGTGACTACATCTTTTCTCAGTGATGGCCTCCTGCTCCTTCCTCTCTTATTCTCTGACCACTAATGCTAAATCCCAGCAGGCACCACATGGAAAATTTGTCCCAGGGACACTTATGAATTCTAGCAGTTCTGACTAATGTGCTACATCATATCATTGGATGTCTCAGGGTCTGGGAAAACTTCTATATGTACTCAGAGTGGTTATCAGAATGGAGTTTACCAAAGCACAACCTCATTTAGGGTATATATGAGAGGGTTGCCATATCATTCCCAGTCAGAGATAATGGAAAACTATCACATCTGGCATTTGCATGAGTCACATATTGTACAGAGCCAGTTATGTCCCATTTTTTTTGCAAAAAAAAAAGACAAGACAATCGGGTATTGAGGCTGGATTAAAAGAAAAACATGAGAAACTCAGAAAACCTCTGTGGTTCATAGAGGCAGGAGAAGCTGAGACAATGCAGAAAAATGCTAGTAAAACTTTCAGAGAAACAGTACCCATGATTTGGAAGAAAAGTTTTGGAAAACTTTGACCAAAATTCTAAGTGACAAAATATTTAAAGTGACAGGGAAATTGAGGCAGGGGAATGTATATAGACTAAAAATATTCCATACACGAATTCGAAATGATTTCTGAAATTATGCAAAGCCTGCATGTTTGTTTGTTTTGGCTACTGTAGACCCCTGCTGAGATGATCATGTGTCCAAGAGATCATTTGATCCAGGAAAGAGCACCTGTATTTAAGATATTGTGATAAATCAGTTAATCTGAAGAAAAACTATTCATGATTGACAGCAGATAGTAGATTCAATTGAGTCTATTTTGCAAATGAAATTTCCAAATATGTTTGCAGTTACACTGTATTTAGCTACCTAAATAACCTAACCATGTTTCTAGGGACCATGTTACATATAAGCATCTTGGTTTTTTACAAGTCATGATAGAAAACCTGACTCATAACTTAGATGTGGCTTAAAATACACAAACAGATAATAAATAAATCTTTTTCTATAACAATAATGTATAAAATCTGGTTTCTTAAATTTGCACTGTTTTTCTCAAACACCATTATTAACAGTCAAATTAAGAATTTGGCCTCTATTGCCATGTTTGGTTTATGCTGAGTTTAAATTATTTATTTCAGACACCTTGAACCACTTAGTAGGTAGCAATTTGTAAGTCTTATGAGTCACTGTTGTTATTTTGATGGTGTGGGGGTTCTGTTGGTTTGTTTGTTCTGTTGCTGTTTCCACCTCCAGTGTATTCTGCCTGTTCAGTGTTCAGAAAGAGAAAATCCTTTGAAATTAAATGCTTTTGATTTCTCAGCACTGCTTAGAGAATGTAATAACTAATGTCACTTCAAAACCACCAGAAAATAAAGCTCAGAATAAATACAAAGACAGGTCATACTGGAGAAGGCATTATTAGCCCAGTCCTGGAGGAATGTCCCCACATGCAGTCCCACTTTGGGCATCACAGGTCTAGATCCAAACTGGAATCCACATCAGCTGGATTTGAGGGGCACTAATTGCTATAAAAAACAGAACTATTAATTCTCTAGATAATTACCACTAAAAGGAAGAGCATAGAAAACTGAAGCACTGGAGAATTAATACTACCTTCAGCTGTACAACCAGATTCTCATTTGATGTCAACTGGAAGAGCTGCAGTGCAGCTAAACTGACTTATCCTTGCTGAAGATCTCTTGCTTTAGTGCTTTGGGCTACCCTGGTAAGTTACAGCTACATGCTTATACATAGAAGAGGATTTGTTCTACACAAGAGTTATTGACTGATATTACATTAACATAAGAAAGAAAGGTATGTGGTATGTTGATGCTTTGAATGTAACCTCTAAAATCTGGCTCAGAGGCATTACTGAGATACCTGGGTTTTTTTACTCTTCATATCTGTTCTACTTACAGCTGTTACTTACTTTTGCAGAGGAAAAGAGCCTACTCTTGCCATAACTTTGCATTCCTTAGCACAGAAGTCAGGAAAGAGACCTTGGACTCCTACAGAGCCTCTTGTTGGAGTTGCTGTATATAGTAATCCTTTTCAAGAACTATTTTCTTACATTTGAAAGTGAGTCACTGCTCATACCCTGACTCTGTTCAGACTAGTTCGGCACACAAAGATTTGAGTGGGAATCTTGTAAGTATAAATTCTCGGGGAAATTCACTCAAGTAACTGGATGACAGCTTGCCTTACTGAGTTCAGATGAGTGCTGGTCTTCTCAACCTGTGAAATGTGAACCACTCATGTCCCATAGGCTACTTCCAAAAAGGAAGAAAACTTTGTTTGGGTTACCTTTTTCTTTCTTGCAAAAATGAAAAGCCTCTTCTTAGCAGCTGCATCCCTGCCGGAGGACCTGGAGAACCTCAAGGAATATCTCTGCCTACATGAGCCCAGGTTCTGACAGAAACCCAGGAGATACTGCTTCAACCACTGGGGGACAGCACACCTCCCTCTCCACATCCACCAATGGCCTTGAGGATGTGATGATGGTCATTTCTGCTTTTCAGATGTATCTGTGAGTCTAAGAGGAAATATCTGAAGATAATTGTCACTGACCAAAAAGGAGTGAGCTTTTTTTATTCACAGCAAAGCGTTCGTCCTCCCTCCAAATCAAGTGCATGTCAGATCAGTCAGACATTCTCACTGGTTGTCCACACTTGGCTATTCAGACACACTTGTTGCTGGACTCGGTCATCAGGTGGTGTGTTAGAGCTATTACCTCCTGGAGCCTTTCTGTCATGCACACAGTCCCAGCACAGTCCTCCAGCCCTTCCTTCATGGAGCATGGCTAGAGCCTCTCTGGATACTGGGAGGTACTGTGATGCTCTAGGTACAGTCCAAATAGAGCCAACCTTAACAGCCAGTCTCATTTTCAAGTGCAAGAGAGCCTGCATTTACATTTCACACACACAAATGTTGCATGAAAACAAGTTACACATTCATAGGTAAAGTAATACCAAACTGTAACTCTCTTCAACCTACAAAGAAGTTGGGCACAATCTTTATATTTATACTGAGAATGGAACAGAAATGCCATACCAGAAATACCTACAGCTGTGCCTGTATGAGTGGTCGCAGTTCACAGGGTTAGTGAGGCTGGCTTTGCACTGGAGAGGGTGAATAGGCGCATGTACATAGGTCAGTCTGTGGATTGGAGACATCAGAAAATGAAGAAAATGACATTCAGTGTAGGTATTTATGATTTGTGTCAATGACTTCTTTTCAATCAATGCCAGGTTTTTTAATAAATTGGATATTGATTAATTTCTCATCTTTAATTCAAGAGGGTTTAAAAAACAAAAAAAAACAAGGAAAAAGCAAATGTTTTATTAAATAAAACACAGAAAATGAATGAACTTGCATTTTTAAAAAACAGTTTAAAAGAGGCCAGAGCATGAGTGAAGATGGAAATGTAAGTTTTGGTGAGAAAATATTCTCTTCAACGAGTCAAATCCAAACACTGTAGCACCACAAAGCTGCATGAGCTTTCTAGCATAATATGGTAGAGCTTATTGTTTAAGCTGAGCACAGAGGAGTGCATAAACTGAATAATTTTTACTACCAGTCCCTCTTAATAACCTGCAGTGATAGAAATACAGATAAAAATATTAAGAAAAATAAGTAAGATTTTTATCCAGAAAAATTTTTATATCCAGCCAAAAAAAACTAATTTGAATTTGTCTAGTATCACAATTAAAATCTTTGTGCAAAGTATACTGTATTTCATTATTCTGTTTCAATAATATTTTTGGATAACATAAGCCAATTCCCTGTATAAGTCTTTCATGACTTTCTTAAGTTTCATTAGATACTATTCAAGACATTCATCAAGGGTTTTTAACTGACCTGTCTGTGATTGGTAATGTTGTTTTCAAGATCATCAGGTTTTCTCAGGGCGAGGTTTGAATGCTTCTGTATTGTCTGCACACCATAGTCCTCAGGAAGCAAAGGGGAATACTCATTAAGACTTTAATAACAACACAATGAATGTGTGTTAGTTAAGCACTAAGATTGCTGAAAAAAGAATCAAAATCAGCTTTCTGACTAGATAGCAACATCCCCTTGTTCTTGAAACTCCCTCCCTAGGGGCAGCTATTCCAGCCATCCATATATCTTGATTATATATTTTTAATTATTTACATTAATTATACATGTAATTGTTTACATTATTTCCAATAGCTTTCTTTGATATGACTTTGCTGGCTGGCTTTCTGAAGAGGAAGTTTTCAGCAGGGAACATGCAGGACATCCTTACTGTAGTTCAGCCATTTGTCAAGGAACAGAGTTCTGTACTATGTAGTATAAACACTTGATTAGGTAATATAATACAGTCCACTACACAGTGCATCAGTAGATCTCAAAACTTGTTTCCAGGCAGTGTTTACCCCCGTGGATTATCCAAGGAGAAAAAATAATGATGTCACACTCACCCACTGAGCCAGTGATGCCCAGCCGGGGCAGCCCAGTTGTCCTGAATCCTACCCCACTTCACCAATGCTTGACTAATTGCTTATCTTGGAGAGGCAACACAATCTGAATGGTGTAAGACATTGTAAAAGCTCCACGAGGTTATTTTTGTAGAGTTCCATTTTCTGGTAAGCGGTTGTGTTTTGGGCTGGCAACTCCCGCAGGTGGAAGATGAAGGGAGCACATGTAGTTTTCCCTGACCCTCATTGCAAGGATGAGATGGTCTCCAAAAAGTTGCATTATACTGCCTGAATGACATCACATATTTGATGTGTCTATCTACTAAGTGTATAGAACAGTGATATTTCATGTACCTAGATGCCAATAATAAATTCAAATGAGGTTTTTCTCTCCAGCCTGAGGAATGTCTCAGATGTGTGCTCCTCCCCTCTAGAAGATTTTTCCTACTGCTGAGGTTCACTGGCAGGGATGGTAGTGGGAGTTGTTTAATATTTGTGGCTGTTAGGAAGTGGTTTAATGCTAATTCAGCCAGTCTGGGATCTTCCTCTGGGCCCAGCTGGTGGTACACTCAGGTGCAAGAGGAGCCTGCAGGCCTGTGCCTGGGGCCTGGGGCCTGGGGCCTGGGGCTCTCCCAAAGAAAACTCCCTCCCTGACTCCATTCTTCTGAGATTAACAGATCTCTCGGGAATGAGGGGAATTTAGAATATCCAAGTAGCACCTCCTATGGTATAAATGTGAGAGTGCCTTCTGCATTTGAAAGCTGAGGTATTTGTGAGGATACGTTAGTTACTGTGTCTTGCTATGTCAGAGGAAAATGCCTTGATCAAAACAGTTCCTTTTTTTTTTTTTTTTTTTTCCTTTGCATGTAACATACCACCACATATAAAAAGGGCAAAAAATACATGCTATAACTTGTCTTTGTGTTAAATTTCACATCTAGAAACTCTTGTGGGGTAGATGAAAGTATATGAGCAGAGATAGATCACTGGGGTACTAACAATGTAAAAGACAGATAAAAATGCAGAGGTAGTTGCTTTTAGTCTCAGAACAGCTCACCCTTTCCAAGGCTGTACAGAATAGAGCTGCACAGCACTAAGGATTTGAGGTGCATTTGTTTTAAAACTTTGAAGATATCAGTGGTCACATGAGGACTGCCCATACATGCCTGTTCAGAAAATACACACTCAAATTCTCTGCTTCCTGGAAAAATGTGTAATGAAAAAGGTGCCTTTGGTTGGGACTCAGAAGGGGGTGACCGATTACAAGCAGAACCAGAGACTTCTTGTTTGATTTGAGATTAAACACTTCTTAACTCTCTTCTCCAATTTACCCATTTAGTTAATGGTGGACACCAAATGCCTCCCCAGCCATGGGTACCACAAGAGCAATTTTGTTTTTACTTGTACTCCACTCAAGAGATATATGGTGATGGGACCATATAAGTACAGCAAGAACAGCTGGGCTAGACATATGCTACAGCATGTGATCCAAAACTGTTTCATATGTGAAGATGTGAAACCACAAAAACAGCTTCCATGACAGTGCAAATAGGAATTCCACATCCTTCAAGGAAAGCCCAAACACTGTGAAAAATAAAGATGGTTCTAGTTCCAGGCTGTGAATTTACTAGTCCTCAGTACCCATCTAAGACATATATGTAATTCATATGTTTTTGGGATATTATGTATTTCCCTTCCCACTTCCTGAATGTGACAAATAAACCATTCCGGTCACTTACTGAAAGAAATCTATTTTCTTGCCTGTCCTCATGACACAAGATCTTCTTCCACACCAAAGAAGGACAAAAAATGTAAAATAAAAATATTACCCATTGCTGTAAGTCTTCAGCATGATGGTTTTGGATACACTGTGAGGAATTTATTATTCGCCCTATGAAATTTATGTTAACATTTCTTTATGCAAACTCTGGCATTTATGCTCTATGAACATTGTGGCATTCTTTTTTCATGCACCAGGTGATATTTTTGGTATTTGCACATTTAAATGGTTGGGGTTTTTGTGGTTTGCAGGTATGTGCCACCTTACCATAGGTAAAAGATAAAAATATGCATATTTATTATTCAAAAAGTCATGATGGAAGTTTAGGATAATCTTGAGACTTCAGGGTGGAGGTGTGGATGAGAACATCTGCATGAGCCTTGCTCATGAAGCAATGGGTCAGACCAAACCACAATATTGGCAGGGTTCAAAATGTATGGTATATGCCAATATGACATAATATTTGTTTTACAGTACTCTGTAGTACTGACTGTAAGAGACTTATGGCTCCCACTGGAACCAGAGAATCATGAAGCATTTAACAGTTTAAACAGTTGAACAAACTTCTTGAGAGCCCTTAACATATCCACATTTGTCTGGAACCAAACAGCAAGGAATCAACAGTAGCAAAACTTCAGGAAAAGGAAAAGATCAGAAGTCACTCTGTTATGACAGAGACCATTACCTCACATTTATCATCATTATAACATTATAACAATATCCTTTCACTCTGTTGAAAATACCATATCCATTACACTGGGGTAAAACTGATCTACCTTCAACAACTTTACCCATTGTGACAGACATCTGAGTGTGGCTATTTGTTAGCTTTTCTAAAAGGACACATACATTTCCCACTCTACCAATTAATTTCCAGGCAAAAAAAAAAAAAAAAAAAAAAAAAAAAAGAGGTCAGGGTATAAGCTCATTTTGAATATAAAGGAACGTGTTATAATCTCATCTACTTTCAGTCTAACTCATGAGTCATTCTCTAAAACAGCATGATACCAACACATAGCAAGTATACCTGAGTTGAGAATGAGGCACCGGGTGCTTTCAGAAGGACAAGACTGGATTTAACATGAAAAGGTGGCTAAAGCAACCTTTATTTCAGTTTTGGGAGTATCCACTTAGCTATAATTAGAGGTGCCAGCTGCTAACAAAAAACTGCTTTGCACAAAATTTCTCCATGGAAACGAAGAAGCCTTGCAAAGAGGGTGTCAAAAAAATGAGAGATTTTTTTAAGCTTGGGAGCAATAATTGCCTTAATAGGAACTCCTCCTTACAATGGAAAATAAGCATAAGATACAAAAGCCAGCATCAACTGCCAACCAAGCAACAGCAGGACATGAACACTGCTCTTACCACAGAAGTTTGTGTTTCTGAGTCCTCATTTCTGCTAACAGCATAGATGTAGCTGGAGAGAGGGACATTCATAAGGAATTTTTAGTTTTGAAATCTGGAGAATGAAGGGGAAAAGATCTCTCTTTTTTTTTTTTTTTTTTTTTTCCTCATTTTCTACCTTCTGGTGATCTAACAGGAAACATGTGAGACTGGGAGATCTCACTCTGGTCTACGTGTTCTCCCAACAAGGATTGGACATCCAAGAGCAGGAGCCTGCCTCAGTGCCTGAGTCACTGACATTTGGATGAGACAAAACAATGTTTTTCCTCTCCCTCTTCCTTAGTTACATTTTTAAAACCTCTCTCTCCAAATTCTTTCTTTCCTCCAGTGCTAGCCTTTTCTTACCCTGTCTTTGACTTCTTCCCATAAAAATTACGGTTGTTAAACGATAAGCATTTGTCACATGGATGTCCTGCCTTTTAATCTGTGACATCAAGTTTTTGCGCAGAAAGACTGAAGATACAGATTGTGTCTGCAGATCTTTCCCCGGCAAACACCATATGCAGCTATCTGCCAGTGCTATCTACCACTTTGTTTCAGAGATTACCCTCCCTTTAATATTTTGCTGGAAAAGAAGAATTTCCAGAAAACAACCTAGGATGTCACCTGGAAGGGAAGAGGTGGCACTAAACTGATGATAACTGGAATTTGGGCTTCATTTAATTTGAGTGACAGTACAGCGGGATTTTCAACCCTGGCTTGTCTCCATGTTTACTCTCCCTCAGAAGTGAATGCTCACTTTGCAGAAACTAATATGACAACTTATTAACACTTCAGTCCTTGATGAGAGCTCAAGTTATGAGTTTCTGAGACAACCACTCTTTACAAGTTTAACTAAACGGTTTCTTCTGAGACTGGTAATTTCATGCTCTTTACATGCTCTCCACACCAGTATACCCAGCTTGTTAAATTCCACTTCACTCCTGCTGGAACACTGGTCACAGTGGTTTCTGAAAGGTTTGAGGCTGAATGGTTTTCCTTGACAGGGAACCAAACCAGGTCAAGCCTAATAACACTAAATCCTGGCCCACAGAACATCAGGAGAGGTGTATTTATAATAGCAAATCTAGTAATAACCAGATGCAATTACTGGAGTACTGAGAAGAAAGCAAAGGATATAAATCTCCCTGATGAAACAGTAGGCTTACAATAGGTGCTACATGCTTTGATCAAATTAAAATTTTTATTACACTTTATTTAAGACCAGAAATTTATGACTAGCATGTAAAAACATTGACATTTCCCCTTTGTTCCAATTCATGCTAGTAGTACAACCTGCACTTTTAAATCTAAATTGACATTTGTTCATGGAGTACTAGTCATTCAGTAAGACTCATGGTTTTGCTTTCCTGGAAGGAGATAAAACTAGCTGTCTTTAGACTTATTTCAGAACTGTAAATGTCAGACTCCATGAGCCAGGACAGTGTAATGGATGTGTTAAAAACAGTTTTTATCAGATCCTACCATCATTGCAACACAATTCTGTGCCCTCCATCTCTGAGAGCAAAGAAATGACCTATTTCATGAAGTAAATGAATTCTGTGTAACTCACACAACTGGAAACATGCCAGAAAATAAATAATCTATTTAGCCACCCTCAAGAAGTTATTTCAAGTGGTTTATATGTTTCTGAAAAAATAACTCAAAAAAAGACAGTTTTAAGAAACCATTAACTGGAGTGAACTAATTAGAAACAGATCACATGATGATAAATGAGGTCATTTAATCTGTTGACTGGACTGCTAACCTGTAAGTATGTAGAGTGACCCTGCAGATAATTGTATCAGTACCTGTGCTAATAAGCGTTTATGGAGATCAAAGCTGCATAATATTCCCAGACCCCTAAACCCCTGCATTGTACTAAGATTAAGTTAGTAAATACGTATCAGCTAATTTAAAGCAGTGCTATTACAAGGTTGCAGTTATGAAATAAAGAAGTCTTGAAAGCTTTGAAATTTGGCATCCAACCTTAACTCTGACCTGGTCCTGCAGCTCTCATTCCACTGAACATGATGGAGTGACAGTGAGACAGGAGGGAAGGGGTAATCTAGCACTTGAAAGTTTTGGTGTTGCTCTCTGGAAATGACCTTCCAAACCTTACACAAAGATACTTCAGACTACTTCAGAGATCATGTCATAATGACTTCTGTGGATGGCCTTGAAAAGAAATTAAAATTTAGAACATCCAGCCTTCAGTCCTGTTAACTCTCCTGCTGGCTGCTTGGCACAGCAGCCCCACTTCAACAGGATGGGTGAAGACTGGCACCATCTCAGCCTCACCAGGAGCTGCCATGGCCAGGGTGTTCCTGAGAGAAGAGAAAGATGTGTTTGGGAACCACATGCTGAGAGGCCACCCACTTTCTGTCTACAGTCAAACTGTAGTCTTTACCACCAACATTTTTCAAAGAAAAGAGCAATCCCAAGCCCAAAATATTGGCCTTAAGCATCTGTAAATGAAGTTCCAGAGACGCCAGTGCCCTTTTTCATCAGAGCATATCTCAGGATTGCAGGTAGGCACCTAAACCCATGAAAAAAGCAGGATTCCAGACACATTTTTCCCTTCAATGTTACCTATGACCTGGTTTCATTTTTTGTCCATCCAATATGTTTGCCTTTGTTAGATTCACTCTGAAGAGATGAACTCTTGTTTCCAGGGGACTTGTTGGCCTACCTTATGTTTGTGAGTGCTTCTCTCTGACACCTGTCCTCAGTACAGTAGCACTGCAGTATTCTTGGCTGTGTCTGCATCAGTAAATTTGGATATGTCCAGAACTAATCCCCAACACTGAGGTTGACCAATACAGAATGGCCCATATCCATACTACTAAACTCTTACTGACAAGATAGAGTGGTGACATGCAGACCACACTTTGGGAATCTTCCCTGACTGTGCTAACTCCCAAACTCTGCCTAAACTTGCTTGGGAAGATGCTAGTTGGCAGGGCCAAGACATATCAGAGACCAGTCTCATAGCCACATTCAATCAGACTCCAGCAACTGGGACTATTTGCTGGAGCTGTGTAATTTATCAGTACAAGGTTTTTTTGAATCTAGACTTTTACTGCTAAGAGCAAAGGTGGGACTTCTGTTATCGTATCTCTAGAACATCTCTGAATACTGCACTTGCTTTCAGAACCTTTTTTTTCTGGTGGGAGCTTTGTAGTATTTCTGCCATGATTTTACTGATTTCTTATTCTATGCACCTGTGTAAAACAATGTGCTGAAGAAGTGTAGCAGAAGCCACTCCATCTTTTAATTGTTGGTGGCATTAATAGTTCCTCCTCAAGTCACTGCTAAGGAGGAAAATGAGCCATCAAGCAAGAAACTGAAACACATTTATTCTGAAGTGTTTATGTTGACATAAATAACCCATAAGAAATATTTATTAAGTGTGCTATGAAATATGAAGACCTGAAAAGAAGGCCACAACAGATATTCAGCACGGAGGAATGCAAACCAGCTCAAACACATCCAATAAACTATCTTCCCCACAATGTATGAGCCACAGAGGGTCAGTAGTAGACAAACCATTTACCTTGACTCACATCAATACTTGTGAAACAGCTGCCTCCAATCAGTACAATAAAACCATCTGAAGAGGCAGAGAGTGGCACAATTACCAGCCATGCAAATCTGCACTACTGCCAGCTCCATGCATTTTGAAAATACCTCTGAAAACTATAACAGCAGACAAAGATGTAATTACCCTACAGCAAATATAGGCAAAGTTATCTCTTACTGTCTTACTGGCATTGATTTGGATATTTTGTTATTTGAGATGATCAGACATTGTCCAGTATTGCTTTTAACTTTCTTTTAAATATGAAGATATGTGGTATTTAAACTCTTTCAATTGCTGATGAGGAGCTAAAAATCATTTTCTCAGTTTTCTTTTTTTGTTCCCCAAGATTTTCACCTTAGAAAACAAGTAACAATGACAAGACATTGTATTTCATACATTATCACCCAAAAATACTTACTGTCATCTCTGATATATAAAGTCATCTGTTTTCCTAATCTGTCTTCCAAACATGATGCAGAAAATCAGAATTTTGTTGGAAAAATATCTGTAAAGTGAAAGTCTTCAGTCCTCTGGACCATTTGTAAGTGGCAGGGAGAGACTATTCATTACACCACCTTCTTTCTCAAATGACAGGACAGTCTGCTCAAACTCATCTATGATGATCTATATATGCACACAGATCGACAGCCTCCCTTCAGTGCCAGATTCACTGCTCATGCATTGATTGACACAGAGGGCTATCTTAGAAAACTTGCACCTGGGATCTGGTTGCCTTTGCCGAGCTATTCACAGAAATTCCTGTGGCCACCTTTTCCCTAGGGATTCTTATGACTTGCTTAAGAATTGAGCTGGAAGCCATATCAGTTGTTCTGGCAATGACATCCTACTCCCAGTCATGGTTTTGCTTGGCTGCTTCTCAATTTCAAGCTACGTTGTATGATGGACAAAGTTCCATGGGACACTCAAAAAGACAGTAGTGAGAAATGTGGTTTTGATCTCATCAAAGCAATTAGGTGCAACCCAAAACTGACTTCAAGGAGGTTCCTGGGAAATATAATCACCAGAGCAGGCTCTTGACCAGGTGATTTGTTCTAGGAGACTATATATGGCTCCATAGGCCACAACTTGATCTCCTTTATTCTGAAGGATATAAAATCAGGAAGTATTGGAAGAGTTGCCAAATGATGTTAAAAAGTCTTATTTCAAGAAAATTTGTCTGAACGATAGAACTCTACAGAGCAGATAAAATCATAATGGAAATTCAGATTACAATATCCCCAAATATCTTCGGCTTTCATTTGGATGCAGAGCCTTATATTACCTGGTCCAAATACTCTTTGGAATGTCACAACTGCAATACTGTGAGACCTCCTAATCCAACTGCTTTTCCTAGGCATTTCTGGAGCTCCACCAAATAGGGTGGCTGCATGGAAGCTATTACATTTTGCAGAGATTAACTGTGCTGAACATTAATGCAGACTTTCTTCCAGAAAATATTTGGAAACTGGTGTATTTGAAAAATTTCCTCCCCTGCTTTTAAAAAAATAATTTGATTGAAGGTTAAAAAGTGCATGTCTGTTATTCAAAGCCACACAAAGGGCATCAAAGCAGATGTCAGTTCTCAAAGGCATCCAGACAACTGTAGCAGGCATCATTGGAAACAATAACATTACAGAGAACTGTTTTATTATTTCGTTAATAGTAACAGTATAACAGCTAGGAAAACAGAATTCAGAAACCCCACAAAGCACCCATTCTAAAAGATTAAAAGATTTAGGTTCACTACTCCCGGCTTCCAGTATAAACCAGTTCATGCCATTTAACAGCAGAATTTTAACAGAGGATGAGGAAAGTATCTTTTTCTTTTATCACAGAATCATTTTGTGCATGAGCTGGTGCTGAAGCATGAAGTGTCCACGTGCCAGTGACTCTCACATCTCTCAGTGCTGGTTCCAGATCTTAACTCTCCTCCTATTAAAAATTACACTGTGTTTACAACTGGAATTTTTTCTACTTTTAGCACCCAGCCACTCGGTCTTGGCAGGGGGAGGCAAAATGAAAAAAAGGTGTCAGCAATTTAGAATACTATATTCTTAATCAGGTTTGCTCATTGTAATGGACTGAGTCACTGCCTCAGGGACCACGTAAGTGGCTATACATTGCAAGATTTTATTACTCAAAGGGAAAATTATGTTAACCTTTGGGTCTCCCTGCATTTTGGGAAATTATTGTCCATGTAAGTAGAAAATGGACATGGACACCAAGTCACAACAAAGTCCTGAAACTTGCCCTACAGGCATAATATTAATTTGTCCATGATGGGGATAAAGGCTAACCTTTCTACCCATTGTCTCTGTGGGAGGCACAACCCTGCTCTGAGCTCTGGTGACCACATTCTTCACAGATATAATAATGAGTTTTAACACATCTGTCACAATGACGGTATATAAATATGCACAATAGTCTGTTGCTGTATCACTGTACTGAAAGAGGGTATCACATTTGTTCCCTCTGCTCCCTATTCTTCCAGCACAAGGGCAGGTATTTACAGCTAGGACTTTCCTAGGCTACAAGTATTCTCACTTTCTATGCGCTGGTGGCACTTATGTCTCCTCTCTCCTGAATGATACCTGGAAGTGTAGTCTTCTCTTCAAGGGATCCAGTCTGGATTTACACCATGTGCCTAATCTTGTGCAGGGATTATACCCAGCACACCAAAAACCAGAATCAAGTCAGTAATGTCTTCTGCAGGATGCCCAGCCTTGCGGGTGGAACTCTTGCTAGCCGTCAGGATGACTGTACCTGCACGGAGCCTCAAATCAGGTTTTCATATCACCATGTAGATACAACCTGCAATTAACTATTTGCACATCTTCAGATTTCTTTTGCTCAGAACATATCCTGCATAAGCTGCAAAGTACAAATAAAATCTACTTTATGATTAAAGAAAAGATTTGTTTGCAGAAAAAAAGTGCTTTGCAAAATCAGATTTACTAGTTGTCTATGCATATTGAATATGACATTTCCAAAGAAAACAACCAGAGCCATAGAAGAAGCATACCACCAAGAACACCTGCACAAGAGAGTTTAAAATCAGATCATATGCCACTATAATGAACATTGTTTGTTTTCCATTATTGCTTAAATATGATGATAACCAATTTAGGGATTGACATAAACCCCATATTGTATTATTCTGAGGCTTTGTTAAAAGCAAAGAATGTGTGACCAAATCAAAGGCTTCACTAAAGCTAATAAACACAGCTTCAGTCATATATGTGGCCTTTATCCACAGCTTGATTAATATCACATTTAACCTAGAATAAGGCTGAGGTTATGAAGTGCTTTAAACAAAAGCCAGATTTGAAATAGGGTAGGGTGAGGGGAGTACTATGTTTAAATTAATAAAGCCATTGATCTGTCCACACACCAAACATTTGGAAATGTTAACTAATGGCATTAAAGCAGCTGTAAGCCTACGATTATTTAAATCCAAGAAAACACCACCTTTCTGATACACGAAAAGTCTTCCAAATTGTTCAGAGATTCAGCAAGCACTGAGACATGCTGAAGGAATCAGGGAAGAAAATGATTGAGGATTTGAGCTGCAAAAGGGGGATTTCATCCACCTATCTCTTCAAACAGTAATTAATTGCTTTCAGTACTTCATTAAAATGTATCATTTCAAAAGAGAAAAAGTTGATTATTGATTTTTAAAAAAACAAACAACACAACAAATTAGATTAACTTGACTTCTCAAAGGTCACAAGGTTTCTAAATCTGTTAACAGGCCCAGTGATGATTATTTAATGCCGTAACTATTTGTTATGTCTGTTACAATTTAACCCAAATCTTTAATTCATTAAAATGAGTTGTTCTAGCTCTGCTAAAAGTTCTTTCATTCCTTTCCAAATGCTCTCAGATTCCTCCGCCTTTTTTAACATGATAATCTAAATAAAATGCAGTTTTTGCTTTTCTCATCTTTATTTCCATTTCAAAGTTGAGTTTAGTACCCAAATCAACAACACATCTGCTATGTCTATTATTTTTGCCATTTCTTATCTCTCTGCTGAGATACTTCATCTTGTCATGGGTCATTTGAGGATAACAGTTCCCTGCTTTAACATGACTATTTGTTACAAATCTGAACTGACTGGGAATGATCACCATCCAGAAGTTAAGCAGTTACATCCATAGTGAGTAGCTATTAATATGCTGACCAGTCCAACAGCCTGGGGTTGCAGGGCAGATGTGTAATAGGAGAGCAAAGATTTTCTCACTAAAACAGCAGCTCCAAGAATTGCCATAAGAAAAGTTTCTTCTGCTTGAAAATTTCTGTCCTTCAGATAGAGGTGAAGTTAACAGAAAGTTTTAGAAAAGTCAACCAAAGGAATTAGTAATAAATAGCCAGGGGTAGATGACATTTGCCTAAAATCTTGAATACAATATTGCTGGACCCATAAGGAAAAATAAACTGCTGGGAGACAGTATGGACTTAAGGGAAAACCTGAGAATGCACATACAAGATATGAAGAGCCTGGCTTGCATCGGACACAGAGGAGGGCAGCAACTATGGCTTTTGGAAAGTCAAAACAGGTAAGTTCATCCCCAAAATGCCCTCTTCATTCACAGGTGCCTGAAGACATCCAAGAAGGGATAAGCACTCCTGCATGCAATGCATGTACTGCACCCAGCCACCCACAAACTTTTATGCAACTTGCATGGCTGTTTAATGACAGGCATTTGTACGTAAAGTCCACTGACTAGATTTGTGAAAAGTTGGTTAAAATCATAACTCAGATGCAATCAAACGGGTAACAACAGTCAAAGCTTTCACATGGGATCTAAACATATAATATAACATCCATTTAAATTGGGTGACCTGACTGGTTGTATAATTTGGGGGCTTTTTAAATTTCTAGTGTATTTCTGTCACTAACCACTCATCTATTTGGTGCACTAGAAATTAATAACTGGAAAAAAAAAGGAAAAATTCTATGCTTTCAGTCAAATCCAAACATCACTGGACAGATTTCATTACTAATGGAAGCCAGCATCCATAGTGCTCAGATAAAATATTAAAAATTTATTAAAAGCATCTCCTCGGAGTTGAAAGCAGAAAATACTTAATCAGTCCTGACAATCAAAGCATGATCTAGTGGAAACATACATAAGATGCATTCCAGCAAAGAAAAGATGGGTGGGCAAGTCTTCTTAACTTGGACTGATTTATCTCACATGTTTTGCTATGTGCGCTGCTCCATTCCCAGGTCTCTAATTGCACCTGTAGACACACTGGTACACAGATCATCCCAAGTGATTCTCTTCGCTCTCCTCTGTGAGAAGTTCTGATTGAGAAACAAACCCAGAAAACTGTTTAAATGGAGATGCCAGTATTTCACACATATTTCTCTCCCAGATTTGGATGAGAAAATGAAATAGCATAGTTTTGGGGGAGGGGGAAGGGGAATGAAAACAAACAATAAAAGTCAGTATGAAAATGTTGGAATATTTAATTTGAACATTTCAGTGTATATGACTCTTCCACATTTCCAAGCCTCTCACACCAAGCATGAAAGTACTCCAGGAATTTGCCAGGACTTTGCAGATCCCACATCACCCCATGCTTCATATGTTACACCGAACAGGTTACAGTACCTCCAAAATGATGAGGGAGGCACCACAAAAACCAGGTGTGAGTTCCTCCAAACCTTTACCAAACACTTGAAATGTACTATCTAGCATCTAACAATTTACCCAGTACCCAGCTATGTTCACACGCTTTCTCTCAGGTTTTCTTCTCCTAGGAGTCTTTTCATCTGTCGCTCCCTGATCAGCTTTCCCTATCCCTCCCATTCTTACTCCTTCCAATGTTTCCTGTTCACCACCCAAATGGGTGAACCTATAGCAAACCCATGAAGTGGATGTTGCAAGGCCGAAATAAATGGCAGTGGTGGGATGACCTGGGATTACAGGACATTATGGTGATTCACACAAAGTCCTTCCTTACTGTGCACTTTTGGCTGTTTCACTTGGAGAGCTGCACAAGACAGCTCTGATCACGTCAGTTCCCAATTCCATTTGTGCTCCAGCCTTCCCATACAGAGATTGGCAGCTTGACGGCTTTTCTCCTAGGTCTCCAGTTTCCCCATGATCCACCAAATGCTGTCATCTTCAAAGACCTTGGTGAGAACACTACTCGTCAAGAAGCTCTATCAAACTGAGACCAACTCCTTTTAATGTCTCTGCAAGCATATTCTTATTGCAGTATTAGCCAGGCTGCTGCTGAGTTATATCTTTTTATAGTACAACAGCCTGTCCCATCTATTATTTTTATTCCTGAAAGATGTTTGAGTCACTTTCACTCCCACTGGTGTTAAAATATTAAAATACTGATAATATATTTCATAAAAACAAAATTGTCATTTAAAAATATGTAATTTATATGCGTGGATTTTCAATGGATCTAGAAAATCAGTAGTGAAAATCTCCTTGACTTTCCAAGACAGTTCGGTTCCTGAGAATATAATTCCAAATCATTAACCTCAAATACATTTGTGCTATGAAAACAGGATTAAGTCTTAAACAGAAATCAAAAATCTTATTTCACACATTGCATCTAGTGATATGTGTATAATTTACTCTGAGAAATAGCTTTAAGGTACAGCTATAAAAATGTTGTGGGTGTGTGAGTGTTCATGGGTCTCTAAAAAAGACAAACAATAAAATTAATTATGTATTTGGAGGAAACAACTAAGAAGTAATGATGAAAAGCACTACAAAATTCTGCACATGGGAATAATTGTGGTCACAGGGAAAGTTGGAGGGTATTCTTTGAGAAATAATATGTTAATGAGTAATTAAAGACCCATTGAAGACATGATACATCAAATAACACACTAAAGGTTTTATGTTCAATCACCATGCCTCAACTTTGTTATTCACTGGCTTATGAATGACTAAATAGGCAAGTTAATGTCTTATAGACTGCTCTAATGCTGGTTTCAAAGAGTATCCATAGTACACTTGGCTCTGCCATGCAGCAATTTATTCATGTTGTGTGCTGGCCTGTTTACTGAGATGTTTTCTGTATGACTACACTGGTCTAACTCACCAAGCCTCAGCCTGGAAAAAAACTCTAATACTTAAAAATCTTTAAGAGGCTTAGCCAGAACTGATAGCTTTGATGATAGTTCCACCTCTGGCTCTGTCTGAGAACAATCAAGGACCCACAGCCATCCAAGGACAGAAGAACAAAGGATGCTGGTAACATTTTATGCGAATGCCTCCAGAGACAGCAAGCTGTTGCTTGGGGGAAACAACAGAGGAGCAGAAACTCTTTGGCACATCTCAGGGGTTAGCCTGATAGCCTAATGATCATGGCAAGACTGGGGCTCTAGGCAAGTTAAACATGAGAAAATCCACAGTTTCTTTTTAATTCCTTTTGGATAATATCTTGATGCCTACTACTAAACAACTAAATAGTGGGGTTTTGGTTTTTTTTTAAACAGGTTCTGGCTCACAAAATCCTGATGCAGGCTGGCAATCTGCTCTACCATCCCACCTGCCACAGCTGCAGGTCGGACCTACGGGTGTAGAAATGCTGTAGTTGAGATAAGAGTGAATACAATTACATTGTAAAAACAAAGAGTCACATAAACACTGAGTGGGTTATAAAGTGGTTGCTGTATATTTTATTTTCTCCTGCTTCTGACCCACACTCTCTCATCTTACTGAAATAAAGCTGTGCAGTGGGATGCACTTGTGAAAGAGCAAGTTCTAGTCAGAAAATCTGTGTCTGCACTTCATTGCTGAAACCTGAGCATGTTTGCATCTCTGACTACCTCATCAGGAATATAAATCAGAGAGTAGAAATGCTGCATGTTGAGGTTCACATCTATAACTCATTTTGTGGCCACAAAAATGTGGGCATACATTTGGCAGGTGCAAATTTCCAGACTCTAAAAATTGTGGGCCTTCTTATTTATCAGTTTCCATGCCATGCACAGGCTGGATGGGAGCTGGCTCTTGCCCAGCCCACTCACAGCTCAGCTGAGCTGTGTCACGTCTTTCGTCTCCCCTCAGCATGAGACTGGGGATTACAGCACCTTAACAGAAAGCTGAAAATAGACCCCCCAAATGCAGTCCTGTTTTCAGAAAATATCTTCTTTTTTTTTTTTTTTTTTTTTTCCTTTCACACACAGACAGCTATAGTTAATGAAAAAGCCTGGGCAGGACACACAGATAATTAAATATTTCATCATTCTTTTGATTTCAAAGCCTGAAACAAGAAGAGGTTACAGAGGGTTTTATGTAAAATACTTCAGATGGAGTCTAGCTCTATAAGAAAATACTGGGATGGATCCAGATACAGATGTGCTATCTACCCAGAAACTATTTGGCAAGTCAGTGAACTGTGATATTGTAAGAAAGTCTGGGCTTCAGTACAAGTTTTCAGAAAAGTGCCTGTTGGCTGAGCTACGATAGTAAAGCTGTTTATTGGCAGAGAAGTTATATGGGAAGCTGAAATGAAGACCCTGCTTCTTTTCCCACTGTGATTTTTTTCTCACCACAATTAATTTATTATAGATAGTTCAGTCCAGACCTTCTGCATAGTGGTTGAGGGACAAAGTCTAGACATAATTTATTGGCCAGTGCCTGGTGAAAACAGAATTGCAGCATCCACATTTTCCCTCTGTTTCTCTTTATTCTTCTGCCAGACACATCAAGTACACTATATGCGAAGTATCTGGTATGTGAGCCCAAACTGACCAAGGAAGGGTTTCCTTTGCTAGAACTGTCCTCTATCATATTGTGATATTTTTCCATCCTGTTGAACAGAAAATATCAAACTAAACAATAACATCAGGAAAATTTTGATTACTTAGTATGTTTTTTCTGTCTTTCACATGAGCCCATAAAAACATGCAGTTATGTTCATCAGGTTCCTCCATTTCATAATTCCAGTTAGATGGCTAGATGTTTTTATAACCACTGTACACATTGAAGAAGTAAAGTGCAGAGCAGGTAAATGACACGAGCACAAGATATCAACAACAAATTCAGGAACAGAAACCCCAAAACCTGCCTGTATTGTACAGGGGACTACTTTGGTATTGCAGAGAAATATCAGAGTAGCAAGCACTGTGGTATGGAAAGAGGCCAAGAACAGCAGAAGCTTGGCACTTGGAGGGTCTCCTTCCCATCTTCAAAATGCTTTACAAATATTAATTTGACAATTCGCTAAACAATCTTTAAAAGAAGCCCTAGTATAGGTCTGTTCTAAGTGGGAAGACAGCTGGGATTGAGAGTCTGCTCCGGGTTTGCCAGTCAAATCAGCAGCATAGATGAATTTAAAACGAAGTCTTTCTGCATCCCAGGGCCACACTGCAGGAAATTATATAACCCCACTTGCTGTGGGGACAGAAAAGACCACTCTTTTCCATGCAGCTGGAGCTCTGAAACCTTGTCCCCCCACCAGCACTGGCATGGAGATCTATGGCAGGTCCCTGCTCACTCCAAGGCCTGGGGGTATGTCAGGGACTGAGGGGGTGGGTGCCACAGCCTGAATCCAGTCTAGAATTGAATTCGGAGTCATTCCCTCGATTGTGTTTGCCTAATTAGTCCAAAGATAACGCAGCTCTAAGACAGGGCAGTGGTCTCTGTTGCTTTTACCCTTAGCCCAAGCAGTGGCTGGGGGCGAAACGAGCAGGCACAGGAGCACAACCTTTAGTCTGTTGCTCCACCAAACTTCAATCAGCAATGATGGTGGCTGGGGGAGAAATGACCCCCCCTTAACCTCCGGGCTGCAGTGGGGTTGCATGTCTGCCAATCAGGGAAAGTTTTATTGTTCCATTATAAAATGGGTGTATTTGGTGTATAAGCTACTGCAAACGGCTAAAGATTGCTGTGATAAGGCTGGTTCACAAGATGGGAAAAAAAACTTGGCTATAAATAACAGTGTGGAGTATCCAGGCTGCTCAGTTCTTGACAAGAACACTTTCAAAAGCTTCTCCAAAACACTGCTGCTCTCAGCTCAGCTAATCATGCCCCAGGATTGATATTGGCACAGGGTCCCACCTGCCTGCTGCACATGTTCCAAGCTCCTCTCACCTGCTCAGCAGCCCCACAGTGAGTCCAAACTCCTCTTCAACATCTCTTGCCCACCCACCAGCAGAAAGCCATCCTTCTGTGCTTTTTAGGTCCTTGTTCGCACCTCTAATGGAATTGCTCCTTTAAAAAAAAAAAAAAGAAAAAAATACTATGGGGCCACTTTCAGCTGTTCCTAATTCTCACCCAGGCAGAAACTCAGCATTAATTCAGTGGAAGAGTCATTGGAGCAATAACTTACAGAGAAATAATCTAGATGTTTTCACATGGTGCTTTGAAAAAGCTGATGTTGAGATGTCATTAACATGTTTGTGAATACAATCAGGTGAATATGAAAAAAAATAAATTAGAAAAAAAAAAAAAGTATATTTCTGGGAGAAGCGTAATAGCAACCCTTATATAAATATGCACTCAAGTCTAAGTGATGATACAGAAAACAGTAAAAGTAGTTACTCAAAATAAAGCAAAAACCTTACAAGGAATTTCTCCTAGCCACCTTTCCCAAGGATCTATAATACTAGTGTATAGTGGCTGCAGTGAGACTTGACCTAGAGGAAATAAAGAGTCAAGAATTGTAAATTTACAGAACAGATGATAATCCCTGAATATCCAATAGTTTATTTACAGTTTTAACTTTTTTACAACTGTTTGAGCACCTCAAGTCTAACTCTTTCATGCAGAATTCAGAAGCAGCAGCATGGACTGCGAAAAACATGAGAAAGAAAAGCCCTAGCATTAAGGTGATCCAGAAGTAGTTAAACAGTAAATTTATCAGAAGATGGTTCATTGAGTTTACTAAAATATTCAGAAAAACTGAGGACAAAAGCAAGCTGCGGATAATTGGGGAAAAAGGTATGACTCAATAAGCAACAAATGGCAGCTGAAATTCAGTGTAGACAATATAAAGTGATGCATATATAAAAGGAAATAATGATTACAATGGAAGAGAAGGGACTTAAGGTTATCACAGGTGTCTTGTGAAAACATCAGATCAGTTCTCATTAGCAGTCAAAACACCCCTGATTTTTAGGTTAGGGAAACTAAAATACAGAACTTAATTATTTTGGTGTAGAAGTTCCCTCATCCACCCAAACACTAGATGCTGAGTGCAGTCTTTGTTCCCTTGTCCCAGTATGGCTATAAGTAAAATAGAGAGATTCAGAGAAGGGCAACAATTATCATCAAAATTGTGGATAGTACAAAGAATGGCTGAGAGGACCAGGAACCTCAATCTACAGACATGATGATTTAGGGCAAATATGGTCAGAACTTATAAAATCATAAGTGGCATGAAGAAGGTAGGGATTGAGCTTAATCGTCTTCTTGAACACCAGAACCAGAAGTCTCCAAAGCAGCTAGCAGAAACCATGCTGAAAATTAAAAACTTAAAAACTACATTTCCTTCACACAGAAGACAGTAGTCCTCCAGTGATTTTGTGGTTCCTAGTAGTTTACATAAGTTGCAGAGAAGAATAGAGAAGCACATGAAAAATCAACCCACTAAGGGTTAATAAATACAAACCCACATCCATTTTAGAAAGCTTCCTGAGCTGGAAATAGTCAGAGGATGAGAATAATATTCATACATGCTTGTCCAGACCATGTTGAAGAGAAGATACTGATCTAGACAGATCTTTGGGCTGGCAAAGTATTCCTGTGGTTATGATAAGTTAAGATAAGTAAGCACATCTCACAAGGCTTTCTAAGATTTTGGGGAAAAACAACAAAGGGACAGATTTTCACAGTGATAGAAGTGTTTAACCCCATTAAAAAATAATCTAATCCTAAACACTCAAGCCCAAAATATATATTTTGTCTCTTGAAAAACTCAGTCTGAAGTCAGAACAAAACAATGATATGACCCAATGTAAAACAGTGACCCACAATGCTAGTGTAAGTGAATGTTATATATCCCAAATGAGTGTTGAGAATTTTTGTTAACTACCATATTATTCACACACTGGCCATAGGAATGTCATATGCATTCCAATAGACTGCTTCTACAGAATGGTGAGATCTTTTAATACAAATAGAGAAATATATCTCTTTTGTTGGAAAGCACTGCTCATGTCCTGCCCTCAGTAACAAATGTCCACCCATCCAATTACAGTAGCAAACACAAAAAAAAAACAATCTTGCACTTCCATGGATATAAAAATATGTGATTACTAATCTGAAAGCAGCATATAGGTGGGTGTTCAAAGGTGACCTAACAATAATAGAAACCAAGGTATAATATTCTCTCTGTAGATTAATATCTGACCTGTATTTTATTCTTCTATTCTTCACTTGTATTTGAAGAAATTATTTAGGTAGCCTGACCTGGACAGTAACATCCTTGTCATTATTGTCATCACTTGCCTAATCACATCCCTTTTGCTCTGCAAGTAGCACAGAAGCTCCACAACAATTCTCCACCTATTCCTGTCCTTGGCTTTCTAGCTGATTTCATGCTGATCAGCCCAGCCTCATAACAAAATCCTCTGTAATTCAGCAGGCTTCTCTGCTTGTGTGTTGGCTGAAGTTCCCAGTTGAGCTCCTGAATCATGAAAATCCTGTCCAGTTTCCTCAAAGTTTAACTAACCCATTCCTCTTCTTTAATACTAAGCTCAACAAATCTATTCTGTGTATGTCTTTGTTTTTTATTTCAGCCACTAAATCTCTAAAGCTGACAAGGATTTAGATTTTTGGACAGGCTTTCAGACTATTTTATTTCTTCATTCTAAACACCATAGTCATATGTACTTCACAATTCTACTGAAGAAATTAAGTGTCATCTTTAGTAGTAGTTTTTGTTATTGTTACTGTTATATCTGTTGTCAGGAGACTCAAAGTTACTTGTGATTTTCCATTTCTAACTCTATCTTCATTGTTGCTACCAAACACCACAAACTGACCTAGAATTAATAAGGAGCCATGGGTATTTTTCCTAGTCACACACACTTTCTGTTGATGAAGTATCATTTGCAATTTCAGCCTTTTGCATTCTGTGAAAATCACCTGCCCAGTCACCAGGTTCAGAAGACACTGGAATTCATTAAATCTTATCCTCATTTCTTGATTTCCAGTGTTCTAATACATTAACATCAAATACTTTCAGACAGCTCATTAGAAATCATAGAGACACATAGAGATTTTCTTGAGAAGCTCCACCAGGAGCCTTTGTATCAGGAAAGCCTAGTCTTGTCCAGCCTTAGGGAAACCTAAGAGATGCATACTTGTATTTCCAGTCCTGCTGAGATGTCTCCAGAATTCCTAAATGGATCTTCTGTGGTCTGAAAGGGGAATCATCTGATTGTCACGAAAAATCGTAACTAAGGCACAATGAGAAATTTTACCAGAGAGTTTCTGAGAAACAGAGGTTTTGTCAATTTACCACACACATCCTAAAGGGACTTCATTACATGATTTTACAATTAAGGAAAAAACATCAAAACATATTGTCATATTCAAGTTAAAAACAATAGCTTGTATTGAGAAGCATCTGTTTTAAGTTAACTACAGATGTGAACTGTTAATAGAAACCATGACTATTATCATTGGTGTTTTTGTTTTAGCTCACTTTGTATCACAGAAAACTTAACTGATTCAGGCATCTTTTAATAAAGTTGATCTTAATCCAATTAGGCAGAAAAATTTTGATATTTTAAAGAAATGGGTATAGTCTGGAGCCCTTTCAAGTATAAAATTTTCCCTAATGTCTTTTGAAATACAAGCCATTTTTATCTGTATAGTATATGAGCTATATGGCTGCTGTAGACACTTTGGGTTGTTTTAACTCTCACAAATACCTATTCTATATCATTCTTACTTTTGGAGCTATTTCACATGCAAACTAGCATAAGAAATGTAGTAGAGCACTTGATATTCCCCCACGAGCAATTTGCAAGAATAAGAAAAAGAAAAGCACTCTATGCTTTAGCCAGTGTCAAAGTGCACAGTCACTGGGAAGAACGAGAGAAAACTCATGCAACACAAAGTTAGTCACAAATGAACACATGGACAAGTTTATGAGAGCACAGAGAATGTAGCAAAAGGGCAAAATGCTGTTGACCAGACGCTTTTAGGAGCCTGTGGCAAATCTGCAAAGTAGCTTGAGAGAACTTAAAGAGAAAATATCTTTTATTGAATCAATAGGACTGCATGCAGCAGTGCGTGTGCACAGAAAAGTGTTGATCTGGGGCACTGGTATTTTTTATGTGTGGTGTTACTAAAACAGTACTATTTTTACATACTCCAAAGACCCAGCAAAATTATCTCAGAAGAATAAAAGAGCATTAAAATGTATTCAACTGCAAGAGATGCATCATATATGTGCAATGTAGGTTTTCTCTTGATGGCCGTAAATCACTACTCAGTAGGCTAAAAAAAAAAAAAAAAAAAAAAAAAAGAAACACTGGAGAAAGATTAGGAATGTTTTCTTTTCTGGAAGCAAGGCATCTATCTGTCAAAGCTTTTAATTATTTTTTAAAAGGAGATGAACAAGATACTCTAAGAAAATAAGAGTATATTTAACTAACATTATTAATGGACACTTAATTAAAGGAAAGTTGTTCCCCATTTGATTTTTTTTCTAAGTCAAATAAAATTCAAGTGGGTTTTTTTCCTTTCCTTCTAGCAGACCAGTAAGTATTCATATTTTTGAAACAAGTAATCATTTTTAGAAGAGTATTTATAAGGTGATGTGTTTAGTTTGTAAGAATTTCCAAGTTATTTAACTTCTGTTGAAGGCAGCATAGAAAAAGATAGGCAAAAGATAACCTAATTACTTCTGTCACAAACCACTATGTATTAATACAACTATTAACTGAAACATTTTTAACACCTGGTAAACAGCAATTTCCTACTAATTCATTCCAGGCTGAGGTGGTAGCTTGTAAAATGCTCAAATGTAGGTAACAGCTGACAATGTTTCATAAACTATAATGCTTTGCATGTTGGGAGGGTGGGTTGCTTGGTTCATCATTGATAGAGTAGAAATAGTTCCCCTGCACACTTTCAATGGCAGGACTAGAATGCAAACAAAAATTTTGTTCGTTTGAAGCTCCCAAAAGCTTACTGTGAGGATTTCTGTAAGTGTTATACAGTGAAATAATTTCTACTGTCTTTTTAAACTTCATATCATAACCTTGCTTGTCTGCAGCCAACATACAAATCCCAGACATATAATGAGATGTGTTTCTCAAGGACTGTGATAAAAATTTACATTTTTTGAGCAAACAAGTTTCTTCCACATATGAAAATGCTTAAACAAAAATTTAATGACTGGATCCAGAAACTTCCCTTTAGGCCACAGAAAATTACTTTAATCTGTGAATGTAATTTGCATCCATCAGAAGAAAAAACTTCTTGGTCAATAGTACAGTTAGCCTAAAATGTGGCTTTATATTTGTTTTGCTTTAATGGTGCTTGTCTCTGTCCTGCAAGGACAAATTAATGCCTCTCTCTGCTCAAAAAGATGGTTGACTGAACAAAGGTGTTTATTGGTGGAACATTAGTTAATTTAACAATACTTTCAACTAGCCACACGGTATCCCTGATGAAAGGTTAGTCTGAAAATACTATGCAAAAGCATAGTTTTAATTCTGTTTTACCAATATGACCTGAAATTCTTCACAGAAATAGTTATGGGAAAGGAGATGCACATTGAAAAAGAGTTCAAAAATAAACAGTTTAATAGCCCTATACCTGTTTAACAGTATCATACAGTGTGAAAGACATCTGGCAATTGAGACCAGATGTCTTTCAGGGATGTGGTGATAAGTACAAACTCAGCCAGATTGATGCTCCAGGATAGGTGGTAAGAAATTAATAAACCCAAGGTGCCTACTTAGCATGATTATCTAAAACTAGACACAGACACCCCTAAGCATTTCAGACTCTGGCACAAACAAGATGTCATTATTTTATCTTGTTTAAAATATGCATTGACCAAGTGGAAGGCAGAATGGGCTCTTTAGCTTATGAGACTTGTTCTGAACATTTATTTATTTTCAT
The DNA here is from genome assembly GCF_018691265.1 of Tyto alba. NCBI lineage: Eukaryota > Metazoa > Chordata > Aves > Strigiformes > Tytonidae > Tyto > Tyto alba. The sequence continues at coordinate 20,341,551 of NW_024881282.1, read as the reverse complement.
GTCAGAATCCTAACAAATGTATGTTTAGGTAGCACTGTGGCTTTAAAACTTCCAACTGTCACATAATAAGATTACAGGTTTGTTAATTTTATATTATAAACATAAACAGAAGGAAAAAACAAACAAACAACAACAAAAAAAAAAAAACAACAAAACAAAACAAAACAAACAAACAAACAAAACAAAACAAAACAAAACAAAACAAAACAAAACAAAAAAAAAACAGGAAAACCACCCAAACAAGGAAATGATGACTGTTCCCACCCTTCCTCTCCACATGTGGGTTTTCCACCCCCCTCAGGGCTGGGGTGGGGCAGGAAATGTGGATCTGAAGTAGGGAAGAAATCATCTCTTCGAGTGGAGATAAGGAGGCGTTTGATGACAGATGTTCCCATGGAGGGGTCTCTATGTTGCAGGTCAGTTCCAGGACTGGATGGCAACAATGTGCAGGGTTTCAGCTGAGATGTTCATTTGTCAGACAGAAAAAAATACAGGGATAAAAGAATGGGAGGAAAACCACTTTCCTTGAACCCTTTATTCTTTCCATGCTAATAATCACTCTAAGTCAATGTGTTTATGCTGATTGATTATATTAAGCAAGCAGTACCCAGCTTTGTTTTGCCCATGAATTGGAGTTTACGATATAAGACAAACAGGCCACTAATAGGGAGGCCTTCATGCAGGTAAAGCGTGTTGATGTTAGTGAACTGCTCTTTAGTTGGTTCTACTCAGGAACGTACATGTATCCATGACCCAAGTTAATCTAATAATTAAGTACCTTCCCAAACTGAGATGGAAATACTCAGTGCCACAGTTTTTGTCATAATGATGATGACAAAGGAGCTTCAAAAGAGCAAAGTGAACATTTTAAAGTTCACACACACTAAATAAAGTGCACCAAGCAGGACATTTGACACTAAAATCTTCACTAAAGTCACCTTCTGCCCACAGTTCATGAAAAGTGGTCTTATATGATAGGATAAGCCAGCAAGCAACTGTGAAGTCTTCACACATGTAAAACCTCTTAGTCTCAATATGTGCTCCTCCAGAGGAGTTTTGCTTTAGCAAAGACAGCAACATTGACCCTAACACCTTGGCCAGGATTTACAGAGGAAAATGAAAGCTTTTTCCACTTAAAGGTCCTATCAGCTGCACTGGCAGTAAATTCCTCATCATGGAGGGAATCCTATAATCCTACATAATAAACCTTTTACAGAGTTTAATCTCCATCATGAAACCATTCATATGCAAGGATTGACCTTCTGCCAGTCTTTAGAGAAATCGAAGTTATATATTATAAAATCAAGCTATGTCAAGCTAGAACTAATATTAATTCTCTAGTTCTTATCTTTTTTCTTCTGAAAGCACGGTAATTATTGTGTGATGGGTCCTTTTGCTGTTGTCAAATTAGTTTTCTCATTCATCTAGAAGTCCTTACATATTAGTGCCTAATAACGGCTTTTAGTTCCTTTGAACTTCTATATACCTATGACCAAAAAATATTTCAGTTTCCAAAGAGACTGTCACATGGCTAGGCATTAATCAAGCACCTCTTCAATGATTTGTAAAATGCTAGGTCACCATCTAACTGTCACCTATCAAATTTTTTGTGGTCACTTTCCACCCCAATTATTGAAATTTGCATTATGGAGCACAGGTGACACAAAAAGCCCATTTCCACAGCCTTGCAGGCCATCAAATAGGAAAGTTAGAATGCAAAGAGATAAAAATTTCATCACCATACTGATTCGCTGTTCCAGATTAGGTTAATTCTCCTACCTGTGATGCCTCTTAATAAATGGTAATTATTTAATATCTCTATAAATATGAAGTATTAAAAAGTATAAAATAAATATTTTTAAGTATTTTTTTTTAATATCAAAATATCACTAGGTACTCTTAAGTAGCCATCACTTCCTCATCACACTCTAATTCTTATAATCATCACACTAAAACATACTTGAGAGATGACAGCTTTAGAACCTCAGTGCTTGAAGTGTGTTTCTAAGTACCCTCTGCATTAAATACATCATCTTTACTGAACCAACAGCTGAAGCAACTTTTGAACAGCATCTGTTAGTCTGGAGTGGGAATATTTATACTGGTCTTTGCATTGCAGTTATTTCTAATATTAATGCTATGAACCAATTAACTATGCAGGGCAAACGTTTTGTAGTCTATTCTCCAGGATTGCTGCTTACAGCATCTCAGGTCATTCCTGATGTGAGAGTGCAGACTGCTAAGGGATATAGAAAGAAAGAAGGATAGACAAAATGTGGTCAAGGCTACTTTGAAAAGAAGTATGATTAAAGCATTTAGTAAAGGTCCTAGCAACTGATATACCCTATACAATATGGATGACTTGTGAATTTGAGCATTTCCACATGTGCTGGGCAGCTGGCACATGTGTCATTCTGTGCCTGCTCAGAATTACTGGACTGGGGAAATTTACTCTGTGAGAAGGGAGAAGAACATAAGCAAAACTCTCTCAAAAAATATAACCATCACTGATTAAACTTAAGGTTACTAGGGAACTATAATAAGATGACATTAAATAGTCATTGACTCATTTCCCAATGAGCAATGAAAACTGAAAGGTTTACCATATGCCATTAATTTAAACAATATCAGAGGGGCCTCATAAGAATGAGAAATGACTACCATGGGCAATTTGTACATATATTGTCAGGTTATTCTTGAATATTGAGATTTTTTCAAACAAGAGGAAAAAAATATTTTAGAAATTCTCTTTTGTTACTAAAATATTATTTTCTTGAACTGAATTCTAAGAGCAGAGGAGATATCATTTGCTCTCACCCCAGGTAGGTAATTACCAGGTTGAGACCATAAATATCAATAAGTCAACAATTAAGGGAACTAATATTGAGTTTGATTTACATATATGCGGACCAGATTCTTGGCTTGCATAATAATCAGCATATCTCTGTCCAAATAAGTGCTATCAAGCTGGTTTGATTTAGAGCCATTGGAGACTGAGACAATGTAGACAATAGCTATTTTTAGAAGGCATTCTTCGGAAGAAACCATTATGATGAAGCCAAATTCTACACCCCTTACTCAGATGCACAGTCCCAGTGGGATTAAGAGTAAGAAGAGAAAAATGTGGCCCATCTTCTGAAAGTTATGTCTGAGAGCTGAACATAAATTTTGATGCAGCTTAATAACGATCACATTTGAGCTACATACACACATGTTTAAAACACCATAGAAGACAGATTAAATTTTAAAAGCAGTGGTGCTTGAAACACAAGCAGGCCTGAGCCGAAAAGATAAGAAACAATCCAGGGCATAGATGTTAACATTGTTCTCCCTCTCTTACTCGACAGCTGCTTGTCTGAGGATCTGTCATATGGAAAATATGTGAATGCGATGAAACATCTGTTAATATATCTCTGCTCCCACCCAGCTCCTTAAAAGCAAAAACTGTAGGCTTGTTACTATTTTCAATAGTGCCCAGACACTTGTTCTGTGCATTGTAGGATGGGGATGGGGATGTCTTGGTACTGGCTGCCTGCTTGGGGCTGGAATGGCAGCGCACTGCAGTCATCTCAGGCATGCAGGGTAATACAAAGACAAGGTCTTAAAACAGTGTGTAATCCTAAAAAGTGCCATTCCAGAGGATTTCAATTTATGAATACTTAGCATGAGGAGACCTAAATGCACAGGCAGCTAGTTTAGTTTGCAGTATGCTCTAGCTAGGGAACTAATTACTAGCCCAGCTGCTTCTGTTACCTCTTTTCATCTTATTAGACAGCCACTTTCCTGATCTCTTGCATGTTGACAACACATGGCGTTCATACCTGCTGGAGACACTGACAAATTATTCCTGGCATTTGTTATTATTACTTTGTTTCTTTACTGGAGAAACTGGGAGAGTGTCAGCAAACTGGGTGCAATTAGGAAAAAAACAAGGAGGCTCCTTTTTCAGATAGAAAAGGGAAATAAGAGTCCAAATGCTTGTTTCTGTTGGCTTTAGCAATAGCCAGGCAGCTTCACAAACTTAATAAAATGTGCTCCCTTCGCCTTAATGCCTATAAAATATACACCCCTGTACAGAAACAGCAATCTCACATTAGACTGAGAATGCAATGAAAAAAGTATATTGGTTCAACTGAGCATTATTTTTCTACTGACAGACAAGGTTCTTTGCGTCATTTCAAAATCTAATACTCAGTATATTCTCATTTGTCTGTTTTGTTTTGTGGTTTTTTGTTTTGTTTTTTTTTTTTTTTTTTCCTGTCTGTAAACGCAGCAGTAGGAAAGTTTAACCATACTAGGAAATTTTAATTTTCAACCTGAAAATGAGATGACAATCTGTCTCAGTTGTTGTCATGATCTTCTATCTCAAGATGACATGTTTATTCTTGGGCATTTACACTGTGGTAGAGAATATCATAAAGGAGATGTTATAAATGTTAGTTTTGATTGAATATGACACTGCAAATAAACATGCCAATACACTCTATAACTTTGTTGTCCTCTTTCATCCTCTCAGTGCTGCAGCTGATACCTCTAGGCACCTGCTGCCAATAAGTCCATAAAATGGTGTGGACATCAGACAAGCATATATGAAAATGACCCATGAATACCAGCTAATAAGAACAGAATTTAAATATGAAACCATAGTACCATGAAAAACAATGTAAAAAAAGCTCTGGAAAAAAAAACAGTTGATGTTCACTGCAAATTTCTCTGCTACTGAGAAGTCATACCCTTGTTTAAAGAAGAGACCATATAGCAACAGGAAGAGAGAATGGCACAAAGTATCTATGATCATCCTCAGATTGGCCATGAAAGATTTCTTATAAAGAGCAGTCTTCATTGTGCTACTCCCACTGTAAAATGGGTGTAGAGGCAAATCTCATACAATGACGAAGGTGGAAAAATCATAGTAAATCTCCATGTCAGTGCCTTTTGTTTTTACTGCTTTGGATGTGCATTTTGCAGAGCCATAAAAGCATGGAAAAACCTACCAAACAAGCAAATGCACTTCTTTAACCCTTTGGCACTGGGCAAGTAGTGTCTGGAAATCTTGACTTTTAGTGTCAAGGGTATCAAAACAAAACAAAAAAAAAACCCAGCTCACAGCTCTTAAAGTCTGGCAGGAGAAGTGGATAACATAAAAGCTGTGAAAATGAGGCTAGCTAGACAAAAATAAAGGATTGGCACTAGAAAATATTAGGTCTCTGACTAATTTTTGAACAAATACAAATGAAGTTGCACTGTTTCTGCTTTGCAAAAATTGTATTTAAAGCAGAAAATGAAGTATTTGTCTGACTGCAAACAAAACAGCAGCAAACTAGTTTTCATAAGTTGTTGTCTTATTGTCATGTTCCCCATTCTAATCAAAGAAAAAGTTCCAAATAAAATGACGTCACAAAGTGTTTCTGAGTCTTATTAGGTCACTTTCTTTCCCAAGCTTGAAAATCCAGGATTCAAATACTTTGGACACCAGGTTTTCAGAATAAGAACAGAGATAAGTAATCTGTATTTTGACATTAAGTTATGAATAAAGAGAAAATTATCTAGTGGGCTCCTTTTAGCTCTGACACAGTCATGATAGTTTTCCAGGTGCTCAGGTAGAATCAATATAATCATGTCAAATAAAACCAGTAGATAATTTGGTGCAATACTGAATATTTACATATTCATAATATGACTAAATATAGGTATATATTTTTACATATACATGTGTGTATAGGCACATATGTTTGTAAATCAAGTCCTTGATTTTATCAAGATATTTTGCATGCCTTGTACTGTCCTTCCCCTATATTGTTTTGGTCCCTGCGATTCTCATTCTAGGAATTCTCCTCATCTCCCATAGGTTGATAGGGGTTAATTCAAGATTATCAGGGTGGCTGGACATGTGGCATTTGTAAAATCAAGTAACCAGTTTAACTTGCACCTCTGAGCTTGGCTGTGTCCCTTACTTGATGGCTCTGACCATGCACGTGGTACTTGTGGGAGGTCCAGGGCTCCGGAGAGTACCACTGCCCTCTTTCCTTCATTTGGAGCACTCAAGTACAAAATGCAGCAAAAGAGGCTAACTTGGCTAAATACATCAACCAACCAGAAAGAAGCTGTTTGCTAGAAGGGGAGTGAAACTTAATTCAGGCACCCTGCTGTCATACTGATGCCCTAATTTCTAAGCTAGCACACACCTTGTGCCTTAGTTCTTGGACCACATCTCCAGCTGTGGCCCTGGGTGAAGAGGGACGTAACTGCTACCCTTAGAACCAACTTGGTCCCTTTCTGAATGCCTCCAGTGTGCTGAGTAAACTGCCATGGGATGAGGACCCTCAGGAGATGGCTGGGTTAAAGGACCTCTTGGTCTGTCCCGGCACTGCTGATGGAGGTTCTGGGTAGTGAAGGGAGCAGGTGGCAACACCCATGGGCCCCATGGGGGACCTTTGTGAAGCAGAGGGCATTGGGTGGCTTGCAAAGGCAAGCGAGCTGGTGGGCTTTCCCAAATCAAAGTGTCTAAATCTATCTACAGCACTAAATCAAGCAGATCAAAATTATGAATGCAGTTCACTGTTTGTGAAATGAGGATAGCAAACACATAATTACTTGAAAGAGCTGTTATAAGCACTAATATGTGAAAGTTTGAGAGGAGCTCAGATATGGGGACAGAAATCCCCAAATGGGGACCATTTATGTAAGAATGCTGAAGTACAATTTCTAATGCTCACAGCAAGAATAATCTTCCAGTTCATTCTTCTTTCAATGCCTTACCTGTCCGGTGGAAAAAAAAAAAAGTTTTGGCCATACTTCCACATGTAGAGCTTCTTCCTTTTTTTCCCAGGCAGAAGAGTAAGACTGTTTAGTTCTGTGGTTTTTGTGTGTGTCACTAAAAAAAAAAGAAGAAAATAGGTTACAGGAACTGTGACTACAAGATCTGCAGGTGTGTGTCCCATGATCATAGACAGAGCAGCTGGAAGGTCAGGAAATTGCTGGTTTCAAATTTGAAGAGGCTGCATGATAAATTCAAACTAAAATTAAGCCATCTCTCCCTGTGATAAAAATTGAAAACATTTGTTAAACCTGCAAATCAACAGATTGCATATTTTACCTGAACTGATTTTGAGCTATGTGGGTCTTCCTTCAAATTACATTTACATTAAAGGTCATACAGCTATGGTGTACCTTTTTGTTCTTTCACCTTTCTGCCTTGATGACTACTGCAGTTGCTGTAGGTACCAGAAGACTAAATAAGAGGTACAATGATCTTTAAAGGAGCCATGCAAAGTTCAGATACAACTCTTGTAAAAGTATTTCCAATCCAGAAAGTAAACTAAGAACTTGATAGTGTCAGGGAATCCAAAGCTCAAATGCAGTTGAGACTTGCAAGGGATGTCAAGTGCAACATGAAGAGCTTCTACTACTATTTTAATAGGAAAAGGCTGAACAAGATAAATATGAGCCTGTTGATGAATGAGGCACATGATTTAATGAGAGTGGACATGGATGAGGCTGACATACTCATTGCTTTCTTTGCCTCGGTCTTCAACCAACAAGGTCTCCCAGGCCTCCATGCTTATTGAAAGGGTTCAAGAAGGGAAGAACTGCCAGCAGCAGATAAGGATCATGGAGTGACATGGAGTACTTGGGAGCTCCCAACTCACACAAGTCCTTGGGACCAGATGGACTGCATCCAAGAGTCTAGAGGCAACTGACTGATGTCCTTACAAGACTGCTCTCTATCATCTTTGAAAGGTGGTGGAGATCAGGCAGACCTCCTGATGACAGGGGAAAGGCAAACATTGCACATATACTTTAAAAAGGCCAGAAGAACAATCCAGAGATTCACAGGCTGTTTGGCCTCACTTTGGTTCCTTAGAAAATGATGGAGCAAGTCCTCTTGGAGCAAATTCCTGGGCATAGGAAGGAGAAGATGAGTGGGAACAGCCTGTATCGATTTACCAAGGGTAAATCATGCCTGACAAACTGCATTGTCTTCTGTGAAAAAAATCACCAAGTTTGTGGACAAGGGGAGAACACTAGATTTCATTTACCTTGACCGTAGCAGGGCATTTGATGTCTCTCCCCAGTATTCTTGAATCCAAGTTGGGACAAATGGTGGGGGTGAGTGGACAACCAGATGGATTTAAAAAATGGTTGCTTGATTAGTTTCAGTGGGTAGAGATTAGTGGGTTGTACTCAACTTGGAGGCCAGTAGAAGTGGAGTAATGCAGGGGTCTATCCTGGGACCTGTCGTGTTTAACCACTTCATGAATAGCCTGGAGGAGGCATCAGAATGTTTGCAAGTCATGTTTACAGCCCAGCCATGCTCATGAACATAAACAGCAATCCTCTTTCAATTAGAAGGAAAATATTTTCAATGCACCTGATCTAGAGGCAGCAGTCCTTCCTTGTTTCAAGCTCTTTATCCTATACCTCATATGACCATTTTCCCATCCTGTCCCTGCCCTTATCCCTTCCTCAACCTGTCACAGTTTTCCCTGTTCCCCATTCCATCTTTTCAGATTTTGCCTTATTTTCCCCTGGTCCCAACACACCTCTTGTCTCTGTTCCCTAACCAGTGCCTCTCCCTGCTCTACCCCTTCCAGCCAGGCTCCCCCTGAAACATCCACATTTTCTCCTTCTCTAAGTTTCTGAGCTGCAACCAGAAAAGTGTTGAGAACACAATACAGGCCATGCCCTGGGTTTACCCTTGTGTCCCCTGAAAAGCATAGTAATTTGTCCCAGGAACAGCCCCACACAGACACTGAAGCTTCAGCCTGGCCCATACTTGATGCACATGGAGTCTTCAGAGATGCTGGTGCTGACCTCTGACAAACACGTGGAAATGGTGTTTCTGGGAGACACCAAAAAATTAAGGTTGGGTTGGTTTTCACAGGGTTTGGATTTCACTTTCAATGTTTGCCAGATAAAACAATTTGGCCAAATCTTAGACACGGTAGAGATACTTAGTGGAAAGTCTGTATAACATTTTATTATCACTAGGACATCCCTGACTTCTTTTTGAGCAACTTTAACTTGAAACATGGAAAGAAACTTAAAGTAACATCCAAAGTGGAAGTAAATCAGTCTGAGCAATTACAGCCTATGGCAGCGGAAGAGGATGGTGACAATGGAAAATGGAAAGCAAACTTAACTCTTGCTATCATTTCTACTTCTTTCTAAACCAAAGACACAACTGGTTAGTCACCTCTGTATGTAATATTTCTCTTACAGAAAGCAAATATGGGCAGAAATCATCTCTTCTTTCCTAGCACAGGGTAATATAGAGTAGTGCAGCACAAAGACAATTGATAATCCTTAAAAATCAGGTGAGCAGGTAATCCTAAGCATCAGATAGTGGTGCAACCAAGGGATGTCTGGAAGCAGGAAAGAGAACTAAGTTCTTTCTTTACTTATTAAATGACAAAGTATTGAAAACAGACCGTTCTCTCAAATCTAGGCTCTTTTTATATATCCATCCACCTTAGCCCAAGAAGCAGTTATGCTCGTTAATGATATCCAGTGATTTGACCATATTCTACTAGCTTGTAAAGGGGAGGATTTTAAGACAATTCTAAGAAAAATGCAGAATTTTTATCAAGATATGAAATTTGTTGATTTAGTATTAATGAAACATGAAATATGCCAGCTGCCAAACTTGCCAGTCTAGGCAGGTTTCCAGATTAGCCTGCTTTAATACTCTATTTTCCTTCTTCTTTAGTGGTGATATGAAATAAAAATAACATTGGGCATTTTGTTTTGCTTTGCTTGTTTTTTGTGAGCATCTGTGGAGGCTTTGTTTTTAATGTTCTTGCTGAACATCATATTCTCCAGAAGATCCAGAAGTAACATAGCCAAAGATATCTTCAATTATGCAATATAGAGTATGCAGGAAAACACAGTAATATGTACCTTTTTTCTTCTTTCTATATTTTGCATCTGTAATCAAGCTCATGTGCAAATAATGACATTTAGACAACATATTACTAGATTGTGCCTTTAATTCTGGCAGTGAGATAAATAAGTGGTATCATCTGGGCCAGCAATTAACCATGCATTGAATTGCAGTTTCAGAAGTAGAGCCTAAGTCAACTCTTAAAAAGAGTGGTCCCAGAATATCAGTATACCATGCACATTTGTATATATATTGTTAAAATATATGCAGCCACTGAACATTTCTTAATACAAGGTGGACGGATACTGCTCAGTATGAAAGAGCATTCAAAAATCCAGGAATGGACCCAGGGCCTTGCAGTATGATTGACCATCAGACATCTTCAGATCTCTGGTCATGTCTACATGACAGCATGTACACACAGGCTTGCTGAACACCAAACCCAGTATTGCTACAGTGCCAAGGGTACCCCCTGGTAATGTGCAGTGCGGAGCACCCTTAGCGCTTCTGGATGGGCCTGGCTTGTTCAGAGCTGACTGGGGTGGATAAGCCAGGAAGTGTGTTGCATTAACAGCGTTTGCAAAGTGAAGGCAGCCAAAGTGCAATGCATTCCTCTCTAGTCAAACTGGTGTGGAAAGACCACAACCTACTCCATTTCCAGACTGTAAAATACATGCACAGTTATACTCTAGCTGACCCTGCTCTGAGCAGAGGGTTTGCACTAGACAGTCTCCAGAGATGCCTTCATACCTCAGCTATTCTATGATACCCGACATGGGGCAAATGTCAATGCTATCCATCTACTCATTAAAATGCCAAGATATCACTACTTTGAAAAACCTCAGAGTGAGTAAATGGAGGAGGAGCTGGGTTGAGGGTAGATGTAAGTGGAATATCTGCATAGAGAGATTTACAAACAAAAAAAGAAATTTTAAATAGAAGAGCTGGGTAGTAGCACAGGCATCTGGTCCAGAAGAAATCTAAACCCTTTTTTAACAGTCAGATTTTCTGGGAAATAATTGGACAAAAGAGTCACTGTGAATAAAGTATCTGAAAGCTTCAGCTGTATTTTTCTGTCAGTGAATCATTTTCAAGTTTCCCCTTAACTCTGAGAATTTGTCATAGCTAATTGTCCTGCAATTTATGCAAATCTGTTTCCACTATGTACACAGAATACTGGTTATTAGTTATTTACGAGTAGTAGTCAATCACCTCTAGGTCATGACTGAAACTGTTCAAGCAGGAGAAAACAAAGAGTTTAGAAATAATGAGCAATAAATATTCTTTCTCTCCACGTAGTACTATCCCTGTTTCTAGGTGAATACATAATGAATGTCATTGTTCACTGAACAGATATTAACAAAGTTTAATTTTTAAAAATGTATATAAATAACAAACAGGAAAGGTTTCCATGTGACACAGTTATCAAAATGCAAAGAAGAACTGTAACATATTCTGGGTCAGATATTCTTGACTGGTGTAAAATCAGCATCATTCTAGTGCCAATGGTGGAATCACTGAAGTTTCATTGATTTATACCAGAAGTAAGTCTGGACTTTATTTCTTTTTTTTTTTTTTTTTCCATTGTTCAACCACCTTTACTGCAGAAGTTGATTAGAAAGAAAGAACTTAGGAAAACTACAGTACCAGGCAATTGGAGAGATGAGGAGTAAATTGATTAAGGCACAAACAGGTATTTTAGAGAGGCAGAGGAAAGAGAAACCAGATTCTGACAATGTTACTGTGGTTGTGACATGTGAATTTAGAGATAATAGAGATGAAGGGCAGAAAATAAAATCTGGGTTTAGGGATGTCCCCAGTTCTGCAGGAATTTGATCCGTGAAACTTCAAGAGCTGAAAAAACTCTTGACAAATTTAACTAAGGAAAAGGTTAAAGAAACAGAAAGACTCATCAACAGATTTCAACCGGAGCAGATTTAGAACAAGTTTTCATTACAAGATTTACTCTACTGTTAATTTTGGCTAAAATTATTATTTTTTTAAATCATTAATTAGGTCTATGACTGCCTTTTTCCCACTGCCTGGCTTTATCACCGTGATAACCAACAAGCCCTTTCCCAGATTTTCCCAGGTCAGAGAAACCATGCAGTGAGAAGAAACAAGTTTGCCTGAATTTAAAAACAAAAATATTCTATCTACAAATATGTACCAGTGACAGATGCAAAGGACCACAACATTTGCTTCACCCACCATCTCTGCCATAATCCTGCCTAGATAGGGGCATGCACCAGCATGTACATACACACATGTTTTTTCTTCACCATCAGAGAAACCTGAAACAAAGAAAGAGGCTAAGTTTGATTTGTAAAATGCTTTAAACCACAACACTACAAAAAACACATGGGAAACAAGAAAAAGGAGACATTTCAGAAGAATAACCACTTGGAACTCAGTTGCCCATGTGCAAAAAAACATGCTTAGGAACCCACTGTTTATTAAATTGATACTAGTCATATATAAAAGTTAACTGTCTGAACTAAATACAACCTACAGCAATGCTAGTGGGAAGTAATTTACATTGACAGCTTTTCAAAACAGCTAGTTTTCCTTGATCCAAAATAAAATTTTCAAGAATACACCACAGCTGTTTTTAAACCTACACTGCAAGTTCCTGAAGGGGAAAAAAAAAATAGGAAGAACAAATAAAAATGACTGTAGAAAGGGAAGAACATTGTCCCAGCCAGCCTTTTTTCTCCTGTTTCTCCCTCTGACTGATTACTCCAAGGTAAGTGAAAAAAATATACAGAATGGGGCAGGTCAGAGGCCTGCAATCTGGTACCACAGATCAGGAGAACTGCTGGAGGTTGTGCATGGTCTGGTCTTTGCTAGACAGTAAAAATAAACACAGAGCAAGAGAAAATCAGGATAGAGCAAGTAAACGAAACAATCGGAAATAAAACCACTAGCCAGTGCAGCATGGAACAGAAAAGAAATATGAAAAATTCTCCCTTTGCATGGCCTGAAGGACCAAAACTAGGGTATTCAAGTAAACCAGGTACAAATACATCCCCGATAGAGCCTGTAGCCTGATAAGAACGTCTGTGCTCACAGCAGTGGTAAGATCTTGATCCCCTCTCACTGCACCCTCCCAGTTCCTCATGACTTAATGCCAGTTCAATTGCATGATAAACCTCCTTGCAAAGATACAGGGCTAAAGGCCAGCCAAGGCCCACAGAGGAGTATGTCACTTCTCCCCTAATTAATTCAGGCAGAAGGAACCTGATCAAAGAACTGCTGACATTCAATCAAAAGTCAGACAATATACTCATGAGTAATAAGCACAGTAATGTCAGGAGGTGCCAAGACTTCCACTGAAGTACATACTGGAAAAGGGGGAGGAGGGCCAGAAAGGCAATTGCACAACATATGTGATAGAGGCTCAACAAAAATAACACCCCCCCAATCAGAAAATAACTGTCTCTCATTCCCCTGTGCACTGCAGAGGGGACAGACAAAACACCGTTCACACTAAAGCTGTTTCATCTGCTATAGTAGCTGAATGCAGGAGACTCATCTGGATGCAAAACGTATAGGTGCCATACAGTTATCTATAGCTGCATGGCAAAAACTTTGTCCAGCACAGACAAAACCAATTCAGTATGTAAATTAAGCACACCAGAGGTCTAAAGGTCAAGGGAACAAGGAAAATGTTAACAAAGAATTGATCCATGTGGAAAACAAATCCACAAAAGCACAAGTCATCTTTCTGGTTTGCCAATCCAAGACATTGGAAAACTGCCTTACCTCACTGGGGTGGAGCAGGGACAGATCTCCAGGTCTTCATCATCCTGACCCTGTCCTGCTCTTTAGGTAACAAGATCAAAAAGCACCATCGACAAGAGATTGAAAAACTTTCTTCCTGATGCTTTCTCCAAAAAGCTGTGGCACCCAGGCTGAGACATGAAGACAAAGCTCATAGAACATTATGGGAAAATTACCAGACACTGTCTTTCTTTCCCTGGAGCTAAATTGTCTAAGAAAAAATGTCAAGACCTGAACATGTCCAGCCCTGCTCGTATCTGTTCATTGCCAGTGCTAAACAATGTATGTGCCATGTATCACCAGTAAAAATATTGAATATTTATTTCTTTCTCCTAGTGCCATAGTTTCATCAAGCAAAACATTACCATCTCCTAAAAATGCCAGACGTCGTTAATTAAAGGCCTCTTACTTTAGCTGATCTTTCCCATAGTCTAATTTTGCTCATCAGTCAGATACCTCTCATGGCATGGCAGTACATGGTATGACAACTACAATATGGTAAATGCTAAAAATCATACCATTACCTTTCTCCCATACTTTCCTTTTTCACATAAACTAATTTCAAACAACTTCCAGGTTACATCACACTTCTTGGAGACCAGATTCAACAGACCTTTAAAGAGGTGATATTATCTGCATACAAAAATATTCTCGTATGAAGACATTTCTGGTCATGGGCACATCAATCAATCAGAAAATGTCATAATGAAATAATGAGGCTACAGGAGCAGATGCATAAGAAAAAGATCCTGGCAGAGAATGCCTATGAGTTTCTGCCTCCTCTCCAGACAAAGGAAACGTGTTTCTAATGGCTTCTTTTTATAAAGTATATTCGGATAAGTTTGGGGGGGGTTTATCAGTGCAAATCCTTATTATAACCTCTTTCATCTCTCTAACTGGCAAAATAAGCAAGAAAAGGTTGTGCTTTCAGTACCTGCAGCTCTAAGTACAAGTCAAAGTACAAGTCATTGCTTGTAATTTTTTACAATCCTGTATTATTTTACCGTTTTCAGACACCAGCTACATTATGTAGTACACACAGCATATTACTTTCCACAGGCCCAATGAAATGTGTCTCTTTTCAAACTTTTTAAGCTGATGTTAACAAGTAAGATCATCCCTACAATAGCAAAGTAATTTGGATAAGCAATGGACATAAAAGGTCAACATTTTCAAGTGTTTAAACACTTCTGAAGTTTGAGAAACCATATTCTATTGAAGGGAGAATTCATCTCTTCAACACAGTCTAACAGGAGCTGTGGACACTCAGCAAGTCTTAACATTAAGAACCTAAAGTTAATGTTGTCTTCTCACAAATGTGCCTGCATATATATGAAAGCAAATTCTAGATTCTGGCATTTCAGCAAAGAGATAAGTAAGAAGAAAATGTGTTTTAAACTGATACATTTAACGTAAAGTGCTTGGCTTTTATTGTGGGATCTTCTTAGTGTTTTAAAAACATTATCCAATGGAAGGAAAGAATGTTTTGAGAGACATCCATTCATTCAGTTGAAATAAAAATATTTGGGGCAGTATTCATCTCACTTAGCTCTGGAAATTTCCATTTACATATCTAAATCTGAGTAAGTCACTCTAGGCTTCTCTGAAGCCAATTCTGAGAAAGAAATTACTTCTGAGGAGATTATTTTTGTCTTTTGTTGTTGTTACTCTTAATTTTCCTCTAAAATGAGAAGTGTATTTTGAAAGTACTTTTTTGCTCTGGGAGAACACAGCATAACAGTCTTATACTGTACCTACATTGTGGGGAAGAAGGGAAGATAGACTGCTCTGCTGATGCTCAGTCAGAGTAGCTGAGGTGGGAAGGCACCTCTGGAGATTCTCTAGTCCAAACCCTGCTCAAAGCATGGTCACCTAGAGGAAGCTGGTCTAATAAATCGATGAACCATTTGGGACACTGATGCCTGGAGTTAGGCAGGAAGATCAGCGCCTTTCCAGCAGTGCTGTGCTTCACACATGACAAGAGAGCACCAGCAGCAGTGAAGTTACCAGGAAATTGCAAGTGGAAAAATAGTTCCCTGAACCAGAAATTCAAATATTCAACAACAATGAAAAAGATGTAAAAAAAATAAAAAGGGGTGGGGTGGGGAGGAGACAGGAAAGGATGCAAAAAAGTCCTAAGTCATCCCATGTAACGGCTTGGTAGGAAAATATGTTCACGCTTCAGCCCACTGAAACTAGACTGAAGCTCCACCCTGTGTAATGTCTGTATTTTAACTGTAGATAATTGAAATGGAACACATGAGTCTTTACTTATCCTGCTTAATGAATGTTATCGTGTGGAAAAGGTAAATCAATAACAGCTGAGATCAAACATACCAATCTCCTTTTGAGTGTACAATGCTCTCATTTATATAAATCTTTACAACCTGACTGCCCTTCTCGTTTAAGCATAGCGAGTGAAGCATTGCTCAGTACAAAAGACCTTCTCTCTTAAGAATTCTCCATGTTGTTTGAAAGGGTAGCCCAAATGAGTTGCTGGAATGACCATTGAAAGGACTACTCGTTAGCTATGACTGTCCTTGGGAATTAGCCAGACGTGAGGTAACGAGACCACAAAGTGCTGTTGGTATTGGCAGCAAAGACAAGGTTCATCATAGTACCTCTTGTCTAGACTAGGGATGTAAAAGGAAATAGAAAACAATTCTTCGACTATATGCACTTGATGTTCCGTCCCCTTTTTCTATAGAAAAATGTAAGACATTTGGAATTTTTCATTTTTATTTGGGAAAGACAAATTTGGAAACCAGAGTGACTCATGCTGGAAAGTGTCTGACTGGCATGTGATAGCCAGCTAGCTCCAGAAAGTTAAGGCTTTAGGAAGAGTTTGAGGAAGGCATCTGGATTCAGATTTTAATGTGGTTTAACTCTTAGTATCCTCATCATTCATTTTCCTTTATTCACTGTGTAAATGACAGGGAGGTCCCTTACTTGGAAAATCTATCTGTTTACAAGAAAGCTGATACATACCAAGAGGACCACATACCCTGAGAAGAAGAGTTTCAGTTTTGGGACTGTATGTCCATTCCCAAATGCATTGCACAAATCTCCTTTCAGGTAATTCTGCAGTACAGATACCCTGGAGGGTAAGTTCAGATCAGACTCCTGTTCTCACTCACTTGGCTGGCTGCAAAACAATTGCTTTTCTCTTCAGAGCATCCTGGCACTGTGGTATCCCTGTCAGAATCAAGATCCACCCACCCTTTGCACAAAATTCTTTCTCATTTCCAGCTGCTGCATTTCATCCCCTAGCCAGCTCAGGTTCTGTTACAGAGGGGATGGCTGACCCAAAGCTGCAGACTGAAGGAAAATTTATAGTCTTTTCTCAGGATATTCCCCAGAAGCGGAATCACACCTGTTTGGGGATTTTTTTCTCTCCAGTGGCAGCTACTGTGAGCTTAAGAGCACCTCTCATTCTTCTTGGCCTCCCTTCCTTCAGCAGGATGCTGACATCCCCCTCTTTCACCTATCCCTTATTTCTTTTGGGAAGGGCAGGCACTGAGTTTCTTCAGTCACCACATCTATCCTATCTCTCAAAGCTCTCAGCATTTACCCGTTGTCTCATTTCCCATTAATAAATCAAAAGGAAAAATTCACCATCTACACCCTAGGATCTGTTTAGTGTCCCTACTAATGCAGGCTGTTGGGAGGGTAAGAGAGCATCACAGTTCCTTCTTCTTTGCCACCACCTGCTTATAGATATCGTCTTCTGTTTCTGTTTCCAAAAGTATGTCTTGTTCCCCATTTTCTCTTGCAGTGCATGTTGCCCATGTGTCCCTCACTGTGTTGACAAGCATAGAAGATGATCTTTCCTTATCTATTTATTATTCCAAATAAAATTTGATGTTCTTGCAGACAGGCATGGTTTTAGCAGCAGGAGAGATGGGACGTATAGCACTTTCTTTTAAACCCACCTACCATTGCGTGTATGCTTCAGATCATATGACACTGTAATGCAATTTTAACTGTTTACAACTCCATATAAACACAACCCCC
This sequence comes from Tyto alba, assembly GCF_018691265.1. Taxonomy (NCBI): domain Eukaryota; kingdom Metazoa; phylum Chordata; class Aves; order Strigiformes; family Tytonidae; genus Tyto; species Tyto alba. Next base: position 20,323,871 of record NW_024881282.1, on the reverse strand, counting down.
TTAAAAGGTGCATTTTTTTTTTTTTTCATCATTCTCACATTCCCATACTTCTGTCCCCAAGTGCTACCATTCAGTTATGAAGGCTGGGAAAAGATTTCTATGCTGGACACTTGCAATGCTGGTGTCCTACCAAAGCAGGCCTGCATGCTACCTTCTACCGGTTTCTTAGACCTCCCTGCTTTTCTGATCTTTAATAGTCACCTCCTCACAGAAGTGGTACCCTCTTGTCTCATCCATGCCAGGCCCTCAAAGTTGGGACAATGTTTTATATTTACAGACATATGGAGCAGAGACAGAGGCTTCAAGGAGTACCAGATATCAAACACTCCTTATATAGGGGAATAACCACACAGATGTGGGCAAAATGGACATCTGCACCCACTCCCTGCCTCCTTCTCACTCTTCTATTACTATTTGAGCTGATGTGGAGTTTCTTAAGGAACCAAGGACCATTAGTCTCCCAGCTCACTCTCCTCTGCCAGCTTGTCTTCTAAATAACTCTACAGCTGTAAAGTTTCTTCTGAACTCAGTGCTATTCCACGTGCTTGTTCAAACTTCTCTTTATGTGATCTGTGAAAAACCATATCTGTGACAGCTTCCAGACCTCCTTGTCATGTAAATTATGACCTCATGAGGTGATCTATAAGACTGTCCATCACTAAATTGCTCCCCCTCACATTCAAATTTGTGCTGAATCATAAGTTCTTTGCCTATGTGTAAGGAAAATCATCCAGACTTAACAATATCTTGAAAAACTCTTTGAATCTAATATAAAGATTACAAATAAAAGAGAAGTCTGATGGTTGACAAGGATATGTAGCATGTGTCCTTTGTGAAACAATTGATAAGTCATCCAAATCATCACAAAAACCTTGGAAAGCAGGAGTTCTCCTTTACATGGCTGCTTTATGAAAAGAGATGGCAGAATACACAGGGAAAGCTTTTGGTTGTGACAAGACAAGAGCTGGAATGAATGTAAGAACAGAGAAGCAGAAGAACAATGTGTGTAGTTGCAGCAATGAAATTCTAGTCTGGCTCCAAACTTGCATGTTAAAAACAGCGGTGCCAGATATTTTTATGCTTCACAATTTCTTGGTTTTCACTTAGGGCTTTGCACATGATTTAATCTATTGAAAGACTATGCCTTGGCCTTATATTTCTAAGATATATTTAATTCCTTTTACATACACATTATGCATTCTACTCAGGGCCTGGTGTTGTATTCAATATGCAATCTGTATTTAGGAAGCATTCCTTTTGGTTCACTCAAGTAAGAAATGCAACCCCCACTGCTGTCCTGATCATCCATACATGGAAAATTCATCCATCTTTTAACCTGAAACTCTGAAACTAGTTTTCATCTGATACTTTGGAGTGTTCAGAACATTTTTTTCTCTTGTGTGTCTCATTTCTGATTCTTTCTGGACCAGAGCCAGAAGTCTTACAGGGAAAGGACCTCTACATGAGAATAAAAGCCCATTTTAAAAAGTTGGAATAGTCTAGGTCAGGTATATGATCTAAAGCCAAAAGCCTCTCTCCAGCAGCCTTATCATTATTTATACTCGATCATATATCAAGACCATAAGTCAGATCTGCATAACTAACTTTCGTTCTCTCTATTACCTACAGAAATTACAGTAAAATAGCTTACTCATCCAGGAATATTCATTGCATGTTGCCAGATCAGATGAAGAAAAAAGAGTTAAAAAGCTCTTGCAGAGCTGAAACAAAGGAAAAGCAATGATTTTGGTGTAATTTATTTTTTTACCATTTAGGATTGACCAGTAGATTTTCCAAATTTATGTTGATTTTAGAAAATAATAAAATCTTAGAAAAGAGGGGGGGGAAGGGTGTGTGTGTAGAAATCCCAACTGCATCATTATAAAACGAGACAGTTCTTCCATTTCATTTGTATTAAAGATGAGTTAAATAAAGTAAGTTTTCAAAGAATAAGACAATTGCATTTGGCACCAAGTGTAGCCCACTGAGAAATGGGTTTAATTTTTTACTGTGAGTATAAAAGCAGAGAATTTTTTTAAATTAAACTGACTTCTTGTTAATTTTTCTGTTTGGTTGCTGACTGAAAAAAAAATATTTATGATGCTCAAGGGACTTTGATATCACGATGTACTTACTATCCTTTTGATGGCTATACTTCCAGAGCTGTTGGTTCTTCTGTCTTCTGAAAAATGGATGAAAGCTCCTTGCTCCCTTCTTTTCTGCTCTCCTGACCAATGTATTTGAGGAAAGTGATAAAAATTATATTTAATTGCTAATACTTGTAGCGTTGTCTGATATATATTTCCCTCAATGTCTTAAAAAGAATGTAAAATTCTATGTCTGAGCATAGCTTGTTGGTATCTTGTAATGTTTTTCATTTACTTCTCTTTTCTCTATTTACGTTATCACTTGGATGACAGCAAAGCTACTGCTCAGATCCTGAAACCCATTGTGTTAAGCTCTGTGTGCAAATGCAAAGGACAAGTCCTTTCTTAAAGAATCCGTACTTGCAAGTATCTTCCAATTTCATATCACAAATAGTGGACTGGATTTCAGTGAAAGCAAAGTTTACTAAACACATGCATACCTGCAGAATTGAGATGGGAAACAAATTGTTGCAGACAAAAGATTTTAATAATGAAGATTAAGACAACCTTTTTTTGCAGCGATCATCTAACTCTTGTAAGAGAGATAGGCTGTGCTTCTCTTTACCAAATATTATTTTAATCATCTAAGTTAGAGTAACTAATCACAAGAGTTCTCTGAGAAGTGAAATAGTCTCTTTTTATATCACAAGAGTGGACATACACTCTATCCTGTATAAATTACATTATTATCACTATAATTATTATTAAAGGCCATTTTTTGCAAGCTGATATACATAGAAATAAGCTTAGTACAGGTCTTTGTTAAGTATAATCTATTTTCCACAAGCCTTTATTACTCACTGCATTCTGTGAGTGACTTTTCCATCCTAATTCCACACTAACCAACCTGTGTAACACTGCATAATCACAGAACCACATTTCACAAAATAATTTAGGTTGGAAGAGACCTCCAAAAGTCATCTAATCCAACTCCTTTCTCTAAGCAGGTTCAAATAGGTGAGATTGCTAAGGGCTGTGTCCAGTTGAGCCTTGAACCCTTTCAAAGACAGAGGGTTCACGGACTCTCTGGCCAGCCTGTGTGACCACACTCATGGTGATATTATTTTCCTTATATTCAGAAGGACTTTCCCTGTGTTGCAACTCATGACTGTTGTGCCTCATCCTCTCACTGTGCACCAATAAGAAGACACAATTACGTGTTTAAATGAAGTAGCTGAAGACAGCAGTAAGGTCTCCCTTTTGCCTTGTCTTCTGAAGGTTTAACAAACCATTTTCCCCCAGCTCAACCTGTCTGTCCTTTCTCCAGCCCCCTCGCATCTTGGTGACATCTGATGGTCTCACTCCGATTAGCTGGAGTCTTTCTTGTCTTGGAGAACTCAGACAGAGCACTCCAGATGGGGTCTCAAAAGTGCCAAACAGAGCAGAATGGTACTTTCCTCAGCCTTTGTTGAGTTCAGCTAAAAAAAAATATTCTGTCAGGATTGGAGAAGCTAAAATACCAGTCAGTATTTTGTCTCATTGATTTCTCGGAGTTTAGCCTGGCCATGCACATAATTCTGTTCTAGGATACATCATACACATGAGAAATCTTGTTTTTATCTTCACCACGGTGGATTGGAAAAAGTCCTTTTACATGTAGCTTGCTTTGGGGAACCTTTCGGCTCCATGTGTTTACATCTCAAACATGTGCACTCTTCCTCCTTCACCTACCTTCTTTGCAAAAGAAGACAGACTGCAAGTGATCAGGGGGAAGCGCTATTTGCAGACACTCTAGTTCTTCACACTGTTTTTCCACAGTTGCAGATGGTCCATAAGCAAAAAATACATCACACAAATCCACTCCTCCTTTCAGGACAGGATGCACTCTATATTGTGTCTTGCAAAGATGACACTTCTTCAAAATAAGAAAGATCTGATGACTCATCTCTGGTACTACAACTTTGGGGTTGCCAGCAGACATTCAAAATAAACTTCCTTTGTGCCAGATACAGAGTTGATCCTTCAGACAGGCTGAATATTTCCTCTTAGTACATATCCACACGGTACATTCTTTGTGTCACATTTCTGCAGTGATAAAATATATTTCAATTATCTTGTGAATCCTCTTTGAAAGGCCTTCCCACATTTCCTCATCACTGTGGTTTGTGCTGCATGGTCACTTAGCAATAGGCAGTCAGACTAAGTTATATCCTGTTCTCTCTCCAACAATCTTAGCACCTCTGATGTCCCAAGTCCAAATTATGGCTGGATGTCGTCATGAGACACCAAGGCCAGAGTCATCTGAATGAGAAGTCTTGTTCCCTTACCTTCATGCCCAAATAAAACCTCTTCCTGAGACATGTGTGTTAACAAAAACTGGTCACAGCAATTTCTCCAGAAATGCAAACAAAACGGGTACAAGTGTGACAGGACTGAATCGTGACTTAGGTTTCACAGAATTGGCAGGAAGTTGGCTGTGTTTTAGTATTTACTTACACAATTGCTCTGCTTACTATAGTCACTCAAGGTCTAGGAGTGAACAGGCTTTCATGTTTGTTGTCTCATTCTCTGAATTATAGTTGGGTCAGTAATGTCGTGTTGACTGTGACAGATTATGCTGTCCAAATGTCATTTGCAACTACCTAGCCAGGAAATCTGTCCTGGGGATTCGAGTTTAGTTCAAGAAGTCACTGAATTTTTCCACTCTTTGCTTCCATTTCTGCGCAGCAGATTAATTTGAAAAGTGACGGTGATGCTTTGATGACAATAAATGCTTATTATTATTAATTATTAATTTATGCATTGTACCTCAAAACAACAGAATGTAAACAAACAAGTGATGTCAGCATGTTTAGCACAGAAAAAATAGTCTATGAGAACATACCCTTTCTTGCATATAATGACATGTTTTTGCTGTAGAAAGTCCCTAAGGCTGATTTCTTACTTGCAGTTTCAAAACATCATCATTAGTAAGACACTGGGGAATAAAACTGTTCCGTGAATCCATTTATGTCTTTACTGAAAACCCCACTTTTCTATGTGAAGAACAACAACAACAACAGTCACTTGCAGTTTTTCCCTCACAGCTTTTGATGTGGGCCAGAAGACTGTTTCAGGTAATATGCGTAACATACCCTGCTAATCTAAATTGGCTTACAAGCTACCACAAAGGAAGGAGCCAAACATAAAATCCATTGTTATCCTCCTAACTGGTCATATGTTATTTTTACTACTGTAGGGCTTTTTGTTTAAATTTTACTTTTGTTGCCTTCATAGATATTTTGAGCTTATACTGAATTAGAAGACACACATTTACTAAAGAATTCATTGGTGAGGTAGGAAGATAACTTGGCAAGAATCTTTTTTCCCCCTCAGGCTTATAAATTCCAGAATTTTTTTGCCCCACCTATTTGGCACAAACTGTTTGTTTTTTTTTTTTTTTTTCTTTTTCTGAAGAGCAGGAATAACAAGGTTAACCCTGAAAAACACAAAAACACAAATGGTGGGAAAAGCTGTGGGTTTGTGTTTTTTTCCCCTAACCCTTTAATGGGGACCCAATCCTAACCCTAACCCTCTGAATCTTTTTACTCGGTTCAGCTAGTTCTGGATCAGGCCCATACACAGGACTGCTTCTGTTCCTCGGCATGTTTCAGCTGACAGCCAGGTCTGCACAAGAATGCATGAGAGAACCCTCTGTCCTTGGCATAAACTGGCCAGGGTGTTAATCATTTCTCACCGACTGACATATTTTTATGCCTTCTGACTTTCCAGGTCATCTGTTTCTTTCTTCATGGTTCTCTCAGACACTCCGCATTCTGGTTGTTTCGGGGACTCCAGCCACTCTCTGCAGTGTTTCATGTCTAGCAGCCTCCCAGTAGCTGGTACCTCCCTGGTAAACAGGGCTCTGACAGCCTTTGACTGGCTCCAGTTTGTGCAGCTGCACTGCACAGGGAGAAGCAAAGAATATGTTTCATTTAAAAGTGAAAGAAAGGTTAGTTCAGTAACGTGATCTGTTGCAAAATACTCTCTCCTCCAAGGGCAGTCAGGTAAAATCCATTACACAAAGAATTTCAAAGATTCTTTTTTCTAATGTTGTCAGTAACAATGCAGCCCATTGTTTACATTTTAATTAACTTCTGTTTCACTGATTTTTAAATAAGATTAATTAACCTAATGCTTTCAGCTGAATTATTGTGAGTTGAACCTATTTAAGACCTACTTGAGATCTTCAAAGACTAGCATGGCTGTTGATGCAGAGGAAGTCAAATTAGTGATAACTTTATAGCAATTTAGTAGCTCATGGACACTGCAGTGATGAGAACTATTTCTTGGAGAATCTTTCCTCAGTAGCCTCTGGTCTTAAAGGATTTTATTCTTTAGCTTTGTTGTATGTACAACCGTCCCATATACCTAGAAAATAAAGAAAGGGAGGTTTCTTGTGTAATACAGTAAAAGGTCAACATCGAAAAAACAAAAGTATCTCTCTGCTTGTGCCAAAAAACAAAGAGCGCACTTGGCCTTGAAGTTACTTCAATGAAAGTAAAAACAGAGAAGATATGCTGAGGGCCACTGTCCTGTACTTACTATGCTCTCATCCACGATTTCACTGACAAAATCTTAACCGTGACCAAGAATCTCATCACTTTTAAACTGTGCTTTTGAAATCTAGTTTTCAATACAGTTACTAGCAACTGTGCACCAAATGTATGTAGAATTGGGGGCACTCTGTGCAACTACGTCTCTCTGAGAACAGTGTTGCACACCTAAAAGGAATTATATGATCGACTCATTCATAGTAAAGATATGTATATACAAAATATGTCTGCATTCATGAATCCCTGATATGAATCAGTATGGTTTCTTGATGGTACACGTGTAGATCCCTAGATCTTTGGCTAGGACTACAAAGTGTATTACACAACACAGGAAACATGTGAAAAGGGAGTTTCAGGCCAAATTTGCAGTGTGCCACTCCCAAACTAGTGACGTGTTGATCTGATCTTCCAACGTAGGTTGTTTGCTTTAAATTATCCCTCCTGTCAGTAGCACAAAAGTGCTGTGACAGCAGCTAGGAATTGGCAGGAAGAAAGGAAGTTCTCAGCTGTGCCACCTTTTTCCTAGACACAGTCCCTACATGTACATCACCTTTTTGCCTGGCTTCTTCACTATCTTCTCCTGATCCTGAGGCTCTTCCTGTCTCTTTCAGTTTTTATTATTATTTTTGGCATGTATTTTTCTTAAATGAGGCTTCTGACTGTCCGTATAATCCAACAGGAGAAGAACAAAAGCAACCAAGTGTTGATCAACCTTTGCCCCATCACCCAAAGAGCTCCCAGAGAAAAACCCATTCCTTTCCAACAGGATTTCTTGCCCAGCCTGGCAGGCTCTTGACAATTTTCATACACTCATAGGCAAATCTGAAGAATATCTTGGCATCCATTCCCACATAGCAGTGATGAGTTTGCACAGGTAGTTACTAGATTGAACATTGAAGATGTAAGAAATTTCTTTCCAACTCTGATGAAAGTTGCAGTCTTATGTCCATTATATCCAGGAAATGACATACTGAAATTTATTAATATTGCAAAAAGTTCAATTTTTCATCACACCTTTATCCTCTAAGAAAGACAAACACCAGGCTTAACAAGCCATAATTGTCTGGTGACCTCAGACAGAAATGCCTTGTCCCCTTGCACTCTTTCACAAATCAAAAGCATCTCCACAGTTCACTGATGCATTTTGACAAATAAGTAAAAAGATAGATAGGATTGCCTGTGTTATCAAAACTATCCTGAATCTATCTGTCAGTACCATGAGGAATAAAGGAAAATTTTTACTTAACTGTTACATCACAAAACCATCCCAATGAACCAACTAGTCCCATGGATATTATAAACTTCAGTTCTTGTCACTCTTTGGTTTGGTCTGCTAAAAATGGGTGAATTGGAGAGGACTTGCCCAGTCATAGAAATAATAATAAAAAAAGGCTGACCAGTCCCATAACAGTTTATCCAACAAGATACTCTGAAGCTTAACATCTAATAGCTTGACCACTGAAGACCAGAAAGCCTTAGAAAATTCTGAGGTCACTATGCCAAGCGGAATAACATGTGCTTTTGTTCATGAATAAGCAGGAAAGCCCATGTTTGCTTACTACTTGGAGATATTATGGCCACAAAATACCTCTGTGGTCATCTGGCCTGATTTTCTCCTTAACAGATGCCATATGTCTTCCCATTTTTATGACTAACTTCATTTCTAATAGTTGTATTGAATTTAGACTCTAATGCTTAAAAGAGGTCATTCCATGAGTATCAGAATGGGTGAAACATGTTTTCTGTGACTCTGAGCCTCCTGGCTGGTTGACTGATTAGTTAGGGATCTTTAACACATTTGAATTCTCAATAGAGTTTCTCTTAAGAATGCACTCTATTTAGAGTGATAATCACAGCAGGAATCAAGTGTTAGAAACCAAAACTAAGCATACTAACTCCAAACTTCCATTCACAGTTTTAGTAGTGAGAGAAATTAACCACCATGTGGACTCACTGAACGTAAAAATACATGACCACAATGCCACATCATGGCACATCTCTTCCAGGCTACCTTCTTTTCATATCATTCATAGAAATGACTATTATCTATGAGAATGCTGCCTTCCTGTCAGATGAACAAAAATGAGCCAGTAGGTTCAAAACTTTCAGGGGACCCCCCAGCAAACAGAAAAACACAAATAGCATGATCACATAAATATAATTTCTACATCAAATCAAGCATAGATATCTCCAGCCTTGGTTTAAACCGATGTTTCCTGCACTGCAGAATTCATCACAATGCCTGTTAAACTCCTCTAAAGGTCAATTCATCTCACTGCTAAAGACATGAACCTAAAAACTAAACTAAAAATGTTTTGCTTCAGTATTTACCACCTCATCCATACTGTATGAATGTTACTTTTAATTGTTATCATCAGATCTGTTTTTCGCAATTTAGGTATGTAAAGACTATGTGCAAGACATCATAATGGGCTGAATCCAGTAAATTGAACAGGTCGAACTAATTGAATTGTTCTATAATCCTCTAATCTTTCTTCTGGCTTTTGCATCGCCAATTTTTCAACATGCTTCTTGAAGACTAGACACTAGAACTGAGCTCTCCATCCCAACATCAATCACATCTGAGCCAGCTGTAGAAGCGAAAAAGCTGTCCTCTCCTGTCTTTTTCCGATGCAACATACATTAGCACATAGCTGTTTTGGCCATGGTTTCATTTAGATGACCATGACCCTCAAGTCTTTTAGAGCCCCTTCTTTACAAAATACAGTAGCTTCTCTTCTTTAAGGGCTGTTATTCTATGTTTTTAGGTATGCAACATTACAGTTAGTCATGTTAAAGGCCATGTTACTTGCTTGTGTTTGATTTACTAAGTGATATAAATAAATCAGTATCAGGGTAAGATCTATCTCACCTACCTTCAACTACCCCAAGGTCTGGTCTTTTATTTATGCTAGAAATACAGGTTTCTTTTTGAGTCATTGTAAAGTCAGCGGTACTTCTAGAGGGCAGTTCCTCGCATCTGTTTTACATAATGACATGGGATGGATTGTCCCCTGGAGATGCCAACAACTCTCCTTTGATTCTACAGGACTGTACAACCAGCATAGATTACGCACCTGATATTATGGCTGGTTACAATAGGATATAAAACAAATCCCATTCCCAGTGATATCTCAGCACTATTTTTCAGCTCTACCCTGATCTTAATGCGCTTTCCTTCTGCTTTTTTAGGAGTGGTTTTAGATCTTCAATCAAGCTACAATTATAAGTTCTGAAATAAAAGAAGGCCAAGGTCTTATCTCTACAGGACTCTGCAGAGATAAACACATACACTAATTATGATTTACCTCTTTCCAATTACAATTTAAAACTTGCCTGTTAATTTAATGAACAGTTATATCTTTTTCACATTTTTTTCCATCAAATCAAATTCCTTTTAGAGTAAAAATGTCTTCTAATAGACCTGATGTTTGACCAGTTATCCATAAACTCATTCTGATTGACATATACTACAGATTTTGCTATTTGAAGTGCCATTCTACTTATTTTTTGGAACAGTGTGAAGCCAGTATGTTTAGATATACCTGACAGAATAATAAATTTTCATTCATCCCTGTGAAACTTCCCTATTGTTACAAAACTTATGAAAAATCAGTAGTAACAGTGCAGACAGATCTCTTTAAACAGCCAGATAATTCAAAATGTCTAATTTCATTTTCTATAGTCTAACTTTTTCTTCAGTCATTAAAGCAAAAAAATTATTGTACATGTATGATATGAATGTCTCCTGTTTTATTTAATACAGAATAGAAATATTTAATTTTTTTTTGCCTTTCTACTCACATCTCTGATATTTTTATCTAAAAATAAATTTAATTATTGTGGATTTTTTTCTCTTTTTAAAAGACTTTCAAAGCTCATTTTTTCTTTCCTTATTAGAAAAATTTCCATCTCTGAATTCTGCTATTCATAGATTTTCTCATGTCTTTTTTCTTCTTTTCTTAATTTTCTCAAACTCCTTTTTAGTTCATATCCTTTTCCCTTCTTCATTATTAATGTTCCTATCATAATGAATCAGAAACCTACTTCAGACAGCCATCTTAAAAAATGCAACAATCCACTCAATCCTCAGTAACCCAATGTAATGCAGAAGACCTTTCTAACTGTCCCCTTCCTGACCCACAGCTATCCATAGTCTTTGCCTCTCAAATAGTGCAGCAAAGTTCTGCAGCTTGTGGTGTCAGTTACTGTGCTGGATATTTTGCTATTAAGATCCAGAATGATGCACAGTTCCTTCTTTCCTGGAAAAAAAATGTGGTTTTAGCATGTCTTCAATCTAACCGTTTTTTAATTCCAAAAATATTAAAGTGGATACAGACATCCTAAGACCTTTTAATCTTTCTTGCTTAGTTACAGTAAGATGGCAATGATCTCATATTATTGAATGCTAAATTTTTTAGGTTCAGAAAACCGCACTCACATTTTGATCTCTGTACAGGATTTTGAAACCAAATAAGAACCTGAACAGTTGCAGTTCCAGACAAGGAAGTACCTTGAAGTTCCTAAATTTTAGGATTGAATGGGATGATTCAGGAAATTTGAGGAACTTGGATGATAAGAGCAGAAGTAGAAGAAAAATACTTGCTTATAAGAATTAGGTGTTCAAGACTAGGGAATCCAGAGTTATATAATGTAAATTATGAGAAAAGCCAGAGAAATAGAATATTCCTTTCAAACATTTTAATCCATTTAATTATCTCTTTTTTTAATAGAAACAAATCACTTTTTGATTTTCTATGGAATCCCCTTGCACATACCTCAGAATTTACCACCAGGAAAAGCAGCGAAGTGGATAGGTTTCCAAGAAGAAAAGACTGAAATGAAGCAGGATTAGAATATTTACTGTGCTTGAAGTAGTTCCTACACTGAATGTTTTCCAGATCAAATATTCTGGATCTGGAGTAGTAAAATTATCTGAACTAATATCCAGTAAAATGGGATTAAAATTTAAGCAAAATATATATTTGCCATGCAACAAAACAAACGTTTCTCTAAGTTTGGCTATAAGGTTAAAACTTGTACTATATTCTGAAGTTGTGCTGCCTTGGATGTCTTAGCTGAACTATGAAATGTATGTAGAGCTGTGGTCTGTAAATCATCATTGTAATATTCTATACCAGGCCACTTACTGTTGTCCACCTGAGCACAGCACACCACTGCCCCAGGTGTAGAAGATATGCTCCTCAAAACAGTTTATGTACAGCAGCAAAGCTAGTCAACAAGTCTCCTTGTGAAGCAGGTATATTACTATTAGTATGCTTCAACTCAACTGCAGTTATAAAAACATAGAAGTACCATAAATTCAGAAACAATATGTTCTAACCTGAAACTGTTTTGAAAAGGAAAGCTCTTGGCAGAAAAGAGATTTCAAAAATCTTGGTTTGAGCTGACCAATTTTTATTTATTTATTATGGCTTGATCACTAAACTGAAAATAAATAAAAAAAAAAATACCTATTCACGTAGCTCAACATTTGAGCCTGAGACAGATTCAGAAGAGATAGGAGGAGCCCCCATCCTTCCTCAGCCCTTCCTTCCTAGCTCCTTCATATTTTTGCCTCTTGATAAAGCAGGAAAGAAGACAAAAGAACTGCTAGGTAGAAAGTAAAGTAATAAACAGCTGGGCCAGAGGAATTCACTTATGAGGAAATATTACAAGTAAATAACTTGACTGAATGGTGGATTGGGGGTGAAATAAAATCTATAAATATTTGAAGTGAATGATCTCAAAGAACAAAAGAGATAATTTAAAGCAGCATAACCTACTGTGGGGGAAAAAAAAAAAAACAACAAAAAAAAAACCCAACAAAACGGGACACATTAAGATACACAGCAACTCAAAACGTCCATTCCATGAAATGAGTAGGAAAGAGTAATGCTTGTTTTTACACTGATTCTGGTGATTTATTGTGAGGCTAGTTATCTTCTGATGAATTACTGGCATGGAAAATTCATGGTAATCATCCATCAGCATACAGAGATCCATGTGGGGTAGCAGACTTAACTTTCTAACTAATTTTAAGAAAACACTTGATAAGTTGATGAGGAGAATACATGAGATAGTTGTGAATTATGCCTGTTAACCATGTACATAACCCAAAATACTATGAATGCCTTTAGGAGTTCCACAAGTTCATTGACAAGGACTCATTGTCTCCTCTCTGCCTTAGCAGATATTTATAAAACGCTTTTTCACTTACACCTAAGTGCTGAGAAAAATTAGGAAAAGTAAAATAAAATGGGATGAGTATTCTCTTTCATCATCCCTTTAGTTACAGACAGGTGTTGATTAGCACATCCATCTTCTATTTCTTTTTTTTTTTTTTTTTGCTTGTTTTTGTATAGATACTCATATTGTATCTTTACTGAGATAAGAATTTTCCCAGTGAGGAAATCAATAGCATTTGGATATTTAAGTAGGGTCAGAATTTTCCCCACTCTATTTTCCATCCAGTTTCTGGTCCATCTGACTACAGCAAAGAGCTTGATAACTGGAGTCAAACCACTGAGAAATATGTCCTTGGCAGCCAAGAATCTACCTGCAGGTCTGTTCAGATGCAGGATGCTCTGGGCACACTGGTGAACCATCAAGAGGTCTCTGATGTACATAGATGTGTGGTAGGACTGCAGGGGAGACCACGGCTTTGAACCCTGTTCAATAAAGTAGAATCAGTGGCATGTACAATGCACAAAGTTGTTTACTGATTAATTCCTTCAAGAAGGATCACCATGACAAGAAGAACAATGATTTCTGTATTGGAAGTGACTTACAGTCCTGTTGGTTCAGTGTCATATCTCCAACCATGAGCAACACTTTGACAGGAGAGAAGTAGTCCCATAAGCAAATGGGATAGTATGTCTCCCACAAATGTTCTGTTCTAATTTTAAAGATCTGCCAGTGTTCTGATGCATATGGTCGAAAGTGTTGTTATATTAACTAGTTTTCTATTGTACTGTTTTTATAAACAGGACACCTTCTCTTCCTGCCAGTGCAGTAATCTCTGTAGACCCAATTACCTGCAGAAATGCATTCACCTTTAGAGCTTTGATTTGGCCCCAGCAAGCATTGTTGTACATTTCCTTGGTCAGGTGTCACAAACTGAAGAAAACAGAAACTCCGAGCCTGCCTTCTCTGTATCACTTATACAGATTGGATTTTATTCTCTTGGTTATATTGTTACTGGGATACTCAATCCAGAGGACTATGTAGGAAAAGTCCTACCTACAACTCATCCAAAACAGTTACACTGGAAGTAGCTTTCCTGGAGGAAGGGATACAATAGGAGACCTAGGAAAGGACATGAAAGTTAACTTTTAAATTGTCCACAGATTTATGCAGGAGGTGCCCATGATGCCCATGTAGTCTTAATTTCTGTACAGCTCAGTCCTTTCAATCTCCTCCAGTAACTCCTACAGCAGTCTCAGTTTCTTGTTAGGAAAGAAAGTTCTATGGGAAGGATACTCAGTCCTGACTTTTGGTGATGTTTTGCTACAGCTCAATACATCTCATAAGTTCAGCCATGAGGAAGAAAGTTACATAATGTCAGAAATGTAAACATGGAAAACAAGTTAGTATTTCTAATTCTTTTATACCAGCTCTCTCGAAATGTTGTTGATTAAAACAATAAACTCAGCTGAACCAAAATAATAACAGATGTACTGTAAGTGTTCCCAGACCTAAACACCTTGGAAGGTTTGAGGTCACATTTATTAAAACTGATCCCTATCTTAAGCAGTTTTGACACATATTTTTAGCCTTGGTGGTAAGCAAATAAGTCCTTTGAAGCATTGTGAGGCAGTCAAGCAAGGATCTGCCGTATCATCTTTTGACCTTATTTTTTTGCACAAATTTCTCCAACTTAAAGTCACGAGAATTTTTTAAGTGACAGTTCATGAAAATGACATTTTAAAGAAACAACCTGTCTGCCTGGGCATGTGTATGTATAAAATGGAAGATAGCACTTACAGATTCAAAATTCAAGTGAAGTGATACAACTGGAAGAAAACTGGAGGTGATATACCCTCAAATAACTATAAAAGTATTTTCTAGTGACTAGATTGGAATATATTTTCAACAGATATATAATTCCTTACTTCTTTATTACTTTCCTGATTAATACTAAACCACTGAATGATTAAAAAATATTTTCTAATTCAGCATATTGTTGAATTCAGCATAGAAAGGCATACCCACTATTGCAATATGACCTTGTGCACATGATGAAAGCCATCTGCTTCCAAAGGTTACGGTTCAGAATTTCACTCACAATGTTATGCAATGGTTCCAATTACAGACACTGACATTCATGTGCCAGTGTCATAAAGAACATGAAAAGTCAGTCTCACCAGATCTGCTCAGAAACAGGTTCATCAAAACTTCCCAGATATTTACAGACAACCCCAAAATCACAGCTGGCCACATCTTAGGCCACCCAAGACATTTCCATACCACTAGCTAGCATTTGTATGTCCTACAGCTTTGATTTTTAACTATGGCTTTACATTTCTGTTAACCTACATGAAGTTTTAGGGAAAAAACACTTTGTTCAGAGTAAATGCTAAAGATCAAAATAAAAGAATACAAATGGAATAAGTAAGTGTATGTAAGGTAATGGTAACAGTAAGACAGTATTTTTTTTTTTAATAAATACATATACAGTAAAAAGGTTTAATTATAAAAAAAATATCAGAAAGTACAGTAGATAGGCACATGGTTAGACAACTAGCAGGGTCTGCTTATAATGACTGGCCTTTCAGCACAGCAGGATGGTTTTTATGTCCTTGTATACAATAAGTCTGAAAAAATTTAAGGACAATCCACCTAAAGCATGTACTTTCTGGGATTATGTAAACATATCCCTTTTACCCCTTCTTATGTTCCATCTTCCTTAATGTTCCTGTTTTATCACCCCACTCCTTTTTTCCTGGCTTCATTAGTCTGAGCTCCTTGTATCTGGAATCTTCTTTGGATTTATGGAATGAATAAGACAAATCAGGTTGTGATCTTGACTTCAAACAGCAGATGCTATCATAGCATAAACTCTCCTGGCCGGTAGCAGATTAACATCCCTCATCCCTCAACCCTTGCAGAGCACGTGATGGGAAGCACAAAGGGTAAAGAAAAGCCACACTTCATCCCATTGCTCTCTGAGTTAGCATGCAACCCAGCTCTCTAAATTCCCTTTATAGCAACTCTGTGGATTAAATAGCTATGGATTTGTTTTATAATCAAAAGGTTTCTACTGAGAGTTTTCTAGCTTTTTCTTTAAAAGTTGAAGGTTGATGGTGAGGTGAAGCCAAGTCTCATTCTAAGGCCTGATTTTGATATGTATGGAGGATCAGTAACAGATAGTGAACATACCAAAATATACAGAAAGGTAGAATCCTAATTCACATCTAAATTAGTCAGACAGGGTCTTGTTTCAGGGGCATTCACATCATTTACCTCTTTCCATCAGCTGAGGAAGGAAAACTGGGCTCTTTATCTGAGCAGAGCTGTCTCACTAAGGGCCTACCATTCAGCCTTAAGTTAAGCACCTTGCTTACAGAGACTGGATCTCACCCAAAATCACTTCAGTTAGTCAGAAACAGACAGCTCTAAATTAGCTGCAAGTATCACTGATAAATGTGAAGTAAAACACATCAGAGGATAAAAGTAAAATTACTCTTACAAGGCATTAGAGTCTATATAATGGCTCAGTTCAGGAGGGAGATGTAGGTACCACAGCAGACAGCACACTATGAGTATGTTTATGGTCCAAAAAAAATCTAACAGTATTCAGATGCTGTAGAAGCACAGAGAAGAGGATGGAAACAGCATGGAAAACATCATAATGCCTTTATATATAAAAATGATAGAGCATACTTCAGATAGTTCTTGCAGCACCAGACACTGTGTCCCATAAAACAATGACAGACTTGGTGAGAGTTCACAGAAAAATGACAGAAATGGAAATGTGATCATCTGAGCAGAAACTGGAAAGACAGAGGTTTTTCCCCTTGTAAAAGGATGTATGAGAGGCAAAATGAAAACATTTTACAAATTAATGTTATCATATAAAACAGCACAGGGAGAGGACATCCGGGGCTTCCACAGCTCTGGAAGGAAGAACAACAAAGCATTCACTGAAATTAAAAGGTGGGCAAGTCAAAACTGATAAAAGGAAATACCTTTTTATATTACATGCAATTAAATTGTGGGACTCATTGCCAAAGGAAGTTGTTGAGACCAAAAACCTAACCAGATTCATCAAGAGATTGGATATTATATCAATATCATGGATAACCAGAGTTATCATAATTAAAGAAAATAAAACTTTTGGAAGAGATGTTAAACCTAGTGCTTCAGGCCTTAAGATAATCTCTCACAATTAGTGAGTGGGATCAGGAGATCTTTGTGGAGGCAGATTATTCTGCCTCTGCCTCCTGCAGGGTTCTTCTGTCGTTCTTTGTAGCATCTGGTACTGGTTATATCAGAGTAACAGACAAAATGGCTCTCCAGCCTGACTTAGTCAATAATTCCTCTACACCTACACTCCTCTATAAGGAAGCTCTACCCAAAAGTGGGTGAGCATATGTGTCTAAACTCTTGTGTGAAAGTACAGGACGGGGCCAGAATTTCATCTTTAGTCACATGTGAAAGGTATGTAAACACATGATTACATGCTTGCAGGGATTGATTGCTTTCCAGATTTTAGTGTGAGGTTTGCCCAGCACTTCAGGATTTATTCTTCTGCATGAAGATATGAAACAGTCTTCAGAGATAGGTAAAGGAGTTATCTTTAACAGCAAGACAATCCAGATAATATATCAACATGTTTGTGGATTCAAAATAACAAAACCTGTGGAAAATAAATAAATAAATAAATACACAGGACATTGTAAGAAACATGTTTTGAATGAGGTAATTTTTAAAATGTTTCTTTTCCTTATTTTTTTTCACCTTGATTTAGTTTTGCTGAATCTCAACCCCAACTCTGATCCCCATCCATGGGCGTCTTGGAGCCTGGGCACTCATATATACCAACTGTGAAGCAAGCAACTCATCTACTTCCTTCCCCAGACACCTATCCTGCCCACTATGTGCAGGTTACATTTAAAAAGCATCAGCAGTGAACTTCTCTAATTTAGGGCTGGCAACAGGGAGATGCCATTATCAAGGTTGGAAAAGACATCCTACAGTGGACTGTCAATCAATGGGAAAATGCATCTTTTGTACTATTTGCATAATACAAAATGCAGGGGGAAAAGCTTTTGGAATTCATCCAGACATAATTTTTACAACTTTTTGAAGCAACAATAATTGACCTAGTTTTACTCCAAACAATAACTGACCATTACAAACATAGGAAGAGGTCTTTAAAAGCTGTCTTTTCATCTCACCCACCCACCTAAGCACTTCCTTTCTTTGGTAAATTAAATTGCCTCGGTATAAAGAATTTATACTAGATTTAGTTTTAGAAATCTGATCCTACATTTTTTTCCCATGAAGAATAATTCCTTGATCTGTTATCTTTGGCACTTTTCCTAATCCTTACAAGCATTCATTATCTATTTTGTTTGGTTGTTTTTTAAGCTACATTTGGAGATATTATTGGCAAGTACTTGCAAATATACAGTAGCCTAGGTAACCCCTTCTTTTGTGTTTTCCTCCACCCACAGAGTTAGTTTAAGCTACCTCTGTCAGTGTGGGCGGAATTTAATAAAGTTCATAACTAGATCTTTACTCCATTTGACCATATTAGAAAGTAAAAAGCAGTAACTGCAGATATAAATTGAAAACATTACAGACAAAGATTTTTATTCTTTTAGTTGTTATTTTTGCCCTTGTCAAAGTGAATTATAAAGATGTAGTTCCTCTGCCAGCTCAGGGTTTTATCCTCAATTGTATATTTTTCATTGTTTCATTTTAAAGGCATTCTAACAATGACAGCTAGTAAGAAATTTTCTTCTGCCCCCTTGTAAAATATGCACTTTTAAAAAATGTACTGATAAAAAAGTCAGGTTTTCTACAGCAGTGCTGTAACTAAAATGTATTTCAAATTCTTATTTGTTTAGTCTTAACTTTAAGTATCTTATTTAAGTTTATGTAAACTACAACAATTTGGGTTTCTATTATTTTCTCCCAGGTCTTCAAATTTTTCCCTTTTTTGTCATCTTGTTTTAACCCGCTCCACCCCTATATAATCCACTGAAACAAGAGGAGGTTAACAGTGTGTGAAAATGGAAGAGAACAACTTCTGCACTTATTTGCATCTCCCAAATGGAGAAATTCAAAAAAATATGACTGAGAAAATTATGTCTGAGGTGATAAATAATAGCAATAGTAATAGCAATGCCACCTACAGCTAAATAAATATATTCATATATAGTTGTACAAGTACTTTTAATTTATTAATATAAATTAATTTATACAAACTTCTCTGCAAGCCCCCAGCCTGCCTCCTCTGACCCAAGTATTACTGTCAAATAATGCAAAATTTTAGCCTTGGAGTAAATTTTTGTAGGTGACTCATAACCCACTGAATATAAGGGTATTTTTAATGGGAATGCTGACATGATCCCATCTATTCTAGCTCAGACAGTGCTACTCAGTCTCTTGTACATAAAACTCATTTAAATGCAGTGATGACAAGAGCTTGTTTTTTCACAAGCCCTATAAAGTTTAGTTCAAACAAATAGCTGTTATCAGGCTATTCAAGAAAAGGAATGTGGGAGGGGGGGGGTTGTTTTAATGTTTTCCTTAGTTTTGAAGTGGTTGAATGGTTCATCAACCCACTGAGTAGTTTCCTTAGTCATTTTCTTTTTAATTAATAGACTTGTGAACAACCACAACTGCCTTGTGGGACATCAGAAACACTAAACAGATGACTAACTTGCAGTGAGCAATCTACTCAATACAGCCTGCCTTAATTTGAGCCATACATGTTGAAAAATAAAAGCATAGCAAGCATGCAGGTTATTGTATAGTTTTGTGTCTGCTTTCAGTTAAAACAAGTCCCTGGTGAGTAGAAAGTCACAATCATAAAACTTAGAGGAACATTTTAGATTTATTGCCACCTGTTAGCGTGATTTTGAGCCATGTCGGGGACATGCATTATCAGCAAGGTTAGTGTCACGGTGCTGGTGGCAACCATGGCTGCAGAAAGGGACAGCCATGACAAGTGTCAGTTCCCTGGACTAGAGCAGGCATTAGCACCTGATTACAGAAAAGATAGCACGTGTTATCGCTGTGCTTCTTCTGTCCTCTTTCTGGATAGGAACCATCTACTGGGGGTTTATTAGAAACCAGCCTCAAGGCAAGCCAGCCCTGTGAACTACAGCTGTCTAATTGGTTTTGCTTGTGTGCACTGTCTTTGCTTTTATAATGGGGAAAAGCAACACAGCCTTTCTAATTAGATTGTTAAACATAATAGCTGAATGGCACAGCAGTAAAGAATTTGCCCTACTCTTTGTAATTCCAGAATAAGGCACAGCAAAGATCCAGGATTTTTCCAGCCCATTTCCCCCATCATCATATCCAATGGTAATGAGACTGTTGGTTGTTGTTTTTTTCCTGAAAATAATGCAAACAACTGTAGGCCTTTCTAAAATCCAAATATATTTAAAAACAGAATTCCAGGAGCAAACACATCTCCCCTTTTATTCTGTTGTCTCTGCTTTCATTTGCTCCAAATGCTGAGGCTATGCACTAATTGGTGTCTCTGTTGGCAGTGAACACGGGAAAAAAAGCATAGAGGCTTGGAAGATGAACTCTCCTCTCTGCCTGGAGGTGGTCCTCCTCAACCAGGGCTGAAATGTATCAGTACAGTGGGGAAAATTCCAAAATCACCATTTTCTGCACCTGTTTTGTGTATTAAGAAAGGAATTTGGTCTGTCAGTTCAGCACCTTTCATAGGCTCTAAATTGATTCAGAAGGAAAAAGAAAGCTCCATGAAGCCAGTTTTCTTCTCAGTGCCTTAGATTCAAAGTTCTTGCCTTTTTTATAGATCCCTGCTGGTTTTCACATAAGGACTTCTCCGTCAGCATGCTAAGCATATGCTGGAGGATGCAGAGCGGCCTCTGTTTCCATTTGCATTCTATAAAGTAATTCAATGCATATCCTCACAGACATGATGTGGATACTTGGAAGGTTTCCTAATACAGTTGCAGCTTTTCCCTTTTTTAACAATCGTATTCTCTTTTCCTTTCAGGAGTCTATCCTGGTGCAAAGAGATGCTGAGTCTCAGGATAAAATTGGAGCAGTAGGCAAATAATCAAATATCAAATAATTGTGCAATTTGTATTGATTGTAAGATTTAAGTCACTCTTGACAACGTGCCAGTGAAATGTTAGAATATTTTACCACAGTCTTCAAGTCATTCAGTGACTCTTCTGTCTGATACCCTTTCCGATACCCCAGTTAGAAAATGGGGAAGAGGATGATTTGATAGAATAACCAAAAATAAACTTCCACATGAATGCTCTGAATGAAAAGGTGATTTCTTCAGTACTCATGCAAAATAGTAATTTTTCAGGAATAGCACAGAAACTGATGTTTGAGGTGTATGAAAAACGTCATGAGAAATAGCGAACTATTCAGTATGCAACTGCAGTAAATAACAGCAACGGGAACCAACTGTGCAACTTTCATGTGGGTGTCTCAAAGGAAAAAGAAAATGAGTAACAAAAGCTAAGTGCACTGTACTGCACTGGCAGCATGTATTACTCTCTACTGCCTTAAGCCTTCTGAGTCAAAATTGATTTCTAAACAGCAGCACTTGCTTATCTGTCAGAGTTGCATCTTGCTCAGCTGAGCATCAGAACTAGAAGTCTGAAAGGAATACGTTGAACCTCACCTTGCACAGTCTTTTTCTATTATGTCATGGTCACATCCTTGTATTACCAGAAACACTCAAAGCAAACAAAACCAACTACTCATTTTATTTTCAAAACCATAGACTTTTTAATTCTCTTTTATCTATAAAACATGAATTTATACCATGCAGATCTTTTATCTCTTAAGAAATTGTAATGTTTAGGAAATAAATGTAAATAAATACTGAAAAAAGTTTTTTATTATGACACTAGAGAATCCCAAAAAGTAAGTTATTTTCTGTAAAAGATTGTCTCTGAATATCGATATGACAACTATGTACTTTTAAGAATTTTACATTCATTCCTTGACTGACTTTCCCCTAGCTCATCGAGTTATGATACAAACACCATTTTAATAAGTAGATACAGGTCTACCACAACTGTATTCACCATCTGAGATCTCAGCAGAATGGTTAACACCTGATACCAACAATTAAGTTTCTAAGATCTCCATTGAAGACCTTCATCATAAAATAGGTTTGAAGAGATCTTAGGGTGTCATTTGTTGGATACTGGTTTTACACGATGTTGTTACATTTTTTTATGTCAAGTTTTGTGTACCTCCAGGGGTGGAGTTTTCACACCTCTCAGCAACTTGTATCAGTGTTAGACAACCCTCAAGGTGAAATATTTTTTTTCCTGATATCCAGTAGAAATGTTCTTTTCTTACAGTTTGTGTCTATTCCTTCTCATACTTTTGCTGCGTACCCCCAAGAGAAGATACCATTAAGATCTGTCCTTTGCCTTCTGTTGTCATTTGAGCCTGGTCAGCAGCTAAACTCCAGGCAGTCGCTCACCCACCCTCCCCCCACTTGGGAACGGGGAGGGACTCGGAGGGGCAAAGGGAGACTCGCGGGTTGAGATAAAAACAGCTTAATAACAGTGACAGAATAATACAGTGACAGGAGTATCAATGGGGGATGTACAATACAGCTGCTCACCTCCCAGCTGGCGATCCCAAACGCAGAGGCCCCACACCCCCATTCCTGGAAGTGAGAACCCCTCCTGGCCCACTCCTGCCTTTATATAGTGAGCACAATGTCATGTGACATGGGATATCGGCCAATCGGGGCCCAGCCCTCCAGCTGTGCTCCCCCCCCCCCCCCGCCCCCGCACACAGGTGAGGGCACTGGGCCCTGGGGAGCCCCTGGGGTCTCAGGGTGCTGCAGCTCCTCCCGCTGCCAGACCAACGGGAGCTCTAGGCCAGCCCCAACTGGGACACCTTCTCTCCTTCAGACTGAGCAGATCAAGCTTTCTCAGGCACTCCTTCTATACCAAGTACTTAGCAGCTAATCATCTCAGTAACCGTTGTTAATACACTGTACTCATTCCAGTACATTGGAGGTAGTTTTGTCTTGGGAAGCCCAAAATTGGACATGGGGCTTCAGATGTAATCTCAGAATTACAGAACGAAGAACAGTCTGTTTCCTCAGTTTAGACTGCTTTCACTAATTCAAGTCATCCATCAGGACTCCCATGTTTTTCTGCAAAGCTGCATTCTTCCCAGCCTGTCCTGTTGCATGGGACTGTTTTATACTACATTGGAGGAATTTACATCTACCTTTGTTGAACTTCATGAGCTTTCTGTAAACCCACTTCTCCAGTGTACTAAGATCTTAAGAGAGTGTGTTTCTTCCTTATTCTTGCCACAGCTTGTAAGAGAAAAACTTGCCTTCCCACTACTGGTTGTCATGGCTGCTGGGGAAAAACTTATATTAAAAATAAGTGAAGAGTTTTCTCTTTAGAACCAGTTAGTAACTTTCAAGGAAGTTCAATAAGGCCTTTGGCTAGGAAACTCACACTTAGCTAAAGCTCAACTCTATAGAAAAGAGTGAGGTAGGAACAAGGAGGAGCTGTGGTGCCTATATGCTGCACTTGGTCTGTAAGGGCCTGGGAGGAATGTAATACTGGCACCATATTCAACAGCCACTGAGAGGGCAGGAAGATGATAACCCTTCTCAAGCTGGCCTATTTTGAGGCAACTACAGCCTGGAAGATGAACAAATGTGCATGAGCTATTAGACACTACTAGACAGGAGGAGAGAAGCTGGTGCCCACTTTCACCTATTCAAGTAGATACTCGTCAAATGGAAGGAAAGTATGCTTGAAACCACTGGCTGCTACTGAAGAATTTTTGTTCATTGTCAACTGTCACAGTTTAGCAGCAAGAGTGATTTCTCTGCAGAGTGTAAAGCAGTCAGACCAGGGTGTTTCGTGTGAAAGATGAAGTTGGTGTAATAGGTGAACAAATGTGTTCTGCTCGTGTACATTAGAGTTTATCCCAAAATTTGAGTGAAAAGTAAAAAGGGCACAGAGAGAAAGAGAAGGTTTGGGGGCTTGTTGGCCAGGACCTTCCAGCATCATGCTTTTTCATTAGAAAGTGCCTGTTCTCAAAAGCCAAGAATTTTGTGGCACCATATCTGTTTTAACAAAACTCTGTGAAGAGATTTTCCATACTTACTGAGACAACAGATGAGAGGTGACGTGATAATGTTGTGAGCAAACATTTTTCCCCAGGTAAGAGGCCCATCCAGAAGATACTGCTCAGACTTGGTTCAGGTCCTTTCCTCCTGATCCAATGATAGGAAGTGAAACAGTCCCAAAAGCAGATACAAACCCATTTGTTAGGGCACTCACCTACACTAAGTAGCCTTGATTCCTCACGGTGAATCAAGCCAGGCAGGGGCTTGGCTCTCCCCCAAACACTCTTCAGCAAATGCTTTAGCCAGAAGCCTACTGTTCTGGGTAAGATTCTCACAAATTCCAGAATTTCAAGGAATGTTTCTACTTTCCTCATAAGTGAAATGTAACCATTGTTCTCTGGCCAGACCCAGACAAAGGGTCTGCCAAATATATAGAAGACAACAAGGCTGGAATTAATCTAATTTAACCCCAAGCATGCTCTTAGTCTATGGAAAGAATTAGGCTTTTCTGGGGTGTGATACATCTGGTCTTTCTTAGATACCTTAGGTGAGATTTCTCTTACCAGATGTACTTATGTCCAAGCTTGTCTCCCAAGCCTGCCTTTAGAGTCAGTGGACCAAAAAAAACAATGCTAGATTATGACTGGCCTCATTCTAAGGTAAATGTAAATGTCTAAAATGATCTACATGTCTGTTTCTTTCCATTGTCTATAAGCAGAATGCCGAATGACAACTCAGGGTTAAACATCTTTCTCACAGATATCTGACACTGGATGTGATGAATTCTATCTTAAGAGGAAAAGTTCATGCCCATTTGTATTCGGAGTTATGGCTCATGTCCAGCCTTAATAAAAAGAGAGGGAGAAAACAGGGATTTAAGGCAAGTTTGGGGTTGTTTATTTGGATATGCTATTGTCTTTTGTAGGCTTTGGAAGAAAACTTATACCGTGTTCTTCCTTAGGTTGTGTGCCGAATCATGTTTTTATGTTGTCAAAGATTAAATAATTAGTAGAACACGGTCAAGATCAAAAGGCTGTTATATGTCATAGCTAATTAGAGTGTTACCACAACTATGACAACTAGTGATTCCTGCTGGTCTGATACCTGCTGTAGCTGACCATATGGATTCAGAGTGAAATGTAATACATTCACATTGTGTTTTAATTCAAGATGTAATAAGCTGTTAATATAAGAACTGAATATATATTTACCACTCCTCATCTCACAGTTAGTATTAACATAAAAATGAAAAATTGGCTTCTATTTTAAGCAAGAAAAGACACCTGGCCAGTGACATCTGAGAGACCAGTTACAAAAGAAAAGTGTATGCAATAAAAAGGTTTATGCTGATTCTATACACAGCTTTATCAGAAACTAGTCTCACAATACTGTTACTGCACCTTGGAGAAGGTGTTTCTGTCTTGTCCTTCTTTCTTTTCTTTCTTTTTCTTCTTTTTCTCTCTCTCTCTTTCTCTCTTTCTTTCTCTCTTTCTCTCTCTTACATGATCTTTCTTTGTCTCTATTTCTTCTCCCTATCATATTTGGCATATTTAGGACATCCCTTTATGTATTGTCTAAGAACCAGTATCTTTGTTATGCAGCAGACACAGAAGATGCTTGATTTAAAGAAGGATCGTTTCATTTGGAATTATTCATAGATTTGAAAAGCAGTAAGCAAGAACATTCAATTACTCTGATGCAAAAAAATTAGTCATTCTGTGCTGATGACTCATGCATCACTGCTTTGATATACATAAGCTGAAACATTCACCCCCAAATTAGCCTTTGTAACTTGTTGTGATCTACCCAGCTCCCATCTTACCCACAGACATTATTTGTAGGTAATACTGTTCCTACACACTTCCCTGTACACATATTTGAATGCACATGCTATAAAATACAGACTTAGACCTCTAAAAGACCTCTGATTTTGAAGTTTCAATTTCAGAGGGAGAACTGCCATAGCCTGATGGCCAGAAGTGAGAAGCGCTCTTAATTGCTATAGCTTTTGTTAATCAAATTTGTATGCTGATTGTTTCAATATAGTGCTACCAACCACCACAGGAAGATTTGAACAGCAAAGATCGTGAGTCGCATTACTAGGTACATCAAGCTTGAAATGACCTTGAACTGTTCAGGGTGACAATGTTACATTTAGTTATTCAGAGGCTGTCATATAACTCATGTCTCTGGGTAAAATCAATCTCTATCAGAGAAGCATCAGGTCTCATATCACCTGGAAATGGTTGTTTACAGCTTTTCTTTCCTCTTCTTTCTCCCATTCCAAAGCTTCCATCTTCCATGTTAAAATTTTTTTTAAATCCACCTTTTTCCAATTGGAAGAGGTTTATCCCTTCCTTAAACCTCTCTTTTCTTCCATATCCTTCTTAGATACTATTCTTTCTATCACATAGTCTTGACACTGACTTTAAGACCTTTCAGAAAACTCTGACTCTCTTTCCACCTTTGTTCCAGCAATAAATCCAACTAAAATTCTGTTTAGGAATTTTTCATTAAATATATTTTGGCCTTCAACAGATATAGCAAATCTGAAACTTTTAATCAGAATGTCCCAATAGTGATGGCATGTAGCAGATTCAGGATTGCATGGCACAAGATATTATCATTTGTTAGCTGAACTGGGGAAAACGTCAGACAGGGTTTGAATTTTGAAGGTCACTAAGGGTGAAATACGGCAACTTGCTTAAATGTATTGTCTTAGTCTGCAAAGAAATTCAAATTACCTTACATTTGTTAATAATTTGCAATGCTGTTCAAATTTGACTGTATGCCAGAGTATTTTTATGAAAAAAAAAAAGCTTCTGAAGGCCAAGAATGGATTTCTGGTCAAAATAAGAGATAGAAGAATGCACTCACCAATTACCACAGCTTAGTGGTTAGGACACTTGCCTACAGTGCTGCAGATTTTGACTGAAGTCACGGGTTGACTTTCTTTCTCTCTGCTTTAGCAAGAAAAAGATGAAAGAGCTTCTATCTCTGTGAGCCTGCAACTGAGCCATTTGAAAACTTGAGAAGAAAACCTTTGCATTGCTGAAAGTAGGAACACTTTTAAGCCCTTACATCTCATTTGAAATTTTTTTTCATTTGCATTTTAAAACTCTACATTCATATTTATTTTGTAAACTATGTCCTATTTGTGACATAGGTAAGATGTTCTGTCAGCTTTTAACATCTAAAACGACAGCTACCTTTATTCTGTCTTCCTAGATGAGCTCTAGTCACCTTCCTACCTCCTCTAGTGTGCATGCAATGGGCATTCAGAGCTTTTGGATTTCACCTTTACCTAGATGTCCTTTATTTATCTTCCTTCTGATCATGGCTGGCTTTTAACTGAGGTCAAAACTACGTTTCTTATTTACTTGGGGATTCTGTTTGCTTGCTTGTTTGCTTTTTTTTTTTCCTTTAAGAAATATTTCACAAAGACTCCAGAGGAAGCTCTTCCATAGTCATCCTTTCTACTCTTTCATCTGTCTAGATTCACATCTCAATTGTGATGTTGTAATTCCATTGGAGACAGTGAAAACAAAATTAAATTAGCCCTCAGTGAAGAGGATTAGGCATTGTCAGAGATACTGCTTTGAATGGCAACTGAACCATGATTTGTCTTGGAGAGCAGGCTTGAAGATGCTGCCCCAAGTCACAGAATAAGAAAGCTGAAAAAATGTCACAGCCTTTTGCAGAAAGTGTAACCTTTCAAATTCTTGTCAATTTGAAAAACCATGAACTTTATTTTGAAATCATAAGAGAGATTTATATTATTAGAATGAGCTCGGTTCTGCTCTCTCTTACTCTAGGGATGTGAGACTTCTGTGAAGGAAAAAATTAACATGACAACTATTCTAGAGTACGTGTAGTGACTTACATGTTTGAGAAAGTATGCAGACATTCCTTCTCCAGCTTTGTAATTTTAACTCCAGTTTATCAACTTTATCATATAGTCATAGAGAAGGGTTTTTGCGGTTTTTAACACAGGCATGGGTGAATGATGGTCAAAAGTAATGTGCTAATTTCTGTTCCCAGTTCTTTAATATCTGCTTGACTGAGGTCAGAATTGGCCCATTTGACGCCACTGACATTCATAGGACAAAGCACAGACCCTGGGAGTTGGTAACAGGACTGAGAGAATGGCTTCAGCCTGCCCCAAAATTTCCAGCACAGCTGTGTGGGGCAGAGGGAGGAGAGTGATGTGTGGCAGTGTCCCCACCATGTCAGCCTCACAGGCTGCACAGCAAAGCCATCCCAGGCGGCCAGTGGGAAGACCGAGCCAAAGAACAGACACCCTCCACTCCTCACCCCTTTGACAGGGGCAGGGTGAGTGGGCTGTATGCCTGCTGAAGGGAAGCTTCTCCCTGCTTGTACCCTGTCAATAAATAATATTTAAATGGGGGGAGGACGTAAAGGACTCTGCTTGCTGTCACACCTCCCCTGGCAGAGAAAGAAGAAACAGGCAAAGTGACTAGAGGGGCACATCAGCACAGTGGCAAGACCCCAGGGCATGAAGCTGAGAAAAAATATCTTCTCCAAGGAAGAAAACAAGGGACACTACCCACAACAAAAGGCTGTAGAGAAAGCTCAGGATGGCTCAGGACCCCATGGCTACGCAGTAGAGAGCAGGAAAGGAATATCCTCTCCCACCATCTCTGGCCCTACTTATACTTCGGTCCCAGCCTCACATCCCCTACTGTAAGCAGGTATTCTCAAGGCGACTTGAGAATAAGAAGCATCAGGAACAGAAGGAACCCAGGTTTCACACCTTGGTTTCTGTGCCTGGAGGGCTCCTCTGGCTGCTGGATGTGCGGGAGAGGCTATAGAAAGGCTGAAGCAGCAAATTCCCTCCCCAGGTGAAGAGGGGAGCAGAGGCAGTGGTCCTGCTGAACTGCAGCACATCCTCCTGCTCATTGGGATCTGCAGATCCAGGTCAGGGCTCAGCTCAGAGCTGACAGGGCAGCCCAACATTCTGCAGTGTTTTCTCATCACCACTGTTTTTTTAGAGAAAAATGTACAAACACTGGTGCACAGAGTTCATTAGGAAGTATCACTTAACAATCTATTCTCATACAAGTTTTCTTCCTTGTATTCAAGCTATTATGTATTATTATTTAAGAAAATTAACTGCAGTTGTTAAATATTCCTGTTGTATGCTTTTGGGGAGACTTGTTTTCCTTAGGCCTATGACCACACATCAGTATTTACAACAAATACTACATATACTCTTGGCAAACAGGACTGTGGGGAAGAAATTACAGTGCAATAATTCATTTCTGGTTTCCCTCTTGTTTTAGTGATAGCACTGAAACAAATTACAAAGGAAATATGACTTCAGGTAAGCATTTATGTGTTTTAAAATGCTACTTAAACACTTTCATGTCATCTTTGAAAATGTATTTCCCCAAGGAATTTATTTTGGTGGTTACAAGTAAGTGTGCATGTGTGCACACAAGCATTTGTATGTGGCAGTGGAAAGCCCATGGGGATGTGTTCTGTTGTGTTATGTTGGGATTTATCAAGGCAAAAGCTTGGTAAGGAGCCTCAGCCTTTTGTAATTGAAATGAAACGTGATGTTCCTTGGGTTTATTTCACCAACTTTAATAATGCCTGTTAATAGGGAAACAAGGGGATTATCTGAGGGAGAAATGTTTCTATTGCAATATATTTTGAAAAATATTAGAGAAGTTTATATTTTTATGAAATTTTTTGAAAAAAAGCAATAATTTCACAAAGGTGGAATAGGAGCTGTTGTAATAGGCAACCCAGTTCTGAATGTTACAAGAATATAGAGGTCTAGAGACAGATAATCAAGCTGTCATTCTACATCTATCAGTGTACTTTCAACACATTTGTGCTATAGGAAAGTTTTCACTTTTCTCCTGCTTATATTAGTTAGAAAATACACTTATGAGAATAACCTGTGAAAGGGTGGTGGTCAACATGAAGTTAATATCTTGAATTTCTCTTTATATTCTGCCACTTACTTTTCAACATATAGATAAGTGTTTTCTAACAAAAAAAAATATTTGATCCATTGCCTCACTTTAAAAGCTCCAACTCATCATCACACTTTTGTGTTTCTGTTTGTGTGCATATGTCTTAGGTTTGAGTGAGTGGTGGAGGTTTTGGTAACAGGAGAGGGGGCTACATTGGTGGCCTCCCCATGAGAAGTTTCATGGAGCTTCCCTGGCTCCAAGACAAACCCACCTCTGCACTAAGACCAAGCTAATTAGCTGCACCTCTGCAATAATGTATTTAAGAAGGGGACCTGGGAGGAGAAGTTGGAGTTGTGAGGAGGAGTTGCAACATCTATGTGAACACCAATGTCAGTGGAAGAATGGAGGATGGAAGTGGGGGGGAGGTGTGCTGGAGCCAGAGACCCCCCCTGAAGCCTGTGGTGAGACAGCCAGGTGGCACCCCCACCACCCATGGAGGTCTATGGTGGAGCAGATGCTGACACACACTTTGTGAGGGGCTCCATGCTGTTTAAGGTGACTGCACCCAAAGGAGGCCACTACCCTGTGGGAAGAAGCAGCCACCACTGTTGTAGTTCGATGCTGGTAGGATTGTAACATGCAGGGGTGTCCCATGCTGGAGCAGCTGGGCAAGGGCTGCAGCCTGTGTGAGGGAATCAAGTCAGAGAAAGTTGGTGTCCCACGCCAGAGCAGCTAGGGAAATGTTGTGGCCCATGGGAGGGACTCAAATTGGAGAAAAGTTGTGGAGGACTGTCTCCTGTGAGAGCTGAACCACGTTGGAGCAGGGGGAGGAAGTTCCAGAAGTTCCCTCCCTCAATATGGAAGAGGGAGCATTGACTGCACCCTCCATCCCCTGCCCCCTGAGACACTGAGGGGAGGAGGTGGAGATATTGGGAGCAGAGCTGAGCCTGGGAAGAAGGGAGGGGTGGGGGGAAGGTGTTTTCAAGATGTGCTTAATGCTTCTCACTGTTCTACTCTGTCTGCCAAGTGTTGTTTTTAGTGTCTGTATTAAATTTATGTTCTCTTTTTCTTCCCCTAATTAGTCTGTCTTTTGCCTGTGAACATAACGAGTGAGTCATCCCTCCCTGTCTTTATCTCAACCCCTGAGCCTTTGCTTATTTTCTCCTTCTCAGTGCTGGGGGGAAAAGGGGGAGTGAACAGCTGCGTGGTCCTCAGTTGCCCTCTGAGCTCAAAACACAACAGCATGTTTACCTTAGTGTCTATCTCACGACTCAGTAACATGTGGTTTCCCTGATTCCTCCAGCTCAATGCTCATCTCCTAGCTTAGAATTTGAGATTTGAACAGAAAATAAACCCACTTAAACACCAAATGTTTTTTGGTTGGTTTTTTTTTTTTTTTTTTTCAAAACACAGATCCATTTATTTCCATATTATCTTCAGTTTTAATAACATCTATCAAAGCTAAATCAGAAGGCCACGCTGTTGCTGTAGCTTGAACTGCTGCTTAAGGCTGCAGGGGTTACTGGATACAGGGACATGGTATCACAGTCCAGCAAAACAACATCTGGTAGGATGATTAGAATTACATTAACTCTGGTGGAGAAATGTTTGTAAAACACTTTGAAGATGAAAAGTCATATGCACAGAATAATTGTATGAAAAATTCTAACAAAATTACACACAGATTCTATCTTCATGCATTTTCTTCGCCACCAAATACCTTACCAAAATCCCCGACACTTCGTTTAGAAAAGTAGGGCTAAATGTGGGGGTTTTTTGCAAAGACAGATGAATATAAAGCAGCGAAACTATGAAGGTGAACATTTCAGTTTATTGAGCTTGGTTCAAATGACAGAGGGTAGATTTGTACAGCTACATACTTACAATCATGTGTTGTCACATTAGTCTCTGTTTGTGCATATTTGGTTCCCACAGAATACCGCAATATGTGTCTAGGGACTTTGAAGGGCAATAAAATGCAAGCAGCTCTTTGGAAGTCACATGATATGCTTTCTGTTGTTAATGTTATGTAAATATATAGCTGGACCAGGCGAAGGACCCCATATCTGAACTTTGTGAGTGTCCAGAATGCAGCTCACAGTCCTTGTGTTCTGGCAGATATAAAGCATGACCACCCAGGCACTGAAGATGAAGCATGCTGAGGAGCTACAAATGCAGATTCCAGCCTGAGAACGAGCCAAGCTCATCACAGGAGAAGGAACTGTTCTAAGAACTATTTCATCATGGAACTGCTGAAATCCAGAGACAGCAGTTAGAGACAGCTGCCTGAAAAAGCAGAATAATACTCTTGTCTGCCATGGAGTTAAGATGATGTACTTTCTGTCTCCATCCTTCATATGTGTGTTGTGCATGGACATATTATTGCATTAGCTCATTTAATGACTGAGGGGAGCAGTGCCTGAAATTATATTTTATTATCCTCTTATATATAAAAAAAAAAAAATAATAAGAGAGGCAAAAGAGAAAAAAGAAGTGTGTGTTGCTGTGGCCAATGTTTACCAATCCCTGACAGTGACCTTCCTAATACAAAAGACAGGTTCTTAAAATGGCCCTGCATATGACAGTGTTATTGCAGAACCAATCCACTGTGAGCAGAGTAATAGGCTAGATGAAGTAAAGAAATTTTTCCAGCTGCCATTTTCTTTATCAGATAAGCAAGGCTTACTATCAACAGAGTATAAAACCTTAACAATCTCCTTGTGCAACACTGCACAAAACCCCCAGTCTTTCTTTACTTCTCACACTGGAAAACATCGATTAGATTTAATCCTCCTTAATGTGGGGTCAACCTCCATCTCAATCTGTGAATTTAGTATTTAGATTTGCAAGCAGTGACATGCCTTCAGGAAATCTACAGCACAGTTTGGAAGAAAAACCTTTGGACTTTATGACTTCTAATATTCTCTTCTACTTAAACCTTTGTCTCTTCCAGGTACTCATCAGGCTTCCGTACTCATCTAGTCCCATATTTAGTCATCAGAAAGGCAAGTGTTTAGTATAATTTAATTGTCTTGGATGGGGAAAAACTGGCATTTCCAGAATATAACCCATTTTGCCTATTTAAATAATGTCCCTTCAAGTGTAATGAACACTTGATTAAGGTGCTTATCTTTGTCCTTCAGATATGAAAGAGATTTAGAGAGCTAGTCATGCCTAAAATCAGGTGAGAACAAATAACAGTTTGACTGTTATGAATGTGGGCTTGTCTGCCAAGTCCAATGCCAGCTGTACAGAGAAAAACTTCTTCACTCTCCCCTTCAGGATATTGGTGGGAAATATGTTATAGCTATGGGAAGAATATTTTTTCTGCTGAAGAATAGCATTCAATGCATAAACAATTCACTTTGCAGACAAACCTGAAGCTAAAAAAATGTTGCTTAAGGAAAAACATTTATAGCAAACTATACAATAACTGTAGTTAGATTTTTCCTCTAATCTCTTGTTGTCATAAAAAAAAAAAACTTTTGACATTTTTTATATTAGAAATCATTTTTTCAGGAAAAAAAAAAAAAGGAAATATAAAATAAACAAAATAAAATGCCTAACTGAAGAAGAAACTTGTGGATGTATATGAAATGGTTAAAAAATGTTAAAAATTTGGGTTTAACATTTGGGAAGAAGAAAATCATGTAAAAATTTCTTACAATAAAATTGTTTGTTCAAGGTCCTTTGAAACGCTTTGAAAACTGACAAAAAATACCAAGCAGATCTGTTCACTTGGGATGACTAATGTCTTTTGGGTTGAAATGTCTGATTTTCACACAGTATCACAGCATTGCCATCTGGGATTAATATTCTGTATGTTCCCTTTGCAGTTTTGACAAATATAAGAGCAGGTTACCAGGACAGAAAGCACCAATGTGCCCCCACATCCCATGGGGACAGCCTCAATGAACACTCTTAGCCCTCAGGACATCGTTCCATGTGGCCTAGTTAATACTGAGGAAGAGATAATCAACCTTGTGCCTGTGGTAAATGAGTCTGTATCCCAGGATCTGGGAGTTACCACAAAGTGGCTTTCATTTTTCCCAGCAGGCTAAGCCGGATTTTAAATCCCCACAAAATGGAATAAACGCACATACAGCATGCACATACCTATCACAATTTAGTGTACAGTTTCTACCTGTAGCTTCGTACTCATTGCATCAGAGATGCTAGTGAGGCCTGATACGCAGTCTTCCCTGTCTGAGCTCAATGATCAGTTGTTGCAGCAAACTAACTAAAGGGTTCTTCAACACAAGTCTTCTGAGAGTTTTCTTGTAACAAGCAGAACATTTAGCAGATGTCACAAGCAGGAAAGATATAAACCCCTTCCCAATTCAGTGGAAGGAACATCTTTGCTTGCTCCACTTCAACCAGGCACTCCTTGCACCAGCAGAGCCAGGGAGCTGCCCTTGCACCCCATGAAGGAACGTTTTCCTGCAACATTCTAAGTGGGATCTCTTCATCCAGTTCAGAAAATTAAGTTTAATAATGTCCTCCTAAGACAATGGAGATCAGTATCCTACTACAAGGGTCATGATATTAGTAATACTCTGTTTCAGTCTGCATTAAGTCACCACTTCCAAGGTGTCACTGATCTCCTTTCAGTTTTTTTTGAGGCCCTGTGCTGAGATGGAAATAATGTGGCAAAGAAACACAAGTAAATGTACAGAGCTACAAAAAAGGGAAGGCAGCACTAGTTGGGATAGCACCTTTGCTCAAGAGTGAAGACACAAGTAAAATCCTTCTTTCACCCTGATATTTTTGTTTCCCAGAACCTTTATGTTTTTATGGTTATGGACTTGCCCTGGAAGTTGAGCAAGTGGATATGTCAGTCCTGCAGGACAAGGGGAACCTATTCCAGTTTTCAAACACAGCTAACGTAAGTTTTGTTCCGTATTGCAACGGCTAGTAGTCCCTGTACTCTAGCTAGCTCATCAGAAGCAAAATGTGGGAGCCCTACAGTGAAATGCCAGATACACAACACAGCTGCCATCCTTTCCCTCTGAGCACACAGGCACCAGTCTCCTGCTTGGAGATGGGTGTTCACACTATTCCCAAAGCACTAAGGCAGTGTGAAGGGTCTGGCATCTACTGATGAGAGATACCAGCAGCTGTGTTTTCTTTGACACCGAATTGTCCCAGCATTGAGGCCGCTTGACAACTTGCTTTAGAACTGTGTTTTTATTTAAATACATTTCTTTCTGAGGACAAGGCAATATTCTTTTTTAAAGAAAAAAAAAAATGAAACTACATTTTCCAAAAATCTTCACATATTGGAGATTGGATTTTTTGACAAAATCTTGCACTTTTCTGCTGAGTACATCAAAGAAAATAAGATAATCTTCACTTTGCATTGTGAATGTAAAAGATGCAGCCCAAAGTAGTAAATGATATGTTCATTACATGACTTCTCTGGAAAAAGCTACCAGGAAGAAAAAGCTACTTATGAGCCACAAAGTCACTGCTTAACCACTCCTTGGGAGTTTAGACAGAACAAGGCCTTCGGGGCTTGGCTTTGGAACATAAGCACCTCCAGTAAGGAGGAAAAACTGTCAGGAAAAAACATGTGAGTTTAATGTAAATAATTATATTCAGTCTCCCATGTTTGAACATTTTTTTCCTGGTTGGTGTGAAAGACTTTCTTTAAGCAGAAAGTGACTACCTGGTGTGTTTTGGATCCTAACCCAAGGGAATACACCCCCTCCCATCTACACAGCGAAATCACGTCTCTGCTGTTAATGACTGCACGAAGACTAAGAGCCTCTTGCGCGTCTCCTGTTGCACTGCAGGGAAAATTCAGGACCTGTACACGAAAGTAGGTGATTTCTGTTCCAGGACCATGATCCTTTTTCAACTGGCTGCTGCACTGATAGTCACATTTGCTTTGCAACCCAAGCATACTGGAAAGCCTCCCCAGTTTGATTATCCTTTCCAGAGCTGGTGAAAGCATGCATTCTTTTTTTACCAAGTTATCTTGTTTAATCAGGACTAAGTAAACATATTACACACTAATAATAAAATCACTGGAAATTCTTTACTTAATCTCTCTGATTTTCTTAAAGGGTTCAAACAAAGACCAGCAGGATCTCTAATCTTATGATCAACAAAGTTACATCACCAGCAGCCTCTGTTTTATCTGTTTACAGATCAGGCTAATGTTGTTAGAGGGTGGTGACATTAACTGTTACTGTATCAGTAGATAGCGCAATTGCATTAAGCAGGCCAAACTTTGCTGTCACTTCTGGTTGCAATAGCTTAGAGAAAACTCCAGAGATTATTTTTAATGCCACGAGACATGGTTGTGGCTAAGTGTGGAGGGGCAGATCACAGTGTTGCCACTGAAAGAGCTGTAGGGGCCTTTGATGAAGCCTCCAGCCATGCAGGAGAAGCCTCACAGCTGCAGTGCCTTTTGCTAGTGTATGCCCTTCCTCTGGGCCAGGCGACCCCAGCTAACTGGGTATGGAGAGAGGAACCAGAGGCAAAGAGTTCGGTTTGCCTCCCAATCCTTTGACATGATGTCCCTCCAGCTAAAACTTTTCCCTCCACTCTCACGCTCTTGCTGGTCCCTGAAGGATCCCAGGCACAGACAGATAAGGGTGCAACTAGCCACACGAGGAGTCAATCACCAGCTCATGGAGCAGACACCCTGAGATGGGGGCTGCCTCCCATCTGAGACACTGCACGGCTGCATCACCTTCCCTGCCCCCTCCCCAGGCTGTGTCCTGGAAAGAGCGGCAGCTGATTATCATCATGCCTCCCACATAAGAGGGATGTGCTGGAAGGAGCATTGCTCCAAAGAGCCTCCCACAGCTCCTCGCTTGAAGTTAAAAGCCTGATCTAACCCTTAACAAACAGGAATAAAAGTGCAAGGGAAGGAATTTTAATTGGCCAACACTGTAAATGCTTTGAAGATGCTGTGTCATTATTGACTAACTTTCAGCACACCTGAGCCAGCCAGAGGGCAGTGATGTTGGTTTTGAACCCAGGATATTACTGTTATTGTGCCCTAGCACCCCACTGTTAACCTGCATCATCTCTTTTCATTGAATAGATCCATTGTACCTCATAGCATCAATAAAATCTTGCCTTGCTTCTGCACTGAGTTTGCAGGAAGGGTTTGATGCTGGTTTCTTCTCATACCTCTGTCTGGCACCATTCCACCAACGGCTCACCCACATGCAATTCTGAGCACCCACAGAGCACAGCAGCATAGCTAACCACCTCCTCTATCCCGCTTCTTCCCAGGAGTCACCTCCCTGCCCTGAGCTTTTTCCTTCATGCAGCTGCCAATGCAAAAAGAGCCAGGATAGACAAGGAAGGAAAGTTCATCTGGACTGACATGAAATCAAAAGTCTTTGGTTTGTCATCCAAACGGGAACCTGAAAGGATGCACACTGAGCCCAACAAAATGTTCCATATGGCGCTCAGATACTTAGTATTTGTCAGATAAGCTGAAGAAGTTAAATTTATAAAGAGCTACTGCACAGCCTCAGCACAATGCTTTCCAGCAGGCATGAGAATCATCTTTGTATCCTTTGCTGAAGAAAGTCAGAAATGTTATTTCTCAATCTTTCCAGGTGACTTAATCGTAAGATGCTGAGAGCCTTTCCCCTTTTTATTTTAGAAAAAGTCCTTTTAATTAAAAGTAAATGGCATCTGATATTTGGGTGTCTGATGACCTTTGGCTCTGATTCAATCACACTAAAATCTTAAGAATATTTCTACTATAAAGTGCATCATATAATGAAGGCCAGAGGAAAGAACCTCTGTGACTATTTTCTCCTCCGATATGGAAGTACAGGACTAAATCTGAATCTTATGCACAAATTAAATGATACATAATTCATGGCAATTCTGTCGACACTGCTAACTAAAAAAGATCACTGCTTTACATTTTTGGTTCACATGCTACATTGTTCATGCACTGGTCCTTTCTAATAGCCCTTTTTAAACATCCAGGCGAAAACAGCAAGATTTTATTACACTCATTAACCATTTTCTGGGTATTCCAGCCACCAGGAAATTTCTTCTCTGCTTCTAAATCACTAGATATAAAATTCTGAGAATCATTTTTACTCCCTTCTTCTATCCTAGCTGTGTAGCCAGCACAAGAGTGTGCAGTACATGTACTGAGGCATAACCAGTGCTAGAGACAACTACAAAAGGAACAAGGGATTGCTGTGGCAGATGGACAAGCATCCCCCCCCATGCATGGGGGAAGGGTTTCAGCAGCTTCAGTCCCACCAGTAGAATGTCCCTGACAGCTACTCAGTCCACATGATGGCAACAGTGACAAAACAGCACAAAAATAGTTCCACTGTTACAAGAGTCTATTCATTTGTATATCCAGATCTCAGTGAGGGCTTTAGAAACATTAAGCTTATTCCTATAAAGGTCAGTAGGTGGTATATGTATTACCCTGAGATGCTGAAATGCTTGTGTAAAAATAGGCTGTTGAACGAGAAACCTTCTACAAATGAGTTTTCTAATAGCTTTGATATTGTTGTCAGCACAGATTTCATGGATGAGCTGAAACTAGCCTGAACTTGCTGTGCCACCCAAGTTCATCAAAAATTGCAGGAGGAGCTTGGATGGGGAGGGGAGAAAGGCCCTAAAGATGATTCCCACCACCTTTAAACCTAGACCAGTTGTCCAGAACAGCCCCAGTGGTCTCTTCATGGTTCACCATCATCTGGAAGAAATCATCTGAACCATCACAGTTCCCAGACATGAAACAATGCAGAATAGGTGAGAGACAAGTATACAGAATCCAGTAACATCAGATTGAGAAAGTTCAAGTTGGATGTTTCTTTCAGACAAGCACTTCACATACATCATGACCTTCAGAGACTGTAAACTCTTCTCCTGTTGAGGTTATTTTAAATCAAAGGCCAGTGTGCCAGCAGCTGCACAAGTGAGGAATGCCTAAGAAAATAAATACCAGTTAGAGTGCTATTTAATGCCGTTAACTGCAGTGGGTGGAGGCTGGAGGGCAGTAGCTTTTAACAGGTTTTATTTGAAAGACTAACTTGGTGTGGTTGTCACGACAGTTGTCTTTGTGGCTGAAGTTGTATTGCTAACAGATGGAAATCTGGCAGCTTTTTCTAATTTATGCAGATGCTTTGCAGAAGGAGTTACCATCCTAAGTGATTCTAACATTAACCTTACACAAACTTTTCTCCACTGTGTTAATAAACAGAACATTTTAAGGCTGTTCTGCTCAAAATAGTCACAGAAATATTCAGCTGTGCCTTCCTTTTCATCTCTTCAGTTACTCTTACAATTTAGCATGAAAATTATTTTGCATAAAATCTCTTACTGAACTGAGAATTGGATATGTAGCAGAAACTAGTCTAGTCCTCAAAATATCCATTTTAATTATAAAATTACCTACCAGGTTGTGTCTTCATTAATGAGCTAAGTTTGTGGACTGTCTTGTTCTTGAAAACTGGCATTCAGTATAATACCTAACAAGAATGATTTAATGAGAGAAGTATCTAAATTGGCAATCATTTAAAAGGACTGAATAATATTCTTAATAGCTGCGTAATGTTTCATCTTTTTGCTTTGATTGGCACTTTTTTAATTGTTAACACTCTTTTCAAACTGGCAACGCATTGCCTCATCCTAATCTGCATTGAGCCCAACTGTATTACCCACCATCGTGAGTGCTAAACAGGCTCAGGAGCAACACACCACTGAGATGTTTTGATATGTTTTGTGTATTTCATGGATCTTTGTCTGTTCTTCGCAGCTGATTTTAGGAAATTGGGAGATGATATACTTTTGTTTTGCCCTTTGAAGTTATTTGAAAATGTAGATGTTGTGGAACTTACTAAAACATATTTGTATGATGAATGCCCTGATCAGCTGAGTAAAAGGGTACTTGTTATTACAGTTGTATCTCTTTGAGATGACTGATTGTGTGCATCCACACTGTAGGTGCCTTAAACAAAGGAAAAGAAAACTCTTGAAACTATTCACTGTGTCCATGTATGCAAGACTTTGACCCTCACTAGCTGAAGGCACTAGTTATAACTCTGTAAGGAACACAGAAAAAAATATGCAGACCACTGGAGCATTTCAGAGGAGTCAATATTAGTTTTGATTCTTTGAGCATTATCTACATGACTCATGAGCTGCCTTTTGGGTCTGAGCAATCTAACTTGAACCAAGGAATACGTCTTCCCTTAAATAACGCACCCACCCTGGAAACTAAATAGAGTAGTTAGATCCTAATATTAGATGCCAGATTACGGCAGGCTAGATCTTTCCATAGAGGCTTTCAAACGCATTTTTCTTTTGGCCATTGTCTTTACAGGAAACACAGACACTTCCTTTTGGAGACCTCTTCTATCACTAACGTAAAAGTTAGGTACAACTTAGTTTTATTGAGAAAACGACTATTCTTTTTTTCTCATGTTTACAAGGAGCCTGACCTACCTGCAACCCAGAGTTGTCTACCTTTTCAGGGTGTAGTCTTGAGTGGTGGCAGCTTCAACTGTGAAATAATCGTCTCAACATCCCCAAAGCATGGAGACACTATGGGCAGAGGAGTATTGGTTGCTGTAAAGGGAGCAAGTTTGCAGGCACGTTGCTCAGGCTTCAGTGAAATGGCTTCTGTTTCCTGCCTGGAAAGCTCAGGCAGCTGCTACAGAGAGGAGAGCAGCTGCCCCAGTGGGGCGCGGGGTACTTGCCTTCTGCTGCTTTACATCCCAGCAGAGGATCTTGGCTGCATATTAGTCTCTCCTCTTTTTCCCTAGTGATCAAATGAGAAGAAATCTCAGGTTGTGGTGACTAAACATACCCTGGAACTACCTGTAAGTAAAAATTTCCAGCTGCCTCCTGAGGGGTCCATATAATTTTTCTGCATGAAGTTGCTGAAGTGACCAGATAATTTACTATTTCTCGTTTATTTATACAAGCTTCTCTGTCAGGATGCTTCACCTGTAGAACATCAAGAAAGTGACAAACTTTCCCTTAAATCACTTGAAGTTTAACATCCAGTGTCCCAGACAAATTCTGCTGGAGCTCTATAAAAGGGATACAGACATTCAGGTGGCAGAACAAGAGCTGTGTTACAATAATGACTGGGGAGGATGAAAAGAGGTGAGGACTGTAGAGTATCTCCCAATTTCTCTGACAGTGAAATGGCAACTCAGCAAAGGAAACAATCTGCTTGATCATAGGTCCTGTTTTTCTAGTACTGGAATTGGAAGATTACACTTCTTAGAGTGGTTTAGCAGTGCCTCAACTTTCTTTCAGTGGGCATGGAAGAGTCAGTGGTCACTTCTGAAATCCAGAGTATTTTGAAATAGAAAGGTCTTTCAGTTGCTTGACAAATGTTATGAGAGTCCAGAGGGTTAGACAATGTGTCAGGTGGGAC
Organism: Tyto alba; assembly: GCF_018691265.1. Classification (NCBI taxonomy): domain Eukaryota; kingdom Metazoa; phylum Chordata; class Aves; order Strigiformes; family Tytonidae; genus Tyto; species Tyto alba. The sequence continues at coordinate 20,282,553 of NW_024881282.1, read as the reverse complement.
GTACTGTTAGTCCCAAACAGTTTTACGAGAAATCTAAACCATAAAAATCCAAATTCTGTGCATAAGTAATACTACACAATTGAGTCTAGTAAGCATTTATAGCACTTTGTGCCTCAGGCGTCTTGTGAACTAAAAAAGATCAAAGGCTGAGTACCCTCAGCACTCAGTCAGACCTTCAAGAAGGGGTCCAATATCCCTTCTAGTTGATGACTGCCTCACAGGAAACACTGAGCAGCTTGAAGAATAGGGCCCCAAATGCATATTTGGCACCCAGTTAAATTCTAGAGTAAGTATTTAGTATTTTTTTAATCAGCATTCATTACATCCCAGTATAAACCACAGCTAAAAGAAATCACATGCATTTAGTTTAAATCTTGGTCATTAATTAATTAGCCTGTCACTAACTAGCAAGATGTCTTTAGAACAAGTGTGCATCTATTTCAGTTAAGCAGTTACTGTTATTGTTCATGTTTCTGTTATTTTTCCTTCAATAGGTTATTTATTGTACATTTCACTTACAAAATTCCATTACTTACATAGATAGTAATAATGCATGAAGTATGTCTCCAGCTGTTTTCAACTTTTGTGACCTATGTAAACACTGAGCTTTGAAATAACTTATGCTAACTTCTACTAAGTTAATTCCTAGGGTGACTGATTCTAAGTGTTTTAAAGGCTATAAGTATATGTGGTCTTAAGTGAGTTTTACATTTCATATTTCATCTTAAAACAAAGCTAAACCATTCACATGTCTAGCTAGAAAGCTGTAAATCAGTACCATCTCCTTATGATACTGGTACTCTCACAGGTTTTATACCCATATTAAAAAGACATCTCTAACATTTGCAATACATTAAATGACTCACACTGCAGATTTCCCCAGGTAACGAAGTGGCCTGTCAAGTATTGTACTGTAATTTCGCTTGATTCTACACAGAGAAAGAGTAAATACACAATGTCACATTGAAATAAACCTACTGTAACTTTAAAAATACATAATGAACATCTGTCAGACACAGTCATTTCTCTCTTTAAATGCCAGAAACTGAGACCACCAGAAGCAGAATTATGAATCAAATTCTATTCTTTGTAGTAATCAAAATACTAGACAAAGGCCTACATTCTGGTCTGTTCGCCATAGTCTTACTACTTGTGGTTTTGTAGGATGCATTCATTTGGAAACAAAATTTTCTATTTATTCTAAGGTTCTTCAAAACCGGAGTAGATGTTTTGTGTACAAAACAAGCAGCATTTCTGCATACAATTCAGTTTTAAATCTATGTAAGTAATTCCTAGTGTTTATTCACATACAGAGGACACCAAGTCTGCATGTAGTAACTTTCTGGGAAGCTTTACTTTCTCAATGGGTAGAATCTACCCTTGCACAATGCAGCATTGCAAGGACATTCAGAGTAAGGCTGGAAACCATAAAGAAAGCTTCTGTGCTAGGAGCATAATGAATGTCATGGGAAGTGTCAGAGGGAGACTCTCTGCTTCCCAGAGATTTGAGTGAAGGGTGAGTGAATGGTAGATGAAGGACTGGAACTTGTTTTTCCCTGCAAGATATATGCACTACCCACAGAATCACAGCTCCTCTCTTCCTGTGTTTTCAGTAACAGTTGTTTACTGGACAAAACAAAAATCAGCTTTGAAATACAGATTTCCAAGGCTTTGTTTCTTTCAATATAGGTCTTGATAACACAGTTGTAAAAGTGTTTTCTAAGAAAAGCATTTAGCAACTAGATTACACATCTTTGACAAATGGCTCTAGAGGATTAATTTCAGCTAGAATTTTCTGAAGTTATCTTTTTTCCCATCTGAAATTGCTATTCCATTTATTCAAGCTAATTGACATTTAGTGCTTCAACTGCTGGGCTGAATGACATTCAATGTCATGAGCTAACATTTTACAAATTGAACAAAAATTAGCCATGCCCAAGATTTTTCACATTAACCCATAGCAAAGAAGCACTGTACATGACACCAGACTGTCAATTCTGATTAATAAACTGAATTCTGTCTGTTTTGGCCGTGAAATCCTGAGTCAGTAAACAGAGATAAGTGGGCTGTAAACTCAGGGTGAGAGGGAAGAAGGGGCTAGTAACAACAGCATGAAGTTTAATGGATCTGTGGAACATGACAAAGTTACAACTGCTACCCAGAAATTTAAGATTTGAAATCATAATCCATTTCTTTTAAAGTTATTACTGTAAAGAGAGTAACATCACCCCTTTGAGCCTCACCTCACAGTCTTCAAGGAAAGGTTTTCCTTACGGAGACTTGTTAGGGACATAAGACAAGACACTGCATTTAAATTGGAGGCTGCAGAAAAAGTGTGCATGATCCCTCTTGAGCCCTTGCTACCTCAGACTGAGACACACCTGGAAGAATTTATCACAGATCTCATGTCAGCCCTTCAAGGAAGATATCAAACTATTACAGAATGGTTTCCCTACATATCATCCTGAACATTTGCACAGTTTGAAAAAGAGACTATTAACTTATTTTTCTTACTAGAAGAATTAGTGACTGAAAGATTTCTTTTGCTCTGTACATCTAATTGCACATCTAATACATTTGTCAGAGAGGTCATCAGTCAGTTAGTAAGATTGTAGCAGGAATTGTTAAAGCCCATTAACTCAGACCAATGTTAATTTCCAGTATGTCAATTCAAAGGTCAGAAGCATTTTTCCACTGGCATTTTTTTGGTACATTTGTACATAAGGGTACAGACCTACTTAGTCTTTAGTCCTGCAATTTTGAGTAAAGTATTTATATTCTTTCATTATTTGATTTTGTGCAAACACTGTGTAAAACTAAGCAAATGCAAAACAAAGTCTTTACAGAATGAGGATCATGTGTCTCAGACATAAAAAATCATTTTAATAGCCTTCAGCCAGTTTTATCCCTCTTCACCAATCAAATTGTGACAAATATATATGCATATGTAGTGTTTACATTTATTTTTTATCTATAATTTTGTAGTTACTGATTAAGAAATACAGAAAACCAGGGTTACCTGGTAATAGAAAAGCTGGCTTTTAGCCATGACAGCATCATCTGAATCAACTGCCCTTGAGAGTCCTCTGAATTCATTGTGATGGTTGAACCTAATATCTAGAAGTTACACCTGCTGCTGCTCAAGCAATCTAGCAGAATGCTTTGCTAAATTTAGTACAATATTTAGCCCTACTGTGTCTATATGTGCTGATTAACCTGGCTATTGTCCTTCACTGATTCCAGCAATCAACTAAAGTGACTGACATTTCTAGTGTGAGATTAACTAAAAGATTCTTTCAGCAGCTGTCAGCTGAAATATTTGGAAAATGAATAGGTGTTCCCAATTAAGTTTAGAAATCTGTGAATCACCTAACTTATAATTAAATTTCCTCAATAGAAGAGCCTAAATTGATAGTCTCTCTGTTCATCAAGTTTCCTCATCTGTTTATGTAAAGGCCCTGGTATTTGCATGTGTTTGTTTTCTTCATAAAATGGCTGAATTCTTGAAGGAAAGTAAAGAATTAAGTACTTCTTATTCATGCACAGAATGGCAGTAACATAAGCACCAAGAGCTGAGGTTACTCTGTTTCTTAACACATCCTGACATTCTTAGTCAAAGACATTTTAGCCTTTTAAAGCTCTTCACTATTACCTATTCCTACTGAGGGTATCATTTCTTCTCTACTAAGCAAAGCTTAACAAACTCATCAAAATGAAGATAGTTCCTTCCTGAGAAATCAGTGTGGAAAAAATCTTCTGCTGACTTCCAAAAATGCTGGACCACACATAGAAAGTATCAGATGGATTAAACAAATATGCTGGTTGGGAGGATGTAATAGTAATACCAGGAGAGGGAAGAGCAGAAGCTGCTGCTCATTACTGGTATAAGTAGTACCAATCAAAAGTTGTGAGAATTACAGCCATTCAACATCAGACTGAGCAGCAGCACTCTCTGAACTTTTCTGTGAAGACCGTCAGTATCCCTTGAGCTAAATCAGCGACCTAAAAGTCACAGGCATCATATCACACTACAGGCCTGTGAGTCATTTGGGCTCCTGTGTTTTTATCATGCCTAAAGGATCTAATTTGGCTCGAAGCAAAGCCATTAGAAGGTGCTCCAAACCAACACATAAAGAGTATTTTATAGTTGGTAATTCCTGTTAATCAAGATTCAATGGAACATGGTTATTCCTCTGATTAAAATAATGCAAGTAATTATTGTGAAGGTTTGGAGAGGTGATGTTAAGGTGCTGCCCTCTAAGAAAGAATTATCCGCTTTCAAGGACTAAGGAACTATCCCACATGTTATGTATCACCACAGCTGCAAATTTATCCTCCACAAATTATATATGCTTCTCCTGCATAATAATGCCATAAACAACTTGGCACATTTAATCTAGACTCTGACTATAGGTCCTTGCCAAAAAGGGCTGTAAACATAAAAAATAACGCCCCTCCCAAAAATGAAAAAAAGAAACAAAATTATACTAGGTTGGCCAGAATAGATTTTTCTTTGTAAAAATTAGATGATTAACTATGCAAAGAATATGATTGGCACGGGGTGATCTTTGTAAGGAGTAAAGAGAAGGTGCCGACGGGTAATGGCAAAGTGAAAGAATCCCCCAGCAAGGAGAAGCTCAACACAGATGCTGAAGATCTGGCAAATGCAAAGGTTCAGGGGAGTGGAGGATGAGGTCAGAGCAATGGGAAAGGATTTTGTCAGCAGCACGCTGGATTGACTGTGAGTTGTGGGAGACCAGGAGGAGGAGGCAGGAAGGAGGATACAAATATCAGGAGAGGCTAGCTGGTTCATGCATTAATAACTCTGTAAACGGAAATGAGAGAGAAAGATTAACTTGGAGACATGAAAAAAGAGCTACTAATGTAGAACAAGGGCCTGAATGTGAAGGGAGAACGAGAGAGAAAAATCTAGGAACACTAAGAACACTCTCCAGGAGGAAGAAAAAGCTGAATTTTGAATGGGGCTAGAGGTGTCTTCCAACTAGTAGATAGGAATTAGTCTGGTAGCAATAACCAGAAGTATGGCTAGAGGTTGCTCCATGTTGCAAAAGTCACTTTTGAAGTAACAGCTCTGTAAATTTTTTGAGAGGTGTGTGATTACTGCAGGCCTGCATGGCAGCAGAAAGTTGAGCTCTTTCATGGCAGATGCCACTGAAAGATGTTTGGTGCTAACACAGCTACTCATAAAACTTAGTAGGGTGCTGTTGGGAACATGAAAATTGAAGTAGCAGCCGATACTGTCAAATTGGACACCTACCACTTTTAAACTGATACAAGTCCTTTCTATTGGAAGCTTTCATTCTGAACTTTAACATTTATTTTAAGAAAGCTGTAGCTAAAAGAATCGTCACAGAAATAATGTTTCTGTGGCTCATTACAGGATGGAGATGGTTCATCAAGGCATGTTTCACAACAACTACATCAATAGTGTCATCACAAAATACTTTCAGAAATATTGTGTGAGAAGTTCTATATTCAAACAGCCCCAAGAACAAGGAGATATCCTTTTGAGCCAAGTATCCACCTCTGTATAAAGCTAATGATGAAAACAGGACCTGCCTTGAATGAAGCTCTGCTTTATGTAGCCTTCTTTCCTCTGAAATGATGACTATAAATTGAAAACTACCAATTATAAATCTGTTAATTTACATGAGGCTTGGCTTTTATTACGGATAGTTTAGAAATGGTGATGTATACAAATGCAGTGAGTGTTAAGGGCAATGTGTAAAGTGTGTGTTTTTGATGTCCTGCTTATTACAGAATGGTGTGGGGGGGGTTATTTTGACTTATAAATGAACAAACATTAAAAATTCCCATTCAAAGTGTTTTGAGTTACCTTTAGGAGAAAAAAAAATATCCTTCTAAAATTTGGATGGTACTTTCCAACATCCTTTTGAAACTTTTCCTTTCTCTCATTTTGTACTTCCTGGGCCCTGTGAAGTTATAATTAATAAAATATTGTCAGCAAGAGCTTCTTATTAAGTTAAATCATTTAACAGAGTTTTCTCTCCATTTAATTCTGCTTAGCTGAATGTTTACTGATGAGTCAATTAGTCACTGCTTTGTTTGTTCAATTTAATGTCATCACATCACCATGAGATCACCACAGCCAACATTCATCAACAACAGCATTGTCGTGTCTGGCTGGTTGCTACAGGCTGGCTGGCTGGTGGGTGACCTTGGTCTGGCTGCAACACACCCAGGGGAACCCGTATGAGGCATGGGGGTTAGAAATTACTTTGAAATCGTTGGTGAGGATCACCCCTCTGTATGGTACAACTCCTCAAGCATGACCTAAGGAGGTAGAGCAGTTTGCAGAGGCACAACAAACCAAGTGCAAGGGAGTTGATGTCTGCAGCTGGAACAAGCCATGTTGTGTGGTGACAGTTACTGCAAGGAGAAGCCATGTTTTTAATTAGGGAGCAAAGTAGTAAATATACCAATGGATATCAATATACCAATCCAGGAGGCTCCATATATATTGATATAACTGGTCAAACATAACTGGGAATCAGATCACTTTGTGTGCACTGGGTGGTACTACCATAGATTCCAATATTCTGGAGCTGAACAGAAGATGTCAAATGCATGTTAGTGTCACTCAAACAGTGGCTGAATTATTTCTTTAAGTACAATGCACAACTGCCAGGTCCTGTCTTCAGAGACTGTTTTCCCTAATACCTATATATGGGCACAGCCCAGCTCAAGGTGCAGCTAAGTATATCAGGGAGTGATATGTTTCAGAGTTTTTGAAACAAAAGTACTGTAAAAATAGAATTCACTGGCTATTGTTTTGGCTGCCTTAGGCAGAAGGCACCACACATATCAGTATGAGACCAGGTTGGCTATGCTGGAGTTCACACTAACATGTAGGTCAGAAACCAGTCAAGTTCAGTTGCTGAAGTCAGTATCTTCCACACAGAGGGCCACTAAAAGATGTTTTGAGCCCCAAAGCAAACCTTTATCGACTCCTGTCACCTCCAGTCCTGCCTGTTGCTATTTTGCTTTGTGACCTGAATGCTGAAGCACCAGCATTCTGAATTTTGTACAACTCTGGAGAGCAAGTAGCTCTTGTTACCTCGTTTTTGCACAAGGTCAGTGGAGCAAATCCCTACTGAAGGCAAGCTTTGTCAGCAACATCCAGTAACACCGAGCCATCACTGATCTTGTCCATCCAGTGGACAGTGTAGGACTTCCTGTTGATTCATCTACAAGCATCAAAATAAGGTGCTTTTTTGTTCAGTGAGGATAAGATCCTCTCACAGACATGATGAAAATCTAAATCATTCTCCAGGAGTGCCTGTATCTTTCATGATTTAAACAAGACTGAGCTCCTAACCAAGAAACTTCATCTAGGTGGGATGAATGTAGCTGGAGCATAGACTTATGAATTGTCCCTTTAAAAAGAGTGCTATTTTCCTCCTCTCTGCAAGCCATTTAAAGCCTAGGAACCCATCCCCAGGTTTTAGCAAGGGCATAGGTAAAGCAACAAGCTGTTTCAGAGGGAATAAAAATTTGTGTTGGTACCCAGTCATGAAAGATATCTAAGCTAACAAGGTCAGACCAGTCCTCAAATTCTGTGATTTAAAGAAGTAAGGATGAGAATCAAGCAGCTGCACAGCACCCACCACATGGTCTGTGTCACCCATGTATTGCAGGCTCTAGGTCCTAATAATATTCTGGCACCAATGCATATTAACAGTGCAATTTCAGTAATCAGCATATTTTGTCAAATAATTGTTAGGCTGATGGTTATAAGAGGTGACACTGCCAATATCTCATAAAGGCTGAAAGAAATATTTCCCATTTCCATGCTGCATAAACAAAGCATGCCAGACAACCTCAGGAATGCTAATGATCTCCAGTACTTCAGTATATTAAGTATTCATCAATTGAGCACAGACCACAACAATGTTCCAAGAGTCCTTAAACACATGAGAAACACATGAAAAATGATGTAAAGTTTATATGAGCTCATATAATCTTGGTTGGTTATAGAGTCAAGCATAAGATCATAGAAATCAGGTCATGTGTGCCATATCTTTCCTACTAGAAGGTTGTGCCCTACATTATATTTGCTGGTGCCACATCCAGCCCAGATTTAATTGTCTCAAGCAATGAGTCATCCACTGCTTCCCCTACGGCATTTTTCCCCAATCTAACAGATGACATTGTTGGGATTTTTTTCCCTGATAATCAGACTTTGCTGTCCTTAATTTCATCCTATTATATAATACCTCACACTTATGCCGTAACTCCCATCCAAAAGCCTTGCAAGTGTTAACTGAGTTTCATAACTGCCCCCCATGAAATAGATAAGTTCTGAGTCAGAGATGTAAAAACCTGAGTTATTTGCCGTAGGCTGCATATGGGATCATATCAAGCACAGCTGGGTCTACCTCATTGACTAGGAGTTGTTTGTATGCAGTTTAGGCCATAATCAAGACATAAGAACTCTTTTCTAGAATGCATCTCTAACCTCTCTCCTACCAGTGTCTGTCTGCACTGTGAAAAACAGTTTACTCCTTCATTAATATTTGTGCCTTTCAAATATTTATATGTACAACTTTCCCTAGTCGTTATTTTTTATACTGTTGATATTTTCTCTATCTATAAATAAACCAAGCCTTTATTATTTTGCTCTTTCCTATGAATCTCTCCGATCTGGAGACATGTCTTTGTAGCTTATGCACCCAGAATGATACTCTGTGGAGTTTATGGAGACAAGTCATGCTCTGACTGTTAGCCTCCCAGGCTGTGACATGATACGAGGGGCATAATCCAGCTGGCCACTCTGGATTTTGTCAGCTGAGACACAGTAGCTCACCGTGCATGTGCTGTTATCCCATTGTGAAGCAAAGTAATGTGGGTTCACGTGAGTCACCATCAGCTGACCCTATTTTTCCACACTGTGCAGCAATGTATCTCAATTACCACATCTCAAATGAAGGACCCTGTCTAATAACTGGGGCACAAGAAACTACAGGCCAGCACAGGCCTTCTGTCTGATAAACCCTTAATTTTCTTTAATTAATGCATTTGTTTTTAGAATATAAATTTAGAAATGGCATTTTATTGCATGCATCAGCATAGGATCTCAGGTTTCTAATTGAAGCAACTCAGGCAATATTCTAGATCATAATACAAATGCAGGCAAGAGCTAGAAATCTTCTGACTGCTTTGAAAATTAATGTCTTTGGGTTTCATTTCCCTTACTGAACGTAGTTGCTTTCTAAGTATTTCTCTTCAGTTTGATTATTCGATTTTGGGTGATATTTATCTGACAACCATTTTTCTAAATCAGATTTAACATTATTGCTTATCTGTGTTTCTACATCTTCCTCCCAGATTACTTTGTAACATTTTTCTGCTGTAGTCATTGCTTTTACTACCCTTCATAAACGAATTAAAAGGTAGAGTAGATGATGGAGATTTCTGAAATCTAAAATTCAAGATGTTTTAACATGGCAGAAATGCATATTTGCAAAAATTTCTAAAGTGATGAGTGACTCAACATTTTTCTTTGTCTGCTACATACAACATAGGGGCTCATAATACATGCAAAGGTTGTCTCCTACAAGAATTGTACAGGATCTTTCCTGAAATAATCCTTATGCAATAGCCACCACCCCTTCACACTGACAACAAAAACAAATTCACATAAGGAAAACTAGTAGTCCTCCCATGCCTGGGCAGAACAGTCCTGGCATATGGGGAAAACATTTCTTTCCAGAGAAAAATAAGAAACAGTTCAGGGTATGGACTAGTAGTTGTCACACCTGCATACCTAATGGGTGTTTCTGAGCTATTTACCTAACTTTGAAATTGCTTTCAAAAAGGTTCACAAAAACTGAGACTGCTATCTTCCTTTAGCCAGCCTTGCATCTCACAGACCTCACAAAAAAAAAAAAAAAATCTGCTACTTGTGCATAATTAAAGGATCTGCAAACTACCAGTCAAGATAAAAAGATCAAGGGCTATCATAAATCTTGCTTCCTCATGGGATGAGCTCACCAACAGCTGAAAAAGATGTGCATTTTTTTTTTCTGTGAGGGTTACTTGCTCAGGTATGGTATAGGAGTTTGATGATTTACTCTTCAGTATCTGCTATGGAGCTCTACTTAAGGACACAAGAGTCTTTTTCTAGGACAGCTCCTGTGGCCAAAAATGCTGGCAAATTATTTGCCTAACTGGTCTGACATTTAACAAGGGGCCACCCTGAGCAGAGCTAATGTGGAATTTTATTTGTTTACTTCATGAGAAAGTGCTTACAGATCAACACTGAAGTTTTTCCATCAAAATGTGTCAACTCAGATAAAGCTTTTGCCAGGAAAATTTCCTACTGTCCAGTACCCAAACTAGAAAGATCTGGCAAAGGACAGAGGACTCAAGTTGATGGAAGCAGGGAATTCAGTATCTGTCTTCTGCATATATTTTGTCCCTGATGACAGTTATAATTAGTAGGCCCCAGCCATACCACTTGCATCTCTTGTAATTTTTTGGAAGATGTTGAAAGAAACCAATACTTTTTCCCTTTGTTTCTTATTTTTACTTCAGAAAGGCTTGGGGTTGATCACAGTGTGGAACACTGACAAATAGTGAAGCCTGCAAAATATTTATTGCTTTCTAGCCATTCCTTATATTATGTTTGTAATCAAAAGCAATTTCTTCTTAGGACTCTTTGCAGTCTTAGGGAATCTGGAAGCAAAACTTCATACCTGTCTTATTCTACACTCTTCAAAGAAATACAGAAGGTAAAACCATATGATCTTGTCAATGCCTTTCCTGGCATTCTTGGCATCTTTCTTACCCTAAATTGCTTCCTTCTTCCACCAAACTACTACTCTTTCTCTTCACCTGTTAAAGATCAATAAAATACTGGAAGAATCTGTATATAGAAGTGCAATTTCTGGAATAAAAATTCAATCTTGTCTGTTTACAAAAAGCTCTTTGGAATGAAGAATTTATTTCACTGGCAGTGTGGACTGTGCAGTAAATAAGAAACAAGAGAGAAGGCAACATCAACTTTCTTTAAAAGAATAAAGAGTACATATTTCTGATCAATTCTGAACAAGCAAGATTAACCACTCCCAGTTTCTAGTACAGATATGAGATAAAGGCTATGTCAAAAACAATTAGGCTTTGTGGCTATTTTTTTTTTTGCTTGGTGATATTAGTTCCTCTTCTTTCTTCACTTAACATTAAATTACTGTATTTTCTTTTGAATCTTTTAGGAACAGTAATAGTGCTGATTAAGCATTTTCTTTCAAACTGTTTTGCATTAAAAGAAAGCAAAAATATTTCCCAGTTCAGTGTTATCCATTTGGTGGGTTTTTGCTTTGCTTTGCTTTGGTTTTATAATATTTTCCTTTCAACTGTGTTAACAGTTTAGCATTTGATGAATCTCCAAAAAATTAGAATCTCTGTTCTACTAAATATACAAAACCTTCAACACTCTTCCAGGACTGTTAGTCTCATAAATCAGCAAAATTCAGCAGTGGGAAATCTAGGAAATTTCCATGTGTCCTACATTTGTAGCCATTTTTCAGCTTCACCACCCTCTGATTTTTTTTTTTTCAGCCTATTAGATTGTTTAAAATATCACTTTCACAAGCAGATAAGGAGCAGGAAAGATAAATAAGGTAGACATGAGGCTTTGACCCACTGTACCTGTGCAGATTGATTGTCCTGTAACTGTAGTAACCTTTCATCCCCCTCACTTGAGCTCATGCCTTTCCCTACCACAGAAGAGAGTTCTTAAGACAGGTTCAGTGCAGCAGACATCCAAGAGCACATGAGATTACTGTGCCTTTTAACATTAGAGGGAATGCCACTGCTGCAGCTAATTATGACTGTTCACAGATAATCCTCCAGTAATACTCATCTGGACAATCTTAGTTTCTCCACAAGAACCAAATTTAGACTTATTAAAAAGTAAAAGCAATGTACAAGTCAAACCTGAGAACGACCAGATGAGTGTTACTACAGGTCATTTCTGTGCTTTTCCTACTGGTTTTTGTCATACACACACACACGAAAGAAAACACATGAATGATGATATTTATAATGTCAAACCCAGTTTGATCCTGCAGCCTTCAGCTACCATGAACTCCCAGGGATTGGATTAAATTACATTAAGCAATTAAATCAATTAAGCATTAAATTGCCTCAACATAGGCCTCTCATGCCATTTGAGATGCTGTAGAGTATTTGGTATGATCTCCAGTTGTGGCTTTAGAAGGGTGTGTGTCTCCCATAGATCCCAAAGTCCTTTCTACCAGCTCTGTATGGGTGGCTTAGCTACCTTTGAGCATCTAAATTGTCCTAAAATGACAATATTTTGGCAACAGGCCCCTGCTCCATGTGTTGTAAGCTATGGAAAACATGTATTTTCACTTTCAGGAGAATCCCCAAGTGCAAGAATACTGGAATGAGGCAGAATCTTGTCAGAGACAGGTTTACTTTTGCAGTTGTTACAGAGGTTTGGTGTGCTGAATTTCAGCAAGACACCCATTATCTTTTCTGTACATCTACTGGGGTAGTCATAACTACACTGAGGTAATGGCTTTCCATGAAACTGCTTACTGTCCAGGGTTTTCTTCACATCCACAGTCAGACTCGTTGGGAGCTACTCTATAAAGCAAAAATCACCTCAGTGCCTACTGTGGCCTGGAATTGAAACCTGGGACTTCCATTCCTTGGGTGTAAATGCACCAACATGACCTGTCTGGGACTGTGGAGGGGTATGAGATACAGTGCATAGGTTTGCATGGGGCTCTCCTGGTGAGAAGAGGGTACTGTGGCCCTTTCACACCAGTCCCTGATCTCCCTGCAGCACCCATGCTGGCCCTCCAAACAAGCAGACCAGGGAGAAAATCCAGGAGGACTGTTTCCCCCTGAGCAAATCTGCTGTTCAGGACAGCAGCAGGATGGCTTTCAGCTGACATCACGGCGAGTCCAGACTGAATGCAGCCCTGTAAGTGGAGCTGTGGGAGCACAGGGGAAAATTCTCACCTAGCAAGCTTTAAAAGAAAGGTGCAATCTCAGCTCCTTTACAGTCAAAGTGGGAATGGGCATAATTTAAAGTTGTTCAGCTTTAAAAAAAAAAAAAAAAAAAAAAAAAAAAAAATGCAAAAAATAAATCACATTTACCCTCTTTTTCCCTCCACACTTTTCATCCGGTGGAAAAACTGATTCAAAAGGGAGTTGTGCGCTTCGGAAAATCTGGCTAGTGTGTCAGTTCACTGTAAAAAAGAGTGGAGAACAAAAAAGCCAAGCTCCCGTGCTCATGATGACCCTTAAGGGAACTTAATTAAAGGTGATAGTGAAAAAAAGGTAAGCAGTTAATAGTCTACACCAGACAGGATAAAGTAAGCCAGACTACTCAATACCTGTAAAGATAATGTTTGTCTCTTGCTCCTATCTCTCTTTCCTTCCTCACTTCCCGCTCTCTGCCAAAGGTGAGCGGTAGAGCAGGGGAGGAGGTAAATGGCAGGCAACAATGCCATTTCTCAAGTCCTGTTTCCCAGTTAATTGCTCTTCCAAAATTTTGATTCCACTCTGCTTCCTTTTTGTCTCGTATCAGGAATCTGACCCAGAACTTGTCTGCCACTTACCAAAAATTAAAAGAAAAAGAAAGACAGAAAGAAACCCTGTGCAGACAGGGTCATGTTCCAGTGAACTCATTCTAAACATAACTTTTTCATTTCAGCACTCCTGCTCTGGCAGCATCTGAATTCCCTGCCCACCTGGTGGCTCAAGGCTTAATGCCTCTATTCCCATCACTCTCCAGCCCTATAAAGAAAAACCTCTGTGGCATACAACAATCAGATAACAGGCTTCCTGGGGCTGAGTCGTAGGACTTTTCATCTAGGTTGAACAGTTAATTTGCTATCATTCTGCTTTGCTTCCTGCCATTTTTTCTCTATTCTCCACTAACAGAAATTTGCATTTTTTCTCCATTTTCACATTTCTTCATTAAAATCTGTCTCAGGCCACCCTCTCCTACAGCTGTGTCTCAGTCCTCCATGTGCCCATGAAAGGCACCAGAGGGACCAGGCTGCAACCAGCCCTGGCTGTTCTGGGAGGAGGGTGAGCAGCCCACAGCTGGAGAAAAGCAACAAAACAACAGGCAGTAGCCTCAAAGAGCTTGTTAAAAACATAGCTTTTCTGTGCTTTGACTAGTACTAGTTTGGGGAACTGCAAAACAGCATAATATGGTGGTGAGCTCATTACAGCTGGTGGAGATGAAACTGTATGGATCTGATGAAAATAGAGGGGGGGGGTCATGTTTGATCTCTTCTTTTCTTAGAAACTTGGGGCTTTTTTGCCTTTCCTTATTTATAAAAGAGTTGATATCTTAATTTTGGTTTTACACATCATTAACACACAGGGCCAGGAGTCAGGGCTATTCCTGGAACAGGATTTTTGCATGACCTTGAAAAGTTACCCTAATGGGATCATGCTGATGCTCAGCAACTCTGAAAATTAGGCCACAGAGGTGCCTAAATATGGATGAGATGCCCACATTTCAAATGCTGAACTTAAATACTTTGCCCTTCAATTTCCCTACTTACAAGAAATCAAGCTAATAACGTTTTATCAGGCTCAGTACTTTAGTGAGGGAAGAAACTGCAGTGACTGTCATAATTTTCTAGCAAAAGTATGTAAAGTCATTTTTAAAAGGGCATTTAGAATGGCAAGATGAAGGTGCTACATAAACGCAAAATATCTCACAACATTTTTGTGTTTTTCTTCCCTGTTTAAATATATATTTTGTAAATGCAAACAGAGAAAGTATTTCAAAGCAAATGGATTAATATTAGCTTATTTGCCTGTCATAAAAACATTAATATCCACAATACAGACAAAGAATGAGAAACAAATAGATGTTACAGAGAGCGACTTCCATTTGGAAGATGTGTTCAAAGTCTCACACTAATGAAATGTCATGGGTTCTCTTAAAATTATAGATCATAAGTTTCTGACACAGAAGGTTACTTTTCTTTGGATTTCATATGATGGATAAAGATGAATTAATCACTGGAGTAGAAGCTGGTTGTTGCCTAGGAACGAATGATCATGACCTCATTGCATTCAATATATCCAAACAAAGGATAGCACCCGAAGAATAAAATATATGTGACTCTTCAGAATGGCTGCTTCCAAAAATTTAAAGGAAAGTCTGAACTACTTTTACTGAAAGTAAGACATCTACTTTAGGGAAATATTTTAAAGGAACTATGCTTACATAAGTTTCTATTGAGAGTCTTAGAAGAGTTGGCTACAGTGATCTTTGTGCCAGTGATGTTAATTTTTAAGGAACCTGCTGGATAATGATGTTTCAAAGGACTAGAAGATACTCAGTTTGGGAAAAAAAAAAAATAAATAGACAAGCAGAAATCTGGATAACTACAGGTTGATTAGTTTAACATTATAACCAGGGAAAATAATGGAAAAAGTAGTATGTACTTCAGAATTAACTCGTGTCAATCAAGTAACTGCTGCAAAACAAACAAAAACCCAAACATGTTATAGTCTTTCAGATTACAGATTCAGATGGCAAAGGTTATTTGCAGATGTGACTTACTTGGGAATATTGTTAGCCATTTAAAATAATGTAACATGATATTCTGATTAAAAATAACATTTTTCATCTCTGGAGCACCTATTTAATGGATCTAAGAAATTGCCAAATGACAGTTCTTGAGTATTAATAGGGAAAACTCAGTGAAAGTCTGTGTTCCTAGTGGGATTCTTTAAGGATTGTTACTATGTCTTACATTATTCAATATTATTATATTAATCAGGAGTAATAAGAACAAATTTGGTGCTCACTTAGAGATTAGTGATAAAATGTATCAAGATGGGGACCAGACATTTATTTAGAGCAATGCATTTGTTCAGTAAACTGGGATCTACTAAAACAATATGTATTTTAATACATGGCATAAGCATATGTCTTCTAACTGATACTAAAAGGTGTGGCTATAACATATGACCTAGCTGCAAGTTGCGGTTAGTTGGAAAGTTATCATAGAGGAGAGATCAGCTTTTCACTTTCCTGTCTATGTCTTCTGTTCCTAAGCCTCTCTGGTAAGAGAGCAGGCACTGGGTTGGCCGAAATTTCCATTTGCCCAGACACAGCTGTCCTTGTATTTTAAATGGAAATTCATGTCTACAGTCAAGGGACAAGGATGGTTCAAGCAATGACTAACTGGTTTAAATACACAGGAGATCAAACTAGATTTCTAGTTGCTTCTTCTAGTCTTAAACCCTGTAAATCAGAAGCAGCCTAATGTGTAAAATGGTCAGCAAGGAGGTAGCTAAGGATATTTCTTCGCTGTATATGTTGTATAAGAGAAAACAGCATCTTCACCCCAAAGCCTGGCACAAGGGACTGTTCTACTGCTGCACAGGGCCAGTGTGTGCAGATCCCAGGTGTTGTGGCAGGTCAGGTCCCAGACACCACACAGACAGAGCAGGGCAAGCTGCAAACCTCCAAAGTGAACCACCTTCCAAGCAAGGATTTTTGGATCTCTACTTGAGATTCAGACCTTTATGTGACCTCACCCCATCCACACTCAGAGATGCCCTGGGTTCCTTAGCAAGTCAGAAATGGTACCTTGTTACCTCCCAGAAATGTGGCATTATTGTTCTTCTCTTTCTTCAAGTCAACACTTTGCAGGTGATCTGAGTGAACTGGGAAGAAGAAAGAACATTAAATTAACTTGTAGGACACTCAAAAAACTTTCAATTCAATCCATGATTTGCCACACATCTAACATGTAAGAACACAGTTAATTTGCATATTTATCCCATTCCTTGCACATCCTCAATGCTTTATATAAACACCGTAACATCAAATCATTGGAATATGTATTCTTTGCCACAGTTCCTGTGTCAGTAAAGTTTCGCGGGTTTTGGAATTTTTGGTGAGCAGAGATTTTATCAGACCTGTAAACTGCTTTCAGATCTTTGTAGTTCAATGAATTGAATTTGTTCTGGAAATTACTTACCATCAACAATTTATTTACATGACTTTTTCCAATAGGATAGCACAGTTTCCCTGGTAAATACATAGAACTTTAATTAAACTACACTAAATCAAACTTAGTCTAAATTCTCCTCAGTTCCTCCCTTATTTGGAATAGCTTTTCTTGAAACTTTGTCTTCTGTTTAATGCCCCTGCTGCCTTGAATTTTTTAGATTCGTTTGAAATTCCCATGCTTTTGCTTTTCTTTTCACCAGAAATTGGTAAAGCTTAGTTGAAAGTTTGAATCTTAAAAGAAACATATTTAGTATTTGAGACTGTCATTAAAAATTTAGATGCAAAAAAGGGAATATTTCCCCATCCGGAGATGGCACATCTGTTAGGTAAACTATGACACTTGTATTTACTGGCTTTGTTCTGTTTTCTCCTAACACCTGCCCCAACCCCAACACCTGTGAAGACAAGCCAGACATAGCAGCATTAAATGGACATTAGAAATGTGTATTGGCAGTTCTCAAATCCAGATTGTGTCAGGAAAGAACAGAAAGGATGGACTGAAAAGCGAGCTGACCATGAAAAAAAAAAAAAAATAGACAAAATGGGCCAAGCCAGCATGTGTGAGAGATCTTCCTCACAAAAAATGTAATGGCAACACTGAAACATTTAAAATAGTCAAAACAGGAAAAATAGTTCAACTTAAGTGTAATCATGCCACAAGAGTTGTCTGAATAGTTCTTGGATCAATTCTCATGATGCTACTTAAAGTAATGTCAAAGTTTACTGGTCATCTTCCAGAGAATCTACTACCTGCCTGCTATCAACATTGTAGCACTCGTGCAATCATCTTTTACTCTTCATTACAAATCTGACTGCTATTGCTTTAAAAGCTCTTTCTCCCTAAACAGCAGAGATCTTATTTTTGTGCAGTTATGTTAAGAACAGCCATTTTATTAGCTTGACCTGTTGCACACACTTACAACTATATGAATTCTGAAGTATTTCGAATAAACTATTCCTAATTATCACACTTTTAATGTGTTAGCAAAAAAAAAAAAGATGACCACAATCCTGATTACTATATAATAGTACTTGGAAATAAAATTTATATGAAACACACATTCTCTGTGGAAATGTAGCGTTCATTTTGCACTGTTTAAAACCACGTCACATTGATACAGCACATCGAAGAGCTGGTGTTGAAGGAGGATAAAGGTAAAGACGTGACTAGGTGCAGTAAAGCACAGGAAATATAAACGATGACAAGGGAGGGTATGTAAAGAACCTCAAGCAATCCATTTAGAAATTGTTTGTCTGGTTCTTGCCCACCTTGCACTTTCACAAGTCATTGGAATGTTAAGCACCAAGACTGCAAAGAACAAGGCATACCTGCCCAGCTGATGTTTTACTGCACACTGCTCATCTGCACTTGGAGTCACTGTGCAGCTATAGGGTGAAAGGCACCATGGCATTTTAACACTTCTATAGCTAAGTCTAAAAAATTAAAAAAATGGTAGTGCACCATGGCTGACTCACTGTCCTACAAGTGAACAAAATGCAGGTCATTTCTGCAAATTATTTCTCAAATCCATCCCTAAATTTAAAGAGAAAAACAGAACTGAAAATCTGGATAATGGCAAAGGTTGAACTACTTCTGACAATAATTGGCAGTGGAGAAATGAATATGCTTCACTAACTGTGACAGCAGATCTTTTAACTGAGCTCTTTTGGAGTTAGAATTTGACCCTAGATAGCTACACAATGCAAATAAATGAGCCATATATAACTACAGGGATTTATGAAAGAAATTGAAAACTGAAACAGAGAAAAATAAGCAAGAATGACAGAAAACTACTGTGTTTTACCATGATTTTTACAAAGCAGTAGTGTCTTCAGCCATACCTCCCTACAGAGTCCAAGGAGACAAATAAGCAGGAAAAAAGTTTTCAATGTAATTGCATTCTTACATATTTATTTTACTCAATGGCCTTTCAAATGCCCTGTGACCCACTGTAGAACTGTGGCATATCAGCACATATTTAACTATCTGGCTGAACTGGGGACTTCTCATGCAAGAAAATAAACTGCTCCCATAGAGCATTGGAAGAGTCACGGAGAGGTATGGATTAATGGGAGGGGTGTCTACAGCAGCATCATCTCTCCCCACCACCCTTCACCCTGTCAGTGGCACCTGCTGCTGGAGCACAGGTCTGGTACCACACCACAGTCATGGCCTCATGATGCCATCATCCCCTCAGTCTGAGCAGGGCAATGTGCAGGTAGATCCTACTTGAAATGAGATGCTGCAACTTTTTACTGTGGCTTATCAACACTAAAAAAAGACGCACAGGACATTAGTAGTAAATGCAATAGTTTCATTCTAGCAAGTGGAGTTGCTCTACCTCAAACACTCTTGGACCTCCCAATGCTCAGCTCATATGTTTTACGTTTTTCTCAAATAATTTCAACTTTTCACTTACATTTAGCAAGAGAGCAAGGGAGGGGTGACCTTCCACAGCCCTGGCTTACAAACTGCACCAAAAAGAGCTCAGCGGAGCTATGAGCATGATCTGAAACCAAAGATAATTTACTGGGTTATTTCATTACAAAATAAATTGTTTATGATACTTTATGAAACACCCACGCCAGTGTCCATGAAAACAGAATGTTGTATTTATGAGGCAACCCTTATGAGAGGTAGTATAATTTTAGTGTCTTATACTTGAACTATGCTAAAAATATATTACTTTGTCATCAGGGAACAGTTATAGTAAAAACAAAAAAAATAAAAAAAAAACAAGATCACAACCTCAAAGACTGGATATTTCTAAGCTTCTGAGAATTAGGCAAGGAGTTACAGTATGTTGTTTTCTGGTGTTCTGTGGTACACAGTTAAAAAGCTACAGTGGTTGCTCAGACTCTTGCCTGTTCACCCAGCCTGTTGCCTGTTCATCCAGCCCAGTCCACAGAAGCTGCCTTCCCTCTCGTGCCAGGCTCTGACAGGCTCCTGTAGCTTTTGAAACTCTGAAGCAGCTCCAGGGGTGGTGGCAGGAAGCAGGAGACACATGTCAATCTTGATGAGTCCCTACAAAACCTTTGGGGTCATGGTTCTACCTTGTTCCCCCATTGGACTGCAAACTCAATGGGCAGAAGTCCGAGGGAAGCGCCTGCTGCACGCCGGCAGCGAGGTGATGCGTTCCCCTGTGTCAGATTTCTGGAACACAGAGGTAGCAGCTGAGAACAGTCAGAAGAGTTTAAGTATGTGCACAATCATCAGAAAGCAAGGGAGAGAGCCGCCGCTAATGAGAGAGAAGGTAAATAGAGCCTGAGAAACTGGAAACATTCTTTGGTTTGGCTTACAATGGGGAAAAAAAAAATATTAAAAGGCATTGTGCACAGCGAAGAGGCCATTAATCATGGGAAATGCACTTCCTCAAGTACAGTAGGGACATGTGGGAGCCTGTCATTTTTCATGACTCAAGAGCTTTCCAGAATTTTAGAATATGCCAATCCTTCCTCAAGACCCAGACATGGCAGCAGAATGGCTGATTTGACAATGGTGGTATAGAGCTTTGTTGGGCTGAAGAAAGATATAATTCCTAGGCTTTGGAAACCCACCACAAATTTAACACAGATTCCCTGCCTGTCTTAGCAACACCAGCCCTTCCCAAATATCCTGCTGGCCATACGCATGAGATAAGTGACCTGGAAACTTACTGAACGGTAAATGGGTGTCTATTCTGGGCACTTTCCAAATGACCCATCAAATCCTGGAACTGATATATCCTGCTATGGCAATCATCACAAAAATTATAGAAATATTTTAGAACCAGTGGGCAAATTGTCATGCCCTTATCAACATCTGAAAAGAGTAATTTATTTAAACTTGAAAAGTGTCTTTCTGTCTTGGCCCTTGAAACTAAAAACCCAGAGCTAGATGCAGTATTTCTGCTGTACAACCAATGATAGGCTATAAACTAGGAACTCTACAGGTCTGTGGGAGCTAAAAAAAAAAATAATCTCTGCTGATAGTCATGTATTAAAGCTTGACAGGTTTTAAAAGTAAAAATTTCATATGAAGCATCCTGGTTTAGAAGTAATACCAGGCCTTTATTTCTCAGTTCACCACATTTTCTAATATTGTTCTCACAAGGTCCTGCACACAAATTCAGTCTTCATAAAACCCCACTGAACTGAGGAAAATTGACTCTAAACCAAAAATCTTTCATCCAATCCCCAACAAGGTGATAAAAATCTCCAGCAAGCATCAAGGAACAGGTCCAGATAAGTTTTTTCCGCCCTGTGGTTTTGCCTCTAATGTATAGGCAGCAATTATATTTGTTCCTACATTTTTGCACAACATTTCTGTTAGAAGTGCAACAGATCTGTTCTGCTGGAGAAATGGTAGGAGGGGAAGTTTTTCCAAGAAGCTGTACCATTAAAATGAGTCAACTCCATGCTGCACAAAGTTGTGCTAGCAGGAGCTGGGCTTTTTGTTCGTGACATCAGCCACTGGTGAGGCTCAGTGTTATCTTCTGTAACCCTATGGGTCCATCCACACGTTGGCATCGGCTGCACATTGCTTCCTCCCTGCCAGCATGGCTTGCTGTGGCTGCCCAATTGTCTAAATGAAGAGGAGAGAAATTACAGGGGAGAGCCATCAGCTCTGTATGAAACTGAAAATTCTTTTCCATGTTTATAGGAGTAACGCCTTCATAAAATCCCAGGTACGGAGTGGATGGTGAAAACTCTGTTTTGAAACGAGCAGGCAGAGTTAGGGAAAGTGCTTTTTTAACTGCTGCCACAAACATTGTTGACAGCTAAGTGACACTGGAAATCCAAATGGAGGGAGGGCACAGCGGAGCCCGTCAGTTTAACTCTTTATCAGAGCACGTTTAATAGGACTTTATGTTTAGCCATGTGAACTCTGAAATACCTAAGTTTGAATTTCACCTTCAGACTTCCCATCTGTTCTTATTTCATCCTCAGACTTTCCATCTGCTCCCATCTAGGCCTTCCTAATGCCATGCCCAGTCAGACGGTATGGTTTTACCAGGTGCTTCTGTCTTGGAAATTTTATGGCATATAAGAAACAATAAAAATTTATGTTGTACATGTTACTTGTGTTAATTAATTCCATTGCACAACAATGTTTTTCAAATGATATTGTCCAGAAAGTCTGTTAAAATCTACTGTAGACAAATATGGCAATATTTTATAGCTCTTAGTGCCAGATGGGTTTGGAGTTCAGACATTTGCACTAATGCATTTTGCACTTAGGTGCTGTGCTGGGAAAAATTGACTCCCAGTGACAAAGAGTTAACATTAAAATAATGCTGTTAGTTAGAGGCAGTGAATGCAAGGTGGGGGTGTGTTTTCCTGTACTAATTTTTTGCTGGAAAAGAGTACATGATAAGCTGTTAGTGTGCCATTTTACGAATTTTTTAAAAAGTGAAAGCTGTTATTCCCTCGTATTAATATGTAAATATTTTCACGTCTGGAGGAGCAAGAATGTGCTGGCTAACAACCAAGGATGTGCTGGATAAAAACCCCTCCACCTGTTCAGACTGCCATTGTGCTAGAAAAGAAAGATCATGAAATAAGCAGCGCTAAATCCCATATCATAACAAGTTTAGTAAGAATAGTGTATTAAAGAAAGATTCACTATCCAAGGGCTTTCCTCTAATTTCTTGCTGAAACTCACTGAACTCAAAGCCAACAGATATTCTCAACTCTGAGTGCAAACAGTGGGTTACACAGTGGGTCTTGTTTTGGACAGTGTCTTTTGTTTGCTTGTTTGTTCCATAAGACTGGGTAAACAAGGCTTTATGCCAAGTGAGAGTTTCCTTCCCTCAAGTTTGCTCCCTCCCAAGCACTCTAGCAGCTGTGTCTCCTACACACAAAGAATCCAGAATGAGCCCTGGGATTTCACATTTGAACCCAAATGCTGTTAGATACCAGACAACAAGGGTTTCCCCCCAAAAGCAGATTCAAAAGCAGCCTCCTGCAAAAGGCTCTGTCATCTCCATTGCTGTAGGAAGGTCCCTGATAGCCAAACTGAATTTGTTTTTAAATGGCAGCTCCATCAACATCACATCACGAGGGTTAAAAGGTGCAGAGTTGTTGATGAGGGAATGGCTCTCAGCAGTAAAAATGGAAAGAGCAGCTCGTCTCATTTTCCTCAGAAAAAGGGATGCTCTGAAAGAAGGACAGGGAAGGGACAGGGGGTGAAGACTGCAGTATCTATTCAAGTAAACATAAAGCTTGGATATTATCTTGTCTAACAATTTTTGGAAGCTGACAAACAGTTACAATTAATTCTGTTCATTTGCTCAGAGATTCAAACAGGAAATTGTATCATTGTGAGAATGAGCATTTACAATAGTGCCGTGATTCAAGAATACTTTTGTGAATAAAAGAAATAAGTAGAGTTTCCTGCTATTTGTGCTTTTATAATATCTTATGTTTATAAATCCTCACACAGCTGTGGGTATTTGTCATGATAATCACGAATCTTCATACTTTTCTCAAATTTTAGTGCACGTGATTTGTTCTTGTAAATGATGCCAACACTGCAATTATCCCTATACTTTTTTCCATATTATTTTGTTTTTAAAGTCACAATCTCATTTCAAGGGAAAAGAGATGATACCTGTGAATTATTGACTAATTGTGATGCAAAAGTAAAGACTACAAATATAATAACCATCTTACAAGCAACCCACAGACTAAAATCTGTTTTCATAAACTATTCAATGAATATTTATGCATAACAAATATATTCATGAACAGAAAAAAAAAAAAAAAGACTAAATTTGCAATTAATATTTGTGCCGAATGGTTTTGATTTACGAATGGGGACATTTTGTTTGAGTTCGCTAATTATCAGTTGGTTTGAGAGTCTGTGAACTAGATTATTCCAACACATATTGGGAAAACAAGTTCATATCCAATACTTCCCATAAGTTTCAAGGCTCTTAATCCTTTTTTTTTTTATCTTCTAAAGCATCTTAGATAACTCCCAATAGCTAGTTGCAGGTAAGTATCTTTCTGAAACTGACACATAGTTTGACATGAATAGGTATTAATATGATCATGATCCATTATCATTTCACTCACTGTTTTTTATTTCAGCAATGATGAGGCTGAAGGAATTTGAGAATTATTTGTAGGATATAGACTCTTTATTTTTTGACCAGTTTGGACACATTCCAGGTTCAGAGTAGACAAAAATTGCTACCATCTGTTGGCCAACCAATAAGTTACAGTATGTAAAATGAGTTTGTGGTCAAATACAAGCATCTCTCACACACTACAATTAAATATATTGCCATCCTGTCAAGAGTGTATTGTGGAATTATTCTCAGAGAAGGTGGTGAAAATTCCATCAGGTTAAGTATACCATTGAAGAATCCACTGGCAAAAGCAAGAGACAGCATGTTCCCAGGAGCAAAAGGTTCCCATACCAACAGCAAAGGGTTGGAGAAACCTGATGTGTCCATTGCTGTGATTCTGCTGCTGTTTATCAGCAGATTAATCTGAATGGAAACCTAATACTGAAGCTACTCTTTTTTTTTTTTTTTTTTTTTTTTTTTTTTTTTTTTTAATGCATGCAAGTTCTCAATATGGGGCTTTTCTGGATGTTTTAAAAAGGTATAAGTCCCACTGCAGCTTAATTATATTTTGCCATAAAGAGATGGTAGAAGCCATGTAACTCTGCCTCCCAGGTGCCAAGCAGGCACCTACCAATTCCTGTCATCTTTTTTGATAAAGGGCCATCCTTACACTCCTTGCCATTTTATTTCAGCTTTTCCTAGGATCTACTTCTCTTCCCTCCTGATCCATGCAGGTGTCCTCCCTCCAGCTCTGTGGCAAGCAGCTTGCACGCCTCTGTGTCCTCCTCCATCCCAAAACAAACAAGATTAAAAGCTCTCTCTTTCTGACATGAGGTCTGGCTTTGTCTGTGTGTAGGAAGGAAAGTGATATTTATACTCACATGTCATAAAATCTTAAATTTTCACACAGGAAATCAAAATCTTGGAAAGTACATGCACACAGCAACACTGCCTAAAATAAAACATTCCGCCGCATGTCCTCTAACTTCTCTGGCCTGAGATTGGAAAAAACAAATTTGTGAATGCTGGTGGGCACATGAGGGATAGGAGGCAGCTAGTGTGCTTGGGTAGAAAAAAAAGGGTGCCACAGTCCCTTTGGAGGTAGCTGGAAGAAGTCCCACAGGTAACAGACCTCTGGTGAAGTCTCCCAGCCATCAACAACTAACAGATAAGGTCCATGCTGAGAAAAGTGAGTTCATAATGAACAACTCATTGGTCAAACCTGTGAAAAACAAGCGAAAACAGAAACACATATTTGATTACACTCTCACAGAACTAGGAGAAATTTTTTCTTCAAATCCAAAGAAGATTCTTCCTGACAAAGCATCAGTGAGTGGTGAAGGCAGAGCAGGACTGGGAACACAGTGAGAACCTGTACTGATTGGGGCTGGTTCTGTGCTTGTGCTGCTCTCTCCCACATCACCTGGATCCTTCTCCTCCTTTCTGCCATGGAAACATTGAAAAGTGCCCATCTCTTTGCAACACAAGGCAAGTTCTACTCCCTACATTAGCAGGTTCCTTGAACTGAATTTTTTTCTTCCAGCCATATCTAATGATCATAGAATGTTTTAAAATATTTTCAAAGGTTCCTCAGTTACTCAGGCAAGCACTTTTGCTTGTTCTGTAAATCCTATAAACCATACAAAAATATCCAGTGTTTTTAACCCTTGACACCTTCAATCTTTTCTTCCTTCATCCAAGTTGTAATTATTCACTGGGAAATATTTTAAGCTTAGAGAACATCTTGATCACTAACGCGATGTCAATATATTACAGTACTAGATTCAAAATTAATCCAGCAGGAGATATATCAACTCCAATTAACATTTACTGCATTTTTAATTCAGTGCAAAGACTTTCCTGGAATCAGCCACAACATCATAGTTTTAATAATTCACAGTGACCCTCTGGGACCAAGAAGTGAAGTGAAAAACAGCAACATTGTCTTGTTATTGCTGTATGTTGTGTAAGGATGACGGCAGGGTCTGGATGATGGCAATTGTTTTATAACAGAATTCTTTCTTGGGTTTTTTTGGTTTGTTTTTTTTTTTTTTTTTCCCAACTGTTTTCTTTTTTATAAATAGAAGTATTTCATTTCTTTCCTCTTTCTGGAGGATTTTCGCAGCTGTGGCTCTCTGAGGGACCTGCTCTCCGAGTGTCTTTCAGCACTGACTACTTCCAGTTTGTCAGATAAAGTCTGACAATCTTTCTAGGTCATCATGGTCTTGTAGATCTGTGTTCAGCTTTAGCTGGGAATTAACTATTTCAGTTTCATCCACTATACTAAGGATAACTTTCTCCTTAATATTCTGTTCTCTGGTTTTGAACTACTTTAATTGTCTGTTATGAATAAGTCATGATTATAACTGTCCTGGGTAAATAACTGGTTGGGGGAGGATGTTGATTTGGCTGTTAAAGAGGAAAAAAAAACCCTTAGATTCACCCAAAATAACATATTTTCTTTTTCTTCTTGAAAACAAACAAAAAAAACCCCAAATAAAACAAACAAACAAAAAAACCACATGCAAACAAAAACAAAACAAACAACAAAAAAAAAAACAACAACCACCAAAACCAAATAAACCCTGGCTCATTCAACTGAAGATAATAAATGAAGTTTAGAAGACCTACTTTCATGTTTCTGAGGAGAGTTTCTCTTTTGCCTGTTGGCCAACTTGAGTGTTTAGATGAAATTCCAGATGAAGTTCCAGGTCATCCTGGGAAGATCGAGATTGATGCTCTCTAGCAGAGGAAAACTTTCCTGGCCATTTTGTAGGAAGGAGCTCCTCTGACATGTGCTTGCTCACTCTATAAGCATTGTTAGATATTGAGTCGAAGAGAACCACAAGGGACTTCCCCCAGTGTGGTAAGATTGGGACATATATGTTCTATAACTGATGTCAGTGAGTATTTAAATATATCTGTAGAAAAGACTGAGTCAGTCGGTGAATCCCCCCAGACCCATTAACAACACCACAGGCACAAAAAGAATAAATGCTACTTGCCAAGTTGCATCTGTGGCCTCAACTCTTGGGCAGTCTCTCCAGCAGCTCCTTTAGCTCCTTAGGAATCACTTCTCCTTCTGTAGACTGTTTTAAAGCCAACAGCAAGGTTTTCAGTTCTGTCCCACCTCTTGATTCTAAAAACTGTGTGAAACCAGTGTTAATAGTTCACATTCTGCATGGATAAGCTCTAGTTGGGATGCCTAGTTAGATGGAGAAGTCACATTGTTTGCCATAAAATGATTCTGTGAAATTATGCCTAAAATTAATTAACATGATTTTTAGATACTGTAGAAAAGTGAGAATACCAGTAATAATCATGTAAATGGGAAAAAAAAAAAAAAACACAGGATGTGAAAGGATTTGGATGGCTCCTACAGTTAGTGCAATTTTGAACTCCATCACCACACACTGTATCTCCTGGACTATGCTGACAGGGGCAGGCAAGGTTTCTTCACTTTGGAAAACCAGTCCCCAGGAAATGAAAAATTTACTGTCTTTTGCATCTGTATTGATGACCCAAACAGAATAAAATATGCAGATGAGAGGAATCCACCCACTTGGTATTTTCCACGTCTTGTTTTCCCAGATAAGGTCTATCCGTGAATTTGCCTTAAGAGTGGGAGGACCAACAAGTAGCAAGGACTTCTCACTCATGTGTTCTGCCAGATCCTATGCAACCAACAAACTAACCATTTCCATAAGCCAATGACGTCAAGAATGAGATACCACCAGCATGTACTCTCCTCTCCCTGCCAGTCAGAAGCCAAATTATTCCATGCTTTTTGGTATTAACAGTAATAGCAGTAATATAAACATTCATATGCCAGCACTATTGGTCTTTCAAGAGGATCCATGAACAACCCTTGACCAAGAAATATAATATTATAACCCAATCCAAGTGCACATTTAAGGCTACAAGGGCTTACACCTGAGTGTAAGTAGGAACTCCTTGCTTCCACTTGGTTCATGCATACCTTTCTCTTTCATGTTGGCAGGTGAATAACACAGTCCCCAGAATTTGATGTTGACACCTATTCCTGCCTCCACCAGTATTTTGGCAGGATTAATGTACAAAGAGTTATATATTCAAAGGCCATGCAACAAAGATCATTATTTATTTATGCCATTGCATCTATTTATTTTACTCTATCAATGAGCCCTTCATATATTCCCTGTGTCCCCAAAGCCCTATGAACCTTCAAACCTTTCATGAACCCCAGAAATTGGTCTCTGTGCTTGCTGAATGGCAAAAGCCTTTCCTTCCACAGAAGTTTTTCAGATTGCTGTCTCCTGATCTTTGAAATATCCCATCTTCAAGATGTTTTTCTCCCTCAGGACTCAGAAACCTCCTCCTGAAGTTTTCTCTGGCAAGTAGAAATAGGCAACTTCACTGAAACCAGATATCAAAGCCTAAGCCTCGGAGATCCTATTAATCCCTTTGTAACTGAATAATAAATTCCTAGATGGACTGAAGGATTTGGTGTTTCTTCTGAAATCTGGAGGCATGTGTTGTATCCAGAGTCTTGTGTCCAGATTCTTAGCTAAGATTTAGAGATGAGGGAAAATCCTGTTTCCAGAAATTAGTCAGTTCATACACTCCACACAAATCTAGAGGAGAGATTTGCAGAATCTGTTTAAGTGCACTGATACTTCCCAGATTAGTTTTCACTAACTGCTCAGGCTTTCCTTAACTCCTGCTCCATTCCTGCTTCAAATCTCTACTCTTGGTACCATCTTTACTTCTCACCTTAGTCCAGCATTGGGTACTACCCCAGTCATAGGACTAACATTTTATAGCCCAAGCTATAATTTCATCGAACCCCTCGTAGGACTTAAATTCTCATACATATTCAGAACTCCTTGGCCGACAAGGCAGCTGGAAGCAAGACATCTAACTTCTTGGTATTTCAGAGGTGAGCAAGAAAATCCTACATAAGCCTTCAGAGAAGTCTGGTTTTTTAGTCTGCTCTTGATTTGTTCAGATAGCACCAAATTCAGTGAAAAAAAAAAAAATGAGGTAATGGAGTTACACGCCTCTTGGTCAATAAGTTCAAGTATTCTTTTAGGCAGCGAATGGACTGAAATCCACAACCTGAAACCGTGTCACAGGTCTCAGAGGGTATCCAGCAACTAGGCTATTGAATTGCCTGGAATAGCATCATTCTCCCTTCCCTTCCTCTGAAGCTTAGCCACAGAATATAAAATCAATCACAATTCATGGCTGAGAAGAAAAGATGAAATAAAAAGTAAAGCAGAGGAGAAGGCTTAATAATTTCCAAAGTCAGAATTGGATTCATAATCTTTCTTTGAATTTCTGTAGCCAAGTAATGCAGACAATAGTTTAACTCCCTGATATTCATGGAGCTGATACTTATTTCTGCTAATGTCCTTTATGTCCTGCATTAGCAGTTCATTTAAACCTTTTTAAGGTCCCTTTACATCTCTAAAACAGTGTAAAGGAGCCATACTACAAGTTAGTGTAGGCTGGAAACACTTTCTCCTATACTATTTATTCAGCTTTGTGTGGATTTCTTTGGTATGGAAACTACATGAAGCTTTAATTGAATGTGTCCCCACAAGTCTTAAAACATTACTACCACAGATGATCGTTTCCAAGAACCTTTTTCTAGAGTTATTTATGTGCCAGTCTTGCTAAGGACATGAAGATTTTGCAAGTGAATATGAATTATCATACAGAATGCTTGGGTTTTCGCCAGCACTTGCATGAAATTAAAGCATTTACATAAATGAAAAGGATGCATGAATTTTCTTATGGTATATACTTGTACACTTGGAAAATTTTGCCAAAATGTTGCGTCATAGAGTGCTTCATACTGCTGTCTAGAACATGTAGTGTGCAGTTCACCTCTGTGCAGAGAACTAGAAAGGGGTATTTTTCCCAGTGGGCCCTCAGGTATGGAGGGACTCCAGTCACTGTGTCTCCTGCACAATAGTGAATTCAAGCAGGGGGACTACCAGCTCTGCATCTTGCAAAGTTCTTTTTAGACAGAGAATAGCACAACCCAACTCCAATAGCCAAACTCCTTCCAAAATGGAATGCTCCATTTTCTATTTCCTATTGCCTGAGAAAACAGTTTGCATGGTGATCACTGCGTAAGACCTCTGCTGGTAAACTGTTATGAATTATTTTATTTGGTTGTACCAAAACAAGCTGATCTTGCTAAGCTTTCATCCTGAATGTAAACTATTTGAGCCACTGTAAGTAGCAGCATCTCTGAGATAAAATAACAATTGCTTTAAAAGGAACATGTGCTATTTACTTTCATGTAAAAACTATTAATCTGTAAAATCTCTTTATCTCCTTCATTCTTCCTCCACTGGGCGTATCCTGCAGCTCCAGCTGCTAAAATGTAGCACACAGTAACAAGGCTATCAACAGCACTAAGTTAGAGGTCTTTGAAAAGCAAAACTGTCAAGTAGGCCATTGATTTTAGTTGTATCTCAAATGCAAATTGTTGATTATTCTGAATTTCCTTCCCAAAGTAACCACTCCGAAAAGCAGTTTCTTTTATGTGGCTCAAAGCTATCTCAAAGTCTTATCACTGATCTCTGTGGGCCCAATTTTTCAAATTACCAGTAATTCCTGGAATTAAAACACTGTATCCCACTTCCAGCAATGTTTTGCAAATCCTCTGGTTTCCTTTGAACTAAATGCTCCTTAGGCTTCTGTTTTATTCTTCTATTGGGCTCACATGTCTAAGAAGCTCAGTATATAACACAGTCACTTATTATCAAAAGAAGGTAAATGTCTACCGTTAGAGACAAATTGGAAATATGTGCTGGGGTCTGAATTCATCCCACTTAGCTATAGGCAGCAAGCTAGGGTGCATGAATTAGAAGTGCAAGTACTCTAGGTTGCCCATAGAGTCAGCAGAGAGAAAGGCATTTTTTGGTGCAGAAATGTTTACATAAGATCTATGGCTTGACTTGCTGGGAAAGGTGACAGGGTAGTTGTATGACTGAGTTGAAGTGGCTGAGTCTGTCATGAATCTGGATCTGAGTCTACAGTGAAATATGTTTGATTCTTAGAATATTAAGATACAAGGAATTTAATACATGTTTCTGTCATATTATCCAGCCTGAAAGAGTGGATTTTTCAGTAGCGAGCTGAACTATAGAACCACAAAACAGTTTGAGTTGGAAGGGACCTCTGGAGAAGTACTCCAACCTCCTGCTAAAAACAGAGTCAGCACCAACATCAGATGAGACCAGTCAGAGCCTTGTCCATTTGACTTCTGATTAGGTCCAAGGGTACAGACTCCATAACACTTTGATTATTTTTTTTTCCTTCCCAGAGTTTGAGGGGATGATTGTTATTATTGCACAGAAATATCTTGTGACCAGTTAGTTTAGGGTCAAGCACACCAGCAGAGAAAGCCGTACGATTAACATCTTTGTACTAGTGAAGGATTCACTTTTTAACCAGCGTGAATGCAAACTTTTGGCTAGATAAGTACACAGGTGAATGAATTAGTATGAAGCCACAGTACACTGCTGAAGGTTGCAAAGATTTACTGCATCTAGGGTCACTTCCAGTGTTTTGAAGATGTTAGTGCGTACATAGACTTGCATGGACTGTGATCATGCACACTCCTTTTGGAGCCCTATCTTATTGCCATACCTGCAGGGTTTTTTTACACACTGGAATCACTTAGCTTTAACATAGATTTGTCTCATGTGAGGGCCTACCTATCAATAGCACTCCACAAGACATGTATGGCATTATATGACTTAAGTGACAAAACAAAGGGTAAGTTGTACAATTCTTTCAAGGGTAAAGACAATGTAAGCATCTAAAAGTATCCTTAAATGTAAACATCAAGATCTATGTATCCCAACAGAATTAATTTTCTTTCTCCTGTGTGTGTTAATACCTTTTAGTTTAAAAAATCTAGCAAATCAACTACCACCTCAATAATCTGCACAAGGGTCTAAGGGTCATTGTTTTAGACATATTGCTGGAAAAAAAAAAATCTATTTGCAGGGTCATGGATGCTGTCATAAAAGCTTATGGACAGCAAATAATTCTTGTCAACTTGCAGCATTAGATTCTGTTTCTTTTCCCAAAAGCTGCCCACACTGTCTCTTCTACAAATTAATCTAAAATTTCAAAAGACCACACACTTGGCTTTTCAATTATTTTTTTTTCCAGAAGCCCCTAAGAAGGAGAGGAGCCTTGTTAGAATGATTTCTTTCCAGAACAGAGTTTGAACTGGAATTCCACTGGTGAAATGTTATTTTGTTCTGGCCAGCATCCATAAGTTCCATCTTCATATTAGAAGTTTATCATCTTGCTCAAACTGGAACTGCATCCAGCTGGGGAGATGCCATTCACCTCCCTTCATGATCTTACTAAATATTCAGAGAATGAATTTGAACAGCTAAAAATGTGTGGCTCATAATGTGCAACTTAAATTTATAGTAACACTATCCGCACGCTAATAAGGAATTTGCAAGCTATAAAGATGATTATCTTTGTCCTTAAAGATTTATGTCCTTAACCAGGCCAGTTCCATATTAGCAATGATATGCTAGGCAGTCACTTATTTTAGAATTGCCAACATTTTCCGTACCCTCTTTTTTTCAGAAAAATGCACAAAGCTCAGAAATCCAAAATGAAACTGAAGCTAAAATAAAAGGTGGCATAATGACTATTTAGTCTATAAATTTAAAAAAAATACAGATGGAACACTGTTATCCTACTAAAAACTTTGAAGTAGAAAGTCCTGTATAACCTTATTGTTATTGCCTGAAAATGGATTTTAAAAAAACTTCAGGAAATTACTCTTTTGACCTTAATAATATGTAAATTTTCATCTGATCTCTGCTGACAGTCCACAGTTCTTCGAGGTCAAATCCATTCCTCATCTTAGACTCCTGCATTTCTGTATGAAAATGGATATTGCTGTGCACAATTTAAGAACTTCCTCATGCAAATGTTTACGACGAAATATTGCAGTCATGTTTTTAGAGACTATTTACAAGTGTAGTCCTTTGGAAGTAGTCACTTCACTCTCAGTAGCAGAGGTGGTTTGGTACATTTGACCTGATCTTCCATTAAAAAATGACAATCTGCTTCATCAGGTCTCACAGCAAAATTTTATTGCTAACTAGTCACCGTGTGCGTTTGAGGTTAATTAGGAGATCAGCCATACATTTGGGGGATCCAAAATTTCAAGATGTGTTAGAGATCAGCGAACCTAAGGTCTGGAGTTCAAGTCCCGGATTTCTTTTCTTACTAGTCGAATGTGAACAGTTAATCTGGGAGCATGCCCAGAAAGCTCCCGCTGGCCCACACAGTGCCTGTGTTTTTAGGACTGCAGTGGTGGCCTGCAGGGTCCCAGGGGTCATCGCTCTTCTCCCCACTGCCTGTGTGCTGCTATCAGCCATGACCACTGCTCCCCTCAAATCCTCAATAGCCTTTAGGAAACGAGCATGAAGTATGGACATCTCAGACACTTTAGCAAGAGTCAGAAATTGCAGAGGAGATGACACGGTCACTCCCAACCCTCTGTTTCTCTCATCAAGAGCCCTCGTGCTTGTATCTGCATCACCTTCATACCTGAGCCTCCAGCAGCCAGCATGAGAGAATTGTGGTTCCTTCCAAACTAGTCAAACACTGTTTATCACTGTAGTTCCCCAGGACAGTAGGTTTTATTTTATACACCAAAGGTAGATTCGATTTGGCAATATATTTTCTTTAAAAGTCAACCCCTCTGGTGCAGTAAAATACATTAGGTTTGATGTGCTTGGCTATGAAAAACTTTCCTTTTGCCAAGGCTACATTGTCTGAAGTCTCAAAGTAGGAGTTATCATGTTATTTGAGATGAAGGGCAGAGTAATTTGTGGTGCTTGGGCATGACACATGTAATTTTACACTTTATCTGTAGGTGTGATACTGGATTCTGCCAGAGCAGGCACCTGGTATCAATGTTCATTCTGGCATTCATTCAGCAAAACTCACAACTTCTGAGAAAAAGCACACACGTTTCTGTATAGAAAAACAACTTAAAGTGTCCAGAGATAGGCTAACATTAGAAATGTGTGACCTACCCAGCAATTTGTGGGTGAGAGGGAAATGGAGGGAGGTATTCCTTTGGGGTTTTTTTGCTTTTGGGGTGATGTGGCAAAATCAACTGCTGTGTATTTCTGTCTGTCTTAACAATTGTTTGGAGAAATTTGCTCACACTAACATTTTAATGCAGTGTTTATCCCACAACACATTAAATAAAACTTCATTTTGCTCTTGGGAGGTACTTTTCCTGTTATCTGCCTTCCATAGCTATTTGCTCCTGGCAAAGAGATCCTTGAAGAGAAGGAAGACTTTCATCACAATTTTAGTGGACTGAGAATTGCATCAATCTCCAAATAACTGATGTTTCTGTGGGCAGTCTAGGCACTGAGCATCAGGGGAAATCATTATTTAAAATCAGTGCTGAGAAGGCCGTTTCTAGTATCAGTGCTAGGATGAGTCATTTAAAATAATTCCTGGAGCTACTGTACAACAAGTTTATCAGATTCATACCCATGATCTGGATTATTAGCATGCAAGTGCTCTCCTCACAGAGAGAGCAGTTGCAGAGCCTGGTCAATTTTTCAAGCTGTATTTCCAGAACTGAAATAATCCATTGTAGTAACAGCCACCAGTTTAAAGCTGGGTCAGCTAGTGAAAACTGCCAGGCAGCCTCATATTGCTATCGCAGGACATGAACCTCGTTATCCGCATATCGGTATTTTTCAAACTGCAGCTTTTATATAAAAACAGAAGTGTTATGCTGCAAATAAATGGAGGTGACTGATTTCACAGCAGGTCTCTAAGTACAAACAACTATAAAAGATAGACGACACAGGATTTAGCAGGCCATGCTCAGAGTACTAACCATAGCAACGTTGTTTCACATCTTTGAATTTATAGAGACAGACCAGTGTAATGAGAGAATCAGTGATTCATTTCACTCACTAAATAAAAGAAGTATGTTCCAGCTGTCATGACTTGCCATTAATGAAAGCACCTGTGCTTTGAACTAGATAATCAATAACACTCTCAATTTTGGAGCAGGTTTTTATACATTTTATGCACAGTTATTTCTTTTTTTCCCAACTTCGTAGTCTTTTTTCTTGTTCTTCACCAAGTCGAGAAGAACCAGTCAAACATTGAAAGAGTGAATCTGAATCTATCTCTGCTTTTCCACTGCCATAAACTGCCCTTTTGAAGATCAAAGCCAACATCTCAGCAACTGAGGTTTAAGTGTCATTTGGCATACTGAATAAAAGTCAAGTGCTTTCCTTTAAGTAGTATCTTTAAATCTATGCGTTGAGAAAGTTGTCTCTAATCCCCTCTGCAAATACCCCAAGCAAAGCAATAATAAACCATATATGTATCCTGTCACCTTTTCCTGCAACTATTGCAACTGCAGCAATTTCTGCTGAAAAAGAAGCTGTAAGAAAACTTGACACCAATTTGACAAGCCAGAATGAAGCAGCACAATTTGGCTGAACAGTTTTGAATCTCTGGAGAAAAATCGCAACATGGATTAAAAAATTCCACAACTGCAAAATGTCACTGGGTAATATTTGAATATTAAACAAATCTGAAAAAGTTATGCATGTCCACGTACACTTGTATTGAGATAGGCAGAGAGAGTGAGTCAGAAAAAACATGCTGTAATTGTTTGCAAATTCCTGCAGATGTTTATTCATCTTCTCTGGTTGAAACTCTATTTGGTATGTGATCAAAAGCAAATATATAAAGGAGTTTGCCTTCTTTAAGAGCATTCTTTCCATTAGTGATACTATTAGAAGACAGGCCAAAGAGAGGATTTCTGAATGGAAATCTTGTTGACAGTTGTGGTAATCCAGACTGCAGTTGGCTATTTTTCCATGTGGTTGTTGGGCTGGGATTTTTGTTTATGGTTCTGGTTTATCACATTTTCATGTTCTCTACAGTCTTTGACAGACAGCTTCAAACTAGAAAAGCACAGCTGTAATCC
Source organism: Tyto alba (assembly GCF_018691265.1). Taxonomy (NCBI): domain Eukaryota; kingdom Metazoa; phylum Chordata; class Aves; order Strigiformes; family Tytonidae; genus Tyto; species Tyto alba. Next base: position 20,246,411 of record NW_024881282.1, on the reverse strand, counting down.
AAAAATATGTTCATATCCTCAGTTACCACAGTCTTCAACTACTTTCAGGGATTATTATGCTATACAGTTTACAAAAGATACAAAAAAGTCTGTAACAGCTATTATCAAATTCAGCTGTAACCTTCCAAGCAGCACTACTCAACTGAATATCTGTAAAGCAAAATTTTGGCTTTGCAGATCAGTGTAATAATGGCAACGTTCCTCAGAGAAGGCCTAGCACAATAAAAAAGCACGATGTTATGGTTAAATATTCTTATGTAGAAGTAGCCTGAATCACATGACTTATACCCATCTCAGAGATGCAAAGGTTAGAGTGAAAACATTAGATCATCTAGTCTGCCTGTAATTCAAACCATAGAATTTCATCCAGTTACTCCTGTACTGAAGTCAGCTGCATAGGCTTGCCAAGAAAAATCTTCTGAAAAGATATTCAACTCTGATTTGTGAAAAAGTAGTAATTCTTGTCAGTCAAGTTATTTACCTATAGTTTTTTTCATTATATTCTTTGATGGAACTGAGTGTTGGTTAAATTCAGGAAAAAAAAATCTGTTGCTCACAGCAATGATAAATTAACCAACTCCATTCTATTCGTCCTATATATCTCTACAATAAAAATGCCAAAAGTGTTTTGCGAACAGTCCTGTGACAGTTATAAAAGCAATTGTTCTTTCCAGAAATTGATGGAGAAATAAGGGAAAAAATGATTATTAAAATATCATAAACATCCATCCATCTACTCCTTGATATCTGAAGATCCAGAAATTGCACTTCAGATTTCACATTGATATATTAATTATGGTTTTTCAAAATGCATGACTGGAGGATGACAGGAAGGACATAGGGTACTATGTCCACATTTTCATATGAAATGTAATCCACAGAATCATGATTGTCTGAAAAATAATAAAATACACTTATGTAATTTATAGCTAAAGATCCATATACAAATAAATGTGTGATTCCTGTTGTTCATACTGGAGCTTAGGAGTCTTTGGGTTATGCTTCGGTGGGTTTTTACTTCATTTTTATGTGGTTTTAATTTTTATACCTCACCAGTTCTAGATGGCGCACATGCACTGATGCAGAGATTTGAATTACTGAAGATTTCACAATGCCACCTGTTATAGTCATACTTGTATCAGTCTTGCAGAAAAAAAATCACAGAAACACACACACACATATACATGCGAATTGTATTTATGGTCAATGAATCTTCCCTGCTGCTTCTGCACAGACAGATCCTATGGCTCACAGATGTAGGTTCCAGGTGCTCATTTCAGGACTAAATTTCACCTAAACCCTTCACTCAGTTTTTTAAACAATTGTATCAGCAGATCTTGGCCCTCATCAACAAAACTTAACATATCTGAATAAAGGCCATTCTTTAGCTCCTCATTAAATAAACAATCTATCCAAAATTATTTCCATGGCAGATTTTTTAAATTTAGGGATGTAATTACTCTAAATCAGGAACCAAATTTTCTTGCTCAGCTTTTCTTGTTAAGACTTTCCCTCTCTTACAATTCTTGGAAGAGGAATATGTAAATTACACACAGCCCTTCTCTCAATGCCTGCCAAGAAAAGAGAGATCAAGTGTTCAGTTACACTTAAAGATACAGTGATGATTTCAGAATAAAACACAAATCTTCATTGGCTTATGACTTCTTGGAAATTTAGTGACACAAACCTTTGGAATAATCAATATTTCACAGAACAGCCAACAATGAAATAAGCCACAATTGAAAGAGTTAGTTACAGAAGTTCATATACATTGCAGCCAAAGATCATCAGAGAAGAGGGAGTTTTACCCCTCCGATTTCTACCTGACTCCTAAGGCTGCATCTGACCTTGACACCCAGTGGTTTTCTTTTCTTTAGTTCCTTTCAATGGTAGAATTATATGTTCCATACACTGCAATATCAAAATAATTTCTTTTAGGGATATTTTCCCTGGCAAATCCTTTTCCATTAAGATTACAAAGATAAAGTAGAATCTAAAAGGCATGGGATAGGTATCACATCAGCAATGGCTGTGCAAATAGGAGGTGACTGTCTTCTCTTTAAAGTCTTAGGATGAGTAAAGGGAGATGGAAACTGTCTATGCTTTCTCTTTCTTCAAATTCCAGACTCTTAGGTCATCAGTAAACAGGGTGATACTGCATCTCTGCCACAGTGGGTAAAGTTTTGCAGTCCATGTAGGTTTTACAGTCCATGTTTAGAAATGAATGTCCAGGAATATGGAGTTGATTTACATTTTTTTAAAGGCATATGATCTGAATTGAAGAGTGCAGATGTTAATGATAATAGAAATGAAGGAGACTCTTCCTGGAAAAGATGAAAAGTTTTGTCCTCGCTAGTCTCCTGTTCTGAACGGTTTTGTTGATTAACTCTTCATGCCATTCATCTAGCTCATTAATAGTTTTAAGTATACTTGCAAGCTTTCTATATTTCACAGAAATATTCCTAAAGGGTGCTTACTGATAAATAACAAGCTGCTAACTAAAAATGGAGTGAGGACATATCTGTGAATGGGCATATCGCATCTGGTGAAAATATGTTACAGCTAGAAATGTCAATAGTCCATTCTACACGTATTTTTTTAAATGCATTACAAAATGATTGTATGCATGTATTAATGACCTATCTACCTATAGATGCAACATCAAAGACAAAGTCAAAAATAGCATTTGACATTAGAAGTATTATAAACTGTTGTCTTCTCTTACATCAGGGAAAAAAAAAAAAAGTGGGGGTTGAGGAAAGAATGCCCTCATATTCTGGAGTCACTTATTCTGATAATCAGAACCTGAAACCTGATGGACAAATTCTCTCTGAGAGGTAATGGGGTTTTCAGGTCTCCAGGAAGAGTGCTTCACAGCTGTAGCTGTGCTATGGGTTTTACCAAAGGGTGTGCAATGAGGTAGGTCCCACTTGTAGTGACACAGGATTTCACAGGGCCATCCTTCTCATAGAAAGTTTGCCAGAAACACCTGTGATTTGCTTTGCACTAGTCTTTTACTGACTCTGCTCATGGCTTATCATCCTTTTCAGCCTAGGATGTTTCATAGACGTCCTGAATTACAGAAATCAGCCTGGTGAACCCAACATTGTGAAATACTTTTCATAGAGTAAAACTCTAGGCTTAGTCTTTAAATCCTTGATTTAATTGTTACGTTGCATAGTATGAGTGGACCAGCTTTTCTGACTGAGTTAATTAAAGCAAGATTTAAACCAAGTGGGAGCTGGCCCCCATGACTGGAAGCAATAAAAACCAGGGAGTTTTGATCTAAGCTGGAACAGACCAGACCTGATGTGGTACTGCCTTCTCCCACGCTGCCACTGTGCCCACCACAGTACAGGGTGAGTAGGATCTCTCCAGAGCTGCAGATATTATTCAGTTATTCTACATTTGAGGGTTGAGTGGGTCTAACAACAAGTTGCCATTAGCATCCATATTACCTGTAGGTTATGGAGGGACTGACAGCTGGAGGATCATCTCCTCAGACACCTCACTCTTTCTGGAAAACCATGAATTTGGGGATGGACACCAGGGGGAGGTTCAGGCATGGCACTGGAAGCCACACAGCACTCACTGGTAACTACTACCTGCTCAGGGTCACAGTACAGTGTGACACCTCACAAGGATCCAATGCTCTTGCAAATGAGATTCCTGCATGTTGGGTCCCCTCATCCCAACACGTTATAAAGATCACATGATACAACAACCACTCTCATAGTAGAATATGTTTATTAAATGCTAGTGAAACTCATAGATTTACAACAGGAAAGCGGAAGATAAAATGCATTTAGTGTTGTCATGGTTTAGGCCCAGCCAACAACTAAGCACCATGCAGCCACTCGCTCACTCCTCCCGCCACCATGGAATGGGGAGGAGAATTGGAAAAAAAGAATAAAACTCGTGGGTTGAGATAAGAACAGTTTAATAACTAAACTAAATTAAAATATAATAACAACAATAATAATATAATAATAACTAATGAAAGGGGATATAACAAAAAGAGAAAGAAATAAAACCAAAGGGGGAAAAAAAAAAAAAAAAAAACAAAAAAACAAAACCAAAGACAAGTGATGCACAATGCAATTTCTCACCACCCATTGACAGATACCCAAACAACCCCTGAGCAGTGATCTACCTTTTTGGTTAACTCCCCCCAGTCTATACACTGAGCATGACATTCTATGGTATGGAATATGGTAGGAATATTCCTTTGGTTAGTTCGGGTCAGCTGTCCTGGCCATGCTCCCTCCAAGCTTCTTGTGTACCTGCTCACTGACAGAGCATGGGGAGCTGAAAAATCCTTAACTTAGGATAAACAACAATTAAAACATCACTGTGTTTTCAGCATCATTCCCACAATAAATCCAAAACACACTGTACCATCTAATAAAAGAAAATTAACTCTATCCCAGCTAAAACCAGGACAAGTACTTAAGAAGCTGCTATTTGTGTAGGGCAGTGGGATTCTTTTGGCACTTTCTATCCTTTACATGCAAATTGCCTTTAAAAGCTGATTTAACTCCAGGCATTTTCAATGTTATTTCAAATGAGAGATAAACTTAAATATTGAGTTGCGAGCTTATAAAAGATGAATAAGAGAGTAAGATGAATGGATAGAAAGCAAAGTGAGTAGGAGGCAAAAGAAAATGTCGAGGCTGGGACATTTTTTTAAAAGTTTGACATAGAGAGCAAAGCAGAGATTAAAGCTGCAGGAAAGCTCACTTGCCAACCAACCTGTTGTAAGAAGACATCCTCAAATCTCTAACCTAAGCTAGCTTTTCTGGATCATCAACACATATGGCTGTCATATGGACCATTAACACCAATAGTCTGGGTTTCTAGTGTCTGGGCTAACCACTGAAGAAATCAGATGGCCTGATCCACATCACACTTCAGGCTGGAATAACCCAGGGTGCTGGGGTTGGCTGTTATGGTCTGCCTATGAAGCAATCTAGTCTGCATGGAATTTCAAGGGGTGTGGTGAAAATCACAAAAAATCCTATCTCTAATACTTTTATTTTGCTCTAAGGCAAATTGTTTGTTAAAACTTTCCTTTTGATTTCTGTTATCCAAATAATTCCAGCTTAAATTTGAACTCAGCTATTAATCTGATAATGACATGGCTGAGACACATTCTCTGACAATTGATCTCAAATGACTTACAAGGCTTTACTTTACCTCGTTGTCTGCATTCCTTTCCAGCCAGGAGTCCTGTCAGTATTTAACGCACACACAAAACCCCCTCGAATGTATGTATTAAGATGATTACTATGTACCTGGAAATATCCTTTAATTTTAATTTTGTTTTATTTTATTTTTAGCTTCAAAGCTTTCCCAGGAATGAACACCTGTCTTTCACAGCATTACAAGAAATAGTAAGGTACCTCAGATGCTTTGTTGTGTCAAGTCCTCTAATAGGGACACTGTGAGTATAAGTCACATTTTAATTAATGATCAAAGCAAAGGACACCTGTAAATTTTGGTTCAGTTTCTTCTGTTCTTTGATATCAGGTTTATCCATTAGAAAAGGACTCCTTTGATGCATATCCTGCTGACACAAGGTATCTTTCATGCCTAGATGCCACAATGACTAGAGCCTTACAAATGCTGAAATTGAACAAGATGAAGAGAATACTATGTTTTTGCCCCATCCCACATATCAGTTTAAATCTTATCTATAAAAGCAGCAAAACTTGCCAACCTGTACAGTTTTCTTTTACTTCCATGACTCTAATTTCCATTGAAGACTGCAGCTACTTTAGAAGGTGTTATTAGGAAGTCTTGTTAGGGACTGACCTTGAAGATTTAGTTAGATTTGTGCAAGTCTTGCAGCCTGTTCACCACCCAAACCAGCACCAAGATGCTGATGGGGAAGGAAGGAACAAGGAAATGCCAACCCCTGAGTCTGCCTCCCCACTTCCACTGAGAAAAAAAAATGCTGAGAAACCCCAGCTCAAATCTCTATTCATTTCAAAGGGAACTGAGGAAAGGGGTAAAGCAGTAGCTCAGCCACCCCCATCCGCCTGTGTAAGCAGTATGCCCAGCATGGGGAGCACAAACTCAACATCACATCGATGTGGTAACACACCCTCCTGCACAGAGGGGATGCAGAACCCGCTTTCAGGCTTTGCAAATATTGGAGGGGGGAGGTGAAAGGTGACTGGTCCTGGTTAAATAAAAAAACAGTAATAGAAATATTACACAGCTTCACCTAAAAGATGAGCTTGAAAGCTACTGATCATTTATCATAGGGCTTTCTTACCCGAAAAAGTGGCATGTGTCAGAGACATCTGTGGCATGCAGTAGTTAAGGCCAGGTCACATCAGCAGCACAGCTACCAAAATAAAGTCAGAATCAAATCTCTTACTCAGAAAATACCTAAGTCCTGTACATTAAAAGCCCTACAGTTCCAAAAATGCCTAGTATTTTAGGTGCCTGAATTTTGGAAAGCCTGTTTTAGTCTAAGTCTGAAGACTCAGAAAATGCAATGCAATGATTTAAAATGCACACATATTGATGTCAATTATATGGATTCTTTGCCTAATTTTGCCTATCCAAAAACTAGATAACTAGCCTAAATAAGTCATCAAGGTTTCCTCTACAGTCAAACATGAGCAACAGGTACCTTCAGAGTGCAACGTCCTCTGTCACGGGTAATTATTCACATTTCAGAGGTGCCTGAATTTATATAGCTGGATCCAGTTTGTCTGCGTTTAGCTCTCATCTATTTCTTTAAACTGAGTTTCAAAGGAAACTATACTCCAAAAGTTAGTGAGTAAAATGTTTATCTTTCAGAAATTAGTGATTTCTGTTTGCTTGAAAATAAATGTGTAAATCTTAGTAGAGAAAATCCTTGACTAATGTGATAGCAAATTCATCAGCATAACTTCACACAAAATAACTCCTGGAAAGGACAAAGATTGCCAGAAATACTCCCTCCCACACCATGAAGATCTTATAGACTGTTTCAAAGGATCCAGAGAGTCAAGGTGAAATATTAAGTTCTTAGGAAAAGCACTATGAAATCAGACATAAAACTTCTGATTATTTTAGTGTCAGAAAACCATCAAACCAGACCCGAAGCAATACAGAAACTTCATATGCTTTAGACATCATCTGTTTTGCTATGTCTATCTCTGTCTGCAAGGGAAGGAAGGAATGTAGTTAAAAAGGAATAAAGGAGAGAAAAGGGGTAGAAATATTTCTCTGCATGCCACATTTGGGAGAGGGGAAGATAACCTTGCAATATGTCTTCAGAAAATATTTTCTGCATTCTCTTTCCTTAACTGGAATGTACAGAATTGAACATCTCTCTGTCTAGACCCTTCCTCCTGCAGTACCTCAAGGATTTGCACTAATCAGTGGATTTACCTTCCCTGCATACCTGTTGATGTAGGAAAGTATCATTATCCTTTTACAGATGGAGAACTGTGACACAAGAGAGATTTAAGTATCTCCCCCAAAGTAACAAAAAAGAGTGAAGTTAAGCCAAGAGTTGAGCCCTGTTCTGTTGCATCATAAGCCAGTAACCTACTCACTCGACCATTGTTTCTATTCATCTTACCCTAACCTAATTTGTATAGCCAGTAAATTGTGCCTGTTCTTTTGCCAGAGACTCCAGTAATGTTTTGCATCGTTATTGTCACTAGTCCAACAGACTGCAGACAACAGTTTGTAGGTATTACTTCTTTTGTTGGTAAAGCTGCACCTCTGACCAGAGTGGGCTTAATACCTAATATAGAGCAGTTCAGGAATTTTTCCATGAAACTTTGGGAAAAAAATTATTTGTTATAACCAAAATTTTCCATACTATCTTGCCACGTTCAACACAAGTTTTCTGCAGAAGGGTTTGTAAACTTCAAGAAGGAATTGCTTTTCAGAGAGATTGCTTGGTTCACAGGCTGCTGGTTAGGGCACTCTCCCAGGGTGGGACAGACTTGGTTTATGTCCCTGCCCTGCCTCATACAGAGAAAATAGATTTTGCAGCCCCATGAGTTACTGGAAGTTTTGGCATGTGGGTCTCTTGCTTCTGAGTAAAAACTCTGACGAGTTTCAGGCTTGAAAATGGAACATCAGGAAATGTTTCTATACCCTAGAAAACAATTAAAGGATGGACAAAGTGGTGGCTAACAGAGCTCTCTTATCTGCCTCCACAATGAGTCAGGTTTAATCTAGATCTGTAAAGCATTTAATCTGATGGGTTTACATAGTTCCTCTCCTGGCAGAATAAGAGTGTTGGTAAAAATATCCATACTGTCAGTTCAATTTATTCTCTGTATTGCTGAAAACCCTTGACCTTTCAATTGTCTGCACTGCATATATGATAATCTGCTCCCAGGCTCCAATCTGCAGTAACCAATTAGTTCTTTTGTCCAGAAACCCAGGCAGGGAAGAGCAATGACTTTGCTGCAGGGTTGGACACTACCAGCAGTACAGATGCAGTTGTGCCAAGCTTCTCTCTCCCTGCACAGCGCAGAAGGAACCAGTCCTTCAGCAGTATACCAGCAGGACTCAGTCCTCACCTTGCACTTGGAAGTCACTGTCTCAGCAGCCTGCCATAAAATCCCAAGTCCAGAAGCTGACAAGCAGCGGTCCCGCCATTCAACTACCCACTTTATTGACTACAACCCAATAAAAAACAAAACAAAACAAACAAAAAAAAAAGTCAAGATTTCTTAGAGCAGAGGAAAGGAGCAGGGTCCCAGAGGAGACTCAACCACTCTCTTGTGTAGACCACAAAGGAGCATAAATAATCCCAGCAACAGTATTTATCACTGGAGGCATAGGAGTGACACTCAGAGGCAAGGGCTCAGCTCCCTCCTCTGCTGCCATGCATGACCTCTCCTCATCTGTAACGCATACACAAACATTATTCCACCTCGGCTGACTGTAGCTTCTGTACAGTTTCAAGTAGTTTGTTTGTACAGGTGGGGTTCAACCCTTGGAGGGTGCCTCTAGCTGTTGCTGTTGCCCCAAACTATCAGGACCAAGCATGAACTCATGCCCTGTGTCTGCAAATGGATAGTCTGAAATAGAGAAATTAAAATTTTAGCTTTTGAGGGGTTTTGTCCTGAAATACAGAATTCCCCACTCTGGAAGGAATGGAGGGGAGGGGAGCATGGGGAGGAATGAGGAGAGCTGTTTGGTTTTTTCTCATGTGAATTGTTTTATGTGAACTAGTTCTGACTCCCTCATGAAGCAACAGAGACCTGACAGACATGCAGTTTATCAGCCATGCTTCCAATAATAAAGGAGGTGGTGTTAATTGAGACAAAGTAATTTTGCAGAACATTAATACCCTTAGAAGACTTTTATCTGCCCTTCATTGACCTAGGTAGGGACATAGGGCTGAGCAGCATGGCAGTTAACCCAGTGGAAGTAGAGGTACTGATGTAAATGTGTAAGTTGGACCAGAGCAATGGGGTTAACATACACAACTGTACTGGCAAAATAATGCAGTAATGACAGTTGAGTTGATGAAAAGATAGTGCAAATTTCTGCCCTACATTGTCTTCAACAGCCAAAATCTGGTAGATTTTATGATAACATTGTTCGCTGTCTCTTTTCCAACATGGAAGGTAGATACCAGTCTGCATGTGTCGTCTCAAACCATGAGGTGCCCTCCTTGCCACTGTGCCAGCATCCTGCAAGGAAAAGGACTAGACAAAGACTCACCAAGAACACAGTGTTGATCCAACAGTACAAAACCATGCTGATCTCGTTCATGCAGAGGAGAAGCTGAGGACAAACACAAAACTGAAGTAGCTGGGAGGAAAACAACAATACCTTTCTCTCAACTGCCTTAATCCTGATTAATGGCAGCGCATCATGGACTGGGTGGTGCATCTGCCCTCTCTCATGGGAGACCCTGTAAGGCTGGATCTTCCCCTCAAGTTGGCAGGCAGCACCTTAACAGACAGGGGAAGTTTCTGTATTCCCCTCACTATACTTGAAGAATCTGGGAAAAATCAGTGACATAGGTTTTAGAGGCAGCGAGAGACCAGAAGGATGTCTCAAGTCTTCCATGATATGCTCCAATGCATAGCCCACTAACAAGAACATGCCACCAAATGTCAACCACACAGCTCTGACCTTTCAAGTTCTTGTTATTTATAAGTATCCATGTCATTCCTACTAGGAGGATAACAAATTTCAGTTAACTTAAACTTCAAATAGACAGTAACTTCTGTCTTAAAACAAAACAAAACAAAACAAAAATTGAAAGTACATTACCAGATATCCAAAATACAACAGATTCCTGAGATTCTCTCAGAAGGCATGTTATGCTATCCAGAAGGACTGATATTCAGCCTATATGCCATCCCAAAGATGTTTACTGAAGCCATTTCTGAAAACAGTTCTGCCACAGCCATAATGCAATGGACAAATGCATTCCTACAGCTCACACAAATATGAATGAACTGGATGACAGCCCTCAGTACCGCACACATACCTTTTGCACTCTTTGCATAGTGCTACTGTTTGCACACAGCTCCCTTCTTTGGGTGAAAATGCAGATCACCAGTAACATAGGATACAGAGCTGTGGTTTCTTTCATGCCAGGCTGTTCCTTTCCACAGGGCTGGGAATAGGATGTCAAAGCTTTCTATATTGACAAAGAAAATCTTTTTTCCTCTCCCCTTAGTAAGATAATGGGAGTATCTCAATATTAGACTTCTTATTTTTCTCATTTCACAGTATTCTACATTTATATCAAAATTCCAATTTGTCAACAGTAAAAGTGAGTCTAGCCAACTAGGCATTGATCCAAGAGAAAGGGCTTTATCATACCTTCAGTACAAAAGTGTTATTGAAATATAGTGCAGACTCTGATCTGAAACTGTAAAGGTCAGTCTTTAAATAACCAGGTCTTTTGGGACCTGACCTATCCAGGAGCTTTTTAGCTTTCACTGGACTTTATTGTTCAAATTCAGCTCTCTGGAAATAGAGCTGTGTCCAAGAGTACATCAGCAGGGCAGGGCTATTCTTAGAATAACGAGTCAAAATCTGCTTGTCTCAATACTCCTCACATTGTCACCAAAGCCGAGGACTGCAGCTGTGGATGCTGTTCCTGTTGTACAGTATTGCAGCACAGCTGGCATTTCATTCTCTACGCCCTATGATTTAGCCTAACCACATTCAAGACAGAAGGAAGTAGTACAATTCTCAGATCCCTCCCACTCTCAAAACACACGTGTTGCCATACTGCATCAAATATTTGAAACACTGAAGGGGGTAGCTGACCATCAATTTTCCCGCTGCTCATAGAAGAAGTTTCTCGTTAACCCCAACTCAGATTCTTCCAGGCCCTGACAAAACCTGGAAATGGGATGCATCTATATCTCACACATGTAGGAGGTGAGAGGAAAAAGAAGGTAGGGGAATGGCAGGAAGAAATATCCAGGTTCTCAGGTCATTGGAAGAAGTGGGAACAGCAAGGGAGCAGCTCTAGTGATCCCAGGTCACTTGTAAAAGACAGCAAGGAACAGCATGGTTTTCTGAAACTCACATTAGGGCAGTGAGATGTAAAAGAGGCCAGGGGGTTGTAATGTTTTGTTCTGGGAAATGGGAGGAGGGGTTAATATTCAGCCCCTGTTTTCTCTCACAACGTCACAGGTGTGTCTAAAGAGCAGCATTGATAAGGTAAGTGTAACACAGCAAATGGATGAGCTATAATTATTCCTAGGCAGATTGTAGACCTAATTGACCAGAAAATCGTTCAAAAACTCTTCTGGACTGTTCCAATCTTAAGACCTAATGCCAAATGGCCGTTTTGTAGCTTCAACCTGAAAGTCATGCATGGAGTCATCTAATCATGTTCAAGATGAGGAGGCTCTGACTGCTACATTTGTACCCTATTCCAGTGCACACCCTATAGAGCCCCAGGCAGAAGGCAGTACCATTAAAATGATACAAAAAGCCTGTATGATTTCAAAGCAGAATGTTTTGGTTTGTTGTTATTTCTAACACTTTGTCCATAGTTTTTTGAAAATATGTTATTGTTTTGAATGAACTCAGAGTTAACATACATGCAAAACATATTTCCATTTGCAGACAGAGTCACTTTAGTCACTTGGCTGACTCTTCTGAAAAAAGATAGCCATTTTTTCACAAGGGTGGTTTTGTATCAAATAAGTCCTTGGTAACATGCTCAACATGTATTCTTTGTAAAGCCAGCCCTTAATTGCTAGTTTGTTCATAAATATACAGTGAAATGAGACATACATAGTCTATGTAATCTAGAACCCACTTAAGTCAATGGAAAACCTCCTATTGACTTTCATCAGCTTTGGAAGGGTCCCAGTATTATCCCAGTGAGACCTTCCAAGGCTTTGAGCTTCCAATATTGTCACCATGGTCCAGTCATTACCAGAGAGAATATGAAGATAACCCCAGAAGATCTGCTATTTTTATTGTTACCACATTAAGAAAATAAAAATAAAAAAAGAAACACACCAGAAATATACTGTGCAAAATTGTAGGTCTCGTCTACATAGAAAGATTTCAGAGTAATGAGTGCTTTCTTGTCCTTCATTCAAGGCCAAGACTTACTCAGCAGTTCTCATTGCTATTAAACCAGCAAAGCCTAAAGCTTTGCATCATTTTCAAAGGAATTCATCAAAAAGCTTCATATATTTAAAATCACAAACATAGTCACAATTGTTACCATACTTCCCTTGGGTCTACAAGGACAATGAAAATATAACCATCAATATAGCCACATTAATTACAGTAGAAAAAAAGAAACAAGGGAAGAGATAACTTACTCAAGGCTGTAGGCAAAGGTGAGAACTATCCCTATGTCCCCTGAGTCCCAGGTTAATGTGCTAACCACTGAACCTCACTTTTTCACAAAGCTATAACTTTGAATTTTCTGTATGCTTTAGAAGTACACAAAACCTCTATAAAATAGTAAAGAATAAAGCAAATGTCAAGGTTTCAAGAAATGTACCTCAAAGCATTTTTATTCTTTCAGAGGGGAAGCATTCTTGATGTTAAACAAGTGAGCTTTCTGTTACCAGGGAATTTATATTTGACCATATCTGAAATAGAAGGTTTTTGATGTGGTTACAAACCTGAAAGTATTTCAGTGGCTTGCAGTAAACTGCAAATAATCCCTCAGTTCTGCAGCCTAACACTGCAGTATGACATTGACAAATGTTAAACCAAAGCAGAGATTAAATACTACACTTTATAAACCAACTCTCAAATCCCCTAGTAGTGGCATTTCAATAGTAAAAAAAACATAATCCAACACAGCGGGTCAACACACAGGAGGGTCATCGTAGAGAGCCCACTGCTTTCCCATGGCAGCAGTGTGAAATTCTCCGTTCCTCCTGTCCATCCAGGATTTCTCAGCCACAAGCCACTCACTTAGCTGTGTGCCAGGACTGTGCAGCTGCAAAAGCAAGTGGAAAGCTCAGCCAAGTAGCTCTTCACAGGGCATTTAGACATATAATATTTGAGACTCGTGAGTGTGGTCTTTTAGACCAGACAAAACACAGAAGCGGCCTTTGCATACTGTGGCCAGAAGCATACTCTGGAGGTTTCCTGGTACAGAAAATTATGAAAAGTAAAGCACTGCAAATGTCATCAATGCATCATGACTCCTTTCTGATCATGATAGTTTGTATTTGTTAATACTATGTATAAAGCATAACTGAGGCCTGAAAAAGATCAGAGCTACATTATGATTTGTTATTCGGACAGACACACACAAACAGAAGAAAAAGAAAGTGGAAAAATCCTGCATGCTTTTTTTCTGTGGCTACAACTGTCAGTCTGAGAAAGATCTTATTTTAGTTACATACTAGGGAAGCAGTTTTATGGTGGAATTTCCAGAGTTTATGAATGGGACTGTATGATGTGGTTGCTCAGTGCACCCAACAAGTTGCAAGGACCTTTGTGGTCCCAGGTTCCCTTTGCCCAAGTCAGTTCAGCATAGTCACTGTCCCCATTCCTCTCCTCCTGCACCTTCACGTGATGTCTGGTCTCCTTAGGAACTTTCTGTATTCCCTACTTCTCTTCCTTCCTTGCACTCACAGTGAATTACTCTTCCATACACTTTTCCAAATATTTTAAGCCATCACAGACACTGAGAACAGATTTATTTGAGGCACAGTTATACTTCATCAGAAGAAATCTAATTTTCAACTAATAATCTGTGCTGATGGTTTACTTCATGTGACATAGGACCAAAGAGTCATATGCCATAATATGGAAAGCAGTTTATCTCCTTTCAATAAACCATCTTAATCCATTCTTACTGTCATGGATAGATTGGTTTTAAGTGTAGAAGACCAAGCTGGGATGAAAGAGGAGTTAATGAAGATTTCTGGACCTTATAAGACCTAGTAAGGATTTCTGCTTATCCCAGTTTGCTCTTCTAATGTTAGCGAAGCATAATTGAGTGAGAGAACTTGAACATGATCTGTCTCCATTCCTGTAATCACCTTGAATCAGAAGACTTATCTGCACATGATGCAAAATGTGGACCACAGCCAGGATCTCCAAATAAGGCTTCCTATTAAATTCCCTAAATCCTATTCTAGGCAGTTAAATAAATTAGGTCTTCCTAGAGGTGCCAATTCCTGCATATTCAAAGATGATAAACATTCAGCTGTATATTTTTTGAGAGAGAAAATTTTAAACTCCATGTGTATGTTGACTTTATCCTCCTTAATAAGTTAGCATCAAAACAATCTTTATCATAGAAACACCACTGAATCTTTGACTTCAGAGAACATTTAAGTCTTCTGTCAGGAACATGACATGGTTCCCTAAAATTATTTGGTTAAAACAAGACAGATGATATTAGATACCACAAAAATTCCAGTTCTTGCTATGATTCAGGGTTCTGTTCTTCTCATTTTTCTCCCATTAGGAAGCCAAAGGTAGGGAAAGCCAAGATATTATTTCAATGTTACGAGTGAATCTGTTGGATCAGCAGCCAGAACATACTGCCTGTTGCTGTCACTAGCAATAAGTATATTGATCTGTGTTTCATGTATAGGATTTATTGAAGACCTGTCAGGCAGTTTTTCCAAGTTCTATGCATATCATATGCTCTGGGTACTGAACTTCTTGTAGATATCCTGTGGGATTGCTTAACTTTCTCCAAAACAAAACTTCTGCACCTTAATTCCCACACCACCTCTCATAGTGAGCTGTACTTTATTTTTCAAGTTCAGTGTGAATAGTGAATGACAGAATTGAAGCAGTGATGTATATATTTTAAGACCTTTACCAGTGAGGCTCACAAGTGTATTTTAAAATGGACAAGTGGCATCACTTAACTTTCAGGTTGGCAAACTTTTGTCTTTCTTTTGGCTTCTGCAGCAAACAGTCTTTGTCTTTCTTCTCTTCAGATTCAGGGTGTGAAGAATACTTAGGGAATGTGCATAGTTCCTGCTGCCACACATAAATCTGATGTTCCATACATAAATACGAAACTTACAGGCACATTCATGGAACACTATACACACCTCTATTTTTCAACATTTTACTCTTCACATATTTAAGTAAAGATTATTGCTAAATTCTGTAATGTGAGCCTGAAATTCTTCAGGGCCTTTCTGAAGTACTCAATTGTCTGTATAACATATTTCTTGCTGCTTATTAGAAAAGAATAAATATTTATTGAAATTATGTGTTTCACCATTGAAAACCTATAAAAAGAGACACACTTCTGTATGCTACAATTTTATATGGTGATATCTCTTTTTCATATGACTTTACAAATATAAATTATGCATATATCTATCCATACATATACATTAGTATGCACACATGTAAATAAATATATAGATTTATATAAAACCAGGTAACTCAAGGTTGTGTCCAGACTGAAGGACCTTAAAAGATAACTCTGCTTTAACCAAAAACATCTCAATTTTTCCTTCATTCTGCCTTACTTGCAACATATACACAGTTATGTGTATTAAAATATATTGTTATATAAATATATGTATATGAATGTACATATATATATATATATACAAGATATGGGTTAATCTTACATATTATACACGCTTTTTAAATCCTCAACATGTGTCAAATAGAGCTTTCTGTTTGCACAAGCAGAGTCTTCATTACAAACCATGTTAAATTTTGTCCTTTCCTCTAGGAAGCAGAAGAGTTCACATAAACCATGTAAACAAAGCACGGCACTAACACAACCTGTTAACATAATGTCACACTTATCTGATGTCACCATCCATCTACTTCTGTGTTTAATCTGTCAGCTCTCCAGGACGGAGTGTGTCTGGGTGTCCTGTGCCAAGTGCTGCATGCAGTAAGTCTCTGCACCATTCCATTTTTGGCAGGCGCTGTGATACACAGGAGCACTGTCTTAATTTTTCTGCCAAGTACCTACATGGGAGACATGGGATGGCATTCACTCCTGTTCCTATTACTCCCTAGAGACAGTCTTGAATTGTTAACACACCCAAAGGATTAAGTTTCACATCACAGCTTTCTTTTCCTAGGATAAGTTGCTGTAATACATCTCAGTGTCATCAGGTTAGCTTGCATCATCACTGGATCACTTCTCAGTCAGCAACTCATTGCATTTGGCAAATCCCATTTACTCTCATTGTACCTTACTCCAGGTAGTCCAAGTCCTGCTAACTGCACTGGCAGGAGAGTAGGAGAGGTTTTTCATTTGTGATGTTGAAAAGAAGGGGTTCTACCCAAAAGAGAGGGTAAGTTTCTTGAACCAGAAACCTGATGACTGCTCTGGCCACACTATCATTTATTACATTGTCTAATGCCAGTTCAGGCCTTCCCAAGTGGGCAAGTGGGTGTATCTTCTTCTGATCCTTGTGTTACACTGGATAACTCTCAGGCCTTCGTTTCTTTCCCCTGGCTAGAACTGTCAATATCATGCTCAAACACTGAATGCTACAAACTATGTCGGGATATCTTAGGGTCAGTTTATCCCCATAATGCATGCTGAAAATATTTCTGCCTTTTCTTATATTATATAGGTTCAACTTTTTTTAAAATATATTATTTCATTCAAAAGAATAGATATTAGGGCTGGGGATTATAAAGCTTTTTTAATGCTATTTACTACTAATTCTCTATAAATTAGTAGGTAGAATAAATATTTGTGCCTCCCTATTTAAAAGCAGGCTTGTGTATGTTTTACACTGCACACTAGTATATGCAATGTGGAGAGACAATCATGGTCACCTAGGTCAGCTTCATTTCATTGCAGGATTTCCTGCATTTCTCATTAGATTTAAAATAGCTTGCAGTACCACACACCATGATTTCCACTGACTGGCTTATGGCCTATGTACAAAGTATCTTTTTCCAATGATGGGTGAATATCAACTTTTCTCCTTAGAGAAAAAGTTAGCTGGTGTCACTAGCAAAAGCAAATGCTTAAGAGTAAGAAGAAAATTTAAATGGAATAAAAGAGGAAGAGGGGAAGGGAAGGGAAGGGAAGGGAAGGGAAGGGAAGGGAAGGGAAGGGAAGGGAAGGGAAGGGAAGGGAAGGGAAGGGAAGGGAAGGGAAGGGAAGGGAAGGGAAGGGAAGGGAAGGGAAGGGAAGGGAAGGGAAGGGAAGGGAAGGGAAGGGAAGGGAAGGGAAGGGAAGGGAAGGGAAGGGAAGGGAAGGGAAGGGAAGGGAAGGGAAGGGAAGGGAAGGGAAGGGAAGGGAAGGGAAGGGAAGGGAAGGGAAGGGAAGGGAAGGGAAGGGAAGGGAAGGGAAGGGAAGGGAAGGGAAGGGAAGGGAAGGGAAGGGAAGGGAAGGGAAGGGAAGGGAAGGGAAGGGAAGGGAAGGGAAGGGAAGGGAAGGGAAGGGAAGGGAAGGGAAGGGAAGGGAAGGGAAGGGAAGAATCCATATAGCTCTGATACAGCTTGCTCATAGGTCTCGGCCAAGAATTATCACTGTCTCTGGGCTGCAGTGTGGGATGTGAAGTGCTCCAGCCATGTTTGCACAACAGGAGCTCATCCTGCACCTCTGCTGACACCCAGCACCCTGAGCAGGGGCAAAAGAGCTCATGTTGTGCTGACCCAACCATGACTCTGATCTTCCCATTTCAAAGGAGGAAGACTCCTGCAGAAGTCAGGCTGGAATTCCTAAACTGTTTTTCAACATATAAGCAGCGTTTGATAAACCAAAACATGTAGTATGATTAGGCTTCAAACATCATAAACTAATTAAAAACACAGAATTATGTACATTTCTAATGAGGGTTCTAGAGAGGGGCATAGGTAGAGGAACTCCAGCAAGTGCAGATGATCCCCAGGAGTCACAGTCACGGTGCAGAGGTACTGTGCCTGGAGACGTGATGCTACAGGGGAAGGGATACAGAAGAGGAGCAGGACAACCAAGCTATTTAGAACAAAATTTTACAGTGTTTAGGTATTACTTCCACCAGGAACAGGCAAGGGGGAAGGTTAGCCAGAACATCAGGCAGCACAGGCAGCACAGGGTCCAGCTGTCTCAACCTCACGTGCATAAGATGAAAGAAGGGCTTGCAGCTGAGGACGTGGGCAAGGCACCTTCTGTGCAGCCTTTGTCAGTAGATAATATGGTCTGCTGAGGCCTGCTGTGGGCTTGCTAGGCACACCACAGAGCCTGTTAGCCCTTGGGAATCAAAGTCTAGGGCCTGTGAAGTGCCCACAACACACTCCAGCATAGCACAAGATAGGTGTATTCAGGGTAGTTCATATCCACCAGTTCTGGTACCAGACACAGCATGATGGCTTTTGCTGTGGCTTTACAGTATGTGTTCAATAGCACTGAATATCAGCTCAAGTGGAAGCTCTCAGTTAGGGTCCAGAGTGGGACAGAGGGGACCGTCAAAACCTTCCCAATATATCAACTGTAGAACAAAAAAGGTGATGATCAGCAAAACTGGGCCTTAACACAAAGGTTTATTCTCCTGCATCCCTGTGAATAGTGTTGTTCCATCCAGATCAAGTTGCTCAGGACTTACCTCCTTTCAGGAAACCCGTAGGGTCTTACAACCAACTGTCCATCATGAGGCACCACTGAGATCCCCTTGCCACACCTGCCCCTTGTACTGGGGGCAGGGGTTACCATCAGAACGCCTTTCTCCCCCAACCCATCACCACTTACAGATTCAGAACTAAAACTGATATTTCACTTTGTGCTCAGCCTTACTCTCTTCTTTTGCCTTACCCAATAACCTGCTTTCCTGAAGGCCCATTTGAAACCTATGCTGAGGTCAGTCAGGTGCATGTCTTGCTCTAGCAGTGGCATAAATCCTATGTGTGAATGCATGGGTGCTGTTACATCCTGTTATGACCTTCAGAAGTTGGTTTACCCACACAATATGAGGAAGGAAACACAGAGAAGACAGAGATCAAAGTTAGTGGTAGGATTAACAGATTTTACAATGACTATATAGTTCTGGAATATACAGGGAAATTAATAACCTGTATGTTTTAATACAGGACACAGAATTTGAGACTATAACACAGAAATTCCCATATTACATGGCATGTCTGGCAGCTGTAATGCTACTCTAGGAAAAGCAAATTTCATGCTTGAGCATAGCACGGAATTCTGTGATGCTGAGTAAATCACTTTGAGCAGATTTTCCCTCATCCTGTGTTCCTCGATTTTGCATCCTTCCCATTCCCCTCAGGTTGCCTCCACCTCTTCATTGCTAGGACAGCAGAAGGAAGAACAGCAGGAGCAGAGGATATTAGACCTTGCTATTAGATGCTGTGCCATAACCGTACGTGGTAACAGGAGGAGAAATTACAGGGAAAGTCATGCTCGTCTCCTGTAGCCCAGGGACAGAGGATGCCCAGTGCAGATGGCATCTTCGGAAACCTAGGTGCCAATTTCTGCCAGGTCACTGCTGAGCAAATAAGAACTAAGGTTTCAAGAAACATATAGCTTGGCCAAACCTGGACACCTCTTTATAGATGGGAAGAAAAATGCATACCATTTCTGATGAAGTTTCCAAAAGACCTCAGTCTGAGGTCCCTATTCCACATGGAAAATATAAGTGTGCTCAGGCCATTTTATGTAAATAGCTGAAAAATTGAGTCCTGTAGAGGAAAACCTTAAACCAAAGATTCTTTTACTTGCTTTGCTCATAATTATATTAAAATAGAGGCCTTACACAGTGCTTATTATTTGTAGTTAAGGTTGTGGCAATTTTTTAAGCAGCACTAGACTGAATTTAGAGGGGGCAAAAAAGCTTTCTTGTGAGGTTGATGGCAAAACCAGACTCAGAAATGATAAGTGAAATTCTGAACTTAGGAAAATAAAGGGAAATTTTGATTTCCACAGGATCAACTTTTCTATACATACTAATAACCCAGATTCATTTTGCCCATCAGTGAAAGACAGGTGACTTCCACATTGAAATGCAAAGGCTTTTTTAGCAGCGTTCCTCAGTTTAGGACAGGTGGGGATAAATAATGTTTTTCTTTAACTGAAATGTCAAAGGATATTTTATTTAAGCATGCGTAATTATTCAAAATGGAATTTGGTCAGGTCACTGTAGTTAGTGTCCCTTTTTCATTATGCAAAGACATTTCTCCTTATTTAGTGCTGGGTCTGACAATTCCGAATCAGAGGAACTAATTAAACTATTAAGGAAATATGAACCCAAACCTTAAAAATTAGATTTTCCTGACTTTCCCTTTATAAAGGGAACCTGCCATGTTTTCAATACATTCAAATGTTTTTCTTGCATTTAGAGGGATAATATTCTTTTTTGAATGGAATTTGTATGAGGTTCTAAAAGAAGTGCCCTACGCATAGGAGGTCCATATGGTACGATTATTTTGGCATGGAACCAGAAGGTCTTTCTGGTTTGATCTTTAACTTCTCCTGAGCCTATTAAATAGCTGTTAAACTCTATTTCTAGCTAGTTAAACTCCTGTACTGGATCAGAAGCTACTTCTCACAATAACAAAAAAAAAAAAAAAAAAAAAGTCTAATAATGTCTCATGATGGGTAGGTAGTGAAATACCTCTTTCTTCCACTCTTGGAACTTGTGGGTACCTCCAAAATACTTGGCAAATGCCTAGTAACTAAATCTGTCTAGTGTCTCAATATTCACTCGTATCTGATATATACACAAAGCAAAACATTAGAAGATATAGCCAAGACTGCTGCAAGATGAGTACTATGAATGCACAAAACTTCCACCTAAATAGAAAAACCAAGACACCCTCTCTAGACCACAAAGACCTTTTTGATCTCTTCTACTGCTGCCACAGAGCCAGAAATCTGAGTCTGGCCCCTGCCTGTGTGGGAAGGCAGAGGGCTCAGTATAGAGCCCTGGGAAGTGCCATACTGAAATACCCAGTTACCTGCAATCTCCTCCCAGTGCCAGGGATGTGCCCAGGAAGACGGGGTGCTGGGCACGAGGCTGTGCTCCAGCAACATGAGTCCAGCATAACAACCACAGAGTAGATTTGCTAGCCGGGAATCATTAGAGTGGCCTTAAGGACAGGGATGTCCTGAGCCCCCTCCCATCCAAACTTACAGTCCACAGGGTCTGCCAGCCAGTTTAAACCTGTGAAAGCCGCAGTATCCTATGGCCTTAATCATACAGGAAATCCTGCAGGTATCATGAACAGCTTCTGAGGAGCAATACTGAAACATTAAAGAGAGGAAGGTTAAATGAAGTAAATACTAACTCTCATGAGCCTAAGATTGTTTAAATAAGCTTGAAAAATACTCTAAAGGAATTACAGTGAAATTAGATTAATTTTCTCAATTTGAAAATCTTGATGTATACCTGAAGATCTGATAAATGCTTTTGCATGTATTCCTCAAAGAGGAGCCTGAATTATCCTTTGATGTTACATGGGAGGAACATGAGAACTCTAGATTAGCACTATGAGGGTTAAAGAAGAGATCATAATATGAAAAAAATAATAAATATTAGGAGTGTCAAATTTACAGAAGCCTTATCCCTGTCTCATATAAGTATTTCTTGATACTGCTGCAGATTATATGTAAAAAAAATAATAAACCTGGTACAATATCAAGGCTCATTTAACATGTACTCAAACTTGAAAATGATGAAATCAAAGAAAAATTTTCTCATTTCTAGCTCCGGGTCATCTTAAAACAAAAGAATCAGTGTTCAGAAGAAAAAGATTTCTGGAGAAGATGGCTGCTTCTTTGAGATGAATATATCTGACATTGTCAGTAAGTAAATCTTATTGCTGCCTTGGCAGAAAGTTTTCTTGTCTATCTTTGCTGAATAGTCAAATACGAATTTTCATGGCTCAGAATACAAACCCTTTGCAGCTTGTGCTCTTCCAAGGAAGTCTACTCTGTCATCTCACACTGCTAAGCTGACCTGCACTCTCTGAATACCAATGCCCTTTGTCGGTCCATGGAGATAATCTCCTTGACTGATTTTGTTACAAGCGAAACATTCATTCAGGAAAGACATAATTGGCACACAATGATCAAACATTATAAAGCTATTTGCAGTAAAAAAAACTTCCATATAGAAACTATATGCAAATGTAAATATGTAAATAATTTCTTTTAAGATGAGTCAGCTAATATTGTGGTTAAGATCAATGGTGGCAATAAGATTCCAAAAAAAGCAAGGTGGCTAGATTCAAGAGGGAAACAATATATTCTTTTTTTTTTTTTGTATGCAGAAAATGAACAGTAAAGTTTAGTCATAATTGAGCTAAACATGATAATAATATAGCAGATTTGGCAAATAACATATCATGTTTTGTAATGCTAAAGAGGCCATGCCACATTGCCTTTTACTATCCAAAGACAATCATAGATTTGTTCAGGTTGGAGGGGATTCAGGTCTCTAGTCCAACCTCCTGGTCAAAGCAGCGTCAAGACTGAATTCAGACCAGGCTGCTGAGGGCTTTATTAACCCGCTGTAAATCTTCAAAGATGGGGTTTCTCAACCTCACGAGGCAGCCTGTTCCAATGACTGATTGTCCTCACAGTGTATCTTTCCCCCCATCCCCTTATATCCAGAAACCCCACAACCCCTTTCAATTCAGTTTTAATTCAACAAATCTCTTCTTTCTCCTTTGTGTACCACTGTGAAGAGTGTCTTTGTCCAATCCATAACGTTTCTAAAGGCACTGGGAGCTGCTGTTATGGATCTCTGAAGCCATCTCTCCTCCAGGTTGAACAAGTCCAGCTTCCCCAGCCTCTTCTCACAGAGCAAGTGCCCCAAGACCCAAATGGGCAAAAAGAACAGCATCCCACATGTAATTCTAAATGCCTTTTCTTCTTTCCCTATGCCTTCAGGATTCAGGACTACTTCTGTATGGAATAAATGGCTTACACACTTATGTGTACATCTGTAGCTGGAGGCTTTGTCATTTTCTTATAAAATAATAAAATATTTTAAGTTACTAAATCACATAGTCCCTATCAAAAATAATTGCATCTCTACTCTGCCTGTCTTCCTATGCTCATAACCATTCTGATCACCACCATGTCAATGCTACACTGGATACAAGACCCCAGAAAACCCACGAGGTTGCTCTTTCAGCTACAATATGCTATATATATGTAGATGAACATTAATTTAAAATATTGGAAAACAATTTCCCTGTGTGACACAGCAACTCTCCCTTTTCAGTCCAACTGCCTCCTACAGACAATAAGACATGCAGTTTTCAATCTTAGTCAAAATATGAGTAAATAAATTAATCAGTAGAAAAGTTCTTGTTTCTGTTACAAAAGGTCATGGGGACATTTGCTGCATCACATTAGTCCTTTTACATCTAAATAGTACTGGTCAGCCCATCTCCATTTTCACTTGCAGTAATTACTTCTGTGTCATTGTATTCAGAAGATCCATGCAATTCACTGTGGAAGAAATGAGAGTGACCCACCCTCTCTTTCCATATCAAACAGTAACTGAACTTTTTCCATTCAACTTTCCTGGCCAGAAAAAATCTTTCCTAATGTCCAGAATTTTCCAACTGTATGGAAGGGTTGTATCCACAGAAATTCAGCATCATTTTCTCACAAATCCTGCACAGTTTGTTATAGGTTACCAAAAGTAATAGATATGCTAACATCCCCAAAGTATTCCTCTCAAAAAAAAAGTCAGCAATCCTGACCAGAGCTGCCACATCTCATTGAAACATAAGTGTCAGCAGCTTCCTCTGTGTATCTAAGTCAAGACACCTTCTTTCACTATAAAATATGTTTTTAAAAAGAATAAGAAATGTCTCTTCAGAATTTTTTTCTCCAGTCAATTTGGCTTTTTGCAAAGGCTGACTCCATAAAGACCAGCATTATGTCATCGTCGTGTCTGATGGCCAAGTCTGCACTGTATACAAGGTGTTTTGGACACAGATTTTCTTCTCATCCTCACTTAAAGTGAAATCTCATTATAGTTTATGAACTGTGATTTACAAGTTTTAATGGAGTTAAGATCAATCTCAGCATATCATTTCTGATCCAGTCCAGGTACTCTGGTTCATGTAAGTCTCCACTGACACAAGGCCAAAGTATGCAATCACTCATTACCTATGCCATTGCCCTGTTGATGGATTACTATGAAAGAAGTTGGCTCCCAGGATCCTAAAAAGGCTCCTCTGTGTCAGGGCACCGTGGGGGCCAGGGACTCCCAGAGGACCAGGAGCAGTATGGGTTCCCCAGAGCGGCAGGGCCCAGCAGCCAGAGCCTGTCCCACCATCCCAGCAAGGAGCAGGGCAGATGGGGGGCAGCCCAGGGGTCCTGGGCTGTGGGCAGGTGGGGGGAAATCCAAGGGGCGCCAGGTAGGGCTCTTAGAGCCAAAGGTGCCCTCTGGGCCCTGACACTCTGATACCATCAGAGAACGCTTGTCTGTAGTTCAGCTTCTTGGTTTTTATCTTTTAATGAACATCTCTCAGGACTACAAGAATTGTGGAAGTCCTACTGCACTGGCCAAAGCCCCATTGTAACTGATAAAAGGCCATGATGTCTGACACTGGAGCTGTACGTGGCTTTTAGATGGATGATACTGATTTCTTGAACTTTACCCACCCTCTTTTTTGGCTGCTTCAGCTCCTGAACCACATCTCCCATGGCTGGCACTGGACTTCCTTTACTGATCTCTAAAAGAAAAGCCCCTTGCATAGATCTTACATAGGCATTTCCTCCTCTGTGTCACACTTATAAGCATATATAATTCATTTCTTTCCTACCCTTCACACGTTGGAGTAGGACATTAGTGGCCACCTGAGCTGCTTCCTGCAGGTGTACTAGAAGCACAGTGCAGGTTCCAGAAACACCATCATTAGGCTGGACTCTTCTTCAATATGTTGGGTACAGGATATGTGCAGAGAGAAAAAGGAAATGGTAAATACAGGGTTTTTACCCTCCAGAGAACCAGTCTGCAGAATGTCTCCTGCCCTGAAGGTCCCTATACCATGATGCCTCAGAGCTGGTACAGCAGATCTAACAGCCCTTCAACCATCCCTGTCCTGGAGGAAACATGGCAGGAGGCTCTTCAAAGGTGTCACCAAGCTGCTTCTATTTTCACCAACACACAGATATACTGGAGAAATATCAATGTACATTGACATATCGATATCCATTCCTTCCTTGTTTGACCACTCCCAAAAGATAACCTTTCCTCCTCTGTACCACACTAAAGAGAAGTCCTAAAGACTGTCTTACCACCTGCATTACTACACTGCAACCCACAGTAGCTATCTATCTAAATCCAGATAACTGTGAATGGTATCTTTTGCTCAGTGGATTATCTCTTGATTTAAAGCAAAACCAGAACGGAGGAATAATTTCCAATCTAGCCCTTCAGCCAGAAGACAAGTCAAAAGACTAATAGATTCACCAAGAAAATTACTCTTCCATAGACCAGAGCTGCACTTTGCTTACAGTTAAGCTCCCTTTTAAGATGTTAAAACTGCAAATAGAAATAAATTAATATAAACAAAATGGAAAGAAGTAAACGTCCCAACAATATTTAACTCCACTGTCCATAATGACTGGATACACACTTCTGAGCAACCATAAGATACAATGAGAACAAGACTTAACATCAAAATAAAGAAAGTGTAAGTGAATGTTTTATGGAAGAATGCAGTAAAAATGCCTCAAAATATCAGAATAAAAAATTACTGGGCCTGCTCACATACACTGATGTGAAGCAGAAGTATGTTGGGACCATGGTAATTATTAACAGCCTGATACACACAGGTTTTGAGTGAATAGAACAGGGATTGTATTAAGTGCACAGAGTTCACCTATCCCTCAGTATTAGAAACATCAGATAATGGAACTGTCAAAGGCTGGTGTTGTGTGAGTTGGAGATGGGCAGGAAAAGGACAGGGTTTGAACTTCACAAAATTATATTGCTCTTATTAAACTTTTTCATGACAAGTTGTAATTTTAGTTTGGTAAAGTTCCTCAGTTGGGTGTTATATACTCAAAACTACAAATGGTCTTATCTACATCCCAATTTACCCAAATCCTTAGTTTCAGGGGAATCTGATATGTATGACTGGGTTTTGGTTTTAGTTTTATGTAATCTGTAGCACTCTATCCCTTAATATGTGTATGCAATATTTCTGACAGAGTGATCTCTCAAATTAAAGAAATCTCTGATCTCCGTGTATCTACACTCCAGAATTTCATCAGAGTATTCCCACTGAAGTTCAAATCATGTCAGTTTTTGGATCCAAAATCTTCCCCACCTTCCAAGTGTACAAAAGCACCAGACCTTGCAGGGTTTAGGATTATTAATATTACTCCATGGAAATCTCCCTTTTGTTCTTTCTTCCATAGAAACTTATCTTCCTCTCAGCATCACTGGGGTGAGATTTTGTAGCAGACAAGAGAAGAGTGAAAGGATTAGATCAGTATTCTAATAATACTGTCCCTGATTCTGCTGCTGTCCTTGTACCTGCTTTCACATGATAAACTATCTGAGCAAGAAGACTATTAGATCCTTTAGACATCTTACATTTCATACGGTCTTCAACTAGTTACCCCTCTGTTGAGTTTAATATCTTGACTAACATTTATCTTTCAGAAAAGCAGCCAATTTCAAACCCACTTAGTCCTGTTTTCTTCAGTCTCCAGCTGAAGGTCCTTGTCTTCTCGCCATCAAAAAGCAGATAGTATTTTCTCCTTTTGAGGGTGCTAACACACTGACGTTGGGGTCACAACATCTATTTTGGCAAATGCTCTGGCTTCCAGTCTTTTACCAAGAGGGCCTTTTCCGTGTCACTCTTTGTTCCAGCCTCTTCAGTCTCATCTTTTTGAATGTAGACATACCAAGACAGTACACACTATTCCATTAACAGGAGTTAACTAGCGAACATGTAGAGAAGTAAAATCATCTTCTCTTTCTTACACAATCATCACTCCACTAGGCACACAGAGAAAACTCACACTATGCCACAGTAGAGATCATTTTCAGCTTCTTCATTGATCTGGCCTAGAAATCTTTGCCAGAGTGGCAGTTTACCAGAATATAGTCTTCTTCCTACAGGTACTACCTGCCCTTTTTATTTCACTGCTCTTGACCATATCAAAACATTCTTTCTGACTGAATTTGCTAGTAGATTCAAGCCACTCTATGTGACTGCAATATGCAGTAATTAAGAATCCCACATCTTTGTGTCATTTGTAAAATTCAGCAGGATTTCAGAGTACTGACTAATGTCCATTGTGTTACTGAACGATAACAGATTTTAATGCAACAAGATGACCATTATAATCATCTAGTGGACTGATATTTTGCATAAAAACTTAGGTCATGAAATCTCACTCAATAATTCCTTCACTGGACTACAAATTTCTTCTTAGAAATATAAACCCAGTTTAAAGCTTTCATTGATAGAGCATCTGCCATATCCTTTGTTGACTTGTTTCAATGTTTTCTTAGGATCATGCTGTTCGGTTCATATTTTGTTAAACTCACGCTAAAAATATGTATCTGACCACTATTTTGAATTTGTCTGTCTTCATCTCTGAGCTGTTTGACGTTATAATTTTATATTCATTGCACAGCCTTACATTTCATTTTAGAAAACCCATGTAATTCTACCTCAGTGATGATTATATTAAGGACCATAAATGAACATAAAATAGAGAGGGAGCATATAGTGCACTGTAATATGTCTATTGTTGATAGAAACATTGCTGAAGGAAAAACAATTTTCCTGTATATACTTAGCATTATATAAAACCATAGGCCCAGACAAAAGTCATTTTTTGTATCATATTTAGACCAAAGCTCTGTAGCTCAATTTGCAGAAAACAGGATTTTGTTTATAACAGTAAGGTAAAAATTATTTCCTTTTGTCTTTTTTTTAAGCTGTAAATAATGGTACTTGTTTTTTAGGATATTTTTAAATTTAAAAAGTCTGAAATTTGGAGATAAAAGCACATGTTTCTTAATTTAGTGCTTCAGTGTCAGGCCAAGGGAGCTGTCAGTATATTGTGGAAATATTCCTGCACAACAGAAGTAAATAGAAGTTTTGACTTTGATTTACATGCATATAGGATCAGACTATTCGTGTCAAATTAAGACAGTGGTTGGTATCCCAGATCAACCAGGAAAAAAAGATCTGAAATTAGAGGCTGGAAGACTAACCATTCTGGAACTTTGACATCAATACATCAACTAGGAAGAAATGTTATACTAGCTTATTGAAAAAACCTATCGACTAAAGCTCTGATTCAAGATGAATTAATTTAAATTCATTATTTAAACACATGCTTAGTTTGAAACACAGGCCAGAAGCTCTGATTGGATTTAACAAGATACTTAAGGGTCACTTAAAACCTGGTTTGGAATAAAGTTCTGACTCAGAATAAAAATTTTAAAGAGTATTTGCTCCAAAAATAGTTTAAGAGTTGCCTTGCCTTGACCATGACAATCAGAAAGGCAAAGGGAGATTTCTAATTATTACTCTTAAAGATAGAAATGTTTAGTTAAACCATAAACTACAATAAATATGGGCTGAAACATGTGACAAACATCATAAAAAGTGAGACTTGATTTCATAGACATGCCTCCCACCAGACTCAAAGCAATCTTCTTCTCTGGCTGTACTTATCCTGTGAGTCCCTCTACATATACAAACGCACCCATCTCTCAGTGAGATTCTTGGAAATCCAGTATATGAATTATTTCTAGGCTTTGGTTTCTTGCCACATTGTTGACAAGAGAGGAGCTATTTACAGAAGGAAGTTTTACCCCATGGAAGAGGGAGCTGCAGAGCTGCATGTGTGCAACACAAGGAAGCACTGGTAGGCTGTGGACAACCAGCTCAAGGGTCCAGGCTAGAGGGTGCTGTCGTAGTTTGAGCCTGGTCAGCAACCAACCACCACAGCTGGTCACCCTCCCTTCCCCTTCCCCACCTGGGAATGGGGGAGGGAATTAGAGGGGTGAAGGGAGACTCGCAGGCTGAGATAGGAACAGTTTAATAATGGCAATAAAATGAGAACAATGATGATGATAGGAAAAAAAAAAAAAGAAATATATAAACAGGCAATGCACAACGTAAGTGCTCACCACCCACTAACCAATATCCAGCCCGTTCCTGGCCAGTGACCCCGCAATTGCAATCCTGGAAGCGAGAGAGCTCCTTCCCAACCACCCCTCCTCTATATAGTGAGCATGACGTTCCATGATATGGAATATTTAATTGGCCAATTAGGGTCAGGTGCTGTCCGTGCTTCCTCCCTGCTCCCTGTGCCCTTGTGCACGGGCAGGACATGAGGAGTCGATGAGTCCTTGAAGTCTCGGTAGCAGCTGAAAACATCAGTGTGCTATCAGCATTCTTCTCATACCAAACCCAAAGCTAAATCCAAAACACAGCACTCATCTAGTCCCTGAAAAGGAATATGAACTCTACTTCAGCCCAAACCAGGACAGGTGCATTGGCATAGTCCGTAGGATTTTTGGATTCAGGGTTGTGGAGGTGGAGGTAAAAGAAGGAACTGCCTTGAGAGGCAGCAGCAAGGAGCAGAGCTTTAGAGACGTGGTTTATAACAGTAAGGGAAGGCACTGGTTCTGATTTTAACAGCTAGCTGCCCCAATCCTCTCAACACTGCATGCCCTCTGTCAAAACAGATGTATTTGCTTTATTATGTCACAGGATTTACCTCCATTCTGAGGCCTGACAGCTACTTACATGAATTCGTCTAGTTTTGCACCATTCCAGCCATGAAACAAGGCATTTAAAAAGGGATTAAATCATGTAATTCAAAGGTTATTGAATCAGCCTGAAAATCCCTTTTACACTGCTAATCTGTGTTAGATTTTTCCTATAAACACCAATCAGGCTCATATTTTGAGGAAATAGGATTGGCTTGCTAGAAATTATAGAATTATAGTAAATGAATTTCAAATCACTCAAGTATAGTTGTATGCCATTACAATATCATCTATGTAGTCTGTCTCTTGTCTTATTGTTAAAGGTATTAGATACATATCCTTCATCTCTTATGAAACTTTTTATTTAAGAGCAAAGGTGATGCTGAACCTCTTACTAGAATCAAAGTTATAATTCAGTGCTCCTACATTTCCCCTGGAGCATTTTGGATGCCTTCATAGCAGAGGAATACTTTGATCTTGGGGTTGGATGAGGCCATAATTGAACCAGATGATCCTTGAGATCCTTTCCAATGTGGCGTTCTATGATTCTATGATAATTTCAGGGAAATGAAAAAAAAATTGGGATTGGAAATTCTTGAGTCATCTCCATGATCTTTATTTACAGCTGTGCTTTGTACTGGGGTAATAAATCATAAGTAATTAATAATAATTGAAATAAAATATGTACATGTTGGATAATATTTTCTTATTGTCACCCATTAAAATAGTAATTTTGATTTTATTTAGCAAATTGTATTGATACCATATATTTCTATAGTGCAGTTTTCAATTATCAGGTCATGCATTTAATTTTAAAATAACACAAAGGTTTGTCTGACTTTCCTCTTTAGAAACTTAATGTATTTTCCCCCATTTCCTTGCATTTCTAAATATTCAGCCTCCACCATCATGATTAAACTGGTATTGTATGTATTATATGAATTGCTCTTAAGATTTTCAACAGTCCATTGTTTCAGGCCTTCCTGAATGCAATCATGTGCAACCCACTCCCTAAAGCCAGTCTCTAAGCCAACTACACCATATCTCCACTATATGCTAGTCTCACATAGTCTTTTACACTGCCTTGCACCTGTAATGTATCCATTCACTTCCTAATGATATGCTAGTCAAAGCAAATTAATACCCTTGTGTATGGTTTGTCCTCTTTGTCTTCCCAGGAAGAAATTGTCTGGTGGAAGAAGTCTCTGCTCAATTTTTTGACTGCTTGGCTTTTCACTTCCTAAGGTGCATGTTATTTTGGGTGGGATTCATGTCACTTAAAATCAGGCTTACAACACAGATGTCTACATCAGAGATAGTAAGCCAATGTTCCTCTACTGGTCTGTGAAAAAAGCACGCACTGCAGGGACACAAATCATCCTATCTGTTTTAAGTACCTATACATGAATTTTACCTTAAGATTTTGTTGACCATTCTCTCTATTGACTAGAAGTGTGACCAGTTCACCAGCAGACACAGATATCTGTATTGGTTGAGTCCACCCTTCAGTGTACATGGAGGAGAGAATTGAAAGCTTAAAAGTGAGAAAACTCATGGGTTGAGATGAGCAAAAGCCACACACACACAAGCAAAGCAAAATAAGGAATTAATTCATCACTTCCCATTGAGAGGCAGGTGTTCAGCCATCTCCAGTAAAGCAGGGCTCCATCACATGTAGTGGTTACTTGGGAGGACAAATGCTCTAACTCCAAATGTTCCCCACTTCCTTTTTTTCCCCCCAGCTTTATATGCTAAGCATGACATCATATGGCATGGAATATCCCTTTGGTCAGTTGCAGTCAGCTGGTGGGATGATGAGAGGAGCAGAAAAGGCCTTGACTTTGTGTAAGTGCTGCTCAGCAATAATGAAAACATCTCTGTATTATCAACATTGTCTTCAGCACAAATCAAAAACATAGCCCCATACTAGCTACTATAAAGAAAATTAACTTTATTCCAGCCAAAAACAGCACAAGAAGACAAGGTTAAAAAACATCCAATGCAGAAACAAGGAACCAAATTACCATAATCTCTAGTATTGAAGATGATCCTTTTGACAGCATCCAGCAGGTTCCTGAGAGGCGTTTTTCTCTCCTGCCTAGAAAAGGTTTTGTGCTATGAATGTATTTCTCATTGTGCTACAGGGATTAAGTTTTTGATTCCAGTCTTTACCCCACACCAGCTGATTTTTGGATAAAATGGACTAAGCCCACTGAGTCTCTTGAAGGCACAGCCAAGGCTGTCAGCCTAACCTGCTGTTCCCTAGAAATTGTATGTACAGAGCAAGTAAGGTGTCTGTGTGCTCCCAGAGGCTTGTGCTGGGCAAGAAACATGCTCCTGTGTTTCAGGCTTTCCTGTGGGCTGATGGATTTGTAAGAAGAAGGATTGGTGAACATTTATTTGTAGCTTACGTTCCTCACTTGTTAGTTTTGATTTTGTGTAATTAGTACTTGGTATTATTAGTAGTTACCTCAGTTTGACCTCCAGGGAATTAGTGCATCACTGGTTATTTTGATGCCTCTACTGTGTGCTTTTTCTACTTCTACCGCAGCTTGAGTTGACAGAAATATTCTGTAAAGACGGCAAGTCCAAAATCTCTCTCCTGCTGCTTGACTGCTTGTGGGGTGATTGCCGTTATATCAGCTTCCTGCCAGCATCAAGAAATTCTTCCAACATGCCTCTGAATGTTCAATCTTTTTAAGTAAAAAAAAAAAAAAGGGGAAGGAGGGATAAGAGGAAGAATGATAACAAAATATGACAGTATTTAATGGGCCATGATAGTTGCTCTTAAAGGTGGATATAAGAACTTTCTTTTCTGTCTGCTGTAGCAGGAATCACACAGGGGTAAACACTGCATTTTATATAACTGACATTCAAGCAATCTCCAGGAAATATTTGTTTGTTTCTAAATAAAGTAACACATTAGGTGACACATGCATATTTGGAAAATACATCTGACATGAAAAGTACAAAGTAGCAATTTAACAGGCTTGAATTAATGCTTTCAGAGCTGGTACAATTTTCTGAGCTCTTCTTCTGAACAAAAGGGAAAAAAAAAAAGATAGATTAGTGGATATTCAGTAACCAACAGTTACTACCCAGAGTACCATGTTTGGAGGTCAATCAGCAGCCAACGTAAGCTGTGCCCAAAAGCAAAGTCAACCAGTTACCTTTATGGCCATTCAAAAAATCTGAGAAATAGCCCCAGACTTCTCCTTGCCCCACATAGGTTTGTACTCTTTGTCATCTTTAGCTTGTGCTGGCAACACTGCAAACTAGTGTGTGATCCAGCCTCAGCTGGAAATTTCATGAGAACCAGCTTGTTTCCTCTTGAGGATACCAGTGTATGGTCAGAAAAATAGAAAGTATAGTCTTTCCCATGTTGTTTTGGCACTAATGCTTGTAGTCTCAGCTGCAAGTCACAAGTGGACAAGCCAATGGAAGCAGAAATGAAAAAAACAAAAGCAAAAAACATGCACACAGTTATAGAAGCTTTCTCAAGCCTCAAGAAATCATCTGATTAAAGTGAAACCATTGTTTTGGTATCTTTTTTATCTTGTCTATTCCCTGATCTCTGTTATATCTTTGATGCAATGGACCCATGGCTGTGACTGGAAAGTCCTTTTGCTGGAGTTTCTTGCCAAACCAGAGTGCTCTGCTGAGGCTGACAGGCTTTATGGAAAAGTGACCATGTTGACTTGCAGGGCAGTGGTTTCTAAGATTGGACAAAAGAGCAAAGGAGAAAGCAGACAGAAATTTGATCTTTTTGATCCAAAAATGCATTTTTCCATTCAAATACATTATGACAAAATGCTCAGAAGGTTTTGTTTTCATTCCAATATAGGAAAAAAATCAATTCTGCAACCTTCAAAGTTATCATGAAGTGGAACTGCTGTTCTCTAGCCAGCTCTAAATGCATCATTAATGGACTTGGTTTTGATCTCACTGCACAGGTGCTAAATTGGCAAGATTCCACTGTCATTAGTGAGTTACCCCAGGCTAACACCTGGATGAAATGAGATTAAGGCCCGCTGCCCTTAGACTTTCTTGAATACACTGCATGTGTTAGAGCAGACAGTGCCTTTCTCCCTTGTTTGCAAAGCAGAAACTGAATATATACTGTGTACGTCACCTCCTAACCTGTATGTAAACTTTAGGTGTATGAGTAACCTGTCCACTGAAAGAAAGTGCCAAATTTCCTATACAGCCAGTGGAGAGAAGTAGGTGTTTGTGAATGCTTCCAGAGGGCAAATGAGTCTGCCTCTGCCTGGAAATTTTGCAGGCTTTCGGACTCTTTCCATTGACCCATGAGAGAACTCAGGCAATAAACTTCATGACAACTGGTTCACTGGGTACCTAAAATTTAGTCAGAATTAATTTTTGCTTTCGGTAGATTGCACCACATCTACTATGAATCTGAGGGGAGCAGTACCTTTGCGTAATATGTTCATTATTAACACTTATATTAAAATTATCATTGAAGTAAACAGCATAAAAGCATTGTAAAAGGATACAATTCCAAAGCCTGGTTAACTGTAAAAGTTTGTCTAAGCATTGGATCGGTTTCAAAGCCTCTATAACTCATGATACTATGCCGATGTCCATACCTCTGCCTAGGGTAGATTTATGTCATTAGTAAGGGAACATCAAGTTTATCGTACTGCTAAAACGTCTCTGTAGCTTGCAAAGGGGTATCCTTGATACTGGTTGATGAACAAGTTTTATCTTTCAAATCATGAATAGAAAATCTGTAAAGCCAGAGCAGTAGCAATTTCATGTTCTTTGTGTTTTGCTTGATCTAAGGAACTTCCAATCTCAGAAGGACCAATAGACCAAATAATCAACTGCCATCTCCTAAAGTACATTGTTTGCTGCTTGAAGAACATAAATCTTTCAGGATTATTTACACAATAAAAAAAAAAAAAAAAAAAAAAACAAAAAAACACTAAAAAAACAAAACAAAACAAACCTATTAGGAAAGAGATCTTTTCATATTGAAAAAAATATGAAAAATCCTTTGATTTCATGTTTGCCTGTAAGCCAAGTCCACCTGGTGCAAAGTAGCTGCATGTTTCTTTCTGTCTTCAAGGAGCCTGGACTGTTCAGTAAGACCACAAGTGCATCAGCTGGTTGGCCTGACAGGTGATGCTTGCAAGAGGTATCTTGCATCAATCAATAATGGTGATTCTTTCATCACTGTCTCTG
Source organism: Tyto alba (assembly GCF_018691265.1). Lineage (NCBI taxonomy): Eukaryota > Metazoa > Chordata > Aves > Strigiformes > Tytonidae > Tyto > Tyto alba. The sequence continues at coordinate 20,211,114 of NW_024881282.1, read as the reverse complement.
ATCACCATTCATCGTAAAAATTTTCCTCTTTTCCCAATATCATACAACTTCATTCAAACTCTTCCAGAAGAACCATCTCAATCTGTAAATATAGAAAAGATATGCATATCCTGCATACTCTTTGACATTTGCCAGTTTTCTTTTTTTTTCTCATCATCTTGATTTTGGTCAGAATTGTATTTAACGTGACATAAAATTAAATACTTTAAAAGAAATCTAAATTTATAAAGTTAAGTGCAATCCACTGTCAGCCTGTGTAGCACAAGTACCAACTGTGTGGTAAATATGGCATGTTGAAACATACCGAATTTTGAAGACAGCAGTAATAATACTGAAGTACTTGGTAATTAAAACCATCTTCCTTAAGTCAGAGTCTTACTGGTAAATCAAGCTACTATAAACTTTTGTACATCATATTCAGAAAGGGGATAAATTAAATTTCCATTAGCAGTCTTCATTTCTGTGGTTTGAGTTTTGAATGTTTGACTTTGTGATTTTCACAGATTTATTTGGTATGTATATATAATTTTTTTGGTTTTTTTTGTTTTTTTTTTTTTTATTGTACAGTAACCTGCCCAGTTATACAACCCTTCCCACTCTTAAACACATTCAGGGATCCTCAGCAGCCTGAGACTACAGCTCCACCACACCTTTGACCACCCCTGATGCTGAGCTAACATCAGCAGCTTCGAGAAGTTCTCTTCTGTGGCAGGTCATAGGTTTACTTGCCAGGGCAGTCAGTTAGGTCCTGCTCCAAGTATCATCTGCACAGAGACTAGCTGAAGTGTGCCGTGGTTCCCAGCCAGCCTCCCTGCCTCTTACAGGTTGTCTCTGCGACCTCGTCTGCCGCACTCCCTTTGCTTCCCCCACATACCCACAATCGCGTGCCACCCCCCTTCCCAGGGAGGCTTCACTACACAGTCACAGCATCAGCAGCAGTCAGGTGGATTCCTGGGACAGGGTTTTTGCCTCCTGTTCTCTGTTTTTCATGTTCTTGTTGCTACTGAAAACAGAAGCATTTAAATACATGAAGTCACACACCCATCAACAGTGTATAAAAAGTAATTTTGCTACTCGATATTATGCTGGGAAGGTATTTCAAGTGTGGTCCGACCAGGTTCTGTAATGTTTAGTCTATCTGATATTTTTGTTAATGACTTGGATAATGGAAAGGAGAGAAAATGTGTAGAATTTGCAGACAAGGTCAAGCTGGAAGAGCTGAAAGCTTTTAAAAGGTTAGGATAAGAATTCAAAATGACCTTGATAGATTGGAGGCATTGTCTAAAATTAACCAAATGAAATTCAGTGAAGACAAATGCAATGCCCTATATTTAGGAAGGAAAAATAAAATGCTAGTAAAACTAGGAGTAAAAGAGCAGGCAACAACACCAGGAGGAAGGTCACAGTGCAGGATAAATCAAATATGCATTTATAATGTGATGCTGATATAAAAAGAAAAGCTAATTTCATTCTGGATCATATTGGAAGGAATGTTGTATGTGAAGCGGGAGGGGTAATTATTCTGCATTACTGCTATTGTGTCCAGTTTGGGGCACTGCACAATAAAAAAAAAAGATGTAGATATACTGGAAAGCAGCCAGAGGGGGAGTAACGAGAATGATAAGAGGTTTAGAAAACTGGAACTATGAGTAAAGGTTGAAGGAATGGGGTTTGTTTAGTCTAGAAAAGTGAAGACTGAGCAGGGACATGATAACAGTTTTCCAATACATAAAAGGTTATTCTGAAGAGGACAGTGATCAGTTGTTCTTTATGTCCTCTCACTGTAGTACAAGAAGAATTTAGCTTACTTTACAGCAAGGAAGATTTTAGCTAGATATTAGAAAAGTCTCTCTCACCCTAATAAGAGTTAAATACTAGGACAGGCTACTTTGGGAGTCTGCAGAATACCAGAAGAGGTTTTTAACTGAAGGTTAGGCAAACATCTGTGACCTTGTGACTTGCAGGGGCTCCAAACCAAGAACAAATTTTCTCAGGGATAGCATAAGGCACACCCCTGGCAGCAGTGCCTGTTCCCTGACAAAGCCCTGGGCTCTGGTGCAAAGCAGGCAAATTCTAGCAATTGTCAGTAAAACCAAATCAACTGGTTTTGTGCAAACTGTTTTCACGTGAGCATTTACCCTTAGACCTGTTCTGGGAAGCATCTTAACACTACAGATGAAACTTCACTCAGAAAAAGATTCCATCCCCGGCAAGCACCTGAGTAATTTCAGTCTACATAGTTAATCTGGTAAATTATATGCAACCAAAACCAGGATCTTAAAATACAGAAGGTTAGGAAACCTTAATTATAGGTGGTGTTACCAAGCTCCACACATAATTTTTATTACAGTATCAACCCAGAGATCTGGCCAGGGTCACGATCCTGAGAACTCAGTGAAGGACTGAGATGAAGGAGATTAAAAATAAGTACTTGTATTAATAACAGTCAATAAACTCACAACAGTTCTTCGTCTTTAGAAGCTTGATGGACTATTCTGTCTCTGGATATGGTCAGTCCTCAGCCTTCTTCTGGAAATGGGTTTAGTTCATAAACTTACTTCAAAATTATTAGTAGTAGTATTAGTATTATTTGCTTCGTTTTGCTTCTTGACCCTGCTGGATCAAACTGAAGTTTGCAAGGTTTTTCTTTATGAATTTAGGAGCTAGAAATACCCCTTTGAAATTAAGACAGAAAGACAGAAAGACAGAAAGACAGAAAGACAGAAAGACAGAAAGACAGAAAGACAGAAAGACAGAAAGACAGACAGACAGACAGACAGACAGACAGACAGACAGACAGACAGACAGACAGACAGACAGACAGACAGACAGACAGACAGAAAGACAGACAGAAAGACAGACAGAAAGACAGACAGACAGACAGACAGACAGACAGACAGACAGACAGACAGACAGACAGACAGACAGACAGACAGACAGACAGACAGACAGAAAGAAAGACAGACAGACAGACAGACAGACAGACAGACAGACAGAAAGACAGAAAGACAGAAAGACAGAAAGACAGAAAGACAGAAAGACAGAAAGACAGAAAGACAGAAAGACAGAAAGACAGAAAGACAGAAAGACAGAAAGACAGAAAGACAGAAAGACAGAAAGACAGAAAGACAGAAAGACAGAAAGAAAGAAAGAAAGAAAGAAAGAAAGAAAGAAAGAAAGAAAGAAAGAAAGAAAGAAAGAAAGAAAGAAAGAAAGAAAGAAAGAAAGAAAGAAAGAAAGAAAGAAAGAAAGAAAGAAAGAAAGAAAGAAAGAAAGAAAGAAAGAAAGAAAGAAAGAAAGAAAGAAAGAAAGAAAGAAAGAAAGAAAGAAAGAAAGAAAGAAAGAAAGAAAGAAAGAAAGAAAGAAAGAAAGAAAGAAAGAAAGAAAGAAAGAAAGAAAGAAAGAAAGAAAGAAAGAAAGAAAGAAAGAAAGAAAGAAAGAAAGAAAGAAAGAAAGAAAGAAAGAAAGAAAGAAAGAAAGAAAGAAAGAAAGCTGAGACCTTCACCCAAGTACCTGCCCTGAGGAGTTAGGACTTCAAGAGAAATACTTGGAGACTCATAATAATAGCGTGAGAGTTGGCAGTCTTATTTAAGGGTATAATTTCTATTTCTTCTAAACTCCTTTTTTACTAGGAAAGTGGTCACACTGTAAAGAAGACTAGACCCCTAATATTAGGACTAATCTAACACTTTTCCAGTGTAAAGTAAACTTCTCAGTAGTTTAACCATTTTTCAAATACAAAACCTGTGTGACAGTGTCTGACACATGTAGGGTCACAGCTGAAACTCCATTCCCAAGCTAAAGGATGGTTGCAGTCATTGAAAAGATTACATAGGATCATTCTCAAGATATTGGGGGGCTATAATTAGTGGAAACGTATCTCTATACACTAGAGAAAGGAACAAGGTGTACTTGGTTTACACACTAAATTAAAAAGGGTGAAATAAGACAAGGGAGTAATAGAAAGATGCTGATTAAAGAGTAGAAAGAGTCTGAACACATGAAGTATACTTCATTTTGTATGTTTGAACTCTGGCCATCAAAAGCCAGTTAGTGTTGGAGGCTTGTTAGGGCTTGTACCCCAGAAAGACAATAAACACGAGTAAGTGGATTTCTCTATAGAGGCACTAGCCCTGCTACAGCAAGTGCAAACTGCAGGCACAGGCTCCCAGCTGCACCCTCCCAGCACAGAGCTGGGCATGGCAGCAAGGTCTCTTCAAGGGACAAAAGCCTGACACTGACTTCTGAAGGCTTGTGATCAGACTCTAGCAAGGCTGTTTGCTTAAGCTGGGCTACTTTGCAAGGGAAGTGTTTTCAGACAAAATCTGACCTTTCCTTCTTACATATATTTTGCCCAACAAAAAGGAACACAGTGCCAGACAGCATACAATGTATTGCACTGTAAGAGACTTCTGTTCAGCCAGAATTTTGATCTAAGCATTGCAGAGGTGGTTTCTTGGTTTCTCTGCCAGGCCACACCCTTCCCCTCATGCTATTTTCTTATCAAGTCATCTCCTCAATGAATGTGTGAAATGAACTGAAATTTGTTTTCTTGCCATGTTTTCAAAATATCCCTTGAAGACTTGGAGCATTTGTTTTCACTTAAAATTATGCTTAGTGTGCATAGAGATTCAATCCGTCATCAGAACTCACACCCACCTGTGCTTCTGTAGTTATAGTGTAGGATAAGTTCAAGGAAATCCAGCCTCCATCTGAAGGATACTTCTACAGCTGACAGTCTTGAACCAGAACGCAACTACACTGGCAGCACAATTCATCCCAGGGGAATCAAAAGGCAGGAAATCTAGACATTTTGGACTTTGATTCACCCTGGGCTCCAAGGTATTTGATATTTGCTCCTAGGACTCAAGTATCTAAAAAGGCAATGCAGAAGGATCAGACAAGTATTTGATATTTTGATCTCAGTTGGAATGAGAAAGTACAGTCAGCTCTTCAACTACAAGCAGAGTTTACTTCAGCCAGAAAGCTTTGCCTTTCCTACAGAATCAGGTTTTGGGGTGTGATGGGGCCCCTTAATTCCCAGTCATCCCTAAAGGTGATAAAGCTCCTGGTGTTTCTGTGGAAGCATTTCACCAAGGAACTTCTGGCTTGAGATGAACATATAGGTGCTTTATAATTGAGCATTTAGAGAATTTTGCATTTGTCTGGCATTATCTTGCTATGTTCAGAAATCCAAGACAACATCTAGATGAAAAATGCCATAGGACAGGACTGCACAGAGGATTATTCCAAAAGCTAGAAGGATCTACATACTTCTTAATAAAATGTCTAAATACCTAATTCCAGATGGGCAACTAAATCTTTGCTAGGATAGAAGGGTTTAGAATTAGAAGAAGCCTTAAACAAACATTTTTAGGGACATGCCGTTGAAATGTTTCATCTTTTTAGGACATTTACAAGTTTTCTAGGCTACATATTATTTTTCTCAAAAGGTAAGTTTCCTCAGTGTTCTCTTAACCCCTGAAGGGCTTATTTTAAGTATTCTTTATCTAAGTAGAGTGTCCCAAATGTGTGGAATAAAATAGTAACTTATAGCTCTACGTGCTCTCCATGATTGCAAGCAATCAAATTGCTGCTAAAATTTTCAACATATTGGCTATCTTTGCTTGATGAGCATTTTTTCATCTTTTATTCATAAGCAGAGAGCTGGAAGTTTGCAGGATTTCATACAACTGCTCTGGAATTCTCTCTCAACTCTGTGTGTGTCTCATCTCCATGCTGATGCTGTGGGATTTGATCCATTTGCATGGGGAAATGTGTCTAATTCCTGATGGCATGCAGCTGTATTTTACTTTTAAGGCCATATGTCTTTAGTTCTATATTAATGTTGTCTGAGATCCATCACCTATTTGCACCATAACAAATTACTTTTTGATAGAAGATGAAATTTATTTGGAAGCACCTGTTCCTGTTATTGCAACACACCATGTTTTCATATTAGCCTCATAATCCACCCTTGCACTTGCATATCAGTTGTGCAAGACTTTTACCTTAGGGTATCTTGTGTTGAGGTTTCTGTTCTATATATGAACGAGTGTGGATCCCTAAACATTTTGTAGCCATGAATCCTTTCTGATGCTAAATAGCATCATGGTGTACAGGCAAGTCTATATTGTAGAGGAAAACTATTCCCAAACTACCCCCACAAGGTCAGTAAGATCTGTTGAACATGGACATTCCTTAGTGCTTGCAAATTACATCCATCTTCTCTCTCAATGAGCCACTTCATTCACTAAATGTTGTGTCTTAGAAAATGACCTTCAGTAATGCAGGAGAAAACTGCTGTGAAATCATGGACACCTTTAGGGTTAAAGGAAATTTTATGGATTTGGTCAAGAAACACTGAAAAATTAGAGTGCCTTTTTCACTCTCTTTTCTATGAGCAAAATTTTCTTCCTCAATAACAAGAATCTCCTTCCAGATTCCAGTAAAATATCTGTATCTAGTAAGACAGTAGATTTAAATTGGGGAGGGGGACAGAGGGGGCAGAGAAGATGAGGAGAAGCAAATGTCAGAAGTTTGTATAGACTGGTCATTCAGTACCTTCAGAGGTATCAAATATTTAACCTCCAGAAGCAAAAAATCAGAGCTTTATCACAAGTTCACAGACTCTTATAAATTGGTGTAAGTTAACTGAACAGGGCTAAAGACATCTCTAGAGCATGGAGGTCCTGTGCTAACTTCTGCTTCCTCTGCTTGCATGCTCCAGACAGAGTGGATATGTGCTGTAAGAGTCAACAGGGATCACTGTTGTTAGCTTGTGATGAGGTCCTCTTTGGCCTATTTAAAACACAGAAAAAAAAAAAAAATGGAACATGAAGAAGCCTCCAAAGCATCAAGTGGGGGCATATCCCCCCTGAGCAGACCTTATGGGAATGGAAACATGGTTGCCTCCTGATGACTCCTTCAGAAGCCCTTGGATGAAGCAGATCAGAGGATGGGGTTAGAGACAGGAGGCAGATGTTGAAGGAAGAGATGCGTAGTACCTACTTGAGAAAGAGAGCAACTACTTTCAGAGCGCATACTGTCTGGGCTGACACTTCCAGGCCATCTGGGTTTGCTTACATCTAAAATAATGGTCTTTCCATGACCTGGAGCCATCCCAGATCTCTAATACTCAGAGAGGATTACGGTATCTTCATTTAGCCAAGCATATAACTGCTGTGCAAGTCTTGGACCTGCAGCATAAGGACATCTTGCTTTTCAGGATAAAGAGCTGCAATGTAGTACTCACAGAATATAAGAACTGAACAAGTTTAACTACTTAGTTGGACACAAAATTAGCAGTGGAATTGAAAAGAAACATCTTTCTCTTTCACAAATTCTTGCCTCAGAAGTTCTTTCACTTTTTGCTATACTGCCATCTTAGATAAAATCTCCAAGGCTAATTTCTCACTGACTGCCATCCAGGAATGCTACCTGCAACACAGAATCTGGCCTCACCCTAACTCTCTCTGAAATTAATGAGACTTACTTTCAGTTACTTTGCATACCCTCCCTCTAGTTTCCTTCTAGTGTTGGACTAGGACTTAAAATTACTTCATTAACTAATAATGGGAAGTAGCAATAATTGCCACAAAAAAAGAAGACCCAATGCTGTACGAGTTCCAGTGACATACCTGGATGAGGTGATTCCTACCTCATCCCTACAGCAAGCACAAGACATGTAGAAAAGATGGGGTAATGTGGTAAGCTTTTAAAATTCCCCTCCTCTCAGTATAACATGCAGTGAAAGCTCTATATGGGCTTGCAGACACCTGCCAAAGCTCTGTCTATTCCTTCCTCTACTAAGGTTCTGGGAAATTTCTGTAACTAGGGGGAAAAAAACAAAACAAAACAAAAAAAATCATGTTACCATACTACCATATTTCCCAGTGGCAGTACTCAATTGCTGAGAAAATATCAAGTCTTCCTTCTGCCTCCTCAAGGACTGGCTCTCCCTGCTGTCTCCTTGTATTCTACATTAATGAAAATGCCCTTCTGTTCCTCTCCCTCATTGCAACCTTTCAACTCATCCATCTGTCACTTGGCAGTAGCTTCGGGAGGGCTCTTCCTAGGGACATTTTGTGTTTATTCAAGTGTTGCTGTGTTGTGAGACTAAAGAAGTAGATCTGTTGCTTCCAGCCAGATCTGTTTATTTCCCAACACCACGGCACCACATATTCCCATACCAAAGGCAGGAAGGCAGATACCAAGTTGAAAACAATCAAGGGACTGTTTTCCTTTCTCATATTCCTTCTAGTTGTATGTGGCCTTTCTATTCAGGTAGTATGCAGTGAATTCAAACAGGGCTTGCAGAACCCTTGTGAAAACAGCTTCTTTTTCTCCATGCCATTGTGATTCATTTGCTTTTACCATAAGACTCTGCTGAGCTTAATGTACAACAAGAAAGTACAAATGTATGGAGCAAGGCCAGCCCTCAGCCCTGTAATGGAGCCTTTAGGGACCTGGTAGACCCACTGACCCCATTTTGTAACGAGCTGGATTTGGTCCTCACCTATATACTTAATTGAGGTCCAGATGGAGTAGGAGGAGCTGTGTGTGCATACTGTGGGTACCATGAGGTTACCTTGGGATAGAAAAGTTCTTTCTCCCATGTTAAATGTAGGTGGTGGCTATTGCTGCATGATTCAAGGTAGGACACAGGCTTTTTGTTTCCCAGCCTGGCTTGTCATATTTCCCTTGTGCTTGAAATGAAGCCTGGGTAAAGGAGCTTTCTTTGAAGTGAGGTGGTACTTTTTATCCTGGCCAAGTAGGAGAAAAAATGAGTTTGTAGATAGCTTAAGAAATTGCTTTAGAATTCTTGCTTTTTCAGGAGGCTCTGCAAGGGAGTGTACCCAACCCATCATCAACTAAGCAATACCATGGCAGCTGTGTTATGGGGCATGCAAAGACTGCTTTGGCTACACAGAGTAAACACTCTTGGATCGCTTTCTGTATTCCACAGGGTAAGAGCCTGTGCAGAAACACCTACTGAAGAGTAGTTTATGTGCTGTGACATGCTGAAACAGCAGTTCCTGCTCTCTCTGAGCCCACAAAAAAGCTGCATGTGGAATTGCTCATGGTGGCAAATATAGGAAATTAAGATAATATTTGGCATTCAGAACAAGCTATGAGAATAGCAGAGGGTTATAGCTCTCTACATACATACAGTCCTAGGTGAGCATGTATGATATGTATGCAACTGGGTAACAGTAGAACTACCAGTAAAAATAGTAGAAACTAAAATCAAAAATTACTTCTTTTAAATTCAAGCTTTCAAAAGGTGTATATGCTAAAAGGATGCCAGAAACCATTTCATTAGCATTGCAAGAAAACCCACAACTTAAACAGGTGAAATTCAAAGCTTGCCATAGTGAGCTATTCTGCATTGTGAGAATATATGAATTAAAGTTTTATGTAAATATATTAGCAATAACAGACAAAAAGAAAAACTGCCAGAAGAGGGAATAACTCTTGCTCCCTGCAGTCCACACTCAACAAGGTTACAGGCTGATTGCAAAGAGGACTGTGATCAATAAAGAACAAAAGCCTGAAGCAGTCCTTAGAACAGAGAGCTTCATCCAGCATCAAGGACCAGAAACCTGCTAGGGCTGTGCTGCCATCAACCCAGTGACAATGGGATGCACAACAACTTGGAGAAAGTGAAAGAGTTAAAGAATCTCTGGGTCTGAAGTACCAACACAGTAGTCTCAAAGATGACTCCAGAATAGATCTAGGTCTAGAGCAGTAAAGGCTGAAGTTCCGCATATCATGTATGAGACCCAGAAATGCAAATTCTAGCGCTCTCTTGTTGAATGCTGGATTCATATGAAGGAATCAAAAGATTGGATTGGTAGGCAGAAGCTGTGAATGGCAAATATCTAGATAACAAGAGGGGCTAGATAAACATTGTCTTTTCCTGTGTCTCACAAACATGAAGACTAACTTTCAGTATACAAATTTATAAAAGTGATAAAAAGCCGAAAGATCTGATTGCAAACATGGTCCCTTAAGTTTGTGAAGCAAAGCTACAGGTAGATTACATACCTCCTCATCTGCTTAAGAAAAACATGTTTGCAAACAAAACATGGATCGTGGTTGCCAGAACTACCACTGAGACCATGGTAAATTATCAGACAATTAGTATAGGGCAACCCACAAGGCACACTTCCTATCCTGCTATCAGCTAAAGGAGGAGCTCTGAATATTAGATGTGATTTGTGTGTACAGGCTTCAGGATAGGAAATTCTCCAGTGTAACAGGAAAGGATATTAAACCCATCCCTCACCCTCACACACAAAATCAGCTGGAATCATTCAAACATTAGAAAATAGCTGAGGATGGTTTATATTGGTCCAAACGAACAGTGACATAAGAAAATTGGCATGTTGCAAATATCAAAAATGTAGTCAAGTCAAAGAAAAGAAACAAGCCTAGTGGTTGGCCGAAGTAGCATCAAAACAAATAAAAAATGCTATTAATATGATTAACTATGATAGCTTGTTTTGAAGCTAGTCAACAGGTAAAGTTAATTCTCAAAGACAGCAATGAATCTGGATGATCTCAGACAAGTGTGGTTTTTTCCATGTGTTGTCATTTGAGCCTGGTCAGCAGCTAAACGCCACACAGTCGCTCACCCACCCTCCCCCCACTTGGGAATGGGGAGGGAATCGGAGGGGCAAAGGGAGACTCGCGGGTTGAGATAAAAACAGTTTAACAACAGTAACAGAACAATACACTGACAGCAGTATCAACAGGTAATGCACCATACAGCTGCTCATCACCCGCCGACCGACACCCACCTGCTCCCAGCTGGCGATCCCAAACACAAAGGCCCCACAGCCACACTCCCAGAAGTGAGAGCCCCTCTTGGCCCACTCCTGCCTTTATATAGTGAGCGCAATGTCACATGACATGGACTATCGGCCAATCGGGGCCCAGCCCTCCAGCTGTGCTGCCCCTGCCCCCGCACACAGGTGAGGGCACTGGGCCCTGGGGAGCCCCTGGGGTCTCAGGGGGCTGCAGCTCCTCCCGCTGCCAGACCAACGGGAGCTCTAGGCCAGCCCCAACCGGGACACCGTGGCTTTCTTTTTGCATACAAGAACAGGCAATGTATTATCGCAGAACCTGAAGGTCTACAGCTCAGTCAAATGAATAATTCATCTCTCAGTTAGATAGTTTGATGCAATAAAAATGTTGTTTGCTCTCACTGTTTTATTTCTCAGGATGGCTACCATATTGCATTCATATTGTATATCATATTGCACTCTTTACGTTCTGCATCTCTCCTGCTACCTGGAATCCACTCCGGGCTACTAATGACTGCTCAGAATTGAAAGTGAGAGCTGCTGTTTGTCTTCTTCATTGGCAGGCAGTCAAGGTTCAAACATGTAGCTACACTACCTAAGAAGAGATATATTAATTCACACCACAGGTCAATCTAGTCTATAGTCCAGTTCCAGCAACTGATACATAGGGAAGAGTACAAGAACAAGGCAAGCGTGAAGTAAGACTTCATACTCTCAGCAACTTACAGCTGGGATTTCCTTGTCTGGAGATACATCTATCTATTTAATGACTCTTGGTAGATCTTTTTCTCCCATTGATATGCTCAATTACGTTTGAACCCAAGTAAACCTTTAACAGCTGTGCTGTTTTTCAGCAAGGTGTTCCACAGCTTAACTGTGTTTCTCAATTAAACCATCTCCTTTTATTTGCTTTGAAACTGCCTCTACTAGTTTAATTTAATGATTCATTGTCCTTATATTGTAAAAGAAAGTAAACACTTGCTACCTACCTATAGTATCTGTTTAGTTCCATCATATGCTCCATCCTCTAGTTCATATTTTCAACATCAATCATCAGCTTAGTATCCTCAATACTAAAAGATCCATAAGCAATTAAAACAGCAAAACTTACTCCAGTTAGTGCAGAAAAGGTCAGTAAGAGACTATTTAGTATCAAGACTAAATCTGCTTCTACCCAATTCCCACATACCTGAAGGAGAAACAATACCTCTTGCCATCTCCTCAGAGGGCTCAGTTCCCATTGAACTCAGTGCCTTTCAAGACCAAGCTTTGAGGTAAGAAGTGTCTTCCACATAAGGTTACACCAGGCTCAACATCTACCAGGTACAGTTCAGTCTGACCACAGGCAGCAGATCCTGGACCCATCAAACAGTAGCAGTCAGGGGTTTCTGATCTGCAGGGAAAAATGTTTTCCCAGGTTTTTTTGCTGTATTGGTAGTCAGGCACCAAGGCACAATAAATATCTGTGAGTGGTATAGTAGATACCTTCATGTGTAATCTAATTTACAATGAAAACAAGTAAATGAAAAGAAAAAAATCTTAAAGGAAAAATACTTCTGTTATCTGAAAATAATATTACACAAGTTTCTCTTTTTGGAAATTATCCATTCATTTTCTTCACAAACATTTACTAAGGAGAAAAGTATTTTATGAACATATGGCACTTGTCTCTGTTTTGGATGTAAAAACGTCTGGTATTTTGCTGACTTCATTTCATTGTGAGTCACTGTGTAGCTTTGTATAAACACCAGGGTATTTTCATCAATTAGAAATAACTGAGATTTTCAACATAACATTCCCATATTTACTTGAGCTTGAATAACTCTTTTAATATCCTAGACAATACACATATATGTACTGCACATACAGGATCCCCGTTCCTAAAAAATTCCAGTCAAAGAAATAATGCCTGAGGAGCCATGACTCTGCCCTAAAAGTCCACTGTATCCACTAGCAAAAACCCTACAGATTTTCCCTGTAAATGAGTGTTCTTAATCATTTAGGATATTGTGGTCAGGAAAATTAAATAGTCTTTTAAAATCTTGCTGTAATGGAAAAAAAAACTATTATTAAGTGAGTGGGCTGTTTATTAAGATAATTAGAGCATATACAGAATCTCATCTGATTGTTTCAGAGACCCTTTTCATCATAATACATTCCTGCATTTTCTTGGTAACTGGATACCCAGAGTGAGAAAATTAATTGCCCTATCAATATTCCAAGAACTAGATTGGTCCTGTCCCAGTTCTGGAGCACTGCAGGAGAAAGAGGACACCACAAGTCTTGCTTGCCTCAGGAAGCTTGTAAAACCCTCACTTCAGTCATAATCCAAATTACTAGCACAACACAGAACCAAGACAGCGATCTAAGTTGCTGTGGTGGCATCTCTAGAAGTGGCAAAGATGTGATCTCATATGGCAGGACATATGAAATATCAGAAATAGGTTAGAGGTAGAAAGTGCTTATCCTATTACTGAGGGCACTTTCATGGAAGTTAGACAATGGGAGTTCAAATTTCTATAGAAAAAAAAAAAAAAAAAAAAAAAAGTGTCTATAGCCTAATGATCCTGGATGACTGCTCCAGCCCTTGAGCTAGCAGGCAAAATAGAGATAAGAGCTGTGCAAAGCTAGCCTGTCCCGTGGCTGAAATCACGCTTTCTAGTCAATTTACTTCTCAAGGCAAAAGAGGAGCATCTTCTCTGACCTCGTCACAGTGAAAACAGGCACAACCTTTGCTGTTTGTCCTCCCGCAAGGTGACACTAGATGGCAGCAACTGAAGTGGCAGCAGGAGCTGCAGGTCTTCCCGACCTAGAAGGCACTCTGGGAATCAGCCGGTGAGGAGTCGTTGGGGCCACCTGAGAGTCACTGCTTCTCTCTCTGCCTTGCTGCCACAGCAAGGGTGCCACTGTGCTCAGGCAAACCCTGAGGCAGGGTACAGACATGGAAATGAAGTCACCTGTGGCCTGAATTTACTGCTTTATTATTATTTCATGCTTTTCTCTGCACTGACTCACCCATATCTGGTTGGTCCATCTTGCATCTGAGGCCTCTTTGCCTGCATTAAAATGACAACTTTTTCCCATACTAATATGATAGAAGGTATCAACCAGTCTGTTGTTCCGATTGATTGCTTCTTTGGAGTTGAATGGGTTAGGTTTTGCACGGCTTTGTGGAAATACTCACAATAAAGACCTTGTTAGTAACAAGTCCAGAATCAACAAGCACAGTAATAGATTGACAATGTCATAACTGCTATTCAGAGAATTTGTTGCATGGCTTCCTATTTCTGAAGGAAGCTGATGGAGAAAAAAGATTGCTCTCCAAAACGTGAACAGCTCCAATATAGGATATGTTCCTCTTGTTCTAATAAGACAAGACTTCACTGCCAGCAAAATCACAGGCTATTCAAAGTTTAACAAAGATGTATCAAAAAAACAATGAGCAGCAACAGCATTAGTATTGCCTTTGGAATATTTACACGCTTCATGTCCTCTGCATGCCAGTTTTGTTCAAGATCTCTGCCACAGTTAAATCTGTCTCACTGTTCCATTATACCCATCTTTCCCAGCTGGCTTATTGCCAAGCTCTGAAAATGTGTTTGGGGCTTAAATCTCAGGCTCTCAGCTCGTGAAACGAGCATCCTTTACACCATAATTTGGATTCCGACTTTGAGCTAGTAAAGACAAAATCCAGTGCTTAGTTACCGATGGGAACTGCAGTCATCTTACTCAAGACCTCAAAACTCAATTGCTAGCTGCAACTTCTGCTGCTGCAGTGTGGGGCAGACACCTAAAGATAAGTGTCTTATAAGACAGCCAAACCATTTACATCTTTGGTCGAGCAATTCTGGCAGTGGCCATGCTATCTTTGTGCCAAGCTCCCGGGAAGAGAGATGAATTGTCACTGTGCATAAGCATACAAGAGATGGAAGCAGTGACAGGTGACCCAGGAGGATTACAGAGACACTGTCTGAGTGTGCAGAAACAGGGTTTTGGAAGCCAAAGACCACCAGAAGTTGAATCTGAGGAGGGACATGAAGGGTGACAAGAAAGGCTCCAGGTATATGAGCAGCTAAAGGAAGACTAGGGAAAATGCAGGCCTGCTGCTGATAGGGGCGGGAGACCTGGAAACAAAGGACATGGAGGATTTTCAGTGATTTCACCTTGATCTTTGCTGTTAAGAGCAGCCTTCAGCAATCCCATACCTTCAGACCAGAGGGAAAATCTGGAACAAGGAAGACTTACGCTCCAAAGAGAAGGATCAGGTTAGGGAACATTTAAGCAAACTGGATATAAACAAGCCCCTGAGACTTGAGAGTACACATCCCCAAGTGATGAGGAAGCTGGCCAATGTCATTAAAAGTCCAATCTCAATTATCTTTGAAAGGTCATGACAATCAGTGGAAGTTCCTTACAACTGGAAGACAGTGAATATCACTCCTATCTTCAAGAAGGGCAAGAAGGAGTATCTGTAAAATTACAGACCAGTCAGCCTCACCTCAGTTCCTTAAAAGGTGAAGGATCAAATCCTTCTGGAAGCCGCTTACAAACATGAAGGACAAGAAGGTGATTTGAAGTAGTCAACACATTTGCAAAGGGGAAAATGTGCCTGACCAACCTGATAGCCTTGTATGATGAAATTTCTAGCTTGGTGGATGAGGAGAAAGCAGTGGATGTTGTTTATCTTGATTTTAGCAAGGGTTTCAACACTGTCTCATATAACACCCTCCTTGACAAACTGAAGTACTAGATAGATAGGTGGATAGTAAGATGAATGGAAAACTGGCCGAACTGCCATGCTCAAATGTTTGTGATCAATGGCATGAAGTTCAGACGGAGGCTAGTTACTAGTGGAGTACTTTAGGGGTTGGTACTGAGGCCAATACTGTTTAGCATCTTCATTAATGACCTGTATAATGGGACAGGATGCACCCTCAGTAAGTTTGCAGACAATACAAAACTGGGAGGAGTGGCTGATACACCACACCAGTCGAGCGTGCTGCCATTCAGAGGGACCTTGTCAGGGTAGAGAAATGGGGTGACAGGAGTCTCATGAAGTTTACCAAGGAGAAATTCCAAGTCCTGTCCCTGGGGAGGAATAACCCCAGGCTCCCGGACAAGCTGGGTTCTGATCAGCTGGAAAGCGGCTTTGCAGAAAAAGACATGGGGGTCCTGGTGGACATCAAGTTGAACATGAGACAGCAATGTGTCCTTGAAGCCAGTGGCATCTTGCGCTGCATTAGGAAAATTTTGCTAGCAGGCTGAAGGAGGTGACCCTTCCCATCCTCTCAGCACAAGTGAGGAGACACATCTGGAGTGCTGGGTCCAGGTCTGGGTCCCCAGTTCAGAAGAGTCCCTTACATAATGGAGTGACTCCAGTGAAGGACCACAAAGATGATTAAGGCACAAGAGCATCTGTAATGCAATAAGAGGATGGGATTGCTGGCACTGTTAAGCCTAGAAAAGAGAAGACTCAGGGGAGCTTATCAATGTATGTAAAAACACCTGACAGGGAGAGGAGCTAAAGAAGATGGAGCCAGGCTCTTCTCAGCCGTATCCAATGAAAGGTCAGGGGCAATGAACACAAACTGAAATACAGGGAAATTCACTTAAACACAAGAAAAAGGTTTTTTTTTATTGTAAGAATGCTCAAACATTTGTCCAGAGAGGTTTCCCAGAAAGCCTATGGAGGCTCCATCCTTGGAGGTATTCAAAACCCAGCTGGACACAGTCCCGGGCAGCCTGCTGTAGGTGACCCTGCTCTGAGCAGAGGAGTTGGACTAGGTGATCTTAAAAGCTCCCATCCAACCTCGACCATTCTGTGACTCTGTGAATCTGTGATTCTGTGTCAAACAGCTTAGTCCTCAGGTGTCCCTCATTGCTTTCTGCACCACAGAGGCTACCCAAACTCCGTGAGATGAGTTCTACAGTGATAAAGCTATGTCTGCCATGCTGCATACAGTAAGGACACACAATTATCTGCACCTTATTGTTAGTGCCTGATTTGTTTGTGTTGGGATCACTGCACCGAGAAGGTCCAACAAGAAGCCTGTGCAGAGATATAAAATTTTTTAACAGTAGCAGGAAATGAAAAATCATCTTCGTAGTCCAGGGACAAAGCATCTTTTCTGGCAGCTCCCTGGGGAGCTGGCTTTGGCTCACTGTCTCGTTTCCTCAGCAGTACAACACACTGTAGGATCAAGAAAATAACAGGAAAAGATTAGCAGTAACCTTCTGGAGTCTTGTCTGTAAGATATCTGGTGCTCTGTCAGAGCATATATGACTTTTTAAAGGGATAATTGTGGTTCTGAGGAAGTAACTACTCAAAACTTGCTAAAAATGATAGAAAATTGAATTAGTCTGAATTTGGAGCTCTCTGCCAGTGAAACACCTTTCAGCATGAATAAACATTTGCTAAACTGACAGAACGTATGGGCAAAACTAATTATCACCTGCACTGTGATATTAATGACAGAGAGCATCTTGGTGATGATACTGTGCTACTTGAGACTGACAGGGCCCATTTGTGCCAACTGACACACTTTCATCAGAAATACTGCAATATTTGGTGTTTTCCCTCAAAGCTACCACAGCTCCTAAAATACTATGAATGTTGTGAATGCATGAAAACCTCACTAAAAGTATCCAAACCTAGTAACTACTGGCAGAAGCTTAAAAAGACTCTGAATGTTCAAAAGTCAAAATGGCAATAATAGTCTGGATTACTGATGAATTCAGAAAGCCTGATTCATATAATTTGAACACATGGGACCAGCATTGTTCCTTACAGTTCATCCTCTCTGGCACAGAAGAGAAATCATTAATCATCTTTGCTACTGTGGGGCTCGATCACTTGTGCAAAGCCACTGTCTTCTTTTTTTTTTTTTTTTTACAGTCAGGTAAGGGATGTTCTTTACCTGCAGAAATTCTTTAGTCTCCATGAAATGAGGAGGCCAAGGTGTCAAGAAACCTCTTCTTACCATAGCTCGAAGTCATTTCTTCCTTAAATCAGAGCCTATTGTCACACACTGTCTAGCTTTATAACCTTATTATCAATTTTGCTAATAAATATCCTGCAAGATTTAGTAGCAGCTTCAGTGGGTCCATGTGTTACAATTAGAAATATTTTCAACTTTTTGTCAACTCTCTACTTTACATTCATGATACCTTGTTTAACTTCTTAGCATTTTCATAAACATCAGGCTGCACTAAAAATATTTTTGTTTATCAGAAGGCATTTTTAAAAAAGTTTTGTATGGAGCTCTCAAACAGCATATGTTCTTGCCATTTTTCCCTTTTACAAAAAATTATCCTATTGAAATGTTTTCAGAATATTTTTGACTGCCGATGCACTGTGAACAACAGGAGACCTTGCTGACCCCACCAGAGATTAATGGGTCAGAATATGTGTCTTTCTGTGGAATGGAAGACGTCAACACTAAAAGCATCCTTACCCCACAGATAGCTGGTCCTGGTCCTGTTGTTTTTTCCAGTCTTCAGAAAAATCTTTGGCAAGAAGTGTCATTTTTGCAGTCATCAAATTTCCAAGAATCTTCTCTTCACAACTCTCTCTTTTTCTTTTGATGGACTCTCTCGCCATAGTAAATGCAGACCTCTTTCAGGAATGTGGGCCAGACATGTGTGTAAGCCAAATGGCTTATGTCTGGAACAACAGCAAATGAACAATGAAATCCAGAAATTGGATGAAAAAAAATAATAACAAGGATTTTTTTTTTCACCCTAAAATGTTTCTCACTTTTTAATTGATTTATCTCAACTATGCAGTTAGCTCTGGCCCATTGGATGGCCATCTGATCATGTGGGGATACCATGTCCTATGCCACCTTATACACATTTGAAATTGATTTGTCAAAACTGGCAGCACTGCAGAAGATTTTTCACACTTTAACCTAAGGCAGAGCAGGCAGAAGACCTTTTTTATCGTCCTATTTTTCTCAGTCCAGATATATCAAAAAAAGCTTGTTTCTTCTAATTGACCACCTGACTTCCTGTACACAAGTGAATGCAGATGACGCTAAGGAATAGCTAATGGATCCCTTAAGTTCTAGCCCTCATATTTATATCTTAGTCCAGACTACTAAAAATTAAGAGTTCCTATATATGAAGAACGTTACAGTCAGGAAAACATAACTTCCAAAAAATGGAGGAGGAGGGGTACTACAAAATACTCACAGTCTTCTCAGAGAAACACAGGAAGGGACAAAAAGCAGCAGTAACAGGCTCCAACAAGGGAAAATCCGACCTGATCTGGTGAGTGTGGTGCAACACTAGAACAAGGGCTCAGAGAGATGGTGGCACCTCCATCCCTTGAGGTCTTCAAAATGCATCTGGACTCTGAGCAATCAGACCTAGCTATACGTTAGAATCAGAAGCATAAAATCACAGATTCATAGAATATCTCAAGTTGGAAGGGACCCATAAGGACCATCATGTCCAACTCCCTGCTCCTCACAGGACTACCTAAAACTAAACCATATGACTAAGAGCACTGTCCTGATGTTGCTAGAACTCTGACTGGCTTGGTGCTGTGAACACTTCCCTGGTGATCCTATTCCAGTGACCAGTGGTCCTCTCAGTGAAGAAACTTTTCTTAATGTCCAATCTGAACTTCCCTGTCACAGCTTCACTACATTTCCTTGTGTCCTTGTTAACCCTGATTTGAGCAGGAGTTTTGCCTGGATGACCTCCAAGGTCTCTTGCAACTTCAGTTATCCTGGGTCCATGGCTCTAAGAATATTTTAGGTCCCACTCCCCACAGTGCACTATGGAGCAGCAGTTGTCACAGCCAAAGGACCACAAAGACTATTAAGATACAGGACCTATCATCCTTCCTATCTATAGAAATGTCTCTCTAGTCATAGTCAGAAATATTACTCCTTCTTTACCGCTCTTGGAAAACAGCCAAAATCCAGTTTAACAGCCTAACTGGGAAGGACTGGGAAGAATTCCTCAGAAGAAAGGAGCCCAGGATGCCACAAAGATACTAAAATTACCTTTTTATCTTTCCTGGTCTCCCGCAGAGTGGAGTGTAAGTGTGGTGGAGTGTGGCAGGGCCCAGTTGTCCCTGGACTGAGGGGCCAGGGCACCAGCCAGGCCACGAGCAGTCCCCTTCTGCAAAGCCACCCCATGTCACACTGCCCACAGCCGCAAGCAGGCGATTTAGGTCAACCCGGCCCCTTTCCACCATCACCATGCTCACTCTCAATGCAATAAATAGAAAGGCTATTTTGTCAACCCCGGCTGTTTTTATTCAGGAACTTCTTGGAGGAAGCCTGAGTGCGTAAACAGGAAAGACAGGGGCTGTTTTTACTTCACCCATCTATAGCCGGTACATGCGGGCTGACATCAGGCGAGGGCCAGCTGCACGGAGCGCACCCAACAATTTGCTCCGGAGGCGGCAGTACCGGCTCCGGGGCAGGCACAGCCGGAGGGAAATGCAGACAGATGCACTGCCCCCCCCCCCCCCCCCCCCAATTCACTGTCCCAACACCCCTGTGCCCACCCCGGCTGGCCCCCAGGTCCCCACCCATGCTGGGGGCAGCAGGGAAACAAAGGGGTGCCTGGAGGAGCACCCTCACTCCTGAAATTCATGAGCAAGGTATTTTTTTCCTGCAAGACTGTCAGCTTCTTGGTGCAGCTTGTTAATTATGGGGGAGGGAAGGGGGGATGTCACCACAGTCCCCCAGAACCCCTGTGCTCGCATGATGTGAAGTGCTGCAACCGAGGAGCGCCGGGTACCTATTTTTAGACCTCGTGGACTGGAATTGCAGGCTGCACTGCGGATCTCCCTGCAGAAACACTGGTGGGAAGGAAAAGCGGCACCACACTGTAATTTTGTCTCTAGTGATGGGGTTTTCTTTCTAAATCCTGAGTATCAGTTTCATTCACTGCTGCAGGCTACAAGAAATACACTTCGCCTACAGCCATAACGTCTTCTGTCTTCCTATATGTCACCGTAAAATAAAACATGCAGCAGTTTTACAGTCACTGTAAAGTTATTACATGACATATGTGTACAAAGCACAGTGGCTTATTTGACCACTCAAGCGATTAATAAAACTGGTTGACTGCTAGAAGTGATCTTTAACTAAAGGTTGAATAAAATTGGTCTGGAAACCTTGAGAATAATTTAGAGTGGTTGCTTAAATCACAGAGACACAAAGTCTGCAGGAGGTGAATCTTCATGCAGCTTTCATCATTAATGTTTTTCTCTCCATGGTCCCAAAACCTTTAAATAGAACATCCCACCAAATAATATTTATGTTAATTTGTTTATTTGCTGCCATAGAAAAAAAAACAACTGCAAAAACATTGCTAAGGGAACAGGCGTGAATAGTAGTGAAGAAGTGCCTTGGTTATGAGTAATTTCTGGCTCTATTTTAAACATAGTGATTAAATTCTGCCCAGACTAAATTGGAGAAAGGTGAATTCTGTGAGAATTGAGGACAAAATTTAGCCCACAAGTTCAAATTACTGCTTCAGAAAAGAATGAAATCAAGTTATTAATTTCAATAATCACTCTCAGTTTATTTTATACTTCCCTTGTAGTTAGTTACCTGCATAAACCTAATATAAATTTTATTTCTTCATGTGTTTTTCTACTTGTTAATAGCTTGAAAGCCACAATAGTACTGATCATTAATTTATAACTGAGAGTACAACAGCCATTAGCTCTGTCACAGAAAACGTCAGTGGAAACAGCAAGCACTGTTCTGTCAGAACAGTACCACCTTAGGCTTGATTTTATTGTACAAATCAGGTTGTAGTGTGGAGTACAGCAAGAACCTCAGATAAACAGATTTACCCCACAGCCTTCTGGATCTTCAGTTCACTATAAATAGACCTGCACTGAGACTTTTGGGGAGGCATTAGTTTGTCTGCATTTATCCTATCCTAACCCCTAGGGCTTACTCATTTTCTACCCTGTCTTTAACCTGGAAAGGATGAAAAATAAGGAAACAGTAAGTTTCAGGCTATATTCTTCTCTGCTGTTGACCAGCTGAGTTCATGTCATACTGGCTCCCACCTCATTCCATAAAGTCTCCCAGCTGCCTTTTCTGAACTCCCCTTCTGCTTTAACTCTATACAGTCCATGGGCCAAGCAGGATTTGTATACAATTTCCAGAGAGTCACGGGATAGACTTCAGCATTTACTAACTTTACTTAAACTCATCATGGACCACTATAAAGAGCTATACAGAACTAACATGAGTCTTGGGTATTTGATCCAGGGTCTAATGTTACAGTTTCCAGCAAACACACAGTTTTGCTGAGATTTCTTTTACAGTAAAAAGGCAGAAAATTCTGCATTTGGCAATGCAAGTCAAATAGGTAACAGTAGACATTGGCTGTTCCATATGAGTTTGAATTTGTTGAATGTATATAACTGGAAGTAAGCAGCCTAAGACAACTCTTCATAGGAGTTCAGGTGGTATAAATAAAGTATAAACCATAAAAAATCAATGGATTTACTTTGATGTAAATGAGAGTAGAGCTAGACCTGGCATCTCTTAGAAGCAATGAAGCAGTGTTCTCCAACATCTTACCAGTATACAAAGAAGATGGCTCTGCCCATTCATATTGACATCCAATGAGTCTCTGCTAAGTGCTTTTCAGGGCAACTGCTATTTCACAGCTCAGTCAGAACAGAGTGATTTAACAGATTTTCTATTTAGCCATGTGCATGTGTCAGAGTTCAGGTAGAGAAGGAAAACAAGCTCATGCCTGCTTGTTGCAGCATCCTTTCCAGCCTCCTTCTGCATCAGCCTTTCAGAAGGCAAGTTATTGAGCCTTTTCCCATCCCAGCACAGAGAGACATACTGCAGTGGCCAAACTCTCATTTTCCTGTCTTCCAAGATAACATGATAGAACAAGATTTAAGAGTCTCTGCCTTTCTCTCCCCCTGACCTCCAAAAATCTAAGGCAAGGCATATCATGCCTTGTTTCTCTGAGTATGGGAGGCAGAAAGTGTCATTTTACTGTGAAAAGTCAATATTTCAATTTAAAATGAAAATAGTAAAGCAGATCAATAGATCTTGACTACTACACATTTATGAAAGCAGTCGATTTGTTTAGAAGATAAAGTTGGGAGGTTAGGCAGTAAAAGCACAGGCTAGGCAGGGGGCCTCCAGGACAGACCCTCTTGCTGCCTCAACCTGTAAATTTTGAGATTTCATAAAATCCTGCCCCCTCCAGCAAAATCAGATCATATGCAAGTAAATTAGAGCACAGAAGCACATGATGGGAGAGGCAATCAGCTCCTACATATTCACACAGGCTTGAATTTGGAGCAGCTCAGTTGTTGGTTCATGCATTAGGGGAATGAGAGTCATGTGCCTTTTCTGGGTCTGGGAATAAGAGAGTTGCCTGTGTGAAGACAAAGGAAGACAAGGCAAAAAGCTAGGAGCTATCCAGAGAGTCCTGAGGTACCTGTTTTCAGAAAACAATCAGTTCTGGGATGCAAGGGAAGAATTAAAAAACTCCCTGGAGGCCTATTGCAGCATTCAGTACTGTTCCTCATGGTGCCCAGTACAAATAAAATGTGAACTAAATAGCCCCATATAAAGCATATTCAAGCTTGCTTTTTCCTTTCCTTTACTTTTAGGTTTTTCTCTCAAGTCTTTTATCTTTGATTTCTGAATGAAATTTCTGACTTGCGTTTGTGATCAACTGTGCCAGCCATCTAAAGGTATCTTGAGAAAGAGACTCTTTTCAAGAGTTAGTAAACATGTGCGAAAGATTTTGGTCATAAATACTTCAGGGATGTTGTCAACAATAAGATGCAACAGAAATAGACAAGTTAAAAAAAAAAAAAAAAAGCAGGAGCAGTGTAACAGAGCCAACTGCGCTTCCTTCTGTCACACAGTCCTTCAGGTACCCTTCAGCGCAGGGCAATTCAGAGTATCCCAATAATCTCAGCTGCAGAAATAAGCTGCTCATCATATCTTCAAGCAACACAAATCTTCCTATGTTAATGGATGCAGTGCTAAAATCAACATTTTAAAGACATGTGCAACCCATATTTCATGAAGTATCATTAGGTAAGTAACAAAAAGATTTAAGAGACAGTCCCTAGCTAGAAAACACCACAGACTTAAGCCTATACATACAGTTTCTGAAACTACTATATGCTTTCTCTATCTGCAATGAAAGGACATCTCCATCTGCTCTGAAAAGGAGACCATAACTTGGAAGATCATAACAACAGTGTGCCCACATGAATGATAACAAAATCAAATGCTCAACCTGCCTTTGCTAGTAGTCTGGTATTCTGTTCCCACACATCAATCTGAATGCTGAAGGCATCCTTAAACCATCACTTCTCCTCTACCAAACAGGCTGGGGGGTTCATTGTCACTGGGCATCATCCTACAGCCGCTGCAGCAACAGGTGTGGCCCTGCCTGGGGAAAACAGTGTGGTCAAGCAGAAGGACCTTTGTGGGAATTCAATCAGCCTCACTGCAGTCCAGCATTGCTACAGCCAAAGGATAAAAACATAGAGATGCTACATCTTGTTTAACAATTGTCACACATGGAAGAACACTTTTTAACAGCAGAGGATCCTCGGGAAAGAGAAACCAGTCTCTAGGCCCCTCTAAGAAAGTATTCAGCATTCCTTGCTACAGTGCAGGTGTCCTCTCCTAAACAAATATTATTTAATTTCTGAAACCCACTAGATTTCTGCTTTGTATGAGTTTACAGAGACTCCCAAAGTATCCTTAATCAGTTTTGGAGTGGTGGGTTTATACGATGTTCTCTTTGTACCTGTGGTTTTGTTTGTCACTAATGGATGAGGCAGAGAGATTTTTCCTTCAGTTGTTTCATTCCACCCAAAGTTCTGGCTAAATAATGTACCTAAAGGACTCCTGTACCCTTATTTCCCCCTTTATCTGTTGTTATGGTGGAGCAGAAGTTCATTACTTCTGTCAAAGCTCCATCACGACTGAAGTCAGATAGGAGAGAGACGTGCTTACTATTAGGCAACACCTGTACACAAAAGTGGGTTTTGTACCAGGCTTTGGGCGCGGCAGAGCAGGTGGTCACTACCATGAGAACCGAAGTCTGGAGGACAGAGAGTTCCTATTCCACAACTAGGAGCACAGCTGAACTGAAATTTCCTTAGGCACCTGAAGAAACATCCATATTTAACGATCAGAATATCCTTGCAAGCAGTCTGGGAGGCCAAACGAGTGTCAAAATCCAAGACGCACATTTACATCCAATACATTTCCAGTGAATCTGGTTCATACATCATAATCCGAAGGCAAAGCACTCAGCAACTACTGCACTGCTCAAAGTAACAAATGACTTTTCTCAGGGTTTGGACAAGTAAATAGATGTTCTTATTACATGTTTATATGAATTATTGGAAATTATTTATTGGTTTGTTTTGTCATTAAAACTACAGGCTCTGAGTATCACTCAACTTCTGTTGTATGTGTTAAATTTTATCAGTCACATGCACTTTAATTTGGCTCTATTAATGGCTCCAGCTTCTTGAGTTTGAAGAGGCCACTGGGAATAATGCAAGGATCTATTTTAAGTCTATAGCTATTTTCTGTTTTGGCAAAGAAATAACTGGCAGTAAATAAATATCATGCCATTGTTTAGATACATGTAGATGATTCTGGATGACCTTATGGAGCCCAGCAAAATAGGAAGCAAAGAAAATCAGCAGCCAACATAAGGAATGAGCAAAGATGAGCATAATACCATTAAACACCTAGTTAATGGAAGTGTGACTTTATTGAGCTAACTTGAACAAACTATTTGATCACTTCTTCATGTGTTAACTTTTCAAACCCTAATCCAAAATTAGTTGCTATTGATGGACTTGCTCCAGATCTAGGGCCTGCTTCTTGAAATAAAACTATTCATGATATTTTATTCACAATACAGAAATCAGGCCATTTCCTTTTTTTTTTTTTTTTTTTTTTTTCCCCACATAGTTCAATTACTAACATCTGAAGTATATAAGGATGCATCTGGAAATCTAGGTCTTTGTGCATTACAGTACACCTCTTCTGTTTTCCTATCCTTCCAGTCTAGGGATGCACGGTGGCCCCGTCTCCACCCTGATAGGAAAGCCATATGATAACTCTTTTGCTACTCATTTTCTGTGCTGCTTCATCAGACCTCAAAAGCAGCCACAGTCATTAAGGCATCCAGCAGTGCCCAGGAGTAAATAACTATGGAAAAGGCTAAGAAACAAGGGTAGACTGCAACTTCCACAAATTATTCTCTCGAATTTGGGAGCCACCACTACCTTAGAGACATCACCCCACCAGGAGGTGGCATTTAGTTCTTGTGTTCTAAGAAATACAAACAACTGCCATATTCACCTTCTCCTGCCCTTTATGATTTTATAGACAGTCCCTTCTTTCCTCCCAAGCAACAAGCCCAGCATTAACACTCTTTAAAATACAGAAATCAGTTGACATCTCTCAAGCAAACCCAACATATGCTATCCCTTCCCCACACCAGTCCTTTGGTCCCACAACACAACACTGCTGTGCCAACACAACCATGGCCTTTTCAGGACCACCCTGTAAAACGTATCAACTGAGTCATCTGTGGTAAAAATGTCCTGCCATCCAAACTTCCATATGATGAGTCTCCAACCTAGCCACTGAGAGGTTAAATCCTGGTTTACATGAACTAGGCATCAGAAAGTGTGTGTACCATTCTGGATGAAGACTTCACAACCTGTAAGGCTATGGTTACCTTTTTTTCTGATCGGACCAGGCTATGGTCATCACATGATAACAGATGCATGAATTAAATTGCCACTTTAGTCTTTGAAAACCTTCTTGCGAAGTGGGACTTTATTTCCCTTCAGTTCATCCAGCTCCCACTGTACTCTTATTTCCACATAGGTCTTGAACCCCTACTTCACCAGTAACCCTCAAAACATGGGAGAATAAGAAAGTCTGAATAAAAATCTTGCTCATCACATACAGATAACTAAACCAAACTGGATGCTTTATCTTTTCGAAGTTTGCCTCATCTGCTGATAAAGTAAAAATAATTACAAAATAAATGTCTTACCTCTTTTCAGGCCAATTTAATGACCCATTAGTAGAGAAATAACTGGTTTAAAGATACAATTTTATAAGGGTGGATGTAAGAAGGAGCACATTAAGTAGGGGGGAGGGGTGTGAATTTATTCTGTTAAACAGTTTCTCTTTCACCCATTCCCCAGCTTGTCCTTATCACCACCAAGATTACATAAGTCTTTCCCCTTCCAGGAATTGGGCTTGCTTTAGCTGGTAGTGCTCCAATTAATGTTATCTTTATCTCTAGAATTGCTAGAATTCCTTAGAAATCCTATGTGGGATGATATTAGCTTATTTGGCCAATATTTTTAGATTATTTGTTTGTTTTCGCTCAGACAAAAATATTGAGGCCGTGATGCTATCTATCTAGTGCGTTGGAGCTGAGCTCACCACCTCTGCTCCAGAAGACACCAGGACTGGCAAGGGCTACCCACAGGACAAACCACCTCCTCCCGGGCTGTGCTGGTGACCTGCCCAGCGCAGCCATCACTGCTGTCATTGATGGTAGCACACAGTTCCCTTCCCACAACAGAGTAAGCTGTAGGGATACCTGAGCAAACGAAGTTCAGCTCTCAGTTATATGAGATTCTCCAGTGATAAATGCATAAGCCGCTTACACATTGTTCTTGTGCTCAGTTCTCCTCCACATCTTTTTTACTCTATTTCTCTACTTGGAGGTATTTTACTATATCCATTGCTACGTCATACTACAGAGAAAATCAGTGTTTAGCAGTAATCCTAAGAGTCAAAGCTCTCAAATACAAATCAAGAGTTAAACCTGCAGTAGGTACAAATTTGATATATCTCCATTGATTCTTTTGGATCTATGCCACTACTCTGGTATTCATCAGGATATCTAGTGGGAAAAATTACAGATGGATTGGTTTTTAATACTAAGCCATAGCAAAATAGTCCAGCCATATATCTCTTCCATGGAACAGTCTTCATTTTGAAACACAGATCATCAGCTTACTTTTAAAAAAAAATAATATAACAGCCGTTAAGTTCACTCACAGGTTACTTTCTTTTTTGCTACTAGGGTTTTGGGTCATTTGGTTGGATTTTATTTGTGGGATTTCTTTAGAAAGGTAATAATTCACAGATATCCACACCTTTCAAAAAATCACTCTGTGGTTCTTACAGAACTTGCTTTGCAAAATAAGGAACTCATCCCCATGTCCTGTCCTGGTGCTGGAGTTGCTGGAGTGGAAATCAGAGCTGTAGCCAGTACACTTTAAAGTTTTTTTCACTTAATAGACCACTTAGTTTACACAAATTGCATACTTGCTGGTTTTACCTAACCAAATTGAAAAAAACAAGCATCAACAAAAGAGCCAAAGTAAAATCCAAGATCGCATTCAGAAGATGAATGGCACCAAAATGTAGCTGTTAGTGGATGAAGAGCATTTCCACTTGCCTTCAGTGCAGAGTTCTCAATGTGACAGCTTCCTTTTGTTACTGCTGTGTATTGGCTTTGATTACAAACCACCGCAGAGCTGAGGACAAAGAAAAACTTCCACATTTCCCAAATTATTTCTGGAACACATGGAGGTTGAAAGGGCAGATTCTACTCCGCACCACACCCACCAGCCTGACACCAGTGGAGCTGCTCTATTGTGGGAGAGAAGGCTGGCCTGTGCAGGATTCACTGAGAGATTTTAAAGGAAACTTTTTAATGGCCAGGTTACACCAGTTTACCTAAGATACTACAGGGAAAGAAAATAATCAAATTCTGATTATACTGGGTAAAATTTCCCAGTTCAGCAGCTGTGGACTTGAGTTCTGTAGGAGATCTTTTTAATAGCAAGTGTGTTTTTCTCTACTGGCTATACTTCCTATATCTCTTTGCTCCCATGAAGCTGCATCTCGTCCCTAATCTCAAAGGACCATGTGTTCTTCCTCTTTAGCCTCCACCACCTCATTTCAAATATTCCTCTCCTGCTATAACTGTGACTATCAAGCAACTCCACAGCAGGCATGTGATCAGCACCCACGGGAACATCACAGCTCTGAAACCCCTCCTGATACTACACACACACGCAGTTTTCTCAATGCACTGCTTTTTTTTTTTTTTTTTTAATCTTCTCCTCCCCACCTTTCCCCAGGCTCTCTCCTTTCATATTTATTGCAAAACACCAGACTTTCTACAAAAAAGCAGGAAGAAAACAGAGTCCATTACTGAATGCAAGCACTGGTTTTATTCCTATGCCACTGGACCCCATATGCTCCTTGCATTTCACGCTCTCATGTAATGGAGGGTTCAGGTGTTTCTGATGTTGCTGCCAAGCACTAAAAGCAGAGTGATACAAATGTGAGCTAAAAAGGATCCTTCGATCCCTAACTGCAATTGCGGATAAAGCTGGGAATTCTCCAGCACATGCCGAGCAGCTGCTGCTGAGAACAGGCTCCAGGGATGTACTTTGGTGCATTCCTGGCCTGACTTAGTGCCTCATGCTAACTCAGTTTTCAACCACAGTCATTCCTGTATTGGCTCTTTATTATAGCACCGTAAAAATAAAATGTTTGGACCATACTGAAACTTCCTCTTAGCTGCCACTCTCATTTGCATAGCAGGCTACTCGTCTGTATAATGGGGTAGCAGTTGTTTCCACCCTATTGCTTCTCTGATTTTCCTGTCAGATTATGTTTCCAATCTAATGATCTTCATACATCTCTAGTACAATTAACAGGGTGGTTACTTGATCTCTGAATAGCAAACATTGTACACAACTCAGCAGGAGTTGAGTGGAAGAAGCAAAAGATCTTCTGGACTTCATCTTGTTAATCAACTTGCTAACTGGGATAACACTGAATTTTAATATCAACAATGTACCTAAGTATTTTTCTTGCATTTTTATGTTTCTAAAAAAAAGTCATAGTATTATGTTGTAACAGTTAGGAGAATATATGTTTTCATGTGATTAACAACTTTGTAGATATCTATGTACCTAAAGGGAATTAATTTGATATGTGTTTTAATTTGGGTATTAACAGGCTTTTCAGCATTTAATGGAATGATATTTTACACAGATATTTTTATGGTATGTCACACATTTTTGGTTTTTTTTTTCAATTTCTTAATAGAATGGATGGGAAAATAAACAACTATAAGCAAGACATTACAGTCCTCACAACTATAACACTCTCTGGCTTGTGAAAATGCTCAGCAAATGTGGATTCCCCATTCCAGAACTTGCTCAGCAACACACTTCCAAAATATGTTCATTCTTGTTAACACCACTGATTCTAGTCACTCCTGTAAAGGCCTTCTGAATAAAATATTAAGAAAAATATATACTTACATTTTTATTTGATGTTTACTTTACAGTTTTGGACCTCAACAGCAGCTCTGAGGCAACAAATACTTTCCAAAATCACCTTTAAACAAAGACCAACAAAAAAAGCTTCTGCAAACAGAAACTAAAACGCAGTTAGATGAGAGTTTGTGTGTGAACCATGACTGTCTTCTGTAATACACAATCTTTTAATAACAGTCCTCAGTGTTTTCCCAACTGCATATAAGAGTGAGACCCTCAAGGCAAGGAAAAGATTTGGTGCGTTAATTAATGTCAGCTATATCTAAACTGGGGGATGCAGGAACACTTCTAAGCTGAGTTTGATCTTGTGGTTGCAATCTGACTTATATCAAGGTGAATTTAAGATATGCAGAAGCCACCCTGCCTGGATGTTCTGTATCCATACAAAGGACACCTGCGTGAGTATGTTGGAAGACACTCCCACCACCCTACTCTGACCAGACCTGGACAACAGGGACTCAGGCCTCAGGTCAGCCTATCCATTCTTGATGAGGATTTCAAGCAACGTCCTCAATATCATCATGATATTAATCCTTCAAAGATGCTGCAGTACAGTAAAATTTTGGTTTTGCCAGAAGTCCAGAACAAAAGACATTTTACAGATTATCTGTATTGTCTTGGGCTGTCCATATCTGTAAATAGATAAAGCAGTAAAGATGCTTATAAAAACATTATTGAAAAAATTAGGATCAAGTTGCTTTTCACCGTGACCAAAACCATACTGTAAATGAATTAACTGTATTTAAAAAGAGAAATGCTGATGAGAGTTCAAGTGAGATATGGTCTGAGATTTTTGGCCTGGCCTGCTTTTGTTTTCAAAGAATTGTGTTTGCCTCCCAGAGTAGGTGAGGAGTAGGAATGTGGAGAAGAGTGATCAAATTTCATCAGAAAAAGTACTGAGGAATAAAAGCAGCCATTACATTAATCCTCATCTTCAGAAAAGTTCTACTTCATGTCAGCAGTTGGTAAAGGCAGTGGGCAAAAGGTGACAACAGGGTAATCTGCCCTTTCCATGTCATTAAGCCTCTTGAGAAATCCACTATCCTGATCTCTACAAGATTTAGACTTTTAACCCTTCAGCTGTTGTACAGGAGTTACGCTCTTTTTCAAAGAAGGAGAAAATCATGTTTTCCCCATCTGCAAGCTGGCTTGGCTCCCTGTTAGCATCCTGATGGAGATTTCTGTCAACAGTTGTGCTCACCCTTCACTTTTGACTTGCAGGTAGAACCTCCGAGTCTCTGTCCCAGAATCAATTCTCTTCTATCTTGGTGGGGAGATTTCTGACAGCCATCTAGAAGTTCGGCACCTCATCCAAACAGATGGCCCAGGCATATGCAGTGGGGTTCACCCCACCCCAACCTAAATGTCCAAGATTGCTTAACTCCAGAGAGGCCTCCCTCTTTGCACTGATTATAGAGCAGCATAGACCTGCAGCTTTTAGACAGCTAATGCTAGATTAAATGAATCCCACCTCCCCAACTTTTGTGATCTTCAGACAGCCTCCAGCCACTCTAGCTCCATTTTGTCTTGAGCATCCTGACCACTGTATACTGGGAGCAGACCGTACCTACATTTTTTAAGACGCCATGGCACTACAGACCAGTGTGCCAGCCATACCATCTGCCTATTGAACCATGCTTGAAGTGGTCCTGAGTGAATGTACAAATCTCTGCTCACTTTTTAGGCTATTTTTATACAAAATTTACATCAGAGTAACTCTAACACCTTCATTAATATTATTGGATGTGCTGAGATTACTCCTGACCTTTACTAAAAAGAACATAAGGCCAACAAATTTTTGAAAGAGAGGCTCAGCAGAACCTGTTTTCATGAAAGTCATATCTATAAAATCCCTACTGAAAAACAGAGCACTCACTGACTTGAAAGCCTTCTGATTCTTAAACAATATCCCAATCCAAACAAACTGATCTTTAAACTGGACCTTGCAATTCCTTTTGCAAAATAAGCCCTACCGTTGAGGTACATCTGTTGAGCATGGAGTCAGATTATTTTTTCTGTCAATGAGTATTTCAGTAAATTTGCAGGTGAACTCCGTAAACTCTGGTGCAATTTAAAGGCTGCACACTGAATATGCTCTTCTCAGCCCCTGCCAAACTCCAGCTCACTGCAGGATTAACACATACATAACATTCAAGCTGTAGGATATCTCTGAAAGGACAGTTCAGCATAGTCCTTAGACCACAGTAGTGCCATAACACACATTCTAGTCACATCAACCACATCAACCTCACCCACAATTAAGCACAAGTGAACGAAAACTGGAGAGGGAGTGAGCTAGTGACCTAGTTGCCTAGACCCTCCCCAGAGACAATAAAGGGAGACAAGCACTGCACCAGGGCAACACATCTTGCATGGGACGGGATGGGAAATATCCCTCTGGAAGTGACTATTCACTGTTCCCTGTGCAGGGATTGAAGACAACTATTTCAGGATAGACCTCTGACTTTTAGATGGCTAAAGTCTGTCAAGATGAAACCCATCCATCGCTGGACAGGAGAAGCTCACATTCCTTTTCTTTTTTTTTCAGTCAGCTTGTTTGTCTTTACCCTGAAATGAACTGCTATTAATCTCAGAGTAGAGTTGTGGCTGAGAAGTAGTTTGTGAATCTGCTTTTTATCTTTATCACCTTTCAGCTCTCATTTGCCAGCTTCCAGATCTACCCAGGTCCCTGGCCATGACCATATGCATAGACATGCTACCAGGCATGCCAGGACTGTCCTCAAGATAGGGAGGTCAGCCACCAAGCTGCATAGACACAGCCTGTGGCATCTCACTAAAGCAAGGACAGTAGAAACTTTATATTCCTGGAACGGCTTTGCATCCTTATAAGAATATCTCAAATAGTACATATTTTCTTGGGGTTTTCTTCTTGGGAGACTACTCTGTTTTTATTCACTCATGAGAAAGGGAAGAAAAATAAATGCCATAGTGATAGGACGTGAAGTATACGTGATTTGGCGAACACTGTCAGGATGCTGAACTCAAGTACTACTGGAGCCATAACATTTACTAAGCTTTATATTCAGAGCAATACCCCAAGCTCTATTTTCTCTGTATTATGTTCGTCTTGGTTATTAATAGCCTATATGACACCCACATGACCAAATAAATCTGGCCACTGTGGAGGACCTCATGGAAGTGGCTAGGTTGTTCTGTGTGTGGGCTGAGTTTATGAGCAGGTTTTGAGGAAGCTGTTCAGGGGTTTCACCACCCTCCAGGGAAGTGTCTCACACAGCAGCTTTTGGGGTAGGAGGGAGAGGAGAGAAGCAAGACCCCCTGTGTGACAGCAATGCCTCTGGCCACTGCCGGCCTGGGGCCAGAGTGGATCTGGGACCTTTGTGATCCAGTCCTGGTGCCTAAAATGCCTGGTCCTGCGGCACAGGGGGAGCAGTCTCTACCCCTGAGAGACAATTTCATTGTTTGTAATTTTACTGCATTCTGTTTTGAAGTAGTGAAAGAGTAAGACAAGATGGTAAATAAAATCTGGAGTTGCTTATTCAGTTTTTATTTTTTTCAGTTTGTCTCCTAAAAACTAAGGGCAAGTTAGTCTGTTAAGGGCTTGGATCATTAGGCTTTTACATTTTTTTTTTCTTAGCAGCAGAGTAGATGCCAAAGTGTTAATAATATTCCCTACTAAGGTTCTAAAAAAAAATATTTTTTCTGCATTTTTTTTTAACTTTACCTACAAAATTGGTAATGGAATTAAAAAATGGTCTGTACTTTGCATTCCCCCAAGAGACCTTGGCTAAGTACTACTTCAGATAGTGGCAAAACATACAAGTAACTTGCTAAAGGGACTATCCCAGCACTGAATTTACTGCAGAACAAACAAATGTGACATAAGCAAATAGGTGAACTCCTGAAAAAGGGCTGGGCAGGGTAAAGCCTTGAGGTTTTTTTCATTGGTTTCTCTGGTTCAAAAGGCTTAATATCTCAGCAAAAAACTAGCAGTGCATGGCCAGGCAGTAGCAACTAGCCATGTTAACTAAATAAGCAATTTTAAACCATTCAATCAAGCTAACCAAGGGGAGCAGATGAAAAAAAGTATTTTTAAAAGTTATTCCATGCACTTGAAGTGTCTTTTTTCATTCCTCTGGTCTCCAAATTCCAGGACACGTCTTTGCATGTCACCAAAATCTAGATGAAATTGCAAAGACTGAAATTCTCTGCTGGGGGTTTAGGTGGAAATTCAGTGGTCATAAACCCTGAATGGGCTGCTACACCAGAGGAATTTCGTTCAGAGAGTTCCATTGCCATTTTACTAAGTATATTTTATTTACATTTTGTAACTATATCTTCTGCCTGCACTACCGAAACCTCTTAGCAACTTTTCAGCAATGAATCTCCTGTAAAATGTGCTTTTTAAAGCTTCCTGAAATGAGCTCTTTACACTGTATATATTAGAGAACTAATATTGTACTAAAACTGTCTTTTGACTGCAAATTTTTTGAAGGGGCAGGAGTGCATTCTTCCTATGCCTCTCGATGGTACATATCTCTGAATCATCCATCATTTGCAGATCAGCAAGGTCATCACCAAAATGAAGAAATAAGAGTTTTAAATTGCAGTCCTACCACCTGAGGAATACCCTGGCTTTAAGACTTAACAGGGTGTTTGCATTCCTGTCGTATAACCTTGCACATCCTTTTAAGGCTAAGGCTCTGTCTGAAATATGGCATTCTGCAGGATTAGCTATACGGATCACAGCATGGCTGATGTATTGATGAAGCGGCATTTTCTTTGTACCTTTTATGTTAGAGGATCAATCTGATGCTGGAATTTTACTGTCTGAAGTGTATTTTTTTGACAGTTCAGATGAGTAATGATCATGTCCTCTAAGAAGCAAGTTAAATTGTCAGTAGGTAAAGGCACAAGTGTATGCCATGTTGTTCTCCCATTCAGATAGGCTTGGTTGGACTGGCCTCACTGCCCCAATATGATCAAACTGTACTCATAGCCATATAAATGTCAAGAAGAAATAAACTAATTGTATAATGTGATGAAAAGGCAAACATTTCTGTGTCATGGTAACATTCTATGAATTATAGGTTGTGTATGACTTAAAAATTGCTACTTTTGGAGGTGTTTTATATGGGAAATACACAAAAATATAATTTATAGGTATTTCAGATTAAATTAATGAAAAATATGAATCCATGTATATAAATAGCACAAAGTTAAAACAGGGGCTTCTGGAAATTCCTAAGAAATGAGCTTCTCTCTCTGTATTAATTTTTCTGTGTATTCTGGAGTAGGTTTCTAAAGGCTAGCACAACCAGTAGGTTCAGCAGTGGCCATCTCTAAACCCACTCAGGTAGAGCATTATGCTATGTTCAAATAGGTTCAGATACATTCTACTCAGCTCTGTTCTTGGCACCTGGTATCCTGAGAGACATTAATACTGATCCTTTTTAAGGTTTCCTCTTCATTCTTCAGTCCCATACTTTCCATGTCCTTGTAACTGTCTGCCTTTTCCAGACCTCAAGACAAAGCATCTCTTGAATTTGGCAGAAGACAATAGAAACCTGTAGTTGCTATTACTGCAGAATGTTTCCTTTACCTCTAGTAAGGAGCAGGCAGTATAAAACTATATCAGCAAATCTGTTCTGTTTCAAACTGAGTCTGTCTTTCCTTTCTCTTGGTGATATTAAAATGTACTTAAACACCATGACTACAATATCATATGGTTAATAATAATATTTTTCTACTGAGTACTTAAAATAAAATATTTTCTTCCAAAACACAACAGAGAATGTATGCTGGACATATATGCTTCTTGTACATTTAAGCAGTATGTACTTACTCCAGTCATCATACAAGACCCAATACAAAAGTAGATACCACTGAAAATCAACATCTGCTAAACATTGCTTCATTACATTAGCCGAGTGACAATTTTTTACATGCACAAGGACTCAGATATGCTATCTAGTGTAATAACTGATGGTAAATATTTATAAAGACCATCCTAAAAACAAAACATATCTGTAATATTTCCTCCTCACCCTTTTTCTTTCCTTTATCTCTACTCTCTCACTGTCCCAGACACCTCCATTCACCCCTCATGGATCTCAAGATCCTGTTCTGACCTGCTTCCTTTGCACTTTTTGAAGGGGGTTGAATTTCACCCACTTTATATCGCATACTTTGACACTTGGGTGCTACAATAGAAGATGGAAAGTAGGCAATGCATATTCACAGCTCCTGAAACAAAAGAAAGCAGTAAAAGACATTAGAATTGTAAAACATGGCAAGAAAAACACATTATTCCCCAAGGGAAAGGAACTATTATTTTTATCTTTGTGTGGAAGAAGGTGATGCTGCAGTCACCTAACACACTGATAAGATTAAAGGCTGCTGATATTATTCTTTGGAAGCATTCTGAAGATGAAAAAGGCACATGACAGTCATATGATGAATACAGAAAGGTGTCAATAAAAACATCTGCATAGTTCCCACCCTAGCTTGTAAGCCTACTGGCAAAGTACAGGAGTTCTTTTACACAAGGTAATTCTTGAGCTGTATTCTGTTCAGCTGTACCTTCGTAACTCCTGTACTGAGATAGCTGCTAATTGTATGTACTCCTGTAAGCCAAACTGGAAACGACAAATGTGTATTCATAGCTTAACCTAAATAAGAACTAGTAAACTCACCCAAAAATCACAAAGAAGTCAAAAACCATTGTTCAAGCTTTTGAGGCTGTCCTGGTTTTGTCTGGGATAGAGTTAATTTTCTTCCTAGTAGATGGTACAGTGCTGTGGTTTGGATTTAGTGTGAGAATAATGTTGATAACATACTGATGTTTTAATTGTTG
This sequence comes from Tyto alba, assembly GCF_018691265.1. Lineage (NCBI taxonomy): Eukaryota > Metazoa > Chordata > Aves > Strigiformes > Tytonidae > Tyto > Tyto alba. The sequence continues at coordinate 20,174,075 of NW_024881282.1, read as the reverse complement.
CTAAGTAGCGCTTATCCTAAGTTAAGGATTTTTTCATTTCCCATGCTCTGCCAGCAAGCAGGTGTACAAGAAGCTGGGAAGGAGCATAGCCAGGACACAAACTATCCAAAGGGATATTTGATACCATAGAATGTCACGCTCAGTATATAACTGGGGGGAGTTGGTTGGGGGGTGGATTGCTGCTTGGGCATCGGTCAGCAGGTGGTTGTGCATCACTTGCATTTTCTTGGGGTTTATTTCTCTCTTTTTAAAATTTTATTTCTCTTCATTATTATTATATTTTATTATTGATATTGTTATTATTTTATTTTAGTTATTAAACTGTACTTATCTCAACCTATGAGTTTTATTTTTTTTTTTTCCAATTCTCCTCTCCAGACCACTGAGAGGGGGGAGGAGTGAGTGAGGGGCTTAGCTGCTGGCTGGAGTTAAAGCACAACAAGGAGATAACCAGACACTAAAAATATTCTTAAGATTTTGTTCTGATTTTTATGTTAAGCCACACAGAAATAAAGAAATTATAATTATAAAGATATATTAGGTAAAATTGAACATATTTCAAAAGGAGAATAAACCAAAACATATCTGTAAAATACTGGTTTTATTGTGCTACATTTTTAATATCTAAAAATAAAGCCTTGTTTATTCAATTTTGAAGATAACATTGACTCACCTACCACGCAGCAAACCAAAGATTTCTCTATTGTGTTTGTTTTGCAGAAGTGACTTGCAAAACAAGAAGTCCCTTTAGTGGCAATAACATTCTATAATCACGGAAAGACTGTCATTTTTCAGATTGGGAACATAAAATAGCACTTTATGTTTACTGTGTTCATACTCATAAATGTAAGTACCCTGGAGTGGAATATTTGAAAGGCTTTACCTATAAGCTGCCTCATATGGAATTGCATGTGTTCCTTCGTCTGATATAAATAGCTTCTGCTTTCCCCTGGGTTGTTCTTTCCTCTACTTGGCTTCACCCCTTCTGAGGTCAGAGATGTATTGTGCTGATCTCTGCGTGATGAGGGAGGTCAGCCATGGCCATTTGGAGATGCAGAAGCTGGCTCTGTGCATTAATCATATTGTAAAGAGAAAGACAGCTTGTCTCTCATCTTTTATTAAAAATTCCCACTGATTTCAGTGAAGCTTCTTGTTAACAGCAGACACTTTAGAAAAATGCAAGTGGAATAGACCTGTTGCTTCTATTGAGACTACATCTCCTTGAGACAGTGAGATATGCCCCTGAGGTGCCTGGTGATATGTTTTGGCTATATAGCCCTGCACCTCCAAACATTTCTGAGTAATAATATGGGGCTTTTTTAATTTCTCCTGATATCCTGTGAGAACAAATGCAGAAGCAAATGAACTGAGCTAATAGAAAGATCATTAGATTCCTTTAACTCCTTCCAGTCCAAGCCTTTCTCAAGCCAAAATGGTCAGCCAGCCAAAAATAAGAGTTGCGTGACTGTAATTGTATAGCATTTGTACCATGATGTGGGTTGACACACAGGAAAGGCCAAGTACACTGAAAGCAGAAGAGAGGTTTTGAGATACAGGTAATAGGAGACCAGGAGAGCTGAATTCAGTTCCTGTCTTTGCTACAGGCTTTTTCTGTGACATCAGATAAATCACCTCGTTTCCCTGTGCTCTGGTTCCTAGACATAACATCAGGATAACACATGAGGAGGTTCACAAGGAGAAGGGGTGAGCACAACACAGCCTGCAGTTTCCCATTAGCATCTTGTCACCCTGCAGCTCACACACCCAACAAGTAACACTGTGCTTGAATCAAACTCTGCTTTTTTTTCTTCTGCCCTCTGCTTGCCTTGTTCGCCCAGCAGCAGGTCCATTTGGGCAGTGGTCAGCCCCTCCTACGTGCAGTGCCACGGCAAGGTCTCGCAAGCACCATCATAGCGTACACAATGAAGAGGACCTGCACAGGGGCCCATCTGAAGGCTATGTCATGACATGCCTGCCCTGCTCCTATAGGTACACACAAGCACCATGTTCGAGTTGTTTAGTGATGTAACAAATCACTGAGCAAATGCAGATGCTCAGGGTGGCTATAGCAGTGTACACTACACAGAGCAGAGCTGTGAAATAACTTATTCAGGCTTGGCTGATGTCACTACACAAGCACCACTGCATCAGAGTCATTAGTTGTTAGCACCAGGCAGACAGTTCCCTTCTCCCAGCAAAATGTTCCAGCTCAGAAAATAGGTGTGGGGGTGTGGAATGGGCAGTTGAATCATAAGTCAATAGCAGCCAACCCAAGCTTGCAGGTTTGAAGAGTCATTGGCCAAAACATATTCCTTAGGAAAACTGCAGCCCTGAGTGCTCAGAAGAGGAAAATGCATGCACACCCTCAGCACGGGGGACAGGGCTTGCCTTGCAACCTATGGTGTGCTTGCGAGTACATGGGAATGAAATTCAACTGATGCACACCATAGTCGTCTCACTTATTTAGCTGGAAAAGCAGCATTCAGACTAATCTTCCTTAGAGACTAGTTACAAGGAAAGTTTCAGCTTGTAGTGTTGTCATTTTGGTTATGCACATGAAAAAGAAACAACTTTATTTCAAGTGTTCAGCACCTGCAGCTTCTACTGACTTCAGTGGGATTTCTGACTGCTTGACACTTTTGAAAATCAAACTTGTCATTTCACAGCAGAAAAGGATTCTTTTTTGCTTCCTTATAACCAAAACTTCTGTATAAATCATACACAAACTAGAAAAAAAATGCTTCAGGTCCAAAATCATGCAGAGAATTTTCAGCCAAAAAGGACAGTTATCAGCATATACAGATATTTGTCAACATCTTCACTTACACTGCAAAATGGTGTTCCACTGCCGTACAAAAATAGAAATGATACAAGTATGATTATTACTATAAGAAGTTATTGCAGTTGTATTAAGTGATTACAACACTTTGCAGATTGTTAAAGAAGTTTTAACTTCACCTCCTCACTAGTCTCTCCAGGATTTTTTGTTTTGTTATTCTTTCAAGTAAGTACAAACTGTTTTTTGCCTTTTACAGGCCCTAATGTTCACCTCCATTTTTATATCTCTCAAAAACAGCAACTTCTGATTTAAATGGCTCTGAGCAGGCATTCATAATTGAATTCCACTACAATTTTTGAATAAAACCACAGATAGGCTGTTTGTTTTTTCAAGCTAAAATTAGTTATAGCCATCAATACAAACGGTCTGCATACATTCAGGGTTGTGTGGTGGGCTGCCCACAGCACCCGCATGGTGCCAGATACAAACTTAAACTAGTAATTTGGAAGGATTTCAACATCAGCCTTCCCGATTTCCCTGTCTAGGGATTTTCTGAGTAATTAAAGAATGCCCAGCTCATGCTGGAGGCCACCAGTGCATTAGCTAGTATCAACATTGACCTTTGGAAAACTATGGCTACCTGTATTTAATGCCTGTATTCCATGAGTTGTGAGAGGGTGACAGGGCTCACGGTTGGGAATAAGAAGCAGTTGCCACACACCTTGCTATTAGTGAAGGCTTTGCAACTTCTTCAGGGGATGATCTCAAGCAAACTGGGAATACACTAGAGGAAGCTATTGTAAGATATATGAAAGTTTTATTGGAAATGCTACCTTCAGAAAGCAGTTTTCCATAGTGCTCTATCAAAATGAAAGCACATCCTACAGCAAGGTCTGGTAGTGCTCCATATTTTCATGAGAGATATGGGCAACTCAGTATAATGTGTGAGTTTGCAGATTCTATCAAACTGTCAGAGGCTGCACACCTGTTAAAAGACAAACATTCAAAAGTATCTTGAAAAATAGGGAAAACGTAGTCTTGAAAGAATAAGATGCAGACCCAGAAGGTACAAAGTTAGAGAGTTAAGGAGTAATAGCAAAAGTTCCCCAGAAGAATATCTGCAGCCTACAGCAGCTCACAAGGTGAACACTAGTGAACAGTATCATGCTGATATTAAAAAAAAAAATAAATAAATACAATGAAACACACTGTCGAGTTATGTGTAAAACCTTAATTTTCCTGCAGTCCTCAGTAAACCTAAGTGGGAATGTTCTGTATAGTTCTCAGCCATAAAGTTCAAGGAAAACATGGAGCAGTGGAAAGACCTCAGAGGAAAGCAATGAAAATCCCCAGAGGCACATGGTCTATGAAGGACAGCTGAAGGAAATTGGGCTGTTTAGGAAGAAGTCTGGAGGGAGATCTAATAACCATCTTCTAAACAAAAAGGTAATTGTGAAGAAGAAGAAAATATATTGATTTTCTTGTCCAGCATGGAAAAATATGAAAGAAAAGTCAATGAAATTCAGATAAAAGGCTGGGAAGTTCTTTCTAGTGAGAAAGTTGTTTAAGTCAAGGAACAGACTGTCCTGTACAAGGGTCTGGGATCTCCCCCACTGAAGTATCTGGAAGGAGACTGGACGTATGTTTTCTAGGAATAGGGCAGACCCTGCCCTCGGGTGAGGGACAGAGCTCTCCATTTTGTTCTCCACGGTTTCTGTGGATGCCCAAGGCATTCCCAGGTGGCTGACAATGCACAGGAAAGAGTTAAAAACTCAGCTTCCAATGACTTTTAATTGTATGTTACTCTCTAAAACCTGACAGCAACCCCTAAAATTAAACCCTACTGCAAGTCTATGAACTGCTCCATACTCCACTCCCTCTAGGTTGGACTTCATTCACTGTGACTTCTCAATGCAGTTGTGATCCAAACCTCCCTGAAAAATATATTTGCATTTCACTCTGCAGATCCTTAATAAAATAAGCCCATATGTTTGTATGGCTTCATGAAGCAAGCCTTAGACTAGTATCTTCCATCACCATTAGATGACTTTATCAGTATCACTTCATTATATCTAGTTTTTATCATTATAATTGAAAGCACAATTCCTTGGATGAATGTATGCATGGTTACCTTAACAGACAGTTCATAACTTCTTATGAAAAATTTAGGTGGGAAAATGTTCTTCCAGGAAATCAAATGCCTTCAAACAAATAAAGCAATAATAGCATCACAGGAAAGAGAGCAAAAGCTGGAAAATTAAGTGCACAGGGAGAAGATAACTTAGATCCACTTCACTTCCGCTGTGAGAGAAACTAAGCATAGACCATCATGAAAATCCTTCTGCATCAAGGATACCCAGACCAAGGTGCAACCAGGGGAGAAAGGAGAATAAAAGAGCCAGCATTGCCAGTGGGAAGATAAAAGCACGTGAAAAATGACATTAGGTCACTACCATTTATTATTGACATGTTTTCTTTTAAAAAATATCACCTTCTTATTTGGAAAGAGCCTAGGAATTAACAGTAATGCTTATAGCCTTGGAGCTGGGAGGATGAGAAAATGAGGAAAGGAACAGAGCTGGGGATGTGGGACAAAGTCCTCAACAGGGATGTGGGTGAGAGAGAGTCAGAGCTGTGGCTGGGGGGGAGGCACACACACCTCCCTCCCAAGGGGTGACGGCAGTGTCCAGACTCCATCACTGTCACTAGGCAGCCTGATCAGGGCTGGACAGGTGAAAGCACAAAATAAAATTAATTCATCAACCTAATTTTCTCTTAGCAGCTGATACACTGTTCACTAGGAGAGTGTGGTGATTAAGGTACTTACATAAGCATTTATAAAGACTGGTATCTAAATTATTACAAACCGGTAATTTTGTTTCCAGGTAGGAAAGGGTAGGTAACTATTAAACTGAGAAACTATGATCAAGCTTTCATGAAAATGTCCTCATACAAGTTGAGCAATACTTGCAAGATACACACCACACCTGTTAGCAGGTGGTTGTCTGCTGGAGAGGGGCTCGATTCTCCTACCAGTCAGTAAAAATAGCCATTTCGTATCCTAAACTTACATAAAGATGGGACCATGGGAGAACAGACATCAAAAAATCGTGTGCTGCCATGTGTGTTATTTTCTTTTAATTTCTTGTGAGAATAGCTAAATTCCCATAGAGGTATAAACTCTTACCCATTTGGACTTCTGCAGTAAAGAAGGACATGTTAACATGATGTGCACCTTCTCCCCAGGGCAGGGGAATGCACCTATTCATGCTCCAGTTCATTGGCAGCTCCCAGCACAGCAAGCCATTTCCTATCAGCTCTGACTCATTTCGGGAAGAAGTTTTGGAAATGTTTTCTTACAGACCCTGAGAAGGCATTAATCGATGTAACCCCCAGCAGGTACACCCTGCAGGTCCTGCTCCGTGCTCAATCTGCGGAGGCACAACCCAGGGAGAGCAGGTACAGCCACAGCACAAACAGGAAAGACGGTTATCTAACACCTCAATGTGCTGTGTCCCACTAGGGAATAACAAACTCCCTGAGGGCCCCTAAGGTTTGCCCCCCAGCAGCCCCCTTTAGCACATACACCTTTGGCAGCACCTGCCCACTTCTATCCTGCATCTTTGTCATTCACCTCCCTCACTACAACGTGGTGCAGGCAGGTGGCTGGAGGGGCTCCAGGTGGGAGACACTCAGACACCTCCCAAGGGGTGCCTGAAGGCCACCTCAGTGAACTGGACACGAAGGACATGAGCTTTCAGTCCCCCAGCTACTGTTTGCAGCTCCAGAGCAACAGCTCATGCTGTTTAGCTCGAACAGTCCCTGTAAGCCTTGTACATCAGTAGAGACAAAGCCCTGTATTATAGGTGTTATTCTGCTCCGGCTAATGAAAGAATACCCTACGTAGCTTCACTGCATGATCAAAAGCTTTTAAAAAATGCAGTCTCTAAAATTCCATATAAAAGGACCTTCTTCTGTACTTCATATTAGTGTAAGTGAATTTTCTTGGTAGTTTCGTTAATAAGATTGATATGCTATTTTGTTAACTGTCCCAGAAAGACTTGCTCAAATAATGCAAAAAGGAATGAGCCAAAATCTTTGAAGATCATAACATGTTTACTTACCTGTTTCTGTACATCTATAATATTAACCATCCACAACTACTCAAGTTCCTCCTTGTTTACATGTCACCTTGCTGAACACGATGCTGTATAAGGAGCACGATCTGTTCAGCTACAGGATGACATGTTTTGAGAGCCATGCTACTTGTTATGCTACAGTTTGAAATGTTGCCATCATCCTGTCTGGCTGCAGAAGAGAATCAGTTGATATGGTCAACCAATACTCAGCTGTCTAGTGTTGAGTGCATTAGTGCTGGGTAACAATGTCCAAATAGTTTATTAACACAAGCCATTAATAACTAATTGGATATCCAAGTCAGTTTGTAAACGTTTCATTTGTAGAAATAAGGCTTATATTTGAAATTGCTAACATTTACAACAGGTAATGTGAGTTCCATTCTCAGCCACTTTCCACAGACTCTGGATTCCCACTGATTCATAGCTCAGTGTATTTTGTTTTACATTTTTTTGGTAAGAACCACAAGAGAAAGGTATTTATGTGAGATAAGGTACCAAATGGTTAAAATCTAAATGGTTCTCTGTCCCATAGTGAAGATTAAGTGGTGGCTAATTTTCAAAGGCTGCAAGCAAAATATTCCATACTGCATGAGCTGCACCTCAAAACCCAATTAATACTAATGCAGTTAGATCAGACTTTACAGAGCCCTCCAGTTGCTCTCCTCTCCCTTTTCATATGCAAAGCATGTAATTCCTGAAAGTCAGCTAAGACACCAAGAGACATTACCCTTTGGTAAACTCCCAAGGTGCTATATGGGGAAAGTATTTATACTTGAATATACAAACTCAGCAAATCTGCGAGTAAATTGTGAACTCTGGCGCAGGGAAGCCTCATGATGTATTAATTTTATGTGACAGGATAGTACAGAAATTTAATGAGCTTCTACTGGAAACATAGGAACCTCCATTTAACCCTGGGTTGGGTAGGTGGCTGATCCTGCCATGTATCTAACCCAGCAGCCACAGTCTGAAGAGAGGCAGTAGTAAATACATCAGAGGCAGGTACAGTTAGTCTTATTGTAAGAAGTTATAAAGCAGAACACCAAAGAGAACATTTCTTCCTAGCCATAATCATATTTGTATAACTGTAAAGACTTTAAAACACCCAAAATCCAGAGACCGTAGCAATAGGGAAATACATTCTTTGTATGACAGTGTTTAAGCATTTAATCTTATGCAAAGATGCCAACATTCTAAAATTATTTTTACAAGTATATAGAGGTGATTACTACTTACTAATGTCTGCAGGATTTTTCCACAAGGGGAACTTTGGCTAAGCAAATTAATTCCAAAGTCCAAAGTATGTAACAAACGATTAAACAAACCAGTGCAATGCCACTGTGAGATTGGTGTTGGCGTTAGGATCATCACTGATAAACCCAGCTTTATCATGCTGAAAAACCCTTAAAGAAAGAAGATTGGCTTGATGATTTTGCAAATATTTGCATTAAAATGAACATTACTACTAAGAAAATTGTTTTGTTAATTTATTCCAACTTGTAAAATCCTTTAGGTATTAAAATGTAAATATTTACCGAGCCAGAAGTGCTCTTCCTAAGTCTCTCTTCAGACAAAAATACCCTTATATAACTGTTGTTTGTTATATAAAAATAGGAAGCACATTGGAACATTCAGCAAATTGCTCTCATTTACCCCAGTGCAGCCCAGCAGGTTATGCCTCAGCATAAAAACTTTAGACAGCAACTGGCAGGAGATACTTCACTGCATTTGTGTGACATTCTTTAAGTGGGTTTCATACATTACAGTTTCATGCAAATATATCCATGTATAGCTAATTCTGTGGTATACATAAATGTTTGAGACTCTGCGAAGATTAAAGGGATACCGCTAACCTCACTCTTGCCTTTAGCTGGAATATTTCCTCATTTTTTGAAGCTTTTATGTATTTTTTCTATAATTTAAGAGCAAAAATAATTAAAATGGCTCTTTTTCTGTCAACTCCTTGTTATTTGAATGCTAGCAGCCACAAACATATTCTAGCAAGTGAGTAGCCTTGACATTGTGATACTAAGAGTCTTAAAATAAAGGAGAAAGGAATAAAATAACCCCTTGAACCTCATTTCAATTCAAAAGAGAAAAAAAAATCCCAGGCTTGTTAACATAAATAGTATGTGCAAATATGCATAAGACAACAGCCCCTTGGTAACATTTTTCCCACAGGAGGGAATTCCAGCAAAATTGTAGGCTATGTGCAGATACTTTATTTTCTAAACAAAAATTGCATTATGCCAAAAGACATATACATTTCGACTACTATTAGAGCGTAATTAAATTGTGTTCGTTATCTTTGTTTGTAATACAAGGAACAAGATTTCTGTTGAAAGCACAAGGCGCTCCTAAGTTAATATCCTTTCATCTCACTAAGTGTCACACTGTAGGTGGTCTGCAGTGCTTTCTTTATACAGAACTTTTCACAGGATTTGCTTGATTCAATGCTACTTTTTAGCTTTTGGGTCAAGTGAAAAAAAATAGCAGGAGAGCCACAAGAAGACAAATTCGCCTTTCATTTACACCATGTAAATCCTGTTGAATGGGGAAAGCAGGACAAAGACTTAATACTGTGCCTTTGACATAAGGAGAAATACAAATATTTCATGAACAGGGCAACAAATGTCTTTGAAATTTGCAACAAAGTAACAATTTCAGTAAAACTGCAGAGCCCATTATTTCCTATTCATTGAAAACATATGTTGATGCTGTTGCACATCAGAAACAATCAGAAGTCATTTTATTTCTTATTTCAAAGACTAAAACAGTAGCTTACTTTTTAATATATTACCAATTGTTACAAAACATCTGGTGAGCTGTACCTTTCATAGTTTATAGACAAATTCTTTCTTTAAAGGCAAATTGGAAAATTTTATGCTTTCTTTTCCCTATAAATGTAGTATTTCCTCAGCCCCTGTAGAACTCCTTTGCCTTGCTTACTCACTATTTCCATGCCGCTGGTGGACATGGATATTGTGTATATGTCTTTAAAAAGAAAAAACAGATTTTCTAGGACAATTCATCCTCTCCCCCTCTTCACTTCCCACCTCCCTGTTTTCTTTGCAGCTTTCCATGTCACATTTTGCTCCCTCAGTTCATCGCCCAGGATGCCACACAGCAGCCACCCCAGCTTTCACTGTACAGCTATTAGCACAATGTCTTCCTTGCATAAAGAAGAAAATTAATGCCATGCCAAACACCTCTGGTGTAAAATGTGAAACCGCTTTTCTTTAAGAAGAGGCCACTAAGTTTTATATATTCAGAGGTCATAAATGCTAAGACATGTTACCCAGGTGTCTCTTACTGTATTAAATCTTAGAAAGCTTTCTGCAATATTGCATTTGTCTCATAAATCTCACCCTAAAGACAAGGATTCTCATATCAGATGACCCTACTGCAATTTCAAAACTCACCTGCCGACTCACTGACACAGAATTTGAGTTTCCCGGAGGTTCACGTAATGCACTGAGTCCAGATGTGCTGAAGTAGCAGCCTCTGAACATGCAGAGCAATCTTTTTGATTGCTAACGATGCCACTAAACTAGACTGTCAAGGAATAGTCCAAGACACCCAGTCAAGTCTTTACAACTGCCAAGGTCAGAAGGGCCAGGAGGTACAAAATGTCAGGTCTCTCCCGATGAGAGGAGCTGTCATTGCAGGTTACTGCAGCGATGCAGGGACACCTCGTCAGAAAGCAGCACGCAGGGAGCAAGGGAGGGAGCACACACTGTACAGCATCAATCTGACAGATAACCCAGAAAAAAAGTAGAGGAAAGCAGATCCATGAAGTGAAAATCCTCCAGTAGCAGAAAGAAGTCCTGAAGAGAGCAAGATGTTAAAAAGTATTTCTAAACAGGAAAGTGCAAATGGCACCAAATCCTTGTTTAGTTGTAACATGAGCAACAACCAGAGGATGTGGTTTTAGTAAAGACAGACGTTACGTAGAAAGATGAGGCAATGGTTATCTAAATACAGCAAAAGAACTTACATTTCCCAAAGGCCCAACATACACCAAGTTGCACCATAACCCAAAACTTTAGCAATCAGCTCAGGTATGAAAGAGCTCAACTACTGACAATTTGCTTTTGGTACCATCTGAAACAGGTACACATCAAAGTAATATTAATTACAGATGAGGGAACATAGCAATGTAATCTAGAATCCACAAACATATCACAGCTCATAACAATATAAGTAAATTTGTGGTTTGCAGGAAGACGTGTTTGATAGATTTGAATGTGAAAACAAGAAACATGAGAAATAACAGGAAATCATATGTACCTTAATATAAGAGGAAGACCTTGGAAAAGGTGGATCAGCAGAGAAGGAAAGCATTCAACAGATGATGCCAAGAAAAGATAAGTATTTCATACCTTTTTGCTTTATGTTGTCACTAAAGTGGCAACTGTCAGAACTACAATTCACAAAGGTTAAAAGAAAATGGCTAAAATAAGGAATGAAAAATACTTAGGTAACTTGTAAATCAATGGGCCCTGTGAAAGTCACCAAAAGATGTCTGGAAAACTGGTTCATACGATTTCTGAGACATTATCAGTTATCTTTGGAAAGCTGTAGAGAACTGATGATGTTCCAGGTGACTGGAAAAGGGCAAGCACAGTCCTTATTTTTCAAACAGATGCAAAAGAGCAGCTTGGAAATAATAGGCCAGTTCAGCTTTTAAGTCCCATTACAGTAATGGAACAAATAATTTCCTAAGAACACACCAAAGAAAGAAAAAAAGTGAAAAAAAAGAAGAGAGAGAGAGAAAGTGGTAACAGCAGACATGTATTTGTAAACTTCCAACCCTGCAAAACTAATCTAATTTCCTGCAAAAATGGGCAAACCTGTTTTGCAGATGCGGGAAGGAGCGTAGGGAAAGAAGACAAATAGTAAATGTCATATAGCTTAATATTACTTAACATATAGGTTGACATTAGTAAAGCTTTTGACACTGCCTAATATGACATTCTCATAAGTAAACTCAGATGTACTCTACTGTAAAAGTTATAGTTCACAACCAAATGCAGAACCAGATACAGAGCAATTTTCAGTGGTTCACTGTCAAAAAAAAAGGTGTATTGAATATGGTCCAGTACTATACTGAATGACTTGGATGATGGAGTAAACATATATTGCTATATACATATATACACAAGAGAGATGCAGATACATTGCTATATGAACATGTATAATGCGTATCTCGATTAGTTGCAGGTAACAACAGTTGCAAAGAGCTGCAAGCTCAATTAGGGTCCAGAATTATTTTCTCAGAAGCTCAGTACAGATTGCAAAATATCAGGATGTGATTAAATAAGGACAATTACAAAGTTTTATAGGTAGGTAGAAATAACCAATTATATAAGTACAAATAGAGAATGAAAGGAAAGCATGGTTATAGGAAAGCAAAAGTGGACCATGAGTCACTACACCGGATTTCTGCCAAAACCCAGACATCATTCTGGACATACTGGCAGAAGGGATCACTCCAAGGCATCTGAAGTTGTTCTCTCACCCTTCTTGACACTGGAAAGGCATTGGGCAGAGTCTGAGTTTGTGTCCAGTTTGGGGCACCATTTTTCAAGGAAAACATGAGCTTTTGGATAGATTATGATCAGAGACCTGTCCACAAAAGTAGAAGAATTGGTGCTATTTTATCTGAGGGAGAACATGAGACATCATAAATTTCTGCAGAGGAAATTCTGAAAAAAAATCTGATGTTGCGGATTGTTGATAACTACAGCAGATTCCTTTGAAAGGTTATGCCATTCTACCACTGGAATTATTCAACTTGTTGGACAAGTATTTATAAGAAAAATTTAAGTGAATTGGTGCTGGCTTTGAGCAAGGGCACGGACTAACTGACTTGTTGACAGCTGTTCCAACCCCACTGCCTGAGTTTTTGTACCAGCATTTGACAGTAACTACATGGAATTGATATTTTCTGCCTTATCTGTGAGTGAGTGTCTGATCTTGCCTGACTGATAATTTGCTGATTTCTTGTTTTGTTAAAAACTTGGCAATTTTTTCTCTGGTATATCCATATACCATGTAGACAACCTTATGGACTCCCTTGTTCAAGGAAGAGTAACATCTTTACTGACTTTCTCAACCCTTTCCAAAAGAAGTCTGAAAAACAAACTATGTAATGCAAAGCATCACCTGCAGGGCCCATGAACACCTATCTGGTACTCAGCCTTCGTGAAGGAAGGCAGCCAGTTGCCTGATGCACCATGAGAGTGATGGCTCCATGGTCAGTGCTCACTGCTATACCATTTCCCTCTCACCTCCTTGCTCCATTCCTGTCTAACATGCAATGAGTTCTCTGGGGTGAAGCTGCCTTTTCTTCTCTTTGTTCACACAGTTTCTAGCAGGATGACTCCTGAGAGAAATTCCCAGGCACAATTAATTCATTATTGTTGATTGCAGTAGTATTAATATTCTGTTTATAGTTACTCACATGTAGTAATTACATACATTCTTATTTTCAGTTTGTACAAAATATACATTGAGAGAGGTGATAGTTAATCTTTCCTAAATAACATATTTTCAAGATTATTTCAGATTTTTAGATATGAAATATTGTGTTCCTTCTACATGAAGTACAACATTGATTTGGGGAAGGCAGAGGTAAGGGAGGGGACAATGCTTAGGCCATTTGTTGTCCTTCTTAAGTCTTCAGTGAACTCTTCCAGGCAAATATTACTTGTTATTCTTATAGCAGACAGATATTAATTCTTATCTTGCATCCACCTGCTTATCTACCATTACACATTACAGAGGGGTCCTGCCCACATTTAATCTACTGGTTAAATGCCAGTTTAATTCTTCTATGCTGTAGGCCACAAGAAATGTGTTCAAAGGACAGCCCCTCATATACACACTACAGTATAAACATTTTAATGAAAGAGAATTTTTTGTAGGAGGAAAAAAAGTTTCTTTGCTTTGAAAATAATGAATAAGCTCTCATTGAAATGAACCCTTTATGTATATCTTTATGTTTCTGATCTGGAAGCTTTGAAGATCTGATATCATCAGTTTTAGAACCTGGAGTCTGGCCACTATTCTCTGAAACATGCTTTACAATGGAAAAGACCATTTGAAAGCAAGTAAAACAATACAGAGCAAAAAATTCAGGTACTTTTCAAAGCTTGCAAACTTTTTATTACTTTGCAACCTTTTTTCCTAACATATGAACCATTCTGTGACTCTCATCCATATCACTGCTCTACTACTCTGCCACTGCATCTAGGATACTGGAGCTAACGACAGCAGAGTTTAACTGCAATTTTACTCTTCCATTAGAAGATATGTAATTTCCACTGAGTGATGCTGTGAGGTTGTTCTTCCAGCGCTTACAAAGCTTCAGCCCAAAAAAGTACATACTTCTTCAGTTCCTCTCATTTGTAAGCACAAAAGCACACTGGTGTAAGTCTGACTGCACTGAAACCAAAAGCAAACTCACATGTGGACTTCAGCAGGGATGGGAAAGTTGCTCTAATAGTGCTCATCATTTACACAGCACTTTTCACAGGAGTCACTCAGTTCATAAATTGAACTCTTTTCTACAGAGAAACTGAGGCAGGGGCCATAAGGCTCAGCAAGCCTCGAAGGTTGACCACTGTATTCAATGGGAGAAAAGACAGTGCTTTTGAATCCTTTCCTACCTTGACCCATGCAGTTTACTTACCCAAAGCTGCAGCAAGAATCAGAGCTGGAGTCAGGATTAAAGTACACGATGTTTCTGCACACAGACTGTAAGCCATGACTTACTACATGCACCCAGAGGGCAGCTTTTCAGATTTTGAGCCACAGCACTCTCCAGCTCACAACTTGTGCTGATAGTCCCTGCTGGTCCCTGGCTGGGCTGAGGAGAGCCATCCTGACCCCCACTGCAGACCCCCCAGTGCTCCCTTTCCCATGGGTGCTCACCATCCTACAACCACAGGGCTCCCAGGCACCTGTCACTCCAAAACTGCCCCAGATGAAACTGGGGTCTCTCAATATAAAAGCAGGTTTAAACCATCCAAAAATGCACCATAAACTGAGCTACCACAAATGTTTAAACCATCCAAGTGTTAATAGGGTTGTTTTCTTGTAATGAAAAATTCAAAATCAATTTCCTTCTCCTTTTATAATCATTTCACCAGCTTCCAAAAGAGCAGAATCTATATCAAAATGTGCTCTTGCAACAGGAACTTACTTTGGTCTGAAAGGCACAGCTCCTTCTCTGTTCATACTGGTAATGTATGCTCTGGATACATGTCAGAAGACAGAAGTTTTCAAAAGTAGTATTTAAATCTTTTGTGGAGCCAACAGAAGACAAAAATTGGATCAGATGTCTGAAAACAAAATCACAAGAGGCTGAAGGAAGACTTCTGGGGTAATCCAAGGAGACACCACTGACTCCAGCAACCCACATTCTCCAGTGAATCTCAGAGGCCCTGGGACATAGACCATCCGCCTCTGCTGACAAACTGCTTAGTCACAACAGAATTTAAGAGTACTGAAGGGCTCCTCTACTTTCCACAGTTACCTTTATCCTACTGGAGCTTGTGCAAATAGAGGGTCAGGCAGTGTGGATGACAGGTCTTCTGAGCTTGCACACTGATTATCCCACTTGATTACACCAAGGGAGAGAGAGCAGCAGGCAGAGAAGGTCACTCCATAAATTCAGCAGAACAGAGTTCCCATTTATATTTTCTGGATTTATAGTTATAAGCAGCATCTAGCCTCAGGATCACAGAAATTAGTCTCTGGGGTCTGCATCCCCAAATTTCAGAAGACTGTTGTGTTCACTTAAATGTTTAGCATAATGGACACTGGATTATTCCACTTGAAATCAACTTTAATAACAACCCTCTAATCCTGAGAGCAGATGAAGAGATCACACACAGCACGATTCAATATATAGCACTGTTCTCTTGTAACTGAGGTTGTTTTGTGTAATCAAGCTCAGCTCCAAGACATCAGGACTCTGCTCTTGTCCACTAGTTTGGTATGAACCCAGAGATGACCCAAGGATCCTCATGTTCTTTATGTTGCACATCCACAGCAGTTCTGAAATGTGCAAAGCCATCACATACTCTATAAAAAAGGTAATAGGCCAGATGTGGCTGTATTCATCTGCTATCATGGTGTGGGTGTCTCCATCTCAGCCAGTCGCACCTGCCACAGTCATGGGAGAAGCACAGGCACTGACAGAAAGATACTTGTTTCATATGTAAAACATCTAAAATCAGACCGATATGTTTCTCTCTCACCCAGAAAGATAATCAAGGCTCAGATTTAGACAGCAACATTTGGCCACATGAACCCCAAACACTCTCTCTGAGCCCTGACTCCCTGAAAGTCCCCTATTTCCCTGCCCCCCTTTTCTCCCCCCTTCACTCATCAGCTCCTGCAAGCTACAGAAACATCGGACCTACAAACTAACACTGCAGCGTGAAAAACACAAATGAACATGTAACCCCCACAGCTTGCAACTACTTGGTGACATTTTCTTCCACCTCCCATGGATAACTCATAGCAGGACCACTTTGTGCTCTGTTCATCTCCCTCACACAGTCCATGTTGCTCATTGCAAGAGGATTATGACCTTTACTGGTAGCTCATTTGCTACGTGCATCTCTACATAGGGTGGCTGACAAGCTCCAAGCAAGGAATAAAATAGCCTGTAGTGCATCAAAGTCTGCTGAACAGCCTCCAGTGTTTTTTTCTTTCTGTCAAAGTTCAGAGTTACTAATTGATTTTTCTGAAGATTACTTCTACAGGATCATGTAAAACCAAATTATTCTCTCAGTTGTCATAGTGGAAATTATGACAGCAATGGATGTACAGTGAAAACGACAATCAGGGCTGTGGTCCCTGCTGGAATAGCAATCTTGATGGCCATCCTCAGACTCCCTGCACCTCTGCTCCCTGTAAGCATGCAAGGCAGAGCAGCCCAAAAGGCAGCCCCAAAAAGCAGGTGCAAGATGGATGTAGTCCTCCTCTCAAACATGGATAGTCACTCCAGCAGAGAAGGCATATCTGAAAAACTGGAAGGATCGGCACAAAAGCCCATGACAAGCTGAGCTGCCCAGAAACATTTTCTGTGGTTTTCCAGAATAAGAAATTTTAAAAGTCCATTATGATTCTGGTCAGTTATTGGTTTCTTTCTTCCATTGTTCCACTGGCCTCACTCAAACACTTTCTTCTCCCAGATCTCAACTAAAACCGCTCAACCACGTTTTTCCTTTAATAATACTTACTTTTTTTTTTTTTTCAGAGCAAAAGTCTGCTCTTTTTACACTTGCTTTACAAGGTAAATTTGGCATACAGTTCAGTTGCTATCCTGATGTCAGCTTATTGAAGGCAGGTGCACACTTTAATATACATGGGTACAGAGACCCCCTTCCAGACTGTAAAAGAATACTGGGCATGTCCTCATGTGCAATATCTCTAATTTTTTTTTTCATAAACCTAAAAATATGAGCTGTTCTTTTTCCTATACACATTACAAGTGAGTGTGAACAGGCAGGCACCATATTTCTATCTTACACAGAGATGGTGTTAAAACGGGTCCATTAGCATTTTTTCTAGCATATTGTCTTTATGTGACAGTAATGGGAAAAGGAAATGTTACTGCAATGTTGCACTTTCATCACTAACAAGAAAGAATCATGCAAGAAAATATAACACAGCAAAGTAGCTTCAGCTAGCCCAACTGACATCATTTTATTTAGTCTGGAAAGAGGTGATACAGCATGTTGTCAAACAAAACTCCTTCACTTACTAGTTAGCATTCTTATTGCATTAATTATATACAATGGACAGTAACAGAGAACAATTATTCTGTCTCTAATTTAATAAATATTGTCCACATGATGCCATCCTCTGAAATCTTTAGTGTGGTGTCTTTTTTATTTTGATAGACCTATATGTAAAATAAGACCACCTGTGAATGTTAGAAAAACATTTTTTACTTTCTTGAAGTCAAAGAAAACAATAGAGATTAAAAGGTTTAGATAATTTCATTCCCATTTTCTTGTCTGTGTTCACTCAAACCTCTCTAAAGGCCAAATCTATGCAGACTGCAACCCCATTCAGCTGCCATTGTGGCTGTGCCCTGTACCAGGCCACCTCCTGGTCACTTAGACCAGGGACCTGCTGGAGCAAGGAGCTCTTTGTCTCTGAGGCACTTGCTTATGTTCCTGTCTGTGAAAAAACAAGATACAAGGAAAATGGGAAGAAACAGTAGGGCTGTGTCCTTGTAGGGCTGCCTTAGTGTAGGATCGGGGTGCAGCTGGAAATCAGAATTGTCCCAAGCTCAGATATGTCTGAAGATATTCAGCAACATATTTCTCACTGATTCCCCAGGGCATTTAAAAACCTTTGTAAGCCTATCAGGGCATCTACGTCAGTAACTAAATGGGTCAAAGGCATGTCCTTGGGTACCACAATTCAGTTGTCCAACCTGCTAAACTGTTAGCATGGTTTCTGATATGGATTCAGCACATGCCACCTAACTGTCGCCAAAAGTGCCTGAAGTTTGGTAGTGAATGTGAGTCAGGGACTATTCCCAGGAGAGAGCAAGAAAGCAGTTCTCCAGGTGTAGAGAAGAAAGCAGAACCACATCTGCACCTGCCCTTTGGTGCCAGATATCCTCAGGCCCAGAAGCTTGCTCTGAGCACAGTCACAGCCTGAGAAATTCAGGAGAATGAAGATTTGTGAAAAGTGGATTCAGAAAAGTGGATTTGGTACTCAATATTTGTAACTTTTTTTCTTTTTTTTTTACTGGGGATTCATTTGAGAACTGGGAGGTGTGACTGACCAATAAAACCCTAGAGTGGAATAAGGTTCAGAAGAAATGGGCAAGGACAATGTGCCCATGAAGCTCAGAGAATAATACAAAACAGATGACTTTATCTCAACACAAAGGGAACCAGAGGGGACCTTTGCTTTAGATAAATAGCTATCAACAGCTGAGTGGATCAGATGGTGGTGTAAATGTCTCCCTGAGTTATCCAGACCAGTATGGGGGGAGTGAGCCCAATACAGAGTATAAAAACTAAACAATTAACAAAGGAATTTCAAAGAAAACAATGGGCTTGAACTGGCTTCAACACACTCATTCCTTGCCATCAACTGGGGATGCCCACAGTTGTGACAGTGAGTCACAGAATCACAGAATCATAGTATACCTCAAGCTGGAAGGGACCCATAAAGACCATCAAGTCTAACTCCCTGCTCCTTGCAGAACTACCTAAAACGGAACCCTATGACTAAGAGCATTGTCCAGGCACTCCTTGAACTTTGACAGGCTTGGTGTCATGACCACTTCCCTGGGGAGCCTGTTCCAGGGATTGACACTCTCTCAGTGAAGAACTTTTTCCTAATGTCCAATCTGAACTTCTCCTGATGCAGCTAACACAGTGAGTGTATTATAGAGACCAGTAATGGGAATCACATTGGTATCATGACTGAACTATGTATTGCAATTACTATGTTTTGTTAATGTGACATTAGAACTGTTTACAGTACATTTTGTATCACACTGCTAAATCAGAAATCCCATGTAACATCAACTATCTTCAAATAACTAATTTGATATTAAACATTACACCCTCCAAGTGTGGAATATCTAAAAGAAACTGGTCAGATAATGTTGGACTCTGCCAGGAACACCATACCTTTCCCTTTCACATAGCAAAGACTGCAGCACCGTAGAGCACCTCCTCTGAACTTGGGCTTAGTTGTATCAACCAAGATGCTTGCGCTCCTTAATCCTTAAATCATACTAAATAGGGAACTGGGCTTCTAAATCCCCTATGCATAAATACAAATGATACTTATTGTCTTTAGTTCAATCATCTCTTAATCCCAGTCAGTTTACCTATGGTGACATGAATGCCATGTTATGTTCTGGTTCAGATGACTTTTTAGCACCTTAGGAGGTTATTTTTTCCCCCTCTCAAACCCAAACCTATAGGAGAGAACATTCCTCTTAACTCATGGGTTGTAAGGGCAGCCCATTATAAAGTCCCATACTTTGTGGAAAGTACAGGGCTGTACACATCATACCTGCCTTGTATCTATGACAAGGAGCAGCAGGACCCTGCTCTGGCCCAAAATCTGCACTTGCACACAGGCACACACCCACGCAGCGTGGGCAGGAGATGAACTTGGGCTCCTGCCAGAGCTCAGACCCAAGCCAACTCTGTAGCTGAACATACCTATGATTACCATATCATTACATTAGATCAACACAAATGAACTTCAGCATAAACATTTCATCCCATTCTTAAAAGGTTTGGAGGTCATCTGGGGACTGAAAACAGTCAGAACAACCTACTCATCTAGAAAACAAGTGGAAAAAAAGTGCTGATGTACTGCTGTAAAATATGTGGAGTGCAGCCGTGATGCACCAGCTCATTTCCCCACCACATCGCTTTTGTGCTTACATCTCCTTGTTCACTGTACAACTCATGTGAACGATATTAGAATCATCAAGGGTTTATTAGAAGACATCAACTGTCAAAGAATGGGCTTCTCAAAAGAGCTAAGTAGTTCAATATTTGTTCTTCCACTGAAAGATACAGCATTCCTGCTTATGCAACTAATACATGCAGTGAACTCCAAAAAAATATTATTCCCTGCTTAATCACTATTGCATCACAACAGTCTGATTTGAAAGTCTTACTCAAATAGGTCTGGTATACCCATAACTATTTTTTATCTTCTTTTCCTGCATCCATTTTTTGAACTGGTAAGTGAATAGGCATGGGTAAGCAATTTACTAGCTTCTCCAGTGCTAAAAAGTTGTATTGCTCTTCCAGATCTCCAAGTGTAACAAAAGGAATAGGAAAGACATAAAAATTAAAAATGTTTATTTTCAAATATCTATCTGAAGCTGACAGAATCAAGATTGGAAAACCTGTTATTGTGTACATGCATAAATCATGAGGCAGAAAAAGTTGCATCTTTGATCTCTCACCATTGATACAAAATGCAGAAATTATTTTGTAGGCAAGGCTACCTTGTTGGTATTTGTGCTCCTTAGCCATGTTAGAAACTTTTCCTTTGGATTCCCATGAATTCTCTATTTTAAACTTTGTGGTATGGAGGGAAATGCACTAAAGCACAATTCTACTCCAAGAAATGACTCTAAAATCAGCATCTTTTCACTCTGTTTATCTTCCCCATGCATGTATTTAGAGACATCTCTTCTTCTATTAGTGGTAATGGGAAGTTTTTTCTATGTTTTATTTCTTTTATCACTGCAGAGGTCATATCAGTAAGATAGCTATACATCATTAACAACATTACGAAGCCAAGCACTAACTCCTACACAGAATAGAGAGATAGAAGTACAGACTGAAGACAATGGGGTGACATAACCCAAGTATCTAAAAGGAGAGTTTTGCCTGAGTAACTTTTGTCCTGGGGCTGAGAGGTGCAAAACAACAGGACTAGTTTAGCTTTCACTCCCCCTTGTTGAGTTTGTAGATCTGATTGTCAGAGAGAGCAGAGAGAGCTTGTCTCTTCACAAACTGGGAAGATTTTGAATTAGAAATATCTGAGTTACAATCATATAATATGCCATGAAATCCATTTCATCATTTTTCTGATCAAAGCTGAATGCTCAAAAAGTTAGACCTGAGACAGTCCCTCTCACCAAAACACTCTCTTTGATTCCAGAGATGATCCCATTTCTGAGCCCAGCAGAAATGTTAGGCAACAATTTCATGGGCAGCTGATCCAGCATAACATTTAATTTCCACTAAAAAGAGGGCATTTTGCTGTTCCTCTCTGTTTGCACTCCTCTCCCTTCCCTTGTTTTACTCAAATGCTTTTCCACCAGGGTAGCTGGTAAAATAAGTTCACAGAAGGGCCTGATGAGCCAGCACAAAGTAAATAGCAAAAAGACAACCAGGAGTGATAGAGGAGGGTGGAGGAAGGAGGGACCTTACCCTTTCAGCAACAATAAGCTGTTAAAACATTCACTCCCTCTCCGGGAACCACAGCCTAAATTAGATGTGAAGAACTGGGAAGTGTCTATCTTTTTCTATTGACTGTAGGCAGATCCTAAAGCACTGGCTTACTTCAGACATCCAGCTCCTAGACAGCTACACTCAGGTGAGATCCATCCCCACCAGAAGTACCTGAACTGCCAAGGCAGGGTGGACTTTCTTCAGTTTTACCACATTTTAGTCAGGGACATATCTTGGATCCTTTTCAGTCTGTACTCAGAAGTACAGCAGTGTTGAAGAAAAGAATAAAATATAAGTAAATATTTACAGATGACCCTGGGATTTTATCATGGTTCTGGAGCCCTCTGAGTGCAGTGCAGGCATGCCCAGTAGGACACTCAGAGACCTGAGTGTGAACTCGCATTTATTTTCATTTATTTCTGTTTTCATTTATATATTCACAGGAAAATTAAGTCCATCCATTCAGCAGAATTGAACAAGATAAGAGAGACAAGTCCACTGCTTCAAAGGAGGAGAAGGCTAGTACCAAGAACAAATGCATACTGACTGGCATAGTGTGTGATAGGGCCAGATGTTCAACAATATTTATGCACTGAAAGGTCAGATAATCTGCAAGGGATGAAAATTTGTCCTTTTGACTACTTTCTTCAAAACCACTGGCCTGTGTTTACTGATCTGATTCAAGTGAAATTTCTATGAAAGTACTAGTGGAAAATAAGGAAATAAAATACAGCATCTTTTGTAAGCATTACAGACTTGGATTTCCTACAGATGGAAGAAGAACTGCATGTCAAACCTGCACCTCTTGGGGCTGTCTAAGCATAACTGTCTCTAATTTGCTGAGCATCTTGGGAACTTGGACTCATAAAAAGATATTCAGTGCATTCTTTTACCGATATAACAGTAGATCCACAAAAAGCCCAGCATGTCATAAATGAAATTAAAAATATCAAGAGTTCAAATATGAAAGCAATGGAGTTCAAGAAACCAGAAAAAAAAAAAATAGGTTCGGGAAATGCAACAAGCACATCTTGGAGAAATCAGTCTATTTTTTTCTCCACGGTTGAAGTGCAGTTAGACTGCCATTTTGAGGGAGTAGCCAGTTACTACGTGATAAAGTGGATTGTCCTGAAAAACTTTGTGTGGTATTTTCAGTAACTCTCAAACAAAAAGTATTTGCAGAACATTGATTGAAAATCTCTTGTTCTGTGGAAGATAGTCCCAGGGTTCCACAATTCAGGCTGCATGCACAAAAATATTTGTGATTACATGAATCAAAGAGGGCCATTCTTTACTGAAACTATTTAATTTGGTGCTAATAAACCATCAATACTTTTATTGTCGAACACTGCAAATATCTTCTCCTTTTAAGCACAAAATTTTAAGGAAAATGTTCACAACATGCCTTGGTAAGAAACATTTTTCTTGGTTTTTTTCCAACCATTCTTGTTAATATGTTAAGTTCTTCCATCCGTTACCTTAGGAATAGGCAACATGCTTTAATCTAGAAGGTGGTTTCCTGTCCCTTGATGATTTGGTTCTTTAGCAAATCTTTCTGTGTTAAGATTTGTTTTTATTACTAACTGACTACATTAGGACTTAAAAATTTTGTACAGCCAAAGTAGGTGTGGTACTATTTATAAATCAAGGGCCAGTTATGCAGTTTTCATAAGGTGGTTTATATTGCATATTTGAAATCTGGAGGTGTTTCAGGAATGTATCATAAAACCACCTTCCATAAACTGTCTCTCAGGAAATAGTAATGATAACAGAGGCAGACAGATCTCACTTTAAACAAGTTACCATGTACTCTTGATTTACTAAATTTCTGGAATTTTTTTTAACCAGATTGAAAATCTTTCCAACTTTTTGAAGTCTTATCAGCTGAGTTTTCAGAAGATTCACTTTACTGCTAAGATTTCCAAACACTCAATAATGTGAGGCTATATAGACACATAAATCTTGCCTCATAAGTTTTACAGATTTATGAAAATCCTAATTGCATACCAAGTACTGGATAAAAGTGAAAATAATTCCATGTATAAAATAATATAAGTACACACATTAATTAAGCTGCCAGACTCCAAAATGGTGAATTTATAACTGCCAGAAAAAGATTTGACATCTGTGCAATTTAGTGAACGTAGACTGTAACTTTTCTGGATTTTACCTCTTTATAGAAAAATGTGTGCAAAGCTTCATGGCTGACAATGTGGGTGTCAGAAGCCTGAAAAGGGTGAAACAAATTGGATAAGTAGAATGAAAATATATAAAAACCTGTAAAATTACTATGTTCCCTGACTGTAGGCAAGTACTATATTTAGATCTGGTAACCATAATGGGACATTGGTCAAAAGATGAAGGACAAATTTCAATACATGTTCATTACTTTAAAGAAATTACACCTTGGAGTAAACCTTTTATATTGAAAAAGTCCAGTAGTTTTAAAAAAAAAAAAAAAAAAGAAAAAAAAAAAAGCACTTTCATGCAGTTTACCTAGCCTATATTCTTCTGTGTTCATTGTTCTGTTATTGAATATATCTGTGTAAATTAGAAATGCCTTTCACAGCTGAGATTCTCAAATTGTTCCATCCTCCAGTAAAGTCAGTTCACGACATCACAACTGGTTCTTGTTTGAAGAAGCCCTGGGAGAGTTTTATTTTATTTAGCTATCCTGAAATACTTTTCTTCCTTGTTCATTACCTAACATCTAACAAAACCTATCCAGCTTCTGACATTTATCTCACTTGACTTTTTTGTGGAGGACCTTGAAGGCCCAGAGGAATGGCTAGGAGACCACAGATAAAACGCAGGTACTGATTTTTCACAAAGGAGCATTTCTTCCAACTCTTAAGTATTTGAGTATAATGTATGTTAACTGAAACACAACACACAAATAAAGTACAAACTAAACTATTTTATTCCCTTAAGCAATTCTAATTCCCTCTTTTTACACTGATGTCATAATCACACTGACTACACCACTATTTATTGAAAACCATGTGGATTTGTAACATTAAATACAAAAAACCACCCATAAACCAGAAAATCAGCAGTAATAAAAATAAACATTTCCAGATTCTTTTACAACAGACAGCCTCTTTGAGGAACTCTTTTTGTGCAATTGTTTAGAGAAATTATATTATGGACTTCAAATTATAATACATATATTAATACATCTTGAAATTAGTATGTTATGAAAGACACCATGTCATAGCTGCTTAAAACACTAATAATGAGATAGAAACATTTGGGGGAAAGAAAAAAAAAAAAAAAGCTTCACTGGGGCTGAATCTGATCCAGCAAGTTCGGTTTCCATCATGATGCACTTAACGTGGAGACAGCACAAATAGTAAAATGTCCAAAAGGATGTGGTTTATCACCCCACCTCCTCTGCCTCCTCCCCCCACTCTTAGTCTTGTCTCCCACGGGCCAGTTTTGGGGGTTGGTTTAGTGACTTGAACTGGAGGGGTCTTACAGGAGGTAGAGCCAGTTCGAGGTGAAAGTCAGGAGTGGATGGTGAAGAGCGTGGGGCAGTGAGGAGATGAACTCTTGCCTTTTGGATGGGATGGCCATCCTCCCCTTTGAAGCGGTACCCTCAGCTCTCTGACACTGTAACACTGCTTCTGCACTGCTACACCAGACCTGAGGCTTCAAAGCTTAGTTCCAAAGTGAAATCACAAAGACGTCTGGATGCATAACCTAATGAAATCAAAGTGCATTTCAGTCTCAATGTGCCTTACGAAGGATTTGGTAACCTTACACTTTAGTAACCTTACAGATGGGAAAAGTAAGACATGGAGAGGTCATTAGGGTAGATCATGGACCAGAACTCATGTCACCTGAAAACTAGTCCTGTCCTCTGGCTACCAGGCCAGACTTATGATCATGATTAGTACTAAAGAGCCTAACATAGCCAGACAGGTCAATTCTTCTGCATCTAGCAGAGCCCAAAAAGGCCAGGGAAAGGACTAGAGGTGGTGGGACCTGGTCCTACTGTTGTCACACTGAAGTTGGATATGACTCCTGGTCACACGCAAGCTTACATATGACTGCCAGGTTCCAGACTGATGGGTTCCTCTCCTGCCTCTTACCTTTATGCAATGAGGCGTCAAAAGAAACTGACCAAGAACTAGTGATGAACAAGAATGAGGTACTCAAAACCTGGAAATCCTTTCCCAAAGTTAAGCAAAAAAAAAAAAAAAAAAATTCACATGAATATTTGGGCTCCCTCTGGAGAGCTCAAGAGATGGAAGAGGAAAAATCACAACTCTGTGTCTTGTCAAATCAGCAGTGCCACCCTACCATGCCACTGAGAGGACTGTGACTGAAGCCTTCCTCCTCACCTGTGCTCTCACTGGTAGTGTGCAGCCCCACAAGTGTGAACACAGGAGGCAGAGCTGCAGGCTGGCAATAGGGTCCATCAACAGACCCCAGCCACAATCAGTGATGTCCTGACAGTCCAGTCAGGAGCAAAAGGAGATGGGGCCAGAGACAGGCTGAAGACAAGTCTTCAACATCCCATCCAGGAGACTGGCAGCCTACGTAGCAGGTCTGAGGTCTGTGTTGGGGTCAGGACTGGAGACCAGCACTGCTGTGGTGTTGCTGGGGCAGGAACTGATGGCCCTGGGAGGATGAAATGGGGTCCTGGGTAGGGCTGCAAGAAGTGACACATGGGATGCTGTTAATGACATCTTTGTGTAGCAGATCATGGCCTGTCAGATGGGGCATTCCCAGTCACAGAAGTAATTTCAAATGGGCAGTTGGTGGAAGTCATAGCCATCCACAGGGCACTTTGCTGCAGAGGTTGTTCATGACTGGCCCTACATGACTTGTTGGAGCTGGGCTGAGCTGCTGGTGGATGCAGGCTTTGCAACTGTTTTCTTTTGGCTGAAAACACAGAACAGAAGAAAGGAGTCTTCATAGACAGTTAAATATTTTCTGAAAGTTTTCAGACCTAAGGTCCCGTAGGCCAGGTTGTTAAATGAGAAAGATGAGCATAAAAGCACATGATCTTGAAGACTAGGGCAAGGAAGCGACTGAGGTAACAAAGAGAAAAAAAAAACACTTAAAAAAAAAAAAAAAACAACCAAGAAACAAACAAAAAAAAAAAACCACCACACCAAACTCTAGTTTTACAGGAAAAACAAAGGCATAACAGGAAGAAAGAGAAGACGGGTGTGGAAGGATTAAAGAAAATGTGCCCTGTCTCAGTTGAAGAAACACTGGAGACCGCCAGGCCCAGAAACCCCAGCAGAAAGAAGTCTATAAGAGAGGGAAGAGAAGATAAAGGTAAGAAAAGTGACATAAAACCTGAGATGTAACACAACATGGGCAAGAACCAGAAGCATGTGACTGAGGACTGCTTGCAAGGAAAAACCCTTAAGGTTCTAAGAGAATGGATCCAAAGAGCAGTGGTGTGCCAGCAGCCACACACAACATTATGATTGTAAGGGGAGAGAATGTCAGAAGTGTGTTATGAAGCTGAAGTCAAGACTTCAGTCTTCAGGTGCAGACCGAAGAACAAATGTTCCTATCACCTGGAGGACTCAGATCTTCTCAGGTGAACAGTGGAGGGATTTCTTCACCAAAGAGTCATTCCACCAGCCACAGCTGATTACATTTTGGGCCTACAGAAGAGCTTGAAAAGTAGTTATCATGAGGCAACTCTGATTTGCATACAGTGGAAGTTTGAAAGCAGGTCAGCAATTCAAGTGTGGCAGTTTAGGAGGGAAGAAAGATGGACCTCACAACTCATCAGCCCATAAAGTTTTAATAAATGGGCCAGCTATTTTCAGGTTGTGTCTAAAGGATGCCCTTAGGAAAAGTTGGTGTGTGGACAGACAGAGGCATGGGCAGAGGGCTGGCAGACTGCCTTGAGATAGGTCCCAAGCCACAAACTGAGAGAAGTCACATACAGAGAAAAAGCCTGAGACACAATGAGGCCACTGCATGGAGGAGGTGGTTACAAGCAGGTAAGGTTTGGGGAGGAGAGATCAGCCCAACAAAGAAGTGAAGGGTTATAAGAGCAGATGTGGCTGTTTAGGTATGTTGATAATAAGACAGCTGAAGAAATGCTGGCTTTGAGCCTAAAGGACTAGTGAACGCTTGAGTATACCATCCACTGCTTCACATTTTGGTAGGACTGGAGGAGGGGTGAGACCCCAGTGACAGAGATGGTAAAAGGCAGTAATGCTAAATGCCAGAGCTGGGGTGCCTACCCTCATTAGGGCGTGCTTCACCTGCTGATGGAGACTGTGAGGCATCAGGAGGATTCTGAGGAGCCAAGTTGGGGATACTAACTACACTCAAGAGGAAAGGGGGTGTATGATCATCACAGAGATTTGCATCATCCATAAATAACAGAGCAAATGGGAGGTCTCTCTAGAAGTTGCATCCCAGCAAGTTAAAAAAAAAAAAAAAAGGGTAAAAAAATTGAATAATCACATTAGGATACCAGGAGCAAGAAGAGTGAAAAGGAGGTACAGAAAGCCAAAAGCTCTTAGAATAACAAAGGGATTGTCAAAGTGCGAGCTGAGTTTGACCTTGAAAAGGGATTGAAAGTAAATAGCTAAAAAGAATTTATTTCTACAGTAGAGGAGAGAGAAGGAAGTAGTTGGTTCTGCATTGAGAGGACAAAGTCAAGATAATCTGTATATTTCCAAGAACTATCTGAGTATCTTGCCTTCTTTTCAGTGCAGCTGACAGTGCAGATCTGCTCCATGATCAAACGGGAAGATGCATGTGGTTATCAAAGTGGTGGTGTCCACAAGACACAGTTCCAAGCACTGAAAACTCCCCTTGTTATTCAGTTAGGAGTGGGCAGGTGGAGAACCTGACAATCTGTCTTCTGCTAACGTTTTCACTCTGCTGTGAAAACTGGAGCACTAAAATGCACACACAGCATGGGATTCTGGGAAATCCACCATACCAAAAAGTCCAAGAAAGTAGAAAGCACAGTCCTTCACGTGAAGGGAAAATGAATAATCTAGCCGTTTGGAACCTGATAGTTTGAACTCAACACCATGCACAACTTCAAAACAAAATGTATGAAGGAATAATTAAAGGCATGGAGCTAAATGGATGATGGGATAAAAGGTTACTGAAAGTATCATACCAGATTCAAAAGAACTCTTGTTCTAAGAGATTAAATTAAAAAATTAAATTTATGTGGGAGATATCATCTTTCTTTGTAAAATTAATCTGGAATAAGTGGAGATTAATACAAGAATTGTAAGGTGCACAAGGAACCAACAAGTGGGGAAGTACCTTGCCACAAAAATGTTGGCTTGCTAATGAAATTTTCTGATAACAGAAATTTGGAAAGCATTCTATTAGGGAGGAGAATCTGAATAAACAGGAAGAACTAGATGACCTTAAGGAGTGAAGCAATTGAAACAGGATAACACTTAATGGTAACAAATGGCATACTCTGTACCTAAGGTTTTATAAACGAGATTTATGCAATAAACTGGGAGCACATCAGTTCAAAATGTGAGGAGAACATCTTGAATGTTTTAACTATCCACAGGATGTGTTGTCAATGTAATGCAACTAAGACAAAGGTAATGCAAACTTGAAATGTACCAAGGGCCATTTCTACTACACTTAGGAAACTATCGGTGCTATTGTTAAAAGCCTAGGAGAACATGTTTTGAGTATTGCATACTGTCACAAGGAAATATTCCTCCACCCTAGATTAGGCATCAAAAAGTTAAGTATTTCAGTATGAACAAGTCATCCATGGCTCCTTTACATACAGTGAAGAGAAATCCAGAAAGCCATTAATCTCAGCCTATAATAGTGTCTAATACAAGCCTAATGCAATGGCTTCTGGAGGTTTCTTTCTTCTCTTTCTCATCTTTGAGTATAAGGATAGTCAAGACTGAACACCTTGGATGTGTGAAAATACATGAGGTGAATCCAGATCCGGAACAGAGGATAACCAGCACTGTCTGACCCAGGTGATTAATTTCACCAGGAACAAAAAGACAGAAATTGGCTTCATAAAGTCTGAAAATAAAAAAGTGTACTATCAGAGCCATTTGGGTTTACAACCATGGTGCAAAAAGATCTAACAGGTTTCAAGATGAAGGCCAGTGCTGAAGGAGACTAGCAAAGAAACAGTACTGAATGACCCCATTCAGTCCCATAGTGCTACATTTAAACCTTGCTAGTTACTCACTCATTGTTTAATCAAATTTATGCTTTACCAACTATTTAGAGATAGCCATTCAATAATATAGAAAACTTTATGACTTCACAGTACTTGCAGTATATTTATAGCATACTCCTTCCTAAACTAAAATGTAAACAAATTGTCCTAGACTAGCCTGTTCATATTTTTCAGTGGCTGACAAACCACAGTGTTTGTCAGCTTGCTAAAGTAATTTTTGTTTTACCACTACCTTTCCTTGTCCCTCCTCTAGTCACAAATTGGCTAAGGTTCTGGCTGAAGTATCGGTGCTAAAATGTTGTGAAAAATACTGCTTAACACACTCTAAACAGACATATTGTCCATGTAAATAAACATACTTTTTTTTTTTTCCCAAATATGCCATATAAATCTTTGAAAACACCCTGCAAAGTAAATGATGGAACTTCAAATAAAACTGTCCTGCTTGGTATAAGGCTTATCCATTATTATGAATTGTATATCAGCACATATGTCTCTCTAGTACTTTACGTTTCTACGCAAATGTTTCTCAAATAGCGTATGTTTCTGCATTATTTTGCAATCCTGTGACCTAGTCTAGCATTAAATCATAAAAAGCTCAGCAATTGAGTTTTATTCTTGCCTGTAGAGCACACATACCATTCCTGTTTCATAAATATAAATAAGGCATTTAAACATCCATGCTATATATCCATACAGCTATTTACATTTTGCCTCTTTCTTAAATATGAGTTCTAACATATGACACTAAGAATCATCAGATTCATGCATCCTTTCAAAATCTCATGATTTTCAGAAAAAAATAAAATGTGGCACTAGAAGATTTACTTATGATCACATCCTTCCCAAGCTCTAACCATAGAACTGTCCTTCTTTGGACAAAGGACTGGGATTGAATCTTTTACCTCCTGTACTTCTTTCTTGCTAGTGCAAGCTGAGTTATAAAGCCAAGGATAAAGCCTACTTTCTGGGTTTACAGCAGAGCCCTTATGAAGACCACAGTGGGGTGGAAAATTCCCAGAAAACAGATATTTGCTGTGGTAGCTTCAATATTCTGCCTGAGAGTGACCATGCTCCATTGTGCCTCCCTGTAACGGATGACCCGTAAATAATCTGCCAACTAGTTACAACTGGTGGACAGTTTAGCCATTGTTTGACCCCAGCAGTAACAAACTGCAAGATATTTATCCTGTTTTTTTAAGAAAATCAAGCATATGTGATTGCAGTGTCAGGTTCCCCTGATAACTGCTGAAGTCACTGGTCAACTTCAGCCAAAACTGGAAAAGCTTCAAAAACAAATTAGGTTTCTTCAGCTCTGTGGGGGAGTGGCGGTGAGATAGAAGAGGGAGATCCCCAAGATTGTCCCTCCAGACAGGGAAGGTCAGGAGGGCAGTGCAGGGGAGCTGCAGCATTTGGAACCCTTTTCTGGGGAGCAGCAACCTCCAGATGAGTATTCTGACAAGCAAAATCCAGCACCATCTTTTATTCTTGGAAGCCAAATTCAGATCTGATCTGAAGAGATGTGCAATAACCAATCAGCCAGTGGAAAGATTTGCTTAGCTAAAATCCCCTGCAGAAAACTCCAGCCCATCACAGCAGACACTGACATTTCCAGTGTGGCCTGTTTCTTCTCCTCAGCAGCAGTGGAAGAAGAGCAGATAGTGACCACTCTGTCTTAACATTGCTCTTTGGTATGGCCACCCAACTAAATCACAGCAGGAAAATTAACTAGATAATAGAACAACTGATTTGCACTTTTGTTTGCCTAACAATAAACAAAATTCACACCCTGATGATGTGTCCCCTCAAGAAATAACTCTCACGACACTATAAAGTTTGTAGTGTCTTCCAAAACTGACTTCAAATGCTACAACATGCACCAGTAATACCATTTGGATAATGGCAATCATGGTAGAATTCTGTGGAGTTCTCTAGCAAAAAAATAAATAAAATCACCATAAATCAGCAAGGTCTAAATTCCAGTATAAATTCAGACAGTTGCATTTTCTGTACTTCTGTTTTTAATGAACAGTCACTCATCTTTCCTCTTTTGTGAAGGACTATGAGGCGACTGAATAGAAAAAGTTTAGCATCAGTTTTCAGAAAATGAGGTACAAGATTTCTACATGATCAAGGCAACCTTGTTTTACAGTATCACTAGTGAATGAGCAGATTCCAGGGAATGTTTGAAAGAAAAATCCCTAATTCCATATCCAGTTTAATGTGACCAGCTCTTCAATGCTTATGGGTGTGTTCAAATTAAACAGGGTTCTCCAGATCTGCAGAAAAGGGAACGCTTCTGTGTCAGCTGGATTCCCGTATGATCAAACACTCCAGGGAGGGAGGGAAAACTTTTTATTATTTCATGCAAATACTTCATACAGCAGACAGAAGTTGCTGCAAACACTTCCAGTTCAGGGACAGGATCAGAGCAGACTCCTGAAATTTATTACAAATACCAAAGGCCGAAGGGGGATGAGCTGCATCTCAGAGGTAGAAGAAAAGAATCTCCCAAGAACAAGACACAATCAACATGTCATCTAGGCAAATTAATATCCCTACTCCCAGACAGAGAATTTTTTTAAAGGTAGGGAGAAGGGGTGCTATTTTGATTTATAGGGATACTTCAGAATTCAGAGCTTAATTGTACTTTAGCCAGTCAAGCCTGTGTAAGACACCGCTTCTTTCAAATATCTCAGACCTTCCTTCCTTGAAAGCTCACACCTTCAAAATGACATCGAGTAATGCTTCATAAAGTATGTAAGAACAAACTGAGATAGAAGTCCAGACTGCAAACACTGAGATTAAGATCATTAACACGTATAAAAACATAAAGTTCGTTCTGCTCCCAAACAAACCATTTATCCTTTTTACTTCCTGATTCACCTATCAAAGATAACCGGAGGAAAAAAAACAACCCTGTTTTATGCCTCCACGCTGCAGGCTGCCCTCCGGGCAAAGGCCTGGCACCTTCCTACAGGTGCCACTTTCCTGGACGCGTGTCAGACACTCAGAGTCAACAAGGAAACCTTTGGGGAGAGGCAGCACAGGGCAGAGACGGGGCTGGAGCTGGCACGCCGGCTCTGCTCCCACCTCGTACCCCGGCACCTCTCCTTCTCCCTGCTCTTCGCACGCCCCAGGTGTGACGGGCAGGGGTTTTTTTCTGAGCAGCTCGTATCATTAAGATTAGAGGCAGAGATTTTTTTTTTCTTGCCATGTGTTCGCGCAGCACCGAACAGACAGGGTCTGTATTTCAGTAGGGCTACTGGAATAAAAACTTGAAAATAGCAAGTATTGATAGAGCTGCAGATATTCATCTGGCACATTTACCCTATGAGCCCAGCAACGTTGAAATTTCACTGTGTTACCAGGTTGTTCCTTGAATGTCACAGCTCCTTGCTCTGATAAATTAGTGTCTAATCCTAAAGATGGCTCATTGGTTTTCAGTATTAGGCCCTTAATCTCCTTCCTTAGCTCAGGAATCTTTTCACCATGCACCAGAGAGATCATCAGTCATTCCTTTGCCCAGAGTTACCAAACAATATCCAATTTTTTTAGTAAAGATGTCAAAGTGTCTGTCTAAACATCTTCTGGTTTTGGCCTGAAACTGATACGGGTTGAAAGTCTCCAGTTCTTCTGTAAATCATGACAGTTAGCTAACAACAAATAAAAAACAGCCCAGTGATTTACTGTGTTGATCCCACATTGTTGTGCTCTGTGTTTCTTTAAGAAAGGTGTGAGTATATGTGTAAGAGTCTTGAAATACAGTGGTTGCCATGGCAATTATCTGTGTTTAGAGAGTGGAGGGGAGTAAAGTTCCATGTAAGTGGCCAGAGTAGAGTGCAAGTTAAACATGCCTCTTTGCAGGTCTAAATTATGTACTTTTCTCAACACCCACCCCCCCCACCCCACCACCCCACTAAAAATATTTGTGAAAATATGCATAGATTGTCTGATGAGCTCCAAACTATTCTTGCACCAATGCCAGCAAATTTTTTTTCTCCCCTCGATATTCCCATTCACCTGTGAATCTTGGGAGAATAAAGCATAAACCCAAGGGGCAGGAGAAAGAGGAGATTGTCTGAACACAGACTTTGCAGAATTGCCCGACTGTGCTCCTATCCAGGAGCTTGCTTATCTGGTTCATTTCTCCTTAATGGGACTGAGTGCATTACTTTTACAAAACTAACAGATCAAAAATATAGGTACAGCTAAATGGCTGTAAATTTAATTGGAAGGGAATGTTATATAAGTATAAATCATTGGGACAAATATCCCTTAGCATTTATATTGTGCTTTACATTTTCGAACCACTCTGCAGATTTGTTGTTTTTGAACAAACGTGCATTGTGCCTGGAGCTGGAAAGTCTATACTCCATAAATCTTTGTCCTTGTGTTCTCTCTTATTTTCATTTATCAACCTAGATTTTTTTTCCCCCTTTCCTCACCTTCTCGATAAAAGTATGATTCCCAGCTTCCACATGCGTGCACACAGTTTGTGTATTTATTTGCCAGGTGTTCAACTCTTGTTGATGGCTGTAAGGCCCCACACAGGGCTCTTTTGCTTTTGCATATGAATATTCTAGTGCTTAAGGACAGTGATCATGAACAACAATTGTGCAGCCTGATAGCTGCCTGCTCTGATTTCACAGGGATATTATTCACCTCAGACTCCATAAAATGAACAGTAGTTTTCCAAATATCCACAAGTGAGACTCCTTTCTGCCACCTCCTGCATGCCACTTCTCCTGAAAATGGTCTGTGATGGACACTGGCAGTATAACAAAACTAGAGCACACACTTTGCAGTAAGCCTGTGTAAGGAGCAGTGGTAACACTAGGAATAAGTCATTCTTTAATGCTTATTAAGAATTCACATATAACACTTATGTGCTCCACTTGAATCTCTAGGAAACTCAGCAAAGAGCTTAATACCACAACAGTTTGACATAGCCACTGTTGAAAATGCGTTGCTAGGGGCTTCTTTAAATATTCATGGATGAATTGCAAAATGGAAATACATTATTAGGTCATTTTGAAAAACTGGATCCTGAGGCTCTGCTGGTTCCCAAGCAGCTGTTAGTGAAGGAGCCATGGGTTCAGCAACTCTGAACTAAGGAAAGAGAGCTGTATTTACTCCTAGACCCAGCAGTGCCACATTGGATGACACTGAAGTCCTTCCATCCCTAGGTTTCCCTCCTCTACCAATGTTTTAAAAGTTATAAGCATCTTCCTCTGCAAAAGAATGATGAGTTTGGGGTTTTTTTTGTGAGCTCAGGAGAAAGCTTTACCAAAGAATCAGAAATTATTTGATCCTTGTCTCACTGTATTTATTCCTCAGTTTTACACTTGAGGCAATTGGTGACATTGATAAACAATTCAGCTGATGAGGCAAGGAAAGCCAAAGATTACCAAAATATGATCACAGTTAATTAAGGTGTGTTACCAGCATGATGGCTCCATGGTAAGATGGTTTGTTTGGTAAATATACTCCCTTCTGGTAGGCAATGTGGGAAGGGTGGCATTTTAGGAGGGATCTAGGCAAGAAGGGGGTGGTGAACAGGTGGAGAATAGATCTGGGAAAGCTCTTTCATGATTACAGGTGTACAACCATCAGCAGAGTAAATATGCCATATGGGTAAATTGTGTCCTTTGCCATTATGACAGGGACTGTATTTCCAGGCCCTGAAGAATGACAGATCACAATCATCACACCATCTACTCACTTGCAAATAAAGTGCTGCACCAGTATGAACTAAACTGATCCAGTAATACAAACACCCAATTGAAAGGCTCTCCCAAAACCACCATCTCAGAAAAATCACATTTTACAACTAGGCAATCATCTTCACAATCATCTGATTTACTGCTCAGCTATTCATATTATTCTCTTGACATATCTAGCTGATTCGATGAGCATGGGAGCATGACGTAGACTCACCAGACAGTCCGATGAGGCTGGGTGTTGTTGCTTATAGTATCTCAGAGCCTGTTAGATGCTCCTCAGGGTTGATACAGATCCTGACCCATAGATCCTGCTGCCTAATTGTTCTATAATTATGGTAACTTTTATGGAAGCTTAGCAATAAATAGAATTTTCCATGAGGCTAGTTCTGTTTCAAAAAATAATCGGCTGCATATGCACAGTATGACTGCTTTCTCCATAAGCTGAAGTCACATTGTGTCCTCCACTTTGTTCTCCTAGCAGCGCACAGCAAGCAGCCGTATGCTAGTCTGTGGTTTAACCCACTTTCTGAGGACACGGGCTAAATCTGTATTGTTCTGATCATGTATATGCACGGGGTCTGAAAATATTCAAAGCAAAAAGTGCAGGAGCATAAGATGGGTAGAAAAAGACAGTGTGGCAAAGAATAAAATGGGAAAAATGTCAGGTAACCAGGCA
The DNA here is from genome assembly GCF_018691265.1 of Tyto alba. NCBI lineage: Eukaryota > Metazoa > Chordata > Aves > Strigiformes > Tytonidae > Tyto > Tyto alba. Next base: position 20,137,598 of record NW_024881282.1, on the reverse strand, counting down.
GTCCCCCTATTGCCTGGGGGTACCTCATACTTACCCGTTCCATTTTAAAGATGCAGGTTAGAAATACAGAAGGTGTCTTGGAGAAAGAAAAAGTCCATCTCATCTCAAAAGTATTCTGCACATTAGTGTGTTTCAGTGAAAACATGTATACCCAACTGCCCTCTTAGACTCAGGAAAGAAGGTTTATGAACCTCTAAACAACTGTGTTAGCACAGGGCCACGTGCGGTCTGATCCCCTCCACCATGTGCCTCCTGGGAATTCCATTCCTGCCACACTTGCCAGGACTGTGGGTCAATTTTAACTTCAGTTCACCCTTGCACCTTCAGAGCACACCCAAGCCAGGGATTAACCCTCCTGCGGGTGCTGTGTTGGCAGAAAAACCCTGCTAGATGAACCCAGCAGTTTCCTTGCTCCTAGGGGAACCTTAGGAGCCTTAGTTAGGGCAGTTCACCCCCCCACACCCCTCCAGACTTGAAGCTATACACAGCCTGAGATATGGCCCATGTGCTGCTCTTTCCTAGACCTCAACACTGTTTTAGCTTTATGGAAAGTATTAGCTATTACAAAATAACCCATAGATGAGACCATGTCATAAAAAATCTCATATTATTTCTTTAACTATCAGTTCTGTAAAGTCCTGAGCATCTTGGCCCAATCTTGCAACAGTATGTTCTGTAAAACATTGCAAGCATGCAGAGTCTTGAAAAAAAATAGAAGCTATCCTGAAAGACTGCAAAAGTGCTCTGCTGAATCAGGCCCCAGACACTCAGGTACTCTTTAGTTCATTCACATGCCATAATGAGGTAGTTTTTACTAGATTTTCAACTTAGTTGCAGAGCGTGGTCCATTTCAGTAAACTTTCTTCATGAAATAGGTAATATAAAGCCAGAAGCATTACAATACCATGACCATGAAACACCCAGTACCCGCATTTCAGTCTACTTTAGGAAAAAAAAATTGCATCTGTCATTGTAAATTCTAGAATAAATTAAGTACAGTGGGGAAAATATTAAAGAGAAACACCTTAAAAACAAGTGGGGAAACTCAGTCTTTTTCATTCTGTGAAGAGAGTGTGACAGCATATGGTACATAGTGGGTGGTTGTTCTAAACATAACATGTATGTGTTCGACCTAAAATGTTTTATTGGTTCCTACTTATGAGAGCAGCAGCTAAAAATGACTGATGACTGTTCTTTCTATATCAGCAGCGTGTAAAGGCCCAAGGGAATAAAAAAAAAAAATCAGTCTTTATATTCATAAACATATTCAAACAGCCATAAAACTCTTCTTGACATAATGTTTCCTCCAACATACCCCAAGTTTAATGTTCCTCTTTGTGAAACCATAACACTACAGTATTGTTAAATATTTTTATTATTTCTAGATCATCCTAAAATACTACCAAAAAAAAAGGGAAATAATCTGCTCTTCCCCCAGAGTTACTGTGGCTCTCATGGGGACAATATCCTTTGAGAATATAGGTATCTAGCACTATATACCCAGGTTAGCTTAATACAAGGGAATATGCAAGTCACAAGTACAAGTCTCCTAGATCTATAGGAGAAAACAATTATATCCCTGTCATCACTGCAACCAAGTACCTTATAAACGTGAAAGTTGTACAGAGAGTAAAATCTCACTATTGTCCCCTCCTTTCTCCCCTCTGAGAGTCATTATCACGAAAGAAACTGAGGCTGAAGCTGGGAAATCTTACACTGTGCTCCAAATAAGGCCAGCTTGTTACTAACCTGTCCTCCTGTGGCAGCGATTCCTGTGTCTGAGGCCAGATGCCAAGCATGCTCCCTCTTCCTCCCACACGAGTTTCATCCTTGTGGTCAGCTGTTTCTTGGAAGCTGAGGAGCATAATTGATATTGCAACTATCAAGCTGTGCTCAGAATGAGCTTACACAACTTCGTGAACGTGCTTTTCTTGCCCTCTCCACCCACCTTTCTCTAAAGCTATGTGTTTGTCAGTAAAAACAGGATTCAGGTGTCAGTTTTATGGGTGGAGCTCAGGTGCATCTGCAGACGTGTGTCCTAATCCCACTCCAGGGATCAGATTGCGCCCAGGTGACTCTCCCCTCTCAGTGAGATCAACCCAACAGAACGAGGGGCCCGATCCTTGCACCCTACACCACCAGGCACACCAGCATTACAGGCCAGGAGGGACTTCTCGAAGGAGCTCTTGGCAGGTAGCCTGCTTGCTGGGAAAGCAGAGAAAATGTTGTACAAGTGCTTTCTGAACCTGTCTCATCTCTGAATTTCACCTCCAATGTAGCTGTTCCAGTGTCTATGGAGGTCCTTTGGTTACCTGGGGTTCAGAAAGCCAAGTCTGACCCAACGGGTGTGGGATAATTCCTTGAAGTGCTGGCTGCCAGAGAGATGAAGCATATTTTGTGACTTTGTTCCAAAGCAGCACAGCAAATTTAGGAGGGACATGGGCTCTTGGAACAAATTCAAAACTATCTGTTTGGGTTCTGTGGCTGTTTTTGTGGGGTGTTTTTTCAGTTGGGTGGGTGTGTTGTTTTTTTTGTTGTTTTTCACCAATATGACACAACTGCAAGCCCTTCCAAGGAAAGGACTGCAGAGTTGTTCAGCAGACAGTGCCTCACCCTCCATAGGACTGGCTCCTGACAGCTGTGCAAAAGGATTCTGGGGAAAAAAGTCTGTTTTGTGTTTGTGCAGTCTTACCCTTGAGAAAGGAGAAATCTCACTCAACCTGCTGTAGTAATGACTTGTATCAGAATTACAGAATGAGAAAATCATTCTTGTCTATCCTACTGTGATTCGTCCAAGTCTGGAAAAGGAAACACTGCTGAGATATTATGTCCTTTAATCATTGTTGTCATAAGAACCTCAAATCTTATTCATAAAAAAACATATCCAGACCCACGTGTGGAATTTTTATTAAAACTTTAGTTTGACTGTTTGATAAAACTTTTGATCTGACAAAACATTCAGATAGTCTGAGTATTATGAAATCTGTGCATCCTAATTTCATTATTTACGATGTATATAACCTCAAACACTCGTGTATGCTGCTTAAAATGCCTGAGAGATTCTTGCCCTGAAAGATGCTAATCTATGTTAATACACAAATCTCTGAGTGAAGATATACAGATTACTGTAGGGGGAAAGCAAAAGAAAAGTAATCACAACAAAGACAAATGTGGGAATTCGGTTGCAATAACGTTATATGGTCCCTGGTAATACACACATCATCTTATGTACTTTCCCCAAATGAATTAGATAAGGTTAGATTTATATAACACCTTTCAATTATTTTACTGATGCCAAGTATGTTTACACAGGGGACGTCTACAGAGCTACATGGGAAACTTTACATAGCACTGCCGTACACTGGGGACATAAATCCTGTGTATACAGGGCCTGCTTTACCCTTGCCTATTGCAGCACTGGGAAATTAAGTCACTTATGATGTAGAAGGAAGAGTCAGGTCACAGAACACCTCAAAAGACTGAGGAGACAGGAAAGGTTGTAAAAAGTATCCAATTCTCTTAGAAAATAATCCCTCAGCTATAGAATATTCAGTGATAGTAAAAAGAATCTTTTGCTTATAAAATTCACTATATTTAGGCCCTTGAAAACAGACAGAGTTCAGACTCACCTTATTATAACTCAGAATGGTTAATGACAAAATTTCCAGTACTGTTTCAGAGATGTTGTTTGAGAGTATCTGTATTTCTGGCAAAGAATTTGTTCCAGTGCTTTTCTTTAGTGGGATTAAAGGAGTTCTTCTATATTAAAAGTTTTATATTTTGATGGATATTAAAATTAAAGTCATACTTTATTAAATCACTGCAATACAGTAAATGTAATGAAACATGTTTTAAATTAAAGGGTTTGGAAGGAAAATCTGTGTAACCATTGTCAAACAACGTTCTCTTCAAGAGTAAAATTCCAGTTTTAATATACAGTTCTTTCTGAGTCTTATTTCATTGAATCATAGAATGGTTTGGGTTGGAAGGGACCTTCAAGACCATCTAGTTCCTGCCATGGGCAGGGACACCTCCCACTAGACCACATTGCTCAAAGCCCCGTCCAACCTGGCTTTGAACCCTTCCAGGGAGGGGGCAGCCACAGCTTCTCTGGGCAAACCGTGCCAGTGTCTCACCACCCTCACAGTAAAGAATCCTTTCTATCTAATCTAAATCTACTTTCTTTCAGTTTAAACTGTTACTTCTTATCCTATCAGTACACTCCCTGATGAAGAGTCCTTCCCCATCTTTCCTCTAGCCTCCTTTAAGTACTGGAAGGCCGCTATAAGGTTTCCCCGGAGCCTTCTCTTCTCAAGGCTGAACAACCCCAACTCTTTCAGCCTGTCCTCATAGGATAGGTTCTCCAGCCCCCTGGTCATCTTTTTGGCCTCCTCTGGACCTGCTCGAGCAGGTTTATGTCCTTCTTATGTTGGGGCCCCAGAGCTGAACACAGTACTCCAGGTGGGGTGTCACAAGAGCAGCGTAGAGGGAGATAATCACCTCCCTCGACCTGCTGGTCACGTTTCTCTTGATGTAGCCAAGGATCTGGTTGGCTTTCTGGGCTGCAAGCACACACAGCTATCTCAGTCAGTTTTCTATCCACTAATATCCCCAAGTCCTTCTCCACAGGGATGCTTTCAATCCACTCCTCACCCAGCCTGTATTTGTGCTTGGGATTGCCCCAACCCACGTGCAGGACCTTGCACTTGGCCTTGTTGAACTTCATGAGGTTTGCACAGGCCCACCTCTCCAGCCTGTCCAGGTCCCTCTGCGTGGCATCCCTTCCCTCTAGTGTGTTGACCGCACCACACAGTTTGGTGTTGTCCGCAAACTTGCTGAGGGTGCACTCAATCCCACTGTCCATGTCATCAGCAAAGTTGTTACAAATTGTCCAGTTTTTCTGTATTAAAAGACTGAAGAAAGCATAGAAAGTGTTCATGTGGAAAGTATTCTCTTTATTTGCTTTTAAAGCGTTTTAGTCTAACTAGTTCCAATACTAATTTAAATTGCATAAAACTGAGCGAAAATCACAGAACATCTGTAAACAGAGAAGAACTTGATAGGTGACATTTATCGGATGCCCTCGATACAACACAATTATATTTTTCAATGGAAAATGTTATGAAGCAACTTAAATTGACCAGCTGAGTGAATGCAGTCAGCTTCTCTCAGACTAGTCACAGTGGATGAGACCTGACATAGATGTTTGTTTTCTTTTAATAGGTTTCTTCGGGATCTAACCATTATTTATTTCAAGTGGGAGTACTGACAGCAGTTAAAATGAGAGAAAAATCATTTCACAGTTTTATTGAATGGACTCCATCAATAACATTGGGAGAAACAAATTAATACAACAGGCATTTAAAAAGTAGTGAAAGCAAATCATGTACCAAATCACAAATTTAATTATTATTTAGTGATAGACTGCACAAATAAAATGTATTGTATTTCTTCTGCCCAGTTTCCACAGAGGCACTTGCTGTATTGCCACACTGGAGATGCTATGCAGATGGGGATGAGCACAAAACCCTTGAGATGGGTAGAGAAGAGGCTTATGGAGGTGTCAGTGGGTTATGCAGGTCAAGGAAGCTGCAGATCCAAGGGAGATGAGGAACGGAGTTTTGCAAGAGCTGCTTTTGGGAGATATCTATGTGCAGCAGGGCCAAGGATGGCCTCAGCACAGAAGGGAGGAGCACGTTAATGAAATTCACTACTGACATGATGCTGGGAGGCATCTCGGGCACAGGAGAGACCTTCTCCTTAAAAAGGGTGGGAACTGTGTGGAAGGTCTTGTCTCCAGCTGTGAGAAACATGGGCACCAGCATTTATAGTGGGCACTGTAGCTGCATCAGTGGCTCAACACTTCCAGAATATGGCTAACTGCTGCCCTGGGGATGAGCTGCTTCCTGCTTGTGCTTCTTTCTTCAGGATCCTCTGTGATAGACTCTGTCTATCACAACGTCAGTTCTTCCTCTCATCTTTGCAGCTCGTTCAGTCGAAGAGCTCTCAGACATAACTGACGGGCACTTAGAGGAGTGTTTGTGTCAGTACTTCCCAAGCCCTCTCCTTTATCAGGTACTCAGAGTTAAGCACATGCTTAAATATTTTACTGGATCCCAGCCCATTCTCATGTACATAAACCAGACAGGGACAACTAGAAGTGGTCAAGAAGTGATGGGACAGTGCTCATCAGAAAAGCACATGAATTGCCATTAAACAGGGGATAAATTGAAAGAATTTAAAAAACACTGATGCCATAATCCAGCTGTTGAGTGACCAGGTTCCCCGTGTGCACACACTTCCAAGAAAAATTAAAATATGGACATGAGGCAAACAGTTGCCTAGTGGACTGCTGAGTGCATGGGATTTATGTCTGAGTAGTTAGTATTATATTACACTCACAAAGTAGTATCCAAATACCAGCAGCTGTGTCTTGTATCCATTATTTCCCTTCTCCACCAAATATAAACCTTCCTCACCTTTTTAATTAGAAAAGCTGTTTATTGACTATGACATGGAAATACTTTACATGTTGTTGTCCAAAAATGTCATTATTAAATAAGCAGGAAAATATGTTCAGTGGTAAATAGAGATGACCTTTAAAACAATGTCAAGCCCACACACCCCATGATTTGTGCGTAGGTATGTGTTACTTTAAGTCGCTGTATATTACCAGTAACGTGACATAGAAGGCTGCTATGGAAAGTATCTTTGGTTAAAGAACTGTAGGGTAAATAAATAATTAAAAGCTAAAATACATAGCCAACTTACCTAGTAAACTACTAAATTCAAACCCATTGATGGGAGACCTGACTTTATATCCACAGCAACATGGATAAAAATCAATTTGTTTTTTATCTTGAAAAATATTTTATAGCAGTTAACTGAGGACAGGACATCTCTTTTTCTTGGCTGACTCATTCAACACTTGTACAGCAGCCTTCTTATATGTAACAGAGACGCACCAGTGTCATGCAAAGAGAGAAGTGGCACTGAGAAACCCAGGAAGCGAGGCTGAATTCACCTGTGTAAAATAATGTAATTTTTCACAAAACATCTACAGAAGAAAAATTAATTAGGCGAGAGTGTTCCCTATCCTTCTCCCATGCCATTCCAGTGATATGGAGGGGCTGTGTGAGGTTATTCCAGGAAATCGGCAAAGATTTTTGCATTTTATTATTGTTGCTGTTGCCATTTGTTTCAGTTTCAGTCTGTATTTAGAGAGAAGGGAAAAAAGACAGAGAAGAGCGAGCAGGAAAAGCTGTCCTTAGGGCAAAACACTTGCTTTGAGAGGTAAATTATTTCAAAAGTATTGTGAACTTTTATAAAGAAGCCTCAGTAAACTGCTTTAATGTAGATGCAAATATGACTAAGAGACCCTGTGTCTTATGTCTCACATGCTGGTGGCAATCCTGGGTCTGTAAGAGTTTTCCAGGAGTCACCACAAGGATATCCAACCACAAAGTCTGTGCTGCTAAGCATATCTGCCAACACATATCTCTATCATTATCAAGAATACAGTCATGTAAATCTATGGGCATTTTATTTTGTTAGCTGCAATGGATTTTACGTGTAGCTGTTTTACTTTACTTCTTTTAAAAGAAGCTGTAGCTGGGTGGGAGAAGCAAGGCAGCTCTTTACCTTGGACATTGTGTGGGGCTCAGGTAAAGGAGGGGACCCTGTGCCTTCCCAGGAGCACAAGCACATGGCAAAAGGAGGGGAAAGTACAGGATGAGGCAGCCAGGAGACCAGGAGAGCCACGAATTAGTGTTCCCCATGTGCTGGCACTTTGCAAAGCCATGCTTGGGAGAGTGCTGCAAGAAGCACGGAGCAGGAACCCACCAGAGATGGATGGTGGATGGATGAATGGATGAATGAGACTCACTGTCATGACACGGACAGTCTGTATGGTATCACAGCACCTCCAAAAGTCACCAAGCTGGTGGTATGCAGCCAAGCCTGAAGAAGGCCTACCTGCAGAAACTCAGCATGCAGAGGAAGACCAGTTCATAAACATCTTATTTCTTACTTTGTCTCACCCGACAGATACTTAAGCTTTATTTTTAAAAATTTACATGTTACCATTCCTGTTCAAACCACCCTGGATTTTAAGAGCCCTTTCCATAGTTCTGGTGCACTCTTTCATAGTGAAGGCTTCCAGGAAGCCTGAACCAAAAGCTCTGCCTGAGGCAGGGTCCCACCACCCTCACTCGCCATTGCAGACCCCTGGGCTGTCTAGTGTGGCCAGGCTGTGCACCACTGCTCACAAAGCAGGTTAGGGATGAAGCCATGGGAAAGCAGGTCAGACAGAGCTCCAGCACGCCTGGGACCTAACCAGATCCTTGTGTAAGGAAGGGAGTGCCAGGGTGTGCTGGTCCTTGCAGACAGACTTCGAGCTCAGAGTAACCCTGACGCAACAGCTGAATGTTTTACAGGATACTTGTACCATGGGAACTGCACATGGAGGGCAAGGGTTGATAGAAAGAAGCAGCAAGATATAAATAAATAAATGTTCTTCTTTTATAAACATGAGAGGTCTGTGGAGAGAGGGGCTGCAGAACTCTCTCACAAGAGATAGACCAGAGGGCAGTACAGGTATGTAAAGGCAGTCCCTCTCAGGTACTTAATCAGAGATTTGACGGATAATTTTTCAACTAGGAAGTTCTTTATTGGAAAACAGTTATTCAGCAAATTCACCAGTTTTCATGGAAACTTACCTGTTCTGATTAAAGTTTACTCAGAAAGGTGCTCTGAAGCCTTAGATGAAATACAGGAACAAAGAAATAGAAAGAGCCCTTGCAACATGTTGGTATTCAAAGCAGCCAGTTAGGAGGGGAAAAAAGGTTTGGCTCAGTCTAGAGCAGAAGTTTGAGCATCAGTTTTCCTCCTCAAGAGTGAGTCCAGTGACAACCATGAGATCCAGGAGAGCTCTATTTCTGTGCTTTTCCCAAGGAAAGCAGCAATATATTGTGAGGATATGTCAAACTGGAACTTCTTTTAAATCTCAGAACTTCATGGGATAAGATCATTTCCCAGCGAAGATATCTGATCTCTGGTAGTTTTCTTTTCACGCTGCAGTGTGAGCATCTCTTTGAGCAGGCACCCAAAAGCCACAAACAGCCCATTCCCATGCGAGAGTGTGCTGGCTGGGGGGAGGCCTCGCAGACCCTCCTGAGGTGGCTGTCCCCAGGTCCCCATTACTCTCCAGATGCACACACAGTGACAGCAGCTTTTATGACAGCTCTACTTGGGCTAGTTTGAATGGCTGCAGGTCACAAGGGCCCAAGGAGGAAGAGTTTTATGCTGCAGGCTGCATCTCAGCATGGGGGGCAGAGGAGCTGCTTGTACTAACCTTGAGACAATGCAAAATTGCTCCAACTTTTCCCACACTAAGAAGGGAGTTTTTAGAGGTGGTTTCTGGGTTCCAGAAATGATCTGCATTTTGAACTGCCCTGCTCTCTTGGTGGGCATCATGAACCATACTCAGATATAGATGAGATGAGCAGAAATGAGCCATTGGTATGTGCTATGCCTTTCTCCTCCTGCCAAATGGCTGTTCCAGTGGGAAGCACCAGCTCAGGAAGGGGCAGAGAGGTAGGAGCAAGGTCCAGGAGCAAAGGCCGTACCCTCAAATGCACAGCCCATGGGAAATCCAGCAAAAGTCCAAGAGTAAAGGTTGAACTTTGGACTCATTTAACAGCACAAGCTGTGAACAATGACACAAGGATGACAGCCCATCTTCCTGTGTCTGTGTGGCTGTTATTCCTTCACTTACCTGAAATAAGTTTTAAGCAGCCCCATGGCCAGACCACTGTGGTCTTCAGTTGATAAACAGAAAAGACAGAGATCCCACAAAAGAGCTAGAGATTTAAAACACTGAAACTCAACTGGACTTAAATTCTTCATCTGTTCCTCTCCCAGCTATTTTGTTCTTCATCATGTTTCTTGTCTCAGTCACCCCAGAGATCCTGGACAACCCAGCCATTTCCTCCTGCCACCTCTTGTCTTCGCTCAGGACTTTGCTCCTTCTGCCTCACACCCCACCATCCCCACCCACTTCCAAAGAACCCAGTCTTGCTCATCCTTTCCAGCTCCACTTCCCAGCAGAACAGTCCTCCCAGGACACTGAATATCACTGGTTTTCTTCTCGAAAAACAACCTCCTCTGCAAGTCCTTCCTATCTTAGTTCATTCTCCATTGCCTCTTCCACACCTGAATTTTTTGCCTGTTTTGCCTCTGCCTGTGCTAAATTATACACTCTACTGTGAACAAGGACTCATTTTATTTGCTTTGTAAAACATCCACATACATGGATGGAGCTGTATAAATAATTAATACAAGTCTTAATCTAAAGATTATGAAGAAGAAGGTGGTGATTGCTGCAGAAAGATTAATGTGAATGAAATAACTCAACCAGACTATAATTTTCTCTGGCGACCCATGAAAGAATTAACCCAAAGGAGGCCCCCTTAAGTACTTTTGCAGATAGCCCAATGAATTCCAGGTATGGCTTCGCTTTGCATTCTTCATTTTCCTGTTTCTTCCAAGATATATCTGACTATCTTATATGCAAGCATACACGTATACTTGCCTGTTCCTCTGTGGATAACTTCTCCAAGTCATTTCATGCTGTGGCTCCTGCTAAATAGTGTAATTCTTGTAATGGTGCAGGCAGGGTAGCTGAAGAGCAGCAGTGTCAGTTACCTACATAGCTTCTTGCAGAGATCTCAAGTCATACAGTATATAGCTCTTGAAACAAGGACTCAGAGCTGCAAGCCAGGTGCAGAAATGCTTGTTGGTCCCAGGCTTATATCCTCCACCCTTGAGCTCAGTTCCACCTGGGATGTAGGGCAAGCAGACCAGCACAGGCAAGGTGTGTCAGCAAGCTGCACAGATCTCTCCAGGATAATTTGGTCAGCCCAGCTTTTTAGCCAAGTTAATGATTCTTGTGGAGGGACAGGAGTCATCAACAAGCAGTAGCCTCGTGCCAGCCAAGCTACACTGCTTCCCAGATCCCAGACTCAGTACTTCTGTACCTATCAGCTTATTTGGATTCAGCTTGGATCTGCCTGACCCTTAGGAGTCTTGAGACACTTCAAGTGGCTGAGCGCTCTGTGTATATCAGAGGGCGAAGGTGTTTTGCCCCCCAGCCAGAAAATCTCCAAGAACTCCCAGCATGACTGCTCAGCAACCACCAATAGCAGCAGAAGTCCTAGCCTTGTTTTCTCCCTGGGGCCAGCCCAGTGTTTCTTTTGTAAACCTTCTATTTTCTCTGTCCTTTCCTGTGAGAAGCTCCAAGAGCAGAGGCTGGATGGGCTGAGGGGACTGTGAGGCGGGAGGGGACACAGAAAGGAAACACCTGTGGCTGGGGCAGCTGAGGCCAAATCCAGCCAGTCCAACACAGCTGTGAGGGGAAGGGTCTCTTTTCACCCTTCTGCCTTTCTAGCAATGCCTTACAGGGAAAAAGTAATTTTGTAATGGCTTGAGCTTTCTGATGCCAAAGAGGAATGAAGAGAAGTTACTTAAAAGACAAGAGCAGGCTTCCACCAGACATCATGGTAGCAGCAGCCGAGTGGAGGATGGATGCTTTCCACCCATGGAAAAACCTCCACAAAGAGGAGGACAGAAGTGCTTTAGGCCCTCAGGGCTGGCAAAAGAAGCTGAGCACATACAAGCCTGAGGTTATATGCCTAGGTTGGGATCTTGATCCTGTTAAGGACTGTAAGGTGGGAACGTGGGGAGAGTGTACCCAGATGGTTTAGGTGTCTCAATGAGATGCAGCTGTGTGTCATCTGATGACAATGATGAAGTGCAGAGGACAGGTGAAGATGGCACAGAGAAGGGCCAAGTCTGAAAGGCTTTCAGGCACCCCAGCAGGGCCTTGCATCCGTTTGCCTCTGGGTCCCTACATGAGCACATCACTGCAAGTTCCTTCTTTTTTTCCTCTCAGTGCCACCTTATGCCTGGTGAAATAGTCAAATGTGAAACTAGATACAATCAGGGGCCACAGAGAGTAATGTAAAGCACTGGGGACTGCTTCTGGCTTTGCTAAAATTCATTTATCTGTCTTTTTTCAGGTGAGACTTGCTGCAAACACTCGACCTTGTGCAGACACACGGCATCTGCACATCTTCCTGGGCAGAAGCAGGGAGCAGAGCTTGCTCTAGGGACCAGAGACAGGCACCTGCCCAGCTACTGGGGACATCGTCACTGCATATCTGTCCCTTTTCTGCTCTTTACCAGGATGGGGAGGAATCCAAGAGACCTCACAGCGTGGTTCCTGCAAGCCCACATTTAACCACGTCTGGTAACTCACCCTCTTTCTTCTTCTCCCTTTAAGTCTCGCATTGCTCAAATGTCACATCTTACTTTTTTTCTCTCATAGGATTTTGATCTTCTTTTCAGATCTTTCTAGAACTTTCCTCTGATGTCACAAAAACACCTCCAGTATATTGAATACAATAAATCACCCAATCCTGCTGACTCAATTTTTTTGCAGAAGACATTCAAATTCCATTGATTTCAGTGGGAGCTGAGGCTATTCAGTGCTTTACAAGATCAAACCTTAAAAACACGCTTAATGGTAGTCCCTGAAGCTCAGCTTTCTCCTTTGGTTTACATCATGATGATTACCATTTGTTCTCTTTTTCTATAAATTTACAAATCTTCACCAAAGATACTGATTTCCTTGCTGGTATAATCTATTGTGTTCCATTTATCAGCCTATTAAAAAAGATGGGTACAGTAATTTCTGATATGGATTAGGTGTTTCAGATAATTCCCAGATACTGCTTTTCTGTTTTGCAGATTTCTGTTCTCACCTGCAAACTCTGCCTTGATCCTTTTCTCTGCTTGGCTCCCGCACATAAAAAGGGCAACTCAATTGCCCAAACACATATTCCTCAGTAACAGTTTACATTAACGTCTCTCTGCTTATCCTGTAATTGCAGTGTATGTACTCTGGCTCTTTGCATTCATGTTTGTGGAAGTAGATGTATCTCATGTACCTGTTTTATCTATCATAACACCAAGAAAACAGACACTTTGAAGTACACATTTGGAAAGTGCACAACAAAACTGTTCATAAATATGCTGGTTAATCACTTCAACCATGGGTGAAAAAGACTGCCTTAGTCTTGAGAAATGTTGGGTGTACGGGACATTTTGTGTTACTACTTTTCAAGATCCAGAAGACAAATCAAGCTGTGAAGATTGTTCTTATGTATAATTTTTTTGCCAGTGTTTGGGATACAAAAGTGTCACCAGCAGTAATGGTTTCTGATCACACAGTTACATTCTCATGTCTACACAAGAACTGAACCATGTTGCAGTTTCAGTTAACATGATGATCTCTGTCTTCAATCCAAATATGTTGTCTGAATAGTGGTGCATTAAGTTAACTAAATAGGATAAACAGATAATGGCATTAAATAACTGCTAGGGTGAATAAGATGCCTTTTAAACGAAATGAGAGGATCAATGATCCCTATGTGCTTGGCTATACTATGCATGGCAGCATGCCTATAGAACAGTTTAGGATAGAAATGTTCAATCCTGCATTGTGCTACACGTTCTGGATGATCTCCAGAAAAACCCTAAGCCCAGTCTTGACTTCAACCAGATTAATAGCCCCTCCAAAAATAGAGCTACATATGCACTCTTAAGGATGAAGGCCATGGTTCCCACAACACTGCAGGATCCAGCCCCTGGCAAGGAGAAATTCAGTATGCAGCAGTAAGCACTGCAGGCTAACAGCATGGGGAGCTGGGGAGTGGGAGGGAGGGAGGGACCTGCTCCCAGAAACGGTCTGCGCAGGCTCCTGTAGAAGTCAGTGATTCGGGATCAGATCAAAAGGGATTTCAGCTATAGCTGAAAAACAGATGGGGAGTTGGTGAGGTGGAAAGAGAGAGAGAGCAATTAATCCAGACAGCTGGCACGGCAGCGAGGCGGGCCCGACCACCAGCGGTGGAAGGGAGCGAGGGGAGAGCCAAGGGACGGCCGGCGCGGGAGGCGCGGGGCAGCACGGATGGGCTTGCACGAGTGTGCAGGGTACAGACACAAGAGGTTTCAGAGCATGATTCCGAGAGTAGAAAATGAAATTGCTAAGCCTCATACTAATCCTGAAAACCTTGCCGCGCAGGCGGTGGGAACCTCAGATATCAGTGAACCCCCTAACTAATGTGGGGGCCCCTGCTTGGGCAGGCGGGGAGGGACCCAGAGGCATCTGCTGCCGTGTTTGTGGGGCTCTGGAAATGTGCCCGGGGAGGAGCAGGAGTTAGGAAAACGTGAAGTGTCCAGCGTTCAAACGCGTGATCAGCAGAGCATACGTCAAAGACAGGGAGCTAGGCCTGCAGAAAGGCAGCTTGCCTTGTAGAAAACAAGATGTTAATCAGCACATCCTCCTGTCACCTGTGTGCTGAGGCTTGCGCAAGTGCTACCGACCCTGCAGCAGGGACGTGCAAGCAGAATATATGTTAAGTCTGTGCTGCCGTGGGGGTACAAAACATTGTGAGCAAAATCATATGCAAGAACCTCTCTGCCCACAGGGAGCTGCCTGGTGTGCCAGGAAGCCCGTGGGCTTTCCTGGCCTACTTGGAGTAAGATTTACCTCCTGACACCCGGAGTAGTTTTTATGCAGTAGAGCTTCAGCCCTCACTTTCATAAAGCAAAGAGTCTGGGGCCCTGCTGGTTACAGAGAAAAACTTGAAAACTAAATCAAGAGCTTCATAATCCCAGTCAAAACATGACAGTATTTACTTGCATCTGATGGCATTATGGGTCTCGTGGTGGTTTGGGAGGTCTGGGGATGGGCGGTACAGCAGCAGGCAGGAGGCTGAACCACAACCTCCCACCGCAAGCGTGTGGGCAGCGCGGCTGTGCTCCAGGGATGGTGCCTGGTCATCTGTGCACAGCACGAGTCTGCAAAGCAGCTCCTGCCTTTGGCTGTCCGGGGCAACAGCGCAAGCTCTGATGAATCACGTTTTAGCGGGTGGAATGATGGTTTCTGCTATTCGGTAAATATTAACTTCAGTCAGTGAGGACTTTACTTGTATTTCTTTTCAGTTTTCTCCCTCTCTTTTTAATCAGGAATGCACGTGCTATACAATTAGGCTGTATTCGATATCAAAGGCCTTGCAGAGCAGAGAATGCTTTCTGAAGACTTAAGAATCCCTTTTGAAGGGGACCCTGTGATGTGGTTGCCTGCGGTAGTGAAGACTGGATTCGGTGATTTTAGAAGTCCCCTATGGTCCTGTCTATTCCTTCCTCCCTCCATACAGCTTCATTCTGGGGTATTTTATTTTAAATACAAATTCTTAAGAAGTTTTTGTGCAACATTTAAAAGCTGCTGAAAAATCTATGAAACCACAGATTGTGACCTAATTTGTGAAGTAGACTTTGAAATATGTGCATCCTATTATCTGATCCACTAAACCAACTCAGCTAATTCCAGTCCTTCAGCAGCAGCAGCAGAGCACTATGACACTAGGAGCATTAAAAGGTATCTCCTTGCCTAATAGAATGACATGCTAAAGCTAGGGAGAGTTGGGAGACAACAGTACCACGAGGATGAAATTAAACATGACTTCACCTCTCTTGTATTTATCGCAGCAATGGTATAATGCATGCTAGCTCAAAAACTTCAGCAAAATGAAACCAAACTACTTCTTTGAGCTTCTGGTTACATATGGCTGCTTTTGATAAAACTCTCTAGAATTTCAGGGTCCGAACACAGCTAATTCCCTTCTAACTAAGGTTTTTACTGGCTGAAGCTCACCATATAAATATAAATGTTTGGTTGCATATTTCTTTAGCATTCTGCAGTAAAAATAATTTTTTGGAAATAAATTAAACAAAACAAATCATGTGAGTCTAAATTATTAATGGTTTATGCCAGCACAATTGCTGAAAGCAGTACAATTAATCCAATTTTCAGCATTTGTATGGTGTGAAGTAAAGCATGTATTCTAAGCTGTTAAATACTTTTTAGTAGTACAAAAATTAAACTTAAGCAAATTTTCTTTTGTGCCACCTCAATGTAGAAATGTTTATTTTAAATTAAAAGAGCTAAACTCAACATTGGAGGTTTTTTGATATGTAACTTAATTCTAGTAAATTATAATGGCTGTTACTTTTCATACATAGCATGTGGAACTTGTTAATTAAAGGCTACTTCCTTGTGTTAGGTCTTGATCACGTTCCAGTATCTCATACTTAATGTGCTATTAAAATCATTCTTTGACAGCCCAGACCTGGGAGGCAGTGAATACCATCAACTCCCAGTGAACTTGCTAGGTTGCTTTGCACTTTGGAGATTTTCTGAGGGTGAGAAGTCAGGCTGGACTGTTGTGATTGTCCCAGCTCAACGAACATCTACCCCCCAGCTCTGCATACCCCTGGAGGCCTCAAGTCCAGGGCTGTTCCCTCACCAAAATTAAATTTTTAGTAGTTAGGAACAACAGGCACAGAGTAGACATGTACCTAATGGCTCACTGGTTTTGCTCAGGAACTCCTAAATGAAGAACTGCAAATACTGATCTCGGACCTCAGAGCTTTAGAAAATAAAAGTATTATTTTTATAATTTATGGATAAAAGCTTCAGGGAAAATAGGCTACAGAGAAGTGCAGCTTTCTTACCTTCTTTCACTAATAGCTGGATGACATTTATATCTTTTGGCTCCTGCAGTGGCTTATTGACATCATCTTGGTACCCTCTGCCCGCATGTAGGTCCCAAACAACTGCTCCTCCTCTGCAGGGACAAGGGCTCTCTGGTCAGAGTGCCTTGTGCTTGACAATTCAGAAATAAGTCCTGACTGCACAAACCAATGGAGCAGACTCAGCAGAAAGTCTAGCCAGGACCCCAGGTTGTCTCTACTCCATCGCTGCCTTTCCAGCACTCACTGCGGCTTCTGCTCTTTTCACATCCTTTCCCCTCAGCGAGCCCAAGGATCTGCCAGAGGCAGAGGCGAAGTCCAGCTCAGGGATTAGTGTGGCCAGGTCAGTGTATGGCAGTACTAGACTGTGCCGGAGCAGTCCTGGCTCTAGTGCACTGTACGTCTAGCTGGACTCCCTGCATAAAGCTCACCAAAGAACATGCTCGGATGGTTCCTCAGTCAAGAGCAATATCTCCCTAGGGAGACCACAGACATTGTTATAAGGTTTCTAGTCTTGATTTAAAGCCTTCAAGTGATGCATTCTGCTACATCTCCTTCATGAGCCTTCCCAATGATTAACTGCCCATGCCATTAAGATATTTATCATGTGAATGCATTGTTCTACCAGGTTTCGTCTTTCCATTTCTCAATTCTGCAACTTTAATTATGTTTTTTAGTGTATTTTTCTACATGGCTTCCTTTCCATTTGAAAAAGGAAAATCAAGTAGTTCTTTATCTCATGCTGTTTCTTCCACTTCTCATCTACCCTTGCAGATTTTCATTCTTGGTCCTCTCTGTTGACCCTCAGTCATTCCTCCTTCACAGTCCCAACCAGTTTTCACTTTCCCTTTTTTCACTGTGAACCTGGTGCTTGGGGTCTTCACGCACAGTGCTCCCATCCTCAGGTCCCATCTTGAATTTACAGCTACTACCAGTGGCACAGTGAGTACTCGATGTGCAGACATCTGAAATACGATTTTCCAACCTACATGGTCTAATTATTCCTTGGGCTGGAGAAGTGCTGTTACAACTCTGCAACCTGGGCTTAGTGCCCTTGGCAGCATCAAAAGCTAGATTCAGTTTCTGCTCCTGTGTTACTTAATACAAAACTATAAAATAATGAAACAGAAATTCGGAAATCTCAAATCTCTTCCTGCACAGGTAAATAGCCTTTTCTCTAAGGAAAGAAATGCTGCATGAATTCTTCTTTAATTAATTCAAACTTGCAGGTAATCTCAATTCATACCAAGGGCTGAATTAAAGACCCTCTGGCCTTGCAACTTGAAGAGAGGGAATCAATCAGCATCTACAATCTGCTGATGTGTCTTCCTCCCTCACTCCTGCCTTCCCTCGTTTCTGATCAGTTCGGCTTTGCTTAGCCAGGTACTTGCAGAGCTGGAATACCAGCGACACCTGACGCAGCCAGATACATTTCTTGGAAGCCCAGCTCTGCACACGGTGGTCCTTGGCAATCAGCACCATCCCCAGGTTGGTGCCCGCTGGCCTCTGCGCGGCTCGAGAGGGACTCTGCTGAAATGAACTTTTTTGAGGTAAACCTGCGGATGAGTGCTAAAGGTCAGGATGCTGGCAGGGAAAATATATTGCAAAGCATAAAGGAGCTTTTCTGCGGAAGTGCTCTTGGATAAATATACTTAGTTCTAAGGAAATGCCGGAGTAGGCAGCAGGGGGGTTGAAAGCTGTCCCATTAACCAGGGAAGAGGCAGCAGCCACGCGCCTGCCTCCCGACCTGCCCTGCACTGGCAGCGCCTGGCAGGGCACCCGAGCAGAGGGGCACCCGCCTGGACAGCCCCCATCGGCCCAGGGATAGAAACTATCAGGAGAGCTTGAAAGTGCCAACAGGATCGTCGGGGATGTGCTAACAAGTGAGCTCCCAGCATGAACTCATTTTCCTCCAGCCACTTAGCAAGTGTCATCAGATAGCAATGATATTTGCTTACTACTGAGCTGTGCTGGATTCAAACCCTCCTCCCAGTGCCCAGGGGGGCTTTCTGCCACCCAAAATCTTTTTTTAAAAATAGGAAAGTAGTTACCAAAATGTATTACACGTGGCAAGTTATGATTAGCACTATCGTTTTTACCAAACAAATAGCCATGCATTGCTAAAGGTCAATAAACTGGCAAAGGAAAATGTACAGCTAGTCATAAAGAAGCTGTTCTGTGAAAGTGTTCTTGGATAAATAAACATGAGTTCTTGTAAACACTGTGTACTCTCCAGATGTAAATATTCAGAAGGTGTGCTCAAAAAGCCTGAGATGGTTCCAGCTCAGCATTTTATTAATAGGAGATGGTGAATTTTTGGTCAGCTGTTAAGTACAACTTAATGTGAAAAAGTGTTTGTTTGCCTAACAAGACTTACTGCTTACACCAAGCTGCCTCCAAGATTTTGATAAGAGTATTCAGAACAGTAAAAGATACTTTGGATGTTAGCAAACACCTTGTGCAATATAGTGAGATTAGATACGGAGCAGGTCGCAGGAAGGGGTGGGGGGGGCCGTTTACAGAGTTCAAACAGGGGTAGGATGGGTTTGGTTCTGCGATACTGTGTTGTATCATTACAAACTTACAAGCTACTTTTCTGCTTTTTTCTTTTGAATTTGAGCTTTACTCAAGCCTTGTTTGAACCCAGGATTTCTACTTGCTGTGGGAAAGATGGAAAATTTGTTCACAGGAAGGTAGCCCTTCTGGGCTGGGAGGGGAAGGTAAGGTGGTGTTCCAGTTCAGGAGCACACCTGAGGGGACAGGTTTAAAGGCTCCGGGCTGCTCTGAGGGTGTAGAGGAGGTCTGAGGCATCACCAGAGCACACCAGCCCCTGTCACTGAAGCAGCTGCCTCTCGACGGCTGGCACCCTTGCCATGGCCCAACAGGGAATTTCAGGAGGGGACACTGCCCCGTGGGCAGCCGGGCAGTCCAGCCTTATTAAACCCAGGGGTTGTTTTCCTAACTTGTCCTCAGAGTCTTAATTACTGTTGCTCTAAGCACACCACCACCCTCCTTCCATGAAAGCTGGACAGAAAGCACCTGCTGGGGTCAGGCGGTTCACCTCCCTCCTGGTTTGGGATTACTCCTACTGTACACTTTCTGGTTTGGTTTTTTTTTTTTTCCCCCAGAATAA
Organism: Tyto alba; assembly: GCF_018691265.1. Lineage (NCBI taxonomy): Eukaryota > Metazoa > Chordata > Aves > Strigiformes > Tytonidae > Tyto > Tyto alba. The sequence continues at coordinate 20,117,812 of NW_024881282.1, read as the reverse complement.
CTCCAAAACCTCTGAACATCAAGGCTTCTGCCCCCTCCTCTGCAAGCCTGGTGCGAGAGCTCACTGCCCTTCTCTCCCTCTGCAGAAGCTGGGATTGCCCATTCTGTACTCTCTCAGCTCAAAAATGGGAGCTTGGTTTGCATCTCGACGGAGATTGTGCAAAAATAACTCTATGTGGTTGCACTCCAAACCAGGAGAAGATACACATTGTACATAGTACATATGCAGTCTGGAGCTTAAACACAGGGTGGGTGTAAATAACGCAGAAATGCATTGCAGAGCCTTGTCATGCAAGCAACACTGACATCCCTGAATGGCTTTGTGTCAGGTCTCCTTCTCCAACATGAAGAATTCAGCACACATGGCACCAGGCTCACCCTGGGACATGGACTCTACTTTTCCCCTCCGAGCAGCACACAGTGGTTTCCAGCAAAGGCACGTCTCAAAGAGGGGAGGACAAGCTTGGGGAGGGGGGACGAGCCACTGGGGAGAGCCCAGCTGTGCACAAAGCCCTTTAAGGGGCCTGGATCGGGTGTCATACAGCAACATATCCTAAGGCAACTGGTGAAATCCCTCTGACCCCTCTGCTCTGGCCCCCATCGTCGCTGCTTTCCAAGCCACCCACAAATCTTCTAGAGATCAGAAATAAAGAGGTTGTTATCCTGCGCTGTAGAAATCCCTGACAAAAGACCAACACAGTGTGTAACCTGGCCCTCAGAACAGCCCAGAGGAAGGCTCTGAAGACAAGGGTCCCACTGGTGTTCTTGGTGTCCAGCCTCTGGTTTGGCTCCTGCCAGCACCAAGCTGTGCCACAGCCCTGCTACTCCTGCAGCAGCAGCTCCCAGTTTGCCTCCTTGGGCCCCTTGCTCCCATCCACATCCTGCCTGGGCATCCCAACCTGCCCTCAGATCCCTCATCCCCATCCTCCTGCCAGGGCAGAGAACAGCAGCAGTCCCCTCACAGAGCTCCCCAGCACCAGGTGCTGCACTGCTGTGGGCACGGCAGCCTCTAAGCATCGACCCCTGGATGGGTGCTGCTCCTGCTGCCTGCTGTGTGAGGTGGGCTTCACCGCTTATCTTTCTTTTTTTGCTGAAAAATAGGGAAAGAGGAAACTAGCACTGCTTTAGTTGCAGTGTGAAGAGTTTTGCAATGCTGTTTCGGAGCCTGGGAATTTCCCCCAAACACACTCCCACACAGAGGAGTCCAGGAGCGGGTGGGGAAAGCATGCCTGTGGGAGAGAAGGCTGAGGCAGCCGCCTTGCACAGCAGCCCCAGATCCCTGTCATGGATGCCAGAGGATACACAAGAACCCCCCCACCACGCGACGTGAGGCCCACAGGGAGGCCAAGGGTCCCCGCACACAGCTCTGAAGTCCTCGGCCATCAGCCCTGTTTGGTGCTGCAGCATTACCGGGCAGCTCTGGGATACCCAAAGCTGCTGCAAAGGGGCACGTACTTGCCAGGAAAGGTCTAAAAACACCTTCCACTCCTACAGCGTAGGCTGGGTCTCCTTTGCAGAGATGGTCGACCTTGGAGGACAGAAGTAGGAGGAAAACTTGATAGACATGAGGTCAGTTTGCTTTTCTTCTTGCCATGTAGCAGAGTAACTTTTTATGTTTTTAAAATAATTTTAATACCAACCAGAATGGAGATTACTTCCTTACTGCATCTCTGCTGTAAGAAAAACTCATCTCCTTTCTTCTTTTTAGTCAGAAACCAAAAATATTCACCATATTCTAATAAACTCACTGTACTGTTTGATAGAAATATATATCTTTACCTTACGAAGGGTCATGCTAGCAGGGGTCCCTCTTCAAGGTAGGACGAATGTGTGATACTGTCCCATTTGTTCCCATCTTTGTTCCCAAGATGAGAGGACTTCAGCCTCAAGGCAGGCTCAGTATAGGAAACTGCTGAAAAATGGAAAACTCTGACTAGAGCTGGAGATTTAACAGATTTGCACAAGTTCTCTTTTGCTTACAAGCTCACACTTGAATTGAAATTAATTCTTCCTCTCTATTTTCCAAGTTTAAAGCTGAGTTTAGGGAAAGTCTAAAGTGAAAGCGTAAAATGGAAGAAGCAGAAGCAGAGAAAGCAGTCCTCACAAAGAACAGCAAAAGATGGAGAGAAAAACTGATCATTTCTGAAAGCCAGATAGCCTTTATGCACTAAATAGATACACATTCGGTCCCTTTTTAGATAGCTGCCTCCATCTAGCTCACAGTTGTTCACCACCCACCTGGACATTATCCTCCCCCTCGATCTGGGGGACTTTCCATTTCTTCCTCCCCAACACAGTTATATGACCTTTCATTGCCAGGACAGGCTGCCTTCTTCCATCTCACTGGAGACAGAAACCACCAGGGATATCATCCATTAGCTCAGTCTCCCCTCCCCTCCTCCTCCTCTGAAAGCTGACAGACTGCTGCCTCCATCCTTTTCTCCAAGGCAGGGCTGTTCTCCAGAAAGGGTCTCCATCTCACATCAGGCATGCCCTGGAGGTACCTGCCTGAAGCAGACTGAATTGCACTTCAGTTTGAAGCCTGACATAGCCTAAAGCAGACAACGTGAGCCATCTCCTCCTATTTTTTCCCCTGCATCATATATTGGTAAACTCCAGACATCCCTCATTATACTACTTCAAATCATAGCATTCAAGGTTTTTTAGTTTATTGACTGCTGCCACAAATCCTTTATATACTGTGGCATAAGAGGCAGTTTTTGGCTCATTCCTCACTTCTTTATGTTTAGAGCAGAGAAACAAAGGAAGGGGAGGGTGGAGTAATCTTTACACTGTCTATTTAAAGGCAGTGATGGCTGTGTGCAAACCAAAGCACACAGCAATGGGAATTACATGGCTCAAGAAAACAGTTGGATGAGTGTCTTCTATGATGGTTTTTTCCCTAAAGCATAGCAAAGGAAAAGAAGCGCAGAATTCGCACATCATGCAAACTGCAAAAATTGTTGAGAATGTACTAATGAGAATTAAATGCTGGTAGGTGCTCTCAGATGTCATCTGAGAAACTGAAGTGGTGAGTACCAGAAATAGGTTGCCAGCTGTCTCTGGTCATATTCTTTGTACAAGAATGCTAACAGTTCCCCCTCCTATACACCATGGGACAAACTCTGCCATCGTGTAAATCCATGCAAGCCTCCAGCTTCTCCAGGACTGCACAGCTGTAAAAGGAATCTCACAGTTTTATTAAAGGCTGAGAAAAAACACTTGGCACTGCTTCCTGCTGTCAGCTACCACCTTTCTGGGAAGTGCTAGCGGTCCAGCCTGGCTTGCAGCATCTCACCCCCCACAGCAGGCTCGGCACAGTCAGCACATCAAGATGGCAGTATTTTAACTCCCCACAGTATGGGCAAAAATTCCCCTCACAGGGCCAAAATGAGATAGGTGCCAGGCACGCTGAGGTAAGTCAGCCAGGTCACTCAGGGCTGCGTTATTCCCTGTGCTTGCTCCCTCCCTGGATGGTGCAGCCTCTCCGTGCTGCACTGCAGCTCGCTGCTGTGCTTTGCTGCTGCGTGGGGAAACCCACCCAGGTCTGGCAGAGTGCAGACCCCACTGCTGTCTTCTCTACAACGCCCAGCACAGTGGACGGAGCTGTCTCGAAGCCCACATCCTCAGGACCTACACACACATGCATGTGAGAATGTTATTTCCAAAACACCATCATTCTCTGTGATGATGGTGCCAGTTCGACTCTAACTGTGACAGGACACATATTTAATTTTGGAAATTATTATGCTCTGAATGAAGACTGGATTGGTTATCTTATGAACACCATTTCTTGTTACAGACTTATAAATATCTCCACAATAATTGTTTCTCTGGCTTGAAAATTGCCTAACTGGAATAACCTCTGCCACTAGCTTGTTCCCAGCCCTCCTCTGTATACAAAAGATACAGGGATAATTTTCAATTTTACTTTATGGTTAACAGTTACTGGGAAAAAGTCCCCTTCCTCTCCTGCAGTTTCACCAATTATTTCTGCTTCACACCCCATTTCTAAAGACTTTGCCATCTATGAATATCCCCTTTCCCCCCACTGTTCTTTAGTACCCAGACTTTTTGTAACTTGAGTAAGTAGCCAAAATTCAGTGTCCTACATGTTGTTTCCACTGGGAAGAGAATGACGCAGACAAGGATTTATTTTATTTTTTGCTGTAATACTGTACATAAAGCCCTGCTGCCCTGAACCCAGCAGGACTCAAACCTCAGGAGGTGGTTTCTTTGCTCGCTGACCCAGTGATTACCCCATTCCCCAAAGCACCCCAAAGTGTGTCTTGCCCCGGTCCTTCAAAAGCTTCCCTGCTCACCTGCAGCCCTTGTCCCCTTCCCCACTCGATTCCCTCTGGTTTCCATCCCTTGTCCCATACAGTGAGCTGCCACCACACTGGTTTGCCCACTGTCGGCTTTCTGGGCAGCCCCTTCCCACCAGCCCAACAGGGACATTAAGCTATCTTTGTCAGAGTGCTCTTTAGCAATCTGTAAGGCAAAAGCCATTTCGTTCTCGTGTTAAGCTTGAACCGTACCTTGTTACACCCACCGGGAGCAATGAGGCTTCTCCCAGGTTATCAATTCAAAAAATACTATCTGTATTGTATTGCTCGCCTCCATTTTCCTGATGGCTCTTGGCTGCATTTACTGGAGCTCTAATGAAGTTCTCAGTCCTTCAGTATTTATGGCAAAGGGGACAGCGTTGCCACGGCTGGGTACAGCCGAATGCTGTGTCAGCTCCCCTGGAGTCAATCTGAGTTTTTTAGAGGCAATGAAGGAAGCTTGTACTGGGCAAGCTGTGCACAAGCAGGAACCTTTTCTTCAATAAAAGCCTCTAACAAATGGGAATTGGAGGAAATGTTGGCGAGATGTTCTTTTGAAGGTGGAAATTGCTGCCTCCTAAAATTAAATTACACAAAGCTGGACAAAGATAGCAAACCACGTGCCAGACGAACTGCCACTCAGCTAATACATTACTTTCTAAATATAAAAACAACCTACTGCTTACACTGACAGTTCAGCACATAAGCAAGAAAGGAATGATGTATAACACCAGGCTGAGCTGAGGCTGCAGAAGCACATACTCATCTTAGTTTCCTTTCTGTAATTATTTATGAAAGAGTGCTGGGGAGATAGGGGAAAATGCTTCCAAAGAAGAGGAGCAGCAGCACAGGGGTTGCTCAGCTGAGCCCCTCTTAGCCACAGGGGTTGTCCAAACCCACACCTGACACCAGCGGCAGAGAGACTTATACTCCATTCTCCCCCAAGACAATTTCTTGACTTGTTCCTTTATGTTGCTGCTTAGAAACACTTAGAAAAAATGCCTATAAGCCGCTGCAGTAGCTTCTGACATGCTTGGCCACACAGACAACCCTTGGCTCTCCCCAAAGTTATTCGAAAATGCATTTGTGGAGAAAAGCAGGATGTAAAATGCTCAGACGTTCATACCCTTCATTATCCCACTTGGTTCATTCAGCACTGCAGATAACCTTCTTCAGCCTTAACCAATGTCAAGTATAGGACACCCTGCAGATTGACGGGTTTGTCATTTTATTCCAATTCCCTAGTCTCATGCATCCAGAGAGTAAGACAGTGAGAAGAAGGAGCAGATAATTTTCTTACCCTTAGTTCTGAAACTTTAATCTCATCTGACCAGCTCCACCAAAATGTCATTCCTATGCTGGGCTTCTCTTTTTCAAATTATAATAAAAACAATTCATTTGAGTATGAAGTTATTTTTAGATCTATTTAAAAAAAAAAAAAAAATCCATCTGTAACATGTCTTTGTAGTTGAATTTCATAAAAAACCTCAGCTTTCTGAGAGACCGTGATTCATAATACTGAAGCTCACATATAAAATTCTATTGATTACCTAAAAACTTATGGAATTACATGAACTTTTGTTTGAAATTTAAAGCAAAAAATTCAGCTCTTAAGAAACCTTGAAGATCTCTGATCAGCTATAAGCATGTTGATGCAAAATGAAATTCTTTTCCTTTAAGGGAGAAAATGGATTCACTTTGGCCAGGAGTTCATGAACCACTAGATTTTACCCTCATGCTGCTCCAACGTCACCATACTTTCCCCTCCAAGCTTCAGCTCTCAATATGTGTTCAAGTCTGCACTCTGAAACTCTGAGAACTAGAAGTGTCATGGTCAGTCATCAGCTCCAATAGTTGCTGTGGCAGCTGAAGCTGGGTTAAACTGAGAATGGAGGCTGATAGCATTAAGAGAGCTGGGAGTAGTTCTAGTTTAAAGTGTACGCTCCTAACAAAGGAAGGCAATACATTAAAATAGATTTTACATGGTGCTGAATTTTAACATTATAAAAATTAACAGTTCACAAGACCTAAATTAGAAAGGTTCTAATTTGTCCTTTTGTGTGTCCCTATGCCAGCCAAGCACAAGAACATAGTTCACTGTGAACCTGAAAGGAGGCTGAAGATGAAAGCTCTTGCCATGCCTGCTCTTCAGCGGTGACCATTTGCGCAGACAGGTTCTGCCTGCAACATGGTCTCAGCGAAGCTTCTTAGGCTTGGAGAGAGAGGAAACATAGTAGCTTTCTGAATATTCATCTCTCTAAATTACAGGAAATTGTTGATACTTGACACAATTGAACATGGCAAAAATGTTGAGAAATTGTTTTGATTAATTAGGTATCTCCTGCATTTTGAGGCTCAGCACTGCATAACCTACTTGGGCTAGAAATATTTTGGTACATCAGGACAGATAACTTTCAGGATCAGTTGTGACAGAGCAGGAAGGAAAAATCTGCAGCACTGACTTTCTAGAACCTTTTCTAGTGAACAAACTTGGAAAAAAAAAAAAAAAAAAAACCAAAAAAAAACCACACACACAAACAAACAAAAACATCAAAAAATGGTTTGGTTTCAAGGGTCCTTTCAGCATCTGGATCCCCAGCCAGCGAGAGTGCTTTGTATTAATTCAAATGTCTGCATCATGATTTGAACATGTTCCTTTGCCAAGTGGTTTCCACTAAGTTAATAAACAGAAGTATTCAGCTCCATGCTGGAAACCTATTCACATTCCAGAGGACTTGAGTAGATGGGCACCGGGTTGTCATTCACATACTCTGTCTAGCAAAACAACGTTCCCATCTTACTTACACAGAGCAAAAGTGTTCCAGGAATTTGCAAGTGCAGTGTTCTTAGAAACAGCGACCTGCGGCCACTTCTCCCGAAAGTGTAAGCATGACTGGTGGTTTGGGGACAGATACTTGAGGTGGAACATTTGCGTTGGAAAGGTCAGACAACTAAAGGGTGAACAGCTCCAGGAAAGTCACAATGCTACTCTTCCCCTGGAACGCATCGCACAGTGTTGTGAGCACTGGGTGCAGGATGATTCATATCAGGATGAGGCAGGGGGAAATCTTACCCCAGATGTCCATCTTTCTGTACATCTAGCTGGAGGCTGCAGGTGAACAGGGGTAAAACTTGATAATCCCATACGGGAAATATCATACCTATGCTAACAAGAAGTAGAAAAATACTGTCAAATGGAAAATATAAGATAAATCAAACCCAGTATGGAGCTACAAGGAATGAACTGTTTGTAGCACTGAGCCCTTCATGTAACTTAGACTCCAGACGTGCAGATCCCCTGCATTTTCTTTTTTTGCAACTGAAATGGCATCAAAGGGTTCCCACCTTAACATGAGATGGTTACCACTTTAACGTAACTATTCAGCCTGTGAGGGGGAAATGCCACCTCCTATTTCCTCCAGTTTTAAAATAATGTTGCACCAGACAGTAACTCACAGATTTGCTCTTTCTGGTCTGCCATAATAAGAATGACAAAACAATTCAACATTTTGTGACTCAGTCCTTTAGACCTCCTTGTGGGTTGCAGGAGCTCCCAAAATCCCTCTTTGAATTTCTCCATCTTGGTTTGTCCCCCGTGGAAGAAAAAGGTATGTAAAATGAGAGTAACATGCATGGCCTTCCACAAGCTCAGACTCCAGTCTTACTGAAAATGTCTAACTTAAATATTGTTCAAATGTTACATATCCAAAATATATTTTCCACACAGGACTCTCCTCTTGAGCTGGTTAGCTGAGATGAAGTATTCTAACTGAAGATTCTGGTTACAATTGTTCTTCTACTGCTAGCAAATGAGGACTCTTATGCCTCTGAGATAGATTCTATTCATCTTAGAGGGTTTCAAATGTTAAAAAATTGAGTAAGAATTAATCCTAGTTGTTGTACAATGTCCTAAGAAGTGTGGGTTTTTTCACATCTGTGGCACATGTTTTAAGATACAGTGTGTCAAGTTCAAAAAAAAATATGCACCAGTTTGGAATAACAGTGACTTTTGTGTATATTTATGATTAAATTACTTGGCAGAGTAACTTGTACAGCTTCCCTTTTTTTAGATACAAAACCAAGAAACTCAAACCCTGCCGAAGCCAGCAGCAAAACTCTGATTGGCACAAACAGCAACAGGCGCTCACCCATAATCTATATCACAAAACCATAATTGGCTGTCTACATTAGGACTAAAGTAAGAGGAATGTTGCAGGTCAGGACGAAGGTGTATTTGCAGCCTGCATAGTTTCTGTACACATTAATAGTCCTTCATGAGTATTATGTTCACATTTTTCAGAATGTATTTGTGGTATTTTATTTGCTAAAGCCTGGTCGGGTGGTCACTGCTGTCTGAGACAGAAAATTATGAGAGACCCTGGCCTAATCAACAAAACTAAACAGCAGCTGAGCTCGTTCAAGTTGCTTGATAAGCCGTACCCAGTCACGAGCAGTGCTGCCCATTGAGTATCTTTCTCTATCTGTCTTAGGACATCAGGAATTAGAGAAGAGAAAAATTTCTTTGAGCAGGATGAGAAATGCTCAAAATGCACTGTGTCTACAGCAGCAGAACTGTACAGTTTTCTTAATTTGCCTTTTTCTGTCCCAGCAGGAGAGGAAGCTGAGCTTACAGAATGGCAACTACCTAACAGCAGGGAACTTGCTTAGCTGAATCCTGACTCATGCTGCTGGTCTTTCTCAGGGTCAGGAGCTCCTCTTTTGCTTACTCACTGCAGCAGCAGTCAAAGAAAATCAAACCTGGCTCATTAGACAAGACCCAGTGTTGTGCATGGCAGCTGTCATAACGTTTGACTTCCAGGACCAAATCATCAGCCTCTGTAGGTATTTTTTGGTGGCAAAAAGGACAAGAAAAGGGTGCCCTAAGCAGGAGCTGAGCTGAAGCCTATCTCCAAGCCTGTGGGACCTTTTCCAATGCCCCTGAGATGTCCCAACCGCACCCCCACCACAGGAGCTGCCAGACCTTCCTCTGTGCTCCTCCAGCCCCTCAGGCACAGCTGGTCCAGAGGGGCTGTGTGTTGGGGACCACTTTGTGTTTTAGCCTCAAGACTCAGCCCATTTCACACCAACAGGCAATGAGAGCAGTAGTGTTGCCCATCCCAGTGCCAGGTGACCGGGCTCACAGCTACTGCCTCCCCGCTAGCTACAATATGGAGTGAGCAAGCTTCTGTAGCACTAAAGCAATAAATGTCATATGAAGGGAAATTATCTTTTGATCTGTGTCTCTGTACTTTGCTTTTCAGCTATCTTTTCATGCAATTCAGACAGGTCAGTCCAAAAACTGGCAGTTCAAAAACTCCAGTAAAACCAAGGCATGTGAAACAAAATGGGAGAAATTCCCCTAAAATTCCCCTGGTCCAGTTTCCACGGTATGGATACTTTTTCTACTGCTTCTCCTCAAATATGTGTTGTCATGATCACAAATAAAAATGAAGCCTGCTAGCTGCAGATTAATCAACATTCTAAATGAATCTTTTTTGTCAGATAAAGGATTTTGCTACTGAAGGTCACTTTGCTCTGAAGGAACCGAGGAGAACACATTCTGCTGCACCATGCTCTGCAGCGAGCACAGAGATTTAGTCCTGTCAACCAAGCACTTGTAGCAGATCTCCACATTTTGATATGCTTAAGTAACTGGATATAATGCTCTAATACTTTGAAGCAGGGATAAGGAAGAGGATGAGAGTTTAATAACTGCATCTCGTAGTATGAAAGGGACTTGGCTCATTGGAGCCTCTTTATTTTTAATAAAAGAGGCAAGGCGTGTCTGCAGTGCATAAAAAACGGGAAATGCTGTGCCCAGTTTTGTACCACATGCATACAGTTCAAGGGGAATAGTAAGAAACCAGAGAAGGTCTAAACTGGAGAGTTACCAAGATAGGTACAGCATACAACATATATGCATATGCATATATATGCATATATATAACATATATATAATATATGCAACATACAACAAATTACCTGCAAGGGCAGATGAGCATCCTACAGCTACCTGAAGGACAGGATGATGAGACCTGAGCCAAGATGGGAGCAGAAAATAAATCAAGAAGCAGCTAGGGGACTTCCAAGACTGTGTAAATAAAATAGCTACTTACTGAGCTGAATCGGAAGATTCTGAACGGCACAGCCACTGCCATCTAGATCCTTCTGCCTCTGCTTGCTAAGTATCTACTTATCTTACTGGTTGCTGTTTAAGTCAATTTTCCAATGACTTAGAGACTTCGGGAGAAAGCAAGCTGGTTTTTACAGATCTTACGAGAGTTTCAGTGCTCCAAAAAGATTAGGAAAAACTTCAAAGCCAAAACTTTGAAAGGTCAGTAACTCTTTCCAGTGCTTCTTTATTTCAATATCTCAGTTTGGGGTGAATTTTTTAGATTCATTTTGTTTAGCTTCAGAAATCCAATATTCTGCTATGATTTCATTAAGCATACAATGTTTTTTCACGTTTTTATCAAGCATATAGTCAAATACAATCTGTGTGGTTGCAATTTTAAACAGCTGCCTCCCAAATTTACAATATGCATTCGGGTGTTAGCTCATCAACTACTGCTCCAGTCCCCATGCAAGGATTTGGTCTTTGCACATTATTTCCAAAATTCCCGTATAACTCACTAGTCACAAAGTAGGAACTACCTGTGTGTTTTCATGTTTTTTGGAGATCCCCCATCCATGTCTTCCCAGAACCAATGACTAGTGCAATCCTTCCTCCTCCGAATAAAATGAAGCAGGCAATTGCATGTGGTTGCCCGTGATTTTCAAAGCAATTCAGGGTCAAGTTCAGCCCAAAATCTCATAGTCTGATATACTGAAGATTGCTATCAAAACTAATGTTCCCTATTAGATATCAGGGGCCTTTCAGCTCTATTTCTACAGAGAGAGCCATAGCCTGTTTAGGCAGGGTGACAATCTGCTATTTACAAATGTGAGGCACATGTGAGGCACTTTGGTGGCTGCGCTGTGACTTTGCTTCCCAAGAATGGCTGCAGGTGAGCTGATAAAACACTGCCAGTTCAGCCCAGCTGTGTAGACGACACTGAGCCAATCTCAGTCTTTGAGTCTGATTTATCCTGCTGTTACCTCACTAAAGTGAGTTTGCATTTCCACCAGTTTAAATGTCAGACTCTTGGCCCAGGCTTTCTCTGGATGTTGGGGAAAGGGAAGAAGAAGGTTCTTGTGCCTCTCAACAGGAGCCGTTCTGTGTGGATGAGCAACAACTTTGCCTGCGTCACAGAGAACATACACCTTTCACTCACACCTTCTAGCCAGGGCAGGAACAACAGCATTAAGCTTCATGGTAAGAGCATGGGTAGCAACATAAGGTTCAACAGATGAATTACCTACTCTTACAAGAGGTGAACAGAGGGGTAGCAAGTACCACAAGATCAATGTAAGCTGTAAGCTTCTACTGAGGAAACAATATCAGAAAATGCAAGCTTTCAGCTAAGGTCTAAAGGTAGTTTCTTTGTTTGCTTTGGGAAGGAGGATCAATTTAATAAAGGTGAAGTCATTGTCTGGATCTTCTATAAAACATAACAGGTGACAAGCTTTGTGCTTCTGATATTTCCCAGCTTCATAACAAACACCTCTGAGAAGGAACAGATGATTGCAGAAGCATTTTGCTTACAGCTCAATAGTCAGTTACCACCTCAAGTAATAAGACACTGACATACTTGATGGTCAGTGTTTGGAGAGATTATAAAGGGACTCTTTCTCCCCTTTTGGGAGGCAGAAGCAAGTCAAAGTGCCAGCTTTTTTCCTTAACCTCACATCTCCTGCCTTGTTCCTAGAACTACTACACTGCAACGGATTTCTGTTAGCCTTTAAAGGCCCTAATTTAGGCATTAGCCTTATGGACATGATTAAAACCTTGTCCACATGCAGACACAAATTTTCAGCTTGAGAGTGGGAAGCAGAAGAGTCAGAGTCAGTTTGTGGAAAGCTGCTGTTTGGCTGGTTTACTAGGAAGGGTAAAATACAAAGGAAAAAGGAAAAAACTCATTGATCCAGGGACAAGTCTTATAGCTTGAAAAAATAACACTGGGACATAAATCTTCCCATATATCTTAATCAAATCTCAACTCTAGGAGAAGCCCCCATTTTTAAACTTGATGTTAATTCTGAAATCCAGAGAGCTTTTCCTGAGAGAGAGCTCAGGGATTGATACCAGCATTAAAATGCCCACCAGTGCCACTGCTTGAGTGCATGGAGGCTGGGAGAGCTGGTCCTTGCTACCTCCGAGGCAGAGGGCCACTGCATCCCTCCTGTACCAGTCCTTGCCCCCAGCACACCGGGAGGGGTGGCAGGGAGGGTGCCCCACGGGTCACTGTGCACCCTGCCTGCTGCCTGCTGCTGCCCACAGAGACAAACACCAGGTCCTGGGGACAGCAGTGGGGGAAGAAGCCTGAGGTTACCAAGATGTCCTGCTTCAGATACTTGATTTTTGTTTCAGGCTGATCTAGAGCTAACTGTATTTTATTTTCATGTTTTCACCCGATGTGATGTTCACAATGTTGTTTTCATGCTATGTACTTATTTCTACAGAAGGCTATAACTCCAATAATACATCTTAACCAGCTGTTGGAGACCACGCAGTCAATGAGCATGACCCTAGGAAGAGGACCACCTCTACAAAAACCACTGATTCATGTTTGTGACAAGCAGCACTATGGAAGAAAGGAAAAGTTCAAGACTATCCTACCTTCTCTTACTGTTAAGCCGGATTCCTTAGTTGCGTTATACTGATCATACAGGTTTTCATTTCCTCCAAGCCAGGGCTTAGCTCTAAACTCATTTATGTGGAGATTAATTAAGAATAAATTGCCTGCACCTTCAGTAGCTGCCAGTGGCCTCATGGGGATTTTGCAAAGGAGGACAGAGGTCTCCTGATGCCAGGCATGGCCCCTGCTCAGCAGGCACCTTTGTAGTCACAACCACAGCCCAGTACACACCTCAGCAGACCAGGCTCTGCTCACCTCAACTGCGAGGCTGTTACAGACCTCAGTGTAGGGAGGAATGGACCCCTAGCCCCAGCAAGGCAGGTCTGCTTGCATACCAAACCCTCTTCTATGGTCCCGATCTTTTTAGTGCCCCTTGAATTATGGAACTAACCCTTGAGATAGGTCACTCATTAAAAGTGTGCAATGCATGATCTGCTAAAGCTGCTAAGAAACACCAGTTACTTCAGCTACAACTCATGACATCTGGAAAGTGAAGAAGAGAGGGTGTGCTTGGCTGAAAAGGGGCAGCACACAGGCAAAGCAGGGAGAAGAAACAGAAACATTTGTATTTCTGTGTTATGTATGTCTCTGTCCCTGCTTCCAGCCTGTGCTAACTTTCTCCTGGCAAAACACAAGACCTTCCTTGTACCCCTTCTTAGATGAACCTTGTTTCCTCCACTTCTCTCTTTGCTGCCTCTCTCTCCTCTCCATGGGGACATGGCTTCCCCTGTTTCAGAGAGACCTTCCCTGCGCCTCAGCCTGTCCGAGCAAGCGCTTTGCCCCAGTGGAAGTTCAACCCTGCAGCTGGGCGACAGGCAGCTGAGGGGAAGGTTTAACGGGCATCTGCAGCAGGTGGGTAGTAAGCACTTTTACTGTGCATTAGAGGCTCTGCATACCCACGTAACAGCTGAATATGGTCTCCAAGAATATATTTCTGCGAACAAATCACATTTTCCATCAAGAAAGAAATGGGCATTCAGCTGCACATTGTTTCATAAGCTGTAGAGCAGTTACCTGACTATTATCACAACTGAAACTATGACTACAAGGAACACAGCTTTCAATTCAAAATTTCAGCTCAAGAGTTTCTTGGCTGATTTTTAATTTGTTATTTGAGTAATGCAAGAGAGGAACTGGAAATAAACTGGTTCGCATGTACTCTCAAGCCTGTTGTTTACCTATTTTTTTTTTTTAACATCACAGCCACCAGGTTTATATAGCAAAGAGAGTTACTGACAACTGAGACAAGAACTCTGACTGTTTTCCATGACAATGTTGCAGGAGAGTTGGGATACTCTTAGGACGGACTATTCTACCTGAATCTACCCAAGCAGGCCTGTTGGTCCTAAAGAGAAGGAAGGCTATGAGATGTTTCTAGCCATCCTTGGGAGAAGATGCAGTGTACCTGTGTTTGTATGTACCACTACGAAGACAGTCCAGGAGGAAAACACCAGTTTGTTCAGAACAGTCTTCTGGCATACAGCAGCAGTGCAATTTTCAGATAGATAATAAGGTCATAAAAATAGAAACATTAATTAAGAGTGTGGAATATGGGCCGAGGTGGGGAAGATAAGAGGTGCAAGTTCTACTGAAGCTAAGTATGAACTCCTTCATGTGGTCTTGGAATGAGGAAGGTGGTCTTTTCCTGAGGAAACTCCTTGTGCAGTACCATAAACCAAGAGACATCATCTTCCTTTCTACGTCGAGCAGCAGCCTGGCAGGCACACTGTTACAGAGGTTGAAACAAGCAGGAGATACTCAGCTTGGAAAAGAGCAGGCTGATCTCGAGAAACAGAAATTGTCAGTGGCCATGGCAGTGTATAAGAACAACCTCTTAGCAGAGCATTCAAAGAGTTCATTTTGCATGAACTTCATTGACATTGAAATAAAAGCTTTTGCTTGTATGGAAGATAATATCACTTGGAAAAATAATGGGACATTACAGAACCCCAGAAAGTTAAGAGTATGGAAATCTCTTAAGAAGGACCTTAGCATGAGCAAGTTTGCATTAGCTCTCCTTCAAACCCACTTGAGATAAGGGGTAACAGCACATAGTTTTCTATTCCTTCACTGTTTCTTCCAGTATTTTTTTAACTGGATAAAGACTGGCTTCATTAGAAATGAGAGTACATTGGACCCCATCATAACAATTACAAAACACAGGTTTCATTGACAGTATCTGCCTCAACACCTAAATACCACAAAATTATATTAGGAAGATTAAAGTGATAGGAAGAAGCAGCTAAAGAAAAAACGGTTGGAAGAGGGGGTTTTTTATTAAAAGGAATAGAGGTAATACAGGAGAGCAGACCATTTGGGAGAAATTTCCATGCACATTGGGGAGACCAAAAGAACTGCTTTCCTCTGAAGGACAGTGAGGTGGACTGGAGCCAGTGAGGAAAATATGCTTACTGGAACTGGGTACGTGTACGTGACTTTCATTCTTCAGGGAACAGTTCACGTCTTACAACAAAAGTGACTGACAACTTTCTATCTTTAACACACACGTCACATCATCATGATTAAATGAGTTGCAAACATGAAGTAATACAAAACGGCTGATGAAGAGATTTCAAGTTAATAAGGTGATGTCTACAATGGACTTTAGATATTAACTGATCTTAATGGATAATAAACAAAGGCTTATGCAGAACACTCTGTGGAAGAAGAAAAGGAAATGGATATGTATGCCACATCTGAATAAAATGACATTACATATGGAACAACCTTCTAATGATCCTACTAGGAACACAAGGGAGATAAAGACTCACACTGCTCTGAAGAGGAAGATATGGGCACTGATTCCATCTGGAGTCAAATCAAACAATCTCTCAAGGATGAAAAAGCACAGAGGATCATTACCAGCAAGTCTTTTCCTTCCCTGGAATAAAGATAGGATGGGACACACAGTCTTGGATGCTGGTACTTTGTGAAGTTTTGTGAAACTAACTACAGTCCATGAATAAAAAGACTGATTGTGGCAGGAAAAAGAGAAAAGAGAAATGAAGGGTCCTAGCTGAGAAGTTACTGCCTTGCCTGCCAAGACATAAGAGGACCAGAAAGAGAAAATTATCTTAACCAAAGAAGACAGAGGTGCATAATTTGGCTGTAACTAAATCAATGTGTGTAGGATGTTCATAACAAGTGTAAAGGTCTCTAAAAAACAATCAAAATTACATTACATAAGAAATATAAAAGAAATACACATTCAAGAGCACAGCTGTAGGAAATATTTCAAGATACTATTTCAGTGTTTAAATCTACTCTCTCAACAATAGTAGAAATAATAATAATTTTAACTAAAGCTACACTGTGCAGGGGGAGAGGGAAGGTTGTCAATAAAATGAATGAGTTACATTACATAAATGCTCTTTTCACCTAGACTTAGTGCCTCCAACAGTAAGATATACATAAATACAGGGCCTCTGGACATGGCAAAAAAAAATCTACAGGGCATATTTTGCATATCACCATAATTTGATGGTCTGTGATTTCTCAAGAAAACAGAAATGTGAGAAACATGCTGACAGTTCAGTCTAATTCCAGTATTCTTTTGGCTGTGTTGTAGTTGCTACTTGTGAGTACTGCACACAAAAATAATTTCCCTCAACCTAAAGAAAAAGGGCATTTTTTCCTTTTTTCTTACTATTAGGTGAAACCCCTCTGTATCACTAAGCAATATGGAGATAAAACTTACTTTATACACTGCTCTCCATGACAGGATATTTATGAGCATGTGTTCAAGAGACAGATGAGAGCTTAATAAAGCCAACATGACTTGAAGATCATTTGAAAATATCTCATCTATATTAAAAACAATGTACAATATATTAAGGCACAAATAATGTTGTAGCTTTCCTTGTGATAGCTACAATAAGACGACGTCAACCTATGGACTCTACCAGATACTCTGAGCATAACAGCGGCATCTTTTTAATGCATGTGATCCTCTGTCCTAACCCAGAATCACATGACAACTTTCCTGCCCCATGATTCAGACCAGAATAACTCTGAGAAATTATACAAAGGCAGCTGGACTTCAGAAATAATGAATGAAAAATAAGAGTCTTTTCCAATATCATTAGGTAGAAGAAAATGCACACAAGCTATTAAAGATATATAACCACTGGGGAAAAAGACAATAAGACTGGGCTTTATAAACTCCTTTGCAGGTGGAACTTGATTATTATTCTCATTTTAAATTTCCTGAACATCAAGAAACATTTTCTGCTTTCAAATTTCACTCGACTGAGCTGACAATACACCTTGCACAATAGCATTCTTTTGTTTATAGTCACTAATTGTCCTCCTTATCCTTGATTGATACATTTTGTAAATCCTGAAGTTAAGATGCTGATTAGCCATGCCCTGCTCACTTTCACAACGCCAAACTGTTCAGCAACAAACTCTAGGACAGGCTGTTCCAGCTTCTTGACAAGAGGAGATGAGGTTATAGTACTGGTACTTACTTAGAGGCCAGATGGCAAAACCACATTGTAGTGTTATGGTAAGGTGAAAGATAACACCAAGGCAGAACAGAACTGACCTGTGAGCAATCCATGGAGAGATCTAACAGTTTTAAGAACAGAGATACAAGTCTGGGAAACAGAAGTCTTCTGGTTTCTATTCTCAGGTCAGTAAATGATACATCATGTGGAAAAAAAATATTGAGGACGATATTGTTGGTTACTTCTTCTCCCAGATTCCCTACCTACAAATACAATTGACTATACAAACACAGTTAAAGAAGCAGGGTCTGAGTTTCCAAGATTTCATCCAAATTTCAAAGAATCCAGAAATTCGCATTTCTGCAAAACAAACTGCAGTTTTAAGGAGCCTGGCTATATTGCTGTCTCAATGTTTGCTAATGTACCCCACAGAGACCCTGTGAGAAATCACTAGCTGGGACAGGAGTTCATACAAAAAGGTATTCAGCATGGCTCACTGCCCATCTATTTCTACTCCTATAATCACAGGTAGCAAAGATGAACCTTATATTTGTTTCTTTACTTGATAGAAGGGTATGCAGAGCAGAGTATAAGCTAAGGTGATGATGCAAGGGACTCTGAAATTCATGATGCAGATGCATCTACTCTTACCTCCTGCCATATTCTGTCTCTAAAGAAACTTAGAGACTGCCTTGGAAGCAGTCTCTTCAACTTCCTCCTATTTGTAAATTTACTAAACACACATTTATCTTTTTCCAGGGGAACAGTAGCAATTCTTGACTTTTTACACCAGAGAGTCCCATCTCCACCCTCCACATGTTATACCCAGTCACTTATGAAAGGCATCCTTTTTTACTTCTGGTTGGAGGGTAGTTTAAGTTCTGCACTGATTGGTGACAGTTTAAGACAATTTTCTCTGATTTTTCTCGTTCCACTCTCTGCGCTGCCCAGCTCTGATAGGATTCATCCACTCTACTTAAGCTCGGGAGTGCTGCCTGACACGTTACCAGACGCAGCTCAAAACCGGCCCATAAAATAACATTGCTCTGGCTCTCCATCACCTTTCTGCCAATGCTGCTTGCCCTAAGAGGTCTGCTTCAGGTGAAATGCTAATGCATTTCTTGCCACAAAGATATCCCACTGCTTTTTTTCCAATTTAGCCATAAGACATAGAAAATATTGATGGTTTTGGTCTTCCTGAAATTTTCTCACACCCTTTCTAGAAATAAGAAAGGACATATTTTTGCAATCCCATTATTACATATCTGCATAGTTATAAGGAAATGCTCTGAAGGGACATCAAGCAAATAATACCAATTTTCAAAATTCTATAGCAATGTATTTATACAAATTACAGAATTCTGTATGTATTTACACACCATTACAGAATATCAAGTATATAACACCAATTGTTCTTTTGTTTTTCCCTCAGATTTTTCTTCAAGTGAATTTTAGTGCTCAAGAAAGGTGCCAGATGGACAGCACTAGAAAATGAAGACTTCTGTTTCTCCACAGCACAGGAGGAGCAGCACCACGAGCCTCTCCGCTTTGCCATGTCAGCTCTCTCCAGCCCTGTTTTAGCAGGATCACATACGGAACGGGAAGGCATCCATACCCCTTCACACTTTGGCAAAGGAGCTAAGCAACACCCAGGTGATGATGGTTTTGCCCATCCCCCGCCAGAAAACAAACAGAAAAAACTCATTTTACACAAGTGACTGAACAGAATCTGTTGTTCACTACTCGAAACAGGCTGAATTTGACCCAGTGAACCTGCAGGGAGTGGCAAACTGCCAGCTCCTGGACCATCCAGTCTCGCAATAATGCCTATGTTAAATTACATGTTTCTATATTTACATAAAGTCAGTATTTACACACCATTATGGGTTATTCGAGTAAATCGGTTACAGTTTATTTATATGGACTGCCATAAACTCATAACATTTTTGTTGGGTTTAATCCTTTCTTTAGAAAAATACAAAAAAAAAAAATAAATTAAATAAAACATGTTAACTAGTAGTAATGATTTGCCTATGACTAAAAAACCAAGTCAATTTAACATTAAGACTCAAACCATGGCCTAGTATTGTGGCCTCAACTCATAATATTTTTAACCTTTGCAATTAATTTCCTGGTGTATGTCAGATTTACTGAAAAAGCAGAGTTGTAACCTCCCTTCCTTGTGGTAGGATTGATCTGTCTGACGCTGAGCAATGAACCCTAGTCCTCCCCAGAAGCTCTCTTTCTTCTCCTATGGTCCAGCACAGCTTTGCACTGCCTGGACAAATGATTCAGCACCCAGTTGACTCACAGCTGCCAAACTGCCTGCAGGTCTCAGCAGCACCAAAGGGTTAAAAACAAACTTGTGGTCTGCAGTTGAAGGCTGTAAATTCCCAGGCAATAACAGTCCCTAGACAAGTATGTCTAACTGTATCCTACAAATCAACTAAAGTAATTTACGTATCTTTATCATTCATAAACAATTATAATAAAATGCCACATTTAATTTAAGATTACTGATATCACTGGCTGAAACGTGGCCCCTCCTACCGAGTGCAGAAAGGTCGCGTTCATTCAGGACACCAAGCCAAAGGTTACTCCAGAACAGAATTATGTTTCAAATAATATATATCACATGGACAAGAGTGCCTTAGAGCAAAAATTACTTAATTACAAGTAGGCTACAAACTCATGTATAGTTCCTTGAAAGTACATCTGCAGTCAGACTCCGTGCCTCCGCAGACAGCCAGGGGTGTCAGGACCAGCCACGTTCCCGACAGATCCAATGGCAAAGGTTACACTCAACATGATGGCACCGGATTCAAATCCTAAGGGATACAACAACTACAAAATGCATTTGTCATACAGACCTTATGTGATTCCTCTCGCTCTTTTTTTTTTTTTTTTTTTTTTTTCCATCAGGGTACTGGGAAAAAAAGGCCTCTTCCTAAGGGTTAATTCCCAAATGGTAACTGCTAGTCAACGCATTTGTGTGCTTAACATAAAATGCTACCATCCCTTAAATATTACATACTGTCAGCTCACTTACGGTTCATCAGTATTTGAACATACTTTAAGAAAAAAAAAAAAAAAAAACAACAAGTCTAATACTGTCCCCCTCATTGTCATTATTGATAGAGATTTATTAGTTTCATTTTGCAAGTTTTACTTTAGGAAGGGTGCTAATATCATGTATTATGACAGTTCACACTGAAAGCAATTTTCCATAAAAGATGTTACAATGACCCCTATGGAACTTGTATAATTTCATAGTAGATAGTCAAGTGCACAAATAAACATGTTTACAAGAGTGATCCTGTTAACCTGGTTCTTGCCCTCTGAAACCGTTATGTGCTATTTGTGGAATCTTAAAATTAGTACAATTGTTGGTATTACTTATGTTGTTTCTGGCATTCTGCTTTAGGAAAAAAAAAAAAAAAAAGGCATATTTATCATTTAGCTTTGGTATAATCTGCAATAGATTTTAACAAGTAGAATATATTCCAACCCCTATATTTTCCACAGCTGTGAAGTTTACAACAATGTAAGAAGTCACTTTACCAGAGAGGAAATATTACAGACACATAAAAAAAGTTGAAGACCCAGTTTTCTCTTTAATCCTCTGGGGGTAAGCTATGAAACAAGCAGTCAGAAGAGTGAGGACTCAGTGTCATGAGTGGTGTGCATACTTGTACAATAATATGGGCACAAAAGAGATTGTCGCCTTTAGTACATGAGGGTCACTAGAATTTTTTATTTTTATTATTATTACCTTTTTATTATTTTTTTTTTATCCATGCACCTTTATATTTACTTGCATGAATTTACCACAGGTTCATAGTGGCCTTTGCCATTTTAATGCTTACAGAGCCTAAAGCTTCCAAAATGCCTATCTGGCCTGTACATATTTCATTAAAAATAAACTCTATATAATAAATAAATATATAAAATAAATAAAATGTTGCCTTTGGAATTTCTATAAATAAATTTAACTTTTTATTTTTATTTTTTTACTAAGAGGTCTTTGCTTTAAACTCAGTGGGGTGAGACCCAGAGAGCGATTAACTGAAAAGTCTCTTGTTTAAGTAAGACTGCACCCTCCATGCCTTTGTAAATGCAGCGTACACTTGAGCAGGCCACCAGCCAAAAATCCTGATGAATCGAAGTATGGCAGCTATGCTGATATATGACGAAGTACAACTGATCAAAAATTTAAAAGCGTGTCTATTCCCCAGCATGCATCAGGCCTTCCTCCTCCTCCTCCTCCCCTTGGCTCCTCTCTCGCGCGCTCTCACTCCCATTCATCCTCTCCCTTTCTCTCTCTCTCTCTCTCGCACTCACTCTCTCGCGCTCCCTCTCGTACTAAATCAAGCGAGTGGGCATAGGCTCTCCTCCAGGAGGACAAACCTTTAAGTGCAGAACAAAATCAGCATGTTCCATCCAAGCCTCCATCATACATTATGCATGCGACAAAGTTTGGCAACAGTGGAGCTGATGTGATGACACAGCTAATCAATAAGAACCCACCGCATGAAACCTTTATAGTGGTTACTTTTTAAGGGCTCAAGTGAAGGAATTGTCTTTGTCAACTTTGGCTTAAAATATCCTTATATAGTTCCGGTACTTTCTCAGGGTCCACTGGTCTAGGTAAAAAATGTGTAAATTTTTGATGCCGTTTAGTCCTAGTCCCTTCTCTTGGAGTCCCATCTTTATTTAACGCAACGTAGTATCGTCTTCCAGTGTCCACGTGTTTATATAGATTTGAAGAATATGTGTTATACCAGTTTTCTTCAAACTGCTCTCTGAATACACACTCCTGGGTTAATTTTTCCTATGAAAAGAAAAGAAAAAAGCAGTAAGGAGATAGATAGCCACAAAAATAAGCTATTTTAAAAAGAATTACTATTTTTACAGCTTGAAATCAGTACGTCTTTGCTCAATTTGCAAAATGAACCATTTCAATAGTCCCACTTTTAGCTAAGTAAAGCTGTATCGCTGGATATTTCATTAAGCAGTCACAAGGGTAGATAACTTTATGTGAAGAAAAAATTATTCTTTAAAAGCCTTGTTGCCCAAATCAAAACAGCAACAACAAAACTGAAAACAGATATTTTAATTTCTGATTATTCCCAAACATCTCACAAGATGTTATAATTGCTTCAATCCTGAGTGCAGGCATTCGAACAAACAGATGTAAATAAAGAAGACTGGAACTGGTTTGCAGGGCTGCAATACAATTTAGGGCCTTAATATCTCTATGTCCTTTCACTGCATGGAGAACTTGATGCATTTCATTAATTTTAAAAGGGTACAATTTAGTACCCTTTGTTTGGTTTATTAGTTGTTTCATGTAACCACAACCCAAGAGGGCTTCAAACAGGAGCACAAACCCCATGGGCTGAGATGAAGTTAGGCGAGGGAACTCCTCCAGGCTTGCTTCACTAGGGTTGTCCTTGTGTCCTGTCCTACTGACAGGACCCTCTGAAGATACCAACCATTCATCAGATGCCCCTGCCACTGTCTCTCACTCCTTCCAGTTCACCTACTTATTCAGTCTGTGTGTAGCCCTCTACATCCTTTTGGTCTAAATAGATGGGGTTTGCTTAAAAAGCAGCCACTTGATAACCAGATTCATTTTAGGAAGGACACACACAAGTGTCTGAGCAAGAAGACTGGAAAAAAGGTGGTGGAGTTCTAGCATGGGTGAGCCTGGAAATAGCCTTTTCAGCTGGCACAAAAAAACATAATAATGGTAAATTAATACATTTTTTCTTAACAAGCATTCTCACTTGAATAGCACTCACATCAACCAAAGCGATCCATCAAGGATCAATTTCTAATTATTAGAAAGCTCCACACAACACAGACTTCTGTGCATGTGTTTTAAAGACATTAAATCTTAAAGCAGTCCTTTTAGGTACACAGAGAAGGAAAAATAGAGACCAAGGCCCAGATGCAGCAAAGCATTTATGGCACCTATAAGACATAAATATGTGCCTGAACACAACAAAAGAGCCACAGCTCAAGTTCCAGTTCCCCCAAGAAGCCATCATCTGTGGCTTAATCCAGGAGCTTCCCCAAACCCACCATCACTGAAGCTCACAGCTTGCCCTGGGGCCGCAGGCACGTTTGGGGCCACCTCTGCTACTTGGGACTCAGCTCACAACCCTTTCCCAAAGCAACGTGCTTCAGCCCAGATGTTTTGCTGCTGCTTTTCATGGCAAGCACGCTGCTCCCAGGGCAGAGCTCTGCAGCCCACCAGGGTTGGGGACTGGGGTCCCAGCCAGGTCCAAGGAGCCCTACACACCTTACAGGAGTCACCCAGGAACCGTGGGGAGAGCAACCCCTCTGCAAAGTGGGGAGAGGAAGACAGCACCCCTGCACCCCACTACAAACTGGGTACTGGGATGCAAAACCAGGGTCCTCCTCAGTGCCTAAGTGTTTGGGATTTGGAGGTTTCTTCTAAATTTAACCTGTGGAAACTCCAGCAGGCAAGAAAGGCGGCAAGTAAGCAGCTCTTGACTTTCTCTTTTTGATGGTCACTGGGAACCTCATCACCCCTCAGGAAGGAGAAATCTCCAACAGGGCCATGTTTTGGATGTTAAACACTTGAGTGTTCACTACAGCAGCAGCCACGTCCTTGTGTGACCCAGGTGGCTGTGGCCTGCACAGTCTCGGGAGAAGCCTGTGGTGGACAAGAAGACACCAGTCCCATCCTTCGCACCCTCTCCTGCGGTTCAACCAGGAGACTTCTCTCCCTGCGGGTCCATCTGAGCAGTGCGTGCGGAAATGTGAGCCCGTGCGCAAGCCGGCTCTATATAACAATTTATTTTAGAGGCATTTCTGACTGTAACATTTTTAATGTGAGAAGTAGCTCAAACATAGCAACACTCTGTACTGGTTATAGGGAAAAACAGCACTAATCTGTTTTTATTAGATCCTTGATCAGATCCTGCAACCTCTTATTGATAACTGCCTCTATGTCTTTTGACAACTAGAAACTGCAGCAGCAATGAATATTACTGGACGCCAGCAGCAGCTGCAAGTCACACACATTGCAGTAGCCCCCTTGTACAGCCTCAGTGTACAAACTATTGTAAAAACTACTCAGCTGCTATAAAGATTGTCTTTTAAGTACAGCTTTCATTAGTGTTTTATTTCGCATGAGGTTTAAAATCACTTTATTTGCTTTAAGGCAGAAGCAGATGCTAAAGGGTATTATATGCTGGGCCTATAGGTCCATGGGGAAAGAGAAACTAATTCAAATTGTTTTTCTGCTCTCAGAAGGCAATAGGATCACATGACAAGGACTGCAGAAGCATTCCCTGCTAAAAATAGCAACATTTTAGGAAGATATTTCAGTCCTGTCTTGAATTCATTAATTATTCACTTAATCTGCATTTTTTTTAGCATCCTCATAAATTTCTATCTTTGCAAGAACAGTACTTCCCCATGCCCTGAAGGGGAAATTTTAAAATAGCCTCTTTATCTGGCAGGTTTGATGGATCATGACAGTGCTGTGGTACACTTAACTAGCAGACCTTGAATAAGAGGTTTTGTGTTGTACTGTGCTCTGGATGAGTTCAATAGATTTCAAGCTTACAAATTCAATCTTTATTTTACAAGCTTATCCTGGTTTAACTTTTCATCCACTTACAACACGACTACATCTCTTTTGTCCTTCATCGAAATTCTCAGAAATTCATGTATAGACAGTAGGAAAATACTTCAACATGAACTTAACAGAACAATCAGGATGCAGGTTCAGATATGTAGGGATACTAACAATCACACTTTCAGATAAGTGAAATAATTTATTTATAAATTCATCAAACCATTTCCTTCTAGGACACATAGAAATTGTGGGTGTTATCAAAGACCACTGGAGTTAAGCAGTGTCAGTGACTTCGGATCAGGCTCTGTAAATAATGTGGGGACCAAAATCCCAGCATAACCTTCTTCCCATGCCCTGAGAGATCCTTACAATAACGGCTCATGTAATACCACAACAGACAGAAACCAACATCCACTAGGATAGTCATCTGTGTAGAGTCACAGAATCATTTAGGTTGGAAAAGACCTTTAAGATCAGTGAGTCCAAGTGTTCACCTAACACTGCCAAATCACCACTAAACCATATACTACCACAACAATACTTAACACTAGGTTACACTCATGTTTTGAGCACACATGCCCTTATTCAAGCCAGAAATGAGCATAATACATGGGTGAGGCTGGTCCATCCTGCCAACATGCACCTTCTTGCCTCACCACCTTCAGATGTGAAAGCCTTGCTGAAAGCCAACTCTCCCAGTATGGGAAGGAAACGGTGTTTCCTGATCACAACTGGCTTGCATTTCCCCTTGTGGCTATGACTTTTAGAAAGTCATTGTACACACAGTTGAAAAATGAGATTTAGTCCTAGAACACAGCAATTTTTGCATACTTTCATTCTAGCAACTGGATTCTCTATCATTTTTCCAGTGCCAATATTTCCTTGCACCATACTTAACATCGATACATATCTTTGTCGAAGGCTGACACAAATACCAAACATACCCAACTGAAACAGCTATGGAAAGTAACCTGCATTCCTGTGAAAGGGGAGGCTGCCTGCTTTGATCAAATCATTTAATTCAGGGGCCAAATAAGGAGGTGACCACAAAATTATATAAATCAGATGTTGTACCACATATCACATGTTTTCTATGAGGACTGTTCATAGAGTATTCCACTACAGAGCGATTGATTCGCATTTTACTACATTTCCATGCTTTATCTGGGATTTTTTTAACCTGTTATTTAACTTGGAATGTTCAAATAATTGAACTGTGCAAAGATGCACGTATAACAAGGGCGGATTTAATTCAGAAGTCTGCTAATGCCTTGTCAGTGTTAGCAAGCCCAGAATCCCTTTCCCTTCCTACATTTTCCACCATGTAACCAGGAATAAAAATAATTATGTCATCCTATTTCCAGATAGATCAATTAAAAGTGAGATTTTAAATTTATAAAGTACATAGTTATAGCCATCACAATGTAAGATTTGTCAACTTGTTTAAAAATAGAAATCTCTGTGAAGCAGCTAATTGGAAATAAGTGGAAATAAGCAAAACATGTAGATTGCCCAGAGACTGGTTTTATGACTCCAAAGAATGTTAAGACATTTGTGCTCTTTAGTAGTTGAAAACACAGTGCAGGGTCCTATATAAAACACATCTGTATTCTTTTTTTTCTTTTAAATAACCTTAGAGAGATAAAACTCCAATTTATTTTGTAACTTGACAAAAGGAAACCTCTTCAGACCATCAGCCCTAAAATCACAACCAATACATTTTATGTCTAGCAAACTATTCTGTTCTATGCCACGTACAGTTTTCCCTTTTGCAAACTGCTACACTGATTAAATAGAGGCACTTAAGAAAACACCTAATCCAGAAGTCCAAACAACTATTAACAAGAAGTGTATCTGATGCAGTCAGCACTTCCTACATACCTGCTGCAAGTTATCTCTGTGTTAATCCACCCTATCTTAATAAAATCACGTTTAAATATATAGTCTCCTAAGTAAGTTCATGCAAACCCCTCATTAGGTCTCTATGATATTAATAAAAACTGCATACTTAGTGAAGAGAAACAACAACAAAAAACTGCTATTCTCTTCCAGAGTGGTTTTCTTTGCTGTTCTGCCTACAAACACACATTTTACACGCAGTTGGCCCTTCCCATGCTGTAATGCAAACAGCCTCTAGAACATACCACGTTCAGCTAATAATTAACACTCATACAGAGCTGTCATAAATAAAGGTGCAGTTTAGCATTTGCTGTGGTGTCGTCCCATGCTAAGCCTGTCAGTCTCTGGCTGGGCAGACAACCTCCAGCCACAACAAGAAGGCAAAAATCCGTGTCCGAGCAGCACCATTTTACTTTCCCAATTAGACAGCAGCGCAAGGCAAGCCCTGCACATCGAGTGTCTGACTTGGTGAATATCACAGAGCTTTCTTTGAACGGTTTCCCCAAGTAGTGCTTTTTTCAGAATGCTTTGTTTAATAATTTGACAGAACATTTTAAAACAGAAGAAAAAAAAAAGTCTGCCACAAGGAGTAGCTGACTCTTTTTTTGTGTTTGTGTCAGTGCTTCTCCACAAGCACTTCAAAAATGACAGCAGGAAACCCTGCAGGGCCAGAAAAGAGACCAAGCAAATAGCCAGGCACCCATGCTGCCACTCACACTCATTTCATATTTCATGGCACTTTTTAGAAGATGGGGGAAATTAGGCAAGGTGTCCTAGCAAAAACACAGTTGGGCAATTGCATTCTCCCTACGTGAGGTCACTTTGTATGTTCACAGAGATGAAGTATTCATTAGTTTCTCCTCCTAAACTTCTAGTTAATTTGTATAAAGTTTTTAATATACATAAATCCCCACTTATAGAAAAAAAAAAAAGTGTGACTGTTCTGTACTGCTGCCATGGAACAGTTATGAGCATGCTTAAAGATTAATATCTTTCATACAAAAAGCTTGTGAAGTTCCCAAGACCTGGTAGAACCTGGTCCCCTTGGGAGTGTTATCATCAAAAGCCACAACAGCTGCACAGACACAGAGACCGTGGTGCTTCCACATCCTGATGAAGGAAACAGAAAAGCAGAGCTCCTTGAACAAAGCAAGTAGGCTTCAGCATCAACAATAAAATCCCAGAAGACTGTCAGTGCAGCAGGGATTTCACTGTTTTTTCCCTTTGTCCCTTTGCCCCTCTTTTCCCACTCCTTTGCTCTCCAAACCAACATGGACCTCCTCTGGAGGGACAAGACTGGGATCCAGCACTACGCTATCCCGGGGTTGTTTACAGAGGTCTTCTGACATGAGCTGCAGGAGGATGAGATGCCAATTAGGCCTCCATCCCTTTTTGACACTGCCAAATCCACAGCTCTTGGTTTTACTGATATCCACCCCTTTGAGATTTCAAGTTTGCAGCATCTGTCAAGCTTTAAGCATGCCCTCCCTGGACATTATAGGAAGAGCAACCCCACTGTGCCTGAGTTCGCATCTGCCAGCACAGACTGCCTACCAGCAGCCATGCTTATGTCCATGAAGGTTTCGTTTAGATCTGCCCAGCCAAGTGCATTAGATGAAAACTCATTTTCACCTAAACACCCAGGGTCTGCTCTTGCTGCTGTTAGAAGTCATGACAAAGCTCCAGGGACAGGCCTCGGGCTTCATAAGCTGTCACAGCATCATTTCTCTCACAGCTGAAGAGCTTCCTTCTTCACACCACAACGGAGCAGGACCGGGACAGTCAACTCTTAAAAAACAAACAAACAAGCAGGTGTGTTCCCCTCCCTTCTGCACCAGCAGGATTAGGCCCACGCTGTGCCACTTACTAGTCACGCTTCTGACCTCTATTTTATTTTTGGTTTCCCTGGCACAATCAAGAACTGCAGTCATCAATGTTATCTAAGCATCTAATTCATAACGCTTGGCTGAACCCTTCCAAGAATCAGAAAGCAAGGTGGTATGCAATCTGATATGGGGGCCAGAGCCAATTTTTAAAGAAGACAGGAGAAAAGTTCCCATCAGCTTAAAAGGAACTTGGATCAGGCATGCAATGATAAAAAGGCAACAAATATTTTAAGAACTAAAAGAACCATTTCAGGCACGCTCAGATTTACTGAAAGCTGTAACTTGACCTACCCCAGCTCCCCACTCTACAAATTCTCTTCTATCAAAAGACAACGTGTATGTCAAACCAGAGCTATTATCCTACAGCTACACACACTCTCTTCAGCCTGAAATACTAGTTAAGCTTTTAACTGAACAGAGATTTTTAAATAAAACATGCTTAATACAACTAAGATGGAGTATAGCATCAAAGTGTTTTGTCAGTATTTTTGACTTTGTTTACAGTATTGTTTACTTTGTTCTCTAAGCACAGAACTCCGGGTTAAAGGAAAGATAGCCCTCCTTCAGCAGAAGTGCTGCCTTTTGCAAGAGCAGCTAAACTCACATGCTGAAAGACATTGTAAAGTGGATGATAAAAAGTACTTAACCTGCATGAGTCGCTACACTCAGTGATCAACCCCCAAACTGGATTTATCCATCATTAGAGAAGCACCTTATCCCTCAACTACAAGATATCATAATAAAAACAGCAGAATGCTCAGGGTCCTTCATAAAATACTTTGCCATGAGGACCGAATAATTAGAATACATATCTAGTGATAAAAACGTATGCTATAGAAGTACTCCATGTTATATTCTTTCAGCAAGATGATTTGGTCAAGGATTGATGAACAAAAGCCTGTCTCTATATCTTGTTGTTGATTTTATGTAAAATTACCTGTTCGGTACTAGCTGAGAGGACAGGCACATTACTGACCACATTGTCATTCTGGATGGGGGTCATCAAATAAACAAAGCAT
This sequence comes from Tyto alba, assembly GCF_018691265.1. Classification (NCBI taxonomy): domain Eukaryota; kingdom Metazoa; phylum Chordata; class Aves; order Strigiformes; family Tytonidae; genus Tyto; species Tyto alba. Next base: position 20,087,883 of record NW_024881282.1, on the reverse strand, counting down.
CACAGACTACTGCATTTTGGAAAGATCCAGTCCTCCTCACCAAAATTCCAAACAACCACTGGAGTCTTGGAAACCAATAAATTTCCCAGAGAGATTTTAAAATCTACAGTGCTTTGGTGGGCAGTACAGCAAAGGATTAGTGCTTTAAGATCTTGATCCAGCAGGACTCAATTCCATACAGAGTTTAAGTTGTTTAAAAATGAGGCCTTTTAATTTCCCACCTTTTCTGGACACAAAAGAAGGCCAGCATTTCAAAGAGCTGCTGCTGAAGAAAATATGTCAGGTTTGCCCTTTTAGACAGCAGTGCTCCTCCGTTGGCAAACATTTCTCATAAGTAGTCTCTCCAGAGATGACTCTTTGGACACTTCTCCCATTTCGTTTCCCAGAGGCAATCGCACTATAAAGGCATGGATCTAGATACACAATTTTTAGTATCTCACTTTCTGAGTAGGACAAAAAATATTTCCCTAAGAAAATCCACATAACTTTGGTGTTGCTATGCCCTGATTTATGTTCTCAGCGACAGAGCTGACCCAGCCTCTGGGAAACACCAGAGGAAGTCAAGTGGCTCTGCTCCTCTGCGAGCCCCCTACTCCTCACACACACAGGCACATCAGTGGACCTATCTTTCAATGGGTCAAACTTTAGCCATGCAGTTAATTTCAACTTTGATGAAAGAAGTTGTCAATCTGTCGGAAAAAAAAAAAAAAAAAAAAAAAAAAAAAGATATATAATAACAACTTCAGCAGAACTGGTGATTGAAGAACTCAAAGACCAGGTACATGGTCTACCAGGTACCAGCAGCACATGGACTTTCCAAAGAATTCAAATTTTTAAAGTATAAAGAAAAAAAAAAAAACAACCTAACAAACAAAAAAACTGATTATTTTGTTTAAATTCTACATTTGTATATTCTAAAATTACACAAAGGATTTTTGTGAAGTCTAACCCAATAAGTTTCCTGTTCTGAGTCCAGATTATACACTAGATGCTGTCCTAACAAAGGCATCATCGGGCCAAAATCCCCCTTGCTATGCAAAAGCAATAAAAATTCACGTGTTAAAAGACTGTCTTTAGATTGCAGACTCTCATGGGCAGGAACTCTGTCTAGATATAGGTTTCTAAAATTATGAATACAGTAGAACTCTTATCTTGATCAGGGTCTGCTGACATAACCATAAAATTAATTGGTGGTTTTACAGGAGCAGGTCTAATCCTGATTACATTGAAGTCAATGGCATTTCAACCATAATAGAATCAAGTCAAAATTTCTCCTGAGTCACAGTTGCCTTCACAATTGTGTTAAATTTGAAGAGTAAAGTTTAGCAGATTAAAGATGTACAGCCTGGGCCAGACCTCAAAAGCATGCAGCATCCACACCAGAAGCCAAGTTTTTCCGCAGCGGCAGTCATGGAACACGAATATAAAATCTGATCTTCAAATCAAAAGTAACAGAAGAAGTCTGCCTTTATAAAGGGAATGAAAAAGAAGCCAAGGGGCTTTATAAAGGGGGGAATAATGGATTTGCACTGTAACAAGCTTTATTTCTTAAGCTTTTTGAATGCAACCAAATGAACTGCATACTGCACATCACCAAATCAGCCTGAGCACATTCAAACGGCAAAGCAAATCTCAGCCTAGACAAAATCCCTAATGAAGTCCCCGCAGGGCAGACTTTTTCTACTCTGTCTTTGAAAATGATGAATGGTAAAGTGGGAAAGAGTGCCACGTTCACATCCCACTGGCTCCTGAGTCAGAAACAGAGCACATCAGATCTTTATCTGATGCAGCAAACAATCCCCAAGCATATCTCAATATGTCACTGCTGATGATGCTCTTTTAGCATGTCACTTCAACATAGTATTCTCAGATCAACTGAAGACACAGAACCTTTTCACACCTCTATATCATTAACACAGCTAGCTCCAGAAATGTTCAGGGCTGCAGTGACTGGGGAGCCACACAACTGCAAAGAAATGAATCTGAAGACATTCAATCTAAACATGTCCCGCACTCCCTCGCTGGGTAGGATTTGGGTTTGCAATGCAGTTATGCCACTTCAACAACTACCTGCTGTTGGCAGCACTGTACTCAACCCCTCTCCCATCCCACATTGCAGCTGATGCCCCCACTGAGCACTAGTGCTTGCCCAAACAGGCAACAAGCCAGTTCAGGGAGCAAAACTGGCAGAGAAGAAACCCTACAAAAAAAAAAAAAAAAAAAAAAGCAAGCTTTCTTCTGTGGCTTTAGATTCTAAATTAGCCTCCTGACAGGTCGGATGTGTGCTGCTGTCAGAGCAAGGAAGGAAACAGGAGCACACAGCAGAGGCAGGGAACCAGGACTGCACTTTCTGGAAGGGGGTTTCTGCAAGGTGTTAGATCACCTTGACTGCCTCCTCAAGCAGCACCTCTAATCTCACATTTTTGTAAAAATACAAAATTCTAAACATCTTTAATTAGGGGGAAGCAAATCATTAAATTAAGGTTCAAGTAGGATCTTGCTTTATCAAATCTTATCTTTATACACACACACACACGCATATATATCTTTTATGTAGGAGATAATCTAATACCTTCCTGTCCTAGGCACGGAGAGAGAATCCAAGTGCAGCACAGAATTGCAGATCAAGGTAAGAAGATCACTGCAGGTTTTCTCTTGTATAAAATTATCCTCAGATCTAGTAAGCATCTGGAAAGAAGCCCTCTGAGGAATATCAAAGGCCTGAGGTAAACTGTAGTACCTATCCCACAGGACACTATTAGCAGGTGTCTCTCTTCAGTGACAGGTGCTGCAATCTGTGAAATTCTAATTTAAAAAACAGACTGAAGCCTTGGATTAACAAGAACAACAATAGCTGCAGTTTCTTGCAGAGCTTTCTCCCATATTACCTGTGTTAAGCATATGGATTCACCTATCAATTTTTGCTACACCAGTACCTGCATGTCAAAAGACCTCTCTTTTCTAGAGTCCTTCATACCTTGCTGAGTGGGTTGCAGTTTCTCTCATCCCCAACACCAGTACCTGTGAGGAACACCAGTTAACAGTACCCAGCTTTCAGCAAGGCTGCCCATCCAAATTCAAAGAAAGGTTAACTGCAAAGGTGAAGTAGATGAGGTTGTAGACAAATCTCCCCATGTAACTACAGTTTTGGGGCTTTTCTCAGGCCTACAACTTCCACAAAGAAAATGTCCACAATTACAAAGCTGTTTCCTACCATACAGTGCAGAGAGAAAGCATTTATGCTTCATCTCCCACCTCTCTGAAAAAATTCCTCAAGTCAGCTCAAAATCTCATTCCTCATGACCTGAAATTTCCATATTATCCAGCCTAAGCTCTCCTGTGACCCATTCAAACCAATTCATTCTTGCCCTCTACCTCAAGGACTTTTTTACTCTCCTTGATGTTTAACCTCAATGTATTTACAAAGATCAAGAGCGTACACTGTCAGTTTTCATTCTGCAGGCTAAATAAGCCAAGATCGACACTATAATTTGATAGTCTTTTCAATCCTCTGATCAACCCAGTAAAACCTTTCTGCACGTATTTCAGTTTCCACACATCTTCTTTAACACAGATGACGGACTGCACTTTGCATTTAGACTGTATCCTACCAGTGCCATATGCAGTGGCACCAGCAGAGCTCTCCTTGAGCCCCATGTGCAAACATTCAAGCATTCTGGGCATTTTAGGTCACCAAGTCCCTTCTGTGAGGCTGCCTTCTGTGCTGAAAATACTTCCCAACTTCACAACAATTTCAGTAACACACTACTACTTTTTTATGACAAGATGTTTAATGTCCCTAATAAAAACAGGAAATGAAACCAGCCCAAGAACGAATCCATAAAAACTCCACTAATAGCTTCACTGCAGTCTGATACTGTTCTATACTCCCCAGTGCTGTCTTCTCTTCAGTTTTTTCACCTTCTATCATCCAAGTCTTTTACTAACACACATTTTACCCACTGTAGCAAACGTGTCCTTCTGTAGGTCATATCTAACACAGACCTGCAGATTAGCACAATCATATTTCCCATTTCTAGAAAAAGAAATTCCTAACAAAAATAAAATACTAGATTTGCCTGAAACTATTTATCCAGCTTCAGTAAACTCACCTTGCACATACTTCCAGGTCCTCCCCTACTCTTTAATTTAAAAGCATGTTCCTACGCCCCGAGTCAGACTGATAGCCCTCCAGCTTCCCAGGTTATGCCCCCAGCCGAACACAGACCACACAGCCAGAGGTCCGCAAACACTCAAAGCTGGAAAACACCTGCATTGCCTCAGAGAGAAGCAAACCCTCCCTCGCCGGGGCTTGCTCCCACCTTTGCACCACATCTTGCAGTGACCTGGGAGGGAACCACTGTGGCTGAAGACAGCCCTTCTGCTTGGTCAGGTCATTTTCCAATTCCCTGCTTCGATCCACTGGGCAGCAACAGAAACACCTGTGCCAGCAAAAGGGAAGGGGTGGATGGCTGTAGGGAAATTAGCCACTTCTTTTAGCAGTGGTGCCACCTGCCCCCGCTCCCTTTGTTCACCACACGACAGGGAATCCCCCAGCCACACGTCACCACCCTGAGGAGTCTATCAGAAATACTGGCTAGCCCAGTTAACAGCCACGTTCAGTCTATACTGCATTCACACTCCCACCTGAATACACCATGTTTGTAAAGACTCCTGTTCCCTTTTCATTTATATAGCTTTAAAAGTTTCTGCCTTATATTTCAGTATATGTTTCAGGGCCACAGGCAGCTTTATTACATCAATTTCCATTTTATCCCTGTGCTTCCACACCTCTAAGACACGTGCTTTTCTGCAAACCGCCCTTCTCCCATTCCTCCCAAACCCTCTGCCAAGCTCCCACAGCCTATTAGTCTCCAAATCCTTTCTGGCAGTTTCACCCTTGCTGGGATACTGTTTCCACAGGGTTTCTGCATCTCTGACAATGTTTCAAGTTTCCTAAGGACCCCTTTGAACTGGTCCTCTTCAGATCTGAAAGTCTGCCTTTTCAAATTAGCTACAGGCCTGCTTCTTGCAACTCTTATGCTTTAAACGGATTTACTAGGGAAGACACGAGTCACTGTTACTGCTAAAGGACACCATCGGGTTTTTGATCATGGGAGTGACAGATTTCCTGAGCAATGTTGCTCATGCAGAAAACCTGGCCACTCCTCACAACTCACCCTCTGCCTCTCCACCATTTGTACCATTTACCAAAAGGCACTTTATTATTTTACACACAAACAGAAGGGCGTTAAACCTGCTGCCATAGCCATTATCCCTCCTGGGATTTCACCACTCTCAGCCTGGAAGTCTGTGCCTTCACTCAGGGAAATTGCATGTAATTGTCCCTCCAAAAATTGTTGTGTGTTGCAGCTGTCCTGTTTCCAGACTCACCTCAGCCACAAGCGCCTGCATGTACACTGGCAGACAGATAATCTACATTATTAAAAAAAAAACAAAACAAAACCAAAAAAAAATCAATCTGAAGCATATGGAATTGATCTAGATTGGAGGTGTTTAACACTAACAGGAAAGTGTGAATTATTATTCACACTGCAGGGTAGTTTATTTATTTGTCCTATTCTTAGATATCTGTAGTGGCTGTATACCTGGCCCAAATGCTGTTCCCGACATGCACCTTCAACCTGTTTTTTTCTTCACTTTGTTTCCATGCACCTTGACCTACCATTTGAAGGGCTGAACAATTCCCTTCCCTTATTTGCATGGGAGCATAAAAGATATTTTTAGAAAGCAGCAAAATAATTCCTTACCTAGACCAAGCAATTTTCAGTTTTGCAAAACTATGAAAAATTGTCTGCTATTGGTCAAAAAAAAAATTCTTTTCACCCATCTTTGTGGCTGCATAGTCCTCCCAGGACTGTGGGCACCCAAACAAAAGCAAAAAACACTGCAGGTGCAGCCTTGCTGGTACAATAAAGAGGCATATCGTCACCTCCCCACACACTTACTGGGAAAACATGTTTCTTCAAGGACAGTACTCTCCCTCCCTCCCTCTCTCTCCCCTCCTCCACCCTCTCCCCAGTAGTTTTAGGAACAAAAAGCAGGTTTAGTGTCCCCAAAACATTGAGACAAACAAGTTTTCAGCTAATTTTTGAAAGACAGCAATTTATTACCTTGTTATAAGCAGTCCTAAATCTCACTTTGCTGCGCACACCCTGTAAGCCTGAAACCCAGAGGTGAGGAGTCTCCCTTCCTGGCTCCAGATCTGGGCTCTTCGGCTCTGTCCCAGATGCTCTGTGGGCACATGAAGCCTCTCTCTCTCTATCTTCCTCTCTCCTTCCAAGCACTCTTAGCCCTCTTCCCCTTCCGCACCAACTCTGCCATCTCCCCTCCTGCCTTCCTTCTCCCTCCTGCACAGCTCCCCTCGTAGCTGCTCCAGCTGGACTTTCAACCCCCAGTTTTCCTCCTGAACATCTAACCTGAGCTGCGTTTTGCCACCTGCCAAGGACACAAGAAGCCATGGAGACACCAGTATTTCACAGAATCATTGAATGTTTCGGGTTGGAAGGGACCTTTGAAGATCATCTAGTCCAACCACCCCTGCAATAAGCAGGGACATCTTCAACTAAATCACATTGTTCAAAGCCCCATCCCATCTGACCTTGAATGTTACCAGGGATGGGACATCTACAGCTTCTCTATGTGACCTGCCCAGAGTTTTACCACCCTCATCATAAAAAATTTCTTCCTTATATCTAGTCTGAGAAGAGGGATGGGGCAGGTCTGCATCCACGGGAGATCGGTGGGCAGGGATGCCAGCAGTGGGATGTAGCACAGCTCTCTACTGTGGGAGAGCCTGGGACAGTGAGGGCAGCTGAGGCGAGGGTGTCCCATGGTCCTGCTGTGCTCGAGGTAGCACAGGACTGCCTCCGAGGACAGCCTGAAGTGCGAACAACGGGCACCCCATGGTGTGGGTGCTCACCACTGCCTGCCACGTGGGTGCCAACTGCTGATATTCCCAAGGGCAGCGGTGCAGGGCAGTGTGAGGGTGGGAACAGCTGGGGAAGGTATGAAGGTCATGGGACTGATCAGAAAGATCTCCCTCAGTCCATGGCGTGGCACTGAGGAGCACAGCTAAGAAAAATTTGCTAACAGTCTTGCTAGAGGTGTTGGCAAGAGCCGTTTGGCACTCGGGAAGGAAAAAGGTCTTCATGTCTCGTCTTAACACCCTTCAGGTCCTATCTGTAGTTTGGATTTTTCCTCCTCTTCAGTGACAAGCACAGTAGTTTCACAGCATGTGAAACATGATGAGTCATAGCTGCAGCTGCAAGGGGAAGGCAAGGTAAAGGGAGAGCAGGAACAGACTGAGACAGGAGGGAAAGCTGCTGACACCAACCAGCCTCCGAGTCATCGCTGCATAGATATCACTGGCTTCTCGGCAGTAGCACATACATATATCTTCAGTTTTCCCTGGCTAAATCCATGGAATGAGGAGGAACTTGAGAACAGCCACTCTATGTTGTATGTTGCTACCTGAGAGCAGCATGAGAGTCACTGTGCTCTTTTAACCAGAAGATGCAGTAGGAACTGCCCTCTGTAACGGTGGCAAGTTGGGAAGAGCTTGTCAGGCAGCTAATATAGGAGGAAAGAAGTACTTTGAGAAGGCCAAGAGGAACATGTCTGGATCGAGATATGCTGAAACTGTCTTTACTGTTGCCTTTCATGAAAATTGGCAGCAACCACCCATTCTGGCTGCTCTGCTTCGCCATATGTCCCATCTCCAGTGGCACCACAAATATGCTGGGAAAAATCTTCCTGTGCCAAATGTTTCAAACACAAATATAGAAGGATAGAAGTCTTCTAGGTCACTGCTTTGGTTCACACCTAATATATTTTTCATGCAGTAATTTGAATATAAATATTGTGTCATGTCGTAGACACAGGGCACCTGTTCCAGCAGTTTCAAGTGCTGCAGCACTAAATACCTGCAGAAACACATCTGCGCAGATCCACAATGCTGATGTAGAGCAGGACCAGGTATTTCTTAGGTTGCTATTCACTTGTGAGTGGTAAACAGTTTTCCCACCTTAGAAAACACACTCACAGTCTTGCAAGTGTACCCACTCCATGGCAAAGCTGGTGCCGTTCACTGCCCTTTGTGAAGAAACCAATACAGAGGGACCCACCTTCCAGCACAAGGCCAGCTTGCTGGTGCCACAGAACAGTTCAACTCAGGTGACTGCTCTGCTTAATTTAGGTGAAAAACGTGAACCTCAGCCTATTACCTATCAGTCTCAAAACTAATTTCAGTTAAACTGATCTTTTCTCTCTGCAGAAAGATAATTCTATGCTGAATAGTGCCTTGCTTCTAGTTCAAACTGCAATATTTATTCCCATCAGAGAACTTCATTTTCAATTAACTGCATTTTTTTTTGACCAAAAGCAAAACACTGTCACTTAAAAATGTCCAGCCAATTCTATATGAAAATCTGCTCTGAGTCCTGCTTATCTCAGTGTTTCTATGAGAGCTGACAGTTGCTGAAATATAGGCACTAGGATTGCTAGTGTTGACAAGGCTTTAAAGCATCATCACACTGAGTAGCCATTAGAGGTTATATTTCATTGGAAGTAATGTAATTCAATTACCATCACTCTTTAGTATGTCCCAGTTCTGGAGGCTGACAATAAGCCATATCATCCATCAAATTTTAACCTGAACTTTGCATTCTGGCCCTTTAGGTTGCCAGTTCTCCATTATGAATAGCTTCATATTTTTAGTGTCATTTCTTAGGGAAAAAAGGTTATCCAATTATATTGTACATCCATCTGCCTGCCTGCCTGTCTGTCCTTCCTTAGCTTTTCAACCAGTTTCAGTCAGGAGGCAAAGGTCTTCAATAAAATTAAGTTCCTATCAGTTTTGCAAGTAATCAGAAGCAGGGTAAAGAAGAGAAATCACTTGCACGTCCCACTTGGGAGTGGTGAGCTAGGTAATCCCTGCAGACTGACGATCTGGTGAGCACGGACAGCTAACACTGTCTCTTTCTCCATGCAAGAAATACAGAAGGCTGAGAAATTTGTGTGACTTCAGGAACAGAAGGTCAGGGAGTCCCATGTATTGGACTGTGAGACACAAACCCCTAGGAAAGCAGGCTCCTTTAGAACTGCTGTTCACAGAAAAACTATTTTATTAACACAGTGAGTTTAGTAATTTACAAAGAATTTCTTGTGCATATTTTTTCAGCAAAGAATGTTTTGAGTAACTCACTCTGACAGTCAAACATATTGCAAACACAAAACAAACTGCGTGGAAAAGTGATGTAACATTTGCTTTCCCAAGTCTATTCATTTAAGCTCTATCAATAACATTTTCTTTTTCTGAATATCTGAAGTGTAGAGTAACTGATTCACTATGTTTATCTGTTTAAATGATTACTCTCACTGATGATTATCAGCATTACTGATTCATATTACTGTTGTTGTTCTGCCTTTCTGCTGCCTAACTGAACCATAAGAGTACTCATGACTTTGACAGTTCTTTATCCCATTCATCAGCTGCACAAGGATTGTGACTTACAACTTACTCCTCACAGGCAACTTGTTTACATCCGTAATTGCATCCATTCCCTTTCTCTCTTCCTCTTCATCCTCCCAACATTTTTCTCCTCCATATTACCATTGATGCTAAATGCCTTTTCTTGGCCTTTCCCATTCACTGGTTCTCAACATCTCTGCATCTCCCCTTCTCCAATGTCCACACATTCTCCATCTGAGCCTTGCCCCTCAATCTACCACCTCTTTTTCCATCCCCTACATGCACTGTCATGATCTGTACCTTCTGGCTTCCTTCCCTAGCCTGATCTTCACTCAGAAAACAGTCCTCTTCCCCTCTCTACCTTTCCTCTCTCACACAAAATATTACTAGAAAGGAATCGATGAACTTGGACACCCCTATAAAAACACTTCTGCTGGACCCTCGTGGTCTTGTTTCCTCACACTCCTCCATGGACCACATAAATGGAAGCTGGACTTCCCTCTTCCTCCTTCTGTTTTCACCTGCCCTCTCATCACCATCTTCTCATGTTTCTTCTCTCTCTCACTGATGTCCCACTCAGTTCTCCTCCACACCTTTTTCCCAGTTACCATTACTCCCCTCTGACACAGGTATTTTCAGCTACACCCAAAGCCACTATCACTTTAACTCCTTTTTTAGTCTTCCTTTGCAACATTTACATGGTCAGTTAAGCATTGTCACCTTCTCCTCTGTGCTTCTAATGACCCCCTGCCTCCCCTCACTTTAGACATTTGCTTGTCCTTCGAACCTGCCACCCTCTTCCTCAAATACAACTGCTTCTCTAGTTCTTGTCAGCTTTCGAGGTTGATACTTTACTGCTGGAAGAGGTCGCCTTCTACTCTTTGGGGAATTACCCGCTCAATTTCAGATTCTCCCTGACCACGACCTACCCAGGGTGTGAACCCCAGCATACATCAGATGTCTCAAGTATTCCCAGGTAAGGGTCATGTCATGAGCACACACACACACAGAGGCTGGTTTGCAGCCTAACTCCCACATCTGAAAGATCAAGTTGTACTCCTCCCTCGCACCTGTTACTCACTCCTGATGCCCACCTTCAGGGAACACCAGCTGAACTTTCAGGACAAGACCACCAAGCCTCTTTCCTTCATTCCTATACTTTTTTTAACTTTTATCCACTCCTTTTTTCTCATTTTTTCACCCACATAGGCCACCCTTTACCTTCCCCCTCTGCTTTCTTTTGTCAATTCCTAGAAAGCTGTCTGCCTAAGCACAAAAGGCAGTGACTTTGTCTCAGTTTAGGTCTCTACTGAAAGAACACATTTATAAATCTTACAGCACATCCTTTAGTCTTCAGTGATCAGCTCTGGCCATCAGCCTCCATTGCTTGTACCTAAATTGAGGTCCATCCGCACTATTACTCAGTCCTGATTTTGTCACCTTTTCCCTCTCCCGTTCATCATACCACTCACGGGGTCTTGTTTTGAATTAAACTGCAAGATATTGAGAGCAGAAACAGTGCTCATACGGCACCCAGTGCAACGGGGACTTGTAGGAGCTAGCAAGTATTTTTCCCTCAGAATGTAAGGGTCGTGACTGCCCAAGGCTGGTGGGAACTTACCGAGCCGTACAGTTCCCCTTTCTCATTCATTCCAAGGTAGAGTCCACTGTCGACTCCTCGGATGCTGACCAAGCCCACTGCTATACTGATAAATTCCAGTATACCTATAAAATGAAGGGAAAAAACGAACAATGTACATATTGTTTCCATTGAAAGATTTTTTTTTTTTTCAGATGTGACTGATCCCTGAGTGACAAGCAGCTATTTTCAAAAGTGTTTTCCCATTTTCAGAGTTGTTTGGGCAAAGATGAAGAGCAAATGAATATATCTTAGAGTACAATACTTGAAAAGTGAAGTCCTTTGACTGTCAGCTAGTGATGCATTGCAGGCAGCATTAATATACCAAATTAAAAGATTACTCTCAATCTTTCTCATAATTTCTAAACACAGCTTTAAAGCTCAGACATATTCTGATTTGCACAACAAATAATACATTCAAAGAAAAAAACACCAAGTCTTTAGATTGCCAAAATTAGCAGTATTAAAGAACCTATGAAGTCTCTTACAAAATAAATTCTGAAAACATACATTTGAATTCAAATTTTGAGATAAAAACATTACATGTGGAACCAAAAGATCTACTTCCAGGCATGAATGAATCAGGAATATGGGGAAATATTTACTCACAGTATGATCTTCCAGAGGCTTGAGAAATTAACATCCTTAATATAGTCCAGTCTCACACATTTCTGTCTATATAGTAACCATTCTCTCTGGTGTGTTATCTTTTACTCATCTCAAATTCAAAAATTAAAATATTCTAAACCTAAGTAATAGTGTATACATGATTAAGTCTTCCTGTGCACGTAACAGCAAGCTCACACCGACATTTGTGCACTAGAAATGAGAACACTTTGCAGAGAAGGGGGCATTGCTTCTGCAAAGCTCCTAGGTTCAGCATCCATGTGTGAGATACAGCAAGTATCTGTATCAAATAGCAGCTCATCTGGTTCTGGGGGCTTGGGGGTTTTTTTGGCAGCCTTCCCTGCAAATTGCTTACCTCTTCAATGAGGAAGCTACCAGCTAAACCTTGCATAAAGATAGAAATCTTGTGGAAAAAATGGAAATTGCTTCCTATTTGGGAGAGCTCGTGTAAGACTGTAATGATCACAGGAGTTATCTAGCAATGTTCAGAAGCACATTGCTGCATTACACTACTTTCTGAGCCACAAAATAAAGCACAGAGTAGCATTTTCAATATATCTCGTGAATTTTCATGTCTAAGCACACCATGTAACTATTTTTAAAGCTTATTGGAAACTATATTTACATGGAATAATAAAATAACAGTATAGTATGTGTTGAGCCTCATGTGGCCAATAAAAAAGCACTTTCATGGATTTTTTGAACAATTAATTTGGCATCTCCCACGAAATAGTCGTGCACTAATCAATAACAGGCATGAATCACATAAATCTAACACAGCACAAGTTGAGGCCAATAGGGAAAATTTATAGCCAAGCTAATGTAAAGATGAAATGTATTCCCTGTAAGGGACTATTGATCATTACCTTATATATTATTCAGTACTACAAACACCATAGTCTTATTGTTTTGATAACCCTGTTTTAAGACATAGGCATCTTAAATTATTCTCTACATATGCACAACTAAAAAACACTGGGAAGAAATATTTAGCAATTACGGATTGGGGGTTTTTTGAAGTAATAAAAAGTGGTAGCATGCTGTTTATCTGGTATCTCAGATACAATCGATCCATTGAAACAATTTAAACATTCCCTTTATATCTGGACGTGCAGTACTTCCAGATTTCTTACTAAGGCTCTTTCTGTAAAGCTTTTACCAAACTATTGTATTAGCTGATACATATTACCAAGCAATTGTAACTGAGGTTAAACCTTATGTTAAGTGTGTATTGTACCATACTATAGTTAAGTTAGTAAGTCTGGCATCTTTCACATCAGTATAAATGTAGACTTTAATTGCTATCCACACTTCAAATATTTGGGTGCATGCTGCTCAGTGTGACAAAAGAATAAAAAAGCTCTGTGACATCCTATTGTAAGTGCAGATGAATTTAAGGTACTTGGCAAAGAGCATCCACATATTTGACATCAGAATACAGGCTTCTTCATCTGAAATATTCAAAAGCCAAGTTTTATGTGCCATGCTGTTAAGCCCTTCAAGAGGGGCCAAGCATGCAGTCTTATACAAGTCTTGCCAGTTTAAGGGTTGCATGATTTGGCCTAACACTCCTGTGAATATTTTCACTGTATAGTTTCTATAATACACAGATAGTACTTAGGACCTGAACCAGATATTAAAATAGATATTCCTCTTCCAAATGAGGCTGGACCAAACAAAAATCAGGACACCTCCAAACTTTAAAAGCTAGAAACCTATTTATAGCTAAAAATGGGGAAGAGAAGAAAAGGAGAGAGAATAACTGTCTCGGTACATGGGACACTGAATATATTCTTGTCAGACACCGAGCGTTTTTGTTAAAGAAACCGGTTCAAGGCAAAGACCCACTGCTCCACAAGGAGGTTAGGAAGAAAGTTTTGGGGAAAGTTATTCCTTACATGTCCACATCCAGCCTTCATGCACCTTATTCTGCGTGATCCAACGTGGACCATGCTGAATGGCAGCAGGACACAGCCTGACCCTGAAGGCCTGTCCTGCCCTCCTGCCAGGCTGACAGGAGAGAGGAGGTGGGTCATTCACACAACGTGGAATTTTAACTTTCCTCTAGGTTAGCTCTGGTGGAGAAAAGACCGACAGGAGCATTTGCCTTGGCTTGAAACAATGAGCATCTCTGCAACTACGCATCTTTCTGTTGTTGCTGTTCTGCTCTTTGTACATTTTTGTCTTCGGCTATGTATAGGCTCTCTTTGTATTGCTGGATTGAAGCAGTTGAGCTTCCACTTATCACCCTCACACACCATCAACGAAGCCGGGAAGCAAAGCATCTCCGCCAGGCACTTCCCTGTACGAAGCAGAGAGCAGGGAAGCGGCGGAGGAGCCGCGGGCTGGGCGCAGGTCGCTGCCGTGCCCGTACAAACCGACCGTTCACCCAGGGAAGCGCAGAAGGGCCGAGGAAAGCAGAGCCCTTCGTGGCTGAGAAGCGGCTGGGCGGGCGCGGGTGGGTCGGCGATGGGGCGAGGGCAGGGGCTTCCCCGGCGTCCCCCTGCCCCCCGCGGGGCTGCGCGGAGCGCTCCGCGGGATGCGGCCCGCCTGTCGCAGCTGTCACCGCTCCGCCCGCTCCCCCCCCCCCCCCCCCCCCCCCGCCGCCCCGTGATGCCAATTAAGAGACGGGAGCGCAGACAGCTCCAGCCCCCCCGGAGGCAGCAGGGCCCTGCTTCAGGTTCAGGCTCTTACAGCGCACTTGCCCCCCTCCCCTCCTTTCCCCCCACCCCCCCGCATCCCCCCCTCCTTTCGGCAACATTCAATAGCGGGGAAGACTGCAGGGCCCTTCTCTTCCCCTAAAACCTGCCCCCCTAATTTCCACTGCCGGGGGCCAGAGCACTCCGCATGCATCACCACCCCCCCACACACACCCCCCCCCCCCCCGCTCCCGCCCGGGTCTGCCGGCTCTCCCCGGAGACAGCACGGGGGGTGGGGGGAAGCAGTCCCGGCCCCCCCCCCCCCCCCCCCCGCCTCCAGCAGCAGCAGGGGCGGGCGGCCGCAGGGCCCCCCCCCCCCCCCCGGCCGCAGCCGCCCCCCGCGCCCGCCCCGGCCGGCCGGGAGCCGGAGCGGGCAGGGCGAGGCGGAGCGGCGGGAGGGCGGGCGGCTGCGCGGCTCCCGCAGATGATGAACGCAGCGGTTCCTTGTAGCAGCAGGTCCCGGGGAGCGGAGGTCACCTGCTGACAAGCTGCTTTTTCTTCTTTTTTTTTTTTTTTTTTTTTTTTTTTCCTGCATGCTCCTATTTTTTTAATGCTGTGCATGCAGTACTTGTGCTGACGCACAGAGGCACGCCTCTCCGCTGTTACAGAGTTCCTGAATTTACAATGACTCTACTGTCTAGCAAATGCCCTAGACTAAAGGAGACTGCATCAAAAAAATTTCTTTTGTGACCCGGGAGAGATAAAGCTTTGATCACCTGAGATCGCATTACGGGGGGGACCGAGCCGGGTTCTCCCGGGGAGCTTTTCTTTTAGAGATGGACATCTTGCTGCAGCAATTGCGAAATGCCAGGGCTCCCAGAAGCGGGCGAGTATAGACACACAATATGGCTCGGTTTATTGTATGCAATAGGCACACATCCAACATAGCATCACAAAGAATTACTCTTATCTGATGTCTCTCCAGAGGTGTGTGAGAATGTGTGTGTGCGTGTGTGTGTGCGAGGAGGGGGATTCCCACAGGGCAGAGCCCAGAGAGGAGTTTACGCGCAGCCCCCGGGGTTTTCTCTTTGTCCTCCTTATTCCTGAAGGAAAACTTCCTTCTGACTCGTGCCCCCACATCCACACGTGCAGGTTTCCCGCACACGCTCAGGGGAGACCAAGTTAGCCCGCTCTCCCCCGAGTCGGGATGCAGACCTTCCCAGGATCATCAGAAGACTTTACAATCACCGAAACCCAAATAGCATAATCTATTCGGTGACCTCCCGGCAAACACAACAGCAATGTCACGGCACGGATACAAAACCACCGAGGTCCCCTCCCCGCCCCTAAATAAGCCGGGAGCCCCAACGCATCCCATGGCTTTGCCGTGCCCGGTCTGCCCGGCCGCGGTCCGAGCAGGGGCATCACCGACGCACTCCATGGGCGAAGAGTTATCACACGGCTGCATCCCGGGGAGGAGAGCGCGATCAAACCGAGAGGTAGGGGGGGGAAAAAAAAAAAAAAAAATCTATTTAAAGCCAAGGCGCTGGAAGAGCTGCCCCTCGGAATTGTCAGCTTCCTACAACTGCGGCTGGAAAGCCATTTTTAAAAATAGACGCCGCGGATAACGTGGTCACCGCCGCCTTGCGAAGGGACCAGCTGGCGGCCCCTCGGGGGGGTGCGGGCCCCCCGCCGCCCCGGCTGCCGGTGCGCGCCGCGCCGGGGCCGCCCTACACCTGCCGCCGGCTCCGCTCCGCTCCGCTCCGCGCCCCGCGTACCGCGCTCCGCGCCGCGCCCGCCTCCCGCGGGGGGCGGGGGAAACCTGCGGCTGCGGGGCAGCAGCGATGCTGGGCGTCCGCCTGTGTCAAGGAAAATGCCTTGGATGCAAACCGCCCCCCATTCCCCGCTCTGCGCGGGTGCCTAAAACGCTTTCCCCACTTTTTCTCGCCGGCAAGCGTGGAGGTTGCGCCCCCCGGGAGAGCCGCGACGCTCCCCCCACCACTACCGCCCACCCGCGGGGACCCCGGGCGGCGTGGGAGGGAGGAAGAGCCTGGAAGCGGCGTGAGAGTGTCAGGGAGCAGCGGCTGGCGAGGGATGGAGGATAAACCTGCGACCATGCGAGCCTCAACCCTTCCCTCCCCCCCCGCCCCCCCCCCCCGCCCCTTCCCTTCTGCGCCCTTTGGAGATCATCTCCTACAACACCGGTGTTACCTAAACAGCTTCACAAAGCAATAAAACACAGTTTAGATATCGTTCAACATCTGGCATTAAAATACGGGGGGGGGGGGGGGGGGATCACCGCAGGACTTTGTTTTTACGACCGAATTTAAGTGCTGTCAGGTTGGTTCACTCACAAGTTAACTCCTTCCAACAGCTGGGAGCGTGGCGAGCTGACCTGGCGTATTTTCCTCACCCCTCCTTAAAAAAACCCCAAAGAATCAGCTCATCCAGGCTGTTGTAGTTACTTTCGTCCACGCAATCTGCCGGGCCTTTAATAGTCTCCCCGGCGGCAAAGAAGCTCCCAGGCCCACTCGACCCGCGTGTGGATGCGTGGATGTGAGCACGCAGGGGCTCGGAGGGGCGGCCGAAGCCATGAGCCCTCCAGCCCTCACTGCTGAGTCACAAACAGCGTCCCCTGGAAATGAGATCCAGGGGACGGCTCTTTCCCAGCCCCTGCCAGCCTGACACGCCACACAGCCCGGGAGAGGCAGGGTTTGGGTGGGGGCTGCCCGGCGGGGCCGGGGGAGCGCGGCCCCCGCCTGCGCTCCCCGCTCCTGCCCGGGGCGGCGGGGCCGCGCTCGGGCGGGCGGCGAGCCCCGCTGCGGAGCGGCGGGAGCCGCCGGGGAATCCTCGCCGAGAAGCGAAATAGGCTTGGCTTTGCAATTCTGGCAGTTAGCAGGGCAGGTAATTCGGCAGAGAAAAACGAAAGAAAAGCCCTCGGTAATTTGCGTACAGGACGACGACCACTCCCTTCAGGAAACTCGGTGAATTTTAAATTGTCGTGGTTAATGATTAAAACCCCTTTAAACTCGCGAAATCAAATCATTCAGCAGAAACGTCCTGGGCAAAAATTCCACCACCGCCACCACCACCTCCCAGTACACGTCTGCTCTTAGGCAGAACTTGGGGCTACACAAACATCGCTACCGAGCACCCGGCGCGGCTCCGGCGAGGGCTCCTGCTCCGCTGCGGTGGTGCCGCTTGTGTACAGCTGCAATCCCGGACACGTTCATTTCCTCCCCCCCCACCCCCCCAACCTCGGCGGATCAGCCATCAGCGCAAACCCCCCTCCCCGCCCGCCTCGCACCCCCCGCCATCCCCCCGCCCGCAGTTCTGCCCCATTATTTCATCACATGACCACTAAAGGGTTAAGGATAATACCTACCAAATCTGCTGTGGTCTTGCCTGGTTCCCTGGATAGTACCATTGGGGAAGATTTCTAAATGAAATCCAGTCCTGCAGTATAGCTGCCTCCGCCTGAGGATCCCCTTTAAATGGTCCAAGTCCGTGACCGCAGGCCCCCTGGGTAGCCCACCTGCCTCAGACTGACCCAGGTGGTCACTTAACAAAACCGGACTATCCACCGGCAAAACGGGCACATTCCCAAAGGGTACTGCATCCTGCACACCGAAATAGTTCCCAACTTCACCTAAGGGAGCCATCAGAAGATTCTGCTTTTAGAGAATAAGAATAAACAGTAATGATGGTGCCAAACCCAGGAGATATAAGATTAGGTATATTCCACTCCTCTCCCCTCCCTAGCGCAGTTACAGAGAAAATGTTCTTTCTTCAATCCATTAAATGATTAAATAAAAGTAATATTCTGTTTTGACTTGTACAGGTTCAAGGTCAAACCAGTTAGTCTAAGAAACCACCACTTTATACTCACACACTGACATATTTATAAACATATAGATGTGTATATCTATATAAATGCATATATCCCCAGCTCTTAGCAAGCAATACGGTCTTCAGCCCATCCAACTGTAATAAAGAAAAAAATCCGTAGTTTCTCCATTTGGTTTAAGATAAGAATGACCATAGCAACTTAAATACCTAGGCGTTATAGGGATTTTTTTTTTTTTTAAGATGCACAGGCTACGTCAGGATTTATGGATTCTGACTCCAGAAAGGCATGCGCTGTTTTTACTCTATAACAGACTGCATACATCAGCATGAATCCCGCAAAGGGGGAGGGGGGAAATCTCACGTTGTTGGCTGAGATAAATCCAAAAAAAAAAAAAAAAAAAAAAGGAAAAAAGAAAAAAGAAAAAAAAACTTTTGACGTCCAAATCTATTATCCAGAATTCTCAGGAGGCTCAGCAGATGTCCACTGGTTTAGGATTATTGACGATCCACAAGCAAAGCAGCAACACACAAGTGCTTGTGTCGTTCTTGGCTGGCTCGAAACAGGTGTTGCTTCTGCAGGGCTCCCTGTGAAATGTTGTACTCCAGCACTGAGCTGCAGCTCTTGACTGTGGATCTCCATCCAGCACGCAGAGTGGCGCAGGAAGAGGCATTGGGCTGGGTTTAAGGTAGTCCTGATTGCTGCTGGAAGGATTCTCCGAGGTCCTAGCGCTCAGCCCTACCTGCTGCAATACAGAGCCGCTTCCAGCGCTAGGCACGGCGCGGAGCGGCTCTTACTGCTCTGCGGCAGCGCGGCGCACGCAGGCAAATAAATAAATAAGTGGGCGAAACTTTGGGGGAGGAAAAAAAAAAAAAAAAAAAAAAAGCGGCGCGATGCTAAATATACCGATCCCGCCCGCTGCGGGAAGCGGGCTCCTCGGGAGATGCCCGCATAGCCCGAGTCCCCCTTGACATTGGCGGGGGGAGCAGGGCGGGCAGCGCCTTGCCAACCGAGCCCGGCCCCGGCCCCGGCCCCGGCCCCGGCCCCGGCCCCGGCCCCGGCCCCGGCCCCGCCGCAGGGGAGGCGGAGGCGCGGCCGCCCCGCAGCGCGGCCCCGGCCCCGGCCCCGGCCCCGGCCCGCGCCTCAGGTAACCGGCTGCCGCTGTCCCAGGCGGGGTTACAACTCAGCTCCGGGAGGCAAACCGGCGGGGTCGCGGGAACTTTGGGAGCTGAGGCGGGGGGGGGGGTGTGGTGGGTGTGTGTGTGGGGGGGGGGGGGGGGCGTGTGTGTGTGGTTATCGCCCACGCCGCATTTTTTTCCCCTTCTTCACTCCGCCCCCCCCCCCCCCCCCCGCCCCGGCAGCCCGCAGCCCTCCCGCTCTGCCCCTGCGGGGGTGGCCGGGCCGCAGGCGGGTGCAGGGGAAGGGGTTTGGGGGTGCCGTTTCGGGGGTGCCGCCGTGGGGACTGGGCAGCGCCGGGGCCCCGCCGCCGCCCGGGGCGCTCCGGGGGCCAAGCGCGGCTCCCCGCGCCCGCCCTCGGCCCAAGTTTTTAAGAGCGCGGCAGAGGGGAAGGAGAGGCAGGCAGGAGGTGGCATGGGGGGGGGAGAGGGTGCCGATGCTAAGTACGTGCTCTCCCCCCTCCTCTCAAAAAAACAAAACAAAACAAAAAAAACAAACAAAAAAACAGAAAACCCCACAAAAGTTATTTAAAACCACCAGGAGAGAGCCGGCAAGGGGGGGGGACGATTTCTGTTTCTTCTTATGATGCCGAGGACTGGTGTTACTGTGGTTTTACCGCTTTGATATAGCTGCGTTAAGTAGCAAAGGGACAGCAAGGTCTCCTGCCTTTGCAGCAGGGTTGCTTGAGCAGAGCTCAAGGACCGCGCACGATGCGGACAGGCTGGTGTGAAGGAGAGGATGGCTCTGGCAGCCCCTCGAATTCAGTGCAAAACCTGAAGACAGGCTCCTTTGGGGGTGGTGGGGAGAGAGAGAGAGAGAGAGAGAGAGAGGCAAGGAGAAAAGGAGAAGAAACTTAATATCTTGGGGGCTGGGGGAGAGATTGCATGGTGTGAATGATGATGTGCATCGCTGAGGTGGCAGGGCCCAGGAAGGTCACTGGTGGAGGCTGGAAGCAGAGCTCTGGACAAGGAGAATTTTGCAAGGGGGTTAATTAAAAATAATCGACTCTCTGCATGTCTTCCTGCTCGGTGGGCGTGCAGTGGAGGGAGCAGCTCTCCTTGCCTTCCCCACCACAAAAGCCAGCAGCCCAGCTCTGACTGGTGCAGCCTTTCTGCATCTCCCCCCACTTGCCACTGTGACTTAACACTTGAGAGGAGGGAAAGAGGCTTCTAGTTTCCATGTCCAGCAGGGAAGCTGCAGCAGGGAAAGGCTGTGTCCTGAATCCCCACAGACCTTTAGGGAACCGATACGCTCCGTGCCAGTGGCGCGTGAGACACCTCCCTTTCATTTGATTCCACTGGTCCCTATTGCTATTTGAAGGACGGGATGCAGAAGCTCCAGAGCAGGGTCCCATGATGCTGGTTCTGTACAAACCCACGAAAAAACCCAGTTGCTGCATGTTAGTCCACGCATTTTGCTGTGCAAGAGTAGACGAGCCCCCCCCGCCCCCCCCAAACACTAAAGCAGGAAAGTCAGTGCTCTCCAGTAAAGATTTCCATAGCATTTACCCTTTATATTGCATATAAGGACACTGCTTACACACATACACCGGTTATATCAGCGTGAACAACTGCAGAATGACTTGGGAAAAACTGCAGGACTCACCATGTCAAAAATCATTATTCTTTATCAACTGGATCATGGCAGTACCCAGAGGCCCCGCTTAGGGCTCACAGTCCCATTGTGTCGGATACTGTAGACACATGTAATAAGAGAGATGGTCTATGCCCAAAGAGCTTATGATCTTAACCCATGATGAAAGACAACAGGTGTATACTACAGACCCATGGGGGAAGGATAAGGGAAAAGCAGCCTTGAGAATAAAAAGCAACAGGCCTGGCCAATGACAAGTGTTTGGTGTCAGAAGGAAGTTTTAAGGAGATTTGAAGGAGAACAATGAAGGAGCTTTATGGCTATTAATGGGAAGGTTTTTCCATGAGTAATGGCTAACTCGGATGAGAACATAAAATTGCTTGTTAGGAAACTGGACTGTTGAAAAATGAAGGTTTGTGCCACTGGCAAAGCAGAGGGAATATTACAGAGTGACTGAAGGGCCTGATATCTGGTGTGCTCCCAGTCTAGAAACAACTGGGAAAGAGGCTCCCGGCTCCTTTCCAGTGCTTTAAAATTTACATTTCTAGTCCCAGTGAGGAGTATTATACTGAATTTTAATTTTTTCTCTAGTGCAGGCTTCAGTATTTTCTATCTTATACTTCATACCAGCATACCTTACGAAAAATATCTGAAAGTAAAGAAGAAAGTATTGGTGTATTTGCCTTTTTTTTTTTTTTTTTAAAAAAAAGCAATTTAAATTAAAGCCCACAGATTATTTGCTATAGGAAGTTTAGCGTTATAAAAGTGTTATCTAAGTTGATGCTTTGATGTCTGAATTACTCATAAGTATCAAAGCCACACATGAATTATGCAGGACATCCCCAAAATTATACCCATCTGTGAGTAGGTGGTGTTCCAACCCTGCTTCACATAAAATCTGTGTGATGTGTAATGTCAAACTTACTCCTTACAGAAGTTTGGCTTTACTGATAGCTGGGGCTGTATTAAAAACCTACACTTTTATCCCCAAGACACTGAGGCAGGAACATCCCTACTCCGAGCTCCCCTCTACTCGAGATTCACACCCACTTCCCTTATACCCTCCTGGAATTAAAGACTGCATCTGACACAGTGAGTCATCAAGAGCTTACTCATCAGCTTTATGCAGGATTTTAACTCCTGCGAGCAGAGCTGGTCAGAAGGATCCTGCATTTCCTGAGGAGTTCCTGGCACACATTCTCCTCACACGTACCACGTACCACACTGATGTGACACCTCTGGCAAGGTTTAGACATTATGACTTTTTTTTTTTTTTTTTTAAAAAAAAGCTGTTTTACCTGTACTCTGCTTTTCAGCAGTTCAGCTTTACATGAACTTTTCACATATCGATTTTTGTGTGTCATTTAAAAAAATAAATCAGCCTGCCATAAGAAAAAAATTTTTTTTTCATTCCCCAGATTACATAATTTCACCAAAAGTACAGGATCCTATTCTGGAGCTACAGTGTATCTAACTAATCTATTTCCCAACCTTGCAGATGGAGAACTGGAAGACTTAGATTATTAAAAAGAGAGGTGCTACAACTTTCCTGTGAAACACATGGCATTTGCCATTTTTACTAAAATGTCTTGTCAGCAAACTTTTAAAAGTTGCTTTTTTGTAAATCAAGAATAACACAAAAAGCAATGATCTTTTCAGTTTTCTTTACAAGTAAGAATTTTTAGGGTACTTTGAAGCATGATATAAACCTAGGTATGATAAGAGTATTAATTCATCTCACCTCACTTGAGGCTGCTAGAATGGAGACATCAAGATCTAAACCACTTGTTTTTCAACACAGAGAAATAGGAGCAATTTTAGGGCACAAATCATCTGCCCTATCCTAGGCGTCTACTTTAGGATGACATGACTCATGCTCTAAAGATGCTTAATTCTTCCTCCTGTATGAAGGGAGCCTATATTAGATGTAGACTTCTACATGGCAGAGGTCTAGATAGGACTGGACGGATCCCACCTGCTGCGCTATCCATATGATTCAGCATTTCCCCAGAATGGCCGGTGAGGGCATTAAACTATTAATACAGCTGCACAGATTAATCCTCCAAAGAAAGCTCATGTCATCTCAGCAACAAAAAGTTACTGAAAGTGATGATTATGAAACATTAGATTCCCTGGAAATAAATAAAATATTTGTGAGAACCTATTAGCCATGTGATTCAGGTTAACTGGATTAACACAGAAGTGCCTACAAGTTTAGAAAACTTGAGCTAGAGGAATGTATTTGCTTTCTCACTTCAGAAACTGTGGAAAAAATAGCAGTATTTATGACCCAAAAAATGACCTATAAAAATCCCAGAAGAAAACACAAAAGGGCAAGTTTCCCAGTTCACCAAATTTTCAGACCAAAGGAGTGTAAAACATGTAGTTTAGATGGAAAACTCCAAGAAAACGCCAGTATCAGTGTCACCGTGCGATACGCAGCCACAGCAAGATATCTGACATGAATTTATTATGGCATTATGGTGTTTTGCCGCATATAGAAATTAGTGAATCTCTGTTAAATAAGCACTGGCAGAATATGATCTTTGTGACCATCCTAGGGAGGGAGTTAGCAGGCTACATGTTTTAAGATATCTTAATTTAAGTACAAAAGTAATAATGCTGTTGTGGGTCAGATACAGTCGAGTGCATTCACACAGGTGTTGATACAGTCTTTAGGAATGCATGTCCGTGTTGGTGATACTTGAAGGTAGATAGGGTGATGTAAGTGTGCAAGCTGCCAAATATGTTTAAAAATTTATCTGATGCATGTATTTGTACATGGCTTGTATCTGCTGGTTTTAGTAATGAACCGATCGTCCATGATGTTGCAAGTCCCTCCAGCTCAAGAGCCAAAGTGCCATTGATTAGAAGGAGAAAAGGGGAAGAAATCAGCGTTGCCATGTGTGCAGGCGCTCACAGGGGCCTCCGCCTGGCAGGCGATTTGTGTGGCAGGGCTCACAGGAGTGCTCGCTGTGAGAACGGGTCTGCCACTGCCCACCCTTTGCCTTGTGCACCTTCCCTGCCCAAGCATGCGCGGTGTTTAATCAAAGAGGTTTCTGCCTTCTTCATGCTCCCATACTGTTGGTGCTCATTTGCAACTGCAGGCTCAGCAGGGTTTGGCAGCAGGCTGCAGGGTGTCCCTGAGGTTCTTCCTTTGCTTGATAATACTTCCTTTGTAGATAGTTCACTATCTGCAAGATGAGGTGGCATTTATACACCAACCAAGGCATATACCCAGAACATCTGCTGGACGCTACTTAAGAGTGCTAAACTGGAGATGCAGACAGCAACCAGCTCATCATCACCTCCCCGGGGCAGGGAGAAGGTGCCCCTCGGCCCGTGCCCAGGAGGTGGGTGCGTGCCCCCACTTACCCCTCTGCCTGCGCTGGGGCAGGCGCGGCAGCCCGGTGAGCCTTCACCCTGATGGAGAAGGTGGTCTGTGCCAGCTCCGTGACGGCCCCACGCCCGCTTTACTGGAACAACCGAAGGCCTCGCTCGCTTTCCCCGTGGAAGCGATTGCCTCTCCATCCACGGCACCGTGGCCATCTAGCACCTTTCCTCCCGCGCCTCCCGGTGCCCAGCAGAAGGCCTCAGGCCCCCCGCCGGCTCCAGGAGGCCCCTCCGCGGGGGGCTCCTCGCCCGGCTGCGGGCCGTGCCGTGCCGTGCCGTGCCGTGCCGCTCCCCGCGTGTCCGGAGCCCCCCGCGGCCGTGCGCGGCTGGGCTCGGCGGGCTGCGGGGCAGGGGCAGCCGCCCCGCCGCGCTTGTGCGGGGCTCTCTTGCCCTCTAGCGGGCAAAGCCAGCGGGGCGGCCCCGCCGTGCCACCCCCCCCCCCCCCCCCCGCCACCCCGGGCCAGCGCTCCCCGTGCGACGCGGGAGCCCCTGCTGGGCCAGCCCAGCCACCCCCCTCCGGCGAGCGGGCGGGGGCAGGAGCCAGCCCCCGGCGTGCCGGTCCCCGGGCGGACGGGCGGTTGTGCTGCGGGGGATGGGACAGCCAGCAAGAGGAGGGAAGCGTGAAGGGCAAGGCGCCACCGCCACCACCGCTCAGCCAGCGGCGGGGAGAGGGACCCAAGCGCCGCGGCCCCAGCGAGCAGCACAAACTGCTGATGAACCAGGCCACGACGGGGCAGTCGGAGGGGACCGCTCGTTTTTGACGGGTGCGATCCCCTCAGCGGGTCACGGTGGCCGACCACGGCCCCCCTTGCTAAGACCAGAGCTGGCCGAGCAATGGATGGGCCCCGAGGGGAGCGCGGGGCTACGCACCCCCAGTTGCTGGGCAGACACTGGGCGCTCGCTGCTGCTGAGGACAGGAGCAGTCGCTGAGGACAAGGGTGCCCCGGGCACGGCCCTGGCGCGCGGGCACCCGGCGGCAGCTCTGCAGTGAGCCCGTGGCTGAGTGGGGATGGAAGTGGAGCTGGAGGCTGCGCTGGGGGAAGGGAGGTCATCCACGCTCATGTGGGGTGTTCTGGCGTACCATGGGAAGACGAGTTCTTTCAGTTGTCTAGCCTGTGTTTACTAAAAATTCTCCTTTTTTGCTAATGAATTAGAAAATATTTCAGTGTTGCCATCTCCATCATCTTCTTCCTTCCCAGATCCAAATCAGTAAAACCTTTGTCCTTCCCCACATCATTTTAGATGTACTATCTCCATCTAACAAAAGATCTTACACCGTCACCAGGAATTCCTGCTTTACAAATACATTTTAGGAAATCTGCATTTCTTTTTAAACCAGTCCGTGACTTTCTTCCTGTAGTCTTCAGCTTGGCTTTATCACTTTTCCCCATTTTGCAAATCAGTTTTATACTTTTATTCCCTCCCCATTCTTAAAATTATTTTCAGTATTATATATTGCATTTTTGCTCTGCCTGCTGTTGTAACCACTGAACCACAACAGGCTTAAAAGTTTTCCCTTTTATGAAATACAGCTTGTTAGCCATCTAAGAGAGTTCAGAATTTGAGTTTGTTTTCTCCCTCTCTGAAGCCTTCCTCCCCACACTCTCATTTATAATTTCCCATTCTTTGGGAAACCCTGGTACCTCTGGGGTGACTGTCCCCTCTTGTTGTGGTTCCTTGAAGTAGGGTAGTGATGAAAAGTCCTCTGTTTGCCGGTACTGAATGTAGTCGGGTGACTTGGAATGTAATCACTTGGAAACCTCCACTCTCTGCTACCGTTATTATAATCCTTTGTAATATTTTGCATGCCTGTGTCTGTTTCATTTGCTTAAACGCTATTCAATTACTTTGCTGATAACTAACATATTTTGCGTGGTTTTGCCTCTTGATTTCCTTAATCATTCTGCTGCTGTTTCACCAATAACTCAACAGTAGGTAACTACACTCTGATGCAGTGATGTGAAGGGACAGAAAATAATATAACCATTTTCTTCAAATTATTAGCCTGGGTACGTACTAATGTTTCTTTTGACTGGCCAAGACAAAAGCATCCCTGACTAGAATCTCAGCTTGTTTCTCCTAAACTTCCTGCTTTTACAGTAAGACTGGAAACCCTTCCCCCTTGTACAGGGAGGAAAGGGGTTACTCTGGAGAAGTCCATAGTTGTGGGGAGCTGAGGAACTGTAAGATTACTAAACCATTCACCACAGAGGACTGACATCTTCTATTTAAGCTATTTCTGTTTGGCCAATATGAAGCAGTTTATAAAGGAAGTGGGCAAAAGTATGAGAATGAATGCTTTACATTTTGGAGAGAGTGGAAGGTCTTGGAAAATGCACGCTATCTTTTGGGTTTGAGAGACAGTGTCTGACCTGTCTGATTCTCCAGCTAATGTAAGAACACAAGAACATGGATATAGCAGACCGGGTACAGCTATGCCACTATCTTCTCTATGACAGTGGCAGCGAGAAATACCATCTAGCGAGTACATGTCTTCCTGGCCACTTTGTGCAGTCTGATCCCCTTGTTTTCCCCTAACAACCACAATCACTGGATTAGGGATATTAGAAGGTACTAGCCTGCGTACTACCTTTAATATCTGCTTATAGGCCTCCTGTCCCTGAATTTGCCTAACCCTGCTTTGACCCTGCCTCCATAGTCTCCTATGACAACAAATTCTGGAAGTTCATTACTCTCTGTGTAAAAAAGAACTTTCTTCTACCAGTTTCAAACCAATCTCCTATTAGTTTAATTGAATACCTCCAAATCATTGTGCTGTAACTGTTGAGTAACAGGTGAATAATAGTTCCTCATTCACCTGATACATTCCCTTCATGATTTTGTAAACATTACTCTTTGCTCTCAGCCTTTTCCTCTCCAAACTGAAGAGTCCTGGTCTGTGTAGCCTCTCACCAGGCACCCAGGAGGTGCAAGGGTCTTACTTTCCCTTGAGGAGGCAATAAACATTGTAAAAGTTACTGGAAATTTAGGCAATATCAAGCTAAACTAAGTGATGATAGAAAACGGGCTCAGTGAGCATGCTTATGTGATGTGTTATCTGCGGCTCACATGAGGCAGATTATCAAAATCATTTTAGCCAGAAGAATCCCAGGGACATGCTTTCATTTGCTCACTGTCAGGTCACATCTCCAGGAACTGGCCAAGGAACCTAAGTTTTGTGTAGAGTATGTCAAATATTTTGTGGAACTAATCAATGCTAAATTCCTTAACAACATCTGCAGTGTGACCATCTTCACAGATACAGCAAGCAGTAGACCTTTCATATAATGGATCTTGTAGTGTACCAGAAAAGCATCCAGGTGTTGACCGTTATATAGTTCTGGTGAAGGTAGTTTTAACCATGGAGACTGTATCACAAACTTATTTCAAGCCCTGATTGCTTGGCTAACTGTGCTAATGCTGTGTGCAATTAAAAATATTTAACTTTGACCCTAGTGGAAAATTAAATGGCGGTCAAGACATTAACATGATGGAGTGCTGATCCTCAGACAGCAGCAATATCCCATGCCATTAAATGACACTGGTTACAGTTTTCACGTTTGATGGTATTCACCATCTTAAGGCATTCAGTGCTCTTTCATCAGTGGCTAGACTATAGTCCTAACACTGCCTACTGTTAGTGAACTGCTACACTGACAAGGCAAAGCAGGAGAGAAGGGACTGCACAGTACAAATTGCCATCAGTGTAATCTTTTCACATGCTGTTGCGAGCCACCAGAAGTATTTTATATATTATCCCATGTGCTGGTAAAGAATTGGAAATGCCTGTGACCTAGCAACTACTAAGCTGTTTCAGATAAGCTTTTTCTCCTGCAGATCTTTGCCGTGCACAGCTGCAACCTATGTTTGATGTTACACAGGGAGTTAGCCAATGACAACAGTGGTCTCTTCTAGGTTTAAAATATGTGAAAAATAGGCTTTAAAGAAAAGGAAAAAGAAGCCAACAGTAGTTCTGCACTACTACACAGTCCTCAGTGGGAATCTCCCCACCTCTCTCTGGCTCTTAAGGCACTGCTTTTATGAGGGTCACCAACACACCTCTGAGTACCAGGCTGTATCTTTATCCCCATGTGGGATACCTCCCTACAGATGAGCTGAACACAAAAACCTCTACTCCTCTGCCCCCACCCCTCAAAATTCATGCTAGATTTCCACATACTACCCTTCATTTCTCAGAAAAATGAGACAAGGACATGGAAAGCTCTTTACTGACAAGTTTGCTTCTCTGCCTGCATAGCTGCTCTTGATTGAAAAAAAAAAAAAAAATCTTTCCCACCCTGTTGTTTAGAGATTTCATCAAAGTCTGCAAACTTGAAATCCACCATGGGGATTCCAGTCCCCTCCCAGCAGCTGTTATTCCAAGAGAGCTTAGAAATTCATCAGAGGGTCTTAAAAACACATCAGCACTGGGAATCCACAACTAGGATTTCATACCAGAAATAGATGCAGTCTGAACTGCTTTGCCTT
This sequence comes from Tyto alba, assembly GCF_018691265.1. Lineage (NCBI taxonomy): Eukaryota > Metazoa > Chordata > Aves > Strigiformes > Tytonidae > Tyto > Tyto alba. The sequence continues at coordinate 20,058,988 of NW_024881282.1, read as the reverse complement.
TTCTAGGCATTGCAGTGAAATCACTGACAGGCAACAGGGGAAGAAACTGTTCAGGAGGTTCCTGCGCTGCCTCCGCTTTAAACATTGCTGTAGGTTTGAGGAGGAGAATTACAATTACCATCAGGGGTTCTCAGGGACTGGCTTTATAGCACAACCAAGCACTGAGAACTCACTTCTGCAGATATGGACAAATTGGCTCTGACTACCTTGCCCTTACTGCAGTAGCACTGCAGCCAACAGAACAATGCATGCAAATATTGAGACATCATGCAGACCTCTATTATTAGGTATCCTGCTTTTTTTTTAATGGGGGACAGGTTTGTGAAGAAACACATGGCAAAACTGAAGGAAAATTATCTTGCCAAGCCACGTGTTAGGCTATTTGTATAAATCTTGATATGAACAAGCAGAAGGAATTTGCTTGAACTTTCTGGAATTCATACCTTGTATTCTTGTAATAATCTGATCGTTTCAGCTCTGTATCTGGGAGTCTGGTTTTGCTGCCCTACTGAGGGCTGCTAAGGAGAGCTCCGATATACAGAGCTTGTAAGCTTGCTCCCTTCTTTAGAGTTTTCTGGTTGTGTCTTTCAGTGGGGTAATGGTGATGACTCTGCAAACCCTATTCCTACAAAAAACTGGAGCAGACTCTCAGTTTAGGTAAACTGTCACACCTCCACCCCCTTGCCGGAGCTCTAACAATTGACATAAGCACATATGGGTCTTTTATTTCATCAGGTAAAAAACCCTCTTACAGTTCTTCATTGCAGACCCTCAGAATCTGTGGGACATTCTTGGCCACAGCTTCCATAATTATGGAAAACTGTGGAAGTCACCATAGATGGGTAGATGAAAGCAAAGCCCGGGTACACCAAGCACAGGGAAATTAGTAAAAGAACTAAGAACTACTTAAACATTTACAGTGTCACTCTGAATTTCTGGAAAGACTGTTTGCAGTCCAGCTGCTTAAAATACTTGACTCTCAACTGTAAAAGTGCGAGGACTGAGTCCTCAGTAAGTGTTCTTGAATAATCCTCTCTGTAGATTTGATTGTCACTACATTTTTCCCGCATGCAGATTTTGGTCCAGTAGTCCCCATATTTTATTTATAATTTGAGTCATATGCTGCTTTCATAATTTTTTGTCTAGTCATTTTAAACATCTTTGTACAGTATTCAGACAACAAGAGTGAATCTTGTAGCTATTATTATATTTGTAATTTCCCTTGGGTGTAAGCAAAGACTGTATAACACAGTCTATCAAATATTTAATATTTATTGCATTCCAAAGCTATTCAAAAGTTGAGGCATTAGAGTTGTCTATTAACAGTGAGAATGAAGCTTTTTTCTTAGCATTTCTGAAAGGTAAAAATAAAACTGTAAGATACACAAATGCCACACTTGAAAAACAACAGTATACTGCTAATAGGCTTGAAAAGAGTTGGTCATTTATAAGGATGTTTTACAAGTGGAGTCTTTTCAGGAACAGAGAATCAAATAACTTTCATTATTGAAATGATCTGAAACTATGCATTTTATAAAGCCAATGCCAAATACTCAAAAAACAGAGCCTAAATTAAGACTGAAAGGCTGAGATTCTCAGAACTGCTCTTTGGTGTCTCTTTTGGGGCAATTACATTCAAAAACTCTGAAGATGCCTCATATGAGTGCTCAGTAAATGAACTTTAGAAAGTACATACAGAAAATTAGGTCCATTAAGATCTCTTCATACAATCACAGAATCACTTCAGTTGGAAAAGACCTTTAAGACCGTCAAGTTCAACCATTAACCTAGCACTGCCAAGTTCACCACTAAACCATGTCCCTAAGCAACATATCTACACATCTTGTAAATACCCCCAGGGGTGGTGACTCAGCCACTTCCCTGGGCAGCCTATTCCAATGCTTGAAAACCTTTTCAGTGAAGAAATTTTTCCTAATATCCAATCTAAACCTTCCCTGGTGCAACTTTAGGCCATTTCCTCTTGTCCTATCGCTTGTTACTTGGCAGAAGAGACTGATACCCACCTCGCTACGTCCTTTCAGGTCACTGTAGAGAGCAATAAGGTCTCCCCTGAGCCTCCTTTTCTCCAGACTAAATAACCCCAGTTCCCTCAGCTGCTCCTCACAGGACTTTTTCTCCAGACCCTTCACCAACTTTGCTGCCCCTCTTTGGACATGCTCCAGCACCTCAATGTCTTTCTTGTAGTGAGGGGCCCAAAACCAAACACAGGATTCGAGGTGCAGCCTCACCAGTGCCAAGTACAGAGGGACAATCCCTTCCCTAATCCTGGTGGCCACACTATTTCTGATACAAGCCAGGATGCTATTGGCCTTCTCGGCCACCTGGGCACACTGCTGGCTCATATTCAGTCGGCTGTTGACCAACACCCCCAGGTCCTTTTCTGCCGGGCAGCTTTCCAGCCACTCTTCCCCAAGCCTGTAGCATTGCATGGGGTTGTTGTGACTCTTCAGTGTCTTTAACTATTTACTTACGTATGTCCTAAGAAACCATAAGGATTTCAGTGGCTGATTTTAAGCTCCTCCTGCTTGAAATTCCTGGCCTTATCTTTCTGTAGTGAGATTACACTTCCATTTATATGTGGCATTTTTTTCACATGTGAAAATTTAAAATACTTGCTTTACATCACTTCATACCTCCTTAGCCCTTCTGAAAATTGTGTCAACCAAGTCTCAATCACTAAAGGTTTCCTATTTCATACAATATACAGAAATCACTAAGCGTTTCCTATTTCATAGGATATACAGCTATGATCTTTGCTAGAGTAACTGGGTAGTCAGCAGGGTAGTCCTGCCAGGTTATGAGAACAAACGTGAGCTGACAAGAAGGCATGGTACTTTTTTATTCATGGTACCTTTTTATTCACATAGTTCTTCTTAAGCTAACTCAGAAGAAAAGCTGGTGCAGGCAACAAGACAACTGCAAGCCTGTACGCAATACGAACCACAAGACAAAGAACTTCAGTTTAATACTAAATTCTGCCTGCAACTGGCCTTCCTGCCTGACCTTACTAGCCATTCCTTTCAAGAGTAGTCCTTAGAGAAACTACTTTTGAGTAGATTGTAAAAAGACATTTTTTTGCAACTTTTGAACAGTATTTAAGCACAGAGATCACAGTCTTTACTCCTTTCCCTACTAAACACAGAGCAGTGTGCCTCCTCCCCTGTTACTTTAGATGGGCAGCATGGGCATAAAGCTCACAGCTATTGCATGTTCAGGGATTCTTCCTGACTAGGGCTGAATGTGGGTGCTTTGACCCTCAGAACCTTAGCCACTCTCGGCAGGCTGCAAATTCAAATCCTACTTCTGTCCACTGGGCAAATATTAGACAGCAACCTCAAACCTCCTGATGTAAGCTTCACACGAGCAGCTTCAGTTGCAACTGCCTGATGGTATAGAACTGCATGAGCTTAACCAGTCTTACTCCAAGGGGGAATATACACAGCTCAACTCAAGGTCAGTTATGCCTAGATCATGACAAACCATGAATTCACGCTGAGCTGGAAAGGAACTGTTCCTGACATCACACTCACTGAATATATTCACAAACGAAGGCACCCCGGCTAGTCCTAATGCTGATATTTAGAACATATGTAACTGCTGAAGAATTAATATCCATTTGGCTTCATTTACAAAAAAAGACTGTTCCAGCTTCACTGAGGACCAGACTGGGTATCTACTGACACAAAAGAAGGGAAAAGCTAAAATGCCTATCTCATGAGAGATACACGTCCCAGTCCACAAAACAAACCATCAGTTTAGACTGACAGGCAAGGATTTCTCTCACATTGCAGAATGCTGTCTCATGATCTTCTGAGGACATCTGTTCCCAGTCACTACAGCCTAGTTGGTTCCCATCAGTTCCAGAATTTCAATAGTACTAAATGCTGCCGCATGGCAATTACTGTTGAGTCTGCAGAAATTCATCCAATCTCTTTTTGCTGACAGCATAAGCTATGAGATTGCAATGTCATGTGAGCTGTTTTCACATCTTGTCATCTAGGTTTTGTTTTTTCTCTCTGATTTCTTATAATTATTGGATGGTTCTTAACCTTCTCTGCTTCTTTACCTTTTCAGGAAGGTGCAATCAATTCAGTCATCTTTGATTTCATCTCCAGTTCTGCTCTCACTATGGAGCTATCTCACCAGCTCCACATTCCACTGCAGCCTTGCCTTTCATCTTAGTCATGCTTTGGTGTGGCTGTTTGATAACTGGAGCAAGAAATACTCATTCATGTATGGAGTCCTCAAGCTCTTAATCACTAAGCATTTAGAGCAGAAATTCCAGTGTTTTGCCCTTAATAATAATACCCAGTGACCTTGCAATGTATTATGACATTTCATCTTGTTCCTACCCTTCTACTAAAAGTTCATTTAGTTCTTGTGTAACAGTCTGATCCTCTTTCATTTTTCTTGTCAAATTTGTCATCTTCAAACAGTGAGATTCCTCAAAGAACTGTATGTGTAAAAGAGAGACTAGAAGAATATGGCATTCTAGAGCAAGACCCTGTATCTTTGTACTAGCTATAGCCCATGTGCCATAACCTCTTTGTTAAAGCTACCTTCAGCACCAAAGGCTCTGCATTGTGGCATACACATCTTCTGAAATGCCAGAAGGAGTTAATATATCATCCTCCCCCTCCCCTTCCTGATGTGAACATTCTCAGCTGTGGAGGGTTAGAGCTACAGCAGAGCCAGGTGAACAGCTGACTTTTTCTGTCCTGCTGACGATGTGCCACATCCATAGAGAGACAATCCCCTTTGTGCAAAGAGCTCAGTAGGAATGCTTAAACCTCAAGCTCTTTCTTCAATTAAGCTTTTCAAAATCAAGCAAAATTTCACAGGCCTTTTGAATTTTCTTTTTTCTATTTATGTGACCATTAGTCTCAGTGTTTGCTAGGTGGCAACGTACCTTCAGGAAAGGAATGTTTTATGATATCCTGGTTCTCTGGAGTACTGCTCTTTTATTTTTGTTTAACCCCTTTGCCATTTTTAGTAAAGCCAACATTCTTCCACAGACAATGAATCAAAGAGAAACACAACTTCAGATTTTAAATATCTGAAAGTCAGTAGAAGTCCTTGGAAAAAAACAAAACCTCTGCTTAAGCTCAAATAGTGTAAACAAAAGCTGGCAGAACTTTTGGGAATTAAAAATGTCCACAATACAAATGCAACTAACGTGCTCCCAAAATAACAGGCCATCTTAATGTATATATGTAAATAAAATATGATCTGTGTCACAGACATGGTTAAGGGGGTTTGGGGGATTGAGACTCAGAGGAGACTAGTATCAGCAACAGGAAAAGGCAAAGACTGCTTTCTGTTGTTCTTTCTGTTTGTCTGTTTTTGAACAGGCCTTTTATTGACATGAAAACCTTGATCCAGAAGCCTTCCAAGCACAAATCTCACCCAGAATTCAGCAGAAATTCTGTGGATGCAGAACTCATGGGATTACATCTGGTACTCAGGGTACAGTGACAAGCACTCATATATGCACATAAACAACAGCATCTACTTCCCTTAGCAATAATTTAGAGATTTGTAGGCAGAATTGCAGTGCTATGTTATAAAGGCATACTGTAAGTCACGGGAAAATCTAAAAAGATGACACTCCTCTCAGCTGAAGCTTTGGACTGAGGATCTAGCCTTCATCTCAGTTTGCACAATATGTAAAAGATACAGACAAACAGAATTCCTCTTCCTCCTTCTCTCATCATAGTAACACTCTTGATCACAATATTATTAGACATTTTTCAGGATGCTAATTCAATGCCCACTAACAGTTCTGCTCTTTCCTCTTCAAGTACATTTTAATGGTATCTCATCTGAAATTCAAGTCTGGAAAATATAATAAATTTGATTGTATCTTAGATTCCCTAGTTATTAAATCAGCTTCTTTTCAGAAAGAGTGCTGAATCTAAAGCAGAAAAAGCTGCAAATTATACCTGACAGCTTTAATGCTCTTATAACCATATTAATAAAAGATCCTGTGATTCATCATAGTCTTGAGAAAAAAATTTGGGTAAGCTGAGAAAATAATGCTTACAGCTTTGCAAAACTACTTACAATTTAAAATAATTTGGGTGGCAGGAAAATGTGGCCGATTCTGAAGATTACAAAGTGTTCCAAATTACATTAAATTTTCTTTTGCAAAATCTCGGTTTTTCTGTACAAAAATTGCATTATTTTCTACTTTCATAACTGCCAGCTGTAATATCAAGTATGAAAAAAACCAGGCAAGATACCTTTTGTGAGTAAACATCTTACCATTTTTCTGATTTGCTAGAACAAAAGATGTGGCTGACAGTACACCCTCACTTTGTATGCATAAACCTAACACATAATATTATTACCTATATGACCATACAGCATCAATATTATAACTCCAGGATTCATAGAAGGCAGAGCAGATGACTTTAATGACACATTCAAGGCCTCGGAGAAACCAGTGGAAATGTAAAGTACAAGTAATGGCATCCTTGCCCTTTGGCCCAGAACTCAACCACCTGAACCAAGCTGCATCACTTCTGTTTATGGACTTCCTGGAATTACTTACAGCATATCTAGGGGGAGCAACTTTTTGTTTATGCCATTTAGAAAGAAAGCTTGAGATTAAAAAAACCTAACTATCTAGCAACAACAACAAAAAAATATTAAAATCTTCATACTTCAAGATTTAATATAAGAAATTAAACTAAGGGCTACACTCTTATCATCCAGAAATTTCTCATTCCATTTTCTTAGGGGAAGAAATCTTTAAAGATCCATTTTGTATAATTTGCACATCTTTGTACAGATTTCATAGAATCACAGAAATTTAGGGCTGGAGGGATCTCAAGAGACCGCTTTCTCAACTACAGCACTGGGGCACGATGATATATGTAAAGAACAGTCCCAGGAGACAGTTACTTAATTTGTCCAGAAAAATATTTCCCAGGAAAGGTGTTCTGCAGCCCATCTACACAGCTTGTTCCAGTGCTTCCCTATGTTCATAATGAAAAGGATTTTTCTAACCTGGCAATTAAGATGATTCTTCTTGCTTTTCTCTAAACAGCCACTGAAGAACAACTGATCACTATTCTTCTTAGAAAGGTCTTTTCCATACTGGGAGATGTCAGCACTTCCCTCCTGTATTTTCCACTGTCTAGACTAAACTACTGTCCCAAACTGGATATGGTAAACCAGTTCAGGCTTCAGGACAGCATATCATCTGGGCTTCCTTTCCTACGAAAGGTTGGACCAGATGATCTTCCAAGGTCTCTTCCAACCTGAGCTTTTCTATCATTTGTAGGGGAGGATTCAATCTTTCTATCTCCCTGAAAGTACCTATCATATATGAGAACTGGCTTTAGGTCACATGATTGCATTTATGGATCTTATTTAGTTTGTAAGTTTCTTCAGACCTATGCAGTCATCTTTGCAGTCTTGCTGTCCCACCTGTGGAGGGGTTTTTTTGTCTGTCTCGTTTTTGTGCAATTGATTCCTCCTTCATCATTGTAAGAACCTGTATTTATTGCATTTGTTGATTTTAAGCCATATCTGCAACTTGAGAGGATCATTTTACCATTCTGATCCATTTTTCCAGTGTATTTCCAACTTCTTCCAGCTTGACATAAATGCTGAAATTTGTAAGCAAATAGTCTAGTCACTTGTCCCATCACATTGAAGAGAACTGTCCCCAAATTTCTAAAGCCTACACGAAATGCCACCTCAAATTGACTGTAAGTCACCAATAACCACTTTTCCAACACAGTATTTTTTGATGAGTTGCCCTCATCTATCTCTACCTTCTAGTGATTTCATCTAGACCATACTTCTTTAGTTACTTATAAAAAACTATAGGGAACAGAGTCAGAAGCCTTACTAGAATCTACGTAAGCAATTTTTCCTGCTTCACCTGTATCTACTACGCAAGATAGTGAAGAAAATTAGTTTGGGTTGACATGATATGTTCTTGACACAGGCATGCCAGCAAGGTTTTACCACCTTACTATGTTCTAGGCCTTCAGAAACTGCTTTTTTAATACTTCCAGGGTGAAAGTTAGGCTAGCTGGCTAACTTGGGTTATGTCTTCTTCTAAAAGTTATTATGTCCCCCTTTTTCAGTTCTCTACTATCTCCTCTGTCCTCCATGAGTTTTCAAAGATACCTGAAATACATGGAAACAATTCAATGCTTGGCTAGTTCCTGAATTACTTGAGAAGGTAGATGGAAGAAACGTGAATGTATCTGTCATACTCAACTAGCTTCTCTTTCTTAAAAATTATTTTGTAAAATACCTACACAACAGTAGCCTTTCTTCTGAATTTTGAAGACTATCTGATATTTGAGAAGTGTTAGAAACTTTGCCTCGTCTGCATGATATCCAGAGTATTTATTACATCTGGACATCCAAACTAATCAGATATGTGGTATGCCGGCTACTAAACAAGTTTACAGCTTTGAAAAAAGTAAGATATCAAACGAAAGGCTAACTAATTAAAATATTTAACAAAATCCTTAAGAGGCAATTGCAACCTAGTCATTTTTTTTTAATGCTACTATGTAATGATCTGGGGTTTTCTAGTTTGGGGTCAAAACATGATTCAGATCATAACCAAGGATGGCAGTTTTTGCAGAAAGGAGAGAATATCTTCCTGGAATCTAAAACTACTTCTGCTGGACACTCACCATTTGTTCTGGCTAAGCTCTTTCTAAGGCTAAGGGACAAAGATGATGAATAAGATGGGTTAAGTTTTAGGCCATCAAGTGTACGTAGAAAGATGAAAGACAAGTTCTGGACTGAAGTCCAGAATAGTTTTGCCAGTGATTTCAAGCAAATTAAAATCTTAGAGATTGTCTCAGAGTTTTAGGGAATATAAGGGACTTTTAACTGGTGTCATTTAGATATAAATGAACTAGAATAAAGTGCACTAAATAAGGCATAAAGTTAATGGTAGACACTCCCACCATGCTTTAGCCATTGCTTTCTTACATCTTCTTGTTACTTGCTTTTATTGGACAATAATCTGTCTTGCCTTTTCAGAATATAAATTACGACAAACTAGAATCAGTGGAGTTGTATCTAGGAAAATTTAAAAATTACATGTAAGGTAGATGTAAGACTATGGATGAGCAGTAGCATGACAGACACAGGTGTCCTTGGATTTAAAATCAAATGTGGACCCCCAAAGTTCAGTAATGCAGAAAATTTATTTTTAAAAAATTTGCAATAATCAACTAGAAACCATCCAAATAATGCAATACTTGCAGAAAATCTGTTACAAATAGCTGTTGCCCCCAGGGATCATTTCCAGCTCTGTCACTGCCTTGCTTTAAGATCTTAGACAAGTCATTTCAGCCTACTGCTCTTCATGATACCAAAAGGCAGCAATCAACCTCTAGTAACCCTCCACAGATGCTGTAATACCTAGTTCTTGATGAGGTCCCCCAACACTTCAAATCAATGGAGTTCCCTGTTGCTCTCCCTGCAGGGACTCTGCCACTCACCCAGCTACCAGTGGTAGTTGAGTTTCTGGTGATCAGCAAGTAAACCTAGTTGCTGAATACACACAAAATGATTCATAATAAAATAGAGACTGTATAAAAAGAGGTTAAGGAGCAGAGTAGACTAAAAGGAGGAGAAGAGAACAGACACAGATTGCATGGGTAGTAAGTCATTTAGATCCTGCTTGGTCTGTAACAGCAAATGATAACCTGCAATTTATTAAAAATAAAAATATAATATATATTCCTCAAATTTGCCTTCCATTTCACCCATACAGGTCTGGTAAGAGTAGTGGGCTCTTTTGGGTGCCAGGATGTTATCAGGTGTAAAAGACAGCTGTCATGGGTAGATTTAGGGTAAGGTCACACCATGGGCCTGGTTTCCAGCAGACCCTGGTTTCCAGCAGGTTACCTATAGGCTCTGCTGGTCCTCAGTCCTCCAGTGCTGCCACAGCTTCCTGGAACTTCTCAGGTCTTATGGAGTGGAAGGCTCTAGACTGACCTCAGGTCCTCTGAGTCAAAATGGCAGTCTCTCTTGCTGCTGTGGAGAACAATAAACAGCTTGCTTTCATCAGTCAGCCTCTCCCTACTCACAGAGCCCCACCCAGCTAAATTTAGGGGCAGCTTAGCACGGTAAGCCTAGCATTCTTAAGCGCCTTCAACTACCACAGGCAAGTAGGCAGGTAGCCTCTGGAACACCAGACTATCTACTTCTATGAGCAATCTCCGAGACCTCCCTACAGCTGGTGATGGCAGCGATGTCTGAACTGACAGAAGATATGCGTATTTTTCATGCAAGTCAAGACACAAAGGAGAAGTAAATTCCAGTGTTCCCAAATACAGATGTTCATAAGCCTAGAAAAAAGTTAGTACTCAGGTAGGAAGGGTATCACAACTTCTGTAATGCAACAACAATTCTTCCCTCAGCTGCACTGTGAAGTAACAACATCTGTCATCAGGGTGGCAGCCCACAATCCAGCTGTGTCTGACTATTTCCCTTGTTGCCAACTGTGACAGTGCATGCGCCCAGCAAGTTTGATATGCAGATATACAAGACTTCCTTTTTAAGACTCTCTGCAGCAACCATACACAGTAAATAAAAGCAGCTTACAGTGTAGATATTTACAGCTGAACTAAACAAAAAATAAATAAATAATCTTACAGCCAGAAAGACTGAAATGGGTATTTCTTTGGTTGAGATTCATCTGAGCCGCTTTAAACATTTATTTTAGGATGAAACGAATTATGATGTAGAGATGCATACTTCTCCCCATTGACTATAACAAGAGCATAAGGTGATTAGTTCAGGTGCAGACACCTACCTGTAGACATTTATTTTCAGTTGGATGAATCTTAGCTATGTCTAATGTACCCTTTCCATTCTGCACAAACCTCTGTTACACATGGTTTAGTCTCTTTCCTCAGAAATTAAGTTACCGGTGATTTGCTGTGGATCCTGAATAATACTGTAGGGGTACATATTTTGTGCTACATAGGAGAGAAAGAGAGTTCAAGGACCAGAACCAGCACCATACAGGTGTCCTGGTTGTGCTCTGGGCCACTCCAACTAAACCTCTCCATTACAAATCAGATACAGAGAGGCTACACCTGAGCTGCAGGAACATGAGACCCATAAACACTGTGAAAGCCATGTGAACAGGAGACTCCCTAAGCCTTGTGAACATCAGCCAGTCTGTGTATCTTGACTTTTTGCTCTTGACATAGCTTCTGCCTCCTTGGACACATGCCAATTCAAATGTTGCAGAGTACCAACTCCTTCAAGTTCCCTCAAGACCCTTCCCTTTTCTAGAATAGGGTCCTGTAATGGACTGGAAGTCCCCTCTGGGTGTACTCAGCCAACAGCTACTGCCTGAATGGTGCCAAGTGCTGACTGTTCCCCAAAGAGAGCAGCTTTGTCCACAGTTTCTTCAGGGATTTTCATTAGTGCCATTATTACTATGCCTTTGTGAGTGGCTCCAACAGTCCCTTTTGATGTAGCTACAGGCTAAGGAACCCCTCACCAGCAAATATACCAAGGCTGCCCACAATATTTACACAAATAGTATAGCTATTTTTCAACTCTCTAAAAGCCAAATGTAGACATCAATGGAAACAGACTCTGCTGACCACAATGAACTTTGTATTAGGACTTTCAAATTTTTTATGAAAGGATCGCAGAACCTTTTATAGCAAAGGTATCCCACACACTCGCGCTATTAGCTTAGATCAGACCCTATACTGATTTTAGTTACTAAATACACATATGTGGAAAATAATCATGCCCGCCTCCCCTGCTGATATAAAAATAGGTGCAATCAAAGATCATAAATAGTATCCTGAGCAAAAGAAGTAAACACTACTTAAAATAATGGAATACATTACAGAAAACAGTAATTTAGAGTTTTATAATTCCTTTCTTTTTCAAAGAAATAATTATATACACTTCACCATCTTCAGCATTATTAAAGATGTTACAATTTAAGATAACTTTCATTAATAAATCACAGTACTACTACAAAGTGTTATTAATAGTAGCTTTAGACAGCAGTCTGGGAAAAGAAACAAGAAAGAAGGCATATGATGCTGCTTCTACTCCAGCATTTCCAGAAAACATATATTTTAAAACTATTTTACAGGTTAAAATACTGATAATTCTATAATTGTTTCTTTAGTAATACTGTGAAGTAATGTCTTTGCCATCTTTATTGTATTTTTTGAACTACATAACAATAATTATTTAAAATTATATCAGTCACATTGCATTTAAAAATATAGAGTCTGAGTCCCTAATAAATTCTTCTGGTTTTTCAAGTAACACAGATAAAATTAACTTTGCTAATCTTGACTTGTTTTATTGTACCCTTATGTACAATTTCTACCCTTCTCTCTTTTTAAGTACGGAATCTATACAGTGGAAAGTGTTAGGCAACCTTAACTATAGTTATTGCTGCCAACTCTTCCTATAAAAGTTAGGGTGAAATACTGGTATAATTAAAATTGATGGCAGTGCTCACACTGATTTCAGAGAATGAAAGAAAAGAGAAGAAATGCTTCCTGAAATATAGTAAAGTCCCCACAATAAAATTTTATGTTGACATGGGAATCACTGGTAATAAGATTTCAGGAAATCCTACGATTAATATATTATAGGGAAAATACATATATAAATGTGTATATATATATGTATATGTATGTATATAAAGATACAGGTAAAAAGTCCAAATGATAGGATTTCTCTTAGATATGGGTCTATCTTTTTAATCAGTGCTAGCAACACTACAGAAGAATGTTTGGAAGGGGAAAAAAAATGAAGTACAACTTATTTAGCTGGAACCACGAGGAAAGTATTAACCACTAAAGCACATACTGTAATTCCATTACTTAAAATGTTTTCAAGGGACCTCTATTATTGTTGCAAAAGTGCCACGGGATCTTATCATTAAAAGATAAAAGAGCAGCTGAACCACAGTTCTCATCTAACAGCAAGAAAGATCCCAGTCTTCAAAGATTTATGTACACAGTTAATTTTATGCAGCAGGAATAGTCTTGCTTCAGACCACAGAACTTTTCAAAATGCTTAAAATTAGACATAATATATGTAACTCATCATGGAGTTGAGACCTACAGCCTAACTTGGAAAGCCATAACGAATATACTTTTCAAATTTAAAAAAAAAAATACATGTTCCTTCACAAGAAAGTATCAGTTTTGACCTGCACTTTTTTATTCACATAAAAGCAGTATTTCAACAGTCTGCATACCATTTCTTTTATGAATATTTACCCCCAAAATGTCACTGCCAACTTCAAAACTGTATTTTAAAATCTTTCCAATTATATTACTAGTATCTTCAATTCTCAAATGCATTATTTTAAAAATAAGGATTCTGCTTTCAACTTTTTTCTCTGATTTTTCAACTTGACTTAAAAAAGTAATTCTTCTGAAGTGTGAGGGAACTTGTTACATATGGCAGCAAGGTGTTTTTCAGCTAACTACATAGGAACAGTGTAGGAAGACAATTAGTGTGTTAAAAAGGTCAATATAGATTAATGCTATGAGAGGTATTTGGGGACACATATCTTAGATAAATTTTAATTCTTTTCCTTTTAAATGGACTCTATCACGATAAGCTTTCAAGTATCTTCAATAAGTTGAAAATATTTTAAGATAAGCTGTATTTACGGCCTAGCTCCTAAATGCAAAGATTGCTGGTTATTTATGAGCTGAACAGTTTTATCTAGCCACAAAATGTTCACATTTCAGTCTTACTAGTGGATGTTGTTGACTGTCTGGTAATTAGTTCCATTTCCATCATCTCTAAAACCTATAAAATAACTGGACTTTCTGTAAACTAACAGCATATTGTCATCTTAAGGCTTCTTCATCAGAGGAAGGTACTTCAGCTTCCTTGAAACTGATCTCTCAACTGTTTGTTGCTTGTTTTTTTTTTTCTTGTGGAGGATCGATAGGTAGAAATTACAGAAACATTCCGGGTCAGGTTGGACAGGGCTCTGAGCAACCTGATCTAGTTGAAGACGTCCCTGCTCATTGCAGGAGGGTTGGACTAGATGACCTTTAAAGGTCACTTCCAACCCAAACTATTCTATAATTCTATAAATAATAGTCCCTCTAGCATACAAAGCAGCTTTGGAAGTCCCTGAAGTCAACTCCCAACCTTTACCATAAACAACCGCGGTACAGGACCTCTGAGACTCTGGACAGAGATCAAAGCATCAGCCAGCCAACTTTGACTGTCCAGTTTTACCCAATCACCCTGTAGTTTCCAAAGTGCACTAGAATTATTTTATTGCTTTTAACAAAACTTGTCTTCCTTGTGCTTACATCCTTATCTCCTTCCCAGTATATCCTTGTAATCACAAGAAGACAGACTGCTCTCACATCCACTGAAGTAAAATGCAAGTGATACTCTTAAGAGGACCAATGTAATTCTGAAGGGGCTAAAGAAGGCCTGGCTTTGGGAGACCTTCTGTTTCAGTCTTCTGTCTGACTTCGGGCAGAAGTGAATCTGTGGCCCCGTTCTTCATCTACAAAACTGAGCAGTGATATTTCCTGTCTTTTGATTAGCTTGTCTGTTCAGCTCCTCCAGGAAAGTATCTGAAATATTGTTAGCACAATGCCTGGTCTACTAAAAGCTTATTTTCGGTTGGAGCTTACTGTCAAATATATATACAGTAAGTAAGTCAGACGACCCCCATACTATTTCTTGTGAAATGGGGTCATGTATATAAAAGGTGGCTTGCCAGCCCCTCCCTTGATTCACAAATGGCTGGTCATAGCCTTCGCCAATCCAGATTACACAGCATTTGAAGTCTGGAAAGACAGGCGAGCATGATGGGTGGCCCTCAGACTGCATGACTGAATCCATCTCTCAACTCTTAGTCTATGGAAACTAGTAAGAAAGGGTTTAGATTGAATGTAACAGCAGTTAATTTAAGCTGTTACAAGAGTAAATGAATGCTGGCACTAAGCCTAATGCTCTTGAGGGGATTGGAGTTCTAGCAGAGAGTGAATCCCTGCTGAAACTTGGCCTAACGCTCTTAAAAGACATGGAGGCATGGAAGCAGACCTTAAAGCATGCAGAGCTGTAGGTTTACTTGGTATTTTTAGGTTTTGCTTTTGACTTTGTACAAAACTTGGAAGAAATTAAGTTTCTGGCAAACATGATTTCCTAAGAATCACAGAAGTCACAAGGGTTTTGTTTCATGGTAGTGTGTTTTTGTCTTTTGATTTAACTTCACATTATGTTCATTATGCCTAAGAAGAAATGACTGCATTTAAATATTGTTATGCAACAATTCAGTGAAACGTAAAATCTTACAGGAAAACTACATACTTAAATATTTAAGAAAATATTTTACTAGACTTTTCATTTGCTTTTGCAAATTTTCAGCAATGCAAACATCTCTGAAGTCAACATGTAGAAAGCACCTGTTAAAAAACAGGTATGCCAACTTGCTAAATGCAATGATTTCTGCTTACAAGAGACAAGGATGAGCAAACTGAGCAGGATGAGAAAGTAAGCCTCTGAACTAACATTTTAGTGCCACAGGGGATAGTAGTTGTATTTACCAGACTGTCCATGTCATTTCTATAGGTTACGGCACTTTGCTTTCTCTCATAAACTACACTGCAGTGATACTGCATGATGTGAAACAGGACTATGTCTTCACAGCTAACGGTCTTCTAGCTACTCAGGCATGTGGTCTAGCACCCACAAATATACCAGCCCGGTTACAGATGTGAGCCACATTAGTGCAGTGGTAGCTTTGCACTCCTGCACATTGAACACACAGGGTGAGTTTACTACAGAGAAAGAACAGGTGGCTAAGGACACTTAACTTCCCCACCAGCATTGCGTGCTTGCAGTCATATGAGAATAGTTCTTCATTCACATTGCAATTTTATCTGTTCCAGTCAAGAATGTCATCTGAGGAAAGATAAATGACCTACTTATTTGTTCTTACTCAAAGAAAAACTGAAAATGCCTGGCACGGTGGTGAACTAAACCTGCCTACCTGTGTTGTGGTCGTGTGTTCAACATCAAGGGATCTGGCATTCAGAATTCAAATCTCTCAGCCATCCTTTATAGTGCTGCTGGGGTGTTGCCAGCATTCATGAAGTGCTTGTTATTGGCTGACACAGAAAGGAAAGTATTCTTGATGTGTTTGTGCAGATATTCTGTGTCAAACTAGAAGACTGGGATGGAAAATATTTTGTCTGTCTAGAGGGAAGTAGGAATAGGGGACAGGAATTTGCTGCAAGTTTTACATTTCTACAGCAGAAGTGGAATTTTGCAGTGTGTGTTTTTATATGATGATAGGATTCTGTTGCTACATTTTACAGTATCTAGGGATTAGAAAAGATTTTCCTGTGTGGGTTATTTTCTAGGTCTCTGAGGATAGGAAAAAGATTTTGCAATGTACATTAGTCTGTGGAGATGGAAACCATTCACCCTGCATGTTGCACTCTTGGGTGATTTTGCAATGAGCAGTCATTTGTGTTCCCCAGAGGTGTTTTTGAAGGGTTTGTATCATGCTAAGGACTCAGGTGACACATTCCTGAAGATGTCCCAAACACTTCACAGAATGACACTCAGTGAACAACACACGCTAATGGAAGGCTGGATAAATTCTGAGATGCCATTAGTTAGATGACTGAAATTACCATCTATGAAACTGAATTCCTGACTCTGAATTCAGGTCAGGGAAGGAAAGTGAACTAAAATTACTTTAGTGGCACTGATGGATGATCACCGTTTTTCAGTGGATAGGGGGCAAAAAGGCACACCCATGTTTCAGAGCCTTTACCACAGCATCTGTAATGTTGACAACACAGTACTGGCTGTCGTATCAGAAAGAGATGAAAGATAGTTTGCTAAAATGGACCGAGTACTTTCTGAAGGCCTTTAACCAAAGACTTAAGTAATGGGAAATTGCATGAAGCAGTTCTCTCCCCAGTCTTTTCCCACATTCACATGAAGCCACTAGACAAACTCCTCTGAAAACATGGATACTGGCACTGCCAACCTACAAGTGACATGTAGTTTCCTCTCGACTTCATGTGACAGTATGATTAATTCACTGATGGCCCAATGTTTGAACGTGATCAACTAACTAATGTTTAAGTGTGAGCAACTCAATGTAATTGAGACTTAGAGAACTTTGTTAAAACTACAGAAGTGGACAAAAATGCACTTTGAAGCATTCACAGAGAATAGCTGTCTTTGATACATGGGATTACTGCTGGTCAAGTCAATCTGTCATGCTTTCCAGTCATCATGTCTGCCATGACAGTTTCTGTAAACACTATCTTCTGTCATGTATTTCATGAGAAGCTTTACTCTGCCCTTGAAAGGGATATTTTAAACTTATTCATGCTTTTGTTGTTTCTCCTCTGAAACATATGCAGAGCAACACATCCATTCATGACATCTCCAACACTTAGAAAACCCTAACGGCAGAGCACACAGTGCCAGGTCAGCCCTGCTAGCGCAAGCTCACCAAACCTGTCTCGCTCTGTCACACTGGGCTTCTCGCAGGGTTTCAAACCCAGTCTGTGACCCATTGCTCTCGATGTACTCGGCAGTGTTTTACGGTTCTGGAAGAGTCGCATCAGTGACCAGCGTGAAGCTGAGCTCCCTGAGAGACACACGGAGAGGGCAAGGGGCACCCTCGGCCCGTTACGTGCGTTGCCACTTTTCGCTCCCTACGGCACTGGCAAGGCCTTCGGTGCTCCTTCCCCTGACACAAACAAAACGCCTGACCCCTGCCACCGCCTTCCACCTCCACCAGGAATCCGCCGGGCCAGCCCGGCCCCGGCCAGGCCCTCTCCCCTTCCCGGAGGGGCAGGGACAGCTACAGCCCCCAGGGGCCCGGGCCCGGGCCCGGACCGGCCGCGCAGGGCCTCTGCCCGTCGACCGGCCCCTCCATTGGAGCCGTTTTCAGCGAAACGCTTGAAGCGGGGGCCCTACCGCCTCCCCTCACCCCTGAGGGGACTACCCGGTCCGGGGTGAAGGGGCCGGGAGCCAGGCACGTTTACCAAAACGGGAAGGCGGCCCTGCGGCGCCGGTCAGTGCTGTGAGACCCTGCGCACCTCTGCTTGCGTTACCTCTCTGACAGCTCCGTCCCCTCCGGCTTTGCGGGCAGCTCCCCGTCCGCTGGCGGAGCGGGAACGGAACCGGGGGCGGCGGGACAGAGCCCGCCCCCCCCCCGTCCGAGCGGGCTGCGGGCCGCCCCACTGCCCGGGGCCCGGCGCCACGCATGCGCCCCGCGGCGCCGGGCGGCGGCGGAGGGGCCGGTTCCATGTCGGCGGCGCCACGGCGGCTTCCGGGAAGATGGCGGCGTGGAGAGCGGCGCTGGCGGTGGGAGGCCGCGC
The DNA here is from genome assembly GCF_018691265.1 of Tyto alba. Classification (NCBI taxonomy): domain Eukaryota; kingdom Metazoa; phylum Chordata; class Aves; order Strigiformes; family Tytonidae; genus Tyto; species Tyto alba. The sequence goes on along the minus strand of NW_024881282.1, from coordinate 20,040,590 downwards.
TCCGCTGAGGGGGCGGCTCGCCGGGCTGCGGGCTCCTTGGAGCCAGCGGCGCCCGCCTGGCTGGAGGGTGGCCGCCGCTGTCCTGGTTGGGGGATGCTCCGTGGCGGCGTGCTACAGCGGGCGGCCGGGCCTGTTCCCGACGGTGCTGGCTCAGGTAAGGCAGCGGCAGCAGCATCCCCGCTCCGGCGGCCTCGCCGGCAGGGCCGGGCGGGCCGCGGGGGGGAGCCGGGGCCTGGCGCCGGGCTCCGGGGGCGGGCGCGGAAGAGCGGGCCGGGGACCGTGGTACGCGGACTTCGTGTGCCTCGGCGCCGTGAGGCGGGACCCGGCGGCGGGAGCCCCCCTCGCCCGGGCGGGCCCGCAGGTAACGCGCGGTCCCGGCCCCCGCGGCAGCGGCCGGGATCAGCGCTGTGTCGCTTCAGCTGAGCCTGCCTCACCTCAGCGACGGGAGCTTTGCCGTCTTCTTCAGCGGAAGGAGGCAGGGGTTGCCTTCGCAGTGAGCGTTTCCCTCGTTCGCTTGACAGCCCTGGTCGTGCAATCTGATGAACCCGCGTGGTTTGCACAAGCACACGACCTGTCCTGAGCTCCTGGTTTTGCTGATAACTTCCAGAGCTTGCCTTCTTTCCATGATACCTGGTCTACACATCAGGTTCTATTACACAGTTGTGCACCTTTTTTCCACTTACAAAAGAATATTGCATGAAAGCAGTGCTTTTTCGTGCTTCGTCTGAAATGCATCACACGTAACAGGAAGATTTCCTCTTAGTATGTTCAAAATGTGTCCTATGAATGTTAAAATGTAGGTTGCTTTGGAGCATCAGTGCACACTCAGAAGGTTATGTTCAAGAACAGAGAGTCATTGTTTACAAAATAATCTTTGCAAGTTTCCAGATACAGTTATGCTTCCCAACTTTATTCTCTTCATGGAGCTAGTGAACTTTTTGCCATTCTTTCAGAGAAGAAGTTACTGTCAGTTCAAACTGGTTAGGTATTTCAAGACTGGATGATTTGAATGGTTTTTAGGCCAGCGGGTTTAGGTGGGATGTAGGCAAGAGGTCAGTATAGGCTTGCAATACCATTCTTCTACTTACGTGTAGGAAATTTTGGAAATATTCAACAGTTTGTGTGCTTTGATGTCCTGTCTCTTAACAGACACTGAACAGGCTGAACTGCAGGCAGATAAATAGCAACCCTTATTCTTGAGTCAAGAACAAAGAACAATTTTAATTTTTTTTTTTTTTTTTTATATTGCAGTTTTAATTGTGGAGAATTTTGAAGTTGCATCTTCTTAGGAAACTCCAATTTTTTTAAAATAAGCTTGTTTCTAAATAGATTAACTGTTGGTCCTGATTCTTTGGACAAACGTGTTAAAATTTTGGTTTTCTCTATACAGTTCCTAGTGAGGAAGGTGTCCATTATTCCACTAGGAATCCTACTGGAAACATACCTCCTTGTTGTAAAGAGCCAACAGAATATGCTTTTACATTTAGTTATGTGACATTTTTCAGCAGCATTGCACTATGTTTAAAAAGTCCTGTCGAGACCAATTTCATAAATGTATGGAACTCTCGTGTAAGTAGATGTGTATGTAGGTATATATAAAATATGTTAAATGCAGGAAGTAATCACTTTTAAAGGGTCTTGAGTGAAGCGATCCAGTTCTGGTGCTGATGTGCTCATGGAGTAGCTTCCAAGTAACCCATGGACAGTCCTATAAGACCACTTTAATTCTCTGGGGGAATTCCAAAAGTCTACAGCATATTTAATTGATTCATTTTTGGAGACAGTAGATTGCTGAGCTCTGCAAATGCTAGGTTGTTAATTCAATTTAAACTTCTAATTTTTCCAGTATAACTACTGTTAGAGATGCTATCATAGTTACAGACAAAAGTTCTCCCTATGTCTTGTACGCTATGTTGTTGCAATTAAGGTATTGAGCTTTTTAAAACTAGCTAAGAACTGGCCATGCAGAGCATAGCATTAAGTCCAATAAACGGAAAGTGGAACTGGATTGTAAAAGCTATGAGTGATAGAGAAATAGAGACAAAGTAGCGTGCTGTGAGTCTTTTAAGCAGTTCAGATGCTACTTGTGGCTTCTTACTGACAGAAATAGGAAATAAAAGCAAAATGGTTTTGAAACAAGTACACCACCTTTAGTTTATGTTTTGAAGCAATCTTTTTTCAGTTCAGACTTTGTGCAGTCCTGTTAAACGGAGGTGCTTTTCACATTCTAGCAGTGGATAACTTTACTTTCTGTTATTATTCCTTTTCATTATAACTGATATTAAGCATCATTGGTTGAGATTGTGCTGGTGAACAATTCTGAACTGTTTGTTTATCTTTCAGTATGTTATGTAGTGGAAGTGTTTGCATCATAGGTATGTGAAATATTGTAGGTTAAGGCAACTATTTGAAATTAAACAGCATAATTCTCATTATCATTGTGGTATTGAAGGAGTATGTAGTGGAAATGTTTATACTTTTGCTTCATCAACCAGGCCTAGAATTTGCTCTTGAGAATGCAGTGAGGTTATGCTACAGTGCTTCCCATTTTTCCATGGTAATATAGTCTTTACTATTGAAGCATAAGAATGGATTGCTGCAAAATGGGTGGCAATTATTTAAAATAGTTGACAGAGTGAAGCTGACAAAGTGACAATGTATCTCCATACTGTAGAGAGCCAGCAGAATAGGATTTTATGTTTAGGTATGTGGTGGTTTTCAGCAGCATCGAATTATGTTTACAAAGTCCTGTTGTTAAGACCAATTTCATATATGTACAGGACTCTGGTGTAAGCATAATTTGAGCCACTGGGTAAGTTCTTATTCTTGTCCTAAGTGGGATGTAACAACCATTAATAGCTTTGTTGTAGAATCAAATTCTTCTTTGTAAATACTTGCCATTCATTTAGTTTAAGTAGTTGAAGCTGAGAACTATTTAGATTTTCCATGAGTCTCAATAAAACTAGTCTTTATCAAACTAGTCAGAAATTTTTCAGCTATACATCGTTCTAGACAACTTCAGAGATGCAGTCTACTGTTGAAGCTGTCAAAAAACACATAGAAGCTAAAGTTCTATAAATTTGGTATTTCTTTTTTTTTCCTTCTAAAGCTTTTCTTTATTTTAAAATCAAAGAGTGATACCTTTGATGCTTAGTTTCTTAAATCTTTATTTAATTCCAGTCCTCACATGCTGCTGCAGTGGATTTAGTGCTGCTTATATTGGTTGTTGACACTTCTGACTTTTGCTCAGAGTGAATGAAAGCCAACCAGTCTACAAGTCTTTGCAGAATCAAAGGTCCTGCAGGGTCAATTAATCTGTTTTCCTTTTGTGAGTTGTGTGGACAGTGTCTGGTTTATTTTGTAGTGGCTTATGTTTGTTTACTGTGTTCTAATATAATTGTTGTTTATTCTAGTAATAAAATTTCTGTTTGAGAGTTTTTTAAAACTTTTTTTGGACCAGTTTTAATCAGCATTTTGCATTTTCACTGCCACTTAGCTGTTCTGACAGCTTACACTAAGTGGGTAGCATATTAATAATAAAACTTGCTATATTTAGTGTAAGATTACATCAGGTGTAATCTTTCATACTAACTGTCTGAATATAGCTTCAGTAAGTGATTTATGCAGTTATTTTAATTCTCTATCTTCATTTGCTGATTGTAAATCTCTACTGTATAAAGATTTTTATAGAAAAATTAACATAGTCTTTCTGACATTTGTTGTAGATACCAGGTTTTAGTTCTTCCTGCACTTGTTATTTACCAGTGAAGCTACACTGACAGTATCCTAGACCAGATATAGCCTGTGCTAGGGAAAACTAGATCTAAATGAAATTAGCTAGTCAGGTTTCATAAAGGGGGGAAAAAGAAAGGAGGGGAGGGGCAGTAAGAGCTTTCACTCTACCAGTGTTACTTAGAACGAGGATTTATGCTGAATTTCACTAAAAGTATTTCTTCTGCTATCCTAACCAATACAGCTGGATCAAAAACGTACACACTGCAGTGACACTAAACAGGCTGCTTTGCTTCTTTAGTAGTGTAATTCAAATGACATAATGGTATATGGTTTGTAACCTTGATCAGATTTGCAGTATTGTCTACTGTGTCTTAATCATCTCAGAGCTTGCAGTTTGCAATACTAAAGTGGCCCTGTATGGCCTAAAGCTGTTGGAATTCTCTGGTTAAAGTGTGCTGTTTATCGCGAGTCAGCTTTGCAGTCAGTTAGGTTGCCTTTATCAGGGTCAAGACTCGAGTACGCTATTGCCAAAGAGCGTGCACGTGAATTTGGAGTGGTACACATTGGGAGGCTGTAGAATTTTGTGAGGCAATGACTCCTGCCTCCCCACTCCAACTAAATTTGGAATTTGCCAAGGGACCACAGCATTGATCTCATATGTGCATGAGCTGCAAATGCTAAGAAAACTCTGAGAAGCATCAGGCAGCCAGAGGCAGCTTCTCCTGCCCCTGCTGAGTTTTTTATGGATGTGTTTAGTCACTAGCTTCAGAAGGAAGAATATAATTTGATTCTCCCTTGAAAAGTTGCCATCCCTGCAGAGTGTCATGTTTTGTGTTGAGTCTAGGTCACTGTTTTCCAAATGAGACTGACTGGAGTTGTTACTAGCACATATATGAAGTGTATGTGTGCAGTCTTGTCTGTTTGCTGATAAATGTGATTTTGTTTCAGCATTCTTTCTCTAGTGTTGTGAGAGCATTAGTTGGTACTTAAATATTTGATACTGCTTACCTGAAGTAAGGAGGAAAACACAATTTACTACCAGTATTTTTTTTTGTCTGTTCTTGTTAATACTTTCTGCTACATCATGGTAGTCTAATTGGTTCTCTTTATCTTACCTTTTCTACTAATCCTTGTGTTGCATCAGCAATGTGCTATAATTCTTCCAGATAAGAAGAGACTCTATTCCTGTCCTGAAGATCTTAAACAAATACATATGTTGCATTTAATCATACGGAAAATACTAAAATAATGCTTATAATAATGGTTAACAGACCATATGTGCAATTTTCATTTTTTTAATGTCTGATATTTCTGAAATTCTTACTTTATTTAAAATGTGTTTATTAAAACAGTCCTCTTTTGGGTTGTGTTAAATTTTTCATTTCACTTTAAGCTGTGTTGAATATTTCACCATTTTCCAAGGTTAACGATTCTCAAGAGAAGTAAAGATAGCCGTACATGGTAGGGGTGACTTTGTGTCACAATGATATGAAAACTGTTATTCCAAGCAACTGAGAGTAAAATACTTCTAATGATTAAAACTAGAGTTTAGGTGAGTTTTCCAGGGCTACATGTATAACCACCACAAAAAATTACTTTAGAACTATTGCCTTATACTGTCTAAAGAAACCAGAATACTGTAAAGGATTCCCCAAACACCACTTTGTTCAGAAAAGACCCCTTTGGTTCTGCTACTGTGGAAAAGGCAAAATAATATACTGGAGGATATCTTTACAAATCCTAGGGCTATGGAGAACTCAGTGCCACAGTTCATAGGGTAATCTAGGGAGTGTGCTTAAATTAAATGTACCTCTTAAGTTTGTCAGAGGTTTAGTAGAAATCTCTGGGCTCCCAGACTTGGAAGCTGATAAAAACAGTTTGAAAAGTTCTGAAGGCTTATCTGTGTTTCTTGGTGACACTTTGAGATGTGCACTGTGTTTCCAAAGAGATCACTGCTGATGTAGTTGATGACTGAGATAGATGTAGCTGGTTTAGACACTTTCTGATACCTTGTGCGTGGTTTTTACTCAGGTAAAATTTCCAACCCAAATCAATAGAGGATTTGCAAAATAATGTCTACTCTAAGCATGTTACCAGGTTAGTGTATTTTTCCTTGATTGGTGACTTCTGACATAAACATGTGTAAAATACACATGCTTCCATAACAGGTATAATCAGTTTCTTGCATGTCAAAAGCAGCATTTTGCTTAAATCATTTGAAGTCCTTTCTTCAGAGCGGTGAAAGGAAGAACTGTGGAGCTCTGGGATTTTGATGGGATTTTTACATAACCTTTGTATCCAAGACCGCTTTGTGACTTACTCTACTACTAGCCCATACTTTCTCACTCAGTATATTTTGGATTTTTTTTTTTTAATAAATGATGTTATTTAGGTAGGTAAACTGTGCATAATGACTGCATGTGAAGGGCTCTTTTTCTTGGCAGATACAAAGTGTATGTGACATTTGAATTCGGTCATCAAATAGAAAAAAGGTAGTGCATTTCTTTGTAGGAACCATTGTTTAATCTATAAGTTATGTGTAAATGCTTTAAATAATGAGCCATTGGCATATCTTGTTAGAATGATAATTTTGTGGGGGTTTCTTTGCAATCTGTTTTAAAAGCCTGGTTCATAATGAGGGAAGTACATTGCTATTAAGATGAGGTGTCTTGATAAATATAGAACCCGGGATAAAATTGCATAAGGATTTGTAATGATGTATGGAATTGCCTGGAGGGAGGAATGTAGTTCTAAAATAGAACCAGAAAGAATATGTGCAGTCTAATTTGAGAAATATACAGGAAGATTCTTGTGCTTACATTGTCATAAAAAGAAAAAAATTGCCTGCTTTTGTTGAATCAAAAATCCTAGAATAGATTGTGTCCTAAGTAGTCTTTTAAACTGTTTATCTTTGAGTCTTTATTCTATTAGAAATTAATTGAGAATGCAAATGTAGCAATGCATATAATAGATTACTAGGATGCTCACAAAGTAAAATTAACCATGTATAAAATAAGTCTGCAGCATAATGCTTTAACAGACTTTTGAAACTTAATGCAAATGTTTTTAATCTGCATCTAACATGCTACTTGGTGATAGCATGCAGGCCTCAGAGAAGCCTCATATTTGGATTCAGCTGGTACAAACCTGACCACATGGTCACATCATTAATGCTTAAAATCTATACAGTAAAACAAGGCCATGTAGAAATCATTAGAATTACCATTGCTGTTGTGGGTTGGAGCATCTTTAAGTAAGGATTGTATTTTCTTACTGCTTTTTTAAAAAAATCTCTTTCCCGCTTTACCTTGTCCCTTCCTTAAAATGATGTCCTTCCATTTTTTTGCATCTTATTTGCCGCTGACTGTTGTTCTCTCTACATTACAAGGTATTATGCCGTACAGAGTGGACTGGGACGCAGCACACGGAGCCAGGCAGTGGTCCCCTGCACAGCCTTAGGTTTCAGTTCTGGTTGTAGCTTGGTTGGAAAGGTGTTAGAGGATTCCCTACTGCATCTTCAGGTTGGGCCCTTGGACCACCTGCAAGATTGTGCCTTTAAATCTTCCCACTGAAGAATGTGCAAAACTGGCAGCCTTTGGCGGGGCCCACTTTGATTCAAGGTGCTTTGAACCCAGGATGTTTTTTATGGCGGTGCCCAGCACTGGAGAGGCTTGTTACTGAGATGCTGTGAGCTGTGGGCAGTGCTCTTGTCACCATGTGGTAGCAACCCTCTGCCAGCTTTGTGGTTTACTTCCTGCTGTATCTTTACTGCTATATTTATTGTCTTGATAGATATTACAAAAAAATGTTGTCTTAGATCATGACAAGCCAGTCAGCTTTGTAAGCAAATGCATTAAATGCTTCCTATTTTTGAACAGCAAATGAGCAGTCAATTTTTTATTAAGTGACTGAGATATCAATAGTCTATGGCTACATAAGAGACAGTTTAACCCAATTCATGCAGATGCCTTCTGTCTCTGCTGTATTGTGTGAATATATTCCTATTAAGTTTTTTCTTTGCCATGCACATACAAGTAAACTGAAGTACTACAGTATAGTTGATTTGGTTCTGTGCATTTAAATGCCTTAATAACATTGTTGCCTCCTAATTCATCTAGAATGAATGAGTTTCAGTTAATAGTCCCAAAATATTATGAAAATAGTATGTGTTCAAAAAACATATTCTTCCAGTTTTTAAGCCTCAATAAATATGAATCTCCCTGGCAAGAAGAGCTCTTTGGAATTAGGCTGCCAGCTCAGCCTACCCTAATCTTTTTTTCTTTTCCTTAAATATACTTCAGTCTTTCTGAAACTGTTCCTCTTGTGCAGCCAACCAGGGTAACCTTAGCTACCTCTTGTTTAATTCTGTATTTCACTGTGTTATGGAAATACTGTATGTATCGGGTATCCACTAAGCAGTCTAAATCAATAACTGAGATATTAAATATATCGCAAATATCATTCTCAGCATTAGTAACATACAGACATTGTCATGCTGTGTGCCTAAAATAGAATGTGGTATAGAGAGTATGGAATCTGTAGGACCATGATGTTATAAGTAATTATAGACTTAAATATTACTTATGGATGTGCATTTGTTTCTCAACTTTAAATATACAGTATCCTTTTCAGCTTTTTGAATGTGAGATATTTATATCCTGGAGTTTTGGCTTTGAAAATATTTACATTTATTCTGTTCTCTGTGTGCACAGAGATTCTTTGTGCAGGTGTCTTCATTGATACTAAAACAACATGATGTCAAATGTAATCTTAGGGGTCGAGGTTAAAATTTAACTATCTTTCATCTGATCTGTCACCTTTTACTTGAATACGCTCTTGCTATATGACTTAAGTGATTAAATAAAATCTAACTAACATTCTTTCTAGGCACTTTGATGCATGTGGACAGATGGGGTGAGTTAAGCTGCATGGTTTTGTTGTGTTTTTAGCTACTGTTTTAATTGCAGTGAAATAAAAGGTCAGTGTTTGAGAGTCTTTAGCTGTTTATGTTAGCAGACAAACATAAACAGATAAGAAAATAGCTTTCCTGAAAATAAAAAAAAATACTTGTTTGAACGGAAAGGATTGCACAAAGTAATATCCTGGTTTTTAACAAAGATGCCAGAGAAGAAACAAATATTTATTTACTGGGGATACAAGATTCTTCCTCCAGTAAACATGGTTTCAAAATAGACATTATACTATTTAGGGTTTTTTAATCTGCTTTCTTAGATGGAAGGTGTGTTGTGGGTTTTTTTTTGGAAAAATTTGGAACATAGTGATAAGTTGCCTTTTTTTTTTTGTAAGAAATTATCTGTTGTGTACAAGCAGTAGCATCTATTCTCCAGTTGATGCTGTTTTGTGCCAGTTTTCACACGTGTTTGCTGGATTAGTGTGAGAGCTCTGTATTATACTTCCTTGCAGACCTTTGTATAAAGACTGTGGCTAGCTAAATATGGTTACTCTTCATGAGCAGGTCAACATCTTGGAAACATGAGGTAGCCAGAAAAAGAAGAAATAACTCAGTATCTAGTTTAATTGGTGCTGTGGATAAATTTATATAGACTTCACTGTTGATAGCTATAACAGTAGTATTAGGGCTATTTATTCCATCTCTTGATTTCGGCATTGGGTACTTTCAGGTCACTAAATTTTGGTACATTGTAATGTTGTCTCAATTTCTTTTTACTATGGTTCTTATAATAAGGTTACTAAATGTAACAAGGCTAAATTTTGTTTGAATATTTCAGAAAGACACTAGCTAAAATAATAATCAAAGATAAATGACAAATAAAACTGTCAAATGCTCATTCAGAATACATGTCTCTTTACTATTCAGAATACTGTACCTCTTTACTGCTACCCCTGAAGGTTTTATTACCCTGTGAACTGAAAGACAAGAGAAGGGAGCCTTGTCAACTTTAAACACCAAACAGGATTTAAAGCAATTCTTCAAGGTTTGTGTCCCTTTCAGGGTAGGTAGGAGAAATTTCAAGAGTGACTGTCTTGCACTGATGGAGTCTATAAAAAGCAGTTATAGCAGATGTGGCTAATAAATACTATCTTATCAGCACTGATACCTTTCCTGCCTCCTTTGCCAAATCAGCAAACTCCTTCATCTGCCTCCAAAAACTGTAGAGATCAACTTTAGCATAGATGAAAAATTTACATGAAATGAAGGAAATCAGTGTATCCAGAAATCATTTTTTTCTTAATCTTTCTTTTTTTAAAAGTAGGCATTTTCATTGATAATACCTATTATTGGACATACTCCATTAATAATCTATTAACAAATTATAATGCAATATTAAAATAAAATATATTGAACTGCATATTAAGCTATATACATAAATATTTATAATATAAACTTATACTGTATACAGATAAGCATATAATAGTATGCATATGTATAAAAAATATTTGAAATACAAACTGTGTGAATGCAGTAATGAAAAATAATACTGTGCTAATAATTGAGTTATGGGATTTATTTTGAAGTTTTCTAATCTACATTATCAGATAAACCCAGAATTTAAAGGATGGATTCTTCCTGAAGTACCACCAAAGGCTCCTTCTGGTGGCCCTGTAGAAGGCAGACAGCTTTGTGCCACCCTTGAACTTGACTGTGCGCACGCTGATGTGAAATCTTGCCAAGGAGAAAAGTGGGAAGCTCTGTGCTGTTGTATTGCTCACCGTGGTGAAACAGACTTGGTAATAGACTTTTCTCTCACAAAGCTGCCAAAATTAACTTTATTTTTCAGTACAAAAGTCTTAACAGTTACATACTGACCATAGTTACGTATTGACAGTCTGCTTCTCCTTTTATAAATGTTTGAAAATTAGGAGACACCAGAGCTTAATGTCATCACTGACAGAAGAATCTGTTTGGGGCTGCAGGACAGCTTTTGTACCAATTCTCTCTAGGCTTGTTTCTGAAGCAACTGTGGACTTGTCTGCTAATTTGGTGTTTTTTAAGGAAATGCAAAATCAAATGATACTTGGCATGGAGGCTAAGATGCTGCTTTTTACCTTTATAACCTTAAATTGTTTAAATGCAAAGTGACAGTGGTCTCCGTAGTCTGGAATTGCCACAAAATGAAATGTTTTCCTCTTACTCATTTGCCTGAGGGGAAGGTATTAGAATATGGTCTTTACTTAGGAATGCAGTAAAGCTGATTGGTAAAACATCTGGCTCCCTTTTGTACTGAAAAATACTCATGAGGGCTTTAGATGTAAGGGAATACAGTAGCATCACTGCTCTATTTGGGACTAAGTAAAAAATGATAGGCTTCTGCTGAAGATATGAAAAAACAGGAATAAACATTTTAGTCTCCAAAAGACAAAAAATAATCAATACAAAACATGCATCAATTTATAACCAGGGTTTCCCAGAGCAATTTAGATGGTTTTATATGCAAAGCATTAATGTAAAATCTGTACTTTTCAGTAGGGAACAAATGAGGAGAATTGATACTTGAATTAGTTTTTCACATTAGTTGGGCTTCTGGTTCTTAATGTATAACTGTTCTTCAAGAGATCCGTATCCATGTAGGATTAGCTTTTCTACTTTTTGCAGTGAGTTGTGTCCACAGTAGAACAGAGCAGGGAGTTATTTTTTTTCTTTTTTTTTTTTGTTTTGTTTGTTTTTATTAAAGAGTTTTAGTATTAACGTGCATAGATCAAATATTTTTTTAGTGCTTCAGACAATTGCAAGATTGGTTTATCTTCCTGAAATTTTTGTGTCACTAAAGTAATTTAGAGGAAGATGTTTTTGTTTGTTTGTTTTTTGTTTTAATGGTGCAGTTACAGCAGCTACTTAGAAAGTGGACATGTTTTAGGAAGTTTGCAGTCAGAGAAATGTAGTCTTCATATTCTGATTCTACAAAAAACCTGTTGTTAGGCCAGGGATGTTTATAAACACGTGAGAACCAACTGTGACGGAAATAGAGCTACTTAAACAATATGCAGGTTCCATTTGTTTGAGCTCAGTTGGATGAGCTCTACAATGTGCAGATGTTCTTCTTGTGCTGTGATTTATTTTCTCTGAAATTATTTTCTTCCAATCCTACAAGAAATTATCTGGCAATACATGCTGCTATTTTTTTCTTAAGTGACAATTTTTTTTTACGCTCTGCAAACTCATTTCATTTAAATTGGATGTAGGCAGACTTTCCCACATGGAAGCTTCTCAGCAAAATCTTAAAATATGTTGGGATTAATAATACTAATTTATAATAGCTAAACATGCTCTGTTTTGTGTTATACAGTTAAAATGTGTATTTTAATTTGCTGCTCAAAGTAGATTTCTATATTACATCAGAGCTGGAGTTTTTTTTTATAGCTTGTTGGTTATTGCATGTATGTCTGTTACTGCTGCAGTATTTGTCCTTCTGGGAAAAAAAATTGTTCAAATTTTCATGTGTGACTATAGTTAAGCACTTCTGTAAGGAAATTTGTGCTTGTCTTTCTTGAGCTCTCTCAAGCAACTTTCTTGAAAAATAGTACTGAAGATGTAAAAGACATAAGTAACAGCATTTAGGCTGTGACCTGTGGGAATGACTGAACATAGAAAACAGAAACTAAAGGCACACTTCTGTTCCAGGATTTTTTTAAAAATCTGTTAAAACTTTACATTTTCAGCTTAGCTGCAGAACCATCACGGACAATAGTGTAAAGTGTATAAAATATTTTCCCTAGAATAGAGTGTTTTCTCTTATTCTGAATATGCCTGTTGTTTGGAATGTTCCTACTCAATCTCCCAAAAAAACATTGTAGGAAATTACTGACATACTTTTTTCCCAGCTGCTGTTAAATTTGGAAAAGTGATAGTGTCATATTGCCAAGTGGTGTTGCATTGTTATTCTCTAATTTTAAGGTTTATGTTCTTACTTGTCTTAAGCCTCAAAAATGAAAAATATAAAGAAAAATCTAAAGATTTAGGCACACCAGAAATGTTGCATGTGTTAATTGAGCAGACTTTGTATAGCAATAAATACCGGATTCTTTAAGTGAAAACCTCTGAAAAAAAAAATGCACTTTTATCTCTCAATATGCCATCTGTGTACTGAATGTTTCTTGTGGGTACCTCATTTTAGAATTTTTGATGAAGAGATCCCTGGACAGTGCTGCTTCTTGAAATGACAGAAGTGCGATCAAGATGCATTGTCAGAAATAGTGATTTATAGACAGATTCTTAGGTAAAACTCTTAAAGCAGTATATAGTGTTCCACTACAGCTAGCTTTTTCTTTGCACTGTACGTTTGTACTCTGTGGCAGCGGTAGCAGGTACCACTTCCAGTATGGCAGAGTACTCCTACTGACAGCAAGCAGGGAATGATTATCCTGAGCGTCATCACATGGATGAATCCTTTGTGAGAAGGATTTGTAAGATACCTGTAGTTGTGGGCGTAATGGGGCATATTTCTTGCTTCCTCCTCCCCTAATTGCTTGTTAATTAGACCTTTATGGGGGTTTGGGAGTCTTCCTTGCAGAACTCCTTCCTCAGGGCAGACGCTGCAGGGTGAAGTTGTGCAGAGGGTGCTGGGTGCTCTCTCCTCTGCGTAGCCTGTGGCTTAGGTCCCTGTCCCTCCATCACTTCCAGGACCAGCAGACTCCACGTGTGGGACCGCTCTGCACTGCCGCTTGCCAGCAGGAATCCATGCTTGCTTCTGCTCCCTCCATTGCTAAAGCAGAGGGGCTGGCCTGGGCTCAGCATTGAATACAGAGTTAGAAGGTGGTGAGTGATGTGATGTAGGCACAGTGGCTCTGGGCCAGGCTGTGTAGCGATTAAATTCTGAATGTGGTGTTAATATGATGGAATTGGACCCTTCCGTATGGTTCAGCAGAGTGTGTGATAGCATATCACCTCTATAAATTCATGTTAGTACATCTGCTTCTGGCCATCAGAAATACCCAGTTGATCTGACTGGACCACTGCAAGTGTATTTAAAAGTTGCTTGCAGCTCTTTGAAATGGGTTATACTTAATGCATACAGTGTTCCTTGTCATCCTGGAGGTCATATCTGGGATGTTATTTTGATACTTCAGAGCCAGAGATTGTCAAGTTTCTCATCGCTGAATACTTGAGAGACACTTCTAGCCCATTTAGTGTCCTTCTGAATACACTGGGCAAAACAAAGCTGATAGAGCCGATATCCTTTATTAGACCAGTTACTATAACTGAGAAGATTACACAAGCTTTCGGTCACCACACCAAGCTGTAGAAGGTGTCTTCTCCATCAGTAAACTTTGAATAGACAGATAATGAGTTACTGATGATGATCAGGTTATGTTGAGGTAGCCACGACACCACAGTGATGTGCTTTTGGTAGTGGATAGGATATTGGTCCTAGAGGCCATACTTTGCAAAGATCAGAGTCCGTTAGTAGTTTGATAAGGATTTGAAGTTAACATGATAGCAACACTCAGTGCACATACATCAGCTGAATAATTTTTCATATTGAGATACTTGGTTGAATGTGAGAAACTTCTCCTATAGGCAGTTAATAAAAGCAGTTCTTCTGCCTTTGCAGTAAAAACGTCCTTTATTCATTCAGTTTTGATCCTGCAATCTTTCTATTTTATATAATACTTTTATAGTAGGGGAAGTAGGGGAGGAGAAAGTGGATCTGCTGTCTTCCAGGGTTTACTCTACTGTATTTTTGGAACTGATGTATGCATAAGACACTGCAGAAAGCACCCTGTATTATTGTAGTTGTCTCAAAAAATGCTCTTTTATGCAGTAAGTATATAATAGCGTAACTAATTTTCCATTATACATAAAATAATTGTCCATGAAATATATGATGTTCGAAGAAATTAAATTGCTGTTATATGTATTTATAGGCAGTTTACCTACCTGTTAATGGTAAAACAATGTTTTGACAAGAGACTAAGTTGAACTTCATGATAGGGTGATATAGTGGTTATAAGTATTCAGAAATCATAAATCAAGCCTTAAAATTGAACTGGCTGAAAATCCAAAGTTTTTATTTAAGGTCATGTGGATTCTTTTTATTGGTTTTGAACATCCAGGCTTGAAACTTCTGAATTGTAAGGGCTAGAAGTTTTTCAGTGAAAGCTGAGATACTTTCTCAGTATTATGAACAATAAATGTGACTTTAATGATATTGAATGCTCTGCAAGTATTCATGATGAAACTAAGTGGCAGGATCAGTGTATATATACACTTTATCTACCTTTGACTTGAGAATCAAGAGTAGCGAGGGTGTTGATGAGTTCTTTGGTGACACTGGTTAAATCTTGAGGTGAGAAACTTTATTGAGGTGCCAAGTTACACTACTTAGCATGGTGAAAAACAAGCCTTTAATAATAGGAAAAGGGCTGTAAAAACTGATGACTGCTTTCACCTTGTGGAATTCCTAGTTGGTTATCCACTTCATATCCTACCTCCTTTCCTTATACTATAAGTTTGCTCCGTATGGCTTATTTTCTTGATTAGTTGAGGGCTAGTGACCTTCATGTACCTCCAGATGTTGGGGGAAAGGATCACTTCCCACATGAAATAAACTGCAGAAATTTGTAAGTTTTTTAAAAAAAAGGGAGGGGGGGAGAAAGTTTCATTACATGGAAATAATTTACCTAGCAAATATAAATTTGGTTTATATTTGTGTCTTTGTTTTCATACGGTGTCTTGTATGTTGAGATCACTGTTAATGACAGGGTTCTCATGTGTTGCAGCAAAACAGATAAAAGTATATGTTACCTGAACCATGAATTCTGGGTTGAGTTTTGCTGGGGTAGTAAAAGCTCTCACTCATTTTTTTTTGTGGGGATATAGTGTTGCAATTAATTTTTCTCCAGTTCTTCTCCTTACCATCAACATAGGAATAGCTATGTTCATAATGCCAAGTTTGGCGTGGAATTTTAGCAGCCTTGTGTTAAAAGTAACAAGGCTGCACTTGTGCATAATGATAACTATCATGGGAAACCTTGGGCATCTGCATTTGAGTACAGAAAGCTTCAGACTTTCCTGTAGTAGTAAGTTTGCTGGAGAACTGGCAGAGATTTTTTCCAATTATTTTTTTTTCCCTCTGAAAACAAAGCAAGTTATTGTAGTCTACAACATAGGAATATGTCTGTTTGACAGAATTAGGAAGATTGCTGCTGCCTAAGACAAGAAGAGAGAGGAGAGGTAATTTTTCAGAATAAGGAGAGTCTGAAGGTTGGGATATGAAATATGTAGGCTCAAATCCATGACCCAGATAGAGCACAACACAAAGCTCAGTCTGCATCTTTCATATCACAGGTGTCTTACCAACCAACTTATTAGGTGTTCTAGGATAATCATTCTTCTTTAAGTTGGACAACAGCAAAAAAAAATTCTCATATGTACTGAAAATGTGGTTGCCTTTTCCTGCCATTTTAGATACTTCAGGATTTAAAACCAGTCTTACATTAATGACAATTTATAAAAAGAAAAAGCTTTCTGGAGAGTTGTCTTTGTGTTTTGGTTTGTTGTTTTTTTTTTTTTTTTTTCAGTAAAAATATTTAGATCCTTATGGTATTTTTTATCTGTGATATCTGTGACAAAAAAATATGATTCTTTTAGAGTCAAAGAGAGGCACAGAATTTCAAAGGTATGTTATTTCTCAGCCAGATCTGGATATAAGTGGGTACAGCAAATACAACTGAAGAGGAAACAAGTCAGTTTTGAAAGGAAGTGTATCATCAGATTTTCTTTGTCCTCTCCGATTACTAAGAGCTTCCTGAAGAAGGACTAAGTATTTTCTGAGGCTTAGAGTCAAAATAATTGTTTTTATGGAGCATTTAAAAGGTTTAAGCACAGATAACTTGGTATTCAAAGTACAGTTGGTTCAGTGTAACTCATGTAAGCATCTGAGTGAACTGTATCAGTAGTTTAATTTGCCCGCTTTAAAGACAGTATTGGATTAGAGTTGGAAAGAGAACACAATAATTTACCAAGTGCTAAACTGGGTTCAGAATCCTCCTTAATGGTATAGCTTGAAGTATGTATCTCAGTTGTGTTACAGATACAAAAGTTAAAAATAAAGGGGAGGAGGAAAGGCATATCTGTGGTGTCAGCGAGGCATGTGGTAAGCTGATGTATAAAGGGGAGGTAATGGATCTGCTTGGATTCCAGCCAGCGGTGCCGGACACGGGCGTTCTGCCCAGGCACATTCCGGGGCATTAAGTGCAATCCCTTCCCCAAGCATGCTGAGCCCTCTGCGTAATTCATCTTCCCTGCGGTCCACTCTGCCGGGGGCCGGGCATACAGCTTAGCCGGTTCCATTACTGGTGCAACTTCTTGGTAGTCACTTTTTCAATTCAGGGCAGTGTTTGACTTCTGAATGCTTAAACATGGGTAGCTCCATGTGAATCTACTATGTAGGCACTATCTTTCAGCTTGCTGTTAATTTGAATAGGGTGTTAGAATCTTGTTTCTGCTCTAAATTTCTGGTTGTAATATGGGCTTTTAATCTCTGTTTCTTAATTTTTAAGTGCTGTTAATGTTAGCATGCAAAATTAAGTGGTGGTGGTATTTCCTTTTAACCTCTCTGTCATATTAGCAACTTACTCTGATACTACAGCTGTTTGTTACCTTATAGCAACACTGGAAGAAAAAACTGTATGATCCACTTTTTTGTGACCACAAAGAGGAAGAACAAAAGGGAAAAGGAATTCTTCGTCAGTGGAAAGCACCTGTATATTTCAAAAACAAATAATCAACCGCTGCAGTAAAACTCGCTCCATAAAGGTGTCCAAGATGGAAGTTTACATCCTCCAACCTTTGAGAAACATCATTCCTGTTTTCTTGGCCATTTAAAAGCAAGATGAATTAGACGTACGACTCCCTGATATGTCTCCTATAGTAGAAACTTCAAAGACATTCAGAAATATTTGCAGGGTTAGCCTCTTGCTCCTTCCTGTGCACAGGGGGATGGGTTACCTCAGATCTCCTGATGACAAGCACATGCCATTTTGTGAAATTAATTCCTCCAAGGTTGTCTTTGACTACCAGGATTATTTGACCACTTGTTTTACAAAATGACCAGTGAGCCTGAATGTATAGACTGTAGCTTTGTATGTTTGATTGTGTGCAACCATTTTATAAAAAAGAAATGTTATGAAAACACTTAGTGAAATATAAATGTTTATAATATTACAGCTTTTAATATCAACTTTTTGTGCTAACAGCTATGATTACTTTTCATTGTTACTGAAAAGCTCTTTTGTAACAAGAATTTTCAGATAAATATTTAATGTCAAGCTGGGCTGAGATTAATCTAAAGATACTAATATGCCCAAGGTAACTGTGGCCTGCACTTCATTGAGATGCTGTGCCTTGAAAATATAAAATGACCTGTATTTCTAGCATGAGTGTTTATATTCATCTTTTAAGAGCCTGTTGGCCAAACTCTGTTTTTAAAATAGCTTGTTTTTCTGATGTGTTGATAGCAATTAATCCTTATTCAAAGATATAGTGTTACAAGCTAGGCTTGTTAAATGAAACTGTTTGATTTGTCTTTCACTTCTGCCTTAGAAAATCTTCCTACTTCAAGTGCTGTGTAATATTGTTTATAGTTGTGGAGGCAAAGAACTAGAAACACTGGAGAAAGCATATAGGAAGGGATGGCATTTTCCTTCTCTAGCACTGGGAATGTAGTGCACTGATGTCTGTCCTCCTCCAGTCCCACAGCCTTGCTCGAAAAGAAGCCAAGGTCTAAAAAACTTGTGTTTAATTTGATGCTGTCATTTAACATTCTGCATGCTTCTGGAACAAAGCTATTTACGTGTGGGACCTAAATAGCTGTTCACAGCTGCTGCCAGCTTATACCCTGGTGATGGTTATAGCTCCTCACCCTAACACTGAAGAGACTTCTTTTAAATATAGTATTTTGATGAACACTGTGTTTCTTGGTTAGAGCCCTTGTGTAACCCTGTTCATGTTTCACACATTTAGGAGAACTGACATTAAGCTCTATTAAATATGGGGAGCCATAAGCACTTGAGAAGATGAAGTTTTCTAAGAACAAATAGATGTAACTCAGCAATAGTCATGTGAAATAGT
Organism: Tyto alba; assembly: GCF_018691265.1. Lineage (NCBI taxonomy): Eukaryota > Metazoa > Chordata > Aves > Strigiformes > Tytonidae > Tyto > Tyto alba. Next base: position 20,021,803 of record NW_024881282.1, on the reverse strand, counting down.
ATAAAATATGCCTTAAACTAGTCTGTTGTGCAAACAGGAGAGAGTCATGCTTCATTTTTGGCAAGTTCCTCTGGTTCTGCTAGTAGACATTTTTTGTTACTGTAGTTGAGCTATTCTGTGCCGGCTGTTTAACTATACTTTTCTGGTAACTTTTAATGAGCTTTCCTAAACATCTAGAGTGTTAGGTATCTAAAGAGAAGTTAATATGAAGGTAAACCAAAGGCAGTAGTGTTTAGATTGAAAGGAAGAAAAATGTAACACTGAAAAATAGCTTGTCATCTCTTTCTCAACTCTTATCTATTCATTCCATAATCCTAGCAAAATAAAGATAAGAAAATAAATATCTGAATCTTATGTTGGTGCTCTTGTATAGTGTAGAGTGGGAAAATGGCACACTGGAACTTCAGACCTACTGTTCTCTCTTCCCATGTAAGAATTTTCTAATTCTTTCTTCAGTTGGCTTTTATGTTGCCTTCCTCTTGCCCCTACAGAGCATCCTCAAGCTACCTTCTTTTGACTTTGAACTTCCAGCCTCTCTTTGTGCATTTTGATTTAAAGGAAGCATTTATTTGAGGAAGAATGAAGAGCATTATCCTATTCCAAAACTAAAAAATAACTGAGAAGTGAGTTAGAGAAAATGGAATTGTTTTCTTTCTACATAAAGTAGTATAGCTTAATATCATTTTAAAGAGCCAAAATACGTGCTTCACATTGTCCATGTAGTAACCGAAGCAATTAACTTTTTAAAAATTCTTGCATCTAATTTCTACAGATATTGATGTACCAGATAAAATATAGCATTATGTGATTTATAGGTTGGACAGTATACAGAATCATAACCTTCAAACTTATTTTATGACAGAATTAATAGAATGATAGAGTGAAATGAGCACTTATCTATCTTAGTAAATAGGTGCAAAATGTTAAATAATGAAAATACAAAATATTAATTGAAAAAGAATGTTATTTTTTAAGAGTTACTTTCTGTTGACAGTGAAAGTAATTATACACATTCTGTTTAGTTGCTTTCTGTAATGCGTTAGGGTTTTTTAGGTACCGTATTAAAGAGAGCTTAGACTTCCCTCAGTAGAAACCTTAATGACTAGCTTGAAGCCATTTTCTTTTAGGGAATTAATATTTAGACATAACATTACTTATGGGGGTAATTAACAGGTTTAGAATAATTAATGAATAAAATTACAAGGATTGTAATTTGCATTGCCTAGTATCAACTTTTAAAGCTTTCTTTAAAGGTTTTTCCTAATTAAAATGCCAAATTGGTTTTATTTCATGAACAGGATATAGAAGAATATTGCTGTAATTTCTTTGTAGGCTCCATTTGACTTGACACTTCATTGAAATCAAGCCTGGATTAATAATTTTACTATTTTCTCTATGCAGATACACTAGAGGTTCAAAAAAACTCATTTGGTATTGCTTATTTTAAAACCTCTGAAATTGTCATTTTATTTTGTGATTGGATTTGCTTGGTTCTATAAGACATAAATATTTCACCCTTTAATGTGTATTGGTGGGGAGAAGGGGAAGGAAAAAGAGATGGACTTTTGAGTTCAGTTTTGTACCAAAACCAGTTCCTCACAAGGGTGGAAAAAAGCCCCTTAACTGGCACATCAAATGCTTGCATCAGTCATGTCTGGCAGACTCTGCTGATGTTTGAATTGAACTAAGTTGCTAACAGTCATACCTGAGAAAAACTGGAAGCACAACAGTTATTTTAAGTGTGCACATTGTACCTAATTTTCTGTAGTTTGATATTCCTCCAAAGTCATAACTGTACTTGGGAAGTTCCTTTCTGATCTTCTAAATCATTGTAAAAAATGGACATTGCTAACAGATGTGGGAGTGGCATCCCAAAGTTTCTGATCTCTAGTGTTAAATCTTTTGAAGTGGAAAAAATAATAGCCTAGAAAAACTTGATTGAGGATTACTTGAAGACAAATGGATTTAATAAGTGGTTGCTTAATTGACATGTGACCTGTAGGGTTAGAGATGCCAGACAACAAAACTACAGTGAAAGAACTGGGCTAAACTTTATTTAAATGATGCTTTCAGATGCTTTTATACATACAGATTGTAATCAAAATGACTATTTTATCTAAAGCCTGGGTAGAGTCCATAAGAATTGGTGTTTTATCAGTAAATTGCTCAGGCTACTGCTCAGCCCAGCTAATTGCTTTTCCTTCTATACTTTCTTCCAGTCAAAGAGGAAACAAAACTATGACCCAGCTTAGTAATGGCCAACGTTGTGTAGTAGGAGCTGTCACTCTTGCTGGTGTTTCACCTGAGAAGCAAGTTTTGTGCTACCTGTCTGAATGAGGTGCTTTTGGTTATAAGGCAATTATGCTCCTTGAATACCACTGAGTATGGCAGGGCCTTGAATGTCCATTTGGGGATACCTCTTTCCTGTGCCTAACAAGTTGCTTCATTTGTAGAATGCTTTGAATTTCTATGTATAAGTGAAGTAAATCACCAGGGTGGTGGTTTTTTTTTCATTTTTTTTTAAGTATTGTCATGCTCCTAAAAATATTGGTGAGTTTTTACTGTCATTCATGTTGTTACTTCAGGGATAAACTAAAAGTTCTTGCTTTTCTTGAGTTATTTCATCCATATGTGTCTGTACTTGATGCCTGCACCTTAAAAAGGATAAGGCTTGATGATTACTAACATTTTATTAGCATTGTTATATGATGTGATGGCATGTAGCAGTTGTGAGAGAAGATACTGTTCTCTGACACATTAATCCCATGTTATGCCAAGCCATTCACAGACCGTTCACATAGTCTTCATTACTTATCATTAATCTTTCATGTCATACTTTCTTCAAATCTTTTGCATGTGATTTTTCTTTACTTGGAGTCCATATTTAAATGTATGGAACATGGAATTTGTGAATAATGTGGTGCCCAGGGTGATTAACACAGCACTCTTGATTCTTCTTGATCTGGGTTTTCATGTTAATAATTTGATTGTTTTTTCAGATCAGATATGAAATTCTATTTCCTAGTTTTTCACATGAAGTCATAAATAATTGCAGTCTTTCTAGACATCACTTATAAAATTATTTATGAAAGTACAGTGATTCTTGTCAGGTTTGTGTGTATTTAAATAAAACTCCAAACCTACATTGTTTGTGATCACTTGTTCTACTTCACTCTCCTAGCAGCAGTTAATGAATTTAATTGGAATCTGTAAAGTGATTTGTAATTTTTCTAAGCCTGTTCCTCATCCGTGCAAAACCACTGGAGAAAATGGGGGACATGGGGAAAAAAAAATTGTGCTATGATTAAATATGGAAGAATCAATATATATCTTATATCAATATCTGTGTTGTATCATTAATACTGTGATTCCCTGGTGTTCCTTGATCAAATACCACTTACTATGTTAGACAAGAAATTGTATAGTGATGCTTTTATTAAAAGATTAATTTTCACTGTAGCACATGTCTTTTTCAGTACCTTTAAATAACTGTGTAGATTGTTTTCTTAAGCTGTCAGTAGCTTAAATAATTTAAATAAAGGTTAATATATAGGTGGTTTAATTTTAATTATGAGTAAAATTACAATGATTTAATCTGATATGGCAGAAAGACACTTGAAATTGTGCTATGTGTCATTCCAAAGGAAAAGCAGAAGCATCGATGCTGTCATGTTGTGTTCTGTGTGCTTGGGAGTGAGCAAGACTTTTCTTATGCAGAGCATGCAATATGAAATAGGGGTTCTGTTTGTGTTGTGGAATTGGGGGGAAGGGCGAGCAAGTTAGTGTTTATGTTGTGTGTTGGTTGGGTTGGGTTTGCTTTACTGTTTGTTTTTTAATACAAGGGCTTTTAGTCCTAGTTTTACTCTAAGCAAACAGTTCTAGTCATTCAGATCCTTTCTCATTGACAAAAAAGACCTGCACTTGATGAGCAACTCTGAAAACTAGATGTTGAGATTTCAGAGGATTTAACCAAGTTGCTTGCTAGTAATGGCTTATTTAATTTTGCTAGTAGCATTTCTAGATTTTTATAATTTTTGCAGATGTAATAAAATGCATAGATAAAAAAATATTTTCCACTGTGTATATGTAGAGACTTGTTATTGGTAAAGTAGCAATGGTAAGTACCATTGATGAGTAAGTTCAAACAAAGCTGTGACACAGACCAAAAAGTAAATGGTATGGATAATAAAATAATAGCAGTCTTGAGGTCTGTAATTCTTTCATGGATTAGATACATGATATTTTGCTGGCGTTAAGTTCAAAAACCTGTTCCTTTCTATTTGTAATTTGACTTCAGTCATGCATGGACTTGTTGACACCTATTTACTAGAAGTCTACCTTTGCAAGAGACTAGTGCCCTGCTGTGTAGCAATAAAGATATCATTTTATCTAGCTGCTGTGGAAAATTAATCTGTGTTCACATTTCTAAGATGTTGAAGAATAATTATGAGAATTATGTACAGTATTCAAAAGTGTGGGTACACTAGTGGCACAGTGATTTCCTCCTTTTTTATTATTCTTTCATCATTTTCTGATGATCCTAGCCTTAGATTTGTCTTTGATCGCTATTGGGATTTTAGCTGATATATTCAGAGAACCATGTATGGTGATTCCATTCCTGCCTCCCAACTAGTAACAGAATTGATGTCATTCATCATGTATAATTTAATTTTCGATGTGCTTTCTTCTGCATTCATGTGGAATTTTATCCTTCAGTCATTTATACCTTTTGGTCAGATTTATTTTCTGATTATAAGACTTTTTACTTTTTTTTTAAGTAGTTTTCTAGATCTTTGATGTGCTGAACCACATTGTTCCTTTAGGAATTCTACTGGCAAAATCACTCACATGAAAAACTGTATATTTCCATTCTTGCTTTGCTTTGTTTAAGCGAGTTATTTAATTCTGGGAGGACCTTCCTGTTTGTCCTGTGTTAGCACAGTTTGTTTAGAAGATTCCTTACCTTTTGTTATGTAACTTGTCCAAACCTCTTGAGAACTCAAATCTGTTCTGTCACTAAAATCAGCCTTATGCAGCTGCTTACCAATCTTTCAGCTTCTACTAGTAATGACTTCCCTCTGCAAAATTTGTTCACTCTTCCCAGGTATTTATCCATATGCTTAGTATTGCTGGTTTTATTGTAGTTTAAGCTGTTTGCTTTGGTGCGGGCCTGACTTATCTGTAGCAAGATTCCCTGACTGTTCCCGGAATGCTAATTTTTTGTTTAAATGATACAATACTCGACTCTGCTGTCTTATAGTGTAGTTTTAAGCAATACCACAGTTGTTAGATAATTGGCTTCATATTTTACTTTGAAATTTTGGGTAAATACTGTGTGATCCTGACAACTTGTTGTTAATGGCTTTATCTAGATTATCTTTTGCTGCTGAGTGCTTAAAATGCTTTCTCTATTGAACCCCTCTGGAGAAAGACTGTTTGGCAACTTTTATCAGCTCTTCTGTAGTGAGCTAAAGTTTCTGGGAAGTCAGCCCCCACTCCATTTTCACTGTTTACGAGCAACATCCACTTTTAAAAATATGCTTTTCTACCTAAAATAGCCTTCTCCAGTGTAGTTTTTAATCAGGCTGGCCTTTCTGGGGCTTTTTTGTTATTTTTTCTTGCTTGTTTTTAGTAAGTGGTGTGTATTTACCATGAGCTCCTAAGCATTTTGCAGATGATCCCTGTCATGTGCAAGCATTTACACTTCAAGGTGCTCCTTTTAAGTAGCATCTTTCTTTCCATGTAGCTTACTTTTGTGAAATTTATAAGAATGGAATTTAAGATTTTTATTTTGTCATTTCAGAGAGATTTAATATGAATATATTACAGTTACTATTAGTGGTTCTTTGATTCAAGGTGTAGCTGGCTTTTGAACTGTTTGCTCCTGTATCAAAAGTTGTTTCTACTTTTTGTGACAGCTTGCAGAATGAATAATTTATGGTGTCTAAATTCTACAGTTCTTGCAGTTGTGTCATGTTTACATATCTAATAGTGAGAGGTTTACTGAGTAGTAATTGTAGTTGTTTTTCTGCTTTCATAACTTCTGCAGTTTTCATTAGTGTGTACTATTATGTTAACTCTTGGTCCCATGGCTTATAGTACAGCTCCTAATTTTATGCTTGGAAGATGCTGTGCTTCCGGACTTCTTGGCTTTCCTGTGGGTTTGTGGACAAGGGAAGAACAGTGGGAGCCATTTACTTAAAATTTTTGTGAGGTGTTCAGCACTGTCTCTCACAATATTCTTGCCTCCAAGTTAGGATACTACATTCTGGATGAGTGGACAGGATGAGTGAAAAAATGGTTGCATGATCAGCCTCAGAGGGTGGTGTTTAGCGAGTCATACTTGACCTGGAGGCCAGTGAAAGTAGAGTACTGTAGAGGTCTGTCCTGTTTAATATCCTTACCAGTGAACCAGAGGAGGTATCAGGGTTCACTTGTCAAGTTTGTAGACAACACCAAATTGAGGGAAACAAGTTGATACACAAAGCTGCTATTTGGTGAGACCTAGATAGGCTGAAGGAATGGGACAACAGGAACCTCATGAAATTCTAGAAAGAAATTAAAAGGTCTACACCTGCAAAAGAAGAATTCCGTGCAGCAATAATGTCCGAGGAGCAGCTCTGTGGAAAGGGGTCTAAGGGTTTTTGTGGACAGCAACCTGAACGTAAATTAGCAGCGTGCCCTGACTCAAAGAAGATTCAGTATCCTAGGCTGTATTAACAGTAGATTGAGGGAAGGAAGAGGATCGTCCCCTTTAAATTGGCATTCTGTAGACCATATCTAGAACACCACTTCCATTCTTGGACTCTGCAGTACAGGAAAGGCATCAACAAGCTGGAGTGAGTTCAGTGGAGAGCCACCAAGATGGTTAAGGGCTGGAACACTTGTTGAGTGAAGAGAGGCTGAGGGATCTGGGCTTGGTAAACCTGGAGAAGAGGCACTTTCAAGAGAGCCTAATAGCATCCTTCCAGTCCCTAGGAGGAGGTCAACAAGAAGACAGGACCAGGTTCTTTGCAATGGTGAATGGTGGAGAGGACAAGACACAGTGGGCATAAATTGAAACACAGAGGTTCTAGCCAGATTTTTTTTTTTTATTTTTTTTTAATGCATATATATAAATGTAACAAATATGGTGGAGGTACACAGTGGGATTTTATGGCTCTTGCGTTAATGTTGAATTTTTGGCCCCTTTAACTTTGAGCTGGTTGACATGGTAATTCTAACATTCTTTCAACATTTTTATTCCTGAAATAAATGGGTACTGGACATAAGAATGTTTTGGGCTGCTGTTGCAGTTTGGTGGTGTTCCCATTCCACAGTACTTGGGCTAGAATGCTGTTCAAGATGTACAATCTGATAGTGGTGTTGAACTGTATCTGGTCCTGTGGTTTTGGGGTTTGGTTTTTGCAACTTGTCTGTCTTGATGCAGAGTAATAACATTTAGAATTATGGAATCCACAGGTAGTCATTATTTCAGCGTTAAATGTCCCAGCTATTCAGAAAACAGATTTAGGAAGAGAGTTACGAATACAGATGTGAAAACAAAATCTTAACAGAAAATATGCATAGGTAAAAACAATTCCTTTCAGGCACTTCCAGACTTGCAAAAGTGTAAGCATAAATGGAGAGATGAAAAATATCATTAGATCTCAGTAAGTAACTTGGAGACGTCAAATATACAGGAGCCCTACCTTTATTTGTTGTGGAAAATAACATAATGTTTAATCTTTCATTTAATATAGAAACTTTATCCAGACTGTTAGTGAAAACTTGCTATGTCTGAGCTGTTCTTAACTTGTAGAGGCAGTATTATTTCCTCCGTTGTATCTTCAAACATATTTTCAGTTGGAATTTGTTACTATGTGATGAAGCCTCCTGAACAGGCTCTCTTAACCTCTGATTGTAGTAGCACTAGATTGTAGCCCTCTTTTCTTGAACTTGAAATAAGAAAGTAAGATGAGTTTTACTATTGTTCTTGGTTGCCTTAACAAAAGTCTAACACCTGAAATTCTCTGTAAGACATATTTTGATTGTTGATAATTTTAAGAAAGTGACTTATATAGCTAAAATGTATCAAAGCTTTTTAAATTTGTGCTCTGCTAACTGTACTCCCTCATGTTTCTGATTTCACAGTTAAGAAGTGATGCATTTCTCCAAAGCTTGAGAACAGCCATACAGGTTCAGCCAAGGAAGAACAGGGGAATTGGACAAGTGTATATGGCACTTTTTCTAGTATGCTAGCCACTTGAGGTTTGGCAGCCCAAGGAGAAACTATCTTTGGCTCAGGATTTTCTGACTTTCAGGGTTGGTTTGGGTTTTTTTCTTTTCAATGAACATCTCTAGATTTCACTTGAATGCAAAAACTTACAGTGTCTGCAGCATAAAATGACAGCCTTTAACAGTTGGTTATGTCATGAACAATCTCCTACTGGTTTTGAGCATTTGGTATCCAAGAAAGCTACTTCTTTCTGATGTTTTGGGTACAAGTCAAAGCAGAAGCTAGAAAGGGACTTTAATGTTTTATCCAAATTCTGTATTTGCAATTGAATACAGAGCCAAGTATCTCAAGTGTATAATTAACAAGTATAAAGTTAAATTAAAAGCTTCTTTGCAACAGGAATGTTATCTTTCATAATGAATCCTATTTGTAATAACTAGTGATATTGTGAATACAGAAAACTTTCTAAAATCTAGCAGAAATTATTGCAGAAATATGCAACAGTACATATTTATGCAGCATTCCTTTCTGTTTGTGAATATACTTCTTCCATACAGGTTTGTTGAACATAATGAGGTGCTTAGTCATTTCATCCTATCTTCAACAGTTTTCTTAGAGCAAGAAATAAGGCACGTTGCCATTGCAAGACAAGGTCAGTTCTTGTGTTCTTTACACAACACAGAGAAAATTATAGATTTTTTTGAGGTTGGTCTACATTGTGATCCCAAAATTGCAGACTAATCATGAGATGCAGAAGCAAATTTAAACTGGCTCACTGGTGGCTCAGAATCAGTAGCATGTTTATCACCACAGCATGACTGTTTGGTCCTGCTGAGAACCTTCAGCAAAAGATACGCTTAGGGGAAGTTTGAATTGTCTTTAGTTGCTGCATTGGAATTGGGGAGTACCATATACTGTGCTGAAAAACTTTTTTCTTTCTTTATATGGGTTAAAGGATCCTTTGTCCGTCTGTAAGCTGTACATGGCAGTTGCCGATTTTGGCTCCAGCCATGAATGTCAGAAGCACAGTGGCCAACATATTCTCTTTTTAAAAGCAGGTAATAGGCTTCAGTTAGGCTCTATGCTACCAGGATTCCGGTAATTTCTAAGAGCATAAGTATTATGCTGACTTTCTATTGTAATTTCAACAGAAATGCTCAAATAATACTTAAATTTGTTAAAGATGTCAAAGCCATGAAGGAATTCATTTACCTGCAGTACAGCACAGTTCACCTAGTCCTTTGTTAAAGTTGAGTTAACCAAACCTAAACACTAAGCTTTCTCAGCTACGCTGCAGCCTTGCTAATACACCTGCATTTGTAGGGAAAGCAAAAATTACCATTTTTGTGTTGTCAGGTGGACAGGGGCATATTATAAATTCTATTCCTAGTTAGAAATTGTATGTGGCCCATGATCTGCTGCCTTCCCGCATCCAAGGGGTCTTGGGAAAAGGGTCAGCAGTGAGCACACTACACTTGGTGTAGTGATTTAGTCTGTCAAGCTGTCCTGGGCATTAGGTAATATATTCTTAAGGATGTCTTAGAATTTGAGCTTTCTCTGTTGAGTGTAATGTTCTTATGTTGGTGTCAGGAATGATTTCATGTTGTCGAATGGATGGTCTTTGTCCATAAATTTCTGTGAGCAATTTTTCTTATTTTCTTAAGAAATTCATGTTCTCTAATGTTAGGAATGATACTCTGTTGTTCAAATTTCCTCTTTTCCCCAGTTTGTCACCACCTATACTAAAAAACCAACCAAACAAAATAAAACAACAAAAAACCCCAACTTCTAGGAATTAGGGCCACCAGTATGCTAGAAAATTATTATATTAATGAAACAAATCCTTACATTTAAACAGCTTTTCTACTGAAAGAACTTGTCTAACATTGTCTGCAGACCAATCTACAAACTTACCTGTCATTACTTCAGTACCCAGCAATCTTAGTACTTTGAATTAATATTTTTTTATTTTTTCAGCACATGCATTCTCTTTATTTTATTTTGTAAAATGTCTTTTCTGTGTCCTGAAGCATGCTTTTTGCACTGCTCGTGTTTCCCCTTTCAGTGGCTCTCCTTGGTCTGGCATTTGCTTATTATAAGTCACTTTCCAAGGCATAACTTGTGAAGGGAAGGAAATACACTCTAATTTACATCTCTAGGACTGTGCATATTCTTCCATTTAATTTCCCCGGATTTCCCTTTTTTCCCTGGATTTCCCTTTTTCCCTTGTCAGTGGTATTTAAAGGCAGGCTGTTGCTTGTCCCATTTTGTTGAATGTCAAAGCTATGAGGCCACTGATACTGTGCTGTAGTTTGTTGGTGAATAAAACCTGAAACTCTTCGAAACCAGGTGTGTCTTGGAATGATTGTTTTGTTTTAAGTAAGGGCTCTTTTGATCAGAAGTGGGGAAAGGAATCACAGCTTACTGTCAAGCAATCAGCTCTTGAGGTGTGCATGTCTGTGCTGCAGTAATTCTGGTCAGTTTGTGAGAGTAGTGTGCTTTTGTGGATCCTGATTAGTTGGTAGCGTACAACTTTCATAATGTATTGCTTCTCTATTTTGTTTAAATAGAGGAGTAAGCAACAGAATTGCATTTTCTACCTGTATTATTTTTTTTAGTTAAAATCAGACCTTGAACACATTGTTTAGCAATTTGTATTATTGGTGACCACTAGTGAACCTTCTCTTTGTTCTTTCAGATCACTTAGCATTACATTTTCTTTGCTCTTTTTTATTTCTGTCTGGTTTTATGCATGACTTCCATCCATCCTCCTTGGTTAATTTACGTTGAGCTTATTTACATTTGGTTTCAGCTGTTTGAAACCTTTTTTTTTTTTTTGCTTGATGTTGCAGTTGGCCCTACTTGGGGGCTGGAATTAGAAAATTCGTGTGTCTCAAACTCCCTTGTCATTATTGAAGTCTGGTGTGGAGCTTACTTTTTGCCAGAATTATCTGATTTGAAGAAGCTGGCTGAATTTACATTGCTGGTAAGGGTTATGACCTGTGAAATTTCTGATATTTACATCTCTAGTCACATTCTTTAACCATGAATGCCACCCACTACCTACAGATTCTGTTTCTGGTATCCCTCTTGTACCATACAATGTTTTGTTGCAGTTGCATTTTTTTTTATTTATAATTTAAAACTTCTGTGTTTAAAATTTTGATGGAAAAATGTGTATCAGTGTTCATGTATTTCTCTACTGGATTTCTATCTATACAGAATCTTACTGTTCATTTATTCCTATTACTCATACTACTTTGGATGTCTAATTAATTAATTTCCCCCTTATATTTCTGAACATTTCCCTAACATTTCTGAAGATCCGTTCTCATATTTTGTTGCTCAGTGACTTCTATTTTTTCCCCTTGTCTTCTATTTCTAGTGTTGTTTGGTCTGATTTACTGCCTTTCTTTATAGCTTTTGGAATTGTAATTGCTGTCATTATTTCCATGCTCCAGCAGTTCCCTCTCAACAGTGACAATGGTTTAATCAAATTAGGGTGGATAACATTAATAGGTGTTAGTCAAAGAAAGAAAATACAGTTTAGTGTTTTCATTTAATATTTTATGGTCCTTAAGTACTTTTAGTCTGCTGTCGCTACTGTGGTTGTTTTTGAGACACTCATCTCTTCTGAACAGATGACTCAACAAAAGTAGTGGTTCAAATATATTTTCTTGCACGTTTGCTATTTTTAGTGTATATATCTTTGGCAAAATTTACATGTAAGTCTACAGTTTGGGATGTAAGGTTATAGTAGTTTTGTAGCAGTTAAAATATATTACTTGCCTGGTCCTACAGTGAAGTGGAAAAGACAATAGAGATAAACTATACAGTAAGATCCTCAGGTTAGTGGTTTATGTGGGCTTGTGTGTTTGGTGATGTTTGGAGTTATGTTGCTGTTCTAAGTTTGAAATATTCTCAAACACAAATTGTCTGGGAGTAAGAAATTGCTGGTTCCCTTGAACAAAAGGGTGAAAAAAATTATGCCGTTTGCTTGTCTATGTATACATCAGCAATATATATAGAGGCCATTTAAAATTCAAGTGGTGTTTTGACAAATGTCAGTTGTAAAGAAATAGTATCAATATAACATCTCTCTTTCTGCACTTTATTCTACAATTTTTATTTTTAATACAATTTTACTACTCTGTTTCAAGGGGTAGTTAGAAGGCAGGTAGATATTTTTAAATATCAGGTTTTTTGATTTGCCATCATATCGAGGAAAAAAAAAACCACACACAAAAAACCCCCTTAACACTATGTACTTCATAAGTTGCTTGTTTATGCCAGTGCTATTATTTGCCAGTTAACAGAATGCTGTGTACAGCTGTTTGTATATAGCTCTTGGTGTAAGTGTGCATGTATACACACACACACACACACAGAGCATCTAGCTGTAGTTAAATCCTCAAAAATAACAGTGATTTTTATCACAAAAAAATCCCTCGTGCAGTGTTTGTAAGAGCGAGAGGGGCATACTCCCAGGGAAGGTAGTTCCTGGCTTACGGCAGCTGCGTGTTGTGGTTCCAGCTGTGTGTGTGTTCAGCATTTAGGCTGCCTGTCCATAGTCCATCTGACATCAGCATTATCTACAGGACAAGCTCATGTGCATGAAGCTTGATGTTTCATACTCCCGGTCCTGGGCAGCTAGTGTGCATTAGCTTTCTATATTTATAGGAGTCTTAGCACTTTAACCAGCTCCAGTGATGATCTTTTCCAGTGTTACCTGTCTTAAATTATTTCTGCAAGGCATGAAAGAGCAGAGCAAGTTATATATTGCCATTTTAAACACCTTGTCGTTTTTTACTTGCTTGTTGTAGAGCCTGAGAAAGCTCTTACAGATATCATCAGTTCAGCTGTTTACTGTTGTTGTTTATGCTCTGTCCCCAGTCTGAAACCTGTATCTTCTTGTTTTGTCTTATTATACCTGTAGATTATACATGTCAAAACAAAGAAACTTTATTATTTTTCTGGGTAAGAACAATACTAAATTAAGTCACTCTCTGATCTTTTTAGATGGGAGAAATAGATTCAGCTCTAGACATGTTTACAAGATTGAATCATTGTTGTAGCACATCTTTGAAACTTATCTGCTTTTTTTTTTTTAATGAGTTCCAAAATTAAACTCAAGTGTTTATGGTTTCATGAGCTCATGTATGAAGGCAACGTGATATCCATACTCCTAGTCAGGATATTTCTGCCAATTCTTATTGGCAGAAAATCTTAAATTTATAATGTTCAGCAGAATATCTATCATAAGCCCTGAATCAAAATGTCAGATCCTGGCCAGTAAACTTTGAAGAAGTGAATGGATTTGAAGCTTAAAATCAGAAAGATGTAGTGTTTGTGCAGAATAAGAATAGTATATGTGGACACAAGATGAAAAAAAGAATTGTACTATGTGTGGGGGGTGGAAATCTCTCTGTTACCTTTTGTGGTGACAGATGACACTGCCAAATTTCTGCTGAAGTGATGAAGCAAGTCTAGTGCAAGTTGTGGACGATGATCAGAGGCAGATGTTCTGGTGACTTTCTATCTTCCTTCTACATCTTAGAGAAGGAAGGTAAAGGTGCAACAAAATGAGGAAGTCTTTGGTGGTGATGGTGAAGATTTGAGGCTCTTCAGTTATTGGAAAGCAGTTGGATGAAGATGACTCTTCCGTGGATGTGTCCCAACTAAATGCCTGAGGCAAATTGTTTGTGGATTCTGGGACAGAAGGTCCAATGTAAAGTAAGAGCAAGGAAGAAGTTGAACGCTCGAGAGAATGACAGAAATTTCTTTGCCTGGTTTTTGTACCATGGACAAAGAAGTAAAACAAATGAGAATATAGCTGTAAAGTAAGAGATAAGAGTAGGACAAAAATGGCAGAAAGCAAGGAAAATACAGAACTGATAGGTAAGATTTACTTTGTGGACAAACTTTCTCTTCCGTATTCTGTTCTAAGCTTGTTGGAAACGTGACCACCTCTAATATTTTTTTTTACTATTCATCAGCTGGCGATTACTCTCCCCACAGCCAGACTGTGTGAGCATTCCCCATATTGCTTCAGGCAAAATTGACTACATCAGCGCGTATCACTGGTGATAAAACACCAGTGTAAAGAGTGGAAAAGAGAGAAGTAAAGTAGACTCCGTTAGCTGAAAAATCTGTTTGTAGAGTGGATGTCTGTTATCTTAATGAAAGGGCACTAGATCAGTTTCAAAATAGAGACCTGAAATATCCATAGGCCAAAGCATGGGGTCAAGAAAATAAAACTAGAACTACTGGATCGGTAGAGATGAGATGCTAATGGTACACAGTGAATTTATCTTTTGTGTATGAGGCACAAACTTGGGAGTGCAACAGGAAACAGCAGAAAAAGTAAAACAATTTGGAAAGATCAGTAGATGTTTAGAAACCTATAAGCTGGATCCCTTGGGACCTCAAATCTAAACCCCTTCTGTAGTGGGTAAGTGTATCCTATGTATTTCAAGTCACAAATTGCTCAACTTCCATTTTAACTCATTACGGTTTGTAGCATTTGTTTCTCTAATCTTTTAATTGGAAAACTGTTCCAGAATTTCATGTTATTTGAGACCATCTCATTTATAAGCTACATTTATTTCTGGACAGTGTTTTGCCCTCACATTAACATTTTTAAAAACTATAATCATTCTTCTTAATAATTGATACCTTTCCCTCACTACTTCATCATATTTTTATATGGAAGAATTTCATTTCTTTTAGCTTTCATTTTGCTAGGCCAAGGAAGCCAAATTTCTTTAATGTATTTCTCAATGCATTCTTTGTTCTCCTGATCATAGTAATAACTCAGATCATCACCTATAACATTAGAAAGTGTGTTTGAGACCTTCAGGATTTGATTTGGATTTGGATGGAAATATCTCTCCAAGAAAAAGATACTAACATAAATCACCATAGAATAATTTTTCCCCAATTATAAACTGGCAAACAAATCCTAATAATAATGGTAAAGCCTGTGTGTTCCTGGGTGTCACAGCTGCCACGTTTTTTCACAGCATAACTGTGCGCCTGCAGAGGAATATGCTAATTGTAGACTAGATCTCGCTCAGGGAGGATATTGTAGAAGCTTGACTAACTATATAAAGATGTAAAACCAAGTTTGAATGGAAAATAATAAAATTTAAAAATGCATTAGCATTTTGGTTTAATTTAGTTTCACAATCAAACACAAACTTTGAGAAATTAAATAAAGCAATGATTTAAGAGCATAGGAGCTCACTCATAGAGGGAGCACAGAAAATAGTTGGAATTTTAATACCAAACAAGAAAGAGAAATTTCCAGGGAAGGACTCCAAATGTAAGGGAAAGTATAAGCACATCAAAAACCAGAAGACTAGAGCGGGAGCTTGACTACATAGAAGGTCAGAGAGGATAGTGAGACATGCTAGAAGTCAAGCAAATTAAGCTTTATTAAAAGTATTTAAAGCTCTTTCGGTCTGAGGACAATGAAAAGACTGGTGTTAGATATTTATGATGTTGAAATAAAACACTGCTGAAACAGAAGTCAAATTTTTTGTCTCAATTTTCAATTAGAAAAACACAGTAAGACGTGATAGAAAAGGCAGAATGTCTTTATATGTATTAGCACCTTCAAAGCAGAAGCATCGTTCAGATCTCGATATGCTTCTTCCAGAATTGTCTGTATCCGAATTCTTCTGCTACCTGGCTGTATACTCCTAATGCTGGAACTTAAGTGGGAAAAATGGTGCAGATGGTTGTAATCCTGTTGGATTTACCTCACCAGTTCATGATTTTCAGAAGATACTTAAGTGGAAAAAAGTCATTAAGAGTATCAGTGCAGGTGAGAGACACGACAAAACTCAAGGAAATAACCATGTTTTGACGACTCCCGTCTAATGCAGTATTTTTACAGTGGTTTTATTAGGGGTACAAAGGCAAATAGACTGCTCCTTGGAGAATTCTGGCTTCCAAATTGCCTTTCTTGAGATTTTTTTCCTGTTGATGCCTAGGTAGGAAATATGAGAAGGAGGCAGGGATAAAGCCATATTAACTCGTCTGGGGGTAGTGCTGCCAACATTTGCTACTCAAGTGAACCAGATCACCTCCTAAGTCGTCTAATAGCAGTCTTATCTTTGAAAAATGGTGCAGGATGGATTAAAGGCTGGAAGACTGGAAAGGATAAATGTATCATTTGTCAAAGGGGAGAGAGGAGTCAAGGAGAGAGTGCAGTCATCTTAATATTGATGTCCTCCCCAAAATATAGTTTATCAAACTGTTTTAATTTATGTGCAAGGTAATGAAGAGGTGAATAATTGCTAGCATGGGCTTATCAAGAATAAATATTGTTAAGAAAACAAAAAAATCTTCTCCAAACTGTAGAAATCTTCTTTCTTTCTGGAAGATTCTTATTCATATTGGCCAGTCAAATGGATAAAACTTTTCTCTTGATTCAAACATAATATATGAGATTCAAGAGACATTTTATTTTGAAATATCCTTTTAATACTCTAGTAGGAATTTGAGTTCTATCAGTTGATATCTTCAGATTAGTTTTAGACAATATATTTGTGTTTGTATAATCATTGCTTTCAGGCAGAAGTCTGTCCCTCACCTTTCTCTGATTTGAATTTGAGAGGGATCTCTTCAACATGACTGTGAAGATTGTTTCAGCCCTCTTTGACCCACTCCATTTCTCCAAGGATGGTCATCTATGTGGTTTTTTGCTGTAATCTGTATATACAGAAGAAGGCCCATATAGCTTAATTAAAAATTCATTGCTGTTCTATGTTTGACAAAAAGCTAAACAATGCATTAGACTAAATTGTCCATTACACTTTTATGCAAGACAGTGTAATTACATGAAAAATAGCCTTTACAGTAAGCATAAAATTTATCATAGGATAGTGCTAGTGCACTTATATGCAATGAGAGTAGGTTTAATTATAGTACATTTAAGATTAGTATGCCAAGGGCAATAAACTTTACAACAACATACGAAAGTTTAATAAGCATGAAACATCATAAGAACAATGTAGACTAAACCTTCCTTGCATCCGAAAAGCTGAAATGCAAAGAAGTTTTTATTTACTGCCTCAGGTAAAAAAGTCTGTAGAAACAGATAAGTAATGACAAAGCTTTGATGTTAATAAACCCAAATGGAAGTCAAAAATCAAAGTGTGTAAACGGCTAGGTTATAAAAAGAAAGATGACAGAGTTATACCCTGTAATTAGGTATAATTTGTGCTTTTGGCACAGCTATTTGTCCTGCATGAATGAGAGGTTGTCTTATGTTTTCTTGTCCCTGTATAATAGAATTGCAATACAGGCACATCCCAGTTAAAACCTCCCTAGTTTTCTTTTTTTTTTTTTTTCAAGAAGTATTTGAAAGCATCATGCATATTGATCCCCCTCTTATATGAGCACTATAGTGCATTTGCCCTTCCTGATACTTGAAAATACTCATAAGCTGAGTGTTTATAAAACACTTTCAGCTAGAAACAAAGTAATAATTTTAATGAAATACAACTGAAACACAAAATAAGTTTCTACCTTGAATATAAATCACAGACTTATGTCATACAAGTAAATTACATCAAAACTAGAAAATTAATAATTAATTAAATTATTTAATGAGTTGTTCTGTCTAGCAGCTGCATAATTGGCTCTCATCCATATTTTAAACTCTTGTAGAGCAAATTGCTATTAATAAAATAATTTGATTCCTGTCTTTGTTATATGATATCTGCATGAGACATCAAATTTTCAGTGCTGAAACCTATTGTACAACCATCTGTTTCTGCCATGCACTGTGAAAATTTAAAAGAAATTTTTTCTTTCCATGTTGCAAATAAACTGAGTAAGTCTATTGATTCAGGGAAAAGTTCAGATTTTACTACTAGCTATATACCTCTTCAGGTATTGGTTTTTAAACTTTCCTGTTTAGAAATAATTACTGTATTTTTAGACATGCTAAATTCTCTGTGTCTTTATGAAATTACCACAAGGTTTGATACTAATGTGTGGTTTTAATCTCTCTGATGTGAAATTCACAGCTGTCATTTGGTGGGATGTGAAATACCCTCAGAGAGCACCTTTTGGTTAGCTGCGTTACATGTTTATGGTTGTAAACCCATGATATGCAGTGCAAGAATTGACTGCTCCAGCAGTGCAAAGCCACTTGCCAAAGCTTATATTTTTCCCATGCATGAAACCATGTGAAACAAAATGAAAAATTAGTGTGATTCCTTTTTATCTTGACCTAAATATATTATTACTTTCTTTTCAGTGTCTTGTCTCCTTTTTTTATTTTAAGTTCAAGTCTGATATGTTCAGAAGTTCTCAGATGATTTCTGTGAATGCTGCAGCATGGTTGCATGTCAGTGTTCGCTGACGGCACGAGGTGGTCCTCCCCCTCCTGTGGGTATCCTTCTGTCTTCTGGCACATCCTCGAAAGGGTGTGTGCTTCTATGGCAATGCATAAATATACTCCTTTCTTTCCAGTTGTCTTTCCAGTTCATGAAGCCTTCTTCCTGAATTCTACCTTGAAGGACAAACTCCCTGGTGGGGAAGCGGACTCTCTGATTCAGACATTTCCTTTCTGTTTGGGCCAGGGGAGCTGCAGTTTCCCTTCTGGGGGTCTGCTCATTGAAGAGTGAGGGATTCCTTCCTCCCACCCCAGTGTCGCTCCTGACACTGTTTTGTATGCCTCTCTTCCTCCTGGTTTCATACCCTGCTCCAGAACTGCTGTGGTTATGTTGGTGAAAAGGTTTTGGCAAGTCTCTAGCTTCTCCTGCTGTTAAAGGAATAATCTTCTTGTTATAAAACTAGTTATGTAGGTATTTCATTTCAGAGGTCACGTTTTGGTAATCTAAAAAGATTGGCTAAAATTTCTGGAAGCCTACGTGGGATATTATTTAAATAAATTTTTTTAAAAAGCAAATCATCAAACAGTATTATTTCAACTTCTGCCCATGCTGTCAATACTTCAAAATATGTTCAGAAGATTTAAGTGAAAAGTCATAGTATATGAATAAGATGCTACTGAAGTAACTTCAGCTCTTCTGTCAAGATTGGGTGAGATTCATTAGAATTCCAAACCCCTGTAGGATGTGACAAGAGCAGAACTTTCAATACAAATTCAGTAACGGTCCAGTGATTTAGTAGTTATAAAAGTAGATGCTTGTAGATAGGTTTTAAACTGGTTTTCCACATCACCACAGCATTTCTGCAGCCTTAAAACTTTAAGAAAATTTAGAAAACCCTGTATGCAGTGCATGTTCAACAGGTGCCAAAGATGCACATTTTTCTACCTTACCTGTAAAACCGCTTTGTCTTTTAAATGTGATCTGATCATTTTGGGGTTTATCTTTTCTGATAAATGTGATATTGTTAGTGACATATTGCCAAGTATTTCTTACATAATCTCAAAAGTTAGAAAATTCTGATCTCCAGGAAAGTTCTGTAACTGTGGTTCATGCTGTTTGGTTACTTAAAGGCTTTTTGTTTTCCTCTTTTCTTCCCCCTACTGAGATCCACTTTTAAGTTTTATCTCCGGCTTTTAAGCTGTATTTTCTAACTCTAGTGGAATGAAAAGATGTGATATATACTTCTCACATGAGTCAAATAGTAGAGCCATGCTTCAAATGGCTCAGCTCATTGTCTTTTCTCCTGCTAACACTGTGAGTTAAACTTTCCCAGATAGACTTGTTTAAATCTGTTTCTTGAGCCCAAATGTGTGCTCACAGTTGTTGCTGTTCTTGAAGTGCCGGTGCTTGTTGAAAATTATCACAATTCCACAACTGTTGGCACTGTTCGCTCCTAACTAGATGACAACTCATGTTTAGTTAACAAAATCAATTGTAAGTTTTCTTAAGCCCACATTCAGTAGTTGTAAAAGTGTACCCTAGCTTAGGGTCAGACTTTCCATCTGTGTTTCTGATTGTTACTTGCTTTCGTCTTCTGCTTCCCCTTTCCCCCCAGTCAATTAAACTTTTCATGACTCTCAACTTTGCAAATCTGTCAGAACTGAGATTCTTGCTCTCTCTGGACTATCCCAAGCCAGGTTCAATGTTCACCTGAACCATCTCCCACACCAGCCAACAGGGGAAGGGGTATGAGGCAGGCAGTACTTGGATCTCGTCTGAGCCTCAGCCAAGCCGTGACCCCTGCGGTCATGCCAGCTGCCACCTTTGTGTTGAGATGATCTGGTTTGTAGAAGGACAGAAGTGTCCTAGCCAGCCATAGTTGCTCCGCAGCTCTTCAGGTCAAAGCCATCAGGTCTGTATGACTTTGGAGGAATGACTAATAATTTATTTGGGGCTTCCAAGTAGTCTTACTGAAAATTCTTTTTTTTTTTTTTTTTTTTTTAATTTTTTGTCAATTTGGGATAAATGAGTTTGTGAGATTTATCTGTAACTCCAATATATATAAAATAGAACTTTTTTGCTTGGTTTTGGGTGGAACCATTTCAAATTAAAGCATAATTAATTTTGTATTAAAAGTTGCTTTCTTGAAAAAAATGAGGGTGTGGACTGGGAATTTAAAAGGATACTTTATTATGACTTCTGCTGTTTGGAAAAAATGCTAGTATATACAACTGAAGTGCTGGTATTTGACAACTGTGAAATTTTTGTGTGATTCCTTCCTAAATTGGTATGTACACAGTATGATAGTAATGTACTCTATTAAAACTGATTCTTTCCATTGTCTTCCTACTCTGAGTTGCTGCTACTTATTGAGAACTGGGAAGATGCCTTAAGATGAAGGGAGAATTGGACTCCCTGTGTGTGGATTTGTAGTTTTGCTTAGAGCCTTAAGTTCATGGTTTGTTTGTTTTTTGTTGTGTTTTTTTTTTTTTTTTTTAATGTAAGATTAATTTAGCTTTGTCGTTACTAAGATTTTATTATATATATATAATGATTAAAAGAAGTGTATATAGATTAAGACTAGAAAAATAGATAAATTATCCTTTTTCAAATATTTAACTGTATTTATGTTACATTTGTAGATAGGAGAATAATTCTTCCTACTTGTTCTCTGGAGTCTATATCAGTTCTGGAGTTCTTTGTGTCTTTTTTGGTGGTCTGTTCTTTTTGAGTCATTAATTTGATGGATGTCAAAGCCTTACCTTTGTTTAAAGTATAATAACATCTTTATTTTAGAATGTATGGGGATGTTATCATCCAGAAATGATGGAAGGCAGATTTGTGTTCCTTAAAGTACTTCTGTTCCAAATGATAATTACTTTTGTTCTAAATGGTACTTTCAGAGTGTGGTTAGGTCAGTGGCTGCAATTGTCATAGCAAATCAGTTCCTTCCAAAAGATGATGATTGCTATAAATCAGACCTGCTTAGCTCATCATATCAAATAAATGGAGACTGCAGTCCCTTGCCCAGTGTAAGGAATTAAGTTATTCTGTGACAGGGAAGCCTTAATTTTTTTAAGCCCAGGAATGGAAGGTGTGTGCTTGAGGGGACTAGCAGTAGCTACAAAAGTGTCGTTGACTTACTAATTGTGACTCAGTAGTAACTTATTTTTCCTACTTCAGATAGCCATGGATTTGATGAGTAAAATTTAGTGTTAACGGATTAAATTCAAATTTTTGTTAGGATAATTTCACGTGGGTTGTTTTTTGTTGTTAGGTTTTTTTTTGTTTGTTTGTTTGTTTTTTTCAATTTATCTTCTTTTCTGTAATGCTAGAGGTGCATTTGCATTCCAGATTAAGTAGCAGAGAAAGTGCAGTCAGAGTTTGTTTGAGTAAGGATGCATTTGATCCTCTTAAAGTGCTAGGTATGGAGTTTTACAGTTGAGATGTAGTTTAGTTTTTCTTAAGTGTACTGATTTAAAAAAAAAAAAATCAAAATCCTTGTTCTGAGACAGATAAACATTTTTGAAACTATCTAGCAAATATAATGGTGAATTTTGGGTTATGTGAAGGATTCTTCCAAAATGTGTTTAATTTTTTTAATAAAATGAGAGATTTGAAGTGAAACTTTGCAAAACCACGATGTGATTTTATTTCTGAACATTCATATACTGAAGTGATTGAGTACTATATAGACAAGTCAGCAAAATCAATAAACTTAAAAAAAAATATTATATATATACAGACACACATGTATGTATCTGTTGATGCTTCCACATTGAAACCTGCTGAGAAAAAAGGCAAGAAACTTCCCATGGCGTTTTCGCATTGCCCCAGTAATATGCCTGCCATGGAGGAAGCACCTACCTTAACTGGGGATAGGTCGGTGTGGTTCTTACCTGCTCTGTCTTTGCCTTTCCTGTAGAGAATGTTAACAAAAGGGCTAGGTTTTCTTTGTTTAAGTAAAAAGCCTGTCCTGTTTCAGAAACATAAACTTTTGTATGAAAATTGTACCATGTTTTTTCAGTGGGCTATAAGTTGGCCTTCTCATGCTTTGATGTTAGCGTTTTCTGTTTCCAGACTGTGACCCTGAATACAGTAAAAAACATACTGATAACAATCCTCTAAGAGAACCTTTTATTTGTTTTGGTTATGAGAAAATTGTTTTCAGCATTCCAGAAAGAAAGCCCCTCTATTCATCTCTGTCATTTCACCTATTCCTGTAATTCTGTAATTTGTATTTTCCAGTGTCTTTGGATAGAATCCTGATGAGTTCTTATGAGATTTTTGCATCCAATGTTATGATATTTAGGTCTTTTCAATATCAGCTTTCAGAATTAGCCAGTATTAAGTAGGTCATAAGTATTCTATACTGCTTTTTAAATCTATAATAAATTTTGTCCCTTTTAATGGAAGTGAAAACAGCATTATATAATTGCTGTTGGTTTTAGCTCAAATTTCTGGAGTGTACAACAAATAAAGTCCTAGCTTTTCTGTGGCCATTGAAAGTGTCAAGGAAAACGTAATGACCGTGATGATTTCTGACAAACAAATGAGGGTTACTTATGGCAAACCAGCATTGTTGAATTAGAAGCTATATTCCAAGCCTGCTCGTAAGTCTTCACAAATCCTATCACAATGGAAGCCATGGAGTAACAAAAATATTGTGAAACAAATGCCTCCTGGGTGGCTAATTATTGGCATTCTTTCCTTTTTACTCAAAGGGAAGCTCTGTATCTTCCCTGTAAAATGCTGTCTGACTCGAGCAAGAATGCTTTGGGGTGAGGAGTTGAAATCTCTTCAGTGGTTTATTTGTGAGGGATTTCTTATTTATGCCTTTATTTTATCGGAAAAAAAAAAATAGTTCTTAAAAGGAGCTGCATTAAATCCTTACTGTCAGAAAAGACTGTTAATACCTTGGCTTTCTCTATTAAAATATCATGTAAACAATTATTGCGTTACTTGTGCTGGTTCATGGATGTTGTTCCAGTTTGAAATAAATGTTGAATTCAGAAGAACAGTTAATACACAATCTTAATTTAACATATTTTGTTTGCATGAACTAATGAATTGAGAGGGCTCTTCAATTTATTATACTTTCTTTTTAAGTGAATGCCAAAGCTTTTCTGCTGATTTGAAGTAAGCTTATGTTCATATTACCATTTATCATGCACTGTAGATGTTGCAATTATTTCCTTTCTCTGAGAATTCCTATATCAGCTTGATTATTAAAAGCTTTAGATGCCATAATGTTAATTAGAAAATTACAATGGTGTCATTGCATTCTTATCTTCATGGAAAAGTGGCAGTTCTCAGTGAAGGAAAGAATAAAAGGCCAATATATGCCTTCCCATGTCTGCCTGCAGATGGTTCATGTTATACAAGCTTTTTGATGAGGCTCTAATTTTTGACACTCCAAACTCAGACAAATTTAGAAACATTATAGAAAATAAAGTCTCTTTGAGAAGTCTAAATTTGAGGGAAGAAAAATAAATTTCACCAAATTATGCTTTTGTATTGTCCATGAAAGTCGCTAAATCCTTTCTCACTTAGTTATTTTTAATTTAATAGGCCATTGCTTGTTTTCCATTAACCTCAGTCTTTTACAGAATTGGGGGAAAGATTGCTGTAAATGTGAACAATAACCATCTCTGGTGATACCTCAATGGCCTGACGTGCTATTTTTGGCTTTCTTCAGCTGTGTTGTGCTTCCTAGGAGATTAGAAATCCATTATTGTGCATCTGTTCTTCCTTCTTTGTGAAAGCTGTCAGTCCAATATTTTGATTAGGGTTATGATTTGGGGAAAGAGAGGATTTATTGTTAGGGAAGAGAGAATCTATTCTCTTCTGACCATGCTGCAAACAGTTTTGTTGCAGCATTTTCCTGTCATCATTTTCCAACCCTCCCTGGAGAACTAAAGCAAAAAAGATAGAGGCAGCATCTCTGACACTGGAGACATGAAATTTGTCTGTGTTTCACATAGCTTTTTTACGTATTCTCAGCTTTCAGGGAGCTGTGTTACTTTTCTTAGTCCTAATGGTGAAAAGTAGAAGAGTTTTTTTACTGTGTGGTAACAAGTGTTTTTCTTGTTCCATGAAAGTGCAATACTTGTCCTAAATCTGTTTTAAACAAAAAAAGGAAACCTTTATGTGTTTTATAAGAAAAACTTAGTGACACAAGTCTGATTGCATCACTGGCTTGTTCAAAACTGCACCAAGGGAAGAGACGTTCTTTGTAGCTCCACAAAGTAAAATAGCTTGCCTCATCAGCAGAAAGCTCTCATAGAGCAACAAAAGCCTATGGCAGACAGCTATGAAAAATCTTACAGTTCCTTACTTCCATATTTTTGCCATTAATGAAAAAACAGGTTTACAGTATAGAATTGAATAGTTTAATCATAGACTGTATAAGCAAAAAAACCCAACCTCCTTAATTCAAAGAGGCTTACTGTATTTATTTAAAAATCCACAATTAATTTACCATTTGTTCATTTTTTAAAACTATTAGGATTATTTTTCTTTCTTCCCTTAATAGTGTGTATCTATGTATGTGTGTGCATATATATTAAAATAAAAGCATCACTGCTTGTCCAAATGTGTATGTTGTAGCTAAGGCTGGTGCTTAGTAGTCTCAGAGTACTACTTCAAGATCAGTTGGACTTGTAATTTTTTTATACATTAATAAAAATGAAGTAGATTCTCTGTATAATCAGGATAAATCCACTGAATTCATCTGAGTTTTCTGATTACATGAGCTTTGCCTGTTTTACTAAAGAGAAAAACTGAGCAGAGACTGGATAGCAAAAAGTGGAAGAAGGCAGGTGGGACAAAATGAAAATGTCCTGCATTCACTTTGAATATCAAATATAAACCAGCAGAAAGTCGAGTCAGGAAATCATGCTCCCTGACCTAACCTTGGAATGCAGAATATGGGGAAAATGCAAAAATGGCCTAGGAATTTCTCTGGGCTATATCATTTTGAGAGACCAATCTGCATGTATACACAGCACGTAATTTTTATACATAATTTTCAGGTGTGGTGAAACAACTCAGCTAAGAAAGCAGGCTAAAAGACTTACTTGAAAAAGAGATCTTCAAATTAAGCTTAATCTCTGTTTGCTTAAACTCTGTTTAAACTGAGTATGTCTGTAAAGCTGAGCACAGATTTAAGTGTTTTGTCAAATGGAAAGAGACTTGCATGTGTTTAAATGTTCTGATCTGCCGTGATCTACTGAGTACTACTCTTACCTCTATTCCTGAATCCAATAAAAACATGGTCTGTTAGGTTGGAGATGTAGGGTCAAAGATGTCTGACTTTATTGTCTTATGTTCTCTTCACAATCTGTAGCACTAGGTTAAAAAGTAGAAATGGAAACCTGGTGAAGTGTGTGGTATTCCTATAAACTGCTGCCCTCAACACTTCTCAACTAAATTATCATCATCAAACGTCAATATTTACAGAGCTGAGTACAAAATAACTTACTGAGTGAAGACGGAATAATTTAATACCCATCTTCAGCCTCTTTGACATTTAAATCCTTCTCTGAAAATTTAGGGAGCTGAAGCTTGACATGGGCAAATGGTCCTGCTGAATTGCTTGGAGAAATGAGATGGAGGGTTGACATGTTATTGAGAGTACATTTACAAGAAACTTGAAAAATTATAATAATTTGAAGTATGGATGAATCATACTATTACTTCAGATTTTAAACTGATAAAATGATAGCCTGTATTGAATGTTCCCCCTCTGTCTTTGTGTGTGTTGTATGTATGTATGTGTATATGTACATATGTAAAATGCAGTACACATGTAACATGGCAAGGGGGTTGGACTTAGATGATCTTTAAGGTCCCTTCCAACCCAAACCATTCTGTGATTCTGTGTAGTAGTGTCTGTCTGTGTGTGTGTCTACACACACCAGATGAAATGTATGTAGTCTAAGAAAGGTCAAGTATTGAAACCAATGATGATTGCTTTGCAAAAGTAACAACTGGCAGAAGTATTAATAATTTGTGGAGTACATAATTTAGTTATTCATTTACTTTTGACCTTTGGAAGTAAGAAATAGTGGTTATTCTGAAGATGCGCATCTTTTTATATTTAATGGTAACATGTTCCAGATTCAACAGGAGAAAAAGCTCAGTTAGGAGCAAGATATTTAGAGTCTTTTATTAGAAGTAACTGATTCAAGTGGGGACACATATTGCAAAATGTGGTAATTTCACTGCCTCCCAGTCTTGCTTGTAGCTGCTGTTGATCATTAAAATTTATAACAAATTTCACAGCTGCTGTTGAGGTAACTAAGGTAATAGCCTGTGTCAAGCTGTAATTGGACTCTCCCTGTCATCTTCACTTGCAACACTTTTAATTCTGTTAAACATTATTAAACTTGTGACACCCTGTGGCAGTGATGAGCTATTGCATATTCTGTATTGCTGCAAAAGACCCTTCTTTGGTAATTATTTTGTAAAACAGCTGTTAGCAATAATTGTTGTACTATCAACTAATCAAGTAAGGTAGCTAAGACAGTGTTGTTTGGACTTCAAAGTCATTATACTTACAGTGCTCTTTGGGGATCTGTGAAGGAGATTGTTACAGCCACTTAAGTCGTAAGTTGGCAGACACTAGAGGACGGGTCCATGTGGACAACTCTTACCACATCTTGAAATATTCACCATAATGTTCGCACATCTCCACTATAAAGTAGTGTTTCCCCACAAAACCATGTTTTGCTGAAGCAAGTTAGTTTGTGAAAGCATTGTGTCCTCATCTGCTGATAACTGTTTACTGGTGATGTAATGATTTTGCTTTATATCACACCCAATAGAAATGGGAATGGATGCACTTTTAGTGCCTCCATGGTTAAACCCTGGTGTTCTGATACAATGTGGTAAAATATTTGACATATTTTGCCAATAAATATTTAGTTTGGACAGAGGACAGATAAACATTGAAATTTTATTTATGTATCTACATGCACACAGATACATATATACGCTTATATGTGTGCTTTTAGGAGCTGGGGCAACAGTTGTGCCCCAATACTTGTATGGGGCAACATAAGAGTAAGTGGGCTTCTGAAGTCGCAGATGCTTACAGTTTCCAGGTAACTCCAGTGACCTTGCTGATTCGTAAGGTTATGCAACCTTTTTCTTTACAAGCCTGTTTCCAGTTGTTCACAAGTGTCAAAACGTAACTGCTCACTCTGAAATTCTCTGTGCTAGTAGTCAGCCTTAGGCTGTATTTTTCTGAAACTGTTCAGTGAAGATGAAACAGGCACTTTCAGGGAAGTGTCTTAGGTGCAGGAGGCAGGAATGGGGCAGACTCAGATCAGGAGATGGATAAAACCAGGTGCTGAGGTGGTAGCTGCAGGGTTGGTAAAGGAGAAACTGAACAGCTGAGGGACTTGGCAGTGGGGATGGGGCAGTAACTGGGGAAGGACAGCGTCTGCTGAGTCTGGGTTCTGGGAAGCCTGGTCTTTGGATGTTCCTTTGCTGTCTGTAAAATATGAGGTGAGGGGTTTTATTCCCCTAGGTCAATCAAGATAAGATCTTGTTGAATCTGCCAATTACTTTCTCAGCTCAAACAGTGGAGGCACATGGTATGGTGATAAATCAGTGTAGTTACAGAGTAAAGATGGTGCTATGTAAGAGAACTGGGAGAGTTTTGTGTTTTTTAGATTGCTGAAACAATTGAAAGAAGCTTGAATGTCCATATCACTACATTATATACGTAAGAAGGAGGGCTAAGTTATGACTGAATGTCCTGGGTTTGAGTGAGTGGTGGGTTTTTTTTTGGTAGAGGGGAGGGGACTGCACTGTTGGCCCCCTGTGAGAAGCTTCTTGAAGCTCCCTCAGCTCCAAGTCAGCCCCACCTCTGCACCAAGGCCAACCCAATCAGCTGCACCTCTACAATAGCATATTTAAGAAGGGAACTGGTGAAGAAGAGTTGGACTTGTGAAGAGGAGTTGTGGTAGCTGCTTGAACACCAAGGTCAGTGGAGGAATGGAGGAAGAAAGGAGGGAGGAGATGTGCTGGAGCAGAGACCCCCCTGTATCCTGTGGTGAGATGGCAGGGCAGCCCCCCCTGCCACCCATGAAGGTCTGTGGTGGAGCAGACACTTGATTTACAGCCTATGAGGGGCCTCATATGGCCATTTAAGGTGGCTGTGCCCAAAGAAGGTCAGAGCCTTGGAAAAAGAAGCCCCTGCTGTTGTAGTTCGGCGCTGGGAGGATTGCAGCATGCAGGGGTGTGCCTATGCTGGAGCAGCTCAGGAAGGGCTGCAGACCATGGGAGGGACTCAAGTCAGAGAAAGTTGATGTCCCATAGCGGAACAGCTAGGGAAACACTACAGCCTGTGAGAGGGACTCACATCAGAGAAAGTTTGTGGAGGACTGTCTCCTGTAACAGGGGGACCATGATGGAGCAGGGGGAACAAGTTCCAGAATCTTCCCCCCATCAAAGATGGAAGAAGCAGCAGCACTGGCTGCCCTCCCCATTCCCTGCCCCTGTGCCACTGGGGGGAGGAGGTAGAGATATGGGGAGCAGAGCTGAGCCCGAGGAGGGGTGGGGGGAAGGTGTTCTCAAGATGTGGTAACACTTTTCACTGTCCTACTTGGTTAAGTGTTGTTCTTAGTGTCTGTAATAAATGTATGTTCTTTTTTCCCTTCCGCTAACAAGTCTGCCTTTTGCCTGTGACCATAATGGGTGATTTGCCTGTCCTGGTCCTTTATTGAATCCTAAACCTGGCTTATTTTCCCCTTTTTATTCCTGGGCAGGAAGCGGGGAGTGAGTAGCTATGTGGTGCTCAGTTGACTTCTCAGCTCAAATGATGACACTGAACTAGTAGTTACAATTTGGGCAGTTTTTTGAGTCCTTGATTTTGTGGCATTAATGTTCAAACACTGTTTAAAAATCATGCCACTAGAAGGATAAATAACAGGTACAGTATGAAATGTAGTGAGTAGAAAAGTGAAGTAGTCCACTTACTAGAAATTGAGGGCAAAGATTGAATTAATTGAGGTGGGCTTTTTTAAAAAAAGAAAACAAAATGCTGAGCAGTTGAGAAGATGACACTAAACAAAACTTCCAGCACAATTCTTGATCTTAGTTGTCATTTTCCTAGGGAGAAGTTGGGCAGCTCTGAATGTTAAAGGATAAAGTCCTCTCTAAAGTGTATCAATGTAGAAAGAAAAAAATGAAGTAGCAAAGGTAGTTGCATCACATGAAAAATGGATCTAGAGTATGACTTCTTGTTTGAAAATTTGAACAATGAAATTGATAACAACAGTGCAAAGAAGGAAGTATGGAGTAGAATTCATGTAAAAAGAGAAGGAGCTGGGTCTGAGTCATTTCACCTGTAAGAAGATGGGTAGGCATCCAGGAGTGGCTATCAGAGGTTGGGACTGAGCTGTGTATTGAATTAGTTAAGATTAGTGGCAGAATGGTACTTTGTGCATCATCAGTATACCATGATAGTTGAAGACATATTAGACAAAGAGTAGCTCAAGCATTAACTAAAAAAGTGTGGAGGGACATGGTAATTCGTTAGTGACAGAGAAGTGTCCACCTTGCCTGTCCTGGACAGACCTCACCAAGTGGGCTGCAGGCAGTAGCCTGCCACTGATGGCGACTCACTTTGCAGATAGTACTGAGCAAGGCATCTCAAACTCTGAGACTTTTCCAAGCTCTGCAACTTAACCTTTGCTTACAGAACAGCCATTAAATATGTAGCTTTTTATTGCTTCGTACCTTGTCCACCTATCCTGTTTTGACAAAAATGTTAATACATCATTGATATGAAAATAATTGTGTGATAAAACCAGTATTTAGGAACAAAGGCCACTTCACATTAAGACATAATTAAGAATACCTTCTAGTTGGTTGTGTATCTTTGCTTCCTTTTGGGGGTATGATTTATATCTCCCAAAAGTAACCAGTCTATTAAAAAGCACATTTTTCTTTGAAGAGTACTTTGTTATGATAATTACATTCTGTTTCTAGTTCTGGCAGCTTAATGCTTTTTATTGTAGCATCACACTACAAACCTGCATTTTCCATGTGTTATTACACTGTTTTAGACAAAAGACAATTTCAGGCTATGATCAGATGCCTGCATAAGAGAATCTAAGTGTTCAAATCAAATGAGAAGACAGATTCCAGTTGTTAAACACTATACTTACAAATCCTTTGTTCTGTTGTTAGCTGTGTTCAGTCTTTCATTTGGTCCTTCCAGTTAAAGATTTGTGACCAACTCCATTAAGTTGTTGATTCTCCTTGTCCCTAAGGCAAAAGTTGTAGGTTAGGCCTGCTACACTAAAAGAAGACTTTTGGGAGCCTCATTTGTTGCTTTTTCATCCTGACTGTAGATAGATTTAATTGTCTTTAGGATTACTTGTCTCATGAGCAGAGGAGCATATTCTGTGCCAGGGATATGGAGATTCTTCATTACAGTGATGTTCCCATCTTACATGGTTAACACAACTGACAATCATTTTTTCTGTTGACACATGCAGAAGGATGAGAGGATTTTACCATTTTTCTTCCTAAATATCATTTTATCAATGATAGTAGGTACTTATAGGTGCATTCGCTTATGTTATAGCTGTGGTTTGTCGACTTTTTCATGAGCCATCTTGATCATATAAGGAATTCCTCAGATCTGATGAAAACAGAGGGTGACTGAAGAGCAGTTGCTCTGAATGTAACATTAAAATATCAGTTAGACAAATTAAGATAAAAGGATGGTTGGTACCTGCAGGGCAGAGGGACATGTTGACAGGGTAAGTGTTATTGGCCAGCTTTGATCAGAGAAGCAAACAGTGAGTTACACCTATGGGTAACACAAGCATACGTGTGTGGAGGACTGTAAGAGTCATAAGACCAGTGTTGATATCAACATTGTTCTATTTACTGTGTAGTAAAACTATAAATTTTAGTTTGCAAGCTCGCCTTCTGGAAATATTTTGTAAGTCTTATTTGAAAGTTAAGACTGAAAGGTCAGAGACAGAGGGGTTCTGATTTGGGTTTTTTTGTTTTGAGAAATGGCCTGCTGACAACTCTCTGTTTCTGTTTTCATTTGTGCAAGTTCATTTTGCTCTACATTAGTTGGTGGTTTTATTTATGGTCTCCATTAAATAATTTTTTGCATCTGATGTGTACTCATATAGGAAATGCAAACTATGAGTTTTTATTGGGAGGCATTTGCAGTGATTATTGTGGAGACAGCAACAAGGATGGTTAATTCTTGCAAGGTCTTGCTCCATTCCACAAACCACTGGAGATTTGCTACCGATAATGAGTTAGGTAAGTCTGAAGAAATCATAAGAATGAGGTTTGGAAAACATACCTTCCGTTATACACCCTTTTCCAAGTATGTATTGGTTCTTCTCTGACGCTTTTTGCCTTGTATTGTTTCCAGCATGGGGCAGTTTGACAGGCAGGGACACGTTTGCAGGAAGGATGTGAGGCAGAAATCTTCATGTATAGCCGGAGGTTACTGCACGGTGTCTTGTGTCCTGTTTGAAGACAAGATCTTTTCCTGCTGGGAGTACTTTTGTTGGGCAAAGCTTATCCTCGAGCTGGTTAGGGTATGAGTGGCTCTACTGAGAGCAGAAGTGATGGTTTTATGTAGGCAAGTGCGTTGGGCTGCGGGCTCTTTGCTTGTGGTAGCAAGGTGTTACATTTTGCCTGTCTATTGTGGTGCCTAGGAAGCTGACCTTAGAGCAGGATTGTATCAGAGGGTGATTTGGTGGAGGCAGGAGGTTGATGTCTTTGCAGTAGAAATCAATGAGGAAGTTTGTGGTTTTGATTCAGATGATGGAGAAAGTAATTTTGCGTGTTCTGGTGATTGTGTAATTTTGCTAGTGCTGTTACTTAGCCATTCTTGAGGTCGTCCATCAAGAAGTGGCATATTGCAGGTTTGTTCTGGGGTCTGTGGTTTGAAGAAGATGACAATTGTTAATCTTTGATTGGGCTACTGATTTCTGTGCCTTTAGGGTGTGTGGAAAATGGCTTTTGCATATGTGATAATAAAAGAGGACAACTGCTTGGCAGTAAGTCTTTGGCAACTCCTACCTCATGAGTTGCACTCATGTACTAGTGCAGTGGAAATCATAAAGTGACGCCTGATTTTCTGAGCTCTGCTGGTGGAAAGCTGTGTAGCAGTTCATTTTATTAAAATCTGAAATTACAAAGAAAAAAATATTAATAAACTGCAATGCATTTCCCATCAGTTGCATACTGTGTTCTTGTTTGAAATATCTTTAGTGTATTTCCTTTCTTGCTAACTCTGAAGATCCACATTTTGTTTCCTGTCTATCCAGGGAAAGTTAGCTCAAGTTGCAAACCTTCTCGTACTTCTAGGATTGCTTTCCAATTAATCAGTATTGAACAAGATTATGGGCACTGATTCTGCTATTGTTTAGTTTCAGGCATGAAGTAACCTCTAGTAAAAATTTAAATATTGATAACTGTGAAGCTCAGAACAGGTGAACACTGTTAACTGATATTTTACTTTTTTTCCAGCTATCAAATTGGATTCATGCTTATGGCTTTAGATTAAGTATTGATTTTTTTTTTTTAATTACTTTGTAAATAGCTGTTCGAGTTGAGCTTTTCTGAAGCCTTTTGTGAGCGTCTAAAGATTAATAATCACAGAAATTTTTAAAATAGCTAGCTGGCTTATTTCTAGCATGCTTTCTTTTGCAGATGGCTTTTGAAAGCACTCTGTGTTTAAAACCCTAGCATGGATTTAGAATGGCTTTGAAATAGTTTTCAAGGTGGCAGAATAGAAAGAGTGTGACATGACTACTTAATCTCTAGCTGGGGCCAAGGGTTCTTTTTACATAATCCCATCATTCTTACAATATGTTAATGGAGTGGATGGAGTAACTGACCAATGGTTGCAAAAAAAAATTTACAATAAACCAGTCCTCCATAATTTGGGACTGTGGTATACAAGAATTTGTTTTTGAGGAGCCTTGTTATTGGTGAATTTACACTTGTCCGTTTTTTAAATTATTATTTCCTTTTTTATTATTATTACAGATCACATTTAGGCTAATATTGTCTTAAATGTGAAAAAAAAAATATAGCATCATATATAGCTATATATATAACATATATATATAGCATTCATGTTCCTTCCACTAACTTTTACAACCTGGTAGCATAAAGTGAACTGTCAACAGGCTGTAAAATCAGAATACATATTTCTTTAAATAGTGTGTTGCATCTGCTATTCCATCATAAACAAAACAAAATACTTATTTTCGAGTGTAATTGCGACTATAAGCTGAAATGTAAAATAGTTAATTCTACAAATTTGTACACTGGCATTCCCTTTAGTTGTGTTTCATAAATGTTTGGTTTGGTACAAAAGTCTATACTGCAGTTTTCACCATACCTCAGTCTTACCTCACTTTAATAAAAGTTTGTTTTTATAGATCATTTCTGTGAATCTAAGTCAAGATCAGTATGTTGAAAATTGTTTAAGGAAAAGAAATCCACCTGAACCTTAAAAATCAATTCTACAAAGGTGATTGAGTTTTTGCTTTTCCTTTAAAGATCAAACTTCCTGTAATAATTCCCATATAATCCCTGTGTAGTTAAACAGCACAGTAGTCATAACATGCTTGAAATGTATGCAAGGCATCAGCCCAAAAGTTTAACTCTTAATAACAGAAGGATCAAAGGACTTCACTGACACAATTTTATTTTAAAATAAAACATGATACAGACATAAATGTTAGGCTGAGTAAAAGGCTTTTATAGCATGCATTTTGGACATTTTATATTTTAGGTTAAAACCAATTCTCCTTGTCTCAGCCACAGAAAGAAATCTCACACACCTTCATTGTCCTAAAACAAAGGCTGCTGTTTCAGTTTGTTCACCAGTTGATGGGTCTGCGCTGGAGAACCATGTTTCTGAGAAAAAGAGATGATCTGTGACATGCAGTTTCTTTACATCTGTGCAAAAATAGTATGTTTGAAAATGTGCTTTGATGTCTTAAATACTCCTAAGGGAGGGATCTTCTATGTTTTTAACTTGCAATGTAACTCAGAATAATTAAGTAAACTTCCTTTGAAAGTAACTATGTTGCTGTAGGGTACTGAAAATAATGGAAGCGACAATATCCCATTAGTAATTTGAGTGAATTACAAAGACAGCTCAATGGTTTTTTCCTGTACTGAAATTTGTCTTTAGAGAGCCAGTTGTGTGGGCTTACACAGTTGACTTCTGGTCTTTAGACAACTCCTGCTAAGATGAACTAAATCACAAATCTACTTAAAGAAACTTGACTTTAACAAGTGTCCTTTTTTGGTTCGTTTTAAGTGAGATGCTATGTTTGTAGGAAGTTTGAGTTCCCTTCTTACAAGGTGTTGTTCTGAAATGTCAAATTATGAAATGACTTCTGCTGTGGTGAGGTATATTTTGTCCTGATTCTTAGAGATTTTAAATTTCTAGAAGTTTACTGCTTCATTAAAGTAGACCTGCTTTCTTTTTCAAGCTAATGCAGTGTCAAGTTTACACTTTAATATTTAAATTAAATACTTGCTATCAAGCATTCAGAAAGCCAGCTTTCAGTATTGAAGGTGGGAGCTGATTCATCAGTGTGGAAATTCACTTTACTGTTGATGGCAAGCAGAATATTTTTTTCTCTGTTTTACAAAAGAATACATCACATATGCAGTGTGATTAATGGGCAGATTTTGTAGTTTAGTAAGTTTTTATTCTGCTAAAGCACAGCATATTATTCTCATAAAAAGTGGTTGTATGTGAAAGTAGTCTTACCAGTTCCCAGGTATTTGCAAGGAAGGGATGAAAGGATGTGAATCACTTGGAGTTCTTTATTTGAAACAATACTGTGGTTTTCAGTACTGACAAACATACACAGTGGTATCTGTCAGGCACATGAGTCTGATTTTTATTTTTTTAATTTTCCAAGCTGGGTCTTTATCTGCCTGGCAGTTTTCCTTTCCTAGTGAAAAATAGCTATTATTCTTCACTCAACTTAGCTTTCTATATTCTTCAGAGGCAGGGACACTGGTGTGTATCCACCAGAACTAATTTTTCAGTAGTTTGTTTTTTTTTTTTTTCCCTCTTGCAGGAGACTAAAAATGTGTTGAGTTCGTTCAGGGGAGGCACTGTGCCTGTGAGGTGGGCTGCTTCTCTGGCTCCTCTTCTACTGAGCCCCATTCAGTGCAGAGCCCCTCTCCCCCCACCTTGGGCAGTTAGCCTCACGCTTCTGCCCATCCTCATTGCCTGTGTCCAGGCAAGACCATCTCCCGCCTAACTCTCATCTGGGATTTGGAAAGCCTTAAGCGTGCAGGAGGAGGGACCTTTTCACTTCTTATGGTATCTCTTACTAATGGATTAAAGCCTGGCTCAATCAGTCCCTGGGAGGTTTCCTCCCTCCTTGTTTTATAAACAAAACATCCTGGGATGGTTACAAGAATAACTTTTTATATGCCTGTTCACAAATTTAGGAGAAACAGCAAATGCCATGAGACCTTCAATTATAAATGAGAGAGCCGATTGGACAACTAATTGCTTGGGAGGAATGGAATTAATAAAATACTAAAAATACATTACAGTGTTTCTGATACACAGTATTTGCCTGCATCAACTGAGAACTGCTAGTAGACTGGGAACTGCTGGTTTCCTCTCACAGGACAGGAGAACAATCCAAGTGAGGCCTGCAGTGCATATAAAAATCTGCTGTTCTGCCACAGCTGAAACCACTGGCATGAGAAAAGTGGGGTGAGCTCTCACTGTTCACCTGCACAGGCCAGTTTCCACATTTCCATGGGACTCATGGAAGTGTGCTGCTCAAAACCAAATTCTTGTCTGCAAGGAATGCCTTCTTTACTGTGCCACTATGTATGAAGTTCAATCTTACTTGAATTTTTAAAAAAATTAATATTTCAGGCAGGATAGTAGGCTGGTTTGATAGCTTTTTAAAATCATTCAGATTTTAATTAGTCAAGCTATACAGTCGTTTGAAGAGTAATTCACAGTTGGTGACTGGGCCCTTAGAAGCTGCTAAAACATGCTGGCTTTTTTGTAACGTTAGTAATGGAAACTAAATTAATCCAGAAAGATATATTTTAATTTTTCAATATAATATTTAATATATAGGACATATAAAAAGAGATTTTGTGTTCAATATAACAGACACATATAAATTTATTTTCCTTTCTCTTAAGGGGACTTTTTAGTATCCCAACACAGTATGTTACTGTTTTTCTAGTATGTCAAAAAAAGGTGCAGCAACTTTTCCATAGTTAACAGAAATGACTTTCCACTTGAAGTGACCAGAAATTTCAGCTCCTTCAGGGTAAATGACAATGAACTGGCCTCAGCTGAGTTCAACTTTAACTTCCTCTCAGAGTGGAAGGAAATTGTGTTTCACAAGAAAGCCACAAAAGCTTGAATCATTTTAGCAACAGAAACAGTATTTCTGTATTCAAAACTGATTTTCCTAAATTATTTTGTGATAAATGAAAGATATGTAAATTGTTATACCAAACATTATTTCAGTCTGATGTCATATTATCAGTCCATCTAGTTACATTAGGAATATCCATGTAATACGCTTTTCTAGCGCTGATTAAGCTATGTTGTTGTTTAATGGGCTGTTTTCTTCTCATCCCACTACTTATCCAGGGTTTTTAATCCCTCTTAAATTTTCTCTCCAGCTATTTTTCTACTAATGAGCTAAATATCTGTTTCAGTTTGAACACGGTGGGTACATTTCTATAAGATTATTATGTTGGAATTGGTTATATTCTTGCTTTCATGTTAAAGAAATAAAATCAAGTAGTAATTTCAGATTAAATTCTTTGCATTTTGACTTGTGTACTTTGCCAATCCAGGACACAACTGTTGAGTTTGTTAGTTTGAATGTCTGCAACTAAAAATGAAAACTGAGGCACCTCAACTCTATGGGCTCTTTTAAAAACTCAGCAGTGTGTGTTGAATTCTGAGATTTCAAAATATTACACAGATATTATGTTCTGTAATAGGGAAGTTGAGATAAAGCTTTAGAAACCTTGCTTGGAAAAGTCAGGTGACAGGATAGCTCCCTTCATTTCCTAAGCAGGAAGATGGATAAAGAAAAAAATCATCATAGTGCAGGGTCTGGGCATTGTAAAGGCTTGTGCAGATAATGTGTAACATGAAACTGTTTCATTTGTATTCACAGAGAAATCCAGAGGTAATCAAAACTACTAACACAATGAGTTTTGTTAAATTTATTAGAAAAAAAGAGTAAGAGCACTTAAGACTGCTTTGAAGTTTTCCTTGAACACGCTGTAGCATCATGATAGCCATCAGGTGTAATTGGGACAAAAGGGACTTTGATCTTCTTGCCTTTCCAGAGCAGACCACCTTTTGAGGCAGGATCCCAGCTCTTCTAGCTAACAGATGCTCAGAGAAGGGATTAGCTTCAAATTTATTTCCAGATTGTGCTTTTTTATTTCAGACTTTGGGCATTTTAACTGTATTGCCAGTTTTGTCATTAAAGACTTAACTCTTTGCTAAAATAAGATTTATGATTTTCTGCTTTAGTTGAACAACAATTTAATAAAGAAACTGTTCTTAGAGAAACATAATATATGACTGATGATGTAGCAGAATCACTTCAGTATAGAAAAGCTGAAATAGCTGTCTGACATATTGTATGTCCACTCCCAAAATACTATATGCAAAACTCAGCAAAATTGATTTTCACATTCTCAGCGTTCGTGCTTTTGATCATATCTATCACAAACCGTCTGCTGTTACCTTTCCTATCACAGAGTGAAATTTCCTTTGTTGCAACATATGAGAAATGTTTGCTTTCCTTTCTGCTGCATTAAAATATTCAAGCAATGACCTGCCAGTGTCTTATAATATATATTCCACTACATGAAGGGTTCCCAAAATTCATACCATTGGAAACTAAGATACCAGTGGCCTTAGGAGGAGTGTCTGGCTTTGTACTGCTCTGTGGGCATCTGCAGCAGGGACTTGTTACTTTATCCCATCAGCATCCTACCCTCCAGACCCAGAATTACGAACTCATGCACCTCTACTTACCCTGATTTGTTGATGGGTGGTAACTGCCAGTGTGAAAAAAACTTTGGCTATGTGCTTCAAATGGTCCATCTACCACTTCTGCTGTACTCAAGGGCTGAGTAGTATGTTGAGTAAATTGAGTTAATTCAGCATTTAAACATTCTACCTTGACGCCAACAAATTTTGAATATACAGCTCACCATTTTCTGTTAAACATCTCACTCCCTAGCACTGCCATAAGTTGTATGTAGATGAAAAGAATCTTATTGTAGTACATCTCCTTCTGAAAACGTCCCCTGATACCACTTTTGGTAGCTGATCTTTTTTTCCTCCTTGGCAGGTTTCCTTTACCCTAGTCACTTCTTACATCATATATTGTGAGGGTTATCTGAGATTTATTTTCAAGTAGTGATATAATTAGAATTTGTGAAGTATTGTTTACTCTTCCAGATAAAGTTCTTTGAAATACAGTTTGAAAGCTATAGTGTCACGATTTGTTAATGTGTTTAAATAGTGAAATGTTTATTACATTTTAAGTAGCAATTTGTTGCAGAGTCAAAGCACCTTTTCCATAGATAATGCAGAAACTCTATAGCATTCATTTCTATCTCCTATGACTGTGAAGAAAGTCTCCAAATATAAACATAAGCAGTGTTCTGCTTATCTTTCATTTTTCTAGATTTTCTGAAAGCATAAATCTGCAGGAATGCTTGGTCTCTTTTAGGCATTTAAATGAAGTGCTGAATGCTGAAAATGTAAGTGTGGGTGATAACTATGTGGTTGCTGATCAAAGCAACTAGAGAGAGTGCAAGTCCTGTAATGACTCAGATGATTTTTTGTTACAAAGTCCCCTGGAGCCCTAGGCTTAATCATACAAGATAATTGTGCTTTGAACACATGTAAACTCACCCCATGTTGTCCATTTTTATTTTTTCTTCAGGTGCACCTAGTAGTTCATGAAAAAGATAAGCACAGGTCTAGACTTCATGATCTCAGAGGTCCTTTCCAATCCTGTATGTTCCTAATTTTTTTATTTCTCTCCACTATTAAATTTTTCTTCTTTTTCTCCTTTTGGTAAAAATGCTTCTGAAGGTGGAATGGGGATTTATCTCCCCCCACACTCCTGATCTTATGTAACTGTGCTCCTTTGGTTCTTTGTGGGATTTTGGGTTTTTAAGACAGAGATGTACTTTCAACATGTTATGCTAAACAAAGGAGTTCCTCTCCAGTTTTTCACCCATTATAAGACATTAATTGGCTACAGAAAGCAGTTTAAACACGAGCGTGTCAATCTTAGCTTTGTTCCTTGGGACTTTGGAGGAAGCCATGCTTTCTGCACTATGCTCAGTCTGTCAGATTTTCAAATTTGAAAATGCATTGTCATTATCAAAGATAAGCTAAAAAGCAAGAAAAATACAGTATTCAGTAACCATTATGGAGAACTCTAATACATGTTCTCCAATGAAAGCACACTCGAGTAGTAAGTATGCTTTGAAGTTTGGTATACTTCTAGAGTGTCCTGCTAAGTGAGGTGTTTCAAAGACTTTTTTTTTCTTTGCTTTCAACAGCCATCCTATTTAAAGCAGTTGATTCTTTACCAGATAAGCTGTAAATGCCTCTATTTTGGTAGTGACATAGATGTAACAGCAGAATGTTGTCACTGCATTTGCAGACACCATTGGATCATTCTCACTCAATAGCTGGACCTGAAAAAAAAGTCCCTTAAATCAGTCATATGTGAAGCTTGAAATCTGTACAGCTACGTTGCTCATAGTTACAAAATCTCAGTGTGAAACACTGGGTGCTACCCAGTGTCTGCAGTTTGTATGGTTCCTACTACAGCTAAGACAGGGATAAGTCCTGTTGAACAGTGAGCGGTGGTACCACCCCTCTGCCAGTGGGGATCTCTTCCTTTCACTGCCCAGGCCTCTGGGGTGGTAGTACTCAGCAGGACGCAGTGATTTGCTGTGCAATGGCAGGCTGTAATTGTGTCAATCCACTGACATCTTCAAGTTTGGAAGGACAGCCATCATCAGTGTATTCTGCTGAGATGCATTTTTACAGTGGTGTTAATGGCTCATGTTCACACTTCCAGCTTTGCAGTCAAAAATGAAACATTTAGTCATCTAGCACATTGCTTGGAGTTGCAGCTCATGGCCATGATAGAGTTGTATTTACTCTGAGTTCCAGATGAATGATGTAAAATAATAAAAATGAAGGCAGCTTTTTAGTCAGTGATAGGATATATTTATGACCAAGCATCTGAATTACAAAAAAGCGAATTACCTACTATTTCATTATAAGCAAAATAATCGTAGTGGTCAACATACAATTTTTCATATATTTATTTTAGACTTTTAGAAAACATAGCATGTATATGGCCTTGAAAATAATAGTTAAAAAAAAACAAAAACAAAAAAAAAAAAACAACCCAAACCCAAAGCAAAACAACTTTCAGAAAAATCAAAACTGTATTTTTCTGTGGATAATGAATGTAGGAGTTAGTGCAGGATTTTCTGGTATTTTTTTCTAACTTCGGGATTAGAAAAGCAGAGGATAATGTTAACTCCTGATGTAATTCCTTTGTTTTTTGACCAAACTTATGCATAATTAAGCAGTGCTTGCTCCTCGGACACATCCTTAATTCACACTTCCATAAAGAAAAGCAAAACTAGTTTTTAATGTGGGAGCAGCTTGGAATAGGCATTCCAGTTTTCTTCCCTGCCTGCAGAGCTACAACTGCTGTGATTGCTGTGACCTGGGAATCAGCTGTTGTCTAGTCTTTCTCCTGAGTTACGGCAAGAAAGTGGTAGTGCTTGAGATTTTTATTTTCCTTGACAAAGATTTCCTGCCTTTTCCAGGCAGTTGGAGTTATTCCAGGGGCTTGGAACTAGATGATCTTTAAGGTCTCTTCCAACCCAAACCATTCTGTGATTCTATGTGAGCTCTAGGGTACACATGATAATTATTGCCAACTTCTGTGCTCTATCTAATTTCTTACTATATCTGATTAGGAAGGAGTTAAATCAGACATAGATTTTTCAGAGGATAAATCAAATTTTAGGTGTCCAAATACTATGAGGAGAGAGAGACACCCATCTTTCTCTACTGAAGCCAGGAGGAGTCTATCCAAGTTCTCACTTTTTAGACTGGATCTGGGAATTTATCACAGGCGTGTAGACAGTGATCTGTGAACAGCGTTCTGGGGGCTTTGAGCTAATGACCTGTCCATCATCCAGGATGTACCATGCTTAAATGTTGTTTGACATCCAAAGAGAAATTTAATCTAATCTCAAACTAACTTCTCCCTGTTTGCTGCAGTTGTCAGAAATTACTGGCTCTACCTCCTTTCCTTATACTTAGTTTTCTGAGAAATTAATTTATATCTGTCTTTCTCTAGTGAGGCTTCTGCCTCAGTATGGCTTTCAACTCCTTTTGGGGAATTCTTGCACTTTTATTTAACACCATAAGTAATTTAAAAAGTGGCAGTAATGTAACACTTCAGTGCCCCTGCCAGAGGAATGGTCTTTGCAGTTTGTAAACTGAGAGGGAGTGAAAAGGAGATGTTAACCAGTCAGCTTCTCTGTTCATTGGTGCTCTCTATTATAAAAGATAGTTAGACTTCTCCTGTTTGGAGATAACTTACACTTAGTGGTTTCTGATAAAACACTGAAGTGTTGACTCATATATTCCTGTGTTTAAAAAAAAAAAAAAAAAAAAAAAAAAAACCACCTAACCAAAACCTACTTGAAATTAAAAAAGATGCAGAAGAAAACTGCTTCATCAAATATCAAACAACTGACAAGAATTATAGTCAGACCGCTCAGATTCTGTAGCCATAATGGATTTTTGGCAGAAGTCAGAAGTAATAATTAAAGTAAAAACCTTAAAGTCATTTTATTTTCAGTCTGTTTAAGCACAGGCTGCCATTTCAAATTTCTATAAATAAAATGCACAGTGCATTTAATTTGGGAGTTGATGATTACTATTCTGCAGCATTTCTGTAGTGTAGGTAGAACTAGTATGTTGCCAAATACTGATGCTCCACGGCATTCAGTCTTCAAAGCTAATTCATATCCCACACCATTTTTGTCAGGAAAACAGTACAAGTTTATATCAGGTTTTAGTTTTAACTAGTATTTGTTCTTTTAAAATCATTTTCTTGTAATGCCACAGGAATGGCATTGCAGACATATCATTTATGGTTCTTTAAAACACATCTTTGATCATCTCAAGTGTAACACTACCACAGTGATACTGTTTTATGAAAGAGGAATCAATGGCAAGGAATGGGGATTGGATGGAAGAAATCATGCAAGTTCTGTTAAAGCATTCCCTGAGCTGGTAGCACAGATGAAAACAGGTGCTCCAGCACTGGGAAATATTGCCTGACTTGATGGCCTGAAGAGTAAGTGGCAGGTGCTTCAGCTTTTTTCTTTCATGCTGGAAGAAAAGGGTAATTATCTAGTGATGCTGGAGGCTTTCAGCTACTGGGTGAGTTCAGTAGACTTGCCCCTTGAGGTAGAAAGTGGTAGAGCATCATTTTAACTATGAGTTGTAATTCCACAAGCTTTGAAATGGAAATATTTGTTGCACTAATGCAACGCATAATTCTGCATCAAGATTTCAGAGTTTAAAAATCCATGAGGAAGGGGCAATTTAGGACTTTCTTTAGAAAATGTATGGAAAGACAAGGCTGTATGAGTGCCAGCAATTTATATGATCTATCTGCCCTCCCCACATACACATGCTGAGTTGGTCAATGTCCTGACTTACTGCTGGTGTGAGATGAGCAGAGACTCCTTTAACATTACATCAGTAATATAATTAGGAAGGAAAAGTAAAATCGTTTAAATATTACTAAGAATTGCCTTACAACACACAGTGTTGCTATTTTAAATTCTGATAGTTTTCTTGCAACTAGAATCTGGAAACAGCTGTTGGCAGTATACTCAAATAGGTAGAGTTTGTGGATGTTTGGTGAACCCCTAGTTCCCACCTCAGTCCTCAAGCGTTCACATGAAGCCATGAACCTGTCACAGATCCCAGACAGAGTATTACTGACTATTCAAGACTGAATATTGAACTTCAGGTAAGTGTGATTTGAAGTGGCAGGATTACATTTGGGAAAATAAAAGGGGTTTTTTATGGCAGTTTTTTTTCATGGCAGCTGTATGAAGCTGCTCAGAAGTGTGGAGTGTTCGAAGTAGTCCCAGCAGAGATGGCTTATTGGAAAAATGCAAGTAAGGTGGGCAAAGCTGCCTGATAGATTGCAAAACCATATGATAAATTATACTGATCACATTCATATGGCCCTCATATAAGTAATGTATATTTGTGCGCAGAGATTTATCCTCCCCACCACCTTTTTTTTTGTAGTAAAATTCAGAGCAGTGAATTAGGAACAATACAATCGGATATAAAAGGATTTAGAACTGTTTAGATGACTGGGCCAACAGCTGCCAAATGCGGTTCACTGTGGAAAAATGTAAAATAATTAGTCTGGGAGCAAGAAACCAAAGGAAACACAGTGTGTGCTGCAATGGAACAATCATTCAGCATGCTGACTAGGAAAAGGATTTGAAGGTTATTGTGGAAAAATCATTGAAACCATGAGGCTTGTGCACAGCTGCAAGAAAGTAAGTTACTACGTTGTAT
Source organism: Tyto alba (assembly GCF_018691265.1). Classification (NCBI taxonomy): domain Eukaryota; kingdom Metazoa; phylum Chordata; class Aves; order Strigiformes; family Tytonidae; genus Tyto; species Tyto alba. The sequence goes on along the minus strand of NW_024881282.1, from coordinate 19,977,513 downwards.
CAAAGGGATAAAATACAAAATAAGAGGCGATACAGTTACAGGAGTGTGAGGCTCCATCTGGAATACTATATATAGTATTGGTCACCATGCCACACAAGGAAGATATTGTCTGGGAACAGTAAGAAAGATAATTTTTTTATGTGTAAAGATTAGGGAAGATGATCTACTAAAACAGACATATATCCTTGTCTCTGTACAAGATCAAAAATTAGGAGTAATCTTAAAAATGGGGAAATAGAAATGGACAACTTAGAACTGCATAGTAAGAGTGATAAGGATCTGGAATGAATTATTTCAGAAGGGCTGTTGGTATACAGAGTATACATAAATTCTGTAGATTTCTGAAAGAGAATTAAAGGGAATGACAAACAGTGATAAATCTGTGAGTTTTTAAATTCGAAGTCAGGCACGTTAAGCTGTTTTCCCTTCCCTCCCCTCTTGAAGGTTCGCGACTTGGATGACCACAGTTTTCAGACTTATTACAGCTTGTAACTGAGGCGGGGGGTGCACCGTTTGTATCTATGAATTATGCTTCTCTGTCTGCTAAAAGTGTTTTTAAGTACATTGGGGAGCACCCAAATTATTCATGCTGCGTATTAGGAATAACGTGTTCGTTCTGCCTGTGCTTTTCTGTATTTCAGAGTCCTGTAACTAGAAGTTGTGCTGACTGTCTAGTGCGTCTGTAATGCCATTTCAGGATAATGATGCACTTATACAGTATGCCACAGGTTTGGAAATGTGTTTTAGAGCGTTTGCTGTTTTGTCAACCTTCGTTCTTCTATTAAAAAAAATTAGGAGAGAAAAAGCGAAGCATAGTTTATGTAAGTGGTAAAGTTATAGTTAAGGTGAGAAAATACACTAAAGCAATTAAACTATTTTAAGTAAGAGAACTTCCTATTTTTTTCAGTATTCATCACTTGACTGAGTGGGATGCTCATCTTTCTTGTTTGGGGTTTTTCTGTTGTTTTTTTGTTTGTTTGTTTGTTTTAGTTTTTTTTTTTTTTTTTTTCTTAATGCCTAGCTAGCTGTTGCAGGAGCAGTAAGACACCATGTGAATAATGTAAGGGATAACTCCATAGACTTCAGTTCTGTGGAGAAAATTGTCCCACGGATTTGAACTCAGCTATCTGCATGTTTGGATCTAAACCACATGCAGTGGGTCACTGGATTGATGTTTGAGAAAGTAACTTGTCAAACTTGGTGTAAATTGTTAACTTCTTCTGGGAACCTTTTCCATTTTGATACTCTGCTTTGGAAATTTTGGAGTATTTGTTCCCAGCTGCTTCTCTGTTGTCACACACCTGCAGTGATGAGGACAGTTCTGCTGTAGTCCTTGTGTTCAATGTGCTGTTGTCATTTCTCTCTCAAGGCTTCTGTGGAGGTACAGAACAGAGACCAGCACTCATTATTTGATGTTGTGATTCTACTTTCTAGGTAGATACTCATAAGACTGGAATAGACTACCTCTGAGGCAGGCACTCAAATTCCATATACATTACATACACGTTATTAAGGGAGTGGAGGAGCTCAGAAGGGGAGAAGTGAAGGAGTTATGAAGCCCAGGAGCTTTGTAGACAGCAAAATGAAACCAGTGTGAATGGCAGTAGTGCTGCTGCTGCTAACTCTGAACAGTAATTCAGTGCAAGTTGGAAGGTAGCCTCTCACTAAAGCAAGTCCCTGAGCATCAGATAGTATCTTACTTCTGTGAAAGGCAGCTGACTCTTCCTTCTCAGCTCCCACTGACATCCAGACCACCAAAGAGCCTACCATGCACATACTGCTGACATGTAGCAGCAGTATCTGTGTGCATGTTAAAAGAGATCTTGTGGGGTTACAGAGCTGCTTCATCTATGCAAGTCCTGCTGTGTGTCAGCAAAAACGTGACCAGGTGCTGCTCTGACTGCTGGGGTGTGACAGTGCCTCTTCGCTCACGTTGGCTGGGGTGGAGTGGCATAGGCACAGACACCAATTTGCTTATGGCAAGGCAGATTTAGGTGGCTCCTGACAGCATACAGAAACAGAACTGGAAGGACTTAAAAATTAAATAGCAACCTTGCTATCTGCAGTATAAAGGCCTCTCTTCAGCTTTTCCTTATAAATCATGGTTTCCAGATGTACTTATTACTTCAGTTTTATTTCCCTTTCTATTTCTGTCATCCAAGTCACTAGTGAAAATACTGGTTAGAAGAGGGCTTAGGGCATTTGTGTGATGGCCTACACTGCCAGTGTAATGCTCAAAGATAACCCAAATATATTGCCTTTCTGTGCTTAATGCTGACACAGACATAGACTTTGTATATGTCATGAAGAAGGCTCTTTGTGACATTGTCATCTGTATCATAAGCAAGGTGTCACTTCTGCAGTAAAAAGCTGATTTTAACTTTCCCATAGGCTGAGCAGTTTGCTTCCTAGTGTTGTTTCTCTGCCATGTCAGAAATCTGCTTTTAGTCATCTGACCAGGAGCTGTCAGCAGATTAGTTTGTTAATGGGAAAAATTTGGTGTTGCATATTAAGACAGTCTCGGCAACCAGATCGTATTTACAGTAGTTTCATACACACAAATTTTTCATTTTAGGATTGAGGATAAAGTTAATATAAACCAAATTCCTATTACATTTTTTCCTCTCATTTTTTAAACTAGTGACTTTTAAAATATGAATTTCTAAATACAGGTAGAATCACTTTAAAGTAAGTCATTAAAAACTTTGTGACTTGCCAGAAGCAAAGTCAAGCCAGTGACACATTTTTTTAATAATTCAGTGTCTTTAATGGTATGTAATGATGGGACAGCAAGTCAAGCATGGTCTGAGAGGGAACTTTCTACAACATCTCTCCACAAAAGAAAAACCTGACTTTATTTCAATAAAAGCTATAAACAGAGAAAATTCAAGCATATAGGGGAGACAAAACAAAGGTACTTGTACACAGATCTCCTCTGCCTTCTGTGTCCTTGCAAATGGGTCCTTGCTTTCAGAAATCTTGATGACCAAGAGGTGGCAAGCTCCGCTTCTTCCCTGCTTAGTCCTGAGGAAGGTCCATCCAAAAGGCCATACCTGTGTTGTTTGGCACTACTCAATCTACACTTAAAACCATCTCTGGCCAACAATTTTCTGTATGCAGTCTTGAGCCCCTCTGGGAACATCTTCATGCTGTTGCAGGCACAACACTGAATTAGGACTGCTCCTGTAGATATAATTACCCTGGTGAGTGTGTCCTGATACCTCACAGTGTAGTCAAAGCTTTGCAGAAGTTTGACATAGAGTGGTACTGTGTGGGAGATTCATGCTACTTTACTCATCTACATTTACATACCTTTAGATACCTGAGGAACCTGGTCTTTAAGTCACTGTGGAATCAGTTGGAAGAAACAGTCTCCTGCTAAGGAGCTCTCCAGATAAGATACCAAAAATGTATTCTGTTATTAATACCCCTCCCAATTAGTGTTTGAATTCCAGAATTAATCTAACCCAAAAATGTCTTTTAAAATGTTAATCTATTACTAATTAAATGAAAGAAAACCAGTTTTTCAACCATATTACTTTTGATTCACTTTTGATAACGTCACTTCAGATTGTTTCCAAGAGCTAGAGAAGAGTGGCATACATAACCATTAGACTCAGGTATGAGGGGCTTCAGATGTTACTTTAAAAACAGTTTGGCAATCATAAAACTGCTCTAGCTGAATCACTGAGATCAATGAAGTGTAAGAAAATAGATCAGGTTTGAGTAAAACCATGTATAGTTTAATTTGAAATGTGCAGCTGCAGTTTTGCAGAAAACAAAATATATAGCAAGCACAATGCTTTTATTCAGCCTGAAGTTAAAGCATTTTTTTCCAGCTATCAATTTACAGCTTAAGATAATGGATTTTGGCAGTGTGCAGAGCTATTAAGTAATGTTTATTAAAATGGATAAGAAAGGACTTAAGAAGTGGCCTGTAAAAGAGGATTTTTAAAGGACTGGTTAGTGGAATAAAGAAATAACATTTTCTCCTGTAAGTTAAGTTTTTTGTCCCTGGATAGGTCATTAATGAACAAGATTGTGATGATATCGTCTTATTATTTAGTATAGTTTGTGAAGTGATATGGAAACTGTTCTTATGGAGTTTTTTCACCTCTACTGTGAGGCTGAAAAACTTCAGTGTTAGGCATCTATCCTGGGGAGAGAAATAATCAACTACATTTAAGATTGCCTCAGTCACAAAACTAGCATATAATTTGACATGAACTTGACATTTCCAGGGTCTATTATCCATTGTGCAGTTCTTCACAATAGGCAATAGATGTGTGAAACTCAGTGCCAAAAGTCATTAAAGTCACTAGAAGTTTGCATGTATTCAAGGAGATGTTGGGTAAGTGCCAGAGAGTGATATAACAAGGGGTTGTTAAATACATAGAAACCACATCCAGCTCAGGATGTCCCTGAGCTCAAAATAGATTAATACTGAGAGAATATTTTTATTCCTTCCTAAGCATTTGCTTATGGCCAATACTTAAATTGATGCAGACACACTGCTATTGGATTTTAAGTACAATATCTGACTCATTCAGATGCTCTAACCTTGCAGCCACAGACCATAAGGAAGGACAAAGGATGTTGGATGAGGTGAACCTTTAATCTGACCCAGTGCAGTCATTCCTCCATTCTTCTGAGACCATCTCTGACCAAATTCAGGAAGACATTTAAATGTTTTTTAAATACTTGCAAGATAGAGATAGACATATGTGTGAGTTCAGTTCCAAGCATGAGCTTAAGTCTTACAGTGTATGTGTGCATTAGTTTGTTCTTCTGAGTAGAAGAAGTGCTTCTGAAATCTGTATATCTGCTAACAGGTCACAAAATTGAAATATCCCGACTGGCAAGTCAAGGCTATGGACCACTACAGAGCCTTGGACAAAAAGGTGATAAGGCATTTTTTTGCATTTAGAAGCAGGGTATCTGTGCAACTACTTTAAATGAATATTTTATAATGGAATATGCTTTAATGTCATATAGATCCTCCAAAGATTGACCCATTAAAAAAAATCTGCATATTGCTGAGTTTACCAACTTTTATTGGGGCTCACTTCTCTTTTGCTCTATTTTACATGAGCAGTAAAAATATTAAGACATGATGACATTCAGGCTAACAATGGAGTTTATGCAACCCTGTGTGTCTTCAGTAAGGGGTACCCTGGGACCCTTTTCTTCACTGCAGATGTTCCCCAGCGGTCATCTGCCTAAATTCAGGTGATGGCAAGGAGAGTTTGAACTTGACTGAGCCCATGCCCTAGATCCAGTGGAGACCTAGAAATGTGCATTTCTCTTTCATTGTCTTTCAAAATTAACAAGGTATTTCCTAAGTACAGTGAGAACAACCCTGGAGCTAGTTTCTACCCATCTCATTACTGGCTTCAGTGCTACAGATCCAGAATGAATCTGGGTTTTGTGGATGATGGTAAGTACTAGCTAGAAACTAAGCCATCAATTAGTGTTTTCAAGTCATTAAATTATAGTGGTGGCTAGTGAACCTTCTCCAGCAGAGCAGGGAAAACTAACTTATTTTTAGTTACTACTGTAAACATTTACAAATAGTCAGTATATCTTTGAAAAATGTAGGCATGCCTGAGGTCTTAGGATGTCCAAGAAATTATTTTTTTATTAAGAGAAAAAATGTTGGACAAATGCAGCATTAAATTTGACTCAGTCTGGGTTTTACACAATTCCATCCTTCTTGAATTAAATGCTGTAGTCAAACTATTTCACAAAAGAAGTCTGAAGTAAAGATAATCTTAAAAACTTTGAAGAGGGGGAGGAGAGTTGTATCAGATGGAGTTCTGGACCTCCCAAAGAAATGTAATGTTTGTGCTAATAAGCACAGTCTGCTTCCAAGAACATGGCAGCTTTGATAAATGAAGCAATGCTGATAACTACTGAGGTCTTGAAAAAGAAAATCAGCAGATGCTTGATGACCTGCTTAAATGGTACTACAACCTCTACAAACGCCATTTAAGGTGCAGCCAGAATGACTAAAAACAACTTTATCTGTGGTAGAGAGGAATGTAGCACAAAGAAATGGATGACCTACCAGGTACAGGTTTTTGCTAGATTCAGATGCTGCAGGGAAGAAAATTGTAGTGCTGCATTGTGACCTTGCAGTCATGCTGAAGGTGCAGCAGTGATGGACGTTGAAGGGAGTATTGAGAAAACATACTTAAACTTGCATTATAGAGGGAAAGTTCAAAATTAGATGATGGAATTTATAAACACTAGTAAAAAATGAAGGGTTGTTACAACTCTGCTGTAATCAGGAATACACTGGTTTTATGCTCTGTAATGGCTCCAATTAAGATTTGTCAGTGTTACCTTATTCACAGTGGTTCATACTGAATTAATTTCAACTTTCAGGATAACTGTTATTGAAACTACTGAATGTAAAAGGGATCTATGTAATTTCTCTGATGTAAATTTAATATCCTGGACAATCATCTCCTTGATGCCCAATTTAGAAATAGCAAGATATTTTCTCTTTTCAAATAAAATGTGGATAAATTTAATGAATTTAATGAATTCAAGCTTCTGTTACCTTCTGCTGGTGTCTTAACTTTGTCTCATCTTTTCAGCTTTCTGTGGTTTTTCTGTTAAAGGCTGTCAAAAATTGATTTTAGAAGTTCTGATTGACACAGCAATGTGTTGGAACTTTTAAGATCATTCTTACCAATTTTGAGTGTGATGGATTTTGCAATCTATTGAAAACATAAGATACTACACAAATCTTTGATTAAATAATGTGTGCTTAGTTCAAAGTAAATATGTTGATTTGAATAAGCAGAATTCTGGATTTCTGAATTCTTATTTCAAGTATTTTGAATTTATTGTGGATGTTTTAGTTTTAGAAGAGAATGTCGATGAAAATGTTTAATCAGTAAATGGGAACATCAGGTATTTATTTTAGGTTAAACTTTCACTGTGGTTTCTGTTTTTCTGAACAAGTGGCACAGCAGAACTGTCTTAGCTATCTCTCTTCATCCAGTCTTTCCATGTGTAATCTCTGTGTCAAATTAAAATGCTTTAGAAGAAAAATTCTGTATAGGTAGAAAGTTTAAAAAAATAAGCAAGTCTATGAAAAATACGTCTGGTCATTGGAAAATATACTGTGTTTTAAGACATTCAGGTTTTACACATAACATTGTCACAAGATCAGTGACTCCTACAGAAAACAAATCATTTGTTTAGAAGTAAAGTCAGCAGCTTTATGGAGAAATAAATATAATTTTACAACTTAATTACAGTATAAACATTTCTTGTAGTCACAATGACTTTGTTGTTATTGTTGTATTAATCTTACAGGACATATGGATGTTTGTTTTGGTACCTCCTGGGACCTGCTAAATCCTCTGAGCATAACTCTGACCACTCTTCTGAAGAGCTTAACCTGTTAGCCATTTTTCATCTATGTAACTAAACCTTTAATAAATAAACTAAAAAAAAAAAAAAGACAGGAAAGCTTTGAAGAGATTCCGTTTTCTTTCTTCTACATGTTGTTATTCTCTGATTAATTTACCACAGTGGTAGTTTTATCTAATAGTGTTAGTTCACTGTATTTAAAAGTGAAGAATTTCACACTTCCCAGATGCTGTCGAAGGCTTTGGGAGGGTTGTTGGTGGTAGTCTGTTCTATGGCAACCTAATCAGTTACCTCCCCATCACTTATGACACCTTTTTAAGTACCAGGCTCTCTGAGAACTGAGAAAACATCTTGGTGTAACACAGGTAATAATGGGGTTTAAAATCTGATAGACTTTCTGTAAAGTAAAGAGTGTGTATTGTGATGGATTCAGCTAAGTATTTATTTTGTTTTCAGTTTGGTTGCTTATGCAGAAGAATCTGGAACATATCAGTCTTTCTTTTCCCCCCAACTCTCTGGTTTCATTTTGCCATTTGCATGTGTCTTTAACTTGGAAAATTTTGTTATACAAGGGGTTGGAGAAGAGCTTAGAAAACTTTATTTTGACACTTTCCAGGGGGGTTGACGGGGGAGTTTTGGGGGGAGCAGTAATGTGGTTAGCTCTGTAATGTTCACATTATCACAGAAGGAAATTTTCTGAAGACAGTTTTCCTTTCTTTCCAACAATCTGTCACATCTAGGATTCTTATATATTTGTTCTTAAGTGAATAATATTTTTTGAGTATTGCCTACTATTTGGGCTCTTCTTTATTTTAAACAGTGATTATTTTTTTTTTTTTCCATTTCAGATTATTTATAGCAAGCACTTGTGTAATGGCATGCCTCTTCTGTTTTGTTGTGGTTTGAGTTTGTTTTTTTTTTAATTAAAAACCAACCAACCACCACCATCAACAACAAAAAAACACCAAAAAAAAATCAAACAACAAACACAAACCGTAAAATTCCTAATTCCTTTACCAGCAAATGCTGTGTAAAGCCATCCCACCAGTGTACAACTGGTATGATGCACAGTGACCTGTGATACTGTTAAATAGGTGTTTAAGTTAAAAAGGTGTTAAAAATTAAAACAAGAGCCTTAAAGCACAACCTTGTAGATCTTGTGGCCAAGGAGATCTTGCTTTCCATGAAGAATAAATTCAGGGCTCCTGTTTCAGCTGAGCAACAGCCAGCAGAACGTTCTTCCAAGATTCACCACATTTTTGAACAATCTGGGTCTTCCTTATGTCAAAGCCTTCAAAAAAGGAGACACTGAAATTTGGATAAACTCATAACAACTACAAGTTTATTTTAAAGTATTTGCAGGCTGACTGAAGAGAAGCACTCATTTACAGGGACCGATGACAGCTAGCATTTATGATGCTTGCATACTTAGGATTGTAATCTTTTTCTCATTTTCTGATAGTGTAATGTAAGCATTCTTAAGCCTTACGTAGGCATCCTGTTTGGTTTGCTTTGAATTTGATTTACGCTTCTATACAAAAACATCGTTCTTAGTCCAGGAAGATTAAATCACAGGATATTTCTGCTTTGGGGGTGCTTGCCCTTGGTAGAGTAGTTCTAAGTTCTGCTTAGATTCTGCTTAGGTTTTGCCACTGCATTGTTGGTTTTGATCAGTGCTGTTAGCCAGGTCAGCAGCTGCAGTACAGGGTGTATTTCTTGTAATGCAATCGCAGTATTGTGATGAAAAAAGGGCAAGTCCAAAGTACCTAGGCTAAAAATTAACAGGATTTGCATTTTAATGCGTGATTATATTTGGCACACAGCATGTTTTAGTGAGTGATATGGCAATCTAAGGCTGTTCTACATCTACTTCTATGAAAGGCACCATGCATTCAGCCACTGTTTAAAACATTTTGGACGTGCAAACATGTTAACAATAGTGCTTAAACAAGGTTGGTATTCTGTAATGTGTTTCAAAAACATGTGAGTGACAGTCTTCTCTGATGACAGGGAGGCAGTTTCTTTCACAGTGTTTCTCTTGAAGTGCATACACTGTCTGTAAAATATGCTGGTTTCATGCCTTTTGGGGAATGCGTTTGGCACATTGTTGCAAATGTAGGGTGTACAGAGCTATTGGAAGTGTATGTAACCATTGACAGAGGCACTTTAAAGTTGTTTTAAAAAGCGTGGAAGACCAATTCTGGTACATTTCTAGTATTTATTTTATTCTATTTTATTATTTTTTAAAACTTTTCTCCTCCCAATATCACTAAACTCCCTGCTATCTTAATTCCCATTCCATTGTATTTATCACTTCTTGTTCAGTCCTTATACAGATTATGGTAGCCATCTTCATTCATACATGGACAAGGACATATTTAAATCTGCACAACATTAAATGCTAACACAATACATCTATTTAATTAAAAAATAATATTTGAAACGTAACCACTTTGGAGTTTTATTATGGAACTTTTGACTGTGTTCTTACATACTGCTACCTCAAATCTAGCCCCTTATCCCCAGCTTTTCATCTCTTTAATTTTCTTTTGGACCTGTACTGCTTACTTTACTTGTTGAAAAATAATCTCCCTTTTTTTTTTATCTTCTCCCAGTCTTGGTTTTGGACATGCATTCTCTTTGGTCCTAGTGCTTAGGTCAGTCTACTACATCTACTGTTAAACAGTTATTTTCTTGTTTAAATTCCTACTTATAAGCAGTGAGTCCAGAATTCGTCTTCTGGTTCAGAACAAAAACTGGTCTAGCATTCAACTGCCTACTATTAAACCTGATAACTTTTTTCCCTGTCTGTACAGTTGTTACAGGACCAAGCGCTATGACAGTAAAAAGCTTTTAAAGTTGTAAAGCATCAGGTAATTATATAGGACTGTGCAGTTGACATGAGTTGGACTGCAAAAATTCCCACAGTTTGAAGTTGCACTTCTCAAACTCAGACATATATAGTCTTGTTTTGAAGGGTGTGCAGTTAAACTGAACTGCCATGTAATAAATCGATTATCTCTTGACCTAGTTCTGAACAAAGCAAGTAGAGCTACTATCTGAGTTGCCCAACAAAGTGAGAAGCTATTTGAAAAGGGCATATGGTTTCCTTCTACAGCACAAGCACGTGTAAGAGGTAAACTACTATTAACCTGAAAAATCCTAGTGAAGTTCAGATGGCTTAGAGCCTCTCCCAGCTGCTCCTGAGAAGGTGGGCTGAGAGACACCCTCCATACATCATTTGGATTGAGAAGGGGGAACCAAAAGTAAAGATATTATGGCATTTTGGAGGCAAATAAAGTGCCATGTATCGTTTACACATTTGCAAATAACATCTTACAAAAATATCTAGCTCTTCTTACCTTTAAAGATAAATGTACTTGTGTCTTAACATTTTAACTGCACTTTAATGTACAGTGATTGACTGAAAAAGATCCCTGGGAAGTAGATATAACACATTTTTCGCTTATGTCCACTGACTGTCAAATACAATAGCAGTGCCATGAGTTTTCCCAGAAAGCTGTATGAACATGTTTCCTGGGCATGTTGCCTTTGAGGTGTCTATGAGGTCCCCCTGCCACTCCGTATGTATTTAGAACTTCTGCACCAGTGCGTTCGGGCGGTGTGTCAGCCACAGTAGGGGAATGTGTAAGCAGGGCGATAACTTGCAAGTTGAGGTGTAAATATATGGTTTGTTAAATGATCTGGTTCTCTGGCTTGTTAGAGCTCGGGCACCTTATCTGTTTTGTTATATTTTGTTGGTGGAAATGTGTTAGTTTCTGACTTTTTTTTAAGCTTATGTTTAAAAATGAGCTCTGCTGAGGCAGGAATTTCTAGAATTGAATAGTGAAATTAAAAAAAAAACTTATAAACTGAGACTGGTTTTGGTATTTTCCTTATATTTGGGTTAATTCTACATTTGATGTGGGTTCTAGTAACAGTGAAGATCTGCTCTGTGTGCACCAGTTTCATCTGAACTCAATGAGATAGGAAGTGTGAGAGAAAAAAATTAAAAACCAAAAATGCCAGGGAGTTAGATGCAAATAAACTGTTCAGCTTCTGCTTTAAACATAACCGTCACTAGTAAGTGCTAGTACATCAGAGTTGTCTGAGCAGCTATTTGAAAGAAAGAAGGGGAGTGGCACATGTTAACGTATAGAGAGGCCTTCATCTAATTTTGGAGTATTTATATTCAGCAGTGTTAAGAGTAGCCAGACATAAGGCTACTGCATTGTCATTCCCCTCTTGCCCTTCTTTTAGCAGTCTGTTCTCGATCTCAGAAGTAGCTCCTGAGAAGGTATTTTAATCTTTCATCTGTTTCATAGTTAGGGATTTCAAGGCAGTTAGAGCTTTTAGTAAGGTAGTTGTTTATTTAGTTTCACATTGCTAAACAGTCATTCAAATACTTACAACATATTTCCAAACAGAAATCAGTGGTTTTTTTCCTCTTCCTTCCTGGCTTACTTTATGTCCAGGCTTGCAGTTTGATCTGCAAGGTCAAAAAATATAACATTGAAAGAAGTAATACAGATCAATTCACTTCATAAGAATATTTTGCTTCTGATCTTATGTCTTTAACTTGATGTTTGTTTTAGTAACTGGTGTGTTTGATTGAGACTGCATAATACATGGCTCAGTCTTTATTGTGAAAGCACAAACTACTTTTCCACATACTTACACCAGCTTTCTTAAATATTACAATCTTGAGCTTTCTGTAAGTCACATATTTCTGTCAAATGGATTTCTTGTCAAAACCCTTTTTCATCTGTCAATGATTGCATCATATGAAACTTTCAAACCTTGAGCTTCAAGCGTTATCCTCTGTGCATTCAGCATGCATGCTGAGTATGTTAACACATGCAGTGGGGTTTGAGGTTAAGTTACATTTTCTGTTATGTTGATCATTTCAAATTGGACAGAGTTGAAATTGAGATACAATAATGACACAAATTCACTGCAGAGTTTTCATCAGTCTTACAGAAATTTGATATAGAGTTGCTAAATCCATCTGTAGATCTAGTGTGAATTAATGGATCTAAACCTAAGGCTCCCAGAGAGCCTGCTGGCACCAAGTGGATTTTAATTACATCCCACACATTGGTTTAGTTATCCTTGTAGCAGGTAAAAGAAGTGGAGCAAGTTAAGTCTTCCATATCAGAGAATAAAAAAAGAGCATTGATCCTCTTTTCAGAGGAGGGAGGGGAAAAAAAAAAAAGTTTTATAGCTTAATGTTTTTTTCCAAGGGAAAGTGGAAGAAGGTATATAGATGAAGGAGGAAAGAAAGGCAATGAAAGGATACAAAGAGGCAAAATAAGTTGATTATATGCAAAAGAATAGACGGAAGAAAGAAAAATTATGTTGGGAAAATTTAGACTATTTTATAATCAGAAAAAGTTAAGATGGAAAATGTATAAAAGGTGCAGGCACATTAAAACACTGAATTCTGTGGAAAGGGAGAAAAAAGAAAATGAACGAAAGTGGAAGACATAATTTCAAACGGAAGGGAAAGATGAGTGTATATTTTTATTTTCAATCATTTCTGAGTCCTAGTCAGCTGCAAATATTTGAGTTTGTACACAAGTACTTATATTTTGAATGGATGCAGAATTTCCTTAGCAGTGTTACCAAAGTCACACCACAGTGATCAGCAGTGTTAGAAAAATCACAGGTAAGGGTTATCAAGGTTTTATTTATGTAACCCTTAATTTTTATTTAGTATATTTTTTTTTAAAAAAGTTCAAAGATAGAGTAAGTGTAAGGTTTTTGTTTGACTTAAACTTGCTATTTTTCGTACCAAAAAAAATCAAAGCCAAAAATTGAACACCATGAATTCTTCATTAGCATTCTAAATGGAGAGACTGATAAACAGATTCATGATATCAATCTGAAAATTAATTATAAGAAGTAATGTTGTTGCCTTTAGGCATTTCTCCATGCAGGAAGCCAAGAAGGAAACCACAGGCTTTGGTAATGCTTATAGACGCCAGTGGCTGGTCAGCTGCTGATCCCTTGCCATGTTGACTGCAGAGGAAAAAACTTCCATCTTTCTAGAGCCCTTTTTATGTCATTCAATTCTAATTTACCATCACCTATCATAGCTTTACCATGGACATACTGAAATTGGCCTTGGAGGCTTGACATAAAACCACAAAGGCAACTAAATTCCAAGTTAAAGCTGAAACTTCATTCTTAATTCGCTTGGTTGTGCAGGGGTGCTGTGGAGCATGTGGGAACACCCAGTGTTTGAAGCCCCGGCTGTACACACACACACAATAGAACAAGTTAAGGATGGAATTTCAGCCCAAGCCTTAACGTTAATGCAGCATAGCTCTTTGTGGTTTGATTTCTTTTTATATGGCATTGTTAAAGACAAAATAAGCCCAAGTCAATCTCAGAGTCATTTAAAATTATGCTTACAAGAATCTTGTGCAGGCAATAGTAATAGATTATTTTCACCCATTGCCTCTCAGTAAATTTGAATTTTTGTATCCTGCTTGCTTTGAGTTTGCACTGTTGGAAACTGCTGAGGTGTTAGATTACAGATATCTTAATATCTGAAGTCTTGCCTTAAATACATAATTGTTTCCTACAGTATACCTGTCTTTACTTGAAACTCATTTTGTGGAATAGAATTAAAAACGAAAACTCTGGGTTTTGTCCTGTACATGCATTTTTATGAGCAAAATGAGCTTTGACAGTGTTTTTAGAAACGTCGGGAATGTCAGATCTTTTTTATCTGAAGGACTCCTTGGATGACTCAGGAAAAAGTACTTGGAAATTAGTCAGGACTTAATTGAAGTGGGAGGTATACTGAATTGTTGAGAGTGAGCTTGCTCCCCTATGCATGCTTTAGATTGGTACTTTAAAAGAGGATCAATCTTAATTTTAGGTGATAGAATCAGCCTTTTCTTCAAAACATAATTTTTATTCAGTATGTGGTTAGACGTTTAGAATAGTGATTAGAATAGTTATTCAGTCAATTATTCCTTCTCAGAGCAAATGAGAGTTATGCTTCTAATCTTTTTTCAAAAATCCATAGCTCTGCTTCTTCCGATGTATTTCAATGCTTTACCAACTGTCTTCGGTGGGTCTGGCATCCCAGCCTGCTGAAGATATGAAGAGATACGTACTGGTGAAGTAGAACAACAGTGGAGGAGGAGAATACAGCTTTTAAAAGACTATGTAAGCTGCTGTTCTAGACTCGTCTGTGTTCTACACTTAGACACATGTCATGGCCTGTACCTGCTCCAGAATGCCTATGTCCCCTTTTCTGAGACAGTAGATCTGCTTTTCTCAGCATTAAGGAGTGTCCTAAACCATAGTTTCAGAAATGACTTGATCACTGGCAATAGTAGTCCAGAAACACCAAACAATTTGGTGGAAAAAATTGATATAGTTAAAGCAAAGAGTTTGGTAATTATGCTCCAGAACACCTTCTGAAATCATTGTTTTGATTTGGAGAATAATCATAGTAAAGTATTATGCTCATATTGGGTTTTTTAGGTTATGAGAGTGGGTTTGTGTGGTGAAATGGAGAACTGAGGCAATATGAGGGTCATAGTTGGCTGTGTGGCTAATGAAAGTGTGATGACCAAAATCTGAGAGAGATGTCACTCAAAGCTTAATTAAATGCTGGCAGTGTGTTTAAGGAAAAAATGAGGAAGAGTAAGAATAAGATCATCAGTACTGATCTTTAAAGTGCAAGCGTCCAGCTACATTCAATTTAAATTGCAGAAATAATTGTATTAAATACTTTTGTCAACTTATAAATTATATGACTTACACTTGAGGAGTCATCACTTTTTCAACTTTATTGTGAACTTCTAGTTTCTGGTGCCAGATGTAGCAGGTTCAAGTTCTTAATTGGTATTAAACCGATTTGAACAGTAGTATTATTGGTTTTGGAAAGCACGGTGAGAAAGATGACAATTAAAAGCCCTTATGTCATCATGATATGCTACTTGAGTATGTGGCCACTGATCCTACTACCCACCTTCACTCTGAACAGTAAAAATCTCCATATTCCTTACATGCTTTCTGGTCTGACTGAAACATGTAACACCTCTGCCACCACCTCTTCTCCTCTGAGCTTCTACTCTCTCATTATGTTTGCCCAGATGTTCATCCTCTCATGCAATAAAATTGTGCAAACTTGTTTGGTGAGAAGGGAGGTCGACTTTTTTTGTGGTTTGTTATCCCTCCCTGCATCTTCTGAACTGTCTGTCCAGACAACTAAAAAAAGTCCCTGTAACTGCACTCCAGAACTGCCATTCCCACCACTCATTATAAAGGGACCTTGTATTAACCATGTTTAAATGGAGGAGCTGGTGGTGGAGTTGTATGAAGCTCCAATGGAGATCCCAGCTCAGTCACCTTGATAACTTTCCCGTAGGCACTGGTGGCTTGCTATTAGGTCCCCCTGAAGCTTTTTCTTCTTCAGATTGAAAAAGCCTGGTTCCTTCAGCTTCTCTAGTAAAAACGATTTTAATAAAATCTTTCAGATTAATTTTTTCTAAGGCTTTGTGCAGATTGCCAAGCCATTTGGGGAAATTTCAGTCTTTATTCTCATAATTGTCAAGGGAGGGTAAAAGTTATTCAGCGTTTTTGAAGTATTTTGATAGACTTTTTATTTTGTTTGTACACGTTTCTCTTCCGGGCCTTCACTGAGCTCTGCCTTGTGCTCCTCCATAAATTAAAGTGCAAAATAATGGGATGTGTGATAATTGCAAAAATTTGCTTTCATGTTACACTTCTGCACTCCTGGTTGTTGCACAGACTTTTTTTTTTTTTCCTTTAACATTAACATACTTGGAGTATGCTATGGAGACTGTCACAGTAACCACACTAAAACATGGAGGGGAAGCAGAAATAAAGCTACCTATCATCATAAAGATGGAAGGTCAGCTTTGTAACTGGTATACTTTGTCTTACTGCCATCAGAGTGCTTTGAATTTTCAGTCTGAAGGCCATACACTGTTCAGAAGTAGTAAGCAGTTGCACGTGAGCAGCTGAGCTCTGGTGTAGCTCGTGCTGGTGTCCCGAGGGGTCAGAGTGCTTTTAGAAGATGCTGAGCTTCTCATACAGTGACAAGACACCAGGAATTTTGCAAGAGCTTTGAGAACAAAGTAGGGGATGGCACAGCTGATGCATTTCAGTCTATAAGGTTTGCTTATCTCATTTGTGCTAGTATTTGAAGCTGACTTACATAAGAAAATGACCCATGTTCCCAAGACTGTTTTGCCAGTCAGGGATGTTAGTTTCATGAAAAGAAAGGGGCTTGAGTCATGCATTATTGTAATGCTGATGGAAATACATTCTCTTCAAAACACAAGGCACTCTTCGAAGTTAATATGTGAACTTGTACCTATTTCAGTTAAAATTGTGGATTGCTGCAATTCAGTGCTTTGGTATCAGTAGCAAGTTAAGCTTTATACAGAATTCAGATAAATATTGCAAGACTTAAAAATCTTGAAAGTCCAGTTGGTTTGAAGACATAAGATTAGCTCTTCCTGTCTAGATGTTTTTATTTTATATTTGTGCAGGAAGATTGCTTTTCATTCCATAATTTTAGTTAAAGGACAACCGTGAAGCAGTTTTCCTTTTTTTTTTTTAATTTGCTGTTGAGCAAAAATTGCTCATGTTATGAGATGATTTTAATAAGAATGTTGCATGTTAATACCCAACAACTATGAACTATTGATTTGATACCTGCAACATTTGTTGCATCAAAAGAAGCATGACCAGCAGATTGAAGGAGGTGATTGTCCCTCTCTACTCTGCTCTCATGAGACCCCACCTGGAGTACTGTGTCCAGCTCTGGGGCCCTCAACAAAAGAAGGACACGGACCTACCTGAGCAAGTCCAGAGGATCACAAAGATGGTCAGAGGTGTGGAGCACCTCTTCTGTGAGGACAGGCTGAGAGAGTTGGGGTTGTTCAGCCTAGAGAAGAAGAGGCTCTGGGGAGACCTTATAGCGGCCTTCCAGTACCTAAAGGGGGCCTACAGGAAACATGGGGAGGGACTTTACAAGGGCATGTAATGATAGGATATGGGGTAATAGCTTTAAACTGAAAGAGGGTAGATTTGAATTAGATATAAGGAAGAAATTTTTTATTGTGCAGGTGTTGAGGCACTGGAACAGGTTGCCCAGAGAGGTTCGATGCTCCATTCTCTTCTCTGATGTCTCATTGTCCACTTTCTTCAATAGACTGGTTATTGGCTGCAGCTTGAGGTCCACCCTACTGTTCCCAGAGTGCTTGACTTCAAAGGAGTTGGTTGTTACCCTTAGACCACGCTGGGTCCTATTATTTGGAGCTGTTGTATCCATATCAGTTCTCCATCTCTTTCCTTTACCTTGTAAGCCTGACACTAAACCTAATGGTTTTTTTTTTTAACTCTGGAGCACTGTCTGAGAGCTAGAAGCTATTGTCCCAAAATAGCTTGTATGTTCATTGTATCAGCTAGCTCCACTACTGTCTTTGCCAATTCATACTGAAGTCCTGGCATGTTGTCAGCTGGGTGGAGGCAATGTAACTGCTAGGGCTTGATTCTGCAATTGTTCGAACTCAGCGGAGGAGACCGAGTTAGCAGTCTCCATCCTGGAGGAACAGCAAGTTAAAACTAAAGTGTCAGAAATCTGATCACAGCTTTTAAGTGGTTCAGACAGGCCCTACTACCTCTGAACTTGCCCACTCCCAGGATGCGTGCACACAAACACACAAGCACCCCTTTACCTGCTACGCTTTTTGCAAATATCTGTGCACGTTGCCGATTTTCCTAACAACCTTCTGTGCAACTGGGTGCCTGTTACCTTGTGTGTCACTATAACCAGTGCTGACTTCAGCAAAACCAAGCAAGTCTTCCCCCCGCCTCCGTTCACATACTGTCTGCCTGCCTGTGTCCCGCAGTTCACCCCATGAACACAGTCAGCAAAGCAGATCCTGGGTTTTAACATCAACCGGTAAGCCCCTCGCTGCTTACACTGCCCTGTCTCAGGAGTAACGCAATTTGCAAAATGCAGCATACAGCAGCACTATACTGGACTGCTCAAATTCTAAGCAGTCCATAGGAATGATCCAGAAACTGGAAACTGCATGAATAAATGGTGATTGTTTGCTGGAAGGTGTGATGCAGTGCCTTGGTAGGCCATGCCCTGGTCTGTACCCACTCATCTGCATCCACACACTGAGTAATGCCACAGGCACCGGCCTAGCTGCAGATCCATCTTGCTGTTTACTGACATTTCAGGTGTGTTCTAGTTGGGATCTTGGTACTTAGCATTGGATTTTCTTGCTTTTCATTCACTTTCTTGCATCTTTGAACAGTTCTAAGATTGAGTGGTGCTATTGGTGGTAAAATTGTTCCGTGATCAGTGTTCAAATGCACACAGTGTGTTCTGAATTTCAGTGAATCATTGTCCTATTTTCACTTACTATCTCTGAAATCCTAAAATGTGAATAACTCTGTTTCACCATGTCTGTGGTCCTCTCTTGCTGCCAGTAAGTGCTGTTACTACTTGTCAGAGTGTTGTCAACTTGAATGATTTTTGATCATGAGTCTCTCAATATTTAAGTAAGAAGGAATTGTAAGTTTTTTGTTTACTTGTCTAGTTGAAACTTTGGGTATGGTGATACGATCTCTGACACTTTTGTCGGTGTTTTCGTTGCTTTTCCCATTTTTCTAACTTCTCTGAAAGATAGGCCCATACTTAAACTAGAACATCATTATTTTCCCATCTTAGGACTTGCTCCACAACTTGATAATTAACTTCAGGAGCGGATCATTTGCACAGATGCAGACCACATTTCAATCTTTGCTGAGCCAGTCACTAATCTTGCAAAATACTATTTGCTGTTTGGTTGGTTTAGTTTTTTGTTGAGTTAGTTGAGCTGAATTTGGCTCAGCAAGAGTCCAACAGGTTTCAGAGCTGGCAAATGAGGAGATGCAGGACCATATGGCCAAGAGCAGGGGAGTAGGAAGCAAGGGTAGCCTTCGGTGACAGCAAGCCATTAATTTGGCTCAGCTGTTTTGTTAAGGCATGCTCTCAGCGAAGCCAAGAAATACTTTGAATGTCATATAAACATGTCATTCATTAAGAATATGCCATAAAAGCTTTAATCCCTGGTAGTCTCTTGTTGTGGCTACCCACAAAATATTGAGGTTAATCAAGATCAAGTATAGGATTCCTTCTAATTACAGAGTTGATCTACAAATGCAACCATCTTTCTGCATGGATTTTTCTTTCTATTTCAGAAGGAAGATGTCATTAATGTGGAAAGGGATGAAAGACTGTCTCTTCGGAAGCATCGCTTCATGCATTTTGCATCACTGGAATATGAAGGAGAATATTACATGACACCAAGAGATTTCTTGTTCTCAGTAATGTTCGATCAAGTTGAACGTAAGTTGTTTTCTCATCATTGTATTTGTGAAGGAAAGGAAACTTGCAGGTCCCCTTAAAGGTGTAACTTGCAAATCACTGAAGTAAAATCCTTTATCTGACATAAAACAGCAGAGGTCAACTAATAAATGTTGTGCATATGGATTCTCACAGGCACCACTACCCTTTACACAAGTACAGTGAGACTGATGATTTAGAAATCTGGTGACTTGATGATGACGTTACATCTCTACATAATTTGCATGTCTGAGCAGTATGTAGTTCCTCGATCACTTACATGCCATAGAAGATAGTAGGACTGTGATATAATAGTGTTCATACCATTCCTGGTCCCTGGTTCATACCCCATTCCTGGTTCATACCATTATCTGGCTGTCCAATTCACCAGTAAGTACTCTGTGACCTTTTTTCTTAGAAGTGGAATCAATGGGAGTCACTTGAATGAGTGTAATGAAGCATTGAGCTCAGCTCTAGATTTCTGGTTTCAAATCTCCTCTAGTTTATACAAAACCTAGTTAAGAACAAATCAAAATTGTATGCATTTTTTTGAAAAAGTACTTTTAAAAGCATGCTTTCTGAGCAGAAAATAGGACTAGCACACATATAAAAAGTGCATAGGTGGTTGTCCTCCTTTCCTCCTGTTTTTCTTGTCTTATTAACTCTACCCCATTCCTTAAGCTTCTTTTTTATGTTTTGGCATTGTCTTCTGTAATTTCCATGTTACAGTAATTTTTAAAAATTATATATGCTTTTTCTCAAAACATACAGCTTTTACAGCTTTCCCAATAATTTTTTGCTTTAGAAAGGTTAAGTTCTCCAAGCTGCAGAGAGGATTGTTACTCAGAGGACAAATACTCTGCTAGTACATCTGCTGAGGGAAAGAGGGGGAAATCCCAACTTTAATCATTGTTTGCTGCAGTTTGCACCTACTGACCAGGGAAGCACATTGTCTAGCGAAAGGCATTCATAGCCTGGGATACTCTGCCCAGCTCTCAGCAAATGTCCGAGTGATTTGGGGGTATTTAACAAGAAATACAGAAGGGAATTCAGGGTACTGTGGGAAAGGCTTGAGAAACAGGGAGGAAGAAGGAGACCTGAGCACACTTTGATTCAAGCCTGTGGGAAATGTGGGGCAGAACAGAGTTTACTGAACTGCAAGTAGTCAAAGAATAGGATGCAAGAATATCTAATAAAAGATGTTTTCTTGTGTCTGCCAAAAATCTATAGGTGATAAGGGTATGTGGCTTTACTGCTGACACAATGTCTAATATTATACAAAGCTGAATATAAATCCTTATAAGGACTTTATGATCTTGAGAGTCATGTAGACTCTCAAAATAACTTTTTTTTTTTTTAATATATGGCTAACAGAAAGAGCCCTTTCCCCTTAAAAACTTAGATCATTAAGCTAACCTAGAAGGGATTTTCTTTTGACTTTTCTAGCCTGAAGCACCGAAAGATGGTGAAAACTGAAATTTTCAGTTCAGAAGGTGTGGGTTTCAGACAGTTGTCTTTGAAAGCAAGGTTAGAGAAATAAGTGGTTTTCAGTCTTAGCAGTTCATGCATATTAATTGGCTATTCCAACTATAATAGTACACGTGCAGATTTTTAATGAAGTGGTATGTGAGTAAGATTTATTTGTCATGCAGCCAAGTTAATTTCAGTTATTTTGCTAATATGAGTAAGAAGCAGCGTTAAACAGAAAAGAAAAATAATTATAAGAAAAAACACATGAACAAAAAAAAAAATCCTTCCACTAATGCATATTTAGTGTTTCAAACTGAGGTCAGGCTTACAACAATAGCATCATAGACAATTCATAGAAAAATGTTAATACTTGAATCTAATGCTCCTAAACCAGTTTTTTAACCATCACTAGTGTGGGTGCTTTAACCAGTAGCATAAACACAGTGGTAAGCAATTCTCAGGTCATATTGCTTGGGATTTTAGATTTTTTTGCAACTGCAAGCAGACACAGCATTTGTTAGCAGGGAAATGTGGTGTTTTAAGTATTTTAAAGGCAGTGGTTTGTTCATTGTATTTAGAAGAGTTTCATATTAGGAAAATAAACAGACCTATCTCAAGTGTCTGTCCAGCTATATTTGGAGTAGGTCAAGATGGTGAACTTCATAGCAAAGCAGCAATTATTTTTGGAAACTTTATGTATATATCATAAAATTAATTCCTTTTCACCCTGAAGAGTGGTTTTAGAAAGGAAAACAGTCATGCCACCACTAATCCTAGAAAGCCCTTCACTTACTGACGTACAGAGAGGCAATTTTAACATGTGATACTGTATACAAATGGTGAGTCTTGTAATGCTGAACTTAAAGCTGTAATGATTTGTTTATTCTCTACCTATTTTTGATCAATTACTAATTTAAAAAAAAAAAAAAAGAAAACTCAGAGAAATGTGAAGCACCCTGGCAGTAACTATTCATCGTCATAAATATTTGCTTGGAGTTTGCCACTTGGTTGCTGTATATAATAATAGAAAGGCTTAGGGCTGTTCTAAAGTTTTGGGGTTTCTGTCTTTTTTTTACATACGTAATAGGCATGAACATATGATCAGCCTCACGAGCAATTTAGCTGTGTACACCAAGAAATATTGCTGAGGTTGATCACAACATTCTGTTGCTTTGTTCCTCTTCAAAGATAACCACTCCCAAAGGGGGAAAAAAGCAAATGAAAAGAGGGGACGAGAAGCAGTTATGGGTTGGGAGTAGGTGTCTTTGGCCAATGGTCTTGGGTTTTTTGCTCACTGATGATTACCATTGGAGAATTGCTTTGAAATCTCCTGTTAGTTTTTAAGCATAATAAAATGTAGAATAAAGTAAATGTGGTGCTGTGTAAACCAGATCAGTTGCTGGTGCTAGATCTAATGTGCTGATGTTAGAAAATACCAAAATATTTTAGCTATGCCCAGATTGTAGAATGAATTCCTGTACACAGTTGGGAAGAATTTATTACTGAAGCAAAAATCTTAGGTGTGCCCTTTGACAAGGTTGCAAAACATGCAATAAATTATGATTTATTATAGAAAACTTTCCCAGATAAGAAAACAGATGAACTGTAGTGCAAATATATCAACTGTCATCCAACCCAAGTGATCTTGAACCCTGCTTGATAGTCCTTAGTTCACTAGTTCTGCTCATTTGTTTCCTGGTGCATGGGTTTCTCTATTACTCATTTTCTTTAAGGTAGTGTCCTGGTTTGGGCTGAAATAGAGTTAATATTTCTTTTCAGGGAATAGATGAGTGCTGTGTTTTGGATTTAGCTTTGGGTTTGGTATGGGAAGAATGCTGACAGCACACTGATGTTTTCAGCTGCAACCGAGACTTCAAGGACTCTCCGACTCCTCATGTTTTGCCTGTGAGCAAAGACACAGGAGGCAGGGAGGGAGCATGGCCACAGCACCAGACCCTAATTGGCCAATGAAATATTCCATATCATGGAATGTCATGCTCACTATATAGAGGAGGGGTGGTTGGGAAGGGGCTCGCTCTCTCTCTCGCTTCCGGGATTGTGATTGCGGGATCTTGGTATCTTGGGGTCACTGGCCGGGAACGGTCTGGGGATTGGTCAGCGGGTGGTGAGCAATTACGTTGTGCATTGCCTGTATATATATTTCTTTTTTTTTTTTTTTTCCTATCGTCATCATTGTTCTCATTTTATTGCCATTATTAAACTGTTCCTATCTCAGCCGGTGCGTCTCCCTTCACCCCTCTAATTCCCTCCCCCATTCCCAGGTGGGGAGGGGGAAGGGAGGGTGACCAGCTGTGGTGGTTGGTTGCCGACCAGGCTCAAACCACGACAGGTAGGCCAAAAATTGTGAAATCTTGGCATTCCTGTTGATTAAATCACACCTGAAAAGTTATTTACTGTCAGGGTGATAATGAAGAAAAATATTTACAGTCCTGCCATCTAAGGAGAATGAGCTGATAACAAATGCAGTTTCCTGACAGACTTACTTTGTTCTGCGTATTGACAAAGCAAAGAGCTCTATAAAGGAAGAAACGCACAATCCAAAAAAAATTTGCTTGCTTTTAAATGCAGTGTTTCACAATGGATTGCTTTTATATGTATTTGCCTAATTCTATTACCATTATGTATTTTATGGAAGGAAGCAGCCACCTCCTTATAAACAGTGACAAACAGTAAATGAGATGTGGTAGTGTGGCACAGCATTTGTGCCAGTACAAAACACCTATGACAATGTTTTGTTAGCACAGTGCATACTGAATGCACTGTTGGGATTTTTTGATTCCGGGCTATGCACCACATAATCCTGTGATAAAACAATGTTACCATGGGGATGTATGGCAAACCATTGCAAAACTAGCCATGTTCTTCAGAGTAATCTGTAAAATGTTCACGTTAACCGTCATATCTGATGCAATGATGATTTAGTGAAAAAGTGTTTTCTGTTATTTTCTTATTGTGACATAAGCACTTCTCAATGTCTAGTAATATCTAATAAGAATAATATGGATTTGCTCTGTTGCATCAGAAATTCTAGCATTTTTAAGATCACCGGTGTAAAAAGGATAAAGCTCAGCTTACACTGAATTTTCAATGCAATGCAGGAGTATTTTTAAAAGACCCTTGCAGCTTCAGGTAAAACTTGTGTTTTAAACAGTCGTGCATACTTAGGCTTGTATTCCAGATTATACAGCCAATATTGTGTTAAAGCTTCTCCATGGAAATATCACCTCTGCTGTGCTGTTGCTGTAGAACATACAAGAAAACCTGTATTAAATTTTGAAAGACTACATATACAAAAATCCTTCAGATAGTTAAGAATTTGCAGTACATTAAATCTGGACTGTGTTTATGTTAATCTTTCTGGAGAAGATTATTCTGTTCCAGAAGTACCACCTTCTTTCAAGGAGAAGGCAAATGCTCAGGCTAGCTTGTATGATAATACTTGATACATGGTCAGTAAAGATCTTGATCCTTCTATATATACTGAGTACAGATTTAATGTATTGTAACATCTTCATGTCCCAAACCTCTCCTTTATCTGTGGTAAAACAGATTTTCCTGTGTTCTGTGGCACCTGTATGCCAGAGACAGTATTTCCACAGTAGAGTCCTATTGTCAGTGTGTTGTAAGTTTGCTGGGAGAAGTTGAGTTGGTTAAGCTTTCTGTGAAAACATGGTTGGCTCAAGATTGTGGTATGTTTGCAGGTTTGATATGATGTGTAGCTTCATGTTGTCACAGCATGAGCATGGTCATGACTGTGAAAGAATCTGAGGAAAGGATACAGTGCAAGGCTGCAATGGCTAGAAAACGGAGTTCTCCATTGTCCTTAGTGGAGATCAGTGGGGTTTGAAGAGCCAAGAGGAACCAGCCAGTAGATGAGCACTTCAGAACAAGCTGAATCAGTCTTTTTGTTTCTGAATCTTGAGTTTTTACCTCTAGTGAGAGTTCAGATGCCTATACTTAAGTGTCTTCATTTTGACCTGCATTTTATATACAATAACTAATCAGACTGATACGAGTCATGCAGGAGTGTCAGATCTAAAACCTATGATTCAGAATCAGAGACTAAGATTTAAGCTTGAGTAAGTGGTGAAGCTCCATGTGGAAAGTGAGGATTGAAATGTTATATGTGGAGTCATTGGCACAGCTGGGAACTGAATTAAATCTTCCTGAATTTCTAATGTATTCATAAACAGAACATTTTCTCTCTATCTCGGTGTTTGGTATGTTTAACACTGATATGTTGTTGCTCAAATCCTCCAAACATAGTAGAGAACTCTGCAAGCTGGCATATGCAGGACAGAGATTATGCCTTGCACAGAGCTAGATGGAAGGTAAAGTGAAGCAAAGGCAAAGAATCAACATGATGGTTTAAGGTCATTTTATGAATCTCATCTGAGTTTTAGAAAAATAAAACAAAATCAGCCATTTCTAGCCAAAGCTTCTTAGTCTTTGTTGTTTACTCATTTATTAAATTGGTGTTATGATCTTGTGGTCTGAGCCTGGTCGGCAGCCAACCACCACACAGCCACTCTCCCTCCCTTCTCGTCCGGCAATAAGAAGGGACAGAGAGCCAGGCTTGGGGTTAGAGATAGGACTGGGATGGGGAAAAATCCCCCTTTATGGGCACGAGCAAAAGGCAGACTCATTAGGGGAAGAAAAAAAAGAACATACATTTATTACAGACACTAACAACATGTAACAGAGTAGGACAGTGAGAAGCATTGCTACATCTTGAGAACACCTTCCCCCCACCCCTCCCTTCTTCCCAGGCTCAGCTCTGCTCCCGATATCTCTACCTCCTCCCCCAGTGGCGCAGGGGCAGGGAATGGGGGGTGCAGTCAGTGCTGCTACTGCTTCCATCTTCAGTGGGGGGAGCTTCCGGAACTTGCTCCCCCTGCTCCATCGTGGTCCCCCCCTCACAGGAGACAGTCCTCCACAAACTTTCTCCATTGTGAGTCCCTCCCATGGGCTACAGCATTCCCCACACTGCTCCATTGTGGGTCACCAACTTTCTCCAACTGGATTCCCTCCCACGGCTGCAGCCCTTCCCGAGCTTCTCCGGTGTGGGACACCCCCGCATGCTGCAATCCTCCCAGCGCTGAATTACAGCAGCGGGGCTACCTTTTCCCACAAGACCCCGGCCTTCTTCGGTCACAGCACCTTGATCAGTAAGGCGGAAGCCAGAGGCCATAAATCAGTGTCTGCTCCACCATAGATCTCCATGGGTGGCAGGGGGGCCGCCCTGCCGTCTCCCCACAGGATACAGAGGGGTCTCTGCTCCGGCACACTTCCCCCCTCCTTTCTTCCTCCGTTCCTCCACTGACCTTGGTGTTCACGCAGCTGCCACAACTCCTCCTCACCAGTCCCACTGCCCGTCACCACGTCCCTTCTTAAATACGTTATCGCAGAGGCGCAGCTGATTGGCTCACTTTTGGTGCAGAGGTGGAGCTGACTTGGAGCTGGGGGAGCTTTGCGAAGCTTCTCACAGGGGGACCACCCCTATAGCCCCCTCCCCTGCTACCAAAAAATCCCACCACTCACTCAAACCCAGAACATATGAGTAAAGGAAAGTAATGTTCCTGTTGAGGGATCTGCAGACATAAGCAAAGATACGGAGTTTGCTGAAAATTTCTACTTCTGTAACCAGCCCATACTGCGAATTTTTCATCTTCAGCTATCCTTCATCACCCAAACAGCATTAGAAAATCCTACCCCAACCCTGAGAAAGTCTTTAAAGTAACATGTTCTATATATTTTGCCTTTTACTTTCCCTGAAGTGTCCAAATACAACATTAAAATTGATATTCTGGATAAAATATTAGATCATTTTGGATAAAATGTTGTACCTCAGAGAACCGTTGGTAAATAGGTAAGCTAAATAAGATCTTGGTGTTTTTTCTTCTTCTCTGCAATAATATGTATGTTAACACTGGTAATTTAGTTACATAGGTTGTCTGATGCAACACCAATGATCTTCATGAGATTGGTTTGAAGAGAAATAATTCTTTATCTAGAAACAGTAGAAATAC
Organism: Tyto alba; assembly: GCF_018691265.1. Taxonomy (NCBI): domain Eukaryota; kingdom Metazoa; phylum Chordata; class Aves; order Strigiformes; family Tytonidae; genus Tyto; species Tyto alba. The sequence goes on along the minus strand of NW_024881282.1, from coordinate 19,950,210 downwards.
TGCAGAATTCCTATAATTCTGGTAATGTGTATTTGCGTCTAGACATAACCTCTACTGTGAAATAAGAATAAAGACTAATGCATTTTCATAGCAGTTGCATCATGAGGTACTACATAGCAGAATTAAAGATGGAAATCTTAAGGGGAAATGAGGTCTTCCACCCCACAGCAATCAAGTCTAGTATGTTGGTCAGGCTGCTTTTTTGGTGTATTAACTACTGGCCACTGCACTGACTTATTTACTCTTTTTTTTCAGAAAAACTTGTTAGGTTGAGAGTTTGAAAAATAGATCCAAAAGGTTCTGCAATTAGAGCAGAGGTGTTAGGCAAGAGCAAGAGCTGGCTTCCAGCACTGTAGCCCCTGCAGCTGCAGCAGCAGGGAAGTGTGCACGGTCGGATGGGGGAGCAGGAGGGAAGGACTGAGCAGTGATGTTTGGAGGAAGGGGAACCATGGAGCAAAATCACTCAAGAAGCAGCAGGTTTTAGCATAGCATTGAAAAGGGAAGAGGTGTCCTTTTGTCCCCTGTTCCATTTTCATGCCTTGAACCATGTTACAAGACAGTGCTTGAAGGTACCTGGGATATGTTCCTTGTAAGGTCAAATAGGAAGATATATTTCTGATCCTTAAAATTATACTGACACTGTATTAATTACACTTTTAGTTTTGTGGTTATGTCTGTATGAGACAACAGTAAGGTTATAGTGAGCTTGTGGCTTTGTTGTGATTAATTCTTGGTTTTCCCTTTGTGGCATTGCTGACTGGCTGGAGAATGATGCAGAATGAGAGTTCTTATCTCAATTGACTGCAGTGCTTACTGATTAGGTAAAAACTTTGGCAAGATCTTATGCTTTGAAAATACATTACTAGCCCTTTAGCTTTCTGAAAAACTATTGTTAATGAGAAGATACATTGCAACTTCTCAATGAATGAAAGCAATTTTTTAAAACTAGGCACAAAAATAGTACCAATAATAAAACTGGTCAGGCTTCGGCAGAGTTGCGAGCAAGAGGCAAGTGGTCTCAACACACATCTTGAAGGATTTAGTTATTTAAAGTGTGAAAGTTATTGGTTATTTAACGGCATCTGAATGGAAAACAGATTCCTTGAAACGAATGAAAATATATTGTGCGCATACAGAATACTTGTAGTACAAGTAATGGAAAGATCTGGTTATTAATAACAGAAGTCTGCTTGTTGTATAAACATCAGCTGCCTTAGAACTTCAGATGCCTTGCAACAGTTTCTACTTTAGTCAAGTATTCCAGTTTTGTGACATGCTACTGTGAAATTTAAAACACTTAACAGAGAAGTCGCTTTTTTTTTTTATACATATAAGCAAATTTCAAGAACTCATACAATCATTCTTTGACTATTTTTCCTATTTGTAAAGATTTATTTTAATTTTTGTAGAACACCACATACTATTTCAACTATGTTTATAACATACTGCCAGCATACCACAGAAAATCTCTCTGGGATTTTTTCTGCCATGGGTTCTGAATACTTTTGACAGATTACTTCAGTATTATTTTTTTTTAATAAATTCAGTGGAACTTAATCAGTTCTGAAACATCCTGCTTAACTGACAATTAAGTCTTCACAGATGTAGCGTGAAAATCAGACTCAATGAATTTTTATCACTCCTAAGCTTATTTTAATTTCTTGCAACATATGTCCTTAACACAGACAGGTATTGGTTTGTACCTAAGAAGTACAATCTGTTTTTAAAATTCCATGGGTTGCATTCAGATATTTAGAACTGATGGGGATCTGGCAGACCCTCAGTAGATGATAGCAGGTGCCAGGAGTGCAGGTCAGGCTCCTGCCAAAATCTAGTATGCATTCTAGCCTCACATTTTCAGTTGTTTGTAACTCTTTCGGTGCAGATGGTTCTGTGCTTTTCCCTAGGCCAACACTAGATTTTTATTATATTAGTCATATGATTTATCCTTTTTTGAGTAATCTTAATATAGACTGATTTTCTTTTTTTCCCTGCATGTTCTTATAAGAAATGTTACATTATGGGGTTTTTAAAAATATTTAAGGTAGAACCATCAAGTATCGGTCACTTTCCTTCTAGGCAATAGCAGCAGGCAAGGTGTGCAGCGTGCTCTGGTAGATGAGAGGAGCTGTCCTTACTTGCCAAATGGCTGGGGTCTCCAGGGAGACCTTTGAGAAGTTCCACAGCTCCCTGTTTGGATTTCTTATGGGAGAAACTACCTGGGTTATGCTCTCTTTTTTACTCCCCAGCCCTGCACCTGCAGTGGGTTATAGCACAGATTTCCCTCAGTAGCCTTTCTCATCTACTGTGAAACAAAAGCAAATACTGAGCTCAAAGACTTTTTTCCGTGTGTAAAACACACAGGTTTCTCTTGTTAGAGCCACCTGCTTACATGCCAGTGCCCTCTCTTGGGTTTACCAGCCTTGTTACTGAAGAGGAAAATATAGCCAAGAGCGAACTCTTAGTAACCAAATCAGTCTTTCAGCATTGTCCAGTGCATCAGAGAGCTTTGGTCCTCATGCCACAACCCATAATGCTGGCAGGCACCTAGTCATTCTGCTGGCTGTGTCTTAGTTAAACATCTTTCCTCTCAGACCTGGAAAAGGCATGTGCACCTGAAAGCGTAAGGATTTTTCAGCCATAACTAACAAAAAGGTACCATGTTTTCCTACAAATTCCTACTAGGTGAAGGGTAGTTCAGCATTGTTACTAGGTCCAAATGCATCCTTATTAGCCATTCTTGTTTTTTCTAGTTAGCTTATCAGTATATAGAAAATGCCAGTATCCTGTGACTTTTTTCACCAAGAGCTGTGGTCCTACCTGGCTTAATAAAAATTTTTAAGTGAGCTCCTTGTATGGAATTCGAATATGAAACACAGCCAAGCCAGCTGCTGTTTGACTTTATCCAGACTATTTCAGTTGTCTTTCAGAAGAGCTGACGTTTGATGTCTTCAGTACGACACAGCTCATTTTCCCAAATACTATTCTTTTCAAGCCTCGAATTCCTGTCCTTTGCGGCAATACCTTTGTTACTGCTGGAACTATGGGGACAGTGGAGTCTTGCTGCTGCATTGGTATTGGCAAGCACTAAGTTAGTTGCATATCTCACTGGAGAAACTGCCAGTTCCAGAAAACAGATGACTTTTATTCTTTTTTGTTCCTCTCCAAATGTTTTTCAGTTTTGTTTTTCCTGGGGAAGAGTAAGATGTGTTTGTTCTTAACTGTGGACTGGATCCAGTTGTGAGCCTGACAGAGCAGATTCTTATAATAGAGAATACTAAAATTAGTCATTTCGTCTCATGTGGATGGACATCTGCTTTTTCATTGGGACTGTATTTATTTACTGTGTCTGACAACTTCTGAATAGTCACCCTCACCCTGACATAGCAATTATTTCTTCTCTGTGGATTTTTTGGTGATAGAGAATGTGAGAGCTCGCTTCTGTTTTGCTGTCACTTTATTGAGAGAAAATATAAAACCTGATGTTCAAAAATTTCATCTGCTTCTCTGGCTTTGTTTGAATTGACGAGAGAGAGCAACTATTTAGCAGAAAAGAGCAGAGTTTTTTGTGATGTGTTCAGTGGTAAAGGCAGTCTCTGCTGTTGAAAAAGAGAGGCTTTTAAACCAGTATGTTCAATTTAGAAGTACAGTGGGCAACATAAAATTACTTTACTCTTTCACTAAAAGAAAGCCATCTATTGTTTGCTTTTCATTTGCACCCACTTTGAGAATTGTAAAAAGCCTACTCAAAATTTTATTCAAATTTCATTTCAATCTTTTTTCTGTGCAGCTAAAATAAATGCTTATTTCAGGAGGACAGTCCCTATTTTTTATGTACAGTACTGTTGTAAGGAGTAAAAAGGATATCTGCTTAGTTATACCATTGTGAGAACACTTGTATTTATTACCACAGCTCACCTAAGTTAACATGTAATATCTTGTAATGTGTTTTTAAGGATTTGTATTCTCTATTAGGGTGATACATAATGGCTTATCACTTGTTTCTAGCGTTTCATGGCTAAGTATGTCAAAATTTATCGTATGTATTCTAAAAGTCAGCTCCTATTTTAGCAGTTTAAAAACTTAAAATACAGATCTTTTATACATTTTTCATGCTTAATTGAAAATCATTTATAACCACTGCTTATAGTGGAAAACAGTGACACAGCATCTCCTCTGCTGCTTGAAAACTGTTCTGATATCCAACCTAAAATTAATCACTGTTTAAACCCACTTGCTCTTGTGCCAGCATTTCCCATTACCTAAAACAGGGTTTTTTACTTTTGAATCTTAACCCCATGATGCATTATAGATAATTATATTACCACATAGCACTGGTCATGTTAGGTTAAGCAAACCCAGGCTTATTTTTATCTCCTCTGGCTGGGTGTGGCTGTCCGTTCCATGGCTTCACGTAGATAGCTTTATTTCAAGCTTTTCTGAATTTGATTTCTTTTTATAAAGCCAGCTTCATTCCCTGCCTCACAGCACAATCCACTAGCAATCACTGTGACCTAAAGGATGGAACAACGGTTGAAGTCATGAACTTTTAAAATTAATACTGTTGCTGAAACATCTGGATTTTCAAACTGCAGCTTCAGTCAAGGAGAAAAATGGTACAAAGCAATGCTCACTAGAGCAAAACACTCGTTTAGCCTGTGCTTTACTCACAGTTGCTACATGCAGAAGAGCTGGCAGCGCCTTAGGTTCTTTGGTCCTCATTTGTAGCTCCATGTGTCTGCTAGACTGAGGGTAGTACAGTAGAGCAAATTATCATCTGTGTTCTTAGGTGAAGAAAGTGTTAATGTAATCATGGAATCGTGATTAAGACAAAGAGATCTGGCAAAGAACATCCTTTTGGGAGGTTAAGGGCTTGATGCCCCCAGGTAATGTACGCCTTTGCACAGGAACAGTAAAAATTGTTCATTTTTTCAGACCAAGTTTGCTCTTGGAGGAGCAATTAGTTTTGTCAGAGAAGCTGAGTACATCAGGAAGGAGACAATGCAAGGATATTTAGAGGCACTGGACAGAGAAGCCCAGTATACTGAAGGCTGCTACAAGTTAAATGAGATAATGTTAGTGGGAATTTTGATGTAAAGTGTATTTATGCTTTTAGATTTTTCTCCTCCATTATCTTTGCTGAACTAATCTTTCTGTTCTATTTCTGTTTTGACAGACCTAACACAGTGTTTCCTCTGGTGCTTAATAAGATCAGAATTCTTTAGATCTTAATATAAAATTAAAGCCAGAGTAAAGCCAAATGTCTTTTTGAGGTTTGCTTCATCAGATGATTTGAATTCACAGGAGAAAGCTTTTTTCCCTGGGGAAATAAAGCAATTCTAGAAAAGAATAACTTCCGGTTTTTAAGACTATTGATCTTCTTTGTCGAGATATTTTTTTCCTTCTGTCAAACTTGTTTCTTTAGAAGGTGGGGAGTTTCAAGTCACAGGGGCAAGAGGCAGCTTACCTTTGCTTCTCTTATTCAGTCTCTGAAGTTCACCCCTTAGAACGTCTCCTCCGCTCTAGTTGATAAACAAGACTTTCTTTTCTACTAATAGGGAAGGTTGATGGACAACATGTCAGTAATTTATTATTAAACATAATATTGGCAGCATTTATTTTTTTTCTAACTTGCAAATTAGCCAAACTATTTTGGCCACTGCAATAAGGCACAATTAACATCTGTTTTTAAGCTCTTCTGTGATTTCTCATTGCTTTAGTTTTCACTGAGAACTTACTGGAGTTCAAAGACTTTTCATGATCCTGTTCTTCTTTCCATTACCACCTTATCTTCTGAATAAAGACAGCATTTCAAATTAGGTTTATGTAACTTTATCAACTCTGGTACTCTCAGAAACTAGCCAATACTAGGTTGCTTCAGTAGTCTTTTTGTGTGGCAAAAATAGGACAAATCTTTCTCAGCTTAAAATACATGAGCATTCTGTTATCACTTACATACTCTTGGAGCCCCTGCTGTAGGAAAACATCCCAAACATCTGTTAATTGCTGTATGACAGATGTTAATGATGTATAAACAAGTCAGACTCAGCAGGGGCTGTTACTGGTTTGCTCAGAGATTCTGTATGTGCTAATAACAGAATGAGCTAATCTTAGAGGTAGAAAGAAACTCCTGGTTAATTTAAAAGTAAAAGCAAGAATGACATAGACCATTAACTGAAGGAAAGCAAGTCAGCCACTGTAAGTAACTCTGATTAAACCTGAGAAGGAAGGAAGAAAGAAAAGCTAGAGATTGCAATAATGCCTGAACCTGGAGAGTTACGGAAATAACGAAGTAGGTCTGTGCAGGATCAGTAAAATACCCAAAGCAGTCGGCAGTCTTCTGTAGGAAGATCCCCAAACATGGTCATTAGAGTGTCCTTATCTTCTCATGGTGGCAGCTGGAAGAAGTAATGTCATCACTGGGCTCATCTGCATTAAAATGGCCTTCCTAAAATTTTCATGTAAGGTGGTGCTTCAGAGCCTTATAAAGGGAAAAGGTTCCTTCTGGAAATTCTGACATTACAGGATCAGCTTAATTCAGCTCTGAATAGCAATTCCCTTTATCACTAGTCATCCTTGTAATCTCTAGGAATCTATGATATCTGAAGTTAAGTGCTACAGTGCTGCACCTATGCCAAAAGTCTCTTCCCCTAAAATAGCACTCGTATCTTTTTTTTTTTTTTACCTTATGCTGATTCACTAATCACTAATGGGGATCAGTTGCAATTAATACAATTCTGCTGAAGAAGAAAGTGATGCATTAGCTTTTACTAGAATAGACATCTGGTAATTCAGTTCATCCTTTTAATAAAACTAATTGCGAAATGGATATATTTCTCTATTGAGTGTTTATTCACCCTTTTCTTTCAATGGATGATGTCAGGAGAGTTTGTGAGGATGAGGAGCAGATGGATATCACCAACTGCAAAACTACAAGTATCTTGAGTAAAATGATACAATATTAGCAAGTGGATCCAAAGCAGTCTCATGTACTTTCTTTTGTTTAGATTCAACATATGTTTTGGAAGTTCCACTTATCCACATTCAACACAGGTGGTAATTAATTTACTAAAGCATTTCCAAATTTCTAGTAAAGAGGGTGATTTCATCCCTTTTTGTCCTCGCATACAAAAATTTCTGTTGTTTAAAAAAAAGTCTCCTGCAAAGCAGAGGTGAATAGCAGCTAGAGCTGTAACTAGCCCAGGTCACCCCATGCAGTTACTGAACACCGTCTAGTGGGTGTTCACCTAATCCTTTCATTCCTAAGCAGAATTTATACTGGTTATAATTTACAAATTAACTGTTCTGTAAACTCAATAGCAGTGTCCTCAAACATCTAGCCACTGTAAATTGCATGTTCATGAATGGGGCTTGTGTTCTGGAAGATAAGCAAAATAAGGTTCTGATTTTTTTTGTTGTTTACCATGCTCTGGACAGCAAGACAAAACGTCACAGGCATTGAGCTTAAACACAGAGCTCTCATTAATGCAATTACCAACACAGAATTGCTTCCTTTGAATAAAATGACCAAATTCACTGTTAAAACCAGTACATAGTGCTTTCATGTCTTGACAAATAAGACAAAAATGCTGTCTCTTCTGTAACAGAATCATAGAATGGTTTGGATTGGAAGGGACCTTAAAGATCATCCAGTTCCAACCCCCTGCCATGGGCAGGGACCCCTTCCACCAGACCAGGTTGCTCAAGCCCCGTCCAACCTGGCCTTGAACCCTTCCAGGGAGGGGGCAGCCACAGCTGCTCTGGGCACCCTGGGCCAGTGTCTCACCACCCTCACAGTAAAGAATTTCTTCCTTATATCTGATCTGAATCTACCCTCTTTCAGTTTAAAACCATTACCCCTTGTGCTATCATTACACTTCCTGATAAAGAGTCCCTCCCCATCTTTTCTGTATTCCTCTTTAAGTACTGGAAGGCCGCTATAAGATCTCCCCAGAGTCTTCTCTTCTCCAGGGTGAACAACCCCAAGTCTCTCAGCCTGTCCTCATAAGGGAGGTGCTCCAGCCCCCTGATCATCTCTGTGGCCCTCCTCTGGATCTGCTTGAGTAGGTCAGTGTCTTTCTTATGCTGGGGATACAGTCTTCAACTGCATAAGAATGTTGTTGCCTTTGATACTAGCAAGGGGGGAAAATCCTAAAACTCCAGATGAAACCTATCAACTATAGCTTGCATTTGGTGTTACTGCATGTTACAAAAGCACCTATACTGATACTTTGCTATTGTGAAGATGGTAAGATGACTGTGTTAAATTAGAGAGATGTCTTGTATTCATAGCCCTTCTAGAAACAAAAATCGGCAAGTATATTCAAAACCCAACTGGACATGTTCTTGGGCAACCTGCCCTGACTGACCTTGCTTTGAGCTTTTTCCAGTTATCACCATGAGAAGATAAGGACATTCTAATTACCATGATGATCTCCAAGAGCTGCCTCCCAACTTTCTGTGGATGAGGCAATTTCCCTTAACCACAAGGGAGCCCCACTTCATCGGACTTCCCACAGGCTTCTCTGAAGACCATCTTTCACAATCACCAAAAAGGTGTTGTTTGTGCTATATTCTCTAGAATTGTTTACTACTGGGAAGGAAATAAGAACAATAAGATGTTTGAAAGGAAGTGTTTAGTCTTTGGAGGATGTAGGGCAGTGGCCCTAAAGGAGTGAAACTCTAGACATTTGATGGAAGGAGAATAAAACAGGGACAACGATTACCACCATCATTAGAATAGTGCAGCAATAAAAATTGAGCATCCTACTGATGAGATTTCCAGACTTCACAATAGCAATGCAGGACAGCAGCCATCTCTTTTTTTTTTTTTTTTTTTTAATCTTCTTTCCCCGCTTCCAAAGGTCTGACTGGGGTTTTCTGGGTTTACGATGAACAAAACTTTCCCAAATTGATACTTCTAGCAAAATTCCATTGTACTTTTCCAATCAGCTGTCATCTCTTGGAATATTTTTTGCAATATTTCTAAGAACTTTTACTGCATGTTGCTATAGTACAAGTAAATTAATCTTCAAAAGAAAAATACTGTTTTAACAAAAAAGAAAACATTAATGATGGTGTAAATAATTTTGATATGCGATAGGGTGAAACAGGGAAAAAAAGTGAGCTACTATATAAACTAGATCTAAATAGCTTTTTATATTTACAGGACTCTTGAGAACCCACTCAATTTATGTGAAATGTCAGTGCTCCTGGTTACTCACCCACTGCAGTAATTTAAATTGTCTTGATGCACTAATATGTCAGCTATTTATTGCTTGGACACAAGTGCTATAAATGCCCTACATCTGAACAGAATTATGGTAACAGCACTTCATTTTTCATGCTGATAACTTCAATTTGTTCACAAAGTATTTCCAGTTTTAATTTTTAAATTATATCATTACATTTTACTTGTTCAGTTCCACTAGGAATAAACAATAGCAACAGTACCCTGAAGTTCGTAGATGGATGAGTAAGTTTAAGAAAAAGCAAACTATTTCATAAAAAAAGCAGTTGAGTTAATGTGGCTATTATCTTTTGAACCCCAAACTACAGCTTAGTATTAATACTGGTTTTTGAATGTGTAAACATGTATTTGTGTGCACACAAACTGATGAGATAATGCATGAGCAAAAGTCTGTTGGGAGCAATAGGACAAGGTAGGTGACCCACATGGTTGTTTCTGGCCTCGCTGTCTGTAACTCTTGCATGTTGGTGTGTTCATTACATATCAAAATGCAATAAATAAACCATACAGTTACTTCATATAGTTTGACACAGTTTGATATGATTAGCAGTCCCTGCTTAGAAGACAGATTGCATCAAAGCAAGAAGGTGAAAAATACTGTTCTTTCTGAAACATGCCCTCTTTTTCCATATTCCAGGGTTAGTAAGGTAGTTTTATGGTAGTGATAAATTTCCACACAAAGGATGAATTCTTCATCTGGCACTTCAGTTATGTTTGCCAGCAGATTAATCCCATTTGTAATAATTAATGGCCTTTAATATTCTTATTCTTTCTTTAACTGATTTTTTTTTTTTTTTTTTTTTTTTTTTTTTTTTTACATTTTGTAAGATACATGTGAAGAGTAACAGTTTGTCGTGGTAGGGAAGATCTTCAGATATATAGAAGGATATAAATTGTAAAGGAAGTGGTTTAATGAGGTACCATAGGGATAGTTGCTACAGTGATGATGGTGGCTTTATATTGATCACATAAGCTTAAATCAAGTCTTACACAGTGAGGTAAGAATCAATTTCTAGTGCTGTTAAGGTGCTGACCTTTCATTCTGATTGTGGGATGATTCATTTCCAAATTTATCTCTGCTTACAATCAAGATGCAATTTGCTCACGTTGTGCATGCAGTTAGATTTTTAACTGTGTCATTTCACTGTTGTTCTTATACTACTTTTATTTATTCTTCTTATTTCTGTTATCTTCTCTAACTGTAAAGTAGATTACAGAGCCCTTACGCCATGGATCATAACTTCTAACTCTGTCTAGTAGAGGAAGAGAATTAAACTTCCAGTGCTACAAGGCTATCATAATAGTTTATCTTCATCTGTTGTTAGTACCTTAACCTAGCATGTGCTCCAACGCTAAAGTGTTTAAAAAACTAGTCTTTGTTAGCAAGAGGAGATGACATAAAGCATAGCGATGCTACAGAAATCATCTCTTTTTTATTTCAGGGTAGTGTCAGCATTCATTAATTGAGTCTTCTTGAAGGCTTAGTCTAGCTTATGCTGTTCTCTTTGCTAGATGAGACTGACTACCATTTCAAGCCTAATACTATGAATTTTTCTTGAGTTCAGGCTTTGCTTGCCTGTTCTTTGTGGAAGGTCCATGGTTTTGTGCAGATTCAGGAAATGCCATCCATCCAAAAAGTCTGAACTGCATAATGTTCTCTGTAGGTTGGCAGGAGCCACTCTCCACCCTTCTGGTCTCAGAAACATGTATTATGGATACAGCTCCTTCCAGGTAATCTTAATTGTCCTTTATAATATTTTATTGCTTCAATTATGCAGCCGCTCTACCACTTGAACCATAGTACACTTTGCCCTTGTATCTGATTAAGTTCTTAATAACACAGAGAATACCTGCCCTTAGCACTGTTAACATCAGGCTGGTAGATAGGAAGTTGGAAAGAACAGATTACAAATATAACAAATGCAAAAAGCAGTTATGGTGTGAATTATCTGGTTGCATACGGAAGGATTCATGTACTCAGTTTTTATATATAAAAGCTGAATGTCAGGTCAGAGCAAGTAATTGTACCATCTCTTTAAAGTTAATGGAAGGAAACAGGTAAGTCCAAGGCCTGTATCAGACACCTATTCCAACCTGGAATAAATTTCTCTTTTGCTGTGTCTGTTTCTCTCCCTTGACTATAAAGGGAGCCTAGGGTCATTAGTCAGGTTGACGTTTGTCGGCAGGGATAATACCTTTTATTAGATCAGCTGCTGTAAGTTGGAAAAATTAGGCAAGCTTTTGGGCATATGAGCTCTTCTTCAGATCTGAAATAGGAGCAGCAGATTTCAAAGTTAATTATAAACCCTTTTCTACGTACGTCCTTACACCATCATAGTTACAGCAAAGCATGACAGAGATCACTAACTCAGATATAGGCATCTAATTTTTAGACATCTAAATGAAGCCAGAGGAACCAAGCATGAAGTGCTTATTTGGAAGTTTGAGGACCTGCATTTCACATGGCGCGTTTTTCCTCTGGATGCTCCCTCTAGTCCTGAGCTCAGAACCAGCCCGGAGGGCTGGCAGCCTCTCCTGCTGGGGAGAAGCTCATCTGCGATGGCGCTCCCTGCTTAGGTTCGTGCTGCTGGTGTGTTACACATGAAGTCTTAATTCTCATCACATGCTCCTTCTACAACCAAGGACTGCTGTTACATGCCTATTAGACTCTTCTGCTGTTTTGCAAGAAATAACTTTCTGTATGCCATATGTCATTGCAGTGCAGGTCTTGTGGTAAGCTTGGAAGCTTGAACCTCTTCTCAGCTTTTCCTATCTGCAGTTTGGACATGTTACTAGAGAGTAGATCAGGGAGCAAGTCACTTTTCCTGGGTAATGTCTGAGGAAGAGTTGTTCCCCTGGTCTCCCTGCCATCCCCACAAACTCCTGCTACAGTCCCAGTGAGGACTGAGCTGCTCATGTGCTTTGTAGTGAGCACCACAAAATCTGTTTTTACCCTGATGCCTGTGGTTATTTTGGAAGTCCTGGCACTGCTGATGGCTTGGTGCCACGGTCTCTTTAACAGGTTTTGAAAACTGGCTTATCTTAATTTTTCAGTCTGTTTGTTTCCTAAAAGATTGTGTCATCCTTTGATGTTTTCCCCCTGCATCAGCATCCCACCCTTTTTACCCCAGGCTGCCTTACTCACAGAGAAACCTTCTGGTATTGAGTGGCTCTGATGCAACTGCTCTTCTGAAATGGAGATTTGCCAGCACTGGCCTCAGCCCAGCACTGTATATTTCACGTTTCCTCAGAGGAACGATTGCTCTAAATAAAGAAGGACAGATGCAAAGCTTGTTTTGTAAAGCACATCAGAAGCTTCTATTATTGCAAATTGCCTTTTCCACTGGGCATACTTGGATTTTAATTCAGGTGGTTCAGTGCACTAATTCATGTGATTGAAATGACTTTTATCAATTATCTTTCAATGGAGCAGTGCACTAGTTCAGTAAAAGCTTTCTAGCTGAAGTGGATTCTTAATTCATTTAAATAGCATGCTCATTTATTATTCAGATACTGGTTTGCCAGGAGCTATCATAGGAATCTGACCACTTGGTTTGTCATGCTTTCAAAAAGCTTTAATTTTTTTTGGCTATCCTTGATTTATCTCCAGTATCACCGATATTTCAAAAGGAGGCCTTAAAGAACTAATTACTGGCTTGAGTTTTTGCTTTTTACATTATTAGTTTAATTAGCAGTAAGTACTTTATAAATGCATAGAAGAGCTTTAAAGAGCTGGGAACGTAAATAAGGCGATTAAACAAAGGACACCTTGTTGAGATACATACTTGTCAAGTATCATAAAAAATATCTGACAGCTGGGAATGAAATACAAGTTATTGATTCTCAATTATCTTTTATTTTAGGATAATTCAAACAAAAATTTTAACGAGATCTCCGCAAGGAAATTAACATGCATGATTCTTATCTAACCCAGCTTGCTGGGTCACAGGGGCAGGATTCTCAGAGTTCAGCTTGTGTGAAAGCTGGAAGCCAGGTAAAACAGAAATACAAATTCTTGTTCCCATGGCAGGCAAGGCTTGCAGGGTGGGCTTTGCTGTAAAGGCCACAGCATGAGCTGCACACAGTGGGTTTGGTTTTTAAAATGCCCTAGTCCTCAAATTACAACTGCATTGAAATTCTATCCAACTTAAAAGATTCGTTTCACTCTTCGTTTTGCAGAATCAGAGTTTGAATTGTGACACATTTAATGCTATTCTCGTCTTAATTTTTAATGAAAAAACAAATGGTTTCTTAGTGCTCCAATATGACTTTGAACTTGCCAAACTTCAGCAAAGATAGCAATGATTGCCATCTAATATTACACAACTGGAAGAATTTTTTTTTTTTTTTTTTAAGTTGTGTATCACAGTGTCTATCTGAAATGGAGCTAAGAAGAGATCCTGGTCAAATCATCTCAGTGATCTTGCTGGTAAAAGGGAAAGGAGTTTGTTGTCCTCCCAGCAAAAGATACCTATTTTATACTGTTCTCATTTGAAGTTAAGGCTGTCAAGAAAGATTGAGTCAAAAATTAATTTTCATTTCCATATTGCAAAAATAGAGCAATCTTGTAGAAATGTAAAATTATGTTTTCTTGCAAATAGTAATAACTTCCCTACTTTTGCTTTGGCATTTGGTTTTTGTTGTTATAATGGTTGATCTTAGAGATTTTGTTCATTCTTTGGCTCTAAACATCTTTTTATCAGACCTAAGCCTTACTTAGCTGTACAGGTGTAAATGGGTGTTACCGAGTGCAAGTGAGTACTTGTTTAATTCAGCCCTTTCCTAATGTTAATCCTAACATTGATGTAGGGTCTATTCTACATCTTAATGTAAAAAAACTGATAGATGATGGAAACATTTCTGTTGTTAGAAATGTATGTGACAAAATACCCAGGTTTGCCGAGGGCAAATTAAGGCTGACGTTGGCAGTGTTTTCTTAATTACAGTTGTCATCTAACTTTCTTGGCTAACAGCACAGAATTTGCGTGCTTCTAAGTAGACTTGGTATTCATTCAACTTAAAAAGCTAAAATGGCTTTTTGTCTGTGAAAGGTGTGTCTGTACTTCATTGTTGTTTCATGGATCCACTATAAATGGTGAAAATTAGGTGACAGCATCTATAAAATATGTAGAGACCCTTGAAAATCCTCACTGTCCTTTAAGCCAGAATTCTATCACATTCTTGGCAGGTCTGTAGAAGAAGAAAAAAAAAAAAAGTTGTTTTTCTTCTCATTCATTCAAGTTCAAACCAATAAAAATTCCAAATTTCTTTTTCTGATACCAAAGTAGGACTGTTACTACTACAGACAAGTTTTCTAATATGTCATTAATTTGCCCATTAGTAAGACTCTATCAAGATAAAAGTATAAAACTGTAGAAGAGTGCATCTTTTACTTATTAGATCTAATAATTATAACCATTGCCTGTATTCCTCAGAGGGAGACTTAGATCCAGATATATTTGTAGTTGTGTGTCAGGAATGACAGCAGCAAGATTTAATTGATAGAAAGGAAGAGGCTTTTTTTTTTTTTTCAGTGTCTGAGCTGGCTAAGAAAACTGTATATACCTTTGCAGTGCATTTTCTGCAAAGAGGAGTTAACCTTCTTTTCCTAATTATTGTAGACAAGGCCTTAAAAGACCTAGTTCCTCAGAGGGCTGCACGTTTGTTACGGTAGTGTGCGGTATTAACAGAGCTTTCTTTGTTGCTGTTTAAAGGGATCTCATTGTTAGGAAGTGAATAAATGGAGAGAATAAGTACCAAGAGCTGAATTAGTATTCAAGGAATATTATGAGTGCTACAATAAAAATAGCTAATGTTTCTAAGTGAAAACTGAGATTTAAGTCTTCACAGATGATTTTGTATGGTGACAGTACCAATAGAATATAACTGGATTTAATTCTTAGAAAATATTCAAATAATAATTGGAGGAAACTCATTTTACAGTTTAAATTATTAAATTATTATAAGATCATATTCTAATACTTTACAGAAATGGCAATATGAAAAATAACAGTAGTGTCCCAAATGTCAGTTTGTTGGGTTTTTTTTCAAAAAAATTCCTGGCCTACCGGTACACATGCTTGCTGACATCTGTATGCCATTTTCATTTGACTGGGTTATTAAATCTTAATTTCGAAGCCTATTTGAAAAGAGCACTATTAAAAGGCTCCATATTTATTACTCTGCTGTATTTACTACATAGAAAAGTAGAAATGTCATTGCTTATTTCTCAAGCTGTCCCTTTCCCTCCTGCCTTTTTTCCTCTTTCGTTGTGCAGTCAGTCATGGCAGGGACCGACTCTCACCCACCTCATTCTGTCCCTCGACACGTCCTGGAGTGATGTGGCTGTTCTCTGCCTCTTCTGCCACTCAGGAAAGGCTTCCTCTCCTCCCCTAGTCCCATCACCCATGCCAAGATTTCCCAGTCAAGGGTAGCACGAGCACCTCCGTATCATTGTTGTTATGGTCTTTTCATCTCTGAAAGAGGTCAGTCAGCATGTGGACATCTTAAACATCCTCTGGAGGGTGGCCACAGCTGAATGCAGGAGGGCAGATGTTGACAGCTGCCACAGCCATTTGTGTGAGCTCTAGGCAGTTGCAGTTGTGACTGCTGATTGGTGAAAAGAGAGTCCCTATGTCTACAACAGATTTTCATTCTCTTTCTTAGTTTTTATCAAGGTAGAGTAATTCTCATTGACATGTTCCCTAAAACCGGGTAGCTGAAATGTTTCAGAGTTACTGTGCTGAATACAACATGAAGAAGAGAAACATGGACTTAACTAAGTGTAGAGCCTCACAGACTTGGCCAACTAGTGTCTCAGCTGTAGCTCCTGGTGCTTGCTCCTTACCTTGCATCTATTGTTCATGTCTTTGCTGTTCCAGCTCACAGAGTTCAGCTCATCTATGTCTACAACAGATTTTCATTCTCTTTCTTAGTTTTTATCAAGGTAGAGTAATTCTCATTGACATTATGTTCCCTAAAACCGGGTAGCTGAAATGTTTCAGAGTTACTGTGCTGAATACAACATGAAGAAGAGAAACATGGACTTAACTAAGTGTAGAGCCTCACAGACTTGGCCAACTAGTGTCTCAGCTGTAGCTCCTGGTGCTTGCTCCTTACCTTGCATCTATTGTTCATGTCTTTGCTGTTCCAGCTCACAGAGTTCAGCTCATCTCCCTTCATCATACTGCTGGATGCTGGCAAAAGGCTTCTGCCCGGTACACTGCTGCGGTGGCAGGTCCTGTCCCAGATGTGATGCCCTTGGGGCCACCTAGAGAATGGAATGAGTGGAGCTGCTGTTAACCAGATAAGGCTCTCTGGCTAGCTTCAATTCAGGCAACCAGTACAAAGATCATTGAAAGTGAAAAACATTGCAGGGTGGTTTTTCCTTTTTTTCTTTAATTTTTTCACGGACCTACAGCCTGACTCATTCCCTCCTATAAGGTTTCTCACTATGTGGATCTCCCAGAACCGAAAGAGCTGCTGTAGTTTAATTCCACATTGAAATGTGCTATACAGAAGTGGTGACATTTCAAAGCCGAGATCTGAATCACTTAATTTGCTAAATAGCCATTCATTAAAATGCTCTGCGTCAGTGAACAGTGTTAAACGGTGGTGTTACGTCGCACTGCTCAGGACTCAGCCTTGCTGGATGTAGTGATTTTTGCTTCTTCTCCCAGAGCATTATTAGTGTGTCTTCTTTTATCTCAAATGAGACAAAGTAGAAGATTTCATACTTCCTTTGAGCTAGAAGGTATCTATCTGGCTAGGTTTATGTATGTGTGTAAATATATGTACATGCACTGCACAAAAATGTATTCATCCAAAGTAACAGGTGGTGCAGGCAACACCTGTTGCTGGGGTCACTCAACACTCCAGTATTAAACCCCTAATTTTAGTTGCTTATAACTTTTGTCAAACTTAAACATTTGGGTTGCAATGTTATGTGCCAGGTGTCTGCCTTAGGCTGATTTGAGGGAGGGGGATGGAGAGAGGAATTTATCAGCAAAACTGTTACTGCCAGTTCAGGGAGCAGAGGCCAGGGCACTGTTTTGCCTGTGCTGAAAAATGAACTATTGCTGGTTGAGATGTTCCAGCAGCTTCCCTCCTCCAAAGACAAAAGCTGCCAGTGGAGACCCCCTGCAGCTGGGCATGTCTTTTGCCAGCATTATGGAAATTCAGTGTTCTTCTGAGAATGCACCTCTGTCTGGCCAAATTAGGGGCCTGTGAAAATGCTTGGTAGAAGTTTGTTGACAGCTGCCCACCAGGCTGCCTCCATCGTGTCCATTTCCAAATAGCAGTGCCGAGCTGGTGACTCTTTGGATGCAAGATGCCTGCGAAGTGGCAGAGCAAGCCTTGGAGTCTGAGCATGGAACAAAGCAGGCTGCTGCACACAGGGGCACCAGTCCTCAGAGCAAATGCAAGCAGCTCTGCTTGTGCTTAAAGAGTGTGAATAAATAGGAGGGAATGGCTGGCTGTAATCCAGAGGAACTGGTGATGAAGAAAGGGAGCGATGGGCTGAGAGTGGTAAGAATGAAGGGCACAGGGTTTTAAGAACCCTGGAGGAGAAATTCTGAGGAGAGAGACTGAGAAGGGATAGAGCACAGCTCCTGCCAGTCCATGGCCCCAGGATTTCCGTGGTCCTGTTGATGATAACACAGCGCAGCTCCTCAAATGGGTAATTTACACAGGAATGCAACCTATTGTACTGCTGCCAGTGGCTCCCCTATTCGAATGTATAGACTTGAACCAAATAAGCACTTAGAAGTTTGTAAGGTTTCATCTGATGCTGTTTCAGGAGGCAGAGTTGTTAATTTTACTTTATAGGAACATCAACATTTTCATTCTTTTTTCTCTTTTCTAGTATTTCTTAGCTTCAGTGTACTCAGTCTGCACTTGAAGGGTTATTACATGTGCATGCAGACCCCTTTGTTTGTTACTGTATAATCTTGCTTTGGAGTCTGTACTACATTTGTAGCTCACAGTATGCAAAATCACACCAGTCAGTCAGTCATAGATACCAAAGTGGTCTGTGGTTTCATCTAGGTTGCAAGAACATTTGAACAGACTGCTCATATTATTTTTAAAAGTTGTCCTTTCTTGGTCGTTGTGGGAATTAGAAACAAACTGCCTGTTCCAAAATATTCTGTTTCATATTACTTAGCATTTTCCCATAAAAATCTAAAGAAATGCCACAGAACCTGATCAAAGTTTAAAGTCAGTTTGTTATTGAATGATGATGATTTTTTTTATTATAGGTAAAGCCTTAGCCAAGAAACTGACAAAAAAGGTAAGCAAAATGTTCCTTTCCTTCTTCAAAAGAACTTGTATTCTTTCTGTTACCCAACCAAATAGACTTCTCTTTGAAAACTGCCTTTATATTTTCTTGTTTGTATCTTTAAAGGAGGTAGATGCTGCACTGCTGTGTGTTGCCAAAGCTAAACCAGGACCGACCTTTTTTAGAGAGCTTGGTGATAGAGGTAACAAGCACTTTTGATGCTGAAAAATACATCTTGCTTTTTATCTTATTCTATGGTATTAATTGAATGTATTTTTAAAGAAGGTTTCATGGATTTGACTTCATCCCCATCTAGCTGGTAGCTGCCTCCATGGTAAATCTCTGAGTTATGCAAGAGAGAGTAAAGAGGTAGGGCTGGCAATTGAAAGCCTTCTGAGGTGCAGGAGGAGACATAAAATAAATCAGAAAGGCTACTTGGAGAAAAGGACTAAAGGGGTGACTTCAGCACAAAGTGGACTTTTAAGACTTGTTAATAAGCTGCTGTTTCACTGTAACTTAAATGCACAGAAACTAAAACTAAAAATAAAATTTGTATCTAGTTTTGTAAAGTGGTATCCCTGATTCCAAGTTCAGTTGAACTTATTTCAGCCTCTGTGGCTCTTGACAGCACCTGTGTGCTTAGGTTTCTTTTCACCCATCATTTCCACCTTATATTGGACTACATAAAGAGAAAACTCTGAGAGCTGGGATATTGTTTGTATAACAACAGAAAATTAAAGAACACCAAATAAACACATCATTAGCATAAATTAACTGAAGAGAGAAAACAAACAAGAGGATCAAGGAAACCAAATAGATGAGTAATTAACCATTTCACCAGTAACAAAGACTGAAGTCCCCAAACTAATGAGGACTGACAGCATCTATTGACAAACATACTGTATTGTAGAGTTCAGCCTGAATCTCTTATCCCATGGATGTTTCTGGAAAATAAAGCTGCCTTTGCACTGCTGCAGTTCCTTGGCAGGCATAAGCCACATTCTCTCCAGGCACAGCAGATCCCGGGGTATGGCTGGCAGCTTGTGCCAAAAGAGCAGCCCTCAATCTCAGCCTGCAGCGTTTCGCCTGCCCTTCAGCCTCATGGCATCTTCTTTGGGCGGTTCATTCTTCCATCCTTGTGCAGACATGGAGGGGTCTTCGGCTGGGTGCCTTGCTTGTCAGTCCACTCCTGCAAGACCCAGCATACCCCAGCAGCCCTGAAACATCTCTGAACAAGTTTAACAATTTTTTCCTATCTTAGGGAAGGCTAGATATAGTATAGTAATTCTCCACCTTTTCAAAATACTAGTCATCATGTGCTTTCCCGGGATTGGGTTTAAAGGATTTCCAGTCTTTAATTCTTGGATATTCTTTCTCTATCCCTGCTCTTTTAGAGCCTTTTTCTAGCGGTTGACACTGCAAATCCCCAAAGCACTCTTCCTGGGAAACGGGGAATCCACCAACAGAAAGTGAAAACATAGCAAATCAGTGCAGTCTCCTTTTATTGCACTTCTCCCAGCTGACTACTTGGCAAAAGTGGGCTCAGCGATAAGCTCAGCCTGACATCTTTTGCATTGATCTCCCCTTGCTGAGGACTCTGGGTCCATATATTCTGTCCTTTGAAGTTTGAGATGACGCACGAACATTCAGTGCAGTCATCCATATGTCTCCACAACACATGGAGTTTTTACAGTTTTTGGTCGTGATGCCTCTTTAGTGACTTTGATGCTTTTGCTTTGAGATGTGTTATTACTAAATTTTTACTATGTAAATATTTGTGTATTAAATACTGCTTTTACAAGTACCACAATAATGAATTTACACCTGATCTGCTGTTTAACCGAGATTATTTGAACTACCTTCAAATTGTTATTTAAATATCAAGTAGAAGGAAAACTCTCATCAGTCCAGTTTGTAAAATGTAACGCTAGGGAATTCTGCCTTCTAGTGGGCATTTTTAAAATTCATGACATATTTTGAGGGTATGCTTATGATTTATTCAGCAATAAGAATATTGTACTGTCAGCATTTACTGTAAAGTTTGAGGGTAGAGATTTCCAGGGAGGGATAGGAAAGGTTCATTTAGTGTTAGAAAATGACAGATTTTGACAATGCTAATTGCAAATACTTGGCTGCAAGTATGCTGAGTCATTCCACGGTATGTGAGGCTTTTGTCTTTTAAATTTTGCTTAGACATGAACATAATTTTCTATGGGTTTGTTGTTTGTTAGGTTGTTTTTTTTTTTAAATTTGTTGCATTGCATCTTTCAATTTGAGTAACTGTAATGATTGCTGTAGAATAAAAGTAAAATTACCATAATACTTCATTTACTTTATAGATAAAGTAAATCACCACTCACTATAGGTAGTAAAAGGACAGTAAAATTAGAAGTATAATTTTTATGGAAATGAGTCCACAAGTTAAAAAAATCTTATCTTAAATTATTTTAGTTTAATCAGTCTGCCAGAAAATGTCAGACAGGCTGTGGGTTTGCTTTAAGGCACCAAGACAGGTTTTTTACATATTTTTATTATATTTACCTTTCTACCTATTTCAATATAGCAATTTTTCAATCAGTTTATGATAAGATGATGAAAACAGAGTCTGCATCTCACCCCTGCCATTTATTACAAGGCTTTTCTTTCCAGCCCTCTGCATTTTGAGTGAATAGAGCCATCATGCTTCTCCGTTGAGCCAATAAGCAAGGTGTTGGCTTTAAACTGATCTTTGCTTTACATCCTACCATCTCTATGTAAATTTTGCAGAGTCTTTCTGCAAAATTTTATAAGGTACAATGTTCTCTGTCTACCCATATAGCTAAAACTCTCCAGGCACTTCGCATTTTATCTCAATTATTGTAACTATTTTTTTTCTCTGACTTTAACAAGCATAATCTGCTACAATAATATCCTTTCAAATACTTTGTTAGATATGTTTTTCTGACATGACTCCTTTGAGTGTGTCATCTCTTCTTTTGTATCCCAACACTGGGCTCTCATTGTTCTATTTTACGTAGCATAAGCTGCTTGTCTTCACCTTTCAGGTCTTCCTTAGACTATCCCTGGGCAGCACATCTCAAGACAGCTGAGAGGCAGACTCCCACTTCTCTTTAGCCAACGATGCTCGCCTTCATCACTTGCTGGTTAAATTTTCAGGCAGGGATCTTTATGCTGATACCATTGCAGTCCATGGCTGGGAAGCGTTTTCTATGTAGACTTGAAAAGTTATGTCCTTGTCTTCCTTTATATTCTTCCTTTAAACATTTTTTTGCTGTCACACACAAAATAAAATTAGGGAGCAGGAATCTTCTTCACTGCCCATCACACTATTTGCTTGATTTCTTTTCCCCTCCTATTTGCTTCTATCAATTTTTAATCTTGTCTTCTACTTAAGCATGTAAGCTTAAAAAATGGGGTAAGAGTTCTTTCTGTGTTCATTTGGTTTTGAAATTGTAGAAATCCTGGACACTTTGTCTGTGAACACAATTCCAAGTTTTACAGCAGTGCAATTAATAACTTACATTTTTGCAATGGCAGTAACCCTAAAACTTGTAAGCAAAACTAAATCTTTGAGATGAAAGTATTTTTTATTTCCACACTGATTTATACATGATAGATGCAGGATAAGAGGGTGAATAGCCCTATTTTGGTGGAGAGGAAAGCTGAGATACGGAACCAGAGTGAGTTGGCATTAGATCAGCATTAGACCTGTCTTTAGCTAAGACTTGTTCTCAGATTTGCAGACTCTCGTTCAGCGATTTAGTATTTCTAAACTCTGGTACTTAAAAATTAGTGTTAAGTAACTGAGGTCAAATACAAATGCTGTTGGCTCTGCATAGTAATTTATCAGAAGTTAATTGTTTATCACTGAAGCTTAAGTGGATTCTTCATCTATCAATTAACTAAATATAAATTATAAAAAACAGTTTATCTTTGCATAGATAGGCATGTTTGAATTTCATTATTTTAAGCAGCTTCAGCATTATACAATGTTTAGTTCACAAGTTGAAAGTAGCTCAGTTATTTTGAAAAGTGATTTACAAAAAAGCCCTTTACATTTTTTTTTCCAAACATTATTGCAGGGCAGATGGTTCAGATTCTGTTGTTTAACCACCCTCGTTAGGTGCTCTCTATCTTTAGCTCCTATGCTCTATTTTGACACTATCACATCTTTTTGTTTGTTCAGGCTTTTCACTTAAGGTGGTATTTCAAAGGAAAACACTGGAATTTTCCTTCAAAAGGGGGGGAAAATACTTTCACCTTGTAGAAAGGACATGTTCCTATTTAAATGGAAAAAAAAGAAGCCTCTTCTTGGCACGCGGCCCAGCAGAACTATCAGCACAATCTAGCAGCTTGGCAGCTTTGCGTGTTGCCATGTTCCCCTTGAGAATTAGAGGGAAGCTATTCTCCGCCTTCACGAGCCTGCCAAAGGATGGAGGACTTTGATCCTTCAGGGTAACGTTAGAGTAGTTCTCCTCCCAGGTACTAAATGTGACAAAGCGCATTTAATTTATTTGCCTTTTATATAAACATTGAATGTTTTCAGTGAGAATCCAAAGATTTAGTGTAGGCCTTTTATTAATACCAAATAAACCTTACTTTCTTGATTAGACATGAACATTGATGAGTCTCTGGATAGGGAATTTTACCTTCAGAGCACTAAAAACAGAAGTAAAAACTTTATTAAATAGTAACATGGCTTACTTTCATAACTTATTTAATATTATGTTAAACTACATTTTTTATATTTATAAGATCTGATCTTTCAAGTCTTGCTGTAAGTTTGGGGGGGTTTTTGCAAGTCATTTTTTAACTCTTTCATTTCAGGGTTGATATCTTATGCAGAGTACCTATTTTTGCTGACAATCCTTACAAGTAAGTATTATATATTTAAAATACATGTGAGCGAATACTCAGCTACTAACAGCTTTCCAGGAACTTTTCCTGATATTTTTTAGCTTCTAAATTTCTACATTATAGTAAAATCTAAATAACTATTGTATATGGAGTGATAAGGCATTAATATAAATGGATATAACTTTAATTGATTGCAACTAGTGTCATCATTGGTCCATAACAGGACTTCAAAAATCGTGATAATCCTTCCACCATGGGATCAGAAAAGTCTTTCAAGAGACTTTGAGAGAGGGGAGACATTGGTTACAGCACCACATAGTAAGGGGAAGAATAGTGGGGGGAAGATAAATAATTTGTCTTCTGGATAGTAGTTTTAGTCATTCTGGACAATGTGACATTAACATTCTAGCTTATGCAGTGGTGTAAAAAACTGTTGTGGTGTCTGAAAAGTTGTTGCCTATTATTCATATTTTCAGATATGCAATGGATGATATACATAAACAGCAGAATTCCACAGTGTCTTTTTGTTTGACTTTTTAATCTTTTTTTTTTTTCCTCTCTTCCTTTTATTTCCTCTAAGTATTTAGCAGGTATTTCTGCCCCTTTCTTTGTCTCCTTCCTTCTCTATCCAACACATTTTTTTAAAAAATTTTTGTTTGGTTCTTGCTTTATTTGAAAACAGCAGACATTTTTTATTGCACATGGAAGTGATCTTGGACATTCCGGGTTTCCTCACCCATACTCATATTCCTCATCCATGCCATGCTTGCCACCTCCCTGTGCTGTTCTGATGAAGTGTAGGTGATGCTGGAAAATACCAGGATTTGAGATAAGAGGTGTGCGATGAGCGTTATGCAGTGAGACCCATAGACCAGTAGTGAAGTAGTCCACATGCATGACCATGAAATAGTCCACATGCAGTCTTGTTTGACTGACTTACATATTTTAAGCAAGGGACAAAACCAGCCATACTAGATCGCATGGTATTAGCGCATGGGGAAAGGAGGGAAGGAAATGGTCATTCTTACCTGATGGATTATAGATGCTTGAGCCTTGTCACTTCTGTGGCTGTGAGGTCCATGGCAGGGGCTTAAACAAATTGACAAATTTTCCTTGCTCTAGAATCCCACCCTCTCACGGTATAGTACAAAAAAATAACATTGGTCTCCAGAGAGTGGAGAGAGTTTGTCCGGCCTTCACAGATAATGACCATCGGTACCCACCTCTCGCACAGTATGGGTAACTTATTTCAACTTACATCATTTCTCAGCAGAACTGCATTAGTTCCTACTACGTGGCATGAAGGGTGATCTCTTAGGAAACTTCAGCTAGTACACAGTATTAAATAGTATGTATGCATTAAGATAACCTATTTAACATACAAATAAACTGTTTCACCGGTAGTGACTAGTGCAACACACGACTTGAACATGAGTTATACCATGTGTTCAACTGTTTTTTTAAAATCAGAAATAATATGAGTCTAGCCCTGTTAAAAAGCTGATTTTAAAATATTTGTTGCAACACATAAATGAGAGATTTTCTCTAAAAAAAAGGCAACAATGACAGCCACATTATATCTTCAGGAGAATACCTTAATTAAAGTTGCAGAAATAAATGCCAAAGATTCTATTTCTTTAAAAATCTATGGCAGATGAAAGTAAATTCATGCTGATTTATTGGCTGAAACAATTAGAAAATTGAATCAGTATCAGAGCAAGTTGTTCTACTTCTCCAGACAATCAAGTGACATGATTTTTCACAGAATTTATATAGGAATGTATTGAACTGCAAAAACAAAGACACCTTCTGATGCAGGATAAAAATGCAGTGCTAATGTTGCTGCTCTGGTTACACAGAGGGCTGATCAGTTTGAAAGCAAGCGTCAACAACTGTTAGTGCCTCTATCTTTGCCTAACAGGTATCCCATGTCAGCCCCCAGTTACACAACCTGACTCTCTTGCTAGTGAGAATTAATGTGAGATCTCTTAAAGCAGCCATTAATATCTAAATTACTTCTTTGGAGTCACCAGCAGAGCAATAGGGAAGCAGGAAAAGAGTCACCTGAATTTCCAGAGTCCCGGATCCAGGACACTCCTGACCAGACCGTGCTGCCTGTCATACAAAGGCACTGTCTGTAGCAACACTGAACTTGAAAATACAGTTTTGCAGCAAACAAAGGTTTTATTTTGCCCTGTCATCCCTTTTCTGTGTGTCTTGTATCTTCACTATCTTTTTTCTTCCAGTGCTGTATTGAATTTCATTTCCAGCAATTTGTTAATGGAGCTTCTGGTAAGCCCTACCTGGTGAAGGAGTGTTGGAACTGAAGTTGTCACCTTTACTCAAAGCTTCATTTCAATTAGCCAGTCACACAAGTTGACAGCTTGGTCAACATAGGAATAGTTGTAGGGGAAGCACCTAAGTCTAACCTGCACTCACAGACAAGATGAAGCTCTTCTGTTCAGATTTTGGAATTTTGCCTGATTCTAATTAAATACAAATATATCTGAGGTAGTCTTTGAACTATGCTTATTTTACGAACACATACCTTTGGGGTTACATCATATCAGATAAGTATGTCATCTCTGAACAGTATAAGCAGCTTTAGGTCCTATATTTTCAGTAACAGCTCTCTTATCTGAAAATTGCAACACAGATGGTATGAATTACTATTAAATACATCAATTACTTTTATTCTCTAAATATGTTACAGGATAGGCTCTTCTTGCTTTTGTACTAGTTACAAATTTAGCATGTGGCATTTCCATGGAAAGGAAGCCAGTTTTGATTATCACAACCCAGTTGCTGGGGAAAGACTCTGCTATGCAGATTGCGATGGTATTTATTAAATACCCCTGCATCACAAGGTTGCTCCACAGAGAAAGTTTGCTGGCTACTGAAGATGTCCACAGAGAAAGTTTGCTGGCTGCTGAAGATGTAGTTATTTCTAAAATGTAAAAATAGCACTTTCTTTAACCATCTTGTTATCACTTAAAAGGAACAGGATATTTCTTTAACTTGTTCGCTTTGCAGAAAGATTCTCTAAAAAAAAAGCAAGACTTAAAACTTTACAGGATGGAGCTGGAAGAATATATTTCCAAAGGAAAAACTCTGATGGTATTAGAGTTTTTTAGAGATACTCCTTCACTAGCCTCGTGTGTCCAACATTGTTCTTGGAAACATGAATACATTCTACAGACGATAAGTCCATGGCTTTCATATTAATGCCTGACTTGACTGGGTTGTGGAGTTAATTCACCTGCTCTAGAAATTGCTGGGATAACTGCTTGCTACTGCAGTGAACTGTAACTACATTTCAGCAGCATGCTGCTCCTGTGTGGGCTTGCTAATGAGCGAGGCCACCTCCTGTAAGCAAAGTAAGATCAGGAAATTGTGGGAAGGAGCTCAAAACACACCGTGTTTTTATAGCGCCTGCAAGATTCAGAACCCATTACATTTTTGTGTTGAAAAGAAACATCCACTTGGTGAAGGAAATGCAGGGCAAAATTGTATAAAATTCCTGAAAAAATCAGCTTGATGGGGAGTCATACAAAACATGCTTTTGTCCAAAAAGGCCAGAAAGAGTGGTTTATTACATCTCGGTAACATTTGAGTACATTGTTTAGGGAGGAAGGAGAAGGGAAGAAAAAGAAGGCCTGGGGCTAACACAGCGGGAGCAGGAGCCGAGAGCTGGCCACGGTTACAAGATCGGTCTGTTTGCTAGGGAAGACTGCAAATACTGGTGTACAGTAATGCATGCAAGAAGTACCTGCAGGGAGAACAATAGCTCTTTCACACAGTTTGGGAATAACTATTGGTTTCTCAAGGCACTTTCCAGTCTTCTCTCCTGAAAAGTAGCTCTAATAGACAAGGCAGAGCTAGACTTCAGAAGTGACGTGGGATTACAGAGACGTCTATAGAGAATATCTAAGACCAGGACAGTAAGACATAAAATGTTTTCACAGTCATTGCAATCAGATGGACATTGGTGGCTGTACTTAGGCACTGCTGTTATTTCTTGCTTTGCCATTGCATTAATTATCCCTTGAAATGACAGTAAAAAGGTGTTTTAAAGTTTGCTTATATTGGAGGAGGTACATATGGTTTACTGGAAATATCATGTACATGCATAACAATGGAGAACTGAACCATAGGCAATATTCCTTTTGCATTAAATATTTAAGGACTAGCGTAAGTTCTTTTGCAATTTGTTACAGAACCCCAGACTGGATTTCAGATTGCCTTTAAAATGTTGGATACAGATGGCAATGAACAAGTTGAGAAGAAAGAATTCTTTAAGGTATGTGCATATTAATTTTAAAGCATTTCAGTAGTTCCATGGGTTATATTTGCTAAATGAAGATTCATTAAAATCTTCAGGCCTGTTTTTCAGTCCAATCTATGATGACGTACTTACTAAAATGCTTTATATGAAAGGAGCAAATACCAAAGCATGACTATAGAAGTACTTATGTTAATTGAATCCACTTTTAGAAATGTTACCTTTAACTTGTATGTAAAAATCTGTTACTGGGAAGGTAGGAGTTGGTGTACGTCCCTTAATCCCATGAGCTAATTTAAATAATCATATGGAAAAATCTTTTATTTTCTAAATATTTTGAATTTTCTTTTTTTATTCACCACCCTCTCTTGGTTTTTATTAATTTTATTTGCTGTTTCACAGGTTTTTTACCAGTCCACACTTTGGAGAGTAATAGCAGTCTTTCCCATATTTTGTATAAAATATGAGGGAGAGAGAGAGATGCTTAAAAAATTAAGAAAATCATGCTCTGATGTTTTAAGGAAGAATAGGCATAAATATATACATTATTCTACTTCTAAGTATTTAACAGGAGACTGTTAACTACATACTTCTTGTCAAAAGTCAAATGCAACTTTAACAAATATAATTTTTATTAGGCTCCTCAGCTTAATTCAGATCCTTCATTCGTATTGGAGGTGACTAGAAAGACAACTTTATAAGAAGCTGAAATGGCTGCTACAATGCAAATTATTTTCTGTCACTAGGATAAAGTTAAAGGTGATCATTAATGAAACAACTCTAGAGAACCATAGAATCTAAAACTTATAAAGATACACCTGTCAGTAGAGAAATGACCAAAAATGTATTTAAGTGTACTTTCATGGCCTTAAACTCTGAATTAATGATACAGTAGCTGTTAGCATGTGTTTTGCACTGGCAGCCATTTTTTCAGTGAATTGTCTCTTAGCAAGATTACAATTGTTGAGTTGTACTTCAATATATTTTTAAATATTGTAAAAATAATTTTAGACTTGGTAGTATTTGAAAATAATACTTGAAATTAGGCCATTTCCCAAGACAGTGTTCCCAGAAGCCCCTAACTGAGCCTGCAGATACCCTACACTCACTTGTTGCTACACAAAATCTTTTAAGCTCGAAGAATTTGCTCTGTTAAAATGTTGATTATTCTGCTGATTTAAAAGAAATTGAATTCTAACTGAAGCCTTTATTTTTAACCTACTAAAAGTGGCACAATCCTAGTGAATTACTATCAGAATAGCAGTGCCCTGATTACTGAAATGTATCTGTTATGGCTGTATTGTTCATCTACAAACCAGTCTGTTATAGAGGAAAGTAAGTCCATGAACACAAATGAGCATGTTCAGCCTGTAATGACTGCACAAAAATTACGTGTTAGCAGTAGTTCCTTTAAACAGATACTGTGTCACTTAAGCAAATAAGATTCTTGTAGAAATACAGCACAACTTTCTAGGGGAGATGTACAGTATGTCATATATTTAATATCCATTGCACATTTCAGGTAATTCTAATTGACTCAGCCATTATGAACAACAGAAAGTCATCAAAAGTAGAGTTGAAAACATACAAATCATTAAAAATAGTTTGATTACCGTAGAGGCAATCAAATGAAATGAAAATTATTCTAGTTAGATAGATTGTTACTTTGCATTTCCTTTATGGTCTGTATTGATAAATTAATATGAAGTGGTAAAAAAAAAAACCACATAAATTTCTATATCAATTCACAAGAATCATTAAATTCAAAGAAGTCCCACAGAACGCAAGCTAATAAAAAGGTGAGTTTTCTCACATAACTGTTTACTTAACACTTACAAGCAGTGACTATTTTGAAGTAAAACTTAATTTTTATAGGTTAGTTTTAAAAATAAAATTGTTGGATTGTAAGAATCTGGAAAAATGCGTGTGCATTAATCTCTACTCTAGTTCTGCGTGCACCATAGAAAGCTGTATATCTAATAAATTAGTAAGTTATGTGGCTAATCTGTCATTTGTTTTGTCCCAGCTGGCATCTTAGAAAATTACATCTGAACTATTCTATGGTTATTTACACACTATATTTGACAGTAATATCAGGAAATATATATAACAAAAGGGCAGTGGAAAAGCATAGCAAAGTAACAGTAATTAAGAGGCAGTTACTGTAAGCAGGATGTGATGGGAAAAGAAATTTCAGTGCTACTTCATTCTCCTGCTTTGTCACTTCTCCCTGCTTCCCATCCGTTATCTGCTGATGAGACATCTATGTATGTCTACGTTATCTCTTGATCTTGACTGTAAATTCTTTGAGGTAAGAACTTTCCCTTTTTGTTTGCAAAGTGTCCATCATTCTTTGAATTGTGTTTATCTCAACTCTCACATGCTACTGGATAAACAAGTACAAGATGTGTCAAGTGAATCATTCAGTAAAAGAAGAGTGACAAGCAGACTGTACAACCCAAGTCCTTAATGCTTTCAGCACATGATGGAGATAAGCTGTTCAGACCTGTATAGATCAGACCTGTATGGATCAGTCATAACATAAATGAATGTTCAGAAAAGGAGATGTTGAATTCAATTCCATGTTTTCAACAAGATAGTTTATCTTGTCCTCCATAGCCTTTTTATTTCTGTGCACATTTTCCTCCTTGTTCTCTCTCTTCCCTACCTCTTTGTAGTCAAGCCAGTCTATTTTTAATTTCTGTTTCATCCATGTTTCAGTGGTAAACATTCACAATACAGGAGACATTTAAATATTAGGGCCCAGAATCACAGCAATCTGTATTTTGAGGTGGGCATCTGCAAGGAGTTGTTACTTTGCCCTTCAACTCCAGGGTGAAGAAGACGTGGTAGAAATGGCATGTTCACAGACATTAGTTGCCATACTTTAGTCAGTCCCTGCCAGAGTGCAAAGAATTGTTTCTCAGGGCCATATGATTTGCATCATTGTGAGGACTGTAAGATACTTCTGTGAACTCCACACTTCCAAGAGATTCACATGAGACTTGGTGAGGTGGATTTCCAGACATGTGCACATAATAACCCATGCATATTAATCTGAGAGCTCCCATTAAGAATGAGGCTACCAAAGACCCCAAAATCCCAGCAAGTGAGGAATTTCCCTAACTCCATCCTGATTAAAGATTTCTAAGTAAAATTAATGACAGCTCAAAACTATTGGGAATGGAGGTAGGGTGACTGATGGCACATGCAAGAGATTTCATGATTTAGACTTTCTAAATAGATTGTCTTTATGCACTTGTCCTGGACATCAGATACCACAGAAGTCTTGAAGAGGTTCATCTAGGGCTGAATGAACCAGCACCCAACACTGTCAGCATTTGTGGTGGTTTGGTACAGAACTCTGCAGTTCTGGAGCATCCACAAGTACTAATCTCTCTCAAACAACTGGAAGAATGCAAAATCACCTTTTTTTTTTTTTCTTTAGGACTGACAGACTTTCTGCCAGCTCATGTCTTCTTCAGAAAAGATTACTTCTTAGTGTGTCTTTAGTAAGGAGGCATCAGTTGTGCATAATAGGTCTCATTATCTTTGAATTAGCCATTAGTATCTTCCAGTGATGAGCAGATATAAATATTAAATACAGATAAATGTTACATGGAGCAATTGAGTATTAGAGTCCATTTCTCAAGGGCAGAATTCTTCTCCCTCTGTGAGTAGTTTCTGCATTGTGCTGGAAAAAATTGCAAACTACTGGAAATAGTTTCAAGCACTATAAGGATTTACATACAGTGTATGAAAACAATAAACTAAATCTTCCAGAACACTTGTGAAAAAAAGTTATACTGTGTGTCTGTGCTCTTTAGTAGTCTCTGCAGATTTTTTTAAGAGTCATTTAAAAATAAAATCCAAAAGAAAAAAAAAATCGTATTTTCTGTTGTTTGGAAAGTATTTCCAGTTGTGTTTCCTGTGTGTGAGCAAAAGATGGATTTATCAGGTAAGAAAAAATGTAATTTTTCAGTGAGAATATGGTCGAACAGTTGTGGTTTTTATCCAGAGCTCTGTATTGTTGTTTCACTATGAAGAAATTAATAATGCTTTTACTGTACTAGTTAGTTGTTTTGTAAGTGATCAAAAATAGAAAGAATTTGGAGAAACTTGGAAGAACTAGTACTGTTTAATTGCCTTGTTTTACAGTATTTATTTTGGTAAATACTATCAAGGCGTGCTGTTGAAAAATAATAATAGTAAATATCCTGAGGAACTCAAAAACTGAGGCTGTAAAAAAAAACAATAGGTAAATTAGTCAAAATTTGAAGGCTGAGGGAAGACCTTTGGCAATATGAACAGTTAGTGGGTTTTTTCCAACTTCCTGCTTATGAGCCCATATTGTTCTTCTGAGCAACATAACAAAAAAAAAAAAGAAAAAAATAAAGCTCTAGGAGGAGATATGAAAATCCCACAAAACAATGGCTATTAAATTTGATCATGGAGTTTTTCCCCCCCTTTTAATGGGCAGTGTGAGGAATCACTCAGAAATGTTTGAGAAGCAAACCATCAGCTTCAAAAACCCTGATCTTTAAAAGCATCTTTCCTAAAGTCTCCAAATTCAGAGTGATTGGTCTAAGTCCATATCTCTACCTGAAATGTAGTAAGTCCCTTGTTCTTTCATTTTTGCTGTCCCTTTGAGGATTCATGCAAATGTCTGTGAAAGGTAGGTATACTCTGTGCTATGTTAAATCACTCACTCTTGTGACAGTGTTGACCTCCCAAGAAACCCTGCAGTTGAGCAATCCTGAGCACCTGAGGTGCTGCAAATTAATGTGCTTTCTATATTACCTTAAAACTCTGCTTGGGACAGTGGAAGTTATGTTTTTAAATGCAAGTTTCTGTACTTCTAAAAATCTTCTTTGCTAACACATTCAATATTCATTTATTTGTGGGCTGGAGGTGAAACTCAAATCACATTATGCTTAATGCCAGTTCTGAAAATACATTTGCTTATTTAATTAAATTTTTCTTTGTTAGTTGTATAGTACTTCATTTGAACAAGTATGTTTTTCATGTCTGTAGCAGAACTATGTAAGGCTGTCTAGAACAGCATGAAAATCACAGGATAATTTTTATTTCCCAAATGACTCTTGATGTTATATCGCTGAGTTTCAACATCTTACAGAGTGAATGCTAAGCTTCTAGTGCAAGAAAATCTCTTCTAAAAATAGAGTAAGCACTGGGCTGCAAGAGATAGATTCATATGCTCTGCTTGGCTATATTAACCACAGTAGATAAGACATTCCTGGGAAAAAGTGTGTGAATAGCAAAATATCCTTAAGTATGCAAATATTTTGTCATGACTAGAAAAACTTGCAGAAATGTAATGACTTTATAAGTAAGAAAAGGTGAAATTAATGCAAGTTTCTGAAAAAGGAGATTCTTGTAAGACCAAACTTATAATTTTCCTGTGTTTTTTTCATGGTTTAACAAATACAGCTACAGAGAATCATTGGGAAGGAAGATGATTTGAAAACAGCTGGAGAAGAAACAGTATTTCGGGTATGAAATAGAGATACATTTTTCTTTGCAAAAACATCGTCATATTTCCCGTTTAACTTTGTCATTTTTCAGAGTTTTTAGATGAGTATATAAGCATCAGTATTAGTGCTTTAATTAAATAAAAGTACATGATTTGTCAACTACTTTCTAATGGGGAGACAAAAATGTTTGTGACTTCTAGTCACTCTATTATGTAGTTTCTGTAACGTCTGTTTCAGAGTAACTCTTCTATTTATGAAAAACTCAGAAAAAACTCTGTATTGCTGTATGAGAAAAGATGGCTTTCCAAACAGAAATTGATATCTTAAACTTACCTAAATGCTGCTGTTGCAGTAATAACCAGCTTATTCTGAGTTTGTTTGAAATGTAATTACTATCACTGAGGTGAAAAAGGCAAATATTACTTTGGTTAGGTCCACTTCCAGAAAGAAATTATGTAAATGCAGACCAGAGGAAACAATCTTAGAGTATGGTCTTCCAACTGGGTTAGAAGTTTCACAGGATTGCAGACCATTAGCAAATGGCAAATACATCTTGCCAACGAAGGGGGCAGGTAAATTCCTGCTCTCTTCTGGATGTTTTCCTCTGAATCCTGCCAGTGTAACATACCTTCTTCCCAAGTTGAGTCTTTGCCATCTCTTCTTCAGTCTGTAGTCAGCACAGAGACAAGATATTCTGTAGCCTGGATGAGATTGAGTGAGACTGAAAACAGAGAGGGGGAAGTCCTGAGCATCACTTCAGAAGCTGATGAACCAGGGCGAAGGAGGGGGGAGAGTACAGATGGATCATCTCCATCTATTACTATAAGGTGCTGCATACATCAGCAGCACTACTTTTGTTGCGTGCTTAAAATGGATGGTGTAGTTGAAGGATATTTTTCTCACCACAAACTTGCTTTCAGTTGTAAACTGAAAATGGGTAACTAGCATGAGGCAGTAACTGCTCATGTTGGAAGCATTCAATTAGAAATTTATACAGGGCTCTGCCTTATAAACCTGTCATGCATCAGCAGTTTCTACAAAGAGTTGTTCCAGCTCACGTTCTTTTTCACCTGCCTGGGAAAAAAATGGAAGCGTCGGTATTGCTAACACCTTTAATATTTACTAGGCATAAACAAAAATTATCTTCTGATGTGTAAAGGTTTTGCTCCCTCAGTATGCACCCAAAGCTCAGTTAAAAATTGTTTCACTAACAACTGTCTCCTTTCTTGAATCTTTTCATCAGTCACCAGATTAAAATAGCTAGGGTTAATACAGTTGCCTGCTCCTCAGAACCTATTTTAATTGAGACTTAACTGCTATGACAGTGAAAGAAAAAGGATCTTTATTCTGCATGAATGCACAGCTGTAGTATAAAATTTCCAGAGAAACTTTGATACAATTGGACAGATTTAGTTATAAACACATAAGCTTATTGGGAGCTAATTAAATACCTCAGCCAGAATGCCTTTATATTATTTTTTGTCTTGCTTCAAATTTTGTCTTCAGAATTCTTCATTGAGAAAAATCTGAAATTACTGTAACTAGAAAATATTATTTAATACAATTTTTTTAGCAGATTACAAATGGATTTATAGTATGTTCAAAAAGAAGAATTAAATAGCTTTGGGGAGTACAACTATCTTGAAATTCTTGTGGTCTCTATATTTCTACTTGGCAAAGTCCAAATTATCACTTTTCATTTTTATTTTCTTTCCTGTCTCAGTCCCTCACAAAAGAAGTTATCTTTATAAGAAGTGAATCTGACTATACAGTGTTGTCACTGTATATGTTTTTACCCTTTATTTTTAATAATTGTGGCAGTCATAGTATGTCTTTCAAGCAAAGTAGATAAAGCATAAAACCAGAAGTTTGGAGTTTGGGATAGTTCTTAATTTCCACAACACTTTCACAATTTGGAGAAGAGTTTGCTGATTTTTCAAAGTAATCCCAGTCTCTGATACCAGGTGGAAAATGTCACTGACTTATGAAAATAAGATTTAAATGGTAGGCTTCAACCTTACTTAACCAGCAGGTATACCCAGGTATGTGCCCTGTACAGTGTGTAGACGGAGGTCCCAGTCATTCATTTACTGTGCAGAGATACCACTTAATACATACTGAAATACTGCATTAAGAAAAGATAAAGCAGTTTGTTTGCTGTGTTCCCGGGGTGCTTGTATCTTTGCCTCTTTTTACTGAGACTTTGACTTACGCGTCTAAAATTCAAAATTTTGCCACTTAGTAATGAACCTTGAATGGGATTGCAGTGGACATGGTTATCCAGACAAATATATTTCAATAGAGGGATTTTCTTTTTCTAATATTATAACTGATGGTGGAAGAAAATAAAAAAAAAAAACTGCCTAGCCTTATCCAGACCAGTCGTTTGGGAAGTTCCTTGCTGGCTTTTGCAGAGCAGGTAATCTGTTTTGCTCATAGCCCAGGTGTGCACACAGTGGAGGAGAGATGTAAGGAGACTTACAAGATTGGCAACCTAGTTCTTTCTAACTAGACTGGAGAAAATGGCGCAGAAGTCAACAGAGGCAGTGACTGTTTCACCTCACCCACCTTCTCATAGGCCAAAGGAAATACTGCATCTGGCTTCCTAGCAGAACTGTTCTGCTTCATGAGAGACATCCAGCTGAGCATTTGACCATGCTTCACGGAAGAGGAGAGGCAAACCCCTTACCTGGAAGTGGTGTAGAGTGTTATAGGAAAGTGCATGAGCTAGAAGAATTTGGTGTATTTTGAAAAAGGTGTTGCCCAGTGAACAGCACGAGTTGCTTTTGTGTTACTGCCCTGAATTCCTGAAAAGGATAATTAGTGTTCTGGTAATGAAAACAATGCTAATGGTTGCAGACATCTACTGTACAGCCCAGTTGTCTACATCAGGGACTTTGCTCTTGGGCTCTTCAATTTAGATTAATAAGTTATTGAGTAGTTTCAATATCTCTAATTTAATATGCTTTGTGTAATAGCTAAACTGAGAAATTAATTTTAGCTATTGTTAGGAAAGGAATGACAATACAAAATGTTCTACATTTGTTCTTAAAATTGAATTCATGTTGGGAAATACGTGCATTGTCTCGTGTCCAAATGATTAAACATATGCTTCTGGATTCCATAATGAACACATTTTCATACAAAGTATCTCATTTACATGGGGTTTTTTTAAAACATTTAACTAGTACTTGGGGCCACAGCTATTAATCTCTTTTAAACAGAAAACTTTTGAACTAAAATTCAGCCTGACTATAAGCAATATACTTTTAGACCCACACATGGAAACTTTCCTAATAATTGTGTATCGGTTGTTTTAACCTGTCTACCTCTTTTATTTTGGGGGGTTTTTTTTGGTCCTAAGAAGGGTGAATGAAACGAGTCATTCACACGTCACCAGTTAGCTGGTCAGCACAAGGCTGGGCCTTCAAACATTGCAGCATTGTAGTGGATCTCCTCAGCCACAGAGACTGTGCATGCCATCGTAACCTGCTCATCTGCTCCCTAGAATTGCTAATTTGTTCAGAGTTTTCTACCCATAGCTTCAA
This sequence comes from Tyto alba, assembly GCF_018691265.1. Taxonomy (NCBI): domain Eukaryota; kingdom Metazoa; phylum Chordata; class Aves; order Strigiformes; family Tytonidae; genus Tyto; species Tyto alba. The sequence goes on along the minus strand of NW_024881282.1, from coordinate 19,913,501 downwards.
AGTCTGCAAAGCCCTGGGCCCAGAATAACTAAAGACTGCCTAAACTGAAGGGAGGAAGATGGTGGTTGAGATCTGTGGTCTTCTAGTGCAGTAATACTCTGTGACAGGGATGCAGCACACCAAATTTTGCAAGAATCTGGTCCAAGACTAAAATTAATACCCTCTCCAAAAGAGTGTGTCATTATTCTTATCACCTCTCATTTCAGACGGAATGCACATTTTTTCTTGACCTATCTTCTCCAATATAAATGTGTATGTTTTGTATCAGCAGATTAAAGTTGAATTCTGTTGAAAAGCTTTCAGATACTTTAAACCAAGGAGCACTGCAATGTTCCTGCATGCTTTAAAGGAAGCTCTCCAGATGGGTAAACTCCATAAAGAACCAAGCCATGTGGCATCAAAATATTAGGTTATTAAAAAACTGCTGGATCATTGTTTACCTCATGGATAAGGAAATGATTTTATATTTCCATGTGATCTGATGACATTATAATCTCAAGAGAGACAAAGAAACATGCTTTCTGACATCTTTCTAGATACCTATTCTGCAAGTACGTTGAAATTTGGCTTGGATAATGAAAGTCTCTACCATGAGGAATTTATCTGGAAGCCCATTGTGGTCAAAGTAGCATTGCTTTCCATTGCACAGATGTGTGAGGCAAGGCTACCCCTTTAGTCTCTGCTGTTTAACCTACCCTGAAGCAGTTTAAGTTACGTAGAGAAGCCAGGCAGCAGTGTGGGATCCTGACAGGCCAGGGAAGACACACAACTGTGGCCTTGCACTAACAGCTCTAATCAGATTCAAAACAGTAAGAATCTGGTCACAATCTCTGAAGGCTATCTAGTGCATTTGCTTGTAAAATTCATTGGAATAAACTGGAAATAGTGCACGTAAGAACGCTCAGCTGTCATTTTGTGATAACTGAAACTTGGGATGGCAGCCTGAACATGGACTACCCGAGGAGATGCGTTCAGTCACCGGGCTGGGGGAATTGGTCACACACCATCTGAGTCTGTTTGAGCGCCGAGAGCAAGGAGGTTTATGCATGCTGAGAAAGGGTGTGCTCGGCCTTGGAGGCCAAGTCCACATTAATCAAGAGAGTGTGCTTTAAAGAACGTCACACCGCCTGAGGGAGGTCCTCGTCACAGATTCTCTACTTTTGGTGGAAATTAATATTTTTAAAGTATGGCGTAGCAGGGAGGCAGGGCCTGAATTCTTGTGAGGGGCCATCCCCAACTGTGCATAGAAGCTGCTTTCCCCAGCAGCCAGCAGTGCAGTGGTCGTGCAGCCTCTGGCTTTGCAGTGCAACAGTGCCGCTCCCTGTCTTCTTGATGCAGTCAACCTACTGGCCACAAGACTAGTTTCAACCTGTTCCTATTTCTGACATAAAGTATTTCCTGCAATGTCTTCTGCTAAATTAGCTTTAGCCCACTTGGCTGGAAACCGTTTATTCTGTATTTCCTCGTGAACCGATGCAGAATTGTGGGTTTTTCTTCCTTGCTAAATGCACTAATGGTACAGCATAATGATTCCATGGCTTTAGTTGTCATTAAAAAACAAATAATCCCCTGGTAATGGGAATTATGGATGTTGTAGAATGCTGGTTATAAGCTGTTTATTGTTTAGGAAATGCTCCATTGGATGACTTCTCAGATATTTTCTGTTATACCCTCTGTAGAAAAAAATTACACACATTTTAGCCTTTCTGTATCAGACCTGATGTATTCTTGAATCCTACCTAGTAAGAAAATGCCTTGCAAAGCATTAAAAACTTTAGTGTGGATTTACATCATGGTTAAAGCAGATTCATTATAAAATGATATGTTGTTTCAGTCTGGAGCCCACTTGAGGCTGTGTGGGCTTTACAAAAAAAGAGACTGCTTTTGGATATCTGGATCTCCCAGTCCCACTAGCTTGCCTGTTTACAATTCTTTTGACTGGCTGTACCTGATAGAATTGATTTCATAATGGATACATCTTTTAAACCTTCTTCCCAGAACTGAGTTGTAGGATATATCCTGTCATCTTGGAGACTCTCAAAATAACAGAAGGCTTGATGCTCTTGAGCAATGTTTGAGGCTAGGCTGCTTAGATTGAAGTCCAGATTGCCTTTAGGGATCGAAGCCTGGCATGATGAATTGACTGACACAGCAACTGAAAAATGAAGAGCATTTCAGAGAAGAGGACTCATAAAAATTTGCAAAGATTTAGTCTTACCTTCAGAAAGATTTGGGACATCACTAGCAAACAGAAACTAAGATACTGTTCCCATTGACCCTCCTCTCTTTTCTGCCCCCACTCTTCATCTATTCACTCTCCTTCTACTCCAAAAAAAATTTTAAATCCAAAATATGTATTATTTTTACAATTTCTATTGAAAGAAGACATTGCACAGCAAATACCATCTCCCAGGAAGCAAGTAAGAGAACAAGGAACGTATTACAGATTTTAATCACGATGAATGCTTTCCAGTCATGCCTCAGGCAAACTCTGCAGGGAAAGGTGGTGAGAATCTAGAGACAGTAAGTCTATTAACATTTCAGATGAGTTTTGAAAATTGGTTAGGTACATTATTCTGAAAATCCTGTCTCACTGTGTGATAAGTTTCTTCTCAGTGGCACTTGTTGCTACTTGTTGTAGTATCAGGTCCTAAATGTCAGAAGCTTCATAGGGAGCTACAGGATTAGGTAGGTCTGTACCCGTGACTCAGTGCAGCATCAACTTCTATGTTAACAGCCTGCGTAATGTAATAAGGAAATAAATGTTGTGTTATCTGATCTTGCTTAAAAAGGAATAGTTGCATAATTCAGCAGTTCATGGTGCTTTTGAAAAGTGTATGAGGTGTTAACATTACTCTAGGGAAATAAGCCCGTGTTTGTAATATGTATACACATGTTCATTAGTTCATGTAGACTTGTGTGGCATCAGAACTTTGTCTTTGGAATTCTTTGAATCAGTGGAACCTGGAACGTGTCTGAGTTCCCTGGTTGAGATATATGTGCCTGCCCCATCCCATGCTTGTATCAAGATGAGACTCAGAACATCACCATCCTTTCTCTGCTCTGTGCCTCAGCTTTCTGTAAAGTGCACAGCCCAAAAGGGTGCTGTGGTGCACCCTCCCAGGGCTGAAGCTACCAGATACACCAGAATACAAACTTTCACTCAATTTAGATAGTAGCTCCGTGACTCAAAGATACAAAAGTCTGGTCCTTTTTACAGCCTCAGGATTACGTTACCATTTCATTCTTGTTGCCAAGACATACATTCCAAATATAAGTTATTCTTTTACCTAAGCTCAGGAGGGTGAGGTGTTGGAAATATTAATAGAGCTCTCATTATCTTCTAACAAAGATTTGTCATGTCGGTACTAATTTATACAGTTCAACAGCAAAAGCTTCTAATGATTCTGTGGACAAAAAGGAATTATGTACTAACATGTACTTTAATTTAATAGCATTAACTCTAGGAAAAGCAATTTTTTTTTTTATTTTACCCTTAAGCTGTAGTCTCTGTGGTCTCCTATTGCATATTCTGTTTTAACAAAATGTACTGGTTTGTAGTTTTAAAATACATTTAGCTCTCACTAACATAGTGTTTGGACATCTGCCAATTCCACTTTGGAATTTCAACTGATAAAGAGGGTAGCCAACAAGTAGGTGCATATTTGTTATAAATCCAGGAATAGGCTTTGTCATCTTAGATAAGATGAGAAAGGTATTATTTGTATGTCTTCTTGCTCATAACTAGAGAAACACGAATAGAAGAAAAAAACTTTTTCTGTTGCAGACTTAGTTTTTAAGAGGTTATTTTAAACCTTATTTTTCAGTTTGTTTTCAATACAATGCTGATAATATGGAGTAATTGAATTGGAAGCATTAAATTGTGTAGTCATGAGTTCAGTTTTTAAAATTACATCAGCAAGTTTATTTCTTGCATTTTTCAAGTCTTCTTTAAACATGTAAGCAAAAAAAAAAGCACAAAAAGCAGGTTAGAATCTCACTGCAGTAAGAAATATGTGGATTTTTCTGTTTCTTCTTTTAAAACTGTGCATTCTGTCATAAATAGTTTGGGTTTGAATTTCAAATAACCACACATGAATGTTTGACTTTGGCTTTCAAAAAAGCATATACCAATGTTTATGCATCAGTCTTCACAGTAATCTGAAGTGTTTAAACTTCAGAAGGATGGACCTTGTGGGTATTTAAATATTCTTTGCCTGCAGTTAAATGATAAAAGTTCAATAAGTACAGTTTGCATATGGCTTGAGAAGTTTTTTTCCAGGTTCACTCATACATAACTCCTATCAGTGGCATTTAGTGAATTGTAGCTTGCAGCAGAAATGAGGCTTGTTACCTCTTTAACTATAAAATAACTGTGTCACATATGCAGTAAGCATGAAACACACAGTGGACTAATGGGACTTGTTATTGATGATGCTGAAAGCTAAATAACCATTAGTATTAAATCTTATGAATAGACTCTTGTCTTTCATCTTACCTCTTCAACCAGATAAAAGACACAGAGGCTATTTAGATGTCATAAGAATAGTTTGTTGAAATCCCTCTGGACTTACAAAAAAAATTTCTCTTCATGTTGCTTAGTGTTTTGTTGCGTTCAAAGAAATGCCAGTGTATGCTAGTGCTGAAAGAAGAATAGAACAGAAATCCAGCATTATGTGTGGTTTTAGGCTTGTTAGAGATGCTGTCGAGTTGAAATAATGTGCATCCTTTTTCTGTATAAATCTCTTCATCAAATTTAAAAATTATATAGAAGTCAATAACAGTGAAAATTTGCAAGAAGCCTGGAAGACCATATTATAATAGAGCACTAGGAATGTTTGTATTTTTGTAGTTTCATTTCTGAGACTATCATGAATGTCTTTAAATGGCTGTAACAAATCAGAAATATCTGACTAAAAACTTTTTTACGAATATGTTAACTTTATTTAAAGCCTCTATTCATAAAGATTTTTAAAGATTTAGCCAGCAGCTTTCTCAGTTCTAGTAATAAAATACACTGAAGGTGGTTGTAAATTGTAATTACCTTTCATACAGACTATTTAGAAGCAGAATGTATAATGCACTGTTACCAGTTGATGTGGAAGAATTATTCAGCTCTGCTGTCCTGTGTGGTAGTTTTGGGAACAGTAATTAAATTGCAAGTGTCTCTTGTGAAATTATAAATATTTATATATTTGTGGTGAATATATATTAATAATCATACAATAATAATTAATCATACAGTTTTTTGTTTTTTAGGGAGCAGAACTGGAAAGCTGTGGTGTTAATACCATGTTGCTGGTACATTTCTTTGGAAAAGAAGGAAAGGAAAAACTTCACTATTCTGAGTTCTTCAGGTATTTTTTCAGCTAGACAAGCCTAACAGCAACCAATCCTGTTTCTACCCCTTCTACTTTGCACGAACACTGGCATTAATCTGACCTCACACTGAGCTGATTCAGAAAGTTAAGCAGGTAATGAAGCAGGACATGATTCCTGATTTTGCATTATTAAATTTCTAGTTTAGCTCCTGGAGTCTAGTTTAGCTCCAGGAAGAGTTGAGCACCATGATAACTCCAAACCAGATGTGGGCCTGGAGGCCATGAGAGTTGAGACGACCACTCTTGGCATCTGTGTGATGGCATACCTTAAGACAATATGATTAAAAAGTATTTTTCTTGATCATATCACCAAAAATGTGACTGCTAATCAATTAAAAAAGTTTTTCTGAGCTGAGACACCCCCCTCCCCATTACAGCTGTCTTGGTAGGCTACAGGCAACTTCTCTGCTTGCTTCAAATTCCAGCTTCTGTTGAAACTTTACCTGTGCCTTTTCCTTTACCCTTTGAACGACTTTTGCAATGGGACTAGGCAGATCCTTCGTGGCATTTGTGTCAGAACTGAGAATTGAGCCATATGATAAACACCACATCAGACTGAAATTACAGTGAAATACCAAGTGGCCATTACTCCTGGAAACATAGCACAGTATACCCATCTACTTCACTGTAAGCTTTGCAAAATCAGAAGTTAATAGAAAGTTCTAAGACTGATGTAGGGAATTACTCAGTTTATACATCATGTACATGTCAGAAAGATGTAATCCTTGTCTATATGTATGAGTATGAAGTTCTGCTGTGGTTGCTTTTGACTTGAAAACCTGACCAGGTATCAGCTGTTAGCGTTTTAATTGGATGAGATTCTTTCTTCCAACATTTATTTCAATCAGTAGTGATGACCACCACCTACACAGCATCACAACTTAACTAGTTAAAACTCTGTTACTTGGGAGAAAAATTTCTTCTGTTAGTATGAACTCCAGACACATCTTGCTATGTGAACTTGGGCCCAGAATCCAAATGCACAGTCTTTCTTTGAGATAAATGGAAGTTAAGTGCCTAAAGCACCTGTGTGAGTCTTGACACACGTCTTGCAGCACAACATCAAGAGAAGATTATCTACATCAATATTACCTTTTCTACAAAAATATTCAGTCATTTACAGACTGCAAAAATAAATTAGGGTAATGTGTTTTACTTTGGTTTATGTTCAGAAGCAGAGAATCTGTGTCAGCCCTCTTAAAAATGAATGTTGTTGCAATCAGTAGAAGTCTGGGGAAAGCCAGAGTAGGAAAAGAGGAGTGGCAATTGTTCCAACACAAAAAAGTGTTCAGCTGCATTGGATCTGCCACACACCAGTCTTCAAATAAACAACCTTTCTCTTTTGAAGACCTTGCCTCAGTTGGAATCTAAGTGACTAACATAAGTTTAAGATGCCTCCCGCTCCTTTATCTATAAATACCATAGATCCTCTCAATGAAACAAAAGGCAGAGAGCACCAGTAAAAGGTTGTGTTTGCATATACAAGTATAAACTGAAAAGCCTCAGGTTTTAGATAAAATCCTACATTGACCCAATGAGGCATGACATTGATGAAACTATGTACCTAGTACATTCAGAACGCGTAGGTTAAAGACCTTTGCCTACCACACAGATAGAGGCCTGTAATCAAAATCAAACTCCCACATCTTGCTCTTAAAATTTGTGGGATAAGTGTAAGGTTTAATGCAGGTAATTTTTCAACAGTGGCAGTTATGTTTCGTAGAGCTGGAATGTGCCTCTTTATCACTACGTAGACACTCCATCTCAGTTGCAATGTGACAGTGAAGTTTGTTTAACACACAGAAAGGTGAATAAAAGGATCACTGTCTTTTTAACCTCTGTGAAGATATCACCTTTCACATGATTTTATTTGCAAGTAAATCAAGCACATCATTTCTGGGTTCCTATTGTTCAGAGAAAATGTGATTTCTATCTGATGGCCCCTCATAACATTTTACCTTATGCAGGAAGCTATTGTTGACTGTTTGATCAAAGTGCCACGCTGTTTTTACAAGAGATGACTGATGAGCTGTACAGACATAGATCATTGTCAAAAGCAGAAAATAATGGTGGTAAATGCTTTTATCATTTTCCAAGTTCTTGCCTAGAAAGCTTTTCCATTGATCAGTGTAGTACTTAGTAGAAAGTAGGGATGATTAGGTTTGATTAGGACACACTAAAACTTGTCACATTAGTTAAATACACAGATATTGCTGTGCTGTAGAGTCCTTGAAACTGAAAAAAAAAAAAGATGCAGGAATGCTTTCTTTGTGAAATCACACTGTATTTACATGGGAATTCAAAAAGCTGAGACGAGTGTTCTCACCTCATTACTTACATATATTTTCCTCACGCTTCCTCCTTTTCAGTTTGGCTGACATTAAAAATCTTTTTCTAAGTGTGCAACCATCTGTACCTACCTGTACACCAGCAATGTCCAACCCGTTTAGCCCACAGTCCAAACTTTTAAAAATTGTCAGACAGCCACAGTCAATATATCAGGGCAATTAATTTGCCCTGCTCTCCTTTCTTTGCATTCAAATGGCGCACAGAAGATGGAAACTGTCTACATCTCCTCAGGAAGTGTGGAGCTGATGTAAGCCAGCTCTTCTGCCTGCCTTCCCACTGCCCCGAGCACAGGAGGCACACTGATAAAGGGAGGGAAAACGGTTAAGCATGCTGTGCTCCATCTGTCTCCAGCTGGTGCATGGTTCTTGGGAAATCATAGGTAGGTGATACACACAAGGACAATCCTCAGGGTTGTTTTTAGCAGACGTAAAGATAGGAGACCATGAAACAGAGGATCAGATCACTTCTCAACCTTTCTTGGGCTGCTGGGAGCGTGGAAGTAAAGAAGTAAACTTTTCATACGTATTTTGTGACACCAGTCAAGCTCTTTTCTCACTCTCATACAGAACATAGTGAAAACAGCAGCCAAAGCTGCTCCTTCTCATTCTCTGCTGAGCAGCAGTGGTGAGACTCCTGCTTCATTCTGCAGCTTCTCCAGGGACTGCTTGGAAGTAGTGGAGGCAACCCAGGAAGCACACCACCCTGTGTCTTTCCCATAGTAACAAAGTGGTTTCAGAGATGTTAAGGTAGGACTCGAGGAACACATGTTCAGCCCCAGACTGCTACATGATTTCTTGCCAGTTGTATTGTCCTTAACTTAAGGACAATATGGTAATTATTTTTAATATTTCACAACTTCAAAAGCAACAGCTTGTTTCCCTGGTGAAAGTTTGGAAATTTAAATTATTCTGGAGTGTGTTTCTGTACATCACTAGTAAAGGTGTTGCCTCCTAGTCCAATACAGCTGGAATCATTATTCTCCTGTATCATTTTAAGAAAATATGAAACAGTGTGCAGCAAGCTAAAATTATGTAACAAAGAACGGTAGATTTAATACAAGAAGCTGTAACCAGGTAAGACTTTCTTCTCAGAAGACCTGAACAACTTTCTGTTTCAGATAACCACCACTCAGTTTTACAGCTCCACAACAATACCATCTTCTAATACCAGGACCCATATGAAACCAGAAGTTCTGTGGGATTCCAGGCTTTTTAGTCTTTTGCATGAGTTTCTTCTCTTTTTTGAGACATAAATAATTTTTGGTCTTTTCCTTCAAAAAACTGTTTCACTTATGCTTTAATTTTCAGCTACATTGTATGTTCTATTTTTTATTCTAAGTAGAAAACTATTCAGTTTTCTAGGTGTAGAAAATATTTCTTCTTGACAGCCACTGTTTTTTTTCCCTGAAAAAAGTCCATTACTGATCTTGTTTAAGTATGTCTAATCCCAAATAAAGAGGAGACAGTAATTCACTCCCTAAACGGTTTACAACTGCTATGATTTTTTTTTTTCTGTAATCTGTCCCTAAGCAAGCTTAAATCTCTCACAATCTCCTTGAAGGAAAAAAAAAAAAAAAAGTACAGGGAGTATGGAAAGAATATTCAAAAAACTTTCCGATTATTGTATTTTTTTCCTGGGATGGCTTACAAAAAAAGTACTTCCCAGTATGGCTAAACAAACTTCTCATCAGTTAATAGAATTTTGCACCAGAAATATTCTTTAATCTTGGTTTCTTTTTTATATTCTGCTTTAGCTTAAAGGTCACAAATTGTATAACCGCACACAAAACATGCCTTTTCCCTACCTGTCCTGTTTCTTTCCTTCAGTATTTTGAATTCCATGGTACCTTTCCTTTGAAGCCTTTCATTTAAGAAACCAGAATGATCCAGGCTGAACCACCCTGCTAGCGCTGACATTTGTCTGGTGCTGTTCTGTGCTTGTGCCAATGCCTGGATGCAGAATCTCTTTCAGGTACCACCGTCAGCCGGTAGTGCTTTTGCTGTGACTGTAGCTTGTACATTTACAGTGATTTTCATCTAGGGATTTGGAAGTGCTTTGCAGAAATAGAATATTTGCCTCTCTACCTACACTTGTACCTATGTGTGCGTATATGTATACAGAGCCCTAACACACGTAGAGATTACATCTCGTGCAAGCAGGATCAGACAGTGAGGAAGTGGAGACGGAAACAAAATCTGACTTCATGTTTGTATATTCCTATCATAACTGAATCTGAGTAGTTCCCAAATGTTTAGTAATGATGTTGAGAAGAATCTCTGTTTCTTTATATACTTAACAAAGGAATAGCTTGGTTAATGCTTATAAATGAGAGTGAGTAAGATTTTTTTGTTTGGTTTGGAAACACTGAGGACGGTAAATCAAAGAGGGTTTGCCTGTAGTTCTGAAAATGGTGAGATTGATTAACTGTCTTACTGCTTGCAAAACTGAACTTACAAGCATAGATCTAAATGTTCTCTAAAGGTTAATGGTCAAGCCTTTATTAGATTTTCTGTATTCTGTTTTGATTGCAAAAAGGCAACCTTGCAGCTGATTTGCAGTCTTTTGGTGCAGAGAGGGTTATTAAGTCTTCTAAAGGACTTCAGTGTCCAAAGGGGAGCCAAAGCAGAGGACAAATTCTGGGGTCGTATATTCACCACTATCTTTGTTGTTAATTTTTCTTCCTATAAATGAGTGCAACAAGAACTGGTCAGTTCTGTATTAGAGTGTTAAAGCTCTGCACAGACTTTCAGTTCAGGTCAAGAGTTAAAGGAAGGAAAACTTTGCCTAACTAACTGTGTTTCATTCTGCTACTTTGTGTGCCATAAGGAATACAACGCAAGCACTTCATTGCAACATTTCAGGTCAGAGGGGGAATAGCTGCATTCCTGAGGTCTCCCTAATTTTATTACATTTTCACTTCTATTAAAACTGAGTTGCCAAAAAGTCATGAGAGACTCCCTCTTTCTATAGTAGAGCACATTACAAAATGAAGGATAAATCCTGATAAGGTTTCTGGATGCTGTTGTAACACGATAACAAATTTGGCCATTGGCCTTCAACGTGGGTGTTTTAGAGACTGTGGATAAAACAGACTATCTTAAAGAAGGTACGGTCTGTTCCCAGCCTTTTCTCCATCTTATAAATTTATGATTTACCTTTCCTTTTTGTTATTTGGAAAATTAAGGCTTGTTTTTATTTTCAAGCTACTACAGCATAAGAGTATTCCCAGTCTAATTATTTTTGAATTGTAGAGCACATCTGCAATCAGAGTCCTGTTCCCGCAGTTGAATTCTGGCTCCCTTCAAAGTCCCCAGCCAAACTCCCACAGACTTTGAGAGAGCAGGAATTTCATTCCTATGCTTGTTTTTCCTAATATCTGGAGAAATTTTTAAGGAATTTGCAGCTGAAACTCATCGCACCGTGATCCAGAAGATTCTAAAGCAAGTATCCCTAGCGGTGTCTTGGCACTTAAGTATCAAGTTTTACTTCTTACCCAGAAAGTTATTTTTAATAACTTTTAATAACTTTCGTTTAAAAAAAAACTCATTAGGATTTTTAACTCTCACATCTGGGAATAAGAGTGACCTAGAATGCTGATGCGATGATTCATAGTATTTTAATTTTTATAATATGGGGGACTATCACATATACATTTTAAATTGCACAATTCAACTGCTGCTCCAAGTAGCATTTGGTATGGCAGGAAATCTTCCCACTCTGGCTTGCCAGGAGCAAGCCTACAGGTTGAAATTAAATATCTGGGGGTTTTGTACCTAAATAAGTGATTCCCACAACCCTTCCTAATCTGCATAGTGCAGCAAGATGCATGGCTCTTGTGCCACAGGAAGGGTGCAGTGTCCTTGCCCCAGAACTGGAGAGGGCAAAAACCCAGGCCTGAGAAAAGGCAGTGGAAAACCCATGGGAAAACCAATAAAAAAAATGAGTCTGGAGGAATTTCACTTTATAAGGTGTCTGACTAGAAGAGGGTGCAGAAGCAAGAACACATCAAAAATGCCACAGACAAACCCTTCACCTTCTTCTTTGGCTTTGCTGCACCTTTCAGCTGGCTGATGTGTGTGGCTAGATGGGGCATGCACTCTCTCCTCAGTACACAGAAATGCTTGGTCTTTCAGCTGTCCTGCCTTTATTGGGTATGGCTAGAAGGCAGATCGCTAAGGGTTTTCTGCTTAAGAAAGTACGATGTTTAGAAAAGATGGATGAATATGTAGTTTGTCATCACCTGTGGCTACTGACCAGTGAAGCAAATGACTGAGAGTTAGCTCCCCAAGGTAAATAACTCATACTTTCAATAACAGACCTCAAGTCTGTTGCAAAATGCGTCCACCTTTCATAGAATAAAAGCCAAGAGGATAAAACACATGGTGTCTTGTTTCCCTACATCCTTGGTTTAGGTATATTTCTGTAAGTGAGCTCATTTTCAGCAGCTTGTCCTCCCCCAGACCAGACATTATATGGGTTGGAAATGACAGTTAGAGGTGCAGTTACTGTCCCTTATGGTCTCTGCTGTGACTTCCAGCCAGGCGCAAGCCACACATCCCAGATACCATCTCCTCCTTGCTTTTGATGGCCACTCCCAAAACGCAGACAGATGGCCCTAGTCAGCCTCTGCTGGACAGACTCCGTGCCTGGTGAACGTGCCTGGACCACGACATCCTCCCCCCCCCACAGCTCGGCCTCCCTGCCCTGGATGTGAGGGGACTCTGGCGGGGTTGTGGCAGGGCTGCTTCTGCCAGCCCACGCTGGCTGCCGGGCTGGCCAGAGCCAGCAGTCGCCCCTCACGTTACCATGACAGGAACTGCGTCTGAAAACTGAAGAGTGGTTTGCAAGCTGTGCAAGTCAGCTCTCGCTGGTCTGTAAGACAAGGGGCCCCTCCTTCACGCTGGTGGCACAAACAGATCCTTTGGTGTTTCATCCCCTTGTGAGAGGGGGAGTCGGGGGACTTGAAAATGAGCCAGGTCTTAAGGTAGACTATGGAGGAATATACCTCAGTGTTTGACTATACTGTGGAAGCCTTGTAACCCCCTTTACTGGGCCAGAAAAATGCCCATATAAAATGTGAGAGCATATCATACCCCTCCTCAATATTACCCTAATAAAACTCTAGCCTGAAACCTAAAATCACCTCCACCGTCAGGCTTTCATTTACCTGCATGTCTTGAGCCACGAAGCATTTGTTGGCCTTTTATTTGCATGTGCAGCTCTAATTATTAGAGGAAAAAATACAAGAGAGCACTTATGCTCTAACAGCAGTCTTCAGCTAACCCCTTATAGACTTCACAGAGCTTCGAGCTACTAATTGTCCAAGTGATCTCATTAAAGAACTAAAGATAGCTGTGCGGACTAAACTGCTGTAATTTCAGGGGAAAGTATTCAAACCCACTGAGGCCATGCAAACACTGATGAGCAAATGAGCCTCTGCTGATATTTGCTACATAGACCCTTAGCTGTCCTCTTCTCCAACTAATTGCTTTGTCCTAATATAGGAGTATTTCATTCTCTCCTGTCAGTAATCTTTGCAACTTAATAAAGCAGGGTTCTTTCAAAGTACTAAAGGCATTTTGGCAAGCATCGCTGTGGTTTTAGTCTTCATTTATATTTTGAAATTATCACTTGTTTTTTGATTGCCTCATTTCTGAAGTGGAGATTACCTAATGGATCACACAGTATTGTCTTTAGCTTTCTCAAAATTAATGTTAGCCAAAAGAAATTATAATGGCAACGTAGACCAAACTGGGGAAACAAAGCTACAACTCTCCTTACCGTTCTACCACTGTACCTGCAGGCAGTTGCTTGCATTTTGTGCCATTTTATTTTTTTCTTCCTAAAGGAATGGGTGTCTCCTAAACCCCTTGATGTTCACCCCTTCCTTTTTCAAACAGCTCTTCTTACCTTCCCAAACAGCTGCAACATCATTTTCTGTGCTCTTCCGAACTCTGTACGTGTCAGTTGTAATCCTCTCTAATCCACCCTCTAGTGAGCGCAGAACTGATTTGCCAGACCTCTCTTTGCAGTTAGAATCTTTGAGGCTTTCAGTCATCTTTTTCTGCAGTGATGATTTCAGGTTTCCTCTTCTGTTTCACCTTCGTGATTATTAGGACCTCATCTTTCTAGGCACTTTCCAACCTTGTCATTCCTCTCTTATTAACATGAAATTTCATAAATCATGTGTCAGGCCTTTAGTTACCATCTCCTTTTCATTCATCACAATACTGCCTTACCAATTATTTTATCTCACTATCTGCACATTTTTAACATTAGTAAAATCTAGATGCCAAGTGTATCTGTAAATTATTTTAGCAGCCGCCATCTATGCAGACTTAGGGAGCACCCTACTGGTGTCATTACTGAAATGCAGCCGTGGGAACAAATGGGCATGCACAGGTAAAATTAAACCAGTGACATTATAAACAATGATGTTGATAGTATCTGTGATTAAAAGTTAGTATCTACTGCATTTAGTAGCTAAGGTAGTAGTAGCGATACAGTGATGCAAATATCAACTGTCAGATAATATCTGTTTACACTTAGATTCATGGAAAATCTGCAAACAGAAGTCCAAGAGATGGAATTCATAAAGTTTTCAAAGGGTTTGAACGTCATGAGGAAAGAAGACTTTGCAGAATGGTTACTGTACTTCACTGATGAGGAAAACAATGAAATTTACTGGCAGAATGTGAAAGACAGAATTGAGGCAGGAGAGGTTGGTACACAGAACATGCTTTGTTTCACTTCCTCAGTTGTACGTACAGGTTTTCATTTGAATACAAGTACCTAATAACTTAAATACTTTCCAAGTGACTTATTGCAGCCCTTGAAATTTATGCAGATAAGAACAGTAACAATTTACCAACTGAGAAATGCAAATATTGACAATGAGTAGGCAGTCGCACCTAAACACTAGGTCCCACCAGATTTAATGAAATAGATTTACTGGGGTTTGAACGTATTAATCATTATATATCATCTGAACTCTGTGATACTCTAGAATATCAGTTTGGAAGAATTCAAGACTTTTTGCAAGTTTACAAATAACCTGGAAGACTTTTCGATTGCCATGCAGATGTTTACTGTAGCAAATCGTCCTGTTAAACGGGGTAAGTGCTGCACACCTTTTGTATGTATCTTTTTACAAAAGAAAAAATGCATTTTTTTTAACAGAATTAATATAAATAAGGTATCCCAAAGTAGCACTGTGAAGTACAAAAATAATATACTGCTCTGTATTCTGAATTAATTATATTTAATGACAAAATAATAATATAAAGTTCCCAAAATGCTTCGATATATGCTGGACTGCTCACAGCAGACTAAACCATGGAATCATAGAATGGTTTGGGTTGGAAGGGACCTTTAAAGATCATCTAGTTCCAAGCCTGCTTCCATGGGCAGGGAAATCTTTCACTGGATCAGGTCGCTCAAAGCCCCATCCAACCTGATCTTGAATACTTCTAATGATGGGGCATCCACAGCTTCTCTGGGCAACCTGTTCCAGTGCCTCACTACCCTCATTGTAAAAAGTTTCTGTCTTATGTCCAGTCTAACTCCTCTGCTCTCTTCCAGTTTGAAACCATTTTGCCTTGTCCTGTCACTACAGTCTTTGGTAAAAAGTCTCTATCTTTCTTACAAGCCCCCTTTATATATTGAAAGGCTGCAATAAGGTCTGCCCGGAGCCTTCTCCTCTCCTAGCTGAACAACTCCAACTATCCTAGCCTTTCTTCACTGGAGAAGTGTTCCATCCCTCAGATAATTTTTGTGGCCCTCCTCTAGGCCCGTTCTAATGCGTCCATGTCCTCCTTATGCTGGGGGCCCCAGAGCTGGATGCAGTACTCCAGGTTGGGTCTCACCAGAGTGGAGCAGAGGGGGAGAATCCCCCACCTCGACCTGCTGGCCAAACTTCTTTTGATACAGCCCAGGATATGGTTGGCTTTCTGGGCTGCGAGCACACGTTGCTGGCTCATACCCTGTTTTTCATCCACCAGTACCCCCAAGTCCTTCTCTACAGAGCTGCTCTCAGTCCAATCTAAATTCTAGATTAGGAAGAATTTATTGAAACAATACATGCTTTAATAGAAGTTCGTGATAATAATGCTTTTTCCTCATAGTGAAACTAGTTTTCTGAGGAAATTAAACAATAGAAATCTCTTCTTCTGTAAGGTCTGCAGCATCTTCCTCTGTTTTAATCCCCCCATACTGCCTTCTCCATGTGCTTATGTAGTGTTATACAGTCATGGCTATGAAAAACAAGCCATGTAGTGAAGTGTTTTTTAAAATAAAGATTTGGAGGAGGGAATTTGTTTCCTTCCCATATAGTAGAAAGAGGAGTAATGCAACAAAAGTTTCATGGACATACAAATGCTTTTTGTTATAATCCTGGGGTTGTTACTTGTTATACTTAAAGAACAGCTCTCATAAGTCATTTGAAAATAGCAACGTAAGAAGTTCCTAAGGAAATTTGATGAGATATTAACATTGATTGAAATAAATATTTGATGGGCTCATGTGAAAAAGGTGAGAGAGATCTGACAAGACAGGAAGATAATTCAATATTCTTGAGAAAGAAATATTTGGATGGGGTTTGAACCAAAGAAGGTCAAAACCAGAGGAGTTACAACTTGTGACTTTCATCACTAGTTAGTCCAGCCTTCAGGAAGAGTTTCGTTTCCCCAGCCTCTCTGGGCAGCTGTTCTAGTGCTTAACCGCTCTGATCATAAAGACTTTTCTGTGTCAAACCCTTGCTGCAACTTACAATGATCGTGTCTTACCACTATGCGTCTTTGAGAAAAATATGGTGCTCTCTTCTCTAATGCAGTTGAAGGCTGCAGAAAGATCCCCCCCTTTACTTCTGTTCCCCCCAGCTCCCTCAGCTTCTCTTCTTCCATCATGTGCTCTAGTTCCCAGCTGGGTTCGTGGCCCTCCTCTGTCTGGTTTGACAACATCTTTCTTCTGGGGGGGAGACAGATTTTATTTGCACAAGGTGTACAAAGAGTAGAGACGAAAGAGGATGAATTAATGGTGAAATAGTAGTCATAAGCAAGATATGAGAGTTTAGCTCACTTCTCTATTAAGTATCCCATTTTTAAGTGCCAAAGGATGATGAGGCCAGCAGTTGGTGTTGACTCTGGTAGTGTTTCCTTGTAAGAACTCATTCCTAACCAACAGGCAGTTGTGACTCTGTTTATGCACTGAACCACACTGTGATCAAGAACAGTCAGCTCCTGAGGTCACTTCCAGATGTTACATGTCCAGTCCTTTCCTGAATCTCACTAAGTTCTTTGTCTTGCTGTTTGCATTTGTCTACATGTGTGTATTCACACGCATATGAATATTTATCTAAAAATAAGACAGTCCTTTAGTCCTTCCTTTTATTCTAGACTTTTTTTCCTTCTAAATTAGCAGCTCATCTTTTCTCTATGATGAGGTGGCACTTTAAGAATATTATGCTCCACCATTTTGGAAGATCTTTTTCCTTTTCTTTCATGTTCTGTTCAAAAAAGTGCGGTGCCATCTCTAGATTTATATTTAGCTTCAAGAGCTGAAACAGTTAACACCTTTTTAAAGACAAACTTAAGACTCTATTGTAAGCATCCCGTATTTCATGTCCTTTTCAAATCATGCTATATCCTTTTACAGAAGGATTTTCAACTTAATTATATTTAAACCAACTATAAATTAATCAAGTGGATTTATACAGGAATTATTCAAAGGTGAGAACTAAGTCAGGAGTGCCCTTTCCTCTTGTAATCTTCAGGACTAATCATATTTATAGCACTATTTATAAACAGCACTTGTTTATGAAAGCAGAGCCATGTTATTACTGTATTTATATAGTAATATATACTATATATAGTTGGACAACTTGCTGTAATAATCTACAGTATTGCTATACTTTAATAACCTCCAGTCCCTGCTTGAAATTCACATTTCCACAATGCCTTCAAAAATGCATCCAATTCATGTGTTGTGATTGTGCTTGCTATAATAGACAATAATCATTTCACTCTTAGTATCTGCTGTTTTATGGCAACCCCACATTTCCTCATCTTCCTTGAGTCAAAACTCCAACTTCTTTACACCACAAGACCAAAAGTGGGGGTAGTAGGTATTACTGTAATGCCCATGGTAGTGTAAAGAGAGAAAGCCAAAAAGCTGAAGAGGAAAGTAGGTCTCCAGAGAGGTATGACAGCTTTTTCTGCCATAAATCTTCATAAACTCTTCAGTCATCATTTAAAAGAAGGCAGCCTACTTCTTTAAAAAACAGAACTACAGGTATATAAATCCATGTGCTGTAAACAATGTGTTGAGTATATGGTGGTCTGTGTTTCTGTAGAGTTGCTGAGGGGATTGTTGGTTGACGTGTAGCATATCATAAAATACTGTTCTCTGATAAGAAGAGTTTTCTTGCAGAATGAATTGGCACGAAACTGGTTTGAGATAAAATAGTAGTATTTTTTATGAGACCACAGCAAGGCAAACACTTATCATCCATATGCACAGGTGTCAGCCAAAAGTACATAATTTTTCAGCATGCAACTATTTCTAGCAAAAATTATCCCTTTTACTGCTAAGTAGTGCATTTCAGAAGCTTATCATACAATTAATAGTGTTATGAAAGAAGAAGCAAGCTCAAGAACACATGAACTGAGGCCTCCTAACAGTTAACTGGTTCATACATCCCAAATTCTTGTTAGGATATCCATGAGACATTGGAAATTGTACAGAATCCTGCTATTTATGTGCTTTCCAATTTCTTTACAAGTTCAGAGTCACCTATAATGTAACATTATGTCTTTACTAGCTGAGTTCAAGAGAGCAGTGAAGGTAGCAACAGGACAAGAGCTCTCGGATAATGTTTTGGATACCATCTTCAAGATTTTTGATCTAGATGGAGATGACTGCCTCAGTCACGGCGAGTTTCTTGGAGTCCTGAGGAACCGAATTCATCGAGGTTTGAGGGTAACAAGCTGGCATCATTTTTTTAAAAATACCACAGATGACTGCTTACAACTATCTTGTTAATGCTTGTAGAAACACACGTAGAGATAGTGAACAGAAATAAGTTATATTTTAAACTGAATATTCCTTAATGTTTATGAATCTAGGAAGAGTGCTGCCACCAAGAACTTGTTATTATGCATGTGAACTATGGAAGCAGCAGCACTGCATTATATATTACATATTACATTTACATCGTCTGTGAATAAGAGTCTTTTTTGTGTAAATGCTAAACATAATTTAACTTTATTAACAGGTACCACAACAGCAAGGCATTCAAGGTTACTGGAAGTGTGTGAAAAGAGAAAGCATTAAAGGAGCCAAAGAAGTGTGGAAGCAAGCTGGGAAAAGTCCTTTTTAAAGCAGTCTATTGTTCTTTTACTATAAATGCTGTTATTTAGGGGAGTTTGTCTGTCCTGTTTACATAACAACTGAATCAAAAATGCCTTTTTTTTTTACTATAGTTAAAATGTAATTGACCCCGTTTCTAATGCAATAATTTTATATTGTTCTAGTGCAATCAGTTTGGTTTACAGAACTGTTACCACTTTCGACTTCCACACGGAAGTACTCTTGTTCCAGAGAATACTGTTGTTTACTCCTCTGTGGGGACTGACCCTGTGCTGTAGCATACCGGATACGCAGGATTTAATAGTGGCCACTGGCAGCAACATCACGGGAACATCATATCCTGTTGGAAGAGTGGACATCATCTCAGTTAGCCACTAACACAGCAGTTCTCTTTCTCTGGCAAGGACAGAGGTCCGAAAGGCAAAATCACTAGCACAATCCATGCAAATCAAGTTATCCTAAATCAAAAAGGAAAATTCATATGGTTCATACCCTCGTTACTGTGAACTGCTCATGTGCTAGTTCCTGGTGGATGATTCCACCAGATCCTGTGTGGATGTCTGGTTTGTCTACCTTCCTGATGATAATAGTAAACTGGAAATACCAGACTGTTTATACAGGCCTTAAAAGTTGTACATTGATCAATGAATGTGCATTGAGTCTCTCAGACCTCTTTAACAAATATTATAAATGAGAAGCAATATTCCTCATTCTGTTATAAACAATAGTGGCTACAATTTGAGTCATAACTATTTTGCTTTAATTGTATTGCAAAAGGTGAATGTGTAACAAATAGTTGTTTTATCTTTCTAAAGGTTGTGACAGGGAATGCTGCAGTATCTCAGGAATTCAAGGTTATAATAAGCAAGTGTTGGAGGATTAGTAAGTACGATGAAAAAGTAAATATAAATGTTTATTACTCCAAAATGCAAAGTTGGACATAGGATCTTAAACAGTAAAACAAGGAACAGATCAAAAAGAGCCATTTAGCAATTATAGATGAACATTTTTTAGCTATAACACAGTGTGCATCTATGTATACACAGGTGCACACGTTACACTTTTTTTCTTTCTTACGACCTTAGGAGCCAGCAGTCCAGGTCCAGATCAGTCTTCCTGGTTGGCCACTCTATATAGGAGATAGACTTATCTGTCAAGCTCTCTAGATTCTTCCTCTTTCCCCCTCTCAGATGTCTCTGACTTGGCTTGGCTGGGGTGAAAGCTTAACCTTTCAAGACAGGTTTCTGAAAACAGACTCAGAAGGTGGACTAGGGAAATGTCTCAAGAAAACCAAGAAATCTCACCACTCTGTGAGGGAAGTATCCATCCCTTTTAAGCATGACATTAGGTATATTATTTTCAAAGTTCTATATAAGCTCAACAGGAGGTGTTTTGTTGTAATTTCTTTGGGTTTTGTTGGGAGGGAGTCTTGAGAAGAGCAGAGCCTTCCATGATAGATAGACATCAGAGCAGCCCTCACTCAGAGGAGGGACAGGAGAGACTGCATTAGGAAACCATAAAGATCCCACCTAAAGAGTACTGAAACTACAGAGAAAGTATTTGGTATGTTGGTAGCCATCAGGCAGGCTTGTGCTGAAGAGTCCTACCACACAGAGCCTCGGTGCAGTGGTCTCTCCTAGGAAGATAGAGTGGGAAGCTAGCAAAGCAGCTCTTCCCTTCACAGCCTTTACTCAGAGCTTTAATTTAAATTGTGTTAAAGAGAAAATGCTTGTATTCCTGTCATCTGTGGACAGGCACCCAGGGTCACCCACCAGAACAAGAGCATGCCTGTGTGGATGACCTGAGACTGTCTAGATCAGGCACCAGTGACCATCAAGGATTCCTTTCCCCCCAGGAAACAATCCAAATGAAATACAATGCAGTAAATGCCTCAGCCTCCCTCCCTCAAACTGAACTCATGCACTGCTCTGCGGGCAACAAGAAATTAGATAGCTGGCTTATTTTGTGCGTTTGGAAGTTGCTTGCTGCTTCTGGTAATGGGAGCTATGACTAGGATGTAGCTAATGGGAGCAAAAGTGGAACAGTGGGGCTGGCATCAAAGCATGGCAGCCAGCTTCGCATCACCAAATAATAAAAGAAAAAGGACACTAACGAGCAAAGCACTTCTGAGTCACAGAAGTGTGTGTGTGTTTACCCAAAGTGTGCTTTGTTGCAGCTCTGGCTTTAATGCAAGGGTGCCTTTTACTTGCTGTTGATATTTTATGTTTACTTTGGAATGGAGATTATTCTTTAACTTTTTATTCTGTGTAATGTTAATAGGCTTATGATGGTTTTTATTGCTTTTGTGGTTTCTTTTGTTTACTAATTACTTGCTTCCGACAAGCTGTTTGGTTTTCTTTTGGAAAAATTAATCCATTTAGCTTTAATGTATCTAGAAGTTTAATTCCTCATTGCTCATTTGTGTCTGGGTCCGTGCAATCAGCAGTGTCTTCTTTTGGCAGCAAGTTACTAAAAATGGGATTTCAAATTTTTTTTTTTTAGCAAAAGCTTTGGTGTCAAGTTCAGAGGAAAAAAGAAAACAGATACGCTTATTTTTAAATGATCTTTGTGTCTGTAGTAAAAAAAATCAAATTCAACGACTGACTAGGAATTAAAATAAAGTTACGAAACATTTGCGGAAGTTATCCAGAAAGTACAGCCAGGAAGGAACTCCTCTGAAGGCCAAGGAGGACTTGTCCATCAGGTTTGAAGAATCAGACTGTGTGTTTAATTTGTACTCTATTTTTATTTGTCTTAACTAAAAGGATTTACAAAACAGTCTTAAAATAATTTCTCATATTTAATAGATTGAAAGAGCTGTTTACATAAGTGTGTAGATGGACCTTGTCTTTTAAGGAATCCATCATAATTTTAGCATTAGAAGTTTTAGTTCCTTTTAGTAACTATATGGTATTTGCAACCTGTCTATCAGCATTACTCAATGTAACTTAGTTCAAAGTTTATGCCAGCTGCCAATCAGTTAAACTTATCAATTATTACTTTTTTTAATGTTAGGAACTCTCCTCTGAACAGAGATATACAGAAAAACTAAATAAAATTAATTTTTTTTTTAAATCTCCAACATTGCATCTGAATGTTATGTGGAATAAAGATGAATACATTGCACACTGCAGAAGTCTCAAAAACTGATTTAGCATATTTCAGAAGAATATACAAGGGTGAGTACAAGTCAGTTACAGCATACAACTCATTTACAGAATTTTAGTCGTGTCCCCATAACAACACTTTCTACATTTCTTTCCATTTGTTTAGTTTAAGATAATTGTTTAAGAACATTTATTCTTCATTCTTAAAAGAAGCAGAGGCAAAAAGGCAGTGTGACATACTAGAACTAATAGAAACTCATTGGTTGTTCCTAGAAATTAATTTTGGTGTCTCAATTTGTGCAAGCCTCTTTCTAAAAGCAAAACTCCCTCTGGAGTCAAACCAAGTTGGTGGGTTTTAACAAAATATGCAGCAATGAGGAGTACATAATCCTGCATATAAGAACTGAGAAAGAAAAGTCTTATCATGATGTTATATGGCTGTATCAAAAGCAAATCTCTGATTTAGTCCATCTCCTACAGTGTATTGTCTCCTTTCAGGGTTCAGACAGGTTGCTACTGATCGTCCTGGAAACGTGCCAGCACCTGATCTGAACTCGGGTGTCATCCGGATGTGTTGCCTTGTCTGTTGAACCAGGTATTATTAAAAGGGTGAACAACATGTTCATTCCTAATTTCAAGCTTTTGGTGGAGAACGTGTAAGGTTTTTGTAATTTTATGAATTATAAATGTTTTGTCTCTGGACTCCAAGGTGTCTCAAAGCTCATGGGATTCTGGGTGTAGATGTCAGACCATGTCTTGGCTGTGAAGAGTTTACAGATTACACTTGACTTTCTAGAAAGCAAAGATGAGACAATAAGATACACAAGCCAGGCCATTGACTGCGGTTTCAGGGCACTTCACGTGTCCAGTGCATATAACAAAAAAGGATCACTGCCCAATAAAGGGATAGAATGGGGACAAACCCAGGTATTTAAAGGAAGTATTTTAACATTCAGGGGTACGGACCATACTTTGACTTAATGTTGTGGTTTAGCCCCAGCCAGCAACTAAGCACCACACAGCTGCTCACTCACTCCTCCCCTCTCCCAGTGGGATGGGGAAGAGAATCAGCAAGAAAGTAAAACTCATGAGTTAAGAACAGTTCAATAAATAAAATATAATAATAATTTTTAAATAATAATAATTGTAATTTTAAAATTAATTTGAAATTGTAATTTAAAAATAATTCTTAAGAGAGAGACGTAAAACCCATGAAAAGACAAATGATGCACAATGCAGTTGCTCGCCACCGGCTGACTAATGCCCCATCAGCAATCCACTGCCCAGCCAAATCCACCCCCAGCATTTACATACTAAGAATGATGTTGTATGGTACGGAATATGGTAGGGATATTTCTTTGGCTAGTTCGGGTCAGCTGTCCTGGCCATGCTCCCTCCCAGCTTCTGGTGCACCTCCTCACCAGCAGAGCGTGGGGAGCTGAAGAGTCCTTGACTTACGATAAGCGCTACTCAGCAACAACTAAAACATCAGTGTGTTACCAACTTTATTCTCACACTAAATCCAAAACACAGCACTGTACTACCAGGAAGAAAATCAACTCCATCCCAGCTGAAGCCAGGACCATTAAGCATAGAAATAAATCAATAAATGTCTATAGGAATTTAAAAATACAGTTTTCTTCTCATGCGAGAATGCAAGCATGTCTCATGCCTTCAGATTTAATCTTTCCTATAAAACAGTTACAGCTGGGTCAGGAAACTACTCCAATGCAGAAAAAAATCTTCAGTCCTGGACAGAAAATACATGTCCAAATGATGTTGTGGTCATTATTAGTGAGATTGAAGTTGACCAAGCAACAGCTTCTGTAATGCAGCTGGTGACAAGGGAAGCATGAAGGTGGAATTGGTGGATGTAGACACACACTGTTACCCCCCAGCTGACCACAGAAACTCCTCTGATAGAAACTGAAGATGTCGCCCAACAAGAATTGGAAATCCCTATTCAGGACAGGAAACCTGAGAGGCTTGAGCATGCACAAAATCAATGGGCAAACAAGTGCATGTCTCTTCTCTTGCTATTTGAAGGTTTCCTGCTGGGTTTGTTGATTAAACAATTCCTCGTTGATTCAATAATATTAAAATTATGCAACATATGCAGAGACAGATTTCCCGTTAGGCTGGTATTGGCACGGTTAATAATGTTTTCAGCTCGTTAACCAGAGTGCCCTAGCGCAGAGCTCTGCTCGCCACCCTCGGGAGCCGCGCTGCGGCTCCTGCACGCCCGCCGCCCCGGCGAGCGGCCTAACAGCGCGCCCACCTCTGTGGTTTTAGAGAGAACACCTCCTGCTCTGGAAAGCAAAAACCCACGTTCTTCCACACCCGCGTACCCAACGTGAAGCTCATCCTTTCGTCTTCTGCCTGCCTTTCCACAGAGGTGGTGGAAGGAACGCAGAAGGCAGCGGGCTGCAGGAGCACAAGGCAGAGTTTGTGTTGTTCCCATTTCAGACACGTGGATTTGAAAAGCTGGGAGGGGTATGTTGTAATTAAAACAGAGAAATGTGTGGGGTTTTTTCTCACGTGATCTCAGAAACCAGCTTGTTGCTCTGAAATATCCTCTGGGGGACCTGGCCTTTCTCCATGAACTGCAAAAAGGTGCACGGCACATGAGCTTCACTGGACTAAACTTGTGCTTTGTGAATGCCACCTTTCTTCATCGTCTTTAATGGCCCCTAAATACAAGTACTTGCATTTGGACATTTTTTGGTAAATTGATGTGCTGTTTTATGTGAAGGGTGAAAACTTTCGGAGAGGAGCTGGTTTAAAACTTCTATGAATTTGGACCTAAAGGAAGTAGACTCTGGAATTGGAACCATCCAAGGAGCAAATTAGGGGAAATTTGTCAGTTTTAATACTATGCCATGGAGCAACTGGTAGCTCTAAATCACCCCCAAGAAAAATGATTGGGTTTAAGACTTGTCAATAAAATGTTTTAAAATTTTCTTCTTTTTTCAGGATACACATTTTTTAAAATTATGTGCCATCTTACTGTGCTTTAATCTGCTTTGAAATTGATAGAATAGATGAACATTACTAAAAACATTGTGTGCATCTCTTAAATAATGCACAGAAGGTAATTCCTGGAGCAATGGTAGTTGAGTCACAGGACAGACAATTACATTCAGTGTTGAAAATAAAGGATATCAAAATGCGATGCTTTGCCACTTATCTTTAAAAAGGGGTATTTCAAAAGACAATGAGACTAAGCAAACAATAGGTCCTAAAGTTAAAAGAAACAAAGCTATTTGAAATGCTATTGGAAGAAATTATAATTTAGGAGACATGAATATCACTAAACAAAAGGACACTAGGAAAGCAATGAATAAATCGATATGGCTGAAATTAAATTTTTCAGGGTGCTGTTTGAGCAAAAGCACATCTTCACAGTTTAGAAATTTGACCTAACACAAACAAGGGCAACTAATCACTCACAGCTGGTGTGTACAAGATTACATGAGCTGTACTGGAATGTAAAGTGCAAGTACTTACAAAATTTCAGTTGGTTTTATGTGTATAGCAGAAACATGAAGGCTCCAAAAAATTGATGTGTCTGATATTACCAGGAACAAATAATAAGATTTCTCATGAGACAAATTATCATTTTGCATCAGTCTCCACCTAAGAAACTGTTGGGATGCTTCTGCCTGGGGATTGCATGTTCCCAGAATTTAAGATAAGCCACTCTGAGAAGAAAAAAAATACAGAAGGAAAATGGAGATTAAATTGCTTTGGATGTTGAGTTCTAAACAGTACAGACAAAAACTCTGAACAACTGGAGTGTTTGCAGAGACTTGCTCTACGACACCTTTCCAGAAGCATGACAAATGTTGATAGCTGTATTTCTGATTAAAAAAAAAAAAAAAAAAAAGTTCAAGGGGATGATACAGTAATTTACAGTGCAGTAAATTTTGCCACCTGTTCCTGCCAACCTGCACAAACTATTTATTGCAAACAAACCGACAAACATCTGGAAGACTGTGCAACAGACCTTAACCAGTGCTGAGGCTGCAAGGGCAAATGTTTCACTTCTCTCATGCAGCTCTTCTTGTGGCTAAAGCACGTGGGCAGCCAGAAATGGAGGTGTGAGATGTGGAAATGGACAGGGGATCCTTTTTTTTTTTTTTGCTATTTGAGAGTTAGGGGATCAGACGCGAGTGAGGTGAGCCGCCACTCCCACCACACAGCATCCTCAGGTGCTATTTGGCTTCCCTGACTGCTCCGAGTGTCATCACTCGTCCCTCCCCACATCTGAGGCAGCAGAGTTTGCACAAACAAGTCGAACAGCCGCTCGGTGATTTTCAGCAGAGCTTCCTTTCATCCTGCTTGGCTTCTATTCAAGGAGCAGGTTTCTTCTCAAGGGGTCCTTGTAGGGACACCCCAGGTGGCTTTGAGAAGTGGAAGATGTTCGTTCCTGCCAGCTGAGCCAAGGGGCTCCTCGTGCAGCATAACTCCTCAGTGGGGGGGCCAACTGGGGATGAACAGTTCCTCTCTGCCACCTCACAACCTTGATGCTGTCCTTGTTTAATTCAGTTTCACTTCAGTTCCTGTCAGGATGGAAGCATCGCACAGAAAAATTACCGGACAATAGCTGGTCGAAACCCATCCATTCTGTCCCAGGTTTATGCAGCTGTCTCTGGCTTTCTGTGCTACGCGAGGCATCTGTCTGGCCCAGAACAGAAATACTGGCCATGTCATGGCTTCCAGCTTTGCTGGCATCAGACTCATTCCAAACCACGCGCAGTGGCTGTTCCTGCAGCTCAGTACTGACACGTGCTAAAAGGGGGTCGTGGCAGCACACACGTGGCCCTGCCAATACCTCCACGGGTAAAGCTGGAGTCAGCATCAGCAAGGAAGACTGGGGTAGGGAGAGATACGTTGGATCACCTCATGCACAGCGAATTGTTTGCTAGTTAAGCCTACTTTTATTCATGGCTGTGTTTCTTAGTCTTCATGTTAGGAACTGTACTTATTGTGAAGGGTCATGGGATTTTGTTATGAAAGTTGGTGGGGGAGGAGGGTCAGTGCACAGTAACAGCCAGCCACACACAGTGCAAGCTTGGTAAAAGCTTTTTGTAGCTTTACTTCCCAAGTCCAGCTCCCTTCTCTTTAGTTTGCAGGCTTGAGAATACAATGTTTATTCATTGAATACACTCCTAAGGAACTAACAGAGCGATTAAATCACAACAGGCACCCATGACTCTAATTATAATTGTTAAAACTTGCAGATTACACCAAATGATACTCCATTAAAGTCCCATCCCCCTTGCCTGCCCACTGCTGAGTATCAGGGTGCAAGCCTCTCCTCCTCATTCTACCCTCCCACACCAAGTCGTTTGGGCAGAGAGCCGATGGGGAGTCCAGCAGGGCTGTCCCAGGGGGTTCCCTCCCTGTCTCTGTGGGTTCGGATCTGCAGGTCAGCATCCCTGCAACATGGGGGCATCCACACTCCTATTGTCAGAAGATCCCTCTCTGTTGTTATAATCTTTCCCCATTTTCTCTATTTCTGGACCCAGTTTTTCACTGCCCTTGTACCAATCCTTTCTCCACCCAACTCTTCCCAAATAAACAGTCAGCTTGCGTTATCCTCCCACACTACCGCTAGCAGTGAGGCCACACACATACAACCCAAATGATTACCAAGTACCACTGGAGTTCCTATTCTGCCTCCTTCCCAGGGACGTGTGGTGATACCCACAGCGCTCCACAGGGTTCAGCAGGTGGTGCAGATCATACATGCCGTGAAACTGTTCACTGCCAACAGCGGCTGGTTAGATTTAAGGTCTTACTATATGCACACATTCCCCTTGTAAATCAGGTCCCCACAGACAAGACTTTCAGGAGGCTAATGCAAGGTTTATATCCCACTGTTCATGCCCCTCCTTCAATACATCCCAAACCCACTATCCTGTCACTGAAGATCCATCCCGTTCCCAAGAAAAAATCTGGCACCACTCCTCTGGTGCTGTCCTGGCTCTGCTGTATTGCCCATAAGAAAGGAATTAACTACTTACAAAAAGCATCTAATCCCTGGTTCACTGTTTCAGTTGCCAGCAGTTGTGCTTGGTACGATAAATAGCCAGAGATACTGTTCAGCTGAAAACCTCAGAGGTATTTGCTGTTAAATTGGCAGTCCCTTTTGCCATGTGCCACTTTTGGCTATCCCAGATGGTTATCGTCACTGAATCCCAAGTCTTTTACTGGATTACTTTGTATGGGATTCAAAATTCATTCCTCCACCCCCGTCTTCTTGAGTTTAGTTGAGGGCATTTCAGTATCAAATTAATTCAGGATTGTGAAATGTCAGATGTGCCCATACCTTCTATATTGTTTCCATTATGTTTGCCAGGCAGCCAGCATGCCAGGCAAGCTTTGCCAGGCAGGCAGTACAGACGAGGCACACTCTGAATGTGTCCCAGAATAATTAATTTCTAACATTTCATATTTCATTCCATATTTCTGACATTTACTATTTAATTCCATATATCACAGGATTAATACCAGGCTTTGTTTGGATGTGCTCACTGTCCCAAACTAACCCGCAGCATATATAGGCTGATACAAAAGTGTCCCTCTAGTATTACTTTAGTTGCAAAGGTACCACGCAGAGTCCGTGTAACTTCTGCACCTGCCCCATATTGTGCTCCAATACAAAAACCTGATTTATTTGTTCCCTTTTTCCTTATTCTACACCCCTTTAAAGGTAAAATCAGTTACTTATAAAAGGACTATCAAGAAATACTTATTACTTGGACACCAAGCATTTAATCTGTTCCCACTGTCCTGAGGCTAAATGTTAAAAATCCCGTGAGATCCTGAGGGAAAGCACATGCCGGCAGCCGTTGCATGTTTTTACACCTTTAACAGAATGAAGATTAGAGGAGCTGGAACACTTTAACAATATCCCTGATGTGCTAACCAGCACATCAGCCCAAGATTGACCTAGTTCATGTTAAATCCAAACCTCTCTATCCTTGTTAGTACTTCTCTAGTGACTAGTCCCCATAACCAAGATGCCATCCACGTAACCTGTCACTCCTCCCACACCTTCCGGCACTCTGTTAGCAACGGGCCAGACCAAGCTGTTCCACCAGCTCCTCTCCCTCTCCTCTAACCTCTTTCTTTACCAGCGTTTAGTTACTACTAACACGTGAACTATGTAAAATTTTGCAACCCCCTTCCTCACCGCTGTGATCCCGCTCCCATGTTCTAGCATGCCCATACACTTACGAGTCGATCCCAGAGTGATCTCCGTCTTTCCGTGGTCCCTGGGCACATCTCCCTGCCCCACAGTTTTTCCGTATACGTCCGGATCAAAGGCCACCGCATCCTTCCTCAGCTCCGATACCCAGATGAACACACACATGCCCATGGAGGCTGCTGTGCTCGGGCATTTTTGCTGGGCATCCCCTCCCTATTCGTTTTTCGAGGCTTGTGGTCTTCTCACTTCTTGATTACTCGTCTCAGTATTTTTTCCATCACCTCATCAGCAGGCAAGCCCATAATAATTTGGCCCCTGCCTTCCTCCAAGGCAACCCTATCGCCGTCGCCGCTCGCTTAAGCCTCTCCAAAGGACTACGCGGCCCCAGAGCCCAGGCTCTGCCCGCACCAACCACCCCCCACACACACCGCTTGCTGTTTTTCCTAAACCTTCTCATTCCGGGGGTCCCCCTCTCCCCCCTGCCGCACTTTGGACTGTTAAACCCTGACCCTTCGCCCTACGGCTTTGACCTCCCGGCGGTTGCCGGCCCCCCCGCCGCCGGAGCTCCCCCCCCCGCCCCGGGCAGGTCCCGCCTCAGCCGGGGCGGCCCCGCCCGCCGCCGCCAGGTGGCGCCGGAGCCCCGCGGGAGCCGCCGCGGCCGCCCCGGGCCGGGGGAAGCGCCGCCGGCACAAACCCCCGCTCTGGTTTTGGAGAAGAAACGGGCGTTTTGTTATGCCACGGGGCCCTTCCGACCTCGGGGTCCTACCGGTAGTAGTGCTAAAAATTTCACGCGTGAAGAACGACCACGCTCGAGAGGATCGGCCCCGCAGAGCGGTGCTTCTCAGGGAGGTCGTGGTGCCGCCCGCGGCTGTCTGGCATGAACTGAAGTTCAGAAAGCAGCCCAAGCAAGATATTTGTACAGATATTCTTTGCAGCATCCAACAAGCTGTTTGAGCCCTGTAAGCGCATGGACTTGGCGAGCGGGAGGGGGGCAGGGCCCCGGGTATGGCTGCCTGAACCCATCCCGGCGCTGTTGTGCCCAAAACCGCCCCGCTCAGCACCGCAAGGTTGAGGTTTAAGAGCAGGTTTTATGGCCGGAGGAGGATCCCGCCCAGAGCTGGCCCCGCCAGTGCAAACCCCACGACCGATCCCTCCTGGGAAAAAGGGACCCGCTCGCCTCCCTCCCGCCTGAGGGCGAGGGGCGACCGGCGAGACGCGGAGGCGCCCGCAGGAGGAGAAGGAGGCGGTGGCGGACGCCGGGGCCGCCCCTCTCCCGCCCACTGCGGCCCGCCCAGGGCCTGCCCGCCCGCCCGCCCGGGGCCGGCTCCGCAGCGGCGGCTGTAGCTGCAGCCGCCGCCGCCGCCCGTTGCAGCGCCGGCGCTGATGCCTCCTGCGGTGGCCCGGCAGGGAAGATGGCGCCGTCCCACGTCCTCAAGTGTTGCCAGAAGGTGTTGGCCTGGGTGCCCGTGGCCTTCATCGCCCTGGTCGTGGCCTGGTCCTACTACGCCTACGTGGTGGAGCTGTGTGTGTGTGAGTGGACGGGGAGGGTCGCGAGCGCCGGGAGCTGCCAGCCGGGCGGGGAGGACCCCTCACCACTCGCCTCGTCCCCTGCGCCCCGGCGGGATTTCGCTTCCCCTCGCCCGCCTCAGGCTTTCCTTCAGGCGGGCGAGAGGAAACCCCCCGCTCGGGGGCTCCTGCCGGGGCTAGGCTTAGCTGTCGTCCCCCCGCCTCAGGCGCCTTTCCGGGGCCGCGGGCGTGGACGGCGGGAGCCCGCCCGCAGGCGCTGCATGGCGGCGGGGTCCCGTCCCGGGGTCGCGCCTGTGGAGAAGCGAGGGACGGGGACGGGGGAGAGGAGGCCCAGGCGAGGGGTCCGGGGTGCTTCGTTTGGGGACAGGCCCCTCAGGGAGGCGGTGAAGGGCAGGGACCTCACGGGACCTCCGGACAGCACTTGTGGGGTCTCTGCCACACAAGTCTCTCCTGGAGAAGTTTCCCCTCTCTATTTTTCTGTTGCTAATCCGTCTTCCTGGTGTATCAAATAACTTCTTGACCACTTATGGGTGTGTTTATTCTTCCCCCCACACCCCTTCTAATTAAGAAGCCCGGTGTCATTGAAGCATAATGACGCTGAAAACATCCCGCTTAAACGAGCAAGGGAAAGGATTTAGGGCTTACAGGGTTTTGTCAGGCTGTGTTAAGGCTGTCTGGACGAGGGCTCAGCGTTATATAAATCTGACTTGCAGGCAGGGTCGGTCAGGATGATACTTAGCCGTTTCTGTCTTCAGGAGGAAACTTCAGTTCAGGAAGATGTTGGTTTTCTCCAGGCAGGGTAAACAGCAGCATGGTAATGTGCAGGGTTTGTCAGACTTTGTAAAACTTGGAAGCAGTGTAGGAGAACTAAGGAACGCTACTGAGCATTTGGTATGTTTAAGTAAGGAAGATGAAATGAAAGAAAAACAAACCCAAAAGTACAAAGAACTGTTTTAAGCTACATGTAGGTCTACCTACTGTCTGTAGGTCCTTGTATTTCTTGCTATTTGTGTGAAATATGTGCTTTGATATTCCTAGCAAGAAATAAACGGCTTGCATATACTTTATATCTGGGTAAACTTATAAAGACATCCTTCCATTGTAAGTCATCAGGTTTGGTTGGTTTTGTTTGTTTGTTTGTTTTCCGTAGGACTTAGGCTTTTTGATAACTTTTCTGAATGCCCATGGTATTTTACAGCGTTTTGTGTTAGCTTTACATATGTGGAGTGGAACATAAACCATAGGCAGAAAGTTATTTAGACTTAAAATAGTAGAAATACGGCTGTGAAATAACACTTGTTACATGAAATGTTAACATGAGAGCGTTGCAAATATATCAGTATATCCAAATTTAACAGATTACTGTGGTTTAGTTGTCTATCTGTATGAGTAAATAGTACTGGTTTTCTGGGAAAGTCATGCTTAAAACACTTGGAACCAATTTTTAGACAATCTTCTATACTTGAAGTCTGGGACATGGGTAGTTACAATGGTCCTGAGAGGGGCTGTGTGATGTTACAGACTCACATTTTACAGGTGTGATGTGAAGGTTTTCTCTACCCATTACAGTCTGGCAGGTATGACAAAAGGCAGATTAGGGCTATGCATTTCTTCCCTTAAACAAGAATTAAAATTTGGAGATTAAGAGGCTTGCCCAGGGTTGCACAGGTGGTCCCTGGCTGAATGGGGAGCAGAACCTTGACCTCTCAAGTCCCAGCTCTGTGTCTTGATCCCAGAGTGGGTCAGGGCTGGGTGCTGGTGAATCATTTCTCCTTCTCAGGCACAGAGAAGCTGCAGAGAGCCCTTCTGAGTTCGTTAGGGTTTAATTTGTGTGAAAATTATTGAAAGGGTTGGCTCCTGTTCATGCGAGAACTTTCACATCTGTAAATCTGGTTTCTAGACGTCTGGCACTTTTTGCTCACAAATCAACTTTATTCTTCATGTCTGCACATACAGACTATTAAAAAATGGTTGTTTAATAAGAAAAGTACTTACTGATTTTTATTGCTGTCACTGAATCTTACAGTTGTTACCTGTCTAAATCATACTCGGTGACAAAGGATTTTATTTTTCTGTTTTTTCTGCTGTGGGTTTTGGGTTTTGATTTTTTTTTTTTGTCTGGTTTTAACCTGTTGAATTTTGTTTATACTCATGATAAAAGGTCATGTCATCAAAGGAGAAGAAAGGGGGTTTGTGTTTGGGGTTTTTTTGGTGCTTGGTTTGTTGTTTTTTTTTTTTGTTGTTGTTTTGTTTGTTTGTTTTGTTTTTTTTTTTCCTTTGTGTGCTTTGCATTTACACTGCAGTTGAGTTCAAACCAGCATAGAGAGGATTTATAGCAAGGTACAAGGTTTTCTGTTTCTCTTGGCAGGTATGTTTAATTTATCCCAGTGTTCCTTATGTTTTATTTTGGTTTGAGAGCTCCTGCACTATGTACTGTTAAGAAGAGCAAGGATGTGCCTTCAGCACACAGCTAATGAATGAGGTGACACTGGTCTCTGCAGATGTTCACATACAGCGGGTGCAAAAGCAGGGCTTATGGCTTGTTGCATTCTGTGGCTTTGGCACAGGGCACAATATGCAACTGATGTGTGCCTGGGTAAAGGAAAGACAGATGGAGGAAGGGAAGCTTTAGAAAAGAAGAGACACAATAGAAAATTTTGAGTAAATACTGAGAGTAAAAGAGGAATTAAAACCCCACAGACACCAGGGTTTTTTCAAAGATTGATCTTAAAGATTAGATAACTGCTAAGATGTGAAGCTAACAAGGAAACAGGAGAGAAAGCCTTCGTTGCCCTAACTAATTCTTCTTCCTGTTTGGTTTTTTTTTTTTTATTTGTCCTTGTTCGTGTATCAAAGGTTAAACATATGTATTCAGTTAGTAAATCAAGTAGGAAGCCAAGCTTAATGTAGTATCATAAAAGATTCCTAATAATCACAGGAGAAGATGGTAAAGTTGGGGCTGCTTCTTTCATCACATCACCCTTTCCTTTTCAGTTTTGCTTTTGTGTGCTGCCTCCCCCACCCTCCTCTGCTGGAGTGCTCCCATACTGCTCAGTGTTTAGCTTTTAGTGTCTGATGGACTCAAGCTTACTCTGTAATTCACTGGTAATATGTATTTACTTGGTTATGCCTCTTCTATAACCCTAAATTATATTACTTACACCCTGGCTGTGAACACTAAGGAGGACTGCTGTGGATAAGATGAAAGGAGATTCATGAGCAAGTCTATTGTTTTCCTCCCATGGAAACTGCCAGCACAGTTGTATCTCTCTGAAGCATTGCTGTTGTATGCTGGTGAACACTGGTTTATGTAGACCACTGTTGCTGGGTAGTTGTGGTCTATCAGATAAATTAGCTATTAAGCTAATTGGAAAGCTGAAAACAGCCCTTCCCCACCAAATGGGTGTAAGTTGAGGGAATGTCAGCAGAGTGCAAAAAATCTGTGAACACATGTAACTGAAGGAACTACAGAAGACTCAAAGCAACATCTAGTTCAGACTTCTTTTAAATGCTTTAAAGTAGAAAAACATGAATGAATACTTTCTTACTAGATTATTTCTTCTTTTCACTCATAACTTGCCCAGAGCTCTGTTTTCAGGCACACCTAGAAATACATAAGGGATATTGTAAAATAACTTTTCATTAGTTTAAAACCATTTCATTTGTTCTTTCTTGTTATCAAAATATGTTTTGCTTTTAACATTCCTTTTTGTAAATAATGGCTGTATTATGCTGTTAGTGAATTCAACTGATTGTGTCTTCTTACCACATCCCTCAGAAGCTCAGAAAGAGTGGAACTCTTCTTTAGTGGTTCATTTTCACTTATGGCTGACTTGTATCTTATTACCCATCCCAAATGTTTTTGTAGGTGATTGGCTGTAATGCAGACTGGCTAGACGATGGTCAGAAGACACTGTTTTGACACACGTAGTAGGAGTTGGTGGGTGAAAGCCAGCCTGTTTCCTACAGGCAACCCTTTTGCTAAGACCTGAGCAGAATTAGGTAGTGCAGTCTGCACTGAGAAATAGAGAAGGTAACTTTGGCTGAGTTGACTGCAAATCATAACTAAGGTGTATTGACTGGTTTTATTAAAAATAATTTAAAATGTTGTTCAAGTTAGGGTTTTAATTCTATAGTGAGAACGGTATGTTCTGAAAAGCACAGTACTGGCTACTCTGGGCTGAGAGTTGTAAGAAGAATGGCTTGGGTTTTGGATTTACTAGTCTTGTGTTTTCATGCCTCAAACTCTGCAAAGTATGGAAAAATGTGATTTTTTTAAAAGCTACAGGAGTAACTAGTTGTATGTTCTTTTCATAGCATCTACTTAATGAAAGGTTTGGGGTTTTTAATACAGTGTAATGTCCAATGTGTCTGAAAACCTGGCAAACAAAGCAGTTTGTAATTTAGAATTCATAACTTTGTGTTAATGGTACAAATTGAACTCTTTACTGTTCCAGGAGACTGCAATAGCTCTTGTCAGTAGGGAGATAGCTCTGATTTCCCCAAAGCAGGGTCCACATGAGAAGCACATGGTGATCTGTTGTAATGCTCCCATTTGAAGAGTCCATTGCATAAACAGATAGAAGGTAATTCCATCTGCCTCATCCAGAAGAAATCTCTACTGAAAATGCTAATGCAGTAGCTATCAAGCAATGGCAAGGTGATATTAACAGCAGTATGTCAGTAACTTCTGTTTTCAAACTACAGAAAAAGCTAAAGTATCAGCACTGAAGTGCAACATTTGCATGTTAAGCATGCAAAAAG
The DNA here is from genome assembly GCF_018691265.1 of Tyto alba. NCBI lineage: Eukaryota > Metazoa > Chordata > Aves > Strigiformes > Tytonidae > Tyto > Tyto alba. The sequence continues at coordinate 19,877,793 of NW_024881282.1, read as the reverse complement.
CATTCCCGTAGGAAAAGAGGGTTACCTTTCAAGAAAAGCAATGGCAAATTAAACAGATTAGATCATAAGTAACAGTTAACTATGTTTATGTGCCTCTTACGAATATCAAAATAAAGACATTGAACCACTTTGGATGCACTTAGTTGTGTTGTAGTGTCTCAGCTCAAGTGTGCACATTGTCATCTTAAATAACAACCTTTTCTGTTATACGCAAGCAGAATTCCAGTTGAGGTGCTCAGACTGGATACAAATGTATTGGAAAACTAGACACTCAGCTTGATTAGAAAGATTATCTGCTTATATGGTGCCTTGCACTGTATTGATCTGTTTATAAGGAGGGGTGGGCATGAGCCCTTTAAATGGCATGAAACCTGCTCTCTTGGCAAACCTCTAATGAAAAATTTTTTCCAAGAGCAACAGAACTAGCCACACTGGTTTCCTGAGGAGTTGCCTTGTGTCTGCTCTTCCTACTCTTCTGCCAGCGGAAGGACTCCATCCCTCTTCTGCCTCCCAACCCTCTAACTGCAGTGTGCACCCCAACCCTCTGTCATCAGTTTTCCCCTGTATCTGCTAAACTATTACTGACAGCTCTGTTTCCTTTATCCCTAGCTACCATTTGGTCAAAAAGAAGTGTGTGGTGGCCAATTTGGTGTTGCTTAGCGTGAGGAGGCAGGCAGAAAATTGAGTGCCTGAGCTCAGAGAATCGGTTTACTAACAGGGAGTGTGGGTTTCTCTCTTCCAACCATGCAGGAGCTTTGGTGAAATTTAGGAGCATATGCTTAGTGTGAGACTGCCAGTGAGCTTCAAAATTTGGCTGAAACTGGGCCATTAGCAGCATGGCTTTGGAGCAGAGGAGGGAGGGAGCTTAGGGAAAGCAGGGAGCCAGGTAAGTATCTGAGCCCAAGCAGAATCTCTGCTTGTGGCATGACTCTTGTTGTAGCTGTGATCACTCGTTCCTGCAGTGCTTCATGATCGCTTTTAGATGTGGACTATAAAGCTTTTGTTGTTGGTTTGAAAGGCTTGGATAGTATGAGTATTTAAGATTATGAAAAATAACCTCTCAAATTTTTCTCTGGTAACAACAGCAGAAGCTTTCTGTATGCCTTTAGAGTTAGAACAGTGAACTGAAAAGTCACTTTCATTTTTAATCAGGGGTTTTGCATTATTTCATCACTTATTAGTCTCCCTGTTTTCCTACACATTGCTATGGATAACAGGACCAGAATTTCCAGTGTATGTTTTCAGTAGACATTACTCTGAGTTCATTGATCCTTTGCATATTTTGAACTTCAGGTTCTGCTGTCTATTGAAATTCAAATAATTAAAACTTCATTCTCTAGCAGCTCCTATTTTTATGAGTTAATGTAGATGTGCTTTCCATAATCAAAGAATTTACAGTGTTACAAAGATGGCATCTCAGTTGAGTTCTTATACACCTGTGGGAAGTGAAACGCTTGGATGACACTGTACCTGCTTTTATGTTTGGAACTTGAGACTGCCTGTGATGGAAAACGGGAGTAGGATAAATCCTAGTTGTCTGTCTAAAACTGTGCCTGTAAATGCTCAGGGATGTGGCATTCACTTTTCACCCATTCAATATGTCAGTGTTTATCCAACTCTTTGTTTAACAGTTTCCTACAACTGATAAGAGTTTATGCTAGTCTGACATGTACTTTCCTTACAAGTATTATAAACTATAGGCTCCTGAGTTTCCTGAAACAGCTTTTATGGAGTTTTCAACTCAGTCATTAACTCCTCCCCGCCTGGTGCATATTCTTCCTGTAGCAGGACAAGAGTATCCATTTTTCTCTTATTAGTATGTATGAAATGTAATAGAAACATTTGAGAAGTAACCACAAGCCACCTTCCTGTGTGAGCTGGGTTTCCACCAAGGTGAATCAGGTATAAAAGGGATAATAAGACCACAACAAATAAATCTGTTTTTAGCCACTTCCCCAATGTTAAGTCCTTCTGCTGTCACAAAATTGTTTTCTGTGTGATGTGCTTAACTCTTCCTGTCCTGGGTCAAAAAAAAAACCTCAGACTTTTCCCCCCTCTTCTGCTTCCCCCGCACCCAGTCCTCAGTGGAGTGCCTCCTACTTAACCTTTGACTGTCTTCTCCGTGCTAAAAATCAAGTTCCTCTGCAGCATTTCAAGCTTCTGCTTTTCCTTTTTTCAAAATACCAAATGGCTCATCCCTTCCTTATTCATATCCCCTTTGGACTATTAAAATTGTCTTATGAGACTGTTGAAAAGAACTGTATCACAAGAACAGCATGCTTTGCCTTTGCGGTTTCTGCAGCACTCTCTCTGATGCTATATATGGTGCAGCATTGTCTTAAATGTGAAGCACGGAACCATTTTAATCATATGATTTACAGAGAGATCAAGTGAGAGTTTTATGCAGGGGTTTTTTGTTTGTGGTATTTCAGTTGTGCACCATGATGTGTGTTGGTCTCCAAAGCGGTGAATTCTTCTGCATCTCTTGTAAAGGGAGATAGCTCTTTTTTCTTTTTTTTCTTTAGCCTATTTGGGACAAAAAAATTTAGAGATGGAAGTAGTAATTCATCTGGAATTAGGCAAGCTGCCACTGCAGAGAGAATGAAAAAAAATTTAGATTAAATCTAAGTGACCTTGAGAGGAACAGATCATTTGTTTGAAGAGACCTAAACAGTTCTTTTATAAGCTGTTTTGCAGTTGTCTGTGGTAAACATAAATTTTATGTTAAGTGCCTCAGCTACTGCCTTGTCATAGTGTGAATACCGAGAACCTGTTATTGTACCATTCTTCTTCACAAGTAGTTACTGGTTTTAGGTTTGTCAAGGTTGGATTAAAAAAACAGAGGAGTGTATTTCCACAGTGCTGGTATTGACAGTACCTGAAGGCTTTCACATCTGTGGGTTTGTGACATGCAGATTTATCTGAACATTGCAAAGGAGCCCAATACAGAGCAAAATTTGGTTTGTGTTCTGTTTTGAAAAATCATATGTAAATAACGTGCAGGTCTTTTTTTTTTTTTTTTTTTTACAATCTCTGGAAAAGGATGCAAGTTGTGCATAGGATTTTTGTGGAGATTTTTCTGTGCGTGTGTGTATTTTTATCAGTTTACTGCTTCTTGAATTTCATGTTGTTGTTTTTTTAAATTGGTATGTATTTTAAAAAGCCTGAGTTCAGTTTAGTACTTGTATACAGAGATATGACTTGCTGTGTTGCAGGGTGGATACCTTCTGAGATAAAGCTAAAGCAGCAGCTGGTGCAGAGGGTAGGCTTGAACTTTTTGAATAATTCGTAATTTAGACAAATTATAAATTTAGACATAAGGAAGCTTAAATTCAGTCATTTTCTCTCTTTTGTGTGGCTTTTTTTCTATTTACATTCTCAAACTTGTAAAGTTCCTATGTTTCTGCCTACTTCCCACACTTGCAGAGCCACTTGGGAAACTATCGCCAAGGAGCCGTTGGGAGTGGAACCAGGGACCTGTCAGTGATCTGAAACAGCAGCCTGGGAGAGCCGTTAGGCATCAGGAGCTGTGCTGCCATGCCTCGCCTGCCTGGTTTTGTGGTAGCCTCCTTTCCTACTGTGTGACAGTGCTCCCCTCTTGCTGCACAGCTGCTCTGGAGTCTTTAGGCAAGTGGCTGTGCTTCCTGATGCCATCTCAGTTTATGTTTCTGTGTAGCTTCTCAGGAGGCAGCAGGTTTAAGGGTCTGGGTCACCTCACTCTTAGTCTTTCATGTGAAGTAATCACTTTACTGACTTAACCTTCCTGACTTATGTGTTAAACAAGTAGCAATAATTTCTTGTTCTTCACAGACATTTTTTCCCACCAATGTACTGTACTCCAGTACTTCACATGCAGATGCAGGTATTCTTGCAACTGTATTATGATATGTGATATCCTAGGAAGATGACAGCAAAAGTTAATTCTCTTAGTAGGTGGTGTGTATGCATCAAGCTGTACTCATTTCTTGCTAGACAGTACGCCAGTCCTATTGTGTTACATCCAGTGTTTTGCCAAGGGTGCCCTAATGCACCTCTGAGGTGTAGTGGCAGCATTGTTTCTTCCCTTGGCACACATTGCATTAGGATTTATAGTATTTCAGCTGACCATTTTACAGAGTCCTGATTCAATGCTTTCTAAGTATACGTGGTGAACTGTCAGCAGGCAGGTGAGTTCTGAGGATTTTATTTATTTATTTGAAGCAATATTTACTGAATGAGAGCTATATGGATGATAGGCTATGCTCTTTTGTATGCTTGCCTCTCTGTTTGCTCTGGAGTACTTTCTAAATTTTAGTATAGATCTTCCGGAGTATCCAAAAAGTCCTTTGCAGTAGCTTGTACAGTCTTTGTGCTGTCACTTTCCATGTTCCTAAGTGGTCTGGTAGTTAAATGAGACCTGGTGCAACAAAAACACATTATTCTGATCTTGACCTCTAGCCAAAACTTTCTGTCCTGTTATCCCTGATGTTTTTTCCCCTCTGCATCACCTGAATCTTTTGTTATGTTCCTGGGGAGTCTCTTGTTATTTATTACTTTTTGCAAAGAAACTAGAGGAAGTAAGTTTAGCTACAGTCAATGTTTGTCCCAAGATGTTTCAGTCCAAGTAAGGTTTAATGAGCGACATTTTGTTTTGCAAGAACAAGAAGCAGCAAAACATGCGTTATCAGAAGACGGCAGCATTTGCTATCAACCAACTTGATGAGCCATATATGGACAGATTCTCTAAATTACCATGAGAAGTCTTTGAACATTTATTTATTCCATAAATATTTTAATAAAAAATAATAATATATTAAATGCTTATTAATATTTACAAGTCCAGTATGTTGAAGACATTAATTCCCCACCATTAAACTTTCCCACAACTAACAGACATATTTTTAAATGACATGTTTTTCAAAACAAAACTTCCTTAAAGGGCTCTGGTCAAAAGCTTGACTTACTAATATCTTGATGCGAGTTCATGTAAATTATATTGCTGGCTGCTGTGTTGTTAACGTGTTGCTGGCAGAAAATCAGCTCTTCTCATCATAGGTAGTTCCATGTTTAATCTCAGGTAGCAAATACCAATCAAACCTGAACAACATTACAAAAAAATTGAACTTAAAACTTCATTTGAGGAATATCCAGTGACCCAATGCATGAGAGGAGGTCAGCTTGATGGGCAGTTTCATTTCTCTCATTACCTGATTAACTTGGCAGAAGCAAAATACTTCTTTCAGAAAACAGAGTGCCTAACACTTTGTAATGAGATTTACAAGTTGATTTTTATCCACAGAGTTTTGCAAGGAGATTTTAACCTAATATTTGAGGAAATACTTGTTGCAAGCAGGCCAGTAAGTAAGGAGACAACTGATTTCAGAAGAGTCCGAAGCCAAATGCAGAGGATGGTGCCTGATTAACAGAGCGGGTCACCACTGCGTGCTGATGGTTCCTGCCACTGGGCAGTGGTTCATGGCTGCAGGTCACAGCAGCTGTGTTTGGAATTTTTGTTCCCCACAAACTGGTACCTCAGCTCTCCTGCCATCATACCTCACAGCTGTGTGGAATAGCTAAAGACTGTCGCTCTATTTTCGTCTGTCTAGAGTAGAAGTAAATGGATTTACTAGTAGTGTCTTGAGCCATAAGACACTCAGCTTTGAGTGACCTTAATATTCAAGGCAGGTATTGACTGGCAGTCACAACTGTGAATTAGTGAAGAGTGTTCCTTTTTTTGAAAATAAATGGTAACTCCTTAATTACCTGAAAAATTCTGTTACAGGAATGAATTATATTTTGCTTTTTTTTTGGTTGGGCATTTTTTTGTGCGTGTTTTGTTTTTTTTACTTTAAATATATTGATGATTTCTACTATTACCTGCAGAACACCTAATCTTGTGCAGGTTGTTTAAGACAGCTCTGTGCAACATGTGATACTAGCACTGTCAACACCAGCTGATTATCCTGTTTGTCTCTCCTATCTCTTGCAAGTGTCCTAGTAGTGTCTTAACTCCAGAACCACTGGAGTTACACCTGACACAAAAAGCCCTTTCACATATCCAGATACTTGAGTGCAGTGTTACTGTGAGCTTGATCTGACCAGCCTGAGTGTAAATGCCCCTCCTTCAAACGTAAATGTGATTAATTAGTGGTGTGGACTTAAGCTAACTCCACTTAGATGCTTCTGAGTTTCCATGCCTGTCTGCTGATTCTGTTTTTTCCTATTCCCTAATGTGCCAGAGGGAGCACAGCTCACCGGCCTCATGCAAGTAAGAGCTCTCTTTGTCTCTCAAGAAGAAACCAGGCTTTCTTTTGGCTGCGTCTGATATCTTAAAGGCAATATTGAAAACAATTTATATGCATCACTTCCAAACTACTGAGTGATAAAGCTGTTATTGTTACGATAAAGTAGAAATTTTGAGAAAGAACTGAATGAAGAAAGTCCAGTAATTCCAGTAAGCAGCTGAGGAAAGCATGTAGAAGTAATGCTAGCGTTTAAAATCTAGCAAAATGCAAATAGAATAAGCAGTGGCAATAGGGATTAAATAACTGAAGAAAAACAAGTTACATTAGGTTTCTTTGAGCAGTTATGGTAAACTGAAAGTGAATAGTTCTTTTCAGGGACAACAAACCTGGTACGTTGCTGCAGCTGAATACTAACTTCATATACAGGAAAAGCCTTTCGTTATTTGGGCGAATGTATTTCTTAATACGTTGTGATTCTTAGCACAGACACAAGTGTGGGACTATGAGGTTAAGACCTGGCAACACTTCCTCCTGCATGCTAACCAAGTGTAACCCATGGTTTTGAAACCATTTAAAACATGCAGGCACCCTCAGTGAGAAAACCATTAGGAGACCTTTGGTATAACTTTCAAGATTATTTTGTAGAGGCAGAGGTAAGGAGCCTTCTGTAGGATTTTGTGGGTTCCATAAGTCAGCTGCCTTCATAGTTGTGTTTTTGAACTGTGGAAGTGGTAGCACAGACTTTACTGTTCCCAGAATATACAGCAGAAGTCTTTTCAGTTGTCATAGCTTAATTCATCGCTAAATGTAACTCGGTACCCAAGGAGTATCTTGCATTGATTATGCTAATTTCTGCTGTAGCCCTGTCTGTATTTATGCACATACTCTCTGCACTGAGGCTGAAGACCTTGGCTAAATAAAAACTCCTTTATTGTTGTGATAAAAAATGTTTTCTGGGCATCAAGCCCCTGGCTGCTCTAGATTACTTGTTACAGTGAAAGAATCGTGTTAATATTGTTTTAGCCATACAACAAATTGTAACGATGGCCGGTAACAAATAAAAAAAAAAAGTCTACAGTGCAGCTTGAACTGCCCTATTCGGAATATTAATTCATTTTACCTGTCCCTGTGATGATGATGCTTTGAATCCGGTGGCAACGGACATGGTGATAATCGACATAGAAAATCTGGTGGCCATAAACAACAGAGCATCCCCATGCAGCAAGGTGACTCTTCCCTGGCTGCGTTTCTTCCTCCTTTCTCCTCCCACCCCACATTTCTCCCACACACACACTCTCTGCAGTGCCTTTGAAGGCATCATCTTGCAATCACTTGATGTAGCAAAGTAGCTCACTCAAGTGATGTTGCTGTGCACAGTGTGTGTGAAGAGTTGGGGCTCAAGCTCACGTGCTTGTGGAAACGGCTGCACTGCTTTAAGGCATCGGTGGCCGTGGCAGGGTTTCTTTTCCCTCTCGTGTCTGTCTGTGTGTAACCCAGGACAGCGAGGGACCAGTATCTTCCATTCACCCTTCATCACTTGCAGTTCCCTGTTCCTCGTAGTCACTCAAACTGGCCTTCACTGGTAACTCAAACCTGACCTGCAGTGTTTGGGAAGGCAAGTGCTCACTTTTGCTATGCTTGTCTGCCATAAGGGAGTGGGTAGATGGTTAAGAGGGGTAACTTCGTACTCCCCTGCAGCAAGAGTTATCCACCTCAGGTCATGCTGTTACCAGGAAGCGGTAATTAATTCACTCTCTAAGACTCTGTTTTGGAGTTTTAGAAAGCAGGCATTCTTTATTACAGTGCCAGACACACAGGGGATAGCTCCTCCTAATGTGTGTGTGTGAAAACAAAATCAACAAGTATTTATACTACCTTAATCATACATACTCATTGCATTTTTATCATATTCATAACTTTTCCAGGAACTCATTAACATATGTTAATGTCTCTTGCACATGTCTGTTGGAGTCTTCAGGTGGTCATCGGGGGTCTTTAGATGAAGTCTTGTAGTCTTCTTCACTGTGTCTGCCAGTTTTGATCCTTACTTCTGCACAAACTCACTCCTGTGGTCACGTACATCTTGTCCTCCAAGGCTGGCCTGGTCTGGTTTTGTTGCTGATTTGCAGCTTCCTTATCTTTATGTTTCTTTGTACTTGCTACTACAAGGCTGAACTGTCTCAGGTAAGATTATTTATGAGTTCCTCATCCTACAGTTATTCTAACTATTCCTCAAAAGTTCAGTATTTGTTCTGCAGCACAATGGTTAAATGGTTAAAACAGCTTAAATTGTTCTTAATAATTCTATTCCACAAATATCTATTTTCTAATAATCTTAGTTCACAGGTATCAATGCCTCTGAGACAAGCATTGTGTTAGACCTGGGTGGTGGGGCACCCGTGCTGCAAACCAGCCCCAGGCAGTGCTACCTCAGGGGCACGCAGTGTGGTAGTGCATACTTCATGCCGGCACAGCATGAAGGCCTGTGGAGCCACCTCTCCTGCCTGACAGTTCTACAAAACATTACTTTCTGAATTACCTAGCAGTGCATTGGGGGGAAACCTGCGTCCTTTTCCTGGAGATCTGGACACATCAGTCTAGCACCATATAAAGATAAAACAATTCTAGGTTTGTACGGCTCAAATTTCTGCAGAGGGCGTTCATTCCAGCTGGTGGCAAGTCATGTGTGCAATTCCTGGGCCACCATAGCCTTTCAGCATGGACCTGGCAGCATCTTCCTGCGTTGGCTTTTGACTACATGATGCTGTCAACTCAGCTGTCTTGAGTCATTTGTCTAAAAACAACTCCCTGCTGCTTAGGGAGGAAAGCACCTAGTGGGTGCCTGCCAGTCAGGAAACACAAAATAGCTCAGTGTGGAAAGGTCACAGAATTGTGGCTTTCAGAGAACAGTGGAGAGGTGCTAACATCTTCATGCTCTGTAACAAAAGTCAAGTGAGTGTTTGCTCAAGGAAATTCACTCATCGTCCCTCTGGTGTCAGTAAGTTGTGTTTCTGCCATCTTCCTGCGAGCGATTAAGGTCTGCATTTGCAAATGTGAATTATGCTACCATAAATCTAAGTTACACTTTCAATTAAATGCCATTCTCTGAACAAACGAAAAACTTGAGATAATGTCAGTGGTGCTCGCCTTTGCAGACAGGGTAGTGCCTGTGGGAAGCTTCTGTTGAGTTACAGTACTAGTAACTTCTGGAAATATCTGTGTGTGTGTGTGTGTGAATGTATATATATATTTTAACCCTTTTCCTTAAAAACTGGGAAAAGTTCAGGCTGTACATCTGGTGAAGGGATGCAATTGCACATTTATCATTCTTTCTTCCCACCCATGAGGAATGTCAGCCAAAATGTGAATGTTACTCTTGAGATTTGTGGAAAGGCTGTAATATACCTGAAGTATGACTCGTGCTAGGAGCCATTGTGGGAGAGGACAGGGGAAAATAAACATAACACATCAGCAATAAGATCAGTTCTTTTCCTTTTCTATACTTGTAAATTAGTTGCAGTTGAATTTCTTGCTCTGGAAGGAGCATATCTGGATTTGATTGGAATATGCCTTTTAAGAGAGTAGGGAGGTGTGGTGTGTGGGTTTTATAGAGTGGCAGGGTTATTTTCTTCCAAGGTTGAAGGCGAATGTGTTGTCTTTTAGCATGCCTCTTGCAAGGTCTTGCCAGATCATTCTACCTCTTTGCCTCAGAGTAGAGATTTGGGTTTTTTCCTATTATGCAGTGATTTGGAAGGTGCTTGAACACTTCAGAGCAATCCTGAAAGTAAGCCTGAAACTGAAAGCAAACCAGCTCTCTAAACATATTTGTTCTTCCAAGATGTTCTGGGAGCTTTCCTTGAAGCAGCTAAAAAAATTCTCCAAATCTTTCTGAAATTTGCACCTCTGTCAGTTTATGTTCCAAGAAGAATGCTTCCAACAGTGACATATTCCCCTCAATCTCATTTGTTATGCAACTAATGATGTCCTGATGTCTGCAGGGTTGTTTCCTGTGATAATCGGTGCATTTCTGCCTCTTTCATTCTTGTGACATTGGTGAGATGAAAGATAACAGACAACAATATAAGGAAGAGTATCTAGGAGGTGTAACGAACAACAGGGGTCATGAAGGAAGAAGGGTCTTTGCTGCCAGGGCTGTTTAAATCAAAACTAAGACAACTTTTTCTTCTATAAAGTCAAACCTGCAATTTCTTCTTGTCCTTTAAGTGGACCAATTTAAAAAGTACATTTGAATCCAGCCTAATAAAAGGCTGAAATTGTGTATTTTGGAGGTAGTACTCTGTAAAAAGTGAAACTACATACTTAACTCTGTGTGCTTCCTATTGCAGTGACCCCGAAGTGTTGAGAGGTCCAGTGTGTAAGCTGCTCAGTGGTGCAGGACCGGCTGGTGGAGCATATTGGGCCTGTGTGTCCCTGGACAAGCTGCAGCAGCGTGAAGTTCAGCGTAGGCCCCTTTACCTCTTTTCACAGGCAGGCTTTGCTGAGCTCCTTCTGCAGTCAGGCCAGTTCTAGGAGCCCTGAGGTAGCCAAGGTGAAGTTCTGCACTGCAGTCAGGCAGACAGGGCTCATTCACTTCGTTAATCTTCCTTGGTGCTGTAAAGCTGGGATGTTGAATACTTTGAAGTTATGAGGCCGTTGTGGAAACTCATTCTGTGCGTGAGCACGCGACTGCGTGCTTCTGAGCTCTTCGCAGTGAACTGCAGCTCTCCCTCTCTAGTCGTAATTGCTAGCGAAGGATAACTTCGCTAGCAGTATCTTGCTAGAACTTTGTAAGTCTTCCTGAGAAACCAGAAATGTAATTTTAAGAAGCCAATCCGATTAATATTTTTGCTCTTATTTTTCCTTTTGTAGCTGAGCAGTAGACTGATACGGGGATATATTTTTAAATCCTCAAAAGAACAGCTGTTTACAATGCTTGCATTCCTGAAATATGGACAGGTTTGTGTGGACTGCAGTGCTGAAGGTGCTAACTTGTGCTGATGCATCTAATGTAGTGTATAGTGCTGTTGCATCCTATATGTTATTATAAATCATGTGCAGCACTTATTTTGTGCAAATAAAATACCAATAAGCACAAAGGCAGCGCTGCTTTTCTTCCCCCATCCCAACTCCCCAAACAAGAAACTGTGTTTTAGAAATGTTTGAAGTGAAAACAGTACTAATTTAGCAGAAGCTGATGGCAGTATCTAAGTAGTAAGAAGCCACAGAGGAGAAAAACAATAGACAACTAAGGTTGTAACTTAAACTACAGGCCAGGGGTGGTGGGCCACAATGATAACTTGTTGTTCTGTGGCGTTTTTCTTCCCTGAAGCAAAGTTCAAAAGCTATAATTGATTTCGTTGATGGTATAAAGCTGCTTGCTACATTGCCAGCCTAGCAAATACTTAAAGTTCTGTTTTATGTGAAGGTTAAATATTAACTTATTTGAAGGAAGGCTTTATTTTGTAGTATAAACATCCTGTAAAACTGTTGTTTTGCCATTTGCTGAGTGAATTTAAACAAGTAGTAGGATTGCTGTTCATTTAATCTATCTGACAGTGGGAATAACAACCATGAAAGGGATAGAAACAGAAACACTGAACTTGCATGAACTTATGAAGCGGAAGAGAACTGTCCATCTTTTTTGTTTCATGAGGATGGTAAGACAGGATGAAAATCACAAATCTTTCAGTGTTGGCTTTTACCTCAAATTGCTGGAGTTTGCCAAAGTAAAATTGTTTTGCACAATCTAATAACTGCATTCTGACCTAAGGGACCTAGGTATGAAAAAGAAAATTATCTTCCTGGCGCTATGAAGCTTTAATTAATTTTTATTAAGTTTATTTAGGGATCTTTTTGATGAAGTCTCACAGGTGATATAATCTTAAACTTTTTTTTTTTTTCCACATGTAAAGCCTGTTCATTATTTTGAGTCTTCAGACATTAAATTTGGCTCACAATTTTGTTTTGTGCTGAGAGCAGAAATGAGGCTACAGATTATGGAGTGCTTTAACCAAAGTTACTTATAGAAAATTTCCTGTAGTTTTATAAATAACTATGTTCTCCCATCCCATTAATGGGTAATTAAGAAGTTTTTTATATTTCTGGTCTAGAGAAATATGTTTGTTTAGCTGTGTGCCAAGGTGTTTACTTCAGATATATGAAGAGCCAAAGACAAAACTTAAAGTACTTTAGTATTTTTTTTTTAAGTTGAGCAAACAACCCTACTCAGCAGTCTTGTTTTAATTTTCACCTTCTTAATGATTTTATTTTCTCTTTGTGGTGTTCAAAAAGTTTTACCTGGAAAAATAATGCATTTGTAAAATTTCAAGCAAAACACTCATAGTATTTGCTTTAAAAAATAATGTGACTCTGTAGCATGCAGTGGAATAATACTGAGACTGTATCATGACACAACTGGACCTGTTCTTATATTTACATGAATACTTTGCAGGTAATCGTGTGCTTCAGGTCTGTTTTTCTATGTGGATTATGTCCCTGTTTCAGACAGAAACACAGGAGGAGGATGTGCAAGTATGCATAACTAATGTGAAATTAAACTGGTTTTTAGAATTGGCCTCCTTTAGTATGAAGCCAACCTTGTTCTAGTCTAAATGGTAATTTCTTCCTTCTTTAGGTGGAAGGAACCAGAACTTTTTCCATATAATTTTGTAGAGGCTTCCATGGACAAATAGAGGGTGCTGAATGGATATTTTAAGAAAGGGGGAGGGGGAGAAGATTAAAAAAAAAAAAAAAAACAAAAACAAACCAAACAAACAAACAAAAAACCCACCAAAAAAAAAAAAAACACCACACCTAACCACAGCCACGTATGTGAACAAAAAAGGGTCATCTATACATTGAGATATCACCTCATTATGTCTCTTGTTGACTATAAAAAGAGGCACAGTTGTATAATACAGTTGCCGACCCTTTTACTATAGATATCTGCAGTTAAGTGAGACACATGCCACCTGTGACCAAAGTATACCTTCAGAAGGAAGTCTGCAATGCGTACTGAACCCCTGCAGATTTAGGACTAGTGTGCAACAGGAAAAAGCTCTTTTGAACTGGCACACAGACTAATTACATTAGAAATGTCAGAGCTGAGAGAGGAGACAACGTGGTGTGAGGTAAAATGCAGTGGGGAGAGTGTTCACTGTTAACCTTTTGCTCATGCTGATGACCAGAAGCTTAAATTTGCTGTGTAAGATGAAGAGTCTGGAAAAGATATTTTCCTCATTGAATTTCAGGAATTCAGTGTCTAAGGAAGAGATCCAGCGAGGGGAGTGATATGAACTAAGAAACCCAATAAGTACATCAGTTCTCTGTTCAGCATCTTACCTGAACTGATGAATGAGGTGTGAAGGTTTTGGAGAAGCTTGAGGGCAGGAAGATGTACTACTAGTCGGGCAGTGTAAAAGGTGGATTTGAACAATAGCATTGTTGGGATAAAAGGAGATGAGGATGTAGGAGAGAAGGAAGTGGAGAGGTTTTAACTATGCCTGAAGAATTCAGGTCAGGGGAAAAAAAGTCAAAAATAGCATGTGGTGGAAAGAGAAGTGGTGGGGGAAGAAACTGAAAGAGGGAAGTAGGTTGCATGTAAGTTTCACAGGTACTTCTGTAAGAACTTCTTTTATTTGATTTTCTGCTTTCCAGTGGTACACCTGTTGGCCTAATTGTTGACTAAGAAAACTTTGGTAGGTGTGTATCTGAAGATGAACATGCATAAATTGTGATCTAGTTAATGTCTGTGAAAAGGAGTGTGCTTGCTTGGTTAGCTCAGGGAACTGGATCTCTTCCGTTCTTCCACTGACTTGCCAAGCCTCAAGGGCTGGCAGGAAGAATACTAACTCCTGTTTTACCCCAGAGTGGGGTAGGGAGGCTCTACTAACATCTGAAGTACACTTTGGAACAAGTCGGCTATCTCGTATATCTCACTTCTAGCCAAACATTTGGTTCAGTACAGATTTACTTACCATGTATCTTTTTTTTTTTTCTCTTCCAGTTACCATTTCTTCAACTGCAGAAAAAGGTAATATTTTCATTATTTTTTGAATATGTGAATAGTTTTGTTGCATGCAAGTCTTAAGGGACATAGAATTTAAATGTACTCCTTTATGTGTAAGTTCTGTGTAGTGAGTAGATTAGTGCTAAGAAACAAGGTAAATATTGTGAGGTTGAATGTTTAGCTTCCAGTACCACAGGCTTAGGATGATGACAGGACCTGTGAGTAATGCAACTATGATTTAGGTTTGCAAATATTTTTAAATGGGTACCTTCTAAGAACAGAAAGAGGAGAAGGGAGAAGGAACTGCAGCAGATTCACAAGTCCATTTTTTGTTTATTCCTGAACACACCCCCGTGACCTGAAAGACTTCTGGAGGAGGGAGAATTGTTGTTTTACTGCTTGCTATTTTCCAAACATCTTACCAAACTCCTCAGAACCCCATTCTTCAGGACTGTGCAAAACACAACCATTTCAAAGGTGGCTGCACGTTACAATTTTAAATTTCCAGCTCAAGTGGTTAAGACCTTGTTTTGACAAACTTTACTTAAGTCTTCATATTAGCTTTGGCAAGTATATGCCACAGTGGGTAGTGCTTAGAGATACAAACTGATCAAAAAAATTCCAGCATTCTTGCTCTGCCACTTTTAATTATGAACAAAAACTAGTCTAAAGGATAATTCAGTTCCAGAAGTTCAAAATACAGGTTTTTTTAATAAGGCTAACTTTTTTTTTTTTCTGTACAAATAGAAATTATTGGTGGGATATCTGTTTGAGAGTTCATTTCATCTTATGGGGGACATGAGTGGTAGATTAAGAATAGATTTGCATTTTGACTATCCACAGAGGGCTGTCCTCAGAGTGTGATACCACTGATAAGAGTGTCTCATCTCTAAAATATTTTTGCAAAGGAGCATAGAATTTGGAGCTAATCTAGCAGTTTTCTTCCTGTGGGGGAATATCCAGGAGAACACCAGTAAAAGGAAGGATCCTTGATGGGATCTGTCCTCTTTCATCTTCTAATGAAGAGGAAAAAAAGTGGGAAAATCTCCAAAATAAATTGTAAGCCATTAAAGAAGGGAGTACGTATTACCCTGGATTTTTATAACACAGCTGGGCTTCACCTAGACTTCACAAAATTCTGCAGATTGCTGCTGTGCTTTACTGTTGACCTGTATAGGAGTAAGTTTTACTTCCTAGTTTCATCTGGAAAGGCAAGATTCATGTCTCAGTTAAGGCAGCCTGGCAGAGCACTGGTGTTGATGTTGGATAGTCAGATCTCTGGCTTTAATACAAATAAGGTGCCTGTCTGACTGAAGCAGGTGCTCTTAGATCTACCAGAGAAGAAAAATGCTTGATTAATTAATGAGATTGACAGTATCATTGGAACCTGACAGGCTTTTAATAGCTGTCACCTGCACATTTCTTGCACCTTCAATTCTAAAGCATGACATATGCATCCTGTATGCATTAATTTCTTTACCGTGGAGGTTGATCTTAAAATGAAATGTGAAGTCTTTTTTCATTTGAAATGAAAGCTATCATAAGTTTCATAAAGTTCTTATAAGCTAACTCACAATAACCGGGAAATAACATCAGAAGTGTCAAAAGGCCAAAGTACCAGTAACATGGCTATTTATATCAATAATGTGCATCTTAGCAAATATATTTTGCTCCATATTTCAGTGTACTGTCATCAAATCCTTTTACTCCAGTACTTAATTACAACTTTTTATTAAATTAGTGGTGATTTCTTCACCCCATTAAGGCTAATTGTTTCTTTCTAGTTTCATATTCCTGTCTGGATTTATATCTATTAGGATAGGGGAATAAAGTCAACTCTGAATCTCTCTTAACAACACAATATACTTCTGTTATATATTATTACCTCTCTTTAATCTGACTCTGTCTTGGAAATAGTATTAATGATTCAGAAAAGCATGTTAAGGGCAAATCTTAGGAGGGCTTAGCATATTTTAGAAGGATTCTAAGAGCACGTCTTAAGACATTGTCCTCCTGAGGGCATAAATTATGGCCTAATATGCATCAGTGCCTTTAAAGAGAAGTGACTTCACTTGGTCACAGCATGGCACCAAGAATCCTGGATTCCCTTACCTTAGTCAGGACTTCTTCATGACTGAGTCTGGCTGAACTGGCAGATATTAGGGTTTGAGGTTTTTGACATATTTTCCATCTAGCTTGTAATTACAAGAAAATGAGCTGAATAGGAATGACGCTGGTTTATATTTGTACTGGAAACTGCTGCAAGATACTTCAGGGAGTAGTCTACAGAGGAGATACTGCTACCCAAGACAGTGAGTAGATGAACTGCCAAAATAAAGCCATCAAAAAAGGTATCTAACCTCCCTCTTATTTATTGGGAAGCACTGACAGGACAGATACCTTTAATTGTGGAAGGAATAGCAGCACAGGAGTGGGAAGAGAAGCAAGAATTTATTCGGTGCAGGGCCAGTATGGGCTGCCAATTGCAGGCTCTTTCTCCTGTAGAGTTGGTGGTGCCCATCATTGGAACAGCTGTGAAAGCCTCACTCTTCCTTGAGTTGCCCCAGTTTGGCTACTGAGGGTGGGCCCTTGGCTCTTAATGATGGTGACAGATTGCTAGATCTCAGTTATTGCAAGAGTGCAAGAGCACTTCAACAGCTGCCTCTTTCCAATAAATACCGGTAGCACTGGCACAGATCTGTACCCTTGGTACCTGTTATTCTGTGTGTTGTTGGGGCATTTACAGCCTGTGACAAGACTTGTAGGTTCTGCTGTTTGAAGTATTGTGTGTACACTAAAAATAATCCTTAAAAAGAATCTGAATTCTGGGGGTGATTTCTATGGACAGAATAGAACTGTTTACTGTGTAAGTTAGTTTTGCTGTGCCCTGCCCTCCTCTGTGTCTCATTTCCTCTTTCCTTCTATTCAACTCTTCTCACCCGCTTCTCTCAAAACTCTGATCTGTGCAGCTGATTCCACTCCAATTTTCTGTCTGTTTTTCCTCTTTTCCAAACCATTTTCTCATGCTTTAATTGCTTAACCACATTATGTTTGAATGCGTGTAGTATACTTTCAACAAAAATTTCTAATTATGCAGTGCCTAGTACAGCAATACACAAGTTCTTTCCTATCAGGATGACAATTTTAGGATGGCTTTACAAAAAAGTTTTGCTTCTTGCATTTTCAGTCAGCTCCACAACTGAAAATTTGCCAAATCTGTCTGTGAGGTTGGAGGAGACAGAGGCAAAGGTAAAAAGCATAGTTATCTGAAGAAAAGGTCAAATACAGTTTGCTTGGGTGTTTTACTGCAACAAGCAATGAAAATCCTGAAAGATGATAAATTAAGACCACATCTTCTGTGGCTGTGCACAAGCATTTTCTGAGCTGTTGGAAGTTCCCAAAGTTTCAAGCCTATTCTGCCATCCATGAAGTACGTCATACGGCTTTTTTAGGGACTCTATGTGCATAGGAAAGTAGGTCAAGTTTCCTTCTTCCTGCAACTGAAGATAATATAAGTGAAGGTAATGTAAATATTTAGTATGACTTCTTTTCTAAGGGTTGCTGTTCCGCCACAACTGACCTGTTTCCTCTTGACAAGTGGTAAAAGAAACTGCTAGAGGAAGTAAGATTGGAAGAAGCTTCCTGGGTCACAAGGTCTGTGTCTCAGGTCTTTAAGGCAACCGTATCACACAGACCCATTGATAAATTGATTGAGGTCCCTGCTAAAGCCACCTGCATTTAGTTGCCCCTGTGACTATAATAGCAGAACTCTTCCACATTACAGTCCTCTGATGATTTGAAAGAAGATAACCAGAAAA
Source organism: Tyto alba (assembly GCF_018691265.1). Classification (NCBI taxonomy): domain Eukaryota; kingdom Metazoa; phylum Chordata; class Aves; order Strigiformes; family Tytonidae; genus Tyto; species Tyto alba. Next base: position 19,859,743 of record NW_024881282.1, on the reverse strand, counting down.
TTTTTAACTCATAGCTAGCTTTCAGCTTGTAGCGCAGTCCTCTCCAAAATCCTGGTTTGGAATTTTTACTGTCATTGATGACCAGTGCCTTCTACAGTGGCACAATACCGTGCTGTTTCTATTAGAAGTAGAAATTAAATTGAATTCTGTAGGTCAGTTATCAAATAATTTACTGTGATCTGGAACAAATTGTAGCATCTTCTTTATCCAAAAAGGTTAGTCACTTAAATGCTACAGGTGAAGCTGTGTTCAGTTCTGGCTTTTTTTGGCTCATTTATTTTTTTTCCCTTCAAAGTCTGCTTTGGAATTGCATATAAAAGCATATTATTCCCATGAGGAATAGAAACCATCACATTTGGTGATTTTTTTTTTTTTTTTTTTTTTTTTTTTTTTTTAAGTGAGCACTCCTAGAGGGCTAAGTCTACCCAGGGAAAAGGGTTTAATATAGCTTAATTTTATCAGGTGATTCATAGAGTAGTAGTTTAGCCCTCATCAAAGATCAGGGATTTTATTTCTTGTTCTTTTCAGCTATATTCACCCAACTCTTATTTGTATTTTATTGCAGTTGTCTACCTTGTGGTTTTTCATCTGTCATTTGTCATGTTTGTATGGTCCTATTGGAAGACAATTTTCACATCTCCTGCATCCCCCTCTAATGAGGTAAATATAACATTAGAAAAATGTCAATGCCTGTTTTTATAAATAGCTGAACTGTTTTCAGTGATGAAACTTGTTAGCAGTACTGCATGATTCACCTTTCCCTTCTCATTATCTAAAATAGAACAGCATGACAGTGTATCATGAATGAAAATGATCAAGTTACTCTTAAAATACAGTATACTTTGTGTGATGACATTTCCTTACACAAAATGTGCGTTTAATTCATCACAAGTTGGACAATCACATACAGTGCTTTGCTATGAAGTAGCTTGCTTGAAACCTGGAATTTTTAAAACCGATAAATACAGTGGCACCATTTTTATATTTTCATTTTAGTCAATTTTGACCTTTGTTTGGGTAAGGAAAAATAGTAATGCAATGTTATGCTCATAACCTTGAGGACTGAACCACTTAGAAGTAAGTCAAGAGTTAAGGTTTAGAGACAATTGGGAAATGAATAAATAAAGGAGCTTTTTGTAATGGCAAAAGATTGCATGATGATTGTAAGAAGTTTTGTTTTGAAAGAGAGCAGTATTAATTGCAATAAGCCGGAGATGGATTACCTTGTCTTCTGTTTTCTCTAAGGTATATGTATGTAAGGATTAAATCGAGGCACCAAATTTAAAATGCTTCCCTTCCCTTCCTCAGTTTCATAAAGCTTTTAAATTGGCTAAACTGTTTGAGGCTTTGGTTGCTCTATGGGGGTTGAATTTTTATTCTATTTTTGGCAAGACTGACTTTCAGTGCTAATGTCAACCTTAAACATTTTTGAAAGGAGTTAAAACCATGCTTCTAAGAAAAAGCAAACACTGCTCTGCAGTGCTTAATTATGGCTTAGAGATCTGTATCTTAAAGCTACAGAATATAAAATGAAAAAAGCTAATGACTATTCTGCTGTTTAGCTAAAATAAAAAAAGTAGTACTGAATTGTTAAACCTAAAAATTCAAACAGGCTTGTCTTCAGCGTGGTTTGTTTTGACTTAATCAGGGGTGGTTCTGCAGGAAAATGATAAAGTTAAGCAGGTTAGCTAATTAAAATGTGGTTGGAACTATGTTATTCCAGGTTTTGTAAAGCTGTATGAACTAGAGCCGCTCATAAAGCTAATGCCTAGTAACTTTTACTGTCTGCTTGGATACTTCAGTAATAGAAAACTTTTTCTGACAGTACTTATACTGTAGTTACAGAAATGTTGTAGCAAGCTTTTCATATTCAGTGAGTGAAAGGGAGGATTTGGGAATATGGCATGTAATGAATATTTACTGTATCAGGTGTGGGGGTAGATCAGGTTTAATACAGTTTTCTTCTACAGATAGCTTTAAAAAGAAAAAAAAAGGGGAAAAAAAATACAAAACCCACAGCAACAACAAACAACAAAAAAACACAAATAAAAAACCCAATCAAAGAAAGAAACCCACCACCGCTTTTTCTCTCTCTGGGCAAGTCCCTTCTGTTCATGTACCAGTGAGTAATTTATGCTGGTTGTACTTAAAAACAAAGCCTGATTTCAGAATCTCCCCATTGTATGAGAGTGTAAACGTATATATTTTTAGTCATTCAAATTAGCCATTCTTGCAAAACAAATGGCATCCTGTGATCTTACTATTGAACTAAAAAAAGATTCTGCAGCTGCTGTTGTCTTAGTGTAATCCCTGTACATTTGTCATAAGAAAGAACAATCAACATTATACAAGATCCAGAAAGAGGAAGGAAACAAAGGGACTCTTTCTGTTTTCAATAAGAACTGCTGGAACCTCACTGGAAATTCTGTTAGCTATGCGGTAACAGACAACTTTTGATGTCTTTTGTACATATCCTGCCATTGTCCAAAGAGTCTGTGGTCTCATGGCCCTATTAATTTCTGAAATTAGAACAGAAATACAGCTCTTCAGAAAACCAAAATCCTATCCAGAATTTTTGGAGTAATATTATGATGTTACTGGGACAAATTAAAAGTTATAAATCTTGTGATTTAGTTCCTTTTCTGTGCATTAATGGTTTGCCATAGCAATGTCACCCAGAAGTAGTATTTCATGTTTAATGCAACCTCTGCTAAATTGCAGGACATTGGGTCACCTAGCAGACTCACAAGGGCAGTAGGGGGAGGAAGGCATATTGCACCACTGTTGACTGGCATGATGCTTCATATCTCTATTAAACTTTTGATGTGAGCATCTCCAGTTTTCATGTTTGAGTAAATATCTATTTTAGAGATTAAGATTTAAGGTCAAACTCTTGGTGATGACTGAAATGTTAAACTTGAATTTTGCCCTTCGCAAAGATTAATCATAATTTCTGATTATTTAAAAGGGGATTATGTTTCATGTTTCACCTTTGAATGGTAGTTAGGCCCAATAACTGGAATGATACTGTATGTAACAGGAGGCTTAACTAGATTCTGTGAAATAGGAGGCAACGTGCTTGCATTCTGGATTAAGAAATAACACAGAGAAATTGCACCAATGTCTTACTGCTTCCTCCTTTCTGTAAATGGAGTTTTCATTATTGCTTGCCAACTGACAGTAATCCAAAAGAGGAAAAAGTACAGGATGAGAGGAAAATCCATGTGAACTAATCATATACATGTTCTTCATAGGAAAATACGGTCATATTAAACCACACTAAGCCAATTTTTGTTGCAGCTGCGCACACAGCATTTTCCACTCACTACCATGAATACTTTGTCTATGTGTGTTTATAAAAAGGGCTCTTGTAGTCCATGCAGGAAGCTCGGAGTTTAAAAGTGCTTCAGAAGAGAAAAATGCCAAATGAAATAGTGAATTCAGCCCTCACTCCACAGGGGCTTGTCAGCACACTGGGTTTTATGGGGCTTAATGGTAAAGCTCAATTTCAGTGGATACCAAACTAAGTGTTTCACAAGTGAGTAAACGCTCTCCAGGTTCTTCTGGTAAAGCTCTGCATTTCAGTGAGGCTTCAACAGGAATGCTCCTCGTGCTTTACTTAAATCGTAACTCAAACTGTGCAGGCTTTGCTGAAGTTGGTTTCAGTAGAGCTCATGGATTTTGAGACTGGTGCTGACTACTCCCACGTAAAAATTCCAGTTAAACTCTTTCAGTTTCTGTGCTGTAGCCATGAAGCTCCCCCCACACTTTTTTTCCCCCTCTGGTTTGCACCTCTGTTGAAATCAGAGAGAGGAAGTGGGATAAGAGAACTTTAGTGCCCTGTAGCAGCAAAGGACTGTTGCACCTTCCTCTTACTCACCCATCGCTTTACACTTACCAGGAGTTAAAGAAAGGGTTGTGCCTTCTTAAAACTCCCTTGAGTCTCTGCCTTCCTTTGTGTTGAAGGGAAAATACTACAGATAATGGAATAGAGATGAAAATAATTTCCTTTAAAATAGGCCCAGGACGATCATGGAGGATCTCCTGTAATTCGTGTAGCATTCTTTTTCCTTTGTGGCATTTTTTAGGTTGGTGGGTGGGGTTTACCCAAAGACATAGGATTAAGATACATAGGGTCTTTTCCTTGGAGCTTGACTAGAACGCAAACTAATAATTAATCTCCTCCCTTTATTCCATTTTCTCCCTCCCTCCTAGTTCTGTTTATCAAAAGCTGATAAAGAACAATATGAAAAAGAAGAGAGACCAGAATCCCAGCAAGAGATTTTGAGAAGAGCTGCTAAAGACTTGCCTGTTTATACAACAACAGCATCGAGAGGTGAGATATAAAGATAATTCTGTGCTCCTGAAGCTGCTAGTTTAATTCAGTAAAATTCATTTGATGTCACTGATGAACAATCTATTGAGCGCATATTGCAAAGGCCATGACCTTGTTTCATTATTTGTTTCATTATTTGTTTCAGCTGTTGTTTTTTTTCCCCAAGAGAAACTGGAGTCCTTTGTCTGAGGATCTCAGTATATAGACAGTATTTGGAATTAAAAAAAAAAAAAGACTCTTCTAGCAATTAGATAGATGACATTTATATCTAATTGTGGCTATAAAAAATAAACACAGCAAATAAATATAGCTAATATATCTAGAAATAGAGAAAGATAAACTTCTAATTCAATTTTATAATCTTTTATATCCCCCTTTTAAACTTCTTTTTCTGAGCTATATCAGCTCAGCAGGAGGAGGAACATCATACTTAAGTCTAGAATTTAAGAACGAATAAATGTTGTTTCATTCCTATCTGCAATTCAGTACAAAGCTAGTTATGGGCTATTTCTGTATTTGCCTTTTATATAGATATAGACATTTTTATTCCAAGTTATATGAGAATGATCTGTGAAACTGTCTTATACATATGTATATTCTTTAAAAAAAAAAATCTAGCTTTTATATGTATATATATCTGTTGCTCTTTCTTAAAAGTAACAACCCTGTAGAGTTTTCCAAAAACACAAACTACTCAGAATAACTGTTACCAAAGTTTACTGTGACTTTCCAAACAAAGCCTAAAGGACACCTGGCTTTTTTGAATACAAGCCTCTCTTTAAGGGAATCCCAGTCTTAAATTTCTGGGGTGGTCTGGGAAGCTCTTGCCAGCTCTTAGCAATTCTGCCTAGCTGTAGGTGTTGGCTTTCCTCCTCCTTTCAAACTGCCTGTGTTGGTGCCTTATATCCATTGAGAAGAGCCTGAAGGCTTGTTTAAAAATATCCGGGAAAGATGATGAAGAGCTGAACAGTCTGCTAGATCACTATTTGCTGAAGAGGATAGAGAAAGCTAATGCAGAAAGTTGGCTTGCTGAAAGACTGTAGTTTCACAGCAGAATGGCTGAGTAACTGGTCCAGAGGTAAAAAACAGTAGGGGATCAGTGCCAGTGGGTGAAGGATGGGAAGACTGTGGAGCGAAAGAATAAATGGAAATGGACTTGGTACAGTAGTAGTAGATTAAAGTCTTTTAAATACTTTCATATGCTACATTTCTTTAAAAGCTCAAAAGTGCATACCATAGGAGAGTAGGCATGTGAAGGTCTGTGAGAACAGCTGTGGCAGGGGAGGGCAGGAAGCTCTTTAAGATTCAGTTCTTATTAAGGGGGGAAACCTTTGTAAAATTAAATGAGTTCTAATGATTTGACCCTTGCCACTTGAATGCAGCAATCAGATACTGTGATCGATGCCAGCTAATCAAACCTGACCGCTGCCACCACTGTTCTGCATGTGACATGTAAGTTACTGAATCTGAAATGATGGATTTTCTCTCTCCTGTGATCGTCACATTATTGTGTTCATGTCTTTAGTGTGCCAGGCCTTGCATAACAGCAGGTTTTACTATTTGTTCCTCTCCGGCCCCCAGTACTTGGATTTCATGAAAGAGCAAAGTTCCTCCTGTTGGTGCAGTGTTACTACTGCAGCCCCACTGTCTGAAGTGGTGAAACTTTTTAGGAAACCTGCTTGTAGCGTTGTAAAACTGTACTTATATTTTAAAATGAATCAATCAATCCGTGATTGCAAGTAAAGAAAGGCAGGTTTGAGTTACCAGCACCTCAGCACCAGCAAATGTTTATTATAGAACTCTTATATCTTGCTTCTACAGACTTGAAACAGACATGTGCTACTAATAATACTAAAAAACTTTGTCAAAGATTGACAGTGGAATCACATGCCTTAACCATTTCAGAGACATCACTGCTATTCCCTAGCTTCATTCTGAATCATCAGAGAAGTCTGTAAAGGCACTGAAGACTGAGGCTGTGTGTGAGCTTCAGTAGGCTGAGGTTGAGGAAATCGAGTTAACCGAAGAACTTAATACACATGTTTTGGGCTAACATCGCATTTATTAGCAAATACAGTGAATGTATGTGTGTCTGAAATGTCTAGTGTCTGTCCTTATAGTAACACAGATGAAAATGGCATGTGGACAATTCAGATTACCTACTGTGCTTCTCTTTTCCTCAGTTAGCTTTAAAAAACAAACAAGCAAGCAGCAAACAAAAAAAAAGGTAGCAAAAATAGTCCTAAGATAGACTTAGTTGAAGTGAATGCCAGGCTAACATACCTTGTCCACAGAACTCTGAAGGGTCCTTTGGATTTGTTTTCTGTTAGTGTGCACATGAAACTAGTATGGCTTAATGAACTGTTTCCTGGTGTTGCTCAGTAATGATCCCTATGTTAATTTAAGAGACTCTCTGCAGAGGTGGTCTTCTGGATCTCACTTGGTCCCTTTGGGTGAAAGGATGGCTGCTATAATACAGAGAATTGGCATGATTGAGAAAGTCTTGAAAAAGATACAGTGGGGCAAAATACTTCAAAAAAACCCAAACAAAACAAAACAGCCCCCTAACATACAGAAGCTAAAAGTATGTGTCTTAGAAAGAAAATGTAGTTTTTTGCTTTAACTTACTGGAAATTGTATCTTTCAGATGTGTACTAAAAATGGACCACCACTGTCCATGGTAAGTTTATGAAAACAAAAAAAAGACCAGTATGATAATGATGAATTAGATGATGCTTCAAAAATGCAACTTGGATGTAAAACTTGGAGGCTTTAATATGTGAAAATAAATCTGTTCCTTATGTGTGTTGCAACACAGAGTTGTAGGCCCAGTAGCCCAAATCATGCAGTTTCTCCTTACATAGAGGAACCCTGGCGTTAAGGAGACCTATGAGAAATGGCATTTATTTATTTTGTTTAGTTTGGTGTTGTTACCAAGAGAGGAGATACCCATGACACTGTGAAAATCAGTTCTCTGTTCTAGGTGATACATAAGACCACTCAGACAGTTACTCTTCTGCAGTTTGTATTTACTGGTAGTCGGTAAAAATATTATCTGCTGTCACTATAAAAATAATGCTGTCAGCAGTTGACTTGAGGGTGGTTTTGTAACCAAAGCAACATCCACTGAAATTGATGGAGAGGCTTATACTATCTTCTGTGATGACTGCAGTTAGTTCATAGTGTGCGAGACGCTGCCTATACAGACTGTATGTATCATACGCTTTGCCAGCTTATGTCCTGGCCTGTAGAACTTCGGGGGGGGGCAAAATTTATGCGAGGGGCCCAGATCATTTGGCGTAAGGAAAGAGACTTCAAAATGGTGGCTTAAAATGAGTCTGAAACACTAATGTCAGACTCTTTTGGACACACCACTGACATACACGTTATGCTCTGCAAAAGCTGAATGTATTGGGTTTTTTATTTGATTTTATTTTTTTGTATATCATAGTAACTTCTTTTCTCTTTCCCTTCCTTCTAGGGTGAATAATTGTGTGGGATTTTCTAACTACAAATTCTTCCTCCTGTTTTTAATGTATTCCTTACTGTACTGTCTGTTTGTTGCTGCTACAGTCTTGCAGTACTTCATAAAGTTTTGGACAGTAAGTTCTAAGGCTTTTATTTGTTTGTTAATTTGGTCAACCCCGCATGTGTTATTGGAGGCTGCATCAGCATGTTGTCACTCACCATTTACTCTGTTCCATAGTTCATTATCATTAACAGCATCAGTCGAAGTGACTGAAGCAGGAGAACCTTGTGAATGTTAATGAATTAAATGTATTACACTGCCCAGAATGAGTAACTGGGGGAAGAAGTTCTGATGAGGACACTGCAATGTCTCAGCTCCATCGAAATCGAGTGGCACAGCTCAGGTTTTTTTGAGACTATTGGATATAGATATGTAGATACAGAAAGAACTGTCTATACCGAACAATTACATATATATATATATATATGTATATGTGTGTGTATATATATATGCACGCATACATATATATATATATATATAAATACTGACAAATGTGAAATACAGGTCACAATTTTGTATCGTCCTAGACTTGTGTGGATAATCTGCTGCCAGATAAGGCATATTAATTTCTTGGGAACTGACCGAGCTCTGTTTTGGAGTCCCTACGTAGGCATGTCTGAAGTTCATACTAGTGGCTTTTATCGATCTAATGTGGGTAGAATGCTAAGATATGTGCAGTGTTAATGATGTACATCTTCCTTGCAACTTTTAGCAGTTATGAAATGATTGATATACATACACGCATCTTAGTAGATTTAATAACGTTTATGTGAAGGGCAACCGTCCTTGTACATCAGTGTTATATCCCTTTTATCAGTTCTGTTCCAGTCACATTCCAGGCTGAATAGAGTGTCTTCTGGTGTTGTTCCCTTTCATCTCCAAAGCCTTGTACTGTGCCTTCCTGTTTCTAGGCAGAAAAGTTAGTGTCAGAATTCCCTTAATCAGTTTCCATTAACTAACATGAGAAAAATCACTGTAAGTGGAAGGCTCTCCATCACATTTTTATAAGTAAATACCGGTGCATATTTCTTAGATGCTAGTTGATGTCAGAGTAAATGGGAAAAGCAGTCTTTATCTATAGCTGTGGAAATAATCTTTATTGGAGCAAAAAGATGTTGCCATGTCAGGGTACGAAAAGCTTGATCATGTATTCAGAATAGCTGTACTTTGAGACAGCTGGCATTAGACAAGTAAGATAAATGGTGTAAAAAGTACGTTTGTTTGTGTTCATCTAAGCCTCTGGGTCTGACCTGCCAAAGTACAATGTTTCTCTTAATCTGTCAGTTCTGTATAGCAGCGGGTCACTGGAGAGCAAGGAACTGTGTGGGAATTGACCTGTCAGTATTGTGTGAGATGAAAGCCATAAATGTATTTATCATTCATAGCTGTGGCTTGATAGATATTTCAAATGAAATGGTCTCATTCTGCTGTTCAGTCTTGCTTGACTCTAAATAGTTAAATTTTTAATTGATGAATGCGCCACTCCCAGATATCTGCCTGGCTGCTTTCTAGTGCTTTGTATGCAATTCCTAATGAAACTGTAGATGTGCTCTTACATATTTACCAGTCAGTGCTTGAACAAAAAAAAAAAAAAAAAAATTGCTTTGTCACCTCACTTCATAAGTGTTAGTGCAACAAAAGTCCACAGGACATCTGACCACAATGAACATTAATACCAGCATTTGCAGCAAGGCTCTGCCAAAGCCCATCGGACACAATCTTGAAGTTTGAAGTGGACCCTTGAGCAGAGGAAGTAAACTTAAGAGGAATTTTATTTCTTTTTTAAAATTATGTAGTTGTTAAAAGTGCTTCCTGCAAGAATGGGCTACTTCTGAAATGTGACAGTAGACAATGTAGTGTGCTTGCACTTGTTGCTTCCACTTCCGGTTACTTCCAAGACAGAATCTGGTGATGCCATGATCTTATCATTAGTGTAGGTCTCTGACTCACTTTACTCATTGATTACTTGTTCTCATTCCACAAAGCTAATATTCCTCTGATCTTATAAGAGCCTGATTAAAGTAGGCGTCCAGAAAGAGGTGGCAGCACCATACTCATGTAGGCTTGCAAAATTTAGTATGTCTCTAGTATGTAAGCTTTTAGTCAAGTGCTGTTGACTGCAGGATAGAGTCATGGAACCTTCTCTCTGCGTTTATATCCAGATCAGAGTAGAGTACTGCTGACACGTGCTGTCTATAGACTGCTTCACTACATTGCTAATGCTCAGCTTTGTCTGCTACAGCATCAGACAGATTACTGCTTTGACATTTTCTATTGAGGCTCTCTAGATGTTGTTTCCCCCCACCCAAAGCTCGACTATCAGAAATGTTACAGTATACCTTCAAAAGGTAGTATTTCTTTTTTGCTTCCTCATAGATGTTTTTCAGAGAAAGTGTGCAACAAACTGCTGTATATATCTGGTGTTGGGATAGAAGATGAACTGCTTCTTCAGGAGTGTAACCTTGGTCACTTCAGAACTTCTAATAATGAGGTTGTGAAGGTGTATGTGCTAACTACACAAATGTTAGCAATCCATTGTTTTGCACCATTGAGAATACTTGCATAGAGACATGACACACATATGCATACTTGGGAACATTGAGAGACATGCACACCTACCTAACTCTTCTGTTGAAGAAAGTCTTTGTGTTGCCCGTTTGCACATGCAAGAATTTTACGTAGCATCTTTCAGGCTCTGTGCAGAAATGCTAAAGATCTTGATACTGTTCATACAGCGATGGAACAACCACAGTGGTTGTAAATGTTTACCATAGGCTTACACACTGAAGCAGATGTTAAAATCTGTTTTGTAGATCAAGGAAACTTTTTTTTTAATACTCCAAACTACTTTTCCTATGTTCATTAAATTTTTATTTCTATCTAGGAAGTTGTTAAAGATGGGCAGATAATATCTCAGTTTAAGCAAATGTATTTGATACAAACACCAGCACTGGCTGAACGCCCAGTCCTTGATGCCTTGTTTACACAGTGCATGGTGGTACTTCCCAGTGTATATTTGTATCTGCTCTCATTCTTTCTGCCCTCCCTCCCCCTTGAAACCTGTATATTTTCCAGCTGTTTTCAATGTCTTCATTGTGCTCCAAATTATATTGGCAATCCTGAGTATAACTAATTCAAGGATGTGATATGTGTTGTGGGTAGATGGCACGGGTTTCTGCAAGACTTTGGTTGTATTAACAAAACAACAACACTAACAAGAACAGAGGAAAACAACAACAATAACAACGACAAAAAAAAAAAAAAAAAAAAAAAAAAAAACAAAAACAAAGAACGAGCAATTCCAGATTCTTAGAACTCATTCCTCTTGCATATACACATAAGGACAGACATTAGATCATCTGAGTTTTCTCTAGATTTAAGCTAGACCTAGCTATTAAAAGATGAGTAATGTGTGAAACTCTGACAGTACTTTTTTTGTTGTGAGCTTTGTTTGGGGCTTTTTGTGACCTGGTGTATGCTCAAACGACTGCTTATGAATGAGTTTGTAGGGGACTCTTTAGAGTAGTGACTGGCTTCAGTCTATTACGTGTGCTAAGTAGCCCAAATTTTATTGTGCAAATTGCTTCCTTTTGTAAACTCTGCAGTTCTTTCACCTGCAAGACTGCTTCTGTGCTGCTGCTGAGCATAATGATTTTAAATAACTAATGTCTGAAGTTTCACTCTCTTTTCACATGTTGTGTCATGTGGACTGTTGCTGGAACACAACTGTGAATAAGCCTGTTATACACACTCTAAGCCTGCACGCTTCTTTCCAGAAAGGAATTGGCCATTTTTGAAAGGTGCTTCAGTTCTGCAGCTGTCATTCAGGAACTTACAAACAGTGTCTGAAACTGGGTAGTCAGAAGAGGTAAATGCTCCCTGGGGATTGTGCAGATAAATTGTGCATAATTCAAAAAACCCTTCTCCAGGTTACATAGCTACTGTTTCAGGAAGATGCAACTGAAATAAACGTATTTTCTGGCTCACAGTAAATGCAAAGACTAAGCTGAGACTGCTACTGCTTTTTGAGTTTCAAAATCAACTGGCCTAAGAATTCTTTATAGAGCCCTATTTTGTTTAAATATGCAATTCCAAAAGAGTCATAGATACAGAAGTTACAAAAATTAATTAGGAAATTGGAGGACACCGCAGTGTGCTCTGAGGTAGGAAAAGTCATCAGAGCTTTAACATGAAGCTTAGGAACAAGCAGCAATTGGAATATGTATTTTACTAGCCTTGATTTCAGGGGATCACAAAACACAACATATTTCTACAGCAGGGGGAAGATGGACTGTTGCACAAATTGTCTAAGCAAAACTGCATTTTAAAAAAAAATGCAGTAAATAAGGAAACTGAACTTTGACGGCAGTTCAGAGAGCTGGACTCTGCTATTGTGTGCTTACTGTAACATGATCTGATGGTAGCCAGCATTTTTGAAAATGCTGTGTATATCTGCCTGACTCCAGGGTAGGTGCTTGGGCTCTCCCTAGGCTTTCTGCTCAGATTAATATAACCTAAAAGCCATACATCTTGCTTATAGCAGATTCATTAATTGCTAGCATCTTAGCTAAAATGGCTAATACCACTTTTTAGGTATAAAGTTCAGAATTTAAAAGCTGATTTAAACTAAACTTCCCTGTTTCTTGCTTTATTTTCTGAAGTACTGGTTCAGTTTCAGATGTTACACTAAGGATATATCCCACAAACATATCTCAGTACTGAAGGATACTGGGATGAAAAACTGTAATGATGTGTTATGGGTTCTTTTTTTAAACAAATTGTGCAAAGAATGGCAATTTATTTTTTTATGATTTTCACTGAAACTACATCTAATGGTAATAAATGTGTTCTGAAGTCAGAAAGATTTTGTAATTTATAAACCATTGCTTTATACCTCTGGAGTATTCCGAGCTTTTGAGACTTTTATGATTGGTTTCATAACACAAAATATTCATGTAAACCTTACTTGGGATGGAAAAAAATAGCAAAGAATGCACCTGGTGTAGTCATGCTGTTCAAGCTGAGGAACCACTTGAAAGTGATCCAGCCGCCATCTGAATAGCAATACTTCTGTGCTTCGGTAGAAAATTTCATGCCTTGGAAGTCAGTAGTGTGCTCCTATGTACTCTGTCCTCTGTCCTCTTGGAGAACAGGGGCTAAGGCTGCTGATGGGCGTTGGAACTCAGCACATCCGAGAGCACATATGCACACCAACCATTTTGTTCCTAACAAAGCCTGTGCTGTTTTCAAACACTTTGTCTGAACATAATACTAGTGTTTAATAAATTGTCTTTGTTTGCGCAAAGCTTTGCCGCAGGAAAGCTGCAGAGAATTGTCCAAAGGTAAAACCCAATATTGCTGTAATTATTTAAATACTGGTCCTACTATAATTTTTCTAATACAGTCACGGTAGCTATTTGCACCATCATGGAAGGAACAAGACTTGTAATCTGTTGCCTATAAATACAGGCAGCAAGCAGGGATATAGTTAATATCTATATGCACTTGATCTTAATTTAAATGTGTTTTAGTCTTAAAAAAAAATCGGCCTTAGATAAGTGGGTATACTGAATGAGCTAATGGAAAAAAGTAATGGCAATAATGCTAACTAAACAGCTGAATAAAAATAGCCTCTTTGCTTTCATAGTGCTGTTAAAGGTCAGCTACTTAAAAGTACTGTGATTTTGATGATATAGAACTGGAATAGTATTGTTACAAATCCTATTGGCCTCTTGAAAATGCAAGCCTAAAAATAGCTGGGGTTGAGGGTGGAATCAACTATCCAATATGGGTGGGAGTTTATTTTTTTATATGGCGGTTGTACTGAAATTGTTCTTTTTCATATAGATCTGGTGAATCACTTCTGCCTGGTCAGACGTGGCAAATATGTTTTGCTAGGTACATGCAGATTGTTGCATAAACCTTAGAGATCACCAAAAATTGAACATCAGTCCCAGGTCTTGTCTAGGAGTTGTTCAGTCTTGGAAACACAGTATGGCAGCCATTTCCCTTTTACATTTCTTACACCGGTTCAAAAGTAGGTTCAGTGTTATTACTTTGCCAGGAAAGGGTTTGGACATTTTTGTTCTATTTTCCTCCCTCAAATAAAGTAATTTTGGACACGTTTTCTCTGTGTGTCTCTGCTAGTGGCTGCACAGTTAACATTTTTAGTATAGATTTTTTTTCCTTGCCCTTTGCTGTGCATTTAAAAACTAACAGATGGACATATGCACTCATGCTACTAAACTGAAGTGGAAAGGGTACCCGTCAGCTTTAAATATGTTGTATACCAGTTTAACATGACATGAAAGGAAAGCTGGGCTTGTGGGTTTTTTTGCTTTGTGAAAAGTGAGTTGGAAGACCTATAGCAGAATGAGTGTGGCAGAAGATGTTGAGCGACAATACTACATTGGTTGCTAAAAAGTGTTAATGTATTAATCTCTTTCTCTCTTTCTCCCCAGAATGAACTGCCAGATACTCATGCAAAATTCCACGTACTGTTCCTTTTCTTTGTGGCAGCCATGTTCTTCATCAGTATACTGTCACTCTTCAGCTACCACTGCTGGCTAGTTGGCAAAAACAGATCAACCATAGGTTAGTTAATTGGAACATGGAACTTATCCTTGTCCAGAAAACCAGCAAATCAATGAGAATGTGAGGCCTACAGGATAGGCCATCTTATAAATGGTATTTTTAAATACTGTGCAATAAGAAGCATATTTGGTAACATTAATTGAAGGTGAAACATATGGGAAAATTAAGCATATTTAGGGGTCCTCTGCTGGAGCCAAACGGATTCGTGATGAATGTCGATTTCTTTTATTTGTATTTTTGAGATATCTGAGGCAATCTGCATTTTTGTTGTGTTTTTATATAGTGTTAAGTATGTAACAAAATTGCTACTTGCTAGTAACCCTGATGTTCTAATACTTCGAGTAGCTGAGTGGCCCCAGCCAAGGTGAAGGCTCTACTGTATAAGAACATACTACATTTTGAACTAGATCCAAAAGAATATTCTTAAATCCTGTGAAATAAAATGGACCTTGCGATTAGAAAGTGGCTCGTAAAGGCATTGCAATAAAAATGAAAATACTGATGCACATTTCCTAAATAATAAGAGATTTACATAATTTCTATGCCTAAATGTTTTAAGTGGCCTTGACCAACATAAGCAAGTTACATGCATTAGTTAAAATATCTGAAGTTCTTGCTAAAGCATTTTTGAAAGTGCTTTTTGCAGGGCAGGAACAGGAACTGGTGGGTCTGGTGATTAAAAATTATTTTCAGCTTGCTAGAATTTTTTGATGGAGGAGAAGGAATTTTTTTGATTGCTTGACAGGAGAGTTGAGTCCTTTTTCTTTTGGCATATCTACAGATAAGGAATATTCAGTCCCATTTTTAGCTTTGAAGAAAATTTTAGCATGTTACTTGCCCGAAAGTCAGTGGTCATCATTGGCAACACAGTCAGTACTTTATTTATTTACTTTTGGTATCATGATTGTAAAAAGACATGTTGTTGATACAGGGAGAGCAATGAGTCCTCTCAGTTCTTGGCCAAGGGTATAACTGGACTGACTAGGAAAATGGTGGTGGTTTGCTGCAGTTTGTGGTGTGTCTGTGTTTCTAATGTAATAGATCTCATCTTTCTCTAATACTACGGGATGCTCTTAACCTAAGTATGGTTTTAGGTCCAGTAGTGCTTATGATAAATTGCTTGTAGGAGAGGAAGTCTGCTCAAAGAAGGCTTTACAGGCCAAAGAGAGAGCTAACCGTCAATGAATAAGGGATGTGGTATCTTTGGCACGCTGATGGTACTTAACTCTTTTTCAGACCTTGTGTTAAATGTAAAGAGAGAAAGATGACTGTTCTGTTCACGTGACTTTCTTACCTTTCATTTCTATTTTTGTCATTAACCCTGTACCTTTTTTTTATGCTCTCTGAGTACTTGTGATGACTATTTTTTCTTCCATAATACACATCAAGATCGTCTCAGCTTGCCTGACACTATTTTCACCTAGAGAATTTTGAGTCTGTTTATTCATCTTCTCTGACTCCTTATCACTTTAGAGATATTGCATGTTTTTCTTTTACAGAAACATTCCGCGCACCCACATTTCGAAATGGCCCTGATAAAAATGGCTTTTCTCTTGGATGCAGCAAAAATCTGAGGGAGGTTTTTGGAGATGAAAAGAAGTATTGGCTACTCCCTATCTTTACAAGGTATTCAGTCTGAATGGGAATGAATTGGGGAATAAATTGATTCTGTGACATTCACCTTGCCTCCCCTCCTGAAAAATAAAGCACATCTGAAAAGCTGACTTGTAAATCCTGCACAATAAATATTGGTGTAAGGAAAATGTGCAGGAGAAAACCGAGCAGACTGCACAGTTTTCATTCAGAGACAAGGGCTTTCTAAGTTATGGAAGTTTGGAAAGCTTTGAGATTTCAAAAACTGTACACCTTTTGGTGGTAGTATTAGTGCCTGATTATAGAGCAGAAATCAGCAACTCAGAGGAGATCCAAATGCTTGAACTTCAGCTGCACTGAAACAGCGTTGCTTTAAAAACATGCCCTCTTACCCCTGAAAACACTTGACAGCTTTCCTTTTGCTGTAGATGACAGTTTCGGTATTGAAAGCTGCCTGAGAAAGTGCATGTAAATAAGCAGCAGTGCAAAAAAAAAAAAAAAAAAAAAATTGATGCTATGCAAAATACTGGTTTTAAAACTTCAGCTGAGCCAGTGTTAGGGAATTCCAGATAAGCATCAGGGAGGCTTGATGAAGCAAGACTGACCTGCTGCCCACTCCCACCACTCCCGAAAGTCAGCAGAACAAAGTGGGCACTGCTTTTTGGGGTTTTTGCATCAGTTTAAAATGTTGACGAACCCATTTATGAAGCTGAGGTCTGGTAGCAAACAGCAGAGGTGATAACAAGATCTTAAATTGCTTCATCTGTTTGCTCAACTACTATGACTTTTCATGTGATTAAAGACAGAAGCTATATTGTAGAGGGATCGGTCTGTTTTGCCACCACATTTTATCCTGAATAAACTTGCTTTCCAAGAAGGCTTAGCTAACCTCAAAATGATGGGTGGAGGGAGAAGCATGACCACCAGAATATTATTTATGCTACAGCTTCTGGGGTTGTAAATACCAGGTTGTCTGACTACATGCACACGGTGGTTTGGGGGAAGACTAGAGCTACAGTCTACAGAGACAGAGTGATGTTTCTGAAATACATAGACTAGTGCTGTGCTCAGCAATCCACACTGAGTGGAAGGGTGGGAATCATTTGAGCTTCAAGATTTAATTAACTGATCATCCGGCTTAGTGGTGGCACTGCCTTGCTCAAGTCTGGAGTTCCACACTGCATTCAGTGATTGCTTCGAACCTGTAGCGTTTGCCTTTTGCATTGGTACACTTGTTCAGTTTATTTAAGTCAACTACAACAGCGATTTGAATCTTTGTTTCTGGTTTAGTTTGGGCGACGGGTGTAATTTTCCAACTCGTTTGGTGATTATGGATCCAGAGCAACTTACCATCTCAAGCCAAAATGAACCTGCCAAAAGGTAACTATAGCATTTTAGATTCTCATTTTGTACTGTTTTGTACTTCATCCAGAGATAAAAATTGTTTCACAATTTTTAAATTTTTTTTTTATACTTACTGTCATGTTCAGAATGAGTTTGTAAGTCTTCAGAGAAGGATAGGATGGATCACGACTGAAAAATGGTGCTGCTTGATGCAGAAATGCTGTTTCTTGGTTTTGACCTATAACAAAAGGATATGGCTCTAAGGAAATAGTAACACAGAAGGTAAGAGCTTACTGGCTCTTAACAACAATCAACAAAGTCCTAGGGAAGACTGAATAACGGTCCATGGAAAAAAAAAGTTTGTTATTTTTTGGAATGAGAGAAAGGCAAGGTGTATATATCATTTGTATTTCACCTCCTTCAGCGTGCTTAAACCAGGGATACTGAGATGCAGTTTGCAGTGGCTGTGGCTATTGGTGGGTTTTAGCACTGAAGGGGTTTTAGTTCATTACTCTTTATCCCTCCAAATTTGCATGTTTTGTGTCTTCAGTGTATTTTCAGGAAGTTGCTTTAGATTCAGAGACACAGGAGTATGAAACTTCTGGGGATGTTTACATGTACCATTTGAGAAGTCTTCGTTATAGCTTAATGAATTTGTAGCTTAAGGTTGTTGGCAGCAGCAGTTATGTGAGTTACCAGGCATTAGGGGGGTTCAGTGGCAAGACCGAGAAGAAGTTGCTTCCAGCTCAACATAACCTGTGGAATTTACACATGAGCAGGACCCTTGTGCAATCACCAGAGTATCCTTTTGCGTTAGCAAGATGTTCAGCCAAAGACTAGCTTTTACTGATGGGGTAAGATGGCATTAGATTGTTCTTCCAGACGGTATTGGTAGGTTTTCTTTTTAACTGTGTGTCAGTAGCATTGTTGTCAGTATGCTGTTTCTTGTCTATCAGTCTGTGCTTTTTTTCCATTAGAACTGTGAGTGGCCTATGTCAGGTAAGGGTGTAGATTAATGACCGAAACAAGCCTGTAGGAGAATTGTGTCTGGAGGCCAGGGGCCATTTTTAGTTGGCAGCGTAGTTTTGTTTGTTTGCTTTGCTCTTAAGTAACTTCATGACTCTAGGAATGTCTGAAATAAGCAGCTACTGCTATTACAGAATTCCTGTTGACTTTGCTCACTTTTCAGCTCTGGAGCCAATCAGTCCTTTCCTACTCGACCACTCAGTGAATCACAAAATCGATTGCTAGCCAGTGACAGTCAGTGGGTGGAAAGTGGCCCTGAAGAGGAAAATGTTAAATCAGGTAGCCTGCACCATAACACTTCTGGTGATTCTGTGGTTTTGTTTGTGGTGGGTCTTTCCATCTATTTTTATTTTTTTAGGCCTGATAAGTCCTTAGGAATTGGTTGGAGTCAGTAGAAGAGTATTTGTTCTGTAGAATCAAGTCAGCGTGTTTATAAGTTAAGGCTAACTTGTGTCTCATACTCTGCTCCAAACCGAGTTATTACACTAAGGTAATGGATAGATAATTCTCACTTTTGTACTTCCTGTTCTGAGATTTTTAGATCTTTTTACACTTGATTAGGAGGAGGAAAATATTTTTTTCTAAAATACACATAACATGATAAATGTGCTTTGTGGTTTGAAGTCTTTGCTATTTGTTGTGCAAATCTGCGAAAACACATAATTGAGATTCTCTCACATTTTAGGTGCAAAAAAGCATATTATAGTTTCATTGGAAAGCTGATCTCAGTTTATTACTAACCAACCATCTCAGTGAGAAACAGGTAAGACCAACATAATCAATTGCCATTTCTGTATGTGTATGAGTAAACTAAAGTAGGAATCTTGAAGGCAAAAGTCACTAATTGTGGAATGCAGAGGAGTCCTCTGATGTTGGATGAGTAATAGAAAAGTCTAAATAAAACTCAGAATGATTGTCCAGAAGACAAGAATGGGAGTAATGCTGTAGTGCAGGAAACATGGACTGGCTAGATCTGAGATGAGTCAGACTAATCCTGTAATTTAGATTGAAGTGGCTAGTGCTGGCTTTCTTACCTGACCAGGGAAAATAATCTAATCTGCTAAATGCACAATTTTGAGATGAAGTGCTGTCTTGAGGAAACGTTGTTCTTAAGGAACAGCTCCTTAACTGTCTTAATCGTATATTAGTGGGCCATGCTGTGCTCTTTAAGAAGCTGTTTGCACACAAGGAAGGAAGCTCAATAGGTAAATATATGTGTCTGCATACAGGCAGCTTCATCACACTTGGAATTGACAGTGATCTTTTATGCAAGAGCTCTTCATGCAATTTGCATTTAAGAAATACAGTGAGTGCTGCTGCATATATGAAAGCTTCCCCTAGTGTATTTCCAGTGACTAAATTAGACTTCTGTGTTGACTTCATACTGTGGTGAAGTTTATAAACCCCACTAATTTTTACTCTCTGGAAGAGAAGCAAATCTTATTTGGACAAGTAGCAAGCAAGCATAGATCCTGAGGGCTGAATCGTTCACCTCTCTTTGACTTTTTCTTTCTTTCTTTCTTTCTTTCCTTTTCCACTCAAACAAACAAACAAAAAAAAAAAAAAACAAAAAAAAAAAAAAAAAAGAGGGAGACAAAACTTGCAAGGAATTCCTGGGTTTTTTTAAGAGAAAACACAATATTTGAGTGTTGTGATCTCAGTAATTTTAGGATCACTTTTTTTTTTTTTTTAATAAGCCTTCTGACCTAGAATCATTGCGGGGGAAGGGGAAGGCTGGTTTGGTTTCAAGAAAAAAAGTCTGTCTGAAAGGTCTTTGTTGAGGATGGTGTGATGCTTAGGCTGATGTTGGTCAGACTGCTCAGTGTAAACTCCTACAAAAACCAAAATTAGACTAGTTAGTGGTACTTACGAAAAAACTACTCAACCATGAGAACCCACCAATAATGATCTTTCCCTTTGCAACTTTATATAAATGTGCAAATGAATGTCCCAAGCAAGGGACTCCTTTCAGCCCCTAAGTATATAAAAACTAGATCTAAACAGGTTACAGAGGCTTTTCAGTTCTTAACAGAAAGGAATAGATATCTTCTGAGAGCAGTTCATCCCAGCAGCCTTTGATAGGATATTACAGCAAGGTCTTAATCTTTCTTTCCACTGACCCAGAGAAGGGAGCGTAAGTGACTGGGGATTACCGCCAGTTTGCCGCCGCTTCCTCCTTGTGCTCGGGGGCAGGGAAGGCCACACATTCCCACCCTGCTCCCTGTGGCTCCGCTCTCACAGGAGACAGTCCTCCATGAACTTTCTTTGGACTGAGTCCTTCCCATGCTGCCCCAATGTGGGTCACCCCCGCATGTTGCAGTCCTCCCAGGGCCAAACTACACGAGCAGGGGCTGCTTCTCCCCTCAGAGTCCCGGCTTCCTTTAAGTGCAGATGTCTGCTCCAGTGTGGGCTCCTCCACAGGCGTCAGGTCAGCCTCTGTTCCACCAGTGACCCCCATGGGTGGCAGGGGGGGCAGCCCTACCGTCTCACCGCAGGACACAAGGTAGAGGTCTCTGCTCTAGCACATCTCTCGCCCTTCCTCCTCTCTTCCACTGACTTCAGTGATCACATAGGTGTCTTCCTTGCAACTCTTCCCCAGAAGTCCTCCACCCCCCTCCCAGCTTCCCCTTCTTAAATACGTTATTGCAGAGGCACTGCCACTGTTGCTAATTGCCTCAGTTCTGGCCAGAGGTGGGCCTGACTTGAAGGCAGCGGAGCTTTCAAGAAGCTTCCCAAAGGGGCCACTACTGTAGCCCCCTCCCCAGGTACCAGAAACCCTGCCACACAAACCCAGCACAGCTGAACAATTAACTGGTAATAGTTTGAGATTAATTTCCTTTCCATCCTCCCTCTCTTCCTAAAATCAGGCCAAATTTAATAAAGAAAAATTGTGTACTTTGTATCATACTTGCCTAAACTACAGAAGTTTTAAAAGCTGTGTAAATAAATACTGTGTAATTGCGTTGAATGCAAAAGTATTTTGGTATTTGTTATCTCAAATAATGGTTAACTCAGTAGCGCAATGTTTCATCTGTTCTGAGTTCAGTTGGATTTGATCACCATTTCTGGAGGACAAGGTGGTTAATTCCAGTCTACCTGTAATTGTAAGCAATTGTGCAATAACTGTGAGATCCAACACAAGTTCCATGTACTTTCATATACCCTGTAATAGACTAATAGTTGTATTTTTCAATTTTATGCCTATAACATGAAGCAGAATCAGTCAAAGTCATGGCTGACAAGCAAAATTCCCAGATTATTCTAGAGAAAAGACCGTGATTTGCAAAAGAAGGCCAATTCCCCAGCCTCACCTAGGTAAATATAATTTGAGTCCCCGTATCTATCAATTTCATTAAAAATGAATGAGCAATTCTTGCCAATCAGGGATCCAAGTCACTTTAGCCACAGGTCAGTGGTGATGGATTGATGTTCCTAGTGCAGATAATCTTCTAAAACGTAAAAGGTTTAAAACAAAAACAAAACAAAACGACTCACACCTTCCAGAAAGCTCATTATGAGTTGAAGTTACCTTAACTGCTGTCCTGAATGAGGAGTCTGTAGATCACATTACTTAGCTGCATTCTTGTAATGCCCTATGATCTGTTTTTTCAAAGCTAAAGATGTAATCCCACTGACTACTTTTTTCGTTTCACTAGGTTTCTACAACACATTTTGTGCTTGAATATTACTCAGTTTTGTTTGGAAGAAGTTGATCAGTAAAAAAATGGAACATGAACATTTTAGGAAGAAACAAGAAATTCAAGTTTCTGCACAGTACAATGGATTCTTGTAAGCACTATTGCAGACCAGGGAAGTTAAGACAGATGCCTTAAGATTCTTAACGTGCATTTATGCAACACTGAATAATATACTGCTACCAAAGGGCCAAATCCTGAAGTGCCCTGCTTGGATGCACAAGGTCCAGGGTGGGAACTATGCATTTCTGTTATGCTGCAGTGGTGGAGGTAGATGCAGAGATACCTACCTCCTCACGGGTAAGCTTCATACCTTAGGCACTGCAGAAGTCACTTCCATAGCAGGACTCCAGGGTACAGAAAGAAAGAAAAAAGGAAACGAAACAAAAAAAAAAAAATGAACATAGAGCATGGCCGGTGAGTCTGAAGTGCAACTATACACAGTTCAAACACCGGGTGATGGGGAAGGGACTTGATGATGTCTTCTCCCCTCTTCCTGTTAACCAGTCTACCCCATGATCATAGCTCTCCCAAGTCTTTTGGGCCCGAGGATTCCTTCTACTAGCTGTGCTTTGGAGCAGGACAATGCCAACAACATAAAAGCCTTTTACTTGGGTGTTGCTTTTTCGCTATAGGATTGAGCCCCCTCATCATTTTAACTTGATTTATTTAACCATATCAAGAACAGAGCTCAAAGAAACAAACTTCGTTTTTAGTTGAAAAAACATGGATTATTACTTTACAACAGTTGTCTATCAGCATACAAAGAAAAGCCAATCCAAAAAGGAATTAACAATTGTTACATCTTCTGTTAATGTCTGCAATGTTCTGTATGAGGCAATAACAAAACGGTAAAGTACCCCTGAGAAAAACCTTATTGCAGCTGAGTGTTGGTAGAAAATGGAACTGGAAGAATACTGCTTTTTCTGTGGGACCCTTGATGGTTTCTAAATACTGTTTTATACTTTTGTTTTATCTTTTTAATAAAGGCACAAGTTTTTATTGGTTCTAAAGTAGCATTTAAACAAATCTCAAGTACTTACGAGAAAATTAGTGTTGGATCATACATCTGTGTTAACACACTGAAAATTTGTATGCTTTAGTCTGCCACTTTCAAGTCCAGTTTAAGTGATGCTGAAATTTCCAAAAATTGAGTGCTTTTTGCAGTGATGTACCTGTTCCCAACAGACAAAATATGTTTCCTGTGTGAAGAATAGCCCATCCTAAGATCAAGACCTACAGCAAACAACATGAGGGATTTTTTTCCCCTCACTCCTTTTTTGGAGAAGACTTCTAAATCATCTTCGGGTGATATTGGAATTTTACACCTGTAAAAAGTGACAAATACTATTTTCCTGTCAGTAACTTTTCTGATGTTCAGCTGATGCTGAGTACAAGTAGACATGAGCCCTTTTGTTACAGACTGAAGGCAGTAGCCAAGTTGATGATCTGGGCCAAAAGAACCTGTTTGGTTTCTTTCCCAGACTGATTGCTACTTAAGTCAAATATGTTTATGATGGAGATACTAGAGATACTAAGGTATCAAGTATACTGTAAGGTTTAAAACAAGTATTTTTTGTCTTTGGAAAGAATAAATTTTTCTTAGATATTAACCTTCTAGAAAAAGAACACTTTGAGAACCTGTGAACATGATTTAGTCGCTGTTGAATGTTCTTGAGACAGAAGTAATGGTCCAAACTTGCATGTTTTATAAAAGTTGCAGAATGTTTCTTCAAACTTTGTACAAGAAATTTTGCGTTTGCTGATTTCAAAACTTACAAAACCATTTGCTCCACATTGAGCTGAAAGGTTTAGCTTTTTCTTCTCCAATGTCAAGTGAGAAGTGTTCATCTGAATGTAAGCTCTCAGCAGTACTGCACCAGCAGAATTTCTTGGGGAGGACAACAGAGACAGAAGACTCCGAGTTCAAATGGCTCATTCTGAATACCAGGATTTACAGCCCCAAACACTGGTGGAACTGTAATGGAGGGCCTGGGATATCATCTGGCTTTTACTGCATCAGTGTATGACAGCTGAGATAACACATACTTGCACAGACATCATCTAGCAGAACTATATGCAAAAATCCATGTCTCTAATATGGTAAGTATCACTGATACAGCAATATGGTCTCTGCTCACCTCCCATCCCCCAAAATGCTTGATATATCCCCATATGAATGTATATCTACTGTAGGCTAACAACAGTATAACTTGTTTGATTTCTTAAGTCAGGATAGTTAATCTACAGGAAAAACTGCAAGTAAACAGATGGGGCTAACTCCATGTGTGTTCTCTAGCAAGTGCTGGTCTTCTGAAACCAGTTCTTTGTATATCTGATGGATGTTTTTGTGGCTTTTCATAAAGAGCTGATGTTTCTGACACCTTTATGCAGATCACAGGTACATTTTGTTCCAGAGGTTTCTCAAGTTTCAGATAAGAAAAGGAGAAAAGCAGTGTGCTTAAGGATACTCTTGAAGCCATAATTACTTTGTGTAAAAGCAGGTATTACTGAAAAGTCACCCTGACAAATATGAAACATAGTAAAATGATTCCAATATGATTCTTCCAAATTCACAAACCCCAACCCCCCTTTTCTTTCCCCTAGGGGAGCTGGTTACTAAGAGAAACCCCAGATATAAAGGAGAAAAGTTCTTTAAGGAAGCTGTATTGAGGAACTGTTAAGGGCACACGATGCCCTTAGGGGATGCCCTTAGGCCCTGGCTGTGGAGGAGGTATCATGGCTGTGGGGCAGGACAATGTCATCTGTCTTTGAGTTCTGTCCTGACAGCTCCCTAGCCATAAGCAAGGGCACTTGGCGCTGTATCAGAGTAGGAGAGGCCAAAGGAGGGAGCAAGCTAGGAATTTAAAAAGTTGGTGAGAACAAACAGGTGTTTGGCTGTTGAGTTGCTAGCAGACTTAGGTATCACTGTCAGCACAGGCAGCGGGCTGCAGGGGTGCTCCAGGAAATAGGTCTTTTTGGCCCATGCACTGAAGAGCTGAAAACGTCCAGTGGATGCAGTGAGAAAAGCAGCCCTGCCTGTTCAGGAGGCCAGAAGGGAGATGGATCCTGAGGAAAACAACTGTTTGGGGTGCTGGTCACGTTGTACATGGTGGCTTTGTGCTTTAATCTACTCTGTATAAGCAAGTTTTGAAAATACCTAGATTGTCACTAAAAATAACAGCCCTTAAGCTTTTAGTTCCACCAAAATAATTACTATTGCAAGCCATAAATAGTATTGTAGTTACTGTAGGATAGTTGGCATTGGCTGCAATTAGAGACTATGCTTTAGTATTTCTTACTGCCTATTTCTTTTTAAAAAAAATCCACATACACATGCAAGTCATACACACAAAATAACATTAAACTCCCATGGGAGGACAGAAGCCTGTCCTAGGGCAAGATTTCAGTATGATTTCTCCTCGAGATTTCTTAAAAGTCTTGAGGTGTTAGTTGTCCCTATGAAGACGAGACAGGGAGATCCACGAATAGAAAATACCTAACACTACACAGCTAATGCACTTGGTTTTTTTTCTTACAGTTATTTATTCACAGGGTGTACAACATACACATCACTGCTGCTCCTACCAAAGGCACATTGTGGGAAGAGGTCAGGAAGAGGTTTCTGTCATAACTGACTTCCTACAGCATTATCCTGAGATTGCAGTGTCACAAGTTAGACACATCGTAAGCCTTTGATTAAAAACTTGCGCTTTAAATATTCAGAGGGTTATTTTAGAGGGCGTTTGAGCACTTCCATTTTTAGCGATTTGAGTAGAAGTGATAATAATGTTTTTGTTAAAGCTGCCCCTTGAGTGTGAAATTTGCAGGTACCAAGCTACTTTTCATATGCTATTAGAAACAGGTCCTGTTCTCCTGAGTGCTAAAATGCCTGCAGTTTTCAGCTACACTTTCTTCCCTCGTTTGATCTTCTCTGGCTCTTCTATATTGTAAATAACCTTTCGGGGTTTGGAGGTTTTGGTTAAGTTCAATACCATTCAGTGTGCACTCAAAGAACTTCTTAATCTGAAGTATGGTCCGGTTTTAGCTTTTTAGCTCACCAGAGCCCCAAGAGGATGAAAAAAGCAGCGTTTGCAGCAGCATTAGTATCTGGCAAATTTAGCAAGAGATGCATTGACTCCAACATAGATTAACCAGATCTGCCTAGATCTGGAGCACTGACTGGCCATATTTATTTAAAAAAAACAAAAAAAAACACCACACAAGACCGCACAAAAAAACTCACCCACAACTTTGAGCTTCATAGTGTATGTTCTCTGAGGACGTGGTCTAAAATCATATATAATTGGGAGGTTCAGGTATGCATTTACAGAGGCTCCAAACAGCAGCTACTTTAACTCAGCGGAGATCAAGAACACATCTTTCACAGTACCTAAAAAATAGCTAGGCATGCAACATCAGAGGCTCTTCTATCCCTAAATGGCACCAAAGAGAGCAGCTGCATATTAAGTGTTTTGTTATAATACTGAACATTTACTAATTTCTATCAATTTATTTTGTATATATAGACAGCTTTTTATATGCATTTTTCTTAATTACATAACTGTCATTAAATGTAATGAAGCTGCAAGTTGTAGTTAGTTTTAATGGTGATTAAAACTGGTGTTTGGCTGTTTGTTTTCTTCAGCAATTACTTGAATCTTGTTTCCATTAGGTAGTGAAGTATGATGTTTACAGGATTGCTTTCTTTGGGTTTGGGGGGTTTCCCCATCTTTCTTCCCATGCCCTGCCCCAATAACCAGAGGGCACGTGCTCAGCACTTAAGCAAGTGTGTTGGGGATGAAGTATCCACCTTTGTTGTCACCAGAGCGTTAGATCATGCAGGTTCCCTTCCATTCACGTTACTTGGCTGACAACTTCCACGTTCTAGCATGTTCCTCTCCAATCTCTCTTGTCCCTTAGCCAGTTGCTATCAGTCAGCTTTATTGTGAGAAACTGAAATCTTTCTGAACAGCAATTTACAATTGTAAAACTGTCATAAAAAAAGGCAGCGTTCCTGATGTTAAACACCTGCCCCCTCTCCCTGTCTCCTTTTTAACTTAGATGAATTAAACATCCCTGGGTTTCCTCTGTAATTATTTTTCTATTTGCCAGCAAGGATCATCAACATTTGCACTAATCAAGTCCCAGCGGTTCTCCTTCCACATAGTTATTTTTAATTGTCCTACCTAAACTTGTAAATGAGCTGTATTTAAGTTTGAGGTGAAGTGTAAAAGATGTCTGTAATAATGACACATTTATTGTATTTTTTTGTATGTTACAGATAGGACTAGTCCTATGCACAGAGAAAACATGTTGCCATTTATAGTTTAATACTTGAAGTAACTTTTTAAAATGGGCTTTTATAAATGAATTACACAAAATCACATTGCTTTGCCTGGAAGTTCCTTCATGTTTTAATTGTATTGTGCAATTTCCCCATATGTATACTTTTTCATAAATGTTATCTTAAGCCATTTATAGACGTTGAAAGCGCATTCACAATTTTGTATGTCAGCGTTCAGACCTGTTCATACTTCTCTGAGAAAGTTGTTCCATTGTAGGCCTCCTTTCCAAAGTGATAAAATATGAATGGACATGACACTTGAATTCATCAGTGAATGCAACATCAACTTAATAAAAGAATCTGAAACTTTTTAGCTGTAATGTGCGTATCAGATCAATGAGAAAAACTCCCTACCTGGGAACCATTTTGTAACTCTTCCAGTTTTTACACTCCACCTGCAACAAACCTAAGATTACGCTGACTCTTGGCACATCGTCCAGGTCACTTGGTCTTGAGAGGGGAAATAAAAAAAAATGACTTGTGGCTGACTATTTTCTTTCGGACACTAAACATAACTTAGAAATCAGATTGCCACTTAAACACCAATCAGCTGTGTTCCTTTTAGATCAGAAATAATTTCTGTAAGAAGCAATGACAGAGGCACTTAAATTCGGCAGTTCACAAGGTGTTAAAAAACTGAAACATTTTACAATCTTCCCGGAGTTCTAGCTTCATACACCCAATTTTGTAATTCTAGTTCATCTTGGTCCTTGCATGCCTGAAGTATTGTCAGTTGTGTCTCAAGTACTGATGTATACAGAAGTCTCGCTTCAGAAGGGAGAGGGACCAGTAAGAGCCATCTGGTCAGTCCTAGCAGATCATCCCTTTCAACAGAGCAGGTGTGCTCTCCTAGCTTTCAAAAGGAAATTAGTGAGGCTACACATCTAGTTCACATCATCATCATTGCACTTGGTAACTCAGGCTGTTTTATGCAAAACCCCCGAAGAACAGAAGGCAGGCAGATGGCAGAGAGAGCCACAAAGTACTGGCTTTTTCTAAAGAGACAATAATAACTCAAGATACACTGTTCTGTAGGACTACTTTTTAATGTTAGATTTTGTATACTGTAACAAAGTCTTGTTTGTCATCTACCCTTATTATATTGAATTACAAAACTGCCATAGTAGGTACAACAGCAGATCCCAGGGTAGTGCATAATACACACCAAATATAAATACACCGTTATTCAAGTCCACTTTTTTGACACATTTAAGTGGTTTAAATGATCACTGATATATCTGTGCTCAGGAAACTTGGCTCTCATCAGGATTTTGAAAGCTTCCCATCTTGCACGTCTCTGTTCCGTGTTATGTTTGTACTCCTGTTCCCGTGTTAGGTAAGGTCGACTCAGCCAGTATTCATTCTCTGCTTCAATTTCCAACCTTCGGATCATTGCTTCCTTCATTGAAAGGGTAACCACTCTTGGTCGCCTGTACTTTCCAATCCACTGTTTTCCAGGAATTCTCTTTTGGAGTAATACTGTTGTTAAAAACATTATGCCTCAAAACATAAACAAAAACATAACATTACTTTAGGGACAAAAATTCAAAATTTAACATGAAAAATTAAAAACTTGGCACGCACTTACTCCACTGCCTGTTAGCTGGCTGTTTTGAAGTTCAGAACCTGATATTCACAACTAACCATTATGTACGTACAGTAGACAGTATGATAAGATATTGTAGAAACCCAAGACCAGAAAAGGGAAGTGGAAATCTTTATTTAGCTGAAAAGTGTACTCAGTTATCCTTACATGAAGATTAAAGCATGTCCTCTGTAAATTATTTATGCAAAATCTAGTCCTAGGTATTATTAAAGGATTCGCTTCATTCACTACTTCTTCAAATAGCTAACTCCTGTCAAAACAGGGAGTATTTCCAGGCCTATCTTCTAGATCCACATCTGGCCATTCCTTCGTACTAAGTTTTGAACCACAGTCTCCCCATAAACTTACTGGTATACAATTAACTAGTCTTGTACTTTAACTATGGGAAATGTGGTTTGCAGAGAAAAACAGTATCCTATTAGACCAACTAGCACGTGTAGAAAGCACAAATACAGTTTCCAACACAATATACAGGCTTAACAAAGAGGCAAGAAAGGCCAAGCTACATTTCGATTTGACACACGTGCTATTCATTAACCTCTAATAGTCCTAAACGTGCCTAACTTCTAGGTCTCTCATTACACGGTTACTTGCATTAGCAAGCCAGCCAAGCACTTTAACGCGGCATAAACCTGCACTGGTGCGGAGAAACGCCACCCCGCCATACCCCGTTCCCATCGTACAACTGCACGCTGATCTCCCACTGCCCGGGCCGGTTTGGAAGCGAAGCTGTGGGGCTCTGCGGGGGCACAGCCGCCTCAGCCCCCACTCCCCCCCCCCCCCGCCCCGGGTGGGGGAAAGCAGAGCAGAGCTGCCCGTCCCCACAGCTCCTCGCCCTCAGGCCCGCGCCAGGAGCCAGCCGTGACGCCGGGGTTCAGCCCGCACGGCGGATCCCCTGCCCCTTCCCCACAGCGGTTACCTTCCGGTGCGGGGCCGAGCCCGCGCTTTGGGGCGAAGAAGCGCCGTGAGAGGCCACAACCACCACCCGAGCTCTGGCGCTAGCGGAGCCCCGCCATGCCCTCCCCTCCCCCGGCGCTCACCGGCTCACGGTGCCGACCGCGGCCCTGTCGGCGGGAAGCAAAATGGCGGCGGGGGCGGGCGGCGCCTCTCGCGAGAGCTGGCGGCGGGGGGGGCGGGGCCCGGCTTTCGAAGCTGGCGGCGGGCAACTGCCGTTTGCCTCAATAAGCGCTCAGCCTTCCCTTCCGTTTCCTTTCCCTTCCCTTCCTTGGCTCGCCGTGGGACCGCTCTCCGCTCCAGCCCCTGGGCAGCCCCAAGCGGCTGTTTGCAGGGCCTGGGGCTACCCGGGACGGTGCAGGGGGGACCCTCAGCCGGGCGTCGCTGACGTTGTTCCTCAGGTGCCCCCCCCCCCCCCCAACCCCATTTCCCCGCCGGGCGATGGACGCGTCGAAGGACTTCTTCGGCAAGCTGCGCGCCCTGGCCCTCTCGCTGGAGAAGGAGACGAAGCGGCTCGAGCGGGCCCTTCGCAAAGAGGACACGGGTAAGCGCCTCCCGCTCTGCCCGGCGCGGCCGAAGCCCGCCGGGGCCTCCCCCGTTCCCAGGGCCGCAGCGCTGCCGTGCCCGTCCCAGCCCAGGCAGCAGAGCCCCCGGCCTGCAGGATGTGAGAAAGCTGCTCCCCGTGTCTCGGGGGGATGGGTGTCGCGATAGCCCGAGGGGCGGGGAGGGCGGTTGCTCCTCCGAAGCCCTTGGTTTGGGTTCCCGCCCGCCATTGTGCCCCTGCGCTCCTCCGGGCGTGCGGAGGTGGGTCTGTGGTGGGCTGATGGCTCCGGGGACGGGCCTGGGAGCACCTCGGCAGGGCATTATTTGGGCTCCCCCCTCATTGTCTCTCGGAGCTCCTTTGTGGGTGTGTAGGTGAGCTTTTATCACGGGGGAAAACGGGATGAACGGGGAATCGCGTTCTTGCTTTTATTGCTGTCGTGGATCGGCACAGGAAAACGCATCTGCAGGGATTGTTCTCTCTCCGCACAGGTAGCCCAGGCTTCTCATCGGATTTATTGCCCTGCTATGTCTTGTCACATAGCAGGTGTCCTCTTTTACACTATTTGCATTAATCTTGATTTTCAGTGAAATAAGCAATGGATGCTGCATGTGTGAGTAATACTAACATCCGCCCACGTGCAAATAGGGGAGAAGAATCAGCTTTTTGTTGACTGATGTTTTTCAGTGGTGTGTATATAATTTTTTTTCAACTTTTAGTATTATTTCGAGTCCAAGCTCTTTAAGGATAAAAATATAACATAAATAATACTTGATAACCCAGGGACCTACCTATTGTACCAACATCCTTTATACATTAATCTCTACAGTCTTAGGGAATCCTGTTCAGTTTCTCCATGTACTTTGACATACTGTGCAAATTGCAGTCTCATGCTGTGAAAGGTACCCAATATGAACTAGTTCCTCTTTGGTTTTCTCTGTCCGGACTCTCTTTCTCTAACATGTGACTCCAACATCTCTAATATAGGAGATGATGTTCTGATGTAGAATGAACTTGCATGCTAAAATACGAATACCCCTTTTTTTCATTCAAACCCTTTTATGTGAACATGCATATCAAAGACTCTGAAGATGAATCTCCAGTAAGAGTCTTACATGATCTCCACTGTGAAATCAAGACTCTGAAGGTAACATCCTGCTTCCTTCTTGAAAAATTGGGGGGGTGGGGGGGTGTCCATAAACTTACAGTTCTGTTTTCATCATTAAGCCACAATACAACTTTGTTAGTCAGAAGTTATGACCCTTATTTTATTCATTTACTTCTAAGTCTTTATGGCTGTGGATGTCTGGGTAGTACCCAAAAACTTTTGGGTGACTTAAAGCAGATTTATTAGGACTTACTAGTTTGTAGTCACTGTTGTCACTCGGATACGCAGGGAACAAAGGTAACTGGGAAGTTGTAGCTGTGCCAAGGTGTAGGGCAGAAGGATTCAGGAGCAGCAGCTCCCTCAAGAAAAGGTATGCTTGTTTGTGTTCAATGACTAGCACTTAGAATAAAGAAGATCTTCACCTAAGCTTCAGTATCTTCAGCTATTCAGTTAAACTCGTGAAGAATGTTTCTTTAACAGAAGCATGAAAAACGGTCTATGGAAATGAGAAAGTGTAGAAATAATTGAGAGGTAAGCTAGGATATTAACTTGAGGTTTACCATCTGCTCTGTACTAATTCTTTGTACATGGGGAGTAAGAGTCTAAAATAATTGCTGTTATCTCAAGTTTTTATGGAGTAGAAGTATGTATTTTTGTTTGAGAGGTTACCAGTAAATATTTCTCATACTGTGAAGTGGCATCTTAGTTTAACTTTTGTAGGCTTTTGTACACTCAAGCCCTATATAATCCTGATATTTCGTAACCTAGTTTCTAGGTATAGATAACGCCTAAATTTGTTGCTTATCCTCATCTAAAATGAAGATCAGTACTTATTCCCAAAACAATTAATGTCTAAACAACTGCTATGTGGTGATTGAAAACTAGTATTTGTTTCCCTTCCTGCCTCCACCCCCAAAGGGAGGTCTTGATGCCAGACTTGCTGAGAGTTGCTCTGAAAAACAACAAATTTCTGAATTCATAAAAGCAAGTGAAATATTGATGCGAAGAAATGCAGCAGATCTTGGAAAAATAAGAGAGCTGTTCCAGAAATATGACTCTAAACTACGTGTTGAAGACTGTACAGGTAATATTTATTGGCAATACAGCATGTGAAGACAAATACAATTTTCTAAAATGTTTCTCTTTAGCTATGTGTATATTTCTATTAATTAAGTGATCAAGTACATCTATGTTATTTGCTTTATAATAATATCCAGAGGGTAAAATATTCTGTTGTGATTGGTGCCATAAGAACAAACCAAAATATAAAAACTTGGAGTTAAATCTCCTGGCATGCTTTTAAGTTAGTGGGTGGTGTTGAGTTGGTTTGGGGTTTTTTTTCCCAGTAATAGCTATATTCAGAAAACATGTTAACAGACATGTTCTCATAACCCTGAGAATGATGCTGCTTCAGCTTCTCATGCATCAGAAGCTATTGTAGATGCATCTAAATTAGTTTGTATTCCTATGTGATGATTCCATTAACTTAAATCACCATAGGGAAAACCTTAAAATAATGTTTTCCACAGCACAAATGGAACAAGAGAAGCACATATGGGGATTAGCTGACACATGGCAAGCAGTAGTAGTTTAATCATTGGAGGCGGGGGAGAAACTTAATCCAGTCAGAAAATGTACACGCACCTGTGTGAAAAATACAGATATGCCAAATGAGTTTAAAATACTACAACTGTCAGGACTACACATACCCCTTTCAGCTTAAAGGGCCCAATCAAGCTTCAAGAAGCCTTTGGAGAGCATGCCTTAACCTTCCCCTGAGCGTTATCCAGTCATTGCATAAAACAAAATTGTGGTTGTGGGCCATATTCACCTCCAAGTTAAGCTACTACTACTGTTTTACAAAGATATGACAGAAGGCTGTAATTTTGTAGTACCTTCCTTCCTGTCCTCTCTCTGCATTTAAAGCAGACTCCAAATAGAGCTACAGGGTTAATTTATTTTTTAAGTGTATCTGAATATGTAATACTGATACACATAAAAAGGTAATGACTGCCATCTTGTTTTAAATAGCGTGCTTTTTTTTTCCCCCTGCTTCTTCCATCATGCAGAAATTCACAAATATTTTGGGGTGTTTCAGTTTAACTACAGAAATGTACAGATTACACCTTTGTTTACTTCTACAGTGGACTCTCTTTATCTAAAAAGCTACTCTCATGAGTTTTTAGTTGCTGCTTCGTAACCAACCTTTCTTCAACACTGTTTTTCTGAAGAATGGGCATCCTGGTACACTCTGCAGCCATTGCTCTTTGCCCAAAAACATTTTCAGTTATATATAAATTTTGTTTTCATTGTCATTTGTTGTACATTTTTAATGAATTTCCACTCTTGCACTGAAATAAAAACAAATAAACATATTTAAAATTAGCACTTCCTGCCTGCTCCATGCGGGGACATGAATTAAATTACAAATATACTTGTGTAAAAATCTTTCATTTTTCCTAGAAATAATATTTACCAATACTGCGAAATTCAGTAAAGGTGTGACCTACAGTATAAATATAGCTTAGCCTGATAATGGTATCTGTTGTAGCTTCAGGTTCAGTGCTTTAAAATGAAAGAAGGAATCTTTTTCACAATAATAAATACAAAATTTTGAGGGGGGGGGGGGGAAGTCCCAATTTATTTTATAAGTTCTTAAAACAGAAACTTCTGACATAATTTTTTTTATTACTACTTTTCTCAAACAGAAGAGGCAGAAGTAGAAGATAGCAGTGATTCGTCAGTGTCTGTCCAGAATAAATTCAACAAAGGAAAATCAGATGATGCACCTCATCCTCCTAGTTGTACTAAGAAGCCAGTGGTGCCCAAAGACCCAATGAGTAATCCCCAGCTTTCTGATTATGGTCTTTCGCAATACGCTTTCTCCAGGCCTTGGAGTGCAGTGAGAGGACAACAAACAAATGCATATCAAGAAAATAGGACTCCATTAAAAACACAGACTCCCTCTAATTTGCCGAAAACACCAAAATGTACACTAAAGATGGATGATTATGTGTGTGCAACACCAAAACTTGAACACTTTGGCATCAGTGAACATACCATGTGTATGAATGAAGATTATACAATGTCACTTATTCGTAAAACTGAGACAAGCAAGAAGTGAGTAAATTACTTAAGTTCAGATTGGTTTTCTACTTGCTGTACTAATTTCTTGCTGCTATTGCCCTTCTCTTTTTCTTCAAGCAGGTGATATGTTATCTACTAGCTGGTTAGTCATGCGTCTCAATTCTCTACGTGTCTTTTCACGTACCCTTTGCAGTGCCAAACACTGCCATGAAACACATCTCCAATATACTCCCTCCCTTGACTGTACCACGATAAGAATCTTCCATACACAGTCTAATTACAAAGGGAAAATGCAAAGGATATCTGATCTTTTGCTTTCCTTAACCTTGGATTTGAGGACATGTCATCTGCAGTAGATACTACATAGCAAATTTAAAGGTTTCAAAAGCTTTAGGAATATAGACTCCTAAAAAACTTCTACAGCATTCAGTATAAATGCCTCATTGTAGAACCAGTTTATTCTCTCTTGCGTTATCCAGCCCCACCTTACCAGCAATTAGCTCTTTTTGCTCCAGTCTTCTGTTGAAAAGACATTTCCAGATTTTCACTGTTCTAATTAAAAGTACAGAATTTGTAGCAGTGAGGTGTAGAACACCTTAGCAGTGGTATTTATCTATACTTATAAGGTAATGTAAAGGTAGCTAGATCATGTTTTTTATAGTTAGTATTAGCAACACAATTAATTTTAAAAGCTGAAAGTGTTTAAAACAAACTCACTGTTCTGTAGCTAAATACTTAGTATTTAGAGAAATTATTCAAAAAACAAGGACCATATTCAAAGTAAGTTGTGGAAAGAATCATCCAAGTTTTTGACTTTGTGTTGTTTTGTTTTTTGTTTTTTAATCCCTGGTATTTACAGTATAGGCACAGGTGTGAAATTCTTCAGAACTATGCCATGTCCCCCAAAGATCCAGTTTACCATAATGATGGACTTTTAAGTGTTTTGTTTTTTTTTTTTTTTTTAATTTTAAGATTACAGGGAGGGGAAGGGAAATGATACGTTTTCTTTTAAAAAACAGGTTTGGGATCGCCTTTTGAATAGTTATGTAAATACTATAAAGTCTACAAAACTCAGTAGTATTGGAATTGTAACAACAGGAAAACTGTTACTGAATCCTGAAAGATAGTAATTAACAAAATGTTCCCTCTTAAATTATATTTTAATAATAGTTTAATCTTATCACACAATTTAAATTCTTTTGATACCTATAACTTTTTGTGGTTTTGTACTACCTTTCCTGTTTAATGAGAACTTTTAAATGTGATCTTCAGCTTTAGTTATGACTGAAATTTATAAATGGATACGTTTACAAATTTAGATTCTATTTCTGTGGCTTCTAGTGAAACAATTAGACAGTTCACTAGTGATGTTTTATATATAATACCAAAATAATAAAAAAAAAAAAATCACACTAGCAGTCTTCCATACCTCTAATGACAATATTAAAAGTCTGTTGAGAATTAGTTGCAGAATGATCACTCCTTAACTCATCATCATTATTAATGACCAAAACAGATGGATTCACACTAATTGTGACTAAAGTTAAAGCTGCATATTGATTCAGAATTAGTGGCATATGTGAGAGGTCATGACATTAAGTCATTAGAGTTAAAATGTTGTTTAATGGTCTTTAGTTTATTTGTTTAGTTTATTTTGCAACATTAAGTTGGAGTTAGCTTGCAGTTTGATCAGAAAGGCTGACACAATTAAACAGCTTGTTCCGTCCAAACAGCATTTATCTCACCTCTTAGTGAGAAGGCTCAGCATGTTCAAGGAGCAGGACAGTAAGACAGCAAATTAAAAAAATTATTTTTTTTTTTCCCCACTGGGTAATGCATGGAGTCTCATCCCCAAGGAAGATAAGCAAAAAAAACTAGTACAAATGAGGTAGCCTTATACCAAGTTTCCAGGTACAAAGACAGGTAATAATTCTGACTTTCTTGGAGACAGCCCTGCCCTTTCATATCCCTTGCTTGTGCCAGCCAGGTCTTGTACCTAGCAGTAATCTGTCTAGCAGCTGTGTATTGTGTGAAAACCACTTTAAAAATTAATCTCACAATTCTAAAAATATTTAGTAAATCTCAACTCCTCCAACTTTGGGTTTTAGGTTTTCAGTTTTGAAGCACGTGAAAAGAACAATATACTTCAGTGCACCTGCTACAAAACTGAAACCAAAAGTAATTAGGAAAGAAAAGAACAAAAAAAAAAAAGTCAACAGAAGTGTTTATTGTTATACTTGTTCTTCTCCACTCTAAAAACTACAAATCCTATGATTTCAGGTATCTGTAATACTTCCAAGGCAGAACTGACTTGAAAATTTGTTTTTTTTAGTCAAAATTTGAGATGTGTTTAAGTAAAATATACTGCTTCAAATGGATTTTTTTTTTTTTTTCCTAAGCTTAGGCTTTTCGTAGAGGAGTTCTGTATCTGGTTCTCATAGTTAAGATAATTATTTTAAATGTTTAAAAGTTTTTTTACAGACACGCTTTTGTGTAAAGTTTTGTGTAAAGTTAAGATACTTATTTTAAATGTTTAAAAGTTTTCTTACAGACACACTTTTGTGTAAAGTTTTGGTAAGCTTTCTACTTTTTGTCTGCCATCTTCTCTTGACTGCCTACACCCTTCTTCCACTAGAATATCTTGGATATGAAAAAAGAATTTTTAAATTTCAGTTTCTAGTTTTGTGGAATTTATATTAAATAGCTTTTCACTCTGAAGTCAGGTAGTGATTAACATAAGTAATCTTACTCAAATTTAAGAATTGAATTAAAAAAATCTTCTAGCGTTCACAATAACATTGGTAGGTTAAGAGTCAAAAAGATTTCTTCTTGCTTAGAATTTTGTAGGCAACAGGCAGTTCAAAATAAAATAGACTGTACCCTTCACATAGAATTGATCACGTGAAAAAAAAGAAAATTGATCCTACCTTTTTTGGGGGAGGTGTTTTGATTGCTTTTTTTAATGCCTGGGATTGGAATCTCAGTTTATTAATTTGTGGATGGACTGAACATTTGCATGCTACAAATTGCTGCAGTGGAATCGTAGATGAAAAATCTATGAAAAAATCATCACTGAGGAACTGAATTTTTGACTTTCAGGTTGATGAACAAATATTTTAAAAATGGTCAGATTGACAGTATTCCTTTAGTTGTGATTTCTTTGTATTATTTGAGAGCTAATTGAGGGGTTTGATTTTCAGGTTGATTAAAAAAGATGATCATCAAGTGAATGTACCAGAAATGACATCCAAGCAAATCATGGTTACTCCTCGGTCAAAACCAAAAGTGACAGCTGAGAATGGTAAGTTAAAAATATGTAAAATAAATATACATATGCAGTTTTTACCTAATGCATGTATAAATGCATCATAAACACATGGTAAACTTTTAAACTGTGTTTCTTATTAAATATAGTTAATTCAGGCCTATTAATTTTATGAGAAATAATGTCTAGAAAAATGAAATGTTGGTGGCTTCTATAGGAAAGTTTCTCACATCAGTATAAATCTTTCCTCATTCTACTCATATCCATCTAGAATTATGCAGATGGATCCATCACTTTGTAACTGCAATTTACCCTTATTCAAAATAAAAATACTGTTTTGCCAACTCTGCCTTTTTTTTTTTTTTTTTACTGAGAATACCTATTAGATCTGTTTAAAGATAGGAAAGAAACTGCTTTGAAACAGGCTAATGAGACAGTAACTTATATCTTTCAAGAGCAGTTCTAAAACTTCTTTGAGAGGAGATGTAATCTGTTCTCCTGAAAATGTGTGAAAATCTTGGGACAAACATAGTGACAATTGAATATATGAGAAGCTAAAGCAATGCAGATTTAAGTTGGGCTTTTTCCATTATATTCAGTATTGGGACTAGATTTATTACTGTTTTTTTTACAGAATTCCACAAAAGCAGCAAATGCAAATGTAGTGCAAATGGTTCTTGATTAATTAAAAAAAAAAAATCAGATAAAAATGATACAGGAGTATTAGAATATGCAAATCTATGGAAAGCTAATAGACTTAGAAAACTACACTGGGGCACTGAAAATGATAATATTTTTATATATATATATATATGTGTGTGTGTGTGTATTTTTATTTTTGCTAAACTTCACCCCCCTTAATTTCAGCAGCTGACTGGATGGCTTCTCCTATGATGCTTGTGTACCGTACTACTGATGCGAACAGCACTTCCAAAACAAATAGTACAGTGTTATCAAGGTCACCAGAGACAAATGAACGGCCTCTTCCCAGTCATGCAGAAACACCAAAGTTTCCAGATTTTGAAACAAGATGGCTAAAAACAGAAGCTAAGGTAGTAAATATTAATTATGTACATTTTCACATGCTTTTTACCTAAGCAGTTTTTCAATTAGCAGTTTGGGATTCTTTTCCAATACTACTTTTTCTTATGTCATTGTAGAAGATCTTTCTAATGGTAATTTTTGTAAGAACATTTATTAAATACCTAAGATAAGTAAATTAATCGAAGACATTTAATACCTCTTTTGCAGCAGGTGAAGCAGGGTGTAAAGACTAAGTCAGTGACAAAGAATGATGCAAGAGATAAGCAAGAAGATAGCATTCCTTTTGCTGTGAGCTCTGATGAGTATCTTAAACATTTCGGAGACCCTTCTCCTCCTGAAATAAAACACTATGACCAGTTACTCAGTACTCCTCCACCTCCAGAAATAACAAGGATACCAGATGACGTTCTACAGGTTAGCTAATTTTTTTTTTCCTAAACAGTTTTAATGTCAAAATAGCAAAAGGGCTTAGTTATAAAATTTTGTCCTTCAAAAAGAAAGAGTTCTCTGCTACTTATTAAAAAAAATGTATAATATGTAATCCTGGTTTGAGTTCTTAGATAATTCTTTCTATTCCCTTTTAATGTTTCTTGTAGTTTCTGTCCAAGTATAATCACAAAATAGATTCTTCTAAAGCCAAGAAAATGGAGACCAAGACAGGAAATACTACAGGATATGAAAGTGATTTCACTGATTACTACAACAAAGAGAACAGGTATGATTAAATTTTACAAATTTGGTTAAATAATTTGATTTGGAGGAACTATCAAGATGCTTTAACGCATTTAGAAATTCATGCAGCTGCTTGCTCTTCAGCTACCTAAATAGCTCTTGTTGCTGTGACTAAATAACTATTCTTTGGCGTGGTATCTGACTGTCTTTTTGTAAAAAACAAATATTATAAATGATTGTGTATTTGAATCCTTCCAACTTAAAAAAAAAAAATAAATGAAGGTAGATATTTTTTATCTGTAGGTATATTTTGCTTCTTGTCTATCAAAGCACCAGTGAATGCTTATGCTTCCTTCTGAGTAAATTTAGACAATAAATTTAAGGAATTGGAGAAAACTATCTGATGGCAAATTTCATAGTCCATTTGGCAAGGACAAAGTTCTTTGAAACGCCACCTTACAGACAGTATGAGATGAAGTTAGTCTGCAATAAGTACGAGTAATCTTTGAACGATGGAATAATAGCTTTTAAAAGAACTCAACCTATTTGAATAGAAGGAAGTTTTTGTAGCAACTGGATCAAACATAGATATTCCTGATTCAATTAAATGTGTATTATTACACTTGTTGATTATCTGTTAAATTTGGGGTCAGTACAAATTATTTAGGTAGGAGGTACAAGGAACATATATGTAGTCAAATAATAATCACACCAACCCTGAATGAGACTAATAAATTAGTCTTAATATATTTGGAGTTGGAATCCATCTGAGTAATCAAATAGAGCAAAGCTCTTACTTGAGCTAACCCTTCTTTTTTTCTTGTCAAGATAATTTTTTTAAAAAAAAAAAGCTTTCAATGTTTATGTCTTCTGCTAATTCAAAAGATAATTGAGATAATAAGTTCATGAACTCTTCTGGATATATTTGCAGCAGAAATCCTGGATTTTTCAAGCCAAACATCTAAAATCAAGCTGCAGACCATGTTGAGACTGTTTCACATTCATGGATCTTATAACTGAATCAAAATGAGCTCAAAAAGCAAAAGAAAATACTGGTGGGAGGAGAGCCATACCAAGGAAAAGCTTTTTTAATGGAGAAAAAATACTTATCCATGATGTGGGTAAAGTTCTTTGGACTACAACTTGTGCTTAATTTTTTATTGAAACTATTGGCAAAATATATTGAGAGTTTTTAAATATATATATTCTTCAAAGAGGACTAGGATCGGGTATGAGGTATTATCTCAGTTGTTTCACCTAATTCTCATGTTTGTTGTGTACGCTTGTTTGCAGTAGACGGTAGAGAGGTGTAGGTAGATTGCAGTAAAGGAAAAGTCCAGTATATTGCCCCAGAAAATGGATCTCTCTGGCTGTTTTGGTAACAATCCACATCTTCCAGGGCTGAGTTTGAACTGTAGTGCTTCAACAGGATTTGCTATCTTCAGCAGAAACAAGTCAGGTCTGTGTTACCTGTCTGACAGACGGGCATTTCTTACACTGCTGCTTCTTTCTTACTATAGTTTTCTTACACTGACATCATACTAGGTGCTATACATCTGGTTTCCTTTTGATACTCTAAGGTCTGTAGCCCTAAAAGGTGACCCTGGCTCGAATATGAGTTATTTGAAAATATATTGTGCAATTAGTACTGGTTATATGTATCTTCAACTTTTGGAAAGATCTGCTGGCAGGCATGTAGGTGATTGCTTATTCTCCTGCGCTGCTGCCACATGTAAGTCCTCAGGATATGCAAACATCTGGAGATGCTCAGAAGTATTGCTCCAGTTGCTTAGATGGGCTTGTCCTGGCTAAAACCTAGCAAGTAAAGGAGCCTTTTTCCTGCTATTCCAGTCATTCTCCAGGATGAGTGTATATCAAATTAACTGGAAAAGCTGATTTTGTACTAGTTCTAGCCTGAGCGCACTGTCATTTCTGTGTGCTAACTTCTGTTTAAAAATAAGTATGTGTGTTTATGTGTCAGTCTTAGAGATTGAGCAACACATCTAAATACTAAACAAATCTGTCTTGGACGCTTGGTGGCTGCTTGGAAAACTAATCATCTGGTGCTATAAAAGCATTTACATTTACCCAACTCCTTCAGAGGGTGAAGGCCAGACCTGCTTCCAGCACCTTCACAGACTAAAAACCATTTAAGGGGCTGCATGCTAGTCATAGAATTTCATAGTTTTAAAAAGATACAAAGTATTTTGCTGCAGAGCAAGAGTCCTTCAGCCAGACAGGTTTACCAGCACTAAGCAGGGGGGTTTCACAGCCTGCATTCTCCCTCCACAGCGCTCCATGGCTACTTCCTTGCCCTGAGGCAAGCCAGATATCCTGAAACACTCCATTTAACATGAAATGAGACAAGCAGCACCGCTGTCCCAGACCTTGCTGTATTCCCACCACCACCAGCCTTCAACTAATGAAATTCCCAAAAGGGCTTATAGATGACCTTTCCCTAAACTTGAGAACAACTAACTACGCACTCCACTGTCCTTCCCTCTGTTAGGGAACTGTAGAGTTGCACCCAGCAATGCTGAGGTTCTCACCATAAGCTGTTTGCATCATTTTTCTTGTCTGTTAAACAATGTTTTCTTCTACATTTCATAGTTATTAACTAATAGGAAAGGGCTTCAATTAATATTTTGAGGTACAAATTATCTTTGACAATTGAAATCTTAAAATCTTCTGATCTACTCAAGCTATTATGACATGATGCTGGCATGAGACTTTTTTGGAATCTATAAATGAATTTTTACTAGGTAGTTTTGGTTTTCTTGCCTACAGTATTGCCTTAATACAAGTAATATTGCTGTTCGTACTTACATTTTCTTTATATCAGGACCACTGCTCTGAGGTGGATATAATCAGAGTAGTAAACCAAAAACTAGTTTTAATTTGTCCTGCTTTACCCTTGAAAACCTTTTAGGTTTCAGTAAGGCCTAAGCAGTGGTTTGAGTATTGGGGATGAGGGAGGGAAAGGTTGGCAGAAGTGAAAGCATAAGCAGTGTTGGAAACGGATCTGTGTTCAAAATAAGCTGGGGAGGGAAAGTTCTGTGGTTTGTTGTGTCTTTTTCTTTTTTCCTATTCAGATCAGTTCTCTCACACAGGTGGTTGTGTGGCCATCTGGTAAACTGCAGAAGTCCAAGTACTGGAACAACCAAGGATGTAACCGTGGGGCTGGAGAAGGGTAAAACTCCCCTTAAACCAGTATTGCTGCTGAAGAAAGGCTAGTCTTGCTGTACGCTAAAGTAATGTAACATGTCAGAGTAATGCAAAGGAACTTAAAACAAGTTACATGTTGGTTTGATGTGGGGTCAATCTGATAACTGCATTAGCCTGTCAGAAAGTGCAGTTTGGGTAAACGGTAGCTAATAAAGTAGCAAACACAGTAGCTCTGTAGGGGTCAGTCATCACCTGAAAACAGGCAAAAATGACTCGGGGTACGGTTCTGCGTTGTGCTCAATTCAGTTACACTGGCGGCTGCTTCTGCTAGAGGCTGTTTCACCAGTTCTCTTGCCACAGAATTTAGGGCTTGTGCGGTTTTACAATGGCTTCCTTCCATTTGCTGAGCCACTGAAAGGCCAGTTAATTTTGTTTTGTCTTCTAGTTTGTCCTCCCCAACATTAATCTCAAACTCTGCTTCTGCCTGCGGGAGCGCTAGATCAGATCTAAGGGAAAGGTGAGAACGGGGTCGCATCTTCTAGCGGTCGCCTGCAGTTGGAAAAGGTTGAGCCCAGCACAAAATTGTACTTCAGTATTTAGGGACATCTGGGAGGCAGCCAAAAAAGCATAACCTTTAATTTTCCTTTATTTGCTGTGGTTCTTAACCTTTTTTTCATGTATATCAAATGTGTCAGCTCACAGAAGCTTCTCTCCATAATTCCATTTGTTGTCAAAGGAAACTCAATTGTTCTGCCTAGGAAACCCCTTAAGGTGGTCAGAGCTTTCTTATCTTGGAAATACTTTGCCTGAGGCTATAATACAAGTACAGATCTTGCAGCAGAATGAAACATCCCAGATGGTTGCTAAGTGGATAAATGACAAGCGTCACCTTTAGTGCTTCCTGTTGTACTTTTATTGATGTTTTTATAAATCATTGGAGCAATAACTAGAGTCCAGGCTTCCTTACTTATTTAAAGCATCCACAATGCTTTAAATTTTCCATTAGATGTGATATTTGCTTTGTTCCCTGTTGTCATTATTCAGATGTTCCAGTATTTGGGGTGGTTGCATGTACTCCATCAACAGCTGTAGCTGCCTTGTGTTTTGGGAGTACCTTGTTTCCCCATGGGACAGTAAGACAGAGTGTGTCATTTATAAGAAGCAATGACAACATCCAGTGGCCG
Source organism: Tyto alba (assembly GCF_018691265.1). Classification (NCBI taxonomy): domain Eukaryota; kingdom Metazoa; phylum Chordata; class Aves; order Strigiformes; family Tytonidae; genus Tyto; species Tyto alba. Next base: position 19,815,653 of record NW_024881282.1, on the reverse strand, counting down.
AACTGGGGAATCACAGGTACGTTAACCCCCAGGAATCCGTCTCTCTACCACAAAGACATCAGTCTGTGCTGGCTGTATTACTTGTCAACTTAAACGTGAAACCTCATGCTCTTCTTAGGTAATACCACTTTTAAAAAGGGGCAGTTGACATCATGGTAAGGAGCTGACGAGGTCTGTGAATTTCTCTGATCTTGTCCAATTCAAGTTGCAGAGTTCTTAAAAAAAAAAAAAAAATAGCACAAATGTGCATACACAGGAAATGGTCCATGGAAGAAGATGCTGTGCTACACGGGCTTTTCTTCTGGGAAGAGACCAAGTAAAGGATAGTTTGCAGAATACCCAGTGTTCAAATACTTTTATAATTTTTGACATAATGTATTCCTGGCTTAAAGCCCTGTGGTATGCTCCCTGGTGATTGCTTTCGCAATTGTTGTAAACCAATCCCCGGCCTTGCTGCACGGTCCCGCCTTTCCTCCCGCTGCAGGTCCCACACCCTGGGTTGTGGCTGCAGGGGAAGCCACTCCTGCTTGCCCAACCACCAGGAACTAATTGTTGTTTTCCAAGGTTAAATTGTTCAGGGGCTCTGCGTGCTGAGCCAAATCACTGCTTACTTGCAAAGGCACTGGCAGGGGCTGAGGCAAGAGCAAGGGAAAGGGCATTCTCCTTCACTGGCAGCTTAACCTGCTCGGCAAATTGTGTCCTGGCTGGCTGCTGTCCCACGAGCACTTCATGACAACTGAAGCAATTTCTCTTCTTCACCCCAGCACCCATCACTCCTGTTCCTAAAGCCTGCTTCCTGGGACAACTGCTTGGGTGGCTGTGCAGGAGTTAGACTGGAGGGGGCACGGCTGCTGTGAGAAACTTCACCCTTGGAAGAGGGCTCTGTAGGTGCAGCGCGGTGTCGGTCGTTCCTGGCTGTGCAGGCTGCTGTGATGTGGTGCTGGTGGGGACTGTATTTCAAACCTTTAGTACTTTTCATATGTACATGCTTCCCTTCTCCCTTTCAAGCATAAGCCTCCTGGGCTCCAGAGGAGTTCTTAAACCGAAGGCAGCAGGACTCTGGCACCCTTGCCAGCGGGCCCCAGGATAGGCAAGGGCTGCAGGACAGTGCCCAGCCCCAGCTGAGCAGGCAGGGAGCGAGGGGTGTTGGGGCAGGACTGGGGGGTGCCTGGTGCTGTTCTTCATTGTTGGGGCTCTCCCCTCTTGTCCTCTGGAGCCTGAGGTATGTGCTTCATGGCTTTCAGCTGGAAGACCTCAGCAGAAGACTTGGGAGCAAGCATAGGGACCCTTTTCCTTCTATCTCTTGCTCAGCAACAGAGTGCTGGCAGGTCTACATCTCTCAAACAAAGGGAGTACTTGGATTCAAACCACAGGCACAGCGGGGTTGTCTGGGCCAGGTGCCGTTGCAGACCCCTCTTAAAGACCCCCGAGTCTCTTCAGGCTTGAAGACATTAACTCATGTTTACCTGAAGCACAGGGTGGGGAATTCATGCCTCAGCCCACTCTAAGAGGAGCTCACCCAGAAGTGCCCTTGAAGCTGTTACTTGCAGAGTTCACTGGATTTTTCTTGCTGGTATTGAAGAGGTCAAGTGAGTTTTTACGCCAGGATCTCTCTACTTAAGCCTGTTACTTCTGTAAGACTGGAAGTACCCCAAGGAGGGTCCCGAACACCCCGGCCCCACTGAAGGGGTACAGAAAGTTGAACTCTCTTCACTTCTGCATTATCTTTCTGTGTGAAACACAAGTGTTTGAGGGCAAATGGCTTTCTCAAGGGATGTTTGGGGAAGAGGTCAGCTGAGGTTTGTACATCCACAGCAGTCAGGTGAACTCCACACCGAAGCAGTCAAGCTGAAGTGTTTGCTAAGGAAGGCAGTCCTGCATGTTCATTTCATAGTAATTTTGCTTCATGGGCCACCAAATACAAAGCCAGCAGGTGTTCCTCTTTTTCTCTGAAGTGTGTGAGGACCTGCCCCAGGCTGTGCCCACACCACCTCTTACTGGGCCATGTCTCCCATTCCAGCAGCAAAGCCAAGCCACCTCCCAGAGCAGCTGAGGCACAGGCACGGTTGCTGCTGTTGCCTTATATATTGACTACCTTTGAGAATTATCCTTAAATGCAATTAAAACAAAAACCAGGACATGAAAATGAAGAAATGCCCATATTCCTGTGCACCTCTAATAGCAGGGCTGTCCTTGCCTTTGGTGGGGGGCTTGTGCAATTCTGTAATTACATGCTGGGTACTGCAGGCCTCACCTTGTTTTGCAGCATGGACAATGCCCTGGGACAAGCAGGCTGCTTAGCAGTGGTCTTCACTTTTCTGTCTGCCCAGGTCTGTAAGGTGTCAAAAACCAGATGGCTGATCTGATGGCTGTGACTCAGCAGGCAGCAGAGGTGACTGCCTTCAGCCTGGAACATCCCACCAATCCCAGCTCCACTGCACTTCTCAACCTTTTCAATCTTAGGGGAAACGAGTGACTCAGATGCAAGTGATTCTGCAAATGAGGGTCATTCATGAAGGCTGAACTTGCAACTCCCTAACTTAGAAGCCAGAGAAGAGGGACAGAAGAAGGTGAACCATGGGCAGAACTGACCCTAAAATCCCTCAGGCTGTGCTACACTGAGGGACTCCCAAGAAAAAAAGAAAAAATGTAAATCACAGCTCACGAAAGCAAGCATGCCTTGTTCTCAGCAGCCAGGAACACTTACTTCAGCCTCGGCCTCTGCTCTGCTAAGGCCTTAGGTGAGGAAGGTGAAGGCCCTGAGGAGCAGCTACAGCTTCTACTCCTGCTCTTGCCTTTCTTTCAGCACAGAGGAGCACAATGTGCAGGAAACAAGCACCTGGCTCTCCAGACCAGTGGGATGCTCGGGGTCAGCTGGCAGAGGGACACAGCCCCAGGCAGCCAGAGCCCGCTCAGACCTGGGGCACCCCCAGGCCTCGGGGTCTCCCCCTGCGGTGACAGAGGCAGCTGGCAAGCACCCAGCTGGGGGAAGCCACAGGCCCCCTCCTCCCACGTTGCACTGATTTGCTGGGAGGTGGGCCACCCCTTCTTTCTCCTGCTCCTTAAGAAGGTACCAGGCAACATTCCACAGACCAGCCTTCCTGTTTCCCCATGGAAAACCCTTAGCTACCCCTCCTTCTAGTTTGAGATTCTAGAAGCTGGCTGCTAGGCACCCCCAGCAACCTCCAGCTTCATCAGTAACTTTTAACATGGCACAGCCTTGAATCTTGATAGCTCACAGCTTCTTGGCTTTGCCCCAACACCAATGGTTACAGTAAATTGAGAAACTGGTGCTCAATACAGGCTGCAACTGTTTATGAAAAGCCACCTTACTGAAGGCAAAGCAGCAAATTTACTCAGCTCAGACTGCTCGGTGTAGGGTCCAAAATCCTATGTATTCATTAGATGAAGGTAACTAAGGGAAAGAAGCTAAAATATGCACCTTCCTTGGAGCTCTGGAAGTCAAAACTGGGTGTTGCTCTCTTGGTCAGTGTATGCCAACAACCTATTGCTTGTGGTCAAAAGCCCAGGAGATGGAGGTATGCGAACCAGCTGCCTCGCCCCACAGGTTCACTCGGCCAAGAAGAACCAGTGGTCAGGGCCAAGACTCCCACACAAAGAGCACAGACCTGCTGCCTCACCTCCTCTCAGTTCATCAGAACTGCAGGCAAGAGCACCTGCCACTGTATTTTCGTTAGAAAATAGTTCTGCTCCATAGCTGACCATCTGAAAACACCAGATTTCTTCTGGCCAGGTCTCTGCAGATATTGCAATGTTCCAGGACAGTGGTCTCCAAAGGGGGGAGCAAAAGACAAGCCAAAGACAAGACAATCTCCAACGTGGTACATGCACAAGTGGGATACAGTATTTCACATTTCACACCTATTTTTGTGTAATTTTATAATGTACATAGTAATACAGTACTGGATATATGTAATTTATAAATAATTTTGGGGGAAGACACTCCAAAATTTTTTAATGATGGGGTGCACAATCAACAGAAGTTTGGAGACCCCTATTCTAAGCAAGACCCTCAAAGACAGCTTTATACCTTCCATTTTTAAAGACACTTAAAGTCCTTCAGAACTCGGGTAAGGCCCATGTGCAACTGTGCTGAACCATACCTTCCTCTGGCAAGTTCAGCAGCTCCTCAGTGTCCTGGTGGCACCGAGAACACTCCCAGTCTGTGGGCTGGCATCACCCTGGCACAAGATGGAGCAGCCCCTGGAAGCTGTAGCAGGAGGGCTGGCAGCCCGACACAGCCCCCTGCGTCAGCAGGGACAGTAACACAGCTTGCCTGCCTTTGGCCACACCGCCTACACGCTCGTCCTCCCAAACCCAGCCAGCTGCAGATTAAATCCTCCTGTCCAAAGAATCCCCATTAGGCCACGCACCTCTGCTCATCTAGCCCAAAAGTTATCCGACAAAGGCTTTGGCGCTCCTTTCAATTTTAACTTCTTAAAAGCTGGCTTTGGAATGTCTCTGCAAAAATCTACTTTAAAAAAAAAAAAAAAAAAAAAAACACCACCACGCTATCAAAAGATTAATAACATCAATCTTTATTCCAATCAAGACAGAACTACAGAATACCTGTAATCCTTCTGGTCATATTTTACGGAAATATTGAAACACTGGACACACTGACTTACTGTTCAAACTGTAACAATCAGGGATAGGATGATGGCACTGCTAAATATAAGTGTTTCTTCTAAACAAACTAAAAGTTAAGGTTTAAAAGTTAACTTTAATTTCCGATGCTTAGCTTTGTCTTCAGGTGTTCTTGCTTAGCAAAAAAAGCAAAAAAAAAAATAAGCCTGCTTTAGAACAGCAAGGAGGAATACAGAGAAGATGTAATCATACAAAGAGGCAATAGTTTAGTATGGTCTCATGCGGCTTGATGGGGGCGGTGCGCGATTCGGAGGAGTAATTGCTATATCCAAGTAGTCTCCTATCTGGAATTTCTGAGACTGCAACGTCATGGAATCATCTGTGCCCTTCCTGCCCGACATGGTACTGCCGATCTCCTTCACCCTGCGCGCAGGAGAGGAAAGGCACGTCAGTTATCAGAGGCAAATCTCCCTAGATGTCCGAAACAGGAACTGCATCAGGTCACACAACCTTCCAGTGCCATCCTCTGCCCTGTGTTTAGCTATGTCCTCAGGATGCTGGGGATTTTCTCTCCAGTACCAGGTGTACCAAGAAAAGCTACACCAAATCCTCTTTCTGATGGGGCAGAGGAGTGGGGGAACCTTCTACCATATTAAGTTATATACTAGAGATAACCCCTTGCCCTCTTCCACAGAGACACGGAACAAGACTCCACAGATTACAGAGCAGGATATAACCACTGGTTGCTGACAAAGGTTAGCTAATACTGTTTTGGAAGACAGATACCTGCAACAAGATCATTGTTAAAGTTCAAATGCATTCTTGGACACAAGACCTACTGCACCTCGTATCACCAGAATCAAAGCTTTATCTCGAGCTGTAGGTCGATGTTTTGGCTGGTGAGCAAAGTCTTCAAGCACACGGGTTCATTGTTTTGGGAACACGTGAACAACAACTGTCACCAGGCAAAATTTAGAGTTTGAGCTGGTCATCATATAGTCTGTTCTCAAGAACTTCAGAAATCTGATATGTGGGTTCTGAACTTTAAAATCAAGTATTAATGAAAAATAATTTACTGCTCTGGTACCTGAAGTCTTCTATTAACCTGAAGAAGAAATGTCATTTACCTATACCCAGGCCTCTTGAGATCCGTAAAAACAATTGCAAAATTGAAGTGCGTGCCCTTCTTCCGTGCTTCTGGGTAGACTTCTTTCACTAAGCTGGTCAGCTCTTTCAGAGTTGCATCCATCCTAGATGAAACAAACCAAAGCAGTTCATATTCTCAAAAGCAGCAACAAAAAAATAGCTTCCCAAAACCCATTTAAAATGAAAACAATATATTGCTACAACTTAACCATAGATTTCCTTGCCTTTGTATACTTTCTGTAGGTACCTGAAGATGAACAAGATCTTGCATTTCAGATACATAGTGAGCCATCGATTTCACAACTACACGACATTCCAAATATGTTTTGATCTAATGATCAAGTGACAAGAAGTTGCTTTAGTTATCAACTAAAACACCTGTGTTTCACCACTTACTGTACACTGGTCACAACATGGGCTAGTGCAAATGTAGCCCCTAATTAGCTCCCAATTTACTGCGTTAAGACAAATCTCTTCACCTCTATATTTCAACATCTGCTTTTCCAGGTCTCTCCAAAGTGTTACCATTTAAACAGCAGGGGCTTTTTTTTTTTAATGCATTTATACAATGAACAGTATAAGAGTTTCCTCACCTAAGTTGGTATCTATGTTAAAGTAGTTTCTTGCGTATTAGAGGAAATGTAAGAAAGTAAGAAAAAAAAAAACGACAGTTTTCCATCAAGATTTCCATTTCTGCCCTAACAGGCACCACTGCTTTTCCCTGTCTTCAAGCAGACCAAAGCTAAAGCTCATTTCTAGAATTTCAAGAACAAAAGGACTCAATCATTGCAACTACAGCGATTCTAATTATACAGACCGTACACTCACTCCAAGCTTCAAGCAACTAGGGAGCAGTGTGTTGACAGACAATGCCCATTCTGACTTCTGCAGATGGCAAACAGCTCAGACACCACCAACAGACTGGACTGAGTCCATAAATCCCATTAGGAAGTAAATTAGAACTGCATGCTCTGCTAGCCACAAAAATGGATTTATTCAACCATACAATATACAAGTTACAACCCTAGCAGTCACTTTGAAGGAAAAACTAAAATGTAAAAAGTAGCATAACTCACTTTCAAGAGCAATCTTCAACACGCTATAAACAAAACTAGTGTTTGCAACACAGACCAAAGTAGTTCTCCAAACTAAATCAGAAAGCAATGAAAAGCAGCTGTTACAGAACCTGACCGTACACAAAGACAGACATTACTGCAATCTCAAGAGGCTCTGACTTAAACCAACACGCCATTCAAGTAGTTCAAGCCTTCTGGGACAACTACTACTGAAAAAAACAGCACGTTGGAACAAAGTTCAAGCATTAGTTAAAGGAGAACCTCTGCGTTGAACAGACTCGTTGTGATAACCAAAGCTACACCGCAACACCAGCCCCGATAACGTGCCTCAGTACCTGGGCAATTCAACCGCAGAACGTTTCTTTCAGCCTGCGGCACTCCGCTGAAGTCGTGTTTCCACGGATGCCACGTCTAAGCTGCACGGCTCTAGGCAGAACCTCTCTACTCCAGCTCCCCCCACGGAGAAGGCAGCTGCCCCCGCGAACACTTCCCCGCGTTTCCAGCTTTAGGGCAGGCCCAGCGCACCGCCGCTCGCACCGGAGAAGGAGCCGACGGCGGGCGAGCCCCGGCCGCCGCGCACTCACCAGGTGTAGATCTGCAGCTCGCTGGAGGGCACGTTGCCGCGGGAGAACTCGTCCATGCGGTGGTGCCGCCCGTTGTTGGTGGTGAAGACGCGGAGCAGCAGCGGGCACGTCTGCGGGGCGAGGATGAGGGGCCGCTCGCCATCTCCCAACCGTCCCGTCCGACACCCCCACCCCCCCCCCCCAAAGGCCTCACGGCGCTGCCATGCCACGCCGTACCCTTCCCCCCGCCCCGCCGCGCCGCGCCGCGCCCGGCTGCAGCGCAGACACAGACAGCCGCGCAGCACCACCCCCGACACCTTTTCCCGGTCGATCGGTTTCTCCGGCTCCTTCTTAATCTCCTCCTGCGTGACGCGCGACTCCACCGCCATCTTGCCCCGCCGCCGCGCTAACAACCGCCGGCCCCGGATGTCCCGTCCCGCGCCTCAGGTGTCGCGAGAGGAGGGGCGGGGCCGGGCCGGGCCCGGCCCCTGAGGGGAGCGCGGCCGCGGGGCGAGTGGCGGTGGTTTCGCGGCGGGAGGCTGCTGCCCGCTGCCCGCTGCCCGGCCTCCTCCGCCCGCCCCGCCGGGGCCCTGAGGGGAAAGGCGGTGGGCGCTGCTTGGGAGCGGCCCTCAGGCTCCCGCCCGTGGGAAGGGCGGCGGGTCCCGGCGGCTCGGCCCCGCAGCCTGGCCCCGCATGGGCGCGGAGCCCGAGGCGCCTTTGGGGACCCCGCTCCAGCCGAGGGGTCTCCGGCGGGCGCCTTATTCCGGGGCAGCGGGACTGGTAGGAGGTGCCCGGCAGGGCTTGACGTGATCCTTGCTAAAACCTGGAAACATCTGGGATAGAGTTGATGGTTGGAGCGGAGTGTTGCACCCCTCGGGCTCGGAGTTGGTAGGGACTAGGCCGTGCTGCCGCAGCCTTCCCTCCTGCTCCCTGTTACACCCTGGATCACTGCCCGTGTTTTCTAATACTTAGAAGAGCTTTTCATAAGCTACTGCTACTACTGCCTCTTGGAAAAAAACACTCTATATGGAGACATATTTAAACATGTCTAATACAGGTAAATAATACAATCAACCACTGTAACTAGCAATATATTGGAATCAATTAGAAAGGGATATGTCATATTTAGAATTGAGTTTCCCGTAATATTATATTTGGGAAAAATCAAATATAAATGCTTTCCATTTATGGTCTTGTTTTTCCAATAATGGAATCTTTTATTAGGTTAAATTTGAGCCTCTGGTTGTGTCTCACAAAATAAGTAGGAGAGAGATCTGTGTTTCTGATGGGATAACTTTTTTTAAATGTTGGGAGTTGTTTGTTACTCGTATTAGAATGAGGGGGAAGGGTTGTTCATTTGTTTTACAGAATTTGCACTTACATTGTTTCCTGGAGTGCTGTGAATGTATTTCCCATTTCAAATGTGAAACAAAATTCATTTTTTCTGTAAAACAATGCATAAATGTATGTGCTTGCAGGTGCAAAATAAGCAAATATCAGCCTTAGAATTGCTGAGGCAGGAAAGGAGCTCTGGAAGAGTCTGCCTGGTCTAAACCCCTGCTCAAAGTGGGATCAGCAAGGGCTGGTTGCTCAGGGCCGGGTCTGCGTGGGTTTTGAGTATATCTGAAGATGGAGACCCCTCTGGAAACCCGGCCTAGTGCTCAGTCACCCTCACGGTTAAAAAAAAAAAAAAAAAAAAAAAAAGAGGATGGTTTATTTTCCTTCTTATATTTAAATTTCTGGTATTTCATTGTGTGCCCATTGCCGCTGGTCCTGTCACTGGGCACTGCTGAGAAGCCTGACCGGCATCTTTACTCCCTCCAGTCAGGTATTTATACACAGTGATGGGATCCCCCTGAGCCATCCCTCTCAAGACTGAACAGTCCCAGCTCTCTCAGCCTGTCCTCTTGTGACAGAAGGTCCCATCCCTTAACCACCCCATTAAGCTGTATTTGTGCTGTATTTGTGCTGTATTATTATACTGTTCCTGTACTGCTCATATGACTTTCAGTTGATGCTTGCAGCAGAGTACAGCACTGAGCTTTCTGCCACTGAAGCTGTGTCTCTGCGTTCCCCTTCTGCAATGTACTTCTCTGAGTAAGGAGATTCAGGGTGAATTTACGTCTGTGTTGGGCTGCTTTCCCAAGTCTAGGATCAGAAATAAATACAATACGTTCTGCACCATGAAAAAAGCATATGCTTGTTAAGGTGTTATAACTGTTGAAGTACCTGTGCTCTAAGGGTGATGTGGTTTGATTTCACTTTTCCAAACACTGTAGGTACGTGTTTCCAATGTATCATTTATTTTTAAAATATGCAGGGGAGAAAGAAATTATAAAAATACATTTACCCATGAGTTTTCTGTAGATATCATAAAGCAGAAAAAAGGTTATGAGTCCATACTATAAAAAAAAAGAAAAAAAGTTTTTGCAGTTCACCTCTAATATAACCAAGAGTATTTGGTTTAAAATGTTGATTTATGGCACACCTAAGACAAGAGAACCAACAACCTGTTGGAGTTCACCCTCAGCTTTTATTAACTTCCTTTTGTGGTAGTCTGGATAGTATTGTACCATATTTAATCTACATTAAGTTATAGCATATCATCATTTTATTACCAAAGGGAATGACTCAGCCTTGCCACCATTTGCAGGATTTGATTTCCCAGGCAACGGTACAGTTTATTACACTGCTAAAATTAATTCTATCTGCCCTGATAATACATGCTTTGGGCTCAGTATGTGAACCGCCATTTCCAAAACAAAGGAATTTATGTCTAGAATCAGGTATCGTAAAGGAACAGCTGTAACAAATAAAGCACAGTTCTCTTGTGAATCTAAGTAGTTCCTTCTGCTAGAACTTTTTGAGTGCTTTATTTATGTCAAAAATGACCTAGTGTGCTTGAGTTTTAAGTAAATTCAAGCATGACTTAATTTATTATTCATGAACTGTATTAACAATCACAATTTATTTTCAGTCTAAAATCTTAGATTCTTATGTTACGTATTTGGGAGAGAGAACTGAAAATTATTTGGAAATGAAAATGCAGTTATGTGATCTGTAACCTGGACTGCAGGATGCAGATTTTACTGGAGACGGTGCTGTCTGGTTAAACAAGGCATAACACGGTAAACTGGATTCCCACCGGTTTAGGCTGAGGTCCCTCGTGTGCCCGAGTTCATCTAACAGCCCGCTCTTGCCAGAGGAGGGGGATTTGGCTCCCTGCCGCCTGCCCTTCTTCTCAGTCACGTGAGGGCTTTTTCCCTTGCTTCTGCCAGGTGTGGCCCTCACTAGATTCTTCCAAGAGTAAGTTAAATTCCCTAATTTAAGATAAAACTCTCCAGTTAGGGGCTGGTTTTCTGTCAGTTTATTGCATTTAATGCTTTCTAAATTGGTTCCATGATTGCTAGACCTGGTGCAAGAGGAGTGGTGGAAGCATATGCCCAGGAGTAGCCGGGAGACAGAGGGAGAGAACAGGAATGGAATAGGGTCTGTCCCTTCAGTGGTACTGAAATGGCCGATTGCTTCACCCTCCTGTCACATTTTCTTAGGTTTTGGGGGGTGAGGGGTCCCCTCTACTTGACAGAGATGCTGAGTTCTGTGCAAACAGCGCATATATGTGCAAACGCATCTATATAGTGCATGCTATAGAGAAAATTAAATTTTCTCACTGAGGTAGTGAGGCAGAATAAGACTGTATGCAAGCAAGTCTCCAGCCTTTATTGTTGTAAATGAGAGAACTGAAAATGTTTGATGCATTTTGGGTATGAATGCCTGTAGAGAACTGAGACAAGTGGTCTCAGAAGTGAATTGCCTCTTTAAGAACTGTTAACACACATTCTTATTTAAGTCGTTACTTAAATAACAAACTTTTAATTGTTTATTGGAGCATCTAGGACAGGTATGAATGAGAGGGCATGTTGGCGCCATTAGGATGTGGGACTGGGCAAAGCTGCCACAGCTGTTTAGAGAAGAGCATTGTGGGTTAAGTAGCCTATGAACCTCCCCAAGTAAATTGTGATTGAAAGGGAAAACTGAAAGGAACAGTGGATACTGGCTGACTTAAAACTTTGTAGGCAGAACAGAGAAGATGACAGTAAAGAAAAAGTGTCATTGGGAAGATACAGAAAGGAATGGCACAACTGGGCCTGGGATATCAACCACTGAGTTAAACCTCCGAGAAACTAGAAAAACTGTAGGAGGTGACCAGAACAAGGAACTCTGAACATTTCAGACCTGTGAGTGTACTGAATCTCAGTTCAAAATTGACGTAGCCTCACGCTCTGCAGCATGCTGTTTTCAGGTTCCCAAGGCTCCTAGGACTTCTGGCTTGCTGGCCATTTGCGAGTTCTTCCTAAGCAGGACTACACACCACATCGTACTTTTTCATGGTTGTGTGTGTATCAAATAAAGCTTGCTTGGTAGAGGACTTGGTCTTTATCTCGATTGAGAAAGGTTCAACTACCCTTTTCTGCAACAGCACAGTCATCTTTCAAACATCTTTACAATCAACCAAGTGAACAAATTCCCAAGTTTGATGGAGCTTCTACTGCAAACTGGCTTTAACTGGTGGTGGAAGAACACCACTGAGTTTTTGCAAATATTATTTCCTACATTTTGTGTCATGGTTACCTCACAGGTATATTTTTATGTTTAGAATGCTCTGTGTGCAGTAGATTTCTTTCCTGTGTTTTGATTTCCTGTGTTTTGTACCAAAGTTAGTGTGGATTTCAAGAAGCCTGTAGTGCTGCTAGGAAATTATAGTTTTCACTTACACTTCAGTGCTTGTTCACTGTCCTATTTCGAATTGAGATGATTTGGGCTCACAAAATGCACCGTAACTGTTGGGCTTCTGTGGTCCTGTTCAACTTGCAGGTGAGGCCATCAGTGTGGTAAGGACTCCGAGGAGTGGGCTGCTCGTTTGTGAGGTGTGAAAGGGCTCTGTCACTGTATGTGTAAAGCATGTGGAGACCCCGAGGCAGCATCCTAATTCAGGAGCACCAAGGCTGGGAGAAATCTACGCTTGTGTATAGATTACATATATGTTTTCTTCCTCTTTCTCTGTAAAGTCATCAGAAGGACCACAAGTTAATAAAAACACTTGGAAGACAATTTGCTATTACGCAACACTGCAAAATTATTTAACTGTTCATGTTGACAGTAGCACCGGTCAGTCAGCACAGGCTCACACATGCTCGAGGGGCACAGGCACGGCAGAGCTGCTGGTGTGCCTTGGAAACAAGCTGCCTCGTACCTGCCAGTGTAAGACCTTGTTTAAAGTTGCGTGCGATGTTGCCAAATGTTATCATTCTGCCATTTGGATGGAACTATTCCACATCGGGTGTTTCCTGAAAGAGCATCCTCAGGATGCTTTTTTTTTTTTTCAGTTTCAGAAAAAATGTTTCCAAGAATAATATATTAGGCAGATGAGCGTTATCACTCATATTTCTATTATTTTTGCGGTTTGTCTGAAAACCTGCAGCATTCACATACTTTTGAGAAGGAAACACAGTTTGGCACAGATGCTTACTCCTGTGTCAGAAATGTTCTCATAAAGCAAATATATTTGACCGAGCTATGATCTGTTTTAAAAACTGTGATTTATCCATAGTCAGCTGAGACCGACTAATGCCGACTAATACTAAACTGTACCTGAAGCACCTGGGTATGTGACGGATTCAGAAGACTGTCCTCAGTGCTGCTGTGCCCTGCGACAGGCCTAGGCACGGAACGGGGAACAGTGGGGCTCTTTCTTTTTTCCCTTGGGGTGCTGCTCCCCGCAGTGGGCACCGATAAGGGACACAGGATGTGACCCTGCCCGCGTCCCTGGAGCCGTGTGAGGCGGGAGCTGGAGAGCAGCTCCGCAGCACTTCAGGCCAACCCAGTGCAAAACTGCTGGCAATCTAAATCAACAAGAGAGGACGTGTTATGAGAGAGAGGTCCAGCAAAAAATGTAATGACTGCTTGAATTTCACCTGGAGGAGACCAGAACAAACTGGAACTTGTAATTGTCAGCAGAGGAAGACAGAATTCAGTTTCAAGTAAAGAAATAGTAAGTCCTGGTCTGTCGCATAGAGTTATTTTCTCCTTTATACAAACACACATCAAGGTGTGATGGTGAGATATACTAAATATTCTATTGATTTTTCCTGGTGGGGTAGTAGACTCGGTTACAAAATATAAAATTAAGGAAGAAATGTTGCCAGAATCTAAACCTGGATTTCATTAAAATGTGTTGTCATTTCTCTATAAAATACATCTGCTACAATGTTCCAGAAATTTTAGACACACAATAGAGTAATAAACTGCTTTTATAACTTGGGTAATACTCTACCATAGATTCTTGATTTCCCCCCTACTGTTTGTATGAAATTACCTCAGTAGAGAAACGTCTGTACACTGTAAGAAAGGAATAAATGGGTTGTCATTGCAATAAGTGGAAAGTTTAAAAATTGTGTACGAGATGTGTTTTGTAGAGAGGACAACCAATACCAGAAGTTTGTCAGCCTGCAATTCACTGCCGATAGTTAGGTCGGCAGCATGGGCCCCTGCCTGCGCTCCCTTGGAGCTCTGTTTCCCGGTTTTCCTTCACCGGGGCAGCTCCACTACTCAAAGCAGTGGTGGGAAACCCAGTGTGAAGGTTATTTTCATCGCTGGTGCTTTTCCCAGTTGCAGGTGCTGCTGTCACCCATTGAGCTAACCAGTTTGCCCTGGGAACTGGGAGGCTGCCTGACCTGCAGCCCCTGCGCTGGCGGCTCTGAGGGCAACACCACTGTCCTCCAAACACCCTGCCTGGCAAAGCCGGTGTGTCCCCTCACAACATCATCACCTGGAGGAGATGTCCTTAGTATTGTCTTCCACATTTCCTGAACAGACAAATCCCTTTCCTGGCTGCTTCCTGGATTAATGTGATTCCATCCTTGAACACGACACAGAAGTCTGATTAGGGGGTGAGAGTCTCCATCAGGCAGACACAGCCCTGCTTGTGCTTTGCTGGGAACATTTCCACAAATAAGCATTAACAGATTAGGTTGATGATTATTCCAGTATCTTCTCCCAAATATCTGTTCTTTTCCTTTCCAATGGAAGAATAATGTCAAAAGACTGAAGCTTTTTTTCCTAAAGTAGAAAATTCCAAGAGATCTGACTGAGTATACTGAAATACATATATTTTGTACGCAGCTCCCTGGCTATGCTGCTCTTCAGCTTGCCATACACCTCTAGAAGCTTCCAGTCTGTGGCACACACAGTTCCTATTGAAAATAGTGGGTGGATAAAGAGGCATCCTGCACACCCAGAACAGATATTTCCTTCTCCGTTCTCTGCCCCAGGATGACAGATCTGAACACAAAGCACCTCCGCGTGTCTGTGGCATTTCATGCTGATTCTTTAATGACAACGGAGCTGTTGATAAATAAATCCCCTCTGGTCAGCTGCAGTAAGAGGCCTGTTTTATATGCCTTTGTTCTGGGGCTCACAGAGCCCTGCAGAAGCTTTATGAGAGCAGTGCGTATCCTTCATGACAAAGGTTGATGTTGTGGAAGCCGTTACATGTGTCCTGCTCCAGAAGCATCATCATAAAGAGTTGGGCAAAACTTTTCTCCAAAGTAAGTAGTTCCACGTGGCAAGCCCTGTCAAGCACAAAGCAAAGCCTCAGCGCCCGAGACAGCTCAGCTACATGGCAGAAGTATTTTTTGCGGCTCAATGTGCAGGTCAGAAAACACAATTCTGTAATTTTTTTTTTTTTTCCCCCCATCCTGAGTGGCCACTTACGACCAAAATGTTCTGGCTCTAATAAATTACCTGCAACATTTTGAATAGTGCAATATAAAACCAAATTCTTTTCTGAATGCTATGTCGTATGTATTGCAGTATCAATTAACTCAGTGTTTTTTAAAGAAAGGAAATGTCCATCACTGGGAATTTACAATATGTGAAGTTTGAGTCCAGAATGAATTCTGACAGCTTGGTTACCATAAGCTCCTCGGAGACACAGTGCTTAGTGGAAACACTGACATAATCTTAATGATAGTGGTGGGAATAGTGCCAGTAAAACAGAATGTCCTGTAGGCATAATGTAAGGCAGAATCACTTTGGCTCCCCAGGCCACAATAGCTTTGAAATAGAAGTTGATAGAAAATTTGTGCACGCCTATTCCTTTGACCAAGAAAGAATAATCTCTGTCTGTACTACTGACTATTGCTATCAGCTGTATTATATTCCATTTTGCACATGGCAAAAGGTGCTGGGGAAATTGAAAGGAGATTTTCTTGCAAATGACCGAAGTCTTGCTGCAGAGCAATGGAGGCACGTTGGAGTTGTGTATTAGCAATCATAAGGGCATGGACAGAGTGCACACTGCAGCCCGGGCACTAGTGGGAAGAAGTCACGGCTTTTACATTTCTCGCTGTTCCTTCCCTGTCAGCTCTCTTGGCAGAGCTGGTCACGATGAGTTCCCCACAGACTTATTACAATGAAACAGGTTAGCAAAGACTTCGTACTTAAATCATTTACAATAATCTCATTGCTCGTGCCTGGAATGGGCGAGGAAAGGTTCACACAAGTAGCTGTGCTGACACATCGGTGGTCCAGCGCGGATGGTGACAAAGGGTATCCTCACACAGTGGTCCAGCTGGAGTCAGAAGGTGACATCCGTCCGTAACCTGGTGCTTTCCAGTGACAAGCTGTATGATGTGACATTTTATCTGACAGCGTGACAGGCTGTGACATTTCAGATTGCTGTGAGCAGTGCTCCCTTTTTGTGTTCAGAACACATGTAAGAAAGTGCAGCGTTCCAAAAAATAAATAAGTGCCTCACAGAATTGCTGGGGGAAAATTCTTGCAATTGAAGAAAGAGAAAGGAAAGAAAGAAGCTATTTAAAAAGAAGTGAATGGGAAAAAAAAAAAAAAAAGACCTTAGGTTGACACTACTTCACAGCTTTATGCCACAAATCTAAGAATAATTTAGATTAATTTCTGTAAAACTTGAGGACATAGAAGAGCAGGGGAAATGGCTCTCCTACACCTCTTAGATTTGTTCAATAGGAAGCAAGATAAAATATGCTCTGGTGTTTTATTTGGGCTTGAGGAATGCAAAGGCATAATAATTAGCAGCTGATACACCAGTTTAATGCAGGTGTTCAGATTTTTAAAAGACTGTTATCACTTAATGTTACCTTTAAAAAAGAGATCTCGGATTTTTCAGTGAAACATATACTAGAAAAAGAGACACCATTATATGGAAGGAGGTGAAACTCTCAAATACAAGAATTGTGAAAAATCTACTATTAGAGGTACAGATAGATTCCCTGCCTCTTAGAGATGAATGATTAGCTAAACGTGAAGGTTTAAAAAAAAAAAAAGTGAACTATTAAGAACGCAGTGCACAGTTATTGCTAAATTCTTAGGTACAAATTCCCATATATGGGCTCGATCTTAAAATGCCATTAAAGTACAGCAGTCTGGCTGCCATCACTTGTTTCAGACTTGGATCTGGCTTCACCCAAAAAACCATGGCGCTACTGCTCAAACGTGCTTCAGCCAGTAACATGAATGAAATTCAGAGAGGATTTTAGCCAAGACCAAAGGTGGAATGAGACACTGTAGAAGTTATTACTTGGTTTCTGATTAGAAACTAGTCAGAATGAGAGATTCGTGGGAGTTCATCCATCTTGGGCTGCAAGCGAAGCGGGAAGATTTGTGTATTTATGTTAACATAGCTTGTGGTTCTGCTTTGAACTGTAGCCAGTGGATGCAAATGATTTAGCATATGAAGGCATTACACATTTTTCATTATTTTATGTCTAGATAGCAGATGAAATCTTTGGTCAGTCATGGGGAAGTTCTCGCTCCATTTGCACTCAGGGGTGCCTGGATTTGGATGAACACTTTTTCATCCCACATTCTTTGAGCATCTTTTCTTCAGTTGGTAATTTTTGGTGGTGTCAATGGTGGAAGGCCACCACGAATGGGCTGTGCACCTGCTTCTGGAGGCTCTGAAGTTTATCCTGCTCCTGCTGTCTGCGGGATGTGAGTTGTACAGCTCCTTTAGCTCTGCACACATTGGATGCTGACAGCTGAACTGCAGGAGATTTTACAGTTTCTTTGGGCTGTTTGAACAAGCCCTGGCTTCTTGCTGGGACAACGATTCCATGATCCCAGCCACCAGGATCAGGATTGTGAGTGGCTTTATTGGGGACTACATGGCAGAGATAACAGACGGTAAAGGTACTTGAAAGGAGCTAGGCCTTGGTAGGTTTGAAAAATGTCAGGTACAAGTGTTATTGGTCCTACCTGTGTGTCATTAATAGAGGCCGAGCAAGGCAGGGACACTGGTGAGATATGGGAAATTATACTTGCATGTGCGTGCTGTTTCCTGGCCCGGCCAGGAGCACAGCCAAAGCTATGACAGACAGCAGTGCAGTCTCTCCCTAATGTCATAGCTTTTAAAAGAAAACTCCCAGAAAAGATGAATCCCGCTTTCCTGACTATAACAGTGCATATTTAATCCCAAACTACCATTTTTTTTTTTTTGCTGTCAAACAAGCCCTCTGGCTTCTTGGGGAGGAGTGTGAGGAATGCCAGGCTCTCTGCTTGACAGATGTGCGAAAACCTTCGCTCGCTGGAGCGCCGTAGCAGAAGAGGGGTGCGACAGGCACGGCGCAGGCGGGGTGTCCGTGCGCGGGGACGTGGCTGTGGCAGGTCCCCAGGGAGTTTGCTGAGGGGCGCTGACACCCGTCCTGCCACACCAGCACTGCCACAGGGTGGGGGGACAAACTGGGACGTTAAATCCCCTGCACTGAATAGACCATTCAGCTCCTGCGCTGTCCTCATTCAAGCAAATAACACGTTTTACCCCTGAAATTATTTTGCATTTCCCCAAAGGGTTCTTAAAATATCCGTGACACAAAGTGCAAAGGAAATACTGCTGGAATTTGGTCCTACTGAGGGTAAGGTAACAATATGAAGGATATGAGGCAAGGTACCATTTCATTGTGCTTTACTAGTGCTTGTAATTTACATCTCATCGCTTTCAAGGCCTCTGCTGGTAATATTTCCTTCTTCTAAGAATAGAACTTAAAGGTATTTTAAGAATTCTAGTTGCTGTGCAATTAGTAGCATAACACTTTGTTCTGAGTAAAAAGATTTGCTTGTTTTGAGCAGTAACAGTATTTTGCATGTAAAAAAAGGGGAATGGGGGATGTTTTATTGCCAGCACTTTTCCTTAAAGGGGGATGAATCACTTACATTCTTGGCAACCAAGCTCAAATTCACAAGAATGCTCAGTTTGATCAACTTCCTTCAAAACACTAAGCTCAAAGTAAAGAGGAAAAAAGAGAGAAAGAAACTTGGATGGGCTTGGATGCGGAAGACATTACAAGATGGACATCCAAGCAGGAAGACAATAAATCTAGTGTACAAATTGTTTTGCTCAAAGCAAGTCACTGATTTGCTGTTACAGGAGGGTCCAGTCTAAATTAAGAGAATACTGGAAGGGGAAAAAAAAAAAAGAGGAAAAGAGCCAGAGAAAAGAAAGAAAACCCTGCCAATCTGTCAGACATGACGGATGTTGTGTCAAACATGAGTTTATTTGCTAACAAAACAATGTGAATTTTCAAGAAAAATTACCACCTTTCCCTTCAGAATGGAAGATTGTGCTGAGAAACAAAATATGAGAATATGGTTAATTTAGATGTGAGGAAACTGCCCGTGTTCAGGCTGTGGTTTCACGCAACAAAGGCTGAGAGACTGGGGGGGCATTCTTTGGAAGCTGTGCGGGGTGAACCAAGCTGTCCCCTGGTTGCTCCTCTCCACCCATGCAGTGGACCCCCCCAAGGAAAGGCTGGCAATGAAAATGATCTCTTTTGGGTTTTTCCTAATTAATTATTTTCCAGCTGGATCAGTTCCCCGGGCCAGTTCACCAAACAGCCACCCGTGGCACTGCACGACATACCCAAGCAGCAGTGGAGAGGATGACAAGGGGAAGGAGACATGCTGGAGGGAGAATGATGAAGCTGGACAGGCATCCCAGTTGCTACCGAGCCACCTCGGCCATAGTCTTCAGCACAGCACCAGTCTAAGGCACATTTGTCCCTGACTTCTGCTCAGAGACAGTTAAATGGCAGCTTCAGTGAGACCAGCACAACTGCTTGTTGGCTGAACTAAGAACAAGGCAGCAAAAACCAAAACGTTATTTAGTATGGACTTCCCCTTTTTCTAAGTCAGGTTCTAGGTCACCCTGTGGTCACGCAAAGAGCTGTGCCTCAGTATAAAAGCAAGACTGTGAGGACTGGTGGAAGACAAGGAGGGAAATACTGCTCCTGCAAAATTACATGTTTCTTCTGTGTATCTCACTTGGTACCTTTCGATTTCTCCCCGCTCTTCACCCCGGTGCTCTGCCACCCCACACCTGCAGTGCAGCACTGGGGCTGCAGCAGGGCTTAGGGCAGCAGCACCCCAGGATGCTTAAAATAAGTGTATGGCACAGCCTGCAGCCAGCACAGGGCTGCTGTGCTTCTGTCCAGGGTGTCCCCTTCAAAACATGATTCCTTAGTGAGCCTAATATGGGAGAAAAAAATAATTGGGGAAGAATGAGAAGGTAGAGACCCAGGAGGGCTGGGCTGGGCCACAAAGGATGAGTGCAGCTCGAACTGGGACCCGAGATACTGCAGCAGTGTCGGTGTCTAATACCCTGGGCATCACATAATTGCTGCTGTGTGTCTGCAGGATCATGGTTCCAATGTGTTGCCTGCTTCTGTCATGTTCTGCAGTGCCCATGCAGTAAATCCAGTAATTCCTCTCTGATTCTGTAATCAGGTATGTTGCTTATATGTAGTAAATTCCACACTTTTGGGACGCCGCAAATTTATTGTGTATTCATCAAGCAGCCACATCCCATCCATAGAATAAGATCAGTGCTTCCTGCTCCGGTTTCCTGCACACAGATTGTACAATAGGTCAGCACAGGTCCTGGGGATATGTCCAGGTTTTCCACGTGTGTAGCCTTCCTATGAAAGCAATGGCACAGACAATCCTCAAAAATCTGTGCAGGCAATTTTTCTGGGCAGAAAAAGGAAAAACCTAGCGAATCTGGACACAAGGTAGCCTCAAGTCAGAGCCTCCAGTATGACATGAAACACTGGACCAAGCTCCCAAGGAGAAATGTGTGGAATCCTTGCACTGGAGTTTTTAAGACTAGACAAAAATCTGCCATAGTGAAGAGGGACAGCCTAAACTAGATCCTTTCCAGCCTCACATTCCTGTGATTCCCCGTAAGGAAGGACTGGTTTGACTCTCACTGGCACAAAGAAGAGCAAGCACAGTCTGTTCTCTGCTCTGCAACCTGCTCTCTCTTCAGCCTCCTGCTGGGACCAGCACAAAACCCAGGACAGACACTACTCCCAACCCAACAGAGTGGGCACTGAGAAAAGGGAGATTTGTATGCAAGGAGTCTGTGTATTCATGCATGAGAGAAATTGTGGCGGCAATGGTGTTCTCTCACAGTAATGCAGAACAAGACGGAAATGTAATGAAGGTTTTTTTCACGATTAAAATAAGCAGAACAAGAGCCAGTTGTTGTTTTGGGGGAAAGGAAAGCAGTTGCTGTCAAAACGTTTCACCGACTTGGCAAAAATGCCAAGCTGGCCCTGCCTGCAGCACAGAGGGACTTCAAAGGGCTTATCTTGAATAAGGATTAGAGGGAGCCAGATCACTGCTTCCTACATGTATTCAGCTGAGGTTAAATGATATGCAAGGCTATAACCCAAGGGTGTGTTTTACTTCTGATGCTGGCCAAGTTCCTAACACCTCTGCCTGATGCTTCGTGGGATCAATCTTGCTTTAGCTGTGTAGACCCAGAGGGAGCTCAGTTGTGACCCAGCACCAGGAAGAGTGGGTCACACTCTCACAGCCAGGCTCTTCAGGAGCGCTGCTCCTCAGTGGGAACGCTCTGAAACAAATGGTCAGGCCCCCGCTCCAGCGGTGAGCCGGCCGCTCAGGAGGGGTGTGTGGTCTCAAACAGGATGCAGGCTGAATAACCCTCCATTCCTGAAGAGGGTGGTCCCTGAAGGTCAGGGCTGCCTTCAATGGTGTGGCAGCATAAGAGGAAACTGCCTCAGAGGGTGCTTTCATAATGCTTGGACTATGAATAAATTCAGTCTGTTGTACTCTGGGTTCCCAAGTGTTAGTCATCAAAAATGTGAATAGGAGAATAAGGTTAGGAAAAGAACAATTGTCCAGCTGAACTTTCATTACAGGATGAATAGGGGTCCTCCTCCCCCCACCCTGCTTTGATTTCAGACAAAGGGCTTTGCGTCCCATGTAGGAGTTCTCTTTACTGCCTGGGAAGAACATTTGGATGTAGGTGATGCAAACCTGGTAAGGCCCAGCTCGCAGAGTCACTGAATACCTGGGGTTGGAAGGGACCTCTTCAGGTGATCTAGTGCAAACCCCTGCTCAAGCAGGGTCAGCTAGAGTAGGTTGCCCAGGACCACGTCCAGTCAGATTTTGTATATCTCCACAGATGGAGGCTCCACAGCCTCTCTGGGCAACCTGCTCCAGTCCTGAACAGACATGCAAAGACCAGAGACCTGATGTCAGTATAGATCGTGCTGGCACGCTTCACCCTCATGGTAAATTATTAAATAGAAGTGCAACCTTAATAAATGCACTTGATACTCACTCACTGACTGGTTCTGGTGAGGCTGGGTATAATGATGTGGGTCAAGGCTGATCCATACTTTACCCAGTTGCATAATTATGCAAAAAAGACAAAGAGACGGTTGGGTGCTACATGGGATTAACACACTGTGGCCCCATGAGAACGCTCCTGGTTCAGTACAGGAGCGACCGTTACCCCGGTCAGTGCTGCACTAGTTTAGTAGAAGGCAGGTCAAGGGCATCTGAACCTGTTACAACAATAAAACCAGAAAAACAATGGAGATTTTTCATGCTTTAAGACACAAAGAGTTTTCTGAGGATATTGGTCTCTCAAGCTCCAGAAGATGTGAGAACAGACAGGGTTGTGCTTTCTGTTCCCACGCTTCTGAGCCAGCACGTTTGCCTGACCGTCACTGTTACCAGGGCATCTTCTCAGTTCTGGCAGTAGATCATACCTGAAATCTTAATTGAGGCACATTTAGGCTATCCAAGGCAGTTTTATATTGCTCAAGCTAAAGTCACTGAAATGTTTTAATTAGCGAGCAAACACAGTCTGTCGCTTTCCTCTGTGTGACGCACAGAAATCTGTCTGCTTCCTCCCTCAGTACAGTACAGCATGTCTAAGCCACTGGCTACTATAATTACAATAGGATAAGCATTTATACGGCACTATAAAGGTGAACTGGCTGCTTTGCAAATACAAAAACATTAATCTCATTCCCAAAGAGTTCAGAGTCAAACGTGGTCAAGAAAAAACACGAGGCAATTGTCTAGAGGGAACAAATGGATCCTGCAGAGAGCAAGAATCACCAGGGCAGGAGGTTTGAAGGACAGATCTGGAGAGGGGGAGTCCTGGGGTGAATAACTGGATGCCACTCGGGAAGTCTGCGGTTTCTTTCCTAATCTGCCATGGACCTCACAGATGACCTTCAGGACTCAAGGAATCGAGTTCTCCTCCCCAGAAAACTAATGTTACTTCAACTTGCGCAGCTATCAAAGTAAAGGCAGACTACAGAACAGAGGCTGGCATGGGACAAGAGGTGTTGCGCAGGAGAGCATTGGGAGGCATACAGGAAGCAAGAGAGGTAGCAGGGGAAAAGGAGAGAAAACCTCTGAAGAGTGAGAAGGAAGGGTAGGCAATGAAAAGATTGAGAAACAAGATGGTATCCTTCAAGCATGGGGGTGGAGAGCGTAGATTAACAACCTTTTGGTTAGGCTAAAGGGAGTTACAGAAGAGCCTCAGGAGTAGCTGTCAGCAAATTGCAGTAGGTGAAACAGGTAACGGCCAAAGCGTAGAGAAGAATTGTAGTCATGGTGATAGAAAAGCAAGGACCACTTCAAGAAAAAGAAGATACGGAGACAGAAACAAAAAGCTTCAGATTAGGCCTTTAATGAGAGACTGGTCATATGAAATAACAGGAAAGAAGAGAAGAAACCTCCCCAAACCCAGGAAAAATAGAGGAAGTACTCAAAGCAGATTTAGCAAAAACTGGCACTTTTATACTGAAAAAAATCTATTTGAGGCAGAAAGGATACATAGTAGCAGCAAGGACTTCAGGAGAAGAAAGTTAAAAATCCACAAGGATATGAAATTGGACAGTCCTGGATAGAATAGAAAATAATTTCCCACTACAAAGGTGCAGGCAGAAAAGATCGGGTGCATTGGGGAGGAGGGTGGAACGGTCAACAGTTCCGTGTTTCAGGGGCCACCAGACAAACAACTCCAGCCACACCAGTGCCAACATTTGGTGTCACCCACTCTGTGCACATACCTCGTCTCATTTGCCAAGATGAGGCTTTACCGTCATGGTTCAAATGGACGTGAAGTGAAGAACAGCAGTAACTGAAATTCGAAGTGTCCAAGAAAATACTTGTACACAAACACAGTCTCTGCTTGCATTTCACAACATTGCACAAGGCGTCTTAAAAAGTAACTTCTAAATTTGCACACCTGTATCACTATGTACACAGGGGATGGCGAAACAGATCTGGTGTGTGCAGAAATTCATGACACAGCCTGAGCCTGTCTTCTTGCTACATATACACCAAGGGGTTGGCATGGCGGAGAGCTTTACAGCATCTGGAGTTACATGCAATTATATGAGAAGTGGAAGATAGGTGAAAGAGCAATTAGACTGATTTTGTTAGGCTAAAGGGAATACAAAGCAGCATGGAGAGTAACTGTAAATAAATTACAGTACCTGAAGCAAGACATGGCCAGAGCACAGAGAAGATTTGTAGTCATGGTGACAGAAAAGCAAGGGCCACTTTTGTTTTGCATGCTGTCATGAGATGCTGCTTTAAAACAATTTGTTGTGACTTCTGTGTCTCCATTCACTTTGATTTACAGTATAATAATATCACTATCCATGTGTTTATCACATTCCAAAACTTATCGAAGACTTCATGCATTTAAGTTACAGACTCAGAATGGTGATTCTCATTCTAATCAAATTCTGTATTTTAACGATTTGCAAATCACGTACTATCCAACCTGCAGTTTTAGTGACTGGTGATGAATAAAAGCTACCCCTGACATTCAGAGCCTTTTTTCTTTAATCATTGAGTTGAGATTTTATGAGCTCTAGCACAGTATGCAAAGGTAATATACAGCAGAGACTGAAGGAAATTAGCTAAAAATTGAAAGTATGTTTAGGACTGCTGTGGAGCTTTTTAGACAAGCAAGTGTATATTCCTGAAGTGTGCTAAAAGCAGTGGCTGGTGTGGGAAGAAAGTTCAAAATAGATGTAAAAGTTCAAAATAGACTGTGTGGAAGACCAGGAGACACATGGTGATAATGACAGTCATCAAACAGGAACATGCCATGGTGAAGCATTTTTAGAGCGCAAAGTCTTTCGGTTTGGATGCTGTTTTCATGTTATATTATTCCATGATGATACTCTAGTAGAGCATTATGGAGAGTTGGGGATTTTTCACAGCCTCCTACGCAGAGGTTTCTCAGAATCTTCCCCAACAACTTTTTGGGGGGCTGTAATCCTGAACCTAATTTCCTTAAAACTGTATCTTTAAAATGGACATGTGGCACATATGGATGACAAGTCCCAACATGCAATTTTTTGTTTCTAATGCAAAGGCCAGGTAATAGTTACCTCCATCCTTCCATCCTGCTTGTGATTATACCAACTGATCTATAGGATTCAGGACAAGTTATGTTTTACATGCAAGTCACTCACCTCATAGACAATAGTAAATACCTTCTCTCCCTTTTCTGGTATCTTTCTTTGCTGATAAAGGTATGTAAACAAGCACAAAGCACACAGGATCTCAGCTCCCAGAGTACACAGAGGTGTGACTGTAGTCTCTCCTCTACTCAGTATCTTTCTCCCTCGAGAAAATATGTGAGGTCTGTTGACTGGAGCTTCTTATGCTGCTTTGAGACGCCTTGCCAAGTTGTATAT
Source organism: Tyto alba (assembly GCF_018691265.1). Taxonomy (NCBI): domain Eukaryota; kingdom Metazoa; phylum Chordata; class Aves; order Strigiformes; family Tytonidae; genus Tyto; species Tyto alba. Next base: position 19,790,183 of record NW_024881282.1, on the reverse strand, counting down.
TATCCCACTTCCTTCCTGCAGGCAATCCAAACTGGGGAGGCTTCCCCTGGAGCCCTGACCCTCACAACTGCACCACACAACTGCTCAGCTCTCAGGCCCTTCCTTACAGCGCCAGAAATGTGGTGGCTGAGTGCTGGGCTCAGCAGGAGCTCTGAGAACGTGTCACTTCTGTGGGCAGACCTTGAACAGGAGAGGGCTGCAACCCCCCTGTGCTGGGAGCGCAGGAGATGCTGTGAGCCGGTGGCTGCCGCCTCGCCCCGCTGCTCCGTCGGGCTGCCCAGCGCCGGCTTGCAGATGTGGCAGGTGTGCCAACACTCGGCCAGCTCAATTGGCACAGTCACCATGAAAAGCCAGTTTATTTAGGAAAATGAGATGCAGCAGTAGGCTTACAGCACCACTGGAAAATTACTGTGTGTCAAAGAGAGGCTAAACTGCGAGGATCTGAATTTCTGCAGACTATCTAGGGCAAGACCTAAGTCTTACAAGTTTCCTTTAGAGCTTTGTGTCCATGCAACAGCCTGGAAGAAGAAATTGGACATCCCCACTGACTCTCCATGTTTTGCATCCTTTTTTAATTTTTGGTTTTTTCTGACAGTATGACCTAGTTGATGAAGATGATTCAAGAGATGAGGATTCCAGTCCTATATTTGCAATTGAATTGCTGTGTTCCTTGCGAATATTCATGCAGCCTAGTCGTGTTCTTCCATGCAACTTCTCTGTCCGTCTTATCTGTAGAGATACAATATCTGCTCCAAAGAGGTGGTCCCTTATTATGGGTTTGGTTTTTTATGAGAGCAATTGCAGCCTTCCAGTGCACCATCACATTTAGCAAAATTAACCCCATGCTTCTCTGAAATGTTCTAATTTAGTAGCTGTTCCACACATGGTTGCCTTGCATTAGCATGGCCTTACTTCTGTTTCTTTTTTTAATTTATGGTCATTTCTGTTACCTACTTCCCCCCACACTCTCTGATACAAAAGCAGACTTTTTAAAAATAGAGGTATAAATAGTTTTTTTAAAAGCTCACCACTTCTGTCTATAGCTGACATCGATCCCCGTTTCTACTGTGGTCTTACACAGTGCACCTAGAATATCTGAATGCACATAATTCAAACTCTTACAGTTTGACTTCCATGTTTTATATTGGCTCACTCATTTTCCTTGTGCATTACTGACGGCGGTCTGCAATCTGTCTAATTCTCTTCCTCTGCACTCTGTGTCTTTTTCTTATCTGTGGTTGTACTTCCTTGCCCATCTGTACTATTATTTTAATTGTCTTTGAATACACATTAATAGTAATTCTGAACATATGCCAGTGCCCATTTTTCTATGCCATCCCTTCCTTTACTCTGCTCCATGTCCAGTTTTCTCTCAGAATTTTAATCAGTTGAAATTCGTTGCTGTTGTTATTTTTTTTTTTCCTTTTGAGCTGATTTAGTCATAATAACAAGGCTTACAGGGAAAGATCCAAGTCTTGTTGAAAGATCTGATCCAAAGCTCATTACCATGATCACTATTTTTTTGATAATTTTCCAACTATGCTTCCCTGCTTTTACAGACTCTGGCAGCTCCAACAACATCTCAGAAGAGGAATGGTTTCCTTCAAGTCCCACATCTAAACCAAACCACACATTATGTTGGGAACCCAAAATGTGTTCAAATGATATCTAATCTGACACTTTCTTGTCCTTCTCTGAAGCATTGCTTTTCCTTGTATCACTTTTGATAAGGTAGCCCATTAAAAGTGCTAACTTCTGATTCAATTCTACCCTTTAGCTGGGAGAGAACTGTTTATATGTTTGTAAGCTGAGATGGCTATGGCCTGTTTGGTTTTATTTTCCAAGGATACTGGGCTGACAGCCCTCGCCGTTGAAATCCCTTGTCAGTACAGTTACTTTCTTTAGCCGTACCTCCTCGTCCTTCCTTAGGACAATAAGGATCTTGGTAAGTTTCTAAGATGTGGACACCCTCAGGCTTTCTGAAACAGTCTTGTTTTTTGCTCTGAGAAGGGTTAGGAGTAATTGTGGTAAAAAGCCTGTGACTCAGTCTGGTTTGCAAGCAAATGGACGTGGGCTCCTAACGAACCCCGAGGATGGGCGTTGTGTGCGCCCCCCTGCTGTGGCTGCTGCATCTGTGTGACATTTGGTCTCCCTGTTGGCAATTATGTCAGGTTTCTCCAGTGAGGTGTCTAGTAGGTACCTTTCTAGTGGTGCTTTTGGGGAATGTGACATTTAGCTTTAGTGGCCAGGCATTAATTGCAAGCAGGTAACTAACTGAAAGTGCCCGTTTTCAGGACAGTTTTATTCACTGCTATTTTGGGCTTCCCTTGAGTAGATTGCAGTCTCAGTCACATGAGTTATTTTTGTCTCTTCTTCCAGGATCTTAACTAAAAAATCTCAGATTTCCCCTTTGTATGAGCTACTCCATGGACAAAGCATGTGTCATTTTATACGGACAGAATAACTTATTTCTGTATTCTCAGTGAAATGAGGCACCATTTTTACTGCTTTCCAGACTTCAAATTTTCCATAAACCAAATATATCATAGGAAGGAGATTTCTTCTCCTGCACTAGTTAACACTGGATTCAGGTTAACAGATGAAACATATTAAAGACATCCTCTCCTTGATAAACTCATTTCAAAATCTGTGTCGTTTATTGTAGAAGTGACAATAGAAATTCCTCAGCAGCCAACAGTTTTTAAATTGATAGATCAGTCTAATGCAAAATGTAAATTTGAGAGATACTTTTAAAAATATGTAATTTTCTCATGTGAAGAGCTACACAGGACTTCCAATACAAGGCCTTCTAAATAGGTACAGTAAATTACCAGAGAAACGAACACAGCTTTCTTTTAAATTAATGCTAAATTTTGACGCTGGGCTTTGAGGCATCAATTTAACATAATGATAGCTCACAGAAGAAGCTATTCATCCAGAGATTTCCTAGTCTTTCCAAGATGTCAGAATCATTCCTCTTTCCTTCCAGACAGAGAAGAGGTGGAGAAGGGAAATGGTTTGCTGACAGTCCCAAAGCGGGACAGGGAATGGAGAAAAGCTGATGTATGCTATCTTTGGCTCAACAGATCTGTCTACCATCCCCTCTCCCAAATCAACATGAAATGTTTCAGTAGAGTATCACCCTTCTGAAGCCTCGGATGGTCTCTTGTGGTTGCAAAATGCACTTGCATTGGCAAGTGTATGTGTGTGCATGGGGCAGAGGCCAGTTTGTAGGCTCCATAGGTGGTGAGGTCACTCCTCCCCACATGCTCTGGTGCTGCTTTCCCATCCTGTAGTCCTCTAGGTGCCTCCTAGTCCCAAACTCTCACCTCCATACCAGTGGCTCTGGGGATCCTTTTGTATTTTCTTCTCAAGAGTACGGGAGAAGAAAAGTTTCTCATTTGTCCCCTCAGGGTAGGGGTTCTTCACAACTCCCTCATTTTTTTTCCTTCCCGCACAGGCATTTTAGAAAGCTCCCCTTGTCCTCCTCAGCTCCGGGGTCCCCCATTTTCTGCACCAAGCCAAGGGCTTTAAATGCACACATGTTCCTCCCACACCTTTTCTTTCTGTCTGGGGGGTGAATCATTCAGGGTGTCTGAGGCAGGAAGGGCAGAGCTGAGGTGGGGGTATTGGTATGCTGGGAGATGCTAACAACTACTGTGCCAAGCCTTTGATGAAAAGATAATTACAGCCCAGATTGATGGTTGCTGGATGCCCTCACCAGATGCCAGGACTTCATGTGTCCTGTATTACCCCCGTCTCATTTTCACCAGGATCAGAAGGGCACTGCCTACGGATGCCTAAAAACGTTGCATAAAATTTTGGAATCAGTTGAGTGTGATGTTCAAAAGCCACCTGCATTGCATCTGAACAAAGTGATGCCATCAAGCTGATTGCAGGGACATGAAACTTTGGCTGATTCATTCCCAAATGGAGAACACAACTGGCTCGTGCTGGTGAAATTCCACACAAAGTCCCGACATTCCTGCAGTCCTCTCGGGCGCTGCCTGGGCTCCAGCTGCAGTCAATGATTGATACGAAGTGTGGGGCTGGGGGCAGAGTACATAGAAACATGGGTCCTTGTCAAATTTAGAGTTTTGAACCTTCTGCGTGAGGGCTATAAAGGCAGTCTGAGCATCCAGAACGCCTTACCCAGATAACGTGAGCCTGGTTTCATGTTTCCTCTGCAAAGCTGAGGCAGTTTCCCAGTCGGATTTGTCTTATTTCACCTACTTAGTGCTGAAATCAAATGTATTTCTGAAGTACCAGCTCTTATGTTCATTATACCTTTGCTGCCCCAAAAGAATGCTGCGATAGATCTCATAGATATAGTCCTGACAAAAAAAGCATATCTAAACCATAGTTAGAATTTGGTTAGAGTTTACTTTTTCACCCACTCAATTACTGAAGCAACGAGCCTAGCTTTGACTGCCACAAATGTAATTTTGCATCACAGTTAAACATATACATTATATTCACATATAGGTTGTGTTGTCTGTACTGTGCTGGAGGACTCGGAACTCCTGTTTCTAACTTTTTGCACTGGTGATTTGAGAAGGATGATTCTCCAATATCATTCTTCAAAGAAAATCAATATATTAAAACAAGAACGTTTCACTGATGTTTACCTAAGTCTTTTTTCCTTGCACATCATTCATTTTGTGTCACAGTGCTTTGCTGTAGACATTGTCCTAGTGAAGGATGTCATTGTCAGCAAATTCTTTGTGTCTGTATGCTCACAGACATGTATGTTCACATGTTCATAATTATTTCACATGCATGTGTGTTCCCCTCTTTGAAAAAAGACTAGCAGAGGACTAGACATTGCTGATGATATTCTTGCTTTATCTTTCAAGTTTTCTGAATGGGTTCAAGCTTTTATTGGCTACCAGTACCGTGTAAAGAAAAATTTCATCCACCCACATCACAATTATTTGGTTGCTAGAAGTATTTTTAGCAGCATGATTTGGTAATTGGTTCCAAATACAATAGTTTAGAAAGAGTCACACTGCAGCCCAGCTAACAGTGGAACAAGAGCACAGGGGGGGGAAACGAGGCAAATCACAGCATTAGGTGTGAGGGGATGGAGCTGCACAGAGCTCCCGCTTCCCTCACTGTCTCAGGTGGGTGGAAGAAGAAAGAATGTGAAATGGTGGAGCCGTGGTCCCTCCCACACAGCGGGGCAGACAGCTGCTCAGGCGAGTCAGGAGGTGAGTGCTGTAATCACCGTAGATCCAGCAGAGCCACTGAAGCGGAGCCATGAATAAACACACTGACCCTTACTCATGGTAGATTATTATCTCATGGTCTAGTCTGTGAATGGATTTGCTCACACAGACAAATTGTATTGTTCTTTTTATGTAGCATCTTTCCTTCTAGAGATACCCCGCTGCGGAGATCATAGTTGGAGGAAAGACTTGACTGATACGCAGTAATCTCCAAAAACTTGTAGAGATCAAATCACATTTTAACAGAGTTGGATCATGCTACAACCCAACTGAATTCCATTTCCTTTGTATTTCTAAGGAATGTGATTTCTAATAGCTTGGGTTTCTAAAGTGGAGAAGCAGAAGGCTGTAGCGGACCAGCCAAATATGGGTACTTTCTAGAGAGTGGATTGAAGCCATCTCTCCTGTACCTGCTGCTCTGCTGGTGGGAATTCAAACCCAGCAACTCTGTGCAAATGCATGAAATTCAGAAAGTGCAGCTGGCTGGAACCAGGAGGTGAAATAGTGCAGCTGAGTTTCATTCCCAGATGGATTGGAATGCAAAAGGAAAACAAACAGTTCTGAAGGGGAAAAATAAATGAAAATATCTGTTTTACCTAGATTTAAGAATGTGGATGACAACCAAATCTTACGAAAGAGCATACTAGCACAGAGTAAGCAATTTTTATCTTGATGCTGTTCCTTTAAACCAGCCTGGACTTTGTTGGGAAAAGGTCTCAAGCCATTGAGCAACCTCTGGTTTGGGCAATCATGTTGCTATGCTTCATCGGTTAAGCACAGCAATAATTCAGAAAATGAAGCCATGCTGCATCTGTCATATCATTTAAAATTTACTTCAGTTTTGCAGGTATTTGAAGATTGCAAAATGAACGACATTACCCTGCAATATTCTGCCGATGTTGGAATCTGCTCTGAACCTAATGGGTTTCTTTAGCTCCCCAGAGTCAGAGGTTTCCTCCCCCCTGCAATATATTTCAGTCAATGACACTATTGAAATTCCGACAGTAATTTATATACAGTAAGTGGCTGCCCTCAGATGAGACGCTAAGCAATTTCTGTGCACCAGGCTGCATTTTTCTCATGAAATGTAGCACTCTGTTGGCAGTCACTTCTCCCAAACCAGCATCATTTGTAAGCACTATTGACAGTTTTCATGGAAGGCATTTAAAAAAAAAAAAAAAATTATAAACAAGCTCAGAGAAATATCCTTGGATAGGACTGTCCATGAGTAGTATTGCTTATAAAAATAGCCCCTGTGGCTTGGAAAAAGCTGTAAATATAGCTCCCATCCTGGAAAGACAGTTATGCTGACTTCTCTTTATATGTGCTCTTGGTTCTGTTGAAGACACTGGGACTAGTCACATGATTAAAGACAACCATGTGTCTTAAGCGTTTGCAAGACTTACATTTTCCCTACCAAACAGAATGCCTCTACAGTGAGCACCTCTCAGCTTTGCAACAGGATTTCAAGAATTTAAGTATTATTTCAGGACTGCAGGCTTCTCCCGTGTTTAATGATCTAAAGATATAAGCATGTATGTAGGAAAGCTTTCCTTCTTTTCGTTCTTATTCAGTGTTAGTATTCCCTAGTTCTGGTTAGTGTGCGTATCTGTCATGCTGAGGGTCAGAGCCAACCTCCCACATCCAAACATTGCTGTATTTGGGTGCATGGGTATTATTTCTCATTGATAATCGTCTTTATTAAAGACCATAGAGAAATCTAAAATCAGAATATTCCTGCTTTCATGGAAAACAGGCTGAGATCCAGGCAGCTCCATCCATAATGAGGTCAAACACAAGCTTTGCATCCAAAAATCCTTTGCAGCTTGAGTCTGCATTTTTGATCCAGATGTGAATTCCCTGCCTGCCCTCCTCCGGCACCTCAGAGCCCCCTCGACACAATAAAATACATGAAAAATAAGTAACCACCCCTAAAAAAAAAAAAAAAAGCAAACCAGAAAGTAAAAGAAAAGCTCAAATAGACACTAATAGTTCTGCTACTTTGTGCATGTGTATGGTTTTAGTTCAGCGTGGAAGGGATAATAATAAAAGACCATCACCACAAAACTCACACTTAAAATGAGATTGGGACGTCGTCTGGGAAGCAGACGAGGACCTCCAAGCCGCCTACTTCAGCCCTTTTTACCTCAACAAGCGGAGGCAAATGCCGTTCCCTCAGCACCTCAGCCACCCCTCTTCCCCAAAACCCAGCGCGGGGGGGTCGTTGTGAAAGGAAGGAGTGTCGCCAGGCTACCTGTAAAGCCCAGGGAAAGAGCCCTGCGGTCCCCTCGGGGTGCGACAACCCTTAACGGCTCTTCCCGCCCTGCCGCCCCAGAAGCCCCTCCCCCCCGCTGGTATGCGCCGGGAGGGGCGGGGGGGGGAGTGGAATGACGCGGGCGCCGCGGGTCACGTGACGCGAATGGAATGCCAACAATGTAGCGAATGTCCCGACTGCGCCCCGCACTCGGCGCCCGGGACGGCCAAGGGGGAAGATGGAGACCGGCCCGCGCCGTCGGGGCCGCCGCCGCCGTTGAGCCGTTCCGTGACGGCCCCCGGCAGGCTGAGCGGCGGCGCTGGGCGTCCCGAGGAGGTGAGCGGAGGGGGGGGCTCTGGGGTGGGGTAGGGGGGCGCGGCGCGGCGGTTTGCCTTCAACTCCGGCTGTGAGCGCTTCCCCCCTCCCCCCCCCCCCCCCCCCCCCTAAGTGCTGTTCTATGAGGGGAAAGTCGTGTGGAGAAGAGGGGGTGCCAAAGCGGCTCGCTTCTTGAGGCGGGACTGACTGTCCGGTATGTGTGTCCCTCTCCCGGGGGCAGCCTCGGCGCCCTGCACCGCACCCTCCGACATTTTCCGGGCACCCGTGTGACAGCCCAGCCCTGGCGGGACTGCGAGGGGGGGGGGGGGGGGAGTCCCGCCCGCCTGAGGCCTCTGCCCCAGCCCGGTTCCCGCCCCAGCCCGGTTCCCACCCCGCCGTGGGGACCGGCTCCGCGGGGTGCCCCAGCAGGCCGGAGCCGCTGGTATATGGCCGGAGTTTATTTTGGGAGCTTTCTGTCTGCAAAAGGAGTGGGTTTCGGGCTAGAGGAGAAGGAGTTGGAGCCCCCGCGTTCCCCCAAGGATACTCCCGACCGGCCCGGGAATTGGAGGCGACGAGCGTGGGGCCAGACCCCGCCGGCGGTTGGGGGGTATCTCTGGAGGGGAGGGCCGGGTGGAGCCGAGCGGGGGCATCCAGAGCCCGCGAGGTCCCATCCGGCTGCGGCGGGGGCCCTGCCGTTCCCAGGCAGTTGAAAGTCACTGCCAAAATTCAGCACTTCGCCACCCTCGCTCCTGCCTCGTGAGTGGTGTGCGTGTTGAAATACCCCTTTCCCCAGCAAAGGCACTCGCGCAAATGACGCAAAAAAAGCTTATTTGGAGTGTCCAGGCTCTGCGGTCAATTACTGCTGGTCTGCTGTGGGTGGGGAAGGTGAGCTGTTTCCCACAGCGCTGGATTGGGCCAGTGCGTATGGTTGGCAGTGGGACACAGGCACAGAGTGACTTTTGGACAGTTTTGTTAGCAGGAAGAAGGAGAGGAGGAATGATTTTGGGGAAAATCCTCACTGCAGTTCTCTGCACTTTCACCGAGTGCCCACTTATAAGTGGGAGAACAGTTTGTATAATAATGAAATTCCTGAAATGTTCTGCCTCCCCCCCCCCCCCCCCCCCCCCGTTCTCCCCCAAGTCTTAGACCTTCAGTCCACATCCAGTGGATGGTCCCTCCTTCCATGAATTTGTGATATAAAAAACAATACCTGTAAATTGAGAAAGGGAAGGCAGTTGTAGCAGTTTCTTAAAACTTTACTCCTTCCTTCTGCAGTGATTGCTAGTTCAGCTCACTACAGTGCCTGCACAGTTATAGGCTGGGAAACAGCTCGCCAGCCTGGGGTTTGGGACCTAGCTCTTGAAACACAGCTGAGCTTTAGTTTTTTGCCTGTGTCGCAGCTCCACAGAGACAGTAGCACATGCAGCCTGTGGGTGAATGGAGAAACAAGAGAGTGAGTAGCTAGTGCTGCTGGGACAACAGACATCAGCGTATAATTTCAGTGTGGTTGGTTGATTGCTGCCAGAGAAACTATTGGTATTTCTGAAATGAAGACTAATCAGTTATCCAAAAATTGTTCTAACTTGATGCAATTAAAATAATGCTGCGCTTATTTGAAATATTACAACTTCAGGATAATGGGCAAGCTTCTAATTAGTGCAGAACATACAACATTTTGGAAAAAAACCCTTAGGATTGTTTAGTCAGAATGGTCTAAAGCTCAAAAATAATTGTGAAAAGTGTTTCCTCATGATAGCAGGAAGGCTATTGATACATTCATATTGTAGGAAAGGTGCAGACTAGATGGATTTGAAGTTATCCAAATCTAGATGTACAGTCAGAAATGCTTAGAATTAGACACAGTATGTATGTTTTAAAGCATACAATGCTTTTCTTTTTTGCTAAAAATGCAAATCACAGGAGGATTTCAGAAATCAGGCACCTTGTCTTTCCTTGTAAATCATCTGTAATATTTAATATTCTGATTTCTTGGCTTACCTTACATAATTAGTTCAAAAACCTTTCTGCAAAACACAAAACAAGTTTGCAGTTAGCTCCAATACTTACTGTTGTTGCTGTTCTCATTCATACTGTCTAAACGATCAACATTTCTTTCTGGTTTAGCAGTATTGTAAATGTAAGCTGAGGAAGTTGCCAGCTGGCTTGACCTAGCATTATTAGACTTGAGCTTAGGCTAAAGGTCACAAAAGTTCTTTATGTGAAGCATGTGTGTAAGTGGGAAAGCAGTCCTTTGCTGCAAAAAGGTGGGGGGTTGCAAGCTTTTCCAGCGTGTCCCAGGCCGGAGGATTGGCACAGTGACTGAAAAGGAAGAACAACCCAGATTCCTAAATTCAGCCATATGGTGCCTGCTGCTGTCAGGAAAAGAAAGACAGTTATAGACAATTAATTGCTCTGTATTTTTTAAGCACTAGCTAGTTGTGATGTAATACTATTGGTTTGGATTTTTTTAACCAGTCTATGTATTATCTTTTACTATATTATGTCTAAGTAGAAAAAATTCTGTTCTTGGGATCCTTCAGTTGCTTTTGTCTTCATTGAGAACAATGAAAACTTGGTCTGTTACTGACTGATAGCTGATTTGTTGTTTGTGGAAATATAAAAATCTGGATGAACAGCTTTAGCAGTCCCCTTAAAACAAATGTCAAACCCTGTCCAATGTGCATGGGGGCATTTGTGTCACTCTTAGTTCCGTGTGAATTAGGGTTGCAGGATATTTTTAGGGAGTACTGAGTGGAGGAGCTTAAGACTGTGAATACATTATAGGTGTCTTTTGGTTAACTGAGCATCTAAATCGTAGCAAAAAGAGGTTGACATGGATTAATCTCAAGAGACTGATCCGCACTCCTGCATTTCAGACTGGTGAAACATCATTAAGAGTTCAGGGTCTGACTTCACTGTTGCATTTCAGTCCTTGGTTGTAGGGGAAAGCTTGAAGTGGACTCTACTAACAAGGAAGCAGTGATGGGCTTCCAAGGTGAATGTGTCCAGATTCTCTTGGCCTTCACAGTAGTAAGCTGTTTGTTTGGCCGTGAGAAGTGATGGTAAATGTATGGAAATGGTTGTTTTGTTGGGAAATACTATAGCTATCACAGGAAGAGTTGTCGCAATAAGTTGAGTTTTAGTATGAGCATGTGAAAATAAAGAACAATACTTTCTGGAGGAACTCTTTCCAATGGTAAATGTGCTATGATCATAAGTGAAGCATCGTTTTGTTTTGTTTTGGTTTTTTTTATTTAAAAATCCAATTGACTTCTCAATGACCAAGAGGAACATACAGTGTGTTACCATCTTCTGTATTTGCAATTTGAAAACAACTGAACAAAATTCTGACCTTCCCAACAAAGTGGCTTGAGCACCATTCAGGAGTCACTGTGCAAGTGCTGATACCAGCAACAGATGCAAACCTGCGTAAGCAGCATCTATAGCAAGATGACATTTTTGATTAAGCTGTCTTTTTAATCCTCTTCTGAATGCAACATTATTTAATGTTTCTATTATGGTGATGCTACGAAGACTTAGTTAAGGTAGGATTCTTGTAACTTTGTGCTGCATGGAGATTGCAAGTAGCACAGTATATCAGCTCTGCCGCATAGTTGTTCTCTGCTGCATGTCAGAAGAGGTGCGTAAAGCTGTCTCAAAGTCTTCTTTTCTATGTTGGGATGCTAAATGAGCTGGTTCTGCCTCTTCTGCTGTTACTGACTAGCTCCATTACCCCTCTTCCCTATAAGGCACAGCTAATGAAATACTGCATACACACCCCCTTTTTTTTTCCTCCTTCCAGTTCTGGGGAGAATTCTTACCTTCAGGCTTTGCTAAGATATTAATGTGGAAAGGCAAAATATCTTGTCTTTCTGTTATTCACTTTGTTATTGAAATACTAGAAGTTGCTATGGTTAGAGTCATCAATATTTCCATTATAAATCTTTTTCATAAACTTCTGAAACTGAGCTCAGCTAGTGTAAAACAAACAAAATCTTAAGTGGGGGAAAAACATTTCATGAGCATACTCTTCCCTAATTATGAAATAGGATAGGCTTGTCCAAGATTTGGTTATGCAATTGGGTGGGAAACTTGCTGCAGTTGGGTACTGTAAAATTCTTAATCATTGTAGTTTTCAGGGGGTTTATTTTAATTTATTTTGAAAGTGAAACTTTAAAGAAAAATTAATTATTTATTGATTATGTTAAGAAAGTCTTTTGGAATTCTATTCTTGAAAACGGATAAAGTGAAAATCATTAAAGGGAATCCAGCTGTGACAACTTAATAGGTTGAACTGATTCACTTTCACTTGTTTAATTGTCATGCTGTCCCTTCAGAAGCATTTACAATATCAACTTAATTGCATGTACTTGCTATTTTCTTTTGTTTCAGACACTATCAGTCTGCAAAATGATGATTCCAAGGATTTTCATTTTCTGTAGGAAGCATGAAGATCATGAGCTGAAGTAAAACATTGGCAGAAATTTCTTGAGAATTTTGCCTTTTCTTTTTCTCTTCGAAGGATTATGTTTACAAGAAATTGATACCATCAAGTGACACTTTTGTGAAATAAAGTAATTTAAAAAAAAAAGCTGTATTTATGCTCAGAGAAAACTGGATTAACAATGAGGCCAAAGACTTTTCCTGCTACAACTTATTCTGGAAACAGCAGACAAAGATTACAAGAGATTCGAGAAGGTTTAAAGCAACCATCCAAATCTTCAGGTCAGGGACTACCTATTGGACCAGGCAGTGAAACCTCTCTGGACCCTAAGATTTTAATAGGGAAGGATGCTGCAAGGCAGCAGCAGATGAGACAAACGCCTAAGTTTGGACCGTATCAGAAAGCTCTGCGAGAAATTAGATATTCATTGCTGCCTTTTGCTAATGAGTCGAGCACTACAGCAGCTGTTGAAGTAAACAGGCAGATGCTCCAGGAACTGGTGAATGCTGGTTGCGAACAGGTACGTATGAGTTTGGAGGGGGGATTGTTACTTCCTTCAAAACAAGTTTATACTCAGGATTGAAGAAAGGATTTTGGTGGAAGTTATCAAGCTTTCTGGTTGACAAAATGCACTGATTCTTCTGGCGGTCGTGGTGCTGTATGACTAGAAGAGTAGATGAACTTGCTGTTGAGAGATATGCCTTGTATGGGATTAATTCGTGTTAGAGATGGTCATGGTGTCCTCTAGGAATCTATTATGATTTCTACAGTTGAAGTATAAAGCTGAACAGGGTAGCTTGTCTTTTTTTTTTTTTTCCCTCAATACTAGAACAAGCCTTATTTATGAGTAATAGGGTAGAATTTTGTCTGGCACATCTAAGCACAGTTCACTGTCAGAAGCAAATAGAAGAAAAGACAGAGTCAGTATATGGTCACTTGCTGTTTGTCAGAAGCAGGTAGAACTGGCTGGATGTGCAGCACAGAGCAGCGGTTGGGTGCACACCTTTTCTTCCTTACCTTCTCTGCTTCTATCTAGAGGTGGTAGCCCTGATTTAGGGACTTGGCACAGAAGATGCTTGCTTTTGTCATTCTGAGATTGATGCTAGAATGTATTCTTAATTCAAAGACCATGCACCTGGTGCAGAACATGATCTTTGTGTGTTGAGCTGCATTCATCTTGCATGTGCTTCCAGTGTTGGAATTGGCTTTCACCTCTGTCCAGGAATAGTTCAAAATTTTGCTTTTTAGAGATGAAGTGTGTTTTGGATTCAGATTCTGATTGTTGTAGAAACAACTTTTTTTTTCCCCATGTGATTGAATGGCAGTTGTTGACCAGCTGAAACATTTCCATTTATAGTCCTTGATATAAATTAGAGAGATTTAAAACCAAAGTGCTTTCAGTGGCATTTCCTTGATTTTAAAACTTAACCTCCATTCACTCATGGCAGAAGAGTGTGGGTCTCTTGACTCTCCTAGACCATATTCTGAATCTGTATAGCAAAACTAACAACAGGCATTATTATAAACAATCTGCCTTTCTCTGGAGCTATAGAGATATTAGTTAGTGCTGTTTCTATTCCAAAGAGTTTATGCTGTATGAGATAATCAGTAGATTGCAGATCCAATGAGAAGTGCGGGAGTACAACTAAGCACTTCCTACTCCAGTGAACCAAGATGCTGTACTGAATTAATTACCTGGAGGAACCATGGATTTTCTCTGATCTTAAGCATGCCATGAAAACACTGTTGGTTTTTTTTTTTTAGAACTCTACCCTCTAAATTTCCGTAGCTGTTTAGGATGAGAACACTCCCTGTGTGTATGAGCCAAGGTTAAATGAGCACAGCTGAATTCTGGATTGGAAATGTGCATTTGGTAGATTACATGGACAAATTGTTCACACACAGAACAGCCTTGTTGGACTGAAATCTTGGAAAGTACTTTAAGCACACTACAGCACAGAAATGCTAAGCCAATGTATAAAACAGAAATACCTGAGCACCTGTTAAAATGTCTTGGTATTAAAGGCAGTGTAATGCACTATATATGTAAGGTTTTTAATATCTTTAGCTATTTCGACTTAAACATTCGTACAATGGTATTGCTCCTTATAGAGCACTGAGATTGAGCCTAGTTCTGACTCCTATGTGGAGATTTTTTTGTTACCTCCTTAAATATGGCTTTACGTTTTTGGTGGCGTGTTTTTTTTTTTTTTTTTTTCTTCCCTCCCCTCTCACTGGCTGTGATCCTTCCATCCTCACATTTAGCTTTTCTCCCTAGCTGTGACTTGTTGCCTGGAGATGGCATTATTGAGCCTATCCCTTAGGTGTGTTTGGCATTCAAACCAAAGCATAAGCAGGATCACATTTAGCTAGAGTCCAGATAGGGCTTCCAAAACTGGAGTCTTGTAACTAAAAATGTTGAGTTTCCTAATATGGGTCCAGGCTGGATGAAGGTTGGCTGTCCTAGAGGGTTGTGAATGAATGGAGCTCCTTGAGATGGTGTGAATGGTACCTGGCCCTGGGGATGGAATTGTGTAGGGTGACAGACTTGATTACTACTCTAGATTCTTCCTTTCCTCCTCCTGGTGCCTGGGTTATTTTGAATCAAATGCTGAACTGCTTCAGGGCATGATGTGTAGTAAATCAGGCATCCCAGGCTACCCTGTTCCTGCTTGTGAATCAAAGCCTTTAAATGCCTACAGCATGGACACCTTCTGCAGTCCTGTAGGCAGCTAACAGATCTCTGATTTAAGAGAAATTAAGTCAGCATCAGTTTCTTTGAGCATGGTTTTATTTACCTCTGGACCCAATGCTAGTGTGAGGTTGGTAAATGGTCATTGAAGGTGCCTGCCCCTCCCCAAATGCCAGGACCAAACGTTTAGAGGTTAAGGATTTCAGTCCATTAAATGGTCTATGTGAGCCTTACCCTACAGCTAGCCTGCGGAGTATAAGATCTTACACCTCCTGATCCCACTTCGTGATACAGTAATCAGCTGTTCAACAGCTGCAAGTGTCTTGAAGTTGGCAATTTGTCATAAAAAGCTCTCAGCATGGGTGTTCTAGGAGGTTGTGAAGAATGAATAGATGGCTACAACATTATTCAGTTTGATCTCATGTGAATTCCATTTTCAAGTTGGATTTGGGCTGATGCTTTTTGGTGTTCTAGATGGAACACTGGAAAGTAATCCTAACCTTGTCAGTAATCTGTTCTGGTGGACACCATGCAAGGATCAGGATTCTTCTTCAGTTTCTTTATTGGGTCACAATAAGGATTTCCGGAAGGATGAAGGGGAGCAGTGACAATTAAGAAGGAAGGAGGATAAATTTTAGAGACTGGGGAAAGGATACTTCTATTACTCTTACTAGCTCCACTCATCTAGCATATCTGTAGCATGGTTGGATTTTTAACAACCACCATTTTACATACTACAGGACATGTTGCCTATTAGGTAACATAAAGGTAGGGTTCGTAGCTCCCTGATCGGCTGAACTGACTCTTAAATTTTAAAATTAAATTGGTTTAATTAGATAAAAAGGAAACATCATAACATTTTATTACTTTATTCTTGATATATGAAAGACCCACACAGATAGGAAATCAGTTATAAACTGGTTGATAAACTTAACAAGTATATAAAATGCAGTGTAATTCATGAAGTAAATACAAAATTCTGGTGTCTTTCAGTTACAGTCATCATGGGTGTTACGTGTGAGAACAGGTTTTGGGATTTTTTAAAATTGATTAGGAAGATGCTAGTTCGTTTTAAATGACCCATGTTCTTTCACAAAGATTTCTTTTCAGCTGTTGTGTAGCTTATGATTTTGTAGTGAAATCTGGCCCCCAAAACTTAATGGATACTTTGCTGTTGACCTGAAAGAAGTCAGTATTACACACTCTTTTTTAAGAGATACAAAACAAAATTACACACATAATTAGTCATGATTCTTCTCAAACAAACAAAGTAACTTGTCTGTTGTTTGCTTAAAGTCATCTTTTCAACAGTAATTATTTAGCAAGTTTCAATCAGAAATAATTAGTGCAGCATAAATTGTTTCGAAACTTGTAGGACATGACTGCAAAAGCACTGCTAATACACTGGTTTTTAGTAAATACAACTCCTTGGGCTTGGAAGTGTAACTTGCAGTCACTGCAGCGGGACAAGAGCATGGAGCATGTGTCCTGTGGGCTGGTAAACCACTGGAACCACCTGGGGCAATGGGATGGCATTTGGGGTGTGGTGGTAAATGCAGCTGCTGTTGTGGATTGAATTTTTTCTGATGAATAGATGCAATTGAGCATATGATCAGTGACATTCCAGCAACCTGAATGGGTTGTACTGTACTTACTGTACTTCTTAGATCATAAACAGCCACTGACATTGTAATTTAGAGTGGGCTGTAGCAGCTCTAGATGAACTATAGAATTTTACACACTTGTCGCTTTCCCCCCGCTCCCCCCCACTCAAGCAAACGTCTTTACTTTGATCAAGGGTGCCTTTTCTGGGTGAAGATTTCTAGACATGGTTTGTTTGGGCAGCTGTTTTTAAGAAAAAAATATGTTTTAGGATTTTTTACAGGCTATGTACCTCCATCATGTACTGTACACTGAATAAATGTGAATATGTGAAGCAGAGAAATTCTTATGCTTAATTTTTTCCAGAGACTTTTATAAATATCTCTGTAATAAAACATGCGCACCCCACCTGTGCCAATATCAGAATATTCTAAAGGGGAAGATCTGTCCTTTTGACATTAATTATGGTGTCTTTCAAGGAGCTGGAATGGTGTTTGAGGGTATTATAACGTGACTAAGAATATCAAGCTGACCTTCTTGTCATCTGTCTTACACTGAGTAAATGGAATTCACTTAGTAGAAGGGGGTGTTGGATGGGTTGATTTTTGTTAATTTTTTGGTGTGTGATTTTTTTGTTTGTTTGTTTAATTCTTCATTGCATTCCAGGATTCTTTTGATCTCTTCATCATGGATGACATTTTTTTTATTTAACCCTTTTGGCAAAGGTTCTACCCTGATTCGGGAACTACCTCTCAATTTTGTGAAATTTTGAGACTGGGGAATACAATATTTATCTTAATTTGAACAAATATTTGCACTTCTTTAGGTGATGGAATTTCTGCTATGCCAAATAGAGCTTGGGCAGAAAGTCCTTTTTATGTTTTGCATGTGGAATTAGTATTCTGGTTTTTCTTTTCTATATAGGGGTTTAGGTCATGCTTGTTCACATATAATCCACGTGCTGTTTTGCAGTGTGTTACTGAGCAGTATGACTTTTCATCCTATTGTTGGAACAATGAGAGGAAGCAGATACAGTGCAAAGTTTTGTTTTTGTAACAGGCAATGCAAGGTTGGACTTCTGTTTGTAGTAAAATATCTGTTGTGATACGTTTGTTAAGAGGACAAGTCTAAAAAGACAGCTTGCCTTCAAGGTGAAGGGCAGCAAATTTTGTAATAGCTCTGTGCAAATGGGGAAATTAATTTCATAACATTAGCTTGTTCCATATCAAAATTTTGTCTTTTGAATGGGTAAACTTTACGTGTGTTAAGAATTCTGCTGGCCCAGCTATTTACCAAAACTTACAGAATGAATATCTTAGTTGTCATCTGGGTGTTTTGGGTCCAGATTGTTTTGTTAATGAAAAATGTCTGAAGAATGAGCTCTTACAAGATTGCCTAGGTTATTCTGTGGGACTCATGTTAAAGGTGACGAGAGTCATTACAAGCTATGTTGGAGGTTACAAGGAGAAAAAAGGGGCCTTCAAATGAGGACACTCACTGCTGAATGCAGAAGGATTTTATTTTAGCAGCTGAAGTAGATTTGATAATTCAGGCCAACAGTCTCCTGTGTATTCATTTGCCTCCCTCATTTGAAGGTAAGTTCACTCTGTCTTCTCTTTACTAGCTGTGTTGAGAGCTTGTTTCATAACCTTTTCCTATACCTCTTTCTTTTCTCTCTAACCTCCCTTTTTTGTTTCAACTTTTTTCTCATTTCTGAGAAGTTTCCAGTATCATCCAGTGTTCTCCCATCAAGGCATGCAAGGCAATGTATTTTCCCACCAATACACCTGAAGTTAGCCTCTTAAGTCACTTCAGTTTTTAGCTGCTTTAGGAAAAAAAATGAGTTATAGCTTTCAAGGGGCTGAAAGCAAGAGTGCCCCTGAGCCCATACCTGCTGACACCTCTCTCTTCCATCCTGTTTCTCTTGTCTCCAGGCTTCCTATGTTGCTGTCACTTCTTGATGACACTCTCTTGGTGAACATACTTAAATCCTCCATGTCATGGTGCAGTTCCTGCAGTATATTTGAGCAGGTGCTCTTGGATTTGTTCTGTGTGAGTGTGGCTTAGAGTATGCTCTTGTCCTGCTGAAGAAAGAAAAATAATTTTGTCTTTTCCCTTGTGTTTTCATAGTTGTAGAAATATCCCTTGGCAGGAGTAGGTGATTGCATGTGCTCCTTCACATGACAAGATGTGGCTTCTTGGCAGCTGGACAGTAATGCAGCACTGAACAATACTGCAGTATGTTTTAAACTCTGCCCTTTATTCTTGTTAGTCTCCTTTCTTCTTTAGTGAACTACAGAATAAATTGCATCTTGGTTGTAGGCTTATGTTTGATCTGACAGAGCAGGAATCAGATGCCAGACTTCAACTGTAGATAAATGTGAATCTTGAGTTATGTTAAACTAATGCTTCCCTATTCCTCATGTCAGATAATCATTCTAGAAGCTTGTGAGTGAATATAAAAGTCTAAAATTATGTATTGCTGTAACAGGGTGCAGGATTAACTTGCATTGGATACATTAATTTATTAAAATTTAATTGCCAGGAGAAGGTTGAACTATAGATTTTTTTTTTTTTTTATAAAAAACAAAATGGGTTCATCACAATCACTAAAAATTCTGTATAAATGTTTTCTTCAGTCTCTGAATAAAAAAGCCCTTATGACCAAAAGTGAAGATTGCCATTAATATAACAGGAAGTTGATATCACAATAGTAGTAGGGTGTAACTGTTCCTTTTGCATTTTTTTTTTGTTCTCAGACTAAATCTCTGCTGTTCTTTTCAGCTTGTATCTGAGAGGAACCAATATGATTTTATGCAGAGACTGAAGAATAGTATCTCTGCACATGGGGGTGGAGTGGTTTTTTTGGTTGTATTTGTGTTTTGGGTTTTTTTCTCAAATTGAACGATGCTTTTAAATTTGGAGATTTCAGTCAAAGGACTGGATGCAAGGCTTTTGCATGCTACAGTCTTTAGAGATAATCCAAGATGTGCATTTAGAACTAATTAAATTCAACCTAGGAATGTTTTTCTTATAGTTGCTAAACTAAATAAAGGATTATGTTGAAGCTGCTAACTGAATATCAGTAGAATGCAAATAAAAGTCCATGACTACTTCTCATGTGATATACAGGTATGTGCCATACCTGTGTGCAGTGATCTTTTATTTCCTAAAGCATGGCCAAATACATAGAGGAATTTACGATGGCAGTCCTTTTTTCCTCACTTTTTTTTTTTTCTTGCTGTACCCACAGGAAAAATTATTTTGCAGACATTTTGAAATGAGTTGATCATCAGAACTGAAATTAAGTTAACAGGAAGAAAAAAAAAATGGGGGAATTTCATCTGTACTCTGTGTAGAAATACTGTCACTAGATATGTGAGTTTATAGTAATTCAAATTACAAGAGTGTAGCCAGGCATTCAATTACATAATATAATCTGATAAACTGAAGGGAACTAAGCTACTTTTTCTTTCATTTTATTTATAAAATATAATTGCCAGATACTCTCATATTTGCCCAGGGACAGAATGAAGTTACTGTGACTGCATTTTTTGAAAGCATGGTAGTATTACAACTGTGTGTCTGTTTTCTGGAAGTATTCAAGATGTCGGCTGAATTCCTACAAGACCCCTGTTGGAAGGAGAAACAGTGACCCGTGTGGTCATGCCCAGGAGATGGGGACTGAGGATCACACATACCACTGTTGCTCTGAAGGTGAATGGTGGTGTGCTACAAAATGCAGCAGAAGTGCTTTTTGGTTGTGAGGTTGATCATGTCACTCCCAAGCAGACCGCAGCTTGTTGGTGCTCCCTTGGGCACAGTGTTCAAATCCTGCTCAGCAGCTGCTTGTGGTGGTGGTGACTCCTACAGAATGTCCACATCCCATGTGCATTGTCTGTGTATCCCCCCAACCTACCATAAATCAGGCTCCAGTACATACAGTCTCTGTTCCTTGGGTACTGGCTGTCTCTGTGACTTGCGAATGCATGTACGCAATGCTATCTAAAATAGACAAGGAGAGACGTTAGAGACCTTCAAGTTGAGTTTTCTTGGTGATGGCAGCTGCTGTTTTTATTGGGTATGTCCATTAATTCCCCACCGTTGCCTCTTTTTGTTAAGTGAGATTTAAAAAAAACAACTGGGCAGGCCCAGGTTTTCCTTTATTTGATTTAGGAAACAATTCTGGCTGGATTGCAAGCTGCCTCACTATGGATATATCTACTCTAGAGCAGATGTTTTACAGTCAAGTACTGATGGAACAAACGCAGTTTGCACTAGTAAAATCAAGGAGGGACAGACAGTCTGTCTATTTATTTAAAGCTACAGATGTTTATGTTATTTTGGGCCTTATCCTTATATGTCACATATACAGCATGTGAAATACATTCCACTTTCTCACCCTTTCTGCTTATGTTCATTACATAATTGTGAGTGTAGCTTAGACCTGGCATTTTTATATTCCTTGGAGCTGGGGCTTAGAGTGGAAAATGCTGGTCTTTATTTCTAGGTTTTAATCATTCCCTAGCTTTTTGGAAAAAAAATAAATTTAAAAACGCCTCTGATTACCAAAATAGAGACTGAAGTTGCTGTGGCATTGTGGTCTTTGGTGTTATCCTACCATAGCAGCAGGAGATTCGTATCGTCCAGGTTTGAGAGGGATCCCAATTTCCCATCTTCAGAAGATGCTTAAATAAAAGCCTGGTGAAAGTCAATCAGTCAAACTTTTGCTGTCTGCCTGCTCTACACATCTGCTGCTGGTCACTCAAAATACTGTTGCTGCTGGAATATTTTCAACTTCATGTTACTTGGCAGCTGATCTGTTTTCCCTGATACCATGTGGCCTCTGCTGAGGTGGTTCTGTCAGCTCTGATACTGATGAGGTCACCCAGCTATGGTTGCAGCACAGCAAAACTGGTTTTGTTCTGATGGTCTTGTCCTGCCATCTGGACTGTCACTGGCAGTTCACAAGAAACTTCTCATATACAGACTGACATAGAAATTCGGTTTCACTCAAGAGCTGCATGTGTGCATATATGTATTATGACAACTGCAGTGTTTGTATGGTATCAGCTGTTTGCGAAGAACTTAATCCATAGGATTTGGTATGGCACTGAAGTTTTCTTTTTCAGTCTAAGTAAACAAGATTCTAATGTTTGAGGCTGTGTTCTGCTTCCCTGCAGTGTAAGAGATGGATTTTTCCCAATGAGAAACTTGTGCTCTTCATTTTAACTGAATCCAAGCAATTAAAAATATTTCCCCAGGGAGGCGAAGGATGAAGAGAACAGGAGAGGATATGAAATACTTAAAAAAATAATATCTAGGTCAGTTAATTTTCAGGAGGCTGAAGCCAAAGAACACCACGTACCCATAACTTTGTGAATCAGGTAACGGTTATGGCAGGGACAGCATGTTCTGTGCTGCTTTGTCTTTAATTGTTATCAGCGTAGATGTGCGTATGTGAAACTGTTACTGCAACACATATTGTCTTCCACACCTTTAGAGAAATATAAACTCAATACAAATGTTGAGATTTAAATGTAGATTGCTCAGATGAGCAAGCATTTTGCAACTGCTTTCTATATTCTTTGTTACTCTGATGCATGATTTGGAAATTATGAATTTCACCCAAAGCATGCAAAGATGCAGCGTATAACTCCTCACATACATAAAATGCTAGAAGGAAGACTGCTGAAACTAGGTGATAATATAGTTAAGTTCTTGCCCTTGAAAGCAATTGACTTCAGTAGAACAGCAAGCAGTGTAACATTACTCCTCCGTATGTCTTTATATGGTTAGGTTTGGATTTTATCCACCATTTATGAATCTGTTGGATGTGGGTTATTTCAAAACAGAAGAAAATGTTAGCACAGACTCGGCTGCTCTGCAGCTTTCTTTTCTCCCTGTTCGTTTTGTTCTTCCACTGTTTCAACTCTTAAATATCTTCAAGGCTCTTAAAGTCTATATCTTCCTTTCCCTGTTGCCCTGTTGTGCTGGGTTTTTTGCTGCATTGGTTTGAATGACTAGTATTCAACACCTACATGCTTTTTATCCACGTGCCTCTGAATACCCTAAAATATTTTTTATTACATTTATTTACATTTTTATATATATATATAAAATTGCAAATTATTAAGAAAGAACTCTTATAAAAGTCTTCAACCTTATTTTTGAGATTTGGTGTGACATCTTAAAGAATTATAAATGCAACTGTAATGTGACTTTGACAGCACACCCCATATATTTTCATTTCTGCATCTTCCATTCAGTGTCAGGACTTTATCATATGTGCTTAAACTAGCCGCCTGTTCCATTCATGCTTTTCTTCCATCTTTGCCACAATCACAGTGTTCATTCCACCCTCCTGCCAGATGTCAGCCTAATAAAGATGCATAAAATCTAATTTAATCAATGTAGCTGGAACCTTGGTAATACTATTATGTGCAGGGTATCCTGGTTTACAAAAACAGAAGAAAATCTGATTGTCCCAATTAAAAATATAAAAAGTTGTGGCCATGTGACAGAGATCTTTGAATCATGACAAATCCATTCCATATTGGGCTATTTTTGTCCTGGCTCCAAATAAGCGCTGAATAATTTTCTCAAGACATGCATTCCACCTTGCTGGAGCCTTATTTTTCTGATTGTCCAGCACAGTTTCTTGAACGTGCTTTTAGATGATCCCCGATTGCCTGTGTAATGTGCGCTGCCCAGACATGGTAGCAAGAGCTGGCTGTGTGCTGGAGCAGGGTGGAATTCCTCTTTTTCTTTCAAGTGATCCAGCAGTTGCCATGCTGGAAACTCACTTTTTTCTCCTTGGTGTGATAGTTTCTTGCACCTTGGCCATTCCTCCCATTCTGAAAATCTTTTTATTATGTTCTTTAATGCAAGCACTAAGTTCGAGTGCTTTCTTGAAGGTGTTTTATGAAGAAGCTGTGAAACCTGTATTCCAGTCATGCAAATGGTGGAGAGATGTTGTTGGTGCAGTGTTGAACACTGCAAATCGAAGACCTAGAACCTAGGAGTTTACAAGTGTGCAAAAATCATAAGTTTCTGCTAGGGCACGTGGCGAGCCAGCTCCCCATACTACAAAAGCAGGACCTCATTGGGAAGTGCCAGCAAATTCAAAAGCAAGCCACAAGAATTTTCGTTTGTGTTGGTGTGCCTCCCCCTACCCCCATCTCTGTTTACTGAGAAGCGAACCTTCAGGGGTTTTACCCACATGAAAGTAACCTAGAAAAAGTATTTTTCGGTACTACTTTGGTGCTGTAAAACCTTCTGTAACAAATCAGTTCCACTTTTCCTGGAACTTCCCTGTGGTTCATAAGCATTAGAAACTGCTGGAGGTTGAGAACTTGCTGCTGCAGGCCCTGCCCTGCACTTAGGCAGAAGTGGGTGCTCAGATTTACTGCCAGGGAGAAGCTGTTGCGTCCTGAGCGTGCAACACCTCTGTTCAGGAGGCAAAGAGGTCTGAGCTGCAGCACAGTCTGTGGCAGAGCTGGGGTGTTGGAGGCAGAGCTGCCTTCTCCCGCATTCCTGGGTAGGTCAGAACGTCCTGCTGCGTGTTCAGCATCTCCAGGAACGCTGTATCGGGCAAATAGCAGTGCTATGTGTTTAACAGCATTCCTGGTCTTTTTGCAAAGAGCCATTTTCTTTCTCTTGCCTCGTGGAGGAGGGTTTGTGCTTCCAAGCTCACCACTGTCTGCTGGAGTTTGAACTCAGTCATCACTCTGCCCTACTGCATAAAACTTTCTTCTCTTCCTCTCTCCCATTACCCTGAAATAGGACCATTGCCCAGCACTAGGCAAAACCCTGAGTCTAACTAGCAGGGCATCATCAACCCTTCTTGCACACAAGCTTTTGAGCCCATGAATTTGGGGAAAACCCTGCCACTAAATCACAGATTTGATTTGTTTTGCCATGTTCATAGTTTTGTGGTTTCCCAGTCTGGGAAGAGGCTCACTGGAAGTAATTTTTACTTCTTCCTTTCCCCCTGCCCACCTCCCCCATGCCCACTTTTTTTTTTTTTTTATTTGACTCTCAGATCATGACAGCTAATGGGTAGAGGAGGTATTGCTAATGTTTAAACTCGACAGGAGAGTGATAACTGACAGTCACGATGGCAAATGGGATGTGAAAGAAGGATGCAGCCTCTGCTAAAAAGCAAGAACTGGATGTGTGAGCAGGAAGGATGATGTTTGCTATTTACTTGGGGCGAAGGGCAGTTGGGTCACAGAGTGCCCAGTTCAGCCATTAGTAGCAAACTTGTTGTTTTAACTGGACAAACATTAGTTTTAATGAAGTACTGGCCTTGAAAACTGGATGTAGTTTTTTAAGATGAAAATCGTAATTATGCACACTGAAGTGCTGTTATGGTCTCTCAGGTCCCAAACCTCCTGCACAACCGAAGCCAGTGCATGTTCGGTGAGGGCTCGTGCTCGGGTGTTGGGAGAGTCCTTTTCTTCAGTTCTGCAGTGTAGAAGAAACAGCAGCCTGAGCCAGAGCTGCTCCCAGCACACCAGGGCAAGCAGCGTGGGGTTCCCAGCAGTGCCCCCACAGTGAGTGACTGCTGCTTGCTCTAGCTGGCAGGCACTGCAGAGGAGGAGAGGCGTCTTCCCCACCTTCCCAGCCAGAATATAAAAGCTCCAGGTTGCCTTGATTTCCTCCTCCCCACTTCTCTCTTTTTAGTGTTTTCTGTGTGCTTGCTGTCTAAAGTCATGCTTAACCCCTTATCCTGCCCACATGCTCAGCTCATAAGGCTTAATTGCTTTTTATACTTTTAAGTAACACCATCCTCTGTTCTAAATGCCTGGCTTCTATGCTTTTTGTGATGGCTGTTCTTGCTTTTTGGAAAATAAAGGATTTGCTTTTCATGTAAAAATAGCTTTATTATTTCCATACGCGAGTAGCAATTGAGACAGGCATATTTCCAGGTCAGCCTGGAGATGGGGCTGGATAGTGAAACCCTGTGTTCCAAAAATGGGCTGGAACCAGCAACAGTTCTTGGTGTGCTGAGCAAAGTTAACTGGCTTGGGGAGAAGTGGGATCCCTTTTTTGGGTGCACATGCAATGTGCTGGTGGTGTTCTGCTCTGGAGGCAAGCCAAGCATTGACATAATGAGCACTTTACTCTGTTAAGTACTTATGTTAGCTTTACAGTTTTCTCATAATCACATTCTTCTGGTAATTGTAGGCATGGGTTTTGAATAAAAGATTACAAAAGAAAGTTTCTTAGGGCATAGTCTATAACTACAAGTGCTTAGAGTATCTGAGTAGAAGGGATGTTTGCAGGAGCAGTCTGTATTATTCCACAAGATTGTGCTCAGTTGGGTACTGAGTAAATAAACAGTAAATGTGCAAATCTTGGATAATGTTGCGCTATGCTTGTTTAGATAGTCCAGCTGTACTTTGGATTTTGTTCTCTGTGGTAGCTGTCTTGTGAATCTTCTGGCTCATTGCCATGTATTTCTACATTTATATGAACATGATGTGGATCTTTTTCATCTTCATATTTTGCTAGTTCATATTTTAACTTCCTTCAGGAATATTTTAGAGGTCTCTTCAAGGCTTTTAAAAACTAGTCAGCTTGAATTTTCCCTCTATCTTCACAAAAGTCACTACAGAAGTAAGGAAAAAGCACAGAAAGGGAATTACAGGCAGCATTAAAAATGTTCCTTCAGAACAGAAAAGCAGATTTAACATGAATTAAAAACTCAGCTCTGTTTCAGAGTTGCAAAACCTCTTTTATTCACCAGAGAACTGTTAAAGCTAGTCATTTTTGGCATAGTATGGGTCAGGGAAGCGTGACAAAGTGCAGTGGAATGCACTGAGCTGCGATCCAGCTTGTAGTGGTATATGACTTTAGTGTATGAAGCATTGCAGGAAGCATTGGGGAGGGTAGTGGGGAGGCCTTTTCATCAGCTACTGAGTAGCAGTGTTCTCCTTTCTCAGACCCCACCTGCAACAACAGAGGGTCCCTTGGATGATTGGGTCAGAAGACAGAACATGAGGAGCGTGCACAATTTGTATGTGGTAGAACTTGACTCTGTTCTCTGAGCACCACTGTGCAGAATGCAGTGAGATGAGAAAGTCGGGAAGAGTAGTGTGTCTGGGATTGCAGATGGACTGTGTGTACCTAGACTGGGACTGTATCTCCAGCCCCACCATGCTGGAAGATGAAGAATCTTGGGCTGAAATTCCGTCCTCATTGAAATCAGCAGTAAAATTCCTATTGGTTTCATCAGGCCAGAGCTTTGCTGCTTATTTTGAGCAGTAAAAGAGTCCTCCTGTTCTACCAGTACACACACATGCTAAGTCCATTTACTTAGACTTAGGTTTTGGCACAGATTTTGGCCTTAAATGGAAATCTGTTCAAATCAATTTAATATCGGTAGCTTGGATTTCAGATTACATGGATGGTTAAACCCAGCTATATGTGATAATTAATAACTATTTAAGATATTCCTGTAATTTGAAGAGTACTTGGTATTTTCCTTCCTTCTTCTCTAAATTACAATCGTGGTGTCCACAGAGTTTTCCAAGCATTTGTAATGACATTATAAGAAAACATGATGGTACCTTTCCTGGCAGAATAGGATCCTTGGTCTATGACCTGCGTGTTAGAAACTCGGAAAATCTTGGTGTGGTATGGATTGTGTTACCAGTCTAAATTGCTAACAAGAGTTTTACTGTTTACCTTGGGTTTCACATTTGCGTTGCTCCGTTACAGCAATAATCAAATACAAAGCCACTGTTATATTGGCATTTCAGTAAAGCTGTGTGGTGCAAAATCATTGCAAAAAATGAGGTCTCTACCCAGAAGACATTACAACCTGAATTGATGCTCCTAGGATAGGGATGGAGGAAGGTTGCAGCACAGAGACGATAAAAGGATAATGATATTTGGTGGTTTTATTGTTTGCATAGATATCTCTGCCATTCTTATTGTCTGCTGACTTAATGTTCTTCAAGAGGAGAGCTTGAGGTTATATTGAAAAAGTGAGTAAATGTTCAGAGCAGGAGTGTATGAGTAGTCAGATGGTGGGATGTCCCAGTCCATATGCTTCAGGTTAGAAAAGTTGCTTGGCAGCAACTTAGATAGCAGCATTGTAAAGCTCATTTGTCATTTAGGATATAGATCCTATTTAAGAGGTAGGCTGTCAAATTATTACAGATAAGGTACTTCTACTCTAGGTTCTTAGCTCTACTGTTTTGCAGAGACGAGCTGAAAGTTGAAAACTGACTACTAGAATTGATATATAAGAATCATTATAGTCATTCAAGTAATGGGTTGCATATGGAACTACTTTGACTGTATTACTGTTTTCTTTGCATGGCAGTACTTTGGATAGTTCCAACATCTCAGTTATTGCATGTTCTGGAACATAAATCCTACAAATTTCAGTTGTGGAAAAAAATTGCCCAAATTCAGGTTTTCAGACATAATTCTATATATGTGTATATATATCTACATGTGTACGCATGTAGATATATATATATACACATACTTCTAAGCTTGCTTATCATTGGCCTCTGTGGTTAGTTTCTGAAGGTGGTGGCAGATACTGGAAAACTTGATTAAAAATAATTAATTATAATGTCAACAGTTTTAAAAGCTGATAGATGCCTTGGGGGGAAAAGGAATAGGCAGTTGCAGTACTTGTAACAGAAGGTGAATGCTGACATTGGAAGCAGAGTGTCTCTGAACACTGCTGCTCAGGAGTCACTGCATCTGTAATTCTGCATCTCACAGCATTATGCAAGACTGTGCACACAGACAGGAGCCCAAGATGCACACACAGTAGGAAAGATGCACATACAGTGAAGAAAGAGCGTTTCTCTGGAGCTATAGAAATTACTCAAAGACGACCACTTGGAGCTTACTGGTATAGTGTGAACTCAATCATCAAAATACAGGGACCATCTCTGTGTATCATTACCATGGAGGTTTAGCTTTGTTTTGGGCTTGGCATGCTCAAAGAGTATGAACACAGATCTTCTCAGGAACCTGCAGTGCAGTGTGATGCAATGACATCTGTTTACCAGTACCTGGCAACATGCACACAGGTTAGAAACCAGTAGGAGCACTGTCTCCACCCAATTCTCGTAGGGGAAATAGAGGAACTTGGAACTTGATTGCCTAACCAGACATATATCATTACCTTTGGCAGATTTATTGAACAGGTGCATAGACACTATATTTTTTTTTTTTTACTTTATCCTGAAATGGAGTCATTCACCACTGCACTACTGTACGTTGTTGAGTCTTAGTTTCTGAGACTCTGTATTATGAAGCTTCCCTTTCATGCTACGTAATGTTGTGCTTGTTACTGCTAGTGTTATCCCATCAAAGCACAGGCCAGGTTTCATTCTGCATCTGAAATATTCAAGAAGAATTTTACCCAGTGTGATTTTGCTGTAGACCTCACTTTTAAGAACATGTTTTCTTAAGGAAGAAAAGTGATTACTTGTCTCTTACTGGTTTCTTAATATTTTGCACCTTTAAAGATCTCAGAAGAAACATTGCTGTCTTTGAATAGTATTCATGCAACTGAGCATGTGCAATAATGCAATAATAATAATAAAGCCTGAAAAACAATTGCCAGTTCTTCTATCAGGTGACGTGGGTTGAGAGCATTGGAAAACAACACTCTCCTAGAAGTCTGAATAAAGGCTTGAAGGAGGGAGGTGAGGAACATTGATCTACTGCCAGGATTACTGTGAACTACAGAGAGTGAGTGTCAAAGTTTCTTCATCTGCCTTCTCAAGCATCCTCATTAGACTTCAGTGGATGGAGCAAGGATGAGTGGAGTCATGTCCTCTGCTCCACTTTCCTCCCTCTCCTTTGTTTCAGTCTAATCAAGTTCAGACTTCTTTAGAGTTCAAAATACTGTATTTTCCTAAGAAATGTAGTCATGGAATAGGTCCAGTATCTTCTAGAGTCCATGTTACAGGGTTTTTATTGGCTTAATACAGTGAGATATTTTTTTTCTTCCTCCTGTGGTTTAAAATTACTTGTCTAACATGTTGATTTATAGCCTGTCATGTAAGACTGCTTCCCCTTGGCTATATCTTTTTAAGATGATCAGATGTATTTCTGAAAAATGTCCTGTTGTTGCTTTGAAATATTAGGTGATAACTGCACAAGTAAGAGAGGGATTAGCTTGTTAAACCTAATATGACACCAACACACAAAATACTGCAATTAAAAACTTAAGGCAGCAGAAAGAAAGAAAAAAAAAAACACACAAAAAAAACCCACAAAACCCCTTATGGTCTGACAGGCATATTGCATTCACCTGGTGAGTTTGTAGGTTGGTGTGATGTGAAGGAAGGAGAGGAGACTCCCGGGCTGGGGTTCTGGGGGAGCAGCTTTTGATGGCACAGAGCTGCCCGTCTTCCCACTCATTCCTGCCCGGTTCATTCCCGCAGGCTGTGCCAGCACAGTGTGGGGCTGAGCAGTGACTGATCAGGGAACTGATCCAGGTTAAAAATAACTTCTGGGGGATGGTGGGAGGGACATGAACACAACTGGGGGGGTACGGCAGGGAGGCACAGAAAGGAGCAGAGAAGTTGAGAGCAGTGGCAGCTGCCTTGGCTGTCAACCACCATCAGAGGAAATGCCGAGAGAAAGCTCAGCCTGTGCTCACGTGCTCTCCTCCTTCCAGCTGTGCTCCAGAGATGGCCATCTGCTCAGTGCTGTCTCTTCTTACTCCTTCTCTCACCCTCATCTTACTGCCCCAGCTGAGCTGTGGCTGGAGTTAACCCTAGCTCACGTGGGTCAAAATGAGATGAGTTAGCTTCAACAGATAAAGCAGAGGTCTGTGCTAACCCAGCTCTGGCGACAGCCGGACCACAGTGTGGTCAGGCAAGAGGGAGGCAGTGACAGGCAGCCAGGAACAAGGTGGAAGTAGTTTTCTGCTGATACACTTGCAGCTGGAAGATAATACGTGAATGCTAAGTTATGGATGCTGAAAGTAGTGATATGGTCATTTTTCATATTGCTGTGGCTGATTTAATTTCTGGCTAATGGCAGGTTTGTGAGGAGATGCTGATGTTAAGGGGGTGGCATTGAGGATGATCTTGCAAGAGGATTTATTTTCTTACAACGACCTAAAACACATATTACAGTCTTTGCACGTAAATGGAGCGGAGCAAGAAAGATGCCTCCTCAGTACTCTGTGTCTTGACTATCAAAGTGTGCCTGTTGGCTGGTAGCCAACAGAAATAACATTAAGGTGAACTGAGTAATATCAGATTTAAAAAGGACAATTTGAGAGAGGTATTGTGGAAACCTAGAAATAAATGTATTTATACTTTCAAAAGATACTTTAGAAAATAATTACACAATAAAAGCAAAGCCAGATGACTGTATTCCTTTCCATTTTTCTGTTCAATATTGTATAATATTTCTCCCTCTACTCTTCTGTGTTGAACTGGACTTGGGTGTCTGCTTACAAGGTTCCTCTGGGACATCAAATAAAGTGTGTGTTACCAACCAGCTTTATTTTTATTTATTTGTTTGTTTGTTTTTACACTTCTCTATTCTCACTAAGCACAGAAAAGGAGCAGTTGTGTGAAGCATTACCATGCAGCAAAAGCAGTATTACATTTTCTTCCAGCTTCTGGTCAGTTCTGGGGACACTGGTGGGCATTTCTCCCTCCCCCCAGTAGCTCCTGAGCTGAGGAAGATGCAGCTGCTCTCTTGGAGGAATTGTTTACCTCTCCGTGGAATCTTGTCCCGGTCAGCTATGTGCTAAGAATGTGAATAATTTTGCTGCGGCTGCTTTACATGTAAAAAGCCTGACCTTAAGATATTTTATCCAGCTGGGTTTTTCTCTTTCCCTTTTTCTTTTTTGCCTCTAGCACTGGTAGAGTTGAGAGTTTTGTCTTGCAACTGCAGAAAGCTGCAGTGACTAGCAGTTGTATAAAGCATTTAGTACAAAGGGATATTTTTGTAGTCTTAAAAATCAAGTGGCAGTCAGTGGTGTTTAGCAATTCTTATTTTTGGATGTGTGGTGATAGATGTGTATTTGATAGAGTTAATGAAGCTAAGCACTTCATGGAGACTTCTGGAAAATGTCTAATGAGATCCTAGTGTTGCAGAGTTTGAGTATATTTTGTTACAAGGTTGAGCATATTGGTTTTAAAATGTTAAAAGCAGAATGCCTTTTTTATATTTTTGAATGAGAATTAAAAAAAAAAAAAAACAAAAGCTAACATTACAATTAATCATAAAATTAAAATATGCCAACAATTTTTAAAAAAATAATTATGTAAAAGTTCCACATCTTCCTACTCTTTGAACAATAAATATGCCAAGTTGCCTTGCCCAGCACACTTGCATTCTGCATATGTGTGTGTGTGTCTGTACTGAAAAATATTAGGAATCTCAAGATACAACCCAGATGTTTCTTCAGTCATGTGAGATGTGCTGTGTTGAACTGTGAGGCTGAGATAGAAGTAGCCTTCATTTGTCTCACAATGGAGCTATATTTCTCGGATATATTTTTTTTTTCTTACTGACTGTGCATTACTGCTTGATGTCAGTCGGGGTCCCATTGTGGTATAAGTCCTCAAAGGAGAGAACAGTTCAGTGGTAAAGCATTCCAAGCAGATATCCTAGTTTTATAGTTCTATTAAAATACTCCCCAAAGAAAAATTAGGGGGAGCAAAACTCTCCTAAACTTCTAAAGGCCATGTTTGGAAAATTATGTTAATATTTGACCTTGAATATGAATGGGCAACTTACTTACTCTGTCTTTACTTGAATTTTTCTTGCCTTGGAGAAGACACTTGAACAACACTTGAAAGTTCTAGTGGTTTAAAACTTAAAAAATCCAATGTAGTAAGTTACAAGAAAAGGAGGGGAAAGGAGTGCCACTCTTTAAATGTTAAAATCTTAGGAAGTATAAGACGACTTGTAATTCCTTAAGTAGGCAGCACTCAGTAAAAACGACAGAGGCACCTTTAACAGGAATAGATGGAAAAATTCAATTTGTAGAGTTGGATATGGAAAAATGCAATAAACAGTCTAAAGCATTGCAAATTTGAAGCACCATGTGACTTTCTGGGGAACAGCTGACTTTGGCAGACCAAGAAGCTCTTCCAATCTTTGACACAATTCTTTACTGTGCTTTGGGCCTTTATTCCTGGACAACAAACCCTGTAACTCATCTTGCTGAGTCTGAATGCTCAGTGTACAAGTCCCTTGTATCCGGTTTGGCTAAGAAATCATTTTCAAGCTCTGTGAATATTTGTAAAAATCCTTTTATACATAACTCAGTATGTATGTATCTTTATAGTAGGAGGAAGAGCAATGGGAAGCACTCATGCTAGTATATATGGCCACTGAAAATAAATGCTTTAATACACAAATAGCATTATTGTAAATGTAATGCTAGCAAAATGCATTTCTGGCTAACGCATGAGCAGTAAAATTAGCAAACACATCACTTGCTGCTAATGAACAGGAATAAGCTCATCATGAAACCTTCACTGAACTGCTATTCTATCCAGCTTGATTTACTTGCCCTGATAGAGTAAGAAGCTGCTGTATCAAAAAAAAAAAAAAAAAAAAGGAGGGGGTTAAGGGAAGGGATGTGGGTGCTAGTAGGAAGGAGTCATGCTCTTATTCTGACAGCTCAGTATGTGAAAGACAGGTCTGGAGGAGAACAAGGATGACCTGCTGCTCTAACAGCAAATGTGTCCTGTCTACTAATAAGTGTGAAATACTAGGACTGCAAAACATCCTACCTAAGAACAAACCTGATTCCAAGAGAATACTTGAAAGAGTTTAAATAATGCTTTATTTAAATGGCAGATGGCCTTTGCACAGCCAAGTGTCACTTTTACTAGAACTGCCATCTTAATATTAAGATGCATTATGTCAGGAGTAGGTTGTTTTTTGGTTTCGTTTTTTAAGATTGCACACCTTGAGTGTAGGGACACTCACTTGGACCCCCAGAGTACAGAGCAGCAGATGCCATTTTTTATTGATGGCTGCATTTCATACATGAGGATCCTGGTACTCAACTGGAAATGAAGCTATACTGGAGTGCCTTTCTTAAGAAACAACAGTGCTGTTCTGCAGTGTGGTGCACCTTTCCTTCAAGGTTGAGTCCAATTCTACCTCAACTTAGAAGATGCCTTCTGTGCAAGGCTGTTTACTGTTTTCTACATGCGTTGAGAGTTTGTGAGTTTTCAGGGGAATCAACAAATTTCTCAAAGCAACTTGTTAAGATTCTTTTCCCCAGGAATTTGTATTGGTTATCTGCTGGGTGCTGCAGTGTTTATTAATATACTCAAATTGGCTTTTTATACTTATATTGGTATTAATGTCAGCACTGTTGGCCAAATTTGCATGTTTCATTAGGCTCAGTCAGATAAGGGCAGAAGCATAGAGTAAGGAGGAATTAATCTGGGTGAAGTCTGCTCGTTCTCTTGGGTGGAAGAATTTTCTGACTGCATTGGTGAAATGCACAGCACCTCTCCTGCTCTCCTAGTGATTTCAATACACTTTATAAAGAAGTAATAGGAAAGCACTTCCTGTTCTTGTCTTTCCAAGCTGAATTCTGTCTTTAAATTGAGTTTCTTGATCCATTTGATTGAGTTTCATGATTCATTATTGCTTTCTGGATGCAAACCATACCAATCCAGAGAAAGGTTTCAAACCAAATGGTGACTGAATATTTGAAAGGTCTTGCTGCCTGTGTATCTTTCTCATAAAGTCTGTAACACAATTGTCAACAAATAGCTTTTGGCAAACCCTACTACTCAGTGCTGCTGCTGAAAGGATTTGATACTCTTTGCAGTAACTCAACTGCTTCACTGTTAGGATAAAGAAAGTAGAAGACTGGGAGATGGGAGGTGTTGCACTGAAGACTTGAACAACTTGGAATCAAAATACAGAAACTTGGTAACAAGCTCTCCACTGGCATGGACTTCTCTGCTGTGTAGAAAGGATTTGATTTGGAGCATCAGGTGGATGACTCTTATTCTTTGAGTTACACTTGTAAGCTTCAGAGTTCACCCAGTGTTGGGCTTGGTATGAAAAAGGGGATGGCATGTTTGGTAACACCTCTAGTTATCAAAAAATGTGAACAGGAACCTGGAAGGGGTTTTCAGTGAACATCACAGGAAGATCATGATGCCTGTTGGTTTGGGACAACTCAGTTGCTTATACTTAAATTTGTTTTCTAATTGATCTCTGTCTCCTTTTCTTCAGAGTTCAAAAGCTATTGCAGGATGTTATGTTACCTTTGTAATATTAAAACATTGATGAATAGTACTGTGGCTTGCCCTGGCTTCACTTGTAGGAACAGGAGAAACTCTTAAGTGTCACAGGTTAATAAGAAAATCAGAATAGTTTGTGTTGGAAGAGACCTTAAAGATCATCTAGTTCCAACCCCCCACCATGGGCAGGGACACCTTCCACTAGACCACGTTGCTCAAAGCCCCGTCCAACCTGGCCTTGAACCCTTCCAGGGAGGGGGCAGCCACAGCTTCTCTGGGCACCCTGTGCCAGTGTCTCACCACTCTCACCATAAAGAGTCTCTTTTCTTATACCTAATATAAATTTACCCTCTTTCAGTTTAAAGCCATTACCCCTCATGCAATCACTACATGCCCTTGCAAAATGTACCTCCCCATCTCTCCTGTAGGCCCCCTTTAGGTACCGGAAAGCTGCTATAAGGTTTCCCCGGAGCCTTCTCTTCTCCAGGCTCTCAACCCCAACTCTCAGCATGTCTTCATAGGATAGATGCTCCAGCCCCCTGTTCATCTTTGTGGCCTCCTCTGGACCTGCTCAAGCAAGTCCATGTCCTTCTTATGTTGGGGGCCCCAGAGCTGGACAGAGTAGTCCAGGTGGGAGGTCTCACCAGAGCAGAGTAGAGGGACAGAATCACCTCCCTTGACCTGCTGGTCACGCTTCTCTTGATGCAGCCCAGGACACGGTTGGCTTTCTGGGCTGCGAGCACACATTGCTGGCTCATAGTCAGTTTTCCGTCCACTAATACCCACAAGTTCTTCTCCGCAGGGCTGCTCTCAATCTACTCATCGCCCAGCCTGTATTTGTGCTTAGGGTTGCCTCAACCCATGCGCAGGACCTTGCATTTGGCCTTGTAGAACTTACTGAGGTTTACACAGGCCCACCTCTCAAGCTTGTCAAGGTCCCTCTGGATGGCAGTGCAAGGCATATGGCTGAGGCATTGTGTGACAGGGTATGGGTCACTGCAGTGGCTGCCAGACAGGAGCCAGGAGTGAACTAGAGCCGAGGTTGAACCCGCTGCAGAACCTGCTGCAGACTGTGTCCAGAGGGTGGGAAATTCCCTGTTCCTGTAACCTAAGTGAGGGGATTTCAGGGAAGTAAAATAGCACCTTTGTAAAGGAGCTCTCTACATATTTGCATGTGTGTGCATGTGCATTCGCACATTCATGAAGTAAGCAAAGCTCTTCTATGCTGGTCTGTAACATAAACCTGCCAGTGCAGTAATTTATAAATGCTGTTTATATAACATGATTTGGCCTCAGTGTAAGATTTCTGAATTAGCATATAATAGTGCTCCTAGTTTGAGTTCCCTCTGCTCCAGTGCTGATGAAAGATTAGGAGAGATTTGTACAGCTTTCTGTCTGTTGATGCACCCACGGTGGGTCTTTTGGTCAGACTGAGCTCTGAATAGTTTAAATAGCTCTCCAGTGAGCAGACTTAGAGTAACAAGGAACAGTTATGGCTGTATATACAATTGTTTGTTCTGTTTTAAATTGGAAATCCTTTTTAGAATAGGATTCTTCCCTTGTCTTTGTGTAGAGCTCAACGCATGCAGAAGGCTTTGGTTGCCATCACAGTAGAAAGGATATGCAGGTAGGAGATCCCTCAAGCAATGAAGATGTACAAATACACACTTTCCACACTCCTTTATTTTACCATTAATGCAAACCTGGCCTGTGATTTTTGCTATATAGATAGTCCTAGAGTACTACATGTGTTCAGAACTGAATGCTGTGTGATTGCTCCTTACACTTCTGTTCTGATGTGGGATCTGAAGCAAGGTGTGTGTTTTCCAGAATGGGGACTTTCTGTACTCAGGGAGATATTACTGCAGCCTGTTAGTGTTGGCCAAGTTTGACTGCTAAATCAGGAGCCTGTGCTCCTTCAAAAAGTTGGGGGAAAGAGTGGTGCCTTCTGAAGGGTGCTTTCAGAAAAAGTCATTAGGCAGCAAGTTACCATGTGTCTTGGGTGCTAACAGTGTCACTCCACCACATAGCTAGGGAAACTAGGCTTCTACTGCCAGTTCTTCAGCCACAGATGTGCTTTTTCCAAGGCCAGGCCAGACAGGGAGAACAGGCTCTTTGTCACTGTTCCTCAGTTCTGTCCGTTCAGCTGCCGCTGTGATGGGATGCACTGCACTCTGCTCCCCATCCTCTCATGCCTGTGTCCTGGTTGGGCCAGAGAAGCTCAGCTCTGTTCTTGCTTCCCAGCCTATTTGGAAGAAAGGAGAAAAAAAAAAAAAAGTGGTATTCATGATGGCTTCTGATTATTTTCATTCCTTTTCCATTATTCTTGTTACTGTCTTGGCCCTTCTTTCCTTGCCTGTCTGTAATTGTTCTTTCATGATGCTTGAGCTTCATGCAGAGTGCAAGTTTGTTGCCTTGGTCAGGACCTCTTCCAGCTTCCTGCAGGCCTTCCCCTTACCAAATCCTTTCCAGAGTGCCTAACATGCTTCCAGAAATGCTAAAATAAATGTATATGTAAATATATATAAAGGAATTACTGCCTGACTGGTGATACAAATAAGAGCTTTATTTCTTCATGGAAGAAGGTGTCATGTCTTTTTTAATATATTGCTTTCAAAGGGCTCACAGGCTTACTTGAAATTAGATTAATTTCAACAAAATCACATACACAGACATGCACACATATAATATCTACATGCTTGTTTGTATGTACACATGTACTCTCTGAGACATTAACAGGAGTTGTTTGATTAAGTGTTCTGATTGGATTTAAAAATTGACATGGAAGTACATGTGTGGTTTTTTTTCTTTAAACAGATTGCATCTCTTGAATCAGAGCTTCTTGAAGTGTTTACATACATGCTCTTTGTCTGGAGATGCCTTATTATAAATATTCCCTTCATTTTACAAACATTTGTTTGAAAATATTCAGAGCAGCCATGCGTGGTTTGTTTCCACATGTCTTAGCTTTGGGACCCTAGATTGGCTTCTAGCCTGAAGTTTGTATCTCTCCTTTTCATTCAAAGAGCCATATTTGAACAACTCGTGGAACACAAGGACTGTAGTATAAAATGGCAGGCATCTTCCATGAAACACCCATGGCCAAACAGTGTGTCTTACAAGGAGCTGTGGTGTGGGAATGTATTATATGAGTTCAGTTAAAAGAAAAAAAAAAAAAAGTTATATACTGCTACTTGATAGAAATTGCATAGTGTTAAAAATTATTTTGATGTAACTGGTGCCTTTTGAAACACCTGCTAAGGAGCTATATCATATTTGCAGTTACTGTTCTCAGCTCTTATTTTTTTCTCTCTTGCCCTTTCCAATTGTTTGAAGGTGTTACGGTGGTTGTTCTTTATAAGCACCTTGCTGCTAAGTCTATAGAGTTTTTTTTACTTTTCTTGTAAGAATTTAAATAGCTTTGATTAGTCACGAACTTAAGGAAAAGCAGTGGGGAAAAAACAGTAGAGAAACGTCATGATGGACCTTTTATTTTGATTTTTTTTTCCTGATATCTGTGAGAGAGCTTTGTATTAGCTCTAGAGCTAGTAAAATAGAAAAACTAGCATGATAAATTTCAAATGGTTTTATTTGTCTGTTTAATTTGTTTGCTTATTAATCATCCAGAACTGTTTTAAATCGGAAAAGATACTGGAAACATTTTTAACGGCTACAATCTTGATCATCAGAAGATGCTTCTCAATCTAGTTACTTTTGTTTTATTTTGCCTTCCATAGCTATAGGAAATATGCCATGTCCTGTGGTTTAGAGGATTAAGGTAATCTTATTTCAGGGTTGGTTTCTGGTGTAGCGATACGAGGGTTTCTATCATGGGACCCAGGAGAGGTGACACTTTAGCTCTCCACCATCTTTTTGCCTACTACTCCAAGTTGAGTATTTTGGGATTGACTTAATTACCTCACTTTAATAAGTTGTCATACTGCCATAAACACAACAATAGCAGGACCCTGTTGTACTGGATGCTTCACAAACACAGAATAGTAAATACACCTGGGTGACTGTCTAAATAAAGACTAAAAGTTTGAAGGTAAGCAGAATGAGCAGTAGCATAGCTGGGAATGTCATGTTAGTTTTATTTTTATTTGTTTTTCTTCTGATAGGATGTTTACCAGAGCACTGTACCATTTCCAAAATCCTCACTTTATCTTTTGGGCATACGCCCTTTATTATTAGTTCTTCAAATATCCCTTGAAAATATTATATAAAACCCTTCTGGCTAAAGTTGTTTCTTACCTGTAATTCCCATTCCTCATTTACAGTCAGTTATTTATTTTTTTCATATGTGGATGTGACTTAGTGACTCTTACATTTCACCACCTATCCATATTCTATTAATAAGTCTGATATTTAAAAACAAACAAACAAACAAACAAACGGGAGGAAGCACTCTGACAGTGTGAAGTGGGAATGCAATGTCAGTTCAAAACAGGGCTGGAGCATCTGCCCAAAATAATAGATGACCTTAAGGACTGGAGTGCTACCAGAACTGTAAATGTATTCAGGAGCACAAAGGGTAGAAATCCCGCAATCTAGGACTAAAAGCCAGGATTAAAGCCCCAAACTCGGACTTCCTCTGCTGAAATCAACAA
Organism: Tyto alba; assembly: GCF_018691265.1. Lineage (NCBI taxonomy): Eukaryota > Metazoa > Chordata > Aves > Strigiformes > Tytonidae > Tyto > Tyto alba. Next base: position 19,750,805 of record NW_024881282.1, on the reverse strand, counting down.
AGAAAAGGAATGACTTTACCACAAGGATAACTTTTCCACCACTGTTTGCACATCATTAAGAACGGTGTGTGCAGCTCTTATCAAAACCATCTTTCTGATGGTTCCTGATGGTCATCTCGTCTTATCAAAACTGATCTTTCCTGATAAAGTGATGGGCTACTAGAGTGATAAAGAGAAGAAGAGGCTGTTTTACAAGAGAAAATTAAAAGAATATTGTTTGTTTAGCCCAGGAGGCCAAGCTGTAAGCATCCCTTAGGATGGAGGATGTTTGAGGCAGAGGGAATAAACTGACCCTGCATAATTTAGGCTGAAAGTAAGAGGGAGGTTTATCACTGCCAAAGCAGTATAGCTTTGGAGGAGCTTTGTAACAGGAGCTGTGGGGGCCGAAGACTCTTAACTAGCCATGGGGTAGTTCTTCATTAGTTTCTGAATGGGTTATGTGCTTTATGAACAGACTGTGATCCTGTGGGCAAACAAATGGGCAGTCAGTAAGTTTCTGCCAGTGTTGATTTCCTCCTGCTTTTTTAATATGCTAGAACTGAAGAGAACTAATGATTCTCAGGATAGCTTCTTCATTATGTGGCTAGAATATTTTAATCAGATTATAGTTAGGCATGGGACTTTGTGGGCAAAATTCAGCCTCTCGTGTTAGCAACCTGAAGACAGGAAAAACAGAAGTACAGTTCAAAATTGGATGAAGCGTCTGACTAGAGAATAATTATATATAGAAAATATTACAGAATAAGTTTCTCTGTTCTGTGTGGCTGCAGAAATCCTGACAGAGCATATTGTACACACTGTTTCCTGATTTTCTTAGGTTTTATATGTTTAAAATCATGAATGAAAGTTCCTACAATGGTGGGCTATTGCAGAAAGGTTTGTAATCAATTCTGGATCATCTCTTCTGGCATGAGCTTTAGTTTCTTCCCTTCCACAGGGAACCTGTATCTGTTTCCTGCATCTGTTGCCCATCCTTCTTTGTGAATGGAAAGCAAGTAATTAATTTTTGTTGTTGTTAGCAATTAATTACCCTTGCCAAATCTTGGAGGACCTATTGTCTCCTTCAGACACAATGTTCTTGGGAAAAAGTCTTACTTATTGTAACCTCTTGTGCAATCTTCACTTGGATGATAAATACATCTTGGCAACGAGGAGCTTTCTGAATGAAAAATGTTGCTGGACAACCCTGTAGTACAGCAAGAACGCAAGCCTCTGCCAATGCTGGTGGAGTACAGCCAGGCAGGAGGGTAAAATGGGGAAAGCCTTTCACATTGCCTACAGAGCACAGAGTGAGATGAAGTCTGTATATGCACACATCCAAATATCTGTTTACCATCAAACAAGGATTTTCCCTGTTGAGCATCTGAGCTTAAAGGTGGCCTTCCTTCTAGCAAAGTCTTTAAATCTGTTGGAAAGCTGCCTTCTACCAGCACAAGACTGGGGAAATAACAGAGAGTGTGTTGACCCTGCAGCTGTCTGGTTTGGGTAGCCCACTGTAGGAACTAGCTGGGAAACACCCCCTCTTCATTTTTCTCCATGAACCCACAGATTTGGGATCCTGCAGAGTTGCCTCAATCTGCTTTGTGGTTCATGGCCTGACTTTGGTTTTCAGTTACATCTGTCCAGAGCCACAGCTAACCACTGAAACCTCATTTTAATATTGCAGCTGTAACATTAATTACAAAATTATTAGTGCTAATTGTAAAAGCACATTTTCCCCTTGTACCTTTTCACCTTTACTTTTTCTGTTTTATTTTTTCACCAACAGCTAGTGATGTCTGGAAGCAAAAAGGTGCATAAAAGCCCTGTGCAGAGAGATGTTTGAATCCTCAGAAGGGAATACACAGAATGCAAAGAATGACTTGGGGCCGGGACCGCGCTGTTCCCTTGTGGTTTATGTGCGCGCTGCCAGTGGCTTGTGTTTCTCCTTGCAGCCTGACAGCTGGCGGTGGGGTTAGCAGAGCGCAGCCAGCAGCCAGGTTTCTCAAACTGTACTGCGGCTGACAGCGTTTGGCTTGGAGAAAGGGAAGCGATCCGAAGTGGAGGGCCTGATGCAATGTACCTTGCAGTTAGTGGAAATCTTTGTTGACCTCAGTGGGAGCTGGATTTGATCCTATGCCTGCGTGAATGTTTTGGTGTTGGATACGGCTCCAAGTGGATTTTTTTTCATGTCTCATTTCTGGTCTATTTTCCCTTCTCTTTCCAAAATGTACTTACCTTAGAGCGGTGGAAAATCAAGACAGCTCTATCTGTGTCAGTGTAGATGTGCGCTTCTATCCTAGCCCATTGTCTGTCTTCTTGTTTCTCTAGCCCTTCTACTGTCTACAGTACCAGTTTGCAAGATTTTGGCATTGATTTCTCTCCTTGAGCCATTCTGCTACTTCTCACAAACACCTTCCCTCTCATTTAAGCCTCTTCTCTCCAACAGTTGTAATTACTGACACTGCCTAATTGATCTTCTGCCCTTCTTCCCATCCCTCAAAACAGTCCTTACACTGATTCCCAGCAAGTGCAGCGCAGGCTCTGGCACCAGCAGGCAGGCAGCTTCCCCTTCAGCAGGCTCCTGGAGGCCAGCCCTTCGCTGCCTCCTCCCAGCCACGCTCCCTCGCTCAGCAGCGCTCAGGGCTGGGTTGCATATAGGAAGGAGAGGGCCACCACGGCCCGTTAGCCATCCGCCGCCTCAGGCACGGAGCACACCCTCAGTGAGCCTCAGCTGTGCATCAGCTTGACCCCCATCCCTAACAAAAAGGTGCTGGAACGAGAGGAGCCCTTTTCAGGTGGCTGCCAGAGAAGAGAGAGCTGTAGGCATGAAGGAAGGCGATGGGAAAAGCAATGCAGAGGAGGCCGAAGGCCAGCTATAACAGTGCTGAAGCTTCTTGTTGCCCTCCATTCTCCTGAAGTATCTCATGCCTCCAGAGGGATTTGTCTCCTGGATGGAGAATTATGGTTATATGTGATCTGTCTCTGAGAAAAACCCTTTCCTTTTGTATGTGGAATGATTATTTTTTGTTTGTCATTCTCCATTTGCTTAGAGATGACACGAGGCTTCTATGAACCAACATCAGAAACAGGGGCTATTTGTGTCTCATGATAGCTATGGGGGAAAGGGCCAAAGCCATGGGATGGCGTACAAGGGAATCACAGGTGTTCTTTTGAACCACAAAAAAACTTACTTCATTTTTTCCAGCAGTAATGTTAATGCTAAGCAAACAGGGTATGTAATGAGGAAACCCTTTGGAGGGTGGGAGCTGACCTAATGAAAGATGAGAGGCAGTGAGCTGGAGCACAGGGCTGCTGCAGCACTGGGCTTGCGGGGGTGAGAATGCCAGTGACACATTTGCCGATCCCAAGATCTTGCTGCACCTCTTAGGTTATTGTGTAGTCCACAGTGAAACGTGTTGGGCTTTTTTCCTTCCATTATTCTCACTGAAGTTTAAATATGAATCCCCTAACATATCTGCTGAAGGTAGAACATACAGCTTCAAATAGACCAGTGTAATTTGCTTTTCTGACATAGGCAATGGCAAAAGAGGATAAAGTAGTGCCACAGTGTAGGGGGTGGAAGGATTGTTGTTTTAAGAAATGATTTCCCTGTGCTGGTGATAAAAAGCTAATGTATTTTAGCCCCTTTGAATGGCATACAGCCAACACTGCCAGGAGAGAGAGAAATGGATTATATGGGCTGTTTTATTAATCATTAAGATAATTGTTTACCAAGCATTTATTCTCTTGGTACTCCACTGCAGACAAAACCAAAAAAAACCCAACATCCAAGCCAGCCCAAATGTGTATGGAGCACATTTGATTTAGGAAACTTTAAGACTTGTGATCTAAGGCTAGATCCAGTTGGTGTGAATGGGCAGAGTGTGTTACCAGCCCTGTAGAACTGGGCTGTAAAGCCCAGAGTCCCTGGATGATGAGAATGCTGAGTGCTAGGATGTGAATTTGCTAATACTTTAGAAATGCATCCAGAATAAGAAAAAGAGGAAAAAAAATATTGTGGGAAATTCTTTCCTTCATACATAATAGTTTTCTGTTGATTTAAAATTGCCCTTAGTAATGTGTTGATGCCAGTGAAATATTTCAGCTATAGGAAATGTGAAACCAACTACTGCCTTTCTATGAATTATGAGTCATAAATTGAATGAAAAATATTTAAACTTGCTATAACTATTCCCCAAGCAGAACCTCTGAGTAATGGAGAAAATGCTGCCATTTTGGGGGGAGTAGGAGGGGACTGAGCTAAGCAAATCAAAATGCCAAGTGCCAGCGTGTGGCTCTGTGCTAAGTGTGAATTAGTGTCATCTGAGATGATCCTCCCTTGCTAAGTAAACAATTAACAAGTATGTTACATGTACTTGCAGTTCAGCTGAGCAAAGTTGCTCTTTTCTTCAGATGGTACAAGAAAGGGGTATACGTGTTGGGGCTACCTGACAGCTAGCCAGCGCGCAGAACTGACTGGTGGGAGAGTGGTGTGTTTGTGCCAACCCAGCCATCTCATCTGCAGCTGATAAGCCAAGCCAGGAAGGCACAAACTCCATCTGATTCAGTGCTCAGTGGGCAGGTTGTGATGACAGAATTCCCCTAAAAATGGCAGTAAAGTGGCGAGATAATAGGATGCTGACATTTGCAGGCAAGTCCTTGATGGTAACATTCATTTCGTCCAACTTTAGCCTTCTAAGAGCTAGGAGTCCTGTTCAAATTAGTCCTCTAATCTTCTCTTACCAAAAGCCAGTTTACCTCCTGCTATATCTATTTTATGAATAGCCTTTTGGAGGTGGTTATAGAAGGGTTCTTAGCAACTACTTTTGACAAGGTATCAAACTTTTTGATGGGTGAAGTTCAGCGAGTTGAATTCAGCATTAAAGCTCTGGATTTCAGTCTGTCCATTTCAGAAAAGACCACGCAGCCTTGTGAAGATTTGTGAATTTTGCGTTGCAACAAGAGGCTAAAGTCGTTGTTGAAAGGTATTCTATATACCTGAGTTATAAGTAAAAGCGTAAACGAACTGCAGGAGAGTGTGACTTGCTGGCCATGGAGCAGGGGATGCTAACTGTGGTTGTGATAGTTTAGAGCATTCGTATTTGCCCCAGTTTTAGTTTTCAGGTTGTGTGTCTCACACCCATATTAACTTCTCAGTGATGGATGTGTGCCCAATAAAATACAGCTAAAAAGACTGACAATGTGACATGTAGTTTGGTGTGCCTAGTCATTTTGCAAAGAGATAGTGACTGATGTCCCAGCTGTACTGCAAATGACAGTCTTTCTTTCCTATTGACTCTAGTCAACAGAAATCAACCCCCACCTAATTAGCTTCTTGTGGCATCTGTGAAAGGGTAAAGCTGCTTTTACTGTGTTCAGGTGTGACTGAGACACATGCTCTCAAATACCAAAAGCTAAATATTTCATTCTATTTCATCCTTTGTTGAACTATGCTGCCTTTTCCAGACCTGATTCAAAGTTTATTTTAAGGAACCTTAAAGTATGCATTTTAATTTGATGACACTTTAATTGCCAGAGTCCAAGTAGGCTATGTTTTTTGTTATTTTCTTCTTTTAATTTTTGAGTTGTATAAGGCATGCAAATGTTTTCAGAGTATGAGTCCGTTTGGCTTTAGGCAGCTGTGATCTGGTGTGAATTACAAAATGTTTCTATAAATGTAAGAACACTTACTGCTTTCTAGCCTGCAGTACAGTGCTTGGGTTTTGTCTCAGTGTGATTCAATTCTTGTTTGCTTTACACAGGAGATGGCTGTCCGAGCACTGAAGCAGACGGGTAGCAGAAGTATTGAAGCAGCTCTAGAGTATATCAGTAAGATGAGCTACTTGGATCCTAGAAATGAACAGATAGTACGTGTAATTAAGCAGACCTCACCAGGTAAGCATGAAGTTTGTTTTGTTTTTTTTTTTTTAAATTTTGTTCTTTCTTGCAGTAAGCTAGTTTTTAAAGTAGACTTGTTGCTGGGGAGTAGCGAATTGGTAGTATTCAATAGTAGTCTTGCAGGAGACAGTGAAGTGAACACCTTACAATGTGAGCTGGACTGGAAGCGAAATACAACTCACCTGCTTCGCAAGAGTTGTCCATGTGCACATTCATAGTCCACCTTCTTAAACAGAAATCTGTTTATCGTTCGGTGCAAGAAAGCTCAGTCATCTCAAGTTTACCGTGAGGTAAAAGCTTTTGCATAGGTAATTGCTATGGAGTTGTGAGATAGCTCACTTCCCAGGAATTCATTCATGGTAACGGCCTTGTAAGTACACTGCAGGAATAGCTTGGGCCAAGATAGCAGAAGCTTTTCCACTCATCCCTGCTAGTCTGCTTCAGCTCTGTTTCATGTAAATTAGCGCGTTGGAGGATTTGGGCCCTGCATATGCCTCATCAGCAAATGTCAGACCACAGCTGACAAAAGGCCTTGCACGAGTTGTTTCCATTCAGATATTAGCACTTAGAGCACTGCAGAATGCTTTTGATCTGGGATCAGGATACACTGTGGTTTTTATAGAGTTTGTTACTTTTACCTTCTTCCAATTTCAAAAATTGGCCAAGCAGACAAATAACCATCCTCTGACTGGCTGAACCTGTGTAATCACACAGTAGTGTTACATGCTGCAGAGGGATTAGTGAGTGAAGGGTCGAGCGGAGTGGGGAGCTGTTGTCAGGGGCCTGTTTCACTGGACAAGGAACTTCACTTGTGTCAGTGGCAACATTCAGATTTAAAATGTCTTGTCTGTGTTGGACTAGTTGAAGCTAACAAATCCATTCAGTTAATCTCATTACAGTAGTATGGATCTCTAAGTGTGGTCATAAATTGAGTTTACTGAGTGCAAGTGATTTCCACATGACAAATTCTTCTTGGCCATCTCGGCAGCGCCTTCCTTCTCACCTCTTGATCAAATTGAAGATCTTTGTTGGGAAGAGTGTTAAATTTGGTGTAGCTGTTAAGAAAGGCACATCCAAAGATGAGAAAATCTGAGGAAGTGAAAGCACATTCAGTTTACAAAGAGAAATCCCTGGACAGGAAGGGGGTCTTCAGTAAAGCCACTTGTTTCCTGGGAACCCTGAGGGTAGCCACACATAGGGAAGACAGAAATGAGAAAGGAACTAATTTTCCAGGTGGTCACTCTTAGGAATGGAGCTTCAGATGTGGTGGGAAAGGGTGATGGTTTTCTGAAAGGAACAGCTCAGCTGCCCTTTCTGTCAGCCTTAGAACGTCCTGTTTTAGTATTTGGGGGAATTCTGGAAAACCCTAAGAAAACATTTCCAAGAGTGTTACCCTGCAGGATGAGCTCTGACCTAATACATGCACAAATGTGGCCTCAGCTGGGTCTTAAGGAAAATTTAAAATAACTGACAGAATTACTGAACTGTATTTTGCTTTATATTATAAAGGCTTTATTCTTTAAAGTGAAAGAACACACTCAGTCTTAAAGAGCATACATTTCCTCTGAAAGGGTTGAAAAATCTAGGCTAACATTTTTATTACTCACTTGTCTTTCATTTGCATTTGGTTTTGCTTTCTTAACATTCCAATGCATACAGCTGTTTTGAATACTTAACCTTTTGAGCTGAAGATCCACCTTTGCTTTCAGGATACACAGAATGCAAAACTTAAATATTATGCAATTGATTTTTGCCTGTCTGAGGTGCTGCAAAATCATACTGATTTTTTTGGTCTGGTATTGTTTGTGCCAGGATAGCATAGGTCTCTAGTTCATTAGGAAGCATGTAATGCTACTTTTCATTTGCAGTTTGAGAATTTAAATCTTCTGAGTTTGAATTCCATATATTGGTGTATGGATATAGATTTTCAAGTTATTTATTTTTGTCCTGCTTTAACTTCAGTAGTAAAGCTAACAAGAGTTTCGGCGTATCGGCAAGACTCAAAACTTAACAGATACTACTGTGCCACAGAGAGTTACATATAAAAACAGATGAACCCATGAGTATAGTTGATTAATCTTAAGAATGCACTCTGATCTAAAACTTTCACAGGCAAGAGACAATCATAACAGTTACCATGTTGGATAGGAATGCATGGGGGAAAAAAAAAATAATCTACAACTACCACGTTTGGTATCTCCACAAATCCAAATACTCCTCCATCAGACCAGAACGGACTTACTGGTACACAAAACTAGGAGTGGCCATCATAGCTCTCTTGACATCAGCAAGATTCCTTGCACAGTTGAAGTATGTGTCCCAAAGGAGGACAGTTATTGCTGCTACTTTCCTTCACGGCCTCAGATAGGGAAAAAAAAAGTTGGTTTGCCCCTGAGGCTCAGCATGAATCCTATTGACAGATGACAAATGGGTCTTTTGGCTGCCTCCCACCTCCAGGCCAGAGCAGCCACTCCTTAGGATGCTTTGGGTTGCCACAGCCACATCAGTGCATCTCACTGTGTCCCTACAAATGAGCTATCAGGGAGTGCTGTTACAAGTACTCAGTAAGCATGGCCTTGTGTTACCGTAGGAAAAGGAACTGCTGATTATAGATTTCACTTTAAAGAACACTGATTATTTGTCCAACTTGATTCCATTTCAAAACATTGTTTATGAAAGTGTCATTTAGTGTGGGGGCAGCCTCTCCAGTGTGCAGAAATGGTGCACAGACCTGTCTTAACGTGGACATCCCTGTGTGTCTGAATATAGCAGGGCTTGTGTGTCAAGGTGAGGAGTCAACAGCTATGCTCAGGTGTGCTGTATCTGGCCCAGCTGGGACATGCGGTAATGCAAATAATCGGAAAAGCTTGCAATCCAGTGTTCAAGCCTGTTTGCTCAATGTGACTATCCTTACAGACCTTGTGAAGTCAAGATTTCAAAAGGAAATTGTTTAGGCATAAATGAGCCAAGTCTTGTGATTTGTGAAAGGTAAAGAACCAGAAGGGGAACAAAAAAAATAACCACAGTACAGAGTCGCCCCTTGTCTTTAGCACTGCCAGTGCTCTATACACCTGCAATTTGTCCTCAGATCAAAGAACTGATGAAAAGTGCCATTAACACTTCCAGTGTAGGAATGCTGCTATCTTGTCTCTGCACATTCTTCAAGCTAAGATTAACATGTTGACACCCTGAAAGATTTGCCTTCCAAACAGATGGAAGATGAGTAATATGAGGCGATACTCTGTGTCCAACATATTAGAAAGAATACAGGACGGACTATATGATGCTTTGTTGTAAATGGAGGAGAGGGAAACAAGGATTTTTGAGGAGAATGGTAGAACAGAGAGATGTAAACAGATCCCCAGCATGAGCAGTGAGCTCAGTGTACAGAAGATGTGGACCATGTGATGACCTAGTAGCTTATAGTAATGTTGACTTTAAGTTGTACTGACAGTTTTTCCGGGAGCTTTTTTTCTCCTGTTGGTGCTGTACTTAACCCCCTGCTCTGTAGCTTCCTCCTGTCTGTGAGTAATGACTGGTAATACTGGTCCAGCTTTAAAAATGAGGCTGTAGTGTAATCTGATGATTTAATAGTTAAGGAATTTGTGCTTCTATTTTCATGGTTTGATAGGACTCCCTGATGATTCCTGGCATGAGTAGTGTTGTGAGCCAGTAGCTTGTTATCAGTAGTAATACTTGGCACCTATAACTTTAAATGTTCAGAGTGCTTAATTTAGATTTTGGAAGGTGTTTTTATAACACATACGCCCTACGCAGTGTGTGTGTATGTCTGTATGTATAGATGGATGAGTAATGCAAAGTAATTGGTTCACCTGAATTGTTTCCTAACATTCTTCTGTGTTCTTTTTATAAAGGAAAGGGTATTGTGCCAAATAATATAACCCGCAGGCCAAGCTTTGAAGGATCAAACGAATCTTTTCCATCCTACCATCAAATCAGTAATGCAGCCTATGAAGGGACAGGCTTTGGAGCAGAAGGTGCAAATATGCTTACAGAAGTTCCAAGGCCATACATGGACTATTTAATGTCTACTTCACAGTCTACAGCTATGAACGCTCCTGTACAGCGACCCTCTGGAGTAGGCACTCACAGCACACCAACAAGCCATCAGCAGAAAACATATCCTGCAAATATTGAGTCTTCTGTGATTAATTATCCAGTGGCTAATCACAGCAGTCAAGCCTTGCAGCTGCAGGCATCCCATGGCTCCAACAGCCAGCATTACAGTAGGCAGCACATGATGGTGCAAGGGGAACCTATGGGGTATGGTGTTCAACGGAGTCCATCCTTCCAAAACAAGATGCAGCAGGAAGGAGGTTACACCAATCTCCCAAATAAAGGGGCAGTTGTTCAGAATAATTCTGGTCATGCATTTCAGCAGGCACCAGCAAGCCTGTATATATCACATTCTCACCACAAACAGACAAGTCCTTCTTCTCATCAAATTCATGTGATATCCAGAGGTCCAGCCTTTGCTAATGATTTTTCAGACAGTCCACCACAAAATCTATTAACTCCATCTAGAAATAGCCTAAACATGGACCTCTATGACATGAATAATCCTCAAGTTCAGCAGTGGCAGGCAGCAACACCATCACGCCGAGATTCTTTACAAAATCCAGGAATAGAAGCGTCTCCACGGCAACACGTATCCTTCAGACCAGATGCCACAGTGCCGAGCAGAACAAACTCCTTTAACAGCCACCAGCAACAGCCGCAAGTGACAGTGTCCATGAGACAGGTTCCTCCAGGAAAACCTGATCCTTCAATTACATCTCCAAATACGATCACAGCAGTCACATCTGCTCACATTCTCCAGCCAGTGAAAAGCATGCGAGTGATGAGACCTGAGCCTCAGACTGCAGTGGGACCTTCCCACCCTGGTTGGTTACCTGCGCAGGCACCGGCTGTGGACGGCTTGGAGATCATCGAGCAGCACGTACCACCTGTTGGAGCAGCTAATGCCTATCAGCTAGATGTGGATTACAGTAACCAGGAACTGCGGTGTCCACCACCGCCGTATCCCAAGCATCTGTTACTTCCCGGTAGCTCTGAGCAGTTTGATATCAACTGCTTATGCATGGGCGTAGAGCAGACCCTCCGTGTAGTCCCCAGTTCAACGTGCAATAAGGCCGAGGAGACCAGTGAGCGAAATGATAAAAGCGGCAAGAACGCTAAGGCTGAAAAACCCAGCAAGGATAAAAAGCAGATTCAGACATCTCCAGTGCCTGTGCGGAAAAATGGCAAAGATGAGGAAAAACGAGAATCCCGAATAAAGAGCTACTCACCTTTTGCCTTCAAGTTCTACATGGAGCAACATGTAGAAAATGTCATAAAGACTTACCAGCAGAAAATTAACAGAAGATTACAATTGGAGCAAGAAATGGCTAAAGTAATTCTTCTTGTTTTGTTATAATAAAAGCTAATGGGGTCAAATTGATTATTAGTACTTTAATCAGTCAAAAAATTTATAAAGGCAGACTTGACTGGAAGTAGAAGGTATCCAACACCTCCCTATACCAGATTTTCACTTAGAAGCATGGAGGCAGGTCTGAGAGGCTGTTTGAAAAACCTGAGATGTAAAGTAATATACCTTCATGCCAGAAAAGTAAAATGAAGCAATATTCCCTGTAGTAGGAGAGTGTTAGGTTTGCTTAGGCAAGAACTCAGAAGCCAGATTTGAGGCTGAAATAACCCTGGCGATATTTTGGGAACTCTTTGAAAACTCTGAAAAAGGTTTTCCCTTTGCTCTAGTTCTTCCTGGTCCATGATAGCCACTCACTCACCAAAGCCATGGTTCAGCTTGGCAGTATATTCACTTTGCCATATTTTCAGATGAATATGTAATACTTGACTGGAAGTTGTCTGTTGATCACATGTAAGTAATATCATGCAAGTAATCATATCTTGGCCAGCTTGAACTGATCTTGGGATCCTTGCTGGAACGTGTTCTAGATGCAGGTCTCAGGGAGGGTGCACTTTGAGTGGGAGAGCTGCTTTCATGCCTAATTGTAGCTCTCAAACCTAAGCTGATTCAGTGACAGGGCTGCTTAAAACAAAGCTGCCAACATCTGCTGGGTGCTCTGGCAGTTTTGGTTTTAATTTTCAAATGTGGAAGAGGTTTTTTTTTTACCAGGCATGACTAGAATATGACTAGTCTACTTTTGTATTTAAGGATAAACTCTAAGGAAAGCTATTATTAACGCATAATGGATAATAATTAACTACTCAGTCTTCCTTAGCACAGTCAGTTTCCAGAGCCAATTAATTTGATGCTCACATTGCTCCAGAAAACTCAGCTGTTTGTTTGTTAAGGTTAAAATCAAACAAATACACTTCTAAAATCAACAAGGTCAACATTTTAGTAACAGTTAATAGTTTGTCCTCACTGCAAGTATAGAGCATGTTGCATTGCTTGGATTTAGGGAATATTTTCCTGAGATTGAGATAGGGAATGACCTCTAGAGAAGTAAAACAGCAGCTAATTGTGTTAGTTCTCTTCTGACTCTTCAGCTTTCCCTCACTTCATAACTCAGAGATAATTCAGCTGTAAACAAAGCCAACTCCTTCCCCTAGCAACCTCATCACTGGCTGGAATAGTACGCTCCAGAGATTTTGGCTATCTGAATATCACATTATTCTAGAATTAACCAAGAACACAACATACTAATTATTTTACCTTAAAACAATAAACACTTCCTTTATTATGGATGGATGTACTTGCCTTACATTTTAAAAACAGTATTACTTGTTTTGATTTGGCTGTTGTCTTCAGTCTGAAAATTCATCCTACCTGTTCTGCAAGTTTCTGCAGACCTCTTCCATGTTTCATTTGTACAGATTTAATTTTTATACCATGGGGATCTTGCTGCATAGTCTGGCTGCCCACATTCATCTTTAAAGACCTAGACTACAGTTGTGAAATTTCATCAATCTAAGCAGCCGCCCCGTGGTCATATGCTTGGGTCTCTAGCCTGCGAATCAGTCAGCTTCAACTCCCTCCTCCCCATTGCCCCTTCTCACCAGGCACTAATCTTCCTCTCAGAGTGGTTCAGCTGGTGCCAGTTAATTCAAGCTTTTGGAAACGGGGTATGCAGAAAGAAAGGAGCATGCTGCAGAGAATGAGTTGTCAGAGGATCCTGGGGATCAGCCCAGGGGCTTCTGGTAGAGCCCACCAGTGGCTCTCAGGAGAGGGACAGGCACTGAAGTTGGCAGTGTGCAGACTCTGTCTTGAAGGCTGAGGAGAGTCTGGTTGGATACTGCTGCTTTTCCCTTTTTTGGGAGGTCTGTCCCCACAGCTGTGTGAAATGCAGTTTCTCGCAGTTACTTGGACGTTCTCTGGGTGCAGGAGGTAGACGAGCCTCCTCTTTTACAGCTTAGGTGCAGAGGGAAATAATACATTGAGGGGGGAAATAGCACCAGGGTCTGGGCTGCAGTGGGTGGGGAGAAGCCAGACCTGAGGGTTAATGCATGTGTTTTGGGTGGGGAAAAGGGAGAAGTTTACAGAACATGTGGTCAGGAGATACACAAAACTTGAGAGTGGAGGCTATATATGGCAGAGGATGAAAACCAATTTCTAAAGAAGGTTTCTGAGGCACTTGGGAATGTGTAGGTCTAAACCAACTTAATTACAACACAGGAACCAACAGTCAAACAGCACTCCAGGTAGGAACTGTTAATGAGAGTTTTCCTGGAGAATCATTCATGAACAAAGTGGACCACTGCATTTAAGTTTAAATTTCAGTTTAAGTTCAGCTATACTTCAGTGTGCCTATGTATAGTGGAATGCACTGGCAAAGTGCACATTTGAAAGGTGTAAACCAAATCCCAGGATCAGATTTGGTATGTTATGTTCCCCTCTCTTCACGCTGTTGCCCCATGCCTCTTAGTTCTGTCAGATGAGAAAGCAGACCAATCTCAGATACGGCAAATTGAGGGAACAAGTTAGGGCACAGTGAATTTGCCGGTATTTCAGAAATGCCTCAACAGACAGACAGAAGAGTGTATTTCTCGTTAATATGTATTTTCTAGTTCTTGGTTAATTTTTCTGAGAAATGCATTTTGGGAATGCTTGTTGACTGTTCTCTTGCTGTGAATGTAACAGTACTAGCTCTCGTGGTTTGCTTTCCTTTGTAAAGGCTGGCCTTTGTGAAGCAGAACAGGAACAAATGAGGAAAATTCTCTACCAGAAGGAGTCCAACTACAACAGACTTAAAAGGGCCAAAATGGACAAATCTATGTTTGTGAAAATCAAGACTCTGGGCATAGGTGCGTTTGGAGAAGTATGCCTGGCCTGCAAAGTGGATACCCATGCCCTGTATGCCATGAAGACTCTGCGAAAGAAAGATGTGCTAAACCGCAACCAGGTGGCTCATGTCAAAGCGGAGAGGGACATACTGGCTGAGGCAGACAATGAATGGGTGGTTAAACTCTATTATTCCTTCCAAGATAAAGAGAACTTGTACTTTGTGATGGACTACATCCCTGGTGGGGATATGATGAGTCTACTGATTCGGATGGAGGTCTTTCCAGAGCGTCTGGCTAGATTTTATATTGCAGAGCTCACTTTGGCTATAGAGAGTGTACACAAAATGGGATTTATTCATCGAGACATCAAGCCTGACAACATTCTGATAGATCTTGATGGGCATATCAAACTAACTGACTTTGGACTGTGTACTGGATTCAGGTGGACTCACAATTCAAAATACTATCAGAAAGGTAGTGTTCTTAGACTTTATTTGTGATGGCATTGTATTATTTTGAAACAAACACGTACCTCTTGGCAGAAATGCCAGCTCAGAGAGCAGAGGTGGTGTGTACATTGACAGTCAATGACAATGTGATGTGTGTCTCTCTGACTCATTCAGTTAGCTTGTTTCCAGTCATTTGTTTCCAGTACTGTTCAAATCCCTATCAGTAATGTGGCTGACCACTGCAATAGCAGCAATTTTTCATTTCATACTTGTTTGGATGGTCTCTTTTGATGGTGAAATAATGTAATCATGGATTTAAACTAGTCCACACACCCACACACCTCCCATGTGTGCCACTGAGGAGTATTGGGGTCTGTTGGCAAAAAGTTCATAAACAATTGGTATAGCTAACCTAAATATACTCTATTGTTTTGTACCTCCCATATGGGAGCATGCTTCCTTGCGCTGAGACAAGAGACATTTTGCTGGTTATGGAAAACCAACTGTGAAGGGGAGGGCAAAAGGAGATGCCTTGCGTTTAAAGTTTAAATGATGTTCTTCAGTGAGTAGAAGATGACACAACTAGATCTAGATAAATACTTTTCTCTTTACGTGTTGTGTTTTATGACTGTGAATGTAAACTTTCTCTCCCATTTGAAAGGGAGCCATATCAGACAAGACAGCATGGAGCCCAGTGATCTTTGGGATGATGTGTCCAATTGTAGATGCGGAGATCGGCTGAAGACATTGGAGCAAAGAGCTAAGAAGCAGCATCAGAGATGTCTAGCCCACTCGTTAGTTGGAACCCCTAATTATATTGCTCCTGAAGTCCTGCTTCGTAAAGGTAGATAACCTCTATTTTTCTCCTGTTTAAGTGAACATCGTTGCTTTGAAATACTTTTTTTTTCACCCTTGGCCTTAAATAAGCTTGCTGCTTTGGGAGATTGTCATTCTGAAGGCCACAAATACTTAGCTCAGATTAAGGAGAACAGATTTCTCTACATGCTCCACTGTTCAGCATCGCATCACCGACATTGATGGTGGTCATACTTTGTGTGTCTGTGTATATCTACACTGTGAGGTCTTTAAATGAGTCTACTAATAAATGTGTCAGATGATGTTGACAGTGATATTTTTCAAGTATAAAGCAGATTATCTGTACTCATGGGATACAACTATGCTAACAAGTTTACATAGACCAGTGAATATCCAGCTGATGGTTCTTAATCACTGATTCAGATGGGCCACTTAAATGTGGATGCTGTAAACTTGTGGAAGTATGTCCTCCAGATTCCCAGCCAGAATCTTGTGGAAATTCAACCAAAAGTCTTCCACAATTTACACTGGACATCCTGCAGTCAGAAGCGCATCTTGAGGAGTTCAGACAGTATTTGGTGGCTATCCATGCACAGCAGACATGGTCACTGTAGTAAGGAGATTAGAAGTTCAAAGTTGTCTGCAAGGTAGATCCAAAGCCTGATCTTTCTCAAGTTGAGAGATTTCACATTGGACCCAACATCATCCAGTGACACACATCGCCACTGAAAATGGTGTTTAAATCCTCCATTCCTTTTTGGAGGTCTCAAACATATACCTTATTTGTCTTGTCATGGCAATCAAGTGATTGATATTGTTCCTCTGCTTGGAACTTGCTCAGAAAGGCATCTGTGGCTTTCTTCTGTCTCTAGAGCCAGGCTGTGTCTGTCAGCAACTTTTCAAACTCATGGTGTCACTTCCGCTGAACCTAGGGGGGACATCAGTCACTAAACTTTTTTGTTATTCTCTGAGGTTTAGTCTATGCTGTGTGGTAATATAGTTGTGGGACAGGGCATGAAAAAAAACTTAATTCTTTCTAATTATATGATTTCACCATTCACTTTTGTTACGAATTAAATTTATTTAGAAAGATTCCCAGACAACAGGATTACATCTTTGCTGACAGGAGTAGAATTTAGGTCAGCAAGCAGAAGCAGCTTTATGATGAGAGTCCTTTATTTTTAGGTCACAAATTGTTTGTTTGAGAAAAGACAGAAATCTGTGCTGTATGTTTTGATACTCAATTGCAAGTAGCTCTATACACATTTTCCTTGGTTGGTGAAGGACAACCTTTTGACTTGCCTTTCAGGATACACTCAGCTCTGTGACTGGTGGAGTGTTGGTGTGATCCTCTTTGAGATGTTAGTGGGACAGCCTCCTTTTCTGGCTCCTACACCCACAGAAACCCAGCTGAAGGTAAGTTGAAGCAAAATTCCAATCTGGTAGCAGAGTTTTAACTCTTTCCTTTTCCTCCGTGCACAGACCTATCCCCTTTTGTTTTCCTAGAGAAAGGAGTAGTGATTACAAAAGCCTGATTTTAAATAGTTCTGTGCAGGCACAAATCCTTTCTCAATCAATGAAGATACTGAATATTAGACTAGAACTGACTTGTCCAACTGCAGAGGTAGTTACTAGTTTTATGAATCTTCTCAGCATGCTTCTGCTTTCTTAAGCACAAGTTCATCCATCTAAATTGCTTAGAGTGTCTATCAGATTTGAGTAAGCTGATATGTCAGTGATAATTAGTTGGCAATGTAAGTGTTTCGAAGTCAAGCACTGAGTAGTTTTTTATTAGAAAGGATGTATCTCATGACCACTTTCCCTAGTTTACATTTGGATATGAAATCAAGTAATTCCTTGAATTCATTCCATGAAGTCATGTGTAAACTGAATATGTTTTCAAATCTGACTGTGGGAGCACTCATGAAGGAATTTGTCTTCTTTAAAAATGGAATTGCTCCTTTTATCTGCTATTTGACAATGTTTTTTGATTTGGTAAAGTGATTATTAACAGCCAGTGCAATTTAATCATTGGATTCTTGAATCTCTAAAATAAGTATGCAGACTGTGAGTTGACTAGTTATGTGTACACTTCTGAACAGTTAATGTTGGCAATCAGAAGGATGCTGTTTCCAGGATTAGAAGTTGTTTAATACCTTTCTTACCTCCAGGTGATAAATTGGGAAAGTACATTGCACATTCCCTCACAGATCAAGTTAAGCCCTGAGGCAACTGATCTCATCACAAAGCTCTGCTGTGCTGCTGAGGACAGGCTTGGAAGAAATGGAGCAGATGATATTAAGGCCCATTCTTTCTTTCACTCTATGGACTTCTCTACTGATATCCGCAGACAGCCAGCTCCCTATGTTCCAAAGATCAGCCATCCAATGGACACTTCAAATTTTGATCCAGTTGAAGAAGAAAGTCCTTGGAACGATGCTAGCGGTGACAGCACCAGGACATGGGATCCACTAGCCTCTTCCAATAACAAACACACAGAACATGCTTTTTACGAGTTCACTTTCCGAAGGTTCTTCGATGACAACGGGTATCCGTTCAGGTATCCCAAACCTTCTGGAATGGAAGTTGGCCAGTCTGAGAAATCTGATGTAGAAGACAAAGGTGTGGTGGATCAGACTGGAGCTTGTCAGCCTGTATATGTGTAAATTATTGTATAGAGTACTCCAGATAAGACTAATCTCAAATCCAGTAGGGCCTTTAACTGATCCTTTAGGAGCTGATCCTGTGGCACTTGTTCAGGTGTAACTCCAGGCTGAGGCTGGAGGCATCCTGGGGAGTCAGAAGTTTGCAGGGCCAGGTCCTAAAAATGGCACTCTTGGAAGTTCAGGTCAGTTTTACTGTAAATAACTTTGTTAATAATTACACTTGAAATCCTGGTCTTCACCAAAATCTGCAAGGCCAGCAGTATATCATTTCTAGGCCTATTTTTATTTGAGGTCAGCATCCCCCTTACTCAGATTAACATTTACAGACTTCTGCAACTGTCAGCGTTATTTTTTAAATGAATAAAGAGCACTTATATTTTGTTTATAGCAGGGGGTTTTTTTCCTACTAAATTATAGGGATTAACTTTGACAAATCATGCTGCTGTTCTTCTTTTCTACATTTTTATTTTATCCATAGCACTTATTTCACATTTAGGAAGATGCATAAAGCTGAAGAACATGTGATGAAAGGACTCTGTGCAATAATGTAAGAAAGGAAAAAAAAAAAAAAAAAAAAAAAAGAAGAAGAAAAATTAAAAAAAAGAAAACTGCTCTCTAATTTTCTAAATTTACTGATGCCGTTGTATTCACACCATGATTTTTGTTTATTATATGTATTTTCCACATTTCAAAATTGTGACATAACCTTAAAGCTGCTTTATTTCCTTCTGCTTATTGGAGTGTAATAGAAAGTGTGAGCAAGTGACAATTTGGGTGTGATTTCATTGTCTAGTGTGTGAAGAATGTTGCATGAGCAGTGTTTTTCTATTTGAAATGGCCTTTTCTTGCCATTCACAGGCAGGTCCTGTGGATCCATTTTTACTAAGGGTCTAAAATTAGACCGTTTTAAACTGTGTGTTGATAATGTATTGTGTGGATGGTTTCCTCTTATGATTGTATCCAATATTAATTTCGTAAAACAGATTGCAAAGGTTATAACCGAATAGTGATTTTGTGGTCTGATGTAATAGATCATTTTAGTAACACGTATCATCGGCACACACGTTTCCCCACAAAGGATCAGTAGCAAGACCCATTATTACAAAGCTGATTTGTGGCAACAGTCTAGGTCAGGCTTATTCACGTAGCATGCAGCAGAGTGTCCGTTGTTTAACGCGAGCAGTAATGCAGAGCACCAGTACGAACAGGCGTGGCTCAGCGTCTCCAGAACAAAATGTCGAACGCTGCGCTCCCGTAACACGTCGAGAGCCCAAGTGCAACAAGGCTGATGTTGAGCACATGCAGCTCCACGGACGTCTGGGGAACCTGGAGGTACGTGGCTTTTCCATACATCAGATCCCTACACGTGACTGACTGGCTGTGTATCTGTTTAGGATCCTCATGTTTTAGACACTGATATCTGAAAACGTTGACATTGCTCATAGGTCATTCTGTCCTGTTGTCTATAGGTAAAAATGTTGCTGTGATGGAGCACAATAGTCCTTCATTTCTGTCAAATTATAGGCATACTTTGAAATATCAATTCTTAACTATGTTAAAATATGCATTTTTCTTATATGTATAAGTGAGAATTATTCAAGGTGATATCAGAATACTAAAGATAATTAAGCCATACATATTTGCATATATATTATATATAACTAAATAAGTAAACACACACAAAAATCCTTAATTCAGATTAGTGTAACAGTCCTATTTAAAGTGATTGACATAATAACATTTGAGGAAAACACTCCATTAATGTGTTTTTGCTTTATTTTATTCTTAAATCTGGAGCTTCATTATTTTTTCCATATATTATTCCACATATTATTCCTTAATGTTTTAGCATATCCTATCCTATCCATTGTTTAGATATCTAAGCAACAACATATAAATTCATCAGCCTAAACTAAACAAAAATGATTGTGTATTTGTTTACATTTGTATGAAAGGAATGTTTTGAGGTATGCAGTGCTTGTGTTGTGACAGTTCATGTAAGATTCAGTATTACTGCTTTTTTATATAGTAATGCCATTTTTTGTTATTTACATCTATCTGACATTCTTTCATGTGGTAGGTTCTTTCTCAGGAACTCAATTTAACTGTTATTTATTGATATATCATTGCCTTTGAAAGCTTCTACTGGCACAATTTATTAAAAATCTGAATCAAAATCTAAAATGCGTTATGTGTTCTTGGAAAGTATAATTTCTGGCTATTTTAAGGCAGAATTTTTAATGGATTTGTTTTTCTAATGTTAGTGGTGGGTTTGAGCTACAAACATGAGATCCAAATCTCACCTCTCCTGCAGTATAAAATTCAACAGAGTCACTTTCTCTGCGGTGGTGGCTCTACCAGGGCAGCCACAACCAGCGTGCTTGCCCCCTCTGGCTGTTGCCTCTGGTTTATTTCTAAAACATGAATAATTCACCTGCAAATTCAGAATCTTTGCAACGAAGCAAAACAAGAGGAACTAGCCCAGAAGGAAACAGGTGCTTCCACAATGAGTACATTACTCATTTAAAATCTATGCTGCAGGGAGCAGAAGCCAACTCCTATTTCATCTAAAGAACAACTGATTTGAAAAACAAATCTTTTGAGCTTATCACGCACTGTCTCTAGAAGGCTCATGTCCTTTGTGGACATTTCAGGGGTAAACAGAAAGTTGAAGTAAATTTTATTAAATTTGGACAAGTAAACAATATGCCATAAATTGGGACTGGCTCTAAGCATTCTCGGTTTTGCTGAACTTCCTGCAAAATGGATCTAATATCTTCTTTTAAGAAGTTATATCAATTCAATATTTGTATAAAAAAAAAAACCAAACAAACAAACAACAAAAACCCCCTCAGATTCTGACTGAAAGTAAGGAGTTTATTAATTCTGAAGTAGTGTTCTTGGTTAAGGCCACAGGTGACATCTGAGATGTAACCCCAGCTTTACTAAGTCAAGGTTGAGCCTGCCACTGATCTCAGCAAGACAGAAATTTCATTCCTTGGTTTCAGCAAAGACGTGTATGTGTACACACTTACTGTGTGTATGAAAGTGTAAATAATTGCCTCGAAAAAGAGTAATTGCTGTTTCCAGTATGGAAACTATAATGCAAGGATACCAGTGGCACAGGAACAGAAAGGGGCTCTGCAACCTGTCATACCTGTACCCCTCAGTGTGGCCAGATTTGCCAAGCAGCAACAACAATTCTTGATAAGCAAATTATTCCTGGTTGGATGCAAAAGAACTAGCAGTAGAAGTTATAACCAGGTACCTAGCTTGAATAACATGAAAGCTAAATGAGGGAGAGAAGCATTTGACTTTTAAATGGAAATGGAAGAATGAGGTTAACTATGCAGGAAGCAGGCGATAGCCTGGAACTTGGTGGAAAATCAGTCTCATAAACAAGAAAATTCTGTTCTCCCTGTAATTTTTGAGGTACGAAGTAACTGCCTTAAAAGCTTTCCTGGAGAAACTGTAATGAGAAGAGGAATTTAGAACATATAATTTGGTTCTATCCCAAAATGCAGAAACTTTGGCAGAAAATGGCAACTGTTACTAAAATTGTTATTGGAATTAAAAATATTAAATCTTTCCCACAGGAAGTAATCTCAGGAATAGATTATGTAGAAATAGCAACCGTTAAAACACACCAAAAAAAAAAAAAGTGTAAAAATGTTTTTCCTGGCAAAGAAATCTGCTGCAGCAAGAACATGGAAGTTGTGCCTTCCTCTGGTTTCTGTGACGAGCAGTGAATGAGCAGTGAGCAGCATTGGGTAAAAACGGAGTCCTGGGCTCATTCTTATCAAAATAAACGGAGGATCTGATCCGTAAAGCTGTGGTCACCTTCTGCAAATGGAACAGTAGCTCCAAGCCCTGCAGAAGAAACTGGAGCCTGGTGACATGGACAATTGAAATTTAAATGAACTGATGGATGCACTGACTTGGTTTGGAAGTTCTGTGAGATGAAAAATACCTGTGCCAGCATCTGTTAATTTTTAGAAAGGCAGAGAAAATGGGACTTCATGAAGGAGGCCTTTGTGTGATCTTAAGTGTTTCTTCAGCTCCAGTGGGGCTCAAAAAATAGCAGGGTGTAAGGCACACCTCATCTCCTGGTCTTGGTCCTGGGATCTCGATGTCCCAGGAAAGCCCCTGGCACTTGGCCCCCTTGGCTGTTGTAAGAAAAGGGGGAATTGAACGCGTGGGGGATACACGTGGGTGAGGAGAAGCAGCTGGTCGTATTAGATCATGAGTGGCAGCCAGGAAAAAGACTTCAGAGATGGTCCAGCCTTGCTGCGGCGTGCAGCGGTTACCCCGTGGGGGTGCGTGTGTCGGGGGGGACATTTATGTCGGCACCTCATGTTTGTCTTACACTTTTTAGGAGCGCACAGCACACCGGACCACCCTCCTCAGGGCGTCCTGCTGGGCCGGAGGGAGCCTGCACACGCGGTCACAGCGAGCCAGACCCGCAGCTTCGGGTCGCGCTGTACGGAGAAGAAAAAGGCTGCGTTGCCGCCCGGCTCCCCCGCAGGCTGCTTTAAAGGGGAGCAGGGCAACAGCTCACTACGATGCTGCTGGTTTGCCCAGCCACGTGCCACAGAGGAGCTCGCCACCTGCCATGAAGTGCTTACCACAGAGGGTAGGTTTTTCCCCTAAACTCCTGACTGTGCTGCTGAAGGCTGAGTCAACTGTCCCAGAAATACGCTTGTCATAAGTAATAGCTTTTCTTTTTTTTTCCTGCTTCTATGCTGTTGGGTAGCTATGGGTGCTTTTCGTCTTCTTTGTTTTTTCAGTGCAACAGCTGGCTGCACAACTCTGCTTCTTTCCAAAGGGAGCAGCGGTATCTTTCTATGGCCAGAGGATAAATTGGGCTAGAAAGGAGAAGGATCTGTCGGTCGCTCATGGCAAATCTGATGGGCTCTCTTTAGTAATGCAAACTCTGAAAAGGAAATTACCACTCCTGAGGGCAGCATCTCAGCCTCTCGTTGCGGTAGCCTCATGGTCTGATGAGCTGTTGTGTCTTTTTGATAACTGCTTACCATAGCATTGGTCATTCTTGGTCTTAATAGGAGCAGTAAGCTTGGCTCCATAATTGCCTGGGACTTCCGCTGGTCTGACGACAATTACCAATGGGTTAATTTCACCAAAAAGATACCTGATAGTGCTGAATAATACAACCATCAAAAAAGGAAAGAAGGGAACGCACATTTTCTTTCTATGTGTTTAGCTTTGCTACTGGGACCTCATCACAAGGACAAACGTTCATCAGCACGTTCTTATGTAAGGCTCAGTTGTCCAATACCTTAAAGGTATGTTCAACAGCTATTTACAGTGTTTGGTTTTAGCTCAGCATTGGGGGATTGGCAAGAGGTTGGTTGGTTTGGTTTGGTTTTCTAGACATGAAATCTAACAGATAAGAAAGGTCAAAATTCAGGACTGATTTAAAGGATAACAGCTTCAGAAGCATCTGTGTAGAGTGTGGTTTAACCTGATGTTATGACGAAACTCCAGCAGGAGTTTTTCTTAAAGGAGGAACTCACTTGAGTGGAAACTGGGGAGACCGCAGATACCCAAACTGAATGGGGAGTGACAGAAATGGCAGCGGGTATCAATGCTGGCTTTACGGCTGCATTTGCTTGGGATATGACCAGGGGTGAATAAACAATAGGACCATAGAAATGCCGGTCAGCAGGGACCTCTGGAGATGCGCAGACCGACCTCCCACTCACTGTGGACCCACCGCCAGTGCTGGGACTGGCCAGCCAGCACTTTTTCCAGCAGAAGCCTCCAGGGATGGCACGTCCCCCCCAGCATGAGGGGCTGAGGCTGAGCAGAGGAGGAGATGGCCGTCGCGAACCAGACCTGCTGCTCTCCAAGCCCTTCAGAGAAGCCTGGCAGTGGAGATTCCATGGTGGTGGTTCTTGGCATCATGGCACTGCACAAAAGCCTCCTATCACCCTTGAGCATTGTATCGTAGCTGTAGGAATACATGGAGAGACAGTGTCTAGCGAAAAGATCTTGAAAGAAAGTATGACTAACAGGCTGCGTGAAGGATCATGAAGCTGTTGAGATGTTGGTGCACATATCATCTTGGCTACGTCCCCAGACTTTGCCCACCACTGAACAGAGCCGTGCACAGCCAGAACACGTCTCACCTGAAAGGGATCCTTTTCAGAAAACGTGCACCCACATATCTGTAGGTAAATGGGGTGACTGCCAGAGATGGGAGCGCCAGAGGAATGGCAGAGCACTGGTAGGGATGACCCGCTGCAAACCTTGCGGGACACCCATGGCCTGTCACCCGGGCCCGTAATGCCTTTTCTATATTCAACTTCTCAATCTATGTCTTGTCCCAGCTGTGCAGTAGGACTCTTAACACTGACACAAATAAGTGCTCTGCCCCCCAAATGCTTAATACTGGAGGAACTATCTAAATAAAAGTATCTCCCAGAAGAAAGTTGTCTTGCCGTTCCCAGGAATCAGTCAGGGACAAGCCATTTCCCTCGGGGAGCTCTATTTGTGTCACTGAAGACCAAGTCACTGGGCAGAAAAAGGCAACTTCAAATCCATAGTGGGTTTTTTTCCCAAAGAAAACGCTTCTCATAGGAAAATATTATTTTGACAAAATGGAAATATTTGGGGGGAACTTACTGGTGCGTTTACAATCATACTTCCAAAAAACAATAAAAAAATTTTGTTTCCAAAAGAATCAAAGCAAAAAATGTAATAAAAAGGCCAAAGGCTTGTATTGTATATAACACATTATATTCAAAATTATATATAAAAAAAAATGAGCTGCTGTGACTAGATCATTTTGATGTTTCCAGAACAGATTTCAGAAATATAATTTCTTGGAAATTTCCAACTGTGCGTTCCAATTTAGTCCTAAAGGACTTCTTCTTTTTTAACGTTCAATTTCCCGCATAACAGAACCTGCCAATTTAAAGTAGCTGTAAAAATAACAAAAGAGGTCAAACAAATCTAAGCAATATCTGGAATTAAAATGAAATTAACCGATAACCTCATCTCACACGTAACTCTGATGACATCGGTCTTCTTGCCCTCTTTTTAAATTTAATCCGTATCCCAGCCAGGGCTGGGATCTGGGCTCACGGCAGAAATGGTACCGAGGCTGCGATGCGCTGGGCCCTCGGTGGAGGCTGTCACAGGCCGGGGGGGATCAGCCCGCGCGCACGCCCAGCAGCGCCGTCGCGACACCCCGCCTGAGCGGGGGCTAAGCCAGCAGCCAGGCCTGCACCACAGCAGCCGCTCGCTGGGGCCGAGGCGATCGCTGGGAAAGCGTCGCTTTGTAAAGGGACAACGTGACACAAGCGACAGCTCACTTACCCGGGCTCGTAGCTGAGGGCCTGACGCCGCTGCGCAGACAGTTGGCTTTAGTTTACAAAAATGCTGTGGTTTGCTGATTTGTGGGGTTTTTTTCTATTATGATCCATCTCAAGGTAATGGTGTGTCCCGGTTGGGGGTGGCCTAGAGCTCCCGTTGGTCTGGCAGCGGGAGGAGCTGCAGCCCCCTGAGACCCCAGGGGCTCCCCAGGTCCCAGTGCCCTCACCTGTGTGCGGGGGCGGGGGGAGCACAGCTGGAGGGCTGGGCCCCGATTGGCCGATAGTCCGTGTCACGTGACATTGTGCTCACTATATAAAGGCAGGAGGGGGCGGGGAGGGGCTCTCACTTCCGGGAGTGTGGCTGTGGGGCCTTTGTGTTGGGGATTGCCAGCTGGGAGGTGAGCAGCTGTATGGTACGTCACCCGTTGATACTCCTGTCACTGTATTATTCTGTCACTGTTATTAAGCTGTTTTTATCTCAACCCGCGAGTCTCCCTTTGCCCCTCCGAGTCCCTCCCCGTTCCCAAGTGGGGGGAGGGTGGGTGAGCGACTGCCTGGCGTTCAGCTGCTGACCAGGCTCAAACGACGACATGGTGGTGACTGGAATTGGTGTCCTGAGTGGCTGCAAGTTTGCAGCAATGCAGGAACATTTTGTTATTGTTATTTTCAAAATGAACTGTAGCCCAGATTCGCTTTGTAGCGTTCCCAATGGAAGAGAAAAGTAATGCAGATGATGAGACATAGTGATGTGAAAGCCTTTCGGGGTTGGTAAGTTTAAGGCATGCTGACCGAAGGCCATGAGCAGGCTGGAAGGAGCGAGCATGCTGCAAGAGCATGACTTCGCTGAGGGTTATACCTGTTCGGACAGAAGCGGACCTGGGACCGATCACCGCTCCTGAAGCCAAGTGGCACCCATGGGCTTGTGTCCACACTGATTGGGACTAGTGCCCCATCCCCCAGAGACTTTTTTCTGTCCTCACTAGCTGGGACAGCCTAACACAGAGCCAGTGAGTAGCTGAGCGGTGCGGATGGTCACAGCCAAGGAGATCTGTCATCTCGCTGTTACAGAAGGACACAGAAAGGGGGACATGCAGCCATCCATGGGAGATAGCCAAGCCTCCATCTTCCCTCTCACAGAAGAGCATGGCACATGGAGTGCCTGGCAGATGTCAGGCTGAGCACAGCACATCACGCCCACAGGAAGCAGCATTCTGGGGCACCTCCATCTTTCTGACCCCCACAGACTGTTGTTGCTTGACGGAGGGGCCTCCTGGTGTTCCTTGACTGAAAACAGCCCACACAGTCATGGCAATAAAGACCAATCTCTGCCACATGTAGCTCCTCAGCTAAAGCCAATTCCACATTCCTAACAGTTTTGCACTTGGCCCTGGTCATTAATACAGTCATGACCTTGAAGTCTAATTACTCAAAGTCACAATAAAATGAAGAACCTCAAGCAGGGTGGAGGCAATGTAGTAGAGCCGTGATTGCAGTGCCTCTGTGTCCACAGTGCTTTACTCCTGTTTGGTCTCTCCTGAATTGAGCCTACTTCAAAATCTAGTAAATAGGGTGAGAAACTTGGTGGCAAGCTGCAAAATTATAATTGCTCAGTGTAGAGATTGCTTGGAGAGATTTTTAACAGCTGATTTGGGAATCAGGTGATTTAATAAGTGGTTTTGCAAAGCAGAATAAATTGCTTCCAGCACATTCCTGCTTTGATTCTGGCTCCACCTCAGTGGTAAGACACCTTGAAGTGACCTTACGCTGCCTTAAGCAGCCCGGTCTGAATTCAGGATGGGAGGTTGGACTAGAGACCTGCGGGGCCCCTTCCATCCCAGAGGAGTCTGTGGCTCTGGGACAAGGATGGCCAGGACCTGCTGGAGGCTCCCCTGACCAGAGGGTGGAAGTCTCAGGAGCAGAAATAAGGATCAGCAAATAAGATAGAAAACAGTTGACCATCTGCAAGGAAAAATCCTCTTTTCTAGCAGCTGAGAACCAGCAGGGAAAACGAAGCATGACTGTACCCAGCAAGAAGAAGAAAACACTGATGATCAGTGAGCCTTGGAGTGATTTTGTGGTTCCCTGCTAAGGAAGAGCTGAGGTGCAGTACAGACAGGCTAACCCCAGTGACAGCAGCTGGAGTTCGAGGGACAGGGAGGAAATGTTCCAAAACAGACTGCGTATCTCTGGTCCCCTCCCCCCCCCCTTTTCTAATACATTTAAATTCACATTGCAGCTAAATGACCGACAATTTAAATTATTAACATCCTCACTCTTACATAAAGCTTCTTTATCCCTTTATTATCAATGTAAATGTTGCTTTGCATTTTTTGAGTGTCAATGTACATAATCAGGCTTGACTTCCTTTTGAGAAATATCAATAAAATAACCGCTTCTACTGTCAGGCTCTGGCACCGTTCCCAGGTACTTGAAACAACATTTGTCATTGCTAAAGCCCATTTTTTACTATAACATGAAATAGACCATAGAAGTTTAACTGCTGCCCTCTTTTGGGTAGGATATTTACTGCTCGTCTCTGTCAAGATTCTCTACTACCAACAGATACTGAATTATCTCATCATTGGAAGCACAGTTTTGTACATAGCATAATATCCTTTAATACCACAAATTCACATGCTGTTCGTACCTGCCTTTACAATTAACAGTGGCTTGCGTATGAAGAACTTCCACAGTGAGTGGCAGTTTCTGTGTCTTCCCGTTCTTCTTCTATAGTTCCTGTGGGCATCAAACTATGCCATGCTGCAGGACACCGTGGATCACAAATTCATATTGTTGGCATGAGTTTTAATTGCTTATGGAATACCAGGGAGAATAGCATAGGTTTATTCAGTCTCTGTAGCCTGATTTTCAGATGGTTTTCTCTTGTATTGGGAAGCCCAGAGTTAATATGTACTTATATTAACGTGAACATATTGTGCTTCTATTAAGACTCTTTCCCCTAGTGTCTGTATTTATTTTTAAAGTGGATAACAGCAGTTAAGTGGTCACAAGGGAGATACCAAAATCTGTCAGAGCAGATACTGGTAAATGTCCCATGACAAAAGCAGTAGAAATTTAGAGGCAGAGAATGATGTTTAAAGCCCAGGGAAAAGACATTAAAGAACACCTGTGCCTTTGCAAATCAGCTTCTAGTTTATTTTTATATACTGTTATATGAGTCAAAGGTGAAACATTTCCCTTTGGATCCCTGCACGAGGCAGCTATAGCTAGTAAGGTCCCATGAGAAGCAGCACAAGGTGACCAGTATGGAATCAGTGGATTTTTTTTGGAAGACTCCTGTTCCTGGGTGGTATGCTTTCCTTCCTTTTTCACGCTTGCTGTCAGTGGACAAAGTGAAATGAGGGGAGAGGCAGGTTCAGAAAACTTCTTGTCATGTGATCCATCCAGTCTGCCTTTGGCATCACTTTTATCACTGGGTTCAAACAGAGGAGATGCAAGGGCTTGTCACTAGGATTATTTTCCCTTCTCAGTCATGAACTCACCCTAACAGACTCTTGAGCAGTGGGTTGAAAGATGGATGTCTCATGTGTCATAACTTTGAAATGAGCTGAAACCCAGTTCCTAAAAGGTGCTTACATGCATCTGATTTCTTAGTTGCCTCTTGCCTCATTTAGACAGCTCTGGCAGCTCTCAGGTTGCTGCACAGCTGGCACAAAAGCTCCCTCCCCCCCGCCCCAAAGTCCAAATCTCATGGGGTCCCTGAATTCATGGGACAAAGATGTTCAAACACCAGACTACGCCCCACTCCTTACAAGCTACTGAGGGTCCTTCTCCAAGCTGATGCCAGGTTGGCACAAAATGAGATTCTTAACGTAGACAAGGGAGCGCTTACCTGACCATCAGAGCCCATGTTGTTCAACATGGTCTGGGTATCTCTAAGGCAAAGGGTGGCTAATTATCTCTTGATCATTAGAGTACTGGAGTGGGGTGTAGAGTGAAGTTTCTGCTTCAGAGCAAGATTTTTCAGTTTTTTTCTTCCATATCTGAAGGCAGATGCTGCTGTATAACCTGTTCAAATTTATATGGGCTTTTTGAAAGAAATTTTTTTGGTAAGTAAGTACATTCATCTTTTTAAAGGGTGTCTTATTAACTGGAAATAGAGTTGGTCTCTCTCTAGCTTAGTATTGCTATTTATACAAAATAAAACATCTTTAACATGTGAAAGCAAGAAAGCTTCCATGATACAACAGCCAGTGGTCAGATGAGATGGACTGTCACAAGAGAGGTAAGAGAAACTTTTGGCTCCAGGAGAGGCAGAGGTCCAACATGAGCCCCTCTCCCACCTCCAGCCATGATGTCACTGACTATACTCAAGCAAAAGCAGCTTCTTATTTGTTCCCAGGTGAGAAAGCTGGGCTTTGGGTGTCTACTGCCCGTGAACAGAGGCAGATCTCTAGCCAGAGTTACCAAACAAGTAATATAAGTGTTGGGTGTTTTCCCTATGTTAGGCTTGGCTGTTTCAGGTGGCTTCCTCAACAAAGGACAGTATTTATTATAAGCTTCTAATAAGATACCCATCTTGCCCTAAGAATTATTTATGGGACCTGGCTATGGAATATAAGGCTGTAGAAAATAAGTGACACCACAAGTTCAGGCATTGATGTCCCTTTCATTGATCTGCTCACGGTGATCTTTAAGGCTGAGATCTGGCTGTCCTCAGCAACCACTGATTCTAAGGAGAGCTAAGAGCACCTCATGTTCTTACTAGATTAAGGGCTAACCTTAATAACTGCCTATCTAAACATTCCCACTCCAGCAGCCAAGGAGAGGAAAAATGCTCTGGAAATTTAATGTAATCTCTCAGGACAAGCGTGCTGTGTCGGCCTCATCCCCATTGCTGGCCCGTCTCCTCACAGAATGCCTCAGCCACTGCCTTTGAGGGACCTGCCAATACAGTGCTGAAATCTCATCCTAAATCTGATCACTTTAGACATTGTCCAGTCTTCACATAACTACAACTAAGTTAACTGTGTAAAAAATTTATGTTTGTGATGTTTATCTCCTCATGAACTGGGTAGAGAGGACTCAGCATTTAGTCACTGGGAGCCCAAGGGTAATCATGCCCCA
Source organism: Tyto alba (assembly GCF_018691265.1). NCBI lineage: Eukaryota > Metazoa > Chordata > Aves > Strigiformes > Tytonidae > Tyto > Tyto alba. The sequence goes on along the minus strand of NW_024881282.1, from coordinate 19,720,301 downwards.
CAGGCTTGGTACGCTGGGGGAGTGTTTTGTAGAGTGAAACATAATGATAATTCCTGGACTCTGTAAGAAGCAGGAGCCACCGGTCAGGGCTTCTACGCCGCAGTCAGATGCACACGAGCTGCGGTTGGTAAGGGCCATCTTGTGGTAAGACGCTCATACAGTCATTTGAAAATGGTCCATACAGGGATGCCGTTAAGTTAAAAAGAATAATTTGAGCCTCCCTCAACCTTTCTGTGATACTGATAGTATTTAGGAACCCAAAAATGAAGATGACTTTCCAGTAAAAACAGGCTGGGCAAGAGCCTGCAAACATGACCACGTAACAGTCAGGCCCCAGAACCAGGTTAAGCTGGACTGCAAGGAAAAATGGATTTTACCTTTTTTAGGTAGATTTTAGAAACTTCTTAGGTTTTAAATCTAATTGTCTGACAGCTTTAAAAATGGTGTCCAAGAATACTTTTTAAAATAAAAACCATAGTTATGACAACTCCGCAGAAATGCTAAAACAAGACTGAGATAAATCTGCTAAATACAGGCTACTGCAGTCAGGGTCATCTTCACGCTGGAGCAGAGTATCACAGGCTGTTGGACAAACAATCAAGGAAGTGAAAATAGTGTTGTCAGATCTGAATAACCGTTGAAACTGTGAGGGAGATGCTCCGCTGCTGTGTATTTTGGCCAAAGCAGCTCCTTCGAAGCAGAGCCAAGATAACTGTCACCTCAATAGGTGCTTAAAACAAAGCTACACCATGTTGTAAACACCAGTAAATGGGTTGTCTTCTGGAATTTTCCAAATATTAAAAAGCAGTAAAAAGAGTTCACTTTGCTTTAATTTATTGAGTTTTGCTAATAAAGTCTTGGAATGGAATTACATTATGTATTACTCATATATTGTTCTCACTGTAGGCTCAATCATTACTACTTCCAACCTAATTAGTATTGACAATTGACACTTACCTATCCGGTATTTTAATAGTTTTCAGAAAAGCATCCTTTCACAAAGCTAACTATAAGGTAATCCTCTGCTTCAAATAACTGACAACAGTAAAATATTTGAAGAATAGTTCCAGTAAAAAAAAAAAAAAAAAAAAAAAAGGACAAAGACACTTGGAAAGGGCATCTTATCTTCAGGCCAGAGTAATGATGATGAATCTGGATGAATCAGTGCATTACGCTGGGGACCACTATTGCTTGATGGGTCAGCCTTACCCTGCTCTTTCCCAGTTTGGACCCGAGTTTAGGGGTGACTGTCCCCAGCCAATTCCCCTTCCCTCTGTAGTCATGTAACAATTAGGACAGACTGATGTTGGGGAACAGCTCACCTGTGTCAGGTGAGGAGGAGTGTGCACAGGAGCGTTGCTCAGCTCAGACAGGAGAAGATAATTTTCCTTTTGCTTTTAGTTGTGCTAGAACAGCTGTTCTGCCTCCCTCCACCACTGCAAATATATAGCACCCCTGGAGTATGTGCAGCAATGCCTTACATGGAAGGAAAATATGAGGAAAGGAAGGATGGGATTCAAACACAGGCAGCTGGTGTTCTCTTAGACAGCTTCAGGTGGTCCATGGACAACTTTACTATCAGTGTTTGGATACAGTTCTGAGTTAAACAGGTCATGGAGGCTGAACTGTGCTGTGGTTGCTAGAAGAGATTCTTCCCCTCGAGGATGCCATTGATCAGCTGGGAAGCTTGCATGGCTGCTACCAGCATGGGAGGGAGCATTGTGCCAAAACTGCTGCATGAATAGAGAGAAGGTGGACCCAGGGTGGGATTCCATCCTGTCTGAACAGTGTCATGGCATTTCGTGAGAAGTAGCCTGCAGCAATTGCAGTTGTTGAAGGGATCCCTCCAGTGCTCCTCATGCTCCACCCTGCCTCTCCCTGCTTGCCCTTGCCATTTCACATCATCGTACAGAGCAGCTGCCATCTCTTCAAACAGCCCGTGTGACAGCAGCGGCCAGTCCTGTTTCATGAGCACTATCTTCACCAAAATATTTGGAGTAGGGAAACTAGATGCACTCCCTCTAAATAAAGGCGGATTTTAGTTCCAAAGTGGCTGAAAAGAGTGAAACTGCCTGTTGTCAAAAAAAAAGTTAATGCAGTTGCCATTATTACTCCAAGATTCCAGCAACACTGAGAAAAGATGACTGCTACATATAGCTATGTTGGAGTTGGTACATCGGCCTCTAGTGCATTTCCTGACAATTTGGTAATAACCACTTCCTGGCTAATAAACAGAGTCTCAGAGTTTATTTGCCTTAATCACCTTGGCCTTCCGCTTCAGAGTTCATCCAGTACAAAACAATGCTATTGCATTTCTGTTTTGTTTTGTTTTTTAAACACATCCTGATGTCAGAACTACAGCTAGCAAAGGAACAGGACAGAGGACGTTGCACTGCTGGATCTCAGCAAAGGGGGCTACTGCGATTGGAGTTGCTTGAACTGCTGAAATGTTCCTGTGTTAGATCCTCCAGAACTGCTGTTTCTTCCCATTTTTTCAGCATCTTAGCACCAATACACATTTTACTTAGATTACTCTGGATGGCTTACTCCTAAATGCAGTTGCTGACAATATGTTATACTTATGGTAGCAAGTAAAACAAGCTGTGTACTAAGAGCTTTGAAGAATGGAGAGAGTCAAAACAACAGCAATAGAACAAAGCAAGCATGGTCATAACTTGATGCCTGTCATGCCTGCTCTCCCAACAGAAAACCTCCTTCAACATTTTGTTCAATGCGTAAGTCCTCTGAATGCCCAAATAGAAACAAACTAAATCTAATTCAGCATAATACCTTCTTGTTACACGTGTGGCATTTCTCCCTCTATCCATACCAAAATTCATGGCTGGTATAATTTTCTCTCTCTAAGACAAGGCAAAAGACAATTTTTAGTCAGTATTTCTGTGCAGAAAATGGCACTTCCAAGCCTTAGAAATGCCTGGCTCCACTGCATTTCACTGTCCCACCCTGAAAACTTGATCCCTCTGGAGCAATGGAATGTGACGACAACCATCCTCTGAGTAAATCAGCAATAGTACTGTCTTTGATGCTAACAAAACTGTTTGTCTCAATAATTCTAGTCATTTAGGCAGATTGTTTACTCTGATGCTCACTTTCAAATAACACATTATGTAGAATTACTGAAAAATAATCTGGCAGATGCTGCAGCTAAGAATAATGTGAAGCAGTCAGGTGATTTGCACAGGGAAAACTTTTGCTTACAAAGATGAGTAATCCAACAAATAATCTTGTTTTGTTAAATTGAAATCTTGAAGGGGAATATTTTCCTGATGGCAAATTAACAATAAATTATCTATTTTCTTTTTAAATTAAAAGTTTTAAAATAAACTGTCAGAACATTTACAAATGATTCGTGGAGACTGATTATAAATCAGAATTGCTGCCTTCATTTGTCCAAAGCAGGACCCTTACCTACTGTTTTTGATTTTGTAGGACAATTACTCTCAGTATTTAAATTTGACATTGGTTGTTTGCTCAAGAGGTTTTTTTTAATTAAGAGATAAGCTGGCTTTAAACTTGCAACTTTTTCATATATTAAGTCATATATTAAATCTATAATCAAGCATGCTTCTAAGGGTAATGCCCCCTGAACCCTCAAACCAAACCAAATCCAAGCCCTGAGGAGTGAGAGTGATTCTGTCAATCCCATGGTATTTGGGAAGGAAATTTTTAGAACGTGTAACATACAAAACTTATCTCCATTATAAGATTGCTACCGTTCTTTCCTCAGTGGGTACAATTTGGGGTGGGGGCAGAGTAGGCTACTAATTAGGCTGCTGGGCTACCAAAGCTGTGATTTGACATTCAACAACTGTACTATCTGAATACAGGCTAAAGTGCTCGCTCTCTTTCCTCATTGCACTGACTTTTCAGCCCCATGTCACCCTCTTCCCAGGACAGGTGTTTGTGTGAACATGGGACCTTCCAGACTGGGGAATTAATCTTGCCGAAAAATAAACCAGGAGAAATGCTAGGTTATTTTTTTCAGTTAGGAAAGCTGCCCAGCATGGGTCACTGCACAGCCTCACAAATGCTTGTGCCGAAATAGTGCAGGAGGCAGGGGAGAGGAAGCAAGGACAGAACCAAAACGTTGCTTGTTGGATTTGTGTGGGTGAGGACGGCGCAGCTAACGGCAAGGCTGCTGCAGTTGAGTTGACAGTGCTGCTGCTCCCCACCGCCCCTGCGACACCCCCTCGGTTGTGCTGGTGTCACTGGTCAACTGGGCAGCAAACTTAGAGCTTAGGCTGAAAAGTAACCCAGTAAAACAGCGGCTGCTAATTTTGGCTGGATTGATTTTCTGAATCACTTCAGTGCGTGGTGACATGGACGGTCGTGCTGGCACAGTGAAGAAGCAAAGGGAACTGGGGGGGGTGTGGGTGTGGAAGGGTGGGGACTACCTGCAGTGTCCCTCTTGCTGAAAAATGTCAGTGTAACCACAATGAGGCTAGCTCTGTCACTGCAGGAAAATTCATGAGTACAGTCTGGCCTGTCGTGAGTCATCATTCTCCACATTACTGTTTTTCTTTTGGAACAGATCACACATTGACTTCAGGTCATCAGCTTTCACCTCTGATCCTATCCTGTGCACAGGCTTCCGTGGGAATTACGCCTGGAATAAGTCCGGAGGTTTCGCACATATGAGACCAGCAGCTCACCGAGAGAAAAGGTTGTTTCACAATTTAAACATTATGGTTTTCTTTATTCACAAAATGCGTGCAAGCAAACCGCAATTTTAACAGACCTAGTTTGGGAAGCTGTGTTTGCAGCAAATTTCATGTTTACTACAAATATTCCTTTGAGAAGTTAATACTCAAGGCTGCTTAGCTAAGAGATATGATGCCTTATATCATAATGTAATATTTCAATTTCTGACTGGCTAACCAAATTATTACTTATTTGCTTTTCTGGTCAATACAAATGTAATCACAGAATAAAACTGCTCTGTGATTAAATAAATCAAAGCCTTTATCTGAAGAAACACATGAATGCAACTTACTTAATCTGAATTTATCTGAATAATCATGTGAATGTAACTTCACTGACAATATTATACATGGGCAACTAATAACAAAATCATGTTGACATACTCTTGTAATATGCATTCCGTTAATACTCTGCTAACTGGGAAAGAAGACAGGGAAGTCATGACACAGGAAAGCTGTGACGGCCTTGAGGAGGTAAAGCACATTCTGATGATGCACTGGCTCATAAAATCTTCACATCCATACTGCTCAAAGTACTCATCTTTAACCCCAAACACTATGTGAATGTATCTCCTAAATCAGCTTCAGCAGTAAAGGGTTAAGTTGTTGACCATGATTATACCCACTTTGTAAAATAACTCCAGGCTGGATCTTGAAAATCATAGATCAGTAAAATTTTTATATGTATCTGACAAATTTGTTGAAATGATACTTAAAGAGAGAATGCAAAAATGCATAGAAAAGCATGAAATGCTATGCTAATGTTTAACTAACATGCTTTCTGTACCAGACAATCATGTTCCAGCAATCTCATACCATTACTTAAAAATTGTGATAAATTTATGAAAAAGGGAGAGGTAATTTATATTTATTTAGTCTTTCAGGAGACTGCTTAAGACATTAAGTGGCCCTGAAATGAGAATTCTAATAATATAATAAAAAGGAACTGGTTAAAAATGCAAAATCCTAAAAGAGATTTATGCTCTGATAAAAATTAAGAGCAGGCGCTTCAAGGTTGTGTATTAATTCCATTATTGTTTAAGATATTACCGTCTGAAAGGGAAAATATTAGATAAAAAATCTGCAGATTGTAGAAGTAAATTAATTATTTAAAGAAAAACAGGTGCAGGCCGTGGTACATAAGAGACATTTAATAAGAATATATGAATGGACAACATCATATCAAATGAAAATTCAATTGTGACAAATATAATATAGTAAACACTGGAGACAAAAATGTAAACTATCCATACAGCTTCAAAGGGTCTAAATTAATTTGATCAGCTCAAGAAAAGCGCCTGTGCCTGAACATAGGCAGGTTATTGAATACCTCTGGTAAACACACCGCATATCTATGAAAGCATGTGAAATGTTACAATGGTCAGGGAATATATAATAATATTAAACAAGTCTGTGGAATATCTCCACGTGGCACCTTTCATCCAGTTCTATATTCTCTCTCAAATTTTTCATTTTTGATGGAGGTGAAAAGAGCAAAATGAGAGAGGGTGCTTTTGAGGGAGTCTACGTGCTGCACTAGTAACAGGAAACGTATTTGCACACAGAGTATGATGTAGCAAGTTTCTAAGCAAGTTCCCAAGGACACAAAAGGATTAACTCTATGCAAGGATAGTAGGTAGAGTGGTAGTATGAGGATTTGCTTACCAGTTTCTTCGGCTAAGGTCACAGAGTTTGCCACCAAGGTACCCACTTGCTACCCTGCCAGACCTCAAACCAGAGGAAGCAAAGCAAGATCAGGGCTCTCAACTGCTGACAGAGGGGCCGGCAGGGAGTGGGTCTCAGAGAGCTCCCACTGGGAAGGGTTGGGTAAATAAATGGAAGTTGGGTACGTAAATGGGATGGGGGTATAACTTTGGAAAGAGTGGTTAATCTAAAATTTTTTGATGCAGTTGCTTGAGACTTCCAAGGCCCTCCTGCAAGATGGAGAAAAATAAAATTCCTGTTGCAAATTTATTAGAAGGATTAGGAACTTCCCTATAGTTGTTTATATGAATTGCCCTGTGCAGAGCTGATTCTAGCACTAAGACAGTTTGCAATGAAGTCCCTGAGGGGCTGATGATGAAAAATAGATATGGTATTTCTGCCACATAGACCGCACTGCAAAGGGGCATGCTGGGGGTATGGAAAGCCTATAAATAAACCCAATTTTAATATTTTTACAAACGGCTTGAGAACAAAAAGTAGAGCACGTTAATGAAATCTGCAAATAGTATTCAGGCACATTCTGTAAAAGATTATTAAAAGTACTGTAAAGGAAAAAATTAAATTACTTTGACGCATGGAATAATAGAAATGGCATGAAGTTTTTTACTGTAAGGCTTCTGAGATTAACACCCTAAAATTCCTGCTGTAGTGTATGTATGTGTATCAGGTGATTTGGGGACAACTAAGACATGAAAATGATGCAGATGTTAAACCAGTGGAGACAATTTTATAGTCTTGGTCTATGCATTTCCAACGGAGCTACAGAAAAACATAGTCTGGAGTATTCACCATTCTGGTGGTCATTTTTTGAGATAGATCAACTCATGTTAGAACAGGAGAAGCACTATTTATGGGAAGGAACTTTTTTTATGGGAAGAAAACTCTTCTAATTCTGTATGAACACAAAATTAAGAATAAGTACAACATAACTTTCTAAATATACCTAGAATAAACATGATGAAGGAATAAAATCTAATTGGGATAAAAAAAAGTATCTATTCCTGTGCCAGCAAGCTAGCAGCAAATAGAGTGAAAGTAAATAAGCTGGAAATCAGAGGGATTTACAACTCTGAAAAGTAAAACTCTGGAACAGTGGTTCAATAAGAGATGTGAGGACAAGAAACTTAACTCACTGTAGATGCTAATAACTCATACATGACTGCACATGACTGCAGTGTGAGGGGCTTAAACTTAGAACTGTAAGGCACTTCTGATTTATCATGTTCCTCTCATAGATGACACACAACTTATTTTTCCTGGTTGATTTCATTAGGCTGTCACAGATCTGGTCACACCAACTATTCAGATGGACAATTGTAATCTCTGATAAGGCTAGCAAATGTTTGGACTGTCTGGTATAACTGGAGCTGCTGTCTCAACACGCCAGGAAAATTAATACTTTTTTTTTTTTTTTTTTTTCAATAAAACAGCCAAATCCACCTCAGACTAACAAGAAGAGTTAATTTCTAACAGTGTAATGTGTTACAGAAGCCAGCAGGGAGGTGCAAAACAGAGGCAAGACTTTAACTGGTTCAAAACCATGGTGACAGTGGTTATCCATCCTGGAAACATGGCAGGTAAGAGTGATGTCCACAGTTCATGCTAATCCATGACCCAGGAATCTCCTTCTAAGGCACACTGCTATGTTCCATCCATACAACTCAAGGAAGGGGAGAAGGAAATCCTTTGAAAATCCTAGTTTATTCCAGAACTGACAATGCTGAAGAATCTCCTCTTCCTTATGGTAACCTTGGACAAGCACTGTACTCTGTCGTTTGGTTTTCAGGGAGCTTGTGCAAGCTACAGACCCAAGCTGAAGCAGCGGATTGGTTCTACGTAATGACCATTCTGTCTTTGTACCCCCAGCTGTTAGAGAATCTGTAACTGGCAGGGCAGTTGCTTTCTACTGTTTGCCTCTTTTGCCTATGTAAGAGAAATACAGAAAAACTAAACGGTGAGTCCTGCTGCATATTTCTGCTGTGACTTCAGAAGTTAACCACCTTTAGATAGCCTATGTCCAACTAACTACTGGACCCTTCTTTCCCTACTGCAGTTGATTTCTTTACATGGCACACACCAATGGCAATTGTATAGAGGACAGGTCAGCTGAGTTATTAGCTTGCTTTCCCAACTGCCTTCAAAATAGGAAATGGATAAATGGTGAACCAGCCTGCGAGTACTACACAGTATTTCTACAGCAATGTGTAAAACTTTCAGGCAAATGTTCTCAGCTTGTGTCAGAGCTGCTTAAGGGAAAACCTCCAAAGTAGTATAGCAGCGTTCCCAAATACAAGTAAAACAAGTGCATACATGCATGTGTGTGTGTTCCAAGCTGGAAAGGTTTCCTTGGCACTTTTTTTCTGTGAGCTAGCACAGATGTTTCACCTGTCAGCTTCTCCAAACCCCACTTCTTTGTACTTACATAACACACAGGGAGATACAGACATCCAGATTAGGGCTGTGAATCCCCCTAGCACTAACAGGGTCAGTCTTACCTAAGGGTCTTGTGGAGGACTTCCACTTAGATCCTCGCTTTTTATGCAGAGATAGAAGCTGGCTGTGACTTGTAAGCTACTGAGAGGAAGTAAAAACCACCTCTTAAGAAAATGGCCTTGGGAATAAGCTATTAGGAGTGGGAAGCCCTTTGCAGGCATCTTTAGATCAGGGTCAGAACAGAATGACCTCAGAGGAGAGACTAAAGCATTAGTAATGTAGCCTATGCTAATCAAAAGAATGACTTAATCTTGAGTGAATGACACTTATATGAAATAAGTGTCTAGAGACAGTAGCCTAAATTACACTGGTGCTGCACTGATCCCTTTTGGGTTGGCAAGTTTGCCTTCACAACAGTCTTGAGATGAAAGAGGCAGTAAGCTGGCGATCTGAGTTGGCATTTTGTGTGCTTGAATACACATATCTGCCACATGAAGATTTTTAAGTGTTTGTTACAGACAAGATGAAACAGGCTAGCTTAAGCTATCATCCTACTATTTAGTGTACCAGTAAAGTGTTCCCGAATACCCCAGAAGACCACGGTAGAGGCAGCACAGAGGCTGTGTGAAGGAAAGCACACGTTTTCCAAATACTTTGTGTAAGTTGTTGCTGATAAACTTCCAAGTGTGAATCACAAGCTACATGTTCTGGTCAACCAGTCATAAATCATAAAGATAACTCTGAAGGTCAACATAGCTCAACTTAGTGACTGTTCTGTTCATCTCTTCTTTTCTTGGTACAGTGAAGTGCTATCTGACGTGGTGGTTGCTAGACAAGCAGAACCAGGAAGAAACAGAACATAACCAGGTACAAAAACAAGTACAAGAGGTTTCCTGTCAAACAATTAATTCACTCACTTGTTTTAAATAATGCTTAAGGTCTTACTATGTCAGCTTCAAATACAGGAATTTGATGTCACAAGATGCCAGAAGTCTAGATCTAGTAACACTGTCCATCTAGCCTACATTTTTTAATTCTACTGACATTTTGCCTCCTGGTGTCAGTTGTATCTAATCCAATGTAATGCCTTGCTTGTGAAAAGCCAGATTAAGTGAGACGTGTGTGCCTCAATTACTGGGCGGAATATTAGTTTAATAAATACTGAGTGTGACTCAGTCATCTGTGTGTCTGACATCCTCCTAAATTCCCCTTTTGCAGGCTGCTGTTGTGGCAACTCGACTGCTGCTCTGGGTGTGCCGTGGCTGCTCCCAGTCACTGTCACTGCTCACTGCTCTGACAGTGTCACAGGTACTGCACACACAACGACACAACGCACCAATTCTCTATAACCTCATTCTTATCCCCTGTATCTCTGTCTGTCTATCACTGTTTAATGTGATCTGTGCCTTCCTTCCAGTAGGACCCAGTCTTACAATGTGGAGGTTGTTCACTTAAATACCTAGTATTCTACCTCTTCCCAATTGATCTTACTTATGACACATTCCGTTCCTAGTCAAACTCCATTCTTAACAAAACTGAGAACTTGAAATTAATTAATTGAATGACTAATCTAGCTTTGCAGCATTGTGTATGGTTGCTTTGTAAGAAATAAACTGAAGATCTGGTGACTACTTCAGAGTGTGAACAACCTGAAGGAACTCTTCTTCAGATACCAAGTAAGTTTAATTACTCCAGTGAAGTTCTTTGTCTTTACTTGCAGTTGTAAACCTTCAGTGCTGCTGTAAATAGACCCCAGAAATCAAGTCAAGACCCATAAAATAAGACACACAGCAAAAATATGAAGTCTGGTTTAAGCCCCTCACCAGAGCAATGCAAGAATGGGCAGGCAAAGACAGGTGCTCTCTCAGAATTCCTAGAATCTGCTTAAGCATTTTCATTCATTCTGCACTTCCTCAACAAGAAAGGTAAGCTTCCTACTATGGACAAGCTGCTAAGCTGCTTCACTCACAGACTTCTGATTTAGGGCTGGATCTTAATTTATTCACAGAAAAAGACTTTGGTGAGTGACAGGAAGAGTCTTCTGCATCCTGAAGGAAAGCAGGAGCAAGGGAGAAAGGGGTGGTTATTGCAGAGACTTCAGCCAGAAGCAAAAGCTGTGAGGGGCTGGGGCATGCTCTGGGGGATGAGACATGCACAGTCCAGTGATGCGTGAGAGCTGAGGGAAAGGATTATTCTGAGAGCCTCTGTAAACATTAAGATGAATTGTCATTGAGAAGGGAAATCTGCAGGATACATTTGCTTTATCAAATCAAGTATGCATATGCCTTCTCAGGTGATTAGTTCAAATGTGGCTCAACACAGACAGATTATCAGGTATGGGGAAGACACACTTTTCAATCAAAATTTTGCTCTTTCTCAAACTCTAAATCCATTAAAAAAAAAAAAAAAAAGGTGGCTGTCTGCAAAAGCTTCCATTCAATCTTTCAACTTTATTTTTCCCTAGCTTTGTTCTCAGAAGCAACTACCATTTTAGCACAAGTCTACATATTCCCTAAGCTTGTAACAGACACCTTGCACAAAAACCTACATTCCCAACATTTTAAACTTTTCCCAGCTTTAAAGGCACTGGAGACCTGGGTTCATAACAGGAAGTACTGACCAACAGCACTGGGCGGTGCTACCAACTTGCTTACAATAATTCTGACAGAAGCTTTTCCTCAAGAGGGGAACAGTGACTTATGTGCCTATGTAACTCGACTGAGGCCATCTGTATGGAAATCTAGCCAGGGTGTCTGAAGGAATTAAGCAGAATTGTATGAAGTGACCCTGTCAGGTTGTTCACACTGGTGGGAGATGTCCTCTGTCACTGGAGGTGGGCATCGCAGACTACCACAACTGAAACAGCTAGTCCTGGAGCCACTACTCTGAACAGACTTCTGCTAGGTGCTGGTGAGAAGCCAGCAATAAATCAGACAGTATTGCAGGAAGTTACTACAGAATTTATTTGCAATTTAATTGCAGAATTTATTGCAGTATTTGTTGCAGAAATCCAACCAGGGAAGGTAGATGTTAGGGAAAAGGTGCCTGGGAAAGGAAGCAAACTGGATGTCCTGGCCAGAGAAATGAGGTCTACTGAAAAAATAAGTGCAGGCTATGTGGGGATAGATCTCTTCAACACATTTGGAAAACAGGATGGAAACAGTCATAAGAACACCATGAAATCAAGAATAGGAAAGAAATCACGATGCACATCCTGATAGGAGAGGATGGTTTTGAAAGCTTCTACCTAACCAATGATGAAAGATTAATTCCTCCCTAGCTTACCACTTGCAAGCTTGCAATTGTCATTGTGCTTTCATATTAGTGATCCACTTCCCTACTGACTGATTTCCTTATCTCATCTAACTTAGTGCTCAGTCACTTCTATTTTCTTACCTTAGACTTTGTCAGATGCTCCTGACTACAACAGATATTTCTTAGTCTTATTGTGTACATGCACAGGACTGTCTAATTAATATGTATTAAAACAAAACAAAATAGCTAATTCATGACTGTTTTACTACCAACTGTTGGCTCATTTTCCTTAACATTTTAATCTTTAGCCAAAACTGGTTGGATGTTTTCAGCTGTGGAAGAAAGCAAGCTAGAGAAGGACTGCTAAAGCAGGAAGCACAGGCTCCACTACCGACAACACTCTTTCTGGCAGAGAGTCCAGAAGCTTTGAACTATTTTAAGAGTATTAACACCACAAAAGAGGGAAGCGTTAAGGAAGAATGTGATGCATCTTTTTTAGCCAACAGCAGAAATAGCTTCAGCATTCACCCTGACAAGATAAATGAACAATCAGCTTTTCTAAGACTAGCCAAGAGAACATTAGGATTGTAATATAGCCAAGAGAAAATGTGACTACTCGAACATCTTCATTTTTGCTGCAGATTACTGCACTCAGTCCTTCCACTGGAAATGAGGGCAAGATACACCTGATGATAATATAGTAAAATGCACTATTTTGTCTGCACATATTCTATACGTTTGTGAAAAAAGGAATGGATTTAATGAATATGCTACTTTTGAAGTATGCTCAAATAGACAACTTCGGGGGAGAAGAGAAAGATACGGACCGATCAAAGTACTATGCCTATTCAGGGAGCTGGCAGATGTATCCCAAGGTGTCATACCTTACCTGAGATGGAATAACCACCACAACAGTATAGATTGCAGGCTGACTGAAAAAGGAATCTGGAGATCCTGGTGGACCATGTCATGGACAACAAGAGCAGGGCCACTCCACTCGGGAACCAAGACTGACCATAGGACAGGCAAGCCAGAGCCCTCACCAACCAGGGTGCAGTTCCATAGGATTTGGGCAGGGCTGGGTTGGTGACAGGTCTTCTTGAGAGTGCAAGACAAGGCAAGATAATGAGTCAGGTCCAGGGTCCAGCCAGAAAGTCCAGCCATGAACAGCTGAAGACGGAGTCAGAGACAAGGACCACACAGGAGAAGGGGTTGGAGACAAAGCTGTGGATTACATAGGTCCACCCAGGACCTATGATAAGCCAAGACAACAGGAGAAGGGACTTGGCACAGGTAAATCAAGCGTACTGCACATGCTAACGTCCCAAGTGAGGCTGTCAGGGCAATTAAGGTCCAGTTATGCACTTTACTTGGCCCCTGACAGGTACCAAGCTAAACATAAGTGAGCAGAACACCACAGCAGTGAGCAAGGCTACCTTCATAAAGACGTACTAGATTGTTTTTACAGGCATGAAGCCAGAAGATCAGGAGAATTATTAGTCCTCTTCACTCAGCACTTGTTAGATCATGTCTGGAAAAGTATGAGAAAGCAGTATGAGAAAGTAGTTGACAAATTGCAGTGAGTGCAGCTGAGGGCAATCAAGATGGTGAGGGTGATGAAGCACATTCCCTGTGAGGAGGGGCTGAGGGAACTGCGTTCAGTCAGAAGGCTTAAAGGGGAACACAAGAGCTTCCTGGTATTATCAAGAAAATGGAGAAAAACTCTCTGCCATGGTGCATGGCAGCAGGATGAGAGGCACTAGTCACAAAGGGCAGTTCCGATTTAAGGGGGAAAAAAAACCTTCACTGTGACAACAATCAACTATTGTCACAGGTCGCCCAGGTAAGTTGCGTGCTTTCCTTTCCTGGAGGTTTTCAAGACCCTGCTGGACAGAGCCCTAAGCAACTTGGTGAAAGCGCTGAAGAAGCAGGTTTGTTTAGAGATGCCTTGAGCCCCTCCAACCTGAACAATACTATTCTATTTCTATTGCTCCCATAGCTATTCAAGTGTGCTGCTGAACACACAAATCCACGGGAGAATGAAGGACCTTTGAGCATGCTGAAGAAGTTGTTGAAGAATCTCATTTTGAATACAAGCTACAAGTACAGAAATACTCAACTGAAGTAGTCCTTTATTGAACACAGAATTCTTTGAAACAGCTTTTTTTCATACTCTTCAGGGTTTTTTTGACATTACCTCTCTGTACACAAACTTGTAAGTCTTTAGCTCTTGTTTTGCTGTTCTTTAGAGTAAGACGCATTGTACATTGCACTTCAAGACTCAAGTGTGTGGTCACACTTTCACTACCTTTCAACTCTTCCATCTCTGACTGTTGGTTCAATTTTCCTTATATTTCTCTCTCAGTGCAGCTCTGCTGATTGCCCCACATTCTGCAACTGTGAAATCAAATGCTACCCTGAAATACATTTAATGTTTTAGCAGGAATTACATTAATTTCTAGGTAGATCACAAAATCAATCTTTTACATGGTTGTATTGCTACTCCTAATCTTGTCTAGTAGTGAGCACTGCCATGCCCCCTTCAGCATTGAAAGCTGTCATTTCTTGGGAGAAAAATATTTGCATTCTTTCAAATAGGAAGGATGTATTTTTTGCTGTCATCCCCTTTCCTTGATCCTTTCTTCTGCCTTTGGCTATTACATTGTATCGCCTGCATGGAAACATTGCACATTTACAGGTAGTTTGGGTGAAGAGTCTGTGAGCATTCGAGACTCCTATCAGCCTGCTCACTTGGGTGGTACGTTCCAAACTTTGTGTAAATTCAGCACTAGAGGTCAGCTAACTTATTCTCGGGGTTGGGAGAGCTATGGTTGGAAACAGCTGACTTTTTAAGAGTAGGGTGGTCTAGCAGGATCTGGGCAACAAAACTGCTGATGCTGCTCAGTGGTCTGCACTGCGAGTGACTGAGGGAGATCTAGCCTCATCCCGTGCACTGAATACTCCTTGGCTGTCGCAGATCTTCCAATTTAGTTTCATCTAAAGGTATCAGAGCTCCAAGTCTGCTCCACCGTGCAAACTGGAGACCATCAGATGTGCTTAAAAGGCAAACTCCTAAACCAGAATGAAATGCCAGTGAAGGCACAATCTGAGAGTCCTTTTGCTCCTTCCTACAGGTGCACAGCAATTTTCTCACGGGCATATTTTGCAGAGGTGATGCTCACGTCAGATAAAGTGAAGTGAGCTCCAGATGGAGTTATGTGGGGGGGGGAAGAAAAAAAAAAAAAAAAAAAAAAAAGGAAGAGGCGTTTTAGATGAGTTTTACACCTTGGCTGGTTTGTTTGTTTGGTTTGTTTTTTTGTCTGCCATAAAGCAGTTCCATTTGTAAGGATGCCGGCCACCTTCTCCACTCCCCGCCACTTTCTAAGCTGCATTTTAAAAACGAATCCTTCTCACCGCACCGCGGACCCGCAGGCGCCGCCAAGCCCAGGGCGCGGCGGGCAGCCGGCGGCCGCCGGTTCGCGGTGGGAAGCGCGGCCGGCCCGGGCAGCGCCCAGACACGGCGCACACCCCCCGCTCCCACCGCCAGCTCTCCGCGGCCCGGCGCGGGAGGCCTCGCAGCGCTCCCCCGCCCACCCGCGGGCCCCGGCAGGTGTGGCGGCCTCGAACCGGCGGCGGGCCCCGCCCCGGGGCTCCGCAGGGCCTCGCCGGGCCCGCCCCGGAGGCGGTCGGTCGGTCGGTCGGCGTGTCGGTCGGTCGGCGGGACGCAGGGGTGGGGTGGGGGCCGTCTCCGCCGGGCGCCGCGCAGCCCCCCCCCCCCCCCGGCTGGCGGCCGGTGCTCCCGCTGCGGCGGCGGCGGCGCCGCTTCGCCTCCGCGCCGGGGCCGGGATTGGCTGCGCGGCCGCCTCGTCCCAGAATGCAGCGCATGGCGCGTCATTGAAGAGAGACCATGATGGCGGCGGCCGCGGCAGCGGCGGCGGCAGCGGGGGGGGCCCCCGAGGTGATCGCCCAGCTGGAGAACGCGGCCAAAGTCCTGATGGTGAGGCCGGGCGGCGTCTCGCGGCGGGGAGGAGGCGGGTGAGGGGGGCGCCGGTCCCGTTCTTCCCCCCCCCCCCCCTCCCCGCCTTCCTCCTCCTCCTCTTCCTCCCCTTCCCGCCGCCCTCGCTCCCTCAGGCGCGGGGCGCAGTCCCGGCGTCTCCGTCGCCTCCTCCCGCTCCCCGGCTGGCTCCCCTCCCCCTCCGCGGGGGCGGCCGCCGCGCCGGCTCGTCCCTGTCACCCCGCAGCCGGGCTCGGCCCCCGCCGCGCACGCCGCGCCAGTCCTCCATGTGCCGCCAGTTCCCCCCCCCCCCCCCCCGCCCCGGGCCGGCTGCCGGGCTGCCCGCGCCCCGAAGCTCCCCGCCCCGGCGGGGCAGCCCCGTCCCCTCACGCCCCGAGCCCCCCTCCGCACCGCCATTGTCCGCCGTGGAAGCCCTCGCTGAAGTTGCCGGGGAGCAGGTCTCCCTCCCAGCGGCGGGGGCCCCGGGTCGCCGCCCGGCCGTGCCCGGCCCCCGGCCCGGCGGGGGCAGCGGGGCACCGGCGGTGGCGGGGAGGCGACCTCCGAAGTGCCGCGGGCTGAGCGCCGCTCGCTTCCAGAGTTTTCCTTTCGGTGGAGGAGCAGGGAGCAGCCGGAGGTTCGCGGTGCAAAGCGCTGCGTGGTGCTTCGCGCCCTCATCTTTCTGTTACTAGTTAACTGCTCGTGCTGATGGTGAATTTGTTGTGTGCAATTTTCCATGGCTGCGTGGAAAAGAAAGCCCATAAAGATCAGAAACGCGATGGAGCTGAATACCTATAGTGACCATTGGTCTTAAACCATCCTAAGTTGCGCATCCTTGTGAAACTTTTGTTCGTTTGAATGAAAAGCTGGATATTGCTCCATGTCATTTACAGGTCTTACTTGCAGAAGCTAAAAATGACTAGCTGAAAGCCTTCCCCACAAAATCTGTCTTATAAAAATGTGATTCCAACAGAGATACTAAGTTCGTAAGTTGTTGATATTAAAGGGATTTCAAAAGAACCAAGCAAATAGTAGAGGAGTTTGCCTGGTATTGATAACTGATCAATGGCCAGAGCTGGAATAATTGTGGTTTAATGTCTAGCTAAAGCAGCCTGACTGTAAAGTCACAGGCTTTACTTGTGGGTGTCTTCATCAAAATACTTGCGTTGTTACTCCTTGTGAAATCAAAGCCTGAAAAACATTGACTGTGTTTCTAAATGGGAGAGTAAAGGTAGATAGCTTACCAACAAGCACTGCACTAAGCCTTTCAGAAAAACACTTCTCAAAGATGCCAACGGTAATGAATTTTAAGCCTTGAGCTGCTTTTGATTCATGTATGCCTTTGTAAAGCGTAACTGCATAGATTATTGCATGTTCACATAATGTCTGTGTATCTCGGTTTTAAAAATAACGCAGTAGCTGTAATTCCCAGAAGTGTTTGACTGCATAGGGGAAATATGTAATAAGTATTAATATGAGACAGAACACATGTATGGAAGGAAGCTGGCAGTTAGGTAGCTTTCAGTGTCAAACTGATAGCACTTGGGGTGGCATCTCCAAAGTATTGCGTCTGTGCTAGAAAACTTAACGTTACTTGTGTTGGCACTGTTTCCCTAGCATAGCCCTGCTGTCATAGAGAGGGAAATGCAACTTAATGTGGAGGTAAAGTAAATAAAAATGTTAATACAGTGAAAAGATGCAAGCCTCTTATGGTAATGTTTGTGCTTCTGCTGAAGAATGGGTGCTAAACTTGCTGGTAAAAATACATCTTGGGTCTGCAAGCACATGGCTGCTATGATCCTTGTTGAATTTCTAGCTTCTTCTAGCTTCTGACAGTATGAAAGCTGACTTGTTGTGGTCATTAGATTTTTCTTGTTCTTCTTTTTTTCTTTTCTACAGCTCTTGGAAGTTTCACAGACAACACTGAACTGACAAGAATTGGTTAGATGGCACTTCCCAAGGAAGCTGCATAAACCAGAGATATTTACTAAAGCTATCCATGAGGCTAAGGACCCAGAATCAGGCTTTAAGCTGGGTTGGCTGTAGAAGAGCTGTGATAACTGTTTAGGGTTATTGCTCTGTGTTTCTTCTTAAAAATCATTGTCTTTGGAGTGACAGAGGAGAGGAGGAGTGCAGCTCGCTGTGTGCTTTACAAAGGTGGATGTGAGACCCCAAAGACTTGAAAGGGTTATGTGCTCTTTTCCTGCTCTTTCTCACTAGCAGCTGTGGAAAAACAAGGGCTGAATCATGTTTAAGGACTGCACCTGGACAGTGATGATGTTAATTTAATTTAGCCAGAGGACTATACTGCTTGGCAAAATCTGGTAGAAGGTCTACTTGGGGATGAGGGCAGGAAGTAACTCTGTGTGGTGGTTGGGACGTGTGAAGTGATCAAGCAAACCGGTGGGTTCACTTAGGTATTTATGTAAAAAATCTGAGGACTTGGGGGAGGGTGGTGAGCCCAGCACAAGTAATGGAGGTCATGAGTAGAGGTTGGCACCTTGCAGTGGAGCCATATCTGAGGTGGTGGGAAAGGGCAGAGCTGTGAATGGTCTGACAATAGATGGCAGCAAGTTTTAACTGGGCAGGGAGCTGTGGAGGGATTCAGGGAGATGTTCTTGTGGCAGCAGAGACAGTAGCGAACCTTGCAAATACAGTTTGCTAAGGAAGCGTCAGAGGGGGGACAGCATATCTGAGGGTGAAACAGGGAGTGGTGGTGGTGGTTTGGGTGACACATGTTTTGATTTCAAACTGAAATACTGAGCCTTGGGGAGAATAATGGACTAGAGGAAATCAGACATGCTAATCAAAAAACCTGAATGCGTGTGTTTAACTTTCCTGGAGGGTAAGAATGGATTACCACGAGTTCTCTAAATCTTTGATAAGTATTTTCATAATTCTTTTTTTATTGTTCTGGGTTGATTGAATTTTCCTCTGGAAAACTAGTTTTTATATGTCAGATAAAAGATGTGTTAGTTTAATCTTGTAAATTGCTGATCTTTATGGACTTTACAAACCATGGCGTGCAGTGTAGGAAAACTGGTAAGATTCAGTCTGTTCTCTCACCAGGTTCCTCTACAGCTGTATAGAAATGCTTTTCCTTTGTTACCAATAATGACGACATTCAAAAGGCTTAGTTTGGAAAATGATTGAAATTTGGTATAAGTTGAAGAGTTGTTATAAAAGATGAAACTTGAGTTGACGTTAGCTGACAAATATGACTTTGAATGCTGGTCCGGTGACAGTTTTCTTTGGTATGTGGAATAGTATTTGCTATATGAAAAAGTATGTGATTTTGGGATACTTAGTTCCTTTCCAGCAAAACTAAATGGTATTTGCTTGAAGGAAGGTCTCTTTAGGGCCTCGCAACGTAAAGCGTAAAATGCTGTGTGTTTTTTTTCAAGTGCTATAGGCTGGTATATACCTTTGACCTGTGAGACTTTGGCTGGTGAAGACCACACACCAGCATCTGTATGAACTGAATGAATTTACTGCTGCTCCATTTCCAGCTGGTATGGCATCCCCATACCAAATGTATATAGTTTCTATCTATTATGTTCTGTTTAGCTCAAGTGGTAATTAATGCTGAATATAATTAGTATCAGTTAAGCACTGTTTTAATATCTGACTTCATGGATGAGAGAAGACATAGGTTGTATTATTAAGGAAAAAAATGTAAATGTCATCCCATAGGTGAGATGATGAAGTAGGAAGCATGCGTAAGACTGTTTAGTTATCGCCGAGAGATAATAAAGCAGGTTGAAATTTTTTAGGGTATGATGTTCTGTGACACCTGAATGTAAATTTAGAGGTTATAGCTTGTTCCCCCTCTCCCCCCTCCAAAAAGGGGTGCTCTGTTACTACCTGCAGTTCTACTTTCTCCCTTGCGACCCTATGCTGAACATACTAATATTGCTGAGATGACATAGGAATTAAACAAGGCAATGGATTTCTGTCAGGTTAGCGAGACGAATTGGCTATCTGTGCAGCCATTTAGGTTGCAGAGCTAGCACAGTGGGGGGGCTGAAATTAGATTGTTGGACATGTACAGGGCTGGTCTGCCCCTATTAGCAGTGGTGAGCTGTCAAGTTGGCTCAAGTGTGTCATATACCTTCACTGTACAATTTAGTTGCTAACTCAGACTGTCTTGATGTTAGAAATGCCAGACTTTTCTTAGAGGTGCACAGTGAAAATATAAGAGGTTACAAGTTTCAGAAGGGGAGATTCCAGCTGGAGAAAAAGCAAGGAAAAATAAAAGTCACAGTAAGTGTGGTTGGTGAAGGCAATGGAGCAGGCTACTTGAAGAGACTATGGGATCTCCCATCTTTGGAGATATTTAAAACTTAACTGAACAAAGCCCTGAACAACCTAATCTAACTTCGAAATTAGTTCTCTTTTGGGCAGGGGATTAAATGAAGTGAGGTTCAGAGATCCCTGTCATAGAATCATAGAACACTTCCAGGAAGAGGGCATCCCCAGCCTCACTGGGCAACCTGTTCCAGTGTCTCATTACCCTTGCTGGAAATAATTTCTTCCTTACATCTAATCTAAATCTACGCTCTTTCAGTTTAAAACTGTTGTCCATCGTCTTATCACTACACTCCCTGATAAAGAGTCCCTCCCCATCTCTCCTGTAGGCCCCCTTTAGATACTGGAAGGCCGCTATAAGGTTTCCCCGGAGCCTTCTCTTCTCTAGGCTGAACAACCCCAACTCTCTCAGCCTGTCCTCACAGGGGAGGTGCTCCAGCCCCCTGGTCATCTTTGTGGCCTCCTCTGGACCTGCTCGAGCAGGTCCATGTCCTTCTTATGTTGGGAGCACCAGAACTGAACACAGTATTCCAGGTAGGGTGTCACCAGAGCGGAGTAGAGGGGGAGAATCACCTCCCCCGACCTGCTGGTCACGCTCCTCTTAGTGCATGCCAGGACACAGTTGGCTTTCTGGGCTGCGAGCACACGTTGCTGGCTTGTACTCAGTTTTCTGTCCACTAATACCCCCAAGTTCTTCTCCCCAGCGCTGCTCTCAATCCACTCATCGCCCAGCCTGTATTTGTGCTTGGGATTGCCCCAACCCATGTGCAGGACCTTGCACTTGGCTTTGTTGGACTTCATGAGGTTTGCACAGGCCCACCTCTCCAGCCTGTCCAGGTCCCTCTGCGTGGCATCCCTTCCCTCCAGTGTGTCGACCGCACCACACAGCTTGGTGTTACCGGCAAACTTGCTGAGGGTGCACTCAATCCCACTGTCCATGTCATCAGCAAAGATGTTAAACAGCACCGGTCCCAATACGGACCCCTGAGGAACGCCACTCGTCACTGCTCTCCACTCGGACGTCGAGCTCTTGACTGCAACTGTTAGAGTGTGAGCATCCAGCCAATTCCTTATCCACCGAGTGGTCTGTCCATCAAACCCACGTCTCCAATTTAGAGACGAGGATGTCATCAGAAGTTACTCTATGTGGTACGGGTCTGAGTAGCATTAACAGGTTCAAGAACATTTGAGCAAATGCTTTTGCAGAAGAATTCCCTTCTTTAAAAGTTTGTCAGTGTTCTTTTTTCACTGTGGTCTGTTGCCGGGGTGGTGGGGATTTCACACATTACTGTCTTCTGGGGGTACTGCTTAGTTTGTGGTTGATCTTGCCTTTCTGAGGGAGGTTTTAGGCTAAAGTTGAGTAGTCTGAAAATAGTCATACAAACTTCTCTTTCAGACGTTGAAATAAGCTTATAGAATAAGAGCATAAGGGAGCACATTAGTATCCTTAAAAACCAAGAGCAAATTGTTTATATCATCTACCCCAACAATTTATATGGTTGTTTTTTCTTGGAGTTCCAGTCCATGACAATCCTTCTTCCATGGGGAAGTTCAGTTTCTCATTGCAACCTGTCTTCATTCCAGGGCAGATTTTCTGATTGTGAAAGGGAGAGATGGACCAGCTCTGATTTTTGTTATAGCAGGTTACCTGTTAATCATTCTGATGCTGAGAAGATTTGTTGAAGTCCTCCAGGTCATCACCCAGCAAAACAAGCTGGATGTGTGCTATATTATGGCTGGATTAGACCAGACATCTACCCATCTGAGTTCTGTTTCCAGCTATGGCCTCTAGCTGCTGATTTAGAGAAGGGGTCTGAAAAACAAGGATAATCCTTTCACTCGTATGTATACGCTTTACCTTATTTGAATTAGCAATTTCAAGAGCTTGAGGTGGCATAGTTGTGTTGATCAACTTTTCTTCTACAAATGTGTACAGCTGTTTCTAGAATGGATCTATATTTTTTGTTTTCATAGTTTTTATATTATACTTGTCTGGTAGTAAAGAGTTTCACAGGTGTTTTTGGAAAAAAACCCAACATTGTTATTTGAGAGAAGCCTGCTGTTTGATCATTTAATTCATTCTTGAATTATGAGAAATAAGTGATCATTGTTCTGATTTTTCTTCCATGGTATCATTTGTGATTTTTATAACTCTGTATCATATTTCATGCTCCAGTTATATGTTAGCGAAACTGAAGGGTCTTGTCAGTTTTTCATGTGGGAGGTTCCACATACACCTAATCATCCCTGTACTCCTCTGTAGCTTTTTTATATTTATGACACCATTATTGAAATGAACTGTCCAGAACCGAACTCGTTTGTGATGTGGGTCCTTGAGGATTTTAGATGAGTGTAAATTTTTGGTATTCTTCTGTATTCCATTCCTAGTAGTACTTAACATTGTGCTTTTCTTTATTACTTAAGAGCAGGAAAGTGATGTTTTCAGAGGACTATGCCCAGGCTGTCCAGATCTTTTTCTGGAACAGTACTAAGTAACATGAAGTCCATCATGTGTATGTATAGTTTTAACTCCTTTTGCTTAAGAACTGGTATGGTTGGTACATTTTGCAGGCACACGGTTCAGATTACAGTTTTAGGAGATAAGTACATGCAGTGTGCAGCATGCTAATGAAACTTTTACCTGGGAGCTGAAAACAAACGTGCATGGAGCGTACCTGAAGCACACAGTACTAAGGGTAAGGAGTTGAGAATAGGAATGTGAGGATTGATACAGATTCTCCTATCTTTGAAAAACAAACGTAGTGTCTGATGAAAGTCTAGTGAAATGGGATTGTTCATGCTTTGGTTTTATTTCCCCTGACTGTTTCACAGAGGGATTATTCATATTTTTGAATCGAGACTGTGTTTCACACTCATTTGACATGTCACTGTTGCATTAGCATATTTCTATATTTTGTTCTAAGTCATCAATGAAAATACTGTGTGCCTGCTTGTAGATCCATCCGCTGGGGAGCTTCATTAGTCCGTAACTCCATCTGGATAATTCTTCTTCAGGCACTACCTACTGCTGTCTTCCCTTTAACCTGCTTCCTAAGAGTCTTATGGTTGTTATGCTAATCTGTGTTCATTAGTTAATTAACAGCTTTCCATATGGAGGTGTAGAAGAAATCCTCTAGATTATTAAATTGAGCTGATGCTGTCACAAGAAGCTAAGTAAAATATTTCTTTTCATCGATTTCTGACAGTGTTTTGATACAAAATCTATCTGGATTAGGTATACTTAAGATCTCCCCTTCTGTGACCTGTCTTGATGTAGGGGTGAAATTCTGGGTTTTGATGATCATGTCCTTTTCTGTTTTACCAGGGGAAAATACATTCTTTGTATCTGTCGTCTTTTCTGCTTTCCTCAGCTTCCCTAGAACAAAACAAAGTAAAACTGATGCCTGTGTTGGGGCAATGACCTGGTAGAGGGAATGCAGTAATATTTGGAGCAATTTTGATGCATAGTGGGGTGTATGAGTGGCATAAAACCACATATGTGCTGGGAGATGTGGTGTAGAAGGGAGGGCATCAGATCTGAGCTGTAGGAGAAGTCGATACAGGTCTTCAGTTCTTTTTCATCCCTTTAAAGTCTGTCTGAAACACCCTGTTGAACAGGGAATAGTTGTTTGAATAGGGATTTTAAGCACTGGAGGAAAACTGGCAGGAGGATATATTTTAAATAGACATTCTTCTTCCCCCTCTCTACCTCCCAAAAAGGAAACCCCCAAATTTTCTGTCTTCTGAGACTAAATGATGAGTGGCAGCTGTACAGTGCTGCCTTTGGCTTTACCAAAACACAGAGCAGTAGTACACCCACCTGAGTGGCTGCATAGTGGACTGGATTGGAAAGGGTATTCGGGGTAAAAGGTTTTTTTAATTCAGTAATTTTCAATGTGGTGTATTATAAACAATTTTGCTACCTTGACTGAGATGAAAAACTCGCCTGTGCACCTAAAAGAAACTGATCAAATTATGCTGTTAAATTACGTAGGAAGTAGCAGATACAATTCTCTTTGTCTTCAGATCAAGGCTGATTTTTTTTTTTTTTTTTTTTAATGGAAAATACACTTAAAGTTATTTGTGTTAATATAGGAGCAAGTGAATGAAGTGTTACTGCTTTTGTTACTCTAGAAGTCAGATAAGTTGGTTTAGTGGTCCCTACCAAATTCAAAATGTACATAACTATAAAAGTGAATATGAAAAAAGCCTAAAGATATATCATGGTTTGTGCTGAAATTATGAAGTCCAGCTGTGTTATGTGCAGCTGTGCAAAATAGTAGAGGCACAGCTGTAGTAGTGTTGAAAATATGCCTTATGCCAGGGTTTCTTGAAGATTTTACGTGATTAATTTGTGGCTGTAAAATCAATAGGGTGCAGAAAGGTGTTTTGCCATGGAATTTTATTGCATATGATGGCGGTCTCTGTGATTCCAAAAGTCTTGGCCAAGGTGAAGAACATATGCAGTCCGGGGCTTGTAAGCATGATGCAGACGCAGGCTGTGTTTTCACAGAAGCCTAAACTAGTCTCACAGCAAGTGGCTGAGGAAAACCATTGCTTGTCTTTTTGCTGGATTGATTATCTGCTAGTTTAGTGAGCTGGAGTGGCTTACAGAAGGACCTGCCAGTTGCCAGAGCTAGCATGACATAATAGTGTGTGTCTAGGAGTGGAGAGGAGTTAGAATAATTGGAAAGAGGAGGAGGGTCTCCATTGCTGCATTGCCTCTCTGGGAACCACAGCCTTGGAGTTCTGGAGAGGTAGCCCCTGTTCACTACTGTCAACTTAGACTAGGGTCCTGTTGTAATGAAGGAAAAGAATAAAATCAGCATCCTTCATGAATGTGTTTTGAAATCTGTTCATGGGAAGAGCTGCAGAAAAGTTGCATGATATTTCTCTTTTTGTGTACTTTACTGAAGTATTCTGTTTTTCTGGTAAGAGTGGACTCTAATGCTTAGAGTGATGGTGCTTTGAGGGGGTTGCTGTGGTATGGCATTAAGGCTGTATTGGAGTGGGTGGTCTATTCCTTGACTTCATATTTCCAGTTTTTCAGAAATAGGTAACTTGATAGCTTTTAAAACACCAAGAGGTGGTTGAGCCATGTTCAACCTGTTCTTCAGGCTGCTTTGGAAGGACTTTGAATTTGACTCTCTTACATCAGAATTAAATAGCCTTGCTGCTGAGGTTTTTGCTCCAACAACAGGTGAAGGAGGGCAGAGGCAGTTCATAGAATTAAAAAACCAGCTTGCAGCATCATTAACATGGAGTCTGAAAAATCCAGTAGTTGGGTGTATTCCGGAGCCTGGTGCATTGGCCCGTGCCACAGGATGTCTGCGGCTCTGGGATTTAAGCATCAGTTTGTACAGAGATCAGCAGTGCAATTGGGTGACACCCAGTGTTGAGTTATACCATCCTTTAGTAGTATAAAACAGTATTCCAGCTATTGTTAATTGTGGCATTAGCGATGATATGCAAACAATATCAAAGCTAACAAACAGCAGAAACAATTGTACAAACGCAACCCACGCTGGCTCGTTTACGCACTCGTCGATGAGTTACTGCAGAACTGCCACGTTGCTGTCATGTGGCAGCACAAGAGGAGCTGTACCCCTGTGTCCTGCCTGGCAGGGGGAAGGCTCCCACTCTGGCGGTGCGGGGGCAAGCCTTGTCCTCTCTGGACCGGGATCTACACATGTAGCTTCTCTGCCTTGGGCATGCAGTGAAGGCAGGGTCCTCTTTTCTTTTTGCAGATTTTGTCTGGCTCTGCAAATAGGTGGTCTTCAAGGTTTTGGAATGAACTTCCCCAAACTCAGTCTCCCACAGTTCAGGCTTGTAGCAGTGATCTTGGCATCGTGTCGTCCCTTCAGTCAGTTCCTCATTCATCTTGCCATGACTTTACCCGGGCACCGTTGGCGCTGGTGGACCCTGCCTGCCTGCTGTGGGTTTCACCTTACAGCTCAGTTAGTTTCCTCTTATGTTACATCCTTGTCTTAAAGCTACATTTTACACACTTGTCACTTGTAGATTTCATGAGAACTCCTCCACAGCATCTATATGTATATATGTGTATACAGTAACTGGAGATCCCCAAATGGGAGACTGGATCTGTATCTCTGTTGCAACAGGACTGTAGCTCTGTCTGGGGTGGGGGGTAAATGTTCCCCCTTGTAGCTATAGATGCTGGTTTGATATTAGGTGCCTTAAAGCCAAGTTTGTGTGGTTTTAAGGCAGTGATTGAGAAGCATTGCTTTTAAACCTTCACTGATCTTTTGTGCAAACAGCTTTGGGTGTTATCTGTAAAGATCATAGTTTTGTTTTTGTTTTGTTTTGTTTTTTTTTTTTTTTTTTCTCGTTAAGGTCTTAACCATTCACATTTAGCTTAGCTCTATCACCTTTTCAGTCACTGACTTCTACTATTTGCTTTGCTAATAATGTTGCTGCTATTTGACTTTTCTATCAACCATGCTTTTTTGGTAGCTTCCCAGGTGGCTGAAGTTTTGCATCTTTATTGAGAAAATGTGAATAGGTTTACAAAAGGTGTACACTGCTCTCTGGTAAAGAAAACATGAATAGTGCTTTCCTTACCTGTCAACAATGACAGAAGCCCAGCCCCCCAAAAAAAAACATGCTTCTTCCTGAGAGAATTAGGGAGGTTTAGAAGCAAAGCCTTTATTTTGTGAGGTTGTTTTAAGTGGGATTAAGAACAGATGTTGAGTAGCTTTGGGATAATGAATTGTTTAGTGGGGAATATATAAATATTAAATTCTAATATCAAGAGAAATGACAATATTGTTTCTGGAAGTATTCTTCTGTTCATGTTACAATAACATTCCCTCTAACAGTGCTAAGAATAAAATATATAATTATGACCACATTTCTTCACAGTCATTTTTCAGTAAGTATGTGGAACCCTGTGATGATTCAGAGCTTGAGTCTTAGTGAATTTATGCAGGTTCTTAGAGTGAGCTCAGGCACTTAACTTTAAGGGAGTCTTAAAAATTGCTTCTTCTAATCAAACCCCCAAAATACGTGTATGTGGAATAAAACAAAATTTTCTTCATAAAATAAATGCTTTTTAGAAGATGCTCTCTCAAAATATGTATCATGTCTCCTCCTTTGTATATTGGAGGATGAATACAGAGATCCAACTTCTTTGATAATGTGGTTCAGGCTGTATCTGCAAGAGCAGAACGGATTAGTGAAACAAGATGAAAGTAAATGACATTCTGCCTTCTCAGGTATGTACAATTCTAGATATATTTTTGCGATATCCCACTAATGGGCAAAATGTTAGGGAAAGGAGCTTTTCCCAGGTATTGGGTGAAAGTCTAAAATTATTCCTGGTTTTGAGTGGAAAAAAGTTATTCACTTTACAAATAATTTTCAGTTTTGCAATTCTTCTCGGCTTGCTTATCCTTCAGAATGGCTTAGGTGATCAGCTTCCTCCTCTGGCTTCTATTCAGTTGCTCTTTTTTTTTTGTTAAATCTTGATCTCGTGTTCCCTCTAGTTACATTTCTGTTTGCTTATGTAATTCAGGTATTGAGTTTTGTGTGTATTTTACTTGTGTGTGTCTGTAAGTTTCCATTAATGTGGTAACAGCTAAAAACCATTAGTAGGTGTGTTAGGCCATGCCATTTTGAAAGTACGCTAAACTCAGTGAGTTTTCCATGTTAAATTTAGGTCAAGTTTGAAAACTTAAAAAAATCCCTTATCTCACTTTTAATCAGCTCATTCCAAATAACTATGCTGGGATGAAGCAGTTTTGAAATTTCAGCAAGATTGATGGAGGAGGAAGTGCTAAAATCTGAATTTTGGCAGGGAAGCTGGCTGCCCTATGTGCCTGCCTGCCTTCATTAGCTTGGTGGGAGGAAATGCTTTTTTGATAGGAGGCAAAGCCTAAAACTCTCAAACTAAAATGCATCATTATCTCAGTTTAAATCTTTCACAGAGTGATGTCTTTCAACTTCTGTGTTGGGGGAGAGGTGTGTGTGAGGCAGATGGGGGGGTTACTCATGATGTCTTGTTACCCCTGTGATGTCCTACTCCATCTGCATGTGCTTACTGAAGAAAGCTACCTGTAAGTAAAAATAATGCCACCTCTGCAGCAATAGGTAGTTGTAACTGTAGTTTCAGGAAAATTAATTTGGACAACAGGAAAAAAATACAATATCCTTCTTCACATAGGGGTGATACTAGTTTCTCTTGCAGTAGGACAGCAGTTGCTGACCATATTTGATGTACAGTGAGCCTGGTAAATAGGGTATATATATATCAGCTACATCTCAACTGGTGAGATTTGGAAAATTAGTATGGCCATTACCAGCATTATTATGATTTGCTGTCTAGTAGAAGAGGAGTCACAACAGTTATTCCTTGACTTAAAACTTGGTCTTGAAATTCACTGTCACAGTCTTGGCTTTTTTTGTTAAGCCGTGACTATGTCTAACAGGTACAGAAATGGACAATATTGAAATGAGCTACTTGAATCTTCCGATTGAGTTGCGATTGTGATTGTGATTTCAGGAGCTGTGGGTGGGCTAGGGTCTTCAGTCTTGCTGGAGAATCGGATAGTCTACCTTGCAGTGGAGGTTGCAGTATGAGTTGAAGTTGAGACTCTTCTCCTTCCCACCCTCTAGAATAACAGACTCAGGACCTGAATTTAGGACTCGTTCGTCTTCTATGTCTCCTTATGGGGGAAAGAAAGAAGCACCTGTAGTTCAGAGGAGCTGAGGGAAAAGTTTGGTCCATTTCCACCCACCCTTCTCCTTGCTGCCAGATGAGGAGGCCAAGTTCATTCCAGCTCCAGGAGATGGTTAGAGGCAGGGGAGCAGGACTTGAGGCTAGTATGAGTTCAGTTGTAGTAAGGGCACTTTATGACTTTTTGTATTCCTTTAGTAACATAAACATACATTTTTAGGGTTCCTGTGCTACCGCAGTAGTGATGTTTTTTTCCTTTTGAAGTCAAAGCAAGCCAATTTTATTCATTAACATTAAATGGCTTAAAAAGATTTTGAACAATTAGGTTTTCTGTAACTGGTCTGTGTAGTTATGATGTTTTTCTTATCTTTGTCCTTCTCTTCTTAATTGAGTTGCACTTTTTCTGTCTTGTCTGAGCTTTCTTTGGTCTGCATGGGTTGCCTTCTTGTTGCTTTGAATGATCTTACTGACTTCAAGGGACTGTGCATAGATTTTTGCCTATCGCTATCAACCAGGTGTTTTACAGAAATTACTTTGCTAAACAGAACTGCCTGTCAGACCTTGATTGTGCTTTGAAACATTGGAGAAGTGAATGTGGAGATTAGGAAATAAGTAACATTTTATTTAAGGGTCTGAACTGTAACCTCGTGTCAGCATTCATCCTTTGGCTGTCCACCAAACTATCATAAGCTAAATATCCTTTATAGGCTGTTTGTCAGATTTATCTGTTGTCAGTGTGCTTAAAATGATGTCCTGACTGCAGTTATGGAGGAAACAGTAACAAATACATATAAAGTACACACATAATTTTCTATAGTGTTTTGTCTTCACTGCTGTGTTACACTGTATCCTGGTTTTCATTAACTAAACTTACAGAAGTGAAAGACTGAATTTTACACTGAATTTTCTTGGAGCCAGTTTGAAATGGTTTTGACCCAGAGATTATGAAGAAAGCATTAAGATTTAAAAAGAAAAACAGGTCTTGATCATAGTGTATGTAAGGCCTGTAATAATTGCGTGCTGCTATTGTGGTTACTTTATAATGGGCTCTGAGTTTCGTGCAACACTGACAAGTTTAAATTAGGAACCCTTGGGTTATACAGAATTTCCCATGCAGAATTCAGTTAGTTTTTCAAGTTCTGGAGCAATCCTCCATGGGGTTG
This sequence comes from Tyto alba, assembly GCF_018691265.1. NCBI lineage: Eukaryota > Metazoa > Chordata > Aves > Strigiformes > Tytonidae > Tyto > Tyto alba. Next base: position 19,690,010 of record NW_024881282.1, on the reverse strand, counting down.
AGGGAGACTAGACTGATCCTGTTCACCTAATGCTTCCAGAAGGTTGGCATGAGTCAATGTACTGTTTAGTTGAATTTGTGGATTTTCTTGTTGAACAATGTGCACAGTGGTCAGAAAAGAAAAAGTCGTAAATGAATCCTATGAGGAGACCAACAACAGTCAGAGCTGATAATGGCTGAACAGCTCACACAGATACATAGACCAGCTACAGCCACCTGTTTGTCAGTGTCCTACACAGCTACTTGAGGGCTGTGCCTTCAATCTCTTCTATTCTTTTCTCTTGCTCCTCTCTGGTCCTGCTTCTGTGAACGAAAACTCCACTCTACCTTCCTCCCTTTTGCCTTTCAAGTCCTACCTGCTCTTCTTCAAGCAGCAGGTCTTGGGTACCTGTTTTGACGCTGAGAAGCAGACATGAACAGCGGAAGCTCTATCCTCATGTAGTGAGGACAGTTTCTCTGCAGACTGGTTCCCACCGATCATATAACTGAAGTGTATTGTCCAGGTAATTTCAGTGCAGAACCTATAATATTCTATCTTTGAGGGTCAGATTGTTAGTAGAGAGGTAAAATCTTGGTAGATTTTTTTTGTTATCTTGGAGAGGAAGTCTTATCTCATAAAACATTTTGACATTGATGGTAATGATTTACTTTGGCTTTCTAGTCAATTAATGTGTGTGTGTGTATATATGTATATATATATATATATAGTAAGTTATATAAGACCATTTCAAAACTGAGAATAGATCTTATCACAAACCACAGTTTATCTTCTGTTTTATTTGCAAAAGACTTAATAAAGTACTTCAGCTCCAAAATACAAAGCATAATTTGATATAAAGAAAAAAAAATTCTTTTTTTTCCTATTGTTAAACCTCTGCATGAAATCAAGACATGAGTGAGTAGATGTGTAGGAGGTAATTCCTCCAGCAGTCACGCATTTGTTCCAAATATATACTGAAAAATACTGGGCACTCTGCTGGGGTTTAAATAATTTAAATCATAATCACTTTGGGGAAAGATTTTTCTTTTTTTTTTTTTTTTTTTTTTTTAAATCAAACAAAGTTTTTGTTCAGAAAGTCTTACATTTCCACCATGTTGTTTCAACTGCAGGTCTGATGGTAAGCCATCTATTGTATCTTTCTTACCCAAGATTATTTCTAAAGAGTGGTATCTTTTTAGTTGGAAGATGAGCTGTAATTTAAATGATTATTCCAAAAAGCAAGTGCAAAGGAAGTAGTTGAAACGTAGTTGAAATTCTTTATTATGCTGGCTAGGTTTTCTGTAGTAACTTAGCTATTACTTAAGGCTCTGGCAGTCATGTAACGACAGATCTGAATTGGACCACAGAAGCTGCTATGGATACCAGTTGTCTAAACTGCCTCCTGGCCTGGTGCCTGAAGCGGGAACGTCTGATCCACTTGTGAAACTGTTGCTGAATGCTGTAAAGCTGAACATCTTCATGTTGGTTGGTGGCATTTGCTTCGTGAGTGTATCAGACATCCTCGTATTGTTAGGTATCGTCGTCTGTTGGAGAAGTAGGGTGAGTAGCTGAGAAAGTCACTAATCATTCAGCTCTCTGTGTCTGATCCGTGTATTTGATCTCTTTGATTAGCTTTTTTAATAAGGCAAGTGGCAGTTACTGAATGTGTTGTGATATACTGTAGGAAAAATAAAACACTTGACCTTGAAAAATGTTACTGGCTTGACTCCGCAGAAGTCACAGTGATGCTGTCTTGGGGCATGTTGCTTGATGTGGCTTTGGTAGAGTTAAACTTGGAATCTTCTGAGAATCTAAGTCTTTTGTATAACTCACCTATGTAGCAGAACTGTGCTGGGGAGTAATTCTCTTAGTGTGTTTTTTGTTATTTAAGATACAGAAATATGTTTTTAGGGGATTTTGAGCATCTTAGTAGAAGAGCACAGTAAGTTAAATTTCATGACTTTTGATTATTTAGGTATGTTGCAGCTATAACAATTGCTTACGTTACATGGATAGAAAAATATATTTAGCTGTCCTAAATGCAGTATGTGCACTACTTAAAAATTATTGCTTGCCCTTTTGTTCGATTTACATTCTTTTTTTTTTTTTTTTTTCATTTTTTCCTCTTTCTCCTTCTCATTTTGCCCATACTCCTCAGCTATGTTATCACTATCACATGGTGTTCCCCTGCACATGCTTCTCAGGTTCACTCATGATCTTTCTCCTTTCCATATGCCTCATTGTTACTTGGCTTCCTTGCCTGCTGGGACATGTTGCCGAGCCATCTGGGCTTCCTTTATTCCTTGCTTCTCTGAGCGTGTCTTGCCTGATGGTGGCTGTCAGCAAGGTTCAGACCCAGTGGTGCCATTGCTGTCTCTGGTGGATTTTACTTATCCTTGCATATTGATAGAGATTCTGTTTTTTGTTCTTATCTTTGTTAGGCTTTAAGGCTCTCTCTAGCACAGTCTAGACACCCTTTGGAAGAGCAACTAATGTGTTTAATTGTTTTTTCATAAGCTGATAATGGCCCACAGACCAGAGTTGGGAACCAGCTTTATTGTACCTCTTGACTGTAGGGAAGGCAAAATTCCCCAACATATTTGTGGAAGCTCAGTTTGGAGAGCTTGTGGTGAATTTTATGAAGTCACACTTCAGTAGAAATCTCAGATTTTTGTTTCTACCCTTGTCATGCTTGTAATGTACTTTACTGGCAGACATAAACATTGCCTTTGGCAAGAAAGTGCCTTCTTGGCTTTAGTAGTAGCAGGTACAAGCAATTTGATTTATTTATTTTTTTTTTTTTTTTAACTCAGGAAAATTCTCTTAGTAGGCATGTTTGCCTTTCCATAATCCTACTAGTGTTTAGGCTGTACTGTTCATAGGGGACCTTTTTTGTAGGTGGGAATACTGTGGGTGTCAGCTTAAAACACTCTTGGTGCTCTCTCTGTGTTCTCTTAAGCAGCAAAGTCTGGAGGAGTGCATGACTGTTCTTTGTGACATGCTAATTTGCAGATTTCCCCCAGTGTAATTGTAGAATTTGGTTATATTCAGTGCTGTATTGCCGTAGCAGAAGTCTGTGCAAAATCGGAATTTGTCTCTAGCAAACTTTTCTGTCTGCAAGGAATGAACACTGTTCATCCCATCCTTCATTTTGTTTAAACGTGATCATGGTCAGGATTTTTCTTAGCAAAAATGTAATGCAGAGGTAATAGTGCAAACTGGTTAACTAAATCATACTTAAATAAAAAAATATTCCATTATTAATAATAATGTGGTCACCTGAATGTTAGAAGTTGTTAATCTTAAGATACTGTCACTGTCCACAAGGGACCAATAAGTAATATTCTCTGCCATCTAAAATCATCAAGAAAATAATGTCACTTCTAATATATGATCACAGAAGTGTTGTATTTTGTATGCCTATGATGATCAACATGATACTGCCTGAACAGAACTACTTGGGGGTAAGAGGGGAATTTGATACTTTTTTAAAAACAAAAAGTGTTTTCAGAAATAAGGGGAAGGAGCTAAAAAAACAGACACCACTTGAAATGTGGATGTGGTGTTACTTCTTCAGCCTGTCACTTGCAATTACACGGTCTTACAAAGAGAACATCTGAGATTTGCAACCCATTTGCTACCTTTCTTACGTCTCTTACTGCCTTCCTTGCTTGGCACTCTCCATCCTTACAAGTCATAATTACATATTTTTGTTTTTAAAGGTATGTTGCTGGAGTAGGAAATGCTTGTACTAAGTGTGTGGTTCTGAATACATATGTGTAGCTTCAGATCCTCCTATCTGCATCTAACTACTATTTCTATTTAAAACAAAACAAAACCCCCAAGTCCCTTATTTTGACCTGTTATTTTTAACATGTGTACCTTCACCAGATGTTTCCTAGTTGTATGTGTATTTTCGAAATGACAGTTGATCTAATCCTTTCATATATCTGTGTCTTTCATGTTCTGAGTGTCATTCTGAATGAATGTTTTAAATTATCTGTTTGTGTTAATCAGTTTCTGCCTAGGTAATGTATGACAAACTTTTAGCCTTTTTAATCATTACCAGTTGTGCTCTCCTTTCTTGTAGCATCAGTGAATAATGTGATATTTAAATTGATGGTGTACTATCAAGAGAGGAGCAGAAAAAAAGGATTATCAAAGTTAGAAATAAGGAATATGTGTTGTAAGGAAGAAACACAGATGAGTTATTTTGGAGAGGAAAAAAAAAGTGGCAATATATAAACTTCTGAAATTAAATGTTGCTATTGTATGAGGTGCTCTTCCCATGGGCTGAAAGGATGGTTACACTAAGAAAGAATGGGAAAAACCTACCAGTACTATTGTGGCTCCTGAGGAACCTGTGCTGTTTGGAGGGTTTAGTATTGTTAATTTGTTGCATTTGTGACTTCTGCATTTTTCAGTTCAGTGGGTTGCTTATACCAAGATTGCTGGAGGTTAACTGTTGTTAAGAACATTGTTGGTGCACCTCCTATTTTGTTGGTAGGGAGAGGAACGATGGAGCCTTGGCTGTGGTACGGTTTCTTGTAACATTCTCATAGTGATAAGAAAGGGGTGAAGGAGAATTTAAAGGGGTTGTGCTGACCTCAAACTCATTGAGAAACTTTTATTTCTTATGGAGAGATGAGTTCAGTTTTGTTTTTATCAAGTTCCACACTGGAAAGAAGAGGTAGTTGCATGGAAACTATGTTTAGATTTTTGTAAAGTATCTAATAGTCAAGAAAGGCAAAACCTGACTTGGGGTTAGTTTTACATGACAGTTTCTGCCCTTCCAAAATAAATCTCATTGCGGTAACACCAATGTAAGCTGTGGGAGGTTATCTCCTGAGAGTGGGCTGATATTTTTTTTTTTTTTATGTACAAAATGTGAAAAATCAAATGTAGGTGATAGATGAGTCTGTGAAAGGAAACTATTAAGACTCTGATCAAGGATCTGATGGCTTAATCTCTCTCTCTTCCTGACACTGAAGATCACTACTCAACTTCTGAAAGGCTTGCCTGCATCTGAGATGCAGACTGAGGGACTTGCTCTGGGCAAACCTGATCTTTATGTACAGAAGGAGCTGTAGTCATTCCCTGTGCGTTCAGTCTTTATAAGGAAAGTTGGAGCATGCTTGCACTGCACCAGAAAAATGTGTTGGTACCTATGATTTGGACAGCTTTTCTATTTGGCTGATCTGTGCCAACATGTTCCTTCAAACTGCATCTGTCTGTCAGAATTTCAGAATATTAGAAAGATGCTGACTTCTGAGGACGCAGTCCTGTATTAACTATAATATGGAGAACCTCAATTTCCAGCTCTTCTTTTTTTTTTCCTCAGTCCTCTTTTCTGACTGTGAGATGTTGTTATGGTTTGAGCCCAGAGAGCAACTGAGCCACCACGCAGCCATTCACTCACCCCTTCCCCCTTGGGGAATGGGAAGGAGAAAATAAAGTAAAAGGGTCTGGCACTTAAGTAAGGACAGGGAGGGATGGCTCACTCATGGCAGTCAGGGGCAAAAGACAGACTCGTTAGGGGAAGAAAAAGAACATCACTTTAATTCAAACATTAACAAAGACTACACTTAAGAGACAAGGTGGGACAGTGAGAGGCACCAACATGTCCAAAAACACCTCGCCCCACCCTTCCCTTCTCCCCAGGCTCAGCTCTGCTCCCCACCTCTCTCCCTCCTCCCCCAGCAGCGCAGGGGCAGGGATGGGGGTTACAGTCAGCTCCTGCTCCCTCCTTCTCGGGAGGTGGGGTGAGCGCTGCACATCCCTCCCTGGCTCCCCGTGCCCCCCCTCTCACTGCAGACAGTCCTACACGAACCTTCTCTGGCGTGAGCCCTCCCCACAGACTGCAGCTGTTCCCGTGCTGCCCTGGCGTGGGTCCCCCCCGTGTGTTCCAGTCCTCCCAGTGCCAAACTACAGCAGTGGGGGCTTCTTCTCCCCTCAGAGTCCTGGCTTGCTTTTAAGTGCAATTGCCTGTCCTGGTGTGGGCTCTTCCACAGGCTTTGGGTTGGTGTCTACTCCACCACGGATCTCCATGGGTGGCGGGGTGGGTGGCCCTGCCATCTCACCACAGGATACAGGGTGGAGGTCTCTGCTCTGGTGCACCTTCCCCCCTTCCTTCTCCTTCCTTCCACTGACCTGTTTGCATAGGTGTCCTTCTCCTAATACCTCCTCACAAGTCCCAACCCCCTCTCAGGTTCCCCTTAAATACGTGCAGCCACCTTCACTAATTGGCTCAGCCTTGGTTTAGAGGTGGGTCCGACTTGGAGTCAGGGAAACTTTGAGAGGCTTCTCACAGGGGGCCACTGCTGTAGCCCCTTCCCCTGCTACCAAAAAAACCCTGCCACACACACCCAGCAAAGATGTTAAAGGTGTTTTCTACTTTTGACTTCGCAGACTCCATTTCCTCCTAAAGTTTAGTGTTTCTGCTTATTTCAAAATGTTGTTGTTTTTTTTTTTTTTTTTTTCCAGTGGCTGATTTACTGTTGATGGCTTTGAGGAAAAGCATCACAATTATTTGTGTTAAGAAGTGAGAAAGGGAAGCAAAGACCTTGGCTCACTCATGCTTTCTCCTTGAGCAGAAAAACCACAATAGAGGTTTTTTACAACCACACAGAGAAAGTATAGGATTTCTGTTAGCACATGCAGAATTTAGATCTTCTAACATATGCTTATTGGCTTTGTTACAGTTCTGTCATCAAATTCCTTTCTTTTTTTTTTTTTTCCCCAGACTAGTGATAGCAGGACATAGTGAAGTAGAACAATCTGTGTTTCTTTTTTAAATAAACTGGTTGGCATGAAAGGGAAGGGGTTACATTACTTTCTTACTACTTGTCCGGGCTTTCAAATAAGTTTAGTGGTTCTGAAAGTATTGGTGCTAGTCTGCCAGAGTGTTTCTAGTCTTGTCTTTTTTTCAGTTTAATTTTCTCTTGTGTGAATAGTCACCATTTGAGTCAGTCCTGCTGTTCCTGTTCTGTATCCAGACAGCCTTGGTAGCTGAAAGGATGTAATTTTATTTATAATACTGTGTTATATAGGAACTCTATTCTTATGGGGGATTACCTTGTCGTGTTAAAACCAGAAAGGTGACTACTGTCCTGGAGAAATTTTTACAGATAACTCATAAGACAAAAGAGAGAGCAGATGGGTATTAGCAGTAACATCAGACAGTGCAGAAAGTGGTATAGCTGGAAATAGTTTCAGTATGCCAAAAGACCCTGATCATTACCATGCTGGGTTTTAATTCCCTATAAGATGGATGGTAGAGAAGAGTTTGAAGGAGACAATTAGAAAATGATAAATGTTCAGGTATTTTTGGGGAACCTTTCAAGCATGATGGGTACTTCGGGTATGTTTCTAACCCTATGGTGCCAAGGGGATGCTGGGCACTGGCTTCCAGGGCTCACAGGCTAACCTAAGCTAGCGTTCCTGTAATGTAAAATTTGTACACAGAATATGTATATGCTGGGCTTTCCTTCAAAGCCCTGAATTAGCTGGATTTTCAGTGTACAGAGAACTGGTGTTTGAATTCAGGGAAGGCAGTAGACAGTGAGCTTTAAGCTCCCCCTGGTGGCTCTGTAGTACAGTTTAAAGCTTACCTGTCGCACTTGGCTGTTTTGAACATTTTTGAGAGCCTAAGTGAGTAATGTATTACTAAATTATTGTGATTTTAAAAATGAATACATGAATATGATATGCCGTATGCCTTTACAAGGTGCCAAAGGTGGTCTTTAACAGACTTCAATGAAGTAGAGGCGATCAAGTAAAGTTAGGGTTCTCTCTTCAAGTTATTGTAAACTTAAGAGGGTATTTCCCATAAAACTTTAATTCTGTGTTTTTTTTAATGGTGCAATAATTTGCTGATGTCCCTGAAAGTGCCCTTAAGTATTACAGAACACTGAAAATAGATATGATCTCTGTATGACAAACTCAAATATGCTTTGTTAATGCAAAATTAGTTCGAAATCAGGTAGCCCTAACTTGCTCTTCTTGCTCGAAGAATGTGAATATAAATGACCCCAGACCTGCAAAATATTATGCTTTTTTTCACACCAAAAGGATTCCTTCTAACATGGCCATGAGTTGCAAGGTCAGTACTGCTGAAAGGGCAGTGTCACTCCACTCTTTCTCCCTATTGTTGCACTGGCTCTGGCACTTGTCTGACTTTTTGATGCTTATTAAAGTAACAAAAGAGTGTTCATTCCCACTGCCTCCCACTCTTTTTTTTTTTTTTTTTTCATGTGGGCTAGTTAATAGAAGGGAAAATGCAAGGAGGTGACAAGACCATGCAGATGAGAGCCAGAAAGGAGTGGGACCTCTCCTTTTGGTAACAGAGAGTTATTTTTAATAAGTCACTTGTTTCAATAAATATTCTTAGTTCTCACAAAACTTCACTGACTTAAGATGGGTGTTCCTTGAGACTTCAGAGTATTCCAATGGCATTGCACAGCAACAGAGACTGTAGATTAAATGCACTTTAAGTGGTAGGTAGTGCTGAAAAAAGCAGGCTATCACCAGCCATTATGTCCTATACTGTGTTGTCACAGGCTTCTGTGCTGGCTTATGGTGAACCAGACTGAGGGAACTGATCCAGATGAAAATAACTTGCCTTTGGTGGGATGCTTTTTGGAGATCACAGAGAACCAGATTGAGGAAGTGCATTTGCACAAATACTTGCCCATACAACAGGGGAAGAAAGCAGGGACTGCTTTTTTTTGTTTGGTTGATTTGGTTTATTTGCGATAGCACTGACTGAGGTGAATGTCAGGCTGTCGCTATATAGGTCATTCCTGCGTTTTTGATAACCTGCTCCAAATATTCTTCTGGCATTCAGAAGAGCTGGCTCTGTTGTAGTGAATGTAGCTAGAGTGCACGGAGGGAAGTGCTGTCCTTCAGACTGCAGAAAGCACGGGTGGTTGGGAACAGCTCCTGCGGATGGCTGGCTGCACGTGGGAGAGTTGAGGTTTTATCACAGAAATGCCACATGACCCAGTTTGGTGAGGCTGCTTCTTTACAAGTTTACATTTGCTTAAAAGCTGTCAAAGTTTGGGTTTCTGCATTGGGTTGAGAGTACACCAAAGCTCAGTGTTGTGGAAGGACTCAGGTACCGCCATGGAGCTTACTTTTGTCTCAGGTGTTCAGCAATGCACAATGCCCCAAATATCCAAAAGGTTTTCTGTGTGTGCATCTGCCTGCAACCTGCTGACTTAGCCCTTGGGATGCTGCTCGGAGCACACAGAAGGCAGATGTGCACTGAAGGCACGCTGCCCTCTACGCGTACGCAAAACCTAACGCGAACTGCCACCTGCCCAGGAGGAGGCATGGACAAACACTGTGGTTTTGTCCCCAGCACTGGTAAGAGCTGTCCTGCGTACGTTCAAATTGCTGTCCAGGGAGGTCCTGCCCTGAAACTGGCTGTAGAGCAGGGCAGGTTTGTGAAGGGACAGAGCATTTATTCTGCGTCCACGAGGCTTCTTTGCAGCCACCTTCCTCCACTGTTTGTTTTGCACCCCTCAGGCATTCGTCTTATCTGCACAGGAAAAGTTGTAAGTCAGAAATTTGCTGTGTAAGAAGGAACACAGCTGTTTATTAGGATCCCCTTGATCCAAGGATCAGCAGCCTGCTTTCCCTTCCTTCATTTACTCAGATTATTGAATTTTAGTCTAAGGTGTTACTTGCTCATATTTGAATCTTCTGTCATCTCATGTTTTGCCAAAGATGGAAGAATTTAATTCAAATTTGATATGTTTTATTTACTGGAAAATATTTTACTCAAGTTAAAAACCTTGGTCTTTATGCTGAGGTCTTCATGCTTTTATTCCCAAAGCAGTGGGTATAAAATAAAATAAAAAAGATATGTGGCACACACATTCACTTCAGATTGCTATGGACAGGACTGGAATTTGGAAGTTCAGCTGAAGTTTAATAACCTACTCTGTCACCTTGACCCAGCTCTGCAGTTTGCATGCAGTCTTTCTACATGCCTGTGTTCCTTTCTCAGAGGTGCATCAGTTCCGCTGCCTTGTGGTATCACTCAGCTTGTAAGAGTATTTTGTGGCGTGTGCTTGTTCGGATAAATCTCAAATAGAGAATATTAAAGGCAAAGGTGGAGAGCAGTCTGGTTTTGTGAGCAGCCGTTGTTTTCTTCAGGGTTGGTTTTTACCTTGTGTGGCAGTGGGGGGGATCTTGGAGTTGCTTGATGAGGTGAGGCTGCAGTGCAGGTGGTTAGCTCTCATCTGTGCTCCCCAGGCAATATTCCACCTCGCAATGGTCCAGGTTACTGCGTAGTTTCATGCTTTACCTATAGTTGATTTTCAGGTGGATGTTACCTGAGTAGCCAAAGTGCCCAGGATGTAAGGGGATGGGCACAGGCAGCTGGGGAACCACCATAGCCATCCCCAAACAGGCTGACCTGTCTCTTCAATTGGAGCCCTCGCTCAGTCTTTAGGATGTCAACTGTAACATTAAACACTAGAGGGTAGTATGTTACTGCTAATACTTTATTTTATAATGTATCTGTAGTAATTTTTTAATCCCTTGAATTCACTATACAATTCAATATTTTAAAACAAATGTAGAGATAAAGAAAAAAACAGTGCTTTTTTTTCCCCGTGACTGTGAGCATGTGTAGCAGCATTTAGTGGTGTGCAGTGATATTTTTTGTTTGAGTAGAAAAAGGATTGGGTTGAATTTACATCTGATTTTCATCTTTCTTCTGAAGTGTCATTAGGAACACAATACGTAGAGTTATTCACTCTTTGCCTGATGTCTCAATATTCACACTTCTGTGCACATGATATAAATGCACAGTGGTATATAAGAAGAGGCCATGACTGAGAGAGAGCAGGCAGTTTTACCAAGAGATACTTGGTCTTGATGTTTAAAAACACAAACATTTTTATGTTCATGACATTGCTCATATGTATTTACAATCAGGATGGATTCTTAGTGCTTAAATAACTTTTATTCTTTTTTCTTTCAGGCACCACCTTCCATGGTCAATAATGAACAACGTCAACATGCCGAGCACATATTCTTATCATTTAGAAAATCAAAATCACCATTTGCTGTTTGCAAACATATTTTGGGTAGGTTTTAATAAATTAAGCATGTAACTGTTTTTATAAGCGAAACTGTGCTGTTATTCTGTAACTGGGAATACAAACATCAATTTTGATTTTGATGAGGAGAGCTTTTTTGATGTAGGGTGAAGTCTATTGGTGCCCTTTTTGGTTTTGTTTCTGGCAGTTTTAAAGCTGTAAGGCGTAACCTTGTGTAGCTAAGTTCCTAAACTGATATAATAGATTCAGGTTTCCTCTGCAACGTGATTATTATAATACTGTCTAATCTGTGGAGCTTGTAGAACTGCCTGTAGTGTGGTTGCTTGGCTTGTAGCTTCCCATTAAACCAACAAATGATGCAGTTTTGTACACTTTTGCCAGATTTTGCACTGGTGCTGAAATTTGCTGTAGTGAGAATTTATTTCAGGTTGAATGTCTTAGTAAGTTGCTGTTTACAGCCCAACTGTTGTGTTAAAAAAAAAAAATAAAAGAAAATAGTTAAAGTTTCTGTTTACCCGGTAGAAGCAATAGAGTATTGATTTATTGATTTGAAGTTTTGTGGTGTTACACCTGTGGAGAAAGGAACAAGATAGGTAGGTATCACCTTTTATCAGAAATTTCTTGGGTTTTAATGGAAATGCTGTAAATGTGGTTGTGTTACAGGTCTTTAAAAATATATCTGTTTTTACAGGCACTATAGAGACTTATTAGAGTTTGGCAGCTAAGTAATCTGAAAATTGCAGGAGCAATAAGCATGTAAGATTCCTGCTCAGCATTGCTGTACTGACTAGATGTGAATGTTGGGGGGGAGGTGAGGAGGAAGCTGATTCTGAAACCTGGTGAGGAAAGCCTGGAAATTTGTGGAAAAGAATACACACCAAAAACACAAAAAGCAAATTTTCTTTCAAAGAATTTGCCAAAATGAACAGAGAAATATTAGAATTATGTTTAAGATATGATTATTTTGATACTTAATTCATTCCACTGGGTTTTTTTTTAATACAGTTATTTCTAAATTTACTGGATTAGAGATTTACAATTCATGAATACTGTGATTTCAATATTGCAGGCCTACTACTGTGTTAAATTATACTGTGATATATAGAGCAGGGTGTGGTTCCTTTCCTACACCCCTTCCACAACCAAGATGTTTTCTACAAATGAGTTTCTTCTGGTTTTAGTATATCATAGTAGTACTTCATCTGGTCCTGAAGTCTGTAATCACACTTTTTGGTTTATGGGTCACCAGAATTGATGTTTTTTATTTTCACATTGATTTTTAGAGAATTTTAAGTGGGCAAAAGAACATACTTAAGTAACTTTGTAGACCATTTTGATCTCTTGTAAGTGATGTATTTGCCACTAATCAGAAATAAATAATGAAAATTAATTAAATCACTGCATCATCTTCTCAAAGAGGGGAATTCAATTTAGCATTAATAATGAGCTGTCACTGCAGACTTTTTTTTTTTTTCCTTCTTCTGAAATGTGGCTGGTTAGAAGGAATGTGATCCTGTTTTTAACACCTTTTGGATGTCTAGAAGTATTACATCCTTAAACTTCTCGTATGCTACTGTCATTGAGAAATCAGCGTGTTTCTGCACGGGGCAGGTTTTTCCTGGCAATGTGGGCAGTTGTGATGCCGAGACCTGGAACGAGGAGACCTTTCCCAAAACTTCATGCTTCTTAAGTGTTTGTACAGTCTGGACAGAAAGAATAGCTAGTTAAGACTTGGGAGTTGGGAAGGGAGAAGCAAAAATTATGAAATCAGGAACCAGGGAAGGGAAACAAGCTGTTCATGATGAAGGATAAAAGAGCTGAAGTGTACTGAAGGGATATGTGCAGGAAAGGATGGGCAGGAACCGGTCGATCAGAGTAGGTGGCTTTAAAAAGAAACAGGAAAACAGTCAAGACAGGAATTAGAATGGAGGTAGAGAGAGATAACAAGGATGTTGATGGCATTCATGGAAAGAAGAGTGAGCAGGTGATACAGGGAGAGAGCAATGGGAATGATGAATATAAGGAGAAGGGGAACAGCTGCTACCGTGCAGTTTCTTTAAAAACCTGGAATTGAACCCAGGAAGTGTGAGGCTCCGGGTTCTTCTGCTGTAAGCTTACAGCTGTTAAACACACTTGTAGTACTTCTCCTGCCTTTCTTTAGTAACTTTACCTAGAAGAAAATGGTGCTCTGGCTAGTTAGAAGCTTACACTGAGTGCTGGAAGTCTGTGCTGTTAATGATTGCAGTTGTGCATCTGTGGTACTTGGCACAAAGGAGAAATTCCATCCTCTTCTTTAATAGCATTCTCTTTCTGTGTGAGCTTTGTACAGTTTGAAAAGTCAAAGACCTAGAAGTTAACAAGTGTCAGAATTAAAATTCCCATGCAGGAATAAATTGGCTTGGTTTTATGTACGCCTAACAGGCATAAACATTAATCTTTTAAGTGGTTACTTAGTTTTCCAAATGAAGCTAAGTAGATTTAAAGGTGGTTTATGTTGATTTAAGCATGTTCACCTGTGTAGGTTTTAGATTTAGAGCCTGATTAAATTACTTAAAAACATTTTAGCAAATTGACTGCTGTCTTGGATATAGAACTTGCATATAAATGAACTGTATATTATAAACTTGTGTGTATGTAATTGGGGGAAGAAAGTAGTCATTTATAGCCCATCATCTCATTACCGAGTTTGTTCTTTTTTTCAAACAAACCCAGTTTTTCCAGTCCTGGCAGGTCGCACACGATAGCTAAAAATCTGCTTCTTCTTTGGGAATTTTATTTCACCACTTTATATTTTATACTTTTGCCACCTTGTGGCTACACCCTTTCTGAATGTTCTTTCTATGTTTTCTGCAGAGCTCAGAATGTTTTGAAACTGGCTACTGAGATACTACCTGTTATTTCTAAGTTAAAAATTTTAAAAGCAAAGGGACAAACAAATAAACAAAAGTCTCTGTAGCTTTCTATCATCATATAAATTAAATTCAGATTCTGGGGTTTTCTCTTTAATTTATACTTTACAGTCACCCAAACTGTTACCTTTTTCCATAACAACTTTTTTATTTCCTTTGGTGCATCTATATACAAAGCAATCAGATATTCAATTAATAAGGGCTAATTATTCCTATACTATGGTTGAAAGTTATATTTTGGTTACCTCAAGATAAATATGGAAGCTTGAACGTGATGTATAAAACCTTAAACAAACCAGTCTGTAAAACTTTTGCTTTGATAATTAAACTTAAATGTCATCTTTAGGTGTAAGTCGACTTACTTCTCATTATCATCCATAAAACACGTGTCATTTTATGCACTGTTGGTTCCAAAGGCAAGCACCCAAATGATAAAGGAGTCTTCAGTTCTGGCATGCCTGTCAAATTAAATCATATCTTAATATATTGGGACTAAATCTGTCATCTCTTTTATTTTGTTCCACAGTTGTGTTAGCATTTTTATTCCTGGTCTTTGGCCCAGTCTCCTTATACAGCCAGCTTTTCTTCTCCTGAGTCACTGACTTGAATAATATTGGAAAATTTGATAATCAGGTTATTGATTATTTTTACACCCTTTTGAGTTGCAAATTATTTCTCTAATTTCACAGCAACAACATTCCATTTAATAATAAATAGTTGAAAATTCTATTAATTTTTTTGTTGGAAAAACGTACAAGCTAAATGCATGTATGTTTTCTAATACTCAGTTTGCCTTTTTTCCACCCCCCCCAGAAACTAGTAAAGTCGACTATGTCCTTTTTCAAGCTGCTACAGCGATAATGGAAGCAGTTGTAAGAGAATGGATTCTCTTGGAAAAAACTAGCATCGAGTCACTGCGAACATTCCTTCTAACCTATGTCTTACAAAGGCCTAAGTAAGTATAGAAAAAATACCTCTGAACATGTAGGATTCTTCATAAAGTCTAGGCTATCCTTTTGTTTACCAGGGTAGCGGTGGAAAACCATTTCAACAATAATTTATCTTCCATTCTTAACACTTAGTTGACTTCTATAGAGCTGTTAGCTTTCCCTTAAGAATTCACACAATGTTTGAAAAAAAATGTGTTTAAAATTTTATTGAGCATTGATGTTCAGATTTATTTGCAAATACATTTTTGCAATATTGTTTACAGCCTTCAAAAGTACGTTCGGGAGCAGATTCTATTAGCGGTAGCGGTGATAGTAAAACGGGGATCATTAGACAAATCAATCGACTGCAAAAGCATTTTTCATGAAGTCAGCCAGTTGATCAGCAGCGGTAACCCCACTGTGGTAAGTATAGATTTTTCTTCAAAATTTAAGCATTCTGTATCAGCAGCATAGGTTATATGCTTAGGGACTATAAAATCTTGTATGTTCTTACTTAAAAATTAGAATTGGTAATTAAGTTGATAGCTATTCAAGCAATCATCTACTAAGTCTTATATTTTTGAATGAGAATGCTTTGGGACTAGGAGTAGTATGTGTAATTCTTTAGTACACAGTTACACCATATTTTTTAGGGAATAGGTTTCTCTGAATAGCTGCTTTAAGTGCCACGTGTGTCTTTTTTTGTTTCTCTGGGTTTTTTAATGAAACAGCATGATCTAAAATGGATTTTCCATTAGCTGGCAGGTTCTTTACACACTCTGTTCCCCTTCCATCTGTGCAGTGCTGCACCCTCCTGTGGCTCAGCTGTCGGAATAGGCTACTGAGTGAGAGGCATAGGCCTCTGCTGTTCTCTGAGAGACGGGTAGGTGGAGAGAAAGGGGTGTGAGGAAGTAAAATGTGGAATGGAAATACAAAACTTACTCTAGATTTAATGTCATACTACTAGGGGTAAGTGTTACCTTCCATACTGAGCTCAAAGTGGAAACAAGGTGTCCAATATCTATCTATGCATTTAGTGAAATTCCGTTTGCTATGCCAGGAGATAAGTTTAGAATAGGTCATAATAGAGGCATGTAACTAGAGATTAAACAGAGGTGATTTTTCTCCTACCAGATGCAAATCGAAAAGTACGTAGATTCCATGCTGAAACTTTAACTGAAGCTTTTCTCAGAAACCTTGAGGGAACTGGCTTGTAGCACTGCTGAGCGTTTAGAGCAGCAGTTGTACTAAATGTGAGCAGCAAATGTTTAACTGAAAATTCAATCAAAGTGTACTAGAAGTAATGCAACTCATGTCATGGTCCTAAAAATAGTGTGTCACCTCTGAGCACAAGTGATATCCCTCCAGGGTATGGAAATTTCAGTTATACTTGTAAACCTCAATTTCACAGTTTTTTAGCATAAGGAGAACATTTCAGTCTTTAGATTGTGCATAATTTGGATAGAAATGTGTATTTGTTTAGAACAATGCTGAGTTCATGCTTTTTTTCCAGGAAACACAGCCTTGTTATTAAAACGGAGTTACAACTGAGGCTTTCAAGTTTTATGCATGCCAGTGTGTATGCTCACATACTTTATATGATCTTCCCATAAAGATATAAAAGTGGAGTAAGTAGAAACGTGGATATTGACAGAGAAGTTCTCTCCGAACTAACTCTTGCACAACTTCTATGTACAGACACACTACACTGACCACAGCATATAGCAAGCTAAGACTGTCTGCTCTAAGTGTATCGTCCCGGGCTTGCTGCAGAAGAGTGTGTCACAGAGGAGCTCTGGCTGTGGGAAGGGGCAATATTTCACTCTCCTCTTCTCCAAGTTCTGCTCACTGACACCATACAGAGACCAAGTTTGCCTCAGTTTTTCATTTCCCTTTATCCATGTGTCTTCACAAGTATTACTTTCTCCATAGTTTTTCCAAAGTATTTGTGCCCAAGTTTTAAGAATAGTACTGAAAACATCTTGAGTATATAATTCCAGTCTATTACTATGACTTACTAGTGAAAAATGACATGTGAACGAACATCTTTTCTGTAAGGCTCAATATATGTTTGTTAGTCTTTGGCAAGCTGGTTATAAACATATGCTCCTATGTGTATATGATGTTTTATATTATAAAATCGTTCTTATTTGTTAAAATGTTCTTGTAATCTTCTGAGACTTTGCTGCAAGAGAAACTTTGGTACTGGCACACCTTCATGTAATTCAGGACTTGACATATGCAATAATAAACAGTAAGAAGATTGTATGTTAGGACAGTATTTGCCACAGCTGAGCTCTAAGTGGGTTCAGGGCAGGCCTGCTGCGTAAATATATAGTAAGTTTGATAGGTTCTATGGCATAGATCATACAATGAATTATCCACTTTTCAAATATAGGTGGGTGTTTTTTTTATTAGTGTCCCTGTAATGTTCAGCTGTGCCCATCAGGCTGTATGGAACCACAGGGGTACAGCTGCCTTGCTGCTGTGTGGAGCCTCAGCTGAGGGTGCTTCAGGGTACAGGATGAAGCTAAGGGAGTGGTACTGCTTTCAAGGTCCAAAATGTGCTGTCAGGACAGTGCCATGCAGGGTCACAGGTGCTTCTGCACTTCACTGGAGATGTGTTTATATTATAAAAACAGGCCTCCATCCAAGTCAGGGAGGAGGCTAAGATATGGGAGCTGGGAGAGATTGACACGTGTTTTCCAGCCCTCTTGTGTCTCCCTGAATTCTTCCACTTTTTTAACACGCCTTTTCTGTGATGTGATGTGCACTCTTGCCTCCAGTCTTGTACACTCAAGTTTCAGAAGTCTGTCATACCTCTGTGACTCCTAATTCTCTGTCGAAAAGTCTGTGTATCCTTCACAGACTTCTGCTCCATGTTTCCTCTGACCAATTGCCCACCCGTTTGTGTTCTACCTCACGTTCACTCCAGCAGCTGAGAAATATAACATATGGAGTCAGCAGCAGGTCACTTCATATTCAGAGATGTTTAAAGCTCTCAAATGTGGCTCTTAGCTGTTGATGATGGCTTTCTACAGCTGTTTGTAATTGAAAGTCCTTTTTAAAAAAGTGAAGTGGTCCCTTGCCTGCTTCCATCTTGCCTTCTCCTCTTTGCTGGCTCTGAAGCTTCCTGGCCCTTCTTTATCTTACAAGAATAAAGTAGGTACTTAATCCTTTCCATTCCCTGCAACCTTCCGCACAGTTCCTGTCAGACATCTCTTCTAGCTTTGTGTGTTGGGCACTCCTGTTCCATGAAACCTTTGGGACTTTTCAGTAACTTCTTGTCACGGTCAAGTCCTGAAGGTTGGTGTAATAAGGGCAGCACTGAATGGTACTGTGTCTTTCCCACATGTCCTTTTTTTTGCAGGATTTGATATGCTTAATACCTTAACTTCTAGAGTATTAGTTTAAAATATCTTTAGAAATTGATGTATTTTGAGGATAGAACTTGAAGGTATGTTGAGTAATGCATCAAACTGACATGGGAACAAGAGTCATGGATAAACTGTTGAGAATGAAAATATGAAAAGGAGATTGGAAGGAAGAAAAGGAGAGCAATAGTGATGAGAGGAAGAAAGTGGGCAGGAGATGAAAAAGATGGCTTTAGTATTGAGTAATCTCTCAATAGTGGAACACAGTGTACATGCTAAGGAAATAGCAGGGCACTAAGGAGAGTTAATACTATAGGGATGGGAAAGATGCATGGTTAGAGCCAGAGTTTGAACTTGGAACATTGGCTTCTGCTGCCGCTTCTCTGCTGTATGAACCTTTATGGATCTCGTGAAAAAAAAAAAAAAAAACAACTCTGTCTGGGAAGAGAAGGCAAACTGTAGAGGGTCTGGCTGCCTGTTACTTTATAAATGAGTTTAGGTAGTAGTCCTCTGGGAGGACAAGGATTAGCTTTGGAGTTCCTGGTTTTGTTTTTCCTGGCTCTTCCTGTAACATTAATACAAGCCACCCTTCTGCTCATGAAGGAGGGCCTGTAATCTCCCTCCAATAGCAATTTCAGAATCTCGTTTCAAAATCTTCATCTCTGGGGGACAGAGCTTCTGGCAGTAGACACAGTATCATAGGCCAATCTTAAAATGCTAAATATGTGTTTTTTATCACCGATTTCAAGATTTTTGAGAATTGTGTGGGCCAAGTTCTTCTCAACTATAAATGCCTTCAATTTCTTGGCCTTTTCTTTTTGTGTTAGAATACTCTGCTTTTGCATAGCTGAAGGATTTCGTTTGTCCTTCATCCCTGCCAGAAGGTCAGGAATCCTGGCAGGCAGGGTGACTGGTTCCCAGGAGGAGGAACTGGTCTGCATATGAACACAGTCAGATGAATTTTGCTTGAAACTGGTCTAGGATACGGGTCATACCTTGATTTCTTCCAGAATATGGGTAGGCAGATGCAGAGGGGTCCAGCTGCTGTAGACCTGCCATGGGACTGGGAAGCAACAGAATGTGTGCTTTTTATGATCTACAACACATACAGTATAATCTATTCTAATATAAAGCTCCATACCTGAAACCTAAATTTTCTTTATATGCAAGACGACTAATCAAGACTTACTGGAAGAGCTCTGAGATCCTAACAGTTCCATCTCTCTTAAAATCTGTAAATCTGCTGGTCCGTTTTCCAGTGTTAATGGTTGGGCCAAAGAGGAGACTCAGATGCCTCAGGTTACCTAAAACTGCTGAGGAATGTGCTGTGGATGGATTTCATGTGAACAGTGGGAATTATTAAGAAGTAGAACTCTAGGCATTCATCTTAATTGAAATTAATCTATCAATAATAATGGCTGCATATATAACTAGTTACATTTATTTAGCACTTGTGGTTCTTATGTTCTTTAAGAGAAATTTTACTTCTGGATTCCTGTTTAGCTGTTGCGGTCTCATGTGGTAGAGTAGGATTTGGAGAGGCTCTCATGACTTCTACATTTTGCCAGAAACATATATATTATTTTCCCCCCTCTACCCTGAGCTGTATCTTCTGGTCTAATAAAATTATTACCTTGCCCTGTGAACCTTACTGCCCTTGAGACATGTTGAGTATTAAAACCAGATGGTAAACCAGGATATTTAAGTTGTTTCCTTCATGCTGACAAGTGCTCTATAAAGGCCTAAGTTAGTGTGTTAAAGATTGGTTTGGGAATTTTAGGGATCCAGAAACTCTTCCAAATAGGAGGTTAAAACTCAATAATAGAAATGTAAGAGAACTTTAAACTTTAAAACATAAGTATTTTTTCAGTAGTTGTATTAGCCAGGTTGCCTTTTAGAGTTTTCTGATTTTTTTCTTTTGAAAGACAACCTACTTTACTGGAGATGCAGTATAGCAAGACTTGAGCTTAGTTCCTTAATAACTGTAATATTAGAATTGATAGCTCCAAGTGTTATCATTTACAACAGAGCTACAGTTTCAGAGATGGGCCTGGGAAGTGGGTAGACATGATCCAGAGGAGAGATATGTGCCCCCATTTCTAGGTATGGCATCCAGGACTCTTTGTTTCCTCAATTCTGTTGTCTCATGAGCTGTGCAGATCTGGAGGCCCTCACCTGTAGACCTCAGACTCACTGGGAAGGAAGAAATTATGCCTTTCCATGTGTTACACCTGTGTTTATTTTATTACTGTGGTGACACGCAAATAAACAGGCTTGAGGGAAAAAGCCTCTTTAAGTAGTTTATTGACCCTAGCTGCTCAGTCATAAGTCCCTCTTCCTCTCAGAGGTACTACCCTTCTGAATATGCATGTTCAGTAATAAACTGGATCTGTGTGGGAGTCTACTTAAAAGCAACCAGCCTTTTCCCTCCCCAACCTCTTCTTTTTTCTTTTCCTTTAAGCAGATCTGCTGTGGAGCACAGCCATGTAACACAGCTCATTTGCCATATCTGGCAGTGTGGCAGGCAGAGACAAGAAGCACCACACCGGGAATGAGTACTGGGAAAAGTGGGGAAGAGGGGACACCTGCCTATCAAAGAGTATTTGCCAAAATGATGTATATTTACATCTGGGTGATACTGATGGAGAGCTGCATGGCTATTCTTACTATTCATTATGTGAATTTAATCGAAAGTATTGGATTTGTTCATGCAACTACCGTAGGAGTGAAGATTCAACTGTTGCCTTTCAGACAAGAACCTGGAGAAGGATACTTTACCTCTAGATAAATGGTTTTCAGGCCTTCACTTTTTTTAATGAGATTGTTTCTCTGGGAATAGGTGAAGTTGTGAAGCAGAAATCATGAGGAGAGGAAAAAACAAAGAAAAGCATGTTTTGCATCCTAAGCTCCAGCAAACATTGCCTGGACCTCTTCCATTATTAGTAGAGGCTGCTACTTCCCTTCTCTCTTTGGTCAAAGCCTGCATGCTTCACATGCCACAAGATTATCTTCCTGTGGCCCCAAATGATTCACACAGAAATTGATTTTCTCTTTCTCCGCTCAATCCTGGGGTTTTCCCTTGCTTGGTTTGCCTAGTTCCCCTCAAGGAAGGGAAGCATGTTCTTCTCTATTGTGCCACTATAGATGTGGTGTGTGAACCTGGTGCTGCTCATTTGTCTTTGCACGGTGGCAGAGGGGGAACAGGAGAAAAGGGGAGTGCTGCCCAGCCAGTCCCTTACTGCTGACAGCACAAAACTGCAGCTGTGGGTCCGATTCCTATCATCCCGTCCCTGCTCTACAGCTTTTTTCCACCAGTTGGCTCATTTGGGAAGGAACAAACAGATAAAATCCAGTGGGTTCTTCCTGGCACTTGCTTATATTTCTTCAGAATATATTCTGGTTTTCTTTGGTTGGGAACTACTACTACAGTTTCTGGGTTTCCTGTCCCCCTCACCCCCAAAAGTACTCGCAAGTTGAGAAGCTGGAGTGGTCCCAGTTACTCTGTGTACATAATAGTATTTCTTTTGGTCCTGTGGCCATCCTGTTAACCTTTCCATTTGGAGTTGCAGCTTACATTCTGGGGATTTACTCTGAAAAAGTTAGCAAATGCAGCTGTGCTTATTCAGGGAAGTCAGGGAAGTAGTATATTACTGCCTTTATCAGTGAAGCCTTGCTTTAAACAATTTATTTGGTAAAATTGCTCTTGATGTGTTCTCACTACAGAATTTTATCACCTAGGAGCAGCATAGCAAATTCTTTCTCAGATAGCAGGAAGAATCAAAGAGTAAATCTCTTGTGCAAGTTAAACTTAGCTCGTTTGGGCATATTATTAAATGCTTCTTGTGGGTTTCCTTTGGTTTCAGTAACAGAATTTACATTACATGGATGGAGACAAAGTCCTCTAAATGCATAGTCAGGCTGTCAGAGTTCTAATGTAACAAGGCAGATCTTATGATTTGCTTTGTTCAGGTGAGACCTTTATAATTTTAAATATACTCACTCATTTTTCTGTAGGAATAAATGACACTTGCAGGGAGTGGGAAGGGTGTCGCTTGATAGTTTAGATTTTGTAGTAAAATGAATGATTTAATCGAGCCTCTGACAATCTAGCTGTATCCGCTCTGAATTTCAGAACAGAGGAAACATTGTTGGCGGTATAGTTAATTCTGCTTTGTCTGTTGGCTTTTCTATCTCAGAGCTGGTGTACCACATGTCCTTTTTTTGCTATGCTGCATTTGAACTCTTCTTCCTTTCAGATGCTTTGTAACCTAACTACCCTCAAATGAAGCAGTTCACTTATTCCATGGGCAGTCCAGGCACAAGTGTGAAATCCCTTCAAACATTATGGCTTTAACTTTTGTTATAGGGGACATTCCATTGGGAGGAATAAGTTGCATTTATCTCCTGCATCTGAGTTTTCTGAATGGTACATAAATGTTGCTTACTGTTAAAACGGTGCATGGTCTTTCTGTAGTATCTGTGTTTTGTAAGAGTAATTTAAAAAGAAAACCACTAAAACGATGTTACTACTGGGTGTCTGATTGCCAAGTTAATCTCTTATCACAAGTCCCATTGATCTTCTGTTTGAGCAGCTGAGAGTCTATTTTATGTATAGCGATCTTTCATAAAGTTTATTCCTGGTAATAAAGCTAACTGGGGTGAGTGCCAAGCTATTCTCAGAGGCAGTCTGCTCTCAACAAGAGAAGTATTTTATTTTGTTAGATGGGGTTATTGTTTGGGTATGTACTTGTGGCAGAACTAGTGAAATTGCTAGCGAGTGAGTCAAACTAGGTTCAGAGATGTACTCTTACTGGTATGAAGTTAATGGTATTACTGTGCAATAGACATTTAGATCTGACTTTTAATATGATGCCCAAAGTCACGTGTATTTTCTACTTATTGCTGTATGGTATTACTAAATTGGATTGTTAGTATCTTCTGTGGCATGGCAAAAACCTTAAAAAAACCCCACAACTACAAACCCCTCCACCCTAGAACTTTACATGTATTAAGTGCATTCGATTTTATTATGTGTGAGAGAAAGTAATTTTATTTCACAGAGCACAACTGTATTGGTTTATCTGAAATTATGTGATTGTTCAGATGTTTGCAATCTTTCTTCTAATAGCATGTATTTGTGTTGAGGTACTTAGTGTCTTCTTACCAAACATACACGTAAATTAAAAAAATATACTTCAAATTATTAGTAGTTATCATTCAGTAAAGTTACTTCTCATACAGTAAAATTTAGCTTTAGTAAAGTTTACTTAAGCTTTATTCAAGAGTTTCTGAAGTATTACAGAGGAGTTCAATAGATGGCAGGGCACATGTTCTTTTAAGCTAATTAGTTTGTTAATATTCATATGAAAATTACAACCTTACTTCTAAGCACAACAATCTATGTAATCTCCTGTAGTTTTATGGCACTTTAGGGAAGCAGTGGTGGTTTTGTAGGCAGCTCTATGCAAATGCTTCACATTTCAAGGGCAGCTTACAGGTCTTTATCTGTTCCCCTGCTCTTGTCTGTAAACTAAACTCCTGGGGGTTGGCATCTACCTTCTAGGAAACCAATCTCAAGCAATCTCCTCTTAGCCTGTTGCAGTAAATTTTAAATTACTGGCCAGTGTCTTATTTTTGGTCGTCTTCTGCTCTGGTGACCTGGATATATGGGAGTCCTTAATTCCTTGTGGATGCAAGGAGTAAGTGTAGGTACAGGCATGGGTGTGCCTGTAGGTCACACAGTGCCCTTGGGAACAGGAGGGAATGGGACAGGGCTTACAGCCCATGTATTGAAATACCAAGGTGAAGGTGTAGGTGGGAAGCTGGGAATCGGTGGGAGGGAGGAGAGCGGCAGGATACAGTGTGCCCTGGGGTTTGCTGTGCGCTAGGCTGCTGGAGGGAATGAAGTGTGTGAATCTCTAGTAATGTTACGCTTCTCCTTTCGTGCTCAAAGCAGGTGCTGATGTCAGAACTACCTGAAATAGCTCTTACTGAAATCAGAGGGGCAGGTCACTGCTCAAGCTGCTTTGCCAGGCTCTTAGCAGTCAGCCTCGCTGCATCCATTGCTCTACATCTTTGAAGGGATTTCTTTACTGTCAATTATAAAATGTAACCTTCCTTTTAAATTTCTCCTTGAAATCAAGAGAAAAGCACACAGAAAAATCTGGAACACACTTTTATCATGTTACTATCCAAACAGAAAGAATAAATTATTATATATCATATAAACAAACTGGAGGAAATGGAAGGAGAAAATATCTGTTATTTCAACTAGTACTAACTATTTGTAATCAAGGTGGGAACAAACATTTTTTTTCCTATTTCTCTTTACCCATCATTTGAACTTTTTTTTTCCCCCTGATTGTTTTCCAATAATTGGCAATCAACTGCGAGTGATAGGTAATCTGCGTCACTGCCCTGCTTGTCCTGTGGTGGTCTGGATGGTGACTTGGTGTGAAAATCTTTGCGTGATAAAGCAGAAGCAGCTTAACTTTAGCCAGGCTGTTGTACCAGTGCAGTCATCAATACCACATGGTAATCATGGTATATTATAGAGCATCAAACTGTACAGATTTCTAACTGCAACTAATGATGTCCTTATATCATGGCTTCTCTGAGATGAAAAGTATCAGCGTGTCAGTAATTCAAGCATCAAATAAAATCCTGCATTTTAAAGTACTAGAGAGCCTTGTGAGACTTGTGCATCTCCTGGCACGTAATGAAGTTGGACAGTGTTCTCTGGCAACTTTGCATTGTTCCTTTAAAAATATATATTCTTATCTGAAGCATTGTTCTAGAGCCAAACTTCAGGGGTTTTTTTAGTTTGGTTTTTTTTTTTTTTTTTTTTCACCCAGATTAATTCTTTTCATATGGAGCTTTTAATGTTGAATTTAAAACTTGGTGTTAGCCTACACTATTCTTTTTGTATTTGATCAAATTTGGATTTCCTCTGAATAAAAAATATTTATTCTGTAAATAGCTTACACATAAATTTGAAAATAAAACAGTGAAATTTTGAGCTAGTTAGAAGTATTTCCAGGTCTAGTATAGAACTGACAAAATTGCACTTTTGCTGGAGTAGTTTAAAGTGTGATACTGTTTTTTCACTGGCTAAATGTTGCTTTTATCGTACGTGACGTGTGACAGTGGTGACTGTAGATGAGAAATAGTCGACTTGAAATAAAGTTATTTCTTTAAAATGGGAAAACTTGGATTTAGCAACTGATCAGCAATATGCTGGTCCACTGTACAGCTGTATTATATAGTAGAAGAGAAAACCCATATATTATCATGAAGCCACTATGTTCATTCTGTCTGGGACTTATTTAGCAAGTAAGAATGTTAATTTAGTGTATACTGGCTAAGATAACTAGTTGTCTGGGGGGTCAAGGTACTGACTTCAGAGGCATTTCTGAACAAAGATGTTGCAGTTGGTGGGTGGATGGCACTGGTCTCAGCTGTTGTATGAGCTTGCATAAATAGTATCATCTCCACTTTAATCTTTCGGGTGTTCAGAGGTAGTGTGCATATTTCTGTTTAACCCCTGGACACTTGCTGGCATGCGTGACCCTTTAACAATTCCTATCCCTCTGTCCATCCCTGGCACCTTGGCTCCAAAGAGTCTGGGAGGATAGCCAGTAATTTTGAAGTTTTTTGTTAAGACCATCTCTTTAACAAAAAGTGTTTTCATTTCATTGGGGTATAGTTTCTTTTGTGCTTGTTACAGTAGTGTATGGCACGCTTCTGAAGTACTACTTGCATCTCTACTGTACAATAGTTACTTCCCTTTGTGTGTAATGTTAAAAATATATTAAAACTGGTGATGATGGTTACTGGACTTTGGCATCAGGAAAAAAAGCTTTTTTATTTCAAAAATCAGCAACAAAGGCTGGAGCAGTGTGTTTCATAAAGGAAAGTTGGCTTTTAAGTTGTGCTTTAGGATAAGCATTTGATTTACCTTAGCTTAAATTTTGAGAATTAAAAAGATACTTAAACCTTCAGTCTTCATGGATCTGTCTCTCTAAAATTAATGTGCCTATTTCTCACCTATTCTTACATCACTTCAGAGACATTATAATAGAGTAGTTTTAAAGGTTATTTCTGAAGCTTGTGGATGTTGTGCTTTGGAGTGAAGTATCCAAAAGCTTTCAAGCATCAGAGCTTTCTGTATATTCCTCTTGAGTTTTTTTGATGGGGAGAGAGGGAAAAGATGTAGTAGACAGCGTATTGCAGGTGTTGTTTTTGACTAGCTTTTATCACTTTCAGTGGTGTAAATTTAATCACGATCAAATAACAACACGGTAAGTGTAGCAAATGCAAAGAAGGGCCAAAACAAACTTCAGAGTGACCTGATCAATAGAAATGAGTAGAAACTGAATCTTCCCTGAGCTAACACCTGTAAAGCCCTATGCACAGAGAGAGAAAGTAAACAGCAATGCTGGGAAATGGATTGCAGCAAGTTTGTTTCTGTTTTGTAGTGGTGATTGCACAGGTGCTAGCTTTTATATTGCTCAAATACTTGAATTTCTTCTGTAAGGATGGAGCCTTGTTGATGTTAGAGATGGTTCACCCAAGGATCTATACTCCTGAAACACTGACTTGTTCTAGTTTGTGTTAGAAGAAACTGAAGTAATAGTTGTAGAAAAATACTAATAAAAAAAATTTAAGGACAATGTAGGCGGTATTACATTGTTGGACATCTTTTAGTTATATTATTCCCCCTTATTTTTTTTATAGCAAACTTTGGCCTGTTCCATTTTAACGGCGTTGTTGAGCGAGTTCTCAAGTTCAAGTAAAACCAGCAACATTGGACTAAGCATGGAGTTCCATGGTAACTGTAAACGTATATTTCAGGTAAACTAGTTCTGTATCAATATATGCTACCTACCTTTCTAAAATTTAAACATTGAGAAGCAGAAGTACTGTCTGGTGCCAGGTGCATCCAGGTACAGTGTGTGCCTAAGCATTTAATGGGACAAATATATTGTAAATGCAGATTTTGGCTACTTCAGGAAAGTTGATAATGTATTTTTAAAAAACTTGTAGCAAAAAGGTGCAATCCCTTTTTGCCCATTTTATGAACGTAGAGCTACAGATCTTTATGTGGTTGGACTCTTTAATTCCTTGGCTACCAATTGCAAACAAAACGAATACTCTGTGGAACAATGATAGTCTTAAATATAGCTTTGGTTTAAAGCCAAGGAGAGCTATGTATTTAAAAATATTATTGCAGATGGTGTAGTCTGGTTGTCTCAGATGTATTGTTTGGCCAGGCAGAAATGTTTTTGTGAAGGCATTGCTTTAAACTGACTGTTGTGGAACAACTTACCAACTTTTTTTCATGCCAAAGACCAACCCTCTCTTCCACCAGTTGTTAAAAACACATTAAGTTTTTATTTTAATGACTAACTTTTATGAGAAGATTTTTTTTTTTCTTATTCTTTACAATCACAATGTATTAATTTTGGCAAAAGTGTTGTGGGGTCTGACTGACAACTTCAGAATATTTTCTGTATTTTCATGAAAAATTGGGTGAAAACAGAAAACTTTCTCTTTAGAAAAGTATTTCTTTTTAATCAACATTTTAATTAATGACTGAGAGACTCTATTAATATATTGTGTTCGTCCTGACTATAGGAGGACGATCTGCGGCAGATCTTCATGCTCACAGTAGAGGTACTTCAGGAATTCAGCAGACGTGAAAACCTCAATGCTCAGATGTCTTCAGTGTTTCAGCGTTATCTTGCACTAGCCAATCAGGTCTTAAGCTGGAATTTCCTTCCACCAAATTATATCCTTTTAATGTCAGGCCCTTTATTTCAGCTGACTTTGGTCACTTCTGCTGGTTGATAAGTAAAGTCTTTGTGAGGAGAGAAAAATGTGAAACTTAAGTCTTATCTTTAGTCCTTGATTTATGTTTTCTTCCATTAGTGTTCTTGGTCACTCCTGTGCTTGCTGACAGATGCTTACATACAGAAGCTGCTGTTGCTCTTCATGAAATTTTTAAAAGGCAAAACTAGTTCAGCAGAGCAGCCCCCAGTTATGAGTTGATGGTCTGTCTGGTTGGTGCAAAGGAGAGGAAAAGTGTAATGTGCTGCTTTAGTGCAGAATCAAATGGTGAAGAGGCCTAAGCTCTGTTTAATTTTTATGCAATCCGATCTGTCCTCCTCTTCTCCCTCTGAGAAGAGGAGTGTGCAGGTAAATGCCCCATCATCTAGGAATGTGCATGCTCAGCTGACTTCCCAAAAAAGAGCATGGGCATATATTAGAACATATAATAGGTTCTTTTCAGTCTGAAGAAAAGGTATTTGCTAGCTGAAAGGAGAAATAGTGTCTACTTTTTACACAAGTGGCATTGCTTCCATTTTGACATCTTTGTGATGTGTGCTGATTATGAAAGTCCAGAGAAGGAGATGGAACATAGAAGAGGAAATAGGAATCAGAGAGCCTTAGTGAGGGGGAGAAGAAGCATACAAAAATGCTCTGCCCAAAAATGGACTAGAAGAATATTCTAGAAATAATAACATTCTCTATTTAATAGATGGTTAAGACAGTAATTTCAGTAAAACATTACAGTGCCTCTTAAAGCTAGACTGTCTTTAAGATGCTCAGCAGACTTTCCAAGAGCCAAATTTTTACACTGCTTTATAAACCTTTCTCTTCAAACCTTTTGAAATTGCTACTAAGTTACACATACTGTAGGAATCTTGATGTTGCCTTTAAATCTGCTGTAAAGGATTTCATTTGCTTTCCTGGTTTGACGGTCAGAAGGTATTATCTGTGTGTTTCTGTTGTCTTTTGATTCTGTTCATTATGCAGCAGGCAGCAAAAGAGAAATTTATTTGAAACTGGATATTCCTTGATTCACATCTGTAAAGCAGAATAACAATTAAATTGTCTTTATGGAAGGTGCCATGGATTAAAAGTGAATATCCCACTCCTACTAATCACTGAAGTGATTTGGCAGGGTTCCAGAGAGGAATTTAGCACATATGCCTACAAGACTGAGGCTGGAGTGAAATTATTGCATCTTATAAGAGTTTTTGGAAGATGATTTGGGATTTGTAAGAATTCAGATAATATGTGAACACTTTTTTTTTTTTCTCCTAAGATTTAATCATTGATAGAAAGGAAAAATGCTCTTGTGTTGTGCAGTGATGGATCCCTCTGAATTTTAGTCTTCCTCTGTGTAAACCTCTGATGTAGTCCTAAATACCGATCTTGTTACAGTTTGAAAATGAAGGCTCTGGTTCTTCTTGAGCACTTTACCCTAGGCTAAGGTTTGCAGTGGTAGAGCTAGATATATACAAGCAAGATGTGGAGCCTTGGGAGTTCCAGATGGCATTTATACCTCTACATAATAAGAAGTGATTTAGTCTATAGGTGCTAGTAAATAAGTGTTAATTGAAATAACTTAGCAAGCCATACTGCTGCCTAAGGTTAACAGTGTTTTATGCTACTTGGCCTACTTTAGATAGCACAGCTGTTAAACAAATTCTGGCCATTCTGGAGATCAGATGGATCTCTAGTCTGAACCACCACAAGTGCTCTTCCATAGCTCTTTCAAATCTTTTCGGAACTTCTGCTCCACTTGATAACCATCTCTGTTTTCTACCATTGGACATTTCATTTTGCAGTAAGAATTACAGCCCCAGGTTGGGTCTCCTTCTATGCAGCAATCTGTTTTCATGCAATTTGGAATGGCTTTAATCATCCTTGAGAAATGTGGGTTTTAGAAGATGAAGACTCAATAACTGTTGGGGTTTACAGTACCGTGTTGATTGTATTGTGGCATAAATCTCTCTTCTGTAAGAAGACTGGTTTAAAAGTGACTGTTGACTGTCAGCTCATGGGCAGCGGAACTTTAACTTGGCTGCACTTTCTAAATAGATAGCATATTACGTAAGAATGTAAGAATTGCTGTGTTGATTGATCAGTTGGTATCCTTTTGGTATCCTCTTTCCAAATCTTGACAGTACATATGCCAAAGCAGTGGGCATAAATTTAATACTTGAAGCATGGAGTAAAACGATCCATTGTATCCACAGATATGTTTTTTTTCCTTTAGTTGGTATTTCCCCTGGCAAGATAGGATTGATTCTCAGTATTCCCTGCAGCATAACAGTAATCTGCAGTATTTGTATACAATCTTTTAGCAAGATTCTTTTATCTCCAAAAAAAGGTAGCATAAATGTACATTAACTGCAGTGACCATTGCCAAGAGGCATGTTATTTAAATAGCAAAGTTGTGAGAATTGCATCAAAAACTATCACTTCTCAAGAGTTCTTGTGCTGTTATAGGATAACTTAGTATGTGTTGCATTGTTAAATGCAGTCTTGAACAGTGCTGCCGCCAATCCTAACAGAAGAGTTGTAGTAATTGCTATTGCTAGCATGAAAGATGCATTCTGGAATAGCCACCTCATTGGAGCAATGGAAGAAGAGAGGCTGGGACCTCCTTACTTTCAAGTTGGAACTCAGTATTTTTCAAGTGTCTTGAGATTAGTGCCTGCAATAGAAAGGGCAGGGCAAGATGACCTAGGAGGCCTCCTTTCAGTCACGTGCAGTTCTTTCATTTAATTTTCTAACACACAAGCAATCATCTATTGTTATTTTTATCTGCTACCTCAAGGTATTAGTTCACATGGTGTTTGTGGATGCTTCACAGGTTTTTGGCAGTACTGTCGGAAATGACAGTAACATAGGGTTCCTATTTTGCACTAAGAACGTATGGTAGCCTGTTGTGGCATGTTGGCCGCTGTAGTTTCTTTTTTCAGTGCTGTTACAGCACTGTTAAATATTGTTTACTTGGATGGAGCTAGTTTCAACTGCATCTTTTCTTAAATGAATGTTTTGACTAATTGAAGAAGTACAAGTGATCTGTACTAAGAGGTACACCCCTCTCCTTTACAAGAGTGCCTTCAGGGATCTCACTTCTAGTTCATTGTGAGTGTTGAAAGTCTCCAGTTAAGGAGCTGAATGCTGCTGGGCATTAATGCACCTTGACATGGACGTGGATGTTCTGTGGAGTCAGGATGCAATTGCAATTTATATTATTTTATCTCCAGAGATGTTTCTCAGTTCTTCTTGACTTTGGGATTTATCTGTTCTTGGCAGCCACATTCTAATGGACTTAGGATAAATGTCCTCAAATGCAAAAGTTCTTAAACACAACGTAAGATTTTTCTTCAGTTGTGTCCCAGCTACAAAAAGGTGTCTACTATCTGTCATAGAACTACTTATCCCTTATTCATTAATGTATGGATTATAGTACATGAATAAAAAGGAACTTGAGCTTTTGTTCTTGTTTTGGATTTGGTGCATCTACTTGCTTGGAGACAAGCTGGCAAATTGTCAAATGAATGTGGAATAGGGGATTGGATTTAAAATACAGGTTACGTAAACCTAATGGGATGCACTCCACAAATATGCATCGTTGCTGTTTCACTGAAAATGGTGTGATGGCAATTGTACGAACTGACTGAAGCTTTTGTCTGATCTGAATGCTACTTTTTTTTTTTAAGTGTGTGTGTTCCTCAGTTAAAGGAACGAAGCTCTTCATATCTCTGTTTTGAAACTGCCTTTTAAACCTCAAGCCAGAATGAGACACCTTTCTGGGAGATCCTGTGAACCATATAGTTCTACAGGCTTTCAAGATTTGAACTCAGTCCAACCCAGATTGGTAGCATCTGTTACACATAATGGAAGTGCATGAAAAACACAGAGAATGCTTCAGAAAACTTGAGGTTTGTTTTGAGGAATGATTCAGGTTGGCATTGCTGCTGAAAAAGCATCTTGCCCTGGCACCTCCGATGAGCATGATACTGATCAGGGAACCACCTGGCTGAAAACTTTTTTTTAGCAGGTTGAGGTCCCCAGTTTGATTTGTTGCACAGCTACAGAAACGATTGAATCTCTACCAAGGAGTGACAACATAGATTTCCTTCAGCAGCAGCGCTGCTTTCCTTAGACTTTGTTTGTTAGCAGCCTGGGATTATTCTGAGTTTACTACAGCAATCTGTCCTTATCTGAATGATGAAAGGTTGGGGTACTATCCTGGCTATTGTTTGGGATATAAAGAAAGATTCAGTGTAACTAAAACAGCTGTATTTAAGAGTGCAAGAGGGAGCTGCATTTTACTTTTATCAGACTTGTCGCTCTTAGGTGAAAACTGACCTGACTTTGAAATTCTGGATGCTTAGAAATTATTTCTAGGGTAATATGTGTTTTCTTGACAGTCCTTTCTAGCAACTTTTTAAGGCAAAGTTGGACAAAACCAAGAAGATTGACAGATCCCCTGAATTTGGTTGTAATTGCACTAAACAAGTATGTATTGATGTTGAACTTTTTTAACAATTAGTGTTTCAACATTTGGATTTTCCTGAATTAATTCTGAAATCAGTTTGCAATGTAAGAGCATCTTAAAAGCATTAATGTCAGAAGAGGAAAAGAGATCAGTAATGACCCTTTTTATGAAGGGGAACTGATAAAATATATATAGTTTTTTTCTTCTGCTGCTCTCTTGCCCCAGGGATTTTACGTTTCCAGTGTTGCAGTGATTTGTCATCATCTTCCTAGATGGCAGACGGTATGTAGTGGGAAGGCATGACTTGAGCTGCATCTGCATAGGTGCTTTAAGTGTAAGTTAGGCTTGAAGTGATTAGCTTGCATATATTAGCTACATAACCGTAGCAGCAAAATACGGCAGGAGCTGCAGAATCCACTTGGGTGGTCAGCATGAGACTCGGTACTGGTACGGCTGCACCGTTAGCGGCTCCGGAATTGGCCAGTTTTAAAATTAGCTTGGGTCTTCCTACACTTCCTACGCCTGTTGCTGCAATCTGAGTCCAGTGTCTCCAACACAAAGTAGTTGTTTCATTCTTATGACAGTTAAGAATGCTTGTGTTTTAATGATTAAATATTTAAGCATACGTTCCTTCTGAATGCTGGATATGTTTGCTGAAAGCGTGTCATATAAAGGTTTGTGAAGCATTTCTCCATAGGGGGCAGCAAGCCTCTATATCAGTTTTAGACAGTTGCTCGTAGACTCATTCCATGTGCTTGGCTGAGTAGCTAGCAAGCCAGAGGAGGTCTTAAAAATCCAAATAAAATCAGTATGTTAGCATTGTAACACTGGATGGAAGATTTCCAAGCAGTTACCTTTCTAATGCAGTTTTTTATTTGTAAAATACAAATCTAAGACTGACACAAAGCTCTCCAGAAAAGTTCCAAACAGCGAAGGTAAAGTGATTAAAATAACTTAAAAAAGATACTCGGGCCTTAGCATTCCAGGAGTTTTCCCTCAGTTTCTGAGTTCTTTGCTTCTGTGGACAGATTTGTGAATGGGGATCTGGCAGAAGAAATCTCAGCTTTGATTTTTTGAGTTCTTAATTTACTGCTTTGTGGAAGGGCAAGCCTTGCCTCTCCTAGGAAAAAGACTGTGGGATCCATTCTCAGATACTGGAACTTGGGAGAAATCCTGAAGTGAAACATTATAATCCCTCATGGCTGCCTCAGGGTATGAAATACTTTGATATTCATCCTCACCCATCAATCCCTTCCTGGGACTGAGGCAAAGAGTGGGAGGAAAACTGCACATCTGTTTATCTTTTATTTTCTTTTCTAATACGATCCTTCAAGAACTATATAAAAAGTCAATATTTCTTTTTCCAAATTACCTTTTTATAATTACAAATTTATAACTTAAAAAAGATTAGTCTTATTTCTCCAGCTCATGAAACAAAACCAGGCATAGAGCTAATGTCTACATAAATTTAGGCAAAGATAATGTTTAAGACAGGTTTTCTTTTACGGTCTCCTCTTCTTCCTCTCTAGGCACTAATTAGTGAGCATATGAGCCTTATCATACACAAAGGCATCTTATGCTTTTCAGTAGAGCTTCATACATGTTACTGAATAATCTGGGCTGATTCAAGCAGAAGTTTCTAGTCTCTGTAGGAAACGATGTCCTAAGTCTAATGAACTGGATGAAACATCTCCATGCATCTGTTTCCTAGCTTGGATTTCTGTGTCATTCAGAGTGAACTGTAATGACAATTACTCATTCTTCAGTAGAATTGGGAATGTTACAAACATTTGTATTTATTACCAGAAGTGATTTTACAATTGTTTTGCATTTTAAAAACAAACAAACCAACCCCAAACCCTCTAGGACAGTACAGTAGACTGATTTATGCTTATTGTATGTTTGTGTTATAGTTTGAGTGCTTACAAAAAAGTCTTGTGCTAGTTCTGTACTTGTTTCCTCATAAGTATTGAGAAATAAATTAACTTTGAAGACTGCATTTATCCTGTGTACACCATATGCTAGGTAATTTACTGCCTTTTTTTCAGGTTTGGGATAACTGGACTGCTGCTAATAAGGCTGAACCATAGCACAGAATAAGTTCAGATATTTTAGGGCAGCAAGCATCTCCAGCCAACTTACGCTAATGTTTGTGTACATCAAGTATGTGATGGAAAATGGGTGTAAGGCAGGCATAATTTGTATTATTCAGTGAACAGATATTTTGCCCACAAATCTGCTATTGTCAGATATGTCATCAGTCCATTAGTGTGAGAAACATTACTAAAAATAACAGGATAGTGCTGCTAAATACTGAGGCTTGTTAAAATAGTGAGAGCAAACTAGCCCTTCTTTCATTCCATGTGAAAAATGTTATGTAGCTGCTCCCCTCTGTAGACTCAACCTAGTGAATAGCAAATTGGTTTTCAGAGATTGATAATGTATCTATGATCATTTTCTGATATCAATGTATTTCCAAGACAATCGTTTGTTGAAGTTACAGCAAAGACAATTGTCAATAAACAATTTAAAAATACTGTTTTTTCTAAAACATTCCAAATGAAAAGGAAAAAAAGCATAGCTTAATTTGCCAGATAAAATTAGTTTTAATTTTTAATGTTACTACTGATAAAGGATGCTTGCATGTGATAATTTCATGCCTAGATATATATTTTTTTTTTCATTTGGGAGAACTGAAGCATTTTTGATGACTTAAATTACATCTGTATTTGAGATGGAAGTAAAGTAGACAATTCTGTGATTTTTAGGTTTTCCCCATCTGAAATAATTCAGATCTGATACAGTTCAACACACACTGATAGTTTTGAAAATGGTGAAATTTTGTTTTGCACTACTGTAAAAACCTCTGATTGTTCTTGTGCATTATAACGTGCTGACAACAGTTCTGGATACATACCACCAGTGAAGGTCCGCTTGGTACTGCACCATGGAAAAAGTAACTTCTTTTTGAAAGTGGTTCTGCACAGTGTTGTTAGGAAATTCTGGTTTTGGCAGAACTCAGAAGGCCAAGTGTAAATAAAATTAAAATTGTGCATCCTGCCTTGTGCCACAATTCTTCATTTTAAGCTAGATGTTTGCTTTATACGTTGTTCTCTTAAGCAAAATCCACCAAAAGTCGAGGGATCTGCTTTTCTGGATGATACCGTTGTGAAATTCATTTTCTTCTAGGCATATAAATACTTTGATACACGTTTTTTATAATACCTCATGACTTACAGTACAAAAGTTAATGCAGTTCATTACCAATAAGTATATTACATGCAGCTGAGCATGTTGTTACTGATTCTGATGGGTGAGTTAGAAAGGGATTAGAGAGGATAATGAAGAGTTTAAAAAAGACAAATGAAAACGTAGGTTGCTGAGTTAAAGCAGTTTTACCACTACTTGGATTGAGGCATGTCACAGAAGGAAGCACTTTCAGAAATCTTTGATAAACACTCCTCTGTGTGATCAGACTGGCAAAGAATTTAACCTTGCTTAAACGTGTTTTTCTCATGTGTTTTTTCTATACTAGAGCATTTGCAGAATTTTGTAAATTAAGTTATGCCAAAACAAATGGTAGGAACTGAAACAAGTGCAGTAAAATCATGGCTTCACTGTGTGCGCATTTTTCACGTGTGTCTCTTACAAATGTGTTTAATATGATGATGCCTTGTGGTGCCTTATGCTTTTGTTCTTCACAGTGTGATTAAAAAATGTAGATTAATGCAGGGCTAACATATCTGCATTCTGTGATGCATATTTGGCTATTTAGAAAAACAGGATATAGATTTCAATGAGCTATCTTTAGCTATCATAAGGCTTTTTTAAAAGCTGCCAGGAAAATTTTTTAGAAAATGATTTCCTATTTTGCATAAATTTTAACACCTGTTAATTGCGGTTGCTTTTTTCCCTTCTCGCTGTGTCACATTAGACACCCTGGTTATCAAAGTGATCGTATCACTATGGTATGTCTCATAATTATGATCAAACTGTTATCTAACATTCCTGGAGCATTCTTTTTTTCAATACTTAATACCTTTTATTCCTTGGCCTCATGCATGAATTATGCTGTGTATGTGAAGAGGCTTAAAGTTTGTTTCCATTACATTCTTTCTGAATGGATCCTGTTGTATCTAGGATTTTTTTAAAGCCAAGTAGGAATGTTATTGTTGACCTTGACACCAGATAACTGGGCAGACATTATATAGCTATGTTTGAATCCTCACAAAATGTGATGCTAAAGCCAACAGAATCCTGGCGTGAGACCCTCCTGGACAGCAGAGTTATGGAGCTTTTCTTTACAGTAAGTTTCTTTCTTCAACTTTCCTAGTCCAGACCACAGGGAAAGCAGCTCCTTCCTGTTCTAAAACTGGGTTGTTGGACTCTTCCTTTTGCATCAGGTAGGACTGATTCTGTTAACTTCAGCTTGCTTATCAAAGCAAACAGAAGAATTGTATTTTTCCTAGGTTACCAAATATGTATTTTGCCTATAAATTGCTTTAAATTGATGACCATTAACAAAAGAAAAAGAGGCATTGTTATCTAAACTTTTATACCCTTAATACTTCTGGACATGTACTCATAAACAAAACCAAGCATGATGAGCAGTAGTAGAGTATATCTTTCAGATAAGGTGTAACATCTCTCTGAAAAGATCAAATGAACAGTACGTGTTTGCTGATCTTAAAGCATTTGCTCAGTGGAACAGCTGAAAATAAGTAATGTAGTTGCAGTTTTCTAGCCAGTTTCAGCATACAGAATTATGCATGTCTTTCCTCAGCACAAAGTAAATCCAAACAAGTTAGAATAGATTAAATTAGGAGGGGTGGGGAGGCGGTAGATGTGGGAGAGGGGAATGTAATACTCAGTTTCTATAACTTAAAAATCCCATGATATTAAAACCGGATAAAACTGGTATTGTTTTCTTTCTACAACTGTTGGGAGAAGTTTGTCGTTTTTGCTCAGCTAGGAGTTACTGCAGCAGCAACGTATAGTGGCTTCTAAATTCATTTACTGTGCTATTTTATCTTATGTTCCATATCTTGAGACCTGAGAATTCAGTATTCTCGAGCTATTTTAAGTTTTGCAAAGCAGAGAAATAATGTGCTCAAAACTTGGACAAAGTTGTTATTAGACAAAGTAAATGTAACTCTCCATCACTGTTTGGGAGTTGTCTGATACATGTTTGGATACATCTCTGTCCTTTATAGGAATTTTTCATAAATTTGATTTTTTTTTTTGTTGGGTTTTTTTTTTTTGACTGCAAGCTTATCTGTTCCAGCAGTTTTGAAAAGGTGAAAAAATCGCTGGCAGAACTCTTAGGAGCTACACACAATCTGAACAGCTGTCTAGACTATCCAGACAGTTGCTACTGTCAGCTGTGAACCTCCACATGCAAATAACTTTTTGGCTTACATGTTAACCCTTCCTCATTTAATAGTATGAAGTTGACAGAGTTAGATATCTGTTTCTTTGGTTGGTTTACAATTACTTATTCGTGATAAGAATAATGTCTTGAATAACATGGAGAATTGTTTTAATACATTTGCATTTTACTTACTTGTAACCAAAACTCGCCTGTATTTCATTATTTTTGAATGAATGCTAGTCAGGGCAGCATGCTGTCAGTTTTGGTTTTAGATTCCTGATTTGCAATGGTTGAGGCTTGTAGTATTAGTTCGCTATTTGAAGTAATGTAAGTGAATGGTAGTAATTTATATTCACTTATCTGATCTGAGAAATTTTAATAACCTTGCAAACGTTGGCAAGACTGCCATGTTAAAGAGAGAGCCTTCAGTTCTAGTCTCAGCCTAGTGTGGGATGTATATTACGAGAGGTATTTCTGTTGCAGTGTTTGTTTCTTCTGCTAGTTTGATCTTTCAGAGATTAACTGTGCAGCTAACCCAACTAGTTATGAGTTGGGTGAAGTTGCAACTATAACATCACAGAGAAATGGTTAGTATTTTAACTGTACTTTTATGTATAATATTGCTGAAATTATTTAAATTTGCTTCTGGATGAAAAAGCTACCCTATATTTATTCATCCAGTAAATCTTAGGTGAGAAAACAGGAGGCATAAACCTAAGAAAATTCTTTAAATCCGTACTTGACAATTAAAATAAGTATGTGAGAATATGATTACTGAAATACTAAGATTTGAATCTAGAAAGTCTCACCAGCAGAAGTAATGACGTAACAGTTCGCAGAAATGCAGGAAGATTACTGTTGGCCTTGTATAATGTAAGGGTGTTGCCAAGGAAGTGATGCATTCATTTTTGTATGTCTTCAGTGTTTACTTCTGATAAAGAAGCATCTATATAATCTTGATTGAACTTGTTGACTAACTTTAGCAAGACTATGTAGCCTAGGCATAGTTAGCATAATAGAGATGACTGTCATTATTGCTGTTTTTAGAAGGAGCAGTATGTCTGACTGGCTGGCATCTGTTTCTCTCTTTAAGACATAACATTCAGTAGACAGTTCACTTTTCAACATGTAGGTGAGACTTAACTAAATATTAGTTTCAGTGAGTTAATTCAAGGCTTGCGATTTTGTGAGCTGAGTCACAATCTTGACATTTACTATGGTTTAGAGTTGTAGAAACCCTTGCATTTCAGACTGAATGGAAGTTATAGTAAGCTTTTTTTGGTGTGTGCTCTTTTGGATTGAGAGCCATGTGACTGTTGTAAGAACACCCTATTTTCCATGTATTGTTAACTATCTCACTTCCTGAAAGGTACATCGAAAAATCAGAGAAGATACAGATATGGCCCAAGATTCATTACAGTGTCTGGCACAGCTGGCGTCTTTGCACGGGCCAGTCTTTCCTGATGAAGGTTCACAAGTTGATTACCTGGCACACTTCATTGAGGGATTACTGAATACTATCAATGGGTATGTATGCCTGCTCTCTAAATTTAGATGGCATCTTTTAATCTTTAGTTCAGAGTGCAGTGTATCTGTGTGGAGAACTGGTATGGCTTGCTTATTTCTGGGTATAATCTGTGTTTAGTGTTGGATTACTGAAATTAAGAAAAGGCAGTTGAAAGTAGATGGTGCTTAAGTAATTTATTTGTTATTTATTGATTGAAAATGTATCATATCAATTCACTTTTAGCGTTTTTCTTGATGGCAAAAAACTAACTGCTACTTCTATCTGTAGAATTGAAATAGAAGACTCTGAAGCAGTGGGAATTTCCAGTATTATCAGCAACCTGATAACCGTATTTCCTCGCAATATTTTAACGGCCATTCCAAATGAACTTTTCTCTTCATTTGTTAACTGCCTCGCACACCTCACTTGTTCTTTTGGAAGAAGTGCTGCCTTGGAAGAAGTGGTAAGTATCCATGCTCAAATAGTAGGTAGTCTTTTTTTGTTTCTCTCTGTGATAAGCATAAGGGACACGAG
The DNA here is from genome assembly GCF_018691265.1 of Tyto alba. Classification (NCBI taxonomy): domain Eukaryota; kingdom Metazoa; phylum Chordata; class Aves; order Strigiformes; family Tytonidae; genus Tyto; species Tyto alba. The sequence goes on along the minus strand of NW_024881282.1, from coordinate 19,650,030 downwards.
AATTTGGCTGTTTTATTAATAACTGCTGTGAATTCAGTGGTTTAATTCTACATATTTCTGAAATCGTATCTGAGAGGATTTTCGTTTCAAACAGCATAATTACACACTGTGTGCATCTTTCAGACTTTGTTTTGATTTAAAGCACTTGTCTCATTTTTATTTTAAAAATACTTGATTAATTTAAAAAAATTAAAATCTTTAAATATTACTGTCTTGCTCTTAAGATTTCTCTGAAAATTGTTGTAGATAACGAATGAGCTACGGTCCTGGAAACTTAAAATTACTACATGGACATATGGCCAGACTGAAATTTAACTGCTGTAAAGAGTTCTGTTTTAAATGAATGTAGCTGTTAAGACCTGTTGTTAACCCCATGCTTCTAAGATGTGCAAATCACCAATTCGTTGCTGAGGCAGTTCAAATGGTAATTCTGTGTACAAATCTAGCATAGGAACTCATAGGATTTTTTCCTGTTATTTTACTTCTTTCAAACTTTGGTTGTAACATTAAAAAGCAGTTGGGGTAGTCTAGGTCTTCTGCTTCTAAAAATTGTATTAAAAATAAAAACTTCTAAGGAGATCTAGTTTAAGGAAAAAAGCCCATAAGTATTGAGGCAAATAATCTTGCACTTGAGCTATTTATGTGTAGTAGCTATTGATTTAAAATGAGGCTATCAGGATATTAGCCAATATTTCCCCATTATCATTAAAAAGTACGAATTATTACCAGTTTTGCTATATTGACTGGGTTTAATTACCTGCATTTGAAAATAATTAAAGTAGTTAGCTATATAGTTGATTGATATGTTTCTTTACTAGAAATCATAGGTATGTTAATTAGTATTCATTGCAGAGCATTAGACCATGTCTTTGCTGCAAGGTTAAAATGCATTATATTTGGCCTTATGGTACGAATGGTACAGAATTTTGTGGTGATTGGCCTTCAAAAATATAATTCTTATGCCTTAACAATGTGTCAGCAATAAGGCGTGCTACTGAGACTCTTTTAAGCTATTGCTGACTTAATCCAGATGGTGTACTGATACTGTGTGCTGCGCCTGTCAAAATACTGCTTTGCATCCCTGAAAACAGTCTTTTGGCTTAGGAATGTCCCAGCCATGGTTATGGTGTTCCCTGAGCTGCTTCTTAGACTGCTTGTTGTGGCACCTTCTGTGAGCTCGTGCTGTCTGTAATGAGGAGCTTTTGATAGATAAAATACTGTGTGCGTCGGGCTTGGTAGAGTCCTCAGATAACGTTCCTGGAACTTTGCAGAAATCTGAAGTGCAGCAGAATGCAGGCAGGCATACTACTTCAGCTTTGCTGATTGGAAAAGCTGTTTTCCCTATATTTCTGCTACTTCATATGCCAGCAGAACATCTCATGTGAACATTGCAGAAACTGTTGGGCACAAGGAACCTACTTAGCTGAAGACCTGCTGTGGAAACTGTTAGAACTGGGAGTTCCTGCATAATATGCAAACCATTTCAAAGCAGATAATACTTATTTTCAACCAAGGGGGGGAAAACCCCTCAGTCCAAACATCACGTTCAAATGCTGGTTTACATTTACCTGCCTGCTGAAGCTGGAGAGATTGGCTGAGGAAGCTGAAAACATTTGCCTGAACGCTGGTACAGGGCAGTAAGCTTCAGCAATGCTGGGGGTTAGTTTATGGTGCAAGCTGGACCAGTAATCTCTTCCTTTAATAGGACTGGGTCTGAGAGAAGATGCTTGTTCACAGCTATGCTTCGCCTTGCTCAACACTTAGTGCTTATGCAGAAATAGAAATCACATAATCCATCTGAATTGGTAAAGAGTACAAACAGGATGTTGGATGAAAAGTCAAATAGAAATTATGTCAAAGGCTTCTTTTTCTCAAAATGAATCTGAATGCACTGTTCTATTTAATGATATTTTTAACAAAATATTTTTTTAAAAATGTATTTTTAAAATATCATGTTTGCTGATGTGAGAAATCATTCTGAATTTGGTCCTCTCTGCTGTGCTTCCAAATCTTTCCAGCTGTTGCTACTTGACAAATTTTAGAAGTGTTCTTTCTTCAAAGGATCAGCAGGCTGTGAAAGGAGTAGTACCAATTTTCTTTGGTTTCCATACTAGAAAAACTAAGCATCTTTGCTTTGACTTTACTGGTTGTATCTTGCCTCTCCTGAAGATCTGTGTGTTCCTAACTAGGCTCTGCCATTGCTTCTCTTGCATCCATCAGAACAATTCAGCTCCCCAGTCTACAGTATGTCGCTTAGTTTACCTGTATGAATATGACATCTTTAGTAGACCAGGTGTAGCTAATCTGAAAGAAGGATTGGGAATTTTTAGTAATGTTCCTTTATGACCAAATTTGTTCAGTATGGATAAACTCTTTCTACTATTTGGACACATGCTTTATGGGGGTGCTTACTAATCCTAGCTTCCTTATGAGAATACCATAAACTGTTAAAAACAGTTTTCTTCCTGGCATTAACTTCTGTATTACCTTCTCAGATAAACTGATTGGATAGATTTGAGTTCTTTTGTTCATAAAAAGACATGTCTGTTTGTTTGTTTATGCTCTGAATTCTTATAAATTATTAGAAATTATATATGTAAATATATTACACACACACGTCAGAATATTTCAGGATTGAATGACTGTATATGAATTATTTTGTCCTCTAGCCATGTTTTAAAAAGACATGTTGTGGTGTCCGTCCTGAATTTGTGGCTTATGTTAATGCTGAATACAATTTTACCCCTCTCCTTGTCATCTTCAACTTTTGTTTTCACACTTACATCAGTGTGTCCCACATTTTAACTTCTGTAAATATGACCACTTTGCAGTTATAAAATGATCCTGTGAAGCTATCTTGAAACACTTCCAATGTGATATCAGTGTGATAACCAATGTGATACCAGTTTTCTCTCCTAATAAGCCATCCAGCCAATGTTTTCTTTTCCTTGCCTGTTCATCCAGCCATGCTTGTAACTTCACTGAAAGTCAGGAATCCTTCTGTCTGGAGCATGATTAAGGCCTTAATATCTCTTTATTTCATCAAGGAATCATTTTTACTACACTCTGCTATCTCTAAATAACTTGTGCAAGCAATCCTGTTGGTTAAAACTTGAGAAGACTTCTTAGAGGAAAGATGTCCTGCTTTAAGAGCATGTTTGTCTGTACAGTCACACTTAAGTTATTTGAAGTTGGATGTATTTACTAAAGTTCTTTTCATCAAATCAAAAAGTTGATAGGGATATTAAAAATATTTTTAAAAAGAAATGGCCTCTTCGCTATTTGAGTTCTTTAACTTGCCTGTTACCCAGGACTTTGTTTTTCAGATACATTATTTCCTTTTGCAATTTATGTACTACATAGAAGCACGTATGAATAAGTAAAAACATGACACATCAGTTAAAATGCACCAAGCAATTGGAGGTGTAGGCTTATTCTGTGTAATTCTGGTTTGGTGGGGTTTTGTGTTTTTTTTTTGTTTGGTTTGTTTGTTTGTTTGTTTGTTGTTCATAGGATGAGAATTTGCATATCATTATCTAAACTGCCTGCCTGTAGTAAGGTTTATTGAACACATTCAATCTTACAGTGATTTCTTCTGGAACTGAGAATTATGACCTTTTCTCTGTCTCTATTTCAGAAATAGTGGCATACATGTAAATCTATATGCACATGTTCTATATTTGTCTAATTAAAAATAAATGGCTCGGTTGTTACTAATAAGAGCTGAGATGCCACAAAAGCTGAGATACTACATCTTTGTGGTAAAAGCTTAGCAGCTCCTGTGTTTAGGTAACTATGCACTAAAGGCTTGATTTAAGACTTGTTTTGGGTTCGAACATCAGATAAAGAAAAATAGCTAAAGAATTTGACAGATTTTTTTTTTTAAAAAAAACAAGCAAGCATGAAAGGTGCACTGACCTTTGTGATGCATTGCTTCAGTTCATTCTGATATTTTTTTGGCTACCCTTAGAAGGGTTTTGTGACTGATTTTTTTAAATTTGTTTCAACATTGGAAGAACACTTGTTAAATAATAATGAACATAAGTATGTTCCTCTGGTTTAGGAATAAGATTTTTGTTTTGTTTCTTTCATCTCTTACAGCTTGACAAAGATGACATGGTATACATGGAAGCATATGATAAGTTGCTGGAATCTTGGCTTACTTTGGTACAAGATGACAAACATTTCCATAAAGGTTTCTTTACCCAACATGCTGTTCAGGTCTTTAATTCCTACATTCAGTGCCATCTAGCTGCTCCTGATGGTACAAGGAATTTGGTAAGCCCTCATTCTGGTAGTGTTTGATGATGATATACAGTAACTAGCCCATGTCTTTTGGTGTGTACTGTATTATGTAGCTCAAGGGAGCTAGTATAGAGTTGTTATGTGTGATTTTGGAAATTAACAGTTTGCTGCATTTGTTACTCAGTAGTCATTTTCCAGTCTGTTTCTCTCATTCTGAAGAGGAAATAAAGGAATACAAAGTTGGAAATAACTTTTAAAATAAAAAAAGTAGGAAAAAAGTAAACATGTTGAGCAAATCAATGTACATCTTACCGTTTTTCCCACAGATGCAATGACTAAACTTCTGACCATCCTTCTCAGGACTAGAGTCCCAGTTAAAATTTGCAATAAAATTGGAAGCCTTTTATGTGGTTAACTCCATGCATTATCTTCAAAGTATACTGTTGAAGTACAATTGACATGCATAAATATCTGAAAAAAATGTAGAATGACTATGCTCTGACTAGAAGAAACTTGCTATATTATGTGTTTTTTTTGGATAAAATGAATTCCCAATTGAGTTTTTGAGATGACTGTTTTAGAGAAAACCTAAAAGTACCTCAAGTATCTCTTGAACCACTGAGAAAGCAAGCAGATTAGTCTCTGATCCAGGAGCCTGGATCTTAATGAAATAGATTCTCATACAGCAAGTTGGCTGCAGTTGTTGGATGAATTAATTATTGCATAGATTCAACTCAATAACTGTATAAAATCTCTCTTTAATTTGATGCTGTGAAAAGATCTTTGGGATACCTCATTCTGAAAAGCACCATATAAAACTTAATTCTGCTATCACAATATGTAACAGATGGTAATAACAGTGCCAAACCAGAGAGAAATATTTCACAAGACAACTTTGAATTCATATCAGGCGGTCTTGACATAACTTGTATACACAGGTTAATTCATGTCATTCTGTGAGATAAGTCTTTTATCCCATGGGTAACCTTTTAAAAGTCACAGCTGGCATTTTAGAATGCTTCTTGTTCAATATCAAAGCAGTAACAGGAACTTTCGGTCTCTGCTTTGAGAGCAGAGACTCACCCTTCAGTAAACAGCTGCAACTTTGAAGTTGCCAAAAGAGAGTGATTTGCTGGGTTGCATAAAGAAAAGATGGGTTAAAAGCTCTTTGGATAAGGAGTTGTGTGTGGATTGAGTTTTCCAGAGCCTTTATAGAAACAAAGCAGACTGATAGCTTTCTCTGTCACTTGTATTTTACTTTGTTAGTTACCTAAATTTAATGATGAAGAGATTTTTTTAAAAACATTTTTAACATCAATACTTAGTTTCTACATATCATGGTTCATCTCTTCAAGCAGTAAGGTCTGATTATTATTATTTAAGAGGATTTATAATGCAGTCAAGATAAGCTTTGAGAAATCAAACAGTGCAACTTCTGCATCAGCAAGAAATAAAACTGAGATGATGATGATGATTATGAGTCTTCTGCTTTCCTGAGGTTATAGCATTTAAAACTTTCTCCCCTCAAAAAGTGGATTATGGAGAATCTTTCATTAAAGAGATGATTTGCATTTAATTGTGAAAAATTATTACTTAGGTGATTGATATAAGATCTCAGACAACTGAGGACAGTATCTTTGACTAATGAATAGGGGAAAACATGAAGTTCCAGTATTTAAAGTGGTTCTTGGTCTGCTAGGTATGTGATTTGAAATGTAAATATACTTCAGCAGTCTTCTGACCACTGGGTTTGCAGACCATCTCTGTAAGCCAGAGTCATTCAGTACCTTATAGCATCCTTCTAGCAGTGGATGCTTGACAGAGCTGATTTATTTACTCTGTGGTGTGAATAAGCTGGTTTACTATTGCCCAGCCTGTGCTTAACCTATTAATAAGTAGTATCAATTTTCATAACTCTTATCCTTGACTCTTTTCACAGTGAATCTTTCAACTTGAGAGCACTATTGGAAATGGTAGCAAATGTGCAACTAACTGAATGTGGCATTTTGCTAATGAGTTTGTGAAATGCCATTTTTAAAACAAAAATGGAGCCATGTTTACTCCTCAGTTTAATTCTTCTGTGTCTAATTTAGTATGAATCTATTGTTTGTCTGTGCAAAACACCTTGAAAGAAAAAGCAAAAATAATGTAGCGAATTGTGGCGATGATAAAATTTAACAAGTATAACACTAACTGATTACTTCTAATGTTGTTGAAATAACCAAAGACTGCCAATGGTGTGGCCTCTCGAGAAGAAGAAGAAATAAGTGAGCTGCAGGAGGATGACCGAGACCAGTTCTGTGACCAGTTGGCCAGTGTAGGCATGCTGGGGAGAATTGCTGCAGAACACTGTATACCTCTTCTTACAAGGTACAAATAAAATAGTCAAATCAATAAAGCCATGACATATGAAAAGCCTGGTTTTGCCAAAGCAATTGAAAAACAATGAAGTTATGTTATTTTTATTTGTCCACAGTTTATTAGAAGACAGAGTGACAAGGCTCCATGGTCAGTTGCAAAGACATCAGCAGCAGTTACTTGCCTCACCAGCATCAGGCTCAATTGACAATAAAGTGCTTGATGACCTGTATGAGGATATTCATTGGCTTATTTTAGTCACAGGTTAGTGAACAGCTTTAAATAGTACTTATTCTGGTATGCTTATTGCAGCTGGAACACCTCAGGGGAAAAAAAAAAAATCCCTCTATATCATCTACTCTTAATTGACTATAAATTTTATCCCTTATGATGCTTTCATCTTACATGCACTACCTGTGAATTCTTTATTTTACTTTAATCTCTCTTGAGTAACATGAACATTATCTTTAGAAGATTGATGAAATCTTTACATGAGGTAATGTCATTTGGAAATTCCCACAACTAATTTTGTTACAGATTTTTTTGAGATGTGTTATCAGTCAACCTATTCAAGAAATTAGTCTGTTCATGATATCAGTTGTATTGTCTGGGGACACATGACTTTATAAGGAAATCCACATGAGATCAGATAACGGTATTACTTGGTGGTGGCAAAGAATCAAGTTCCAGAATCAGTGCTGATGTTCCATGTCCTGGCATTTTGTTATGTTTCAGGGAACTTGAATTTAGAATGTTTTTGGTTTTGATTTTTAGATGGAACTCTCTTACATCTGTTTGCAAAACATAACAACAAATAAAACGGTGTCTGTACTTTGTTAGGAGAAATGTATACTTTATGAAATATTTGGTGGGATCTTTTTGAACACCTGATGTTTTAGTCACTCTGATGTTGATACGAATGTTTTTTATAATATTTTTGTATCACTATGGGATGGAGTTTGTAGCTCGGAGATGGTTATGGATCAGACATTGAAAAATACAACTAAAGCTAGAATTAATATTAATTATCTGGACACCATAGTATTGTATAAAAACTCATGCTTCCCCTGATCTGCAGCTGCTATGCAAGGAAAACTTTATTATAACACACATATTTGGTGTCTGAAAGCCTCTGGCACATTTGAAATGTTAGCTGAACAGAAGTCCCAAATGAGATGGAGTTGGTGGGGAAGCTGTAAAATCAAGGCTTTTTTAATCACATACCAGAAGCAGAAAGAAGTGACACCAAAATGTTGATTTGTTCCCCCCAATAGTTGAATTGAGTATGGTACTTTTACATGAAGCAAAACTTACTTCTTATTTATTTTTTTAATTTGTTGGTTTCTTTTCCCTTCTTGGTTTCTTGTCACTTTAGGTTCTTCTCTACTGAATGTCGTTAAGGACTCTAAAGTTAACTTACACGTATTTAAACAGTGTTAGTCAGGGTTTGTACAAACATTTGATTCTGGTATGATGTCTGCGGTTAAGCCAATGGACTCTAATCAAAAAGCCATAAGTTAATCTAGGGTAGAAAGTTGTGATCACTCTTTCTTTTTTAATGTAAGGCTACCTCTTGGCTAATGATACTCAGGGAGAGACTCCGCTAATACCTCCAGAAGTAATGGAATATTCCATAAAACATTCAGCTGAGGTTGACATCAATACAACACTTCAGATTCTGGGATCTCCAGGAGAAAAGGCCTCTTCCATCCCAGGGTACAACAGAACTGATTCTGTAATTAGGTAAGGACACATCTCGTGCTATTAAGTATGTTAAATGCTTTTTCGGAGGAAAAAAAAGTGAGAATGTGAGTGGACTTCTGTGACGTTGAAAAGTAGAAAAGCAATATGTAAACACGGAACATTGGAAGAGAAATGCCTGTCTTAACTGATGTTGAAGTAAAGGCAAATAATTTATAAGAATGGTTTTATAAAAGACATATTAAGGCAATGCTGTAAAAGAGATTAAGATGGAAAAGATTAAGTCTTTTTTTTTTTTTTTTTTTTTTTTAGGGTAAAGGCAGGCAGGTTAAATATGGATGATAAAGTCAGGGTGATCCAGAGGAGGGCTGAGAAGAAAAATGAGAGTAAGGCATCAAAACAGATAAAACTGAGTGAAGATGAGAAGGCTGAAATTACTAGATTGACCTAATTACTCTTAACGGAGGACATGAGCCAAAGTGTTAGAAATAAACAGAACTGGTTTTATATCTCTACTGAAAGTCCATCTTTGACCTATTTGTTACAAAAAATTCTTAAAATTACTAAAAAGTTGGTAGATCAAAATCTTTAGACAGTATACTGTATATTCTATAATTAATTCAGCACATGTACAGTTTAAGCAAATGCTTTCCAGAGCATCTGAGCTTGTCTACTTCGAACAAGAGTTACTGCCCACGCTTGGCAGTAGCAGCAAAATAGGTCCTCAGTGCGGTAGGACTTGTTGTCTCTTACGTACACATAGCACTTTTAGCCTATAAAAGGAGCAGGAGAGGGGATTTCTGTTCGTTCTGCAAGAAGGCTGACGGCCACAAAGGAGTCCTCAATTTGAATCCTCACACTTCAGAAGATTGCATTCCACTTTTAATTGACGTGGAAGATTCTTCACCCAATATTAGTTGTTGTGTACTTAACGTTTTCTTCTGGAAGAGGCTAGAAAAAAATTGATCTTTATTAGCAACGATGTGCCTAATGTTTAGAAGTTTGAATACTGCTCACTGATACTCCTGGAAGCTTCAGGAAGTGGCCACCAAACAGAATTTGCTTGATGCAGTGTCTCGGTGATGATGAGAATAAAATCAGATCTAAATGAGAGATTTGAAGTGCTCTGGCGATTAGATCTGAAATATCTTCAAGAAGTAGACCACTGTCAACTCCTAAATTCCTTGTGCACTACCACATTCTTACCAAATTTAATTGATATACTACAAAAGCTAATACTTAGTGTAATTTGAGGGACTGATTGTTTTAATGCAGTCACCTGGTCATCTGCTATTTCAGACTGTTTCTCTGCAGTAATGAAAAAGAGATAAATAATAACTAGTCTTTTATGTATTCGTTCTTTAGTTAGGCATCACACTGCAAAAGCTGCACAGTTAGAACCCACTTGGTCACTAAGCTTGACGGTGCAAGGAAGGGAGAATCAGTTTTTCAAAAAAGCTTTTCAGGCACTCCAGGTAGTAGTCCAATTGTCTTCGTTCCCTTGATGTAAGAATGCTTGAGGATTCTTTGTTGCAGTAATTTTGATGTCAAAGATAATTTAACTTTTAATGCATATTCTGACTTTTTGGAGGATATTTGCCACTCTAGCCTATCTCTCATTGCATTTAAAGAAACAGTAAATTCAGGTGCTTTTCATTAGAGCTTAAGTACTTCATGTTATTCTGTCTTATTTCATGAAACATGAAAGTGTTTGGTAGTCACGTTGCTTCCCCCAAAACCACTCTTAGCATCCCCATTGTATTTTGAATCTGCAGGTTGTTATCTGCTATATTAAGAGTGTCAGAAGTAGAATCTAGAGCAATAAGGGCAAATCTCACACACCTCCTGAGCCCCCAGATGGGCAAAGATATTGTATGGTTCCTCAAGCGTTGGGCAAAGACTTACCTCCTAGTAGATGAAAAGCTGTATGATCAGGTAAGGATATAACTTTTATAAATTAATTGGTGAGTATTAGCAATAATAATATCCTGTGAATGCAGATGTCAGTGCAGCTGTTTTAAAGTGCAATGATAAAGCATTTTTCATGTTAAATGGGTTGTGGTTTATTTTGGAATTTGTTTGAAAGTTGATGTTTTCTCCAGTTTTTTTAATTGGAAATGTAAGTTTTTAGGGGACCCTTCTTGCACATTTTGGTGCAAATGTGATTTTTTTAGTTGTGGGGTAATTTTATTTTTTTGTAGCCATTGCCATAGCAGAATAGCATAACGTGTGCTCAGGCTGCATAGCAAGTGAAACTCACTGACTACAGCAATTTTATAAGCTGCTTCTCACTATCCATCAGATCTTACAGTTCATCTCTAATACAGTGGTTGCTCTTGATGGATGATTTAGTGAGTAACCCAGTCATGATTCGGAATTAGATATTTAATACCTCTCCAAGGTAGTATACTTTAGCTAATGTCATGCTACTTTCTCCTCTCCCCATTCTCATTCGTTCTCATTGTATACATCATGTTTTCAATTATTTATTCTTTGTAAAGGGCAACTTCTTATCGTGTTTGGACAGCACTAATCATGATTAGACCTGGATCTTGATTTTGCTCATCAGACTAACTGTAATCCAGCTAGCTGACAGAGGCCACCCATCCTGAGGAGGTCCTGTTGGCTCTAACTTTTGAGAAGGAAGCCCCCTTCTCTCCCCTTTATTTTCACTACTGAAGCAACTAAGAATGCTAATGCTTCAGCAGGCCCCTCCTTAACAAAAATAGGTATACCATAGACTTGTAAATACTGGAATCATATTATTCAGCTTGTACTTACAGCAGAGCTAAGAATTTTCTAAAGGTACCAGTTGGGGAAGAATCAGAGCATTCAAGAACGAGATCCACGTGAAGAAGCAGAATAGATTATATAGGAAATGCACGTTTGTGTTGACACATGAAAGTGATTGAAACCTCTATTTAAACCTTATGCTCAGTCGTGTATGTATTATAAGTTTTAAAGTTAGAAATGTTAGTGCTGTGCTGATAGGAAGACCCTGCACAATTATTAAAAAATCCTTGGTTTCACTCGTGAGAAACTTTTTTAAAGATAGGAGAACAGGCAATTTCAAGGAAGCGTATTTTAATGTGCCAGGACCAGAATGTGACATCTTTCCTAAAAGATGTATAGATTGAAGGAGCAATCTGAAGATGAAGAAAATTTGCAATGAAAATAAATTTTTACAAGATTCGATCTAGATTAGCAGCTAGGTTTATTTCTAATATTTTTTTATCACTGAATTTTGAGGAATTTAACCATAAATTCATGGAAACGCTTTTGGAAGATGATTTTGGGATCTTTTTTAAAGCTTTTGTACTTTCATTGGCATTACAAGCTAGACATACTCAAACCCGATTTTGTAATGAGGTTGAAACTTTTCTTTGTTTTAGGTGTTGCACTTAAAATTGTGAGATCAATTTGGCAAAGATTTTTCTGTTACATGTATTCTTTGCCTTTGTCTGTGTAATATTTGTGTATTTTAAGTAGGGAAGAAGTGACAGCCTGAAAAGAATTTGCTGACAATGATTACCATACATTTTGGGGTTCTGGCTTCTGTAAAACTCACTCATTTTAATGCTTTTCTTATAGATAAGTCTGCCATTTAGTACAGCATTTGGTGCTGATACAGAGGGTTCCCAGTGGATTGTGGGTTACCTTTTAGAAAAAGTGATCAGTAACCTGGCAGTGTGGAGTTCAGAGCAGGACCTTGCAAATGATACTGTACAACTGCTAGTAACATTAGTGGAAAGGAGAGAGCGGTAAGTTGCTATACCTCTGGAAGTAAAAAAATTTCTTTTGCTTCCTTTAAATTTTTTTGGCCAAAGTAATCCAGTTATAGGGCACTTCATATTAATGTCTCTGTAAGTGAAATTACTTTAATAACATAAGTGGGGAAAAAAAAAGTCTGACAGTGAGGAGTGAGACCTTCATTTGACAAAACATAACCTAATTTTTACTATTGTTTAGAAATGCACTCTCCTTCCCTTATCTTTGTGCCTCACTCTTAAACAGCAAGAAAGGAAAACTCTCCTGGTCTCTACTCTTATTGCGAGGATTTTTGCATTGCTTATTTTTGTTGAACAAATTCTTCTGGATTAAGAGTTCAGATACTGGCTAAGCCAGTATAAGATGTGTATTGTAAACATATAAAAATTATTTTATAAGTTCAGGATTTGACAGATTTAGACAAATGTCAAAGTCTTCTTTAGTATTGCAAACTGTGAAACACAGGAAGTTCTTGAATGTTTTACTTTTGTGAATTGACATGCAATTATACATGCAATCATGCATTCACAGTCTGCTGGAAGACTGTTCTGAAGTTTGAGGATTTAAGCACTTGAGGAATTTTCCTTTAAAAAAAAATTAAAACCCACAGAAGCTAGTTTTGGAATAAACTGCTTATTTTACCATGACATAATGAGACTAAGCTTTTAATCCATGCAGAATGTCCATTAACTCTGTGTACGTATGTGTGTAAAACTAAAGCACTTCCCTGCTTTTCTCCCATATGAATTGAGCTATTTTCAGAGTATACACTTCAGAAAGCTTAGAGGTGAGGCATTAATAAGGTTAAAGTCAAAAGGCGATTTAGCCTTAGAATAAAAAAAAAAAAAAAAAAAATCTTCTGAAAACTGCTAGCAACCTGATGTGCTCTGTTCATACAATTTTATGAAGTCTTTTCTATAATTAAACTGTTTTTTTCCCTCTTTTAGGGCAAACTTAGTTATTCAGTGTGAAAACTGGTGGAATTTAGCTAAACAGTTTGCAAGGAGAAGCCCTCCTCTTCACTATTTGTCCAGTTCTGTGCAGAGAACACTAATGAAGGCTTTAGTTTTGGGAGGCTTTGCTCATATGGATACGGAAACAAAGCAACAATACTGGACAGAGGTAAGCTCTTTCAATGCTTCTGTTACCTCAATTTTAGCAAGCAGTATAAACAAGTTACTTTGGGGAACTTTATAGTGAAACAAAATAAACCCGTATAGAATCTTTTGATTTTGAACATCTAATATTGATATCTTTTAAAATTATTTTCTCCTTGAAGGTCAGTGGTTGTATGGCACTCATGATCTGCCAAAAATTGTATCTAAAATGTCACAACTTAAACAGAAACAGCTAATAATTACCTGGAGGATTCGTGAAGCAGCCAGTACAGCAGTACACTTGAAAGAGACTGTAATAAAAGGTTAAAAATTTCCCTTGGAACTGTATAATTTCTTCCTTTCAATTTAGTGGTGTTATAAATTATTCAATTTTTCACTTAATTATAGTGACAGTAAATAAAAAGCTAATGTGGAACATAATGAAGAGCCTTGACCAGCTTTTTGTGCCCTGGCTGCATTAAAGCTCAGATATTTAATACCAGAAAGGTTGGTGCTAGAAAGTAGCTGAAATGTGATCAGGAAACACCACATGAGTTTGTAAAGCACTGGCCTTCTGAGAGAAACTTGCTGTTATTAGCAAAGCTATGAAATTAGTGATTGAAGGTAAGACTATAATGCACTGGAAGTAATTGGGAAAAACCTTTAACTGTTTTTATGAAAGTTTCTAAATCGCTTCCAAACACAGCTGATTACAAAAAGAGATTGTGCTACTGAGAATCCCAATACGGCAAAAGTAATTTGGAACGTGAATCTTAATTAATGCTTTCATTGATGAACTGTAACAGTTTTTTTCCCCTAATACTGAATTTGGAAGAGAATCAAATACTGTGAGCCAGAGAAAGTCATTGTCATTTGTTTAAATGCTACAAAATAACATGAAATATTTGTGGAGGTGCTCGTTTTGTAACCAGCCTGCAGATGGTGACGGATAACGAGAATCACTAATCACTACCACTTCAGCTTACCTTAGTGACAGATGAATAACGTAATTGAGCTGCTGGAAACTGGAAGTGATTGATTCTTGTACTGCTATACCAAAAGCAAGTCAAGAGCTTGCTAAATTACTTAAACCTCACATCTCATATAATAGTATGCTTATCTTAATGTGACTTTCCTAAAAAATTTCAAGGTTCTTCAGCCACTTCAGCAGCGATTCTTGAATGTGATAAACCAAGAAAACTTTCAGCAGATCTGTCAGGAGGAGGAAGTGAAACAGGAAATCACTGCTACATTAGAAGCACTCTGTGGCATTGCTGAGGCTACCCAGATTGATAATGTAGCTATTCTCTTCAATTTCCTAATGGACTTTCTTAATAATTGCATTGGATTAATGGAAGTATACAAAAACACACCTGAGACTGTTAATCTCATAATAGAAGTCTTTGTTGAAGTTGCACATAAACAAATTTGCTATCTTGGAGAGGTAAGTACCTCCAGAAGGGGAAAGGGGGAGGGGGGGTGCATATGTGTACATGTGTATATAGTGCTATCCCTTAAACAAAATAAACTATAGTGATTTTTAGAGTCTATCCAGAAACAAATGCTATATGGTCACACCTGTTAGAGGAATTCCTTTGTTTAAAAACATACACTTGCAAAGTTTAAAAGCCAGATATCTAGACTGTTCTTACACCAATAAACTTAACCACAGTTCATCACTGGTCTGACTCTATGCATGGACGACAAAAGAGTGCAGACTGTGTTGAGTACTTTTTTTAACTCTTATCAAACTTCTCTGAAGGCTAGTCTAGGAGAATTGCAGCACTGCTTTATGTGGCAGATGCATACCATAAAGACGCTGCTTTGGTCCTAAACAAGGCATTAATAGATACCAAGAAGTTAATGGGTAAAATGAGTCAGTGCAGTACCTTACATCTTTGCACTGTTGGCTAATTTTGCTTTTGCATCTAGAAGAGTTCCTGCCTATTCCCAACTGGGTGTGCACATACAGTGTATTGTGGCTCCAAACTTCAATAGCTGAAGTGTCCCCAAGGGATTTTGTTGGTAATCTAGTTTGTGAGGTAGTGACATGTGTCAGCCTGTCTCAAGCCACTCTTGTCTTTTTTTTTTTTGTTGTTGTTGTTGTTAAGACTGAGGAATTGATAAAAGTAATATTCTGCTGTTTCAAGCAGTAGCACGTCAATATATGGCTGTAAGTGTTCTTATTGTTTATGGTGTGCAGTTGTTACAAAAATGGGTTATGTAACGAAAATTAAAATCTTGAGGTATCATCAACCAAGTAATGCCATCTTAAAACAAAGTGTGTCACTTTTAGCATATGGAAGTTTTCTTATTATCTAACATTGTTTTATAGGCCAAAGCCATGAACTTGTATGAGGCCTGCCTAACTCTGCTGCAGGTGTATTCCAAGAATAATCTAGGTCGACAGCGGATAGATGTTACAGCAGAAGAAGACCAGTACCAGGATCTCCTTCTTATTATGGAGCTTCTCACTAATCTTCTATCAAAAGAATTCATAGATTTCAGTGATACAGGTATGAAGGAACTGGTAACTGCTGAACCATAACGTCTGTTCTAAACTGTAAAAACCATTGTGCGGCATGTGCTCAATCCAGGTAAAGTGAAAACTGTGAAGTTTAGGCTTGATTAGATCAGGATATCGACATCGCTATTTAATCTGCCAATAGCAAAGGAAGGACTTTTCACAGTATTCGAGCATCTGAAATTATTATTGCTGTCATAAAATAAATAAGGCATGTATGGAACAGCTTGAAATCTGAACGTTGCCATTTTGAACATGTAGCAGCAGTAGTTTTATAACAAAAAACCCCGAAGAAGTCAGAATAGTAAATTACTGCAGAATACTTACCATGAAACTAAGGCATGTGAATACTACCTAAATGTAAAGCCCAGAGATCAAATGTATTGAAAGTTGTCTGCATACTGTTGCTGACTCAATGCAGGAATTATAAAAGTAAGGTCACTGCCAGTGGATGGGAAATGTAGGTCTTACCTCTAACTGGAGAAAACTTGGCTGTGTCTAAACTACAGAATTTTCTGCATTAGCTTTCCCATTTTTTTTCTCATGTTTCTAAAATATATATAAACATATGGAAATATAAAGTATACAAATGCAGTAATATTTTGCTCACTGTTTGTGCGCAGGCATGAAGCAGCGATCACTAGAAACAAATGCAATGTTCTGTAATGGAAGGGAGCCCTCAGAGTATCTGAAGTGTTCTGGTTTAGCATGCCATGTGGTACATGTGATTATGAAATGCTTAGTCCTAATGAATATAAATATAGAGTGATGTGGCAGTCTTCACTCACTAAGTTTCTATTTTAATACGGTGCCTCATGTTTTCATTTGGGAAGAGGGGAATAGTTCTATTTTTAAAAATGTCTGTATTATAAAGAAATGGGATTCTTCCTTCAGTATGTTTAATCCTCCTTTTATGCAAAACATTTTTTGTCTTTTCTACAGATGAAGTATTTAGAGGGCATGAGCCTGGGCAAGCTACAAATAGATCTGTATCAGCAGCAGATGTTGTCTTATATGGGGTTAATCTAGTTTTGCCTCTAATGTCCCAGGATCTGCTGAAGGTAAATATATTTTTACATGTAGCTTCTAGAATATGAAAGCTTTTATAGTAGTGAATTCCCAGAATTCATTCTTACGTGCATTCCTCCTCCTTGAGTTTTCTAGGCTTTTAAAAATTTAGATAATTGTTCCATAGTTCCAGATACTGTTTGAAAAGAAATATTGTAAGCTGATAAAATGTGTATTTGAAGGGCCTAAACAAAACTTTTTTCTTCTAAAAGTGAGTCCGTGTAGGTCAACAGTTAGCCAAACCTGAAATGTGGTTTGTGGAATTCTTTTTCTGATTGATTTCAGAAATGTGATAGGAAGCATAAACAGTGATATTAGTTTTAAAAAAAAAAAAAAACAACAACAAAAAAAAAAAACCTGGAAGCAAGTAGTAACTCTTGAATTATTTTCACAATGCAGCTGGCTTTCATATCATAGACAGCAGCAAGCAGCAGCTTGTCAGTAGAACAGTAAAATATGAAACAATGGAATGGTGGCATTTCATTGGGTTGCACTGTGTTTAATGTTTTACACTTCAGAAGTGTTCCTCTGATTCAAAGTATCTCAGTTGTTGCCTCTTGATGTGCTTTCTCATCTGGTAGCGCTTGCTGAGTGTGAGAGCTATCTCCATTTTAGATGAAACTGAGTCAAAGGATGTGTACCCTAGGAGCCCCTCTATGCTTGTGGGGCTTTCACCCCACAGGACTAGACTTGCTCATGTCCAAAGTAAAATTCCTTGAATTAGTCTAGAGCAGATGCCAGACTCCTACCATCAACCGTTCAGCTTTTGCAATCTTTTTTTATTGTACCACAGTGTTTGCTCATAAAATTGTAGCCAATCTAATGACTCTGAAGTTGTCTACTAAAATTGTCTTTTCTTCTGCAGTGGAAAGCATTGGTCCTGTCTCTTTGTAGAGATGGAGATTATGTCAAAATAGCGTTATGTGATGGATTGATTCTAAAATTACCATGGTTTTCTTTTGACAGTTTCCATCCCTGTGTAATCAATACTACAAATTAATCACTTTCATCTGTGAGATATTCCCTGAGAAAATTCCACAACTTCCAGAGGACCTCTTTAAGAGCCTAATGTACTCACTGGAGTTAGGGATGTCATCGTATCCTTTATAGAGCTTGGGAGTGGTTAAAAATCTGAGTTGCTTTTCTAAGGACCTGTTAAAAATCTTATTTTTTTCTTTCTTTACAATGTTTTCCTTCTCTATCAATAACTATATCTATAATGATAAATCAGCAACTGACTCTCTGCTCTCTGAGTAAGATTTTATTCACTGTAGTGTCTATTGAGATTCTTGCGTTTGCTGAATTGCCTCTGACTTGTGTTGCTTGAATGCAGCCTTCAAGTGGTTTAGCATGTAAGTTTTTTCTGGCAACCATTCCTGCCTCCTCCATTACTTCATTTCAGAGTGTGTAACTTCATAAGCCTTCAGCTGGTATCCCAAAGCCATTCCTGAATTAGTTTCTCAGCTGGTAATACAAAACATTGCTGCTGTTCTACTGGGCTGGCTCCAGAGCATTTCCTGTCAGGGTGCCAATGGGCTCTCCCTCTCATAATGGGAGTACCATTTTCACTAATCTGTGGCACGTGTCAGAAACAGATGTGCTTGACCATAAGGGACTCTTTCTGAAAATGTTATGTCAGAGAGGGTTATGTTACCTTAGAGCGTCTAGCTAATAAAAGAAGGCAACAAAGTTGGAATTCTTTTTCCCCCCTTTTTCTGTTTTTCTGTTTTCTTTTTTTTTTTTTTAATTAAAAAAAAAGTGAACATTAACAGCTTTATAGTGAAAAGAAATCCTGGAAGATAAAAGCATTTAAAGTATTTTTCTAGTGACAGAACTGGGAAGTTTTACTACAATTTAATTGAATTCTGACTTTGATTCTTTAACTCCCGTTATCAGAATGAGTTCAGAGGTTTGCCAGCTCTGTCTGGAGGCTGTAACACCATTAGCAGAACAGTGTGCAAAAGCACAAGAAACAGATTCAACCCTTTTTCTAGCAACAAGGCACTTTCTTAAGGTAAGGCATCTGCTTTTCATGTTACTTTGTTTTTTTTGCATACAGTTAACATCAAGAGGCCAAACAGTGATATCATACCTGACCAGGTTAATCAGGATCACACATACAGTAAGAAACAGCCTGTTACCTAAAAAACTGGTAGTTCAAGAAGAAAGGGAGCACAAAGGACTGGAGATACTGGGCTACAGTACAAAGAAGGATGGAGGTGTAGGAGGAGAAAGTTACTTATTGCGAATCAGCAAAAGACCTGAGCTGCTCAGAATGCAATTTATATTTATCCGTTCTCTGCACGTGAGTTCTAGAATGAATCCGATGACAATTTTAGCAGTTACGTTTACTGTGAAACAGAAGATTTCCAGAACTGTGTGAACTGGAGGCTGGGTAGAGTACTAAAATAAGAGGCAGAAAAAAAGAACGTAGTTGGGAACTAGAAAGAAAATGCTGTCATTTATTCAGTGTATCCAATTAATTATGCGTTTTCTTAATCCAGTATAATATTTTAGTACTTTCATTTTAGGACCATTCACTCTATCTCATTGAATTTTGGAGTGGCCTGTAAGCAACCAGGTTCTTGCTAACTGGGAACTAATTGTGGAATTTATGTGCTTCTCTTCTGATTTTTGTAAAGACTTTGGTTTTCCTTAAGGCATCTTTTCTTTTCAAACTGACATTCAAACTTCTGGGGACTGCTCATTAAAAGCACACATAAGCCAAGCTGAGAGAATGAGAAACACCTTAAATAATTCCATTTGTCTTTGTATCTCTTCAACGTTACCCTAGCTTTCTGCTTTTTCTCTAAATTTCCACTTAAAATTACAATACCATTCTTATTCATCTGTTCCCTGTTTGGCTTTCTGTGAGCTGTAGGAATCTCCATAAATTGAGACAAAAGTTCCATGGTTTATTCTGGAAGAGCAAAGGGTTTTTTCCATTATTTCTTTGGCATATCTGCAGCTTTTGGAGAAAGATACAAGAGATGCCATTTCTCTCTGAAGAACACATAGAAATCAACAACAGGTTTCAACAACAGTGCACTGAGACATGAATTTGTGCTGTTAAGCCAAGACTTGACTTCTAAAAGACCTGGCTTCCCAGTTACTGATACATAAATTTTTAAATGCAACAAAACAAACAGCAACCTTGGATGTTTGTAAAAACATATGTGTTGTTATTATCAGAAGTGAAGATGAGGTTCAGCAGCAAATATTGGTCAAGTAGAAAGTTAAGTTTACCCTTCTAGTAACCGCTTCTGTCTTGTGATTTCAGATGGTCTTTGATATGCTGGTACTTCAGAAGCACAATACAGAAATGACAACTGCAGCAGGTGAAGCATTCTACACATTAGTGTGTTTGCATCAGGTATGGCATTTAGATACTTACACCCTGAACACCAGTCATTTATTAAAGGAGAGTGGTTAGTTACTGTGTTCTGGCAAATAATAGAATCATTCAAGTTGGAAGGGACCCTCAGGAGGTCTGTAGTCCAAGCTCTTACTCAGTGGGGTCAACACTGAATTTGGATCAGCTTGCTCAGGACTTTTTCCAACTGTGTCTTGAAAACCTCCAAGACAGATATTCCAAAGCCTCTCTGAGCAGTCTGAATGCTTTAGTATCCTATTATCCCTATAATTCATGTGCTTGCAGCACCTGCCCCACAGTCTTGGTGGCCCACAGCTGGACTCATGCAAGTTCATCAATATGCTTCTTGTGTTAAGGAGTCCAAGACTGGACGTAGTATTTCACATGTAATCTAACAAGTGCTGTGTAAAGACAAATAAAGAATACAGCCCAGTATGCTGCTAGTGTTCATTGCTGGTAGGGCACACTGCTGACTTGCTTAGCCTCCCCACCACCAGGACCTTCAGGTCCTTTATTCAGCAGAACTGCTCCCCAGCCTGTCTGTTCCCAGTCTGTATAGTTGCAGGGGTTAGCTTGTTTCAGGTGCAGGACTTTACATTTGTCCTTGTTGAATCTCGTGAGGTTCCTGTCAGTTCATTCCCCCAGCTCAGCGGGGTGTCTCTGAATGTCAGTCCTGCCCTCGAATGCATTGTCTGCACTCCCCAGTTTGGTTTCACCCACAGACCTGAGGAGAGTGCATTTCCCCTCCTCCTCCAGGTCACTGACTAAAATATTTAATAGGACAAGGCCCAGATGAGAGCTCTCGGTGACACCTGTAACCAGCTTCCAGGTGGAATGTGAGTCATTAACCACAATCCTTCAGAGGCTGATACAAGTGGGTTTTCACCCATGTATAGTCTACCCACCTAGACAATAAAGTCCCAGGTTGGTTACTAGGATGCTGTGCAAGACTTGCTAACATCAGGCACCTGGGGCGCTCTGCTCATCCACAGACGTAGTCATTTCATCACAGAAGACAGTTGGGGTGGTAAAGTACAATTTACCCTTGGTAAATCCACACTGGCTTTTCTCAGTTCCTTTCTCTTTCACGTGCTCAGAGACAGTCTCCAGGAGTACTTGCTTCATGATTTTCTTAGTTGTTCAAAGATTAACAGCAGCCTTGTAATGAGATGAGCCAACTTTCTGAACCCTTGGATGGATTGTCAGGTCTCATGAGCTTGTATGCATCAAGATTTCTCAAGAGATCCATGGGTTGGTCCTCTTTACTACTGGTAGTTCCTCTCTTCTTTGAACACTGTCTAGCCATAAAGGTCTGGGAGAATCTGTCAGTGAAGACCAAGGCAAAGAAATTACTGAGTATTTCAGCCTTTTCTTTCATCTGTTATCACTAAGTCACCTGCTCCATTCAGCAGCAGGACCCACATTTCCCTGTTCCTTCTTTTACTGTTAATATACCAGTAGAAGCTGCTCCTGTATCCTTCATATACCTTGCCAAATTCAGATTTAGCTGAACTTTGCTATTCTGTCATTATTCTTGTCCAGACAGTATTTCTGGTTTCCTCCTTTGTAGCTGTCCCTGCTTCTATCTCCTGCATATGTTCTTGCACTGGAGTTCAGTCATGAGCTCCCTGCTCAGCTGGGTTGGTGTAGCAACTTGTTTATATTGTTTTCCTCAGTGTCGGGGCAGGCCGTTCTTGTGCTTGGAGAAGGTGGTCCTTAAAGACCTGTCAACTCTCATGAGCTCCTTTCATCTTCAGAGCTTTCTCCCACAGGATTCCACCCACCAGTCTCCTGAATAAGCTGAAATGTGCCCTCATGATGTCCAGGGCCTGTACTCAGCTGCCCTCTTTCCTTGCTCTCCCGAGAATCCTGAACTCCACTATTTCATGATCACTGTAGCCAAGGCTGCCATTAATTACCACATCCCTGACCAGCTCTTCCTAGCTGTGAGTAGCAGATGCAAAGTCACCCCTGGGTGGCCCAGCTGGCATTTGAACAAATGTCAGGGAGATAATCTCCTAAGTCTGATCGGGAGATTTCAAGTTGCTTCAGGATGACTTGGTCCACCCTGTTTTGGTGACTTGTACAAGCTCCCACCATGATGTCTTCTTCACCATCTCTCCTGTGATCATGACCCATAAGCACTCAAATGGATTGTTGCCCAGTCCATAGAAAAGCATCCTTAATTTGAGTTGCCCCTTCAAATAAAGGGCAATCTTCTGTCCTCTTCTTCCCTAAAGAGCTCTAAAGAGCCTCTGTCTGTCTGTTGGAGCACTCCAGTCATGCCACCTGTCCCACCACATCTCAGTGCCTCCAGTGATGTTGCAGCTCTGCATCTGCACACGGAGCTCTAGCTCTTCCAGTTTGTTTCCAAAGCTGAATCCATTTCTGCACAGATATTTGAGGCTGGCCTTCTTTCAACCTGCTTCATCCTTGCTGATGAGCGCTCTTAAACCCATCACTTCCTTATGTTCTCACTATTCTTGGTATCTGTCTCCTCACCTACAAGCCATTACCACCATCCCCCAGTGTGTCCTTCAAAGCCCTTCCTGCCAGGTTGGCAGGCCTTTGACAAAGATGTTCCTAAGCCACTCTTGTCATATGGATCCTCTCTCTTGTTAGCAGCCCTCACCCCTCAGAGGGACTCATGGTCACGTAAGACAAAAAAAGACCCTGTGACACCAGGCACAGGGGGCAACTTTGCGTTGTGTCTACCCCCACCCAAGCCCTTCCCCGGTAGAGCAGAGGAGACTGCCATTCTGGCTCCGGTGTCTTTCACCGTTGCTCCCAGAGCTCAGTAATCACTCTGGACTTGTTCCAGGTGCCCCTTGGCAGTGTCATTTTAGTGACGTTTAACATGTTTGTCTTCTGTTTCTGTCTGAGTAAGTAGGAAACTCTTAGAAAGGAATCTAAGCTCTCTGTCTCAGGGAGGAGAATCTAGAAAAGGCAGAACCTGTGGGAGGAGGTGGTTGGTACATCACACCAAATGCGAGACAGGTGTGAGGAAAAAGAAGTGCAGTTTGCAGGAATAAGCCTATGCTAAGTAAGAGCCAGAAGGCATTCTGCAGGGTGTGCATTAAAGTTTTCTTCTTACTCTGCACCGCAGAGCACTTACCTAGCTCTTACGGCTTCTTTAGCCATACTAAAACTCCCGATTGAAGGGCTTTATCTGGTTTAGAGGTAGGTGAAAGGCTGCAGGTCCATAGTTGCTTCTGGCACACACTCGTCAGTGAAACTGGCTAACAGGTGGAGAGGTTATCAGGTGATCATTTTCTGTCACAGCTTTGATTCTGTTTTTTGTCCTGATGAGAGAAATTGTATATATTGTATCTTTTTTTTAAAAAGGTAACAACGTTCTTGTTTATTTAACAGGCTGAATATTCAGAGCTAGTTGAAACATTGCTGTCCACTCAACAAGATCCAGTAATTTACCAGCGGTTAGCAGATGCCTTCAACAAGCTTACTGCAAGCAGCACTCCTCCTACACTGGACCGTAAGCAGAAGATGGCCTTCTTAAAGAGTTTAGAAGAATTTATGGCAAATGTTGGTGGACTTCTCTGTGTAAAATAAACAACAAAACTCTATGCCTAATTTAGACCCTTTCTGCAAAATGCACTGAGAAATGCTGAATGCTGACTAAATCCTGTACCTGTCTCTGGGTTCTCTGCAGCCATCTCAGATTCTAGAGGGCCTGGAAATTTGAACATAACACAGTGGAATAGGAGAGGTCAACTTTGAATCAGCTTCTGCTATTATGTGTTAGCTGCAATCTGTCATACTTGTGTGTGGGAGAGAATGAACAGAAAATTTGAATTTAAATTTTTTTCATATATGTGCAAACAGATATGGGCACAATGAAAAATAAATGCAGTGCCTTTCCCCCTGCACTGGTTTAAAATATGAGTGGCCAGATAAACGTACAGATTTCTACCCAAAATCACGTTAGAGTGTGATGCAGATACATATACAGCTCTAAACAGTTTAGCTGATTTTAAGCTTTATTTTTCCTCTCTTGAAGTTTGAGTTTGTGTTCCAATGAGGAAGAAAAACCAAATGGTATTTTAACTTGTGTTTAGTTCTGTTTTTCTACATCAACCTGACATTGCATGTTTAATGCGATGCAGGTTTTTACATTATGTTCTGCTGCCTAAAGTTCAGAAAAAAAAAAGGTGTATATTTTTGTTCCCCTAAAATGAACTTTAGGAACTGTAGCCATTTCATTGCCTTAATTTAAAAGGAAAAAAAAAAAAAAGCTCATATACTTTAGATAAGAAATTTAAGGCAAGATTTGACTCTTCAGAGTTGGTTTAGGATGTTGGCATTAAGCTGCTGTGTACCTGTTGCAGCCCTTCATGTTGACGTATCATTTTGGAATGAGTGTCTAATGCAAGGTTCATGTGTAGTTTTACTTTCAGTATCTGTTTTGATTTGTACCCGGGTTGCACGCAACTGCAATGTATTTCTACACTGAACTGTTTGCTTAAGCAATAACAACTCAAAAGGTGTGAATTACTGGCAAACTTTTAAAAGTTGGGGCATTAGCTAAAACAATTATGCTAAGACAGGGGTGTCAAACCCTTTTACTCAAGGGTCATATTTGTTTGATTCCAGTCGAGAAAGGTAATTGGGATGTGTAGTGCTGTGGGGGATTTTTGATTTTGCTGAATTTAGCTCCACTTCTGCAGAGCCCTCCCAGCTGCTCTGCTCTTGCTCAGTTTTCATTATCAGCACTTTATAGCTATTTCAACAGCAGAATATAGTGCTCTGGGTATAGTGGACCAACAAGGGAGAGCAGCACACAAATACAAAAGCAAGGCCTGCTTTGTCTTCAGTCATAAGCCAGAGAAAACTGAAGCAAATGCCACTGCTGCGTGTCTAGTAAAACTGATTTTTGTGGAACCTAGAAGGAGGCAGAACTGGGCCCTTGTTTAAGACCTCTGCTAGATTATGCTGTTGAATATTTCCCATGTGTTTTAAAAATTTATATAAATTGTACAGCATACACCTTTACATGGTTGTGTATAGCATCATGTTTGCCACTCTGTGCCATTCTTCAGCTATTCATCTCAAAATTAGTCACAATAGCCAGAATTTTTAAAAAACATAAATCTGTAATACTGTGCTATAAGTGATCTAAAGCTTTTTTATTTTTTAGTTAAATCCATACCTGTCTCAAGCATGGATCCACAAGGCCAAAAATGCCATCTCCTCATTATACTTTTCTCTTTTAATTTATGTGAAAACTGGACTAGGGCAGATTTACACATTAAAAAGTAACCATAAAACTCGTTAGATAGTGTACTTTCCCAGCTAGTATTTTATTTCTAAGGTAATTCACGTAGTATTTTAGAACGGGGTATTGCTCTCAATTTTTTGCTTGGAACTCTGATGCTTTTCTTTAAAAGTTTTCTTGACTGTGCATTTACACAGAAGATGATCCTGGCAGATCCTTCTGTTTTTAAACTGTTCTGGTGACAGATTTTTTTTTTTTTTTTAAATTTGGCTGGGTTTTGCTGTGCTTTTAAAACTGCTTCTGGAATTTCTCTGAGTTTGTACATTGGATAGGTCAGCTGTTCTGAAACCTCATTTTTTTTTTTCAGATGAAAGGCATTAAAGCCTGAGAACATAAGTGGCAGTAGGAGCTGCTGGTTTGTCATGATGTGCTCGTTGTCAAATATCTAGGCCAAAGTCTGCAAAGAGATCATAGCAAATACCTTCTAATTTTTTGGATCTGACTGAATAACTGATATACTCAGTTATAAAAGAAATTATGACCAGCTCTGTCACTATCATTTTCTTAATCCTATAGCTGGCTCACTATTTAAAAGTATTTATTAACTTTAAAATCCTCTTGCATATTGATGAATTGGAGCACAAATTGAGTTAGCATTCAGAACAGTCATGTGTATACCCATTACTTTTCTTATTAGGCCCATTGTATTGTAACAAGCAGACACACAGAGCATCTTTTAACTGTCAAGACTTGATAAAGTATGAACTCTTACTTTCAAAGTCTAGTTTTGAAGGTTACTTAAAACTTTCCTTTGCCCTTCTTTTAAAATTAATATTATATGTTAAAGGAAAACTGTCCTAGTAAGGTGGTGTTGGTAATTTTCCTGTTTGATGTTATGCTAAACAACATTCTTCCTTTCTTGTTTCTTAATTTTTCTTCTATTCTTGTATTTTCAACAGGGATCTTTCCATGCCATTTTGTTTCTTTTAGAGCAAATGCTAGGATGTCTCTGCTTAGTGACATCCATGAAATTGTTGTAAAAGTTTCTGGGAATAAGCTTTGTTAATTCATACTCCTGCTGGGTAGGTGTGGCTGCTTCTACCTAAACTATTTGGCTTCTATATCCTTTAAAAAAAAAAAAAAGAAAGAAAAAAAAATCCTTCGGTGATCTTCTACACATCCAGTTGCTGTAGACTGAGATGCAAAGGCTCATTCAACTCCATAGGAGAGACTCACAGATCATTTTTAGTGAACATTGAGAGTTGGCTCCACATAAGTATTCTGAAACTTTTATAGCATCACTGCATTGATTTTTCCATTCACTGTGTGAAGTGAATAATGGTTCTAAAAATGTACCTGTTTTTTGAAGGAAAAAAAAAAGGCGACTCAAACTGAATTATAAATGCTGCATGATCTAATTGTAACAAATATAGTTGTCTAGACTTTTTTTGCTAGAACAGTTTATTGTTCCAGTGTTTTCATTCTGAGACTAGAAATCAAGTAGCTTCTTCCTCATTTTGCCAGCTCCTTCCCCACTGTAATAGCTAGTTCTAATGCTGGCATAATGATTTTCTGTTGTTCAACCTATAATTTTTGATTCTGGCAAGCATAACCCTCTAGTTGGGTCATGAAATTCAAGACCCTGAAAGCACAGATACACATGGGCAAGGGAGAAGTGGACTACTACTACTTCCAATTCCATGTGCATTTATGCCTTAATTACCTTCACTGAACTACTGTTGGAATCTGCTACTTATTGCCCAGAGGTTTGTGTTTCATTGTTTAGTGATAAAGGGCTCACCATTTTCCTCAGGAACGAGAAATTGTTTTCTCAACATGTCCGAATGCTACTAGTTGAACGGGAGGGGGTTTGAATCGGAGTCATCTCTTTGACAGTGCATAGCACTCACTAAAGCCCCAGTATTTACCTGGGTAAATCCCTTTATATCTAAGCCATGTTGTTCTAGAAAATAAGCTTGCTCAAAGCAGTCAGTTGTCCATTTAAAATCTAAGTCTTTGAAAGGTAAAGCAAATTCCAGTTTATGATCTGTAAAACAATTCAGAAATACAAATTGCAGCATTTCTCTTGTAAAACACTTCAAGTAATTTTAGTTTTGGTTAAATAAAGAAGGGGTGTTTTTTATGGAAGTAGCTTGATGAATATAAGCGCAGGAGTAGGAGCCAGGCTCCTCTAATTTTGTATCAGTTTTTCCACTGGATCCTCTGTGGCCACTGGCAAGTTGCTAGAACTGTCGTTAAAACAGCGATAATACCTACCTACCTCACAGGGATGTTGTGAGGATTAGCTAGCTTATGCCTATAAAATGCATTGAGGATCTGAGATGCTATGTAAATACTAAATATTTTAATTTTTGTTTTGTGAGGTGTAAGATTTACTGTAATGAAAACAGAAGATTTTCATAATTATAAAGCCCAGTAGAGGCAGCAGTGGTGCAGTATTCTCCAAGACTGGTCTACTGCAGTACAGTAATGCTTGCTGTAAATTGTAGTTATTTCAATTACAGCCAGTTGAAATGGTGGCTGCTTCTTAGGTAAGATTCCCCACCTGTGTGCCTCGGTTCTGATCTACATAGTGAGAGGACAGTTCTTAGTTATTCAGGCTTTGGTGCCTCTACTTGTGACAAGTGCCACTTGTGATGGTAGGGAAGGATTGGTTTGGTTTTTTTACACTTTTCTGCAAGGAACAAACACCACTCACTTCTCCCATATCTGTTCCAGTCACTCAGTATAACCAAAGCCTAATGATAACAATCCAAATTTAAAGAGCCAGCCCTGCCCCCTCTGTAGTTTTTTTCCTAATATGAGTAGACTGTGCCCCCTTTGCAGTAAATGAGATTAATGCTTTCTAGCACTAATCATGAAGCAGATCATGAAGTGTGATTTGCTCTAGAACCTTAAGCTCTCAGCTTTCTTACAAAACCCTTTTTTCAATATGAGATTTCTTGGGGCCCTAACAACTGAGATGTAAGATTTCCCTGGCCTTCCCTTATCCTCAGTGAATTAAAGTAGACTCTGCTTTTTCATTTTGTCCCTTTCCCCATCCTGCTTTTTCTGTCCTCTTAAGCCATTCTTATAAAAGATTTGGAAGACCCTTCCAACATCAAGGGAAAGATATCACTCGTGATTTTTCCAGTCTATTACAGCTTGATACTTGAAATTTATAAAATCCATTCTAATAGCACTCCCCAGCACGTTTCAATCTCCCATTGAACCATTCTAGAGTTTATAATTAGGAAAAAAATATTATCCTCTCTTATTTGTTCCCTTTGTGCAAAATAAGGAACCTCCATGCAGTGAACATGCAGTTTTAAGGCAATAAATGCTAGTACTGCTGTTGGTCAAGTATGTAAATATTTTAAATGTATAATTCAGTACTACGTTGAGTTTATATATTAAAATCACAGAGATTGAAGTGCTAGTTGATTTCAAGTATTGTTTTACCTGTACAGTTGGAGATAAGTTGCATAGAAATATTTCACAAATTGTTGCAATAAGACTTGGGAAATGGCTGTGTAATCAAGCCTTATCACAACTGATTTTTCAATTTTGAAATGAACACTTTGTGTATTTTTAAGATCCATAAGCAGGAGGAGGATAAAATTGTTTTCCACTAAAGACTTTTATTATTTTGTTTTGGCCGTGTGTGATTTGTGTGTATTCTTGTTTAATATTTTTCTAAAATCTCACCTGTCTTGAATCCCTGAAATAGCATTTGTTATACCTCCTTACAGTAGAAACAAAAATAGGAATGTTATGAAACCTCAGGCTACACATTGTGCTCTTTGCCTACTGTGAATGCACAATAATTCAGAGTTAAGTTGATGTGGTAACTTTAATTTACATCACTTAAGGCATGAGTTTGTCCATCAACAGAAAAAAAAATTGTGATTTAGGTGTGTGACAGGAGAATCTCACACTGGACTACAATTACCAGATGTGACTGTGAATATTTAAGCAAATTAGTCTTTTCCCTCATACTCTAAAAAAAGTTTAATGGTGACTTTTCAGGTCACTGTTATTGGTGGTGTTTGGCTACCCAGAAGGAATGCTGATTTCTGGGTCTTGACATTTTTTTTCTGTAGATTTAATCTAAACAGTTTCTGATGATGTGTGGCACGGCAGTGTTTTCCAATCTCATAATCTGTTCCCATGTAAGTGACATCTAACAGTTTGTTACTTGGTGTATATTAGAAAAGTTCAGTTACAGGCAGCAGTTCCTAATGTGCTATAATACAATTACATTTGGATAAACTACAGCTATTTTCTATTGCTCCCCTTACTTTCATGCATTCACATCCTTTTTTTTAAAAAAAAAAAAAAGAAGGGGGGGGGGAGGGGGAAATGGCACAAAAAAAAGCTTTGCAAATCCTGAAAGTAAAACTACGTGATAACTATGGTGGTGACAGCTTGCTATACATCTTGGCTGTATGTATCGCTAGAATTTTACTGGTTTCAGAAGTAAAATTATTGCAGTTATATATTTATATTGGCCTGGTTTAGTTCAGTGAATGTTTTGATGAAGGACAGAAACATTTAAGGTAATTTTGAGGAAATCCCTGAAAACAGCTGGTGAGATTAACAGCAGCAGCGTATCCAAGAGCCTTTCATGTAGAAAATGGAACTATTCTGCTTTACCTTAAATATGAGGTCTGGAATAAACTTGAATGATTTGGGTACAAAGCCTTTATTCACACTTGTTTGTGTAAGTGTATGCAAAACCCATTAATTTTGTCTTTATGAAACTTGTATTTCCTTCAGTCCTGTGTGGTGGAGTTGGTGGTGGGTTTTTTCCTTCACTGACTTGCCATATATTATAAGCAGAAAGGTAGAACAGCTCAACTTTCCGAGTAGAATTGGTCTGGCAGGTCAAGAAAGGAGGAGGTTGTACATGAACTGGAAGAGGAGAAGAAAATAAAATGTTTGCAACCTTATGTGGAGAAAAAAAAAATAAAATCAAGGTAATCTGTAAGAATAAAAAGAGATCCATAATGTGTTATCCTGTAAACCCGTGTCATCTTGACATGGATTAGTAAAAGCCTGCCATTTCATCAACACATTTTTCGGGGGAAAAGAGAAAGTGCTATTTTGGAATTGTATGAAATGCGATACGATTGGTGTGTTTTTTGTTAATTAAATAATAAAATCTTTTTTTATTTTGGGAAACATTCCAGACAAATTATGTTTTCGGAGAGAGCACTGAAGTTACCCATTGTGACTGATAGATAACTTGTTACTGGTTCTTCTCCCGTCTATATTTGAATCTCATGGAACAACTGTTTTCACGTTAACATCTGTCAGATGTTGCCAGATTCGATTGTTGTGACACGCTGTTGCCTTTGCAAGTTAAGGGTAAGGCAGAGCTTTGGGTGTGATGTACTTTTTCCTCTCCTCTTTGTCTGGCCTACTGTTGATGGCTGTGAGGGTGTGGATGTTTGATTTGCTTTAACTTACTGCTTTGGATGATGCAGTTCGCATTTGTGGCATATTCAGACCACTTCCAATCCCTGTTTTGGTGTTTACTGAATGAAAGTTGTCACTAGATTCCAACACAAGTATTCATTTGAAAACCTCATTTATAACTACATTTAATAAGTTGTCAGGACACTTGCTTTAATTTTAGAACTGCACCGATACTTCTAATGGTCTCTTGTTCTTTCCAATGATTGTTGTAACTCAGAAAAAAACAAACAAAAAAACCAAACAAACAAAAAACCAACCAACCAAACAAACAAACAAAAAAAAAAACCACAACCAAAAACAAAGCCAAAACCCCACCACCACACTGTGGAGTCTTTAGGAAGATCCCTGATGTCCTCACACAAGATCAACACTACTTTGGGAGAAGCTTACATTCTTCTGCCACTTTAAGGAAAGACTGTTCTTCTGAAGTACTTTTTGCCTGCTTCTAGGCTGTTACGCACTTTCATGATTTCTTAACAAACTACTGTTAAAAATGTACTGTAACATGGATTTTGATAAGCGCACATGTATTTAAACAATTCACTCAGCCTCAGGAAAGCTGGAAAAATCAGATACCTGTTTTGTATCTTGGTTAAAAATGTTTGTTACCTACATCCCTTAAGATGGCCAGATAATGTCTAGATCCTGTGAGTGTAACTAATTAAGGTACCCGTATAGTCTGTAAAAGGAGGACAGTGTAATTTTACTCTAGGGACTGAGAAAATGGTGTCCTCTTATTTTTCTTAGAGGTATATATAGTCTGAATTGGAGTTTCAAAAGCAAAAAATAGTGATAAACCCCATTTACTGTTCAGGAAAAAAAAAATGTTTTCTTTCTTAACACTATCTTATTTCTATTTTCTTCCTTCTCATTAAAAAGTGTGTGTGAAATAAGTGCAGAGGTATGTGTAGGAAAACCTGTAAAATCTGCTGCTGTACATAATGTTTGCTACTTGACTGCATTTTCTGTTCCACTTTAATTTTACTGGTTTTGCTAAATATATTTTATATATTTTCCTTCCTGCTTCTTGTGATGGCAGAGTGATTACATCTTGGGGGGGAAATAGCAAAAACAACCATTAGAAGGCTCTGGCCAGAAAATTCCATCAAGTTTGTATGTTAGCATGTAATGCAGGGCATTTTTTTGTGAGAACAGCCTAAATCGGGGGCAATATGGCATAGTAAAATCAATGGGGATATTAAAATGTATGAAGGTGTAGATACTGTTAATTCTCTTTCAGGTGTGTGTTGTTTTTTTTTTTTTTAATTACTTCTAAAATCCATTTAAAATGTCAATACCACTAGGTGGTATTAAGTAACTAGTGGTCACTTAAGTAGAGCACTTTTCAGTCTGAAGACTGTAGCTTTCTTCGTGGTCCCTGAATTACTTCCATGGGATCCACAAAGCCTGGCAAAATGGAAAGAAGTCACTGTGATCATGTGTCACTGTGATGTTT
The DNA here is from genome assembly GCF_018691265.1 of Tyto alba. NCBI lineage: Eukaryota > Metazoa > Chordata > Aves > Strigiformes > Tytonidae > Tyto > Tyto alba. The sequence goes on along the minus strand of NW_024881282.1, from coordinate 19,617,726 downwards.
CTAAGAAGATTTGCATCTCCAATAGAGAAACAGGTGATAGTCCACACGCTGTTTCAGGGTAAAAACTTACTACTGTACTTGAATTTAGAGAGTGACTGCAAGCTTTTAAGTGGCTGACTGATGGCCTGTCCTACTGTGTGGCCCAAGGTCTCAGGAAGCTGTGGTGTGCCTGGCCCACAGAGCTACCCCCCGGGGCTCTAGCGCACGTTTCATCCTGCATCTGTAGGAAAACAGCTCCGTATTGGGAGAAAAAGTGCATTAAGCCTCTTGCAAAGATGAAATATTGCAAGTTGTTCAGCAAATAGAGTTTTTCCACTGTTACTATCCGTCTTCAGAAGTAGGATTATGTTGACATTAACTAGAAGTAATCCTTGTATGGTTGTAAAGCATTATATGTTTGGCTGCCTTCCAAATGAACGTGCAGTTGGTTTGCCAGCCCTAAAAATGCTGAGATTTTTGGGGGGGGAACTATTAAGAAGTTTTTTAGACTTAACGGCAACAGCAGAGATTCTACAACTGTAATTTAATAGTTATTTTCTATCAGTCAAAACTGATTATACATTTTCATATGGCTATGGCTTGTGCTACAGCGAGAGGACTGAAACGTATAGACTTCCTTTAGTAAAGAAAAAATACAACAGAATATAAAAGAAAAACACCAGAACTCAAAAGCCTTATGAGTAACAAGTTGCTATTGCTTTCCAGGGTAGAACTGTGTTTTTAAAAATGGTTTCATGTTCTTGTTTCTGACCCAGTCTGACAGAGTACTAGAAAATGTATTGGTAAAGTAGCAGTTCTCTAGGTCATCAGGCTTATCTTAGAGACACCAGTGTCACTGCTGTGTGATAAGGGTCTGTCAGTGAAAGGATATGGGAGATTAGTTTAACTAGAAATACTTTTCTGCCAAAAAAAAAAATAGGAAACAATAAAACCTAATTATTGATAAGAAATTTCTTGCAGGGTGCACTTTACACGTGGTTCATTTGTCCTCACATCCCAAAGAAATTGCAGAGCAAGATATGGCCTGTTTTCCTTCCTACAGGGTCACTGGCGCTCCTCCTGAGCCTTCTAGAACTGTCTTGTAACACAGATTCAAGCAAGGTCTTGAGCTGTCTGCTGCCAAGTAGTATCTGATCTCATAACCTGAATAATGTCCCCCTGCCAAGGCCCCGCACAGCTGTGTGCCTTTACATGATCTCTATAACCCTCCTGGTGAGGAAAAATCTGGACTGAGAGTATGTGTCTGCCCAGTCTCCTTTATCCTTTGCTTATCAGCCCTGTGCAGAACATTTTTCACATAAAATGCTTTTTAAGCATGCATGAAATAAGAAAATTACTAAAGTGTCACTTTGTAGAAGCTAAACCATATTTCTTACTGCAATCAGCAATATTATGCAGATGTCAGGTAACTGTCACTTTGCAACAGTGCAGGGAAAAGGTTTCTTTTGATTAAATTACAACAGTGGTAGTAACATGGGTGGATATGGGTGCACTCCACATAGGACAATCTTCTATGTGAGGATGAAGAGCCTTTTTGGCAAGACCTTTCAAAGACAAAGGGGGTAATGCACTGAATGCCAGTTCCAAACTACTTGGAAGTCTTTTAAAATCAAATGGAAACGCTCACAGTTCTATACTGTCATGCAGGGCTTTGTTTCTAAATAGGAGAGAGGTAAAAAGTATGGGGATCTGAAGGAAAAATCAGCATATCCCCACATCCTGTGGTAGCAAGGAAGGTTGATTTTCTGCCACCTACATAAGCTGTGCTGCAGAAATATTTTATCAGAATTTAGTATTTCTGTCTTCTGAGAACTAGTTTGGCTTTGCTTGTAGTTGTCCAGTGCTGACTGCAGGACTTTCCATTCAGCCACAGCAACGTGTTACAGCAGATAAAGGTTCAGCAGGTCGTAGGTGAAATAGCAGTTTCTTGTTCAACTCATTGCAGATAGGAACATCTAGCTCTGGAGAATGGCAGGAGAGTCTACTGTTGGGTTAATTATAAATAATCTGATGGGCAGCTTTCTATGAGTTGGTTTATAGGAGAGTCACTGAACAACAGAAAGACTATATTATGAAAATATTTTTTGTGAATTACCAGACTTTATAAAGAAGGAATGAAAAAAAAAAAAAAAAAACAGTGATGAGCATGTTATTAAATTTTTGTTTTGGGGCAATGAGATGACAAGAGGTGCCAGACAAGCCTGTTGTGCCTGCACAACATGAGAAACAGGAGCATGAGAAGTTCTGTGCCTGAAGGGAAAGATGCAATCAATTAATTGAAACAACTAAGGTATTTTAAAACTTGCAGTCTTTTGAAACTAATCATCAGCTTGACTTCTATCTGTATGCAGGAAAGACAGCTTGTTCCAACCTGGTATTGCTTGATTCAAAGGGAAAGACTGGACAGCAGAGCTACATCAAGAAAAAGTTTGGGGAGCTAGGCTGGTATTGAAGTCAAAAGCTCATGGCCTTTGAATGCTTGGCATCTAACTCGAGAGCTCGTTTCTGTGATTTCCACGCCTAACATGACCGGCTACCTACGGCTGTCTAACTTGACGTATATGTTACCTAAGATTCCTGTACCTGTTCAGATGAGTACGCCGAACCACGCGTGTCCCCCGGGGCCGGACCCCACGGCAGGGCGGGGAAGGACAGACGCGTCAGCCCGGCGAGCACCGGCCATGGCGGGCTGTGAGGAACCTGCGCATGGCGACAGCGCTGAGGCGGTTCACGGCGGTGCCTCTCTGCGCAGGTCCTAGGCTTTTAGGAAGCTCATATTTAAGCGAAACGAAGGCCTCCCTCAGGCGGCGCATCCCACGGGGGGTGTCAGGGCCCCAGGCGGGCGCATGGAGCCGCCTCCTCCCGGGCTGCGCCCTCAGCGGCGACCGGCGGGAGCGTGAGGGGCGCAGCGCCTGGCCCCGCCCCGCCCGCGGCCGTTCCAGCCAATGGCGGAGCAATCGCCAGGATCGCCCCGCCCCGCCTGAAGTGACCAGCAGGGGGCGCGCGCCCCTTAGCCGGCGCCGCTGCTCTGGGGCGGGGCGGGAGAGGTCCGCGTGCGCGGAGGGATCTGGCGGCCGGTGAGTGGAGCGAGGTGGCGGTCTCGGGTCGGGGAGTGATGCGGCCCGGTTGGGGGGGGGGGGGGAGGGGGGAGGCCGTGTGTCCTTCCGCCCGCCTTTGTTTTCCTCCCCGTGAGGGCGGCGGGGTCGTGTCCTGCTGCGCCTCCGGCCGGGGCCTCCCGCCGCGGAGGGGCTGGGCCGGCGGGCCGCTGCCGGCGGGGCGGCCTTTAGTGCCCCGGGCCTGGGGGAGGCGGAAGGGGGTCACGGCCCTGGCGCCGCCGCCGGCTCGGAAGGGGCGGCTGAGGCGGGGGGCGGGAGGGAGCGTCGCGCCCGCCGCGCTGGGGTAGGCGGCGGCCGGGGAGAGGGCTGGCGGGCGGCGTGGGGTCGCGTCCCCCGCGGCGTGCTTCCCGCGGTAACCCCTCGCAGCCGGCGGGGCGCGGGGGTTACGCGCCCGCAGAAGTGGGCGCTCAAAGCGGTGAAATCCAGGAGGAAACGGGAAAAAACAGGGCCTTCCTCAGAACCTGTCAGTGGTTTGTCATACACGTGTAGGAGGGTAACGGCGGTTCCAAGTCCAGCCTCCTCTCCCTCTCTGTGCTTATTAAAGATTATGACAGTTGGGCTAGAATACATAATACTTCTTCGAGTAGCCACCTGGCCTCCAGACCTTACTTTTCTAACACGGTGCAGTTTCTACATACTTAGTAGTCCTCTGAGAGTTGCTCTTCTATAAACTTCACCGCTTTGAAGCACTATAAAATTTCATCACTGATGGATTCTGTAGCTCAGCACCACCTTGCATCAAGCTCCTGGGGTTTTTTTGAACCAGGCTCTTGCAGCCCATGCTTGTTGCCTTCTCGTTCTTGCCTTGGAAAACAGTAGTTGATCTCTGCCCATGGTGTTCACACCACTCACTACAGGCTCTGTCATACCTTTTCTCAGTTACTTCTTCCTCGTACTCATTCCCCTGCTTAAAGCTGTTTTGGTCTTTGGGTGTCTCACTACACTTCTTGAATCTTTTATAGTTTCAGTTTTTTCTTTGCTTTCTGTTGAGATGAAGGAACCAGAACTACTGTTTACTTTTGTTCTATATGTGCTGGTATCTTGGAGCTCTTGGCAGATTCTTTTAAATTTCTTTGTAAATTCTACTTAAACATGTTTTCATCAGACACCATTCCCACTCAGGCAGGAGACTGTGGGATTATCACATGTGATTCTCCAAAAACATTTCAGTGTTTGCTGGCAGCCAGAAAAAAATGTATCAAACATTAGAAGTTTTTAGGAAAAGAAATAGACTGTAACAGAAAACATCATAAAGCAATAGCTTAAGTGTGTAATCAGCCATATCTTAGGTATTGTGTAGAGTTCAAGTCTCCTCATCTCAAAAAAAGGGTACATTAGAAGCATTTTAAAAGGATGAGCAACTGCATGGAAAGACTTTTGTCATCCTGTCAATAGAGTGGGTTAAGGCACTTCAGACTAGAGAAGAGCCAACTTGCAGCATGAGGGAAGGAGGATGACTTACAGGTGTCTGTGAAATGACTTGTGGAGTGGTGTGGAGAGAGTGTATAAGGATTCAACCATTTTCTTCCAGTATACAAAGTATTTGCATCCCATGAAGCTACTAGCCATGTTCACAGCAAGAAGAGGTAGTTTTTAAAAAAGCTACTTACCAGATGATATTATAGATTTAAAAACTCTATGTGAATTCAAGTGTCTAAGAGAACCACATTCACAGAATAAATCACTGCAGAGACAAAAACAACTCCCTTATTGGAAAATAGTTAAAGTCTGGAAGAGTGTAGAGTAGGGAGGTGGCACATACACTTGCCTTATCCCACTCCGAGAGAGCTGCTTTTGGGCACCTTCATGATAGAAGAATGACCAGTATCAACCCTTCAAGATAGAAGAATGACCAGTATCAACCCTTGGTCTGAACTAGTGCAGCTTTCCTCGTGAACCATTTTCCATGGATGTTAACAAAAAATTCTCCAGACTTACTCTGAAATGGAGCTGTTCTCAGATCAGTGGCAGGTGAGCTGCTCGTGGTCCACAAATCTTGCCTTGTCTGTCTTTCCCTACTCCACAAAACCACTAGTACATAAGAAAACTGCTTCAGGCTTGTGTGCAGGTTTGTCAGTTCTGCTTTTCTGACATCCCCCAGCTTGGACATCCTGTTCAGAGACCGTTCTGTTTCACGGCACCTGGGCTCCAAAACTTTTAATTTTTGAGTTTTTCCCAGTTGACTGCAGGAGAACAAGCTGACTGCCCATGCTTGAGGATGACCTCTTGGATGTTTGATTTTTGATTTGTATTAGAAGACTCTACAAAACAGATGTAGGTATGGCCTAGCATTTCTCAGTTCCCTCTGTCTAGACCATGCTAGCTAGTAGGAGGACTTTTTTGTCTAAATTGCTTTGTACTGATGTATTTCATACACTTTGTCCTGTTAGTCATTCCTGTGAAAGTGCATTTGGCCATACTCCCAGTATCTTGTCAAATCATTGACAATCAACTCTTCTTTAGGATTTAAAGACCTGAAAAATTGTTTCCAGTAGGTGAAAAGGTTTCTCTGTCTGGGCTTTTACTATGGTGGGGACAGACTCCCACAGCACCTATGCATGGGTTAGTTTGGACACCCTTCCAATTGTTGTGTGGGAACGTGGGACTTGGATCCCTGTGCATATGAAGAAGCTGAAGCTTGAGCACAGTGTAGTATCTCCCTGGTTTTGAGGTGGTAGGGCACATCCAGCCTTTTAGTAACTTTCCAGTGACTCTGATCGGGCCTTGTTCACCTCCAGACAGGTGGTTGCAGCCCCTTCCAGGTGGTTTTCATTATGGTTGCACACCATTGGCCAGCTTTTCTTGATCCATGTTGCAGACACAATAGATGATGAGCTGTTTGTCTCAAGTACTGGCTTGGGTGGCTTGGGAAAAATACAGACAACCATATTCAACTCAATTTCATGCTATCTGTCTTTAGATCCAAGTTACTCTACAATAAAATGTTCTCTGAAGTTCCACATATGCTTTTTATATTCTTGGTAAAAGGGGCTAACACCATCCTCATCCTCCCCCTTCCCAGTGATGAACAGGGTGGCTTTCCAGTTGTATTCCTATTCCTTGGCCTTTCAGTAGTCTCTCTCCTTCAGCTAAGGGACATTTTATTACAATGAGGTGACATCTTTAGGGTAGCATAAAAGAATGAACATTGGAAACCCACAGAGCAGAAATGTGTCCTTCTGCTTGTACACTTACCAAATGGTATTTCCAAGTTGCCTGGGCATTTGGAGAGGCCTTACTTAAGACATGAGTTAGGTTGACACTTCCTCTTTGGCAGAGAAATGTTAGCCAGTCACCTTTGGTGCATTTTGGTAAAAGCTCTGAAGAAGCAGTTACATACTTCACAATGAGAGTATTTTTTGAGGTGGCTTTTCAAATATGGATCTCACGTCCTGCCTGCCTTTCCCCACAGAAGAGGAGCTTCCTCTCGAGTAATGCTGTGGATCTAGAAGGATCTGACCTCTGGAGCAAGCTGTGTTTTCTGTCTTCATGGAGTGAGCAATGGTGCAAGGGCACACGGGGCACTTGCCTCAGCTGACCTGGTGACTGCAGGTTTCCAAACTTCTCTAGATAGAGGCACACAGTTACATTTGGGTATAGAAGCCACACTCTTATCTCAAAGAGTATTGGTTTCCAGATGATCATCATTTCATAACTACAGGTGGACCAAATGCACAGGGGACCAAAGACTGAAGAAATTTTTGAGTCAATTTTTCCATAGTGTTCCTTCTAACTTGGGGTGGGGTTTTTCTCCACTTTAGAATTTGGATATATAAAGTTAGAGTGTTCATACATGACAGCCGGAAACTGTTGTTAAATAGGTACAGTATTCTTGTGTAGACAAGGCCTTGGAGTCTCCTGTGCTACTGTTTTCACTTGTTATTACCTCTTTATTTTTTGTTTTCTTTGAAGAGCTTTCACTCTGTAGTGATGATATTTACCTGAACAGTTCATCAGCTAATAAATGAGAGATTAAGCTCTGCAGAGGGGAAGACACTAAGGAGTCTGCAGGCACCTCCACCCCTTTCATCCCACCTGCTGCAGGGTGTGAGCTGTAGGCCATGTGGTGTAGTTGTAGTCACCTCACTTTTCCTGTTTTATGGGCAGATCTGGCCCTTAAGAGGCCAGTAGCATTCACCCCCTCCTGTTCATGTTCGACTGTATCTGTGGGAGCTTACCCCCTTCTTTTCCTGCTTTCCTTTAGACAAACTTTGACTCCACCGTGAGCCTTACTTTTCCAAACTCTGTATGCAGTGTTCTTGAGCTGTTCTTGGAGATCTGATTTCTTCATTGTTTTGCTTTATAATTAGGTGCAAATGCAACACTTAAGCTATGAATTAATAGTAAAGAAAATTTGCCACGTTGCTAGTTTTAAACTCTGTATTCCTGCTAACGCGAGGGTTTAAGGTAGGTAATGTGGCTGTGTCAGCACTGTATGTGTTAGGAATGCTCTGAATCCCAGGGCATTCATTCCTAAAATGCAGCCCTGTGGCCCATGTGGTTCTGGTAAAGCGGCTGGGTGAGGACAGAGAGCGAGCTGCTCGTGGAGGGGCCCAGGGCCGAGGCCAGTGTGGCTGGGCCAGCTGGAGCCTCGGGGCTCGGGGGCCTTGGGACTTTCATAGAAAGGTTCCCCAAGCGCCAGAGGCACTGTGGGCTTCTCTGCTTTCTTCCATCCTCTCCTGAAACTTCCAGGGTTGTTTCTGGCCTTGAGAGCAGTGAACTGTCTGGGAGGGGCACAGAGGGGCTTTCAAGCAGTAGAACTTTCTTCCTTGAAGCCAAAGGAATTTACAAGTCTTGTTCACATAAACTCCCTTACTTTAATAGTTTTCTGATGTTGTTCTTGACCATGAAAATGTCTTCATGCTAATGACCTAAGTCAGTATATGTAGACAATATATGTATGTTCAGAAAAATAGCTTGAATTTTGAAGGTGTTCTTAATAGATGTACATAATATTTCTACCATATGTTCTGAGTTACTTCTCCTCGTGGCCTCACAGTTAATTACTACTTGGCTCCTAAGGCTTTCATTTACAAACTGAAAGGAAGACTATTAAAAAAATCAACGAAAAAAATATTTATTAAAAAAAAGTCTATGGCTATCTTCCTTTTTATCTACTGAAATGATGGGTAATGCTTCATCAGCAATTTTATCTGTGAGGATTTCATTTCACTGGCATGGATTTAGTTCATGCAAATGTCTGTATGGACTCACTGAACATAAAATTTCAACTTTTGACTTAAGAACTGCAAGTTTGCATCTGTTTCAGTTTCTTAGTGTCAAAGTATAGATATGTCCTTGCCTAGGGGATAATAGCAAACCGGATTACTACATGTATAATGCCCTTAATAAAAAAGAAAGCTGTGAGATGAGGAGTGATTTTAAACTTCTAACATATGTCGTAACAAAAAAATTTCTTGTACAAGGCCTAAAATGAGTTGTAGCATTGTGTATTGTTAGACCGTTGTTGCTAGAAAGTATATTACGTGTGTGAACTTGCAGTAATTTTTGTAGTAAATAGTTTAAATAATACATAATTTAATAATATAAATCATTTTAAAGCATTTATGTTTTATTCAGCAAAAAACTAGGGACAAAATTAGCAATTTTGGTTTTACAAGGTAGCTTGACTTCAAAATTCTCCTGTTGCATGAGGCTAATGGCATAGCTAATGGTCTTTAGGCTCTGAACAATTCCCTATTTGACTGACCCAGCCTGAGAAGCCAGCAAGTCAATAAACGATACTCTGGAAAAGCCGAGTGCTTTACTCTTTTCACACATAGGTACATGCCGTGTCAGTGAACTGGCAGAGTAATTATTGCAGTGAATACCGATGAGTTACCTCACAGTGGCAGGTTAATGGTACCATTTTTCCAGCAAGAAAGCTGTGTGTCAGGAAATGTCTTGAAAGCTCTGCTAGGGCAAGCAGCATGCAGGGAAGGGTGGGTGAGGAAGAGGCAGTGAATTCTGGAGTCCTCTTTGTAATGCAGGGGATGGGGAAAAGGAAAACCATGAGCAGCTATACTTGAAATTAACTTTTGAAGTTGCACACAGTTCAGATGGCATGCGGTTCTCTCAGTGACTTCTGCACAAAGGCAGGCATACACCCGTTTTCAAATTCTTTTAAAGTCATTGCTTGTGTAGTAGTTCTTGGATCAGACACAGATAAAATGAGTTTCTTGAGAAAATAATATTTTCCAGTTTTCATAGAATCACACAATAGTTTGGGTTGGAAGGGACCTTAAAGATCATCTGGTTCCACCCCCCCTGCCCCGGGCAGGGCCCCCTTCCCCCAGCCCAGGTTGCTCAAAGCCCCGTCCAACCTGGCCTTGAACCCTTCCAGGGAGGGGGCAGCCACAGCTGCTCTGGGCAACCTGGGCCAGTGTCCCACCACCCTCACAGGAAAGAATTTCTTACATCTAATCTAAATCTACCCTTTTTCAGTTTAAAACCGTTACCCCTCATCCTATCACTACGCATCTGATACTGAGTCCCTCCCTGTCTTTTCTGCAGGCCGCCTTTAGGTACTGGGGGGCTGCTGTAAGGTTTTTTTCAGGACTTTTCACATGCTGGATTCCCGTTTTCATCATCTTGGTTCCACGAGGTGGCACTGTCTCTTCTGGGAAGGTCACAAACGCTTCAGCTTTCCCTCTGGGCAATGCTGCTGAGCTGCCTGGGGTGAGCATGGTTCAGTGATACTGTGCAGCGTAACCCGGTCAAGAGTTTTCTAACAGTGTCTTTTACTTTTCCATTAGTATACACCATGTCTTTTTGATACGAGTTATGTACATGTTCTTTTGCACAAAATACAGAATTTTTCATCTGAGTAGTGTTAGCTTGGGAAAACATCTTCTTGAGCTTCTTGCCTGCTTTTGTTTGTAGGTTTCTGGCATTCAGAGGAATTGTTTTATGGTGTGAAAGTTAAAGACAGATGATGATGATCCCAGAATGCTAGTTTACTTCATTTTGAGTCAGAATTGTGTGACTTTTGAACATGGGAAGGAATGACCAGTATCTATCATTATTTCTAGGAGGAAGGGAATGATTTCTATAGGATTTGCCAAATCCACTAAAGGTTTTTTTTTTTTCTGCAAGTTGATACAAAAAAGGTGTATGGATTCAGGAAATCAGGGACTGTAATGACAACTTCCCTGTAATAATACAAGCCAGATCTGTGTTCTATAGCAAAGGAACAGTTTTGCTGCTGTTCCTGAATTCTCTCTGGAGACATTATTTCCAATCTGCCTCTCACTGGTTTAAGAGCTCCTCAGTAGAGGATGTTTTCTTACTTTAGGATGTTTGCCTAGTTAGCTGTTAGACTAAGCCTGCCTTGTCAGTGGAGGTTGTTTTACCTCAGGAGACTATATCATTATTAAAAGCATTCACCATTGAAAAGGGTTAATTTAATTATTTTTTTTCTCTCTGGTTGACATCTAGAAAAATGGATGATGATGATGATGACGTTCCCCAGCTTTCATCCCATACATTGGCTGCCCTCCAGGAGTTTTATTTGGAACAGAAGCAGAGAGAGGGCATGAAGACCTCCCAAGGGTTTAATCAATATTCCATTGGCTCAATAGAGGAAGACTGGGTAAGAAACTATAAAGTTCAGTAAATGAAGCACAGTTAGAGGAGTAGCCTTCATCAGGTTTCTTTTGTGGATGGATAATGAAATTAAATGAAAAGGGGGAATGCTCAAGATGTTTCTAGAATAGCAAAATCAAACTATGCACAGACATTAACACTGTAGGGATATTTGCTTTAATATTAAATCTGGGTATGGTTGTCTGTTCTACATGTGCATGGGGGTTACAAACTGAAATTATGTGGGGAAGGAATAAAGCTGCCAACAGAAGCACCCATCCCTTCTGGAAATTTTAACTCCAGCCTGGCATGTGAAGGTAGTGAAGATTCTACCCTGAGTTTGAGACAAACACAGTGCGACAAGATCAAGTGATCTTTCCTTTCATACCATTTTTCTGTGTTTTATTTCTTTGGTTTTGTGGATGGCTGCTTTGCTGCTTTTTTCTTTGGACAGACTGATCTTTGATTTGTGCCTGTTTTTTTTTTTTTTTTTTTTTTTTTTCTGCTCTTCCTTTTCCTGATCTCTTCTGATTTAGTACTTTTACCGTTTATTTTCCTTCTATACTGTCACTTTTCAAGTTCATTTTTCCTCTTCCGCTAAAGTAACTCAATTTAAGAGTGCATAAATATTGTGCATCTGCATGATGGGTGTGAACTAACCTCATCAGTGGTTTTGCATTACTTGGTTTTCCTGATACTGCAGCAAATGCCTTGGAAACACAGTGTAAGATACTTGCTGCGTGTTGCTGGATTACAGAAGTAAAAAGACTGTCAGGAAAATAGTTACCTTTCCAGCTGTACAGTTTCTAAACTGAGAAGTTACTAGTGATTTGGGTGTTCTTCAAATATGACTCATCACACCTAACTGTACAGTCAGATGATTTGATGTTGTTTCTAACTGTGAGTTATCTTTCTCAGCAACTGAGCCAGTTTTGGTACAGCGATGAGACTGCTTCGTGCCTGGCTAATGAAGTGGTTGTGGCAGCTGGGAAAGGTGGCAGGTAGGTTTTAATAATCACGTTGTAGATTTAACATGTCTTTTCTGTAAATATTTGGTTTCTACTATGTAGACAGAGCATGCAGTTTAATTAATTACTCATTGTACTTCATCTTTCTTCAAATGAGATATTGAAGAAATGCTTTGCTGTTATTTAATTAATAGCTCATACTGATCTTAGCATTTAGGATTTCACTGAATGTTGTAGGCTCTGCCTTGTAAAAGTTTACTATGAATCTTTGTATTTTTTGACAAACACAAAGAAGTCCGGAACATATTAATGACTTGTAATTCTTTTCCCTGTTTTCTTACAACATTTCTGTAGAACAGATGGAAAAACTTAGTTTTCTTCCCATTTCTGTAAGGGGTCATTTTTAAGTTTTCGAGTATATTTCATTGCTGTTCTTAAACAAGATTTTCTCTGTAATTAAGCTTAAGGTCTTTGTGCAGCATGGAGGTTGAGCAGGTAATGGCTATAGTATTTAAAACTCTGCTATTAAATTATTTATTAGAATGGAGGAAGAATAACTTACATTTTTGGGACTAATGTTTAAAATGTGTTCCCGAAGCAGCCCTGAGGACTGCTGTAGGATTTTTTTGGTTGATGTTTACCTTTTAAATTCATTTTCTAAGTTACTGTTTCTTTTTCAGGATAGCGTGTGTTAGTGCACCAAGTGTGTACCAGAAACTGAAAGAACAGGATGGTAAAGATTTTTCAGTGTGTATACTGGAGTACGACAGAAGGTTTTCTGTATATGGAGAAGAATTTATCTTCTATGATTACAACCACCCTTTGAACTTACCCGAAAATCTCCTGCCACACAGTTTTGACATTGTAATAGCAGATCCACCCTATTTGTCTGAAGAATGTCTTCAAAAAACTGCAGAGACCATCAAATACTTAACAAAAGGAAAGATTCTGCTTTGTACAGGTATAATTAATAAAAGTATTAGGTCACCATTAAGCATCTTTTTTTTCTCAAAAGACAAACTTACTCAAGTGAGAAAAACACTAACTCAATAACACTAATTTATCGTTAATTCAAGGAGGAATGTGTATCCTACGCTTTTTATTGGCATGTATTAGTTCAATGTTTATTTTAAACTGAGGGCGTCTGGTTTTTAATAGTTGAAGCCAGTACATTTTTCATATGGCATTATGAGTTTTACTAAATTTTTGAAGAATTATAAGATCATCCTGCAAAGTTCCAGAAATATTTTTTTCTTGTAAAAGGGCCACTTTGTATAATTGCAATGATTGAAATCTGAGTATGACAAACTTTGGTGCAACTTACTGTTAATGTCTTATTCAGTAACCTTATGAATTTGATTTTTTAAATGTGTGTCAGTGGCTGCATGATTTCAGGTACCTCATATGCTTAGCATCAAAGGTGAGATAAGTAGAAAGAATGACAAATAGGTTGTAATGGCCTTTGCTGAGTAAAGTGGGATGATTTTAGCTAAGTCTTGAAAAACAAAGTCAACTTTTTTTTTTTTTTTTTTATATTACTAGTCCTTACTGGTAAATATAGAAATCGTAATGTGAGTGAATGTATGGGAGGATTCTGCCACTGTGATTCAAGTAAGGAGATCTTAGGCACTGAAATACAATGGGAGGAATTAAAAAACAGTGATAAGAGCAGTGAAACCGCATAACTTACCAACTGTACTTGCAGGTCCTTCTTTATGAAGATGCACTTGCTGGTTTAAGAAGCAATGAGTATCTGCCTTAGTCATGGCTTTTCTTAAACTGTAATCTTATTAAAAGACATCTGAAGCCATCCAAGAAACTTTTGCAAAAAACCCCCTTTACATACAATTTGAGGGAAGTCAACCAAGCAGGCAAAATAAAGAAAAAAAAAATATATGGCCACAGAAATCCTGCTTCTTTGTTTAATTGCACACGGCAGTCATGCACAAGAGTGGTTCTCAGAATTTCTTCCCTAAAATGGATAGGTGGTCCTTCAGTTTACAAAGTCTGAGAATACTGCTCAAGGAAATGATTTCTCAGTGTGTAGCTGTAAATATTGTTCTGTGGTTTATTTAAGTGGAAGAGTATATGTAATCTGTTTGCATTTCCCATGGCTGCCTACCATGTAATTTCTTTGGCATGTAGCAAGAAGATTGAGTTCAAGTTTCTGTTTTCTATAAAAGGGGCACCGATCTTACCCTCTACCTATTTTTCTGAAACTTCTTGGACATTCATTTCCTTGGGGCATCTTCCATTCTTTCATACTTACTTTAAATTTCCTGATTGATTCAGTTGTTAGAGAGGGCTGACAGTGTAGCTGCTTGAAGCCTTGCTTCCTTAAAAAAAGCAGGCTCTACATGTATGCATTTGGAAGGAGCCATTAAAAAAGCCCTAACATTCTGTTACTCTTTTTCTCATCGAATACTAATTACTTTTGCTGCAGGTGCAATCATGGAGGAACAGGCAGCAAAGCATCTTGGTGTGAAGATATGCAAGTTTATTCCAAAACACTTGCGAAATTTAGCCAATGAATTTCGATGTTACGTGAACTATACTTCTGGACTGGACTGATTCTCATAAGAAGATCTACAAGTTTTTCGCTCAAGCTCCTTTTTGATCAATGAATACACATTTTTCAATGCTGAAATATTCAGCTCCGAGTACTGTTTTCTGAGCTAGCTTTAATCAACACAGTGTGATAGCCTTTCTTTTAAATGTGTAAGCATTTGCAGTCACTGTTTTGTATCTTACCTATTAGGTAAATGGGGACCAAACAATGCGGGTGCTGGATGATGGGAACTTCTCTGTTAGAGTTTCGTTCTAACTGGTAGTTTTTACCGTTCAAGGACTCTTCAGTGACCTCTCTGAAGTGGTCTTAGCTGGTTAGCTTGTAACAACACATAGGTGCTTGCCTCACAGACATCGGGATCATCATTGCATCAGAACTGATGACTTGGTAGCTAGTGGATGGTTGAAGGAGCATGAATACTGGTCTCCTTTCAATCTTGGGAGATGATCCCTTAGTAAAAGGACCGAGAGATGTTTGTTCTCAATGTGTCATGTGCTTTCAGACTCATTATCCAGCAGGCTGATGTTTTTATAAAGGATAACTAGAAGAGAAAATAGGTCTCCTTCTGGGGAGGCCTCTCCAGTTGCTTTTAATAATAATCAGAACAACCTAAGAGTTGCCAAGTAGGATAAGACCTCTATCCACTATTGTTGCCAGACTGGCTTTTTAAAAACTTGTGGTTATTATTTCACCTTTTCTGTAAAGCCCAGACTTTCTTCTTGTGAGAAAGATTTATTTTGTCATCACTTACCACCATCTAAACTTGTGTACACATGTATGCAGTACTAGAGAAAAAGTAATCTAAGTTGTTAAATGTCTCTTTGCAGAAGTATGGTGTATTTATTTTGTGATGTTTATGTGTTAGCACAAAAAAGTCATGAGCTTTTAAAAGACCACACAACTAGGTTGTTCTATTTACTAGTTAAACTGATCTCCAGAGGTGGTATAAACCTGATGTCTCCTTGAAAAAAAGCACAATAAGGACTTCCCCATTAGAGAGAGTTTTAGTTTCATGAAGAATCTCATGCATTAGTCAGGCCAAATCACCTGGAATACAAAGTAATTACTAAGTAAAAATGTAACACATCAGCCAGTCCTTCTGTTAGTGCTTCAGACTGTGTTCATGGGCTCTCACTTGGAGTTGCTGTTGGTTATGAGATACTTCTGTAGTGATATGACCCATACATGTTAGTCCCTTAAGTCTTGAATCATAATGGATTTGATTAAATATAGTGCCTGCTTTTTAGTAGATTTCAATATCAAGTTAAAGATGATTTACAGGTATGTCAAGTTTGTAGTTACAAGAATAGTCCTTTTTTTCCAATTTCCCGGTTTTATCTTTGCCTGCTGACCCACAGACAGCAGCAGAGCAGAAGTATCATCTTAGAAATTGTTGAATCTTACAAAGCCACTGAGGTATAACATAAGGTATTGATAAACTCCTGCTGTTTCTAATAGACAAATGTTAAATTTTATATACAAGGTTTGGGCTATATTTCAATCAAAATAGATGACACATCAGAAAACTTTGCTTTGGGATAGCAGAGATTTTTGGTAACTGGGAATCTTTAAAGCCAGTTTGACTAACCTTTTGACTACACTACTAATATATTTTTGGTTGAAAGCTGGTTGCTAAATTCCAAGGCACTCAGCAGTTTTCTCAGATATAAATATACTATACACAACATAAGTACTTGTTCTTATATGCTGTATTTATATATTGGGATTGTATAAAAGGCTAACAGAAATGAAGCACCTAAGTTTAAGAAATTTATTTTGTGGTGGGGATAAACCTAATTAAGCTTGTGAGACAAAATTTTAGTGAGGTAGAGATAATACTCATGTTTCTGTGCATTTCTGCTGTCTGGATGGAGATTTTCCCATTTGATGGAGTAAACGAATGAGCAGGAATAAAACAGATGGAATATAATCCTCTCTCAGTGCTCAGAGAATCATGCTTCCTGAGCTGGACACAACACTGGTTCGTAAATACCTGTCCAAGCCACTGTTGCTCTTACCCATTTTCCAAGAGATCTGTTCACTTCCTAAAGCTTTTCCCTCCTCACATTTTGTATCTGCTGCTTCCCTATCCCTCCCCCCGCATATAGTGTTCCTGAGTTTCACGATACCAGTTTTCTTTGTCTTTCAAGCACCTTGCTTTCTATCAGACTGGTAATAGGTATTGTTAAAACAAGAGAAGTGCAGCAGAGGAAGAGCTTGCAGGGAGAATGGAGACGGGGCGCTTCTGGCAGTCTCTGAGAGCCCACAGCTGGTACAGTTTTGCCTTTCAAACCAGAAGCCATCCTTGCTGCTGAGCCCAGTAAAGCCAGACTCCCCCCTGAAAAGAACTGTCCACAGGTGACATACAGCTGGGGTTAGCTGTTTTCCAGGAGACTATGCCATTACTTTTATGTGGCCAGTTTCAAATTAAAGCAAACCAGAATGTTACATGCACAGGTATTGGCACAAATCTGTACTTCGCAATTGTAAACCATTTTATGGTTATTACCTCAATGTCTTGCACACCAAGCAGATGGAGACAGTGAAGTAACTCCTGAAACTTTAACTATGTAGAGGCTTCAGGTGGGACAGGTATGATTGCCAGAAGGGATGATGTTCTTCCCCCTCACACACCTAAATGAGAGCGTGCAGTTCAAATACAAGCGTCACCTACGTTGCTGCTTGCCTATTAATTCCTTCAGTTATCTGCTTCATTTTGGTAAATGTGTGTTGTTGGGCTCTGTATAGCAGAAGTAAAAGACAACTTTTCTAACTTCATCAGAGACCTTTCTTAAAGTAAACCATTCAGTTGTACCAAGAAATTCATTTCACCAAGAAAATAATCTCTATTTCTCACATGTAGGTCAGGCCGCTTTAAAAAGAGCCACTGTGAAGATGCACGATTATGAAAATGAGGGTACATGTAAATCTGTGTAAATGTAGTCAACAGAGCAGCCCGTTGTCCACCAGCTTCCCTCTTAAAATCCCAGTGAGTGCAGGCAGCTGCCCAAGCAGAGCCTGCCTAGTGGCATTTAAAGCCTTCAGCAGTGATAGGCAGGGAACTATTTTTGTCGTACTTGTTTCCAAGGAAGTAGCTGTGTGAAGGCTACGAATCACAAAAATTCATAGTGAATTTCTGCTTTGTGCCATTGCAGTAATTTTAAGAAATGTTATATGGTAGCAAAATCTCTCTTCTTTTCTGTAATAGGCTTATGAAAAAAACCTTCAGTGTCAAGCAGTGATTGGCTTGCTTTATTGTGGATGTCTCATAGATGGATTTGCCACTAGAATAGACTGTGTTGTAGTGTTATTACAATGCTATTTTTCCAGTGGCACTTATGACTGCAGAGTCGTATGTGCTACAGCCTCTTGGCTGCAGTAACAGACACTGTGCAGCAGCAGGGCATCTCAGTGCTCTGCTGTCGGTATGAATGTGACACTTGGCCGAGGAAACCTGGGGTCTTGTGCACAGGCTGATGGCTGTAGGTGGAAGTGAACATACGGCAGCTGCCTGCACCTCACTCCAGATGACAAACGAGACATTTCTAGACACGCTGTTGCCTGAAGTCCAAGGTACTGCTTCCATTAACATCTAATCTGCACTGCCTGTTACAAATGGCATTGCTGTCAGCTCCGTGTTGCACAGTTAACCCGTATCTGTGCCACACACTTGCCTTCACCCATCTGCCCATGCCCCGCTGTACCAGAGCAAGTGGGCAATATCTCTGATGGTTGGATTTGTCATTCTCCCCAGGGCCGTGCAGTGAGATGGGGTACAAGGTGGCAGGGTTCAGGCTGCAGAATGTCAGCCCGTGTCAGGGCTCCGCTGCCGCTCTGGGACTGCTCATGTTCTGCAGCCCCCTGAGATGGGACTATAGCAAAACCGAGTGGTAGCTCATGCCGCTACTCATCAAAACGTGTAGGACTGACCAGATCTCCCTCATGTGCTCTAATCCAGGTAGTTATGGCTGTTCCCTAATCCCAGTGAGATTAATGGGTGTTTCACAGCCTTTTTCCCTTTTCCCCTTGCTGCTTTCAAGTTCATGTTGCCCCATGCGATTTCACGTTTATTTTAAGCTGCAGACCTCCACCTATTCAAACACCTACATGTAATGACTGGCTAGTAAACCAAAGCATCTCAGGCTTTTCTCAACCTTCCAGAATGATATGAATTTTCCAACCTATCTTAAGTGATACTACACTTAAAGAGAAAATAATCTCTTTACCAAGGATATTGTTCTGTGTTTTGTGGCTCCTAATGTATTCCAGGGACAACCTCATTGAAGGAAAAGATTTTCCTGGCACAACAAAAATTTTCTCAAATCAGCTGCAGCTGCCAGATAGTTTCAGCTTTGAATTGTTTGGATTTATTGGGCCTGGAGTTGTTTCAATGAGGCATTTCATGTCTGCCTTGTGTCAACAGTTTGTGAGCCTTGAAGCAACTCCAATGAACCCTCCCTCCTCCCATGCAAATTAAAGGCAAGGCTGCAGCAGCTGTAACCGGAGGGCTAGAGGCTGGAAAATGTCACACCACAGTTGAAGTGAAACTGATATAAATCCATGATGTGATGAGCTCCTTAAAAAATAGAATTCCAAACAAACACCAACTACATTTAATACTCAACCTTTTCCACATGAGTAATGTAGAGAGAGTTTATATATGGAAGGGTATTTTTAAGGTTAGCAAATGTTTGTGTAGCTAATAGTTCTTGATGTTAAGTATTAACAAACAGTTGTTCAGTAACAAATTACTATCAAACAGTTGCTCGTGCTAAAACATAAACATAGCTTTTTAGAAACACCTTACTGGAAAGCTGGATTGGGAAGCAAATTGGCTCAGCTGAAAAGTCTGTCAAAGAGGAGGGTGAGGATTAAAAAAGGAAAATGGACTTCTAAGTAAAATAATATGAGGTTGCCTGTAACCGTAGGAAGCTTTCTGCACTTGTTGCAGTATGGTGAGAAGGAGGTCGCCAACATACATAATCAATTGATCCACTGAGGTTTTGCAGTTCGCTAACACTTTCCTTTCAGTCATCCAATTCCTGAAGCTATATGTAAGCTAAAGCATCTGTTTTTCTGGACTGGGGAAACCGATTGTGTTCCATTTACCTGATTTTAGCTTGTGACTCCCAGGAATTCCCAGAACATGCTCTAGTTACTTGAAAACCTCAAACTGCCTCCATAATTTATGCCTGCAGGACAAAAGAGTTGCAACAAAAAGTGAGATTTTTTTCTCCACATCATGCAAATAAATCCACATGCTCTAGTAACTAAATTGTTGCAGACAAATTCATATAACAAAAGGGTGTGAGCAGACAGATGAGTCTTGCTGCAGGGCAGTGTAGTAAATATTTAGTAGCTAGTAGCCCTTCTGGGTATTTACTAAATGTTAAGGGCTGTGTGGTTCGGGAATTTTTTGGTTTTGTTGTGGGTTTTTACTGTCTTTTACTGTGAAGACTTTGCTTTATATGCTGTGCAGTCTGAAGGTACAACTTCACCCTGTCCAAAGTTTGTGTATGGAGAAAATAAACCCCCACACTTGAATAGGGAAACCGTAAGATCTTAGACTGCTGAAGCATCATCTTATGGAGTGTTTCTCCAGTTTCGTGGGTCTGCTTCCCTTTTGAGCCCCTCTGTCTTTGATTAACATTTCCCTCTTCTCAGAGGGTGAGAAATCTTCCCCATTAGGAGGAAGGAAAAGCAGCTGTAATTGCCGCAAGTATTTACGTTCTCCGGGGAACAGGTAACTACCTTTAATTGCTGGCAGCAGCTAGGCAATTAGCTGTTCTCTGAGTAGTATAAACACCTTATGACCTTCTTTGAACCTTTCTTTCAGAACCCCCTTGAGATAGAAGCATCACAATTTGAGGAAACACAGATCTGAAAACAACTAGAACTGTGGAAAAGCATCTGCACAAGAAATGCGGTTATAAATTTCAATCTGACATTGTGATGGGAATCGTTTATTGGCTTTTGGAGTTCTTAAAGTTGTTTTAGGCTTTGTAAGAAGCTATACAGATTGCACTATAAAAATACTGTTATACTAGACTGAGTCATAAAGATCACAGTCAATCATTATGTACCAAGACAAGGAGTTGTCATATGACTTTCATTTTCTATTTAACTTGTTAATTCTGGGTAGCTCATATTCTTTTCATTCTTCATCTGACGACACTCCAAAGGAGTGTGTTTGTGTAGCATAGGGACTTTCTCCACTATGAATGAAGCCCAATCTTGAGATTCTTGATGTAGCACATACATTGCTGCATATGGTATTCATTCTTTTTTGTAATGATATTGCAATCATGATCCGTCAACTGTAAAAGATACTCTCCGCTGCACGTTCAGGGATTTATCAACTTACTTTGGTGAAGCTGGTCGTCAGAAGAATTGTTTGTGCAAGGTATCCCTGGTTATTCCTGATTCTCATTCATTAGACTGAGCCAACCTTCAGTCTCTTGTGGAAATGCAAGTTTTCGTGTATCTAGGGTTTCTGGTTAGGGCTTGCCATCAAGTTCCTGTAAGCTGCAAAGATGGAATACTGCTCTTCAACAGACTAGCATCTTCTGCAGGTGATTGTCTATTATGTGTAGCATAGGGAAAAATGAGTAACACTTATTGTATAAATCAGTTGGATTTAACAAGTTTGGATTCGTTGTGACTCACCTCAATGACCTCTATAGAATCTAGAGTTTAAGACCTAGCCTATTTACTCATCTGCAATGTACCTGTGTCCTGGGTTGAGTGGTGGGGTTTTTTGGTAGCAGGGGAGGGGGCAATAGGGGCGGCCCCCTGTGAGAAGCTTCTCGAAGCTCCCCCAGCTCCAAGTCAGCTCCACCTCTGCACCAAAACTAAGCCAACCAGCTGCGCCTCTGTGAGAACATATTTAAGAAGGGACGTGGTGACAGGCAGTGGGACTTGTGAGGAGGAGTTGCTGCAGCTGCATGAACACCAAGGTCAGTGGAGGAACGGAGGAAGAAAGGAGGGGGGAGGTGTGCCGGAGCAGAGACCCCCCTGTATCCTGTGGGGAGACGGCAGGGCGGCCCCCCCTGACACCCATGAAGATCTACAGTGGAGCAGACACTGATTTATGGCCTGTGGCTTCAGCTTGAACGATCAAGGTTCTGTGCCCGAAGAAGGCTGGGGTCTCGTGGAAAAAAGGTAGCCCCACTGCTGTAATTCAGCGCTGGGAGGATTGCAGCATGTGGGGGAGTCCCACGCCGGAGCAGCTCGGGAAGGGCTGCAGCCATGGGAGAGAATCCAGTCGGAGAAAGTTAGTGACCCATGACGGAGCAGTGTGGGGAATGCTGCGGCCCATGGGAGGAACTCATGTCGGAGAAAGTTTGTGGAGGACTGTCTCCTGTGAGAGGGGGACCATGATGGAGCAGGAGGAACAAGTTCCGGACACTCCCCTCACCAAACATGAAGGAAGTGGCAGCGCTGACTGCACCCCCCATTCCCTGCCCCTGCGCCACTGGGGGAGGAGGTAGAGATATCGGGAGCAGAACTGAACCCGGGAAGAAGGGAGGGGTGGGGGGAAGGTGTTCTCAAGATGTGGCAATGCTTCTCGCTGTCCTACTCTGTTATGTGTTGTTAGTGTCTGTAATAAATGTATGTTCTTTTTTTTCCTTCCCCTAACGAGTCTGCCTTTTGCTCATGATCATAAAAGGGAATTTTTCCCCATCCCAGTCCTATCTCGAACCCCAAGCCTGGCTCTCTGTCCCTTCTCATTGCCGGAGGGGAAGGGAGAGAGAGCTGCTGCATTGTGGTTGGCTGCCAACCAGGCCCAAACCACAACAAGCAGTTAATCATGAATGAAATCTAATACAGAATTATTGGGACCCAAACTGTGTTTTTTCTAATTGATATTTTCTGTGTAATTAGACTCAGTCCACATCAGAAAACTCCCTTGCAGTTTTACAATATTCTAGCATGCTTTTTCTCAACAGTTTTGTACCCTTAGGAATTCAGCAAGTTTAAAAATAGCAAACTCATAGAATATTGTTTCATGAATGACTCAAACTCAGCAAAGGTTTCCTTGCTGTAGTGTATAAATAGCCAAAGATGTAACAGCCAAGAACACTGCTTAGAGTTGAGATATGCAATATAAAGGAAGGATCTCCCAGTCTGAGAAATTATCCTTTTAACTGCTGATTTGGCACATGTACGGCAGTTATGTTTTTTTTATATAAGAGTATTTAAAAGCAGAGTATAAGAAATTCCTTAAAAACATCTACAACCAGTAGTCTGCTACAGTAATAGCTATCATGTCTTACAGTTGCATCATCTAAAATTTACTGTGAATAAGCAAGGATAAAATGTGCTACTCTAAGAAAAAAGAAAGCTACTTTGGAATTTGCAACAAATACTTACATGAACTAAAGAAGTTCTTAATATGAATTGTCATCTCTAATGATCTGAGTGACTGGACAAAACTTTCCACCTTATAAGCGAAATAACTGTAAGTAGAAAAAGAGGGTAAGTCAATGTGTTTGCTGCTGTGGTGTAGTTTCCTGAGATGGTGAAATAATGGTGTGTAGCCAATACTGTAACATGACTCTATATATTCTTCATTCTGATGATGGCTTGTTCTGGCTCACCAGCAACTTCATTTCTTGCTTATCTATGCTGGAATTTACACTTTCGGTCTCTTTTTCTTGCTCAGGTACACAAGTGCAGCCCACTGGGATAGTGACATAATCTTCTGTGTAGACATAACGGCCTCCAGCACACGACGATGTGCGACGGAGGATGACTGTTGGCATGTACACAGGGGTGCTGCGGAAGTGAAAATTCTCCTCGCCAAAGATCCCCATGAGGCAGCCTTTGCACAGACAGTATGCTTCAGGAATGTATTTAGGGTATCTTGTGGGATCATACGAAATTCTATTAAGGAAGCAAATAATAAAGATTCATTAGTATCTCTAAAAATAGATATATTAATCTGGAAAACATTATTACTATGTGATTTGACTGTAGACATTTATATAAAGTTTTTGTTTTCTTTGCCAGGAAAAATAGCTGTAGCTGTTGCTGTCTGGCTTCTTATTTGTGAAGTGTAAAGAAAAAACATGAAGAACTTATAGAACTGATCAGGTCCTACAGTGCACACTGAAGTATGAAGTGACTGGCTTTCTAAAATGTGGGAATCAGGGGCTTAAGCAGAGTTAAGTTTTGCATTTTGGACTGAATGGGTAAATACAGCATTAGAAAGGACTCTGGGCACTTCCAATCTTTTGATCTGCCTTGAGTTCTTCAAAAATTGGTACAAATCCTTGTTAACACTATTATTGTTGAAGCTATGACACAATGTTTTAAAATTGTATATTTTAAACAGAATCAAATTGAACTATTATTTCTGCAACAGCTTCAGCTCCCTAGTATACCTGGGGTTATAAAAGTGCCTTCCTCTTGAAAGCAGAGCTCTGTAGTTCTTTAATTCACTGCCACTGTCTTTTCCTCTAACCAGAGAGGAGTAACATTTGCATGCCCACACTGAGATAAACTGCAAAGTTAATGTTTTTTCTGCCCTCTCCTGCTATATTTTGAAGTAAAGCATTGCCCCAGAGCTTCACAAATATAGCCTCTTGTTGTCTTACAGTTTGTTGTTTGACCCTTTCTTTTTGTTTATTAATGCACTGTCTCTGGAAATTCCTGATTACCAGGAGCTGGAAAGCTTGTAACCTAAGTACAGCTTGGACCAACAGTGTCCAAATTCCAACATTCCTCTCTGGCTGTTGTTGGTCGCAAAATCAAAGTTGTCATACTATGGTCTCACGTCATACAGATCCTGGCTGACCTATAGCCATTGTTTTTAGCAAAGAGACTATAAGCTGATAAAGCTTGCTTGTTTTTTGAAATAAAAGACTAAGCACACAGTAGAGTGCATGTACTGGAGTGTGTAGCCATGCTGCTTACTGTGGTGGTGATGTATTCGTTGCTTTGTTCTTTACCCACTTTTCCTGCTTATACTGGAAGTAATTCCTGGGCATGGTTGTAACTTGTACATTATTAAAACTGTGTCATTATTCTAGAAAAGATGTTCATACCTGCAGAGAAAGAGGAGTTTTTAATATGTTTAACTCCTATGCTCGCTGCCCTCTTTGTACCTGTAAGCTTCTTCCAGATCACCTTCTATTCTCACACTGTTACAAAACGAGCCCTGCTTCAGCACTGGTTGCGCTGTCTGGCTGGAGAGGGATGACTGTTCTATTTGGCTGGAGAAGCGTTCAGCCCAGAAGCACCACCAACCACCTCTTGGTGCTCCTCCCCCGCGAGTCCGGCCCCCCCTTTGGGATGATGCTGACTTCAGTTATCAGAAGCACTTACCCACCTGTCAGGTAACAGAAAATCCTTTTCTGCCCTTTCTCCCTGCTCCTACTTTCACACAGTAGATGGTTGGACCTACAATACCCATGGTGCACAGCAGAAGTATCCTACAGGCTGTTACTGGCATGCAGAGAGCATGAAGACACACCCGGACATCACCTAGTCCAAATATCTCCATGAGGGAAGCTCTGAAGTATTTGCCTGTGTTTGTCCAGCCTGTTCTTAAAAACCTTCAGAGAAGAGATCCTCAGCCTGCCCAGAGGCTCTGTTGCAGTATTTCACCACCTCTTTACTTGATAAATTTTCCTAACAGTGAAGCAGAGCATTTTTTGCTTGCAAACTAAATCAATCATTTCCCATGTTTGGATAGGATATTACAGCAACTGAGGCTAAAAAAAAAAAACAGTAACAGTCAAAGATTTGACACCAGAGAGAATGTTCAAGCCTGTAATGTTTACTGTGATGTGAAGCGCTGCAAAATCAGTAAAAATTCTTGCACTGGGTTTTAAGCCATCCCCTACTTGGGATCAGGACAGGACCACCACACAGTAGATAAAGTGGGGCAACTACATAAGAAAAATTAATAAATTAAATACTTGTCATCAATATAATTATTTATGGGATGATACAAACTACTGAGTATACAGCGTCCCCTGCCCACAGCAGCTTCAGAAGAATCGATTTTGCAAACTGCAACAGATTTAAAGTGATTCCTAAATTGTGTTTCCCAGGGTTTGTACCACTTCCCTCAGGTATCAGAGTGTTAGCCTTTTGTCTTTTCAGGTGGCCTCTGTGGTGAGGTTTCAGCAGTAGAAGAGGCAGCATAAATCTGCCTCAAGCTGTGATTGCACCATCACTTCTAGTCAACAAAATCTGCACTTGCCAAAACCTGCAGCCTGGCTCTCTCTCTCGCTTCCACCCTTGGGTTGATGCTGATGTTCTTCTGGTCACAGGATTGATCAGGGAATTCATCCAACTGAAAAGTAACTTCATCAAAAGCTGGATTTTGGTCCTTCATCTGTTTTGCCACATATACACAGAGCCCTACACAAACAAGCAAGCGTGAACAAGCTGCTGTAGATGAGAGCTGCCCTTTTCAGAAGTATCACCAGCTTATCAGGTATAAAACAAATCTGGAATCACAGCTTCAGCCAAACACAAATTTCATTATCCTGTCATCAAAGAGACTTTTTTTTTTTTTTCAAAGATCATATAATCTGGATTCTTTGTCTTTTTAAAGAGTTTGTTTTCCACACAGAAAAATCTGACTAGCTCTCTCATAGCCAGACATCTGTGATGTTGTAGATATTTTTTGCAAAGCTTCTCTGTCCCATTTATACTTGCTTACTTTCTCCAGGAAATACCTTCATGTTACAGGATCTCACACCAATGTGAAATAAAATGTCTGGTAGCCAGCAGAAGGGAAGAAAGTGGAATACAGGCTTTTCTACCGTGATACATTCCCATTTCAAACTCAAGTGTGAATAATTTCAGTGGCGGATTGTTAAACACACCATATGTCAAGTCATTGGTATTTCCTCTACTGTATTATCTCTAGCACCTGGTTTATGATGTTACTGGAAAGCATGAACATGTTTCTGGATGCAAACATATGAGTTTGCACGAATAACAAGAGAACACTGTCACTGGAATCATGGTCTGCAACAAACCTCCCCCTCGGAATTCCCACATGGCAAAAGGCAGGTATAAATGAGGGGGTTCTAGAAGGACAGTGTGATGTGGTTTTCTACTTTCCACAGAAAAATCTCTTATATTGCTAAGTCTCAGGTAGGTACCTCTACTCCATCCTGTGAGGATTGGAAGGAATCAGAGAGGATCGAAACTCAAAGACAAATCCAAAACATAGACATGGTTTTGCATCCATACCAGAACTTTAAGACTAAAGGCTCTAAGTAATGCCTCCTGGAATTAAATGCTGAACTCAAATGTCACTAAGCTTTGGAGCCATATCCAAGGTTCTGCATCTTCAGCTCAAACCTGTTAAGAAAGGCCATATAACTGAAGCCTCATTTTTATCTTTCTCGGCAACCCAGACTGATTTGGATCTGAACCATTAACAAACACCAGTAACTGAGCCGTATAAATGCAGTTGTGTGACCTGCTTCCTCTGTTAGCATGTGTTGAACATAATCACACTGCGCATATAATGACCACAGCCTCAGCTGCTGTAGTGTAATGCATCTCCATTACTCCAAGCACTACAAGCAATGTGTTTATGTCTTCT
The DNA here is from genome assembly GCF_018691265.1 of Tyto alba. NCBI lineage: Eukaryota > Metazoa > Chordata > Aves > Strigiformes > Tytonidae > Tyto > Tyto alba. Next base: position 19,590,915 of record NW_024881282.1, on the reverse strand, counting down.
CCTGGAACAGGACAAACATGTTTGATCAGGTTAACCATGTAAAACACATGCTCCAAGTTCCCACTGACTCTTTCCTATACGCAGTGAAAAACGCACCCAACTGTGGTGGACACAACAGAAGCAGCTGGGAAGAGTGGTGGAAGACCAGAGAAATGCAACTTTCCTCCGGTACCCAAGTGTCCTCTGCATTGTTGTGTCATTTGCTGTGGCCACTGCTGCAAACTAGACAGCCCAGCCGTTTTGATGAGGGTTGCCCTTGTCCCGTGAACTCAAGTTACAAGTATGTAAGGCTAACTCTGCCTAGCCAGCGCTCCTGATTTACAAACGACAGAAGTGAGCTAAGCTGGACTGCTGTTTCAATCTGCTGGAACAAGCAGCAGGTTTGTACTGAACTGGAACTGCTAATGAAGTGTGACTAGTTCTAGGCTGCTTTTCCTTATGACCCTACGAGTGCTTTGAGAGCTCCCAGTAAAAAACAAACTTCCTGCCGTTTATGTACTAAGCCTGGAAACTCAAGAGAAAAGTTTCTGTCAGAAGTAAAACTCTTGCAAAGACTTAATCTGTCTTGTCCTCTACTGCTGCTTTCATATGTAGTATTTTTAATAATATTATCACTTCATAGTTTCCAAGCTTCCAAATCCACTGGGTCAGATGCTGTGCTGGGGCAGGCAGATACAGCTGACTCTTCAAAAAACCACTGTTAGCACTAGGCTAACACCTGGATGTTATCAGAAGTTTAATGATCAGATCATCATCCCTTTACTTCACACTCTAAAATACTTATAGGATTAAGAGCTAACAACTTTTTTTTTCCTCTTGGCAAGATGCTTATTTCTCTATAGCAGGTGTTCTTTTGTTCACATTATGCTTAGTTTATTTTATATACAGATAGTAAGTACAGCGCTTGCATAAAATAGCCTAGTGCTAACAGTGATTTCCTGAAGAGTTGTATGAACATGTAAAAGGATGGCAGTTCTGTATCCCCTTGTATTCTTTCCCTTGCCTGAATCTTTGGGATACAAATGCTGTGCCACATGATAATGTTAAATCCTGGAAAATTTCTTGGATAAGGCCCTTGAAAATCACTGGAGTATTTTTTAAAGGAAAGCCCTCTTGACTTTTTTTGGCAAGTGCTGCAGACAACGTTGGCTTTGACCAGCAGAAAAAAGACTAGCCTGTATTACTTTTATTAAGATTTTATGTAGATGAGCACTAAACCAAGGATGCTTATAAACTGAAACCATTTTTTGAAAAGCAGAAAAAAAAAGCTGGGCAATGTTTGAGAGAGGGACTAGCTAACATAGGATTTCACGATCAGATCAACACTGACAATAAAAGATCGCTGTAACTTAACCCTTTGTAAATGCAGGATTAGGCCCTGGAGACTGATAGAGAAGCCATAAGATTTTGAAATTTTGAAATGGGAATGACTTCCTGAATACACATTCAGAACTTTTGCTAAATTTGTGCCAAAGTGTGTTTGCAGAAGACTCTGAATGTATTCCTACAAACCAGCTATGAATGCTATTATAACCTTAAGACAACAGAGAATAAAAATAGAGCTGATGTATATAGCTGATTAATGAATGGCAACTGTGCTCTGCCGCACCATGAACAGAATCAGAAATCAACACTGCCTGTAAACGTGCTGTTCACTTCAGTGGGATCAGATTTTTCAAGCCTTACTCTGAGCTTTATGATCAGACCCTGCAAACGTTTAGGCACACATTTAAAATTAGTCCTTTTTATAATGGCTCTTGTCCATGAGCACGTATACATCTCTGGAGCCGAGCTTGCATTGGTAAAGATTGAGCATGATTATTGCTTCTGTAAATTTTAACAAGCAGCACCCATCCTGTGTTGTCAGCAGGATCTGTAGGTGGCAAGACAACCCATATTGCTAATTCTTGTGAAGCAACTGTGAGCCACAGCAATAGCCAAGGACCACGGCCCTGGCCAGTACCTCCTTGTACAAGCAAGCGTTCTGGATTTCATTGAGTGTCCATGTAATACTGCTAAAAAGGACAAGCAACTCCTGGATAGATCTCACAAACTGGCACGCAGTTGGCCTGATGATTTCATGGCATGATGACTTCATGGCAGAGTTTCTGCTACTGGCTCTGTTTTTTAAAAAACCTGGGCAGTTCTTAGATCGACTTCCTGAAGTGCTGAGCAAATACAGTGTGCTCAAGATTTCACTCCACTCAACTGACTTCAGGGAACTCTGCTGTGTCCTTATAGCTCTGCAGAGTAAGGAGCGATCCATATGATTCAGCTTTGTACCCTGAGTTATATACTGATCTCCTGTGGCCATCAGGATAGAATTTCGGTATCAGGCAGATGAACTAATATTTTTCCTCTAACTTTTGCCTCAAATACCAACTGTTGGTTGCTGCCAGGAGCAGGATCGTGAACCAGATGGATCTGTGGTGCAATCCATGTGCAACTCCTGTATCTCTGGGTTGTAGCAAGCCAAAAATGATGTAAGTCTTGATTTTTGTATAACCAAATTAAAGACCAAGTGATAGAAAATAAAATAGTAAGCACAGAACAAATACAAGGAAGGAAGCCACACGAGGATTATCTGTACTTTGAGCCAATCAGACCTAATTCTTCCACACTAAATAGAATGACAAACTTGGGTATATGTGATGCACTAGGGTGAATGTTATACACAGATCTCTAAGTAATATATTTGATTCTTTCTCACAAATGCTGGTATGAGAAAATTTCAGTTGACTTGTACTGAATGGTCATGTGAACTGAAGAATTACAAGAAGCAGTGTTAAACAGCTGGGAGCAGGTGCCTAGGGAGATATGCAAGGGAAGGTAAGTAAAGCCAGACTTAATATCTTTATTATTAATGACCTGGAATAGGGAGTATAAACAGCATGTTAATGAAATCTGCAGATGGTAACAATGGGAACTGATGCAACACCAATGAAGACAGAGAAACAGCAGGAGGTATCGCAGACATTAAAATGCAGGTCAAAAAGGGAAAAAGACCTTTTGCACACAGAGCAGAAATCAATTGCACTGTAACTCTTTAGGGGCAGAAAAGAAGTTGGAGAGCAGGTTGTCTGAGAGACATGCTGAAATGGGGCAGGCATCTTGATGCAAGTTTCAAATAGACAAATTCATGCTTTGAGGGGTGTCCTATCAAGATGTCCAAGAGGGGACTGCCTGAAGTGAATTAATTTCTGGGCATTCACTACTAGAACAACACTGGTGATTCAAAGGTAGCTCAGGAGACAGCAATGAAATCTTGGCAGGATGAGTGAAGGGGAGCAAATCAAGAGGAAAGATTAAAAGAATTAAATGTAAGTAGGCTTGTCAGAAAAGTTCTGTGTTACAGGAGAGAGCTGTATGCAGTTTTTCAGAGTAACGCCCCTGCCATGGAGAAGAAATTGTTGGGATATTAGAAGTGGAGTTGGTTTACCACTGACAAGATGTAATGTGTCATTACTTGAAATCTTTAATGGAGAGTTGCATATTCTTTTTAAAGATACACAGTAGCTCTGACGGGATTTGGGAGCTTGCTTCCAGGGTAACCAGGTGAACACTACAGATCAGACCAGATCTCAATAATGCTTTTATCTGGCTTCAAAATCTATGAAAGAGCAGGTTGTAATAACAAATACACATTAATGTTCATAATGAGCAATTTTATATTTTACATTTCCATTATACACCTTGCAATGTCTGTTGCTGTCTCATTGCACACAAATGATACAGTAAAAATATAGTCTAGAAAAAAAGCTGTAAAGGACATGTGTTAACTAGACAGTGTACTGAGGCCTCTTCACCCTAGAGAAACAATTTTTCCCCTAAATGTAATTTTAGATTTTGCCTCTAACTGTGTAATAGGGGTTTTTTCACTATCTTTTAAAATTTCTAGCTTCGAGGTGTCATCATGTTACTTGTATGTGAATGGTTAGTGGTCTGTTTGAAAACATTTTGATGGAAAGTACAGTGGATTTACAGCTGCTTAATAAAGTTTTTGTAAGCCAGGCCCCAAACAGCAGCTGGTTCTCTGTTAAGAAGAAAACCTATACAGAGCTCCAACTGAAAATAAATACTTGCCCAATGAGATGTGAGCATGGAAAGCACTGTTTTCAGACCAGAAGAACAATTTTCTGATAGCACTAGTATTTGGCAAAAGCAACGTAAAAAATACCTGAGCCTAATGGTAGGTGTTCTGTTCATCATACTTGCTTTTTGCATGCTTAGGTAGCTTGAAAAATCCTCAGTCTGCTTACAGAAAATGTATTACTAAAAATACTATTTCTAAAAATACTTTGTTTATGAAAGGCTTATTGAGCATATAAACCATTTTTCTCTCAGTAGGATTACTTCTTAAACTAAAAGTGGGCAAAACCCATGCCACAAAATAAATGTTTATTGGAGATCACTAACAAGGAGATATTCAAGTTTGCTGAATACACAGTAACTGCATCAAGGTATATATAAAGGATAATGTACAGAAAGTAGCAAGAAAGTCAGTTCCTTTTAAGTTTGTGCATTTTTTACCTTCTTGTTGTCTGCAGTGTCTTTACAGAAAACTGAAAACAGAGAACGTAATTCTGTTGGTCTTACTTGGACAAAACTACCAGAAGACTTGATAGTGAGAATGTGATCAGACGCTGGGCTTAGTGTTCTAGATCAGTGCTTTCCAAGCTTTTCCTTTCCTGCGGAAGTGCAGAACCTTGTTTTGTGTATTAACCAGCCAAACAACAGATTTACTTTACAAAGTTATTTTTATGCCCCCTTGAAAACAGTCTGTCAGCCCCCTGTTCCATGTCAGGGGAGAGGGGTTTGCAAAGCGTAGGTTGAAAACACAGATGTAGAAAATGGCAGTACTCAGTCCTTGCCCATGCTCCTACAGCAAACCAAACAGCAAGCCCTTGGGAGCGTTTGCAGCAGGGTAAGTGAAGATACGGCTCTGCTGGTATGTAACAGCAGCACACACTGTGCTCTGATATAGTTTAGAAACCAGCACAGTGTCTGGAGCTACGTCTTGGGGAAAGCACCTGAGCCCCTCTGGGGCTGCTACACAGTCAGGAGGGGCTTCCTGGGCGACGGTCCTTTGCTGAGGGTCCTCCCAGTGAACTTCACATACGACAATATGCCGAAGTAACTTTTTGAGGGGTGGTCTGTGCTCCCGGGTGGGGGTGTGCGCATGAGCTCCGTCTCACAGCTTGCTCCACCTCACTCATTTTCCACTTCTCTTTCTGCCCATTAGACATACCCCTCACACGAGTTGTTTTTACACAGTTGCTTTATATCTGCCTGTTTAGACCTCTAACACCTTTCCGGCAGGCTCGGTGCAGCCGTCTCCCCTCAGGACCGGCGCCTCCCGCACCAGCCTCAGGGCACTGCGCGGGAAGGGCGGTGAAACCCCCGGGGGGGTCCCACGCAGGGGAACCGGCTCTCTTCAGCTCGCCGGGACGCGGGCACCGCTTCGCCCCTTGAAGCGGCTGGACTCCCCACCCCACCCCACACACACCCCCCCCCACGCCCGCCCCTCACCTCCCGCCGGTGCCCCGGAGTCACCTGTAGGCCCAGGGCGAGGCGCTGCGCAGGTTGACGGGGAGCCGGAACCTCTTGTCGCCGGCCGGCCGGCCGCCGGCCGGGCAGCTGGCGTTGTGCTGGCGGCCCGGCGGCTCGGGCTGCAGGGTGTGGTGGAAGGCGCTGAGCATGCCCGCCGCCAGCCGCCCGTACAGCTGCTCCAGCAGCTCCTCTGGCCGCTCGCCGCAGGTCCGGGGCCGCGCCGGCCGCTTGGGCGCCCTGACGGCCTCCGGGCGGAGCGGGAGCAGCGCCGCGCACAGCAGCGCCGCCAGCGCCGCCCGCACCTGCAACGACGCCGCCCGTCAGCGGGATGGGGACCGGGCGCGGCCCCCCCACCCCCGCCGCGCCCCGCAGCCCCCGGACCGGGGGTCGGGGCGCTCCCCCCACAGCCCGCCCTGCCCCGTCCCCCGCAGCCCCTTACCCTGCCTCGCTGCATGGCCGTCGGGCTGCTCGGGGGAGCCGAGGAGAGCGGCGGGCTTGCGGAGCCGCGCCGTGCCACTGGCTCTCTCGGCGGAGGAGCTGTTGGAAAAGTGCCCCGCTCCTCACTGCATCTCCCCTGGCCTCGCATGCCAGGAACATTTTAGGCGCTCACGGAGGAGGCGAGGGCTCAGCGCCGGGAGCCGGCCGGTCCCGCGCTCGGCACGGCCCCGCCGTCCTGCCCCGCTGCTCCCGGCCGCCGGGGACGGCCCCGCCGGCGCGGAGGGGCTCGGTCCGTCACCAGCCGCTGTCCTGCCCCGGGGCCCGCCCGCAGCGGCCCCGCGGCTCTCCCCGCAGGCCTGAGGGGGGGGTGTCGCGGCCCCTCGGGGGCTGCGGGCGCGGCCTGTGCCCGCCTCTGCTCTGTCAGGAGCCGAGTGCCGCCTTCCACGGCATCGGTGGCGCGGAGATGAGCTGGGATCTCCTCGGGCCCGCTGAGCCCCGAGTGGGGCTCACAGGGCCAGGGCAGGAGACTGAGGCAGAGCCAGGATGGTTTTGGCCCAGTCAGAGCCAAAGTGTCAAGGCCGATTAGAAAAAATGTGTGTATCTACAGCTGAGATTAGCACAGTGCTGGCTATGTAACTACAGCTGAGGAGGGGAGTGCTCCAGTCTGGACTCTCAGTCACTGTGGAGCAGTTGGCACTGTCCCTTGTAGGGGTTTAGGATCTCCGATGTGCCCTGCTCCAGCTAGCACCTCTGGTTTGTTTCCCCAGAAACAGCCCCGCGGTGTTGTTTCCCCACCAGACCCTGGGGTGGTTGGAGTCCCGCAGGAAGACTGGGGCTGGCCACCACGAGGCCACCTCGAGCTGCCTCGGAATGGCCTCATCCACCCGTTCCTCCTGCCGAGGTGGCCTACAGCAGACACCCACTACGATGTCACTCGCTGCTGAGTAAAATGGAAGCCTATTTCAGAAGGTGAGAAACTTGCATCATACGTCTCTAAATGAGATTGAGGTGAGACTAACCTCTAATGACTCCTCTGTCCATTCTGTGCTAGTTTACCAGTACTTTCAACAGACGTGTAAGGCAATATATTCAGGGTCTCTGGCACAACCCACAAAAACAAGCATCTGTAGTACTCTGGGTCGTAAAAGATATGGTCCACTGAAATGGTTTGCACTAAAAACAGCCTTTGGAATTTATCACTTGAATTAAATCTTTGGGGCACTGTGATTAAACCCTGTGTGTCTTTTGAGGCATTTTGTATAAGGATAGTCAAATATGAAAATACTAATCAGGAATGAGGGAAAATAGGTTCATAAGTCATACAAGCACTTCAAGGACTGTGAACCACCAGCTTGGTACCACAGAAATACAAGACATCAGCTTCACAAACCAGGCTGGAATTGAAACAGGATGATCTGGCATTCATAATGTGATAAAGTGATTTGATGTCATGGTTTCTGAAAAGTCATTGAGTTGAGGGTAACAGTGATTTTTAGTGGGTTTGGTAACTTATGCATTACAAGTCAGTAGCACTCATGAGCAGTATCTTAACTTTGGACTGTTTGGAATCTGAATCAGGTTTTGACTCTGAGGAAAGACTTTATTTCAAATTGAAATAAAAACTCTCCTTTGCAGTTGTATCCTCAGGTGACAGGCTGGGGCAAGGCAGCTGCCCATTTAGCCCAGTCCAGTCTAACCCCCTGAGCTATACGCTGTGCCTGGCCTTGTTACTTCAACACCTTCAAGTGCCGTGCGTGACAACATGACTAATCATTGCCATGACAAATCTTTTTATATTACTCTTCGTATGATAAACCAGTATCTTTTTCTCAACGCTTTCCGAGTAGTATAAGCATGTCACACTTGGCTTTGCAAAACATGACTTTTAGGCACTTACTTTATATGCGTTGACTTTTCTGGGAGGGGTCTGCCTTAAAAAATCAGAGGAGAAGGAGAGGAAACAACAGCACAGACATTAAATTGCCGGTGAGTTTAAGGCTTCAAGTCTCATCTAGACAATATTCTAATTCTGTGCATTAGTTGCATCATATTGTCTGACTAGCAATCTCATTGATTCAAATAATAATAAGAAGAAGAATCACAGAAGGGCAGCAAATGAGACTCCATTACATGGGAATTGAAAGAGTGCTATGCGGGCTCTGAGACATCTGAATTATAACAAATTGACTTATACACTTTGGCAAAACTGAGGTTCTTCCATGACTTTGAGAAGTTACTAAGATATTACTAAGATATTAGTATCATTGTCATATACTTTGATTTATAATTTTCTCGGAATTTGAGAGGGTTTAAGATATCTATACAATGAAATACTGGGGAAAAAAATCTTTAATAATAAAAAGTCTGTCCTGGTTTTGATGCAATATATGATAATACTTCAATCAATAAATTCAGAATAGCAGCCATATGCACCTTTATGTGAATCTATAGGGATTTCAACCACTCATGTCTGTTTTCTAAGAGAAAACAGACAAGGCAGTGAGGCTTCAATGGCTTCAGGTAGAAATTCCCAGTGACAGAATGTGCCACCCGTGCCCTTGACAACAGCTGACCCAGTGGTGAGGCCAGTATGGAGCCCACGGACTGTGTCCTGCCTCATCCTGTTGACTGAAGGACATGACTCTGCTCTTTGTAGTGACACCAAGCTGCCATTTTGTAAAACATGACCCGCTCGTTTTCATATGCTCTGTGATTAGCTCACAGCCATTTCTTGACACCAGTCACCCCTTCCTGTCAGCCCTAGAAGGGTCTCAGAGCGGGAAGGCCCCTCCCACAACATGCACAGAGCCCACCATGTGGTTTCAGATGCCATTTTATGGCAGGTGATCACCGTTTCCGACAGTCTCATGGCCCACATGTTTTCATCCTGGCCTGCGGCCGGGTGGCCGGACCAGCCAACCCTTATAGCTTTCCCAAAAGTATGTGGCAACGGGAAGCTCTTGCCTGCCGCATGCGTGGCAGTTGCTGATGATGTCATACCCCCACGTTTCACACTGTTTCCAGCTGTGATGGGACAGTTGTCATGTTTTGAAATCATCATACCCACATGATCTCAGAGCACCCCCTGACTGGCTCCCCACTTCCTTTATGTCTGGAAGTGTTCCTGTATAACGTACAGATTTATATAGAGAGATTGCCATACATATGGAAATGTATATATATGGACAAGTTTATTCTTAAGAGGATGCTGCTTTTGGGTGCATTTCATTGTGCCCATCAGGAGCTGACAGCGACTAATCTCTCAATCCTGTCCCACCTCTGTGAGTCAATGTCTCTGCTTCAGATCTGGTTGTCCTGAGAAACTGGAAGTTTATGACCTGCTACTTCAGATGTCAACAATACATGCTGTTTTTATAGCCCTCTTCCTGCTGGTATTTTGTACCCATGTGTTCACATTTCCTTACCATTCATACCAATACAAACATTTTTATTTGTTGTGGTTTGAGCTCAGAGGGCAACTGAGGTCAACGTAGCTGCTCGCTCAGCCCTTCCGCCTCAGGTCTGGGAAGGAGAAAATAAAGCAAAAAAGGCAAAAGGCTCAGGAATCGAGATAAGGACAGGGAGGGTTAACTCACCCATTATGGTCACAGGGAAAAGACAGACTCATTACGGGAAGAAAAAAGAACATAAATTTAATTCAGACACTAACACCACCATCACTTAACGGACAGAGTAGGACAGTGAGAAACATTACCACATCTTAAAAACACCTTCCCCCCACCCCTCCCTTCTTCCCAGGCTCAGCTCTGCTCCCGAGATCTCTACCTCCTCCCTCTCAGTGGTGCAGGGGGCAGGGAATGGGGGGTGCAGTCAGTGCTGCTGCTTCTTCCTCCTCAAGGGTGGCGGGGACACGCTCCTTGCATTCTTTCCCTGTTCCAGCGTAGTTCCCCTCTCACGGGACAGTCCTCCACAAACTTTCTCTGGTGCGAGTCCTTCCCGTGGGCCACAGCCCTTCCCAAGCTACCCCAGCGTGGGTCACTCCCACGTGTTCCAGTCCTCCCAGTGCTGAACTACAACAGCGAGAGCTCCCACAGAGCCCCCAGACCCTCTCACAGCCTTCTTTGGGTGCAGACACCTGCTTCAGCATGGGGACCTCCACAGGTTGCAGGTCGGCATCTGCGGCCCCGTGGACCTCCATGGGTGGTGGGCGGGCAGCCTGCCCTCTCACCACGGGCTGCAGGGAGAATCATCGCACTGGCACACCTCTCCTCGCTTTCCTCCTCCTTTCTTCCACTGACCTCAGTGTTCACATGGGTGTCCTTCTCACAACTCCTCTTCACAACTCCAACTTCTCCTCCCAGGTTTCCCTTCTTAAGTAAATTACCGCAGAGGAGCAGCCAGCGTCACTAATTGGCTCAGCCTTGGCAGGCTGAGCTGGAGCTGACTTGTCTGAATTGGAGCTGGGGGAGCTTCGAGAGGCTTCTCATAGGGGGCCATCACTGTAGCCCCCTCCCTCACTATCAAAAACCCCACCACACAAACCCAGCGCATTATTACAATGTTCTAAATCCTTAGAAAATTTCTGGTCCTCTGTTTTCTAATACACTGTAGGCACTTTTGTACCTTTTGTCAGAAAATGACAGCTACTTTTTATGGTTCATATGTGTTCTTCTTGATAGCCTCCCAAGCTTCAGGTGTTGCCCTTAGTGTTTCAATGATACATTATTGTAAACTTTCCACTTTTCTGGCCCAGAATGTTTTACAAATTACGATAACAGTTCAACTTCTGTGCAATCATTTCATCTATGAATTCTAATATGAACTAATCTTCACGTTATGATTTATTGGATTCCAGTAAGCTTCACGGGGTATGTTAGTGTTCCTTATCCTCATTTATTCACCTTCCATTATCCATTTTTTACCAAAATAAAGGGCAAAAGTTTGAGAGGAAGGGGAAGAGAAACTTGCCACTGATAGGAGAGATAGAAGGAAATCTACTGAGAGTAGAAAAACTATTTCTTTCACTTTTATATAATATTCTAAATGCTCTTTCTGGGAGTTGTCATGCAACATTTGTACTTGGGAGTGGCAGCTGCCTCTCTCCTGAGATTATCACCATAGTGATCAATGCCAGATAGTTATTAAGAAGTTCAGTTCCACAAATCCCTGCTATGAGAAAGTTCGGATGTTCAAAAGAAAACTGAGCTGTGCAAAATAAGGCAGACATTTTTAGTGAGTTCATATTAATAAGAAGAAACATTTTCTGCACATGATTCCATCAGAGAGCCACACACAAGGTTTGTATCTTCAGCCTTATATTGTTACTAACAGCTGGAAAAAATATGTCATAGCAGGAGAAAAAATCCTATTCAAATACATTATCATCAGACCATTAAGATAATTTGGAAAGTTGTTCTGAACCATTAACATGATCATGAAAACCTGCCAGTAGGTGTAAGAATGTAGCCCTTCCCAGACACATTAACCACCAATGAGCAACCTTGTCAGGACTTTCTCTTGGTTGGGATTGTTGTCGTCCATAGCAGCTCTGGTGTGACAGCCAGCTCCAGATACTATGGTTCACACATAAATAAAACACATTATTGTGATAAGCATTAGTAATGATGCCACAGTAATGTGTTCGTCACAGCAGCGATACAATTGTCCTAAGGTGTCATGTTCCAAATGCTCATCCCCATCCTGCTACAACAGCATGTGCATTAAGAAGGTCCCATCTCTACCTGAAATAATTATGTGAAAAACATTAAAAAATCATCGTATAGGTCTTCAAGTTGAACAACTCATATTGTTGTATGGAACAAACATTCAACTGGCATCACCAGCAGGTATAAATCTTCAGACAGTTAAATTACCCCCCAAAGACATCTTCTTCCCTCACATTCTGTTTGCAGATAACCTGTCGCCCAAACTGCTGATTCGGTTCCCATTCCCTCTTCCCTGCATTTGTAAGTATTGTAATACCACTTGGCAGCTTCCATGGGATAGCATCTTCTACAGCAGGATCTTAGAATATTTTACAGTTGTTAGGTAATTTAGCTTCGCAAAACTGAGTTCTTGCAAAGTGGTGAATCCTTAATGGCCTTCATTTTGCAAAGGTGGAAACTGGGGAGCAAACAGGTTGAAAACAGCCTTTCTGTTGAAAAGCTGAGAACCCATGCCTTTGAAATCAAGAACAATCAAAACTGAGCAAATTAGATTAATTTCTTACAGTCTCATACTACACTTGCAAAGAAACCAAGAGGAGAAACAACCCTTCATTGTAAGACCCACAGAACTATTTATCTTTTCTTTGTACAGCTTTCAATTCCCATGTTACTCTAGAATAGCTTTGTTTTAAGGATAATGAATTATGCAATCTGTAGTGAAGGATGTTCAGGGTAAAACATGAAAAATGTGAATAAGAATGCTTTGATTTTGCGGAGTTAGGCTTGTTTATAAATAAATAAAATACTACCCAGGTAATCATTTATATTTGGCTATTTATGCTACCAAGATGTTCATCACCAGAGTAACCAACTAGAGCATCCACGGCCTTTGATCTAAGAGGCTATTCTCAAAGGATTTTTTTTCCCCCCTGTCCATTTTTGAAGCAGTAATAGACATAGAAGACTCAAGAAGACAAATGTCTGTCTCAAGGGATAGAATTGCTGTGATTACTTTCCACTTTTATCCAAGGAAAAGGAATTTCTGTGTTTTGTAAAATGAAAGTGACTCATAAGGTCATTACCAGAGAGCCTACTGTACAAAGAGATGTTTGTCATACATGTAGGGAGAGGTAACTTTGTATCTAACTGAATCCAGCACTTCCTGAAGAAGACTACAGGTTATCTCAGGTTTTAAGAGGTCAACTGAGGATTGTTTTATATTGCGACCAATACATTTTTGATGATAATACAAGATAAAATAACTCACAAGTCAATTCCTCAAGAGGATTAGCATTTTCCTAGGTTTAATGCTGCTGCCTGCCTAAGATAAAAAAATAAATAATATAATAGCAGTCCTATTGCATTTTCCAAAACTTTATTCAGGAATTTTAAATGATCTGCTAATTCCAGAATGATAAACACAAAATCAGGGCTTCGGTGGCACTGGGAGCACATATCTGCAGTGTGGCTTCTGGAGACGTAGTCTGTTCTCCACAACCAAACTTGACTAAATGTTTCTGCTTGAATTTCTGGGCTGAAGGTAGAATTATTTAGCTCATGCAGTGCTTCCACTCCTGCAGTTTCCGAGACCTATTGCAGGATTGAGGGCAGCCCTACGTGGCAGCAGGGAACAGAACTCACATTGCACCAGGGCTAAATTCCAGCCAAGCTACCTCCAGGACTGGGGCAGGGTCATCACATCAACATAGCACAATAATCATGTATAACCCAGGTAATTATTTTAGACACAGCTCCACTGGCATGGCTACGCTTCCTTCGAGACCTGAGCTGCCTGAATCGTGCAGTTGTGTTCACCTGCCAATAGCCTGAGGCCTTACAACAACGTGCTGACGTAGGACTTTGGACATGCACACAGATTCTCTCCCCTGAACAGATTCCAGTTATATTAGTCCCCATCAGGGATCGCTCTCCAGCCTTGCGTCCAGGAGGGATGTCACATCTTGTGTTCCCTCACACAGAACATCTCACACAGCAGAAGGAGTCGGCACCAAAGCTGCTGATAAAGAATGGTTCCCAGCCCAGGCTGACCTTTGGGTCATGCAAGGGAATTGTCTGGGAAATTGCTAATAGTCACAGGCCAAAACTGTACTGGGGAGCGTGCTACTGGTCTTACGGTATGGATGGTTACACGTCAGCTCCTCTGCCCTGGGCCTGCCCTGGCCATGTTTTAATTCTAGTAGGGACGTACCCATAGTTAACATGGTTTTGAAGGAGATGAACCCAGGCTAAACCATTTTGACTGTCAGCAGGACTTACTATTCCAGTGTTGGAGCTGGATCACATGGATTTCTGTCAGTTCAGAAGAAATTCAACTGTGCTTGCAAAATAACATGCAAATACGTCATAACCCAGAGCATTATATAATCAGATCCTCATGCCATAGGAAACATGTTCCAGAAGTTCCTCGGAGTTTGTGCAGGAGTGGAAGAGAAGTGCAATCCTGTTTGTAAAACAAAGAATTTTACCTAATGTACAGTTAGACATCTGGGCAAACCAAAGAACCTGCTGCTGATCAAAATCCCTCTGATGTCCACCAGTGTTTCTACAGACTAATTTGTGAACCATATCCCAGATTATCAGTAATTCATGACACTTTATCACAGAAGTGTCTATGTGATTGCAGTGTTTGATTAGATACTCTGCTTAAATGGTTTTGTATTAGTAGGCCAAGAGAGTCTCTTGCCTGTTGTCTTCTTTGCACCGTTTCACAGGTTTACCTGTGCCCCCTGCCATGGTCCAAAATAATTTCTCCCACTGTGATTAGTCAGATGCCTCATTCCACTGCAGTCTGTAACTGCAAATGCCCCCTCCTGCCTGGCAGTTTGCAGCCTGGAGGTCCAAGTCTTCCAAGACTGTAAGCCTGACAGAAAAGAACTACCATGGTAACCAGGAATATGTCATACTGTGACCAGAGCAGATGTGGCAGCACTGAAGAACAGTCAAGAGGAAGCTGGGTCTCAAGTGTAACCGTAAGGTTAAGTCATCTGTCTGAGCCCTTCCCCAAGAACTGTTCAGCCCAATTGCCTTTCCATCACCATCTCAATGCTGACTTGCATTCCACTGCAACATTAAAAACATACACTGTTGTACTGGGTGTCAGTGCCAAGGTTTTGGCAGTGGTGTGGCTGCAGGGGTGGCCCCAGTGAAGAGAGGCCAGGGCTGCCCAGTGCCAGAGACAGCAAGTTCCTGCCGGCTCTGCAACGGACCCAGAATATACCCAGCTGACAACAGCACACAGACCCTGTGCTGACAGGTTTGCACTGTCTTTGGGCTACTGTCAAGGAGTGGAAGAAAGTAAAACAGTCAAGTCTGCAATGGAACAGGATTCACCAGAGACAAAAGAGACAACATATCCCTGTGTTTCTCATTCTAAAAGGTGCAGAAGGCCTCCTCAGCGGAGTTGAACAGTGTCAAAGAGCCAAATACTGCTCTGGCTCAGTATGTTAGCGTCACAGTGTGGTATTCAAGTTCTTTAGCCACGTAAGCCATCTATTCATTCCCTTTCTGTCCCTACCTACAGCAGATGAGGTCATCTTTTTTTCCTTTCTGTCCTGCTGCTAAGTTCTCTAACTGCAGCACAGGAAAGACTTGCAGAAATAAGACGGGTGGCATCCACTTCCTTCTCACGCTCTTTTCCATCCTCCAGAAGGATCAGGCCCCAGAGCTTACTGTGTCTTTCTTCTTTGGTGAGCTCCTCGGGATGTTCTGTAAACCACGCTGAATGTGCTCTGCTTATCCCACCAAGGGGAAGCTGGCGCAGTCCTAGGCGGAGTGCTGCGGCAGTATCGTGGGAAACACGTTACGTATAAAGCAGTTCATTAACTGTACCATAAACCCCACGGGACTACATTCCTACAACTGTGCCATTACAGAAGCATTTCTGACCACTTGCAGAGACATCTTGTAAGACTGGGGAGATGTTTTTAAAACCTGAAAAGAACATTTCATGAAGATATGAAGAGAACTTTCCAAAGCCACTAGCTAGGGAATAGTCTAAGCACCAGCACTGAGTATTGGAAATTTCAGAAGACCGAATCCTTGTATTTCAAATACCCAAAGTCTAATGATCAAACCAAACTCACACCAGTGTTTTAAAAACAAGTCCCTGACACCCCAGTGTACTAGACTTGCAAGAATTTATTAGGGAATTCTGAACACCTGACTAATATTTTTATCTCTGAAAAGTGATATAAATCAGAAACCCCATGTTCCTATTTAACATATCTCAATGACTTCAGATCAAACTTATCCAGTTCATAAAAAAATAATGATTTCTGTAACTAACATCTTTGCACATACTCAACCTGGGCTGTAGAAAGCTACTTCTGTGTAGTCAGTGCCACAATCTCCAACATTAAGATTCAAAAGCTGAAATCTAATTAGCAATTTTGAACAAACTAGACTGAAATCCTGTCCACTGACCATTTGAAATAAAAAAATAATAAAAACATCATCTTTGTAATTTTAAAAATACCTAGGAGGTTGCCAAGAGACTGCAAAATGGCCCTAGTTCTGCTAAGTGTAGACTAAAATTAAGATGCTTTCTTCAGTATCAAGTACTTTGCTAAAAACTGGGGCCTTAAAGATGACCAAGGTCATTATTTTCAGAAAGTTAATTCACAGGCCTTACATAAATTCTGGCTTTGGATGAAGGATATGGGACTTTCAACCTTGTAACATTGCTCTGAGGTATTTTGCATTGAAAGGTGAAATTTTAGAGGATGCTGTCTTTCCTATTATCATCAGACATATCTCTGAAAGCAAAAGCTTTATGCATTTGATATAGTTTTGCAATGAGTTTGAATACCTGTGTAGTTTTTATGCATGAGTAAAATAACCTCAGTATTATTTTTTTTAAAATCAATTATAAAAGACTGCAACTTCAAATCCATGTTTTTAATATAAGATACCATATATCCAAAGTATTTCACAAATATTTCACCAAAATCCACTACAAAATCATAACAAAGACTTTCTGCTATAACTTTTAAAAGAAGAAAAAAATTATGAGTGGGACATATGCTATTCTGGAAGTAAATCCTCTCCTAGTTCTTCATCAGCAAAGTCATCTTCCTCAGTTCTTTTTCTTGCTGCAGTTTTTGGTCTTTCTGCTTGTGGGCCAAGTGGATCTATGTAGGAGGCATCTAGGGTTTAAATAAATACATTTGAAACAGTTACCTCGAAGTAAATTTACCTTTTTTTCAAACATATACAATCAAACACAAGACTGGTTTTAGCATTACACATCTGTAAGGTGTCTTTGAAATGCAGACCTGAAAGAGCATATGAACACTGAAGAAGACACCACGTTCAGAAACTGAGGCACGACATGAGAGCAAAGTACCTGAGTGCTAGTGATAGCTTTTTTTTTTCTTCTTCTTTTTTTAAAATAAATTTCTCTTTATTTTATTACAGTCATTAAGTGAGAAAAAGACTTTGGAAAAGTGCATGAAACAGCAAGACTGATGAGTTGGTTAAGGAAGGGCATTTAGGCAGTACCATATTCCACATGGATTTGGGATTTTAAACCCCTCTGAAAATTCAATCTTAGTGAAGAACTTATGACTGCAGAACCACAAGAATGACTAAAGGATGCAGCAGACAGATATCAAAAATAATACATATTTACATGGGCCATGTTTCTTAATAATTACTTTATAGTGAGCTCTGAACAATGAAGCTAAAGCCATTCTTCACATTTATTTCTTGAGGAAAAAGTTTTCCTAATTGCCTAATTTTACATGCTCTTCCAGTAACTTATTTTTTCCATCTCCCCTCTCCTTGAGGTCCAAGAAAGTGAGAAGGTGTAAGATGTCTACTTGCCTATTTCTTTACTGCAGCTACTTTCATAGGGTTCACTTGTTCCAGGCAAAGCTTTAAGCTTGGCACTCAGTCTTTCCCCTTTGGTACCACCACTATCTAGGGAAAAAAAAAAAGTTGAAGATATAATAGCATTCTGTTATGTTCTGTGAAATCATGATACCAGAACAACATAAATTCTGCTACTATCTGTCAAACAAGATTTGGATGAAACCATCTTTTCATGATGGATATAGTGCTCATTTGTAAGAGTGGTCATTAAAACATAATGGACACTGTGTCCACATATGTGTGTTTTAATTTAAAAAAAAAAAAAAAATACAGCCTTATTTACTTTGGAGTAAACACATTAAAATATTTCTGCTTCAAACGCTGACATTTCCATTGCTTATAAATCACAGTCACATTTTGGAGTTAAAATAAGCATGATAAATATAAACACTGTCACAATGTATATGGACATTTCATATGTCTGTGTGCTTACTAATATATTAGTATGATCCACTTGTTCAACACTGTCAAGGTTAAACACAACATTAACTTTGCTTTTAATGAGAAGAGTATATTTGGCATGTGCTGCCTGCATGGCAGGCAGGCACAGTTCATGTATACAGACCATCCCGGCCCTGCATCTTGCTGTAAACACTGTGCTGGCAGCTCAGTTTGCAGTGGGGCCCCAAGGAATGTGTCGGCTCCAAGGGCTGCCTCGTGCCCAGACAACATCAGATTAACATTCTCTTGCCACAGCAGTATTCCAGACACTTTAAATATTCTGTTTGCCTCTGAATCTCTTTTTCACATTCATGGCAAGCTTTGAATCTCGTCTGCTATAACGAATCTTTATGCAATTTTTTTCTGCTACGAGAAAACGTTTCATGTTTGGTTTGGTATATTTACAAGACAGGACATGCCATGCAGCCAAATACAAGCATACTCATTTACAACACAAAACAAAGCTGTTATTAGAAGTCCTCCATCTGTAAGGAGGAAAAAATCAGTTTCATTCAGCAAACGTTAATTACAAAGTCTGGACTTGGCGACACATTTCCATTGTCTTATTTACTATAAATGTTCTCTTCATAAGTATTGTTACTATTAAAAAAAAAAAAAAACCCAAAAAACCCACACCAACAAACAACAAAATAACTTCCACAAAGATGACAAACCTTTATTTCTCTATAAATACTACTGGAGATTTCAGTTTACTCAGCCCTGAATTGGAAGTCAATGTCTCTGCTCCAACAAAGACCTAATGCATACAGTCACATGTCAAACAGTTAATATGTTTACAAGACACTGATTAAAGCTGAAACTTCAAAGCAAGGAGAATCTATTTTAATGTACGTCACCCTCCCTTGGATCAACTCTCATTGACAGGTTTCATGGAAGAAGTGATGCTTGATGAAGGATTTGAAGAAACTGAAAGAAATCAATGGGTTTGACTGGGGGGGGGCGCTCAACCAAAAGGCCGTGAAATTACAAAAGGGCTGCCTCTTGATTTCAGTGGGCTTTGGACAGGCCTATGCAACAAGGGGGTGAGTGCTGAGCTTCAAAGATGGTGTGGATGAAAACATTTTGAGGACAGTTTAGAGGAGAATACAGAAAGTTTTAACGTGGAGAGAAAGTAGGATAAGAGTAGGCACATAGCGTCGTGAAACAGAAAACAATTTACAAAATAATGAGTAAAGTTGGAAGAAGCAGTAAGGAGATGGAAAGACGGGAATGACACAGTAAAAACTTCACTAGAAGAAGACTGAACTAATCAAAGAAACTCCACAGGTTTAATTGGTTGGTTCCAGAAAGGAAGAACTGGGTTCAAAAGTTTTCAACTGTGAAGGAGGAAAACACATGGGTTTTAGTGATACTACCAGAGGAAGGTGAAAGATTTTATATTAACTAAAAGAAGCAAAGAAAGGATGGTAGACAAGCCAAATACCCAGAAGTTACCTGTACATCTTACTGCCCTAAACCAAACAATTGAAAGGAGCTTTCTTTGGCATCCTAGGACCCTTAAGTTTTATTAGGGCTACATCCAAGAAGGGAATGAAGTGGGAAGTCTGAAATTTGAAGCCAAATTTTCTTCCCTTTTCTCTCCCCATCTAGGGGATGTCCAACCCTTGCAGTACCTAAATCTCACCAACTGCCCCCCTTGCACAGCTCTGAAGTTCCTTAAGTGCCTATTGCTATGACTGAGTTGCCCAAAATGGCCATCCTGATCAGCAAAATGCCAGCAGGATGTTCAGCATGTGACCCTGGTGCCTAAGATCCCCTTTCTGTTTATGAGGCAATAGAGTAAATGGAGCTGTGAGTGCTGTTGCAGTGAGCCAATGTAGCCGTTCACACAAATGTAGCTTCTTAGGCTTCAGACTTGATTCAGTTGCCCAAACACATTATTTAATGTGTTTAATGAACTGAACCAACTCATCAAAGGGTTAGATTAATGCTAGAAATAATGCAAGGGAAGCTGCAAGAAAGAAAAGAAGTGCTGAGAGGGGCTGGACTATTCTTTCCAGAAGCAGCAAGTTCCACAAGCAGCAGTACCTCCCACCTTGACTAAACGCACCCTGGAAAAAGCTATGAAGATTAAGTGTCTGTGGGCACAGTGTCCTCTTAAGCAGTAAGAGTATGTGGATGCCTTACCAGATTAAAGATCTATCTAAACTGGCTTACTGTCCATACAGAAGAACAAGACGCTTAGGGAAGAGCATCGTAAGTAGAGCAAGTATATACAGTAGCTCTCCAAGAATAGTCTCCCAGCCTCCAAGAATTTGTAAATCAAGCATGTGTTTGGGGGAAGGGGCAGCTCTTCATATTTAATAATGGATTAATTGATTTATTCTCCAAGAACTTGTTCAGTCTTCTCTTGAGCCCCGGTGAAATTTTTGCATCCATAAACTTGAGATAAGGAGTTTATTTGCTTTGAACCTACCAAACTAGGCTCACCTCACCACAGAAAGGAGCACCCTGCCCTTTCTGCCCTGCATCGCATCCCCCTCCACATGCTGTCAAGTGGTAGCAGGCTGCGCTGGAACCGGTTACTGATAGGTTTAAAGCTAACCTAATGAAAACTTCTTCTCAAGTGGCTCAAGTAATGCAGCTCACCTTACCTCTATATGACCGTTATATCTACAGCAAGAGTGAAGGGAAGGTTAACATCTCTTCTGGTAGCAGCTCACAGTTAGTTTAAATTAAGCTAATATGCCAAACCATATCAAGTCTCCATGGACTGCACTATGCTCTGTGCATACCTAAAGATGTGGAAGAAAAGCATTTTTCATTTTGAAGTTAATCTGGAAGAGAATAAGAGGTAGTTGACACTATCTACTTTACACCAAAATGTCAGACAGCAGCTCAGGAAGTGAGAGTTCTGGCTTCAACGCCTTCCTTCACCTGAGGGGAGTTCAAACCCACAGTTCCATCTTTTAGGAGTATCCCAGTTACTGAGCCATTTGGGGTAAGGCTTTTCTTGACACTCTGCCGTGGATCTGGCTGCCAATATGGCAGCTATGAAATATTCTGCTGACCATATACCATGATCTGCCAGAAGTTTAAATCTCACCTTGAAATTACTTCTTGTAGTTCTGTTTGCAGATAAATCAACTGTACATTTTTATTCAGTATATATACATACATAATTTTGTGAATGTTAAGGAATACAGGTTTGCAATGTAGACTTCAGGATTTTGGTATCCTACAGTGAACAGAACTTCAGGGGAGGAATTTTTAAGTGTTTCTGTATTTCCTACTTAGCAAGACATCTCTGTGTATATCACTTCAACCCATAAAAACCATAATATTTATTTTTTAAAGGAATCTCACTAGTTGCATTTACAGCGAAGAGACTATTGTAATAGAAATTCCTCCAGTATCACAAAGGACATAAAATAGAATTTTTAGTACCATTTTACTCATCAGGAAGATATCAAAGGGTAAGGTTGTTTGGTAATCTACATCCTCTGTAAAATGTTTATGTAACGAAGTGCATAGTGGGCTAATGTGTTTACAGATACACTGAATTCATAATGGGTTTAAATGCAGCTCTGTGTATCTTTCATATTTGGGATGAAGACATCATCTTTGGATAAGAGAGGGCTTTGGTTTGGTTTGACCAAAGAGAACAATAAATTCAGCACAGATGGCAGAATATAGTATTAAAACTGAGAAACAGCATGGGAAGCAGATGCAATTTTAAACTCCATTGCAGTTCATTTTGATTTGAAATTCTGTTGAATTGAAATTGTTTATGGTGTGTCAATTCGGCTACGCCTCAGGTGAGTTCAGACGCAGAAAACAGATTAAGATGTTTTCTTCACACAGTTATTTTCCCTGTATGTTTATTTAAAAAAAAATTATTTCCCCGCCAGCCAATGGAACCATCCCACAACAAATTGTAATTAATGGGGCATCAACAGGCACACAAAGCCTAGAAAAGTGATTTTGAAGTCCTGGCTGCAGGGTAACAAGAGAATCTCTTGCCTTTATCACAGTCAATATTATTTGGGATGCTTATAGCCCAAACATCTATAATGTACGTCCATATTATATGAGATCTGTCTAGGCTGGTAAAGGGTGTTTGAATATGGGATGTTTGTTTAGGATGGACAAACCCACTTCTCCACTGACATCATCACAGGTGAAATGAAAAGGGAAAAGGCACCTGAATTATTCTCGTGCGGTTTCCTTCCCCAATTCATCTTGGCAGGCTTAGGTAACAAGGACGATGCAAAGTGCTCAGCCTTTCATCTCTGAATCCAACACTGCTTCTCTGGGCTCCTGTCCGAGACTGCAGGGCTCCTCTCATCCAGGACAAAACCCCCCATTCAGAGAGCAGGGCAAACGCGGAGACCAAGCACATACTGCTGTGGTAATGTATTCCTTAAAGTCACACTTT
The DNA here is from genome assembly GCF_018691265.1 of Tyto alba. Taxonomy (NCBI): domain Eukaryota; kingdom Metazoa; phylum Chordata; class Aves; order Strigiformes; family Tytonidae; genus Tyto; species Tyto alba. Next base: position 19,568,568 of record NW_024881282.1, on the reverse strand, counting down.
CCCTTATCTATGAAAGGCCTTATGCTATTAAACAGGAAAAATCTCTTAGGGTAGTAAAAACCAGCGTGTCCTAACTTCCAAACTCTGGATGTTACTATCACATCTCTGCAAAGCACAAAAAAGTGAGTATGAAAACAAGAAAAGATTATTGGCAAGGAAATCTTTGAGAACTGCTTAAACTCAGATGTACTGTTAGCTTCCTCCAGGGTTCCGTGTTTTGGTGTTTTTTTTTTTTCTTTTTCCATTCTCCTTTTTTAAATTAAAAAGAAGAATCTTAAGGGAGTGTACCAATGTCATCTGCTTCCAGCATGAATCAAAAAGATTGAAAATCATCAATCTGATAATTGTAGGAAGAAAATTTCAGTTTTTATAGTAAGAGTCAACAAATGTGTTCAATTTTGGGTAAGCATTTTAGATTTAATGCTTATGCTTCTCACAAGAAAAGAGCAAACTCTAACTGACACTGATGTAGATGCCAGTTTTCTTGGTCTCACTTTTTCCACTCTGTCTACTATCCATGCATACACTAATCATATTCTTCAAAATATGCTTTGGTGCATCTCATGCACCTTCTGTTTTAATTTATATTGGCAAAGTAGTAGGTATCCTATGAAGTACATGCCCTGCCAACTTAGTTCTCTTTCCTCTTAAGCTTCCTCTTTAAAAGCAATTTTAGATCATGTTTCCTAAGACAAGGAAGCCTGAATTATTAATACTAATATGAATTACTATAGAGGGACAAAATACTTTGGAAAAAATAAAATCTGGTAAGAATGCCAGCAAGTATGGGGACAGTGAGCTGGCAGGAGGAAAGAAATAAAACATGCATCATACCTAAAATATCTGGAATGCATACACACATCATTTAGCTAGTAAGTACTTTAATTTAGCCAGTAAGTACTGAACTAAAGAGGGTTCCATGCTTCACTGGGTTCAGTAATGATAGCAAATCCCTCATACAGTGTAAGAAAATGATCACTTTTGGTCTTGGCAATACCACTGGAAAAGACTAATCTTAAAATGTATGCAAATGTTTCTTTTTTTTTATTTAAGCTATAAATTTATCAAAAGTGTACTAAGATTCTGAAATATAAACATGGGTTATTTTATTTCATATGTATCTTCACACAGTCCATGTACAGAAATTTATTCAACTGCAAAATACAGATTCATAACCCAGGTGAATAATGCCAAACATTGGACAAAATTGGTCTTCAGGTTTCTCTCAGTCATCCTCAGTAAAAGGCAGACAAATTACAACATAGTCTTTATCATCTGTTGCTGTGAGTGTGCAGTTTCTTCACTGATAAGGTTCCCCAGAGTCAACATTACTACTTTAAAAATGCATAATGCCTTTGACTCCTAAAAATATATATAAGTAGTACATCTCACCATAACTTCTTTTAGGAATCCCAGTAGAAAACTAATTCCAGGCTCAATACAGGACCTCCTTTGTACCTCTGCTTGTTTGCTGAGTCATTTCCAGAAAGGTTGGCTCTTTGGCACTGAATTTGTTTAACGGAGACTTCTCAAACATGCTTTTATACAGACTTGTTCCCAATTTTTTTTTTTTCACTCTTTCATGAATTTGACATAGTATCTTGAGCAACAACCTAAGAATTATTGATAGGACGAATTCTATGTCAATTCTGACCCTGCTTTATCCTCTTATCCTCTTTATGTTAGCATCTTAAATGTCTGCATTTGCTCTTGTCCCATTATTCTGGTTATGGGGGGAAAGAGTAATGCCTTGGAATTACCAGAGCTTACAGTCGAAGTTCCTCATGTGTTCAACTTCTGAGGGGAGGGGAAGGGATTTTTTTTTTTTTTTAATTTTTAAAAAAGACAACTTTCCATAGATACTTCTGTCTTTAAAAGAATCATTGACAACATGGTAGTTTGAGGGATTAATGTTGTCTTAGCATCTTTCCAGCTTGATCACGATTTATATCCTCTTTTGCTAAATTATTGACTCGCTCTCTCCTGATAACATAACCCCTTTTTCACTAATGAGAGTCAGGACAATTACAAAATGTAGCTGTAAGAAAAGAGACCCTTTGTGCCATTTGCCTACATGCCTGATGCGACATTCTGCACAGCTGTAACCCTTGCCTGTTACCAATGCTGCTCTTCATTACTATTTATTATAAGCCAAAGCAGATCTCCACTTTATGACAGAAAAAAGATCCTGACGCTGTTTCACGCCGCTGTTTTGCTGGCACCTCCAGCTGCCTGCCTGTCTTATGTAACAAAGGAGAGTACAGAAAGGTTTCCATCCCTCTCTGTTACCAAAATAAGGAATTTCACCCCAAGAATTACTTTGGCCTGATGCCCAGAACAGGTAAAATTCAATCCTAGGTGAATGGTAGTTTTTTATCAAGAAATGATTTAAAGGCCTCTCTAGTGAAACTACTGAGCAGAAAAAGGAATGAGGTATCTCTCAAGCACCCAACACTCATTCTTAACCCTTACAGAACCCAGGAGAGCAGTCTTCATAAATGTAACAGCATTCTAAGGTCATCTTAAGATTACACTAGTAATTTCCATGACTTTTCAAGACCCTACATAATTGGTTAAATGTAGTAAAGCATCTGCTCTGTAGGTAGAGAAAGAAAATTACCAAAGAAGAAGAAAAAAAAAAATCCATAAATTATTTCTCTGTAAAAGGAAGGGAAGAGAGGCAAGAATTTGTAGGGGATCTATTTTTATGAGTCCCACCAATATTAAGATAAACCAAAAGCAGAATACAAAGAAATAATTTATTTTCTGAGTCAAAATAGGGATTTTTTTTCCAGGTGGCTGAAGGAACCTGAGGTCTGCTAGTTTCCTTAGAGCAGCAGCAGGGAACTGTTAGGTTTAACATTACTAACTTTTCATGGATTTAATAATGGGAGGGAAAAATCATTAACTCTGCAATATGCAGACTACCTAGTGCAGAAAAGACAAAGCAGGCCAGCTTCCAGACTTTGCTAGAGTTTTATATTAATGAAAGTCAGCATTGTAAATCTATAGGAGCAGAGAGACTTACTAGTCAGAGAGCAAGCTTCAACTTCTCTAGTACTTCAACTCTGCTATACTAGGAAAAAGGGAAGAAGGAGTTCAAAGATAATACAGATGTCTTCTCCGTATTAGGGAACTGGTTGCACAAAATAGCCTCTTGAACTTGTAACAAACACCTAATGCAATAGACTAGATAGTGAGCACAAAATTCCATTTCCTCCATGTTAAATAAAGACATAATTAATTGCTTTTTTCATGGCTTACATGTTCTGTTTTGTTATAATAAACAATTCCTTACAGTAAATATTCCAAAGTTAATGGGATAAAAATGTTCAAGTCCACAGTACTGAAAACAAGTAGAGATTTAGCTTTAGGAATACACTGAGATCAGTATATAAAGCACAAATCTTAAACCAAATCCATGCTACTATACTGGTTGAAGTTTCATACAGCAATGAGATAATCAAAAAGTATGAAACAAAATTTGTGTGCATTTCAGAATGTAAGGAGGTTTTACAAACACTTTAAGAAAAACTATTTTCTTTAGGATCCTGACAAGTCTGATATGTAAGCAGAGGTATTAAGTACTTACCACCACCAGTGTTTCCTTCTCTGCGGCTACGTGCACTGCCATCTCTGCCAGATTTAATGCGCTGGAGAACAGTGAAAAAGGTTTGAAAAAAAACAGAACAAAACCCCCATTTAGTAATATACATTAGAGATAATTATTGAAAACTCAACTTAGCTTATTAATAAAAGAGTAGGAGAACATTAAACTAGGCGTGCTATACTTGAATAAACCTTGTTTTCTCAATGCACAAAATTGTCCTTAAAATCAGTGTTAAATCCAATGTTTACATAAAATGAGTTCTATGAAATTCAAGCAGAATATAACAACAAATTATTTTTCTTCAGATAAAATTTATACAAGGAATGTGTATAAAAATAGGTCAGATGTACCTTTGTAGAGTTCAGCTGAAAAAACAGGCAACATAGCCCTCCTTGCAAGATTTCAAAGTAGCCTCTGCCTATCAACGTCTTGTAAATCCCACAAGCGTTTTATTATTGTAAAGATTCAAGGGGGGAGAAGTCAGGAATCTATAAAAAGAACTATTTATCCCATAGATCTTAAATTTTGAATACTTGGCACAGCACTGTACTTCACAGCAAAATTTAATTGGCTGTTGAGTGTTAAATGCAAGATAAAGGTGAAGGTAAATACTTTAAAAGCTGTGTTTAAAAAGTCAGCTCTCTTGCACAGAGGAAGGTACCATAAACATCTTCCAGCTGTGTTTTTTTGTGTGTTATTTGAAAACTTTAACAGTTTATGAAAGCAATACTTCTGTATCATGTAGTAGACTTGGCTTCTTCTGGCAAAACACAAAATTTCTCATGCATGTATCTTGTCAATTACAAGGAGGTACATGTCAGTGAGGGACTTTTTGATGGGTAGGTACAAAAACTTGGTGTTTACAGCACTCAGCTATTAATAAAGTAATCTCTGCATCTTATTTCAAAATATGAATTCAGGATTAAAACACATGTGCACTCTACCTAACCATGTATTCAGGTCAATTACTGTAGCTTCTTCATTCATGCTCCACCAGAAAAATATCACAGAGTCTGGCAAAGTTGGAAAGACACAGAAGTGAAAGAACTTTCAAGATTCATGCCAACAGAAAAAGGAAGAACCCTTAAATAAGAACTCACGGGAGTCAGACAGGAAAGCAGTGAGCCTAATGTGAAACCAGGAATGGTCTTGGAGCAATCCAATCCGGGACCAGAATTTCTCATACTTTTTATTTATTTTGGGAAATCCTCAAGTCTAAAATATGTTCTCTGAATTTTGGATTAAATATCCTATTCACAGTCCAGTGAAGTAGCATATATCAATCCTTCAGGAAGCATGTTCAGACTCTCCAAATGTTGAATGACTGACAACAAATCTGCCAGTGGAAGCTCAGCTTCTGTCTGCCAGAGGGAAGTGGTCCCTATATGATAGTGCCCTCATGGCATTTACGTCCTAGTACTTCACTCCCAAAATATTATAGAAGTACTACAACTTAAGCATATGACTAATTCCTGTAAAGTTCCAAGTGAGTAGTTTATAAGTCATCCCATACTAAAAGCAGACATTTAAAATAGGTCCAATGATTTCCACCCTAAAAATGCCTATTTCTCTCCCATGACTGCTAAAGACATTTAGGATGATTAGTCCAGATGTAGATGCCTGAAGGTAAAGGCAGCAAGTCCCCCCAGTGTTTGCACCTATCATCACTGCTTCACACCACACCCAATCAGCCCTTCATTTTCAGTCATTAAGCTCACTTAACGGAAATAAATAGTAATGTGTATATACATCAGTGCCAAGAAGGTTGTGTGAACTTTTACACTATTACCTGTCTTTTTTAAACTGAAACATGAAAAAGGAAGATTAATGCAGTAAAAAAAAAAAAAATAAAAAAATCAAAACATATGAAGGTTACAGTAAAAATCAAAAATCCAATGCTGTGAGAGGCAGGGAGAAAAATTTCTACAGGGAGTGAACCCCACAGATGTTCCTAGATTCCTGGCTGGAAGTATTTAACAACTTGTCCATATTTGAGAACTGAGTGCAATAAGTACTTCAGAATATTTATTTTGGTATAAACTCCATGTGGATATACTTACTCTGGAAAAACAATGCCAGAATAGCAAATTTTGATAAATTTCTACAGGAAGACAAAGTCTGTGTGCAGACTTTGAAATGTAGGTATATTACTCTAGCATTTATGTATTTTCTCTTTACTGGGTGCAACTGAGAAATCGCAGGTTAGTCTGAAATTGGGAGCAGGAATTGAAGTATATCTGGTATTGCTAACTGAAAGCAGCATTCCTGTTGGAAACTTAGGTGGTGAAATATTAAAATTTGGTAATTTTAGAACTTGAAAGTATAGTTTATGACTGTATGCTCATGGATGACAGAAGGAATTTCATAGGACAAAAATACCTAGTAATTTCCAACGCCAGATGGTAGACATAAGACAACCCCCCCACACCCACACACACAAACTAACCAAGCAAACAAAAAAAATCCCCCAAACCAGGGGATGAGAACCCAGATGTCATAACAATATCAAAAAGGAACTGCAGGGCTATTGTCTGCAAGACAGAATTGATGTTGAGATTCTGTCACAGAAAGATACTCAACTTCTAATACAGGACAGCAGCATACTAAATCACAGTGCATTCTGTAACAGCTATCTTTTCTTAGAGTCTTTGTTCCTTAAAAATCAACACCATCATAGATGTAAAGAAAACTGGGCTGAGTGGGTTTTTTGCAGGGCAGAAAAAAGTTGTTCCTTTCCTTGAGGAGATACTGAAGTTGGGAGATTTCACAGTGTGGCAGACAAGAGAGCCACATGAGGGAGATGGGAGCATGTGCCACCATGACAAGGAGCAGCAAGAAAGAACAGAAAGCAACTGACCAGGCTTCAGAGGTTCTGAAAAGAATGTACTAGGAACTGCAGGGGCGGAATTTTGCTGCCATTCAGAAACTCACTGTGCTAACTCAGGCTGGAAGCATGGGATGAAGTTGACAGAGCTGACTAGAAAGCTGTTTTATTTCTATTGTTGGTGGTGGTTTTGAGGGGGCAGGGGGCCAGGGGTTTGTTTGGGGTTTAGTTTTATTAAACCTAGTGCATTTCATTTTTCTCTGTTTAAAAGAAAATGGTTTAGTTTAAATTACAATGAAATCAGGTTTATTTGAATTTAAAAGCCTATTTTCTTTTCTGGGCAAACAGGAAATTAGGCAGATCTACCTTAAAGCTTCGACTAATTAGAAGTGCCATCATAGATAACTTATTCTCCCCTCTACTCCGCTCTCATGAGACTCCACCTGGAGTACCACATCCAGATCTGGCGTCCCCACTACAAGACAGACACGGCCCTGTTGAAGTGGGTCCAGAGGAGGGCCACTAAATTGATCCGGGGGCTGGAACACCTCTCCTATGAAGAAAGGCTGAGACAGCTGGGGTTGTTTAGCCTGGAGAAGAGAATGTTCTGGGGAGACCGTACTGTGGCCTTTCAATACTTAAAGGGGGCTTGTAAGAAAGGTGGGAACAGACTTTTTACCAAGGTCTGTAGTGGTAAGACAAGGGGCAACAGTTTTAAAACCCTTTAAAAGAGGATAGGCTTACATTGGACGTAAGAAAAAAAAAAATCTCACAAAGAGGGTGGTGAGACGCAACATCAGGTTGCCCAGAGAAGCTGTAGATGTCCCATCACTGGAAGTGTTCAAGGTCAGGTTGGACAGGGCTTTGAACAACCTGATCCAGTGAAAGATGTCCCTGTCCATGATAGGCAGGTAGACTAGATGATCTTTAAAGGTCCCTTCCAGCCCAAACCATTCTATGATTCTGCTCTGCAAGGTTAGTTTTGTGACAGGAGAGAGTCACCAGACTCTTAAACAGGAATACTGAAATATAATATACAGTGAGCTTTCCATGTCATGGCTGAATTACGATCACTATTAAAGTCTGAAGAGTCTAAACCAACTATGCAATAACTCATGCTACCATGCATCTGTACTGGATTCCATTGATATCTGTTATTCAGGTACTCCTCAATGAAGTCCTTTAACACAATGTAGTCAGAATGAAAAAAACCAAAGTAATTTAAACATAATTTCTGTGCTACTAAAATCTTAGCAATAATTTAATCTTTTAAATATTTACTGGTAGCTTTTTCCTCCCAGAAAGTACAGAAATATGTTCAGGAAAACTGCTGCTTCCAACATGGAATAAACAGGAAGAGATGTGACAATTTTTTTTTTTTTCACATATTCAAACATTAACTTTCTTAAAGTAAAAAAGTATTCTGTTCAACATTTGCAGATCTATGATATAAAATTAACACCTTCAGTGTAAAAAATGCTGGAATTATATGCAAGGAAATAGATAAACTCTCCATTTCAAAGGACAGTCCCCCACCCTCCCTATCACCAACTATAAAATAATCCAGTTTTAACTGGCTTAATCTCTGATTTCCCAAGTAAAGTACTGAGTTATTGGAAGTTATTGCAAAGAACTAGGTACATCACCAACACTGAATGGATATTCCCTAGAAAACAAACAAAGCCTGTTTAACACACTTCAGAGAGATAATTGTGAGTTTTGCAGAATGGGAACCTTATATCTGGTTATCTGTTCTAGTTACTGATACCATTATGGGAGAGACATGGAGGAATATTAGCCCCACTACATTTGTGGACTGCTTTCTTTTGTCCATTTTTCCAAGTGCTTTCAATTTTGTATTTACTGAAAATCCAGACCAGTATATTTAAACTAGCCCCACCCCCCATAAGGTTGTAGCATAAATTTGGAATCCTTTGATCAGTGTTTCCCTTTGTGAATTCTATTTTTAAAACACCCTAGTGTGTATGTGCATACTCAGACTCTCTGGAATTGAAGTAACTAAGGATGCATTTTACACATTACCTGACATCAAAAGGGAGCCAGTAAGTGTTACCAGGAGCAGAGTAAATTAGGTAAGACTTAAGGTGTCCTAATGTGACTATGTAGCTTTGAGGCAATTCCTGGACAGGAAGGGAAAGCTTCAACATTTTGTGGCTCAACAGTATGGATAATGTTTTCCAAACAGGAAGCTCATTTTAATTTTAAAATCTTACTTTATCACAGAAATAGCAAGAAAACAATGCATGCATGTGCACACACACGTATGCTCAACTCCTCTGAACAGAACACAAGTTATTCACAGCCTGTAGCTTTCCCATTAAATTTTTTTTTCCATTTAAAAATTGGCACTAACATGAAAAATTTACTTCTACCTATATAATCTGTCAATGTTAAAGCTTTCTGTATAGCAAAAAGGAGTTCTACTACATGGACAAATTCTTAGTCTCCCCTTCTGTCCCTACAGTTGCATCATTACTTGGCTCATAAATATACTTTCTGCAGTCTGGCAAATAAGTAGGAAAGACAACATTCCAGAGACATTGAATTATGTGGGTGGCTCCAGCATTCGCATCGCATCTATATAACCCATATTTCACTAGTATTAAAATCACAGAAAATCTGGTGCTTAAAGACCAGACAGATACAAGGCTGATCGGTAATTTAAACTAAAACCCCAAAAACCACAAAACACAAGCCTCTCTAAACCAGGAAATTAATACACAGTTTATCTTGAAGTATCATAAACACTATTTTGCCTTCATCTATGTACTCAGCGATACTGTAAAATCACAGAAACAAACAAGCTTACCTGTTCTCTTATTTCTTTTAATTTTTCTACTTTCTTGAGCTTTGTCATATATTCCTGGACTTCTTTCAGCCCCATATCTGTGCAGAGACGAACTAAAAATCGGAGGCCTAATTGAAAAGTAGAACATTGTTAAAAAAAAGGCTTACAAGCAGGTCAAACTACAACTGCAGCCTAACAGAACTGGACATACAAATTGGCAAAAAACAACGCAAATAACTGAACACAAGGTGACTCTGTGCAAGTTGTGATACTCTGCAAATAATTCAACATTTTCTGTGAGTCTATATCCACGAGCAGTACAAATACCATTTATGTATGTAGAAGGCACATGACATACTATCTCATCTGGCTCAGAACTCTTGACATTTTCAAAATAGTTTGGAAACTATAAAGCATAATGATACCAAGTTATTACCAAGGAGCCACTATCAATAGCATTTTTCTGAAAACAACTTTACAAATGCAGAACGAATCAGAACAGCTTGTTTTTTCTGTTGCTGTGGTTGATTTTTTTAAAGATTACTATTTATAGAATTAAAAAAAAAAACAAACAAGACATGAAGATTGACTATAACTGTATGATAGAATCAAAAGAACCCCTGAAAACAGTCTCCTGAGACACTATACCAAACTCCAAAAACAGTTTCTGCTCCTATGTGTTTGTCAACACCCTTTTGAAAGAACGGCCTCTGAAGCAGAAACAAGCACATGATCCATTACGCTCCTGACTGCTTTTACAAATACATTACTTTCATTTTGTGAGAAGTTAGTTTTCTGCTGGTTTAGGGAGCTGAACGTGTTCACTGAGGGAACAGACAAGCAGCAGATTGAGGATAGGGAAGATGGTTGGAAGCACATGGCCACAGAGGGATGAGTGAAGAACCATTGTTTCAGCAGCAGAAAACTTTTAATTCGGTTAAATTGTCTTGTCTAACTCCTGCCTCCATTTTATAATTTGTAGAAACTACATACAGAAAAATAATAGCATTCTAAAAGGTTTACTAAATACCCTACCCCTCTGAAATATGTGTGACCAATATGAACATGACATTTTGCTTCTAACTTTGAGGAGTCATACTACTGAATTTCTCTGGTACAACAGAGCTGTATCATTCCTCCTAAAAAAAGCAGTAAGTTTGCTAAAGCAGAACGATACAATTTTATTTTAAAATACAGCGAATGTTCTTCCCACATAGTATTTAAAAGAGCAGGCTTGTCAGTGACAACCTCATCTTTTGGAATTAGTGAGAAACAGTGTGGGATGTAAGAGGATGTTTTCACAACTGGTGACAACCCCTATTTTCTACAGGGCTTTTTCATTTAGAGTACAGGTGTGAGTGACTCTGCAAAAAGTCTTAACTCTTCAAACGTATGTTTCCTGTAGGTTAGTTTAAAATTCTCTATGGATTTTCCAGAGACTGGTTCATCCACTAACAAAATCTCACCCTCTACATCCTTTTGGAAGGCCTGGCTTGGGTAAAACTTAACAGTAAGATTTTCTCATATCTATAAACTCACAGCAGGAGTTTCAACTAGCAGGGACTAGAGGTAAAAATACATATATTTTATCATAAGAAAGATTAAATAAGTTACATAGTTGTAAAATTTAGGAAACATGTATGAGGAAGAACTCAACCAATCCACTACAGTTAAAGTTACCCTAGTATTTCTTAAATCACGCTTTAGTGTTGTGACAGAAGACGTGCAGCATTAGCATGCATAAAAGTGTTAGTTCATTAAAATATTTTCATATGAAAAATACTTATATCATAGCACTACTAACACACATATTCAATGTAACAAAGTTTCCTTGGATGGTTGTACCATCCAATGAACTTACATTCAACATTCTCTGGGAATTTTCTGTGAATGACTTTGTATTTCTCTAGAGCTTTCTGGTAGTTACCTGCAAACAAAACAAACATCTCCTATCCACATATCCAAACATAAAAAAGAGTATCTGATGAGAAATTGATACAGTTTAACATCACTTCATCTTTTCAGTTTGAGTACATGATTTAATATTGTAAAGACCAGATTTGAGAAAACCAAGCTTAACATTCTTTGATTACTGATAGTAAAAATTAAGAGCATCTGAAAACAGTCTAAATTGCTCTGTAAGTAACACCGTTAATGAAAAGGAGCTTCCCAATTTTGCCCTTTTCTGTCCTACCTCTAGCACTCTGCTGTTCCATGACACATCTATTAGACAAGCTGCTATCAAGCATACCACGGCTTATCTGAGGCTGAAAATGTATGGATTGGTCAAACGGAAACGTGTAACAGCTGAGCTTTGCCTGTCCTTCCTTCCATCAGAATACTAACTGCACGTCTCTCCTTTGCCCAGACCTGGTAGCAAAGTAATTATTCTTTAAGACTTTTGCTTTCAATTTTGGTTCAGCTTGATTATTATGGAATGGACAGGTAGACCCTGTAAATCTAAAACCTCATATCCATAAAGTATTTGACAAAGAAGTTTGTCAAGATATCACTATTTTTATTTTCCTAGCACAAGGCAGAGATCAAACTGACCTGCTATGTGTTAACACCACAATCTGGAAATTTTTGCCAACAAATCATAAGTGATCTAAAAAGCAGCCCAAACCATTGTGTTCCTTTGCTGGGAAAACAGTTAATCTGTCTGGTTTTGTGTGGTGCTGACTGCTCTGAATTCACTGACTTCCCTAGACCCTGTTCCTTTCCTCAATGTTGTATTAAATAGCTGAGCAGAGTGAGAAAATGCACTTATTATGGAAGTCTGTTCTGCAAAATTCTAAAGAGGCATAAAAGAGAGTGGCAAAATGGGACTGCAAGAAAGAATAGTATCATTTACATCAGCCAGTGTCTTGAATGCATTTCAGGTAATGAAAAAACCCAGAAAGACTAGTCTCTTTCTGTTTTGCTTCCTGGCGTATTATATTCCCAGTAAGAAAATACCCATTGAGACTGTCTTTTGTTTGTGTAATGTAAATACTATTTTACTATCGAAAAGTTATACCTGCTGTTGAAAAGGAATGGGAATTAAGCAACTTTAAAATCTAATTACTTATGTTAGATCGGATGGTAGTATAATTACATAATAAAACCCTTCTACCAGATCATTTATGCTATACTGTCTTTATTTTACTTGTTTAACTGCACAAGGAGTGTTTCATGCATAAGTCAGTGCAGGCACACTTCCTGGACTTAAAAGTCATGTTTTATTACACACACACAGAAAATTCATAACAAAATAATATGTAACTGAACTTTCAAACCAACATTAGGACCAGTATTCACGTAAGACAGAAAAGATCAAAAGAAAAAAAAAATCAAAACATCAATCAAAAAACCCCAAATCATAGAATCATGGAATGGTTTGGGGTGGAAGGGACTTTTGAAGATCATCTAGTTCCAGCTCCCCTGCCATGGTCAGGGACATCTTTCACTAGACCAGGCTGCTCAAAGCCCTGTCCAACCTGGCCTTGAACACTTCCAATGATGATCCACAACTTTTCTGGGCAACCTGTTCCAGTGCCTCACCACACCCACGATAAAAAATTTCTTCCTTATGTCCAATGTAAGTCTACCCTCTTTCAGTTTAAAACTGTTGCCCCTTGTCTTATCACTACAGGCCCTGGTAAAAAGTCCTTCTCCATCTTTCTCGTAAACACCCCTCATACATTCTCCAGGCTTCTCTTCTCCAGGCTGAACAACCCCAACTAATTACAAGAAATGTTACAAACCTACAACCAATTACAAAAAAAGTTACAGAACTTACCGCTTCTCCTGTAGCAACTGGCAACCATCAGCTGCCACTTCACTTGTGTCGGTCTGCATATAAATAAAATAAAATTATGAACACTGCCAAACAATGAGTAAGCGAAATAATCTGCATAGCATTGGTGAAGACCTACTATTAAACTACTCTTAAAATTTTTCACCTTGCATATTACCTTCCTAGGAAGAATTTAGCCTGCTCACTTCAAACACAGTCTACCCTTGCATTATGCTTTTGTGTTCAGGCCCCAATGTCATTTGTAGTCCTATGTTGTAGTCTCTCCTCTGCTCATAATTCTGTGCACCAGACACAATTAGTAGACCTGACATGTGAACCACTAATCTTTGTTTGAGGTACAGAACCATGAAATGAGGGAGGAGAAAATGCTAAACTGTATTCTGAGGAAGGGACCAGTAGGGTCCCACACGCGCCCAAGGGATCCCTGCCAGGAAGCACATTCCCCACTTACAGCTTCAACCCGGTTTCTCCTCTGTGACACCTCCTTGGTGCCCTAGCTACTACCTGTCCTTCTCTTTCACATAATGGTGATAGCTATGGTCAGAGAAAATATCTGAGATGTTTGAGAATGTACAACAAAACTGCTTGTGTCTTCATTCTTATCAAGATAATGTGAAAATTAGGAAATTTTCATGTCAACAGTGTAAGAATGTTCTATAAACTAAAGCACTTTTCACATGTGGCTTACAATTCAACAGCAGCATATCCCAAAGGCACTATATGCTAACATTTTCAGAATAGTTTAGTACTTATTCTCTTCAGTTTTTCCCTCCAGTCATACACAGGACATTTTGCGTTTTTAACTCTAAATAATCTGTTTGCTTGGTAGTTGCCAAACAAGCTTATGAAAGATAGCTGCTTCACCTTTTTCAGTTTCAGCTGAATATGTCTCCTGCAAACAATAAAGGCAGCCAAACAGAAACCATAATAAAGCTTATTACAGTTCAGTATGAAAATTCTAGAGAGACTAATTGTCAGCATCCAGCACTAGCTGCACAACTCTTTTTATTGGTGATAGATTTGTGCACGCTGGTAAAATGTGAAATAATGAAAAACCGTTTCTCAGTTGTCTAACATGTTATCTTAGAATGCAATTTAAAATGTAATTATTATGATTAAAACACTGAATACACTAAACTACATTAAACTAAAAAATGCTGGTCAGAGTTAAAATGAAGTTATAATTTTAAAATGTAGATTTCTTTACAATTAGTAGCAATTTATAACCCAACATTCATATTTATCAGTTAGCATATCTAGATTCTATTTTTAATACCAAATAAACACTGAAATATCCATGTTCTGTTATCTACTATTAACAATCTCATCCCAAAGAGAAATAATTTCTCTGTATTACAAATAGATTATAGTTACAAATAGCAATGAAGAATTTCATTTTTCAGTATTTTACAATCCATGTACTTCATGTTTCATGCCTGGACTAAGTGTAACATGAAGCATAAAATATTTAGATCTTTGCCAAAACAAGATTGTGAAATAAATCTTTTTAGTTTCAGCTGTTTATTTCTAAAGTTACTAAGAAGGCCATGAACACCAGCATATGCAATCTCTTAGTTTGACTAAAATATAACTTTTTTAAGTGGCCAGTATTTATAGTGAAAATAACGCTGGCAAACATGTGAACTGTGATTTCTGTTAACTGCCTCCTGTGTATTTTTATCTAAACTACATCTCTATTTCTTTATAATTATACCACAATTTGGGTGGTCTACGTTTTTCCATTTATTTTTGTTTCAGTTTTTAATCCTTATTTAAAACTTGGATTTTCTCTTCTATAATTAATGTCTACTCAAACTCAAGCTCTTTCAAAAACAGAATTAGTATTTTTTTACAACCTATTCACAGGATAATCTTGCCTTGAATAATGTATAGATTTTTGTTCACACACTATCTTGTTCATGCACATCATTCAGATTCACAGAACAAAAAGAATGTCAAATTTTTGGATCATTACTAGACAAGCAATAACTGTGTTTTGTTTAGCCTGACTTTTGACAGGTTTCCCAAACCACAACACAGAGAAATTCACATTTGTTGGAGTAAACTTTAGTTGCATTAATTTTAGTTGGTGTATTAACAAAAAATTCTTCAGAAACATACCAATATTTGTTTCCACATAATAAGACCGTATGCATAACTTTTTAGAATTGTTTGAACTCTCAGTAACAAATTTAAATTTGACCAAATTTTTGTCTATTAAGCATTTGTCTGGTAAGCTCCCTTTCTGATCCAAAATAAAATATATGGCCTATATATTGTAAGTGAATCATATTCTGCTAAAGGACGATTTCAGCAATTAAGTTGCAGAACTGAATTCACTCTATTTCAAGTATCTCTATCAGGAGCAACAAAATCTGTCAACTTATTTTTGCTGACCATTGCTAATTCTGCATGGCACATTTTTGTTTACTTCTATACGTTATTTGTAATATTATTTTTTATGGAAGTTATGTGAAAAGTGTAAATGCAGCAAGAACTGCTAAAAGATGCATCTATCTAAACCATCAAATCCCCACCACATGATAAAATAATATAAAGGAAGTATTTCACATAAAGCCACAGCGAAGAAAGTCTTGGTGGCTTAGGAGAGCTGCTCCCCAATACAGAGCTGTGTTTAATGGCAGAGGATAGAAAAAAAAGAGATTATAATACTCATTACTTTTTTGCTTCAGTATTCACTTCTTCACTGGCAAGCACTCCGGCCACATCACCCAAGCAAGACACAGAAAGCAAAGGCAGGGACTGAGAGAACAAAGAACTGCCCACTGCAGAAGAAAATCAGATTTGAGACCATCTAATGCACCTGAAGGTGCACAAGTCCATAGGACCCAATGAGATGCATCTGTGGGTCCTCAGGCAACTGGCAGATGAAGTGGCTAAGCCACTATCCATCATACTTGAGAAGTTGTGGCAGTCCAGTGAAGTTCCCACTGACTGAAAAAGGGGAAACATAACCCCCATTTCTAAAAAGGGAAAAAAAGAAGGCCCAGGGAACTACAGGCCAGTTGCCTTCACCTGTTTCCAGCAAGATCATGGAGCAGATCCTCCTGGAAACTATGCTAGGGCACACGGAGAACAAGGAGGTGATGAGTGACAGCCAACATGGCTTCACTGAGGGCAAACTGTGCCTGACAAATTTGGTGGACTTCTACGACAAGATTACAGTGTTTGTGGATAAGGGAAGAGCAAATGATGTCATCTACCTGGGCTTGTGCAACATATTTGACATTGTCTCTCACGACATCCTTGTTTCTAAATTGGAGAGACGTGGATTTGACGGATGGACCACTTGGCTGGATGCTCGCACTCTAACAGTTGCGGTCAACAGCTCGATGTCCAAGCAGAGACCAGTGACGAGTGGCGTTCCTCACGGGCAGGTATCGGGACCGGCGCTGTTTAACGTCTTTGTCAGTGTCACGGACAGTGGGATTGAGTGTACTCTCAGCAAGTTTGCCAATGACAACAAGCTGTGTGGTGTGGCTGACACGCTGGAGGGAAGGGATGCCATCCAGAGGGACCTGGAGAGGTGGCCCTATGCAAACTTCATGAAGTTCAACAAGGCCAAGTGCAAGGTCCTGCACATGGGTCAAGGCAATCCCAAGCACAAATACAGGCTGGGCGATGAGTGGATTGAGAGCAGCCCTGCAGAGAAGGACTTGCAGGTATTAGCAAATGAAAAACTGAGCACGAGCCAGCAATGTGTGCTTGCAGCCCAGAAAGCCAACCACATCCTGTGCTGCATCAGGAGAAGCGTGACTAGCAGGTCAAGGAAGGTGATTCTCCCCCTCTCCTCTGCTCCGCTGACACCCCACCTGGAGTATTGTGTTCAGTTCTGGGGTCCCCAACATAAGGAGGCCATGGATCTGCTAGAACAGGTCCAGAGAAGGGCCACGAAGATGATCAGGGAGTTGGATCACCTCCCCTTACGAGGACAGGCTGAGAGAGTTGGGGTTGTTCAGCCTAGAGAAGAGAAGGCTCCGGGGAAACCTTATAGCGGCCTTCCAGTACTGAAAGGAAGTCTTACAGGAAAGATGGGGAGGGACTCTTTATCAGGGAGTGTAGTGATAGGGCAAGGGACAACAGTTTTAAACTGAAAGGGAATGGATTTAGATCAGATTGAAGGAAGAAACTCTTTATTGTGAGGGTGGTGAGACACTGGAACAGGTTGCCCAGAGAAGTTGTTGATGACCCCTTCCTGGAAGTGTTCAAGGTCAGGCTGAACAGGGTTTTGCGCAACCTGGTATAGCAGAAAGTGTCTGTGCCTCTGGCAGGGGGGTTGGAACTAGATGATCTTTGGTTCCCAACCAAACCATTCTATAATGCTATCCTGGGTCCAATAAAGGATCTTACCTAACACTGAAATTGCACAGTGAGAGCAAAACCACACTGTAAACGAACAGAAAATTGAGAAAACTAAGTAATATCCCAAATAATCTTTTTACTTATAGTATTGAAGTTATCAAACTAATTTATCTCTAGGTATACTTATGTATGTCTAATCACAAAATATTCAAGTAGGCATGAAATAATAACTACTTACAGGATAAGTGCTGCTCTTTCAAAGTACTCAATGGCTTTTTCACAAAACTGGGTGTCAATGTAATAGGCTCCAAGCCATTCAATGACCTCAATGTTTGAAGGGAAATACCGGTATGACTGACAAAATAGGAAAGGTGAAAGAAACACAATTTTAGTGATAAACAACATCTTTATGTTACTTCTGGAATATCTTACTCAAGTGTTTAATTCTCCAGATGCCAAAAACGTGTAATAGATGAATAGAAGTAGTGTGCTATACTAAGTAATCCTGAGAAAAAAAAAAAAAGGCATGCCAAGTTTTCTAATTACAGAATGCTTTTTAGAAGTTACCCAAGATGAGTCTGTCACATTTTCCATCTAGCCTTATTTGAAATATTTTAAACAGTTTGCAACAGCAAAAATGCTTACTTAGATCATGTCTATATGCGAATAAGATACCTAAAACATTAAACAATGCTAGCAAATACATGTACAATTCCACACTCAAATCAGTCTGCTGGAAAACTCATGTAAAAGCATTCTTTTCCATGAAATACTTATATACATAAACAGCATTTTCAGCTTTTTAGAAATTACCACTGAAATAGGCAGCAAAATTATCATCAAGCACAGCTCCACTAGTATTCAGACTGCAACACAGCCTTTGGTCATTCTTGCTTTACACACATAAAAAGAACTCTCAGATTGCAGCAAAAACAGAAGAATCTGTAGAAACTATAGACAGTATTGTAGTTGGTTTGAAATGAGAGAAGATGCCTGTCTTTAGGGAACTGTGTATACATAATGTGTAGCCATACTATGAAAACATATTATATACACATTATACACTACATATGTGTCTCCATTTCCATTAGACAGATATAGCTTCCAATTAACACAGTCATGTTACACACCTTCAAATTACATTTATTATATCCATTTTTTATTTCATCTCAGACTATATTTTAAATTAAAATTGTTAGGGGCCAGTGTAAACAACAACCATATGAAAAATGAAAGTCTGAGGTCACATACCATGTGGAAACACAAGCTATGTGTGATCCGACTGTAAAAATTAGACTTTGTCAACTCTCTCCCCCAAAATATCTTTTCTATTTTCTTTTTTGGATAACATTTTAAAAAGTTTAAATGAATCAATTGTTAATTCAATCTAGGAACCTATGGAAAATTTTTCTTTATGACAAAGTGCATTGGAAACGCAATAAAGAGCAAGTACCTCATAGTAATAATGAAAAGCTTGAGATTTATCACCTTCATTATCATATAATTTCCCCAGCTTTGAAAGTACATGTGGATCAGTTGGTACTACACTGATCAACTGCAGGAGCCACTCTATGGCTTGATTGGGATCTTCCATGATCTCATATCTGAGTTTTCTTCGGTCAAGGACTCATGATACTTTGATTTACTCAGAACTCATACTACTTTACATAATGTAATCCACATGCTGGACAGATACACCAGTCACTGTAGTGTGGAAATAGACTGGCTTTTTTTTTAAAAAAAAAAAAAAAATTCTTTCATAATTTCATTCATATCACAAAGTATTTGTTATGCTGAAGAAAGAGAAATATTCAGAGGCTTAACACTTTGGGCTCAACAAGACTTTGAGCTTGGTTCTCCCCTCTCTCTGTTGCTAGTTTTACTTTGACTTCTGCATCTATAAAAATGAAGTGTGAAAACCAGGTGATTTATTTGTACCCTTTGCAACTTGCTTAGTTTTTCATAATACATCATTTTATCCTAAAGTAAGTGATCAGGTAAAACTGCTGTCCTCATGAACAGACTTGCCTGAGTGAGACTTTCTGCTATATGTCTAAGAAGCATAGCGCAGTGTACGATTCTGGTCCAGAGAACAGAAGCAGCTTTAGCTGTGATAAAGCCTGCAGTGTGCTGTCTCCTCCTCAGTCACCCCTGAGCAGCACAACAGATCAGACCCCTGCAGCAATGTGAGCTGAAGCTACTGCCCAACATGTTTTTTCAGTTTCTGTTGCACCCTATCCTTCACGGAAAAAGCCTTTGAGTATTGGTGAAAAACAGTTTTACACAGCAGTGGAGCAGAGCAATTCTCCCCCAGATGGGAATTGGGAGTTGTAGGGCAATTGATGCTGTTATAAAGGGGCTATACAAGGAATAGAGATCACAGCCCTTTTGTATTTTTAGAGGTTACTTAGTTTACTGACTAAAATGTATTTTTATTACCTTCCCTGTTCTTAAAAGTGCAGTACAGAAACTGAAATCTGCGCTGCCTTGGGGAGAATTTTATTATTGTTTGCACATCCTCAGAAGAATTGTTAAAGAAATTCATAGTGCAGAATATTACTGGTGATGTGCAAATTCAACTCCTCCCCTCCTCAGCTTTTCAATCTGTTGAGCTTTTGTACTGCTGGAGCACAAGTATTTTCTTATACCTGGACTAACTAATCTGAAAAAGTGAAGTTCTGTTCTAAAAATGGTTATTAACTGTATTATTTTTTTCATAAAGGTTTTACTCAATTGTGCTTTCATTTGTCACATTATTTTCATTTTAAAAATCAGCAGCATTTGAAGTATTTCAGGACACAATTTAATACTGAATGTAAATGTACTCCCCGCAATGTGAACAGTCTTAATGTATTTCTTCATTTGCTTCACTTGAAATTACCAAAAAGGTTGTAAATTCTGTTCTTGTTTTCACAAACATCAGAGAATGCATTTATGCATGATTATCCTAATTAAAACGGACACTACAGTAAATTCTTAAGTAGTTGTGTTGTGACTGAAACACGTATTTCAGATTAAATGAGTTTAATAAAACAGTCATCCCTTATCATAACCCAGAAAAAGATACATGTTTGCTATCTGGTGAAGGACTTGGGCACTATTTCGAAGGATTGCATGGAGTTTCAGAAAACAATCCAAAGCTTCATCTATTCTGTTTAACTTCTTATATGTTAAACCTAAAAAATAAAGGTTACAATATTAATGCAATGAGAAGAAGATGACTTCAGCATATTAACTGACAGAATAACCAATAAAAATTAAAGAGGAACACGGTACACAGAGATATATTTTTAGTAGATTGTAGAAATTTTTATCTTCAAAGTGAATTAATTATTTGCAATTGCTAGATGATGTTAACATTGGTATTTTTTTGCAGAATAGATAGGAAGTACAAATTAATACCTTGCTATAACATAAATTACTCAATAAAGTAATAATAATTTGTATATATTTCCATATAAGAAAACTTTGAAAGCCATATTCTCAGAAACGCTAGTGTTACCTTCAGCCAAAAGCTAAATCACAAAAGCACCTTTGGCTTACCAAGATTATAAAGTGCTTCAGTGCATGAGGAATCATTCCTGAGAGCTTCCTTATAAAATTCAGCTGCTTTTTCATAGTCTCCATTTGCAAAAACAGTATTTCCTTTGTTAGTCAGAGCTGCTGGATTGTACCTATCAGAATTTACAGCTAAATCTGCATAGTTAGTTGCTTGTGCCAATTCATTCTCCTACATGAAACAAAACAAACTTTGTATTAGTCATTTGTCAGTCAATTTTCTTGCAAATGTGGCTTCTTAAATACACTGGAATTTCAAAAGACTGAGGATGAAAAAAGAGAATATATTCTTCAGTCCTAAATATTCCTTATGTACTTGCATAAGGCAGATCACCTCTTTTAAGTTTCAGAGAACTTTACACTTGAGATGTGTTTTGCCACTCTGTCCCATTCAGTCTGGAAGTTTTCTTTGTTGCAACAAAGTAGTATATATTAAAAAAAAAAAAAACAACAAAAAAAAATACCCATACCCAACAAGCTTCATACACAAACACACCTGCCTAAACTACATACTTTACATGTCCTGAAGTTCAGCCAGGGTCTTTAGGACCTGAGTTTTAAATGCAGCTGCTGAGCTTCTGCACAAATCACACTGCAGGCATAACTTCTGTGGCCCGGGGCTCAATCTCACTCTTCCTCCCAGCAACAGGAGACAAAGGACATGCTCCAAACCAACTACAGCCAAGAATGGGTGTTCCAGAATAACTCATCTAACATGCAGTTTCTTGTTGTTTATAGGGATTATTTAGATAGACACAAAAATTGCTACAACAATGCAGAAGCTGCTTCATAAACTGCAGTTCTTAACTGGTTTTGTTGAAGCAAACACTTACCAAATAATAGAGGAATGAAAGGTTTGTTGCAGCTGCACTCTTTACTCTGCTATCCTTTTTTTCAAACATTTTTAAAGTCTCCAGTGCCTAAAAGTAATGTGGAAACAACTTACTTCCCACTGAAGCAAACTTACACCAAAATTCTTTCACAAAGCACTGATAAACTTCACAGTTACAAACAGCTAAAATTACTAACTCATATACTCACATACATGACAATTACTAGAGCTTGTAACACACGCTTGTAAGCATGTACACACAGAAGTGTATATATTATACATTATATTATTCTCAATCACAAAATTTCAATACTATTGGCTATTTATTCCTTCTTCAAAATTTAGATTAGATATGGCTACCTTGAAGTACACAGATACTGACAACTCTATACATACAAAAGTTTGTATTATTTGCTCTTAATATAGACAACTAATTGCAATTCTCATACCTATTTTTACAATTTCTTAAGTGAACACAAAAGAACTGACATTACAACTCATATTAAAAAGCTAAAAAAGTACATGCTATATAAAAAAAAAATATGCAAGACCATGTAGGACTGGACTTCAACTTACTGTTGTTTTGTGTAAGAAGATGATGACACCTATCTAAGTTTAGGAAGTTCTCAAACATGATGACTGAGGCCAGAAGATTTTTTTTATAAACTTTTACATGAAAACTAAATTTCATAAACTTCAAAATAAAGACATTTACGGACAAAAAGTAAACAAATTTATAGACAATAAACTATCAAAACAACTTGGAAATAAAAGGCGGTATTTTTTCTTTTATTGACTATGTGATAACACTGTAACTACAGACTAAATTAAGAAAATCTGGCTTCCTTACACTAAATATTTATATTAACTACACAAACTCTTAGAATATAACAGTGAGTCCAGTTCCATCGTCTATTCCAACACAGATGTGGCAACCTCAATTTAGCCATCAACATTAGAAATTCGGAAGTTTCTTTCTTCCTTCCCATGAAACCTATAAGCTGCTGTTTACATATCAAAGCGAATGCATGATAAATGCCAAAACAAACATAAAAGAAACAAGCTTTAATTGACTGTCATACATACTGTTTTTACAGTTACTTTACACAAAAAACATGACTGTACTAATGATGTGTAAAGTGACAAAGTATATATAGCTAAATGTAATTCATCAATTTAGTCAACTACAGTGCACCCAGGAACTATGAACTACTAAAGATCGTAACATCCTCCTAATAATATAAAATGCTTTAAAGAAATACACCGATTTCAATCAAGAAAAGCATTTCAGAAGTTAGGCTCTAGATTTTGTGGTCTCTGAAATGTAAGACTTCAACTATGATAATTTCAAACTTTTATATATATTTGTGACTTTCTCCAAAAAAGGAATGGTCCCAAATATCTACAGATGTAACACTACTATATCTGAGGTACTCTACTCTTGAGCAGAGACTTGCTTC
Organism: Tyto alba; assembly: GCF_018691265.1. Taxonomy (NCBI): domain Eukaryota; kingdom Metazoa; phylum Chordata; class Aves; order Strigiformes; family Tytonidae; genus Tyto; species Tyto alba. Next base: position 19,545,353 of record NW_024881282.1, on the reverse strand, counting down.
TTCAAGTAAAAGCTGTACATTTCTTATAATTAATTTTCAGTGAACTCAGAGCTACACAGTTCAAAGTTACTTTCTGAAAAGCCATTTCCCATTGTAGCTGATTTTTTTACCTTTGCTTTTACTGCTAAATGGCACCTTTGATGGCAAAAGTAAGAGTGGAAGTAATCTCTTTTTCATGTGTAATGAGAAGTTCAGAAAACTCTGAACTCTGTTACCTTACTGGTAAATTATGTTGCAGGTCGCTTGAACCATTTCAGCAATTACGAGCCCTGGGATGAAAATCCACAGCAATACTGCTTTTCTTCTTGCAAAGTTGAAATGCTCTCACTGTATCATCAGTTAAATTTATATATTTCTAAATAATTTCTAACTTTTTAATCCCAACAATAAAGATTACTTAGATTCTGTTGTCCAAATTATTATTTGTGACGTTTCCTAAATGTACCTAAATTATTTGCTTACAGAAATGAAACTTTAAAACAGCTTGCCTAACCCAGAAGGGTCTGCCAGAGATGTTAAGGAGTTGCATGGCTAACCTGCAGAATTTTGTTTTAAAATTCATTTTCAAAGTTTTTCTTTGAAATTAAGAAAACATTCAAAATATCAAACCCCCTTACTAACAGAATACAATCTGGACATATTACGGCAATTTCCGTCCTGAATTATGATTTTTTTTTTTTCACTAGTACTGTTTTAAAACAACATATTATGATGAGCACATAGTTAAGCCCATTATAGTTACAACAGAAATCTATTTCAGTTCTTTTTTGAAATACAGTAAAACTTTCACCCTTGAAACTGAATATTTCAAAAAGTTTCCATTCTTGTTCTTCAGCCAAAGGTGTGTTGAGCAGGTGGTGAGCTAGTAAGTATATGAACAACAGACAGACAGGATGAATATAAGTGGCAGCTGCAGTTTTATTAGAACAAAAAAAAAAAAAAAAAGACTCTGCAATCACCATTCTGCAGTCCCACTCTACTATTAAGTAGTTCCAGTGCAGGTTAAAGGTCTTCTATCACATAATCAAAATAAAAAGAGCATCTTCTCCACTTACTCCTAACTTCCAACACCCATCCCTCTCCCTCCACTGGAATACTCCACTGGAATACTCCACGGAAACATCACCAACAGTCTCTGTATCTCATTTTACCTCTAGGAATTTTTTTTTTTTTTAATCTATACTGGATACTAACTGGAAATTGTGAAAAATTACCATCAAAATAATAAATTCTTGAGAAAACTGTTGACCTACCTGCAGCACACTCGCCCTCCAAAAGCTATCATCAATAATGCTACTAGATTTGCCCAAAATTTTCCAAACACTCAAATTGCTTCCTGATCTCAGAAAAACTATCAGTCAGACATGCAGTATAATAAAGGATAACTCTTGCTGTATCTACAGGGAAGGAGAAGAGAACAGGACAGACAGGAGGAGCAAGAGCTGCTCAGTAAACTAGACGACCTTAAATATGAGAAGGAAAAGTGGTCTAAAGTTAAGCACGTGGCCCTGTGTGCATCTTTCCAAGCTATGGGAAGATAAAGGACCTTAGAAGATGATAGAGGTATTCAGCTTAAACTGTAATTTTGCTGTACGTGATCTCTCATACTTCTCGCCACTTGTAACCTGAATGTAGTGAACAGTGCATGTTAGGAAGAAACTGAGCAAATCCTGTTAGGTATCTGAGCTTCTTTTTGTTCAGATGAAGCTGTTTTCCAACTGCTCACATTTCAAACCAAGCCTTTTTTCACAGGCAAAGAAAAGATCACACAACAATATTGATGAAAACCCAGTATTATAAATTGTCCCACAAGCTACAAAAATTTGATTAAGAAAAATGCATTTGTCTTAAAGTAAAACATTTTAAGAAAGCTGCACATTCACTTAGATAATACCAAAGCCAAACATAGTAAGTTGTGTACACCTGCACTGGCAATTTATATGCCTAGAAGAAGAAAGCTACAGTCAACAGCCTGCTGTACTTATTAGCAAGAGATTGGTGATGATTTTTAACATGAAGGTAGTTCAGCATAGAATTCATTGGCAGAAATCTGTCAAACTAGTTATGGGATGGCCAGTTGCAGAAAGAGATTCTACCTACATAAGCACACACAAATCATTTTCACACAGCCAAAAGTTATTTCACATGTGTATTTGAAAATATAACAAAACAATGAAAAGGGAACATGTAATAACATGCATGATAAAAACTGTAAAATCACAAAGATTTTGGTAGATCTATCTTTTGAGCTTCTGCCAGTTAATGAATTTTGAGCAATGAGCTCTACTTTCACTTGTAAGTACCAATAGTGTATCTTTTCTATGACCTTCCTCATTTGCTAATATACACTGTAGCTTCAACTCCTACAATCTTTTCAGTAATAGTGATTCATCCTAGCCCTCTGTGCCCTCCACGGGTGCAATCTTTTATAAGAGATGCAGAACTGTCCAAGCTCCTGAGCAGATACTTAATTTAACTCCAGTTTGTATTTCAGTGGAAGGATAGGAGGGCTCATGGAAGTTTGAGGCCAGATTGTAGTATTTTAGAGATTGCTGTAGTACATAGGGAACACTGAGAACATTGTAACATAAACAATAATGATACATATGAAGTGCACCTGCATATACTTGGTACTATAGTCAACCTAACTGACAGAAGGATTCAGCTCACACTAACAAAAACCCCTGCACATTGATTAGCAACATGGTTTCTAGGGTCTAGTGACTGTAGGGACTACAGTTCCATTAACTGTAGTAACAGCCTGGACATCCAGCAAAGATAACTACATTTAGGTGTCTTAACTTTGACATGAACTGCATTCACTATAACTTCTGTGGCAGGAATTTCATCTAGATAAAATTCATCCCTTGACAGTGTTTTTATAAAGTTATTTTACTGAGCAGCATCAATATAATTATGTTTGCATAAATCACTCTTTCCCTTGACGAAAAACATGCTAAGAAATATATATTTGCCAAGAGAGTATTAAAAAGTAGTAATGTGAAAAGTTACTATACCTGGTTAAAATCCTGCTGCCTCAAGTAAGTAGTGGCTTTATTTATTTCCAGGTCATTGGCTAGCTCTACATAGTGGGAAGCTTTTACTACTTCAACACACCTGCAAACAAAAGAAAGCCATAAGGATAAACAAACTGCATCTGTGCAAATGCCACTTTAAGTTCTATACTTTTGCAGCCAATTCATTTTATAAAAGGAGTTGTTCTTAGCTATTCTTTCTCTACAGACGCAAAGAGTACTTCAATTAAAAATCTTTGAAAAAACATTTTATTCCCACAATCTATCTTAAGAATTTTCACAAGTTTAAGTTCCGTTAAATCACAATGGCAAAAAGTAGGGAAACAGTAGTATTATAATGATTATTAAACCATCAAACACCACCTTGTGGACTCTGGAAGACTGAACATATCTGGGTGAGAGATTATTTAATGTTAGTATAAACAGCTTTATTAGTAAATTATAATTACAGGACCTACAAAAATTGAAAATAATCCTAACTGGCCAAAAAAAAAAATAGGTAAAGTTTTCTTTTCTCATCAAACTTCCTTCAGTTCCCAAACATTGAACATATCTATTAGTAATGTTGTGGCTGCAGATAACATCTATGCAAATGAATATTGTGCATCTTCCAATGATGTTAAAAATACTAAAAATATCAAAGTCCTTATTATAGAAAACTAATAACTAGCTAAAAATACATATTGAAAAGTTACACTAATAATTTTTATACTGTCCTTATAGGAAGTGCATCTATTTTGCTTTGCTTTAACGAGTATTCTGCTGTAGGAAATACCACAAAAAGCAAAAGCTAAGCTGTAAAATGAAAAATAAAGTGGATACAAAAGTCAAAATGGTAAACTGTAACAGCAGCCTATCACTATATACACTTACATAAATGTTTAAGAAACAGAAGTCTATATTTATAAACATTAAGTTTATAAATTAAATACAAATAAACCTTTCTAACAATATTTGGATTCCAGTGTTTTATACAATGACTCTATGGAGTAATGAAAACTTCCTAAGCACCTCAAATCTTCATTATGCTATCTTAAAACTTACAGTAAGGAGTAGTGATCATTGCCTTCTGTATAGCATTTGTCTATCGAGACTTTTAAAAGGTCTTCAATTTTCAAACTGAATTTTCAAATTCAATTAAGAAGCTCTTTTCGTGCTAATACAGAACAGTTCAAAATGTGTAATTAACAGCTAAGTTTCAACAATAAATTAATTTTTAACATAGAATAGTCTCTAATGCCTTGTTTGGTTTTTTTCCACAGCATTATGGAAGCAAACTAAAACCAGCCTGGATGCTATGTTTGAGATCTGCAGCAAACTGTGTTTCCCAGGATATTTATGTTTGTGAATCTGGTTTCATAACCAGCACAAGAGACTGGCATATAATTTAGACAAAAAGAAGCCCTGCTTGACTCTTACCAGTCATAGCCCACTGCAAAAGATGTCTCAATTACTGGTGCAATGAGTTTAGCAGCTGTCATGATATACTCCTCTGCCATGGATTTCCTAAGGGGAAAAAAAAAAAAAAAAAAAAACACAAAACCACACAAATATGTATAGAAAAAATAACCAAATCTTGTTCTTGCTTCTTCCTGCACTCAGGACAATCTTACGAGTCAATCTAAACAGTCCCCTGCCTCTGATACTACCATGTAACTTGATAAAGCTCTCAGTTTTTTCTGTTTTCCTTTCACTGCACACTGTAGTTGTATTTTAAAAAACACCCAATGCTGCAAGTTTTAAGTAGTATAGCCTATAGCATTTTGGGGCAGCTATTCTACTTTAGTGCAGTACACTAAACTGAGTGATTCAGCCAGTTCTTCCAAGTCTATTCTTTCCTAAGAATTATGAGGACACTTATAACAAGAGCTGTGAGAAGACTGATAATTCAAGCTAAAATCCATGGCACCACAGTCAAGAAAGAATAGACTCCACCATTACCTCTCACGTTCTATTTCTCTCAAGCTGTCATTTTTAATGGCTTCAATTAGTAGATTTGTATGTGAATCATCCTGGAAGGGGACAAAACAACTGCAAATTATGCCAATATACATGCATTTTAATTATTTTATAGAAAACATGACTGTAAAGATAAACTGATGCAAATAGCATAATCAATAATGTCAGTTTTTTACTTTCCACATTTCAAAAAGCTAACTTTAAACTGAAGTAGTTTTCTAACCACAAAATCTGAACTTTGACATTACAACTACTTTAATACTGGTTCTCTGCTTGTGTATGTGGTCATAGCTCACATCATGGTTGTTAACAGATGTAGTTAATGTCATATGTACCACACTGGGAAGGCTGCAAATCACAGTGAGAATACTCACTTGCTTAAAAATAAGAGCATGCTTAAGCATTTGCTGAGCTGCACTGGTATTCAGCAGATGATGACTTTTGCTACCTTCTTGTTACAAGAACTCATATGATCACCTTGCAGTTTACATCACACATTAGTTCTAAAGGAACTACTGCAAGTATGCTGGGTAGCCACCTCTTCCTCATATACTGGGGATAGATCATAAATTTATACAAAATGAAGACCAGAAGGAAACTCTGATCTTTTCTCTAACCTCTTCATAACAAAATACAGAACTTGGAATGTCTGTTAAAACTATAGCTCACCTATACTTAGAACTTCTATGGTCTAAAGCTTTTCTTCCAATGAATGATCTTACATAGTCTTCGATTAATTCAAGTGTTTAATGACCCTTACTGTTACATAATTTCTATTATGAGAGATTATATATATACATCAATTAAATATAAATATATATATAATAAATATGTATGCTTCATATATTAAATTTTATTTGTTTACATTAGAACAATAGGAATTAACAGCTGCTCTTAAGCTGCAAATAGTTGGAAGATTAATTGTATCTTTGATCTTTAGGACTGAAAATGAAAGGTTTTGCATCACTGGAAAAAACGATTGCTAAGAGAATATAAAGGGCTTGCCTTCATCTTTCTGTAGAGGACCTTTCTAAGAGGGACCCTAAATCTATTTACCATTTTTCCCCATCTTTAACATCATGAGCTGCCTGTTTCATGATACAAAGGAAGTCGTTTCCAACAAAGTCTATTAAACTAAAATAAGCATCTGTAAACTTTACTAAAATTTTCTCCTATAACACTACAGTATCACAAGTTTTATTAGCATACATTTGAGATAACTTGCACTCATTGCTTTATTCCTTTTATTTTAGCTTATTAAAATTTTATACAAATAAAGGAGGCAAAGCAGTAAATGAGCTATGTGAGTCAGCCCAGATGAATTTCAACAAAAATCATTATGAAGACAATCATGTGGTGTGGATTTTAGGTACATTATATCTTCTGAGGGAAAAAGGTTTGAAATGTTCTCAACATTATTTTACACTTCTGAGCAGTACTGCCACACTACATAAATGTCGGTAAAAAAATGGTATTTAAAACACAAATACACATTGATTTACATATTCAGCACAGTCCAAGCATTCAATGTCTCTCCACCCTTTCTTCTGATTTACCATATAAAGACAGAGTTTATTTTGTTCAAACTTACATTTGGTGAAATGTATTTGTCATCATAATCCATTTCCAAGGGAACTGCAATCAGTTTTTGGAAGGCTTTTTTCATTTGCTCACCATTTCCAATAGCAAAATAACACAGGATCAAGTTGAAGCCTGCCTTCAGGTTTGGGGACATGCTCATTATATGTTCAAATGAAGAAATTGCATCAACATATTGGCCAGTTTTAATAAATGCAACTCCGATATTTTGCATTATTTTAATCCTAAGTAAAGAAATCAGGATTAGGTTGTATTTTTAACTATCAAATCATACTGTATTCCAAAACTTGTATTTCAGAACCATGCCTACTAGTAGAAACTCACCTCATCTCTTTGTGGACACTAGGAATCTGATCTAGAGCCATACGGTAGAATTTGATAGCTTTGGAATAGTTACGTTGCTTTAAATATATATTCCCCATATTCACCTTCAGTCTGCCTGTCAAAAGAAGCCAGTGAGTTACAGCCTTTTAAAGCATAGTTACAGCATTTTTAAATTGTTTCAAAGTGACAGAGTAGAACTTCTTAATGAATGTCTTCATTATAGGGTACTAGTGTCCTTTTAAAGCAGCACTGCACAGAACAGCCTTCTGTGAAATTTCACCCAGAAGGAGATGAAGCAGTGATGAAACCTAGAAAAGAACTATCAAGCAAGATATATTTTGATTGTGAATTGAGAGATGAGGTAGAGATTATTCATAGTGCTCTCCAAGAAGACAGACACCAATAAGGATCTCTAAGAAAAGTGCACTGTCAGAGTGTGAAAGATGTGCAAAATACTGAAAGAAGCTTTCAGTAGGGGAAAGCTGAGTCAAAAGAGAAATAAAGCAGTATTAGAGAAAACAGTGTGTGTGGCATGACGAATTATGTATTTGGCTTTATGTTTAGCTTAGCCTATGGAAAGAAAAGATTTCATGAGTTGGAGCATTAAACCCCATTAAATTACACCAAGTTAGATATTATGAGTATCTATCTGTCATCCACTCTGACTGGTAGACATGAGGGCTAAGATCTCTGTGAGTCAACACCATGCAGATGAAGTCTTCAATTTGAATGCCTGACTACCAATTTTAACCCACTTTGAAATATAACCTACCTCCATTGCTGAACATCTTATTCTTCACTATAACTTGGTAAGTATTCAGTGCTTCAGCATACATTTCATTAGCAGCATACTGACTGGCCAGATTGAAAAGAACCTATAGAAAAATAGAATTACAGGCACAAGAAAATACATTGTTCTCTCGACAGTAATAAACTTGAATTCGTATTTTAAATTAATTTTACCTTGGAAGTATTGCTTTTACCAGTTTTGAGATTCCCATCTTTAGTGCTCCTTTGTTCTTTTACATTGACATAAAGGAAACAAGTTTAAAATCTACTTATTCTAGGTATTCTATTTTTATACTTAAATAACTACCATAAAAAGTCATGCTAAGTGGGCCTTAGACCTAAGTAAGCACAATATTATAATACAAGGTTATTAAAAAAACATTCACACAAGGTAATTCTCAGAAACTGTGTGTAATTTATGACTCCCAACATGTGGGAAATAGTCCTACTACCTGTGGTCACTCAGTTTACGAAGAGAGAATTTTTCCAAACTGCTGTTTCAAATCAGAAGTTCTGTAGGTGTCAGGTGAAATACCTCTGCATTTTTTCCCCAACTTTACTCTGACCTTCACTGAAAAATAAATTACTACATCAGCCTAATTCAATGTATTCATTGTTAATAATTTTCTCTACAGCATTACCTGAAATACAACTTTAAATTCCCCCTAAGTATATTTATGTATGTTGTATCCTTTTTTTAAAAGGAGTCCACTATTAATTTAAAAAACAGATACCAGTTTTAGGATTCATGATTTAGGAATATTAATATATTCTATTTAATGTAATACATTCTCTGTCACTTTATGGTTCAAGTTAAAGGCAGTGTCTGATCTCTTCTGTTTTCTTCTCTTGGCTTGTTACATTTTCTAGACTGTTTATTTTTGAAGTACAGGTTTTACATCTGTTACATTTTGATATGCATATTTTGCATGTAAGTAGATAGCTGGAATAGATGTTCCTGGGCATCGTTCTTCACTTAATGTTATCTACATGCTTGCTCTGGTACTTGAGATTGCAAGGGAGTAGACTTGATATAAATGGATCTTTGCAATCCAATACTAAGTTTTTAACTTCCAGAAGTCATTCACTTTACCTTTGTAAAATTCTCCCACCCCCAAACATAGACTGTATCTGATCTGATACACTGCTAGTAGCATTAGTAGCATTACAATACACACTCAGCAAACATCAAAATGGCTCTTTAGGAGGTTTTTTTTTACTGAAACCTTTCATTCCTTAAGGATTTCTAAGCACTTACTGAGTAAGTGAGGTCTAAGTTGATGTTTTCTGGAGTAGCAATTTGTTCACGTTGTCTCACCAACACTCTTTCCTTCCTTCCAGCCTCTTTTGCTTTTTCCAGAGCCTTAAACAAAATACTAGAATTTAGCAATGCCTTGAATCTTACTAACAAAAGACAACAAAAATGCATTTAAAACAAGTATGAGAAGAATATACTGATGTCCATTTTCTTTAGATGCACAGACTGTACCCAATGCCTAAAAAGTAGCAATATAACCCACAGAAATGTGTTAATTAACAATAAACTGACATAGCTAAGTCTTCTTAACTGTATAATTTTAGTCACACATATATATACATGATAATCACTAGATTATGCTGACCCCAGAAGATTATTTTACTTTTATGAATCATAGAAAGTGCACATAAATGCTTTTGAAAAAAATAAATAAAAATTAAAAAAAAAAAAAAAAAAAGACACAGAGCTTTTAGGCTTGGCATGTTTCCTTAGTTGCAGAATCCCAGTGCAGGAAGGAAGAAAGTGTAGACCTACACAAATGTATGCTGTACATACACTTTGACTAATTCTGGATGCTAGTAAATTGCTTTCCTTTTTCATCTATTCACCAGTGGTATTTTACGTGTACATTCACAATTTGAGTAACTCCAAAATTATTATTTTATCCAATGATAATCTTTCGCAGATTAGTATCAAGACCCTTCCTACAGGAAATGCTAAGGGTCTACAAGTGCCATTAGCAGTCCTGTATGCCTCTGCAAGGGTGCAATGATTAAAAAAGTAACGGCTAGCACTCAAGAGAGCTATTTGACAGCTAGCGGTAAAGAAAGTACTTCAAGACATAGCTTGATTCTTAGTCCTTATGATAGAAGGCAAATCCAACCTGGCTGTTTTATAGATAATGAGTTGGCAACTTTGACGACTTCTGCAGGAAAACTGGTATTCTGCTGGGCGTATCAGAAACTAACACAAACTAGAGGATCCTCAGAATGGTCTGGTATAATCTACTTAAGAAATAACCATGTGACAGCAAGAAACAAAGGACATTCTTGGCCATACATGCAAGAAGCTCAAAAAAATGAACAGGTTGGCTCATCTCCTAGTGAAGATGAAATTCAAACATTATATCAGAAATAAATTATGGTAAGTCTGTAAGGATACTTATCCTAAACTAACATAATAAATGGATAGTTTTTTCATTGTCTCTGATCAGAAGCTATTAGCACGAGGAAAAAATAAATATTTTATTACAAAAGTGCAACATAAGAGGATCTTTGTCAGCTTGAAGGGTGGACCCATACAATCTAAACATCAGACTTAAGTCCCACTTTGGGATTCAAGAGTCTCACTATTAGAAGCTTTCTTGTTAACTCCCCAAGGAAGTCAACTCCCTACACTGTGGACTGCTAGGCAAAGATATGCTAAGTAAAATCTCTCTCTCCAAAGGAGCTATCAGACTATTAGCTCAACAGATAATCTAAGTATCACTGAAAAGGAGTATGACTGAGGTAGACCACGATTCCAGATGGTTATCCTAGTAGGCACAAGCATAAAGGCAGTCCTCACAGTACAGTAGCCTCCTGATAGCAGAACTGCCTAGGCTGACCAATCATTTAAGATGATTAATGTTCGATCTTGTGGTCAATCAGGATCAGTGGAATTGCTGCACAAACTGAAGAAAGGCATATGACATGATCAGAGAAACAAGAATGTATTCAGGGTACCAGCACAGCACTTTCCTGATTTGTAGAAAGGCTCAGACCATTACAGACAATTTACAGTCTCTGTAATGAATTCTGGAGCTCTTAATCTCCAAAACATGAGAACTGGATCAAACCAAAGGCCATCTCCTAGGATCAGTATTGGACAGTATTATTAATCAGATCAGGAAAGATGCTTTACCCATTCTTATACTCTAACAATACCTCCTCAGAATACACTCCTAGAATAAAAAATTTTGCAGCTCAGACAATTGAGTGAGAAACATCATCTCCTATAGCTCTAGTTAATTTTTCCCCTTATGGATCAGATGCCATCAACTTGAGAGGGCAATGGACGAGCACAGATGAAGTCTACATCCCTGGGAAACCAATGTATCTCATTAATTCTAACAGTTCAGCCTGCTCTGCCTCCAGCAGTTTGGGAGCTGGAGCTGGCCAGTCAAAAGCACATGGAATAAAACATCAGCCTGGTCCTAAGAAGGAAGAGCTAGAGGCTGTTTTGACACACAGGAACCCAAGGCTAATGTGCCTTATTGCTGCTGTCCTATGGATACTGGCGTTTGCACTTCAGGGTTTGCTTAGGTCCCCTTGTCAGAAGAGCTGAAAGATGATTAAATAGTTCATCTTGATGCTGACCCCTTCTGGTGCAACAAAATCAATACAATGTCTACCATATGCTATAGCATCAAACAGTCCCTGACATGGAAGGGTACTGTGGAGGTGGGTTAAGTGAGATTGACTCTGGTGCTGAGTACCAGTCCTGGATGAAAATTACATTATCCAAAAAGCCCAAGCAACATCAAGAAAACAGAACGTCACTCAGACAAGATCGTTACACATCTGAGGACCAAATGCTGAGAAGATGCCAATCACAAGCCTGGTATTGAAGAAGGGTCACCCACTCTCAGGGTGCCCATAATAGAACGGGCAAATCTGTGCCAGTATGACTAACTGATCAGACCCATTTGAAGAGGCCAGTGGAGATATGGGGAAGGGAGTTTTTATAACACTGAAATCTTAACAAATATATACACAATAAATAGAGCTCCTACCTTTTTTTTTTTGGCAGTGTAAGGTATCATTGATTTAGAAGAATCATAGCAAAGTTAGAATTAAGATGATTTTAATAATTTGAAATGTTTGAACTCAAGTCAGTTTGAAACATCTATCTATACAAATTGTTTTTCACATAATAGCAAAAGTGAAATCGAGAAAAATTACCAATTTCAAGTCTCCACAGCTGTTGGCAATGCAGCTTTCTTCAACCAGTTCGTTCACTTTTTTTTCCAACTGCCTAATCTTCTCTTCTGAACTAAAATAAAAATAACAGTAAAAGGATTACCACTAGTACCGTAACTGCAAACACTAAGGTTTTACACAGGATAGTCTCAATAAAACAACACAGTGATGTACCACATGTCACAACTAACTGGCTTTCCCATCACAGGAAATACAATGTGAAATTCTGCCCAGAGAAGATTCTCCAAAGATATCACATTCATATGTTTGAGAACAGAGATCTAAAAAAAAAAATAAATCCTCTTGTGAGAACTAGAGAGACATGCAAATTTCATGGACCCAATTTGTTCAGGAGAAGTAATGACAGAACAAACAGATGGGCGGGTAAAACTTTCAAATAAAACACCTAGTGAAATTAAATATTGTATTAAAAGCAATTAATTCAACCTACACTTGTATAGATAACTTTAAAGTACGTTTGCAAATGCAGATTTTAATAAACAGTTGTTATTTAGATTTTTTCCTCATTTAAATAACCAAACATTTCAGTAGGATTCCCTTTTCCTATACAGCTATATTCGAGGAATACAACTTCTGTATTGAAAAGCTCAATGACTTGTTCTTAGTGAACTCCCCAACATTTACACCAGCCTGCAAAACTTTCACAGCCTCAGTTTTATCTCCAGTTCTAAGGTCAGAGTGAACAGGGGAAGAGAGCAGGCAAAATTCCCCCAAGTTCTTCCCAGACAGCTGCACAAATCAATGTTCCTTGCCTGCCATACACCGTTCCATAATCCTCCACGATTTTACATAAGTAACACAGCATTTGTTGGTGGCAACAACTATGTTTAGGCTACTGAGCTATAGTCAGACCTGGAAGTCACTGAAATCAGGCTTTCCTGAAAGTCAGTGCAACTGCTCTGGCGTGTCAGCTAACCACATGCATAACTGTTTGTGGCATTATTCCACAAAGTTAGGAGTTTGGCCCCTCAGGGCTTTGTAACTGCCTGGATGTTTCTGAACTCTACCCATGGTTGGTTTTTTGTTGCTGTTAATGCTTTGAAATAATTTAATGCAAAACTGAACAAACCTGTCTGAATTTTTCATTTCCAGAGGTGGAGCAGGACCTCTTCCTTGGCCAAGAGGATCAAATGAAGAAACTGCAAGATTAACAGAGTACTGAAAATTGTAAAATAACATCTCCCTCTGGCAGCTGGTGATTTCTACAAACCGTACCTCTCATAGCTGCCTTAGTGTAACCTGCGGCATGCACTGCTGTCATTGGTCGAGCAGCCCCATCCTTAAATAAAAAGGAAGACACATTACAATAATCTTCCTAAAAAATAGACCCTGGCTAGTATGGAGATCAGTTACATACTACAAAACCTTTAAATACAAAAATCAGTTGTTACCACCTCAGTAAACTGCGTATTTTTTAAAATGTTCTGATTTCTCAAATATATATCCCATGATATGGGTTTGCTCAGCCTTGAGAAAAGAAGGCTTAGGGGAGACCTTATCATCATATTCCATTATTTAAAGGGTGGCTACAAAAAAGATGGAGACTTTTTTTACAAGGAGTCACATGGAAAAAGATAAGGGGTAATGGGTACAAGTTACTCCTGGGGAGATTCCAATTGGACACATGAGGAAAATTTTTCTCAGTGAGAACAATCAGCCCTTAGAATAACCTCCCCGGGGAAGTGGTGGATTCCCCAACATTGGACACTTAAAATTCAGCTGGACAGAGTGCTGGGCCATCTAGTCTAAGCCACGCTTTGGTCAAGAAAGTTTGGACTAGATGATCCTTGATATCCTTTCCAACTTGGTATTCTGTGATTCTATGATAACGGTCTACAAATCAGAGGAGCAAACACTACCAGGAAACTGTATTGGACACAAAAGAACACTTATTACTTTGTGCAAATATTATATGTATTCAGAATAGTGAATTTTAAACATATTTTTAGAAAATTTTTAAGAATTGATGGTCTTGAGATCTGTAATGTACTCTAGTTTACTGTCAGTCTCAGAACTCAGTTGCTTTTTTTTTATTAACAATAAAGAGAATCCTGTAAGATTATGGATCAGAATGTTTTACTTTATCTGAACCAAGAGAGACACAAACAAACTACAATTTTTTTTGTATTTGTAACTTATTACTGAACAATGTTTCCCAACACATGCATGTCTGACCCCACTCCATGCCAGCTTATTGAACTTTCCTGTCAGGACACTGAGTGCACTAATAAATCTTAATGGCCCATGCCAGACTAACCTGGGGCCTCCAGCCACACACCTTACCCATGGGTGCATGAGTCCCTACCTGAGCTTTGTTGGAGGACTACTGGTTTCCACACCAGCCACAGCTCTGCCTGGCCACAGCGTCCCCTGATCCATATTCCAAACTGTGGACTGTCCTCCTGGATTGAGTTTAGCCTTGCCTTGTCACTATGGTCTTGGCCAGTGATCACTGGTCCTAACCCTGGCCTATGCACTGACTTTTTGGCTTGACCTTGGACCTGCCTCATCACCATGATATTGCCTTATATGCAACCAAAAATCCAGCACATGGCCACCATTTCTGGGTGGATCCTACTTGCCTTGCTCAGTTATTGTGTGACTGGGTACTTGCTGGAGAAGCCCCTGCACTGCTGACCATGTCATTTCCATCTAGGCTCCTGGTTTGCATTCCCTTAGGGATGAGCCCTACTCGTGATCATCCCTGACAATTCCTGTTTCCCATCTGGGCTGACACAAAAGAATAGACTTAAGGGTGGTAGTGAGAAAGTCACTGGTAAATTTCAACAGATTCTTATCAGAGTAGAAAAACATGAAAACCAGAATTTACCTCTCTCTTTTCAATTAAAAATTATTCATTGCATGTCAGTAAGTGTTAAAAAGCACTACACTGGTATTACTTCCAGCTCTGTCCCCAATTAAAATATTCATCACAACCCTCATGTTTTTCGATAGTATTTTCAAAAAAAGGACAAATTAAAATTGTGTAATAATTTGTATTATTTCAATGAACTTTAAAATACTTGTATCAAACCCACTTATCAGAAAACTTCGTTGTTCTAAATCAATATAAAATGTAAATATTGAAACTTTTACCTGTATAGCTCCTGTCATCGGTCTTCCCATAGATGAAGTTAAAGTTGCCTTTGACTACAAAAATAAGCAAATTGTTCAAAACCGGCATTCACAAAGCATTAGAAGCCTGTAAAGGCTATGCACAGTCTTGTCAACACCGAGTTTGAGGAGTTGATCTAACTCTCACATAAATGAGAATATTGCTACGAACTTATGTTATTCATATGCAATATACTGCCAGTGTCTGGCAGATTTAAATGTGTTAAGCACTTCAATTAGCACAAAATCACACTACTGTTTTTTATGTATTTGGGTATTTGTCAGACCTTTAAAAAAATTACACAGAAATTTATCAGTGCAGTACATTTACAGCAGTACTTTCCATTATTAAATTACTACCTTTAAATTGAACTAGTGATTTACACAAAATACTTCAGAAAGATTCTGAATACAGCTGATAATAGATTAGTATTGGGGCAGATTTTAAAATAAATATAGATATACTCTGAAACTGCCAATGGGTATATTTTCTATTAGTTGACATGGCACATACAGTCCTTCTGTAGCAGTGTTAAAATTGTAAAGAAATAAATGTGAAATATTAAGTGCTAAAGGTTGCTACAAATATACAATACAAACAGACAAAAACAAAGGGTTTCAGGCCATGAAAAAGCATACCCCTAGTTCCCCCCTCAGAGGCCTATGTTTTACTATTTTATCCACTATCCATCACACACTATGACTGGTTTTTGTTTTTTTTTTTTTTTTTTTTTCTGCTAAGGCTGGATCTACATTAATAAGGACCATAGTGTAGGAGAAGCAAATCTGCAGAGAGAAACAGGTATTATTGTGGACTGGACAATGCTTTGGAGGTTTCTCGCTCTACTGATGCAGATAAACAGTTCAGTCTCTTATCCTTAGAAAGTGCCTTTTTGTGCACTCCTTTAACAAGACAGCTTTCCCCATCACAGCGTAGTACTACAATTAACATCTGCAAACACAAATGCTAAGAAAAAGCAGTCTCAGAAGGAACGTATCCATAGCAGGTAACAGAAGGTTCAGAGTAAAGGTTGTATTTCAATGACTTATAATAGAATTTAGGTGTTCTTGGAATTATTATCCAGCTAACTTGCCTAAGAGATCTAAAGCAATGTGATCTCCATTCCTTATCTGTCATAAAACTTACAGTAAGTATTTTTTTATCTAAAAGCACTGCCTTTTCAAACTAACCAAGACAGGCTAACAGATGGAAAATGTATTGGGATAAGAGAACAGTGTATATATCACTAGTGCATGGCTTCCACAGAAAACCAGGTCAAAGTGTTATTTGAGTTACAACTGGTTAAGTATACCAAACAACATAACCAAATTTTTCTGATTAATCTAGAGGTTATTTGAAAGCCCGTATTTTTTAAGACTTAATTTCATCTTAACTTTCAGAAAACTTTCCCAAGTCCAAGTAACAACCCATCCAGCTCCCCCTGCAAGAAAATCAGGTTAATACTTTGGAATCTACTGCCTTATGCAGTACAGAAATTGATTTGCATTATGGTTTGGGAGAAAAATAAAAATAAAAAAAAAAAAATTAAAAATTGGTAACCATGCCTTGACCAAGTAAAGAGTAGGGAATTAATTAAAATTAATGAATACATGTAGTTCATTGGAAGGAAATACTTAGATAAAAAGAGCTCACTTTGTGCAAGGGAATAAATAGTAAATTTATTTTTTGGTACCTAATACCTAATTTTCATTAATAATACAATAGAACAAAAACACACCCCAAATCCAGTAGCTAAAGGTCTTGAAGCTGATGTACCAGGAATTTTGGCTGTCACCTGTGAAGAAAAAATATAACAACGCCCCACACCAATTAACAACTATATGTGTTAATTATTAATCTTCCTATAGTTTCTATAGTGAATACATAGAAATAATGCTTCAAGTGGTATAGAAAGGACTCTCACTGTAGAACCAGATTGTTCAGGCAAATAAATAATATTAATCAGATTGCTCCAGGTCTTCTTTACACATATAGTACATACTTCTAAAGTGCAGGTGCCAACTTTATACTTAGTTTTGAAAAGTGATATAATATTAAGTCATAGCTAAATGAAATTAAGAAAATCCATGTAAATTACATGAATATGGAAAAAATATGATCAGAACTATAACACACGGTTTTCTAAATTCCACTATTATGTATCTCAAACGTGTGTCAGAGCAAGTAATTCTCTGTGTAGAATATTAAACAGAGTCCTTTCAGAATATATACTTTTGCTCTTTAACAGTTTTATTTCATTTTATCAAACAAGAATACACATTTCCAACTGAAATTCCTTGTTTTCTCTACCTTAACTCCAGAACTGAACGGAACTTGTGCTCTGCTATTTTTTTTACTTATTTTTCATATAAATAACTAAAGTCTGCATTTTCACATCAGTAATAGACAAGATAAAGGATTCCCAAGAGAAGTTTGTACCCCTGCCAAAATCAGAGCTAGGGCTCTAGAGGTCTACACTATTGCAATATATTTCAAAAGGTACTTACAGGGGGTCTTCTACCATGACTTGTTCTTGCTGCCTGTTGAAAACCTACATCATTTTCTAAATCCTAGAAAAGATAAAATATCAACACTGTTAAAACCGTAACACGCAAAAGCATAATTCCAGAACCTTATGACTACTGAAAGCAGGTATGTAAAAAAAACAATTCTTCTTCCAGAAATACTTGACTTGAAGATAAGTGAATGACAGGTTTTACTGACAACAAATAATGATTGTATTATTTGGTCTAACTTTTTTAGTATTTTAGATTAGGAAATGCAAAAACTCATTATTCTCTGAAAAAGAAAAACACACTAAAGAAGCAGAGCTTTAGCGATAAAATATGAAATTTTATTTCTGTACAAAAGCTGACTACTAGCACTATTTCCAAATTTTAACATTAATGCCTGTCATACCAATACATTAAGATATCTCATGTCTTTGAGGTCATGCTGTAACTCCGATAAATTTGGCACTGGGGTTTCACACACGATGCCAAGCCTTGCAACACTGGCTCTGCTTTGAGCTGGGTAGTGGGTTTGGACCTAATGAACCCCCTGTTGTTCCAATGCCACCACACCAGCAGTTACCACAAAGTGGTCTGCAGGGTTACTGTAAGTCATCCCACATGCTCTACCAACCTCATAGACCTGTAGGACTCCACACTACTGTTACCTCCTTCAGCTGCAGCACTTTAAGTATTGACCGGTAAATAGCCTCTTTTGTCCAAAAACTAGCTGCTGCACACTGTCTGAGAAACACCACATTGACCGTGCCTGAATGTGAATGCAGCCCTCAAATAACCAGAATTTTATACTTCATAAATTCTAACCATGATATGAGATGCACATATGCATTTTGTTGGTGTAGAAAAGTATTGAAAAAATAACTATTCGAAAAGATTCTGGTGAAACATGATCCTGCTAAAGAAAATTTCACTTCAAAGCAGTAGTACACTTGCACATTACTGTACCCACATGTTCTTATCTTGTACCTAGAAGTTAAAATCCTCTGTATGGAGAAGGTGGGAAACAGCAAATATTTTTACCTCTGTGTCAAAGGTGGGATTATAATCATTGTAGCCAGAATAAAGATCGTCTTCATCAACCTCAGGAGCCAGATGGACGTTTTGCATCATTTTTCTGTGAAACATTTAACATGCCAATTATTATCTCAGTGGTTATTCATATATATATATATATATATCTTTAAAAATACAAAATATAAATAGTAGTAAGGTTTACAAGTTCAAAAGAGCTCCACTTTAGTTTTTAATTGCTGCCTCTGAAATTAAAAATAAGCTGTGAATAGTCATAAAAACTAGGGTTCACCTATAAACAATATTAAATGGCACCATTTAATAAAATTAGATTTTGTAAGTTATTTATACCATTGTCAGAAAATTTTAAAGATATTTATTATTAAAACTAAGTGATCTAACAAGTAACTGTATCACTTTTAGAATGGTATCTTTATATCCTCAGATAATTCAGATTTAAGATAATTTTCTCATATTCTTAAGTTTGCCCTTTTTTATCAGGCCAAATTATAGTAGTCAGTATAATGAAAGGTATTTTTTCCAGCTTCAAATCTTCCTTCCTTCCTTCACCTGCATGCATATATCAACCCACAGCTATTATCTATATACAACATTCTTGATATAATTTTGCCACTTTGCTTCAAGCAGTGTTTGAAAACCAGTATTAAAGAAGCCTGGGTTCCAATGTCTGTCAACACAAATACTTTAGTGTCTAAAACGGCTGTATTCACCCTGCGGTCTTTCCCTCACTGAAGACACTAAGGAGGTCTCTCTTTGCCTGGTTACCTGTTTTCATAAAAATGTTAAGAAGAGAACATTTTATTTCCTCTGTATCATGAAATACGTGCACTTCAGCAAGTCAGCCTTAGCCAGGACGAAGCTGCACGTCAGCCGGAGGATGCCGCCCGCTGCTTCCCTCTTGGCAGGGGCCTCCTCTAGGCCAAACGTGATGCCACCGCGGCCCGAAGGCGAATCACACCTTTTTGAGGGCTTCCTCCGTCAGCTCCCGAAAAGGAACGGGGGAGCTAGGGAGGGGGTGCGACTGCAATGTGCCCCGGAGCAGCTCCGCCTTCTCGAGGGCAGCGGAGGCGCCGCGCTCCCGGGCAGAACGCCGCAGCTCGCCGAGAGGTTCAGGGAACCAACGCAACGGTGTCAGCGACCGCTCCCCACACACACACACACACACACACACACACACACACACACACACACACACACACACCCCCACACACACACCCCCACACACCCACCCACCCACCCACCCACACCCCGCCCCGAGACGGCGCCCACGGTCCGGTCTCCCACCTCCCGCTGACGGGCAGCGGCGCGGCCCGCTCCCTCTGCCCCGAGCACGGCGGAGGCGGCCCGGCCCGGCCCGCGCCGCGTTGCTAAGGGGGCTGCCGGCACCGCGCCCGGTCGGCGTGGAGAGCGGGCCATGGCGCATGCGCAAAGCAGCTGCCGAAGCCTTTGCGCCCGTGGGGGCGTCGCCCGCTGTGAGGGGATGTGTCCGCGGCAAATGGCTGCGGCGGGAGAGGACGGGAGGGCTGGAAGGGTTTGTGCTGCCCGCAAAATTTATGCCCCTCGGCTGTTAGAGTTGCCGCCTCGTCCACCGTCCCTCCGCTTCCTGCCAGGATCGCTTTAGGCGTGCTTAGTCTTGGGGTTAAAAAAAGCCAGCCTCGTCTCGTTTCCACAAGTTAAATACAAAGAAAATTATGTCCTTCAAAATGCGTAACTGCAAGAAGGAACTCGCACAAATCCAAAAATTTGCAATATCATCTTTTAGATGGGAAACTACTACTCAGAACTCTTGCAGACAGATTTTTCAAGTGGATTAATGTTCATCACAGACCTAGAGCTAAACACAAACTAAATGTGACTCTGCTTGTTCTAGGACTTACTGTGA
This sequence comes from Tyto alba, assembly GCF_018691265.1. NCBI lineage: Eukaryota > Metazoa > Chordata > Aves > Strigiformes > Tytonidae > Tyto > Tyto alba. Next base: position 19,524,848 of record NW_024881282.1, on the reverse strand, counting down.
ACTGATCCTCCAAACATTAAACATATACTTAATTTCCTGAATTAGGTTATGCGTATTTCCAAGCCTGTGTACTAAGAAATAGGTGTGTCATATGATGGCCACACAATTTTTTTTTTCCCATATGCTTTCCTTACCTGCTGGATGTGAAGGATGGCAGACTCGTCAGACTGCCTACCTTTTGTCCACTGGATAAGGAAAACATAAATGAAAACAAGATCTACTGTCTGCTAAACATTGCTTTGCTGTGTGCAAATAAAAGTCTGCAGTGCATGGATAATATTTACTGACTTTAAAGGGAGAATTATTAGGATAAATGACATTGTGTTTCTGAAACATTAAATAAAGAACAATTAAAATTCAGAATGGGGGGAAAATTCTAGACTTCTCCATAATGGGGAATTTAGGATTAGAGGATCATCTATCCTTATACCTAGTTTAAATTTGTGTCTCTTCCCAAGATTAAAGCCAGCCTGCTGTCATTTTATGGTGAAAATCAGTATTGTATGCTATAGATTTGCTACTGTGAGAAAAAAGCAAATGTACTGTGGTACATAAATGGCTTCTTGCATAGCTGTCAAACCTTGCGCTTGATCACGTCGCGTACCTGCGAGTACCTCATCACAGCACGTGCCTTTATCATGCTTCTCGAGCTCCAGACTATTGCTGGCCTGTGCCCTCTGGAGCGTGGTGGGACTCCACCAGCATGCACGGCTCTCAGGCAGCAGCCAGCACCTCTGGACAGAGACCTCATCACAGTCACCGCTCGCTCTCAGGATGCTCAGCCACACCATTTCTAACACTGAGCTGAAAAATCTGCTCTCAAAATTGAAAGGCTCGATAAAAAAAGTTGGAAATGCTTCCTGTCTGCCACAGTCTCTGAAATTAAAAAATTACAAGCCCTAATGTCTTCGAAAAAGATAATTCCTACTACCATTTTTACTGTTTTCTCTTTGTTGGCTTTTTTGGAAACTCTGACAAGTGTCAGCTGATTTGCCCACAGAAAATCATTGCACTCTGGAGAAAATTTCCCATGTTTATATGAGAAACAGAATAGAGCAGGAATCTCTGAACATGCCCACGGTATTTTTAAGGGAGAAAATGTTTTACAAGGCCAGTTGTAACGTACCCCTACTGCCTTATGCTAATGGCATAATAAAGCTTCAAAGACAATATACATTGCAGAGTCAGTCAGAACACCCCTTTTCTTGTCAATGTTTGTGAGCATTATGCAATGTCAGGGCTTTCTGCTGCTCACCTTCTTTCAGCCTCAAAGTCCTTTCTGAAGAGATAAAGCACAGAGGATATGAGTGAAAGGTCTTTGTACTCCCAACAAGAGAAACAAAGATAACATAAAGAAGTATTAAGACACTATCACTTCTTGTATTAACCTGTTCACATTCCATGCATGAACCACTTTCACGCAGACCTGTGGACATGAGAATCTTTATACCTGAAGTTTCTGGAATACAAGTATTTTGCAGAGTAACAGACTCCAGCTAGGATAAAATTTCAAGTGAGTTACTTGCCACAAATTATGAACTTCAGCACAAGTAACAGATATTTCTAGCCCCCCCTTTCTGCCTGTGACTCCTTATATATAATTGAGCCCATGGTTTTTAGATTTTTCTGATTGTCCCCAGACACACTGATATGTTCCTGAGCAGCAGGTACATTCTGTGGCAAGAGCCCTAGCTCTGCTACCCATCTTGTCAATATCAGGGGCCTCGTGCCCAGCATATTCTGATGTTTCAGGCCATTTACCTCGGGCAGTGAAAAGAAGGCAAAATGATAACAAGGCAGTGCATCTATATTGTAAATGAAACGGTGTCGAGGCACCACTGGAAGTTGACCATGTTCATGTTATCAGACTTTCTTAACGTCTAAGATTGGGTGTTTACATTCAAACCATCTAGTGGTCCTTGACCTGTATGATCCCTGACTATACTGGGAATTGTTTGGGAGAATGATAGCAAGCTAACACTATAATGGGCTATATTAAGCCCAGAGATAGTCAACTCCAGCCCCTGATCCAGCTCCTGGCAATGCTGCACATTGCCCACACTGCTGGAGGATGCACCAGGAGCTTGGGAACACTGCATGGCCCACCTCCTCAGGCCTCTCAGTCCAGCTACCACTTCTGATGTGCTCACAGCAAAATGATAGTCTCAACAGACTTTATTTATGTTTCTAAAAGCTGTGTCAATCTACAGTTATTTTTTTTTCCTGGTGCTATGAAGTATAAACAGACCTTAATGCATGAAAATTTAACACAAACCCCAGAAGTCTCAGGATCCTTTGTAGCAACATGGGACCTTACTCATAAGTTGTGATTATAAGACATCTTCTAACAAGATCATGCTACAGGGAGAAACCCAAATGATGTAATTGTCTTTACTGGTTTTGGCTAAATCCAGATGGCAACCTGGAATGTGAAGCTGACAAAAAAAAATGTAGTAAATTTAGTGTACAGACTAAGCAACACTGTATGCTGTGAATTCCTGATAATTTTAAATTGGATTAATGCAGCACTGTCAGTAAATTAAGTTCTCATTCTTTTCATACCTTCTGATTTTCATTCCTGCCCTGGATCAGTCCTCTTACTGGCATTGAGTTAAATGCTTGTGCAGCTGAAGTAGACTGCAGATCTAATCAGGTTTTTCTTCAGTTACCTTTCAAGACCTTGAGTACTTGATCCATTAAATTCAGTGAAAATTTATAGCAGATTAAGGAGGTCATGAAGCTATACTCCTAAAGAGTACAAATTTCTTTGCCTTTTTTTTTTTTGCAGCAGTAACATGGCAAATAAGGACTCAAAGTGATCCAGGACTAACTGAGGTTCAGGGGTTACTGGCCAGCATCTGCCTGTTATAATCACTGTTAGTTGTGTACCTTACCCTTGCTCTGGCAGTTTAACTGTTCATCTGATCAGCCACTAATTGCTGTTTTTAGAAAATGGTCTGAACTGAAAAAGTAATTCTCCCATTATAATCTTTAAAAAGTAGTTTTCTAGCATTGAATTCTGGACTGACCAGGTAATCAGAATTTTATGCTGCCATGTGCAGACCTCTCATCTAGCTCAACTGCCACAAACAGTGAAGCTGCATTTACCTACTCTTCTGGGAACTAACAGATCTTGTCAGCATACCTTTAAAAATTACTGAAGGGAAAGAAAATACGGAATGCATTTAAAATTTAAGCCTTTCTAATACTTGACCTTTCAAAATATTTTTTTTTTAGTTGAAAATTTAAGAGTTGAATGGTAATTGAACTTAACAGTAAATGTATTTTAAAGACAATTGAAAATGAAAAAAATAAAGCCTCAGATCATGCTTTTCCTATGTTACAGCCTTGATAATCTGGGCTCATTTATCTTGTTAACAGATACATACTGCATGTTACTTTCCTCTGTTATCAAGTGCAGGAACAGTATGGGTGTTAGAATCTTTATATATTAGCTCATTATTTCTGTGCTGTTAAAATCACAACTCTATAGCACTTTTTAACATAAAGTTCTTCAAGTTAATGTTTCCTAACATAGAAACAGTAAGTTAAAAAAGCCTTTTGTCTCTTGTAGGAGATTTAAAAATTGATTTTCTATTTGTGATCTCTGAGTTGGTATGCATAAACATACAAAAATTATGTTAAAATATTTCAAGTTAGAAGATAAAGATTCTAGAGCTACTTGTGATGCAATGGTATGTACAAGGACCAGAATGTTTTCAGGGTTAAGTTCTTAATGAGGAATTAATTAGTTAAAAATATTTTATAGACTTGTATTGAAAACTTTTTAAAGAGCTATTTCAGAACAGTTCTAAAGGTGGAAAATATTCAGTATATTTCTGCTCTAGACAACAATTCACAATATAGTCTGTATTTAGTAAAGCAAGTGAATTAATTTACCTACAATTTGAAAACAAACAAAATGAATGCAGGAACCTCATGAATACTACACATTATGAATAATGTATATGTTGTAGTTTGGGTTTAAAAGACATTTGCAACAGGAAAAGTATCCTGTTAACAGGTATTTTTACAATTAAAGGATATAATTCAATCTAGTTTTGCTGAATCATATTTTTGTAATATCTATTTTACTACTACTTACTTTTTGGTTCCTGCAGATAGCTTCTTTAATAATCAGCATTTTAGCACTATTGGTAGTATTTGCATCAGGCTATTTGCACTGTGAAAGACCACCTAAATTAACTGCACAAACTATCAATAATTAAAATTATAGTTTTAATTGTAGCATAATTTTAATATCACTAGTTACAATTACAGTATGCAAACCATTAGTTAGAACTCTACAGAATAGGAATAAAGTTATTAAAGCTGTCATTTTAAGGCATTATGTTTTCTGAACCATTAGGATCATAGTAACAATGTACCATAGATGATTACAAAAGAAATGTTGTTTCTGGTTGCTCTGTTGAGCAAGTAATGTATTAAACTGATCTGATATTTAACAAATGTGAACTATGCCTCTGTTCTCATTGCATGCCAAAAGCTCAGGCTAGGACACTGTGTATTCTAGAAGCATGCAATGCCTTTATTTTCTGCAAGGGGGAATTCACATCTCCTTGGTATTCCACGTCCTTGCAGCTCACAGTTAACATTACCTGTTTACCCTTGTTTGCTACACAACTCTTTCACTCCATCCTGCTCCTCCCCTGCAGTAGACCCACCTCCTCTCCACAGCCAGTAGCAGGTTTCAGTTCCTCACGTGGGGCAGCAGAGGAGCATGCTCAATAGAAAGAGATTAAAAACATGGAGGGATGAGCTTTGCAGCTCCCAACACAAGTCAAGTCTGCTCTTACTGCTGTTGGACTTAGAAGAAGGAATATATATGCTGGTGAGTGCATATTTGCTCCACTTGGGCCTTTCCTGCTGCCAGTACAAGCCCTACTTTTCGTTCTCTACTGGAGCCCAGGACCTTTCACCATATTATTGGCTACTGGGCTTTTATGTTTCTGGGCTTAGGGTACCTCCTGCCCTTCACATGTGACTTGCATAAGAGGAAGGAGAATCACTGTCCCTTATTTGTGGAGGCTGCAAGTACTGGGCCTAAAAATTCTTATGCTATTACACAAAAATGAAACTTTGCCCTTTTTTAAAAAAAAATCCTATTTTCTTCCCTTGATTTACACTTCTGAGAATTTAATTCCTTATATTTTCCTTTCTTCTTGCAAACTTCCCTCTGTCTCCATTTCTGATCCGTTCGTTTGGACCTGCCAGTGTCTCATCACCACAAACAATGGGGAAAATGGCTGCTGTCATACCCTAATCAACTAATGCAGAGCTATGTGGCTTTGTCACTGGTATATGAATAATAATAATATAGCGCAGATTTCATTGCCACAGACCTCTTGTTTTGTTCACCCACAAAAGGCCCTGCAATTGTTACTATCGCAACAGTGATTAGCTCTCAAACCCCTGTAGGAACACCTCCTGAACACTTCAACTGAGCTTTTAGTTTTGCTGAATCCATTTGTCTATCTGTAATGGCTTTTGTCTCTAATAGTCTATTACTTAACACAACGTATAAATACACATCTCAGGAGGTCAAAGAATATTAAAATAACCTCTAAATGGGAGTGATGGTGAACTTGTTCTAAAAACCATGCTTCCAAAGCCAAGGAGACATCAATGTTCTAGGAGCATTTTTTTTTTATTTGAAGTAAAAATCTGAGTACACAAAGTAAATACACATTGGTTGCTTCAGGTACTCTTCGGCTAGTCTTTGTAACATGTACCACGTCATGCCATTTCAAATTAGTCTTCAAAGGCACACAATTGGTACTTGCTACAATTATAAAATTATGCTTTCTATGCCAGCCTACACAAGCTATGAGCAGTAGAATTGGCATGACCAGATGTCCTCCATGCTGCTGTCCCACTTCCTTAAATCTTCCTGTTGCCCAGTTATGACCACTTTCTTCCACTGCCATTTCCCATCTACTGGTAGGTCTCAGGTTACGTGGGTGGTGTTAAGGTGCAGAAGTCAAGGCCATACTTGTTTGGTTTTCCACCTGCTGTGCATTGAGTGGTCTTCATGAAGCCTTTAAGAACTTAGATCTCTGTCTCCTTGTTGAATGTGGCTGGAATTAGCAAAAGTGCTAGTGAGGGGATTGGATGTACAAAGTGATTATATAAGTGTTTGTTTTGTTTTGTTTTGTTTTTTTTTCTTGGAAACTAGAAGAAATGGTAGCAAAACGTTCACTGAACTTTGTCAGTAACTACGAAACATTTATTCTGGGAACAAATGTATACATTTTCTACTTATTTTTTTTTCAGAAAGCCAGAAACATGGGAAAACTTGCAAATATTTCTCAGCTATATTAAGAGTATAGTAATATAAACTTTGATAACAAGTAAGCATTTAAAAAGTTAACTTTTGTTTCTTTTTAGGAATATCCAGCAAGATTTCAGAGCAATATGCAGATGAATAGGAACTACACAGAAATAGAAAAAATGAGTAATACAGCATGCCAACAGGAACAGTAAGATGTAGAGCAGCTTAAAGAATTATGTTGACATTGTAATGTCACATTTTTGCACAGTTTTAAAAAATTATTGTATGAAAACCAAGAACAGCAAAAACATTTTTAATTCGGAATTCAAGAAGGAAGTATTTTTAAGAATAATAAGGCCTTGTTTAATGTGGAAAAAGTATGAAACTAGTTTAAAATGTGAACTTTGCTTTGGCATTCATCTGTGCCCATGTCAAAAAGTAGAAAGCAACAGGGTTTGATGTATTTTTGTACTGTCCCTGGCCAAAGCGTGATGGGGTCTTTGCATCTCCACATGTGGCTGTGAATCCCAAGGCCCAGACGCTCGCAGGTGCTTCAGTTTAATTCTGCCCTCTTCTGAAACACCTTCAATTACGTGGCCATAGGGGTCTACCCTTTTTAACTGTAGGGTAAAACCTTGGTCTTGTCCCACCAGAGGTGGGGATGATAGGCAGGTCTCTGTCCCGGCAAAGACTGAGTTCCTGTCGGCGACCACCCTCGCCTGCTACATCTTGGCGCAGCCTGAGGGGGAGCACGCAGGGCCTGCCTTTTCACGGGGGCCGCAGAAACGCTACCGGCTCCTGGAGTCGGTGGGGGAGGACTGCGTCGCTACAGTGAGAGAAGATGTCACGGCCGTGTGCCCCCTGCGGAGCAGCGGGAGGGGAAGGAGGTGAGCTGGGCCTCAGCCCGGGTGAGGGGCAGCGGCGGTGTGTCCGTGCAGGCCCGGGGGGGGGGGGGGGGAAGAGCGGGAGCCGCTCTGGGCCGGCCGCTCCGCGCGCCGCCTCTGGGCGGGTTCTTCCCGCGGCGGGGGAGCGGGGACCGCTGGGCGGCTCGAGGAGCGGCCGCTGAGGGGCGCGGCGCGGAGCCAATCGGAGCGCTCGTAGCAGGAGCCAATCGGGGTTGCCGTGACATGGCGGGAGCGGTAGGTGAGGGGCGGGCGCGCATTAAGGCAAAGGTGGCTGCGGTGCTGCTGCTTCGTCCCGCGTCTCCCGGGCCCCCGCAGGCATGGAATCTTCGCAGGTGGCTGTCATCGGCAGGTAAAGTCTCTCCTCTCCCGCGGGGAGGTGTAGCGCCCCGGGGAGGAGGTGCCAGCCCAGCCCGGCTCGGGCCTCGGGGGCTCTGGGAGTGGATGCCTGGGGACGCGCGAAGGCGCTCGGGCACCGGCCCGGCGAGGGCCGGGCTGCGGGGCGATGGGCTGCGGGGCGATGGGCTGCGGGGCGATGGGCTGGCTGCCTCAGCTCGCCCCGCTGCGGCTGGCGCCGGGTGGGGCAGCGAGGTGCTAACCAGGGGCAGCCGCGGGGTTTCGGTGTGAGCGGTGTGCCGGGGCGGGCCAGGCTGGGGCAGGGGAGCAGTGCCAGGGAGGTCTGGCCAGTTGCGGCTTCGTGGTGCTGCTGTAATTCAGGATCCTGGGAGGGAATGCAACTGTCTGGCTCGTTAAAAAGAGTGTATTTGCTTAAGGCCTGACAGCTCAGTGCTACTTTAAAAAAAACCCGACAAAACAGAACAAACAAGCATCCACAGCATCTCTACTTGAAGTCATCCTTTAGCTTTGAAGGACTGCAGCCCTTTTTCATTGCAGTGTTTTGTTTGCATAAGAAGACTGGAGAAATCCAAGCACAGCTTTAAGATCCTATTTGTCAACTGTGTCAAGAAAACTCCTAAGTTTCTCAGGCACTCCTGCAATAATACTTTCTTGCCACAAGGTACAGCAGTATTTCTGACCTGTGTGTAAGTGCATTGCTTCATCTTCTGCTTCAACTAAAACTGAAGTTCTTTATTTGAACAAGAATCTGGTGGGGAGAGAAAACACATGCCGGATGGTAATAGTTCCCTACGCACCGCTGTAACTTGGTGTTAGAAGCATGGGCTGCAACAAACTTTTATTATGGAGATCACTTGAGGTCTCAGGACATGTGTCTTGGTGCTGGCATGTGGCAGAGGCAAAGCTGACTCTTACTGGTGGCACTTGGGGTACTTTTTATTTGCCATAGGTGTGCGAAGGGTCAGGAGAGCTGGGCTCTCGCTCTCTGTGGCTGCTGTGGTACAATTGCACTGAAAGCAGAAAAACTTCCTGGTACTGGCCACAGCAGTGGTGTGAACAGATCATGTTGTTAACACATTGTCACTGAACCCAAAATGACAGTGCATAAAGTGTCAGAAAGCACTGTCATGGTGTCAGATATGCTAACATATCTGGGTTGTAATGTTGCTGTCACATACAATGGAGTAACAGTGCAGGTGTGATTCCTACAGTTGACTTATTTTGTATGCTCTGTAGTTCAAAGGAAAAACAAACCCCCCAATCCTAAAAACCTGTATTAAAATAAAATAAACTTTTTTTGTCAAACACTGATTTAAGGCAACTTAATTTAAAAATGCAATTTGATTGAAGTTATGCTAATTTATAAAGATACTGGTAGCTCAGATATGCTTGCTTAAGGTTTAAGTGATCCAAATGCTTTTATGTTAGAAATCCTTGTTGGCCAGGAGGCTACAGTAGCTAACAAACTTTGATCCAAACCTTACCTTTTCCATAAGTGTGTTTGTTCTGTAGTTTGCCTGAGAACTGCTGAGATCTGGGCATACTACCATGTGAAATTGTGTGTGTGTTATAAATGGTAAGCTTTGAGTGAGAACTTACTGTCTGCGCAACAACACTAAATGCAGTCTTTTTTTGTTATTTCCACTGATTCCTGTTATTTCCTGAAGCTTCGTGTTTTGTTCCTTTTTTTCTTTACATCTTTTTTCTCTTCCTTCTTTTCTCATGTGGCCTGTTGCTTTATCTCTGACTCTTACTCCCCTTTTAATTCTTTACTGATGCCCTAGTGGCCTTGTGTTATCTAGTTGCCAGAGGTCGATTCAGTGCTACAAATACAGTGATCTTGGAAATGGCAGGAAATGCATGTAATTATCAACACCCTGCCTCATGACAGCCATAAGCATGGAATTCCGCTCTTGTCTCTGTGATGGAGGTTTTGGGGTTGTTTTTTTTTTGTGCTCTCAGGTTATTTAAGCTTACTACACTACTGTTCCTCAGTGCTTCCATCTGAAGAGGCTGATGCCTGCTATAAATCTAATCAAGACCTGCATTGCTTTAAGAGATGTGATAAAATTGTCCATTACTGCAAGTTTCCTCTGTCTATTTCTCAGTAATGTGACTTCACCAAAAGATGTGAGCAGAACATTCCTGCATGCCTCCAGCATGGTAGGGTGCTTCATCTAGAAAAAAGGATAGTGCTAGAGGTCAGTAGGTGGAAAACCAGTATCAAATCTGTGTTGCAGGGATATTTTTGTTGTTGTGTTTTTTTGTTTTTTTTTTTTTTTCTTTTCACATGCTTATGGTACTTCCTGAATTGAGAGGACCCATGACTTTGGTAGCTGGGCCTTAGGTTTTCTGATCGTCTCTGAAGCAGGATCCTGAACTCTTGGACCAATGGGCTGGTGTCTGTCTTTAGGCTATGAACTGAAGACATGAGTTTTTAAATAAATAAATTTTTAAATCTCTAATGTAATTCCATATAACAGCTCCACATTAAGATTGCAGCTGGCAAAGCTGTTAATACTTGAGTCCAGTGTCCCAAAGTAGTAGTTCCTATGGATTTGAATTTTGCTGTCCGTTTTCTATTTCATCTGTCTTCCTCAATATCTTTCTTCCAGTTCTCAGAGAAGCTGCTACACAGCTAGGAAAGGCTGTTTCTCTGCTAGAGAGAGATTTGTTTCTTATCAATATGTTACCAGTTTTTTCATCAAATATTGGAGAGTCCCAACTCTGTTTTCCTTCGCAATGCTTGTCAGACCGCCTTCCCCAAAACAAATGCTTATTTATTAATTGGATTATATTTATTTTCTTTTCAGTGGACTGATTGGTTGCAGCTGGGCCATGGTGTTTGCTGCTGGAGGCTTCAAAGTGAAACTTTATGATATTGCACAACAACAGCTAACAAGTGCACTAGAAAACATTCGGTAGGTCATCTGACTTGAAATGACTGGGATTGTAAAGAAGCGGTGAGATTTCTGTAATTATGAATGAACAGCTATATCTTACTATTCAAGGGAACATAGATTTTAAGCTTGGAAGAAGGCTTGAACTTAGAAGTACAGATCCTGCTAAGATTACAACTGTGTTCCCAAATCTCTTAATGACACTTCTGAAGAACACTTTAATTTTGAAGTAATGATTTCAGACCTTAAGTTTAGATCCAAATTCTTGAAATTATGTTTAACCATGATTAGGTTATCTGTGGGCTAAGCTTAAAATACTTGAACATAGGAGATTTTGCATACAAAGACAACAAATACTTTCAACATGGAAGTAGGTTAATATGGATTGCTTGATACAATTATTAATATACTATAACTAGAATTTTTTAAATTCTTACACTGGTATTTTCTAGAGTCCTAGAAGAACAGATTGCTAGATCCACTAATGATTCAACTACTGATCAGTTATAGTAGAGGCTGAGAAGCATCTTCAGAAGGAGCAAATTTGAGTGTGAGCACAAGAACAATCACAGTGGTTCAGACCAACAATCCTCCAGCCCTTTACCTTGTTGCCTTGTGGCACTGCGGTTAAAGCCACATGCTTTTGGTACATGACAGAGCTTCAAGTTCAAGTCCTGCCTGTCTGCTCCCCTCCCCTAACCTTTAGTGCCCAGAAGTTGCTTATGTATTCAGTAACTCTAACTAGGTTTCATCCAAGTGTTTCCCTAACCTTCCCTTGAACCTGTGTAAATCTTTTTGCAGCCTCCTTGCCAAAGGACTTTGTGTTCTGAAGATTTACTGCTTGCTGCATGAAGAGCTATTCCCTTTTCTTTGTTCTGAACCTGGCTTCTTAGTTGATTTGTTTGACCCCTAGTTGTTACGATAGAAGAGAAAGTGTCTGGTTGGTCCTATTCACCCTTTTCTTGCTTGCCCTGGAAATACATCTTTGATAGGCCTGTGAGAGAAAGTTCATTTATAGAGTGGTTCTGTGCACAACCTTATGTTGCTTATATCCTTATCAGCATTTAATGCTAAAATTCAGGTTGCTTCATGATCAGCATTAACCTAAGTGCATCAACCCTTGCTTCATGATGCCTTGGAATGGAATATGTCGCCTCCTGTGCATCAGCTGGTATGGAGAGTAAGCTGCATCTGAAAAATGGTTATGCTGTGTTGCATCCTGATGGCTTTCTGTAACAAGGCTTACAGCAAGGTGGTGTGGCTTCAGGAGCCCCTTATATGTCAGTTCAGTTGCTGGAGTTTGGAAGTTAAACAATATGTGATATGTAGTGAGATTTGCTAAAAAAGGCTTGATAATAAAAGCCAGGAAAAATCTATCTCCTATAACTTTCTTAATATTTTTTTTCTTTCCCCAAACCTCTCTTTCCAGGTAGATGTTAGACCTGTTAGTCTCTGTTACTAGACCTAGATGACAGACACTTGTTTTTTGCAGAATTGCTGTCATAGCAGTAGCCATGATGAGATTCCGGATTATTGCAGAGGGGCAGTTTTGCAGCATATATTCCTAAACAGCACTCACCCCTCTTTTTTGCTTTTTCTAATAGAAAAATGAGGACTTTAGCCTTCTAAGGTTTTCGGCTTGGAAAAGTGAAGCATAAAATGTCCTGTGTAATTGGCTAGAGTGCTATTTGAGTGTGTCTGTGCTGTCTTGTGCCAGCATGTGCTGTCCTGTAGGAGTTCAAGGCCGGTTTTGCCTTTACATAAGGTGTTCTTAACTCAACTTATAATTAACTTGTGTATCCTGGCTATTACAACAACCTGGTTAAAAAGCCTAATTTCAGAACAACATGTTTTTTTATGACAAGAATACAAGTTATGCAGTTTCTTCAACTGGTACTCGAATGATCGTATCTTTCAAGATACAGTCAAACTTGAACTCCTTTGCACTGATTTCATAGCACAGAATCTGCAGTAAACTGATTTTGGGTTACTTGGGTAAGAGCTGTAGATTGAGTAGGTAACGAGGGCTCCCAGGAGAGAGCAACAGACCAAGCCAATTGGTGGCTACTTCTCTGGACTTGCTGGGGTTTGCTTTCCTTTTTATCTTCAACTATCTTGTTGTTTTAGGGAACTTTTTAGGCTTAGGGTTTATGTGGGTTTTTTTGTTTTGTTTTTGTATTGTGAAAAGTATTTGTTCTACTCTAGTCTGCAATGTGTGAACTTTTCATGTATGGAGGTACTCTACATATTAAGGAGAAACTGGAGTGTTGAGAGGACTGTTTCTAGTTTCCCTTTTCTAAACAAAAGTGGGATTTGAGTGGTAAACAACATTAACTTCTAAGAGGAGATGATACACATTTGACAGAAATGATACTTAAGTATTATGGGATGGACTTTTAGTACATTGACTTGTAACTCATTGTTATTTATGTAAAGGGCATCTCAGGGCTCATTAACCTAATGAATTCAGTTCACACAACCATAGGTGGGCAGCAGGGGTTTGCAGTCCTTAAAGAGGACTGGAGTGAGTCTGGGGTGGACCTGCAATGATCATGACAGACTACATATATCTGTATGAAAAATCTGAAATGTACTCTATAAATTTATTCAAAACACTTGGTTATGGGTAAAAAATAAGATTAAAGCATGGAATTTGGATCTACTGAAACAAGTGGAAATACATACCAAGTTGCCACAGTCAGTAGACCAGGTACAGAAAGAAAAGGAGAGTATGTTTACCAAGGCCTAACATGGTGTGATGGATTTGCTATCTATCTACCTGTTGCCAGACACGTGGCAGTGGGTGCCCTGACACACAAAATGACCACATACTGGATTGAACTGGGTGTACCAGTGGCATTATTAACCAGTGCCTGCTCTAATGGAACAACCTTTTGTTCTGCTGAAGAAACAAACTAATGAACAGCTTTATGCAACACTTGATCTACTGAATACATGCTGTAGTAACCTGCCTTGGACAATGTAACTTTTCATATCCAGTATGCTTTCTTCTAAGTCAGCATGATTCTGGTTTGAATTACAGATTGTTGAATTCTAAAATAATGAGAATTAGAAAAACAAGTAATATCTTATTCCTGAAAATAATCCTAAAACATACAATGTATAAATTCTTTAGTGCATGCCCCTCCTCAAACCTCTATAAATCTTGTAAGATGTAAACTTTTTTCAAATAGTTACTGTGCCAACGTTCCAAACATAATTATGTTGTTGATGAAGACTAATTAATTACAGTGGAAATGCTGTATTTTTTTCCCTATGTAACTTGCTCTTGTTTTATATAGAACAATCTTTGCACGTATAATGAAAGACTATTGTAAGGGGAAAAAGTTCAGTTGACTGTCGAGGACATTAAAACTTGTATATTTGCACATACATTTTGTCAATTCTTTCTAGAAGTAGATGTTGGTTAAATATGGTATTTAGTTAGATACAAAACTCTCTCCTCCAAGACACAGGAGCTGGTAACTGTTACGAGTATATGAAAAACAAGCAGTTAAATGCATAAAGGCTATAGCTACCTTCAGAAAAAAGTACGTAGATGATCTTAGGAAGTAGTCTGTGCTAAATATAAAGACAAGATTACTTTTAAAGCTACATTATTATATTCAACTGCATTAAACAGTAAATTTATACTAAAAGCTTTTTTTTATATCCTGATCCTTCCTTTCTTCTCTTAGCCTAAGTAGAAAAATTTTCTGGGACAGACTGAAGTTGTCTTCATGAAGTAGTAGTTGTTTCTAGGGATATGGACACATAAAATTACTATTGCTACTTCTATTACATAGGTACAAGTGAAATGAAATAGTAGTAGCAAATCATAGAAATATTTGGTTGGAAGGAAAGCATCTTTGACTCTCTCTTTATTAAATTATAGGTACCCTCTCCTTTATATTAATTGAAATATAATGAATTGAAAAGAAGTTATTAGGGAGATATGTTCTTGCAGAACAGATTTCCATAGAACCCTTCTTTATGAAAATTGATATATGGTGCTAAGATTGTATGGTACTGAATCTAAACTCCAGAGTGTTGCTGTTCAGTGAGAATTACTTGTATGTCGGCTTTATCTGACTATAGGTTGCGCTTCTGCATGGTTCAAAGACTTCAGGCCTTTATAGAGTTGGAGCCAAGCAGTCTTGAGATCAGAATATCCTACTTCCTCTCTTAAGTATTAATTTAACCATAAATTTTATTGGACTTGATATATAGTAAAGTGCAGTATTGCACTAAGCAACCTTAACTTTTTCTGTGCTGTGGGAGCACAATTGCTATGAAAAACAAACAAGATGTAGTGGCTAGAAAAAAAGTAGCATTTCCCTGCCCACTCCTGGACAAGTAGAGAGAAGTACTTTGAGTTCTGTACTGTTGTGCCTGGCAAATCGGGAACTTCTAATGAAGTGCCTGATATATGGCAGGTTACAAGTCTGAGGAAGTAAATCATATCTGTGCATATGACTTTGTTATACTCAGAGATTTGAAAGGTTCTTCCTCCTCTATAACTCAAGCTCATCATCTTTCTCATTCCAAGAGGAGACTAGTCTCTAGAACATACATTTGACTGTACATTACTACTTGCTGTCTGGTGCCCTCTTACGCTGTGTTTGTATAAAAAGGGGAATAGCTTACTGGACTGGTTTTGTAGCGTGAGGAGTATATTCATGTAGGCTTTGCTCTTGTTTCCTAGCTCATGGCATGTTCCCTGGCTGCATGGTTAGATACTTTTCCAAAGTGGAATTTTAATTCCAGTCTCTGGTTTGTATTTCTGTATTGTATTGACATCATATTTGTATCAGGGGCAAAATGCAGTTTGGCTTACGTCTTTCTTGATCATAGAATCGTAGAATGCTTTGGGTTGGAAGGGACTTAAAGATCATCTAGTTCTAGACCCTGGGCCATGGACAGGGACACCTTCTGCTTGTCCAGGTTGCTCAAAGCCCCATCCAGCCTGACCTTGAACACTTCCAGGAACAACAACTTCTCTGGGGAACCCGTGCCAGTGTCTTACCACCCTCACAATAAAGAGTTTCTTCCTTCAATCTGATCTAAATCCATTCCCTTTCAGTTTAAAACTGTTGTCCCTTGCCCTATCACTACACTCCCTGATAAAGAGTCCCTCCCCATCTTTCCTGTAAGACTTCCTTTCAGTACTGGAAGGCCGCTATAAGGTTTCCCTGGAGCCTTCTCTTCTCTAGGCTGAACAACCCCAACTCTCTCAGCCTGTCCTCATAAGGGGAGGTGATCCAACTCCCTGATCATCTTCGTGGCCCTTCTCTGGACCTGTTCTAGCAGATCCATGGCCTCCTTATGTTGGGGACCCCAGAACTGAACACAGTACTCCAGGTGGGGTGTCAGCGGAGCAGAGGAGAGGGGGAGAATCACCTTCCTTGACCTGCTAGTCACGCTTCTCCTGATGCAGCACAGGATGTGGTTGGCTTTCTGGGCTGCAAGCACACATTGCTGGCTCGTGCTCAGTTTTTCATTTGCTAATACCTGCAAGTCCTTCTCTGCAGGGCTGCTCTCAATCCACTCATCGCCCAGCCTGTATTTGTGCTTGGGATTGCCTTGACCCATGTGCAGGACCTTGCACTTGGCCTTGTTGAACTTCATGAAGTTTGCATAGGGCCACCTCTCCAGGTCCCTCTGGATGGCATCCCTTCCCTCCAGCGTGTCAGCCACACCACACAGCTTGTTGTCATTGGCAAACTTGCTGAGAGTACACTCAATCCCACTGTCCGTGACACTGACAAAGACGTTAAACAGCGCCGGTCCCGATACCTGCCCGTGAGGAACGCCACTCGTCACTGGTCTCTGCTTGGACATCGAGCTGTTGACCACAACTGTTAGAGTGCGAGCATCCAGCCAAGTGGTCCATCCATCAAATCCACGTCTCTCCAATATAGAAACAAGGATGTCGTGAGAGACAATGTCAAATATGTTGCACAAGCCCAGGTAGATGACATCATTTGCTCTTCCCTTATCCACAAACACTGTAATCTTGTCGTAGAAGTCCACCAAATTTGTCAGGCACAGTTTGCCCTCAGTGAAGCCATGTTGGCTGTCACTCATCACCTCCTTGTTCTCCGTGTGCCCTAGCATAGTTTCCAGGAGGATCTGCTCCATGATCTTGCTGGAAACAGGTGAAGGCAACTGGCCTGTAGTTCCCTGGGTCTTCTTTTTTTCCCTTTTTAGAAATGGGGGTTATGTTTCCCCTTTTTCAGTCAGTGGGAACTTCACTGGACTGCCACAACTTCTCAAGTATGATGGATAGTGGCTTAGCCACTTCATCTGCCAGTTGCCTGAGGACCCACAGATGCATCTCATTGGGTCCTATGGACTTGTGCACCTTCAGGTGCATTAGATGGTCTCAAATCTGATTTTCTCCTGCAGTGGGCAGTTCTTTGTTCTCTCAGTCCCTGCCTTTGCTTTCTGTGTCTCTGGTGGTGTAGCTGAAGCCCTTGCTTGTGAAGACTGAGGCAAAAAAAGTCATTGGGTACCTCAGCCTTCTCCATATCCCAGATAACCAGGTATCCCGTTTTCTGGAGAGGGCCCACATTTTCCCTAGTCTTTCTCTGATTGAGGTACCTATATAAGCTTTTATTGTTTCCCTTGATCTCTCTGGCCAGATTTAATTCTATCAGGCTTTTAGCTTTCCTAATCTGATCCATGGATGCTTGGACAATTTCTCTGTAGTCCTCTCAGGCTACCTGTCCTTGCTTCCACCCACTGTTGGCTTCCTTTTTGTGTTTGAGCTTGTCTAGGAGCTCCTTGTTCATCCATGCAGGCCTCCTGGTGTCTTTACCTGACGTCCTCTTTGTTGGGGTGCATTGTTCCTGAGCTTGAAGGAAATGATCCTTGAAAATTCACTGGCTTTCTTAGACCCCTCTTCCCTCCAGGGCTTTATCCCATGCTACTATGCCAAGCAGATCCCTGAGGAGGCCAAAGTCTGCTCTCCTGATGTCTAGGGCAGTGAACTTGCTGTGCGCCCTCCTTGCTGTCCCAAGGATCTTGGGACTCCACTGTTTCATGGTCACTGCAGCCAAGGCTGCCCTTGAACTTTGCATTCCCCACCAGCCCCTCCCTGTTGGTGAGAACAAGGTCCAGCATAGCACCTCTCCTTATTGGCTCCTATATCACTTGGAGAGGGAAGTTATAATCAAATTGATAGTTTATTAAAAAAATTGCTTAATTTCTGTATCGCCTCTGAAGGGATACCTAAATTGACAATTCTTATCAAAATATATTTTGATCTTGAGTGCCTGACATTCGCACACCAAGCTTGTGCTAAATCATAGGCTTGATTTTTACCTTTCAGTTTTATCCACACCCCCAAAAAGTGCAATTAACTAGCTAGGGAAAGTTGCTTCATTTGCAGAACTAACTAAAGAATGTGTTAGTAGGCATTGGAAGGGGATAGAGTCGGTCTTTCCAGAGGCTCTGCCTGGCCTTTCTGTAGTAGAAGACACCTCCAAAGGGAAATGTTACCTTCTCACCTCATTGCTGTGTGGCAGCTGCTTCCATGGGCAGCTAGAATATGTGATTTAAATAAGACTTATTTTTGCAATTACAAAGGCTGTGTTTTGAGAAATGCTACGGTGTTGACATTTGCCTGGTATTTAGAACTAACAAGTTGTCCAAAAAGCTGGTGAAATCTGCATCTTCCGAAGGCCTTCAAGGCTTGACTACACCAAACCAAGGCTAACCTCATCTCATGTTAGCATTCTGCTGCAGGTACAAGCTGGGCTGCAGACTTTCCAGAGCCCCTTTCAGCCATTTTTCAGGCTGAGTCTGCATGGTCAGAAGTGGGAATGTGAACTGGGGGTCTCCATTTTAGGTAGGCCAACTTTGGTTTTGGTGAGAATTTCCAACTTGAACCTAAACTTCAAACAAACAAAATATTAAGAACCATAGATAATGCTTTCTAGCAGAAGGTTTTCCCAGCATAAACTTGTCAGTTCTGATGCCAGGATGCTAAAAGAATCTTGACAAACCTAACAAGTTAACTTACTTAGCTCACTAGATCTGGAGACAGCATTGGAATTCATCTTCTAAGGAGAAGTGACATGTAATGGCTTGCAGACCCTGCTCAGACTTGACAATACTTGCGACTCTGCATTTACCATGGAAAAATGTAATGGGTGTAACTGCGTTTTCCTGTTACAAAATCTTTGCTCTCATTGTAGCATCCAGTTTGTTTAATGCCAGTATAGACATCCTGAGAGTGCCACGGCTGGAAAACAGTTTGTGTGTGTGATAACTTTAGGAGATCTCAGAACTTTGATTGGCTATTGTGCATCACTATGCTCTTACACTGTGTCCCAGTTCCTCTGTCACCCTTTGCTTTGTGTCTCTTCTAAACTGTGTCAAAGGCAGATGTGTAACTGTCCCTCCTTAGTATACTGCCATTGCTGTGGATGAAGTAAATTTGACAATGCTGGATCTGTCTTGTCTGGACAGAAACATGCGTACTTACGTGGTCCAGCTTGTACTGGTGTTTCAAGAAGGTGTAATGTGTAACAACTTTTCCATGGTGGTGTGCTGTGTGATTACCTTTAGTGTGGGGAAAGCAGGAAGAGGAAAGGTGATTTCTAGTGCATTAATATGGCCAATTGCAACTTGGTATTAGCTACTTATCATTTGGCTGTTGCATGTGTGGACAGTGAGCTGTCAGGCTTTTGGTTGCCTACTTGGTCTGTTGTGTCTTAGGGTAGATACATTGGCTGGTGATGGTTTGTTGTTTTGGGCTTTTTTTTCCCATGCCAACTACCCTCTTATTTATCAGACAGCACTAGATAGCAGTGTGGTGCTATGACTGGTTAATGGTCCTAGTCTTTGGGCAGTGGTGGTTGTCTGAATTTGTGAAGAATAATATTGGTGATGTCTTTTCCTCTCCCTTCTGCTTGCTCATTTGGGAAGTAAGTTTGTGATTAAGTGGTCTTTAATCTTGTAAGTATTTGCTTGTTACAACAATGTGTGCTGAATAGTATGACTGTACAACAGTAGCTGTGGATAAAGGTGAGGCAATGGGACTTGAACAAGATGGGTTAAGTATTGCCACCATTTGCAAGGCCCTTCTGTAAAAACTTTTAGAGTAGAATTTGTAACCATGAGCATCCCAGGCAGTTTATGTGATCAGGGGTGTTCTTATAGATTGGGTGCCTTATCTTGAAGCAAATACTGGCTTGGTTCCTAGAGTAGTATTCGTGTGGTGTCCTGGGTTTGATTGGGTTAGAGTTAATTTTCACAAGAAGCTGCGACAGGGTGTAGCCAGAACAGCTGACCCAAAATAACCAAGAGAATAATTGATGCCATGTGACAACATGCCCACTGTATGACTGGGAGAGCTGGCTGGGGGGAGGAGGGATCATGGCTAACAAACGGGCTGAGCTTTGGGTTCTGGGGGGTAAGCAGGTACATTGTGCATCACTTGCTTTATACATTCTTTTATTCGTATTATTGTTATTACTTCTTCTCTCCTTATGTTGTCCTATTAAACTGTCCTTATCTCAGCCCATGAGGCTTTACCTTTTTCTTTCAGTTCTCCTACCCATCTGACCAGGGTGGGGAGGAATGAGCAAGTGGCTGCACGGTGCTTAAACCATGACACGTGGGCGGTCAGGTACAGCAGTAAACCTGGAGGTAGACAAAGTGTGGGCTCTAAAATGAAATAGTATTTTTATTAATGTAAATTCTTCATTCTTCAAAGACCTTACAGGTATTAGTTAAACTCTTCAAACTGTGCACATGATACAATGGCAAAGTGAAGTCCTGTGGTGTGTTCTGTGGATATGGCTGCAGTGACCTCGGTGCTCATCCTCAGGGGTGGTCACCCTGAAGTCTAGGCTGCACCAGTAGAGGTCAGTGGTGTACTGCTGTATGTACAGACCAGTCTGGTTGGTGCCTTAATGTACGATAAGTACGAGGGGAAGCTCGCTTCCTTTGCCACAGAAGTGTGGGCAGTCTACTACCCCAGAGGAATATAAAGAGGATTTAGCATTTGGAAGACTTAAGATTAAGTTGTGGAACAAACCAGTCAGAATGTCAGTAAATATACTGGGGATGGGGAGAGGTGGGGGCAAAAAAAATTTTCCTGGGAGGGAAGGCTAAAATTCAAGTAATACACAAACTGCATTTCCTATTCCATGCTTTAAGTAACTATACTAATTTAAATAAATGTCTAGCATGAAGATTGGTGATGTTAACAGGAAGATTTTTGTTTAGGAGGAAAAATTAGTCCAGCCTTAAGTTCCAAAGTATGAGGATGGTGGTTTTGCAGGTTAATTAAGAAATGGTGTTCTTGGTGCACAGTATAGTGTGTAATAGCTTATGACAGAGAAGCAGAAATGACAGGATGGCCATCACTGGCAGAGAAGGAAAGGTATGGAACAGGAGACAGCTGCTACAAACTTCTGTAAAAATTTGTGGAAGAAAAATAAAAGTCAGATCTCTTAGTCTGTTACTCTAGCCTTTTTGAATCCCTCAGTTACCAGTCATGGAGTGGAGTTTCAGAGGACCAGGGAGGATGAGACTAGTGTCATATTGCATGGAAAGTGAACTTCACCATCTTCTTCCAAGAAATAAATAATTATGTTGTGGTCTCTTTAAACTTAAATTTTGGGTTTGTTTTTTAAAAGCAATATGCAACCTGTGAGCAAGAGGAGGATCCTGGACTTAGTCAGGTGTACCTGGGGAATGGACTTCTGATGAATAAATAGTTAAGAACTTTTGAATTAGAGGAAATGGCTTCAAGTTGCGCCAAGGGAGGTTTAGATTGGATATTAGGAAAAACTTTGTCACTGGAAGGCTTATCAAGTACTGGAACAGGCTGCCCAGGGAAGTGGTTGAGTCACCATCCTTGGAGGTATTTAAAGCACATGTAGATGTGGCTTCTAGGGACATGGTTTAGTGGTGGGCTTGGCAGTGTTAGCTTTACAGTTGTACTCAATGATCTTAATGGTGTTTTCCAACCTAAATAATTCTATGATTGCTTCCTTACCATCTCGCCTTGCAAGGTGTGAAGGAGCCGAAGTTTGGATACTCTCATTTAGGTGTACCCATTTCTTTACAGGTGAAGCACTGGCACCTTTTTTGTGCTGGAAGCCTTAAGTCTTGGATGGAACTCCTGTCTAGCAAGTGGTGGCATACACCTTCAGCTTGGAAAATGAAGCTGAAGCTTCCTGTTTCCTGTTCTTTACCACACAGATGGCTCAAAGGCAGAAGTCAGTGCTTTCCAGCTGTCCATTTGCTGTGCTGTTAAGAAACCAAATGGGGAGATAATCCAGAAACTTGATGGATTTCCTGCTTCTTTCTGTGACGCTGCCTGGAGGGGTGTATATTTGAGCACTTTTTTACTATTTTTTTTTCTTCTCCTTTCTTGAAGTGCTTTTAAACAAAACCTACCAGAAAATAATTTCTGTCTAGTTTACCTTTGGGTAGGAAAGGTCTGGGTTTTTGAGCCTAAATCCATGTTTGAGAATAAAGGCAGAAAGCTGTTAATGAAACTCTTTTCAACAGTTTCGGACTGCATAAACTGGTAGGAATACTAATTTTGGCACCAAGTCTAATGGATTCCAGGGAAGCAAACAGGACAGACCTGAGCAGTGTCTAAAAATCATATGATTCTTGGCTTCATTTTCCAGCTAAGGATGAATAGAACCTTTTCAAAGCTTTTGTCCAATGTAAACAATGCAACGCCTAGCTGTTTACCCAGGAGTGCTCTGCCTAAGAGTCAAAAATCATTGTCCGTAATTAGCTCTGACAAAAATAAAGGGGAAGTAGTACTTGCAGTACAGAAATTATTATCTGGAGTTAATTGCTGAAGCAATTCATTGGAGAGGAGAAAGTTATTGCTTGTGGAAGTTAGTGCTGTGTGTGCACATGCACATGGTTTGGTGGTGTTGGTTTTGTTCTTCCCAATTCGAAATATGGGTGCATATTCTGGTTTAGAAGGTGTACTGTCACCTTCACCAGCTTCAAACAGAGCCTCTCTTGAAATCTTACCTACTCTCAAGTTACAGGAAATTCTTTGATTTAATGTACAAAGTCCACAGTGATCTGCAGGTATTTGTTTCTTCTTGCTGCTGTGCTAAACCAGGAGCAGAACTGCTCTATGCAATTTTTGGCTACTGCTGAGTGGCTACTGAGTGCTCCTTACCATGATTTTTGATGGGGTTGCTCTCAGAATAAGGTATTGGTGCTCTGGATTGGTGTCAGAAAGGTATATTAGGAAGCTGTTTTGTTTGCTGGGAAACAAATGTTGTCTTCCACTAGTTTGATTGGAAAAAAGAACATCGAAGTAACTTGCAGAGCAGAAGATGTTTATGACCTCTTAATAAAACCACAATAAAAGTGGTACAGCCTTTATTTGCTGTATTTTCTTGAACACATCACAACTGCGTGCTGAAGTAAAATTCTGATTCTTTGGAAATTAATGGTAGACTTAGTGAGCCAGTTCAAGCTAAAGATCTGAGTGCTCAGTGAACCTCGGCTGAGGTTTGACTTGCTTCTATATAGTTAAATAGGAATTGGATTGTCTTTAAATAAATCCCTGCTAACTTTCATCTTTGGTGACTACAGAATACTGTGATCTAAATGTCTCATTCTGAGTTATTTTCTTTGGGGAGAAATAGGTACTTCCTTTATAAGACAAGACAGATTGCATTCTTGGATGCCCAAAAAAGATCAGACAAATGTACCTGAAACCCTTCTCTAAAAGAAAGCTGAAGATGATTGGCTCAGATGTGCATGTTGACAGAGTATCTGAGATGAATCCCACTCATTTTGTTTAGGAAATCTGGAGGAGGAAGCTTAATGTTTTTATTTGATCTGTGGACTCAGTGCTTGTTGACAGGAGTGAGCTCTAAATAAATGGATGGTTTGACAAAGTGAGAGTGCATTATCACAAGTTGCTCAGCAGATGGTCTGGAAAGAGTAGGAAGAGAAAAAAGATAGACACAATTATCTACATCCCTCTCCCTTTTCAATTAATGTAAAATGTTGCTTGAAAAATATAGATGACATTTCCTGTCACTTCATAAAGCAACTGAGAGCTGAAGTCCAGTTGTTTCCTGTATGGTTTGTTTGGGATTGCTGATATAAAGGTGGCTGCCTTGGTGTCACTGACAGGGGGTGAGGAAATACTGCCTTGGGATATAAATGCTGGAGCTGAACTGGAAAAGTGGTCTGGGGCTGACATCCCAGTCTAGTGGCTGCTGCCTGCCCTGCTTCGTAAGTGGTAAGGATGGTGTCTGCCTCTGGCTGCTGTAGATTGTGACAAATTTATGGCGTCCCATCTCATCTGAGGTCTCTAGATATAAAAATAAATACAGTGCTACTGTCTGGATACATGGAGGGGCCTGGACAGGTGTGTTAAGTAAGGATTGAGATGTGGCTGGGAGTGGAGATCATCTGGGCCTGTATAAATAAATTCTGCCTGCTTAACATGTACTGTGCTGTAAGCCCCTAATGAAGACTGTCATGTGTGCCCCAGTGCCACAGTCACTTAGGAAACACATGATGGATTGCTGGTTATTTTTGTATGCAGTGATATGATTTGTGAAATTCAAAAATACACTTTTTCTTGGCTGTACAGCTTCTCTGTTTGCTACAGATTTTTCCGCCCTCCAACTGGGTGGCAAGTGCAATTCATTTATTGAGTAAAAGGGCATCCAAAAAAAAGCCAAAGCTTCAGAACTACTTTGGTAGGGAGTAGAAATGATTATTTATTTATTTTTCCTGCTGCTAATCATTAACTCAATTTTCTCCTGTCTTCAGGATAAGCCATTTTTGCTGAATAATAACCAAAGGCTCAGAGGAGCTCTGGCTTGAGATAACTGACGGATTTAACCATGATAATGGCTACATCAAATAGCTTTGGGTTGATCGTGATCATATAGTTTAATCCCACTTAAATTCTGTGGAAATTGCTCCTCAAAGCGACTTATAACAGTTCTGAAAATGGCTTGCTTGCTCCGGACTTCAAAGGGTTTCAAATTGTAGAGACTTTTTCTGAGAAGGTGGCATGTCCAGCCCCTGCAATGGTGTATACTTGAACATTCATTTCAAGCTCTGGTCACTCAGTTTAGTAACTATTTAAATTTTCTGACACTTGCTCTTGTAGTCATTACTTATGTAGGGGTATGGTTTTTTTAGGAAGGACTCCTGGCTGTACAGAATATATTTATTTATTTCAATACAGTTAAACAGTGTTCCAGCAGTGAGGCTTCATAACAAAAGAGCTGTTGTTTGTGAAAATGGATGAAGTATATTAAAGGGCCCTCTCTTCCCATTAAATGCGAGTATAAAAATTCTTGCTGATCCTGCACTGGTGAAAACAGGTTTGAGGTGGTGACAGACTTGCATCTAGGAGTAGATCTTAGAGCTGTTCATGCTTGAAGACAAGAAAAGTGTTGTAAGATGAGGGAAGCAAAGAGGAATGACTGAAACTAACCATTATAGTTTTTGACTATAAATATATGCAGTGGCATGGCAAATAATGTAATACTACTGGTTTGTTAAGAAGCTTTTTTAAAAAAGAATGGTGGTTTAACAGTGATGAAGTACTTAAACGTGTATGTTGTTTCTATCAGCAAACAAATGAAAGAGCTGGAGGAGTCGGGATTCCTGAAAGGAACTTTGAGTGCGGAGCAGCAGTTGGCTCTCATTAGCATCTGTACGGACCTGAAGGCAGCAGTAGAGGGTGCTACTTTCATTCAGGTAAGCAAAGATTTAACAACTCCTAGAAAACAGTTTAGAAAGATGATCAAGAGCTGTGCTGTGCAATGGAGAGTTCAACATTATGACCACATAAGGATAGTTGTGCTTGTTAAAGTTCTTTCTAGCCTAGTATCTTGACATGGGAGATGATGCCTCTTTGCAGGATTTCCCTACTTGAGAGTCCTTGCAAGTTTCTTTTGGGTTATGTTGGAGAGGCTTGTGGCTGGCTAAGCCAAGAGAGAATTGCTGATCTCCATGTGTAACAAAGACTGTACCTGTTAGAAAGATGAATGTGGGGGGGAGTGGGAGACAGGAGATTCTTGGGGGCTAGATTATCTCTTAGGGAACACCATACATTCTAGTGCTGGGAATAAAATGTATTGTTTCCTCTCCAGGTACTTTGGGAAGGCAGGGGTGACTTCTGTTCTGACTGGGGGGAGCACTGTAGCCAAAAGCAGCTATCTGACAGAGTGTTAAGAGTATTGTAAACAGGGTTGATGTATAGAGCTGGAATCTGTGCTGTTAAATAAAATTAGAACGGGGAACAAGCAGTATTACTGAACCTGATAGTCTGTGACTGCTTAACTATTAGTATGCTCACTGTCATGGGGCATAATTCAGTGAATAGGTGAATTGGGGGGATCATTTCTGGGGTAAAATATGAATGAATTTGCATTGGACTTGGCATCTTCTACCCTACATGGTCCCCCAGTATTATTCCAGTGTTGTACCATTAACTGTTCCTACATGTATGTGTGCTGCACCCAAGAGTTTACAATTTATACCGTTTCAGACTGTAAACCCCACAGTCTGCTTAGCTGCAATACATCCCTAATAACAAATTGGATTAAAAGGGGATAAATTTCTAGAACTTCTCTTCCTCACAAGTTGAAGTGGAGGGCAAGAGAACGTGAGGCAGAGCAAAGCCTCACACAGGAGTCGAGGTGTGAATGCAGTATAGATTTTTGCAGTGGTATACTATTTTTGTGTTCACTTCCTTTTTTCCAGATCACGGAACTATATACTGTTGCCCCCATATCTTACTCCTTCATCAGTAACAAGCTCAGAGCTTGTTAGTTCATATTATCGTTTTCGCGTATGTATTGCCTACTTCTACGGAATTTAATCTGCAAACTTATTGTCTAGTCATTCAATCCTGTAAAGTCCTTCCACAAATGTTTGTGGTTGTGATGATGGTCACGGACTTAATTTTATGAGCTAACTTTCAGGTCAGTTATGAATGGATGTAGCAAAGGGCACAGATCTCTGTGAAACAACTCTGGTCAGCATCTTCCACTGAGTAAGAACTGATTGTTCTTCCTACTGTCTGCTTACTACCTCTTCACCAGTTACTGTCCATGAAAGGACCTTTTATCTCACGTATGACCAGTTACCTTCCTTGAAAGCTTTTATTATTTTTTGTTTCAAGACTTCTGGGCATTCATGCTGACTGCATCGGCTGCATGACTCCTGTGCCTGTGCTTCCTGCTTCCTTTAGAGAATTCTACCAGGTCTGTGAATCAGAACTTCCTTCTGAAAAAGTTGCTTTGATTCTTCCCCATTTATGTAATACTCATTCAGTGTTACCCTTTTCTCTTAGCATTCTTGATGGAGACATAAGGCTTACAGTCTTATTATTGTGATCTTTCCTGATTTTTCCCTTAAATGCTGCATCATACTTGCCATTCTTCTGCTTTCTGGTGCCAAAATGGTGTACATTCAGCTTTTCTTCAAGTGAGCAGTTGTATATCACGGTTACTGTGTTGGGTATTCAAACCATATCAAAACATGTCCTAGTACCTTGGTTCTGGCGCCTCTTGACTCTGTTCTATGACTTGAGACAGACCCTGGGAGTCCCCAAGACTAAGACTTCAGTTTTCTTCAAGGATTAGAAGGAGAAACAGAACTGTTGCAAAGAAATCACTGTTCTTTGTGTGTTTTCCAGATGATCATCCTTCTGTACTCTGATCGTATCTTGGTTCTATACATTCTTCTCCATGCATTTTGAAGAAAGAAGGGAAAAATTTTATTTAATTATTCCTCATGTAAATTACAGGGGGCCAAGGAAAGGTCTGCTTTGTTTTGTCTTATTTTGATAAATTAACAATCCTACATGGCCATGTTCATTTGAGTACTGCTTCAACTTTGTGAGGGCTGCCTCCTTGTTTCTAGTAGATTCTCCTAGTTCTGCCTGTTTTGCTCTTTCAGCTGTTTCTTACTACCTGGTATGACCATATGGTATCTTTACTTTTCTCTGTACGCTACCTGTAATGATCTGATTCTTCTTACTGTCAGGTTTGCACCTCCTTAGTATCCTTATTTTTGTTTAGTATCTTCTTTTGAAGCTAAATACAGCTGTGACTGAGTTCTTGGCTGTTGTTGCTCCTACAGAGATGCTGAATCTTAATATGCTATTGTTTCTCTTGGAGAGGCTCTTCAGCAGTAAGATTTTTTGAACAAGGTGCTGCATGCTACTTCAGATTAAATCAGGGGCTGCATTATTCATCCCTCTCACCATCAGCTGATCTATGAAACAGGCATTGGACAAATGTTGCAGAATCAAGGTAATTTTTAGTTGGAAGAGACCTGTGGAAGTCATCAGGACCAACTTAGATCAGCTTGCTCAGAATTTGTGCAGCTGAGTTTTGAATATTTCTAAGGATAAACACTTCTGGTCTCTTTGGGTAACTTGTTAAAATATTTGATTACCCTCACTGTTAAGCTTATTTCCTAATATCTCATTGGAATTTCCTTTCTTGCAACTTTCACCTCTTGCCCCTCATCCTGCCATCATGGACTTCTGAGAAGAATCTGGCTTCTCTGTGTGTTCCCTTCAGGTAGTTGAAGACAGCAGTGTTGTGTTGGTAGTCTCTGAATAGCAGCAATCTACCTGGGGTAACTCAAGCTTTCCGGTACTATTTTATGTTCCCTTAACCCTTTTAATATCTCTTAACATGTAGTCGTTAAGCATATAAATAAATGGAGTAGCTGCAGTATGCCTGTGAGTAACAAATTGTATGTGCAAAACACTGTGGTATTCATTATGAGCTCATCAGTTTCAAACCATAGCATCGAGTTTTGGTTTGATACAAAGTGTTAACAAATACACAATGTAAGTGGGCAAATTATTTGAACTAGTCTTTAATTTGCTCTTGGAAGCGGGGTGGAATAGATATAAAAGAATCTTAATTCCAGGCTCACAGTCTTATTTCAGCTATGAACAGACTACTTTCTGGCTGACTATTAAACTTTAGAAACATTGCCTATTGAAGCTTTGAACATGGAAGGACAAAATGCACTAATTGTAATTTACGACTGCAAGTGTTCTGACTTTTTAGTTACTTTAATGCAACTGATGTGTTATTTTTTATGTTAGTTGAATATAGGGGACTCTATTTTCTTGTTTA
The DNA here is from genome assembly GCF_018691265.1 of Tyto alba. NCBI lineage: Eukaryota > Metazoa > Chordata > Aves > Strigiformes > Tytonidae > Tyto > Tyto alba. The sequence goes on along the minus strand of NW_024881282.1, from coordinate 19,496,257 downwards.
ATGATATAACCTACTGATTAACTTGTCAGAAGACTTCCATGAGAACTACGTTTCTTTACTCTAGATTTCAGCTGGTTAAATCTTACCTTCTTTTCAAATTTGGGCTTAGTAGACTAAGTCCGCTTCGAGCTTTAAAAATGTACTTGATGTTTGCACTCCTTGAATGAATCCTGCAGACAGTTGCCTTCTGTGTCATTTTCATAGGACTTAAACTTAAAACAAATGGGAAGAAGTAGTAAAAAGTGGAACTTCTTAAATGACATTAGTGAAGATATGAGTGAGAAATATGCAAGAAATAATTAGAAGGACTGAGTGAGAAGAAAACTCGTAACAGTAATGCCATGAACCTTTAAAAACAAGGTATGCCTTGATGCATATTATTGTATATATTCCCTCTCCTGAGCATTTTTATGAAGTAACTTGTCTTCATTAGTGTGCTTTGTATCAACTCCAGACAGAGATCAGTTTGTGTTTTGCTCTAAAAGTGAATATCCACCTAGTTTCACTTCTAAAAGCTTTTCTGTGCTACTTAAAGTAGATAGCCTATGGCATTTAGGTGAATGTGCACTGCAAGCTTCTTGCATCACTAAAAGCTTTAATTCTGAAATAACTTTTTCCATTAGCTGAAAACTCCATGGAGACAAAATAATGAATACATTTGTACTATAATGTCCCTCGCGTGGAACTATCATGGGTGAGGTAAATGTTTCTTAATACTGTGCTCTTAACTTCCCTATATGATGACTTTTGTCTTTTGTCCTTATGTGACTACTGGGAACTGAACCTGTTAGTACTCTTTTCACTATTAAAAACAGACTCGGGCAGATGTGTGTCTAGTTCCTAAATAATATAAGCTGAATAGAAATCAGTGCAGCACTTGTATGGTATTTTACCATAATGCTAGTAAAATGTAAACATCTTTTTAAATGCTCTGCTTTGGAACAATTTACTAACAGAATATTTAGTAAAGTTTGCTTTATCTTTATCTCCGAGAGGATAAGATGATGAACTGTTGGTAAGATCTTACCCTTGATGCCTGACCGACTGCGTAGACTTGTGAGTTGAGTCCTGGCTGAGCAGGTTGAAGCCACACATGGAGGGTAGCTGGGAGGTGATCTCTGAACCTGTCAGTCGTGCTGTGGCATGGGACAAAGCAGATTGGCAAGGGGTGAAATTAAGCTTGCAACGTATACCTTATGGTCTGAGGTATTTATCGTTTTTCAGTTTAAAGGAAGTCTGCTTATAAGCCTTACAATAGTATCTTTTTTTTTTTTTCCCCTGCCTCTTTAAAAAGAGAGGACATGCCCTGTGGCCCCTTACACCTGCAAACTCTTTTGAACTGGTGATAACACTACAATGGATCTTCAGCCTGGTCTCTTTTAGGTCTTGCTTGTACTTTTATCTCTGCCGGTTAGACATACTGTAGAAAAACAGTGTTACCAGCTTAAAAACAGTTTTCAAAAAGCCTGATGGTGCCTCAGACTGGGAAACCAGCATTGACTTGGGAGCCTTGACAGTAGGTCTCTCATGTCTCCTGTCATAAAAATTTGTCTTTGATTGTCCTGTACCAGTTTTTGCCACTAGCTTTTGTTTTACTTTCATGACGACTCTCAAGAACCTTTTTACTTGTGTGGATGAGGGAATATCTGCAGACAGCAATGGGTGAAGGTGTCTTCAGCTGCCCTGATCTCATAGGATAGACAACCATCCTGGTTTAGAAGCTGCATTGATGATGTTCCTCTGTAAATACCAACCTGCTGGAAGGCAGAGTGTGCAAGCATTGTGGTAACATGGCTTCTTCTGGACTAGTCACTGGTCAGCTCTGAGCACTGGACAAACAAACATGGGTTTGTTTTCTCTCAGCTGGGTAAATATAACCTTAGGCATGGTTTTACCCTTAAACACTGCCCTGAGGCACCAGAAGTTATGTTTTGGCTTCTGGGGGAGCTGGTTTTAAGCATGTCATCTGACTTGCTGTCGTAGAGGTTTTAAGAAAACTTTTTTTCTGTTTTTAGGGTTTGAAACAGTCTGATATCAAAGACTTCCTGTAAAAATACTTTATCAAGTCAGTGTTTGAGTTGAACTGAAAGATGATGTTTGGATAAACAGTTTTCCAGTGTCACTGCTGTGGTGCTGCTGCTGAATGGACGTTTGTCCTTCCAGACTTTTTAACATTCACACCTCATCTATCCTGTGCATATAACAACTGTTTTGTCTACCATTACAGACTTGAATATGGTTTTGGTCCCCATTACTGGTGGTAGTCATTGCTATAACTATCATCCTGCCCAGCAGTTAAGCTTGCTCTTCAGGTTCAGTTTCAGTGCTCCCTGGTCTCCTTTCTAGGGCTGTATTGTATTTCCATTGCCTTTCCTAGATCACTTCCCCTATTTTTAAGGGTGGATGGGATCACGGTAGAAGGAAAGAGAAGGTTTGATCCTTTGCGAAAGAATGTGGGGAGGAGGATGTCAATCAACCTGTTTGAGATACTACTGCCCTTCCCTAAGGAAACAAAAAGGATCTTCATCTCATCTGTAGCAGCCTGATCAGCTTGTCTGTCTGTCTTTTGAAAGTTTTGTAGGGGACATAAACATCGTGGAGAAAGGTGGTCCTCTTCATGGCATGATACTGACACTAGTTGGAGCAAAACTTGCCTTCATTTGTTGTATGTGTTTTAAACAAAACAAAAAATACCACACAGTCCCCTACAACACTCCCAAATCTGCAAGTTTGATTTTAGAAAATGTAGTTCTGAAAACTAGTACTTCCTAAAATCCTGTTTTGTATTTTGTACTAAAGGTTGAACAGACACTTATAATTCAGTCATTTATTCTGAACAGTGTAAAATGGCAGTAACTTGATACTCTTATTGCTCCCGTTCCTTAACAGGGTATGTTTCTGAACTGTAGGAAAGTACAAAATGTTTCCATCTAAATGCTGGATTTCACCTCACCAAAGTGTTATTTACTTGTACGGTATCATGTGATAGTCTTTCATGTCATGCAGGAGGCAGTGATTTAAGAAGCATCAGATTTCACACTGGTATGAGCTCATAAATTCAAGAGAACTGAGAAGTTATCACTTCTTTAGATTTGAAGTGAGTTATAGCTCTAATTTTTTTTTTTTAATTAGATTAACCTGAAAGTACTAGTGTTTTAACTGATGCTTTTGCAACTGCTCTGTAATAATCTTACTCATCTACTGTCCTTTAGTTGATGGTTTTGAATTCTATTAAAGCTTTTCTGAGTATGAATTTACTACTGTTCTAAATGCCAGGCACTTGTAGCTTTGCTGTAAGACACTTTTATAACTTTATTTTGAATGGAAATTTGAACAAGTTCAAACCCCATGAATCAGAGTTAAACTCCTATGGTGGGATTTTCACCACATGCCCCCCCAGTCCTCTACTCCTCAAAAGAACAGTGTATGAGAGGACCCCACCGTTATCAGAAGATTCACATTTACCTGTGCTGCCCTACCAATTACAGAGTTATCCAAAATCAGGCTGAAAGGGGCTTCAGAGGTTACTTAGACCAACCCCTGCCCCAAGGCAGGATCAGTCATACCTAGACAACAGTCTGTCAAAAATGGGTTAACCTGTTCTTAAAATACTCATGTGATATGATTCCTTCTCCTCCCCTGTGTTAAGCATTTTACTTCAGTGCATACCTACCCTGTAGCAAGTCTGTATGTAACTGAAGCCCCAGGATGTGAGTATATGTGACCATGCCATTCTATTTTATGGGGGTTTTTATAATTGTGTCAAATGGGGATAATGTGGCCCTGTCATTAACGAATTACCAGTATGCTTTTCAGTTAAAGGAGCTGCTGTCCTTATCCTGCTTTCTTACCCTTGGCTTACAAGATAACAATTCTTGTTCAAGTTGAAAATAAAGTTTGGTTGCCAAGGTTTTGTGGTGTGTTTTGGACTAACTTACAGCTGTTTTGCATCTAAGGAGTGTTTTGTTGCCAAACATTTTTGTTAACAATCTGGTATTTGGACATGTGCTTGAAACCATCGTGGAGGAAGTTGTGTACCAATGTATGGAGAATGAAGATCTGCAGGGGGAAAAGGGGCAATCAACCTAATGAGCTTCTGTTCACTTATGTATATCCCATATGGTTTGGGTTCATGCATCACTTCCAAGTGTTTCAGGGTCAAGTCCCACTTAACCTTACCTCCCTGCTGTGGTGCACTGCCAGGTTGCTCCCCCTGCTTTCCCCACGACCCTAGCTGCTGGGGGCTCAAGTTCTAGTTATGCTTTAACATAATCACGTCAATTATCAGTGTCTATGCTGCTGGGTGTTTTGGGGGACTTTTTTTTTGTGTGTGTGTTTTTTTTTTTCCTTATTTTAACTGCTCAAAATGCACTGAAGGGTTTGCAATAGCCTGAGGACTCCTTCAATAACAGCTGTATGTACGTCTCATGTTTCTGTGCTGTGTCCCAAACCTGTAGAGCAGTGAGAAAAAAGTGTGTCTCCTGCCCAGCTGCTGTCCCTGCCATGAAGGTAACAGCACTTTCTAAAAGGAGGCTGAAGTAAATAGGTTTTCCTGCCACCATGTTTGCAGTTTGAAATGATGCATTTTCATTTGGCACCTTGTCTTAATGAATATTCTGGTATATCCACGTACTATCCATCTTTAAAGTATCTCAGAATAAGCATCTAAAACTACTTTGCTGCTTTGCGGGGGAGCATGACAGGAAAGTAAAAAATACTTGCAGTCAAGTATTTACCTTTGACATATGTAGTAATTTTTAATTTTGTGAAATTACCAAACCAATTTAATGCATGAAAAATTTATAGATAGTTGACGTAAATCATAATGATTAACAATAGTATCAGAAGAAAAATTTATATTCTGATGTAATAATTTGTTCTAACATTAAAAATACCGTTTTATTTCTCTGCTTGTTTCACTAGCTGAACTCACAAACTCAATTCAAAATGTCACATTTTTTAATTGCACGTGGTGTAGTTCCTCAGATTCATGTGCATGATTTTTTACTGAGTAGAATGTACATCAGTGTCTGACATGGAACACAAAAGAAATAAGATCTAATTTCCTTAATAGAAGGTGCATCTTCAGTCTTCCAGACCAGAAATACAGACCTAAACCTTACAAGGGAAGATCAAACTAGCATGTCAATACAAAATCCTAAACAGAAATAATAATAATAATAATAATAATAATAATAATAATAATAATAATAATAATAATAATAATGATCATCACTGAAATACTAATGATAGTAGTGAGCATTTTAAACACTATTTTGCTTAAAATATAATTTGACTTTAATATGGATTCTGTAACATGGTGTTAACGACCATTTTGCATCTGCAAGTGGAGCAAATAGATGCAATCTTGCTTTGATAACTTCAGTAACCTCAGCTTTTTGTATTGGGGTAAACAGGATTGGTTGTAAAATTTTAGGATTTAATTTGCAGAGAGATTATTTTAGCATACGTAATTTTTCTTTCTGAAGTCAACTAGGTTTTTACAAGACTATTATTTAGATGAGGTTAAATTATCTGGAATAATTGTATTTGACTGTGCAGTCACTAGCTATAGTAATAGTGCTTTGAATTCTGTTTGTCCCTGCTTCATGTAGATTTATGTTAATCAGGCTTTGTTTTAGAAATGCAACATTCCAAATACAATATTCTAAAATGACTTGGTAGATTGAAAATAGAACAATTATGCCTGAAGTCTTTTTGGAAAGTTCTTTTTCCAATGGATTGTAACTGTAGAAGATAATGAAAGTATTTGTATAAATGGATTAGTCACCAAAGCTTTCAGAAAAGTTGCTTTTCTGAGATTCAGAACTCTTTTTCTTAATCCTGTGAAGATCTTCATATTTCCACAAAAAGCTGGACATAATGTGGTTCCTGTTGCAGGAGTGCTGACAGTCTGGGTCTAGCTTGTGAGATAATTCAGAGCTTTGAAAGCTGTTGCTATGTCTTCGTTCTACAAGCGGAGAGGATTGTTGTTGCTTGACTCTGGGAACTATTCCTGAGAAGTGCCTCAAAACTATCATCTAAATAGCATCACTGAAAAGCTGAGACCACTTAAAATGCTGTAACTTGTATGTATATAAATAGAGGGACAGCCAGCGTTTCTGACCCATTTGGATATCCTCATTTAACTGCTGAAGATGAAGGGTGTCCTTGTAGCAATCAAAGTAGCTATGGCTTCTAAACAATTTACCTACTACTTGAAGCCCTATTGAATTTAGTGGGAAGAGAGAAGTCATGGAACTCTTGAAAATAATTTCCTACCTCAGTTGTGGTTAGGGCAAGGCTACAGGACCCTTTTTGTTGTAGCAGCTGCAGCATGGTAGTAAAGTGCAGCTTTTGGGGGTTAAGTGGTGCAAGATGGGTAGGAGAGGAATAGCTGTGTAGGGTACTTAGCACATGCTGTGAGCTAATATGCAGAGCTCTGCCTTGGTGGGAATGAGGAGCCAGTTGAGAGCTTATGAGTCAGGGTTGACAGGACCACCAATGTGGAAGACGTTGCAGTAGATGTCTGCTACAGACCACCTGATCAGAAAGAAGAGGCCTTCAGACAACTGGAAGAAGCCTCACATTCACAGGCCCTTGTCTTCATGGTGGGACTTCAACCACATAAATATCTGATGGAGGGACAGCACAGGAGAGCGTAAATAATTCAGGAGGATTCTGGAATGCATTCCTGGTAACTTCCTGACACAGCTGAGGAGCTGAAGAGGAGACATGCTGAGCTGGACATCATACTTACAAACAAGGAAGAACTGGTTGAAGATGTGAAGGTTGGGGCGAAGCTTTGGCTACAGTGACTATGAGATGGTGGAGTTGAGGATCCTTAGAGGAGAATCACTTACAAACAAGGAAGAACTGGTTGAAGATGTGAAGGTTGGGGCGAAGCTTTGGCTACAGTGACTATGAGATGGTGGAGTTGAGGATCCTTAGAGGAGAATCCACGGCCCTGGACTTCAGGAGAGACAACTTCAGCCTGTTCAGCCCCAAATCTGGAAGAATCCCGTAGCATAGGATACAGTACTGGAATGAAGAGGGTCTAGGAGAGCTCAAGATTGATCTAGCTTCACTTGTAGGAATTTACATTATCATAAATCTTCATATTAAGAATGCCGGGGAGACATTTTTTCTTGATTATGTTTTGAATATGCAGCAGCCAGAATCTAGTCAGGAGGTGGGAACTCAACATTGTGTATCTGGCTTTCAAACTTCTTTATACAGTGGTTCCTTATGCTTGGTGACTACAGTCGGACTTTATACTTGCTGTTGGAAGGGCTCAGTGCTGCTCCTTGCAACAGTATCTCCAGATGTTCTTAGAGAAAGTGGCTTGCTTGTTGCTGAATGGTTGCTAATCTTTGACCTTCTCCATGCCAGTTTAAATCTTTGACTTTCATCTTGTGTAGGACAATACTTATTTTAGGACCATACCACTGTGTTGCAGTGCTTTACTTCAGGGCATGCTTTGTTTCTAATAAATCCATGGCCTTGGCAGCAAATCCCATTGCTAGTGTAAGGAGAAGGTATTTTGCAAGGTAGTGCTTTGGGGAGTGTTTTCCTAGAAGGTGGTACAGGTAGGTTGCTATCTTGGCATATCTGAGAATGGATGGGAAGAACCTGGGTAGATGCCAGCATTTTAAATATCGGTAAATGAAGTTGTGCACTTAAGTGAGTGTGGACGTGTGTGGGAGCACAGATGGTGGATAGCATGGTGGGAAAAGCCTGTACAAAAACAGAAAGATACTGGATTTAAATAGATAAAATTCCCTAGCTTTCTGTGTACTGCCATTAAAGGTGTTGTGTCATATGAATGCAACTTTTTAATGAGGGGCAAGATATCAGCATTGTCTGCTAGGGAGAGAGTCTGGTACATGTTTATCTTTGTGTAGTTCTTTTAGGAGTTCATAGGCTGGTCAAATAGCTGCTATGTGTTCTCTGAAATGCCTATTACCTTTAAGCCTTTAATTCAATACAACTCTTCCAGGAGGTGTGTTTTCAAAATTAACAACTGTCATGTTCTGATCAGGCTGTTAAAAAAAGATGTCTAATAAAGTTTAAATTGGAAGACAGATTAGTAGCAATCTTGTTCAGGTGTTCAGGCCTTGGAATAAAGATGTCCTGTTCACTGCAAATGAGAAGTGTGATCTTCTCTACAAAAAGTGAACAGAAATATACAGTGTCACTTAAAATGCGTAGAAGTCTATGCTAACCTTTTTTGCACTGATTCTTTAAGAGAGACTGTGGTAGCTTTAAAACAGTGTCTTATCTGCTCACTGTTTGATCTTCTCTTTCTCAGGGTAAACAGAATAGCTTCAGACCTCTCCAGGCTCCATAACTGACAGCAAGTGAGGTTCCTGTTTAATGGATTGTTTAGAGCTTAATTTTCCCCTTGTTCTTCAGGGAATTGGTGCCTCTGAGAAAATAATTGCATGCTTGATGAGGACAGAAACTTTATTGCAGTGGTCCAGCAACCTGAATACAATTGTGACACTATTCGAGAAACTTCAAGCAAATGGCCCATTCAGAAACCTTACGTAACTGTGGCAGGTTTGAGTTTCCAGCAGATTTGAGTTTGCCTTTTTGATTATTGTCTGATGTGAGAGGAGGCTTAGAGTTTCAAGTTCACAATAAACCTATTCAGAGCAACTCTTTTATTAGCTTGAACAGTATCTGCAGGGTTCTCTTCATCTTTGGCTTTACTAAAAGAAACTATTTAAACTTAACCAACAAGCAGGGATCCTGGAATTATAAACAGAGTATCATTTTGTTTTGATAAGGCTGTCTACTACTTTGGGCTCTATCTGGAGTTCTTAAATGACCCCATTTATCTCTTCTGTATTGTGGAACTTTTAGTACTGTCCCTTGCAGCTTGCTTATTTTTTTAAAACTTCAAATTACTTTTAACCCATTTACTAGGTTAAAAACTCTGGCCCTGGGCATACCTGCCACAGAGGCTGAAGCTGCAGATATTAAATTTTTTTGTTATATTAAATGTAAAGCCTTTTTCCTACCCTCGTGCAGTTCAGCATAACAGGAAGGACAGAATGAAGTACTGACAGGTGGGAGAGGGTTAGCGTTGGAAAAAAGCAGGTATTTTCTTGTGTGTTTTAAGGGAAAAGCTGAGGTTTTAAATGTTTGGGGATCCTGTTTGGATTTTTTTTTTTTAAACCCTTCCAAAAAACCCAGAAAACAAGCTGACTGTGTTCCCCCGTTTTCTTCTTGTAGACTGAAGTCTTTCCTGTTGATTGTGGAATCCACTGTAGTTATTCTCCCATGTCCTCAGTGCTCCCAGACTGGTGGACTTCTGCATGCTCTCCTTTAGGCAGCTCCTGGGGATAACTTTGAAATTCTAGTGACTGTAGATTGTGACTCTTAGCCCATACATTTGAAACATGCTCAATATCTTTGGGAGAAGTTCTGATAACATGCATTCTACTTCAGAAATATTTCTCAGAGTTGAAGTGAATGGAGGTATTTAAGCTTTTGAAGTGTGAGGGTCACTGAGAGGTGTTTCAGTGCAGGTTCCAGAATTGTACCTTGGAATTTCCTGCCATAGTTCTGGAATTTGTAAGTTTGTTTTCTTTTGAGATACACCTATTCATTTCCATCTTGTCTGAGAGAGAATACTGACTTATATCGTGTGAGTTTCTCTTTAAAAAAAAAAATTAAAGCTAGGTCTTATTCCTCCATACTGTTACCACTGTGTGTGAGTAAACGTCTGTATTTTAGATGAAGCAGAATCATTTGTTTTATGTTAAATCTCCTGTGGTGTGTGGTGGTCCATCTTCTAATATAGAGAAACTCTTGGGGGTTTCCATTTCCTTATATGTGGGAAGGTATTTTAGTGTTATGGCTCACTGGTATATCTAGGCTAATTAAAATAGATGGTTTGTGCTTTGTTCCTAGGTGTCAGGGTAGGATCAGTGAAGTCTGAAATATACAGATAAATACTATTGAACTAGTAGACTTCTAACACTGATTTTTGCTTTTATTCCAGGAATGTACACCGGAGAACCTAGAACTGAAAAAGAAGATTTTTGGTCAATTAGATCTTATTGTTGGCGACAATGTTATCTTGAGCAGCTCAACCTCTTGTCTCTTACCCAGCAAATTGTTCACTGGCCTTAAACATGTTAAGCAGTGTATTGTATCACATCCTGTAAGTATGATGGCATGTTTTGTTTTTGTAGTAGTAGTACAGGTGTCTAGTTAAACTGCATCCCAAACTCCTCCCTGCAGACTGAAGGATATAGGAGGATATTTGGACTGTTTGTGTGATATTGTTAGTGTGCAGGAGCCTCGCTTATCAGAAAAACTTTAATGTGGTCATTCTGTGAGCAGCAGCAGCGTCTACTAAATTGAGAGCATGTATGCATGTTTCACACTGTTGGCTCAAGACACATTCTGTGTAAGCTGTTGTGCTCATATTGTGTGTTACTCAAACTACTGGCTCTCAAAGCGTAGGAATTCTGTGTTTTGAAGACAAACGTATAATATTCCCCACTTTCTTCTTGTGGCATCTTTAGTCTTTACTAGTACCCTTTTTCAGCTGCTGTTGTGTAGCAGAAAGTATCCAAACAGTGAACTGCATGTGCTTGTCAGGTAATGTCAATGAAAGACTCTGGTTTCTTCAGACTTCTGATGCAGAAGCAGTCTACCTGAAGAGGAAAAGCAGGTGGATGAAATGGAACAGACTGTGCTTGGAGCTGAATTTGCATGCTTTGTGACCAGCTGGGACAGGGCAGTGATGCAGAAATGGCAGGACTAGACGTGGCTGCAGAACCTCAAAAAGCTGAAGGGCACCTGTGAGCCTCTGTAGAGGTCTACTTGGGGCTGCCAAACAGCAGTTTGTCACATCTCTCCTCAGCATGGAAAAGCACTTTGTCTTGATCACTGGGTTTCTTACTGTTTCTGTTTTTCACTACTCAGTAACTAATGAGTTTGTTAGTCTGGTGTTTGACAGATCAGTTAAGAGGACTGTTGTTAGGAAGGTTTGCAGTATCTGGAGAAAGGTACTGCTCTGCTGTCTGCAATTTGGTAGCTGCATGTTGTCTCCAGGGCATCCCTCAGGTATAAAATAAATGTCAGTTCCCTGGGCATGCTCAAGAGTGGCAGTATGAACACAAAAATGCATCACTACTTTACTGTAATATCTCTACAGCTACCTGTAGCCTAATGCTACAGTGTCAAAGTATTTGGTCAGGCCCCTTCTGAGACCACTCCACCACCACCATTGTGTCTTGATGTGATTGGGAAGCGAAAGGAACAAAAGGATTCATTTCTTTCTTTATAATTATTTTTTATCCCCTTTTAATTAAAAAAAAAAAAAAGTCGAACTTCAAATTGTGTATCTGTGCCTAGGTTTAGCCTTTCTCCAGTCTAAAATTCAGTAATTCCTTATCTCATATTTCCAGTGTTGTAACTTTCTGTAGTGCAAGAGAAGAGATTATGTCCCTTCTAGGCTTCTGTATTAAGTAACTATAGGTAGGATTTTATTTTTTTTTTAATCCCTGGGCTTCTGCCTACTCTCTGTTTGTCAGTCTTTGGTTTTACATTATTCTTTCTTACTGTTTTCCCAAGTTGGTCTTTACCAGTTGACTTGTTTAGTCTGAGCTGCAGTCTTTATGGGAGCCACTTCTGAAACCGGGTTTTATCAGATCTGGAAGGGTAGCTAGTACCTGCATAAACATTTTCTATGTTGCTGTTTTGAGGATATATGTGTTTTCCAAAGCAAATACTCTGGAGTGACTTAAAATGTCTGATCATTTTGAAATGGTTTTGCAATCCCACTGAGAGTATTTTCTTAGTAATCTCAGCTTCACTCAGAGGGGAGTGCACTGGAGAAACTGTGAGCCAGTGTGCTCTTCCAGGGGCCCTTCTGCATCTGTTGTATCAGGAAACATGCATGCTTTGTAGTAGTTGTTGGCTTTTGGTGTTTTTTGTTTTAACCATGGCCTTACTAACATCTTGAGCATGACAGTAGGACATGGGGAGTGGTAGCTGCAGGAGGCTGGCACTCTGGAAGACACTGTGAAAACAAGAAGTGTGGAATTTGATATATGAGAAAAATTAAAAGCTAAAGTTGTAAAGCCTCTGGCACAGGTAAGCATGTTGAGGAGAAATTAAATTAAATACCCAAAGGGCAGGAGGAGTTCATTGATTTGCTTGACATAGCAATAGGTTCAGTAATTAGAAAAAATAAGTGATCCCATAGCATAGCTGTATGATAGAAATGCATGCCACGCTTGTAGGTACAGCTGCTCTCTCTGCAAGCAGTTTCAGGCAGTGTATTGGTAGAGGTCTTCTGCAGAGCAGTTCATTTCTCATATACTATATATGCCTGCTAGGTCACACAGCTAGAAATACAGAGCTAGACGAGACTGTGCCATTAAGTGAAGTGCCTTGCTGTACAGGAAGCCATGTAATCAAATCACCTTAAAAATGTATTAGGCTCTATCTGTTAGATTATTTTTTTTTTAACTCCACTACTCCTGTTGAAGTTGTTTGTGTTTTACAGTTTTTGTTCCAATCTTATTAACAGTCCATTAAAATTAATTTTATGTTTGTTGGCTGCTTTTGTGTAGCTTAATTCTTCCTCTGTACTTTGTCATCTTCTTTCTTAGCTTTCATTTTGTTAGGCTGAGTAAGGTAAGCTCTTCTGAAGAAGGGCTTTGCATTCGCCTTCTCATTATCAGAAAGCTTCCCCCACCCCCAATCTAATCCCTGTTTTACCACTTTCAGTTTTTACCAACATCTGTTGTCTCACTCCTAAAAATTGTCTTCCTAAGTCTCCTCAGTGTGCTCATGAACACACCCATGTACTCCCCGAGCCAAGTTCATGAAATAGAATATTTCAATAAGATGACTGTCAACACTAATCTTGGAAGAAATTTATAATAGCCTCAGTCTCTCTCAGGAATTAACTTGTCCTCTTCGTGATTGGAACCTGTGATATATTTAAGAGTTAGAAAAGCCTTCAGAGAACTTCTTGGTGCTTGCAGTGTTTCGGATCTTGCTAAATTGCCTGGCACCACACCTGCGATGGTGTCCATCGTGCCATTCTCAGCATTGGTGGTGGCACTGCCAGAGAGACTGATGTGAGAAAGGTTATGTTGGAACACAAGGCACTTTAAAGGGAATGAAATGTGTTTCATCAGTAGTTAGAGTAGATGTGACCTACATCAGGTTATGCGTTAGTCAGACCCTACAGTAAAGGGAACCATGTAAGCACTGCAAAGAAAGAACAGGCAGAGGGGAAAGACTGCCTGTATGCTGCTGTGACTGAATCCTGTACTTGCTTTTACATGACAGTTGATAGAGCAGTTGACTGTAAGGGAACATGGTGAAAGAATTAGTAATTACTGTCCTTAAATACCAATGTTATTTCTGGTAGTAGTTTATGATACGTTAGCTCCTTCAACCGCCTGGAATCTAGACCAAGAACTGAGTTTAACACCTTAAGATATGGCTGAAGGACTGCTGCTTTTGGAAAGAGTATGCAGGCAGTGACCTAAAGAACTTCTGGCTGTTTCTAGGATGTTCTTTAGAATTTTTTGTTTATTACTTCAAAAATACATTACACAAAGGTCTTGACTTGATGAGAATTTACATTTGGGAAGAGTCAGGGAGAGGTAATTTAAAATTTTTAATTTTTTTTTAAAGTAGGTGCTGTGTTTGAAGGTAACCTGTTCTGCAACTTTTTTGAAGCACGTTTTAGGTGATAGCTGTTACTGTGTTTAGCATATATTTACAAGCTTGGGCCAGTAGCAGCTTGTCTGTTAGGTGTTACATCTTACAGGTGGTGTTTAGCAATAATTTTGTTACAAAGTTCCTGAATATCTAAAAGGAAATGCCTTGCTTCATTTGGAAAGACAGATGCTGACCTAGAACAACAAACAGCGTGGATATTGAGAAAGCATCAGTTACTCAAGTCAGTAAAAAGTTTTCTAGTACTGTTTAAATGCTGTCATCTTTAGTGTAGCTTCGTGAACTTTGAAGGGGTTAAACAGAGTTAGATTTAATGCAAGATTAATTATTTCTTTAATTTGAATTAATACACCAGCTTTTATTGGATTGATGCAGTCTTTCAGGGACTGAAGATCAGGCTTTCTGTGTTCACTGGAAAATATCCACACTAGTAGCAAGCTATAAAGATAATTTACATTAACTTGTTCTGTTAATCTGTCGATAACTGACATTCTTCTTTTGTGTTTCTTCCTGAGGTAAATCCACCTTACTTTGTGCCGTTGGTTGAAATCGTTCCTCACTCAGAAACAGATCCTTCTACCACAGAGAGAACATATGCCCTGATGAAGAAGATTGGTCAATCTCCTGTCAAACTAAACAGAGAAATTGAGGGGTTTGTTCTGAATCGGCTGCAGTATGCAGTGATAAGTGAAGCCTGGAGACTTGTGGGTGTATGTATTTTATTTTTTTTTTTTCCACACACACACACTCTGTCAGTTTTGTAGATGTGACAAATGAGATTGCATATTTAAATTTCCCAGAAATTTGTGTCATCTTTGTTAAACTGTCCCTTATGAGCATGAAATATATATTAACATGTAAATTAAAAACAGTAGGAAGTGATGTCAGTTATAAATAACAAAGACAAAATCAAAGTGATATGGTCACAACAACTGTCCTTTATCCTGCTTTCTTTTCAGAATACTGTCATTTTCAGGACAATCAACAGTCCTAAAAGCACAGAATTCAAAATATTGATTTTTCTTTTATCCAGATTGTCTCATAATTTCCTGTTATTTTCAGAGTGTTGCTGGCCTACTGCACAGTGGTTATGAAAACAGTGTTTTAAATTATTTTCTCTTTGGCCTCTCGAGAATTGCATTCATAGGTTCAACAGTTATTTGATACTTGCAGGTAAAGACAGATTTCTCCTCCTCCTGCCCATTCAGACTTCTAGCTAAGAATCATCTGTTTGTGTCCCTTCAGTTTTTCCCAGTTACCTCTTCTGTGCTGCAAAGTCTGATCTTTCATCAGGAAGAGCTGAATTATAAGTCTATTGCTATTTTGTTGAGAAGAGACTCAGCTTGGATTGAGTAGTGCTTACATTTTTGTCATGGAAAGTGTTTTGATTTTTCAAGTGGTTTAAAACAACTGTGCACACAAATATAGGTAAAGATCTTAAAGCTAAGTTAGTATTAACATCATGAACAAAGCAACTCTTTTTTTTCCAAAGCAGTATCTAAAAATAGCTGCTGAACTGATTTTGATTACCTGTAGGTTGCTTCCACTAGCAACACAGTAGAACAGTATAAAGGAGGTGTTGAATAATAGTATGTAAAACAATGTTGTTAGGAATGAACTGATCTTCTACTGGAGATGTTTCTTTAGATTAAAAAAAAGGTTTCTGTTACAAAAAAAATTAATACAAAGTCTTAAGTATATGATAAGAAAAATCCTTTCAACATGACTGCAGCTTTTTGAAAGACACAGAATAAAAAGGATAGTAACTTCTAAATTATTTTTGAAACTGTAATAACACTGGTGAGAAAAAGATTTTTTTGAGAATAAGAATGGAAAAATAACTAGTAAAAACTGTGAACAAGGAAGGTAAGTTCATGGGGAAAAAGCTAGCTGAACTGCAATGTTCAATGTAAAGGAGGTTCCCACACTGTAACCTTCCCTTGAAAGGAAGGGATCTGATGTAGAAGTAGAACAAGTCATGCTAAGAACAAAATTTTTGGAGGAGGAAAGAGTAAATGAGTAATGGCAGACTGTAAAGGAGAAATGGAACTTTTCTGAGAATCCCAAACCTCAGATATTAAGTCGATGAAATACTGATTTAAGCCCCTTTTTACAGACTAACTAGCATAATACTGCAGAAATGGAAGTTAACACACCTTAGCTCTTTTAAGAGTTCAAGGAGTCGTTGGGAAACCATGGACCAGTACGTCTGGTAATAGGTAGGCATATTGATACAATACCCTTAGTCAGTACAGGTATCCAGGGCAGAAACACCTTAAAAATCTACTAGGATTTTTTCATGTCTCTGAGAGGCATAAACTGAATTGTGGAAGTTGTTGCCATAGGAACCTAGGATGCTAAAAATATGAATGCATCAGGGAACATTTAGACACATTCATGTTAGAGGAACACTGCAGAAGCAAATTCCAGCTGTTGAAGTCTCAAAAGACTGGACTTCTCAGAGCTGAGGCAGTACATATCATTGAAAGTATCACTCTGTATTTGGTCTTTGGTTACAGAAAGAGTGTAAGAACAGTTCATGGGCTACTGTTGGAAAAGGTATTGATTTGAGGTGAACCTTTAGTATGAACTTGTACAGATGCTTTTGTGTGGGTGGTGGCATGTAAATAGTAACAAAATAGTGCATGAAGCACCGACAGATAATGAAAGTTGCTTTCATTGTGCACCATCAAAGTTTCTAAGTTGTTCTGGTTTTGTATAATTTTATTTCATTTTAGGCAAATACATATTTAAACTGTAACAACTTTGAAGCTGTATTTCCATTCCAAAAGCCTGGACAAATAACAGCTATCAAAGGTGTACAGTTTCAGCTGTGTGACTTCAGGCTACACACTGCCTTTGATGGAAGGAGTATCACTGCAGATAGATGAGAGCTGCAGGCCTGAGGCAGTTTCTGTGTTTCTACTCTTGTGCTGCCAACTCAGCAATTTTTATTGCAAGTCATATTCTTTTGGTGTTTTCCACTTTCAAAGTGGGGAAAAATACTTCTTGCTTCTGATTTTTAAGTCACTTTTCAGTCCTTATTGTTAGGGGGTTAAAATAGTGAAAAAGTCAGCCTCTCTACCTCACAGTCTTTGAGAGGCTCCTAAAAATCAGGTTTTACTCACATTGATTCTTTCTGGTAACAAAAGTTTTCATTATTCTAAAAAGCACTGGGAGTGGAAGATAAACTATGAATATTAGCAGGAGGGAACATACTAATAAAGCGTTCTTGTCCAAAGTGACCACACTATCAATCCTTCTGTGGCTAAATATGTAAATCACATGTATTGGATGAGTTAATCCAAGTCAGCTTGGATGCAGAACACAGACATTCTTACAAAATTATGAACACTGTGGTATTTTGATGCTAATAATTGTATATTGCTTTTGACTATTGTAAACGAACAATGAAACAGAACCATAAAACATAATTTTGATGTAAGTTGTTTTATTAGTGGTTGTAAAGTTTCTGAACAAGTATCTTTGGATGCCTACAGTTACATGTCATAAACTGATCAGTGCTCCTATTTCTGTTACAAGTTATGAGAGAAGGTAATTCAGGGCAAAGAGGTGAAAGCAGCAGTGAGAAACCTGGGTATTTGGATACAGTTTGTCTTTGCCAGAGGTGCTGGGGTCCCCAGGAGCATACGCAGGGAGGCTGAGGTTTTGAAGCTGGGCACAAAATGAGTGCTGTGGATGCAGGAATGAGTCAGATGTGGGAGTGGGAAGTATGGAGTTAGGGTGGTGAAAAATTAGGAGTCCTGAAGGTTGACATCTCAATTTGTAGAAAAGTAGGAGAATGAAAACTCATTTGGACACATGCAGTTGGGTGCTGAGAACTTTGGCCATGTGGATAATTAGGAAAATGGAGTTAAGGATGCAGACACTTGACTTTATAAGAACTTAGAAGCGAAGACTGTAGATTCATTTATGGGCCTAAAAGAAGGAATTCAATCAAGTGCTCCCTTTTGAGGCAAGAATGCTACAATGAGATGTTTCATTTTGGATCTGAGTTAGTCTTTTGTGTGACAAGATGTCTTTCTGAACGTTGTTTTGACTTGCAAGTCATGAGCACTTGGGTAGTGCAGGTGTTTGCGGCAGCAGCTTTTTACATCAGTTATCTCTGTCTCCCCATGCTCCACACTTATTCCATGAAAATGCAGATATTGGGAACACTTCAGTCTGTCTCTTTAAGTTCATGTATCTGAGAACTTTCTGTAGGATCACACAGTATGTGGGAGAATGACGTTCTTGTAGGTTTCTTATTTATGTTTTTAATTCTTAGGTCTCTGATAGAAGTGTTTCAAAGCTGATTATGATGACAGTAAAAGATGTGCTGTGAGATGTTGACATTCCTTATTCCTCTCTTCTCAACCCTAAATTTTGATACTACAGGTTTGGAACCATTAGAATAATCTGTAGCCGATTATAGGAAAATACCTCAAACAGCTTTCTTTGTTATTCCCTTTTACCATTTATTTATATTTCATGCCTCCATTGACAGTGGTCACTGGTATATCCTATTTTATTCATAACTTCTTGGAGCAGAGACTTACTGCCTTTATTTGCCTGGGAAAACACACTGTGCACTGCTGACACTATTATTTTTGTATTTTTACCATTACCAGTATATTCTATAGTATTTTGGGATTATGTTGCAAAAGAGTGTTAGTTAAATAGCTTAGCTTTCTCTTGTTCTGAAGGTAAAGTTTTGGTTGACTTCATCCAGAAAATAATCAAACAGTTCCACCAATGCTTTAGATCACAGGTCTCAAACCTTACTCTGAACACCTAGGACTGTCCTTTTACTGTGGATTACTGAGTGGAAGCTTACCTTGGTGAAATATTTTTCTAAGCATTACCTGGAATTTCCAAGGTGGTCATGAAATACAGCAGCAGAGATAGTGAGGAGAACATGGCAATTTTTCAGCCCTGATCTAATTTAGAAGTTTCAGCTACTTTTAAGAACCAACTAAAAATATTTCACATGGATCATATGATAAGAGTCTGTATTTTCCTCTATATAAGCTTTTTATACTGTCTTAATTCATTTTTTTCTTTAAAAGTAGGTTTTCTTTTAGGTTATACTTATTGTAGAAGACAAGAAGAATAGGCAGACCTGCCATTTTTGTCGATCTTTTGGAAAATAGTCATGGTTTGGCTGCATGTCCACTTTAGTTCATTTTCACAGCAATCAGGTACATTGGCTTCAGTCCCTAATGTATGTACCTCTCCCTTCTCAGGTGACTAGCTTGGCAGTCCTTAAATGCTGGCAAGACTTTTAAAATTCCAAATTCCTTATTAATAATAATTGTATTACAGTACTATACAGAGGACCTTTCCAAAAGATCAAAGATAAGGTAGAGGGTTAAACATCTAGTTACAGTGCCCCATAAAAGGGGGATATCATAAAAGGAAGTTTAAAGGGCCAGGGAGAAAAATTATGTGGATACTAAGTGTGTCTTGCAGGGTGAGGTGAGTGAGGGTGCCATGGAAGAAGAAAGATAAAGGCCACCAAAGTAAGGAGGTGTGAGGTGTGTAGGACAACAAGTTTTTCAAACATGAGGAAATGGAAAGAGATAGAGCTGGTAGAGGGATCTAGGAGAAAAGTCATATGCTGAAAATGACAGGACTGGAAAAAGATGTCATCAGGGTGTGGATCGAAGTGACTTGATTAAAGTGATAGTGAAGAGAAGGGTGTGACAAATGCTGCTGAGAGAGAATGCATATATTAGTGGCAATCAGAAAAAAAAAATACTGGATTTGAGAGATACAGAGGGTGAAGTGGCAAATTTGGAGACAAAATATGTGGTCCGGGAGGGAGTAGAGTCCAAAATAACTCTATAGACAGACTGGAGTGAGTAGGAGAACATAATGAATTGGTAGTATCAGAAAAATTAAGATTGTGGGTTTTGGCCATGTCACTTTTAATATCATTACAAACCAAGTCAGTGACAGAAGTTGCGTTGTGAGTGGGACTCTCAGATGTAAAAACTATTGATTAAAACCAGGCAGGTTGGGTCAGGGCCTAAAGGTGGAGACTGCAGGACTGCCACAGGTTTTTGGAAAGGAAAAAAAGGGTCCCTGCATAATGAGAAGCACTAATAAAATACTGAAGGAGCATTAGGACAATATTGTGGCATCACAGGAGATTAAAATCTCTAGGAAGATGAGATTGTGGTATATAAATGGTGTCATAAGTGTGGAGGATCCTGAACTAGTCTAGATCTTGAAGTTTGGCTGGCCTCTGGGGTCACTAAGGATTTCAGTGGAATTTTTTTTACATTAAGATCTTAATTCT
Source organism: Tyto alba (assembly GCF_018691265.1). Taxonomy (NCBI): domain Eukaryota; kingdom Metazoa; phylum Chordata; class Aves; order Strigiformes; family Tytonidae; genus Tyto; species Tyto alba. The sequence goes on along the minus strand of NW_024881282.1, from coordinate 19,476,231 downwards.
GTAGCTGTGAAAGCTTCTGGTGAACTCAAGTGTGTTACACTTCCCTCTGACAAGTGCTCAAAGCGAAGACTTAGAGGAAGGGTTTCCCCAGGATGAAGAGGATGAAAAATCCCCTTGGGAAGATTGTTTCACACCTGGACTTAAATGAGGAAGAGTTCCAACCAAGTTTCATTACTTCTTAGCATAAACACCGATCTTTGTGGAAGACACCTTGCTGACCTTGCACCCACCGTGCTGAATCATTCCACCCACTTATGATCTCCTTAACATAAGTGGGAGTAGGGTTATTCCCTAGGGAAGGATGGTCTAACTTGTTTCTCATTTATGTGTTTTTCATTTCTGAAGAGAAAACGTAAAAGGCCTTTCTTTAAGAGGATCTATATGACAAGGAGAAAGAGCTCACATGTATAAGATAATACATCTCTCAACTAGAGATATCTGTCATGTTTTCCTTCTGGTAGCAGCAATTTTTGCCTTTTAGCATGTGTAACCATAAAATTACAGCTATTGTCAAAAGGCCAAGAGCAAAGCACTCATCTCATGGTTTTGAGGGCACCTAGTATTCAAATGTCAGTACCGAAGCTGAAGGCTACAATATGAAAAGAAATAAATCAGTTTTCAATTTTAAAATTAATTTGCAATCATTCTGAATTGTTTCAAGAGCCTGTTAACTCTTGAACATTATGTTTACGGTTTTTAACTGCTGCTGTGGTTCAAATGCTTGTCTGGAATTTGTGGTTAATCTTTTGTCCACAAATCCATGTCAACCAGGAAGAAAAAAAAACAACACTCATCAAGCACAGCTTTACCAGCACAACTCATTGTTTAGATGAAGCACTCCCAACAGAAGAGCTCTTTTGTTGACTTTGCTGATATCGTTCAGAGAAGTTGTGTTGCCATGTCAGGGGAAAAAGCTTTCACGGAACGTATGGTGCCTGCTGGTTCTGTAATCTGAACGCTGTCTCAGGTTTTTATTTAGTCCTGCCTTTACACAGACTTTCCTGTCTGCCTCTAGATGAGTGAGTTCACAATGCCTATGCCTTACCTTTAAGTTGAAGAAAATAATGCTACCTTATCCCTGCCATTTTTTGTCTAATTAAATTGTTACAAGAGCTGTGTGTTCCCTATATGATGGGTAGATATAAATTACATTATATTTTCTTTTCAAGATAGTTCAAAAGCTACCTGCAGCAGGGATTCAGCCAGGCTTATTTTTGCCTACTAACAGATTGAGACTTGAGGCTGAGTCTTATAAAAGGCTCTATTTAACCCTGAGATGATGAAACTTGATGTCGGTGGCCAGCTGTAGAATTTATGTTGGTCTCTGGTTTATAACTTTCTTTAAAGTAACTGTAGATGATGTAGTTGATGAACACATGAAGACACTGTAAGTGGGATTCAGCTCACTTAAGGTGGGATTTCTACAATGTAGACATTGACATCCAAGCTCCTTACTCATCTTTCAGCTGGTGAGGAGAATTAGGCCCTTTTAGGACACAACTCATTTTACCTATTCTAGATACCTGCTTTAGGATTCTGATTTCCTTTTTCTTCCTAGTGATTATAAAAAGAGTCTAGATGTCTAGCTCAGATGTCAGTATCTACAGCAGGTCAGGAGAGCTGTCCTGCATGCCCGTAACTCTAGCTGATCACTGTGTGATATGAAGGAGCATTCAGACAGGGCCCTGCAAGAGGGAAATTTAACAGAGAAGGACATGTCTTTGGCCAAGCAGATGAGTATACATACTTGCATTCTGCAGCAAAAAGGGGCTTGTGGAGAAAGAGGAACTGAGTAGGGAGAGGACCTCAAGGTAGGGTGACAAGACAAATTAGAAGCAGCTCATCATCTCTTCCTCCTTCTTAACCAGAAGGAAATGTTTTTATGTCTCTGGGAATAAAGAGGACAACTCTTGAAACCAAGCTTTATCTGATGGAAGTGGTTAGAACAGGTCTTAGTTAATTCATATCTTTCTAGTAGGTGGAAAACAACCTCATACAATAAATATTATTCTTCTCAAGTAAATCTGTTAAGGTAATGAACTGTAACTTTTTTTTTTAACAAGCCTTCATGTGCTTGCCCTAACCTGATGGGGGCGTTGGCTTTCTTGGAAATGATACCATGTGGGTGGAACAGCAGTGCTCAACTTTTAATAGGAGAAAGGCTTTATTTTCCATGCTCTGTATCCTGCCATCTGAGATGTGAGGCTGGCAATGAACTCGAGGACCTGGGCAGGTTGAGGCTGGATAGGTTGAACGTTCGGTGAGTTTTGAGGGAGGGAGTGGCAGCTGCATTGCCGGCATGTTTGGTCCCAGCCTTTCTTGCATGTGGCCTGCACCCCCATTCTGCTGGTTGTGACTCTGCCCAAAAATCCAGCACTAAGAGAATATGAAGTGAGGTGTAAGATTTAGCCCAAACTTCTGTATTTAAAAGGGCTGGTATAGTACTTAGCTTTGATATAAACTCTTTTGAACATGTGCTATTAAGAGTGTCACTTTCGCTCTGTGTTCTCTGATGCTTAGTTTCAGAGGAAATAGTATATTGGTTAACATGAACAGCTCAGTTTAGTTTTAGTACATTAATTATTGTAAGTAATAAGTATCAGGCAAATTAGTGTGTACAAATACTACGTATTTATGAAAAATGTATTAATTTCTAAATTTAAAAATAAGATACTATCAAAATATATCAAAGTGTATTTGGATTATGAAATACAGCAATCTTAGAGATGTGAATGAGTGATTGTACTTAACAATAGGAAAGCTTGCATAATAGATGGACATTTCTGGCAAAAAGCTGTTTCTGTTTGCAAGCTAACTGCTGTTGCTAGCCTTATTTTTTATTACTATTTTAATTTTTTAATTATATGCAAAAAAGCAGGCAATTTTTCATTAAAATCAAACCTTCACAAATCTTCCTTCCTGTTCTACTTTTGCTACTTAGGAAGGAGTAATATCTCCTACTGATCTAGACCTTGTGATGTCTGATGGATTGGGAATGCGATACGCATTTATTGGACCTCTGGAAACTATGCATCTTAATGCAGAAGGTAGGTAGTTTAAAATGATACGAATATAAGGGGAAGACTTATATTGCACTAGACTCTGGAAATGTTATGTAACAAACCAGGTTAGGATTACCGCAACTATTACTTGTCTCTCTCTTTACTGTAATTATAAGAACAGGAAAATTTATCTAAAACTTGAGGTCAGATGGAAGCAAATGGATATTGACTATCCTATTGTAAGAGATCAGATGAAAGATGGCAAATCACTGAAATGCTAGCAGTGTACTTAATTTTTTTCAAGATTTGTCCCAGTGCTTTGCAAACATTGCTATACCCGTAGTTCAGGACTGTCTGAGTGTCAGGAAAAGAAAGCACTGAAACAGTTCATCTGATAATCCAGTGTCAACAGAAACTTTATGTAGATGAATGACTTCTTTTTTTTTTCTTGCCCAGAATTTGTAGCAGAGGCTCAGTGTAAATATTACTGGAGCTGGCTTGCTTTAAGCTGGCTTAGATCCTGAGTGAAGTAAAATTGCTTCTGTCTGCAAAATACTGTGTGTATTGTGTGTATTTGTCAAGTTGACTTGACAAAGCAATCAAGTAACAGTTTAACATCTGTTTTGTATAATCAAGACAGATTTTCAGATGTTCTTGGAACAGTATACACGAATCCCAGCTAAATAAAAAGTGAATTGCATAAAATGAAATAAAAATTATGGATTGGGGCTTACAAAGGTTTGAGCAATTAATTTAACAAAACATGAAAATTTCAGTAAGTGAAGCTCAACTAAATAGATTTTTAGCCCACTATATTATGGGTTGTATCTTTATTCTGGTTTTGTATGGTCCCTGACATGGTGGAACCCTGATCCATTACTTGATCATTTAGCCATTGCAATGCTTGATAATACAATAATAAAATAAGAAACCAAGGTCATAAAGTATCAGTGCACAACTAAAAGTGTTATTCTGGATCTAGCTGTTGTTAGTTACTTGACAAAAACTTTATGTCTCTTAAAGTTGACTAAGCAATTTTGTCATGAATGTGGAATTGTGGATCTTCCACCACTGTCCTTCAGCTTGTCAGTTTGATTGTATATCAGTAAATTAAATGTCACAAAGTATTTGCTTTTGTACATTGTTAGGTAAACAACATCCACCCTCTGAATAGAGGCACCTTCCTAAAAGTTTCCCTCTCCTGATCTATTAATTTCTGGTAGTTTCCAGTTCTCTCTAGTGATTTTAGTCTTACTCAATGTAAACCATATACATTCTTTACACAGAACAGAACAGATGCACATAGTACTAGCCTTAAGCACTGCAATCTACCTGGTCTTGCAGGCCAGGGTTGTCCAGTCCTGGCCCCACCACTCCACTAAGTTGCCATGCCACCCTCTGCAGGAACCATCCACACACAGGGTCTTCTGTCAGACTAACTTGCTCAACTGCCTCTACTAAAACAGAAAACCAAAACAAAATGCTTATTCATACCAAAAAACTTGTAATCCACTTTAGAGATCAAATCATACTTTTGAATACTATTTTTAATCCACGTTTTAGACTCCTTAATTCCAAAACAATGTTCACTTGAGATGAATTAAATTGTATCGATCATCTGGGTTGATTTTGATGTTCTTCCTGGAGTGCCCTCTGGCATTTGATCATGATCCACCTTAGTTTCCTTCCTTCCATCAGGAAGTAGTCATTGTTACAGAAACATTTCTGAAATTCTCCATCTCAAACCAGTTTTAGGTAGTACATACAACTGGCAGGTTTCTTGTTGATGGCAGAGATTATCCAGCTTCTAGAATTAATGCTACCTTCTGTTAGGAATTTTAGTATTCCAGGTCAGAGGAAGAAAAATTATGAAATATAATCCAGGAGGCTGGTAAACTGAAAGACTAGTCTTGTGGTAGACTTGTGAAATACAAAACCAAGATATACCTGTAGAGTTACTTTAACATTCTATAATATTCTCCATTAAAAATAACCCTAAAATAACATAATTAGTACACTTGTGAACTGGGCCACTTACACAGAAGCACCTTGTCAGCTTGTTCAGTAAGCTGGATCACGAGAGGTGTTGCTTCACTCCCAGCCTTGCAGATGCATTGTCTCTGAGTCTAGAGCTGCTCCTGTTTATGTGCTGGCAGGCTGACTCAGGCTGTCACTCTCATCAGAGATAGTTTAAATCAAAATTGCTGATGTCAGGACACATGATGGTTTATGTTCATAGTTCATACCAGTGCCAGCTTCTCTTTGGATGCCCAGTATTGCTTCACACATACATAATACGAAATAGTATAGATCTCCTGTTGATTGTCCAGGGCAATATGCTCTGATGCATTGTACTAATAGTGGCTGGTTTTTATCAGTGGATGGAAATGGAGGTAGAGATAAGAAACCCACTCTATTCTGTTTGTTAGTCTGTCTATCAGCTTCACCAACTTCACAGCAGCTTCCTGCCTTTACAACCAAAAGATACTAGTTACCCACAATTAAAAACTCTGTTAATCAATGAGAAAGGACGGTAGGGATGCAGGAAGCATGTAAGAGAAAAGAAAAATAGTGTTATTTGTGGGAGATCTTGGAAGATGAAGTCTGTCTTTTATTTTTGAGCATGATATGATATTTTTATTTGATTTTGAATAAAGAATCTTATTCCAGTAATATTTTTTTTTCTGAGATCGGTGTTATTTCTTTCCCTGTGGGATGCCTATGTAAAGATCCTCCCATGAACTTCCTATGTGCTAATACATGGTTTCCCCGTGTTAGTTCTTGCATCCTTTCTTCCATATTCTTAAATGGTCCTATCAGAAGCCACTATCCAGGCTGCTTTAGATTACTCATTAATCCATGCATGAATATTAGAAATTTTGATAATGTGGCAGTGATCCAACAGCCTTGAACATGGAACTAAAATGACAGCATCAAGTCACTAAGAGGAGCAGAGGCAGCATCAACAGTTTGAGAACAGAATTGCAACAGACAGGAAAGAAACAGTTTTTTGGGGAAAAAAAAAGCACATCCAGATTGCTTAATGTTATAATGTTGATTGCTGTTTTCAATAAATAAAATTAATATTGATTTTGGTTTCAGAGAGCTCTGTCTTTTGAGTCTGTCATTTCATGATTTCACAGGCAGCATCACAAATGTTACTTATCAGGGGATTATGTTAGCAGACACTATGTCCCTCCTACATATATATACCTGGCTATTTGTGAATATACTGAAGATGATTCAGCCTCAGTAAGATTGTATCTCCTGAATCTCGTTTCTTGAACTGTCATCTCCTTTTAAGACCTTGCAAAAAAGGTCTGTAAAACCATAGGCTAGATTATCAGACCGTGTCTTACATCTTTGCAGCAAAAGTTCCTTTATATATTTTTTTCACAATGGGCTGTCTTAGATCAGTTACTTTATTAGTGACCTATTTAGTGAGCTATAATTGGAATTTAATCTTGATCTAAACTGCTAATATTAGCAGAAAAGCTGGATAGGGGGAGGTTGAATGGCCTTTGTTGATATTTTCTCTCCTGCGTTTACAAAAACATATTCTACCTATCACTCACTGTGGTATTTGTACAGGTGTATACAGGAGCTGTGTTGAAATGGGGGCTGATGTAATGTCCCTGTAATATAAGTGGAAATATCTGGTAAACTAGGAACGAGTCTTCATGGTCAAAATTGTATTTCTCTTACTGGAAGTGGGATTGCTTGCTTGTCTTAGAAGCACCTGCCAGGTTAATTGGTTTTGGATGATAGGACCAGAATGATTGTGCTGTATGAAAAGCACAGAACATGAGAAGGAAAGAAAGGAGGGAATCATAAGCCATAGTTCAAAGGAAGGGAATTTTTCTTGTCTGGCTAGGCAAAACATAGTTTTTTAACAGTTTTTTAAAAAACTGTTTTTTAACAGTTACTGTAGAGAAGCATGCTGCCTCTGGTTCAAAAGCAGAGATTGTTTTCATTGCTATGGCCACTGGTTTAATGCTGTCATATAGGGAGCAAACCAAGCTTTAACCCAGTTCAGGAACTTTTGTACTACAAGCTAGTAAGCAGAGGGTATGAGAATCTCTAAGTTAAGGTAATGAAATCTAAGAAAAGGAAGATTGCCTCCATTTCTGTCCAACCTGTGTATTATGTTTTAGGATCATAAAACATCTCAACTTAATTTATGAATACTTGTAAGAGAGTAATACTGAGATGAAATGCCACAGTGTGGTATATAGTCATACAAAACCTTCTTCTTTCATGAGCCCACCAGTTAGTTCATACAGGTTGACACACATTCAGTTCACTTCCCAGTAGGCTGATGCAAGCAGTTTCTAGTCATTCTAGAACTGCTGTTTGCCTGTATGCAGCTACAGGGCTTTTCTGTGTGAAAAAGTTTGTGTGCAGTAAGCAAAGGTGTGAATTTTTCAGCATACTGGCTGTTGTGCACCAGTTTCCTTCTATGGAATCATAGGTGTAAAGTGGTTCCCTCCACCTTCTGAAAGGAGCACATGACTTTGCACAGGAATTCTTAATGCTTCATTGCTCAAGTCATTACAGATGTGTCCTGAAGAATACATCTCGGTGTATCTTTCTCCCTGTGCTACAGAAAGAATGTATATGGTCACCAAGTGGCTTAGACTGAGGAATTCATCCTAGATTTGAAACTGTTCTAACAAAGTAAGTGGTTCATATTAACTCAGTTTAATTCCTTGATCCAGCTCACAGCAGTCCTGCACAAATATTTGTGCACTGTTGTTGAGATGATAACACAGGACAGTGAGAATAAAGCTTTTTTTGGTGTTACTGCTGTCTTAGGGTAGTTGAAAGTATTCATGCAACTACAGTCTGAGAGAATTCATATGGGAATTGATGTAGAGTAGCAAGCATCCTATGAATTCACACCCTAACTAAGAGCATGCATCTGTGTTCAGACACACCCTTGAGGAAGATAGGATTACATTTAGAAAGTTTTCCTTGGAGCTATAATGTCTAGATACATAATCTCACAATAAGCAAAACAAAGAGGTTGGGTCTTTTTTTTTTTTTTCTCTGAACATAACCTAACCATGACATCCCTCCACAGTGTTCCTGAAATATGCCTCTTTTCTGTTCTCATCCATACTCATCTTCAGTTTTATCAAGTGCATCCTCTTCTTAGATTTTTACCTGCTAAAATCAACCCCACCCCAGTCGTTTCAAATTGTTGATGCTATTACATCAGTAGCTTGACCATCTCACCTACTCTTTTTGAGTCATTACAGTATCTTACTATGCTGCTCATCGGGTTCAAAGTCATCAAGTTAGTACTCGGTATCGTGAGGCACCCTCTGTCTTTGGCATGTTCCCTGTCCATGCCAGTAACACTTGCTTCTGTCTCTTGTTTTCTCTCACAAATACCTCCATGCCTTCCTTGTTCTGCCCCTTGTGTAGGGTCCTTGCCAGACTGGTTTACCAAGTTTGCTTGCTTGCATCCTTCAGCCTTTATGCCTGTTGCCTTTCTTATGAAGAGGAAGGAATGAGACTTAGTGTACAAGAAGCTAAGATACTTACATACTATAATGAATGAACATACTACATTTTATACTGTCATGTTTTCCCTTCTTTTTTCCTACTACTCCCACCACCTTTATGTTTATGAACTTCACTTGTGAAGAGGTCTTCTCAGGGCAATGAAGCATTTTATGCATGCTTTTAAGCTAAATATCTGTCCTGAGTTCATTTCTCTTCATCAATGTTCATCTTGATGATGCAACTAGCGGCATTTCACTGATACCCATGTTTGCACCACACCAGTGCAAGTCCTTTGGGTAAGGACCTGAAAACCTGAAGTATAGTTATATGAACAAATTCTTCTGGGACAGTTCATTAGCTGTTTTGGAAACTGCCTGGACTCTCATTAAAGCTAAATAAACAACAACTTACTCTTCCTTTCATGGTGGTATAAAGAGCCTTGGGTTTCCTAGATATATATGGGCAGCTGAAGAGCCTTGAAGTGTCTAGCTGTAACTATACTGTACAAGTCAGAAATGCTGAGTGGGTTTGGGACTAGAGTATTTCCCTTTTCATCTCTATAATCCTGTATTCACTACTCCCTTAGAACATTTTGTTACTCATTCCTCCTTCCACTCTACTGTAGTTGTAAGCACGTGATGGAAGGAAGATTCGGGGAACTTGTACCTTCCCTGGAGATATTTCTGTTCTTTGTTCATGGTTAGGTGCCTTCTGCAACATCTGCCTTCTCCCACAGCCACTTCCCTCCAGCAGTGATGAGGTGAGTGCGCAAGGAAGATGGAGGTTTAGACAGGGAGCCAGCAAATCACACAGAGAAGAGGAAGCTATTGTCACTCCTGTGCTGCGAATTGATTCCTCTCTGTCTCAGATGCATCTTGCATCATTCTTTTTCTCCAGTTGGAGATAGTGGGGTACAGTGTGGGCACAGCAATTAAATGGAAGGAGAGATGTTGATTGTTTTTAACAGCCGCATTTGCCACCTTACTGTTTCTCCAGCTCCCAGGTGCTGCCCTGTCTGTCTCATACTGTTTATAGATGCTATTTCTTCCAGCATTCTTCCAGTTTAAGCTGCTCCCTGGGCAGTATCAACAAGGATTAAAGTCAAAGGGATTCTGTCATATTTGTTTTCCATCTTCATGTCCCTGTGCTCCAGTCAAGTGCTCTTTTCATCCACCTTTGCAATAGCACTGACCTTTGAACCAGAAGACTCCTAAATCTAAAGGCCTGGAGTCAAATATTTGCCAGTTTTCAGTTTGCGGTTGAAAAGCAAAGTGGTTTTTCCAGCAATATTCCCCATTGCTCAAGTGCCTTCTTGAAGCTGGCAGCATAGGGTTGATCTTGATTACTGAAACCAAGTTAAAGATTGCACTAGTCTCCACTGACATTTCACACTGGGAGTGCTATCTTGAGTGCTATTTTGAAATTATTTTTTTAATCTTCAAGTGAGACCATATGTATATACAAACTTTTGGTATATTTCCTTCATTTGAGACTCAAAAGATTTTGCAGTGTCTACCCTCTGCTTGACATGCAGCATGCATGCTTGCATGTTGCCATTTCAGCCACAATGTTGAGATCAACCATACTAATGTTGCTGCTCTTCTCTAGAGCCTCACTATTAGAAGAAAAAGCTAATGTGAGCAAGGTGAAATGTAAATATCATCATCTTGTGGTTAGTGCACACATCTCATCCAGAAGTGTCTTGGGTTCCCAAGATTGCTCACGTGGATTGCATATCCTTTGGCTTCAGTTGCCAAAATCTGTGAGCCCAGCTGTTAAGATCTAACAGACAAGCACTTATGTTAGTGACAGGGTATGGTCAGTAAACCCTGATAACCAGTGGTCCTTTTCAGAGTGCTTACAGAGGTGGATGGTCTCTGCTATTCTCTCAGGGGAGAGAGAAAATTATATCACAGCCTGTTCCACATCCCACAGTAATGCTTCTCTTCCTGAATCTCACTTCCTGCCAGTGATGTTTTGGAGCCCACTAGGCAATTTGAAGGTTTTTGCCTGTGTGTCAGTCAATAAAATTGAGTAAAATACTAAATTTCCATATAATTAGAGCACCAATATACCTGTATGACCAGCTGACCTCCCTTTTTGTGTTGGAGAAGGTCAGAACATGCCAGAGTGTCTTCTACAAACACATATGCTCCATGGATAGATGACATAAGGAAACAGACTAACTAAATGCTGTTTGGCACACTGTTGGCACCAAATATAGGTTCAAGCTACTTAACAAGGCTGCTGTTTTTCTCAGAGCCTTGTTCCTTCTGATACTAGAGGATGTTTCTAGTCCATTTTTTAAGAGTTGAATACTCTCAAATCTCTTCACATTGTTCTCATGCAACGGACATGTTCTCCCATTCTGTCCTTTCAGTTGTTTATCTGATGGTCACCATGACTTCAGTGTGCTAATTTCTTAAAGAAAATTTAATACTTCTGTGAACATTTGTCCTTTGAAAGTTCTTCTGTCTTTAGTCCAGAAACAAGAGTGTTCTCTGTACTTTTACTGACCTCAGAGGCCTTTTGGAAAACCTGTACTTCAGCGATTTCAGAGATGTTGAGCAGTGTAAGTGTTGTAGTTTATGATTCATAGTTGCCAGTAGCCAGAAGTCTCCATTCGTCCACCTTTCAACCTCAACCGTGTAGAGTTAGACAGGTGTGACTTCTATTGATACCACACAGTATTGCATTCCAGGGGACTGTCTGCAAGCCGTTCAGGAAAGAGACTGCTTAATGACTCTTGACCCAAGTTGCATTCTTTTGTGTGGTAGTCAGGCCACACCACTTAAATTGAATGCATTTTGTGGTTGGATAAGACCATGAGCAGTTCAAGTTCATGCTTTTCTGTCTGTACGATCTCCTGAGTCTTTGTGAAAGAGTTGGTGACTGTAACTGCTTGTCTTTGTCTTCTGCATCTTTCTCCTATTTGCTTTGTTAATTAGCTAATAAAAAGAGTTAAGGACGCAAGTTTTTCAGCCTCTACGGTTCTCAGAAAAGGGAGATGTTTGTCACAAGCTTTTACTGGATATTCAGAACTTCCCTTCTCAGATCTAGGGTGTTCATCAGGATAATCACAATCTTCCTCATGTTGTCTTGCTTACTTCCATACAAGCATTGATCATTTACTGTTGTGGTGCAGCTCATGACTTCTTGATTGATGCATAGTGGGAAAGGCTGCCTTTTCCTTTCTTGATTATGTGGTAGTTAATAGCACTAAAAAGTCTACTAGATATATATGTCTGGCTAAAGGACTGATTTCTCGTTTTGGTCCATTTATCATTCCAGTTCCTCTCTAGTGCCTCAACAGTAATTTTTTTTGAGAATCTTACTGGAGCTGATGGAAGCTAGACCTTTCCCTAATTCAGCCAAGGTCTATTTGACTGCTGTTTTACCCATTATTACTAGTTACGTGGTTCTCAGGTTCTCTGACCACATGTTTTTTAAGATGTTCACAGCAGGGTCAGCTCTGAGGTCTGACCAAGCTGCTCAGGGTTTCATCCACTGTTTAAAACCCCCAGAGATGGAGACTGCACAACCTCTGTGGGCAACTTGTGCCAGTGCTTGAGTATCCAGTCTGAACCTCTCATTTCAGATGTGCCTTTTGTCTCTTGTCCTCCTGCCATGCAACAGCTATGAAAAGCCTGGCTCCCTTTGCTCAGTGACCTCCCCATAAGCACTGGGAAGCTGCTTTTACATCCCCTTGAAAGCTATTTGTGCTCCAGGCTGAACAAGTCCAGCTCCCCCAGCCTTTTCTCACAGAGCAATTGATCCATCCCCCACCGTTTTGGTGGCCTCTGCTGAAGTTGCTCCAGTTTGTCAATGTCTTTCTGGTGTTGGGGAATCCCAAACTGGATGCACTATTCCGGATGCAGTCTAATGAGTGCTGAGTTAAGGGGGTTAAATCACTTCCATGAATCTACTGGCTGTGCTGTTAACACAGCCCTCTGCTGCCAGAGCACACTGTTGGTTCACATTCAGCTTGATGCCTACCACAATGAGGAGTTCTTGGGGTTCAAGCCTGTGTTGTTGCAAGGAGCTCTTCCTTCTGAGGTGTAGGGTCTTGCATTTGTCCATGTTCAGTTTTTTAAGGTTTTGTACGGACTCATTCCCCCAGACTGTCTAAGGGCAACCCTGACCTCCAGTGTATCAGCGGGTCCATCCCGGCCCACCTGCCACCCCTGCACAATTTGGTATTAGTCACAAATTTTATGAGGAAATGCTGTTAAGCAGTACAGGTCTCAGGATAGATTCTTGCAATGCTCCACTTTTACTGGCCTCCAGGTAGAGTACAACCCATCAACCACTACCTCTGAGCCCGAGTATCTAACCCTTTTTTTGTCCATCTCATTTTCCAAGCGTACAGACCTTAATGTCCTAACTTTGATACCGGAATATCTTGGGAGACAGTGTCAAATGCCCTTCTAAAGTTGAGGTAAATTATAGCCACTACTTTTCCACAAATCCAATGATTTTATCATCAAAGGCAACGAAGTCAATTAGACATGATTTACACCACGATGTACCCATTGGTGACTGTCACAATCACTTTATTCTTATTTATGCACCCAGGAATTTGTTTTAAGAGGACTTGCTCCTTGATTTTTGTCAGGGACAGAAGTGAGATTGATGGGCCTGTAGTACCCCGGTTTGTTCTTTTGACCTTTTCTGAAGATGAGTGCAATATTTGCCTTCATTCATCTGGGCATCTCAAATGATGACATTGATGCATTGACTGGCATGATTTTTAAAATACAATAGAAAGCAGCCTTGCAAGGGCATGGGCCATTTCCCTCATATCCTTGAATACAGTCAGTCTCATCCCGTGGTCTCAGGTGGGGCTGAGTTCTTGCAGATAGTCACTGACTAGATTGTCATCTACTTCTGTTAGATCTTCTTGAACCCTTCTCTAAGTGCAGAGGCATAGGAGACCTTGTCAATGAAGACTGAAGCAAAGAAGGCAATGTGTAACTCCGCTTTACCTCTTTCTCCCATCACTAAATCACCCCCCCATTCAACAGCAGGCCCACACTTTCCTTGTTCAGCCTTCTATTACTAATGTAACAGTAGAAGTCCTTCTTGTTGCCCATAACGTTCTTGCAAGTCTCAGCTGGATCTGAGCTTTGGCTTTCCTGACACCAGCCCTACATGCATAGGCAGTGTTTCTGAATTTCTTCTTTACAGCCTGTCCCTGCTTCCACCTCCTGTATGCTGCTGGTTTGCACTGGAGCTCATTCAAGACAATCTTCTTATACACTTACTTGTCTTCCTGAGTATCGGGATGGACTGTTCTTGCCCTTGGAGGATGCTGGCCTCTCCGCTGATGCTGACCCACAGGGTCTCTCCCAGCCAGTTGCTCATCTCATCTGAGCTGCTCCTTTACAGAGATAGCACACTCCCTCCTTGTCTCTCCTGCTTGTCCTTCCTGAAGTGTGTATCTGTCTGCTGCAGCACTCCAGTTGTGTGAGCCATCCCACCACACCTCAGTTGCTCCAACAATGTTGTAGTTGTGTGGCCACGCATGGAACTCTTATTTCCCCTGCTTGTTTCCCAGGCTGCACACATTTGTGCACATACACTAGAGGTAGACTCCTTCTGCCTTTTTTTATACTTTCTTGAGGTTTCTCTTGTACCTGTTGCCCTGCACTCTTTTCTTTCTGCGCCCATACACCCCCTCCTCACTTGACTACAGGATGTAATCTCACTTTTCCAGTGTTCCTAATATAAAGCTTTTCTCACCGCATTGGCCAGGTTTTTGGCAAAGATGCTTTTTGTCCACTTTGTCAGGTGGATCCCATCTCCCCCTAGCAGTGCTCAACCATGAAAGAGGGTCCTGTGGTCATAAAAGCCAAATCTTTGTCACTATCCCCAGGTGCAATACAAGGTGTTCATATGCAAGATCCATCTGTTTCTCCTTAAGCCTTTCTCATGCACTGGAGACCACCTGGGTCTCCCTGCCTTTGATTCTTTCCCCCTGAACCATGTTGCTCTTGATACACTCCAGGTCAATAAATAAAAATAATAACAGGAATGTTTCAACTGATACAGCACCAAACTGAGGAGGTGAGGGCACCCTCCTTGTGGACACTGGTTGGGGAAGCTTTCTGGTCTCGAGTAGCAAAGCACAAGTATATCCATGGTTGTGTACTATACCCCTCGCGTAGCATTGCCTGCTGGTATGTAACAGTAACTGGTTTTGCAGTGAAGGCATGTCCTACATGATTTTTCCATGAACCTTCATGGAAATGTAGTGGATAGAATCCATTTTTCCTCAATGACAATTAGGTGTCTTAAGCATAAGAACACACCTTTGTTTTGGACTCTGGTTTAAGAGGGTGCTTAAGCACAGGCAGCCTTACTGAACTTGAGTAGGAGTTTCTGTTGAAATGTAATTTCTCACTCTTATTTTTAGGTATTTCAAATTATTGTGAAAGATACCGTGAAGGCATGAGACTTGTTCTGAACACCTTTGGACCAGTTCCAGAATTTTCAGGTGAAATTGAGCAGAAAATTAATCAGGTAAATACACAGTTGATAAATGCAGTGACAGTCAGAACAAAGAACATTAGCTTTTATTCTAACATTTGTACCATTTCAGTTTACTGTTAGAAGTATCTGTAGTCTGTATTTCTTGTGTGAATGTGTACTTTAAATGAAAAAATCAGTACAGCATGCATGTAAGTCCCTTTTCAAAGAACTTTGGCATACATCAAGGGAAAGTGATTTAGCAGCCGAGTAACATTATGAGACAGAGGAGTCAACTGCTAACAACTATGGGTTATTGACATTAAATCCTCCCCACTATTTCTTACCACTTCTGTCCTGTGTCCTCAACCATAATATGCACAGCTCCATTTTCCTTTCCTACATGACTTTTCTCCCCGTGTCTTCCTTCTACTCCAGTAGCTTTTTTCTTCTGGGTTTTCTTTTTCTTCTTTTTGTATACTTTACAAAGTAGAGCTTCAGTCTGTAATGTGTGCAGATACATGTTTAAGTTAAGCATGCAAACAGTCCGGTAAGGTTACTTGCATGTTTAAAGATAAGATGTGTTTAAGTGCTGTGTTGGATTGGGACCTAGTTTGTCTGTTGACATTTCTAAGCTCACAGTTTGTTTATAGTCATTATATAGGCTATTTTGTAAGACCATAGGAATTAACAGAAGTATTGTAATTTCCTAACTCTACCTTTCCATAGTTGCCTTTTTTAATGCTTCACTAAAGAACACGTGTATGTGTTGAATCATTCCTGATCAGCTGTCAAAAATTAATTCCAAATATGGAGGCAGTCTGTCTGGAAGATAGCATTTTTCATTCCTATTTATGTTAATGCAATTTCAACATCAGCTATGTTAAAAAGGAAAGAGATTCTTTTATCCTTAAACAACATAGACTGCTTATAATAACAGTCAATAATAATTGTGGAGTTATTCACGATTAGAAGCTTTTAACTGATATGAAACAGTTTGTGTTTCTTTATAGAGATCTGAATTCCACTTCAACATCTGTTTCTGTCTCTTTATTATCTTCCGTCTTCAATGCCAAAGATGGGCTTGAAGGAATCCTCTCGTCAGAGTAAAACATTAAACATTTCTTATCTTACTCCTCTGTCCCTCCCCCTGATTTTCTTCAGTCATTGATAGCAGGTCCAGGTTTTACCCAGTTTCTCAACACTTGCCTTTTAAACCTAAGACCTCAGGTGATATTTTGGTAAAGGTGACCTTTTGAACTCTACCTGCAGTCTCAGAACAGCTTTTTTCCTTTGAAAGAAAATCTGTTAACAATGTACTATCTGGCCAGAGCTTACTACCACTTGTTCTCCTTTCAGTCATACATTTAACTGGCACTTCTGAGACAACTTTGATTGTGCACTCAGAAATACTTTTTTTTCCCATTTTGTTTTAAATATCATTTTTGCGTGCTAACTTGTTCAGACTTCTACCTTGGTGTCCTGAAATAGTAGTGTACTTTCTCTCCCACATATTCCAATACACAGCAAAAATCATAATTCTGGGTTTGTTATGTGTCTTCCCCTGTAATTTTGATTATAACTGGTGCTCCTCAGACAAAATGTTTTTAATAAACATGGTGTCCCTTATTATCCCTCATAAGAGAGATCACAGCTTTAAACACACACACACATAGGAATCTGATTTAGAGCAGGTTTTCAGCCACATAAATGGCCAGGTTGCCTCCTTCCTACTTAAGAAAGGGTTATTATCAAAGACACTGGATGATGGCTGTGTGGGGCAAACCGAAAGAAAAGGCTGATGCTCTGTTTCTGTTGGCACCTTCATTGCCCTATTCAGGCCAAAGTTCTCCAAGTGGGAACACTTTTCTTCTCATACAGCTTAGCTCATTTCCAGTCACCCATGTAAGGAATTAGTGGCCTATTGCTTGTGATTGATAGACTAAATTACAGTTTGTGTCGATGGTTACTTGGTCTGACACAGGGAAAGCAGGAAAACAATGCTGCTGGGAAACTTTTTACTCAGAACGTGAGATTTAATGTTATATTTTCTGTTCCAGGCAATGTCTGAAAAAATTCCAGTTGTTCCAAAAGTCCTGGATGCCAGGAGAAAATGGAGAGATGAATATCTCACTGGTCTTGCCAAACTGAAAAAACAAATGAAATCTGACTGAGGTGCATCTTGTCTAACAGGAGAGACCAAATGAAGAGCAGATCTTCGTAAAAAGTGGAAATTTTTGGTTATGCAGAAGAGGAGACTGAATGTGCAACCAATGATATGCACAAATGTAGAGACCAATGAAACATTTGGTCCAAATTTGTTGTGATGTAATTCATTAATAACTGGAAACAGTTACTAAAAAGTTCAGTTAGAATTTATCAAATTACTATATATATTCATTAGATGTGTAAGCATTAAGTAGCTTTAGCAATATTAACATTGTGCAATGCTGGAACATAATAATCTTTTAAATAATGCATTTTTCAGCTTGCTTAGGAATTCAGCACTTGAACAATATTTGCTTATGCAGGGATCTGAAATAGGCAAACATCAGCTGTTTGTCACTCAAGAAAATAAGCCCTCACCCGCTAATTACTGCGACAGCAAGGTTAATTTGTAAAGCACTGACTGTAGATAGGAGAAGGTTCACTGGTGAGTGATCTGAGACCGCAGCAGCAGTAAGGGTCACTTCAACTTCTATCTGTAACTGTTCCACAATGTAGGGGAAAGAACTATTCCTCCTTTGGCACTTCTGTACCTGTATGATGATCTAAATGTGAGTAAAAAGAGCAGAATTCCTCCCTCATCCCCTACCCCTGGTTCTGTAAGACTTACCTGAGACCTGTTCGGTCTTTAAGACCATGCACTTGATATCCCATGACTTCACTCCCAGTTTAAGTCAGATGTTTGATGTTGGCCATTGGCATTGCTGCATAAACCTGTGCCCCATTTTAAGACTTGTCTGTGAGAAATAAGAGATTTTGATTTAATAGCTAGTTTGGGAAACAGTATGATGTGTTGGATCTGTCTGGACTTTCTCCCAAGGCTACCCCCATGACCGTCTGAGTGATCTTGGGAAGCCAGTTCACCTCTGTCTCCACGTCTATTTTGTACATTATCTGAAGCAAGGACTGCTTCTTTAGGACTCGGCTTTAGTGACTGTAACAGCTGTAGCTGAAGGGACCCCAGCTATCTGCTAGTTTGATTCCCTACAGAGGGAAAGATGCAGTAGCTTGGACGTAGCATGTATGCTCCACTGCTGCCCCTCCTACAGGAGACACATCTGCTCCACACACAGGAATGCAGTATACACCTGGAAGTGGCGATATCCTCAGTTGCTGCAGTAGAATGCTTTGGTCCACAGCAGACAAAGTGTTATTATGAATGTATGTACCCTGTAATATAGTTGGACTTTGATCTTAACTGGAACCTTGGGGCATTATTGTTATGCAGATAATAAGAATAACTTGAAACAGTGCATTGCTCCCACCCTGCTTGAGTTAAGCATTTCTGAATTTGTGCTAACTGGTCGTGTAACTTCAGTCACAGTACAGATGCAGAAGTTTTAAGCTGTCATTTTGCTAATGCTCTTGGTTTTTTACAGAGGGTGCAGCACACAAACAGGTTGCTGAAACTTAATTAGTTACCATTTTGAAGTGAACAGCAGAAACATCTGCATGAACATACCAGTACCACTCATTTCTGCTTAGGTGACAGTAAAAAAGACCCAAGATAAATTGTATCACTTGACACAAGTGGTGGGCCAAGAACACATCTCTAGATGTGAAACACGTGACATGAGGCACAATGCAGAGGTTGTCCTATGCCCCTTTGTAGTCAGTGGAGAAAAACGAAAATTTGTAAGCTCATTTTATTTTATCCCAATATAGACCTCAAATTGTCAGTTTCTTCTATTGCTTTTTATTGCTACAGTGACTGGCTCAACCTGCATTTAGACATCTGAAGTTGGGGAGGTCAGTCCTCACTCATGATGCCTTATTAAACAATGGCAAATTTATTTGGGGGGCTGATTTCCTCATTTTATATATGCTTTTGTACTTCAGACAAGGCCATAGAAGGTTCCAGTTACTTTCCAGATTAGACCTGCTTTGCTATGAGCATATGACATTGTCATAACTAATTAGCTCACATTGCTTCTGTTTATTCTGAGATGTTTTAAAACTCGATCATGTCATCAAATATCTGCCTCCACCTTTATTATTTGCTTATGAATAAAATATTTTAATGAGGATGGTATTAGCTTCTGTGCTCTAGTGTGATACTGTAGTGGTAGCACTACCTAATATGTCTTTAGAAACCAGTGCTCTGGTAGAATAAGTTGTGGAAGTAAATAGACAAGAAGTAATGGGCACTCTCCTATAGTTGGTGTGTTGGCGACTGATTGCTGCAGACACAGGGCCCTGCTGTGAGGGAATGGCTTTCTGCCCGGGTAAGAGCCCTCTGGAGAGTGCCAGAGCACTTCTGTGCACTGAGCAGCTCTGCCGCAGGGTCTGGCACACAGCAAAGCTCACCTTGGAACATCAGTTCCCACCTAGGTTCACAGAGACAAGTTGGGGAGGAGATGCTTGACAGAAAATGTATTTTAGCTGACATTGGCTTAGGATTTGAAGGACAGAAAATTATTAGTTGGTAAATGCAACTGATGCAACTGAAAAGCGTTAGGAAAAGGTAGCTAATGAGATCAGCTGTCCTCATCCCAGGGACTTGCACCCTGTTCACAATTAATCCCCTTTATCATCAGTCATTAAACTGTGTCCGACTCCTGCGCCCAGCTTGGGGCTCCCAGTACAAGACATTGGACAAATGGTAGGGGAGGCCGCCAAGATGGTGAGGCTGGAGCACTGGTCCTGTGAGGAGAGGCTGAGGGATCTGGGCTTGTCCAGCCTGGAGCAGTGATGGCTTTGGGGGGACCTACCAGCAGCCCCCAGTGCCTGGGGGGGAGGTCAACAAGGAGACAGAGCCAGGCTCTCTAAATTGGGGCTGGGTGAGAAGATAGAGACAATGGTCATAAGTTGAAACACAAGAGTTTCAGCCTGTATGTAAGGAGACACTTTTTCCTCCATGAGGATAGTTCAGGCAGAGGCACAGGTTGTCCACAGAGATGGTGCAGTCTCTGTCCTTACAGGTTTTCAAGTCCCAGCTGGATGAAAACCTGAGTGGCCTGGTCTGACCTTAGAGCTGAGCCTGCTGTGAGCAGGAGGTTCTACCAGAGACCTCCTGAGCTCCCTCCTGGCCTGCATGAGCCTGATTCCAACTTTTGTTTGATTCTGGCCTATTTTGTATCTGAAATGCTGCTCTGGCTTAAGTTAATTAACTCAAAAAAATGTACATAGATTAGTTCCAATCATCACATACATTGAGAGGACTTTTTAACCTAAATCGTAAATTAAATTTAGGATGGTGTGAATGGATGTAAATAAATCCACATTCAGGTTTTTCCATGCATTTTCCTGGGCAGATTAACATAGTATCATTAAATCGTCACAACTTTTCACATAAAATTTCCTTACAGAAAGTCTGAACCACCAAAACTGCCCACGTTATTGATCCCCAGGGCCTACCTCTCCTGGTGATGGATAAATGCTGCATTCACTTTGCTCA
Source organism: Tyto alba (assembly GCF_018691265.1). Taxonomy (NCBI): domain Eukaryota; kingdom Metazoa; phylum Chordata; class Aves; order Strigiformes; family Tytonidae; genus Tyto; species Tyto alba. The sequence goes on along the minus strand of NW_024881282.1, from coordinate 19,455,627 downwards.
GCATCTCCACTGCTCCGGGTGCTGGCAGGAGCAGGGTTTGCCAGGAGGGGAGGGCCCCCTATCTCTCCCTTTTCACTTTTTTTCCTTTACTTAGCCCTTTTGGTTCTCGTAATAGCCCACCACTAATTTCTCCCAGGGTATTTAGCTGACAATTTGTACAGAACTGCTAAAAGGTTTGCAAATTGGACAGTGAAGAATCCCTTCTGGGGAGCAACTTGTCAGAGCTGAACTGCTTGTAAGATACAAATCTGAATTCTGTTGAATTGGTGTAATTATTTTTTTCAAACTTGTCTTACTCCTTTTATCCCATTACTTTTTTTCCTCAAATGGAATAGACTTTTTGTGATAGTTTACACCTAGTCTGAGGACTCTTTCAGAATTAACACCAGCAGTCCTACAAAGTTGCAGAACTGCAGCAGATATAGTCAAATATTTATTTTGTTTGATTGTCAGTAGAAGGAGCAACAGTTGCTTGAATGTTCAAGCAACTATTTTATGGTAAACTGTGAGATATTTTGGAAAAATTTATCTTGTGGTTTCTTATTTACACAATTGCATACTTTAAAATCCTGTATTATTTTTAATCAAGTTACACCTACAGAATTTTCTAAATCTGTCTCTTTGTTGCATTGTGGTTTTCTGTTTTACCAATTTAATATTTATTATTTTCCTTATTATCTGTATTTTACTATTAGTTGCTGCTGCTTATTGGAAGCGGAGTCCAATATGTTCATACCAAAGCCTTTGATTTAATACTACTGGAAATCAAACCACCTATTATGTGTGAGATAAGCAAGAAAGGGCAGACCCAGGGAAATACTCACCTGTTTCACTGAGGGAAGTCCAGTATCTCTGTTTCCTAGATCTCTGAGTGCAATGGCAGTAGTTTGCAACTTGCAAAGCAGCATGTGATTTACTTTCCCTATTCTGTAGTTATTCTTCTGTTCAGTCATGGTAATAGTTTGAAGGTTAAAATGTATTTTCTGATAGCTATATTATCTAATTGGAATGGTATTAAGAAATTGCATTATCCTATCTATACCATCTTTCAGGCAAAAAATGAAATTAACTGTACTTCATTAGGGAAGCAGGATAGTGCTTGTGGAGCTTGTTATAAAAACAGAAAAATAATTTTGAGAGAAAATGATGTCATTGTCAGTCTCAGTTTCTCAAAAGAAAGATGAGATACGCGGCCAGAGCCTATATAGTTACATGTCAGGATTGCATTGCCATAGTATGGAGTTACAAAAAGGTCTTTAAGAACATGCAGAGATGGAGACAGAGAAGACAGGAGCACTCCATGAGAAGAGGAGCCCGGCAGATGTGAACCTAGCAATTAGTGTAAGCGTCAGTAAAAAAAACAAATGGTTTTTTGCTTTCAACAGCCTACCAGGCCCAAAGGGAATGTTTCACAAATTAATTTGGATCTAGTTCGAGTAAAAAAGTGTAAATAAATACATTTGCTCTAGCTGCCTGCTCATCTGCTCCCATTCCCCCAAGCTCCAGTCATGCTGGCAGGGTAGCCCTCTGCTTGCCTTGCGCCTTCCATCAAGCCAATAGCCAAGGATTTCTTTCTGTTCTTTTCTGTGTATTCAGAAAGAGAAAGCAATTCCTCCCTTCAGCATATTATTCAGAGTTAAGTGATGATGCAGCTTAGAGCACACCACTTAGAGAAAGTTACCTACTGACTGGTATTTCTTAGAGTTCACTTTTCAGGTAGAACTTTATCCTCCCCTCTGAGTTTTTTCTTTTATAGTACAACTTCAATTTGGAAGGGTCATTTGGCCATTGAATACAAGCTAATACTCATATATGAATAATGATAAATACTGATTTTTATAATAAGGAATAACAAGGACACAGGGGCTTAATTCTGGTGTATTTGAATGTGTACATTGAATGATACAATATTCTAATGGCAAGATTTAGCTGCATATCTTAATACTCACAAAGTCGTAAATATTACTTACAGCATGTGCTAGGAGCAGATGAATAGCAAAGGTAGATTCCCCACCGCTATTTCCATACAAAGCTATCCACTGGGAAGAGTGAGTACCCACATCCTCCACTGCTGCGTGCGATGCCACAAGACACAGAGCTGTGGCTACGCAGACCTCTTGCTTCTTTTATAAATGGGACGTCAGAAAAGAAACTAGCAATTTAAATAGCAAATGCTGACACATCAATAATTTCATAAGAATCGGGGAAAAAAGATGCTAGAGTACCCTTTTGAGGCAAAACAATGTAACCTGGAATGTTTGACCCCCCCGAATTTGCTGCGAATCTCTGGTTTGCACATGCTGATGCATGACTGTGAAATGCTCAAAGGATGGTTTCAGCTGGCTCCAACTGCAAGCCAGCTGCAAGTGAAGCCTTGAACTAATGCAGCTGGTCTAGCAGTTTTTGTATAAAGCTCATCAAAAATTGGTCCAATGTCCTCCTGGTTATGCGGCAAAGCCTGCACCTCTCCTATGGGAGCAGAGCAAATTTCAAAGAGAGCTGTTGGTAAGGGCACTGTTTCCATAAAATTCAGCAGACTTGAAATACATCACATGGCTTTGTCTTCTAATTTGCTGGAAAACAGCATGACTTATTTTCTTAACGTGTATTCAGAGAAATGGTCCATGGAGTTGCACATCCCTCAGTATTCTCCCTTCTCTGGCAATTTTTATTCTTTCAGTGAGGGTGGATTGCCCTTCACCAAACACTGAAATGGAAGGATGCTTGGAATAAAATGGCACTTAGCGTGCACGAGATTTCTTCTTGAACCTGAGTATGGATGGAGATTTTAACACCTGGTTTTGTAGACTTCTTCCAGCTACTTGGATTTCAGACCTGTATTTGCAAGAGGTGGGGATGCATAAGATGCATCCAGAAACTTATTTTCCTTTATGAGTAAAATTTAGTCTAACTGGGAAAGGTCAAGATCCGATACTTGCATGTGGATATAGGAGAGCTTTGTGCAGACGCTGAACTTACTTTTTTAAAAGATTCTATAAAGTAGAGCTGTAAGTTTGCCCTAAATTGGATGTTTTGATCTGTTTAGCTTAAGCCTAGATGATGACTATTGTTATAGTATTAATGTACTGTCCAAGGCCTCCGTATGGGTCCAGTACCTCTGTGCTGGCACAGCAAATGGAGATGTTTTCTAACAGAAAACTTTAAAAAGTCTCTGTAATTTAAAACACTGTGAAAACCTTCCTTTGCATTCGTGATGTGTTTAAATTTTAACATCAGGTCTTGCACCAATTTTTCCAGTATCGTAACAGTACATACTTTCCATATGAAGCCATGGTTGCTTGTTCTTGGTTGGCTTTAACAGATTAATACTCCTAAGGAATACAATGGAGGCATTTTTTTGCAGACCAGGGAGAAAGTGATGAGGCTGGAAAATCCTCACTGTCACTCTGATACTACTGAAGAAATGAGGTTGTTGTTTATCCAGGAGTTCCCAGGAACTGCCTTGATATAACTGGTTCTTCTGAAAGAGAAATCTTCTTTTTTTTGGTTGGTTGGTTGTTTTTTTTTCCCTTGTCTTGCCCAATAATCATTTCTTCATAACTTAATACTGGCACTGGCTGTGGAAATGGACATTGCCTTGTGCTTCTCTCCAGCAGCTGCTTCAGTGAACACCTTGGCAGTTTCCGTGTAGCGCATGTGAGTTTATAAGGCGCATTGCTCCTGCATGCAGCACCAGCAGCACTTGTACAGCAAAGCTACCGGTCAGCTTTACTCCCAGCTGTGTTGCTGTGGAGCTTGTTTTCTTCTTTTTAAGCGCTACTTAAAAACTTAATGGGGTGCAATCTGTCTACTGAGCTCTTAGTAGTAATATAAAAAGTATTTCTGTGCAGTTAAAAACAAATTACTGGAATTACTGCTATAATGCAAAGGCAGCAGACCAAGAAGTGCAGAGCTTTCCACATTCCAGAGCACCTTATGACCACAAAAACAGATTTTCTGATATTACTCAGCAGTGTCATTTCAAACCCATGCAGTAATGGAAAGATGTAACTGTGCCATTTCAAACACAGAGGGTAGTGGGAATAGTGAATTGTGTAACCAGGCAGGTTAACCAAATGGGCAGCGCCTGTGCCTGTTCCAGATCGTACAGAAGCTCACGGAGTAGCATGAAGTTGCATCCCGTAATTCTGCAAACCAGAAAGATTTCTTGCATTTGCTTTTGGTTTTCCTTTTTTAGGAAGAAATATTAATTGCAAACATCATCTCCCCCTGTCAAAATCTGTGTCAGTGCATAGTAAAAGGTGATTACAGAAGTCTGAATATAGCTTCAACTGCTGAAAAAGACATCATCATACTTCACTAGTCTGTCATTTACAAAACAAAAGCTATTAAAAATAAGGATATGACAGCAGACAAAAATATAAAATGCAAATTTTCTAACAAGATGCAGGTATTCTTTATGTTACTACATATAACATATTTCATTAAGTAATAACTTGATCTTATATTTTAATCTGATCTTAGTATCTGAATAGTCGATTATAAGGAAAACCATTAGATAGGGATTAATGCAATTATATTTAATCACCAGTAGAAGTGAGGTACATGTTTGTTAGTATTGCCCCAGTATACTGTGTGAACAGTGCTTACTGTGTCTGCATATAGCTTTTGTTTTTGAGTCTCTTCTTATAAAAATTACAGTCCAGATTCCTCTGCAGAGTGCTACTTCAGGAGCCTACCAACTTACCACGCTTACTGCCATAAAACTTGCTGTGACAGCTTCCAGACTGTGGCCGCTGGCTGTAGCCTCGGGTAGTTACTGCCGTGCCCACCCTGGTAGCAATCCTGTCCCTGTGTGTATGCAGAGCAAAAGAAAATGTAATTTCCAGCTGCCACCTCTCCTGTAACCTGCCAATGTGTTTCTTGAATGCCAGCAAAAGGACTTTCCTCCGACACCCCGCTCCTGGCTGTGCTGGTGCAGGTCAGTAAACAGGCACGTGGATCTCCTTGCCCACAGTCCTGGGTTCTCCATTTCCTAGGCCAGATCACTCTGTTGGCATCCTGCCTGCCTCACTGCCTTGTTTCTGTAGCAAATGGGTTTTGGTTGTAATATCTAAATAGGCCAGTCTGCCCAGCTCATAGGAAGCCCAGCCACAGGCTGTTGCATACCTAGAAACAGATGTTAACAGCTCATCTTCCTTCACCTGTCTTCCAGGTTAACAAGCTTGGACTATTCACCCATCAAATATATTTTTTCCTTCCAATATAATTTACCTGCAAAAGCTAAGTGAGGTCCCTCTGCCCTAGCGCTGTGCTGGTTCAGGCTCTCTGTTCTGTGATCCATGCTGCAGCTTTTCTAATTTTCCCTAACGCAGGTTACCTCCCGCTGCCACCCATGTGATGGCATTACTTGAGTGTGAAGAAAGCTTGAGAACTTGCTGTGAGACAAATAACCATCCTAGCAGCAGCATGTGGCTCTTTTGCTAGGCTGTGTGTAGTTGTAGGACCTTCTTCATGTGGTCACATTGACGGCTCAGAAACCTATATTAGGAGGCAGAGGTGATCACCACTGGATGGTAGAGTCTGCAAGAAGAGCTTGAATATGATCATGGTCATGATTTATGAGTAATATGGTATAAAATACAGAGATCATTTGGAAGCTGCCTAATTAAGGCAATGTTGAGAGCCTTCTTCAACAACACATGATCACTTTGTTTATAGAAGGAAAGTACAAAGCCCAAAACTGAATGAAGTGCAGCTACCATGTGAAGACTTGTTTATTTAGCATTAAGTCCGTAGCTGTCTCTTACTTTTGATGACACTCAAGGAACTTATTTTCAATGGTGGCACTGGAACTGCATTACTCTGGTTGCTTCTTATAACTCTCCCTTTTTGGGTACATTTCCTCAATAAGTTTCTCTGAGGGAAGCAGATCTTGTATTTTCCAGGCCTTTTAAAATATCCTTTGCATGATTTCTAACCTCACGTAGCTATATGGTTATATATTGCACGTTGGTTTGGGGTTTTTTTCCTTTATTTTTAAACCTTCCCTTGAATTGTCCATTTGCCATTTACCATCCTCTGTTTCCACGTTAGTCTCTTCTGATGACCCTTTTCTTTATTATTGATGTTTCTCAGCTGCTCAGAGGATCATCTTTAATTTCAAAGCTACACATGGGGATTAACTGCTACTCATGATATTGTACCAACCTCCCATTCCAGCCCCTATAGGCAAATGGAGTTTGTGGCAACTACTGATTTTTTGTCGCTTGATAGATGGGATCCAAACACCAACCTCTGGCCATCTGGACTCTGCTTGATCATGGTTGATGTCTCAAGGGCCTGTTTTGGTTGTTCCCCAGCAGCACATTGCAGTTCCCCAGGCACAGCCAAGCTGCCCATGGGCAGCAACTCCTCTGACTCAACGTCCCTCCCAGGAGAGTGCTGTGTGCTGCTGCTGGTGGAGAGCCAAACGCAGCCTTTTCCTAATCCTCTCCATTGGCAGTGATGATTGTCTTTTCTGATTTAATCTCTTTATATGTTTCAAATTGAAGCTGCTCCCTGTTTTATAGCTGACTCAGTATTTTTCTGCCAACTTGGCTTGCTGAGATCATTGGTGATCAACTGCTCTGCGAGCCTTCAACCAAGGTATTGGCAGAAGGCCTTTTTACACCACAGGGTTTTTATATGTGGACCTAGAAGGAACAGGGTGGTCGAAGCAGGATCCTGATTGCAAGCATGGTCCCTGTAATGGGGGACATGATGTCCCCTTTTTAGGCTCCCAGGGCAGCTCTTCCACCACCACCACACCCCACAAGGATCCTGTTCGTTGCCTTTTCAACTCCTTATGTCTCGCCTGAGCAGCAGAGATCCCACCGCAGGCAGCACATGTGGTGGGCATACCAGGCTGCTGCGTGCTGCCCTCGCTTTTATCACTCTTAGTGGTGCAGCTTCGCTGAGCCCCTGTTCCCTCTGGGTCCCACTTCATATTCTTTCTTTATACTCTCCATCCATGATATATATTTTTGCTGGTTTCCTGGTCTGTTTGGCAAATACCGTCCTTCCAAATCATGGTTTTCTCAGAGAATCCTTACTCTTTTTGTTACTCGAGCTATTATTTTCACATGTTTTTTGAGGTATATCCTACAATTTTCCCTGCAGAAAACTATTTTTAGCAAATCCACAACACCTGTTCCTCTTTTTTATTCCTTTTGTGGGGAAATTATGAAATGCTTAATACATGCTTCTACTTTTGTGAGTTGTTTTCTTGGTTTGGATATGGAACCAGCTACAGTCCCACAAACTCCATCCTTAGTTAAAGTCCCCAGCTTGCATACCTGGGAAAACCGCAGTATCTGCGTGGAGAAAGTATAAATCTCCACAGCTAAATCACAAGCTGACTTAATTAAGGCAGATTTATTAGGGAGAATTTTATGACAGTATGTTTTCACCTTTGGCAATAATCTAATAGGCAGCACAGCAGATAGCACAGGGCTGCGTAACACCCCGCGCGCAGCCCCGGGGCAGTGGGAGGCTGCACTGGGTCAGCCTCAGGTCCATGTCAGCATCTCCCTTCACTGCCCAGGAAGATGGGCTACGGTCCTGGCCCGCCCTCAGTGTTTCTTTCCACCATTTGTTCATACACAGTGTGCTTTCTCCTAGCATCCCTTTTTTTGCATTTGTGGCCTTATACAGTTCCTGCCCTACTACCCCATCTTTTTTTTTTTTCTTTTTTTTTTTGTAATCCATGCCTGTTTGGGGATCCTGTGCAGTCTTCCTAATTTTTCAGCTGCCCACTCACTGCTCAAGTGCATCTTTGCATTGCTGGCTTTCCCCCCCGTGCAGCAGCTCTGGGGGGAGGCCAGCAGCCGTCTGGGTCATCTGCCCTCCTGGGGGAAGTGGGTCAGAGACAGAGGGAACTGCTGCGAGGGCTGCAAGGAGCCTGATCTGGGGGTGACACCTCGGTAGAAGCTGTTTACTCAAGCAAAGTTGTCAGCCCTGAGCGTGGCAAGTTAGAAAAGCCTGACTGGTGACCAATCCCCTCTCACCCTAAGACAGTGATAAACCAAGCAGATTTATCACCTGCTGCTTGTACTTCCACATCTCCTTCTAATGCCCATGATTTTGGCTGACAGTTATTTTAACTGTCCACTTTGTCATGAGCTTTGTTCCTTTCTGTGGACATGGAAACCATCTTCACATACTTATCTACACTCTTGGACTCACTGCTTATGAAATAGATTTAAAAATATTTTTCAAGTTTTTACAAGATTGTACAAAGTTCATCCTACATGAAAATACAAGCATCAGGAGAGTTTGATCCACAGCTTAGATTTTTAAAAAAAGTCTTCCTGAGTGTAAGTTAAGCAACTGAACGAGCTATTTTGAGCAGTTGCAAGGGTCTTTGAGTTCTTTTAGGGAAGGTTGGATACACATCTCTTGGAGATGATGCAGATATAGTTAGTACAAATCAGAAATCCTTCATCCCTATAAACATGCAAATTAAAACCAATTAAAATATACAACATTACCTAATGGTTATTATAAGCATACACCCAATGCTCATGGAGACAACAATTAGTTTGTCTAACAAAGAGACTAAGAGGAAGACCAAGAAAAAGGTGGGGTCACACTTGATCATGATAAGTAAAGGCTAGCTCTGAGAAGGTGGTTTCCAAAGAGATATTTTGGGAGAATTTCAGGTGATTGTAAGAAAAAAAAAAAAGCTCACTGTAAACCACAGGATAAATATTCAAGGAAGCAATCCAAGACAGCATGGTGGTGGGCTTTGCAGAAAGGTGTTAGCAAACATGGTAAAGCTATGCAAGCAATGCAATAAAATCATTCCCAGAAAGGTATGAATAAGCCACGGCTACTGAGACATCACCATTGCACAAAGTAATGAAGAAATTGCCAAGAGTGGATACTCATATCTTTTAGAAAGGGGAAGTCATGAAGGAAATGGGAAATAAAAGTCAAGACGCAGGAATGTGGGACAATAACACTAGTCATAAGGGAACAAACACTGTGAAGATCCAGGGAGTGTGGAAGGAGCACTCGGATGAAGGACCGAACTGTACAGTCCATCCCAACATAAGCACTGGCATGTTGAAATAATCAGGGAGCTTGTCAGGAGGGATTGGTGTCAACACTGAGGCTGTGACATATGAGGGAACAGAAGACGGAAACAGCTCCAGAGCAGGACATGGCTGTACAATGAGTGGGAAAAGGCCACTGAAACATCAGAAAAGATCTCCAAAACCAGGCGGAGTGTAAAGAGGTACCCATTGGCAGGTTTTACTGCTCTTTCCTGATTTTGTGGAAGCTCACCTCAGTGCTTCTTAGGGATACGATAGGAGCTGGTGTTGAAAGAAGCCTTGGTGAAAGTAGCTGCCAGTGGATTCACATCAGTTTAAAGGCAGCAGTGAGCATGGAAGGGCCAGTCACCCCCAACAGCCGTGCTGGGAGCTGGGGATGCCATGGGCTGGTCGTGCTCATTCCTTGAACAAGGCATTCAGGATGCAGCACTTTACAGGGAAAGCAATAAATCATGCAGATGCTCAAATGACAATAATGTCCTAAAAAAAAAAAAAAAGATGTGATTGTAGTTTTCCAAGAATTGGCAAACCTTTAGGCCACTGAGGTCAAGCATTAATGGCAGCCAAGGAATTGTGGAACTCCTGTGCTTGTAATTTTTGTGAGCAAAGATTTGGTATTTTGGGGCTGGGAGAGGTATTCCCATGGAAGATCTGAATGCTATTCCTTGGTCACTGCAGGTAACACAGTATAAATAGTTTAAATATAAATATTTAAATTAGTGACAACACTCTCTGTCGCCCTGCAAACATCATTTTTGCCAGCTTGGATTTAGAGCCTCTCATCACCAAGGTCTTCATCTAAGGTACAGGGCAAAATGTTGCCATACAGCAGCAGGAGTCGATAAAGAACAGGCAGATGCCATGTTCGCAGGAGCTGGACTCTGCACCAACAACTCCTGGTGAACGGAGATGTGGCTCAGCCACCCATGTTGAACAGTCACTGGTACACAGAACCATTCTTTGAACCTTTCTTTGGTGCTGAAGTGCAAATGTGTCCGATCCTGTGTGCGACGGGTCTGGGGGTGTTATGCCACAGAGTGGGGATGGCTGCAGCAGGCAGAAGACTGGGTAAATTAGAGATGCAAGCTTGAAGAAGCCCCGCAGATTAAAAGAATTGGTTGTAAAACAAATAAATAGAATATGCTGTGAGATAAAGGTATATAATGGGCTACAGCTGGAAAGATTATAGAGGTGATATGTAAAGAATGTCCTGAATTAATCACTTCCTTTGTGTAAGTATTTATGTTTTGAGAATCATTATCACTCAGCAATCTACGCTGTCCTTTTTATTTTTTCACAGTTAAACTGTTTCCTGGGGGTATTATCTCTGTCTGGCTCAGCAAAATTAAAACAGTATCTCATTTAATATTGTCTATAAGTAGATGGAAATACTTGGCTCCAGATGTGTTATGAATTGCACTTAGAGAATTAACATGGTTTAGATCATAGAAAGTGGGGCATACTTGATGTTCAACACTTTCTTATAGAGCAGTAATCCATGTTTAGCTTTACGGATCTTATCAAATCCTTGTTCAAGCCAAGTTACGACTCTTGCCAAGAATACTTAATGCTGCATTTCAGGTGATGAAATGTAAACCAGGAAGAGACCCAGTGGAATTGCTGGAGGCCCCCTCTGCCCTGAGGCACCCCCACCTGCCAGGGAGCCCTGTCGGACCCCCGCCCACAGGCACCCTCAGCCCAGGGAAACATCATGGAGAGTTTTGTCTAAGGACTCCTGAAAAATATCTCTGGACAGGGATTCTCCAGCCTCTCCCTACACTCCACGCCTTGTACCTCTTGGAAATGTTCCCTAGCAGCCAGTCAAAACACTCTTTGTTGCAGAAGAAAAACTGATTTCTTCATGTCTTTGTCTCTGCAGATACTATAAAAATATCATCTCCTTAAAAAGGCTTTATGCATTAGGTGATAGTTTCCATCGTTGTTCCTGATATTCTTTTTTTTGGACTGAATGAGCCAAGTTCCCCAGTTTTCCCTTCTGAATCCCTTGGTCTATATTTCTTCTGACTCTTGTGCTCCTTGAATGCTCCTCACTTTGTCCAGGTCTACAAGTGCCATGTCCAGACCAGGACCCAGCACTCCAGTTGATTAATTCAATTCATATGTTAAATCACACCAAACTGATGCTCACGTCTGTGTTAGAGGCGTGAAGATAACACATGTCTTCTCCCAGTCCTTCTCAGACCGACTTGCTGCCGTGCCAGCACAACCCACACAGGGTTTGGTGATCCCAGCCGAACTCCGGCGCGCGTGGACCTCCCACCTGGGCTGCCTGCGCCTACTGCCCTTCCTCTCGCACTCTGTTATTTTCAGGCCTGTCTAGATGAGCAGAGAGCAAATGGGTGGAGGGCAGGGAGTGGATGGTAAGTGCCTTTGTTCTCCTCCTCCTCCCTGAAATCTGCTGCCTGGCACTTGTGGCCGGCATGGAGGGAAGCCAGGGCAGGGCTGTGAGTCACCCTCCGTTCCCGCTCCCCCCAACCCCGAGTCAGGAGCTGCACACTCCCCTCCAGCTTCAAGCTAATGTCAAGGCTTTGGTCCCATGCTTGTGGGGAAAAAAAAAGTCTTCCCTTGCTGCGCACATCCACTGCTGTTGCACAAACGTGGACCTACTTGGAGCAACGATTCCTTCCCATTTTTCAGGCAGATGAGCCCTGCACTCCTCCATGTCACTGTGGTCAACGGATGCCTGCTGCTACCCTGCTGCACCACCCAACCAACGGCCTCACTGTGAAGAATTTCAGCATTAAAAATGGGTCAGAAAGTCTGAAGAAAAACAGCAATTGTCTCATGGCATTGTAATACCTGATGGAGAGCTGAGATAGTTTAGATCTGCTGTGTGGGCATTTACAAACCTGCAGAAAGCCAGTTACTGTCCTGATTATTAGCAAGGAAAGCTTAAACGTGCTATGTCATTTTACTGACAGCTGCATTAATGCTAGAGGTACAGAGCTAAAGGTAGAGGTGAACTGAGGAATTAATCATTAGATAGATTTTAAGTGTTAAAAATCCCATGTCTGTGGCCATAGCATTCCGCTGGGAGTTGCCTTTAATGCCTGGGCCTCCCAAACCCCCAAGCTATCCACTGAGAAATGCTCTCCACTGGTGCCCGTCCATGCTCCAGCTGTGCGTGGGGCAGGACAGACCCTGCCCAGGCTGTGTTGAAGGAGCTGTGTGATCAGAAAAAGGGTGCACACACCCTGGCACTGCTCCGGTACTGCCAGCTAAGGGGCATCAATCAGTCAGGAGCCTGGCGTAGAAATCACGTGAGTTTTTATTGTAAAGGACAGTTTTTATTAGTTGTTGTTAGGGGTTTTTTTATTAATTCTTTTCATTAAAGCAGATGGCTACTTTAAGATGACTTCTTGTTTCTTCTGTCCACAGTCCTCAGGATCATAAATGTACTGTGTTAGCTGGTTTTGATTTGACATCTTCTGATTGCCTGTGTTGTTTGTAGAGACTTTGACATACTCCAGGTGACCCAAGCAGCCCTGGCTTTTCAAAGAGGGCGTCTATCATTACCCAACACTTGTAAAATACCGCAAAATCATGAACAGTATTGCACGTCCGTGTCTTGGCCTTTGCTTGTCATTTGTAATACATTTTTAGATGGTTCTGTATGAAGGTGCTGTGCAAGAAGTGCCGGTTCTCATGCTGCAGTGATATTTTGCAGTTCTTTCCTATGCAAAACCTAATCCCTCCCCATGCGTGAAGGGGAGGGGAGACCCAGGTTCAGCATCTCTGAGGGAAGGGGAGGCTTTCCTCATCCTGCCCTCTGCTCCAGCAAGAAGTGGCCCTTCTCTCCTGTGCACCAGCACCACAAGGACCTGCCGGGGTGGCATGTAGTGAAGCCGCCCGGGTGCTAACTAGGCCAGTCTGGGGCCATTAGTCATCCACTCTTCCCATGCCTCATTGCCTGCGCCCTGAGCAGACGTGTTCAACTGCCTTTATGTAACGCCCCCCCCGAAGGGCTGGCTGGTGCTGGGGGGTGGCCACTGCACCCACTGCCCACCACTATATACTACGCCGGCGCCCATCGGGGACCGTGCGCTTTGAGAGTCTTTGAAGCCTGCCAAGAAAAGGCAGAGGGGCAGGAGGACCTGCTGCAACAGTGTCAGCCCCAAGCCAAAAAGCCCACCTGGAGCAAAAGCCCCAGTCCTGGCTGGTAGAGCCACCCTCTCCTCCTGCCCTCCTGGCTGGGGCCGCACCACCAGGATAGAGAGCCGCCGGCAGTTTTTGTGTTGGAAGAGGTTGGTTCAGCCCCCGCCTGGCCCCCCAACCCACAGGCTCTGCCCCACCTCAAGCCAACAGTCCTGGTGTTTTTTTAACAACCATGAGGGATTTGGTTTGGTCTAATCACCTGTGCAGCCAGCAAGCAAGTTCTTATCTTGACTTAACCTACAGGTAGAACGACTCCGGTCATACTGCCAGCATATTTCAGGGGTTTATGTCCACACCCCTGTGGCGTATGCACTCCAGTATCCCTCAGGTAGTCTTTCATCATTGGTTAAGCTTCAGGCCTCTGCAATCAGATATGGTTATCTGAGCAACAGAGAGAAATATTTACCAAAATGAAATTTAGAGGAGAAAATGGGGAAGAAAGAAAGAAGGGAGGAGAAAAGAACTGAAAATGGAAATTCAATGTTATTTGCAATATGCACTGATGCCTGTTAGAAAATGAATTGGTTTCTCTTTTGCACATTGGCAGTTCTATACATGAAGATTTATCTCATGCAAATATTCTTTGCATTCTGGTTTACATGGTAATTTGATTTTTAAGATATTTGCTTCTTTCCTCTCTCACATGTTTAGCTAACGCTGAGGAAGGTTGGTGGTGAGGACCTCAAGAGAGGTGGTGAGCCAGGGATGTTAGAAGTCCAGTTCGAGATAACATTTCTACATTTTCACTGTTCTTTACTAAACATCCACTATTTCTTTCCCACAGTTTAATTTTATGGGATGCTGTCTTGGCTATGATCCACAGGGGATGGCTGAGATCTGGGTACAGATTGCTGAACTGAGGTGTTACCACACACTGAGACACCCCTCTGTGCAGGTGACCAACCCCAAATACCATTCACCAGCAGAAGCAGCCTGTTAGGCCAGGGAACACACCTTCCTCAGGACCCTTTAGTCCTTGTATGTGCAAACAACACCTTGGCTACTCCTGTGGCCATGACTTCGGGCAGAGCAGCTGAATGACCTTGTGTTCTTCTACCAAACTCTGGGGATGGCTGACAACATCATCTGTCCACCCAGTGTCCAGCTGGGAACTAGGGGAGACAATGGAGAAGCTGCTATAAACAACAGCTTAGTGGACCATCACCATTTATCACCACCCCTGTGTGGGAGCATGCTGCTGAGGAAAGCAGCTCCTGGGGGCTGGCAGGTGCTTTGTGCTTGCCTCTGCTCCTGGCTGGTCCCCTCCACACCCTGCTACATTGCTTCCCCGTGCCTGGTTTTCAGGAGGTGTTGTGTTGTACCTGGCAGCCGGGTGGGATAAACCCCGCTGTGGTCTCCTGCAACCACACAGCTCAGGGTAGGACAGACAGCAACAGAATTCATAATCACATTTTTCTTGTAGCTAGGAAAAAAAAAAAAAAAAAAAAAAAAAAAGAAAGAGTGACAAAGCCTGAATGGTCTTGTGGAGATGACCTTAGGAGACAGGCTGTGGGCCACAGTCTTGTCTCCTGGTCCTGTGCTGACAGCTGCTTGACGTTAGGGCACTCGGGTTGCTTTCACCATGCTCTGGTGTTCCTCACCTCTAAAATGGAAATTTCTGTTTCCCCGATGGCAGATTAGGCTGGTTAATCTCCATGGACTTCTCCAAGCTCTGGAAATGGAAAGTTGCACCAAAACTTGGTGTTGTTGCTGCTGGGACCATCCACAGCCCTGCGGGATTCAAATGAGATTTCTGCTCTCTGCAAAAGTTGCTCATCTGGCTCTTCTGGACAAATGCTGACTTGTGACTGCCACCTCAGCACTTAATGAAGGGGTTAACGGACATCATCTTCTCCTCCCTGCTCAATACAGTGCTTAATGGCAGCCTGGACCCTCTGGGGAGGGAGGGCATGAATGGACCTCATCAGGGATCTCCTTTACAACACTAAAACACGTTTCTGAAATCACTCACGCTGTTGCCTTATGAATATCTGATGTGGCACGGGTTATAGAGACATCTTTGTGGACATGGAAAGTGTTAAAAAGTACCTACTTACTGTGTTGCAAAGGCCATGTATTGCAAACTTGGGAAAGTATGTTAGGCAGCATGAGTTTTGCCCTTAAGCAATAAGTAATACGTGAATTACTTCTTAAAATTAGTATCCCATGCTTGTTAGGATTTGTTTTTTCATTAAGTTCCTTTGCTACCGCCTCAGCCCATGTACGTCTGACATGTATTATTATTCTTTCAATTACTGTACACTTTCTAGCAGGCCTGCAGGGATAAGGGTCCTCTGTATTAGTTTTTACCCTGGGAGATTGTGATCTGCAGGACAAGAGCTGTTGATGAGAACGTGAGCGCTCTGGAGCAGTCCAAAAGTAAGTAGGTATGCGTGCAGCTGCACCACCAGCCCCCAGCCAGCCAATGCCAAGGTGAAAGTGTTACCCTGACTTTGCAAAGGGGGAAGAGGTTGAATCAAGATGAGACTTAAGTAGCTTGCATAAAATTTTCCTTCTTAACTCCTGCCTCATGCCAGAGGTCCCCCAAGGAGAAGCCGAGGGAACACTTGTTCTCTAGGGTTGGGCTGGGAAACTGAGCAGGGAAGCCAAGCAGATGTGTGATTTCCCAGGAGGGTTTGGAAGACCTACACATTCACAATGGGCTTGATGGGTGGGAGGTTATGTGTCATGACAACGTCATGGAGGCATGCACAACGCAAGCTGGTCTGATTCCCTCTCCTCCGTGAGCTTTACTGTATGCTGATGAGATGGACTTGGAGGCACAGTGCTTAGCACAGAGAGGGCCTGAGAGTCCTCAGAGATGGGGGAAATTTGTGATGGTTCAGAATTTGGGCTTTATTCAGCTTGTATCCACTTCAGAAAGGCTGTCTTCAGGACAAATATTTATAAAAATTAGAAGAGAAGGAAAATAGAATAAGCTTACTGAGGGAATAGCAGAAATGGAAGGGTAGGTCTTGGACACCGTTTGACAGAGCAAAACTCCAGGTAGGAAGCCAGCAAAATGAGAAAATACTTTCTACCCCTGCTCAGCTTGTGGCATGGTCCAGAGGTCGCACAGGAGTGATTGGAGACACCAATTTCAGTCCTTTCACTGACCCAGAAATTGCCTGTGTAAACCATGGCTCTGTGTCCCAGGAGAAGGCAGGGTCTCTCCTGGGGGTGAGACCCTCAAGCAGTTGCAGCAGCCCAGGCCTTGGGCAGCTGGGTGAGGCTGGTCCTGGGAGGGTGTGGGCCATTCTGGGAAATACCACAGAAGCACCTGGACAAACTGGAATCCTCTGGACACCTGTGCCTCACAGCTCTCCTTCCTGCTTGCATTTGGGATGTGGATTTTATGCACGGGACTCATCTCTCATAAAGGCAGGGAAAGAGCAGTTTTTTACCCTGCCTTGTTCTCTGTTTTTGTTAATTTGCTATATAATTTTGTTTTACAGGTAGGCAGTGACTTTCATTTTCTTACTGGTGCAGTTATTTTCTGGTTGAGGAAAGGGCAGAGTTGTGTATGAAATACCAGGTAAAGAAGGAGTCCATGGTGCTCCAGGGCCTGGTGATGGAAAAAATACTGGACTAGGGAGAACTCCTCTGCTCGCACAAAATACAAGAGACTTTAACAAAAAAGTCTTGGGTTTCCCTTTTGAAAATTCAGAATTTATTAGAGTCTCCTGAAGCAAGAAAAATGCATCCATGGGAAGGGCGTGCCAGTAACAACAGGCCTGCAC
The DNA here is from genome assembly GCF_018691265.1 of Tyto alba. Lineage (NCBI taxonomy): Eukaryota > Metazoa > Chordata > Aves > Strigiformes > Tytonidae > Tyto > Tyto alba. The sequence continues at coordinate 19,438,652 of NW_024881282.1, read as the reverse complement.
TCACATCCAGTGGTAAAATTGAAACAAGCAACAGTTTCCCCTGAGGCAAGGGGGATTTTGGAAGTTAGAGACGTTTATGGTTGTGGAGAGTTAAAAGGCTTCTTAGGCACCTTGGCTTCCCCCTTATATCCTGAGCACCTGGGGGTAATGCAACAGCCCTGTGGCACAGGGAAACAGGCCGTCAGAGTGCTCAATTTCTGCAGCTCCACCTTCCACAGGGAGAGGAAGAAAGACCAGAACAGGGAGGTGGGTAAGTGTGGACAAATCCTGCCCTCCAAAATTCCCGGTGAGGATTATTTACATGTTCCTTCTGTGCAGGAGACCACTAATTTCTCACGAGCTAAAGCCTCCACTTGTCCTAGTTGAAAACAACTACTCTTGTGAGATCTGCTTTGTTAAATTTAAGTCAACTCACACACAAATGAGGCACTCCAAATTCAATGTGAGTCATCCTTTACACACTGATCAACTCTCCCATTCTCATTCCTGCATTTGAATTATTCTGTTAAACTTCTTGCATTTTAAGACCTTTCTCTAATGTGACTTTTGGCTTGACACCAAATATGAATAATTATCCTGCTCTAATAACATCTAGATTCCATGAGCACTCCTCCTGCAAATGTGCCATGTAATCTACACATGCATCGATCCTAAATTAAAAGACAGCATCAAAATCTGAGTCACTTCTACACATTATTAAGTGTCCGTTTTGGTTAAGCTGGTGATGGTCGCCAATCCCATTTTATACCTGCCCTTCCCTTTTTCTAGTCTTTCTCTCCTCCTGGAAGAGGACTTCGTAGATGACCAGAGCAGTCTAACATGTATTTGTGTCTGCCTCTCACTTGGCTTTCATACGGATTTTGTCTCATGTCTTATTCCAGGGACGCTTTGGTGTCCTCATCCAGTTAATGGTCTCCCTTCTCACCCATCTCTCCTGTCTTGGCTGAGATGAGTGACCAAAAATCTTGTACAGAGAAGCTGAACTCAATAGTCCAAAACAAATTTCCTGGCTATGTTTTCACTGGGTGGAGAAAAACAAATCTGGTTTCATGGCTAAGAGGCAAATCTTTCCTCCCCTGTAGCCATGGGAGTTCCTGAATGTGGTGGAAGGAAAACAGTTTTGCTACACGGGGTGAGGGAAGGAAGAGCATAATGCAGTTTCCACAGGGTGACATCACTTCTTTGCTCTACACAGCAACATGGGAAGACCCTGTGCTGGGAGGACACCCGAGAGGCTGGTGGTTTGCAACCATAGGAGATCATGGCCAGACCCTGTTATCTCCAACCACGCAAACTGCTGAGTGCCAGAACTGCAGAGATGTTAGCCCGTGCATACTACAAAGGGGATGACTGGCAAGACAAAGTAAGCAGGAGCCCGTTCATTTCTGGGCTGAAGGTTGGGGTAAATCAGAAGACAAGCCGGTTTGCTGGATGACGAAGAAAGGTTCTCCTGTAACCTCAATGTACCTAGCACAGACTCAGTGGGGACCTTTAAGTGTCATGAGACAACAAGGCTTCCCACAACCTGAGTCAGCTCTGTAATCCCCACATTGCAGATTACCACACAGACATGCATCCAAAGCAGCAGAAAAAATTGGAGATTGCATCCCTCGGGAGCCACGGGTGCTCCAGAGGCCTTCCTGCTGCTCCGTAAAATAACATCATCATGGAAAAACAGAGGGTGTGACTGTCCTGCATTGCCCAACCTCTGCCCACTCAGCCGACATGTCTGCTTGGCCATGCTGGTACAGGGGAGAGGGGGAGAAGGGCAGAGAGGGAGAGAGGGAAGAGGGAGGGGAGGAGAGGGGGAAAAGGGGGAAAAAAGAGGGGGAGAGGGAGAGGGGAAGAGAGGACGGGCTGGGCACTGAGACAGGGGGAGCACGTTGGCGTGTTTAGCCCATGGTTTGTTAGGAGCAGCTGTGGCCTGGAGTGGTTTTTGATGGGCTGGGCTGTCCCCGGGTGTAATCCTGGCTGCAGTGTCTGACGGGAGACAATGGCCAAGCAGAAACCATCTCGTTCTACTGAGCAAGCAACAGATGAGAGGCACTCACTGGCCACTGAAAATCAGTAGTGTTGGCTGAATGAAACCTCCTAGATAATACTAATGCATTCAGTGGACAGGCCTGAAATACGCTAATAGTCACTGGCTGACCTCAGCACCCTCTCTCTAACAGTAGCCCACATTCTTCAGGAGATGGAGGACACCTCATGGGATTTCTGTAATGACCTTCTATGGGGCGAGGGATATATTTCTTACCTCTTCAGGTACAATGTCATACAGGCCATAAAGTATGAGTTGTACCTGACTAAGTTAAAGAGAAGTTATGACTTTAACTGGGACCATTCTGACAAGACTGGCTTGACTAGCCTGGCCTATCCACCTGGGGATCCTAGCACTGAACAAGAGATTATCTCAGTGACTTTGATTGATGGGGACTGAGGATCATCACAGAGGGTTGAGAGTCAAGAAGATCCCTTCTTCCTTTCTCTTCCTGAAGCGTCTGGCAGCCCAACTTAGTCATCCTCTCCTGAGAGGAAGAGGGGATGTCTGTCAAGTCCTTCATTAGTCACTCCATCTGCATACCTTAAGTCTTTCTAAAGTTAGGCAAGTGTTGGGGCTGGGGACAACAGTGCTTTTGTGCTGCTAGCTTTCTGCTCAGCCCATACCTGTGTTGCAGAGTCCAGTTTGCTCAGCTTGCGTAAGAAGTGTAAAGCATTTCGCTTCTGAGATGCTTCCGTGAGCGCATGCTGGGAATGGCTCCTGTTCAAATTCAGTAGCTGACATAGCAAAATCTTGCACTCAGTTGTTGAAAATCATTAATTCAAAGTCACAATCCATCTGGACTAACTCCTGGAAACCCATTATTATTTTACCACTGCTCGTTGAGCTGCTTAGATAATCAAAATGCTTGTGAGAACAGGCAAAATCTCTTGCTCTTGGCCTAAAAGGTGTAAAGAGCAGTGTCACATCTCAAGTGAGAAGCAGCAAGATGTGTGGGAGGACAGAAAGAGGACTTGGGAGGATAAGAGCCATGAGATCCCCTGGAGCCTCAGTCACATGGATCTCATCATGGTTAAACTCAACACTTCCTTGAAAAGGCTCTTACGTGCTCTCTCATTTCATTGGTAAGGTGCAAGGGAGATAAGAATGTAATGTGAAAATTTATTTTTTTTTTAATGGCTAGTAAGGCAAAAGACCTTGACATGTTTTGGAAGCTCAGCACTCCTTAGGATAGAGACAACATAGGAGGCCTGGCCCGACTGTCCGGGGAGAGCTGGGAAGCTCCAGGAGAGCCTGCTCCTCTTTCATTCTGGAAGTCTGTGAACAGGCAACAAATTAATGGGGAACATTTCCTTTAAGTCGGTAGGAAAAATGTGAATTACCACTGAGGTTTCTATTCTGTACCAGTAGGGAGCCATTTTTCTACTCTGGCCAAAGATGTTAAGGAATATTTGGCATATGAGAACAGTGATGGCTTTGTGCATTTCTATCACATGGGCTTGAGAGTGATGCCATTTACTGATCCAGGGCTTGATTCTGCACATACATAAATAGGTGAATACCTGCTTATTCAAATGGTCTCTTTGAATGATTTTGTGGATGTATGAAAATATCAAGGTCAGACCCTCATAGCCCCAGAGGTGTCAGGGAAGATGCCCACCTGGAGCTCTAAAGATTGACATCAGTTGTGACATTTCCAATAGGAAGCTAAATAAGGACATTTCTTGGATATGATCATACACAAAGTGAAAAATGTCAATGTAATAGATTATATTTGAATGTAATAGACTACATTTGAAGCTATTTTCTTATGACTAATTATACATCTGAAAGTGAATATGCAGCTCCAATTACCAACTGATGGGGCAAAGTCAAAGGCCCATAAATATACTCTAACCATAATCATCCTTTTTGCCAACAGAAAGCATGTTTTTTCACAGCTAAAACACATATAACAGTGTAAAATATATACGAAAGCAGTGACACTGTGTAATTATGCAGTTTCTGTACAAAGCCATGGAAGAAGAGAGCAAAGCATTTGAAAGAGCTAAGTCATTCAGGAACTTTGCTGCTAATTCATTGTGGCTCTTTCTTTGCATTTCATAAGCTTCTGCCCCATACTGTGTCTCTAAGGCTAAGTTATGCAGGCCCTTATCAGCTCACATTTAAGGTTTAATTCATAGACTCTCTGTCCTTGAAGAATATGATTCATTGTTCTTTGCACAGATGCATAAAACATTGTAAACACTTAATAGCAAATAATCTTGGAGTAGGAAAAAAAAGGCAAATCTTCAGAGGAAGATGAGTTTTTTGTGGTATGCCTAGATGCTGTGAAACTGAAGTAGCTGAATTAGAGGGTTACAGGTATTTATTATGACTGAATGAGCCAGTAAGGAAAATGGACAGTTTGTGTATTTCTAAACTCTGTATTTATCTATTATTTCCCAAATTAATGTCTCCAACTGGCTGGCAAACAGGAGCAGATACAAATGGTTATACTTCTTTGCCCAAACTCTGCTGTTAGCTATATCCAGCAGCATTCACTCAGCTCTTCCAGACATAGACTGCATGGGGCTTCTTGGCTTTTGCCATTGGGGTGTTGTGTGCGTGTAAGGAATGTGAGATCAAGCTAATTTAATAGCATATGACCTACACAGAACCCCTTGACCTAACCCCTGAAATGTTGCCTCTACGAGATGCCCCCAACATGGCCACTCTTGTTCCTTGGAAGTCAGCCGCCTTTCAGATGCATCAAAATGATTACATGTGATCTTTTTGTTTATTTCTCAGTTTGAGATAAAATTATAGAATCATAGAATGGTTTGGGTTGGAAGGGTCCTTAAAGATCATCTAGTTCCAACCCCCTGCCATGGGCAGGGACACCTTCCACTAGAGCAGGTTGCTCAAAGCCCCGTCCAGCCTGGCCTTGGACACTTCCAGGGAGGGGACAGCCACAATCTCTGTGGGAAACTTGTTCCAGTGTCTCACCACCTCATTTGCATAAATAATTTTGTAAAAGTTTTCTTTTTTTCTCTCTGTCCTCTTTATTAGAGCATATTGACACCAGGATAATTAAATCAATGATACCAATCAAAGCCCTGCAGTGAAAGGACTTGCACAGGTTTAGCTTCATTTGCAATTTCTGAAGGAAGTGCAGAATGCTTGATATCAGTGTTTTCCCAAGCTGAAGAAGTCTCTGAAGTACAGGGTGGGGCTGAAAAAGGGAACAACTTTAGGCTGTCATTAACATTTTAGGAAAGGACAAAACACTTCACACCAAATAAAGGTAAAGCTATAAATACTTTTGTTTATGTTTACCATCTATGCAGCTATTGTTCTTGCCGCAGGGGTGCTTTGAAAATACAAATAGAAAGGCCCGTTGTACATGGAAGGGCAGTTGTCCACATTTCTCTCTTTCTTAACATGTGCTCCACACTATGAAAAGCCTCAAGTATCCATATTTTGCACATATCAGCTCAGTGAATGGAACCACTATCAGAAAAATGCCTTACCAGAAGATGGAAGATGTCAAGAAGAGTCTGACACCCACTAATTCTAGAACTAATTTTAATGTTATTTTAATTACCATCGTGGAGAATGGAATGAAGAGTCTGTGGCCCAGTCCTGTTCTCATAATATTTTATGAGAGGTTTGGCACCAGCTTTCATGAGAACAGGGCCGGGTTCATATACTAGTAATGTGAGAGAGGCTGCCAGTATCTGTATCATCTGTAAAGTCAGAGGGCCTTTGTAAATGAAGTAAATGAGCTGAAGCCAACAATAGGAGGACCTATAAAGATTAATTCAGAGCGGGTTGCTTGTATAGAGGAGAGAATGGATGTCAGAGCAGTGAGAATATGACTGTGTTGCATTAACTAGGGTATATACCAGCTGTGTATCCTGCCTTGCCCACCATGCCAGGTGTCCCTTAAAGAATTGCACTCAGGTTCAGGAGCCTGTAAGAAAAAGTAGCAAACTGAAATGGATTTATAGCTGAATGAAACAAACATGTTTTGGTGAAAGGAAAACTTGTGAGGCTGCATTCTAAAAAACCAAAGACCCAGCTCTCCCAAAGCATCTTCCAAGTTTCTTAGGTATTTGAAATCAGTGGAGTCTGGCATTGGAAAACCAAAAGGGTCTGAAGAACAATACCCTAGGAATACAACAGCTTTTACATGCATGAAAAGCAGTGCAGAGGCAGGTTAATTCATTGCAAGTGAACTGTCAGCCATGCAATGTAGGATGAATAAAGACTGGATAGGAAGAAAGAGTTATCTTTGTAGACAATGAAATCCCCTCCTCAGGAAAACATTGACACATTAGTGAAAAGAGAGAGCCAGAGGAAGGAGGGGCAACACACCCTGAATATGTTCCCAGGAATACAGAGGCCAGCTGTCAGTTGGCCACTGCGTGATGGGGAGACAAGCAATCCTTCCTGAACTTTCTTCCAAGGTAGTTGGCAACACAAGAAAAATAGAAAATGGGTAAATACAGAGAGTGAGTATAGGCCAGAAAGTATGACATGGCGAACAAGGCCTGGTCAATGCAAAGCCAGGAGAGATCCATGCTCACGCGAGATGCTGTACGTGCTGGAGTGACAGCACAGGTAGAGCTGACTTCACCTGTATGCACTGAAGTGGCCAAGGGGAAGCCTAGGCTCATGCTGATCATTAGTATAAATGCAAACTTACAACTCGACACACCTACTTTGAAAAAGTAATTCTCTGCTTGCAGAAGCACATGTCTACTCCTAGCACTGATATCAAATGGATAGTGGAGCAGAACAGCAGAGAAAAGAGGGTGAGATATACTTGTATCTCATGTTTCTGCTGAACAGAGACAGGGAAATGCAGAGTGATAAGTGAAAGAGGTTTGGGGAGATTGGGGAATGAAGTGAGAGCCAGAGAGTGGAGGATCAGTGTGAAACCTGAACCATCAGTCAGAACATTTTAGGTGAAAACAAAAGGCTATATTATGACTTAAGGAGCAAACAGAGAAGATATCCTTACAGCAGACACAGAAATCTCAAAGGAATTGGACGGATCCAGGACAAGGAAGGAAGAAAGAAGAGCCAAGCCCCTGGATGATGCTAGGCAACATGCAACAAGGGGAGAGGCTTCTGGATGATACCTTAAAGGAAGAGAAAACTGGGTACAGGCAAGTAATGGAAATGAAAGAAAAAAGGAGAGCACCAGACAAGTACTGCTGCTTGTGTAGGATTGCTAGGCAGAACAGGATAAAAAAATCCCACTATAAGAAGGGCAATCTGGGGGACATGAAGCAAGTGAAATGCAAAGTCTTTGGGGCAGCTCAGGAGAGAACTTTAGAGGAATCACAGCAGAGAGGGTTAATGTGGGCTGCAGTGGTGAGAGCCCTGGGAGGAAAGCCAGAGGCAAGTCCAGGGCTAAAGCCAGGGAAATGCAGAGGAGAAGGATGAGGAGGATTAGAGGATAAGTGAGAGAAGCTCCTTGGGTTGGGGAAGAGCTGCAGAACAGAATGGAGAAGCAGGAAGGGAACAAAGGATGTGGCTAGAGGAGAGCAGGTCCCAGGAAAAAAGCACATCAGTATAGGGGAAGGGACAGAGGTAGACAGCACAGGCTAGAAGCCATAAACCATGCTGGCAGTTAGCAGCAGGAGCTTGCTGATTCAGCAAGTCAGGTGGTAATTAATTAATTAAATCAAGTCAGGCAGCAATCAGTCAGTTAAATCAGGTAACGATGACTCAATTAAGTTGAACTGGAGAACAATGAATTTATTAATCAGCTGGAAGCCTCCATGGGTCTATCTGGAGCTTGGGCTAGGTGCCACTGGGGCAGGGGACTCTCACTACAGCTGATGACCAACAACAGCAACTGTGCATCTCTGCTGACAGCCTCTCGTCCCCCTTTGCCCAGAGCAAGAAAGGACACAGCAGACTACAGCTGGTCTGATGAAATATTTGTAAAAAACCAAAGGGGTGGGGAGATGGAAACTGTCAGCTTCCAAATTGGCAATAGTGCTGCAGAAATTACTAGGCTCCCTGAGGATGGAGAAAGCTCTGCCTTTCAAATCAAGGCGATGCTGGGTATTCAGAACTGTCAGCTTAAGAAGGGGACTGAGAGGCTTTGATGGGTGCCTGATATAGTCTACCTAGCACGCATTGGAACACTTTCCAATGATGTCCTGGAAGAGCATGGCTATGTACTAAAAGAGCTGCTTATGTCCATTTTGAAGTAAAAAGTGTAAATTATATGGATTGGCATGAGTCAGGCTGGCCATGTACTGGCAGTGCTAGGAACTATTTTCACCCTGCTTTTGTTGGTCCCCCCTGTCATTTGGGGTTGGGGTGGGTTATTTTGTTCACTCCTGTTCCTTCTTTTGTCTCCACAAGCAGGGAACATCACGGAGATCACTGAGTTACCTTAGCAGGAAAGCACCTGGTACATTTCTCTTGAGATATTTCATGAATGTCAATTAACCGAAAATAAAAAAGGGAAGGTCTCACTGATGAGGACAACCTGAGGTCAAAAAGATAAGGGAGACAGCCATCTGCCCCATTATTCAAGGAAAGTACAATTCTAATTGCTCTGTAAGAGCACCTGTAAGGCCCTTGTAGGTGGGAAAAAGTATGGCTTGTCATAGCAGTACAAATGCTTGAGGAGCTGTAATGGTTAATAAACAGCAATATTACATGGGCAACCTTTATGATACTACACATTGTCATTAAAGTAATTATATTGAAAAGGAAGTGACTCTTTGGGTGTCATTTCTGGCTAGATGAGGTTTTGGGATTTGCCAAGAGTGTGTAAATCTGGGCCAGCACAATCCCTGTAGGAATGTTGGCCAATAAATTAAACTGAAAATAAAAGCTGAAGAAGAGCAGCTTCCTGAGCAGCACACATCATGGATGGCTCTTGATCCAAGATTTAGCATATACTATCAGTACCACCTGTATGCATGTTGTCCTGTAATGAATGTGCCACAGCAGAGTGTGCACTTTGAGACACACCTGCACAACAGTTTCACACTTGAGGGACTGGACTTACTTTTGGTTTTCCCCCTCTGAACTGCTCAATAGTCAGAAGGAAAAAGAGTCTAATTAAGAGATATGAATGTTTGGATAGGAACCAGAAATGTTCAGGAAAACTTCCCACTTCCAGTCTTCACCACAATGTTTAAGCCATAATCCTCCACAAGAAAATGGAAAAGAAGCTTCCTCATGTTTTTTTTTTTTCTCCCTTTTTATCCTTTCTGAAAAATAAGAAGATTGAGAAGTTGGACTTGTTTTGTACAAATCTTCAGTCTAATGAAATACATGAAAATGAGGTTAACATTTCAGTCAAAAGTTCTAGTCATCTCAGACTCTGGTTTGATTAGAGCTGTCAGGAGGAAAGCTTGACCCAAAACAGTATTTTGAAAAGGGTGCTCATGATTTAAATGCTCTTACAGGACAGTCAACCTTGCCTGTGATTATGACCTTATAGATGATGATAGGCACTACCAGAGAGACTGGCCTTATCCTAAAGTTAGGCTTTGTACCTAAAGCTGCTCTTGGTCCTCAATATTATGTTGTGACAAATTCCTCTGTTTTCCAAAAAATTTATTTATAAATAAGTTTCTTTCATATCTGAATTGTCACATGAGGCATCTAATGACACAAAATTTCTGAACCCTGTAACTTTAATTGTACTCTTTGTTTATATGTCAATAGTAGATGGTTTCTATGTTTAACCATCCCTTTCTTCTCCCTTTTTACTTAAAAATGTTGCCAACAAACAAAATATACTCATGCATATTACAGAGCACAGCTGCAGCTATTACCGGAGGTTGGGTTGTCATCATTTAAAAGTAATCAATTTACATATATTTATTTCACAGGTTTATCAAACAGTACTTCTTATATGCTTGCTAAATAAGAGGCAAACTATACCTCATATGTAAAGGAACAAGTACAATTTAGCTCTGATTACTAAGTAGTCAATTACTAAATATATCTAAGTTTTTCCCCATAATTAAAGAAAAAACCCTGGGATTAAAACTAGAAAACCCTTTTTCCGCTCCTTAAATTTCCAGCACTGACCCATCTCTCATTCTTTCTACCTAGTGTCCCTTGCATCTTCACTTATAATCAAAGAGCATGCTGTTGTTACCAGGTCAGAGAAGTAGCATTCAACAGATGAAAGATGAAAAAATTACCCAGCAGAGGAGAACCTGATCCCTTGCTTCCCACCACCCATTCATCTGGTGGTTCCCACTGTGGTTCCATGTAAAGAAAGACTAGTTAGACATTGCCTCATTTTTGAAACACAGAAAATGACTAGATTTCCACCAGAACTGGGTGTGTTTTTGCCTTGGGATAAACACAAGGTGTTAGCCTCTAACTGTAACACCCTCCTGAAGGCAGTGCCGTGAAGACCTGATGTAAGGAGAGGTCCACACTGTACCCCTGCCTGCAGCTCAGCCCTTTAGGTAATTTCACAGTGAGACCCATAGGGTCTTGTCTCCACTAGCTTTTCATAATACTTTTTTTACTGAAAAAACTCCCTCTTTTTGGCAGCAAACACAGCCTTGAAATACAGCACAAACTCAAAATCCTCCACTGCAGCTAAATAGACCCAATGCTTAAAGTATTTTGACCTTGAAATAACAGAGATGGGATATGATTTACTTTTTCAATGTCACTGAAACAAGCTAGAAGGTGACTGGGGAGGGAACAACACATGAGTTCCAGATGCCTCTTCTAAAGTTTTTCTTACATTAGGAGATGGGCTTCCCCTTTTGCAAAGTGCAGACGCGTGGCCGGGTGCAGAGCTACCTCTCTTCCTCTTACACTGTACACATGAACCTTGAACGTCATCTGAACACACAACTCCCACAGAAGCCAGCGGATGCAGGAAGACTCAGGCCTCAGGTATTTACTGCTTGTCTAGCTCAGCGTAGCATCATATACCTTGGGCCTGGTCCTACAGTTGCTGCAGTGAACAGACTCCAGCCACAGGAAGCGCTGAGTCCCCCATGGCTGGGGCATAACTGCTGAATGGTCTGAGATAAGAACTGACCCTGCTTTGACCAGGAGGCTGGACTAGAGGCCTCCCGAGATCCCTTCCAACATGAATTTTCCTATTGTCCTAACATGCAGGTTCCACGGATCTAGGTGTAAGGATAGGAAGGGGTGGTGAAGGAAAGATGAGTGCCACAGAGACAGAGGCTAATGTTTAAACCACAGCTGATGGCAATTTCTTACCTGTCAAGTATAAGATTGAGTTGCTTGTGCTAGAAATTTCTACCTCTTCTTTCTAAGCATGAGATCAATTAAGCCATTTACTTTTGCAAAAGATTTTCCCTTAGATTATTTTTGTCTAGGAAGTAGAGTTGAAGGTCAGAAGAATTTAGCTATAAATCATTAATTGTTCAAGCCCTAATACCGGTCCTCTAAACAAGCACAAACACATGCATTTTTCTCACAAAGCCTGAGCAACTGTACTGTTGCTGCAGTTGTGCTGTATGTTTTCTTTGGAAATTTAGTTAAGAGTGTTAGAAACTATTTAGTCTGATGTGCACGTGTGCAAGACAGAGTATGCAGTTTTGGGCAGGGATTTTTCAACCCAGAGTAAATTGTTTCCTCAGCAACTGTTATCCTTGGAAACAGAAAACTTTCCAAAATAGGTCTTTGCACTGACAAATATCTGCAGCTCTGTGAAAGCCTGCTAGTTTGCAGGGCACTGCTGTAGCATTTCAATCACACTTGAAAATAAACCTCAAAAAGCCATCAACTATTGGCTCTTCCTTCTGTGTTTGGCCACTAATTCCTTAATGATTTCCAGGAGAAAAGGCCTGGTGGTTTTTTTTTTTTGTTTTTGTTTTTTTTTTTTCTGTCCCAAGGCCCTTCTGAATACCTGGATTTGACAAGATGGAAATATGACCCTGTTATCTTAAATAGATATGCATTTCCTCTGAAAAAAACACGCATCTGCGGTTATCTCAATTTCCCTTCCCCTCACGCTCTCCCCCTGCAACCTCAAACCAGCCGCTGGACGGTGAGAAACGGTCGGGGGGTGGGAGGCAAATCCCCCCCCAGCCGCTTCCCACCGCCCCCAGGGAGCGACAGCAGCCCTCCTGCTCGCTCTTCGAGGCTTAGTTCAGCCGTCCCACCCTTTATTTTGGCTGTTTTCCCCTCATGTTCAAAGCCCTGATCTCCATACAGCACCGAGGATGGGCGCCCAGCCCCGCCCCGGGCTCCCCACCGCCTCCGCGGGCGGCCGGAGGAGCCGGGCGCGGGCGGAGGCGGGCGAGGGGCGGGTTAAAAGGGGCGGCAGGTGAACGGGGAGGGAGGGACCTTAAAGCTCCGGGGCGGCGAGGCTGGAACCGGCCGTCTCTCAGGCACCACCGGACCCGCGCAGAGCCCCGCCGCCCGCCCGCGGTGCCTGGCGCCGGGAGCTCCCGGCGGGGCTGACCTTCCTCTGCGGCTGTGGGCATTGATGAGGCAGGTGAGGGGCGCGGCGGGGCCGGGCTGGGCTGCGCCGCCGGCGGGGGAGGCCGTTGCCGAGGGCCCGGCGGGGGTGGGTGGCGCGGCGGGCTCCGCCGGCCCTCGGCGCTCCCGCCGCCGCACTTGTTGCGCCCCAGCGAGGGACCGGAGCCCGCCGCAGCGGGGCCGGCGGCGGGGAGGGAGCGGGGCCACCGGCCGGGGCGGGCGCCGGGCGCGCTGCCCCCGTGTGCCTGACAGGATTTGCCCCTGCTCGGCCGGGCAGCTCTTAGTTTCCCGGGGTTAAACATGAGGGGGAGTGCTGGAACCCCGCGCCCGAGTTGTAATCGGGAATACTCTCGTCGCTGTTGATTATCCATTTAACTTCTAACAATCTCTCTTTTTTTTTAAATTCATGTTTTCCCAGCAGCTCTCTGTAAGCACGTTATGTGAAGTATCCGACCAGCTAAAACACCAAGTAAAATAAAGGCTTCCGCAATTACAGGTAATTTGCGACACGCCTACAGATGTTAGGAGAGCTGCATGAAGGTAAACAGCTTGCATCAGTAAAACTGACAGGTCCTGTGTCTGATCACACACTGGAAACATTCCTCAGAATTACAGGGGGAATAGGAAATTAGAGGTACATTTATTTCTGAGTATCGGGGCTGGATAAGATCACACGAGGAATGAGTACTCAAGCCCTTAAATAAAATGTGAGGGCAGGGGTGCTTGCCTAGCTGATGGCAGTAGCTGGTAGCTGACCATGTTCCTGTGGTGTGCTGGGCATAGCTGTTTTTCCTGTCACCGGACTTTCCTAGATTGGATGTTACTTTTCCAATCTCTTGTGTTGAAGAATCTCATTTTCTTTCTTTCCCCAATAGAAGAATTAATTTCTTTGTCTTGTGCTCCATTATTTTTCACTATGTAGCCTAGAAATACTTTAAGGGAACAGTCAAGGGTTTGAAAGAAGGAAGTGGCCTTTTGTCTTAAGAATGCTTTTAAACCCAGGTTTTATGACTGACAAGGTTTTATTGGCTGTGGCCTGTGTGAAATGATATGAGGGTTTAGTCCCAGGGTTTGTTTGGAATTACCACGATGTACATGTGTGCACTGAGTTGAGAGCAGAATAAAATGTACTTTAATCCTTGATTAAATTAAAGAAGTTGTATGTGGTTTCTGGTATCCCTTGCTCTCCAGTGTTCAGCCTGGACACCCAGATTGCTAGATGCTTGGCTTGGAGAGCCCCAGACGAAAGGCAGCAAGCAGAATGATGTGCATGTGATTGTGTTAGGTTTAGCTCAGAGGACAAGGCAGTGGTGGGCCAAGTCTCAGCCTGGAAGGAGGAGGCACCTCCGTGTGTTAACTAGGCATTGCAGTGTAATTTTTCCAGGTAGGATTTCCAACACATTTGCATCTCTACTTCATGTGTCAGGGTTTCTGGGAGACTTCAGTCCCCAGAACTGTCAGTTTCATAATTGGTAGGACTCCATATCAGAGCTTTAAAATAGAACAATAAAAAGCCATTCATATTTCTCTGGAAGAATTAATTCTGTCCTGACAGGGCTAGCAAGTTCTCTTGACTTTCTGAAGCTTGGACCTCTGGCTGTGGTGCTGTTTTGCATCCCTTGAAGCCTAATCCAAGTAGATTACTTGGGCAACCTCATTTAATTTGTGCATAAAGTAATTGTACAATGAAAAAGGTATAGCAGACTATCTCAGTAGCTGGAAAAATAGCAGCACTTTGAAAGATAAGTACAAGTTCTTAGTAACAGTCATTGCATAAACTCAGTTGGTACCTGTGAGTAAAGAGGGTGCTTTACAGGTTGATTCTTTCTGTTACTTATGTGAACAGTTCCAAGGAAATCAGTGATCCCAGAAACTGCACCAAACAGGAACATGGGTGGAATCTTTGTTTTGTCTTTTGCTGGTTTCCCTTGTTCTGTTGCTCACTAATTCTTATTTTGTGATGACTGAGTTATCTGAAAAGAGGAGAGCTGACTCTTGCCTGGCTGAACACCAGTTTGTGTAAGGAAAAATGTGAAGTGATGATGTCTGAGGAGAGATAATGTGCTATCAAAACAGAAGGAATGTGGAAAAAGAAAACATATCTCCTATTAGTTGATAAAGTTGAAAACTAATTCTATTACTTATCTCATACAAATGTTTCTTCCTATAATAGATTTTTTTTAAAAGGAAATGCTTTCTTTTGTCTTTACTTTTGATGAAAGAAATTATAATGAAATACACACTCAAGGGGAAGCTGCACTGCAGTATAAAAACTTGATGTTTATAAATTTATTTAGAATTTCCAAAAGGGTGCAAGTTCTGTCTGTGTGTGAAAGAGACAATGACTTGCCAATTTTGTGGGAAGTATTACTTTGAAGTTGGAGTGGACAGATTTGCAGAAGGGATGTAGACATTTGCCTAAGTCTGGGGGGAAGGAAATAAGAATTAAATAACAGGTTAAAAAAAAAGTCATAACTAAAAAGCTGCTATTTTTATGACTGGCAGCAGGGCACAGCGTATATAAAACTTTATTTAAAAATATGGTAAATGGGACACTTGCATCAGTGAAGACATATTCCTCAGGAATTTGTCTTTCTTTCAAAGTGAGAAATTTTAAAACATATTTTGAATTAAAAGTTTATGGAGAGGAAAACTGCTGACAGAGGCCATGTTCTGATAGGACTTGTGCTGTCTTGTTATGCCTTCAAGTGTGACTGGCACATCTGACTTCCTGTTTTCCACAGTCGGAGTGAATTTTGTGCAGAGATGTTCTGGAGGATGGTAATCCTCCATTTACAGTTGTAGGTTAGTAAAATAGCTATGGGTATTTCCAAACATGCTTGGAAAAATACTTAAAACTCGTGTAAGTGAATATGGGACAGTTACAAGGGGGGGGGCATTGTGGATAGAACTGAACTCTTAATGCTGTTGATACTTAGCTAGCATACTTTTTTAACATTTAACTGCAATATCTTTTGTATATATTGGGTCCTAATCTGCTGTGTTAATTTCATTGGAGCAAAGAATGCCTCCTGTTTTCATAAACTTGAGTAGACGAAAAATACAATGTTTGCAGTGTTCAGACCTGCAACTGTCAGAGGTTTCCTGTTCTTGTGTCAAATCAGATATACTGTGATTCCTCTGTCATCGCTCTTCTGTTCTCCGGTTTCCACTCTGATCTGGAGATAGGTGTTCAGAACAAAGTTTAAGAGCTACTAGAGAGAATTGAACAGGCTTTTGTGATTGTTAGACTGCTCTTTTGATCTTTCTTCAATTTTTTAGAAAAGTGGAGATGTTGATATTTCATAGTGTTCCAGCTGCATGCGCCTTGAAGTTTTTAATATATAGCTGTAAAATTAAAATAGCTGGAAGCTGCCTATAATACTGAAATTAAAGGATTTTGGTTGCCAAAGTCTGAGTTCAAAGTTGCATCTTCTTACAGTTTGAACTCTAGATATCCCTGCATTGCTGTAACTTTAATACATTGGTTTTTAGATAGCAGGAACATCCTGGATGATTGAATTCAAGCTCTGTACTTCTAGCTTTGAACTAGTACTTACCTGTCTTGACCCACTGATAACAAAGAATGAGTCTGTGAAGCCTGTAATTGTAGAGGAGCATTTCAGAACAGCACTGTGAGATCATGAGATTTTGTTATCCCCAGTTTAATGTCTGGGAAACTGAGGCATGGAGCAGGCTGACAATCAGGTAGGAAGTCTGAGAGAGTTAGCAAGTAATTGCTATAGGCTATAGGGCAGCCCTTCTTGGTGAAATGAAAGGATGCTGCCTTTTGAAGATGTTAATCTGTATCTATTAGAAGCTTCCTTAGTTCAGTCCTGGCAATGCTGCTGTTCTTGTGGTACAGTACCAGAACTAACTTAGCAATATAAATAACAAAATCTATACATTAGCAATTAAGTGCTTGCTGTTTTACTTAGCAATAAACTAGACCCCAGGTTGACAGGGTGAAGGTATGTCAATACAAACCAGCTGAAATCAGATTAGCGCGTTCTTCAAATGTGGGTATGAAACAGCATATACAGCTCTGAGACACCTTGATGCTGGTATCAGCCCCTGTATGAGCTAGTGCTCTCAGTGCTAACTGCTTAGATCAAGACCTGGAGTGGAAGTTGTATTATCAGGGCCTGTGACTGCACACTGGACCTCAACATACTTCTTGTGTGAAGTTGAGTCAAAAAATAATTTTGGTAGTGATCTCGGGGTCTGATGCAGTTTAGATGTTCTAAAGCAGTTATATGGCAAAAATTCTGCATTAGAACTGCTGCTCTTGGGTGTCTGAGTTATCTTTGTCCCTAGCTTGGGGGGTGGGGAGGGACATTCAGGACCAGTGCTTTTTTTGGTTAAAGGTTATCTTGGTTAACACATTCCCACATAGGATAAACTGACTTTTGTCCTGGCAGACTGCTGAGCTTGTATCAGTATTTGGAGGCACTACTGAAAGTGGTGGAGTGTCACACCAAGCTGGTAACTTTTAGTATACCCTACACTAAAATTCTGATAGGAGTGGAGACATCGTGAGCACCCTCTACGTTTCTGAGTAATTCTAGTAGAATAAGTAAATTGGTATCCAGTTTGTAGCTGTAGGGAGAAGGGTATAATGTTTGAATTTATACATAAGTCAGCATACTGTGGAACTCTTCTTGAATGGGACTCCTAGGTGTTCCTATAGCATAAGCAAACATTGTAATATTTGCTAATGACTACTTTTTTGCTTGATAATATCTTATAACATCAAGCACCGTGCTGTGTATGTGAAAGGAATGTATCTTCTGTTGTTTTTACCTTCACTGTATTCTAGTTGCAGTTTGCTGAAGCTGTGGATTTAACCATTGACTAATGATCTCCCAGTATAACAGTCTTTGTAACAGCGTGAAAAAAGTCTGTTAATGAGCTGTACTCATAAACACAGGAGCTCAATGATAATTGTCCTCACTGTTGTGAATTGCAGGGATTTTCACTGTGTGTATGTACCACACTGTGACTGCGTTTTTTAATGTAGGCTTACAGGAGCTAGCCTTAAAGTAGAATGCAGTCTAGCTATTGCAGCACAGAGCTGAAAACACTGCCCAGAAGCTGGAGAACTACAGAAATAGTTAAGCTGTAGTTCTTCTCTTGCTGCTGTCTAGCCTATCAGTGGAGGGGAAGGAGAAAAAAAAAAAAAAAAGAGAGAGAGAAAAACCCAAAACAAAACACCTGCTTATGTGCCTCTCTGATCATACAGAACAGTTCCTCATAACTAACTTTTCAGTGGCGAATGGTGATCTTTTATGATTGTTTAACTCCTACTGTAACAGCCATATACTATCATGATCCTCTGATTGTTGAAATGGAACAGAAGGTTGAGATGGTAGCAGAACAGAGATCTATGCTGAGGCTTGGAAAGGCTTATTTTCATGCCTAGTTGCAATTTTATACACTCCCATGTTAGAATGGGTTCTAAGTGCTCTGTTACGCAACCTCACTGACTAAGGCTATCTTCTGTTCTTCCCAGCTTTTTCCTTTATAACCAGTCCCTATCCTCATTCATACTTTACTTTTTTTTTTTCCCCAAAAAATTCACCAAAGCTTTCAAGTCTTTAACTTATTCTTGTACTGTGCTGTAATTGTGAGACCAGCAAAGCAGGTAAGTCCTTAACTGTCTATATACTGTTATTTCTGTAGATATTTATCTGGATATGCTCACATAGAAATAGTATCTGGACTGACTCTATGAAAATAAGAGTTATTACCCATCAAAGAGAAGTAGCTTTCCTGCTTTCTTCTTTGGTCAGCAAGATGGTTAATATTTTACTTGCTAGTAAAAACGTCTTAGAAGCAAGTATCTGGAAGAAAGATTTAACCTATGATTGTGAGTCCACATATTAGCTTTTGAGTAAGTTAGGAGTAAATGAGCCATCACATCAGTATTGCCCAAACTTGATGTTCAGCTGTAGTAATCTTCACTGATGGCTTAATAGTGTGAAGGGCCATACTCGTAATTTAAATTTTGCTTGGGTCACTGTGTCCCTTTATTGGAGAGAAGTGGGCACTTCAGCAGTCTCCAAATTGCCTTCATTCAATCCTCTAAATTGCATTGATGAGAGCTGTTTAAAGCCAGATACTAGGAAACACTGGGTCCAAAATGTTTTGGTGGAGTTCAAGCTGCCTGAATATGGCCCTATATAATCTTAACTGTGCCACCCTTGAGGGAGAAGACTCTGAGACTTTCCTGGTATCAGATCAGTGCATGTATCACTCTGGAGCGTCCCAGAAGTCATATGACTTTCCGCCAGCATAAAATCAAGCCTGAGGCAACAGCAAGAAAGTGCAAAGGTTAGTGACTAGCTCAGTGAGCAACAGCAAGTATATAGGATGGTGGTGGGAGGATCTGAAGAGATAGTTGGAGGATTTGGAAAGCTAGGTGAGAATGGTGAAGGGGGGAGAGTTTGGGCAGATAGGAAAGACAAAGGCTTTTCTGGGAAGGAGAGGAAATGTGTCTAGAGGATTTGGGATGAAAGGCTGCCTCTCCAAAGTGTGGTGGCTTTTTCTGCATTGATCCAGGTACAAACATGTTTTTTCTAGAATTAAAGCACCATGTTTAGTCTTAGCAAGCACAATATAAGCTCAAAGGAGATGGAGCAAATCAGATGAAGAGTATAGTTTCATGATGCATTGTCTGCAGCAATAAAGCTTTGCCAACCCCTATCACCCACTCGCTGCTTGTTCTTATCCATGCTTTGCAATTTTCAGTCTGTGCTTTAAATGAAGTTGTGCTTTTTGTATGCTTTGTGGGTCTGTGCTGTAAAGCAGAATTAAAGGATGGGTGAATGATGTGTGTAATGCCACAGTTTGCATGGTGCCAGTCTTCTACAGGATTTACGTTCAGGTGTGCATAAGTATTTCTAGTCATAATACTTAGTTGTAGTGTCAATTCTGTAAGTACTGTAATTGCAATGTGTGTGTAATAATAATAGAGAAAGCTAGTAAAGTTGTAACTGTGCCTCTATTTAACATACAATGATCTTGAAAGCAAACACTGAAAGAAAGGCAGGTCTGATGAAAAATCATATGGCAAAAAAGGGGTGGAAGTAAATATTTGAAAATCTGGCTAATATGTTTTGTAAGTATCTTGGGTATAAAGGTCTTTCCAGTGCCCTCATAGGGCTGTTAACTATCAGATACTTTCTTTACATCTGTATGCTAATGAAAAAGAATTCTCCCTCTTGGAAAAAATATCCTAGCAGGATAAGAAGGTAACTTGCTTGCAGGACTGTTTTCAGACAGATAACAGAGGTAGTAGCCCGCATAGATTCTGCATCCTGCAGGAGGCTCAGGAAGGGTTCTCTTCAATCTGCAGATGATCTTGGGTCCCCCTGTTGTTTTTTTTCCTCCTAAAGTATAACCCCACACAGTCAACCAGCATGATCTGAGGGAAATGTAGTTTATAGAAGCAGTGAAGGGAGATTGCACTTAGATTCCAATAACTTGAGGGGGAAAGAAGAAGAAAACAAGAAACCTTGCATTCACATGGCAATTAAATGTTCTCATTTTCCCTGAGCTGTTGTGTACTTTGCTCTCTATTATTGTATGTTACTGATTATATATTATATATAATTCTGCAGTAAAGGATAAAAGTTTTTTACATTACTCAAAATGGGAGTGTGAAGAAGGCAACTGCAAAGAAAAGTCTTAATTTTTTTCCTTACGCAATGTGACCCAGCTCAGATCTAGGAAAATCTTAAAAATTCTGTCATGTGATAGATATGATGGCCTTTGTACCAGTGACTTCTCTTCTCTAGAAATCTTGAAAATCTGATTTGTCTTATTTATTGGTGCCCTGTGTTGTAAATGCTAAAGGAAAATAGTCTGAGGTGCAAAAAAATTAACACAGTTAAATAAAAACATGAGGAATTTCAGAGCAAAGGGATCTGTGAGCACTTCTAGAGGGTGCTGGCTGGTAGGCACGAAAGTGCTGAATTCAGAGTAGCTTGCAGACTAACTCTCTGTAAATCCATCTGAAGTGGAGGGGTAGGAGAGGTGAGCTGAAATATCTCTAAGTGCTCTCTTTGAAAAGCTGTTGTTTGTGGAAGCTGGGCAAACCCAGACAACTGTGGTGTTCCTGGGGAGTTATGTGGGAGACAAAGGTGAAATCCTTTAATTCATTACAGTCGTAGTACTGTGAGACTCACCTACTGGAAACTATATGCTTCTGTCAAAGTCTCTGAGCTACTGCTGGCTTGTGTGAACTCTTCAAATGTTGACTTTAGTACTCTCCAAGCCTCTGAAATGTCTCCCCTGTTCTAGAAGTAATGTA
Source organism: Tyto alba (assembly GCF_018691265.1). NCBI lineage: Eukaryota > Metazoa > Chordata > Aves > Strigiformes > Tytonidae > Tyto > Tyto alba. Next base: position 19,417,887 of record NW_024881282.1, on the reverse strand, counting down.
GCCTGTGTTATGAGCAGAAAAAAAAAAATTAAAAATTACCTGACCAGGCATTGGCAATTGAAGGAGTTTTTTATCTAGTTACCCTAGGCTCTCTTCATAGCTAGTGGAGAGAAATGCAATTTGGAGATGTATCTTTAAGCACTGGTTTTAAACATCCAACTCAAAATGAGATGGATAATGACCAAGACTTCACCTTCATTGCCTCAACCAGTTGTGGAATTTGCTTCAACCGTAACAATACAGAGCCCTACAGTCATATGTCTTAAATTTGTGAATGCAGGGTATCCAGACCTGCTCGTGGAAGGTGCAGAGCATCAGCAGCAGTTCCCCAAGGTCTGTCTTTACTGCTGGAATGTACTCATGAAAACCTTGTTTACACTCTAAAGCTAAGGATGGACCAACTTGGCTTAATTTATATAGGAATTCTAGCTAGCTAACACTTTATTTTTTAATGTAACACCTACCTTCTGACTGATGTCATCGTGTATTCTCTAATCATTTGTTACTGTTATCAAACTACTAAAAGTTGTAGCTTTTAATTTGAGGCTGTTATAGTCAATTTCCTCTGTCTGCTTCTCCTACTTAAGGTGGCTAATAGTTGTTTTCCATTGGCAAATATACCTAGAAGCTGAATGAATGTGATACGTGTGTAATCAAGTAATTAAATATTACTTGCTGATGTGTGATGAGTTTATTATTTATGACTGCTTATAGGTAAGCCTAGTGCATCAACAAAATGTTACCACAGCCAATGGATATGCTGCAATTATATGATATTGCCTTTATTTTATATCACGTGCTTGATAGTATTTTTTTCCCATCTTGATTAATCTTAGTTTCGTTTTTGTCTTGTCTTAGGTCAGACGAGTAAAACAAGACAATGGATTGGGGAGCTCTGCATACCATTTTAGGAGGTGTAAATAAACACTCCACCAGCATCGGGAAGATATGGCTCACAGTCCTGTTCATCTTCCGTATCATGATCCTGGTTGTGGCTGCAGAGAGAGTCTGGGGAGATGAACAAGATGACTTTATCTGCAACACTCTGCAACCTGGTTGCAAGAATGTTTGCTATGATCACTTTTTCCCCATCTCTCACATCAGACTCTGGGCCCTGCAGTTGATCTTTGTTTCCACCCCTGCGTTGCTGGTGGCCATGCACGTAGCTTACAGGAGGCACGAGAAGAAAAGGCAGTTCAGAAAGGGAGACCAGAAATGTGAATACAAGGACATTGAAGAAATCAGAAAACAGAGGTTTCGTATTGAGGGCTCCTTGTGGTGGACATACACAAGCAGCATCTTCTTCAGACTGGTCTTTGAAGCAGTTTTCATGTATGCGTTTTATTTCATGTATGATGGGTTCCGAATGCCTCGTTTAATGAAGTGTAATGCTTGGCCCTGCCCCAACACAGTAGACTGCTTTGTTTCTCGACCTACTGAAAAGACGGTGTTTACTATTTTCATGATTGCTGTGTCTAGCATTTGCATTCTTTTAAATGTGGCTGAATTATGTTACTTACTGACAAAATTTTTCCTCAGAAGGTCTAAAAAAGCTGGAAATGAAAAACATCACCCCAACCATGAGAATAAGGAAGAAACCAAGCAAAATGAAATGAATGAGTTAATATCCGATAGCTGTCAGAACACAGTTATAGGATTTTCAAGTAGCTAAGGTGGTGTCAGTGCTGGTGTTCACTCTTTTTGGAGTGAATGTTCTTTGTTTAAAGGCTGCAAATGAAATTTCTTACATGAAACATCTAAGTTGGGTGAGACACTGATAGTCTCAGGTGTCAATTATGCATATCTGAAAAAAGACAGGGCAGCCTAAATGTGAAAATTGTGTGGGGATTAAATAGGAAAGTGTATCTTCCTATGAGTACCCTTACACGTTGACTATGACAGGTGGAAACGCAGTAATACCTTCATGCTGACACAGCTCCTGAAAACTACATGCAACAGCAATAAGAATAAAATTCTTTCCAAGCTAGATAATCTAGTATTCCAAGATGTTTTGTAATAGTGATAGTTTTTATGTGTGAACTGACAATTAAAATATTTTTCTAAAATCTAAGATTCCATGTTACTTAAGGTGTTATAGTACACAACTGTTGTGTTTCTTAACCAGGCATGTGCAGATGAACCCTGTAATACCATATTCATAGGGAGGAGACAGCAATAGGCAACATCTTTACAGCTTTGCAAGTGCTTCTTGAGTCTGGACAGGTAGCTTGAGGCGGTTGCATACACGCTGCTGGCTGCAGGGGAGGTTGTATGAAAGCCCACCCCATGCAGTGTCAATAATTGAGGTAGCTAGGTCATGAGTGCAAAGTCATGCCTAAAATCGGCATGACAGTATAGATACAGCCTAAGTAGACTTGCTTTAAACATCTAGCAGACCTGGTAATCTTACCCATCTTTTAGTTGCATACTACCAGTTTTATGCCAACATACATAACTTTATGTAAATGTTTATTTCTCTAATGTATTAGCTGTATTTGTTTCTTTATGCTATATCACATTATGAAACTTTTTCGTTTTGATTTGTTTGCTTTTTTTTTTTTTGTGGTAGACTGATGGTGCTGTTATGACATTAGGGGCTCTTTGGTTTGAAGGACATTGAAAAGTATCACTGGAAACGGAACAAGTTTTCTGAATAAAAGGCAAACACTTTAACCTTTCTCAGTGAAGTGGTAGTCTATATGTGAATACTAGTGAGGCCTTAAGGAGGACAAGTGCTTATGAAAAACTGATTTCAAGCAGGGACTCTACAGTTGAAGTGCACATAGCCCATACATACCCCTCCTTCCCAGCCAGAGTCCTGATGTTGTAATTCTGTTGTCTGTACTCCAGTGGAGGTACACACGTAACTCTTGAGTGCGTGGGAGAATTGCTTGTGGGAGCTGGATGCTGTTGAGCGCAGGGGACCCTGATAGTCAAACAGGTGGGTGTAGTACGAGACCCTAGCTATACTGTCTTGTGTCTGTTTCTTATTTTGGATCACTTCGTCCCACAACAAAAATGTCATGGGCACACTGACCTTAGCAGAGTTGATCCTTTTTTTTTATGCTGGTGCAAATGATTAGCCTCACTGTTTTTGTTTTGTGGAGTTACTCTTTCAAGGGGCATAAAAAAGAGCAGGTATCCCTAGGAGCAGAGATTACACTGTGTGGTTTCCTTCTGCTGTTGTATCCCACTTATAGGTGCTAGCACAGCTTTGTGTGTGTCCATGCTGTAAGTGGGTTTGGGCTGGTTGGTTGGGTTATGTGTGACCAGTAGAATGCTAACATGGTGCAGGCACAAGCAACAGGAGTGAGAAAATACCTAGTCAGCTCTGTCCCTGCATCAGGGCCTGAGCTGAGCCCTGTCATTTATCTATTCTCTTCCACTGGCAAACTCCTGATCTTTCCTGCCTTCGCAGCACATTTTCTTTTTTAATTGCCATTGTGAAAAAAAATTGCTGCTAGTCTTCTGAATGTGTCTGCCAGCAAGGTCGAGGAAAAAATATACACAAAACTGTCTATTTGTGTGCTTGCATTGTTTTCTCTGCAGACTGAAAATACAAGCAGAAGTGAAAAGTGCTACAAAAGTTTGCCTTTGTAGGTGTTGTTCCTGGTGGCCTCATTGTGACTTGCTCTCCAGGCTCCACATCCCGCTGTGGCAATGGTTTAAACCTTTACTTAATGGAGCTGCTCCTTTAGGGTCAGGAAGGTGAGTGCTCAGGCTGTACCTCACCACATCACCCTCCAGTCTGCCCGGGCACAAACAGCGAGGGCTCAGGCCCTGCGTTGTGCTGAGCTCAGAGTGTGGAGACACAGCTACTTCTGTTCCAGAGCTGTTTCGCGGAAAAACTCAAGCTATGAACTTTAATCCAGGGCATGCTGCAAATCATATACCATATAGGGAACATGAATGGAGATCAGTTAATGATTATGCCTGGTCATGTCTCACCACTTTTCTTGATCAAATTGAAATAGCCCTATGCTGAATGTCAATAAACCTCCAAAACACCTTAAGGCAGGTATGTTTTCCTCAAATGGAGGAGGGGTAGTTTTTCTTGGGCTATGATAAAGTGTAGGCCTGCTAAATCCCAAATGGGGATATGACAGTTGCTCTCTATATGGTATATTCATTTCCCGCACACAAGTTTTCAAACAGTGGTTTTTATTCCAGCAGTTGGATTTTTCTAGATCAGTTCCACGTCTGTTGTTATTTTAAGCCTGGATAAGTGGGCAAAGCTTAAATGAAGAAATTGGGCGTACTGTGGTCCTTTGTGCACCAGCACAGCTATGTGTGTGGCCATGCTGTAAATGAGTTTGGGTGGGCTGGACATTCACTGCGTGGTAGCAGGACCTGGTAAGGTGCAGTCAAGTAACGCTGCCCTGCTGCTGGGGTGTCCTGGCAGCCAGATGGGTCAGGAACAAATGTGCCAGTCCCTGGCTGACCTACACTCAGGGCAGCTGTAAATCAGAGAGCTGGAACTTACCCAAGGCTTCACTAGTGCTAAGTCATTGACTCAGCAGGGAAGATCAGTTGTGACTGAGATGTGTTTGGCTGGGATGTTTCGCATCTCACTATGTGTAACCCTAATTATGAACACTCTCCTTTATCTGAGACATCCCCTGACTTTTGTTACTGCCAAGGAAAAGTCCCTGATGGTTTCAGTGCTCTCTTTAAATAATTTGTCATCTTTGGTTGTGTTAGGCTGAAGTAGATGCCATCCCAAGGAAATGGCAGCTTTTACTGTCTTGTTTCTCCAAGTCACCTTCCACCACCTGCTGAATCCTGTGGCCTGAGCAGGGGAGGCAGCTGTGTTTGGTGGGGTGGTAGTTAGTCCATTCTACAGGGAAAAGTTGAGCTGCTTTTCTTGGTTTCAGACCTCCTCCCGTGTCTTCACAAGCTGGTGAGGCTGGCTGGGGCTGCTCTGAGCTGCAGAGCACACCCGCTCACAGCCCTTCTCTGTGCCTGCCCTTGCTCCTGCCCAGTAGCCTTCCCCTGGGGAAAGGGTCTTCCCTGCAAGTCTATGACCCACTAGTGACCAGCAGTTTGTACTATACTGGCACCACCATCACCCCGTGGCAGTTCAGCCAGTTTATCTGATGGCAGCTGGCTTAATTGTCCCTGCCCATCCCTGCTGTGCCTCCCCACCCTGTGATTTCCCCTTTATTATGCCTGGGGCAGAGATTGCTTAAATTGGCTGTGGTGCCAAATGATTAATCAGAGCCTCTGGAAAAACTCTCTTGCAAATTCCCTGCACCCCCTCCCACTCCCCCGTCTTGCTTTCCCATCAAACAGGCAGGAGCCCTGACCATGTGCAGGCGTAGCAGCAGTGTCTGCCAGACTCTGCTTTCATTAGACACAACAGCCCTTGAGGCCAGCCCCACTGCGTGCACTCTTCCATCCCTCTCTTCATCTCAGCCCAGCCCACCTGCAACTTTGGCTTTGCTTTTCCGTTGACCTAAGCCCTTCCCAGCAACCCTGCATGCCAAAATGCTAAAAGCAAATGAGACCAGTCGCGGGATGGTCTGCACCCGCTCTCCTCCTTTTGCAAAGTTAGGCTGCCCACCCTACCCCACGTACTGCAGCCGCAAACTCTTTGCTGCCAGGTCGGAGCGAGCTTGGCCTCCCCAGCCCCTCTGCTGAGCAGAGGCTCTGATAGCGTGTGCCGTGCCAGGCCAGCGCCTCACCCACCCTCGCCCCGTGATGGCGTGCTGGAAAGCACCGCCACAGCCAACGTGAGGCAGACCTCTGCTCCCAATTGCTTGGTATGCTGCGCTATTGCCGCTGTTACCTCTACTTCCTTTACTGAACCAAGGCTTTATTACAGTGCTCCCGACATAAATCTATTCCACAGAATCATAGAATAGTTGGGGTTGGAAAGGACCGTTAAATGTCATCTAGTCCAACACCCCTGCAACAAGCAGGGACATCTTCAACTAGATCAGGTTGCTCAGAGCACTGGCCAACCCGACCTTGAATGTTTCCAGGTGTGGGGCATCTACCACCTCTGGGCAACTTGTTCCAGTGTTTCACCACCCTCAATGTAAAAAATGTCTTCCTTCTGTGTAGTCTAGATCTACCCTCTTTTAGTTTAAAACCACTACTCCTTGTCCTGTCACAACAGGCCCTGCTAAAAAGTCTGTCCCCGTCTTTCTTATAAGCCCCCTTTAAGTACTAAAAGGCTGCAACAAGGTCTCCCTGGAGCCTTCTCTTCTCCAGGCTGAACAACCCCAACTTTCTCAGCCTTTCTTCATAGGAGAGGTGTTCCAGCCCTCAGATCATTTTTGTGGCCCTGCTCTGTATGTGCCCCAGCAGAGACATGTCTTTCTTTCCTGTGCTGAGGACTCCAGAGCTGGATGTAGTACTCCAGGTGGGGTCTCATGAGAGCAGAATAGAAGGGGAGGATCACCTCCCTTGACCTGCTGGTCATGCTTCTTTAGAATCAGCTCAGGATACAGTTGGCTTTCTGGGCTGCAAGCACACGTTGCTGGCTCAAACCCAGTTTTTCATCCATCACTACACCTAAATCCTTCTTCACAGGGCTGCTCTCAATCCTGTCATCCCCCAGCCTGTATTGATACTGAGTGTTGCCCTGACCCAGGTGCAGGACCTTGCACTTGGCCTTATTGAATCTCATGAGGTTCCCATGGCCCCACTTCTCAAGCTTGTCCAGTTCCCTCTGAATGGCATCCCTTCCCTCAGGCGTGTCAACCACACCACTCAGCTTGGTGCCATCTGCAAACTTGCTGAGGGTGCGCTCAATCCTACTGTCTATATCACTGATGAAGGTATTAAACAGTACTGGTCCCAGTACGGACCCCTGAGGGACACCACTTGTCACCGATCTCCATCTGGACATTGAGCTGTTGACCACTATCCTCTGAATGTGACCATCCAACCCATGCCTCATCCACTGAACAGTCCACCCATTATTAATCTCTCTTCAATTTAGAGAGAAAGATGTTGTGGGGGACCGTGTCAGAGGCCTTACATTAGTCCAGATAGATGACATCCGTAGCTCTTCCCTTGTCCACTGATATAAGTCACTCCATTGTAGAAGGCCACTAGGTTGGTCAGGCAAGACTTGCCCTTGGTGAAGCCATGCTGGCTGTCTAAAATCACCTCCCTGACCTCCATGTGCCTTAGCATAGCTTCTAGGAAGATCTGCTCCATGATCTTCCCAGGCACAGAGGTGAGGCTGATGGATCAGTAGTTCCCAGGGTCCTCCTTTCTACCCTTTTTAAAAATGGGTGCAATTTCTATTCTTCATGAAGTAGCACGTGCTGCCTTGCTGGCACTTCCCATTGCCACTGCAGTGACCGTGGCATGGCAAGATGAGGTGCAGTGACCGTGGCATGGCAAGATGAGGAGGTGCCCAGAAGCCAGCCTGAGAGAAGAGTCCCTGTTGTGTATAGTTGAGTAATAATCACTTACAGCTCAAATTTTAGCTCACAGACTGTTTACTGATTTTCAACAAAAGGAGTAGCTGGGGCCCTGGGTTAAGAACGATCATGCTGCTTCTTGTCTTTGTTACGTGATGTTCGCTGAGCTGCTCTTGCCATGGAAGGGCAGGCATTTAAGAGTTCTCCATGCACATTTTGAGTTGTTTGGTGTGTGATCATCACAGACAAATTTCTGCTGTGCTGTCAGAGAGCACAGAGCTCTCAGAGAGTGTGGCCTCTGAAGCCAGAGGGACTGTTGGTGACTGCACCGTACTGGCCACTGCTCTCCCCTCAGGTGGGCCTGTGGGCAGAAACCATCTCCACCTCAGCAAACCTCCTTGTAGGGACTTTGCACCACCGGCTGCAGCAAGAGCACTACTGTTGTATCAGCCTTTCCCCTGCAAGAGGCAGTGCATAATACCCACCTCCCTGCACAGCCCTGTATTGTCAGGCTTGTATTTCTCCGGTCAGGCACATGAAGATGAATGGCCTCCTTTTCAACTTCCACAGAAGCCAAAAATTGGCCAGCTTCACCAAAAAAGGTGGAGGTGGGGTGCAAATAACACTTCTGCAATTTCCCACCTACTTGGCCCTGTGCCCTTGATGCTAGTTGTGGAGTATGACTGCTTCCTCAGCGTACACACGCACAGCGGCGTGGCTCGGGTGGGTTTCTCTGCACAGAAGCACCCAACGCATCGTCTGACACGTACAGCAATGGGCAGGTGGGTCTGTGGGAGGAGAAGACAGGGAGAGGTTCTTGCAGAGACCTGACTCAGCCATCAAGTCCTAGCAAGGGCCCCAGTCAGCACTGTGCTTCCTCCGTGCCAAGAGGCATACGGACAGGAGTGCCGCTCCCTGCATCTTGTTACTACCTGGCTACCACCTGCCTGTGCCGCTGGGTCACCCATCTATGCCAGAAATTCTACTCCCATCTCCCCCCCACCTGTTGATGCTGTGAAAATGACATTGGCACTTTCTGCAAGCTTGCAAATGTTTCAGGGCCGGGTCCGCAGCTCCTCACTGTCACTCAGCAAATCCCTGTTGATTCCGTCAGGCTTGGGCCAGGCCCATAGGAAGGGCGTAACTCCTTAAAAACACTGCAATACCACTCATCCACTTTCTGTACAGCCCTTTTGCAACATCAGGTCCCATTTCTCACAGCAACGATCACCTCCTCACAGCAGACCTGTAAACAGGGTCAATAAGTCCCTGTTCGGGTCGTGCCCACCCACCGCAGGCAGCAATGCTGCCCCAGTGCCTTGTGGACCAAAACACCCGCACTGACATGCAGTCACGCTCTCACAAACATTTTAACTGTTTCCAGTGATTTGCTGGTGGCTGCAGGAAAGAGTTTACTACATAGAGAAGGAGGGGGATTGCTCCCTAAAGTGGTTTGGCTCTTAACAAATCTGAGAGCCTTTTTTCTCCACTGGCTTGGATGTTGAGCAGATGTTGACTTGTGTACAAGCCCGCAAATCAGAGGAGCTTGGGGTGGCAAGATCAGTAAAAAATTAGGGTTTTACACCCTCCTGGCACCCGACCCACCAGGACTCCTGATCCATGGGAACTAGGTTATTTTCCTTCCTTCAGACCCAGGGTCAGATCTGTTTATGCTCTTAACTCTCCAGAGTGGCATGGTACAGCCTTTCTGTATTATCAAAACCATAGTGAAATCTAATTTCTCTTGTATCTTATACCACCACCCCCTTGTTATCTTTTACATGATGCACTTCTCAGGTCAGGGACGCATCTCCATCATGTCTTGGGGACATCTGGGAAATTTAGGCAATTATTAAATATCAATGACAACAATGATGACAATCTGATACAAAGCATGATGATGACCTCAAGAATGAGTGGGACTGTGTCCTTTGATGCTGCTTATGGTATATGAAAAGCCTGGAAAGAAAAGCAACTGATGAACCCTGTGGCCCAGTAAGATTTCTGGGAGCTGAACTTCACAACAGTGAAACCCCGACTGACTCTTGCAGATTTCAGCTGGGCCTGGGTGACACATGAGGGAGAATTTAATCCTGTTATTAGGGTTGATGGTTTAGGTTTAACCAAAACATCTCCCAGGTAGGCACACAGTATATGTTCAGCTGGGAATAATAACAACCAGTTTAAAAGCATCCAACAGAGCCTTAATAGGCTGTCGGAAAAAATTGCCACACTCACAGTTACTCAGTTTCTGGTTCTTACCTAGTCAAAATTTAACTAATTCGCCAGTCCCTGCAAAGTTTCCCAGTGCAGATAAGATTCGTGCAGCAAGCAGAAGCACTCATGTCTTACACACTGCAGCCGCACAGATGGGGCTGAACCCAGCTCCAACCCCACAGTTCCTCAGACAGAAGGAGGAATAATATTAGTAGTTTGTATTGACACAGAATAAATGCAGCAAAAATTAGAGATCCCAGCAAATGCTTTAAATCCTGGGTTGAAGATTCAGTTTTATTTTGGCATCCCTGATAATTGTTTATGTTTAAAGGGATATTTTCATCAGAAGAGACTGACAGAAGACAAAATCATAAGGTGATGAGAGAGAATTAATTTAGATCAGAGAAGTGTTAAGGCACTTTGGGGAAAGATCATTTTAGCAGCCACACAATGGTAGGTGGAAAATAAAATGCACTTCAAGGAAAAAGTTGAACTCCCCATCCAACTCCCTGGTTTCCAGTGGCCTGAACTGCTTCAGGAGTGAGAGCTGGGCCAGGCTGGCACTTTGGTCATCTCTGCCCTGTGCCAAGAGGTACTAAAGATAAAAGCCCAAAATACCTAGATGCATAAAGAAGGAAATTAATACTGAAATCAATAACTATGTCACCCAATCGTGCTGGCAGGTGGGGGGCATGTTCAGCTATCCACAGGGGGTCAGAGACATGAAGGATTTGCTCTTGAAGACACGTATGCCTTCTGGCACGGAACTGGAAGGTGTGCTTCAGCAGAGGTGAGGGATGATGTCCAGAGACACCTTCTTATTTCTTGGTCGCTGTAAGGAAAAAAAGGGACATCAGTAAGAGTAACTTTTTCACTTGTCACAGACATATGAAACCGATAACCCAGAACTGCGCTGACTGTGTGATATTTCACAGGATTTAGAGATGAAAGGGGAATACTGCATAACTGGTTTCCCTCCTCACAGCCAGGGGGGATAACCTTGATTCCAAGATTATTTTTGTTTTTATCCACTGCTTATTGCAAAACATAAAGTCATATTGGGGTTTCCTCCAGAAGGAGAGCCTGATCTGCCAAACTGCGGCCCACACTTTCTCCCTCCAGCATTTCCTCTCTTCTTGCCACACGGAGGTGGGGTTGCATGGAGGGGTGCCCCTTCTCCACCCCCCTGGCCCCTCCAGGGACACCGAAAAGAAGAGATGTGGGTGGACTTGCAGGTCATAATGGAAGGCACCCAGTGAATTCAAGTGCCTGGAGGGCGGGGTGGCAGCTGGGAGGGGGTTTTCTTTATTGCAGTTCTGTACGTAGGTGTTTGAGATTTATTTAAAACCTATCAAATACCCAAATAGTCTCTTGGAACTCGTCCCAAAACCTATCTAACCCCTTTATCACTGTGTAGGAAAATCTTGATTAGCAATCAAAGGTTTTGACAAAGACATCAACATCATGTATCAGCTACTCACCTACTCAAGGGAGCTCTTCAGACCCACCAGTGCCTCTGGAGACTGACCCAAAGGACAAAGGGTGGTACAGCTGCATGTCACCAGCCCTGAATGGTCTTGCAACATCACCTTGTTCGTTCACACATGATTCATCAGCTTAATTTACTCCTCAGCAAGCTAACTCTCACTTTTTTTTTTTTTTTTTTTTTTTTAACAGTTCTAGTATTATACAGCCTCCTTCACTAAAGAGCTAGAAGGCATTATCCAATTAAGCACTGAAAAATTAATCACTGAAGAATAACCACCTATTAAACATGATTTAAAAACAGCAGCAAACGCTTTTTTTTTTCCTATCGGATCTGTTGGGAGATGTTACTTTTTTATACACACACACACCAAACAGGAAAAGTAAATATCAGAAATGAGAGGTCACACAGCCCAACCTACAAATCTGAAGAGAATCAAATTCACCTGGGTCATAGGTGAGGTATATTTGTCTGACATGGCATGCTTGAAATATAAGGGATATCTGGTTTTGCTAGGTCTTTTTCTGTATCAAAAAGGCTGTTTGGATTAACTAAATTAATTTTATATTTATCTTGATAAATTCCTGGAGATTTCCTGTCGTAGATATGCTTCAATTAGTATAAAGCTTGTATACATTATTTTAGCTTAATCTGGTAAGCCATCAGTGCTGCTAAATCAATTTGAACATTGGATAAACTGTCAGAACTAGTCAATCCCAGCAACACTGCCAGCAAAATCCTGCATATGGGTTGTTTTTGGGACCAAGTATCACTTTTGGAGGGAAGTTCTTAAATTCTCAACTCCTGAAAACAAACCAAGCTCAGGAGATCGCTCTTCCACTTGTGTGGACCCACGTAACATGGTTCCTCAGGACACACCTCAGTGAGGCACCTCAGAGCTCTCCCCCTTGGCCCCCAGCATGGCTGTGGGGTGCCCTCAGGACACCTCGTCCCTTCTGCACCACAAACCCATGGTCATGAAGGAGCCACCGATGTCCCTGAAGGATTCTGTCAGCGTGCTGCAGACAAGCCTGTGTGTGTTTGGGCACGATCTGCACTTCACAAAACACCTCCTTTCCTAGTGGAGCTGGCTGGATAGTTGTCTATCGCTCTGGGTACATCTGCCTCCCAATAAGGAGGAAGCCCAGACCTGTATTTCCTTTAGACTCCAGGGTTCAATCCCACATCTCTCTTCCAATCCCACTTCTCCATCTATTCTACTTCTCTCCTTCTCAAAGTTGGCAGCCAAGTGTGGGGGCAGGGAACTCTTCACTCCTGTGGGACACTGCTCAGGAGGACAGAGAGCATGTAAGATGGGTTCTGACTCATCTGGTGGCTAAGATTGGCACCTAGGAAAGCAGAATGATACTTCTGAGTTATATTTGCAGCCTTTTATTCAGTGTTTAATGTAAAATATGTAAACAAACCTGGGAGCAGAGACTCCAGAGCCTCCTCCCCCTTCCCAGCTGAGTCCTCTAGTCCTCAGGGAAAATTCTCACACAAATTATCTCATTCCCTCCTCCCTGTGTCCTTTTGTCCTGCTGACTTTTGTTCCTCTCTGTCCAACTGAATAAATTCTGTGGGAGAAGTGGAGACCAGTATCACCCTGGTCTAACCCGGTGGTTATGGCATTCTGTAGGGAGTAGGAGATAAAGGTTTGAGTCCTCTCAGATCAAACAAAGAAAAAATCTCCACATCTTGGATGAGTTTGGGACAACCTAATGATGTTACCACATTAGCATTTTAACTGGGGACAGGAACAGGTTGCTGAAGTGAATCCCCTGATTACTTCCACTCTGGTGTTTTGGTTCACACGGAGGAATCAGCCTGGACCTTTTTTGGATTGAGCAAAACTGGAAAAACTTCCCATAGAGCTCCAGGTGTCCCAGCAATCAGTCCATGGGGACTGGCCCGAAGCAAACCCTCTAGACATCTATTCAGTGTGACTGCTGGATCCTCGGGACCAGCTGCTTCTACGAACTGCTCTTGCTGGGCTGCAGTGGTTGCTAATGTCTGTAGCTGTAGTCTGTGCCTGTAAATGTCACATGGCAGTGTTCTGTGCTGTAATATGGTGTAATGTACTTTAATGTAACGCTACGTAGGCATAGCCAGAAGTTATTCTATACATGAGACAGGTGTGAAAAAAAGAGAGGATCCTTGATGGATTCTACATTTTACATTAAATCAGCAGCATCAGCAGCTGTTCTTAGAAGAAAGCAATCTGCTCATCTTTTGGTAGGAAAAAGCTGTGGCAGTGTCTTCTATGCCAGAGGAGTGGCTTCTGGGCTCCACATCCAAAGGGATGGTCTAACCTCAGGAGAGAGAGGTGAGAGTACACCCCCTGCCATTGGCACAGCTCACAAGCCCTCCCTAGCTGTCCTGGGGTGTGGTATAGAAATGTAATGCTTACCAGAAAGTGCTGGATTTCAGAAATCTGGCCAGTAGCTTCTAGGGCTTATTGGAGAGTATTTAGGCAACTTCCCCATATCTTCTTTTGCTCTCTGGAATTTCAAAGGGAGTGCAAGTTTTTTTGTTCCTGAAGCCAGACTGTGGCCACAACTCTGTTAGTTATAACACATATCAAATGAGCAAAAGGAAAAATAAAAATTAATTTAGCTGGTCTTAGTGATCTTGCTGTGATTTTCACATCAGCAGGCAGTGCCATTACACTAGTTGGGTAGTGTTAAAAGTGTACTGAGTGCCACAGAAAAGAAAAAAGATATGAAAATCCAATTAAGCAGGCCAACTGAACTGTGCATACCTAAAAGGGCATGAACAATCTTGGGGTTTGTGCCAACATTGCATGTCTCTGAAGTTATAGACATGCATGTGTATTTTGCTGATTTACAGGCAAAATATCTGTTCCAGGGATGTACAATAGGCTACACAACAATGCAACATGTCTTGACACAAGGAAGAATGACCTCACCTGAGATTGTGGGTTGCAGTTTGGAAATCAAATGTTTCAACAGCAATTGCAATCACTGGTGGGAACTGGAAACTACACGTTCTGATCTTGCCTGGAATTTCCTTGTAGTTTCACATAAATGCTGATGATAAGAATAATTTCCAGTAGATTCTATCTCTTGAAATAATAGAAACTACTGCAATTGATTTATGAATATGCTTGACAGACACTCTACCTGTAACAATAAAATACCTAGCAGTAAAACATCTTCTGTGGTTTAGGCCTGATTTATTTTACATTTTTTCCACAAGCTAGACATGTACAGAGTTGCTGTAAGGTTGTTTTAATCCCATTTTTCTGCTGTCCAACAGTTGGTCCCTGTACAAATCAGGCCATCAACCAGCCTGTATCGTGCAAACGCCAACAGAGCTGCTCTGTTCCCCATACCAATCCTAAGAGGTGAGTCCCACTGTGAATGTCTCCTGGTAGTGTCTGGTTTCATTTTGGTTCTGAACCCCACAGCCTGTAGGTCACCAAGACCTGAAATTTGCCTCTCTTCCCCTCCTCTCCATTTTCACTGAAAGCCGAGCATATTTGGGGAAAGCATTTTTCCTGCTTTTTACTTTTGCACAAAAGCAGGCATAGCTATGACCCAAACCAGCCCAACACAGTTCCCCTGTTCTGCCTTGACCAGTAAATACATCCCAGTCCCCCATGGTGCCCTACTGGGAAGGGGCTGCACACCCAGGTCAGGAGAAGAGAGAAATTGAGGTGTATGCGGCAGAGGGACTGCAAGCCTGGGACTGCCACTGGGATCAGACAGAGCAGAGCAGCATGGGACAAGTGTGAATCACAGATTCATAGACTGCTTTGGGTTGGAAGGGACCTTAAAGATCATCTAATTCCAACCCCCCACCATAGGCAGGGACACCTCCCACTAGACCACGTTGCTCAAAGCCCCGTCCAACCTGGCCTTGAACCCTTCCAGGGAGGGGGCAGCCACAGCTGCTCTGGGCACCCTGTGCCAGTGTCTCACCACCCCCACAGGAAAGCATTTCTTCCTTATAGCTAACCTAAATCTACTCTCTTTCAGCCTGCTAAAGGTGTGGAAGCTACTCTGGGGCTCTCCGGGAGGACATCCCAGCACAGCTTTGATCTCCCGCTTGGCAGCTGTGGACAGCCTGTGTGACACACCAGAGTGTATGTGACGGTGCTGGGGAGCAGGGACACGGAGGGGTGCAGGACAGAACGACAGGCGAGTGCAGCTGTGGGCTGAGCCAAGAGGGGGGTCTGGTAAGGAAGTCCCATCTAACACAACACCGCGTTCACTCAGAGTGTGGGGTTAGGACATTTCCTTTTGAGGGTGACCCAAATCCCTCCAACCTCTCTTTCTGAATGTTACCTTTTTATGTAATCAGATAACAAAGGAAGAGCTTTTTTTTTTTTTCCATAGTCAATTTATTCTGCCACCCACCATTCACTCATAAAAAAGTCTGTTCATACAGGAACCACTTAGCAGCAGGCACATTTTGGTGCTGAGAAAGAATCTCAAACAAGAGGGAGCAGCAACCTGTCAGAAATGTATTTCTTAACAAAAGAAATTATCTACTGACCCATTAAAAATATGCCAGCAAGTCACCAAGTACCTGTTTAGCTAGAGCCCTTAACTTTTAGCAGTAAGTACTGAGAGTACACAAGTAGTGCAAACATTGCAAAAGACAGTGATTTTTTGGATGTCCACCTTTCCTTGCCTGAAGCAAATCCCTTTATGGTGTAGTTGAATAAAGCAGAGAGCAGAGGCAGAAACATCCCTGTCCCAAGGGGGTTCATTATTCATTCTCTTGAAGTGTTGGTTGAAAGGGATAGTTCTTGTCGCTGCCTGGAGTTTTTGTAATCCCGAATTCATACATTGCTTAGGAACAATCTCAGTGGCTTTTCTGAGGACATGCTGTGTGGCTCTTTGTCATTCCGTGGTATGTGGCTCTGTTTCTTCTGTGTCTACAAGACCTCTTCCCACAGATGTCTGCAATGGGCTCTGCTGGGACTTCTGCTGTTAGCGGCATGATAACAAGCAAGGTGGAGAGACATTGGTACCTGGAACATTACCTGCCCTGGTGCTCCACCACCTTTTGGAGCCAGAAATTAAGGACTTCTTCCTCATACTAATTTAGCAGTAATTATTGTTCCACTCCTGAATGATCTGGTCCCTTTGGCTTGGTCCAAGTCCAGCTGATTCAGTCTAAGTGTAGATTTGATAACCTCATGGGCTCCTTCCCCAGGTTCTGTGCAGTTGAAGTGCATCTGCAGCTGCACAGAAATCCTGGAGAGATCTTTCAATGAACATCCTAGCATTCTGCAGCTTACCTTTCCGTGTCAAATCAGCCAATACAACTGTTTCCCCAGAGAGCTCGGAAGTCAACTTCCACTGTCTGAGTGAGGCCCAGGGAACAGGCTTTCTTCTCTCTGGGAATATTCTGAACCAGGGACTTCTTGGTCCTCAAGAAAAAGAAACACATAAGTGAGACTAGTTCTCAGTTTTTCCAGCCTGTGGCAGCTGCTGACAAAAAGACTGGGTAGGGTGACAGGGCTAAAAAGACCCTGTTCTTCAGGCAAGGAAAAGGAGCTATTAGGAAAGTCCAGACTGGGAAGCACAAATGTAAAGTTCATAAGGATGTCAGGGAGAGCCTAAAATATCAGACAGACAATTCAGACTACCAGGGGAAGAGTTCCAGGGATTTCTTCACCAGCAGCCTTTGTACCCCATGGATACAGTCATGATCAAAGTGTCCTCCACCTCTTATTGCACAAAGCTGGGGAAGAGCCAACATCATTATGCCTTTTCATCCTGTTACAGACAAGGGCTATGATACTTCGATGAATACAGAACAACAACAACTTCACCCTTACCGTGGATGTTCACAATGGTTTATACTGTCATAAATTACTGACTCCTAATGAACTGCTGGTTCAGCCCCTAGCTGTTTTCTCTAATTTTATAGTGGGGGTCATAAATCATAAGCATTGATCATTATATAGCCCTTAAATATTATAAGTCCAACTATTTATACTGAACATTTGCTTATCACCTGTAGAAATGCAGCAAAGGAACTTAGCAAAAGCAGAAAAATTTGAGCGTGAAAAGGGTCACACTTACTGGCCCATGGACATTTTAGTCAACTGCAGGAGAATTATTTCAGTAAAAAGTTTGGTTGTTTTTTTTTTTTTTACTTATGCTAGCAAGGTATCTAATATTTCCTGTGTTTTTACTTGTATGTTTATCTATTGGGTTTTACATATCAAATACAGTGTCTGAGACTCATGCTACTAGCCTGGGGTTTGCATATGCCACAGAACTCAGAAGAGAACTTCCAAGCAGCAGCACGGTGTTGTAGTCCAGCCCCACCTCCCCCAAACCCCATTGAAGCAAGATCTGCCTTGCTCTGACAAAGAAAGCTGCCCTCAGCTCAACAGCATTTTTGTGTACTTTGCTATTTGTTTTTGTGTCTGGTTGTTCCAGGTCAGCAGAATCATTCCAACAAGCTGACTTCATTCCCCACTCTGCGGGTAACATTTCCCTCTTAGGTATGAGGTAGTGTATAGATCATCGCTGGTATCTTTTCAAGTTTGTGGAACATCAATGAGTAGACAGTATCTGAATCCTTCCTTAATGCTATTTAGTGTCCAGCATAGACATCAATGAACCATAACTGTCATTCAAAAAGCACTACTCCCCAAGAGGAGGAGTGAATCTGGGCAGATACTACTGCCTCACCTATTTTGTGTTCTTTGAAGTATGAGTGGTTTGTTTGCCAGTGCAACCTCTGTTACTTTATGTGGCAGGCTCCCGTTGACCTTCCCAGTACATATATAATCTGGGAATATATCCTTTTCATTATATACTCAGTGGCCCTTGGCCAAACAGGTCTTCCTGAAGCCTACTTAAGCTTCCTTTATTATTTCCTGTACAGTGCAGAGCCTCACAGTCTTGCATAATTTCTGTTGACTTTCCAGCTCCAAATTGTTGCCCATTGACTAACAGAAGTCAAGCTTGAGCATGCAGCTGACTGCTTGGTTTTCTATCATGACAGGAGCTCTACTGGTGGTTGATTCTGCACAGGGGCACTAGTGCCAGCTTTGCACGTAGCTTTGTGTGCTTCAGTGCCCAAGAGTTCTGCAGGTGCTGTACATTTTCCCCAATCAGTATCACTGCATCACCCTGTCATGCCACGCTGGTTTTAAATCTGCTCCACTGAGTATAGGTGGCATCCAAAAGTTGGCAGATTTTGAGCTTTTTCCAAATTACGTGCATAACCCCCTTGCAGAGTGCTGAATTCTCTTCACCGTTCAGTGGTGCTGGAGCCCTTGTTCTTGAATACCCACAAATAAAGAAAGAACTGCTTGGCTTCAGCATATGAAGGAGCCATCTGATAGGGTGAGTGACAGGTGCTGTTTGACAAGTAGTTGAATTGCTAGAAGAAAAAAGTCTAAAAATGGGGAATGCAGAAAAACTAGGAAATGAAAAAACAAACAGTAGGAATTTGAGAATTTGACTTGTCCTTATTTGCTGGGATATTGCTCAGATGCATCCCATACAGCTTCACAAGCATGTTCCCAGGGGGATTGCTCCAGGGAGTAGCACTGGACATGGGGATGCCACCCAAAGGGCCCTGGGGTTGCAGCTGACTTAGAGCACCACACAGACACATGATCTCCAGATCACAGCTGTAATCTAGCACAGATCTGTTGGTGGAACATGTTGATGAGGGCTTGATGTTAGATTCTGCATGGAAAGCTCTTTGTAACAGTTACTGCTTTTTTTTTTTTTTTTTTTTTTTTTTTTTACAGCATGAGATTTTAACTGCATCTCCTTAGTTCCTCATGACTCTTCCTTCTCAAACCCAGTTCAACTCCTTTGTCTCTGATTAAGTTAACGAGAGGAAATGTTTCCCATTATAGATTTGCATTTAAGAAATAACTTGTTTAATATGATGCATACATAGGTGCAACCAGGTCATTACTGAATCATCCTGTTCTTGTTTCTAATTTGATTCAGAACAAGGAAGTTCTTTACTGTGCGGGTGGTGAGACACTGGAACAGTTTGCCCAGAGGAGTTGTGACTGCCTCCTCCCTGGAAGGGTTCAAGGCCAGGTTGGATGGGGCTTTCAGCAACCTGGTCTAGTGGAAGGTGTCCCTGCCTGTAGCAGGGGGATTGGAACTAGATGATCTTTAAGGTCCCTTCCAACTCCAACCATTCTGTGATTCTATGATGACTTGCACTTGAGACCTCAGAAAACTCTGCTGGATTAGTAGTCAGTGATTTGAATATTGACAAAAAGAACAAGAGAATGTACTTTAATCAGACTGAATTAAAACAATGCAAACCATGTGAATCCACCCACTTTCCACGGAGGAATCATACATCGTTCTTGGGTGCTGCCTGCTCTCCCCTTCATTCCCCTTGAGCTCCAGTCACTGAGTCCAAGGACTCACAGCAAAAATTTAATTTCAATACTTCCCTCCCACATCTTTCCCTGTGGGGTGCGCAAGATCAGTCCTTCTCCCACTGTTGACTTCACTGGCACTAACTACCCTTTGTGCTTTGAAGCCTTTGTGGCTGCTCCATCAATACCGCCTTTAGCCTTTAGCAATTTCTCTCCCCAGGCTCCAGTGTTTTCCACTGGTTTCTCTCATTGTCTTCTTCCCATTCTCATCTGTAAATAAGTAAACTAATGTGGGTTTCTTCTATGCTCTGTGTGCTCCAAGATATACAGAACAACAAAACCTTCTCAGATAAGCATCAAAGATTAAAGCGTTCTTGGCAAACCTGAGATAACTTTGTCTGAATTTTAATAGCACATTTACAGACAGGTAATATGCATGACAAAGGGTGGGAATTATTCAAAAGTAAGGTTTGCCCCCAGCTGTGGTCTGTACCCTACACCCCCTCTCCTTTGGCAGAGAGATTACTTCTGAGGGACAGTGGAAAGCACCTTCCCAGAAGCAAAGAAAATCACAACCCTCCTTTATAAACCTTCCTTTGTTGGTGCCTGGACCTGCAGTGCATCTTCACGATACATCTGCGGGTGAAATGGGAGCCTTTCTGAGAAAAGGTATCATGTCACATCTCTCACATGGGATTCTGCTACCCTCACCCAAATTTTTTTTTTTTTTTTTTTGAGTAACAGATAGGAAATGTGGGTTCTACCCAACAACTCTTTTACCTGTGAAGGAGTTTGAGCCTTTGTGCACAAGCAGGGCCAAGGGCTGCAGAGCTCAGGGCAGCTGAGACTCCATGAGCTGCGAGGCCAAGCGGGGTGAACAAACTGGGCCAGCCAGGTGTCCCCCATCTGGGAACGGACAGCAGTCCTGGGGAGGTGTCTCTGGAGCTGCAGGACTTGGACTAAGGACCTGGGAAGTTGATGGAACCATACTAATCAGTTCAAATTAGGGAGAAAAGGCAAACATCTACTAACAAGCTCTTGTTGCCACAGGGGATGAAACAAGGGAGCAGGCAGCTACTGACACTTTAAAGCAACACAAAGTGACATTTTAAAGTGTCACACTGTTGGTTTTGTTGATTTCTTTTTTTTACACAGCTGGATGAAGTGATGAAACCTGCTTAACCTCCTTGCTATCCTGCACAGGCAGGACTTTACCAATAGAAAATACAGGGCTCACATTGTTTTATGGAGTAGCTTTGGAGAATAATTTTAAGGAACTGTTGGGTAGAAGACAGCTGTAACTCATGGAAGTAAACTAGGTGCTGTGGTCTTCTCCAGCAACCTCTCAAATTGTTTGAACTGGGCAGTGAACATAAAAAAAGGGTTGATACCTTATGCACTGGCTTCTTTTTTCAGTGGTCTTAAGCTTTGTTTGACAGAGAAGCTTTTGGAGACTGTAAGGATTATGAAATCGATGTCTGCGGCCAGAGCAGTGAGAGTGACCTGCAGCAATATTGATATAAACCAGGATCTTTGCAGCTCTTACATTAAGTTGGGTTTTAAAAGCACACCGAGTCCTGTTTTCACACTCAGACCAGCCTCCCATTCTCTGATTTTCCTCTTACAGCACTTGACCACAGTGGTATTTTTATCAAGTTAAATTTTTACCGTTAAAAAAGCTGGAAGATGATGAAGTAGCAAACAAAGCATTTACATCAAACAATAAAAGTTTGTTCTTTGTAAATAAAATGTTTGTTGAAAATGGCACACGAGTCCATTTCTTCTGTGCAGGGATGGAGGAGGCAGAGTATACCGAACATGGTGGCTGTGTAAGCTTTGAGAATTCAGTGTTTTATAGTAGACATGGAAGCTATGGATTTGAGCTCTCACAACCATGTATTGGTATTAGCCAGACCTTGCCAACAACACTTCAGGCACTGTTCTATGAAATACAAAGGCTTATTTTTTAAAGGCTGGGAGGGCAATTAAAGTGAACACAAAAATAATGGCTGAGTACCTATTTCAGACACTAATATGCATGTAAAGATATTGAAGAAGACAAAATGGTTTGCTCAGTGGCTAAGGATGTATGGTATTTTTGCTCTTAGTATGACTAAAATGAGTGTTTGAAAAGTAAATGCAGAGCCACACTGGTTACACATGCTGAGTTGAACTGGGAAGGTACTTTTCTTGCTGATGCTAGTGCAAAAATGTCAGGTGTAACATGAGTTTAACTCAGACTCAAAGAAATGAAAAGTATTTCCAAAGTATGATCTGAGTCTATTACTGTATTTCCAGTTGAATAATAGTAACTGTGCATGACGAGTAGCAAGTAAGCTTCTAGGTGTTGAAAGAGCTTAATTTTAAGCAAAAATAATGAATAAGGAGGTTGCTACACGTCTGAATTAGCAAAAATCAAAATGTTTGTGACTAGCACATTATTAAAGTGATGCTTCATTGTAGTCAAAACCAAATCTGACCATGAGGAATAGCAGATTTTACTCACTGTGAGTAACTGGATATTAAAATGGCAAATGAACCTCAGTGTCTGCTAGTACAAACTAATGCACAATGAGAAAATTAATCCAAAGAACACCTATTCATGTATATGGGCATATATGTACATCAGGAGGTACTGCTCTAGTTTCTAGAAATGCTTAGGAAAGAATCTCGGAACAACTATGAAAAAAGCAACTCATTACTTTGAGGTGTCTGAAAAACGAAAACAAATAAATAGAAATTATTAGAAAATGACGGAGAATGTAGCAGAAAGCATTGCTCTGTGCATATATAAACTGTGCAAGTGCTTGGACTGCTCTTGTAAAAAAGGCACAGAAAGTTGTGATGAGGATAATAAAGATATATAACAGCTCCTGCATGACACATTCAACAAATTAGGCCTTTCAGCACAGAATAAAGAGGATGGAGAAAGGATAGTTTATGACTATACGAAGTTTATGTATTCATGGAGGAGGTGAACAGGGAAAGACAAATAGCTATTATTCCCCGTGGTGAGGACTCAGGAATGTCCCATGAAATTATGTAAGTGCAGGTTTTCAGAAAATTAAACTTTTTTTTTTTTTTTTTTTTTTTTTACTGCACATAATTAGGCTATTGAGTTATTTACTCCAGGACCTTGTGGATTTTGAGCTATATATGGGATAAATATTAAATATACAGGTGACATCAAAATGTGGTTAGACAAAGCAATGCCAGAGAGTGAAGCAAGGTCTATTAAAAATATAGAACCAGACAGAGCCTCTGGGGGTGCCAGGGAGCTGTTGAATGAAGAGATGCAGACACAGCCTTTGGAAAGCTGTAAGGCACTACTGGAAGATGATGCCAAGATTTCTGCTATCTTGAAATAAGCTAAAACCCGTTGCTGTGTTGAGAAAGTTACAACTATTTATTTTCCTATTTTTACAAAGCTTTTGTTTTCACATTACTTTACAATCGACAAGAATCAATGTTTTGTACACATAAACACACTTTGTAACATTCATCACCTTCAGTGCCACCAGAATAACCTTCCTTACAGCTGAAATTTTACAGATGCCAAAGTTGTTAATACTTGTCTCACACCTCCTGCCAACTAGCCAGGTGTTAAGCAAAGCGTGGGCAATTAGCCTGCACCCCTGGATCTGTGCCCTGTCAGAACTCCTTGACAGGATTCCCCACTCCTTCCCAAATAAATCATTACATACTTCCTCACACATACAAGCAAGAAAACAACAATGAAGAAAAGTAAAGTTAGCACTCAGTTTTACCATAGATTTTGTTTGGTTGTAAATGAAAACCACTGTGGCAGTACTGAGCAACATGAGCTGTGGATTTCTTTCAAGCATTTACATTTACCACTATCAAACTTGGGTATTATTTTATAAAGTATAGTTGATTCTTCCATACATTTCTTCTTAGATTATTTAAAGATCTTACATATCTGACTTCATTTTCTAAACCTCTGAGAACAAAACCAAATTCACTTTGCCATTTTGCAGATACACATGCAAGTTCTAGTTTCTTGTAATTGTCTAAATATATAAAGTACTGCTGAAAATGGTGTGTTTCTTTCTGTATATTGAAGTAAAGATTTGCCCTGTATGTTGTACTTAGTACTGAACTTGGTTTTATGAGGCTTGTCTGGAAGTAGAAATGCTTTCGTCAGTAGGGATTTAAGTAAAATTTAAGCTTGATCTAGTAATTTGTACAGATAACAAGATTTTATTATCTCACAAGTCATATGCATAGCATTTCACCACCTAGCTTTCCTGCACACCCTCTTTAACACAGCATTATCTTCTGGTAGGATTTTTGGTCTCAGTGTTTTAAAAAGCCAAGACTCTTTACTGTGTTGTAATCAAGCGTTATTTAATAGAAGTCATTCTTGGTTGGATGTTCCGAGTGAAGTCAGACCACACGAGGCAGACCTGAGCCTGACAGCAGTACCGGGTACATTTTACAATCAAAGCCCAAGGTAGGGGCTGCAGTGCTGATCCAGCTAATTCATGCCTGGCTGGTCGTGGCCTCCATCCTCGGAAGCTTTCCTTAGAGATGAGGTTTAAAGGACACTCTAAGCAGAAGAGGTGGTTTTTATTTTTTTAATGTCAACAACAGAGCAGAGCTCAAGCTCCACAGAAATAACACCCAGTGCCTTTTCACATTGCAAGTAACTCTTCTTGCATTCACTATTTATACTTTCTGCTACATTACTTTCCCTCACAAAAACAACTTTAGCCCCCCCTTTGCACAGTAGCAGTGAAATCAAGGTTGTGCACACTAGTGAGGATACCAGAAAGGTTTCTTACAGCTGTAAGAAAGCCTACAACATTTCAAAGGGAAAACAATCTTAAATCTTATTTCTATCTTGTTCTTAGCCACCTGCTGCCTTTGTTATCCCTATGTCTGGCTACCCATATCATTCAACCTGTTAGTATCAAATTAGCAGTTAGTTGTTCCTTGACTTCCAAACTCAAGCCAGCTAAGAAGGTCTCTGAGGTTTCTTTCTCCAGCCCTGCCTCACCCTACAGAAAGCCTCTGGGAGCTGCGTTGTAGCTGACCGTTGTCCGAATTGGCCCACGGTGACGATTCCCTCGGGCTGCCGCGGCACTGGAGCACTTTCGGAGGGTCCCACAGGACTGGCTTTCCCTCTGGGACACGTTTTCTGCTAACACTCGGGAATCCACCCCGGCACGGGGCACCACTCGCAGGGTTACCGCGCCCTCTCTGCCCGCCGCCCGTCCCTTGGCAGGGCTCTGGGCGAGGACACCCGGGACCAACCCGAGGGCGCTTCCCTCGGGGGGCACCGGGGGCTGTTGCAGCCCCGCTCCGGCCCCAGCAGCTCCCGCCCCGCGTGGGGCCTGGCCGGCGGCCCCGGCCCAGCCCCCCGGTCCTGCCCCGCCCCGGGCTCCCCACCGCCTCCCGGGCGGCCGGAGGAGCCGGGCGCGGGCAGAGGCGGGCGAGGGGCGGGTTAAAAGGGGCGGCAGGTGAACGGGGAGGGAGGGACCTTAAAGCTCCGGGGCGGCGAGGCTGGAACCGGCCGCTCCGCGGGCACCACCGGACCCGGGAGCGGAGCAGCGCGGCGCGGCGGTCGCGTCCCGGGTGCCCTGCCCAGCCGTGCCAGGTGAGGGTCCGGAGCGGCTCCCGTGTGCCGGGGGTCGGGATGGGGATCGGGCCCCGAGCGGCTCCTGTAGCGTGCCGGCGGGGCAGGGATCGCGGAGGGCCGACGGCAGCGGAGAGGGGCGCTGCGAGGCGGGGGGGACCCGGTACCCACGCCTGGCCCCCGGGTGCCTGCGCGGACCCGTCGGCGTGGCGGCCGCGCTTGGGTTGGGACCGGCCGCCCCGGGCCCGGGCCGGGCTGGCAGCGTCCCGGGGCGCTCCCGCGGCGCAGCCGGCGCTCCGGGAGCAGCCGTGGGGCCTCTAAGCCGAAAGTGGCGTTTGGAAACGCGTGTGTCTGCTGGCAGGAGCCGATGGCGATCGGCCGGGGGTTTCCCGCTGCGGGCTCCGTGTCCGCCCCGGCGCGGAGCGGGAGCGGAGTTGGGCGCAGCGGCAGGAACCGCGGCCTCGGGGCGTCCAGCTTGTAACCGCCAAGTGGAGATTTCGAGCGGTTTCCAATAAATGAGGTCTTGGTTGGCAGCGTGAGTGTCCCGGTAGGTTCACTCAGTCCCCACAGCCAATTTCAGTGTTTCTCTAGAGGCAGATGAGCAGGGAGAGATGTTTTCCCCTTAATCTTGCAGCCCGGGTTCAGAACTGCAGTGTGGGAGCCCGAGTTGGTCATCCCACTGGGATATACACTTCAAATACTTTCCTTCAGTCCTGATCTGCCCCTTGTGAAGGTTTCATTGACTTTATTTTAGTGACTGTGCAACAGACATGAGGAAATTCTTAACAGAAAGGTGCAGGTATCTGATCATAGTCTAG
Source organism: Tyto alba (assembly GCF_018691265.1). NCBI lineage: Eukaryota > Metazoa > Chordata > Aves > Strigiformes > Tytonidae > Tyto > Tyto alba. The sequence goes on along the minus strand of NW_024881282.1, from coordinate 19,392,038 downwards.
AGTTTAGGTCAATGTAAAAAGTTGCATCAAATGCTGCTGGTTTCAGCAGAAGCCGCACATGAGATGTCTAAGGAATTCCAACCACCTTCTCAAAGCTTTTTTTTTTTTTTTTTTTTTCTTACCCAATTTCACCTTTGATCACTGTAAATCTGACCTCTCCCTCTTGCCTCAAGGCTTGTCAGTACAAGCTAGGCCCTTGTACCAAGGGAATGTGCTGGGGCATGCTAGTCCTTTAGTTGTAACTACACCAGAGCAGAGAAGTTATTTTATTTATTTATTTTTTTTTTAATCTGTTATGTGAGAATGAGATTTTGAAAACTTCGACCAGTGTGGTATTGCAAGGTACCATGCTCTCGCCACAGCGCACAGCCTGCGCCAAGACGGAGCTCTTCTCCACGGCCAGTGTGGCTCTCCCACACAGCAAAGTTGAGCCCTAGCCTTGGAAGATGATGGACCAGCTATGCAAGCTCCCAGCTCTGTTTTCAAAATGTTTTGTCCAATTCAGTGGTAGTTTCCAAATGGCTGCGATCACTGAAAGCTGAGCCCTGAGACTGAATTCTGACTTCAGCAAAACTCACCCTTAACTTTCAAGGGGGCAAAGAGTGTGGATTTTAGTTTTCAGGAGTTAGGAGGAAAGCTGAAATGGTGCTTCTTTGAAGTTTGACCTGCTGTTTATTCTGCTGGGGTGTGATAGCATCTAGAAAATCAACATAAACTCTTTAGCTGAGGGCTTTTTCCTCTCAACTCTATGGCTCAGCTTGTCTCCTTTTTGGAGGAGATAGCGATGAATGTGGAAGGGCAGGCTCTGTGGTATCCTCCTTTGCCTGTTGATTTGTGCTATATATGCATACAGCCCTGACAGAGCTGGCTTGAGACTTCTCAGCAGTGTTGGTAAAATCGAATGCTGTACTTCTGAGATGAAGGGCCATGTCCGAGCTGCAGCAGAAAGCCTTGGAGGCCTGATGGAGGTATCTGGGTGGAGTGAGGGCTTCTGCTGAAGAAGGCCAAGTGGTACTTACCTCGGAGGCAAACAAAGCACCAGCCCAGTCTTCTAGGGCTGTGGCATTGGCAGAAAAATCCTGTGAAAAGTACTAGAGAAGTCTACTTTGTCTAGATGTGGCCTTAACTTGTCAGTGATAGTAATTTCTGTTGCTTTGGGGAATATACTGAGAGGCAAAACACTGACGAGAGTCCACTACAGAAAGGGAAATATCTCAAGAAAGGGAAGTAGGACATAGAGGATTCACGGAGGATATGTTGAGAATATATAAAGGCATGCTTGTCCCATCATAAATACATGGAAGGAGAGAGTGTAATAAGCTGTTTGAATCCATACACATGTGGGTGACATCAGTGAAAGTGACTTGCATTTTCTTATGACTCTTGAATGAGTACTAGGAAGCCTTCTTGTTCATAGAAGGTCTGGAGATGTTTTTTCACCCTTTGAAAAATGACCATTTGGTGTATTATGTCGTCCTGCAGGTAAAAGGACACAGAAAAGAAGATGGACTGGGGAACTCTGCAGGCTGTTTTAGGAGGTGTAAATAAACACTCCACCAGCATCGGGAAGATATGGCTCACAGTCCTGTTCATCTTCCGTATCATGATCCTGGTTGTGGCTGCAGAGAGAGTCTGGGGAGATGAACAACAAGATTTTGTCTGCAACACACTTCAGCCTGGGTGCAGAAATGTTTGCTATGATCACTTTTTCCCCATCTCTCACATCAGGCTCTGGGCCCTGCAGTTGATCTTTGTTTCCACCCCTGCGTTGCTGGTGGCCATGCACGTAGCTTACACCAGGCATGAGAAGAAAAGGCGATTCAGAAATGGTGAGAAAATAGATATTGAAGAGCTGAAAAATGAAAAGATTCACATTCGGGGCCCCCTGTGGTGGACGTACACCAGCAGCATCTTCTTCAGGATCATCTTTGAAGCTGTCTTCATGTACGTGTTCTATTACATGTACGATGGGTACCAGATGCCTCGCCTGGTGAAGTGCAACGCATGGCCCTGCCCCAACACAGTGGATTGCTTTGTGTCTCGGCCCACTGAGAAAACCACATTTACTATTTTCATGCTTGCTGTGTCTGGGATCTGCATGATGTTGAATCTGGCTGAGTTGTGTTACCTAGTGATAAAAATTTGCATGAAAGAGTCCAGGAAAACAACAGTTTTAAAGTAATTCCCCAGTTTCAGGATTTCCTAGCTCCCCATTTCCCTCAAACTTTCTTAGGTATCAGAAAACAACCAGCAATATTTTCACACTCAAGGAAAAGGATAAAAATGAACATTCATTCATGTTTCAAAAATGATAGCCTCCCTGGGAAGCCGCCGCTGAGGTGGGTTTTAAAGATCAAGAGCTAATTCTGTATTCCTGCATCCACAAATAGAAAGAGCAGCCTTCTGGCAGCGGCTTTCCCAAGCATGCCTACTGCTGGGATCCTGTTGTTGGGACAGAGTCGCTTTTCAAAGAGTTGGAGCGGAAAGGCCCAGAGAAGTCTCTAGTGCCCAAAGGAGAGCCAGGAATCACAAACACACTGTGTCAGCTTCAGAGGCGAGTCAGTAACAGAGAGTTTTGGTCAAAAGTGGGGTGAAGGGTTTTGGGGGGAACTTCCGGCTTTTTATCTCCTCACCTGCACTAAGCAGCATCTCCTACAGGGTTGGGGGTGGCCAATCTCAACTGCTTGTGAATGCCATTAGGCCAGTGCTACCCCACTCCATGCACAGGGGCTGTAGCAGTGGGAGGAATGAAGTTTGCTTTTTCATTCTCTTGGTCAAGTGGAAAAAGGATTGCCATCTTTGAGAAGGTGAGGGCAGTGCAACTGTCTTCCCCAACACTGTTGTTCTCCCCCAACACTTTGTGAAGAATCTCAGTACAGTAGATTTTATTCAATGAAGAGACTTCTTACCGCCTGTGCCTCCTTCAGCTGTGTACCCTTAAAAGTTTTTTTTCAGTAAAAGCCAAGAAAAATTGCCTTCATTCTGTTTGTTAACCAAAAGAAGTATTTCAACTTACAGCATTATATGCAGTAGAGTGCACCTACCAGTGCTCCTTCCTTCAGTCCCTTTTCCCTATCCAACCTCCACAGCTTTTCTTCCTAAAACTGTCTCCCTATCTATCTGAGGTACCTTTCAGCTGAGTCCATCAAACCAGTCCCAGTCTCTCTGACATTCCACATTGTGAGACTGAATCATCCTTCCTCTTACAGTAGATCTAGCAGGAATTGCAGACAACTTTCAGAGCTAAAATAGCAAAGGGACCCAATCAGAAATGAGGAGGAACTTGATCTTTTTCTTAAAGTTCACATTGCTGAGCTGTGAATTGTGTATCACAAACTAGAAGAACTGTGAGTCAGTCTGGTCTTGTCTCTCCAAAGCAGTTTCAAAACATGTTTTATGCTTGTCATATGCTGCTACACCAGCACATCCAGCAACACAGTTTAGCTCCCAAGTGCCTGCCTATTGAACCCACTTCTAGAATGCTGGGTATTTATGCTCCGTAGCTTTAATAACTGGCTTTTCCTCAAAATGAATGAACTCTATCTCAGCTTCTCTATTTGCATCCATCCCTTACTGCACATTTAAGTTCATCACTGTTGGAGTAAACAAAGCTGCATGAATTAAGACTCATGACCCCTCACTGTGCACTGGAAGCCAAGCATAAGCAGGATCCCATTCCTTGTGAGCTACATCCAGTGTTACAATTCGACTGCAGATGGAAATCTGTCATCTAAGAGGGGAGCAAGAAAATCATAAAAACACCATCATCAGAAGCATGAACAAAAAGATGAAAAGTCATTAATAATGAGCTGAACTGGAAATCTGGACTATGAAAACATCCTTAATTCAACTCTAAAGAACAAAGCTTGGCACATAGCAGGTTTGTTCTTGGTAAAGTTCCTGCATTGTTCCGTGTACAAGTACAAAGAGAACAAACTATCTACACTCCCAGTGCTCTAGTATTACATTTCTTTTGTAACAACAGGGTTTTTATTTTTTTTTTTCTGAAATTATAAATAAAGCACTCTTGTGTCTGTTTTCTGTATTACTTGTACGTGCTGTGTATTACCTAATGTGTCTGATGAAAATCTGTTTACCATAATGGCAAATGTGTGCACCGGTAGTACATTTAGTAGCTAAAGGGCTACTGTAAGGATTTTAGCCTTCTGCTGCAGGTTGTTTTTTCAATTGGTTACATTGCCTGTTACCCTGCAGACTTCATGAGCTGATAGCGGAAGGTCACATATGTGACTCCTACCAGAAATGAGATGTGCTGTCTAAGTCAGCCTTATACTAGTGGAACTGCAGCTGGAAAAGGCTGGTGATAAATAACTTAACCAGCTCCATAGGGGAGGGACTGTTTTCCCAGCCTGCCTTTGAGTTTAACTGGAACTTGGAATGAGACACACCAAAACTGGTAACGCTATTGCTATGAGGTTATCTTCAGCTAGCAGTTTGACAACCAGATTATAACAAAGGGAAAAAAGATAGAAATAGGGAAAGTGTCTGGAAGTGTTCAAGAGGGGACTTTGGTCTGGAACTGCAGCATCAGGTGGTAATAGCTCTATCGCGGCATATTTACTGTCTCTCTCTGAGATTCATTTTCTGTGAACATTAAATTTGGCTAAATAGCTGCTTTGTAGGGAAAAAAGTTTGGAACATATTTCATAGGAACATAGGCATTGCACCTATTGCTACATGTGCTACATTACATGGTTGACATCCTACAAATGGATTTCATACAGATTAAAATACATTGCTCTGTTGGAATTGTGTGTTCTTTCCCCAAATACACTAGAAGTATCTACATTTTTGGCACTTTGTTCCTAGGCTCTTCTCAGAATGAAGATTGCAAGAGTGTTGAAAAGAGAAGTAGCAACTCTGAAGTTGTAACTGTAAAAGAGGTTGATTCCTCACTGTTCAGTGTATCCAGGATATAAAATGTCAAATAATGTGGTATCCAAACTGGGATGGTTAGTGTTGGAGTGAGACTGGCTAGAATTATACTGTAATTGAAATCACCAGGGAAAATCACCATTGACTTCATCAAGCTAAACTTTCATCCAAAACCTTGAAACCAAAACTACAAACATGTTTGTCAAAGGAGGAGGGAGGAGGGGAAGCAAACTTCACCATTAACTCATAGACCCAGCTGGAGAAAGAAAAAAACTAACTCCCATGGGAGAAAGACTGCTTTAAAAGGGGATCAAAAGTGTAAATCTGTATTTATGACTTCTGGATATAGAATTACCTTTAATAAAGGTTTTCTTAGACAAAAATAAATCCCTCAGATGTTTTACAGTTACCACGAGCCAATGTACTGTGTTATTTCCTATATGACAGCAAGAATATAAAAGACAAATTATATAGTCTATACAGAGAAGAGCACTCCTGTGCCATGGAAGTTCAATTTAAAATAACAACACTGTTAAAAATTGCTTTATTTTGTAAACAGTGTACTGCAGCAAGTAAGCAGCAGCTAAGAGCGCTTTACTACAAACTGAACTTGGTAAAAATTAGTCTTTTCTCCCTAATCATAATTCCCTCCCCTGCAACTTAAACTAATGTGATTTACCATGCAACAAAATCACACTCAAAGAACTGCACTGTATTTTGTGGCCACCTGTTCTGATATTCAGGACAGCCACTACCCTGGGTGTTAATTACAAGTTTCTTTGGATTTTTCACCATCTTATTATCTATACAGTCATTTTAACCTGTTTGTAGACAGTGGCAAGAGTAATGGTAACTATCAGAGGCTTAATGAGCTAAGATTAATGCTAATGATCTTCAAGACAGTTCAGGAGGTACATATACTTTTTTCTCCATCTGACTAACCCAGCTTGTCATTGAAATTTTCTTTTACAGAATATATTTCTCTTCTGTAAAGCTGGCCCAGCTCTGACCTGGGTATTTTCTCTATAAGCCTCCCTAGCCACCAAAACAAAGTCTTTATAACCTATGTTTGGAAATGTATTAAGCTTTAATCAGCAAGCCTAGCTGAGGAAACAAGTCACACCTCTTGACTTTCCACCTTTGAGAACATAGCTTGCCCCTGCTATGGTTGGTCTCCCAGTACTACCATAGAATTCAACCTCAGAATTGGCCTTATAATTGCACATAACTTCTCCCTTTTTCTTCCCATTAAATCACTGCCACTAACTCAATGATTATTTTACATCTGCCGGCTCTGTGCTCAATCCACTGTATTTGAATAAGCCATCTACTAAAAAATGTGCTCTCCAAGAATACCATCAGGTAGACAGATGCTTGCAAAAGCCTTTCTGTTAAAGGAGTGGTATGGTATCCATATGACATACAGTTTAGGGAAACATGTTTTGCCTGAACTAATAGAGAACTTACACAGCTGAGCTAGAAATCACTGCGGGTTGTAGATGAATGTTTTGAACACCACTGTATATTCTGTGCGCTGCTAAGAACCAGCACTTCACTCGCAGCCTAGCACAGTACCCAGGATAATAAAGACCGTAGTGTGCGAATGCAGTCACACTGGTCTGAATCAGGCGGCATTTTTCAGTGGACAAGCAGTGCTGGGCAGGCTTATGTGCTTAGGCAAGGTATATCTTTTCTGTTGTCTTGGCAATTATGGTAATATAGGCTTGTCAGCTGGGAAAGACAATACTAGTCTTAAAACTGTTTGAGTCAGGATCATGAAATTTGGTTTAAAAGTGTTTTGCAGATCATTTTCTACTGAGATTCTATCTTTAAGACAATACATAAAAATTACTCCCACACCTCTAAGCGATCCACATGTTGACAGGAATGCTGCACCTTCTTTTAATGGGGTGACTGGAAAACTTGATATCTGCTTGGTATCCAACTATCAACATTTATTTTGTCACAAGACTTCTTTCACTTGATTTCAAGGTATTATAGCAGTCCTAGTACACAGAGTCAACCCTGATTTCACTGACTCTGAGTTTCCCCAACTGCAAGTTAAAGGTGACAACTATGTCATGTTCACAGGGAGCAGAACAGTTTAATCAAGCATTGTCTGTTGAGATCATTGCAACAGGTGCCAGAAAAATTATTTTATAATTATTTGTGTGGTAAAGATTTCAAACCTATTGTATGTTGCATCATTAGTGTAATGTCTGCTTAGGGTGGTTAGTCATGTCCCTCCCCTAGGTGTTGCATCCTTTCCAAGGACTGAGTGTTTAATATACAGTTTAAATAGCTTCCACAATCTCTCCAGCATAAATAAACAAAAACAATTTTTACACTTAACCACACGCTTGTGCACACAGACAGAGAGGAACAACTGACTAAATCATTATGTCACTGTTATCTGATAGAAAACTGAGACATTGCAACATGGATTTGTCATGAATAATTTCTGCCTATGCCATGATAAAAGCTTTTGTGTATAGCAGTAAAATAGTTATTAATGACTCAGTGTCAGAGTGTGAGGATCCACCAAATGGGATAAACTGGATGCAGCTGGGAGGAGCTGCAGGTACATGGGGAGATAGGCTTAGAATTCAATAAGATCTTTATCACCAGAAGTACTTTAACAAAAGCAGTTTGAGAAGTTAGGAAGGACTAAATGCTACTATTGTGAAACATTAAGCTCTTGCAGAACTGTAGGATGGAGGCCTTTTCTGAAGCAAAGAACAGTTTTGTAGAGTAAAGCTGGAGTTTGTATTAGGTCATCAGTGGAACATACGTCAATAACTTTGTTGACTTGGAAAAATATCATACTGGTATGCATTAAAGATTTGTCAAAAATAGGATGTTTGCAATAATGTTTCCACCTTTGTTAGCACCTGAAGGACATTATCTAAACTCTACTTTGAGGCCCCATCTGCCCCAAAATCCCATTTATCAGCTGGAGAAATCCAGGAGTCAGGAATAATGTATGACCAAATATCTTAAAACACAGAAGCTGTGAGGAAGGCCTGAAAGAAGTTAGCTGGCTTGGAAAAGTCTGAGGAAAGACCCAACAGCACTCTTCAAATATGTAGAATATTGTGGCAAAGATGAAGATGTTGCCCTTTACATCTACTGGCGAAAGGACAAGAAGTAATAGGCTTACACTGCAATGAGATGTAGTCTAGTCACAGCACAACCTTTCTCTGAAGAGGGCTGAGCATTGAGTTGGATGACAGACTTTCCATCACTGAGGACTGTTAAGTGGCAACTCGGTCCAACATCTGCTGAAGATGGTCTAGATATAGCACTGTGCTCTAGGACAGAGGGAACTTCTAAAATCCGTGAGGAAGGGGACCCAACTGAAAGAGTCACTTGTACACGTTCCTTTTGCTGAGCCAAAGCTCAGCTGCTGAATCAAAATCTTTTTCATATAAAGTCAAATCTACCTGTCAGTGCTGGGTCTATCCAGTATGATCTCTGTCAGCATGGTTCCTCTGTGCTTTTAGAAATTCTAATAATACAATACATTCTTGCGCTATAATAAATTCCACCTGACAAAGTGTATGAGGTGGCCTTGTGAGTGAATAAAATTGTAATTAAATTAAGTTGGTGATGGGATTTTTTCTTTTTTTTTTTTTTTTTCTCCTCAGCAGAGTGAATAAAAAGCTCCTTCTGCCTCGGTTTTGTGTCTCACAAAATAGGCCTTCCTCCCAATAGGAGGAAGACCAAAAACCCAGATCAATTTTCAGTTTTGCTGCCCAGTTGACTATACATGTGAACATTGGTGGAGTTCACTGAGGCCTGGTCTGCATCCAGGAGAAGTTTCACAGCAATAGCATGCTGTTTTGTGTTTCTGGTTTCTTTCTTTTCAAAGGCAGACCATCATGTTGTGCAGCAGTTCAAATTTTGTAGAGAAATTTTGCTATACATGAGCTTGGTTTTCAAAGCAAGATATTTATTTCTGTTCCTTTCTGTGGAAGACAGACAGTATTTGAGGCCTTTACAAATTCATTGTGCACGTCAGCAAGGTATATTCCTGAAAAAACATACTGTATTTTCTCTTATCTCGAATACAATGAAAAAGAACACCCTTGTTTAGGAGCTTTGGTTGTGATTTGGCACTATGAATTGTTCACTGGTAGTACCAGTTTAGGGCAGTAACACTGATGTCATCCCTTCCTGCTCATTCTTATCCTGTCTGTGTCTCTCTCCCACCCCATTCAACACAGTGCCTCCGCTCCAGGACCTTTACTGTGCCAGACAGTTTCTTGCACAGCTGCGCTCAGAACTGGATTGGTTGACTGTTGTAGCTGATGAAGAAACAAATGTTTTGCTTTGCTGCATAGATTTTTAGCTGGATCAATTCCTTGATCTAGCTTACAGCAAGGCCACATGAGCTTCTATGCTGACGTGACTGTGGGGCAGTAGGCCATGGTGTTGGGCAAGAAGAGCTGCAGGGAGTGAGCGGAAGGGGTGGAGGGAATGGCAACACGTAAAGTTTATTTGCTGCTACACACACTGCAATTTCAAACCACAGCCTCTGGCTGTATTTTCATAAGTGACTGCTTCTAGAAAGGCAAAAGTCTTACTGCCTTTCCCCTCTCTAGCTGCTGTACCTTCCCTGCTCTCTGCAACTCTCTACTGGCCCTGCTTCTCACCTCCTGGCCATCTCCCTTGCTCCAGTGCAACCTCTTCTCAATCTTTGTATGAGCTGATTTAACTCACTAACTCAACAGAGAACTATTTGAACTCTGCATTTTGATTTGGTTTTAGCTCAGTTAGCTTCCTGCCATGCTGGTGGCAGGCATTAATGTATTTAAAATATCAATATTTTTATTTCTTCAAATTTCTGCCAGTAGTGTGGAAAAAAAAAACATCATACCAGGACAGAATGAAAAAAGGCACCATTCCTCTCAGGATTCTGCATGTCCTGTGTCTCTCTTTTTTGATCCTTCCTCCTAACAGATGCCTGGCTTGTACAGTTACAGTTCTTCCTCTTCTACATCTCACATGGAAATTCTGCTTCCATGAAGATGACCTGAAAATATCTCACTGGTACATATCCCAGAACAGCCTGATTTTTTTGTTGTATTAAGAGACTTCCCACACTTCCCAAAGCACTTTTGAGAAGAAGGCTGTTCTGGTGGGTAAAACACCAGCCTCAGTGCCATTCTCAGAACCGTATAACCTAGGACGAGTCATTAAGTCTTCCTGTGCCTCCATTCCTACAAACTAGAAGTCACAATAACTCTTCCTACAAATTAGAAACAAGAATAATTCTTCCTGTCACCAGTTCTTATTTGTTAGTATTCTGTGTTGTCTGACATGCTTGTCAGTACTGTCTAACAGAACACTAATCACTAATTGGTATAATAATTACTATATAATATGAGCTTAAACTACTATTTCAGGTTTTTTATTACAATTTTATTTAGTAGATAAGTAGTTCTAAAGTCTTTCAATTAATCCACGTATAAAAAAACTAGAGAAGAAAATATTTGAATCCCCCTTGCTTCAAACTGTGCCTCCTGAAGTAGCAGCACCCTTTCTTAGCATTTAAATATCTTTAGTGCCATCTTCTGTAGCACAGTGGCATGTCAAGCGCAATTCTTTTTATTGACATACCACGCAGTGCCACAACAAGCTGAGCTGAAAGCATTTGTAGCTCTTTTTTTAGGCTGCCTGTATGGACAGAACTGCTATCAGCACTGCTGAGCCACATATCACTTTGGCGTGGCTTGTTTACGACTAACAACATGTGGCAGTTTAGGGGTCCTTCCACTAAACCGAGTTTGGATGCACAGTGATGGTAAGAGCAATACTCTTCTGTACTTCAAAATAGATGCTTAAATTAGAAATAGTATGGGGTAAAACACTGTTTTGGATCAATACTGATCTGAAAAAGGTCCATTTTTCTTGTTGAGCAGCAGCTCAGGATCAGACTAAGATCAAGATATATCTCCTTAACTTACAAGATCTTTTTATCATTTCATAAAGCTTGGTGTCTATGATCTTCTTTCTTTGTACCTTGCCATTCAAACCTGATAATTCTGATCTTTAAAAGTACCTGCCTGACTGTTCTGTCTACACGCTTCTTGAATTTACTTTGTTTCTGTGCCAGCCAAATCATATACTGCTAAAGGTCTGTCTACGTGTGGAACAGGGGTTGCCACTTGTGTGGAGGCTTGGATGGAAGACAAAAAGTGGTACTAAAGGAGATAATTAAAGGAAGGCTGAAAATGATGTAAATATGCATTTTAATGTAAAAATTTGAATGTCACCTTAAATCTTATGTTGCTATCTGGTGTTAATGACAATGAAGGGAACCCTTTAAACATAATAAGGACCTAGGGATTTGGAGCACACTAAAGTGGCATCTAGCCACTGGCAGTGCTGTGCACCTTTAAAGATAAATGACAGGATGCTAGCATGATGGCTCTTTCATGGAAATCCCTCTGTCAGAAAGTCCACATGAAGAGACAGGTTTTAACACCACTGTTTAAATCTGAGAATATCTTCCTTCTGAATAAATTCCTCAGGCAGACAAGTTCTACTTTTTCCCCCTTATTTGGTTTTAGATACTAGAACAGGTTTCCTCCTGTTCTAGTATGCGACTTACAAATAGCCCTCCATATCCCCTCAACATGCTTTCATGCTTGGGATTTCACCAGTACATAATTGGTCCTTTATTTTTAAAGTTGCTCCCTTCAAGTTTCCCCCAGGATTTTTGCATCGTTGCCTGTCTCATCTTCTACAAATGTCCCAGAGGATTTTGTTGACAGTCCAAATCTCTTCTTGTCAGAACCCAGACGGGAATTCTTGGAAACTGTTAGCTGATGGGTGTAGACCCATGGTAGGCAGGCACTGCATCAGATTATCTCTGTTTGAAATGTATTGAATTGTATCTTAAAAACCTTCTGTGGCAGTACTGAAAGGCTCACCTTTCTCCTGAGTAAGAATATTTTTCCTACAAAAAGGTGTCTAGTTTGTATAGATAGTGGGGAATACCACTTGAAACATTCCAGAAACTGAAAAAGCCATCATGGAAACACCCAGTGCTTCATTCTATTAAACCTTTCAGACAGGTAGTTGGAAGTGAGAGATCTCTCTCTAGCCCTCCCAAAAATCAAACCTGCCCTTCAGCTGACCTGATGAGCTGAGGGACTTCACTGCATGAAGGATGTTACAATGTCAGGAGTTACTGGGGTTGCTGGGATTCCCTCCTGTACCCTAACATGGCCCCTCATGCTCCACTGCTTCAGGATCCACACTGCAATACTACTACACTTACAAACACTGTGTTTCAGATAGATCACCGATCTCTGAATAGAGTCATTTGTCCTTGTGCCACCACTAGTGCTTAGGTCAACAGAGATCTTCCTTCTTAGTGTTTTCAGCTGAAAGACTTACGGGGAGCAACCAAGCGTTGCAATGATACAAGAACATGGGGATGGTCTGGTTTAGTTTGTCACCAGTCCTCTGCTACACACAGCTCCTCAAAGTGTCTCAAAATTTTTCATGGATGGTATTTTTACTGAGTAGAACAACAGAAAGCCTTGGGAATGATCTGGTCTGGTTAAATTTTCATCTCTCAGACTGTAGCTATCAACAGGAACTCATACGTTATTGTTTAGGAGTCATGCTTGTTTAAATCACTGACTAATGTTTTCCTTTCTCAGGGCAACACTAAAGAATACACAAAAGCCTAGTCAAAATATAGATGATAGTAATAATTTTTGTACTGATGCTGAGAATATCAAGAACCACCTTTAAATCACCATTGTGAAAATAATTGCAACTGATCTGGTTTTTCAAATGGTCTGTGCACAACAGCTTGACAGCTAATCTTGGATGAGGAGAATCCAGGGGAAAAAACTTTTCAAAAAAATTATCCATAATGCCTTATTTTCCTAACATAGGCTCAGTCCCAGGTATAGACTCTCAAACTTTGAAGACCCAGGCTTGTCATTTATAAAATTTGACAAGTCTCTTGAAATACTGCAAGGATGCAATGCTGCCTTCACTGTGGAAACCAAAGGATCTACCTCGACCGAAGGGCGGTAGCCATTGCCTGTGGTGCATCCTGGTTGGGGGGGCTCACAGCCCTGTGGGGTTTTCCATACAGAACACGCCGGCAGCAGCAGCAAAATTTACCTCCTCTCAGGAAAAAGCGCCCTTTTCTGTGAAGAACTTTTTTTTTTTTTTTTTTTTTGAGGGAAGGGGCTTTTTTTTATTATTATTTTTGCCTTAAGATATATCTAACACCTCATGGATGGGAGTGAGATTCTCTCCTTTAAGGTTTAGGGGCAGTAAGGAACCCGTCCAGCCGCCTCCCGGGCAAGCCAGCCGGCTCCGGCCGGCCGTTACGAGCCCGCCAACCGCCGGCGCGCGGCCGCCACCGGGCGGCGCTGCTCCGCCCTGTGAGGGAGAGCGGGGGGGGGGGGAATGTGTGTGTGTGTGTCTGTGTAAGTGTGAGTGCGCCCGGGCGAGCCTCGGCCGGACACATGTTTTCCTCACGGCAGCCCGGCGCTGGGCCAGAGGCCACCTGGGCCACGACCCCTCTTCCGCGGCCGTCCAGGTGTGGCAGCTGGTGCCGGCAGCCGTGCCCCGGCTACCGAGCGCCTCCCGGGCGGCCGGGACCGCCGTTTCTGAGGGGGAGCAGGAGGCGGGGGCGGGCGTGCAGGTAGAGGCTCCCGCCGGCTGACTTCGAGCGGAGCCCTGTGGGGCGGGCAAAAATCCCAGCTGGGAGGGTTTTTTTGCGCTTTTATCCTCTCGGAGGAAGAAGCTGTTTATTTCTCGGGAAATCCCACCCTAGCCCGCGAAGGAGGATGGATTATCTGCACAGTGACAACGTTTTAAAAGCCAGGGAGAGAAGGGCAAACGCCCCGGCTGCTTCTCTCGGAGCTTCCCGAGTGAGGAGACGGGGCTCCCGGCCCACAGCCCCTCGGAAGGGGCTGCATGTGAAGCCGGCGGCTCTGCCCGCTGTGGGAGGCGGGCGAGGGGAGGGGAGAGCGGGAGTGACGGGTGCCCGGTGCCTACAGGGGAGGCTGTCAGAGATCCCTTGCCACAGGCGGGCTGTGGGCAGCCGGCCGCCCGAGGGGCACGTTGCCAGCCGAGGCAGCAGGTAGGGCGCTGGGCACCGGCCTCCCGGCGCGTACCGCCCCGCCCCTGCAACCCCCTCCGCCGCTTTTTTCCACAGCCCGAGCAAAGTTGGGAGGTTGGGAGGCTTCCCCCCCCCCCCCCCCCCCCCCCATTAAATGAGCTATGCGCCAACACGGTCTGGACTCTTCTGAACGAGTTAAGCTTTTGCTACTTAAAATAGCCTTGCTCCCGCAAAGCGTAAGTAGAGCGACCCTGGGCTGTGCCGCTCGGCAAGGCGGCTTCAGGGCACGGGCCCGCAGCTCGGCGAGGGGGGCTCGGCCGGAGGGGACGTGGCGGCGGGCGGACTCGGAGCCTGCGCTGGGAGCGGGAGGCTGGAGCCAGCTTGGGGCCTCTGCCCGTTTGCCGTGCCCCTCGGCCCTGGGCTGGGCGCCAGGGAAGGGGCAGGGCGAGGCTGAGTTCTGCTCATCGTGCTGAGGAGGTAGAAAGGGCCTTGCTGCTTCAAACGCCTCCCTGAGGGACTGCGGTGTGAGTGCCCGTTGTTCCTGCCCCACCGAGGGAGCCGCCTGCAGGCAGCGGTGCGCGGAGATAGGAGTGATAACTGAGCCTGGTGTGGCAGGGAAAGGTGTCCAAACCTCACAAAAAACCTCAGAAAATGCAGTGGCGCGTTTGTATCCGGGATTGTTGTGGCCCTTGCCCACCGAAGTGTGCATGTGTGGGGGCGTGTCATTTCTTCCTTAAGGGTTGCCACTAACATTTCATCACTGATACGAATTTCAAGCCACTTTTCGGAGTAAAGTTAAATCCTAAATATAAAGCAGAGCCTGAATTGCTTTTACCCGTGTGAGTAGTGCCACACAGAATGATGGAGTTCACAAGTAACCCAAGATGGTTCTGGGGTTTCTGGAGGTGAGCTCTGAATTACCTGGCCCTTACAAACACTTTCTACTGATCGCAGGGAAAACGACTGGGTGGCCTCCCTGCATTGACCAGGCTTTTACCTCACTCTGGTTACATCCTTGGTCTCAGAGTTACCAGAACAGTGCCAGTTACTCCCTTGTTCACTTAGAACTCACAAGGGATGCAAAATATTTGTGATAAATAAACATTCTTTGGAATATATTTATAGCTTGTTTAAGCAAAGGTTTGTTATAATCACGAAGAGTTGTTTAATTTGTGTGGTGTTTTTTTTTTTTTTCCTGTAGGCAAAAAGACTATCAGAAAGGTACTCGGGTTCTGCGCTGACTCACTGAAGAAATCACATAAGTCTAGGATGCTTTTAGGTATCCTGAGTGTGTGTTAGGTCTTTAAGACACTGGCATAAGTATGAAGAATGAATTGAACTGAGTAGCCAGAGCTTCCCTTTAAGGGAAATTTAAAGGGAAAATCCTACCGGAACATTTTAGAATTAAACTAGAACAATATTTAAATGGTTTCCATAAGGCAAAAATGTACTTTCAGAAGTTTGAACAGGGTGTATAGCACTGTTTCCCTTGCAGTTACTGTAACTTGCCTGAAGTCCCCTCAGACTGATACTTGTCTGTTGGGGTACCTGCTTCTCTGCAGTGAAAAAGAGTCTTGAGTCTTTGAACACCAGAAAGGCTCGTCTTTCCTTTGTATATATGGGGTGGGGGGCGGGACACTCCTTACTGTGCAGTTTTTAGATCTGTATGGCTGATTGTATTTGGGCACCTGACAGATCTGACTCATTCATGCTTCACTCACTCGGGATGTAGGGACTGTTGCCCTCATGTTCGACGGCTATTCTGTAGTCCCCTGGTAGCTCCACACCCTTCACATCTTTCAGAGTTTTATTGGTAAGTCACTGTCTTTTAATTCCAACATAGAGCTCTAAGATGGCATTTAAGTATTCCGGGGGAGAAAAGGGGTTACTTTTTGTTTTTTTTTCTGTGAGTAGCAAATCAAAGCAAGGGTTTGTTACACCAGGGAATAGAGGAGTTTAACAGGTGGGGTGTATTTCTCCTCCTGGGCTCAGCCCTGCACTTCTTGTGCTTTTCCTTTACTCAGGCCAAACTTTCACTCAGAGGTCAAGTGAAGTCAAGAAGAAGTCAAGAGAAGTTTTGCCTGGGATTTAAGGACAAGGCTCCATAGCAGTAAAGTAAGTTTAAGGTAATAACAAGATCAGCTAAGGAATTAATTTTTAACAAGTGTTTAAAATGCAATGAAGGTGATAATAGATGTATCTGAAAATATGACACTATGAGAAAGAAGAAAGGTATTTTTCAAGTCCTCATTTAAACAAGTTTATAAAGTGAATTATGAAACCTCCACTGCGAATTATGAAACACCCACAACTGTGTTTCATATATGTGTGTATGATCAAATACCACTAGATTTCACTGGAAATTATAGTAGCTCATTCTATCCCTACATATCTGCCAGTTTGTCTGAAATGACATGGTCACACTGCAGACTTTGTGCAGGGTTACTACTTTAATCGGATTTAAATTAGCAGAGTTAAAAACCTGGTAGTAATGGAGATGCCTAATTGTTTAGTGTAAAAACAAAGGAAATATTACAAGTTGTTTTCTCTTTTAACAGCATTTTTTTCTCATACTGGTTTATAAAACCTAGATAATTTTGAAGATAAAAACCTAAGTCTCAAGATTTTAGACTGTCATAAGAAATGAAAGAAAATGTGGACTGAATTTAAGAAGTCATGTTCAGACAAGGACATCTGTTATATTTCTAAATAATTGCTAAGGGACATTTTTTAGATATACCAGTATAATAAAATCATAAATACAGCAGGTGTCATATTCTGATATCTGTGTAGTTATTTATGTGTGTGTATGTTTGCATATGTGTATATAAATACATAAACAGGTGTGAGTAAAATTATAAATAATTAAAATATCTTATTTCACACACTTGATGCATAGTGATGAACCTCTTCGGTGACATCATAAATAGAAATAATAACTGGCAAGTTTATAGATGACACTTGATAGTTATTTCTCTCCTGTAGATGGATATATATGACATCACAGCTTTTAAAATTTATTCTCTCTCGTGCTTGTCCTGTTTGTTACACACACAGAAGCACACACACAGCATCCACAAAGTGTATTTGTGCATGTACTAAACCTAATCATTAATAGCACAATTCCGATTCTTAGAATGCTATGCCAGTCTTTATGAACTGCCCATTTTTCAATACTTGTCTCAGAGGAATGATTTTTTAAGTGACACGAACAATATTTGCCTCCCAGTTCTTATTAAATGATCCCAAGGTTTGTGAAGTCCTTGCTTTTCATACCATTGAATTAGATTGCTTTCTGAGACAGATTGTCTCCTTTCCATAACAAGTATTTCTGCGTGAATGTCATAAAATACAGATGAAGATGTTTCATTTCTTAATCTGCATTTTTTCCAAGCACTGAAAGAAACAATGTCTCCCTTCACAATCCATATGTAAGATTAGTGTTTAACAGTTGATTAGCTCTGTATTACAACATCACTGAAAGTAGTAGTGTACAGTTAAGGTTTATGTAATACTACAAAAGAAAGCTTGACATTTTTCTCAGCTAAAATATTGAGTTGTAGCTGTTTAAATTTAGATTTAGGTATTTTATTGTTGAACAATGACAATTCAGATATTCTGTGAGTCCTGTGAACTCTCCGTTTTTGTTTTATGTCATTTAGGCATTATTTGTATCAAAGTACCCTTTTAAAATTGTTGATGTGATTTTTGGATGAGTTACGTTTGCTTTAAGAATTACTGGAGAATGTATTGACATCGAAGAAGGAAATGGGACCTGGATTTCTGAGAATCCTTCAGCCAGTGGGAATATGTATCTTTGCATTGCCCTTGGAAATTATGTTCTTCCCATATTTATATACTGTGGGTAATACACATTTGTGGTGAAGGCAATGATTGCTGTGATTCATACTAAGATGAACACTGTGGTTTTCACCTCTGTGCAGCTAAGATGCTGTGACGTATCTGCTCACTGCTTAAACACTTTTTCTTTGTGTACAGGATGAATTTGCACATTCTGATACACAGAAATATTTTTTTTTTAATAATGTAAGCATTAGAACAGCTTTTCAAATGTATCCTTTGAGAAATGCCTCGTGTCATGTCTTTGGTGTCCTGAATTATCTCAGCCTGGGCATTGTTGACCTGTATGTAGTAAAAAGAAAAGAACATCTTCAGGAGTATTAGTGAATGGAGAATGATTGAGAATAAATTAGATGGTATTATTTGTCATCCTTCCTTTACATTTTACAAATTGTTATTTTTCTTCTTATAATAACTACAAAATAATTCTTCAGAAAAGCACAAAAAACCCCTACGTTGTAGTCAGTTTCACCTATTGATCTCAGTAAGAGAGACACTCCAGTGTGTCTATAGGGGAAAAGAAAAGATTGCTACCTCTGTTCACGTTACAGTGCAGGGGACATAATTTTTTATGAGGACAGATCAGCTTCATTTTTTTGGAAAAACAATGTAATATCTGTCTTTATATAGAACAGAGTGTGGCCTCTGTGCCAATGGATGCAAGGGTAATGGCAGCCGTGCTGAAAATGGACCACAATTAATGAATTAAAGAAGACTCAATGTGCTAACTTTTGCTGATTGATAAACTTTCTATTACAAGTATTAGTAACAAAAGAACAAACTGTAACTTTGACTACTTGTTATCTGAGCTGCCTGTTTTGCTTGATCTGGATAGAAAACAAAGAGTGAGGCAGAGAGAACTGAACTGAGAAGCACAGAATAATGCAAAGGATAGCAGAGAAATTAAATACAGAATTTAGGGTTATGCTAAACTTCTTTAATCCATCAAATATCACTATTAATTTTGCTGTTCCTACTCAAAATGAGAATATTCCCAAACAAGAGTTTATTTCTGTCCAAAGATGGAACTAAACGAGTATATCTTCAAATGGTTTTGAGTAAAAAAGATACAAACTAATTAATTATTCTCTGGAAAGTCAATAATTCTCAAGATTAAAATTACTTCACCATCCAAAATATTGTAAACCTCATAAAATTAAGATTGAGGATTAAATTTTAAAATCATAGAAACATATTAAGGTAGGATTATAAAAATAAAGTATTCTAACAGTTTATTCAGTTTTGGGCTACTATTTTAAGTGGGGAAAAAAATACACTTCAAAAAAATCAGATTATATTTCAATAAAATTATTTTAAATTGTTTTAGGACTGGGGACATTACCACACAAAATCGGTATTTCATTGTTAATATTGTAATTTCCAGTTTATCATGCTATGCTGGTAAAAGAATTAAATTATGCTAAAGGGAATATGTGTTTTTGTAGAATATCAAAGATCTATTTTTTTTTTTAAGGGCAGTTTTTGTTGAATTAACTTTGTGGGGATAAAAAATGAATCAGTATTCCAGGATTTACAAAAGTGCAAAATACTCACAGATGTGTTGTTGCTTTTTGTGTGAAAGTATACTATTCTGCAGTTACAGGTATTTAATTGCCTCATAGTAAAATCAAGTTATAAAAAAAGAAACTTAACTTTAATTTCTTTAGTTACCTTAACTAAAAGCCCAAAAGGAGTTCAGTACAGACTTTGGAAATGCTTCCTCGGGAAAAACAGTGACATAATTGCTGGAAATCACGGTAACATAATACTGAGGATAGTACATTTTCTCAGTGGTAAATTCCTACTTGTAATGATGAATGCCTTTTCTTCTTGCAAATTGTACGACACACGGGTATTTGGACAAGAAGTATAAGTATAAGAATAAAAATATTAAAGTGTAATGCAGTTATATTTATAAAACATTCTGAGAATTTTAAAGAGGATAATCAGTCTTTTCTAATAGTGTTTTTCTGCATGCAAATTGTTATATTTGAATTATAAGTATTTTTGAAGGTATTTGAAGTGAGCTGAAAGTACAGTTTGGGGGTTTTGTTTTCAGTTGAAGATTGACATATAAAATATAGAAGTGTGTTCATTAGGAGAATAAAATGTACTTCTCACATGTATTCCAATATTCTTACATATATTTAAATTAGGGCCAAGGATAACTGAAGAGATACCAGCAGATAATAGCTTATTTCTCATTTGAAGGCAGCTTGGGAGGAATCTGATCTTAAAAAATCTTGTACTTTAAGCCTTTCCAAATGAGCAGTTGTGTTACTTCCTAGAATTAGACATGGGAAGCCCATCATACATTAATTTGTGGAAACTTCTAAGAATATTGTTTGTCACAGAAGTAAGGTCATAGGATATAATTTTATTTTTCCAAGAAAATCTCTGTGCATAGTTCCTGAAGTGCCCTTGAGTTGTTTTTTGGTTTTGTTTTGTTTTGTTTTGTTTTTTTCTTAATAATGTTGCAGTCCATGTGGTTCAGTAAGACCAACTGGCAGGACAGTAGGGGAAATGGCATAGAAAACCTTTCCACCATTCTTCTCAGAATTTCCCATTCTTTCCAATATTTCAAGTTATTAAAATTATTCTCTCTTTTTAGAAATAAATAACCTCAAACATGACTAGGCTTGTTAGTGGTGTATACATTCCAAAATTAAACTCTAAATTCTATAGATTTTGAATAATTATTTTTCTGTGCTTGTACAATAAGAAAATAGCAGAGACCCGGGTCATTACTAACCTTCTGAATGCTGGAGTAAATAAGTCCTGATAACAGTAAAATCATTAGAGTTAAGCAAACTTTAGATCACACTGATACAAGTGCACTCACATTAATAGTAGGAATATTCTGTTTAATTGAACTGATTTCCATCTGTTATAAAAATAGGCAAGAACTGTGAGAGGCATCTCAGGTGGAGTAAAGAAAGAAATCATGTTTTTGAAATATTTAAATCTTGTAGAAATTCTAGTTACGAATCTTTCTTGCCTGCTGTGTATAGACACTTAAACCTGTCTCAGCCAGGTGAAAGCACTAAACACCCCACTTTTGTGCTCACCAAAACCCATGACTGCATGGTCACAGGGTTATGTAGTTCTTAACGTAAGTGCGCAATATTCTGCAAAAGGAAGTACACTTTAGAAATGTCATTTGTCGAGGATCGAGCTGTTCTGCCCCAGCATTGTGTAATGAGATTTTTAACATTGCTCTAATGTTCTTATTGTAGGTTAGAAATCTGAAACAATGGGTGACTGGAGCTTTCTGGGGAGACTGTTAGAGAATGCACAGGAGCACTCCACGGTTATTGGCAAGGTTTGGCTGACGGTACTGTTTATCTTCAGGATTCTGGTGCTGGGGGCTGCTGCTGAGGAGGTCTGGGGAGACGAGCAGTCAGACTTTACATGCAACACTCAGCAACCTGGTTGCGAAAATGTTTGCTATGATAAAGCCTTCCCCATTTCTCATATCCGCTTCTGGGTGCTGCAGATCATTTTTGTCTCCACTCCAACCCTCATCTACCTGGGCCATGTGCTGCACATTGTACGCATGGAGGAGAAGAGGAAAGAGAAAGAAGAGCTGAAGAAGAAAGGAAGCGTCAAAGATGGCAATTACCCAGGAGCAGCAGTGTCTGGCAATGGTGGTGGAGGAGGCAGCAATAACATCAAGGAGCCTCTTGTCAAAAGGGGGAAGGAGAAGCTCCCGATCCGTGATGAACGTGGTAGAATCCGTATGGGGGGTGCCCTGCTCCGTACCTACGTCTTCAACATAATTTTCAAGACGCTGTTTGAGGTGGGCTTCATTGTGGGCCAGTACTTCCTGTATGGCTTCGAGCTAAAGCCAGTGTACCAGTGCAGCCGCTCACCTTGCCCACACACTGTGGACTGCTTCATCTCAAGGCCCACTGAGAAGACCATCTTCATTATCTTCATGTTGGTGGTGGCCTCTGTCTCCCTGCTGCTGAACATGCTTGAGATATATCACTTGGGGTGGAAGAAGCTTAAGCAGGGCATGACAAACCGGTACAGCCTTGAGATGCCTGTTGCAACAATGACACCAGTCATGGTAACAGGGGAGTCCAAACCTGTTACCCTGCCACCACCGGCACCACCTGTGCTGGTAACGACTGCTGCAGCCCCCCCTGTTCTGCCTGACACCCGCGCTGTCACACCGCTGCTGGCCCCGGTGACTATGGCACCGTACTATGCTGCGGCTGCTCCAAGACCACGGCCCCCCTCCAACATGGCCCCCACGCCCAGCTACCCTGTCACTCCACCGGTTCCTGAGGAGAGGCACCGTGCTGTGACTCCCACGCCCATCTCCACTCCCGTCACCATCCCGACCCCCATCCCCACGCCCACGCCAGCCGTCGTCAACTACTTCAACAGCAACAGCCGTGCCCTGGCAACGGAGCACAACTGGGTCAACATGGCAGCTGAGCAGCTGGAGAAGGTGCCCTCCAGCTCAGCAGGTTCCTCTACCCCCAGCAGTGTCCGGCATCCCCTTCCCGAGCAGGAAGAGCCACTGGAGCAGCTACTCCCACCCCCAGCTGGGCCACCCGTCGCTGCAGCCAACAGCGGCAGCAGCACCAGCCTGAGCGGGGCGAGCGCCAGCAAGTGGGATGTGGAGGGTGAGGAGGAGCTGCCAGAGGAACGGCCCGTCTCAGCTGCCTGCACCACTGTGGAGATGCACGAGCCACCGCTGCTCGTAGACACACGGCGCTTGAGCAGGGCCAGTAAGTCGAGCAGCTGCAGAGCCAGGTCAGACGACCTGGCCGTGTAGTGCAGTCACCTCTGCTCAGAGAAGCAGGTGATAGGAGGCAGAGTGGGCAGGGGAGCTGCCCAGGGAGGCCAGGCCTGGCGTGGGTGGGAAGGCCTGGGCTTCAAACTTTGACGCTTGCTGTTTTTGCACTCTGTGAGTTGTAGTGGGGAAAAAAATATCAACATTTTCTAATAGGTCAGGGGTGGCCAAAGCACAGCCCGTGGGCCAGGGGACCAATCCCGCTTTCTTTCATGTCCGTGGCAGATCTCCCGAGGGCAGCCATAGGGAAGGCCTGCACAGGTAACAGGTGGGGATGGCAGCTGGCTGTGTGCCCTGGAGCTGACTTTAATCTGAGAAAAATGTTAATATCCCTAGTGCCCATGTGCCTGGCTGTCATCTCCCTATTGCCCTTGCCTTCACTTCCACCCTTTTTCACATAAGCTCTACATGAGCGAATGCGATGACTTATTTTCTTCCTCTTAAATCTTACATAGCCCTATGGCAAGCATCAGGGTGGTGTTTTACCTATCGGCAGCTGTCACCTCTATGGACCAACTTCTTATATTAAAGGTGACTCAGTCTCTTCTATATAACATGACTTAATGAAGCCTTTGTGCCCATGGCAAATCACCGATGTGGTCCTTGGCTGGGCAAAGTTTAGGTAACCCCTGCAATAGATTTTTGAGGTTCATATTTCTATAATTTTTTTTACTCTTGACCTGTTAGGAAGTGTTCGGTTTGACCTTCTATCCAGTGTTTGCCGACCATGATCACACCATGTTTTTAAGCCCACAAATATGTTTGAGCATGTTTGATTATAATTTTAGATGACTTCTGAAATTGCTTAGAGGAGGACAGGAATTTAAACCACACCTCAGAAATTATTACACAGAACAATTTCTCTTCAGAAAGCAAGGATTATGGTTTCAATACATTGTGGCCCCATACGTTGCCCGTGGACAAACAATGGGATAAAGTACAGCTCTGCATTTTAGACTATTAGATATCAGCTTAAGTTTGTTGGAAAAATGCTTTTTAGAAGTAAACTTGAGTGCATATTTTTAAGTATTTGAACATTTTGAGAACAATTTTGATCTGTAGGTTTAAAGTTACTTGACTGTGTACTTAATCATTTTAGTTTGATCTTTGATCTTACAAGAAAATGTAAGGGGAAGGAAACTTACTAATGGTAAAATTCCCAAAGCAACATTATTTCCTGTTGTGTTCTACCCTTTCCTTTAACAACAATCTGTAGTGTCTTACAGGTCAGTGAAAACAGATTTAGACAATGTTGCATTGCAGAAAATGTGGCTAAAATATCTAGGCAACATGCTAGTGGATGAAGGGTCTCATCTGATTCCACTGAAGCCACTTGCAGAATTTCCATTCAATATAACAAGGAGCAAGATTTGGGGATGGATCTTGCAGGCCTTATTCAAGCAAAACTAACATTCACATGGAGTTTTGGGAGCCAGAAGGAATGTAGATTTGGGGCCTTAAATAAAGACATTAAAATCCTGCTTTTGAAAATTCTGTTTCCCTTAAAAATGGGTGGCGGAAACTACTGGGTATTTTTTTCTAAGGTGCAGCTTTCCTTACAACTGGCTCTGTCCTTTATTCCTTTGTAACAAGTACTCTCACAGACATTAGTCAGAATTTTGAATGCCTGATAAGGCTCAGGAGATTTTGGGTACAAAAGGAATGCAGGATTAGGCCCAACTTCTGTTCTAAGCAGAGGCCAAAAGAGGTGAAGCTTGGAGTCAGTCCTATTGCTGCTATAAATTGAAGGTACTGTAATGAGAGAAGAGCAGTCAGACACACTGGGATAGCCCTTAACATCTTCAAAGTATTTGGCCTGGCAGTGCAGTCCTTTCTCAGGCAAAGCAGGGTCACCCTGTAGCAAGTAGTTACAATTGCCAGTTATCTCTGCTGTTAAATGTTTTCCTGAATGTGTTTATTTTATTCAACAGTTAAAATATATTCCCACCACTCAAGTTTAAACCTTTATTTTTACTGCTTTCTGAGTAGACACAGAGAGTTTCTCATGATCAGAAGCACTGTTCTGCAACCCTTGGGCATGTTGTCTCATGACTTCTTTGACCTGCTTGTGGTGAAGAGGAGGAGTCTTTCTGCTGCCACTGATCTTGGGAGCAGACACTTCATTAAAAGTCAATGTACAGGAGTACAATAAATATACTTGCTATTAGATGTTCAGCTTCAGGTATGCTCTTGTAAATTTTCTATGTTATAAGCCATAAAAACCCTTTCTGCAAGAAAGCCAAAAGCTAAATTCTGCTTTCTGTTGTATCCATGCAACTATGCTGAACTTAGACTAAAGTTGATGAAGTTGCCTAGATGTAAACAAAAGCAGAGTTTAACACTCAAAATTTTTAGATTTACTAGCATCTATTTTGTAAGTTTTGCTAAATGTCAAGTATTTATATTGCTGAAATAATGCAATATGCATCTCTGTATTTTAGTGCATCAAAATTCATGGGCTATATTGTCCTTTCCTTCATGCTTTGGAAGAATGAAGTCAAAGTCTTTCTGGAGTGTATTTATATAAACCAGACCACCTGGAATATGTGCTTTTTTTATATTAATGCCTGAGAGCAAAACTGACTTGTTGTTTGATGGAGCTCCGAATCTTGCAGTCTTTAGTACAACCCTCACAGAGTGTGTCCTTCAGGATTACATCCATATTGTATATAGAAAATAAAACCAGAGGTAGGTTTAACTTAGGATCAACCGATACCTAGTCTGCCCTTTTCAAGTTGATGTGTGTATTTAGACCCACAGAGATGTCAAGTGCTTTTGTGGAATATATGGTATTTTCAGGCAGAGTAACTACTGTAAAGCTGTAAAAGATACTTTTTCCTGTTAGGTGAAGCTCGGGGGGAAAAATGTAACTCTGTTGCAACCCCTAAGAGAAATCTGACAGAACAGCCTCTGCATCCATGCAGTACTGGTCTGAGAAAGCAAAGCTACAACTCACAGGTTGTGCTTTTAAGATCAGCTTAGATTCCATCACGTAACTATATAGCGTCAGGCTTCTTGGTTACCCACAGTTTCATTTGGAGTCCAGTAATTATTTCTTCATTTAAACCCAGGTATCTCTTTTGGCAGAGCCGCCCCTTAGTGCTTACAACTGCTTTTAGTTGCTGCATCACATCTGGAATCAAATTTGTTAGAAAAAAATCTTATTGGTGTGGCCAGTTTTGAGTACTTTAATCTTTACTTATGAATGATCACTGAATTCAACATGCTGTGCATAAAGCATAACTATGCAGACTTCCATAGTTCTAGAAAATATGTACAAATGCCAACTAACTTGCAGAACAGAGTCTGTTGGCAAAAACAATCTGCTAATTTCCAAGTTGCTTACCCTTTCACATCAATTAATTCCAAAGAGGGAACTGGTAGCAAATGATACTTTGATTTAGCCTGGTCTTGTGGCTGTTCAAGCTACAATCCTGAAAGATCTTATACACACGCCTAACATGAAACCAATAGATAAGTTATTACAAAAGCAGAAGTCAGAACAGAGTCATGCCTGATATTAAGCAAACTGAAAAAAAAAGCACTCATTTTTGCTCTTTGAGTACAATGATTGTGAGAAAATTGTTTTGTCTCTTACCTGAAGTTAAAAAAAATGCGAAGGTAAGCTATGGAAAAGAAAAGGAGAAAGCTGAAAAAAAGCTACTCTCTGAACAAGTTACCAGGTGTATGATGTGCTACTCTTTTTGCAGTAAGTCAACTCACTGGTACTAGCTGACCCTGCTTGGAGCATAGGGGGTTGGGCTAGATGACTTCCAGAAGTCCCTTCCAACCAGTGATTATATGAAATGTATTTTCCAAATCACTGATTTCATTAGTGTATTTTTCACAATAGCTTTACAAAGATACAGTAAAAGTATATCTGCATTGCACATAAATACATAGTTTCTTGGCCATGGACACAGTTGATCTGTTTTCTATCACTGGGCTTTTTAAATTTGTGCAGCTGTCAGTTAATAAGAAAGAAAATGAAGTATAGACAATTTAAAATCCCACATTTCTTCCCTTTGTATTTTAATTAAATGAAGACAGCCTGCTAGAACCTTCCCTTTATTAAAGTGGAATATTTTATCTGTGAAAATCAAACTTTGTTTTTTCATGGATAAAAAAATGCTCCTTGAATTTGTTGGTCCGTGCTGGCTTTGAAAAAATCATTGCTTCCTGAAAATAAGTAGCATGCACTGAAAAAGCAGATGAACTGTGTTCTTTTCTGGGGAAATTTGGAAGCCAGTTGTGTGCAAAGTGGTACCAGGGATTGATTTGGCTCAGTATATTTGTCATTCATCAAGGCACTTAGAGCTAATTAAATGTCTGACATTTTGCAGCTCTTGAGATTATTTTCTGGTATGAATACGTGAGTGTAGGATCAGTAAAATAATTAAGGCAAGCTTTAAAAATCAGATCAGTACTTAGGTCACTCTTTGGTTAGTCATGGGACCACCTCCTCAGCTGCTACAAACTGTTGGATTCCACTGAGTTCACGTGGGTGACAACAGTCTGCAGAAGCAGAGCGTTGAGCCCCCAGGTCTTTTTGTTTAATACAGACACTAACACCATGGATTTGAACAGGCTGTTGTGTTTTTTTTTTTTTTAATTCCAGATGTTTTTGTTTCATTTACTTTGATTTTTCTTGTGAAAAGTGTGCTCTTGTTATTTTGATTTTCTGAAGTTTACATTCGGGTTTTGATTTCAGATTGCACATTTGGATGAAATAAACTGTTTTCTAAGTTTATAGTTGTATAAGAAGTAAAAGAATGACTCTGCCAACATGTTAAAACTAAGAGAAATGTCTTACTCTGACACAGGAACTCTTCAGACATAAGGCAGTACCATTAAAGACAATTTAACTGATTACTGATCTATAGTATCAGTTTTCTCTGTATAAGTAAAATACGGGAGCTGGGTATATAGGGAGCACACTATGAAAAAAGATACTTTTCATCATGAGCTCAATTATTACTAAATAAACTAAGGTTCGTTATTATTGATATGCCTTCTTGTGTGTTTAGAGGTTCAATGACAAAAACTAGCTGTGACATACGTCCTTTTAGAGCTAAATTTACAGCCTGGTTTAAAATTCCAAGCAAAATACTTGTGGAGAAACACTGCACTGTTACACTGTAGAAGATCTTACAAAAGATACATGTTTTGCTTTCTAGCAAAAAATAGGGTACTGAGCCTGCAAATACAATTTTGTTCAAGTTATTTTTACTCTGGCAAATAAAACCATTAAAGGTAATGGAGCTATTTGCATAAGCAAAAAACACTGATGTGGAAAAGAAATTGTAGATTTGCATTTTAAGTTTGTTGTAAGATGCCTATCAAAATCCAAAAGTTCCAGTCCTTGAAGAGTTATGCAAGATACATGAACATATTTTAAGGTGGAGAATATATTCCTATTCCCATTGACACCATTTCTCACAGTTAAACGGTTGTAAAGCATAAGAAAGCTTACTCAGAGTTTTCTTGTTGCTTACTGGATGTTTGTCTTTCACATGACAGAATCTGACAACAAACACAACAAGTTTTCTGGTCCCTCAGGAACTTGTAGTAACAATAAAAACAGCAAACAGTTAAAACTACTGTCTTCAAAGAAGTGCCTTGTGTATTAAATTCTGTAAGAAAGAAGTTGATGTAAATGTTAATTTACCTCATATGTTTACAAAATTGTGACTAAATAAACTTTTTGTACCACGGCATTGTCTCTTTTAGATTAAATTTTCAGGGTTGTGTAGGCGGTCTTTTAAAATACGTGATGGACCAGTTAATCAGTTAGCTCTCTCCCGTTATTCACTGACGCTGCTGCTTCCCTTCCTCACCTGAAGGTGCTCACTGAATTGCATCTGTTGGAAAACTGGATGTTGAAGGTTGAAGCCCGTCTCCATGCAGAACTCCCAGTGGCTTTCAAAGGAAGTTCACGACCCAGAAGACACGTGTGATCAAGAACCACTCTAGCAGGTGCAAGGGGTAGAATGCCTTCCCCTTTGCCTTCCGCCAAATCCGGGTGTCGCCCTTGGCTTTTCTTTTGACACCCGAGTCACTGTTCATCTCATGCTGTGCTGTGTGGTGTTAATAGTGACTCTCATCTTTTCCCCCACTGTTGGCTCACTAGCTTTGATCTATCCATCCAGCTGATGTGTCTTAGGAGACTGCTACCTGGAAACGTGTGAAGGATTTTAGCGCAGGGAAAATGTGTCCTTATTGGGGATAACGCGCAGTACCCACTGCGTTTGAAATTTGCTGATTTGCCCCTTGCAGGCAAAGTTCACAGTTCAGCACATAGAGGTGTAACCCAGTTTTGTACTGAAAATGTACAATGTGCTAAAGGCAAGTTGGTCTAAGTATTGCATAGTCCTGTGAAGAGGCCAAGTCCAGGTTTCCAAGAAGTTTAACTTGTGAAAAGCAGCAATGTGGGCAAGACTAAGTGAGTCTTGCAGAAGTATTAAAATAAATATGAAGGTTTTGTAAAACTTTTCTTTCATATGCGGACCTGGCAGGGCAGGATAGTTTCCATCCTGTAGTACCGAGTGTTTGTCTCTTGTGTTAGTACAGTTGAGTGTATTTTTTTGGTGCCTCCTGTGCTCAGGCAATGGTGTTTCTGCTTTACATGATGTATCCACATGGTAAACTAGATTATTCACTATCTTTGAAGACTGGGCAAGGGTAAAGCAAGGTGACAGGAGTATAATCTTTAGCTTGAACTGGATAGCACTAAGATGATGCTTAGCAGTAATAAGCTAAGGAAGAAAACTAATAAAGTGAGAGGGTAATACCAGCTGTATTGCTAAGGATAACTCACTTGCCTCTGACCAAGAGGACTTTTTGCTACAAATATATGCGGGCGGAATATGTTGGGTACTTTCTGTTTAGATGCATGTTTCATCACGCTTTTCCACAATTTTGTCACTTGAAGAATGGACAGTCAAGAGACTCCCAAGAGAGCTGAGAGCATCAGTGGTGCAGGTGCAGCTGTGTGCTGGGCTCTCCCTCCCTCGGGGTGCAGCCACGCTGCCGTCACCTTGTGTCCACTGCCTCCTGAAGAATTTCTGGCTGGAGTATGAAGTACAGATGTTGCTGCTTGTGATCTCTGAAGGCCTGTGTGATGGTGTGGGTACTTTTTGCTGTCACATTGAGCAAGGCAGCTTACTGTGAGCTTCTGGAGGAAAGGTGAGAGGTGTGCCCCACTCCTCCACAGCTGTGTCAGGGCACAGCGAAGATCCTGATGGTAATGGGAAGAGGTGTGCTGGGGGGGAGCTCTCTGACCTACTCCAGTAAATCTCTGTCCTGTCGTGCTGAAAGCCAAATGAGGAGCATCCCACACACCCCTGTTCTGCTGCTGTTGTCCCCAGGTCACTGGCACAGGAACAATCAGCTGGGCTTTAGCAAGCATTTTTGCTGCAACTGCACAAAGAATGGGATTTAACTAACCTCATCCGTGCTTTCCCACTCTGTAGCAGGAATAGGAATGAAGGCAATACATTGTCTCCCAAGGAGACAGATGTCAGGTAGTCAGGTCTTAATAGGGCTGACATTTTGATCATTTTTGGCAACTGGATGTGCATCAGGTCTAACCGTCTTTGTGTCTATTTTCAGCTGACAATAGAGTAAGCAGATGCTTAGCCAAAATCACAAAACTGAAGAGAGAGCCTTCTCATACAGATGGCCTAGGAAGAATGTGTTATTCTTGGAGTGTCGTAGTCCAGGAAAACAGGGTGTTTGAGGAAATACACATTTTAGCACTTACAGGTATGTGATACTATGCCAGGATTACAGGTAACTTGAAGTAATGTTACTGCATTAATAGAACAGTTGGATTGCACCAGTTGTTCTTCATTGTATAAGTTTTTTTCATTTTTAGAAAGAAATCAGTGGTACATAACAATAAATGTTGTCCTTCGTGGGTAATTACCTCATTTTCTTTTTCTTACAATAGGTGATCCGTGTATCTTTGCGTCACTAGCAGTACTACAGGGTCTATCAGAACTATTTTTAGTATCTAGAAGAGGATCTTTATGTGTGGGCTTTCACCATACCTTGTTTTAAGGGTGACCCTCAGCACTTATGAGTGTCTACAGATATGGTTAAGGTGCCTGGTGCTGCAGAGAGCGAGGCTGAGCAGACTAATACCAAGGTCAGGAAGAGCTGCCGGGACTCACTGTGCTTGTCTGCATCACTAACATTGCCAACACTCCCCTATGTGTAGTAGGTGCCTTTTGTCAGCCAGATCTCTGGCATTTTAGAGGTTGTTTCCTGAGAAAAAAACCAAACAAATGACTATTTGCAGTTCTTCATCCTCATTATTTACTTGTCCCATGAAAGCATGATAAAATATACTAAAATGGCCAGACCTTTGCGTTTCTAAATAGTGTGAAACATAAAGCATTCCTGTGCTATCTAGAGATTAATTTTGAAAATACAAAGAGCTTAACAAGTTCAAACTCTCAGAAAGACAATACACTTCTCTGTGTGATACATTTTTCATGTGTTTGCACAAGATCCACCAAAGTCAGTGAACAGATGGAGTAAAGTGAAATAAAACCTTACCTTGCACATGAGAATATCGGTCAATCCTCAATTAAATGAAAACTTAAAGGGAAGAGCAAACAGCTATCAGCTATCATTTATCTCACTTCCCAGTTCGAGAAGATTAAAC
The DNA here is from genome assembly GCF_018691265.1 of Tyto alba. Classification (NCBI taxonomy): domain Eukaryota; kingdom Metazoa; phylum Chordata; class Aves; order Strigiformes; family Tytonidae; genus Tyto; species Tyto alba. The sequence continues at coordinate 19,360,703 of NW_024881282.1, read as the reverse complement.
TTTCTAAAGATTTTGGCTTTAAGGAATGCTGTGGTTTTCTGAGCAGAGACTAAGGGATAATTATGGTTGAACTATCCAGCCCCGTGGAGGAACTTACTGTTTGCTTTGCACGGCTTATGTAGCGGGGTTTGCTATGTAAATTCTGCACAAAATGCAGCAGTAAGCAGTTGAGGATGGCTTGCTTAAGCAAACTCATTCATGTTTTGATTATGGATACTCTGAGGGGAAAGTACCTTCTTCATTACGAACAGTGGAAGACAAGGAAACTCAGAGTCATTATGTTAAGAGTAGGTACATTTCAGTTCTCTGTTGAGGTATTCAGTGATGAATTACATCAGGTGGCTTAAACAGAGGTAGCTTTCATACCCTCATGCACCATTCCTCCTTTCTGTCTCTGCTCTCTAAGAGGGATTTAACTCTTTATTGTGGCTTCTGTGTTTTAGACTGCCAGTACACCCTTTAGGTCCTGGTCCATGTCTCTAAATAGTCCTGTGGCTGAAATTTGAATACAGTAAAATCAACAAAATCAGACAACTGAATGAGCAGTCAGGACTGACAGCATCAGTTAAACTTATATATTAACCACATTTAAGGATGACTGTCATATATAGCTGTCATATATGCTGAATGTGATTTCTCCTAATTTATTTATGACCATGAAGTTCTACCTGTCACTGTCACATGTAACAGAAGGGCTCACATACAGTTTGCTCAAACTAAACATTAATCTTTTGTAAACCACACCAACTATTTTCTTGAGAAGACAGTCACCGTTGTCATGACCTAGACAGAACTGAGAAAAACCTGCAGCAAAGCCAGCCTGGCTGGGGTACCAGAAACAGAAACATACATGGCTGACTCTGGCTTTTCAGCATCCTGGAGTTTTTTAAACTCTGCCCAGTTAAAGCAGTAAAGCCCAATGTTCTGAGAGTGAAATTCTTGGCCAAGAGTCTACAAAATAATGCCCACATTTACATTTGCCTGCGAATGCAGCTGTACTTGTGACTGCAGTGGTCTGGGATTTTGCAGCACTGGAGAAGGATGCAGTCTGCACCAGCTTTTTGTGGTGGCCTGCATTAGAATTACAAGTCTAACTTTTGGGATGTATTTTTAAAAGCTCTGGCCTTCACTGTTTACACAAGTGGACTTCTTTCTCAGCCTATCTGTGGCTGTAGGTAATGTTGTGAGTGCCGACCTGTTGGCCACCTCCATGCCATTCTCCTTGCAGCAACCAAAGTCAGTCCTTCAGTGCAGCTCAGTGGCACAGGCTGCTCCTGATTCATTCAACTTATGTGGCTTAATTAAGGCTCAGAACTTACTTAAGACTAGGAAGAAATTATTGTCTTTCTGTGTAAGATAAAATCATAAAATGTGCTTCAGTGATTCTTACATTTTCTGTCATTTCCCAGCTATAGAAACCCAAATGTCCAGAGGTCCCAGTTAGCACAGTCCTCTGCAGTGTGCTGCAACCGCAGCTTCTGGCCACAGCATACCCAGAATTTCTTCAAAGGAAAAATATCTGATCAGTCCCAACACCACTAGAGATTTCATAGAGTTTTGATCCTCTAGGGTTGAAAAATAACAAGCAAGATTGCTGCCCACTCATCATGCTGTTTTTATCAAATAGGATCAAAAAGAGTCCCTGTTTGTCATTAATGGGTTTATAGAACAACTAAAAGAGCAAGCAGATCTTTCCAAGCCTGTAAAAAAACATGTACCAATATGTCTATTCCTGTAGAAATAGTAGTTTGTTCGAACAAGTGCATTTTGAACTGTGAGAAACCTTTGTACACTGCACAACTCAGTGAGTTTTCTTTCATTTGGAGCTGAAGTTTCTGGATGATGTGAACGGAGGCAAGCTCGAGACAAAACCAGTTGTGAGAAGACAACTGGAGGCAAACTCCATTCATATTTTAGGGCTACAGAACTAGATATTAGAGCTATGACCATTTTTAAATTTTCTCTTTTGCATTTAAAAGAAAAGCCTAAATGTAAAAAGATCGCTAATAGTTGAATTTTCACCACTGTCCTCAACAGGGAGTGAATTGTTAGTGAGGAACGGAATGACCCGTAGGCTTGTTGCTGACAGTCAGTTTCCCTCAGCTGGCTTTGTTCTGCCACCCGTTACTTTTTAAAAGCTTCTCTCTCTCACAGAAAGTTTATAGGCCTTAGAAAAATGCTTTCAGGCAGGGGACTGTCCCTGCTTCTGTTAGCCTGATTTGTGAAATAAGAATTCATCACCGCAAAATGATAGCTGCAACTAAGGTCAGCTGACATTCAGAATTTCTATTTACCAAGGGATCCTGAGATTTCAAATCAGAATGCAATACATATTCACATATTCTTAATGAAACCAAGCCTAAGATATTTCCTCTAAAATATTTTACATTAGAGAAACACCCAGATGATAATTTTGGAAGCAAAGGTCATTCTGAAATTTAGTTATTCTTCTATTTGATAGTATTTTAAAATTATCTTGAAACATGTGAAGGATAGCTGTGTATCATGCAGCATCAAGCCAAACAAAGTGGAGGTGGTGATGATGAGGTGGATTCTGAGCTCCTCACTTTAGGCACCTAAATTCCATGTATAGTTGTGTTTTAGACACCTAGTTGTTATTTTGAATCCTATTCCTTCATCCTCGCTTTCAAAGCTTTCATACCCAGAATGCCAAAGCGACATCTCTGTATCTGATCCAGATGGGAAAATAATCCTATTGCTGCCCCATAAAATGGAAAGAGTATGGAGTGCTTGCCACCCATGTGTAATGGAAAAGCTTAAATGTATTTGCTTAGATGTTGAAATATGTTGCAGCTAAAGCTGTGACCTAACTTTCTAACAAAGTTTTGTGTATTGCTCTAAATTCCTTTTCCCTACAGCTGCTATAGCAAGTCATGCATGCCACTAAAATGTGCATTACAAGTTTTTTGGTGTATAGGAGAAGTGCAATGATCTGCATGTAATTTGGACAGCCGTCTTTATTTTCAGCTGAAAGAATTCTCTCAGTTGCAACAACGTAAATCCGGTATAACTCCATCACACTGGTGTAACACAGATAAGACTTTCTTTGTGTTTAAATGACTGCAGTGGACAAGATTAATTGCAGAAAGAATAGTTCTTTTTTAAAGAAAGATCTGCAAGTTTAGTACATAATGGGCCAAATTAATCTCCTCTGTAAGTACATTGATTTCAGTGGTGTTGCAGCAGGAATGAATTTAGCCCGAAGCAACTTTACAATAACTCATATATAAGCATGCACAACTAAATGTATTACACTTTAAACAAACTCAGCATTGTCTGGAGCACAGTTGGTCTGCTAAACCTCTGAAGCTAGGAAATAGCCATTGTGTGTTGAGTTTGTTTAGACAGTACCATTTTTGTTCAATTGGCTACATCCACGGTATTTTAGCGACAGCAGAAATGTTCCCTCTAGATACAAAGTGACATTATAGCTGTCCTACACCATTTTTATTCTAGGATGTGTATGCCTTAACTCTTTTGTGCACTTCAAAATAAAACTGTAACCAAACATTGAGAAATAGTTTCACAGACTTGTTTCACTAATTCTGAAATGTTTGATCTTGACAGAGTTACGCTTTTAATTCAAAAGGGTTTGAAATACTCTTACAAAATAGACCTCATAATTAATAGGAGTCAAATAGTGTAAAGACTAAACCAATTCAGATCCAGAAAGAATTAACTCAGCTTTAGATAAATTAATGTAACATTAATTTTCACTGGTTTCAGGCTTGATTTCTGTATAGTTTTGGGGTAAAAATGTTATAAATGATACCAGCCATTGCTACACCTGATGAGTCCTTCAGCCTACAGTGAGTGTGGTTCTTTTGGAGAGCATTGTCTGTTCACACTCCACCAGAGGAACACATGGGCTGCATGTTTTAGGCTGTCAGAGTGGCATAAATGCATTTTGCTTCTTCATGTTTTTGTGTAAGGAGAGGAGGTAAAACGTATCATAGAATCACAGAAATGCTGGCTGAAGGATGCCTCTGCAGATCTCTAATCCAACTTCCTGCTCAAAGTGGGACTATGCCCAAAACTAGATCTAGTCAGCCAGGTCTCTGCCTAGACAAGTCTTGAATACCTCCAAGGATGGTGATCCCACAAGCACTGTCCTGTGTAGTTTCCTTAATGTCCACTCGGAACGTCCCAAGCCACAGCCTCTGGCTGTTGCCAGTTTTTACAGTATCATCTGCCGTGACCAAGAAGAGTTTGGCTTTATTGTGTTTTTATCTCCCTTACAAATAGTTTTAGGCTCCTACTGCATCCACCCTTAGCCTTTTCTTCACCAGACTAAATAATCCCATCTCCCATAGTCTCTCTTTGGGGCTCCAGGCCCCTGACCATCTTGACTGACCATCTTGAGGACCATCATGAAACTGGACACAGTACTCCAGGTGTGGCCTTGTTGGTGCTGAGTAAAATCAAGCAAGTTTCTCTCCTTTTCCTCCTTAAGAAGATGATTCCCAGGACAGCCACAGTGTGACAGTGAGCATTCAGAGAGATAGGCAGTTAACTCTCTGATGGGATAGGAGTGAGATTTCTCATTCGCAGGTAGATTTGCAGTAGCGCTTTAAAAAAACTTTAACAGCAAGAAGAGATCAAACACAAGTGAACCCAGAAGAGAGTAAACTGAAAGCATTACAAAGTATATGCTGGAAGAACCAGGCAACAAATACTCCTGTGCAAGACCAAGTTAATTTTTATAGATGTATTAGTATCACAGCTAGAGCCAAATTTGAACCTATATGGGCTATTCCTACTAAGAATATTTGCACTTCAAAGAATTCAATCTTCTATGCTGTGCACTGTCTACTTTCTTGAGTTGTCTATAAAATATCCTGTATCTCCTCTTGGGTTTATTGACTGTGTGTGGTGGTCAAATACCCAGTTGTTATCTCATCAGATACAGAGATTCAGATTTGGACGAAGAGCTGACTATGGTGATGTGAGGTCAAGTCCAGACCCAGCGATTCTACTTTTGGCTTGATGGGGTGGGAACAGAGGAGGTAGCTGAGGAGGTTTCAGCAGGCTAAGGGTGATTTCCACTTTTTCTTAGTTGGCCACTCTAGGAAGAGAAAAGGAATGCTTAGTGCTTTGGATATTTATAGGGTTTCCTACATCAACGTGTTTTATAAATAACTAGAGAGCTCAGGGCAGCTTTCAATAACAGAGAGAAAGGAAGTTTAGCCTTTCTCAGAGTTTATAAAGCTACTGCTTGTGATGTTTTTCCTATGATTAGAGCTCCAGTCACAGTGTCTGTGGTTCAGCAGAGCTGTCCAGTCAACTTGCTCTCGCACCTTTTTTTTTAAAAAAAAAATAAAAAACAACGTTCAGGTCCTTTTCAGCACCCTGAGACAACCTTGCCCAAGGGGCAGTCTCATCTTTGCAATGTCAGGCAATATTGTCTTGCAATTTTCAATCCTGCTTGCAGCGAGGTTAATGGCCTCACTGAACTGACACGTTTGAACTGAGCTGCATCCAGCCTCTGACACGTCTGTGGCTTGGCAGACTTCCCCCTGTACAGCTGCTGTGACAGCCTGCAGTTTAGGCAGGAATCAAAGTGATAATGATTCCTGGGAGTTCTCAGCAATATTCTCCCATACATTTGGAGCCTGGCTGGTCAGTGGCCAGGGTTCGCTAAAGAGGGTTGGTACTTTGGGAATACTCTCTTCAGTGGAAAGAATCCCACTGTCAGGGACAGAGACAATGTGCCATAGAGCTTGGGGGACTTCTCTTAGTGACTGCAGTTTCTAGTCAGGTAGAAATCCATTAAGGAGTCCAGCCAGGAGATCTCTTGCTGCCCAGAGATCCTGGGAAGCTCTGGTATTGCCAGACATGGGAGTCAGGGTTAGTTGGTTGTTCACCTAAGGAAATGTCAGAGCCTCCTGGAGACTGGGTTTATGGACTCTTTTTAGCATTGGTGCTGGCTCAGGTGCAGGCATTGACAGTCCAGGCATTGAGGCCACTGGGCAAGCACAGTGTCCTCGATGTGTAAGGAGAATGAGAGATCCTGGGGTGACAGGCACTGTGACTGGCATGGCAGAGCACTGCCAATCCTTTTTCCCTTAATGTCTTTACTCCTTGGCAACCTGGAGTGAGATGTAAAACCCTGTCCCCATCACAAGCAGCTCCTGTCAGCACTGTGGCTGAGGGACCTCTTACCTCTCATGCTGAGGGCAGGCCAGGAGATAGCAGGGACTATCTCCATGACAGGTCTCAGGTAGATGCCAGCAGAAGTAGGGAGGCTCTATTGCGGAGAGTGTACAATCTGGTGGCAGTGATCAGGACACGTGTTTTGAACAGCATGGCCAAAGAGTGATGGCCTCCTCCTGATCCTGTGTTTGGCACTGTATTGGTTTCTATTGATACTGTGCTTCTGGAGGTGTCCTGGAAACCAAATTCTGGAGGTCAGCATTTTGTTGGCACTGGTGTCTGCACAGTGCCTTTCTGCTCTATAGTTCTTTGTGAAAAGCCTGACGTGGAGTGCAAAGAGGTGATATTTGAACCACCATGATGAGTATTAGGGAGGAAAACTCACCTAAGGAGGAGAGGGAGGATATCAAATGTTGGCTGAAACCAACTTCCAGAAGGACTGGAGTCCAGTGTGTTGCTGAAAAGTACCTCATCCCCAATTAGGGAATTTGTAGGTAGTGCCTGGAGCACTGACAGTGGGAGCTATATTGATATAGATGTGGGACCTATATAAGTGCTTAAGAATTCATTATTAAAGGTAATGTTCAGAAAAAGGGAGCTTATTTCTCAGTCTTGGCCTCTAAATTAATCAATTCTAAATTTAACCAGACCACGTGCCATACAGGTGATCCTCATTTTCATATTGGCACAAGAACTTTTTAATGGCAGTATTGCTTGCTGCAGTGCAGAGGGGACCTTACTGTTTTGTTTTTCCTAAAACTTGACATTGTGTCATGTGTTAAGAGATTAAAAATAAGGCTCTAAGAGAAGCAACCAGTACTGGAGCTGGACTGAGATTCTGGGTGAAGCTGCTGGGGAGCCCTTGGAGGATCACATTGGAGGATGTTCCCAGCCCACTCAGACCCTCCAGCGGCAGAGGTCATTGCCTCCTGGCTGCCTGAGAACAGCTGAAAATGTCACACTGACAGAGTTATTTAGAAACCTTATCTAGGCTATTTTCTTGGACTCTTGTTGTAACTCTGGGCTTCTTTCTCCTCCCTTTCCTGTCCACACGTGCTCTTACAGTCCCATCCTTTTACAATTCCTTCCTCACCTTCTGCTTTTCTACCTTCACTTTAACAGCACAGAACCAGTCCTAGATCCCCATCCTCTATTTATGGTGGCAACCACCATAGCTGTTCCCCTGTTTCTGTCCTTTCCATCTGATGCTCACCTTCACTATTTTTGTGATGTGTCCGTCTCTTCCCTCCCTTCTCCTGCTGCCTCTGGAACACCCATTTCATCTCTAAAAATGTCACTGCCAGCTGCAACATTCCCCTGTGCTGCTCTTTGCAAGTCCTCATTCTTCCAGATAAACACCTCATCTTTCCATGAGTCTTTTGGCTCACTTCTCAAACTATCCTTTCATCAGACTTCTTTTTTTCACAAAGGGTCTTACCGATCCCTGCAGAATATAGCTGAACTTCCCCCATTCCCCAGCTCACATTCCTCCTTCCCCTACTACTCAATGGCTGCCAGAGATATAGTATATCTTCTGCTCTCTCCTTCTAGTAACTCCATTTGCCCAAATGGTCCTCTATCCTCTCTTACTCAATTTCCTTTTCTTCCTCACACCCACTCCATCTCAGCCCATTCTTCTTTCTTACTCTGCCTATCCTCCAGCATTCCCCCACAGAACAGGCTTCAGTACATTCCAGCCTATAAGAAAAAAGAAAATCTTTGGGTCTCCAGCTGGATGTCTGTCACCCACTTTCCTGTATCTTGAAGTTCAATCACCATAGTTCAGGATTTGTGCCCGTAATTCCTTTTTTTTCTATTTCTAGTCTTTCCTCCCTCCACTCTGTCTTCCCTCCCTGCTGCTAACTCACCACACACACCAAACTGCTTTTAATGCCTTCTGCCTGGCCAAAGCTCAGAGTTGGTGCTTCACAGTTACACTCTTCAGGTCCTCAGGAGCCATGCTCTTGAAATTTTGTCTTTCTTTCCTTCTTTCTGAAGTTCTTTTGTCTTCTCCTTATCCTCTGCTTACCTCGCTAATCAGCCTTCTATGTGTCCTTTCAAGGAGTCAACCAATTTCTCTTGCAACTCTGTAGGAGCTTCATGGGTCCCCATTTTCTTAGTGTCCCACTCTTCTTTTCACAGATCATGGGTTTTGGGGGAACTTCTTACAAACTAAACTATCATCTCCTTGAGGCTATCACATATTCCCAGAGGAATTTCCAACCTAAATCCTCAGTCTGTCAGATACATAATTTTGAAGATGAACATCAGTTCCAGCTAGCATATCCAAAAGACAGTCTATGACCATCACTTCCAAACATTTAAAAATACTAAACGCTATCATCCAGTTGGTCACTTACGGGCGTTATCTAGGTGTCATTTTCTATAGAAACTTTTCTATACATACTTACAGCTGGGCCCTGCCTACACCATGGGCCCTGCCTATGCTGTGGGTAATGTAAGGACTGGTAAGGGTCTTGCAAGAGATTTTTTCTAATATATGACCTGTGTGGAGTGGCATTGTGTTAGCGGTGATCCCCTAAGCTTCCTGTGCCAGCTTGCAGGATATTGTTACTGGTGCTACCCCTGTGCTCAGAGTCTGCTTGAGCTTGGCTTTCTGCAGCTTCCATCGTTGAGCCATGTCATGTCCTGGCATCAGCCCGTCCACGTCCTCTGAAGTCCTGGGCACCTCCCCAGTCACTGTCAGACAGCACATGGAGCAAACTAACCACCTGGGGAGGAGGGAACCAAATCACAGGAGTATCTTACCAGAGCTGGTCTTCTCAAGACCTTGGGGGCCCTCGGTGGGACATACCTACGCTTCAAAAAGGACTCTGGAGGTATCTCTACCTATGCCAGGTGTTGGTGCCTATACATTATAATCATCATAGCTACCTGACATGCAGGAATACTGTTATCAGTATCAGCCCTGTAACAAAGGTTAAGAAACAACTTCTGATGACCGAGTTGCCAAAAATTAGACTGTGAAGGCCCAGCAAGGGGATTTTAGGATAATGAGGCTTTCCGGGTTCTAGTGAAAGTCAGCGTTAATTTCTGGCTCTGAATCATCTCCAGCTTCTTTAAATCCCTGCTTTTAAATCTGCTCATTGACACCTAAATATGAGTTACTTACAAAATTGAGAGACCAGTTTCACTTAGAACCAGATGCTACTCAGCCTTTCACTAAAAGTAGCCCTTGTGTAAATGTGTTTACATATTGATTTAGCTTAACGCTACTGTGAACCTTCCTTAGCCTAATTATAAGCAGAGTTTCATAGGTGTTTTCTTGAGATACACTTAAAATGTATCTTTAAAGAGCTTAAAACAGTCTTAGAAGATGCAAACTTGAAAGGTGCTTGTGTTGCACTCTACAAGGTCAGTCATGGAAAAATGAAGCAGGCACATGCATATTAAATATCTCACAGATAAATACACATCATAAAGAGATCCAGATGTATAAATCTGCTTGGTTCTGGGATAGCTTCCAAGGACAGAGAGCTCTGCCTGTGAAAATAATATAGTTTTTCCTGATAGGTTGGCTAGTATCACCCATACACGTCAGTCTGAAAGTGTATTTTGCCTTCTTTGTGGCTCAGAAATATTATTTGCCTGAATGAAATGTTCAATCAAGCACTGAGTCCTTGAGTTGACTCTTGTTGTGGTTCTGGTCCCCAAGTTATTTCATTTAATGCTCTCAGGCATCTCTGCACTCTGCTGCAGCCAACAGTGTTGACACATCCCCACACACTGGAATCTGCTCACTTCAGGATGCTTATCTGCCTGCAGCAGGAGCCCAGTTGCACTGAGACCCTGTGCAACAGTTTTTCTGGACAGATTTTCTGCTAACTGTATGGTGGATCTTTCTGCATTTTCCCTCCAGAGATGCCGATTATGGAGCAGGTCAGTGAGTATCTTACTGCCTCCCTGGACCAAAAAGGGCAGGCTTGCAGAATACATCCATGCTTGACTTCTAAATATTTTGTTCTAGAAAAATAACAAACGACTATCTGTGTTGCTTATGTTTAGTTTAACTGTTTCCAGCTACTGGCCAAGAACTTTTGGCTGCAGAGAGTCCCAGCCGGGCTCCTCACCAGGACTGTTCCTCTTTGACGTTGCGGAGTCCTTTGTTGCGCATCATCACCAGCACTTGGCTAGTTAGCTAGTCTTTTGGCTAGCAATGGTCAACTGAATTTTTCAAGCTCTGCTTTTCAGGCTAAGATGCCTAACTTTTGCATGTAATAAACTAAGATAAAATTCTGTCTATCTGTCAAAGCTGCAATTAGTTGACTGTCCTTACATATGCACCAAACGTGGATAACTCTGAAGAGGAGAGCTAAAGAGTTAAACCTAAAAGGTAGAGTAGTCACCAAGCAACTATTTTCCCTTCTGTATACAATGCTGTGTTATCATTGTGCTGCTCAGAGATAGGCATGAATGACACAGTGAAGTGGGGCTGGGAAGCGTAATCAGCTTCATGTCCCTTACTCCTGCAAGCTTGGCTGGTCTGTTTAGAAGAATAACTGCAAAGTACAGGACACCAAGCCAGAAAAGCATGTTCTGAGTATCAAAAATCCAACTGATCTGTTGACTTCAGTGAGCATTTTTCTGTATCTCTGAGTTCATATCAGAAAGGTGAGGAATTGTGAACCGTCTGTGTATGTCAGCCTGGTATTTCTGAGAAGGGCTAACTGGCTGGTGTAACCTTTTCTAAACATGACCTCCTGCCAAGACTGGATTCACACAGTAGGCAAGCTTTGGCACTCACTGTCCTTCTTAAGAACTAAGTGTAGTAGCTTACTTTTATACTGACTCTTCTCCAAAATAATCCCTCAGTATTTCAGTGCATTCTCTTTATGCTCAGTGTTAATCCAACAGCTATGAAGCCTCACTTCGCTTAGCAATGCCTTTGCCTTAACCTTGAGAAAGTTCTGTCACTGCCCAATACCTCCCTTTCCCCATCTGCAAAAGGGGGCCATGACTTCGATCTGCTTTTGGCAGTGCTTTCATATCTGCAGATGAGAAGCTTTATGTTGTACAGAGATACTTTCAGCCACTATAAAGGAGGCAAATTTTTAAGAACAGACTGTGGTAATTTGTATAAGCTTTTGTTTATATGCAAATATACAGTAATATTTAAAATTCAGCAAGTGTGATTTAGAAAATTGTATATGATGGGCAAAATACAAGTCTTGCAGAAAACAACCTATGCAAATTATTTATTTCTAATCATAGCACCATTGATTTGGTATATCACTTCATCCCTTACTTCAGCTCTAAAAATCCCTGCCATGTTTCAATAGCTTCGCTAACTAGCTAAGGACATTTCAAAGTCTCCCATATAGTTCCGTGACAATTACCATAGTCATCTTTCATCTGAATTATGTGCCAACAAGTCCCTAAAATACAAGCCACAGTAATTTTAGAGGGAAGCCCAAAACTGAGGAAGAATTGGAAGACCTGCCATGAGCAATGGATGTTCAGTGTAACATGGAAGGCATGGACACATGGCTGATGGGGATGTAAACAGTGTCACGTGGGGAAATGAGCTGAAAGAGGCAAACTGTGTACATCTCCAGCCTCTTTTTGTCCACCATGAGAAGGCAACTGGTTATTTGTGTTAACTGATTTTTCATGCGCTGGAAAACAATAAGAAAATTCCTACATTTTGAAACATTACATATTATGGGATCCACCAATCAGTGAGATTTTATTTTCAAGGAAGCCCCATGCCTGTGCTTAAAACCAAGGGCAATGTCTTCATGAAACTGGGACAACTAATGGAGGCAAAAGGAGCTTATGGTCGTGTCTTGGGAAGCTACTGCTGAAAGTATATTGTGGAATCAAGACAAGGATTTTTATAATGCCATGTCCTGGGTTGAGTGAGTGGTGGAGTTTTTTGGTGGCAGGGGAGGGGGCTATCGGGGCGGCCCCCTGTGAGAAGCTTCTCGAAGCTCCCCCAGCTCCACGTCAGCTCCACTTCTGTTTGGGAAATTGAGCCAATCGGCTGCGCCTCTGCGATAACGTATTTAAGAAGGGACGTGGTGACGGGCAGTGGGACTTGTGAGGAGGAGTTGCTGCAGCTGCATGAACACCAAGGTCAGTGGAGGAACGGAGGAAGAAAGGAGGGGGGAGGTGTGCTGGAGCAGAGACCCCCCTGTATCCTGTGGGGAGACGGCAGGGCGGCCCCTCCTGCCACCCATGAAGATCTACAGTGGAGCAGACATTGATTTACAGCCTGTTGTTCCTGCTCGGATGATCAAGGTTCTGTGCCCGAAGAAGGCCGGGGTCTCATGGAAAAAGGTAGCCCCAATGCTGTAATTCAGTGCTGGGAGGATTGCAGCATGCGGGGGAGTCCCACGCCGGAGCAGCTCGGGAAGGGCTGCAGCCGTGGGAGAGAATCCAGTCAGAGGAAGTTAGTGACCCATGACGGAGCAGTGTGGGGAACGCTGCGGCCCGTGGGAGGAATTCAAGTCAGAGAAAGTTTGTGGAGGACTGTCTCCTGTGAGAGGGGGACCACGATGGATCAGGGGGTAACAAGTTTTGGACACTCCCCTCACCGAAGATGAAGGAAGAAGCAGCACTGCCTGCACCCCCCATTCCCTGCCCCTGCGCCACTGGGGGAGGAGGTAGAGATATCGGGAGCAGAGCTGAGCCCGGGAAGAAGGGAGGGGTGGGGGGAAGGTGTTCTCAAGATGTGGCAATGCTTCTCACTGTCCTACTCTGTTATGTGTTGTTAGTGTCTGTAATAAATGTATGTTCTTTTTTTCTTCCCCTAACGAGTCTGCCTTTTGCTCATGATCATAAAAGGGGGATTTTCCCCCATCCCAGTCCTATCTTGAACCCCAAGCCTGGCTCTCTGTCCCTTCTCATTGCCGGAGGGGAAGGGAGAGAGAGGTGCTGCCTTGTGGTTGGCTGTCAATCAGGCCTAAACCACGACATGCCATTTTATTGATTCTGTATTCCTGGGTTGTCTTTTAGGTGCTACTAATTCTTCTGCCCCAGAATCTTTCAATGGAAAACATTTACCTATGGTTGGTTTCAGAAGGCAATTACAGATGGCAGTCTGTTCTTTGGAGGATCTCAGAAGTGGAGATCAAGTTTTTTGAAGTAGGGTTGGACACGAACTAGACCTTGAACAAGATGGCACTGGGACTGGCAGGGCTGGGAGGAGCCTCTGGGATTTGGATGTGACTCCATCCAGCTTGCAGCAACAGAAACGGTGCCCAGCTGTTCGTCTCCCCACTCCTGTGCAGACGTTGACACACTGAAAGCCACTGTCACAAGAGACAACTTGCTGACAGTGCCAGTGATGAGGTCAAGCACTGAAAGTGCACCAGCACTCAGTCCTTCACTCGTTCTCCTCTGTTATGCCAGCACTTGAGATCCCAGCTGGATGTACTCTGGACTAGTGTGGATGGAAGAGGGTGCTTTTGAAGAAGAGGACTTCAGCATCATCAAATTGCTGTTCTCCATAGACTTTCAGCTTTGACAGAAAACTTGAGGGAAAATGATTAACACACAGAGAAAGCTGAAATGCTTTCAGCATCTTGCTAGGAAATTAAATTGACGTTGGATTCAGATGGTAAAACATCACATTTCCTTTGATGCTGTGCCACACAGAGGGGATTGGAGATTAGTTCTTCCAAAATAAACTATCAGTAGATGCTGCACAGATATGACATTGGTGTGCTGCAGCTACAGGCCAATGTTAAAGGTAAAATACTAGAATACAAGGAGATGCTGAGAGATGCAAGGATGGATGATGCAAAGACTGAGAGATGCAAAGATACTGAGAGATACAATGATGAGAGATGTAAAGACAAAACCACTGACAAGTTGGATGTCAGCACATGAGGTTTGGAGGTTATGTGGTGGCTACTGCCCAGAAAAGCAGCTGTTGCTTTCAGCTTTATTTTGAGAGAAAATGAAAAATTACTTGAGATAAAAAGTAGGATGCTGTATCATTTTATCATTTACATACTTTAATTTCATTTAACGTTATTGTGTTTACTGACATTGGCCTCAAGCAGGTAGCAAAATAAATGTCTAAAACTGGTAGAGGCAAAGCAGACAATATCATTAGGGCAATTAGCTCAGGCTGCCCTGGCACTTTGATCTGATTTACCTGAACATCAATGCCACCATCTTTTTTGTTCATAGACCTTACACAGGGTATTTGCTTCCAGGAAGATACTCTAAGATGGAACAAGTTATTGCTGTCTTAGACACACACAATAAATACAAACAAAAGAAAACCACAATCCCTTATAGTTTTTGATAAAATAAACCTGGTTAACTTTTCCTAAACTGTTGGTATTTTTCAATTTCTCAGTAGTTTGTTGTTTTTTGGGTTTTTTGTTTTTTTTTTTTTCTTTTTTAAATACATTCTATAATGACAGTCCCCAAACAAACTCCTAAATTCCTTTTGCTTGAAAAAACATATGAGGCCATACACAGCTATTGTAGGGGTTTTGTGTCTCTATCCCACACCAGCCTGGATGGAAGCATGTTAGTCACTTCAGCAGTGCCCGTTCAGAAAATGATGACCCCTGTGGTCAGAAATGAAGCAACTACACCTCCAGCCCTGCCATGCTCAACGTTTTCAATTTAATCATCTCCATAACTTTTGCAGTTTTACTGATCCATCCTCTCCGAGATCATATAGTAGATACCACTAAATCTGCTTTGTCAGGAATAGAAAAACTAGAGAAAAAAGGTCATTTGCTAGTATTTGCTCTTGTATTAAATTTGCTAGAAATTTAATTTGTATAAATGCCCTAATATTTTACAGAACTAACAGAGATTCAACATGGCAAACCCCGATGTGATGAAAAATTCCTGCTCTTGAGCCTCCTTTCATAAACTGTCTGCATAAGAACTGTGTGTTTGAAAATCCAGGTGTCTGCAAGATCTTTCTAAAATGATATTCCCACAATAGGATGCTCCCTTATGGGAAGTTTCAAAATGGGATATAACCATGAGGAAGGCATATATGGTGAACACTGTCCCAGAAGTGCATGTTGAACAGCGGGGTTGGCAGACATTGGTGAATTAACTTTAAAATGGAAAATAACTTTCCAGTTTATGGGTTTGATTCAGAAGTCTTGAAGGCTTCCTCACATTTCTAGTCTTGGGACCAAACTGAAAGATTATATCCTAAAAAAATAAAACTGCTTTTAAAATACAGCCAAATGATATATTTCCACACTCTGAATTTTACTTCTGTTATCTCTATTCTGATGCTTTATATTTGTTCATATTGTCAATAAAATAAAGAATTATTCTGAATTTCAGAAGGATCTACCTGCTGGAGATCTGAACAAGCTTTCCTTTTATGGGAAAAGTAGTTAATTGTGTCTAGTTTTGATCCTACCTGACTTTTCTTTGTCCAGAAACCAGAAGTCTGTGTTGTTCATCTTTTCATGCCTCAGAAATATAGTCATGAATCTACCTGATATGTAAGGTTCTGTATGCCTGTAGTCCCACATGGGCTGCATAGAGTTCTCTTCTCAGAAAATGGCAAGGAACAATAGCTCCTTTCCTGGAAGCTTTGCTCTTCTCTCCCTACAAAGCTGATAACCGCTGCTATGACTTCTGAAGGGTTCAGTCAGAAGTCCAAGGACACTTGACAGTAAAGCCCAGAGCAGTTCATCAAAAGCAGAGGATGCCCGGACTGGGTAATGGCAATTTGCTTTCTAAAGACCCAGCTACAATAGATAAGCCTATCTTAGAGCACAAACATATAAAAGGTTAGTTCTCAAGTCACATCTCTTACTCCTGCACACCATTTTCCCATGTGAAAGAGCAGAACACATCTCATCCAGCACCAGTTGCCCAAGTGCTGCACAGCTGATCCATCCCCGTCCCATTCAAACAGCTCATCCAGTAGGCAATGGGGAGACAGTGGTATTTCCAGACAGCAATTTGCCCCTCAGTCCTCTGATCCTCCAGTGCACCACAGTCTCTTTATTTCTCCCATGTTTTCCTCTGGCAAGTGCCTTCCTAAAGCAGGGCAGAGGTGTCAGGGATGCCCCAGGGCTGGTGAGCCATGAGCAGGAAACCCTCTAGGCTCCCACCATAAGAGTATGGGACCTCAGTGTCTATTAGGAGAACTAAAACACTTTTCTGAGCAGTCCTTTTCTAAGGGCATATTTGTCTAATAAATAATTCAATTTTCCGATGTGCTTGTTTGCTTATTGTCATACAGAGACCACAGTTTTAGTGCTTTTCTTTAGTTATGAGGCTTTACAGGCATCCTTCCTGCCATTTAAGCTGTTCTTACTGCTTTTGTTAATTGTTGTTTTATGAAGGTCAGAAGTTGAAAAGACACTGGTATCCCATAATGTCCACACCCAGTGTCAGCAGAATACAGCTGCCAAGAGCAAACCAGCTGGATGTGGACGCCATGGTCACTGTGTGGACATACTTGTGAAGTTATCTGCAGAGCAATGAGAGGTTTTTCTCTGAGAAGAACATGTGAGAAGGTGCCAATGCTGAATAATCAAGCCAGGCCTTTCTGGTTTCCTAGGGATTATCTGGGTTTTTAAACTTCTACTCACATGAAAAACATAATTCTTTCTCTTGAGGAAGTAACAAGGATAAATAGCCAGGTGTCCTCTGACATTTCTCTTCCTCCAGCTCCAGAGAGCAACACCTTGCCTTGACCATTAATTCACTTGGGAGCTCTGAAGGAAGACAATGTGATATGTTGATTACCCAATGGAGACCAAACTGTTGTACTCTGAATGGACTTCAAGTTGCTTAGGGATTTTTTTGTATTGCTGACGACTGGTCCTTCTAATGCTGTGCTGCAATCCCAGCCTGAAGTGTTTCCAGCATGCTTTTCTTCAACTTTGTATTTTCAAACATGAAAATTTTCCATGTTGATCATTTAGATGGGGCACTGTATTGCAGAGTTCCAGCAGTATTGTGTTTAGCTCAGCAGTAAATCATGCAGCTCCAGGATATGGGAAACCATGGACGTGATTTCTGATAACACACAGTAGTATTCCTTTTTTGTCGACTTTAATTTCCCTTTCCTTCTAGCAGAGCTGTGTGAAAAAGTTTCTGCTCCAAACGCCACACTTTGAACTCCTGTTGCTGTCGTCACTATAAGTGAGACAGAAATCAATCAAGCAGAGAAAGTACTGTGGGCACAACAATCAGCAGCCACTTTCTTCATCTCACCTACACTTTTTGCAGACTTGTCCCTCAAATGCAGAAGACTGTCATGCTCTTGCTAGGTATTTAGAGACTGAAATAATAGTAGAAAGGGGATCACATTAAGAAAAAAACTGTATGAAAAAGGCAAGTGGTACATAACTGACATGTGAATCATATTTCCTGGCTGCAGTCACCTGAATCTCAGGGCTGGAGAAAATTATTTTCTGCTGTGCAGCCAGGTCCATGTCCATCTTCTCCAGTAACTCCTGTTTCCCCACGGACAGCAGCACTTCCCTGTCTCTAGTGAAGAGCGTATTTGCTTTGGATTTCAAAGATTTCATGTACTAACCTGATGTAATGATTTCCCGTGTGAATTTTGGCACATATGTGAATGTTAATGAGGTATAAACTTTGTAAATGTACATTTAAAAGAATCTGATTGTAGTCAGCATAAGAGACATCCTGCCTCAAGAACTTAGGGAATATTTTCTATATATAAAGAGCATAAGAATGATTTTTTAGTTGAGGAACTAGAGAAAGACTAAGACACAGGTTTAGGCTCCAGCTTTGCTGCAGACTTTCTGTCTGACCTGGGCTGAGTCATTCACTCCCTTTCACTGCTTATTGTTTGTAAACATACAGAATGAATGCTTTTTTCTTTCTTTCCTTCTTTCTTTCTCACTCTCCTGTTTTGTCCCGATTTCTCAGATTAGAAAAACTCCGACTTTACAATTCTCTTATTGTGTATTTGTAAAGCTTGAATATAACTGGACACTGAGGTGAAGCTATATTACTCATAATTACTTTATCACTCTTATGCATCACTTGACAAGGAAATCAGTGCTGCAGAATACCCAGTTATACACTGATTTAATCTGATTTATTTATAGCTGTTCAGTAGGCCTGGAATAGCAAGAGTCAGCAGCAATATGTAAGTAAGAAAAAAGAGATCTTTTTCTGAGGATGTCAGCCCACCTTGTTTGCTGCAAGAAAAAAATCTTAGCTTCAAGGGGAAGTCATGTTTGACCAACTGGACAAACTTCTATGATAAAATGAGTGGCTTGCTAAAAGGGGGCATGGAGCAGTTGGATATTGTCTACCTAGACTTTAGTGAAGTTTCTGATAATGTCTCCCTTAAGCATGAGCTGGATGAGCAGACACTGAGGTGTATTGAAAACTTGCTGAATGGCTGGACCCAGAGGGTGGTGATCAGTGGGACAAAATCTAGTTGGAGGCCAGTAAGTAGTGGTGTGATCCAGAGGTCAATAGTGGGGCCTGTCCTGCTTAACATCTTTATTAATGATCTGGATGACGGGCCAGAGTGTACCTCCAGTAAATTTGCAGATGACACCAAACAGGGAGAAATGGCTGATACACCACATGATTGTGCTGCCATCCAGAGGGACCTCAACAGGCTGGAGAAATGGGCCAACAGGAACTTCACAAAGTTCATCAAGGAGCAGTGCAAAGTTCTACACCTGGGGAGGAGCAGCCACAGGCACCAGTACGTGCTGGGGGCCAATCAGCTAGGAAGCAAAAGCAGCTTGGCAGAAAAGGACCTGGTAGACACCAAGTTGAACACAAGACAGCAATGTGCTCTTGCAGCAAAGAAGGCTGATGGCATCCCGGGCTGCGTTATGCAGAGCACTACCAGCAAGTCAAGGGAGGTAATCCTTCCACTCTACTCAGCACTGATGAGGCTACACCTGGAGTGTTGTGTCCAGTGCTGGCCTCCTCAGTACAAGAGAGACATGGAGTAACTGGAGAGAGTCCAACAAAAGGCCACAAAGGTGATGAAGAGGGGGGAGCATCTCTTCTATGAGGAAAGGCTGAGACAGTTGGGACTGTTCATCCTGGAGAAGAGAAGGCTCAGGGGAATTTTATCAATGTATAAAGATGCCTGAAGGGAAGGTGCAGAGGGGATGGAGCCAGAGTCTTCCCAGCGGTGCCCAGGGACAGGGTGAGAGGCAACAGGTGCAAACTGAAACACAGGAGGTTCCCTCTGAACATCAGGAAACACTTTTTTACTGTGAGAGTAACTGAGCACTGACACAGGTTGCCCAAAGAGCTTATGAGGTCACCACCACTGGAGGTATTCAAAAGTAATCTGGACATGGTTTTGGGCAGCTGGCTCTAGGTGGCCCTGCTTGAGCAGGGGGATTGATCCAGGTGACCTCTGGAGGTCGCTTCCAACCTCAACCCATCTGTGGCTCTATGAAAGACTAAGAGACAGAACAAACTCTGGCAACGTTTATATCATCTATCAGCAAAAATCCCATGACAACAAAGCCAGACAACTGTAGGTAGAGCTTTCCTTCAAAAACTAAAAATGTGGTCACATGCTAAGAAAGAGCCTGTTCAGGAATGTTGATGTGCTCTTAGTCATGACCCTGCAGTTCTGGAAATGGAAGAAACTTTTACACTGTCACTGCAGTGTTGTTCCCCATAAGACATTCTGCCACTGTATACTTCTTCCAAATTTACATTTCTCAGTTTGCACACTTTCTAAAATATTTCTTAGAAAACTGTTTTACAACCCTAGTCACGAAGATTTTTTGACACTTTTTGTCTAAATCAATGCATTTCAAACCCTTGAAAACCAATAATGTCCATTTGCTGAGATTCCAATGATACACAGGGCCATGGGGAGTGGTTTACAGCTGGTCTCCAGGACAGCAGTGACATACAGGTTTATAGCAATGTTCAGTTAAAATTTGATGACTGGGGAGCAGGGTGACAAGACGAGTAGTGCAGCTTCCTGCTCCAGAAAGTTGAGGAATCAAGGCTGTTGTGCAGTTTGGGGGGGAAGCATGACAGTCTGGCTTAGAGTGGCAGAAGGCAGTGGAAATCATGGCAATTCCTTTGTGCTTCCAACCAAGAATTTCAGGCAGTTTAAAAGGCCACCCAGAGAGATTATGTCCCCAATTTTATTATCAAAGTAGTTTACCTGGCTGCTGGCAACTTGAGTTAGTTCTTCCCACTGATATTCTCACTACCCCCTGTCAGGTATTACTGCCCTTTCCTAGTCCTGTGACTTAAACTAGATAAGAAATGAACTAAAGTAGTCATGTAAGGCAGATATATTCAGCAAGTCAGACTTGGAGCAACAGGGTTGGCGGGGCAGACTGGCCCCCACACTGATGACAGTGTTGTAATCACGATTTCTGAATGATGATATGGCACTAGAATGTCTAATCACATACCTTCCCTTCAGTTCCAATACTTTTTGACTGTCTTGAACACTAGAAATATTTTGTGATATATGAAACTAGAAGATTGGACAGGATGTTGAAGATGTGTCAAAATTTTCAGACTTTTCGTCCTACATTTTGGCATAAAACAAAGTCTATAGCTTAAGAAAACTGTAATCAAATAACCTCTATAAATAATTTTAGAAAAGAATTGTACTTTTTATATTTACATATTTAACAACATATCTTGAATTCACTATTTAAATTTTTGCAAACTTTTTTAGCGTAATAACCAAGTTTAGTTTTCACTTGAACTCAGAGATGGAAGTGGATACTGATTGCACATCCCCTTTTCATGGAATGAATCCTCGTGCCCTGAAAAGGGACTTGTTCTAACCAAAACCAACTGGAAATACTTGCACTTATTTTAACTTCAGTTTTCCCTAGTTATCTAAAAGGATCACACTGTACTTGCTTAAACAAAACATTTAAAAATGCAGTTGTCATCCATTCTATTCCTCCTGTAGCTGAACACTTTGTTGTTTTATAATAAATGGTGACATTAGTTCATATCATGTGATTAAAAAGGATTCATCACACATTAGAGCCCATAATCACAGCCTATAGTCTCATTTTAACATTTCTCACTGGCATATCCTACTTGACCCTGCTTACTGCAGCACTTCTATTATGCTGTCTAAAAGGACAAGAGGACTGAACAGAAACAAAAATGCAGGGGTGAACATTGCTTTCACACTCACAGCTATGTGTTCAGTACTGTTATAGCTCTAGATGAATAGAAGAAATCTGGAGTCTGGCCAACACCGCTCGATAGAAATCTCCATCTTCCAAAAAAAATGTCCTGATGTGTTTAAAATAAACTGAACAACTAAACCAGTGAGCAAGAACCTTCTTTCACAGAAATATAGGACACCACTCAAGACAACTTGATTTAATATGGTATCAGCTTCGTGCTTTATGCACTGTCACTGTTTAGTGGTTATTTTCTTTCTTGGCATGCTGGTAATATATGATGAGGATAAATATCAAAAGGTTGAAGGCTACTAATCTGATCTTTCTGCCTCAGCTTGCAATAGGTAATGCAGCATTGACATATTGCTTAGGAAAGAAATCAAGCGATAATAAAGCAAAAGTGCACCTTCACGGTTTGACTTCGTTACACACAGTATGCTTATAACATCATGAAAATACTTTTCATGTCTCTGTTGTGTGACACAAACAACCAGACCAGCTCTTTCTTGTTTTAGCTTTTTCTTTTTTCCACTTGCTCTTTTAAGGGATCTGCATATCAAAACAACGTGAAAATAAAAGACAGCAAAGTGTTGTCTGGCGCTGGGCAAAACCAAGTTTTGATAGAGCTGAACTGCTGGCAGGTTTGTGCCACAGGCTCTCGGGGCTGGTGGAGGGGCAGGAAGGCTGCTGCCAGTGTTGGAGTTTTGGGGGACAGGAGGAGGGCAGACAGCCCTGCAGCGGGTGAGGGAAGGAAGGCTTCACCCCCAGCCCGCAGGGTTCCGGCACTCCACACTTGTTGCCACGGCCTGTTTGTCTTGTGTTTTGCCCCAAGAGCATCCAGGTGGAAATATGGTGAGGAATCCCAAGCTCAAAAGAGTCTCCAGCCTGGGGTTTATCCTGGACAATTCTGTTTTTCTGATACTTAGGCTTAGTTATCATCATTCATCAATGTTCATTTAACTCCTAACCAGTCTTCATGTTTGCACCCATCAGTTTTCTTCACTGTTTCCCTCTTCTACTCACTGAAATTAGTCTCTCTAGAAGCCTGCATTTCCCTTTCTACATTGTCATAGTTTTTGCTTGTTTTTCCCCTTGTGGCTTGTCTGATGGGGTCACCTGCCCACAAAATTGAAGAGGTAGACCGTGAGTGCAAGCACTGGGTGCCTGACGTCCACACTGCCTTATTACGGGCTCTGCTACCAACCTCTCCATGGCAAACCTGCTTGAGGCAGGGCTGGCTCACAGCACTGAGGGCACAGGCTTCCTGGTGCTTTGGGTCTGGGATTTGGTCTGAACTTGCTTTTATTTAGTAGTTTTAGAATAGTCTTAGAGAGTAGCATGTCTGAATGAAAGCTGTTGTGTGGGTGCATGGTGTGTTTGGGGTGAGGCAGTGAATGTCCTTCTGTCCTTGTAATCCTGCTCCTGAGCCCCATCTGTGGCCACCTGCATGTTTCTGAGCTACATCTCTGGCTGGGCCAATTTAACTCATCTTCTGAATCAAATCTTCTCCAGCTTTGCTGAAATCTAGGTGCTCAGTGATGGCCGGTGTCCACCCAACAGCAGTTCCCTTTCCTGAGGAAAAAGATGGCAATTGATCTGAATCACACCACCTCAGTTTCCTCATTTTAAAACCTTACTCCACAGTGCTTATTGCTGCTCTCTCAACTGCTCACATTTTCTTCTGGGATGAAAGGACAGTCTGTTCCAGTGGCCTCTTATTTTCTTGGCAAAATCTTCCCCAAATCTCTCATAGCCCTCAAAAAATGATGTGTAGAAACTCCTATGCACAGAAGAACCACATGAGACATCCCACAGTCCAAAGTGTTTTACATCTCCCCTGGGGGACTTTCCTTAGGTTTTCAAAATTAAATAAAATCTTCCCTGCTCATTTTGAAGAGGTTGGTTATCCCGGCTGGGACTTTTTCACATTGTTTAACACATTTTTCATTATATCTTCTAAAGTTCAGGTTTCAGGGCTGCCTTACAGTGGATCTCTTTTATTCTTTCAGTGTGGCTGATGACATTCTGCCTTTCCATAACTTTCACAGTCTTGTTGTGTCTTGGCTCTCCTACCTGGATACAGTCCCACGAGCATCAGTCAGCCACCTTTTTCCTTGCACTTACGCCACAGAGCTCTAACACATGAATAGAGTGTGATGTGGGAATTGGTGTGACCATTCCCACAGCTGTTAGAGGCTCCCTCCCCATGGGAAGGGAGCCCTTTCTCATCTCCTGCCCATCAAAACCAGATCCTTTTGCCAGATACCACAGAGATCTTCCATTTCTTACAGAATCCCTATCTTGCTGGTGTTATTTTACCATTAAATCATCATTTTTTTTAGCAAAAGTAATAGTTAAATAATCATTTCAGGCAGTATCTAAGTACTTACCTGGTAGCAGTTACTGTATCATCCAAGGTCCTCATACTCTGTAGCACCGAGACAAGAAAGGGAAATTTTGTTGTTTTGATTTTCCAGGTCTTTTTTTAGTCTGCCCACAGCCATACAGAAAAGCCATAGTGCAACTAGCTCAGGACACCCAAGTTCACATGGGCTATGAAAATATCCAGATGTGATATGGCTATTAACATCGATATATTCCTCTAACACCCCTCCATGATAGCTTACTGACTGTGACAGAACGGGATATTACATGTTTACAACTATTACAACTAGAAAAAGAGGTAGGTGAGATAAAAGAAATAGAGATTGAGAGTTATTTGGGTCATTTAAACATGTCTGGGATGGGATTCAACTCACGTAAGTTTAGATAGGAGTAAATTTGGGTTCCTTTAGAGTCCATTGTGAGAGACAGGCACTTCTACAGTGTGATTTATCTGATTTGTTTCATATATCCTCACCGGGATTTGCACAACAGAGAGCTGTGCCCCAGAACTGCCTGTTCTCTTATTGAATTTGGAGGGAGCTGTGGGTGAGCTGTGATGGAGACCCCCGCATTGCAGGAGGGGACTTCCCTCCTCACAGCCTTTAATCACTCCTCTGTTAATTGAGAAGCTACGGATGTGCTGGTGATTTAAAACACTGAGTGATGCTCAATCTCTCTCACTCAAAGAGCCACCACAGTGTTATGTTCTGGTCTGAAAAGCTGCAATGGTTTTCCTGTGTATCAAGACATGAAAGTTATCAGTTACTCAAGTATCCCCCATCTGAGCCTGCAGGAAGTCTGGAGCAGATGAGGTGACTGCCAGCAGGCAGCAGAACACCAGCTTTTAGAGTAATTTCTTCCTTTCATTCCTTTGGAATGATTTTCTCTAGATTTGATTCTTCAGCTTTTGATGGTATAGTTGCCAGTGCCATGAGCACTGGTTAGACACCCCAGTCCTGGATCCAGCTGGAGACTCCGCTCCCTCCCCAGCCTGCCCCACATCCTTTTTCCACAGTCAGTGGTTTGGGTGGCCCCAGACTACACCGTCCCTTGCTGCTGCTGCCATGGTTGCTCAAGGCATCTAATTTGGAGTTAGAAATTCCATCATAACATCTTCCCATACCCTTTTGCCTGAAAGCCCTATTCCTGAGTTGTGATGGGTGTCTGTGGGGATCGAGCAGAGATAATTGAAGGCCACAAACACCACACAGCTCCAGAAGTGATCCAGCAGCATGGACCTTCTTTTTATTGTGATAAAGCTCTTCTTTCGTGATGAAAAGCATTCCCAGTCAAGACATGTTCTCCATAAAACATAGAGGGAAACGTGGCTATGGCTTCCTCTGGCCTGCAGACTTTACCTGCCCTGGGCTCCAGGTCTGTGGCCATGGCCAGTTTAGGTAAACAATTTCTCTTTGCAAGAGTACAATCACTTTGCATGCGAGGGAGGATGTGGTGATGCTGTATACGGGTCATCTTAACTCACCTCTGAACATTTCTCCAAACTGTCATAAACGAAAACTGCAATCACCATCCAAACATGTCCACAGCTTGGTGCTCCCATACATGCTCCTGTGTGCTTGTTGCTCCTGTACCTGTGGTGCACAGTCCTCGGAATGGTGCTCCTGTATACATGGCACATGGCCCTCAGCGTGGTGCTCCTGTGTCTCTGCACATGAAGAGAGCTCGACCCGCCGTGCAGCCGCTCATGAAGGAGGTGTCAGGAAAACTGCAGTAACTTTCACACGAGGTGGCAGAACACTCCCCGTAGGACACAACATTTCCCATCTCAGACCCAGCCTCCTCTCCCAGGCCACCAGGACCCACTGCTGTCTCCCAATACCTCTCCTTCCATGCTGAGGGAGTCAGCTGTCAAATCACCTCCACCCGGGTCAGTCCTCCTCCAGCCCAGGGACCCTCACCCCTCATGGCTGGGGGTGGCTACGGGTCTCCTGCAGGGCTCTGCTGCCTTGCTTCATTTCTCTCTGGTCTGTCAAATTGGAAAGAAAAATGTGCAGTGTAAAATTCCCCCACACCCCCCACTTCCCCCCAGCTGCTTTTTAATTGTATATTTTTGTTTGAATTGGTCTGGTCAACACTGACTCTGTCGTGTCCTGCTTTATTGTAGCACATCTGTATGCCTGGAATCCAGCAGCATGGAAACAGAAGTTCAGGAAAAGAAGAGAGCTGAAATTATATTACTGTTTTCCCCCTCATTCTTAAATAAAATTGATTTTTTGAAAATCTTTTGCTTGTTAACAGTACTATGTAAATAATGTATTTCATTTCACTTTAATATGAAACTCTCTGAGACTTGCATTGTTTGTGTTCCTGAGTTTTCACAGAGTTAACAAAAATGTGGTTACATCAAGCTTTCATTGTATGTGGTGTCAGTTATGCGCTGCAGGCTTTGTCAGGCACCGGCTGTGTGTGCGCCCACGTGATCGTCTCAGACACCTCACATAATAGCATAAAAAGGCTCTCGTCTTGTCAGCAACACCAAATTTGTCAAAAAAAGAAAGAAAAAGATTTCAAACAATTGTTTCTCTTACAAGAGCATAATAGCGTATATCTTAGTAGATAGCTCTGATGTACTATTTATCTTTTAATGCAATTAATACAATATTCATTTGGGTGCTGACAGCATCACATATTATTTAAGGAACTGATTTTGATTGCTTAAATACTTACTTTAAAGTAAATTTATCACCAATTGCCATGGATGTTGTAATTCTGAATTTTTCCCGACCTGTTCTTGATCATGTTTTTTTGCCTCACTGAGAAACATGCAATGGCTGCACTGTGGTCTGCCTTCTCTCATATATCACCAGCTATTTTGTCTGGCACTGCCAGGAAGACACCTGTTGAGCCAGAATATATTTTACAACACTTGGAAGACTGAACAGCTGAAAACTAGTTGAAAAGGAGTACAAATTATAGAGTATATTATGTAGTATATGTAAGGTACTTGCCTGCTGGCACATATAGTTTCTTCTGTGAAAATGACTGTTGAACTTCTGACTCAAGTCATACAGAAGTCAAATCTGGTGGAGACTGCATCAATATATAGTTAACAGAGGCAATGTTCCCATTTACAGAAAAAAAATCTAAGTCTTACTGTAACTGAGAAACATACTCACCATAATAAGTCCATAGAGCTACATCCAAAGCTCATGGAAACCAATGTCACTGCTTTCCTTTCCTGCAGCCACCACTGGATCAGGACCTCCCAGCAGGAGGTGATACAGCTCCTATGAGATGAGATTCATACAACGGTTAAATGACACGTAGCATTTTTGTATTAAAGAAATACTGTTTGATACTGGGGAAAAAATATAATTATTATGCTGAATGCTTAGTACTGAAAGAACATTTTCTGTTAAGAGGAAAATGTTATTTGACTCAAGTTTTTTATATGTGCTCAGAGATCGCTAATGAACATGATCCCAGTCGGAAAAACTGCTTAGAATCATAGAATAGTTTGGGTTGGAAGTAACCATTAAAGGTCATCTAGTCCAACACCCCTGCAATAAGCAGGGACATCTTCAACTAGATCAGCTTGCCAGTGTGCTGGTTTTAACTTGGAATGAGTTAATTTTCTTCACAGTAGCTACTATGTGGTTATGTTTTGGATTTGTTCTGAAAACAGTGTTGGTAATGCAGAGATGTTTTTGTTACTGCTGAGCAGTGCTTACACAGAGTCAAGGTCTTTCCTGCTTCTCACCCCACCCCACCAGTGAGTGGGCTGGGGGTGCACAAGAAGTTGGGAGGGGGCACATCCAGGACAGCTGACCCCAACTGACCAAAGGGATATCCATACCGTAGGACATCATGATCAGCATATAAAGCTGGGGAAAGAAGAAGGAATGGGTGCATGTTCAGAGTTATGGCATTTGTCTTCCCAAGTAGCCGTTACACATGATGGAGCCCTGCTTTCCTGGAGATGGCTGAACACCTGCCTGCCACTGGAAAATACTGAATTAATTTCTTATATTGCTTTGCTTGTGTGTGTGGCTTTTGTTTTACCCATTAAACTGTCTTTACCTCAACCCATGAATTTTTTCACTTTTATCCTTCTAATTCTCTTCCCCATCCCTGCATGGGGGGAGTGAGCGAGCAGCTGTGTGGTGCTTAGTTGCTGGCTGGGGTTGAACACAAAGAAGCAAAGGCAATTTGAGGAATTTGCACTGCAGTTGAAGTAAAATCTCCCTGCTTCTCCCTTGTTAAATGCTTTCTTTTGCCAGGCTTTCAGTGCTTGTATCACGCATTTGGTAACTAGCAGATGGGAGGTACCTGTTTTATATCCCCAGTGTTCATAGGTCTTATGATCAGGGCCAAAGGAGGGTTGTCTCTTCCAATATTCCCACTAGCAGAGGTGAGGATTAACCCTCACAAGCCCACAGTGATGAAGGTAGTAGGTGGGTGATGTGGGGTTTGGCCCCCAGGAGAAGCTGGTTGTGGCCTATGCTCATAGCAACACATTGCAAGTAACATGGCAACTCCCAAAATCACTGACTTGGTGCAGAAAGGCTTGTGGTTTAACGGATGAGTCTGATGGGTCAGTTTGGGCAGGGTTAGAGGAATTTCAGATGCCTGGAAGAACCCATGCAAAGAAACCAGAGCAGCCTTGCAAACTGTCAGGCAGTCACAAAAGGGGAGACTATTTTCCCAAATAGTTTTGACTAGCAACCACTTCATAGACCCCTTTTCTCCATGAGCTCAGGGTGAAATCTTGGAGTTGAAAAAACATGTTCATGTCCCTGCTCTGTGGCAGAAACCTGGAAAAGGTGCTGAGGGTTTCTGTCCTACTTCCTTTCCACTTTGGGCACCCAGGGCTATGCCATACAGTATAGTTGGTGGCAAGTATCCCTGAAGCACCAGTCAGCAACTGGTCTAGTCCTAAAGCGCACCTCAGTTCGGGTGGTAGTCAGCGGCCAGGTTATCTGCTTTCAGGCCACATGGGGCTGCTGCAAGGATGGACCTTCTCCAGCAGATTGGGCTCCACCTGAAATGTGCCAAAGCAGTAGTGTCTTGGCATAGAACAGGCAAAGAGTCTCTGGGACCCACAGAGAAAGTGTAAAATGAGCACAACTGCAGGTCAAAGTACTAACATGAAGGAGGGAAAACCTGTGCTTTCTTCCCTATCATGGCCACCACTTATGTGTTATATTCAGTAATGGTTTTGCATACAAATCCCATAAGCCTTAAGTCAGTTATTTAACAATTTAGAAAAGTTTAGGTACTTTGCTGGTTTGTTGGCTACTGGGTTCACACCACTGAAAAGTCACGCAGGTGCCTTCTCACAGAGGCTATTTCTGACCAACATAGTTCCAGGGAGTGATGCACACATACAGGCTTAAACTACCCTGGAAACAACTAAAATGAGATTCCTCACTTGATGAAGGATGCATTTGCACTTCCCTCTGAGCCTCATGTATCAAACATCAAGCAGCTGACAGAAGATTTTCTTTTTTCTACGATGTTGCAAATCATCTGCAGGGGGAAAAAAAAAAAAAAAAAGTTTCTCTTTCAAGATCAGCATTCCTTAGCCAGACTTTGTCCCATTCACATAAGACATACCTCAGTTTAGGAGGAACCTAAAGGGCTGCCTTCTAAAAACATAACAAACATGATTATTTTTTAATCAGTGTGTCATATGAGCTAAAGAAATCTCCTAGAGGTATATTTTAAGATAAATTGCTGCAAGCCAGCAGCACCTTTGGTGTTTCTATTGAAGAGGAGGAGGTGGGGAGTTTAGGTGGCCAGGTGGGAAGTTGAGCATCGCCAGGAGTGTGCAGGGGGCAAAATAGCAATCATGACTATGTTCAACAAGCTTTGACCCTTGAGGCAAACAAAACAGCCCAAGCTCTCCACCTGAAAGATCTACTGTGTGCTGGCCAGAAAAATGCCAAGAGCCATAACCATTGCTGATGTGGCCTTCTGTCACATTTTCTTTGCTCTGACCACAGAAGTTTCCTTCCGAGGATATCAATCTTAGCAAGACTCATAGCGAATGTGCATGCCTGTGTGTCTGTCCTTGGGCGAGACATGCCCTCACAATGATATTTATCACCTGCTACATCTGTAGGAAATCAGCTTTCACTCAGGGTCTCTATATAACCAAATCCAGCTGCTCACAGGCTGAAAATGATTCATGAAAAGATTAGTTTCCTGTGCTTGATCTCCCTTCCTGTACCAAAGAAATGTTCTTCTCAGAAGTTGAAATGTTGTGCTGATGACATTGGATTTCCTTGAATTGGACCTAATTAGTGTGGTACCTTGCCAGGCATCCTGGGATAGGCCCTCCCTTTTGACCACAGCAATATTTGTATTGCCTTTCCTAACCACAGAGAAACAGACCTTTTATAGAGCCCAAACCATGACTTGTTATAGTCATGTTCTTAATTTGCAGAGCCAGTAAAGCTGTTTCAAAGGCCTTTGCTACTGTTTTAGTTACCTTCCTGAAACAAGAAGCTTGGATCTATTGATTCCTCTTGTAACAGTTCAGCAAAGTGATTGTCATGAACTAGAAGCTATAAATGCTCATCTTCAAAATCTTTTCAAAGAAAAAGCAGCCCAGGCCCTTACAGGATTCCTACCACTCTCCTCGATACCTGCATATTCTGTAAGATACAGTTTGGGAAGCTGAACGCTGATTTCCCCCAAAAGTTGAGGAACACACAAAAATAGGTTGTAGCAGAGCTTCCAGAGCTGCATTCAAATGAGCCAGCTTATGTCAAATTCCCTATTCCTCACATGCACTCCCAGGCTCTGCCAGGAACACCATGGTTAGGGGAGCTGGCAGGCTTCTGTTGGAGATGTAAAGACCAGAAGTTCTCAGGCATGGCTGGTGCATGTGGCTACCCACTGCAGGAGACATTCATAAAAACATTCTGACATTCTGCTTCTATTATTCTGCTCTTTCAACTTTAGGATACAACTCTAACATGCACCACGATGTGAGTGAGAAATCACAGCAGGTTCTAGACGGATATAACTCCAGGCTTTGCTGTCATAAAACATCAAACCCTGTCAGGGCCAATATGCCCCAGGACTGCAAAGTTAAAGCAAGTCATCACCTGCAATCAATACACATGAGAGCGCAACACATCTACACTATAACCTGCCTGTCTTCATCTCCCAACCTGACTGATCCATTAACATCTGAGGTATCTTGATGTGAATCTGAACTAGTTCCCACATGTACCCCCAGGGCTTATGGAAGAAGGTCTCATGTGATTTCTGTAGTGGTCTGAGCCTGGTTGGCAGCCAAATGCCACGCAGCTGCTCACTCCTCCCTTTTCTTCCAGCGATGAAAAGAGACAAATAAGCTAGGCTTGGGATTTGAGATAGAACAGGGAGGGGTGAGTCACCCATTATGGTCACAGGCAAAAGGCAGACTTGTTAGAGGAAGAAAAAAAGAACATAATTTATTACAGACACTAACAACACTTAACAGAGTAGGACAGTGAGAAGCATTGCCACATCTTGAGAACACCTTCCCCCCACCCCTCCCTTCTTCCCGGGCTCAGCTCTGCCCCCGATATCTCTACCTCCTCCCCCAGTGGCGCAGGGGCAGGGAATGGGGGGTGCAGTCAGTGCTGCTGCTTCTTCCATCTTCAGTGGGGGGAGCTTCCGGAACTTCTCCCCCTGCTCCATCGTGGTCCCCCTCTCACAGGAGACAGTCCTCCACAAACTTTCGTTGATGTGAGTCCCTCCCATGGGCCACAGCATTCCCCACACTGCTCCGGTGTGGGTCACTAACTTTCTCCAACTGGATTCCCTCCCACGGCTGCAGCCCTTCCCGAGCTGCTCCGGTGTGGGACACCCCTGCATGCTGCAATCCTCCCAGTGCTCAACTACGACAGCGGAGCTACCTTTTCCCACAAGGACCTGGCCTTCTTCAGGCACAGCACCTTGATCAACCAGGTGAAAAACACAGGCCATAAATCAATGCCTGCTCCACTACAGATCTTCATGGGTGGCAGGGGGGGCCGCCCTGCCGTCTCACCACAGGATACAGGGGGGTCTCTGCTCCAGCACACCTCCCCCCTCCTTTCTTCCTCCGTTCCTCCACTGACCTTTGTGTTCATGCAGCTGCAGCAACTCCTCCTCACCAGTCCCACTGCCCGTCACCACGTCCCTTCTTAAATACGTTATCGCAGAGGTGCAGCTGGTTGGCTCAGTTTTGGTGCAGAGGTGGAGCTGACTTGGAGCTGGGGGAGCTTCGAGAAGCTTCTCACAGGAGGCCGCCCCTATAGCCCCCTCCTCTGCTACCAAAAAACCCCACCACTCAAACCCAGGAGAGATTCCCACCAGAAGCCCTCCAAGACCCGCAATGAGATGCATCTCCTGGTGGTTGCTCCCACCACAGGAACCCTGCAGCACCAGGGCCGAGCTGCCACTTCTTCGCCCCTTGCCAGTGGGGACCTTTTCCAGCAGAACTCCATTAGTGAGAAGGAACTAATGGACAGGAGCAGCCAGTGACAAGAGCAAACACCAGAGTGGGCTGGAGAGACATCTCCCAGGACAGGCACCTCCACCACCACCAGCAGCACTGTGCCTCAGCTCCCACCCTCCACCAGACCAAATGCAGCCCCTGTTGGTGCACCTCTAGGCCGTGGTAGCAGTGAGGATGCCAGCGGCACCAAGAAATCTTTTTCCTCCTTGTAACTCTCACCTTGGAAGATGACAGCAGCACAAGACAACTCCCCCTTCACTGAGAAACCTCCTTCCCTGTGCTGGGAATGGCTGTGCCTTTGGGAAGGCAGAGCACAAAACTCACAGATGGCCTTCTTTCTCTGAAGGCCTTTTACTCACCTGTTTCCCCCACACTACAGAAATCGGTCCCCAGGTGGTGCTAGAGGAGTAGCAGGAGCTGGAACACTTGCTTGAGAAGTACAGGAAAGAGGTTTCCCTTTCTTGCGTTAAAAAAAAAAAGACTATACATTGTTTCTGTGATTGCTCTCCTGATGCAAAACCACATCCAACCCTTACCTAGAAGACTTAGCACTGCTCCCGAGATCATATCCCAGTAGGTTTCTGCACAGCAACAAAATACACTGTGAAGGGGCATTGCTCTGCTCTTGTTAATTTTGAATTCTTTTGCTTGGCAGTTCGTAGTAACATCCCTTGTTATTCATCTCCTCCCTACTGAGCTTAAACAGTCCAAGCCGTTCAGTCTCCCAAAAAATCCTTTTCACACCTTTGCTAGGCTCTGATCCTTAGAAAGTTCAATAACTGCAGCAGAAAGGCTGGTCCCTTGTTAAACTGACTGCAGAGCTACCAAAGAATTTTATAGGATTCTCTGTTATTCTGGCATTGTACTGAAACTTAACTCACCTAAGCTACTGCCTGTGGTTCTGGAGATTTAGTTGATGTGAGGAGCTACTTGCTGCTCTGCACTTCCTCCTCTTCCTTTGTGACATTCCCCAGTTGAAGCTGGAGGAAAAATCACATTATTATTTGATATATATATATATATATATCAAATCATATATATATGAGACACCAATCACACAGATAAGAATGTCCTCCCTTCAGGGTGAGCACACTTTTTTTTTTTTTACCACGTGAAAAAACACATTGGACATCTCCTCTGGGGATGAGGTGGGATTTTATTATACGAAATACCTTTTGCCTGAAGGTCAGCAGAGATAACTGCTTCAGTGTAATGTGGTCATCTCTCTGGATGAACAGTCATACATATATAAATACATACTACAATCTATAGATACTTCAGAGAAGTATATCACTTCAAGTACAATGGCTATAGGAGCTCTCCAAGATACAGGAACATGTATATGAACAAGACTGTACATTGCAAAAGACACTTGGGCTCCTATCCTCCAACCAACCTGAATTGAATGGAGATGCTGGTAGAGAATTCAAATTATTTCCTTTTCAGTCCTCTCAGCTCACATTAAGCCCATCAAAGGCTTAATGTTCTCTTTCAAAACTTGTCTTTTTTTATTTATTAAAACTTTCACCTTTAATCCTTATAAGGTCACTGATACAGCCAGAACTCACCAGAGGGGGGAAAAAACAAAACAAAACAAAACAATAAAAACCCCAACTTTATTTCTTAAGTTAGTGGAAATCAGACTGTAAATCTTTCAATATTTATTCCTTTGATTACCACCACAGTTATTACATACTAGTGTGGATGTCACATCTAGGGCTAGAGGAAAGACAAACAGAAAATGTTTTTAGATGTAATGAGGGGAGACTTTTGGGATTATTTTTTTTCCAGAGGTACCAAGGCTGATGATTTTACAATGATAGTGGGCCCCTTCCTTTGCCTTAGTGACACAGCTTTATCCTGAGCTAAAAAGCTTCTTCTTCACTTGCAAGTAGGGTATTTTAAAAAAATACTAATTAAAGACCAGAAATGCAAATACTACGCTTATATTGCCTTGCATAACGCCTGCTGAAAGCAGAAATCATCTTCGTGACTGGAGGAAGCATACTGCTTATTCAGCAAACATAATAAGATATAAAATAGTATTTCCTATTTTAAATCAGTAAAGCACATTTAGGCGATTGGCACAAATGAAATGTCAGCAGTTTAAATTATACAAATTACATGGATATTCCTGTTCGTTTCCCAGAAAGGACACAGAGGTTTCATGAACCAGAATTTTAGTGTAAAAAATAAATAAAAGGATTACAAATATCTAGGCACATTATACAACACAATCCACTAATGCTTTGAAAACTTCCCTCCCCTATGACTGTGAACCAGTAATGATTATTTAAATAAATAAATAAATACATAGATACATAAAGGAAGATTATATTAATAAACCTAACTCTCCTTGTACTAGGGAGAAAACCCATCGTTGAGGAGTTCTTCTGATACAAACCAGAACAGCCTGCTTGTGTTTGGGAAGAACCACCCACAAAAGCATTTTTTTTTTTTTTTTTTTTTTTTAAGTGTACAAATTCAAACTCAAGAACAGCCACAGCTCAAAGAAGGAGCTGGATTAATGCTAGGTTTTGTTCTTTCCAGACCTCTCAAGTCCAAACTGCTGGATTCCCTGCTCAGCACCAGCAGGCCTTGCTATCCAGAGCTTTTTCCTCCTGCACAGCTGTAAGCATCAGGCGACAGAAGGACACACATTTTAATTATTTGTCCTTCTGCCAAATTCTCACCATTTTGGATCAAGGCAGGTAAAACCAGCACAATAAAGATGTAAACTTGGGGAACAATTCTGGGAGCCTTTCAGCACTCATGTCAGGAGGAAAGACAGTTTTGCTGCTGCCCTGACACTGTCCCCTGCTCCATGATAGGGTGGCAGACAGAAATGGCCCTCACCACTTCTCTGAGAAATGCCACATCTCAGAGAAAGCAAAACTCAGATCATGTTCAAGTCCTGCTCATAGTCACATTCTTGGAGTTGGAAAAATAACTTGAATGAGAAATCAAATTTGAACTTGATCTTCTCATTTTCTCTAATTGTTCTGCTCATAAGTGTTTCCAGAACTGCCACCAGCACTGGTTTTCCTGGGTAAAGCCACGATTCATAAGGGGAACAACCGAGTCAGGGCAGCTTTTGCCAGCTGTGACAAACACGAGGGCTACCCTGTGGTTCCTCACCCGTAGCCAACTCTCACATCCTTTTGCCAGCAACATAGGAAATTATTGCCTGTGTCCCTGAAGGATTCTTCCAAGGACTCTGCTATCCTCAGCTTTCTCCTTTAATTTCACAAAAAAGAAAACAAAACAAAGGACACTTGAGGTAGAAAAACATTTGATTAAACAATTAGTTGAAGTGCTGTGATGCCTCACTGCTACCAGTACCTGGAACACAATACAGCGATTTAACTGCTTCCTTCCCTACTCAAATTATGCACCTGCAAATGTGCCATGACTGCTTTATTATTGGCTTTACTCCATAAAGACAACTAGTTCTTGGGTGAGAAAATAAAAGTATTTCCCAGCTACGTATATTTGGAAACACCAACACACCGATATCCTGAAAACAGAACTAGCCAGACTAAGCCCTTATAAATATAAACCTCATTTCCATGGCCACTGACAGCATACTGAAGTTGCTGGGTGAAATCCTTTGAGCCAGACTATGCGGGAAGTTGGAACAGGTGACAGAAGCTCAGAAGAAATCATCAGGGAGTATGAATTAAATCTGCATTCCTAAATCTCGTTAGTTGTTCAAAGCAAATACAATCAATCTCTTCTGTCCCTTCTCCTTGTGCATTTGCTCACTCCCCTGGCCCACCAAATATCACCTTATCTAGTCACCATCACATACATCTATCTCTCTCCTTGAATCTCTTTACCACACTAGAGTCTGTCTCAAATCCTTTCTGGTATTTCGCCCGGGAGAACTGGGCTGGGGAAAGGGGAGGCTTTTATAAAGGTAACATTAAGGTGCAATTATGCCTTATTAAGGGATAAGGAAGAGGTGAAATTATCATTTCAGCTCCTTCCCTGCCCAGGACTTATTTCATACCCAATCATGAACTTGGCTCATTTTGCAGTCACGCATTTTTGGTCATAGACCAACAGCAAGAAACTGAAGTGGCCAGGAGCTCCCTGATAGCAAAGGAAAAATGAGGGGAGACACCCCGACGGGCGGCGCAGGCCCGGCCCTGCCTGCGGGCAGAAGGGGAGCGCTGCCCGCCGGCGCCTGCGGCCAGCTGGGGCCCTGCCAAGGCAGAGCCGCTTGCCAGAAGCGGCCCGCTCCGACCCCAGTAGCACACCGAGCGGGCACCAATCCCCACATCATCTTTGTGTGCCTGCGAGATGCCTGCTGGGCTCCGGGGCGGTGGAAGAGGTGGCCGATTAGTGTTACAGACACTAACACCAGCCTAAGTTTTGAAGCACGTGCCCCGTTACACGCTGGCTTCAAGTATCTGTGCCGTGGCTCATGTGCTGAGGCTTTTGGGTTTCAACATTTCAAATTAAAAAGCTGCCAGGGGAAAGGTTTATTTCTCACTTGAGAAACTGGAAATTGTCACGCTTAACCAAGCCCCTGGGGACAGCATGTCCCACGCTATGGCCGCAGTCACACCCCTCACAAGACATACACAAACCCTATGGCTTCGCTCTAACTCTAACCGAAGGGTACCTCAAACTTCAGTGCTTCCAAAACATCGTTAGCATTTGCTGCCATAACTCAGAGACTCGTTTCACATATGATGACTGAACACCCTCTTAAATCTTGATAAATTCTTGGCCTTAAATGCTTTGAATTTCAGTTTCATTGCGTCCTTGCGGTCCTCAGTGCAAGAGGAATTGAAAAGCTCCCTCTCCACTTTGTATCATACTCAGTCCTACACATAACACGTGTCACATAAGGCACAGCATGAGTGTAATGAGCTGAAAAGTGAATGTTTACAAAAATTAAAATATTTAACTGCCATTCCTAACAGTAACAAACAACAGGAAAGTGCAACAGAAAAAACACTTCTATATAATAAAAAAGGTCAGTGAAAATGGAAATGGGGTGAGTGCCTACCACCACTGATGACTTTTCTACCCCACATATCTCCCCCTTTTGAGACTGCAAGGTTTATGGGCCACCTCTCCTATTCTCCCCACCTATTCATACAGCCTCTCACAGGACAGAATCATAGATACAAAGAAAAGAAATTCTGCTGCATTATAGAGCCACTCTATAAGCGTTTTAAAGATAATTAATATTGTACATGTTGAAATTACTCCATAATCACAACTTTTTGTTCAATAAAAATTAACTGTCATAATTTATGCTTAGTTCAGTAATTACAAAAAGCTGCATTCTCCTCAGTGACTGCACACAATTATTGGTAGAAAAAAAAAAAAGATAACAGCAAATTTCTGAAAATTGCATGAATTTTTCACCACTTCTCATACTGAACTGTATTTTCTATGTAATTTGCCTCCTGCTGCTGTCTAATTTCCAATAAGGTTACTGTGAATTGTTCAAAACTAGATCTCAAACTGAGGAGAGGCAGAGCACACGCTGGCATGATTTGAGAAGTTTGGAAAATCCTGCCTGGCCTGGACTGCATTGCCAGCGCCATCGGCAGGGCTCCATGAGAACAGAGCACCAGAGTCCCCACGCTGCATTTCTCAAGTGAGTTCTGCCAGAGCTCACAGGGAAGGCCAGAACAGCCAGGTTGCCACTTCACACCCTCTTAAGGTGGGAAGTGAGGGCAGGCTCCTGATATGTATCATTAACCTGGAAGCTCTCTGAAGAACAGGGCATTATATACTTTCCCACACAGCAACCTGCAGGTAACTCCTTGACACCAATCTGATTCTAGTCCAGCTGCTGACATTTCTAACAGAGAAAAATAAAATTTATTTGCCCTGAACTCCTATTTATTATAAAATTGCATGTCTTTATTTTTTCAGAACTAAGGCCTTTTATTGCATTTTGCATCACCATTCAAATTCAGGAATAAAATGCATACACTGAACCACGATGCATTCTTGACTGCAATATCTGAGCAGTTTACAATGTCTGATCTAGACACACGAACTGCATGAAAACCATTATTGCTGATGATGGAATAGCTCCATCTTCTGGAATAAAAGTTATTTTCTTGACAACCATCTTTATATTTCTAATATGGATCTATATGTAAAAACTATTTCAAAACCTAACGAGTATTTTTACTGATGGAAGGTGGGTCTTGGGTGGAAAATGGGAGGAATTAAGGATAACAGTGTGATTTCTGATAAACTTTAGGAAGTATTAATTATTTTCTAATGACATTGAAAACACATGTCCATTTTTCAACATGCCATATGAAAAACTGACCCGATTATTTAAGTAATAGCTGCAATGTGATTTTGAGAACAAGAATTTAAAGTCTGTTTAAGGCAAAGCACTCAACACATACTTAACTTTAGTCCCGATTTAGGGTACTTTAAGCTTCAAGTTGAAAGTCTGTAGTTTTACAAAAGTGTGTTTGTGGTTAAACACTGTTGTAATCAGAGAGTGATTGAAGCCCCTGCTGAAGTACTTGAAGTCTGAACTATAGAGAAGGGGCTGCAAGTGATTTCTTACTGCTATTTATCAAAACACTTAAATGTATGTTTCAATGAAGTATTTCAAGTTAAGCACATGATGCATTTTAGGCAGGTAATTAGTAACGACGACTCCTATAAGTAAAATTTAACTTATGGTCAAGTCAGGTGTTCAGCTGAAGATACCAGAACAAAACCATGATTACAATTCCTGATTTCATCACTTTTATGTATCATGGGCATATTCTAAGGCTGTTGCTTTTAAAAAACAACTGTTAATTAACTAAGTTCTTTTGTATTCACTCCAAAGGGAAAAGAGCATCAAAGCTGTTAGTGACCTACTCACTGGTGCTGTGTAGTATTTCTTGATTTCACAGGAAGGGTAGAGCCACCAGAAAAAAATGGAATATTAAACATGTACATCTCCATCTAGTTTTAAAGCAGTGACATATCTAAAGTTAATACATACTCACGGACACACAAGAATAGTGGAAATTTAAATAAACTTTGCTTAACAAAATGAAGCAACTGCAGCTTTATTTCTCTATATAGAAAGTTGTATCCCTATGTGCATTCTTTTAAGCTAAGGAAAATGAAAAAGCCATGCAGCCCTTGCAAGAAATCAATCCTCAGGTGGTAGTATATATACATAGAAAGTTTCCCCTTTAGTAGATGATTGCTCCCAACAGATGTTCAATGTCATTTAGGAGAGCCAGACTCATGACTACTTTATAGTAGAATATTCTACTACATTTTTTTCAGTACAATAGCAAAACCATTCCATGAACCACCATATTGCTCACATCAGTTAAACAAGAGCAAGTAACAAAACTTAAGCAGCTAAACCTATAATCTGGAAATCAGACTCCTTATGCAAAGTAAGCACAATGAAAGGATATAGAGCAAATGAAAGGACTTTTCTTAAAAAAAAATATCTTTCAACTTTCTGCAACTTCACATCTCATATGGCTTTTGAATGGAGGCATTAGTTAAAAGAATTTTCCCACCCATAGTCAAATATTGACTGTAATTAAATACAGCAATGCAAGGACAAACAAAAGTTAAAAATTTAGCATACCATATTACTTTATGTAGTACAGCATAAAATCCTTTTTTCTAAGGCTACGAAGGACAGATTTACAGTAATATGAGGTACCAGTATTTATGGTCAGAAAAGTAAAGATGGAAAAGAATTATATAGCATTGTCATCAGACGTTTCTTTTCTCTTTTCCTTTTGTTTCTTTTTGAGAGGTTTTTGGTTTTCTTTTTTTACAAAATACGTGTCTTGATGACCACATGCTTTAAGCTTATATTCATTTATTTTTTTTTTTAATATATATATATATATATATTTTATTTGTAGGGGCAATTGAGAGAGAGTCACAAATAAGGAAAGGACACTAAGGTTTTAATAAGGGCAACAAAAAAATGTTTTCACCAGAATAGATTCACATTACAGTACACCAATATTGACAGCATTCTCTTTCGTCTATTTTTGGTACATAAGATGGAATCTCTCTACATAACCTTATAAGGCTTCAGTAACTAAAAAGTAAAAAACCTATTAGTTTACAATTTATTTAAAAATTCTGAAAGACACAGCAAGTTCTAAACTTTAGTAGTGCTACCCATACACAACCATCTGGTTTAAGAACCCATTAAAAGAGCCTCCTTTCAAGGGAGCTTCCAACAGCAGAGTTGTGCAATATGGATGTTTCTTACTATAAGGGAAAAAAAAAAAATTACACATGGCACATTCTCATTCATATTTTGCAATGTAAAAAGTTACAAACATACCTAATCAAATAAATAATTAAAAAAAAAATAATCTGAAATGTGTTTGTTATGTATCCTAAAACCACTATGAAGAATAATGGAAACTTTCACTCACAGACTATTTACATGGTAATACCCAGGTGAGGGTACACGTTGCTACAAAACTCATAAAACAAAGGGTAAACTTGAAATGTTTTCCATAGTAAAGGTCTAGCAGCATGACTATAACTAATGCTGTTTGTTTTCTTGATGGTTTTTGGAAGTTTGTTTTAATCTATGTCTTCATCCAGTTCATAATTGTCTTTATCATAAATATCTTTTACTAAAAGAACCCGTACGAGCATATTTTCTAAAGTGTTGCGGTCCAGTGAAGTGGCAGTGTACCAGATGGGACTCTCCGCAGAGACAGAGCACTCTGGTTGCAGATAGAACATATCCGTCCTCTGATTCAGATTCTGTGGGCTACAAGTGGAAAACACGAGGAGGTTAGAAAAACAGCCTCACAGGACAAAACAGTACCTTAGCAGTTCCAACATCCTGCATAAATGAAACTCTAACTGTACCCAGGCAGATTACAAAATAAAGATTTATGTGGAGAAATGCCGTCTTGTTCATAGAAGGAACTGTGTCAGGTCTGGCCCAAGTCCAGCCAGTCCTGCGTCCTCAGAGCAGCCAAAAACAGACACCTGGGACTTAGCAAGCATACAGGAGACCACAGACCCTTCCAGCTTTCAGAAATTTGCAGATCCAAGACTTGCTAAACCACAAAGTACCTTCTATCTATTTAGGAAGCCCTGATCGACAGATTTGCAGAGAGGCCCAACACTGACATAAGTAATAGCACCGTCAGCCAGTGGTGCAAGCCATCTCTGAATGTAGAGCCTGGGGTTTCCTTGAAAATCAAGGACAGTAGTTCTGAGAGATGCACAGAAATACAACAACAAGCTAAAATCTCTCCTCCTCTTTTACTTAAAGGGTTGGTCATTACAAGTCTTATAATACCTTAATTCCTGACCCACTATACTTCGGAATTTGATCCAGCTCAGACACACCCTCTAAGCCACTAGAGAAGACCTATTTAAGGAAATTCTAGTATTTTCTCCACTTAGGTAAGTCCCAGAAAATAATTTTCAATTCTGCATGTGCAAGAACTCAGTCATGCTCCCTCCTTCATAAATACTGCAGACTTCAGGAGTCAACTATATTCCTTGGCAAAAATAAGAATTTTTACAAGCTCATCTTCCCAAAATGGCTGATAAGATTTCAGTTGTTGCTCTTCACCTGCTGGGGTAAATGTTGGCTTGTTCTGATCTCACATAAATCAGATTAAGAGTCAGATAAGCAAAATACGATTGCTTAAAATATTCTAATAATTTAAATACTTTAAACTCCTTCCTACTTTTTTGACAAGCCAGCATTTTTATAGGAACAAACAACGATACAGTGTTCATAGCTGTGAATGAGAGGATCCTGAAATTGCAGCTGCAACTGTTCACTGATTGCTAAGTGTATTTCTAACAGCTGTCATTAAAAGCTAATGTAAAATTTAATGTAAAGTGTTAAATATTTTATTAAAATTATTTCATCAAAGACATGAGTTATATGTTATTAGAAGTGGAACCAGGAGAAGCAGTCTGCTGGTCTAGTTAGCAATGGTGATCAGTATCTGCAAGACAGTAGGACTTGAAACAAACCCATTTGGAGCATCGTTTATGGTGTTAAATGCATTCTTTTCCCCAAAGTTGAGAAGTTTCTAAAGAAAAAAGAAATTATTTGTTCTCTCCCTGTTACTGGCTGCGTAACTCAGTTCAAAAATCCAGCTTGAACTTTTTAATGATATACCTTCTACAAACCATGACAGTAGGTAG
Organism: Tyto alba; assembly: GCF_018691265.1. Classification (NCBI taxonomy): domain Eukaryota; kingdom Metazoa; phylum Chordata; class Aves; order Strigiformes; family Tytonidae; genus Tyto; species Tyto alba. The sequence continues at coordinate 19,318,415 of NW_024881282.1, read as the reverse complement.
TGTGAAGGCAAAAAACCCCAACTCTGCAACAATCAGAATTAACTGAGCTGATGAAAACAGGTGCTTGCATTAATAGACCCCATTACTCTTCACTTGTTTCTCTCTATAACATCACATACTTGCACTGTCACCTACATTCCTACATTGTGCACAAGCTCTTTCTTCAAGTTTAAGAGTAAGATGCTGTTTCCTAACAGGTTTGGTCTCATACTCCATTTAATTTATTATGTTGTATATACAATGTTATTTTACTTCTTTGGTATCACTTGCCTATGTAACAGAGTTACATAAAATCTACATTAAAATCAGTTGCTTGAATGGCTGTTCCAATTAAAGAAAAGTATTTACCATGAAATCATGTTTTCAAACACTTCCAAAACACTCAGCTGGTAAATTAAAATGTTTTAAAGAGTTGCCTAAGCTTTTATTTTTAATGTATTAGTTTCTGTATGGATCGGAAGGAAACTATTTCTAAATGCTGGGTTACTGTCAGTATTATTTTTTCTGCTACAAAATATTTTAAGCATGCCTTCAAATGAGGTATCTCAAAAGCATATACATTTCAGATACCTGATGACTTAACATGAAATAAATTTATTGTCTCAATCCAGCTCTTACTGAAGAGACAGAGACCTCAGTAGCAAAACCTACCATATCCCTTGCCGGTAAGTCTCTGCTGAGATAGTTGGTGTTTCTAGGTAAGAAAATTGAATCATACTGTCATTCCCAGATGGAATCCTTGGCAATTAACACTGAAGTACTCTGCTGCTCCCACGCTTTCTGCACATCTTGTCATACAAGACACAGAACTGGAGATTTCAATGTTTTCATTTAGCTATTTTTCAGAAGATCTCAGTCCACTTCCTTTGCTTGAGCATATTTCATGTTGCATCAAAACATTTCCCTTTTGTACCTGGTTTACTCTAGACCACTTCTGTATTAACCTGTATCATGCTTACCTTTTAGACAGATAGCACTCAAATATTTTCACAGGGCATCTAGCTGGATCAGACGTGTTTTCGATTTGTTCAAATACTGGTTCATCATCTTCGTGTTTCCTTTTTCCAGTAGTAATTTTATCTTTAAGAAGAAAATCAACAACAACTAAGCTATAACTTGAAATTATTTTACATTTTTCAGTAAACTTCCCAGAGTGGGCAGCCCACCAAGTACTGCCATGCAGTTGCCACAACTATTGCATATCTCCAAACTGAAAATGCAACTTGCAGCCACAACAAAGTCACAACATTCAGCATGGAGACTAGTGGGCTCAAAGGGATCGTTTAATGCAGAGACCCTGTAGTCTCCATGGACCATACACTTCAATTAAAGATCTGGGAGCCGAGAGCTGCTAAATTTTATGCAAAGGCCGACCTCTGGCTCCTGGCAAGGTGCCCAGATGTTCCACAGAGGAGCACAATGTGGATGCTGCTGCAATAGTTATTTTGGAACTGCCACAGTACCTTCACTATCAGCTCTGCACAGGGAAGACACTTGATATCGAAGACAAGCTTTGCTTTCCAATGTTAGAGGATTTTTTTTCCACTGCCTAAAAACAGTGCCAAAAGAAAGTCTTAAGTGCTGCTCCACTGTTTTCAGGCCAAAATACTTAGTGTTAAAGTAGAACAGAGTATTCAGAAGAGCAACTGGTGAATGTGATCCTAGCTGTTTAATCCTCCAAAGGTAATCTTCTTCAACTCGAGAGAATATTGATCCTTTGAAAATAGAATATTAGAAAAAATAGTGGATTAGCCCATAAACTGTCCAGGTGCAAAAGAATCAAGTTTATGTTTACTGTAAAATTTAATAAAATGCTCATGACAGAAGTCTCTAATAAGCATATTCAATTATATATCCACATTCTCAAAACCATGTCTTAGGGACACAGACACTCACTGCCTCAGGAAGAGACAGTCAGTGGGAAATATCAGTATAGGCAATTTCACACAGAACACATTTCTGTAATTACAACAACATTGCTTACATGCAGCTCCCTCATGTTATTACATAAAAACATTCAATGGGCTAATCTTAAACCCTACACATAAAAAGCGCATTTTCTAGTTCATTTTATTCTGCTCAGACAAGGCTTCCAAATAACTATACCTCCTTCTTTCTTATTACTGATGGATATCTCACTTGGAAAGCACTCCTGGATCATAGCAGGGTATATGGAGGGCCTTATACAGAGGCTTTCCAGAGCTATGCAGAGAAAAGCCAATATCAAGAGGGAAGAGCAAAAAGGCTGGTAAGGACAAACACTCATTCAAGAGAGGATTCTGAGAAAGATGGAAGAACAGTGGATTCTGCAGTTCAGCACCAACATTGATCTGCCAGGGAAAATTCCTGTTTTCTCCATGAACTGACAATCCTCTTGAGCAGAAGGCCCACCAGCAGAAAGTCCTCCCAACTCAGCTGAGAAAGACTTAAATACATAGCTCATTAGTCCTAACGACACAAAGCCCAGTGCCTACCTGCCAGCTTCCCATCTGGGAAAAAAATAGGCAAAAAATATATTCAGCTCAGGTAAAAATTACAGGTTGAAGAGCAGTTGTTTATTCTAACTTTTTCTCCTAAAAATGGATAATCAATTTAAGATTAACAGGCAGTGTCAAAATCAAGTCTTGCAGCATGGATTACCAAAAAACAAGACAATAAGAACAGTTACAGTCTTGATTGAACTCTTAGATGATATCTTTATGATTTTTGATCAATTTCTACTGCAATACATGAAAGGTTTGTATATATCTACATGCTTAAGAATACAGAACTATTAAGAGATGAAAAACATACATGACCAAAAAGAAAATTACCATCTGGAAGTATGCTTGGTTGCCAACTTCTAAGGATTTTATTTAGTTCCTGTTCAAATGTCTGGTAGATAGGATCAATAAATATGTTGTCTTTTCGGTTACTTCCATATAAATACTGCAGAAGAGAGACAGACAATATGTACAATTCCAGATTAGAACAAATCCTATGCTAAAAGGTTCTTTTTCAGTACAATGCTTACACTTTTATAAAAAAAACAGTATCTAAAAATAAAGCAATGACACTTTTCCAATATTTAGCAATTAAAAGTTACCTCCAATATAATGTATGTTGTAAATTTCTAACTGGGTATGAATCATAGATTAATTACAACTCTGAAATTTTTCTCTAAAATTTCCTGTGTGCAACATTGTATCAGTGAATGGGAAGTCATTTAAAAAAAAAAACCCTAAGTAATTTATCTTTTCCTTCATCTAGGTCTTCAAAGAAAAAAAATACATTTAGCAAGAATCTGCCATTTTAAATGTGAACTCTGGACATTGATAAAAGCATCTTCAACACAGAAGTGGGAGCAAAAAAAAAGACCCGTATATTTGTGGTAATGATATGCAGCAGTGCAAGAAAAATTACAGGATGATGCAAGGCGCCTGCCTGTTCTGCAATCTAATTACCTTAACCCTCTTAACCTTACAGACAGAAACTCTTTTGAACCTTTACCAAGAATTAATGGCTGAGGGCTATACAGTATTTGACATTATCCTCTGTGGAAACATTTCTAAGAAATGGAGGATTGGGTTCTTAAATTTTCCATTTCAGTGTTATCTTTGCATGAACAAGCCTGTTGTTAGTGAATACAATAAAAGTGACAGACACAAAAAAAGTGTACTCACTTCTGGAAATAGCATCTATTTCTGTACACATACTTGAAATAACATTAAACACAGCACTCATTTATAAGAGGCAGTTCAGCATATCTTGACTTCCTTATCTTTGCACTTAGTTTTATAATAAGGAAAAATGAATGAATACACTTCCTAGAAGTCTCCCAACACAACATCTTAATTTAGGTAACTATTTTATACGATACATTTAACTAATTCTTCAGAGTACATTATTCCCCAAAATATGCTTATTTTTACATACATCAGATTCTACAGCAATTCCAAACCAGACAATACTGCTTACTATAAGCTTCATGGTTTGCCCTTCTACAAATTTTCTTTTTCTCTGGTTTGCATTACATACACTGAATGATGGCAGTGAAACTGAAGTAAGACTGAAAACTGCTTCAAAACCATTTCCCACACAAGCCTGTGAGAGCTCAACTAAAAATATTTCTGTTTCCTGGTCCAGAATAAGTGTTTGGCTAAACCTCAACATTCCCAGCAGCAATCTGTGAAGCACCCCGGACAATTAGCACCATGGAATCTACAGAAGAACGATGTTGTGTTGCAGTCTCCCCTGCTACACAATACCCAACACGCATCCGCAAACCTTCATTTCCTCACCAGAACGCTGTGCTCTACTAGTCTACAAACTCTGGCAGGAGCACGATTAGCATAAGCAGCTTCCACCTAACAGGAACTCTTCCAAAAATCGCAGTGAACATGAAGGAAATGGACATGCCTTCGAGTCCCACAGTGATGAACAGGCCAAATCACTGCCCACAGCACTTTCAAATATCTGCCAAGCTCCATCAGCCTGAATTTTGCCCAAACAACCCCATTATTACATGTGCAAAAAAACGAACAAATAAAAAAAACAACGCCAAATCTCCCAGTCAGTAGAGGGACACAGAATGAAGGCCACGAGGCAAGCTAACACCTTCTTCTAGATGAACTCTCTTCACTAAATGCCTGTCTGACCATGCAACAATCTTTACTTTGAAGTGTGATATTTTTCAGGATCAGTACTTCAGAGTTATCAAAACCATTATTGAACCGTTTCTGGCTGGAAGGAGAACAATTTCAGCTGCAAATGAATTCGAACTGAGAAAATATACCATTTGACTCAGGGACCACTTTGATGGAACAGATTTTCCCAAGTTCTTTCTTTAAGAAAGAACAGTTATTTTACCAAGTCAAAAATATAACTTAAGACTTAAAGACTCCTGAGTACTTCCCCTGTGCTCAAACCATATTACACCCATGAAGAAAAGTCCCAACCTGAACCAATACTTAGCTACAGTGAATGCAGTAATTCTTGTGGAGGGGGAAAGTGCTCTTTTTCTAACCTATGGCTTCCACATTCTCTTCCTTTGAAAAGAAACTTACTCTAAGTTAGCAAAATAATGATGATTTTTGGCACAACTTCATCCTTATGTGGCACCATTTAGTCTCTTCTGAGCTCCTTCTGAGTTAAAAAGAGCCAATGTCTTTTATGCAGTAGCAGACAAATTATTCTTTCAGAAGTACCCACATCAGGGTTGTCAGAAAGGACTAAGAAAATACTAGAAGGCAACTGAGTTTTGTTACATGTTGAGAGAATTAAGTTGTTTAAACCTGCTTCTTCATAAGGGCAACACATACCCATATACATACAATTCCCCACTAGCATGCAGATGTTGGTTGCAACCCTTGGCAGCTTGCATGTTTACATGTTTCTGTCCCTCACTTGCTGTCTGCCTTTGTGAAATGCAAACTCCTCAGAACAGGGCACATCTTCCTACCAGTCTGAATAGCAGTGGCACAACTGGACAAGTGAAATGGGGCTGTTAACATCACCTGATTTAAATATTGGACACTAAGTATAAGCAATAATTACAGCAAAGTGACCACAAGTTGTTCCTCTAATCTTTCAGCATTTTGTATGTGTATTAAGGTCATGATAATTGTGTTGAGTCACACAAACTTTGGTTCTGATGAACTAAAGAAGTTTTATACATAACTAGCTTTCACAGTAGGCAAAATAGACAAAAGCACAAAAAGTGAAAAAAAGAAAAAATATTAGTTGAGTTCCATTTTATAAACACATACCTCATTCTGTGTTATCGTTTATCAGCTTGAGTATTTTCAATTCAACAGAAAGATACAGAGAGACAGTGTATCATGCAAGTGCAGAAGCAGAAAGCTAGCTGAATTTGAAACATGCCTTGTAGGAATATTAACTAAAATGAGAAACAATGAATGCTTGCTTCTCAAATTTCAACCATGAAGAGAGCAACTAACTCCTTAATTTTGCATATTTTCAATACAGAAAAATCAGTGGAGGTACTATTTATTTTAAAAAGATTTTGATCAAAATTTTATTTGATTCAAGTCCTCTCTCAAGTATGAAACAGTTGAAGCAGGATTGCAAAGCCTGTGAACAGCCTGGTTTCCACATACCCATTTTTTTTATTGCCTTTTAACTTGAATTAGATTTTCTGTTTTCTCAGATCTGAACACTGCTTATTTTATCTATGATTTGCCTTAGGTACCAAAAATTAAGACATCCTCTGCTTAAAAGATAGGCTGTGGAAGAGCTTTTCTAATTATCTAGTGATATGTTATTGCTTTCACATACATCTAAACCGACTCCCTTTATCTTTAAAATACAATGTAATTACAATTTGGGGGGTAGGGTGTTTAAGACAGTCAATAAGTTTCCTGCACTCTGCAAAAAAGCCTGACTGCCCACAGGCTGCAATAGTCAGTAAGTTAAACTCTCCCAAAAAGAAACTTCAAATAGCTTGTTTCCACTATATGCTAAGTAACCGAATTAGTAAAATATTTACAGATCATGCCTTGCTTCATTCTGTTTTTACATTAAGGCATCTTTAGCAAACAAAATGAAGCACAGCATTTGGAAAAACAGTGTTATTTTAGACTGCAAATTACTTGCTTTAACCCAGCAAGAAGCTTAAAATTATTGCAATATACCAGTCTGCATTTGAGTTTCTGGATGAGTCTGCAAACTCATTTCCTATACAGACAGCTTTCTGCAATGTGATTTACACAGCAGCCTTTCTGCATTCCAGATCATTGCCATTATATTAAGAATAGCTGCTAGCCAATAAATCCACATTATCTCCATTCTTCCACTGAAATGGATCACAGTCAAATCAGCAGCTCCACTTCCCACCTCTACAGCCTCTACTAACCTCCTGAATCCCAAGACACAGATAATAGATGCTGTCAGGTGCATAGTTCTCTCCATTTGGCCTTCGAATTTCATTGACAAAATGTGTCAACCCATAGTTTAACTCAGCTGAAGTATGTGATAATAGATCTTCCTTTAATTTCACAGACTTTGCTGTAAAATAGAGAAAAAATGCTACATTATACAACAGAATTATGACATGGTGAGGGTAGGATGGGGTATTTTCGGAACTGGAAAGCGGGAAACTGACTTGATGTCCTCTCCACTAATCAATGAACAAGTCTAAAAGTACTAAGCAGTTCAAGTCTTAGGTCTGTATTAAAATAAACAAGTCTACCAGAGTAAAGTCTAGTTAACCAAACGCAGTATCACTCACTGATGAATATGCGCAGCTGAGGATGACAAAGAAGTGGCCTAAGATGCTGAAGTAAAGACAGTGCTGTAGAGGGAGACCTTCAGGGGAAACAGCAGTTTTCAGAGACCCAACAGCATAACGGAAGAGTGCTAAGATGCACGTGGGAGCTGAAGAAGAGCAGGAGTAGCAGCAATCCCCCTTCTTCCTCAAAGTACAAAAGTACACAAAGAGGAGTGTTGCAGAAAGAGCAACGAGGCTCCACAGCAGCAAAGGCCACCTCGTGTCAGAGCTCCACAGCCAGGTAATGCCAGCCTCACATGAAGATCTCTTTCCAGGACAAAGAGTAGGATGCCCCACCCTTGTAATGTGGAAGTCCAGAAAAGGTGTGAACTCCAAGGCAAGTTAGCATACGAGGAAAACAGGATGCAAACAAAAAATCAAAATGGTCATGGAAAGTCAGAAGAGACAGGAAGGTGCTGTCCTGGCTTGCATAAGAAGTGTGAAACCCAGCATTTTGAACCAAGTAGGAAAAACTAGGAAAATGAGTTTGGCAACTCTGTGGTAAAATAATCCCAGTCATTGTGGTAACATTAGAGATGTGTGAAAACTTGTACTAAAAATTCCAGCTGAAAATCAGACAAGTACAGTAATTCTCCCTACCAACTAAGAATCTGGATGCCAGATTTTTGGAAATACTTACTTGATTTCAGTTCCTCTAATTCTGGAAGCTCTTCATCTAAATACCGAGACTTTACCCAGTGCTTCCATGCATTTACACCATACGTGTATTTAAATGGGAAACTACACTCTGAGTTTTCAGAGCTGTCATCGTGAGACTGGTATCCTGACACCGCTTTCCTCTTCACCCCCTGCCATTGAAACATATTGGTTAACACTGCTGAGAGCTGCTAACAGCAATAACACAAAAGCTGGGCAGAATAAGCAAGCTGCAGGCCAGATTACAATGTTCAGTGTAAAGAAACACATGCTTCATTCAATAGGTAGTTTCTGTGTTGAACATACTTCTAAGGACAGTATTTACTTAACCTGATAGACGTTCCTAATTCGTCTTTTAAACTGGTTCCTAACACAGAGAGAGTAATTTTTGGTAATGGTGTTGCTGTGTTGGTTGTATCATATTAAGCAACAAGCACATGATGCACCAAATAATTTGGTGTATATATTTCATTGTGTTGATTTCAATGTGTTTGTTTCATTGTGTTATTGTGCAGGAATTTAAAATGCTATAAATCTATGTCAGAAGGTCAACTTTTAGGCTCAACTGAACTTAACGGCAAAGCAAGCATTGGTCCCAAATTAAAGCATGTCCAGCAGTGGATACGTGGATAATGTTCAGCAGATAATACTGACAGTTTAGACTTCAAATTTAAGACTAGAAAGACACATTTATTCTTAGAAAGTTTTATTAGAAGTTGGCTGCTTTTTTTATAGCTGTGATAGCTACTGCAGTTATTGCAACAAAAATATTTCAGCTTTGTACCAGGCACCAGTAATGCTATGTCCTGCTAGTTCCCTTCTAAATAAAAGATTATGGCTAATTTATTTGCATTGTCTAAACTAAGATTTTTTTTTTTTGATAGAAAATAGAATCTGGAAAAATTACAAGCAAATAGAAATGTTTTTTTAAACTATTTTATGTAGAAGATGCTATAGCTCCCATTATAAGCCATGGTAATGCCCATATTCTTCCATTTTACTATCAAATTAAACCAAGATAGCTTTGTTCAAAGTAGAAGGTAGAAAAGCATTAACGAGAGTACAGTAAGTACATACACACTAGCACATTACACTAACACTTCTACCAGTGTGAAGTAAAATTGGGATCAGAATTTAGAAATAAAATTCCTATTAAATCTAAGTTAACTGCAACAGACATAGGACTGAAATAATTTTAATATTTGAAATATATAAATTTACATAACAAAGAATGAATATTAGGTATGAATAGGCAGGAACATGTTTTAGAGCAGTATGAGAACTGGGAAAAAAAAAAACTGGCATATTTTTTCCCACTTAAATTTTGTGCTTTTCCGATTTTTTTTTAACAGCATGACAAAATTACCTTTTTTTTGGACCGAGGCCTTGGCTGTTCCTCATATTCTTCCCCAAAAACAGGAGGTAACAAAAACTCATTTTCTGTATCAAGTTCCTCAGTTGCTGAAAATAAATTAACAGAAACTTATTTCTAAACATCTTTTGAATAATATTGGTTTGAAAAAACCAACAAACTGTATCATTGTGCATTAACATATATTGCCCACAAAAGCACACATGTAAACATTACGGAAGACTGGATTTCACTGAGAGGAAACAAACCTATTCTTATTTGAGAGTGAGGCAAAGCTATAAAAAGGTTTCTAAATAAATTGTGAATGACACAATGCTCAACATTTTCAAGCACTATCACAAGCCACTAAGGCATTTTTTACTATGGACCCTTATACTATTTTTCCTGCTTCGGTAGTCTTTGTATTAAGAAGTTTAAGTTATGGTGAGAATGAGAGGCTGTGAGTGGAAAAAATACAAATTAACTTACTACATACACTTTTGTTTATGTATTTCCATCATTTCTAGCCATGTGCTATATTTTATATACCACATTGCACTTGGTTAAAAACACTAGGAATTAGAATGTAAACTCTTTCAGAGAAACTTATTTTAGTCTATGTTTATACCAATAGTGGAAGTCTAGCTCATTATGGATATATACAGTAATTTCAGTAAACATATATACGGTAATATGTCACAATGCTATTTACTTAACATTTCATGGGTAGAATAAAAGAAACGTTTGAACAGATTTACTGTACCAAGTTCCACCTTTACTTACTTTGCCCAAGATGGTTCATTTCTCATTTAACCATCAAACAATGTCTTCATTCAAAACCCAATGCTCTTCTGATAATTAGTCTGATTTCACCACCTTACTACTCAAGACACCATTCAAACTGGTTCAGATGACACAGCACTCACACAAAGATTTAAGAACTCTGCCCCAGACTAAACACCAGTCATTCTCTTGCTATCAAAAGAATCTTACCTCAGGAGCACTTCAATATAACCAGTATCTATTACCAACTGCTTTTACTATTCCACGTTTTTTTTTCTTTCATGTTTTTTCTTTCTCATGTACCAAGCCTTGCTTATAAAAGAGGGCTAAAAATCTAGTATGCATCTGGCTAATAAACTTCCTAAGACTAAGGAAATCAGACTAATCCCTAGACTTGATCTTTAAATTAGACATACAGCAAACTGAGAAACCCAGGCTGGGCATCTAGTGCAGGTATCTATGGCACAAGGCAAAAGGAGACTTTCAATATTAGATATAGAAGCTATCCAGGGGAGGTCTAAGTTATATGTCCAAGAGAAGCTATGTCAAGGGGGACGCTAGCTACAGCTAAGAGCTTTCTTGGATCTTGGATTGATTAGGACATGGTATAAGAAAACAGACACTGTTGCCTGCATTCTGTACAGTGGTAGAAATTGTAATACATAAACCCAAGACCTTCTTTCAAGAAAAGCCTCAAAGTAGTGATTTACCTGCTAATTCAAGTAACGCTAGCTTTTTCAAATACAGGTATGGACATTAACAAGACACTAAAAGGTAACAGAAGTGATGTGTAGCATACCAGCTTACAATTATCTAACTAACTTGAGCGGGAAATTTGCTCTTTTGTCATTTCTGTTCTAAACCTTAATTTCCCATGGAAATACCTGGTGATTGAAGAATGCATTCATTATTGTTTTCCATGATGCGTGCCATCTGAGACTTTGACCCTTCAACATAGCTTTCCTAAATCCATGTCCAAAACCAAGTGATGCAGTCAAGTTTGTTTGTGAAAGGTTAATTCTCCCTTTTCTTTGCATTCTCTTTCAAATACTGTATTTAGAAAGATGGGAGAACTAATTCAGAAGCCTCCAGTCTTGCAAAGGCATGGCAAAGTTCTACCTAACAGTCAGTCAAGTAGATCTTGCAATCAAATAAAGCTTCTCTGAAAGGATGATGCAATGAAGTACAACGGTTGCCTATAATGCCTATTTCACAACATTTATTAAAATGACAAAAAAAATACCTCTTGGAAAGTCTATTTCAATATCAAGGTCTGGTTCATACGGAACATCAGGCAAGCTCGTCCGTGCCTCTGCTTCTGAGTTTAGTAGATTTGACTCAACTATCACACCTGTTAAAAATAAAATGTCTCATTACTTTAACCAACACATGGCTTAAACAAAACAGGGCAGATGTAGAATATCAGAAGCTGCATGATTCTAAAGCTGCTTTTTCTGCTCATCACCATCTTATGTCTTGTTGTTCTTGGGATCTCAGATTTACTTCTCCAATCTGATTTCCTTCAAACACAAAAGATACTTACTAGCCCACCTGTCCTTCTTCATTAAGATGAACCAGCACAGCACATGTATAGAAAATCAAATATTGGCAAATCTGGATCATATCAACCAATCACAGAACTCAAACAAGCTTGATAAACCTATCTATTTTTCTACATGATTATGCCTGCAACAGAACAGACATTCAAGCATCTGAAAGAGATCCTACAATAGCAACCCAAGCTGGCAGGAAGAAAGAAACAAAAGCTTGACCTCTTTCCAACTTTTGGGAAAGACAGATTTCTCCAAATTCAGTTCTTCACAAATGAGTCGGCTCTGATCCCATACATCTACTCATTTAGCTAGCTGTACTTAGCAAAAGACAGCAAGGATCTGCAAATTACAATCTTGCAGCACTACCAGAAATGTCCAGCTTTAGTGGGGGAAGGAATAGCAGCAGTCTGGAAAACAATAAGCCTCCTGGCTTCCTATATACCAGGCCCAAGGCATAAATTCATGTGATTTACCAACATTCTTTGAGACATCTGTTGAAAGAGCTTGAAAAAAACCCCAGAATTTTACCTGAGTCATGAAAAAACCTTAAAATCTATCTTTTGGAAGAGAAGGCAAATTCTCCTAGGAAGATACAGAAGAGACTTGAGGATTTCAGCAGGCAAAGCCAGAAAAAAGGGTGAAAGAGCACTGCGAAAATATCATTCCAGGACATGTGGGATTTTTTTGATCTTCAGCTGTAAAGTTGTCCCAGACAATTCTCTTTTAACATGAATTGGTGGGATGACAAGCCATTTCAGCATTACAACCCCAATGATCTATCAGCTGATACATTATCATCTTCAAAGAGATGGTACTTGCAGGTCAGGATCAATCAAGAGCAAAAGCATCATTAGGTCACCTGGCATTGTTAACCACAGTTCCACTTGCTAAACTATGTTTCTATTAGTTTTAACAGTGCCCGCTTTCCCACACCCAAAGTAAAGCGTGCTTACTAATGTGTTACCACAAAGAGATCAGACCCCTGTTACATCCCACCTTGCTCAGAGAAAGCTGTGTTCACACCTGTAAGACATAGCTACAGAGATTGCTTTCCCTGAACTTCTGACTTGAGTTTTTCTGGGAGGAAAAACTGATTGGTTTTGGCTTGATTGAGAAGAAAACTCGTGCCTGCAATCTTAGATGGCTGCTTGCCATCAGCCAAGCAGCTGGTGCAAGCAAAAGGCATGCCTGTGTTTTTAAAGACAAAGGTCTGGTACAGCACAATGAAGTCACACAACAGGCTTTAGAAAGTTTTCTGTATTTCAAATGTTCTAAAGTGACCTTTAAAAATGTTTAAATACTTAAGATTTCAACTTAAGTACTCAATAATAGTACTGTTGTAGTCAAAGAATCTTTCCCTAAAATAAAAAAAAAAAAACAACCCTTCTCTTGAGTCACACAATACCACACATACACCCCAGCACTCCAAAGAGTCAAAAATTTGGCAGGAAACTCACTGGCCACATCAGAAGCTTCAGTTTTTCCATCATGTTCAGGTACCATCCCTGTCAAGTTCAGTAGCTCAGTTTCCAGAGGATTTGAGGGCACTTTGCCCCTCAGCTCTTCTATTGCTGCAAGGATTTTCTCACTGCTCTCCAGAGTAGTGGGCAAGAAAACTGGAACTGGCACCTTTGTAGGCAGGGAGGAAGAGATAATTAGAAAAGAAAAAATGCTGCAAAGCAGCATCAACAGCAATCAACGCTAACGAACTCTACACCCCTCTTCTCAAATACAAAATTAACACAGATTAGAAGCATACCACTTCAGTCTAGGCTAAGAAAAAAATGTTGACAGGTTAGAAAATTAAACATGACAAAATATAGCAGGTTAAAGTAAGAACAGAAGCAACTTTGGAGCTTCAAACCTCTCTGACTAACTTTAGACTAACAGTTTGGACAAATCAGCATCCTGTTTTAGTGGCTTGCCTGTGAAACAGAATTTTAGGAATTCAGGTGGGTTTTTTCTAACATTTGGATGAGATTTGGTACATAAGGGCTAACAAATTTAACTTATTTTCTTTTGCTGGCACAAGGTTCATTTATTTTGCTTTTCTTCCTGCTGTATATCCCACTCTGCCGTCCCTGCCAATACAATCTTTCAGTTTTCCCATTACCAAAACAAATCTTGCTGTTTAATACATATTGAGCAAACTCAAAAGTATCACTCAGAATTGTTCTTAAGTTCAACAGCACAAGATATTCACATTGAAAGCATGTTGATAGATTATACGGAAAATTCAGGAAACATTCAGGACTGTGTCCTGGGTTTGAGTGGTGGGGTTTTTTGGTAGCAGGGGGGGCTATAGGGGCGGCCTCCTGTGAGAAGCTTCTCGAAGCTCCCACAGCTCCAAGTCAGCTCCACCTCTGCACCAAAACTGAGCCAACCAGCTGTGCCTCTGTGATAACTTATTTAAGGGATGTGGTGACGGGCAGTGGGACTGGTGAGGAGGAGTTGCTGCAGCTGCGTGAACACCAAGGTCAGTGGAGGAACGGAGGAAGAAAGGAGGGGGGAGGTGTGCCGGAGCAGAGGCCCCCCTGTATCCTGTGGTGAGACAGCAGGGTGGCCCCCCCTGCCACCCATGAAGATCTATAGTGGAGCAGACACTGATTTATGGCCTGTGTTTTTCACCTGGTTGAACAAGGTGCTGTGCTCGATGAAGGCCGGGGTCTTGTGGGAAAAGGTAGCCCCTCTGTTGTGGTTCAGCGCTGGGAGGATTGCAGCATGTGGGGGTGTCCCACGCTGGAGCAGTGTAGGGAAATGCTGCAGCCCATGGGAGGGACTCATGTTGGGGGGGTTTGTGGAGGACTGTCTCCTGTGAGAGGGGGACCAGGATGAAGCAGGGGGAGAAGTTCCGGAAGTTCCCCCCAGTGAAGATGGAAGAAGCAGCAGCACTGACTGCACCCCCCATTCCCTGTCCCTGCGCCACTGGGGGAGAAAGTAGAGATATTGGGAGCAGAGCTGAGCCCGGGAAGAAGGGGGGAGTTGGGGGGAAGGTGTTCTCAAGATGTGGCAATGCTTCTCACTGTCCTACTCTGTTAAGTGTTGTTAGTGTCTGTAATAAATTATGTTCTTTTTTTCATTTCCCCTAATGAGTCTGCCTTTTGCTCGTGATCATAATGGGTGATTCACCCCTTCCTATTCTATCTCAAATCCCAAGCCTGGCTTTTCCCCTTCTCAGCGCTGGGGGAGGAAGGGGAAGTGAGTGGCTGTGTGGTGCTCAGTTGCCTTCTGAGCTCAGACCACAACATGCTGTCAGATGCTAATGCTTTTTCAATAGACAGTGCTGCAGCATCCTGCAATCCTTTACATAGACCAGAATGAGAACAGTCAACAATACAAAGTGGTCCCACACATACATGTGAATGGATGCCAATTTAAAAATGAAGCTGAAGTCTCACTTACAGGAACAGGAACCGCTGTAGGAACAGGAACATTTTGACTATACATGTTCATAGGCACCGGAACATAGACAGGTACAGGAATAGGCACTGGGACATACTCTTTTTTCCAATCATCTTCTATTAAAAGAAAAAAGAAAAAGGTAAACACTGCCAGGCACTTAAATATATTTTACACTTACAGTTTAGGGAAAAAAATCATAATATTTGCAGTATGTTCCAAGACAATAACAGTTAAAAAAATCTGTAGTGAAGAAATGAGTAGTACCAGTACAGTTCAAGAGTTACCTGTCTGACAAGATTTTGTTTGCATATGAGGTTTACAGTATGTGGCTTTCGTCATTGTCAAAGGCTTGCAAAGAACTGCCTTGTTCTTCATTTCTCTGTTAGGTGTTGGAGAAGGTGGTGGTGCTGAGCCCTACAGACAAGAAAATAAGAGAATGTGCTGTTGCACCACACTGATTTCAACACCAAGTTCTTGATTTAATATATCAGTTGATATTTTTCATGTACGAGATACTGAAGAGGAAGCCCAGGACAGTACAACACAATAGCACCAACTATTATTCTTTAATTGAAAGCTAGTCTAAATTTCTAGTAATGAGCTGCCACTGCCAGGAATGCAACATAGTTGCATTTTGCTCAGTCAGTGCTAGCACTTGATTAACAACTTCCGGCTTATTTTTGTTTTTCCTTTTTTTTTTTTTCTTCCTTAAAATTTAAGATACTCAAGATTTTTTTTTTTTTACATTCTTGTTTAAATGGAAGTGCAATTTAAGCTATTTTATAACCTAAAAAAATAATCTTAGCTGTAAACAGAATTCACTGTAAGTAACATAGTAAACTTTTGGCTCAAGGCCTAAACTTTTTGAACTATGTTAATAATCCAAAGATCACATTTTTTGAAAAATATATTTCCAAATTTTGCTTCTAAACAATTTTTTAATACCTAAAGTATGAACTTCGAGCTCCCCCTGCTGGCTCTACAATAGTGACAACAAATACTATGGAACATCACATAATGCTCAAACTGCATCCTTACATGTCAACAGGTAAAAACACTCTCGTTATAGACATGGGTGTTGTCCCATAGGATCTGTTTTAGCACCTCATTTATGAAACAGTCTGTCACTTTTATTTGGCCATGTGTAGTAGAACTAGCCCCACATATCCTTTTAAATATGGAAAGAAAGTCACGGAATCATACACTTTGGGTTGGAAGATCATCTTAAAGATCGTCTAGTTCCAACCCCCCACCATGGGCAGGGACACCTTCTACTAGAGCAGGTTGCTCAAAGCCCCGTCCAGCCTGGCCTTGAACCCTTCCAGGGAGGGGGCAGCCACAGCTTCTCTGGGCTACTTGTTCCAGTGTCTCACCACCCTCGCCGTAAAGAATTTCTTCCTTACATCTAATCTAATCCAATCTAAATCTACCCTAGTCGTAAGAACAGCAGTAGACTATTTAACAGGCATACGCTTTCTAAAATATAAAAAACACTGTACAACAAATAGCTTTTATATGTTTTTTTTTTAATTTATGGACAGAATTAATATCACTGGAAGCTATTAAACATAAAATACTAGAGGTTTTTAACCTGACCATTTAGCTTGTTTGATGTCTCTGGTTACCTAAGCAAACTTACTTTGGGTGATTTTCACTAATATATTTTATAATGCCATCAAAATACTTGCACTTAAATCTAAGATTTAACTTACAGGAACCTATTTGAACTACAAAGTTGAGTCAATTTTTTCATGGAAAAATAGATGCTTCTGAGATTTTCCATGAGACAAATGAATCAAAACAAAACACACTAAGCTAAATGAAAAAAATTATTAGTAGTAACACTTTTGACAAGCTGACAAAAACTGAAACTCAGAATGAAGTCTTGCTGCTCCACTCATGATCCCAACCCTCCCAGACAGGGATCCTGCAAAAGGTGACACTTCCCTACTCTGTCACCTGCAGCAAAGTCAATCTGACCTTGAGCACCAATTCTTCTACTCTTAGGAATTATCATTTATGATCTGAAGCTTTATTTTCAGCCTTTCAATGCTGAGATACAACCCTAATATTCTAATTGATCAGTGAAATTATCTTCCCTTTATATCCTCAATAAATACACCTCATCAGTCTAAACGTGAATAAGATACAGTTAGTGGATTAATTTTTAAGCAACACTTTCATGCACTGTAAGTGTGTAAAATACATGGATGATGATTTGGTTTCCCAGAAGACACTGAAAAGACAAAATATGAACATTTAAAAGTTTAATTTCAACTACTGATGTGAAAAAGACTAAAAAAAAAAACCCCATAAATTTAGCTTAGTATCATTCAAAAATACTATTTTTTTGTTTTTTAATAGCATCTCTTTAAGCCACCAGGATCTCACATTTCAAATACCTCTAATTATGTTCTATATATGTTAAACATATGTACTTACTGTTAATTTTGTTCGGGGGGTTTGACAGCCCTGATCTAAAAATGTAAGAAGAGATTTTTAGAATTTTTTTCCCTTTTTCAGCATCAAAGCAAATTTCAGTAAGCAGCTTGGACAATGTCTACCATCAGGATAACATTAAATTAACAGCACTGATTAGTACTGTATCACAGGTAAGAACTGCATGCAAGACTTATTACTCATATGCACCTTACTACTCTGGCACTGAACCTTACACAAAGGCAAACACTACATCAATGCTCCATCCAGATGTGAATATAGCCTCTTTCAGAAAAGTAAATACTAAAATGTTAAAATATGAGAATGGCCATACAGAGAAGTTGTGTTGCTATAATTAACACTAATTAAAAAGTGGATTTATTTGAACTTTGCCTGACTTGCCATTTAAACCACATAAACATGCAATCAGACCCCATCAGCAAATTTACATGGTACCTATTGCCAACAGAATGGAAAAAAAAAAAAAAAAAAAAAAAAGAATGTATTTCTCTTATCTAGATACTTTCATTCCATTCTCTTTTAGTTTCTATTTAATTAAATTTATTTTTTTTTATTCCTAGTGCATTTATCTGTTCTTTGTAACCCAAACACACTTTGAAAAGAAGTATTTCCACAGAGCAAGTAATGACAAACTGAAGTACAATGAAAGAAAACATTTTCTGTCCCCATGATGATACAACACTGCAATTATACTTAACCTAAAATTGTTTAAAAACTGATCACAAAACTGTTTGATTACCTGACATTGTTTCAGCTCTTGAAAAGATAAAAAATAGCAAGCAGCTCAATGATGCCTCTGATGATAAAAAAAGGTAGTCTATAACAGAGTTTATTACAGCAAATAAATAATGCATGCAGCTTTAAATTTTTCATTTAAAAGAAGCATCTTCTTTGCCATTTAACAGCCATAAAGCAGCACGTACCATACTGTAAGTTCTCAGGTCCTTTTTGGGTTGCCAGATTTGGTTCATTTTGTTGACAGTAGAAACGGAGCAAACAGTGCTGATCACAAAAGTGTTTCATTTCGCCACGCCACTGCACTTTCTCTTTGAGAGTTCCTTGAGACTTACAACAGTCACATCGTGCAGCCTTAATGCAAAGGAAGATTTCAACATTTTTAAACAAGCCACAGAAAAAAATTATTGCTACATTTTAAAAGGTTATGTTTTTAAGAGTACTGAAGAATCATTACAGCTACATAGTTAAGTCTTTCTCATGTAGGCTCTATGATAGTTACACTACTTTCTAACCTGTGTATACAAGCACATCTGGCACTTTATTTTCAATTCTTTGCTAGGGTTTAACACCCAGAATGAATCTGCTTTGTTTCACTAAGTTTTTAAAAATTGCTCACTTCCAAACAGTCAGCAAAAAAATTAATTTTATGCATCAAGTCCAATGAAATCCACTGAAGCATTCCGCAAAACTAGAGCAGAAAGTGATTGAGAGTCCTTACTGACACTCTGAGGACAAGTAGAGTTGTTTTTTTTTCCTCAAAAAATTTAGTGTTTTTTGTTTTAAGGCACAAACATAAACACTTCTCCAATTAACAAATCAGAGCCCTTTAGTGTAAGTAATTTCTGTATTTTCACTATTTTGGTAGTTCAACAACAATTTTAGATTCCAATTACTTAGTTCAAAGTTTCTGTATGATTTATAAACAACAACAGCTCTCAAACTAAAGAGGTTTCCACAAAATCTAGTTAGCATGTAACTTGAAACTCAAAACTCTGTTCTTCTGTATCCTAAACATTTGGGTAATGTATCTTTCACCAGCTTACATGATAATTTCATGAAGCATCACTAAGACAGACATTGTTTTTCTCCAAAATAGATTCCACTGAATTTAATCAGTCATGATATATATTATCTGAACAGTGGTAATCCGTTTTAGATCTTCGAGTAAGCAAAGAATTGGTTTCATTACTGCGCCCTTTGATACTGCTTGCAACCTCCTAAAGCAGTCCTTAAAGAAAAAAGCTTTATGGATGTTCAGGAATCCAAAATAAATTACCCTAGTAATATAGCCAGAAGAGGGAAGTTGTGATAATATGTAACATAAAACACTAATACGTAAAACCATACACAAGATTGCATAAGGCTCTGATGGCCAAAAAAATAAAAAAGAAAAAAACCTAAACAACTAGTTCTTGCAACTCCAAAAAAGTATAAACAGGCCAATTAGTTCAAATTTTTAAGTAATTAAATGTTGAGTTCCTTTTCTGCACTTGCACAGTCTAGCACTATCCTCTGGCAATATAGGAAGTTCAGCTCTCAGTTGTAATTTTCAAATATTTGAGATGATATATAGAAAGACTCGATTCTAACCATATAACCAGCTTTAGACTGGGAGCAATTAAAGCTGTAGTGTGGCTTCAGGATCACCAAGTGCCAGGTGCCCCTGGAAGGGCAGGTACTTCTCTTCCCCCTCCTCTGTGCAGGTGTCAGCAGTAGTGCTTATGCATCTGCAGGGTACACAAAGTGAAGGACCTTACAGGACTGCATTACCCCCATCCTCCATCTATTTTTGTTACATTTGTCAGTTTGACTTTCTGATGATGCTGATCCACAGTTCATTTTGCAACAGAGATGTTCTCAGGGGGACAAAAGAGCAAGTAAGTTGTATTCCTGGAAACGAGTAGGGAAGATGAAGTGTGGAGTGTTGCCAAAATAGCCTAGATTCATCAGCTGAGGGAAACTGTGAATTCACACCTTTAATGCAAATGCATCCTCCAAAGCCACCAAAAGGCTGAAACACCAGTAGAAAAAAAAGTACATATAAGTCACTCCAATTTTAAATCTCAAGCCCACCTAGTACTGACTGACAGCTGACCCACGTACAGGAAAGTCCACCTATTCTGACCTGCTGCACACCGCTCGACTATCAAAGCACCACTTTCTGCTCAATTTTCTCACTCCTTCAAAGAAAGAAGGTGACAAATCTTGTCAAACGCAGCAATTACAGCCTTCCTGCAACTGTTTTTTCCCTGTCCTGGTTCTTCTCTTTCATTTAGGCCTTTGAGTAACTGTATTATTGTTACTCTTGGGCTGCTAAGTTATTTAGGTGAAAAAATTTTGGTTTGCTTCCACATGGAAATTACTATTCCTTAGCAAGCCCAAGATTCCTTTATAAGGATGCTTAATTTCTCATCCCTACATTTGCTACACTGTAATTCTACCATTTCCATAATCATTCTTGCAGTCAATACCATACACCCATCCACGCACTTAAGTTTCCGACTACCTGGTTGTTCTCCCTGATCACCTGAACATGAAGTCAACTTAGAATGTGAATTCATGATATTCTGCTTTCTCCTTCCTTCTCCTTTCTGTTTATTTTCATTTGGGGTCAGGCATTAGAGGTTAATTGAATCTTCATATCTGCCTTCAAGTCTGCTCTGTGTTTCTAAAAAATCCATCTACACTCTCTATGCTCCAATTGCACACATCTCCTTTGCCACTCATGACTGCTTTTTGGTCCAATTCTTTTCCTAGGTCCAACTTCAACATGTTCAAATGGGCATGGTAATTAGTATAAATCACTAAAGTTTGCCACAAACTTGGTTTAAAAACAAAGTTTTCACATGTGAGGCTTTTATTTACATTTTTAGTCCTTCAATGACCCAGTCCTAAATGTTATCCAATAGTTTAGACTGGTATTAATTTGACATAATCTTAGCTGTCTATTCTGAGTTTAATCCACAATAAATAGGAAGCAAGAGATGTTTCCAGAGAGTGCGTGATTTTGAGAAGAGATCAACTGTTCTGAAACAGTACCTACTTGAAATTGAGATGCCTAATGATACAATGGCTGAATCTGAGCTCACCAGCCACAATCATTTTTCTATGCCTCAGACTGTAGTTCCCCACCTCCTACTTAGTCTTTATGGAAGACACCTGAATACACAGTCATCACCATACATGCTCAGTCCAGTCAATACTCCACTGTAGCCTTGAATAACTGTAAGCACACTTCAGCACTGTTTCACAATGTATATTTAAAGAAACAGATTTCTGTGCTGTTCTCAGAACAGTATACTCTTTTTCAAGATACTTTCAATGCTCTTGTATTAGTAACATCACGATTGAAACTGTCAAACACCAGGCTACTAAAATATTTATACTTAAATTTCCCATGCATTTTTCAGATTAACGTCCAAACCACAGCATGCAATTGAAATTTACAGGAGGAGCTCCAATAACTTAGGAAGCTAACCTCAAGACACCAAAAATTTTACCTCTTGTCTTGGAGGTGCATGGATACCACACAGTAGAAATTTCCTCAGAACTTGGCACCAGCTGGTAACTGTAGCTGTCACCCAACAGATGATTAGGACTGAACTATTCTTTTACATTTCAATCCCTCACACTAGGTTTGAAGAACGCTTCTAGAGAAGTCTGATGTGCTTCTAATACTTTCAGATAACAGTCTGTTGTGCTCCTACCACTAACTTCTGACTTTCTGAGAAGGTAATTTTGGCATTCAGGGAAGTTCTCCCATAATACTTAATTATTTTTAAAAGTTAAGATGTTTTCCAGATAATACTACATAAGAAAGATGTGTCCATAAAAAAAAGTAGACAAAGAAGATGGAGACAAACACTTGTTTAATGAACACAATGCTGGCATTAAAACATTACTAGGTTATTACTACTTATTTCTCTTAACGTATACATTCATTGAAACTCCAAAATAACACTGGACATTGCATAAATGAGACAAAGCTCATACATATGTAACTATTCTTTTAAGAAGCTAACAGACAAAACAGCAAATGAAGTACAAATTCAGGGAGGGGTCCATATCTATTCTGTCTTCCTGTATTTTGATCATTATCTACTTATGGCTAGGTAAGAACATCAGCTAACAATGCACTACCAAATCTAAGGTATCCGGAGGGAGTTATAAAAGAAGGAGAAGTACCAGCAAGGATGTAAAGTAAAAAAAAAGAAAGACAATTTTAGCAAAACACATAATTTCCCAAAAGCTATTACATGTCTTCCCCATGTAATAAATCCCAAACTTTTATAAACAGAACTGAATTAGGAAAAGGCTTTAAGAAGTGTCTGAAAAAAATGACAACCAACAATTCGACATCATGTATCACTAGTTCCACTAGCAAGTGTAAGATTCAAAAGTAAAAATATCTAACACTTCAGTATTATCAAAAGTCACTAGTTACCAGCAAGTCTGTTTAGATTAAAATGCCTTTTCATGGCATCATGCCTAACTTTCCTGTACCACAGTACCAACAGCATTTCTTAAGCAGACTTTATGGGCCAATTAAGTTATTGCCTTATCCCACAGTTCAGAAGGATAACCTGAGTTCGAGTTTTGAAGTGGTTCTCAAACCTGAATTAACAGTACAAGCTTCCATTGAAGTTTATGTACATTAAACTAGTTTGGTATGCACACTCCCAGACTCTACTCTGCTGAATCACCAAGAGATTTCTTAAGCACACCAAAGCTTTATTAAGTTCTCTATCAGAAGGCACTTTCTATGCAGGGAGAAGTTTCACCCCATACCCCAAGTTTTAAGGCATAGAAATTAACTATTATTGTATGAAGTTAACATTTCAGTAAGTTTAAGAACTTTGCAGCCAAGCTTCATCACCCTATTTTCACATGAGACAGAAGAAACACATTTTGGACTTCAGTAGTTTTCTTTCAGGAATGTCTAACAGGACCCTACACACATTATTCAAAATAAAGACTTTACAATGTTTGGCTGTAACACTTCTGGAACCAGCCATTCCAAAATATCAGATATGTCTTCAGATTCAGTTCTTTTATGGTAGGTGGATCATCTTGAATTACAGGACTTGTATCTAGCCCTCTAATATTTCACGCTTTTTATTGCCTTCCAGGCTGTGTACAGAGTTTTGGTAAGGTGATGAGTTTTGTACTGTCTTTTTTGCAATTGCATCCACAAGTGTAGTTCTTGTTTAGGTATTACCAGTGCAGCTTTCCAGGATGTTCACACCAGAGATCAAATATTTAATCCATGGTACTAATCGCAGGTTAAACCCAGTCCAATTTCACCTTTATTTCTTTCAAAAAATGAAAACAAAAAACCTCTTAACGTGAACTCTTTGATGGTTGTGCTTCATAAGGTAGTTAAGCTTCCAGAGATTTAGAAATAGATGCCATCTGTTTGATTTAAACTTTTATTAGAAATCCATTTGGTCTTGCTTTTCCCTTTGGCATCCCTTCCACTGGGAAATACTGAACAATCAAAGCCTCTGCAGTTCAAACTGTGGGAGAAGGGAAAAGGCAAAAAAGGAGGCAAAAACAGGAACAAGAAAAACTCTGCTAACCTAGTTTATCGTCAGTCAACTCAAGGTATCATCCAGCCGCTGTTAACAGTGTTTTCAACATTCTGAATACACATTTAAGAAGTTCTGACAAGAAAAATACGGTATCAATTGAGGAGACAAAATTGGAATTGTAAACTAACAAATATACATAGTAGTTTCTTGTTTTTCTGTAACTCAAGATTTTCTGGCCAAAATAAAATCAGATGGTAGAAATGCTGCTCTAAGATCTAAGAAAACTCAAATGATGAAATTAATACATTTGCTTATTGTGTAGCAAATGCTTTGCTGAAGTAAGCCATATTTGCTGCACAGTCCTTGAGATATCCTCACATGTGCATTTTTGGTTTTTTTAACTGTGGAGCTCTCATCAAAAATTCTGAGTTACTTGCCTTGTAGTACCAGTCCTGAAATTTTTTACAGCACTCTTCACTGCAGAAATCTCTCACTACACCATCAAGTTCCTTAGTTGCTCCCTTTTTGCACAGCTGTGAGCAGTAATTACAAGTAACACATCTCAGTCCTAACCGTCTTGCAAAGTCTTGTTTATATAGCAGCTTGCAGCCTGGAAACAGATTTTAAACATTAGGAACAAAGTAATTTTTACAGAGAGATATCACAGTTGAGTTACATATTGAAAATTAAATGAATACAACAAAAGCTAACAATTGGGGCTTCAGACAAATTCAGGTTGCATAATAGACTATATTTCAAGACATTTTTACCTGAATACCTTTCCTGCACAACTCTATGGTTTCATGTGATGTCTGCATCTTTTCCAAAACATTAGGCTTGAATCTGTGCTTATCAAATCCCTGAATAAACAGTCAGAAAAAAATACGTAATTTTCTTTTCATATAGACCCATGCGAAAGCACTGACTTGGAATTACATTGCTCAGTTACACATCCTCAGAATGCTAGATAACCAGACAACGATGAGCAGAAATGTTAAGGCAGACAACACTATCCACTAAAACAATACTTATCTTCAAGGATCAACTTATTTCTATTAATACTTCCATTCATATTAATACAACAAACCACTTAAAGACAACTCATCAATTTTTAAGAACACTAATAGGGACAAGATGACCTAATAACTGAGGAGTTTCTTAAAAAAAATTGTAACTATAACGTAAGCAATGATCAGTACTGAAAATAATTATACAATGATAGGAGTTTGAGTCTTTTATTTTCTAATTTTCACATCAGGTGGGTTTTTTCTTTTTGCATTCGCTATGCGGTCATAATTTCAAGGTTGCCAGAATGAAAGCTACATTCTCCAATAATCTGATCCTCCCTCAAGCAAATTAGAAAAGACATGTTAACATATTAAATGCATTAAAAAATGAATACTGTAGCTATTAGGTAGGCTATTTTGAGAATATAACGTATTTAAACTACCTCGAATCTAGTATCTATTCAGCTGATGCCTAAACCACATACCATGTGTCTCCATAAATGTGCTAATTTTACAGAAGAGTATGAGAAGATGAAGTAACTGTCTATATTAAACACTGGAGGGATGAGATAACACCTACACCTTAACGTAAGGTACTGCATCTGTTTTCATGATGTCCCAAATGTCACAGTACCAACAAGACCCAAACTCAAGTCTTTCAAGTGCCCACTCTGCTACAGCATATAGTCTAACACATGCAGACTTCTGTGCTTCTTGTAAACCATGTAACATACATGCTGCACTTCTTCTGGCATGCAGAATATAAAAATACTATAATTAGAATATATTCAGTAATTTCAATCAAGTGATTTGTGCTGTTGTCTATTAGGGTAAAATTTCATATATGTGAAACCGAGATATTATTTTAAAATCACTAAAAACACAAGAACACCAAGTGGAAGATGCAGCAAACAGCATCTTTCAAAAACAAAAGGTTATTGAAGAATTTTCACTTGCAATGCTACAAGATTTGCTAACGAATTGTATTTGCTAGCAATGTCAAAACAAGACAATTACAGAATACCAGGCAAATAACACATTGTAGATAATGTGTGTTTTAAACTGGCTTTCTTTTTTTTTTTCGTTATATATCTGATTCTTTAACAACAGAATAAAGAAAATTACTAACACACAAAAACAGGCAATGCAGATGGGAAGTGCCAAATCAAGCAATCATCCTTACAGTGCAACTAAGTTGGATGCTAAATACACTGCTCTTAAAGAAATAATAATCCTGAAGATACGAGTGAATGCAAGTTACTAGTTAAAAGTGCCCACTAAAGCACTGAAAATTTCTTGCCGGTATTTCACCTGCTGGTCGTATCTCGCATTATTGTATGGGGCATC
Source organism: Tyto alba (assembly GCF_018691265.1). NCBI lineage: Eukaryota > Metazoa > Chordata > Aves > Strigiformes > Tytonidae > Tyto > Tyto alba. Next base: position 19,292,319 of record NW_024881282.1, on the reverse strand, counting down.
AGATTCTTGCCATTTCTCTACAATTCAAGGTAGTCCAGCACCACAAATATATCCTTCACTTCAGCTCTGCCTTTGAAGAGCCATCAACGTTGCATCGAACTTCCAAGACTGGTAATAGAGGAGTACTTCTAATCTACAATCAGGTAAGCTATGTGTACCTGGCTAACTAGTCCACAAAAAGTTATCAGGCAAGAAATTTTCTATTCTACAGTCAAACATCTCCTGCATCTGACTCATGGAAAATAATGAACAGTGAACATCAAGTAAGGGGAAACAAAAAGTCCAAAATTCCAGCCCTTAAGACTAAGTGCCTGAAAAGCATGGGGTTTTTTTATAGATCATTGACTACACAGCTTCTTGCTGAAGGAGGCCTCTAAAGAAGACAGAAAATCCATCTTTATAAAATTTCAGATGTTGGCAGAAAACTGTTACAACCCTGAAGACTTTTGAAAGAATAAAATGGAAATACAGGCTTTTCTTTTGCAACATCATGAGCAAAATTCTTCTGATTCGCCTGATACATTTTAATGTCTTTGTAATAGGTAACTTAATCCACCTGACCAGGGAATATTTGGTTGCTTCAAGACCTTGTCACTTCAGACAAAGGGAAAACAAAATGTCTTGCTTTTTATAGGATGTATTTTAATTAAGTCCTTGGTACTCTGTTCATACCTAGGATATAAATTTGTATTATAATGATACGGTTTTGATTGGAATAGTAAGACTTCCTTTGAAGTATGGCTTTGGCAAAACAGATTCTGAGCTCAAACAACTTGGTCTTTAAGGTGCACAATGTAAATCCTGAATCAACAGAGCAGTAGCATCCATGCTGGCTTTGTAGATGCAACCAAGAAGTGGGCTTTGACTAACAGTACATTGTGGACGAGCAATACAAAAACCCCTGGTTGTCTGACCTTTCCAGTATCAACACTAAAATCCTGAGGGTTTAGATAGTCTAACTCACCTGGGGACTTGGGGTTCATGAGTATAGCAATGCCTAAGGCAAACAGCTGTCCACCCCAATGTTCTGAACAAGAAGATACAAGTAAAATCCTACGTTCCTCGGGATTTCTGTTATAACATCAGACACGAAGTTACAGTGGGACCAGATGGAAATCTCTAGTGCTTTAAAGTAACTCTAAGAGAAAACAGCTATTAATTTCCAAGAAAAACAGAAGTGCAGGTCATTTGGATCAAGCTACAGAGGTAATCAATAATGTTCTTTAGCAATGCGCTAAGAGAAGACCACCCTGCAAGTCAACTGTCTCAGAAAGACCAATAAGGACCATTTTCAGATGAAGTATATCCAACTCAAAATCTGAACCAAACAAAAAAAAAGTACCTGCTAAATGAACGTATCCTTAATTATGCTATTAGAATTATGGCTTTCAAGGAAAATCCAACAAAAAGCCTATCCCTTCTAACAGCCCTGAACTTTGGTTCTCCACATAAACTGTAGAGAAAGAATATGGATCTGAACACATGCAACAGAGGCTTACTGATAAGACAACATGTAAGCAGTTCCTCCAAACCTTTATTTCAGGTATGTTCCAGGTCAAGAGAGCTTCCTTTCTCTTGAGAGACCCAAGAACTGCTAGGTCCAGCTCCGCAGAGCTACCCATGGTAAGAAACATGCTTCACTTGACTGTCTTCACACTCAGGGCAAACAAGCCAGCAAAAACCTGATCCTCTTCTACCAGCAGCACCTACCTGAATTACAGTTAGTTCAATCCATTTACACATCAAGCAGCTGTGAAAAAAGGAATTGCTGAACGAGAAACAACTCCTGAGTTCTCAACACCAGTGTCCTTTTACCACAGCGAAAACACCTTTTATACAAAGTAATTGTTCCACCCTAAAAGCAATTCGTTTTTTACCTCCGAAAGTCTGTACTTACTGGACTATCTTTCTCCTCCTTCAAGCTACATACAAGATTTGCTGTTCTCTCATCTTGTAATAACTTCAACTGTTAACCTTTAACAACTTCATCTAGAGAAGAACAACAGGCCTGACATACTGCAAGCCTGTAGGATCAAGAAGCCTGTAGCATCACAAGCTGGGTCTTGAAGATTTCTGGAGTTATGTTCCATTCACATCTTTCTGCTGCCTCCCTCTGTACTGATTCGAATACAACAGCCACCTCTTCCATACCCACATTCATCCATCCGCTGTCTCTGGCTTCACAATAAACATCACTATCCTTAGGAAAACAGACGCAATGCATTCAATTTCGGGTCCTGCTTGGATTACCATTATAATAGACCCCATCCTCTTTGTGTAACAGAGAGGTTGTGTATCCCACTTCCTTTCTTGTTTTCTGCTTAAGAACCTTCTATTATTTTAATAATAACTCAAGCACCTCAAAATCCTTCCAAAGTTGACTTTCACTTTTCCACTAATATGATTTGTAGGAAAGAAGTACCTTCCCTCAGTAACAACATGACTCTTACAATTGTGAAAAGGCATTTTTATGAATAATACATTTTGCAGTATTTAAGGCATGTTTTGCTTTTCATTTATCCCCTTCTACCAGGATATTCCAACTCAGCACCAAATAAACTTTCAGAAGAAGGCCACAACATAGCTCGTATTTCAGGTTAGCATTTATCTCAGATGGACACTGCCAAAGGAAGTGGGTGGTCAGAAGCAAAACTAAACTGTCCACCAACATAGTAGACTAAAGCAGAAAAAGGCATCATAGCAAGCACCAGTTATTTTAATATGGTAGGCCACTGTCAGAGCTACAGAGAAGGAGATAACAGCTTTGTGAAGCACAAACCTGAGAGCTTGTAACAGAAGATATTTATTATGCAAAACACTTAACAGTGATATGAAATTTCACATATCCTAAATATATTTTTTTTTCTCTAACTACATTCTATACTACTTACCAATCCTTGATAGCTTTATGAGGTCCTATTGCAAAGTAGCATGCAGCTAAGTTGTAATTAAGCCAAAAAATTTTTCATAAAAATGGGTACTTCAACACTGTCTTCAAAAATTTCCGTACACTAGCCCGAATTCTGTACATTCTACTTTTAAAAGGTGTATCAGTGTCTAAAAATAGATAGTTGATAATGTAAACTATAAAAACAGCTGTGTTTAAAAAGTTTCTGTAGCTCTCACGTTTAGCAATAACAAAATCAATCATCAGGAAATAAGAGATTCAAGTAGGCTTGATGGCAACCCACTTTACCTTGGTGAACACAGCAGCTCGGCGCAGCAGGGCCAACATACCAACCTTTCCTCAGGGCCGGTCTCCACGTACTGGACAAGCCCAGCAACTATAACTAAGTCTTAGCAACATTTCATATCACACATCAGTTTTGAAACCAGTTTGTTCATGTTTCTAGTAACTGAAACATTCATATGTAAGCACCTGTATAGAATTCAACACACTCGTGTTTGGGCTATTCTTAATATCTGTAATGCTTTCATATAAATCTAATCAACTAAACAACAGTATACCTCATTGAACAATCCACTGTGCAGCAGTGGTTGGAAAAATGCCACTCTAAAATCTACATCTTTCCTAAACGTACTCAGATTTGAAATCACTCAATTTCTTAAATTTCTTTTTCCACTTGGCAGCTCTACAGTATGTTATCTCTACTTAGATGAAGTATCAGAATTGTCTACACGGAGTTTAATTTGCAGAATCCATAATTCCCAAAAACTTATTAGCATACCATCAAGATGATAGTAGTTGCTAGTTTCACAGCTGTATTTTATCTGTGTTATCCATTTGAAAGGAACTCCAAAGCATCAGATAATTGAATTACTCCACAACTTCCTTTCTCCTTCCAAGAAGCAGACTACTGGATATGAATCAGTGTTATTAAAATTCACATTCTAAAATTATTACAAAGTCTGTGTTATTTAAGTCGTAAGTCCACAAGTAAAAAAAATTATGGTGATACTCATCAAAAAACAGTTCCACTGCTGGATTGCCAAAGACTGATTTGCTCTCCTAGACCCTCAGAAAGGATAAACATTAAAAAAAAAACACAAACCAAAACTCAGTAACTTGAAGGATTAAAAACTTGCACAGCCTATCCTCAATTGTCACTCATGCCACTATACATACATAAAAATCCACCAGCAACTTTGATTCTCTTGCTTTAGCATATACAATATCTATCTTATTTACTTTAGATACGTGGTGTTTTGGAATGAGGCATTCTAGTGGCAAAACACTAGGACAGTTTAGCTTCCAAAGCCTCAGCACCAGGTGAACAGATTAAAGTCTTTCAACTGGTCTGTTCAGGTTGTTCATCCTCCACATAGCATCTGATTTTTGAACAGAAACAGAAAAAGCATACTGTACTTCACAAAAGAATTAGTAACCATCTTTAGCACAAATGATAGGTCATTTCTATTTCCACTTTATTGCAATGGAAGTTTCAGCTGGTCACTGCACATATTCTTAAATATCTCAGGAGAAATATATAAATAAACAGAGTTGGAATGAAACTGCACAGAAATACTGATCCCAGAGACTTTAATGTGGGTGCCAGGGTTTGTGTGCAGGTATATATGTATGTGCATGTGTAAAACAAACTTGGATATGAAGAATGTGAGTGGAGGAATAACATCTTCAGTACTACAGCTAGGCAAGCATAAGCTGTCAAGGGCTATTTGTGGTTTATCTTATATATGCTTTCCCATCAGTTTGCTTGAAGACAAACAAATAAGCACTCTTGCAGAAATTTCAAACACCTGTTTCACTTCTTCTATAAACACACACCTGAAAATTTTCCAGTATTTTCCCTTGCGAGTTCCCTTTCCTCCAAAAACGCCAGTAACTTTTGTGACTGAGCACCTTAGGTTATTTCTTCTCAAATTGTAATACATTGTCTTCTGGTGATGAGTAACTGCATGCTCAACAAAATATTCTAGGTTGGTGAAGTTTCTTAAACACTTTGCAATAGCAAAACCAGCATGGCCTCCATATCCCAGAAGTTTATTTGGTCCATCTACTAGTTTTTCTACCTTATGAATGGTTGGACATATTTCTGGAAAAAGGCTATGACATCAAGGAAAAACTAGTGGTGTTTGGGTGCCTCGAAAATGGGAAAGAGAAATCTATCACCTCTGATAATGGAACTTCTATTTGTTGACCTCCACTCAGTCCATCCAAAGACCTGTCCGTCTCCTCCCCACATCAGGTCTGTTAACTCCTGGATTCCACTATTTCTGCAGCAATCAATGACAACCATTGGTTTTCCTTTAAAATACGGGGTCTAGGTTGTTTCTATAGAGCTTCTGTCGAGGTCAGCAGTTTATTTTCATTGCAGTAACACAGACAGCTTTTTTTCATATACATCACAAAGAGACCTAAGCTACAGCTAGCAGATGTGTGCCATATTCATTCAAGTTACATTCTACACAATGGTGCTTTGGCTACCTCTTCTCTATTACTCAGTGGTTCAGATCACAGTAAGCTGATAAACTTTGTTTTAATGGTAACATTTGGTGTATTCATCCTCATAAAGATCATCTTTGCTTTCAAGTTGGCAGTCCAACACATGCAAACTCAGGACCCACACTAAGACATCAGAGAGTGGATTCTCCCCATTTAGTAACTGCATTCATGTAGGAGAGTGTTTTTATTTCTTCCCTTCCTCAAATTTTGCAGTAGGAAATACAAGTCCTCACTTATTTCAAGCCTCCTGGTACAGAAATATATTTGTGGAAGTAGTAATATGGCATAGCTCACATTATGAACATTACTGATTTTGTTGTGACAGCCACCAGGCTTTAATATTAGGGAGTCATAAGTATTCACAGTAATACCAGCACATACTGTAACTCCAGGCAAAAAAAAAGTTTGCTCTTGACTTTGAATATATTCTGTGGAATTGTGTTATTCACAGAAACCATTTCTAGCTAGATGTTATAGAGCACTGCAATGATACACTATAAAACTGGGCTTTGCTTTGTCCTTTTTTCCTCTCCAGCTATCACTCTGCAGTCCAGAACACACGAAGAAAGTAATGATGGCAAAGAAACCTAAGCCACCACACTCCATTTGTTAGAAACGAGTCCAGCGCTATGAAGGAATGGCACGGAAGAAAGTCTGCCTCCAGTCCCACACTCTACCCCTCTCCAGCTTAACAGGATCTTCCTACAAGTAAATTGGTACATCTGTTTAATCTGCGTGAAAGCAGAGATAATCAGCAAGGTTTATCAAATGACAGCAAAAGTATTATTACAATAACTAAAGAAAAATAATATTCACTATATCCTCCAGAGGAGTCATCCAAACTCCTAGTTAAACTTCCAAAACGAGGATTAAATACCAGTATCTAAGGACGACTCACCAGAAGTGGAAAGAATAGGTTCTTGTTACAACTCTATTTTGTTCCTTCTAATAAAGCAATATTTTAATGCAGTCTAAAATAATCCTATGCCCATATACCTCCTTTTTAGTTTGTTTTCTTTTTGAAAATTCAAACCATTAGTCAGGAAAATTATAATCACAGTAAACAACATACATCAACAGGCATCATTCAAGTTATTGCTTGAATAACCATTCTAAGGCAACACCGAATTTCCACCGTTGTATTAAATTTTGAAAATATTAATCAAAAAGAAAGCTTGGTATTCCTCGATGCAGTTAGTTTTGTATAGGTTCTGCTGCATAAATTTCAAAGTAAGAATTTATGTATCATTTTTTGTGCATACATATATATATATATATATGCATGTGCATATATATGTGTATGTATTTCTACACACACTTAAAGAGTGTTGCCCACTCTTCCTTAAGCTGGAGTAAAGCAGCTCAGATAAATTAACAGGTACATGTACTAATAACATGTACATGCACTTCATTAAAAATAATAAAGTTCTGGTTTAGCCCCAAATACAGCAGAATGAGTTGTTATCTTAAATTTTAACATTAAATATTAATATAGTAAGTCAACTGCAGTAAAACTACAAAGACCAATACCTTAGGAAAAAAAAAAAAAAACAAATATGTACATACCTTCACTACAAAAGGGTCTTTTGATGCCAGAGAAATTCACCGTCTCATGCAGCGTTTTCTCTTCCTGACAGTATTCACAGTATGTAACTATGCAGTGCAGTTTCTTATAATCATCAGAACATGCTCTGCTGCAGAACTGATACACTTTGTTCTAAATGCAAAGTTGCAAAGCATCATGAATAGGGTTAATAGATAAAATCTTATGGTCTGCATAGTGCAACTTTAAATAATATTTTGCCATTAGGACACAACTATAACATGCAAAGTAAACAGAAGTGCAAAACACACCATTAGGGTGAGACTTCAAATTCTAACAGTGAAGAACTCTCACTCAAGATGACAGTGTGCTACAAATACTCATAATTTCATACGAAAATGCTAAGCAGAAAATATGCCAATCAATCTTAGCTTATCCTCTCCAGATACTTCTCTCAGTTCATAGAAGTGTAACAATGGTCTATTATATCTACAGACATACAATAACTGAAGATGAAAGCAGATTTCAAACTTAGAACTGATTTGAGAAATAACATTCTTTAAATTCCACAGATGCTTTTTGTATTTGTTATTTATGAACAAAGACTTCTGCTTTTATCCATACTGAAGTTAAATGACATTCTACAGAACCAGAATTTTATCAACTTAATTTTTTAAGCTTCGGTACCTTATGAAATAGCTATCTAGAAAAACTGTATTGGACTTACAGGTTTAAACTTTTAAGCACTTCATCATAATTTTAAAAATAAGACCAAAAACCCACTTACCTCCCATTCCAGTACTTCTGGCTTTGAACAAAATGAACTTTTGCAATAATTACATTTCAACTGAATATCACTGGGAGACACAAACTGACCATTTGTTGAAGACTGCACACTGAGAGTCTGAAAAACATAAATATACATACACATAACTAAAAAAGAAAGTTACTTTTAAAATGTGTTTTTTCAATTAAGCCTACAGTATTTGAGAATTTGGGAGTTTATAAACAAACTCAGGAGCATTTCTGGTAAAGGCACAGAAGGTCAGTCTTTTTTCGTAATTCTTCTTCTCCCATCATCTCAGGTTTTCCAATCTCGAATCTTTACCCTTGCTTCCACTGTAATTATGTTTCATTTACCTTACCCTTCTAATGCCTGGTACTTAAGGGTAATTATAAATATGCCAAAAAAAAAGTCTCCCCAAACTGAACACCTGCTAATCACAAAAGATGTATTTTCAGTTAAATACATTTCACAGCTTACCTTATTTTGGTCACAGAAGTTCAAACAAAGACCTACAACCAAATAATTTCAAATCCAAACCTCACCAAGGCAGATTACAAACACCTTACCTGAGCATGCTACTTGAAAATACAAATACTATGATAAAAGGCCTTCAGTGAGAAACCCTGCATCTACTCAGGTTAAGAATAAACTAAACTAGCTAATAGTCCTAGGAGGCCTCAATCACCATGGCAGGATGATGTAATCATTCAGTCAGCCCCTAAACAATTAGGGGTTTTCAGACTGAGAAAAATACAACGGATTGCATGTGTAGGTATGAGAATTTAATTCTGTAACTGAATAATTCACTTAATGCATTTCTGATGCAATCAGTAGATAGAGAACTCAATTTTACCATATCTGTAGTTTTCCAGTAGGTCTTATATGCCTACAGAACAGTCTTTTGCATGTCTCTTAGATCAAGCAACAACTATTGATATATTATGCATGCAATATTCAAGACAAAATTTGAATCAGTATTGATCACAGTCACTTGAAGAATACAGACAAATTTCTTCCATTTGTTCTCAAAACACTTTCTGACATCATTTACAACAAGACAAACATATTTAAAGGCACGTTCTCTTCAGACAAATTTGTCACAACCTTTCCACCTTGTAACAGTGAAATGTAAAACATTTCTGTTACAGGATACTTTTCTTCGGACTCTCATATTACTAAGGGTTCACATACACTAAAAAAAAAAAAAAAAAAGTGATGAGACTGATTACTGATATAAAACCTCACATAAGTGGACCAATACTGCTGAGTGCTAGATAGCAGTGCAAACTGTATCATTTTATGCAGATGCACTAAATCAGGAATTTGCAGACATGAAGTTATGCACATTTCCAAATCATGGACAGGACCTGAGAATAAAATGCCCTATACAGCAGAAAAGCTGCCACCTTTATCCCAATGGTCCATTGTCCTATAACAACTTTAACACAGTCTGATGCCCACATAGAGTACTGTCATATTTGTCCCCACTATACCCAGCAAATATCCCTGTGGTTGAGAGAGGTTTGCTAGACTTTGGCTGCTCTAAATAAGACAGCTGAAGACTTGTACTAACATGGGAGCCACAAAGGCATTTTAAGGTCAAGGTTCAATTTATGCATTTCTGCAGTTGTATGTTTCTTCACAGAGCAAACACCATGCTCAACACGTGCTGTCATGTGGGCTATGTAAGCACAATGAAAGTCCTACAAGTTCTGGTTGAAAAGAAGAAATCAAGAACCAAGTATACGCACCACCTCCAGATCAGAAATTAAGGAAATGTCAAAGAACTAGCAGATGAGACAACTTGTACAGAAACACTGAAGACAGAGGGAGGAATGAAAATGAAATATATTTTAAGTACTCATCACATGAAAAGTGACCATTTTTTTAAGTCTGTAATTACCTTTAAATATGGGGCCAAAACACCCTATTGTGAGGGCTACAAGTTAAAAGTAAAATATGTTTTTTTGTTGTTTTCTGATGTATGGCACTGTTAGCTTTTTTTATTTCTTTTTCCAACCGTTTGCTGTGGTAGATATTTAGGCCCTACATAGTCTAGGGGGCTTGCAATTGAACAATAACAAAAGCTAGAGCTGTGAGAACAACGGAGTTTGAGACTGTTTAAAATAAAAGCTTGTTTTAAAGAATATTTACATCTAACTGTAGATTTAAAAAATCTAAACAGTTTAAGCGTTACTGTTTCTAAAACAAAACCAATGTTTCTTATCATAAACACTCCCAAGGTCAACTATTTTCTCACAGATATCAGTGAAGAACTGAATTCATATTACTGAAAGCTCTACACCAAGCAGAAGATGGTTGTAAAACCAACAGTTAATCACAATGCAATTTTGTATGCCTCCTTAAAGTTTCTATTATTCCACTTACAATTGAGGACTGCTTCTGTATTAGTATTTTAATGTGTTAAGATGACCCGTACATAGTATTTTCATCGTCTTGCTTTGCCTCCATGCTTTGAAAAGAGAGTATCTTTAGGAATTATTTGCAGCAAAAAGATTATAAATTCATTGAGATCTTTCACAGGTCACCTCAAACTGAAAGGTTTTATTGTTGTTGTTCTTTATCAAAGATATATTTGAAATCATATATATATATATATATATATATATATATATATATATATATATACACACACACACATACAAATATATGCACTCTTTTGGATATCTTAAATTCAATCCAAAACCAGCTATGTTTAATCTCACTTTTCTTGAGCCTGCCCTGAACAACAAGAGCATAGGAAGTGCCAAGCAAAACAAAAAATCATAGTAAAAGTGCTTTTCAGCCTTCAGTGGAACCACCTCAAACTGCTCTAAGCTGCCAAATTACTAATGAACAGTAGGCGGACACAGCCTGGGATTCTTCTGAGAAGACCAGCATAGTAGCACAGCTTCTAGTCTGCCCCTGCCACCAGAACATAAGTGATAGAGGGATTATCCTTGCTCACAGCATCACAAAATCAAATTGTGGCAACATTTCTGTACATAAATGCCTAAGTGAAAGGGCTAGTAGGCAGCTAGACTGTGGTCAGTTTTATTCAAGTTAAGATAAAAATAACTTTGAAAGAATCAAGTTTTTCTTAATGTGAGAGAGAAGCTTATACGTATGAGGAATCTTTCACATGAGGTCATTCACTAAGACTGTTCTGCAAGGAAAATCAAGGGTACTGAAGTAAATTGTGAAGGAATCAAACACTCCCCTTACACTCATGAACACACGGACCTTCCAGCCTCAGCATGAAAGCCTCAATTATTTTTATTATGATCAAATTTGGAAAAGTATTTCTGTGTCAAGCATGTCGAGCTTCCTCCACATTTCCCACTGCAAAACACTCCTTTTTTTAAACATGTACGTGTGTGTGCAAGAGATGTAAGCTATATAACAAAGAATACTTACAGACACCATGATGGTGGTCAAAGAGAACACAACATTAGTGAATAATCAGAGTAACCTGATAAAAGACACTGTACTTATAATTCTTACACATACTGGATCTACAACTCTCTAGATATATCCATCAATTGAAAAAAAAAAAAAAACCAAAACAAAACAGAAACAAACAAACAAACAAAAAAATATCAAAGCTTTTGCACAAATTTTCTGAAAATTTTGCATAGACTCATGTTTTGCAAGATAGCTGGTACTTTAAAACACTTCTACAGTTGTTAACTTTGGGAAGAGACTTGTACTACAGCCTCCATGTTCACAATAAATACACTGGCAGTTTATTTTTCCTTAAGAGACAAGTTCAGACCAGGATCTTCAACTGACCCAGTATAGGTATCAATATCAAAAATGGCTTAAACCAATACAACTTCAGAAAGGTTCTGTCCTTAATTCTGCAATAACAACCTCCAAGACAGAGCATGAAAGAAGACAAGATACAGTCACATTATTCTACCACCAACTACCAAGCAAAAAAATCTCATCAGTCAGGCTATTCTCCTTCTTTTACTCTCTCACAAGGATTAATGCTCTTGCAAGCTATCTGCACAAAAGAGAATATAGATATGGACATCAGTTGCACAACAAGCAGCTCAACTAAACTTCCCAAATATTTTAATACGTTAAAAACAACAGTTACAAAAGGTTATTCATGAGATAAAATGACAATCAACCCTAAAGTACAGTTAACAAATTGGGAATTTAAATATTCCAACTCATCTGTAAACCAAAAGGACTAAGATTTTTGCAGAAGGGAGACATAGACCTGAAACAACAGTTATTCTGTTCTGAGAAGGGTAACCCCTAACAAAGAAAAATGTATAGGAAGGATAGGCACTGTAAGAAAAAGGGAAGAATATAATACCAGAAAATTAAAATGGGTTACCTGCATTAGTAAGCAATGAAAAATATAGAGCATCATAGTAAATCAGCCATTTATTTCAAAAGATCATTGCAGAAAGCACTGCAATTGACCAAGAAGATTAAACCATTTTCTCAATTTAGGTTCAATCTCTTATGTGTCACTTAGGTATAAAAAAATCCACAAGGGAACACATACAGTCTAACACTCACATTGTGGTATGCCATCCTTTCCACCTAAATACTAAGTGAATGGAAAAAATATGCTGTTCTCATACAATCAACTCTAATCTACTGTTGAATGCATTTTATTCTTCTGGACAGTGAATATATGAAAAATATCAAAAAGTTAGAATCCGGCAGAGATGTTTGAGCAAACTAACTGCAAGCGACCATATACCGGTTCTTGGTCTTTACTGGCAACTCACAGACTGTGTGGATGCTATAAACTCCACTACAACATTAGAGAGGCAGATCTGCAGATCTGCCAGAACTGCAACAGAAGCATCAGCAAGGTCTCAGCAAGATTAGAAATCCGTAACTAGCATCAACTGATCTGGCAGTTAAATTCAATAGTTGCGTAATGTTGACTTATCTGCAAATCCAAGAAGGCCCAGGATGCATTTGTCATTCACTAGCTTTATTTTTCTCACTCAAATACCAGAAAGGTTTTGTTCTGAGAGCTCTTGGTCTTAAAATTGATTGCAGCCCCATGTAGAATAAAACAGACGCCAAATGAGTTTGCAACAAGTATTATAGATTTGTCATTACCTACTAACAATCTGCACCTATTTTGTTAATCAGTTCCACTGACGGACATCTACTAAATTGGTTAGAAGGGAAGCAGAGGACAGGACTACATGATGGAAATCCTACCCAGGGTATGTTAAGGAAGCAGTTAAGAGACTGATTTGCTTTCCAGTTGACAGAAAACAGCAAAGTTTAATGACAAATGGGAAACCCCCATATGGGTATAACTGTTCAACAACATATGAGAAGGCAATTATCAATTTTACACTGCACATCTGGGAAAACTTTTTATGCACAAAAATTGAAATGTTTTCTTCAAAAGTGTTCTTTAATCACTACAACACATTTTATACAGGCTTTAACCTTAAGTCATATTAAAAATATGAGAATTTCAACAAGCATAGCAGCCTCTACGAGTGTGCCTATCATTAGGCTTGCAACACAATGGTTTCTGGACATAATTTAAACTGCTAGTTTTGTCAAACATTCTAATGGCTTAGGCTCTAACCTTTTGTTTCGGAGACAGTCACTATTCCCCATGAGACATGTTTGTTAGAACAGAGTTCAACATGAGAATTTTGTTACTGTATTTAGTAGAAGAGAGATGAAATTTGTTGATCTTCAATGCAAAACAGCAAGGCTCATCTCCATAAAGAGGCTGAGGTGGTAAAAATAAGATGAGCAGTGATACTGTTTTGCATTTTTGTATGGTATCAAGGAAAAATGGATCGTTATTATCCAGTTTTATAAGTTTAAGATAGCAGCTAGTGTTATCATTATGAAACAGTCCTTTGATCAAAGAAACTGTTATGAGCCAGAAGCATGTTATGTTAATTATAACTCAAACATGTATATACAAGCAAGTTAGTTGAATATGCAAATACTTAACACAAACACAGGTACACAAATATTTAGGGAGGAAAAGACTTAACACAACAGCTAACCTGAAATTTAGCTACACAAGTGGAACTGCAAAAGTTGTACAGTTTTCCATCAGGCACTGTGGCTTAATACTGAGGTAAAGAGTTTCGTTTACAAAAGTGGCAAATAATTCCCATACCTAAAAGAAAAACGTAGTTTACAAACAAAATAAACACAAAATAGTAGTGCAATAAAAAAACCACCTAACCTGGATTACAGGTCAGCTCTTCCCAACATTTCAATGTAAAAAGCTAAGATCTGTCTCTTTTTCCAGTCAGCTTCTACAAGTCACATAAAAAAAAATGCAGAGGTTTTACTGAATTCTTCCACTGAAGATTGGCATTAAATATGAAATTGCACATTCTTCTGTAAAATTCACTAGAGCATTTTCAACTTTGAGTTTGCTGAATTGAGATCTATGCCTGCTTTGCATATTGAAGAATAGATGTTTTGAGTTATCTACCAGGTCCTTTCACCGAGAAAAAAAATTTTACTAAGAGAATATCCTTATACATTATAACTACCTCTATCCATCTCCAGTTGTTGCTTGAGAAGATAAAATGGGGTGGAGTTGGATCACAGACAAGAGATTATTAATTCATATGCATGAAAATTGCCCTATCATTTGCAGGGGCAGTATTATGATGACTCAGAACACATTGTGTCTCAACATTTTTTCCCAAGAAGACTTAAGACAGTTGAAAACTGTTTCCGATGTCAAGTAGAAAGGCCAGTGGGGAAAACGATCTCTCATGGGTCCATTTACTAGCAATGAGCACAAGATGAGGTTTTATTTTTTCTCTTTTAAAGTAAGTTTAAAAACCCTGTAAGGTCACACCTGCATAGATTAATTCTAAAACCACCCACCCCCAGTGTTCAAACTTAAAAAAAAAAGTCTGCTCTTATCAGTAATGAAAATCCATCACACCCTTCACTTACTTTGTGATTTTGCATATTTTGATTTGTGTGTGTTCATGCATGCAGTTGAGCAGTATGGCTCCATATATCCATTAGGCCCTACGCACTGAGTCATGTCAAAAAACCTGCACTGAGCTCTACAGCCAGTACAAGATGTTAATTTGCCTTATTTCTAAAACACAGAACAAAGCAAAACAATGCATTAGTTAAAACTATGTTTGGCTTTTGGCTTTAAATTATGGTATAACACACACAGTGGAAAACTTATTTATTTATTTCTGCAATTTCCTCTCCCATCAGAACCTTCCTATATGAACTAACTCTCATGACCACCTCCTCAAGAGCATTCAGCACCATGGCTGGGCCTCTACTCCTAGGGCGGGAATGCTGGCTGAAACTAAACTTCTGTGTAAAGACAAAAAACAAAACACACAGCCCCCCCCAAAAGTCCAACCAAGCAAACAAAATCTCCATCCCAAACCTCACCATCTGCAAATTGTGAACTGTGGTAAGAGTATACAGAAAATTGTGCTGAGTTGGGGAGTTTGAAACAACTCTGTTCCTCTCTTCTGTTGATGGGACAATGGTTGTGAGAAAATAAATAGAAGTCTGGCACAGCAAAGATGGAAGATAAATAATGGTGCTAAACTTTGGAAAAAAAAACAAACCAAAACAAAAATTTTTCCTCTCCACATGATAACATCCTTAATATTCAAGTATGACCTAGGCGTAACAGCTTCTTGACAACACCACTGTTGGTAGAACCTCTAACTTCTCAACTCTTCTAGTTCCAGTCCTCCAGACAGAATAAACACACTGCAGACTTCTTATGCTCCTCATTGGATCCAATGAGGAACTGTGACTCCATAAACCTTCTAACAGACCCAATTTTGACATCTCTCAACACAGCAGTCAGTCAGTCAACAGGTTTCCACAGAAGGGAACAAGTGTATAAAAAGCGCAGAGAAGTCGCACCAAGCAGAAGTATCTATGACACAGTTAACACACAAAATCAGTAATTCTGATCTGCTACATGGATTACATACTTCAGTGCTAGGCACATATCTCAAGCATCATAAAGAAAGTTTCAGAAAAAAATGTCTAGACACCTTCCCTGCCCACAGAAATAATATCATGGTTTTGACAGTGATCATAGCGAATTCCTCACCTAAACAGTGACGAGTCTCCTATCAGACAGACTCTCTCCTTACTGAGTATTAGAAAATACTCTGTTGACACTACCTCTCCCTCTTTCCCTCTTCTTGAGGACTGAAGGGGGAAGGAAAGGCACATATTTCATATGTTTCACAGAAACTTCAGTGGATATCATTGCTCTTCATATCTTTAACTACCTACATTCAAGAACTAGCTAAATCCAGTCTTACAGACAGCCAGAGAAGAAACTTATGATTTTATAACATGCATCATCTTCTCTACATTAAAAACATGCATGTAAAAACATACAAATACACATGCCTCTGCCACAAACTGGGTGTATCACCTTTCAGAGATCAGAAAAATTTCAAAATACCACACAACTTCACAATTTCCACGTGCTGCTTTGATGAAACTTCCACTGTGGATTTCCACCAAAAACGAGTAGGTGTCGAAGTATCAAATTCCTACCTAGAGCAGGGCGTTTTATACAACTCCAGAACCCTTCCTTCCCATCTTCATTTTTTTCTTACTTGCCTTTAAAAAATGTCGCCCTGCACCTAACAGTCCTCTTAATCAGCCACAATATTGACAAAACTTACACTAAGTACCAAGACCAAACTGCAGCAATTATACTGTTCTATGAGTTGGAGCTATTCTGTCAATATACATTCATCTCATCTGACAGGCTAACATACAAAAGCAAGGCACCAAGAATACTTAAAGTTACATTACCACTGAGAATACAGGAGCTCACAATTTACAAAGGACTTGAGTTCTTGGAACAAGCTTAATGGATATCAACCATCAAAAAAATCTGCGCGCGCAAATAGCCTTGGTACCTCTAGAATAAACTAAAATGTAAATCTAGAAGCAATATTGCAAATATGCTGACAAACAACTTAAAGAGCATTCAGGAATATAACCAGAAAACAACACACAGGTAAGCAAAGCCTTCACAAGTTCTACATTTGAAATAAAAAAAAAAAAAATAAAATAAAAATCAAACTGAGGCCATGATGACTTCAAGAGACAGTGAGATGAAAATACAGGTTATAATAAATGAAGTTACAGTAAGCTGATCTGAGCATAATTGGAAAATATTCATTGTGTCAACAGAGTGTATGTTTCAACAAAAATCCCCTCAAAGTAGAAACAGCTTCTGCTAATCAGCATCTCAAATATCTCATTATTTAAATGATATCAAGAAAGGATCATTCACACCAAGTACACTGCAGCAGCACGTCCATCACTTAAGAATTTCAAGCATCCTTATAATACTGAAGTTGTTTACTGATTTCACCCTAGATATTTCAAACTTAAAAGCAACAATAATCTTTATTAATACCTAGTAATAGTCTAGCAAAACTAGATCTAAATTATCAAGACTACAAAGAACAAGAATTTCCAAAAGACATATCAAGGATGGAGAAGATTCTGTGGGTAGAAACAAAAACATAAGAGCAAAGATCTCACTTCATTCTTTTCACAACAACTAAAAGGAGTGTTTGTGCATTTCTGCATTATTAGAAATTTAAACATGTTGTTACACAAACGAAGAGAGGACGCAAGTGAAGAAAAAAAAGGAAATCAAAAGGCCTGAAGTTTTAAGTTTATTGCTCCCAAACCTTGTAATCATTACCTCCGTGAAGTTGAGCTTCTTTCCCCTGCATTTATATTACTCTTGCCAGCACTCCCAAAACTTCTCTGAATAGTCAAACTATTCAAAAACCAAAGACTATAACACTATTATAAAAAAAGATTAAAGCATACCTGAAAGTATTCATCAATCAGCTTTACAGTTATCTTTTTTTTAATAGTGTAACTCAAAAGCTTCCTCCACTGACATCAACAGAGAACCTCATACTGTACTATCCTGTATGTTTTCAGACGGCCATAATGCAGAGTTTTCTCTTGTTTTTAAGTGTCAAATATTCCAGATGAGTCTCTCTCTCCTCAATGTTCTTGGGTAACTTACATTTCTACTCTCACATTCGTCACAACATGTTATCTTCCATCTCTAAGAAGGTGCAGTATTAATTTCATTCTGTAGAAGAAGTAACATTTGAAAATCCTTTCCCTAGCAGCACCCTTCCAGCTGGAATAACCAAACAGAAGATTCACTAAAACTAAGGAGAACTACAGTAATACATCAGGTCAGACATTATTCTTATGAGGTAAGGACTTTTGGCCTGGAAACAAGAAAACTTAAGAGGATAATGACAGAACCAAAAATGGTAGAACGTGAGGCGCTAGAGGTGAACTGTTCATTGTCTTTCCCAATATTAACAACTATGGGAAATCACATGAACATCAACAGAAGTTTCAAAAGAAAAAAACAAGATGCAGCTCTTCACATAACAGCAGTTAAGCAGAACTTCTTACTGAACAGTGTCATGGTTGGAAAAACTGCTTATGCGTGTCCACAAGGAGACTGGACAATTACTAAAGAGACTTGCTAAATATTGCATACAGAATATTGCCTAAGGTTCAGGAGATCCTCTGACCTCTAGAGAGTCAGAAGGTAAGAGAATGTTCAGGGGACAATATCCTAAGTACCTGCCACATTCTTACTTTTCCCTGAATGCCCACTTACGTACTGCAGGAGTCTCAATCCCTGATCTGAACATCTGTTCTCATGTTCTTACTACAGAATGTTTTCTTTTTAATTGAGTATTTTAACCACCCTCAAGGAAAAATGGGTGTTCAGAAAAGAAATGAAGGAAAATGTAAAGAGGTGTCAACGTTGTTGGTATTCCATAGCAGGAGACAAACCCCCAAACTTCCAATTTCAAAAATCACTGCTTCATTCTTTGTTTCAGAAGTATAGAATCATGTAGATTGGAGGGTATCTCCAGAGGTAAACTGCAACCTCCTGCTCAAAGCATGTCCAGAGTTGGTTGCTCAGAATCTTGTCCAGTCAAATCTGAGCATCTCCGAGGATGAGCATTCCAAAATCTCTCTGAAAGATTTCACCACCCTCACAGAAAAAAAGCTTTTCCTTCTATCTAAATCAAGTTTCCCCTTGTTTTCAAGTTGTGTCTCTTTCATCCTTCCACTGTGCACTTCTTAGGAGAGTCCAACTTTGTCCTCTCTATACCCTCCCATTAGATAACTAATCCCCCTTCAGCCTCCTCAAGGTCCAACCAAGTTCTCCCAAGCCTGTCCTGTCATCACGTGCTCCAGCCCTCTAAACATCTTGGTAGCTCTCCACTGAGCTTGCATCAGTATGTCAACACCTTTCATCCTGTGGAATCAAAGACTGGACACAGTGCTCCGTATGCAGTCTCAGAAGCACAGAAGGATTAGGGGAGGGAAAAAGGGGCAGAGCACAGAAATCACTTCCCTTGACCTGCTGGCTACACTCTTGCTAACAGCAATAGGTTGCTCAGAGAGGCTGTGGAGTCCCCATGCTTGGAGATACTCAGAACTCAAATGGACATGGTTCTGAACAACTTGCTCCAGGTGATGCTGCCTGAGCAAGGGGATGAAAAAGATGACCTCCAGAGGTCCCTTCCAACCTCAAGCATTCTGTGATCTAACTGAGGACGAGGATGTAGTTGGCCATCTTTGCTGCATGGACACACTGCTAACTCTTCAACTTCATCTACCCAGGCACCCAAGACTTTTTCTCCAAAGCTGCCTTCTTGGCAGTTATCTTCCATTTCAGATGGGTTACTGGCTTCACTTTGCACTCCCCATAATATTACAATGGTAGGCAAAAGTGATTATAGACAAAAATCTGCACATTCAAACTAGTCTCAGTTTCAAGTTTTCTTCAAAGATGGAATTAACTCAGAACCAATCCACAAGAGAACATATCAAGCATTTCCCTTCCTGGCACTTCTAGCAAATTCAAATCTAGTGTCCAATGAAATATATGCAAGTTTAAGGGCTGCAATTTTAAGGAAATTTTTAAGTAAACCCAGTGTTATCAAATGAGTGAAGAAAATGTTATCAATTAGATTAATAAGTACAAAAAAAGATAAATTAATCCAGAAGCAAAATTTCTAGAGAATAATTGCCCAGTGCCCTCTGAGGGGAAACGATCCAAAGTAGTCTGACTATACCTCTTCCTCACTCCTCCACCTCGATTCTGTACTGAGATGACCTAATTTGAGCTAGATCCCACTGCATGCTCTTCCAAAGCATAAAGTCTAAGGTAAATGAAGAAGCCAGCACGTTCTTCTGTTCTTATCACACTTGGTTCTAAACCCACTCCTTATTCATGAGTTTCATTGGGTTTGTATAACCTATTACAGACTTAATTCTAGAAATCCGGTCTATTTCATGATAGGTGTCTCATGATAGATAGCTCAGAAAAGATACAATATAAAACACCTCACATGATTCAAAAATTCTCACAAGTTATTAGTTCTATATATATTTCAAATCTTCATTTTGTCCACTAGGACAGTGTTGAACTCAAACTGGCAACTACAAAAGTGGCTATCAAGATGCAAGACAAAACAGATGAATGGGATATATTCCAGAAATACAAGTGTTGTTGCAACAGAAATCCAAATTCCTGGAAATAAGAGAAAATTCACGTGGAGGATTTCTGAAGAATTTTTATTTTTGACATTATCAACAACAATTATTTTAGAAGGAATCTTGATCTTCCTTTACATCTAACTGAAAGGGGATCATGAAAGCTGAAGTCTAGAGCTCTTCTTGCTCTAGGATGTAGAATGTATATCCTTCTAAGAAGAAGATCCAAGCGTCAAAGTAAGTATCAGACCAATACTGTAATGTCATGGTATTTTAAAAGCAAGCCTCACCTCTATCTGCAACTGAAACTAATGGAAGTCTCTGTTCTTGAACCTTCTGACTGCAAGAGTATTTCAATAAAGCTATCAGTGGCTTGAATCTAAGCATCTGTGCTACAGACTTTTATTCTTGACTGAAAAAAGTAGTATGATTTGCTTCACCTGCCTTCAAAAGGATAGAACACAAGATGAAGAACACCTCCGCTGTCTAAGAGCACATTCTTGCTACAACTTCTCCCATGCAAGGGCCAGTCAATCAACAACACCAGAATAGGAGCTGATTGCTACAACACTCTGTAGCAGCCCAAACATTTGTTTCCAGTTGAAGGAAATGCTTGGCAGCTACACTCACAAGGTCCATGGTAAAAACAGACCAGAACATACTTCTCAATCCACACAAACTTCTCTCTGGTAGTTTTACATAGTACCAGTTTCGGATTAGAAGATAAATACCGGAAAAGCTTCTGAAAAAGAATATTCTGGGACAGAAACACAGTCAACCTGTATTCAAATGGAAAGGTAAAGGAGAAAGAAGAGAAATTTTCTATAAGTGGAAAAGCAGAGATATTCACTATATGGAATTCTATAACATAGATCCAATTAGTAAGGCAATCAAGAAAACAGCAGCTAAACTAGTTCAGATTTATTTGAAAGAAGGATGGTCCGGATGGATCCAGAAGCAACACGCACTTCTAAGAAAAGAACCAGATGTCAGCAGAATCTGTAACAGCAAAGAAAGAAGAAACTGTATTATTTATTCAGTCTTTGGAAATACCACACCCAAACTATCTCTCCCCCAAGAATAACTACTGTAAACTCTTCCCTGCTCCAACAAGAGATTAAGATTAGTAACACTTCAAAAGCATTTGCCCAAGTCTTCAGAGAAAAAGTTGAAGTAATTGCTTTTGTGGCCCTTGAACACCAAGTGATTTGTGTTTATGTTCCATCAGCTAAAATGCAAGCAGCCAAATCAGTAACTTGTCAAGTAACATTTCTCTGGCATCTCCAACTGCCAGTGTTCCCTCTTATTGCCAGTTTTGTTCCTGCTCTCAAGACACTTCCCTTTATGCTTTCAAAAAGAGCAGAGCTGTAATCCCGTCATCTCAGAAAGCAAGTTACTTTTACATTAACTGAATGTTTCAGCTGTTTCTGTTTTGCCTTTTCTCCCTCTTCCCCTCAACCCTGTCCAATTATTCCAGGTACAAAAGTGCATGGCTGTTACTATATCCATCCTAACTCTGATACTTAGTCACATCACCTTGCTGCTTTCTCTTCCTAAGAACTTCCAGGGTTCCCACACAGATTACACCCCACAGTTTTGACTGCCATGAGTAATTTTCTTCAGAACTACAAAGCTGTATCAATATGTCTGATGCACCTATCTCACTTTATCTTCTAAAAAACTGACAAAGTAACATCCTGAACACTTACTATGAATGATATTCAGGTGCCTAAGGAAGATGATTATATAGTTTTTATTGAAGAGCAGCAAATTCTACAGTTGATGACAGACATCTGAAGCAGAAATGGCAAAATAAATGGTTCCAGAAAACAGAAAAAGTATAAGAAAAGGTAGAGCAACAGGATAGTTTCTAGAACTTGATTTGCACCAGGGACACAAGAAACTGGAGGCATAAATACCAAGAGGCCTCAAAAACACCCCCACACCACTCAGTAGGAAGAAAGGGGAATTGATTATTTGTTGGTTAATAAAGATTTCTGTCATTTAACCATGGTAGATGGGATAAAAAGCATCTATCTCCATAGTATCAGATGTCCATATTATCAGAGGTTAATACCAAACTAAGTATTACCTGAAGTGAGACAGAAGTGGTTTACCATATGGGGAAGAGACTCCACTATTAAACCACAGTTTGAACTGGCTGAAACGACAGAACTTCTCTTTAAAAGTGACAAGAAACTGAAAAAAATAAAATTTACAAGTATTTCTAACATTTCAACACGAAGGGGCTGTTGAACTCTCACAATTACTGGTTTTGTCAACAGTATTTACTCTCAAAACAGATACTTGGAAATGAGAATTTACAAAGCAGTAACAGCAGCAGGAAGCAGCAGATTCTGTAGTCAATTGTACTAACGAAACAAATAGGACAGATCTTACTAGCAAAGAAGCACAGAAAAAGAACAGACACTGCATGGGACAAGACAAAGTTGAAAACCCTCGGTAGTTCCGCTGAAGTACTATTTGACAAGACATTCTACCAGAGCATTCAGTGAGATTTAAACCAGTCAATATCAATGCATTTTGTGAGACTTAAACACAAACTCTACGTAAGCAATGAATCATAAGTTGCAGAACTGATATGCATATTATTGTATACAGTGAAGGCTCCTAAACCCCTGCACACAGATAAAGCAGATGAAATTAGTTTTAATAAGAATTTCACAAGAGCTGCTGTTTAGCAATGAGCTGAATTCAAAACAAGGAAGCACAACTGCCTAGGTTAGGCTTTTTCTATTGCTTGTAAGTGAATAGCTTAAAGGGATGGCAGAGCCTGATTAGTCTTAAAGCATGTTCAGTAGTAAGTCTTCATCTAATCAAGCAAGACAAACCAATGCACTTTTACTCAGTACTGAAGGAAAATTTTCACTATATGAAAAGACACTGCAAACATCCTCTCCAACTAGGAAAATACTCATGGGACTTGCATTCACCTGATATTCACTTCATTCCAGAGCTATTAAGAAGCCTGTGAAGAAATAGCTAGAGCTCCCTCCCCTCTTTTTTGACAGCACATGAAGACCATCACTTTTAAGAAGCACCCAAAGCAAGCATATATTCAAGTCATATTCTAACAAGAATTTCAGTTACCAAAACAAAGCAAAAAAAAAATGTAAAAGAACATTTTCAACTAGCAAGGCATTGAATGCTTTCTTGGCGGAATCAAGAGCACCATGGACTGATCAAGCCAATAAGCAAAGCAAGTTAAAGGCTGCATTTTTAAAAGTAGACATAGACTCATCTTTATCTTAGTTGAACACCTGAAAATGAAAAGGTATAGTTGGTTGCACAGGCCAAGTCACAGAACTCAGATGTCCCTTAGAACAAAGCTGTCAAGCCTGTACCCAAATCCAGCATACGAGGACACAAATATCACGATTGCCTTGAAAAAGAAGTCAACTAATTTGGTAGACAGAGAATATGCAATAGTATCAGAAATTGAAACAACATATGTATGTGCTTTTGGTTAACACGTCTTTGTGACAGACACATTTGAGGTCTGTTTCTATTTGTTGCATAGATATTAATATTTAAACAAGTCATGAAAGTAATTTTTTAAACGGTTAAGTTCTCATTTTATGAAATACCTACTCAAAGAAGTATTTCAGCATTTGCACAATTACATACACAGTTTAGCCACATCCTTGTCAGATATGATCTCATTTTCTTTTAGCACTGTTTATTTGTTTGGTTTAGTGTCATTCTCCAAGTCCATCTTGCCTCTCTACATGTGAGAAGTTTGAACCTCAGTGCAACAGGTAAAGAATTTATGATCTAGTAGTAGTCATCATCTTCAGGTTTTAAAAAAATAACCGCTTCCAATAAGGGTTTTGTTTTGACATTTTATCTAAATTGCCACAGTAGTTTCATTTTTAAAGGAAGGATTTTATCATTGTTTTCTCTTTTTTTAAAAAAAGCCTGACTTGCACTTAGCTGTGTTCATGAATGGCTGTTGTGCCATCAGGAAATTAACATACTCTTGCCTATAACCACAATGAGCATTACTTCGGCTATGTCTGTTTATTTTTTTTTTTTTTTAATTCTCACACAATTTATGAATCTATTTCTTTCATATTAAAAAAGCTTTGAAAAATAAACCTAAGATCTGTAATTACTTCAGTTTTAGGTAAGAAAGAACAGTCATCACCTCTCAGAAAAGCAAAACTCAGGATGCAATACCCAAGATTATTTGTCTGTCAGTTTTAAAGCGGGTTCTGAAACTGGTACGTAGAAAGCTAAGTGCATCCATCACCTTGACAGGTGACTTAAAACACTTCACAAAAAGCCTACTCCCCATCCCAGGAATAACAGTTTCTTACTCCCACCAACAGTCTAAAGCAGAAGAAAGAAACCCTTTTGTAGCTGATGGATTAGTTGCACCCAGTGGCCTTTCTGAGAGCCACAGTAATTTTTATTACCCACAATATTAATTTTTTCATTCCAGTAAGAAAAGATGTCCATGATAAGTTACTGAAAATTAATTGTTCAAATCAGTGTAATATTTATTCAAAAAATAGGGATGAAGTATATAGATAGGTACAAGTAATAAGAATCAGTTTTCATTTATTACTACTACAAATGTATAGCATATTGATAGGCGTATGACATTTACAATATAAACTGCTTAATACAAAGCTGATACCAGTAAGACCTATGTATTTTACAACTGTTTGTTAGAAAACATTTGTCAAAACTTGTGACACACAATAATCAGTTGTACAACACAATGCTGTAATCAAATGATACATCAACTTTTCCTAATATTATTGATTCCATTGAGTTTATTTCAGTGTGTAATAGTGACTCTCCCATATTCTCTCCTTTGCCTAATTTAAAAGCAAGATCTAATAAAAAATTTCCAAAAAAACAATGTTATGACTGAACAAAGCAACCTAGAATTTACCAATTGTGGCCCATTGAGTTGCCAATGACATTTTCTAAAGTCTAAATTCCTTTTTTAAAAACAGCTTTGAAAACATTCAGTTCAAAAAACCTTAATGCAAATGGAAGTTCAAACCTAAATACATCCTGCTAGACAACTAAATTTTCTCAAACAATTGTGTCCTGAGCAACTTTGACACCTACAACATACACTAAAAAACTAATTTTATAGTTTGTGTTTCTCTTAATATCCAAAATACCCCCAAGCTCCCAGACTCCAGGAACATTTGAAAACTACCAGTTAAGAATTACACTTAATCACCACCACTCCAAACCAGATGCACGAGCACTCAAATTAAGCTTCTCACAGCCTAGTACAGTTCCCCAGTACCAAATATGTCGACAAAAGAATGAAGAACTTGCTTGAATAAAGTCTGCTGTCAGAACTCAATGCACCAAAACAATGTGTCTCAATTTTAAAGGTTCTCTTAAGGATCCTCACAATAATGCACAATGCCTGACACTACTTGTGAAGATTCCTGGTACTGCAAACTGCTCCTCTTCCCCAAATCAAACCAGAACATACAACTTGCTACCCATACCCTTCTCATTCTCAAATACATAAATCTAAACACAAAATACAACAGTATCTGATCACATAAGAGTACAGTCTGTAATGAGAGTTAAGTACAGATTTATCATTCGACCTCTCAAAATTCCACGTTCATTCATAATTCCACGTGCAGTGCATGTTATACTGGTTGTGTGAGAATGTCTCAAGTTCAAAGTTAATCTCATGCCTTTTTGTTTCTTCGAGAGACAGTATTCAACGTTTCTTCAAGTCTTTCCATGGCTTCTGGGCATGCCTATGTTTTTAGTATCTTGGAAACCTATCCTGTCCCTTTTGGTATAGCTGTGACAAAAGAATAACGCTTATGTTACCTTTTCAGTTATGCTGTTTACATATGCACGTTTCCAGATTTGGTGTTTCCACATTGCATATATACAAGAACAGACATCCCCAAAAGCATCAAAACTGAATGTCCAAAGAGAAAGTATAAATATACATGATGCAACATGAAAGAACTTTTAAAAAGTCTGCACTGCACGCTGTTTTCTCTTGGGTCATTTGTTTCTTAAAAATGGAAAGAGATGAAGAAAGAACCCAAAGCAATGTGCAGCACTAGGGCCACTCATATATTCAAGTGTTGGCTTCAAAATCAGATAGAGAAATGTCTTGCTAGTAAAACAGTACTTTCATATTTCATAACACTATTCTTATAAACTCAAAAGAATGTATCAAGCAAAAAAACCCAAGAAAAACAAAAAATCCCCAAATTGCATCTCCTCCCCCCCAAGTTTTAATATTTCAGAGCTATCCTATTATACCATAAACACTGTGATTAATATTTAAACCATCCAGCCAGCATTAGCAACTGTTCAGAGCTAAGTTGGCTCTGCAATATATAAAAGACATCAGCATCAGATTGCTTTATTTGGATTTATTTTTAACCACAACAATTATTACTATCTTAACAGTCTTAAGAATAAATAAATAAAAAAAAAAAAGAAAATAAAAGCACAAACTTTAACACATGGAAGGATGAAAGTGACAATAATTTTTTAAATCCTATATTGTACAGTGAAGGAGATTAGACATTGTACAGATACACAGCCAATGTATAATGAGCTAGAGCATTCTCACAGCAATGTCCAATCTGTAAATTCTGCACATTTTTGAATGTTTCGATTGCATACAAGCAAGCTTTTATATCTAAAAAAGGAACATCCCTTAAGGATCAGTAAGCCTCTGTGTCAGGCTTGTTATTAATATACTCATGATACACCCATTAGAAAGACAGAAATTAACAGAAAGTTTAATTTCAATTATATTTTCATTAATAACAAATAGGTATTGCTATTGCAGCAAGACCCAAAAAAGCCAGTAGTAAAAGGTCCGTTCCAGCTAGTTTGCCCTCACTGGCAATAATTTCGTTTTTAGAAGTCTTTGTTATCTAAAACTTCTAATGAGAAGTAAAACCATGTTAAGAATAACAGGATAAATTTAAGAAGTATTAATGGTTATTTAATTGTAATTTATAGGTAAAGAAGTAATTACCTGCTTGTATTCACCAACGCAGTTCTGACAGCAGAATCTTTTCTGCTGCCCATCAATAGTAAGAATATTGTTTCCAGCTCCTTTACTGGGCAAATATTCCCCACAGTGCTCACAGCAATTCATTATTAAACCATTTGCCATCCTGTATCTATTGAAGCAATGGTCACTGCACAGCTTATGAGTCATATTTTTAAAGCTAACTTCATGACGAATCTAAAAAATAAAAATAAAAAAGTGTTCTATCACCACACAAGCACAGAGCTGCCTGAAACTACTAGACAAGCCAAAAGTCCTACACTCAAGTACCATAACTGAAACCAGATTATATTAGCTCACTATTTAAGAATGGAGATGCTTGAAATGAGCATGAAATGGAGAAACAGAATTTGGTGTTTCTGTTGTCTCCAAAGTTCTAGAAAAAAAAATTTTGGACTCATTTGCTCTTATAGCCTACAGGCAAAGATCACAGGGAATGATGTAATAATTGCCTGTTAGAATAGAAGGTTAATTGATGTGATTTTATGAAATATTCAATTTGCTGGCTAACAACATGGCACAAAGACTGGCCAGACACACACGCTGTGTAAAGTAGCCACCTGAACTATAGTGGGCCCAGTAAAGGCATCAAGAGTAAATTAATACATTAATGAGAATTTTGAATTACGTATATTCTACCTATTTCTAAAAACATCTGCATTGTCTTTCAAAGCATCCAGTAAAAAAAGCAAATACACTAAATCTTGACTTTTTTCAACAACAAATCTTCTACATGGCAGATCTGAGCTATAATTACAAGATTCTATGCTTAATAAAATTGTTGACAGTAGCTACAAGATATCAGCAAAAGACACTTCAAGTTTCTGAAACAAAAATCAAATACTAACCTCTGAATTTTCTCCCTTCAGGTTGTTCTTTATGATTATTAAGCTTGCTATCTTAATATCTCACTGCATATGAAAATACTGAATCAGATTTTAAATTTCCTTCAGTTCTGATTTCAGAATCTAAGTCATTAATATTGTCATTATTGAGCAAGATAAGAGAAAAAACAGTTAACCGGACCTCAGTTAGTTTACCACAGACAGTGCATCTTGATTTATTCAAAACTCCTTTCGAGGGATTCTGTTTATCTTCATAGAAGGATAAACATGATGTACTGCAAAACTCCTGGAAAGATTCACTTGAATCAACTTGAGCAACAATGGTACCTTTCATTGTTGTTATATCTCTGAAAGACAAAAAAAAAAGTTCTAGTGTGCCTGTGTATAAATACATATATATAGTTAAACAAGAACACTTTACATCTTACAAGATTTATTCTTCCTTTTAATGCTTACATTTCAAACCATTTTTGTGGGTGTACAGTGGTTAGCCACATATCAAATACCGAGTTTAATAATAATATTTTTACAATTACTGTTAAGTACTGCAAGTACAATGTCTTTCCTGCGTAAAAACCTGCTTTTTTGTTTGGACCAGGGTTATTTTTTCCCATTACATTATTATAGAACTAAGCAGCAACATTAATGAACCATTGAGTTTCCCACAACTGGTACCTAATCTTATACAAAAAAATAACACAGAGAATTTGAACTAACACTTTTGCAATTTTACATGCAAACTATACTTAAGTTTCACAAGAAAAATTCACATTTGCAGTAAAAGGCAAAAATTGGTCTTTACTTGTATGTATCTCCACGTTTTAAAGTATTCATCTCAGGATAGAATAAGAGGAAAAGGTGCTTTTCTCATAAATACAACCCAAATAGCTTAAAACTCTACCACAAACTTGCCTAGAAGTTTTTTGTAAAAAGTTAATTCCATCATTAAAGTTCCAAAGCACCTGAACATTTGCCTATGAAACTGCAACAATTTAATGCATTAAACCAGACAAGCAACCACCAATAAAGTTAATTTGAAACAGAACAAACCTTCGTCTAACCAAACTGACTTACACTGTTTTTTACTGAAGTTAGTTCCATATCTCCTTGATCTTCAGTTGTATCCTGCACATGCTGCAAACTTAGCAAAGTTGCTAACACCGTGCTTCTCAGTGTACCTTTGTAATAAGGTCTCCCAAACTTCTACGGGCATTTCTAAAGTAGTTTCACTCTTAACTCCAAGCTATCACACAGCATAAATTAGATGCAGTAAGGAGAAGCAAAAAAGCTTCCCCCTTTGCTTTCTAAGCAGAAAAAAACTATTACTGACATACAGGAAATACTATTGGGAAGAATAAATAAAACAGTTGTCTGGATCTCTACTGACATCACGATGGATCACCAGTTGGAAAACACATGCCCCAGACACTCATGCCTAGGAGGCCTAAAACAGGCATGACTGGAAAACATTGGAAAAATGCTGTATGCTTCTCCAGACAGACTCTCTTGAAAATAAATTTGTACTGCTCTTGGATATTAACACTTGCAAGCCTGCCTTCTTCCATCAAAGGAAAGTCAGCAGATTTTGGCTTACCCTTTGGCAAGCTAGTTAAGATTTGTGTTGGGGCATGTTATCACTTCTGTACAGCAAAAGCCAGAGCTCCTGCCCTGAGGAACTTATCATTTCTGGCTGAATTCCACCAGGACTTATAAATACTATTAATTTTTATCAAAGGAGACAAGTGCAAAGTCAAGAAGAATAATACAAGTCAATAAAAATTACAAACACTAAGGAGAATACCAGATATTTCCTACACTTTCCTTCCTATAATAATACCTACACTATTTATGTAGTTACAAAGGTTCCAAAGAGGTCTAGGAAAGTGGTTTACAATAAAATACATAAGGGTTCTGACTTCTCAGATAAGGTTATACAATTTTTTTTTGAAAGTTATTGTAGGTTTCACTTTTTCCACTTAAAGTAATGTACATATTTAAAGCTAAATCTGAGCATAACCTCTGGAAGTCTGATCTGTGACATATCAGCTATTATCATCTATCCAACCTACATTCAAGACCCGGATTTTGCTAGAGTTCCCTTACACTTTCACTGAACTGCAATCTGACAATGTTATGTCTGCTTTAGCAGGAAAGGAAGACAGAAGCAAGTACAAAGCAAAGAGTACATGGTTTGCTGCCTCCACGTAGCAAAAATCTGGCAACAAAGGTTAAGATTAGGCTTCACAATGAAGCCATGCTACAGAGGAACCACTGAATGCACATACTGCCTTCTAATTAACTCCACTTGAGTAAGGAACTGCATACTAGTGGAAGAGCAAAGACCAACACCACCTCAAAAATTGTCAAAGGTAGCTTCACAGAGGTCCTCTAGAAATCAAATACACTAAACATACCATTTTAAGTAACCCCACACCTAGCAATAAGGTATTGTCCTCATTAAAAAAAAAAAAAAGGCACCTTTTCATTTCAGGCAGTTTTGTATGTAGCCTCCTAAGATACACAGATAAGTCTCCAAAGTTGCAAGAGAGCACAGATTTAGCCATGAGTTTTCAAGACTTCCGTCAGAAATAAAAAGATTAGACTAATCGTCATCTTTATATATAAACACAGCTAGCTGAATATGGTAGTCACCAGATTACTTCTAAAAAAAGTGTATAAACATGTACAAGCCAACAGAAAGAGTACAGAGTGCTTTTAACTAGCTCTGTACCAGCAAGGGTTGAGAGAATTTGAGTTTTTACATGTATTTTAAAAAGTCTAAAATATGTTAATTCTGCTAGGTTTTCAGTGTACCGAGGTACAGGATATCAATATTTTTTACAGTTTATTCGTGAGTCCTAAGGGGAAAAAAAAAAAAAAAAAAAAAAACTGTAAGAGAGATACTCAGATCTACTCAGATGAGTAGCTTATGTCTGAATACAAGCCATTAATCCACCACACTGCATACTGAAGTAGAAGTTTTTCACTAGTTTAAATGTGCAATTGAGCAAAGACCACCCTCTCCAAAACATACATTAAATGAAGGCAGTCTTTACTTCCAAGCCTTTATCATTTAACCAGTGTCACTACAGGGTGTACTGGATTGAGGCTTTACTGAAAAAAAAACATAAGTGCAAATATTTCAGTAATCAGTACACTGAAAAAGACAGTACAGCTATTTTGTACACCTAACACTACAACAGCACAATATGGAAGACTTCTCTCTGGCAATTTCAAGTTTGAGAAGTAATGAAAAATTACAAGTCAAACCTAACCAATAATTTAGAATAAGCCACTTCCAGGTATGCTTGTCACTCCCTCTGTACTGTACACTTAAGGTATCTTCAGCTTCAGAAGTTGTGATAGTTGCCCCTAACTATGGTCAAAGTCCAAGGCTTCTCCTCTCTTCACACTGCCAACAGTGTAAGAGCTCCCAAATTTCTTCCAGCTTCTTGCAAGTATTAGTTTCTCCTTCTTTTAAAAGAATCTTGATTTTATATCGTCATTTATGAAAATGAGTGCTTTCTATACAACATAAGATCCACTCTTTTTCATAAAGGACTTTAGATGTAAACAATATATCTTGTCACATGACATGTTATAACTTGGATACCTTGTCTTAAAAAAAAAAAAAAAATCTGTTATTTTTAGTGTATTGGCTTTCACAGAAACAATCTGTCAGCCAAATTCTAAAGCTGGTAGACTTCTTATTTTGTTACAGCAGACACAGTGAATCCAACATTTCTAAACAACATTAAAAGTGACCTTACATAAAGTACGTGTATAGTCAAATTTTATATCATTAATAGAGCAATTCTCATACATGCATGAGAATCTCACGTATTACTGGATTTAGCTGCTAATATGAAACAAAATTTAAAATCCCTTACTTTCTGCACATAACACAAAGTTTCTTTGGAGTGGGTTTGTGTGAAAATGATGAGAGGCAGGTAGTAGAACAAAAAAGGTGAGCTGATCCTTTTCGCTGATAAGCAGTCTGTCCCTTTTGTAAAGGCTTTTTGCAGTTTGCACATGTGACTTTAACCTGTTTAGAAGGCTGCTGCTGGGCAGAAGGCTGGAAAATCTGTTTAGGAAGTGATGCTACAGGTGACAAGGAATCCACACCTGGTTGCTTCTGATTCCTAGGGAAGGAAGCTGACTGGGATATCCAAGAATCTTCAAGACAAATAAAAAAAGTAAAAAAAAAAAAAAAAAAAAAGAAGAAGAAAAACAAAAAAAAACATAAAAGTGAACAGACATGTACATATATATAGAATAATATTCACAGATATGTGATCATTAAATCATTTGCCTGTTGGAATTGACAATTAACAGAAGAAAGATGGTATTTCAGAAATTCAGGTTTAAAGTAAAATGCTGTTTGATAGTACCAGTCTCCATTGTTACAAAGTTTCAGAACATGAACAAACTTCAGGATGGTCCCATCCTACATCTAGTGATACATTTTGCAGACCTCAATTCACTTTCACTGGTTTTGCAACTGGCAATTATATCTTCAAACAAACAAAATTTGCAATTACCAACTGCAATTAAAAAAAAAAAAAAAAAGGACACCAACACAGAACATGGAGAATCTAAACTAACGTTTGAGCTATAAACTCTGCAAATTTGTGAGAACATGAAATCTTGGATTTGTGTTAGTTATTTTGTTCTAAAGCTTTAACAAGCATCATGTGTCCTGCCTCAGTGATAAACCTTAGAATCCAGGTTCCCCATATTAGTTTCTTAGTCCAACCTGCAGCCAGAGAACTATACTGCAGTTAGAGCAAAGAACAGTGGCTCCGCATCTGGGATCTGCATCTACACCACTGATGCCTATAAGAGTTCCACTTTTTCTCAGTAACCTTTCCAATGCAATGAATACCACTTAATGTGCAAACTGGCAAAGTCATGAGAGTTCCAAGTCTTCCTCAGTAGAAATCAACGAACCTAGAAAACAGTATTTCATTAAGTTCTGGCAGTACACAAATCCACATCCCTGTGTTCCAGACTCCACTAGTCTTCCAGCTGTATTTCTGGACAATAAACTACTACGGAATTAAGTAAACTTTGTCCAATCTTTTGTAGCATAACATGCTCCAGAGTAATTTGCATAACAAGAATTTAAGTAAAATTATTTCTCCAACAGAAATACACCTAGAAAGATGACATACTTCTGTTAAAATTACACGCTCAGAATCTTGGTTTAAAACAGAATACACAGTCTTGGGGGGAAAAAAAAATTGCTCAATAAAATGTAATTTCTAGGCTTTTTGCTGGAATTTAAGCTTTCATTTTAAATAATCATCATAAATAATTAATAATGTTGAGGTTCTGAAGAATGCCAAGAATGATATATTACTTAAGCATTAATTAAAGCTTGAATAGGAATTCCATTATAAGAAACATTTATACACATTTTCAAGAGTGTTTGTCAGCTATCCCGAATACCGTCACAGGACTTGGGACTTACCTTTCAAGTTTTTTATTCCCAGCATCTAGAAGAGTACTTCACTGTTATTTACTAAATAGTAAATACCTGCAAAATATCACTGTATTGGGTAATACTTGTGCTACTAACTTAGGTAAAGAGTAAACACAGCATTTACTGTAACTAAATAAAAATACTAAAGCCTTGAATGTCTTACTGCAGTAACTCAGTGTATTCCTCAAGTGTTATTACAAGTAGTACTAACAAACATAGGAAAGTTGATTTTAAATTCTGTAACTTCAGATAACAAAAGCCTTAACCCATAGAGTTCAGCAATTGCACATACTTTATTCTTACAGGACATTATCTTGGTCCATAACCATTCATTAAACACAAGGCATCCTTTTCTCACATTATGTTTTGAAGTCCTCTCTTTCTCCAAGGGAATTTTACTAACAACATATTCTGCTGCATAGTTTTAAAATTAATTTTAGGGACAAAGTTCCAAGAGCTTTTGTTATAGCAATAGACAACACACATTCCTTAGTAAGTAGAAGGTAATTTTCGGATGTGACTGTAGCTGTCAAGGATGTCCTACTTCTCAGGCATATAGGACAAGCTGGAAATTTACCCATTGTAATGCTTGAGGGAAAACATAAGAACTGGACCAAAGAGGTGAAGGGAAGAGGGAAAAGAAGCAGAACAAAACACATTCCCCTCTTTAAACCATTAAAGAGGTTTACCTCTGAAGGTGTGAGTATCCATACTGACAAACTAAGATATGTTACCACAGTGCTTAAAGTTAAAACTCACTTAAGTGCCCTCTTCAAACTTTTCTATACTACTACATCTACTGCCTCAGATATATTTATATTCTGGTAGCACCTTAACACCTAAAAATATTTTGAGATTCTCCTCTCTTCTTATAGGTTTCAAGTGGGAGCCCAGGGTATCTCTTTACAAGTTACATGTGCTTTTAATTCCAGTAGCACTCAACTGCCACTCATGAAAACTTGAGTTTGCTAGGCTTGTCTGGGTTTAAAACTTTTACCATGACTTCCCAGTACTCCATTAAGACTATTTCAGTATTTCCCTAGGATCTTAACAACTAAGCCTCCCTCAGTTGACCTTTTGTTGCATCTCCCTTTCCACAAACGTACCACAAGAACATCTAAAGATCATCCCACCTTTCTTATTTTTGCTTTCACTTCTTCCACATCACACCTTCATAGACATTAATTTTTACACTGACTTTTCTTCACATATCACTTTTTAACCACGTTACATCCTGCACTTTATATTCTCTACAAAGGATCTGTAAAATATTTTTCATGTCCTTGAACTGAGAAGGTGCATCACACTTCCTTAGTTGATTCCTGATGAGTTTCCACACCTCACTGCCCTTATGTGTTCATCCTTCAGGTTCCAATCTGCAATCCTTTACTGGCCAAGTTCATGAGACTGTACAGTTTCATGTTCAATTTCTTCCTACTATAATGTGTGTGCAGAGTGTTCCTATTCTTCCTCACTCACTCCTGCTCTAAACTGCTATAAAATTATTCCTTACTCTTATTTGCACCGATCCATTTATTTGTGGAGCCATCTTACAAAAATGGCTCAATGAAGTGACATTCTTTTAAAAAGCTGAAAAAACTGTATCAGCACAATTTGGGGGAGAGGTGGGGAGGAAGACAGTAATGAAGTTTTACAGAGATATGCAGCTCTTGAAACATATTCAACTACATCTGCATTAATGACATGGTTCAGATCAGGGCAATTCTGAACCACATCCTCAATTTGCAGTTTTGATGCACAAAAACTAGATTACGTTCAGACAAACAAAACCTACGTTCCAGTCCAAGAGCACTTGAAACTTGTCTACATAGAATTCAGTTCCTCGACCTGGACTTCTCCAAGACCTTTGATATGGTCCCCCACAATATTCTTGATGCTAAGTTGGAGACATATGGACTTGATGAATAGGGAACTGGCTGGATGGTTGCATCCAAAGAATTAGTTAATGGCTCAAGGTTCAAGTTGAAACCAGTAACAAGCTATGTCCCTCAAGAGCCCACAGTAGGACTGATACTATTTGATATCTTCAACAACATTGGAGGATTAAGTGCACCCTTGGCAAGTTTGCAGGTAAAGCCAAGCTGAGTGGTGTAGCTGATAAGCTAGAGAGAAGATGCCATCCAGAGGGAGGGACCTTGATAAACTTGAGGAATGGGCCCACATGAACCTCATGAAGCTCAACAAGGCCAAATGCAAGATCTTCCACCTGCATCAGGGCAACCCTCAAAATCAATACAAACTGGGGGATGAATGGATTGAGAACAGCCCTAAAGAGGACTTGAGGATACTGGTAGATGAAAAAATGGAACATGAGGCAGCAATGTGTGCTTGCAGCCCAGAAAGCCAATCATATTCCGGGCTGCATTAAAAGAAGCATGGCCAGCAGGTTGAGGGAGGTGATTCCATCCCTCTACTCTGGTGAGACCCCACCTGGAGTACTGTATCCAGCTCTGGGGTCCTCAGTACAAGAAAGACATGGGCCTGTTACAGCAGGTCCAGAGGAGATCCACAAAAAGTGACAGAAGGCTAGAACACCTCTCCTATGAAGAAAGGCTAAGAGTTAGGGCTGCTCAGCCTGGATAACAAAAGGCTCTGGATAGACCTTATTGTGCCCTTTCTATATATAGAGGGCTTACAAGAAAGATGGAGATATACTTTTTACCAATAATTGTAGTGACAGGACAAGGGGCACTGGTTTTAAATCAAAGAGGGTAGATTTAAATTGGACAAGAGGAATGAATTTTTTACAATGAAGGTGGCAAGACACTGGAACGGGTTGCCTAGAGAAGCTGTGGATGTCCCATCACTGGAAGTGGTCAAGGTCATGTTGGACAGGACTTTGAGCAACCTGATCCAGTGAAAGATGTTCCTGCCCATGGCAGGGTGGTTAGACCAGGTGATCTTTAAAGGTCCCTCCCAACCCAAACCATTCCATCAAGTGTACTCCAATGGTTATGGGGGACATTAGGTTCTGAATTAATATGTTGGACAGAAGTTTCTCCGTTACGCACCTACTGCTTCCAATACAGTAGAGGCACTTAGCCAAGGGGAATAGACTAACACTGATCCAGGAAAAAGATCTTCTAAACCACATATAGAATCATAGAATCATTTAGGTTGGAAAAGACCCTTAAGATCATGGAGTCCAACCATAAACCTAACACTGCCAAGTCTACCACTAAAACGTGTCCCTAAACATCACATCTACACATCTTTTAAATACCTCCAGGGAAGGTGCCTCAACCACTTCCCTGGGAAGCTTGTTTCAATGCTTGACAATCCTTTCAGTGAAAAAATTTTTCCCAACACCCAGTCTAAACCTCCCTTGGCACAAACTTGAGGCTGTTTCCTCTCATCCTGTCACTTGTTACGAGGGAAGAGAGACCAACACCCACCTCAGTACAGCCTCCTTTCAGGTAGCTGTAGAGAGAGGTAAGGTCTCCCCTGAGCCTCCTTCTCTCCAGGCTAAACAACCCCAGTTCTCTCAGCCCCTCCACATAAGACTTGTTCTCTGGACCCTTCACCAGCTTTGCTGCCCTTCTTTGGACACGCTCCATCACCTCAATGTCTTTCTTGTAGGGAGGGGCCCAAAACTGAACACAGTATTCAAGGTGCAGCCTCACCAGTGCCAAGTACAGGGGGACGATCCCTTCCCTAGTCCTGGTCACCATGCTATTTCTGATAAAAATACAGATAATGTATTTGCCAGAGTCCCACTACCAACAGCTTTGATTTATTATTTTTCTAACAACATGTACATGTCACATGTCTTACTTCCTTTGTCAACAGGGAGGGAAAAAAAAAAGAAGTATCATGAAACAATGTATGTTTGCATCTTCAAGGCTTCAAATCCTCTATATAAGAAGGAAACATGAATAATAGGTCTTGTCCATAGGTCTTGTCCAACATGCAAGCTAGAAGGTCTTTAGGTAATGGGACTAGTTCTGGGATTTGCAAAACTGCTCAGTAAATGGCTGTATTAAGTC
This sequence comes from Tyto alba, assembly GCF_018691265.1. NCBI lineage: Eukaryota > Metazoa > Chordata > Aves > Strigiformes > Tytonidae > Tyto > Tyto alba. The sequence goes on along the minus strand of NW_024881282.1, from coordinate 19,254,609 downwards.
CTTACACGAAGTTTTGACATTCAACAAATGCTAACTGGTAAATCCCCAAAGAGAGATGTGGTATCTTAGTTTGCTATGCAACTTCTTACATCCTATTTCTGAACTATAAGCATTGTTTTTCAATCCAAGATCTTTAAACTACATAAATTAATGCATTTTTATCATCAGCAGGCTTAAATTAACTAAGCAGTAGTCTCCATGTCCATTGGAAATATTTTAGAAACCTGGAAATCAGAACAGATGAAACACCACTATTCGAGAAAAGACTGATCTATCCTTAGCAATTTTAGACTTGAATTGTGTAGAATATATTAAACATTTAAGATCAAATGCTTCCTGTCATACTATCAAAGTTTCTAACAGGCAGGGTTAACTTCTACTGGGAAGATATTATAGAATAAAAGGAAGCAAATTCCAGGGGAAAAGAGCAAAATTGAAACTTGTACCTTGAAAACGTTTCCTTTACATCTCTGTAAAGTACAAAAACTTGTAACCTCTAAGTGACGCGCACCTACCATGTTTCAGGCTTTTTTGTTGTGTAAAAGCCATTTTCACTATAGCCATCTCTCCTCCTCTTGTTTCTTCTTCTCATGTTCATCATTTTTCTAATTCCTCTCTTCTTTAGTATTTTTCTCCTCTTTTACCTGTGGAAGCCCTACCTCCTTCCTTTTGAACCTATCACTATTTTGCATATAAAAAGACCACAGTTATATAAAAAATGCTATATATGTACACCTTGAAATACAGCCCTCATATCTACTTGTAAACTTATTTTTAACTCCCTTCTTAGTGAGTCTTGAAAGTCTCTAACAGGACTCCCAGCCACTAGCCCTGCCTCTTTGAACTCAATCTATTTCAACACTGCTATGGTTCCAGCCTATCAGACTTCATACCAGCAAAATTCGGGTGTGTCTCTATTAATCACACCAAAAATAAAAGTTCAGTAGTTTAAGTGACAGCACATGCTGATTTTCTTAAGATGCACTTTCCCCAAGAAAAACCACAGGCACTACTTTAAAGTCACAAATGCCTTAACTTCTCATCCACAACTACTTGGCCATCTGTGACAATGCAATAATCATATCCCATGTCGAAGGGACCAACTAGCAGTAGTGGGAATGTTGGTTTTAAAAGATTAGGAACTGCATTCCTGAATTATTCATTGAGACATTCAGACTATTAAAAGAACTTTCCAGCTTTCAACTTCAAAAGTCAAATTTTGACATCAGTTTCAAGATTAACACAAAAACTCCACAGTCTAACATCCAACTTAAAGCTTAGCTTCATACAGCCATATACATAATATATGAAAGATATTGATACTTGTGCAAAAATACATTTGGTAATACAGGACCAAATTGAAGAACTGTGCTATTTAAATACTCGTTGAAAAACACATTAAAATAAATCCATGTGTTTTAATCAGCATATAAGTAAATTAAGAAATCACGCATTAACAAGGGTCTACTGCACCTAGATTGTAACTGGTTTATATTTTGCTTTTAAAATGACCCTAGCTAGTCTTAAATTAAGCCTGTAGCGAAAGTTGTGATTTGTTTTTCCCCCCTCCACTTCTAGCCTAACAGAGCAGCAGAGCACCGGCATACGTTAGACCCTGGAAGGTTTTGAATTGCTTATCTGAAAGCTTAAATTCTGTAGAGTAGCAATTCCAGAAGACCATTCATAGCTGCTCCACCTGGCTTTTAGCAATACCTGTTCATTTTCTCAATCAGGAGACAATATACTGCTATTTAGAGAGACACAGAACAAAGCCAGCCAATTCAAACTAATTAATGTTGTATGGTATAAATACATATTATCACAGGTGACTAAATAGCAATTATAAAGTGTATGTAGCTTACTGCAGGAATATACAAATCCACAAGTAACTTGGACAGTGTTTTAAACACTGTCAATACCAAGAATTGCTCAGTATGCAATGAATTATGACAGCTCGCTACTTACAACTTATGATCAGACTTTCAAATTCAGGTTTTTTGCATGTCAAATTATATTCAGATGGCAAGACAACATATCAGTAAGATAATACTTAAATAACTTTGATGCATTATGCTAATCACAGAACTCCACAAAAAGGTACAAAACTTACATAGATACACTAACCTCTATTTGTGTCAATCAAAGGTGTACACTTAAGTCAAAGAAAGCCTTGCTTTACATGCAAATACTTGTGTCTCAAAACATCTGAAGTTATCACTAGCTGCTAAACTGGGGTAGTTTACCTACCTAACACATTATGTCGTTAAGCATATTTTATCCCGGAGTCACAGATATGGTTGTGCTGGGGATGAAAGGAACCACTACCTTCCATGTGAATTAAGCTAAAAACTAAGCAGTGCCACCACCAAAAATATTTTAATCAAACATTATTTATTTTTAGCTCTTAAGGAAATGTTCAGAATTGCAGCTTACCAGGATTATGGTGAGTCACAGATTCTCCATTTTGAAATACATCTCCAGCCACGTTCATTCTACCAGGATTGAAAGGTCCTACACCAGTCTTGGTCTGTGAAGTCAAAGATGGGGTGTATGTTTGCATATTAACACCAAAATTACTTGACTGCAGTCCGTTAGATACATCTCCCAAGTTGGCATTCTGCAGTGATGTTACATGTGTAATCATTAAGTTCATGTCACGCCCTTCAGCATTTTCTAAATGACCATCACTCACAGAGCTCATAGCACCTGTTTCTAATGTAGTAACATTAGCAATCTGAATTTCAGAGTCTGGTTCTGTGGTTATACCACTATTACCTATTCCTGAATTTACCTTACTTCTTGAAAAACTGGAAGCTGAGAATTCCATATCGTTGGTTCTATTTTTACACTCTGGAAGTCTTCGTTCATTAAAACTGGAAGCATTCTTCTCTTGTCCTTGATTTGTTTCAATGTCTTCTTCATCATCAATAATAATAGTTTCACTTACACTCCCCTTTTGAGAATTTAAGTCTTTTGGAGGACGAAGGACTTTGCAATCATTCCCTTGAAGTTCTTCGTTTTTTGATGATGTAAATGCAGTGTTCCTTTGATCTCCTATCAGTGATGTAGAATTCTGCGGAGGTTGTATGGGTTCAATAAAAACTACATCATCATCATCTTCTATAGGTGAGTTTTGGAATTTATTAGGTCTAGAAACTAAAGAACTTGGTGGACCTCCAAATGTATTTCCTACATTTGCAAGACCTGCTGCCATGGTTGTATTCCCTAGTAGACCAGGAGTATGTTCAGACAGTTCTAATCCTCCCAGAGGACTCGTGTCCATTCCTGATCTGCTGTTTGAAGAAAAACATAAAGCAAGAAAAAAAAAACCACACCCAACTTCAGAGTAAGATATAACTTTCCAATAACAGTTCTTAAAAATAAATAACTACAGAATTAATAGTTCCAGCTTTTACTTTGTTTTCCTCCTGAGATCATGTAAAGAACAAAGTTTCTCTATGATCTTCTTTAAATGTCTCAACATTCATTTACCTTCTAATCCTATACTGCCATCACCAACATTCCCTACACAGTAGCTACACATCACCATGTTTAGCAATACATACATAGGAAATGGAATTTTTGATGGTACTTATTACATGATCCTGATTTCTGAGTCCCTTTACCACCCACATAGGCACACAATGATCCTGTAAAATTGCTTTTGCTACACTGCAAAGCAAGATCAAATGTTAGACATGCAGAAATAAAAATCTGAACTCCTTTTAAATTGAATTCCTATTAGAAATGTTTCAGTATCAATACATTTATACAATAAGACTGAAGTACATATCCCAGTGCCTAGCAAAAAAAAAAAAAAAGCATCATCATTTTGCATATTAACAACTTTTAAACTTGACTGGTTTTCCCCCAATCTCACACTTTCAAAGCTGCTTATATAGCCCCAATATAACTGGAACAAAGAAGTAAGCAAAACAGATACAGAGACGCTGCGCACAATGAGAACAGATATACTATTGAGCAGCGGAAGGTACACAGCAACCGCTCATTCCTAGCTACTACCAGAGGCAGCTCATTTGAGGTCTTGACTTACTCCCTCATATTCCACTGCAGTTTTCAACAACTTCATCTCTTTTCTTTGTAACAGGAATCTTCAGGCTCCTTCCCAATAGCTACTTTCATAGAATAGAATCATAGAATAGTTTGGGTTGGAAGGGACCTTAAAGATCATCCAGTTCCAACCCCCTGCCATGGGCAGGGACACCTTCCCCCAGCCCAGGGTGCTCCCAGCCCCGTCCAACCTGGCCTTGAACCCTTCCAGGGAGGGGGCAGCCACAGCTGCTCTGGGCAACCTGGGCCAGTGTCTCACCACCCTCGCTGTAAAGAATTTCTACCTTATATCTAATCTAAATTATCTAATCTAAATCTACCCTCTTTTTGGTTAAAAAAAACAAAACAAAACAAAAACAAAAACAACACTTACTGCTTACTTTGCCTGAGGGTTTCTGTTTGCTTTCAGTATTTGTTGAGTTTGAGAAATCTGTTGTTTGTACTTGTCAAGTCTATCATGAACTTTAAAAATTACAGAAGGCAACCTAGATCTACAGTTTTTGTACCTGTAATTTCAAACTGGTATATAATTGTCACTAGAGGACCTAAGATCTCTCTAAAAAAACATCTGTACTAAAAATCAGTAAGTTAAATTGATTTTGATTTACACAGTAAGGAAAATACAGATGTAATTACATGATAATTTGGGTATGTCTTGGAGTATACACTAATGTGTGACATCACTGAGCTTTGGTGAAAGTCTAGAAAGTAGCCTTCTGTGCTGTTTTATAAATCCTTTATAAATGAAGGTAAATAGAGGAAACAGAAATATCCTGCTCATCAATACTTACCCATCCAGAAATCCACTGCAATCTGTTTACCTTAATAAGTTGATCCAAGAGCTTTTATTTTCTTTCCTGGAGGGAACCTGCTGCTCTTGTATCAACTTGCTGCCCTCCACAGAAGCAGTGTGTTCTGAAACAGGGTTAGAACAAACATTAGATATCCAAAACAGATCCTTCACTTCAAACCTCTTCTAACAACTATATTCATTAAACTCACTTCCTTCTAAATTTACAGTTTAAGTTCAAATCTGGCTTTCAGCACTATCATCCTACAATTTTAGAGAGAGAATGTCAGTCTATACAATCACTGCTGTGTGTAAAGAAGCAACAATACTGTTCATTTGAGATTTTCCACTCTGTCACATTACATTTCCAGAAACCTTTGTTTGATGCTTTATAGGTAGATGGAAAAAATATGTTTGATAAGAGACAGACAGACGTAACTGCAATTAAGTAATCAAACACTAGAATTAAGAAGTATATATGTAATAGAATATTAGAGAAATAAATGGTTCAAGTTAACTGAGCTATTGGGAAGAAACCTTAGCAGTTACATTTCTTTGCTTTTTATCATGTCAATCTCCTTGACGCCTGTAGCGGAATATACCAAGATAAAATTAAGATACAGCAAAAGGAAAGTTACAGAACATACATTATAAATCAGGCATACAATGCAATATTAACCTTACATTGCTAATAATTTTAAGTGTGCACTCCAGTGATACTTAGCACAGGTTCAGGCATCTATAGCTTATAGTAACACATGTGATCATTCACAAGAGACTGAAAACGTTCAAAGTTCAAGCCTGTATTTATTCCTCACGTTTTGTAACAGTCATTAGGTTTCTTAGACTTGGCAGAATTTTTAAAATAGAGTATCAACTTGTGTAGTTATCTACTGTTTGAGGACAGCTCTTAAAATCCCCAGACGGTAAAGTGGCATAGAGGAATAAAGCTCAAATATTCTTCTACACATATACAACATTATCCAAGCCCTCTCATCCGTTACCTTGCAGGGAGTGGGGGGTACAGTATGACAACCAAACAGCAAAGCTGTAAACCAGATTAATCCTAGAAGAGAGGCAACCACCTTTTAATTCCTTCATGTTAGCCTTATAACCAAATGCCATTATGTAATAGCATTTGAACTGCAATAACAGTAACATTGAATTGCAATGAAAGAGGCTTTCTTACATTAAAAAACAGAACAAAACAAAAAACTAGCAAAAAAATCCCCACAACCAAACAACAAACCCATACTATCAAAGCAGTTGGTTTGCATTTCCTTCGAAATCAGTCAGTTACACTGAAGATTAATTTAATCCTATATTCTCTCCTTTACCTATCTTATTTTTCCCTCCAGGGCAAAGGGGGAATAATTCAAAGTTAGACTTCCCTACATCTCAGCTTCTGCTGAAAAGAATTAATTAATTTCACTGATTTTTAAAGTTTCCCCAGTTTGTTCCATATATTTTCTTTCTCTACGCAGACAAAAGCATCACAAGCACACAAAGCTTTTAATAAAGTTTTAAATATACCTGAACAGATGGGAGCAAAGAAGAAATGAGACTATGCCAAGACTATACCTCAGGTCTGACTCAAACCTTTCGTACTTCTGTTTTCACAGATCCTTAGTAAAAAGACAGACTTGGGCTGTATTATGCACATAATATGTAGCAAAGATAAAATCCATAACAAATCTTTTTGACAAAATACATTTTTTTTCCCACAACAGATCTTAAAAAGGTTTTAATGACCTGTATTATTAGGTATGACATAAAAGGAAGAAAAGTTTGTGCTTAACTGTCAGCACACACTTAAGTAAAATCTGCATATATTTGCTCACAAATATTAGCTCCTACCTCTGCAAGACTCAGCAACAACACTACCCAAAAAATCAGAATTTTTTTTCTTTAAAATTTGCAAAATAAGGTAGCTTTGTTCCTAGCGTTTTTAGAAAACAAGAGAAACACAAAAACTACATCGGCAATGTCACAGTCAGTATTTCTAAATTAAAAACTACCAAAACAGGAATGATCTACAGACTAAAAAGAATAGGTTTAGAATGGGAAACCAGGAAAAACCTCGTGCCTCATAACTGGTAATAGCAAAAGACACTTAATAATACAAATACAATTGCTAGAAATCTGCAAGATTGATTATACTGACCACTAGATGAATTTTTGAGACTTTGAAAAAACCCAACAAAAAAACAACTGGTGATACCTGGTCTGCAGAAAATGTATGTTCAATACTGTTGCAGAATAAGCTCAAGGCTTTATGGTAGCGCACACACACCAACATCACAGCTGAATGGAAACGGAGGGACTATCAATACACAACAGCCCTTCCAGAACCATACTTTGTGTGTCCTCCTTATAAATTAGGTTCCATCACTCATCTATAAAAGTCTTCATCCTGAAATAAATTACAATCCCATAGCTACATTCAAGGTTTAATAGCTGGAAGAAATAAAAAGCAAAATGCAGACACTTCTCTGGAAGGATGGCAAATACTACAGCGTTTAAGACAGCCAGCTAGGTAACACTCCATAGGCAAAGTCTGAACTCCATTGTGGAATGATAAAACAGAGTTTTAAATTTATCGTGAATTTCAAACATTGATGTGGGGTGTGCATCTACCTTAAAAAAAAAAAAAATCAACTCCCTTTTAACAAAAGGGGAAACTGGAATTTAAAAGCCTTTACTAAGTGCCATTAATAACATCTGGGATGGAGGTCACAGAAGAGCACAGTCGTGGTTATATACACTTGGAAGAATGTCACAAAACTCAGAAAGGAGTCATTGAAACCCAGCCAAAACTACAGTTCCACCAACACGAGGCACTTGAAACAGACATCCAGAGTAGGACCAGTGTGTTCAAATGCTTCCATATAAAGGCTAGAAGACTAAAAATAAAAGAGAAAAACTTGAAAGACTGCTTTGGAGAAAATATATAACTGAGACATCTTCAGAAGTGAAAAGATGAACAAAATTCAGGAGACAGTATTATACTAAGGTACGAACATGGGAACAAGTGATAAGATTGATTTGCCCCAGTGAAGGAATACTACTTTCTGCTAGGTAAGTACAGTATCCTAACTAAATTATTTACCTCAACATGTACTGTGCTGCATTTGAAGTCCATACCCAAACTAGCAGAAACAGTATATTAATGGTATACTATCAATTAATCCCACTTAACAGTGACAGCATGTGTGAGATAAGGGGAACAAGAGAGACTGCAAAGTAATAACTAAAGACTTCAACTACTGTTATGAAGACTAAGGGAAGAAGACAAAAAAAAACCCCAAACCACCACTGAATGATGGAGACAGTCTTAGACAGACAACTGCAACCAGATAGAAGACTAACAGAAGGAAAACCAACTCTTCATCTAATTCTCAGCCATGCAACCAAGATGTAATTATCCAGACAGCACTCCAGAAACGCATATTTAGATTCCATGGGGAATAAAATAAATAAATACATAAAAATTCATTACTTCAACATTTGACTTCAAAAAGAAGAACAACATAAGTGTGAGGAACCCAGTTAAAAGGAAACAAAATGGAGCAGCTAGGAGAAAAAGCTTCTTAACAGCATGAAGGCAATTTAAAAACTCATCATTCAGCATACAACCAACCAAAAAAGACCCCCAAAAGACACTAAAACTACTATCTGGAGGTCTGAGTTACAAAGACGCTGGAGTTGTATTAGGGGGATATTTCATAGACATTTGTTCTACTCTTTACCCTTTGCTAGGTTCAAAACAGGCTATTGAGCTATGTCAGAGCAAAGGTTTATCTAAAGTGACAATTCTTGACAATTTTAAAAACAGCAATTTTTTTCTAAAGAAAAGGAGTACCCAAGAAGCCTGAACCACAGCAGAAAACACTGAATAAACTCTTTGCATTGATATTCAGTAAGGAAAAGATCAGGGAAGACTACATCTAAGCTCTCTTTCTAGGGGTCAAGTCAGAGGAAAAATGTTGTATCAAAGTGTTAACAGAAAAAGATTTTGGAACAAATCACTAGGGCCACATTGCATTCACTCAAGATCTCTTAAAACAGTCAGCAATTTTATATTTCAGTATGTGTCACCCATTACTTATGCAGAAGGTGCTAACAACTACCCAAATAATTGCAGACTACAGTCCTGTCTCCAGCACTAAACAGACTGATAGAAACTACAGCTGAAGAAATATACAAAAGAAAAAATAATATATGGGGAAAAAATTAACATGGATTTTGCAAAGAAAAGGTAATGCCTCACAGGACTATTGGAGAGATCTTTTGAAGGGTTCACGTATTTGTTGACCAACACTGATTAAACTGGTATACAGCACTTAAGACTTCCAAAAGGCATTCAAACACATTCCTCACTAAAGACTGCAGCAGATATAATCTATAAAAAAAAAATATTTGAGTAAGCATTCTCTGGGAGATTTCTAATTACTTGAAAAGTAGCACGTGTTTGCTGTTATCACAGTAAAGAGGAGTTTATAAGAGGGGTTCCAAAATAAAATTATATAGGTCAACGTACATAAATCAACCATAAGAGACAGTGACTACCAAAGTGACAGTCTCCTAATAATACAAAATTATTCACAGCAGCTGAAAACAGAAACTAGTTGTAAAGAACTATAGAAAGATATTACAGTGCTGAATCAAGAGAAGTCTGGCCAGCCAGTCAAGGCAAGTCATTCTCTCCCTCTGCTCTGGTGAGACTCCAGCTGGAGTACTGTGTCCAGCTCTGGGGCCCCCAATGTAAGAACAACATGGACCTGTTCCAAGTGGGTTCAGAGGAAGCCACAAAGATTATCAGGGGGGCTAGAGCACCTCCCCTATAAAGACAGACTGAGCCAGCTGGAGCCTAGAGAAGAAAAAGCTCTGCACAGACCTTATAGTGGCCTTTCAGTACTTAAAGGGGGAGTAAAGGAAAGATGGGGAGGGACTCTTATCAGGAAGTGTTGTGATAGGACGAGGGGTAACTGTTTTAAACTGAAAGAGGGTAGATTTAGATTAGACATAAGGAAGAAATTCTTTCCTGTGAGGGTGGTAAGGCACTGGCACAGGTTGCCCAGAGCAGCTGTGGCTGCCCCCTCCCTGGAAGGGTTCAAGGCCAGGTTGGATGGGGCTTTGAGCAACCTGCTCTAGTGGAAGGTGTCCCTGCCCATGGCAGGGGGTTGGAACTAGATGATTTTTAAGGTCCCTTCCAACCATTCTATGATTCTATGAATGCTCAGACAGTACGGTAGGCAAAATCACTGGGTGATAAATGCAAGGTAGTGAACAGGGAGAAAAGAGTAATTACATAAACAGCAATTCCTCTAAAGTAGAAGTTTAAGATCCAAGTTACAACTCTCTCACTCTTTCAGATCAAAGCTACTCAATCATCAATGACCAAAGAGGAAAAACAATATAAAAGAAGAATACAGAACACATTTGTCACTACATAAGCAAGATGCTGGTGAACTATGTTTTTTATCACAAAATGTTCAGGTCACCCCCTTTTCAGAGAAAGGGAAAACTAGATGAATTACATAAACAATTTATATTAAAGGAAAAGTCTTCTCATTATAAATGAAAGACAACTCAAGGAAGATGATAGATCTACAATAAAAAAAAAAATACACAGAGCCATGCCCAGTGTCTTACAACACAGAAACAAATTAAGTATCTTTAATAATCTACTGTGCAGGAAAACATTTTTTCTTTTTCATTGTGAAAATCACTGCTGTAGAAGGCTACAAAGGCCAGAAATGCAATCAGTTTAAATAGGGATTGGACAAACGTGAAAATAAATGCACTGATGACTGTTAAATACAGTGGTCCAAAGGCAACTCTAGAGAAGTTCTTAGCCAGCCAACCGCTGAAAACCAGAATACACCTGCAGAAAGCTCATGCTATAACTGCCAAGTTTCTATTCCTAGACATCACTTTTGCAAACAGGTTACTGAATTGTCTACTAACCTAGTACAGCAATTAATCTAATCTATTAGAGTAATAATAATATTCTTACATGCAGAATAAACGTCACTAGCCTCATGGAAGCTTTACCCACTTACCCAAAACCTGAATTTTGGCCTATGGCTGTCAGGTTGACATCAGCTGGGGGATGGGTGTCAACATTTAGGCAAAATAATCAGTTAAGAGACTAATCTGAATGCATCTTGATGTTCTGTGAGACTACATGATTGTAATGATCAATTCCTGACCTTGACATTTCTTTGGCCATAACATCATTTAAATCCTTAATTCACAGCTACTTCCAAGAGTAGAGTTTTTATACTTCCTTATTACAGAAAGTCACTTTTTATCACTTGACTTTTTTAAGTCTGATGATCAAATACTCAGTCTATTGTAAAGACTGTATGCAGCTATCAAGAAGCTCTCTAGGTTAATAGTATGCTGCAGTATCTTGCTACAAATTCAGGAACATTCACTCGCTAACACAGATGCAACCTACATACCATGGCTTTCTTGGGGTATGAAACATCAACTGAACCCCAGTGGCTGACTAAATGTATGCCACAGTTCACCCCAAAAGCAAAGCAAACCACTCCAATTAAAATAACCTTTAAATAGCACTTTCACACTGCAGCTGAGGCTAATCGGCCAACTATACCCACACAAAGTGCTAGACAAGCACAAGTAATCCAATGTTTTTAAAGGGCTACAATTTAAACCAGTTTTAAGCTAAATCTGAATGCTGCTAGTGCAGTCCTGTGAATTTGGATAGTGAATAACATATACTGTGTATGGACACCTACTTCATGGAGTAGAACTCCATGTTAGAAAAAAAAGGAGTTGTAGGGCCCTTCTGGGTCATCAGATAGAAGACTTACCACAGGCAACCACAGAATCAAACTGTATTCGTTAAACATTGTTACTATAAACCTTGAACATTTTTTGATGGGTTATTTCTTTTTGTTTTGGGTTTTTTTTTTCTCCTTATATCCTTCCTGAGAGATATCTAGCCATCAACCGTAGTATTTTATGTTCAGACATGCCTCATATTTGGTGGCTCTGATTTAGTGTCAACTTTTAAATCTCTTTTAACAAAAGTTTTAACACTTCTGAAGGTCCACTTAGTTATCAGGTCTACAGACTCACTTTGTTATGCTATCATGTAGCCCAGCTGTTTGGGCAAGTACACACATAACCAGACAGAAGTTGATCCAGCTGACAGAGACGTTGCTGCTGGAATCCCTTCCACCCAGGTTAGTTCCCCTAAACAAAAATCTCTGTGCAACAACACTAACAGCTGTGCCTGAACATGACAATGTTCATACCACAGCTCTGACCTTCAACGTAGAGATTACTTTACCAGACAGGACAGTAGTGACAAGCCAATAGCCACAGCCTGACAAATAGTGTGTAGAACACCCCAAAATTCACCCACTCACTGACAATGAAGCAAGCAGCAACAGACTGAATATTAAACCACATTTATATCCACTGGTCACAATCAGTAGGTATCTGAAACTCGTAAAACTTTACGCAAACTTAACATAATTAAGGCCACAACGACACAACTATTTCATCAGTCTACCAGCTTCACACTGGTAATCATCACACTAGCAATCATGCTAGCAAATTCCACATAAATACTTGCCTATTTCAGGCTAAACTCAAGTGCAAGTATTCACAACACCAAAGTAAAACAATGGTCTGTCTTAAAATATTGTAGAAGTTAAAATTAAGTATTAACCAAGAGTCTCAATAACATTTAACACTAACCCATAAATGTATTTATATTGCTGTTTTTTCAGAACACAGGTAAGAGCTTTCAGGAACTGGATACTAAGTTCAGGTCCACAAATCTAATCTGTTCATTGTCCAAGTACCACCATTACAAAAGCCTGAAATCTTATTACTTCAGCCTAGAAACACTACTCCAGAATTTATTTTCCAGTAGGCTTGGATCCACTTCAAATTTCATTCTTTCTCTAGATTTTCAAAGAACTTGTATGGATTGAAAAAATTAGCTTACTACAAGTCATTCTGTAACACCCAAAATGCGTTTCACTCAGATTTCAGGAAATTTAAGAGAAAAGAATACACACACAAAGTCAGTAACTAAGAACAGTAAGAAGGCAATATCTACATAGTGAAAGAAATACTTTGAAGCAGTTGAGTCACTAAGTTTTGGGTTTATTCAAAAGAGAAACTATTTACACACAAATTAAAGCTTACTGAAAACATGCAAACTTCAGTATCTCCTAAGCATCTTAACTGCACTGCAGCTACCAGTGTTACATGTGAATGCCGACATCTGGTTTCCAACTGATGTTTCCAGGAACATCTGAATACCTTTACTTAACACAGCCTCTTCCTTGGGTTTTCCTACATAACCCATGCTAAGAATTACTCACCTGTATGCATGAACAGCATCAAAATTCAGGGTCAATCTCAAACTTGGTTCTATTCAGGGTCAATCTTGAATGCAATCATATCCACACCAAGCACCTACAATTTTCAAAATTATTCATGGGGGAATAAGCAGCACTTGCCATAGCAATTAATATCAAATCAAAATAATTATGTTGACTACCTGTGTATAAGTTTTAGGGCAGCAATACTGACGTATCTTCCCCTTATACACACACTTTCAATGTATTTCATGGCTGTTTAATCATGAAAAGGTGCTGATCAGCAAGAACACAGCACTACTTCTATCCTTAAAAGCCATTATGTGTAATGTGGTAGACAGTAAATTTTATCTCTCTACTAGCCAAGCAGCAACATGCTGCTTAAGGATATCCTTTATAATAAATGGAATAAAAAGGTGAAGCAAGACAAAGAATCAGAGGACCCACAGAAGAAGTTATATCCAAATGCATATCTATTTCCAGGGAAGTAGGTAGCACTAGACCACAGCAACAGATTTAAAATATGACCTAAATGAAAAGAGAGCAGTACAGTAACAGCAGAGAAACACTATGCTAAATATGTGAAAATAGGAACAGGACAAGTAAAATACTGAAAAAATAAAAAGAAATAGTAGAAAACAGCCTTGATACAGCATGGAAATAGGCCAAATTCTCATCTGACATATCTTAATGTTAAAAAACATAACCCTTAATAGGAGAAAAATACACACTGAATAGCTACATCAGAAACAGACCTGAGAATAAAAAAATTATTTAGATGTCTGGACTGAGCAATGGAATACAGGTCATTGATAAGTGTCAATGGGTCACAGCACACATTTCAAAAATATGTCTCACTCTTGCTCCACAGGGACTGTGGTGAGTTGACCTTGGCTGGATACCCCACTCTATCACTCCCCTCCTCAACTGGACAGGGGAGAGAGAGCATAACAAATGAGTTGTCGGTTGAGGTAAGGACAGTTTAATAAAGCAAAAGCAAAGGCCACGCACAAAAGCAAAGCAAAACAGAAGATTTTGTTCTCTACTTCCCATCAGCAGGCAATGTCTGGCCACTTCCTGGGAAGCAGGGCTTCCGTAGGACTTGCTCCAGAAGTCAGAGAAAACACATGCTCTCCTTTCTCTCAGCATTTATTGCTGTGCATACATCACATGGTATGGAATATTTGGCCAGTTCAGGTCAGCTGTCCTGGCTGTGTCCCCTCCCAAGATCTTGCCCACCCCTGGCCTGCTGGTGAGGGGGGAATGCTGGAGAGAACGCCTTGATGGCAGCCAGCACGGCTCAGCAGTGGCCAAAACACTGGTGTGTTATCAACACCTTTCTAGCTACCAATACAAAGCACAGAACTATGAGGCCTGCTATGGGGAAAATAAACTCCATCTCAGCCAGATTCAATACAGGGACCAATGAAGAATCATTGAGAATTCAAATATATGAAGTCACTAGCTTTTGCCAGCATTCAAGAAATTGAGATAACACAACACTCAATGTATAATCCCTTTAAAAAAGCATTTAATTTTCACAGGTTATGGGAAGCATAATTGGAAGTACTCCATTAGCAAATATATTACAGCAAATGCTACAAATTATGTATAGATACTAATGAGAAAAGGCTCTATAACTAAGCAGATATTCTACTTCTCTTTCATAAGAGGTACAGTTGCACTGACTATACTTTTGATACAACTATATTGTAATTACAGTGACTATACTAATCTGTAAGCACCTAACATACACAAGTAGCATGCAATCTTTCAAACTGGTAAAGTTACAAGAAATTGGGGGTACTGCCAATCACATATAAACCAATCTCATCTGAAAAAAACACCAGAGACATGAAAGAGTAAAAGAAATAAACTGTGAGAGGATAAGATCTACGAGATTTAACACATCCTGTAGAACCACATGTTCAGAAACAGAACAATTAACTACAGTAATGCTAATTCTGTTAACCTTACCTGTAAAGCACTTTTTCATTCTTAAATGAAGTCAGTATATTTAAGGTTATTTTAAGAAGCCATTTTTAAACAATACTTCATGCATATATGTTGAATTAATAATTTTACCCAAACAGCACAAATTCTTATTTTTGTGTTATTGGGCGGGGCGGCCGAAAGTGTTCAAATTAACTTACAGCAAAGCACTGCGTATCAATGGAGAGCATCTTCCAGGTCACTAAATGATAGCGGACTTAACTTAAACACTGCAAGTATAATAGAATGGCTGACATGGGAAGGGACCTCTGGGTATCACCTTATCAAACCCACTCCAGCTCAAAGAAATGACGAATTAGAAATGAGATCCATCTTTGAAGTTAAGTCAGGTTGTTAGCATCATATCCAACAGAGCTTTGAATATCTCTAACACTACAGATTTCCCAGCCTCTCTGGACACACTCTTCCAGTGTTTTATTATCTTAGCTATTCAGATCTTCCCCTGCTGCAACTTCTGCCTGCTACCTGCCATCCTAGCAACAAGCATCTCTGAGAAAAGGCTGGCTTCATCTTCTCTATACTTGCCCATTAACTGGTTGAAAACAGCAGTAATACGTCCCTCCAGCCTTCTCTTTAGATTGAACACACCGTTCCCTCTCAGTTTTTCCCTCTTTGTTATGTGCTCCAGCCCTCTAAGCTGGTGGCCCTCCACTGGCCTCTCAATTATCCCAGTATCTTTATTGTAACAGGATCTACCCAAAACCGGACTCAACAATGCAGATGTAGTCTCCCAAGTATCAAACAGTGGGGAACGATCACTTCCCTCAAACTGCTGGCTACAGTCTTGCTTAATTTAGCCCACTATGCTGTTTGCATTCATCCCTGCAAGAGTACATTATTCATGTTCAATTTGCTGTCCACCAGGACTACCCGAAGATGCTTTCTACCGTATCAGTGCTCAGCCTGTACTATTCCCATACATTTTGGAAATTAAAAAGACACTTTACTAACTGTCAACAAGGACTTTTAATGTTATTCTTCATTAGTTCTTCCTCTTGTTTGGTTGAGGTTTTTTTTTTTATTATTTTTATTTTAAACTAGCACACAGCCTATATTTGTATACATACAGCCCATGAAACTAGTAACTCTGCAGGGGTAACTGGCAACCACCATGTCTAATGGCACACCCAGTTTCTCACTGCCTGATTGCACAAATTTTTACTAATGCTTTTAAATTCCTTTCTTTCTACTTTTGCATGTGCTTAGAAACAAAAAGAACTGTCATACCATAGCTCCCAAATGAACAAGACGCTTGTAGATAGACCATCTTCCTTGTCTTTAACAATAACTAATATCAGCTAGTAGTCTCAACCAGACTTTTCATCCCTGAAAAATACCCAGGTATCAGCTAACAACCAATTTTTGGCCCAGTGTGGACAAGCTTCATCAACATAATTTACCTGCTGTAATTAGCATTCAATGTATCTAGTAATTCAGAACAAGGAAAACCAAATTTGAAAGAGTACGTGAATACTATGGTACATATAGGAGGGAAACTCATGTAGTCTATGACCAAGTAAACAGCCAATGAAGTTACAGTATAACAAAGGAAAGAATCTTAACATCATAAACAAACTTGTATAAGGAAGGGAAAGAAAAGGAAAAACAACCACAAAATAGTTCAAGTTCTATGCTGAGGTGAGGTTGACAGGAAATGGGATCCAAAGCAAGAATGGATATAGTCAGCAAGGCAAGTATGACAGGTTTTCACAGCTGTGCTCGCTGGCTGGCTGCAAGTTACATTATGCAATTGAGACTCCAGTTTATCAAACTAGTTTTAAGAAGAAGTAAAAGGTAGCTTTCTTTTTAAACAAGACGCATATTGTATCTGCTAAGGCTGCAGTTCCACAACAATAAACCACATCCAGTCTAGAACAGGGCTGCAGTGGTTTTGAATTCCCACTCTTCTCTCCCACTTTCTCCAGCCTCTCTCTTCTTTTCTCCCTAGCTGTTTACACGTCCTAAGAGCCAGTCCACCATGGGAGCTAATGTGGTAGAAAGCTCAAATACAAAAAACAGAGCAAACATCTAACACCTACACAGCTATCCCCAAAAAAAGTTCATTGTGATGATTCATGAAGCTAAACTGATTCCCAAAAAAAGGAACAGAAAAGGCCAGTGTTGGTACAAAGAAGAGAGGACAATGACAGTGCTAAGTTAGGCTGGTTTAAAGGCTCATGCAGCCAAACATATGTTTATTAGAATTTACACCCATGAAAAATACACTATATAGCAATTGTTCTAAGACAGTATTTTGTCTTTTGAGTCCAAATCTGCAGCTGGAATAAAGACCTGCAGAATGCGAAGTGTATTCCAAGCCAAAAAAAGACCAAACCACTATTTAATTTTGCTAGTGGGGAGCTTTTAAAATCCTCTTTAAACTTTTGCCTAAAAAGATTAAAGTCAAGAAGTTATTCCAACTTTTAGTTATCCTACCTGATGAAAGTCTACACACTGTTCCCTGTCGGAATTTTTATTGCTTAGGCAATAATCAGCACTAGAGAAATTAAGCCTTTAATATTGGGGAGGGAAGCACCCTATTATCCAATATGTTATTGGGCGCATTGTCTCTCCTAGACCAAGATTAAGTCACACTCTAATCTATTCTCTTTTAATTGAGAAATAGACTGAGTTTCTAAAGTCTGTTAATAGAAAGCATGTTTTCCACTCCTTAAGTCATTCTTGTAGGTCTTCTCCAAACTCTCCAATTCTTTTTAATTATCAAAAAAAGCTGGACTTAGATCAGATCATAATGGCTGTACTACACATAACATTAGTCCAATTATCTCAGTATTTCTGTTTGCTAATCATTTGGATAGAAGTATACATAATAATGGCCAAATACAGTGACAGTGGCAACAATTCCCAGATAAATTCTACATTTGTGTCTGGTGATAAACAACCAACCAACCACTGTTATACTCTCCATTTTCTATCACTTCTAAATTGCAATTTTTTTTAATTATATGTATAGAGAAATTCTTGCCTGCCCTTTCTAGATACTACCTGGCTTCTTTAATGAGGCACCATCTACCAGAACAAAACTTCAACTTCTGAATGAACATTTTTCAAAATAAACACAACCGCCTCCATAAGCAAAACAAAATAAACAAAACCCCTCAAAACCCATGCACACAGAAATATTAGCTCTTAATTCAAAATACGTCTGGTAAATTCTTCCAGCTTAGTAAGAATTCTTAATCACATATAGGTTGATATATTAATCGTCAATTCTTGCTCAGACAAAATGATGGAATTATTTCAGGTATAACAGAACACTAGGTCTTCTTCCTCTTTACACACACACAGATAGACATTAAAAAAAAAAAAAAAGAAAAAAGAAAAAAAGACACTGATACTACACTACTGCAACTCTTATCACAGGCTTCTATGAGCCAAAGTTAAAGACTACATTATGCTAGCCACTTTACACATAAAGAATGACCATCCAAAGAGCAAACAACCTAAACGTAAGGGACAACAGATGGAGAGAGACAAAAAAGAGAATACACGCAAACAGCACCACCATAAACAATGGTTAGAATTAGATCTTGTTCTAAGGATGGTGTTTGAGTCCCAGTGTGACAGGAAAGGTGGTGGCTTGGTTTTTATTAGGCTGTTTCCTAAAGTTAGCTTATTTTGCACTGGCAGGTTGCAAATGCTTTAAAGAGTGCACACAGGGAACTTCTCCAAGCAAGAGGAGCATCACAGGAGAATGAACAGAAGTGTTTAACTGCCCATGATGTCACTTCCTAAACAGCACTTAAAATCTCATTAACAACAAAGATGGATAATATCCTTCACAGCTAACCCCCAACCTTAAATTAAAGGCAAGTAACCTGTTACTTTTACAGCCATAAAACATGAGATGCAAAAAGACCAGACAGTCAAAGCAGAAGAGAAGGAAAGCACTCTTGTTCAGGATTCTGAATCCATACCAACAGAGCAAGATTATTTTTACCACAACCATAAGAAAAACTGTTACCACAAGATACCGAGACCAAAGGCAAGGTATGAGATTCAGTCATGTGATTTACTAACACAAGTAAATAACCAACACTTAATTAACTATTAAGAGACAGCTTACTATATGGAAGAAATCTGTGATCTGTTAGAATAGCATGTGCTGTGTCTAAAACAAGGGCTAGATTATGGGCTTAAACTAAAGATCTGATGACAACGCTGTCCAAAAGTGACAGCACAGAGTCTTCCTTTTGGGGAGGAAGGATTGCCTCTGTGATAGTAGCTTGAGCTAAAGGTCAGACATCCACAAAGAGAAGTCAGAAACACACTGAGATTTAGCTACTATAGAAGGCAGCAAGTCCAGAAGAGCGAGAGACTTGAAGGTCATCCATACAGAGATGGTAGCTGAGTTTATGAATGAGATTAACAAAATAGCTTTTAGAGAAATTTGAGTAGTACTAGGGGTAAATGCCAAACTGGAGAGGTCTTACAGGGATCTAAAGAAAAGGAACTCCAGTAAGAAGTTAAGGTTTTCACCAAGGTTAAACTTTCATGGGGGAGGAAAGAAAAAAGCATAGTTGCATCACAAGTGGATTTTTGTTTGAAGTTCAGTACAGTTATATTACACAGAAGACCCTGAAGAAACACAGGATGCCAATACGCTTCCAACAAAAGTCCGCAGGAGGAAAGCAAACAGGTTCATGTTTCTAAGAGTGACTATGAGCCATAGGAAGCCTAAATTAGGAAACTGTGCACATACAGAACAACTACTGTTACAGTGCACTATGGGTTATGCCCAATTTTACCATCTTCTTCCAATGCCATCTTTCACAACAAAACAATTGAGGAAACAGAATGGAGAAACCAGTATGAACTCTTCCCTAGTGCCACTCCCTCCTAATGATCCGCTTTCTTTGCTGGCACCCCAAGAGTTAGACTGGTGGGCTATGGTGCAAGTACCTAAGCAGCTGTCCCTACCAGTTAACAGTGTGTGACCAAGCGTGCAGCGCTAATTTGCAAAATCTATTAAACAGGGAAAAAGGTTAAGTGGACATCTTGCTTGCGTGTAGCAGTAAGTACTAAAACTAGCAAGTAGGGACTGTGCCTTGATAGACTTTTGTACAACGCTACATACACAAATTTAGGTATTATGGTGTTTAGAAGTTACAGTGATACAAACTGAAGGATTATAATAGTCCTGGAAGAGTTCAGGAAAAAGTTTATGAATTTTTATATGCAGTTAAGTACAAAGTGCCTATTTCATTTATTTTAGGTAAACCAGTAACGTATTAAGTGTTAAGTATTTCAGAGACCTAAACCCATCCTTTTTGCACAACAGCAATGCATGATTAAGTATTCTCATCACAGACAAACAAAGCAAACAAAACACCACAATCCTCTTGTGCTACTGACACTCAACATAGTTGGGGAGGGCACTGGTAATGCCCAAGTACATTTCAAACCATTATGGCAGCTACTCTGGAGCACTGAGCATCTGCTTCTGCACCCCTGCCTCAGCGATGAATACCTGCCACTCCCATCAGATTATTCTCCGTGGCTGATGGTGGAAGGGGCAGAGAATTAAGTTATAGTGAAAGCAGCTCCAAAAACCTTGGGCAACACAAAGATGGAGTGCTTAAGCATTAGGACAAACTTACAAAGTATAAACACCCTCCGAACACAGAGCAATTTGAAAAATACACTGGGAGCAATCGTGTCACTAGAGACTCTCAGTTGACCACAACACTGAATAATGTCTGTTAATTTTAATAATGTCTGTTAATTTTATCTGTGTTGGACTAGTAAAATCTGAATGTCACCTGTATTATAATCATCAATTCAAATAATTTTGTTCTGATAGCAAATTGGACCAAAACCAACTTTCATCATTGACATGTCCAATCCATGAGATAGGTCAGGTGAAAACATGAGAACCCCTCTGTGGACAGTTATAATCTAACCTGTCTATAAAGGACAGTCATTGATCTCATCTATTGCAACTGTTGATGTTCTCACCTATATTAACATATAATCATTTTTTCGTGTGTGAATCCTGTTGAACTCTAGTGTCACACAGTTTCACAGAATAAATATGGGTTTTGTCTTAAAATTAGTAATTTCTGGAAGACCACAGAAAACAAAAGCCTTCAATCGCCCAACCAAAATAAATATAAATAAGTGGTGTTGAAATCACAAAATCATTTAGGTTGGAAAGGACCCTTAAGATCATGGAGTCCAACCATAAACCTAACACTGCCAAGACTACCACTAAAACATGTCCCTAAACATCACATCTACACATCTTTTAAATACCTCCAGGGAAGGTGCCTCAACCACTTCCCTGGGAAGCTTGTTTCAATGCTTGACAACCCTTTCAGTGAAAAAATTTTTCCCAACACCCAGTCTAAACCTCCCTTGGCACAAACTTGAGGCTGTTTCCTCTCATCCTGTCACTTGTTACGAGGGAAGAGAGACCAACACCCACCTCAGTACAGCCTCCTTTCAGGTAGCTGTAGAGAGAGGTAAGGTCTCCCCTGAGCCTCCTTTTCTCCAGGCTAAACAACCCCAGTTCTCTCAGTTGCTCCTCACAGGACCTGTGCTCTAGACCCTCCAGGAGCTTCATTACTCTTCTTTGGACATGCTCCATCACCTCCATGTCTTTCTTGTAGTGAGGGGCTCAAAACCAAACACAGGATTCGAGGTGCGGCCTCATCAGTGCCCAGTACAGGGGGACAATCCCTTCTCTAGTCCTGCTGGCCACACTATTTCTGATACAAGCCAGGATGCTATTGGCCTTCTCGGCCACCTGGGCACACCGCTGGCTCATATTCAGCCAAGCCAACCAGAGCAGCAATAAATGTTCCTTAGCCATCTCAGTGGGGGTAAAGGATGGTGATCCATACAGCAGCAAAGACCCAAGGTTTGTTGATGCATTAGAAACCACAGATGCACCTAGGAAGAGTCACACAGGAATCGGGGCTTCTGCCCCAGAAAAAGCATCAGAATCAATAGCCCAACTGAAGCGTACCTACATCAATGCACACAGCATGGGTAACAAATAGGAGGGGCTGGAAGCCACTGTGCAGCTGGAAAACTGTGATATAAAAATCAATATAGTTGAAGAGGACATACCACACAACTGTGTTCCCAAAGTCTCACGCTGCTCCCTTCTACCTAAAATTTCTCTTAGAAGTACAAAACACTACCTGACAAACTTACAAATCTTAGTTCAAAATGAAGAATTTTAATACTAGCAGGTAAATGGAAACGATCATTTATACACCAAGTTAGCATCTACTGCCAGCCATATTTGCCAGCAGCACGCAGGGTAGCCTACAAATATGGAACAAAAACTAAGTTTCCTCTAACTCTAAGGCTTTCAGAAACCCAGTTATCCTAGAGCATTCACCTAATAGGATTCAATCACTGAAACTAAGTTAAAAAGAAGTCATAAAAAAAGCGCTTTCAACTGTTGAGTTAAACTCAACAATTTCAGCAGACAACAAAAATCCTGTAGCATACAGGGCTTTAAGAGCCTCATGAGGCAAGTATTACCTCAAACATCTCACAAGAGGCATCTTAATAATCTTTTGAACTCCTCTGAACTCAAATTTCAATCCCTTTCCAAAGCTAGGTTGTGTTCACTGTTACTTGTGATGTACATGTCCTCTGGAAAAAAGAAATAGTTCTCCATAAACAGTGGATTTTCCATTGGTAATAATACTTGATATAAAATCTTCACAGAATTCATTCTACTTTTGCTGCAGAGTATATCAACTGGTTGTAAACTCTGACACAAGAG
The DNA here is from genome assembly GCF_018691265.1 of Tyto alba. Taxonomy (NCBI): domain Eukaryota; kingdom Metazoa; phylum Chordata; class Aves; order Strigiformes; family Tytonidae; genus Tyto; species Tyto alba. The sequence goes on along the minus strand of NW_024881282.1, from coordinate 19,231,598 downwards.
GACATAACTTCAGTAATTCTGTATTTAGCCCTCAAAAGCAAAATGAAAAAGTACTGTAACAATGCAAGACCATTCATGATATTGCTGGACAAAAAAAAAAAAAAATGAAAGAAAGCCAGCAAAAATCTGGAAAAGGTTCTACCAGTTTTGGTCCCATGTCCCTCTGTATACTTGAACAAGCTCTGTAGAAGACAAAGAAAATTGCTTTCGCTTTTTCACTGGCATTTGTACATTCTTGCTAATGCAAATCCCTCTTAACATATTATTCCAGGGTAAGTAACAGTAGAATGCAATCATATATTTGTGGTCAAAGAGGATTAACAACAATAATACAAGGCAAATTTATTAGATACTCTAATTAAGACAGTGTTTTATTAAAAAAAAGTTATTTAGTTTAACTACCTAATAATGTCCCATCATTACCCTTATTTCACAAACTGTGGCTTCAGAGATTGGTTCCTAGAGCTGACCCTGCAGCAGTAGGCACCGAAAATACATGCCCTCACTCAACAGCACGGCCTATCACATGCCATAGGATACACTTTTTACCCTCAGTCATGTGCTAGAGAAAAGGCTGTATCACCACCACCACAGTTGGAGAAGGACAATGTGCCATCTACTAGGATGCTTTTGTGCAAGATGTTAGTGTAATTCACAAACCAGCTGGCAACTGCTTATTGAGGTTTACTGAATCTTAGCTATACAGCTGTTCTTGGCAGTATTCTCATCTTTTCATAGGCAGACACACAAAGCTGCAATAATTTTTTCAAACCAGCTCCAATACACATCCTTTTTCACTCCCTTCCAGCATAACAGCCTCCCTCCTTCTGAAGCATTATTTGCCTTGATCACTCTCAGAAGTAACTTTTTGAACATGAAGAAGCATCAGAAAAAGGCGAACAGCTGTTAGACTGGAATGTATAATGAATCAAAGTAAAATTAGATGGTGACCTTAGATTCATGACACAGTAAAGAGTTAAAAAAAAAAAATCACAATTAAGATTTTAAAATTACACGGTAGTAAGTCAAGGTTTAGTACAGATCACTTTATTAATGATAACAGGGCATACAAACTCTTAGCATCTTTCACGAAGTTGGTAATTTCAGAAGCTCAGAATAAACCCAAATCTGATGCCTTCCTCCTAGGCAACGAGGTTTTGCAGAGAACCACTTATTCTTTGTATATGTAAACCACCAAAAAGTGACAAAGTAAGTTGCAAGCTAGGCAAATCTACTATGTAGAATGGCAAGGGAGGAAAAAGAAAGAAAAAAAAAAAAAATATATATATATATATATATATATTTCAAGATACAGGTGGTGGGGAAGACTACAACACCTGAATCCCTCTTGTGCACAAGTGAGGAACCAAGAGCGCAAGACAGGCGCTGCCTTTTTGTTTTGTTCTCCGGCTGCACGTTACCCACAGACCTGCCGGGGCCGGCTGCCTCTAGCGGCGACAGCCTGCGGGTGGCCACCGCAGCCCAACTCCAGAGCTCCTGAACCTCTCCCCAGGCACACATCGCCTGACTTTCTCCTTCGCTGCGCTACTTTGTGATTTCAGAATCCCCCTCCCCGTGCAAGAAAAAAAAAAAAAAATATTAAAAGGGGCACAAACCAGCATCAAATTACATCCCAATCCTACAGACAGGGATTGGTAATCAACCTCTCCTTACCTGACCTAACACCCAACAGAGATCACAATCTGCTCTGAAAATCCCACAGATGAAACACCAAAAATAATCACTGTTAAGTAGCTGCAGGTCTCCCCAGTGAGCTCCAGCTTTTTGGGGAAGGGGCAAAGCAGATGGCTTGGAAGCCCCACCAATATGCACAAGCTGCCAATGGCGCCCAACAAAATCACCCAAACAAATCCACGGGTGTGAAGAAACAGTCTGAATGCACAAAGGAGAGATGCTGGAGTAAATGCCGCAAATTGCTGGGTTATTTTAAACCTCTCATTCCTCTTCTTAGCTTCAATATATGCAGAACACGGGATTGGAGAAACAGGGAGGGGAGAAATTTAAAGATGGCTCAGGGTGTCTCGTCAAGGATTTTAATACACGCTCTAAAACTCTAGAGGGCACCCGAAATATGCCCTCCCCCTCCCTCCTGAGTCGGGTAACGTGAGCAGCGGCAGCAGCCCGTCGTCTGCTTGCCGGAGTTGGTATTGCAGGAGCGATGTCTGCAGCAGCAGCGCCCACCCCGAGGAGGAGCCGCCTCACAGCCATTACTGGGGCTTCGCCCCAGGGCAGCAGCTGCTGGACCCAGGAATTTCCCCACCCAACCCTGGAGGCCCCTCCTTCTACCCCTGCCCCCGGAGAATGGGGGGGGGAGGGGGGGTGTCAAGCCCTCCCTAAGCAGGTCTAGCAGAGGCAGAAATAGATACATAAATAGCACTCACAATGGAGCTCCCTCTCCTTGTTGGTCTCTGCCAAGGCTGCACCAAACTGGGCTGGAGCCTAAGGGAAAGACACGGGGTTAACACGGGGCAGCGAGGAGCAAGCAGCGCCCCCAAGCAGCGTTTCCTCTGCCTGGCCAGGCCAGGTACAGCCTGCATCACCCACCACTTCCCCTGGATCCCAGCCCTCCCAACCCTTTAAATCAATGAATAAATAAAAATTGCCCTCCCCGGGGGCGGCGGGGTACTCCCCAAGCACACCCACGCCGGCTGCCCTCGCTGAAGGAGGGGGGGGGACAAGGAGCCGCCCCGGGCGCTGCTGCACCGGGGGCTTCTCCGCGCGAGTGCGGGGGGAGAAAAGGCAGCGGCGGCACCCACGGCGGGGACAGAATATTACCTGCTAACTTGCCTAAGCAGCCCTGAACCGGCGCCCCGGGGGGTCGCCGGGCTCTCAGCGGCGGCGCCTCCGCGTCAGGCAAGCGCCTCGGCCCCCCGCACGCTCCCGTGGCAGTTGCCCCCAGCCTCGGGTTTGCCCCCCTGCAGTCGGCGAGCAGCACTGCCGCCTCCTGTCCGCCATTAGAGAGACCCAGCCAAACAATACGGGAGGGGAGCAGCGACGGCGGCAGGATCCGCGGAGCGCCGCGCCGGGCAGGAGAGGGGAGGGAGGCACCCGCGAGGGGGGCGTGGGGGGGGGGGGGTGGGGGAGGCGGGCAGCGAGGGCGGTGGGTGGGGGAGGCATCGGGGCAGAACAACAGCCGAGGGCCCGGCGGGGAAGGGTGGGAGGGAGTTAAAATAGGAGGCGCTAAGGCAGACCCGGCCCTTCCCCCAAATGCCCCTGCCCCCCCCCTTAGGGCTGCCCCCGAGCACCCCTCGTTTACCACCACCACCACCCCCCCTCCGCCCACCTCCGGGCCACGATGGTTACCCGCGGGGCTGCCGCCAGCGCTGCCCGCGCCCCGCTCCGCCTCCACGAGAGGTGGCGGCGGCACCGGGGGGTACTTAGCCCCGGGTAGCTCGGAGGCACGGCGGCTGCTCTCCCATCCCCGCCCTGGGGGCAGTTCCGCGCCGCCAACCGCCCGCCAGCCCGCCCCCGGGGCGCAGCACCCCGCACCCCCACCTTACCCGGCTCCCCAGCGCTCGCAGGCACGGACCCCCCCCCCCGCCCCCCCCCGCCGCAGGGAACGCACGCACTCTGCGCTACTCCTCCGGCGTCTCAACTCTAACTCGGTCCAGTCCCGGGCGAAGCGCAGCTGCTAGCGAAGGGGAGGAGGAACCGGGCCAAACGAGCTCGGGGGAGATCCTCCTTCCTGCCCCGCCATTGGCTCCTCCAGAGGGCGGGCTCTGGCGCTGGACTAGTGGAGTGGGTGGGCCGCCCATCCGTCAGAGCCGCCCGCAGCCGGTTGACCCTATAAACTGCCAATCTTCCTCCTGGCCACGCTCGGGGTTCTTCCCACTTTGATCCATCAGGTTTGAGGAACCCGGATCGTTGCCCACCGGCGCGTTGCCCGGGTCCGAGGGCTGCGCTCGCTTTGCCCGCGCAGCTCTTTGACAGCACCAACTTGCAGAAGTTTGCGCCGCCGCCGCCGGGCCGGCCGCGCTCCGCCGGCGGGGAGGTTGCGCTGCCCATCCCAGCCTTGCGCTCCGTCCCTGTGGGCGCCCACAGCCCCGGTCGCGGGCTCACCTCTTCCCCCGCCGCTGAGCGGCAGGGCTGGCGGGATTCTCCCGTGGCCCTCCGAGAAGTCCCACCCCGCTCTTCCCCCTTGGCTGGGCTTTGAGCCTGGGGCCATTTCCATGAGGGATAGAGCGTGGATAATGGAAGCGCTCCCCCAGGGGAAAGGGAGAGAGCGCACGCATCCCCGGGAGGGCGCCTCGCCCGCGCCCCCGCAGCCTGCCCCGCCGAGCAGCGCCTCCTCGCCGCCCTCGCCCTAGGACGCCCTCCTGCCCCCTCCCGCTGCGGGGGAGGGCGCCATGTCAGCCGCCGACATGGCTCCTGGAGGAGCTGGTGGTGGTGGTAGCAGTGGTGGCGTCCTCCATTTTGTCGGAAGCTGCTGCGGGGAGTTTGGGACCAATTCGAACCAACGGGAGGCGCAGCGGGGCGTCCATTTGAAGCGGCTCTGCCCGGCTCCCCGCGGGAAGAGGAGCCGGGTGCCCCCCGGCAGCGCCGCGGGGTGGAGAGGAGTGCTGCGGACGGCGACGGCGGCCAGGCGCCAAGCTCTCCGCCCGCCCTCCGCCAAAATGGAGGATGCGCACTTCCCTTGCGCGGCTCTTTCCCCCCGCGCTGGCCATGGCACTCAACGCCCGCTCCTTCGAGGACCTGGGAAGCTCAGCCTCCCGTCGTGCGCGCTGGTCCCGCTCTGCCCCATTTACTCATTCTCCTCTGCCCAGAAGAGGGAGAGAGAGCGAGCAAATGCCCTCTCTAGCCGGTATCAATTCACGTCAACCACGCGGAGCAGTGTCCCCTGGAGAGAGCCCCTCGCCTGCTCAAGGAACCGGGTTCAAGCCGCTGGCGCCATTTCCAGCCTGGAGCGAGGATCTTCCCGCGGGATCCAGCCCGGGGAGCTTGCAGAGCAGCGTTGCTCTTAAGGGCTGGCGCCTTCCTTTGCCACCCTTGATGAGTTCGGTTAATAACTTTCATGTGTGGGAGCGACCAGAAGTTTTCTATCTTTTATTGTCACAATAAATACATCTAATTTCTTCCTAATGGTCCCTCCCGGAGACACAGGCTTCAGTCAACAACTCAAGCCAAAAGCTTCTCCAACACTGTTGCTCTATGTTGTTGGTGAGAATTAATGATTTTTTTTTTTTCCACACTGCCCTAGCCATCTGATAAAGCTTGGAGGTCTGGTGGAGTTACCTCAGGGCTGATAGCAGCTTGCACTGCCATTGCTCACAGCTGAAAGAAAGAAGTGAGTTGATGGCAAAACAGCTCTTACACAACCACTGCCAAGGAGGAAAGTGCCATCGAGAGGAATCAGCACCTGTTTTGAAGGTCTCCTCAAAGTTGCCCTGTAAATTCATCAACTTTGTTCTACAGCATCACACCATCCAACCAGTTATGATCATAGTACAACATTGAATCTTATAATGCTCCGTCAGCTCAGCTGGCTCCTGACTGTTTTCATTATTAGCCCTGAATGTCTTCTAAGTTGGTAAAAGTCAAAACTGCATTAAGTCATTCTCCACATGACATATTTTTCAACCTTTCCAGTCACACATCTCAGGAAAATGTCTTCTGTTCCACAACAGTGCCTATCTGTAAACATTGAAGTTCTGATGAAGTTCAGAAAGACATTCAAGAGGACTTAAGTACCTGTTTTTGAGAACTTTGATGCTTCCACAGATAGATTGTAGATACGTAGTGGGTTTCTAGTTTAGAACATAAGTGACACCTATCAATCACCTTTATAAGGCATTTTAAAAGTAAGCAAAGAGCACCTTCCTCTTACCACTGCCCTAGCAATAGACATTACCTAACAGTGTTATCTGGGACTTTGATGTAGCAATGTAGCAATAGACCATTTTCATTAATATTTTAGATTATACAGTTCAAACAGAAATTTTAATGGTTTTGCTTGTGATTTTGGAACTGTACTAAAATGTATTTATATATAAAAGTCTGTAATTCCAGAGAACCCTTGTCCCCTTGTAGATAGGTAAACCTTTTTTGAATTCATATGCTCAAATGTGGACAAAAATAATGAAATGCACGATGATTTTTCCATTAATTTTTTGACTGACAGCAGAAGAAAGGATGAAAATGTTGAGACACCCATGTGAATTCCTCATCTGTAAAACCACATATTATTCAGGTTATTTTTAAGAATAATCCAGATCAAGTAATTTTTTTTACAGTTTGAAGGAGTTAACATTAGCTCAAACACTAAGTAGTAAAATCTCTTCATGAATGCTAGAGATCTGATACAGGTGTATTTGTAGGCTCCATACCACTGCTTTCATGGACAGGCCTGATGTCAGCAACTTCACTGAAAAATGTCAAACCTATTGACTGGCAGTAGATAAATTCAACAAAGCTGAACCAACAGTATGCTCAAACACTTACAAGAAGAGTGACATCTTTCTATCTGTCATGGAGTAAAATTGTCTCAAAAAGCAGTCAATTGTGTCAGAACTGAAGAGTAATCTGATATATTTTAAAGAGTTTACATTTGAGCAGGAATCTAAAGAACTATACCAAGCCAACCTTCAAGTGATGCATAGTAAATTGTAGGAACAGAATGAACACAGTTTAAAGCTACTTCCTGCTATCAGTAATATTTATCTATGATTAAAAATAGTGGCCTTTGTTCCAGAACTAGAAGCAAACATAATGCGTTGACTGAGGGACTTCTTCAACCTGAACACTGTTTACATCAAACTAATTATCTGGGTGTCTAGAATGGAGTTCTGAGGAATGAAGAGGAAATACTTTGAACAAGATGTCTTTCACTACTTCATCTACGTAACACTAGGAAAGTAGAGGTTCATGAAACCCTTTAAAAGACAGTTTATTACAACTAATTTGAAGATTGGCTTGGAAAAAAAAATGTGTTTGGAATGCAGATAAACCTTATGTTTATAGAAATTGTGTGTTTCCACCTTCTGTGGAAGTTAAAATGGTATCTAATCCTTTGTAAAATATGTGACCCCAAAATTTCTTTCATGCCATTGTGGCTTCTATACTGCCCAACCCCACAAGCCTTGTGATTTCTGCCATACACAGGTTTATTTATCCTCTTTATCTTATTCTTTTCTCTACTTCCTTCTATCACATCTGCCAATATTTCTCTTTCTTTTCTGTCCTTAATCCCACTTCTTTGTCTATTTAGCCTCAGTTGCCTTTGGCCATCATAAAGAAGAAAGATGTGGACAAACTGTATTTATGAATGGAATATATCACGTTTTCTTGGTCATGTCATAATGGAATCCTGGTCTACTAGCTGGTTGTCCAACACAGCTTCAGGAAATAGTAGTGGAAGGGAGAATATTATAAAAACAAAACCAAACAAAAAAAGCAGAATCTTAAAGCACCTATGATCAGTAGCACCTTGATCATTTTGATTTTATTCTAGAATATTCCCTCTATTGGTGTTCCGATTCTTTATTTTCATTAGGCATTGTAGCTATTCTTTATAGACTAAAGCTGTTAATGAAAAGGTACCATATGTATATGTTTGTACTGTACCTAACAGAACCCATACTATAAAAAAATTGAAAAAAATTACTTTCTACTAAACATTACCTGTGGTTTTCATTATGGTTGTTGAGCTACTTTTCATAATATTTATAAACAAATCAATACATATCTGTAAATAAATTGCATTCATCTGTTTAATTTGCAGCATATTTAACCAAAAACGATGTTTCAAGAGGTCAAATATTGAGATAATAGACACTTTCCTATAGGATTACTATCTTGAAAGGACCTTTATGCCATAACCCATATTTCAGTTTTGAAAAAGTAAAGAACAACTCATGGTCTAAACTGAGTAACCTCCCCGCAGAAGACATTCCAATACAGTAAAGACTGAGAATGTAATACCCAATGAAGTGTTATTCTGAAATCACTTACAGTGAATTTATAATAATCAACACAACTTCTAATTGCAAAATAATTTTTATTGTTTTTTAAACATTTGAGGATTTTAGTTGGATAAATTTCTTCATCTTTATGGAGAAGAAATAACAGTGCAAAAGAGAATATAGGACCTTAAGACTGGAAAAGACTTCCTAGGTTACTGAGTCCAATTTCTTGCTATTACAGGAAACTCTGTCATATAATCCCTTCCAGAAACTTTTCAAGCTCCATCTTAATGGTAGTTTGATATGTTTAACCCCTACTCCTGTTGCAAATCTGTTCCAGAACTTCATTGTTTTGGTGACTAGAAACCTTCTTCTAATTTCCAGACTAAATTTATTCAAGAACCCGTTTGTTTTTGTGCCAGTATTTGTCCTTTGGCTTAAGTAGCTCTTCTCCCTCCCTGGTGTTTACCCCTGATATATTTATAGACAGTAATCTTATTCCCTCTCAGCCTTCCTTTTGCTAGACTAAACAAAGATCTTTTAGTCTCTTCTGGCTCAACAGATCTTAATTTCCCTGGTCATTCTACTAGCCTTTATTGCCCTCTCTCCCAGTCTGAACTCATCTGTCTTAAATATAGGTTCAAATTCCCATAATATTCCACTTTAAATTGAACTACTACATTGTACAGTACATTAATATTTCCATATCTCCATGAAATACCATGGTCTTGGGTACACACTTGCCTTTTTGCACAACTACATTAGATAACCACCATCTGTTCTAGTAGCACCTATGTTCTTTTCTGCCTCATTCATTTAATGGGAAATTTCTCTGTTAACAGCAAAATTTTTATTAGCATCCAAGTGCATGACCTTGCATTTTGTATTATAGCAGTTTGTTTTCTTTTCATTAGATCAATCATCAGGGTCATTCATTGTTTTTCCATCTGACATCCCACTGCAGCTGTGTTGATGATGATGCCTAATTTTGTGAAACCAGCCAATGCAATAAGCTTATTTTCATTTCTTTGCCAAACAATAAGATCAATCCCAAGAATAACTCCCAGAGAAATCCACTAGCAGTCACTCTCCAGTTTGGCGCTCTACTGTTCAGTACTACCTCCTGCCATTTCCCTCCTCTGTGCTTCTCTATGTGTAGCAAAGCTTTTTTGCTAGTGAGTCCCTCTTGCCCTAAAGTGTTCTGTTTAGTCTCGGTTGTCCTTTTCATGCATTGTGTTAGCTCCTGCCTCTGGAAGAAACGGCAAACCATTTCCATTTCAAACTCCTGACCTCCTCAGTCCAATTGATGTGATTAACTAGGTTCCTTAGTTTACCAAAATTTGCCTTATGAAATCAAGAGGCTTAGATACAGACCTGCTTTTATTTTCTTTCCATTCAACTTACACCAAGTCAACTTTAGGATAATTTTATACAACGAGCTTTTCTATACTGTCCTTAAACTGTAAGTCCAAGTCTAAAATAGCATCATTTCACGTTGGTTTAGTGACATTTTCTGAGAAAAGCTGTCAGCTATGACATTGAACTATATTTGGGGCCCTGCCACCATTAATAACATTTGTTCTCCAACCTACTAAACCAATCAAGGAAAAAAAAAAAGCTAATAGCTTTTTGTCACCTTAGTAAGTTGAAGTGACTTATGTGTCAGACAGGTACTGAAGCCCCCCCAAAAAAAGCATAGAGGAGCGTGCAGCCTGAAGGAGGACAGAATGACTCCATTTCAGCAGGAGGGAGTTGTTGCATGAACCTAGCTTCTCATCTTACCATAACCTATCTTTGGAGCAGCATCTGTGTATGCATATATATAAAGAAAATTCCTTATTCTTTCTAAATCCATTTTTTTTCTAGGTTTTCATTAGTGTATTTCAAAAACTATTTGATCACAAATATTAAGTACAGGATTTGGTAAATCAAACCTTTTCCAGTCTCCTCCTAAACAAGATCTTTCTGCTTACAAGTTGAAGCTCTCCTGTGGGGTCTGAAAGAACAGTACTGAAAGAAAGGGCTTCAGTATACAGGAACCTTAAACTCTGTTTCTGTCCATTAGATCTGGCATATGGTATTCCTTTATTTTTCTGGTATTTCTCATACTGAGGAGCTTGAATTATATTAGTCTCCGTGAGGTTTAGTGAGTGATTTCACCACGGGCAAGTTGCTGCATGATAAAGCTGCTGCCAAAAGCAGCAGTCCTGTCCTCTCCTCAGTGACTGGCTATAAATTTCTGTCACCTTTCCATGCTGACATGAACATTCATGTGGCTAAAAATTGGCCAATTTTCAGTTGGACCAACACGTTGGTATCACTGCATGTGCAATCAGATAAGTGATAGTGCCAAATAAATACGGGAGTGCAGTGGGAAACACAAGGAAACAATGTATAACCCATTTGTGAAACTGCACTGCTAGCCTGCATAAATCAAAGTGATGCTACATATATGAAAAGCCATGAGAAGTTTTTGATGATCTGGCTTCTGCTTTATTTCAGTAAGATCCACAATGTAGTTTTTAATTAGTCATTAGCATTGTTTAGAGCTGGCTGAGAGAACCTGCAAAATATTAAATTGTGAATTCTATTTCATAAGGCTTAAAATTGTTTGGTTTTTAAAGCATTATTTAACAAATTTATTGTGGACAATGTAATTTTAAAATTAAATTATTAAAAATCGTAAGATACTCTTACTGCACATCACTGTGGTGATAGTTCTGACAATATTTTGACACTTCATAGACAAAAACTGGAAAAAATGGTATTTTTTTTGCAAACCTTTTCATTTTCAAAACAAAGCCATTTTTCTTCAGTTTCCTTCAAAGTGTCTCAGCCTGTTCTAGCAATGAACAAAGTTGCTTTTTTAGGCAACTTGTCCTTTCCTGTTGGATGAGGACTGTGCCGTGGTCATCGGTACCTTCAGATTGAATTAATGCATTGCTGTTTTATATGCTAAAAGGCCATTTGGAAAAATTACTTAGGGCAGGACACAGCCAGGAAATTTACTACAGGATCTTTCCACCAGGGCTTCATTGAACTCTAAGGCGGATGGGAGAGTATGCTAAACAGCACAGTGCCTCCCTTGCCATCAGACTCAAAATATGTACTGCACAGATCTTTGCATATGGGAAGGATCCAGCCCTACTTTCCATGAAGACTCGACTGTGTGATGAGATTCTCATAAGACTCCTTACTGACCTTACCATTTCTTCCTTTAGAATGACTACAAAATGAAAATTTCACTTGCATCCAGAAAACCCAAATTCTTGTTCTTTAAACATCTGTCATCATATTGAAGCCTCTTTTTCACATAACCCAAATTTTTCTTTCTTCATTGCATTAACCAGTGCTTGACCCTCACTGGTGCACCACCACCCCTCATCCTGAATCTGTTGTGTTCTTTTCTTTACTTCTGTGGTCCTCCAAAGGTCATAATTCCCTTTTAACTTTCTAGTGTCTCTTAAGGTACCTTTCCTTCAATTTCTTGCTCTTACTCTAAAACTAGAATCTTCTTTCACAAACATTTATTCATTTTGTTCTAAACCATTTTTGCGTTCTCCTTTACAAGTAAGTGTTATACATGAAAAAGTAATTGAAGAAATAGTGAGTTTGCAAAGTTAAATGCTTACAGGTTAGGAAATGCAACTTTCCCTACATGCCCGTGCAACTTCAATTCAGTTCTTAAAATCCAGCTGTGAAAATCACAGCCAATTGATCACATGGCTTTTGAGAAATGCCTCCCATACTCTCCACTCCCTGGAGCTGCTATCTCCTACCCTTGCGTCTCACTGTCTATGTTCAGCTCAACAGGCAGCTCCTCCTCCCACTTTGTCAGCTTATGCTGAGTCAGATTCAAAAATCCTCACCCTGTGATCCCACCTTCAGACCTGCTCCTATGCTTTCTACCCCTTGAACAAGTTATTAATTGGCAATGCACATTTGGGTGTATGCATTATGTTATGTTCCCAAATTGCGCTAATGCTCCTTTTTCATATCACCTCTGTCTCATTCAGCATATAAGGTGAATGACATTCATGAATATCCTTAAGCATTTTGTTTTATCCCCATGCTAGGGTATTCAGTTCATGCTGGAGACACTATTCCATCCATGCTCTAAATAATTTTCCTTGGGATGGTATGATCCTGGATGTACAGATATACTAGGGGACAAGAACCTGGAGTGCAAGTACAGCCCTGCAGAAAGGGATCTGGGGTTTTTGGTTGATGGTAAGATCAATATAAGTCAATAACGTGCCCTGGCAGCCAAAAGGGCCAGACATATCCTGAGGAGCATTAGGCACAGTATAGCTAACTGTCAAAAGAAGTGATTGTCCCACTATACTCAGCATCAGTCTGGCCTCATCCCTAGTACTGTGTGCAGTTCTGGGCTCCACAACATGAGGATATAAAAATACTAGAATGTGTCCAAAGGAGGGTAACAAAGATGGTGAAGAGGGCATGACTTATGAGGAGTGTTTGAGGATAGTAGGTTTGTTCAGCTTAGAGGAGACTGAGGGGTCTACATTGTTGACATTGTCTACAATGTAGATATTGTTGTCTAAAACTTCCTCACAAGGGGGAGTATAGAGAGAGGTGCTGATCTCTTCTTTCTGGTGTCTGGTGACAGGACATAAGGGAATGTCTTAAAGCTGTGTCAGAGTAAGTTCAGATTGGATATTAGGAAAAAGTTCTTCACTGAGAGGGTGGTCGAGCACTGGAACAACCTCCACAGGGCAGTGTTCATGGCCCCAAGTTTGTCGATGTTCACGAAGTGTTTGAACAACACTCTTAGATATATGGTTTAACTTTTAGGTTGGCCTGTGTGGAGTCAGGAGTTGGATTTGATGATCCTCATGGGTCCCTTCCAACTCAGGATATTTCGTGGTTCTTTTGACACCTATCACTGGCAGATGACAGCTTCACAGACATTAGTCCATTTATCCCCATTTTATACACAGAGAACTAAAGTACAATTATATTATTGTCAAAGATATGTGTTATTTTATCTGCCTGTTTTGAATGGCTATGATTGTCAAGGAGATAGCATTTATTTTTACACTTCATTTGGCAATCACATCTGACATCAACTTCTTTTGCAGTTGAGAAGTCTCCAGAGCTCGAGGCTGGGTACGTAGGAAGTGAAAAATACATCTCTCTCATTGCCTATCCCAAATCTGAATTAAATGAGTTTCAGCCTCATGCAGGATTCATTGAAATGAGACAAGGAGAGAATCCAGTTGTTTCAGGCGGTACTCTTCTGTCCAAAACGCACAACCAACTTTTTCTTTTTGAAATCTTCTGCCTCAGTCACTGCACTGTGTAGCCTTTGTATTAGATGAGGAAAGGATCATACAAACAACAGGCTACTTCATGACTTCATACTCTGAACACTAGGTATTTTGTGTACTGAAGGAAGGAATGGCCTGTGGGAAATATAGTATGTGATCTCATAAATAAAAGACTGTATCATAGTACATAATATTCCAGGAGTTCGAATTAAGTTTTCATAAGCAGCTTGATTTTGAGCGCTCTCTACTTTTTGAATATTTCAGCCTCTGTAATCTTAACACACTCCTACTTTTAGAAGGTAACTTCCTAAAATGCAATCTAGAAAAACAACCATCAGAAATTGTATCTTGTTGAAGCAAATTTACATCTCTGAGGCTCATCCAAAAAGTTCGAAACTCAGGAGTTTATAGAACAAATTCTGATGCCATTAGCTAATGGCAAATAAAAGCAGGAGAAAACAATCATGTGAGAATTCTGTGCAGCTCAATCATTAGGGAGAGATAAACTAATATTTTATGTTGTCTCTTTACCAGCTAACTCAGGAATCCTGGATCCTAATCTGCATTCAAAAGGACCATGCATTCCCTTTTCTTCTCCATCAGTACCTGCCCTTCAGCCTATGTCTCCGTCTTCCATTTTCTCACATGTCGTAACTTCCAGTCTCAAGATACAAATCCTGGCACATCTGAGATTTATAACCTAATCCCCTATCTCTTTGAAACCTTGTTCTAGCTCTCATCCTTTCCTTATCTTAGTAATCATTCAGTTCCCCCAAGCATATCTTCTCACATTTCTATATTCCAGCACCACTTCCCTGCTCTCAGTTCTTGGCATTGTAACAGGGACAATTACAGAGATTGCACCTCAGACTGGAGCGTATCAGAATGGATGGAACCTAAGAATTTATTGATCACAAGCTAACTTGTGCAGAGAATTTTCAGGTTTACAGGAACATAGAAACATAAAAGCAGCCAAACAAAAGGTCTGTTTAGCCCAGGATCCCATGTGTCACAGTGGTCAATGCTACAGAGCAGCAGAGGATGGCAATAGAGTGATACCTCCCCAAATACTCTGTCAGCCTCCAGCTTACAAGTTTTGCAAATGTAGGTTAGTGGATAGAAGTCAGGAAGGAGAGAGGTAGGAAACAGGTTGCATATATTACCAAGGATCATAGTTGTGAAATACATAGGTTTCAAGGTTTCTTTTGGAACAAAGAGGACATATTTATGGATTTCTATGGGCTCTGCCCCATGGCTTTTGGATAGTGTAGTTACCCTTGTGGCATGTGTAAAGATTCAGGATTCCAAGATGCCTAACATTGACCACATTATCAAAACAACCCCAACCAGCCCAAAGTCATTGTTCTGCTAGAGAACAAATGACCCACTGAGGTAGGTGCCTTGTTTCTCTACTCAGATAGAAGTGAGATACCAGTTAATTTCTAGACAAGGAAGAGGCAGAACTTTGCAGTAACACATGAGAGAGGAAGCTTACAAACAGATAAACAAGAGAAAGCTTCATCTGAACTTAAAATATACTTTATTATAAAGCCCTTTACAACAAAGCCAAATGCCATAAATTTTAACTCTCTGCAGTTTATAGACCTTTAATTTAATAGGAGAGTGTCAACAGATACATTTTACTGATTGAAAAAATATAGTATTTGACTTTAGTTATGTTAGTAAAACAGAAGTGAAAGCATGGAACAGAAGTAAAACTATGAAGACACTTATGAGGAAAGACTCTAGGCTGGAAACTTTGCTCTACAAAGTCACTTTTCAATACACACAATTTAAAATGGCTAGAGATAATTAGTGGAAAATCCCCATTATGAAGAGCTCTCCATCAGCAGATGACTAGGGAATCAGAGATCAGGAATTCATGCAATCATATCATTCATGCAATCTGGGAATGGAAAAGAATTTAATATCACAGTTTTCTTACACTATACCTGATGGGTCAATGATAATAGCAGCAAAAAATATGATGGCATAATTTAGAGAAACTCTTACTTTAAATTCTGTGGGAACCCAAAAGTAAGAGATGAGAAGTTATTTTCCACTGTATAGAGGAGCAGTACATAGCACAATGTGATCCAGTAAGACATTTATAAAATGTAATTGGAGATCTTCCTTGTTTTCTGATTATAAGCCAGTTTAATTAATACAGTTATTCTATAAGGGCATGTTACCCACATAGAATGATAGAATCATTTAGTAAGAGAGTGCAAGGAAGATATAGGCAGTTTAATATTTCTACATGCAAGCTCATCAGCTGGGAAGAAATTTGACCATCTTTAGGAGTCCAGGTGCTTTATCCTAGCCAGTGCTAACTGGGTCACAGTGAAATGCAATCCCTCAGCACTGTCTTGTAGGCAAGAGGACCATTATAATCCTTAAAAGTATAAAGAACAAAATATTAAGAGGTTGTAGGCAAATTATATTACAACTGTACTTGGCAAAGGTGTGGACCAGTACTGAAGTAATTATAGAGAATTACTAAGAGAGTGAAAAAATAGACTTACAATGTGGTTTTGGTCTCACAAAACTGTACTACTCTGTAGATGGTACGGTATTTCTGCACATACTTTTCTCTCACCATTGACTGTTTAGAGTAGTCTTGATGCTTACTTCTTCTAAATGCCCAACTTCTGGATGTCTGAAGAGAGCAAAACCAATCTGTAGTGAGAGACAGCATTGTACTAAGAAGCTCAGGTGACTTCAGCTTTTTACAAATCCTAACTTTATTTAAGATTTCTCCCATGGGAAACTTGTATTTGGTAGTACTAGAGCTCCCTGTTTATTGCCTAAATGTTGAAGTCAGGCATAATAGAACAAAAGAAAGGCACAGACTGCACTGGAACTACTTATCAAGATTTGGTATGGATTCTTCATCACTACAAGTGTTTTAATCACAGTTTGTTTTTTTTTTTTTCCCTAAAAGTTATAACTCATGTGGGAATTAATTCTGATAAAGTCTTATGTTCTGTGTTGATTAGGCAGCCAAGGGTCTATTCTAGAATCAGTCAGGAGAGGAGACACAACAGCCCTTCCCAGCTTTCTGATCAGTGAAGCTGCGCTGGATATCCTTTTGTCATTAATAGACCCCAGGTGGTTTAACTAGAATCAAGAATTAAGAAGAAAAAATGTCCCGTGACACTTAAGCTACATGTGGTCTAATCAGTTTGTCAGAGGAAGACTGATGAGTTTCATGTTACTTTTTATTTAGATATGATTATACGTGAGTAGATGGCACATCAAGGAACTGGAGGAAAATGAATTCAGAATGTAGAACTGCTGGAGGAGAGTTACCATCACTTTTTCTTCTTCTATAAAAGAAAGATAAAATTATGTGTGTATTTCTCAGAATATATATATCTTTTTAGTTCTTCAGGAATAAATGGGACTGCATCAAGAAATAACTGACTTCATTATCAGTTTTTCTTCTGGAGGAAATAAATAAACACCAAAGTTGTTGGAAAAGCCACTGAAACTAAACAGAGGTATTGTAGCTTTTTGTTGTTTGTAGTTGGTTTTGTTGTTTGTAGCAATTACTCATTTTGGTAAGAGATCTTTCCAAGGGTGATTAAATTCTAACATAAACATAGGAAGAAAAACTTGTGTTTTGTTTACAGCAAATAGTTAATAATAGTTGACCAGTTAATTTTCCTGAATTGTGTTGCATTTCTTAATTCTGATTTTTCTCCAGCAATGAACAGCAAGGGGCTTAATTTTCTTCATGTTTACCTAAATACAAGCTCAGGTAGATACTTTAAAGTAATAATTACATTGTTGTCAACTTCTGTATTTGCTAGAGAAAATAATCTGATTCAGACATTTTTGTGTGGATTAATGGGTGCATTGAGAATTTGTTGCAGTTCTATATCAAGTCTGTCACTGCTGGGAATATCATCATTGCAATAAATGTATAAATCCAATATGCTGCTTTCAGAATTAAAATGAAACTATTTTACTAGAAGTAGAAGCAGTGAAGTAAACAGGAATTTGGATGGTACAAATGAAATTAAAAGCAAAACCTTCATTTGTGTATTGTAAAATGTGCATTTCTATAGTAAATGTTTCTCATTATATGGAGTAAAAGGTGGAAGTGTTTTAATTTTCTTTCTTTCACTGACTCAGAGTGGGGTTTAGAAGCTTCACAAAATTCCTATATCTCCCAATTCCCTCAGTTCTTGAAACTCTAAATCAGGTGTTTCTTGAGCATTGATCACTTTTAAATTTCAGACTAAATGTGAATCATGTAAATAAAAAAAACATAGAGATGCTGCAGCATTTTCCTGTTTTAGCATTTGCACCTTGTATTTGTCACTTAAAAGCTGATGTATTAGATATTCCCAGGTATATACCAGCTGAGGTAGTGGTTGTTTTGTACATTTGGCATTGGCCTAAGGAGCCATGATTACGCTTCTTAGCTATGAAATGAAGGAATCATGTACTATTTGATAGTAGGTGATTGAGGATTATTCAGCTATGTTCATCATTTTAAAAAAGACTCCAGAGAAAAACAAAATTAGATAACCTTCTTGAAAAAAACACTGAATTTTTCTGCATAGCACGGGAATGCAGTATTGCTTGAATATAGAGCAAAGCTAATCCAGTATATTTTGCAAAACATATAAGTTAAGGTCTTGGAGAGTTCTCATTTTATATGCAAGGTTAATAATGGTTAATAATACTATCTTGAGATCAACCCTTGTTGCCTAAAATACTGCATGTATTTTCCTTATTAGCTGTTGACAAGCATTATTCCAAGATGAATCTAGCCCAAGCCAATGGATACTGAAAGTGGTCATAAGTAACATTTTGGAATTAAAACACTTAAACCCATATGTGTATTAATAGCTGAGAATATTTGCACTTATTATTTCTCAACAAGCAATAGACCAGGAAAAATAGGCCACAGCATAACCCATAGGTTTTCATTGTAAACAAAGAAGATGCTGAACCAGAAATGTCAAAGGATTTACCAATCAAGTAGTCGGTCAAGAGTATGTCCACTCATAAAACTAAGAAGAATCAAAGAAAGTTCTAGTGTATGCAGAGGACTGAGTTGATCTGATCAAAGCCAAGTGCCACTACTGGAGTGGGAGGGGAAACAATACAGGACTAGAAAGCAGATCTCAAGAAAATCAGTAAGGACTCGAGCAAAAGTCAGGAGCATGATTACAACTGAAATGCAAAGAACAGCAAAGAATAACAGTGCACATGAAATGTATGGGGTGAATCTCCCTTAAATACAGAGGGCAAAGCTCTGGGATCAGCTTCTAGCTTGTCTGCTTGTCAAGACTTGCCATGATCAGCTACAGAGCTATTAGTCCAGAAACTGACTCCCTGAGCAATCTGACTGCAGGACACAACAGGATGTGATCCTTAACACATTGATGCTACTTGGATTTCTCAGTGGCACAAGTGAGAAACAGCACCTCTCAGATCCAAAATATATTTTGCAGATGAGTATGGTCTTAGAGCAAACAGAGCAAAGGGTTTTAAAAAAAACCCCAACAATGTAGAAGTGTTGCTGGACTGTGGCAATACCACCGATAAATTCCATCAATGAAAAGCTGTCTCTAGACATTTTAACTACATAGTATGATTTGTTTAGGTTTGTTTCTGGGAATTTTAGTTATTGCAGCAGCACTCCATTAGCTAACACTGGGACAGAACAGCTAAATTCAAACGAAACATTGTAGAGCAGAGAAAAAATGAGTTGGTCTCAGCAGACCAAAGTTTCCAGCTGTCATTAAGTTTTTGTAATCTGAAATGATCCTTTCATATCATAGTACATATTTGCATGTAATTTGTCATCCTCCTCTGGAGACGAGACAATCAGTATTTTAAAATACCTTAAGATGATACCGAAGGCTTTTATATTTTTAACTCTAAACGTCTTACCTCTGTAGAACGCAACTATGTTTGCACTGATAAGAAGTCCTGAGAACTGGAAAAATATCACCAGTATTGATACGGAAAGCAACTTACTTCACCTATAGGTAACATCCACAGATTTTAGTTTTCAGAGTTGGAGACAGCCCCTATGTTGAGTGGTAGCTGGATCCAGGTGCCCGCTTTTATCCACCACATGATAGAAAAAGTGCACCTCAGCAGGGGTGCTAATGTGAGACTGGGAGGGAAGCTAGGCAGGATGTGACTTGGATCTTCTCCCCTGATTTGTAATCGAAAAAAAGGAATACCTGGAATGGCGGGTGTCCAGTTAGAGAAACGTTTTTGGGTGCTTGCTGATAAAGACGCAAAGATAAAAAGTAACAACCAACAGAGTAATGAACTTCTCACATTTGCCATCAGTGATAGCAGGTGAGACTATCAAGATACACAACTAGAAGCAGCTTACCTGTTTTGTATGGCACAGACTGAATTCAGTGGAAGCAAAGAGATGCAACATGAAACCAGAAGTGTGCTAGTGCTGGCTAACATATATGGTGTTATAATGAGGAACAGGACTTCCTTAAGTGAACAACTTACTCCATCTTTATTTGCTTAAAATTACAGTTTAGAATATACCAAAGATGTGTGAAGCACCAGAACAGTTATTCCTAGGAAATTTACTTTATTCCTGGGAAACTTACCACCAGGAGCGGTAAAAATAGCAGTCGTCATTACAGACATAGTGTAGTATCTTCCACAAATAAAAAGAAATTATAAAGTCAATGAGAATGACAACCACAACACATGCGAAAGAAACTGTCTTGCACCTTTGGGAACAGCTAATTACTCTGTAGCAGTCTGCGCACACTGAGTGATCAGAAGGGGTCAGCATGTGACAGTATGCCGTACCAGCTCTTTTTAGCACATCAAACAAATACTCTAGCACTTTTCAGATACTGATTGGAGAATGAATAATTAATTCCATTTCAACTACTGTGCTGTATCTTTAGGTGCCTAAAATAGTCTTAAGTATTCTATGCAAAGGAATGCAAATAATGAAAGTAATAAGGCCCATGAACAAGAATTCCCTGAACAGATCATAAGTGACAATGGCTCAGTCCACATATGAAGAGTTCCAGCTGCTTTTTGAGGAAATTATATCAATATGACACATCAGCCTCTTACCCTCCTGCCATGAATGGATTAGTGAAATGATTCATTCAGGCATTTGAGAAGGCAATCTCTGCTCCATTCCTGCATGGTATTAAATTAGCTAGCTCAAGCTAGTTAACAACACAATAATCTTCTGTCTGTAGAAACACACTCTAGCACTATTGTTTATAGGACTTAATTTAAGACCTCACCAGGATGTCCTAATCCTTAATCTACGGAAGGATACTGAAAATAAATATTATGACTGAATAGTCAGAGCTAAAAACATCTGAGCAAGCAGTTTTCATGTTAAAAAAAAGATATTTCTGAGGCAATTTGGAAAGGTGGAGTGATTAGAACAGAGACTGGTCCTCTGCTTCACTAGGCTGAAATCTCATAGAACTAATTAGATTGTGGAGAAGACATGAAATGCTAAGGCTGAAAGGGATCTCTCAGGGTCATGTAGCCCATTGCTTTAGCCCAATGCAAAATTAATTGTGTCTTTATAATTCCTGACCTGCTCTTTAAAACTTGAGTTAGCTTGTTTTTAAACAACATCTACAACCTCATGAATTTTGTTCTAACACTTCAACACCTTCAATATTCAGTTTTCTCTAGCATTAAAATTGAATCTTTCTTGCTTTTTCAGAATAAATATACACATAATATATTCTTAATTTATTTCAGACCATATTTTCTACAGATGTAGTCATTCCTTTGGTTTTCTTTGGACACTTGCGAGTTGATGCAGACTTTGTTGAGTGCCCAGAATTGAACACTATTACAGTTGAAGAGTCTCCAGTGCCATGTAATGTGGGATTACTTCCTGTGTCTTGTAGAATGTATTCCTGTTTATCCACCCCACTACTGGCAGGGTTTTTTTGTAACACCATTTTATGTTGGTAATACACCAGGATTCCCACATCCTTCTTTGTAGAACAGTCACCTGAGCACTTCATTGCTCTCCATCCTACACTTGATTATTTCTGCCCAAAGGTAGCATCTTGTACCTTTCTTGGTTGAGTTATATGCTTTTTTTTTTTTTTTTTCTCCAGGTGATTTCTCTGATTTACTCTTTTGAATTCTAATCCTGACTAAATACAGTTAAAATCTCTCCTATTTTTGTGTCATCTGCAGAGTTGAATTTTTCTATCTAATTACTCAGGTACCTTTTGAAATAGTGAACAATACTGGACCCTGCCCCTGCAGGAGTCCAGTCAATGCACTCTTGATCTCCCACTTTGATGGAGAACAATCAATAACGACTCTATTAGTACAGTTTTGCATTACAGTAGTTACATCTAGGTGATGCTTCTCCAGGTTATTTATTAGACTTTCACATACAGGAATATCAAAACTATTACTAAAGTCAGTATCCAAAATGTAGACTGGTTCTTCATGTATAAGATCCATTGACCTGACATAGAAAAGAATCAAACTAGCTTGCTATGATTTGCTTTATGCTGGATGAGACTTTTGTTCTTTCTGACTCTTGTAAGTAGTTTGTTCCAACATTTTTACAGAAAAAAAAAAAAAACAAACAAAAAAAAAAACAAAAACACCAACAAAAAAAAAAAAAAAAAAAAAACCCAAAAAACAAACATTAGGCTGACTGGTTTAGAATTCCCTGATTTCTCTTTCTCCCCTTTTAAAATATAAGTATGATGTTTTCCCTTTTCGAATCTCTCATTACTTTTCACAATTTGTCAAAGATAGCTGCTAACTACTTCATCCAGTGCTTTAAGTATCCTAGACTGAGGTTCCTCAGCTTCAGACAATTTGAGAGTACACAATTCAAAGTATTTTCTAATCTGTTCTTTCTTCTTCTTGGCTGAGTACTACTTTAACTATGGCATTGTGCTACCCGCTGATCGCAACTGACCTTGGTGGTGAAAGCTTATGCAAAAAAGGCATTAAACTGCTAGATCTGTTGATAAATTTCTTATGTATTTATCAGTGGACTATTTTCTTGATATCTGTTTTATTGTTAATGTAGTTAAATATGCATGTACTATTCCTTGATGGTTTTAGCTCACTGCCTCCTTTTTTGATTTTATTTTTGTGTGTCTTGGCCTCTCCAATTTTTGTACCTTTATACTTATACTATGTATTTTTACTTTTTCCTTGGTAATTCAACCTATTTTGCACTTTCACTGTGTTTCTTTGTTTACAAAAAATGAAGAACTCATGGTTTAACCAGGTTGGTCTCTTTGTGCGTTTACTGTCTTTCCTACCCCACGAAACAGTTCACATCTGTGTATGTAAAATATTTCTTTCAGGAACTGGCAGCTTGTCTCCAATTTCTGCTTGCTTTTATTTTTCTGAAGATCTTGAATGCCTATTTCCTAGTCTCCTTCCTGGGTGTTCTCCTAACTTCCCATTTTTAACCAGTTCCTCAGTTTGTTAACAGTGTAGCTTGTAGAAGCTTCCTTCAAGGTGCTTTCCCCGGCTGCATCAAAAAGTTTTCACTAGAGCACTGTAGTGTAGCCATGTAGTCCATACAACTGTTTCTCATTGAGCACAAGGACCACTACTCACTGGCTCCATTGTGTAAACCGGATACTTAGTGGCTCCATTGTGTAAGCCTGATTGATCCAGACCTTGCTAATGACTACTCCATTGAAGAGGAGATAAAAGACTGATAAAGAGATGAGCATCCTCCCCAGTTGGCACCATAGGCTGGATGGTTCCCCAAGATGCATGGAGCCAGCAAGAATCTGTGGTAACTGAGGGAACTTGCCCCCCCCACCTGTAAGGAGCATGGGTGCTAATTTACACAGCAAGCGAGGCTAATTCAAATATGGACCAATCAGTGTAGATTTAGATAGGTTTTTACTAATCATGTGATAGGATTAATAGGCTGTAGTTCATTTGTGCAGTGTGCTAGCTTTGTGGAATTACCAGCTAGCACCCATCTTAGTGCAACTGTGGAATAAACTGGTATCTTGGCTCTGTGTGTGAGATTGGCTTTTACACAACGAGTAATGACCCCTGTATGAGGGACAACAGTTTTGGCGACCCAGATGGGACCTCGCTGACAGCCCTGCCTGGTTCATTTTGCCATACCGACGTGGAGCAGCAGCCTGACCGCACTCCAGCGTGCACCGACCCGTTGATCGGGGACTCCATTGGCTCCTCTCCCACAGTCGGGCAGCAAGTGACACAACGATGCCACGTCTCTATGAGACATCAGTAAAGGGACACGAGGGAGGATTGGTGAGTAGGAATTTTTACTTCAGATTCTGGTTGCTCTGCATAAGTTGTTCCATTAAAGGACCATAGCAGGAGCTTAATTTTCTTCTACACGTAGATGCAGAGGATGAGAAGCAGGGTGTATGAAGCTGTGGTTAAAAATTTATTTCCTAGAAAATAATTCCAGTATGGGTTCGATTTCCTCCACCAAGATAACCCCTTGTACCCCTTTAGGATGCGTCCTTAAACAGTGGAATAAATTCAGAGGGGATACCCTAACAAAAGAAAAATTACTAAGATATTGTGGACAATGGTGGCTGATGTTTGTACTTGATGTTGACAAAAGATGGCCAGAGTGTGGGACCTTGAATTAGAATACTGTTTTGCAATTGATGTTGTTCTGTAGAAGGATGGATAAATGGGATGAAGTTGTTGATTAAGTATGTTGATTTATTTTTGTTTTAAGCATGAAAAATGTAGATGGTTGGTGGATGACATTGATGGAATGTAAATGTGAAGTTGGAAAAGAATGCAAAAAGAATTTTTTGAGGATGGTGGGGAGGCTGAGGATGTGCAGATGTTGGTCCCAAAAGGGAATCTGGTAAATGTAGAGTGTGTACATAATAACTAATAGCTTGTATGCTGATTAACTGCAGTTAATGTACTGCACACATTGCAAAAGTGGTAGGAATGACCATACTGCAATTGCTAGAGATAACAGAGATGAAAGAGAAAAGAGGGAAAGACTCAAGCAAAAGCATAAAGGAATAAAATTACAAGCCTTGCTGCTGATAGCAATGATTGCTGATGCCCCAGTAGAGGCGGAGGAAGGGGCTGAAGTGTAGAGGTGGGGGAAGAGGTGAAGGGAACAGAGGATGAGGACAGGGGGTTAACTCCTCCAACTGTATCCCTATGGGTCATAATCGGTGTGCTTTTTTGCAGGAAAGAAGGGCACAGGAAACATGAATGCCCACAGAGAAAAAAAATTATTTGCTGAATCCTCAGGAAAAGGGGGGCCGGAATCAGATGTTAACCTGATGAGGCTAGGGATGTCTGATACGGAATGAAGGAGACCAGGGAAAAATACCAAAATCTCTCCAGCCAACCCCCTAGCTCTCATAAAACTGGGGAATTATAGTATTGGTTTTCTAGTAGATAGTGGGGCAACCCATTCGGTTGTAACTAGTTGTAAGGGTCCTTTAAGTAAAATGCACGTGCCAATTGTTGGGGTCACGGGAAAGCGAGCCTTAAGGACATTTTTTAAACCTATGGAATGTACAGTTGGAAATATTACATTAACTTATTAATTTCTATCCATGCCACTGTGCCCTCTCCCATTGTTGGGGTGTGATTTATTGTGTAAATTGAAAGCACAACTAACATTTTCTGATGATTCTATTCAGCTACACATGCCTGAGGAGATGGCATGGAAAGCGCAGTTATGCCTATTGACTGCAAAGAAACAGGAGGAGACCAAGATATCAGAATAAATGTTGGATACTGTAATACCCCTGGTAGAGGACTCTAAGAAGCATGGATGAGTGAAAAACGCTACTCCAATAAAGGTACAATTAAAATCAGGATCACAACTGGTAAGGAAAAAGCAGTACCCAATGAATTTAGGAGTTAAGGATGGAGTTAGAACGACTAATTAATACCTTTGTGCAGTATGGCTTACTATGGGAATGTCAGTCTGAATATAATACCCCTATTCTACCCGTGAAGAAACCTCGAACTCAAGAATGTAGGCTGGTGCAAGATTTAAGGGAGATTAACAAAATCACTGTAGATGTCCATCCTGTAGTGTCTAACCCGTACACCTTACCGTGTACAATCTCTGAAAACAGTGTGTATTTTACAGTATTAGATTTAAAAGATGCTTTATTTTACATCCCTCTGGAAGAGGAAAGACTGGAGATCTTTGCCTTTGGATGGGAAAGTCCGCTACTGATAGGAAAGTACAACTGTACTAGACTGTGCTGCCCCAAGGATTCAAGAATAGCCTGACCTTGTTTAGTACTGTACTTGCCAAAGAATTAGAAGAATGGCAAGGTAAGAATTCCTCCATCCCACTGTTGCAATATGTGGATGATATACTTTTGGAAACCAGAACTGAACAGGAATGTCATATTGTCACAACTGACTTGCTCAGTTTCCTGGGGCTAGCTGAATACTGTGTCTCCCAGAAAAAGGTCCAGATAGCTCAGACTATAGTGACTTACCTGGGATTTGAAATATCTCAAGGAAAAAGAGAATTGAGTGCAGAATGAAATGAAGCTAGTTGTTGAATAGCTCCTCCCCAATCTAAGAAAGAACTGTGAGGGTTCTTGGCTGGATAGTGCAGACTCTGGATACTAAATTTTAGCCTGATTGCTAAACCATTATATGTATCTATCAAAGGTCCTGGAGAAACTTTGGAATGGGCACCAGAGTGATGGAAAGGGTTTGATTCATTAAGACTGAATGAGAGCTCCTGTTTTGGGCCTGCCAGACTTGAGTAAACCATTTGTATACCCACAAGAGACAACATGTAGCACTAAAGGTCCTGAACCAGACTCTAGAAGCCTGGAAAAGGCCGGTAGCTTACTTCTCTAAGCAACTGTATGAAGTAAGTAAAGGATGGCCTGCATGTTTAAGAGCAGTAGCCACAGTGGTGGTGTTTAATTAAAGAAGCCCCAAAACTAACTTTGGGACAGCTTATTACAGTTTTTGTAGCACATGCAGTGATAACTGTGCTTGAACAAAAGGAGCACCACTGGATCTCCCCTAGCAGACTAGCTGAGTATCAGGCAATGCTGATCAAACAAGATGATGTCACTTTGAGGATGTCTTCTACCTTGAATCCTGCTCTGATAGATGAGAGGGGAGAGCTGGAGCATGACTATGTACCATTAACCTATACAGAATTTGAACTTCTTACAGATGGAAGTAGCAAGGGGAACAGAAGGCTGGCTATGCCATGGTAACCCTACAGGAAGAAATTGAAGCATGAGCATTGCCACCCAACACTTCAATCAGAAGGCAGAAATGATAACTCTAACCTGAGCTTTGGAGTTGTCTAAAGGTAAAAGAGTAAACGTCTATACAGACTCCAAGTATGCATTTGTAGTGGTCCATGCGCACAGAGCCATCTGGAAGGAATGCAGACTGTTGTCTTCCCAAGGAGCTCCTATTAAATATGAATCAGAGAATCTAAATCTGCTACAAGCTGTTTTAGAGGCAACAGAAGTTGCAATTGTGCATTGCAAAGCCTACTAGAAAGGACAAACAGAAGTGGTGAGAGGAAATCGAAAGGCTGATGAACAACTAAAAGAGTTACAGAAACAGAATAATTGATTGGAGCATTGATTCCTTTGAGGAAAGTTCAATGGAAACCTCTGAAATAGTCTGAAGAAGTGAATTGGCTTGCCAAACATTTAAAATGTACCAAATCAGAAGGTTGGTGGGTAACTAAAAGGTGGACAAGTATTCAGAAATATTGAAAACAAACAAACAAAACAGTAAATTTGGAGAATTGAGACAGGTTGAGCCCCAGGGGAATACTGGCAAAAGATTTTTTTGAATTATCAATATGTAGCATTTTAAATATCTTTTGGTTTTGGTAGATACTTTTTCTGGGTGGCCTGAAACTTTCCTGTGCCATACCAACAAACCTAAAGAAGTAGTTCTTATTCAAAGAGGTAGTTCTGAGATTTGGCATCCCAGAAGGGATGTCATCCGATAATGGGCCCCATTTTATAGCTGAAATAGTAAAAGAAGTTGCGAAAGTCCTACAAAGGAGGTGGGATTTGCATACTCCCTTGTGGCCACAGTCAAGTGGAAAGGTGGAAACAATGGATCAAACATTAAAAAAACCCAAAACACATAAATTCAAAATTGTGTCAGGGAAATGAGATGAAATGGATAGGTGTACTGCCAATAGCATTAATGAGAATTGAGATTACCCCAGGGTCAGAGAAGGTGCAAGTCCTTTTGAAATACTGTATGGTAAACCATAGCCAGTAAGTGACTTAACTGGCAAAGATAGCCAAATGCATGTAACGGGTAATTCACTAGCGGGATATATGTTAATTTTGGGGTGTATTCTCTCTTTCCTTCACAGGTATCTAAACCAGAGATCACACCGATACCTTTAGATACTCTGGTACATGACTTCCAGACAGGTGATAAAGCCTATATTCGGACCTGGTGGGATGAGCCCTTGAAGGAACAGTGGAAAGGACCTTACCTGGTAATATTAGTTACGTATACTGTTGTTAAAGTGGAAGGAATAAACTCTTAGATACCAGAGTGAAGAAGGCTCCAAAAGAAGAGTAGATTTCCAAGGAAATGCAACCTTTGAAGCTGAAGATTTCAAGAATCAAATGAACTGTAGCTGAGAATCTATCAAGCTGTATTCTAATTTAGATTATATTTAGGGATTGATTTATTTGTTTTGTATACTATTCATGATATTAATTAATTTTCATATGATTTTCAATTTCATATGCTTAGAAATGTCTGTCAAGAACAAAGTAGGATTAGTTTGGATAATACAGTATTTTATACCAATTTTTCTGACTCAGCAGGAACCAGGAAATCCGTTGGATCAGAATTTACACCTCAGTCTGATTCAGAGGGCTGTTACAATTGCAAACCAGTCTGATTACTGGGTTTGTACTAATTTTCCAGAACACAGCCAAAAGGGGATTCCTTTACATAAAGAATCAATTCTCTTATATAGTGACCAACAGCTTTTCTTTCCTTTATCAGATGGTTTATACCATGGTTAGGACTCAGTGAGTTGGAAAAAGCCATAGTAAAGCTGGAAGTGAGACTTACAATGCTAGAAAGGCCCTGCAAGAAGCGTCCTGAGTTTTAGCTGCAATCACTTAAGAAAATATAATGGCTCTTGATATGACACTGACCCGTCAAAGAGTATGCACAGTTTTAAATAAAGGCTGCTGTGCGTATATAGATCAAAGTAGAAGGATTTCCACTGATTTGAATGAAATTTGGAAGCAGACTGAAATGCTTCATGAGATACAGGAAGATGACACTTCTTACGGAGTTGAAGAAACGTTCAAATGGTTGACTTCCTGGTTCCCAGATTTGAGTCTGTGGATAAGGACACTAAGGGATTTTAGTTACAATAATAATTATGCTTGTATGCCTTTATGTACTCATCAGTGTACAGGGAGATGTTGCTTATGTTTGGGTAAACAAACTGTCGAAAGGATGAATTTAAGATCTATCTAGATGAATTTAAGATTTCTCTAGATAAATTTAAGATCTCTAGATAGTCTCAAAGGGGGGAATTGTAGCCTTGTAGCCCATACAAATGTCTCTCACAAGCACAAGGACCACTACTCACTGGCTCCATTGTGTAAACCGGATACTTAGTGGCTCCATTGTGTAAGCCTGATTGATCCAGACCTTGCTAATGACTTCTCCATTGAAGAGGAGATAAAAGACTGATAAAGAGATGTGTATCCTCCTCAGTTGGCACCATAGGCTGGATGGGTGCACAAGCAGCATCAAGCCAGCAAAAATCTGTGGTAACTGAGTGTCCTGGTTTGAGCTCAGAGGGCAACAGAGCACCATGCAGCTACTCACTCCCCTTTTCCCCAACCAGCGCTGAGAAGGGGAAAATAAGCCAGGCTTGGGATTCGAGATTGGACAGGGAGGGGCAAATCACCCATTATGGTTATAGGCAAAAACAGACTTGTTAGGGGAAGCAAAAAAAGAACACAGATTTATTACAGACACTAACAACACTTAACAGAGTAGGATGATGAGGAGCATTACCACATCTTGAGAACACCTACCCACTACCCCTCCCTTCTTCAGGTGCAGCTGATTGGCTTGGCCTTGGTGCAGAGGTGGGGCCAACTTGGAGCTGGGGGATGTTCGAGAAGCTTCTTACAGGGGGCTGCCGCTGTAGCCCCCTCCCTCCCCTGCTACCACAAAAAATCCACCACTCACACAAACCCAGGACACTGAGGGAATTTGACCCCCCCCCAACCTGTAAGGAGCATGTGAGCCAACTTACACAGCAAGCAAGGGTAATTCAAATATAATTAACCAATTGCAGATGGAAGGGTAAGTATGGACCAATGAGTGTAAACTGTTTTTTACTAATCATGTAATGGGATCAATAGGCTGTAGTTCCTTTGTGCAGTGTGCTAGCTTTGCGGAATTACCACCTAGCACCCATCTTAGTGCAACTATGGAATAAACTGGTATCTCGGCTCTGTGTGTGAGACTGGCTTTTGCATAGCGAGTAATGACCCCTGTATGAGGGACAACAGTAAGACTTTACTGGACAGTCTGTGTCCCACTGTATTCTTTTCCCAGCAAATAATAAGCCTAATGACTAATCTACATTAGAATCAAATAGTTGCTGTGGATCACTTGTCTGCTTACCCACAAATAGTTACAATTTTTTGTTTGCTAATCTATAAGAGGTTCCCGTAGCGGTAACACCCATACGTATTTCCTTTATTATTTGTCCAAAAATCTTCAGCAGGTGTCCCTCTACCATCTGCAGCTCATAGCAAAGATAAGTCTTTGCTTATTTCCTTATCTGTTCTTCTACAACAGGCTTTACCCCATTAGTATTCTAGTCGCCCCCAAAATAATACAATCTGTTACACCAATTTGATCATAACTAGGATCATGTATTAAGACTTAAAGGTCTTTAAATACAGTAATTTAAAATAGTTGTATATAAGCAGAGGAGTGAGGGAAGAGGGTGTTCATCTTCTAAGCATCAGGTGAAGACTGAAGATTCATGACTGCTTATAGTAAGCATGAACGCTCAAGGCTTCTGGTTATTTTGAGATATCCTCATTATCCTGTAAATTTCTATACTGCAAAAACCCAGAGGCTTCCCCACCCCTTTTTATTCTATGGTGGAGATCAGCAAGTTCTCAGCTTAAAACACCTGTATACCAAATCCCAGTTTACCATCCATACATTTTTGGGGTGTTTTCTCCTAGCCCTTGAAGTAGTGAACTCAGGAATATCATGACATGCGGTTCCATTTAGCTTTGCTGTGGCTACTCGACTGGAGTAGTGGTGGCAGGAGCTGCCTTCCTCACCATCCTGGCAAGAACAGCGGCACAGACTGTTACCTGCTCCCAGACAGGCCTCGGGGGATGACTCCTCTCAGGAACAATGAAGCTATTACAGGAATCCCCATCTCTCTTCAGTGAAGAAGCAGGAGCAGGAAGAAGTATGCATAGATAGTGCTTCTCTGTAGCCAAGCTGTGCTTGTGTCTGTGCATGAAAGAAGCCATCTGTGACTTTGTTCATAGAGTTCTTTAGCTAAGTGGCAGTTGCTGCTCACACTTCTTATTTGGGCTAGGAGATTGAACACCTTCAATCAGTCATACCTAATTTATGATTGCAGTATTTCCTTCACAACCACAGGACCAGAAATTCACTTTTTAAATCTTAAATACATGTCAGAGATTTTTATTTAGGTACATTGTTCCAGGAAGTAGACAGCAGGCACTGGGATATAATATCTATGCTTTAATCCTACCTTAGATACAGTTAGCTCTCAATGTCCTAGAAAAACACTGGAATGCATTATTCAGCTCAGGTAGATTTTCTATCATGTTATTTGGTAGGCTAAGAATAAGATCGTAAGATAGACAATGAATAAGCAACTGCATTTTCAGAAGTGACACCTGATAATTCCTAATGAACTTACTGGTGGGTGTTGATTACTATTGCCCAAAATCAAACTATGTATTTTGAAAATGAAATATGGACAGAAGATACCAATTTTAGATTTCCATTAAAAAATAAACAAATTTTTAAGGATCTATAATATAACTGTACAATCACTTTACAGCACACCAAAAAACTACTCCTGCACCCTGAGATTAATCAATGGACTTTCCATGTGACACATTCTACTCTGAGAATGAAAATTTACTTGAAAATGTACCTGTTTAAGTAATTTTCACAGTGCACTAGCTCAGAATCATTCTTGTTAATAATCTTTATACAGCACAGCCGAAATTATTACTCAGGTGCTTTAATAAAAAAAAAAAAAATTAAATCCTGTAGTTGATTTCTGAAGACATGCTTCCTCTGATTGATAGGGACAGACCATAAGGCCATAGTTTCACAAGGCTGTCAATCTTTTTTAGGAAATCTAGTAGTATTGAATCAAAAACATTGCAGCCATGTGATGCAAAGTCCTGAGCTCATACAAACTCACCATGCAACTTCACATGTATGTAAAAAATGTGAAGGTTAACCATCCTAGAGGATTTGATATTGGATCAGGTATTATCTCACCAAGCTACTTCTTGCTGAATCAAGCATCTTTTGTCCTCCCATAGACACTATGAAAAAGGATAGCCACCATGAAAGAGGCATAAACACTGTATCAAGTGCTCTCGTAGTGTGATGGAAATTCAGTGCTGTATTCATGTGTGATCTAGATTAAATCTACTGAAAGGTGATCCAGCATGTAGAGATTTGAAATGAGGTCCTAAGGCTTCTCCTGATCAGAGTTATTCCAGTAAATGATCAGGATGCTTATTGCACTCATCATAATTACATATAGTTTTACTTAATTACAACCTCTGTTCAAGTAAAACATCCCATTCATTATTTTTTCAGGAGTTTTAAGAGTAGAAGGCAAGGTAAGATAGAAATAGATCCTTTTGAACTAGTGGATCCTGAGATCCAGACCCTACAAAGTCTTTAGCTATCAGACTATAGTGGCTATAGCTCTATTTAACTTGAATATTTTGTGCTGAAGCAATTTTAAAATAAATCAGTGTTGCACAGCATGAGGATTTATTTCTCCATCATCTGGAATTCAGAACTAATCCATCCAACTTTTCAAGTTAAACAAATTTACTAAAATAAGACAATATAGGACTAAAGACAGAATTTAGATGGAAGCTTAATTGTGCTGACAACAGTTCTACAACTGTAGCAGTACAGTTTCTATAGGTAAGATTGACCAATTGAGTTGCCTATTTAACTACAGTAAAAACCAATGTATTCTAGTGAAATAATCAGGAAATTGTAAGACATGGCCCAGCTTCCACTGAAAAAACGGACATTTAATATTCTGCCACTTAACAGTCAATTAAGTAACCACAGTCACTTTTTACTGTTACTCCCAGTCTGTCTCTGGAAGGTGAGTAGAAATTGATTTGTAATTGTAACTAAGAAGAAATGTGTAACTTTAAAAACATCATTGTCTGGAACACCTGACATACAGGATACTAGGTATGTATATCAGGGTGTATTTGTAGATAGATAGTTTTGTGACCAGTTCCCAAACAGATTCACATAGATCTTTAAACCTGCTGAATGGAGACAAATGCAAAGGCAGAACACATACTTCTATAAAAACATCAACTGGCAGAAACTCTAGTCTCCAAGAGCAGCAGCTAAGCAGGCTGATGGATGTTCTTCCTTCATCATTATTTCACTGTGTAGCAAAACTAGCTGACTCTGTAGTGATGATCTCTGAACGACTTTTCATTGTAATTCCTGTCATTCTACATCAAATAACTTTGCATATCAAAAAGACCTGTGTAATCTGTGAAGGTATTTCTTCACTGAGACTTCATTCAAGCTTGATCTCTCTGTGCCATTCATCCATTCATTTAAGCTACCTGGAGAGCAAGTTTTGCAATTCTGTCTCTTTCCACACGTTTAGAAAAAGAATATTAGTTGCCTTTGATGGCCTTACTGCACTCCTCTCTATGACGTGAGCCTTTTTTACACTTCTGCAATGTGCTCGGTTTCCCTCTCCTTGCTCCTCTAATCCTCAGACATTTCTGTTAGAAGAGATTCACAGCAGAATATGGAATACATATTTTTAATTCTTGAATAACCAAAACTTTATCACATGCTTAAAACAATTTGCATCTGAGGATGCTGGGATAGGCTTCCCTGAAGTGATTTTGAAATACACAAAGAATGTTTTATAACAGTAAATACAGTGCTTCTCACAGTCAGCTCTTCTCTAGGTTAAACATTCACACTGGATGGACTGCAGCCTGTGTTCACAGATTTATGTGTATTTTTCAAATACAGTATCACCCATTTTGCACAGTATGGTCTTCTGAAAGTTCACTTGGCAAGAAACAGTTCTTGCTAAGTATAAAGTGTGAAATCTGGCAATAAAATTTTAAATTAAACCCAGCATTTTTCAGCCTACATCCTGGCAACTGCTGTCTTACTAAAAAGTACCAATTTCTAGACAGTATTATGTGTAGCAGTGTAAGAGGGTGCAACTGAATGTTCATTCTTCTGCATTTATTCATATAAAATTTTGTTTAATAAATTATAAGATCTTATAATGCAATCTTCAGTACTTGTAACAGATAATCCCAATGGTGTAATGATTGACTTAATGTAACATTTTACACTGCAGTATCACTTAAGAGTATCGCTTAGTCCCACTGTGTTAATGACTTTATAAATATCTTAATACCTGTTCCAAAGTATTTACATTTTAAGTATGTTCAGTTGAGCATTATACAGTCTTAATATATGAATTAATATTGGTCTTAAAATGAGTTCCATGAAATTAATCAGTATCTGCTGTAAAATGTATTGCAATTATAGTTTTAAATGAAATTATAGAAATTGTATAAAATAAAGTGTGTATATTCACATAATATCTGACTCAGACTTCAGAAAGAAGCTATTAGTTGAGAATATATATCTACCCAAAATGTTCCACTTAGCTTCCTCAGTCCTCAACATAGACATTGCTTTTCTCCTCTACTCTCAGAATTAGCTTGAGGCAATCTTAAAAAAAAGAATAACATAAAGTTCCCATTAGATGTTTGGATAAATATTTCTAAGGAACATTTAATATATTTCTTTTTCAGACTTCTTAAAAATCAGTTTGTGCTATAATTGTCTTGAAGTTAGCTAATATTTTTTTAATTTATCCCTGACTTCAAAACATCCCCCCAAATAGTCTCATTAGCTAAAAATTAAGTAGTAAACATCTAGTACATTAGAATTTACATTGTCTTTGAAACTTTAGAAATTTTAATACCTTGTATTATCTTCTACTTCTAAAACCACCGTATAATTTACACAAGTATTTTGACAAGTAAGACTATGAATACAAGCCCTTCTGTTGGGTCAGATCAGTCAGTGGAACCTAAAAACTGTAGCAGTTGAAAGTCCAGATTGCAAGTGCCTTTATTTATTAAATCTCAACAATATGCTTTCCTTTAAAAGTTGTTCTGATATGTTGCACTTTAAAAAAAGTGTACTGCCAAGAGGTATTATTAAATGAATACAACCAAATTACTTGTTTCATCCTTCTACATCTGACTTGCAAGATGCATTGAGTAGACCTACAACTGCATCCTGAGAGCCAGTCCAGAACTGCTGTCAAAATCCCATTCCCTCATGTGGATGATGCCATGTTTGAAGCTGTGCCCAAAGCATTTTTGCCGCCTGCCCTGGCCCCCCCGGGCAGCGCTGCTGGCAGGACTCCGGCTCACCAGGCACCTGGCCTTAGAGCCACGTCCACCACCTCTTCCTCGGAGCAGCCTACCCACAGCCACTGAGATACCAGGTACAACAAGGCAACAACGGGTGGGAAGGATGACTGCAACACCTCTGTTGAGGATATGGTGAATGTTCCCTGCAAGAAAGGTTACATGGAAAAAGAAACAGTAAAATTACATTATTATCTTTCAAATGTATTGTCTGCTGGAGAAGTATCTTGTAAGAGTAAATGCACATTGGGGAATCCTGGCCAAGCCACCACCAACGTAGGTGACGCTCAGTCCCATGGGCAGAGAGGATCCCATCTTGGGGACAGCACCTGGCCCCAATGTTTCCAGGCATGAACAGACGTATCAGTGTAGAGTCAGCGTCTTTACTAGGTATGAAAAATAGAGAATATACTTCTGAAGTTTTCTGTGCTTTGTTCTTGAGTACAAAGTCAGTTACAGGATTCACTAAATCAATTACTTAGCCTAGAAGTTAAAGCTGATTGTACCTAAAGTTTTCTATACTGTGTATAGTCTTACTCTCCTAAATTTTGTCCTAATATGGAAACAAGGTGGATCTTTCAGATCGGACGCTGTTGAAAACCACTGGGACCTGAAGCACCGCATCCTTTCGGTGTTACACTCGGAGCTGTTCTTACCCGATAACCATTTCCCCCCCCGTATTCCCAACCGCCAAGGGGACCGCCCGCAGAGGCTGAAACCGCAGGACGCCTCGCAACGAGCGCCCTCTTTAAACATGGCGGCCAATTCACATAGTTCTCAACGGGAGTGAAGCCGCCCTCGCCCTCAGGCCTCCATTTTGAGAGCGGCGGAGGCTTTGTGGCCGGCGGCTGGGCCGGGCCTCCCGGGGCGGCCGCAGCCAGGGCCAGCGGGTGGTGAGCTCAGCCCGTCGGGAACAATGGCGCGGGGATGGAAAATGGCAGGAAAAAAAGCACATCTGTCTGTGATCTCGGCCCTCTTGGGAAGAATGGGAGGCGCTGGCATTGTGGAAAGGATCAATTATTCATGAGGTTCCTCACAGGCGACTTTATGCACAAGCCTTTGCTGACAGATAAGCCTCCAGTTACAGGAAAAAATAGTAATAATTAAAAAAGGAATTAGACTGTCAGTGCTAACTGAATATTTTAAAAGACAACCTATGGTAGCACCTTTACTGAAAAGATGGTAAGCGATTAGAATAAGAAATGTGCAATGCTATGCAAGGCTATATGGATGTAGAATAAAGGAGAGAATTACCACACACGTAACAAAAAATGTGTGTTTTCTAGCATACTCAGAGTAACTGCATGAAAGCAATTCACACTTCAAAAACCAAACTGGCCACTTACTGCAAGTGCAGCTAGAACTGTTGCTGTTTGCCCAGCTCCTTCTCCAAGCTCACTCTGCTGCACACTCTAATACCTCTTTTTTTTTTTTTGTACTGATTGAAGCATATTTTCCTTTTAACACTGTTAATCCTTCTGTCTTTTATGGGAACATTTACTGTTTTCTGGGGTGGAAGGTATTAGTGTACAGCCCATGCCAGAGATAATAGCTTCAGCTCTCAAGGTATTTTGCTATTTTGACCAACTGTCTCATCTTCCAAGCACTCTGTCTTAGTCATCTCCCACTAAAAGCAGAAATACGAAGAAGCGAGGCTGATGTTGCCATGCTGTTAGATGAAGGCTTTCATCCTTCCAGTGCACTTGCTCTGCAGGTTGGCACATGCTGATTCCATGCATTGGTCATGCACCTTCTTTCTTATTTTCTTCCATGTCATGGCAGAGTATGTTGTGTTTGATTCTCTATCATCCATGCTCTAGACTTGGCCTTATCAGTCTTGATATGTGGGCTGGATGCCACCATTCTCCAGTTATTTTCCATTTTGACCCTACTATTGACCTGTATCTATAGCTTCTTCCTATGATTCATATGACAATGCATCTTGGAAAATCACCAGAGATTACCAAATCAAAGCTAATGTTTAGTCCTTGGAAGGATGCATGCATCTTGATGGTTCAGAATTGCCTAACAGCACCCCAGTTCTCTACTTAGCTTTTGATATTCAGTCTTGCAGTTGTCTTTATGGCAAATTTTGCCTGTACTCAAATACAATTCAGTGTGAAACCATTTAAATTCTGCTGCAGTGCATGGTAGTACCTTGCCTGAGTGTGGCCACCAGCCAGGTGTAGGTAACCTAGTCCAGGACCAGATCACATAAAGATTCTACATGGTCATGTGAGAAAGCAAAAGTAAAAATAAACACAAGGATCTGATTATTTCTTAATTTCTTCTGAGCCATGACAAATACTGAGAAAGAAAACATTTTTGCCACAAAGAGCTCAGTCAAGAGTCATCATGTTATTGGTAGCCAAATAAAGCAGCCTTCTCTCACCAAACCTATTTTCCATATACAAGCTCGGACCTCAGCCAGTCTATTCTTCCTTCCCTTCAACTGAGTTGGTCTCTCTATTTTAGGGCTTCACTGTAGTCTGGCATATTTTAGAAAGTGTATGCACATGTCTGAGGAGGCTCTCCTCAATGCGTTCTGCATCCCATCACACTCAGCATAGTGTGTCAGGATTGGGCTAGTTTGAGAAAAAGTATTACCAGTGTTCTGATCAGAGTTCTCTCTTAAGTATCCACCAAATAAGTTCATCTGCAAAAAGCTAAATTAGTGACTTATTGTGACCGTATAGTTCCAGTTTGGTTTGACTATGTCCAAAGGAATTGGACGGAGGACTTTGGACATTGCAGGACCCTGGAATGTCACTGGGATCCAGGTGCTTCTGCATCATCACATTTTTTTCAAACTTCATACTATTTCCTGTACACAGTAACCAAGGCATTCATCCCTAGCCATCAGGCACACATCTTTAGATAAGCTCAGGCACATGTGAGTCCCACTGTGCAAATGCTGCAGGTTGTTGGTTTTGCGTGTGGGCTGCTTTGTGCATTGTACATGGCGAAGTAGGTTGCATGGCGGATGTTTCTTTGTGAGGCATCAGGTGATCACGTGAGCTGATTTGCAGAGTTGTAGTAGAGGTATCTGGATTTATTTTTTTTTTTTGTATTCTTTCCAGTCCTGTTCCTACAAGCAGTACATCCAGTCCTTTTCCTGATTAAAAAAAAAAAAAATACCAGTGTCCCATTTTTTTCTCAGAATTGGAACACCTAATGAATATCACTTCTTTGGGGATTTGTCCTGCTCACATTTCTGCCATAGGATAACTGGGATTCTGTGTGTTATAATACACTATTAATCTTGGGAATTTATACTTGAAGAGTTCCTTTCATTTGAGGATTCAGAGTTCTTAAAAGTTAATTCATATTACATTACATTACCATTGTGAAGCAAGTAAACATTTCCCCCAGTGCAGAAACTGAGATATTAAGAAGATCAAGACTTTTTAGACTGTATGTCCCATAGACACCTATATAAAAATGGCTTTATTTTTGAAGCAGTAAGTACTTATGGCTTTCACTGATTTTAGCCTCTAGCTTTTGTCACCTACTTTCGAAAATATTGACTTAAATAAATTGCCTTGGGTCACAGGGTGATGTGTTAAATGTGTTCACAGGAAGTATCTGCCTTTGCTTGGTCTGATATTCAAACATAAACCCTAGTTTAGTTCCCTTTACAGTCTTTAATATTAGGAAAACACATACCAGAAAAAAAAAAAAAAACAAAAAAAAACCAAAAACAAACCAACAAAACAAAAAGGAGCTCATATATCTAGTCTTATCTAGAATCTGGCAAGATGCAATGTTATGTCTTAAATTTCTATATGAGACAGTACAATTTCTAACAGATTTCGTCATTGCTGGGCAACGAGGCAATCTTGCTATGCTACAGATTTAACCAGTAACTTGCAGTAACTGTCATACAGTGTGAGTAGCACCATGAGGACCTGTGGGAGCAGCTTATTCTGCCCTGTAACTCATCAGTTCACTGGTGCGGGGAAGTGCTCAGGGCAACAGTTCCCTGCTACTAGGTTTAAATGGTATCCCAACAGAAGTAGGAGCTGCCTGGCTATAGGAGGGTTGTCTTTAAGTGCAAGAGGTTTTCTCTGAGATCAGGTTATCACTGCAAGGATGCTTGACCTGCAGGCATGTAGAGCAGTTTATTGTATTTGCTTGCTGAATGAACTAAACTGCCCTTTCATTTATTTTGGGATTAAAATTTGCTTGAGAGAATAACTGGGGAGCCTGTGGCCTTCCTTACTCTGGTCTGAAAAGAGATAAAATTGACTATACTGGACTATAACTTTGGGAAAGTGGGTCTACACTTAATGTTTATACTAGGCTAAAAGTTTATGGTTAATTTTACTATTGCAATTCAGTGTGTTATATTTCTCAGCTGCCTGCCTGGTAGCTGAGCTACCTCCTTGCCAAGATAACTTTACCTTAATCCCAGGAAGAGCTGGGAGCAAGAAATATGTGCTCATGTCTTTTTTACTGCAGTTCAGCCTACTATTTTAGCTCAGGTCCACTTTGATGAGTAGTGTACTGGAAAGCTTGCAACATTTAGGAGAAAGATGGCTGACACAGGAGTAGAAAAAATTTAAACTGCAACAGGATCTGATAGGCTTCCTCCTCAAATTCCTCAGGTGCTTGTTACTGGGACAGACTCTTTGTCATGCTCACACAGATGGATACCTCCATATTCCTGATATGGAAGAAGATAGTACTTCAGGGAGTGTTTCTTCCCTCCCCTCAGGGAAGATGAAGCCTCAGATGTTGTTTGAGACCAGGGTGGAATGTGATACCACATTTATTTGCTTGCTTAAACAACCCTTCA
The DNA here is from genome assembly GCF_018691265.1 of Tyto alba. Classification (NCBI taxonomy): domain Eukaryota; kingdom Metazoa; phylum Chordata; class Aves; order Strigiformes; family Tytonidae; genus Tyto; species Tyto alba. The sequence continues at coordinate 19,191,853 of NW_024881282.1, read as the reverse complement.
CTTGCTCCTCTTCTCCCTCTCCCTTTATTCTTTTAGCTGCATTAGTTCCCCAGTCTCGTTCACACGTGGCTGTATATGCAGCTGAGCAATGTGTTAAAAAAAAAATAAAAATCTGCAGTAAGAAATAAGACAGGGACAGTAAGAAATATCAGGGGAAAAATGGAGCAGAGGCTCTGCAGACCAGTGTAAGTGGTGCTGCTGTGCACAGCCACACGCAGAAGACTTAGATTCTCAGAGTTTTGCAGAAATGAAAATTTATAAAATCTGACCTATGTGCAGTATAATTTTAGACATACACCCGGATTAATAAATATGGAATAGCAACTATAGCAAACTTAATTTTCTGATATCGGTTTTAATTTAGCAACTTTGAGATTACACATCTTGCATTATTTTTGTTGATTTGTTCCTGTGTGCTACACTACAGACAAACTACATCCGACCTTAAAAATAATTAAATAAAATTGCAATTAAATATTAAAAAACGTGTCAAAACAATGTTTCAATTCACCTAACTTGTTAATTGTTTAATAATTTTGATTAGATAAAATTTTTCAGTTACTGAATTATCAGGTTGGTAAAATATTTTGACCTGTAGAAAATGTTCAAAGATTATAAATACTATTTCTTGTTTAGCTGTGAGAGTGATTGACAGATATGAGTGAAATCAAATAGGTTTAGGTAAACGTATCAGATAAACTACTGAAAATTGAGTTTACACATTCCTAATTCAGTTTAAACTCCTTCCCTTGCCAAATACAAAACCCAATTCTAGACCTGGAAAGCAAAAATAAAGACCACAGAGAAATATCTTGTACTTTTCTAGATCATAGTCACTGTCTGTTGCAAGAGTTCTTAATTTGTTCAGATTACAGAACATTTTCAGCCCCAGTGGCATTGTGGAAGAGTAAGTCAATTCACAGAGCAATATTCTTATGTCCCAATTTGAAAGCAAAATCAAAAGAAGAAATTACTGTACAAAGATGAATCATGTAAGAAAATTTACAGAAGACATTAGCTTAATCAGAGAAAATACAAATAATTGAATGCAGAAAATATATTTTCCTACGGACTATAACAGAGATGATTTGGAGTAAAAGACAACCAACTATTAGCCATTTACCACATCCTACTGGACATCTGGTGAATTGTCCCTTGAAGCCTTTAAAAGCCAGATGTCTCTGTAGCGTTATTGGCTCTTTTAAACCACCCTGCTAAAAGCTTTTAATGGAATAGGTAAATTCCTTCATCTCTTCCACAATGGCTGAATATTGAGAAATTATTTTATAAGTATTTGTACATTTCCCTACAGGTTTTATGAGTTAAAACCAGTATTTCACTGCACTTGTTTTAGTAAGATGCTGTATATGTAGTTAGTTGTGTAACACTAACTCTTCCACTTATATATTTCCCAGTGAAAATACTGGATCTTTTGTGTGAACGAATGGTATCTCCTATCAATGGACTTTCAGAGGTCAAGGCTCTATCAAGGAGAGGTAAACTGAAGCAGTTCAGTCTGGGGTTACATCTGAAATAGAATTCTTTACCTTTTACACAGGTTTGGAACTCACCAACTGTTTTAGATAACATGAATAATGGTTATAAAATACAGTGTTGTTGTCAAATACTTTTTGTACAAAAAATTATTTTCTTCATTATCTTCAAATTCAAAAAGCATCACTACAAAGAAGTCATAAACAAAGAAACTCCTAGCTATTCTTGAAAGGGAACTTTTCCAGGGTTGTTTCTTCACCTGATGGCACTGCCCTGGTCTCCACATGATAGCAAGTCATGCTTGTCCCCTGCTCTGGCAGGATGTGGTCTTTCCTTGGTACCCGAGCCATCCAGGCTTCAGCCTCTATTGCTTGTTCTAAACCAAAAATGACAAAAGGGAAAGTTCTGTAATGGTTGAAACTGAAATACATCAACTCTTTTGTCATTTCACCTTCTCCCTGCTATTGGCCACTTAGACGCTGCTCACCTTTGTGTTGGGTCAGTTGCTTGTCAGACCCCTCTTTGAGCTGTTTCAATTCACTAACCCAGCAGGAAATTAATTCAGTAGAAAAGTGTCAAGTTTTCTGTTGGTTAGTGAGCTAACTGGATCATGGAAGATCTGCTGAGCATGCAAGTCAGCACCAGGAGGGGGACACTCTATGGCCAAAGGTGAGAGGAAAGTAAGGAAGCAAGAAGCAGCAGAGGAAGGAAGGGAGTGTTTACTCCCCCATTTTGGTGACTGAACTATTAGATCAGCTCAGTTCCTGGTGCACTGTATGTGCAGAATATGAATCCATCACTTCAATAAGGGAAACAGTTCATAAGGAGCTCATTCAAACTCCAGCCTCCTTCTTGCCTGCTAATGCAGTGAAATCCCTTGCTCAAAATCATTAGGGCAATAGAGAAGCACTGAAAAGAATTGCCCACTTTTCCCCAAAAATTGTCCACAAAAAGTAACTGAGATAGCCAGTGCTTGGAACCCCACTGCCTCCATATCAATGATCTAATTGCCAGGCACAGGCACGTCTCCTGCTTATCTAGCATTTGAGAATTAGATGTTAACAGCATCTTCAGCCTGTCCCATGTTTCCAGCTATTCTAAGTTTCACACATTTACTGTGATACTCTCATAATTGTGTTTTGGACCAGTGGCTGTGTATCACATCTTCTCAGTGCGATGCCACAGCCTGCTCAGTGAACCTATGCTCCAGATGTGGCAGATCAACGCTTCCTTACTATCTGTACATAAATTCACTGTGGAGTAGAGGTGTTAGCTCTGCATCATGATCTGTGCTACTTACCACGATTCATCCTCAACAGTTGGTGGCCTACTCATCTTCAACCCAGTGCTCTTCCCTTACTTGTGTGATCCCAACAGCAAATTCTTCCTGCATCATAAATGGTGTCACAAGGACTGAGGAAGAAAATACCTGTTTGGTGTGGGGCTTAGTATTGTTATGTACCTAGTATTGTATCTGTGGCATGGCTCCATTTGGAGTGATTGCACTGCAAAGATTGTTTCCATGACCTTAGTGTGCGGTTATTTGGATGGTAGCTGCTGTGTAGAGACCATAACTGCATATAGACTGGTGGTGGATCCTTTTCATGGTGCACAAAGTATGGGATAAAGAACAGGAGGCCATTCTGTGATTTGGTAGTGCAGTTTTCATCAGCTCATATCAGGGTTAAACTGTCAGAGACTGTCGTGGTAGAATTTCAGAGGAAAAGAGGCTTCCTGGGTCCAAAGAAAGACAAATAAGCCCCGTGGGAAGTGCAAATGGGAAGGCCTCTGGGGCCTGTGGGCTATTTTGGTTGGGCTAACTGCCCAGCTTGGTGGCAAATTGCAACTGCCTGAGTCTGTGTTAAACTGCTCAGAAGAAAATGGCCTGAATAAAACACGTTTGTGGCACTGCTTTCTTTCAGGGCTAGGAGCTCAGCCCTTCTGGGTCTCTCCCAGTCACTTTAACCGTTCCACACAAACTGCTTCTTCTCCCTAACCTAACTGAACCCCAGGGACTGTCAGTCATGAAGCTCTGCCTGATGTAACTGACAGCAGACTGAAAGATTGTTTAGAGATAAATTAAAGGCTGACTATATCTGGGGAGTGCTTCCTCAAGCCTTTAACTTCCTGCTTGCCTTACTAGTTAACTGTCACTCTTCTACGGAATAGGCAAAGACAGTATGCTGAAAAATATTCCAAATGAAGTGCATTGTATGCATTGCCTGTATTAGTGGGAAAAATAGCTTTGGAAAAGTTAGGTGGCTTTTGTCGAGCCTAAATGTCCATCTGACAAGTACACTTTCACAAATGAATATATTTTCATGTATTTTCAGTCCTTGTTTCCTAGAGACCAATGTTGTTTTAAAGGATAATACTGACTTCTCATATTTGGATCATTCTGAAATACTGGTATTCATTCTATTAATATAGCATGCATATGGGTGACTACTAACCTTATTAGGTTAGGTTTTATAGATTATTTTATAAATCTGATTCATATACATTTGTCTCCATGTAAAAACAATGTATCCTGTTGAATTATGTTAATATTAAGGAGAACAGAGAAAGAAGGCTTGCCCACCAGGTTTAAAAATAGAAAATCCAAGTCATCCTGTCCATCTGGGACCAGAGAGATAATTTTATTGTAGGTTTTCCATCTTTATTGTCACTTGATTTATTCACGTTCTAGTGGTAATTTCAGTATTTGCCACCAGATGGCACTGCAATGACATTATCTTGTAACCAGTCTTAATGCTCGAGTAGTAGCATAATGAGGTCATACTCGGATAATTGCAAAGTATGCCTCACTTCTTCAGGTTGCATTAAGCACTTCTTTTGCCATACCGTTATGTTTATGCCATCAGGTTTGATGGAACAGCTATGACAGCTAGTATTTTTAATATTCCTAGACAATTTAACTTTGTAAGAAAAGCTCAGTAGTGGAGACCAAAACCTACTGTAAGCTTAATTTGTCCAGATATTGCCATGATCAATACTACAGGCAAACACTGTCTTTAATGGCAAGCGATGAGAAGCAGCAGCAGCTCCCACCTGCCATGCACAGAGGTGTGCCTCAGTTCCTTGGCCTTGCACTTCTGAATAGGATCCCAACTTCAGGTCATCAACCGCTTGCCTATTGCATTCCTCACTTTTTCAGTGCAGAATTTCATGTTTTCCATTGTTTCTTTCCTCCTCCAAATGGAGCATCCCCCTCCATGTCCTAATTTACCTCTCAGTTCTGGTGCTCCCTGTTACATTCCGTCATGATCTACCTCTGTAGCTTGAGTTATAAGTACTGATCCAAACTGTGACTCACTGCAGATTCTAGAAAGTAGAAAGAAATAAACCTGCGAGTCCAGAGACATCTTGAGCAGTAAGCTACTTGCTCCTGCTGAGAAGCACTTCTTGTTGAGCAGACTTTAGCACCATCATAGCTGTCACCACTGAAATGCTGTTATCTGAACAATCACTTTGAAGTTGTTCAAGGGTAAATACAAATACTTTGGGATTTTTATGTGCAGATGAAGATGTGTAGCATTTACAAGTTTGCAGCATAAAAAGCTCTCATTGCTTTGTTTTAGAGGTCCAATGCCTCCCTGATTTTCAGCAGGATCCTGATATTTGGTAGGGAAGTAATGCTGCAATACAGAAAATTAAAAGCTAGAATAGTTGCTTCTCACTATGTCTCATACGGCACACAGCTGGATGGTGTGGGTTTTGGAAAAACACCCAAATCCTTGATAGTGTTAACACTTTAGCATACACCAAACTGAACCTTCATCTATAGCAGACAAAATGAAAAATACCGGCAATTTTCACAATTCTGCTCCTGTTTTCTGCCACTGAAATGTTATCATCCTTAGGGGAATAGTGATTGTACTATAGACAGTCATGCATATGCAGACTATTGTATTTATGTGAATAATTTTAAATACACAACCATTTGCAAGATCATTATTCAAGGCTATACATGAGTCAGAAAGGGAGTCTGGCAGTACATGTAAAGGCAGTATATTACTAATAGAGGAAGTCGTGACCTTTTTAAGGTCTTAAAATAAATTCCAGGCCAAAACAAACTTTGGTAGTACAAAATTAGGGTTGTCTGTTGTGGCTTTTTGAACATGAAGTTGAATAAAATCAGGCTTGCAAAAGAAACCTTCAAGAATTACAGTGAAAACAAATTACTATGTGATCATAACTATTATTCCCGCACTCTTCTGAAATGACTTTCATGTACTTCAAATACTTTGACTTCAAAGTCAAAGTATTAAATATAATAATATCAAACTTATTGAGAGTGGCTGGAACAGTCTAGCAGAACTCATCTTGTGATAAGAGTTGAAATTAGTAAGTCATAAAAATTTAAGTGGATGTTTATAACAGAAGGACAGCATTGGAACAAGACCTTTAAGGGATCCATTTTGTCTCCTTTCAAAACATTTTTTTGTTAACTGGTGTCAGTGGCAAGGTGTAGCAATCACTGAGCCACAAAGACTCTGGACAGTTAGGTAGGAGATGAACTATCTGGGATTGTTCTGATGAATGAGTAAAATGTGAAATGATACATTGTAAATGAAGTTGAGGAAGTGATTGAACATAGCAGATATGGGGTTCTTTTTGTACATCACCCTAAAATGTTTGACTATAGGGCATGTTCAAATACCTCCTGCTCAACAAAGTTTAAGAACAGTGCAAGTATGTGCATTATGGTTATACCATGAGTCTGACTAATGAAGATAAGCTAAGGATGCATGAGCATACCAAAAATCTATATTTTTTTTCAGATATATTAATTATCATTTTCTTGTTTCTGGAAGTTGGAATTTTATTGATCTATTTTACTGGACTATCATTTACTACTGAGATGTTGCTACAGCTAAGGAAAGTTAAGAGTCATATGGAGTTTGTGAACACTCCTTGTTCCTCTTATTGACTTTTTTATAGTATGCAGGAAATCATGGTTGTATGCTTAAATGGTTGTAGCTTTTATTACTCTCCTGGGTTTGAGCAGGTGGTAGGCTTTTTGGGTAGCAGGCTACAGCCATGGCCCCCTGTGAGAAGTTTCTCGAAGCTCCCCCAGCTCCAAGTTGGACCCACCCCTGGCCAAGGCCAAGCCAACCAGCTGCATCTCTGTGAGAACATATTTAAGAAGGAACCTGGAAGGAAGATTTGGATTTGTGAGGAGGAGTTGCAATATCTCCATGATCACCAAGGTCAGCGGAGGAAGAGAGGAAGAAAGGGGAAGGAGGTGTGCCGGAGCAGAGACCCCCTGTATCTTGTGGTGAGACAGCAGGGTGGCCCCCCCCCGTCACCCATGAAGGTCTACAGTGGAGCAGACACTGATTTATGGCCTGTGGGGGCCCCCACACAATCAGTTAAGGTGGCCGTGCCCAAAGTCAGCCAGGACTCTGTGGGAAGAAGCAGCCCCCACTGTTCTAGTTTGGTGCTGAGAGGATTGCAGCATAAGGGGGTGTCCCACACCAGAGCAGCGAGGGAAACGCTGTAGCCTGTGGGAGGGACATCAGAGAAAGTTTGTGGACAACTGTCTCCTATGAGAGGGGGACCATGCTGGAGCAGGGGAAAGACGTTCCAGAAGCTCCTCCCACTAAAGATGGAAGAAGCAGCAGCACTGACTGCACCCCCCATTCCCTGCCCCTTGTGCTGCTGGGGGAGGAGGTAGAGATATCGGGAGGAGAGCTGAGCCCAGGAGAAAGGGAGGGGTGGGGGGAAGGTGTTATCAAGATGTGGTAATGCTTCTTACTGTCCTACTCTGTCTGTTAAGTGTTGTTGTTAGTATCTGTAAGAAATTTATGTTCTGTTTTTCTTCTCTAACAAGTCTGCCTATTGCCCACGACCATAATGGGTACTTTACCCCTCCCCGTCCTATCTCAGACCACCAAGCCTTTTGCTTTATTTTTTCTTTCTCAGCCTTGAGGGGGAAGGGGGGGAATGAGTAGCTGTGTGGTGCTCAGTTGCCCTCTGAGCTCAAATCACGACAATTCCTAATCTAATTTGGAAAGCTGTGTCTGAAAACCATGGCAATTTTATTACACAGCATTGGCAATAACATAACAATCAGACTACTATGCATCTCCCTTGTCACATCTACTATGCTTTCATTCTTTACAATGTAGTCACATAATTTCTAACATATATTTCATCCCCTTTACATGCTTACCAGTTTTAAACAAACTGTTGGTTTGCTGTAAGTTGGTTCCTTTTTGTCTTGTTATTGAATCCTGAATATATGACAAACCATAGCTCTTTGGACAGTCAAGGCAATTTAGTGATCCCATACTGTTACTCTAATGCCTCCCTCATGTTCCTACACTGCCTGACTTCCTGCCATTTCTGTGAGTAGATACCCTTCCTCTACCATCTGTGTTTTCCAATTTTCAGAGGTTTAAATTTGGGTTTAATCTGATGCCCTACACCCACGAGTCTGCTTCAGAAACAGGTGGGCTGATAAATTAATGCTGTTTGGGAACTTGTATTTTCTCCAGCTCCTGGTACAAGCTCAGAGATATGAGAAAAAGGACTGAGATGTTTTCTGTGTCTGAAATGGAAAAACAAGACACAGTAACTTAAAATATTCCCCAATGGACAAGGAAATATCTGAGCAAGGGATTCATGCCTGTTATAGAATTAACTTTTTCTTGAATATCATGCTTGACATTGCATTTTCAAAAGAATAGTACATGCCATGCACTAGCTGAAGTAACTATTAACCATGTGAGATTTTGTCAATGCTGTAATTCTCTTAGTAAAACAAATAATAGTTATTTTTCTCCTGAAGTCTCGCTCTATTGTACAGGAGTTCCCCTACGTGATGCAAAGCCACATGGGCACCTGAAGCGCTCAGGCTGCTGTGGTAATAAGACTGAAAAACCGATCAGGCTTTCTGCGAGGCTCCAGGCAGACTGATGAGGTTTGTCTGAGAAATCGCACGCCAGTTGAATTACTGGTTGAAGTACACTGATCAAACCAGGCAACTTGGGCATCTGGCAAGTGAGGAGGAGAGAAAACTGTAGCCTTGTGCTGTGGATGAGAGACACATATAGTTCTAGCTACAAGAAGGGGTGCCCAAGGGAGGAAACGTCTGACTCCACACCTCTTAGAAGTCATCACCTTTATAATGGAAGCTGTTGCCCTGTAAGAAACTGTTCTGAGAGCAGCAGATGTAACAAGGCCTCTCCCCCCTCACACCTGTCTCCCATATCTAACTGTGAACGCTTTTCCTGCGCTGTCTGCAGGTCCTCCCTCTCATTTCCATTCCGCAGTGCCCGGGGGTTCCTTCCCCCAAGCTCTTCCCCTGCAGCCGCCTCGGCACCTCCCGCGTGACGCCTGCCCCAGCGACCAGGCACCCCACCGGGGCACCCCGCCTGCCCGCCCTTTCCTGAGGGGAAACCCCGCCTGCTTGCCCTTCCCTCAGGGGAGACCCCACCACGGGGTTCTTCCGCCTGGGGACAGAGTGCTTGCGGAACCTGAACGCTTCTGAGACCACTACTCTAAGCCAGTATGGTTGCGTTTGCGGCTGCTCTCAGCGCGGGCGGGTCAGGCACCGAGGGAGCTGAGCTAGCAAGGAAGCTTCTGGGTGGGTTATCCTGTCAGGCAGTGCATCCCGCTGGTCAGCAGCTGCCTCTGCAGACGCAAGGACCGATTCCTCGCGGTTTGAAGCAGGTTCGCCTGTACGCCGAAGCCGAAATGGAAGAAGAGCTGCTGAGAGAGGGAGGACGCCATTAAAGGACACGGCCCCTCCACGGCCGCGCCGAGCGGCGCATGCGCGGACCCCTCCCCGCGGCCAGCAACGAGCAGAAGCGGCGGCAGGCGGGGCTTTCCTCAGGGACGTTACAACTCGTCGAGGTTGGCAGCGGCGCCATTTTGAACTGACAGGGGGCAGGGGTTGGTGGCTGTTGAACCGGGCTCCGCGTCCCCCAGGAAAACCAGAGAGAACGGAGCGAGGGCTGAATATGGCAGCGAATAGGAACTTGAAACAAGTGCGGATCGAGAACAGCTCCCCAGCGGCGCCGCTGGGCATGGTGGGGGGTGGCGGCGGCGGCGGCAACCTGAAGGGATTGCGGGGCCTAGAAACGGAGAGTGAGGCAGCAGCGGCCATGGCGCTAGTGCCGAGCAAAGAAGGTGGAGATGAAGAGCAGGAGGTTGGGTTCACCATCGATATCAAAAGCTTTCTCAAGCCTGGCGAGAAGAGCTACACGCAGCGCTGCCGGCTGTTCGTGGGGAATCTGCCAACTGATATCACCGAGGAGGATTTCAAGCGCCTCTTCGAGCGCTACGGGGAGCCCAGCGAGGTCTTCATCAATCGGGACCGCGGCTTTGGCTTCATTCGCTTGGTGAGGACTCGCGCGAGCCTCCATGGCTGCCCCGTAACCCAGAGGCTGCCTTTGCAGGCGGGGGACTTTTCTCCTTTGCTCCCCTCCCCGCCTTTCCTTGTCGCGTGGCTGTATAAAGAACCAGTAGCTGCCCCTCATTCTCTCGCTTTCTCTTTGCTGCTAGCGCTGTTCTCTCCGCTTCCTCTTCCTTCTCTCCTGTCTCCTGTTTGTTTCTATACATCTAAGTCACAGGCCTGCACTGTGAGGAGCTTTCCCAGCCGCTCGTGTTTAGGCTCCCCTCTCAATACGCGGTAACGCCGCTGGTTCCAGGGCTCCCCACCAGTTCCCGATTACGTGCTGCTACCGCGGGTACTCCTGCAGCCTGGTATTCTTCATTAAATGGAAGATGTGGTTGCGCGATCTGCTTTATTCTTGTGATACAATAAAGACTTCCTTTATTTGACTGAGATAATTTATCGTACTTAAGGAAAAAATCCTTCTTTGTGCAGAAGCAAATTTCAGCCTGTACAGTTCGTTATGAATACACGTTTTGTCTATGAAAACGCAGTTAATTTTAAAGAGTGGACGGAATTGTTTTGAAATATCGCTGCTCACACATTGTTAAAACAGAACATGTAATCTCAGAATTGCAAAGCAGTGGGACCTTGGGTTATTTAAATTACTTGCATCCAGATAAGGTTAGATTTTTAGTGATAATAAGTATTCAATCAAATATACTCAAGTTGAGCATGAAAAAAGGAATCATATGAAAAGCTTATGATACTGTATTTAAATGTCAATCTAATGTGCAGGATTAGTTTTCATGACTGCCATGTCTAGAATGCACTGATTTATATCATTCTGGGAACAGCTTTGTGTGTCTCTAGTTATGATTTCTCCATATATTTTACTGGTTAGGATTTTTTGCTTTTTGTTTGTCATCTTAAAGATAAGTGCTTGTGGCATTCTGCCATACATTTTTTACCCTGAGAATCCCCCAGACTGAAATAGCAATTTGCTGGAGGAAGCGAGATACATTTACATGTCATTAGTCAGTTTTAAATGTAATATAGATTAGATGTAGCTTTTATATGAACTTCTCTTTTATGTTATGTTTGGGGACTATGTTATTTTTTAACGGTTTACCTAATCAGTTGAGCTGTGGAGAAAATAGCAATGGTCTAAAGAATAATTTCTTTCAATGTGAGGGATTGGAGGTATCAAACTTGGTGAAAATATCTGAAATGAGAAAAAAGGCAGATATTGATACAGACTGTCTCATGGATATGGGTGCAGAAAGGCCGTAAATGTGAGAATGAATACATGAACAAAGAAGGTAATTTCATCATCTGTTGATGAAATTCGAACTGGACATTCATTGAGAGTTCATCCAACAGTGATAATGAGCAAGTGTGATATTTTCACTTATTTAAAAACAAATTGAACACCCAAACCACCTTAGAGCCTGTAGTATGATCTTTGAAAACACTTGTTTCCTACTATATAGAGCTAGGAATGCAGAATATAAACATTTGAGTAGGTAAATACAAAGTAGCATCAAGTCTTCAACTTCCTACTGAAAGCCTTTACAGAGCAGCATAAATGTATCCACCATAATGAGAATTTAAGTCCTAATGTGCAACAGAAATTTGTGCCTACTTTGGTTTTTAGAATAAATCATAGGGGGTGACAAATGCATAGGTTTTTTCAATCAGTGAATGGGAACTTTGGCTTTTTTTGGGGGGTGGGGGTGGCAGGAGAATGGATGGCCTGATGCTGCTGTGCTCAAGTTAGAGGAAAAAAAACTTTGCTACTTTTTTTGGGGGGGGTGTGGGGTGTGGTAGGAGAATGAGGGAGGAACACAAGACTGGTATCTGTTGTCTTTGAAAATAAAATAAATAAAATATTTTATATCTTGAAAAAGGAATCTAGGACATTGGCTGAAATAGCAAAGGCAGAACTTGATGGTACTATTTTGAAGAGCAGACCACTTCGAATTCGATTTGCTACACATGGAGCAGCCCTGACGGTCAAGAATCTTTCACCTGTGGTTTCTAATGAGCTACTGGAACAAGCATTCTCTCAATTCGGGCCAGTGGAAAGAGCTGTTGTTGTAGTAGATGATCGTGGCAGAGCTACAGGAAAAGGTTTTGTAGAGTTTGCAGCAAAACCTCCAGCACGGAAAGCTCTAGAAAGATGCAGTGATGGGGCATTCTTGCTAACAACGTAAGTTCACAGGCTTTTTGTTTGAATTGGTGTGAATATATATTTCTAATGGGAAAGAAAACTGTGTTCATGGATAATACCTAGTTCTTATTTTATTTACAAATTATGAAAGCCATGAGGTGAGAAGTTAAGGTGTTTTATATAAATACCCCAAATACTTGAGCTTTTTTTGGTGAAGTAAACCATCTTTTTCTGCTTGCTGTTTGTAATTACACCATATGAGAGTCCAATAGCAGCATTTTGCTTTTCCTTGTCTATATGCAACAGTACAATTCCTTCTTTATATAGTAGGGCTTTTGCTAGTGAGACTTTATTTTCATTGATTGCACTTCTCCTGATCCCAGTAACAATGTGCCAAAATAATATTCCTCTGTTTCTTAGGGAAACACTGTACTACGTTGCTGATACTTCTGTAAACTCAGGAAAGTGTTGTTCTGTTTATTTCTATCTCAGGTTTTATTTGTGGCTTGAAAGCCCAGAAGTACTTTTTCTTTTTTTCTTTTTGCAAATGAAGGCTTAGATTCTGCAGAAGTGTATGGCAACAATCTCTGGAAAACTTTCTATTTTCAAGGGCAAGCTTGCAAATTACAGCACTTCTTTCTTTCATCTGTTATTTCTGTACTTGCTGAAGAGAGTTGTTAACTGCTGTGCTTTAACAATTCACTGGTGACATTTGCAAATGCTTTCTTAAAGGCTGTATGAAATGACAGATATTCAGGATTTTTTTTTATTTTTGATTTTTCTAATTCTCATTTAGGAGAATAACGCTGTGGTTCCACAGCATGGAAACTTGCTGCCATCAAATTGGAGAACTTGCAGTTCTTTTCTCTTCTTGCCCTGGCTGTGCTGTTGATTTTTTTATCCAGATGAGAATTTTCTGATACTTCCACAAGCCACTTGTGCTTGCTAAAACAATAGAAAACTGTTCAGTTGTTTTTTTGTTGGGTTAATTTTTGGCTGTTCAAGCATGTGAATTTGCTTGCTAACATGGGTGCTATGTACATCAGGTCTAGCAGAGGATAGGGCAGGAGAAAATGTTGCTAGGAGGAAATTGGAGGTGGGGAAAGGGTCTGGAACTCCTTTCTCATGATAATCTCATAAATCTTGTGTGCCACTGAACTGACCTGGTGGCTACACAGTAAATTCAATCTGAATACATCTTTACTGTTATCAGTAGATGCCAGCAATTTGTTCTTGTCCCCTGGGTTTTCTTGGCATTAGTATTTGAGTGGAAGCACAGTGAGCCAGACAAGCGAACTAATCTAGTTCAGTGTTACATGAATCCTATTCTTGGTGTGAGAGATGTGGCAGAGAAAAAGATGCTGGGGTTTGAGGGAGGGTGTTTTCTTTTTACCAGCTGGATAAATTAGTTGGTTTGAAATGACCATCTAACTGTGGCCTGAGTGAATAAAAAGCACTTGATAATTGTCTTGTTTAGGTGGCTGACACATTCCCTAATGAACAGTTGCAGAGATAATTAGCGTGAATCTGTTGCCATGATACTTTGATGTTTTGCTTCAGAATCTAAAATTTTACATTTTCAGCTGAAAATTCTTTGCCTGATCAGAAGAAAATCTTTAAATTCATGGGCTAAATATATCAAAGCTAGGCATTTGAAATGTTGATTTAGAGATCTAAAATTGTTAAGTCAAACTTAACACCACAATTCAGTTGCATTTAAAAACAGAACTGCCAGCAATTACCATGCTGATAACATCAGGAGAAACAGTTGCTGAGTTGTGCTCTGTGATTTCAGACTTCATCTTTTTAATCTGTACTTGATGCCCAAAGATTTCTTTTTCAGCTGTTGTTAAAATATATTGGTACTTTATTTTTCCTATGAAAAGACCTGGAAAGTGAAATAAAGGTGTGGAACACAATAAATAAGTGCTGGTGTTTTGAAAATAGTGTTTCAAGCTCTTTTCTTACTGCTTTAAGATGTGTATTCTAGGCTATGTTCCCAAAACTGATGCAGAATGCTTTTTACACAATTTAGGATCCTTATGCTGCCATCAGCGGCAGTACTGGCTAATACTTGCCTCTGATCGCTACAGATAATGGAAATTCAAGGACAGTATTTTCAAAGATAAATTTGAATTCTTGTTTGTGAGATTATGGTGGTTCAGAGAATGGGTTTTAAATAATTTGAGCAGAAATGTTTTTCTAATTATCACTGGAATATTAATGCCAAATTATCAAGATGTTTTCAGTTATAGAGTAACTTTCAAAAGTAACTTAATATACGAATAGGTAGTGTTTCTCTTTTTTGGGTTGGTTTGGTGCTTTCCCAGTATAATCATGGCTCCTGTGTTGCCTCACTGATGAAAACAAAAAGATTTGCTAAATATTTTGTAATAGTTTATGGATGGTTTTGAGATTTTATTTTAAATCTTTAAATACTTCATAGCAAACAGAACTACATCAAGTAAATTGTGGTTTCTAGGTGGAATAGCTGGTTTGGGGTATAGAAACGATTACTTTAAAAGATAATTCTTAAAATCAAGACTCATAGAAATTATGTGAGAGGAGTTACAGATAATGCATATTAGTGTTTTGGAGTGTTTCCTCAACATACTAAAATAACTTCAACTGCTTCATTTATGATTCAATTATTAAATGGAAACTGTCTTCCAGAACACCTCGACCTGTTGTTGTAGAACCAATGGAGCAATTTGATGATGAAGATGGGCTCCCGGAGAAGCTAATGCAGAAAACACAACAGTATCACAAGTAAGTTGTGTTTAGCTTTATTTTATAAAGCATGATTTATATACTTAGTTAGCTTGGTAAATATATGGTAACTTTTATTTTTCAGTTTGTGCAACAGGAAGTAGAGTTTTGTATGTTGTGCTGTTTTGTGTTAAAAGATTAAATAGGACCTTGCTGACATTTCCTAATCATAGTAAAATTCAGACTTGTAGGTTTAATATTCTATGCATTTACTAAAGTAGATAGATTCCTGGCCTACACTGAAATCAGTTGGAGATTGTGGCCAGCCAAGCTATAGTCTTTTATGGATTAGAGGTGTGGTCTAATACTGCAGAGATTTACATACCCGCAGATTTTTCTGTTCTCTGAATAGCTGTTTGTAAAGTCAGTGGAGTGTAAATCTTTGTAGCTTCCACACTTAAGATAAAACTTTGAGCATGACATGAGAAAGTGAGTCTTGGTTATGAGGTGGAAGAGAAGTCACCTAATCTGATAATAGTAATTTTAATATTGAAATTTGATTGCCACTTAGAAATCATATTGCTTGAAGCTAAAATGCTTATTCTGATAAGGCTGAAGAATAACACTTTTAAAAAATGTGTCACTGTTTGTTACAGTGTTAGTATTAGAATGTGATATAAAATGTTGACATCTTTTAATGTTTAGAGATTCTGATTAATATTCTGAGCTGTCTATTAAGCTTTGATATTAATTTAAATAACTGTTTTTATGAATTGACTGCTTGCTTCAGAAGGCTGAACACAGTTAAACTAGTGTTGCAGTTCAGTATTTTGTACTGATGTAAATATGAATTTTTATCTTAAAATTATATAAATTGAACAGATCTTTATTTGGACAATTTCTCTGATCACATTATTTGTATTAACAGCTAAATTAAGCTTTGGTTTAGAAAGTAGTCACCTGGCAGATTGATTTAAAGTCAGATCTACACTTGAAGTGACTGTTTATAAATTCTTTGGCTGTTACAGCTGTTGATATAAATGTGTCCTTCTGTATATTTTAACTGCAAAATTTTCATTAGGGAAAGAGAGCAGCCTCCACGTTTTGCTCAGCCTGGAACATTTGAGTTTGAGTATGCTTCACGGTGGAAGGCTCTTGATGAGATGGAAAAGCAACAGCGTGAACAGGTTGACAGGAACATTAGAGAAGCCAAAGAGAAACTAGAGGCAGAAATGGAAGCAGCTAGACATGAGCATCAGCTAATGTTGATGAGGCAAGGTAAAATCAGATAATCTACTAGTATTAAATATGTTTTGTCATAGATTTTCTTTGTGTAGCATTGAGCTGGGGATTTTGCCAGACACTATTTAATTAAATTAATTGAACTGAGAAAAAGGAAGTAATATTTCTCCTTACACATATTCCTTAATGATTTGCAGAGATGAATTAAGAAACTGAGAAAGGGGTGGTTGGTTAGGTCTGTTTTCTTCTCTTCTTGAATTTGTTCAGTGTAAGTAGTTTATGTAAAGAAATTGAATGGTAGCTTCATAGTCATCAGTAAAATTATTTTCCATTTTTGGTGTTGCTTACTAGATAGGACTAAGTACTGTTTGTGGGCTGTGTGTGTGTGTGGGGGGGAACAAAAAATGATAGTTTGTACTTTTGGATGTTCTGTGCACCTGTATGATTTAAAATGCTTCAGTAGCTAATGTTACTTTTCTTTTTCCTGTTTGAAGCCCAGCTGAGAAGTCTGATGTGCACATAGTGTTAGATGTATGTAACAACTGAAAGTAACTCACAGTTGCCAAGAATTTTGGTCGTTCTTGCAATTTTAAGATTATGTATCCCTCTTCTGTAATTGTTTGAACATCTTGTCTTCTGCTAGTGTTGGGGGAAAAGCCCTCTAGCAGTTGCTTTCAAGCCCTGTCTTTAAGAATGGGGCTGGGTGGGGCTTGTGTTTCTTGGGCAGAGAGGGCAGTAGCAGGGCGAGTATCTCTGTACTTCTGCTTGTTAGCCTTCTACCTAAACACGTTTTTCCCAGAACACTGTGGACAAGCAATCACTGTTTTCTAGTCCGGAACAATTAAACCACTACTTGATTTTAGTTCCTTCTGTATGACTGCTAAATTGCAAGACCTGAGTGGATAGAATTTAAATGTATTGCAGATATATCAGAAAGGATCTCAAGGCTTGTTGCATAAATGAAACATTAAAGTATTTTCTTTTTAAATTTTAATTTAAGGGAGATCATGGCTAGCTAAAAAAAAATTATCTCTGAGGTTATTAAATCAAAAGACAGTCTAATAACTAGCTTGATAGTCTGAATAAGAGTGCCGTGCCATTTTAAAGGGATTTAGACTTGAGATTGTAAATAGTGGATGCATTTCAAAACTTAAACCCAGGTAACTCATACAATCTGTTTGCTGCAATTATTTGTCTTTACTTAATGCCTACTCGTAAGAGGACATTTTTGTTGGTAGTACAACTTCCCTGTGCAAGACTGGTTTATCTTATTTTTTTCTGCTGACTTGAATGATGTGTTGAAAATACCTATATGAGCTGGATTAGAGTATTATCAAGGTTGGTGGATTGAAAGCATGCAAATGCTTGAGTATGTTGAACGTAAATACAGTTTATTAAAATAGGTTTTAAAACGTTTTCATAACTGGAAAAGAGATTAAAGGGAGCATATTTCATTTTTTAGATAGTATTCTTAAATCCACTGCAACTGAAAGTTGTCATTAGGAAAAAGTTTACTTTGCCTTTTTTTTTTCAAAATAGGTGTGCTTGTTTTTAGTGTGAAACCATATTATTTATGTAAGATCTTGTACGGAAATACAAAGCATAATAAAAAACTGTTTCAAAATGCCAAATAGTTACTGCAGCACCTGAAATGACAACTGTGAAGTTGTTTCTTGGTTTATTTTCCAAGCAAAAAATGTGAAAGCATTTGGTTTGCATGTAAGCATAGCATCTCACAGGTGAGGAATGTGAATGTTAATGTGATATAACAACAATGTAATACATAGTATAGCCCTTCCTTTTCAGTTACACACATTTTTATTGTTGTGTATATATGTGACTGATATTGGTAAAGATGGCCCAATGCTGAAAATATAGGTGGGATAAATTTACCAAGTTTACTGAAATTTACTTGATGATTTGTTAATATTTGAGTGCTAATGATCTGGTTTTAGAACTTACACTCTTTATTTTTTTTAGAGTTTATTCACCTGTTGCGTGTACTTCATGGCAAGGTTAGGGATGACTTAAATTATCATGATGTCTTATTGATGTTTTAAACTGAGACAAGATAAGTGGCCTGTTTATTAAGAAAGAAAAGGTCTTGATGGTGAAACATGGGAGAACAGCTTAGGTGTGTTTTGTGGGTATGGGGGTTTCTTTCAAGGGCGCTGTGAAGGAAAAAATATTCCTTATTTTGAATATCTATTAAGCTCCCCTTCTGTGTGGGAAAGGAAGAAAACTTACTCCTTCTATTAAAGAGCCACTAGAACATGAACGCTTTTGGTGCTAATATTCCAGTGAGGAAATGTGCTCTTTCCCCATTTGGTTAATGGAATACTTGTCTTTGGTACCAAATAACGTGGAATTTTGTTCACATTATTAGATTTCTGCTTATTTACCTGAAGATGTTTAGTTTGCCAAGATCTAGGGGTTAGTAAACATTCCTTTTGTTTTAATCATGTCAAGTCTCCAGCTTCAGAGCGTATGAAAATAAGGTGTTTTTTTTCTCTTGTATTTATTTTCAGATATTAGCTGCTTCTAAGTCTTGCTGGTCTGAACAGTGTCTCTGGGTATAAATTTAGATCATGACAAGACTATTAATTATATTAATGAGATTGTATCATAGGGTTTTTAAGAAAGGTGCATTTAAACTTTTGAGGCATCAGAATTAATATTTTTGTATATCTGATACACAAACCACAGATTTAAAGGTGTATTGAAGTAGTTTTTTTGAAATAGAAAATGCAATATATTAATTGTCAGGAGCTAAAAAAAAGACTGGAAGGGTGAGCTTACTTGAGTCTAGATACTTCTGCAGGTGAAGGTTTTGAAATTACTTTAGGAGAGCTAGTAAGACTTGAACTAGAACGTTGGCTTTAAGTACTCAGGGTTTTGTGGTGTGGTATTAATACTGAAGATAGACTTCATTCTTTTGATATGTGTAATTTTTCACTTTTAAGTGTCATGTTTTGACAGATTGAGTCAGAAGTAATTTGTACAGCAGAACACATGTTTCCAAGTGTAAGTAAATTGGCATGATGTTTCTGATCTACATATTGCTGGTATGCTTCAGGTTTTTGTAAATATTCACTCATAATGGTGGTTAAATAGTTTATGAAAATACTGGAAAACATGACTGAATTTAACCAGAAGCTTCATTCTTTATATGGAAGCTGGGCATTTACTTTTTATTTTTAAAACCTGTAAAATCAGCAGCTAAAACAACTTAAAAATCATTTTGGGCTTGGTATTCCTGCTTGTAGGATTAACTTCTGAGGTGAGAGCATACTTTCACCTCTGCTCTGTGGAAGGTTGAGGATGAAATTAAGACCTTGCCTGTTTTTTAAGCACAACAAAGTGCAGAAGTTTTTTGTTTGTTTCTTGTTTGTTTTTTGGTGTTTTTTTTTTTTTTTGTTTTTTTTTTTTTTTTTTACAGCTGCTTTAGTGCAGGATTTTTCTGTTTAGAGAACGGGCTTGTGTCCAACATATGCCAGTCCAGAATTACCATCATTGCAGATCTTCTAATATGAATGGCTCTCTGCATAGCCCAAACCTGTAGATCTCTATTTTTATCTGTCTAGTAAGGTGTTGTGCCAAGAATCTGCCATTGTCAAATGGTACTGGATCATAAATTGATATGTTGAACTTTATTGGCATTCCTGTAATCATTAGTATTTTAATCAGAACTATGTTGTGGAAGAAAATTAAAGAGGAAATGGGAAGAGTAGTTGGACTCTACAGCTTAAGAATAAGGGGGAGAAAATGATAAATTTGTAGCAATTAGTGGTAGAAAGAGAGTGGGAAATCCTGTGCCAGTGTATTAACACAAGAAAAAGGGAATGCTACATAAATTTGAAAGAACAAATTACTGAAAAGGAAACATCTTTTCCCACAGTGGACAATATTGAGCATAGAATGGGTCAGTTCCTGATCTCAGTAACACCCTGAAACCTAAAGGTTAATTTGAAAAGAAAAAAATGCACTTGTTCTTGGAAGTAATCCAAAGGTTATTTTTAAAAAAATAAAAAGTTGGCGTGTGGTACTCCCCAAGTTATCAGGATAGAAGTGGCCGGGCCTTCTGTGTCAAGCACAGTTGGAAAGAAGCAGCCCTCAGACTTTGTGATTTGAGTGCATCTTCAATGTAATCATACTCTGTTGAAGTGTGAAATGTGTTAATTATGCAGAAGAGATTGGAAAAGCAAGCCTGCAAAATGTGCTTGAGAAGGGACTTCTAATGTCAATAAGGATGCTGTGAGAGTAAAAATCTGATAATGTTCTTTGTTAGAAAAGAAAACAAATACATGATATTTTGGTGAAATGCACTGGTTGTTGTAGTTGATTTTGGATATTAAAGTAAAAGGTTAAGTTATAATAATATGCAGATGTGAGTTTGAGGAAAGTGATTTGAGTAGCTAAAAAGATGCTTTAATATAGTGAAGAAATACTTAGAGAAATATGTGGAGTAGTTGAACTAAAGTATAAAAGGCATATGATGAGTGGTATAGTGGAATGTTCCTCATGGTGTCTATATATAATGTCATGTGGCCAATAGTCTGTGAAGGCAGAAAAGGCAAATAACTGCTTTCTAACAAAAGGTAGAATTAATATTCATTGAAGAAAGCAAATTTCCAGGCAGCAATCAATAATGTGACTGGTCAGAAACTACTATAACAAAAGTAATTACTATTACTTGTGCTCTGCTTTTTAAGAACATTTAAACTGCTTTTTAAGGGGATATGGCTGTTCTTTTCTGGTAGTGTTAAAAGAGTAGTTGTTTGCAAATTGCTGGAAGGAGTTATGTGATAAATCTCCATGGAGGCTCAGATTACATGTGCCTGATGTTCATAGCATTTTTTTTTCTGATGTGTGCCATGCAGTGGTCTGCAATAGGTAGTGGAGTGTATAAACCCGTATATATTGTACTTGATTTTTGCTAGTGTGACTTTAGCAGTACACAACATTGTGGGATAATTGATGTCTTGCCCTAGATATAAAACCAGGATGCGATTTAAGAGATTGAGAGTTTTTTCTCACTTTCTTTGTCTGAAGGCTTCAGATTTCTGTTTTGGAGGCTTTGCCAGTCCTGTACCTTTCTGTGTTTTTGTGAGCTCTGGATCCAGTGTGTTTTTTCATATACTAGACTCAGCTTTACGGGAAGAAACTAGTTAGTTGCGTTGAGCAATTTCTTCAAAAATTGAATGTTAGAACTGTAATCTGACAGCAATAGCTGTTTTTTGTGTTGACACATAGTTGACTGGCAGCTTTTTATCTTCATTAAATTTTTAATCCTGTTAGATCTCATGCGACGTCAAGAAGAATTGAGGCGTTTGGAAGAACTTCGAAATCAAGAACTTCAGAAACGCAAGCAGATACAATTGAGGTATTTTGTCTTCTACTGTGCAAAGGTGCGGCATGTAGCCGCTGTAGGCCTGTGTGAATTTAGATACTCTAGCTTGTAGAGCTTGCTTTTTATATCAAATTAAAATGTTTCTGCTCCTAAAGAGTTGCTTTTCAAAAGCGTAATGTGTGATGTTGCTGTTATGTTCTTGAACAAAAAAATTATCACTCACTTGAAACTATTCTTATATATTCATATATTTATTGAATTTTTAAATTTATTTCAGCTCTACTCTTTCCTCTAAATTTCTGAGATTACTAAATAGTGTAGAAATGTCTTAACATAAATTGTTTTTTTAATATTGTTTTTAACCTTGTGACTGTAGTACAGCTGTAATAGATATGAACGTGCTTCTAAGATTTGTGGGCAGGTGATCTGTATGTGGATTAGCACTGTAAATTTATAGTCTGACATGAGATTCCTGAGGATATTTTCACTTGATATTATGCTATGTTGCAAACAGTTTTTCCTTTAAGATCTGATTCATACAAATATTTGCTTTCATGCATCTGCTAAATTTAAGAAAATAGACACAGTATCATCATGATGTTGGAGTTTATACTTTTTATCTTTAATATCACAAGAAATGTAGATGAGAGAGAACAAAACAAAAACACCGCTCAAAGTTAAACATGTGTCTTTTAGCAGTATTGAAATGTTTTAATCTGTAGTGACTTGTTAAAAATGGGAGTATTTTAAGCTGTTTACCAATATGTTGCTGGAAGAACAGGTATAGAATGTACTGGTATTGTAGTTACCTGTACTCCAGTTTAAAAAAACAAAACAAAAAACAAACAAAGAAACAAAAACCACAAGCAACAACAACAACAAAAATCCCCCCAAAACAAACAAACTTCAATAATGTTCAAACCCATCAGGTGTAGTAGATGTACTTTACACTATATAAAAAAATAAATAATAACCTGTTTTGTTCATATGCTTGATCTTATCTCCTGAGACTGATTACAAGCCTGAACAGGTCAAGAGTGTAAATTGACATAGTTTTTGAAAAATATTCTAGACATGAAGAAGAACATCGACGTCGTGAAGAAGAGATGCTGCGCCAGAGGGAACAGGAGGAATTACGACGACAGCAGGAGGGAGGATTTAAGCCAAATTTCATGGACAATGTAAGTAAAATTGTGACAGAAGTCCAAGTTGTAAAAGAATCTTTTTGTTCTAATATTTTTTTATATGCTAGCTATTGATCTGCTGCCTTCTTGTTTACTGTTTTTCCTTCAGTATTCCATCATTCTCATGAGTGGTACAAATTCAGTAGTGTAGTTATTCTCTTGTATGATGGCATCACTGTTATTCTTCCTATAAGGTGGTGATGCAACACTTCAGTCAAATGAAGGTGTTCAGATAATAATCTGCTTATTTTATTCAGGAAATGAATTTTTCCAATGAAATAATAGAATTTTTATAAGTGGGAGTTCATGGTAATAAGTGATGTTTCAATGAGGAGGTGTCCTAGTTTGACTGAATGTTTAAATTTTAAACCAGTTCAGGCTGTTAAGCTTGTTTGAATTGCTTATTTTGGTTTATGCTTAACTTACTAAGAATAATATACTTCAGAAACAAAATGGGCAGTGTTAACTTCATGTGGAGCCTAAAATCACTCTCCCCCTTTGACCCTACTGTAAAACTAGATGAGGAGAACTTCAACATCTTTACTAAGGGAGACCAAAAGATTATAAAGGTGGAAAAAAAAAATTGTCCTCTGCTATAATTTCTACGTTATTTATATTAGTAATTTAGGTGTGTTCTGCCTCTGAAGACTCATCCTGCAGGACTAGCAAAATATCAGAGGAGTCAGCTTCTAAATTTTCATGATGATCTATCATGGTCAAGGGTATGATTTTTCTTTTTACCAGCCAAAGCAGTTAAACGAATGCAATCTGTGTTGTGAATGCTTTAGGTTCATGTGAGAAGGGTACCTTTTACTGTTACAGCTATTCTTAGTGAGGAAGCCATGAATAAGAGATCCATACAATGATCTTTTATGCTATTATAGCAACTGTAGTCTGTAGGAGGGAATTTTGCTCTTTTTCACAGGTGCAACTTGGTACCTAAATCAAAAATAAACTGCTGGTTTCTCAGCTACTTTCTGATTTCGTTTTGTTGAAGAAATATGTTTTGCATTCTCAACCATAACATTTTTGGTAGGGTTGAGAAGAATATATTATATATGTTCTGAGACATCCTAAGAGAAGTTAGAAGATAAAATATTTCTTGTTTTCAGCAGGACATTTTTTTTCCTGTCCTCTGACCCTCACTGTTTTTAGTAAAGATGGGGAGGGAAGCAAAATCATTCCTTTAGTGTCACTAACAGCTATCAGTTGATTTTGCTGATTTTTTTGAAGAAACTTTTAGCGGGAAACAGTCAGTCATTTATTTCCGTATGTGCTTACACTGTAAAAGAGAACTGCTTTCAGCACGTCTTTTCTATGGGTTGATGAAGAATTCAAAACTCATGATGTCCTTTAATGTGTTCCCACGTATTATTAAACATACTTTGTGAAATAGAATATAACAGTTGTCTGATGTAATTTAGAAATAGCATTTATTGATTGTGACTTCTGTAATGCCAAGTACAAAATCTAGTATCACCTTAATATCTTCACATAGTATCTTTTGGGCTTGGCCTGACTTTATGACCCTGTAAGCTACCTGTCAGAATCCTCCTGTGGCTGATCTGAGGCACCCATGCTACTTGCTGCAGAGATCTGCAGGAAGGGGAAGCTGGGGAGCCAGTCCACAGGCTTGAGGTGGAAGTAGCTCCTTCAGATTACATTGCTGTTAGGAGACTGTGGCCTGTTTCCTGCTGATTGAGGTGCTGGGGATAATGTTGGCCACAGCAACCTCTACTGCTTTTCTTCTTGCAACTGTCTTGAGATAATGTTACTTAGCTTCAGTGCTTGAATTGCTTGCCACAGTTGGGCCTTCCTCATACTAATCTGCATCTTTAAATTCTGAACTCTATGTGAATAAAAACTGCTCAAGTTGGTGTGCTGCACATGGCAAAAATGTAGCAGAGGAGGGGAAGAGGAATGGGTCAAATGGAAAGCTCTTCAATCACTATGCATAATTTTTGTGACTTTTATATGGTGAAATTTTTTTGGGGAAAGGCAAAGGTGGAAAAATTCTTTGGAGGAGTGTAGCTTTCCCACTGAGTTGCAATACTGGAATTGTGTGTTCATCTGGAAATACTTAACACACCGCAAGAATATATAGATGTAGCTATGCAGTGACAACTCTACCAAAAAATGCTACAAGTTATATAAAGGAATATATAGTACAGGTGGTGGTTTTTTAATGTCATGTGAAGTTGAAGTGGCACGTACAATAATGTTAAAAATTGTTTCTCTAGTCTTCAGACTAATATTCTGGTCATGTATTGACATGTTTTCCTGCTAATGGCCGTTGAACTTCAAAAGAGGAAGAATTGAAACAAAATTGGAAGTGATGTATTTATTTACTTTAGTGACTATTTCTGGTAAGGGCAGCTATGTAACACTAAGCATGGCCTAGCATTTTATAGGTGTTCTTTATAACATCTTCAGGTAATTGTCCTGAAGTTTTACAGTGTGAATGGGAATTGAAAAGGCCTTTGCATTTTGCAGCAGAGAAGAATTGTAAGCCTTTTCTGAAGGTTGCAAAATGATACATAAATTCTTGTTTCAATTTAGTAGAATTTGTTACACAACTGATTTTTTTTCATTTATTCTTACTAATACTTATTTACTGTGAACAGACTCCATCTGGTAATTACTTCTAGTCTCAGATTACCTTTGCACATACACTGAAAAAAGTTATTTTCTGTTTTAAGAGTTTAAAAGTTGTCTCTTAGTGAAAATGGTGGTTTTTGATACTGGTGGATAGTTTCTACCATAATCGGGTCTTCATAAACTTTTGGCATAATCCTTATAACAATAAAGTCTCTGCCAACCATGTATTTAGAAGGAAAATAATTGTTTCTAATCCTTGTTTTTGTTTCTTAAAAGCTTTGAAAAGTAAGCTTCCTTCACTTACATCCTATTCCTTTTTACTATTCAGTGTAAAAAAAGGAGGACATAAATGGTAAGTGCAGTGACGACCAGATTTGGGACCTCTCATATAAGGCTGCAGTATTAGGCTTTCCTGTTGGAAGTTTCTTTATCTTTTCCCAAACTGTTAAACTTTGACTTTTCAGTATAACTGCTTTTGAAAAACATCTTGTAATCAAGTTCAATGCAGTTACCAATCATAAAAATATTGTCTGTGTGGGGATTTATCTTCCTGAAGCATTCTTGTTCATGGTGATGTTATACATTAAAGATGTGATTGCATTGATTGTTAATGTAACGGGCAGCATAGGGGTGCCTAAACAATTTATTAATCTAGTTATATGATCTCTAGCAGATAAGTTATTGATAAACGCTTTTGTATTGGTTAGGGTTTTTCTCTTGCTTTGTAGAATTCAGTTAGTTGAAATCTGCTGCTATAACTCAATATATATGCATTCCAATTTCTTGATAGCTTAATCAGGAAATTGTTTTCATGAAATATTTTGCTAATGTTTATTTTGCATACATAATTCTTGTTGAAAGCAGAGCTTGCTGATGGCAATTGGAAGCAATATTTTTCATCAGCACAAATATTTTGTAAAAAAATACAGTACTTCTAAGTGTTAGTAATACATTAATTATTCAAACTGTAGTGGTTGCTACCCAATTGTGAATGTCTGCCATAGATTTACATTGTTAGATCTCAGAGCCTTTTTACCAAATAATTCCAGTTCCAGGAACTACTTTTATTCATGTCATCAACTCAGAAGAGTGAGAGTGATTTGCATTTAATGTATTAAAATAGTTTTCATGTGTCTACAAAATAGACCAAAACATGTAAGAGCTGTAGCCTTAGTTCTGTGGTGCACAGATGTATATTCTGTAGTAACACTGCAAAGCAGTGTCAGGTGGGTATTGTACTTAATGAAACAGTAGCTGTAGTACTGCCCTACAGCTTACTGCTGCTCTTACTGATGATTTAAAGAGGGAGATGAGATTTCTGGATTTCCTTGTCCTCTCACCTCCAAGGACGTTCTCCCTTTTTCAACTGTAGCTTGCATACGTAAGGAACTGTTTCTTGTGAGTTCCATCAGTTTCAACTTCTGAATGTTTACTGTTCTTTCATGTAAAACTTTGTATACTAAGTGCTTAACTTCCTTTTATCTCCTAGTCTTTTCAAGAATTATTTCTAGGTGTTGTTTTGCTTTCCTCTAATTTTTCTTACACAGAGGCACTGCTGCTCAAGTATGTTTTGTAAGTATCAGCATAAAGTGGCAGCTGCTAAAGCAGTGGAGATTCCCTCAACAGCAAAGATTGTAGTGGACTTGGATCAAAAGCTGTAAGACAGATGAAAGCAAGGGAGTAAAAAAAAACACATCCCAAAACAACAATGAAGTTCATAGCTTTCAGGAATGCCAGAAACTGAATGGAAAATCTGCCGCATATTTAGTCTTGTTTTAAGAGTTTTGCCCTTTTTTGGAGTGCTTTATTTCTTTGTTGCTTCCCATTTCTTACCCCTCACTTTTACATTCACTTGCAAGTTTAGTAGTAAACATTTTTGAAACAAGACTGTCAGATTTCCTTGGGCCTTGTAGTTCAGGAATAGTTTTTTGCACTTCTTGGCTCTTCAGTGACTAGAAATACTTTTTAAAATTTACTTTGTTTTCTACTAAAAATAAATTCTGGTTATTCTGTCTTGACAGTGTAGTGTACTTCATGAAAGTGATGGTAGTGAAGTTTTGTGAGATTGTATGAATAAAGTCCCTGTTTCTTAACAAACTGCTGTAAAGCTAGGCAGCTTTATAAAAGCTCTTTTGTAAAGCTTGGTTGGGAGAGATGAATTAGCTCCTTATTGCAATCCAGCATACATACTCGTGGAAGAAATAGTTCATGTTTGACACCTTAAAAGCCTTTTAAGGTAAAACTAGCTTGGAGAAAGACATCATTAAATGTAGAACTGAAGAAAACCCCAACTTGACAAAACATTCCTGCTTTCTTGACAGTGGTTTCACTTCAATGATCAAGTTTCTTCCTCTGCATAAAGCAACATAGGCTAGGCCTTTGAGCAGGCAGTTTATAAATATGCAGTTTGTGTTTTTGTGGGTGGCCATAGCTTTGGCAGTAGCACTAAATATTTTTTTATTTTTGCAGAATTGCAGTGTTATATATCAGTAGACAGATACTTAAATCTTGCCTTTCTTCTGTTCCTCAGTGTTTTAGATACTAAATTCGGTAATTTAGATATGAATAAGTGTTCCTTAAGAGGTCTTAGAATATTCACGTTGTATTATTTTCAGGAACTACATAAATTATTTTCAGCCTTTAATTACATTTCCAGATATAAAACCTATTTTAACTGTTGTATCTACTTTGGCTATGAAAAAGTGTTGCATAAAAATCAGTGCAGAACCTCAACCAT
This sequence comes from Tyto alba, assembly GCF_018691265.1. Classification (NCBI taxonomy): domain Eukaryota; kingdom Metazoa; phylum Chordata; class Aves; order Strigiformes; family Tytonidae; genus Tyto; species Tyto alba. The sequence goes on along the minus strand of NW_024881282.1, from coordinate 19,164,022 downwards.
CTCTTTGTAGCATATTACATGTTTGTGTACATAAACTGAAGCTATTTGTGGAATAAGATACTTTTTGATTGTAAGTATTTCAAGATGGGTTTAGGATAGTTCACCATTGACTTTCTAGATTGTGTTTTTATGTGTATGAAGAGTGCTACTTAATGTAACTTCGGTAATGGAACAAATAATCATTACAATGTTATATTTAATTTATAACTTTATTTCAGTATGTGTGAACTGAATCTTTAGGGTAACATAAATTTTCCTTGTGTTATAGATATTTAGGAGACTAAAATCTTTTACTCTGCTGTAATCTTCTAATGTTTGCACAAAGTGCTTTAGAATGTACTAATTCTTCATGTAAATTTGCAAACAGAACAAGTGACCATAAGTAATTTTTGTCCCTTAAAGTGCTGTCAAATGTGCATAAATCTCCAGTATGTATTTAGGTGTTGTGGTACTACTTATAAGCGTTCACAGGTTTGTTCTCTTCTACAGTAATTGATAAGGAAATTTTTTGTCCATGTTTCTTAGGTTGTCTGTTTTTGTTTATAACTTAATTTTCTTTCAGTAAGACTGATGGATCAAGAAACTAAAAGAACACTTTTCAGATGCTTCATATGCAAAGGCAAAATCACATCTGTTGTCAGTCTTTCGTGTTTCATGAGGCCTCAGATGTAGCAGATGCCATTTTTTGTTCAGTTATTAATGGAAGGACGTCAAAGACATCTGGTGTACTTGTTTATAGAATACTCCATTTGCATACTCCTCCCTTTTCATGGGGTTTACAGATAAAAATGAAAAACTCCATTAAATAGCAGATTTAGTAAGTCCATATTTTTAAATAGAATTTCTGAAAATTGTTACTGTTCACAAGCTAAAAAAAATGTACTTGCCTAACTTATGTTTCTCAAATACCAAGTTCTTCAGTTTTTCAAATTCTGGCAAGTAAGAATGAGGCTTTTATAAATAGTTTAGAAAAATCCTGTGTTAATATAAGCGTTTGATAAATGCCCTACCTATTTCGTAGAAGATAAAGTTAATGTTTGCCTTAATAATGTTCATTTTTTCTTCCTCAGCTACTGGAGCTAAGTTTGACTTGGAGTTTGTACACATATTTACCCAGACTAAGAAGAAACTAACTTTGTTTCAGTTGTCTACTTGGTACCTATTTTGGACTCATCCACCCATCTAAATCCTGATATCTTACTCGGTGGCATTGAGACTTGTGGCCAAAATAAGTTCATCTGTTTAGAAAAGTTTGTCTTTATTCAAAGGGTCTGTGTTTAAAGAAAGAGTAAAACATCCAAGAAGCAATAAGTGAAATTTCTGTAGAAACACTATTTTTTGATGTGAGGAAACCTGTTAGTGGAGCTGTTGCTTAGTGTGAGGAAAGCTTATTTACAGATACAGTTTCTCGAGAGGCAGTGCCTTCTGAGTAGTTTTTTTCTTGGTGTGAGCAGTAAGCTTCTGACCTTTTGTTTACCCTCTAACATTCTGCTTCAGTTGCTGTTGAGGAATTGAAATTTTAGTTGTGTTAATGCAGTAAACTGAGACATAGCACTTAACTTGTCTTAGTGAGATTGCCTGTCTTTTGATACCAGACTAAATGCTATTTTTAAATTAAAATATTTGGGGTTATTCACATTAATATTTCACAAACCTCCTTTCTGTAGTGTAGGCATCAAGAGGCTTTATCTTATTACCAGAGTTAATGCTTGTTTTGGGTTATTAAATCTTCCATGAGGAATATGGAATTTAAGTCTGATGCTTCTGTCTTCCATCAAGTCTTTCTTTAGGTTCCACTTTAATTTTTCAGGGATTAGGTGTTATTGTTATATGAATTAGCATTTTTAATAACTAGTAGTTTTTGGAAAAAAAACATGAGATGAGTTTTTTGTAGAGCTATTTTGTAGCTGTTCAGATGGGGAGTTTAATATCTTGATTAATAGCAGCTAATATGTAAAGAGTCATTTAAATATACTTACAGTTTGTCATTTAAGAAGGTTTTTCCTGAGCATTATTGCAGAATAGTTCGGGTTGGAAGGGACCTTTAAAGGTCATCTAGTCCAACCCCCCTGCCATGGGCAGGGACATCTTCAACTAGATCAGGTTACGAAGAGCACTGTCCAACCCGACCTTGAATGTTTCCAGGGATGGGTCATCTACCACCTCTGGGCAACTTGTTCCAGTGTTTCACCACCCCTCACTAAAAAATTTCTTCTGTGTGTTTGGTCTGAATCTGCCCTCTTTTAGTTTAAAACCATTACCCCTTATCCTGTCACTACAGGCCTTACTAAAAAGTCTGTCCCCTTTATTTCCTACAGTGGCTAATGGCTCACTAATTTAGGCTTAGCACTGAGTAGGAAGAAAGAGTATTTGTTTTAGTTTTGTATGTGACATGAAGCACACTGCTTTTACTAGTGTTGCAGAGTGCAGTTTCGTTGATACACTTGTGGCAGGTTATCTGGTAAGTGTCTCTTCTAAATGTATTAATACAAAATACCTGAAAAAGTATGTCAAAGTTAGGTACTTCAGGCTTTATTTCTCTTCTGTATATAGTGCTGTTTCTTACAATAATTTCAAAATATGATTTACTTACAGAGTCTTTGTGTTCATTCCCCACTGCCCATTCTGAATTATTAAATATTTGTGTATAGGGGAACTTGCACATTCTTTAGGTAGGAATCAGCTATTTTTGTTTGTCCCTATTCGTTGTGATGCTCATTGTGTCCCTAACATGATTCTGACCTTTGGATCTATAGTACATAAATAAAACAGTAGCTTTTGTTAGCTATCTTTTGATGAAGCAGACACTGTAGCTCAAGAGTTACTGTGTATGGACTTGGGTCAGGGGATTTAAGTCGAAAGCAGTTTTTCTTAATCCATTTTGATTTGTTCAGATGACCAGTTTCTTAAACTTTTGATTAAAATACTAGAATTGCATGGTGCAATGTGTGTTGTTTTCCTCAGTCAGAACCCTGTTTATTGAAATAAGCATTTATCTTCATTCAAGTCTACCTTATCTTGCTCCTGTTTTAGAGTAAATGGCCTTCAGGTCTATAGAGCCTGGTTTCATGCCAGGAAGTTTAGTTGCTGCTTTGTTCATGTTTTGTATGTTTAAATTCTATATGTGTGGACAGGCCAGACCTTTGTTGGGGAAATCGTAAACATTAAACTATTGTGATTATAAGCAACATTTGTAACATGAATAAAAGACTGCATATGTTTGTTAGAAGTTTCTCCTACAGGACCTCTTGATAGCAGTGAAAAACTTCTTACTGATTTCTTTTGACAAATTGTAATTACTTAGTAACTCAGATCAGTTATGGGATAGCAACTACAATTGGATTTTCTTTTCTGTTACAATTTAGTCAGCATATATAGTATCTACTTGGTGAGGAAAAATTGTTAACACAAAAGTCTGGTGAAGAGTCATATTTAGTGTACTGTGGCTATAACTAGTGCTGCTTTTAAAGTGTTTTAAGTTGATTTTGCAGCATTACATTCAACATTCCAGTTAAGAATTAGTTAGATTTTTACATAAATACTTCATGATAAAGGGTATTCTTGGTAAACATTAATGACTTGAAATTCACTTCATCCTTGATCTTGCAGCTGGGGAAAATTGTTGTTTTGAAATCAGTTCAGTGTTAACTCTGTTTTTAATATTTGCTTAGATTTGTTTCCTGTGCAAGGACAATTTAACATTTGGGAAACCTCAAATGCAGCATTGTTTTATAACACTCAGTTTTCAGTTAAATATTTTATTGTATTTGTGTATGGCTGTCCAGTTAGCTCTATATCCACCAGGGTGAATTGTGAATTACATCTTAAATAATTTGCAACTTGTTCTCTGAAAGTAATGTATTCTCCATGCTGCCATGGATGTCTGTTTTGATACTTACCTACTCTCATGCCATTTCTAAAGCTAAAATAAATCCAGAGTAATTCTAAGTTGCAGCATAAAATTATCTAATATGCCTCTGAAAATGAGAATCTATTGTGAATGTAATGAAATTAGATTACATGTATCACTTGTGAACTTGTTGATATAGTGGATATTGCTTTCCGAAAGTAGTTTTGCAGGTAAGTAAACAGTTAAGTGCCTTAAATTGGTTATAAATGAAAGAAATGCTTGCATTATGTTCAGCTGTTGAATTGTATTTAATTTATGTTTTTAATTTCATTACTGTTATTCAAAAAGTGAAGCTAATGGAAACGGGAGAAGTGTTTTTACATATTGGTTCCATTGATCTACAGTGGTTCATAACTCTGGAACCAAATTGACAGTGTTGTAATGAGGAAGTTGCTATTAAGAGAGTTAATATATAGATATCTACCTTTTTTTTTTTTTCCCCACAGGGTTTCTAGATCTGTTAAAGTGGTTATTGTCTGTAATCACCTTCATCCTGTGAAAAATTATTTCTGAATTTTACCTTAAAATATTTGAGAAGCAGAATTTTACCTTCCTTGTGAGCGTTAGTTGTATTTTGACAGAATACCTCTGTTCCTGTTTACTCTCAAATGCTCAACAGTGATGGTATTGGGAAAAAAATTCTGTCTTTGCAGTTATATCCTCAAAGTGCTTCATCTGTGTAGCCATAGACAGTGAAGGAACATGGTAGGATTTTCCTCTATCTGAACAGATAATGTAAAGATGTTTGAATAGAGGCATATTTTGATTTTGTTCCTAGATGTTGTTTATACGCAATTTGGGACTTGATTTTGCCTTATGTATACCTTAATTTTTTGGCTAGTGAATAACATTTTTCACAGGTGGTGAGAAAATGAGGAACCTTTTTACTCAGTTTTATTGTGTAGATATTGTGTATACAATATTTTACTGTATTATAACAGATGGAATTGGGAGAGGTGGGAAAACCCTTTGGAAATAATGATATATTAATGTGGTATTTTAAATGCAGTATTAACATTCAGAGAAGCAGCAAGTAACTACAAGACAAAAATACAGACAAATGTCAATATGGAGCAAAGTTCTATAATCAACCGATTAAGTGCTACAGCAAATCTTGGCTTAGTTTAGACTGTTTTCTTTTTTGTTAACAAGTTAGATTGTCAGTAGAATTTTTGACCTGTAATGCAGCATTTTAAGTTCAGTGTAAAACAAAGCTGCAGTAGCTTATGTGATAAAAGGTCTTTAAAAAGCACGTAAGCTTTTTAATGAAAACACGTTTACTTGTGCTTTTATTTAAGTTATTGACTTTAAGTTATTTTCTGTAAAAGATCGTAATTCTCAAGTTTAGTGTTTAAGGTCACTAGATAATGACATTGGTAAAAATCTCTGTAGTCTCGTAGACAGCTTTTGTAGTAGTGATGGTCAGTTTTTAGTATTGAAGACAAATGAGTATCTCTGCATCCAAATCAATGATTGTTGAGGTATCTGTTTGTGAAGGTTCATCCTACTACCTTTTCTGGCTCAGACAGTAAGTATTGTTTTGTTCACTTGTTCTGAGATGAAACCCAGTAATGATTATTCACTTTTCTCACATAATTTTGAATTTATTTTGTCTTTTCTAGTTTGTGCTTTATTCCTTTAGTTCAGAACAGTGGTTATTTTCTGCTTCTCATGTTATGAGTGAGAAAATATTCCCATTTTATAACAGTTGCAAGTATTTTGGACTGTTTTCCTACCTAATTATGTTTCTACTCCAAACTTAAATTTTGAAAAAAAGGAAATTTTCCACAGTATTTTAACAGTTTACCGAGAGTGACTCTTTACTGCAGACAGGCTTCATTCTGCGATATTAGCCATTTTCAGTTGACTTTTTCTTGAAAGAACTTCAACCATTTCTTACCTTAACTTCTTGCATCAGTATTTTTGTATGAGAGTTTTTAGCTTTCCCTTTGCTAATTTTGAAGTAATAGCTGAAACGTATTTCCGGTCTTGAACAAGCTGAGCGTGCCATATGGAGCTTGATGAATAGCAGGAGTGTTTGGGAGTCTTGTGTTGTGAAAAGTAAATTCACTTTCCTCTTTCAATGGTGGTGTTTTGGTCCACAGTTCATTAAAAGAAAATACATTTTTTGATCCAATTTTACTTTTTCATTATATAAATACATACTCATATACTCATCAAAGATGTCACAGGTTTACTTTCTTAGAGGTGGAATTAACTAAAACATTTTGGATTTAAGAAAAAAAAATGAGTAAAGGACACCTGTAATGCAAATAAAATCTGGTAGAGAAGATAATGGTTCTTCCGCATTACAAAGGAAAGAAGAACATGTGGACTGCTTGCCTCTTATAAACAGTAATTATATTTGGAAAGTATGAAATACAATTTTTCTTTGCCAAGATGCCATAACAGGAAGTATTTAAATGTACTCGGCTGTCCTTTGACTTAGATTCTGAGGAAGACTTAAAATCTTACCGGTCACATTGAAACTAGTCTTAAGAGAAAAGATTACTTGCAGCAGTATCTTTTGAGAATAATAGTAGTGTAACGATTGTTCATTCTTGAATGCTTTCAATATTTATAATCAGGTTGCATTAAGACTTTGCAGCTGCTATAGATGACAGTCTTTTTGATTGCTAACATGTACAATGAGATTTACATTACAGTGTTTAGTAAAAATGTGTTGCAATTTCTAGGATCTTTCAGTCTCCTTGTTGCTCTGAAATTTGAGGGGCCTCCAGGTAGTCTGTGGGCGTACCTCTCAGATTAGCCTAGTGGCTGTCTCTTCTTTATTAAATAGTATTTTCTTTCAGGGGATTATTAAATGTTGCTGGCTAGTGAGGTGTCCCTTAGATGTCTTCGTAACGTGAGTAATATTAGTGTAATTGAACTGCTTGCTTTTCAAAAACTGTCAGGGTAGACCTGACTGAAACATCATGCGAGGACGGAGGTATTGAAAGGAAGTCAGCTTTTCTTCAGATTGGGTTTTGCATTCAGCTGTAGGAAGACGACTTAAAAAAACAAAGCATACTGGGAGGATCACAGTTATTTAACACTGTGGTCTCCCCCCCAAAAAGCCCAACAACTCGCATGTTTTGCAAAGTAGAAGTTAGTTTTACCTGAACAAAGAAAGATCTTAAACTGTCTTCCATCTTGTAAAGATCAGAATTGTCCTGTATTAAAATGAAGGTGAATTTGAGAGAATATGTAACTTCCTTTTTGAAAACAGTTTCTTCTAGATCTGTAAGAAGAGTTAAGTGTGTCTGTGCTGTCTCACACAAAACTGCAATCCATTTCTTTTTTAGTGTTAATGTGTGTTAGGTGATACACTGAGAGGCATTTCAATACTTAGTTAACAAAGTTGTATAATGGAATACTATCCTAACCAATTCTTTATTAATTCTGAGTAAAATATACTAGTATATGTTACAAGGCATATTAAGACTGATGTTTTAAATATGCTGTGGTAGCTGTCTTACACATTAATATAAATCTAGTATTTTTTATTACAACTGTGATTGTAAAACACTGAAGTAAAATATTTTTTTTGTATTTTTGATGAATAACTTCAGCTTAAAGTAGTAAATATTTTTAGCTTGTTTTAACTGCATTTGGGGTTTTTTTTGTTTGTTTGTTTGTTTGTTTTTTTTTTCCCGTGGGGTTTAGATGCTGAGGACTGCCCTCAGCAACTGAGTGCTCTCCAAAAGATATAGAAGGGAAATGAGAGAAAGCCCCACAGAAGTTGAAGACTTTTTCTGTTTGTTCCCAAAACAAAAAGCAGAGAACAAAGATGTAGTATGCGGAAGTTTTTCTAAAATACATTCTTATACCTTTGCTGTTAATTATCTTGAAAAGAAATTCCCCTATTTTAATAACTAATAACACTGATGCTTCCTTTGCAATCTTACAGAAATTGTGGAAATATTTAAGAAATACACTGGACTAAAATCATTTTTTTCTGTAAGAAAAGCAATATATTTTTTTCATCAACAGCTATAATTATCATTGTTATTGCTATTCGGAATGTTCTTCCAACTTGTAGCATTTCCTGGAATATTTGTATCTGCATATATTTTATGCACTGTATATTCCTCTTTTTACTGATATAATAAGTTCTTTAACGTTGAGGTTTTTGTAATGGTGTTAACTTAGTGAATCAACTCCATCAACTCTATTCATGACTTGAGTAACCAAGGAGGAAATTGACTTTAACTCTCTGCTCTAACCCTGTTAGAATGTTTTAATCAAAGACTGAGTACTGTTGACAGCTATTAAACCTAATCAAAATTGTTTTCATTAAACTACCTATTTAAAAATAGGGATGTTGAGTTTCCTGTATGCTGCATGTTGTATAGCTATTTTCTTTAGCTGTTATCTAGTTTAATGTATCTGTTTGTGTAGTTTTATGTGAGGTAAGGGTGCTTACTCTTTTCAAAGACCTGGACGGTTGCAATCATTCAGTTCATAGAATTCTTGAGTAGTTTAGACTGGAAGAGATCTCCGTAATCATATAGTATCATGTAGTATGACACCCAGCTCAGGGGAGGCATTAACCCTGGCTTTAGGTTGCAGTGCTCAGGCACACGAAGAAATCCTGGATTTTGAAAGACGATCAGTATTTTTAATTTTCAAATATTTACTATTACTGCACGTGATGGAATAAAATTAACTATTCTGGGATATTGTAACTTTTGGATCTTACGTATAGATACTAATTGATGCATAAACAAAGAGGGAAAGATGACAGTAGGGGTCAGTGGAAGAGAAGGCTTTTATTGCTTCAGTACCTTGGTGGCAGCTGAACTTCTAATGAAATTGAAGTGAAATAGTAGAATATTCTGAGGAAAAGACAAATAGTGCACAATCAGAAGCAATGCCCCAGATTCTAGCTTTGACTGCCAAACTAGCAATATTAACCACTTGTATGATTTATGTCTTTAAACTATAGGTGTCTTTCATTAGGTTACAATCTTGTGCAAGGTTTAAGGGTTTTATGCCTCCTGGAGAAGCCTTTGGTAATAATTCTTCTTTTCTGGAAAGAACTTCATGAAATAAACCACTCTAGAAGGGATTAATGAATTCTAGTAAGAGGAACAGAAATGTCATACCTGTTTTCACAAATACAAAGTCAGCTAGAGAACAGAATTCAGTTTCCATGTTAATGAAAACAGGTGAGAGTCAACAGCACTGATTTTTGCACTACACACACCACCTACACCAAGTGCTAATTAAGTTCTGATTTTAATGTGGAGGTTTAAGTTTATGGGGTAAGTGCTAGTTTTCTGATAAAGTATTTTTTTGATGCTGTGTCTTAGTATTATTTTGGTCACTGTTTCTTAGCTGGAAGGTGAGTGAATAGTCCTGTGTTAATTGGGAAGTGAATCTCCTGGCCACAGACACTTGAAGAATATGTTAATATTTCTGTTGATATCTTTTTTTCTGTTCTGAAATATTCCATGCCATATTTATTCCATACCATATTTTCTTTGACAGTTTTGTTACCATGAATATTGCATCATTTGAGACAAGATTTAAAAATTTTCTTTGGGCTGCTGCAATTGCAATGCCTGTTTCTGGGGAAAAAAGGTAGTGTTGGTTTGTCAGTGTTTAAAAAAAAAAAAAAAGCCACGGCAGTTTTATGACTACTTGTATTTTTATTTTCAGTTTGAGAAAGGAATTGCATCTGACATATTTTCCTGTATCAATTCTAGGTGTCTTTTCAAAACATTTAGTTTCATGGTTTGAGAGAGTGAATTAAAAAAAATCCTATTATATTTAAAAAAACCCAGAAGAATCATCTTGGAACTTCTCTGTATACTTAGACTACTGGTATCAGTGGTGATTGAGGCGTAATAATGTTGCACATGATATACCTCAAATGCTCAAGAAATCTTGTTTCTGATACTTGTAAAAAGAGTATAATCCATACTGTATTAAAAGTACAGTATATATGTAATTTGAAAACTGGGTGTATTCAATATTTTTGTGTAGATCTGCTTTTTACAATTGACATTAAAATGAGTTGGAATTACGAGGAACAGTAATTTTTAATTCTTGTATCAAGTAATTTGCAAATATAATGCTTATAGTTGCTATCCTAGCAGTTTTTCTAAATACAAGTTTTTCAGGTGAGTGTGACCTTGAGGGTTGCTTGCATTAGTGAATTCTGAAGTATTTTACAAGAATCCTGCAGCAGAAGTAATTTAGAAAGCTTTCTTTTGAGTTGTGTAACCAATTACACTTTTACAGTAGGATATTGTTCTTTACCTGATTCCTTTCATGTTGTTTGGTTTTTGTATTGTTTTGGTTTTTTTTTTTTTTTAATCTTCCCAAAGGTTAAATTGCACTTTACTACACATTCTTTGTCTTGCAGCTTTCTTTTCTCCCTATAATTGCGTATCATCCATATTCCTTGTTCTCTTCCAGTTTAAGTTGTTTTCCCAGGTACCACGTGACTTCAGAGGTTCTTAATCACGTCCCTACATGTTTCTCTAGTCAAAGTTTAGGCCTCCTTTCTCGCTGCTCAATTTTAACTCCCTGTTATGGGTAGGTATGAGTGGCTTCAGCAAAGGGGCTGAAGCAGCCTGCTACTCAACAGAAGAATGGGCAGTCACATAGTGAGGAAAAGAAGCTCTGAGAAGATAATGCTATCATTGTTATGTTCTGCAGAGGGCTTGAGTATCCAAGAACGAAGCTCTCTGGTGGGTTGGAATATCAAACAGCACTGGTTCGGCTACTCTGTCATAACTGCCTGTTGGTATTCCTTTCTCTGTCGTATTTTGGGAAAAACCCATGGGATGGTTGACCTAACTTACCTGCAATAACTTGTTTATGTTCACATAGTAAATAGCTGTCTAGGACATGATTTGCGTGGGATAGGACTGAGGTTTTTGTCATCATCAGGACTCCTGCAAATACAGGTTTTGGCAAATTATTGAAGTACATGTTTTTATAGTTAATATGTCAAGCATTTAATTATGTTAATGCTATATGCTGCCAGTTAATGTTTGAAATTGAGTATTTTCCCTGACAGGGCATATATCTTAAATTTTCTAATTCCGTGTTAACAGTATAGAATAATTTTTTCCATGCTGAAAATTCAAAAGAGCATGATAAGTTGTGAACATGCAACAGTAGGAATAATAATAAGCAGAGATCATAGGCACATTTGTGGATCTTGAGTCTGGAGCTGAAATGTTTTTATATGGTAATAATTCAACACCGAAGTTAAGCTACAAAATGGAAAATAATTAACTTCATGTTTTTTGTTACAAAGGCTAGACTAGACTAAAAATAGTAAAAATTACAGGTTCTTACCCCTCTTTTGTTATACTTAGTATTAAATGAAGACTGGTAGCATTTCAGGCTGAGAAAAAATTGGTTTATTGCTAGGAGGAAATATAGTGTGCTTTTAAAAAAAATTATGTAGTATAGCTTGCCAATGCTTCTATCCTTTGCAAAGAAAACAAGTTAAGTTCTATTAACTAGTACAGCTTTATAGCTCTATACTTAACATCCTTCTCTAGCTGGTATTGTACTTGACCCTGCCCTACATGGCACATTTCACATTAAAAAAACACAACCCACCAACTTGCAGTTGAACCTGAAATGCATCAAGTTAGTTATGTGTAGTGATTCAAAATCTGGTGCTTTCCCTTGTAGCTAAAGAGTATCTTGCTGCTATTTGTGGCATGTCCTGTTTTCACAGGTGCATGTATGCATGCACCCATGTGTGCACAGCTGTCTGATTATTGTAAATGGATAGCCACAGTGGTTTTCTACCATGTTGGGCTGGGGATTGACATTAGGGATGATAAACTACCATTTCTCCTGCTGATTCATGTCAGAGCTGAGGTGTAAAAGCAGACCAATATCAACAAGGTTGCATGCTGATTTTGTGACTCATTGGTATCGATTTGTGGGTATGATTGATCCTAATAGGGCTGCTGCTTAAAAGCAGTTCTAAGTAAACTTAAAATATCAGTTGACATTACTGTGAAAGATCTGACAAAGTAGTTGTGTGTTTTGTTACGAAGTTTTAACGTGGCTTCTAGGGTCAAAAGAAGAGGTCTTTAGTGTTCATCAGTGGCCTTTCATGACTGGACCTTAAAAGCTGCCTGTGTCTTTTAGTTATGAGGCCTTGTTTTTCCTCCCCATGCTAAGCCATACTCTTTCAAAAATAGTGTATAATCTTCTTATGTTAAGTACGTTTTCTAGGTTAATACAAGTTACTAGAAACAGATTTATTGACCTGAGAGCCTTTTGTCATCTAGCCTAAGACAATTTCCCATACCAGCATATTTTTTACAAAACTGTTGACTCTGTTCTGTCAAATACTGCTGTCTGCTGCTTTAAGCGTGTGAAGATAGAAGATTCGTGTTTGGCATCCCAAACACGAGTGAATGGAAAGGATTTTTGTGAAGCTGTAAAATACCATGGATGTATTTTGATTTGATAAGTATTTTCATTTAAAGATTGCTTTTAGCAAGACTGATTCAGTTGTCCAGTCTATAGAATTGTTTTCAGACTACATCTGAACTTATACTCTTAAATAAGTGGAATGATTTTCAGAATCAGGTAAATTTTTTTATATATGCTTATTTTCAGCACACGTGTGTTCACTCAAGAGTGGAATATACGTTAACATTCTTGCAGAAAATCAATGAGAAAAAATTTCAGTATAAGTTTCATTAGTTTTTGTTTTGAACTGTGAATTTGTTTCTATCTATTCCTTTTGATGTGAACAGTAATACTAAAATCCCTTGGAATTCAATGTGATAGGTGTATTTTTTCCCCCTAAGTGATGATTTTTGCCACTCTGGGTACTATCAGACCGTGGTTCATGATCAGCAATGTCAGAACTCTTTTGCTGTTGGATAACTGAGCATCAATTGAATCTGGATCAATTTGGCATGTTACTTGTCTATTTAGTATAAATGCATGTTACATAGTTTGTTGATCCTACATCTTCATGCTGATTTCAAAAGGATGGTCAATATCTGAAGTAACATATCAATAGCACAATATAATTAGTCAAGAAATGTACCACTACCAAGTTAAATCAGAACTATTTGAACAACGATGAAGTTTATATAACATAATATAACACACCAGTGCTTGGTTTCCAGTCAACACAGGCATTGAGTTGTGAAGCCAGATTGACTGTATTGTTGAACCACGGCCTTTAGGCAATACCATAATAAGACCTCTTTATTTACAGTTAAAATGTAAATATACTTCTTACTAATGAAAATCACTCTAGGATGATGGATTAATTTGCAGTTATCACATAACTGTTTGGGAGCCTTAGGCTGCTGCATCTGGTAAATGAAACTTGTGATATTTAGCATTATGCAAAACTGTACAGCATTGCTACATTGAACTTTTTCCATTTGATTTTATAAAAGCAGGAGAGTATAGTTAATTTTATTCTTTGTACATTTTTGTAATCAATGGAAACTTTTGAAACTTGAAAATTTTTATTTTCATGGAGTAAATGGGAATGTTTTAAATTCTAAGAATGCTAGGTTGACCATAAAAACTATGTTTACTTTCAGAGAGAACAGGAAATGAGAATGGGTGATATGGGTCCTCGTGGAGCAATAAACATGGGAGGTAGGGATCTGAAGGAAAAAGGCTTCTGTAATGTAAAATCTCTTTTTCTTTGGGACTGTACATGTTACTCAAGCATTATTAATTAGTGACAACTATAGGTAAAAAGGAGTAAACAGTATTAGGAAATAAAAAAATCCTCATATATTTTGCTTCCAAACAGCTGTTTTTTTCCCCAAGGTGTATCTTTATTTTATCATTTTGACTACCTGTGGGAGAAAAATACGATGTGCAAGTTAAAAGAAACAAAAAGGCAGGGAAAAGTGATGCTCTAGAAATTTTCTGATACAAAAGAGGTATTTTCTGTTAAGAAAGTATTTGGCGTTCTTTTGGAGGGACTGCCTATACAGAGAAGTTGTGACTGTAATTGCATGCAGTGAAAAGGTGTAGAGCTTAAAACTGGTAAGTTCTTGTTGATGTACCTGACAAAAGATTAATGAATAATGTGGTTGGTGTTCTGCTAATTTATTGCAAGTCTGTATTTGCGTATGTTCTCAGTTCACTTTTGTGACTTAAAATACTGTCACTGCTAAAAACTGTTAATGTGAAGTCTAGAAAAGTACATTCTTAATAATTAGTACTTGCTGCATATATGCAGTTTGGAATCTTGGCCAGAATATCTGCTTTTAAACAAGACTGAAAGTTAGAATATGTCTTTAAAAAATCAGAACTTGCTAAACTGTATTAACTGTCAATATATATATATATGTCAGAAGCTTCCTGATGTTAATTTAGAAAAAATTAAGATGAGAATTTAAAGAAAAGTTAACACTTTTTGTGTATTTTAAAATTGAAAGTACACACAGAACTTAATAAATATTGTCATTTGACCTTTTGTGCAATGTGACTTTATAGACTAATGAATCTGCTCAGTCCAGATTTTAAAATGTTATTCACAATTTCCTTGCATTTATTGAGACATATTTATAGCTGCAAAACAGGCTTTTTCTTTAAGTGAAGGTGATGAGCTTTAAAAATAATTCTAAGGGAAGACATTGTGAAGTTATCTACAAATAATAAGCTTAAGTATAAATCATGACTGATTTATTATTTTTTTTTATTTTATAGTTGTGCCTTTGCATATTATTGCAGTCTACTTGAAAATCTCATTTAATGAGGAGACTTTGTAAATATTGATACTGTGCCAGTTGTCCAGATCCACAAGATATACTTTTTACATACAGGTTTTAAATCTGTATTTATAGCAATCAGTTCACAGCCCTTTCCCTTTCAGGTTTTAATGCTTAAAGGTGAGGTTCATTATAGTCTTGCTTCATAACCTTTGTGCTGTGATTTGATTCTAATCTTACACAAATGCTTTTAGAAATAAATGTGTAGTTTGAAAAGAAGTTATAGTAACAGGGAACTACTATTTTAAAAAGGGAAAAATATCCATAGTGAATAGGTAAAGATAGTGTGTGTTTGCCACAGTATCTGGATTTTAGGTTAGCTCACTGTAGAGGTGTGTGGTTTTTTTTTTTTTTTTTCCTCCTCCAGCCCATTAACAGTCCCACCAATACTACCAAAAAAATCTGATCCCAAAAACCTACAGTAGACCATTAAGTAGTAGGCCCTTTAATTGTCGATCTTAGCATCCTTCCTCAACATTTGTGTTGGAATTGTAACTTTATTTTTAACTGGCCTTTACCTGTGCCATTGGCAACTTTTCATCATGTGGGACAGTGGGAAGTTGGAGTATCTTCAGTAGTGGAAATACCTGCATGATAATGTTATTAGAAAACAAGGTATCTCTGACAGATTTAATTATTGTTGGGATGACTTGTGCAGAACCACTCATTTTTACATTTTCTATGGCAAAGAATTTCTGAGAGAATCTATATGCCTCATCATACGTGGGGGAAAAAAAAAAGGCTTTTTTGGGAACTATCTCTGCACTGATGAGACTTATTGACTTGTTGCCAGCTGTGCCAGACCTTGTCATGTGCAGTTCAGACACTTAAAGCGTACTTTTTCAGCCTTCTGGATTGCAAGAAAAAGACATTTTTTTTTAGTGTCTGTGCATTGTGGCATGAACACTCATGACTGGTTTCCACCTGTTGCTGTACCTGGTCCAGTGAATTAACTGCTAACATCAGTGTCCCACAAAAAAATGGGCAATCAAGTGGTTAGCTCTTAGGGTCTGCTTTGGAGCTAGGAGGACCTCTTGAGGTATAGCTAAAATGCCATTCTGGCCTCCTGCTCAAACTGTGCAGGGCCCCACTCCCTCTCTGCATTGCCCTCCCAAGTTGTGCTCTGTCAGAGCTGACTCTGCTAGAGACTGGTTTAATAATACAGAGGTTTGATAGTACAGGTGACTCTATGTCACCCTGGAAGCAATGTGAGTATGATATGGAGGGTAAGAACATTGTTGCAGTTGAAGCATAAGCAAACTACCTGTGTGTGGCCAGCTGGCTAAGGTTATTAGGCTGGTAAGCAAGCCAATAACATAACTGAGCATTGTCTGCTTTCAGTTACTGGCATTCCTACCAGCACCAAGCGCTGCCATCATGATAGTCCTGCAGACTACTTCTAGCCTCTGAAAACAAAGGTTTTTCCTTACACGGGCAGTTTAGACTTCTGGATTTCCTTCCATTTTATTCACTGAATGGATGACACTCAACTGTAAATCTCTTGAATTGTAGCACAGTCTTCTACCTGCTACATGCTTGTGGGTAGATAAGAACTATCTGGCTTGTGCATACCTTTGTTTTGGCTTAGTGTCATAGGGAGGGGTCTTGGGAGTTTCTCATTAGTAAGCTCAAATGACTTGTACTTTTCAAAATTACAGGATTTTTTTCCTGTCATTTCTAATAAACTTGTTTAGCACTTTATATATGCTAGTGTGTTGCATGTATTTTTGCTGTGCAGCTTGCAGTTAACAATGTGTGTGATCAAGCCCAGGTTTGCAGTTTTAGGAACAATATCTTGCAGGCAGTTTTACTACTGACTGCTTAGTATGTGTACTCAGGGCAGGTAATAAAGGTGCAATTTTGCATACCTGCAGATAGTCATAGTACTGTATCTGTGCTAAATGGCCTGCTTACAATGACGTACATTTATATATTCATTACTAAAGAAGTTACAGTTGTAAAGAGAGGTGAGAGGTTGATTTCTGAAATAAAACCAAATTTATTAGTCTAGCAACATGTCAGATTTCTTGATTTTATTGTATGTTGTCATGACTTAAAACATAGGTTAGAGTTCAAAGGCATGTCTTCATCCATTATCAAATTTTGGATGCACGCTTTTGGCTGAAAAGGGTGGATTATTGCTTGGGGGGTGAGGGGCTGGGACCGGGGGCGGAATGCATCACCACTAGTTGTAAAGTTGATGATACTTCATAATAGCAGATGTAAATTATATATATAATCAGACTTTTTTCTTTCTTACAACAACATGAGAAAATGTTATGAAGGCAATTTTACTTACCTGTTGAGTATGTTAGTGGGTACTGGCAGAGTGGTGTTTCCTAGCACGATGTTATAGCTAAATGATCTCAAAAGATTCTTTTAAACTTTTCTTCTACCTCTTGATGTGAATCAGAATTTTGGAGGAGGCTGTTCTGTCACTTTGTTTTGACAAAACTTAGTTTTCTGGTATTTCTACTATAATAAATTTAAATGCAAGATTTATTTGTGCCAAATTACAAATAATTTTATTATAAATTTGAACACCATCTTTGGAATTGCTTTTAGATGTTAGATTAATACCCTGTAACATTATATGCAGTTTACATAATACTAGTAGAACAGTTCTTGCAAATGTATATTGAATATGTTATGATCTCTGAAGAGCCAAGTTGTCTTATAACTGCCAGTTACTGTGAAATCACTTGATACTTTTGCTAATTTGTGGTGTGTATACTGCATATATATATGCTATACGAACACTTCAGTTCCTGCACAGAAACTGTACAGCTATGTTTAGCTGTGAAGTTCAGGATGTTCAAATACACAAGGCAGATTATGTAATGCAAAATAATAGGGATTAATGAAAATCTGTTTAAAAGCAGATGATTGAGATAAATGTACAGTCTCAAAGAATTTTTTTTTTTATTTGGAGTATTGGAAGTCTTGTACATTTGGCTTTTAAAATATTGTAAATTGTTTGTTTATTCTTGTAAAATTCAGATAGGACAGCTCTAAGTATAGATTGTTTTGCATAGATGCGTTTAGCCCAGCACCTGCTGGTAACCAAGGCCCTCCTCCAATGATGGGTATGAATATGAACAACAGAGGAAGTTTACCTGGCCCTGCAATGGGTCCTGGTCCTTCCATGGGACCAGAAGGAGCTGCAAATATGGGAACACCAATGATGCCAGATAATGGAACAGTGGTAATGTATCACAAATTTAATTACTTTGAATAGCTGTCATGTATCATGGCCCATTTTTGTTACCAAAGATATTTTCACACTGAGTAAGAACATGTTACATGTTTTGAATCTGATTAAAAGTATTTGATAAAACTTGTTCATGCAGATAATTTGTAACACAGAAAGGAAATCTTTATTTGATATTACTGTGAAAGTCCTGCTTCCCTTAGGAATGGGGTGAGTTCTTCAATCAGTAACTAGACTTTAAATTGAGGTTAGAATATACAGCAGCTGTGGGAAAGCATTTCATGTATGAGCTGTCATGAAAAACTTACTGATAGAAGGAAATCACTTGTGTGAAATGAAGAAGCAACAACCTATCAGAGTAATCTGTAAATTTAGGCATTTGCTGTTTTTGTTTGTGAAACAAAATTCTGTGTATTAGTTTGTTGGGGATTTTGATGAACAGTTGAATTTTGGAAGCTATGTAGTGTGAAGATATCTTTGTGTAAACTATTTATTTTTTTAAAGCGACGTTAGTGTTTTTTGTATTTCCTTTCTAACACCGTTGAAAGCATGAGATTATGACAGTAATTACACCACTTAGAAGATAAGTTTGCCAATACCTGTTAGGGATAACTGTCATACCAATACAGGAAAGATAATATTGCCCAGTTGCCAGGGTTTATAGGGAATGTCTTGTATACATCTGGATTTTTTTAATCAAAAGCAGATATGGCATTGGGATGCAGTTAAAGCACTAGCCATTTTTACTCTTTTGTCATAGCCAGTCACTTTTCCTGTCTGTAATGTCTTCTGTAGAGAAACAACTGTATAATTTTGAATCTGATTTTTACATATTTTTCAGTATTACTCTGTAAATAGATATTTGGCATGTTCTAGCAGTGGTGTGATATAAAGGAATATCTAGTATAAACAGTGGTTCCATTATAGTTTTACTGGAACACAAAAGCATTTTGTAGCTGTATTTTTTAGATATACCTTCTCAACACTATCCATCTGTGATGGAGCAATCTGTTTAATGAATTTTGGACAAAATCCCATGTTCCTTAGAGGGAAATAAGATTTTGATTGAGTGCAGAACACGAGTCTAATCTTTACCAGTTAAAGGAGAGTTTCTTGCTTCAGATCATAGGAGCCAGCTCATTTTATCAGTTGTAGCATTTCTTAAAAAGCCAGGAGGATTCTTTTCACAAAATACTGGTTTCAGAGATGCTTTTGGTGGATACCACTCTTACTGGTCACCTCTGGAACATTCTCTCGTGATTAGACAGTGAGAAAGCGACTTAAGGAAAATCACATGGTATCTATCTCAAACTGTTGTTTTTCTACAAAGTCATTCCAGGTATGGAAATGTAGAGAATATACTGACACTTCAAAATGCATGTTTTAAAAAAATTTTTTTTGACTGCCATTTTCTTCTGCATGCTACTGAAGGACAAATTAGATGCTTTTTTTTTTTTTCCATTTTGGTCTTTTAAGGTTTTGAATTTAAGGGGCAGGCCCTACAGAAAGGCATAGCCTTATTGTATTTGTCCTGTTGTTGGAAAGACTTTAAAGATCCTTTGAGGGCTGTCTACTAAAACACTGTAAGAGTTAATTTCATTTTCCACTGAGGGAGATGGAGAATATATTCTATAGACTAAAAATACAGTTTTTAATTTTTAAAATGTGATATTTTCCTGAAGTCTTTTAGGGGAAAGTTGGAGCAATTGTTTTGTTCCGCTGCAGTCTTTGAAACATAGATTGTCTTAGAACAAAACTTCATTAAAATAGCTTGTTCCCCCCCATACTTTATTGTAGGTACTTAATTGCTGCAGTTTTCTTGTTAGCTGGAGAGGGGGATCCTTTTTGGAAAGAGAACTTGACTTCTTGTCAATAAGTCAAGTAGTAAAAATTATCCAGTGTATGGGATAAGCTTTTTGTTGAAATTCATATCCATTGCTAACAAGCTGGCATGAGTTAAAGATTTTAAACAATTTTTAACCAGTGCTGCAGATTTTAAGGTACTTTGAGGCAGTAGTAGATCTTTATGCAGCTGTTGAAGTAACTTTTTTCTTATTTGATGTAAAATTTTAATGCACATACATAAAACTATTATCTAAGTTGCATATATTTTTCTATAGATATAATGCTGTTTTAAAATAATATATATATGAATAAGAAGACTTTGAACTGTTGAGCTCTACTACTATTACAAGAGTTAGACTTTCAGAAGAATTTTTCTCTGATTTGGGCATATAAATAAAGTGCTAGTGTTAAATGTTCTTGTCAAACTCTGAATACCTGGGCACTTAATGTAGATCTCTGTACAGAAGGAATTTCTTCTGAAAGCTAGCTGTTCTCAGCAGGTAAATGAAGAGTTATTTTGAGATCTGGTTGTACAATATAACCATGCTTTTAATGGTTTATGTTCTGTTGAGTTAATGTTTTAAATTTCTTCATGTGGGGCTCTACCTTTAAATGCTTGTATGTATACTGAACTGTAAGTGCTCAGATGCATGTTTTCTGTTTTAGGTCTTTAATTGCTATAGCCAAATAAATCTGTGTAAGCATATATACCTTTATTAATATTAGGCACAGAACTAAGGAAAATGAATTTGGGACGTTAACTGGATTTTCAGCTGATATTGAAATTTCAGATTAACCTTTAGATTTATATCACATTTTTTTTAAACTAAGCATAGTCCAGTTATGCATTTTGTCACTAGTTGTGTTAGTTTATTTAGACTGGGTTTTAAAAGTATAACTGAAGATTCCTAAAGTGCCATACCAAAAGTCTGGCTCCAGGTAGTATGAACTGAATATCCACAGATATGTGGGTATATAAGTCTTCAGGTTATAATGCTATTAAAATAATAAACCTGCAGTCTTTAGAAATACAAAAACTGGTGGTTTTGTTCCCTAGTTTGACAATGTTTCTGTGTCTAATTTACTTAAGGGAGGAGCTTTGTAGTTGGTATATAAGGCAGAATAGGCTCAGGTATAAAATTACTGTTTGCTGTCTCTTCTGTTTCATAGAGAATATGTATTGATTCAGCTGTGCTTGAAAGGATGAAGTTACACTCAGTACCAGAGTTGGTCTTAATACTTAAGTTTATAATTTGTAATTTACTTCACAAAGTTGGAGCATAACATTAGCACTCTTTAATTTCCAGCTCTTTCTCCATAATAACTAATTGAATTGCTCCTTTCTTCCCTCTATGTGTGATCCTGATTCTGCTGGACTATCTGCTGAACTTCATGACAACATCACTTGTGGTTTTTGTTGTAACTCACATTTGGCATGTTCCAAATGGACTTGTATTAGCATAATGAGAGATTCCCTCAAGGAGGCCCATCACAGATGGGTTCACCTCTGGTTAGTAGAACGGGCTCTGAAACTCCTCAGCCGCCAATGAGTGGTGTAGGTGCCGTGAGTGGTGGACCTGGTGGCTTTGGTAGAGGAAACCCAGGGGGCAACTTTGAAGGACCTAACAAGCGTCGCAGATACTAAAACTTATTTCATTCCTTACTGTTTAGAAATTCCAGTAAAACTATACAGTGATATGCCTTTATAATTTTAGCTGTTATCTGAAAACGGTTTTATTGTTATTGTAGTCTTTAAAACAGTTTCTTTTGTAAAACTTCTTTTGTATTCAGTCATAGGCTTTGTAGTATAGAGCAGAAATGATGTGGATCATTATGTAAGGCAATGTGTTTGTGACTTTAGCAAAATATAATGTGTGACTATGCTGTAAAACGTGCAGTTATCTGATTGCAATAAAATATAAAAATCACTCGAAAGGATTTTGGGAATGTTATTACTAATACTGGGTGAGAATACTTTTGTGCTTAATTAAAAGTGGCATCATTTTCATTCTTATGTAGTTTCTACTATGTGTCAACAAAGTTCTAAATAGTGAATGTTTAGCTAACCTGCATGTTGCAGTACATACTATGAACAATTTATAACACAACTGCTTTTGTTTTGTTTCAGCTTTTGAAGAGCATCAAATTTTATACAAAGTGTTCTTAAGGACACTGTGTCCTTGCATCTCAGTCTCCCTTTGCAAACTTAGTCACAATAGGTTTATCAACAGAGTATATCCATTACTCATATTATTGGAAAATTTAACTTGGGGCTGGGGGGGAGAACTTTGGAAAAGGAATCTGTATGTATGCTTTATTCATAACAGTATGAATTGATTTACTTAAACCGTACTTCTACAGAAGAAAATTTGTTGACATCTGCGTGTTCTTCTAATCATTAAAGTATGTTGCCATTGCAAGGAGACATTTGTGCAAGCTGGTTTAAAGCCTTCCACTGTGTCAATGCATCACTATATGTTTCCCCCAGTGGTCGGTTTGAATCGAAACAAGTCTGTAATCAATGATTAACTGTTTAGTTAGGAGGCAAATATGTGTTTTCCAGTTAAAATAATTGTTCACTTAGAGTAATATGCATTTAGAAAGATTGCACGTGAATATTCTTGATAAATGTTTGACAGGATGATGAATTTAAAAAAAACTCATTTCCAACACAACTCAGGCTAGGTTTGCTGATTGAGTCTTAAGATAAAATTGATGATAAAGCTATTAGGAAGCTTATTCAGATTTTGTCACTCATGGAAGATGATGGAAAAGACCTATTGGTTCTATTCCTGTGAAGTCAAGAAAGCAGGGATAGTTTTGGTTACTAATGCATTTTTGCTCTGCAAAATAGTTGTAAAATACTAGCTTTCTGTTCTTGTCAGTTCACTCATGTTTTCAGAAATAAAAATTACTGAAATTTATCTGCATGAATAGTGATACTAAATTGATTAAAAACTGATTTGAGATAACGTGGTCCCCTATTTATATTGAAATGGTATGTATGTAGCTCAAAGCATGGGATGTAAGCAGCAGAGAGAGCACATACGTGTTACTTTTTAATAGAGCAGTGATGATTTTTGTGAATTGAATTGAGTAAATGGGTACCAGGAAAATCATGGCGTTGCTGGCATTTTGGAAGTACACTGCTATTTAAATTGCCAGTGTTACATGGCTTAAAACAGAGATTGTTTTCATACAGTTCAGGAGTTATCACATGTATAGGTCCTCACTTGTGTAATTTGTAACTATTAAGCATTTCCTCTAGACTCTCTTCAATGTGTCCCTTTTGTGCTTGACTTCAGATATGTGCCATGGTATTGTTTGCCATGCAATAGTGAGTTAGGTTTAAAGTCTGAAATACTCTCTCCCCTACTTGATATATGTATGGTGTTGCAGCACTCATTCTTCAAAAAAAAAAAATCCAACAACAACAACAAAAAAAACAACAAAACCAAAACCCCTGCAACTGGTTTTACATAGCACACTATTCCTAAAACTCAGTGTTTGGGAAAATAGCTGTTTTTTCACTAGGTGTGAACTAGTGTTTACATACAGCAACTACTTGAGCTGTCTGCTTTGGCATACTGCATTCAGTTGAAAATGCAGTTTACATTAGCATCTGATAAAGTGTCTAAATATTAGATTCCTTCTGTCTCACCTTTTCTGCCCTTGTACATGGTGTTTTTTATGGGGATTGAGAAAGTCCTGGTATGAGTTGGTAATTCTAAACTGTAAAGCAGTAAGGGGAACATGTTTTAAATATAACTTGAACTAGGTTCACGAAGTCTGTTCAGTTTTTGAAAGAAAAGGCTGTTACTCAGGTGTTCTGGCTAAGTCCTGTATATTTGTTTAGATACATACACTGTCGTAGTATCTGAGTATGCCTCAGGAGTACATTAAACGTACCAAATCTGCAAAAAGTGGTTTAGTCTTTCCTTGCCAGCCTCATGCTATTTTAAGTGAATGTTGCACTGCATTTTTGCCAGCAAGCAGAGGTATGTATGTATTCAAAAGTTATTGTAGATTTTAGTTAATATTAGTGATTTTCATTCTATAGTTGTGAGCTACCCTTCCCATAAAACTCTGACTTGGATGGCTTTGCTGCATGGTAGCAGTGGATTTGTCTGCTATCCTTATTTCAGTAAATCATCTAATCATAGAATACTAGGTTGGAAGGGACCTCAAGGACCATCTGATCTAACCTTAATCTCTTTTTAAATATCTATGAACCAAGCCTTTAAGTCCTAAAAAGTAAATACTGAAATGTTGAATTTGGGCACACTTTAAATATTTCATGAAGAATGTCTTTTGTAGCTGATGACAAACTGCCAAATCCTGCTCTTATTAAAAGCTTTCTTTGGCTGCCTGGCTATATTGTTTGTATACAGCTCAACTGTAGAGACAGTGATTTTTGTTTTGCTGTATGTGGTAGTAACTGAGTAGCTATATGGTAAAAACATAATTTTGTTAGAAAGGAATGGTCCCAGTTTGTTTCCTAAAAATGGCGTGTAGATGTGGCCAAGCACTGTTTTTTCTTGAAGGTACTGCCTATGTGCTGGAAGTCATTAATTTTTCTTGTTTTTCATCTGACCAATGAATTTATAATTTTTTTTCTGTGTACACATGTACTTAAGTTTTTAACTCTTTGGTCTGTTTGACTAGAAAGTACAGTGAAGTCTTGACTCTTATATGCTGTGGTAAATCAAATAATCTTGGAAAGGATATGAAATTAACTACTACAATGTGCTTGCTTTCGGTTGTACTTACTCAATTTCTACATTATTCCTGAAATTTCAGTCTAAAC
This sequence comes from Tyto alba, assembly GCF_018691265.1. Lineage (NCBI taxonomy): Eukaryota > Metazoa > Chordata > Aves > Strigiformes > Tytonidae > Tyto > Tyto alba. The sequence goes on along the minus strand of NW_024881282.1, from coordinate 19,139,507 downwards.
TGCTTGATTTTTATGTGAGATACAATTTTAATACTTTAAGATAGCAAAGCTTTACTGTTTCATCATGTAGAAGACGACACCACCAGAATCTAGTTTGTCTACCTGCATTTTCATTTATCACCTCAGCCAATTGAAGGGGAGCTATTGGACACTTAAAAAAAAAAAATCAGTTTGGTTGTGAGTTAGTTTCTCTGTAGTTCTGTCCAGCATGCTCATTAGATAAAGCAGATTGGTATCTTGGGAATACAATAGGATTTTGTAGTACACATTCCTTGAGGAGCATACTGATTTAAAGTATACTATCAAGTTTTAATATGTTATATCAAACTAATTTTTCCCCTTTTTCTACTTAATTTTTTAAACTCAAAAAATAATCTGTAATTACAAATTCTTTTGAAAGGTAGTAAATACAAATACATTGGCTTTTATGAAGTAGTGACTGTGAATGTGTAACAATCTGCCTTGAGATAACTTGGCTCAAAAATGCAGAAGTAATCTGAAGGAAGATTCTTAAGTGAAAAATGAACCCCCTTAAGCCTTTTAAAGGGAGAATATGTGTTGAGGTTAGGTGTTCAGTAAATGAGTGGTATGCTCTGATGGCATAAAGCTCATTTAAAGCATGTCGTGGAAACTAGTTTTTTTGCATACTTTTTAATATATAATTTTTTATATAACAAGTTGGGTCATAATTATTCCCTTCTCCATGAAGTACTGAAATGGCAGAGAAGGCTGGGTAGCAGTTGATGGGATCAGTTTACATTGGACCACAAATGTGAATGGATTTTCAGTCCCATTCCTGAGACATGAAATGATGCATATCCATAGGTTGTTTTACAGAGACTACATCCAGCATTTCTTGTTAAGTTTGTCCGTGGGGCCAAGACTAGGGGACTTGAGAGAGCACATATTTCAAATGCAATTTAATTGTCTTCTCAGGAGCCCTGGGTTTATTAATCTGGGCGCTGTGCTGTCATCAAGAAGCAGAACCATCTTGGGATTTGGTGCTTTCCTTGGGCTGTTGGCTCACTTCTAGCATGAGGAAATACCAGTTCAAACTTCCCTGATTCTTGATTAGTGAGGAGGGTGGGAGCGTGGCTGATGGAAAATACAAAGGTTGGGCATTACTTCTTTAGATGGCTGGCTGTGCAGTGCTAGTTTAGTGGCAAACATTGGACTGTGTTATCCTAAAAGCATTTGATTTCTTAAAAATCCATTTAATGAAATGTGAGAACATAGTAACGATAGAAGGGTGGACTGAAAACTTGCAATACTTAATGTCAGGTATAGTTTTTCCCATTGGATTGGCTTTTTGTTGCCTTTTGGGATATACTGTAAAATAGTCTTAGTAGGTCATCTCACCAATTTGGCATTTGCTGTTATGAAGAAATCTACATTATTAATAGTTTTGGGGGTTTCCCCATAAAATATTTTTTAAATCATAGCTGTAGGTGTTTCGGGTTTGTTTTCACAGTAATCCATGAAATACTGAAGTTTATGAAAATTATGTTTTCTGTGTCTAAAACGTAAGTTGTAGAATAGAGGAACATTAAATTTTCATGAAAACAATACTTTTGACGATTTTAAATGCATGGAAACAAGCACTCAATGTATTAATTTTCAGTGGGATAGATTTAATAGGTCTTTTCCATCTTGAACTTCCTTAAGCTACTATGAAAATTAATGTAATTGAAATTTGGAGGTATTCAGAGTAATGACCTCAGCCTGACTTCTGAAAGCAGTAAGAGATGGATTTCTTCAGAAAAGCAGTTTAGAACAGAAACCATTTTTTCCTAATTTTGAGGAACTATTCAGAAAAGTTAAAAGTTCAGAGATAAGCATAGCATATTTATAGGTAAAACTGTTTCCATATAATGAACATTTTATACCCAAATCACATGAAAAGAAAAAAATATTTGTACATGTGGGTAAAAACTTACTGATTTGAATGTGAACCCTTGATAGAGGACAAAATGCTCATAGTAAGAGGTATGGGGTTCAAGAGGAACTTAACTTACTGCATACACGTGTTGATACGGTTTTTCTATTTGCTTTGGTAAATTTTTTTTCTAGAGCATCTATTGTTCCTAGTTTTACTAGTGTGCCTTTGTATCTTAATTTCTGCAGAGTAAAGCGTAGCTGTATAATTTGATTGAATTCATATGCTAACTGTATGCGGGACTTCAAGTGCTTGACTTGAAAGAAGCGCAGTGAGAATAAAGTTAATGTTTTTGCCTTTAATTTCTCTGTTTAAAAATTGCGTAGAACCTTGAACAGAAATAAGTGTGAAGGGTCCTGTATGTAAACTGAAAAAAAAATTGGGGGGAGGGAATAAAGTAACATAATAAAAGTGGGGGAAATGTGATTTAATTTTATATCTATGAGAGTCACAAAAATAACTTTAAAGCTTGTTATACATGAAAACCACCAGCTAACTAATTTTTAATGGAAAAGATGAAAATACCAGTTACATTAATGGTTTGGATTTTTTAAACTTCAAGTTTAGTTTGTGCAGATGGCCAAGGAGTATCAGAAAAACTGAATTAGTGTTCTAAAAAATATTTAATATTCATGGGAATATAGGTTGGAGTCACTGCAGTTGGATATGTTTCTTTTATGTTGCTGTTAAAAAATTGTTCTGTAGGACATGATTTTTGTAGCTGAATACAGCAACTCTGTGCACTATACACACCTCATGTTGTAAGTATGAAACAGCTGATTTTAAGATTGTGAGCCTCTCATGAAACCAGTGAGAAACCAGTCATACGCCTATGTATCATAGCCAGAGAAGCACCAAACAGAAGATGGTGTAAAGGAAAAAAAATAGTGACTATTAGTAATTATGGCATTGGATTAAAATATTATCAGTGGGTTTTTTTGCCTTAATTTCACTGTAATCAATTTTTTATTTGTGCAAAAGGGAAAGTAATTTTATTCTTAGTGAATATTTGAATGAAAAAAACACACCTCCAAGAAAACCAGACAAACCCAGTGCCTAACCATCCCCAAGCAAAACAGGTTTTCCTGCTAAATACCCACATATACTTAAGCAAGTTGGAAGAGGAAATGTAATAAATCTAAAAAGATTTTAAAAACACAAGGATTTATTATAATTCTTTTTGCATCTGTTTGCTCTTGGTGTTTTGGGCATTTTAATGTGCTTATTTCTAAAAATCTCCATTACTGTTCATTGTTTACTGTAAAAGGATTTATTCTGCAGTGCTGTTACTAAGCGTTACATATTTTTATCTAGTGTAAAATTGCAGGAGAAACCCCTGCACAAATGAGCTATTGCAGTACTGCAGAATGCAGTCTTCAAACTGCCAGCTGGAAGTGGTCTTTCAAGCTGCTTACAGATGTTTAAAATATTTGTATGCTAATGGGAAGTTTGAAATCATTATGTGCATATTTGAAATAATGAGTGCATGCATTGCTGTAGATACGAATAGCCCTTTGCCCTCCTTGCTGCTTGGTTCTGCTTCTTGCCTGCTTTGTGCCACCATTGCATCTCTGTGCCCATGCAGTGAGCAGGGTAAAAGCAGCCCAGGGAAAATTAGCGAGTCTGCTTGGTTCAGTGTGGAAGGAAAGAACAGCAAGGAGTGGGCAGTAGAGCAATAGTCTTCCAAACAGCGTGGACATAGGTTAGTTTGTGCTGTATCTGCATGCCACATAGAGAACGTAGTTTTATATAGGTTCTCATTAAGTGGGTTTGGATGACTTTTCAGTAATTCTAAGACATATATATTTCAGGATTAACATATTAAGGCAAGAAACATGCGAAGGGCTTCAGATGTCTGAATAGTACAGTTATGTTTTATGTTCTTAGTGTTAGTCGGCCCAAGAGGGCAGGTATTTGAAGTAACAAAGAAAAAAAGGTACCTAAAATGTTGAGCCAAATTATGTGTGAGCTTGATCTGTCTGTTCACTTTCAGCAGTTGCCAAGAAGGTTACATGCAAGCCAATAAAATACGGAAAATAGTGTTCTTCATGATTTCTCCAGGAAGGATGGTATACACAGTTGCTTTAGAGAAACAAGACTATTCACGTGTACTTTTTCTTGGAAGAAAATATGTAAACTGCAGTTACAAAGATGGGAAATACTGTCTTCTAAAATGCTAATGTTCTTCATTCTTTGATACAATAGCACTGTATTGTTCCATGTATTATGTTCCACTTTTAAGGGACAGAGCATGTGAAAGGTAAGCTGCAGCTCCAGTTTTAATCAACTGCAAAAGCCTTTTCCAGAAGGCACAGGAGGAGAACTTTAATATTGAAACACTAGTTCATCTTCAGCTTTGTTCCAGTGTGGAACATCTTGATTCTAGAACTTCCAGCATTGTATCAGTAGCAGTTCTGCATCTGATGTTTTCAGAACCAGAGCTGTGCCAAATAATACAAATAAAGTTTCTGCCTTAGTGTGTGAAGAATACAGTTACTACATTTCAAAAACTGAATTTTCAGAGTTTTGAAAGTAGTAGTATGAGATAATAATGTTTGGAATTAGTGGTTGAAAAGTGAAAATTACATCAACTTGGCAGTGGGGATGGCTATGCTTTTTAGAACCATTTTTGGTATATGTCCCGGTGTTGTTGCCATGTTATGCTTTGTGTAGTTTTTGTAATATCACTTAATGCATGTTCAGCATAATTCCTGCATCACAGTTGTGTACAGTTTCATATCTTATTCACACTGTTGATTGCAAATGTCTGTAGGATGGGGGTACTAGAGCATTTGTTTAGTATTATGTAACTTGTTTAGGAGGGTTTTTCATTGCTAAACTTGCTTTCTGTTTTGTGTTCACTCTGCATGTTTTGTGCAAAGTATTGTTTTTCTATTGCATATGGGGAAAAAGTAGCAAGTCATGAAAATGTGTTTATTAGGAAAGTAAATGGAAGTCCTGGATGCCTCTTACTGCTTCTAAAATGACAGCTGGCTCGGGAGAATAAAATCACTTGGTATGCTTTCATGCATGATTACATCTAGATCTTTTCCTGCTTACGGGCCACTTCACAGATAATCTAGTTTTAATCACAAGCATGTGTACAAGTACAAGACAGTAAATAAATCACAAATTACTTGATGTTTGCTCCGAGTAGTACTGTAACTCCCCGAGTTGTATTAAACACACACACAAAAGAAGAATTAGTTTGAGTTACATCATTTTTAAAGTGAAATTTTAAAAACTTTATTGAGTGAGAGTAAGCCAGTCAACTAGGAGATGGGAAAAGTACAAATCTGTGGAGAAATGCTCTCATTTTTACTTGCATTATGGTACTGGACATGCATTTGTATTACTCCTTTTAAATTAGAACCATTGTGCAAAACTGTTTGTTATAAAGACGTAACAAGAAATACAATTTGTCTTATTTTACCCAGTTACAAGTATTAATTCATTGTTAGTGTCTTGACTAATAATATTAATGGTTAATTAAGCACATGCACTTTACTGGAGTTGATGGCATGTAATATGAGTATCAGAAATAGGATAGTTCAAGTGATGGTAGTTACCAAAAACTAATTATATGTTGTGCCTTTAAACCTAATTGGATAAAATCTGATCTTGAGCATTATTCTTACTACCTTTCAATTCTTTCATATATCTTTTTCTTCTTCCAGTTAACCATAAACATGAATTTCTCAGGCATCTGATATATTTGGGAAATAAATACTGATTTTCAAACTCTTTGCCCGGAACCTTGATACTACATTTGCATTTCTGCTTTATTGCTGCAGTAGTTACAGAAATACTCAAAAGGCTTTCAAGTGTTCCTCTAGATTTTTGGGGGAGAGTACAGGATTGATTGTTGTATGTTGTATAATTCTTGAGGCCTCAGGTGGGAGAAGTGGTAATGTAGAATGTTCTTCATATTATTGTAAAAAAAAACCCCCACAATTAAATTGTTTAAAAATCTGTTATCTTCAAAACTGCCCAGTGTCAAGGAAGCTGAATGGTGTATCTTTAAAGAAGGTGAGGAAACTTTCTTTTACTAGATGTCTTATGTATTTACGAAGTATTTGAGCTCTAAATCTTTCACTGGTCTGACACTGAGGACATTGTGACTCAAGCCTAACCTTCCATTAATATTATGCTGAAAATTCTGCGAGCTGCTGCAAAGCTTTAGAAGGTATGCGAGGATGTAATGTGACATACTGCCTATAGGATTGAGCCAAGTCATTCATCTTTTGAAGGTTGTCACTGGCCTGCTCTGGGTATCCTTACCCATTCCGTTTAGGACTTTTTCTATTCTGTATTCCAGATTTTCTTTTATTGTAAAAGGCTTTAAATTTTCCTGATGATGTGGGAGGTACGAGCTGTATAAAACTTTATTTGAGGGTTGTAATACTAAATTTGATGGAAATGGGTTAAAGGAAAGAATCAGATGTCAGATGCACAGTAAAACTAGTTCTTGATATGATTTAGTGAGTCATTACATACCTCCCCACATTTATTTTGATAGTATATGAATATCACGTATGTATTCTTAACCTGTTGTGTTGTTAAAAAGGATCTGTGGCTCTTCCCAGGGGTGTGGGGGAAGAAGATTTCGTTCTGGATTAACCTAATTGTAAAGTTCCTCTTTTTTGTAAATCAACTCACAATAATTAAGTGACAGAATACATGAGAACTTAAAACAGACACCCTTTCTTGACTAATATGGATATTAATATGGATAAACAAAAGTAGATGAGTGCGCTTTATGGATTTACAGATGGAGGAGATAGTTACGTGGAAAAGCATGAAGATGTGGTTTGATACCTTTCAGTTTGTTTCTCTAAAAATTTGGAAGCTACCATAGAATTAAAAACTCCAAATATGACTCTTGATAAACTTATCTAAAATTCTTAAATGTTTCAGAGTTCTGCTATAAATGAAACTAGTTCAATGTAAACATGTAAATAAAATACATGCTTTAATGGACAAAATCTGTCTGAAAGCCTGTGTTTCATTAAGTTATGGAGAAGAGTAATGTTATTGGGGAGTTGGTTGTATTTTCTCATATTTTTTTCTCATGTTTTTGTCTACATAAAGGAGCAGAGGTGAAGCTTTATTAATAACATAGAGGAAAGGCTAAATATACAGGACAGAATTGTGCTGGGAAAGGACTGAAGTTCAAATATGTGTAATTTAATGTGACAATGCTTCCTACAGAGGACTTCTGATATGAGTTCAGAGAGCTCCTGCTTGAGAAGAAAAGCTGCCTAAATCTGGTCCTGCTCTTACTGCAGGAAAATGTCATCTTTGCATTGATGGTGACAAAAGAAGGATAGGACCTTCAACTTTATGAACAGGATTTAAGTTTGACGAACATGATTATTTTGCCACAGTGATAAATCTGAGTAGTTGGACAGTCGGCACCTGAGGTAGCTTGTCTGCTGGTTGGATACATGTACAGCTACGTGACTGTCATAGCCTGCCCAGGACTTCGACTATGGTAGTACCTTTGGTTGTTTCAGCAGTGGCTTCGCCTGTCTCAGACAATGAAGTTCCTTTATGGCTACAAGGATGCTTTTCGGAGTCTTCATCTCTTCTGCTTAGCAAATTTCCATTGCACAGTGGCAGCTACTGCAGTTGGGGGTTGAAGGTAGTGTAGTCATGGAGCACTTAAATCAGCATTTGCTCTTTGCCAGCTGCAGTCTTCTTAGTTTATATCTTTTCATTCATTGCAGTGTGCTTCCAGATGTTATCTTCCATGAATTATAAATGTGGTATTCTCAAGGAAGTATTGATCTGCACAAGCTTGAGTAGAGACTCAAGAAATATTATATACTAATTTTCAAAAAATACAAATCAGTTATACTTGTACCGTCAGTGACACAAATCTTTTGATAATTCAAGATGTGTTACAGAAAATGACTCTGTTGGATGATTATTTCAGTCCGATTCCCTGATTTTATAATAAAGATGCTAAGACGTGCTTTTACCTCCAGGTGCTGAGGTTCTTCTTCAAACTGCTCAGGTATCCACAATTATTTTAGTTTACACAGTGTGGTGTAAACTAGAATCACTCAAAATTTATGCATAAATATACCCTCTCAGAGCATACTCAGCGATCAGATGCTGATCATATGTGAGATTTTGCAGAGCTCAGAATGAAAGTTGAACAGAATTGGTTGTTAAATACGATGGAAATAAGTTATGAAAAGGCAAGAACAAGGTTGAGCAGAATAGGAGAGCAAACTGTGAGCTCTTTGAAGATGGTCTGTGAAGAGTAGCGGAAAATTCTGATAACAGGTAAATGTTCTGTTAACCTTTAAAATACATTGATGCATCAGTAGTTAGAACTCAGGTTTGAAATCTAGACTTTGTTGGAGAAGCTGCTGCTTGCTTATGTGGAGGTTTTTTTTTTTTCCAACACAGCAAATAATGTTTGCAGTGTGTTAGAATTGATGTTTTTTTTCCGGTGTACATCAAAAGACACAAACAGGTAACTGAAGTAACAACATTTATGTTTTGGTCTGTGTTCATAGCCATTTTCTCATTAATGTCTTGGTATTTACAAATTTGTCACCTGACATGATAACTTATTTTTAAACGTATATTTTTAATGTGAGTTACACTATGAGCTTGCATCTCAAAATCTGAATGAACGATGATGAAAAATAGTGCCAACAGCCAGTCATGATTCAAAATATTTGTCTTGCATATGATGCCAACAAACTGCCTTTGTATGTAAGATGAAAAAGAAAAGGAAGTTCCCTATTTCTTACCATATGGTCTTGGCTTAGTTCTCTGCAAAAGTGGTTTCATCATTAAGGCCTTCTGTACTTTGTTCTCAAATGAAGAAAGTTATAGTCAATTGGAGTGACTTTTCAGGGGGGTAGATGGTGGAAGGGTTCATTTTAATAGTATTCATAGCATACACTGCCTGATAGTTACATCTGTTGTTCAGACTTGAAATTATTCCTGGTATTGTGCTTTTCACTCGTCTTCATTACATGTTAGCAGGTGCTTCCTTAGCTCTACCTATATGAGAGCTGAGGCTTAATTCTTTTTTGTTTGGTTGGTTTTGAAATGCTTGATATTTGCTTAGAAAGCTATTTCACTTGGGGTTGGAAAAATACCTTACAGGTGGTAGCCACTTCTACTAAAATAAGGACAGTAAAATGCCACTAGGAAGTTGAGGTAAATCTCAATGCAGCATCAGCAATATGTCCAGCTGTGCAAGTAAAGGACAAAAAGCCAAGTTTGAGTCCCAGAAAAGGAAGCTTGTACAGCAGTAGCAAGCAGAGAATCTCTGCTCTTCAGTTTTATGTGGTTGAGTTCCCTGCATATCCTGCCATAGAAATGTTCACAGGTGCCTTGTAGAATTTTTAGCCCAGGTCTGAATAGTAATTTGCTTAGACTGGGCAAGTACAGGCTTAGTTTGTTGCAAGGACTAGTTATGTCATATTGAAGCAGATCTGTAAATACCTTCCTCTCTACAAAACAAGTTTTCTTGTGAAATGGTACCTTTAAACAACATTCCTTTGTGTTTTGTTTTTGTTTTTGTTTTTTTCATAAGCAGGTAAGTCTTCATGTTGGTAGACCAATATGTGATAGAGCATTTGCAGGGTACCCTTCAATTTATCAATGCTATTCTGTTGTCTTTGTCTTGAAATACACATTTAATATCCTGTGTATATCAAATCCAATGTAATATTTTTTTTTTCTACTAAATACGGCTTTATTATGGTGGAATGTAGAAGTTGGTGTTCTGTATTTGTCATGAAGTAATCGGAGATAAAAATCGTCACCCAGCAGAATCAGCACAGGAAGGAAATTACTTAATTGCACAATGCGTTACCAAATCTTTTGACAGGACCAGAGGCAGTGAGCACAAACTGAAACACAGGCTGTGAACATCAGGAGACCCTTTTCAGTGTGAGGGTGACTGGGCACTGGCACAGATGGATCGGGGAGGTGGTGGAGTCTCCATCCTTGGAGATCAAAAGCTGTGGCTCTAGGTGCCCCTGCCTGAGCAGGGGGGTTGGGCCCGATGGTCTCTAGAGGTCCCTTTCAATAATAACCCTCCTGTGATTTTTGTCTTCTGAATAAAGCTTTGACTTTACTGAACTTTATATGAATTGACATTAAAACTCAGTTACATACTTAAGTATTTGAATACTTCCTTACTAGGTTCCGTTTCAATATAGATGTATGTATTGCTTAGTATTGTTAAATTTTACCTTTTCAAAAGAAGCTCTTCAGAGATGAAAGCTCTTTGAGTGAATCTTAAGTTGTTGCTCTTTATAAGGACTGTGCGACTACAGTTTGCCCCTCCCTTTCCCCTGGCACAGTCTCACGGCTTCAGAGACTTTAGCCCCACAAAGATACTCAATTCTGCTGTCATTATTTTGGAAGAGGAGTTTAGGACACTGGCCTAACTTTGCACCTGCTGCAAACATAACAGGTAAGGAATCCTACCGGAGGGAATGGGGAGTGTTATGTAAAGTTGTGTAAAGCAGCATTGCTAACACTTCAGAAGTGCATGTGCTGTGTTTCAGTGAGTTTCACAATTCCTTATGAATGCTGTTTTTTTAAGAATTGGAGAAGCTGGATTATGAACAGTCTAGGAGGTTTTCCTTGAAACTTCGTTCCCCACCATATTTTTGGAAGATTCAAAATAACCTCCAACTAGTGAGGTCATCACATCTCAACTATATATTAAGTAGTTCTTTAAAAGTTTCTGCTGATTTTTATGTGGTCTTGAAATGATGAAAAAACTGTCTCTTAGTGTTTACCTATACACATTTTTGCTACAAAGAATTATTTTGAAGTCAAATAAATTGATACTAATAAAACTATGCCTATTTAAATGTGTCTAAAGTTTTCTTAGGGTTTCTCTTATCTCGTTGTATAAATGTAAACTTGTTTGCACAGTGTGTAGCACAATGATATCCTGACTTCTATTAAAGTAGGAGAGCAGTACTGATACTACTTAATTCTATGTTAGCAGTGCTGGTTTAACTGTATCTCATTTGCAGCAGACTTCAAAATTTACTTCAAACAAGCCATAAGTTTCTGTGATAGATGAACTCAGAACTTCTAGAACCTGACATAAAACAAGCTAATGAAATTCTAACTGTAGCTTCCAATGCTGAGTCATGAAACAGTTTCAGATGCTTTTTAACTGTCAGGCTTCTTAAGTTTTCTTTGTTAATTGGTGAAGTCACATCTATACGTCATTATTTCTAGGTGAAAGAGATGATAAGAAAGGTTATTCCCTGCATCAGTTTTATACTTAGCTGTTAGGATAAGGTAAAGTATCACAAATGCTCAGGAACTTTGCATCTGTGTAACAGGGCACGTGAGTTCAGAATGGAGAAAATGATACTTTTGGATGTTTTTCCAAGCTGTTCAGCATGAACACAGTCATTGAAAGTCGAAATCTGAACATCTGAAGATATTTCTGCTGTATCAGTGACAACATACATAGAACGGATAATAATGAGAGTCACTGATCAGCCAGCTATTCTGGTGCTGCAGACTCCTCAACTTGACATTGGAATATAGGGGAGGGGGCCGTATTAAAAAATATGGGCTTGAGTTGCTGTTTCATATAGGATTATTTTAATGACTTTATATGCCTCAGAGTTCACAAAATTTTGCAAAAATAAAATGTATATATTCATATATAATGTAGGTCTAAAAATATAACCTTTTAATTATATTGTGTAAAGCCTGCGTGGTGTTGAAAAGTTAGACTTCATTCCCTTCTGCTAATCAAATCCAAATTTGTTTGAAATTGTAGGAATCATCTTTTTTACAAAAAAAATGGATCCTCCTTTTGTATTAAATGCATGATCTTACATCTCGGAACATGATGACTCATCAATGAACAATTGTTATTAAATTTAGAAAGTACTTATAAATTTCAATGTCTTCAAATTCAGATCTTGCTTAAGCTGCACAGATGAAATCTTTGTCCATTCTGTTTAAATATTTTCAGATATGCTCATCATTCCCCAAATACTGAATAAATAGTTTAACTGCTGTATGAGTGAAGTTTTGCAGTCCAGACAAAACAGAAGAACATATGTTCCTTGATCATAGTATTGTCACTGGTATGGGTTTATTACCAAGCAGCTAGTAACTGCTGTTTTTACTTTCTTGAGATCTGGTTACAGAAGAGGAATATTACTACATTCACATTCCTCATTCTGTTTAAGGTGCTAACTTATAAATCGGCAGTTTTGAAATAGATGTAAAATGCTTTTAATAGTCTTGTCAAGGACATTGAATGCCTTGCTAGCTCAGTTCAAGTAGTATTTGCCCTTTTGTTTCTAGGAACTTAATTTTTCTTTTGAGCCTTAATTTGGTAATGTTAACTTTTTTCCCTTAAATACTTGCTTGTAGCTGTCTGAAAGTATGTATTCTTAAGGAGAGAATTTGGGGAATGTAAGATTGGGAAAGGTTATGTAGCATTTTCTCTCCTGTAATCACTGGCAGCCGTGCAGTGATGCCCAGGTGACAATTGATTTACTCTGATGGTTTTATTGTTGCACATGTGTGCTTTTGTGCTCAGCAGGGGCTACTCAGGATTAAGGTGAGCAGGTTTGGTCAAATGACTAAAAATGAAGAGAAGAATGGGGAGGAAAAGACTTCTTGACCATTTAAAGATGTCTAGCACTGTATCTTCTGTTAGTACATCAGCAGCCAACACTGTTATCTGTTACCTTTTGATAGGTAAACCTGAACAAATGCAAACATGAACACAGCTCTGCGGATCATCTTGGGTTCCCTTTGGAAACCCCAAATCAGTGGCCACAAGGGATTGTGTGTTTTCCTGAGAACAGCTCGGCATTGGAGTCCTTCCTGTGTGTGATGGATAGTGGCTCTGCTACTCTCAAAATGATACCTGTGCCTGCTGGTGCAAAATGTCATATGGCTCACTTCAGTGGAAGTCAAAATTTACCCATGCTGCTATTCTCTGTTGCTAGGTAATTTTTAAAGTAGACATAAAATAAAGGGAGAAATATAAGGGGGAAGCTCTTTGTTACAGTAGCCACCAAAAATTCTGTTAATTACAAAAAAAAAAAAAAAAAAAAACCCACAACAAAAAAACAAAACAAAACAAAACAAAACAAAACAGACAAAAAAAACAAACCAGCAACCTGTTCTGTCAGTCACGTCAGTGAAGCAGCATAGCATCGGTGTGCAAGGTAAACATAAAAGGTCCGTCTGTTGTAGGGTGTGATGGCTGTTGGTGCTTGGTCTGCTGCCGTGGCAGCCTGGAGCTTGTCTCGCATAGCAATTCTGTGTTGGAAAGACAGCAGTGGAGAGTACTCTGTTATGCTGCGTATGTGTTACTTGAGAGAAGTTGTACTGAAGAGCTGGTTTTCAATTTTCCTCGATAATAGCAAAATGTATGCACAGTATTGCTTAGTTTGTGTATGATGCATCTGCTCTCTTCAGAAATAGGCATGTTTATCACGCTGTTAGCCTTTTAGAATATTTCAGATTCATTTTGCTTGGCACCATACCCACTTTGAGCTTTAAAAGAAAAGCTTTATCATACGAATGAAGATGATTCAGAGTCTGTTACTTTGAAAATAACAATTTGCTGTATTCCTGTTCACTCTTACAAATCCCCTTTTTCAGCACTAGCTGCTAGGATATGTTCAGGTCTAACAAAGTAATTGCTGTTAATCATAAACAGTAGGGTTTACATAGGATAGAGAGGTTGGAATGATCTTAATTTCTTGTAGAGAGAGAATCATGAAGAAGTAGTGCAGAACCAGAGACATATTCGTAAAAACACAACAAAAAACCACAAACCCAACAAACAAACCAAAAGACCCCTACCAACCAGAGGCACTATCATCACTTTGTAAGTATTTGAGTTCTGGTAAATGATTAATTTGTAACTCTACCATGTGGTCTTACTGGCTGGGTTTAAGGATTGTCTTCAAAAACATAGCAGTTTTACTTGGCTACAATTTTGTCACTAGTATCTAGGAGTTGTCAAGAATCTGGCTCACTGCTTTCTCTTCAGGAAATCTGGGTGGCAGGAGAAGGTAGTAATACACATTGGCTGATACAGAAACTAGAAAAACCATGTTAGGCCTTTGGAGGTCTTAGCCTTGCTGTTTGTAGATAGGGGGGAAAAAAAGGAGGAAAAGCCTGATTTGGGGTTTTTTCATAATATTAAAATACAGACTGGAAGACATGCAGTTTGTGTAATTGTAGCTTCCCTTTAAGATGGGTACACATTTATCCATAGCTGGATTAGTTTCACCATGTGGAGGTAATGTCCCAGGACATTAATATTTGTGCAGATGAGGATTCCAGCCTGGTCCCTGTGGCTGGCAGTCATTGCTTGTGGCCGTTACTGCATTTGACCTGCCGAATGATTTAATACTAGCACCTGCAAAATTATCGCTCTAGTTTTAAAGGGTTATGTGCTCTGTCATATCTGCTTTAGGAAGAAAGTATCCATGTTGCTGAATGTCTGTGTTATGGAATAGATAACAGAACTTTTGAAACTTGATATACAGCAAGCTGCACCATGGGGGGGAAAAGATGAGAAGGAAGCAAATGGGAGAATTGATGAATTAACAGCACTTTTAATAGGACTCAGACATTAAATTATGCCAACTTTGAAACTCTATTTTTTTCTCAGCTGCTAGCCTCAGCCTTTTTTTCAGATGTATCTGATAAGGTAAATGTTACTGTTAGTGTAAATGTGGTTGTGTGTTGTAATTTTCCTGTGTGTCACTTCTGAGTTGCTTTTTGAGGCTGTTCCTGAAGTGAAGCTAGCCTGAAAGGTGCAACCGTTGTGTGGATTTCCAAAGTAATTCTTTCTGTAACAAACACTTCACAGGCTGTGCTAAGTTTTCTGATCATCAGGGGGGACCTCGGGGTGTTGGTAAATTGTTTTAAGTAGTCTTTATCAGAGAACATACAGAGTTGTTCATCCTCTTGCACTGGTGTAATCGGGGGCTTTCCAGGCAGTCTTCCTCCCTGCAGAGATTTCTTTAGGGCTCCTTGGCTCTGCAACATGTTTGTATGTCTGCTTCCCCAGCCCGAGTAATGGATTCTGTTAAACCTATCAAATATTACAGTACTCACGTTATTTTAGATCAGAGGGTTTTGTGGAGAAGAGGTGATTTTAATTTGGGGCAGGGGAGGAGGGAGTGTGTGCGCATGGATGAGAGCAGTTTTGAAGCCTGAATGGCTGGGGCAGGGAGCTGTTGAATTTTAAATAGTTTGGATCATTATTTTGCATGTGGACTCTGGAAGATGACACGCAGTTCAAGATGGATACCCTTATTAACATTTTCAGTTATTACCTAGGCCTTTTTGAATGTCCTTACAACAATTTCAATTATTAATAAATATAATAGGAATAAAATTATACTCTGACTTGCCATCTGTGCTTCCAACTAACTGCAAATGCAAGCAGATCTATTGCAGAAGTTTTAAAATTACAAGTCTTACACTCTTGCATCAATTTCTAATGCTTTTAGTATTAAAATGTATTTTAATGAGACTTGTATGCAGTTCTGTTCTGAGATGTTGTTATAAAGCAGGACAAAGTTTTAGTCCAGTCATATTATTTTCATATATAGCTTTGCCCCTTTTGAGTATCTGTTAAGTGTCTGTACCACAGCAGGCTGCAGAACGGGGAGGAAGCAATCTGTGCTTCCCAGTGAGAGCAGTCGGTTCTCAAGTTTCATTAATAACTGTGTTGTGTGCAGGGATCCTAATTATTGTAGTGGCAATAATAGGAGGAGGATTGAAATGCTGCTTTGTCCACATGCATTGGCAGGCCTAGAAGACAACAGTATTGTGTTTGATATGTTTGTTTTAAAAATCCTCCAAAGAAAAATGACCTGGGGCTCTTTGGAGCAGAACTGCTCTTAATCTATTCCAAGCAGAAGTATGAAAATCTCGGAATTTGTTAATGTTCTTGGAACAGCTGTTTTTTAACTGCTGAGGTTGTAAAATTAAAATCTTTAGAGAAATCTGTGTAGTAACAACTGAGTGGTAAGAATGGGTAGAGAATAAATGGATTTTTTTTCTGGTAATGTGAAGTTTTATTATGGTTTATTTCTCCATATTATACTTACGGGTATTTGAAAAGAAAAGCTACTGTATTGTCTAATTTGTTTGAAATGTCACAGTTATTTACTGTCTCTTTATTTTTTAGGTTACTATTAAAATCTTAAAATGCAGATGAAGACTGGCTTGTGCAGAATCCTTCTGCTGTTTTATGCATACAAAAGGAAATCCTAAACCAAGTTTTAGTATGAGGTATGTATTAGGATATTCAGTTTTATTTAGCAATTACTGAAATTAGGAGCCCTCTTTTTGTTCACATTTGCAATTTGATGTAGAGTAATTCTCCTTCTACACTTAAACTAATACTTGCTTTCATACAGTGTAATTCTTTGCATAATTTATCAGACGTTAATGTGTTTTTAAAGTACTGAAAGTATATGTACACAGCCTCTTGCAGACAGTTCAAGATCTGTCTAGCCATAATGTGTCTTACATCTAAAACCCATAGTGTCAAAAGAATATGATGCCAAGTCTGAGCTACTGGATGTTATTGATACCTTGCACTCAGAATCCCGTTTGTACAGTCAACATTGTAGTTTCTGATTCTGACCAGTCCTCGGGATTAGCCAGTCGGCTTCGGCCTGGAGGGCTGGTCCTGTGTGCTCTGTAAAACCTGGGGTTGAGTTCAGTTTGTGTACAAACAGGCATGTGGTGTCATCTGCCCTGGGTGTTGGAATCACCTCCGTGAGACTAACAGATAAGAAGGTTTTAAAGGGGTATTTATGCAGCTTGGTTTGGTAATTCTGATAGTTCTGAAATTCAAAAATACCACTTGCTTTTATAAAGTAAAAATTTTAATTTTAAACACTGATGGGATTTGACAGAGGTGTGCAAGTTCTGCTGATAAAGCAAGAAGGATTTGGGTTAGTTCTCTGTGTTTATTTGGCCTAGTAAATGTACTCAGAGCTGTCTCTCTAGTGGTGTTAAATAGAGAACTAGATATGTATAAAGAACAGGATATATTGAGCTATTTATTAATGACGTGAAATATGTCCCTCCCCATGGCAGGGGGCTTGAACTAGATGATCTTCAAAGGTCCCATCCAAACCAAACCATTCTGTGATTCTATAGTAGTAGTGTATATGATTTATTGCTAATTAGAGGGGGGTCCCTTTACTGATTTCTAAGTCAGCTGGTAAATTAAGTGTGGGAAGTAAGCAGTAAAACCTCAGAGTTGCATGGGAAGTATAAATGTGATGGGGTCCTTTTTCATTCTGTAAAAAGCATAGGAACGGCAACATGAGAGAAGTCTTTCTGCAGTCATACATCTCACACTGTACTGTGAGTTGTAACTAATACTGAAAAACTGCCCTCGTGGTATTTGATTCCCAAGACTGAAATAGTTCAAAATTTCTACTCAAGACAGGCAGAATCCTATTACACTCTCCACAGAAACTATCTACTTTTTTCCTACCTTTTACTTCCAATCTGCTATGCATTATTGTTCCAACCCCTGCTCAAAGCAGGATGTCGGGTACAGCAGGTTGCCCTGAACTGTATTCATTTGGGTTTGGTCTCCAAGAAATGGAGACTCCACAACCTCTCTGGGCATCTGTACCAGTGTTTGGTCACCCTCACAGTAAAAGTTCCCTCGTGTTCACAGGGAACCTCCCGTGTACCAGTTTGTGCCCATTGCCTCTGGTCCTGTCACTGGGCACCACTGGGAAAACTCTGCCATCCTTATACCCTCTCATTAGATGTTTATAAATATTTATAAGATTTTGCCCTGCCTCCTCCAGGCTGAACAGTCCCAGCACCTTCAGCCTTTTAGAACATGAAAGATGCCCCAGTCCCTCAGTTGTCTTCCATTCACCGAACCTCGATCCAGTATGTCCATGTCTCTTGTACTGAGGAGCACAGCACAGGACACAACGCCCCAGATGTCTCACCAGTGCTGAGTAGAGGGGAAAGATCACCTCTGCTGGCAACTTTCTGTGTAGTGCACTGCAGGATGCCCTTGGCCTTCTTTGTGGCCAGGTCACATTCTTTGCTCGTGATGGTTCTTGGACTTGGTATTTAGCAGGACCCTTGGGTTTTACCTCTAGAGCTGCTTTCCATCCAGTTGGCCTCCAGCCTGTCTTGGTGCCTGGGATCATTCCTCCCCAAGTGCACGATTTGGCATTTCCCTCTGCTGAACTTGGTGAGATCCTTTGGGCCCATTTCTCCAGCCTGTCAAGGCCCCTCTGGCGTATCAGCCGCTCTCAGCTTTGTCTCACCTGCAGACTTGCTGAGGATGTGCTCTGTCCCATCAACCAGGTCATAAATACAACGTTGAAAAGGACTGGCCTCAGTACTGAGGTACCCTGCTACTTACAGGCCTCCACCTGGGCTTTGTGCTGTTGATCACAACCTTCTGGGCGCGGGTGTTCAGCCAGTTTTCAGTCTGCCTCACTGTCCACTTACCAAGCCTGTGCTTCATCTGTTTGTCCATGAAGGTATTATGGCAGACTGTCAAAAGCCTTCTGAGGTGAAGGCAGGCAATATCCAGTGCTCTCCCCATAGCCACTGAACTGATCAGCATAGCAGGCTGATAGGTTAGGATCCTTAAGGATTTGCAAATGACCCCTTTATAAATCCATGCTGATGACTCCCAGTTACCTACTTGGTCTGGAAATTGTCTCCAGCAGTAGCTGGGCCATCACCTTTGCAGGGCCTGGAGTTCCCTGGGTCCTTCTTGAAGATAGCAGTGACATTTGCTTTTGCCTTGTCCGCACACATCTCTCCCGGTTGCCATCCCCTTTGGGCACAGAGCGTGGCCTGCCAGTGCCAGCAGCCAGCTCCCTCGGCTGCCTCCCATCAGGCCCAACACACTTCACTTGTGTCCAGTTTAAGTGTTCCCTAACCTGGGCCCTGTTACCTATTTGATACTGGAGGGGGAAGGGAGGGGTAGGGAGCAGGGGCTCAGGAGATGGGAGAACTGATATGCACCTTGTTTCATGGTTTTGCTTTGCTTTTTACTAAGGAGTTCCCTGTTGCTCTCTAGTTGTAGTAAAATTGTAATAAAAAAATAATCACAACAATGATGTAGGATATAAAAATAACCACACAATAATGTGTAATGTACACCAGGCTATGGAAATAAGCAAGGTACAAGCATTTACTCACAAAATTAAAAAAGGACAATACAGTTAGAACTGTTTATCAGAACAGTAGTAACAGAAACACTCTTTTTCAAAGTTTGACCCAAAAGAGATTTTTTTTGTCCAGCTGACAATTTGTCTTGACCATGTAGCTGTTGGGAATTCAGTATTGCTTGTCCTTACGTATCAGACTGCCCCTGTGCAAAAGTCATTTGGGAGTCTCAGTGTTTGGCAGGTTTCCCAGGCACCTCAGAATTTTTCTGTCCTCAACTTAGTTTCCTTCCTGTGAAGGGAAGAGCGGATGGCCAAGGTTCCTTGGGGATACAAGTGTTTCTTTCACTGGCTAAGTAATGACTCCTTGTCTCAGTGGAGTGATAAAATCCTTTTTCTCTCTCTCCATTATTAATCTGTGTGTGTGCATGTCAGATTGCAGTGTGAACCTGGCTGACAAAGCCTAATGGCCTAATTAAATAGCATTAAAAATTGAGGGAAAATGGGGTAAAAATGTGAGTAAGTTGCATTGTATTTGGGGCAGAGTGTGCAACAGCACACTGTGAAAAAGCTGCAAAAGGCTGGGAGAGTGAGCCAAATTAGTCATGTTAAAAAAAAGTTACACCTGCTCAGTTTGATTCCAGGTAACTTCTTGGAAGGGCTGTCTGTGAAAGCGCTAGTGCTTCCCAGCTCTTTATCCAACTATATTTGCTAATGGATTGCTCTGTAGTTTGCCATTTGAGTCTTCTTGTTTGCTGTACTTTGATTACAAAAATACGTTTTCAAGGAAGTTATCACTTCAGCATCTCTTGTAACTCCTCAGCCTGAATCCTACTTATTTCCTGAAAATGTTCTCCGTTGCGTTAGGTTTTGGGGAATACTGCTGGTGGCTAGGTGCCCTCAGAACTGAGATGGCTTTCTGCTGTACCACGGTCATGTGCAAAAGTGGGAATTACAGGGACCACCAGGGGTGAGAGTATAATTGTGTTGTCACTCATTGGAGCACTTAGCTAACAGTGGTTGTGACTTTTGTGATGAATTTGTTCACTTTGTGTTCGGTTAGCAGCCTCTTTGTATTATTTGTGTGCATAACAAGCGGTTAGTTTTCTCTGTGTTCTTGGGTATAAGAATAATGCTGTTACCTAATAAAACAGTAATGAAGTCTGCAGCACCTCGCTTGAACAGTGGAGAGGGACGATTTGATCACTCTCAATTAAGCTGTATTCTTTCTGATTGTAACCAGGCCTGCCCTTGTGAGACCTGAGGCCATGGGGCCGTTTGAAACCATGGGGTGGGTCCCGCACCAGCACCCCAGACTGGGAAGGACACATCAGAAGAATCTGAAAATGGTGTCTGCTTGTGAGGTTCAAGATGCCTTTTCCTGTACGAGGAGACGAGTTACAGCTTTTATGATGTTACTGGCTTCAGCCTGCGGCAGAGAAGGTGATGCCCAGTGGTAAGCAAAGTTGAACATTTCGTAGTAAAGCTGATGTTGGCCAACTCTGATGTGTTTGACTGAAGTCTTGACTCCCTTTTTATCTAGACTGTACTGGAAGCAGATTTTCTTTCCAGAAATACTAGTGCTGGGAAATGGTGTTGATAAAAGGATTAAAGTTTGTATGCTACAACAGGAACCAGAGTAAATGATCTATTGAAAGACTGCTCCTTGGTTAAATGTTTGGTTTTGGACTAAAAGTCTTTAGAGCTAAATGAAATAAGAAAGTATTTTCAAGAAGAAAAATACGTGTCAAAAGTGGTTGGTTTTATATTTAAAGAAAAAACAATAGTGTGGATTGTATTTTAAGTTGCAGTAGAATTGTACCTAGTGAAAATGGTATGAGCCAGCAACAGCTGAACAGGACTGGAAGGAACTGTTAACTACTGGGGAGATTAAAGCTGCAGTAAGATTTCACTGTGCAGTTAAATCTGAATTGGAAGTTATGATAAAAATGCCTGCTCTCTTAAAGTAGCCCAATAAAAAGATGAAATGAATGAGTAATGAAAAATGAATTTTGATGCGATTTTTACATTGCATTGTAACACATCCAGGTTTTTTTCAGGGTTTCTGTGTCCATTATAAAACTGTTTTAAATTAATCAATGTTTATTTTCTATTTCCTTAAGTCAGCAAAGCGGTGAACATGAATGAAGGGCCTGATGGGAACCTGATGAAAAAAAAAAGGCAAATGCCAAGTCCTGTGGTGGGTACAGAATGAACCTGATGCAGCTGTGCAGCCTGGGCACACACCGGTGCTGAAGCTGCTTTGCAGAAGCCGATCTGGGAGTCTTGAGGGACAAGTGAAGAAGGAGGTGTCCAACCCCATTCCGGGCTCCATGGGAAGACCAGCGGCAAGAGACACAATTTTCCCTCCCTGTTTAGTGCTGCTGTGACCAGTTCTGGGGTCCTGAAGACAATGTGTATATGGGAACAAGTCTGGTGGAGGCCACCAAGATGATCAGGAGATGAAAGCGTAGGAGCTGTGGGGGTAGACAGCAGGGTTTGTTCAGTTTGGGAAAGATGAGGTAGGGGAGTAGGAAATTTTCTTCCTGCAGCTGCATAATGGAAAGGGGTAGAGAAGATGAAGCCAGACTCATCTTAGCAGTGCACAGTACTGAGGAAGTCCCATATAATTCTCAGTGTGTGTAAGTGTTGCATCGTACCGCTAATAAAAACAGTGCAAGCCAGTACTGTCTTGCTGTACTTAACTGGTCTCCCCACCCTGGGAGTTCCCTTTTGTTGCAGGAAGGGGGATGCAGGGGACCCAGGCTGGGGGCTTGTGTGGGGTGACGTTTGCTTGTGGGTTCACTTGTGGTTTGACATCCAGGAAAACAAGGGAAATCTCAAATGCTTTGGCATCTGTGAAAACACTTCCAGACAGGATCTCAGCCAGCTGGGTAAAGCCTTTTAAATAAATACGCACATAAGCAGAGCCTTCACAGGCTGGGGCTGTTACAGTTTGTGGAAGGGGTAGCAGCTTTTCCCCCGTAACAGGGATGACTGTGTTCAGTGTAAGATGTGCAACTGCTATAACAGGCCTCACTGGATTTTCTTCCCCAAATTCATATTCTCTCTACTTGGCTGTGGAGAGCCTGTACAAGTAACAGCTCCAGGGAACAAGACTTCTTGTCAGAAAGTGGAGGGTCGTGATAGAGATCGAGATGTCACCATGTGGGTAATTCTGTCTTCCAGCTCTGGATGAACACATCTGTGCTGCTGGCACATGCCTCAACAGTTGCAGTGAATCCCTGGGTATGGGGACGATGCCCTCAGCTCCCAGGCACATGGTTTGGGTTGTCTCAAAAGCAGAGCTGTGCCTGCTCTTGGTTTGAGGGGCGTGCACATGCAAGCAGTGAGGCAAGGGGAAGGTCTGACCCACCTACTCTAGATGAGTTCCTTATGATTCAAATCATGTAGGGAGAATTACAGAAATTCTTGAAGAAAGTTCAGTTGTAGCTTTCTGTCTGACAGTTGAGACTCTGCTGTGGAGAAAGGGTTGATATGAAATCAAAAAGAACAATCTTCTGCCTGGTCCTTTCCTCCTGCCTGCTGTACTTAACGTTTGAGATTTTTTTTTTTTAACAGACCCTTTTCTAACCTTAATTTTTACTGCTGCCTCAGTCCAGCTCAGATTTGTATTCATTGCTGTCTTTTATCTGCATTTAGTGTTTTTTTTTCCTCCTAACTCTGGTCTTTGTCTTTCATTCAACATTTTAACAGTTTCTAAATCTGCAAAATATTTCCCCCCTTTATGTGGGAGACAGAAAAGCTGAGGAATTCTGAAGTGCCAGGATTCAGTGATGGGCTTGCAGTGTGTGCCCCTGCTGCACCAGTAGCTTAGCAAAACACGGCCTTTAGAGCTCTCTTGCATTCGCAACAGGTGAGACTCCAGCAAAACTGAAAGTGCTGCTGTAGGAATGCATCTGCAGGGTCACCTCAGCTCCCATGCTCCTAGACTGCCACTGCTCTGAAAGACATGAAAAACAAAAAGATTTCACCCTGGCCCTTTTCCAGTATGTAGGGGAAGGCAGAGGGTGAGAACAGAACAGGAGCAGGTAGACAGGCACAAGGTTTCCAGGTGGCCCTGGGGCACCTGGAGCAATCCTACCTGGGGAAGGTGGCAGCTGTACTCTGCCACCTGTCTCTTCTGTGTACTGAAACAGCTTGCTTCCTTCCAGACTGATCAGAAAACACCTCATTTTGGAGGAAAAAAAAAAAAAAAAAAAAAAAAAAAAAAAGGGTGCAGAAAGCACAGAGGACCTGGGACAGGCAGCTGCATCACCCACCACCTCTCAGTATCTGTGAGAGAGGCCAGGAACCGATGATGCAGCAGTGAAAGATAATGAATCCAAGTCTTCAGAACATCCTGCCACTGCAGCTTAGGGGAACTGCACCTGCTTAGCTGTGCTGACAGAGGAGCAAGAAGAAACCGAGCAAGTAGTTCAAAGGTATTTCTCCACAGTGCCTAAAGAATTGGTTCTTATTGTAGCTACTTTCTCTTCATTTTTTGTCCACCAAAACCTTTTCCTTTGCAAATGGATAAAAACCATATGATAAAATCAGACCAAAACCAGCTTCAAACATCATTTCATATGCCTTTTATGCATCTTCAGTAAGGATTCTGAATTTGTATTGCCAACTAAAAGAGAAAGATGGCTGTAAAATCCATCCCTTAATAAAAGCATCATAAATCCATATTTTATTCCCATGTCCAGTAGACCTCCTCCCTCAAGGGAAAACACCACCGCCAAAATCAGCAGCCTTTGACAAACTACATGCTATGTCAACTCCTGGAGCATTAGCAGACATTTTTAGGTTAGACTGTACACGTTTCTAAATAGCATCTATGTTATATGGACATTTGTTCAAAACCCATCCCCACCTTGAACAGTTCAGCTATTTACCCTGACACGTGCTGTACAGCACCTTTCACACCCATGCTCTCTAGTGCCATGTACAGTGGTAACTGAGGAAGGGGGTAGCCCCACACAGGGAACCTGTCACTCCAAGGAAACACTTCTCCAGGTCCCCTTTCCTTGTTCATCTTCCAGGGTTACACACAGTGACTCACACGAACTAGAGCTACACCACAGCCCAAGTCCTGGCAGCGACAGACCTGATTCTCAGCGTGTGCTTTTCATGCATTTCAGTTGTTCACACTGAGCAGAATGAGGTATCTAACGTATTTCAGAGGTGGAGGTACCAAGTCTGTTAAAAACCCAGACTTGTTAACGTCCCATCAATACTGTTTGCAAAAAGCTAGGCAACTAGTCTAAGTTAAAACAGAACGGAGTAGTTGTATGTCATGTTATTGTTCTGGTTTTATTTAGCTTAATGTGACATTCCACAAAATTGAAATAATAGTGTACTGTTACTTATTCATTTGGCATCTCTTAAAAACTAGTTAATTGAACTTCATCTTAAAAAGTCACAGTTCTTAAAAGGATACTTAATAAAGCTGTACCATTTTGATGGTGATTGCTCAAATACATTAAGAATTTATCCCCAATAGTTTTGCTACTAATATAGGCACAGAGTGGCATGTAAACTGTGGGTGGCAACCAGAACAGCAAAGGCACAATCATCTGGATTATTTTTCTTTTTTTTTTTTTTTTTTTTTTTATTTTTCAAGATGTCGCTTAATTTACAAAGAAAAATATTCTATACTTCATGAAGTATTTTATAGCACAGGACCATTACAGAACTGCCATCATCTGATAAAATGGATTATTTAAATTAAAAAAAAAAAAAAAAAGATAGCAGCTCTTTGCACTGAGGAACTGAATTTCTGATTTAAAGGACAATACATGTTCTCATCTGTCAGGCTGAGAACGCCTGAAATCCCCCATCTATATTCTTGTCTACAAAAGCACTGCCCGCACATTTAAGGTAGTTACAAGTTTTCTAGTTTGCTATCTTCAGCTTGTTTCCCCATATCTCACTTGACTAAGAACTCAAAAGTTAAGATGTCTGTAAAACTTGGTTGCTTCTCTAATACAAAAGTAATTTTAAAACAGATATAACTAGGAATCTGACTGCAATCCTCTATGAATTGAGCCTGTTCAGATGTCTTTGCTCACACCCGCAGACCTAACTGTGTGTGTTCAAAGGGAATCACTCTCAGCACAACTGCTTTCTCAGCAGGAGACAGCAGCAGGAACAGTTCCAAACCAGAACACAGCCCTCAGCAATTCAAAGTTAAATCTAATGCAGTGACTTCCAAGTGTAATTTTTGCCCGTGGCTCCAAGAAGATGACAGTTCTGCATTTGACATAGAAACATTACAGTTAGGTAAGTAGAAAATCTTAGTGTACAAATGGAAAAGATCTTTCTATTAAAAAAGACATTTCACGTAGTTACCTTAAATAGTTCTTATATGCACCATTCCACATTGTGGAAAAGCTGAAATATGCAGTCTGGACTCCACAAGTTAAAGAAAAACAGAATTATATGTATTGGCACAAATACTTACATCTACATCTGTACAAAGTAAAAAAGAAAAAAAAAAGCTGACAACCCTGTCCCACCAGTGCAGCGTATCACTGGTCTCCAACACACTTTCCTACGTGACTGCCAACGAGCGACAGTGAGCTGGGAACTTCCTCTGAAGAGTGTGGTGCCAAACAATTCCAAACTGCTTTGTCAGTCTCTAAACAGAGGAATCAGAAGTAAATCCAAAGAAGTGTCAGTCCACTCAACATGCTCGCAGCTGTGAGGTCACTGCAGCTGCACTCGGTATGCTCCTATTAGCAGCTTCACCTGCAAACACAAACAAAGGCTGCATATAAAGATTTATATGTAACTACTGTGTTAAACACTTCTTCTAATAGAAGAACAGCATAAGAAAAAGCATATAATTTCTAGTGACTAAAAAAAAAAAAAATTTACAGTATGTGTTTAATAAAATCAGTTTATAGCAGCTCTACTGAAAGACGAATGGCTTGTAAAAGGACTCAAAGAAAATACTACTGCATCTGGTGGTGTTCGAACAAGTGACCCCCAAAGCTGAACCAGACATACACATACACCTCCCTCTGAATATGCGGTCAATTTTTCCCCCTCTTTTTTAAAAAAAAAAGTGCATAATAAAACATTCAAGAGTAAGTTTTAAATCTGAAGATGTAGCAAATTTACTGGTGTGTCTTCCAAGGATAAAATAAATGCTACCAGAAGAGGATCTGTTATTTATCCTGCAACATGTGGTGGGACTTCTGCCCAAACCACCTGGAAATAAAAGAGACTACACAGACTGTTTAAAAGCAGACTGCATATCCTAGTAAATACTTCCAAAGTTCTGAACACACAAGCAAACACGTTTGTATGAAAAACATAACTGGCTTTCCATGTATCTGTTAGTCATGAGATTCACCACATAGATGGGGAAAATGTCAAGCTGTAACATTACTTCATCCTGGTGCATGAATTATTCCGACTGCAGCATAAAACCATTTAATTATGACAGAAATAACAGCCTTGGCAATGATCCTCAATTCTGGCAATGTCTCAGGATGGAACTGTAACTGATGGAGACTGGGATGAGGAAAGAGTGGAAAGCCCTTAGTTTCACATTTGCAACGTACAACTAGAAGCATTTAGACTATGGAAGAATTATTGTACAACAAATTAACATGCACATTTGATTTTGAGAATACTTTGTACCTTGGCAGTAGGAGCTTCTGCCAACCGTATAAAAAGCTTGTTAAGGCCTGCAGTAGGGCTGAAGGAATAAATAAAGTGACTGTCCTAAAAGGAAAAAGGAAATGGACAGAGTTAATGGCAGGATATGCCTTAAAGTGCTATGCCAGTGGACTAATACGACATTTTCACTGTGCATTTTTTGAAAGAAAATTTGTGTATGCTGCAAAGAACTTTTGATGCAACCACAGAGAAAACAAGAGGACTTGAAAACTATGCAGTGATGCATTCAATACTTTTTAAAAAATAGAACAATTAATCATTAGAAATATGAGGTAGGTTGTTAAAACAAATATTTAAGAACTTACTTGGCTGAAAAATTTGAGAGGCTGGGTGAATTTGAGAAGTGAAACAGTTCAGAATTCTCATCTGCCTGCTCAAGCCCTCAGTTCTGAAGTCACAGAATCACAGAACTGTTGAGGCTGGAGGGGACATCTCAACATCATCAGCTCCAACCCTCCGCTCAAGCAGGGTCACCTCGAAGCAGGTTCTCCAGCACTACATCCCTGCCTTTTAAGTCAGAAATTTTTATGGGGTCTAGTACAGGCAAGGTTTGTAGTTCTCTCCATACAGAAAGAAGAATTAAGTTTCATTTAAAAAACCCCTATCATGATTAAAAAAAACGCTTTATCACAATACTCAAAATCCAAATTAAGGCACTAAGATTTCCCAGGCTGCTCCATAAAGGTTTTATAAAGCAGTTTTACAGTCAAATCAGTAATATGAAAAGATTTACCAAAAATACCGGGAGCTGGAATTTGTCATTTAAAACCACAGCTTGTACACTGCATGGTCCACAGAGCCGAGCAACGACTTCTTTGCCAAAGAAATTTGAATGGAAAACAAAGAGAAGAACTCCAGATCCTGAAAGGGAAGGTAATTCAGTCACATGAATTTGAACTGAGATCCATTATTTAGAACGATGCATAAACGGAACCTTTTAAGATGGGTACAAATATCTATTATACATTTAAATACCATATAGTACATATGAAACCCCAATCAAAGCGACATGCAGAAACTCAGTCTTCCAAGCCAGTGGATCCCAGCACAGACCACAGCTGCCTTGGTCACGAAGCTGAGGTCTTTTGGCAGCAGAAGTAACTTTATGTGGCTATTCGAAAGGAAAGCAAAATGGATACAGCGATCCTTGGTATGGTTCACCTCTCTGCTTTTAGGTTTACCTGAAGAGAGTTACAGAATTTACTGTAGTCTGGGTTGTCTATTCTCTTGGTAAGGAGAGCTGAGCCCAGTCAATTACAGATCTTTATGAACTGCACTGAAATTCTATAAGCAACAATCTTCAATACCCACAAATGCCTCAGGAGCTTATATAAGGTTTCTTAAATCTATACAGGATACCTATAATCACAACCCGGGAGATGTGTATTACAAGCCTTAACAACCAGAAAACCTGGCAGAAACAACCACTTTCAACTGTAGTTTAAGTAGCATTTCACTTACGTTAATGCATTATACCAAGAAAAATCAGTATCGGTCAGTATTTCCCCGATAGACTCAAAAGGTGAACAAAAATGACCCAACTAAGCCAAGCATCAGAGATTAATATCGAGATTCCTGAAAGAATGAAGAAACATTCCCAACTATATTGGGAATTTGATTCCCCACTTTTTCAAAGGGTCTGTGGGCACAACAGAGCTGACTGATGCTGCCTGCTTCTCTGTAATAGACTGCATTTCTATCGTGACAGTGCTGTGACTATACGCCAAGGCTCCAGTGCATCAGGTACTGTCTACAAATCAAGATGATCCACTACAAGATATTCTAAGTATGCTCTTAAATTAAAATGTTGAAATTATTAATTCTAAGGTAAGCCACTCTCCTGTAATACCTGTCACTTAGCTAACGTAACCCTCAGAAAGCTCATACAACCCACAAACAGAAGAAAGCAGCTGTGTATGTGGCAATAAAACAAAACTTAAAAGATAGATATAAACCCCACCCACAATGCACCAAAATCCACTGCTCCCCCCTGCTCCACCACCAGAGCATCCTTAAGGTAACGTACTACAATCGGTCATACAAAAATAATTTCGCATAGCAGACACTTTCGGACATACTTAAAAGGCAGTTTCTTAATGCACTGTTCTACCATATTTTTAAAAACAAACAAACAAACAGACATCCCAACAAGCCCCCTACCTTCTGGCACATTTTGTGGAGGTTTATAGTTAAAATCCGTAGAAAAGTCTGGCCCCTCACAGAGACGATGACATGCGATTGGAAAGACTGGCTCCAGCAAAGCAAGACGAGCTTCAAAATAATCCCTGATGGTATCTTCTGCTACTCTGGAGAGCCTAAAAGACCAAACAAGTGAGGCCTGTGCTTCAGGTAGTAAAATTACCATGAGTGAAAGCTGATGCAAAAAAGGATTCCAGAACACCCTTTCTGGATTCCCCATTTTCAGGAGTGAATGCCTCCATCACTAGCATTTATGCAGAGGTGAACCCCAGGTTCCAGTACTTTGTTAATAAAATATTTTATCAGCAACCTGTTTGTGAAATTCATCTACCCAGTCCACAACAATAAAAAGAAAAGCTGAGACAAATGCACTGCAGTAGATTAAAAAAGAAAAATTCTGATTAGCCACATATTTTGAAGGCTCTTTATGTAGAAAGATGTCCCCGAAACATCAGCGTGCACCGACTGGCTGATAAGACAAACACTTCCCCATCAGGGCTGATTTATCAACCTAACTGCAAGTACAATACAAAAATAAACAAATAAGTCACTGTAGAATTTTACTGGCAGTACTGTTGGAAAAATGGAGTTCCCTGTTAAACTCTACTAAGAATGCAGTGATAAAGTAGCAACACTACCATTAAATTGCCAAATTGGGGATTTTCTGTTTGGTTTTTTTTTTGGTTGTTTTTTTTTTTGTTTTTTTTTTTTTGGGTTGAAGGTAGAGGAGGGTTTTATTTAAGCAAGCAGCCTAGCCTTCAAAGAGAAACCACTTTAACCAACAGTATTTGGCACCCTTACAAGCAGGTTACTGAGTAATCCTCTTCGGAAAGCTGTTTTGACACAAATAGGTTTTAAATGCTTTTGCAAGGCAAAGGTCCCCACTCTCTCAGCTGTTTAACTTGTTCAGCTATTGTTCAGAGCACACTTCCCTGCTGTGCTAGTGGAGATTACCATCTGCAGAATCTGAAACTGAAGTGTTTGACTGGAAAGAAACCACAAGAATTGCCATACCAAAGCAAGCCCAGAAGCCTATCTAGCCTAGTTGCCAGATGCTAGACAAAGCTGTATTAAAGATGGGATATTAAATGGTTGTCTTTTTTTGGTACACTGTCCTAGTTTCCAGCAATCTGATTTAGAGCCATCCAAAACTAGAGACTGCAGTCAAATCATACCTCTCCTTAAATCTACTTAATCCCTTCTAAAATCCCATGTGACCACAGCATTCTGTAACAATGAGATCTATAATTCAGTTTTTCCGTGCAAAAACATTCCTCCATTTCAAACCTATCACTAAATCATTTAACAGGATGAGCTGCAGGACCTGCCTCATGGATTTTCTGTTGTTGTTTTCTGATTTTATTTTAAATTTTGACCTTTTAATCTGTCCCAAAGCGACATGTATCATCTCCCTCAAACGACCCTCACAGAAACCGCTTCTTATGTCTGACCTTTACTTTTCCTTTTTGCTTCTGTTTTTGAAACCAGGCAACTGGAATAGCATGTGCTACTTAAGGCATCTGGACACCGTGGATTTATATTTCATTTTCAGCTCCACTACTACTGTATTCTCTTCCTTTCTGACTAACAAGACCTGAACTGGTATTTTCAGGTAATGAGTCTAGAAGCTTCCTCAACTGGCAAGAGCTGTGTTATGTCCTGTACAATTCACTGTACCACAGTGATTCCCCATGGACATCACTCTGCATTTAGCAATACTGCAGTTTTACTGGCAAAATTACATGTTCAAGACCTTCTAAAACTCATTGTTCAGGTTAGCCAAAACTGAAGGTGGCAGATTTTAAATAGGTAACAAACTGCAAAAGGCATCAAATAGTGAATGAGTAACAAAGTTTCAATACACTAAACAGCAGGTACTAGATCACTTTTACCTGCATGCTTTCTGCTGCCTTCAAAACCTTTACTCACAACTCATTACTTCCTTCCCTGGGGAAGAATCCGCGTACTCCATTTATCCACTTCAACAAGTTTTCTATGCTTGAAAAATTATTACTACTTTTTATGCTTTTAGCACTTTTTTTTTTTTTTTTTTTTTTTTCCATTTAGCCTGCTATAGAAGAAAACATTCCTTATAGCTTCTATCGGTTCAGGACAGAATTTCAGTGCAGTGATCTACATGACCTCAGACAAGCTTTACATTGCATTAAAAATGCTGGCACCACATTACTTTCTTCTCACTATGAAACTGGATGGGAACAGACTAATTCAGAAAAAGTCAGTAGCACAAAGGCTAGCTGGAAGCCAGTCACTCCTGGTGTACCCCTGCAGTCAATATTGGATCTGGTCCTGTTTAACATTATCATTAATGACCTGATGATGGGACAGAGTGTACCCTCAGCAAATCTGCAGGTGAGACAGAGCTGGGACAAGCGGCTGATGTACCAAAGGGTTGTTCTGCCATCCAGCAGAACCTCAACAGGCTGGGGAAATGGGCCAACAGGAACCTCATGAAGTTCAACAAAGGGAAGTGCAAAGTCCTGCACCTGAGGAGGAACAACACCAGGCACCACGACATGCTGGAATTCACCCAGCTGGAAAGCAGCTTGGCAGAAAAGGACCTGGTAGACACCAACTTGAACATGAGCCAGCAACGTGTTCCTGCAGCAAAGGTGGTCAATGGAATCCTAAGCTGCATTAGGCAAAATACTGCCAGCAGGTCAAGGGAGGGGATCCTTCCACTCTACTCAGCCCTGGTGAGACACCACCTGGGGTACTATGTGGGGTTCCAGGCTTGTCACTACAAGAGAAACATGGACATAGTGGAGAGAGTCCAATGAAGGGCCACAAAGACGAAGGGACTGGAGCATGTGACATATGAAGAAAGCCTGAAAGAGCTGGGACTGTTCAGCCTGGAGAAGGCTCAGGTGGATCTTATCCATGTGTATATGTCAATGAACACCTGAAGTGAAGGGACAAAGAAGACAGAGCCAGGCTCTTTTCAGTGGTGCCCAGTGACTGGAGAGGGGACTATGGGCACAAACTGAAACACAGCATGTTCCTTCTGAACATCAGGAACCACATTTTTACTGTGAGGTGATGCAGCACTGTCACAGGTTGCCCAGGGAGGTCGTGAGGTCTCCATCCTTGGAGATATTCAAAAGACATGGTCATGGCCAACCAGCTCTATGTGGCCCTGCTGGAGCAGCTGGGCCAGACAAGATGACCTCCACAGCTCCCTTCCAACCTCAACCATTTTGTGTTGCTCTGACTCTGTAATTTCATAACTGAGTTCCTTTAGAATTCACAGGCAAATACAACCTTGCCCTGGAAATGCATTTATTTGTATTTTACTGGTTTGCACTACAGTATTTTTTACCTGACATTTCACTTTACAAATGTTCCACAAATTTCTCTGCCTTACAGAAGGGCTCCCTAACCTCCACTGTGACCACAACTGCAATGATGATATGGGAGTGTTTGCTTATAGATCTTACTTTTTAGACTTTGTATGCTTAAATTTAGTACTGAAAAAGCACTAACAACTGTTTAAAACAGAGTAATGATATTGGTAGTACTACAGCACGTATCAGTGACTGTTACATGGCAGTTTCTGTCAAGATAGATTTAGGGTGTTAGCTGATAGGAAACAAGAGATCCGAGACAGAAAACAGCCAGGGCTTTCTAAACACTTAAATAGAAGAGAATGAGCTTGGACTACAAACTACTTGGTAGATTGTCTTTATGTAATATAGATAAAATAATAAAAGGATCTTGCACTATGACAGTGTTCTTACAGCACTAACTGCATTTGTGGCAAAATCCCACCTGCTGCAGCAGCTCTGCGACCCTCCTTGAGTCTTCTCCAATTTTAGAGATTGTTGGTTTTGATTTTCTGCCCTGATATGTTAACTATCAGTATTCCTCCAAATTTGTATTTAAAGAGGTTGCTCCCTGTATGTTTGTCTCCATTTAGCATCCATATTCATCAGCTAAGTATGTTTTTACATAACCACATGAACACTTCACACACCCCATACACCACACTGCTCTTCAGTGACTGTTGTGCAACAGATTTTTATTTCCATCATTTACTGGCATGAAAACTTCAGCCCTGGCACTCTCAGCTCCCAGCTGACGTTTAAAGGTCCAGCAACACCCTAACTATCCACACCAACTTTTCATGGAGTTTATCTGGTGTTCTTTTGTTTGTTTCTACTTTTTTTCCGTGTTTTTTAACCACGGAATTTTATTTGGCATGCCCTAATAAGAGTTTACATTCAACTGTCCAGTGCTTACACACTTTTTAGTTTTCCTGACTGCTCTACTTCTAGTTTAAGGAATCTTTTACTTCTAGCAATTCCCTTTTCCTCCTTTCTATCTTTTTACTCAGTGTTTAAGCAACTGTCTGATAATTCTGATAGCTCACATAACTTTAATTTCACATGATTTATTAGTTAGCTTTCTGCCCAAATCCGATCTGACGTAAGTCAAAATTACGACATGCCTAGGATTGCAAACTTCACCAGGACAGACTTCAACATACAGTTTACTCACCTTTCCAAATGGCTCTTGAGCTGCTCATACACCAGTATGTTATTACACTGTTTAGCAAAATGCAGCGCACTGTTCTGATGCTTTGACAAAATGTTACAGTCTGCTCCACTTTCAATCATAAGCCGCACTATATCAGAATTCCCTCTTTTACACGCCTGTGCAGAAAGCGAGAAGATGGAATGATGGACAGCAATGAAAAATCCCCCGTTAGAGCACAGCATAACATTACAGTAAGCAGAACTGCAGAAACAAATTAAAATTAGTTACAATTCAGAAAACAAGTTTAGGTATTTGCTCTGTGATTGTTAACACAACTCAAAACTCAGAATCACACTCAATAAATATTTTATTTTTACCCTGGCAATGCTACACACCTGATCCCACAGAAGTATCAACACTCAGGATTACCTAGTGGACTTAAGGAGAAAAAAAAAAAAAAAAAAGATAAATCAAACCCCCAAACTTCTGTGAAAACATCTAATCTGCTGCAGTTCAGTAACTGTGAACTTTCTTGCAATTGTTTACCTGAATAAATGGGTTTCTGCAGAAGTTTTCAGCATGACTAAAGGAACACTTCCAAGTGTCTGTTTCTAGGAATCTCAGTCCAAATGGTACTCCAAGTGTGCAGTAAGCTAACAGAATTTGCCCCAAATTGTTATTTAGTTATTATAAACAGTCACTGTTATCAACTGCCTATGTGTCCAAGGCTGGTCAATGTTATTTACAGCAAAAATTTTAGGGCATGTCAACAGAGACTCGTCAAAAGTACAAGAAAATCTAAAGAAAGGTGTACTTTGAAGAATGCAAACACATGGTCGCTTGTTTTCAAACACTTCACTCAGACAAATTAGGAAAAGGCACGAGAGATAAATATTCATCTTCATGAGGCTTCTCAGAAGTTATTTTCTGAAATTTGTCTCAGCTCTGAACTTTCATCTAGGCTTTCAATCCATAATCTTCCATAAATAAATAAGCCCATCTGCCTGCCCCCCCCCCCCCAAAAAACTCACCAAAAAAAAAAAAAAAGAAAAATCACACACCACCTCAGATAAAGGACTTAAATGCCAAGACTTTTTTTTTTTTTTTTCTCCTCTCACTTTTAAAAAGTATGATCCAACTCCTAAGGTTAAATAAGAGCGACTTGATCAACACACATATTTATTCACACATGGCTAAACTTGTTCCAGTAAGTTACTGGAAATGAAGACCCTATTCTTTGTATTTGCACAGCAAAACAAATATCCTGAATAAATCACTGTATGCTGTCAATTAGAAAGTATGTACAGCTGTGCATCAAATACTAGTAAAACCTTTAATAACAATGAAAGTAAATACTGAGGTTTATGGAGGTAGCCAAATGATTTTGGACTGAGGAAACCACAAGTGTGTTACTTTCTTTACAGAAAATGTGAATTCCCCACACTTGTTAAGCCTTGCAGAGGACATAAAAGAAACAATGCCACATTGTCCTGGACAGAAAAGCTTTTGTAACCTCTTCTGTGAACAAACCGCCTTAAGCAGCCTACATACAAATAAAGCGAGTTTATCAGGAGGGGGAATTTTGGTGAAATTATTTGTTATGAACAACAAAAAAAAAATAAGAGGAGCACAGACTGTTTTAAGGGTCTTAGAATTTTCCCATTACAACAAAATTTTAAAAATAAATTGGCAATTTCCTTTGTGATGGGGAGGAGTAAAGGTGCACAACAGGCAGTAGGAGGGAGACTGCAAACCTGTTATTTTATTTCTGGCCCACAATAAAACAACTAAAGTCAATCACAGCAACACCCAAGTGAAAGATTCTCCTTTCTGAATTTATCTCTTCCTGTTGATGTCCAGATTATCTCAGTTTTCAGACCACATGTGCATTTCTTTGAGCCAGAAAATGGAAGAGGATGATGAGCCGCATTTAGCACTGTACGCTGATGGCATCTGCATTTATTCTTTAGATATAGCAGTACATTAAAATAATAGATTAAAACACTACCTAGAATAGCTAGGAATAATATTTTTATTTCAAATATAGTACGTGTTCCCTACATGACTCTACAAATATGCTTTTATGTTTTATTAGTTTGCCAAAAGTATTTACTATTAAACTGTGTTAGGACAAACGCTGAATTTACCTTCATTAAAGCAGTTTCACCACTGCTCTGCTGCATGTTCACATATGCCCCCGCTTCCAAAAGAATAGCTACTGTTGTTAGAAAATTCTGGAAAAAAACAAAAAACAAAACAAAACCAAACCACAAGACAAGTAAGTAGAAAATATTCTGTTTTCTTCTTGGTTTTGTTTCAGAATATAAAGTGACAGTTATTTAAAATCCATCAGTAAAATCCAAAGCATGAGGATGGCACAATTAACATTTTTCTCTCCCGTGGCTAATAAAGAGTAATTCAGACTCACGCAAGTAGATAGCCATGAGTATTTATAATTCTTACTTTTTTTCCTAGATCTTGCAATAGTGAGCACCATTGGAAGAAACTGGTATTTTTGCATTAATCACAAACTAGAATCAAGCTCCCTTGTATCTACTGTATATGGGAAAACACACAAACCAATTTGAACAAAAGAGTGCACCCATGAAATATCCTCTGACTTACTAGTCTAGTAGTCTTGGTTTGGGAACAGCTTGCCACAGTCTCCATCTCTCAACTCTCAAATAGTAAATCTCGCCTAATGAGAGATTTGCTCTCAAAGTCTCCCAAGTTTGGATCCTGTGTAGCCACAGATCATAACAAGCAATTCTAAGTCAATAACTTCAGCCCCCACGACAGACAAATTCAGACATATCCTTTGCCTCCACTTTCCCTTGAGGTAGCTCTATAATATTCTCTACTGAGGGCAGGGTTTGTGATCAGAATTTATTTACACTATATTAACCACAGCTGCTGCGATTATGCAGTTAAAGTCACTCTGCTACACCCTGCTAACTACTTAGGCATCATCCAAGGGAAAAAAAAAAAAGTACCACTTTTAAACATAAAGAGCCAAGAACCACAGATATGACC
Organism: Tyto alba; assembly: GCF_018691265.1. Lineage (NCBI taxonomy): Eukaryota > Metazoa > Chordata > Aves > Strigiformes > Tytonidae > Tyto > Tyto alba. Next base: position 19,102,973 of record NW_024881282.1, on the reverse strand, counting down.
ATAACCAAGCCAACCTTTTCAGCTGCGTGTATCAATGCAGTTGTTCCATTTTTCTGTCTACCATTAACTTTAGCTCCTTTCCTGATTAGGACGCGGAGAAGGTCATCGTGCCCACCAGCAGCAGCAAGCATTACTAGGGTCATTCCACTTGAGTCCTGCAACAAGAACTGTTGCCATTAAAAAAACCAAAACAAAGTAAAAACCAAATCAAATAATTTAAGATAAATCAAAGCCAACAAAACAAAAATTGCAAGTATGTCAACAGGCTTCAAAAAGATTTCCTTCCCTGGCAGAAAAATACCCGCATACGTGGCTGCCAGATACCGACAAACTATCACCTCCCACTTCTCTTGTCCACAGGCCTCACACTGAGCTCTGTAATCTGCAAAACCTGTAACATCTCAAGGACCAGAAGAAGGAGGGAAACCAGAATAAGCCAGGAAGAAAGGCAGCAAGGTATTTCAGGGCAGGGAAGAGAGCAAGACAGTGGAAAAATAAATCAGAAGCCACTGGAGGAAAAACACTGTAGGAAAATGGCTCATGTCAGCTGCTACCACAATGCTGCTTTTGGATTTTATCAGAGTATAACTATGAAGAGACTGCTCTGAGTGGCCAGTCTCCTCACTCAGGCTTACATTTTCCACTACATAATACTATTCAAAGAACACATACTTGCGTCAGTAGTTCATCTGGTGTCTTTTCTCCTACACTACAGAAGTCTTAGCATAATGTATAGTTCTCAAAACGTTATATAATACAACCGCACAAGATCACTAGTGAAAATACTGATATCAGAGATTTTAATCCTCAAAAACAGAACTATAGTACTACTTAAAAAGAAAACAGATCCTTGAAGGAAAAACCAGTAAGAACACAGCTGATGAACTGACAGAAAACTATTCATGGAGTAAAGGGATCCCAATCCGTCAAACAAACCATTCTATTTCATTTTTTTTTTTCCCCATATATAGATGTTTTACATAGTTGTCACTTGACCTGATGGGTATCATCACTCCTTGTACCACAAAAAGTTCTAATTTCATATTCAGTTAAATCCAGTGGGCAAATCTACTGCAAATCCAGCTACTGGGATGCTTCTATCAAAATTTACTTGTATCACACTTCATTTTTTTCTTTGGAATAAATGGATAATAGATATTGAAGCCCCAAATTCTGTACTCCCTTTTCTCACTTTGCTTTTTTTCCCAACATGAGATAGAAATTCGCTACTACCAAGAAGGGAAAACTTTTCAAACAACCCAAATTTGTCTCTCTTCCCTCCCACCCCCTTCCCATACTTCTGTTGCTTAAGAATTACCTCTTGATCTAGATTATATTCCTCGTTTGAAGAAAGTGCCATCTTTACTGTCATATAATCTCCGCTTTTAACAGCATCCCTCAGGAGAGCTAGAAAATAAATTCAACGCAATTATAGGATATTTCACTTTGAAACACCAGCTAAGAAATGTCCCTTCCTCCCAGCAACTACTCACTACTTGATATCGGTTCTGTTGACACATGATTCTCATCTTCTCCATCCAGATGCTTCTGAAAGTCTTCTAGTGTCAGCCATTCTAACTGCATGTCCATACCCAAACTCAATATTTGTTTCTTGCCACCTATCATGCATTCGATTTTATGGAAGGAAAAATATAAAGTAGTAAGTAACTTACAAATTTCCAAACCATTCATTGCTTGCCATTGCTTCAATGATCAGACGCTTAACATACTACTACTTTTCATTCAAATAGACTCTGGAAGGCAGCATGGAATGGTTTGAAACAATGAAGGCTACCTTACAAACCGACATAACATGCTTCTACTTGAAACAAACTGTGTGTTTGTTGTAATAAATTAGGCTGAAGTGCTAAGAGATGGTGAACACCCCATTACCGTAACAGCAGAAACACAGTAAAAAATTATCGAGTTTCAAAAGAAAACATCATTTCAGCCTCCTGCAGAGATAAGAATTGGAGCACTAGAAGATGCAAGCAGGAATGGAGAAGATATTAACTGCCAGTGCTCAGTTTTCCCCAGCGTTTGTTTCTACTGCTTACCAGAGTTCTCCATTTGACACACATCCACTACTTCTCGATCACGGTCTGCAGCAATGCAAGCCCATGTGTCTGTTTCATCTCTTATGTTCCTCCTTTCCTTGTACACCTTGCCATCTTTTGATTTTAATTCTTCTATGAATGTATATTCTAGTGAAGAGTCTTCTCTTTTGCAGTTATTCTCAGAATATTCACTTTTTTCTTCTGAAGCTGCATTAAACAAGTCAAATGCACTTCTGATGTCCTTAAAGCCTAGAATATTAACACATTTACCAAGGGTGACTACTTGAGCCAGTAAACTTTGTAATGTAATAGTCTTTCAGTGAGTGACCAGAGTCCATTTAGAAAACATCTGTTCTCTTTCCATAAGTCAATGACTGCTGCAGCGTAGGAGCAAGCTTAACAACGTAAGACAAGAACTGGGGAGAGCTAGGTTCAACTCCAGCTACCCTGACAAGTGACTTCTGACTACTTTCAACATGGCACCATCTTTAAGTATAGTTTAGAATTATGCATAAGTTATTACTCTGAAAATATGGTTCACTATCTGTGATGAACAAATGAAGGACACGTGCTGTATAAGGAACAAAAATTATTCATTCTGCTTGTTACTACTTCAGCATTGCAAGCACCTATGCTACTTCCAGTGAAAGGCAACTCTCTAGCAACAGCTGTTTGAAGCACTGTAGCTCTTCCTATAGCCATTCACAATTGTCAAAGGTGGAGTTACCTAGTTTTCCTCAGTTCATCCACATCAGAGTAGTGAGGGCATTTATCCTGAACAAAATCAGCCAGAATTTTACTGAGATCAAGAGTGGTAGCATTAATATTCCAATATACTATTAAGAACAGAAATACAACCTAAACAGTTTTCTTCATGTATCAAATCATCCAGTTCTGGTGATATTTTAAGGGTTGTATAATATAACTCATCACTGTGGCTAAAGCAAAAGGCAAAAAAAAAAAAAAAAAAAAAAGTGTTTCTCTGATGGAAACCTCTGCTAGTTCTTCTAAACACAGAATGTGTGTATTCACAGTGTGTCATAAGAACGCTTCTGGAAATGGCCAATAGTTGGATTAATTGCTCTAAAAAAAAAAAAAAAAAAAAAAAAAGAGATTCCTGTTACATGCTACAGCAGCACAGCTGACAGTATTAAATGAAAAAGGCCAAAATCTGGACCTGTCTACAAAAACATTACAAGATTTCTCTACACTTCCATGCTTCATACATGGAAGTATATACAGCATTCTCATGAAGCGTATATTAACAAAGCCACTGAACAGCAGACTTCTGCTTCCCAAACTAAAAGCAGAAATTCTTGTTTCTGGTATGTGTTACAAAAGTATACAGTACCTGCTCTTGTAGAAATAAGAGGATAATGTCCGGAAGGGTCTTTCCCTTCTCTCTTTTAAGCAGTTTGCACTTACTTTTTAGGCCCTTTTGTTCTTTTCCACTCTTTTCTTCTTTTTCAGACTCTTTTTTTTGAGACTTTTCTTTTGTTTCAGTTCTCTTTACTTCTTTCTCCTGATATTGAGAACAAAGATCAAATTAAAGTGGTAGAGAAAAAATGGAGAATAAAATCCTTCGACCATTCCAACAAAAAATATATTTAAAATTAATACTACTGAAAACTGTATATAACAAGACTTGTGGACATTCCTAATAAAAGATTAAACAGGTGCATCAGGAGTTAAGTCTCTAAAGGCTTCTTCCGTAAGAGAAGAGGTGTCATTTCCAAACTAAACCAACTTAAATTTAGATTTTTACTGCATCCTAGCCATGCAATGTGCTTTAGAGCATGAGGTACAGATATGCCAAACCCAGAGCGTTGAAGGAAGTTCAAAATTATAAACTTTCTTTTCATTTTTTTCCAAATACTATGCCTGAATAGAACATAATTATTTCAAAGTATTTAACACCTTTGTAGCACCACATTCAAAGCAGTTATGACAGCACTGACTTGAACCTTAACTGAGAAAGCTTGACATTGGTATATGAAAGGTTCCAAGTTTACCGATTTACACATACAGAACATTATGGCATCAATAATTTGTGAAAAACAGACACCTGGAAAAATCCTCCCAATCCTACCACATCCACACAGAACACTGAGCTTAGTAATATCTAGTATCACAGGAGAAATTTCTGGTTGATGTAGATATATATATAATTGAACTTGCCAAAATAGAATTCAACTGCTTCCACCAAAGGTTTCCTTTCTCCTCCTGTAATCCTCTCTCCATTCAGTCAGCAAATTCCAAACTGCAGAGTAGGTGGGACAAAGCTCCTTGGCATGGCTTTGTATCAACCCCTGACACTAACCTGGTACATGGAATAGCAGTGACTTTCTGGGAAACTGCCCCCAAACAAGTCCCAGCAAGAACTAAAGACTGAATTTATCATTAAATGCTACCATTTCTTTGCCATAGGAAAACCTTCAATTAAAATAGATTAATTTGGTGTATCGTCTGTTAGCAGGGCTGAGACAATTTAACTGTCTTACTGGCCCCCTCCCCACCACAAAACCTCAGCTTTTGATCACCGGCATGATTAACCAGTAGCACAGACAGCTGGTAATCCCAGCAGATGCCTGGTATTTAAGAGGAGACTCGTAACTTACCGAAGCAATTACCACATATCTGCTACACAGAGGGGCTGTTAAAATCAGTAATGCTGAATTCTATTCCAGATTCCAATACTGATCAGGTGCACAACATACACTGCACATTTATTTTTGGAGGTAGATCGAAGGGAAAGAATGGTTCGGCATGTAAATTGCCTCCAAACAGAGAACACTATTCTAAGCTGACAGGACAGTGTTCTGTAATCAGAGCTACATAAGGCAAGACAGATAGCTGAAACACACACAGTGATTTTATTTTAAAAGAATAATCTGTTTGGGCCAACAATTTAGTGAAGCCAAAAAACACCAGAACTCTCCACAACACACCCCCACAGTAAGTCTACAGCTGCTCTGGAGAATAACTAACCAGTTACAGAAAAAATTGTTTAAGCCTCTGTTATGGTTTGAACCCAGCCGGCAGCCAAACACCACATAGCTACTCACTAACCCTCCCCCAATCCTAGGAAAAGGGGGGAAGAATTGGAGGGGTAAGGGTAAGGAGACTCACAGCTTGAGATACAATTTAATAACCGAAATAAAATAATAATAATAGAAAATACAAACCAGTAATGCACAATGTGATTGCTCACCACCCACTGACTGATGCCCAGCCTGTTCCTGGCTAGTGATCCCAGAGAAGAGAGAATCATGAAACCACCACCCCAGAAGCCAGAGTGAGCTTCCTGAGCAGCCCTCATCTCTATACTGAGCATGACGTTAGGTGTGGAATATCCCATTGGCCAGCTGGGGTCTTGCTCTGGCTGTGCTCCCCCCCAGCTTCTTGTGCGCCTGTGTACTAGCAGGACATGGGAAGTTGAGAAGTCCTTGATATTTCTTAGCAACAACTAAAAACATCAGTACATTATCAACATTTTTCTCATATCAAATCCCATACTGAATCCAAAACACAGCACTACTTTAGCTACTAAGAAGGATTGAAAAAAAAAAACCAATTAGCTCTAACCCGGCTGAAACCAGGACAGTCTCCTAGACTGAAAAAAAAGCAAGTAGCAGAATGCTTTCCTTGCTTCCTTGGAGCATGACCCTGAGAAAGGCACACAGACAACTTACTGAGAGTGCTGGCTGAAGAGCCATAAGCAAATCAATTTTCATCTGCTGTTGATTTTTTCACGTTCAGGGTATAAAACAGGATTTGAAAAATTTATCCAATCATCATCCCTGATGTCTTTCTCTCGTGAATGCTATAGCTTCGAACTACAACAAAATACTTGAGTAATAAAGGGCCATACCATTTCAGTTAATTAATTAACTTTTTGAAACCGAGTTATGCCTCATGGTAACTGCTTAACCTTGTTTACAAGAGCTTTTACCACTAAGCTCCTGCACAAACACTATTTTAGGTAGCTCTACTCTGCAATTATGCCACGTAATTCTCTACCCCAAAATCAACTTTCTCATGTTTAAGATGCCCCACTCCATACATACAACAATCTTAAGCAAAGGACCACAGCTGAACCTACGGAAGAAACTTGCCACCACAGAATTATGGCCTCAGAAGTGGTCTATAATCCTGTAAGTATCAACGTATTTCAGCTGCAATCCTGTTACAAATCAGAAAAGGCTTTCCCTGAGCAGCCCAAGTTTATGAACTGCAAACTGTATCAAAAAAGACTGAAGCAGCTGAAAGAACTAATATTCTCAGAAACATCACAGAAACATTGTTTTATTATTTTCCATGATTTTTTTTTAATTTTACCTTTACCATCCTGCTTCTCTTATAACTCTACTGTATTAAATAAGGAAAAATAAATATTAGAGTATCTAACTTAGCTTATTTCTCTTAGAACAGGGACAGCATTTACAATTAATATGAAACCATGTCATGAAACTAAACATTTTCTATAAGTACCCCAGGAGTTCTAATACAAGCCAGCTGCACAATTATCTGTGAGACTTGGGTTCAGAAGCAATTTCAGCATTCCAATTCTCAGACAGGTGCTAACACATGTAAGGTATAATGGAATGGCTGGCTTTTGAGAGAGATCAAGTGTGTGTTTTAGTTCAAAAGTGCACTTCATTATGTAGTGTTGTACGGATAGTTGCTCAAGACTGAGTATCTTACTACGCAAGCAGAAAAACATCAAATTGAAGAACTACTGAAGGTGGGAGGAACGAAGCTAAAAATGACAGCATGTTTTGGAAGAACAGTAAATTCCATTCTAAGTATGTACATGTAACAAACAAGAGAAAGTCACACTTTCACATTTAAAGACACCCTTCTCTCCTTTAGCTTCATCCAGCTCATTAACTTCCCAATTTGTATTTTACTCTTTCCCATTGTGCTAGGTTTGTGTGGCAGGGTTTCTGACAGCTGAGGCAGGGATGAGGAGGCAGGCTACAGCTGTGGCCTCCTGTGAGAAGCTTCTCAAAGCTCCTACAGTTCCAAGTCAGATCTACCTCTGGTCAAGGCCAAGCCAAGGAGCAATGCTGGCTGTGTCTCTGCAGTAACTTATTTAAAAGGGGGGACCTGGGAAGAGGAGTGGGGAGCTGTGAGGAAGACACCTGTGTGAACACAGCAGTCAGCAGAAGAAAGGAGGAAGGAGGGAAGGTGTGCCAGAGCAGAGATACTCTCTCCCCCCCCTCCTACCCCCCCATAAGCTGTGGTGAGGCAGCAGGGCCACCCAGCTCTGCCACCCATGGAGGTCCATGGTGAAGAGCTCTGCCTGCTGCCTGTGGAGGAGCCCACACCAGACCTGGCAGCTGCACCCAAAGGAGGCCAGGACTCTGAGGGAAGAAGCAGCCCCCACTGTTGCAGTTCAATATTGAAGGACTGAAACACGTGGGGGTGACCCACACTGCAGCAGCAGGGGAACGGCTGCAGCCTGCGTGAAGGACTCATGCCAGAGAAGGGTCATGGAAGACTGTCTCCAGTGAGAGGGGAACCATGCTGGAGCAAGAGAGAATACAAAGAGCCCTCCCCCTGAGGAGGAAGGCCCAGCAGGGTGACTGTAACCCCCATTTCCTGCCTCACTCGGTGCCACTGAGGAGGTAGAGAGATAGGGAACAAAACTGAGCTTGATAATGCTTCTCACTGTCCCACTCTGTCTGTTAAGCCGTGGTATCATCAGTGTTTGAATTAAAGTGATGTTCTTTTTTTCTTCCCCTAATGAGTCTGTCTTTTGAACACAACTGGACAAGTCACCCCTCCCTGTCCTTATCTCTACTCCCAAGCCTTTCACTTCATTTCCTCCTTCCCATTCCTCAGAGGGAAGGCATGAGTGAACAGCTGTGTGGTGCTAAGTTGCTCTCTAGGCTCAAACCATGGCAGTCATCATGAACAGTAGCCTGTTGAGATATCTCTACCTCAAAGAGGTTTGATTTAATCCCCAGCCCCTACTCCAATGTCTTAACATTGCTTACCTCCGCAGCTGAATCAGTGGACTTGCGCCCTCTTTCATCAGCGCTCAATTTCAAACCCTTCTGCACTGGTGAAGGAGCAGGTGACACTTTCTCCAACTCTCCTGGTACCATTTTTATTTTTTCTTGACATTTTTGCTTTTGTGTGTGCTTTTCTTCTCTAAACTCAAGATATCTTGAGTTTCCACTTTTCTACCTCCCTCTTTATAATCTTCAGCTTTCCGAATTTTTTTCTTCTTTCTTTTAACCTTAACATCAATACTATCATCTTCATTACTTGCTGATCCATCAAGATGTCTATCAGCAATGGAATCTTTTTCAGCAATTTCTTCTTCCAATCTCTCTTCTCCACTTAGTACCTTTTGCTTCTCAGCTTTATTTTCAGAATTTAAGTCTGAATTTTCGTTATCAGTTCCTTGAGAAAATATATCATCTAAAGCACTTGATTCTGAATCAAACTGAACATCTCCATGCTTCTCCTTCCGTGATTTTTTATTTTCTTTAGAATCTTCTTTAGGTTTTATTTTCAAATCTTTAATTTCCCCCTTCTTTTTCCTGATTTCTTTATTATCATCTTTCCTTTGTTTCTTTGGGTCCTTTGAATCCTCCTTTGTTTCTGAAGTCCTTTTTTTTGGTTTTGTATCTAAACCCAAAGTATCTGAGCAATTTTCGTATTCTGTTCTGGGTTTTTCTTTGAGTTTTGCAGACTTAGACTTTTTCTTCTTCAGATCATCTGGACTTCTATCCTCTCCATCTTTTGACTTCTTCTTTTTCTTCTTTGGTGAAACATCATCTTTTGTTTCACTTTGCCAGTCACTGTCAGATTCTGCTTCAAATACATCATCATTTAGAGAAAGTTTCTAAAAGGTAGGGGAAAAAAAGAAAAGATTTCTTTCCCCATTAAACTGTATCACTTTGGTGTAAACTATACAAAAATGGTAGTGGTGGTGCTTGGGAAAAGTAAGTTTTCAAACACTTTAATCTTTTTATCACTGTAAACATCATTCCTTGTTGTCAAACTGTAAAATTTGTAAACACAATTCTAGCTCACTTCCCTAAATTACATTACTGTTTGCATGAAAATAAACACAAAAACAAGTCAAATAAACCAATCAGACATCCAACAACCACATTTCAGAAGATAACTAAATCTGAACTATTTTACATCAAAACCAAGTAACCTGCTTTTGTAAAATTTACCTATAGGTTTTCCAGAAGTATAGTACCCGTTTTCAAAAAAGATTCTTACACTTCAGTTTCAAACTGAATAGTTAAAAAAGAAAAGAAAAAGCCATATGCTGCCTTCTTGCAATTCATTTTTCTGTATTCCTATCTTACAAAACTTCATGGTTAACATGCAAAAATTCATCAATCTGCTACACAAAGAAGGAGGGTAAATTGAGCAGTGGCCAGCTTCACTGACAAGACAATATGCATGTGGGCAGGGAAAGGGTGTTGTTTATGTTATCAAAAACAAGCTAAAATTACCATACATCATTTATTGAGTCCCATTAAAAACTGAAACAAAGTTTAGATGGATTTAGAGTCTATAAGCAAACTTGTCAAATAAGAAAAAAATCCCTAACCAGAGAGCAGCAACAACAGCCAGTTTCACATGAAGCAAAACACTTTTAGATTGAAGAGATTCTTTAAGTCTTTTTAATACCATACCCCAAATGTCTTCCCTTCTCCCTCCCCCCATTAGCAGAGCCTAGGTAGAGAATACATCTTCAGTGTAAGATACTGGGAGGTGAAACATACCTGTATGTCTTTTTTAGCAGGTTTAGGCTTATGGTCCACAATTTTTTTTCTGAATTCAAGCAGCACTTCTTTGCAATCTTCCAAATGAACCTCTGGTTCCCAGGTATCATCATCAGACGTATATCCTTTCCACCGTACTTTGTAGAGAATTTTACCCTGTAAGAAAAAACCCAACATTTAATACAATACAGCATAGTATTGTGTCACCTATTAAATTCCTGGGGATCTCAGTGGATATATCATTTTGTGTATATAGAAATTAATATAATGGGAGTTCAGCCCAATATTAACATTAGAACTCCCAGCATTATTTCCATCTGCATCACATACTGAACTAAGTAGGTCACAAAACTTTTCAGTAATTGGGAGTGGTTTTATCCAAAATATTTGTAATACCTAAAATTTGTTCAGAGCCACAGCTACAATGTACAAATCATAAATTCCCGATCATTTTACTGAAATGGATGTTCTGACAGTTATGAAACTATCCTTTTCAAAAGTTTTAATACTTATTCTATAAAAATTTCAAGCTCGAATTGCTTTTCTTTGCTGTAGAAGTTGATATAAAAGCTTAAGATTTAGAATGCATTAACACCATCTAGTTTTATATTGGAATTTATAACTTATGTTATATTTGTAATCAATGCCTCTGTTGATAAACTGAAATACTAACAATTAAAAAAAAAAAACCCAACACACCAATGATATCAAGTTAAACCTAAAAAATTCCAAGTGTGTGCATCTCAGGGGAGTTAGTTACAAAGATTTTGGTAAAAGATTATATATGAAAGCCCTACCACCAATTGTTTCAACAGTATTTGACTTCACCGTAGGATGAAATTGCACCTTTTGGTCTCTACCTTGTTTTTTTACTAGATTAGAAAGTTTTTCACAATTAAAAAAAAAAAAAAACAACACAACAACAAAAAACCAAGCTTTCCATCAAATTATCTCTTGTCTTTCTCCTAAATAAATTAGTCTGATTCCTTGTTTCTCAAGATGGACTCCTTTTCTTGCTGAGAGGCAAGGCTTATTAGCTTTAACTCAGCATGTTGCTGATACAGCCAGAGAAGTGGCAACTCAAGGCCTCCTGCACCAAACTGAAAAGTAGACACGTCCTATAAAATCAATGAGGTCACCTTTATTGATTAAGCCTTCAGTCTTTTTAACAGAGGTATGACAAAAGCTAGCATGAAACTTCGGAAAATTAATTGTTCATATAAGAAAGCCAATAATGAATATGATGCAACTCAGCCATTCCTGAACTTATTTTCTAACAAAAACAAACAAACAAACAAAAATTGGCAAATATACTAAACATACTAAGGAAAACACCTGTGGAGAGGCAAAATAATAGTATGTCTTGATCTCAGAAACATTGATAATGCTCTGAAAGATCCTACATTGCTAACCAAGCCTGCAGAAGAAAAGCTTCAAAGGAACTGCCATTTGATACTTACTATTAAATGGATTTATCCATAAATTTACATTTTTGCCTGAGCATCATTCACCTTTGACCAAGTATGTATATATGCCATTAAACTTCAGCAATCAACTCTCCTTACCTTATTTCCTTCACAGACATATAAATAATGAGCCTATACTCAGATACATTAGTGTCATACTTCTCCTCTTATAATGTAACCTAACCATACACTTTTGATTTAGGAATTAGTTTTCAAAATCATGTTCACCTGTCTCTCTTCTAATGGGGTTACTCATGAAATAAACTACTAGTAACTTTATTATTACAGTCACAGAATAATTTAGGTTATAAGGGAACTCCAGACCTAACAAATAAAACACTCTGCTCAATGCAGGACCAACTAGACCAGACTGCTCAGAAATCTGCCCTGTCACGTGTATCTATCCAGACTGCCCTGTGTTCCAGCTTGTGTCTGCTGCCTCTCTCACCCTTTCGCTGTGTACCTCTGGGAAGCATCTGACTCTGTGCTCTCTATATCCTCCCATTAAGTAGATTTAGATACCACTATGATCACCCCTGATTCTTTTCTTAAGGCAGAGCAAACCCAGCTCCCTCAGCATCTTGTGCTCCAGGTCCCTAAACTATTTTTATAACCTTTCACTCCAGTATGCCCATGTCTCTTCTGTCCTGGGAAGCTCAGAACTTGACACAATAGTCTGGATGCGTCCCAGCAGTACCGAGAAGAGAGCAAGAACCATCTCACTCGATCTGCTGGCTACACTCTTGGATGCTGTTGGCCTCCTTTGCTGCAAGAACTGCTGACTCACGTTCAACTTGCTTGTCTGCAGGGACCCCCAGCTCCTTTCCTGAAAATCTGCTTCCTAGCCAGCTGGCCTCTCAGCTGCCTGGTGGTACAGGGTTATGCCATTGCAGATGCAGGACTTCGGCTAGCTGCAGACTTACTGTTACACCCTTGTAACTCAGGTACAAAATTAGTTAGAAGTCCTTTTTTAATTAACTGAGAAAGCTGGATAAAGTCTAAAGCAAATTTAAGACTATTTGGTTGCTGAATGACTCTACATCCAGTACATGGAGAATGACACAAAAACACAGCTTTACTGTGATGATCAGTCTTCTGTCTTCACTTAAGATACATACACAGCCTCACACTCACCTGTCAACATTATTTTACTCAACATCGTTATTTCTCTCCTCTGTATCACTTACAAATACATGAACACTTCCATGGCTTTTTATACTGCTGTAGCTTCTATAAAAACTAGTGATGGGCTAGAAACAATGCCTATGGAAAGGGGTATGACCATGTCATTAAAGAGCAGAGTTAAGATTACCCATTTCCACTGGGGAATGTCACGATTTGCACTGGAGCCTCTTGTTTTACTCTAATTGTAGTGCACTATGAAAAGCTTTATAGATATACTAAGAGGAAACTTTTCCAACCTTTCATTGCTTGTTCTCTTAAGAAGGACATGCTGCTGTTTCATTTATCAACAGGTTTAACTCCCCAGCCCAATCCCATCCCAGGAGTGCTGTCTCTCACCCTACCACTACCACCAGCTCCAGCAACATCAGGACTGCCAATGAAGAGAGCTCCTCTGTGCAGACCTCTCCTGCTTCTGCAACCGTGACAGAGGAACACACTGACTGGCCTTATGCTGTGCCAGACACCGGCTGACCCAGTGTATCTGCTTCAACTTTGCATCAGACTTGGGAATCTGCAAGCTGGGAACCACTAGGCTAAAGCAGACTACATAGAATATACTCGACTGAATCTAACACACAGATTTTTCCAGCCATTTTAGAGGTTAGGACTGGGTGTATCTGTCTTGCCCTGTATTTCTGAAGCACTGGAGCATGGCCCTCACTGAAGAGCAAGGGAAAGGTGACCTGATGCAACTGGAGCAGATGCTACAAAGCTACAATCAACACCTACTGGGTAAGGTACATGCATACAGTAAAACTAAATGCACTGATCCAGCCTGGAAACCTCAAGTGCATATAGCTCAGAACCTGCTGCAGAATGGGCTGCTTGGAGGAGGACAGGAAGAGGGGGAGTAACACACCTTTTTAACAGCACATGCCAATGACATTTGTAAGAGATGGTGCTTGATGTATTCTGGTACTCTAGAAATGTGTGGAATGATATGACTGCCCTGCCCACCCCCCCCCCCATTCCAGGGTGGGGGTGGGGTGAATAAAGGAAAAAGCAAAAAAGGAGTCCTCTTGTTTTCAAGCTTGACTATTATTTTGACCAACGCTTCACACAGGAAAATCTATAAATGCTGGATTACCTCAAAAACATAACATTCTTAAGCCACTAAGATATTTCAGCCAAGATACAACCATATCATGATAGCATCACAAATATGTAAGAAATTCCTGATCTGAAGGTTCTCTTAACCTAAGGGTCTCAAAACCCTGATGTTTTGCACTAAACAGTAAGAATTCTATACTATCATGTACCTAACTGAAGCTTAAAATAAAAAGCATAAATCGGTTAAAATAAACAATTTTCAGATATCTAATAATAACAAACAAATAGCTGTGTTTATTATTTTTTGTACTTAAGTTTAGGAAATTTTAGAAGAACTTCAGTCTAGGATACTTTCAAAGAAGGGAAAGTATTAAATTTATGCCTAAACAAAGCAAAGATCACTATGGCTAGTTATATTAATTGGAAGAAGTCTCTCGTATTTTAATTCATATTAACACGTTTTATACACCAGTAAACACAGTCTCACTAAACATACCTTGAAACCACCCCCAAGTTCTCCATTATATTCAATCCTACCCATTTTGGCACTTAAACACTTTACATCAAACCACTACTCCAGTTCAGCCATGAGAGCAGAGAGTAGTTTAACAATGCAAACAAAAAAAACTAATTAAAGATACCCCAGATTTAGCCTCTTTAGTCAGAGCTGTAAGATACAAAAGGCTTCCTTGCAAAATTATGCACAACGTGTTTTAAATTACAATCATAACGGAACTGCTATTTCTGCATGGTTCCCGCCCAAGTATAAACGACTCGTGGAGGGAAATCTGCCTGAGCAGCAGCGGCGGCAGCCGCCGCCACCGCCTCCTCCTCCTCTCCCCGCCTGCGCGCACGGAAAGCGAGGGAAGAGCAGGACACAGCGGGCCGCCGCTCCCCGCTCCCCCGCCGCCGGGCACCTCCTCGGGCCGCCGGGCGCAACCCGCCGCCGGGGCGGCCCCGCTGCCCGCCGGCCCCGCCGCCGCGGCCTCCCCGAGGGACCCGCCGCCCTCGCACCGCCCGGGAGGCCCCGCCGCGGCCCCAGACGAGCGGCCGGCGGCGGCGCGCGCTCACCCCCTCGGTCTTCACGTCAAGGATCTTCTCCACCTCGAACACGTCCACATCCTCCTCCTCCTCCTCGCTCTCCTCGCCGCCGCCGTCGCCGCCACCGCCGGCTGCTGCGGCCGCCAAGCCCGCCCCCTTACTAGCCCCGCTGCCGTCTCCCTCCCCGTCCTCCTCATCCTCCGCCGCGGCCGCCGTCCCCTCCTCTTCCTCCGCCCCCTCCACCCTGGCCGCCGCCGCCTCAGCCCCGCTCCCGGCCGCCGCCGCCGCCATTTTGGGCCGAATTTCAAACGACAACGGGGAAAAGCGGCTGCGACATCCACCGCCAGGCGAGGAGGGCGCGAGGCGGCGGCCGCAGCCAATCGGCGCCCCGCCAGCCTATGACGCACGGGGGGCGGGGCCCCTGAGCCCGCAGGCCTCCCGTGCCCTCAGCGCGGTGGCCCGCGGCAGCCAATGGGCGGCGGGAGGCCCCGGCGGGCTGAGGAGGGGGAGGCGGGGGATTTGGCCCGGCCTCTCGCCGATGGCCGCGGGCTCCAGCCGCGTCCGCCCCGCCCCGCCCTGTGGAAGCCGTCGCGGTAGCGCCGCTCGCCCCGGGGCACGCTGTTTTACAGCCCGATGCCCGCCGTAGCGGTGGGCGGTGGGAGCGGGCAGCCCGGTACCGTCCCGCTCAAACCGCCCGTCGGTGCTGGCCATCGGTGCTATGGCTGCCGGCAGCCCCGGTCCTGTCAGCGAGGGCCGGGGGCCGGGTGGCCGCTGGAGCTGCCCGGCTGCACGCTGGCCCGGGGGCCCCCTCCTGGAACCGAGCCCTCGCGTAAGGTTCCTCCGGAGGAGGGAGGTGGTCACCGGTGACCGGAGCCACTCGAGGGCACGTCCACGCTGTTGACCTTTCTGCCAAGAGAGACGGTGCCCGGGTGGGACCGGCTTGTGCAAATCGAGTGACGGAGCGTTGTCGAGATCCTGGTACAAAGGTATTCTTTGCCCTCAGCCGGAGAAGGTTTTGGGGAAACACACAAGAAAGATGTACATGGACATCTCGGCATGACGTCCTGCAGGGAAAGAGGGTGTAAACTAGAAAAGAATCCTCTTCACTTTCATAGTATTTTGCATATTAAAATAATTGCCTATGGGCAAGTACTGGTTTGGTTGTGGTTTTTTTTTTTTGTTTGTTTGTTTTTTTTTTTTTTTATGTAACATGCAGCATCAAAAAAGACGATCTTGTAAGAAAAAGCAAATAAACCACACCCTATTGGCCTTTTTAACTGCCTTTGCTAGAGCCAGAGCTAATATATTGTATCTCAGAAAGAGTTCCTTGAAGAACACATATCACTCAAATTCAGGCTTTAGCATGAATGTATACTTTCTGTACCCACCTGTATGGGATGTATTGTTGCAACACTGAAAAACCAAACTGTCTGTATAACTAACTGCAGTGAAGGAGAAAAATATTTCTTTTATTAATATTTTTGCCAGGACTTACTTTTTAAGGTAACTCTAGTAATGCAGCAGTTGACCATACAAAGACTTAAAAGCAGATTTAGAAGCTAGTTTATCATTGTCTACATTAAGGAGTTTTCCTATTTCTTAAGAAACCCATATTCTAGCTCTTCTCAAATATAATGTGTAGTACAAATCTTTTCTTTGTATTTTGACTAAAAAGAGTATCTTACACATATGAAAACAAGGATTCAGAGCACCTTAGAAACAGGAGGACCTCAGGATATTCCTCTTAGCAACCTCCTCTACGAGATCAAGTATATCTACTCCATCCTTGGCAGATGTTTGTTTAAATTCTTGTGAAAACATCTGTAAAAGAGATTCCACAGTTTTCCTGAGTGACTTCCTACAATATTTCTCTTACTGGTAGAGAGCATTCTCCATTTGCTAGGAAATTAGAAGTAGAAATTAAATTTTACTATAATAAAACCTTGTAAATCCACCAAAGAAGGAAGAAGAAAATAATTTCTAACATTAATTATGTGAAAGAGAAAATTTTCTATAGTACAATGATCCAGCCTGCATAAAATATCATCTGATGCAGAAAACATAGTCATCTGAGCAGCCCTGTCTTTTTAGAATCTTCCACATGGGAATTACGTAGATTCGTAATCATAACTTGCATTTATTTGCACTATTCCAATCACTGCAGTGAAGTACTGTGCATTTCAAAAAGGCAAACTTGATTCCTCCTTTGTATGTTCACGTATGTTAGAATTGCTTTCATCCAGCAGTCAATGCATTTTTGTTTGTGTTCCTGACTAGAGTAGCCAAAATTATACAATCAATTTTTCCCTCTGTCAAGGAAATTCAAAGGAGAGAGGAAGATTTCCAGGGCTCTCCTGACTCTTTCTTTATCCTGTTCCTACATGCCCTGCAAAGTATGAAGTATGTAAAGCTTCCCGTTTTGGCACAAGAAATCTGTTGGTGGCTGGTGCAATTCAGATTCACTGGAGGCCTATTCCTTCCTGCTTCTTTTAAGACCTTTGTCTTTCCTCTGTACCAAAAAACTCGGCAGCTGATAATTGTTCACCCTCAAAGAAAGGGACTTCCCAGATGCAGAGACTCTACATTCAAAAGATAATAGAGCACTGGGACATACAGAAGTGAGCAGAGTGGTGTTCAGAATGAGCCAGCACCAGCATTCCTCACAGCTAAAATAAAGGATGGAAGCTGTGCTGCACGGAATCATCTGCTCTAATAATTTCGAAAGTCTTGTCCAGAATATTTTATGGTGTATGGTTGTGAAGAACCCCAAGCCATAAATACGATCCTAAAAAAGGGTGTAGGCCAACTGGCACAAGTTACACAAAGGAAAAGACCAAGAGAATTTTTTTCCTAATTTCTAAAATAAGTGATATTAAGCACGGGAAAATGTTGCCCTTAAAGCTGAGGTTGATGAACCTCCATCCTTAAAGATATTTAAAACTCAGCTGGGCAAGATCCTGAACAACTGACCCAGCATCTGAGTTGGCCCTGCTTTAAGGAAGAGACGACCTCCAGAGGTCATATCCAACCTGAATTATTCAATGATTCTAATAGGAGGTGTAAAATCTCTTTTACTACTTTCTGTACATCTCTATTTTTGTATCATATTTTGCAAAGTATTCCTTCTTCCATCCATCCTCTTAAAATAAACCATGTGCCACCAATATGATTAATACCTTCCATTCCCTTTTCTACAGCCATATCCCATAGCATAGTCATTGACTCTCCATAATGAAATTAATCTTTTGTATATTGAGAAGGCTATATTACTACGTTAAATTATAAGATTTTACTTAAAAGCACACCTTGAATTAGATGAATCACCCAGTTTCATCAGTGTTTTGAAAACTATCCCTTTCAGTTCCTTTGTGCAGCATGTGAACTGTAGCACAAGAGCAGCAGCAATCAACTGCAGTAGCTTTTCTTTACCATTGGGACTAAGGAAGAAGAAAAGGGAAGCAGTGTTACTATTTAAATGATTTCTTGACAACAGGGAAAGCACTTTCTGCAAAGTACTCCATATCACTTTAAAACAACGATTGTCCTAGTGCTATTTAATTGTTTTACCATACAATCACTACTATCGAGTATTCACATTCATGATTTGATAAATATGCTCCTGGCTTTCAAACTTAAATTTGGTAATGCTTTGCTGGGATTTCTGCAGTTTGTGTTCGCTTCAGTTCTACTCTAATACATGCAGTAATGGGAAACTTGCAAGATTTTTGTCCTTTGATGAAGCATTGCACCCTCTAATAATTTAGAAAGAAGAAATTGGCTTTTCCCCCTCCTCCCTCCCCCCAGTTTTCTGGTCTGCTGCCAGCAAAGAGCATCAATTGACAGAATCAAATAGCAGAGTGTGTAGAGGCGGAGTGCATACTGAATGCTGCAGGCAGAGTGTGACAAAGAATTACATAAATATCATTGTTTGAAATGTGAAAAGCAGAAGTGATCTCTGCCTCTCTCCTAGAAGTGACTTTTCTTCTATTTTTTTCTTTAGTAGATATTGATATAGCAGATACAATAATCGAGATAAAAGAACCTTTATTGCTACTCCAACTACCTCACATCCTCCACACACTTCTCCAGATGTGCTTAGCAATCAAGACACTATATTGTAGAGAAGTTGAGAATAAATGGTATTATTAAAATCAGGCACTTTTGAAAACTTTAAGAGACACACTTAAATTCCAAGCATATCTTACTGAGATTTCCACTAGACATATAGAGTAATAACACATACAGATAGGAAATGTAATACAATGTACTGCTTTTTACAGAAAAGTACTTATCAAGTGACTGAATGCCTTTTCTAATAAGAAGATTGTTAATTAAATGATCAACATCGGATTTCAAGGTTTTTCCCAACTGTGGACTGAGATGCCAAGAGCATCTATGGAATAAACAAACATATGGATAAGCCAAAGATTCAGGACACTGAAAAATGGTTTTGGCAAGAACAAAATAGACATAGGAGAATTATTTCAAATATTTGTTTAAAAGCTTGCACAAACACAAAATCTGAAATCTACATAATCAGTCTAGATGATTCAAATATTAAATGTCAAAAACCCTCTGATATATTACCAAATGTCTGTAATTGACCCGGAATGTTGTAGTTAGTCTACCTGGTAAAAAACCCTCAAACAGTAAGAACACAGTAATTTTGAAATCACTCCTATATAAAGTATGTACAATGACAACACTAGCCTTTTCAAATTTATTTCAAACAAATTTCTTCTGGAAATTATTTTTAAAGGTGCTAAAAAATAAACATTCCTCATACTCAGAAGAAATAATAAAGGATCCCTCTCTGCTGAGAATGCAAAGTCTCTATAAAATTATTAAATTTAATATATATGTTGTTAAATGCAGTATTAACAAAACCAATTCTGCTTTATCTGACTTTCCCTGAGAAAAATTAGACAACTGTCATGATTAAAATTATCTGCCACATGGCTTGCTACCCTCCGGTCAGATGGAAGACGCTTTCAACAGGATGTTCAAATAGTTATTCTTCAATATTAAATACTTTTGAAACTCTACCTGTCCTTGCAGCTTCATGTCTTATGTAACTGTAGACACAAATTTATAACCATTCGATTAAGGTAATTTAGAAGATAATATATATGATATGGATGTTTACATAGTAATTGTCCAAATTATGTAAAAAGTGGAAATCTGTAGAATATTAATTGGTGTAAAAAACTGTGAGAAACTTTTATTTTTAAAATTCAACAATTGGTAATTCTACTGAAAAAGAAGAAATCTTGAACCACACTTTGGGAGTTAATTCCCACAAGAGTCAGTCATGAGTCTACTACTCTAATGCCCAGTGTATCCATGTGGCATATGGTAATAGTTCAATATTTAGAAATAATTCGATAAAAGTGTCCTGTCAAAAATATAGGAAAAATATGTGTTTCTTCTTAATGTTGAGATTGGCTGTACTTTGCTACTTTCACATACAAATTTCATACATAAAATAAAGTTAATTACACATAGAATGAAGCAATGCTTTAAAAAAACAGCAAGAAAGAGTCACAAGGGTGCAAGTACTAGGTGGACTCTGCTGCATGAAGGAAGTTGAAGCTGGGGCAGCTGGAGGACTCACTGGATCTACTGTACAGGGTGTGTTCCCAGCAACAGGGAATTCAACATACCACCATGCCGAATGCCCACTCCCTGCTGATAAACAGGAGCCTCCACTGAGGGCATCCCATGGTGACATCTTCACTTGGATCATAAAATATGCTTGAAAACCTTCTGTTTATTACTTACAGATATTGGCTGTGTGACCCACAATCTGATTGTTGATCATGACCTCACCCCTTCGGTTGGTGACCTCACCAAACTGGGGATGGGTTATGCAGAACAGGGATTTCTCCCACCACAGGGGACATACCAAAACAACAAAGCTAAACATCTGCCCTGACTCCTCCCTGCAAGATTCTTGGACAGTACAGTTTCATTTAGTTTCCCTAGCAATTGTTCTGACTGTCCAGGGGAAGTTCCTGCTGCAACATCTCTCAGTCTAATACTCTAAAACCCAAGTACTTCTTAATTTCTTGCATAATGTGTATGATTTGCATCTATTTCTTCCACTTAGCTTCTCCGATATGTTTTTATATTTGTCCCAGGAAGCCCTCAAGATGCGAACTGATGGAGACTGCAAAAAGGTTCTGGAGGTGTATTACCACCTGTTGGCCCTGATTTTCTACTGTTCCTTACATATCCACTGCTGAGTTTCTTGTGAAAGCAATGGAACATAGCATGACTGATGTCATAATACACTTGTAAAATCTGCTTATAAATGTTTTATAAATGTATTTTACTTTATCTCAGGACAGGATTAAAGTAAAAATATTTTTTTCTTCTACCTACATTTTATTTTTAAGTACTGCATAAACATACTATGGATACTGTACCTGATTTTGGAGCACAGAAATTTCTTTCCAGTTTACAGAAGTCAATTCTCTGTTGAATCCTCTCTTTCTCTGTTGTTATAAAGCACCTTGATTGTTCCTGGAGAGGATAATGTTCACGAAGAATCTTACCACCATTACAAATGCAGCTACAACATCATAATACAAAGTAATTGTATTTAAAAGTTTAAAACCCACTCCTCTTTTTAAAAAGAAACCTCTTTTTCTGGTTGAAAAAGGTTCATTCTCTTCCACTTAGGAAAGCATTTCCACAAACATCAGCTACAGCTGGGGAAAGTTCCTGTTTAGCAAAATTACAAGGAATGAAGTAATTTGAGAGTTAGTAAGACATTTTTTCTCCTTTTAATCAAAACTATGTTTTCTTCTATTATGCACATTATCATTATACTGTCATTTGTATGTTCAAAATGAAAAATTTCTTACCCTGTTCTACCTTACACTGGGAAAATCCAGAGTAAAATTTGACTCTGGAGATGTTATCATCATGTGTTGGCTCTGATTTTGTACCTGTTCTTAAGCATGATGGATTGCCCATGAAAGGAACAAAAAATAGCATGACTTTGATGTCGTCATGCTCTTTATAAAGCAAAGAAAATAAAATAATTTACAAAATGTTTATCTCAGGGCAAGGCTGAAGATAATTTTTCCTTCTATTCATATCTTATTTTTGGGTAATGCATGAATAGAAGATGGGTACTGCACCTTATTTTGGAGCTCAGGAATTTCATTCCTGTTTATCAAACTGAACAGAAGACTTTGCTGCATCCTCTGTGTTGGCATAAAACAGCAAGACTGTTCCTGAACAGAGTAGTTTTCATTAAGAATCTTATTCTACCACCATTACCCATATGACTACTACTTCATGATACAAAGTAATTTCATTTAAAAGTTGCCTATTAGAGTAGTAAGGATCAAGTGGCAGAATTCAGAGTGTAAGATTTATCACTTTGAAAAAGAATAACTAAAAAGCAACCAAACAAAAAGAATTGCTTTTTGCATTCCAGGCTCAGATTTCTTGAATTGGAAAGCAGCCTCACTACCAGCCTTACCATGTTCTTTTTTGGCTGTACATCCATGAACATTGAAATGCAAATGTTTAAGGCAGCTTTCATTAGCTAAATGCAGTTTGGATTTCAACATGACATGTGTAGCATCATATATATAAAAGGCTACTGATGGAAGACTTACCACAAACTTAAAACTCCTCAATAAATCCTTCTTCAGGAGCCATTAAAACTCCTCAATAAATCCTTCTTCAGGAGCTGTTAAAACTCCTCAATAAATCCTACTTCAGGAGCCGTAACATCACGCTGACATACTGCCTTTTTCCTATACCTTGACCGTGTCAACGCTTCTTTTCTATTAACTTGAAAACCAGGAAATTTGGGAATAACTTGTTTTTCAATTCCAGTCTTTTCAGAATTTGTGTGTGTAGAGGTAGGTGAACCAGACAATACTAAACCCTGAATCAGAGCAACACAAGAAGAATCGATTTGTTTCCTGCCTCCTACAGATTTTTAAAAATAACAGGGAGCGGGAGGAGGAGCAGGAGGTTCAGGAACATCCACACAAAACGCTGATTTTGTAAGTGTAGGTGTCTGGATTGATTTTTGTTGACTCAGATTAATTCCATCTCCTGGCTTAGGTTCAAAACCAAATATCAAGAAAGGTTCAGCAATTTCCAGCAGATGAAGGTCATATGGTGAAGGTGACCTTGTTCCAGATGATCTCTCCTTTGTGATATCTCTATCAAAACTGAAATCTGATTTGAGACTGCAAATACTACTTTCAAGTTCAGAAACATTTACAGAGCCCTGCACCATGTTTTTTGGTGAGAAGGTCTTTTGACTAACAGGAACTTCTTCAAGTTGAAATTGGGAACTTTCAGGTTCCCCTTTCTCACCTAGAAAATCAGTTGGATAAATATCATCTACTGTTGGGGAACATGCCTGTTTAGTAAAATTACAAGGAAACAAAATAACTGCAGAATTAGTAAGATACTTTTGTTTTTAATCAAAACAGTATCTCTCCTTATATTGTATGCAGTATCATTATACTGTCATTCATATGTTCAAAATGAAAGCAATGTATCAGTTAAA
Organism: Tyto alba; assembly: GCF_018691265.1. Taxonomy (NCBI): domain Eukaryota; kingdom Metazoa; phylum Chordata; class Aves; order Strigiformes; family Tytonidae; genus Tyto; species Tyto alba. The sequence continues at coordinate 19,079,869 of NW_024881282.1, read as the reverse complement.
TATTTCTTACCCTATTCTATGTTATACTGGGCAAATCCAGAGGAAAATTTGACTGTGACAGAATATGAGCAGAGAGGCATTTTACATTATTAAGATAGAAATGATTAATGTAATGATGATTATGAGCCAAGGAAGTTCCACTGCACAGTATTGTTGTACACACACAGAAGATAAATCTACACAAAGCGAAGCGTGTATCCAGCTGGTGCTGCAATTCTGGCACATGTACCAGCTGAGGTTCAGTAGCTGCCACATACAAGGTAGTGAGCCTGGGCTATACTGCCACCATACACCAATGCAGATGTTTGGTATTCTTCTGCCTAGGAATTCTTGGGCCAAAATACCAGGAAAATGGCTTTATGTGAGTTGACCTAAGTTACAGAAGGCACACCCAGATACCATTCTAAATAGCTTGCAATCTTAACACATTACAGACTACAGGCTGAGATGATGCTCCCAAGTTGTATTAAAGTTCCATTTTAAATACAGCAGAACTGCCAATGCAGAGGCACAGTTACAATGAAATTAATTTACTTTTATTTTAATTTTATGTGTCCAACTATGTATGCATTCAATACTAGATGGCATCTCAGTAGATATATCTATAGAAAATCCACTAAATAAAAAGAGAAGAAAAAAAACCCAAACCTGAATGGCACTCCCAGGAAGACGAAGTTTAACCTGCATGCCATGATATCTCCATGAGAAGGAGCTATGTTTCCTGTTCTTTTTAACTCTTTGGATGAAAAAGGAGAATACTGAACTAGTTAGACAAGTTTCTGTCCTGAGGGTACTCAAAGGATAACCATGATGATTCACTACTGGTATTCATAGTTCTCATAGAAGGGATCAAGAGGTCATCTGACATGATCTCTGTAACACATTACATAACACTTTAGCCAATTGTCTCTTCATTTAATCTAATGTTTTATTTTCTAAAGCAAAATTTCACAACAGACAGCCAAACTGGAATTCAGAGAAGGCAAGTCCATAATCTTGCCTGGCTAACTGTCCCAAACCTCACAGCTAAAACTGCATGTCTTTTTTTCTTAGTCTGCTTTAATTTCCAGTCTTTGCTTCTTAGTTTCTTTCTGTAATATTAAAAACCAATTTGATAGCTGCAATAATACAAGATACATAAAAGACACAAGGTACCATACAATGTCATGGAATTCCCTCCCAGTTCACATACTGAGGTCTATGTGTGTGGCCTTGAGGCTGTTTGTTGTTGTTGATGTTGTTGCATTTTTGGTTTTTTATGTTTTGGTTTGCTTTTTATTCTTTTAAGGTCTTCAGACTGGCATTTTGCCAATTTCAGTCAGTTTTGCCTGAAAAAGTAAAAGAATCTCTCTTCACTACTTCTTGGTTCATATATTTTGAGATGGTATTAACTATTTTTGCCACAATATCACAATGGTTGTTCATTCCACGTTGTTGACTCACTGGGTGAGTAATAAACCCTGGGTTATTGATAGTCACTGTTTTCCAGTATATAATCTCCAAGGATGTATATACGTAGGGTGGCAATCATTTCATCTACATGTAGCCTTACATTTGTCAGTCTTACAGCATTTTTGTTACATGGGTCCATTTTAACAAATATTCTTGACTATTCTGAGTCCTAACCTCAATTATTATTAATGTACCATGAATCTGTGTATCCTCTGCATATCATATGAGCAATTATTTTCTATTTACAGCCACATCTCCATTATCCTTGAGATACTTGTGGATAAAACACGCAGTCCGTGTGTACAGCTCTAGAGTATCTGCAGACAGAACCAGCCTGCAGCCAGAAAAATGTACTATGTTATTAATATAATATTAGTAAGTTTGCAGCTAACCTGGATGTCTTTGTCGTGCTTCTTCTAGAACCTGAAGCTGGAAAGAATAAGAGAGATACCCGATCTCCATCCTCAGACAACAACTATTCTTAAGTATTTCCCAACTTTTATTCAGATTTTCTAGTTGAATTTTCCCTTAACATTAAAAATTAAATTGTATTATCATTTTAAATCTCTTTTCTACAACTGGATGTGTAGTGTATGAACTTATTCATTTATTCCTGATACATGGTAGAAATAGCACCAAATCTTTAGTTGATCAGTACAGTATTTCTACTATCCAGTAGTAATTGTCCTGAATAAGAGCACCAATAGGAAACACTATTTCAAGATTAAATATAACAGTAGAATATTACAACAGATGTGGTTTTGTGCCTGCTTTGCAGACAGAACAAAGAAACTAGGACATGCTCATAAAAATCACTTTTCATGGTTTATAATATAGAAATATGAATAGCATGAAGGTTTGACACATTTACTGCTACTACTACCACCTGCATTGTTTATTATTCTGGTTGAGAATGGCAATATGCAGAAATGTTACTGGGAATAAAATTATAATATTCAGTGTGTGGGCCAGCACAGGCAGGACACAGGAACAACCACAAAACCACAGATAAGATGCAAAGAGTAAATTTATTCTCATTACCTTGTGACCTGAGGGATCTCTGCAGCAACACTCGGGCAGGGGCACGTGAGTGGGGACATGGGCACGTTGGAGCTTGGTCCTTGCTAGTCAGGAAAAGGAGAAGACAAAAGCTCTTGGGCTTGTTGCTTTTGCCTCTATATATCTGGGATTTCTGCAGCTGTACTTTCCCACTGTGCTTTGATCTTCCCCACAGCAGGGCAGGAATCTCAAGGACGCTCGATAAGGTGCCTCTGAGTCTCTCACAGACCTGTGTTATCTAAGCACAGACATTCTATGTGTCAAGCAGACAGAGCTGAACAATTAGTGTGATATATGCATTTTTTAGCACCCCAGCTGCAAGTCACTTGAGTGTGTTGACAATCCTTCTCACCAATCTTCTGTTGTATTCCCAGACTCAGTTTCCAAGAAGCCTTACCTTACCAGCAACATCACTATTTCAGATAATTGTAAATTTTTTATTTAAAATGCAAATGCAAAGAAAGGCTAAAATATTAAATGCAGTGATACTGAAAAAAACCCGAAGATCATGGTCTTATTAAGTTTTGCGACTTGGAAATTTATATATAATCCTTAAAAACAGAAATGTTTCTGAAACAAAAGGTACTACTTAGTGAAGAAAAAGAGTGTAATAATTAAAAGTTATTCCCCTATGATATTACCTAAGGCTAACAACAGATTAGAGTGAAAAGTGAAATTAAACTAGTTCCTTGATAATGCCGTTTATCATCAAATATTCCATATAAATAGAAAAACATTAAATTTAAATGTTTTAATGTAATCATATAAGGCACCAATAAATTAAAGCAGATAACAATATCAATGAAAGCAACTTACTTTTTCTGTGGTTTGGTTTTACTTGTTTAACACAAATCCTTTTTATTTTATCCTACAAAGAAAAAAAAAATTAACTGCACCAGTTATGAAATATTTGTATGTCATTCCTGACACTTTTATCACCCTGGAGCTCCTTTCTCTTATTATATCACTAAGTTTGGATTGCATGGCACCCTCTTTACTTCATTTAATCACAGAGCTTTGTTATATAAGCATCATAGGAGCTAAAATTCAGGTGAATTTGTGTATGTTTCTCTCCCAAGGATACAGTGAACTTCAGACGTCAGTATAATGCAGCTCTGAAGCAGAAGGCATGACTGTTGAATAGTTGGATGTATAATACAGCTATATGATCTCACAGGGACTAGGACCCACACGGACCATCTCTGGCTTTGTGCCAGCATTTAAACACAGAGATGACCTCCCGTCCCACCTGGAGAATTCAGAAGCCACTAAGGGCATCCAAAGAAATGGATGGGCAACCTTGTCCCTGAGCTGAAGGATAAAAGCAGAGTGTTAGCAAACGCTCAGCTGCTGTTTCATGATGGAGATATTACAGTCTTTTCAAGCCAAAGGATGAAGAGCAGCAGAGAAACAACAGATAATTCAAAATACGAAATCTAACATGTGCCAACTCAGGTCAACTTTCTAAGTCCTGCAGGAGCAAATATATCCTGAGATAGTTAAAGGCTTTCTACCAGTCACAGCATTCCTAAGTTTGTGTTCACATTGTTTTATGAAAAGAATGGTTTCAAACAATTATCTTCTAACAAAAGAGAAGAGATGAAAAGGAAAACAATTATAAACTCACTGAAGTGTAGCTACAATCCCCTAGGCACAGAACTTTTGCTTCAAAATAAGATGCTATTTTAAGATTGCATTTTAACAAACCTGCGTTTTTTCATGTAATGCTTTGTCCTGTTGCCATGGTGACCCAGAAGCAGGCATATGAAAGGTGATACAACCATGCTGAATACTCAGTTCAGTGATATAGTTGTAGAATTTGGAGATGTTTACCACATTCAGAAAATTAGATACTAAAATAAATCATTAAGGACAGAAAAGTGTAAACACGCAAGTTCTACATGCCTTTTGCAATTTTGTAGAAGCTAAAGATTCCGCTTCTGGTGGAAAGCTTTCCCTGAGCAAGAAATCCTGGCTCTTCAAGTCTGCAATAGAAGTCTCATACTTTTATTTCTTCAGCATTATTAGTTAGGAATTGTTTATTATTCTGTAAATTGAAAAAGTAAAGTTAGTCAAAGAAACTATACAGAGACTTAAAGAATCAATTTTACCAGACACTGCTCTAACAGCTGACAACCCACATTTAACTTCTGGGTCATGATTTAACAGGCTTCCAGCAAGGCAGTCCTTTCATGAGGGTTCCTGGGACACAAAGAACAAGCACAGGGCCCCATATACAAACCTTACAGTGACAAGCTAAGTTCATCTAAATGTGTGCTGTAGTAACTTGTTTATCAATTGAACTATTCAAAATTCATCCCTGATACAGCATCTTTGACCTGAATCTATTGTTTTTACAATGAGACAGGCTGCAAGTGCTATACCAGAGTGCATACATAACTTGTATGTTGAGAAGTACACTTAGGCTGCCCTCAAGAGAAGGTTTCCTGTCTCTCAACAGTATGTCCAGAATATCACTTGCTATAGCATTTCAACATGTCTTTATACAGCTCAGATATTGCCAGGAAAATGTATGTGAGTATCAGCTAGGTACATCCAAGGCCATGCTGTGTTGCTGCCAAGTCCTGAACAGTTCTTTTGAGCAAGCTGTAAGCAAACACACAGAGTAGAGGAGCCAACTATAAATCAAAATTTTTAAAATAAAACTTAACAGAATGACCTCCTATTATCTGTATCTAAGGATCAGAATGCAAAGAAGTATGAAAAGCATCTGAAGCTCTCTGAGATAGGTACATTCAATGTGCATAACGTAACAAACAGGTAATGTCAAAGAGTGATTCATACCTTTGGTCCTCTGATGCACTGAAGTGTGCATATAGTCAAAATGGAAACTTGTAATGCTCTTGGGAACACTGTAATTCAGTAACTACAAGATCTTTGCTTTCCTTGCAGTTAACCTAAACAGAGAGATAGCATGCCCTGACCCCCAATTTATTGCTGAAGTATGTTTCATTCACATGATATTGCACCAAGTACTTCCTCTTGCCCCACTTACTTTTTCACCCCATTTAGAACTACACACTATGACTGGCTAAGAAAAAAAAAGGAGAATTATTAATTATTTGTATCACAGTAATAAGCAGAAGCTCCCCTCAGGGCTTCATTGTGCTATCTACTGTACATTTCCGTAACTGCTGTGTTTTGAAAGATTTTTAATAAAAAAGTTTAAAATTTAAATTAGATTTAACACATAATAGCCATGGTAACATATATTTTGTCAGAAGCCAACATATTATTCTACTGCAATACTTTGGTGAGAACACTACAGTGATAATAGAAAAGTTTTCTTAGGGTAGAATTAGTCTGCACTGAAAGACAGAAAGCATTGAAGTATTTTTCAGTGCTCCTCTTTACATTGCAGTACATGATAACACAGAAGAGTTACTGTTGATGTGTATACAACTGTAAAGCTTTTATTTATTGATTCTCCTACATTCTCTGACAATAACAGAAATGCTTAGTTTTTCAAGGACACTGTATTTTGCAACTTCAAAATCTTGAGGGAAAAAAGAGGAGTATCTTGATAATTTTCACTGTAAAATCTGGAATGGAATCAGAGTAATTAAAATCACATATGGTACTGTAACAGGCTGCAATATCATGCTAAAGTAAGAACTAATATAAGAAGATAAATCTATTTTCAGCAGCAAAATAACAAAAAGTTTTGAGAAATTAAATCCCATCCAGAAAAGCTGCCGCCCTAACAAGCCAAGATGTCTAGTGTGAACCTGAAGACCAGATTTCAGTCTTCATTCTTTACATAACTTACAGAGGCAACACAATAAAAGTATTTTCATTGCCTGGTTAAGTGTTTATTTTTTAATAGCTTGGTCAGCAACTACCTGTGCTGTCTGTGGCTAATTCCTCCCTTATTCCTGACCTTCACATTAGGACATATATGTGTAGTCATATCCTTCAGCATCAGGACTTTTAGATCAAGTGTAACTTCTAGTACTTTCCCACAGAGTAACTAAATATCTACCCTATGACTGAAGAGCAGTCTCTGAAAGTGAAAGCTATATTTTGTTAATAGATTTAGGAGTGTTGGAGCTGGTTTTGTTCCTTTACATCAATAATTAGAAACAGTTATGACAACACTGCTTCCCTATCAGCAAAGACTGGTCACAGTTATCTTGATTTTCAGATCTCCCAAGAATTTTCACAGGAGAAAGGGAAGCTCAGCACTTTTAAAAACAATGAATCAGGCTGGATTGCAAAAACCCCGGTGAACTAAGAAAACAAAAAAATTGTGATGATAAACAGAGCTCCAGTCAGAAAAACATAAAACTTGGGCCATACTAGTGCCAGCTGAGTTGGAAGAAACTTTGCATGTACTAGGGAGCTGGGCTGTAGTTGTACAGAGATGGAAAAATGTAAAATCAATATCCACAGACAGATCCAAATGTTAAAAAAAAAATCCATCAAATCCATATACACAGAATACAGAAAATGAAGAAAGAATAATTTTATCTTCTACTATTATTAAGATAATGAGAGTCATCTCCAGAAGTCATTGAAACAGACTGGGAAGTGGGATATTTTTCGTTTTGTGTTTTTTTTTTTTTTTTTTTTTTTTTTTTTCCAATTTACAGAAATATCAACATAGGTGTATCAAAATATATCTTTAATTTTATTGTATTTTATTTTACCTAAGAGTACCTACCTTGGACTCAATTCTTCTATCGCTGTCTTTGATAATAACAGTAAGGTTGGAATAATTGTTTTCATTTTTCTTTGTGGCATTTTTGCTTTCAGCAGATGACAGGTCTTCCACATCTGCAATTAAAACATTTATTTACTTGGTAAATAAATATCTGGCTTCTCTAATTTAACTTATGAATAGTTAATAAAAACACCACTACTTAATATGCATAAATACTTTGCATGTTGAAACAAGTTAACAGCTACTAAGGTCACATTTTACTCAGTCATGTAACTGGCAGGATAGGAGTCAAGTATTGAAGGGCAACTGCCCCAAGTGCTTCCCTGCCAGAATTAGTACTGCCCCGGGCTATGCCAGCGCTTATTCCCTCCATACACTTCGCCACCCTGACTTCTGTGACAGGGAGGGGAAAAAGAATTAGGGCACGTAGTCAAGAGCTACACTGTGCCACCTGACCATGGAGCCTGAGAACTATTCCTCCATGACTCACGTTGGTTTTGGGGGTTTTCGGTTGGTTGGTTTACCCTCCCCTTCCCCCCCCCTTTTTTTTTTAAAAGTTGTATAGATATAGTGTATGAATGTGGTTTTACTTTTAGCTTAAAATTAGTTAGGATTGCTACTGAATGGATCTACTCAGCTTCAGTCATTCATGCCCACGGCCTCTGCTGTGTAAAACCAGAATTGTGTAACAGACTCAATTACACAGCAAACGTACAAATGCGCATTGGTCCTGATTCTTACTCTTATATATTGTAGCGGCCAGAATAACGAGTCAGAGAGTTCTTTTTTGTCTTTATTTCTTCATGGGGGCTGGCAGACATGCAGGCAGGCACACAAGCAGGCAGGCAGGCCCCCAGCCCCCCTTTGCTATCCTTTCAGCTATTTTATATGTTTTCTTATGCACGCGCCGGTTACAGCTTTTCTGTTGGCTCTAGTATCTTGTTCACACACCTAAGATAATACACTCATTTGCTACTTTCTTTTGTCCACATGCACCGATTAAGTCACTGACATCCTCTTTTTCTGCTTCTTATTTTCCTTTCTTTCAAGATAGTTCCTCTCAGCTGTTTACATTTTTCTCTCAAGGCAGAGCTGCATCTCGTCAAGGTCAAAGCCGCCCGCAGCCCAGCCAAGATCCGAGTCCACAATATGTAGTTCTGAAAATTGCACTGATTCATGACATGTATTATGTAAAAAATAATTATATTTAAAAATACTTATAGGAAAGATTGGCACCCAGCAAAATCCAAGAGATGCAAAAGTAAAAAGAAATAAAAAGCGTAGTTACTAGGAAGAAAAAAAGACAAATAAAACTGACTGTATACATTAAATAGAATGATTTTTCTCATCTCATTTTCACATTCTTTGGCTTGTCTCACAGCATTAAAATGAACACTTGTCTTTTTTAATTTTACACAGAGTTATAGATGTTTGCATCTGAACCATGTTACGTATTGGAATGCTTGAAGGAATTCTATTTTAATTATGTTGCATATTATTTCTAGCCCGTGTTAACTTGTTCTCTAGCTATCTTATTTTCTCGTAAGTTTGACTTCAGAACATAACATGTCCTCATACAAAGGCACTGAAATCCCACCGCATTCTGTTGAAATCAACAAAAACTTCCAGGTTACTGTCATTTTTTTTCCCAGTGGAGTCAAATAAAGACAGTCATTGGAGTAGCTTTAATTCTCAGTATTTTATCCACATTTCCAACCTGAAGCCTTACTTGAAGTTTCATTAAAAGAAAAAAAAAAAAAAAACAATGGAAGGACTCCACAGAATGGAACTAATATTTATTTAAAAAAAAAAAATTCTGATTTTTTAATCAACTTTATTGGCAGGTTCCATAGTTGCCGATTTCTTAAAATCTAAGTCTAAACATTAATCTTCTGTAACATTCTTTCCCAAAGTAACTGATAGATGAATAAAACATTTCAAATATACCTAGCCTATCTGTCTGGCCTTTGGCCAGAACCGTTGTCTTGTGATTTATTAACCTTATATGCATCAATCTGTAAAACTCTTTTCAAATGATTTCCAAATGAAATCTGCATATAAAACTTGGAGCTAGTATTTCTGAATATTTTTTAAGATCATGACAGCTGAGGACATCAGCAGTATCCACAAGAACACATATACTCTGAAAGACAGGTTCCAATTACAGTTGCTATGCATACGTAACTACAATATTAATCCAAATACTATTTATTTGCAGTTCATTCTGGTTCAGTGCTAGAGTCCAAAGGAAACATTTAAAAACAGAGAAACTTTCTGGACCATATTTTAATTGAAACTTCTAATTTAGAAACATGGTACCTCTGCACTTCATCCGCAGACAGGAGAGAGCAGGACTCTCAGGTCACTGTCCAGCTCAACTAAAATATGGTTATCTTCAGAGTGTGTCCACTTTTCTGCAGTAACTATGAAGATATGGAAGTGACCAGGTGTCTAATGTTCTGTAGAGCTTTTAGCAGCACATAAGAGGTCCAATAATGGGCCAAGTTCTGTTGTGGCCAACATGGTAAAAATCCAAAGCTATTCGCGGTAAGAGTGTTTAAAAAAAAAAAAAAAAGCTGGACAGAACACTGAATAATCATAATATGCTTTAGTAGCTGTTCTCAGTATCCTAGAGCTCACAAAATTTAGGTATTGGAATACCTCTCTTCCTGCTGTATTTATAAAGATGATTCAGAATTGATGCCAATGAATACATATTTGTACTCCATTATCTGTTAGTTCATTTTCTGTTTACAATCATTATTTTTTTTAACAAAGCTTAAAAGCAGTTTATTGTTTTTAATGATGCAATGTCCTTGACTTTTTTTTCCCAAAATCATATCTGAAGATCAGCAGTTTGTGTGTCAACACATCTTGGAAGATCCTGAATTTACTGCACAAAGAAATCTGTCACATCTTTGGAATACTCTTGCTAGATCTTGATATGCTATTCTTCAATTCTTCACTTTCTCTCCTGAAGAGATGTGCATTGTCAAAGTCACCAGGAAACTGCTGGGCTCTGAACAAGATGCTAATGTACCTACAATATTCCTTTTCTTCACACTTTCCTTCTTTTTTCCTTCAATGTCAACACCTTATGTTATGCACAATTTACAGACTCTTGAGGATGATGTATACAATTTTTGCTGTTTGTAAAATGACAAGCACGTATGGGAACTATATGTAACAGTATGATGTAAAGTAACTCATCCAATGTTATATTAGGAGATGTTACACAAGAGTGAAAGGGAGAAATTAACTCACTTAATCATATTCTCCTCAAAATTAAAAACCAAAAAATGTAAATTATAATACATTACCCTCTCCCCAAGGTGGAAGTAAACACTTTAATATGACAATATTTATGAGCTTGCCATAATTGCTAGCTATGGGCAAGAAGAAATGTCACTTTCAAGGGGCAGAAGTAACAACATATTATGACTTCACTATTAAGTTAGATCATATCAGGTAATTCCCAAATCTTTTACGCTCACCTGCTCAGGCAGCTGACCTCCCCGAAAGATCTTCCTGCTTCCCCAACAGCGTGAAGTACAACTGGAGAGCCTGGGCACTGTAGGTAGGAAGGGCTAGGACACACTCATACCTCCCTGTAAAACTTCCAAAGGGACAGCAACCTAGTCAAATAAGCAAACCAAACAAAGTGCAGTCTACTGCACAGCAAGGGGCAGTAACACTCGCTATACTTGGAAGGAGGAGGAAATTGTCACAGTTAAAGCACAAAGGAACTTTGGAATACCTGACAGAGAGCAGAAAAATGAGTTTAAAACCTGTTTGAAGTTTGTCCATAGCAGCTTTTCTCTCCCTTTTATTCTCTTTCATTGTTGATGAATGCTACCACTGAATAGTAGCATTTCTTCTCCTATTTCTCTAGTGAACCAAATTTCTCAAGGAATTTTAGCAGTGTTTGGCTTTATTATTTTTAAATGGCAAAATTCACAAAATTCAAAATCAGAATAGAAAACTATTCTGTGTCGAGGATTAATTAACTATTGATAAACATTTTTACAACTGGAACACTGTGTCGTTGCAGCACCAGATAAGGAAGTTGTGCAAACTGGAACGGCTTGCAACTATCACTGGTTTAATTCTTACAATTTTTATTTATGTTGGTGGAGATCCATAAGGCCTCAATAACTTCAAAAGTATTTCACACAGGCACAGAAGCTTGTACTTCACGATCAAGCCACAAATTCAGCACCATTGTTAGCAATGGGTTATATTTTTAGCACAACCAACCAAATAAAAGTTTTTATTGTCCAACAATAGACCTTAAATAGTCCTGTAAGGCCTTCAGTGTGCAGATAAACTGAAAACAAACCTCCACTGTATTTTCCTACTAAAGGTGTCAAAGGGACTGAATGTAATGCTGTGCTTTAAAAAAGCAAGAGTACAAATCCTTGTATTTTTCAGTACAGTAGCTTATCACTGATAACGAAGAATCCAATCTGAGGATAATCGTGTAGATAATATATTCATAACTGGTAAAACCAAAGTGCAGGAAAGATGAATGGAAGTTTAGCAGAAAGAGTCCTGTGGAACTATAGAAAGTAACAGCATAAATTAAAAGTAGTAGTAGGCAACTGAAAGGGTTGCCTTGGGTTTATGCAACCCAGGGCTCGGGTTTCTACCTGCCCACAACAGTTCCAGCAACAGGTCACTGCCTGCGACGTGCCCCAAGTTTTGGAGCGGGATGATCTGCCACTTACTGGAGTTTAGAGGAAAACAATAACGTCGCTCAGTAAGACAGAGCATGCCTAAAGCACAACATATCAGAAAGCCAGGGGATGCTTTCTGTCCATTTACCTTTCTGTTCTTCTCTTACTGCAACTATTTGAAGGTTGAAAGCATGCATGTAGCCCCAATAAAAGCAAACTAAAAGCCCAAACCCGCCCTCCTGCAGCAAATGCCACAGCCCTGGGGAGGGCTCACCACACGGGAGCCTCCCCACACACCGTGCCGGGACCGCCGCCGAAGAACACGGCCCCCACCTGCGGGCCGTCCTCAGGAGCGAGGGGCAGGCCCAGCCGCCCGAGCGGATCCCCGCCGCCGCTTCCCGCCCCTCACCGCCCTGGGCAGGAACCGCGGCGGCGGCGACTGCAGGCGCAATACTTCACAGTTGATGCCCATCAACGGCCTTTTGGCCGCTGAGGCTCTTGGGAGCTGTAGTTGAAGCGCCGAAGCACCGCCGCACAGCTGGCCGGGGAACACGGGGCTTGGGACTACAACTCCCAGCATGCTCGGCGCCGGGGCGGTGCCCAGCCTGTGGCGCCGGCAGGCTGCTCGATGGCGGCAGGTTTGTAATAGAAGCAGAGGGAGGGCGGCGGGAGCGGGGTGTTGCTGTGGTGGCGGCCCGAGGAGCGATGCCGCCGCTGCTGCCCCCTTGGTACCTGTGAGGGGCCGGGGGAGGGCGGGCCCCCTCTGTGAGAGCGCAGCGGGGAATGTCTGGGTCCGCGGGGGAAAGAAGACGCCGGCCTGGCCTCTCGGTTCGGCTGAGGAGCAGGGCTCTGCTCGTCTCCCCAGCGGCGACCTTTGGGGGGGGTGGGGTGGGTGGTGTCCCCTCCTTCCCTCCTTCCCTCCTTCCCTCCTTCCCTCCTCGGGACGGATCAGCTTCAGCCCTGCCAGCTCTTTCGGTGCTGCCCGTAAACTTTAGTGGAGGCTTTAAACTGGCAGGCTGCCTCGGGAGGGTCTCCAAAAGGTGACAGGAAAAGCAGCCCGTGAGCCCTGTAGACTTGAATTTGCCTGTGTAGGAACCAGTGCCTCCCTGGGAAACTTCCAGTGGCCTTTCAAAACAGAACGCAGTTGAAAAACGTTTTTCTAAGGGAATTTTGGTGTTTGTCCTCATCACAGTTTCAAACTTCAATTGAAAGTATAAGCCCTTTTACAGTGGGAAAATTAAACCAGAGCTGGCATAAACTGATCTCTTGGGAATGAGGAAGCTTTGAGATGTTATTTCCTGATCAGCGGGACTGTTGAGCCTGGGCTGCTCTGGCCTTTGTCCCCTGGCCCCTTCTCCCCGTGATGCACTGTATGCACAGGCAGAGCTAACTGCCCTGGGACCAGTTTGAGGTAGCACAACCGAGTGGCCAGGCTCTTGCTGTCACATCGTCATCGGCAGCAGTTCTGTCTTTTTCTTCCTGAGGAAATCACCTTGGGTCTTCCACCTACCTGAATTCATTCATGTTTTATGACACTTGTAGGAATTTGGTTATCAGTAAAACTTCTGCAGTCTTCGAACTTTTTTTTTGGGTTGGATTTAAAAAACAAAGCTGGTTGGGAGGAAGACGCCAACAGGCAAGATGATTGTGGAATTTCTGTGAAATACTAAGGAAGGCACGAAAATGAAAAGTGCTGCATTGAAATAGTTTATTTAGATGGACATATTTGATACTTTGCATTAATACGAAGGCCCTGTGCGCGAACTCTCTCTTTCAACTCCTCAAATCACTTCTCTTTTGTTGAAGGCACTTAAAAAAAATTCTGAATCCTTTTCCATAGTCCTGAAGATATTATACATAGCTTTATAATATTTGAGTTAAAATTAACTGCATTAAAATAAACAATACAATAAAACATTGGGTTATGTTGATTTCCTGCACAGAAAGTGTTTGTTACTTGTTGTCCAAGCTGTTTCTATTGCCAAGTAGATTGTGACTTATAAATGTACTAGGTTGGTTATAAGAGAGTAACTTTCTTTAACTGGGAATCTATTGTTATAGATTTTTTATTTTATGTGCTTAATTTCTAGGTGCTGAAAGTAGGTAACCACCCATATCAAATACCTGGAACTTTGAAAGTTTTACTGTCCTAACGCAACACAATATTGTTATGTTAATGCTACATCATCAAATAAATTTGAATACCATTTACAAGATGCCAACTGTTGAAGATATGAGTAGTGAACAAAATTTCATTGCACATTGGATGGCCGATAGTTCCCGTGCTGGAGTCTTATTAGATCCTAGTTTCACTGGTTTAAAAATCAACAAAGAAAATTTGTTACCTGGACCTGAAAACATCACGGCTTTCCCTGCCGAAGTGTTGCATCTTTCAGACAGCTGTTCTGTAAGTGATGACTCCTTGTGTGAAGATTCAGGCAGCTCTTGTACACTTAAGCAATGTACCGCCGAAACATCTTTTCCAGCAGCAGCATGTGATGTAGAAGCCTCTAAAACAGACTTTGTCCATGGTGAAGTGGATGGCCAGAATAAATCTGATCACAGCGATCCACTCTTACAAAAGCTTGAACAGGTAAAAGTCCTAGAATTCCTTGACATACCCATTAAGATTTATTTTGTTCCTGCATGTGATTTGTCATACCTAGAAGTAAGCAAACTCTTTTTCCCTTCTCTTAGTCCTTTGTATTAGTACTGTTGGCTGTAACTGAGGTCTTGGAGAGAAGAAAAAAAAAAACAGAATCCCATACTTTTTTTAAAGATTTATTATGAAATATTTAATATTTTAATAAAAACACAGCATAGTAGAAGTTAACGTTAAAAGAGCAGAATTTGAATGTTTTTCTCATGCAGTAGAAATGAGTGTTCTGATTCCTATTGTTTGCAGATTGGTCAATTAAAGACTAGTGGAATTGTTATACTGGGCAAACTGGAAATAGCGTATATATTAGAAAAAATTCTTAATTTCCTTCATCTTATACTTACCAAAGAGAACATCTTTAAGACAAGAAATACCCATTGTCTTGATGACATTAACCCTGTGGTACATTCTAAGTAAACTTAGCCTCTAATAATTTTTTTTTTTTGTTTGAAAAGCTGAAGGAGTTGCAACAACAGAAACAGGAACAGCTAAAGAAACAACAGATGGAGCAACTGCAAAGGCTAATGGAAGAGCAACAGAAGCTACTTAGCATGGTATCTGGCCAGACAGCAGTTCTTGGTAAGTTGAGAAAGCAAGCATATGACGTACTTTGAGTAAACTGAAGAATTTAATCTAATTTTCCAGTTAAAATCTGAAAGCGGATTCAGTGATCTTCATCCGAAGACTACTTGATTAGTCAGAGATAAATGCTGGATTGCTTCAGGGCCTGAAAGTTGAGTGCTACTGCAGAAGGAAAACTATCCTGTTTTTATAGAATGCCAACTATAATTGTAACTTGATCAGTATTTGCTATGATGGGAGCCCTTGATTTGAAGAACATATTTTAAATATAAAAGACAGTGTAAAGCAAACAGTTGCTTTCCTTTCTGATTAGCTGTTACTCACAGTACTTTCAAGTGCTTTAAGCTGTCAGTGTATCCAAGTGAAATGGTCACTCCTTGTTTGTGCTTACACAGCAATGAATTTGTTCAGGTAATGAACTGAACTAGACTAGGGAGTTGATCTGTCTTTAAAAATAAATACTTGTAACCTGTATCAGTTTTCCAGTCTCATTTGCTGTGTGCAAAGGAGGGGACAGTGCTGGGCTGGCAAAAGCTTTTAGAGTTGAGCAGGGGTATTTTCTCCAGTTGGCCCTATCAGTCCAACCTGACTTAAATGATTATCTTTATTTTACTCTGCCTAGCTGAGAAAATGAATTTAGGGCTTAGCCTTAGGTGAACAAAATCCATATTACCTCATCATCCATAAGGATGGAGGCTAGATCATCAGTCTTGCCTTCAGTGCCATTTCTTTTCTTCTGTGGAACAGTGGTGGTGTAATACAAATACAATGTCACAGCCATTTTTTTTTCTTTTAATTTCAAGGCTGTACTCTAAAGGCTGAAAGTCAAAAGTTAAGATCTGGGCATTCAGTGGGCTTAACAACTTTATACCAATTGCCATCACCTTGGTATCAGAATATCTTTGAAGACAGAGCTTATGCACCAATAGTTTCTCCAGATGCACAAGACAGTGATTTTTTACAAAAGTTTAACAACAAAGATTGCACCTCATCTTTGAAGAACAGTGTTTCAGGAGTGCCTGCCTATGAGAAACAAGGTCTGGATGTGCCTCTGAAAATGCAGAATTGTTTGAAAAATGAGGAAGACAAATACATTACTGGTTGGTCATTTGTAGAAAGATAACTTGGTGTGTGGTGGGTTTTTTTCCCCTTGTAGTTACTGAGCATAATTTTCTGCTACTTATTGTGAAGATTTTATACAGGTTTTGTCTTACTTCATTTGTTGGTTGGTTTACTAACAGCTTACAGACCTCTGAGTGTTCCTGTTAATGTCCATGTGAGTTTTGTTAAAAGCAGGAGACAAAAATCAAGTTCTTCTGTCTGCATGAAATGCTTGTCTATTTTAGGAAAAAAAAATAATAATTACTGCTAAAGCTTATTTATGATAAAGACGGGGAAAATAGCACGTATTGACAGATACTGGATAGCTGAATTGTTTGGGCTGATCTGTACCCACATTTTCACGTGGCAAATGGAAAATAACAATCTATCCAGGGATACAGAATGTCTTCAGATCAACTCTATTGTGAGGCTTAGTAACTGAACTGGAATTAGGAATCAAGGTCGCACTATATGACTAAAAATTATTTGTACATCAGAAGCAATGCACTGGAGTTCTTTATCTTTTCTCCTCTTCTCAGTTTTACCATTGGCACCAGCATGACTACTCTGCTGCTATGACTGGAATAGAGGTTTTGGTTTCAATCTAGCAATTGAATGAAGTTAAACCTTACTAACCTGTGGTGGTTTTGGGGAAAAGTTAGGAGATTGCATTTTATCATACTTCATACCAGCTTTAAAGCTTTTAATCAGAGGGCTTGGTTTAAGAGGATGTGAAGGGATAAATTGATCTTAATTTATACATATATACATAGGAAACAGAAGCTTGATAAGATGTCAGTGCAGCAGACATCCAAATTTTTGTTATTTTATCTTTAAGCCATAAATTAACAATAGGAGAAAGAAGATGAACAATCAGAATGGGTTATTTAAGGTCTGTGTAAAATTTTGAATAAATAATTGTAGGTTCCTTTAAAAAGAAAGGTCAAATTCAAGTAAGAATTAATTTGGGGAAATCTTAGGACTATTTTATATAGGAATTCAGACTACATTACTATGAATCTCCCTTCTGTTTTTAATCTGACCTGAATGATGCTTAAAGTATGAGTTGAAAACTGATTTGTTGTTCGGGAGGAAAAAAAATTCTATTAATTTAATAGGAAAAAACATGTGGTGTCCAGAACAAAAGGTGGAAATATTAATGGAGAGTGAAGATCTTCACATTGATCCTTTATGTGTGGAAAGTGCAGATCTCTCTGAAAATTCCAGTGGAGGAAACCATTTGTGGACTAATACAGAGGAAAGGTAACCCAGACCATTATTACATAGTTTTTGTCAAATAACACAAGTTTGGTTGAATTCTGAGACCTGATATTCTCAATCTGTGTAGCTTTCTCAACCAAGGATTCCATTTTACTAGGTACTGTGGAGACCTGTAGTAAGAGAAGTTCTGGCTTGAAATTACGCTGTGAAAGATGTGATGTTGCGTACTGGCTGGAGAGGTGTGTGTAGCCTGTGGTAATGATAGTTTAGAAGCACATTTTAGTATAGCTTAGTATATAAGCAGTTATAATTACCGTTCCCCGTTTGATTTATTGCAACCTCCTATTCACTGTTACGTGGTGAAAGTAGTAATGTGAAGGAGGAGTAAAAGGCTGTGACTTTTAGTTTATTACCAGGAGTTATGTTTGTTTAAATGTCTGTATATGAATAAGAAGTAATAATTGTGCTTGTGGCAGAAGCCTTCCCATGTATGGTAAAAACTTTGTTTATGGAGTTGACAGAATAACAGTAGTGGTTGGCATCATTTTAAAGCTCTGCCTTGTCTGCAACAAACAAGAAACACTTTTTCCAGGCTGTGGTGGATTGAGCCCACACAGCAGCTAAGCACCTGCCCAGACGCTTGCTCATTCTGTCCCCCAGAATAGGAGGGGGTATCAGGGAGGCAAACTTGAGAAAACTTGCAGGTTGAGATAAAACCAGCTTAACAAGTAAAGGAAAGACAGGGAAAAAACCCCAAGTGATGCAAAGGCAGTCATGCTTACCTCCCATAAGCAGACCAATGCCCACTTGGTCCCCGAGCAACAGTTACTTTTGGAAGACCAAGCCCCCAGGTTTTGCTGCTGAACATGATGTTATATGGCATGGCATGTCCCTTTGGTCAGTTTGGGTCAGCTGTTCTGGCTGTGTCCCCTCTCAGCCTACTTGCTGGGGACAGGGAGCAGCATGAAAAACCAAAGAGAACTTTGATGCTGTGCAAGAAGTGTTCAGTAATAGCTAAAACACTGTAGTCACAAATCCAAACCGCAGCATCATATGGAATGCTATGAAGAAAGCTGACTCCATCCCAGCCAGACCCAGTACTCCTGGGAAGGAGGAGGAGTATCAAAGGGGGAGATAAGGGACATGATCTCAGCAGCATTACTGAGTGGGAAGGTGATACAGTAGAAATTGGCAGCATGAGTAAAATACAAGTGAAAGTTTGGTGGTCTGGGCCTAAGAAAGAATCATTGAGACAGCGAATGAAAGAAGAAACAGTAAAACCTACATACAGTATCTTTTAGATTTGTAAATTAACTATAGCAGGGAACTGAGAAACCATTTCTCAAACAATAAGCAGCTAGTGTTAGAATGCATTTCTCAGATTAACTTTGACACTTAATGACCAAAGTACCACATAATTTGTCATCTTTTATGTAACTACGCCGTAGGTCTTTGAATAGCACTGATGTTAAACACAGTTACTTTATGTAGAAATGTAAGACTTGATTGATTTATTTGTTTGTTTAAATTACACAAGACCTATTAAAGCTGCAATTCAGGAGAAGAAACAGACATTTGAAGAATTCCTGGAAGAACAGATACAATTAGAAGAGCAGCGTCTGGAGCAATACCAGAAGTTACAGGTTATTTATTTATTTATTTTATTTTTCTTTATGTATCATGCCAAGCTGCAATACGTGCTTGAAAAATGTACAAGGAAGATTCTAGCATCAAAAGCTAACACTGAATGAAATATTCACATTCTTAAATATAAAACACTAAGGCCCAAATATTTAATTTCAGATATCTTTAGAAGTCCAGTAGAAAGGTACTACATAAATTCTGACTCGTATGTGGGGTTTGTTTGAAGAAATCTTCAAACTATGTGGGGGGCTTTTTAACATCTTATGTTTTACTTTTCCTGACCCCTTTCCAGGAGACAGATGGATCAGCCATTCCAAAACCAGTGATCAAACGACCCTTCCTGAAAAGAGGAGAAGGCTTAACAAGATTCACTAATGCCAAATCTAAAATTACAAAACTTGGAGAAAATGCCCCAAAACTTCAACAAAGGGCTTCAGATGACAGAAATGTTATTAAAGTGGACAGAGTACTTTCACAAATACAGAAGAAAACTATGCCTCCTGGCAAAGAACTGGTTTCTGAGAACCCTTTTGTACCATGTAAAAAATATAATCACCCTGAAAAACATTGTTCTAGTCAGAAGACCCTGGCACTCAGGAATGGAAAAAATACCCTGCCAATAGAAACAAGAATGCAACCAGAAAAAAATCATGACAGACAGATGAGAGATTCTTTCCCATCGGATATTAACAACAAAATAGAAAATAAAGAGAACATAGTAGAATTTGCTAAGTCTAACACTGGCAAAATCAGAAACAAATTACTAGTCACAGGAAAGCCTCAGCTGTCTCATGAGCTGGCCAGTGCCTTTTCTAATTCTAAATGTCCTGTAGGTCACGCTGTGAAAGATTCAGAACTCTCTTTTGAAGTTTCATTTCAGAATAAGCTGGAAAACTGGGAAAAAGAAAAAGAAAAAGAGAATTTAGAATTAGACGAATTTTTGTTTCTAGAACAAGCTGCAGATGAAATATCTTTCTCAAGTAATTCCTCATTTGTGCAAAGGATCTTGGATCAAGATCAGCAAACTTTAAAAGGGCGTAGAATGTCTTCTACCCCTATCAAGGCAAAACAGCAGCAAGTAAAGGTGTTGGCTGTTGAACTTATAAATAAAAAAAATAAAAAGGCAGACTGTATGACACAGGGAAATACAAATGATAGAGCAGTTATACATACAGTCTTAAATTCAAGAACAGATTTTAGAATGCAGGATCCATTGAGTAAAACAGACAGTGTAATATTTTCAGCTTCTTCCAAGCCATCAGTTCCTGCTGTAAAAAGTGATCAATGGATTGTAAATGAAGATAAGGGTGAGGGCAAAGGTGATACTACTACAGATTCTGAGAGTGAATTTGAGACCACATTAAAGCATGAAAATGAAGATGCTAAGATATCCTTTATGAGCCACAGAGAGTGTGATCCAGAATTTTTTGATTCTGGAGGTTTTGCTACAGACATCAGCAAAGGCAGCAAAAATGGAGATGCTGACCTTGGCCTGTCAGACAGAGATTGCAGTGCACTGTCAAAGCAAAAGATTAAAAAAGCTTCAGACCATCAGAGAAGCATGTCTTGTGTAAGTTGGAGCAAGTTTGACTTTGATGATGAAAGAACATGGAGTGATCTTGATGAAAATTACGTTAATGGTGATTTACCCGAAAAATATACTAAAACACCTTTACAGACTGATTTTTCCAATAAGAATGATACAACTGTCCCAGATAAGGCAATAAAGAGAAAAGTTGCCCCAAAGCGGGGAGATGAAATGTCCAGAGAGTCTGCAGTAGGCAGTGATTCACATGGACCTCCTGTGTCAAACCTGATGATGAAACTGTTTCCTTCACTGAAACCGAAACAGAAGGCAGGCTGTCATTCGGAGCATGAAATCAAATCAAATGTGGAACAGGAGCCAGGAGGTGAGAGAACAGCAACTGGTAGGAAATGTTGAAGACGACATACAAGTCTTTCCTTCTAACGCTTAAACTGCCACCTGACATTACACCAAAGGGTGTAAGTACAGACTTTTGCTGCAGGGAACGGCCCTATTCTCACCTTTCATTTCCTCTCCTGGCTGCATGTCTGACGTCAGGTCTAACAATTATGCAGCTTGCAGAATGAGTAGGAGCCATGAAAACTTTTTTCCTGGAGGCTAATTTTTTGTCAGACCAGCTCGTTGAATTAACTTGATCTGGAGCTGCTTGATCACTGTTTCCAAATCAAGGAAAGTACCAAAGGTGTGCTGAAAATGAAGTGGTACCTCCCTTTCCACCGCAGTGTGTGTTTACACCACAGCGGGGCTATGCTATGCACTGTTGTGTTAGCTTGTTCCTCTTAAAAATATAAGGAGGTGGCATCCCTGGCTGTGTTTTCTGACAGTAGTATAGTATCTAGAGAATTCACATGGAATATGAGAAATATGGATTAAATTTTCCACTTTGCCCAAGGTGATTTTGACTGTAGGGTTGTGGTCTGGGGAAGGACTGCCTCTAAAAGTTCCTGTTGAAACTGTGGCATTTATGTGAGATCATTAAAAATACAGTTGTTTGGTGAATACATGATGGCATAGCCTAGCATTTGAATTCCTTCGCTGTAAGGTGGCAAGATCTTGTTTTCAAACTCTGCTCCAATGAATGGTTAGGATATTAGGTTTTTATGAGAAGTTCATATGAAAGCTGCTACTTCTGCTTCTTGTTTTGTGGAAAATTGATTTTGTTAGAGTTGTCTAAAGCTGCCTGCTAGATGTTGTTTGCAGGAAGGGGAGTAGGGATTTTTTACTAAATCTCAGAGCATTTAAAGGTGAGTGATGCAAGTACCTACACTGCAACATCAGTGTTTAGGCTCTTCTGTTGCATACCGACTATTAAAACCCTGGGAGCCTTCAGTAGTCACTGAACAGGACACTCGGATGGCAAAAAAGCCCACAAATCCTGTTCTCAGCCTCTGCAATAGATTTCATGTCAGTGATGGGTGTGAGCAGGCTTTGTTGTGAATAAAACTTGGAAAAATTTACAACTATAAACTTATCTGTTTGATTCTTGGCCCTTATGCCTTCATTTAATTTCTCTAGCTTGATGTGAAGCCCTTCACATTCCAATTCCTAAGATATATTTAGTTCTACAAAGATGACAGATATACTCAACATTTGAGATACTTGAGTAAATAACACAGTGCTTTAAAATGTCACTTTTCTGTTATTTCAATAGTAGAATTTTTTTGCAATACTACTACTATCTCTAGAATAGTATCACTTGATTTTTTTTTTGTTTTTATTTTTTAACTGTGTGATAATTTTTACTTGTCTTATGGATGCTGCTTAGATAACTTGCATCTGGCTGTTCTTTGGCAGGAAACACTGTTCCATCCCAGGTCCTGAGAGAGAGACTCACTGAATTGGAAACTGAAATAGAGAGATTCAGAGCTGAAAATACAACTCTAACTAAACTCCGTGAAGAAAGAGAGCATGCCTTGGCAAATATCAGGTAATTTTTAACTGAAACGTTTTGGTGCATTCACTTACCTAGTCTGTTCCAGACTATATCATAATGTCCAGTTACCAACAGCACAAGGCAAATATTTGGTGTGTTTCAGTTACAGTGGAAACTAAGTCAAGAAAGAAACTGGTGGCTCTATGTATATATTAAACTGTAACTATTACACACAAATTATAATATTAAGAACCCCTGCTAGTTTAATATGATAACCTTAAAGGCTGTACTTGGAAGGATTTGTGTACTTTTGTTCTAAGTGATAACACTGTCCTAAATTGGTCTTCCAAAACTGATTTTCATGCTAACATGATGGATGCTTTTCCTTTGGATTGGATGTTTGTGTGTACAAACTGAGAATATTTTCATTTGAACTGGGGGACTTACAAGTGACATATAGAGCAGAATAATTATCTATGGTGACTTCATTGTGGCATACCTATTCCTACCAAAGTCACTTCTGTTTTGTTTGGAAACAGCATCATGTTGTTGGCTAATGTTTCATTTGTGACCTCCTGCTGTTAGCAGATTCTTTTCTCATGTACTTTCGGGGGAGTGGTGTTCTACTGCTTTGAAGAATGTTGGAAGATTTTAGCCAAAGCTTTGTTAAGTTCACAATAACTTTTGTGGCTAGAAGATATAAAAATAGATATTGTTGGACTTCAAACACTAACTGTGTGACAATTCTTACCCTTAAGTAAGTAACACCATTTATGGGTAAGTCTTCCTTGGGGTAACAGATGCTGGATTGGAATCAATGACCACAAAATTTAGTCTTCATTTTCTACCTTAAAACCCACATTTGAAGTAGTTTTGGTCTAAAACAACTTTGTTTCATAATTATAGGAAAGAAATTGCGGACTTTCAACAGCAGAAAGCCCAAGAACTGGCTGAAATAGAAGAATATAAAAAAAAGGAAATGAAAAAACTGCAAAAGGAGCGTAAAGTTTTTGAAAAATACACCACAGAAGCTAGAGCAATTCCAGATAAAAAAGAACGTGACGAAATACAGGTATAAAAATACATTCTTCTTCTAGTCCACACAGGAACATGTAAATTCATTTAAAGGCAGTTGAGAACTAAATTCTAACTTAATTGAACGGTTGCAGATGATTTCAGGATAGGAACTCTTTGTAGACATGGTCTGAGGAAGGAACTACAGTCTTCACAACGTTGTTTGATGGTTTTAAGGTGAAAACCCCCAATGTGCAAATCTTTTTGTCTTGTTTCCATACTAAAAACTGTTAATGACTATGGTAGGATGATCTTCAACTTTAATACAAAATTGCTGTAGTTAGTGTTGTGAGTTTTTATTCATGGTAGCGGATCAAAGTGCGAACTAGAACTCTACTTGAGTTTATTCTGTCTTTATAACTGTTGTACAGCAAATGTAGTAAGCTTCTACAGTTTTCAAACTTCCATTTTGTTATTATTTGTAGGTCTTTAGGTATCAGAGATTAAGAAACAAGATTTGTTTGTTCATTGTCAGGATGTAGGGTACATGAGATGTTTAATATGACTTGTCTGTACATGACACATGGATTTCCCTCCTCCTTCGCTACAAATTTTCCTTACTTCAACGGATTGAAGCAACATTTGCTAAACTGGCTAGGCAGATTAACATGTGTTTTATGTGGTTGTGTCCTCCCTATTTTCCTGTGCCAAGATTTTTGAAGGGCTCTCTCAAGACTAGCCTTAAAAATTTAATGTTTCTGTCTCAAGTGTATTTGTACTGGCCAATCTATGAAGTGTAAAGGATGCCAAAAGGGCAAGACACTTCCTATGACTGCAGTTGAGCTTATAAAGTTGGTAGTCTAACCTAAATAATATCTCTTTCAGGGAAGAAAACTTCTACCTTTCACCTTCTGCCCTATTAAGCTGATATTTTTTTTTTTTGCCACTTGTGTGCTCTTTTTGTGTGCTTTGATTTCTATTAGACCATTACATCTTCTAATGCGTTAACAAAAATGAAAGCTCTTTAATTTATAATGCTTTTTTTCTAAGGCTTTAAAACAGCAAATTGCAGAGTTACAGGAAGATGTAAAAAGAAGAGAGGCAAAATGGTCAACCACCCAGAGACGTTTGAAAGATCAAATAGAAGCTTTAGTAAATGAGAATATGGAGCTAAAAGAGGAAGTCAAAATTATGGAGAGGTTTCGTCTAGAAGCCTGGAAGAAAGTAGAAGCTGCTGGAAGCAAGAGGAAAATAGAAAATTCTGGGATGACTCTAAAAAGAGCAGAATCTGTAAGTTATTAATCTTGTCGTTTTAAATTAATCTGTGTGAATACTCTCGAGTTTTGGATCATAAACTTGGAATCCAATAGCTACAACTTAGATGTTTACTTTTAATTTATTAACTTCGGGACCCTGCTGGTGGTGACACACACAGAATTTTGTTAATGTTGCATTCTCTCTAAATGTGAATGTTCACAATGTACAGCATCCATTCTACTGAGGAACTCATCTTAGAAATGAAAAATGGTGCAAGTATAAGAGAAAAATCATAGATGGGATCTAACTTGTGAACCTCTGCACCTTAAGGATCAGCCTGGCAAACCAGGCAGTTCACCACTGCCTAAAGCAGTTACATCTTGTTTTGAAGCTCTAAGTATTATTCAGGATTGCTTGTATCAAATGAACATTCCGCAGCTGTTGGTAGCAAGGCAGCAGACAGAGGAAGAGTTCCAAAGCATAGCTGGGGCTGCACCTCACAAGCCCTTCTGCTGACCAAGTCTCAAAAATGTATGGTTTGTGCAGAAAGCTTCCAGTAAATTTCACATCACATGGTGTATACATCTTTTTCCGCTGTATGAACAGTTATGAACAACTGTCACGTAAACCACAACTAACTTCCTTTCTTTTAGTGTCTACCAAATAGAGGCCCAAAAACTCAAACTGCATCCCCGCTTCTTCCAGTACAGAAGTGCAGCAAGATAAATGGCAAAAGTTACTCACAGGCAAAAGGTATAAATGTTTGTCTAATCGGAGAGTTCTGTAACTCTTTAAAAGAAAATTCATGTTGGTTTTTGCTTGTATTAAAGAGTGCATTACCGCCTCAAAAGTAGATAGAAAATAGTTGTAACGGACCCGAACGTGTGGATAAATACCTCGCAGGGTCAGATGCTGGAGAAAGTGGTCATGAGAGTATTCTCAGAGCGAAAACGCTTCTGCTCATGTTCAGTGCTCCGGGGCGTACCAGCAGCTGCGGTCTGTAATCCAGAACGGCACTCATCACTGATGTCTCCAAGCTGTTGATAGCATCGGAACTGCTGTGTCCCCTCGGAACCTTCTGTTAGAGCCGTGATCACCTGCGCACTGCTGTAGCGCGTGTTCCTTGTTCACAGTTAGGAGCAAGTGCTGCTGGCAGCCGTGCCCCTTCCTAATGACTAATCACATACAGAAGGTAACTGGAGGGTACTTTTTTTGGCACCTCTGACAGCTCGAGCAACCACCACGTTCTCTGCTACAGGAGTATGTTGAAGAATTGAAGCCCTTGCTGGTTTTATTTTGGTAATCTTTCTGGTGTGGTAGGAGAGATGTGGGAAAAGTCTGCTGATCAGTTCCTGTTGAAAAGGTTCTTCTGGTCTTCCTTTAGTCATTGTAAGTCATAACTAATAATGCTGTCTAGATCCCTGGAGGGGGGAGGAAATCCTTTGTAAATCCAGAGAGATGAAATAGGAGAAAAAGTGCAAGTATTACACCTGTTGCAATGACTCTTCAGTTATAGCTTCTTGCTGACACATAAATGACATACCCGTGGGAGCTGGCTTATGCTGATTCTTTTCATAAATGTACTGCTTTCAGTTTCTACTGCACTTAAGAAATGTACAGCTTGACCCCATCTGTAACTATAACACTTAAAACTTTAATTTCACTGTCCAAATTAACTGTATTACATGTATCTCAGTAGGAAAGCTTTCTAGAACACCTGCATCAGGACCTGCCAGTGACAGAAGCAACTCTGAAACAGTGACAGCACTAGAAGATTCTTCTAGGACTTTTATGGTAGTAAGTCCTGTATCGATTTGATTTTTAAGGGGGAGGAAAAACTAAAATAAACCAAGTTACTTGTACTTAAATGAGTATCTGGAGGGTGACGGGTGAAACTGTTGACCTACCTTATGTTCTTTAACTGCAATTTTATTGTCATACCAGAAAATGGCTGAGAAGTAGTCAATGCAGTGTTTTACCTGTGCCTTGTAGTTGCAACATTCTTTTGACTGAGGAAAGAAAATAAACCAATAATCTCCTGCTCCCTTGAATTTTGCAAAATGTTTTACCTTTTGAGAGAGGGGAAAATGATGGATGTTTATATGCTCCATGCAGGGCAACTGTGCAAGGATCTTGTAAATAGTTGAATTAATTCTTACACTGTTTGCTGTAGGTAGCATTCAGGCTTTATGGAACTTAATTTCCTAGCTTGGTATGGATGACTTAAGGCAGTTGAGCACCATCCTACAACACACCACTTAATTCCACTTTAGTCCAGACTACAGTTGACCCCAGACAACCCATTACTGCTGCGGCTCAGTCTGTCTTACCACCTGAATTATACCAGGACTTGCATAAAACCCAGACTGTGTTTGTCTTCCTATACCTGTCTTCCTCTCCTGATACTCCTTGTTTCCTAAACTATCTGTCAGCCTAGGAAAAAAAAAAAAAAGTATAAAGACAAAGCTCAGTTTGAATTTATGCCGAGATTATTTTGTCATTTTAGGATACCTCTCCTGATGAAGCTCATGTGTCACTGCCATCTGCACCTGCATATACAGACAGTGAAGAGATACAGAGAGAAACTGCTTATCCTGATGGAAAGGTAAACTCAAATTCCGCATGACAGCTGTTGTCAAAGATGAATGAGTGTGATGGCTCAATAGTGACCTCTCTGTAATGTATTTATTAGGTTGAAAAGGTCTTGAAAAATGGCTGTCACCTCGTATTTTTCCCCAATGGGACATGGAAAAAAGTGGGTTCCGATGGGAAGACTGTAACTATAACCTTCTTCAATGGGGATGTGAAGCAGGTTATGCCTGATCAAACAGTGGTATGTACCCTACATCTTCTGCATTTTTCTATACATATTTATGCATAAATGTGTACACACACATATAAAATTTCTCACTAATTATGTTAAATCTGAACTGTTTTCTGCAGATTTATTATTATGCTGATACTAAGACCACACATACTACATACTCTGATGGCTTAGAGGTCTTGCAGTTTTCAAATGGACAAATAGGTAAAGAAATCTTCCAACCCAACCAACCCTCAAAACTGCTGCTCATATATATACATACACCTGTATTTGTATAAGTGTATTGTCTCAAAATATATTTCAGAAAAACATTATCCTGATGGCAAGAAAGAAATTACCTTCCCAGACCAAACTATTAAAAATTTATTTACTGATGGGCAAGAAGAAAGTATCTTTCCAGATGGTACTATTGTTCGTATTCAGCGGTAAGCTTTGCCTTTTCAGGTACTGTAGGCTGTCGACGGGAAAGGAGCCGTTAGGGCTCACTGACAGAGGCAGTACATGCTGACAGATCTATTTCTAGAAGTTTACATTTGAATATACTGTACTGTGAATATGTATTTACTGTTTGAGATTTTTTTTTGTAGCTTGGAGGAGACATAAAGACTGAATGCCTGTATATATTTACTCATACCCTAGCCTGAGAGGTTTTTTTGATTTGTATATAATTCTAGAGAACATGTGAGAACCTAGCTGGTGCAGCAAGCAGGTCTGACTGACGGCCGATAACTGATAGCCCTCAAAACATTAAACCTTTCATGTCAGTTTTGCAGAAGCAGGTTTGTCAGTACCAACCAGCTGGGATGATACTTACGAAATACAGTATCTGTGGAAAGCCTGACTTTTAAGTTCTTCCTTCATTTAGGCTTGCATATTTAATATTTTATCTGAGATTAAGCTTAAGCCTATGTATAGTCCTTACAATGATTTATTTTTTTTTTAGAAAAGTACTTATATACATTTATTTAATGCAGAGATGGAAGCAAAACTATAGAGTTCAATAATGGCCAGAGAGAACTACACACACCACAGTTCAAGAGACGGGAGTATCCTGATGGTACTGTCAAGACTGTGTATATGAATGGACAGCAAGAAACAAAGTATGTCTCTGGGAGAGTAAGAGTAAAGGACAAGGATGGTAACATTATCATGGACACTAAGTTGTAGGTCATGTCAAAACCGTCAGAAATGTTAGCACATCATCAAAATTATTGTACATTCCTGTAAACAAGAAGAAAAACCCCTTTAAGCTTCTTGTGTATATATTGTTTATAGTTTTCCTGAAATAAATTTATTTTTCAGTGCGTGTTAATACATCAGAGCTTTTTCTAATTTTTTCCTATTTCTACTTTTAAGCAGCAGTTTACTGACTCAGTATTCTGTTATCTAGTTTAAAGGTGGTTTTTTTTTTTTTTTTTTTTAATTAAATCCTCAGCTGTCAGTGAAAATTCATTAAACCAGCCTCTAGACTGCCTTATTTGAGACAACCAAGACACAAGATTCTTCAATCCACAGTAAAAAGTTGTGCTGTTGGAACTATTGGTGAGGTGAAATACAAAAGGCCAGATTTAGGAGTCTGGATATCAGTTTACTTATTGCTTGACTTCAGAGTAAACAAATGACAGTATTCCTTTTCTGTTAGCCTTAGGCTATTCCCTTGTAAATTTAATTTTTCTTTATTTCACAGTTAGGAGGCAACAGCATGAGCAGACCCCAAAGTCTGTTTTGTAAATTGCTCTTCCATATTCATAAGGCTAGGACAGGTGAGACTGGGACAGGTTAATGCTCCAAGTTACTTAGAAATGCTGGAGGAAATGCCAGAAATCAACAAAGGTAATCTCATCCAATTCTCCCACCTAGCAGGCGTTTTTAAGCTAACTTTCTTTTAGTATTCTGCAGTATCTACAAGCAAAGTGGTACTGCTGGAGTATCCGCTCTAACTCTCCACTGTAGTGCATACTGAAGACTTTAATTCGTTCACACAGTAGAAGATATTTCCTTTCCTTTGTTCATCCCTGCTCTCTCCTCAGTGAAAGCAAGCTCTGTAGTTAACTGTGCCTGTGCCCCTTTTTCACTCAAGGGGTAAATCAACTTGCAGTAGTGGGAATTGTTTACTCACAACTGTAAGTTGCTTGGTGGGGTGTGAATAGGCAGGTCCTGGCAGTCTTAAACAACAGCTCTTATGTAATTCATGGCTAAGTGCCTTTAAGCAAGTTTTGTTTGCCCTTTTTTTCTTTTTTTTTTTTTTTTTAAATAAGGAAAGAAACACATTCTGAAGACAGCGCATGACAGCTCTGTAGGGTATTTGCAACACCATACAGCATGTCTGCTTAATAACAGAACATGTACTAAAACTGTGAAGGGACTCTGCTGCTGCCTGTATGGACAGGCATGTTACCCTTGCAGCGTGCCTGAGTGACACTGCTGAGGGAAGCTTTGTACACTTGCTTTCAGGTGATCTTGATGGAAGAGGCCTACCTAAGGGTAAGTGTGTATGTGCACAAACTGAAACACAGGAGCTTCCCTCTGAACATCAAGAAAGACTTTTTTACTGCGAGGGTGACTCAGTACTGGAACTGGTCACCCAGAGATCTGATGGAGTCTTCACTGTGTATGTTTTTTCCTTGATAATCAAGACATAATTGTTTAGGGGGAGACTGAAAGGGGTAGAGATTTAAATGTTACACTAGTACAACAGAGACAGCTGAAAGCAACCTTACATACTGTAGCAGTAAAGGAAAACAACCATGCTGAGCAAGCTCCTGTTTATTCCAACACTTCCAACTGAACACTGCAGCTCTAGGAGTGGGAAGGAGGTGCAAAGACACCCATCTCATTGTGACCGAAAACAGCAGTAATACAAACATGGTCCAGAACAAAGACAGTAACAGTCCCCTACCCCCAACTGTTTGCTCCTGCTTCCAGACTCTGGTGCTGGAAAAGTCTCACCAAATATGCCTGAAGCATCGCAGTAATAAAACTATAATCTTCCTTTCAAGTCTTCTAACACGATACCAAAACAAGCGCTTTTAACTATTTCTTTACTACCATACATTAATTCCATGCACTGTTATGAAAGGATATCACAGAACATCAGTTGACGCTCTAAGGTCAAAAGGTGGGTTTCACTATTTCAAGATTCAAGAGTGGTGGGAACATTATTTCTAAACATCAATTAGAAGAGTCCTTATTAAATTGGAGAGAAAAGGACTAGTTAACATAGAGCTGGTAAAGAAATCTGAAAAAACAGGTCTCCAGTATTTTCTAGACAACACACTGTAACGCTTTTCATTTAAAATATTCCATGTTTGACTAGATGTATGGATATCCGTATGTTATCATGAATCTGTCTGAGAACAGCTGGCACAGGACACTGGGATAGAAGGCTGAAAATGAAGAAAAACAATTAATTTTGATTGTTTGGGCAGAGTACGCTGTCACACATCAGGTTACCATCTTGTTACTAGCAGCAAAAGCTCCTTCTGTTATACTGCCTTAGGGGTCTGTTTCAGTACCTCTTAGTTCTTAAAACAGTACTGTGGGCTTCAGTAATGTGTATGTAAAGGAACTGGTTTTTTTTAACAGCATTTTATTTTATGAATAGAGTGGAAGTGCAGACAGAAGAGATTTTTTTTTTTTAAATAAAACTCTAGTTGTCTGCGTTACTGACAGTTTAGACCTTGCTTAAAACTTCCGGAATCACACTGTTGCAACAGAATTAATTCGTAGTTCATATTCACTGTACTTACATGTCACTCATCCAAAGCTGCAAGTCCCATTTCTATCAGCTTCATATGAACTAGGTTTTCATCATCTTCATACAAAGAAATGGTGACCTCTGGTGAAAGAGTCTGAAAATCAGAAGTTGACAGTTTTGACAGTAACAGATTTAAATCTCAAGCTAATCAATAGTAGAAGTTATTTTACTGGCTATACTCACTGCCTAAATGGAACTGTGAATATACAAATAGTATTTCTGGTTTTAGGTAAAGGAGACTGGTTTTAAAGTAACAGGAATGCTCAGAAACTTTTTGTTTGCAGGATCCAGAAGAGCACCATGTGATCTTCTCTTCATTGGCATTCCTTCACAGTAAATGGTTGACAATTTTAAATTATGGGGGTTCACAGTAAAACAAATACTCAGAAATAGAGTGCTAGTAAGAATTTTAGGCTGACCAAGAACTAGGATCAAAAAAGAAAGTGTCTCTCACATGTATGGAAGCAGAGAGCTGTTTTCCTTCCACACACTCCATCATAGCCCACAATGCTTCCACACTCCATTCTGGGGAATAAGGAATCCTTTCCACATTTGCATCATATAAAGCAGGTTTAAATCCAGCCAACAGAGCTCGTACTGCCTGAACAGGATACTTCAGCAGATGATAAGGTATGTGGCGCAATCTAGAAAAAAAATGAAAAATGTTTGCCTGCAACAATCCACCTGTCAAGTTAAACTGTCAGTATGGAGGTAAGGACAGCCTAATGGCTCATGCAGTATATTCATGGTGTGTAAACTGGGATAAGAGTTCCCTGCTTTACAGTAGCATGCTGGTGTGAGGCCAAACAATTCATCCGCTGGATCCAGGCCCTCTTGAAAGACTTCAGCACAGTAAGTACCAAGAAGCAGGCCAGTGTCACACAGACCCCTCAGCCCGCCAGGCACGCTGGCTCCCCAGGGGGAGGAGGCTCAAGTGCCTAATGCAGATTTGAGCAGAGGAGTGCAAGCGTGACTCATCACAACGCAGTTACCAGATCTGGTGCGTCTGGAAGATGACACAGACCTTTGTGGTCCAAAGTGCTTCAGGCCTGGACGTGCTCTAGACACACAACTGGCAATAGGTACCTTAGTTTTATATCATCATCTCCATTCTTCTACCTTTCTATTCCAGAAACGAGGGAATGGGGAAACAGAGCAGGAAACACAACCCTGACATAAAACACACGCTCTCCCATGACCCCAGCAGTCCATGAAGCACAAAATCTGTTCAAATCCCCCTTTTGCCTCATCTTCAGCAAGGACCCGCAGATTCCCCAATGAGCTCAAGCGCAGTATATATATATATCTGAAGTGAAAGTGCTTCCAGAGAGCAAAGTCAGACAAGATTATGGGACCCTAAAAGCCTGGGGGGTTTGAGACATTTAACTGACACCTGTGTGTCAGCACAGGAGCAGTTTCTACGGCTGCTTGGCACCAGGCACAACAGGGATTTGAACTTCCACTTTCCACACAGCAGAGCGGGGTGTGTCCCCCTCAGATACTCCCTTATCTCATCCCCCAGCTGTCTTCTGTGCAGATTGCTGTTGCACAGGATCAGAGCATTTGTTTGTACACTTGGAGGGCTCAGTCCCTATTCTGCATAAGCTTCTTAGGTGCAAAAGCAGACTGTAAACCTGAGCCTACTTCACAGGTTAAGTAACCCGCAGATGATGGAGAAATCTAATATCATAATAACGGGCTTCTCAGAACAACCTGAGAAGCAGATGCACAACCCCATACCCTGCAGATAGAAATCAGTGAACCATCCAACCAGCTTTGTCTCCAACTGAAATCTAATGCCAAATTATTACAAACATCTATAGTTATATAAAATCAAATAATAATAAATGTAAAAATACATAATTTATAAGTACATATTTTATAATATCAGTGTATAAATACATATACACATAGACGTTTTACACGCATTCTTTCTGATGTATTTACCTGCTTGTTGGGACAACTGAAAAACTACCATAGTCAACAAACTGAACCAGGATCTTAACAGGGTCAAATTCTTCAATGGAGAGGAGCTTTGCTCTATACCATAAACCATCCTGGTATTCTACAAGGCAAGGCATTTCTGTAAAAAGAAAAAAAACAACACAAAACACCCCAAAATATACTCACAATGCAGTACAATCTAACTGAATTTTAAAATCCATTTTACTTCATGACCAAGTTTTTTCTTCCTTCTCTAATTCACGCTACTATTTTGTTCTATGCATCCTCCAATTCTCTCTGAACCCCTATTCACAATTACGAGTATGCAATTTAAGTCAAATTTTTCTACCTCACATGGTAATGATGAGGATTAACAGAAAACTGCTTGTTAAAGATAGTGATCCAAACTGTTTAACATTTAAACTTTTCAACTTCGTCTCGTTTGCACATTTCAGTTAGTGAACAGATTGGTCTGTAAGAGAATAAATAGTAGTCTGGAGGACACAAGGCAGATGCTGCCTAAAACCTCAACCAGAATTTTACTAGTCAGTAGAACCAAGTACTGGCAATAACTGGTTTCTTTACAAAGTTTTAGACCCATATGCTTTATATTATTTTAGGCCCAAGAGCTGTGGACAAGAGAATTTAAGTCCATCTTTTGCCTAAATGGAGAAATCCACAATTAACGTGAAATCATGCTCTTCAGGGGTCACATAATTTCTAACTCCTGATAACATGATTTTCTGTACATAACTTGTGTCTTTTGAGTATTTACTAGCAAGATTTTCACAGTTACAGCTTCAGTGACAGTCACCTTAAGTGAAAAGTTTTATTACTGGCATAGGCAATCTAAACTCAGTTTATCAACTTTAACAAGCATCTGAATTCTGAGTTCTTTCCATCATTTTCCAGTGTAGCAGAATGACACCGAAGTCTGAGTTTCATTAAAGTAAAAACATATGATTATAGTGTATCTGTTGCATTACTTCTTATTCTCCAGAAGTTTTATTTAAAGATACATAGGAATATAATTATTCCTATTATTCAAAAAGAATTTCAGGCTTTTTGTACATCCACATGAAACAACAAGGAAAATAAAAACACTAATATACCTGTTCGGAAGCATGTTAGGAGAGGAAGAGACTCCACACTTTCATTGCACCACTTCAGGGCTTCATCAAGACTCTCCAACTTTGAGTCACAGTTGGCATCTCCCTCTGTGGCAGACTGTTTCGTAAGGTTCTTAGAAGGATCAAGGCAAATATACACCTACTCAAAGAAAAGGCTCTCACATTACAATTTTTGCAGATGACTTAGACCCTTAAAATTCCATCAGTGAGCAAAGATTATTAGAAGATTACTTGTTCCCATCTTTGTAAGGTTCAGCACATCCTTGCTCCCCTTCTTCCCTCAATTTATGAATAATTTCCTAGTCACATATTTTTTTTTCCAGAAGCAGAAGACAGTCATGATTTATTAACACCATGTTTCAATGTTAAAAAGTAAGAAAGAAAAGAATGTAATTATACTAGAGAATATACCCATGTAAGATTTCATGGCTGTGTCTTACTAGGATTCCTTCCTCCTGCTACTTGGTAAATAATCTCACTTCATAAAATCAAACCAAAGATCAAAGTTAATGAAAGAAGAATTTTTGAAATGGTGTTTTTTGTTTGCTACGCAAAGACGTTCCGCTCACCTAATTTATAACTGGGTCATCAGTATAATGCTGTAGGTCAAGGAAACTGAAAGTTTAAACAACATGCATAGGCGAATTAAAACCTACATAACAGCTTCTAAATAAAACGCCTTTTTTTTTTTTTTTTAAAAACAGACAGTTCAGAACATGGTGATATTCTACTGGTAGTCCAAGAAAATGAATGAATAGGTTATTTTTTTTTTTTTATAAACTCAGCAATATAATTCACTAGCCAGGAAGAAAACTAATTTTCTTTTTCTAATTTGTACACAATATAATCAAGCTGTAACTCTATCATGCAACTGCTATTTAAATCTATAGGAGTCCTGAGCAGATCTATTGTTTACAGTTACATACCATGACCAAAACCAAGAGCTCAAATCATCTGCACAAAAGGAACCAAAAAAACATTCATTATAAAGTTTCTCCTGTAAGAGAGGAAGCAGAATACATAATTTAAGAAAATCCCTTTTCTAAGCTACCCAAACACTTCCATCTTGTATTTAGTCAAGACAGTTGTATATTAGAGAGTTACAGAATTCTTTAAGTTGGAAAAGACCCTTAAGATCATGGAGTCCAACCATAAACCTAACACTGCCAAGTCCACCACTAAACCATGTCCCCAAGCACCACATCTACACATCTTTTAAATAACTCCAGGGACAGTGACTCAACCACTTCCCTGGGCAGCCTGTTCCAAAGCTTGTAAGTGTCATGGTTTAACCCCAGCCAGCAACTAAGTACCAGGCAGCTGCTCTCTCACTCCTCCCCACTCCCAGTGGGGTGGGGAAGAGAATTGGAAAAAAAAGTAAAACTCACAGGTTGAGATAAGAACAACTTAATAACTAAAATTAAATTATTATTACTACTACTAATAATAATGATGATTATGATGATATTTGTAATGAAAAGGAATAGAAGAAAAAGAGAAACAAAACCCAAGGAAAGACAAGTGATGCACACTGCAATTGTTCACCACCTGCTGACCAATGCCTGAGCAGTGATCCACCCTCCTGGCCAACTCCCCACAGTTTATATACTGAGCATGACATTCTATGGTATGGAATATGCCTTCAGCTAGTTTAGGTCAGCTGTCCTGGCCAAGTTCCTTCCCAGATTCTTGTGCATCCCCTCGCTGGCAGAGCATGGGAAACTGAAAACTCCTGAACTTTGGACAGGTGCTACTTAGGAACAACTAAAACATCAGTGTGTTACCAACATTATTCTCACACTAAATCCAAATCACAGCACTGTACCAGCTACTAGGAAGAAAATTAACTCTATCCCAGCCGAAACCAGAACATAAGCCTTTCAGTAAGGAAATATTTCCTAATATCCAAACTAAACCTCCCCTGGTGCAGCCTTTTCTCCAGACTAAACAACCTCAGTTCCCTCAGCTGCTCCTCACAAGACTTGTTCTCCGGACCCTTCACCAGCTTCGTTGCCCTTCTCTGGACACGCTCCAGCGCCTCAATGTCTTTCTTGTAGTGAGGGGCCCAAAACTGAACACAGGATTTGAGGTGCAGCCTCACCAGTGCCAAGTACAGAGGGACAATCCCTTCCCTAATCCTGGTGGCCACGCTATTTCTGATACAAGCCAGGATGCTACTGGCCTTCTTGGCCACCTGGGCACACTGCTGGCTCATATTCAGTCGGCTGTTGACCGACACCCCCAGGTCCTTTTCTGCTGGGCAGCTTTCCAGCCACTCTTCCCCAAGCCTGTAGCATTGCATGGGGTTGTTGTGACCCGAGTGCAGGACCCGGCATTGAGTCTTGTTGAATCTCATAGAGTTGGCCTCAGCCCATCGATCCAGCCTGTCCAGATCCCTCTATAGAGCCCTTCTAACCTGAAGCAGATCAACCCCCCCACCCAACTTGGTGTTGTCTGCAAACTTACTGAGGATGCACTTGATCCCCTTGTCCAGATCACTGATAAAGATACTACACAGAACTGGCCCCAATACTGAGCCCTGGGGAACACCACTTGTGACCGGTTGCCAAGTGGATTTAACTGCATTCACCACGACTCTTTGGGCCCAGCCATCCAGCCAGTTTTTTACCCAGCAAAGGGTACGCCCGTCCAAGCCATGATCAGCCAGTTTCTCCAGGAGAATGATGGGGGAAATGGTGTCAAAAGCTTTATTAAGGTCCAGGTAAACAACATCCACAGCCTTTCCCTCAACCACTGAGTCACCTTGCCATAGGAGATCAGGTTCCCATCTGGCTCTATAGACTTGTATGTGGCTAAGTGGTATAGCATGTTGCTAACCATTTCCCCTTGGATTATGGGGGGCTTCCTTCTGCTCTTCACTCCTGTCTTCCAGCTCAGTGGGGCTGGGTGCCCCGAGAACTGGTCCTACTGTTAAAGACTGAGACAAAGAAGGCATTAAGTACCTCAGCCTTTTCCTTATCCTTTGTCACTATGTTTCCCCCTGCATCCAGTGAAGGATGGAGATTCCCTTAGCCCTCCTTTTGTTGCTAATATATTTATAGAAACATTTTTTACTGTCTTTTAAGGCAGTAGCCAGATTAAGCTCTAGTTGGGCTTTGGCCTTTCTAATTTTCTCCTTGCATAATGTCACGACATCCTTGTCCTCCTGAGTTGTCTGCCCCTTTTTCCAAAGACCATAAACTCTTTTTTTTTTCTTCTGAGTTCTAGCCAAAGCTCTCCATTCAGCCAGGTCAGTCTTCTTCCTGCCGACCCATCTTTTGGCACATGGGAACGGCCTGCTCCTGTACCTCTAAGATTTCCTTCTTGAAGAATGCCCAGCCTTCTTGGACTTCTCTGCCCTTCAGGATGGCCTCCCAAGGGACTCTGTCAACCAGACTCCTAAACAGGCTAAAGTCTGCCCTCCAGAAGTCCAAAGTAGCAGTTCTGCTAACCCCCTCCTTACTTCTCCAATAATCAAAAACTCCATCATTTTGTGATCGCTATGCCCAAGACAGCCACCAACCATCCCATCACCCACAAGTTCTCTGTTTGCAAACAGGTCCAGTGGGGCACCTTCCCTAGCTGGCTCTCTCACCACCTGTGTCAGGAAGTTATCTTCCACACACTCCAGGAACCTCCTAGACCGCTTCCTCTGCTGTATTGTATTTCCTGCAGACATCTGGTAAGTTAAAGTATCCCACAAGAACAAGGGCTAGCAATCTTGAGACTTCTTCCAGCTGTTTATAGAATATTTAATCTGCCTCTTCATCCTGGTTGGGTGGTCTATAAGACTCCCACTGTGATTATCTACCTTGTTGGCCTTCCCTCCCCCTGATTCTTACCCATTAACACTCAACTCTATTGTCACCATCATCAAGCTCTGGACAGTCAGAAAACTCCGTAACATACAGGGCTACCACAACACCTCTCCTTCCTTGACTGTCCCTTCTGAAGAGTTTACCAGCCATCCATTGCAGCACTCCAGTTGTGCAAGTCATCTCACCATGTTTCTGTGATGGCAACTGTATCACAGTTTTCCTGCTGCACAGTGGCTTCCAGCTCCTCCTGTTTGTTGCCCATGCTGTGTGCACTGGTGTAGATGCACTTCAGTTAGGCTACTCATCCTGCCACCTTTCTGGGGGGAGAAGCCCTAATTCCTATGTGATTAGTCTCAGGTGCTTCTACAGTTTCTAACACATCAATAACCCTTGTGTCTTTGCTGCTGCATGGATCTCCATCCCCTACGTCCACTGAGATGGCAGACTGAAGGACCTTACTGGCACACCGTCCCTCAAACACTGGCATGCTGCCCCCCAGGCTTATCTCTATTGAGCCTGGTTTTATCCCTTTCTCCCCTCCAAATCTAGTTTAAGGCTCTTTCAGTGAGCCCTAAGTCCTGCACAAAGATCCTTTTCCCCCTTTGACACAGGTGTACCCCATCTGTTGCCAGCAGGCCTGGTGTCATGTAGACCGATCCGTGATCAAAAAACTCAAAATTCTGTCAGCGACACCAGGCTCAGAGCCAGGTATTGACACACAGGTTCTTCCTGTTTCTTCCAACATCATTCCCTCCAACTGGAAGGACAGAGAACACTACCTGTGCTCCTGATCCCTTAACCAGTCATCCCAAGGCCCAGAAGTCTGTCTTGATTGCCCTCAGACTTCCTGTTGCAACTTCATTACTGCCTACTTGAAAAATCAATAATGTACACTATACAATGTACTAATGGATATGTACACTATACATCAGGGTTTTTTTTAAGATATGTATACTCAAGTGAATTTTTATTAGACCATGATGCTGAACTTAAAGCAAACACTTCAGTACTACAAAACCTGTTATTAGGTTTACAGATTTACCACACAACAAACACAATATAAATCATTCCACTTAGAAAGCGTTATATTTTGTAACACAATCAGTTTCCCACTGCCTCCTCTCCTCCTATTTCATAATTCAAAATCTGAAGTCCATATAGGAAAAATTTATCTGATCAATGAACACTACATTCTGCTTTTTTCCTGGGAGACTACTAGAGGGAAGCTGTGTAGGTTTACAGAAAAATCAATGATCAATCATTGACCAAAGACAGTAAAATACAACTAACACCCAACAAATGTTCATATTACTATACAACGTTTCAGTAATTTAATTTTTGGACAATAAAGAGATAAATCATTATTGTTCTGCCAATGACCTATTAAAATCCAATGACCTATTTTCTTCTTATACAAGGTAAGTACCAGACCGCACTATTGTAGTCTTAAAATTATTTTTTTTTTTTTTTGGGAATTGGTCAGTATTTATTTCTCTGCCCCGACCCAAGAGGGTATTTCAAATAGGAGTTCATTCAGATAGTTGCACTGCACAACCATCTGCATCAATAATTCAGTAGCATTCTGCAACCTTACTAATACTTTTTTATGTTATCTAAAATTGTTAGCCACAATTTCCTTTTCACCAGCATGATGGGACTGCAACATTTCCTGTCTGCAACATATATGAGATGTTTACAAAACATACCTCCTTAGGGGACACCAAATGGGTAACTCTGACAGGAAAGGTCTCTCCTGGCATAGGCAGTGGTGGCAACATGTACGACAGCAAAACAGGAACTTCTCCTTCAAGTACCTCCTAGACCAAGACAGACTTAGTCAAGCACCACGTCTAGTAACAAAATGAAAACTAGCTTTGGTATGCTTTCTGCTTCAAAGGGGTTATCAAATAATGTAAACAGTGTGTCCTTGATGAAAAAAATATTAATCAACATTTCCTTTCAATACTTACTAGGTTTTTAAGAAAGCTTTAGCTGAACGGTAAAAGAACTAGTTAATTAACACTTTTAAAATATAAAGAGCATATCTTTGACATGGTCCGAACATACTGACTTGCTAATTTGATTACTGTTAATTCAGGAATGCATTGAATATGAATTCCCTTGAACGAGTAAATATTTTGAAAGAAAAACTAAAATAAATAGCAATTAATTGGTACAGATTAACCTGAATGCTATGCCCAATGTTGCTGCAATTTGCCAGAGCAAGTTATCCCTTAAGAGAACACCAAAGGATAATTTAACTCCTTAGCCACCAGAATCAACACTCTTTCAAAACGATAGCAAATTTTTCAAAGTATAGATACATATTGTCTCAGTAGCACAGCACGCTCTGATGTGTCATCTTCTAGAACCATGTATTTTATAGTCTGAGTTCTACATGCCATTAACTCATTTGATTCATGGCAAAATCAGTCTTGATGCATTAAATTATACCTTTGTAAGGATGTATAGCACATAGCTCAGATGGATCATAGGTCATGAATACAGCTCCTATTCTCTCTTTTACTTTAGTATGATACATAATAAAAAGTACAATTTCTCTAAAATACATTAGTTTTACACATCTACTTGATGAACAGTTTTCATTATGCCCAGAACAAAAAGAAAAGTGGAAGCAACCGTCTATGTAACTGCAAAATAAAGCAATAAATTCTGACCCCTTCTTCCTCATGCATGATCTGACATAGGATAGATTACAAAAAAAACATTATGCTCCTCACACTTAACTAGGAAAAAACAGCTTTTCCATTGAAAGTATGTATTCCTAAGATTAAAAAGAAAAAAAATCAATCTTGATAAATACACGTAAAGAAAGGAAGTCTAAATGTATCATTGATACATACATCAATCATCACTGATACAAACTAAATGTCAGATTTCTGCAAAACAATCAGGAACATTTTGACAGGCCACCTGACTACACCTGGCTCTAAAAATTCCACTTAGAATTCCAGCTCATTCCCAACTGAGCACTGCACGTAGCTAAGCTGGGTATCTTAGTCAGCTATTGTGTGTGTCCTTGAAAGAAAACTGCATTCACAATTATATTGTTAATGTTAACAGACTTTTCTTACTGTCAGTAGATTGGTTACTGCTAGATCTAGCACATATTGGCACAGACAGTCCAGTTGCAAATACTGATACCAAAAAGATGTTCTACCAAGACAGCTTCAGGAGTTACCTATTTCAAACAGTTGTTCCTCATCCCTTCTGTCTTTGTGCCCATTATTTAAAAATCTAAATATGGCTTACATTTCTTATTATACCTGTAAAACCATTACAGAAATTATGTATTTTTAATAGATAAACATCACATAAATACTGTATGCTTAAGGCAACACAAGAGTGCTTTTCAGCATGAAGAATTTAACCCAAATTAGGTAAATGGTAGGCTGCAGTGCAGTGTGTTATGTTGTACTTCCTTCTCTACCACATGCAAAGCTTTGTTTATGAGCAGCCTCCATGAGCCCACCCAGTAGTGTGAGGCACTAAAGACATCTTTAGGATGATGAAGAACAAAGTGAAGACTGGCAAGTCTCAGATCCTGTTTTTCTCTGAAACAGGCAGGGTATCTTAGGCTTTACTCTCATTGACAAAAGGAAAGCAGAAGGAGCTTTCTATCTAGGTGTTTGCAGGAAGCTTTTCAACTAGTCTTATTGCAAACATCAGTGACAAAACAGGTCTTGGTGTCAGAGATGCTGGGACTCGTGACCCACACAGCTGACCTCCAACCCACATGGCTGGCTGTCAGCATATGTCCACAGTCATTTGACACTCTCATCCTTCATCCGGGCTTGTCCTGATAAATTCCTAACAAGGAAACAACTGCTTAGGGTATCTTGCAGGTCTTTTAGTCATACAGATGACTGGGTTTAGAGGAAATTAACCGCCTATTTAGAAGTGGGGGAATTGCTGGCAGGCTGAACAGCTCCTGGCAATGCTGAGAGTTCAGATGACAAGTCAGTAACATCAAAAACAGCTCTGCATGAAGTCTTTTCAGCACTGTCTTTGCTGCCACCAGAAGGTAAGTGTTAATTGAATTAATGTGGC
The DNA here is from genome assembly GCF_018691265.1 of Tyto alba. NCBI lineage: Eukaryota > Metazoa > Chordata > Aves > Strigiformes > Tytonidae > Tyto > Tyto alba. Next base: position 19,037,557 of record NW_024881282.1, on the reverse strand, counting down.
TAACATGTCAGCAGCAGTCTGAAGCACATCTCTCCCCTGACCTAAACGAATAGACTTAAAAAAAATCTGCACTGGCATTTCCAGGGGTGGATTAAGATGGAACAGTCTGGCCAAGTGTTCACTCAGATTATGATCTTAAAATCTGGAGACTTCAAGTACCTCACTGTAAAGTGGCTGATATGCAATGCAGTTAAGTACAGAAATAGTCTGTATAAGGCATTTTGAATGGATTTTGGTTCAGACAGCTGGAAATGGTCTGCAGTCAACTGCTGAAGAAAAAGTAATTCTAAAAATTATGTTGTTAGTTAAGCCCGATCTCAGAATGAAGACATTAAAAACTTGACTCAAATGAAGCAAGTTCATAGTCCCCCCACATCTGAATATATGAGCACAAAGCAGCACCTGGCTACTGTGTTCTGCCTCAGTGGTAGAGAGACAAACAAAACCAAGAAACAAACACTCCCCATCTCCTAAAAAGCCAAATCAAAAAATACCACAGTATAATCGTCTTGGATATATAGGTAAGTACGCAAGTGCATATATGTGTATACACACAAACACGCATACACGTACACATACAGCTAGAATAAGATTCACTGCTGTAAGCTCACCATACTTGGGGTTCTGGTGTACTCTCCAATATCCTACTGCCTACTAGGGAATTTTCTGGCTAAGGACTAAGCTAGGATTGTCATACGGTAACAAAGACCAGCTCTTAAACTCACCCGTGCAACTCAACAGAAATGTATCTCAAAAGAAAGTAATACACTCCGAAGCAAGACACAGGTGTAGGTGGGCTCGGCATAAGCAGCTCAATACGACTGTTAAAAGAATTACAACACTCACAGAACAGAATAAAGTTCTTATAAGATTACTTACCTGAAAACACAAAATTGAAGCAACGAAATAAAGTTAAAAAACTATAAAATAATAACATATATAATGGCTATACTTTATATAATAATAGTATCCATTAGTCAGTGCAGTGTATCAGTTGGCTTGTGAGGATGGCTGCTTAGCCTCTACAGCTAAACCCAGAGCTGATGATGTTTAAATGAATGTTCAGAGGGAGTGGCGTGCTTCCCACTTCTGCTGTTCCCAAGGCTCTGCTCCTGGAACCAGCCTGAGCTCTGGAGGCCTTGGTCCTTTTCTGGTACACAACTGAAGACCTCCAGTATTAATTTTCTTACGAATTGTTCTGAACCACTTATTCCTGGAATGGATCTGCTTATTGCTATATGCTTGTGGCAAGCAATCCAGGCTTTTTGAATGCTTCTTGCTTACAACCTTCGTACATGGTTTTAATTTTGTTTTCCAAATTTATTTTTGTTTTAAGGGTACAATCTCATTTCAAGATCCATCTTCAGTTTGCTGAAAGTTGTGTCATGTGCTGACTGTATGAAAATGCAACAAGAAACTAATTTACAATTACATTTTCCATGGTTACTCAGTTCTAATATACACTGAGATACTTTCCTAACTGCATCGAAGTCCACTGGCATACATGCCAAGACTCACATCAGCAGTGACAGCAGTGTACTCTGTATGGTAAAATTACTTTCTGAAGCAGACACTCATGTTGGAAAGAAAAATACATTGTCAGGCTTAAACAGAATTAAGAGAAAAACACAACAACAAAGCCTTAGTTATTTAAATAAACATGATCCTCTGATTTCAAGAAAAAAAAAAAACAGCAGAATTACTTATGTAATTTTTTGTGTTAAGACAATATAGTTTGGTGAAAATTTCAATCCTCTAAAGAACACGAGATGAATATCCCAGACACTTGGCATGAAGAACTTAAGTAACTCACTCAGAAATCACTAAGTTTATGTTGAAACACTTGATTCACTTTGCTTCTGAACACCTCCATCTTTGCGATGTATTTCTATGATTAACTAATCCCTTCAAGTGATAAAAGTATTACCCTATTCCTATCAAGTTACAGAGGAACACAAAAACTAACTGGACTTTAAACAGAAATGCGAAATACTCTTTTCAGCAAGGAGTCCAAGAACAAACTTCTAGCAATTCTCTATTCCATACAATTTTATCAACACATCATACCTACACTTGTTATGCTACACAGCTGTGTACTTAATAGTCTTATTGCTGTTTACATCACAAAATGGTACAGATATATAAAAAGCAGTAACAAATCAAAGGCCACAACAAGCAACTGAGCAATCTTTTTAATGTCAGAATTACAACAGCAAAAGACACACACACACAAATCTCACCAGCTTTTGTATGTCCTGACAATCTTCAGCAACACAGTACTTCTGGAATGCCATGAAAGAAGAAAGCGACATTCCACCAAAATACAGCTTGATCGACAATTTGCCCCATGGGTGACCTGGTAATTCCTATTTACAGAAGACAAAAGAAGATTATAACAGTAATAGCATGACTGAGGTTTTAGAAATAGTGACCAGGAAATTCAAACCTGTCATTACTATATGCACCATGCTCATTCATCACAGATACAAAACCAGTAATGATGGCTATTAACATCAGTTATGACACAGATAGGAATTTATCTGTCTCTGGAATGGCAGCACTGACTACTCTGTCTAACACTGAAACGTTATACCATGTTACACCTCAGCAATAAACCCTTCTCTTTCACCATTTATCATTAGAAATTAAATTATCAGAAACTGCAGGTTTTCAGACAATATAGATTATGTGTTTCCCTATAATGTTAAATATTAATTTAGGAATGTCCATACTTAATTATGCCAAATTTTAGTAACATAAAATTGAATTTAGAAGAATTTATGCTGTTTGTAGGTTGCTTGTCAGAATGACAACACAGAATATAAACAGGACCAAAAAATATTAATACCTCTAAGGGACGTATTTAAGGCATGAAAACTATAATAAAGGTCATAGGAGAAATAAATTTAGTTTGGAATTTTGTTTTGTCTGAGAAATACATTTCTGCTATATTCCTTCACCTAATATTCTTAATGCAATTTAAAAGAAAAAAAAAAAAAGGAAAACAAAAAGTAAGCCTCATTCCACATCTATGAATAAATTAACCTACCTGAACATGTATTTCAACCTCTTCATTTATAAGTATCTCTTGAAGGCAATCTATTGCATCCTGCTGCCAAAAATTTCCAATCTGTTTGGTGAAAAGCAAGAAACCCCCACATTAGATGCTGACAAGTAACACTCCTACTATTCTTAACACAGATGAAAATACGTGACTATCACTGAAAAGTTTATCTGAAAACACACATCATGAGTTTGATTTGTCTACACTTCAACATTATCTGCTATTTGGTACACTAAAACTTCCTGTGTGACAAAGCTGACCAGCAATTTTCAGATCTTTAAGTGGCTTAGAAAGAGATGCTGCTTGTCAAGTCTAACCTTTATGATATACATAATAATGTACGTGTGCAGTTACACTAAGCATAATCCAAAGATACCGAATTACACTCAAAGATAATTTAACAGACAAGAGAAAACACAGGATACTTTAAATATTTCATTTATTCCCTGCAATATCTGTTTGTGTCCCAACCTGCAGGCTTATAAACCTGTCTGTCTTAATCTTTCAGTTGAATTGCTTTCAGCAATAAGGTTCTCTTTAAAAATAAGTTTAAAAGTAAGATAATAATTTCAGTAATTCACATTTACTAAATGCGTCATTCAAATCTGAGTAAGATTCAATGATATGTGAAGATGTTATTTACCTATCAATTACTTACTAACAAAAACCCCTAAACAATTCACTTGTATTAGTTTAGCATAACAGATTGTTTCCTACACAGCTAAGTTCAGAATGATTGAAACACTTCTGCTGGACTTGAAGATTTACAATTTTCTGGCCATTTTGCATTAAGAAATCCAGGCCTTACTTCTTGTTGCTGCTACTGCAGAATGCACTAGAACTTGAGAGTATCATCCTGCCAACTACTGAAGTGTCCTGTCTCACAAAGATGTAATTCCAATGACAGCTGCTTCTGAAGCATGGTCACTTCATAAAGCAATCTGGCAGTTCCTGATAAAAGGCTGCCTTGCTGAAACAATCCTCATCGGCTATTCTCTGTCGTCATAGGCAAGAAAAAATACTAGCAACTAGTCTCAACATTTGCATGACTAAATAGTCTATCGATTTGAGTAACTACCTACTAAAATGTCTTCAAATTTACCATTACTTACTGGTACTGTCTTGTAGAGCTGACATGGTATGCAAAATGGAGGAATACCAGTATACAACGTAGTTGGATACAGATGACACTGAGGAATCCTCTCTACCCAACCACGGTCTATGTACTGTACCTACATGAAAAGAAAAGCTTCCCTGAAATAATTCCTGTCTTTTAATTAAAGTTTAATAAGAGAAAGCATACATTTACAGCATTCATCTTTCTGGAGGAAAAAATAATGGTTTGCCGATAAACAGGTGATATGATAAAGTGGAAATGAAGGAAAGGATTAAAAAACTGATAGGGCAGATTAGAAGTTGTTTCTAAACTTCCCTCGCAAGACATCCTAACATTTTGTGTAATGATCTACAGCAGTTTAAAATGGAAAGAAATAAAAAAATTGTGAACCAGCAAAATGTCACACTTGCAAATCTACATTCAAAAAGCACGAGCGGACTTTGGAGTTTAGATAACATTAACTGCTGATTAGGAAAAGTAGCTCTACACCTGTGCAGCAGAAAGAACTCAAACCAGACAGTCACTACTTTTTCAGTGGGAATAGGGTAAGGGGTAGCTGAACCTAAGTATTTTCAAAGCATTCTGCATATTGGAACAACAACAAAAGAATCAAAAACCTGAAAGGGGGTTACTTACAGGTGATCAAGGGTAGCTTTTTACTTAACATTTATCAACACCAGGAAAACTACGGGAAAAATTGTGACAACTGAAGTAGGTAGACAGAATTAATCTTTAAAATAATTGTAAAAATCAGAAGTTATCACACTTTTAAGCAGAATGAGCATCTGGACAGTCAGGTCAGCTGAACGAAAAAGGGTGTGATCATAGATTTTAGAGGATTAGATTATTTTATTTTCTATTTTAAACATACATGTGCACACGTTCATGCACACACACGCACACCATATAATCAAGCTTACCTGGAGAGTAGTACCACCGAGTTCTACAACTTTACCTCGATACCACATGGTATCTGATCCTCTTACAACACAAGCTTCTCCCTTTTTCCAGCAGTAGGGCTCCAGAAGACCAAGGCATTTGAAATTACTTTGTATTTCAGTCATCAATTTGTTTAGTTCAATTTCTGGGGGGAAGAATAAGAGAAGTAAATTCTGTATAGTCTATAACATATTGGTGCAAATTATTTCAATCACTAAAAACTAGCAGATTCAGATTAAGATGTGTATAAAAATAAAATACATGTGCTACTCCAAAAAATATTTTCCAACACTCATGTAATACGTATGTTGAACATCTAGTATATGCAAACAAGTTACTACTTAAAACAAAAAGTAAACTGCATTTCCAACTGTTACCATTAGTAACTGAAACCATTAGTAATTCTGGATTCTCATCTCGGAGAACTGTCTATAAATTTTGCAATTGACACCTTGGCAGTACTAATACAAGAGCCTCTCCACAAACAAGACAACAGATTCCTAGAAACAGTGGTAGAACACCATGAAACAAAACAAAACAGGCGTCCAGAAGGCCACCTTCTGCTACGGGTATAGTCTGCAGCAACAAGTGCAAGAACAATAGAGTCTTGGACAAGTGGGGTACTGTACTTTGAATCTGATAATATGATCTAATAATTAACTGTATTTGTAGAGTGGAAAAAAAAAGAAAAGAAATTTAATGCTCTCATATGGAAACATTTCTCTAAAGCACAATATACTGTCATGGTACCAAAGACTGACACTGCATCTGTCAGATGACAATGTACCTCTTTCAAACAGTACAAACAGAAAATATTACAAGATACAGACTCTATCACAGTATAAATAGAGCCCAAGGATACTGGGTACTGAGCTCACACTGAAAGAAAAAAAATCTAGTAGTATTTTAGAAACAGGGTAACTTCCAAGAATCTTTAGAACTGAATCTTCAGTTTGTTATTATTAGTAAAATGTATCGCAATCTGAATATTATAAACTAAAGCACTTGCTGCTTTACCCAATACTGCCTAGAGAGGCCAGTCACATGTCTAAGTGCTTGTGGTTTTCTCATTTCTTGGGAGGGTGGAAGGGTAGGGGAGGCAATTCTGACAGATTTGAGGACAGGGCACCTGCTCCTGGGAAGCTGCAGAACCTCTCCCCAGCGCTGCATGGTAAGGGGTGCACAGTCATACACCCCTCAACCCCACACCAAAGGCCCCATCACCTCCCAGCAGCAATCCTCCCCCACAACAATCTTCCACAACTGTGCTCTGGAACAGAACATGTGTACTAGAACACACATCTGGTATATACTGATACACCAAAGCTATCAGAGTCATGGACATATTTTCTTCCATGTAATCTTACCAAATGATTTTGGTATTATATAAATAGTTCCATCACGTCCAATGCAACTTACTACAGCTTGAAAATTTTTCATCTCAGGTATAATGGGGGATTTATATATTTCAACTGTTCCTGACTGAAGCAGTGACTTATCTGTTTTGCATGGGTTTTGTTCACTTTCCGAGACAGTAATGTTTTCCTCTGGAGCAGCGCTGTTTCTTGCACATGCAGTTTCAGAATTACAACCATCCAGTTGTGTGTTCTCTTGCTCTAAATGTACTTTAAGATGTTCCTTGGAGACTGAGCAAGCCACATCTGCTTTCTGTGTTCTAGCAGATTCAATCAAATCATGTCAACATATTAGCTGCAAAGAACTTTAAAAGTGCAAAAGAATAAAATAATAGAAGTAAAAAAAAAAAAGATGGCAAATGCTTGTTAAAATACTGTCAAAAATCTCATCTACAAACTTAAGAGATCTGAAACATGCAATGGATACAATTAATAATGTTATACTCAAGTAAGTTCACTAAGACTGGAGTTCTGTTGCTACATATGTTGTAGAGGACAATCTAAATTTTTGTTTTACGTATTAGCTTATCATGATGTGAATATGAGAGTCTGAAATAACATAAAAGAGAAGTGTCCAAACCTTCTGTTTCTAAAAGCCAAACCCTTTTTAATAAGGTGTTCTGAAATATCAATCAGTTGTCCTGTTTCATCTCTGCAAAGAATTTTCACAGGCAATGCACAAGCCACATCGCTTTCCTGGAAAAAATGAGACAGCTGGACAACATACTGTATGTACGTAACATATATAACATATTACATTATATGCATTTCCTCTAAACCACAGGCATATTTTTTATTTTATTGGTACTGACTACAAATCAGGTGTCATTGAACAACTGATGTACACATCAGAAAACACAAAATTTATTTAATCCATGTCACAGTTCCCATAATTTCACCAACTGTTATAAAAAGAAAACCGGGCTTCTTCCCTTAGCTGTTTTATTAAAATGAACTGCCAAACACTTGTCTTCCTCCAGCAGGAGCTTTAAACCCACCCATAAATACCTTTGCTCATCAGTGCTTTTATTTCCAGACACACTGTAAAACCTAACTGGCAGACACCAACAGACACTAAACAAATCAATCCCTCATAATAATTGTGTTTTCTTTACCAGCGGAGAAAATCAATTACTACTGATGTTCATACAGCATTGGACTCATTCTTTCAGTTTCTGAGGCTTGAAAACCAATATAGTAGCTGCTGAAATCATTCTCATCAAGAACATGAGTATCTTGCTCATTTGCCCATAAAGGCTGTCAGCATCCAGTGATCCCAAAGATATAAATATTATTCTTCAGTAACGAAATACATCTAAGACTCTGTTCTTTCCACACTCGGTAGCCAAACTGCTCTAATGCTCCAGTGACTAACAAAAGTAAAGTAGGAAAAAGAAAAAGCATCTTTTCCCTTACAGCAAACAGCGATCTAAGCAAGTTCCACTCAGGACTTTCTGAAGAGTAAAAATATAAAAAAAAAATAAATTAACAGACAACCTGACATAAATTTTACAAACACCACTGGTTTTGATTACAAACCTGTATGATTATTTTCACCTGTGCCCCCGTTAGGTAATAGGATAAACATTCACACACTGTTGCTGTCCACTGCGTGCTTCCACCTGTTGGCCTAACGCAGAACAATTATAATCTCCTTTAGTACAAGAGAAGTTGGCATCTCCTGAATTTAACCACAACCCCTTCCCTTTACTGAGATTTTAATTTTTTTTTTTTTAAACTGCCTGAACTGTCAGGAAAAAAACCAATTTCCATTACAGTCAACAATAAAAATAAATGGTTATTCATCTCTGGATCTATATGACAGGAAGAATTAAAAAATACAACCCCAAAACTTCAAAATGAGGAGGATCATGTGTTTCAAAAGTATGTCACCTGTCTTAGCAGAACAAAGGAAAATCCATACTTCATCTGCAAATTAGGCTTTTTATATTCATTCAGGGAATGGGTATTACAAACATGATTATTTTTTCTTCACAGTATAGACAGCACATAACCAAATGCACAGGGGAATACCCTGGTTCTCCCTCTTTTCTACAGTCTAGAAAAGAGAGACTTCGTGTACATTTTAATGAGATCTGATTCATCTCAAATTCTGAGCCAAGGAAAAAAGCATTCAGTAAAATAACAAAAACCTCTATCATCTGTCCAGTATTTTACAATTCATCATATAAATATTCTTTATTTCTATAGTACACTTCCTGATCTGCTGGTATCTAGCATAACCCTCAGGAAAAAAAAAAAAAGAAACTAAACCAGCCATCCCATTTCTTCTTTATTCAAAAAGCAAATCACATCCGAACTTCAGTCAATCAGTGCTAACACAGGAAAATATTAAGTTATGTCATTATTAGGTTTCTAATACTGCTATTCAGTATAAGCAAAAGGCTACCTTATATCTGCCAAGGAACATTCTATTGCTAATGTCCTAATTATCTTCATATTTTCCTCAAGTTTTCTTAGACAGCTGATATCCACTGTTTTTTCAGCTCCAGAATCATAAAGTAATACCTGTTACAGACAAGAAACACAATGAAACAGAAAAAAAAATCTCTCTTTTTGTTAACCATAACGAATGAGAATTCCAAGAATGCCTGAATAGGTAAACAAATTCAAACAAGCACTACCAGGATTCAATGAATGGCCTTTGCACTGAAGTACTTTGTAACGCAATACAAATGGCTACCACAGCATACTGAGAGGACAAAACACATAAATATGTTCAAAGGTAGTCAAACAACTTTACAGATGCTTTCTTGAGTAAGAAAATTTTTTCTCCTGTGATTCAGTTATGTTAGTGCATTTAAATTTGTAAACCTAGAAACACTGAAATAGTTCCCCTCCAGCCCTTTTTTCTTTATGCTCTTGATTCTGACGTGGTTAAATAGCTGTTTGAGGCCTCTTAGTCTTTGAAAGCAGATGATGCAAACCAGAAGTATAGGAAGTCCCACTTCTGTTTCCTACTAACAAGACCCACGAGCATAATCTGATGATGGTGGAGAGAACCAACAGTAATCCAGTCCTGGATTATCTATGATTAAAAAGCCATTCTTACTTTTGAGGCAAGTAATTACCTATTTACAAAATGTCACTTGATTCTCCTTACTCTTTTTCAAATGAGTGCAACAAAACACATGCTTAAAATAGCACCATGTGAGAAGTTACTGTGGAAAATGTTACACCCACACGGCGCAGTGCATCACCATCAGTTTGGGATTCAAGCAACAGCAGAACCACGTGTTCCTGTGGTGTTGCACTCAGTTCAACTGGCTCCATCTTTTAGCAAGGATCATTAAGTTTGAATTAATGTGACCCTCAGGCTCACATAGCTTCTGGAATGTAAGATAAACTGCTAGGCTATAGCTTGGGATTCCATGCCTTGTTGCAAAGTGTAGTGTAAACATACACAAAGTCAACCTCATGAGACTTCCTCAACTACCAGGATCCCTGCTAAAAGCATCTGAGCTTTGATGAGACATTAATCTTGTTTGCAGCAATGTACAATGGAACTTAAACTCTCGACAAAGCAAAAAGCTGTATGAGAAAAAATTAACACAGAAGTAGTGAAGATTTGACATTATTTTAATTAATGCTTATAAACTTTAGAAATAAAAGTATGAACCCCCTTACGATAGGAGGTTTACCTCTGCACTTGTTTCAGAGACAATCCTGCTTATTTGACCTCTCTGCCACTGTTTCAAATCACATACGTAAACAGCACAGTGCATACTACTTTCCCACTTCACGGACTGGGGCTGGGATTCTTTGTAGGTTGTAGCCATCTTCTCCTGTAAACTAACGTGTAAAGAAACCATTTTTCTAGTGGTAAAATTTTATCCAGTGAATGAAGGATTTATTTAGTCGGTTACTGCTTAACTAGCATACAGTAAAGTTTAGTAAATGTTTATGAGACACAGTGTTTTAGTTTTTCTTCATAATGCATTAGAAATATGTGAAATGGGGCTTCAAAACACATCTAGTATGATTAGAATTCTGTAAAACTACCATTTTTCTTAAACAGAACTAATCTGAGTGATCCTGACTCTTCTGTACAGCATTATTTGAAAGATGCACTATCTTTTCTCAACAACTTGAGAGTGTGTTACTTATTTAGTGTCATGACTAATTCAAAGGGGCTCTGTGTAGCTACATGCAAGAAGGTAAAAAGATGAAAGAAAGGAGAAATAAGAGGCAGACAATAAGCAACTTGCACTATGCAATGTTTCCATTTAACTGTCTTCAAACAGTACACACTATTACCTAAATGCTACCTAAATATCTACCAAAGGAAGGTTGATACAGTATGTCTAGAAATTGCTTTCAAACTTTTCTAACAGCATAGTAGGTTCATGTTGAAAGAAATTAACTTGAAATTCTATGACTCAGGATACTGCTATTATTTAACAATAATGGGGAGGAGGAAAGAGCGAGCAGAAAGATTTAACCTTTCCGGAGAGGGTTGCATTTATCAGTCCCCAATATTTACTACATTAAAACTGATTTGAAATAGGAGTTAGTTTATGTACTTCATTTGAAATCACAACTATTTAATGAACCACAATATAGTGCCAATCTGCCTTCTGTTCCTATACCTTCCTCAATAATGCAAGGTAAGTCAATAGCATTCAAAAGTGTATTCTGTGCCAAATGCAACCCTAACCAGAGCTTGTTCTAACTATACTTCACCAGCTTGCAATAAGAATGCCTTGAGAAAAGTTCTTTAAATTTCAGTACCTTTTCAGTATACTTTCTGATGACATCCACTGTATAAAAATTTTGCTAGGAGACACAACATGACTAATTCTCACTTGTAGCTCTTTCTTAGAAAGTGATTTGAAATCTCCTTCATCCACAGATTTCATGTCTATAGGATTTAAGACTTCCGAGGTTTCAGGAATTTCTTCTAGAGGAACATCCCATATTTCACTGGGCCTTACAGCAGTACTTGCAGTGTACCTGTAAAGAGCACAAATTAATTAGAATGGAAAGTTTAAACATTTTAAACAAAGTGAAAAAGAGCTCAATAATCAATCACAGTTCAACATGACAGGCATTCAGTGTGAAGAGTGAATAACGAGTAACTTAGAAAAGCAGAAAAAAATCCGACAAACATTTCTAAACGCTACTTCTGAAACACTCAGGATAGTAACTTCTTTTTATTCTCCTTCAGGAGGTATCCTTGCACGTTCTACTGACAGAGGAAAGCACTACACAATATAGGCTGCCAGCAGAAAACCAAACCTGACACAAATGGGCTGCCGAATGACTATTTGTGTATGGCTTAAAAGACATGAGATTACTAGTATCATGTTTCCAGAAATCGATGTTGCCTCTGAGTGAAAGATGTAACAATCAGCTTCTAAGATGTGTAAACATTCCTTTCAAAAGTGAAGAATATTAACTAGTGAAGCATTTACCATTCCCTGGGGATAGAAATGCAACACAACTAGTGCTAGCACTATTCCTGAAAGAAGTATGGTCATGATAATATCTTGATGAAAACTTGTTTATATTGTGTGAACTGGATAGAATAAAGCCCACCAGCAATCAAGAGTTGGCTAATACATATTTTGAGCTACAGTCCAGCTTAGTACAAGTCTGCATGAATTGTACCCACTAGAGATGTAAGAGATTGTAGGTTGAAAAAAAACCTGCTAATGCAAAAGAACTGGCTTCTTTTAAAAATCACTGACTAAAGGAGACAGCAACCATGACTTTGACTGTTGGCCATTTCAGGGCCTTCAGAAATAAATTCTTTTATGTTTTCAGAGATCTACCACCCGTCTTTTCCTTCACGGGAAGGAAACAAACTGCTCTGCCCGAGAGAAAATTCCATGAAGTACTGAATCATCCACCATACACAGCTACACAATTATTTATGCAAACTTTCCTGATACAAGTATTGGAAACTGCTGGGTAGAACAGCTAACTTGCAGGAAAATGGAAATGAACACCATAGCTCATAAATACATTTACCTTGTGTATAACTAGTCTGAACTATGAAATCTGCCATGGAGAGCTCTCCCAAGTGAAATACATGTTACATGTTTTGCAACCCCCTCTCCAGTAACTCCAGTATAGCATTACCATTGCAGATCCATAAGAAAACCCAATTTGGAATGAAGTTCAGACTCCAACGTTTCTTCCTGGAATTCTGTATGGACTACTTTCTATCCCAATGCAAAGGTAAGGTTACCAATGTCTGCTTGTCAGCAAGTCAGCTTCAATGAAATGCTGTGCTCTCCTGCTTATACTGTCTTATCCTAGTATAGAGCTGGCCTGGCTATCCCTCAACAGCACTAAACAGTAAAGGGTAATCATAACTCAAATATGATTCTAAATGACCTAAACTAGGTTTAAATTATTCACCAGCCTCTTGCCTTTTTGCAGACATCCACCTTCACAAATGAAAAATTCAGAGAGGAAGTGTGACAAATGAGCTCTGGAGGGCTAGAGACCTACACACACTGGAAAAAAAAGCAATCAAAACCCCTCCAAATCCCCCCCCAAACAACTCCCCCCTCCATGGAAACATCATTCCAACTAAAAGACATGGTGCACTGGGCGTAAACAGCAAGGTGTTCATAGCTGTGGAGTGGGGCTGCAGGGGTGACCTCTGAAAGAAGAGGCCAGGTGCTGCCCCATGGAAGACACAGCCCATTTCTGCTGTCCCTGCAACAGACCCTCCACAGGACACAGCTGAGCCCTTCAGTGGAACTGGTGGCACCTCCAATTTAATGAAGGGCAGAAAACATGTGGGAGAGAGAGAAGGCAACAGAAGAGAAATAACATAGGGAATACCAAGCTCAGAAAAGCAGAAAGTGTTTTGTGGGGGGAGGAGGCACACTCCTGAAGGGACTGAGGCTGGTAGAGGGCCCACGCTGGAGCACAAGAAGAAAAGAGCAAGAAGTTAGAAGCAGCAGGGAGAAACCACTGCTGACCCCAACCTCCTGCACCACCTACTGCCCCACTGAAGGGACTGGGTGTAACCTGAGTGTAGGAGGGTGAGGAGAGGTGCTTGGTGTAAACTTGAGCCTGGGAAAGGGGAAGGGTAATTGATGTTATTATAAATTACTACCTATGCTAATTAGTAATAAATTACGTTAAATTAAGTCTGTTTTGCTCACAACAGTACTCAGTGATTTCCCTGTCCTTATTTTGATGTTTTTTGCTCCTGTTTCTTATATTTTCTACCTAGTCCAACGAAAGAAAGGAGTGAGCAACCAAAAAAACCTACATTAAAGTTTTCAGTGTTACACAGAAACTTATATTAAAGTAATATACCCGCTTGTTTGCAGGCCACAAGCAGGCATCTAAGTATAGCTGCAAGACAACAAAATACCCTAGATGAGAGTAACAAAACAGTTCAGCTGTTCACGTTTAAATAAAGCTGCTTAACTTAACAAAAATATTACTAAAAATTGTGACCAGTATAAAAAAAGTGTTACTAGGATTTAGTTACATCTCTGAGCTAAGAGATGAAAATCCACTTCTTCCCTTCCTCCTGAAAAAAAGCAAATCAGGAATATAACAATCTTTTTACTTTCACCAGTATTCAAAAACTATTAATGAAAGAGTAATGACTGATTTTCATGAATACAGCCCATAGATTATCTTTTTAAAAAGCCAACAAATTAAATGCAGCAGTGTTATCTCCTTATCAGCTTCATCTCCCTCAGCAGGCTTCCCAACTCTTCCGTCTGTCACTGTCATAGCTGGTGATCTGAGTATTTGTTTCCTAGTAACAGACCTTCTGAAGACTTGACTCACCTTAGATGCAGGTTAAACACACAAAAGCGATACTTCTTTTCTTACTACAAGAGAAGGGGAACCTTCATGATAACCAGTTTGGGAAGATTTGGCACTTAAGCACACTACAAGTATGATGCAAATATTTAATTTCCAACTTTTGAATCAATTACAATTTCAATACACTATGTTGTCAAGATTTAGTTTTGGACTTCAACTATGCCAAACTGCAGAGTTACGTTACACTCTGTAACTAATGTCAGTTGGTGAATGTGATTTGTAATTAATTTATCACAAATGTTGTAAATTCCAGCCACTGGAAGTGACATACTAAAGCCAGTAACTCTGTTACACAATTCACTATATCCAAATACTTTAAGTTGTGCACAGTGTATTTACCCAGGTATGTAGGAGGCTAGGTCTTCTTTAACTAGCTGGCAGTTAATACTAAAGTTTCTTCCATGATCAGTAGAGGAGTCAAAAAGTTCAATAGATAAGATGTTACCATCTAAAATTTCTGTGAATGAATAATATAAACATAATTAGTGCCAATCAACGACAGTATAAAGACTATTTATGATTTTGGAGGCACAGCAAATGGTACTAAAAGACACAATTTTGTAAAATTACATTTGATTTATAAAATATTTGATTCTGAACATTAGCAATATGTAGAGGCTTAGCTTTGCACATATCTATAAAATTAACTTAAAATACACCAATAATTACAAAATATTTTTGTACAAAGAAACCAACTGCTATATGTTATTTAATTTATTAGATGGGCTCTGAACCACCATTCCACAGGTGTTGAAAAATAAGTAGCTGCATATTAACAATAAATGATATTGAGAAAAATCCTACTAAGGAATATATGTGTTATCTGAAATTATTTTTTTTGGCAATGTTTTAGAGCAGCAGTGCTCACACTCCCAGCTATCAACAAAGGCAGGAAGAGCCAAGGATAGCTAGCACTTTTGGAAACAAGCTCATCTCAACAAACCAGGATACTTATATCACTTAATGCTGGTGTAGTCCCTAAGAAGACATAAACAGAGGTTTTGTCAGAAGTTGTATCTGTTATGTCTTCTCCAGTTAATTAATGTTTAGATATTCTCACTCCAGGTTACATGTTGCCAGTATGAACACAGGCATTTCAAATAAATACTATTTAAAATGTGGAAGTGCATGTTTCTACATTTGAGTCAATTTAGTAATATTTGAATATAAATGAATACAATCTTGATAACTTACCAACAACTGAGCAAAACATAAGTTTTTCTTCAGTCATTTCTTCAAATCTTTCCTTGGCTTCTCTGTTCCACTCCTTTGCCCCTTTATAGGGCCCAATGCAAGCCAGCCTGCACCTTATTGCCTAAAGAATAATTCAAATTATGTATATACTATCACATATAAAGACCATCTCATTACAGCCAAATCACAGGCTTTGCTTTGTGCTCGTGCAGGACAGCAAGGCAGCATGACCACTGATTTAAGATGATTTCCACCCCCCCTGGTGGCAGCTGAGCATGAACCTCAAATTCAGATATCTTCTTGCTGAAATAGAAAGAGCTTACTTCTCATTGCCTCCCTTTATGGTCAGGCATAGAACTGGTGAAGAGATCAGGAAAAATTACTGCAGAGAGGTGATAAAGAAAGCCTTTGTCCTGTTTTGTTTATGATGTAATAACACAGACTCAAAGTATCTAAGATTAACATGACTATACCACTGTAGAGATCTGAAGGGCTAAACAGAGACACACCACAGTACCCATGTCAGAAAATTCCTGCCAAAGTTTTGAAAGGTATTTATTAGGAGACATAAAAGAAGAGACACACAGGAAATCAGGTGAGATGAAGTACTTCAATTGAAAGAATTTTTGTTTAGCATTTTTATTGCAAACTTTGGTGGCTACACTATGGCTCAATTTTAAATTAACTGTGAATGTTATTGTTTCTTCCTTCTTGTTTATTACACCAAATGAAAGAAGAGTAACACAGATGAGGGAAAAGGGAGAGAAAGGAAATAGACAATAGAAATAAGAATGTTTTGTGCAGATATTCACAGGACACAGGCAGTCAGAAATATGAAAATAAGACTGACTGACAGGTTAAATAACCATTAAAAGAAAGGGCTGTGGATGACAAGAACAACATTAAGCACTGCTCATTACAGTCTTGGCCAAGATTTCTGCACCGTCCAAGTCCATTAACGAACTATTAACAGACTGGAAAAAGTTTGACTTCTCTTGTAACAGCCTGATTCAAATCTCTTAAACAATCGACTTACATTTGAGGCAATGCAGTATGAGATCACATGTGAAGACTTACCAATGCTTACATTCAATAGGATAGAGCTGCACAAGCAACCTCACTTCTGATACTCTTAACTTCTGAATGCTTGATTTTGCAATTTTGTGTTCATTCATGTTTCAAAGAATTTTAAATCCTTATTTTTTTTTAAATAGAAAAGATTTGAAACCACAGCAACACATAAGCAGACTCAAGTCTGCTGATTTTTCTATTACTTGCATTAAAGCAAACAGCAACAGGAACTTGTTATTTCTTACACAAACTTCACATGTAAACACCTTGCCAGAGTGTTTCACCATAACCTATATATGACATAAGAATGTTAAAATTTGAGAGTAACTGAGGGGTTCAAGTTTTGTTAGACCATTCCCTAGCGGTCACATACCCATCTGTATCCGTAACTCTTTACCACCTTTTCCTTTATGTTCGAAGTGAGGAAAGCTAGTACTATGTGCTCAAGAGCTGACAAACTTAACAGATTTTTCTGAGGATTTATATTTGGTCAATAACAAGCAATCAGTTGGAACAACAGGATAACACACATCAAAAATCCCAATGCTCTTATTCATTAGCAGCTCTGAAGCATTAAGATACTGCAACAGCAAGAACATTTTGCAATTTTCAGAGTGTTTCCTCTCCCTCGCTGTCAAGAAAGGCTCATTTATTTTGGCTCAAACTTTCCACAGAAACATCTGACCAAAATATTAACAATTATATCCTATTTTCAGTAAAAGATGCTGGCCAACCTTAGTTACAACAATCGCTACTTCTGGTGCCTACAACTACTTAAAAAAACCCTGGTGCCTACAACTGCTTAAAAAATCCCTATCAACATATGAAGTTTTCAAGTTTAACATAATTATGGTTGGCAACCAGAACTATAAAATGAACAGCTGAAGAAAAATAATTATTTTCTACATAGGTACATTTTTTATTTGACAGAAATACTTTGTCTTCTCCTCTCCCACTCAGTTTTTCTCCTTGTCAAATGGGGGAAACTCCTGTAATACCTAAATTAGGAAAACACCAAACTTTAAATGCCATAAAGAAAAAAAAATTTATAAAGACCGTTATTAGATTATCATTTGAAAATCAAAGAATGTAAAAATTAATTCAGTTTACTATGGAGTAAAAGAAGGTATTCGAATTAAACACACACAGTGCTTATACACCTCATCACTGCAAGGTAACATTAGATTTAATTTAAAACTGAATGATATTAAAGAAATTAAGAATTTTCAGTGTGTACCCAAAACATATTAAATAAGTTACATCATAAAGCCATGTGAAAAGGAACTTGCTTAACATTTTATTTACTTCAGAACGTTAACAACCCTCTCTTTCCCCTTCCATCTGCTGAGATTCTATTAATTTTGAGTATTTAATCCAGACAAGCACTAATTTACCTTTTCTGGAAAGCTCAGAAACTCCTTTTCTACTTTGCGTATGTCTTTAAGAGTTAAGTTAGCAACGTTGCCAAAGTCAACGTATTTTACCGTAACTTCTTGACAACTTGGCAGCCCTTCAAGAAAAAGAACCCAAGTTATTAAAACAATAAATGAGTATCTGATATAGGTTAAAGCACAAGAATGTCAGAGCAAAAATCAAATTTACACCATATAATCATAAAATATCACATCTTCAAATGTTCTATAACCCAATTAAAAATCTATATTCTTTAAGAACCAGCTCTTTTGGGTTTGAATTGACAGAGTTAGAATTTTGGTCCCTTTCCATCTAACCCTCTTTATGAAACACTGGCATGTCAAACACAATAGTAGACACAAAAGCATACAGACATGCTACACTGCCCATAAAAGCAACATACAAATCAGCAAAAGTACACCTCCCACCTCCTTCAGAATTACTATGGAGAATTATTAACCCACACTAGTTACACTCAGCGGTTGGCTATAATAGATAAATCTGAAGTTCAAACTGTAATAGTAAGTGAAACATTATTGAAAATAATTATGTAATAGAATTTCAATAATATATACAAAATGAAGTATACTGCTTCTACCTTTTAGAGAAATAGATGTATAAAACACTCCATTAATAGTAAAAGGATATAATATGAATTAGTACTACTGACTTTATGAACCCACCTGTTAGTATAAGAATGCCTAGTAAAAATAATGGCTGTTTGTTACTATTCATACACCACATCTGATTCTGCAATCTAGCCTTAGAATGAAAGAATCAATACTTCACCTATAATCTGTGCTCTGTACCAATTCCCATCTTCTTGCTTTGCAATACAGGCCTGGCCTTCAACTGGGCAGACTATTTCCAAGTTTCTCCCATATTTGTGTTCATATACTTCCTGAATTTTATTTGGAAGAACTGAAGAATCCAGGCTATCTCTCTAAAATAAGAAAAGCAAAACATACACACACTCATCGTATTCTTTTTTTTTTTTTTAAATGGTACTTTTGGTCTTTTAAGGGACATTTTTTCTAGTAATGTACTTCCTAGTCTTCCCCCTCCAAATTAAATGGTGGTTATGAATACGTAAAGTGAATTAGAGAGCCTAGCAATTGTTGAATATTGCCCTGTTCAATCACCACTCTATAAAGTAAAACACTACATACCCACATAGGAATTAACCATGTAACAAAACTGACAAAAAAAAATGTTCACTTTGTGGAATTCTAAGAATTCCTGGAATTAACGAGAATTAATGCAGGATTGTAGGAATTAGTTTCATCTATTAATTCCAGGAATCCCAGAACTGGTAAGAAGTGACAGAAGTGAATGGAAATTGTGGCTTAATGAATGTGAACTGTAAGTAGCTCAACATAAAATGATTGTTCATAGTTTTATTTAAATAGACCTTATTTCTAAACTTACCAACTGTAGATAGAAATCACTTGGACTATTAATGTGACAAACTATGACAGAAATTTCTTCTCCTTCTTGTGGAATCTTAGGTGGACTATACTGCATGACGGTATTATTTTCTAACTGACTGGGAATCTGTGATCTAAACCTAAGGTGAACAAAATGAAATTCTGAATAAATTATGTCAAAATTAATTGAGAAGGAACTATTCCAATATCAAGCTTCCCATAAAAATCACAAAAGGGTCTTACAAAAATAACTTGATTCATGTTTTTATGAATAGCTTGAACCTTCCTTCTTTGCAGTCAACTCCCTCTAATGCTTCTCCCACCACAAATTTAACATATGAAGAAAGATATATGGCAAGTGGCTCCTAGAAAGATTTTGTTATTTGGGATGCAGTAGCAGACATTTAAATTGTTAAAAAAATCCCTTAAGGGTAAAGACTTCATTACATTGACAAAACCTTTCCCTCACTTACTAGAAAAAGCAATTACCTGAGGAGTGCAGATGCAGGAAAAAGTCATCTCCCACTGTTCTCACCACAATTAGTTATTCTCAAATATAAACAAAGGCCTTTCTCTGTGTGCAGCAAAGCAAACTATAATTTCCTACAGATTTGCATCCCATACCACTGTATCCAAACACCAAAATGCTCATGTTGTTCTCCTCCTCCTGCCTCCTCCCCTGGTCCCTCCAAAGCAGCTGTCTTTTGTCCTAAGGCCACCATCAAGCTCCCCTTTATGCCCCATTATTTTTTCTCCTATTCGCTGTGCTATATGCATCACATCATGTGGCTGGTTCAGATGTGCTGACTAGCCTGTCACTGCCTACCAGCCAAATCAAACAGGTACAAGACCGATTTCTATATGTTTTTCTGCCTATGGTAGACACTAAAGGTTTCTCCTTTCACCACCTTGTTATTCAAACTTGTACAGAAATTTTGTTATTTTCTATAATAAAGTTAATTATCTAAATAAAATGCTGACTAGTGCAAATAAGTATGTCACAGTGCTTATTAATGAATGTGAAAAAAAGAAATCAACAGATTTTGCTGAAGATTAATACATCATACATTAATATCAAACACTGCAAAAACAACCTGCTTGGTACACTTCACTTCATAAGCATTATGCTGTTACCATTTATGACATAAGAGCATAAACCGAAGGGCATACCTTGCCAAGTCTAAAAAAACTAATGCATCCTTGAGAGACACTGGCATACTATTGTTTATTTTATTAAATGGAGGTTTCTTCAAATCCACAATGAGAACACCATCCTCTTCTCTATATATGGTCATTAAAACAACTTTACTATTTACCATTCCTAAAAATGTTGTCTTTGCTCCCTTTCCCCAACCTTCACTCTGTTTTAGGAAGAAAGAAAGAGTTACTGAAGATGCCAGAGAATGTTAAAGCAAAAATAGTAATCAAAATTTAAAAAAAAAAAAAAAAAAAAAAAAATAGGCAAGGAAGGGAGCACAGATGCATCTGAACAGATGAAATACCAAACACACTGTTAGACTGACTAGTCCACAGCCAGGACAGCACTAAACACTATTCTTCTATGATGGATTCGTAAGTGTTTTTAACTATATAAAACTGAGCCAGATCAAAGGGTTGCAGTTTCCACCATGTCTCTTTTAAAGATGCAAGATTTCATCCTCTCTGTTCTCAGAAATCAGAATTGTCATACATTGTTTCATCTCATGACTTACATTTCTGCTTTCTCAATTTGTTTGAAAGTTTATTCTTATTTTTTTGTCTTTATACAAAGGTACAATATAGTTTGTTCAATTCCTCTCCACAACATCACTCCTGAAGTTTTATCTACCTTGACAAAGCCTGCCTGAATTTATTTCTCTTGGATCAAATGAATGCATTTCTCATTTGATACTGCAAATTGTGCTTCTTAGGTGTGGAAAAAAATGAAAGCGCACATAAGGAAGGCATTTCACCCACACCTGTGAAAACTGTTCCAGATCTTTCCTATTTAAAGTTATGTCAGAAAACAACAGACTGGTAAGAAAACCCAAACCCAAACTGCATTTATATTTTCAGAAATGCACAGCTGCACTGGACATAGTTCATCCCCATGTGAAAGTGGCAAAAATAAAGCAAGCCTAATAAGTAAGTGAATATTGAATAAAATTATACTGTAATATATGTCATTTTTCTAAGGGAATAAGGGCTGACAGTACTTTATTTGTTGTTATACTGAAGGAGAACAAATAACACTTTTCAATGTGTGGCAAAAAATTTTAAGTAACAAAGGACAATCCCTGAGAAGTTTCTCTTAAAAATACTGAAGCCATTTCTTCTCTGTTTGGATGATTTTTGAAAGTTACTACTTGCATAAAGTTATCAGACAGCCATAAAATATCAGTTCTGTAATTTGTTTTATAAGCTGACAAAGGAACATGTCTTGAGTAAGAGTAGTGAGGCTTAAACCTGAAATATGCATTTGTAAACCCAGAGGCTTTTTAACATAGACTGTTACAAGCTTGTTTCCTTTCCAATGAAAGCAATGCAACCCACCTTTTTACAAGAGATGATTTAACTTTTTTTAAAAAATAAAATGTACCCTGCACTTCTCTCAAGTTCCTCTGTGTTTATATTGGAATAAGATCATTGTAAATTATGTATTTAAGTTCTTTAATATAAATCTTAGGAAAAAAAAAATCTCCTGGAATAGTACAAACAGCTTTTACTTACTGCATTTTTGGGAACAACATCCTTCAGTGAACACCGTACTGCTAAAGGAGGAACAGCTGCAAGTTCTGCCTCAATATGCTGATCAGGCTTCCTTACAAACAAAGAAATGTCATCTGTTTCAATAGTTTGCAGAGTAGCAGGTTCAGGCCTTTCAGCAGGAACATATCTATTATCAGTGGGAATAAAAGCAGTACTAGCTTAAAAGAAAAGCAAGAAAAAACCTAACACCAAAACCCACCAGACTTAAAATAAAGATCATTATTACAATAATTTGCATAACGTCATGTCACTGAAACAAAACTAGAAACTCTCAATTAAATGCATTTTTTTTTTAAACATTGAGGACTTAAGTAATTTCTTTTTGCAATGCACGTTAAACATTTTAACACGTGAAGGCTTCTATACTTGCGCACTTACATACACTGACACTTTTCCTGTTGGAAATACACATGTACAGAATATTAGTGTAATCTGGGCATGTGGTTATCTGCTTGTGTGAAGCTCATGGAGGACCTGTTATTCAAGAGGATCTCTACTAAGAAACAACAGTCAAGGACAACAATTACAGACAAAAACCTCTCTCTGTAAACATACCCTGAGAAAATTATAACTACAGAGCTCCCAACATCAATCAGAAATACTTCCAGCAGCGCAGTATCACAAACTCTGTATCTTACTGGACCACAAGGCTTCCTCTTATTTTTTCTTTTTAGGGGAATTAGTTCAGTAATAGTTCCACGGCACCACATTCCAGTTTCCTTACTCTTAACAAAAGTTATAGCACCTGTACGGAATCAAATCAGAAAAGGAAAGACTAAATTCAGTATTTGTGGGTATTTCACACTGGAAGTATTATTACAGTTCTGCAATAATGTTCCACTGTTGCCTATCTTCCACACAGGTAGTAAAAGTTCTACTGATAAAATAAACACAAAGACATTAAAAACCGTGTCTCAATAACTGCCAGAACTCTTCCCCCTGCATTCATTTACACAGTATCTGTAACATCAGGAGGTGTTTGGCTTGTATTAAGAAGTAAATTCTGTCAAACTTTCTATACCTCCTACTGAAGTGGCAAAAGTTGAGGGCTACTGCATACTTTTTATCAGTTTTCTAAATGTTTTCTAGATGTGAGTTAACACCTTCAACATGCAGGCTAGAAAATAATTTTAATGATTTAGCAATGTAATACCGTCTTTCGTTTTTACTTCCAGAATGGCTAGTATCCAGCTAGTGAACTTTAAAAGAATCATCTATTCACTCAAAGGGAATGTTGCCTGCATGAGAGAAAGTTGATTTACTGAGGTAATGAAAGAACTAGGCTAGTCATTAAAATCATTATACTGAAAAAACTATCAGTTAGCAATTACCACCTAATGCTGGAAAACATTAAGTTTGCAGTCAGGTGTTTCAACTGCTGGTTCCTCTAAGCACTCAATTTGTTGAGGTTGAGAAGGACTGCAACTTTTTCACTTCTACCGTTTCAATTTATATGATTTAATAATAGTCTGCTTTACGGAACAATGTGTACAATGTTTCCCAAAAAGCATTAATTATATATTCCAGAACATATAAGGACTGCTTTACTATGTAAAGGGGTGGAAGGGGGGTGGAGAATAAAAATTAATATTACATTAAGGAAGACATACTGCAATATAGTATTTTAAGCTAATGTAGATATTTAGAAGTTAATAATTTACCTAGTTCCAGAACATCTGAAGGCAAGAGATACGAACTCTTATTACAACAAAACTTGTTCAATTTCTTCTCCAAAAGCCCTGCTTCTTTCTTCTGTGAGTATCTCTGAATATAGAAGTGGCTTGGACTTATAACATGGCTTACAAACACTAGTTCTGTCAAACCTAAGAAGACATAAAACAGGTTATCATGCACTCTTCAAGTGACTCCAACAGGTATTATCAGACATGTGATTAGGTTTAAGCTGCATTGAATATGACATTATCTGAAATAGATTTAACTGGGAAGTCTGCTCACACTTGTTTCAAACTAGTTACTATGTTTGCTTTCTGCTTAAATCAGCTCTTTTCAACTACCTCCCTTATGCTCTCCTGCAGAACAAAAGGCTGTCTTGCTGCTTACAAAGTGCTAGCCTGAATTTAAGTAGATAATTCCAAGTTTGTATTCCCTCTATTTCACACAGATATACAAAGCTTCTAGACAGCAAATTAGAGAGATAAAGACTCCTACATAGAAGAATAGGTATGCTAAGCACTTCTGTACAGTTATTCAGTGATAATACATGAAGGAATGGCCTAAAGCTAGCCAAGAGATGACACTATGTAAGACAGTACTTC
This sequence comes from Tyto alba, assembly GCF_018691265.1. Lineage (NCBI taxonomy): Eukaryota > Metazoa > Chordata > Aves > Strigiformes > Tytonidae > Tyto > Tyto alba. The sequence goes on along the minus strand of NW_024881282.1, from coordinate 19,013,066 downwards.
AGATTAAGCATCCAAATCCTTTGTACTGCAGGTACCTCTCTTGAACTGGAGATCCAAAATGCCGGTTTCTCTTCCTGAAGCTACTCACCAAAGGTGATGGATGTGTCAGAAGATTTTAGAAGCCCATCAACTCAATTCCTACAAGAGTATTTTACACCACAAAACTTCCTGCAGAGTGGATACCATCACCTAGATCCAGTGACACCTGGGTGACTGATCAGTGCACAGCAAGCAGAGAGATTTGCAGCATCCTAGAGTACTGCCATCTCTGTGCCCACTTCTGGACTACAACTCACTGTGGGCAAAAGAGGGTACAATGGATCTGGCATTTGAAACATTCTGAGCATGTACGCAGGACTGTGCTTAGAAGTTTAGGAAATGCAGTGTCCGGAACAGATGCAAGATTACTCTTGGGCACTTCCTGTGGGAAAGATGGAATCCGAGTAAAAAGGCAGAATGACTCGAAAGATTTCACCTATAGGTACACTGACTCTTCTGGGTCATCCCTGGTCACCATCTCCAATGATGTGGTGAATCAGCCAGCTTGCCTCAAGTAGACCAGGGTTACCAGACACTTCACTAGATCAGCAGAGGCTGATCCCTCCAGCCAGAAACAGTAATGGGAGCTGGGCCAGTTCTGGATCACCAGAGCCAGATGGATCCAGAAGAGATGTCTTTAAGCTGTTTGAGTATGTTCCTTAAACTAAGTGCAAACAAAAAATCCCAACAAACCACAGCTGCCTGAAAAGGATTTGAAAAATATATCAAATACTATTCGTCGAATAACTAACCCTATTAGCAGGAGAGAATGAAAAACTCGTATCAAACTTCAAATTATGCTTCCCATAACCCAAAAAAGATCCAGTACTGTACAAAATACGTATTTTAGCATATTACTGATAAAAGCAATCACACCAGGTAACTCTGATCATTTAATTTCTTAAGATCTTGTTCACCTCATGTATATGTGAGAGATACTCAACCGTCTGCTAAGGCTCAAACGTCACACAATTGTGATAGTTTTGAGGTGTTTATCTCTCCATGCGAATTCTCTGACATCTAGTAAAGGGTGAGCACACACTACACTAACTTCAGTATTGGTATTAGGAGAATTTCTCTGCTAACTATTTATTTCCACAGAATTTGTTACAGACTTAAACTGCTCAAATTCCCCAACATTCTGTCAAGTCCCAATGACAGCAGCCAGTGAATTCACAAGTTACTAGACAGGAAATTGTCAGAGGAAAGTGCATTTATATGACTCTCATTTTTGAAAAAAAAAAAACAAAAACAAAACAAACAACAAAACACAAAGGAAAAAAACCCAAACAAAAGACCCAAATCAAATGAAACAGTGCAATTTCCTTAATCTTTTTCTTCACTTGTTAACTTATTGTGTTATAGATTAAGGCGTATCTTTTTGCACCAGTGCTTCTTCCTCTGTCAACTTCTTAGGTCAGTCTCTTTCTTCCCCAATACTGCAATCTCTACTCTTAAGCTTTTATTACCATTTACACTCAACAATGAACAAAGCTCAAAGCACGGCACAAACTCTGCCTACAGGTTTTTTGAACAAAGTAACTTATTTCCTCAAATTACTCTGTTTTGTATATTTATCTGTCCACTAATAGTTCAGAAAACCATAGATGGAGGGAGAGTAAGATAACAGTTCAAAATTCAGTATATAAACTACTGACATAAGAAATGGGTCCCCCTGTTCACAGCCAACACTGCTACTGTTATGTCAGGTATCTCCCAGTTGTTGAGAAACACTGCCAAGCTTCTGAAAGTTTCTTGGGACTTCCCATATTGCATCTTCCAACTAAGCGGTTTTATGGCAAATCTTAAGATGGTATTGTCTTTACATTACCAAGAAGAGCAGAGTAGGGAGTATTTTTGCTGAGCAAAAGTCCTGGTGCTAAGAATGACATCTGCACTGTAAGCACCTCCCAGACTAGTTTTAACTGGAAGGAAATCAGCCCATGTGTCCCAAGACTGCCCCTACATGTGAGCGAATACACGCTAACTAGGTATGGTCAGGAGATCTGCTGCCTACTACATTCCTGATCCCAACTAGAATGCTAACATATGTGTCCAACTCTAACAAACTCCAGTGTTTGCTCTCAGTGCTTAGAGGATGGTCCCTTCTAGTAAACTAAACTATTTCCCAGATAGGAACACCACTAACCAGCTCTGCATTGAAGAAGTGCTTCCTTTGTGAAGACTTTCTTCCTCTGTTGATCAGCATGACATTCTGTGGGAAACTCTGTTTATTGTTTTAGGAGAAAAGTTGAATGAATTATTTTAGTTAAGTATTTGTACATATGTAGGAAAGCAGCAAACAGTACAGAGAAATTACAGGTATTGTAGGGGTACTGCAAAGGCAAAAATTCTCATATCCGATGTGGCTGAAACAGATGCACACACAGGGACTATGTGCATGTGGCCAGCCCACGTTAATTCCAAGATTACAAAACTACCACTAAAATTCTTAGATTCAACACATGCAAAATTCATATAACACTGCAGTCTGAAGGAATTTTTTTTTCGACAAGTATTTTGTGAAGTCCACTGTGATTCTGGAATACGCTATTTTAGACAGTCATGCCCAAGCTCTGAAATTTACTTCAACTTGATCACAGCTATATGCTACAATTGCTATCACATACCACCCTTACTTACCCTCTCCCACATCCTCCCTAAGCATTATTGATCATAGGGATTTTGTAGGCATTTGTGGACACAGAACACTCTGATGTTAAGCATCTTAATTATGCTGTAGGACACATCTATCTACTCCTCCCTAATATCTAATTGGAATTTACATGTTCCAACTTGTTCTTCAACAAGTGCCTTCAGCCTATCCCTGAGCACCTCCTGGACACCAGCTTGGTAGGTTCTGCTGGACTCGCTCCATTATGACAGTGACTTTCAGTACTGCTGGGTCCAAAACTGGACGCAGTACTCCAGATTCAGTCTCACAAGAGCCTAGCAGAGGGGAAGGATTTCTTCCTGGACCTGTTAGCTACACTCTTACTAATACAGTCCAGGGAAAATCTGACAAGCTGAGGAACCTAATTGTTATTGCCAGTTAATGTAGGACAACACCCTCGGAGAAGATTCAGGAAGCCAAGGGAACTGCCAGAAATGCATTCTCCAAGAGCCAATGTCAGAAACTCTGAGGGAGACCGTAATAACTAAGAGTCAATGACAATCATTCAGGCCAACACAAGCACTTGTGACTCTTCTTTGAGAGAACTCGTGAGAAAGTTTTCACTAAGCTAAGCTGAAGGTGGACAAAAAAGAAACGATGTTAGCTCAAAGGAAGATAAAGTGAAATACAGACATCATTGAAGAATTCATATGAGCCGAGTACAACTACAAACAAAACATAATACAAACCACATAAATAACATCATGCTTGACAATAGAACATTGAAAGCATCAGGTATTAAGAAACCTACTTTCCAGCTCCTCTTCAAATATTTCTTCTATTATGACATCAGGGCTGGATGGAGACTTGTGTAGAGCAGGAATACTCTCATGATGTATCATATGAAGTGTTTCTTGTGCTTGAGTATTTTTCACTTCTTTGTGAACATCAAGATTATTTGCAAGAGCCTTTATTTTACTTTCTCTAAGTGCTGGAAACATATTCTCTACAGATGACTGAGTACTGCTGCCTGGCATGTCTTCTTTGTCATCAGGGATAGGAGTATGTTGTCCATTATCTTCACTGTATCTGGGAAAACATTTATTTGGAGACAAATCAATATAATCCAGTCTGTTTTCAGAAAAACACACAAGTCAAAGCATAGGTTTTGTTAAGAATGCATCACTATGCTAAGAAAACACCCCATAAAAGCTGTTTGAAATAAACTGCGTTATGCTTTTTAATACCAAGACAACAAAAACGGTAACATGATTTCTGAAACCTAAAAGGGATTGTCACAGAAATGGCACGTATTCTTGGGCACAGCTAAGTACAAGACCTACCCCTGCTTCAATCATCAGAGACCACAGGTACAAATAAAAATTATTCGAAAAAGATATTAATAATGTGATAGATAGTTCATGTTAAAAACAAAAGGCATATCAGATGCTTTTGTACTAACAATTACTCTTCACTGTAATCTGCAGAATTTTCAAATATTACAGTATGCAATAAGCCTTATTTAACATAACTAGTGCTAACTACAACAGCCCTAACAGCAACTCCATTCCATTTTCTCATTTTTGTCAAAGACTGCAGGGAAAAATAAATAAAGGGGACTAATAAAATAAAAGGAATTGTTATTTTAAAAATAAGAGTTTTTTTCTTGTTGAACTTTATCTTAAGTAACTTATTCTGGCATTTGACACAATCAGTACTTAGACTGAAGTGGAAATACTGTAAAATTCAGTATTTGCTATTGATTTCAGAGATTTATTTACACTTACATGAAGTAATTTTCATATGCTGAAACAATAAATGACTCTACTACACGTACTATGAGCATGTAGACATGGTGTTTAGGGACATGGTTTAGTGGTGGACTTGGCAGTGTTACATTTATGGTTGGACTAAATGATCTTAAAGGTCTTTTCCAACCAAAATGATTATGTGATTCTACGATTGTATCTTTAAATGCCAACCAAAGCTGAAAAGCACACAGCATAAAAAAAAAAAAAATCTTGATAACTTAAGTGATACAGTGAAACAAAGGTGGGTGAAACACAAGTAAAACTGAAATGTCAGGAAGTCTAACAGGATTAACTGGGATGCTGACTGAAATATCAGCATCTGAAGTTTTGCTTTGTTCCATTATACTCCTATAAACACATGAGGTTATACATTTTTTTTTTTTTTATTTTCAAATTTATTCTCCAGTAAATATTTAACTATTAGAAGAAGAGGTAAATTATTGTCCCTATCCCTTCTATTAAAAAAATACTTACTGCGTTGTTGTTCCCCATTCAATTTTGCCCAAATTTTTTAAGAAAGCTGTAATCTCATCAGTGTTTAGGAAGAATCTTGAGAGAAGAGGAGAAACATTACCGAAGGTGAAATGAATACCTAAATCATTCTGACAGTTTGATAACACATTATTTTTCAGCACAGTATTTGTGGAGGGGCAAAACAAGAGACTAATTACTTATTCCTGTTTAATTCTGCCACTCCTATGAACAACAGATTTGGTTGCTTATTTATCCTCACATTCATTCTTAAAAACTCCTTTGCCTTTCACTCTCATGGACAGAGTATTCCAACATTCACTGCGTTTTCACACCTATACCCACTTCAGAATAAATTATGCTGCACAAAGAATTCTCCAACAGCCCTGAAGAACAAAACTGTAACCGAAAATGTGTATTCTTTTTGTTCTGCTTATTGTTACAGTAATAAACAACTGTTTATTTTACTGATGAAATCTAGCAAAATTGTTTTAAGCACTTTTCCAGTTAGGCTAACAGACTTGTAAACATAGCCTCATTCAATCAAATCTTTAGTTTTGCTGTCCAGTTATAATGAACACTGTGAAAAGTGAAGTGTTAGCAGTATTGAACAGCCCTTCTTCTTCCCCCTTGTCTCTTCAGGAACATATTTACTTCTTGTTCTATGGTATTTATATTTAGAAAATGTGCCTTAACTACTATGCCCCTCCTAGTTGTGATTTTTTCACTTTTGGAGTGGTACTAGCATGCAAGGCCTTTATACTCAACCTTCATCAGATCTCCTTTTTCCCCCGTTTTGTTCAAGTTCTTAAAAGGTCTTGCAATGCAAACAAATTTGATGTTGTCACATTTTAGCGTTCTTTTAGGTTGGGAGAGTTCGTCATTGTGCATTTAAATAGGCTTCTCTGAAACTCTCATTCACCACTGACATAATCTTCAAAATAGGCCCTACCTACCAGGTCACTAGTTTACTAAATGATGATTTTAAAGATTCCTTTATCCATATTCTAATGACGCAACTAACTTATGACAGGAGGAACTGTAAGTTTTGCCAAGCTTTGGAACAGGCTGCCCAGGGAGTGGTAGAGTCACCACCCCTGGAGGCACTTGACTGAGAGAAATGGGGTTGTTTAGCCTGAAGAAGGTTCTGGGTAAACATTATTGTGGCCTTTCAGTATTTAAAGTCAGCTTATAAGAAATATGGGAGCAGACCTTTTAGCAGGGCCTGTAGTGACTGGAGAAGGGGTAATGGCTTTAAACTAAAAGAGGGTAGATTCTGATTAGATATAAGGAAGAAATGTTTTACCATGAGGGTGGTGAAACATTGGAACAGGTTGTCCAAAGAGGTGGTAGATGTCACATCCCTGGAAACATTAAAGGTCAGGCAAAACTGGGCTCTGAGCAACCTGATCCAGTTGAAGATGTGCCTGCGTATTGCAGGGCGGTTGGACTAGATGACCTTTAAAAGTCCCTTGCAATCCAAACCATTCTATGATTCTGTGATTTAAAAGACGTGTAGACTTGGTACTTAGGGACATGGTTTGGTTGTGGACTTGGTAGTGGTAGGTTAACAGTTGGACTGGGTCTTTTCCAACCTAAATGACTCTCTAATTTTTCACACTTTGCCTGCAAGTAATCAACTTTGAGCTTCATTCCTCTGTGCCAGTCAGAATCTGATGGCACACAATCACTCCAATTCCCAGAGTGGTTCCATGTCCTGAAACATAATGAGATCTCTAAGATGTTCCAACCTAACACCATCTTTGTCCTGTCCCTCCTTCATTGTTCCTGCATTTGGCCTTCATGCACTACAATTATAGTACTCTGACCAGCCTCATGACCAAACTGCATAAGGTCAGCTGTACCACAGCTATGACATTTTCTCACACATTTCTGGTATAGAAACCATATTTGTCACTTCCAATGAAGGCAACATGGTAACTGGGATTTTCCACAAATTTCTTCTTAGACATCAGTGCCCCAAAAATCATTTAAGTCTTTCCTGAAGGTGAGAAACTGATTAATTAAAGAAAAAACAACCAACCAAAAAAAACCACAACCAACCAAACCAAACCAAAAATGCGCCATTCTTTCCCCAATTATTTCTATTTGGAAGGAGAGAAGTTTAGAAGTGGCAGAAGTCTGTCAAGAATTTTTTAAATGCATATATATTTGTTTACACAGCAGCAAATTGTATGTGCTTTCTCCCTGATGCCTCAGATGAAGGCTAGAGCGCATTGTTAGTAATGAGTTTATATACATCAGGAAAATCCAACTGAAGCAGCTTGATTTCTGCTGTTTAACTATTATATGTACAGTTTTTGTAATTAAGATAACCAGGGCTTCCATGTACCTCCCAATACCTCCCGGTCCACTCATTTACCTTGGAGGTATTTTTTTCTTCAAACTATTCACTCTTGAGAGCTCAGCCTCAACTGGCAACTTTAAATTATAAATAACCTGAAATTAAGTAGTACAGTTTTAGCTTGTGTTATACAAAAAACAGATTATACAGGCACCTATTATCTACAACATAATAAAACCAGAGTATGACATCTTTAATGCTGCAGAAAAAACCCAAGAGTTTACTCATTAACAACCAATTCTCAATTATATCTTCTTACATTGCTAAGACCTAATGTTTGGGGATTTTGTAATGTTAGCATGTGAACAGAAGCAGCATTCAGATTTTCCTTTTGTATGAACATCTACTGGGAAGCTGACTTCTAAGTAAGAAGGTAGGCCTATAGGAGGACAGTGGCAGGTGCCAGCTCCCAAAAGTCACACTGGGCAAGATAGAGGCAAGAGACAGAAGAAATGAGGGATCAGAATTCTTTTCTGGATCAGATGAGAAAGACAAAGTTTCTTCATATGGGAATTGAGAACTGCATGCAGGGAACAAGACAGCATAAAAATCATACTACTTCAAAGAATGACAAAACCAGTTATTAATTATTTTTCTCAAAATAAGAACTACAAAGTCTCCAAATTAATTAACTGGGTAGCATATTTAGAAAGAGCAGAGAAAGCTAGTTTATATACATCTCATTTTAAATATTCAAACGTGGAACTCACTGCCACTGAATACGAATACATAATGTACATATGCACATACACATACACACTGACACAAGCATTATGAAAACATTCAAGGAAGTTACACAAGCTTATGAGACAACGAGGTTATGTTTATTCAGTGCAATGACCCTGTTGTATCCTACCCATTATAAAATCCTTAACCTCTCACTTTGTAAACTCACTAAATGCCCAGGTTCTTACATTCTTCCTCCAAGCACCTTTTCCAGTCTCTTGTCAGAGACAGGAGACTTCACAGGATAGACCTTTGGTCTGATTCAGCATGGCAGGTAGTGTGGGTTTCTATGAACAGCAGATATGATGGGGAGGAAGAATGGAAGTAAAGACCTGGGACCAAGAGGACCAGGAGAGCATGGCTATTAGTTCTGGAGTATTTCAGTGAGAGGGTTGGAGAGCTCTGGAACGGGAAAATCTTGAGACACTTCTCCCGTGCTGAAAATGCTGCCCTTTCACTGAACAATACTCTGTCACAGTTTTCCTGTCCTCCCCCTCCATTTGCTGTTTCAGAGAGCACGCTCTTCAAGGCAAGGACCATCTTTTTTGTTTCACACCAGCCACCAGACCCTAATTTGTGACAAAAACCAAATATAAACTCTGTGTGTGTGCAGAGGTGGGGTAAGAATAAATTACTGCAAAAATCTCGATATTTAAGTCAGCAAACTGAAAGATGGATCACAGAAACTTTCAATCCCAATTTGAATATACTCATTAAAAATAAATTATTTCATAGTGCAAGAAAGTAGCTACCTGAGTGAGATCACAATAGGTTCTTACAGAAGGTGTAATTTTTAATTCATTTGCAATCCTAATTGTACCAATCAGGTCCTTTTTCTTTTCTTCAATGACTTCCTTAGCTTTTGCAATACCAGCACTGTAGCTGTTGATGCTCTTTGCTAATTCTGCACATAGTTTCCTTTTCCTGTATTAAAAACATTACTTTTCAGAATTTAATAAGCACTCAGACATACAAATTCAAACCTCAACTGTAACACACCATTGCCAGTTATACCACAATACACAGTGGATACATCTTACACAGAAATAAAATTTTCCTCAAACAGTGAAAAGAGAAAAGCATAAAAAACCCACTTAATAACTGGAAGAACCACAAAAGAGTTCTCACTGAAAAGCCTCTTTGTTTGGAGAAACACTTTTTTTTTATTGAATGCTTAAAGCACTCTCCCATTCAAGCCTTCTGGTACTTCCATACACATCCAACTTAAAACTAAACAGTTGGATTTTACAATTCAGCCCATCGTCAGATCCCCCTCTCACAGGCTCTTCTGCAACATTAAGCTTTGATACTGCTCACCCCCTTAAATCTGAAGATACAAGTATTTCTGAAAAGAAAGAAATTAAGTGTCCTTGGGCTTCTATCAGCTTGAAAACATGCAGAAAGTAAATTTTTAAAAAAGTTATTCTTGCTGTTAAATTCATCACCCACTAATGGTAGTATCAAAAACCCCTCAAATTGAGCCATTTCATAAAATGAGCACCATTAAGATTAAGCTTCTTTTTTTAAAGATCAGAAGCTGCATAAACTAGTGTTTTCCAACCACGCAAACCAGCTCCAAGATGTCACTATCACAGTGAAAAAATATTGCACAAAAATTAAATACGGGTATTATAAAATACTGCTACAAGGAAGACTGAATTTTTATTTAGAATTCTTTTATCTGAATTAGAAACAGCTTTATGAAAATAACTCATCCCCGCCATTCCTCAAAACAGATTAGTACCTTGAAAGGAGAGAAGTAGTAAGTTCATCAAATGTTCTATCTGCAGTTTCTACAACTTTGTCTCCTTCCTGCTTAATTTTCAATTCCAAGTATTTCAGTATCTGTTTTGTTCAGTATTAAATAAACATGCATTTATTATTTCAATATTATTATTATATTATCACATTACTTTTTTTAAAAAATTCAAAACAGAATAGAAGCAATGAACAGTGAGACACTAATCAATACTCCAGCGGAAAGAGTGACACTAAACTACTTAAGAATGACACTTAAACCAATTATAGCTCATTAAATCCCTTTGTTTGCTCTAACTCCTAGTAAGATCGCACTGTCTGGATGCTCATGTCAACAGAAGTCTTTAGATCTATGAGGTAAGAAACTCAAATATCTTGGGCCCACTGTCTCACTTTGACACTCTAATATAGCACCATACACAGGTAACTAGCATGCTGAGATTTCTACTTTTTTTTTTTTTTAAACCTTATTGTGGGCATAAAGGAAAAAAATAAAGCTCCTTCCTCTGGCTAAGCATCAGTTTTGTCTCCATAATTGCATTTAATGAAGAAACTATGGAAAAAAAGCTTATCAATGCAACACTGCTTCAGCAATTCTCCGTCTTTGAGAAGCTGTTGGAAGACCACAGTTGTATGCATGAGTTATTATATTAGAGCTGCTGAAATGGTAAGTTTTTACAAGATGCCATTAGTACATGAATTAAGTATTCAACATAACTTTGCTTAACTGACAAATTGGCCACTGCAATGAGGTAAGTTAGAAAGCGAATAGAAAACAGGTTTTAAGGACACTTCATGTCATTCTTACTAGAATGAATTTGCTTTAAGCTTTTGGATCATTAAACACTTCTATGACTGGGTATCTTAGAATACATGTGAAATGTAAATAAATCATAAAGACAAAACTGCAAGCTTTTCCACAGCACATTGAACCTAAGTTCAAGTTTAAATAAAATAATTATCACTGAAGAAGTTCATAGGTTACTCAGCAAAACCTATACACAGCATTATCCACTATTTTAGGATTCTTCCTGTATTTGTACTATGTATAAAAAAGCATTATTTGATTTACATGTTTTACATATTGTGTCTGTTAAAATTAATACTTCTGCTGCCCACATAATTTCTTTTCCACCTTTAAACCAGAAAGAGGCACATGAAAACTAAAAAGCATAGTTGGTAAAGCAACAAATGCTGAATTTTATCCTGTTCCAACGAAACACAAGCTTAGTACTTAAAAACTGGTTTATATATGGTTCTGCTAAATATATGGATTGACCTATTAAGTTACACATAGGCTCATGTACTCCTTTACAGACTACTCTTGTAGTCTGTAAACTCCAGACTGTTCCTTGGAATCTGAAGCTATATATTCAGAGAAACATTTGAAGGACAAAAGAGATGTCAAAACAAATGCAGTAAACCCACATTTAAATAGCATGTTAATGTGTGACTACTCATAACAAAAAACTTCAATCAAGGATAGGATTTAAGATTTCATTATTTAACTTATTTTCACCCACCTCATCTGCATCATGTAAGTGGCTGAGATTACAAATAGCTACGCACAAAGCTGCATCAATCTCTTCCATAGTGTTGCTGTCCTGGGAAAAGATTTGACAATGAATATAAAATTGCTTGTGTAACTAGAAGGTAAGATGGACTATACTAATTTGCCATTTTTACAAACAGGCACTTGATGTGGGTGACTAATGATCTATGTAAGGCTCTGAGCAGCTCTATAGCTGCAAACAGGCCCAAAATACTTAGCTCACCTGAATCATGCTGAGAACATTTATATTGCAGTATTTTTGAAACACGGATTCTAAATGTGTTTGTTAAATACATGCAATTTATTTGCACACACACATAACACACAAAAACTAAATGAGAAGACAGTATGTGAAGGAAAAGCAAAGTTACGTTACTAATACAGAGCAAAGAAAACATGGAAGATTGAAGACTGGGAACACTGCATCCTAGAAAAAAGTAAAATATTTAGGAATGTCATTTGGGGAAAACAAAAATTTAAAAAGTGTAGTAAGTTTCTGGTTTTATGCTGATCCAAGAAAAGACAATAAAATACTTGCATTTGAATCGGCACAGAAGCGTCTTATTTTGTCACCGGCACTACTAAAGCTAGTGTGAGAGTACTGGTTAGAGTGCTGGTATTTTGCTAAAAGCAAAATGAGAACATCATCAACTGGGGATGACTGAAAACGTCAGGGATGGTGCTGTGTAAGCCTGTCACTATTAGGCAACCAGCTCACATTGCCAAAATCCAACTTAACCAATATGCAAACATCTCCAGTTTCTAAAGGGCTCCCCACTAGTGTTAAGGGGAAGAAACACAAACTACAGAGAAATTAAAGCTTAGAGTTCAAATACCTGAAATAGTTCTGCCTCTGACCAGACACTGGTGTAACTGAAAGGAAGTGCTGCCCATAATCTGGGAGAGACCTGTTACTCACACACATCATTATGGAGTTTATTAAAAACGTTTATTGTCACCTTCATCTCTAGAACAATTTTCCAATCAGTACATCTGAACATCTCAAAACAATTATGTCTCCTTCCAAGGAGCAGAAAAAGGGAAGGAAACCCTCCTCCTATTATGACTTGGATGTTAACTGTGTTAGGAACACTTCTCCATGACAACTATTCCCACTCTATTTTGAGCAGATGGAAGGAGACATAATAGGTAAAAATGTCATGGAATGGTATTGATCCCTCTGCTTTGTTGTTCTCATTATGATCAATGACGCAGTAGTAAAAATCCTTCCAAAACTCAAAAGGCATGGATATACTCATTCAGTGATGTAAGAAATGATACTGCCACAGATGTAGTAATCAACCACAAAATAAAGGAGTCTGAAAAAAAAAACTTAAAAAACAAAAGTAAGTAGCAGTTAGGCTAGAATCTCAATAAACAAGGGTTTTCACATGAGCTCATTCTCAGCAACTTTCTCCAAAGACAGAAAATATTCTGTCAAGAGGTGACTACCATGAAAATATTACTTACGACCTCAAACTCAAGATACTCAGATAACCTCAGGCTATTTCCTTTAATACTTTGTCAACAGTAATGTATTTAAGATAACATGATACAGCATTATTTCAAACAAACTTTAAAAAAAAATGTTCAGAAAAGGAAACCATGCTCAAACTTTAATGTGCACTATAACAAAACTACCTGAGAAGCCAAGACAGATATTTGCAACTTATGATTCCTTCAAGATAACTGTACAGGACAATCTCCCTAGAAGAAAACAGGACTGGCACAAGATGCACCTCATTTCTGTTTTATTCTGTCATTTAAAATACACACAAGATCAGTTTTCCTGGCTTAAAACTTCACAAACCTCATCCAGAAAGATGAGGCTGAAAAACTTAACAGAATGTTTTCACGAGAGATCCATTTGTCCAAAACCTTGTTGCCTTGAATGACCACTGTAAGGATGCATTGCATGAACCTTGCAGCTGTCTGAAATTTAAAAAGAAATAAAAAAGCCCCAAACCCAAATACTGTGAAGCCTTGGGTGTCTTTTAAGAAAAACTAAATTCAAAATACATAGTTTCACAGCCAGCTGAATACGCCAGTCTGCCTCAGCTATGATCTGGTTAGGCTTGAGTTGCATTCATTTTGCCGGGTTAGTTCACTCACACTGTAGCTGCACAGTGATTCTACCGTAAGACGGAATAATAGTACGTAAGTATTAAGGCTGCAGGTTTTTGTGTTTTAAGAAGTGCAGTATTAACTATGCATATACAAAAATCATGAGTGAGAACGTAAGGAAATTTCCTATTAACACACCATTTCTGCTAATGGAGTTAGAGCCCATTTATCCCTTACCTCACCATTTGACGAAACAGGGTGCTGAACATTTTTCTCTTCAGTATTGTGACTGAAGGGCCTGAAAAATAAAACTTTAAGGAAAAAAACCTACGCGTTTTATATAAGATATCAAACTTTCCACAAATATTTTAGACGCACTTTGAGTACTTCAAAATCTATCATTAAACACACTTATTTTTGAAACAGTAGAATTCACACTGTGATACACTACAGGTACCTCATTTTTCAAGAAGTTTTCTGTCTACTAGAAACATCTTAAAATTCACCTTTAGTAATTATTTTTCATCTGACAGTTTTGGCAGGGCTGAACAAAACCTTAGTAAGTGGTAGTGATTTTTATCCCCAGTTAGAGTAAAATGCATGACTATTAATATTCCAGTATTAGTTTTTCATTTGTTGCCCAAATATTTTACATATAACATCAGATATTGATTAGACTGTTAAAATCTTTACAATCCATGACAGATTATATTAAAACTATCTACTGACAACCTGTTAGGAAAGCTCTTAAATTCTGTTGTATGGTTACCCATGCCTGCTCTTCTGCAAAGTACACATAGATCTCAACAGCTGACAAGACTCTCATGAAACCAGTCTGTATAAACCAGCCTAATTCCAGGAAGGAAGCACTGTGTTGTTCTTCCTGTGCTCAGTTTGTTGTTTCTGATGAACTGTGAGAGGACTTGGAGAACACTGATGGAGTATGACATTCATACATGAAACCTTGAGTTTCTATTTCACTTTGGGCAAGGTTAGCAATGCGCATTACATGAGCCAATCTTGGAAGACAAATTACCTATACCTCCCTTACAGAGCACATCTGTATAGAACAGATCCCTTATGCAACAGATCTGTAAGAATTACGTGAGCCTATTCTCATTTGTATCAACATGATACAAATGCAATGGCGGGGGGGGAAAGACACACACTTTTAGACTTCCTTCAAGTTCCCATAGCCTAGACAAATAAGCAAGTGAACGTAATTTAGATATGACAATACCACAGAACATTGCTGGCATCTAATCTTTACAGCTGTGATCTGTTATCTAAGCAGAAGGTGCAACGGGAGCAGCAGGGGGGTGGGAGGAAAGAGGCACTTCAATGACGAGGTAGGTCCCTCCTACCACAGCCTGGCATTCCAGCATTTCTCTACCCTCCCTGTGAACCCTTATCACAGAGTTACCACAGTGCTTCAACCTTTCAGTTCCAAACATTTTCAAGCCAAACCAGTCTGTTTCTTGTTGCCTTGCAATGAAATGTTACTTGTACTCATGTGTCAAGCATGTTGTGTTCTCACAGTACTAAACACCACATCAGCAAAGTTTAAAGAATAGAAAAAAGGAAAAAAAAAAAAAAAAAAAAAAAAAAATCAGCCCACAAAAAATGGATGGAAGTGCTTGCTCAGTCAAGTCCTCTCCTAGTATGGCATCTAAACACACAAAGAACAGTTAAGTTAATAAATACTTACCCTGCTAGCCTTTGTGAGCAGCCACCACACAGCCCAGGTTTAAAATCAGTTTTGGTCTAAATTAAAAGGAAAAAAGGAAAGCAAGTTCAAATCCAGCATTAAGCCCAAATCCCAGTAAAAAAATGCTCTAATAAGCCTGTTTGCACCTTCAGTATCTGCCCGCCTCCTCCATTTCAACTACACCAAGCTTCGTTGGATTGAGAGGTGTGAATAGCCACCAGTGTATTGTGGTATATGAAAAGTGTTCCTAGTAAAACAAACGCTGATTTCATGTTTACTCTTATTATTTTTCCCACTACTATGCAAAACTTCTAACATATATTACTGACCTTGATTACAACTTATTTTTCCATAAAGCTTAATGACAGGGCTTAATTTCAAATAATTGACTTACCTGTATTTTGCAATAAAAGCTAAATCTGGATTTCATAACAGAAAAAAACAGAATGGCCACTCTTTTACATAAATTTAAAAAAGCACTTATTTTTTTGTCCAAAATAATAGATTTCTGTGAAACAAATGGCATTAGCATGTCATAATACAGAAAAGATTCACAAGCAAAATATTTTTTTTTTAAATACAGAAATGCATTCCTAAATTATGCACTATCATGCAAAGCGACATGCTTTTTTCAAAAAAGTCTTTTAAGACCTCTTCTTTGTGAGCTGACAGGGAATGAGATTTTTTTTTTTTAAAAAAAAAAAAAGCCCAGAACATATGCACCAGTTGATTTCCTGCACATTATGTGCAGATGAGAGGATGGAATGTAGCTGGCAATATGGGGCACTAATGTAAACTGTAAAAATAAACCTTCCTTAATCCAGATTTTTGACATCAGGTGTGCGCTACACAGCTACACTGCATAATGAGAAACGCTACTGAAGACACGCTGGAGAGTAGGTGGTTCTGAAGTGCTGGCCCTTACCTCAGAGGGGACCTGAGCTTGCTTTAATCACTTTCAATGAAAAGGGAAAAGATCCTGTAGTATCACCACTTCAGAACACCACAGTGACTACTGAACAAAAAGTTTTAGATCAACTTACTTCTGTAGATGAGTAACCAAAAAAATCAGCATCTTCATCCTTTACATCCTCATGCAGTGCTGTAAAAGCAAACACAGGAAACATCCGACTCTGAATGTTGTTAACTGTAGGACATTTTAATCAATGAGACAAACAGAATACATGATCACCGGAGCAGTCTTCTAGATAGCATTCAAGTCAGCTGGGATTTGGACACTGACTTTTGTAATGACAGAATCTGAAAGCTAGGAACAGAAGTCCAGATAAATAGATATGAAAGTTATCTGGGGATCACAAAAACTTACTTACATTTAATGATTAGGGCATTATCTGCATGATTAGCTATATTACGTCGCTGCTACATTCAGAACAGGATAAACACATGAAAGGGAAGGTGAAAAGGCAAAAGAAAACACACGTGCAAAATCTGTACCTGTAGTACAGGAAAAAAAATTGTTTCATAAAGCATACAAAAATACTGGGTACTCAACATAATTTCACAACCCTTGGAAAAATGATACCAGAGCAGAAAATCCCAGAAAAAAAATAGGTTTCTTTTAAAACAAACTTTTCAGTAGCTTTGTCAAGAAAAACAGCAGGAGGAGCAGAGAAAGGTATTGATTGTTCTTGCTAAGCACTGGAAATACAGTAAATAAACAATGCGTTAATCAAATCTGGCAGCCCATCTATTGTCTTTAACAGACCATATAAAATATAAATTAACAGTGAATACAGCACACCACAAAATTGCTGGAGATAAAAAGATCCAAAAGCCTTACCTTTCTCAGTCATAGCTTTTAACACATGACACAAATCACTGTTTCTCTGATATGGTTCTGTAAAATCTTCTTCTAGTATCTTAAGACATTGCCTTGAGAAGTAAAAAGTAAAGGTTTAGTATCATTAGATATGAACCAAACAGGAGTTCTGACTTCCAGCTCTCTTAGAACTAAACTTACCAACTTTTACCAAATGACTTTATGACAAAGAAGGTGCAATTAATGAAAAACACACCACACACAAAAATTGTTGCCTTCTTTTAACTTGAGGAGAAACAATTATCTCTACAATACTAAATTAATTGTCAATAAAAGTGGTACTAGAGTTTTTAGGTATGCTGCATTTAGCTTATTAGAACCAGCATTGTATACTGTATAAACTTATATAATCTATTTTAATCACATTCATTCTATAGTTGTTTAAAACCACATTGAATAGATCAACAGTGGTTTATTTGCTTGTAAAATATACATACACATCAATACAAGACATTGGTAGCCTAATAACTCAGTATGACAGCATCCCAAGGTGCATTTAAAATGTCTTTTTCCCTGAACCCATTCCAAATCCTAAAATGTTCCATAAACTGCATGCTTTACATACACGAGACATAAAAATGGACTCATTTGCAACACTGCTGAATACAAAATTATTTTCTACCATTCTTCAATACTATTTCCTCATAATTACATTATCAGGACTTAAAAATACTAAATCCACCAGAGTAATCTCAAAACTCATGTACCTTATAACTTTCATTTTTCTTCTAAGTTCTTCATTACTGTCATCGACCAGGGAGAATTCTTTCTTACTACTCATGATGGTGCCCGACTGAAAAAAAAAAAAGGGGGACAAATTTTCTGCAATATACACATTTAATCAGTTGAGCCAACGCTACAGATTACTTTTCATCACTTTGCAAAGAGTAAAATTAAAGACACAAAATTCATATAAAACATACACTTATCTTTTCCTTGAAAAGCAAGTGTTTTGAATGCAACAAAACGCTGGCCTTTTTATAACCTTACCACTACCAGACAGAGCAAGAGACACCACCACAAGTGTTCAAACCTTCTTCCTGACCACACACCCTCTCAATATTAATGTCTCTTTTCTGCACTATCTCAGTAGTGTAGGTTGATGCCCTGCCTGCAATAAACCACGTATACTGACCCAACCTTCACCTCCCCACACCCTTTTTTTTAAAAAAAAAAAAAACAAAACAAAAAAACTACTCGACAAGCGAGGTGCTTTTTCCTCCCGACCGGCGCCCAGAGCACCACTGCCGCTGCAAGATGCCACGAGGCCGCCGGCGAAGAGGCTGGAGCAAGGACATACCGAGGCCGCCGGGGACGGGACAGCAGGAGCCGGGCTGCCCTCAGCACGAAGACAGGCCGCGGCGCCCACCGCGCGCCAACCCAGCTACCCCAACCGCCAATCACCGAGCGCTGCGTCAGCCCTTCGTCCCCTCGCAGCCAATCACGGCGGGGCGGGAGGGGGAGGGCGGTGGTTGCGGCGGCACGCGCGGGCAGCATTCGCCGCCATGTTGGCGCCCTGAGGTGCGGCCGGGCCACCGCGGCAGGCGAGGCGCTGGCTGGCCTGATCCCTCCTCGCGTCTGCTGGGAGGCCACAGGGCCTTCTTTGAACATAGGGTGTTTCCTGGGCGTTAAGTCGTAAAGTCCCCTCTTTGGGTTTATTTTATTCTACATGTATTCCCATTATTTGCAGGATATGTAAGAGATGTTTTGAAGTGTTTTACCCCTAGATGTTTTGGCTATTATAAATGTAGCATGATAATCTCCAGATTTCTGTTTAAATCACCTCTAATAAACTACAGTTTAAATTTAAAAATACACTGATTTCTCCCTGCAACATTTAGACACTTGCCAAATCATGAAGTAGGCCACCTTTCCAAGAGTCAAGTTTGCTAAGTTACTCATATTTTTGCACTGTTGACACAGCAAAACTAGATTCTACCCTGCATCTTTCATTTTAAATGTATTAAGTAAGTGTTTGTTAGGCTGGGGTTTTGACTTGAGTAACAAAACAGAGTTTGAAAGTTCACACAAACCACTCCAGGTTATGTTAACGACAGGGAGTACCCCAGTGGCGTGGCCAAGGCAAACTGTAAGTCTGTCGAGAAAAGAGCCAAAAGAAGACTACAGTCCTGTCTGCTGAAAGGGCAGAATTATTTCAGGAGTAATGAGGAAGAAAGCATGAAAAAATGAGAAGAAAAGTTCAAAAATTAGTAAATCCTGTGGAGCTAGGCGCTCACCTACTTTCTGGTGAAACACTCAAATCAAGCAAGCTTGCACTGGTTTTATTTGTCTACACTTTAATGTTCATGATTTGTCTGTGAGGTGCAGAACTTTCCAGAAGTTATCCTCAAACTGATTCAGCATGTAAATAATTTCCCCCAGAAGCCCTCGTTGTTAACCAGATCTTGATTAGACTCGACTTTGTATAAAATCCTTGTGGAGATCTGTTGTCACATTTTACACCTGTGCGAGTGCCCAGTCTGGTTCTATTTGGTGTGGTTTGGCCTACAGAAAGTTTGTAGAAAACCCTGTTTGTGACAGTAAAAATCTGCATGTCCCAGGCTGAACTTGCATATACAATATAACTTCCCGTTACCAGTAGTTTTTCAGAAACAACCTCTTGAGAAATCCTAAAAAATACTGTCAAAAGACAGGGCTGGGAACTGAAAGTCTTATTTATTGACATGAAAATTTATAGACTTGTTAGAGACTGGTGCTGTGGCACATTATTATTTTCTCATCTTCAGTTAGCCCGTGTTCCACAAACAACAAAATAGCCATCTCTGTCCTGTAAGAGCTAAACCCCCTTCTCCCGCTCTGTAAATGCCAGTTATCATTTCTCTCAGATTCTCCAGCCAGGTTTTTCAGGGAACTTAAAATCTCAGGAGTTTTCTCAACTTGTATTTAGCTTTGGAAATTGCTTCCTCAGTTTCAAAGGTGAGGAAAGGCCTGCACACCCAAAATTTTGTCTTTATCTTTCATATTCTATGTTAATTCACACTTAAAAATTAACTCGTATAAACATTCCTTAAGAACATGGTGAATAATGGCTGAGGGGCAAAATACAAGATATGTGATGGGAGATCTGTTGTGGACGTAGCAGAGAAAGGGACATGATAGGTAGGATTGCCTTGGTTAAAGGCCTGAATGCAATTTTAAACCAGCAGTGTACAGTATTGTCTAAAAAATAGCCTAATTAGCTTTTTTGTGAGAAGCCTAATTAGGCCTAATTAGCTCTGTGGTGGGAAGACAGCTTGTCCTTACTTATATTTCAACTTTAGCTCCATTTAATAAGTAAGTGAACAACAGCAACAAATGCTCATCTTTTTCTGCGTATAAATTTGTCAAAATTAACAATATATTCACATTCTGATCTCTATGCCTTTACAAAGAACTATAAAAGGTATACATATGTGTTACATTATATATCATTTATATCTTATGTTTGTTTGTAGCTCTGTCAGCCTATACATGAAAGAGTAAATAAACATACACTGCACCCCTTCAGTTTTGTGCTCATACCACTCTGAAAATCTGAAGACAAATCCAGCAGCTTGGTTTATTATTTCTGAAATGACAACAGTAGTTTTCCAGAAAAGAAGGAACACCTTCTGTCTGTGCCATTAGCGATTCAGAGAACATTACTGATGTTTCTTAATTTTGTACAATAATATTTAAAATTTAGGCAATGTAAAAGTCAGTGTTTCTGATGTGGGTAACCACAAGATGGCAGCGTGGATTAGCTCTGGAGGGGATTCGCTCTCTCGCTTCCACTTACACAAAGGTGATCTCGTTCACTTCACTAGCTTTGTCTGTTACAGAAACTACACGGTATTAGAAAGATAATACTGAACAGGCTGTTGTCTTTGGTGTGAACAACGTAGTTATATTTATAAATCATAGTCAAATGCAGGTTGAAAACATATGCATACTGTCTAGATGATCTTTCCAGCCAGTTGTTATTTGTTCAAATGCATCCTCCTTTCTTGTCTGTATCTTGCCCTTTCTCAGCGAGAATTTTTGCTTTCAAAATTTAATGACTAAATGCACTAAAACAGGCCAGTGTTAGTTTTTTATTTTTTTTTTTATTTTTTTTTTTTTTAATTGTTGTAATTTAGATCATAGATTTTGTGAATGGTTATTTGGTATGAGATTGCTATTGGATTTTTTTCTGTAGTATAGCCATGTGATTACATGGTAAGGAGAAAAATAGTTTTCTGCTAAATGTTATGTGAAGGGGTGCATGTGTGTTTGGAGAAGGAAGGAGGCCTGTTATACTACTGCAGACAGGGCCCAATGCAATGATTCTGAAAAAATTGTAGATAGGAGATGTGCAGGTGTATTGGAAGTACGATTTCATCAATGAAATGCTAATTGTGTAGCATTAACAACTGAATTACCTGGTTTCTAAGGTTTACATGAGTTAAACAAGTAATTTCAAAATGTGGTCATCTAACAGAGACAGATGGGGGAAATGTATTTCATCTCAACTCCTCGCCAACAGTTACTGTCTCATAATATCTGTAACTATCTTTCTGAAGTATCCCAGATTTAGATTACTGGTATTATGAAAGAGATTAGATTTTTCAAGATCATAGTTTTTTTTTGTTAGCCAGGATGTACATGTCAGTGATTTCTAGAATTACTCAACGTGCATAATTTCTGCTCTAAGACTACAGTTGGTATTTTCTTCAGTGAAATTTCTATCATTATAAATAGTTAATTTTTACAGCTGTAGTATCTCGCAACCGTCATTCAAGTAAAAATTATTGTTTATTCAACTTCAGTTAATATGTTGCTTTTATCACTGTGCCTAAGTTACTTTTTATGACCACTTATGGTTGATCTACACCTGTGCTGTTGCTGAAAGGGTAGGTCTTGCATTTTTCTGGTCCCAGGTGTGTGTTCACCCTTCCATTGTGTTACCGCGAGTGTTTCTGGAGCCATACAGTGAGCTGGATATATAGGTTGCTGTTGGGTAACCATTTAGTTTCCTCATATTTCATACTGAGGGCCTTGGATCCTTGCATTTGACAATGCAGTCAGTGGCTGTTCTTACATGGGCATGTCCTCATAGTAGCGGTTATTGGGTGCTTATATTCAGTAGCTATTATTTATCTAACTTTCTACAAATGAAATTAATTGCAAAGTATGCCAGATAATTTTTTCTCATCCACTCTGCTAGTTGAAACCAACAAGTTACCTGTAAATGTGATGATGGACAGTTTGGTCCTACGTACTCCTTTGGCATTGTTGCTGAACTCCCACTAGTTTCTTTTCTCTACAGAATCTTTTTTTTCCATCTAAATCATAGTGTAAGAAATTTGCTGAGTTTGTCCTCAGGTATATTAATAGTAAAAATATGACATGAAAATTCATAGGTGTAAAAGCATTGAATTTAAAATGTTTTAATTTTTATGAGATGCTTTTAACACTTGAATCAGGCTTTCATCCTTTAAAATTCGTCTTACAAGCTTTTTACTGTGAGCATAACACAGTACTTTTTGTTTAAATTCCATCTTTTTTTAGCATGTAGGGAAATAGCAGCCAGAGTTTGGATAGCGAGTTGGCCTTGTCCATTGCGGTCAGCTGCCGAATCTAGGAGCCTGACGTGGTTGAAGCTGTAGCAGCTCCATCCCTCCAGGTCCAGCCAGTAGCGAGGCTGAGCATGTATTCCCAATTTTAATTTACTATTGAAAAGACTATGATGCACCTTGACCACATAGTATAAATAGGGATATCTGGAAATAAGGACTTGTTAAACAAGCAGAAAATCTTTTTGTGACTTCAGCTTTCAACCTCTGAAAGTTGGTATATCTGTATCAAGGTATAGATTTCAGCCCTAATGCAGAAATGAGTATCAAAGAGAGGGACTGCAGTATCCCATGGGGTCTGACTGAAGGCTCTATGTAGGCAGTTAATTTTGTTTGGGGGTCTTCTCGTTATATTTGTGTGTGTGAAGATGTATAAAAGATGTCAAAACCTTTCTGAAATGCTTGTTGCAGATGAGCCACTGTTAGGCTCATTGAAAACGAAATCCTGCCTCTAGGAAAGCCAAGCTTTCTCTTTTGTTCTTAAAATCTTTAAGAAACTTGCTTGCACAGCAAAAATTCCATCTGAAATTCTTCATGAAATATTCTTTCTAGTCCACATTTTTGGACCATGAATTATTATTTAATTAGTACAACGGGGAAAAAAGTCTAGGCTTTAGGATCTAAACACATAGCTGAGAGAAATATGCTGGTGAGTGTGGGCTTGTTATTTGTTTTTACCCTATCATATAATGCAACTTTAAGCTCATCCATTATTGCTCAGATGCTTTTAAAATACAGCTTCAAAAAGACTAAAGGTACATGGAGCCTTCAGGAGGCTTTATTAGAGCCTAGGGAACAGCAGTTTTTGAATAACATGTGAACCCAACACTGACAAATGCTAAGCAATACTTTATGAAGCAAATATTTCAACCGCATACATGCTTGTGTAGTCCAGAATTACTATCAACTCGCTGGGAAAAAAAACCAGAATGGTTCTCTGTGCCACTGCTTTCAGAAACCAAACGAGATGGTAGACTATATTAATAGTGATTCCATAGTCTGTGGAATATTAGATTGCAGAAGATAGTGTAATACACTATGCTGCAAAGGCTGCATGTAGTTTTGACTGCCATATTTCTGCTCGTGCCTAGAAAGAACAACTCCAGCTATGTTTTATGGAGCTTGTTTGCAGGAGGGTGAAGACGTGGTAACCTGGGAAACCAGGCTCCCTGGTAGACTTTACAGTGTACACTGAGGCTTGAAGTGTTATCTTTTCATGTATTGCTGTCCGAACTAACTGGATCCAAGGTAGTTATCTGCATATTGCAACCACAATTCTTGCTGTAGTATTGTTTATTATTCAGAGACAAAGATGAAAATTATTTGCCAGTCACAAACAGATGTGGTGGAGGCGAAGGCCTAGTAAAAGCATAACCACTCTGGAAAACAGGCATGGTCTCTTCTTGCATCCTTAGAGATTACATACAGAAAACACGCTGAAGGGAGATTTGGTTCATGAATTACATTGAGATTTTGTATGCAAAGACTATGGGTAGTCACAATGCCTCACCTTAAGTGAACAGAGAAGACATTTATTCTCTCAGTTCTCCTTTGGGGTCTTTCTAAGGCAACAGCTATACACTGTAGGTCATGATGGGTGCTGAGATAAATGCAGTGAACTGGTCCTGTGATAAAAAGTACTCCCAACAAATCATCTTTTGTTAAGAACCAAATTTATTAGAAGATTTGTCAGAATCACCCATGTGAGATGAAAGTGAAAAGATCAGCAGTATTCCTTCTGTGCCTGTACACAAAGTTTCAGCAGTTGAAGATGCAAATATGCAGTGAGATTCCCTTCACAGCAGATTGTTAAAAATACGATTTACCAAGTGTGTTTGTATAAGCCTTTCAGCCCGACTGGGCTGCTCAGCTTTGGTTCCTCTTACTGGACCTCTCCATGAGACAAAAGCACTAGCTTCTTTATCTTTTATAAACATATAGAAAATAGTTGATTTTTTAAGAAGACATTTAGAGGATATACTAGTTAGAATTCTTCATAATACATTGAAAATGGGTGTTGATGAAGGGAGAGTATGGATTATTCCTAAGGTTAATAAGGTTTTGTCTGATGGTCATGAGCTTGAATAATGAAACCAATGAAATGACACTTCAGTACCGTAATTCTGCAGTAACACCTTGTATGACCTTGACTAGTTAGTCACTTGTTCACCAGTTCCCCATGTCTATTTTGGTTGTTTTGTGATGTTTTGTCCAAAACTATAGACAAAGGAGTAGGACAGCTATTAGGGGTTGTAATACGCATTAGAAATATCACATAGTGTTGGTTCTGAATTCTGTTGTTTTACTGATAAAATTGATGTTGTTTACAACGAACAGGATTTCCACGCTGTGGCACGCTTATTCCAATCCTTGGCATTGCAATTATTATCAAATTAATTCTTCCTATTCTAGGAAAGATATTTAAATATTTTACTAGAAGGTACTCTATGTCTTGAGGTTTTTGTGTTATTCATGTGTAAAGAAAAAGGAATGGAATCGATGACAGATAATCTGAATTTAAAGAGGCAGCTAATCAAGTGAGGCACATTCTCAGGACTATATGTCAATTTTAAATCTATCACTCTCTACACAAGGGATAATATTAAAAATTCAGGTGTCCTGGATTTAAGTGGGTGGTGGTGGGTTTTGGTAGCAGGGGAGAGGGCTACAGCAGTGGCCACCTGTAAGAAGCTTCTTGAAGCTCCCCCAGCTCCAAGTCAGACCCAACTCTGTAACAAAACTGAGCCAATCAGCTGCGCCTCTGCGATAATGTATTTAAGAAGGGACCTGGGAGGAGGAGTTGTGACATCTATGTGAACACTGAGGTCAGGGGAAGAATGGAGGAAGAAAGGGTGGAAGGTGCGCCAGAGCAGGAACCTCCCAGTATTTTATGGTGAGATGGCAGGGCCACCCCCACCACCACCCATGGAGGTTTATGGTGGAGCAGATGCCGATATGCAGTCTGTGGGGCGCCCCATGTCATCTCAGGTGACTGAGCCCAAAGGAGGCTGGGAACCTGTGGGAAGAAGCAGCCCCCACTGTTATAGTTCAGCACCAGGAGGATTACAGCATGAGAGCGTGTCCCATGCAGGAGCAGTTCAGGAAATGCTGCGGTCTGTGGGAGGGACTCGAGTCAAGAAGGTTTGTGAGGGGGGGAACATGCTGGTTCAGGGGGAAGAAGTTCCCCCCCCCTCAAAGATGGAAGAAGCAGCAGCACTGGCTGCACCCTCCCATTCCGTGCCCCCTGCACTGCTGGGGGGAGGAGGTAGAGATATTGGGAGCAGAGCTGAGCCCGGGAAGAACAGAGCGGTGGAGGAAAGGCGTTTTCAAGATGTGGTAGTGCTTCTCACAGTCCTACTCTGTCTGTTAAGTGTTGTTTTTAGTGTCTGTATTAAATTGATGTTCAATTTTTCTTCCCCTAACAAGTCTGCCTTTTGCCTATGACCATAATGGGTGATTTATCCCTCCCTGCCCTATCTTGAATCCCAAGCCTTTGCTTATTTTCTTCTTCTCAGTGCTGGGGGCAGGGGGAAGGGGGAAAGTGAGCAGCTGTGTGGTGCTCAAACCATGAATTTCCTACAGAATTACAAATATATTAAAATATGATCAGTCAATTTTATGGTCCATGGATTAGACCAGAAGTACTGTTAAAAAGGATGATGTACGCACGATCTATTATAGCTCTGTTAGTCTCTCAGTGCTCACAGCAAAAGAGTCTATTAAGGGAAACAGCATTCCACACTGGTCTATTTTTATAAGTTTGCGCTAAACATCCACTTATGGCCACAGTAAGAGATAAGGTCACTTTTGTCAAACTGTCTCTTGGTAAGGACCAGTATATTTTTGCTTTTATTTCCATGCTAATAGATTCTGACCCCAAGAATCTAATAAAGGTCTGATACAAAGTTAATATTGTAGAGTAATACTGTGATATAGTGCCTCTCTTTTTGGAGAACTAAATTCAACCATGGCACAAAATGATTCAGTATACATACAATAAAATTTTTGTACACATATACTTATTTCAGGTGTCTGATTAGTTTTTTATACATGATTTAAATTCATTTATGATTTTGGTGACTAAGTAGTTGCACATGATCTATTTGATAGCATCACTAAAATATGTTTTGAGTTTTAGTGTATTTCCTGGTTAGGTAAACATCCCAATTACTATTTTGGCTGATACATTAACTTTAGCAGAGATGACACTGTTTGAGTTGAGAATGGGAAAAACATTCTTTCACATGAAGATATAATCCTTCCAGTGTAGGCTGACAGCTTGCTGGTGGAATGCAATGGGGAATCATGAAGAGCAGTTAAAGCACAGGCTTACATTTCCTATGATAGGCATTCTGGCACCTTATTTAATTCAGACAAGAGCTTGTTTCTGAATACTTATAATGTGCCTCAAGTTTGTAGCATTTCAGAGAATATATAATGAAAATTTATGACATGTATTAATCATGGGACAAATAAGCATTTTCCAGTGTCTGTCTTCAGTGAAGGAAGGGCTTTGCTGGATTTTCCCTCCATGTTGCTTTCTCCATTTCTTCAGTCGCACTTGTCAGGCTGAAATAATGTGTGGAAGCTCTTCCATGTAAATCACATATATTCCAGGAATCACTGGAGTTCTAAATGGAAAATGTGAAACCTGTTCTTCTAAACTGAACAACATACACAGCCAGATTGGAGCGGGAGAGCAGTGGCTGGAACAAGGAGAAAAACAAATCCAAACTTTTCAAGCAAACTTCAGTTAAAATAATGGAAAATACTAGGATAGAATCACAAATGCTAGAAGTTCCTCAGAGTATATTTCCATGTATTTACAAAGGGGAACTTAGTCATATTCCAGGCAAAGTTGATCAGTTCATTCCTGGCCAGTTGTTTTCAGTCTTTCCAAGCAGGTCATAGGTCCAAGAGTCCTGGACACATGTTTAGAACCCAGATCAAGTTGTTGTTATCCTGGAGTTACTAATAAGTCAAGGAAAGAGCCTACAGATTGGTTTGAAAGTGTATGTTGGTTGTGGGTTTTTTTATTTGGTTGGTTGGTTGGTTTGGTTTGGTTTGGTTTTTGGGTCAAGTGCTTTTAAAAAAGCACGCATCTCAGATGGGGCTCTATATGGATTTTGCAGTTGAGGAATGTCATTAAGTAAGACCAGTTGGTTATGCAGCTTCTGGATATGGACTTAAAGGGAGATTACTTGAGAATGTAGAAGAAAAGAGCCATGGTGTTTGTGAAAGTGTAGGTGGGAAGAAAGGACATAAGGAGAGAAAGCTTGACTAAAAGGATATTCATCCCTGACCAACATACTCTACTGAAAGTATTATCTGGTTTTATTTTCCTTGGTTTTTGTTTTCTGCTGATGTAGAAACAGAAACTCTTCTTAGGGCTGATAAGAGCACCTAAGTTTTAATAATTCTTGAGGCTAATAAGCACATTGTATTTTCCAGGATTCCTGTAGTATTATTAAAAGGTACAGCTTCAAAAGGAATTCCAAAACTTATGCAGAATGCTGTTAAGCTATGTTACTTTCCATTATAACAGTTATCTCAGTAAGGCTGGGAAGAAATGAAGATGTCAAAACAGCAGTATGGCTTTGCTGGATTCTTCCTGGAAGATTCTCAAAGACACCACAAGAAGAGGTTTGAAAACATGCTGCGTCTGGCTAACTTACTCATCTCTTTTCTGTCACCCAGATGAAACCCTCTAAAGAAAGCCATGTCCAGAAGAATTCTGAGCAGAAATGATCATGCAGAATAACATTTTCCAGATGGGGCCGGTTCCTTGCAAACACTCCATGAGTGCAGTTTCAGCCCTTGTTTGACCTTACTCGTGAGTAAGCTGACTTGCCTAATCATTACTTGTGAATAAATTGACAAGAATGACATGGGACCCAAAGAAGTGGAGAATAGCAGCAGTCTGCTACTTGTGATGAAGAACTATCATGTCTGCAACCATTTGCTGTGTCACCTCAAGGGTCATTTTATAAGCATATGGATTCCAAGATCCTTACAGCCTGGACATGACTCATCTTGTAATTAGTGAAGAGGAACTTTTAGAATACCTTTGCATTCTCAAGGAGATGTTTGAAGCAAAACATGAATCACGCTTACAAGTGCCTATTTTTCCCCACTAACCATAAAGGATGCTTAGAGAGACTAAAGTTCTCAGTTCCCTGAAATCAGGACATCTACATTAAAACCTTTTGCTGAGTTGAGTCCCACCCAAACGAATCTGCTATCTAATAATGTGTCTGTAAGAGTTTTCTCATCTCCCCAGCCTGTACAAGTTCTCTTGCATTCTGCCCATGAGCGTTAGCTGTGTACTGGGTTTGGGATTTATTAATGCTTTCAAGCACGACTGAGAGAAGACCAAAGTCCAATTGTTTACTACAACTGAAACTTTGAAGAAGTGTGCAGAAGTGCCAAGGGTAGCTGAAATCGCAGTCCCTAGGAAAAAAACGAAAGATTTCATTTTATGCTCGTCCAGGAACTGACTTTTCAAAGTCAAATTAATTCATCCAAAATGGTAGAATAATCTGACCACAGGGAACAAACTTATAGGGTATATTTCTTTTAGCAGAGTAGCTAAAAGTGCATGTTTTATACTGCTGTATTAAAGAGACCATCCCTATGCTCCTGAAGTCATGTGTTTTTATCCACTCCAATGGCAGGCTTCAGAATTGTCAATCTGGTGTGAGAATTTACTGGACATTAGTTTTTGAAAGATTCACATAATATCTTAATCTTTTTTAAAAAATAAAAGGGATTGTGATGCTGTTACTCTCCATCCAGTTTAAAAACTAGGGCTCACACTGTAAACTTACTTGCAAATTGCCATAAATTGAATATAACTGTGGTTCTAGAGGCATTCAATTAAATTAATAACATTAACAGAAATTACATGTCAGCCTTTTGCCAGTTATTGCAAAGATGGTACAAATTAGTTTAGTCAGCTTGGCTTTTACTTATTTTCTTTGTTTCTTTGTTTTATAATTTTCATTTGTAATTATTACTGTAATTAATTGATAAAGGTTTATGGCAAACAGTTAAAAAAAAGCCATTGACAAGAAAAGCTTGTTTGTGTTTTCCTAATAAGATATAGCATTTGCTTTCAGATGATTCAAATGGCAGATTATATAAACATTTCTATTTCTGATCCTTCTAAGGCTTTTGTCTCTTGTCTATTAAGTATTTTGTGGGGGAAAACATGATCATCAAGTCGGCAATCTGCCTAGGGTTTCAGAATGGCATGAAAATAAATAATTACACATGATGAAAACATTTAGGATATTACATTGCGATCATTTCATATCACTGGCAGACACATTTCAGGAAGAAAAACATTACATAAAGTCTAGTGGTACAGTAAACAAGGGGATTTAAAGACTGATGGATATTGCTGTCTGTTCTCTCCCTAGGATAAAGTGGATAAAGTATCAACTGTAATACTTTAAAATTAGGTTGTCTTTTTTTTTTTTTTTTTGTCCAAAACAGAAATCTGCAGGTGGCTGATAATAAATAATAAGACTTTGGCAGTCTGTAATAGCTCTTATTGGAAAGAGTAAACTAGAGGGAATGAAGGACCTAATTTCCTAGAAGGATTTCCCTCCAAGATCATCTGAATTTGTAAACACCTTACCTCGGTCACCTACCTAATCATTAGGAGGAACAGAGCTACTCAGTTCCAGGCCTGAATAATACAGTGTCTTTGTAATATGCATAAGCCCCTTCAGATTCCAAATGGAGCTGATATTCCCCTTTATTTATTTCTTTTATCCTTGCTCTGACTATAATGCTAATACTCACATGAACTTCTGCTCAAAAGGGAAGTTTAAGTTATATGCTGCATCAGAGGAGGAAGTGAAAATTATCATTAAAAGACCATGAGACCTAATTTAATGTAATTAATTTGCTCTGTTGAAAATAGCTTAGACATGTCTGGTTTTCAGAAGTGCTACATTTCCAGAAGGCTAATAGAAGACAGTGACATTAGCACTTTTATAAAACAATTTATATGCTCATATGCACGTGGGAACAGAAGCTTTTGACAGCTCCTATGGAACTATAGATGTATCTATACTTTTAAATATTTATCTTGCCCTCTGATCTCATAAACTGCATCTACTTAATAAACAAAGCAACTTGAAGACACTTTTTAAACAAACTTCAAGAGATATTACATACTTGGTTTTTGTCAGCTGCTTTGCTTGAAACCCTTGAAGTAAGGAGTGCCACTTTCACGCATCTTCTTCTAGGGTGAAGCTGCTTTTGTATCAAAGGAGTCCCCCTGGTTTCTCCCAGCTAGGAAACTATGTGGTCACTGCATGCTACTGAATGAGTGATACAGGTTCTATTCACATTCACATTGCTCCTAGTCTGAACTAGTGGGAGTTTGGGCCAGAGAACATAGAGAAACTGAACACATTTTGTCTTTGAAAGAAACAGAGGAACTGCCTTATCAGTGAGGAGTCATGCAAAAAGCAGGAAATGCATAATGAGAGATTGTTTGTGCTAACTTGTGGCAAACACGTGAGAACATACAGATTTTATTTACAGGGGTGACTCTTGAAGGCTTTATCTTCAACAATAACATAGAAGATAGTAGATATTACACACTATGTTCATGCCAGGTGATAGACTGACCTCAGAGAAAGGGAGGAAGTCTTCAGAGTTGGGTGCTTAATGGTGCTATAGATTTCTGGGAAAGACAAATGCTTTGCTGTATAGAAGTAACACACTCTCTTCTGCCTTTGCCATATCTCCTCTGTGACTGCTAACCCACTTGTTCTCCGAGTGGCAGCCTTTTTCAGATGTTTTTAGGAGGGAAGGTTGTGTCCTGAGACCGTTAATCCCATTCTCTTCCATCAGATGTTGTCTTGTGGATGTCCTCAACTAAGATGTAAACTGGGCCTGTATATGTTCTATGAAAGGATTTTGAAATTATGTAGTTTAGAAGTCACAAGGTAAATGCAAGTCCACAATGGCATGTTTTTGTGAACAAGGCAAGTGTCGTCTGAAAGATAGCGTGCCTTTTCTGTTTGGCAGGCCTCACAGCTCTATTATTCCTCCATTTTGGGGAAGCATATCAAGAAAAAGGTGAACTAGTTGGATGGAGTCCCAGGTAAAGCAGCCAGACTTTTCAGGGGACAGGAAAGCACAGCCAATGAAATGAAAATTAAAGTAATGAGAATAACAGTGAGATGGGTTGTCTTGGAATATATAAAAAGTATCAGATAGGAAGAAGTCAATAGACTGCCCTCCATGTTCACCGAAGGAGCAACAGAAGTTGCTTCTGGCAGCTTTAGCTGAACAAAATTTGGACATTAGCTAAGCAAATACTAATTAGGTTAAATATTGTGGAAAAGTGTTCAAATGTTAGGGAGAGACAAGCATTTAGTAAGGTAACTGATATTTGAAACTACTGCACACCTGAAGAATATATTAAAAAAAAAGTATCTCAGGAACAGTATTTGACCCTGGCTTAGATTAAGATGTTGGACCATGACCTTATAATGTTCCTTCTCTACCTTTTGCCTATGATTTTATGGGAACTGCCTACTATATTGACCTTGAAAAGGTAAAATCTCAGAGCACCAGTTTGTAAGAGTAGCTGTGCTGGTTTTGGTTGGGATAGGGTTAAATTTCTTCATAGCAGCTAGTATGGGTCTATGTTTTGGATTTGTGCTGAAAACAATGTTGGTAACACAGGGATGTTTTAGTTAGTGCTGAATAGCACTTAGCCAGAGTCAAGGCCTTTTCTGCTCCTCACACTTCCCCACCAGCAGGTGGGTGGGAGGTGCACAAAAAGCTGGGAGGGGACACAGCCAGAACAGCTGACCCTAACTGACCAAAGGGATGTCCCACACCATGTGAGGTCATATTCAGCAATGAAACTAGGGAGTAGGTTGGCAGGAGGGAGGGGGATGCTACTCAGCGCCTGGCTGGGTGTTGGTTGGTGGTGAGCAATTGTTTTCATTTGTATCACTTGTCTTTCTTGGGGTTTTATTTTTCTCTCTGTTATTTTTTTCCCTCTTTTCATTATTATTATTATTATTATTATTATTATTATTATTATTATTATTATTGGTGTTTTATTTTTCTCTTTGTTATTTTTTCCCTCTTTTCCTTACAATTTATAATAATAATAATAATAACAACAACAACAATAATAATTTCTTTTTAATAATTAAACTGTTTCTATCTCAACCCATGCATTTTCTCATTTTTACTATTCTAATTCTATCCTCCATCCCACCGGTGGGGGGGAGTGAATGCGTGGCTGTGTGGTGCTTAGTTGCTGGCTGGGGTTAAACCACAGCAGAAGCCTTACAGGATCAGACCAAACATTGAACTAAGTCACTAAATCAGCATGACAAAATACCTCTCTGGAGTGCCTGTGTGCTAGTGCATGCTGCATAGGGAGCAAACAGGAGGAGTGAAGGTCTGCGTGTAGCTGCAGTGTTACAATCACACTGTGATCACAGCCACATGGTGGGATAGCTGCAATGGATTGGAAACCAGCTGGGAAGACAAGGAGGGGGAGTACAAGGATGTGATGGGCATACTGGAGCAAGTCCACGACGGGCCATGGAGATGATTAAGGGCTTGAAGCATCTTCCATATGAGGAGAGACTTAGAGAGCTGGGACTGTTTATCCTGGAGAAGACTCAGGGTCCTTATCAGTGTTTATAAATACCTGATGGGAGGGAGTAAAGAAGATGGAGCCAGAGGCATCTCAGTGGTATCCAGTGACAGGACAAGAGGCAATGCACACAAACGGAAAAATGGGGAATTCTATTTGAACATAAGAAAAAGCTGTCTTACTGTAAAGGTGGTCAAACAATGAAAAAGTTTGTCCAGTGTCTCCCTCCTTGAAGATATTTAAAACCCAACTGTGAACAACCTGTGCTAGGTGACCCTGCTTTGGTCAGGAGTGTTGGAGTAGATGGTCTCCAGAGGTCCCTTCCAACCTTAGTGAATCTGGGTTTCTATCAAGTTGTGGTAAATAGTGGATGCATAGAGAAACATTAGAGGTACAAATTGCTGCATCTCCTGGTTCATACTTGTAGTTTCTGGAGTCAGTAGGTTAAATATTAATCATGTTTAGTAGTCATTGATAGATCTTCTCTGCAAAAATCTGTTTAATTATTTTAAATCTATTTATGCAAATAATTTATCTGGCATGTTGTGATAATGAATGCCACAATTTGATTAGATATAACGTAGTCCATGCAGCCAGGAGTATAAAATCATGCCAGTGAGTTCCCCAAAGCACAGATCAATTAGCCATTGATACTGGTATGAAGGTTGCATGGGGATCAGTGGGAGAATGTGACTTTCTGTGTTAACTAAACACTTAGGTCCTTATGATATATTCAGTGCCTTTTGTTTACATTTGCAAATCAGTAAGAAAATCTGGTCCACTCTAGGTTGCTGCTGTATTTTGTTCACTTTTATCTCTCTGTTCCTTTTTTCCTTTTCCTGTCTTTGAAAGGCTTCTGTCTTGTTTTTGTAATATTTTCCTCCATGGTGCAACTCAGCTTGAAACAGAGCTATTTTCACTCCAGTGCCTACCCTATCTGAACCACTAATATGACTGCTTCTTGATTTAACAGTTTTGATTTCAGATGTCATAGTTTCAGCTCAGAGGGCCACCTTCAGGCACAGCCACCTTCATTTTCTTGTGGGGCCCACAGGCCTTATCAGCATCTGCTCCACAGTGGCAGGAGGGGCCGCCCTGCCGTCTCCCCACAGGATACAGGGGGGTCTCTGCTCCGGCACACCTCCCCCCTCCTTTCTTCCTCCGTTCCTCCACTGACCTTGGTGCTCACGCAGCTGCAGCAACTCCTCCTCACCAGTCCCACTGCCCGTCACCACGTCCCTTCTTAAATACGTTATCGCAGAGGCGCAGCTGATGGGCTCAGTTTTGGTGCAGAGGTGGAGCTGACTTGGAGCTGGGGGAGCTTCGAGAGGCCACCCCTATTGCCCCCTCCCCTGCTACCAAAAACCCCCACCACTCAAACCCGGGATACCAGATGACTTTTGTGTGATTTAAAGCAGATGGGCCAGCAAAGGAGGACTTATGACTGTGTACTTTGTTAGATAACGTTGGATGAACTAGCCTCATACTTGTAAGGGTCTCTGCAACCATGAGTCTAATGTGTGAAAAAAGGTGATACGTGGATTTCTAGAGATATTTATATATATGTATCTATGGCTGTGTA
Source organism: Tyto alba (assembly GCF_018691265.1). NCBI lineage: Eukaryota > Metazoa > Chordata > Aves > Strigiformes > Tytonidae > Tyto > Tyto alba. The sequence goes on along the minus strand of NW_024881282.1, from coordinate 18,978,297 downwards.
AATAAATTGTGCCATCTCATACATTTGAAAACCTTTCTCTAAAACCATGTGAGTTTAAAAGAATATGGTGCAAAGACTAGTATTACAATATGTTTATACTTTGACAACACCATCTGATTCATGCAATGAGTTACAATCTTAGAAACTACTCAAAGCTTTTCTCAAAGAATACAAGATGCACAACTAATGAATTTTCAATAATGTAAAAAATAAATTGTGCTTTTAAAAATACTTGAAATGCCATTTGAATTACTAGAGCTGTTTTTTTTACTGCCATGGTTACTACTATCACTACCAAAAATAACAAAGCTTTGTAACTGGTCCTGATCCAGTTGAAGTAAAGATTGTTTTTGTGTGAAAGAATCTGATTGAGGATTAACTTGAGTTATACTGGATGCAATCCATTTTGTTTTTTAAAATGAGTTACCATTATGAACTTAATTTCTTGCTTTTCACTAGTTCAGAACATTATATTGTTAGACTACTTAAAATACACAAATCTTATCCCAGTTATCAAAGAACATTTTTGAGCAAATGTTTCCTAGGTACTGTTTTGTTTTGTTTTTTTAACTTAATGAATTAGGAAGTTCTCCGGCTCTTTTTTCATAATTTTGAAATTACCTGAATTTTAGAAAAAAAAAATAGAAAAATAAGAAACGAAGGTATGAAACAGAGCAAGACAGAGAAATGATGCTAGAAAGTCTGGACTCTGAATAAATTCAATTCATTGTGTGGGAAGTGCATGTCTGGCTCTGGAAGTTAAATCTACTTATTTGGCCTTTAGCTCGGGCATGGTTCTTTAGCCGCAGCTCTTGTGGGCTGGTTTGGCTCAGGACATTTTGCTCTGTATGAAACTGTAGGATTCTTTGGCTGTGCCCACATTATTGTCTCAGCTAGCTGTTTATGGTGCCACGAGTGGGGCTGCAAGTGTGATACCTGACCAGTTTCACCTCCCTCCTTCTTACATCCAGATCTGATAGTTCTACTCACTTTGAGGCCAATGGAAAGAAAGGCAGAAGGGCCTCTCTGTGTGAGAAAGTTACTCTTGAATAAGATGGAGCATGCACTTCAAAGACTGCACTTCAACATTAATACAGTCCACCCACAAAATTAAAGTGTTCATAGAGGCAGTTTGGGAGAAAAAAGGGTTTAACTAGCATAAACTGCAAAATCAGAGGAACTGGGATTAGGAATATTTCCTGTGAAAATCTTTCCCTGCATTGCACTGACAAGAGGATAAGGTATTTCTACAGCAGCCCAAACCAGACACAGAGGTGGTAACCCAACATGCTGCTGAACCACAGAGCATTGAGAGTGTTACCTCCGCAGCCCTTTCTGCTCCCCCTGCCTCTTCCTGTGTCTGCTGAGCTGTAAATTAGAAAGTCAAAGAGTGTCCAGGGAGCGCAGCTTTCCTATATGTGACAGAATTCAAAGCAGATGGACATTCCCAGCAGAGGGGTCACAGGAGGGCTGGAGTCATTATCTTGCTGTGTCTAGATTAAGGTCAGAAAGCACCTCTCAGCATCTCCACTGCAACAGCCTTCACTGTGGGAGCTCTGCTGCTTGGACTGAGCATGAAGGCTGGCTTGCTGTGCTGGAGAGAAGGGGAAGGCACGCACAGGTCCAACAGCACGCTAGCACCTGCTGTCAGAGCTGATAGGGCTCACGTAGGACATACTCGGTATGCTCTTGTAGTTCAGAATGGTGCACTGCATGCCCTAAGGATACTACGGTGCACAAGGCCCTGGAGAAGACCCATGTGAAGAGACTTTTTAGGTTAACTGGGAGGTAGAATAAGTTAGGAGGGATCAGCACTGAGAATTAACCCACTTTTTTTTTTTTTTTTTTTTTTTCTTTAACAGCTTTATGTTAAAAAACTGTGAAAAGAAGGCATTCTGCTTCATCTCTGTGGAGAAACAAAATGCAGAAGCTATTAAACGATTGTCCATTTGACAGCCTTTCCTCTGGGAGCTAGTTTAAACAGTGTTATGTTGCTGTGCACTATGGCAGAGAGTTTACAGCACTCAGCTCATTGCAGGAGAAGGAACCAATGCACAAGGAGATGGATTTCTATAAACACATTCCCTCACTTATAAATATATGTAAAAAATTCAGCATTTAGCAAAATCTAATCTAATCTAGTCTTTAACATGTATTTTTAATTTAAAAAACAGGAAGAGGAAAATTACCTTTACTGTGACAATATCAAGCATGCAAGGATGGACTGGGTAAGAAGACCACTGTTATAACCATAAAGTTTTGGATTAATTTTTCGTGATCTACAAGAGATTTCCTGTATTTTATTCTCTATTATATCTTTTGTCATTTTACGTAAATCACATTAAACTGTTTTATTAATGGTAAAAAATGAACACAGGGTTGAAAGAGAGAAGGCTAAGGAAGAAAAGTAAATAAACAGAAGATTCGGTATACATTTTTGCAATGTCAGGCAGGCAACATCAAGTAGTAACTGTAGAAGAATAAAGAAATTAATTCCAAATGGGTTAGCATACTTTTTACTGTATGAAGGTGAAACAGTACTTGAAACATTGAGCCTGCCATAGGCTACCGGCCACTCGGGAACTAGCAACTGCCCTTTAGAAATGTGTGCAGTGCACAAAGATATACAAAATATTGTCAGATCAAGGCTGTAGCAAAGACAATCCAGTGGGAGCAGATTCTTGTCCTATTGATGTAAAATTTCCTCTCTGCAAGCCAGCAGGGGATTTGCCTCCAGCAGTTTAAGTATAGCTGTCCCCAGCAGATTTGTGAAGAGCATTGAATCTGTGTGTGTAGTTAGATAGCTCACAGTGGCTTTCTCAGTGGTCTACTGTCTGTGGTCTCTGTACTCTTGCAATCTTAATATGTAACATTTTGAAAGCGTTCCCCATACACTTGAGAATTTAGAACAAAATCTTTTATCACAATGATAAATTTGGTAGTGAGCTGGTTGAGTGTCAGCATGATGGTGAAGTCTAACAAGTGAGTTTTACTGAATGCATACACGACTGCAAGGCTAAGCAATGATATGTAATCGTGTTAGCAAGAGCTCACTGTTAGCTGTACAGTGGTCAAACACTAAACTGGATCTGCAGTTTTGCCATTTGGTATGAGAGGCGGTTCCTCCCAGGGTGCTGGAACAGATGCCTTAAAAATTATGAGAAATGAACAGTGTGGGAAATAATAGAAAATGAATGAGGAAAAAATATAATCTTAACTCAGAGCTATTTTCTTAATAATTTAAAATGTTTAAAAAACAGTGCTGGGAAGGCACTGTATGTTCCTGTCTCTTTTTACTAACAAGTGATGAAGAAGGGGTTTCTGAAGAGGATGCTAGAACTGTATGAGGATACATACCTGCCAGTGATCCAAATGCTTCAAAATAATACGATTAAGATTTAAATGACTAATATGTTACAAAATTATTAAATTATTTATTAAAGTATTTTTATAAATATTGTACTTATCAGTTCTTTGTATTTTTATTTCTGTGTTCATCACTGCATATTGAACTGAGATATAAGTAACTTAATATTTTTAAGGAAAAGAATCTTAAAGTCAAAGATTATGATATTATACAAGATAAAGAACAGGTAATGCTTATGTCTTGTTATCATGCTAATATAAGGCATCATCTATCAGAACTACCATTTGTTCCAAGCAGAACTAATTTGAACAGATCAGGATCATTGTACAGAAGAAACACGCTTTATTTAAGGAAGCAAGGAGAAGTTACCACCCGCAGTTCTTGCTTTTCTGGTGGTGAGACCTCAGTGTGCCTGAACTCTGATATCTGTGCATCCTGCGGAGCCGTGTACAGCTGTTGCATAGGTCAGGTTTTGTATCAGACCAGGATTAACTTAATTGGAGTTTCTTCTTTTCTTATGTGTTCCATCGCCTCATTTGAAAATGGGTATTTTCTCCTTGTTCTCTGTACATAATCTGACTATTTCCTTCTATTGCTAGTAGTTAACATCAACAGAGAAAACACATTTGAGCAGATGCATGTAGGAAATGCGCTTGCAATGTGTGATTTTTGTTAAATGGTAAAAAGCCACTGGGTTTGGGAGAGGGGTCAACTGGAAGTCAGACTGTACCAAATATCTTCTAGTTCAACAAATTTAACCATAGTACTTTGTCTTTGAAATTTCTTGCAGTAACTTTTATGTCTTGTAACTTCTGTTACCGGTTATGGTTGCCATGACTTAAACATGCGCTGAATTAAAGAAGTTTTTTATTTATGAAACAATAACTCTTTACTATTCTTCAGTGTCTTTTGTGCTAGCTGTTAGCTGCTGTGGGTGGTAATAGCCTTTAGAACTGCATCGAGTTTTGCTTTAAAGACTGTAAATTAAAGAAAACTGATCATGTTTATAAGAAAGTTGTTAAATTATTTGTTAACTGTTTTCAGCTATTTCTATCCCAGTCTCTATATCTACATATTGAATCTCATAATGTCTTTGCTAGCTTAAAGATCCATCTACTTTCAGAAATTTCTCTGCTGTATAGATAGAGACTGATCAAGCTCTGTGCTCACTTTCCATTAGAGAAACTGCATAGACCATGTTTTTAATTCTTTGATAACAAAGCTGTATCTGGATATGCCACTGTTATTTGAACAGCTTTCTGAACCTTGGTCTGGGTGACATGAGTACTGGACAAAATGCTGTGTACTGGATGATTACCACTTCACCACTTCTACTGTGTAGTATCTGTATAATGCACTGTAAGGTCACATTTTTGCTCTCAGCTAAGATTAAATCACTCTCAGCTCATATCCAGTTGGTTACCCTGTCACACCCTTGTAATTTTCTCTGCTTTCTCAAGTAAAGTAAAAATTAAAATTTATCTGCCAAATTACAAATAGTTGTCTTTTTTTACTCAAGTTTGCAGACACATGAGTATGTCAAAGGTATGTATGTATGTATTTATGTATTTATTTATGTATATATTTATTTAATTATACATTTGAAAAGGTAATTAAAGGAAAAATATTATGAGAGTATGAACATCATTGTGAGAGTATGGGGGAGAATCAAGCAGAGATCTAAAATTTAAGTGCTCCATTATTATTCCTTTTTCTTGTGCTACAGGTTCTGAATCTAATAATGTGATGTGCCAAAGACAAACAGAGTTAAGGAGCCAGAGATCACGTTAGCTTCATGAAGAGGTTTTGCATGTGTACCAAAAAGTGCTATAACAGATGGTCTTAGCAATATAGCTCTTCTAACTGTCCATGTGCCTATATCTGTCTGATTATTTTCCACCAAGTATTCTGAGAAAAAAAGCTAAAGTTTCTGGGTTGACTCTGCTGAAGAGCATGCATCAGTATTTTGGGGATTGATTCTTTCTTTTTGGTTTGCTCTTTTCATTTTCTGCATACAAGTTTGTAAATGTCATTCTGCAAGTCTAGTTCAAAATTTCAGGGTCATTTACAGAGATACCAAACACCAGGGAAAGTGTCCGTTTTGGTTTACATCTGAGAAAAGCCCCAGACATTGTACTGTCTGAAATATTAGAGAATGGCTGAGTTGCTTTCTTCCTAAATATAATCATCTTTACAACTGTTACAGTATCCAAGATATCTTACTTAGGGAAATGTACCCCACAAATTCAGAAATCATTGCTGACTCCATCCCTCTGATTTATTCCTCTTTTTATTTTTTTTTTTAATTTATTTTTTATTTTACAATTTTTTTAATGTAAGTGGAGTCAAACAGGTATAAAACTGATGTGAGGGAATGGAAGACCAGATTCCTCTGAGTGCACTGATGTACTGTGACTGGAGTACTCTGTTCTGACATTTAGAGAAGATAATGTAACTGTGAAAATGTCATGTTCATTATCAAGATCTGAATGTCATCGTCCTTTGACCTCAGAGTTCTGTAAAGATTGGTAACTATAAAACAAGTTGTTGTGTTTTCCCTCCCCATTTGTCTTCTGAGCAGAGTTTCTGCTGCTTTGGGGACAGCACTGACATTTATTTGAGAACTTAGTGGCAGGCACAAAATCACATCCTGAAAACAAACATATAGAAACTTGCAGAGATGTGCTGGCAGCTAAATGCTGTCAACTGTGCTGCTTTTCTGATCTCTGTAGGCAGATATTTTGTAGAAAATGGGTGTCACAGAAGAGATGTGAGCAATATGGGTAATACTGACTTCTTGATGGTCATGAAATCCTTGACTTCTGATAGATTCTGCTCTGAGCCAAGGCAGGAGTCAATGTGAGAAAGATGATAGGTTCTTTATATGGTAGCTTCTCTGCAAGTGACTGACTTGCTCAACCTCTGGAAAAAACTACTGTATTGCAAATGCTAATGCAGTCTGTGACCTTTGTGTAATAAGAACATTGATAACAGATTTTCCAATGGTGCACTCATTAATAAAGTGTAGGGAATGGGGCTGGTATGATGGGTGTGAGGCAGATAGAATTAGTATCTTTAATCATCTCTTCTTGATGACTGAACTGCTTCACACACATTTATCTTGGAGGCATGGGCTGGAATTATACATCAGACCTCTACAACTTCTTTAATATCCAAGTTAAGACTATTATGATTTTCAAGATGCCTTTCTATCTGACCTGATGTCTGAGAAGCCACAGGTGCTGAAGTCTAACACAGATATGATATACTTATTAGGGTATCCAGTTTCCTGTAAGGGTGAAGGGTTATGCCTTACAGAGTGTTTTGTAGAGCTCAATCCCGTTTTAGAAGTCACTCGCAAAAAAGCCCACTTAGAGCAGGACATGAATGAATTAATTTTCATTGAAGTGTTCTGCCAATGGTCTGCTAATTTGTACTGAATCTTCCCAACAAGAAGCAGAATACTGACTCTGTATTCACCTGACAAGGAAGCAGCTCTGCTGCGAGGAGCAATGCGGGCGTGCTTACCAGGAAAAAGGTAAAACATGCTCCTGCAGGAATGTGGGAGACAGCATTTAGGCAGGACTTAGAAGCATTAGCGGTATATCAGTACTGTATATACTGTGTACAACAGTATCCTTTTCTGGCTGAGTTAACCTGGAGGGGAGCATTGGGCCATGCAAGGTTTGGGAAGGATCCAAAAAATAAGGCAGTAAGTGAAGTAAATACATTCTGCGATCATCATATGCAATTATCCTTCATTGAGATGAGAATGAGGCCATCACTAGAGGCATTGTAAATCCCACTGGTATCATAGAAATAGCCCAAGAAAGTAAATACTAATCGGTAAAGCACTGAAGAGGCCATTTATTCCAACTATATAAATTTGTGAGAAGGCTGAACTTGGCCACACTGCGTTCATTAAAAGACTGTTGATGCTGTTTCTGAAATGTTGATCTGAGATCCTTGGTAGAGGATTGTCTGGTCTCATAGTCACTTAATTTCTTACTTCACTACAGACTTATTTTGGTGACTCTTTAGTGGTACGTGGCTTTACAGTCACTCTGATGTTGCCTGGAAGAAGTTAGTTTTATATTGAAATTAAGTTCAGGAGTGGATTGAGTAATTATCTGAGGCTGGGGGATATTGATAGTGATCTCTTTGCTAACAATATGGAAAGGTGTAATTATTATTTTTGGAATTAGTTTAGATACTATCAAATTGTTGCCAGTGTGGCATATACAGTATGTTTTAATGAAATAGATGTTGTCATGGACACATATTAAAAGTATGTATTACCTGTCAACCCTCTAAAGACTGAAATGCAATCTATAATGAGGAAAAAGGTCCAAAGTAAAGAACAAAGAACTGCACAAGGGATTTCGGATGGTGCAGAATCTGCTCTGAATTTCTCCAAGTAATACCTATTACTTCAGCTTCATATTTCAATTACCTATAAGAGAGAGAGAAGTAAGATTGATGAAAATCTGTATTTTTTGGAAATAAAACTGTCAGTAAAGGGAGTAAAACGATGAACAGAAGGCCTGTTTTCTAATAGCCATGTCAGTTATGTGCTCCCATGGTCTCATTTCCCGAGCATCCACAGTGCCTTGCTCTGGGAGTGTACTTGACAACATCATGAGCTGTTTACTTTGAACGCCAGATCCAAAACACCCAGGCTTGCCCTTCAGCCTGTGTATACACCCGTCATCCAGTGTGTATGTATGGCACATCCCCTTGCTCTGATACCACAGTGGGATAGCTGAGGTGGAGTTGCCACATGGCCCAAATGTGCCTAGTAACTAGCCAAATTGGAGCCCAGGGTGGTCCCAGGATATTTGGATAGCCTTTGGCAGTACTGTGCATATTTAGACACAGTAGTTTGGTCTTTCAGCTTCTACTGTACGTAGTTGCAACCATTGCGTGCCTGGGTCTTTTGCCTCTTTCTCATCAGACAGCAAAAGTTGGCTCAGCCAGCTACTGCACTGCAAAGAGGTGCCAGCATCAGCCTCATGCCATGTACATGTACAAACATGCAGATAGCATACCGGGAAGAGGAGCCAGAGGAGCTGTCTCTGGATACAAAGCGTTCTCATGCTTCCCAAAATCTGCAGCTCTGCCTCTTCTTCTGCTACCTGAGCTACATTTCTAGATGCTTGATGAAGGAAAGGATAGTGCATGACCCCATGTCACCCAGCCAGACCAGTATGAGGTCCTAGTTTTTGGCCTGGCAACACCTGTTATGGTGTGTAAGTACTCAGCAGGAATCCAGTACAGCGTGCCCTAGACTGCCAGAGTCATCCCTGCGGATTGACAGCACAGGAGTCAGGACTGCCAGAGTCAGTCCACCTCCTCTCATTTCCAGTAACAATACTAAACCCTAAATGCCCTGTCCTGGGTCTGTTTACATTCACACTTGGGTTTCTGTGTTGAAGGCAGAGAAAAAGCCCAGCCTGGGTGTTCTTCCAATCAACATCTTAAAGAGATGGGAACTCATATCACTCCTGTCATGGTGTTCCTGAGGGCAACGGAACTAATAAGGTTTCTTGGGGCACCTAGGAAGATGTATATTTGTGATAAAAAATGCCAAGTCCCTCCAAACCAAAGAATTTGTACCTTCAAAGCCAGCTACCCATAGGTACAGTCCTGAGAGGGCTTTGGGACTTGCATCTTGCAAGCAGTGCTTGGGCAATGGTGGCGGCCAGGAACAGGACCAGACTCTACACAGAAGATTTGGGAATGCTGTTTCTTGTTGAAGGTTTAAGTTTTTAGGGTGCTGGCCTTTCTTTTTCTGTCTGAGTTGGCTGAGTTGCCAGGGTAGACACTCCCCTGTCCAGATTTTAGAAACAGCTTTTTGGTCATATCTGTACTTTATGAAGTCTATCAGAGGATCCTGAGGGGTCTGAGATGGAGGATTGGAAGACTTTCATCCATAAGACATGCTTTGCAAGGGGACTGACAGATGTATCAAAAAGCTGAAAGAGAAGATCATGAAATCAAGAAAACCAGCTGGCCATTTAAATTTTTAACATACTTACCGCTGGTACCCTCACTTTCATTCTGTCATTAAACATATTTAAATTCTCCCTAGCATGACTGTCAGGACATAAATCAGTCCCCCCTCCAGTGCAACTTCCAGGCAACAGCATTTCTCACAGATATCCTCTAATAATTATGTAGCACTCTCTGGTTCTTCAGCACATCTCGCATGAAGACTTTCCTGAAATATTTAGGGAAATAGAAGCTGGAAGGTTCTCTTAACCCTACCAGCAGACTCCCTTCACCCTGGAGAAAGAGAATGGTTGTTAACTTCACCTAAACACACTGGACTCTGTAGCACCTCTGTGGTGCTTTTGTGGTCCTCTCTGTCCTTATGCTTCTCTGAAATATAGAGATACCGTATTGGGAGCATCTTCTTGTCTAGTTAGGGTCCTGGCAGCCTGTACAATGAATCTATATGAATCAGATTTTTGTGTGCTTATTTGGTGGCAAAGGGGAGATGTATTTAGTCACCCCCTATTCTTGCATCTTTTGCTTGAGTTTTACTTGTGGCATCCTAAAATGTCAAATTAAGATACTGCTTTGCATTAGAGAGAAACAACAGAAAATCATACAGTTTATTGTAACACATTCTGACTGTATTTAGGAGAAATCACACTGTTCAGAATGAGACCAGCTGATTATTTGTGGAATAATAGAGTATACTGTGTTCCAGGGAACTGAGTGGATGTAATGATCAGATTGCAGCTCTGGTACTTAATGTGCTGAAAATCACTTGCTCTTAATTTTTTTCTAAAGTAATTCAAGTTCTTCCTCCACTTGCATCTATAGGTCTCTGGCTTTTTTCCAAGAAGGACTATTCCCATTTATTCAAAAGGGAATTTTGCGTAACTTAAGATTGCAGTTTCAGGGTGGATGTTTACAATTCTCACAGATGTCTTCACCACACACAGGGATTGGAAATTACACTGACACAACCTCTGGAAAATGACATGAGCTATATTAACCATAGAAAAATGTCTCTTAGGAATTAGACAGTAGAAAAAAACTGAGAAACTGTACTGTCAGGAGCAAATGTGAACTGGCATAAAACCGAATAGTGTCATGCATCTTCCTTTCTAAATTCTACTGTTTTGTTTGTTCAAGCTTGTATTTACACAGAAATCTCTTCTAGGTTAAAAGGATTTATTATGAGACCGAAATCGCTGTCTCACCAGTCACTAGAACTGGAAGTGTTCCTGTTACACTGCTTACTGGATTTGAAGTATTGTGATGTAGTAATAGGAAGAATGAATTTTCTTAGACATAGAAACTGTAACATATGAAAGAATGAAAATAATATTCTTTAGATCATAGTAGGCTCATAAAGCTCTGCTAACCCTAAGAGGGGTCAACAGCATATGCTTAGGTAAGAATGCAAGGAATGAGCAGCATTTAGTGATGCTTTTTCCTACTGTTTTGGTATGGAGGAGTAAGAATTTCTCACAGTGTCGAAGATATAGTTGTCTGTGCAGTGACCCATGATACATTTTGTCTTCCAGTACTTTCAAACTAATGTTTTGTTTTTCTTACAATGTTATCAAGTTATTTCTTGGAATTACCTCATGGCCTTATTCCTGAGTGGCAACTTCCATCTCAGAGCCCAGCATCATAAACATGCAAGTACGATTTTCCTCCTCTGTATCATTTTAGATTTACCTGTACTGAAATTAATCTGTCATTTTCTCTCTCATTCACTTAGTGATAAGACTCTTCTGCATTTCTTCAGTCAGTTGGCATCTCCATTACCTTGCACAGCTTGGTATTGTTAACAAACATTAACAAACCTTATGCATATTATCTATATATAGATATGGTGAACAGTGTGGCCCCAAGCAGAGCTTCATAGTGACCTCTCACAACATGAAAACTGAGTAAATATTCTTACCCTTTGTTTCTTAGCCATGTGAGGACCTTTCCTCTTGTCCATTTTAGTTTACTTCTTTAAGAGCTTCTCACAATAAGCCCTGCCAGATGCGTTTTGGTAATGAAAATAGATTATATCAAATGCATCTTCTTTGTCCACACATTTATTAAAAGTCTTGTCAGAGAATTCCAGCAGATTTGTGATGCTTGATCTCTGTGAAAGCTGTGTTGATCTTTTGCATGTTGTACCTGTTAATTCTATTCCTCAGGAGAGTTGCTACCAATTCCCCCAGCGTAGATGTTATTTGTTTATAGTTCCTCAAATCTCTTTTGAAAGTCTTTGTAAAACTGTTGCCACTTTTCTGGTCATGAGGCAGTTTTCAGGGATTTAGTGGTTTGGCTTTTTTAACCTTGAGAGTATCTTTAGAAATCATGATTTTCTACCACCTTATAATGTCCAGTTGTTACCACTCTTTCTTTTATTCACTTCATAGCTATTTCTATTGACACCTTGAATTGAGACAGACCTTTCATGTGCTTACCATAAAAAAATGTTCTGATGGGTACCAGCATATCTTCTTCCCCTCTCCCCCTCTGCCCAGCAAATGTAGTTACAAAATACACTTAGTTTTTCTGCTATAGCTTCATCTTTTTCTGAGCCCTTCTACTGTAGCTTCATCATCTATTGTCTGTGCAGGGTCTCTGATATATTTCTTGCTCTTACTGTGTTTGAAAATTTATAATGTTTTTATTTCTCACCATATTTCTGTTTGTTATTTGGCTGCTTCTCTCTATTTACCTGAACTCTGACAAAATATTGCAGCCATCATCACAAGAACTGTTGTTTGCAGAAATGTCTGGATATGATTCTTTTCTTGTTTACAACAGGTCAGGCTAAGAACAACACTTCTAGAGTTAATCAGTGATCTTTATAAAGGAAAACAAGAGTTACAAATGTTGAATTTTCCAAAGCATTTATATGACCTCTAGATCCAAGAATCCCACATCTGTTGGTCTACCAACCCCAGGATGTGGTCCTACCCCAGTCTCTAATAAAGAAATAATGATAGGTAAAATTTCAGCCTAATGCCCTTTTTTTCCACATTCAGAGCATAACAAATGTCTGACACATGTTCAAGGCTACAGTACAAGACTTGGATCTCTAAGACTTTGCACCGGGATGTTTGCTTGCCCCCCTGGCCCCCGAAGCCAAGTATGGGGACCACACACCCTTTGGCAAAGAAACTATGATCCAAATACTCACTTGTATCAACCAGAGTCCAATCAATTGTGTTGTTCTAGACACACAGTTTTACAAAAAACTCTTCTTCAGCGTTTGAGTGTCATGTTTTTCTCTAAGGTCATCCAGATGAATTCCAAAATATGGGGTACAAAATTATCAGGAGCATTTGAAATTTTAGGCTTGTAATTCTTGCTTACAGCTAGAGGAGTACTGGAAGGAAGAATGTTCCTGAAAACAACATGAACATATTCTGATACATCACGTAATGTACTTAGTGAAACATCTTCCTATTGTTCAGACAATATTGGCATTTCAGGCTTTCCCTTTTTACGGCCCATCCATGAACATGATACTGAACTGTTTAATCTAGTTTGAAAGGCTGAGGCAACCATTCTTTGCTTATAAGCTCTCACTGCCAGCCCATCAGCTGAACAGAGTATGTTAAATTTAAAATATCAAACCAGAAAGATTTGAGGAAACTTTTTGTTCTCTATCTTACCTTTTAGACATCTGGCACTGTTCCATCTCTTCTGGATCACAGATGAAATAATTTAAATGAGGAAAATGTGAGAATATAATATACACTGTGTGGTTATAAACAGAATCCAGAAATAAAATCTATGAAACTTAGACTCTATCACTTGCAAAATTTACAATTGGTGAGGCAAAACGAGCAAAATTGTACCTCTTCTGCAAAGAGTAAAAGCAGATTGCTTTTGAGCAGACTTGTTTCCCATATCATCTCATATTAGTGACAGTGAGCTCTGACGTTTGAACTACAGTGAAGGAAATAAAAAGAAACCCTCTCCCCCTTCCAATTTTTTAAACTAATTTGGGAAAAATTTCTGCCTCTACACTATAGAAAGAAAGTGGGTATGAGAGATAAGTAGAGGATGCCTGACATATGGCTTTATTAAAATGTAATATCATAATATCAATTTGTATGAACAGTAATTGTCACACATAATTGTAATAATGCAGTATCTGCTTATAAGATTTGTTGCCTTTGATTAAAATCTTCAGAATTAGATGCCTATGAAAGATGCAGGTGATATATGTAATCTCAGCCCCAAAAAGGTGCATCTTTGCTGCTTTGCATGAGTGTTTTGGAGATACATTATCTCAGCTGCATACCTAGGAGTCTGGCTTTGTTCCTTCTTTGACTATTCTTCACCAAAACACAATGGAGACCTTTCCTGTTTTCTTTATTTAGATGACAAATACAGGAATATCTCTTTCTCTGAAGAAATCTGATTGTGACTTTGGGCTGTGTAGCTTGCTGGAGACTTCTCTTTATGCAGCAGAAGTACCGTTACATTTTTGCACTATCCAGAAGAACTGTTAAATCAGAAGTACACAGAACAGTTGGGATGCTGTTCATGATGGGTGAGTAGGCTCCCACTATGAAAAAGAAAGGTCCCGTTACTAGTGTAGCTCCACACAGGAGCCTTGTTTAGAAATGCTGGAGAGTTAGCTACAGAGCCACAGTGTCTCAGTAATTTTGGCAAAGAGGGAAGGGCTACAACTTTCCTTTCTCTGAGAGTCATATAATACAGAATAGTCAAAACTTCTCTGAGATGAGCAACAGCTGAGAAACTTAAAACAAGGGTCATCTTAAATGCTCACAGGATATGAAGAAATACTTTGTGGGAATGAGAACTGTTAGGTTACAGAACTGCTGAAAGGAAGCAGGAGGAACACTGAGACCTGCAACATTGACAATTGGCAGGCAAAATTAAAAGTTACTGAAACTGTAAATAAAAAAATGTAAATACAATCATGTAGTTACAAGGAGGCAGACTTCATTGCCCTCTTAGTGTTCTTCCTCTCTGATTTCAGTGATCCTGTTAAGCTATTACTCATCCTGTTATTCATGACCTCAAGATTCTTTCAGAAACTGAAAACAGGTCACGTCAAGACAGAGGATGAGGAGAAATTGATGGCAATATGAGGACAAGATTTTTTTAAAGTGGGTAAAGCTTGATCCAGTCTCATTCAGCTGTTAGCAGATGGCAATGCAGTCCCATTCTTGGCAAATTATTTTAGCAGGCTCTCTGAGCAAATGCATACAGGGGCGGAAGTTATGATGCAGTTCTAAAGTAGAAAAATAACTCATAACTCAAGCTTTATATATTTTAAGCTATTATGAGCAGCTGTGAAAACACATATTTATTTTGACTATTTGACTTAGCTTCAAAATTTGTAATTGGAATGAGAAATCACAGGGCGTTCCCTTTCTATTTCTTTTTTTAAAGATTTGTGTAAAGGGCTTCTTTACACCTGTAGATTCCAGAGATGTAAGTAATGCAATAAAAGTCTGATCCAAATCTCACTGAAATTGTCAAGTGGCTTTCCGTGGGCTTTACGGAGCTTTCTGGTGGACCTTTTCTAGCTTTGGGTTAAGTCAGAAGCTTTACTATTTTTACATCTACATGAAAAACTGCCTATTTTGAGGGTCTTGTTTAGAAGCTGGGGCAAGACTTATCTCACTTTCAAGCCCTGACGTGCCTAAGAAGGTTGCACATCTACAACTTTGCAGAATTGCAACTCTGTCTACCAGAGCTTAAACTGAAGCAGAAATGACAGCATGAAGGACCTAATCTCTGTCCTGAAATGGGTTTTAGGAAGATGCTGGGCTCTTGGATGTGCTACTCTGAGCAGGCACCAAAACACAGGGTGCCAAGAGAACTTGGGGTCCCACCCATCCAACTGGGGAGTTTTAGCAGTGATAGACTAGAGCCTTCTGACTCGGTTCTTGGATTTGGAGACATAAACCTCCTCCAAGATCCCCATGTGAACATCTCTTCATCTTGCCATTTTTGTATTTCCCTCATATAGCCTACCATCTGCTTCACCCCATTTGTTTAGCAACTGAATGAAAGAGTTGTTTTAAAATCCGAAGTGTGATCGTAGAGTCGTTCATGACCAGGTATAACAGGAATAGATCATTCTTAACTCATTTGAGAGTTTGTTTAAATTTTGAGAGTACCTTTCCAGAAAGTACAGGAACCTGCAAAATCAGATCATCAGAATAAATTCATACCATAAAACTCAAGGAGCCATAGATTAAAATGTAATGCTGAGCAGTTCCATGTAACTGACTTCATCACCTATGAATGAGAAAAGGAAAGTTGTCTTCTGCCACAATTTCCTGGGACATTACAGAGAGATCTATGGAGTGAAAGCCAATAGATGGGTCTGATTGGAAACACTTGCTGTTGCTGGAGTGATTGGCCCTTCTAATGATATGGGGTTTCCCATTGAATGCTCAACAACTGTAGGCTTCACTTGTTTTTTCTGGTTCCTGTTATGGGTAGGAACACTTTTCTTTTACAAAGAGAGAAACACACTCTGTGGTATCCATGACTATGAGATGCTAATCTCTGTAATTATAAACCACTGTGAATCACTATGTACATTTTGCCACTCAATAGGAGAGAGTTGCTTAGCTATGGCTGCTGAGATGAAATCTTCTGCATGCAGTGACTCTAAGGGACTCTGAGGAGGGTTGATTATATCCACACTGTGCTTACTTTAAGCTCATTAAGTTACAGTTAAAATGATATCTGTGAATCTTATTGAAAAATAAAATTGCTTTTAAGGTTGCTATGGGCTGTTCGGAAATAATCCAGTTTTACGTTGTAAGATATAGTATCTTGTATGAAGAAATGTTTTAAAACCACTGGAAATTAGTGTGATAACACATAGTGCTATTCTTTTCTTCAGTAGTAATGAGATAGCTTCATATACATCAAAAGGACTGTTTTTTGTGTTTATGTTAAATTGTGAAGGTCAGCTAATCCACTCTGTTACATCAGTTCTATTTCAGAAGATGTGTAGAATGAGAGAGTAACCTTTTAATGAAGAAGTTCTTTCTCCAGAACTATTTGCGTTGTGCTGAATCCCCTCCTGGTCTGATAATGCCTAAACTGAAGATTCAAATTCAAGTTTTCCTTGAGGCTTCATAGAGGTGTTTGATAGATCAGAATTATCTTGTATCTTCTTAGGAATAAGATAGGTATGAAAAATGGGCAAAGTTTTAAGCGGGAAAAGAAAGTACCTGTCTTTAGTAAAACAGTGGGGTACTTGTCTGTTATTTTCTTTAAAACTCTTTCATTGAGTTTACAGACTAGACACAAAATGAATTGAATAAAGGTTGACGATGCTTTCTGAATTCTGAAATATTCTGTCTTTCAGTCATAATTTAGGTCACAATTTTAGAAACCTTGATTTCAGAGGATAGGGTGCTAGGGGACCAGATTACAGTTCCTGTCTACACATTTCCCATGTAGAGTTCCCACTTGCTTTGATAGAGGGGTGAGACAGGAACCAAAGGGGTCTTCTTCTGCAGAGAACTGCCTTCATGTAGGATGGTCCCACTACTGAGGAGGGGTGGAGATTGTCTCTACCATGAATTTTCCTTTGGTCTGATCTTAAAGGCAGTTGCCTGCAATGTGAGATCTGTAAATTCAAGGTGAGGGGAGCTTATACATCAGTCTCCTTGTTCTTCAGTAGTGCTCTAATTTCTTTGTTTTTTCAAAAAAACCCCCACAATCTCTTGATTTGCTGTCTTCTTTTCCTTGTCACTCCCTCCCTTCATTGTTCTCCATTGTCTCCCCATCAGCATCTGTCCCCGAATGAGGGACTTTAAATTGTGAGTGGCAGCTGGCACCCATGCAGATGTCTGTCGATATGCCTGGCCTTTTGTATGACTGACTCCCGCTCTCTTCTTGTTTGGTATTTGGAAAAGCCAAGTTATGCAGAGTGGTGCCTAGGTTTCTTACAAAATCAATGGCAAAACGAAATGCCTCACTTCACTGCCTATAATTCCTCTTAGAATATGTCTTGACCTCTCCATTTACTGAATAGGAAGCCTTATCCTGTGGTGGCAACTTCTTGGGAGTTTGAAGACTAACTTATTAAAAACCCCAACTTTTATATGAGTAGAGGTGCTAGTGTGAGTAGCTGGTAATATAGGGACTTAATGGAATGTCCACTGTTGCAGATCGGAGGACCTGCATAATCCTGTACCTGAATGTGGCTGCTTTGGGAGTTACACGTCACACTCTTTCACTCTGAAAGACATTTACTTGTATTGCATTTTATGTAACTTAGATGACAACAACTTTTTAGAGAAATATATTGATTCAAAAAATTTCAGCTTGTAAAAATTTCATGTGCAAGAATTTCTAGGCTCTTAGGATTTAATTTTTGATATTGACACTTGCTGTTTCACATTGAAGAGTTTTTAATTGTTCTCCTATATCAGTCCTATATCATTTTTACAAATTGAATTCAGCTAATAATTAATTTTCTCCATCTGTACATTGTTTATAGTCAAATGGACAAAATTCTGTATTTTCAGTACTTTAAATTTAGCTTTATGACGTTCCATGATGAATTCTAATATTTTTTCTAGTGGATTGTTTTTTAAATAAAAAAATATGATTAAATTTGCCATTTAATAATTAAATTGAAAAAGTTACTTCATGTTCCACAATTACTGTCAGCACTGTTGTTCTTATCAAAGTAGCTTCTTATCAAAGTAGCTTCAGTAATAGGAAACATTTTAATTTTTCAAATGTAATCCTTGAGAGTAGTTTCTCTTGAAGTTTGAGCATACTTGGCACATTTTTTTCATGATCTTGAAATAGTTTAGTGTTCTGAGATCAAGTTTAAAATTAACAAAACATATGAAGCCCGTGGGCTACTGTTGATAACACAGTTATGGATAATTCTGGCCAATGGAGGCTAGCCATACTGTTACCTCTTCCAAAGTCTGAATAAACACTTGCATATGACTAAGTTGTCCCATACTTTTATTCATCAACATCACTGAATACTATGAACTCCTTTTTCCAGAAGTGTCTTGAACTGGTTATTTTTAAGGAACATATAATAGAATCATAGAATGGTTTGGGTTGGAAGGGACCTTAAAGATCGTCTAGTTCCAACCCCCCTGCCATGGGCAGGGACACCTTCCACTAGACCAGGTTGCTCAAAGCCCCATCCAACCTGGCCTTCAACACTTTTAGGTAGGGGGCATCCACAACTCTGGGCAACCCGTTCCAGTATCTCACCACTCTCACAGTAAGGCATTTCTTCCTAATATCTAATCTAAATCTACCCTCCTTCAATTTAAAACTGTTACCCCTCATCAGATCACTACTGATAAAGAGTCCCTCCCCATCATTCCTGTAGGCCCCCTTTAAGCCCTGAAAAGCTGCTATAAGGTCTCTCTGGAGCCTTCTCTTCTCTAGACTGAACAACCCCAACTCTCTCAGCCTGTCCTCATAGGGGAGGTGCTCCAGCCCCCAGTTATCTTTGTGGCCCTCCTGTGGACTTGCTACAGTAAGTCTATGTTCTTATGCTGGGGACCCCAAAGCTGGACACAGTACTTCAGGTGGGGTCTCAGAACAGCAGAGTGGAGGGGGAGAATCCCCTCCCTTCACTTGCTAGTTAAGCTTTTCTTGATGCAGCCCAGGACATAGATGGCTTTCTGGGCTGCGGCTGCACATTCCTGGCTTGTAGTCAGTTTTTCATCCACCAATATTCACCCCCACGTCCTTCTCTGCAGGGCTGCTTTTAATCCAGTCATCATCCGGCCTGTATTTGTGCTTGGGATTGTGACCCGTGTGCAGGACCTTGCATTTGTCTTTTCTGAGCTTCACAAGGTTCATATAGGCCCACCTCTCAAGCCCGTCCAGGTCCCTCTGAATGGCATCCCATCCCTCCAGCATGTCAACTGCACCACACATTTTGGTGTCGTTGGCAAACTTGTTGAGGATGCACTGTCCATGTCACTGACAAAGATGTTAAACAGCGCCAGTCCCAACACTGACCCCTGAGGAACGACACTCAGTGCTCTCCACTTGGACATCGAGTCATTGACTGCAACTCTGAGTGTGACCATCAAGACAATTCCTTATACACTAAGCGGTCCATCCATCAAATCCACCTCTGTCCAAGTTAGAGACAAGGATGTCATGCAGGACAGTGCTTGCAAAACAATTCCCTTTGTATTTTCTTCACAATTTTCACTTATTTGTTATTTTTTATAAATCTCGGTCTTAAGTGTTTTGTTTTCTCTGATCTGCTTTGTGTGTGTCAATGAAATGTCACATGAATGCCCAGTTAATTTTTCATAAGGGAAAGAGTCCACAAGTATCTCAGACTTTGTTCACTATTTATTAGGAAGTGTGTGGGTTCTGATGTAACAAAATCAATTTCAGACATTAAGTTCACAAGCATACTTGATTTTGTTGTTTGTGGAGTTTGGTTACTCTTTTAATACAATCCAATATGGATAATTAACTGTAATTGTCAATATTGTCTCAGAACTCTTTAACCTGAACAGAGTGAAAAGTATTTCTCTTTGCTCAAAATAGCTTTCAGTAGATTTGTAAAATTGTATCTGAGTGGTCTGAGTGGGCTCATTCTATTTTTTTCTGTATCCTGCTGCATATTTTGATGCATTCAATACTTTAAAACATAAATCTTCAAGAATGACATAGCAGAAGACAGTATTTTTTTTTTATTCAGTCCTTGTCAGATAGGAGCTTTCCATACTGAGCAACAGAACATGCCAGCTAATAATTTATTAAATAGTAAAGTCGAGTTTAGTCCTTGTTGCTGTGCATCCCATTTAACATGGATTAGGAACTTTGGAGAGAATTACAAGTTAATTAAAAAAATAAACTCATACTTCTTCTCAAAATATGGTAATATCACATTACTTCAGTCAAACATGTTATTTCCTAAGCATGCTGCTCAAGTAATAATTTTTCTTTCTTCTACTTTAAAAACCATTTTTTTGTGACGCCTTTCAAAATGACATTTAACAATAAACATTCTACAAAATCTTTTATTTTTAATAATCCTTTGCTCTTTCATTCGATCCCTATGTGCTTGCATATCTACCATTTTTGAAAACATCTACTGGCACTTGGTTTTACTTTTTTACCTCTAGGCTTCACCATTATGAAGCCAAACAACTTATAACACTTCATAATTTTTAATCATTCTTTTAGACACTTTTAACTGCATCAATCAATCTACTCTTCCAGAATCTAAATAATGATATCAATTGAATGAGAGAGTCGATCAGCTTGCTTCTGAAATGAGATGCAAGTGAGGCTCGGCACTAACTCCCACACAGAAGTAGCCTCTGGGTTCTGCCATTCCACCAGCATCTTCATTCCTTCTCTTCAAAAAGTTTGCACGTAGGGAAGCTTTGTATGGCTGTGTTATGAAATAAATCCTTTTATAATAAGAAGTGCTGTAGACATTATTACTGGTGCCCACCCAAATCTTTCTCGGTGCCAGTGGTGCTGGTGTTTAATTACTTCTGGCCTAGATATCTGCTGAAGAGGGTGAGAGTCCTTGGGCTTTTGTAACACTGAAGTGAGGTGTCTCAGGGAGGTGTACAGAAGCTGTCCTTTTTCTCTTCAGTTTCTTCCACTTCTATCTGTCTCATATTCTTTACAGCCCATTTGGTTCTTGTTTACCATTTAATTTCTGGTGTTGTTCATTCCATCTTTTGAACACTTCTCATCTCTATGCCACTTTAGATGTCATGCCAGGTCTATAGTACTGTTGCACAACCATCTTTACCTCTCTCAAAATAAACTCACCAAATCATTTAGATAAAACATTTCTAACGACTATTGTATTTTTTATTCTTTTGATCTTTACAAAACTAAGGTCTTCAAGAAGGTATAAAGAGATAAATCAGAATGCAAATATATACAGATTGAGCAAATGACAGTTCTTGGAATTAAATATATGGTACTGAGCTTACAAATAATTATCCTACAAGTTCTTTGGACATTACATTGATGTAATTCTAGCTAAATTCTCCTTCTTTAAATAGTGGATGATATAAATATAACTAACCAGCATTAGGGATTCCTCAGAGCTGATGTCAGCAAAGGACTTTCAGTAATTTCAGAGGGGAGATATTTGTAAGCTGAAAAAAACCATTTTTCTTATGTTTATTATTAGGATTAAGATAAATAGACTTAATATCCGAAAGCCTTTTATAAAATGTAGTTGCACAGTATTAAGACAAAACTGAAGAGAACTTCTCTGAAGTAACAGAAACTCCAAATGCATTTTTGTCCAAAGACAAATTTGACTCTGATACCTAAAGTACAACTGCCTTGGACTATTTTCTATGACAACAGAAGAACATTTTTTATTCTTACACTTTAAAGTACACAGATGGCTTGTGTCAATGCATTCACCTTTCTTGCTTAACAGAGAAGAGAACAGATGATAGAAGTTAAATTAGAAATGTAAGGGTTCTAAGTAAGAAACTGCTAGAGAGAGATCTGTTAATTTTTCTCACCTCCAAGTCTGCAGTAGCCTCCATGTAAAAAATGTGGAGGCCTGTGGTCTGCAGGATCACAAGGGGTGGCTGCTGGAGTGGCTGGAGGCTATGAAAAGGCAATCTGGAATGCACAGACTTCAAAGAGACCTTCAAAGAGGAAGAAGAGGATAGTCATCAAAAGTGCAGTAACAGAAATGGAAAAAAAAAAAGGCAACAATACAAAGCACAGGACTGTGTAGTTAGGAAGTAATAGAAAAGCATCTTCTGTAGTAATGTAGGAATTCATCACTAAGAAAGACCTGACCAGGAAAAAAGAGCCAAATTACTAAAAGCTGGATGCAATTAGCAGCAATCACGGGACCAGTATGAGCAAAAACTCTGTTACAGCCGTGAAATATACAAATATGTTCCCATGATGAACAAGGCAAGATGTTTCCATTGGATATAATCTCATCAATAAGTGCTCCCCTGGAGTGTTGTTCTCTGCTTTGGCTGTAAATGCTCAAGGAAGAGTTAACTGCAGAGGAGTAGATATAGGGAAGGGTTGTTTCATGATAAAGAGAATGGAGAGGGTCTTTGAGAGAAATAAAAAGTACTTGGTGTCTTCTAGTGAACTGAAGTTAGCAAGTGGACATTATTGGCCTCTACAATTTAACAGGAGGTGGCAGAAAGGAGAAGACAGAAGGAAATGAAAGAGTGACATAAATGCTGGAGAAGAAACATGATTATTTAAACAGTATTGACAATTTTGGCACAAGACCTAGTCTTGCCTTGAAAACTCTCAGTCACACAGACAAAATATTATTTTGCTGGAAATAGGGTCTTTAAGGCAGTAATTCAGCTTTGTGGTAATTGCAGAGTAGATGCCACAGGAAAGCAGGAAAGAATGGGCACCAGGAGCCCTCAGGGGAGGTGCTGGGGTCCTGGGCTGGGTCAGGGGGAGGCCAGGAAAGTGGAGGGCTGGACAGATCTTGTTGGGTTGTGGGAGGTAGGGCTAAAAAAAGTATTAGGGGAAGCTTTTGGTAAGATAATAGGCCAGTGTCTCTATAGGGGGTTAAGTTGTGCAAGTGGGAAGGCTAATCATAGCTTGACGGGAACTCTGGATGTGGGTAAGGTGATGGAAGACACCAATTTCTGTGTGCTGTGGAAGGATTTGTATGTAGATGGGGCATTTTTCACTGTTTTCCCCCTGTACTCTTCAGGAGAAAGGAAAACCTTAGCTCACCTCACTTCCAAGGTTCAACAGACCCTCCATTATCTCTTCAGCTGCCTACCTACTCCCTATCCCGCTGCAAGAATACTTTAAGGGGGAAATGAGAAGAAAATTTTTTGCCATCATGTAAAGGAGGCTCTGGAACAAGAACAGTGGAAACACAATGCCTAACAAATTTAAAGGTGAAACTTGTTCACTTCATGAAGGTCTTTATAGAACATTTACTGCAGAGCAAGGCAAGACCCAGTGACCCTGGACATTTTTTCTAGTCCTGTATTTCAATGGAAAAAATACTCTTAAGTTCTTGTCTTCTGTTCCCCTGAATAAATGTTTTATGCTCAAAGAAACAAGACTATGAAAGCACTGCTAACGTCTACATACATCAATGGTTTCCACAGAAAAATTGCAAGGCATGGACAGCCAAAGGGGTGCCCTGGAAATTAAAGTGCTTTTCTGAGAATATCTGACTCTGTGACCCTCTCTTCTATCTTGCTTTACTTCAGATCTGACTTATAGCGTACTGGACCCCTTCTCTATAAGTTTAAGCAGGACTAGAGGAGCAAAACTGAATAAAGTGATGCTACCTAGAGCCAGGTTTTCTGTTCATACCATAGCAAGGATTGAAGGTCCAGCATTCACCAAATCACATCTGCTTTTCACCAAATCACTCCAAAATATCACTATGATTTTATTCCCTTTCAGATGAAGAGATATTGAAAAAACCCCTTTAAATTAAAATCTCTGTAGTTTTCATTACACAAAAACTACAAAGTGCTGAGAATGCAGAGTGATTCTGTCCATGAAGGTAAATATTAACAGCATGACACTGAACAACAACTATCAGTCAAGTCTGTCATCTTTATCTGCATCATTAAAGAAAATGTTTTTTTGTCAGAATGAAGACTTTGGCTGAGTGATCACGATTAAAGCTTTTGACATTCATTCTGATGAATAGCTACCCTGAATTTTCAAGAGACAGCTCTTTTCTCCTGTCAGACATAATTCTTCCAGAAACAACAAATATGCTTTGAGTATATATTGTGGAGGGAGGTCAGCTGTGATGCGAAATAGCAAACTGCTAACACTGGACTTGCCTTCACTCTGTGATGCCAAAAATAGAGGTTTATCATCTGCAACCTTCAGAGAGGACTTTTAGAAAGAGTCTTTCAGGTTGTTTTCGTAAGGAGGCCTTCTCCTATTCCCCAGTAAGATCTCTCACCCCATTTGAAGTACCTGCTCAGGTGTAGATTAAACATCTTTTAAGAAAGAAGAGGAAAAGCCACGATGGGTGTTGAAGCATTCAGTGCTTCCTAAGCCAGAAAGCTTTCCACAAGGCAATTGGTGTTGGCAAGGAGTGCAGCCTCCACCCCAAAGCTATTCCTTGCACAGTTAAACAAGCTTGTTGGACTCTTTTCCAGGCAGCATATAAGGTTTCACTTGGAAAAGATAAAATCAGTATCAATCCATCAAGACTATGACCAATCCATAGTGGATTTTGTGGCAGGGAGATGGTCTGGGTGGTTACAGTGCAGTACCCCAAGTCACAAAACTTGCACAGCTGAGGTCAACAGAATTGTTTTATTTTTCTTTTTTAAAATGAAGAGGAAGGATAAAGGTCATGCAGAAATCCCAGCTCTTCCTTCTTGTTTATGAATGCAATCAATAGATCTGCTTTAAATTAAGGAACCAGTCCATCCTTTCTGCTGTGAAGGATTAATGTTAACATTAATGAGGCCAAGTTTCTCTTTGGAAGAGAAAGTCTATCCCAGATCAACAACTGAGATGTGAATCAAACCCATGAGTACTTTGAACTCCAGTGGCATTCTTTACCTTTTTTTCTTTGAACGCTGGAAAAAACAATCTGATTATGTGCTACACATCAAGGAACACATATTCAGATACAAACAGAGATGTTGTGTGGCCAGTATGGGACTGGTTTTCAAAAGGGTAGAGCATCCATAGCACAGATTCAGGTCAATGTGAAACAGTAATGCCCAACACCTCTGAAGAAACGAAGGCCAGGTTATTTTAAACTGAGCTTCTCTCTACATGAATGAAGTTCATGAAAATTAGTGGTTACTTTGAAAATGTGTGTGCCAGTGATTTTCCTAAGTACACATTCAACCTAATAAAGTATTTGAAATGCCAGAAGCAATTGAGTCAGTCTATCATTGTAGCAGTTCTTTCTCCCTTGTCTTTATTTTTTCTCTGCCTCTCATGGGCACAATTTTTAATCATTGCCCATGAGAAAAATACAAGCATGAGGGCAGTGCCATGAAGGATTTTTGCTTTCAAGTATCTCCCCTTATTAAGGGACATACTGAGTAGTTGTTTAAGCATACAGGTCAGCATAGACATGCATAAACTCACATGACAACTGCTAGCCCTGCATAGGACTTTTCTGCTAAACAGTAGAGATTAAATTTATATTGCTAAAGGAAAAATTACAGCATACAACACAAGCAGCATCCAGCATCAAGGAGAGATACATGAAGATTAGCCTTTGAAAGAGAAAGCCAACCACCTTCTGTTTTCTTACATTGCAAAGAGCACAGCAAGAGGATGGAGGTAGCTGCTCCTCTGTCCTGCAAGAAGTGTTTGGATTAAGTGGGAATGAGTAAACAAACCTGAGAGAGCAGCTTGTGCTGTATGACAGGGCCCACTATTTTCTGTGAGTAGACACTAGGAGCAAAAAGATACCTGTTTGTTTGTGTAGCTGCAGAAGTGCTAAAATACAGCCATGAAAACATCCTTTACCTTTCTGGACAGCAAAGACTATTGCAAAGCACTTCCTATTATGTGTCACCAGATCTTCTCATAAACCTTGCTCTCAATCGGTGCTCTTAGCTGTGATCATGAGAAATTAGTGTGGAGCACTACAGGATTCACAGCTGCCGGCCAGTAATATATCCTGATTTTTCATATTCTGGGAACTCATCTGCACCTGAAATTCAGACCTGGGGACAGCTGTCTGCAAGACATGTATGCATGTGTCTGCACCAAGACAGCAAAGTCTTGGTGCAGACACAACTTGCAGTACCACTATACAAGTCATTCAAGTCCACGTGTGGACCATGCTTCCCCGAAAGAGCTGCATCAGCAAAGCTACACCAGCGGCAGATGCGCCTCCAGACAAGAGGTGGGTTACAGGCATGCGTGACCTCCATCCGTAGAGCTGCCAGCTTTCAAAAGCTGGCTTTTGTGCTGGCTGGGACATCTGCAGCGTGTGTTTCCTGCACATCGCACATTAATGCTCCATCAGACAGCATTGGCTTCTTTCATCTCAGCAAACGTGGGTATGTGTGGTTATGACGAAGCAGTCTACGTGGCAAGGCTTGTGTCATGTGCCCCCCCCCCCCCTCCCCGCTCCCTGCTGATTCCCTGATCCCCGATGAACCGTACCCCCATCTCAGCTGGCAGCCTTCGAGGTGCTGGGTGCCCTGCTTTCTGGGGCCGCGGCCGCCCTCACATAATTCTGCGTAGGCATCTTCATCTGGCACAGTGTGCTGGGAAGCTCATTTTGCATTAACTTGCACCATGCTCCCTCAATCAGCAGCGTGTAAGACAAAGAAACATATGGGCCTTTATCGTTCTCATTACTGTAATGATGATTACCCAGGGAAAAAGGGAAGATAGTTAAGAGTGAAATCTAAATGACAAGATTCTTATATTAACATGCCATTCTAATCAAGTAATCTGGTTTAAGTAATTACATTATGATTACTCAGAAGGTATTCATTTAAAGATCCAGAAATCTAAATTTATGTAAGGCCAAAGCCCTGTAGCATCTGTGTTATTACTGCAATGCATATGTCATTGCCTGGATTAGATATGGGAAGACTTTTTCTAGAACATTTGCTTTGCAGTGAAAGTAGGTTTCTTTACCATGTATAAATTACTTAAATCAAGCCCTTCTTCTAAATTAAGAATTTTTATTTCTTCTTTGGAGACTTTATAGACAGGTGCATTCAAATGTCTGTGGAAAATTTCTCTAATTTCTTTTGTGCTAAAAGGAAGACAGGAACAACTTCTATATAAATGTGCAATAGTTAATGATAATCAATATTTTGCATAATGTATCTGTATCTATGTAAATCATAAAGATTAGCAAAGGAATTTTCCTTTTATGTTTGAATGATATGTAACATTGCACAATAGCTGAATAAATCTAATTTGCTGTTGCTCTGCTATTTCTGAAATACCTATTTACTAGCAGTTTGTCATACATTTCTAATGACAGCCGTAGTAAATTTAGACTGTTTTGTTTTGTTACTATCTTATCTGATTAAGCATACGGCAAAGAACAGAACCCACAGTTAGCAGACACAAAATGCAGTTCTGGGCTCACAGCTGCATAATTATTTTCATTTATTGCTGCAAAAATGCATGTGTGGTTCATCTGGTTTTACTAGTTTATGTTAGATGGATTATTTGAAAAGTCATTTCACTTTAATTTTGCTCTCTTTCACCTGAAACCTTGTTCTCAAGTATGTCCAGCCAGCTTGAATTGCTGAGACCTTCAGGGCAGCCCTCATTCCCAGCAAAATATCTTTCAATAAGTGTTTGGTATTATATAAGGTCAGACCATGGGTTTATGCTAAGCATACACGAATCTTTTCCCTCACTTGTATGCAGAGGCTCTTCCCTAGCTGTTGTCCTTCTGACTGTGATCCTCTGTAGTGTCTGCCTCCAGAAATACTTGCATCTATTTGCCTTTTTAATCTTCAATTCTTTGCTGCTCTTTTTTTACTTCCCTCAGACTCTGCTATTTTTCCCTGTAGTTGTGTATTTACTTCTGCAAAGCCTTTTGGACATAATTTACATGTAAAATATTACATAAAATAAGACCATATTGCATGAATCTTGGACTTACTCTGCATCCACAGCTGGTAGTAATAGAAAAACTGAAACATTATCAAGTTGATTGTGATACTGCTTGAATAAAGAGCTGTGATTTCATATAGACTCTTTTTTTTTTTTTTTTTTTTTTTTTTTTTTTAATAGAAAGCTCTAACATGTCTTTCTGTGCAATTTCATTAAAAAAGCACATGCTTCAGTTTTGTTTGGCAGGAAACAATGGGCACTAACAACCCAGTGACCAGCATTTGGCAAGTACTCCATCCAGAACACGTATTTGCTGGGTAAACAAGCTATATGGAGTTAGGAAACTGGTGATTTGATGGTGCAAAGACTGTGAATATCTTCTCATGTAGAAAGCATGTGGTGCCTTTCTCATAAACCCTACAGGTAGAGTATGTGTCATTCTTTAATACTGCTATGGGGAAAATTGCAAAATGGAAAAAATACTAATAAGCTTTTCCAGACGGCAGTATAAAAACATTATTGCTTCTGCTACCATGTCTGCTATTTATTATATCTCCCATTACCCAAGCATGGCTTAACTCTATCATAAGTTTCCCTCAGTTCAGTTCTGTTGGAAATGCCTAGGACAGAAATATGGAGAAGGTCTTCTGCTGAAGATAGCTTAAGAGTATACTTAATTTTCGCAATTTCGTATTAAAATTCTATGGTGTTTTGAGGCAGTTTATCTGGTTCTGAGTTTTGCAACTAATTTTTTTAGTTTGATTCTAATTTCTGTGTTTGCTATTCCTACAGTTTTGACATCAACTATATAGAAGTGAAGGAAAGGGAAGGGAAGGCCACAAAACATCAAGACATGGAGACACTTTTAAAGTAATGGTTTAACTAAAATGTTAGACTTAAGTCTTTTGTTGGTGTGACAACAGGTGATTCCATTGTATATGCTGTGAGCCAGCAGTGTGTAAATACTCTGGAGGAAGGTTTCTCAGTGCTCAGACAGGGGAAGGTCAGGAACTGTAAAGGAAAAGGCACTTTCTCTGGACAGTCACACTGAAAACCATTGCAGAAGGAGGACTGATGCCCAGTAGGTGCCCAGTGAGGGGTTCAAGGGGAAGCAGAGCCCCCCGGGCAGTCCGTAGGCTGGATCCAGCCTGCAGGAGGATTCATCCCCATTTCCAGAAGCCTGCAGCCTCCTGCCAGCTTTCTCAGGAGCCCCTCAGCCACGTCTTCTCTGGTACCTGGCTCTATATTCACCACATGACGTGCAACAGATTTATAAGGTCAGTAGCCTAGGAGACTGGATACAATTTTCTGTTGTTGACTCTTCTGCTAAGTGGACCCTTCCTCCAGAAGAAATGGTTGTGGAGGCTCTGACAAATCAAAGACTAGTGCCGTGACGTTCCCCAGGAGGGATGAAGCTGTTGCCCACACTACACAGAATGAACCAAAGCACGCTGGCTGAAATGAATAGGATCACTAAGGAAGGATTTCTGGCCAGCAAATAGGCATTTGCCTGTAGGTGTTGAAGTCCTACAAACTATGAGATCAATGGTTGAAGACTGCAATGACTATACACCTGTTTTGGAGTATCTCTCTTATAAACTAGTAGAAATAATACCCTGAACAAGGTTTGTATATTTTTCTCCTGTCTGGTATAAATGAATACATCATTACAAAAACTGCCTGGAATTCTTTTCCCCAGATTTATGGGGATTTATTCTCCCAAGGACGTGTTGATGTTATATGTATTTGGCATTAATGATTTTGAATTGAGTCATTACTGAGTCTGAGAGTTGGCTCATCTGCATATTGCTGGCTTGCTGGCTCTTAAACTTAATGGATTGCTGGGTTGGATTTTGAGAGTGTTTCGGAGAGAACAGCTTCTGGGAAATCTAATCCTTGATCTGTCCCAGGGAAGATGAATGTCTGCCATTTCTAAAACCCTCTTCCCTTAGTGTCTTGAAATCTGTGTGTTCCTATGCCAGTCAGTTGCCTCCTATTGTCTTCTGCTTGCAGCAGTCCCATAATCCCCAGAGGTAGCAATCAGGTGTAGTAATGGCATGTCTAGTACAAAAGGGGGTAGATTTTGATATCCAGCAATTTCGTAATTAAAGAGTTAAGGGTAAAAAGAAAGATAACTTTTATTTGCTGAGGGTGAAGGAAATTAAACTGAACGCTGTGTGGCATTTGTGTCCATACACATAAAGGAAGCTGGAAGCTGGATGACCCACCGCTGAGCCATCTGAATTAGTCATACTTCAGCTGAAATGGTAAAAAGCCTTAAAGAGACATTCTAAAGGTTGAAGATGAAAATGTCCCCCTTTATCCTACTTAGTAGAAGCACCTGGGTTAGAGAGGAAGATAAGTGAATCTGGCTGTGTCTGTCCAGACAATTTCCCTACTCACCCCTCAGAGATCCAGGCTACAAACTGCTTTGGGCTGGGACCCTGGTAATGTTGAGTAGACTCTTTGCCATTTTCTTAGCTTGTTTGCTTAGAAAAATTAAGACAGATTAAATAGCTTTTCTTTCCCACATTATGGATCCTGTCTGACTAAAATGCTGAAGGACTTTCTATTAACCTGCATGTAAATTGTCATAAAAACCTAGCACTTTAGAGAAACAACAAAAAAAGCAACCTTGAGAGTCTGTTTAGTTAATCATTTCTCCCTCAGCCAGGATTAATTTGAATCTGTGTAATTCATGATTCGTAATTGTCCAACTTTTTCTTAAAAGATTTGATTCTAGAGACCCCACAGTTTTCTCAGCTGTCCTCTTCCAATGCTTCACTATGTCCCTAAGTATGAAGTTTCTTCCAGACTGCTCTTTTCTGGATTCCTGGTGATGACTTCATGTACAGCGCCCAAACCTGGACATGGTGCTCCACTCAAAGTTTCACCAAAACTCTTGATATATTGCAAGTTACACTTGTGACTTGCAAGTTACCCCTTACTTAGACTTGCTAGTAGGTTTTTTATCCTTTCTATAGCAACACGATTTCTTTCATTCAACTGTACCTTGACCTCAGATGGTGGTGCTATCCACCTCCCTGTTTTTCTCCTTGTATTTATGCAGTTCATTTTTGTAGGTAGACAACTTGTTCATCTTGAGATGCAGTCTAATTTTTCCAGCTTTTTTTTGAGCTCTTCACTGTCATTTTGAATCCTAATCTTGTTCTCAAACACATGTGCAGTCTCTCCTAGTTCTGTGTGATCCTGCAGATTTAATAGGCATATTGTCTCCTAGATATCCAAATGGTTACTAAAATACCAAATGGAGTCAAATAACTGAAACAACCATGCAGAAAACCACTTCAGATGTTCTCAGGATCAAGAAGAAAACATTCATAGCTATGTTCTGGGAATCTTTATGCAACAACATTCATGTAGACCATGTTCTCTTGGTTACTTATGGGAATGTCATGAGAGACTGTAAAAGGCTTTCTAGAAGTCAAGACAGAAGGATACTAGTTATTTCTTCCTTACCAACAACGCCTGTTACATTATGGTAGAAGGAAGTTAAAAACATAATTATAATATTAACAAAATTATTTTTTACTTGTTTTGATGTGTGAAGCTTAATATAATATTTGAACCAGCTCAGTAAGAAGCTACAAGGGCTTTTGCAGAAATCAGTAACAACAGGTTTCAAGGAAAAAAAATGTAAATAATCATAGTCTTCCTTTAAAGGGACAATTTGTTGTTGATTATTCTTTCTTAAAATCCTACATGATATTCAGTGAAAGTTGTGCCCTTACCAATTAATTGATTTAATATTTCTGTGGCCTCAGATGGTTTAGGAGTTGAGTATAACCTTCATTTTTACTAAGAACACCAGGCATAGCAAGCAGACTCACTGTTGGAAGTGTTATGATGATGCCTGCAGAACTGGTTGTTGCCCCTAATGGAAGAAGCCAGACTGCCTTCCTCCGAAATACAGCATCAGAAGTCTTTCCTCTTCAGCTCAGATGTGTACCTCCCCTCAGCCTGTCTTTACATGGATGGGTACAGCAGTGAGGTTTATTTCAGAAGGCTTGGGAATTTTTTGAGGATGTGGTCCTGCTTTTGTAAATCCTCCTGCCTTTTTGATGAATGTCTTCTGTGCTCTTGAACAGCATAGCACTATCCATTCCTTGGATTCAGGCAGCTACCATTGCAGAAGAGTGGAGTGAAGGACAATGCATTGATTTTCTGGGCCAGATCAAGATAGTTAAATAAGGTTGTAGCTTCTGCTTTACCATGTACATGTGAGAGGCTCCTTCAGGGAGCTGGAAGTCCCATGGGCATTGCTTGGCATTCAGCTGCTCGTGTGTTCTGGTTGCTGTGCTCCATCAAGTGTTCAAGGGCTGTGAGTTGTGGCAGGCCTTCTGGGAGTGCTTTGCTTCCCCTGCTTTCCGTGAAGCTAGAGTAATTTACATGTTTGTTTGGAATATAATGTCCAGTGTTTGAAAAAATTACTCATTTATATGCTTTCTTTGCATTTCAGATTGAAAAGAACATTTCATCCCTCTGTGGGTTACTGATTTGTTAATACTCAGTCAAACACTGCAGCTATATTTAGCTGATTCTGTGAAGTGTTCAGCACATGATGCCTCCAACTGTCTAACCTCAAGAGATATTTGCAAAGCTGGGAAGTCCTGATAGTGGCATTGTGGCAGGCAGGTTGAAAAATCTTTATTGAATTGAAGATTAAGAAGTCCTTGTGAGGGGAATGATTTGAATCCAAATAACTCTATGAGTTTGGCCTGGGATCTAAAAGCCAGCTCTTCCTCTGTGGAAGAAATCTGAGAACATAGTAGAAATAAGATCCCCATTCATTTGATCACAAAGCCTATGAAAACCACTAAAGAGAATATGGAGGAAACACACTGAGCTGCCTGTCCAAACTGCTCTGTGTGTATTTTCATGGGATGCTTCTGTAAATGTCAGTGTAAGTGATGATCCTAAATTTCTACTTCTATAAAAGTTTCCTTCCTACTCTATGAGAATCAGAACTGATGTGGTCCCTAAGCAGATTAACCACTTTGCAATAAAGTATATACCAAGAGCTTCATCTGAGTTCCTGTTATCCTTGCAGAACACTGGGAGCTGGAACAGGATTTCCAAAGAAGACATGAAGGATATGTACTTTAGGATCTTTTCTGAGTTATAGATACATGTTACCTGGACCTTTATGGGAAATTTACTGATCTGCACTCTTCAAAAAGTGTTATGGGTAGGGAGAAACTTTTGTACAGATTATAGAGACAGATGACCAGTGTCTGCATCAATTTGCTATGCATAGTTTAATTTTGCATCAAAGAAGAGGCATTATCTGCAAGATAGAATGCATTTTGGCCCAATATTTGTAGCGTTAGCAAAATATTAAGAGGAGATACAAGAATGACAGACATGTAAACTAAAGGGCAGCAATGGCTGCACACTACAAAACTGCTGGCTGATGGAAGAGTCTGAGCTGTGGTCCACCGTGCCGTGTGGTGTACAGATGTACAAGGCTGTCCTACCACACTTCCTCCAGTGCTGGGGGTGGGAGGCTAGAAAGTCCATGCTTACCCCATTGCACTGTGTCCCACTCTGAGAGCGTGGGGGGCTCTATGGAGGATTTAATGGTCTCTGGTGTTGCCAGCTCTGCTTCATCACCCTGGCAGGCAGGGGCTGGAAATGATCTTCATGTGGACTGGGCTGTTCCAGCTCCTGAACTTCTAAAATACGTCTTGCCCAGCATGTTGGTTTTCTCAGACTCATCTGTTTTGCACCTTTGTAGCATAAATGAAATACTCTGCAAAATACCCATCATGTTACATAAAGTGGCCCAATTTATGGAAACAGAAATCATAGCACAAGGGAAAAGGCAGATGGCTATGCCTTGGGTAAATTAATACTCATCTGTGCTTAAAATGGATTAAATACATTTTCTGTTATCACATCTACCTTGATTGCTGAAGTAATACAGAATATTGATTCTATTTAGTTAGAATAACTTATCTGACTACTTTTTTTGTATTATAAAGCGACCTCATCAGGTGTTAGATGAAACCAGATGCTAGAGCCCATACCATAGTTAAGGGTCAGTGTCAGAAAATGGAGAACCAGGGCAAGGAGACAGGTTGGGCATCCCAACAGAAACATGCAAGACCAGCACTTTCTGCGCAGCTTTCCATGCCTGTGCCTCTGCCTCCTTCCCCACGTCTGACACAGGGTGAATCCATGCATTGGGGAGTTGCCAGTGGAAAAGGGCAGTATGGTGACTCCTCATGACACACCCGTGTGATATTAATAGCAGGAAAAGGGAGGTGAGGTAAAAGATGAGGAGGAAAAAACACAATCATCTTCTGTACTAGTCTGTCTCATCTGCTGCAAAAGGTGTAAACTAACACACTGCTGTGAACCTGCTGTTAAATTGGCTGGGTTTGCCCTCTGTGCCTTCACAAGATATTGGGAAGTTACTTATGCTGTCTCTGCCAGTGAGCTGATGTATTTGTTCTGGTAAAAGCTTTTTTAAAAGAATTATAATTAGAATACATAAAACACTGATACATGTTAATCCCAAAGGAATGAATTTAAAGACAATGTTATTGTGTTAGAGCCAAGTACTTTGATTGAACTGGTATACTCAGTTCTTCAAAGAGAGTCACTCTGAGTACAGCTTTGTTTGCAGGAAGGCTGGTGTTCTGCCATGGTCTTGGGTAGAGGGAGGGTCAGTCACAAGCATAAAAAGATTTATCTGTTTCTATAATCCTTCTTCCTTGTTTAGCTGTTGAGGTCATTGCAGATGGATGACTGTGCTGTGGTCCTCAACAGAAAGAAATCCTTCTGAGACAGGGTAATCAGAAATAGAAAAAAGGTGAGAATAATAGAAAATATAAGTAATTACAAGGAATAATACATGATGCAACTTTTTACAGAGGTTTAATTTCCCACTGACGTTAAATCAACTATTTCTTTTGCTTTCTGCCATATAAATTTTTTGTAGCAGACAAAACTTTCAGAAGTAATTGAAATTAAGAAGTTTGGAAAGCTCAAAAACTGGAAAGCAGTCTGCTGTTGACTTGCTTTCCGATGTCCACATGGCTGCCTAAAAAGCAGCAGCAGCTGGACAGACAGTTTGTGAAACACAGAAACAAAAAAAGTAGGGCTTGCCTTTGGAGGAGTGGAAACAAGGTCCCCCAATGGACTTCAGAATTGCAACCACCAAGCGTATTTCTTTTTGATGTGCTTAATGGCACATTCTTTCAGTGTGCTCCATGAACTGGTCAAGAATTGGCAAGCGATAAAATGTCATTTGGTGGTTTAACAGAGAGACTGCCAAAACATATGACTGTTAATGCAAGGCAACCCTTGAGATAGATATCTAAGTGGCTGTCCATGCTGCTTGGGGAGGACGCGAACATTTCTTCCTCATCAAATTTGACTTTTCAGAATAAGCTGCTGGCGTGGTCCTCACTGAAGCCTCACTCAAACTATGATGGCAACACTCTGCAGGATGATTTCTGCCTCCTTCCAGATGCTTTATTAGAATTACCTGGGACAAGGAAACTGCCCGAGCACCGGCTGTCACTGCTACTGTCCTGCCAGCCTCGCAAAGTGCTGATCTGTACCATGGCAACAGAAATGTCTCTACTGCCTTCAACATTTTCATATTCTTGCTGTGCTTTCTTTTGATTTTCTGACACATGCTGTCACTTACTACTAATAAAGCTGTCAATGGTATCAACAACTGATGTTTTAATATGTGATCAAGAAGCCTGACAAAAGCAAAAAGGATGCCAGATTTCTAGTGACAGGTTAATTTATTCAAAGTACACTGAAAATTATTTCCATTCCTGTTATATGCAGATGATGCCCAGCAAGGCCAGTGCCTGCAAGATGGGATGCAGGCTGCAGAGGGATTCAGCATGCAGGAATTCTGTTAAGTAAATGTTTTAGCTACAAGACAATTTAATAGCTAAAAGCTGTTTGCTAAATATCCTGAGGCAGAGCCTGTAGGAATAAGTTGGAATTACTATTTATTTGAATAGGCTATGAATCAAATTTTCAATTCCTGATCCATATTCCTACATGGTCTCAGCAAATAGATAAGCTGTTTCAGAAGAGCCCAGCTCAGTGGCGGGCTTTCCCAGATGCTGGATTCCACTTTGTGCTGAAGCATACAACACTGCTTGTCTTAAAGGGTATTTTTCAGAACTGCTACAAGCAGATCTGTTAGTAAGCAATCCCCACAAAATAGTTCATTGGAGACAATTATTTTGCTTCAGCACATTAGAATTCTAGCTGCAATTTTTGTCGGGTTCTTCTTTTTTTTTTTTTAAAAAAGTTATCAGTGATTTTAAGTCTGCCTTTTGTGTTCAGCAAACACATACAGCACCTAGTTTACAGAGGGGAGAGTTCATCATTTTCCAAAAGGGAGACAGTGTCAGATATCTCTAAAATGAGTCATTAAAATCCACCAGTCATTTAAAATATCTAGAAAAGCATGATTATGAGATGCCACAGTTTGAAAACATTTTATGTATCACTTGAAGATTAACAGTGGATTTTTCCTGACACTGGATTGCAATCATCAGGAAAACAAAGTAGTTGTCTGTAATTTGTGGAGGAAGACCAGAGTAGCCCTCATTGATATTTTAACATAGCTCTGCTGTGTTTTCTTTGTCACCAAGGAGGGCAAACACAGTGGACAGAGTGGACAGCAATGTTTTTTAACTAAAACGAATATTACATTTGAAAACAAAATATTACATTTTGAAACATAGTAAATTTTTTTAGAGCCAAGAGGGTAGAAGAGAGCAAGAACAATATGGAAAATGAGGGGATCCACAAACAAATTGGATGAGTAAAAAAAAAGTTATTAATCTTTATGCTTCAATGCATAGGCCAGTGACAGGGCATAAGAAGACTGAGTATTTCATCATTCCATTTTCTCTGAAGCATCAGGTAATTAATTAAATTGGACTGATTTGTTCCACTGTGTCACTCTCTATGCTCATGTGACAGATAAAGACTGTGTATAGCAAATCATGCATTTAAAAATCAACTTGATGATTTAAAATAAATTGTCTTCACCTTTTAGTCTCTTCTACCCGCTTGTGACTCTCTGAATACCATCCTGAACAATGTCAAGCGCTTCCTGGGGTTTTCTCCATGACCTAGTCCTTCCAAGATACGTTTTGCTGTCGTGGCTAAGGTCAGCTGCAGGATATGCCGTGCCTCAGGAGTGCGGCTGCACTGGTGAATCTCGCTTCAGCTCTGCTCACCCTGACCTTTCTTTTTGCTGTATGTGACCCAGGCAGAGTGACTGCTTGTTTCTGACTCCTCGTCGTGCCTTCTGACATTCAGAGGACCATGGGTAGGGTATGCAGCAGCAGAGCCCAGGCTGTGCTGTCTGAGCCTGTACGTTTCTCAGTACGCTCTTCCCATCTACCCACTGTACTGCTACACATGTCCTAGAAAAATCCTACCAAATCCCAGCTGACATTGTTTTGCATGCCTGCTGGCAGGGACATGATTATTTTTGTTCCGTTTGCAAGAGTGAACAATTCTGCCTTGGATTATGTTGTTTTCTGAGGATATTCACAGTCAAATTCTCTTTTCACTTTTAAGTATTTGGTGGGATGAAAGGTGAGTTAAATCATTCGTACGAGAAGATGCAGGTCCATGCCCTTGTCTCCTCTTGTACCAGAAGAAATACTCCAGCTGGTAATACACCTTCTCCTGGAGGCCTGACATCAGTTTAGTTCTCTCAGCATACTATTTCTGATTTAGAGGACCACTATTCCTCCTGGTCCAACAAACAATTTGTTTCCTAAAACCTGTAACTTCTGACTGGTCACAATGTGGTATTACAAGCTGACAGCTTCTCCTCTGCAACTGTTCTTCTTCGACTGTCAAAAACTCACCGTGTGCAGTCCACAGGACTGTAGCAATGTTTTTTTCCATGAAAAAAAGAGTTACAGAGAAGTTTAAAAAAATCCCCAAACCACCAAAATCTCAGATTTTCAAAGGTGATCTATAAACATATAATGTAAATCTTCTTGAAATGTCTATAAAGGTCTAGGACCTCTAAAGGTCAAGGACTTTGACATCTGACTGATACTTTTGAAAACTGTACATCATGACTGTAAGGGAACAATACCAGACAGGTCTTTTGCTGTTAACAATACATTTTGCTTTGTGGTCAGCCACATTTTTGTTTTAAGTACTGATAGATGACAGTGCCTGAGCCAAAACAAGTCCTCTGAACAAATGTGAAGATGATCACCAAAGTCCCAGCATCAAATAAATACAGAAGGCAATAATATTGATCAGTTAAATAAGATGATAAAGAGTTTTAATCGGTAGATGCTGCAAACTTAATACCGGTATTGTGTTGCTCAAAGCACACATATTAAAACCTACTAAATTCAGTGATAATTCCCAAGGCCATAATATGACAGACAGAAGTATATCATGAAGTTGTGGTGATCTGTTTGGGTTCTCCTGGCAATATCCAAAGACTATGACAAGACAAGCCTTTCAGAAGAGATGGAGAGTAGCAGACAGAGGTGGCGCCTCTGAGAAATGCTATTTAATTTTTTTCTTCAAGATCAGGCTTCCGTGCCAGGTATGAGCAAACTGCTATTAAAAAATAGTAATCTCTAATTAGAGTAAGTTATTAAACTTCAATGAAAGATTATGCTTTATTTAACTGCTCCTATGAAGTTTATACTGTGTTCATTCAAGGTAATGTTCTTATCGTCTCCTTGATCTGGGAAAAGATATCTCCAAAGTAGCAGGATAGTTAATCTGAAAGAGAAGCAATCAAAGCATTTCTTTTAATTGCTTTAAATGGACATGAGAAAACAAAGACGTCTGTTCCTCCTCTTCCTTATTCTTTTAATCTGTCATTGTAAGGATTTTTGTACACTGTTTTCCAGCTGACACGAGACTGCAAATCCAGTTCATAATTATATTAATTGCTGGCAATCATTATGAGGAGAATACACCTCTGTATTGCACACATACTGTTGGGTTCATCTCCACTATCACCTAGGCATATGAAAAGTATGATACAGTTTAAGCTAGTTATCAAGGCTTTCTTATTACCTGTTCTGGAGAGAGGTGGGCATCTCCAAGGAGTGAATCATCCCATTGTAAGACAGGTCTTTGATTTTACCTGGTCTAATTTTTTCTTTAGTTTTCCACAAAAGGTAATAGCACTTCAGCAGATGTATCAGGTTGGTTGGGTCAGGAGAGCCCCTACTTCAAAACTCAGTTTCCTGGGTTCCTAAATCAGAGTTTGCTTTTGGAGCAGTGTGGATGAACTGTTGGGAATGTAAACGGATTTCTAGCTGGTTTCCACTGGAACAGAACTGAAATCCAGCCATCTTTGGGTTTTCATTTCAACAGACTGACAAAATCTGAAGAAAATTGTTCCACCAGGACTTTTTTAATTTGTAGCTTTAAAGATATGAATGAATTGGAATTTGGGAGATGAGGCTGGATTCGGGTTCCAGCTTTATGACTGTGAGACTGGACAAGTAATGTCACCTCTGTGTTTTGATCCTTCTGTTCTTTATCTGTGTTGTCCTCCCTTTGGTGACGTCCTCCACTGTGCTTGCATGAGGTATCATCATAGTAAAACCAGTAGTAACATACATTTATTAAGTCAATCTGCTGCTACATTGTATCATTTGTTATGCAGGCTGATAAATACTTCTCCATTTCACACTTTGTGAAGTATTTATTTAACATAAATTTCAGTGTAATTCAATACATTATTTCTTCATTAAAGAAAATCTTTTTACCCTATCAGCATCAATGTTGCCTGAATACTTAGTCTAAACTTGCTTTTCCTGCAGTAACATGCATTTGCATGAGCAACGTTGCAATACCTAGTGATTATTACGCATCCTCTATAAATTGAAAATATAGCCAAACCCTAAGGCACAGTAGGTGCTGGTGAGATAAGTGGAACTGCATCTATCTATTAACAGCAGGCAAAGAATTAACCTGGTGGCCAGCTGGCTGGAAAGCAACTTGGCAGGGAACCCAGATAGGAGTGGCTCTGAGCAACCTGCTGTAGGTCACCCTGCTTTGATCAGGGGCTTGGACTAGGTGATCTACAGACAACCCTTCCAACATCAGCTGTTCTGTGATTCGGTGGTTATTAGGATCTCATCCACTATAAATACAGTAGAAAAATGGCATATAAGCATTATTATATGGTTATTATGTTCACCTCTGGAAGTTTTACCTAAACCTAGGCAAAAGAATCCTAAAGTATCGGCCCACCTTTGCTTTAGTTCAATAACAGCCATAACAGAATACTTTTCAGAATAAGTTTTTATTTGGAGGTTTTTCTCCAGGCTAGAGCTCAATAACAACCTAAAATGGACAGGCAGAAGAAATGAAGCCTAATTATTTATTTGTAGTTAATATTGTCTGCTCCCATTAAGACTGTGAAGCTAATAAAAGCCCAATTACAGATGGAATTCCCCTACTACAGGAGAAGCCATTAGACATAACCTGTAACTGTAAGAACTGACACCAGTGTTAGCACAGTGCCTTGGAGGTAATAATTATTATGATTTTTTTTTCTTATATTTCACTTGCCTTGCACATGGTTATTTCACTAAAATAGGTTAATTCTGTCTTCTCACACATGGGTATCACTGCTTTCTCCCACTACTTCACACTGGAATAATTCCATTCCTAATATGGATTCACTCTTACTTTGCACTACCTATACAAAAGGAAAGACAGTCCCCCTTTCTGAATATCAAGCAATAGTCATGAAACTGTTATTCCTTTCAGCTTCAAGAGATATTTAATTTCTCTTCAGGAGTAAAAAAGTCTGTGCTTTGTTCCATATGTGCAGCTCTCACTGCAATGACGGAGCTTTCAGTCACATAACATTTAGCCCAAGGTGTATTCTGCCACCAGGAGATGACATGTCTTTTCATTTTCACAGTAACATGCAGCCTGTTGCAAGATGAAATACTTCTGAGAATTTTTCTGAATGAAGCAAGGATATATTTTGAATTCTATTCAACACAGGACATAGCATTCCTTTTATCCCATTTAGTCTCTCAAATAAAATTAAAGAATGAATAGGTTTTGCATAGCTTTGGGCACAAGGGTAAATTTCATGCAGTCTGACTGTCCTCCAACTCAGCTTTGTCCCTGGACCATTCCTGTGCACAAGCAGAAGTGATTTCTCTTCATGCCTCTATGAAAATCCTCCCTTCTAATATCATTACCTGTCTCATAGGTGAGGATGTGTCCTTTTGACACAGACTTTGTTCAAACCCCTTAATGTTCTATTTGTGTAAAAATGTATGTATGTATCTGCGTATATATTTTATACCTTCAAAACTGCAAGACAGACCCATAGTTCTGTTGCAAAGTAAAGGAGGGTAAAACTAATATTGCTAGTTATTTCTGTGGTCTGATCCAACCCATTTCTCTGTGGAAGTGTCTCTGCCCTCTCTAGAGCCCTGTGGACAGCAAAGACTGTGCAGATGCATGAAGCTGTCTGATGTATCTGTACCTTTGCTTGATGGACCTAATGGCAATGCAGCAAACCTGGCAAACAGGGTAGATAGATTATCAGTTGCTTAATCTTGCCTCCACTGAAGCCAGAACCAAAATTAATTTTTGATATGAATGATTTTTCCCTTATCTTTGTTTCTGCCTATGGACCCACATAGACTTTTCAGGTTTATCCAGGCAAATGCTCAGACATGAACGATGTATAAATTAAAGCCAGAAGGGGCCATCCTCTAGTCTGACCTTTTCATACCACAAGTCATAGGATTTTGCTGACTTCATGTATGTCTGATCTAGAGCAACATTTTTGGAAAAGCAATCAATCCCAATTTTCAATTATTCACAGAGAAGGACTCCACTGTAACCCCTAGGGAGCAATTCCGATGGGTAATTGCTCATGCATTTAACTTCAACTTCCATCTATTGGATCCTTATTATTTGTGTTTTTTCCAGCATAATGAAAAAGTAGAAGGAACTGTCAAAGAACCCCATTATGACATTTTCTGAGGTACTAAAAAATGATGATCAAGTCTCTCTAAAATGTCCTTGAAAAATTGAGAGATTATGCTTTTATCAGTTTGGCAGATTTTAGTCCACATAATACATGTTATGTTGATATTGTGTGGCTATATTTTGTTTAAAATGTCATGCAGTCTTAAGTCAACTTGCTTACATAAGTCTGCAGTTATTACATCAACACTAGTCTTTTCATCATCTGAATATATAAACCCAGTAAAAAATTTCTTTCAGCTGTTTCACCAAATCTGTTTTCTATAAATCCATATTGATATTCAAAGACTGCATTAATATCTGTCATTCTGTATTAACTGCCTGTATGTCACATGGATTCTTATTTTTCTGGGGATCAATGTCAAGCTAACAAGCTTGTAAGTGCACAGGTCACACTAGCTCAACACTGTTTCTCTGAATATCAAGACCTTTTAAAAAACCCTAGGCTTTTAATGTCTACATTTCTTAAGGACTGAATCAAAAACCTCAGTATGAATGATCCAGAAAACTCCTGGGCTGTCTCCTTCAAACTCTCACGTGCAGTTTAGGCAGATATGCTTAAATAAATGTTTAACTTTAGTAACTGCTGATTAACATTGTCACTTCTCGCTCTGTGGAAATGGAAGTATTTTGTCATCATTTGATACTGGTACATTTTTTACCCATAGAAGAAAGGAAACATTTATTGAACACTTTTGCCTACTTTTTGTAATTGTCCAGGACTAACATTTATATACAGTATAGGAATTTAATTATTTTTAAACTTTGTGTTATGCCTTATTCATAAATCTGAAGTTCATAGAAGTTTCTTTGTGGCTTTGCTTTCCTTTTTAAATTTCTAATTTTCTGTTTTTTACTGTGAATATGCTTATTTGCATTGCTACCGCTATCCCTGCTTTATTTTCTCTTTAAGTCAAGCTTATTTGCTAATCAGCTAGGCCTTATTTTTCACTAGGCCATTGGCCATTTGGGCACCTAGGGAAATGTTCTAAACTTCTCTCAATGGTCATTCATGTCTTTCTAATTAAACTAATTCTCATAACCAATTTAGTCCATAACGATCTTCGGCTTTGTGAAAGTAGTCCTTTCAAGATGCCAAGTTTAGTGGTCAAGGCATTTGGTATATGAACTGTAATCAACGCACAAGCACTTTTTCTGGAAGAACCACTTCAATTGGAGCAACCTTTTCTATAATCAGCTTTATTTTCTGTGTCAATATGAAACCTAATATAGATTTTTTTCCCCACATTTTCCATGAGTTGGCAAAGTGAGATAC
Organism: Tyto alba; assembly: GCF_018691265.1. Lineage (NCBI taxonomy): Eukaryota > Metazoa > Chordata > Aves > Strigiformes > Tytonidae > Tyto > Tyto alba. Next base: position 18,935,107 of record NW_024881282.1, on the reverse strand, counting down.
ACATTTTTAGAAATTTTAGGCATCACTTAGTACTGGCAGCATAAAAAATTGAGTGCATGTCACTCACATCAAAGGGACTACCAGAACAGTTTTATTCTCACTTTATGAATTATAATATTTTTAAAGGAGCTGCTGTGTAGCACATATGAGCTATTGTCCTCTCATATATGCTTTATATGGTAGAATATGAATTTCTAACTGAAAACTATTTGCTTCTGAGCCACCACAGCTACAAGGACAGGTAGTGTCACCTTTTGACACAAATTGACTTTTGAATTTACATGACCAAATGTAATCCTGACTCTGGATGTGTTTGCATCTCCTCTAGTTACCGCCATCTCGCCTCCTTTGTAGCCAGCAAACAAGTATAATCAGGCCACACTTTTTTCATCCTAAATATGAAGTGGGTGAGGGGAATCATGCCTTAAAAGCAGCTGTGTCTCTGCCCTCGGCCACCAAATGAGCTGAATTCATCAGAGACAGATTTCACTTACAGCATCATTCCCTGTTTGGAGAGCTTGGCCTATCCCACCAAACCATGGCAGGTTTTGGTTTATAATGCAGGTGTTTGCCATGGAAATACGCTGGTATAACTGAGCTGTACTAGGAGGGACTTTTTCTGCTTTAACTTTACCAAGATAGCTGAAGCACTAATTTCTGCACATGCACTGAAGATTTGGCAAGTTATACTTTGGCACATGATGAAGTTCAGACTTCTCCCAACACTGTAACTAACTACATCAGCATGGCCTGCTATTTACTGGAGCTTTAGTTACTGGAGCTTTAGTTACTAGTGTTTTAGGCTATATCTTCACTGCTAAATAAAATCAGCTTTTGCTTTAGGAGATGTTAATGAGCAAGAACAGTCTACCATCATATAGATGAGTCCTCAGGCCCTATCCTTCTTTCTAGGACAAGGACTAATTTTAACTAGAATTAATTAACTATCATCTGAAATTTCTGTGAAGGGAAGTCAATTTGGAGTTTTTATTGGCTAATCAGGTTGAGACAGAGAGTTAGCCTCTTCTAATTATCTTCCATGGTAAAGATAGTTGTTTCATTAGGAGAGGGTCCCTGTGTGCAGCTGGTTTGCAGAGCAGAGGGTTGGGTGGGATGTGTGCTTTCTCCACTAGAAAAAAGTGACAAGGAGGTGTCACTGTCATCAGGGAAAAACAAGGCTGTGGATATAAAGTGTCAGTAATCTGTATTACTGATACAGAATCCTCTCAGATTAACAGATAGGTGATCATTCATGTCCATGGGCTTTATAGTCAACAGTTGATGAGCATTCTAGGGCTTGCAAGGCCTCTAAAATCTGTATCTTGACTTTGTATTATTAAGAGGTTTTGAGTGAAATTCTCTTGTCTCTGTATCTGAGTAAATCTACTAAATCTACCCAGAGACACACAGTATGTTTTACATAATGCTCCCTTTGGTATGGTTAAAAACTGTGCTTGTTTCACATTCATTTCTTTCCTTCTGCTGAATTTTCTATCCAAAGGTACAAGGCTGTGATTTTCCTTCCAGAGTCACTCCAGACTTTCCTTTGCTCAAAGGGAATTTTCTTTTCCTAATCCTTTTGTGTGTGGTGCTTTTCAATGCATTGCATGGTTATCTGTAGTGTTCATGCTTCAGAGCACACAAATCTGGTGAAAAAGCCCTGCTGTTAATTGTTAAAAACAAAGTTACAGTTAATCTTAATATTTCAGCTTCCCATATCGGCTGTTACCAGACAATAAAATCCCTTTTGTTCCTTTCACCTACTCTGACAAAGCAGGCTTTCATGTAGCACCCAGAGCAGTAAATGGGTTAGACTTGCCTTCCAAAATCCACAGCCCTGTAGGTGGATTCTTTCTAAAGACTTTGATCTTTGTGGAGCAGCACTATGAGATGGTAGAGTTTGTGAGTTTGTTCCTTACAGACTATTTGAGATAACAAATAATACAAGGAGAGCTCAGGGCCTACAGCTGTACCAACTTTCCATATCCTGTTGAAATCAGTGGGGCTGCTGACTGGAGGTAAGTTTGCTTTCTTCGGCACACCATGGTGGCTTTGAATTGCTGAAGGGTTGCCTTCTTTGGACTAAATTTCTCTGTATCCCCTGCCATGCTCCTAGTCTCCATTTCTGTCTGGCTTCTCCTGATCTGGATCCCTGTGCTATGTTCCTCATTCCCTGCACTGTAATTGCTGCCTTATTTCTTTTTCATTCTCTCCATCTCCTTCTTGGCCCATAATTCAAATTTTCATGCTGGAGCCCTTGCTGAGATGCTCAGCCCCATACCGGCCTCTCCTGCCTTGTGCAAGGAGCCTGGCCCATAATGGAGCTGGGAGGGCCACGTTGTGTGACTGCGATGCAGAGATGGGGTATGAGGGGGTACGAGGCAGGACAGAAGCAAATGACACATCTAATGTGTGAGCATGTAACTCGGAAAATGGGACCTGGCACGTAAATGTTACACTCAGAACCTGTGTATGCCCTGAAGGGAAGTGTGGCACTGTGCAGTGCAGGAAAAGCCAAAGAGAGCAAAGCCTTCATCTCTCTGCTTACTTGTGTCTGTAAGTTGTACTGGTGGGGAATGACAGAGCTTGATGCACAGAAATTAGTAATTGGGATGTTCCTGAGAACAGAGTTACATGGTTAGTCCAGCCATTTTGTTGATAAAAGTTATTTTTCTACCTGCTTTCATGGCCAGTTTGGCAGCAACTCATTGTCTCAAGAAGCCCATGAAGATTGTATTGCAAATTTGCTTTGGATGAGTAATAACTTACTAATGTCTAGTTCTTATATAATTTTGTTTCTTCTTAGGTTGAAAGTGCTTTACAGAAATGGTCACTTAAATCCATTTACAGAGAGGAGGTCCAAGACACAGGGCAATAAAGTGACTTGTTGAGCCCCCAAGCTGTCCCAGAGGAAACCCACATCTGTGGGTGCCAGGCCAGCATCCTGCTTGCATCACTCTCCCTTGCAGTCCATCTTTATTTATCTGGCAGTCTCAGGAAACCTTTTTCACATTTTCTTGTACATTACCATAAATACAGGGCTTTATCTTACCTTTTATTTACTGTTGCCTGTGCTACTTTGGAGCCCAGTTAAAACAGAGTCGAAAGCAACTTCTTGTGGATTTCTAGATCTTTGACATCACCTCTCTGCCTTCCAAAACAGGGAACTGAAGGAAATGGCTTTAGTTGTCCTATTCTTAGTCGCTATTGAAAAATGTCAGGAACACCACTGAGCTGTCTATGATAACAGGCTTCTTACACCAGCCCACGCATGGAGAAATTTTCAGTGCTGTGATTTCTGTAAGAGTATAGTTGTTTAAGCAAATATCTCAGCTGGTCTGAAACTAACCTGGCCTGTGCAAAATGACATTTTACAAAGGTAATAGCTGCAGCTATATCTGTGGCAATACTTCAGCTGAAAGCCTTCACTTTCCTAGAATTCAAGGCTGATGCAGCTGGACAGATAAATTAATAACCTTTCATCATATGAACAAGGAATCTCTTCTTAATACAGGTGTATTTGTATTTTACCAGTACTTGGATTTTAAAAATTTGGCAGTATTTCATAAATATAACATTAACACTCATGCTATTACTACTGACATAGGCAAGGCATAGTAAGAAAAGCAATTATTTGTTTCTTTAATGAATTCACTTTTGGGGTGGAGCTCTCCTGTTATAACTAGTGCATCATGATAGGAAGTGAAAATAAGCAGATTGTAAGTTTAGTTAGGGAGGATCTGAGCTGGATAATTGCATTGATTTGAGCTTGAAATCAGCCAAACATTGCCTTGTCTTGCCTTCTTTGCTATGCTAGTCTATGCTGCGCTGTGCTGTGCTATGCTATGCTAATTTCTCAACAGCACAGCACCTTCTGGGACTGAATTCTTTGACATGACTAATATGTAATACGTGTTTTCTGTTTCTATCAGTTAAAGAAAATTTTCCAGGTGGCGGTTTAATTTTGAATGTCTAAAGAGATATCAATATGGGTGTGGCTCTTTTTGGAGGTGATGGGGTAAGAGAAATGTGCTCTGCCCTGGGAATAGCAGGCAGAGAGAGTGGGGACTGTCTTTAGTTTCAATGCAAGTGCACTTCAATGTTTAGTACTGTCTCCTGAGGAAGTTTGGAGGTTTTTTTCCCTGTACAGAAGAGTTTTTATTCTTACCTTAGTAAGTTTTGTGCTGCATACGTGAAGTGTCACCTGCAGACTTCATCTAGAAGCAGGTGCAGGCTGCAGCGTACCTTAGAGACCTGTCTGAGATCTTGATTTCAGATTTATTACTCAGAGGAAGCCTAGGAGAGTCAGTGTGGGAGAGTGAAGGTAGTTTGATTTGCTTCTTAGAGCTAGCGTGGCTGAGGATATCTCAGATATGAAGCTTGTGGGCTAACTGGAATCTTCCAAGTCCTGAAAGAGTCACATTCAATGTATTGTTTATTTAACACACCTCATTAACAATATTGCTAATATTGTTACTATTATATTGCAGTCCAACAAGGAGGTAACAAAGCTGTGGAAGCCAATGGCCAGACCATAGCTTGCAGGGAATGGAATCTTCTAACCAAACACAGAAAATGAAGTGATTTGGGACCTCTGATACTTTCTTGTTTCCAGGAAGTCAAGTTTTCATTTCTTGCAGAACAATATAATTGTATTGACTTTCTGGAAAATTGAGAGTGGATTATTTTTAGCTTTAACAAGGAATTTACTATTGATATGACATAGTTTTCACCAAAGAAACTGGAAAAATAGGAACTGGATGCAACAAAAAAAAAATAACAGTCATCCGTATATTTTATCATGAAAATACTTTATTTGCATCAAATAACTTTACTACTTGGATGAAGGTAAACAACTACTTAGAAGAAGTGTTAGTAGAAAGAATAAATCTAGAAGAGCAGCCATGCCATTCTTCTTGGTACAAGTGCTACCTTTGCAGTGCATGGTAGGACTGAAGAATTTGGCACAGACTTTGTGTATCTGGAAGAGCCTATGTGGGAAACATGCTGCAGAGAGCATGTTGGGTCAAGCAGCACACTTCAGCTCACTTTAAAGACTACATTTCCAGTTACTGCAGTGAGTTCAAACCTTGGAGCTGAAAATACTGCACATGCAGTACTCAGAATAGTTTCCTCTGAAAGATGAAAGGCAAGGTTTGGGAAATTTCTTGAATTAGCTTAAGTAGATTTGAAAGCTGAAATTTTGAAACTCAAAAGGGCTCTGCAGCAGTTAGATCAAATTCCATCTTCTTGATAAAACTCAGCATCTATTTTTCACTGAGAGAGACAGATAGTAGAAATAGAAATATTTTGATATGATGAATTAATCTATCAGATTGTCTTCTTGTCTGCAGCAGTTTTCTAACTGCTTTTGTCCAACCATATATTCAGTGCTACAAGAGAAAGATCTTCCATAAGTTTTTCTGACATGCTATTCCAGTGTATTGAGCTTTCCAATTAGTTAATACTTGCTAATATTCAGGCTTCATTTTTCTTTCCAAATCCATATAGTGATAATTCTAGCTTTATGACCTACAGCCCAAGCTTACTGAGAACTTTAGGGCTATTAATAGAGATGGTCAAAATGCCGAATTCTCATCCATGGGGCTTTTTCTCAGTGAGATACTTGTCTTTATTCTGAGACTGGAATTGCAGAAATTCTGAACAAACCTTACTATATATAACGTAAAATAAAATATTAAATTCATTTTACGTTGTTTTAAAACATCTTAATTTTTTGTCATGGTTTTCCCTTCATGTTTTAATGAAATGGTGCCATACTCTGAATGAGAAAAAAAGGCTAAGCACTGCATGCTATCAAGAGGTGCAACTGTTTTCAGTATTGATGTCTTGGAGCATTTTCCTCTATATTGAAAACATTTGATCCTAGCCCAGGATATGGTTCTAAATGAATGAGATTAAATTAATAAATTTGGTTTCTTAAGAATATTTTTTTTCTGGTAGCAGCCTGTCCCACAAGTTTTTGACGAGAACTTGTCACAACCAGAATTAGGATTCAGATCTCTCCACTAAGCAAAGAAAGAGTAACCTGACAGGCCAGAGAAATGTTATCCAGGTTTCTTCACTAGAAATTGTGAAGTTGAAGACACTTCAGAGCACTGTTTCCGTACATATTTTTCTATTTATAGCTCTGAATCTGTAGGTAATCATAGCAGAAAATTGAAGCTAGCTCTGATTCCTCTCTGACTTACACTGCTGTTAATAAGTAATAACTTCACTGAAATCAATGCAGTTACAAACAGAAGTGATTGGTGAAGTGACGTCTGGGTTCTGAAAGCCAGAATCTAAGTTAACTTACAAGGGTGCAATAATATCCTGAGCAATGAATTAGCAAAGAAGGTAGGCCACGGCTTAGGGTTACGATGGACACACAGGTCTGATACCTATTTTTGTGAAAGACTGCTAGGGATGCCGGAGGTATAAGAGTCAATTCCAGCTGAAATGAAAATTCTGTTACATTGAATTTCTATAATTTATGTATTAAAGACCGTGTATATAAATATATAATATCTTCTTCTCAGATATCTTCTGTTATGTTGAAAGCACATAGTTCATCACTTTTTACTAAATTCCAGTAGGTTAAACAATCTGCTAACATTGTCTCTAGAATGTCTGATTACAATAAAAACCTGTTTGGTCCAGATGGGTGACCAAAGGGAGAATCATTTTCAGTTCAGCATCTAACTTATTCATCAGCGTTTTATAATCCATGAGGAAATATGGGATGGGCAGAATGAATATTACGTATCTCACATCTTTGTGATCAGTGTAACAGCTCAGGAGCTGTATGATCTGTCTATGAAGTGAGAGAAACAGCACCAGCATTCAAGTACTGATACATGATTATTAAAGATTTTGAAAATTGCAAAGAAAATGATCAGTATCTGGAGACTTCACCACTGGCCTAATTACATTATTGTAGTTATGTTCACATTAAAGGGAGAAGGGAATATTCACAGTCATTCCTGTGAGAAGAGAACCAAATCTGCCTCCCACAGCAGTCAGTGACATTTTCATAACAGATGTCAGTAAGACCAGGATTGACACCCATAGTCATTTGTATGGAAAACATCTACCTGTGAGGCCAGACTGACGTAGTGTGTAATAAATTCCCTAAGTCCCCTTTTAATTAATGAGTCCAACATTCATATGGAGATAATTGCATGTAACACATTATTTGTATTCCATTAAATTAGACTGAGCCATTTTCATCTGAGAACAGGTTCCAAACATCTGCTTCTAGAAAGCATTATTATTGCTTGTTTGTACAGGACTAACCATGTGCCAGCTGTTTTACCAGCAGATAGGAGCCATGTCCTGGCTCCAAAAAGTTTGAAAACTAAATTGCAGGTTTGAGGACTAAGGGGGATTCAGGTGAATGAAAGGCAGCAGTGCCGTTGAGACAAAGAGTTTCCCTTGATCCCATTAGATCTCTGATTTTTGTACTCATAGTAAAAAATCTCATTCGTTGACCATATACTACCCCTACCCAGACTGAAGAATTCCAGGAGTATCCTTATCCAGATTTAGCTACTTGAAGGGGAATCTAAGCATGTTTGGTCTCCTCTAATCACTGGAGAGAGATAGGCACTTCCACAGGATGATCCATCCTATCCTGAAATAGGGGAAGAAGGACAAGTTCAGGCTCCTTTAGTCTTCTCTCTCTATTAAGCATAGCAAGATCCTAATGGCCAGCTTAGACTAGAGGCCTAACCTTCATATGGCTGAAGCTGAAGGAAACAAGTCCTACCCTGAAACCTCACCCTGTGAGCAACCCTCTTGCTCAGTCCAGTCGCTGCTGTGTGTGTTTGAAATGACTCCACTATGAATCAGAGGCTAGAAGACATCCTATTGGGAACGACTGGCAGATCCCATGTCCCAGCACACACCACTTGTACCATCGAGGCTCTGTTTAGTGGCTCCATGCATGCTCAGCACAGTGCTACCATGTTCAGAGGGGGAGGTCCTGGAGAGAAGTTTGGTTTGCGTTGTGCTTCCAGCAGTACGGATCGCTGGACCCTCCTATGCCTCTGTGGAGAGTCGCCTCTGATACATCTAGTGTGTGATCTTCTCTTCAAGCACGAATATATAGTGGAAGTGTGCCACTGGCACCCGTGTGGAGGAAGCCCAGATCTCTCTTCACCGCGACATATGGCAGAAAATATCACGCGGCGAGAACATTAGAATAAACACATTGGGGAGAAAACAGATATGAAAGAAACATGTGGGAGTACAGCCATACTCCAGCACGAAAGGATTTTGGATGGAACACAGAACAAACACCCAAATTAAAAACATATGGGATGCACAGCCTCAGAACACAGGTAGCCACCCCTGCAGGAGCTGAGCCTGAGGAAGGCTCTCACCAGAGCCAGGTGGACCTTATTGTTGTGTTGTGAATGGGAAATGAGATGTATAGTCCATCTATTTGGACTCAGGTGCTGATGGTGTGCATTTTTGTCAAGTTTGCAGATGACAACAGATTGGGAGACCTGTTGGTTTGCTGGCAGGTAGGGGTGTAATTCAGAGGGACCTAGGCAGGCTGGAGGAATGGTCCAACAGAAACTTAGTGAAATTCAACAAGAATGTGCTGTGCCAAATCCTGTCTTATGGATGGAAGAGCCCTGTGCAGCAACACAGGCTGGGACTGACTGCATGAGGATCAGCTCTGGGGGATTGGCCCTGGGGGTCCTGGTTGGCAGTGAGAAGGATGTGGTCCAGCAATGAGTCCTGGCAGCAATGATGGCCAATGGCAGCCTAGGCTGTATGAACAGTGGCAGAGCCAGAGTTTGAGGGGAGCCATTATCCTCCTCCACTCAGTACTTATAGACCACAATTGCCCACTCAAAGTAGGACAGACACCAATAAACCCGCTGTTCTTCAGGGGAGGCCCCTGAGATGGTGGAACACCTGCCCTATGAGGAGAGGCTGGGGGAGATGGGCTTGTTCAGCCTTGAGCAGAGATGTCTTGGGTGAGGAATGGACCTTAAAAAAGACCCCAGTGCCCATGGGGTGATCATTGAGGAGATGGCACAGGATGGAAGCATGTGTCCTCATGAGAACAGTCAGTCAGAGGCACAGGTTGCCTGGAAAGGTTGTGCAGTCTCTGTCCTTGAATGATTTCAAAATTCAACTGGTTGAAGCCCTGAGCAGCCTGATCTGACCTCAGAGCTGACTTCTGTGAGCAGGAGGTTGGAGCAGAGCCCAACCAGCTGGAGCTGTGATCATGCTCGGTCAGACTTGCTGGCCTTGAGTAACTGCTGAACACAGAGCCGTGGTCTGTCCCCCATGAGACACCAGTGCACTGCGTGCAGGCTGCCCACTCCGGCCCAGGATGGCTGTGTGTGTCTGAGACTCAGGAGGTTTGTGTGGGACATCAGGGGACTGAAGTCCATGTGCACTGCAGGTATCTTTCTATAAAGGACAGGTTCCCAACTGGAAGGTGACCTTGGTTGATCCAATTGAATTGTTGAGTATTTGAAGCAAAACTGAGTAAGACCAGTTAGGGGAAGCCTTTGTTCTGCCACCCCAGCTTTCTTCCTGAGGAGCTGCAGTGGCCTGTTGAGGTTCATTCCTGGGTAGCACCACAGTTGGCGAGAGGGAAATTATTATATGTAAATTTGCTAATCCTGTACTTCTAAATATGCTGACCACCAGACTAGGGAATCTCAGAGATGTGACATGACACAGATTAAGGGCGATCATGAAAATCTGCTATTAGCCCATCAGCACATCTCCTGCACTGGCTGTGGCTGTCTCTAGCTTGTTGTCTTCTGCAGATTATCATGAGACACACTGGGCAGTTCATTAACTGTATCATGCAACTTTCTACCAGGGCACCTTTCTGCTGAGAGGACAATTTCCCTCCTGTATCCTCAGCTTCTATATCCATGTCTGTAGGAAGCCCAAGGAAGGAGATGTGACCTTCAAGGATTATTGCTGTGCAAGGAATGCACACACTTTTTTGTGAAGTGTGAAAAGCCAGGAGAGCTTGAAGTTCCTTTTCAGGAACAGCTCAGTAATATTTTGCTGCATTTGATCCAAATACAAAAGACCATTTTTCTCACATTTTGACTGACATATACCTTGGCAGTTTTCTTGGAATCTTGCTAAAACACACGGCAAATATCAAACAGGTAACTGTGGGACAAGAGCAGTGGAGGACCAGCACATTGTTTTTCATTCTGGTTTTCTGCCAAGGACCAGTAAAGCTCCTGTCTGAAGTCATGGGGCTAATGGCAGAAGTAGCTGTTATGGCATTAGTGACATTAGTAGCAGAAAGCATTTCTGAGTTGGGCTCAAAACCAGCTGCAGTTCAGTGTAACATCCAGAGAGACCCTGCAGACCTAGCTGAGAAAGACCTTTAATTCCTGGGTCCATTTATTCCTTACGCTCTAACATGAATTCTAGATGTTGGGGTTTTTTCTGTAGGTGATATCTGGAGGTGGGTGTTTTCCTGGCTCATGTGAAGGGGGATCATTGCTGTTGTACCAAATAGCAGGACACATCAGGCATTCTTAATGGAGGAAAGAAAAGTTACATAGTTTACAGAAAAGAAATTCAGTTATTTCTGAACTCTTTATCCTGAAAACTTAAGGTGTAATGGAAATCAATACTGCTACTTCTGGTTAAGGCAAATCTCCCATTATGCTGGATGAGACTGTCCAATTATTTTTTGTATACCCTTCCACCATCAATTGTATTTTTTTCTACTAATAGATTATAATATCTTTGGCCCTTTTGTTTTGTTTCCTACAGAGCCCAGCCCAGCACATAACTAGTGCTCCAACATCCAAGGATGATCTGGTGATTACTATTTTTGCTGCTGTACCACAGAATATAATCTCATATCTGTGCACATGTTCTGTGCAGATTTGCACAACAAGGTCTACTCTTCCTGAGGCTTTTTTTTTTTTTTTTTTTCAAGGAACAGAGCTTCAGCATTTCCCCTGAAATGAAAATTTGACAAAATTTCTGTTCAGGGACTATTAAGATATTTTATTTCAATAGTATCACTTTGATTCATTTCGCTTTGCCTTTAATATTGCCATTCAATATTAAACACAGTACATCTTATTTAACATTACATGCTGTGTACTGTATAACCCATTATTAGTTTACTGTTTTATTGCAGTAAACAATCAAACTGAAATGAAACAAAACAACTCACTTGGAAGGAAAAAGTCTGGTCACAGTGGAGCATTTGCTTTTGTCTAACCAAAACCTGCAGCCATTTTTCTGTTGAAAGACTTCATGGGAATGTACATATTTAATTGAAATGCCCCACTTCCACATGCAGCTTTCAGCAGAAAACAATATAAAAGCAATCAAAAATATTTTGAGCTGTTCCTCATGAAATATTAGAGGATCTTGCTGACATGTACAGTAGCAGCCTAAGTTAAAAACCCAGGTGTTACCCACAACTGAAAAGGTCCAGCCTCATGCAGAACTGAAATAAGAGTCCACATACACTGTCCTAATAGTGATGGGTTTGTCTAATCCCATGATGGGAGATGGTCTTCTGAGTGAGGCAGTAAAACGCTGACAAAGCGCTATTCACAGTGACAAACAATGGGCTCACAGTCCTGATCAGTAGTTTCTGATCTAAAATCCATCTTTTTTTGTCTTTCTGTGTCCCAGAGGCAAACTTAAACTCTCCCTGGACTGTCACAAAAATTAAATAAGAAGAGATATTTTAAAAGAGTCCAGTCTAGACTTAAATATACTGTAAGGATAAGTGGAATAAAGACTGCTGGAGAAATCGAATTGGGCTCTTACCTGAAGGCAAAATGTGTTTGCCAGCTCAGGCTGGGGCTGAGATTTTCTCCCTGTGACACAGTTTTGCACAGCAGTCTGGGTGCATTTTGTGACATGTTTTTACTCCTTCTGATGCCAGAAGCAGGCAGCTGAACCAGATGAACCTCTGGGTGTTTTTGGTAGAGTAATGTCCATGTAATTTGAAAAACAATGCATTGTTTCTTTAAGTCTCCCTAGTAAATAAAATAATTTGCTGTTCATTATGTACTTCTGTATTTCATCGAAAGGGCATTTTTCACCAAAAGTATAAATGTACAAATGCTAACTACTCTGTCTTTGTGACTACTGCTGCTATAATAGATCTATGTTTAAGAGGTTGTTAAATTATTTTAATGTTTATTCATGCTTTCTATCAATCGCCTCTGGTCTGCGTTTCAGCCCATTCTTTTCTATGTTCAAGCTAATCCTAGATGACCTAATTTGCACACAAAACTTCAGTTATTATCTCTGTTTTGGTGACTCAAAATAGTCTTTCTATGGCCACATAAATTGAATTCTGTAACTTTGTAAATAATTGTTCACGGTGGAAGTTGTTTGGGAAAATTCTGAATCAGCGAAGCACCTCACATGTAGATGGCATTTCATCAGCTATTGCTGACCTTCTGCCCTCTGTGCAGGTTCTTGTAGCTGTTGGTCTGCTGAATTATTCTGTATTTCTGCTGCCACTCAGGTGTAGACTTAAATTTGAATTACTATGGTTCTTTCTCAATCCTCTTCACTTCTTATACCCTGTAATGGAGCACCAAGTCAGCCAAAGCTTTGAATTGAATTTGCATGGACATTTTCCATAAGGTAAGCACTGCATAAAAAACAACTAGGACTTACCAACTCAGATGACGGTCTGATCTCCCCATAGGCAGGTTTCCGTTATTTTTTTTTCTCTTATGCATTTCTCTGTTTTATTTTCAGTGTTTCTTACTTAACACTGCAAGTTTACCAGATGCTAAAAGCCTATCCCCCTCCTCTTCCTCCTCACCTTCCGCCTACAGCTGGGCTACATCCAGGCTATCTACAGCTGCTCTCTTACTTACCCGTGGAAAATGCATGGGACTCTGCTTACCTGCTCACAGGAAGATTTTCAGAGAGGGATCCATTGTGTGTCAAGCACAATAAAATACTATAAAGTTGCAATAAAAATTTGCAATGATTTAATCATACTGAATTTAAATAAAGCAGCTTATCCCACCTATTAGTTTTGGCACATTTATATTCTTGGAACCAGTTCCAGAGATCTTTGAAAATAACAAGATTTTTGATGGAATATAGGTTATGGTTTAAGTGTTGGCTTTCCAAATGACATTAAGAAGGTGCTAATTGTCAATCTTTTTCTTGTTTGAGTGGAACAGAAGAAACATGTCATTATCTTTGTCAGATCTGCTACTTACAAGTGTGCTCCCTGAAAATGTTTCTACACCACCACTAAGAAGCCTAGCAGCATTTACTAAGAACTTGCATGATGAAAGGTAGGAATAGATTTTGTGTTTTTCTGCTTTCCTTAGTAATTTTGGAACAAAGCTCTTCAGATTTCCATCTATACAACTTCTAGATGCCATAAAATTTATTATAAAAACAACTGATGCTGACACCTTTTTAATTCAGCTCTTAAAAGTAGAAAGGTTACATTTGCATGAAAGTACATTTGCATTTTCCTATTTACAGAACAAATATAACTATATCTGAAACAGAAATAAAAATGCCTTGTTGGTTATTAACATCTTCCGTATGTGATATGTGAGGCTATAATATATATGGAGTTGCTTTTAATGGGACTCTTACAATTAAAGCTCTGTGGAATGATTCAAAAACATGAAGGTGGGTATGTAGAAACATGGACTGAAGCATACTTAACAGCAGAGTAACATAAGAATAATCTTGGTTTTCCCATTTTTTAAAACACTATTTACCTTTCTGTCTGCAGGATTCCAGATCTGACCCTTAAATCTCATCAGTGAAGCTCTAGCATGGAATCCAGCTGATTAAACTTGGGTGACTGTTGCTGATTTAGGTGCCCCAGGGTATCCAAGAGAGTTGCATGGGGCTGGCAGATACTACAGAGGTCCTGTGAAAGACACTTGTCTTCTGGGATAGCTGCTGGAGATGGGATACTTCAGAGCAGCTCATGATGCTTTTCTGTAGGCAAGAGTCAAGGCCCTGGTCAATAGTCAGTGGAGTCCAGCTAACCATGTAGGTCCCTGTCTATTTTATGGTGAGCTGAATCTCTCTCTGGGCTCCTTGACTGACTTGATTATATTTCTACCAACAACAAACGGAGCAGAGATACCTAGTGCTCATGTAGACTTCTGAATTTAGCCATATTAGTCTGTGAGCTGAATCCTACCTGAAGAGTTCAAAACATAGCTGTGCCAGTACCGGTATACTGAAATTTCCATTGTCAGGTTTCATCAGCCAGCAATGGAAAGTTCTTCTTTGATGTATGATTTTATCCAGACCAACAGGTGAAAAACGTACCGTGGGTCTCTACTAACTGCTGTCAGTTCTTCATTTGTTCTTATCTGGGATACAGCTGCTGCTGTTTGCTCTTTATTCTGGGAATCCACAGTTAATTGTTTTTCTTCTTTCTCTCTTCCCCTGTTCCTCTCTCCAAACACAGAATTATAAAATCATTTAGGTTAGAAAAGACCCTGAAGATCATCAAGTCCAACTGTAAACCTAACACTGCCATGTCCCCCACTAAACCATGTCTCTAGGCGCCACATCTACATGTCCTTTAAATACCTCCAGGGATGATGACTCAACCACTTCCCTGGGAAGCCTCTTCCAATGCTTGACAACCCTTTCAGTGAAGAAATTTTTCCTAAGATCCAATCTAAACCTCCCCTGGCACAACTTGAGGCCATTTCCACTCGTCCTGTCGCTGCTTGGGAGAAGAGACTGACACTCACCTCGTTACAACCTCCTTTCAGGTAGTTGTTGACAACAATAAGGTCTCCCCTCAGCCTCCTTTTCTCCAGGCTAAACAACCCCAGTTCCCTTAGTTGCTTCTCATAGGACTTGCTCTCTGGACCCTTCACCAGCTTTGTTGCTCTTCGGATGTGCTCCAGCACCTCAATGTCTTTCTTGTAGTGAGGGGCCCAAAACTGAACACAGGATTTGAGGTGCAGCCTCACCAGTGCCAAGTACAGAGGGACAATCCCTTCCCTAATCCTGGTGGCCACACTATTTCTGATACAAGCCAGGATGCTATTGGCCTTCTCGGCCACCTGGGCACACTGCTGGCTCATATTCAGCCGGCTGTTGACCAACACCCCCAGGTCCTTTTCTGCTGGGCAGCTTTCCAGCCACTCTTCCCCAAGCCTGTAGCATTGCATGGGGTTGTTGTGACCCGAGTGCAGGACCTGGCATTGAGTCTTGTTGAATCTCATAGAGTTGGCCTCAGCCCATGGATCCAGCCTGTCCAGATCCCTCTGTAAAGCCTCAAGCAGGTCAACTCTCCCACCCAACCTGGTGTTCTTTGCAAACTTACTGAGGGTGCAGTTGTTTGCCTTGTCCAGATCATTGATAAAGATACTACACAGAACTGGCCCTAATACTGAGCCCTGGGGAACACCACTTGTGATACTTCCTTCTCTGTCTCTATTATTTCCTATCTCTATCATACGTATAAATGGATGGTATTTGTTTTAACTTGACACTATATGTTAATAATTATCAGGTGCTCATATTGCTTGTGGCTATTGTTTACCACCACTAACAGAGTGGCATCCAATGTTTTAAAGTACCATTGGGCTGTCAGGGGAAGACGCTGGTTGACAAAGAGCGGGTTTGCTAAAGAAAAGTGCATTGCAACATCTGACAGAGATCTGCAGAGACCACTAATCCACATCCATTTTACTATAAGCTTCTTATTTCAAAATACACACTGTTCAGAGGAACACTAGGACAGATGGAGAAGAAAGGCTAGAAAAGCCTGGGGTATTTACTGCAGTGCTGTAGACACAGCCTCCTACCTGGTGATATTGCTGTCGCACTAAAAGTATTTTTCAGCTTAATGTTTGTTAAACAAAAACAGAGGCTCTTTTATTTAGCAGCTCATTCTGTGGAGCTTTTTGTTCACAGGGTCTAAGGATGCTGTTTATGTCCTGGGCAGCATTTTCTCTGCCTTGCAGGAAATTGCTCTAATGTAAAAGGCTGGGTACAAGCTATTCCAGAGATGGTAATAGCTGTCGTGCTGGTTTACACGGCACAGCACCATCACTGTAATAGTCTTGAAAGCTTCTTAATACATAATGCTGACCAAACTCAAATGTGTTAGATCTCCCTGAATTATCATTACAGAACACTCTGCCATCAATAAGATGGTTGCAACAAGTGAGAATAGGATCAAAATACCATGCTCTGCACATTTATGAGCCATCATTTTTTTTTTCTTTTATACAAAATAATTCCCTTTGAATGTCATCTAGGCACATTAATATTGCAGATTTCATGCAGATTTATGAAGGCTTGATTAATTTCTATATAACTCAATTTCTTCTCAGCTGTTAATGTGAGGAAGGAATTGTGTTTGTGTACATAGTCTCTGCTCAGCATATGGTCCACAGCGAGCAGCAGATAACACCTCCAGCTGTTGTATCCTCCAGGAATGCTCCCACAGATTATTCCATCTCTTCAGAGTCTATTTTCCATAAAACTCACCCATAAAGGGGTGAAAAACCTGGCTGTTTGCAATGGACACAGCAGTAGTTAACAAGATTAAAAAAAAAAAAATCTCTGTAATGTATGTAACACACGAGTAGTTGCATGTCTGTACCCTTTGTTATGCTGGTGTGAATCTGGAGAAATTATGTTGACCTCAGTAGCATTTGTTTTAACCTTAATCCTGATTAGGGTTGACTGGAAGAATTTTTTATTTCGTGGATTTGGAACTTAAAAAAACCCAAGATCCTTAGTCTACTGTGAGCAGCAGGAATAGATTATTTTATTCCTCCCCTCCTTGTCCAGTGTAACCCAATTTTGACTTCTGTGAAAGGTGAGAGGATGGGTCAGTTTTCCAGTTTCTACCTCTTTTCTCAGTTTACAATAACTGCTACCAGTAACTAGGATGGCCGTTTCTCTGCTGCATACCTGTAGTAGCTGAAAAGCAATGTGAAGCCACGCACACTGTCTCATGTGTTACTGCTTGGTCATCACATCATAGCAAGTTGCATTTGCTACAGATCAGATTCAAAGTGGTGATTTGAAATTGTGTTTTCTTCCCCAGTATCATCCTTCCAAGATCTAGCACATGATGTTATGTGTCATTTATAGGTTCAGCAAAACAAGTTTGCCCTTCTTACTTATGATGTTTTTAATGGTCATCAGGGGTTGGGTAAATCTGCTGGCATCCCATGTTCTGCAGCTGCCTATTATGACTAAGTCAAGTTTGGTATGGCTCTTTCTGGCTCCCTTTGTGCATTACTTTGTTTAAATTGGAGAGTTATATTACTTCTTATTGGCATAAGTTTACATCTTCAGAACACCATACGTTGACTGAGACTAATCCAATTTATTCCTTGCTGACAGGAATATGGGAGGGACTGTCACTTGCTAGTCTCAGTATGAAATGTGATTTCATGCTGACTCTCCCCAAAAATGCAAAGCCAAGCAAGAGTGTTACAGAATGGAGATACTGTAAAGATCATGACAGTTGGGAAAATTTTGCATTTTTCTCAGCCTTTTTCAGACTTTGATGATTTTGTTGTCCTTATAGTCTTAGTACAGCCTTGTTGATTTATCATTTTTGTTGGATTTAACTCACTAGGATCTAACATTTGCAAGCTTGGGGAGCCCATATGCTTCAGTAATTGTTTTACTTGAAGGAGATTCCACATGTTGTGACACTGGAGTAGCCTTTTTGTGGCTCAAAAATTAGGTTAGGCTGTAAGTGAAAATGTGATTTGGAATCTTCACCCTTATCACCACAGTACATTTGTATACCTTCTAGACACAGTGACACCCTTCCTAAGAAGGGGACTTTTTAGATGAGCATCTCTTGTGTGGTCCAGGGCATATCCGATTCTCTTAGATGCCAGTTACTACATGACTTAAATGGGAAAAGAGGCTTTGAGGAGGTTCCTGAGACAAGAAATAAGATGCAGATACTGAATTACAGAACTGTTGTATTCTGGAAGCAAGCAATACCTTCTTGTTTGCTACTAGGTAAATCACTCTTAGTAAAAAGATTAGTCACCTGACTAATCTAGTGGCCTTCTACAATGGAGTGGCTGCAACAGTGGACAAGGGAAGAGCTACTGGTGTCATCTACCTGGAATTCTGTAAGGCCTTTGAGAGAGTCCCCCACAACATTTTTGCTCCTAAATTGGAGAGATATGGATTTGACAGATGGACAGTTAGATGAATAAGGAATTGACTGAATGGTCACATCCAAAGGATTATTCAGTGGCTCAATGTTCAAGTGGACGCTAGTAGCAAGTGATGTCCCTCAAAGGCCCATACTGGAATCAGTACTGTTTAATATCTTCATCAACAATATAGGCAGTGGGGTTGAGTAGACTCTCAGCAGGACTGCAGATGACACCAAGCTGTGTGGTGTGGTCAGTATGCTGGAGGGAAGGGATGCCATCCAGAGAAACCTTGACCAACTTGGGACGTGGGCCCATGTAAACCTCATGAAGTTCAATGAGGCCAAGTGCTCTCTTTCAGTATTTCTTTATATTTCAGGTACTGCAAAGATGCTTTTCTGTCATCTGAAAATCTCTTTTATTTAACAACTGAGAAGAGAATTTCTGTCTACTGAGAAATACAAGGTGGATGTTTAACACTTAGTAACTGTATAACCAGTAGTCACCTGAAATGAGATTGTGAAAGTACGCTTGATTTTCAGTTAGTTTTTCAAAAAAGCTGATGTTTTATAATGTGTGACAAAATGCTACAGCTCTGGCGTGGAGTGCTGTCATGCAGATTCTGTTCAAGACTGAAACAAATATTGATTCAAATGAATTTTTCCACTCACTTTTTCTTGTATAATTAATTTTAGACATTGATTAAATGCGCTGTTCTTTCTAGAAAGAATGGAATTCAACAAGGAGCGCTGTGTTGTCAGAATATTGAGTACAGTAACATAGGTAGGCTGAGTTCAATTCTCTGCCCTACAGTGATTTCCTGGGTGAGCAGCAGCAGGCTGAATCAGTTAAAGTTTAAGGTCCTTGCTGCCTCTTGGAGTTCAAAGCTTGTCTGTGGGTACAAGCCTGCATACAGAGCCTGAAAGCTGTGCTGGGAGCTGCCTAAGCAGCTACTTATGCGAGGAGTGTGATCTCAGATTATAGTCAGTACTGGTGAAGTTCATCTATGTGGACACCTCCAGTGCAGAGGTCACTGCACTTTGTTGGGCTTTGTTGGACTCTGTCCCATCTATGTTTTATAATGATTTAAATTATGGTACATCTACACTGTTGATAGACTTGTTTTGTGTTTTTGTCCATTACTTTGATCTTCTGTTTGTCAAAAATGCCTACATGTTAACTTGTGCCCCAGAATACTGCCTGAAGTAATGGGGTTGTTCTCTCTGGGAGGAAATCAACACAGAGGTGAATCACAGGATAGCTGAGCCTTCAAGACACCTCAGGAGATTGCCTAGTCCAACTCCCTGCTCAAAGCAGGTTCCTTGGGACCTTGTCCAGTTGGGTTTTGAATATCTTCAGGATGGAGACTCCACAACCTCCCTGGGCAACCTATGCCAGTGTTTGGCCATCTTCACAGTGAAAAAGTGTTTTCTTATACTTAAACAGAATGTCCTGTATTTCAGTTTGTGCCTATTGCCTTTTGTCCTCTCACTGGGCACTATGAAGAAGACACTGGCTCCATCTTCTTTACATCCTCCTGTTGGATACTCACTGATAAGTTTCCCTGGAACATTCTCTTCTCCAGGCTGAACAGTCCCGAGTCATCCACAAAAAGGTGGACAACTTGTCTGCCAGGTCTCTGTCCACCAAGACCCCAAGGTCCTTTTCTACCGAGTTGCGTTCCAGTCAGTGGACTCCCATTCAGTACTGGTGCCTGGAGTTATTCATCCCCAGGTGTAGGACCTTGCATGTCCTTTGCCTCTCCCTTTGTTGAACTTCACGAGATCCCCACTTGCTCATTTCTTGAGCCTGTCAAGGTCCCTCTGAATGGCAACACAACCATCTTGTGCATCAACCACTCCTCCCGATTTCATATCTGAAAACTTGCTGAGAGTGCACTCTGTGCCATCATCTAGGTCATTAATGAACCTGTTAAACAACGTTTGTCCCAGTATCAATCCCTGGGCTACACAGATAGTTACTGGCTTCCAGCTGGACTTCATGCTTCTGATCACAACCCTTAGAGTCCAATAACCCAGCCAGTTTTCTATCCACTTCACAGTCCACTTGTGTTGTCCATAATTCATCAGTTTGTCTACACAGATGTTATGGGAGACAGCACTGAATGCATTGCTGAAGTCAAGATAAACCGAATCCATTGCTCTCCCCTCTTCCACTGAGCCACTTGTCTCCTTTTAGAAGGTATACACGTAGGCACTGTTGTGTATACTATGTATGTACTATGTTGTGTAGGCGCAAGGCCTCCTAGCTTTTCAAATGTACTTCTTCTAGGTACTGCATAAGAGAAATAAGTAGGAACAGATCCAAATTATCCTAAAAAACCCTGAGGACAACTGAGTTCTCTTTGCAAAACGAGGGAGTGGGTTTTAATTTTATATTTCTCTTAATTTCTTGGGTCTTGTTGGAATAGATACAAGAAAGACCAAATGTTTTTCTCTGTGGCATATTACAAAGACAGAGCTGAAGTTCAGTTTTGTGTAAGGAATTTTAGTAGAGAATTAGGAGAACAGATTTCTTTTCTTGTATTTTCAGTCCAAGAGCAGAAATTGCAAGAAAGCTCATGAAAAAAAGCTGTTTGGTGGGGTTTCTGGGGCAACACTGAGAATTAATAAAACCAGAGGTGTTTAGGAGAAGATTTGCAGATTTAAAATACTTTTTTCATATCTGAACTCAGTCTAAATTATCTTTTTATTTTTCCTAATACCAAAGTATGGGCAGGAGAGATTATTTTCCACTGGGAGTTCCGTGTTATGATAGAAAGGGATGTAATGGTTCCTTTTATTTTCTAGCATTTTACAGGACTGTAAAATCACATCTAAATTGAGAAAATAGCTCAGTTGCTGAAAGAGGAAACTGATGCAACTGCCAATTTTTAATCCACCAGTACGAGAAGCCAACAAAAGCTTTGCATAAAAATTCTTTTCATATTTACATTTATTGAATCGAGTATATCCAACCACCGACATACCAGCTCCTTCCCTAGAAGTCTGTATAAAAGGAAATCAATTTAACTGTATTAGAATGAGGCTGGATTTGCAATCTGAAGAGCTTGGGTAGCTGGAGACTAATTTTTCTTGAAACAGTTAATTTCACAATAATTTCTGAGATTCCATTTTGCATTTGGTTTGAGAGTGCTTTGGAGCTTAGAGAGCAATTACTTTTGACACACTACAGGATGAATAGTGTACCCACTGGAATATAAAATCTTTCTCTGTTTGGAAGCATACTTGGCCCATGATTCATAAAAACACCAGTATGTTACTATGTGTTATGTGAAGTTTGAAAATTACTGCTATATTGCCCCTACCATTTAAGGAATGCTTATTGTATTTAAAGTACAAATAAGAATTACAGAGGTTTTAAACAATTATTGTATTAGTCTTGACAGTGGCCTAAGGAAGGTACAGAGACAAAAGTCAGAGCCTCTTGACCTTTATAGCATTTCTGATTGTGAGAGAGCTAGTGAGGTTGGTTTTGACTCAGCAGACCATAGGATACTCTCAGTTCAGAAACTCCCCTCTGACTGCTGGATGCATTATGTGTACAAGGAAACCATGGCATTCCAGTGTTTTCAGGCTAAAGCTAGATCCGCATGATGTATAGTGATCAAAACTCTGTTTTGTACATTGAAAGTCTCAAAATTACATTTCTGTGAAACACAGAATCTACTGCAATTTTTTGATAATTGTTTCCTGAAGTGCTGCCAAAGATCACATAAAATGGACCAAATCCTGAAATTTTCTGTCTGTCTGAAGTCATCCCATAGCAGGACCTACTTTAATTAATTTAGGGCTTTTATTTTTTGTAACAGGGTTTGGAGATGAGGTATGAATTTGACCAAAATCATGAAATACAGTGCATCTCTTCATGCAAAGGGCTCATGGATGAAATCAGACCTATGTTTCAAAGAAATTATGAAGTTAGGGGTTAAGTTGTTTAATCCAACAGAAAAAGAAATATTTTATAATAAAATACTTGGAAAAAACAATGGAAGAGGTCTAAGCTGAAGGTACTATTTTTATAAGCCCTGGTCTTTTCCTGCCATGTGCTTGAAACTGATAAAGTACAAGACTTAAGCAAACACATCTAAGTAGCTTGGGATCTGACATGTGGATTAGAAAAAACATGAGGCTAGATATACACACATTATTAAGAAATGTACAGTGTTGGGTACAAATAGGGTCAGTCTCAGATGAAGTAATGTAGCATCTAAAACTTGGCACTTCTGAAGTCCTGGAATCAAATTTGCCAGGGAATTGTCCCAGTTTGTGCTGCCAGAGGACCTTGTCCCTGTAGTAGGCATTGCTGGAAGCCAGCAGGATTTTTTAACAATGTTTTTAGTAAATATTATTCAGCAGAAACTTACATATTGTACATAGGACACTGACAGGATTTAATCTGCTGCAGATAACTGCTTGAATTGCCATAATGCTGTAAACAGTCTCTGGCTGTCCTACTTCACTCTTGGAATACCGATGCACATCTCAGTCACAGGGAATGTCAAAACAGATCCTCCTTCTGCTATGAGCCTCTAACCCAGGAGGTGAAGGGGAAGTGCCATCGCTTGTCAGAGAGAGAAAGCCCATGACACAAAGCTGAGCAGCTCTGGCCTCATCCTGTGGAGAGTGATGGCACACACCAAGTGATGGATCACTGCAAGACACACCAGATCATTGTAAGGCAGCTTACCTTTCCTGGGAGGATCTCAAAGAGGTTTGGTGAAGGTGGTTGTTACTGCTCTTGTGCCACTCAGGCTGCAGAGCAGTGTTGTGAAGGGGAATGAAATAGTCAGCAGGTGGTCTGAAAGTGTGTCCCTCAGCTATCCACCTTCTCTGGAGACTTCAGGGGATGGATTTGAGAAAACATTGATTAATTAGCTCATCAGACTCCCTGAACCTGGAAGTAATTGGGTTTTAATTCACTTTTCATAATACGCTTTGTTTTTATGAACCTTGTGTGGAGCATTTACTATGTAAATAAATTATATTTCCACTTTTTCCTCTTCTCCCCCCACTGGGCTCATTTAATAGTCGCTTGGCTTGTATCTTAGAGGAAAACAATCACAAACCGGAAAGACCAGAGCTCTTTAGTTTAAACAAATCCCTTATTCTGGAGCTGAAAATTGAGTTTAGTCTCAGCAAAATAACAAGCATATGCAGTCTTTCGAGGCACTTTTATTAATATACTAAAAAGCTTATGAAATCATTGCTGCCTGGCTGCCTTAGTGTCTAAAGGCTGCCTAAAGATATAAGAATAACTCAATAATATAGCAGTCACGTATCTACAGTTAGACTTAAGTGGAATTTGAGGTAAATCTCCAGGGAGCAGCAAAATCTGTGCAGAGCCACCTCAGCTAATGATGATTGAAATGGTTTGGTTATGGAAAGCAAGGCAGTAACACAAGCATGGCCATATTATTATGTGATGGAGCTCTCTAGTAGTAGATTGCTCACTGCAGTCCCCATGACAGGTTAGACTCAGTCTTGGTGAAGGACTGTGCCTGAGAAGAGAACATTGTGATGCTGAAGTACATTGACCAAAACATCTGTCACTGTCAACATAAGTTTCTCATATCTATAAGTCATTGCCCCTGTTGGATTTAGCTTTGCACCTGAAGTTAGCTGCTTCATACTCTCCACCCTGCTGTTTTGCTGGTGTTTCTAGCCCCTCTGGTGGAAATGGCACATACTCCCTGTGTCCACCCCTCTGGCATGACAGCTCACATGCTAGACTAACCCCCTCCATGTCAGCATGCCGAAATGAGGACGGCAGTGTCCTACATACAAACACAAGCTATGTCCTCCCTCCTTACTCTGAGCAGTAACATCTCAGTGACTACAGAGGGTGTCATACCTTCCGCCAGCTGGAACCCATGCCCAGAGGTCAAAAGACTTTGCTATAGCATATAGACTCTTTGGGTACCAGAGAGTTGCCCTTGAGGGCCTGCCCCTTGGAACAGGTATCCCATACTCTGTTTGTTTTGACTTTGCATGTAGCCTTTGTATCTTATTCACTCTGGTGTTACTTCAGTTTTATTTGCTGTCAGCAAGAGGGATTTAAGGCCTTTAGACTGACTTACCCTGGTCTGTAGGGGATGCCTAGACAAGTGCTGCTAAATTCTCTCCAGGAGTAAGTTCAACTAATGCAGGTCTTGAAAGGACATCCAATCTCTACATACAAATTACTCAGGAAAAACTGCTCATTAGCCTTTAGCTAGATGTGACTGAAATGCGCTTTCCTGCCCCTCTGGAGCTAGTGTTCAACCAATGACACCAACATTTCAAAGGAGTATTTTAGTCCCTTGGCTACTGGACAAAGATATGCTACTCTGAAAGTTCAGTCAATATTGTATCAAACTATTAAATATCCACTGTGTGAGAGACAGACTCATGTTCAGAATACTCACCTGAAAAATCCAACAAATACTTGAGTATTTTATACACAAAGTGGAAGACTATCAAGAGTAGAAAAAACCCACAAACTCTTGCAGAATTTCTTAAACTCCCCAGGGAAAGTGGCAGGCAGTAAGCCAGACCCCACTCTGATCGCAGTGTTAGAGATGAGGCTTGAATTTGAGGATAATGAGGTACCCAGTCCCCTCCATCTCCTCATTACCCTGTGGGGTCTGTGTCTTTACATTCATTAAAAATGACCCAAATGAAAATGAAGCAACTTGTTTCAGGCCAAACAAGTTACTTATTTCAAATCAGATGGATTTGTACTGATTTTTTTTTTTTTTTCAATGGCACCTTACTTTTTACGGGACATTTTTCTCTGCAGTTCATTTACTAAACCAAACCATCAGTTGCTCATACAGTCATACTTTTGCTCCAGGTTTGCAAGTGCACTGTTTTCACTGTTATTGCTGAGTAACATCACAGGGAAAACCAGCAGTAGGCTCTGTGTTTATCCTTGTGATGCATAGGGGAAATGCTAAGATTTCCGCTATGGAATACATGAGGGCTAGAGGGATGGAGAGACAAAACAGCATATTGCTCTCTTGCCTTCAGTTGGTTATGTGTCCAGTTTTCCCCTGGGCCTTCAGATGTTGCCTCTCAAATATTCTGCACTGCACTTCTGAACTCAAATGTTCCGCTTTCTTCAGTGACTGTGTGACAGATGGGGAGTGTCAGAAGAAGAGTCTTACAGTGGATGTGCTCTCCATTTTTACATGTTCTAATGCATGCAAAAAAAGAGAGCCCAGGATTAAAATGCTCCCATAACTATGGACACTTACACTGTCTTGTCCCTTAAAGAATCATGTACCAGGAGCAATGTTAAGAAGGAGTTAAGATTCCAAGGTTAAATGATGGGAAACTAGAAAACAACAGAATAAAAGTTATTTGAGCTTTCTGCACCTATTGTGTCTGCCCATACATTATGATGCAGTATTTACTTACATTAAATAAAAAGAAACTAAATAAATTAGAATTTTGATTCTATTATTCTAACTCTCACTTCATTTTGCATATTTTCACAAAATCATGAGGAGCAGAGATTCCATCCTGTGGCGCGGTGTCTGGTACAGTTTACGAGCCGAGTGAAGCCACGTGTCTTAGTGGGGGGAGGTAGGAATCTGCTGATCTCCCCGCCATAGAAGTGCAGGTGCTGGGAGGAGAAGAGCCCCAGGTTTCACTCCAGGTTTTACACTGGGACCACAGTGTGGGGAGCTGGTCAGCCAGGTTGAACTCCAGCTATGGTAGACATCATCTCTTCCACACCCCCATTTTTGAGTGGCACCTATGGCAGATTGGCCTGTGGTGGGCCGTGGGGCGTTCGCAGAGGATGTCCTGCTCAACCTTGGCAGTCCCACTTACAGCTATGGCAAATCTGGAGCTTTGGGGAAATTCAGTTGTTAAATTCTGCCAGAGTGAATGGTGGTTTTCAGAGGCTCCAGACTCCATCAGCTGTCAGAGGTTTTTTAGTCTCAGCACAGGGCAACCCCCTTTCCAAACGTCAAGGGTCTGTTCCAGGATAGGAGAGTGCTAAAGCTCCAACTGAAAACATTATAATATAGGGGCGGGGTGGGGGTGGAAAGTTCCTTAGCCTCTTTTTAAACGTCATGTTTTGGCTGGAAGTTTCCAAAGGAAAACAACCAAGGATAGAAAGATTCAAGCTGGTTGAAAAAAGTTGGACAAAGTCATCAGCAACTGAAAATAAGGCCTTGAAACATCAAATCTGAGGATATTTTTAACTGCATCTGTTTCTGTCTGTGCTGCCTGTCAAAACAAGAACATGTTTCATCCCTCCTGTGTTTCTGACAACTTATGTGTCAGGTGTTCATGGACCAGTTTTGCAGTCAAAGGGAAATGCAGCTGCTTGTGAGATGGTTGCAGCACTGGGGACCGCAACATCTCACATCAGGGAAGGAAGACAGATATATTAATCAAATCTATCTTTAAGGTAAATTTTAAGTAGGCAGGAGTTAGATATTTAACTGGAATGTAGTCAGGACTCTGGCCTTCTGTGTAAACCAAATACAATCAACTTAAAATTCTGAAAGAGATTTTTACTTCTCTTTTCATATTTTGTTAAAAACTGTTAAAACATATTAGAGAAAATTATTCAAACTTGTAAAAATCATTATTGTAAGAAAGGAAAATCTCATAACAGCTGTATCTGAAGTAATACTTTTGACCATTTCTGAGATAATTAAGCTAAATATTCAGACTGTATATATGTCTCCAGGCAAATACTTAATCATTTGCTTTTTTGTTGTTGCTGTAGGCATAGTTATTTATGGTAATTTGCCAGTGATGAGTGGAAAGCAATGCTTCTAATCTTCATCTTCCTTCGCTATTCTGCTGAGCATGCTGAACTGCAGATAGCATACTGTGTTATATTAATAGTGTGAAGGGATTTATGGTCACTGTTCTCACTGATGCAAATGGAGATAATGTTCATTCATAAATCCTGGAAGCTTCCAGATGACAGCATGCTTACTAACTAGCAGATCTGGCTAGAAAATATTGAGAAATATACAATTATTGTACTAATTTGCTTCAGGCTTGAGGTTCTGGAAGAGCCAGTGTGAACTGATGATGCTTTGGTAAGTATAATCAAATGATGGAGTACGTACAGCAAGTGGTTTCTGTGCATGGTTCAAATTCCACAATAGCAAGCCTTCTCCAATCTGACACCCCATCCCAAATGTATTTTTTGTGAGACAGGCAATGGAAGAGCAAAGGGGACAGTCAAGTCTCCCTGGCAGCCAGGACAGCAACAGCCAGGAGGTTACAGCAGGTCCTTGCCATGAGTTCACCCATATGTGAACTCACACATACCTTTCCTACGCTGCCAAGGATGCTCACAGGAGGTAAGGATTGAATGCTCATCTCAACGGTGATTTGAGTGATTGCCCTTTCAACCCAAAGAAAGTTAAAAAAGGGATGGAGACAGACTAGACAGCCTCAGTTGCAAGCAGAGCACGGACACCCTGCAGCCTTGACCCGGATCCCCCAGGATGAAAGGAGATCTAATAGTACTAGATCTATTACACACAGGTTGTGTAGCTAATGTCACAAGTTCATAGACATACTGGTGGGAATGTATTGCAGGAGGTCTCCGCTCCAGCCTCTCACCCAACGGTACTAGATGAAGTCAACTAAAGATTGTTTTTTCTTCAAGAAGATAAGCAGTTCAACAAGTATCTTTCATTCAAGCACTAAACTATCTTTATAGCAAGCCTTGTTAAAGTCTATAAGTTTTGTGCAACTAAGCCTGATTAACTTCTTAAATATATAGTTTTTTTATACTATATGTTATAACAAAAATATGTGATCCAGTGTTGCCTTTGGAAAGAATATTATTCTGCTGCAATTGCAACAAGGGATGAAAACAATTGTTTTAAATGTATGTATTAATTATCATTTCTATATCACTCATCCTTGAACATCCAAACCTTTGGAGCCCTGAAGTTATTTCATAGAACTTGGACAGATGTGGTAAGAAGAAGAAGGTATTTTCATCATTTGGTCCCAAGGCCAAGTTCTTCAGTGCTGCTGAAAATGCATTTTTCTTGGCACAAATAAAGACTTTTTCTTTGAACAAAATTAGGATTTTTTGGCATACTCCAGCTGGCAGCTTTGAGAAACTTTACAGCATCTGAGGAAAAAAACTGAAATGGGAAAGGAAAACTGAGGTATCTGACACCATGTCTGGCCTTTGCTTATGGGCTTTATTTGGAAGATGCTGGACCTCTCCCCCAGCTGTACTGCACATTCCATGTGTTATCCATACTGAACCTATCTGTTAAGGCCAGATGTGACTAAGGGCAGCTCTGCACTTCTCCAGCGGCCCACCTGCATATATCCATCCACCCACCATGGGATACAAAAAAGCAGTTATGCACTACACTCTGTGATTCATGTTTTTTTGGGTAGTTCTGTCATCTCTGTGGCATACGATTCTTTCCTCATGATGCAAACTGTGGCCAATGTGTATATGTGCACTGACGATAACTTTTGGGTGGAATTAATTTGAAGTAAAGCTAGAAGTCTGAGAGCTGGATGGATCTAAAGTTCATTACATGAGCTCCCTTTGCAGTTGTGGGACAGAAATAGGCACCTTTGGAGGAGACACCCTCCCTGTTTTGTAGGCTCCTGCCTGTTCCTCCCAACGGAGCATCACTAGCTCTCAGGCTGACAGCTGAGTGATATGGCTCAAGTTAGGTCCACTGGACCTCGTTTCTGGGAATTAAATTGAAATAGCATTCTCTTATAATTCAGTACTCTGTCAGGGGTAAAAAGTCATGGCTGTTTCTTTGTACATCTTTTCACAAAGCAGTCTGTCTTCTTTCGTTATTCCTCCCACATCCAGGCATAGGCCTAGTTTTGAGAGACTAGAGCCAAACAATTGTGGGTGACAATCAATGCAGATTATTGTTGAGGGAACAGTCATAAAACTATATCACTAGGAAATAAAAATAGAGGCTGTAGACATTAAAATTAATGTTTATGAAATATTTGCCAAAAAATAATTTATTAGACAAGTAATACTGGCTCAGTTTTCCTGATAATTCTTTGTTTATATCATCCAGCATTCCTTCACTTATGTTTGTGATATATCACTTATTTCTTTAGGAATATTCCAGAAAATAAGAAGACCATATTGTCCTAACAGGACCTCTGGGACACAGAACACTGTCTAAATACTTTGAATTCATCCACCTTTAAAAACATAAAATAAATCACGAACTAATCAGATTCCCCATTGATACTTGACTGTAAACCATACGTATTTCAGAATCCAGTTTCTCAAAATGTCGGCTTCATTACACCAGTCTTTCCCAGATATTCTTTTCTAATCTTAGAGATGCAGCAACAAATAAAGCACAGTAATTTTATTTCTAAAATGCAGTAAAAAAAAATCCTTAGAATGTTAAAACTATAAGCATACATTGTCACACGTGTTTTATTACCTGTGCATATTTGCAGTAGGCAAAGTCATACAGCTAAAGAATGTTAATAAGAGAGGAAATAAACCCTTGATATCATTCACACATCTGGAGAAACAATTTTTCTTTCACTCGATGATGTCATCTTCCTCATACAAAGTGCTGAGGAGGACCAAGGGATAATGCAATAACTCATCTCATAGTCTTTATAATTTTTCAGTGGTCTGGTTTGTAAGATTTGTAATTATTTTTACTGTACATGTGCCTGAAACAGATACAAAAACACATGTTAGGAAAGAAAACCATCAAATACTCTCAGAATTTCACAAGTTTCAGGTGGGAGTATTCAATCAGCTGTGCCTATCTCAGTTTGCCTGGGCAGCAACAGTCTCAGCCGCTTTGGCAGGGCTTCAGGTGTGAGCGTACCGCTCTTCACTTGGCCTCATGAGTCACGGAGTAGGAGTCAGTACCTGGAGGTGTAGCACACTGTTTGGTGAGGATATAGCATATGGAAGGTGTGGGGGCCCTCCAGCAGGTAACATGATTATTAAAAAAGAAATGTGCTGTCTGTCCTGCATGCTGTCTGCACTCCTAAACTGACCAGCATACACCTTCATGCAAAAAGATAATTAAGCCATCCAACAAAAACTTCATGTGGCTCAACAGGAACAGTAAGAAGGCTATGAAAGGGAAAAGAGTAGAACTTACAGCATGAAAAAATTACCCAAATGAGGGAACAGAGCATCCATAAAACATGGCAGGTCAAGTGTAAACAGAAAAATATAGACCTACAGAAGAAATACAGTGTGCCTTGCAAAGGGGGATAGCAAAAAGCTTTTCAAGTAGCTCAAAACCAGAAATACAGTAAGGAAGCTGGTAGGACCACTTCATCACTAACATGATACTCACAAATGATGAAGCTGGGGTAGCAAAGATCAGTGGATACTTTGCATCAGCCTTAGAAGACTTATGCATAGAAGACCTTGAGCAGATTCTTTGGAAAATAGGTCAGAAGAGGTAGATCAGGTTGAGATGAAGATACAGGGTGTAGCCATCTAAACAAGTAAGCTACATGCTAACAAGTCATGAGAACTGGATGGCATTGATTTGGGAGCACTGAAGTGCTCCTATACAAAATCAGGGGGCTGTGGGCCAAGATGTGTGAGTTGTCATTACAAACAGCCACTGGGCCAGAGATCTTGTGAATTTCCACTGAAACTCTTATCCACAAAGAGGCTGCAAAATGGGGATTATCAGTCAGTGACTCTGACTTTCAGCCCTGGTAAAATGGCAAAATCTAATCCAGAACAGGATCATTGAAAAAATGGGTTAACATGATCTCTTGGGAGAAACTCAGCAGAACTTATAAAAAGAGCCAAAAACCTGATGGTGTTCTGGGAGGGTGGTAGGAAGCATGTGGATACACGTGGATAAGCACTCAGGTATACCAAATGTGTCTTTGCAAAAAGCTTCTGATAAAGTTCCACACCAAAAGTTGTGAAAGAAGTTATGTTGCTGTGGGACTGGAGAAAGGTGCTTTTTTGGACTGAAATGTAGTTGAAGGATTGGAAACAAAATACAAGTCTTAATTGTCACTTTCCAGGATGGAGAAGAGGCAGGAGTAGGGTCCTCCAAGGATCACTCCTGGGACAGGTTTTATGCTGCATCTTCATCTGTGACTGAATGAAAGTGCAGTGAAATGTCCAAGTCTGCAGATGATATGAAAGTCTGCATTGAGTGAAATGAAAAGTTGATGATGAAAAATTCTAGGAAGACCTCACAAAACTGTGTCAACTAAAAGGTGGCAGAGGGGTTTGTTATACATACATTTGAGGTAACATACCTAAGGAGAAATAATTCAAACTTGCATGTACAATGCTGGACTTGGAAATGGTGCTTACAAGGTGGCCAAGAGAACTTGGAGTACTCATGGCAGTTCTCCAAAATCATTAGCTCAATGTTTAGTGTCACCCAAAAAAGCTCAACAAATGTTAATCCAATCTACAAAAAGGGTGTGAAGGAAGACCCAGGGAACTACAGACCTATTAGTCTAGCCTCAGTTCCTGGAAAAATTATGGAGAAGAATATACTGTGTACTATTGAAAGGCATTTAAAGAATAATGCAATCACCAGGCACAGTCAATGTGGGTTCACAAAGGGAAAGTCCTGTTTAACTAATTTGATATCCTTCTATGATAAGGTCACCTACCTAGTGGATGAAGTGAAAATAGTGGAAGTATTTTTTCTGGATTTTAGTAAGGCTGTTGATACTATCCCTCACAGCACCCTCCTGGACAAATTGTCCAACCATGGGATGAGCAGGAACATGGTGCACTGAGTGAAGAACTGTCTGAAGGCAGGTTTCAAAGGTTTGTAGTGAATGGGGCTACATCTGGCTGGTGACCGGTCACCAGCAGTGTTCCTCAGGACTCAATTCTAGGGCCAGTTCTGTTCAATATATTTATCTGTTATCTGGATGCAGGAATTGAACACACCATTAGCAAGTTCACTGATGATACCAAACTAGGAAGTGCTGTTGCCTCTCTTGAGGGACAAATTGCCTTGCAGAGGGATCTAGATAGATTGGAACATTGGGCTATGATTAATGGGATGAAATCTAACATTTTGAAATGCTTGATTCTGCACCTAGGATGGAGTAATGCTGGGCACAAGTATAAACTGGGAGAGGAGTGGCTGGAGAGCAGCCCTACAGAAAGGGACCTGGGGGTGCAGGTCGACAGCAGGCTCAATGTGAGTCAGCAGTGTGCCCTGCCAGCCCAGAGGGCAAACCCCATCCTGGGGTGCATCAAACATGGTATAACCAGCCGGTCAAAGGGGGTGATTATCCCAACATGTTCAGTGTTGGTGCGGCCTCACCTTGAATACTGTGTGCAGTTCTGGGCCCCACAATATAAGAAGGATGTGAAGATCCTTGAATGTGTTCAGAGGAGGACAACAAAGCTGGTGGAAGGGCTGGAAGGCATGTCCTATCAGGAGTGACTAAGGACTTTGGATTTGTCTAGTTTGGAGAAAAGGAGGTTGAGGGGTGACCTCATTGCTCTCTGCAGCTTCCTGAGGAGGAGAAGTAGAAAGGGAGGTGCTGATCTTTTCTCCCTGGGATCCAGTGATAGGACGTACAGGAACGATTCAGAACTGCACCAGGGGAGGTTTAGACTAGACACCAGGAAGCATTTCTTTACCTAGAGGGTGGTCAAACACTGGAACAGGCTTCCTAGAGAGGTGTTTGATGCTCCAAGCCTGTCAGTGTTTAAGAGGCATTTGGGCAACGTACTTAATAACATGCTTTAATTTGGTCAGCCCTGAATTAGGGTGTTGGACTAGGTGATCATTGTTAGTTCTTTCTGACCAAAATAGTCTATTCTATACTAAATTGGAAGGGTACTACTACTCTCAAAGTACTATTAGTTTCAAGAAGAATACTGAGAAAAATACACCATTTTGCCACTATATACATTTTGCCACTATAGAAAACCTTGATGAACCACATTGTGAAAAATATCTGCAGTTCTGGTCTCTACATCTGAAGAAGGACATGATAGAGTTAGAAGTACAGAGAAGGGCAACTAAAATAGTCAAGAGAGAAAGAGAGACCAAAAGATTAGGACTGTTCAATTTGGAGAGAAGGTGGCTGTGAGGAGATTACAGTCAGGGTACAGTATCATAAAGGCAGAGGGTAAGAATAAGTTATTAATCAAATTCTATAAGTACTCAGGGGTCTCATTGAAACTAGTAGGAAGATGGTTTAAAACAGATCTTGGTTTAGATTCTAAATACCGAGTTTTTTCAAAACAGAAAGTACTTCTAAGTAAGTAGTGATTTTTTCAACTTTGTTGCCCCAAGAGCTTGCAGAGCAATTCAACCAGAGCAAATTCAAATAAGAATTAGGCAGATTCATAGATAACAGGTCCAAAACAAGTACTAAAGAGAAAACACAGGTATGTACCCTTTGACATCCCTCATCTAGATTAGGGATTGATAGCAGATGACAGGGAATTAGGATGGGAAAAAAAACACAGAAAGTGGCCACATTTCTGTGCTCTTGAAATAGCTTCTCCTATTGCCGCTGCTATGGCCATGTTCTTATCCATGTCCCTATATAAAATGCAGGTATTTTTATTTATTAAGATTTATTCTCACTATAAAACTCATAGCAATATTTATCATCCCTAGAAAAAGTCAGAGTTCTGAGAAAGAAATATTGCTTGTTAAAGATACCCATGTTTCTAATCTCATGCAGGAGCTGAGGCCTGTGTGGGGGAGAGCTTATTTTTTAACAAAAGGAGGCATGCCAACCACATATAAATTAAGACAAACAAAAAAGGGGGAAACCTGGGGCAAATCTAATTAATTCTCAGATACAAGTCTAAGACCCGAAGCCTACAATGAAAATGGCAATGCAGACTGCATTCCAGCATCATAACACATCAGCTGTGATTACAGCTGTCACCCAGCTGCTGGAACAAAATATTCTTCAGTGTTTAGTGTTTTTCTACCAGGACTTTGTCTGGACAAGAAAATTAAACCCAACCAAAGAGAAGGTTTGGCTTCACTTCCACTCGTGTCCCTTCCTTCCTTGGTTTGGCTTCATCCCTGCTGCATCCTGTGGAGCCTGTGCCTTGCTCCATCCCGGTACTCCTCCATCCCAGGCACCCTTTGGGGCAGAGCACTGCCAGGCAGCTTGTGGGAGTATTGGTGGAGATCAGGCTTGTGACTGGAAAGCTTCTTCTCCAAGTGTAAGCCAGAGAAATTGTTCTTGACACCTTGACCTCTGCTGTGGGCTGTGAGTTGGCAGCTCCTATGTTAGCCACCTGCCTGTCCCCCTCTCCCTCCATTCATTCTATCCACCTCAATGTGTGCTCTTCAAGGCCTGATTTTTCTTCATCTGTACAAATTCCAAAGCTGTCCTGGCACCTACCTCCCACAAACTTACCTACTAGGTGTTTTAAATTTTGTGGTTGGTACTTGCTTCTGCCATTAGGTACGTTTGAAAATATTGCCTTAAAACACATTTTGAAGTTAAAGCTTTTTTCCATTTTTTGTTCCCACAGGATTTCTCCCATCCCAGGTGTTCTCTGA
The DNA here is from genome assembly GCF_018691265.1 of Tyto alba. Classification (NCBI taxonomy): domain Eukaryota; kingdom Metazoa; phylum Chordata; class Aves; order Strigiformes; family Tytonidae; genus Tyto; species Tyto alba. Next base: position 18,900,454 of record NW_024881282.1, on the reverse strand, counting down.
TTTCTACTGGAAGAGGGATTAACACTTGGACTAATCGCTAGATGGTGTCACTTGATGTAATGGTGTTGAGAACCAGATGTTATTTGCACATACTTATGCACTTTCAATGCTGTATGTGTAGCATTAATCTATGAAAGTTGTTCATATAGACATTTTCCAGTCTTCCCGACTCAGCATGGACTGTGTCATTCAGCTCTGCTGGAAACCTCTAACTATTGGTATTAAATGATTTTCACACAGACGAAAATGCAGGCATTAGTGACTTTATCTATGTTCTTCCACAGTGTCTGTGTGTGTGTTTCTGTCTGTGAGGCTGTTCATTGCTATACATATACATTTACTCGGCAAAATAGGGTCACATGGATTTACAGCAGATAAACGCGTGCCTTTGAATATACTGATTTTATTTATATGTTATCATTTTCTTTTTTCATTTTTTTCTTTCATAACTTGATCTGGAATGAAGGCATTCTGATGAAATGAGCTGCTTAGTTGCTATAAACCTCCATACACTGTCGGGAGATGTGGTAAAAATCCTTAGAAAACCACTAGGAACTCAAAAAATGTTGGAATGTGTTTGCCCTCATAGGATACACCCCCCTTGTCTAGAAGACTCCTAAAATATTGACAGAACAGAAAACTGTGCTTTACAATTCCTACTTTGGAAGCTGGGAGAGCTGGAGATGGTTTGATAGATTAGAAGGTGCAGCAATAGCGTTAATTCAGAGCCTGGCTTATCTTCACAGCAGCAGAGGCTGTTTGTAAAATCACACTATCAGCACCAGCATACAGATAACTTAGAGGTGTTTCAAATATTCTGGGGGAAAAGTACCACCTATAATTCATGTTCAGAAGGAGTTGCTCCACTGCTGATGTAAAGGATGGAGTTCACCATCTTTGAGACATAAATTGTGAGCAGGGGCCTTGTGGGACTATGTCTTAATCTCCACAAGGGTTTTATGAGAGCCTGCTGATTCTTGCAGATGCTCCAGAAATGCTAACTGAAGAAGATCTCTGCACCCTGCTTGGCTCTGTATCATCTCTGAGCAACTCTTGGGAACTATGGCTCAGAGGACTATGATGAATCCCTGATGGTTCAGATGTCTGGAGGCAGACTCTGTCTTTGGGTTGCTGAGATCCTCATGACAAATGTCTAGAGCTGATCCTGTCAGGGCACTGAAAACTCTGGATGGAGTCAGAAATGAATGTAAGACAGAACTGATTCCTGTGACATAATAATTCAAATTTTTAAACCTGCAGTCAGAACCCTTTCTGGACTAAGACGATGTACCCTACTTTAGGCATCCCCCACCCAAAGATCTTATAAGAAATATCAGTGCCCCTAAAAAGCATGGTGTTTTTTCTGGACCAGCATATATTGGGGGAGATTTTGTAAGAGATGAGGGGAAGATCTGGGGGATCAAGGCAGGGGGATGAGAGGGATGTGAAACCTGGGTCCTCCTAAGCTTAAGTGGGGAATGAATTGAGAGCTGTTCTCAAGAGACATCAAATTGCTAGGCAGTAATCACCTTAGTGGGGCATCCTCCACAGCCAGGAGCCCATGAGAAATTAGCTTGTTGTTAGGGCACTTGGCAGAGGGGCATGTCCCAGGGGCATAGGCCAGGTTTTTCTGATCACTTTTTACAGCTTATATATCTTGCTTGAGGAGAAGGTACCAGAGTGCTATCCTGGCTCTCATCCTTCATCCTTCTGCATGTCCAGGATGAGAAACACAAGTCATCCGAATAGCTTTCATCTGGTCCTTTTCTGAGACCAGCAGTAGAAGCAATTCTCACGGTACGTTGAAGTCCTCGGCCTATCCACTGGGACATTTTCTCTTCATCATGAAAGTGCCAATTAAACTTAGCTGGGAGAATTGTATCTCTCAGATCAGCATGTCCCCAGTGACAGGTATATGTCAAGCCAGGGGAGGATCAGCCTCCACCAGCTTTCCTGACATCTTCCAGTGGTAGGAGCTGGATTCTGCCCAAGTGGGCCTTTTTCAGCCCTCCATCCTCTCCCCTGCCAAGGAGAGGAATGCCACATCCCCTTTCAGTGTTGTGTCAACCTCCCCAAACTGCCATACATCTCATTTGTACTCTTTTCAATCTGTTGTCCTAAAAGTTTAATAAAGGTAATGACAGTTGTTCGCCCCAGGCCATCCCTGTAAGTCAGCAAAGAGTGCTCTGATCTTGTAAATCATGCTGTAAATTGCCTACATATCTCTCAGATTTTGTTAGTTTATTTGTTTCAGTTTTCCTTTGGAGCTCTCAGCTGGTGCCGGACAAGGGAGACCGGATCAGACCAGACCGACCACAGATTCGAGCCAGCATGGCAAATCTGGAACAATTTATCTTTTTTTTTTTTTTTTCTTTTTGCAGTACAGCAGCAGCAAGTTTGCTTTTGAGCCAGCACTTCACAGTCCCTTGTGGCTATCACAGATATAAAAATCATGTGATGTTGCTTGGTAACACTCAAATGTAAGTATAGTACATGCACAGGACTGCACTGTATTTAATCAAAAGTAACAAATACTGTATAAACACACCAAATTCAGGGGCATCTGCTATTAATTCAACAGAGCAAGGGTAATAGTGCTGCTCATAAATTTGAAACTCTGTACATATTAAATAGGAATTGCTGACAACATAGCACTTACCATACAATCTGTAAAAGTGAGGAAAAATATGATTCTCTGGCCATTGATAAATCAAAGAAATTAAACCTATGGAGTAAAACCCAAGACATAGTGTCTTAGTTTGGGCTGAAATAGAGTTAATATTCCTTTTCAGGGACTAGATGAGTGCTGTGTTTTGGATTTAGCTTTGGGTTTGGTATGGGAAAAATTCTGATAGCACACTGATGTTTTCAGCTGCTACCAAGACTTCAAGGACTCTCTGACTCTCCATGTCCTGCCCGTGAACAAGGGCACAGGGAGCAGGGAGGGAGCACGGACCGAGCACCTGACCCTAACTGGCCAGTGAAATATTCCATATCATGGCACGTCATGCTCACTATATAGAGGAGGGGTGGCTGGGAAGGAGCTCTCTCGCTTCCAGGATTGCGATTGTGGGATCTTGGTATCTCGGGGTCGCTGGCCGGGAACGGGCTGGGTATTGGTCAGCGGGTGGTGAGCAATTACGCTGTACGTTGCCTGTTTATATATTTCTTTTTGTTTTCCCCCATCATCGTTATTGTTTTCATTTTATTGCCATTATTAAACTGTTCTTATCTCAGCCTGCGAGTCTCCCTTCACCCCGCCAATCCCCTCCCCGATTCCCAGGTGGGGAGGGGGAAGGGAGGGTGATTAGCTGCGGTGGTTGGTTGCCGATCAGGCCCAAACCACAACACATAGTGAAGGCAGTCTGTCAGAATCAAACAAAACAGCGTCCAAATTAACTCGGGCAAGATCCAGACCCAGGCTATAGCCACAGATCAAAACATTCCTCTGCATATAAACATCCTGCCATGGGGGCTGATCAACATCTCACATTAGTAATACTATACTCCCCAAGAAGGGCTTTCAAGGCACACATCAGCACAAAAGATGTGAAGTTCAAAGCCAACAATAAGAAAACAATTAGAAACAGACATCTCCTATTCAAGGACTCTACCAAGAATGGCAAGCTTTTTTTATTAGCACAATAATCCCTGCAGTGGCAAAGGAGAGAGCTCAGAGAAGTCAGAGAAGAGACAAAATAGTCTGCAAAAATTATAGTAATAACATACTAGTGGACAATATTTTATATGTGCATAGCAGGAAACAAACTTCTACTTCAGGAGCTCCTTTTCTCTACCCAGGTTTGCTTCAGCTCCTGGATTTTTGCTGCAGCTGTTAGAGAAAACATCCCATAGTTACTGCAATGGTGCTAATCATGAAGTGTTAAAATAAACATTACTTTTAACTTTAAAATAAAACTATGCAATGGCTGTGCTGCCGGATCATGTTCTTCAGTCTTCCTTCTTTCTGTTCTCTGACAACTGCTCCATCAAGTAAATGGCTTTACCTGCACCATCCCAGAATATCTTGTTACTGCTGTTGCTGCAGCTACTTCAGGCCACTCTGGAATTAGCTTGCCTTTTCAAGTATTTACTGTTCTTGTGATTTTTTTTGTTTCCTTGGCAAATGTAATTTTGGTGAATTGACACTGAAGAACCACCAAAGACAGATGTTTGCTTAGAGGTTTTCTGTGCAGTAATACAGTCCAGGAAGAGACATGAGGCCACAGAAGACGTCTTAACCACAGGTGAGACCTTCCTCTCGGGGAGGCCCCCAGCGAGTGGTTGCAGTGGGACACATTTGACCCATTTGAGCAGCAGGATCATCCTTACTAGTGCTTTTGGTGAAATACAGCAGTCACAGCTCTTCTTTTAGATAGGGAATGCAATTACATGGGAAGGTTTATTCAGGGATGATCAATCATCCCCAAATGTTTTTTGTCTTTCCTATCAGCACTTTGATGTGCTGTGTCATAAAAATGTTGGAGAACTTTGGCTAAGATCCAATAGCAGATTTTTACTGTTCAAAACCATTTCTTCAGAAATATTAAACCAGAGGAAACCAAGCTAGAGGGGGAGGTATTTATACCAGAGGAGTGAATCCCCACAGTGTTTTCCCTGTGTGAACACTGTCACTGATGGCCAGGGTTACCTGCCACTCTCCTCTCCTGTGCTCAACAGCCTGAGAGGAAAGGAAATAATGGGTGTGGGAGGACCATGCTGCCCTTCATTTCACACCATAAGCTTTTTCTTAATTTCATTTGAGAAAATATATATCTCCCTGGAGTGGGCTGTCAGCATGAGTTGGTTTGGGGAGGGGGTTACAGAAAGATTGCCTTGGGGTAAAATCAACCTCCCCCTCCTGATTTGCTCAAATCTTTGGCAGCCCCTAGGAACATAAACCAAGTAATTTTGTAACTGTGCCTTATTAAAAACAAGTTATAGAGAAAAAAAGAACAAGTTTTAAAAGTGGATAGGAGTAGTGATGAGTTCCAGACCTGGTCCTGAGCGGCAGGTGGTTAACAGGAATCTTCCGAGGAGCCGTGCTCGGAAAGGTGCCCCAGGGATGGTCTCTGCAGTCGTATCTGTTAGCAACAATTTCTCCAGCAATTCTCTGAGGTTGTGAAATAAATATAAGCTCCAATAAAAGAGATGGTGCTTGTATTTAATGATGGCTGTGCTCAGAAAGAGCTTGCACTGTTGTCAAGAGGGCCATAAGGTGAACAAAGAAAGTGAAATGTAACCTGAAGAATATTATGCAGCTATGAAGCTACATTTGGATTGATTAAATGGATGAGGAGAGGAAAAAAATCAATGCAGGTCCTCCACTCTGGGATATGACTGTGAATGTGTTACTCTTAAATCCTCCAAAGACACGTGCCAAGTAAATTCCCATATGGGCACTTCCATGTTTTGCTGACTGCCCTCAAAACGAAGCCCATTCAATGAACTCAGTCACAAGACAAGGTATTTCCAGGGAACCTAGATCCAAGAAAATCAGCATGCTGTAACTTCTAAGTACAAAGAGCAGATGTCAGCTCTGGCTGCAGGTCCTGGGTTCATTCCCAGGGTTACTTGAGATTCTGGTTTCTGCACAGAGGTTGGGTGCTTCACCTGCTCATCTGCAAAATAGTGACCTGTGAAAGGAACAGTGAATTTGGGACGTTGGGAATGAAGCATGTTTAGAAAATAGTGCTAAACAGCATGATCCCCTTATGACACAAATGTTTAGACACAGTTTGATCTGCTAAAGGTTATTTCTGTTAAGAGGAGAAAATTATCCTACCATGAGGTTTTAATGTTGAACCATTCTGGTTACTTATTGAGACTAATGAAGATCTGCTTCTCTCAACACAGAGAAATCAAATAGCAATTAGTCATTTCTTTACTCTGAGTTTCAAGCCTCTGCAAGTCAACCCTCAGCCCTAGAAGTCTCCCTTTTAGTTTGTTCTGGAACCTATGACCTTCCACCTTTTTTTTCACATTGACATAAACCTCCAAGAAAAATAGCCAGTGACATTTCTTCATTAACATGTCATTTTGGTTTAGAGAGTTGTGCTACAGAAGCCACTGTTATTTCAGCTATCTGAGTTCATAATGGAGCGTAACTGTTCCTTGATGGTATCATGAGTGGATGTCAGCAGTTTGTATTCCATCCATAACAATAACTATTATGAATTAGCTATAAACTTTGTCATTAGACAAGGTGGATGTGCAGGGACACTAACCCAGAAGAAGCAGTGTAACGATCACAGAACTCAATCACTCCATCACAAATGACAGCAATACCTGATTAAGCAAAACCAGTGAAATATTTTGGAAGTCTCCTAAAGACGAGCCCGATTCAAAGCCCTACTACCCACAGGCTTCCGAATAACAGATTTCAACAGGGATGAAGTGTCAAGTGTTAGAGATGCTCATCGGTTTTTTTTTCATACCAGTGTATAAGCCAAATTTCAAAAATTGGACCAGTGCTAATTTTGTTGGTTTCCACCTCAGAACTTTGTCCAAATGCAATACATTTAATTTGTAAGTAATTTTCATTATTCAGTAATTATTTTGCCAGTGGCTCTCACTTCTCTTCTGACTTATAGAGCTGCTCCGGGGTGTTGGGATTATGATAGACAATAAAATGTAAGCATTAGCCTTCTTTTTCACTGTGCCCTCTCTTTTTCATCAAAGAGAAATTAAACTCTGTAAGTAAACACATGATTTTTTTCAGGCGTTTACAGATGCTGTGTCTTGTTCAGTGTTTTCAGTTGGAATGATGATTCTTTGACAGAAATCCCAATCCATTTGTGTGTTGTGGGATTTTAATTGAACACCTTAAAGAAACTACTATGAATCGCAGTGCCCCAGCTGTTGCAAGGGGGAGCAGCAGATCTTCCAGCCAGGAGAACAGCAGTGTGAGACACACTGGCCAGGACTGACAACGTGCTCTGTGGCTCCTGGAGAGCCATTGCAGACTGCCTGGGGCTGTAACTTTATTTCATCTGTAACTGATGAAATGTAAATTTCCCTTTTGCAAGGAAACCCTTATAACTCAGGTCTGGTTTATTCATTTGATGCTAAACTACTCTGAAGGGTCAGTGCCTTATTGCTATGTGGATCAGAGAAGGTCAGTGTGAAGATCATGTCTGGTTCGTAAGGCTGTGTGATGGGGTTCATTGGGACCCACCAGTGACAGAAGCTCACACGTGCTGCTGAAACATTGGGATGACACATGTCTACTAAGGGCATCACTGTCTCTGTGGGAGTGCTGACTGCTGGGCCAACTATGTTCACATATTGTTGGAAATTTAAAAGCAGATCATGCCTAAGGCAAGGTTCACCCCTGCAATAGAGCATCAAAGAGCCCTGAATTTGCAATAAACAAAGACAGAGCTGTTGACCAGAAAATCTTGCAGCGTGCAGGTCTTCTCAAAACCTTCAGAGCTTGCACTTTTTCCAGGTTCCCACCAAACTGCTCACAAATGCTGGCACCCACGCCCACATGTATGCCTGCGCAGCAGGTAAGGAGCTCATGCTAAAGCATGCTCATTTAGAGCAGCACCATAAATATTCTTGAAGAAATGGTAAATAAGGGGAGAGTAGAGGCCTGGAACATGGAGACAGGAGAATAGTACTTGGGAGAGGAGGCAGAACAGAAAACAGGGTTGTTCACATGAAGAAAAAGTGGTTTGAAGACAAACGCATGAAAATGAGAGGGAGTTGGAAGATGAGAGGGTGCAAATCTGCTATGGGAAGCAATGGAGAACTGGTTTCATAGTTGGTTTGGTCACTCTGGGCAAGCTGGCCTTGCCTGCATTGACTAGTACAGGTACAGCCCTTTTGTATATGTTTTTTATATCGTATGCCATCTCAAGAGGTCCTGAGCATCACTGAAGTTCCTGTAGAGGTGTAAAGTGTTGTCCTCCTTCATTAGACAGACAATGTAGACTCCAGTCTCATAGCTTATGTGATGTGGGTTGGGTTGATCATTGCAACATGAAGCCGGGTCTCATGGAGCAGACAACAAACCCCTAGTCAGAGCATACACCGCAGTTCTGGTCCTTGCTGCCTTTGTGGAATGTGGCCTAGTGTGCGTGCAGTAGATGCAGCATCAGAATGATGCCACACTGGCTCAGGCGTTTGTCCAAAGAAAAAGTCATGCTCCAGAGGACTTAGATCTTACTGTTTAGAATAGGTTGAAGAAGTCAGAAAACAGAGGGACAAAGGCTGCAAGATGATAAATGAGATAATCAAAGCCCAATGTAAAGACATGTTCAGAAAGATGAGAGAAGCCTCAGAAAAGCCCAGAGCCATTGAAGCATACACAGAGGAACCATCAAACACGCTGAAAGTTCACTGAGTTGAGCACAAGAATGTGAAACTCACCAGAGACCCTGGAGGTGTCCAACCTCAATTGCACAGTGCTGACAAACAGTAATTTAGGGTATCAGGAAAGAGCTGGTAGAGACATTAGGGGAACAGGTCTGAAAGGGTTTACAGATACAGGGAAGGGAGAAGACAGGGTATTCACTGCAACTGTTTTGTGAGAGGTTACTAGAGGGATTTTGAAGAACAAAGAGAAGATGAGAGAAAACATTTGTCTGATGATGTTGAAGAGGAAAGGCTTTATCTGTAATAGCAGTTATCTGAAACAGCAGTGTGCTACTGCAGAAATTATTCTGTCCCTACAGTAACACACAGCCATTTGTTTATCTCTGCTTTCCTTCCTTCCTTCCTTCCTTCCTTCCTTCCTTCCTTCCTTCCTTCCTTCCTTCCTTCCTTCCTTCCTTCCTTCCTTCCTTCCTTCCTTCCTTCCTTCCTTCCTTCCTTCCTTCCTTCCTTCCTTCCTTCCTTCCTTCCTTCCTTCCTTCCTTCCTTCCTTCCTTCCTTCCTTCCTTCCTTCCTTCCTTCCTTCCTTCCTTCCTTCCTTCCTTCCTTCCTTCCTTCCTTCCTTCCTTCCTTCCTTCCTTCCTTCCTTCCTTCCTTCCTTCCTTCCTTCCTTCCTTCCTTCCTTCCTTCCTTCCTTCCTTCCTTCCTTCCTTCCTTCCTTCCTTCCTTCCTTCCTTCCTTCCTTCCTTCCTTCCTTCCTTCCTTCCTTCCTTCCTTCCTTCCTTCCTTCCTTCCTTCCTTCCTTCCTTCCTTCCTTCCTTCCTTCCTTCCTTCCTTCCTTCCTTCCTTCCTTCCTTCCTTCCTTCCTGCCTTCCTGCCTTCCTGCCTTCCTTCCTTCCTGCCTTCCTTCCTGCCTTCCTTCCTGCCTTCCTTCCTGCCTTCCTTCCTGCCTTCCTTCCTGCCTTCCTTCCTGCCTTCCTTCCTGCCTTCCTTCCTTCCTTCCTTCCTGCCTGCCTTCCTGCCTTCCTGCCTTCCTTCCTGCCTTCCTTCCTTCCTGCCTTCCTTCCTGCCTTCCTTCCTGCCTTCCTTCCTGCCTTCCTGCCTTCCTTCCTGCCTTCCTTCCTGCCTTCCTTCCTGCCTTCCTTCCTTCCTGCCTTCCTTCCTGCCTTCCTTCCTGCCTTCCTTCCTGCCTTCCTGCCTTCCTTCCTGCCTTCCTGCCTGCCTTCCTGCCTGCCTTCCTGCCTGCCTTCCTGCCTTCCTGCCTTCCTTCCTGCCTTCCTTCCTGCCTTCCTTCCTGCCTTCCTTCCTTCCTGCCTTCCTGCCTTCCTGCCTTCCTGCCTTCCTTCCTGCCTTCCTTCCTTCCTTCCTTCCTTCCTTCCTTCCTTCCTTCCTGCCTTCCTGCCTTCCTGCCTTCCTTCCTGCCTTCCTGCCTTCCTGCCTTCCTGCCTTCCTGCCTTCCTGCCTTCCTGCCTTCCTTCCTGCCTTCCTTCCTGCCTTCCTGCCTTCCTGCCTTCCTGCCTTCCTTCCTGCCTTCCTTCCTGCCTTCCTTCCTGCCTTCCTGCCTTCCTGCCTTCCTGCCTTCCTGCCTTCCTTCCCTCCTGCCTTCCTGCCTTCCTTCCCTCCTGCCTTCCTGCCTTCCTGCCTGCCTTCCCTCCTGCCTCCCTCCCTTCCCTCTCTCCCTCCCCTCCCTCCCCTCCTTTCTCCCTTCTTCCTTCCTTCCCTGCAAACACATACAAACCAGAACACTGCAGGTCTAAGGCAAGCAGATGGTCTGCAGGCAGAAAGAGATGTTCAAGCTCCTTGGCCCAGAGGCATCACTACATATCAATTCAGACCAGGGTCTATTTTGGGCTTGGCCCCCTCCTTGGCATAGTCCCAAGCTACTCCTGCAACTCTGCCAAACTGTGAGCTGAGTCTCCTTTTTTTGACAGAACTGACACATGTTGTTCTTCATTCACAATCTGTTTTTTAGAGTCATTTTTACAGCAAATAGCCAAAGGAAACAACATTTTATTTCATAACAAGACAGCACAGAAATAGTGAAATAAAGGTGACAAATGCGTTATCAGGAATTAAATTAATAATTAAAAAAGAGGTTTAAGAGCAGGTTAGCTCATGCCTTTGTGCTATTTTTATGACTCCTACTATTGCATTGTCAGGTCCTGGCATAACACCATGTCTGGAGATCCAGCCTGTCCTGATGACTGCAAAATAAGCACTCACTTTGGAATGCTTTTCTCATTTTGTAAATCACCTTTCCCTAAAGAAAATCAATAAACAAGTGACACAGATAGTTGGGTTTGCTCACTCCAATGGTGCTGCAAAGCCTGGGATGCCGAGGTCCGGCTGCGCCCGACGCTTGCTGCTTCCACCATGCATTTGAACTGGTTGAATGGAACGGGAACAAACCCACCTTCCCCGAGCCTCTGAGCAAGGTGTGTAGGTGCGGGCTCCTCTCTAAGAAAGGCACCTGCCATGCTGCCAGGTTTGAACAAGCCACAGCCACTCAACCGCTGAAGTCTGTATTTCCAGCACTGAGTTATCCAGCAGTCCTGCCCAAAACACAAACACCGCTTCCACGCTCTTCTTCTTAAACACGTGCCACCAGCAGCTCCTGAAGCGGTTGCATATCTTCTGTTGGTCTGCATTGCTCCCACACCTCACAGATGGTTCTCTAAGTTCTTCCTCACAGTGACAGCTTTTCCTACAAGGGTAGCCGTGGAGCAAACAGGTTGTCCTGCGAGCCCAGGGGCTGCGTCTGTGCTGGCCCATGGGACATGCCCAGTACTGACACTGAGGCCAGCACTGAAGCAGCAGGATGCTTGCACTGAAATGGCTGATCAGGAATGCTTTCTGAAGTGTGTCCAGTGACTGGTTGGTGTGTGTTAGCTTTTCTGCTCCAAAACGATGCTGGAATTATGCTATCAACTTAACAGAGTAGACAGACTGGGGATGTTCCCAGGCACCCAGGTAAAAACCAGCTGTCTAGCCAAGTGAAGGGGTCGGCTGTGCAATGTTGTCCCGGAGTAATGGGTTAACAGGCTCCTATGAATTGTGTAGCACTAAGTCTCTGGGTCTCTCAGAGAAGACCAGCCCCAGGTTTCTTCATCTTGGCCATCCTGAAATTTTGCCTATCAGGAAACCAACATTATCTACAATGAAAGTAAGAACGGGCAGAAGGAGAGAGAACATTTTCCCTCCCCAGCTCATTCCTACCTACAGACCTTGTTCTGCAAAACAGGGCAGTGCTGGCATGGTGAAAGGAATCCTTTTCTTGGGAGGATGTGTGACTCAATTAATGGATGAAGAGCAGGACAAAGACCAAATGAGAAAGAATAGTTACAAAATATTTAAAAGCTGTAAATACAAACAGAAAAGAAAGATAAGGAAAAGACTGTCTTTCTAGGACCATCTTTTTATTTAGCCACCACAAGGCATACAGCAACACCTTCTTACTCTAGGGAAGGTCTCATCAGCTCTGGCCTGGCTCTTCTGAGGTCCCACAGTGAAATGCCCAGTTCCAGCAGCTGCCCTGCATGTGGCATCCCGAGCAAGCACCACAGATGTTAATTTACTTGAATTGGCTAACACAGAAACTGCTTTGCAGGAGTCTCTCCAACTGGGTTTCACGCCTATCACTGTTAGGAGCGCATTTGGTCTCGGTGCCTCCGTATAGCATGGCCTACAAATGTCCAGCAGATGACCTTTGGGGTGGTGTAACACTCCTGGGCTTTGTAGGCTGGCTATAGCTTGTCATACACAGTGAGGAGTTTCCTCTCACTGCTCTGTAGCCACCAACAACACACTCAGTTTGCCCAGTCTGGTTTATGGGAGGCACCTTCGTACTTGATAACCCTCTTCTAACCACAGACCCCGGGTAACTTTCAGCTATGAACAAGTAAACCAACATTAAATAGAAGCAACTACCCTTAAAGTCATGGGAGCCATTTTACATGTAACAGCAAATATTTTTAGCTTAAAACTTATCTTCCCTACCCCTATATACCCATAAATGTTGTTCTTCATAAATGCAGACACAGACAGTACTGTTTTTATACAGGCCTCTCCAACACATACATCAAAGGAACTAAAATTAAGGGCATACTTTCACCTTCACATGTTTCATGGAAAGACTAACATAAAATGAAGTGGGTACTTTGCAATGAGCACTGCACAGGTCAAATATAACTTGTTTTGTTACAAACTGATCTTGGCCAGACTGTAGTTTTTTAGAAGTTTTCCAAACTTGATGAACTGAAGAATTGCAAAGGCAGTTGAAGAAATTTTAGCCTTTAATTTTCCCTAGAAGTCTCACTGGTAGGAATTCAAAGTTCACATTTTTGACCATGGACAGGGTGATGTATGTGGGAATTCATGTGGCATATGATCTAGTTCATTAAAAGAGTAATAAAACTTAAATCTTTCTGCAGTTGTAAAAAACTACTTCTCACCTGAATCACCACTATATAAGGTTGTGAATACTTTCAGCTGAATTATACTTGAAATATAAAATGTTATTAAATCAAAATAATTTTCAACCATGTTTGACGTGTGTACACCAATACATCAGCCTCACTGTGTATGTCATGAATTTCATCCATATATTTCCTTTACCCCTATTCCTTCTCTTTTAATTTCTATTATTAATTATTAAACCCCATAAAATCTAAGAAAGTAGGAACAAATGTTTCGATTTCTTGGGACATTGCTTACTTACCTGCAGCTCTTCCATAGTAGAAGGAATACACACCCCTCGTCTTCTCTGTCTCGTGGCTCTCACCTTTGAATGACCAGGTTGGGTTTACTTGTGGTTGCAAGGAATCATGTCCCATCCTCCTCTCTTTTCTAGCAGTTATGTAAATTATTTAATTGGTGGTACGAGGACTATTCCAACAGGTAAGTGCTAGTCAGCACAACTTCTACATGACAATCTATGGAAAAATATCCTGTACTTAGTAGCTGGATTAAACTGAACTCTATGCATATAAGAAGTTATTCAATGATAAAATCAATTAATGACCGTATTTTCTAATTTTGGATATTGCAATTATTGCTTCTGTGAAACTACTTCAAACTGATAAAATAAATTTTAAAATATTTTTATTTGCATAATTCAAACCTGAAGTGATTTTTCCTTAACTTCAAACTTTGCATACATTTCTCACTGGAAATATTGCCAGACAAATCTCTTCTTTGGGTGCTTTTCTTTATTACTAACTTACAAATTTCAGAAAGTATGACAGCATATCTAAATGTTAACATAACCTTAACTCTAGGCTCCCCCATGACATTAGTATAGTAAATTCTGTGGAGAAAAATAATATAGAAACATAGGAAAGAAGAAAGAATCAACATAATGGTTAACTCCATGCCTGTGCAATTAAAAACAACAAAGAAACTAAGAGAAGGTGTAGCATAAAATGCACCTCTGTTTGCAACAGAAGCTGTCCCATATCTCAGCAAACCTGCAAGTGGTGGCACAGAGCCTTGAAGTCTTCCACTGAAGCAGTGCTATGCTGGTGGTCTACCACGATGGTATGAAGCATCCCCATGTTGCTACCCAGTAGCCCATAGTCAGAAATAGACCAAGTTTTCTGTAGTTGACATGAAGTATCGTTGGTGTAAGTAACCCACGGATGAGCTTTTCCTCAAACCTGAGAACATGACAGTGCTTCAGATAGATGGTCTGAAATGGGAGGACTTGAACATGCTCAGTCCTTTGCAGCAAGCTGTGTCTAGGTTCCCACAGCCTCCGGGCTGGGGAGATCTTGTGAGCAGGCATGGCACATCACGGCTCAACTTTGGGGCCCAGCCAATTTTACCTAACATTATTATTTTCCTGAGGGACTGGATAGAGACTGCCCCACTGCTGAGCTCTTCCGCTGTCTTCCTTGGTGGCACTTGAAGTGATTTGTACAACCTAGATCATAAGCAAGACAAGGTGAAGCTGAGCATCCGTTATAAAGGTAGCCAGGAAGGGAAGCAAGAGCAGCAAGGAGGAGGGCCTGGTTGTGGTCCAGGATCTGGGGAGAAGGTGGGGATGGTGGTAGCAGCACAGGCAGACTAAAATAACAGTAAGGACACCTGGCTTTGGTCAGTGTTGCTTTAAGGCAGGACTTTTCCCTGGAGGGAGCAAGGAGAGACTTCTTCCCCCACAAGAGCTTTTGGCTAGTAAACTCCCCCAGTTGATAGAGAAGGTGGCAGCTTCCATGCTGGCACGGGTGCTTGATGTGATGGTGGACAATCAGGTGCCACTCCTATGCCAGATGTACTTCTTTGCACAGCAGGAACAGGTCAGGACAGAAATCTGTCTGGATGACTACAAGTCAAGCCCAGAGCATCTGCTTGTTTATCTTCAACCCTGGATGTTTTTGCTCCTTCCTCTAGCATGCATGACCACATCCACATCTTCCAGTGCGTGTGTTCCCACTCTGTATATTGGTCTACAGAAATATCAGGACTGGCATTGCTGTTTTTATGTTCAGGGCAGAGCTGCTGTGCCTTAGTGTTGTGCACCGAAGTGCTGTGGTTGGAAAAGACTGGGATGTAAGAGAAAAAAAGCATTGGCTGAATCCTGCAAACATCCCACTAATCATTCACAAGGCTGCCTGGCAAAAACCCATTAACAGCCTATAGTCTAATAAAAAAGGCAATTACTCTACATCTGTCTATATGCACAAGAGACAGCAAAAAGATCCAGGATGCATTTTGTCTTACAAAAGATGAAGATCTCACATTTTGTCTTTTGTTCTGGGAGATGCTGCTCCTGTCTCTGCCTTGGTCCTGAAACACTAAAGGCTTAGCTGATGCTTTCAGGATAAGGCAGGTCCTCTTTCATTCCAGGACTGGATTGCTATTCTCACGCGTCTGAGTTCTCTAATGAATTTTGGTTTTTTATGAATACATTTCACAAGTGCCATCATGCTGGGTCTTAGCATGTGTCTGGGCATGCAGTGTAACAGCCACAGTGAAGCTAAACAAGCAGCTTGGCAGCGAATTAGGATCCCTGGGACTGTGTGCAACAGGCATCTCTGAAAGAATGGGAATGAACCTCATACTGGGTGAGTGGGAATGTATTCAATTGCCAGGAAACAAGCTGAATTGAACAAATTAAAATTGGTTCTTCATTTGGATAGCACAGTCTGCCAGCTTCTCTCAGTATCTGCCTAACAACCAAGTCCTGCACCCAACATCTAACATGCCTCTTGTTTTCCAGTTTCTTGACTTTCACCCCAACTTTTGACTATGCTTCCTGGAGCCATCACTGGTTTCTCTGGTTTCTGCCTGGTGTTCCTCTTTGACTCGAGAGGCGGATGTCATGTCCAAACCCACCAACACAGACAGTTGATAAAAGTTGAGCGTCTCTCAGATAAGCATTACTAATAGTTTCCATGTCTTATAGCTGCTACAGTAGGAGGTAAGGGTCTAGCATCAACTGTAGAGTTTTCTCTCAAGTTGTCTGAAATGTCTCAGCCCTCATGAACTGAGCTCAGGTTAAAACCTTGCACTTAAGAGGGTCATGCAGAAAGATGGTCTTGGAAAAATATGTCAAAGACATAACCCCATGATTTTTCCTACGTCTTTGCCATACATTTTCCTTCATTGTAGTGTTTCCTCTATCTCCTCATACAATCTGCTGTAGAGCAACATTGGAACAGAAACTTGTGTAATGTATTTTCTAACACAGAAAAAGACAATTTTCTTACACTGGTACTTGACATATCAATGTGTATTTCATCCAGAGAAAATGTCAATAGCTGGGACCAGCAATTTCATCAGAGGGAATGACATGAAAATGAGAAAATGTAATTGTAGCTAATTTTCATTCTCTAGAAGAACATGCTATTGAAGGTTGTTGTAGGCAAAAAAAAAAATAGCTTAAATTGTGAATGCTAACAGGTAGCAGATAATTGGATATGTGTGTGTGCACGTGACCATCCAAAACTGAAATTTTGAGCGCTGAAGAAGAAACTTGCAACTTGCTAGCTGTGACTGGGATGGTCTGCTTGTAAATTTTGATAATATATGAACTAAAGAAAAGCAGCACAATCTGAATACTCCACTTGGTGAAGACCCGTGAGACAGAGCCACTAGGTAGGATGCTGATCATGTGCAGGGCTTCTGCACATGGACCATTTAGGTTGGGAAAATGGGGGTCTTGGGGTTCCGGAGAGAAGAGTTTGTCCCAAAAAAGGAGTGTCCTTGCCAAGAAGTGATCTTGGAAAGAAAAGCATCAGAGGGAAGATCCTGGGAGTGGGCGAAGATCCTAGAGATCAGGGAGATGGACAGAGATGAGTGCTGCAGGTACCCAAGGACCTTGGCCCAAGGATCTTGTCCACTGACACCCAGGGCCAGTAGTGGGGAGCAGCGGCACAGCAGGACCTGACCCAGCTTTCTGCCCGAGCATCCTGGAGCAGCCACGACCTGCCTGCGGGAGGGACGTTGAGGCCTGGGAGAAGTGGAAAAGTGAGTGTGAGAGAGGGAAAGAGCTTGAATCACGTCAGTTCTTAAATAAACCCCAATACCCAGATCCACAACGTGTTGTTATTTACTGTCTCATTCCTGACAAAGCTGTAAATAAAGCTTGTGCAGAGCAGAGCAGAGAGGACTCCATAGATGAGTAATGCAAGGAAGTTTTATTTAAACAGGCATCTGTGGAACAGAAAGGGGAGAATGCCTTATCGGACATTTTCTTTTAGAAATAAATTTGGGTTTTTTTTTTGAAATGGGAAACAGTTGGCCGAACAGCTGCCAGTTATTTGACTGCATAAGATTTGCAAAGTGGGATGAGCATATTTGGAATACATTTTTTGCTACACTATTAAAAATATGTTGGCAGAGGAAGACACACTTAAAACTACTTTTTAAAAGTGTACAGATTTCGTTTTCTACATCTGAAAATGTTCTTATTTTGAAAGAGTCCTGTCTGAATCTGAAGCAAGTTGTATGGCAAGCAAATAAAGGCAAGCCAAAGAATGGTAATTCTAGGTCAAATAAGATGTAGGTGTGTGAAATGCAGTTTCCTTCTGAGAGGTCAGAGAAAGTGAGTGGCTCACACAAATGGAGCACTTCTCTTTTTTTTCTGACCAGCTTGTCAATCAAAGCGTGTCTAGAGTTTGGAAAAGATTATTACTCATTATTTTGGCTTGGGAAGACCATGTAAGAAGATACATAAGTCATATAAGAAGATATTCCATGCCTCAGAAAACTCACAAATGTGGATAAGGAGGCAGTCGGGGTAGCTAGCCACAGTAAGTGGGAAGGATGTTGGGATGCTGACAATGACACAATTGTGGCTGGATAATGAACGTCACTTGTATCTTCCAGGTAAGCACATTTCTTAACTAAGTGCTCCAGAACATCATTCCTAAGGTGGATTGATAGTACATAAAGCTCTACATACATTATGAAAAGGAAGAGGCTGGGGAAAAGGGCTGAGCATCAGGCCATATTTAGTGCACAACCTGGCATGGTACTAACCTGTGACACAAGAGCTGACCCCAATGATGTTTGGAGGCTCTTGGTAAGCACCTAAGACATACTCATCCTGTGCTCCTTGAAGAGCGGCTCATCTATAAGCTGTGAGGCTGAGGAGATGGAGAGTTGTGCAAGTGTAAACCTCTGACAACACAAAGTACAAGACCAGCAACCCACCCAGCACACATCATCTCTCCCACCTGGAGCTGGCAGGACCCACTTGGAAAAGTTTCACCATGATTCATAATAAACATGAAGAGGTTCTCCAAGCTTGTGCCTTGTGCTGGATGACAGCATCTGTTTGCATGAACTCCTGATGCCTCAGCAGCAGTGAGCTCATCACTGAATTTTGGAAGGTGTCTGCAGAGGAATGCACTTGTGCACTGCTGTGCCATGTCCACCTCTGTTTTTTGTCTCTGAGGCATACTGAAGGGTCTCAGAGGGACAAGTGTGAAGGGAGGTTTGTACTGCCCAGGTCAAAGTCTGAGTAATGCACAACTCCTATTTATGGCGTTTGGTCCAAGCACTCCTTTTGTTGTAGTTGAGGACATATAATGAAATAGTTGCTTTAAAGCTGTTATCGCCCTGTTTAACTGTTTTTCTATTCTCCTCTTTAAGACAGAGGGTTTGTGGTTGTAAGTGTGGAAAACTAGATCTGAGCATGAGAAAGCTCAGTTAAACTTTCCCAGGTTTTGAAGTGGCTCAATCTGATGTTTCATTAGTTACCCCAGAAATCTATACTTTTCCCTTTTGCTGTTATCAGAAGGATTAGAAAGAATAGTTACACAAAATAAAGATTTTGTTGCTGGCTTTATGCGTGACTTAGTCTTGTCATTCCTGATTTTCAGATGGTGAAGTTCATCCACTCTCCATGCGCTGGAAGCCCCAAGACACCCCCGGAAGCTCCAGCTCATCAGTGATGAGCTTAGGAATTTTTCCATTTTGGTCAATAATTTCTCCTCTCTCCTCCTCCATCATTTCCCACAGCAAGGCTTATGCCAGACACAAACAGCACTGCTTTTCAAATAACTCAGCCTCATAGAAGGAGGTGAGCTCTCATTTTTTTTTTTTTTCTCTTGCTCAAATAACTCATAATCTGAATGACCAATTTACCCTGTGCTTGAAGAAGGACAAAAAGTATCAGGGGAATGCAACTAAGCAGACAGATTTTGCAAAGCTAACCTTCAGGCAAGCTAGCTTTCTCCATTTGTATTAATGTCCTATCTCCACTTCTCTCACTCCCTACATCCAGTGTACCCAGAGTTTCTCTCCAGCCTCAGAATGTTTTTGCACAGCTGTGTGCCAGAACAAGCCCTGTGCATTGTGATTCTCCTTAAAATGCTGTTTAAATGCTACTAAACCGGTGCACAGACTCTGTACTGGCCTTCTGGTTTCCCCTGCCCGAGTGCAGGGGAGCCCTGGTGAGCCTGCCAAGCATGTGCTCTCGGGGGCTTGGGAAATGCATATTGCTCACACAGAGGGATCCCGCAGATCTGCCGCTACTCATAGATGATTTAATAAGGTGGATGAATGGCTGATTAAAACCTTGCCCAGCCCTGCTGGAGGCTGGGTTTGATACTCTGCTCCGGTGGTGCCTTGGCTGAATGAAAATACCTCCTGCAGTTCCACGGGGAGTCCCGGCATGATCCACCCTGCAGAGGTGTCACGTCCTGAAATGTCAGCAGGAAAACGAACAATTATTTTTCTGGCACTACAAAGATGGTTCTGCGTGTACTGCCTTGTATCACAGCAGGACTGGGCAGATGATAGACGGGACTGGTGAGAAATACTATTTTCTCCTGAAGCTCACAGGGCCAGAGAAAGCTCATGTCACTCCAGCCAGTGAGCCTCATGCCAGCTCCTCAGATAAAAATCAGCTCCTTGACTGTGGGCTTTGAATAGCCCTTAAAAGGCATCACAAGATGTGAGAAGATTAAGGTGCTTCACAGCTTTCACTTGCTTGCAAAGCTCTTGGAGCAGGGAATGTTCTCTCTCCCATAAGCTGTCCCCCATCCATCGTGGTACAATATTTTCCCAGCAAGAAAATACATGGAGTATCTTGGAATCATTCATTCTAACAAAACCTGCTGTACGTCTTCACAGATAGATTTGACACCAGTATCTGTCTTGAAGGCAAGATCTTGTTCCCCTTCACACTTTGAGCTTAAAAATTAACTCCCTTCTTGATGCTGTGTCAACAGATTGTATCATCCTTGTAAGCGATACTGGCTTTCTCTTTATGCACTTTTATAGTAGAGTAACTCTGTTGGATTCAGTGTCTCAACCTGAATTTAATTCCACTTTAGTGAGAGAAAAACTGCTCCTTAATTTTTGAAAATGCAGCATCTGCTTCTTGATGTGGCACTGCATATGGTAATTAATGTTATCAGTAATTTTACTTATCCATACAACTGTATCTAGGTGTGTACAGACAGACATATGTCCATATCCAAGTTATATGCATTTAAACCCATACTTTTACTCTCATACTTATGTACAAGTAAAGCCCCATTAGCATCCTTTCCTGACTGAAGCCCCTCCCTCAGCACATGGGAAATGTTATTTCCTAGACCCCTTGGCCATGCCACAGGGTAATCATGGAAACATAGAACAGTTTGGGTTGTAAGGGACCTTTAAAGTTCATCTAGTCCAACCCCCCTGCAGTGAGCAGGGACATCTTCAACTACATCAGGTTGCTCATAGCCCTGTCCAACCTGAGCTTGAATGTTTCCAGGGATGGGGCATCTGCCACCTCTCTGGGCAACCTGTGCCAGTGTTTCACCACCCTCACTGTAAAAAATTTCTTCCTTATATCTAGTCTAAAACTAGATGTAATTTTAGTTTAAAGTTCTCTTTTAGTTAAGTTTTTAGTTTAAAACCATTACCTCTTGTCCAATCACAACAGGCCCTGCCAAAAAGCTTGTCCCCATCTTTCTTATAAGCTCCTTTTAAGCACTAAAAGGCTACAATAAGGTCTCCCTGGAGACTTTTCTTCTCCAGGCTGAACAACCCCAACTCTCTCAGCCTTTCTTATAGGTTTTCCATGCCTCTGATCATTTTTGTGGCCCTTCTCTGGACCTGCTCCAACAGGTCCGTGTCTTTCCTGTGCTGAGGACTTCAGTGCTGGATGCAATATCCAGGTGGGGTCTACACGAGTGCAGTAGAGGGGCAGAATCACTTCCCTCAACCTGCTGGTCTGGCTTCTTTTGATGTAGCCCAGGATGTGGTTGGTTTTCTGGGCTGTGAGCGCACATTGCTGGCTCATTGCCCATCTTTTTCATCCACCAGTAACCCCAAGTCTTTCTCTGCAGGGCTGCTCTCAATTCCTTCATCCCCCAGCCTGTATTGATATTGGGTGTTGCCCTGACCCAAGTCGAGGTTGCACTTGACCTTGTTGAATCTCATGAGATTTGCACAGGACCACCTCTCAAGCCTGTCAAGGTCCCTCTGGATGGCATCCCTTCCATCCAGAGTGTCAACCACACCACATAGCTTGGTGTTGTCAGAAAACTTGTTGAGTGTGCACTTGATCCCATTGTCTATGCCATTGATGAAGATATTAAACATTATTGGTCCCAATATGGACCCCTGAGGGACACCACTTGTCACCAATCTCCATCTGGACAATGAGCCATTGAGCACTATCCTCTGGATGTGACCATCTAACCAATTCATAATGTGGTAACAAAGTGAGGATTTTGCTCTGAATGAAGACTCATTTTCTGGAGGCTGTCCCCATGCCCTGCAGCTGGCCAGTCAGGGCCAGCCCAGAGGTGGACATGCTCTGCACTGCTTCGGAAGATGCCATGTATGAAAGATGATGGGTCAGGATACAAGCACAGAGATTAGTCCTTCACAGGGAGGCTCTGACTGTGGGAGATACTTGCACATACATGTTTTAATTATAGCTGGTAACATCTCCCACTGACAAGTCACAGTGTTTGTGCCCAGAACAATAGGGACAATCCCAGTGTAACACTTCAGAGCAGTTTCTACCAGGATCTGGTTCTGCTTTAACACCCAAAAGGGTAAATTTGGGGTTTTTTTAATATTAAAACAAAATATGGTTCATATTTACACATGCAGGTGCAGTTCTCTTGAGGCTTAAAACTGTGCTAAAAAGGGAGAGAGTTGCTACCTGAAGTGACAACTATGTCCATGTGAAAACTGTGATTCCAAAGACTGCTGGAGGTGGAGTCAGAGATTGAGCAGTCTTCCTGCTCCTTAAGGGTAACAACAGACACTCCTTCCTAGAAAGATAGCAACTAAATTAAGGACGGCTGATTGTTTTCCCTATGACAACTCTTCCCTTGGCAAAGTTAAATGAATTAGTATCAAAATCCCACCACAACAGCCACCCTGTCCCCATGCTGTGTGGTTAAATATATTGTAGCAGATGTCTCTGATGTCCTCTAAGAGCATAAGGGTATAATTCTTTTCAGCAGAGCTGAATCCTTAATCAGAAAGAGAGCACAACACCGTGGCTGTGGGCTTCCTGAGATGGACAGAGCCAGAAACAGACTGGAAAAAGGCAAATGCCACTCCCTTCTTCATAAAGGGCAAGGAGGAGGCTGCAGGGGACTTCAGGCTGGTCAGCCTCCCTGCACCTCCTGGGAAGATTATGAAGCAAATCCTCCTAGAAGCCACATCCAACGTATGAAGAAGAAGAAGGTGATGGGGATACAGCCCCACTGGGCTTACCAAGAGCAAATTGTGCCTGACCAAACTGATTGCCTTCTATAGTGAGATCTCTGTGGTCAGGAGGGAGTTGTTGGAGATTTCAGGGAGATCTCAACAGCCTGGAGACATGGAATGGCAGAGCACTCATAAAATTCAGTAAAGACAGGTGCAAAGTCTGTAGCTGGAAGGGAATAACCCTCTAACACAGTGCAGGCCTACTGACTGGAAAGCAGCTTTGCAGAGGAGGACCTGAGGATCCTGTGGACAATAAGTTGAATATGAGCCAGCAGTGTGCCCTTGCAGCAAAGAAGTCCAGCAGCATTCTGGGCTGCATTAGGCAGAGCCTTGCCAGCAGGTCAAGGGAGGTGATCTTTCCCCTCTGTTCAGCCCTGATGAGACACATCTGGAGTGCTGGGTCCTGTTCTGGGCTCCCCAGCACAAGATAGGCATGGACACATATGAGTGACTCCAGAAGGGGCTACAAAGCTGGTGGGGGACTGGACCACATGGCTATGAGGAGATGCTGAGAGAGCTGGGCTTGTTCAGCCATCAGAACAAGGGGGCTCTAATTGCATCATTATCTACCTAATGGGGGTTACAGAGAAGATGGATCTGGACTTTTCTTGAAGGTGAACAAAGACAGACAAGAGCAAGTGGAGGCAAGTTGCAACAGAGGTAATTTCTCCTACATAAGGAGAAAATCTGAGTGAGGATAAAGATGGAACAGGGGCCCAGAAAAGCAGTGACATCTCCATCCTCACGGGGTTTCAAAACTCATCTGGGCAACCTGCTGTAACTTTGAAGTGGACCTTGTTTTGAGCAGATGCTGGTGAACAAAAGTAAGAGTTCTTCCAGCAAAGGGGAAAAAAAGTGTTCAAGAATTTACCAGGAAGATACTATAGCAAATGTTTCCTATAATTCACCAACCGATGTGCTAATGATTTCACTGGTAACATTGTCTCCATCTTCTCAGCAATGCAGAAATTGTTAGGGGTTTGTTGTGATTCAATTGGCAAACGTTGCCAACAGAAAGAAAAGTATAATGCTGTGACTACATTACATGGAGCTTTCTGGTTAGCTGTCAATCATGTTTTGTTTTTAAGGCAAATCCCATTTCCTGAAAAACATCTTCCTTTATTTACTTTTCTTTCCCCACCCGAGTGAGGTGACACAGGCTCCTATGGAGTTTTACATGGTGTCTGTTGTCACTAATGGACAAAAATCAAATAACACAAAAGGAAGGGCCACTTCTTCGTATTTGGCTCAATCTCTGGTTACCTCAGCAGTTAGGATAACTAACATGAAGGAAGGATACATGCACCCAGTCCAGTGACTTCACACACATCTGACAAAACCAGGTTGCCAGATTTGCCCTTGCATTCAGAGAGCGACTTGATGATGCTGGCTTTGAAAATAGACTGAAAATACAGATCTAGCTCTGGTACAGCTTGAAAAGTCCCATATCGCAGGGACGTTCTGTTCTGATGTCAAGTCTGCTCAACATCAGCGTGGGGGCGTGAACGCAACCGTGAAGCCTGTTGTCGCAAGCTGGGGATGTGTACCAGAGCGTGGCGGGGAGCTGGGGAGCAAACCTCCTTCGCCGCTGCTGCAGCAACATTTCTGCACTACTGGGGCTTGGCGCCAGCATGCTCTCAGCTGTCACCTCCCTGCCTCCTGCCTTCACCTCCAAAATTAAATTGACAAATCACCAAAACTAAACGTGTGCAGCCTGACTTGCTTGTATGGAAATAATTAAGTGTCTGAATGAAGGAATGCATTAACTCTCTGATATCCAGGGGCATCTGTAAGTCTGTCTCCTGCAGATGAGAATCTCCTGGGGAACTTCAGGCTGAGAGTGGTGGTGCTGAGCTCTAACCCATCGGGCTGAACAGGGGCTGGAGCAGGGCTGGACCTTCCTCCCTTTGGGGAGGACCTTGGTGCAGTGCTAGACAACTGGAACACATGATCAATAACAATGTAGACAGGATGCACATGCTTAATAAACACTTCTGTGCTTCGTTGAGATGATACTTAGAGTCATGTAGTGATAAGGAGTTATTTTCTATCCAGCAGTAACTGAAAGGGATGTTAAACAGTGACTGCTAACAAATTAAAAATCACTGATCAGTATAGTTTATATCCAAAAGATTGTCTGAGCTGCACTGGCACAGGGAGAGTAGATACAACTGTTTAATAAATCTTGGACACAAAGACAGGTTCCAGCATATGGCCAGAAGGATGAGGCTGTAGCTCTGTTTAAAAGGGGGAAATAAACAGTTGAAGTAAGACAGATTTGCTAACACCACATACCTCTTGCACAAAATGATGGAATACCTGCCTTCTCCTTGCAGTCTCCAAGCACACAGTAAGGAATACAGAAATACCAGGGAAAATCACATAGACAAAATAATTTCTGACCAACATCGTTAGCCCTATTAGGCACACAGGAGCTGTCCCCTTACTTAGCAAAACAAAGAAATGACTGCAGTTTTCTGTTGGGGATTTGTAATGGGTTCAAGGGGATTCATAACTATTTCAATCCTCTTCTTACAGGATACCACTTCAAGCAAAGGCCATTACACAATGAGACCTTACAATAATCTTGATTTCACTTGTGTTTGTTAACATGCCTTATTCTGTGCTGGTAGTGCCATATTAGCTAAAGTGACTGAAACTCAGTATTTTGGTAAGCATTCTTTCCTGGATGCACCTGGCACTAGTTTCTTTCCAAACACTTGTTCCATCGGTTGTTTCTTAACTGCTTTTGCATATGTGTGTTTGCCTGTGTTTGTATATTTGGCTCCTATTTTTGACTTTGCATCCATTCTTAGAAAGTAAATATACTGTTTAATCCAAACATTTCTGTATTCTCAACAGAGACATTTTAATACTGATTTGGACAATTTTCTCAAGAGAAAGAACAGTGTTGAGGCTGCTTTATGTTAAAGCTTTCAAACACAGTTGTTTAACTTCTTTTAAGTGTCAGAAATTTATTCCTTAAATAAAGGAGAGCTACAAAACCCTAATGGGGACTAGAAAAGTGCTTAAGTGTACTGTTTAAATTTCACCTGTTTCCATTACATGTATTGTAAGGAATCTGTGCAGGCTCTCCAGTAGTTGTGGTTTATGTCTTGTGGTGCTATGTACTGGTATGACACAGGCGCGAAGGCTGCAGATTGCAGAGGAGTTACCGCGATGTTTTCTCGAGAGAAGGACAACATGTCTTGTAAATGACGGCATGTAACTAAAGACTGCAACTGTGCATTTCAGATACCCTCAGGCAGCCTAATGGCAGGCTGATAGCAAAATAAAAAGTGAAAAGTGCCTTTAAAGAAAATGTATTTGAGTCTGGCTGACCTCTCTGCTGAAACAGCTGACATTCCCTGCCGTGTGCTCTCTCTTCCAGGGCTGCAGAGGGATGCTGCAGCCTTTTCATGGGTTAGGGTAACTCCTAGGAGTTGTTCAACAACCTCCAGTTTGTAATGGGCCCTCAGATGTTGTTTCATGATCTGGAGCAGGTAAGATCACAGCTTATGATGGGGACAGAACTTTCGGGACCTTGCTAACACACTACTTAACACAAGTCAGCCTCATGGCTGGGATCAGTTCATAAAATCACTCTTCACTCTATGCACCATTCAGGCCTAAAAGCTGTGAGATGTGGGAATGCTCTGGGCAGGCAGGGATACAAGATGGACCTTCCTGAAAACTTGAAAAAGCAGGTGTTCAAGGACCTGCTGGGACACCACCAGCAACAGTTCTCACCCTGGCTGCCCCACCAACAGCAAAGAGGGATAGGGTGGGCATCTACAGAGGAAGTCTAAAGTGATTAAACACCTAATTTCCAGTGTTCAAACTAAGTGCTTAAATCTATGTGAGATGACTCTGGGAAAGGGTATCCTTATTGCAAAACACAGGGAAATATCTGTATTTTGCTAATAGACGTAAAGAACATTTTGACAATAAGCCCCTTAGGAAGCAACATTTTCCCATACTGCAGCTGAGGATCAGAGTCATGAGCTGGGCTGTCTGTAGGTCTTCGCTGGTCAGGGGTCCCATCTCCAGACTGAAAGGCTCTTTCACAGTCTTGATGACTTCCAGCTCACTTTGCACAGCATGTTAACTAAAGAGTAGGTTCTTGTGCTTTTATTCTTGCTGAGAAATGGCATCCTTCACATGCAGCTCCATGGAGTTACCTGAACTCATTTCTGTTGACATCATCCTCAGTAGGTATATTACTTCCCCATGTCGAAACTGCAATGAAATAAAAGGTTGTTTATATCTCCTGACTGCAGATACCTGCTCTAAGACATGCATCACCCCTGGAAGCGCCATGTACCATTTGATTCTGCATTTTCAGGTTACCAGTGAGTTTTCTCTGGCTTTGGAAAAAAGGTACCAATTCTGATTCCTGTGTCCACCCTGCCGCTGCTGGGCTCTAGGGGCAGGAGGCACACAGGTCCTGGAGAAGGGGCTGCTGGTCGCGTGTTCACCATACCATCATCTGCCTGACACAGACCAAAACCTCTTGACTACCGTAGCACATTACAAACTTGTTCTCCACCAGTGCTGCCCTTTGGGAAGTCAAGAATGGAGGGAAATGAGATACCCCGATTTTTTTTTTTTTTTTTCCCTTTTTTCTTTCAATCTGTCCAGTCTTGTCCATGATATGTTATTTTAAAAACACAGTTCTGGCAAACAGCAAATTTGCCAGAAAGTATGACCCCATGTCATCCTGTAATTAAGCATAAAGTTAAACTGAATTCACTAGAGGGTTTCACTTGGAAAAATATTTTTCTGGTTAGGACTTCTGTAATCAGAGGGCAAGATGCCACTATGCCTCCTACATCCCAAGGCTCACAGCATTCCTCCAAAATATGCAGAGTCTACATTTAGTGACCCCCTGCAGCCTGAGAGATTTAAACCTTGCCCAAAGACAGCTGTCTGCAAAGTGTAAAGTAGGGAGCATTCGGGGGTGGCCTGAGATGATGTGTTCACTTTGTGTGGACCATACTTGACCAGTGCTGGGAGTAGAAGATCAAAAGCCCATCTCTCCTTCATCCTGCTCCATCATGGAGACACGCAGGAGCTCCAAGGCCGGACAGTGTGATGGAGCACTCCACCCAGTTGCGTATCTGTGGCGATGGGTCCTCCTGAGGGGTGGGAGCCCCTTTGCTTTAAGACATAGCCTCGACTCCCAAGAGAGGTGCTGCCACACTTGGCAAGATGTTCATCTCTCTGAACACATTATTTGCAGAGCCCTACCTCGCCTCTGCTGGATGGCTGCACGGTAGATGGGTATCAGAGTTACCTTGCTGCATCCAGAGCATTACTCTTTAGCATTCGCTTTCCAGACCAGGCAGGAGAGACTGAGGTGGGAGAAGATGCATCCCTAAGCAGGGCAGGAAGGGACATACAAACACAAGCAGTGAAGAGTGGAGGAACAGCACTGGTGGCCCTCAAAACCTCAGTGCATGACAAGTGATGGACCTTACTACTGATCCTGGCTTTAAAGAAGTTTTCTCCTACTTACATGTGTGTCAGGGCTGCTTTCTTAATTCCTGACGGTAGCTTGGGGTCAGGCAGGAGCTCTGGCTCAGGGTGGGCTCCTCACAGCCTGCTTGGTACCTCCTGTACCTTATTTCTCTGCCCCCTCACCACTGCCCCATGCAGCTGATCTGCCTGCAGAAAGCTGCCCCGGGGGGGTATAGAGCAGCCCCTGAGCAGCCGCCTCATGATGCCCTGATCACATCACCTGGGATGCATGGGGAGAGCCGGCAGAGCTGCGCTTCGTTAGCACCCTTCTCAGAGAGAAACTGGTCTCCATTCACCCAGCAAAGTTTAATGGGCAAAGCAATGACACCTGTGTGAAAAATAAATGCTGGGATTACAGCAAGGTTACCGTGGCTGGCTGCAGCGAGTCACTTCTCACACCTGTGTGACACTGCTGACTTTAATGGAGAGCCTTTGGATTTATAGCTGTGTTGGTGGAACAAGAATCAGAGCTGGTATGTCTTCATTTCTTCCCTTTGATCTGCTCCGGGTGTAGTCAGCACTAGCCACTGAAGTTGCAGCAAAACCTAGAGCTGAGATGAACCACAACTCAGTACTGGTGATGGCCAGCAGTATCAGCTGATGTTACTCTTTCTATGGAAACTGATTTTACTCTCTCGACTCCCTACCCTATTTCAAAACTACTCAAGAAAATATAAAAACTAAGGTGCTGGAATGGCAGAAAAATCTACGAGCCAAAAAAAAAATTAATAAATGTCAGCTCTTCCAAAAGCTTTGGCTCACCCACAGCTGCCACCACCAAAAGAGAGGGCTTCAAATCAAACACCTTCAGCAAAACCCTCACATAGAACCGACCTAAGCAAGTGGCATAAAACCCTAAGGAACCCACCTAAAAGGAACAAAGCTCCAGCTCTAATAACCACATAAACTTTTTGTAAGCAATTTAAAAAATGTTCCCTTTCCTTGTTTTGTGAAGATGATGAGCTATAAAGCTGGTTGCTATAATAATTACTGAAAGATGGCCTATTATATTTTTTTTTCTGATATAAAATGACACACAGAAACAGGGTGGAGGTGATGAAGTCACCCACAGTTGGCCACAAACATATCCCCCGTGTTGAATGAAAGACTTGGGGATCCAGCAGCATCCTTCGCCTAGAGTCCATGGGGAAAAGCAGTTGCCAAAACACCAAACAGTAAAAAGGTCATTTCTCCCATGCTATAACATAAACAGAAGCACACAGGGCTCTAGAGCAGAGAAATTGTCACAGACTACACATTTTCCATGTGCTGGATGACCCATAAGCCACTTCAAGTGAAAACAAACATCAAGGTAGATGTGTTCTCAGGAGAAAACAGCCAAGGAAGGAAGCACAGAATGCCAAGGAATGGCCCCATTTTGGTTATGATTTTTAGGTTTATTAAATCAAATAAATAGGGTCCTACTACAGGCTCGCTTCATTCATGCAGTGCCCTCGTCATGTGCATGTCATTAAAACTTACCAAGCAAAGATAAAGCCTGATGCCAAGGAGCTCTTTTAGCATGTGTTTCATGTAACCATATCCCTGGGAATGCCTTTCTGTTTAGATCAAAGTCCTGCCTTGACTTGCTGAGGTGAATAATGAGGGGCAGGGAAGTATTTTTAACTCCATGGCTGGAGCTGTAGGCACATCCCAGAAGGGAGATGTGGGGTAGCAGTGGCACCAGTCTGGGACGGCCAAAACAGCCTGGCCTTGAGTTACTGGGGCTGGGGGCAGGGACTTAGCTCTGCTGGTCTCCCCTCAGACCACTCCCCAGGCAGGGACACCGCTGCGGAGAATGGGAAGGGGGTGTTAATTTTTAGATGGGGGGTTGATAGAAGGCCAAAGTCAGAGGGCACTGGAGAGATGCTGTACATTGTGTACCCTGGCAGGAGTGGCACAGGGTCATGGCTCCACTGCTGGTTGGGAATCAACCACCCATCTAGCTGGTAGCTAGCAGTGACCCACTCCTGGCACGGGAAAAATGCGGACATGAAGCCAAACTTCCAATTTTCTATTTAAACATCTGAATACGTGACCCGGAAAAGCTCCTTTGGAGCTGCCTGTTACTCAGCATCCCAGAGAACGAGATTTAAGTGCTGTTAGTATGGATTATGAAATTAGTGTGAATTTAAGGGTCTAATTCTTGGCACTCAAGCTATGAAAATCTAAGTTTTGTGATCTAATCCATCATGGAGAATTCTCCTTTTCAGCCTTTGCCAGATTTCTTTCCCAGTGTGGCTACATCTGAGCAATGTAATGTATTTCATTTTAATTTGTGAGACACTTTGGAGGGGGCTAAATGTTACTTGCTATTTATATGGAAATGAAATGCTAGAAGCATTTATTAAACAAATATTGTGAATAGGAAAAGAGAAAACAAGGAGTGGGGGAGACAGTGGAGACATGGCATCTTTAACAAAGCAAAAATGGAAACAGTGAAGTATATATAGCTTGTACTATACTTATTATTAATTGGACAAATCAAATAAAATGCAGACCAGCTTTCCAAGAAGCCCACTGTGTAAGCCTAAGAGTGCTTACAAGTACATGCGTTTCTCATCCCCCAACGTCCTGGCGATTTGGGGATTGGTTGATTTACAGCCACTGACTCAAGCTAATTCTCTTTCATGGACTTTACTTCAGTAATACGGGTAGCACTAAATTCAGTCTGGCCATAAATCCTGTGGTGGTAATTTGGTTATAAGTGATGGTGCTTTGTCAGCACTGTCTGCCCACCCTTCTCAACAGAGCCAGAGCGGTCCACATGTCCACCTGCACTTCCAGCCCCGGGATGCCCTTTGTACCCTTGCTCCTACACAAAAAGAAGGGTCCTGGAGAGAGATCCTGGCCTGCCAGAGCAGGGAGGACACTGCTGTGCTCACAACTGAGCTATATTTCAATGGAGAAATGTTTAATTATAATATTGTTCAGACTTAGCAAGAGAAATGAAGTTCCTTAGATGGGAGAGATGTCCTGAGCATGGTTCTCCAGCTGCCACCTCTAGAGTGGGAGACAGCAATTTTATTCCAAGAGATCTGGCTGTGGTACACGCTGTAGATGGAGTTTAAGTGAATTAAAAACTGTTCTATCTTTAGGAAAAGCTGCAACACCTTCCTTACCACACAAACACCACTCACCTATCCCCAGGCCCAATTCTTCCAGTGCCCTGTCAGAACAATCCCTGTCTAAAATGGTGACAAAGCAAATGACTATGGCCAAAAGAGGGATCCCAGACAGAGAGCATATCCTGAAGATATTTCAAGGACTCCGTGATGTCTGCCCAACTTTCCTGCTTAATTTCACATGAAAAACACTCAGGTGTGACAGAGGAGGGGGGCAGTAGGAAGCAGTGATGTCTTCAAGCAGATTTGCAAGGAAGAGTGATATAAAATGGGACCAAGCAGCAGGGGTTCCTTCAGATGTCCAGTTTCTGACGAAGGTGTCTCGTCTAATATTAGCCATCCAAAATGCACACCTCATGGCTCCTGCTCTGCTGTGGTCCGTGTGGTGCTGCAGGTTCCCACACATCCCACCTACCTGAGGCAGAGATGTCTCGCTCCCTCCAGCACTAGGTGGTTAGCTGGGAAATGTATCTTTAAATTAATTACTTTGACATTAATTAATTATTTTAAAGTTACTTTAACTAAAGAGGCACCTAACTTTTTTGACAGTTCAGATTAGATGAATCTCTCCTTTGTTGTGTTTAGCTCAGATAAAGATACTGCAAGCCCTGAAGAGTTAGTATTTACAGTAGGCTGAGAATGAGGGGTTCCAAGACAACAACCACTGCAAAAGTTTTAAGCATGGTCCTACAAAAGAACTGGGCCATAAATAGAGTGACAGACTCCCATTTGAGGTTGATTTGGGTTAGAAAGATTTTAAGGGATAATCTTTCTTTTTGTCTTTAAAAAAAAAAAGAAAAAAAAAAAAGAAAGAGCAACACAACATATTTCTTCTCTTTGATGAGATGTGAGATTACATTCCAATTTTATGATATGCTGTCATGGCAAAGAGGTGATGAATCTTCTGTGTACAAACTATTCCCAGCTGTTGATAAAACTGTGATCACCAGCGGCTTGTCCTGGCCCAACGTTGTCTGCAGTCTCTGCTCACAGATTTAGAGGAAAGGAGCTGCTGCTTTTGTCCAACTCAGGAGGCCTGTTTTACTGATGGGCTTTGCTGGGGCACACAGAGAACTAACTGAATTTAACCTAACCCACCAGTTTTCTGGAGCTGAGTTGGGGTTCACCTAATTTTTAAGTCTTAATAGTTCATGTATGTATTTGAACATTCTTTCTTCACATTTTATTTTGAAGTTGCATAAGTACAACCAAAGTTACACTCTGTGCCCCTTACTTTGGGCTACTATTTCCTGGGGTCACAGAGAAGATGGGGTTTGTAGCCTCTTGTTTGATGCAACTGATGGAGAAAGAGGAGCAGGATGACATTTTTCATCACACTCCCCTGTTGCACAGGGCTTGGTGAAGGAGCTGTGATGGGTGAGACAGAGCAGTGACACCACTGGGGACAATGGACAGTGCTGGCTGGCTGGTTTTCAAGGGGTTGGCATGGAGAGAAACAATATATTGCTGACATGCTACCAAAACTTACACCTCTGATCTCAGAAAGGGCAGTGTTGAGAAATGCCATAATTGTTTTTCATGGAAGAAGCTTCTGAAGCTGAAAGGGCATCTGTGTCCTCAGGGGACAGGACAAGAAGTCCTGATGCCTTGAAAGTCACTGGGGACCGTTTGGGCTAGATGTGCAGTGTTGGTTTGTAATGGCACAGGGATTGAGCAGTGGAGTTGTCTCCCTGGGGAGGCACTGGCTTGTCCATTGCTGGAAATTTTTAATTAAACTGGCCAGAAGAATTTACTGGGAGCAGTGGTTGCTCTCCTAGGGTAGTGGGATGGACTAGCAGGGAGCAGAGTCCACACATATCTAGAAAATATATCTCTACAAAATACATCATATGGTCCAGAAAACAGTGTTTCTAGGATCACTAATACATCTTTCTTCTCCACTGAGACCATTGCAGCTGTGGGTAATAAATATGTCTACCTAAGTAAATGAGTATCATTTTATTAAGAACTGCAGAACTGGGAGGATGATGTGAGATGTAAGGAGCTATAGTGTCTTCAGTTCAACTCTTCCCCTAAATTGCACCAGAACACATTTATGCTGCTAACAGAAAAAAAAAAAAAAAAAAGTAAATTATTTATTGCTCTTTGAGTCTGTCTGCCAACAGTGACACCATGTTTGTTTTCTACCCTTTTAGATCGATACTCTCTTTACTTCTTGCTCTGAAGTTCTACTGGTCACAGATATTTTTTCAGCCTGTGCAAGATTCACAGATATCTATATGTGGGTCACATGCATTTCTCAAGGCTTGTCTCCCAAGGAATAACTGCTGGAGACATTTATTTTAAAGTAATAGAAGGCTGAAATTCTGCAAAACATATTAGGAGCTTGAGCAAGAATGACACATAGTACTGTCATAAGCCGATGCTTCCCATCACTGGGAAACTAAAGCAGACTGCATGTTGAAATTTCTATGCTCATTTTTTAATATTTTTGAACAGCAAACATATTTGAAAAACACCTTTTGCTTGCATTCCATTAACAGAAACAAAGGTGCATGTGTTGTGAGTTGGTTGTGACCTGACCACCCTGTAGTGGATTTGACATCTCCATCACTGGGTGCTGGAGATCTTTCACTTCTTCATTTCGATAAATGCTTTCTGACAGGGGATGCAGAAATGCATCCCCCCGGGTCTCTTCTAAGGAACAGTGGCAGAGTGGGGAGTCCAAAGTGCATCTAAGTGATTGCTGCCTGCTGAAATTTCTTGAGAGCTCTCTGGTCTGGAAAAGAGGTTCGACATGTCATGAAAACAATCTGTTCAGTTCTTACTGAGCTTTTGGACAGGTCAGTAATAACAAAAAACCTCTGGCATACTGTATATAACTTTATCTAGTCAACCTGCCAAGGCATGTATGCTGTGCTTATCACCCTGGTATTAAAGTGCTTCAGCTGAGAAAATAATTCTGGTGGGGTCACCAGGAGAGCCTCAGAGAGAGGGGCAGGATACACTGGAAGAGATAATATCATTTATTAGACCAACAGACAGAGATAATGAAAAGAAATATGGACAGACCACCCCTTCCTCAGAGCTGAAAAGTGGCTGGGGTCTTCCCATCTCTTCTCTTGGTGACATCCTCTGCTCTCCTGGATACTTTTTTTCTGGCTGTCAGATTAATATAGTCAGACTAAACCCAGAACAGTTGTTCTGGTCCTGCATTGGCTTTTTTTTTTTTTTTTTTGCTGTGCCTGTCCTAGAGAAAGCTCTGGTTTTCTCTAGGCTTGTTTTCTCCAACTATGCCCATCTGTCTAGTGGGTTTTAGCTCTCCCTTCATTTGCCTCACTGGGGAAAGCCACTTCAGGCCAGAGACCAAATCAGGGCATAGAGAGAAGCAGGAAATTAAAGTCACAATATACAGCAATATTCTATTCAATGGCTCAGCCTGGTACACTGTGATTTCATCCCCTGCCTCTACTTGCAGAACTCTTAACCTTGCAGATAGCAGCAGGCAGCTTTTTATAACCTGGCAGAGGCTAACCTCACTGGTGGGTCAATTTGGTGTTCACCGGAGCACTCAATGCAGCCAAGCAGGTTCTCGCTGGGTTCATCAGACCACCCTGCAGAAGTGGCTCCAGAGCATGCATGGGTCTGAGGTCAAACCCTGACACGCATCCACACGCTCCTGGGTGGGGAGCAGCCCTGTGTGGGCTCCAGCATGTGTGAGCTGCTTGGTGCCTTCCCAGAGGGAAGGGAAGGGCACGGATGTCCCGTCCTGCCGGTCCTGGGGGGAGCTGGCTCCTGTCTGCAGGCAGCAGTGACAGATAAGCATCTCCATGAGTCATCCCACCAAACACCCAGATCCATGGGAGCTGGCACTGGCAGCAATAGATGGGTTTATTTCGGTAACCAGGTTGTGCAAGTAATTCCTCTCAGAACTCCACTTCTTGTCAGTTTTCAGGGTGTTTATTTTTTCTCTCTCAGCTGTTCTTTAGACTTTAACTGCACAGTTTTTCCTGCTGATTCAGATATGGATGCTAGGATGAACTATTAGGAGATCAGCAGGAGCTTTCATTTTGATACAGCTGTATTCATGTAAACATAATAATAAAACACAGCAGTGTAGTGCAGTGTAGTGTTTTGCAGTTACACTACTATGTAAAGTAGATGTCACCTAATCCTTCAGCCACAGCTAGTCTCTGCCAGCACAGCTATATAAGAAAATCTTATCCCAAACTGGTGGAGGTGAGATAGCAATGACAATTCATATGTGGCCTGTGCAGGCAGAGTGGTGCTTTCAGAAGGATAGATTATTTTATCTGAGCAGAACAAATAGCAGAGTCGGGAGAATCTATACCCACCTTCTGTAGGTCTGGCATGCATATTGCTAGCAGTGCACTAGCAGGATGCTTTTTCCACTGGCCTGACCAGAAAGTGATCCCCCCTTTGAATGAAATTGCTTACAGCACTATGAAGCTACAGTTCTTCCACAAATACTGTCCTGAGCTCACATGCCCCAGGTGCAATGACAGAGAAATGCCTCTGGGACAGTGCTGGCACCCATCACCTGGAGAGCAGCATCTAGCCTAAAGTGTTTGGGAAGCTCCAGCATGGCACAGACACCTCTGTGATCAGCAGAAATTACTGGAAGGATTCTGTTTCCTAAGAAATTTCATACATGCTTTAATAATGCATTAAATAACAAGATAATGTTAACATTTTATTAAACATTAACATTCCTGTTAAATAAATAACTGGTCTAAGATCTGTTCATCAGTGTTTTAGGCCAGAAAAATATTTGTTTTTCTATTTCTTTATCCAGTTTGTCTATTTCTTTGAGCATCTGTTTTCCAAATGTACCCCTCTCGTTCTGTACTGGGAACTGGCTCAAAACTAGGTAGGAGGTTTGATAGATAGATTACATCCAGGACTCTAATTTCAGAAAAAAACTGAATAAAGTTTTGAAGGTATGTGCTGCCTCTAATCAAAACAGTGTTTAGAGGAGATATAGCCAAATTCTGATACTGCCCATATCTAGAAAAGGAAGGATGGTTCTAGTGAAGCTGAGGGAGCTGTGCGAGATGGATTCACTTCCCTCTTGCACATTGGGTTTGTAACCTTAGCAGGATGCTTTGTCACAGTTTCCCCATCTTTACATCAGATGTTGCTGGGTGGCTCTTAACATCAAACACTCATTGCCCAGATACTGCAAGACTGCATTCATCATTGCTGGCCAAGTACTTGGAGTAGAAATTGATCCAGACGTGCATAGACATATCTTGATGTTGGCCAATGTTTTAGGCAAAGAACGTAAACTGCACCACTCTTGGTACAACCCCTGGTGTTCATTAAATCCTCCTGCTTCCCTTTCCACGTTGTTGCAGCCAGACATGCCAAAATGCAGTGCAATTCTTTATGGACTGCCAAAGAAACAAATTATTATGCACTACAAAATGAAACTGGCATTTTAAATCTAAAACACATGACATCAGCATTACATGTGGAACCAGATACCATCAAATCATATGCCACCTCATAAATATTCAAGCTGGTGGGGCAAAAGAAATGAGAGGTGGATTGCTGGCCAACAATGTTCCCCGGGGTCTACTGCTTTGTAAAAGACTTTTAGGCAATATGAGGAGTGTACATGCAGTCCACTTTAAATAACCCATGAGGAGTTGATTCTACAGTGCTTGCAAGGTTGCTTGGGAGGCTGTAAGAGGAGCCTTTTTTCATCAGAGCACTGGGGTAGGGGTGTGCATCCAGCCCAAGGGCCACAGGAGGGGACAAAGGCCAAGAAGTCAGTAGCAGGAACAAGAGTAATATAAAGTGCAAACCCATTTGGCTTGAAATCCTGCAGGAGTGCGTTGCTGTTCAGCATCACACTGCTGATCTGCTGGTGCATGTGGAATTGTGTGAAAGTGCCTGTTTGCTACCCCTTCCCTAGAGCATCCTTCAGAGCATGGAGGGGCTGCTCGTCTTGTGCCCAAAAGCAACACCTGTGGTACCTGCAAGAGGATGATGGGGGCTTCACGTTTGTCTTGCCAAGAACCCCGGAAACTCATGCACAAGTTGGAATTGTGGTTTGGTTTCCTGAAATTAGCCCCTAGTGCAACCCCCTTCCAGTGCAACTTCTAGAGATTTGGAAAATAATCTGAATAAACTTAGCATTTGATTAAAACAAGGCTCACTGATTTTTTCTTTTTTTCTTTTTTCTTTTTTTTTTTTTTTGTGGCATTGGGAAAAAACTAATTTTCAGAGAAAGAAGTCATCCAGACTCCAAAATAGCTTGGTACATTAGAAATGTGATCCTCCCATTATGTCTTTGCACAACCTCTGTGAGAAACTCTATTTAAATCCCATTTACATAATTCTAAGAATAGGGTATTCTGCTCTTAGTATCCATCTATCCTTATTTTATTAGGGGTTCACCAAATATTTGCCCATTTTTTTCTGAATGTAAAAAGGATATGAATTCAGACAAGTCTTATAGCACAACTGGATGTTAAGCTTATGGAAGATTTGGAAAGCATACTTATAACAAGGCATTTAAAATCTCCTCCTAAGGGCACTGAAGGGGGCTCTTCCAGCATTTCTGTAATAATCTGTGTGTTGGAAGAAATATGCTGTAGTAATAACTGTTTCCTGATTTTTATGCTTTACTTGTGAAGGACTGTTCCCCAAACTCAGAGAAGACAAATAGAAGTAGCAGAATGCTCAGAAGAGAGAGGATGAATTAGGGTTTTCTTTACTCCTGGAAGAGCTCTACTGATCTGCTGCCACAAGCTGTGGAAGGGAATGTCTTCCCTCTGTCACTCCTAGTCACCAAAGAGAGGTACGGACAATGTGTGTGCGCCCACTGGAAGATGGAGGGGCAGGGGCTACAGCTGGGGCACCTCACCGCAGAGACCTGGCAGAGCTGTCACAGCCACGGCACTCCCATGCCCGATTTGGCCCCAAAAAGGGAAGGCAGGAAAGCTTTGAGGGAGTTTTTCCCATGAACAGAGTTTCATAACCTCTGCATCCCAACATCTTCACACTGGGTAGACATTAAGTTTCCAACAGCTTGGACGTTGGATGGCAAGTGAAGCCAGGGAAAGGTGTGGTTTGAGTTAAAATTTAATGCCAGAAAAAATGTTTGATTTCATCTTGAAAATCCTTGCTGGGATTTTGCAGATAGTTCTGCTGTCTCTGTGTGTGGCTAGAGAACAAGGATTGGTGGTACCTGATTCTGTAGTGATCGGCAGGACACCCATGTAGGAAGCCAGGATCTGCTTGGATAGGACCTTTACGGGCGTTTGAGAGACATGCTTATCTGTAGAGTTAAATAAATAACATATGCAGCTGTATTATGGAAGCCAAGGTGGAGACAATCCTCCTGGCATTGCCCACAAAAC
The DNA here is from genome assembly GCF_018691265.1 of Tyto alba. Classification (NCBI taxonomy): domain Eukaryota; kingdom Metazoa; phylum Chordata; class Aves; order Strigiformes; family Tytonidae; genus Tyto; species Tyto alba. Next base: position 18,861,966 of record NW_024881282.1, on the reverse strand, counting down.
AAGTTCCCCAGGGGCTAATCACCAAAGAGGGCAGTAGCACACAGCAGAAGATGCCTCGGCCAGAAACACTGGAAGCACGATGGGTGGCTGTGGTGGCCCAGAGGGGACTGATGCTGGCCCTCAGCTGGGATGTGCTGCACATTTGCCATCTCCTGCACAGCTGCAGCCAGAAGAGCAGTTTTCATTGCACAGCTTATAAACAGCGAATTTCCAACTGTAACAATTACCTGGAAAACTTGACCCATGAAGGGTCAGACACCAGAAGGCGGGGAACAAGAACCCATTATTCATAACTTTTATGATATTTAGAACCAGCCCGTGGCTGGGCAGCAGACCCGCTGTGTTTGGACAGCTGAGGCTGGGAGCGAGGTACGGGGCAGCTCGCACCCCCGGGGCACCCAGACACCCCTGGCCTTGGGGGGCTTCTACCCCACCACAATAGCCACCTCTCCCTCTCCCTTTCTAGAAGTTCACACTCATTCATAATTAATAAAAAATAAGGTGATTAAGAATGCACTGCAACAAATGACAGAAAAATAAGTAATGAACTCACTACTAGAAATCACAGTAAGGCAAAAAATTAAGCTCTTTTTATTTACATTTTACCTGTCAATTTACATTCAGTTGGCTTACTAGTGTGGGAAGGGTCTGTCTTCTTCCCACATCCTGATACCATTTTTTAAATGAAAATGTTTTTCCTTCTGGTGCAACTGTACAACAAACCTCTAAAGAGGGAGAGTGATTGTAAATATAAAGAGGCAATAGATGGCTGCCAAGAGATAGAGGGCTATGTGAATGCACAGAGTGGGGGGGGGGGGAAATCAAAAGCAAAGAATAACAGAGACTTTTACTTCTGACTTGTTTTCATTTATACTGAGCTATGATTTTATTTGTAGCAAGGGACAGTAAGTAATTTCCTGGCAGAGACACAGTAATTTTAAAATTGACAGTGCCCTTGCGATTACTCGGCTGTATTTCTAATAAATACATTTAGTACAAATCAAGAGAATGGAGGTGACTCTTTTATAAATATGGCTTTTTGCTGTTCCCACAGACCTCTGGATTTTAACCTTTTCCCCACAGACTGAAGGACAGAGTTAGTGTCATATTTTCCCCTCTCCGCTGGTAGGGTTTCGGGCAGAAACTGAAAAGAAAAATACTAAATTGAATGGAATAATAAATAGTAAATTGCCATCACCTTAACAAGCAGAGAGAAGATTACAGAGGTTAATAAGGACATATTTCAGATTGTCTGCTTATCCTGAGCTCTATTCGCAGTCAATTAGCCAGTGCAAATGTTGATTAATTCAAGTGGGAAGAGCATGGCCTATTATGATTGCACATGATGAGAAGTAGCAACAGGAAAAATGTAAGAAACAAGAAGATATATGCTGTGCCACAATGGTTCTGTTTACCCTACTTATTTATTACTCCCTCTCAGCAGCACTTTTCAGCATTCATTTCTTAGTCCACATCTATAAACAAACTTGCTTAACCGCAGTTTAGACAAAGGCTTTCTCCTTTTCCCTGCCCGTGGGCACTTGGAGGCTGTTCAGTTCAGGCCAGCTGTGAGCGTATGATTTACGGGGACTTCCCAAGTTATCATCGACTGGCCAGGGGACCAAAGCTGACGAGCCGCAGCTAGCCAGCCCTGGCTGCACCAGTGTTAAATTTCTGTAACCAAACATCGAGCACACGTCAGCTCATCTCTGCCTAGGGGAAAGGAGGACATTTGGTGAGAGGACCTGTCCTCCAGAAATGTTGTTCCTAGAGGGGCAACTTTGGGTGAAGCCTCTTGCAACATCAGTACCATGGCACATATCTTGCTGGGGAAGGGAAACATGCATGTGAGTGTGAGTAATACCTACCAGTACCATGGTGCTGACAAGGCTGTTGGCAGCTCAAGCCAGGACGTGGCTAATCCTGCCCTCAGCCAGCCCCAGGGTGGGTGAGGGACAGGGATGATGGCCTGGAAAATATTCCCACTTGCAACAAGGACAGTGAAGCTTGTACAGCACTCGGGAGACATCTCTACATTACTGATGGTGCTACGTGAGTATACAACCGAAGACTGGTGCCTGCACACTGTCACTGTGGAAGCTGGTAATTCATTATCCTGAATATAAACATCATTATTACGTAAAAGGGACATCAGCAGTCTACCCCTCCATACACACGCACACATACACATGGTCTGTTCAGAGAGGCTGTTATTTCCAGTGACTTCTGAAACAGAGAGTGAGTCTGTGAAAATCCAAGTGCAGGGTGAGGCTGTGGCTTCGTGCTGTGGCTGACACAGTGCACCACGATGATGAGAGGGACAGTCTGGTCCCCTGTCCCCATCCCAGCCCATTCCTTGCTGTGGGAGAGGGGAAGGACGAGGAGTAGAGGAGAAAGGATTGTCAGGCTATTAACAGCTGCCATGTTTTCTATTTAAGCATATCCACAGCTTGGTAACACGGCATGGTGGGTGCTAGTAGAAACAAAGTCCACCTCTGTCTGTGGCAAAATTTACTGCAATACTTGTAATATTTCCATTTGGCCGTGGTGATATCACACATACCTAGTATGGAAAGGGTGCTTTTTTTCCTGAATTATTCCATTGCACATTGGTCCATGGGCTGCCTGACCAATTAATACCAGTGGGAAAAGACTGCAAGTTTCACTCTGAATCTCTTTATTTTTTAAGCTGCTACTAGGTTCTTAATTATAAAACCACACAATTCTCTAGAAGCACATCTGTCATTGAATTTTTACAGCTCCAAGGGACCCACCTATCTCTACCAAAGACTTAAATTGTTTGTAACTCCTTCAAGTTTATTTTTAACTATAAAATCGTAGAATGGTTTCAGTTGGAAGGGACATTTAAAGGTAATCTAATTCAACATCCTGCAATGAGCAGAGACATCTTAAACTAGATTGGGTTGCCCAGAGCCCAGTCCAGTCTGATCTTGAACGTTTGTCTGTTTTTCACACAAGGTGGTCTTGCAGTGGATGACATAAGCACAGGGTGAGCCCTTCTCTGGACATCCTTGCCTGGAGTACAGGGGACTTGCCTTTTCATTGTCAGATAGAACAATTTAAATGCATGTTAGTTTGAAGTCATGGATCCTAATTAGAATTTGATCTTGGGGATGGGTTTTGCCCATTAGTCAGCTCCAGGAACTTGCCCCTCCTGTTCCTGGAGATTAATATACTAACAGGCTCAATTCTTCTACATTACAGAATGTTTATTAGCTGGTTTCCCCTGTTTTCTTTTAATAAAAAGGGGTTTAAAAGTATAAGATATTGGTCTACTGGTGCACTGCTGCTGACTCCAGTGGGGAAAACGGAATACCTGGGGTTTGGCAGCTTCAACAGGTGTTTTCCGGGAGTAAAAGTTTCTCAGAAATGATGATGCCAACTACCCAACATACAAGGTTTTCACTCTTTTTTCATTGAGCGATGTGGCTGCTTCTCATCTCTGTGTCTCAGTGCAACAGACACAGTCACATTTTTCATGGTAGAATTGGATGCTTCACATGGGGATGTCTACAAGACAAACCTCAAAATCATAGAATCATAAAATGGTTTGGGTTGGAAGGGACCTTAAAGATCATCCAGTTCCAAACCCCTTGCCATGGGCAGGGGCACCTTCCACTAGACCCGGTTGCTCAAAGCCCCGTCCAACCTGGCCTTGAACCCTTCCAGGGAGGGGGCAGCCACAGCTTCTCTGGGCAACCAGAGCCAGTGTCTCACCACCCTTGCTGTAAAGAATTTCTTCCTTTTATCTAATCTAAATCTACCCTCTTTCAATTTAAAACTGTTAACCCTCATTCTATCACTTCGGTCCCTGACAAAGAGTCTCTTCCCCATCTTTCTTGTAGGCCCCCTTTAAGTACTGAAAGGCCACTATAAAGTTGCTCCAGAGCCTTCTCTTCTCTAGGCTGAATAAACTCAACTGTCTCAGCCTGTCCTCATAAGGGAGGTGCCCCAGACCTCTGATCACCTTCATGGCCCTCCTCCACACCCACTCAAACAGGTCCATGTCTTTCTTGTACTGTGCGCCCCAGAGCTGAATGAAGTACTCCAGGTGGGGTCTCAGAAAACTGTAGTAGAGGGGGACAATCACCTCCCTCTACCTGCTGGCCACATTTATCTTGATGCAGCCCAGGATATGGTTGGTTTTCTGGGTTGTGAGAACACATTCCTGGCTCTTAGTCAGTTTTTCATCCACCAGTACCCCCAAATCCTTCTCCGCAGGGCTGCTCTCAATCCACTCATCACCCAGCCTGTATTTGTGCATGGGATTGCCTTGACCCATGTTCAGGATCTCGCACTTGACCTTGTTGAACTTCATGAATTTTTGCATGATTCTTTGTCAAGGTCCCTCTGGATGGCATCCCTTCCCTCCAGCGTGTTGAACACACCACACAGCTTGGTGTCATCAGCAAACTTGCTGAGGGTGCACTCAATCCCACTGTCCATGTCACCAACAAAGATGTTAAATAGCGCCAGTTCCAATACCAACCCCTGAGGAATGACACTCGTCACTGCTCTCCAACAACTAGCCATTGACTGCAACTGTTTGAGTGCGACCATCCAGCCAATTCCTTATCCACCGAGCAGTCCATCCATCAAATCCATGTCTCTCCAATTTAGAGACAAGGATGTTGTGCAGGACAGTGTCAAATGCTTTGCACAAAATGAACTCTAGCAATGTGTAATTCATCCCAAAACATCTAATCAGTGAAGTGAATGATGAGAACTTCTGGTACAAAAGAGCTCCCTTAATGGTGGCATGTTGCCTGGAAAAGCACAATTTCCAAAACAGTTGTGGACCTTAAAACTCCAGAGTGCTGACATTCCTCAGAGGTGCTAAATTAATTACAAGTATGATAGTCCTTGCTCCTCTTGATTTAGCTTCAACAGTGACCTTCACTTAAGAATAGGAGATCAGATGTACTAAGGGGTGAATGTTTTAATTCAGAAAGGAATACTCAGGGAAAAAACATGATTTTGAAAGGCTGTCATTTGGTTAATGTTGCAGCAAATTACAAGCTAATAGCCTTTTTTAAAGACCAATTCATCACCAAGAAAAATTAATCAAAAGGAATTAAACCTTATATGCTAATTTTCAAATCCCAATTGGGTTGTTGCTTTCAAAAATTAGTATGTTGCTTAGCTCCAGAGCTGGATGCAGACACTTGGGGAATGGCATAAGCTTCTTGGAGCTGGGTCCTTTGAGCGTTTTAAGAATTCCAAATTTAATCCTCTGTAATTTTAGTAACCAAGAAGCAATCAAACTTCATACTGTAATTATTTTTCTGAATCTGAAAGCACAACAAGCATCCTAGATATAACACACCGATTCACCAAAATTGTCACATTTTTTGTCAGAAAAGCCCTAACAATGAGCATACCTGTTCTTGATCCACAATTCTCGGTGCCAGAAATGTGTTCAAAGCATCATTATTTGCCCCTGTGTTGATAAGAATGACTCAAATTTTCATAGTGGAACATTGTACCTCATCATCCCGATCATCCAAATACTGATGGTGGCTGAATGAGTGGCAGTGCATGACAGATGGGTTTCCCTGACTGCAGCTTCCAAACCTGTGTCTAACAGTTGCTTTTGCAAATTGCATCCCCTCATATTTTCATCCATCTTATGTCTCACTCAGGTTTACCAGAGAGTTCCTCAGTTTCTGTGACTTCTGTTTTCTTCAATAGTTTCTCAATGCCCACATCAAGGTTCATGATGTAACTCTTCAAGGTTGCAGAAGAGACCTCCAAACATGCTCTGGGATTTCGGGAATATTCCTGATTATCTATTAAAGACAGGGCTTGGGCCTGAAATTCTATAGGAACAAGTTAGACTGTTCGTTTCTAGAATTATTTCAACAAATCAATCCACAATCTTTAAATTAGGACTACCAAAGTGTCAAAGTATGTACTTTATAAATTTGCTGATACGGAAAGCCATAATTCCATTAGCAAAACAGACCACCTCCAAAACTCTCAATGGACATGAACCCATCAAACAGATTTTGGATGTAAAATACTTCGAGGGAAACTAGTATACTTGGTCAATGCACAGGGGTATGGCAGAGCAAAAATATCCTGAGGACTAGCCAAAATCAGTCATCTACTCAGTCAAAGCATAGCCCTTTACCGCTCCGTGGCATTCAGTGGCACCCCTTCATGACTGCCTGACCAGCATGTTGGGTGGAGTGGAGAAGAGCAGCGCCCTTTCCAGGACAGGATGGAGTCTTTGTAAGAGAGACCAGGGTCTCCTACTTGCCCAATTTTGACTCTTCAAAGAAGGAGTCCAGAGGATGCCTTCACCTTAGGCCAGTACAGTACTGTAGGGGCTGCTTAGGGTTGCACAGCTATAGTCATATATAGATATAGATATAGATATATAGATGAGGTTTTGTTATCCTGTTCTTATGCTGGTTTTGGCTGCTAGGTATTTGGAACGGGTGCAGAAGATAAGCATTATGATCCATTTTTATCCAAAATGGCTTGCAATCTCTTTGCTTAGCTTGTTGGCAGGCACACGGCAAAACAGTTGAATATTTAGAGCTGAGTGGTCTCTGCCCAGAAGTCCTTTACCCATCCATGATCAAAGGTCAGTAAGGTAGGATCATTTATACTATGTCTTATGGTATTTATGACATTTTCTTATGTCCTATGATTCTTATTCCTTTTACTTCTGCATGAGGCTGCTTAGCCCTCTTTATTCTGTGCTTCCCTCTCAATTACCAGCATATATGCAAGTAGACTGGGTATCAGAAAAGACCAATCACTGCAAAGTTAATGAATACAAAATGTGAGTCAGACCAATCAATTTGATTTAGCCTGCTTATCACAGGAGCTGCTAATTTGGGGCTGATGTTAGGTGTGACTCATGTTGTACTAGTATTTGTAAAAAACCTGCCTTGAAAATATTTTGATAGGGTATCTCAAGTAATTAGCAGCGGCTGTATCTTGTGAGTGCCAGCTAACCTTTGCAAACACTGGTCAGGGAAGGTAGAGAGGAAAAAGAGAATTCAGACTAATTTTGCCAAAGCTGACATACATAACAGCAGCTGACACAAAACTACTGCTCTGCCTGACCAGCACCATGTTGTGCTTCTCCCTGTGAGGACACCTTGTGCTATAGAAACAGTCTTTCATGAGGTGGGCATTCTGGCCATTAATAAATCACTGATTAACATGAACTACCCACATAATTAATCAGGAGCCTCAAATTAAATGACTGGGGAACTGATTCAGGTCAGAGCTGTGAAGCTAAATGACGGTTATTGGGGTTATGGACATCGATCTGCAGTGGAAACTGTTCAGCACCGGAGGCTGGAAATCAGCTTGGTGTGTGAGATCCAAACATAGCACTTCTCCAGTCAGAACAGTTTCCAGGCAAACATAACAGAAATTTCAAAATGCGACGATGAAGGTGATCTGCAAGCAGTTATCACCGGTGTCCAGTGAATTGTGCTGCTGCTCTGGTGTTGCTGGAGCAAAGCTGATTGGTGTTGCATCAAGATCTAACACCCTGACCTTCAGTAATCTTCATCATTTTATTTAACAATCTCAGTTGCTGTTTTGAAGCTCCTTGAACCTAGTGAAACAATTGTAAGCTGTGAATAGCTGACTGCAGGCATGGTGACTGACAGTGGCACTGTGCCGGGCACGGCTGGCTGGCCGACCACTTGTACTCTTCCAGGGCAGGTTCTTTTGGCCTTTGTTAGAATTTAATAAGGGAAAGCAGGAAAATAAAATATCTGATCTGATAGTTGGTAATCTGTTGGCCATCCAGAAATGACAAGGAGTTGAAAACTGTTCAATAAGCAGACCTTACCACAGTGTGACTGCATGGCTGGAAAACTAGTTCTGTTTTCCATAACCAATTCTCTCAAGTGTCCCCAGATTTCCAACATCTCAGTTGTTTAGGAATCATAACATGTGAGTTGCTTGGGTAACCAAAATCTGCCTGACCCCCTATATTCGACTGCCTGGGAGACTCCATGTTCCAGGACGTGGATCAGTCCTGGAAAGAAACCTTGGCTAGATGTGACATGGTTTCCCTGTCACAGGCTCTGGCAAGGTGCTTGCAGTGAGCTGAGAGCTGTGTATGCAGACTGATTGTGCTGCTACGTGAGGAGGAGACTCACATTTTGGTTTCTGGCTCGGGTGAGTCTATGGGACAGCAGCATTTACCATTTGCACTCCTGCACACCACAAAAAGCATGCTAGCCGTTTCCAAATGGTCACAAACCCACAGCATGAAGATCTCACTCTCCTGTCATGTTGTCTTCTGTTTAGGTTGATGGCTGGGGATCACCTCCCCTGCAGAGAAGAGTAAGCAGGACCTGCCTGCCTTTCTGAAAACCCTTCTGGGGAACAGCTGGTATGTGCATCCTATCAGCTCAGTCCTCTGTAATTTCCACAGGGTGCTGGCTTTGGTCACAGTCTCTTTTTGCTCGTGTTTTTTAATTCATTCATGTTTTTGAACCCCTGAATGCAACTTTCAGTCTGGACTCTGGACGGTGTGCTAAGGATTCATGCTCAAGGTTGAACTGAACTATTGCATTACATATTTATGGAGGGATTGATACTCTTGACAAGATTTGGGATCATTCCACTGTTTAAAATTATATAGGTCTCTTCTATAGGCATTAGGAGATGTGTCCTTGCAGACACTGAAGACTAGACCAGGTACACCAAGCAGCTGTGTACTACAGAAGTAATCATGCTCTGGAAGGGGACAGGAGACAACCTAGCAGATTTCTTCCACCAAGGTCACCGTGCCTTCCCTCTGGAAGTTTCATTACAGCTCAGATGAACTTTCAGGAAAGGACCCTCTCTGTGCTGCTGCCCAGCCCCTCTGCTTGTGGTGGTTTCAGTGGATGTGGGGGTTTGTCCGTCCTCTTTGAGAGCTCTGCTGGACTCAGCCTGGACCTACAGTTCTTTGCTCTGCTTCCATCGTGGGTCCTGACCTCCATGCCATTCTCCACGCACTTTCCTGTTTTGGAAGTGTTATCCTCATTGGGAGATGAGAACACATATCCTGTATCATTTGCACAAGACATTGAAGAATCTCTCATAGGGTAGAGAATTGAGTGCAAGGAAATACTCAGGTATGACCTAAATCATTGGACCCTTCTTCTTCTCTCAGCTTCTGGTCAGCACTGAGAAATTAGATTTCTTCAAACTCAGTGGGACAAGACATTAACCATTAGCTTCACTGAAGTCTGTGGGAGCTTTATTTAAGAATTCATTGGAACCATGGACTTATGCAGGGACATCAGTAATAACCAGTACCTCTGCATATAATGGATCCTAAAGCACAGTTAGATTTATCATCTACAATCATCACATACTTTTCTTAATTTATGTTGGATTTTTAAAGCACAGTTGGATTTGTGGAAAGAAAATCCTATGCAGTCCCTACATATGGCAGTACAATGCCAGGTGGCACTTCTGACCCTTCAGCACATCCATGTAACCTAGTTAACATTATAATGCATACCCCCAGATATATCACATACCGTGTCAGACCTCTGTCTTATTATTCTGCCTAAAAATCATTGCTGTTTCATTACCGATAGGTTAAATGGTCAAATAAATTTGGCAGATAGTGAATAGTCTTTTTTCCTGACAGATGCAAAACTAGTTGCATATGTCCTCTCCCCATAAAGTGTGGGCTGTCTCACAAATACAAAAGCATTTTATCCCAGTAACAATTATTTTTTCTTTTTTAAATCTGTAATCTTTTTCACCATGAACTGCTAAACTATAAGGTACAATGAATAGAAAATTTAATTTTGGGAGCAGAGGGAATGAGCTGCTCCTCTGGTGTTGGACTGGGCCTTGGTGGTTTTCAGGACCCCATTTCTGGTTGTTTTTTCACGCATGTTTCAAGCTGTAAATTCTGATTTGGTGACTGTATGCTGGAACGTTTCAGCTTGTCCCCTGAAGATACTGCACCAAAAATCTTCCCCTTTATCTGATTTTCAGAGCTGATGTCATCCTGGTCCCTCTTAATTAATCTGATCTCCTGCTACTGCTTTCGCAGTCATGCCTATAACTGCTATACGAAGTGTGATGAATCATTTGTCTTTTCCTGGAAACGTACTTGAAGCTTCTGCAGAATTGTGTCCAGTCCATCTTCTCCCTTCCTGTCCAAAAAACTGCGTATGTCTCTGTTGTGCTCTTCGGCTGGAAAGTGTTATTGAGTTCAGGACTGAGGTGCTCTGAGCATAAATTCTCAGAGCTGTTATAACAAGATGTTCTCTTGAAAAATAATTGTTTCCCCCACTTTCTCCAAAAAGACATGCAGTGATAACAGGAAAAAGGTGAGCTCCTTGCTCTGAGTGTTTGTCGTGCAGGAGCATTTCAGCAAGGCAGGCTGAGGGCCTGTTGCAGCAGGTATTGTACAAGCATGGCACAGATGGTCCTCATCCAAAGCGCTTACAAGCTAATTGCCATGTCCCTGTACTCATTAACGTGTGGGAACTTTTCCCAGTCCACGGTGCAGGGCTGTATGTATGCGTGGCCAGCTGATCCAGATAAGCACACTGGTACTTCTCTGCCGTTTTCTCATCAGAACCACTAGTGATGCTGGCCTCAAGCCGTCAACCTCCAGAGCTGTGTTCACAGCTCCTGCATCATCCCAGGGTCACCTCCTGCACAGCGACCTTCGGAGCTGCTGCACAGAGCTCCTCCACCCCTGATTTCTGCCGTGACGTTTGTCAAACAGGTCCTCCTGGTACCAGGGAGGCAGGAGGCCACAAGGATGGACTCTGCTGCATTTGCTCAACCCTGTTATCAACAGCAAGAGATACCTGAGGACTTACCTAACAGCGTGCAGACTAGCTAGGAAAATGCTCTCTCCTGTTACTGCCCCTCAAAACATTCACGCTGTTGCAAGCAGTGGCAGCAGTAAGTAATAAATGAATGTGTTTGCCTAAAAGGCCAGTTCTTTGCCCATTTGAGGAGGATTGTTTCCCAAGACTCACTTTCCCTCCTTTTGTGGCTTCCTCCTGCTAAGAGGGCTGCCCTGTTTATCTCTTGTTTTTTCATGCTTCTAATTTACATTCTCTGAAAAATATCTGCAAGTAGTTAAACAGTGCTAATATATATCCACCAAGGGATGCTGTAAAGTTTTTAAATGGTGATTGGGTGTTTGGCAGGCAGAAGGCGAATTGCTCTGTCTTTCCATGATCTCACACATCACATAAGGGTGAACAAGGGATTTTCTAAACTGCAAAGTCCCAGTGCTGCTGTCATTCGGCAAATGCTGGAGCCATACATTGAACAGCTCCTATTTTTATTGGAAATATTTCACTACAGTAAAAGGGGGTTGAAAACCAGAATACCATCCAGTTTCTCAGGGTTGAGTGGCTCTGGAGGATGATACGGTTGGGCAAATTTGCTCCGCTGTGCTGGGAGGATGAAATTCACCCCTATATACAGGACTTAGTTAGTATGTGATTAACACCAAAGACTTATATTTTCCCTTTACATTGAGCTGTGTTCCACCCTGAAGGGACAGAAGCTAACATTCTTCAGTGCCTTCATTTTGGTACTTGAAGAAAAAAAAAATCACATCAACAATATAGCCTCTCCGTGTTGCATAGACCAGAAAGATATTGCCACACAGATTGTCATGTCCTTGATGTCACCTGTGTTACTGACTATCACACACACACAAGCATCTCCAAGGCCAATAAAGAGGAAACTGGGATACATCACGATCTTTCACACGTTTTCTGGTTTTAGCTTCTTCTGTGCAGAGTGATTTCTCTTCCATTTTAACTTGTACTGAAATACATTATCAAGGAGTTGGAGCAGAGTGGCTGTATTTCAGCAGTTGTGGCTGGAACAGCTTTATGTTGATGCTGAGCATATGCTTTTGTTAATAATGACACATAAGACTCATTCCTACAAAGAATCACATCGAAATTAGTCCCATGCATACAAAGCCAAGGGAATTACACATTGTGCATAGGGTTAAACATGCATGTATCTGTGCAGAAGCAGGACCTTGGCTGGCAAACTGCAGGGTGCCTTGCAGGATGTAGGCTGCAAAGTGATGCTGAACCAGTGCACCCCATCCCTGTGCAGGACCCACCGGAGCTCCTCAGGTTTGGTTTGCTGCACAGCAAACAACCTGCTCCAAGGGCCTCGGCAGGGGTTTCGCATCCATCATTGTGTGAGTGACAGCCCAGCCCGGCTGATCTCCCACTGGGGAGTGCTGCACCCCAGGGACTGCAGCTCCCACCACCACCAAGGCCAAAGGAGAGCTTTCTACTGCTTCCAAAAAGCTGTGTCTCAGGAACACATCCAGTAACCAATTTTCTACAGCTTTATCAACCTTTTGGAGTTACACCTGCTTCCCCAATGTCAGAACTGGAGCTTTACAGAGCAGCAGCCTGGGCTGGGGAAGCTTACTGAGAAACCTTTGCTTGCTGCTGTATGGAGAGGGTGAGAAGGGGTAACATCAGATCAGATGTTAATTCCTGAGGCTTGCCTAAAAGTGAATTCTCAGAAGGAGGGGAAAAAATAACTTGTTTTGTCTCTCCTTTCTTTTTTTTTTTTTTTTAATGTAATCTGGTACATAATGTTCCAAGTTATCAGCATCTCATATTGTGTGTTGCTTCATCCACTCTAAATGCCATCTCTTTCTGCAGTCTGGTTTGACATATTCCTCTTAGATTATTTCATTTTGCTGTGTACAAATGCATCTGTGACTTTACCTAAAATCACAAAGGAAGTATCATGAAAATGGATTATTCAAGCCAGAGCAAACAGAAGCTAAAGTTTTTCTTTAGTGTCTAAACATAAATTTCCCCATAAGTACCTGTGATACTAGAAATCCAGTTTATTCAGGTTAAATATTAATTGTGGGTCATGATACACCAAAAGCCATTCTCAACTTCCAGTGCATGGCTGTTTCTATATATGTCTAGTGAAATACATCAGGATGTGCAAAACTCTATTGAAAACACCCAGAATTTCGAGCTAAGTGTCTTTTGTGCCCTTGCTACGTGAGTCTAAAATAAAGGAAACATAGATCACGTCTTTCAGCTTTGAAAATCATTCACTGCATAGATACTTTAGCAGATAGCAGACAGGGTGTAGAAAGCCTTGGAAGACTGGATTCACAATTGCAGTGGACAGCAGCTATAGTAGTCCCACACCATACAATCCGTAGTATCACCAACACATACTGACAAATCCCACACTTCAGTGTTTCCAGGGAGATACTACATCACTTTAGTGTCTCACAGGAGTTTGAAACCTGCTCCATCTGACATTTTATTTAATATTTCCATTAATAGATCTTTGTGAAACTACTGATTGCTGGTCAAACTTCTCACAGGTCAAGAGACCAGTAACTACCCTTGCACATGGATGGGAGTTTTGGTGTTTACATGTTAAAGATGCCAACAAACCTGGCAAAAAGTGGAGAAGATTACTTCAAAATGCTTTGAGGTTAGAGAGGCAACTTGTAGTGAGACTCCTGAGCCAACTCCTTGGTTTGTGAAGACAGAAACTAGAAATGAGAGCAGAGATGGTCAGAAAAATCAGGGAAACAAATTTTTCTCCAAGAGCTTGTGTCTATCAAAAATGGAAATATTTTGTGAAGGCAGAACTTTGCTCATCATCCATTCTGTAGTGAAAATGGATAAAACCATGACTTTTCAGTATGAAATTCACAGTTCTTTCTTTCTCAACAGTGACATCACATTGAATAGTGATAAGTACAGAATACACTAGGGACATGCCCAGGGCAGCTTAGAGAAGCACACTCCTCTCCTGAGCCCATGGGAGAGAGATGGGTGGATCAGCAGTGCTCACCTTCACACTCTGAGATGCTCATTTGTTTTCCTGCCTGTTCTCATCCTCCAAAAAACGTGACTGTGTCAGTAACAGTTCCACTAGTAAGGCGGTAATGAAATCCTTACTTTGGCCTGGATTTTGACCCTAAACCCCTATAAAACATCAGTGAGCACTCAGAGCTCCTCTTATCTGTCATTACATTACCTCTCTGGGGACCAGTCTGGCACACAAGAGGTAATTAGCTAAATTTGCACCAGAGACATTTAATTTTAAAACTTTCTAATTATAAGAATAATTAAAGGTTTTTTAAGACAAGGTCAGAGAAACATCCATCAGAGACAGTCTGGATGTCTCGCAGCCTGTCTCAGCGCGGGGTTTGGACTGTGTGATCTCCCAAGGCACTTTCCAGCCCTCTGCTTTCATGCTTTCTAGTTCGGTTGGATAGCTGCAGCCAGCTCAGGTCTGGATGCAATGCCCTGTCCCACCAGCTGTACTGTGTGAGGCTTTTTCTGACAAGGAAGATGGGATGCTTTCCAGGTGTGAGAATGTTAAAAGCAAATATAAGCTCTCATCGTAAATGACAGAGCTGACTCTCTTCCCATCCATGCCAGAATCAGTCGTGTGTCACTCCATTAACTTTAATTTTACTCTCACTTCACGATGGAGAGCGGGACTGGGTCACAGATGATGACTGGAGAACTTGGCTGCCTTCAGTAAAGCCTTTGGTCTGCATGTTGCTGTATTACAGCCTTGCGAGAGGCTCTTGTGTGAATTGGCATCACTCTCCAACAAGAGATGTAGGTCATACCTGATAAATTTGCTTACTGGATTAGTGGAGAAGGGGCAAAGAGCAGACATGGTTCATCCAGCTGTCAGGGGTGCATTTAATATCACATTGCACAACAGATTGATTTGCAAGATCAGAAAGCACAGCATAGAATAGGCAGAAAAATGCTGAAAGGGATTTAAAAATGGCTTAAGGGCAGTGAAAAGGCAATGTCATTAACAGGAAAAATTTTATGTGAATTATCTTTATTATTGGACCTCTTTTTTTTTTTACTGCCAGTCCTCATGAGGAAGGTACTGGGAAAAGAGTGAAGGGGGAGAATGGTCCTGCCTGGGAGGACAGCAAAGGATACAAATGCAGAGTTGAGGTGCCTTCCAGCATGCTCCTTTCTGTCCTAAGGAACTGGGCACCAGTTTACATCAGACCCTGATTTGACTCAGAAAGCAGAAGTTGATGAGCAGAGGAATTAATCCGCTTCTGTGTGAACGCGGGATCCTGCTTGCACACAGGGAGCCACAAAAGAACTGAGGTTCCCCCTTTGCTCTCACGTCTTCTCCCTGCGCTTCCCTGCTGTTTGAAAAAGATAATAGAATGGTTTGAGTTGGAAGGGACCTTAAAGATCATCCAGTTCCAAACCCCTTGCCATGGGCAGGGGCACCTTCCCCCAGCCCAGGTTGCTCAAGCCCCGTCCAGCCTGGCCTTGAACCCTTCCAGGGAGGGGGCAGCCACAGCTGCTCTGGGCAACCAGAGCCAGTGTCTCACCACCCTTGCTGTGAAGAATTTCTTCCTTATATCTAATCTAAATCTACCCCCTTTCAATTTAAAACTGTTAACCCTCATTCTATCACTTCGGTCCCTGACAAAGAGTCCCTCCCCATCTTTCTTGTAGGCCCCCTTTAAGTACTGAAAGGCCACTATAAAGTTGCTCCAGAGCCTTCTCTTCTCTAGGCTGAATAAACCCAACTCTCTCAGCCTGTCCTCACAGGAGGGGTGCTCCAGCCCCCTGATCATCTTCATGGCCCTTCCCTGGACACACTTCGACAGGTCCATGTCCTTATGTTGGGGGCCCCAGAGCTGAATGCAGTACTCCACTTGGGGTCTCATGAGAGTGGAGTAGAGGCAGGGAATCGACCCGCTGGCCACGCTTCTCTTGATGCAGCCCAGGACACGGTTGGCTTTCTGGGCTGTGAGAACACATTGCTGGCTCATAGTCAGTTTTTCATCCACCAATACCCCCAAGTCTTTCTCCACAGGGCAGCTCTCAATCCACTTATCGCCCAGCCTGTATTTGTGCTTGGGATTGCCTTGACCCATGTGCAGGACCTGCATATTTACGTCTGCATATTTAAGATATTTAATACATTTAAGACCTTGGTTTCAATTCACTCAATAAATAATTCTTCCTTCCAGCCATGTCCAAGGGCTTGTCTTTGCCACCTGCATGGCCAGGCCAGGCAATGCTGAAGTGTAGAACAGTTTGGGAAGACCCTACAGAATGACCCTACACAGCTCCAACTCATCTGCTTTGGAACAATCTTTGAAAAAATTGGTTACAATGCACCACTTTGAACATACCTGGGCTGTAGCCCTCTTTGAGGAGTTCTGAGACCTTCTTGGCTTGAGAAAAAACACAGGAAACAAGGTGAAAATGTAGGTTCCCTGCAATGCTATCCAGCCTCATTATTACCTTTCCTGACACCACTTTCAGATCAAGTTCAGCATGAAATGATTAGGAGGCCTAACATGGCTGAGATAGCGTTGCTTTTGGAAACACAGGGGTTTTTTTTTCTGCTTCTTCCTGGTTTTTAGATTTAACACGTTTTCTTTTTTCAGCTATATGCTAAGTAACATCAAACTGTAACAAGAGAGAATAATTTAAAAATAACTTTAAACAGCCAAGAGTTATAAAAATAACAAATCCTGTGGGTAGCATCCAAAAGACTTTCTATCATGGTGACTGATTAGAAGGCTCATTTAATTGTCTGTATGCAAATTTTGTGTCACCAATTCCTGACATTCAGAAATCTTGATAGTTTAAAATTAACAGGTTCACATCACTTTTTTTTTGCCTTTTGGCTGATTTTGAGACCTCCAGCCTGTAGGCTCCCTTGTTTCAATATAAGGGTTTTTTTGTCTGAGAAGTTGAGGGAAAAAAGCTTTTTTAATTCTTAAAAGCAAGCTGAGATTCGCTGATGTTCACTGGGTTTCAAGAACTGTGGTCTTAAAATACTGCAAGTGTTGGGCATGCCCCAAAGTCTATAAGGAACTGTAGGAGTAATTTGTTTTCAAAAATAAATACACAGATTTCAGTTTCAAAAACTCAGTTTTTCAGTTTTAACACATTTCCACCAGGAATTGGACTGACTGGCTGCTGTTGGGCACTCACTTGGCCAGTGGTGCGAAGTGGACAGAGCCTGGTAGGAAAAACAGGCCACGTAACATGATTTTTTAATGGCTGCATCCTATTTAAGGTCTTTATTTCAGTCTCCTGAAATGGCTGGAAGGGGTCTCATTGCCCTGCCCTGATTCAGGTACACCCGTCAGTGCTTGTCAGAGACACCGGGAAGGTGCTCCACTTCTTTACGATAGACTATTAGGTACTCAGAGGGTGTTGCCACCTCCAGCTCTGTCCACATCGCCTTTGAGCACGCCTTGCAAGCTTGGGCTGGGTTCTTTCAGCTGCTATCCAGATGGGTCCAGGAGAATGGACCCCGGGGAGAGCTGGGCTCCCTGGGGAAGATGAGCCCAGGAACACGGTGCCGGCAGAGCTGCAGGGTGGGAGCTGGACCCCCATCGCAGTGCTGGTTCCTGGGACAGAGGACTGAAGCTCTGCGTGGCCCCTGCCTCTGAGGAAAGGGATTTCAGGAGTGTTGATGCTGCAGCACACGTTTCTGGAGACCAGGGGTATTAAGCAGAACTAGGACCAGTTTACCTCCCAATTTTTCCCCCCTGTAGCTGAAGCACATGTGCTAGCCCACAGTGATGAGCAGTTTACAGAAGCAGTGCCAGTAGCAGTTAAATTGTCCATAGCCAAACTTTCTTTAAAAGTTTATCATCCGCATTTCAGAAGGTTTTCTTAAAGCAGGGTCCTGTTTGACCAGACAGGCAGTGTCTGAAAGCTCAAGAGCCATGTAAAAGTGACACAACAGGGACAGAGCTGCGTTATCAGCCCTGGTAGCAAACACGGTTGTGGCCATAACTGAGTTTTGCATATACTGACACTGTTTAAAAACTGCATCCAGGCCAGCCTCTCCTTGATTAAGATCAGCCAGATGGACACCATAAATCAGTTGGAAAATCCTGGGCCAAACTCCATGCTCAGACTGATTCAAACAGCTCCATTTAATGTCACAAATGGGATTTGTGCAAATGGAGCCCAGAGCAGAATTTGGCCTTTCATGTTTGTTTAGATTAAGAAATTTGGACAGTAAAAGCTCGCTTATATTCTGGCTAGCAGGCTGGGTATTACAGCACTTGAATAGTGGGAAGTCCAGACAGATGGTTACGTGAATCACAGTGAGGCAGGTCTGATTATCTTGATATTTTCCATGCGATAAAGTGGAGGGATGTGGTACCATATGGTGGAATATGGCCAAGGCATCCTCGGCAGCTGGGCGGGATGCGAGCTCTTTCCAAGGTAAGTGGCAGAGTGCAACACCCGTTCCAGCAATTGAGGGGGACAGATGAGGAAGAGGCAGCTTTCTGGGACAGCCAGAAATGCTGAGCCATTAGCAGCATCCTGATGGGAGGATGGGAGAAGAAAACAGGACAGGTTGGTCAGATGCCCCAGTGCAAAAGCACCACAGGATGCAGGAAAACAGGAAGGGGGAAGGTAAATGTGTGAGGCTGAGGAAAGAAGGAGGAAAGAACTTTTGCATGGAGGAGGGTGGAAGCCAGTGGCCTCTGTGGGTCTGAGTGTCTACAGAAAGGGCAAAGAGAGTGGCAGTGCTGATGGGGAACACGTCTGCTCTCTGTTTCCAAAGGCTTCTGTTGTTTTGCTGGACCTCATAGTTATTTCTTATAGGCTGCCCTGGAATAGAAACATCCTGTGGTTTGCTGCTCCGTCTTATCCTGAGGACTGCAGAAAAAAGGAAATTGCATAAAAGAAGTGGATTTCCACAGATGTCTAAGAGCTGGTTTTAAATGTGAACTTGTGCACAGAGATCATTTAGAGCCACTTCACTTTCATAAGCTGTTGGCTGGGGTTGCTGGTCTGAGGCTTTCCATTTTACTTGTAGAAAATCTATTTGCAGAGTATCACATTTTAAAAAAATATGCTACCTAAAAGCAAGGAAATTTACTCTTCTAAGGTAATCAAAGGGTACAGTAGTTTTATTCTTTTGAACCCAAGTGACAAGAGTTCTGGCACACAGTGCCTGGGGCCAGTGGTGCACCAAGGTAGTGGTTTCCAATCATGTGGAGAGCATCAAAAAGATGCCACAGTGCTGCAGGACCCACCAGGAATAGTTCTGTCCTCGCATCAGCAATGAATCCAGAGCACAGCGCTATAAACCACATTCAGCAGTTGAAAAAGATTTTGGCAGCATCTCTTTGGTTAACCAAGGGAGCAAGGTGCTGGTCTCCAGGGCCTGGGTGTGCAAGACGGGGTGGGAGCACATTGTGCAAAGAGATGCGCGGTGCTGCATCTCAGCTTGACCAGTGCTTGCTTGAGAGGATGGTTTGGGTTTTTTTGCAGGGGCTGGCAGGAAAATCTCACGTGTTTAAATTGGGGAAGTGTAGATGTTGTTTGGGTCTGGTCAGGGAAATGAGGAATGAGTTTTCTTTTGTTTGGGTTCTGCGGTTTGCTTGCTGAAGCCTATGGCTGGCTGTATATTTAGCAGCCCTCAAAAATAACGTTAGACACATCAGTGAGCAAGTGGAAAAGGACCGGGGAGAAAGCGTGTGAGGGCTGGCTGGACCGCAGAGTGGGTGCACTGAAGCTCATGCCCTGCGGTGCTGGATCTACCCAGGGACATGAACCCCACGGGACAGAGCACATGAGCCCTGGTGATGCTGTGTCAGTGGCCCTCCACCTCCAGGAGCCAGCCCAGCCTGGCAGGACAAACTGGAAAGTCAGCATTGGAAACCAGTTTAAGGGGCCAAGTAATTATAACTTGAGCTGTAAAGAAATGGGAGAGTAGATGACTCTAGCTGGAAGTAACTGAGACGAACAGTTTCAAACCAAGTGCCTAACTTTACATACTCATATGTAATCCAGCATGCAGGTAGCTGCTCTGTTTCATTAGCATTAAGTGATGTCCAGCAGCACAATTCCAGAGTGAAGACATAATTCTCACCTTTTTTTGTAACTGTAGGCATCTCTAAAGGTTGCTGGGAGTGCACATGCAGTGACAGTTTTTAATATTTTCAGAGTGGAGTTACACATTGCTGTTTCATTCTAAGAATAGGAGAGGAGGACTGTACTTTATTGCTGTAAAGTCATTACCCCATAAAAGAGCTGATTGACTCCTGCCTGTTAAGGAAATAGCAAATTTGTCCTTTTTTTGCCATTACAAGATCAAATGGACAGATTGCACAACAGAGGAACTGGGCCTTTTGCATGGAGAAGTAGCTGTGTTCAGTAAGTGATGGCCTTTCAAGTCAGCAGATGGTTTCATCAAGAAATATGGGGTATATTTGCAGGGATATAAAAGTGCCAGCACTTGGCTAACCTCTTACCAGAGGTAATTAATAAGAGAGGCCCAAGGGAACAGAGGTGGTGAGGAGCAACCTCATTATGCTCCCAAGGTGCAGCTCATGTCACAGCATATGGTGTGAAAAGTAGGAACGATTAACCATGATTGTCAAAAAAGCAGGATTTAGGGTGAGAAGAGAGAATTGATATCAGATTTAGTGTCTGAGGCACTTCACGGAATGACTCTGGCAATTTGTTTGCCAGATCAACATACGATTTCTTACTTAGAGAGGAAATGTTCATGTCTGCTTGACACACCAACACGCGGATGGATGTTAGCAGAGACAAGAAAAGGGATCAGTTTGCCTCCTGTGGTCTCTTTTGCAAATGTCTTCACTTTTGGTAATTTATAGCTTCCATCTTCTCTGCATAATTCAGAAACATCTCCAGATAAACCCCGAATTCAGAGGCCAAGCCATGAAACCATGTGCCAGCAGTGACACTGTACGTGGCAGAGCTGGGAACTGGTGGCTGGTCCTCTGCTGCTGCCATTGCCAGCAAACGTGTAGCAAGAGGTGCAGGCCTCCCAGATCCCCTCTGAGCTCAGGGACAGTCATTCAAGGGATTTTGACACATTCCCAGCCAATGGGTTCTTCATGCAAACCTGCTGCCTGGATGGGCAGTGCAAAGCCAAGCTCTGCGCAGCAGGACTGAAATGATTTATGGGAGAGTGATGTGGACTTGCTGTTTCGCTGGAGTTGCTACGACTGCAATACACCACGACACGTCCTGTGAGCAAATGGCAACCACGCAGTTTCAAAGCAGAAGTCACTGTCATTTACTGCCAGGGATCCTTTCTGGCCACAAACAATGCAGTAAATAATAATGTCTATTTAGCCTGTGAGTCCAGATTGCAAAGCACAGCTTCTGAGGTTTGATTTTTAAGACGCTCACCCTTACATGGGGACTGTAGTAGCCATTTCCCAGTCAGGCTGCCCTCCTGCTCGTGCCAGCTCATGTGCTGGACTCATCTCAAACCCGTGGAAAGAAAGTTGTGTGGGTTTATGAAGATCACACCGTCTGGATTTTACGACTGCAGGCATCTCCCGTCTCTGCAGGAGAGCGGAACGCACGCTCTTTTCCTGGCTGGAAGCGGAGACGACCTGTTTGGTCCCTGTTGCAGCTGCCTGTGGTGTGGTTGAGTGGGAGGAATGGGAGGAACGTGTGAGGGCTTGCTGGGAGAGTGGGTCGTGAGCTTGCACACCGGGGCCGTGCTGCCTCGTGGGCGGCCAGAGCCCTCGGCTGGAAACTGCAGGAGGAAACTGGAGCAGGTGGTAGGCAGGAAAATAGTGAAACCACCTAGGCAGGTGTCTGTGCACAGGAATGTGCGTACATGTGAGGGGGTGAGGAAGGTGCAGAGCCAGAAACGCATATAAGCACACCCTCCAGGACATTCAGAAGAGATTATAAAGCCTTTGATTTACCCTAAAGGAGGTTTTCCTGATATGTCATGGGGAAAAGAAACATGTTGTTACTGTTTTATATCAATCAAGATAAAAATTTGTTGATCTGCCACTGTAATGAATCAGAAAGCCCAAGTTGGTATATCATGATACTGAGCTTTGACAGATGAAGATAGTCAAGATGAGAAATGCATGACCACACTGTGCTAAAGAGCAGTCACACTGTGGATGACAACAGATGTAAACAACTGGAAAATATGTATTTCTTCAGTCTTGCACAAAAAGGTTTCTATTTTCTTTTCTGCATTTGCATATTCATCCCATATCCCTTCATTCACAATTTCAACACATAGGAAAGAAACCCTCCCACAGAATTATGCCCCACTGTCAAAATTCTTTGTTTTTACATAAGAAGCTAGACAGTCAATAATCACCTTCTCCAAAACCAGTTTAAGCAGCAGGAAGCTTGTGGAAGGGGCTTAGAATTTACTTTTTTTTTTTTTAATTTGAGACACAGTCTTGTCTAATAAAAGCAAGTTTCTAGAGTACCAGTTTTATAGAATTGTGTTTCAGTTGTTACCTGGCGAGATTATTTCCCCCAACAGCCATCACTGAGATGGGAAGGTGCTGACCCATGGCATCCCTTGTCCGGGCTGCTCCTGCAGGTCTCCAGGGGCAGTGACTGCAGCATTGCTGGGAAGGGTGCAAATGACAATTGAGACTCCCATCTATTGCAACGCTTGTGAGATACTTTGCCAGAATACTTGATCTTTTGGTTCTTTCTGAAGATTAGCCAATACAAGCCATCAGAAGGTGCATGGATTTTTGCAACTTCTACCTATGCAGCTGAATTTTATGAACTAAACTGTATTTTAGTGAGCTTCTTAATTAAAGTGGTCTTCAGAATCCAAAATATTTTAAACCTTGGCCTGCTTGGGCTGTTTTTTTCATTTTAATAATGGGCTTAGTGAGACAGATCTCCCTCAGACTTGAGCCTGACTCTTCCCAACTACTTCCCCTCCCCTGGACATCGCCCCTTCATTTTCAGCTGGGTACCACTGTTTCCCATTCTACTGTTTCTGACTGTACCACTGTGAGCTGAGCTCATTTATCTGGGTGTTGTGGTTTCAGAACAGAAAAGAGTTTTGAGATAATTTAGTGCCTTACTCAGCAGTTTTCCAGAGGATAACTTAATTTAGAGACAGGATCCAAATTCCCCGTCCCCAAGGTACTGAAAAGTCACAACCCTCGCACAGGTGACCCCCTGCAAGCCTGAGCAAAGCCCAAAGTCTGCCCGTCTGGGCATGCGGGATGGTGATCAGTGTGACATCCAGCCTCTCTGCAAGTGCAGCAGACTCGGTTGAAAATATTTCTGGGCCAAACTTACAAAAATGCTGAATTGCAGACAGCTGCTGTCCTTGCCTGCGGGACAACTGATGTAGAATACTGATTTAGCACGGGCTTGTCTGTAGTGAAAATCCCAGAATGAGGAAAAGAAACAAACTGTTTCTATTCTGATGTTTGGTGTGATTATTGCTGCGGTGCTCTGCTGCGCAGCTCACACCTCTCCTTGTCAAGTGGATGCCACGAACTCTAAATCAAGTAACATTATCTCTGAGATCTTGGCTATTATAGTACCAGTTCAAAAGATTTATATCTTGCTCAATGTAAAGTAGTTATAGCTTGTCTCTGCTGAGGAAAAAGTCACAAGTGGAATTTGATGTCATTAAAAAAATGTCTTTCTTCTTAAATCAAACCTTGTTCATTATGATGATTTAATTCAACCTATCTCCTGTCCTTACCACCAGCTGCTCAGAGATGCCTACTCAGCTTTCAGCTAGTAAAATATATCTCTCTGGCAAGTCCCACCAGTGTTTTCATGTTATCATGGCAAAAATAGAGACTCCAACTTCAGACATAGCAAAAATATGAGCCACCCCCTTCCAAACAACCAGTTCATTTTTACATTATATTCTGAATATACACCTTTCATCTCCTCAATCAAACATGTTTGTAAGATTTCCAAGGGCAAAATGTGTATACATATAGACAACCCCCAGCCTCATAGATATATGAAACTATAATGTATTTATTTGTCCCTGTCAGTTCTCTGTTAGGTATATATGAGTTTATTTCCAAGCCTGCTCTCCTTGCAGTCAGTAGAAAGCTATGCAGAAGTATCTGAGTGTACCCAAAGTGATCAAAAACTCTGTAGAGGGAAAAGTCTTGAGTGGAGATAATACATTTAAACCTCAGAAGTCTCCATGCTTATGCACTCTGCATTTTCAAAAATGTAAAAAAAGGGTCAGAGGGGTATAAATTCAGACTAGATTTTTCCAATTTGTCAACAGCCAAATATTTCCTGATTTTCACCTTTTTCCTCCTTCCTGGGAATCTGTGGTGATAATTTAAAAAATGTAAGTAAATAGAAAAGCTGAAAGAAACCAATGCAGCAAATCTCTCCCAAATCTTCTCCCCCCCAAGCATCGTGTTTTCAAATTTGCCAAGACTTGGTTTACTGATTAAAAGCTATGGCTCTCTGTTAAACTGTGGTAAGCCATGGTGTGGTGGTAAACCACAGCTCTGCGTATAGAAAGCTCTCCAAACCATTACTGAACTGGCATTGCTCATGCATTTTATAAGTATTAGATCTGCAATGCAAGTTATGAGAGAAATCTTCTTTGGTTTGCAAAAGTAATAAACATCTGGGGGAAAGGATGACCCTCTAACTGAGAATTAATGATAAAATAAACAAACAGCCTAAACCACATGGAAAAACAACACAGCTCCCTTGCATTTGCACTCTACATTATAGGACATGTGTAAATGCATAAAAAATGGTCAGGTATGAAACAAATGTGTGTGTCCCCCCCTCCCCTACACATTAATATAACATTAAGATTGAAAATATAATAATGAAACATCAAGAGGGCATCAGAATTATGTGCAATAAGATACGTGTGTTTCTAAATAAAAGATCTTGCCAGACAGTCTTGATTACATTTTATGATGGAGTTTTACCATCACTGGACAAAGGCAATGATGTAAAGGAAATATTCTGGGATTTTAGTAAAGCAAATAATAGGGTATCTCACATCAAAGAATAATAATCAAAACTGGCCTGGAAATGAATGTTGTCACATGGATTGAAAACTGGCTGGAGAGCTACAAACACAGTGCTACGAAGGATAACAAAACATCTAGTAGAGAAGCCCCATGAGGGACCAGTGACCGGCCTTTGATTTATTCTTAGAGAAAAACTGGGTCTAAAAGTCAAGACTGGGGGTAGCCTACCTGCAGATTGGGGCAATATACTGCCTAGAACAAAGTATCTGGCCTACAGCCTGCTTTCTGCTGCCAGCTATCCTCAAAGTCCTCCAGGCACAGGCAGGATGTGAGCACCACTGAGAACAAATGACTAATGCTAGCAGCTATTCAGAAAGATGAACAAACAATAAATTGGGGTGAAACAAGGGAAAATACATTTTTTTTATGCCTGAGAAAATATTCCTCACTGCAGGTAACTATAGAAAGCACAGAGGAAGAAGTGATTATGCAGAAAAAAAACCCTTTAGCTTTGAAATGAAGCAAAAGCAAAGTCCTCTGAGGTTTTTGGATACCACCATCCCTGTTATCCCTCATGGAGGGCAGCTAAGACACCAGTGACTTTGTATCAGCCACAACTACTCTACTGATCTGCACTTTGGTTTTTCTTTTACATTTATCACCATCCTGTGAAATTTTCTAGAGTATTGTGAGAATATGAGCTTTTACTCAGTAACTCTTTGGTACTGCTCAGAAATGAGCATTGCAACTTTACTGGTCAATATGAAAATGTGCGCCGCAGCTGATAAAATGCTACAGTCTTGGACCTGTACACTTACAACATTTTGCAAGGATCTGAGTGGCATTTGAGCCAAGAAAGCTCCTGGTTGGGATCATTCCCACTTGACAACAGCAACAGCTAGTAGACAAAATGATACCCACTCCACATTGACCAATATATAGGCCAGAAAGAAAACCGGTTTTATAATGGAAATCCTCCCACTATGTCATTTAAGTATTAATTTAGCAGCAGGATACTATTATTCCCTAATACTGCATTTATTTTACTGTCATACTTTATAGTATTCATGCCCTGTGTTAAAGAAGGAGCCTTCAGTAATCAGGCTGCTCTGATTGCTAGCCTTTTGGTGTGACTCTTTGGAAGAGTAAATCGTTGTTATCCCCATTGCCATGCACATAATTCATTAGCTAATGCTCACATGCCAATTACACATCAATCCATATACTCCAGTTAAGCAATACAGCAATCAAAGCCACAGGCTGGCAAGTCAAGCTCACCTTTGTTCCTGCAGTCTCTAAGACACGGAGGTTAAAGAAACACCTTTTTGGGTTAGGTTAGACAACAGATGAAGACATAGCTGAAAATATTAACTCCCCTTGCCAAGTGAGGTATAGTGAGCAGTGACTGCTCCAAAACCCAGGGTGGCCACCCCAAGTTAGAGGGGATGGATGCATGGGGAGATGAGGAGAGGGCGTGCTGGTATCGTGGGATGGCTGGAGGGGGTAAAACACCACAAGCAGCTCTCTGTTTTCAGGAAGTTTGAAAGTGGGGAGAGACAGGCTGGAGGCTGCAGTATCCTGGCATATCTTCCTTCTTCTGCAGCTTAATGAGTTTGCAAGTGACCTTGATCTGCTGGACAGTGTGAAGAGCTGGGGTTTAGGAGATAGGCTTTTATGTTACAACTTAAAGAGCTGACATTAATCCCTCAGGTCAAGACTTATGAGGCACGGGAGCAGCCCCTGTGCCCTGCAAACCACCACATCACCTAGCAAAGCACATACCAAATCTCCCCGCAAAGGCCTGCAAGCTTTGCATCTGCACCCCGGCCTCCTCCCACTCACCCAGCCCTGGAAAGGCGTCTTAAATGAAAGGCATCTTTCATGTGAGGTAAAGAGCCTTTCACACGGCTGGAGTGGTCTAAAGGGCCTGGCAGCAGATGGGAAGCAGCACGGCTGCTGTGTTTTGGGACCCGTCCGGTGGAGCAGCCAGGGCTCTGGAATTTGCAGTGTAAACTATTCACGAGATGCGATGGGGGATTTTTATTATCCTGCCAATAGAAACTTTTGAACTAAAGAGAACGGGAAAGATCTTGAACTGATGTAATTCAGAGGGTTTCCACTGATAACACTGGAGGTATGCAACCATACATCAGCCTCCTTTCTGGCGCCAGTTCCTTCTCAAACATGTTGCTACCCTAGAGTCTTCATTAACATCAGATTATAAACTCCTGTTAAAGCAAAACGATTTACGAGCGTCTTGCGTGTGAATGCAGAGGTGGAGGTTTCCTGAGCCATTTTTAATGGGTTTGCACTCAGGTGGAGGAGAAGGAAAGGAAAGCTAGAGGAGGCTTGGGCTGCTGACTTCATGTGTGAAATAACCTTACTCTGACAGATTTTTACTTTTCCTCATTGATTGAGTGAGGTAACTGTAAAATTATGGCATCTAAATAACATTGCAGAGCATTAAGTGAAGTGCAAGGCCAGAACACATTGTAGAATAAGTGGATAATGCGACATCAGTGTCATTTCTAACTTTTGAAACCAGCACAATTGTTCTGAGGACATAAAAATATGTGTCATTATGTCATACTGCAAAGCACTACAAATCCTGCAAAATCTAGACTGTACATTTATGCACATTTTAATTTCAGTTCACTGAAATGGATTTTTTGCTGCCTTGGTTACTGAAATTGGCCTGGCAAGCACATGACTTGGCCAAAACCCATAATTCCCTCATTTTTCTTGACAGACCTCTCAGGATCAACAGTTTCCAGTGACCTGTAAGTCTTCAAGCCAACAGCAAACCTCTTTAGTGCAGAATTAAGCTGTGAAGCTTGAATGGCAGCAGAATCAGCATGATAGTCCTGTGATTACTATTTCAGGTATCTTTTTAATAAATGCTAGTGCTCTTCTTCACACTAATTTTAGCCTCTTTTTTTTTTTTATTTTTGTGGCCAAGTACATAATCCTGCAGCCAACTATATTTTGACAACTGCAAATACATAAGATGTGAAGCTGGTAGGCTTGCACGTTGTCCTGAGAATATGGTCCCAGGACATCTAATAGTGATTATCTATGCTACATGTTTTATTTCTCCTCAGGCCTGCCATTAGCTTACATCCCAATTACATTAGAATAATTATAACGTAGTTCTTGTATTCATGTTGTGTGCAAAGTATTGTCATGTGTGACAATGCTATATAGCTGATGCTATACTTTATGGTGACTAGCTACCTGACCCCATGGCTGAGAGTCCTCCTGAGAGAAAGCCCCCATGGGAACTAGATCATCTAAGTGCAATATTTAAAGGCACCTGGGGAAAAAAGAAAAAGTCAGGTTCCTTTAAGAAAAAAGTATGGCTTTCAGTGAAGTCATTTGAACATGCCTCACATTAATTAGGCTTTTTTTCCACACTCTACCCTTGTAACAGTTATAATTAATGCGTACACAATATTTATGTTGCTATTTTCAGGTTGAGGGAAGATCCAGCTTGTTCCTTTATCAAGGTGATGCTGCTCCCAGCTCACCAGGGGGGCCAGCCCAAGTGTCAGAGGTGTCCCTCTCCTCTCCGTCCAGGTCACCGACCTGCTGTGCGCCCGCAACGAATCTCCGTGGTGACTGACCCAGCAAAGCCCACAGTTGATGATGGGCTGGCACTGGGGGCTGTGTCGGTGAGGCCCCTGCAGCCTCCTTGTCCTCTCTTGCTGCACGTGGACATTTCTTGACTCGGCAGCAGCACTGTGGCTGTCAGCTCCGTGGCTGCCAGCTCTGTGCCTCCTCTGCCCCCACATCTCCTTCCCACTGTTTCAGGTCCTCTCCTTCTACTCCTCTGCCCCAAATCCTGTGCATTCACAGCAATGAACTTTTTCACTCTCCCAGCATCCTGAAGGAATTTTTTTTTTTCCAAAATAACTTAACCTTTTCTTCCTATTACTTTTTCATATTAATTTTTAACAGAGTTTATAAAACAGTTTTTGTTTTGAAGGGTCTGGGAGTTATTACAGTAACAAACTTTTTTTTCTCAAGCTTGAATCCTAAAATAATTCAAGCCCACAATTATCTTACAGCTTAGGTTTCCATCCAAATGTATGCACTTCAGTAGCGATCACCTTCCTGTAAGTTCAAAAGCAATAACCATTTAGCTTTGCTTGATAACCAGAGCCCATATCCTGCTGATTCAAGGGAAATGCTGGGTCACAGCTTTCATATTGAGAAATAAGTGTGTTAGGAATATCTGCTGGAATCTAAACTTACACTATCCAAATATTTTAATAGCATTATGTATATTTTCTGGCTTCAACTGTTATAATGACACTTAGGACATGTAAAACTAATACAATTTTTCCCTGCTAAATGGCCTTCCACATCATGGGTAATAACAAATGCTTTTGTAAAATATTGAGGATGGACCACCAACCTCCCTGTACCCCTCCTCACAGTTACACCTTTCTTCAGTTAATATAAGAGCAGAGAAACATTTGTTTTGGAGGTGGGATGTGAAGAGAAGAGAAACGTGTGCACATGCTCCTTATATACAAAACATATCCTGCTTTGGAACTGATGATTTAGAAAGGAAATGTACCAAATGGAAAGAGTTCAGAGAACAAGACTGGTTGGAGGACCAGGAATCATCAATTGCAAGGAAAAGCTGAAGGATTTGGTATTGTTTAGTCTAGAAAAAAGGATTGTAGGGACATAGTGTCCAAATACGTAGAAGGTAGCTCTAAGGAGGAAAGAATAAACTCTCTTCATATCCCCTGGGCTTAGGACAAGTTGTCATAGGCTTAACTGAGGAGGAGGCGGTTTCAGTCAGTCATCAGGGAAAACAGTTCCCAATTGTGGGGACAATGCAGAGACAGGTTCACAAAAGAGGCTGCACAACCCCATCACCGCTCATTTATAAGAACAAGTTATCCAGGAGGCCTTTAGGAAATACCTAGGTAAAGCTGCTTGATGAAGAGGTTGGGTGATCTTCTGAGGTCCTTCCTAAATCTGATCCTTATGATTACCATGCTGGAGTGAGGAACAGTTTAGATACACTCTGAAACCATTGCTTTGTCCCTTAAAAAGTTAGGATGCTGGAAGTGGCACTTGAGAAGTGGAGGGGCTGCAGTGGGAGCCTAATGGCATCCTCAGGCACTCCTCTGCCCTGCTCCCACTGCCTGGTCCCTTACAGCGATTAAACCTTCTTGCATTGCAGCAAAAGCCAAACTCCATTTGGAGGTCGACAGTCTTCATTGTCCACATTGGCTAAAAGATCCAGGAATTTCAGCCCTCATTGTGTTGGGTTTGTGTGGCAAGGTTTTGGTAGCAGGGGGCTACAGGGGTGGCTTCTGTGAGAAGCTTCTAGAATCTGCCCCAGGTCTGACAGAGCCGACTCCAAGACAGACCCACCGCTGGCCAAGGCCAAGCCCATCAGCGATGGTGGTAGTGCCTCTGGGATATTTTATTTAAGAAGGGGGGAAACACCTGTGCAACAGCAATTGCAGCTGGAGAGAGTGTGAATGTGTGAGAGAAACAACTCTACAGACACCAAAGTCAGTGAAGAAGGAGGGGGAGGAGGTGCTTCAGGTGCCAGGACACAGATTCCCCTGCAGCCCCTGGTGAAGACCATGGTGAGGCAGGCTGTGCCCCTGCAACCCATGGAGGTCCACGGTGGAGCAGATCTCCACCTGTAGCCCGTGGGGGACTCCACACAAGAGCAGGCAGATGCCTGAAAGAGGCTGTGACCCCATGGAGAGCCCACACTGGAGCAGGCTCCTGGTAGGACCTGTGGACTCACGAAGAGAGGATCCCACGCTGGAGCAGGTTTGCTGGCAGGACTTGTGACCCCTGCTGGGGACCCAGGCTGGAGCAGTCGGTTCCTGAAGGACTGCACCCCGTGGGAGGGACCCACACTGGAGCAGTTTGTGAAGAACTCACACTGGAGAAGTTCGTGGAGAACTGTCTCCCGTGGGAGGGACCCCACTCTGGAGTCAGGAACGTGTGTGAGGAGTCCTCCCCCTGAGGAGGACAGAGCAGCAGAGACAACATGTGATGAACTGACCACAACCCCCGTTCCTCATCCCCCTGTGCCACTGACAGGGAAGAGGTAGAAGAATCAATCGGGAGTGAAGTTAAGCCTGGGAAGAAGAGGGGGGGGGGGGGGGGGGGGGTAGGAGGAAGGTATTTTTAAGATTTGGTTTTATTTCTCATTATCCTATCCTGATTTGATTGGTAAAAAATTAATTTGCCCAAGTCGAGACTGTTTTGCCCATGATGGTGATTGCTGAGGGATCTTGCTGCCCTTATTTCGACCCATGAGCCTTTTGTTATGTTCTCTCTCCCCTGTCCAGTTGAGGAGGGGAGTGATAGAATGGCTTTGGTGGGCACCCGGCGTCCAGCCAGGGTCAATCCACCACACTCATATATAACAAACCATTTGATCTGTAAACAACTAGTGATGTGGCTAGAGGCTGAGACAGGCAGGAGAGCCAAGTCCTCGCTCGAAGGAGTGCAGTGAAGTTTGGGCTCCCATCTTGGCTTACAGAAGCTGAAGATATGTACATCAGATTATACTGAGTGATTCAACACTGTATACAAGAAAAATAGAGCTGTTTCCTCTCAGATCCCCAGTCAGCAGGAGGATGTCTAGCTCATTTTTTATTCATCTGAGTCAGTTTTGAAAGCATCCCACTCTTGCAGTGAAAAATTTTGCAGTGTGTTATGAAAGGACAACTAAAAATCTTGCCCATCATTTTTTTAATGTCTGTCATTCACAGCTTGACAGTCTCACAAACTATTAGGAAAAGTGAGCTCTCCATGGTGAATGGAAAATAGTAAATCCAGGGAGGGATCAGAAGTACAACACAATACATCAGTATGTTAAAAACACACTAACAAAAACCATGGACCTATGGGTTCTTAAACATACTCACAGTAAAAACTGTCTAGGTTGTGAATTGTAAAGGGAGAAAACGATGCCTGAAATTAATCCAGAGTGAGGATGATAATGTGATAACTTTTATGGATGAGTGCATTTTGTACTCAAAAGGGTCCCCTGTCCATGGGAGCTTCCTTCATGTTTCCTAAAGAGCCAATGTCAACAGTCCACTTTCTGCTTGCAATAAATTTAAGTCCCATCACCCATGAAACAAAGATGCTCTATTCTTAATGCAACCCCAATAACTTCCCATTCTAGTTATTATAAACGTTCCTGTTAAGTATAATTCTCACTGGGCACATATATGCCAACCTGACTCAAGTTACCTAATTTATCACTCTGTGCCTCAACCCACTGAAATGGGAATCTGGCTGTCTACGTGGCTAATGCTTTGTGGAGCTCCAGGGAGTCCGTCAGCAACACCTGGTTATAACACAAAAAATAGTACAGGTTATTTATGATCTGTATGTTGATAACCATGCTTCTCAGCTGTAACTTAGGGACAAGCATCTGAAAACACCCCCTCATCAAATTTTAGGTGACAGGATGTCTTTTCTCAATAATATGTTGATGAATAGAAACCAGCCCCAGTGCTGAGCACCACCGTGAGTGCTGCGGACTGTAGGTTTTTCAGGAGTCAAGTAGTGTGATGGGTACAGCGAGATCCAAGAAAGCTCAAGCTTGTACTGAAGAGATGTGTGTCCTGCACGTATCTGAACACTTAGTAGATGTTTCCTAAAGTCAACTTCTTTTCTCTTAATGGCACCTGCATTTTGTACTTAGGATTATGCTGCAGATATCACTACCCACTTACCTAAGAGCAAACTTAAATGGCTCCAGGTGAAAGTGCTCAGATGTAGCTCAGAAATGTTGCTCACAAAGGGAAGAGATTAGGCATTATCTTAAATGAAATGCTATCCTTTCATGTCTAACACTTAGTTCCTACGTAAGGTCCCTCATGGATGAATAGCTAGTTACTGACTGAACTTTGCCTCTCAATTTGCAATC
The DNA here is from genome assembly GCF_018691265.1 of Tyto alba. NCBI lineage: Eukaryota > Metazoa > Chordata > Aves > Strigiformes > Tytonidae > Tyto > Tyto alba. The sequence goes on along the minus strand of NW_024881282.1, from coordinate 18,829,255 downwards.
GGAAGGTTGAACTCTGGACAATGACAGTAAGAAAATCTTCAGCACAGAGAAACCAAAAATAAACAATCTAATGAGTGCATTATTGTGAACAAAAGAAATAATGCATAAAAATCAGAAGTAAGATATAGGGAAAACAGGGAAAATGTGAATGGTGGGAAAATTCGAATGGCACTTGCTTACAAGGCAGTGTTGATATCAGGCCATATGCACACTGAGGTGCTTACAACAGCTGTATTTGCTCACAAGCATCATACTGGTTTAACTACACTTATTATAAAATCAAACTTAATTAAATCAGAGCAATGTTTACATGCAGGAAGCATGCAGTCCTTCAAAGGCAAACTTCCCTTTGATGCGTTGAACTGAATTTCACACGGCATATGTAATAAGGCTGAAAGGAATCTTCAGAATTGCTAGGACTATTGTCAGTAGGTTCCTCTGCAAGGCTGGGTCATGAAAGTCTTCCCTCATATCTAGGCAGCAGGTGTGGCAGTGGGAGGACGGCTCTAGCTGACCGTAGTGGTGATACCATGCAGAGCACTCGTGCTCAGACTCTCCCAGTACTTGTGCCGTCCCCATTTCTACAGCAGACTTGTCAGCCGGGGTCCCCATTCAATGGGCACACTTGTCTCTGCTGCTGGAAACACACCACATTCTGCAAGCTTGGACTCCACGTTCACATGGGGCCACCCTGTACTTCTGGGATAGAGAGAGCTGGTAGATCTTTGTTTATTTGACAAACTTTTTTGACAGGAAGTACCCAAGTGAGGTGTTTCTCAATGCTTATGGAGTCTCTGAGGCAGAGGATCTGGCTCAAAGGGCCCTGCAAACTTTAGAGCATGGGAAGGGACAGAATGGGGTATTTGATGTTAATGCAAACCTATCTGTACAAAGCATTAATAACTGCTGTGGCCTGAATCCCAGGACGTTCATGAATTCCACTTAGCATTTACTCACATAGTATTTAACAGGTTTTTTAGCAAGATCCTATCAGAACAGAAAAGCAGGGTTTGGTATCTGGGCTTTCTTCTGTCCAGACCCTCCAGGACCACAGACCATAAAGGATGCTCTCAGCTTACCACAACTTTTTTTGTTATGGATCAGCAACAAATACTGTGAAAATAAGCAACGAAGGATTCACACTATAGGGTAAATACCTGCTGCTAGAGCTCCTGTGCCAAGTTCCAGCATCCATTCCATCCATCCTGTTTTCCTTCTCCGACCTTTCATTTCAGCTCAGCTTTTCTCCGAGTAGCTTCAATCTGTCCAAGATATGGCCCTATTTTTAGCTGCTCACAGTGCATGAGCAGCATGAGATTCTAGGTATTGGAATATTAAAACAGAAAGCCGTTGCATTGGATCTCATTGAAATACAGCTGCCTCTGGAGTTTCCATTTCGGATCTACTGCATGTCTTTAATTGCATGAGGCACTTCAAGATTCATAAAATTAGTGTTCAGGCAAATGTACCCTTTCGGGGAAGATTTGGTAGAATCACATTTATTCAGTGCAAGTTAAGTACAGCTCACTCATTTCTAGCCTCACATAGTTCCTTGGATATCATGATTTTCTTGGAAGGGAATGTCTGCTAGTGCTAATGTGTTTGGAAAGCTCATAAAAACTGGAGGTAGCTGCAGCCTGCATATCTAGTATTTGCTAACAGTTCACTGTGGGTTTCCCTAACGTGGCAGATTTACAGAGGTCATATTTCCATCTGGATGGGCTTGCCCATGAATAGTTCTCCTCTGTCTTGTGCACAAATGTGGTTTTCCTACAACACCATCTATTTCTCTGTCCCAATACCCCCCTCTGTCTCCCCAGTATTTTTCTTCACACAACACTGTGGCCAAGGCAACAGAAAGAAAATCTTTCTATGAAAGTGCATGCTATTTTCTGAACCTTGTACGTCTTTTTTTAGGGCAGGGCTCAAGCAGGATTTTAGATGGTGGTGATGATAGATGGTGCAGTTAAGGATGGTTTGATGCAATTATATACCTTGGCCTTTCATTGTTCAGACAGACATGGGTTGGAAATACCCAGAGTGATGTCAAAACCCAGATAGCGTTGGTGCTATGAGAGGAAGCGCCCGGCAGGCGCCCCGTGGCCCGGCTGATGTTCTGCGCTGCGGGGTGGCAGGGACCGGGGCAGTCTGGGCAGCACCAGCCCTGTCCCCATGGCTGGCTCCGCACCAGCCACTGTGGGATTTTCTACATCCCTGAACAAGCAGTGAGGGAGAGCTGGTGGTTTTCCCATTGGGAATCTCTGCGCAGAGGCAGGTAACAGTCGGGCAGAGGCAGCACTGGGGACGCTGCACAGGCTGAAATAGCATCCTGTCCCCAGCATTCACCGTGCCACCAGTTTTCCAGGGTCTCTCAAAATCCAAACTAAAATCAATAAACAAAGTCCTGATCTTCCAGGAAGAAACTGTCAGTTAAGCTCTGAACAGTCCTTTGGGAAAACCTATTTTTCCTGTTTCCTATTTTTGGCAGTTCTTAGTGGGTTTGTTTATTTATTTTTTTACCCTTTGAGATTAATCACCATAAGGTGTGGGACACATTTGCTGCCAGCTCCACCCCAGAGGTTTTTTTACAGACAGGGCACTCCAGGCTGCCTGTACATCGGTGCTGTAGCCTGTGAGCTCCCTCCATGCCTCCATCATTCGTACAGAAGAAGTGTCTCATACAGCCCCGCTCCCTCTGAGTCACTCCTGTCATCTCGCATCTCCAGCGCTAAACTTCCCAACCACTTTTCTGGCAGCGCAGGTTAAGGAAAGTTAGCACCAGAGAAGTACTGGAGATAGCAAGAACCTGTATGTTTGCATATGCAAACATATTTGTGCTGTGCAGAGAAGAAAGCTTCTCCAATCTCGCTCAACAAATGACAAATTTTAATCTATTTATCTCAGTGAGTACGTGAGAGTCAGTATTCAATGAAGAGTGTAGGAAACATGCTCCTGGTAGTAGATAAAAGAACATCTTGAAGCCACGTTCAAGTATTTCGGAAAGCTTATGTAATGTTTCTTTTGCAAAATAAACATATACCTACAGCACCATTTCCAAAATGTCACCAAGAATATCATCACTTGCAAATGTTTCTGGAGAGGAGGTCGCCAAATTGCTAAATATATTCCAGGCTTTGAATAGACATTTTGTGCCATTTCCTTTCTACCCTGATAAATCTTTTCTTAGCCCTCTCACAGAAGCTCGGAGACCTGCCTGGGGATGGCATCCCGCTGGGTTGGGTGCTGTGTGTTAGTAATCGGAGACCTGCTTCCCGATTTTATAGACATGGGTGCCATGCCAGGGGAAGCCTACGACTCTGCTTTTTCTCCACTTGCTGCTAACCCCCGGCAAGACCAGCAGCATGGTAGGAGGGGAAACATAGATGGAACCAGGGGGAAGGGAGTGGAGGAATGGGAGAATCTGTTAGAGCACAGGGACAAGGTCTGCGAGGCACATGGGGATGGGTGATCGCTGCCCAGCCTGACACGTAACTTGTGCCAAGGCCACCGGGTGCAAAAATTAGCTGACATCATGATTTTTGGAGACTTGTGCTTCAAAAATTCAGAAGGTTTTTTATATGCTGGTTTGCCTTAGTGATGGATGGCCATCTGTCTGTAAATTAGTGCAGAAACCAAGAATGCATCATTTCAAGGTTTTTACACTTCACCTGAAAGACCTTATAAATTCACTGAATGCGGCAACTCATGGCATGTTAACATACATAATGCATAGAAACCTCTGCCCTAACCATCCATTTCTCTTTCCCAAGGATATTAGGGGCAGGCTGGTTGGCCTTCTGAGATCAGACCCACAAGCACGGTGTTACCCAAGAGCTATCTCCTAGTGATCATAGATTATGGCGCTTTTTTTTTTGTTACTGGTTTGGCATAGGATAGAGAGGAAAAGTTAACAGTTGGATCCAGAAAACCCGAGGAGGCAGAAGCACTCATACTGCATCCCAGGCTTTAATATTTCATCTTCTCTTTACTTACACTTACACGATTCCACTGACTTGCAGAAATGAGGGTGCAAGGAGAGGGCAGGTGCTCACATCAATCTCAACAAAGAGATCACTGAAGCACTATCACATGGGCACGCTGGGCCTAAATAACCTATCCGAGTGACTACATAACATGGAACCAAATTAATCATTTACTGCCATTTCAGTTGTATATGGCAAAAGCAGCCGCCACCAAGTTATGGAAGCAGTATATACATTTCTGCTTCCAGGAAGAGAACCAGCCTGACTTCTCCAGATGAAAAGTAACCTTGTTAAAGCTGGATCAATTCCCAATCTAGTTCATCAGAGGGATGTAAAAACTCCTCTCACAGAAGGAAATTGGTAGATATGAAAAGCTGCACATGAGATGGCAGGATCTCTCTTTTTCTGATTTTTTTTATAATCAACTTGGGAGAAAATGCATGTACAGCCTGTGACAGCTGGAAAGGCTGGAGATAAAAATATCCCTCACAAAGTGTAGAACGACAGGATTAAAAACAACCTCGTGGGTGATCAGGAGTAGCCCCTTGCTGATGAAGACACCATATTTAATGAGGGTATACAATAACGTACAAACATGACAGCTGTATCAAACCGCCGCTGTTCACAGAGCTACGCCTTTTGCTCCTGGATGGCAGGGCTCCTCCACAACCTCCTATTACCATCAGTACCATCAGTATGATTTCTTTCCCTCTCCAGCCAAGATTTATTTATAGCCTGTTTACACCCATTTGTTCTTGAGCCAACGCCATCCATTAGCTTAACTAGTGGTTGCTCCTCCTAATTGTTCACAGCTTTCTGGAGCACAATGGCTGCCCCTCAGCCTCCCCTGGGCTGTGCCAACAGACTGGGAGCCTGCGCTGCCACGGCCGTCGCTTCCTCGCAGCTGGGACCCCATACCTGTACCTGCACCTGCACCTAACCTGCTGCTTGCTCCCCAAATGGACACCGTCCCAGGTTTGGGCTCGGGAGAGGGCCATGCCTTGTGCCTTCTGCGGGGGGGGGGGGGGCAGATCTGGGGCAATACAACACCCACCCCATTCTTGGGACCGTGCAACAGCTCCACAGCGCTGAGGCTTGGCAGCACTCACCCCAAACCTGGGACAATGCAACAGCTCCCCAGAGCCGTGACCCTGCGATACCCCCCCAAACCTGGGACAATGCAACTCCCCCCAAGCCTGTGACCCTGCAACACCCCCCAAACCTGTGACCCTGCAACACCCCCCAAACCTGTGACCCTGCAACACCCCCCAAGCCTGGGACCCTGCAACACCCCCCAAGCCTGGGACCATGCAACAGCCCCCCAAAGCTATAAGCCCCCTTCCCCCGGTACGTCCCGGTGAGCGCTGCCCCCCTCGCCTCTGCAGTACGCGCAGGCGCAGAGGGTGGGCACGCGCCCCCTCCCCGGCACGAGCGCATGCCCGTCCCCCCTCTCCCCCCCCCCCTCCCCTTTTCCCGGCGGCGGCGCATGCGCGTCGCCTCCCTTCGCCGCGCGCTTCCATCCCCTTTCCCCACAGAACGGGGCGCTGGGGCGGGGGGAGGGGGGCGTGGTCTCTGCGAGGGGCGTGTCCTGGAGGGGCGTGTCCCCCGGCGTGGGCGTGGCCGCGGGGGGCGCGGCGCGGCGCGGCGCGCCCTGTCCATGGTGCGGGCGGCGGCAGCGGCGGCGGTGGCGGCGGGGGGGGTGTCCCCGCGGCGGGAGGGCGGCGGCGCGGGGCTGCATGGAAGTGATGTCCCCGCAACAGGAGCACCTCGGGCCGGGCCGCTCGTCCTCGGTGAGCGGCGAGAGCAGGGTCTTCGCCGCCGCCGACAGCAAGAAGGTGAGGCCGTCCCCGGGAAACCCCGCGGGAAAGAGCTCCCCTCAGCCCCGGTCCCGGAGCCCCCCGCGGGCTGCCGCGTCCCCACCGGGCACTCCGCGGCTTCATCGCCCCCGGGTAGCGGGCTGGGCGGCACGCCGCCGTCGGGACCGCGACCGGGGCCGGGGGGAAGCTGCCGCGGGAGCTCGGACTGAGGGTGGCCGCGGGCAGGGCTTGCTGCACGGGTGCCCCGGGAACTGGGGGCGCGGCGGTGCCCGGCGGGGCTCAGGGGGCTCTGCCTGGTGGATAACCCGGCGGACCTAAGGGCGGTTGCTGCACGGATGTCCCGGGAGCAAAGGGAGGCAGCTGCCTGGGTGTCCGGGGTGGGTCCCTGCATAGGCGTCCCGGGGAGCTAGGGAAGGGTTTGCTGGGTGGTGGTCGGTGGAGCCGAGGGGCTTTGCTGCGTGGATATCCCGGGGAGCTGGGGGTGGGGGTCTGCTGAATGGATGTGCTGGGGGAGATGTGCGGTTTTGCTGCATGGGTGTCCTGGGGAGACCAAAAGGAGGGCTTTGCTGGATGGATGTCTGGAGGTTTTGCTGGGTGGGTATTGGAGAGAGCTGGGGGGAAGTTTGCAGGATGATTATCCAGGGGATCTAAGAGGGATCTGGTGCGTGTGTGTCTGCGGGGAGCGAGGGAAGGGTTTGCTAGAGCTGAGGGGGTTTGCTGGCTGCTCTTGCACGTGCTTTGTACAGGAGAAATGTAAGAGCAGCTTCCCAAAGAAGCGCCTTGCGCTCTCTCAGTATATCACAACTGATAGCAGAAGAGCGTCATTCCATCTTCAAACGGGTTGTAAAATCTGTTTGATGTCTCAAATTGCTTTTCAGCATCTGACACAATCAAGTGCAAAATGCTCACTTCTGCATACAGCCAATTACTTGTGTCTGCCTTATACTTAGCTGTAACAAGCAGTAATAACCACATTCTTCTCACTGTGTAAAACAACAACTCTTTTTTTTTTTTTTGGTTCAGCAAGTGTTGTGGTGTTTTTCTATCCAAAGTAGAGCTACCTTCCTGCCTTATCAATTTTGCCTCACAATGGCATTTATATCTATTCACTGCTTTGTCTTTAGAGGTGCATGGTACTACTGACTGCCAAATAGACTGGCAGGATTAGAATGACTGGCCAGGTTACAGTGTCCTTTACTAAATCTGTCCACCTGGTGACATGAATTTAGGATGTGTGGTAGTAGAGGCTGAGCTTGTGTCCAGTCCTGCTGTTGAGCAGTGGTGGTTGGGGCTTTGCTGGCCATGGCACAGTGGTGCGGAGAGATGTCCTGGTCCCTCTCCTCCTGCCAAAGCATCTCTTTGGGTCGAGAGTAATGGTTTTGATTTCCATGGGCTGTGCCCATGTGTGCCATGTCCCACCAAGGCATGTAGCGCTACAGCCCTGGGGATCTCTTCTCATGGCAGCAGCAGCTGATGGTGAAATGGTTGCCTGGAGAGTGTTCGGCCAAGACTTCCACCACACTTTGCTGCAGTTCGTACCTTATTGGTTTCTGAAGGGGGAGTCTCATACACCTACACAAAGTGGCAGAGTACCTTCTGCTGCCTAGCCGGACAAAGTGATGGAGTAGATACTCACCCTCTCCAAGTACTGGGATCTACTTTGAAATGGCTAAATGTGTGGCTTTGATTTTTCTTCTATCATTTCTTTCATTTTTGCCAAAGACAAACACCATGTATCTTCCAACCTGTCAGAGCCCTGATACCAGGCACCCGCCTGAAATGACAAGGGATGCTTAAGTATTGTGAAGATGAACATTTTTTTTTTACAAGTTTTACTTCATGATTCATCGTTCTGAGGACAAATATTAATGGTAGCACTTGTGTTTCTTATTCCTGCTCCAAAGAGCTCACAGTCGAAGGAACACAGACCTTGTTTTTGCCAGCGCTGACAAGGGAGCGGGGATATTACTTTTTACGGACCTTGGCAGCCCTTTTGGAATTCCTCAGCGTGGAGGCACATGCGTCGGGGGTACAGATGGAAGTCCTGCTGCAGAGAAGCAGCTTGAGACCCTGGCTGGGCCATGCAGCGTATGGCAGCCTTGTACACCATGCACAGCCAGCACAGGCAGACACCAACATCCAGCCGACTGCTCAGCTGCTTGTCCATGCTCGTGGTGCTCCCTTGAGACTACTACCACGCCATCTCTTTGTGCCTACCTGGGGAGAAGATTCCTACCTTTATCCATGTGCAACAGTGGGCTAGTCCTAATTTTGCCTGAAGCTGGATCTCAGTGACAGTTTGAGTATTTTTTTTTACTACTTGGGTCCTATGGACTCACTATATAACTCCGTCTTGCCTTCCACTCGGTGCCAAAGCATCTTATTTTTCTACAATACAGAAAGTCTTTCTTACTACTGGGGAGATTACGCTGCTTGTATTGGTTACATACAATTAAATGGAGGAATGTGTTGGCAAGAAGTCAGTTTTGATACCGGTGACACATCATGTCAAGTTGAACAATTTTGTTGCAAATATGTATGCAATACATCAGCTATTTTACTTTCTGGCACAAATACCCCCAAATACGGGATGCTAAATGACCACTGAACCTTTCTCCCTTTTTAGTATTGTGACTATACCTTTCTCAAATTAGCTGAGATTTGCAACATTGTTCTGTGGTTGTCTGAACTCCTACTTCATCTGTTGCTTGGCTCTCAAAACAAAGCTGAAGGATCACATGCTTGACCACGTCATAGGACTAAGAGACGGAAAGTGCCAAGGACTTTTTTCATGTATTTTGTGTGACCACTTAAACTGTTTTCCCAGAAACGTTTCCTTTCCTTTTCTTGACATACAAAGTGGTTTGAACTGCTAACCTATCTCGCGGATGCTGGGAGGTTCTCCCTGTTAAATGCTTACAAGGCATCCAAGACACCCTGCTAAAAGATGACATTAAAGTGCAGTGTTTTAGTTAAGCTTTTGGAAATTTCTGGTCTAGATTCCCTCTTTTAATGGACTTACTGGAGTCACTGGACTATGTGTGGTTGACCTACAGAGAAGTTTTGTACTGACTGTTTGGTTTAGTAACCAATACCAGTAAATTGATGCAACTCTGAAGTGGATTGGAGTAACATGAGAAAGAGTGATTATACTGATAGAGCTTATTTCTACAAATTTATCAAAACAAACTATGCAGCAGAGACATCTTTCATGCCAATGTAACTGTGTCAGCAGTAGCAGCTGCGGTCATTTAACCGTATTTATAAGTTCCTGGTGTTTCACTTCTCTCTTCTTAGAGGGGCTGGATTCAAACCAACCCTGAATATTTTACACGAGACAATATTTGGTAACACAAGGAGTCACTTAGGATTTTTTGCTGCCTCCTTGAAGATTTTTCAAGTAACTACTTATAATGTTTTGGAGGCTCAGCAATTTTTAATATTTACTCATACAATGTGTGCAAAAAATTAACCATTTTGCACACTAACCAAAATAGTATTTATGGTTTAGGACTTGAAATATGGTATCTCATCACCATAAAAATGTGTTTCTTTGGGATTCTGATAACAAATACAGCACCAGTTTACTGTCAGGGAAAGGAGACTTATAATGTTCCCCAACAGCTTACTAAATGGATAAAATTCAAGTAAATTAACAGCATGGGAAGAGTAAAGGTAGTCATACATAATCCTCATTCCTTTGCTTGTCTTACTGTGCAAAGATGAATCAAATAAGTATTTGCCATTATATTTGATGAAACCTTGATCTCATGCCCTTATATATATGTTTTTTCACATAAAACTCTTTAAGCAGAGATTTCTTTTCCCTTCAAGTTCCTGTCCTGTTTGCTATGATCCTGGCTGAAGATCTGGTGGGTTGCTTCCAAAATCACACCTGGTAGTGCTGGGAGTCTTGGCTGTCCAGGTATACTTCTGGCACTCTTCAGTGAAGTGATGGACAATTCCTGTCATCCTGAAGACATATCCTGCAGCAATTTTATCTCTGATGAGTACTAAAAAAGCCCCTATTTTAATTAAGTTATCCACATAGTTGGCCCTTACATTGAAATCACCTTGGCAGGTGTCCTGGCTTATGATAACTTACTGTTGTGATATGCCTCCTTATGCTACTTTAATTATGAACTAGCATTAGCAATCCTTGCTCTGCCTGCCCATGAGAGAAACTGAAAATTATGCTCTGACTGCCCATGAGAGAAACTGAAACAATGTGTTCTAGTTCTTGAGTTTCCCATTCTTGGGTTGTGGTATTTTGTCCCTCATGGCAGCAGAAAGAAAGAGAGGGACTTGGCAGGTCATGTGGGATCTAATAACCAAGAACTGCATATATCAAATTATTGCCTGTTTACTTAATGATGCTTGAATATCCATGTGGAGTGGGGAGGAATCTCCTCTCTCCGTTATCTGTAAACTGCTACTGAGAAAGCCTTTCTGTACAGCAACTGGTGCAGAATTGTGTCCGTGTATTAACCTCCCTGCTCTGTGTCAGGCTTGAAAGGAAACTTGGGCTTCATCAAAACCACCACAACCAGAGTTGCTGGTCTGAGCACTGTGGGTGCAGTGCAGCTGACAGTAGGACCCACAGGTGAAATACTGATGCTCCCCTCCTCCACATTTTTAGTAGTTTTCCACAACTCCATCTTCTGGTGTAGATGGGTGACATCTTTTGAACACATCCATATCAGTGCTTCTGAAGACTTGTATGCTTTGGGAAGTAGTGGGTAAAGCATCTTTTGCTTTTAGTTTCTTTCATTCATTTTTCTTTCTACTCTGAGATGGCCTTTAGTCTCCAACTTTGATGTGCTCTCTAACATTTGCTGATCCATGGTGATGTGCTTTTGCTTCCACTGTGTTGATAGTTCTTTCCTCTCATGCCCCTGCAATTGTTTTCTCCTTGGTTATCCATCCAAAAATGGCTTTATTTTTAGGAAAGGCCTTGTAAGTAAAAGTATTCTGCCAGCATAAACAGAAGCACATAGTTTTGTCACCTGCTCTGCCTTTATGGTAAATGGGCTCTCCGTGGGACCTAGACATCTCTGCTGCCTGAGCCAGCAGTTCAAATGCAGTCATCTTCTCACCCTGTTTATAAGGGCTCAGGAATGTTATAGGTCAGTATAGGGCCATTTCTTGCTTTACCAAAGTATAAGAGATTCTTGTTATTTCTGGTGTTTTTAGACAACCATACACTGTAAGTCTAACAAATACTAGGTCATGTCATGCAGGAAAAAATTATTTATTGTCCTTCCTAAGTAGCCCAGTGATACAGGGGAAAGGGTGATGCACAAGGGTCCTGGAAAATTAACTGCTAGATGCTGAAATTGGTTTGATTTTTTGATTGTTGAGCAGTTAGTTGAGCTTTGCTTTACCGGTTTTGGTAAAGGTTTGTGTTCTGTGCTTTGGTTCATGTCTAGCTAAATCAGAAATGTGTGCCACAGATAGGTTTTGTTGCTCAGACAACAAGAACAGAGTTTGGATGGGTGAAATGCCTCATGGTTATTAACTTAGATACTTTTAAAGACTAGGCTTTGTTAAAATCAGACTTCCTTTTATTAGAAAAATAAAGCAGTGAGAGGGAGAGCTTAGCCACTTGAGTGCAATCCTCAGCTCAAGGTATTGGCACATCTGAGTGTTGTCCCTGTCACCCAGTTAAATGACCCAGGCAGATGTCCCAGCCTTGACCCACTTCTGGAGCCAGCCTGTAAATCAAGAGCCTGAAATCCTTTCATCTCTGGGGAGACTTTTACAAGAGTGTCTGCACATTGCTGAGGAGGCATTTCTGCTGTGTTCACCTGTCAGACAGGAACTGAATACATTTTTCCACTGTTTTGTATATGAATCTTTTAAATAGACATCAGGTAATATCATTTTCTCATCCTAAGCTCAAACCACTCTCTGAGAAGGCAATTGTTTCCTATGTTACTGAGCTCACAAATTTGTCTGTTCCCTATCCTTTGCTTGGATAGCAAGGGGAGGATTGAGTTGATTAACTCGATTTTCTTGGTCACCTTAGTTTTCTTCTACAGTCAGTGGGAGAAAATAGCACATCTAGGACAAGATGAACTGTACACTAAATGTGTCCTTTCCTCTCTGTCGACTACAAAACAAGCATAGGGAGGATAGCTCAGAGGATAGCCCAGGTGTGCAAGTCTGAGGTTGGGTGAGATGCATCCTCGTGCACGTCTCTGACCATCGTATCGGTCAGACACCCTAACCTGGCAGCGTGGGCAGTGCGCTCCTGGGGACCCACAGCACACAGCCCAGCCCCTGCATTAGCCTGCCTGCTCCGACCTCCCCCCCCTTTGCAGTAGCTGCAGCAGGGTATCCGTTTATTGCACAGGTTTGCATTTCTCTAGATACTTCTAAAATATTATAAACACTGTGTGTTTGTCATCACAGAAGAAATAGTAAGTACCATGATTTTCTTCATGCCTTCTTTATTTAATTCATGCTTTGCCACTCTCTGTCTAAGCTTGATATAGTTAAGTGATCTACACAAAATACTAGAGAGTGCTTTATCTTCAGTTCCAGTTTTTCTGATGACATCGTGCAGATGCTGCTATGTCACCTTTTTCACAGAACAGGGGTTAACATCAATCTTAACTTGGCAATATATTAATTTACATAAATTCCATACAATATCAGTATCCACTTGAACTGCAAGGTAAAATTCGTTCAATACTGGCACTCAGGAATAGATTTTTCCTGCAGCTGACGACTTGTGAGATACTTGTGAAAGTTTTGCTGTAATCCTGTAATCCATAGGGGTTCTGATTCCTGAGGAGAGATAGCATATTTTCAGTGATGGCTTGCAAGGTTACTGTCCTCAGCATGGTGGGCTGATCTGCTCATAAACCACTTACCATCACAGTTTACAAAACAGTGTTTTAGAGTGTAGGTCTAATCATTATCTGGTGTAAATTCATTCTTGTGAAATCTATAGCCCTATGTCTGTTTATACAAAATGAAAAACTAGACAAATACTAAACTGTATCACCAGTCCAACAACTGGAAAAGCAAACCTTTTTGTTTCTGTAAAAAAGCAATCAAGACAACCACCACCAGAAATGCAGAAAGCATGAAGTTAAACCTGAATCAGGGCGGGGGGTGGGGGTTGTGGGGAGTGGGGCAGGATCTCAAGCTCTTGAACGTGAGGAAGGCAAAAATAACTCCAGTTGGTTCTGACAGATAGAAGATTATCATCTTTGCATCTGGCACACCGTAAACATTCATTATGGACACAGATTTTATGATACATTTCACATGGGTGTGAGTCAGCCAGCAAGTATGAGGATTTCTCTCTGTGTTGACCTTTCTAATATTTACATGAAAAAATGGGAGGTTATGATGTGGGACACATGTTGAGAAATGCTTCTCTGTGTCCCACGCTTAGATAATTGGTCATTGCATCTCCTTTTGCTCCCAAACATCTGCTTGCACTACAGCTGTCCAGGATGTATCTCCTCTTCTCTGCATTGCCAGGGTGACATCTTTGCACATGTAAACGCAGTGAAACGGAGGAGAGCAGGCATCTGGGACCAACTTAGCCAAAAATTAATTTGTCTTCTTTCTTCTCAAACTAAATCAATTCAAGTTATCATGAAGGTCACTTATTTTCTCTTCCCAAACTATGTACATAGCAAAATAAAAGCAAAAACCCCCTTTCTGTTTGTAGTCAATGTCTTGATGTAGTGTTTTTATTTGCATACAGCTGTCCTGACTCACTTCACTTCTGCTGTGAAAAATTTACTTTTCCAAATCTCATCTTTTTATGTTTTAAGGCTTTTTTTTTTTTTTAATAAGTTTTGCTTAATAGCTTATATTAAGAGGCTGCCTGGAGAGGCTATGGAATCATCCTCAGATGAGAATCCACAGACCAGGACTGGAGGTGGTCTGGAGCAGCCTGCTCTAACAGGTCCAGCTCTCAGTAGGTCCAGAGAGGCTGGGCCATGGACATCCTGGGATCCCCTCCAACCTGAATTATTCTGTGACTGTCTGCCAGTCATCTGAGCTCTTACTAAACTTGCTGTAATCCTAATCTTTACCTTGGTTCTCAGATATTTAAGTCAAGACTGGAATCTCACTGCCACAGGCACTATTCAGTGCTGCTAAATCAAGCATGAAAAAAATTGCCATAATTGAGAGAGATTTTTAAATGCTGTATTTTTTTCAGTGACTTCCTTTTCAGACCTGAGAAGCCAAAGTATTTAAGATCTCTTGGAAAACATAACCAAACCTCCACTGCATTCACAGAAGCTGAGATGCTCTAGTTTTAAACACCCCCTGAAAGCCACCTGCCCAACAATCAGATTTGCAGTAAGCATCCAAATGGGAGTTGATGCTTTATATAAACTCCTACAGAAAATGCTGTTTGGGGGAAATCTGTGGCTTGTCTTCTGTAGGAGGTTAGACTGCACTGTTACACAGATCTCTTTTTGCCTTCATATTTGTAGATATGCTACTTTCAAAAATGCAAACAGCTTCTCAGATTTGCTATCAGTAAGACAAACTGATTTCACTCAATAGAAAAATTTAGCAAAGTATTTTAATTCTTTTTTCACTCAAAACTAGCAAAAAATGGGCATCTATGTTGTTAATAATCTATTAAGTTATTATCCAGTTGTTTTCTGATCAGATAGAAGACAGCTAAATGTTGCCAGTCTTAATTTATCAGTCTTGAGAAGGTTACTTTTTGGTGAAAGAAAGAGGGAGGAGGGGCTAATTTGTAAAGGTGAATTGAAATTACAGTTGCATTTATAACAATTGTTGCACAATAGCTGTAACTGAGTATCTGACAAAACAAACAAGCATGTTCTAAATAAATAAAGGGGGAACCAAAAAAATGACACAATAACAAATGCACTGCAATGAGTAAAAGAAATGCACTTGTCAAAAGCAAGTAAAGCACGTAGTACTGTAGAGTTTTCATTTCTCTGAGGGGAGCACGCTGTGCACCTGCCCAAACAAAATGTGAGCCACGTCCAGCACATACATTGGCAGAAGATTCAGTTGTTCCCTAACATATCCATTCCTGGTAGTCAGCAGTTATTTTTAGTGTAAAGGAAGAAAGTCTTACTTTGCGATTAGCTGAGAACAGAGATTTCGTGAATGTCAAAGGTTCACTTGTTTGTGGGCCTTAGACAGTTACCGGGCTGGTGAAAGGGGCTGCTCTAGCGTTAGATACTGTCTTGTCGGGGTCTTGGGAGGAGTTCAACCCCAGTCCTTTTGTTCACCAGCTGATTTTGAAAAAATATTTGAGCTAAAGAAGGTAACAACCACACTTCTGGTGGAGGGTCAGTGAGAGGAGAGGTCGTGCACTGTGGCAGCGGGCTGCAAAACCGGTTCTAGAGAACAGCTCCAAAGTTAGGGCCAGGACTTCTTAGTCCTGCTTCTGGCAGCAGGGAGGAGAGGATATAGTGGTGAATACATTTGCATTCAGGGAAATGTGTTTTTGTCTCCTGTGGGTGCTTTTGAAAGTTTCTACCTCTGGGGATCACAGTGTTGTTTATTTGTTCAATATTTTTATTGTAGTATTCAACTTTACTGAATGGGAATCCATGCTCCCTTGATAGCTACTGATGTTTTCATCTTTTCCCTATGCTTTGTCTTTTTTTTTTTTTTTTTCCTGCTGCATTCTCTGTCCTTGAGTATCTCCTTATTCCTGTTCCCTTCCTAGTTCTGTGCTAAGAACTGCCATGCCTCTCACTTTCCTGTTTTGTCCCATACATAATCAGGAATGAAAAAAATGTCGTTATTGACTACTGAGAGACAAGACATAATGCTCCAGTTAAATTATTAGGCAAGGAAAATACCCTCATCTGTAAAGATTTTGAAAAAAAAGTTAGCCCCGTGTAACATGTAAGATTAGGTGGGTAGAATCCAAACCTTAATTTATGGTAAATGTCAGACCTGACACAGAAATGTATGAAACATTTGAAATTTAAACCACCATCTAAGTATTTGATAAATTTAAAGTATAATAGATTATTAAGGGACAAAAAGTGGTTGATGACAAGCTCTAGGTATTTATTTCGTGTGTGCAGTGTAGCTCAGGTATCTGTATAAACACCAATTATGAGCTTTTCTTTATCACTGGCTTTCTGGTTGTGTTCCTGTTTTTCTCAATATGTGATATTTTACAACCATTTTCCCCTCCAGGGTTGCTGATGGCAATAACTCAGCCTTTTTCCCATGGTCTGAAATTGGAGTCTGGCTGTGACAAGTCTGTATGCATGCAGTTATTGTTCTGAATCTCACCTATGACTTCATTTTGTTTCTCTTTCCAATCAGAAAATGAAGAGTTTGGCCCAAAGACGCCAGTCTGCACCATCTTTGATCTTTGTCAAAGCACTTAACAGATCTAGATCAGTCTCAAGGTGAGTCAGTGAGTTTTGCTGGCTGTACTGTTTTGCAGTTTCTCAGCCCAAAACTTGAAATGTTTTTGAGCTATTGTCCACACCAGGTTGTCAAACACAATTCATTGGCTGCTCGGTAGCTGCACAACTATAAAGCCTATTGAAAGATGTGATAGAGCCAGCCCAGACGTTGGCTGATCTTCTCAAGGGAATTTCCTCAGTGCTGCCACACTAACCTGTTTATACTCAATTGGGCAAGCAAAGCTGCTCCACAGTTTGCAACTGGACATGCAACATTTGGGCTGCTCAGTTCTAATTAATTTGTGCCTGGTTACGATTGCCTGCTGGGGAGAAGGCAGGGGCAGAAGATGAATGTTTCTTACTTTCTGCCTTGTGCACTTGTGCAGTGCCAGGCGTAGCTCAGGAATGGTTATTGTGGGATTGTACAATTTAATTTGAGCTAAGTTTCTTTCATGGATTGCTTCCTGGCACGGGCTCTCTGGGGCTCTGAAAGCACCTTCTGGTTTAGGACAATGCTGTGGGCCAGGATCTGGTGGTCACAGCCTTCTCCTGTCCAGCATTAGCACTTGTGGGGCTGAGTATGTGGGGGGTGTGTGGGTATGAAGCATTCAGAATTTTTTGTCTTCATTTTCTTCCAGAATCAGCTGTTCCTCCTCCCGCCCTACTCCAGTGTAAAGCTATCATAAAAATGGGAGTTTCTGTGGAGCTAGTCCACTGTCTAGACCCAGCCCCTGACCTGCCATTTGAACCACTCTGCATACATAACTTTTGTCTTTGTGCACTGCAGTTCATTAGACTTTAAACTTACAAAACATAAGAGTTTATTGAGAAGGGAACCATCTGGTAGGCTGTTAATGCTTCCAGCTGAGTAGAGCTCTTTATGAAGAAACATTATTGAGTGAAATTAAAGTATGGCTTTGTAAGGAATATTTTTTCCTACTCTGTGGTGTGTTAAGTAATCAATATTTGAGCTTTGGAAAGTTTTTTGTGTTTGATCTAACTAATACCTGGTTTCATACTTGTCATCATGTAGAATTCCACAGCATTTCAGAAACCTGTGAAAGCATTCTGTGAAAACATAAGAGTTGCAAAATAGGAAAGGAAAATGAGTTGAAACTACTTGCAAGTCTTTTTGCTGGCTATGATATAAAAGAGGAAACTTAAAAATGAGTACCTAAAAGTGTTTGCACCTTTTTGTGTAGTCTAGTGTCTTCAGCCTAGGACTGAGAGCCAGCAATATGCGTTTTGTTTCTGTCTGTAAAATTTCTTATGCGGCCTCTCTCTGACGTTGCTTCTAGGTCTTTAAAATAAGATTAATGGGTATTTTGTAACCTCTTTATGTGAATACTGCATTTTTTTAGATTGTCTGTACTACCATATTTATTCTTCATTTACTATTATTCCTTCGTTGTATTTTTAGCTATGTTCATAATTGTGATACCACCTTTTGGGCATAGATGCCATTCATAACTGAGGTCGTAAAATTAGAGGTGGACTATTACTATGGGGAGTAGCAATAACTGGAGTACAGGGGACAAGAGATGGATTCTCTCAGCCCTTGGACTTTACGGTTTCCTACAGTTTCTACACTTATGTCTCCATGATGTCTTCCCTTCAAGCTGTCTTAAGACTTTCTCCTTGATATTAAGAGAATGAACTATAATTGATGCTTATATTTTTATCTTCTGTCATTTGCCTACTGGGGTTCAGACATGAACATTTTTCTTCAATTCCACTTTTATTTTTTTGTTTGTTTTATTGCCTGCTCTGTAAGTATCAGAAATTGGACATAGATGGAGAGACACTGAGTGGGATGATACTCAGCATGTACATTTTCACCTAAGAATTTCCAAATTCTTAGGTCAAGAATTCCTAAGAATTTTACACTTTCTTAAGTGTAAATAAGTCTTGCTTGTATAGCCTGGATCAGAATTAGTCCCAGATCTGGTGTGTGGAAGGATTTTTTTGTAAGGCCAGTTGGCAGAAACTCAGTGGCAGAGAGAACTGAAGAGGGGAAGACACTGCCTTGTTCTGCAGTAAGGTCAATGCTTTGCCTCCCCGATGGACCCTGCCATTTTCAGAACTGATGGATGCTGCCTCAGTCATGTCTGTCCTCTGCCTGTAGCATGCAGCAATTCGGCTGCTCTTCTCATTTTGAACTGAAGTCTGTGGCTGTAGTGAGAGGTATCTGGTGAAGTCTGACTACCCCGGAGCCAGAGCAGGTGATTTTGTAGCTTCGAAGTCTTTCAGTTAGAGGGTAACACTTTGGATGTTTATTATTGTTCACAGGATCAGTAATTCTCACCTGTGCCTGACTTCCTTGTTTGGCTGTGCAAAACACTTTCCTCTTCATCACCAAACTGATGGATGAGTTTGAACCTTCCACCCAGTTTATTGTGTAAATGCTTAACTCTTGTGAAGTGCTTTCTCTTAAGGCAAGCTAAAGAGCAACAAAATGACTTCTCATGTTTTCTAATCTCCTCCAAATGTTTTATCTCAGATCTGTCCCAGTTCTTAGTTCCCCTTCTTTTAGACACAGCCAGCCTGCAAAATCCATTATTCTCCTCTGGCAGTGAACCTTTAATACTGGGACACTTGTTAATGGTTGATTAATGACTTGTAGATAATAAAGCTCCTATCTGAAGTTAGCAAACATCTGTGAGGGATTTATATGAATCCTCTCACCTCAGCAGCTGGCTCACCTCAATATTTGTTGAAATTAATGAACAAGTGCAAAGTTTAAAAGGGCAGGAAATACTTAGAAGCACAAGTCAGTTTGTATTTTTATACCACTTTATATGTCAGGTGTCCTTGGTTTATATACGGGGCACTTTCATAAAATGTGGTGGCACCCACTTTGGACAGACTTACTTTGGGGCATTTTAAAGTTCATTAATGGTATTTACTCAAAGAAACCATTGTGACATCTGGAGATGGCTATTTAGCATTCAGCGGATTAAAGTTTTTTAATGGTAGTGTTGTTGTAGCTGTGATGGCATGAGGATGTAAGTGAGGCAAGATGATCTAGCTGGAAAAAGTTGGAAAAATAGCTTTTTTGTGCTGTTGTCCTCTTCTTCAGTCATGAAAGAGAAGCAAATCTGAAAGTCTTGTGTGCTTAAAAGCTTGTCTTCTTTTTCTCCAGCTATATCTTTTGGTTTAATGAAAGTTAAGCCCTTCTTATAAATATTGCCTTGCCATGTCAGTCATATAAAAGAAGTTTCAAGATATTTGGCCTACAGAAGAATTCTGGGATGGCTGTGTAGCACAGTGGTGCACAGATGCAGATATCCCTGCCTCAATCAACTGCAACTTCAGGCAGCAGAGGAACATAATAAATAGTACAGATATTATAGCAGAATTTGGGCCCTTACTTCCAATACATGAGAATATTCAGACTGTTCTTTGCCTCCTCTTCTTGCATCTCTCCTTTTTTTTTTCTGTATAGTTTCTCTTTCCTTACAAAATAGTGATGAATAGGCATGAAAGGACTGTTTCACATCATCAGATGTCCTCTTTGGAAGTGCTTTGAGCAAAGTTATTCTAGAAATACATTGGAAAAGTAAGCTTTTGATATTTTTCTTGGCTGATACTCAGATGCAGGAAAAATAAGTTTGATTGTTAACTCCATTAATGTGTATGAAATCAGCAAAGGATTCAGGTTAGTTATATTTGGCCCTGGACCTGTTCCGTAGTTGAAATTTTTCTCTTACATTTTCTTGGTGTCCTTTCATGAAAACTGCACAACTTAATGATATACTTCAGTCCAACACAATAGATGGGCTTGAAACAGAAACGTCTGAGGCCTGGATTTAAGCACTAGGTCTTGTAATCTCAAAATAATTGATATAGAATAATGAAGACTTGTTTCAAGCCAAATTTTCAGCCTTTGTTCTCCTGTCCCTCAAAACAATTTTCTCATGTGACAAAGCCCAAGCTACCAGGTTTCTGCTCTGTGTTGGCAGACTTCTGGTCACATCTCAGATATTTCACAGGGACAGCCAAATTCTGTGCTGCAGTCGCTGGCAGCTTCCCCTTTCCTCATGCATGCCTCACCAGATCTTTGAAAGTGATACTTTTACATGCTGAAACTTATTAATATAATTTCATGATTTCTGAGTCTGCATGACTATTTATAGATATCTCTTTATACACTAAAGGTGTTAAAATATTGATAATGAAACTACTCTTTATTACAGCATGAAGTGTGTTTATGATGTGTGTTTATGATGTATTTAAAAAAAAAATTAAGCATAATTTTAAAAAGGTTTTATGAACAAATCTTTAAAGTATCTAAAAAGGAAGTACCTAAAAAGTCACTCCCACCCACTTTTATTGTGTGGCTTTTATGGTTGAAGAAGTTAAAGGTAAAAACTGAGGATTTCACAAGTTTCCAATCTGTTTTTTCCTCTTTTGTACATGGAAGCAGTGTTATGCCATTCACAGAGAGGTTGCTCTTCCTTCTCTCAGTGCACAGTAAGTAATTCTGGCATGTTATCTACCAGGGGTCCTGTGCCAAATGCTAAATATCCCAGATAACGAAGATCATATGTGTAATCTAGTAATACATTCCACTTGGCTCTAGTCAAATACAGAGTGTTCCCAAAGTCTTGGACATTGTGTTTTCAGGATTTTAGTCAGAAGATATGTGGATGATCCAAGCTATGTGACTAGATGAAGACAAAAATAGAGACTTTTAATAAATGTAAATTGCCAGAAGGCCTTAACTGTCTCTTTTTCATAGGGAAGATGAGTATTTGGTGTTTCAGGAAAATCCAATTGTGGGGAGGAAGGGAATAAAAATTCATTGCGAGTAACTAACTTGTTAAGTAGGTATTTCGGTTATAGTCATTCTGCTCGCTCTTCACTTGTTTCCATGGTAGCGAATAATTTTGCCTAGCGAAATAATCTCCACGGGGCACATTTGGTTGGTGCGGCTCAGCACCTCTGTACAGTATGGGGGCATCGAGAGGGAGCGCCTGCCACCCCCTCGCACCCCACAGCCATTTCATTTACCAGCTGTCGCGACACGAGGCCTTTATGGGCAGTTGCGCCCTCAGCAGCCGCTGTCCCCTTGACCACCATGGCGGAGGCAGGTGTTGCTCTCATGCAGACCCCCCGGGCACCATGACAGTATTTGTTGGGCTGTGGAGTGGGGACAGCACCCACCCGGCTGAGGCTACCCCACTGCCAGGACGCCTGTCCCCATCAGTCACCGCAGCAAAACCCGTCAGGCAGAGGAGCTGGGACCCTTGGCCAAGGCTGCCACAGCCTGACTGATCGATGGTGCCATCGCTGGGGGCAAGTGGGGCACGGGCTAGGGCTGCCCTGCCGCCGGGCACAGACCTGGGACATTGTGGGAGAGGTCACGCCTTGTGGTTAAATCTGAGGGGCTTTGAGAGACAAAGGCCGCCATATTCTGTGTGCGCCCCTTTCTCTGTGTGCCTTACACATGTGATCAGTGTGGGGTTTTGCCTCTGAAGCGGTTACACGCCGCCAGTGGTGGTGGTGTGGGGAGAGACGGGCTCAAAACCAGGATGGGAGGTAGCAATGGCCGGAGACTGTCCCAGCCTCCATTTCAGGTGCGGGTGTCACAGTTTGGGTGGGAGTGGGTTTCCTTGAAGGCTGCAAAAAGGGGGTGAGAGGAGAGGGTAATGGAGTCACAAGTCACTTTGAAACTGGCACCATGGGCAGTAGGGGAGGATTTACAGTGTCTGAGGCAGAAGTGGCTGCCAGGCAAGCCAAGGCCCTGCCTGGGGCTTGCTCCCTGGTGTGGCCCTCACCTGCTGCCCCATGGCTTCGGGTGGCAGGGCGCTGGGTAGCTAACGCACTTGAACAACTTAAATAACGTCTCTAAAGCCTCCCCCAGTGTGCTTGGCCACCCAAATGGTATGGTCACGAGAGACGAGGGCTCTTTAATGCCTTCAGTTGCCCTTAGGAAGCGGCATGCTGTGGAGGGGAGCCCTTGCAAGGCAGTCTTTCTGAAGCAGTCTTTCTGAAGCCACAGGGCTTGTGGTTTTTTGGGAAGCACCGGGTTGTTGTCAGAGTGGTTCACCCAGGTGAAAATCAAAGTGGCAGCACCTTAGGGGGCAGCCCTGTGTCCTCCACTCCTCATTTTACAGTCCTTTGAAAGACTCCAATAGACTCAAGAATACAGAAGGGGCATTTTATGAAAGAAAGGACGAAAAAAGGGCAAAAACCCACAAAACAGATTTTCCCAGTGTGGGCGATTAAGTACAGGAACTGCTCATTTTATCTTGACTTGTGATATTTCATAATTTCTTCATAAATATCTAGCTCCAGGAGTCGTGGTTACAAAAGTCACAGTTTTGTTAGAAATCATGTTTCTAGTCATCAAGATGGAGGGAAAATCCTGTTCCTAAGGACTCAGTCAACAAAGCCAATGAAAAGTTCTTTGCTTATGGGTTTAATTTTTCAATTTAATTCAGTTTCTGAGGTTTTTACATTTAATGAAAAGTTTTGGTGTTTTAACATTTTATACTTAATCTGAATGGGCAGAAATCTCTGTATGAGAACTTCCTCAGATTTCTCCCTTCAGTATATCATGTTTCCCTATATAAGGATACATGAATTTGTAGAAAAATAGTGATTTTTTTTTTTAAACCCACTATTTCACATCAATTGCTCTTCCTTTTTAATGGAATTGCACATAATTAAAACAACTTGTGATGATATTGTACAAGTTGTCATTTTTATAGTATTTCTAATTCATGCTTGATTTAAGCTAATTATGACACTGGAGTATTGTTTCCTTAAACCATGTGCTTGAATGCAAAAGTTATTTTTACGTAGTAATAGCTGGGGATAAAATTTTATTAACTGTTAACAAGGAACAAAGTGAACTTTCTGAGGCCTCAAATGGCCTTTTAACTCAGAGATTGGCATTCCTGTCCCCCTGCTGTGTTTTTTCTGTTTTGTTTTGTGTGTATGTGTGCATATGTTTGTTTTTGACAAAACCCATCAGTTCTTCATTTATGACATACAAACTGGCTTATAGCGATGTTTGTACATCTGGAGATCGAAATGAACTGTGGCTCTCAGAGATATGCTGCCTTTTTTATTAAAAGAAAGGGACTAGAGGTAACAAGAAGGAAGCAGGGTTTTGGAAGGATTGGAGTTTAAGTAAGGGATTAATTTTACAATAAATGACTAATAGTTTAACACTAGTGCTTTAAGCCAATTCCCCTTTGGATGGAGTTGTGACAGTTTTAAGATGAAGACAGCGAGAGGCACTGCTCATCAGAATGAGTGCAGGGCTGTGCTTGTCCAGATGTCTCACTGTCCACAAGTGCTTTTGGCTGCAGCCCATTTTGGGGGGCTTTTTGGATTAAGCCTTCAGGTCTGGCAGAATGCAGCTGTTGTCCAGCCATTGTGTATCCCTGATTTTAGACAATAAAATCTCTGCCAAACAACAGTCTGGCCAAGCAGTTTGGGTAGTGGCATACCTGAGGAAATCACAGATCGACTTGCTCAGACTGCTTTGTGATCATTTATCTTGTGTAAATAAGCAGAGAGCCTCTAATGATGTGCAGGCTGATGTGCAGCCTCTGGTGCTCTCATCTCTGACAAAGGCCATCATTAAATATGCATTAAACTCTCCTGGCTGATACAGCATTGCTTCTCCTGGTCCAATTTCTTCCTTGTGGTGCACAAAACTGCTGGTGGGGAGTTTTTCATCACATCATGGGAGTAACAGTCTGTCTTTAGATTTCCTCTCTGCCCATATCTTAAGTGTTTGAGTACCAGGGACTAGATCCAATAAAGGCTAATAAGCCTCAAAGGCAAGGCCTGGCAGTAATTTTGGTATCTGTATCTAAAATCATGACTTAAAAAACATTATCTCAGTGGCTTCCCGATCTTCCAAGTGCCTCTGTTCTTTAGGCACTTTCCTACCGACCAGAGAGCTCCCCAAACACCCAGGGTTGTGGTTTTGCACATCCCAATACAGCGTGACTGTTGGCAGCACTGAACGGGTCTGTGTCAAAGAACTAAACACTGCTTTGTGAGAGGCTCCTGAGAAGCTCCATCCTCTAGTCCACAGAGCATGTTTAACTTACCTAGGCAAGAGCAAGACCATCACAAAAACAGTTGCAAATGTTGCTCTGTTTGAAACCTCTATCTGAGTCCATTTTTCTGGAGTGTTTTTTAACAATTTAGGGCAGTGGTTTCCGAAAATGCTATGTCATGACTGAGATGGGAATGAGTCTGGCTCACTGGGTATTTTGGCAGTGAGAGGCCATGGTCTGTATTGCAACGGAAGTCTGTGCCATCCAGCAAGCTTAGTGTAAGATATGGTAGGTGTTTCTAGCCTGTTCCTTAGGCAGGTCTCCACAAACCACCACTGCTATTTGCACAACTGCTGGCCTCGAAATCAGCATGCTTTCAATGGAAATTATTCACCCAGGATCAGCTCTTTGCCTCCTTAGGCAATTGATCTTCTGCTTCCCTGAAGAGTGAAGTAACAACTAAAGCAGAGGGTATTTGGAGTGAGTGGAGACTTTACTTCTTCCTCCTGCAGTTGAAGCTGGGCCTCTGTGCAGAAGGACATGCAATGTTCCTGGGACCAAAAACCTTCTGTTCACAGGAGCAAGCTTGGCTCCGTAGATGAATGGTAAAAGCACTTACCTGGGAGGGGAAAGGCCTATGGCTGTTCCCAGGATTATTTTTGCATATCACCCACTGAAACATCCATGTTCAGCCTGTCCTGTCCCCTATCTGAAAATGGTTGCAGGTACTGAGATGAGTGTGCTGGTTTGGATCCTCATGTGCTCTATAGGCAGCCTGTGCACTGAACACTGACTGCATTCAGTGGGAGTAGGTATCTAACTACATGTAAGTGTGTCGTAGGTCTTCCCAGCAGGAATATTCAGAAAATGAAAAAAAGAACGGTGAAGACCTTCACCTGAATGAATCATCAGAGCTTTCATCCACCGTCCTTCCCTCTCTTCCCTCTGAATGTTATGGTAGTAAAACCATATCCAGTATTTTGCAAGGCATCTCATTTTATCAGAGCTCTTCTGGAAACACATTGGTGTTTCCCTTTTGGGCTAAGCAGCCTCACACCCATACCCTTCAGCTTTGCTGTCCAAAAGCAGAACACATTTCCCAGTGGGTGGTGTGTCAAGTGTGGCACACATTTCTACAAGGAGGTCACTAATTAGGCATGGGCAAGCTCTTCTAGTATATCAAAGGCTCAAATAAACATGGGGAAAATGTCATCATGTGAAAGGCTCTTATGTTTCCCCTCCTCCAGGCTGCCATTCTTTGCAGGTAACTGGCCCATGCCCACTTCTCCCTTATGTAAAGTAATCACCATCAGGTGCAGGGATGTGGGAAATCCTCTCACAGCTTCTTTCCCTAGATCAAATCACTGGTGGAATAGAAACCTCTGACTAACCTGCCTGAGTAGCTAGGTGAAAATCTTGCTGAATATGTAGACAGTTATAGGAGAGCAAACAGGTGCATGTGGCTGCAACTAATTTGTCTGCTGACTGTTCATTAGGAATCTGGATCATCACACTTGCAATAGCTGGCAGCAGCAGGCATATCAAGTAATCTCTTTGCAGTAATGGGATAATTCCTGTGCTATAGTACAAGCATCAAAATATGGTTTGAGGCCCTTGAGGCAAACCAAAACCAGATTTGTTCCTGTTACAGCTGGGACAGGTGCAGTGAAGTGACAATCCCGTCTTCCATGCAACACCCATTTTGGTCATCCCTCGCAGGGAAGCAGTCCTTAAAAACTTAAGCCAGTACAAGGGCTGGGCAGATCCTCCCTTCATGTCTGTGGTGGAGCTTTGTGGAGCTCACCCCACCGTGTCCCACTTTTGTGGGGATACTGGCAAGGTGGGGCAGCAGCAGCTTCAATGAGAGCTGCAGCTTGTGGGAGGATAAAGAGTGGTGAAGGGGCTTATCTTTTAAAGGCAGTACTTGCAGCTATTTATAGGTCACTTTGTATGTGATTACTTTGTTTAAAATCAGCAAGTTTTCTCCTGAAAAAGGGGCAATCGGGGAACAGCAGCTGATGGATTCCAGGTTTTCTTTACCTGGCCACATATTTGAAGTCATACACTGCTTTGAATGCTTTTGTGTTTCTTAAAACTTGTTGCCTAACTGCAGGTTCTACCCAAGTGGCACAAACCAAGGAGGGGAAGAGCCTAGCTGAATTAATTCTTAAAGAATGGGAAAATCAGAGGCTAAAGTGGAATGGCTGTTGAGCAATGAGACTTTGTGAGCAGCACCCCTAGTATTACCAAGTAATTGAATGAGGTGACTGACAGGCAATAAACATGGGTGAAACTAAGATCCCAGAGTGCTCCCTTCTCTGCCTTCTTGGAATGGGTAGGAAGGAGCCAGGGTGGAAGTGGCAAAGGTAGCCTGTGCCTCTAGACTTCTTGTCAGCCACAAGAATCTCCAAAAAGCCCAGACAAACATGGTGCAGAACTGCAGTGCTGGGGTGTTAAGTTCTGGCCTGTTCTTGCCTTCTGTTCATCCTACTTTTTACTGGATTTTTTTTCCATTCTATTTTTTTTTCCCGTCAAAGGTCACTTTTTTCCTGACTTTTTTTTTGTCTGAACAATGAAGTCTTTGTTTGGGTAGACATTGCCTGGAATGGCATTTCCCTGGTGCAACTGGAATGGGACAGTAACTCAAGGTGGTGCTGCTATGTCACTCAGTAAAAATGAGTGGGAACTGCAGTGGGGAACAGAGGATCAATTCTTCCAAAGGCCAAAAAAGGTTTTATTGACTTCTACATGTGAGTATGTCCTCCTCCAAACCTCTCCTCTGCTCAGGGGGACTTGGACCAAAACCCCCCGAACTTGTTGATTGCTAGCAGAGCTGTAGAGCCGGACTGGAGGACACCCACACTGAAAGAGCTTTTCAATAGGGTTTAAATAACTTGCACTAAATTCTTTTCTGGTGGAAATAGGCAAAATATGACCGAAACGTGTGGTGCTAATTTATACCAATAGCGAATTTTGCCCTTGTGGTAAATTTTCAGAGTAAACACCTTGCAGCTGTTTGTTAAAATAAAACAAAAAACCTTGGAAGCAAACCAAACCACAAGCGTGTTTCCTGTCTCCAGCCACCACGCTGTAGTACATATTTGTTCTGCAGAGAATATTGTCCTTTTGGCTATGTAGAAATTACTTAAGTGCAGTTTGTTTTCAGTTAAGCTGCCAAGCTTCCATCCTGAAAAGTGTGAGGATTTTTTTTAATGATGCATTTTGCCCTACAGCTATGTGACATTTTTACTGCAAGTCTTAATCATTTACTGATTTTTGGAAGACTACAGAAAAAAAATACAGTTACGTGCCTCGACACCTGGAACATTTAGTATAAACCACATTATTCATCATAATAGTTTTTATTACTTTTAATAAGATTTTGACATCGTGCAAAGGTGATTTTAGATACTTACAAAACAATTTTTAGAATCCAGGAATAATTTCAGTTGGAATATTTTCTCAATGTATTTTGAATTAAAATGTGCACACTGAGTTTTGGAAGCAGAGGAGTGGTACCTGGTTTCCTAAATAGAAGTGGTAGCCCTGATTTCTGCCCTAAAATGTAAATTTATCTATTTATCTGAGCAAAACTTGCTCCCAGTCTCTATTAATATTCATCATGCTTTTGTTGTCCAGGCCTGTGCTTGCCCTGTCTGTGCTGGAGAGAGGCTTGCAGTGCATTTTGATCCAATGGCTTTGTGACCCTATTGGCAGTCACTGCTTTATCTCGGGTGCAGTGTTTCCCGCTGCAGCTTGCGGGGGTCCAGCCACTTGCAGGGGCAGAGCGAGGATGGCCCCGGGCTAGAGGCTGTGAGCTGGGGCCCACGCGTGCTCCAGGGCAGAGGCCTTTCTGTGAGATCCACAGGCACACTCCGTAAGGGAAAAACCAAGGGGTGAGAGGTGACTGCCTTGCATTTGTTCAAATACATTACTCATAAAAAAAGAAGTTGCAACCAGTAAAACACATTTATAAAGTAGGAGCAGGCATTTTAATACTTAGTAACTAATGCTCTTTGAAAAACCAAGCAGATCTCACTTGTTTCATTGTACAAAAGCCACTGTACATGATGGTGATGGCCTAGGGGACTTAAACAGACTGCTGCAGAAAATAGACTTGCTATTTCTGGAATGCTGCACTGTTTTCAAAAAGTGCTGCTTCAACTGCATAAGATTTGCCATAGATAACAGCAAGCAAACATGTCCAGCATCCTCAGAAAGAAGCTCCCTTAGTATAGCAGGGATCAAGTTGACAGCAGATTTTCAGAAATGGGTTGGCAGCCCATGTGATTAAGAGAGTTTTATGCTTGTCTATCCAAGTCCCTTCTATAAATAGTCAGTGTAAGATTACAACAGCATACTAAATTTGCGTTGGCCCATATCCTACCTACCACGTTCCTGGAGAACACTCCTACCCTCTAGGCTGATAGTTTTTGTGCTTGCTTTCACCCTCTAGGTATAATTATTATTTATTAGAATAAAGTGCTGTATTAACTTAGATGAAATGCATGTTCTGAATCATGAGGAGTTGAAGTGGGAAGATCCTCACCACGTGGGTGACTCGCCGAGGGCACTGGTCATGGCTGGAAGGCAGTGACAGTAGGGAATAGTTAGCACCTTTAAAAACGCAGAGGATTTTTTAAAATATAATCTGCCTGTCTAAATAGGGCTCTGAGCTGCTGATTGCACTGTGTGGGTGAGCCTTGTCTGCTTGGAGCCTTGTTCATGGCTAAAGGAGCTACGAGTGCTTGGCCCTGAAGCCGGTGGGTCTTCATGTGGCCATGCCAGACAGGAGTGGGACAGGGCAGGCAGGGCTGAGCAAGTCATGGGAACCGGGCATGGCTGTTGGCATCCCTGTTTTCAGCTCCTTACTCCATCTAGAAGTGGTTTGTGAGTGTGTGTCAAGCCAGAAGCCGTGTCACAAGGACATGTCCAGCTATGTAACGTAAATGTGCAAAAACCATGTAGTATCTCCCAGTTTCTGCCCCTTTCCTTCTATAGCTGGTTTGAGAAAATGATCAAGCAGCTACACTGGGCTTTGCTTCTCCCACAACTATTTTTCAAAGACAAAGTCCCTTGCTTATAAATTTCAGAAGTAGATCTGCTGTGTGTAAAGCAGTTGTAGCCTCCTTGCTCTCCCCAGCCTTTCTAGCATGGGGGGTGACTCTTCAAGCCATGTGTTTAAATGATCTGTCAGCATGCTAGAGGCTAAATTCATCAGGATCGTGAACAGAACCATCTGCATTGTCTTGTGTTCAGTCCCAGGCATGGGCATTCAGCTTCAGTGTACAAGAAAATCTCTTCTTTTACTTCATTTTTCACTTTTATATTTTGCATACAGAACATGATGATCTGTTATGTCAATTTTGTCAAGTTGGCTAGGATGCAGTATAAGTCATGACCAAACTATCATTTATGATGAAATCAGATATGTGTTGAAGTCCTGAAACGTTAGTATTGCACTTGAGTGCACTATAAGCAGCCCTGCAAGGCAGATCAGTACTCACTGCTGTGTTACAGGTTTGAGGGTTTTTTTCCACCTTATGTCAGGGGAGACAAGGAGCTGTTGCACACCAAATTGGAGCTCTTTTCTTTTGGTTGGTTAAAGAATTGTTCTCAATACCTTATTAAGTTAATTCTCTTGAATGCAAAATACCCTCTAGCCACCCAATACAGGTAATATGTCTTATGTGTTAAAGGATTTCCAGCAGTAAACCATCTTGGCTTCCAAGCTCCAGTTAGCAGGGTCTGCCTCATTAGCAGAAATATGAAGCAAGCACCTATTAAGCTGCTATTGAAGTTCCTTCTCACAGGAATTTTTAGGAGCTTAAGGGTCTGAGTAGGAGGCACAGAAAAAAAAGTGCAGATATTGTTACCTGTTTTCCAGTATAAGCTCTATTAAGAAAATTAAGGAACTTGACTTCTAGACCAGGCTTGCTTTTGGGGGTATCTCTGCTGGTCACAAATCACGTGTTGTCCCTGACTGATAAATCCATTTTGGCAAAAATCTGCAATGTGGGCTGGACTGTAAACGTTTCTTACTGTGCAGATAGCTGCTGTCTTCACTAGCCTTTAAAGGATATGAATAGCTCCTGCTTCCCTCAGTGGGTTGCTCTAGCCCAATGCTGTGACACAGTGGTGGTCAAGTAAATGCTTTACTGAGAGACACTGAAGTTGAAAATTCATTTGCTCCATTTTTCCTAAAAGATAAATTGCTGATTCCTTAAAGCAATCGAAAACTGGCCTTTGAGATATACAAAATAAGTCTGTTGTCTCTGAACACCATGAGGAAGGTTGGCAGGTGCTCTGCTTGGTGACCTCTCTCGCCTGTAGCCAAAACAAGGTTAGGTTTATGCTGCAACCTGCACGCTCTGCGTGTGTAGGCACAAAACTAGAAAGAGCTTCTGGTCCTTACCTGGGCTTCAGCACTGGCAGAAACACACAGTGTTTTTGCTTAAGGTACCTATGTGTGAAATGAGTATAGGCTAAGTCGTTCACTGTGAGAGGAATTTGGAAAGGTTTTACGTATGTGTGTTTGACAGACCAAGCGCAGTCTCTCACGTGTCTGGGCTGACTCAGATTTCAGCCTATTGAATAGCTGCCATTTTACCGCTCTGCTAATGAAAAGGTGCACTTCTCACCTACCTCTTGTGAAGGACTTTGGAGGTTAAAAAGCAAAGTGATATTTTATTTCAATAGGTATCAGTTGTGTGGAGAGCATTGGTGCTGTATCATAAGAGGAAATCAACTTCTGTGGATGCAGAGATATCATCATCTGGCTTAAGTTCTGGCAGAGAACAATAACTAAAACAAATGAGTGGGATTTAGGATGGAGCATGAGCAGTCTGAGAGAGGGATGTCATGTAGCTGAGATACCTGCAATAGCTCATTCCACCTTAGGTACCTTGCAACAGATTGTTCCCCTCAGGCATCTTACAGCTTAATCTAAATCATAGATAGGCTGAAGTCATCATCAACTGAAATCAAGGAAAAGCTTCCCATTGGCATAAATGACATTTGAATCATGGCTTTAATAACCACTTAACATGAGCTGTTAAACTCTCCTTTTGAAAATATAATTTATTTAATTGTCTTCACTACAAATAGAGAATATAGTTGACACCTCCATTACACAAAGAATAAGCATTTTGGGGGTCATGCCATTCAGGTATCAGTTTTACTGAGAAACCTCAAGGAAGCTCTGCAGGGGGAAGAAGAAGTATTGTTTGTGCTTTTGTGGTTTCTGATAAATACAGGATTGATGAAGTGAGCAATGATGTGTTTGCTTTCACAGTGAATGTAACGGGGCTGTATTTTTCAGTGTTTGGCTGACTGCTCTTCATATATTACACCTACAAAACTGAAGAGTTCTTTTAAATCATCGTGTCTTTTGAGTAGGCACAAAATGCCTATTTTGATTAATTTGAAAAATAATAGGTGTAAAAATTTAGGTTCTGGAAATGCCAGGAGAAAAATTTTCAATTATCCTTCTGCTCATTTCAACTAGTACAGTGATTTTAGTCTTTTCCTGAGTAACTCAAGAATATCTCTGTAAATATCCTCAAATTACATAATTGACTCCCTGGTTAAAACCACACATGGAAATTTCAGACCCTTAAAATAGTACTTTTGGGAAGAAATGTCCACTTAAGACTAGAGCATTATAGTAGCAATGCCATGTAAACATCAGGATCAGCCTTGCTTCTACACAAAGTGGAACATGGCAGATTGCTGACACTGCAGGATATCCTTATCTTTCAAGAATCAGTTCACAGTTCCTTCTTAACAAACCCAGATGATGGCGCTTTTTTCTGCCGAACTGGGAAGATGTTACTCTGTGGGGTTTTTACATATGTTAGTTATAGAATAACTTTTAGGGGAACACAGAGAAGGCAGAGAAGGCCCTACATCACTGATTTTTTATCAGAAATCACATTGACTTAAGTACTGAATTTTGCATAATTATATTAAAAGGAATTTTCAAAGAATCAGTATTTGAGTGCTTAAAACTTTTTCAAAATTAGACCATAAAAATCATTGAGCCATTAAAAATTGAACTCCAAAAATACCTCTCTTATATAAATCCCTACACCTGAGGGTATAGCTGATCTGCATTTTCTTCAATGTAACAAAATT
Source organism: Tyto alba (assembly GCF_018691265.1). Lineage (NCBI taxonomy): Eukaryota > Metazoa > Chordata > Aves > Strigiformes > Tytonidae > Tyto > Tyto alba. The sequence goes on along the minus strand of NW_024881282.1, from coordinate 18,796,904 downwards.
TGGGTTTCATTCATGTCTTGTAACAATGGAACATTAATTGAGAGGATCAAAATCATGCTTTCCATAAGCCATATTTATCATTGCTGGTGAATTTACCCCATGTTCCTTTATCCTGGGGCTTTAGAAGGTTCTGAATGAATTAAAGGCTTTGATTTTTTCCACTTTGTTTCAAAGGAAGAAAATATATTTTTTTTTTTTTTTAACAAGGCTTATCATGTAAACTATATTAAAGTATCTGAGTGTGCTTATTAAAGTTCAGATGATCGATATGCTTGAAAGGCGCTTGGTCAAAAGGCAAATTTCATTAAAATAACTGATTTATATTATTGCATTTCCTTGTTCTAAAACCAAGTTCAATTTACTTGACACTGCTGGCATTCATAACCCTACTACACCTTCATTTGCTTACCTATGTGACACAGATTTTGCTTAGTTTAATTTGGGGAATTCCTGGGTTTACAAATCAGGATGTAGAAAATGTTCAAACAGGATTAATCAAATAGAGTTGCCTATATGGAGACACAAGAGCCTGACCCTACAGGAGCATCAGCAGGAGCAGGCAATTCAGTATGGTTTTGTGAATGTTCCTGCTGATTTGGTTACACCCGCATAACATGAAAGGGTTTTTTTTTCTAAGTATTGTTGTTACTGGGTTCAAATATAAGTGAGTATTTCCCTGACTTAACCTTTGAGGTAAAGACCATGCCTGGCTTTCATGCAGGTGGACTCCTCATCATTCCTGATTTCTGCTTAAGTTTCTGTGCCAAGTGCTGCTAGGGAGTTTATGAAATTGAGTCCCAGTAACCTATCAGTCACTGATGAACGGGTGAGTTGGTGAATTCCCAGTCCCACAGAAGTGGCAGAATCGGAGGGATGCTTGCTGTTCCCTTGACTCTTGTTGCTGGCCACACGGCGTGTATCACTGTTGTATTGGACCAAAACTCCTCCCTGCTTTAACATCCACACTCATGAACACCCCTTCTGCCTAGGAATGATCAAATAACTTAGGTTTGCATTATTAACTCTGAAAGTCATTCCTCTTCTTTCTCTCCTTCCTGAAGAGGTAGGTAACGAAAGACAAGATTAAGACAAATTAAGCTGAGGAATTCTTTCAAAAACTCAGGCTCCCAGACAGAAAGGGGAATCCAAGACTAAACAAGGCTCTCCCCAGCAGATAGAGATCCTCCCCAGCCCCCTGCAGATCAGTGAAAGTGTGTCCTGCTAATGTAGGCCAATCTCAGATCTTATCTTTTCTCTCCCAGCTGTCAAAACTTCCTAAATAATTTCCTGAGTAATCCAGCCACAGGCATCAAGGAGGGGAGGGTCAGGAATCATCCAGGCTTTAAGAGAGGTACAAGGTTTATGACTTTCTTTGAAGGTTTTCTCTGCTTGCTCTTGCTTTCTTTCGTATCTCTGCCATTTGTTTTGTGATTTTCACCGTATAAGGTCCATTTCTTCTCCCAACAAAGTCGCTAGGTGTTTGTCATCCCTTCCAGTGGGACCAGGAATAAACTATAATCACAAAGCTGCTTTCTTCAGCCTTTCCTTGCCAAACTGGTCCTGTCAAGTTAATTTTTCTTCTTTTTTTAACAAGAAAAAATAAGAAAATACATCTGAAAAAAATTTAACTGATGCATTCAACCAAAGGGAAATGGTTCATTTGGAGGCAAATAACTGAAAAGTTGCATTTAAAAATTGTGAATAAAGATGCTGATGGGTCCTGGTTTTAATCCAGAAATTTGTTATTTAAGGTACAGCAGAGTGTAGGAGACCCTGGTTCAGTTCTCTCACCTGCCTGGGAGAATTTGAAGCCACGTCTCTGGCTTTCCAAGGGAGAGCCTGACCTGCAACCAGCTTCTAGAGAGCCCTAGAGGAGGAGTGTCCTCCCCTCAGACCCTCACATTCATTCAGTTCAGCTCTGTATAAATAGACATTTGTTAGGGCAAGGCTTGGAAACTAGAGGTATACTGTCTGGGTGAGTGAGCTGACAATTGTGCTAGAGAAACTCTCATTTCTGCTTCAATTACTATTCAACTACTTCATGTAGAACAGTTAGATCAGGAGAGGTTCAGGGAATCATGTCTCCACCATCAGTAACCTTGGACTTCAACCTACCTGATACTTCCTTAGAAAAGATCAGTGTCTTCCAGGAGGGACCCTGATCTTTCCCCCATAGACCTGGGTTTGGATTATTCAGCAGCCCCTACACAGCACATCCACAGATGAGTATAGCTGTGCTCCAGTCACACAACCAAGCCCTGCACCAGGAGCTTGCTTCAATGCTTGTGGGTCGTGTGCTGTGGGAGAGAGAAGCTGAGCAGCCTGCTTCGGTGTTGCATCTACTACATGGTCTGTCTCTAGCAAGGTTCAGTTGCACCTTATGTTTGTTCTTGGTTCTGAATAATTTCTATAAATTACTTTTAACCCCAAATACAAGTCCTCATCTGACAAAGGTTGGTGAGCAGTTATCCATTCATCATGCATATGTCTTCTCTCTTTATGGAGAGCCTACAGAAGGTGCAGTATTTTCTCTAAGACTTCAGTACAGAGGGAGACAAATACAAATAGATAAAATGGAGAGGGTTAGATTTAAATTACTGTCTTTTGCTAAATACTGTCTGTGTGCTTGGGCTGTAAAAGACTTCAGCAAGGACAGTCCCTAACAGATTTTGTGTCAGTATCAGACTGCTGAATCTTCATTGTCCCTCTCACCTTTCACCGAAATGTAGTCAAATAAACAGCCTTTTGGAAGTGGGTATAGAAAGTCACTGCCTGGTTCTCACTCACAGGCAATCGGCTGATTTGCTTTCCTTTATTCCCTTTATTTCCTTTTGCAGGGAAGGCTGCTTCTCCCCCATCAGTCCAGAGGCATGTCCCCTTGTGCAGTCTTTCATGTGCCACAACCGAACTTTCATCCTGGATGGCCACGTGCAGCTGAAGACGGGTCTGCAAACCCAGGAGCGACACCTTTTCCTCTTCACAGACCTTCTGGTTGTTGCCAAGTCCAAGTGAGTATGGCACTTCAGCCACTGCTCGTACAGAGCAGCCCTTTTTCTTGGTGGAGCATAGCATGGATTTCCATAATGCTTTTTCAGTAGCAAATCTTACCTAAATCATAAGAAAGTTTTCTGTTTAGTCAGTGGAAGGTAGGTGCCTGTCCACTCCAGGCACATTTGAAAACCCCATAGACATAGAGGAATTCCAGGACACAACATTTTAAAAGAATTATAGAGGTTCTGGAATATATTTCTTGTGTTGTATCATCTTCCCTGCTTTGGGAGTGCAGTTTCAAAGAAAAGACTCATTGGTGCTCAACTGTGTCTGCTGCACTGCCTTCATCTGACTGTTGTGTTTTAGACAGGTCATCTTCGGTCCTGTGGGGTGTGTGTAACACTGGTGGCTGTGTCACAGAGGGGTTAGAGGTCTTAACACTTACCTGGAAGCTGCTTTGATACACACCAGTGATGAGCTGCTGTATAAAAATAGAGATCGCAGGCGGCATCGCAGTGTCTGTCTCTGTAGGTTGTGCTGTGCCAGGAGGAGCGTGGGGAAGGGGAAAGGAAGCGGTGCTGAGCAGTCTGGGTAGTGTTCATGTGTAATCAGGCTTGCTGCTGAGCTCTGATTATTCACTCTACCATTCACAATTAAATCAGATTTACAAGCTGTGTCTGGCATGCCAGCTTGATGCAGCATTTGTGGTTTAAGGCAATTTTAGAGGTTGTTTTCACATGTTGTTTTGGGTTATGGGGAAATAATAATAAAAAATCCTGATGCATTCTCTGTTAGGCACTTTGTTTGTGGTTTCACAGGGTGGGTAATCTCGATGTGAATCCTGGGCTTTTGCAATGTGTCTTTTCGCTTAAGCAATTGTTTCAGAGGCTTCTGGGAACAGCCAGAATAAATCTGTGTTTTCTGTAGAAATCTGAGCTGTGTCCGTTTGAATCACACATAGTAAATGTAACCCTCCCAGCTGAACTCCCTTGCTTGATGTGGTGTGACAACACAGAGGATATTTTACCTCAAACACTATGGGTGGGTACTGAACATAAGGATATTTAGGGGAAATCTTGCTATCCTACCAGCAGTAGCAGCAATAGCATTGTTACTGGATTTATTTATGTTTGTGTCTTGTTTAGGGTGGGATTCACCTCACCTAATTTAAGCTTTAAAATGTTAAATATTTGCAACTTACCCAGGCTTCTAGGCTCCTCTTACAGTCCCCGAGATAAAACCAGCACCTTCCTGCAGTGAACTCACCCGGCCCTGAAAGAGCATTGATGGTGAATGAGGGGAGTGATGCTTTTGGAGGGTCTCTCACTGTCCACTGGCTATTCAGCAGGCATAGTCCACTAGCTTAGCTTCTAAATTGCAAAAGATGTCAGGAGAGATGAATCCCTCCCTCCCTGGTCAGTGTGCTGAGCAGAAGCAATGTTAGAACCCCAGGTTGACCTGCACGTTACTGCAAGTTTGGCAGCATCCCAGTGGGACTGTTTGCATAGGGAAGTACTACTCAGTGTAACCACTCCAAAATGTGGTCCCCAGGGAGTAATAACGGCTCTTACAGCATTTGATTTAATGTGGCGAAGAGGTTGCAATGTTTGAAGAAGGTGGAAGAGAACAAGCTGTGCTTCTGCATGTGAAAAAGAGGGAGGGGGGCAAGTCTTTGCTAGAAATTATAAAAATACTATTTTGGGTGATATTACGATACTACTTCATGAAGAACTAATTGGGATATTCTTTCTACAGCTGCCCTGTCAGCAATTAAAGCATCAGAGCTGACACTAACGAATGCCACGTAAAAATCAGTATTTTTACATCTATCTCACACTAAAATACCATTGCTGATTCCTAGAGGGAAAACCTGAGTGGTGTGTATTGCTATGTGGCCATGGCTGTTGGTTGTTACTGACTTTTTAATAGCTGATGCAAAGCCAAGGCAGCAGGTGACCAGGGCAGAATTAATGATACAGTTGAATCTGACTTAACTTCAGAATTAGTCCTTGTGAAGGTGCTAAAAATTTGTAGTACTCTTTTGTGTTAAGTAATTTTACAGCTTGGGTCATATGAACACCTAAGATACCTTCAGTATAGCTCAGCGCTGTACTGGTGTCAGCTCAGCTACAGGTAGCCAGTCACTGTACAAAGGAAGCTCATGTATAATTAGACATTGTATGATAAGCAAACAGTTACAAGTTTTTTCTAAAGAGAGCAACTAGTATCTTGTGTCCTCTGAACTTCCTGAGTAAATTCCTATACAGAACTGAGCTCCTGCTTAAAGGCAGCAAATTGGCATTGCCTCCATGGAAATCTGTGGGGTTAAGTCCTCTCTACAAGTGGTCTATGTATGACTTCAGACAAGGTGCCTGTAGGTTTGCTTTCTGCTGCTTTCTAATAATTTCTGAAATGTAGACTGTTATCTTTTCAGATCATGCATCAGCCCAGCTTATAAAATATCAGAATAATACTCATGCGCTGTGATTCTCTTCCTCATGTCCTGTCCTTTACTGCCTTCATGTGAGGATTTAGTCATAAATTAATTGATTGAAAGAGTTTTTCTCACTGAACCAATGTTAAGTATGTAAAATGTTATACTGTTTATATTGATAAGATTTCTTACAGAGACAGTGTGTTTTTACTTGACAGGGTAAATATTTCAAGGATCTATCAGTTCAATGATCAAGGTTTCTCACATAACTTTTTGTGTGGAAGGCACAGAAATGGATTTCTCTTTTTCCTTTGTAATATGTACATGCATATATACACATGCATTGTAAGGTTATTTTCCCAGTGTGGCTGGACATAGAAATTAATGGTTGAGTGCATACATGGAATTACAGTAGAAATCTCACAGTAGATCCATTAATGCTTTTGTCAGAGGCCCCTACTAAGAAGATCAGCAAATATAGTGAGAAGTTAATTTTCCACCTGGTAACAGCTGCAAAGTATTCAGTTGCCACTTACAGAAAGCAAAAGGAAGTGAGTTTACTCTACAGAGGTGGCACAATTTGGGATGCATCAATACCTACACCATTGATGTTCATGATTTTTTCTGTTGATTTCAATGGACTCTGGAACTGCCTGATATTTACAGTGTAACACTTGCAAGGGGACTTGCTTCCTTAAAAAAAAAAAAAAATCTTCATTAGATTGTTACTCTTCCCATTTTTCAAATGTTCATTCATGTCTCTCCCTTAGTCAGCTATGATATATTCATTTCTAGAGGTAATGCTCTGGCACTTAAATAGAAGACCCACATTTCACAAATGCTGAGAACCCATGGATTGCATAAAGGACATGGCAGATAGAGATAAAATTATACTTCAGGCTCTTTTAGATGTTAATGGAGTCTACTGTTTCAGCATCTCTGGAAACCAGGCCACTTGAATACTGATAATAGCTGAGAGCTGTGACTAGGCATGGCAAACGGGGTAAGAATATACATCAAGCATGATTGGAGAACATCTTTGTGCTTCTGCCAACACCCTGCTGACACCCGCTACTGGCACTGTAGGGGTCTGGATTTATGAACTGTAAATGTTAAAAAAGTGAAACAGCATGTAGAATGTTCACTGTACTGGGTAATGGGAAAAAGAAATTGAGGAGAAAGGGAGGGTCAACAGACTGATTTGGTGGAGTCAGACCAGGCATCCATTTATTAACATCTACATTAGAATTCACAGCTGTGTTTTTTTGTAAATCTACATTTTCACAATTCATTCTGTGGTCATTCAGTTACAGTTATTTCTGTATTCTTGACAGATCTTATTGCATCACAAACTGATTTGTTGACGAGCATGTTGAACTGTTCGCCTGTACTTTAAGTTTCTCTTTGATGGGGTAACAAAACATAATAGAGTAAAAAGAGGCAAAATGTACAGCTGACAAGGAAACACCATGGTCAGCTTAGTTTAACTTTTAGTTTAAAGAAATACATGAACTTGAGATGGTATTTTACAGTATTTTACAGTGATCTAATTGAAGTGCACCTTTTTTCCAGGTGTGATATTTACCAGTGATCTTTTCTTGCCCACCACTGTAAATGCTGATGGGTTATTAACGGTGTACTACTCCACTACACCTGTTAGCACAATGTCAGCCGGAAACCTCAGACCAGTCAGGGTACTACAAGTTCATCTATGTCCTCTTTAAAGCCACAAGGTTCAAGTACTTTCATGTTTCAGACTGCATTAGCTCAGTCTGTCCTAATCAAATACCTTGTAAATGAGACTAATCTCAGAAAAGGTAGTCCATGTGTATCAAAGTTCTAAGAAATTGCTTACCTGGCATATTTATTTATAGAGCACTAATCGTCATGGTGCCTGCCACTGCCCTGTCCACATTTGCAACACAGTGATGAGCTGACATGCTCTTGCTTGCAGTCCTTGGATTAGAAGGGCAAAACATTTTCAGGGAGGGAACGTTTTTCCTCCAGCCTTTCCCTGTTGGCCCAGGAGAACCATAGCTCAGGTAATTCAGTCTGCAAGGCCTCTGGTGCAAACCTGCCTTGAAGACAGTGGCTGTTGCTTTGCGACAGAGCTGGACTGACTTTGTGAGATCTTACTTGTTTCTCACATAGCACTGGTGCCCACCGATGGCACAAAGAAAGGAGACTTGTCATGAGAAATTAAGTGGAAGAAAAGAGTCGAAATTAAAATGTGAAATTCTGTAAATGTGACCTTTACTGTACTCCAGTAGGATAAAATACAGAAAGGGCCAAATTTTTAAAAATTGGGGAAATTAGGTATCTTCCTTGAGGATGAGTAGATATTTGGAGAATACACGAGGTCCTGGCTTATTCTCCAAGTGGTGTGGGCCTAAAGCTACCATGCAGATAGTTTGTTGTATGTGACCTGTGCTGCAGTTAACACAAATGACAGTTTTCTGCTTGTTCTTTATTCAGGATTGGTTCATTTGCTCTGGCCTAGTTGTCACTACTTAAACTCACCATAGTTGTTGACCCCGGGGCTAAGCAATCCAACTATACTGTAAACTCCTAAATGGCATTAAAGTTGCTGAAAGGAGAGTCCAACACAAGTAACAATCTTTGCCTCATAGCAAGATTTGGAGGGGAGCTCTAGACATGGGCAGAAGTTTTTCCCCAAGAAGGGGGATGTCCAGGGCTGCCACAAGCAACCTATTTATCCCACATATAAGATATCTGTTGATCCCATTTAGATGAGAATTAATAAATTTTTATATGCAACCCAAATAAAACATTGTTCTTTTTAACTAAAGCAGAAGTTCTTCCATCAGCTCCAATGCAAGCTTCACATGTGCCTGAACAAAGAAGAAACTGAGTTGTTCAGCCTGCCTTGCTATGTTTTCATGTGTGTGACATACCTGTGAATTTCTGCCGGCAGGTCGCATTCTCATTTCAAACTGAAGTGCCAAGCACGTCTCTGTGAGATGTGGACAGCATTTTGTACAGAGGAAGTCTGTGAGGGCAGCACAGACCCAGAGAGGTCCTTTGTTTTGGGCTGGCCCACCACAAACTGTGTGGCAAATTTCAGGTAAGAATTGAGATATGTTTTATTTATCAAGTTACTTAAATGTTTTTATTCTGGCAAGTAATGATACTATCTTGGATTCATTTCAGCACCAATGAATGTGGGAAGCAGGAATTTACAGATTCTTAAGCCAATTCCTGCTACTGCTGTGAGCAAGTCACCCTCCATGCCTCATCTTCTGTCTCTGCAAATGTGGCAGTGATACTTGCTGATCACTTGAAAATTTGAGAAAACGTGTTATTTGGCAAAGCACTGTCTGTGCTGCAAACTTGTTCAGTGGAAATTCTCTTTTTTTTTGATATAACTGGAGAAACACCTTGGCTAATTAATGAGATGAACTACAAATAGTAAACAACCAAGCTAATGAAAGGATCAAAGAGCTTCCTATTGGAGGTAGCAGGAAACATACAGTGAAATACTGACCTTGTCCTATTTCTCTTTTTCATTTAATTGTGCCAGAGAAAATGTCCAAAACCTTCTTAAAGCAGAATCTCTGAATTTTAATAGAGAGAAAGACTTTTGGTCTGTCTTTGCAGCATTGACTGTAGGACACATAAGGGCTGTAGAGCTAATTTCAGTGATTAGGCTAATTTTAGTCTCAGCAGGAGGGCTCTGTCGTCACTTTGGATAACGGAGGGCACCGTCCCCCTGAAATCCCAGCTGCTTAGCCACAGTAATTTGGCTGGGTCTTAGAAAATGCGTTTTCCGCTTTACCAACAGAGAGCAAAAGCTGACGCATGCAGCTTAATTTGTATGTCACATTGTCCATATCCAAAGAGAATGCTGTGCACAAACTGCTCTTTGTTGAGCTGGTTGTGCTGTTTATGTTTTGTTTTTTTTTTTTACTGAATATTTCTGAAACAAAGCTGAAATTTTCTATTGATTTTCAATTGAACTCTTGCCATTAAACGTGAGCTTTGATCTGGAGACAGTACGTGATCCTTTATAGCTATCAGGAAGTAGTTGGGTAGGAAAGCAATAACTTAAATCAAAACAGAGTCGGAGATTTTATAGAATTTAAATTATTTTATGTCTGGAGGTACACAGAAAAATCTAAAACACCATGCATGAGTCCACAGGTGCATAGCCAACAGAACTGAAGCAGCCAAAGCAGAATCACATTTTTAATGTTTATAAAGTGCATTGTCCTCACAGCATCATTCAGTAGGTTTGTAGTTCCCTAAATGCCTGCTCTGAAAATGTGAAGAACTTGGTTTGCAGAAGCAGCAACGGGAATAGCAGTTACTCCATCTGGGGCAGGATTTAAATCAAGAAAGTTGAAGCAAAATGAGGTTAGATTCCTTGCACTATCCTATTATTAGCTACATTTAACTGAGCAGAATTATATACTTGGAAGTATTTAAATGAGATAAAGATAACTGAGATAAGCCTTAAAATGTCCAAACTTAAACTCTACTAAGTACAATGGGGCCTTTTTTCATTGTGGCTTATGTGTACTTTGTGATATGATGATAAAGCAAGTAATTAATAACAAGAGAATTAGAATAGTGAAAGTGGAAAGGAGTCTATATACCTAAGGAAATACCGTTAAACTTTTGAATCAAGCTCTTGTTTTAAAGCACCTTCCTCTTCTATTTGGACATTAGTTTAAGAACTCATTGCATTTCCTACTGAATTCACTGGTAAAGCTTTCACTTTTGTGATAAAAACTGTTAACAGGGGCTTTTGAACTCTGTGACAGGCTTTTCAGTTGATTTTACAGAGAAACAGATTTTTCATTCAAATCTGAAAAAACCTTTTAGTTTTTGTAGTTATTTATGGAAATCGCAACCAAGAAGCAGTCCATTCCACCATGGTTTGTACAAGGGCTATTTTGGTATTAAAATGATGGCTGATTTGTTCCTGGTTTTCTATAATTCTTGCAGGTCTGCAGAACAAAAGGAAACATGGCTGTCTTTTTTACAAAGGTACTTTATTATACAGTCTTTGAAGACACTGAAAAGAGTCCTAGTCATCTAGACCAGTGATTCCCAGGCTGTGGTGCCTATGCCATCATGACAGATAAGCTGTTTCAAAGAGATATTAAGAAAAAAATAATCTTCTCCCTGCAGCAGATGCTATGTGCCATTAGTGCAACAATCACTATGCAAGGAAGGAAACAATTCCCTGTGCCTGAACATGGCTCAGCACAAAATGAGTGATTCCTATCACACACAGTCCCTTTTCTATGTATCTGTAGGAGCCTCTGCCACCACTGCCCTAGTTGCGCCTGGGGATCTTTCCATGGTGATGGCATCTAAGCAAGCCCAGCCCAGGAACCTCTGCTCTAATCTGTCTGCTGTTCATGGCTGTCTGTATTCTGGTCTTACAAAATGTACCCCAAGCTGAAGGGTATTATGGGAGGGTTTGCATAAATAGAGCTGTCTTATTTAAGTCATTGTTTGGATGGAAGACTACTAGGGGTGGTTTTGTTTTATTGTCACTTAGTTCTACTGGTTGAGGTTTGTGTTTTTATCTGATTCTTCAGTTCCTGGGGTTGTTCAAATCATCCTTGCTGGGATGCGTTAATTCACTCTTCAGTTCAGTCTTTTGAACGGGGCCATACAATGGGATGTAACAGACTCCAGCAGGAGCCTATAGTGCAGATTGAGGTATCACAGTGATTGGTAGTTTTAGCTTGGTTTTTAAAATCTAGTTTCTCTTCTGCTTACTCTGTTTTCTAAAATGAACTTAATACAACAGAGCATTACCAGGGGCCACATCATCCCCTCCAGGTACCGCTGGATGCTTTCTTGTCCTCAGAGGTTGTTCTACTGCAGTACCTGCAAACAATCTGCTTCTTATCCAGTTACAGCTTGATTGCTATTTAAATCTCTGTCTTGCTATTTATGTTTACAATATTAAAAATTTACTTGTCTTGTTCTTCTTTTGTCAGTCGAATAAGAGAAGAGAAGGAAAAAGACTATCCTAAAAGCATTCCTCTGAAGATAGTTGCAAAGGATGTGGGAACTTGTGCATATGTAAGTGCTCTTGAGCTAAATGGGGGTGTGTGGTGGGGGTGTGTGTGGGGGTGTGTGTGTGTCTAAATCCACATCACATATGAGTGCTAATCACCTGTAAATCCTTTGGATACTAGGAGGGTTCCTTTGGTTTGCAACCTCCTTTAAGGATCCAGTCCCTTTGAAAGACTTGTCATATGCAGCCCTGAAATGTTTACTTCCTGTCTGTAATACATGAGTTCCATTTTAAAGACAGTGTGCTTAGTAAGAAATACTGGTTCTGGCACACAAACTAAAGACTGTACAGTGTGAAGTCCAAAGAAGCACCTCCAGTGGAACTTATGCATAAGCATCTTCAGAAATGCCAGTACAATGTGTCCTTTTTTTTGCTTGTAAAACTGATCTAAACCCACAGCTGCCTTCATTCAGTTCTGCAAAGTTGCAGTGTGTTTCATTGTTTATAATTATCGTAAGTCACTAAAGCTCTGTATATAAATGCCCTGAAATTGCCTTAAGAGTGTTTTTTCATCAGCAAACTGATGCTGGTAAATTTGTAGGCACAAGGTAAATTGGTAAAGAAAGGTCATCCACAAGGTGATTTGCACCTTTTTTACTAAGTCATTTTTAATCAATTTAAACTGAATTCTTGTATGTATCCAGTTCCTTAGGGATACCCTAGCATTCAGTGATAATCCATACATTTTTTTCCTATGCTTCTTACACATTTGTCTTTTCTTTCTATGCTTGTAAGATCTGTATTTCATGCTTAGAAGCCTAAAGAGCATTTGCAAGGACATGAGAAATTTTCACAGAAGTTAGACTTCATTGGAGGTCTTTGTCCAACGGTGAATCTCCACTTAAAATTCTGTATTTGCATAGACATAAGTGTAAAGGAGCCTTTTGTTTCAGAAAATCGTTATGAAGGTAAATGATAATAGTTAGAATTGCCAGATTGCTAAGAAAAATGTTAATAAACAATAGCAGTAATTGTGATAGTTCAAATGCAGTACTGCACATCAAGGTGTGCTCAGGTGTGAATGTCTATAAATCATACGTGCACTCAGATGTTGTACTCTTGTACCAGGGTTTGTTGGGTTTGTTTAAAAGTCTTTTCTCCTTAGCTATAATTAGGTCATGTGCCAAGTATGGTTTCCTGATCCCAACAGTCCTAGAAACAACACACTGTAGTCTAGCTATTATCACTAATAAAACAGAGGAGCAGCAGATGGAAACTTTGTGATGCAAACAGTTTTTATAGCACTGTGGTCCCTGTGCTACAGCAGCTGGAGATGCCCAAGAATTATTTCATTTTTGGAGGGTAGGGAAGGCTGAACACAAGGCACAAACCATTTTATTATATTCTAGCCAAGAGCAAACTTATGCAAATGTGCTGACCTACTCCTGAGAGCCAGATGTCATTGCTTCAGGCAAATGTTAAATTTTTTATGGTATGAGCATTCAGATACATCCTGAAGCAAGATACACGGTATTCTCACTACTTTCCTTTGATTACCATGGCAGCTTGTTACCGTCAGGAACTTACAGAAATGTACGGCTCAGATTTCTTCTAAATGCAAAATGTCAGTGAGTTGTTTCACCTGAATATCCTATGGCCAGTATAAAATTGATGTGCCACACAGGGCAGCAGGGTATAGCAAACTGTCTTGGGCCTGGCAGTGAACATTTACATCCTGGCTCTGCCACCTTCCCTTCTTTAAGCCATTGGACACGCCTGGGCAGTTTGTTGCAGTGGGCATGCATTTGTTCTGCCAGGGCTTTAGGCTGGCCATGAACCAGCTTCAATCCAAAAACTGTGTGGTTTTGTTAGCAGAGCCAAACTAGCATGCCTCTAAAGAGGGCTTAATAACTTGTACTTGATGCATGGGAGCTGCCTGTTGACTTGGAAGTGAGGCCAGTATGGGTGTGATGGTGCAAGCAAAAACCACTCTGGACATGCTCTCCCTACTTGTTTTTGCTTCTGCAAGGTGATGGCAGCGGTGCTGCCACATCCCGGCAGGGCTGAGGATGGAGTCTTTAATCCTGGTGTGTTGGAAATCCACTGCCCTGCATAAGAGCAACTCATGGTGCTGAGGTACATGGCCCAGCTGTGTGGGAGAAATACTGGTGCCAGGCAGCAGGTGCTGAAATCTCACTCTGGAAAGACTGCCTTGTGGAAAGCAGCACTTCCTCTGGCACAAAGCTCGGCGCTTCATGCTGGTTGCTGTAGCTATTTAGAAAGTGGTGTTTCTGCTGATCCATGCTTTTCCATACTGCCAATTGGCAGATTCTGGAGGATGCTGGAGGGGTAGCATTTTAACTGGATGAAAGATCAGCAAGAGGAAGTGCTTCTGGTTCTAAGCCAAATCTAGCTTTGAGAAATCTATATAGTATGTGGCATAGGATATATAGATGAACAGGTTGTGAATAGTATTTTCTTACCAGGAAGGTCTTCAGTGGAAAAGGACAGAAATTATTACGAGAACCTCTTATTTCACTTAAAAAACTCACTGAAATGTTTCATTTTTTCAAAGGAAACTTGCATACTTTTAAGTAAAGGAATCAAACCTCAGTCTCAGAAAGCTGGATCTTTATCTATGTAGTATAACTTATTTTTCAAGTAAAATTTTAACTGGATATTCTCAATTTTTCCAACAATGAATTATGCAGAGCTATTGCAGTTCAGATACTCTTTGCACATACACATTTTTAATTCCACTTTCCCCTTCTTTTTTCTGTTCACAGTCAAAAACCCTAAGTGTAACCAATGTTGATACAACAAATGATGTCATTCTGATGGCCCTGCAGCAGCTGGGAATTAATGTAAGTCCTTGCACCAGTTTTAATGAGTCTTGTAGTCACTTTTAATAATCAAATGTTCTCTTGCACTTTTTCCAAGTTTTAGGATATGAACATTAATTAAATCCTTTATCATAGCAATTCACTGTGGTTGAAATGAAGCTGAAGTGCCTTGTTAATATATAGACCTCCAGAAATCATCAAGTGCTTTAGAAATTTTGAGTAAGTCTCTCATCCCTGTAAAGGATCCATCATGTTTGAAGTTGCTTTTAAATCTATTTTGCTGATGCCTAAGAGGAGATGTCTTGACACAAGAAGTGAGAGTTTGATACAGCTCCTTTTCCATACTTCAGTGTGAGTAGGAAACGTACTGACCTCCTTGTTTCAAAATGTGCAAGCATGCATGATCAGCTGTGTCCCCAGATTACAAGCACTGCTCTCAAGTGTCCAAATCAGATGCTCTGATTATCCATGAACCTCTAGTGTTATGTGAGATATGAATCTGAGTGATTGCACAGAATCTGAATGCACCCAATTTAAGCAATGTCCTCAAACTGTTTTGGAAAAAGGCTTTCACAGGACTCATGATGATGTAGGGTAGTGCCCCAAGTAGATGCAGAGATTCCGAGTGGATCAACAAGTACTGTCTCAGCTGACTCCCTTTGCTCTAAACCAGACAAGGTGGTGCCTCAGGTGTAGTAATGAATCAGTGCCAGGGACAAGATTTCTGGCTCCCTTATTCTGTTTCTCTCATTGTTTCACAATGTGACTCCAGCCACCACCAGTGGTCATAGAAGCTCTTGGATAACAGCTTTTTAAGTGGCTTGTCAGTCTACTGTTTCGATAACAAGATTTTTTAAAATGTCTTACTCTTGATGCATATGTTGAGCTCATTGCATGGAATCTGACAAGTCTCTCCTTACCACAGCCCTGAGTGTGAAGAATCAAATATGATCAAAATGCCACTCTTGTGCTTCCCGGGGGTTTCTGGAGACCTCCAGGAAAAGTTGGAGTAACCTCAGAGTTTGCCTTCCCTAGCATCCGTTATCCTTATTTTATACAGGTTTTTAATGCATCCAGGGGCCTATTCTGCTAGCTTGGTACTTCCCAGGCACAGTAATTTCTGTCTAGCCAACTTTTTATGGCTCAGACATCCAATTTACACCAGGGCTGGGGCTCTGGCCTGAGCTCAGAATCCAGCAGTCTGTCCAATTAAGGTAGCTCTGGAGTTGATGGAAGGACTGCAAGGTGAAAAGAATAAGATGTGTGTTAAAATTAGGATTTTAATTGCACATTGTCTCCCCCAGTCTGCACCAAAAATCAAGACACTGTGCTATATTACAACTGCAAGTCTTTATTATTCCTTCGTTTTTACCCATTTTATGGGTGTCATTTGAACTTCCTCATTTTTTGTACAGAAAAAACAGGAAAATCGTAGTATTGGAAGAGAGTGTTTTTGTTTGAGATGAGTGGGAGGAGGAGCTGGTTAGGTTTCAGCTTTGTATTCTTTTGTATGTATCACAATCAACTCTTTCCTCCTCTTTACATTTTTATTTCGAGTGGAAAAAGAATGAAAGCCATCTGAAAGATGTAAAATCTTGCCTGCAGAATTATTTTCCCAAGTAGTATCCTACATTCTTTTACTGCATCTTCATAGCATAAAGCCTTTTTCATTAGAGGCATATCATAAGATTAGCAATAAAATCAAACAAGCTAAATAAATTAAGCTGTAGTCTGTATCAAACACCCAACCCCCTCATGCAATTGTTCTGACTGCAAGGAAGCTTTTCCTTATACATTGTCTTGAGGGTTTTTTATTTATGTCCAGAGAGAACCACTTGAAAGGAGCTCTACGACTTTTCAATGGCAATTATAAAAACTACATTTCACATGATGTGTGATTAATAGGGCTATTACTTTGGCTGAGTTCACTCTGGTTTAACACATCACGGTTTTTTCCTCTGTGGTTTCTCTGGTGAAATGGCAACTCGTTTGTGCAAAATGGCATTGATCATCTGTTCCAAATTATCAAGTGGGGCAAAAAGAAGGGCCTTGGGTTTCCCAGCTCTGTCAGCGCACTTGCTGATTTTTCTGGGACAGTCACATTTATCCTGACAAATGGCCTCATAAAGCCCATAAAAGACAACATTTGGAATCAAGAGATGAGCAGTCTGCCTCCTGAAACTGTGCTTACTAGCTCTTCCCCTTCCCCGCTTCCCCATCACAGCAACAAACCCTTTCATATATATATTTAAAAGGAAAAGTAAATACCCTTCCTTGTGCTCCTCAGCTGTATTTATTTGCTCCTGGCCGCTTGCCATGAGGCATCAGAGATGTCTCCAAAGCCTATTTATTTTCCTTCTGCCCCCTGCTAGCTAACTTAACAGCAGTGCTAATATGGGCCAGAAAGCTCTGTCAATCAGAGAGCAAACTGCGAAGGCTTTATTGGGTGTATCAGCATTACACGGGGTGCATGCAGCAAATAGAAAGTCTCAAGAGCTTTAGGGACTGGTGAAGGTCCAGACAATGCAGGATAGTAGGCAAATCTGTTTAAAAGGGGGTAGGATTTCATTTTAGAGCTAAATATATACTGTTATGAGGTATTTGTCACCTTTTGTAGCCAGAAAACTTTTAGATTTTAATTATTCTGATTTTACAGTGTCACTGAAAAGGGATTTAAGTTATAATAGATCACCTGTTATACAGTGTATTTATCCACTTGCTATTACCTTTTGTCATGATAGTGGTTTATATTGTACATAATTATTTGTATTTCTATTGTTTCACTATCATATCTGAAATAATGTACTATTCTATTTCTTCAACTAAACTGCAACATTGACTTGTATATTTATACTAAAGGCAATATTTAAAATTTGCTTTCAAATCAGTGGCTTTACACAGGTTTTCCCAAAGATGATCACATTCTCCAATCCTCTGGAAATTGTCTCCTTTGATGTAAATTTATTGTCTCCACTGTAAATTTTAAAAGAGGGATCAACAGTCTTAAAGCACCATCCAGTGCTCCCAAGCCCTTCCACACAAAAGGGCTGCACAAAAGGGCTGACAGAAGCTCGACAAGGAGATTTTGGGGCAGTGTTCAGTGCCAGGAGCCCCTTGGGTTCCATCCTTGCCTTGGCATCATCAGCTCCAGCTCACGTTTCAGGTGGAGGTGCTCCTGCCTGGCTCTCCAGCTCAGGGCACGGGATGATGTTGGCTGGCGAGCCTGTGTTCTTCCCTCTTGCAAGGGGCCATAGAGGAGCTGGGGAGATGGAGCAGAGCTCTCAGGTGTGAGGCTGGGGGTGCCTGTGTGCCCGAGCACGTTCCAGAGGATGTGATTACCCTGGTACTCGGGACGGAGCTGAAGGGTCACCTCAGCTCCCACCAGCTGCCCGCTGCCTGCCACGCGCTCTGCAGCAGGCCTCGGCTTCGTGCTGCTTACCTGTAATCCTTCCAGGGGACCAGAGCTGCCCCTCCTTGGGGCCGGGTGCTGCTCAGTGCCAGTGGGGAGATGTGGGGCACAGAGGTGCTGGGGGCCAGGAGCAGTGCCCGGGGCCAGAGGTCCCCTCCATGCTGGGGGCTGCTTCATTTCCAGCCTCCTGGGAGTGGGGAGGCACGCGGGCCGGGGACTGACTTAGCCACATGGCAGGTGGGTCTGGCATGGCTAATGTCTTAGTCTGGCATCAAAAGTAATCCCGAGTCCTGGCAGGATGTGACATCCAGCTCTCTGTTTCCAGGAGCAGTGAAAGAACTGAGGCAAATCTCCCCCTTTTCCTTCAGAAATGATGGGCTCCAGCCCCTCTCACTGCTCAGAGCTGTACCCTGGTCACATAAACCACACTGCACATGACACATGATTCAGAAGCTTTGCTGGTGGCAAATTTTGGCACTGCAAAAGTAAAGGGGGTTCCTTTGACCCCGCTGGCAAGGTGCAGATTACCCTTATAACGTGAACCTGTTCTTAATAGCTGGCAAACTTATTCTTAATTTTGGTGTTGAAGGGCTCTGAAAAAGACTACAAACTGTGGGTGATTTCAGGAAGAGAAGATGCTCCTTATCCTCTTATTGGTAAGTTCTTGGCATGGTTTTGTTTTTCAACATTTACTTGGTTTTTAGTGCTGAAGAAAGCAAGAAATACAGAGAAGACTGAAATGCAGTTTCCTCTTTTGTTTTGTTCTGGTTTTCCTGTTTTTTCTCTTACTTCCCTGTCACGCAAGTTTGCTTATTTGGGGAGCTAGTCAGATAATGATCCTTTGCTTTGAAGAGCAATTGTCTGCTTGCGTCACTAGGAGGTTGAAAAAGTTCATTTCTGCCCAAGTTTTGCTGCACAAGCCTCAGTCGTTCGTCAGCCTTTCCACTCACCTCCTCTCCTGGGGCTGGTCCAGCTGTACCATATTTCTTCCTACACTTCCATAACATTGTTTACTCCCCTCCTCAACAAAACTTAGCAGAGTTTTGAGAAATGTTCTGTCTGTTCTTCCACAATTTAAGTTAACTGATTCAAGAAGTCCTTTCCAATCCTGTATTTCTCTTACTGTCTGACAGCTCCCCTCTGATTAGGAGCAAATTATTGCTTATTCACTTTCTAAAATGCTTTTAGAAACATTTCCTCCCCAGGAATCAACCCCAAGCTCAGAAGTGATTGGATGGAGGGATTTGATTTTGGCCCATAATTCACTGAGGACAAATCCCTTCTCATTATTAAGAACCTTTCCCTGTAGAAGCCCAGCATTACTTGTGCTGTATGAGTTCACAGATGATTAGAACAAGAAAAATTTGTGGATTTTCTAGTTCCCTCTTGCAAATCCAACCCCAGTAAATCTTAGCATTCCTTTTTAAAGCGGCCTTAGCTACAAATGCTTTTCTGGAGTCAGACAACATTAATATTTATAAAATGTCTAACTTGTGCACCTTATAGACAGTACAAACTGTTTTGTCTTTGAAACATTCCAGACTCTGTCTTTTTGACTATTATGTGTAGCTTCTTCAGATAAAATCACAACCATGGTTTTAAACACAGAACCAGAGAATTCAAAAATGTGAAAGGCCTTTCTAATTGACTGACTTTTTCTCACTGAAAATTCAAGTTACAGTCCTTGGAAAAGAAGAATCAGATATAAAAATGATGCTGTTCTTGGTATTTATACAAAGGTTTATTACATAAGGCCAGCTTTTATCATAGGTAGACATCAGAAGCAGAGCTTGGCTGTGTTTTAGCTTCACAGTACCTATAATCTCAATGTCTCTTCCACTATCAAAGTGCAAGTTAACTAAAACATCTTAATATTGCACCTGTATTTAATATATGTCAACTGCCATGTATTTAGACAAGTCCAAAAAATACCTTTCTGCTGGCATTTCTGAAAGCTCCTCCAGAAATGAATTGCCTCTGTGTAGTCCCCAAAGATTCTGGTTAATGCCGGGTGTAGCTCATTTGCATTAGCCCTGTGATTAACGTTTCCTTCCTGTTTCAGCCTCAGACATGGAATTATAATTGTGCCTCATTTGACTGAGTTGCTGGCTGTTGCACTTACGGTGAAGAGGGAGGGAAGATGACTTTCACACTGGGTTTTTTTCGTTTTGCATTCTCAGCAAAAATTTGACAGATGACTGGTCCCAAAATCTCATTTCTCACCAGAATGATATGAGCAACTAGTCCCTAAATTTTCAATGTCACAAGCAAAGCAGTAGAAATAATAAACACTGAACTCAGAAATAGTCACTTGTATTTTTTTCTGATGAGCTTTTATGTGATACAGCTGTAATAGGTCTGATTTTACTTTTACATCTGTTGAACTACACCAAACAGAGTAACTCCATATCTGCCAGTGTATGATTTATGCCTGTGTAAATATGCAGAAAAGCACCAATTCTGAGATTATGGAGAGAGAAATTGCTGCAGGCCAGCATGCAAAATCTGCCTTTCCTCCAAGGCAGATGGAGTTTTGCAAGTCTCCAGTCAATCCAACGCAGATTATTATGATCTCTCTTTGAACAGGACATGAATATCCCTTTGGAATTAAAATGAGCCACATTCGAGATGCTATGCCCCATGGCTCGAAGCACTGTGCCTGCCCCAGGCAGCTTCAGGGGTCCTTCCTGACAGAGCAGCTGCCCCAGGAGCTGCAGTGCCAGTTTGTGCTGAAGCCAAGCCGACTCTCTGTGTGCCAGCAGCTGAACGGTAAGTTGCCCAGCTTCCCCTCAGCATCATTCACCCAGAGCCCCGCTACCTCCCTGGCTCTGCCATCAAAAGCAAACGCACCAGGATGGGCGGGGGGGTGGTGTGGTGTGGGAGGGGTGGGGAGGGGTGGGCTGGAAAGGGTAAAGAAGCACGCAGATGTACCTTCCAGCTGCACGGGGGATTTTGCACTGTAGCTCTCCCTGATTTGATTGCTCTGTTGTATATGTGTCATCTTTGTAAGTTACGTTTTGACAAGCTGCCTGTCAAATGGTTGTTCTAAAACCAGCAAAAGAACGACAAGATCTCACCCCTGCAATTTTTTGTAAGTCTATTAGATGAGCTGCTCTGCAGCCCTTGCTGTGCTCTGTAGCAAGGCAGTGTGCTTTTATGGTTCAGTAGTCAAGGCTTGACTTCAACACAGAATTCTCATGAAATGTTTGGCAGCATCCTGTATCTCAACATGGTACTTAGGACTACACACCTGCCTCACTGGGACCCTCACGTGGCAAATTCTAGGCGTGTACTTCAGTACCTAGATGAAGTGAACAAATACAACTTTATTTTTATCCTGAGTAAAATGAAGACAGTAGTATTTTCTCCTGCCTTTGGCCTTGAAGCTGCAAAAATATGAGCACCTGCTCTGTGTTTTACACTCTGCTGTCAATGACTGCTCACTGCCCATGACTAAAGCAAACAAGGAGATCATTACAGGATTGGGGCATTAGACTAAAAAGTCTGTAGGGCAAGGATGCATCCCATGGTGTGTTTTTATTGTGCCTAACACACTGGCATACTCAGCTCAGCTAGGAACTCTTCCCTACTTCACCATTATTGACTGTATAATTATAAAAATAACATATACACTGTTATCCTGTGCACTCCCCAATAGCTAAGTTCTCCTACAATATATTAATAGAATCCATTTTTAATGTTTTTAGAAATTAAATATAGTGAGGCTATACCAGTGTCTATTACAAATTATTCCGGAAATTGATTGCATTTCATATAAATTAATTTCCTTTACACATGCCTTCCTCCCCCCTCTCCCCCCCCCCCCCCAGTAATTTGTATCATATATTACTTCATGGCATATTTTAACAATGAGGCAATCTAGCAAAGGGGTGTAATTAGGTTTACAGGCCCTGCTTGGCAGCTGACGTTGACTGGCAAGAGAAAATAGAAATGCAAATCAGGCCTGTAAAGTTCTAATGGTGATGTGTGTCAGCGGTGCTGTGCGAGCCGCAGGAGGGGAGGCGAGGCTGGCTTTGGGGCAGCAGAAGCCTGGGGCAGCCTGCAATTCATGCACAGGGACTGCACTAAGTGGGAGAAAGAGGCTTTTAGTTCATTCACCTTCCCTACTTCCATCAGACAAAACCTGTTAAAGTGATGTATAGGTCTGGCTGCTTGCAAACCGAATTATCTTGCATACAGCACTGTTCACTGTGCTCTTCCTAACTCCTTCTCACTTATTTCGGTTTTGGAAAATGGTGAGAGGTACCTGTGTGCAAGCCAAGGCTATAATCTGCCTTTGGGCTCATCTTCAGCAGGCCAAAATCTGTGTTGTTGTTAGGTAACCACTAGGCACATCACCACATACCCATCAAATTTACAGGGAGTGTCATCTCTAACCCCACATTTCACTGCCACACACGCTGTGCTGTCCTCCCTCCCATCACTTCCCTGCACCCATACTGCTGTGCTGGAGACACTGTCCCTTCTGGAGGCAGCAAGGGGTAGCTGCCCAGCTGAGCCAGCGTGCACCATGGTTAGGCAGCGTTGTAGGTGTTGACAGACAGGCATGACTGACAACTGGCTGTCATGTCAAATAAGTAGCTGTGTGGACACCAACTGTAGTGGTGTAGTTGCATCAGCTGTCCTGGCAGGATGGTTAAAAAAAAGTGCAGAAGAATTTAGTGTGTGGAAGAACTGGAGTGTTTCTGTTGCCTCGCCTGCAGCCTTTCAGCACGTAACAAGAATGGTCACCCACCAGTTAAACCTATCCATTAAGTAATGCTTATGAGCACATGTCTAAAAAGTATTGTAAATATTGATTTGCTTAAAGTTCATCTTGAAAGAACTGATTACTGTCAGTGGCTAATCTGTAACCCAAGTTATTAGTTAATCATCTGTTAAAAGAGAAAGCAAAATTTCAACAAGTTGGTCTCAATACTGGAAGGAGGTCTTTGGAAACTGTTTGACAGTTAGGGGGTTGATCAAAAAGGATGCTATACTGTTAAATAGATCTAAGCTTTTATTTAGAAATTTCTGATTAGTTTGCAAGAAGAGGAAATGCCACTTGCGTGGCTGGGACACTACCTATGAATAGAAATTCCCTGCATGTAAAATATGAGTGGAACAGACAGTTGCTGTGAGCTCTGAGCAAGATCTGCAACCAGAGAGGTATTGCTTTTATTCTGATTCTGGCCTAGAAAAATCCACCAGAGCAAGGCCCTGATGTTTTTGTATGGAAGTACTTTTGCAGAGCAATAATTGGCATCTGTCTTGGCTGAGAGGAGCTGGACTTCTCCTAGTGTTGTAACTTTTTAGAGGTTCAAGAAAAGCAAGTGTACATCCTTCCCTTCTCATCTGCTCTTTATCTTAAGACTTCTCAACCCCCTTAGAAAAGGGGATATGAAAAGGATGAGTTTTCCTGTTGTTTGGTGAATGTTGGTTTTCTAAGTGTTGTGGAATTTCACTGCTGTACATCAGTTCTTGGTTTCTGCTCTGCTGTGTTGAAGAACGCTGATTAAGATTCCCCTCCTGGCCCAGGGGAGAGCTGCAGTTACCCCTTGTTCACATTGTCAGTTTGAGCCATAGCTTTTAAGAGTGGAGCCAACAGTGAGAGACTAAGAAAAGTTCCTAATTTTAAGACTTTTTTTTTTTTTCACCTCTGCTATTCCTTGTTCTCCAGAATAGTTTCTCTTCTTAATTTTTACTTCCACTGAGATCTACAGGGTTGCCAGAAAAAAAGGTATGTATTTGCTGTTGTGTGAGTAGAACTCCAAGTGAAACAAACAACAATCGTGCTAATATCCAGCTCATCTGAAAGAAAAAAATGTCATTTGGAAAGTTATAGGTTAGTTATGTTTTCCCAAAACATCATGGGTCAAGTAAAGCCTTGGACACTGCCAAGCTTGTATTTCATGAAGCTTTAAACTGCTTAAAATGTATATCCTCCTTATTATTTTTTATGAAAAGAATTTTTCATCAGGCTTTCGCCTTCATATGTTCAAATTTTGAGTTAAACTGTAACTTTTCATTCTGTAAACCTCTAATGAAAAGACTTCCACCCATTCCCAAAGGGAGCATGATCCCCTAGAATAGAATGACGTATAACAAAAATCACTATTTGGGCTAAAAAACAAGTGTAGTGAAGTACAGGAGACAAAAATCTGATATTATACCACAGTCCTTACTTCTGCAAGCCTTGCTTCTACCCTCTGCCCTCCACAACAGCAGAAAGCAAAATGACCAGGTAGAAGAACCAGCTAATAGAAAGGTGCATATGGTAGGCGAGCAACTAAATCAAAGCTGGCTGGCTTTAAAAACATCTAGGAAAAATAGATCAGATTAAGTTTTTTCCCAGTTAGCACTTTCATCATAAACAGTCTCAACCCACCCTTAGCAGTAGCCCATGGTGTTAAGAAGGCTGATGTTGATAAAGGTCATACGAAAAATCCTCTTTTTGTTTCTGAATACCAGTATTTCCTTCTCTATACACTGCAAATAAGAGCTTCAGTTAGTGGTGCTCTTTAGATACCTCATGAAATACATTAAAATAAATGAAGACAAATGCAGCCTGTCAGTGTGTTGACAGCATGCTGAAATGCCATCTGGAAGGCATTGTTTAAAGGGCAGGTACTGTCACTGGGCCATGGTCAGCAAATGTTTGGCGCGAGGACACTAACAATATGCTTGCTTTGTGGAGAAGAGAGCAAGGATGTCGACTTTTCCTGGTCTAAAAATGTCTCACCCCCTTAGTTGATTCTCTGGTGTTACTTGTGGAGAGCACGGATGCTCTCGTATGTTTCCAGAGGAACTAGGATGTCTTTGGACTGCAACCCAACGTGAGGGCAGTGGTGTTTATGTGGGTTTTTTTCCAAAGAAGGTCTGTGGTTTTGCACCTGTGGGTGGGAAATGAGTTATTTAGCGCAGTCCAACTCCGTGTGAAGTCAGCGGGCTGAGGTTTGCCATCCCACACTTAGCGGTAAGTGCTGATGCTGTGGTCCAGCAGTGCAGTGCAGAGCCTAGTGATCCTCTTAAGAGCGTGGGTGAGGCAGCACATTCTCCACACACACACACACAGGTGTGTGCATGGTGGATTAGGCTGAGCCGAATGCCAAGGAGTTGGTTGAGTTCATGACATTTTTTCCTTTGAAACCATAGCAACCTCTGCAAAACAAATACTGGAATTAGGATTGAAATGCATTTATTCTAATAAACACCTTTCTCTTTTCCCAGACTTGAGCCAAAAGTCATTTAAAAGGAAAAGATCTATCATAAATTGGGCTTTTTGGCGTGGCCCAGGCACTCACTTGGACAATGCACCCCTCTCCTCAACATCTGCTGCTCCTGGGAAGCTCTTTGGCCTCTTGCTAACAACCATCTGTGAGGACGACAACTTGCCCAAACCCCTCTTGGTGAGTCCCAGGCTCAGGACTGGCTCTTAGAAGTGGTGGAATTTCTTTGTGTAGTGAATGAGAACATCGGGACACTTTGTAAATGGGATATTGAAATTACCCAAGCAAAGAAACCAGAAGGAAACCTCATCTGTGGTTCTCAGCAAGAGCACTGGTTTTTAACATATGCTGTGGTCAGGCCTGGTTAATAACAAACAGCTTGAGAAATGTATGTGATCGGTCTGCTGCTCTGGGCTATTTCTTCTTTATAGCCCACTCTATAAGGCTGGTTCCGTAATCCTCACTTACACAGTGTAAATAAATGCCACATTCACGCATACTTTTTAAACCACTCCCAAGATCTCTCTAAAATCCCCAGCTCCATAAATGTGGCATCTGCTGTCCCATATAGACAGCCCACTTGTTCATACAAATGCTACCTGCCCTTAAGTAGACAGTTCCAGAGCCTTTATTTAAGTCATCCATGAGCAGGCAAGTGCTCTGGGTCCTCGTTTTTGATCTGACAGCACCACTGCAAAAATAGGTGGGAAGGTGGAGGCTGCAGGAGCATCTGTCTCATCCTGTCTCAAGGCACTAGTGCTGTGGGTGCTCTCAAAACCAGTCCGGGAACATGAAAAAGGTTGCCCTAGAACCCATTCCTAGGCATAATAGAGGCAGATGTGTGGCATTTTGGTCAGGACTGAGAGCTGCTCTGAGAGCTGCACAGGAATTGAAACATTTACAGAGTGGGAGCAAGCCCTGCAGGATCAGGCCCCTCATCCTAACAGCCTGACTTTTGGCTGAAACAACTTGCCAGAACCGCACTGAAATCAGTGGGGTTACACCAGTTTACAGGAAGAGATGGTTTGTCTCCTAAGCTTATGCTTCATGTGCTGCTTTATCACTGCCTGAATAGTGAATCATGCCAGGACTTTTCAGGTCTTTTAATAGTGTGGGTGTGTTACTCTGCTTTGAGGGAGAAGTGTGCATTTTTATCATCCAGGTTATTTAAATAAGCCCTCCAGAGATGGACTCTGTAAGAACCTGGTCCCTTATTGTCTCTGAGAGAAGAGCCAATGCTACGTTTCAGAAATTTCACAAAAATATAAATATTAGTAAATTTTTGTCTGAAAAAATCCCAAAGTTACTAAGCATAGGATCACAGCTTAGTAGACTTTGTGCTTTGAATCTTAAACATTGTGTTTATGCCACAAAACACAATTTACTTTTGAATTCCTGCAGCATCTCTGGAGAATGGAATACTGAATCTGAGGGACTGTGTGGGATTTACCTGCAAAAGAAGGAAAATATCAGGGATGAATGCTGAAGGCATGTTTGATATCTCTGCTTCGGAGCTTCAGACTTGCTTTCACGGCTGAAGGGCTCTCTTAGCCATTGCCACACTGAGCTGTCTTACACCATTACCTCCATTTATGTAATTTTATCTGGGTTTACTACTTTAAGAAGGGCTTCCCAGTTATATCTTGTGGGTTTTTTATTCAAAATATGTTTTCAAAGCATTTGTTCATGCACTAAAATCCTATGCTGTGGTACTCTGCCTGTGTTGACAGAAGAGCTCTAAATCCCTGCAGAGAAAATGGAAATGCTGACATGAGTCCTGCTGCCATGAAGGTGCTCCTCCAAAGTGTCTGCACTTACATGAATGCTTAGCTTTCAACTTCTGCAAGAATGAGAAAGAAACATTAAAGAAGAAAAGTAAAAATAAGTTTCCACTAGACTGATGTGTACTGCTGTGTGTCAGGAAGACCTACCTTGCAGCCCAGACTAGGAAAGTCACCAAACCCCACTGCTTAGCCATAACTGTTACAGTAACTGGGTGTAATGATGACAGACTCTCCCCCAGTGCCCCTTTTCTTGCCATCTCTTTTGATAACTATGTCCTCAGACTACTGTGTGCACGCACATAATCCCAGAGACTGTCTGCATGTGTTTCCCCCTTGGAAGAGACAAACATGACAAATTCCACATTGCTTGCATCAGGCCTGGGGAGAGGTGACCAGCATGTCTAAGAGATGACCCACAGGAGACAGCAGAGACTTAAGCAGCTGGAAAATATCATGTACATGTTACCTCAGGAGAGGTCTCTGATTTCAGCATTTCCTTTTTGCTCATTTTCCTCTCTTATTTAGCAGAAGAAATCAGGCCTGTTATTTTAAAAGCTAGGCAGGAATCTGCTTGTTTTCTCTTTCCTTTTAAATGTCTTGTGTAATGAGCAGCCTAGCTATTTACTCCTTTTCAGCCTCATTGGTTTCAGAAGAGCTGCAAGCCAAGCTTTAGCCCCCTCTGGGTGACCTCCCAAGCAGGAGCACCTTGCTTCAGAAGTGGTCCTGCTAACAGTCATCATCTGTCTGCAGAATACAATACCACTCACAAGAAGCAAAGGGGTTAAAAATCTGACTCTGATCTGCTGTAGAAGTGCAGATAGATATTAACAAACAAAGCACTTGCGAGCTTAGATAAAATCTCATTTTTTCCAGAAATCAGGCTTGGAACAGAATTCTTCATCTCTGGTTGGTGATAACATTGAAAACACTGATGGTCAGTGAGGGTCTCATCTCTTCCTGCTAAGTGGTGTCTGGCTGAGGCCACTGTCAGATGCAGAGCTTTGGATTAGATAGACCACTTTCCTTTGCCCATACCACAGTGGCTATGTATTTAAATGACTTGGCTAAAACATGCACAGATCCTGGAAGATCATGCAGGAAGTTAGTGCTCAGCAGTGGCAGTATTTCTGAGGGGATGTTTTCCAAAATCAGTGACCCAGACCACAGCTTTGCTGTGCAGTTTGGCGTGGCTTGGAGGATGAGCCTTGATTTGTGTTTGATTTGTGAGCTTTTTTAGGACTCAAAGGTTTTCATCTGCAGCAAAAGTGGCAAGACTACATTTTAATGGTGCTAGGCAATAAAATATATTTCTGAGAAAGTCCCTTTGCCTTTTAATTTTCTTTAGGACATGCTTTCCCTCCTTTACCAAGAGGGCCCTTCCACCGAGGGCATTTTCAGACGCTCTGGGAGTGCAAAAACCTGCAAAGAGCTCAAGGAGAAGCTTGATTCAGGTGCTGAAGTGGATCTAGCCTGTGAATCCATATTTGTGACAGCATCTTTGTTTAAGGTATGTGAAGGATGTTCTGTTCCCCCCTTTTGGGTGCAAACAGCGCAGATCCTGGGCACAAACAAGTAGGGCTTCTCCCTAGGGACAGGCCCAAAGAGGACTTGGTGGGACGAGTTAAGAAGAATGGCATGGCACATTAACATTGTGAGGATCTCCAAAGGAGGCTACCACTGAATTAGGATGGGGAAGAGGACTAGCCAGCTTGTTTTGCTGCCAGCTTTCCTGAGGCCTCAGCTACAACCTGATCCTGTTACTCTCTTGATCTCTGCTTAAAGTCAATGAAATACTAGAAAGGCAGGTTTGCAGAGCTGTTTCCTTACTCGTCAGTAATACCCTACACTACAGACCCCAGCAAGTGTAAAGTGTTGCCCAGAATATTTGGATTTATTTTCCCATGCATTATCTTTTCTTGTGGACTTGTACATTAAAAACAATGTTTCCTGTGCAAAAAGTATCCCAAGTTTTCGGTAAAATTTCAGCTACAAGGAGGATCAGCATATTTCTTTTCACATTTTAGTACAGTGCATCTGTTTATGTGTAGTTTTTGCTTGAAAGAAATAGTAATCTCCATTCTCAAGCAAGCACTGATTCAGTGGAATATTTTCATTGCAGAAAGCCATTCCTCTTGCTACCATATGAAAAGTTTTCATGGGTGAGACTTAAACAATTATTTTCCTACTGGTGGATTTAGGATGTGCATTTAGGGTAGGACAACTGCACCATGCAAAGTGCTGCTGTGCGATACTCATCCCATGGTAGCAGTTTCACTGAGGAGTGATTGCTTAGCATTTGTAACAGCAAAGAGTTACCGCATAAGAGCAAACGTGTTATTCATGGGCATCATAGCTTCTCTTAACCCTCACTTGTTTGAGAAGCTAGAATTTGGGCTTCTTCCCAAGTTGCGACTGTTTGCCTGCCAGTGGTTGAGGTATTAGGAAACAGGAGCAGCAAGACTATCCATGACTAGTGTAAGTACTCCATTACCAAAGGGGGTTGATTAGGGGAAGGAAGGTAGGGCTGTCTTGGAGTGCTTATGGTCTGGAGATATTGGAGTTTGTCAGCTAAGGAGAAGAAATGGGGACTACAGATGAAGTTAAGTGATATGTAAAGACATACATTATGCACCATCAAAATAACTGGTCTCACCACAGATTTTTGAATTGAGCAATATCAGATGAAGCAGCTAAATACCTCTGTTTTGACAGGAAAGGGTGAGGAAAGGGCAGGAAAATACTCACTTTAAGCATAATGCGAAGTACTTCTTTATCAGATGATTTTCCGATGGTTTTGGTTGTTGTGTGGAACAAAATGCTTGTCAGCTTGTACTGTCTCACTGATGCATCCTCCTGGGTCTGCATATCTCATTCCTACTCCCTCCTGTGCTCCAGAACAGCAGTTCATGTGTTTTGTTCTTCTTTCCTCTTGATAAGGATTTTCTTCGTAACATCCCAGGCAGCATTTTGTCATCCCAGCTTTGTGATAAGTGGGTCTCTGTGATGGATCAAGGAAATAATGAAGAGAAGATAAAAAGCATTCAAAGGTAGCTTATATTCTCTGTATTCTTTTCCTATAAATGTATATCCCAGAATTAAGAATCCCAAATATTCAACGTACAATTACATTTTTTTTTAAATAGATGCTAAAAATACCTTTGTATATGACAGAGCATTCAAACTTACATAGATACTTAAGTGATTGACTGTATGGGACAATATCCTGACTCTTTTTTCCTGCTTTTCTGCTTTTTGTGAATACCAATAAATTAATTAAATATCATTTCATGAAAAAAAAGTATTTATGTTTTTAGAAATACGCTGTCCAAGACCTGGATTTCTGCCTGATACAAAATCCAGAATCATCCACAGGGAGCTTCGGGCTCCTGGCTGAAAGGGCAGCTGAGATCAGTTCCTCATATATTCCCCCCTCATTCATCTCAAATTTTAGTGACCGTTTTGAAGCTAAAAAGGAATTATGAATGAAATACTGGAGCATAGTGACAAGGGAAGCCTCCACCCTTGCAGGTGATATAAAACAGAAAGTGGGAAAAGTTTATGTCATGGGAAACGGCTTCGGTCACTAGCTAACCTCACATGTACTTACATACCTATATACTTTTGGCAACTAGATGGCATGGAGAGACAACTGAACTGTTTGGTTAAGTGAATACTGAATTATCAGAAAATTGAGGTGAAATACAGTTTCGTGTCATACATTGTACTTGATTCATTAGTTTGACAGAGTGTAATTTTAAGTATGTGTTAGTGTGTTTTCTGTCCTCCCGGAAAACTGATCAGAGTTGTAGCACAGAGAGGGAAAGCAGCTGAGCAAGAACACCTTTTTTGACATACTCCCTGGTTTAATCAGTGGACCATGTTACTCTGTTTCTGTATTTTCATTATCTTGACTTGTTTGTTTCTATGGAAAATGTTTTTATTTTGTCTAGTCACTAATTTGAAGAATTATACTTGTGTATGTTTTCAGGTTAATAGAGCAACTCCCCAGAGCTAATGTTGTTCTCTTACGTTACATCTTTGGAGTACTGCATGGTATAGAAATGCGATCTGAAGAGAATCAGATGAATGCATTTAATCTGGCTATCTGCATTGCACCTAGCCTGCTCTGGCCTCCTGTCTCCTCCACTCCTGATATAGAAAGTGAATTTACAAAAAAGGTAAGAGATGCTGTAATACAGTAAAAAAACAAACCACCCTTCATCCTCTTCAACCAGGATGTTGGTTACAAATGTGAAAACAGTCAGTACCTCTTCAAATCAGGACTTGTCCTCTTATTAAGGCTCTAGAAATGTTCATTAATCCATTCACATAATCTGCCTGGAAGAAGGAGAGGGAGATCATAAAGCAATACCCAGTGAATTAGCAAAGTGCTTCTCTCATCAGAAAGATCTCTGGTTGTGGTGACCTTGGAACAGGATGGATTATAAATGGAAAAGATGTATACAAGGATGTGTACTGGGACATTTTAGCTGGGCCTGGCTGTTTTCCTCAGGCCCAGGAAATCAGGAGAGGAGTTCCTGTCTGTCAGGGGGGCACATCATGGATGGGCAGTTTGCTCCTGCTCCTCGTCTGTTTGGTGAGCTTGCCCTGGCTGGTATAATAGAAGATGTGACAAAACATCTCTCTCCCATTGCTTTGTTGCAGATTTCTAGTCTGGTACAGTTCCTCACTGAGAATTGCTGCAGGATTTTTGGAGAGGAAATTACCTCCCTCTTTGGAGAAATACTGATGACATGCAAGAGAGAGAACAGCTCAGGTAATACGGATTATGTTTGGCTAGACAGCTAAACTCAGCCAGGCAAAAGATCAGTTATATTGCATGGAAGAATGCTGTTCCCTCATAATTTGGTGTTCCCAGACACTGCTGTTCTCTTTCCTTTGCCCTAAGTACTGGTGATAATCACTGATTCAGCTTATCATAGATCTGGACCATATCACAAAATGCTCTCCCAAAGAATCTCTTGATCCTATTCCAGTCATCTGAGTCACTATGTTAAAAAAGAGGGGTCGGGGAAACAAAGAAAATGGAGAAGGTTTCATCTCAAGTCTA
This sequence comes from Tyto alba, assembly GCF_018691265.1. Taxonomy (NCBI): domain Eukaryota; kingdom Metazoa; phylum Chordata; class Aves; order Strigiformes; family Tytonidae; genus Tyto; species Tyto alba. The sequence goes on along the minus strand of NW_024881282.1, from coordinate 18,765,145 downwards.
GATTTTTTGCCCCAGCCTATGTTTTCCCAGAACAGTGGGAAGTCAGTGATTGACAATGGTTATAATACAGCTGTCACACCACTGTATTAGAGTTGAAAGCATCTGTTCTTCATTATCAAGAATTTCATTGGAACATCCAGATTTTGCTACTATCGCAGAAAAGTCATGGAACTGGTAGCTGAATATGTCTGATAAAGTGGTTGACAGAGCATTCCAGAATATCATTAATGCTCTTTTTCTCTCCAGCTCTGTGATAGTATCAATTTTGACTGGAGTTTTGGGTCTCTTCCTTAAAATATTTCTAAAGCAGCATTTCTGTAAAATAAATTTTGGCACAGCTGGCCTGTGCTAAAATTGGTAATGACACTTGCTCCAGCAAGCCAGACTGACTCAGTGTGCCTGTCCCAAACTCCTCATGCTCTGCCTCCAGTGAAATCTGGCCTGTCCCCTCCCCGAGAGTGGAAGCACATGGGACCTGCTGTGCTGGGTTGTGCTGGGAATGAGAGCTCAGACCCACGACAGGTTACGGCAGCTGAACAAGCTTTCAGGCATGCATCGAGGCATGGCGACTGCCCATGCATGAACTCTCTCTGCTGCAAATGTGAGATAAATCAGCTTAGCATAGCCCAGAGCTAAAGAGATTTTAATGTAATTCACATTATCGCATATACAGAATAGAGCCCAGGTGTACACTACTCAGTGGAAATGAGCTGGCTGTTTAAACTCAGACTAGAACTTTCTTCATAGTGTTGCTCTTAAAAATATTGCATTTTCTGGAAGACCATCAAAATACAAAGTATGCCATGTTTTCTTCATTTGTCTGACAGAAGGAAAGGAAGGTTAAATGTTGCTTTCCATATCCAATAACAAAAAGAAAAATTCAATAAATTACTGATTCAATATACTGTATGTAAATTATTGTTTACAGCTGGATTTATCTATCTTATCTACTATTTAAGTTTGCCACTTAAAAAAAAAAATAAAAAAACACAACACCCCCTAACCCTTATTTGTCCCATTATCCTATGTCTATTGACTGAACTGTAACTTAGCTTTCGTTTCAGTTTTTCCATTTCAAAATCAGAGTATTTTTTTCTGAAATTATTGGCATTTCTGCTTGAAGAATCTTTAAAGGTCAAATGCTCCTGAAAGTAAAGGATACACCCAAAAAAAAAAAATAAATGCAGCTGCTTATCAGCAGGGTGCTTCAGTCACTGATGTGTTAACACTTGGTTTGTCTTCACAGATGCTGCTTCTCTCCATCTGAATGACTCTTCCTACGACAGCCTGGAAAACGAGGCAAACGATGAAGCTGACTCTTCCTCTAGTGACTGGATCAAGAACCGAGATCAGGATAACAGGAGCAGGGAGTCTGTCTTCACTCTGAGTGACGGTGATTCAGAGCAGACAGAGGTGGATGAAATCCAGAATAAAACCAAATCGAGACAGTTGACAATTTCTGTTGATGTACACCGTAAGTTTTCATCACAAGAAAACTCAGAGAATGAGTCTCTCCACTCCAGTGCACTGGGCTTCTCTTCAGCAGCTACCTCAGGTGCTCTCAAAACCTTGAGGAGACACAGGCGCTCCTCAGAGCCTGCAATTGGCCTCCTCGCCCCCAGCTTCACCCGCATTGGTGGTGGTCATGAGAAGGCGACACGAAAAGCCAGCTGTGATGTTGTCCTGTCTCACGAAGATGAAGACTATCTCCGTCAGCTTCGGTCTTTGCAGATGGAAGGGCAAAAGCTTATCAATCAGAGCTTGATTATAGGGATTAACATTGGTAGAAGTGACAACAGAAACCAAAACGTTGAAAAGAAAGACTCGTCCCATTGCCTCCTGCCTCCAACACCAGAGGGATTAAATATTTGCTCCGGATTTAGCTCTTCTAGCCTGTCTTCTCCTGGGACATCTCCATCTGTGTCATCAATGAGCTCTCTGGATAGTGCTTTCTCTCAGTTTTCAGACCAATCTGTGTTTACCCCAACTGAAACCTCCTCCCCTTTCGATAGCACTTTTCAGTCTCTAAAGAAACACGAAGACAATGCCGCTGAAGCGGCTGATGACTATTTGGTTACACCCACCAAGGTGCCACCATCTCCACAACCCACCGACGCTTTGGCTGAGGAGGGCTCAGTGGAGCCCAACAGCAGGCCAGCGCCCCTGAAACCTACTGATGGAGTCGACGGCTATTTGATTAGGCCCGACATTCAGCCATTACCTCTGAAAGTTACAGGAAGAGACAGACTTCATGATCCAAGATCAAAGAGGAGGTCTAGAAGAGCATTACAGCAATCCAAAGTTTGAAGAGACTGACCAAAGCTTTTTTGCGAAGGAATCTTAACACTTAAAATAAACACCATAAAGAAAATGCCTTTGGTATTAATGTGTGTTCATTTTAAGTTTAATATCCAGGTTGTTCAAATTTAATTGAGCAGTCCCCAGATTCACATGTTTTCTTTTTTTTAGGAAACTGTCTGAGTAATGTTCCCACATAAAGCTTTGCAAAAAACATTGTAAGAATAATAAAAATTGCTAAAAAGCAAGCAAGCGGAAATCTCCTGAAAATCTGGAAAGGTTCCAGGAGGTAACGAAGAGCAGCACCCTGTTCTCTGAGCCTGCCAGGGCAGCGGGGTGCCTGCTGAGCCTCTCCCCTTGACCACTCGTGTGTTGAGCCTTGCGGATGTGAGTCCCAGTCCTTTGTGGTTTTGATGTAGCGTGCAAAGTCAGCATAGATTCCATAACTGTGGTACTATACTACTGTTCTAAAACCGATAGGTATTACCTTCATTGTCCTCCAAGGGATAAGTGTATTGTTTTCTGTATGTTTATACGGTATGTTCAATAGGTGTAGTTATTTCTTCCACACTGCAAAAGAAAGAAAAAAATAAGCTCAAAAATATGAAAAGAGAAACGCTGAAGCTTGTAACTAACACCTTGCAACTCTGTGTGTTTCATTTATTGTGCTTAGTTGGCTGTTCTGTTCGTGTTTAAGTTGTGAATAGTTTCTTAACATTGCTGTAAATGGCATTATGTATTATTGCAAGCAGAACACATGTAATTTTATTATGCAGCATCTAAAACATCGTATAATATATTAAAAGTAATGCATTATCTAAATGCTTTGAGTTTGTATAATATATCCTGATAAATTTTGCTATTATATATGTTCTGAAAAAAATGTGTATTTTTGTACTTGCAAAAAACTGCTGCTAATTTTACGAGTTCTGTTTTGTTGTTACAGCACTGGTATTGATGTGTACGCATTCAATGCTATATATTAAATATTATTTGTTATGTCATAAATTCAATTTATACTTTGTGTAATTTTTTTTTAGGTGTTACTTCTGCAGGCTATGGCTGAAGCAAAAGTCACAGTGATGCCACTGCAAATTTTGCGTGAGGAAGGACTGCAGCATTTTTCTTATGCTTTAGGTGGCATCGTTCATACTGTATGTCATCATCCTGTTGTATTTGGTAAATTTTAATAATGTTCAAACACGAATTCGTACCCTTTTGTTCTTCATCTAGAGAGATGAGGGTGTTTTCAGCTAATGGGATGCAGTTAACAGTATGGAGGCGCAGAGACATCTTTTTGGGTAATAGATATTAGGGTTGGGAGCAAGGAAGGGAGGGGACCAAGATACTAGATGAGACCAAGATATATTCTTTAGTATTAGTAGGGTTATAGAGAAAGCAAGAAGGAAACTAAACACATTTGGGCGTGAGTGCATGCATACATTGCTTCTGAAATTACATTTTCAAAAGCCCTTCACCACTGCAGGTAATACTGGCCAGTAGTGGAGTTTCAGATCCTCCTCTGCTTAACTGCTCTCATAAAGGTGTGTAAAGGTGCTAAGTCACTACGCGTTTCTGAGAAAGGCAAACACTGTTTAGTGCACTAAGCCATTTCCAAGTGTTATCAGCATAAAAGATTTTCAGCTCTGTATCAGACAGAATGGATACTCTCCAGCAGATTTGGAGAGGGGAGGGCTGGCTGGCTGTTAACAAAGTTAGAAATATTCTTACTTGAAAATATAGAATCAGAGGGTTATTATTTTGGGCTCTAATCTTGCAAATGTTGTTGTATCTGTAAGCAGATCTGCATTTGTGGAGACCCACATAATGTGATAAACCGTCATGCACTTAGAACTAGACCAGCATGTATAATTGTGTGGAGGCTCAAAGACTTGACTGCAATTTGTTCTTTTTCATCTTTCTCATATTCGGCTATTTTAATAAAAACGGTAATATGCAGAACCAATCCGTAAGTCACCTTCCAAAGGTTAAATTCTTCATATGTATTTTGAAACCTGTCATCTAATAGCCCTACATATGCACCTCCTTTAAAACAAAACAAAACAAAAGATGCTATTTTGAAATAAAACAGCTACTCTGCATTTCTTTTCGAAGCGGTAAAAAGCATATTGCCATTCTGCCAAGATTACATCAAGCAGCAAACGCTGATTCATTGCAACAATAATAAAGCTTTAGAAAAACCTCTAGTCTCTGCAATATAAATGTTCCGTCCTACAAATGATACCTTCCAGCAAGTCATTTATCTCTGCGAGTCTGAAGTAAAAGTATATCCAAGAGTGCTTCGAAGTGAAACAAATTATGTGTCTGCTTTTGAGCTGTAGCTAATACTAGAGTGCTTTCAGCTTTAAACATATGGTGAACAAGCTGGATGTAGACCAAGTACAATTTAAAATGCACTGCTGTCTTACAAGACATACACCTCGCTGCTGCACAAGGCATGTTCTGTGACAATCACAAAAAAGCGCTAATGTAGAAGATCACTGTCTGCAACTCCTCACTGAAGGAATTAAATGCCATTAAGATCCAAAATGGATTATACTGAACCTTTTCAGAATGTCAGATGTGACTCTGAAGACTGCAGTAAGCAGCAGCTTTAGGTATGTTATTGTTGGGAAGCCAACATTTAATGTACAGGGGTCCCTGCTGCTCTCTTCGCCTGGGCACCCCAGCAGGCTCGGATCTCAGGTCCAGGGAATATTAAAAAGAAACTTTTGTTCCTTTTTTTTATGGCTCTTCTGTTGGCCTGTGAGAAGGTTCTGGGGTAAGGGTGGCCCTGAGGGCTGAGCCCCGGCTTCTGCCCTGGCTCCAGCTGGGTGCCCCCAAACACTGGGGTCCCTGGCAAGGTCATTGGGGCAGAGAAGAGAGTGCACAGAAAGCTTGCTACCCTGGACTTCAGGAGAGCAGACTTTGGCTTCTTCAGGGATCTGCTTGGTAGAGTAGCATGGGATAAAGCCTTGGAGGAAAGAAGGGCCCAAGAAAGCTGGTTAATATTCAGGGATCACCTCCTCCAAGCTCAGGAGCAATGCACCCCAACAAAGAGGACGTCAGGTAAAGACACCAGGAGGCCTGCATGGATGAACAAGGAGCTCCTGGACAAGCTCAAACACAAAAAGGAAGCCAACAGTGGGTGGAAGCAAGGACAGGTAGTCTGAGGGGAATACACAGAAATTGTCCAAGCAGCCAGGGATCAGGTTAGGAAAGCTAAAGCCCTGATAGAATTAAATCTGGCCAAGGACTTCAAGGCCAACAAGAAAAGCTTCTATAGGTACATTGGTGATGAAAGGAAGACTAGGGAGAATGTGGGCCCTCTCTGGAAGGAAACAAGAGACCTGGTTACCCGTGACGTGGAGAAGATTGAGGTACTCGATATTTTTGCCTCAGTCTTCACTACCAAGTGCTCCAGCCACACAACTCAGGTCACAGAAGTCAAAATGAGGGACTGGGAAAATAAAGAACCACCCATTATCAGAGATCAGGTTTGAGACCATCTAAGGAACCTGAAGGTGCACAAGTCCATGGGACCTGATGAGATGCATCTGTGAATCCTGAGGGAACTGGTGGATGAAGGGGCTGAGCCACTATCCATCATATTTGAGAAGTCATGGCAGTCTGGTGAAGTTCCTGCTGAACTGGAAAATGGGAAATATAACCCCAAAGGGAAAAAAAGAAGACCCAGGGAACTACAGGCCAGAGAGTCTCACCTCTGTGCCCAGCAAGATCATGGAGCAGATTCTCCTGGAAAAAAATGATAGGGCACATTGAAAACAAGAAGACGATCGATGACAACCAACATGGCTTCAGTGAGGGCAAATCATGCCTGACAAATTTGGTGGTCTTCTACAAGAGGGTTACAGCATTGGTGAAGAAGGGAAGAGCAACTGATATAATTTACCTGGACATGTGCAAAGCATTTGACACTGTCCTGCACGACATCCTTGTCTCTAAATTGGAGAGACATGGATTTGACAGATGGACCACTTGGTGGATAAGGAATTGGCTGGATGGTCACACTCAAAGAGTTGCAGTCAATGGATCGATGTCCAAGTGGAGACCAGTGACAAGTGTCATTCCTCAGGGGTTGGTATTGGGACCAGTGCTGTTTAACATCTTTCTCAGTGACGTGGACAGTGGGATTGGGTGCACTCTCAGCAAGTTTGCCAATGACACCAAGCTGTGTGGTGCGGTCAACACACTAGAGGGAAGGGATGCCATCCAGAGGGACCTGGACAGGCTTGAGAGGTGGACCTGTGCAAACCTCGTGAAGTTCAACAAGGCCAAGTGCAAGGTCCTGCTACATGGATTGAGGCAATCCCATGCACAAATACAGGCTGGGCAATGAGTGGATTGAGAGCAGCCCTCAGGAAAAGGACTTGGGGGTATTAGTGGATGGAAAACTGAATAAACAGTGTACGCTTGCAGCCCAGAAAGCCAATTATATCCTGGGCTGCATCAAAAGAAGCATGATCAGTAGGTTGAGGGAGGTGATTCTCCTCCTCTGCTCTGGTGAGACCCCACCTGGAGTATTGCCTCCAGCTCTGGGGCCCCCAGCATGAGAAGGACATGAAGCTGTTCAAGTGGGTGCAGAGGAGGCCACAAAGATGGTCAGAGGGCTGGAGCACCTCTCCTATGAGGACAGGCTGAGGGGGTTGGGGTTGTTCAGTTTAGAGAGGAGAAAGCTCTGGAAAGACCTTATAGCAGCCTTCCAGTACTTAAAGGAGGCTTACAAGAAAGATGGGGAGGGATGTTTTAACAGAGAGTATAGTGACAGGATGAGGGGTAATGGTTTTAAACTGAAAGAGGGTAGATTTAGATTAGATATAAGGAAGAAATTGTTTACTGTGAGGGTGATGAGGCACTGGCACAGGTTGCCCAGAGAAGTGGTGGCTGGAAGGGTTCAAAGCCAGGTTGGATGGGGCTTTGAGCAACCTGCTCTAGTGGAAGGTGTCCCTGCCCATGGCAGGGGGGTTGGAACTAGATGATCTTTAAGGTCCCCTCCAACCCAAACCATTCTATGATTCTGTGAAAAATAATAGAATAAAAAGATGACTGACTGACTTAGGGAAGAAACAGTAGCAATGACACCTCATTCACTGCTGTTAAGCACACAAAATGAAGCAAACTGACAAATGACCTTTCTCACTTAGCGTTTCTGTTCCACAGGGGTTCATAATGTCATCACTAATAAGCATCCTGCCTCTGTTTCACAAGTACTAACCATCATTCCTCTCAGGTAATTTCAGAAATTAATATAATGTAAATCTAGAGCAATTTGTTCTCAACCTGTATTGAAAGTTTTTGCCTTTTTTTTGTTAGCCCTGTTAAAAGGCTTATGTGCCTGAAATTTCATTGTTTGAGTTTTTTGGGGAGGGGTTTGTGGGATTTTTCACTTTTCTTCATTAGTCTCATAAACGCTCTTGCTTCATCCCTGCAAGTTTTATCTCTCTAGCACAGCCCAGTTCAGGAAGCAGGAAGATGTGTCCCATCTATTCTCTGCTTAAACTAGTTTGTGGAGTTCAAGCAAAATAGTCCTGGGGCTGAAGCATGACCTTTAAACTGAAGGTGTCCCTCTATCTATGTCTCCAAATCACCAGATTTCTGTAAATACCTGCTGGTCCAGCCCTTCTCTTGTTTTGGGGACATATGTGGCTCCAGGACTTGGTGATCAACAGCTCATTTGCCACTCCACTCCTGATCTGCTGTATGACATTTGGCACACTTATTTGCTTCCTCCATTCCCTGTTTCACACCACTAGTCTTTTCTCTAAATATCCTAGTCTGCCGGGACAGGCTGGGGGTTGCTGATGTTTGCACAGAGCCCAGCACGGGATGGGGTGCTGCATGTGTGGGACTTGAACAATGGTGCTGCTGCAAAAGGGTGAAACCCACTGACAGCCCTGAGTTTATTATGACTATGGTGACCTCCGTGTTAGATGGGGAACTTGTTAACCAGATTGCTTGGTAGCATGGAGTTGTTATCAAATTCTCTATCATGTTCACATCCCCCTCCCATGCCTGTGCCTGGAGCAAGCAGGGAGCAGAAGTTCCTGCTTGAGGGTTTTTCTTCCCATCCCAAACATAACTATTCACGGATGCATAGCCAGATGTGGGAGATCGGGAGGTGGCCAGTGCTTCTGTGCACCACACACACACGTGCACTCACACATACTTGCACGTGGTGAGGCTTCCATGACCCATGCAAAGAAACTTGCTTCACAAGTCTTGCAGGCTGACCTGTGCATTTACGGAACAGCCAAGACAACCTCAACAAGTTGGACCTATCAAACTCCTCTCATTTTCATCTGTAGAAACACAGAGGTGTAGGATAATTCAGGCTGGAAGGGGCCTCGGGAGGTTTCTGGTCCAACCTCCTGATTTGCATTTTCATATCCATGTAGGTCATGTCTGGAGCAGAAATAAAAATACCCCAGCAATTCACTGGTGTTCATCATGGCTGAGGAAATTTAGGAAAAGGTAGCCTACTCAGACAGCTAAATAAAATCTTCAGGAACAGGTGATGATAATTTAAAAAAAAAAAAAAAAAAAAAAAAACAACAAACAGAAAATGCCTAGGAAACCAGTAAAAGCTGTGGTCTTACCCTCAGTCTTCAGGTTATCCCAATAACTTTTTATATTAGGAGCAGAGACCATGATACATGTTTTCCCTTGGTATTTAACATCTCCCCATAACCTGGGTCCAAAATAGCTGAATATGCTTAAGGAGATAGCCTCGGTGACACCACTGGACAACCTCATACACTCTCAGAATTTTGAGGAATCATCTAGAGTAGGACCCAAGGCACTGGACACGTCGGGGGCTTTTCTCTCACCAAGGGCTGATGTCGGAAGAGGCTGAGTGAGCGTCTGCGTTGAGCCTTGTCTTTGGCATTTGTGCAAGGTCACTTCCCCTCCGAAGAGTCCTTCGCTCCTGCCATGTGTAAGAGGCGGTGGAGCATGATGTCTGCCGGCTAAGCAGAGCCCCACATAAGCATCGAGGGAAATGAGCCAGCTCTCTCATTCACAGAAGCGCTTGCATGATTTCACTGACTCTCAAGATGTCTCTGTATTGAGGCCACTGTCAAGCTAAACTAATTGACACACTAGTGTCCAAAGGGGAAGACTCTTTGGTTAAAGATGTTGAATATTTCTGTTAGGAAATATTAGAACCACACAGAGCCTAAAGGTTCTGAGCATCACTTGTGTTTCATAAATATACACAATGCACTCTGTAATAATTTTTCCTTAATACTAAGTTTGCTCTAGACCTTATTTTGTCTGGGTTTCATAATGGCTTCACTGCAAATGTCAGCAGTTCCTCGAGGACAAGTACTCTGGTAGCTGCTGCCAGCTGCATTAAGCTAAATATTTCAGAATTTAGCCATTCTGTGACCCTACATGGAGGAGGTGTTTTCAATATAGAAATTATTTCTCTGCACTTGATTCTCTTGTCACAGACTGTTTCCATCAACCTGCTACAAATCTCTCAGACGCAGCTGTAATTCTGATGGGACCACTGAAGACAAGGCTGTCCTCCTCTTTCCTTTAGACAAAGAGCTCCCGTGGTAAAGGCTGATGAAGCAAGAGTGGCCTGTGGAGGGCACCCACGGGTGGTTAAAGCCTGGGTTTAAGAGGACACCCCAGGGATGAGAGGGCAACACTGGGTGCAGGATCCCAGTCACCCCCCCTGCACCAGGGGACCCCCAACCCGCTCCCTTGGGCCGTTGGAGGAGAGCGGTCAGCTCCCGGCTCCCGGTGAACCCCACTGAGGAGCTCGTGGGGCCACCCCCCTCCCCAGGCTGGCGGGGGTGAGTGCCTGCAGGGCCGTGGGACTCACGGAGGGCTGCAGGGGAAAAGCATTTGGGGATGTGGTACAACTTCTTGTGAGGTGCTTTAGGGGGTTGTGGGAGTGTGCAGGACTTGTTATGGGATGTTTGGGGGAAGGAGCAAAGGCAGGGAAAGGGAGGGATCAAGGTGAGCTGGGGAGGAACCAGTGTGAGAAAATAGAGGGAAAAGAGGATACAAGGGGCTGGTCTGGGTAACAGCTGGCTGGTCAGTGCGCTCGTCTGACCGAGCCCTGCACTGGATCGCCACAGCCAGCCCTATGGTATTACTACAAACTCGTATGCAATGATGTAATTAATTATTTACTACTAATGCTAATTACTCTTACATTCTTTCTGTCTGGGCACACCCTCTATTCTGAGTCCATGTGAGAGACCACCAGCAACCTCCAAGTCCGAGAAGCGGGCAGCAGCACGAGTGTCAAGTGCCGGCAACTGGAGCGGGACCACAGACCTCAGAGGCTGGAGGGTGCTGGTGCCAACACCTGGGGGACCTGGGGCCTGAGGCCAAGCTCTGAGGCAGACTGGGTAGTTAACCAGCTACCGGAGAGACCCATTTTCCATGAGTGGGTACATATTTCACTAGTGGATGTTAAGCCTGACCAGCCAGAGAGGAACTGGTACCCGCGCTGTTCACATATGTGCAAGCATTATGTGTGTGCAACTGCCTTACAACGTAGTCAGCAAACAGTTTTGAACAAGAAGGTTTTTTTTTTTTTTTAAATATCAAGTGCCCCATGGACAGCTTGTCGAAAAGATGCACAAAATGTGTAGTATAAAATGTTTTGAAAGGACTTATAGTGGGAGAGAGATGATCCCCCCAGATCCAGCTGGAGCCACCAAGGGGTCAGTCATCATTTGCTACAAAAAGCAGCTCATGTGGACCCCTGACCTCACAGGAGGCAATAGCAGCTTTGTTAAAGCAAGCAGCATTACTTGAAATGTTTTACCTGAACAAACTGTTTTTATCTGAAACACCACTGAAAGCTCCCGTAGCAGAGCTGTGGGGCTGACTTGGTAGGGGTGGTAGCAAGGAGGCAGGGCTGTGCTCAGGAGCTTTATTGGTACATCTGCTTGGGAAAGGGACATCTGACACCATGTACACAAGTACCTTCGACTCAAGGAACCTGAGGTGACCAGGTAGCCAAGGAAATTCATGTCCCAAAGTCACCTTTTCAAGCAAGACTTGATCTCCACTGATAGTTGGCATTGAAAGATGCTCTTCATTGCTCACGCCTATCTCAATACTTACACAGCATACCTATGCCTCTACTAAATATCCAAATACTTGCAGAAGTATGCAGCATCGAAATGGCATTTTATTTTTCATGGAGAAATAGCATGAGGAGTCTGGATCAGCAGAGTGCCTGAGTTTGGGCTTAGCTTAAATGTGTAAATAGTCCCAGAGAAGTCCAATAACATTGCTTATGTGCTTAAATTCCTTACTGGACTGGAGCCCATATGCCTATTTTCTAAATAAATTAGAAACCAAATGTTCCCACATTGATGGAAAAATTGATCCCTATTAAGTTTCCAATTACAGTTCTAATTTCTATTACAGAGATCTATCATTTTATAAAGCAGAAACTTTGAAAATGTTCTTTCATTGTATAAAAACTTAGAAAAAGTATTCAGTACTTATACATCCAATCTATATTTAAAAAAGGAAAAAAAAAAAAAAAAAAAAGAAAGGAGAATTTTCCCAATAAAATGTTTGCCAAAACCAAAGTCTGAATTTTTTGCATTTTTTTTACCTTGGGATATGAGTTTACAGTACACTTGTCTGTGGTGTGTAAATTCAACAGCATAGTAATTGGTTTATTACATAGAAACTGGAGGCTCTGACTTTGCCAAGAATTTTTACTATGTAAATTCTTCACTTTTCTCACCTTCAAAAAGGCCATAAAATCCATAACCCTTCAAATGGGTCTCTGTGAACAAAATCCCCACCCTGCCTCGCAGTCAGGAGACCCACACGATGCAGGTACAGAGCAGGTCCCATTGTAAAATGGGCTGTTAGTCCAGGCCCATCACTCCAAGGTATTTATAGCCTTAATACAGTCCCCACACTTAGCTTTCTGTAAGGAATGCATAGGCTCTCATCTCATAAGGGATGGATGTTCTCAAATCTGAGAAACCTATTTATTTTATTGGGGTTTATTGCAATGAGGGGGAGAAGGTGGGATAAGCTTCATCAAGGGCAAGTCTTGCCTGACCAACCTAGTGGCCTTCTATGCTGGTGTGCTTACGTCAATGGACAAGGGAAGAGCTATGGGTGTTGTTTAGCTGGACTTCTGTAAGGCCTCTGGCACAGTCCCCCACAACATCCTTCTCTCTAAATTGGAGACATATGGATTTGAGAGACGGACTATTTAGTGGATGAAGAATTGGTTGGATGGTCACATCCAGAGGGTAGTGGTCAATTGCTCAATGTCCAGATGGAGATCAGTGACAAGTGGTGCCCCTCAGGGGTCTTTACTGGCACCAGTAATGTTTAATTTCATCATCAGTGGCGTAGACAGTGGGATCAAGTGCAGCCTCAGCAAGTTGCAGATGACACCAAGCTGCGTGGTGCAGTTGGCACGCCTGAGGGAAGGGATGCCATCCAGAGGGACCTGCACAAGCCCAAGAAGTGGGCCCATGCAAACATCATGAGATTCAACAAGGCCAAGTGCAGGGTCCTGCATCTGGGTCGGGGCAACCCCCTGCATCAATACAGGCTGGGGGATGAAGGGATTGAGAGCAGACCTGCGGAGAGGGGCTTGGGGGTACTGGTGGATGAAAAGCTCGACGTGAGCCATCAATGTGCGCTCACAGCCCAGAAAACCAACTGTATCCTGGGCTGCATCAAGAGAAGTGTGGCCAGCAGGTCTAGGGAGGTAATTCCCCCCCTCTGCTCTGGTAAGACCCCTCCTGCAGTTCTGTGTTCAGCTCTGGGGCCCCCAGTATAAAAAGAACATGGACCTGCTCAAGATGGGGGCTGGAGCACCTCCCTTATGAGGCCAGGCTGAAAGAGTTGGGGTTGTTCAGCCTAGAGAAGAGAAGGCTCCGGGGAGACCTTAGAGCTGCCTTCCAGTGCCTAAAGAGGGCTTGTAAGAAAGATGGGGACAAATTTTTGGCAGGGCCTGTTGCGATAGGACAAGGCATTATGGTTTTAAACTAGAAGAGGGTAGATTTAGACCCAAGCCAAGGTGTCTGAATGCTTTTCTGACTTGGCGCTTGGAGGACATTTGGGCAAACACCCAACAAACCCAGTATAACACATCAGGTTTGAGGCAGAGGCTGGATTACTTTGATTTATTTTTCTCTCAGCAAACATGATTACAAATAGGTCAGTCCAACTGTTATGGATTCAGTCTGTTCCCTTGCTGATGTTTGATTTCAGTTTTCTTTTATGTGGGAGTTATTGATTACAAGGAACTGACAAAAAAATGCACGAAAGATTACTCTTTCTGTCAGCTTAGCTATTTCCAAAGAAAAAAAAAGTTGCATAGAATAATATTTTTAAACAGGAAAACAAGCCCTTTTACAAAGGTGACCTTATTCTTTAAAAGAAATAAACAGACAAAACAACAAAAAACAGCAAGAAAAAGTTTTGTGTTAAAAGCTTGGAAATTCATGATTTTCGATCATGCATTTGCTTCCCATGAGACTTAAACCTGAGATTTAGTGACACATTGCCATGTGCCCAGCATTTCGGCTGTTGGCCGGGGAATACCCATGTCCAGCCCAGCTCTAACATCCCCCATACGGAGCCGTCCTTGAGAGTCCCTGGGGGCCACCAGATCTGGGTGGTCCATTGCTCATGAACACACAGAGACAGATCAAATACTGATGAAACCAATGTTTTTGACAGAACTGCCCAGAACAACTCTTTCTGGAGGAGGGAAGGTGAGGACAGGGCTGTCCCATGCGCTCACTCAGAAATGGGACCATCCATGTGGGCAGAGCCCCCCTGCAGCATCGGGGCCGGAGCCGGTGCTGGCTCTGCCTCCCTTCTCCCCCTTCTCCCTCCTTGGGGACAGCCAGTGGGGACATGGGAGAGGGGGACCAGCTGCAGTGGCCTTTGCCTCCTTGTACAGGCCAGGCCTGCGCATTGCCGTGTAGGTGAATTAGGCAAAAAGTTTTTAGGGTCCACATCAGCTTTTGGTATCTCAAATCTACAGGTAGCAGCAAGTTCACGCTGAGCCCCGGTCTGCATGAAAAAGGCATCCTGGGGCTTTGTTTCAAACCTGCCACCTGCAGCGAAGTGCTGAAGGGCTGGCTAAAATTGCAACCAAAGTGTCCTCGGGCCCAGGGCATCCGAAAAGCCCTAGGATCCAGATGTGGACAGGTCTGAACCTACGTACTGCAGGACCTTGTCTTCCTTAAGAGGCCAGGTTGCTGCTTTTCCTGACGCCAGGGAGTTCATGCTCACTTTGAATAATTAAATCCCTATGCTTTTCAATACAGAGCTTTTTACTGGCTGAGGGTGTGTGGGAGAGTTTTTTATTTGCTGAAATATCAGAAAGCAGATGTGTTTGGTAGGTAACATTGAGACTTATACCAAAATCAGTCCAGAAGGATGTAATCTGAATCCCTTGTTTGTAGATTTAGCATGTGCAATTGGTCTTAACTGGAATCTGGGCACTCTGAACATCAGCCTGTGTATATGAAAAGCTCTGTATAAGTATGCATATGTGTGTATTCATCCATGTGTGCAGATGAGGAACATGCTCAGCATTGCTTATGGCTTTCTCTCTCGTTCAAAGGTTTGCTCAGACCATTAGCAAGACCTAGAGGCTGTCGCTCCCCTCCTGCCGCCCCCGACACGTGCACACACAATCTCACAATTAGCAAACAGCACAACGAGCTGTGCGCCGTGGGTCCGCTGCCCAACTCGTTGTAGAGACACTGCAGGCTATGGAAAAGGGCATCAAAGAAAGCAGGCTGGGCTCGCAAACAGCAGATAATTTATTTGCAATGAATAATTCAGCTAGCTTTTGCTGCGAAGCTGCATTAAATACAAAGCATTAAGCACACTGAGATCCCCAAATAAAGGGCACTATTCACTCCTAGCACAAAGGAATATTATTTACTATCGTTAATTAGCTTCCACACAAAGCCACAGCCATTTCTTTAGGTTCTGAGAAAGAGTATGAGGAGAATGTGAGCACGGAGCTGCTATAATTTCCCCTCGGTTTTCTCTCTCTCTGCAGACACACACTGGCTGGAGGCTGAGCTGGGCTCACTACAGCATTTTTGGCAACACCGTGCCCATGCTGGAGAGCAGGCAGGTCGCTCGCTGTAGTGGGGAGGGATGCACCACTGAACCCACCGCCCCCTCGCAGCCGGGCTGCCCTGGGGGGTCCTGCCCCACGACACCCCAGCACCGGGCTCTGATGGCGATGGCCGTGGGGCAGCACCCGGGAGTCCCAGTGCTGATGCAGAGAGGTAGTAGATGGTATAAACTGGCATTCCCTGAGCGTACACATCTTAATGGATTCAGATTGCTCTGCATAAAGCCTAAGGAGGCAGAGATGCATTTGCCTTTGGGAAATGGGTTAACAGGCCTGATCTACCTAGTGAGAGCATTTTTTAGCATTTAATGAGCCTGTGTGTTAATTAGTTCTCTGAAGTCTCTCATTTGAAATACCAGGCTTTAAGAATAACCAGAAATGCTAATTCTTGGCAATATCGCAAGTCATTATTACTGCTGCATTAGTGCCTAGAGAGCAGCTCTTTGCAAAAAAAAAGGGAGATACAAGGCCTGTGCTGGATGGTTACAGAGCTTGTCTTCGGCAGTTACATTATCCTTATTGCAGGGGATCTTGTAGATCACAAAAAAAATTGACTGGAGATTTTTGGCCAAAATATTTTTCAGTTGGAAGACAAGGGTTTAAGTTATATTGAAACATTTCATAAATACACATCAATTCTGCTTAATTGTTTCCATTTTAAAAGTGCTGAAGCCTTGTTCCCTTTATCCATGAAAGTCCACATTTTCTTCTGACATTTTAGATGAAAAAAACAAAATTAAATTCTACATCAGATCTTGCTTCCATTTATGACATAATTCTAGAAAAGTCAAGAAAAAATCTGAGATTCAATATCTCAGATTGGATTAAATGTTCCATTTGGTTCCATGTAATTTCCTTCAACTTCTCTGTTTGTTGAGAACCCTTCAAGGCTTTGCAGCCTGAGCAATCTGCTGGGAGGAGGGCATGGGGTGGCTGAGCGGGGAACAGAGCCGTGTCAGCGATCACACAGTGCTACACCAGCCAGCCCGGCCTGAATCTGGAGATGCACCCCTGACAAAGGGCAGGACAGGGGGATGTAAAGTGCCATTTTTAATTGAAAAAAATATCTGGCTAGAATATATTTGGATGAAAAGACCTGGTGCTCTGCCCTGAGTCCAAGATGGTCAGATAGCCCTGCGCTGTGATCCAGACAACTATCCTGCCCTGGATGTGCTACTGCCCCTCAGCTGAACATCAACTCCCTGATGTCTTGTTATTACTCCACTGCCATCAGGTTCTTTTGAATTTAGATTTTCCTGCTAGGATTCCCTTCAATATTTAGACCCCTAATTTCAAGTGTCTACACATGCGCCAGGCATCCCAGCTCCCACTCCAATCAATACAGTCAGTAGAGAGTAGCCAGCAACTTAGTCCACAGCTAATGGCATGGAGCAGGGTTTGGTATGTGAGATATGTTGCCCAAACATTGATTAATTGAAATGTCCTAGAACAGTGGATGCATCTGCACAGGGTCAGCAGATGTCACACAGGACGTGCAGGGTCCCTGACCTGCTGGGACAGCATCTTGGAGGCTGAGCAGGGCCTGCAGTCTCCAACATGACACTAGATATCTACATTTTAGCAGTCAGATCCTTTCCTGGTGCTTGCTTTAGAGGAATAGTCACTCTCTTGGCTCTGCTGGCCACATAGACTGGATCCCCAGTAACTACCGTGGGAGCTCAGGACGTAGCTCACACGTGGACACCTGTGTATACACCCCTAAACCTTGGTGGGCACACAGAGAGCCAGCATCCAGCTTGAATCCCAGCCTGCCATCCCTTTTACCTTAGCACTGTCTGCAAAAGAATCTTCTCAGCTCCAATCTCCGAATGGTCTTGAGGTGCAGAGGCAAGCAGGGAAGGACAGACTCCCATGGAACCCCTTCTAGTACAGACAACCATGGGGCCTCTCATCTGCTGGTGACTGCTCTCCAAATGCAGCTGCTTGTCAGTGATGTGTTTCCCCTGTTCCCTGTAAGCATGCTGTGCTGCTTGGCATCAGAACTCCAGATAAACAGTATCTGCTGCTGCCTCCACCTCCTTTTATCCAGGTGACTCTCAGAGTGGAGAAGGCAGAAGAGACAGACAGGAAGTATTTTTTATAATAGGTTTTTCTGAATCAATTTTTTTTTTTTTTTTCCAAATTTCTATCTATGTTTTAATTGGGCAAAGTTTCAGCAGGAGAGGGAAAGACTCCCGGCCAGCATGTGTGTGCGTGCAGGGCAGAAGACCTCAGCTGGGCTCAGTTGGGAAGACCTGCTCTGCTCCCAAACCCATCATTACTCTCCTTCTCACAGACATTTTGGGGAACTTTTCACCAGAACAGTAGCTCAGGCTTTATTAATTATTTATGTCTAGTCAAATGAACTCTTCCTCCTTAATTAGACCATTGGGGAAGTACTTCAACAATGACCATTAGTCTGTGCCCTCAGCAGTCAGTGACACACCAAGCAGCATCTAACAGGGCATGAAGAGTGAGCATCTCTTTGCATCAGAGAAATTATCTCAGACAAGGAAAACGAAACAAGTTGATCTTGCAATACTCTAAAACACAAAGGTCAGAGCTCTCCATTCAGCAGCTTGCTTTAGGAATAATTATTGGAGGAGTTGTTCTCATTAACCATGAGGGACAGATAACTACAGCCCAGCCTGGGCTGGAGGATAGCTCATCTCACACGAAGCACACCTGTACGCTGCACTCGTGGTTATCTCCTGGGGAGCCTTCATGCCCCTCCATTGTTCCTGCAACCCTGTGGGCTCCCAGCAGGTTCCTGCTCCAGAGCAAGTGGCATCACAAACACCAGGTCCCACCTCGACCCAGCACTGGGCTGGGGGTACAGGGTACCCGTCCCAGACACCCCACGCAACCCGCAGAACCACAGGGATTCTAGGGAATCATGTCCATGGCCCTGATTCATGAGATGGCTCAAGGCAAAGCTGCCTTGGAGCTGAAGGAACGGCACAACTGGATCCAGCACATGTTTTTCTCTGAAGCTGTATTTACTTTAAAGCAGTTTGTTACACAGCTTTGGACTCCAGCATGGCATTACAAAACACTTCACCATGCTGTGAGGCTGTGCTCAGGCATTGGTGAGGAGGAACTGATGCTAACATGAGGCAGAAATAAGGATGTTACCTCTTAATACTCCTTCTCGAGATGATGCACTGTTCTTCTTTTCTATTTTAGATCTCCTTTGCTTAGATGTTGTTGAAGGGTGTCAGGAAGGACATTTCCATTGCAGACTGTACTCAACAGCTCCCCATCCAGGATTATGTGTTGTTTGGGGAAGGGGAAGAGGAAGAGGTCGGGAGAAGGGGAGAGGGAGAGGGAAGAGGAAGGGAGGAAGAGCTGGTGCCATAGCTGACATGGTATGTCTGTGCCAGAGGAAACAGCCAGCAATGGAGGTACAGCCACTTACTCCTTTTGCCTGCCAGTCTTTGTAACTGCCAAAAGTCTTGTTTTCTAAAAGAAGATAATTCTGGGGAAAGTGTCAAATGCTCCTATAACATGCCCTTAAGTAACCGCACCGATCCAATTATTTACATTTCTCAGACACTTCCCTCCAGAAA
This sequence comes from Tyto alba, assembly GCF_018691265.1. NCBI lineage: Eukaryota > Metazoa > Chordata > Aves > Strigiformes > Tytonidae > Tyto > Tyto alba. Next base: position 18,746,140 of record NW_024881282.1, on the reverse strand, counting down.
AACCATGCTGGTTTCTGTCAGGAGAGTTAACGGAGCGGATCTCTGGCTCCCTCTCTCTCTGCTGTAGGCTAATGAAAAATCGAGCTGCCGTTTCTCTGGCCCACCCCCTCACTAGGCCAAAAGCACATTTCATCCTCTCAGGGCGGTTGCAGGACTCACTGTAACCCAAATGGTTTCTGTGCTCATTAATGCCAGGGGAAGCAGCTCAGGGGCTCAGGGGCAGTGAGCAAGGAAGGTGGGTGCCCCTGTCCCAGCTCTTCCAATTTTATGGGTGCCAGACTTTCTTAACCACTTTCAAATTAAACCTGGGTTGATGCTGGTCAGCTGGCATGTGTAGGATAGAGGTGATGTCCACCTATCTAGTGAAGAGATCTTTCCTAACATGACTCATTTTGTGGGGACTAGACATTTACAAAATGGCAAAGACTTCATTGATGGTGCTTGCGTATAGGACAAGAGAATAGACCAGAAAGTAATGGTAGGAGAATCCAGGGCTCAGTACAAGCTGTGTGCAGTAATTGAGAGGATACAAATGAGCCAAAGCTGCTGAAGGTGCCATGCATTGGAGACCTAACTAGGACTGTGGGATAACATGTGCATGTGTAATTTCCACATTTTTCAGACTATCCAGTCATGGCTGCCTCAGATTTTCTTCCAAGTCATCCTGCATGCTTTTTATTGAAATCCAGCCTAAAGAAGTGCTTCAAACCAGGAACCTGCCATTCATGACAGCCTCAGGGACCATGGTGCAGATGGAGAACATACATGACTACCCGGGAGTGGGTAGAGACTCCCAGACCTCAGTGATTGCTCGCAACTCCATAATGATTACTCATTTTTCTCATGACAGTCACACAGTTCGTCCCAATGAAAAAATAGTTATCGCCTTAATGTTTAAGGAGTAAACATGCAAAAAAATGCATTTTCTTTAACTGTGCCTGAATCAGAGAGGAAAAAACAGGTTCATTGCAGGGCGTTTACAATGCAGCTGTTGCTTTCTTCTCACTACTGGATCAGGTCATTTACACACAGATTGGGTGTCTACCTTATGCTTAATCAGGCCTGAATTTTAGGCTACTAACCGAAGGAGAAGGAAATGACCCACTCTCCTAAAGACCGATTGAGATTTCAACCATCCAAGAATTAGTGTGAGGTTGGTGTTGGGTTCCTCTACAGCTAAAAGATTCTTCAGAGGTGCCTCCTCCCACCCCAAGCTGTTTTTCATGGTGAAATGAGTGCCTCCTTCTCCAACCACTCAGAAAGGAGTCTCGACCACTGATTTAGTCCCACCACCTGCCTGCCAGGTGGATGGAGGTACATCAGAAGGTACTTCCAAGTACAGTGAAGTGGTACCATGACACCAAGGCTCCCATGAAGTTGATGGAGACACAGATTCCAGAGTCTAATCCAGGATACATGAAGTTAAGTGTCTGCTGCTCTCTGTTCACCATGCACTGAGCTCAGGTGCCTCCAGAGAGAATTTTAGACCAGCTACATGGGTGCTACCCTTTCTCATTCACTGTGCAGGGAATGAATAGCAAAACACCTCCTTGGGATTCACTCCTCCTATTCCTTAAAGGAAATAGCTGACTTCTGTTAAAAAAGTGAGAGGCTTTGTCAGAGTTACAGGCAACCCTCTGGACTGCAGTAAGCTTAGGTGAGAGAAGACCACTCCCTTCCCCCAAAGCAGGGCATACCCGCATTCACCATTTAGGCACCAGGTAACTGAAGTTCAATCAAGATGACATCTCCTGAAGTAGATGTCATGCTGCATTTGATTAGACAGGAGGCTAAATGGTTCTAGGAGGAATTTAGGTGCCATTAGGTGGCATTTGGGTTAAATCTCTTTTCAGGTGGGATTTAGAAGGAACAGGTCTAGCCTTGTTTGCCTCTGTTTTACTGTCTGAAGTACACTGAAGGGCAGTCACAAACCCTCCAGACATGAGCTGGGTGAAGCGGAGTGAAGTAGGAGGGGGTTTGTGCATTGCACATCCCAGCAGTTGCCTAAAGCCAGAGGCGCCTTTGGCAGAAGCAGTGCAGCCCACCCATCGGCACCGGCAGCCATCCCCAAACACAAAACCCCTGCTTTGAACTGCCGAGGCGGCTACTGCGTGTGCAGGTGTCCTCCGAACCCCCCGAGCTGCCTAAGGGTGACCTTCTCTCAGTCTTGTAGAAGTAAGAGCAAGGTGTGGGTGGGTGGATGGGTGGGGGGGAATTCCACAAGGATAAACCTGGCACGGAGCAAGGGCCAGGTTTTCTCATGTTCTTCCTTTCTGGCCCCGTACTAGAGCTATATTGTCCCACTGAGCTTCTGAGACAGGGAACAAGCTGTGATTTTTAAGAGTAAGTGCCTGCAGGAGATATTAATTCTATTTTTATCCTTCCCTGTAACAAAAGCTTTCCGATAATGTCCTCACTACTCATCAGCATTACCCACTAAATACATGTAAATAACACAATTACTTTATTACCTTTTTCACTGCCTGCTTGATGTTTGATATTTGTCCCAATAAATAAATGCCACATTTCTATTTCTAGCTCTACTGTATTTATACACCCTCAGGCGATCTTTCCCAGGAGAGAAAGAGTCTCTGGTGTGAAGGGGACTGTCCTAACCTGGAAAACAAGAAAGCAGCATACACGCACACACACGCATCTCACAAGTCAATTGAAAATGTACACTGTACAAAGCAAGAGATTATGGGTCAATTCAGGTGGAGCTTCAAATTCCATTTGAACAACAAAGATTAAGTAGAGAGGATGTATTACGGCACCTGGTTGCGTAGTCCCCGATAAAGCTGGGATTAGTAAATATTTTGAGCATAGAGATCCATCAAAAATAAGATGTAAATACACCCTAAACCACACCCAGGCACAGCAAAACCCCAGGGAGCAGAAAGATCTGTTGTGAAGTACTGATCTGGAGCTAAGATGACTATTACTCTCCGTTAATGCCCGCCCTCCCACCCCACCCCCCCCCCCAAAAAAAAAAAAAAGGTAAAGGAAAATAAAAGACTGCCACCAGAGATTACAGGGAAATAAATGAACCATAAAGGCTCCTCAGATCTTACATTGCCCTTATGGACTTTATCAGACAGAAGGTGTTGGGGAGACATATGTGCCATATGTTATGTTATGTAGGTGCCCTCGCACCGTCCCTGAGCTGCAGCCTCCAGCAACGGGCAGCACAGGCAGGGCAGCGAGGGGTTACACCGCCCTGGGAGCAGAGGTGCACCATATCACACTCTCTACATGCAGGCAGCTAAAACAGCTCAAGATCCGCAAATGGAGAGACTGAGTCAACCTACAGCAGTGGTAAATGGACCTAATTGCAGTGACGCAGCCACAGCCATGGGGTTTGTACCCTCTGAGGCCCAGCAGAGAAGTTCCTTGCCCATGATGAAGATGAAACATAGGAAAAATCCTTGGATGCAGATCCAGGGGTGATTAGAAATGTCTCTAATCCTCCCACTCTAATTTCCTTAATTTCCCAAGACAAATGATAGCATCTGAGTATTTACATACTTCATGCAGACTGACAGGAAAACAAAAAGACCCATCTTCCCACCCAAGATCATAAGTTTTCTCCTCCTTCTGGGTATATCTTGAAAAACGGTGGATAATTACAATCTGGCTAAAAGATCATTCCTTCAAATAACTTTTCTTAGAACTACCATTTTTACGCACAACCTCTCTGGGCCTCCAGGCACCTCCCACCCATTCCAATCTCAACACCAGAAGCAAGATACTTCTTGTCCAACAAACACCAAATGGAGACAAATCCTGCCAAAACCACATACAAAACAGGCTGATACATCTCTACAATGTGTCCTCATGATAGAAACACCAAAAGACATGGCTGATAGTCATGATCAACCAAAATGCTTTTGTGGAAATTATTTGGGTGAAAACTAAATGACCATTAGTCACCAAAACTGGCTAACTGGGAGAGCTGAGAAAGACCCAGAAGTACCCTGTTACCTGCCAGAGACATGCATTCACAGGACTCCATTTCCAGCTCTCTGCTTCTGATTCTCAAGGGTTATAGCCACCTTCAAAGGTTAAAACTTGGAAGAGAAATTCATAATTACTTCAGACATTAAACATCATGGACTCCATGATTATGGTTATTTTTCCAGCTGAGTGGTTCCCTGACAATTATTGTCTTTCTCAGCCTTGATCTCTGTAGGGCTTTTTCAGATTTTTTTTTTTTTCTTTTGCTAGGACAACAGTTTTGCCTCCTAAAGCAACATGTCCCCGTGGTGGCCACTCAGCTCATTTCAGGGTAGGACACATTGGGTTCACATATGTCACACCAGAAGCTCTACACTAAGAATAACCCTTGAACTAATGCTTCAGCTGAATTCTTGCTCCTGGGAATTCTCTTTATGAAAAACAGCAACAAAATCACTCTCATAGCCCAAGATCCTCCAAGTTAACCAAACAGCTGGGGACAAAACTATTGACTACAGTTTAGGGTAAAATTTAGATTTATTGGCACTTTGACTCTTCATGAACAAACATTGTTGAGAAGCAGAAATCTGTGGTGGGTTGACCCTGTCTGAATGCCAGGTGCCCACCAAAGCTGCTCTATCACTCCCCTCCTCAGGTGGACAGGGGAGAGAAAATATGTTGAAGGGCTTGTGGGCCGAGATAAGGACAAGGAGATCACTCTGCAATTACTGTCATGGCAAAACAGACTCAACTTGGGGAAATTAATTTAATTTATTACCAATCAAATCAATGTAAGATAATGAGAAAAAACTCCAAATCTTAAAAATACCATCCTTCCCCCTACCCCTCCCTTCTTCCCAGGCTTAACTTCACTCCCAATTCCTCTACCTCCTCCCTGTCAGTGGCACAGGGGGATGAGGAACGGGGGTTGTGGTCAGTTCATCACACCTTGTTTCTGCTGCTCCTTCCTCCTCAGGGGGAGGACTCCTCACACTCTTCCCCAGCTCCAGTGCATGGTTCCTCCCATGTGACACAGCCCTTCATGAACTTCTCCAACATGAGTCCTTCCCATGGGCTGCAGTTCTTCACAAACTGCTCCAGCGTGGGTCCCTCCCACGGGCTGCAGCCCTTCAGGAGCAGACTGCTCCAGTGTGGGTCCATTTCACAGGGTCACAGGTCCTGCCAGCAAACCTGCTCCAGCGTGGGCTCCTCTCTCCACAGGTCTTGCCAGGATCCTACCCCAGTATGGGCTTCCCACAGGGTCACAGCCTCCATCGGGCATCCACCTGCTCTGGCATGGGGTCCTCCAGGGGCTGCAGGTGGAGATCTGATCCATCGTGGACCTCCCTGGGTGCAGGGGCACAGCCTGCCTCACCATTGACTTCACCACGGGCTGCAGGGGAATCTCTGCTCTCCTCCCCCTCCTTCTTCACTGACCTTGGTGTCTGCAGAGTTGTTTCTCTCACATATTCTCACTCCTCTCTCTGGCTGCTGTTGTTCAGGGGTTTTTTTTCCCCTTTCTTAAATACATTATCCCAGAGGCGCTTGCACAGTCACTGATGGGCTGGGCCTTGGCCAGCGGTGGGTCTGTCCTGGAGCCGGCTGGCCTTGGCTCTGTCGGACATGGGGGAAGCTTCTGGCAGCTTCTCACACAGAAGCCACCCCTGTATCCCCCCGCTACCAAAACCTTGCCATGCAAGCCCAGTACACAGTCTGATCTACACTCAGTTGTCACTGGACTTTTTCTCTATGAATTACCTGAACGCCGGCTGACTTTGCTGGTAGACTTCAGATCGACAGCTCCTTCCTTTAAACCTATTCCTACTGTTTCAATCTCTAATGCTTTTTACCACTTAACGGCTCAAGCCATCTCGTATCCAGTCTGTGGGTACTAACAATCCCACAGTGGCCCGTGGCCTCAGAGGCACTGGAGCCACCATCCAACATGTTGCTAAATCTCTCTGTTACCCTACAGACAAGTTCAGGGTTGTCTAGTGGCCACCTGGTGAGGACTCACAACCACGCCGCCCCAGATCTCCAGCCCCAACAAGCCCTTGGCCAGGAAGATGGGATCCACACCTCTATTTCTTTTTGGTATGCTTGTTATACTTCTTGATTTTTAATGGAAAAGAAAGTGTAATTTTTTCCCCTACAGATCAATTTGAGAATGTCACATGCGAAGAATACTCCTGGTATCATACTCAATTAAAAAAAAATGGTAATGACAACTGTTTTATAATGTACCTGGAATTATTTAACAGATTAAACCAGTGGATTCTGTGAAAACACACCAAATTTCAGTGCAATCAATTTCCTCAAAAAATCTGGACAAGTTCTGCAATAAGCTTATCAGATACACTAGAAATTTTACGCAATAAAATTATCAGATGTACAAAGTTTATGCAATTGCCTAATCAAGTCGACAGGGGCTGGAGTAGGTGATCTCTGAAGGTCCCTTTCAAACCAAACCATTCTGTGATTGTATGACTCCCCAGATAAATATCCTGGGTTTATAGCCCTGTGTCTGTCATTTTGGAAAACAGTGTAATGTTAGAAAAGATCATTCAGAGCCTGTGCTATAGAGAGACCTAAAGACAATTTCAGCAATTACCAGATTTGGAAAATGTTATGAACAAGCTTACCAGAATTAAATAGTATCATGTGCAAACCAACTGAATTGATTTTCTGCACATGCCTTTTAAGTGAAAAGCTTTCACTGTTTGAAGAGCAAAATATTAAAATTTCATAATTTTTTTCAAGGAAAATATTTGTTTTATTCAGCAGTTTATTTCACATTTTCCATGACAAAATAAAAGTGGTAATTGTGAAAATACTGTAGCCTGAGATTCAGTTTGGAAGTCAAAAAGCTCCCAGTCAGGACTCAAGAAGTTAGCTCCAATGGGGATTTTTTTCAAAAGCACTAATATCAAGGCTATGAAATTAGAAAAAGAGCACGTTGACATTACAGATGGCATCAGAGACACAGATAACCTGGGAGAAAATAGAGAAGCAGGATTGAGATTTCTGCTGTTTCATCTCTTCAGAAATAATTATGATAATTTTTTTGAAGGAGGCTATCAAAGTTAATAGCAATAGAAGAGTGAGCCACACCCGGCAGAGACAGCGTACGAAGGACGCAGCGCTGGATGAAGCTGTTCAGACATAAGGTTTCTAAGTAGTCACTGATTAAATTGTCTCTTGATGCAGACTCAGACGTCCAACGTATCTTCAGCACTTTGCAGGAGGAGCTTTGGCGAAAGCCACACAGCAGAAACGTGAGGGTTTCTGGAGTTGCATGGCTCTGAGAACATGTGCTCCGCTAATTCACGCAAATTCATTTTGGCTGCTCCTCTACAGCCCTGTGCACCAAGCCATACCTCAGTGTTAGGCTGGGATCAAGCCCTGAGTTCCCCCCCCCCAGCTCCTGGGGATTGAAGAGGGGCCACAGCCAGCCCCGAAACACAAGGACGTGGCACTGGAGCCAGGAGCTGCTCCTGAGCCCTTTCCCTGTTTCCTTTGCCAGCTCCTGGAGGGGCTTTATTTCTACCAGCAGTTTACCCCGCTGAGATTCCAGGCATCACAGTTACTCAGAAAGTAAGAGGAAGCTGAAGAATTTAATGATTTTTGAAACAGCAGAGTTTGATTTTGATGCAAATATTGACTTGTGCAGTAAAAAGGAAAATTTTATAGGATACCTGATGTCTCTCTGACAAAGAAACACCATAAAAGGGACATAAACTGAGCAGAAAAAAACCCGCAACAGATGTACCTGCTGAGCTAGCAGAAGTCATGAGGAGCTGTGGGTGATGGTACAGGAGGGAAACAATTGATAAATCAGGGTCTCTCTGGCAGAAGCAGCATAGGAAGTAAAAGAGGATTGGGAGCTCAGGGCACACACCAGTGGGGTCTGGCTAGGTGTTTTATTTTTATATCTAAATATTCAGCGTGCTCTGGAAGGAATATTGCTGTTTTCACATCTGAAATAGTGCTGTGACTTGTGTCAAATGTAATTTGTTTCAACATTTTTGCTAAACCAAAACATACCAGTGTGTTTATTTTGGAGAGGTGGGGAGCAAGTGTCAAGGATCGGCTCAAGAGTCTTTTTCTTCCTACAGCAGATTTGAGTCAAGTGTTTACATATTCAGAGCTGCTGTCAGAGCAGCACCCACCCAGATTTGCTGCCAGGAATGAACTTCTTAAACACCACGGGTCTCCTTCCAGGCTTTAAGGTGACCACAAGTTTTCAGCAAGAGAACCTTCCTGTGTAATTTTGTATGCACTCAAGGATTTGATGGAGCAAAAAAAGCTCTATTGGTCTCGTAAATAATATCTCATTGCAGAAACCATGAACTGCTGACTATGTCTGCAATCCTGCAATACGGCAAGTGCCAGAGCAGTTGTACTTGCACTCAAGCTCACTGCAGCTCAAGCTCACTTCAACCTTGGATATGGGATTCATTTTTCACTCACTAGCAAAAAGATTTGGGGAAATTATTTTGCCAGAGAGTAAGTATTTCTGGCACCTGACACTCAGAGAAAAGTTAATGTTACAAATTCCTGGGATCTAGAGCCATTATAGAGGCTCTTCAGCTGGACAGAAGCATAAATGGATTAAATGTATTATTTATGGTGAAGGCAGGGCTTTATGGTATACCAGGAGCAGCCCAGTGCTGGGCAGTTGACAAAACTGATTAGCCAGTTACATAAGCGATGAAATACCATAGCAAATATCCTGCGGTTACTCTGTGCTTTTATTCTAAGAATTAACTCCTGTTCCTGGGTAATTGGTTTTCCCCCTTCATTTCTGTGTGCTGCTGTAAAGGTCTCTGATGTCTTGTGCCTCCTTTAGGCATTTTCACCTCTGAAAATAAGTACTATAACAGGCAAATCAGTAGCTAAACCTTTCCTATCCTTCTTATCCAGAGACAAATACTTAATAAAATGCAGAAGCAGTAGAGAATAAAGACTGGCAATTAAGTCCTTAATTAAGGTCATTTTTAATGTGAAGCTTGCATTCAATGCTCAAACACCAGTTGTTGGAATTGGCTATAGAATGTTTTTTGAATACATCACTCAGTGGAGAGAGATCCCAGTCTCATGAGCTTCCCTGCCAGTACTTAAAGGGGGCCTACAGAAGAGATGGGGAGGGGCTTTTTATCAGGGAGTGTAGTGATAGGAGAAGGGGTAATGGTTTTAAACTGAAAGAGGATAGATTTAGATTAGATGTAAGGAAGAAATTATTTCTGGTGAGGGTGGTGAGACACCGGCACAGGTTGCCCAGAGCAGCTGTGGCTGCCCCCCTCCCTGGAAGGGTTCAAGGCCAGGCTGGACGGGGCTTTAACCAACCTGGTCTAGTGGAAGGTGTCCCTGCCCATGGCAAGATCAATTAAAGATCATTGGAACTAGATTATCTTTAAGATCCCTTCCAACCTAAACCATTCTATGATTGATTATATGGCAACATTCACCCTTGGGGCAGGTCTGCCCTGCTTCCTCAGACCTTTGCCTCAGAAGCTCCTGTGCTGCCCTTCTCCTTGAAGGACAGCCCCAGAAGAGCAGGAAACTTCAAGGCAAGGGACATGGATTGTTTTTTCTTCTCCGTGCCAGGACAGAATATGTTTTTCCTAATTTTCTGATGAAAATCCAGTGGCTGTGATGATCGTAAGAGCTCAATTAGGTGGGAAGAAAAAAAAAAAAGTGCTGAAATCTGAAGCAGAGGCTCTCCTGCTCTGGCCATCCCCTGCTGTGCTTCCTCCTGATAGCCATCAGTCCCCTGGAACTGAATCACAGCCTGAATGAGCCTCCCTGCCACTCTGAGCTACCATATGCCTTGTCTCTGTGACACCATTTGTTTTCTTTTGCAGCTATTTTCATCTGTTGTTAAACATTCCTCTGAGATGAGACCTTTTACCTTTATCCCCAGCCAAAACCTATCGCTGGCTCCCTGGGTGGTATATATCTGCCGCTCTCCTGGATCCAGGAGGCTGCAGCTGCATCACTATGATCTTGCGTCAGCTCTCCCTCTCTCTCTCTTCCTCCCCTCCAGTCAGAGTTTTCTAGAAAGGCAATACCCTTCTTCCAAACTATTACCAGCAAAGCCTGTGAGCTCTCACCAGATCAAAAGCGAGTGCTGGCTTACCTGTGCGAAGCAGAGCTGTTACTTGAGGAAGGGTAAAACAAGAATGAGCTGTGAGCCTGCCTCTGAACCTGCTCAGATGCACTTGGATGGAGTAAGAATGTCCAACTTGTCTGGATATTTGTTTGATCCAGAACTGGATCCTTAAGGAAAGCCATTTTTGATCAAACACAGTCTGGAGGAGAAACGCCATCTATGGCTTGGCATTTCTTTCAGTGAGATGGGATAGATTTCTCCAAACCCAGAGATTTCGCCCCAAGAGCTGCCAGCGGCAGTTTGCTGCCAGCAGGAAGAAAACCAACCCAGCCGTAGCTGCAGCCCGGGTACAGCTGCCACGGGTCCCTGCAGACTTCTCCAGAGGATCTGGAAGCAGTTAGTCACTTGGCACCAGTGCCCCATGTCGTTATCAGTGCCCATGTGTAACACATCCTCTGTTGCCTGCTGAGGTGCTGGAGAAACCAGGAGCACAAACGTCCCGTCCCGTCATTGTGTAGTGTTAGGTTATGCGGTTGACAGCTCATCCCCGCGAATATGAAGGAGCAGAGGCACCCTGGCAGGCAGGGGAACCCCCATAACCTCTGCAGAGCCAGCTGAGCCCCTGAGGGCGCTGCTGGGGAGCCCTCAGCCCCCCCCGGTCAATGGCAGAAGCTCTCCATCAGCTCCCAGACAGGGAGTGCTGCCTGGGGGGGTTGGGGTTCACGGGGCAGATGGCTGGCACCGTGTTTTCTGCCCACACCGATCGGCACGGCCAGTGCGCGTGTGTCCGTGTCTGGGCATCTGTCTGTTCGTGGGAGAACGGGCTCAGCCCTGCCGCCGGCGGGGCGCGGGCAGAGCCGTGGCAGCCCGGCCTGACCCAGCAAGAGCTCTTTTCCACTGTAACGCTGAACCTGTGTTTCGTCCACAGCCACAGGCAGCCGAGCCAGCTCCACGGTAACCAGCTCCATCCAAAACCCGTAGCCGAGCTGGGCTCACATGCACGGCTGCTTTAATACACTGTGCTGTTCCCACACCCAAATTTTAATCCCTCCTAGCACAGTGCTGCAGGGATTTACCACCTGGGGTCAGCACCAGCTGAGAGAATTTCAGACTATATCCTGTTTTCTAGCACAGACACGCTCTAAAAGAGCCAGAAAAGGGAAGACAAAAACTCCGCTGGACCTGAGTGGGTGTAAGGCAGGTTATACTGAGTTGGTACAAAGCCCTTTTTATCCTCTCGCATCCCCAGCAAGTGCGAGAGACGCGCCCTGGGGGCGGCTGGAGGAAGAAGGTGCTGTGCTCTGGGAGGGGTTAGGCACAAGGCAGGTTACACTGGCCCGACCGAAGGAACACCGCTCGTGGAAGCACACAAGCAGTGTCAGTGCTCAAAAACAGGTTTCTTCTGCTGGGCTGAGGGGTCAAGGGAGCTTCCAGAACCATGGAGGGCGACCCCAGAAATACTCCTCTGAGCACAATGAGGCCGCAGCTTTGGATGTAGAGTTGCAAATGCTACATCACAGCTGGTCAGAAATCACTTTTACGACATTTTTTAATTTGGACTGGTTCACATTAAAAAGAAAAATGTTTAACTTAAAAAAAAAGGAAGTGATGGCCAGTAGATTGGAAAGTAAATCTCAGGGTTACTTTTAACGCCTGTTGTTTTATGTATGGACCATGTTTCTTGTTGCTCTCCTGGCACTACAGCTTGCAGCAGTGCGTGGATCTACACAGGCACGCACACAGGCAACAGTCCCCAGACCCATGAAGGAAATTCCCGCCCCCTTCACATCTTTCCAGAGCATTTGAAATCACCTACAACAGCTGCAGGCTCTTCCCAATGATTTCTACTATTCACTATCTCAGTGACTCAACTTGAACATCTCTTCTCCTCCGTTAAAGATTTATTTCTCCTTTTTCCTCCCAAGGAACGAGGATTATTATTTTTTGGGGGTCTCCACTATTTTTGTATAGCACATTGACGCAGTGGTGAGGTCAGGCTGTGAGGAATCATCTCCGTGCCCCAGCCCCGAGCTGTGAGTGGGGGAAGCACTGCCACTTTCCCTGCAGCTTTTCTGGACACGGCCTTTTCAGCTTGCCTCCACCTGGAATGTGAATTAAGTTTGGACACAACGCCTTAAATCTTTTGGAGCCCTGTAGCCAAAAGTTGGTGAACTTCAGATTAGGAGTTTTTCTGTCCAAGAAGTAACAAACTGCCCGGAGAACTTGTCTTTTCCTCTCCTCAGTGCCAGCTTGCAGTTCTGATGATCCAAACTTCCCCCGGCAGAATGGGAAGTAGCGCTGCAGAAGCACGAGGCACCTCCCTCCCCCTTTCGCCTTCAGACATCACACAAACACGCACGCACAAAGTGCCACAGAAACGGGGACAGGGACTGCCGGCTCTTGTGGCCACCTTCCCTGCCCTGAGCAGAAACGAGCTGGACACTGAACCCAGCTGGGGCTTAAGTGGGTGGAAGGAAAGGGACACGACCTAGAGCCACAGCCCAGCTCCCCTGTGCTCCCAGAAAGGCAGCAGGGACTACGAGACCTTTCCTTTGGACTGAAAATGGTTTTAGCCTGGCCCAAGCAATTCCAAAGGACCTTTTCACCGCCAGGAATGATAAGGCAGCACACACCCCCCCACACACACCGAAATGGTTGCCATTTAAAGGTCTGTTTGAAGCCAGACTGTGAGCAAGTGTTGTCAAGTAAAGTTTAGAATCAAAGGGAACGAAGTCAGCTTTGTTTTTCTCATTATTTTTTAGGGAAGAGAGACCAAAGAGACCCACTGACTCCATGTTTTAACAGAGAAAGGAAATGCTTTTAGAAAGTGAGGTACCTGTAACCTATGTTCGGACGAAAAAAAAAAATATATATGTATCTAATTTTGATGCTTTAATTGTGTGTCATTGCACAATTCATACTTACACCTGAATGTGCATCATTAACTGTTAAGTTCCACTTTACATCCAGAAATACATTTGCTGGCTTGCAAAAAAAGGAAGAAAAATCAATACAAACAAGAGGTGTCAGAAAGTGGTATAAAATAAGATTTATTTGCAAACAATTTGACAATAACGAAACAGGTATCTCTGAGCTGTGCATTTTGGGGATTACATGCCAGTTCCTTAATATGGGATACCTCTAGAATTCAAAATGAACTTTGAAGAGTCCTTTTTTGCCGTATTGTGCCAAATAATTCCTTCCACAGGCACACTGTAGGAGAGTCAAAGTGTTTGTAACGAGAAGCTGTCACAGGAAACGCACAACAAAACGACCTTGGCTTAAAAAGAACTGTCACACAAGAGCTGGTTCACATTTGTTTAACAGTGTTAAGCACTTCAAGATTCCCACAAGAAGTGCCTGGTGCTGTATGTAAAAACAAATAACAAATACCACCCCAACAAAACCCAGAACAAAACCCAAGAAAACCCCCAAACCCAACAAACACCAACATCTACCCCTAAACCCCAGAGCTATACCAAAACCTCAGATTTTATTCTGATGGAAAAATGCACAGTACATCTGGTTATGACCCGAGTTCCCTCTCTCGGAATCTGAAGAGCTGTCTCATGTAAAGAAAGAATTTCAAGATTTAATAATAATTACTGTATATAAATGAATTCAGGACGAAGACAATACAAAGTGAGAACTGATTTACCTTAGCATCTGATTGTGGGACGGTAACCTCTAAATTACGGTTGGAGTCACAGCAGTTGAAGACTGCAGTATCTTCAGAACATATCTTCAACTTATTTCCACCCTTCTCCCTGACCTTGCTCTGTTTTTCAAAAAGCCAGCAAATTTCAACTCTGAAGTCATATTTTGAATTAGATGAGATAAGAAGTGTATTCGAAAAGCCCTGTATGGTTAAGTGCTGAGCAGACCACATTAAGCATATCTTGTTTTAGGGGAAAGTCTAAAGGGAACACCAGAAAACAAAATAATAGCTACTCAGAGAAGAAATCAAAGAATCTGAACTAGATCTATTTTCAACACAGTTCTAGAAAATATTTCTTTTTATAATGAAGAGGGACTTTTTTTTTTTTTTTTTCCCCCCCCTCTCTTTAGGAAGCTCAAAATAATCCCATTATTCAACACTGGAAAAATAATGTTTTCCCCTGTGCCATAAATACAATAATGCAGGAAAAGATGTGTAGATGTCATTGTTACCAGTTCAAATAAGGCATCAATGAATGCATTAGATCATTCAAATGTAAACAAACATGTTTTTTTTTATATATGTAAATATGTATAAATACAACCAAAATATTAAAATAACCTTATACGGGTAACAACTATTGTATTGGTGACAACCATTTCATTTAAGTATTTAGGCAACAAAAACTGGAGTGAATAAGACAGACTCTTAGAGACATTATTTATTTTCATCTACTTTAGAAAGACTAAAACAAGATCCAACTGAAAGCTCTTCATCATCAGTTCACACGCTATCCCACCATGGGGGTCTCCCCACCCTTTCTGGTGAACCCACTCCATCGTTATGGAGTAAATATACTTGGTCATTTCACATCAATCATTACTGAAGTGATCCTGAGAGCAAGGCCCAGAATCTAGGACTCTCTTTAAGCTGGATGCCCTAGCTAACATCAGACTGTCTTCCGAACAAGCTCAAAACTGAAAAATGGATAAAGATTTCAGAACACATCTTACATTGACAAACATTGCCCTCTTCAATCCCAACTCAGCCATCTTCAGAGAACAGCAGGAATTTACCTCCAGTGGTTATGCTCTCCCATAGACAGCTCCAAGGCTTTAGTCTAAGCCACCTGTATCCCCGTATTTGTGGTATAGTCAAACACAAATACAGTTGAGGTTTATTGACTTCTGATTTGGGCAACAGAGATGCTCTGCAGCAATTAAGCTGCAGGTGCCAACATCCTGTATCAGCCCCTAGATCTCATGGTTTCAACAGTATTTTTGCAAGACAAAATTTGGCACATCTCATTAAGATTCCAAAGTTTGGAAAATCCCTACCCTGAAAATCCACTGTTTGCTGAGGAAACATCATATTTACTGAGAACGTGAATTAGCTGTGAGCATACCATCTTTAATGATGACACGTTCAAAAGAGCCCATGCAGTCTGACAAATTTTGTTCTCATATATCCAGGTCCAAAACCTAGAAATGCCCAGGGGTTTTTAGATGAAGTCTTGTAGAAGTGATCCAGTTCTGAAGTATCATTAAAGGTTTTGGCAGAATAATGTTATATGAAATCTGTAATACACTTGCTAACGTTTTATCATCCAATGATCACTTGTAAGAAGTATTATTGCATTTTAAGCGTAAAAATATAGGAGGTTCTATAAAGAAAATTAAAATAGCATTAATCTAATATTGATAGTCATATAAAATAACTCACAATTATGTAAGTTTCCATATTTAATTACACATTTAAAAATAAGTTATAAAAATAATTAAACTTCTTTGAAACCCCTATCATATTTTCTTTTAGGAGTTTTTACTCATATCTACTGATTGTCTAGCATCGGCAACAGATTCTGGTACTCGAACAGTCATATTATCCATCAATTTCTTCAAGCAGATTTGGCAGCCTAAACGTGATCTGTAGGGAAATACAACACTGTCGTTAGTTCTAGCCAGTCATATATCCAACAGCATTTACCCCCCTTATGCCTCCAACATTCAGCCATCCCAAACATTATGATCTAGAAACAGCCACTCTTGTGCATAGTCTTAAGACAAATAGTGAACTGCATGCATCAATGCAAAGATATACGTGGCAGTGATCATGATTTACATGAAGTAACAGTGTTCAGTACACTGGAAAGTTGCACACTGAGTACTTCCTGCTCGCTGAGACAGCATATCCTAACGGTGACCCTTCCATTTTCAGTGGGTCGCTAATAGTTCAGTCAAGTGCAGGGAATGGAACCCCATCTCCCAAGGGACATCTGGCATCTCAGAAGAGATGAAGGCAATGAATCTGAACAAAAGTCTCAGAAAAAGCACAGCATAAGCCACCCAGGGTCCAACGTTTTCAAACTAAACAACTCAAGATTGAGTCATCAAGCCAGAACGGTAAGAGTGAAAAGACAAGAAACATAGGAAGGAGAAGGATAAAATACTCGTGGCACCTGAGGAGATGCAATCTTTCATTTTTCTACCCAATCACTCAGCATGATAAAATGTTGTATGTGAGCAATTAAAATCAAGTTTTAATACCACAACAAAATTCTGCAGACATTGCAAGCCACTTTTATTGCTGGGATATCTTTCATTCAGTGTCCATGCTTTGATACTTAAGTATAGAATACTTAAACATCAGCAAGGATGGGCAATGTTCTGTAGCACCAGTTGAATAATTTAATCAGTATAGGAATGTAGGCAGAAATATAAAAAAGTGGTATGACATTAATATTTACACAGAACTCTTTCAAGCATGTAGTTATCAACTGTTGTTAAAGCTCTCAATTCACTACTAGACCCAAAAATAATGCTTCTGTGTAAATGACTGTAGACAGCAACTTTAAATTACTGGAATGTATGTATAAATACATTTAAATACAATACATACATTGCCAGAAGATTTAGTCTCATGAATATGCATCCATAAGAACCGCTTTGGAAATGAAATCTAATAGAGATTTCTGATATTTATATAAAGCATTGCCCATAAGGCTTGATTTTACTGAAGTTGTCTGTTTTCCACTAAAGACCAGAACCAACTGCATATGTACTCTGTAGTGTGGCAGTAGATTCACTTTATGTGAAAACACTGCCCTATTTTGAGCCTGTTACACAGCAGTACAAAAAAACTAGGCAGCACTAAATAACACTGTGAGAAACAAACTACCTTCTGTTCAAATTCTTCCACAACATTTACAATTTTATAGGTATTTAACCAGATTCTCCCTCCCCTTAAAGCTGAAGAAGCTTTGACCAAAAAAAAGATGATTTAGTTAATCCCTGCATGAAAGCCATTTCCCCTTTAACTACTTTTACAGGCTTTCCCTTTATTTCCTCTCATTCTACTACTATAAAAAAAAACAAACAAACAAAAAAAAAAGAGCAAAAAAAAAATATCCAACCAACAAAGCAGGAAGTTAGAGTTGTACAAGTATAAAGATATGGTGAATCCCCATTTTGTCATGTAACGGTATTTTATCGTTTTCTACCTGTTCCTATATAATATTGCCAATGTTCCATTTACCTTTTTGAGGGTTTTGAGGGTTGGGGGGTTTTTGGTGGTTTGTTTGGTTGTTTTTTTTTTTTTTTTGGTGGGTTGGGTTTTGTTGGGTTTTTTTCTTGCCTTTTTTTTTTGTTTTGTTCTGCAGAGGGTTGGCAGGGTTTGGGGTTTTTTTTTTTGCTTGGTTGGTTTTTTGTTGTTGAGGTTTTTTGTTTGTTTGGTGGGGTTTTTTTGTTGTTTTGGGGGTTTTTTTGAACATCAAACCTTAAGCTGACATTCCTGGATAGACTAGCTAGCCGACAGCCTATTTCAAGTATGCAAAGTTACTACTGTTCTACCGACCTCTCGATACGCTTATCTGTACCTTTTAACACCAAACTTTGTTTCCTGTTGCTCAATGGCACAAGAGCTGTGCGCACATCTTCACTGACAGTTTTCAATTTTACCACAGAGTAACACAACACTATACACAAACCTTACTCTTTATTCTCTTTTCCCACGTCTTTCTCAAATACATTCACTACATAAAACCTAGCACTAATCACTTTTAGATCACACTGTTGTTCACATATTCTTACCAGACAGCCAAATACTTCTACCTTGTCAAGAGACAAATGTTTTTTAACCAATTACTTATCCTTTACAGGGCCTTTGCTCTTACCCCATTGCAACTCAAAACTTAGTAAAGGATTTCTGGACCTATGTGAACTATGTGAACTGTAAGATTCATGCTCAGTGACTCATTTGAAGAACTCTGGTATCTGTTACACCCTTCTACAAAAACTCTGTTGAATTCTTTCTGTACCATTATGTAGTAGAAACTGTAGAAAAGCAGCAGCCCATAGACACATGATTAACATGTCCAGCATGGAATCAGACTCTCTGTTCTTCAGTTCCAATGATCTCATTTTAAAAGCTGGCTTGCTACCTTCCATTCCTTTGATGTGGAGACAGTTTTAAACCAACTAATTAAGCCTCAGATAGTAGTTCAGAAATGTCTTATTGGATTACTCTAGAACTTCTGGGTGAATGCTACCTAGTCACTACCGTTTGTTTCTACTCATTTTACTTATTTGCTGTAGTATTACTCGTATGGACATACCAGTTTGAGACACATACTCCAGGAAGCCCTCTGCAAAGAAACCTTCCAGTGCATGGACATCCCGAAACATCTCTCGAGACAACAATGCAAAAGAAACTTTATCTTTTTATATTTTAAGCACACCTTCTGCATAACCCATTGACTCTTCATGCAGACACATTTCCTCCTTCTGATAGGTTAGAACCAGAAGTATTTTTCTGCTTTTTAGCAAGCTGTTTCCCAGCTTATTTTTTCAATTCAGTATGCTTTAAATATTTAACTTGCCAGGGCTTGCGTCCCCCCCACCTTAATACTTTTCATAGTCCCTAGTGTTCTGCAGTTAACCAAAACAAATTAATTTTAACTTCTCATTAGTCCCTCATTTTAAACTTTATGAGTTTTTATGGTGGCTGCTAGCTGAAGCTTTCCCAAATACAGAGAGACACTGACAAGAATATATAAGAATGAAAGCTTTTATGATAGAGCACAGTAGTGCAACTCCATTACAGAGGTTTATATCAGCACAGGAGACCAGGTAACCTGTAGCAAATATCCATCACTTAAAGGTCTGTTTTCCTGAAAACTCATCTTCTCACACATATGAAAGATCCCTGGCCACATGAAGAACATGTGATGTTAGGGAAACCTGACAGAAGTAACAAGTGTCTTCAGAGAGTCTAAGACTTAATTTGGTATGAAGAACTTTGAGAGAAAATAAAAATATTTAAACAGAGCTCTGCCTTTCTACTGTTTTTCGGATCTTCAGTATAAACTCCTTGCTTTAAACCTTTAATTAAAGATAGCCAAATAAAAAGTTTTCTATTAGATCAGTGGCCTCCAGATCTATTTAGGAATTGGTTTGGCCAAGAACCTAAAAAAATAACTCTTAGGAGAATTACAGTAGATGTTAAGAATGAGGTAAATTCACACTTACTAGGCTTATGATTTTTTTAAAATTGAAAGTGTTTTTTGGGAGATGGGAAAATAGATAAAACCAAAGAAGCTGAAGAAAGTTTCTCATAGCTTCACTTCTTTGCCTTCACAACCTCCCAGAAAAGTTAAGATTTGGCTGAAGTGAGAAATAGTGTACTCATGTAGAAATTATTAGTACAGGATTGTCATTACTGATATAAAGAAATAAATGAGTTCATTCAGAGCACTTCTTTGCAGATACATAAAAAACAGGCCAGGTATAAAGCCCTCTGGCTTAATTGGAAAGATTCTCAAAAACTTCAACAAGCAGTTCCACTGAAGCATGAAGGAAAGGGTTTATGAAACCTTGTAAGTCATAGCTGCCTACTGTTCACGTGGGTGTGTTCTATGATACAGGATGCATGTACACACCAGCAAGTAGCACAGACCACTAGGAATTGGTCTGTGACAAAGATGTGACACCCTAATTACAAGGCATGTGATGACAGGGGAAATGTAGCACAAAGGGTTCCTTTAGACTATCACTAGTCCAATCCTATGCACCGAAATGCCCATTAGCAGTCAGAGCACACTTCAGGACTGGTTTCACCCAAAAGGGCTTGTGGGCCAAAAGAGCACACTGACATAAGTCAAAGCATGACAAGTAGGGACACTGTCCTAGAGAAGGCTCAAGGGGAGGATTTTATCAAGGTACATAAATATCAGAGCAGTTGTGGAGTCTCCATCCTTGGAGATATTCAAAAGCCATTTGGACATGATCCTAGGTATCAGCTCTAGGTGGCCCTACTTGGGCAGGGGAGTTGGACCAGTTGACCTCAAGAGGTCCCCTCCAGCCTCAACCCTTCTGTGATTCTGTGAAAAGAAGATCTGACCAAAACTAAAATACTAATGTAAACACATTCATAAAATACATTACCTAGCTACAGGCTGACGGAGACAGAAAACAGAACAGGAGGGAAAGGAAACAAGAACAAGTAAATTCACACAGGACAGCAGTGGCAATGTTTTTGTTGAAGGAACTGGGTTTTTGGTCATACTTCAGTATCTGACACTTCTGCATCAGTCACCTCTGAAGAGCAAGTACTGGCAACTGCCACTCTTCAGTAACAGAACTGATACTGACATCTTTTAAATATAAATTCAGATAAACAATATTTAAACTTCGCAGTCCCTTTTCTGTAGCAGAATCCAGCTATTCATTAAATGCTGATCAAGGCATTCTAAGAATACTGGACTGCTCCATCTGTAAATCCTTCTTTCCATTCTTTGATGTAGTTAAGTGTAATGTTGTCTTACGTTTCTGTAAGGCCATATGCCAGGTCCAGCATGTCCATCTCTTCATCAGTAATTGCATCTAGTTTCTCAAATATGTGGTCTTCAAAGATTAAATGACAAGTCGAACAGGCTAGCGTTCCTTCACATGCACCTAAAGAAAAAAAAAATCAAGATAATAGAAAATCAAAGTTTCAAATTACAGCAGAATTTCAAACGAAATCCTTCATGTTTAAGTGTTTGTCTAATACAAGGAGTATCTGTTGATTAGTAAAATTAATGTTTTGGATATTCTCAGTCATGTATCTACTCTGCATTCACCTGTCAACAGTATTTCTATAGTTCCTAGAACATTAAGATTTACTTGAATGCTGTAGTTAAAATATTTAATTCCCTTTCTACCATTTAAAGGGAAAAGTTTTCTACTATAAGAATGCAAAAGCAGACAATGCTGCCAATCAACTCTACTTAATCTACTTCCAAGGCTGATCCTTCTATCCCTCTCTTTCCCATGGGTTTGAGAAGGTTTCCTCAAGAACTTCAACAGAAGAAACCTGCTACGCAAAAAAATTCCTCAGAAGATACAGGGAGGAAGGACTTCATATTTGGTGTTTCTTCTCACTCAACTGCACACTAATTCACAGCAACAAAGGCAGTCAGGCTAGATGGAGATAGTTTTCTCTGTGTTAGAGGCTTACGTGTATTACTAGGCAATTCAGCTCGAGCCAAGGATCTAATAATTTGCAAGGGTTGAAAAGAACAAGCAACAACTACATCTACCTGCTAGAACAATTAGGTCATCACAGGATAGTAAAAGTTTGAACACTAACAAATTTGTCTCTGCTACTGTCTAGGTCTGGCACTGAGTTGTCCCCTTTGTTGAAAAAGAAACATGCAACGTCAAGAGGAGAAGAAAGCTGAACTCTTCATACTTGCATGGAGGTTGGGGCACACAAACCACCACCTCTGATTTAAATTGTTACGAGAGAAGCAGGTAATACATTAGCCAAGTTTCTTTTATTTACCCATTTCCAGGGAAAGCAGATCCAAGAGCATTGTGACTTTTGTACTCATATGGAAACAAAGGGAAGCAAGGCTGTATGTATAACCACTGCTATGAAAAAAACACAGTAGGATTCATCATCAAACCACCAGAACCATTCAGAAAGCACCACGCTCTTACATGTAGTAATGGTATCAACAGCATATATTCAAAGTGAGCATGACACTGTACGAGAAGACTTGATTTTTAGAATATATCAAGTCTTCAATTATATACAAATGCATGTGAAAAAGCTGAGCTTAAATAAAGTGCCAAATAACATAAAATTTTTCACATCAGTGGCTTAAGCACTGTAATGTTGAGAGAGTTGAGGGAAGAAGCATGGGGGCAAAAAAGAATGAAAACTGACCAGTCTATCTGACTAGCGGAAGGTCTTTTTGCAACTGTAAAGCTAACAGCAGCAAACAAACTGAGTGCAGCTGAATCATTCAACAGTTTTGTAAGTCTTTATACAAAGATATTCCTATTATTTCTGCACATGGGATGCCCCCTAGTGATAGAAGTAAATAGGTAAGATTTATATTTTACATTTTTCCCCTCATTACTTTTCTCCTAAACACAAAACATACATTTTTACATTATTTCTACTGCATTATTTCTCTGCCCTAGTATGATGTTTCATTAGCAAATGATTATTGAAATGGAACTAGCATATGTTATATTTAAAGACTGTTACAGTATCTCCAATTTTTAGTTGGCTTCTGTTTATTGACTGCATTATCTCCTCCCCCTTTACCACAATACTTTAACACGGTCAATATTTACACAGACTGAGAGAATATTTACCGTAGAATACAAGCCAGCTAGCCATAAGCCTATATGACATGTTTAATAAGTGATACATAAAGCTAGTTATCCCAATGTATTACAGATTTTTAAGGGACAATTCCTCTTCCCCAGATGTATGTAACTCTAGACATAAAAGCTCTCTCAGACATATGCCTGCGATTTTAAATCTTAAAGATTTTTTTATTAGCAGTGAAATTTATTTGCACTTAAATAAAACACACCTCAGATTTCAAACTGTGCTACATTAGCCTATTTATTTTTTTTTCCAATTGCTCCATGCTACACACTCACACAAATTGTACTTCCATATCCTGCTTTAGTTTGTACTATTAATTCTTAAGTTCATGTTCATGTAAATACCTTTCCTGAGGTATTTAATTGCCATTACCCAATACCGCTGCTTTGCATGGGCAGAATCCTATAACTTCAGTGGAACTAACTATGGAAAGTGCAACTTTTAAGGAATAGAGAGGTGTTAACTCCCTCCTATTCTAATTTTAAACAGAACTTGTACCAAGTTAGAAATTCACTAGGGCATTGGTCTCCTTTACTCCAGTCCTTTAACAAAAATTAAGCTTTTTGTTCTTCCCTGATAACTGATGTGGTTTTAGTTGTTTCTTTCACTTAGCACTCAAATACTACAGCAATTTGTGCTACAAAAAAAACAATAATAAATTGACAGTATGGCAATACAGAAGTAACCAGGCACTGTTAGAAATACACCAGTTTTGCATTGCCTCCAGAACCTTTCAGCTCAGAAGTCTACAGGTGGCATCTTTCAGATTCCACCCTGACAGCACTGTGTCCGTATTCCTCTCCTTTAACATTCAAGGAAGGCTCACCCCAAATATTTTTTTAGAACCTGACCCAAAATATTCTATGCACCTGCAGGAAAAAAAAAAAAAAAAAAAAAAGAGAAAATCCAAATAAAGTACAGCTATGTTATATAAATAAATACTAATTTACAGTTGGACTCAATCTTTAGGGTCTTTTCCAACCTAAATGCTTCTATAATTCTAGAAATACTTATGAATAAATTGGTAACAGAACATAATTCCTAGACACTGATTACAGTATTCAGTGAATGTACTTACCAAAACCATCTATGTCTAAATTATTATCAACAACAACATCCAGCAGTGAATCCCCAGGTTTTCCTTTGGCTGTTAGTTTGTCACCATCACGATTTATGAAATGAACAGTTATTTTATCTTCTGAGCTGAAAAACAAAAGTATATAATGGAATTAAAGAAATACTTTAAAATATTTTAGATCTTTAAAATTGATTGAATACTACTAAACCTGTAATCACTATCAACTCTAAGAGCACAAGCCCCTAAATTATTGCCTTCTAAAAGCTGCAACAGGTACAGGCATTTCCTGCTGTACATTGAACAAAGGACAAGAAAAAAACCAACCAAACAAACATGGTTTGTGTTTTATCACTAGAAGCTATATAGGATCCTGATGTTTTGCCTTTCACCGAAGAGAGACAGAGCTATTTTATTTTAGGCACAATGTTTGTATTTTTATCAAATAAGAAAGTTTATTTTAAATGCTTCTCTACATACCTTTCTGCAGACGATTGCTTTGGATTTATGAAATTGTAATTGTTCTCATCATTTAGTACAGATTTTAAATTTCCCCATTTCTCCTTAAAGTTTAAGACATTTTACATTAATAGTTCCAAAATCTAATTCTCCTCCCCCAAAACTGAAATATTCCAAAAGCATTCTGCTTTTTTGAGCAGAGATTCTCTTAGGATTTCACGTTGTAAATATTAATTCTAGTGAAGTTCAAAGTTTTGAAATTGACTTAAGAGAAAGGTGTCTGTTTTCCTGCTTTGCTTTTCAGATTATTATGTTTGCTTAAGAAAAAATTCTCTTGCAGTCTACATAAGACTTTTTTTTTCCCCTCATATTAAACGCTTTACTCTTAAGAAAGAGTTTTTTTGTGTTCCGTATTCTGTTATTTCACATGCAAGCTAAAGGAAAGCTTTTAATATACTAACAAATAAAATACAGTTTGTTTGTTACTTTCTTTCCTATAGTAAGTGAGCAAAACAAGAAAAACTTGTTGGATGGACAGTGAAGAAACCTGTCAAGAGATAGGAGATAAAACATAACAATTAAGAGGTAATGCAAAAATCTGTGTTTCAATGTGAAATCCATGTTTAGGAACAGCATGCTTAATGTTACCTTTAATCTTTATAGTAACTGTGGGCCTTGAATGATCTATCATATGGAAAGCATACAAGTTTGAAAATCAAGTCACCCCTTGGAAAACTCTAACCTATAGAGCTGAGTATTAAAGCAAAAATTTTAAAGTGGCCATACTGAAACATCAGTGAAGATTATTTTTGGATCTGGCTGTAAACGAAAATGTGTTTTTAGCAATCCAAGTCCTAGCTTGTTTTGAAAAACAACAAATGTTTGTTGCTCTATACTTAATCTACTTCCTGCAACTGTAAGCTCAGTTGGCAGCAGTTCACACTGTGATTCATTATGATGTCATGTTCAATTCTTGTCATATCATCCTTCAGTCCATTCTCCAGAAGGCAGCCACAAGCTACTATTAAGTTCATTCCAAAATTATAATCAATAATGATTGACCTTGCTGATCTGCAGAATGCAACTGAAGCATGCACTATAATAAAATTCAGAAATTTTGAAGATGTATCTTTACAACATGTAATTAATGTTGCATAGTCACCTGTGACACCGAAGGACCACCTCCAGCAAACCATTCTGTGAGGGTTTAAGTTACCACTCTGCTCTTCATTTTACTCCTCTACTGTGCTAACACCTCCCACAGCACAATCAAGGAAACGAGCACCCACCTCTTAGATATACTAGTACAAAATTCACCACTTCCACTGGTAGTTTAAGACTGATGGGTTTCGATTGCATCTAGAAAGGTATTCACATTCTAACAGTCAAAGTAAACTACTAATGGTGTAGTTTTAAACTGCTCCAAAAAGCTCTTTCCAAAGCTCACGGAAATACACTCCCATCTACTGAAATATTTCTGTCAGCATGACAAGAAACACAGTGCAAGATGCACTTGCCACCTTGGGCAGAGGCTGCCTGTAAACCCAAGTACTAAGTATTTGTTCAATATCCAAAACATACCCTTTCCTCTATTATATGGTGAAGCGATCACAAGTAACATGGACCAAAGAGCAAGATGTTTGGCCATCCATTAGACCACTGGAACCTTTGTAAAAGACAAGTCATCCTCCTCCCAGTTTTCAAAACACACCTGAAATGGTCTTCACCTGTGATTACACTCTAATCTGGCATAGCACCACAGTGTCACAAGAACAGTCCTGCCCTCCTTCCTTTGCTCCTCCTACCCCCAGTGCCCACACTGCCATGCAGTAAACTGCGTCCGGAGACAAACCTGGCTGAAACCCAAACCTCACAGGTCAATGGCCGTATGAACATCAAAACTGGTACATTCAGATCTGCCCCTTAAATTAAATTTACATCAGTTTAAAACAATTGCTTTATTAAAACTTTATGATGCAAAAACATAATCTAAACTTTATGATCAGCTTAAACTGATCTCTTTCTAATGGAGAAATGTGAGGGTCAGTCATTCAGTGGAGACTTATTTTTAAGCCACTCAGCAGGGTCACTCAGACAAAAGATCTAAACTAGCAATTTACCAATCTCATATGAGAGTCCTAGACCAAAAAGTTAGTTTGTCCCTCCACAATAAAAGTATCTGCTGGAACGAAGTAAAAGAGCACCTACAGGAAAGTTTAAAAGCAAGCTATTGGAACAACTTTGATGGCGAGGGCACTACCCAACCCTCAGGAAACAGAGTAGGCTACGCCCCTGCTGTTGGACAACTGAGTGTGGACCCTGTTCCAAGTCAAAGAAACTTCTCTAGCAAATAAATTAGGCTTTTAAAGCTTCTGTATTTTAAATACCAACAGTGACCTGTAGACTCTGACCTATCTTTGAATATAATAGCCAGAAGGCCATGCATAAACACAGCCTTTAACTACATGTACCAAGTTACAAGTCTATAGTTGTGGGCTGTGGAATATTAAATGCCTACAGATGTAATGCATTTTGAAACACCTACTCACACACACTGGTGAGGAGAGGAGGGGTTCTGCACACTCAAGATGCACGAGTGCTCTTCAGTAAAGAAAAACTATACCAAAGGCAAAAGAGATCTTCAGTATTAGGCTCTCACTCATGTGTGCTGTACTTCTACCTAGTCAGAGTTTCACCAAAAAAAAAAAAAAAAAAAAAGCAAGCACTGCACGGAAAAGCAACACTGATAAGGTCACAGGCTTTCAAAATGCTACTCTGAGCATGAGGAACCCTAGTTTAGCTTTTCATAACGTTACCAGCTTTCAACGGGACCCCGGATCCCCTGGGCCCCGTGGCCGAGCCACCCCGCAGGGCCGGCCCGCAGGCACCTCCGGCCCCCAGTACAGCCCCGCGGGGCGCGGCTGGCGCCCCGGGGGCAGTCAGTGGAAGGTTTCTCCTCTCCCGCAGAGCCCTTCGGTGCCACCGCCCCGGGGCGAAGCGGGGCCGGGACGTGCCCCGAGCGGGCCGGGCAGCGGCAGGGCCGGGACAGCGGGGCACGGCGGGGCCGCGAGCGCCCGGGGGAAGGTCACGCAGCGCCCGCCCCCGCCCGGGTGCCCTCAGCCCCGGGGCCCAGGCGCCCTCAGCCCCGGGGCCCAGGCGGCGGCCCAGCACCGTACCGAAGGCGGCGGCCGCCGCCGTGAGGAGCCCGCCCGGCGCCTCAGGGCCCCGACCCTCTTACCTGAGGACCGCCCGGGCAGAAAGGCTGAACAGCCGGGCTGCCCTCACGGCAGCGCTGCCGCAGCCCGGCCTCGTCCCGCCTGCCGGCGAGGCGGAGAAGAGCCAGCGGCGGGAGGAAGCAGCGGCGGCGCGGAGGAGGCGGGCCGGCCCCGGGGCAGCCATGGCGACGGCGGCGGGACGGCACGGGAGCGCGGAACCTCCGCGCCGGCACCGCGGGCGGGGCGGGGGCAGAGTCCCACCCCTTACGCCTCCGGCGCCAGCTACGGCGATTCTCGCACTCGCCTGCGTAGCGCACGTCCCGCCCCCTTCTGACGGCGGTGAGCGGCGACCGCGCGACGGAAGGAGCGGGGTTACGCAAAGTGCGCAGCGGCGCGCGGCGGGACGGGGGCCGGGCCCTTACGGAAAAGTCGCCGGGCGCTACTCGGCCCGGGGGCCGGCGGCGGGGTTCCCGCCAGCTTGCCTCTGGCTCCTTCGGGCCACACCGCAGGCCGGTGAAAGCTCTCTGGTTCCCGAATGCAAGCCCTAGACCCAGTCTTTCCGGGAAGGTGGTCCCGTACAGCCTGGCGTGTCCTGCCCCTCCGCTCGGTTGGGTCTGAGGGGTCTCTTGTCGCGGCCCGGGCCTGGCCCCTGAGGGCGCCTTGGCTCCGGGCAGGGCGGGAAGCACGGCCCCCGGGAAGTGCAGCTCGGGGGCCTCAGCTGGCCGCGCCAGTTCCTCACTGGTATTTCTTAGAAGTCAACTTCTAAAAGCCGGGCACCGGCAAAGGGACGGCAGTGCTATCAGAGGTTTTAATGGGAGGTGAGCATTCATGGTGAATGGCTCAAATACTGATGAAAGATTAAAACAAAAAGAGACATTTCACAGGACAAGGCCTTGGTAGGAGATAATAGCCCTGCAAAACAAAGAAAAGAACAGACGGAACTTTGAATTGAGGAACAAAGAAACCTCCCTTGGTCATGTGCTCAGAGATACCGTAAAGACTGCCCAAGTCGTGTCCTTTAGAAGAATTTAGCTCATAATGTGAAAACTACACCTCTTGATGAGAAAAAGCCCTAAAACACTCACCTTTTGGGTTAGGCAGAATAGTAAAAAGGTGCTGTAACTTCAAATGGAGATGAGGTCTGTTGTTAACCAATGAGGAACAAAGTGGTAAGAAACTAACCACAGGGCATTACATTAAACATGTATTCTTGTAATTTGAAGTGTATAAATACTTCGCTTGCCTGTGTGTGGTGTGCTAGCTTTGTGGAATTACCACCTAGCACCCGTCGCTGCGCAGAAACGGATTAAACAAATGTCTTGACTCTGGTTTTCGGCTCATTGCACACCAGCTGAAAGAACCCAGATTTAGGGACAACAATACCATTATGTGCAATAGGAAATTTTGATATTTCCTGAGCAATTACAGACAGCACATGTACACTTAATTAGGCTCTCTACAATGTACACATTGCTCTACACGTTTTGATTAGAAGGTACTGGAGAGTGCTGAATGAATGAGAAAGAAATAGAGCACTTACTTCAAAATAATTCATTCAAACAAGAGTGGGAATAAATGGGGAAAGGGAGGAAATGTTGTTTACCTCTTATGTGCTTGACATAGCTAAGATTATTCCTGATGCCTTATGATATTAGGAGTGTGTTTTTGTTACAGTAAGATCAGAGGGAGATATCAATATACTGTATAACTTAAACTCATGTATTTTCTTTAAGGAGAGGAGAAGGTTGTGGTGGATGTTATAAATTGAGACCACAATGGATCATAATCCAATTATAATTTTATTAATTATAGCAAGTAGAATATGAGCAAAGACAGCGCTGGACGACAGGGGAGTCTGCGCTCCGCCAACTGCCGTACTGATCAGTTCAAACAGTTCCTTTTTATACATTTTTACATTCGTGGTTGTCTTTGATCAGTACCCCCTTCTGCTTGCACAAGTATCTGGTTTGTGTAAGCAATTGCGGTTATCTTATCTCACGCAGTCATCTTGTCTCACAGGTTATCTTGTCTCACACAAGTGGTGTCTGGCAGCTATTTGCATAAGCAGTTTTTTTGTCTTTTGCCGCCTAACCTTTACATTGAGCTTAACATAAATTTCAATAAACAATACCCTTAGTTCATAGTTTCTTACAATCCCCCCTTTTTCTTTTATCCTATTATTGTTTATTAGATGCTACTTTCATTTTCGTCACTGCAAACAAACCTTTTTCCACAATTCCAACATTTATCATAACACTCTCAAGATAATACCTTACAATTACAATCATAGTTTTCACGTGGCATAACGCATTCACAACAATCTTTTCCACCAGGAAGCTCCTAATAGATCATCCCACCATTCTGAGTCTAACATTGAGGGTGTTTTCAGAGCACCATAGGTAAAACAGCTCTTATTCTATCTGCTATGTGCAGTTGTCGCCTTAATGTTTTTGCCGTGTGTTATTTATTCCTTGCTTTGTTCAGTTAATCCAACAAGTTGTGACCAACATGCAATTTGCTACTACTGTTTCACCTGTTGGTGTTAAGCAAATTCGAGCTGTGTGCCGAACTGCACAGTCAACCGTACTATCAGACACTCTGTAAACAATAATCAACAATTTATTAGCAAACAAGAACCTGAAATAATTAACTGTATAACAATCCAGCAAAGTCCCACGCGACACAATCAGAAAGAGAAAAAGTAAGAACCAAAGATATCAGCACTGTCCTTTGGATGTTGTCCTTCGATGTCTTGTTACCCTTACTCACGGGGCGATAGCGACAGAAAGATAGAGTCCAAGAACAACAGTCACACGCCGCGCGGTAACTCCTCTGATCAATAACATTTTCTTCTTTGAACTATAAGTCTGTTTCCATCACCTCATCAAGGTTTCGAGGGCGTCTTAGTTGTCTTCGTGATCTTGGAGGATTGGGGGGAGGAGGTGATCTCCGACACCAGCCACGAGACATTCCCTCGCATACCGCGATGGCAACGACAGTCACCACCAATATAATGAAAAATCCCAACAGCAGGCCGGCGCACACGGGATCGTCCCCTACTCCCATCTTCCCAAGATTGCAATCCAGCGGGATCAGTAAGATTAGTGGGATAGTCCAGCCCCAGGCTAGCGGCTTGTCCGAGGAAGGTCCAAGTGCGCAATGAGCGGAAGTTTCTCTTCCACCCAGAATGCCTGTGCTGCCTAGATCTGGGCGGGCCTGGCAGTTGTTTTTGCCATCCGGGTATAGCCGAACTTTCGAGACCCTCCAACAACACATGCGCTTTGGACTGGGGGCGTGGAAATCCATTTTCCTGCTGCGTATGTGGACCCTGACTCCTGATCCCTACAGACCAGGCAGGTTCGCCACTCGCGCTCTCACTCTTGTACCTCCGATACCGCGAAAACAATGGAGCGTGCTTATGCATGGGCAGCAATTTATTGTGCAGCCTTGATGTTGGTAGCCCTCACTTTGTTTGCCTTTTTACTACATATCTTTTGCCCTTGTAAATGTTCCTCTTTCAAGTGCCCATGTAGTTGTATCTGCTTATGTAAACCACCATCTCCTTTGGTTAACCATGTCGAAAATTCTGTTATAGGTCTTTTCGGCGGTTTTGGTACTGGCTGTTTTACTTCTGTCACATCTTTTACTTGGATTCTCTTCTTCCCACTAAAATATCTCCATCCACCCTTCTGTCTTTGGGAAAGCAAAGCCACTCTGATGTTGGACATAACAGTAAAGCACTTGCTGCACAAATTTGCCACTATTAAAGCAAACCATACCAGGATGATTAGCAGAGGTCCGGTATAACATATACTCCCACCTCTCATGCCTATGGGGTTGCAGCCCACAGCTGAGAAAAAAGGTCTTCTTGGTGGCGAGCACAGAGGTTAACCCGGTCTTGCCCTCTACTGTTTAACAAATCCGTGTGTTAAGAGTTAGTCAGTTCAAGTGCAGCTCCTTTGTAGCCACTTCCTTTGTTTCTAAGCAAAGCAAAATTTTGGCACTTTCCGATAGTGTCCTCCCATCAACTCTCAGGGACATCACAAATTCTGGGGACTAACCTCTTTTTCCCCGTAAATCAAGGTTACAGTTCATGCCCCTTCCCTATACAGTTATAAGACAATTTTCTCCATCTGCAAGAAATACCACATCCGGTAACACATTTCACATTCACACAAAACCCACGCTTCATGACATCCATACATACACTCGAGACAAGGTATTACCCTATTAGGTTGATTTTCTAGCAATGCCTAATCGAATCCAAAATGCTCATAATCTGTTACCAAAAGCCACTCTGTAACATGTCTGTCAGTTAATGCTCGGTAAACGCCAGCTTTTCCCTGACAGTTTTTTTGTTTGGTTTTGTCTGTTTTTTTTTTTTTTTGTTTTTGTTTCCTTATACAGCAAGTAAGTAAATGAATAAGTAAATTTTCACAGTGTTACCTCTGAACCCAGTCAAAAACCCAGTCAAACCACTGGTTAAGAGTCATTCAATCCCCTCCTGATGAATTTACTTAGTCCTTTGAGGGTGACTTGTAGTCGATCAGTTGATGGTACCACAGTCCACTCCTGAGGCTTTTCCACCAGTCCTTTTCCTCAGGAGGCAAGAGTCCACCCCTTTTCTTTTGTTCGGATCGCTGTCTCGGTGATCAGCAGCACCTGAAATGGACCTTCCCACTCGGGAGTTAATGATTAATCTTTCCACACTTTTATCAATACCCAATCACCTGGTTTTACATTGTGGATATTTAAAAGCCAATGGTGGTATTTGAGGCAGAAGTCCTTTCTTTCTCAGTTTCATTAAAGTGTTACCAATGTTTCATTAAAGTGTTACCAATTCTTATTACATACTTTCTTACATACTGATCTCCTACTTCAGGGATGACAATATCCCTGTCATTACTCATACATAGTAATCCAAACATCATTTCATAGGGAGAAATTCCCAGGTCTGTTCGTGGCTGAGTATTGATCCTTAATAAGGCCAACGGCAGGCATTTAATCCAAGACATCTGAGTCTCAATCATTATCTTAGTCAAGGTTTGTTTTGAAGTTTGATTCATTCTTTCTCCTCTTCCAGAACTCCGAGGATGCCATGAGGTGTGCCATGCCCATTCGATCCCTAAGGCTTCAGATAGCTGTTGTATAATTTTTTTTTTAAAATGAAATATGTTCCTCCGCCCAAGTCTATTCTTTCTATTAATCCATATCTGGGGATAATGTTTTCCAGTAACACCTTGGATACCATGCTTGCCATTGCCCTTGGTGTGGGGGATTGCTTCCACCCAATGAGTTAAGTGAGCCACTAATACCAACAAATACTTCCACCTTTGTATTTAAGGTAGCTCTGTTAAGTCTACCTGGAGGCTTTGTATGGCTAGCTCCTATTCCCCAGCCACCTTTTTTTTTTTTTTTTTTTTTTTATCTCATTACCTTTTTGTTCACTTTTTAACAAATCAAACATCGATCAACTAGTTGTTTAGCCACCATATATATATTCCTATACACCCATATTGTCTAAGAAAATGATCACAAAGTGATTGTGTTCCCCAATGTATTTTCTAATGTATTAATGACAGAATTTCTCATGATCTGAATTTCTCATGATCTTGTTTTGTTTAACATCTGCCTTCCATCTGCTAAAGTCCATTTTCCTTCTGAATCTTTTCCCCCCTTATTTTTAAGTATATCCTTTTCTTGTTCTGTGAAATTTGGGGCTAAATTCTCATAATCCCCTGGTATTATTACCAATAAAACTACCAGTGATGATTCTGTAGCTGCTTCTCTGGCTACTTAATCTGCTAAATTATTCCCCCTTATTTCCATTGATGCTCCCCTCTGATGTCCTTTCACATGCACAATTGCAATTTCTGTGGGGAGCTTCAGGGCTTCTAAAACTTCTCTGATCAGCCGCTCGTGTACTAGCTCCTTCCCTTTTGTATTTATAAGCCCTCTTTCTTCCCATATTTTTCCAAATGTGTGGACCACTCCAAATGCATACTTTGAGTCTGTGTACACTGTCCCTTCCTTATCTCTCAATATACCAATGTCTGTTTTAGGGCATAGAGTTCACAGACTTGTGCTGACCACCCAGCAGGTAATTTCTCTTTTTCAAACACTTCCATCTTCTGCCTCTCGATAATTACATAACCCAATATTTTTCCTTCTAGGCATCGAGAGGACCCATCAATAAATAGTTTTTCTCTATAGGGCAAAGGTTTATTTAACAGATCTTCTCTTATTTTCGTTTGATAATTTATAAAATCCAAACAGTTATGCTCTGGTTCCTAAATATCCTCCCCGATTCTCCTCCCATAATTCTAGTAATTTAACCACTAGTTTTCCTTCACCCAGCACCACACCTATTCCTAATTGCACTTGTAAATCTCTACCTAGCAAATTACATCCTACCCCTGGCATTAACAACAAATCATTAACAGCATATTGATCTTCCCCTTGTATTAACACATTCTTTATAACTGGGACCAAAAACCCCTTCACCTTTAGCCCCTACAGCCCAAGTTGTATCTTTTACATAATCTTCCTCTTGGGGTCTTAATTTCAAATTTATCAAGGGCTCTTCTGTTGGTATATCCCCCAGGAGGTAGAGTCCCTGACACCCCTAGTGATTACCACCCTCATCCTGTTGGGTTACTTCAAACACCAACAGGTCCCGTATTCTCTGGGGGCATTCTTGTTTATAATGCCCCCCCTTCCCACAATGAAAACATTCCCTTGTGATTTCCCTAGCCAGTGGTGCCTCTTGGTTCCACCTTCCCTTTCATTCCCTTGCCTGTTTCAAATTGTGATTTCCCGTCTGAGATTTCTTGTGTTTATTTCTAACAGCTTCTTGTGCAGTTATCATAATTTTAGCTTTAGTTTTAGCCTTTTCTTCATCCTTCCTAATATCTACTTTCTGTGCTTCTCTCAGGAGTTCCTCCAGACTCTTATTATAATGACCTAGAGTCACTCATATCTCTCCTCCGCTCTTGTTCATTCTGATTCCACTGCAGAGGGGTTACAGGGAGTTTCCTTTCCCCGGGTATCCCCTGCTGATTTTCTCTCTCCCATATCCACATTCCAACCGTTCTGATCATCTGTCTTTCCTCAGGAGAGAAAAAAAAATTCCCGTAATCGACTGCATCTCCTCCCATGTATATATATACTGGGTCCCAAAAATTGATCAATCTTCTCTGACAGCCCCACAGGGTCCTCTAAAAACCTCCTAAATTCATTCTTATACGCCCTCACTTCTACATTAGTGAGCGGCACATCCACAAATCCCATCCCCCCTTGAATTCCTGCCGCTGGGACTTCCCCGCAAGGGATTAACCCTAGCCGCCCCGTGCTCCCTTAAACGATTTCCCTTAAATCATGTACGAGCCGATATTTCCCATTTGGTTTCTTTACAGGCAGAATGGGGGTGTTAAAGGGTGACATACAAGGCTCTAAGATTCCTTGTGCTAATAATCGATCAATTTCTGGTTTTAATCCTCTCCGTCCGTCTAGGGAAATGGGATATTGCTTTACCCTCACAGGTATGTGGGGTTCAGAAACTTGGATTTTAATCGGTGGGATTTCCAGTCTACTAATTGTGTCCGGAGAGTACCAGACATCGGGGTTAATTTGTTTTTGCTCATCCACGGTCAAAGGATAAGTAGACACTGTTAGCTCTTGATTTTTTCACTTTAATTTCTAATTGTAATTCAACAATTAAATCTCGTCCTAGCAGATTAAATTCTGCTTCAGGGACGAGCAAGAGTTCACCCATTCCAAATTTATTTTCAGTTTCGAATACCACATTTTTGATTTTGTTTACTTTAAATGGTTCTCCTTTTGCCCCAATTACTTGTACTTTTTCCGGGGAAATTTTACATCCCTCAGGTATTTGTTTAATAGTCGATTTTTCAGCCCCAGTGTCTACTGAAAAGGTGAACTCCTGTTTATGGGGACCTATTTTTAATTTTATCAAGGGCTCATGATGACTCCGGTCCCCTAAGATATAGAGCCCCTGGCTCTCCTATTCCGTTTTCAATATTTCCTCATCCCTGATCCTTTCTCTGCAATTCTTCTTTATATGTCCCTTCTTTCCACAATAAAAACAACATCTCTGTTCCTTCTTTACTACTACGTTCCCTTGTTTCGTTCCAGCAGATCTGTGTTCACCAGTTCGTCCTTTACGATCCTCTCTGACCGCTGCTACCATCATTTTTACTTGTCGCTTGCTGCTCTCTTTCTCTCACCTTACATAGACTTTCTGAGCTTCTCTCAATAATTCATCCAACTCTCTATTCTGCCAGTCTTCTAACTTTTCAATCTTCTTTCTGATATCTTCCCATGATTTTGCCACAAACTGAGTTTTGAGGAGTGCTTGCCCTAAAGGGTCGTCTGGATTTACCCCAGAATACAGCTGAAGGGCTTTCCTCAGTCGTTCCAGCCACTCAGTAGGGCTCTCATCTTTCTTTTGCATTTCATTAAATGCTTTATTAATATTCTGGCCACAGGGTACTGCTTCTCTAATTCCCTGAATTACTATAGTTCTCAGGTCCTGCATATGAGTTCTATGCACCGGATCCTGATTATCCCTATTAGGTCTTTGGAGTGGCCATTTAATATCCGCTTGAGGTCCCTGGGCATGTTGAGCATCCCACAGTCTCATTCCTGCTCGTCTAATCATATCTCTTTCCTCGGTAGTAAATAATTGACCAAGGATAGATTGCATCTCATCCCAAGTATAAAGGTTTGGTCCAAAAAATTGATTTAATCTTTCTGCCACTCCGAGTGGGTCCTCAATTAAGTTTCCCATCTCGGTTCTTTTAAAATCTCATAGGTCAGCTGAGTTTAGGGGTACGGAAATATATCCAATCACGGGTTGAGGTCCCCCCATGGGTATTTCCCTTAGGGGGTACATCTGAGCTGCCCCTTTTTGGCTTCTAGTTACACGTCTAGGAGGAGGGGGAGACTCTTGTTCCGACTCCGGTGGGGGAGTGGGCGCTCTGGGGACCTCTAGAGGGGCTGTGGGAGCAGGAGGGGAAATGTAAGGAGGGGGGGTTAGAAGGGTTTCGTCTAACCCTTCCTTCTTTTTCTTTTGTTTAGTTTATTTCATTCAGCGGGTAAAGTCTAGCTCCCAGTCTTTTTAGCCACACTCCCGCATACTGACTTTCTTCCGGGTTAAGGGGTTTTTTATTATTAACCCAGAGATTTAATTGTTGCCTTATCCAATCTTCTTCTGACCCGCAGACTGGCCAAAAGACATTTTTAGAAATCTTCTTCCCTCCCCATATCTTAGTACAATATTCTATCATTTTCTGCTTATCTTTCCCTAGTGTTCCAGGGAAATATCTCCAATTGTCTAAGATATATGCCAGAGGGGTATTCTTAGGTACAGCGGGTACCCTTCCCATGGGAGTCGAAGGCTTGCTGCCCTTCGCCCCCATCTTCTGGATTATCCACAAACACACACTCACTTGCCCCCCTTGTTCCTGGCCCAGTCCCTCGCGGGAAATGGGAAACGCAGTACTTAAGGGTCCGCACTCGCTTGGTTCAGTATATCGAACCTCTCATTCGTTATAATCCAGGAAACCCAATCCCGCCCGAACGGTAAACCCGCGAACAAATTCGCAATATACTTACGCATCCTGCGTCTTCGTCCGGACTCCCGTGCACAGAATTTTTATGGGATTTTACCGGTTTCTCCTTTGCTCATTATTCTAGAATTTAGGTTCGTCGGTAAGGATGGGGTGGGCTATCAATCGCGGGGCCGCGGATTGCCGCGGGGCGCCTCCCCGGAGGACAGAAGCCCACCGTTCCTTATCCGAGTCACGGCACCATGAAATTGTTATAAATTGAGACCACAATGGATCATAATCCAATTATAATTTTATTAATTATAGCAAGTAGAATATGAGCAAAGACAGCGCTGGACGACAGGGGAGTCTGCGCTCCGCCAACTGCCGTACTGATCAGTTCAAACAGTTCCTTTTTATACATTTTTACATTCGTGGTTGTCTTTGATCAGTACCCCCTTCTGCTTGCACAAGTATCTGGTTTGTGTAAGCAATTGCGGTTATCTTATCTCACGCAGTCATCTTGTCTCACAGGTTATCTTGTCTCACACAAGTGGTGTCTGGCAGCTATTTGCATAAGCAGTTTTTTTGTCTTTTGCCGCCTAACCTTTACATTGAGCTTAACATAAATTTCAATAAACAATACCCTTAGTTCATAGTTTCTTACAGTGGAGATGTAAAGAGCCTCCAAACTGTCCATAAAACAAGCGACTCAAATGTGCCAGTTTTCTCTGTTTCACGTATAGAGCTCCTACCCTCTAAGTCAGACTCGAGTCATTAGAGGGGTTCCCTTTACCCATTACAAATGTGGCCAGCATAAGATTTTACATAGTCTGAACCTTGTCCTTTAAGCTTTATTTCAATTATTGCTATGTCGAAGTAGTTTTTATATCACCTATGCTGCATGAATCTTGTTATACCAAGTTTGTTTCATGTCATTATCCTTCACAATCCAATATTCTTTCCATAAAAGAAATGTAGTGCTGTCCCCAACTAGATTTAGCATAGGATTTTAAAAGTGTTACAATTACCTAGATGCACAGTGTATCTCTACATTTCAGCTGACATGGGGCTGACCATTTTATCTAAGCAATTTCCTTAAAAACTACCTGTCACAGAGGCTGCAGTAACTTTCCAACTTTGAGCTGTTCTTTGATTACTAGCAAAATAATTGTGTTTGTTCAAATATACCGTTCGTAGAGTAATACTTTTTAAATATAACCAAAATCAATGTACTCAATATGTTTATTAACTCATATATTACTATAAATGCAGTTAACAAACGTTAATATATCCGAGCAGTCACTGAAATAAATAGTCTGAGGGCGAGACCCTCAGGTAGTATACTGGTATCCCCTCACCCACGCTAAGCTCTTTTTCATTGGGTTTCACTGTTTTGCAACACAGAAGAATGTGGCCACAAATAGTACAGTTTATTTCAATATTGTCACTACAGCATAGGGTCATATATACATACTCGTAAAGCAGTATATTGTTAAATACATGAAGCTTTATGTGGACTTCTAATATTGTAAAGCCAAAAGAGCACATCACATAATCTAGTCTGACTTTAACCAGAAGGCTGCTTGTCATAAATTAATGGTTAATGCAGGAAATAAGTCTGTAAGGGACCCTCTGGACCTTTAATATCAACCTTTGCTGTCACATACAACTCAAGTAACTAAATATAGAAATATTGATCAGTTTCTTAAAGTTTTCTTGCTGGTATTAACTGCACTGAAAAAAGGTCCCAAAATTTCAGTCCTTGGAAGGGTAGAAGGCCTAATTATTTATTAATTTTCAAATAATTTAGTTTATTCGCTTAATTCTTACTTACACCAATTTGTCCCTGGCCTGTACTGCCCATGAGTTTAAATAGTTTTTGTTCTTTGTGATGTTCATCCATCATTTGTTGTACCCCCTCCAGCCCTTTTATTTTAGCCTCTGTTGTTACTAGTCTCCTTTCATAAGACAGGAAACTCTTCTGATTATCCCACTGAGATATTTGTGCATATGTCAGTTTGAATTTACCCTTGTTAAATGTGAGCGACTAGTTAGTACATTCACTTCAGGTCTTGTACAGTGTCGCTGATAGAAACAAGTGGTCCTCATACATCCTAAGATTATATTTTATTTTTTTCCATGTAGACTTCAAATTAGTAGCCTCAGATCATTTTGTGATCAGTTAATAACCCAGATGTCCCCTGTTGCTTCTTATCAGTGAAGCTACCATTAATAGCAAGGGTTCTTGGCTCCCTCCAACTGAACACGTAAGCGCTTTGAACTTTGCTTCGATCTGCTTTCATGTGGGATTTTCATTCATACACCATTTTAATGATGGCCATTTCCATTAACCAGCTTTACCCCCCTGTTGGACGTGTTCCATAGCTCTGTTCCAGCCCTCAGACTGCCATGGCCCTGAGCACGTTACCCCCTTGCAGGAGTTTAGTTGGCAGAGTCCAAGGTCAGCTCCTTCACTGATAAGAGCAGTCATGAAAAAAAGCTAGTAGTGAGAGCCTGGCTCTCTCTTCCCTTGAGAGCCACTTTTAAGCTGAGGCTTTGTGCTGGCCCTTGCCTGTGCCACAGTGCAGCCATGCAGCAGCTCTATTTGCACCATCTTGCATCTCTGTGAGTCTGGCCCTGATCCCGACTTGCTGACTTGGCATCCTGGCTTGGCCTCGGACCTGCCTCATCACTGCAGCCGTGCTGCGTGACCGCGAGACTGTGTCTGACCCTGACACAACCCAGTCTCAACCCAGTCTTGAATCTGGCTTGCTGCTCCATATTCTGGATCCTTGTTGGTGAGGTGCCTGCTTTCACATGCTTGGGTGCTTAGCTCCTGGCACACCTTCCATTGCAGAGCAGCCAACTCTTGCTGTTTTATCTGGCACTCTCCACCCCCAAAACCAGAACCCTCCTAGTTCTCTCACAATTTCTATATAATGTATGCTTTGGGATGGGCAAGTGTCATGGTTTGAGCTCAGAGGGCCACTGAGCACCATGCAGCCTCTGACTCCTGCCCTCCCTCTCAGCACAGAGAAGGAGAAAATAAGCAAA
Organism: Tyto alba; assembly: GCF_018691265.1. Classification (NCBI taxonomy): domain Eukaryota; kingdom Metazoa; phylum Chordata; class Aves; order Strigiformes; family Tytonidae; genus Tyto; species Tyto alba. The sequence continues at coordinate 18,706,377 of NW_024881282.1, read as the reverse complement.
GGCTTGGGATTCGAGATAGGACAGGGAGGGATAAATCACCCATTATGGTCATGGGCAAAAGGCAGACTCATTAGGGGAAGAAAAAAAGAACATAAATTTATTACAGACACTAACAACATCAACACTTAACAGACAGAGTAGGACAGTGAGAAGCATTACCACATCTTGAGAACACCTTCCCCCCACCCCACTCCCTTCTTCCCAGGCTCAGCTTTGCTCCCGATATCTCTACCTCCTCCCCCCAGCAGCACAGGGGCAGGGAATGGGGGGTGCAGTCAGTGCTGCTGCTTCTTCCATTTTCGGGGTGGGGCGAAACTCCTCTCACAGGAGACAGCCCTCCACAAACTTTCTCAGACATGAGTCCCTCCCACGGGCCACAGTGTTTCCCTCACTGCTCTGGTGTAACACCAACTTTCTTCAACTGGATTCTCTCCCACGGCTGCAGCCCTTCCCGAGCTGCTCCGGTGTGGGACACTCCCGCATGCTGCAATCCTCCCAGCGCTGAACTACAACAGCGGGGGCTGCTTCTTCCCACAGGGTCCTGACTGCTTTTGGGCGCAGCCACCTTCGTTGGCCATATGGGCCCCCCCCCAGGCCATAAATCAATGTCTGCTCCACCGTAGATCTCCATGGGTGGCAGGGGGGGGCGCCCTGCTGTCTCACCACAGGATACAGGGGGGTCTCTGCTCCGGCACACCTCCCCCCTCCTTTCTTCCTCTGTTCCTCCACTGACCTCAGTGTTCACACAGCTGCAGCAACTCCTACTCACAAGTCCAACTCCTCCTCCCAGGTCCCTTCTTAAATGCGTTCTCACAGAGGTGCAGCTAGTTGGCTCGGCCTTGCCCAGGGGTGGAGCCGACTCAGAGCTGGGGGAGCTTTGAGGAGCTTCTCACAGGGGGCCACCCCTGTAGCCCCCTCCCCTGCTACCCAAAATTCCCACCACTCAAACCCAGGACAGCAAGCTTGAAGAAAATGGTGGAGCAAATTAGGTCAGGATACCTTGATGAAATAAGAGTAGCAGAGTGAAATAAAAGAGGGAAGAATTACAAATGGTGTGTACCTAACATTTCTCTGAATCTCAGCTTGGTCAGGTGCAAGATTTTGTTGCTTGTCTCCAGGGCACGTTCATTCTAATAGTAAATTCTCTGCATAAGGTGCTTTCCTATGTATTTGTATAGACTCTTGCACATGTAATACAATCTTTTCTTATAATTATGTCTTCCAATTCTTTACTATTTTTAAGTTTCTATTTGTAGGACACCAACAAACCACTAGATGGCAAACAATTTCAGCAAGATAATATACAGATATTCACACAATCTTCTGTCCTCAGCTTCACTGTTGAGGTCATAGAGTGTAGTCCCATGACAATTTATAGAAATCTGGGGTGAAGCTGATATGGGCTTTCTCCTCCTTGCCTCCCCTTCCCTTTTGCTGTTCTAGTGTTCATGAGCCAGGTGTGGGGTGGATTCATAGAGGTGATCTATGCAAAACTAACCTAGATCAAAAAAAAAAAAAAAAAAAGGAAAGGAAAAAGAAGAAAGTAATTGGTTTCCAGCCTTTTCAGTTCCATCATCCAGCCTACTCTGTAAAGTACCTGTGCAAAACAAGGTGTATTCTGGGAGAACAGCAGTCCCAGCTTGGATTGTTTTACGCTGATAAGCAAAGGTACCATATATTCTTCTATTTGGCATAAAATTTCAAGGTTCAGGATGATAAAAACATTACATATGTATACCAATGATCAGCAGATAATTTCTATAAGTTACTACAGATAATCTCTCTGAGGCCTGGTTTTCTATCTACAGGAGACATGGCATGAATGCATATTTACAAAATGCAAATCCAGATGTTTTAAAGAGTTTTTGAAAATAACAAATCCACCAAGTAATCAGACTTCTGTATACGATTAGCTTTTCTGGTCATTATCAGTGTCAACATGTGCTTTAACCTGGATTTTCTTGACAGCAAAATTGTGTCAAATTATCCCTTTCAGTTGAAATACTCAAGGAGATCCAGAGAAAGGGAAGGATCCACGGTCCGTGTGGAACTTTCCTTTTGTGATCATGTCCTCTTAACCTACATGGGAGTAGAACCATCTCATCCAAAGTTTCTTCTCTAAGGTAGCATGATTTCTGATATCCTAGGATTCCCCACTCTGGTTTTTGACATGACTCTTTCAGTTCAGTCCTCTGGCTACAGTCTCTCTTTGATTACAAGAGTGCAACTACACCCTCACAAAAAAAGACAGGAGAGCAGTGGGCCACATTATTTCACCTTCGCAGCCTTCATGTGACTGGGGACAGGAGTGCTCATGTGAGCTGCTGACACAGAACAATTTTTATGTGTTTGTTCCTCCAAACTATGCCATCTCTTCTACCTGATTTTTCTAATTCTGAGACCATGTAATGACCAAGGTCTTTTTCTCCACCTGCCCCTGACAGTTCATTAATGCAGACCTTAATCTAATTTTAAGCAATCAAACTTAATTCAAATATAGTAACTGATCATAGGAAGCTCCAACTCTTACATATTAATTAGTAAAATGACCAAAGGAGGGTTGTAAAAGAATGCCAGGAACTGATAAAGGAAGTGGTAAAGCTGACAGAGTGACCCTGAAGAAGCAACACTGTAATTAAAACAAGGAAAAAACAAGCTAAGCTGGAGAGATGACACAAAAAAAAAACCACCAAGCCACGAAATACCAAGATAAGCGCACAGGAACAAAGCTGCTATTTGAACCAAGGAGAGAACTTGAACTATGAGTGAGCTTTCCTCATTGACATAGTACAAACACACTCTCGAGTAGGAAAAAGCTCCCTACCAAGAAGAGCCCCTTTCTCACTAAACATGTGCAGTGACTTTAAATGGAGACAAGGCCTGTTGTTAACCAATGAGGAACAAAGTGATAGGAAACTACCACTGGCCATTACGTTAAAGGTGTATCCTTGTAGTTGGAAGTGTATAAATAAGTCACTTGCCTGTGTGCAGTGTGTTAGCCTTGTGGAATTACCACCTAGCACCCATCTCTCATTCACAGATATGAATTAAACAAATAATCTCCATTCTGTGTGGTTTTCAGCTCATTGCACACTGGGTAAAAGAACCCAGATTTTGGGACAATAGTTTTGACAATAGTTTTGGTGGCCCAGATGAGACAGCCATAAGTCTTACCTGGATGGTCTTGTCATCTTGACAGCAGAGGATCAGACTGGACAGGACTCCAGTGCACACTTGTACGTTTTCTGAAAGATTGTGTGAATTAGCTAGAAAACAGACAGATTTAAATCCTGATGATGAGGTAAAACAGAGAATGTTTAACATGCTGTTTATAGGACAGTCAACACAGAATATAAGGAAGAAGTTGCAGAAAGTCAATTGACTGGAGGGATACCAATTTCACAGCTGATAAAGATTGCATACAATGTTTACAGCAACAAGGATGAGAAGGAGAAAAAGGCGAAACAAAATAGAATGAAATTACAAGCCTCATTACTGGCAAGAGCAATAAATGGGAGTAATGTTGGAGGAAGGGGAAGGGGGAAACATAGAGAAGGAGGAGGACAGGGAGGAATAGCATAGGGGAGAGGGCCGCAAAGTCGGACTCCTTTAAGGCCCAACCAATGTGCAATTTGTAGATAGGAAGGGCACTGGAAGAATGAGTGTCCAGAGCAGAAAGGGTTGAAGGGACAGAATTGTGAGGAAAGAGGCAATTTTATTATGTTGTTGGAAAATTCAGATAGTAACTGAAAGGGACCAGGGGAAATCATTACAATTTCCCCAGTCAATCCCCTGGTTCCAGTTAAGCTGGGGAGAGAAACTATAGACTTTGTTAGATAGTGAAGCTACTTATTCAGCAGTTAATAGTTGCAAAGGATCCTTAAGCAAAATAACTACTCCTATAATTGGAATAACAGGAAGGAAAACCCTACGGCCATTCTTAAAACCGATGGAATGTAGAATAGGAGGAAATAAATTGACTCACAAATTTCTGTATATGCTAGATTGCTCCATTCCCTTGTTAGGATGAGATTTATTGTGCAAGCTAAATGCTCAGATAACCTCTGAAAATTCAATACAGTTCCATGTTCCATGTGATAGGCCTGGAAAGCTCCAATGTGTTTGCTAACAGACAAAACTTCAAAAGCGCCTGAAGAAGATATCCCAGATGCAGTGATGAGTGCAGTAATTCCTTTGGTGTGGGGTTTAAAGAAGCCTGGCAGAGAAAATAAAACGACTCCTATTAAAACAGGGCTCAAACCAGGAGCCCAACCAGTAAGAAAAACTCAATATACTGTAAGATTGAAAGTGCATAATGGATTGGAGCACTTGATCAATGCCTTCCTAGAATATGGACAACTGAGGGAGTGCCAGTCTGAATACAACACCCCTATATTGCTAGTAAAAAAGCCTCACTCTCATGAGTACAGACTGCTTCAAGATTTGAGGGCAATAAATCAAATAACTGTGGATGTGCATCCCACAGTACCAAATCCATATACCCTGTTTTTCTCTGTACCTGAAACAGATATTTATTTTACAGTTCTGGACTTAAAAGGTGCCTTCTTTTGCATCCCTGTGGAGAAACAAAATCAGACAATCTTTGCATTCGAATGGGAAAGTCCTACCACTGGAAGAAAGGTACAACTGTGTTGGATGGTACTCCCCAAGGATTCAAGAGCAGCCCTACCTTGTTTGGTAACGTACTGGCAAAGGAACTGGAGCAGTGGCAAGGTAACAACAACGTGACCCTGTTGCAGTATGTTGACAAGATACTAACTGGAGCGGACAGTGAGGATTGTTTAGAGGCCACTTTGTTAAATTATCTAGGGTTGGCAGGGTATAGAGTCTCTAAGAAAAAGGCCCAGATATGAAAAGAAAAGGTTCAGTATTTGAGTTCTGAGGTATCAAAAAGACAGAAGTTACTGGGGGCGGAATGAAAGAAGCTATATGCCAAATTGCCATGGCAGAATCCAAGAAACAGGTGAGAGGATTCTTAGGAACAGCAGGGTTTTGTTGCCTTTGGATTCCGAACTTTGGGTTGCTAGCCAAGCCTTTATACAGTGCTATTAAGGGACCAGGAGAATTGTTGGACTGGACCCCTGAGTGTCGAAGGAGCTTTGATGACATGAAAAGGAAATTGATGGAGGCTCCTGCTTTAGGCCTACCAGATATGACAAAGCCTTTCCAACTCTATGTGCATGAAAGACAGTACATCGCCCTGGGAGTAATGACTCAAATACTTGGAAGCTGGAAGAGACCAGTGGCTTTTCCAAACAACCTGATGAAGTGATTGTTCGGCCTGCTTGTCTCGACCCATAGCTGCTACCGCTTGGCTGATACAGGAGGCATGAAAACTCACCTTGGGACAACCCATGACAGTATTGGTACCTCATGCAGTGTTAGCTATTCTAAACGGTAAAGGACACCACTGGATTTCTCCAGGTCCACTGGAAAAATACCAGGTCATCCTAATAGATCCAGAGGATGTGACTCTGAATGTGGTATCTATGCTGAACCCAGCCACTTTGATGCCTACTGCTGAACAGGAACCCTTGCAACATGATTGCTTAACTACAGTTGAAGAAGTCTATGCTAGTAGACCAGATTTGAAAGATGAACCATTGGAAAATGCAGATTTGGAATTATACATGTGTTAAGACAACAGTTTTGACAATACAACCAGTCAGAAATGCGTGGAGATTCAGTCTGTAGCTGAGCGAGTGGGACACACAGGCTGGGCAATTGGTTGTTACTTTCAGCCCAGGAGCATAGGACTTGAGAGCAGTGAGGTCTGAAGTAACCCATGCTGGAAAGAAGGCAGGAATGTGAAGGAGAGGTCATCAGCCAAGGAAAGATTAATGAATGGATAGGTAAAATGTTCATGGGGTGGTTGCTTTTATTTTGGGAATTAAGTGGTTTGTAAGCCTTTCTGTAAAAGGCGGGTAATCTGAGTAACATCGAGGTGTGTGTGTAGCTGCCAAGTGATTCTGCAGCTAAAGGGACATTTGGGAACTCTGGCACTTTGTTGGTGAGGATCCGGTAACTGCAGTGCAGCAGGGCAGGAGGGTGTTTTGTTTGCAATTGCTTTGTCTTTGCTGGTTTCACTACAGCACCTGAAATACAGCAGGAAACTGATAGAAATGTTTGGAGTTTTGTCATTCAAAGAGGTCGAGCTCTGGAAATAAGCCAGAGCCTGGTGTTATCCAGTCAGAGGGGAAAGCTGAGGAGGTGGGTCTGTCTTGTGACAGGAAGGTGAATTGCTGCCATGGAATTCCGCTAAACTGTAAATAATTTGTTGCATCAAAGTCATGGTTCTGTCATACATAAGAGACTATGAAATCTGTGTGGGAATTTGCATCTCTGAGTGGGGGATTTTAAAGTTAATTGTCTGAAAGTCTTGATACTCTTTAGTAGAAAAATGTGTGAGTTTTTCCACAGGGAAACTTTTCCTACTCTTCTAAATTTCTGAAATTCTTCTACTTCATGTTATGCATAAAAGTGCATAGCAACAGCTCCCTCCTATGATAAGTTGAAAAAGTGTGTGGACAGTTTAATGTGGAATTTTCAAAACAAAGAAGAATTTGTCATGGCTGAGTTAGAGCCAGATTTCCATTGTGAATATTTGTCTCCATCAACAGGGGATCTTAAAGTGTGTTCAAAATACAACTGTACAATGTCATGAAAGGCAAATCCGCTGCAGGCTATTAAATACAAAAACACCATGTCCTGCTCATGTCTAAATTCCTTCATCTGCAAGTTGTTGGAAGATGGGAAGGGATTCTGGTGAAGTCAGTGCTTGCTCCATTCTCACATTCTTTCCCAAGTGTCGACTTTGACAGTTGCTGGAGACAAAATACTGGGCTTGAGGGACTTTGGTCTAACATAAAATGGACTCTTCTTTGGTCTAACTCCTTTCTAATTTTCATGCATATAATAACACCCTGGAGTTGAAGTTGTGGAGTTCTTAATGGAGGACAGGAGTTGAGGACCAAAATCGATGATGCCTTCCCTAGTGAATTTGGGCCGGGGCAATCTTTTTTCATTACTTTCAGTGTCCCAAGTCCTGATCAAGATAGTAGAGTCTCCAATTAAACAAAAAAGCCATTTTCCGACTGCACAAGATTTGTGTTGACAATGAATTACAGCCTGATAGCCACTCCTATTGCCCACTTCCCATCTCCATGGATAATGCTGTTATGAATTACCAGTAACACATTTTTACTCTCTTCCCAGGGGTCTTTACAGTTGTTGTGTAAGAACACACGCAACAAAGTGTACGCAAAATCTCTCTATTAAGCAAGGATGTTGATTGCTGTAGATGCAGCAAGTCCTGTTGTTGTGTCAGTAGCAAGCAGAGTAAGTGCTGTGTGAGGTCCTGCATACTGGTTTTTACTACCTTTGAAAAATACAGCTTTGTATAGCCTGCTAGGAAGGAATTCATGTACTTTTAGTGGTAGCCTATTGGTTTGTAATGAGAAGCGGCTCAATGACACATGAGAAAGTCTTTGGTATAAGATTCTTAGCCAAAGCATGATGCAGAAATGTCGTGTGCTAAGGCAGGAGGTTTGTGTGTCCACCAGGAGGCACAGCAAGCTAGAGCTCCATCTTGCTCACAGCCCTGAATGCGCTGCACGTACCAGCAGTGAAGGGAGCCAAAATTTTTCATCAGATTTTTACATCCGGAAGTAGGAAATGGAGAGATTTCTAGAATAAGTGAAAATGTAGAGAACTGGCAAGAAGCTGAAGAAATAAAATGCATATATATCAAAATGTTCTCTGGTCAAAGGCTAAAATTTCAAATAAGTTTTGTTACTGTTGTTCACAGTCATTGGAAGTCATAATTGATACGACTGAAAATCAAAATGCTGGTCAGTGTATAAAGCAATACTGGGGCTCAGCTTCTTAGGGTGTACATCAGCAGTCGTGTAAGTGGCCAAATTAGATACCTCCACGTCCATGTGGAGAAGGACAGAGTTTTGATGCTGCAAACATTTATGCATGTGGATGGTTCTATCTGTTTTATCTTAAAAATATAAAAGAAATTACAAATCCACCCAGGTGCTTACCAATAAGTATTTGCACATTTGGGACTCCATGGGAATCCAGGTTGTAGTAAGTTTATCAGTTATGCTTCTCCTCCCAACAGTGTGACTGGAGTTAGAAACAATGATCCTTCTCTCTTACATCCTAGGAGCATGTATATCACACCAGCAACGTGAACAGTGGTGTTTTCAAAGCTGCTAAATTTTGTAATTTTTTTAAATTACTGCAATCAAAGCCTTATTTTCTGTCATTTCGAAATCAGGTAATCAGCTAGGAACTGAAAATCTAAAACCAAGCAAACAAAAAGTTTTCTTCCCAGGCTTGAAGAGAAACCTGAATATAAGAGCACGGAAAGGAAATAAAGAGAACCCCAAACTATTATTAAGGCCTCATGTCTTTTTTTTTTTTAATGCCAGCCTCATGACTTTCTGGGAACTGATTTATTGAAAGCCTTGGTTTGGCAATTCTGTGCTTGGCTAGCTTGGGCTCTACCCAAGTCCCCTTTTTTCTTGGCAGCACTTAAAACAGTTGAGATGTAGCCTATGCTCCTTCGTAATCCAAGATTACTGTGTGCAGTCAAGAACCCTTAAGCATGGGAAATGAACAAAGCGACCCCAAGCCGTGGGGCCCAGCTGGCGGTGCGGGCTGTGGGGCTGGGGTGAGGAGCCGAGGGCCTGCTCTGCTTCCTTGGGACCAGCTTCTCCACGGGTTTAGTGCAGCTGACACACTCCAACTGGTGTAGAAATTCTGTTTTTGCTTTTAAATCGCGCTAGTTGAGCTGGCAATAATCCAACTGCGGGGAACTCAGTTGCGTAGAGAGAACTCATCCGATATTTCCAGTTCTTCAGCATTTCCAGGAGCTGCTGCTGCACACCAAAGAGGCAGAGCGTGCGGCCATCTCCTGCGGCAGGTCACGTCCAGCTGGAACAGCGCAGCAGCCGCGCCAGGGGTTTTCGTGAGCGTTCAGCAATCTCAGCAGCAAGGCAGCAATAAAACAATGCTTCCAATGTATTGCACTGGCTTTGCCTGTCGGCTCTTATTTCAAGGCAGAGCATTCTGCTGGCATATATGTATCATATAGTAGGTTTCTCTTGCACTGCTCCTAGGGCTCTTAGCCAAACTGCTGGCACAAGGCTGGCGTTAGTGAGCCATAGCAGTACCACCATCGATCCAAACTGCTGAGGTAACTTTCTACCCTACTACTTTTTTATACACTTCTGTTTTCTATACAGAAACAAGGGTAACAGAATCATGCAGCTCTCAAGTCTTAAAACAGGCCAAATTCTTTGTTTTAAACTGGGACAGCTGTGAAGTTAGGAGAGTCCTGATGCATTACACCAGCACATATCTGGGCTAACCATCATGATGCAGAGGTCTGTGCAAAGGCAAATAAATGAATGTCTAGCTCCAGTGTTTCTGCCCTATGTGATTAAGCATGGTACTTCTTTTAGTAACCTTAAAAGCAAATGTCTTTTAAAGTTTACTTGTAACATCCTGGTCTCACTGACTTACCTGCAATTGGGATTTCAGGACTGGTGTTTGTTGCACTTAACAGCTTTTATCTGTAAACTGTTGTCTTATTAAGGTGGATGAAACTTGAACTATCCAGTTATATAACAGTGAAGAAAACACTTTTCCAGAAATTAGTTTATCAAGGGAGGGTGGGGGGTGGGAGCCGTGTCCTGAGCCAGCATTATTGCAGTCATTGCAGAGCCGCTTGTGTCTTTTCCATTTGCTAGCTGGGACATCCAATTAATTAGACTCAACTTCTTTCCTTTTGTATTTACCCATCCTGGGTTAATAGTTTAGAGGGTGTGTATGAAAGACTGAAGTTCCTGGCACTGAAAACATATGAATAGTTTTATTCAAAAGACTAGTCACACTGCATGAAAGACCAAGATGTCATCACACAACAGCTAAAGCAAAAATACTTGGATTTTTATATCTGTATTACTACACAGCACTCAGATTGTACTGAAGCAAAAAATACTTCAATTAACACAAGGTCACAGAGTTCCATGCTCATTAAAGTGTATTATATGTTAACAGAAGCACGACAGAAGTTAGCAGTTAGCGCCCGCCATGCACCGGAGCACAACCCGTGTCAAGGTGTGCCTGTCCCTCATGCAGATGTCAGCCTCTCAAGCAGCCCATGTGACACCTGCAGAAATGCTCTGCCCAAAACTGAGCCATACTTACTGTAAAAGAATCTCTGAGGTGTGCTTGCTTGCTCCCGGATCCCCATGCCCTAGCAGGTGGCTTGACGCTGCACAGCAGGGTTTACGCCTGACAGAGCGCATCCGTTCTAGAGGAAGAGTGTGGGGCATCCCTCAAAGGGCAGCTGAGATTCACCCACTCAGACCAATATGAAACCAGAATTAACCACATCCTTCTCTGCAGCATTAATGTCTCAAGTTCATCTTCCTCTATTTCACAAGAAAAAAACTGGGGGGGAAATCCTGTGTTCTCTTCCCAGATTTTTGCTAGAGCTCTGACATCTTGTATAAAGAAGTATAATGGTCCCTGCTTAATTTAGGGTAAACAGCATCTTGTAATCCACCTTTGCTTGATTTGCTGAATTATCTTTCTTGTCCCACAGATTTGTTAGTGGCTTTGCCTACTTGCATAGGAAAAATACCAGTCCAGTGGTTTAGACCTCACAGAATCTGGAAAAATTTAGATCACCAGTTCTGCAAACCAAAATGCATATGAGCAGTTCTTTGATTAAAATGATGAGGACTACTAATGAGACTCATAGATCTTGTGAGACTAACTTTACTCTTTAGTTTAACTTACTGCAATAGAATGTAGTGAGCCTTTGAGTAACAGATTACGTTATGTACCACACAAATATTTTTGTAACGGATTTCTGAATATATTAAGATACAGATTAGTAGGTTATCTTAAACTGATGAAGAAAAATGTTAGCAATTAAAAATCCCTTCCAGGGATTTTGAAAACATGATGAGAAGCAAATGACATCCTGCTATATTAACATCTTGAAGAAGGCCTGAACATTCTATGTAGCATTGCCCAGAAGGTGCTGGTCTTGACGAGGAAACTTCAGCAGCAGTTCTCACGTGGGAAGATGAGGAAGTGAACACCGAACGCAGCTACATCTCGGCGCAGGTGACAGTGCAGCTGCTGGTTTTGCACACAATATCTGGATTAAAGCCCCTGTGCAGACTTCAGGTGTGTCTTCATTTTTCTTGTAAAACCACCTTAACAATACAGCCTCCCTTGCTGTATTTTCCAGGATGTGGTGTTTCAGTGTCACCATAAAACTACTAATAAAAAAGATGTAAGCAGTAATAGTGTGACTATGCTACTACTGAAAGATAGGCAGGTTACAGTAAGAGCTGGATTCTCTTCTTCCATACAGAGTTGTATAGTAGGACTAGTGCCATGAGATTTTGTGTATGTGGGAGAATGAATATCAAAATGAGCCTTTGCAAATACAGTGAACTTTAACAAATCTTGAGTGGAACCGTGACAGACACTTCCACAGGGAATGGTAGCGCTTCTGAGGATCTTAACAGTTAGCGACTGCATTTTAAGTTAGAAATTTTAATTGCTAAGCAGAACTATAAACAGGAATCTAACTCACCATTTTCATGGTCTGTTGCATTTGCGAACAAGGTTTTCTGAGCCCAAACAGTTGTACAGTAACACCTGAAATGAATCTCTGCATAAATTAATTTCCCAAAAGCCTAAGTTGCCTGGAATAACTGACTTCCTACAGTAATGAAGGATTTTCTGAATAGTTGTGTAACATGTATTTCTAACATTCTCCTAAAGGAAACTAAAAACTGACCTTTCAGAAAGAGGGAGTTTGGAGCAATTACTTGCTCTTCAGTAGTCTCTTTGAAACTTTGCTTTACAGAATTAAACCTTAGAGATTCCTTCCCCTGTTTTTCCTCAAGGCATGTATAGCTTGATCACTGACATGCTCTCTCTGTGGGCTAAACCTAGTTTTATTTTGAAGAAAATGTGGATTTGAAGAAAATGTGGAGCTCACTGGAGCGTACAACTTGCCATACCACATTACATTCATTTAGTCCAGTTGTGTATCTCTAACTGTTGTCAATTCCCAATGCTTCCAAGAAGATGCAAAACCAAAACAAACCTAAACATATTTTCAACAGAATTGGGGTGATGGAGACTTCATCCTAACTACTAAATTATTTAAACTTTGTGTTTCAAGCTGGTTTTTTTATTTGTTGTTTTGGTTTTGTGTGTGTGTGTGTGTGTGTGTGTGTGTGGTTTGTTATTTTGTTTGTTTGTTTTTTCTTTTAATATCTCTTATATAAATAATAAGAATATCCAGAAATACAGTAATTCAGGACAAGAGAATATTGCCCTCCCTCTTAGGATCTTGCTGTGTGATTTGACTTCAATAACATCCTGGAGCAGCAAGTTTCACAGTCTGTTTTGTTCTTTGATGAAAAGACAACACACCGGTTCAAATATATGAGTTGTCAGCTACACAGTCTGCCTCCTCTTGTACTACAAGGCTAAGAAAATGAAAGCTCACAAACTGCATTCTCTATTCTATTTTTATGTTTACAAGCCTTTTGCTAAATCTTGACCCAGAATTTCCAAGGAATATTGACTAAAAAGTGATGTGTAATAATACTGTACTTCCCATTTACAAACACCTTAACAAAAAAAGAATGTAGAAAGGAGGAAAATAAAGTAAGGGAAATGGGACAGCAACTACACTTTCCCTAAAGCACAGTAGTTATAATTTAGAGTTGCCCCCTGATTTCTTATGGCGTGTGACGGCTACTTACCTCCTTAGGTAGTACTTTATTCAGTGGTCCTTAGTGTTAAATCCAGTGGATTGACCACCTGCCTCAGTTTAGGCTGTTGCATGCCAAAGTGTCACCATGGATTTTGGGTTAGTTGCTCCCAGTCACTTGTTGTCCCTTCCTACTGCTCATCCTGCTGGCTGTTCCTTTTTACTCGTTAGTGATTTTGTGCTTTGTCAAAGGACATCACATATAAAGACACAAATAATCCTCATTGCCCCAGGAAGACTGTTTTTTACAGAGCTTTCCCTTCCCCTTCTAGGAGCTGCTGCAACTCCAGGCTGAAAGGGAGGTTTTAGATTAGGATGACTGCTAGCCCCGAGCACATTTACTCTGAGTTAGTTTGCCCAGGCTTTTCACACATTACTGTAATTACATCACTGTTTCAAATTTATACCATGCTTTTTCTCAGTGGCTGACGTTCACAGAAATGCAACAAAGCATAAACTTCCAACAGAAGATTTCAAGCCTGCCCGTTTCTGTTCAGCTCTTTTTCTATCCACAAGATGCCAAGGGAGCACTCACCCCCTCTTGGTTTTCCATTCCTCTACAGTGCTCAGGAAAAGGCTATTGTTTTTTTTTTCCCTCCTAAGCCTCAGGCTTACATATTTGAACCTCTTCTTACTTATTTCATTTCTTAGGCAAAAAGTTATAATTCAGTTAGAGGCCTTTTTTTCATGCCCCTTCAGTGTCTCCAAATGTCTCCTAATTCTGTACTCTTAGGCTGCAACAGAGCTGTACACAGATTTCAGCTGTATGATCTGTACAAATATGAATCTTAAATGTTTTGTTGATCATAGCCACATACTGTACTGTCTACACTGATACCTCTGTCTTTTTCTGGAAACAGTATTGTTAACATATAATGCACAAGATTATTTTTTTCCTTCTCTACCTCGTGCAAACTTCATTTGTCATTGTGCTCCCTCTACACCACCACTGATTAAATCCTCCCAGTCTTTTGTAGATTGACAATAGAAATTAAGTTTGCAGGGCTCAGCTGAAGCAACGAGGAAAAAAAATGCTCAACTGAACTTACACAATAGGAAATGATGTAAAGAAGCAAGAAAAGGCAGATCTTCAAGATACCAAATCTCCGTTTTCATGCAAAGCCTCAGTGGTTTCGACTGGCTCGATGCAGAAGAAACTCTATATAGAAGATGATGAACAATCAGCAGGGCAACCAGAATAACTCTCCTCTTGATCTGCTAAGTGGGAGCAAGGAATGCATTTTGTTTAAAAGAAACAAAAAGTGACCAAACCTGAAGTCTTAGCGGGAGGAATGTTTAATCTCATCCAATTAAACTCAAAAAACGAGCATCTAAGCTATAGAGATGCATGCAGCAGACACATGTTCAAACTACTTCCAGAATTCATCAACTCCAGCATGTAACAAAATTTTGAACTTTCAGATGGAAAAAGTAGTAACCAAAGCTGCTGGTTTCAATGTAGGCTCGGAGTAGCATTTAATGCCAAATGTTGAACTTTAAAGTGCATGATGTACAGTCTAGTCTGAACATTAGTTCAGGACACAGGAAAAAATCATTAGTTTTTTATCAAGATAAGTGACTTGGACTGATACCTCTTCTACCTTCATAGTGGATCACAGTTTTATAACTATTTTCAGCCCAGCTTTTGTCATCAAATTATGTTCCTCTTTAAAACCTATTAGCCAACTTCAACCAAATGCAACAAAGGTAGGGGCCTTGGAAGAAATTAATATCCTACAAATGTCATAAAAATAGCCATAAAAAAGAAGAAAAAGTCAGCTGAGGTGTCCCCAGCTGGGAAGGATTGACTGAGTGATCTCATAACTGCCGGTCAGCAGGGAATCTACACCAAGCAGAGCTCTGGGGTTTGCCTCAGGCACAGGAAAGAATTGCAGCTACACCAAGACAGTCAGTTACAGTGCTCTGTTTCCAGGCACATACAACCTCAGTCAATCTAGTTTCATGGAGCAACTTATTTATTTTGTAATTTCAACTTCAGCAGCACCTCAAGTATCAAATCTGTCCTTATGTGCCACCCATTCAATATCTATTCACCAGTGAACTTCATGAATGACATATAATAGAAAACCATTAGCACAATTTAGACCCTTAAGGGGACTAAGTCAAACTAATTTTCCATTTCAATTTCATCATATTAATTTCTTTGGTAGTCCTTAACATTCTAGTCCACCTGGTTCTTCAACTGCCTTTGAGGTATCCTTAAGAATAGCCAAAGACTGTGTCTCTTCATATTTTTTTAAAAGCAAATACTCTTAAATCTTTCAGAACTTCTTCATACACACTGAAATGAAAAAGGAGGAGCCTTTAAAAATATGATTGGAGACATAGCACACTGAAGATCTTAGCATCCTAAAATTATCTTGCCTTTCTCCCTTTCCTGCCTTATGTTTCTCTTTGCTGAACTTTAATGGAAGGTGATTTGCTCTGATAAGGTTCGATTGCAGCATAATAACTGCTCCAAGAGCAGGTGCCCTCTTAAGGCTAAATCACCTTCCAGACTCAAAACTGCGTCTTCGTAGGTGTGCTGATGATATAGTCTTGAGATCAATCTAGTTCTACAAATGAAGTGCTGTGCTTGTGAGGTGAAATAAGATGAATCTGGGGGTATCCACTTCAGCAATAGAGCTGTAGCTAGTTTTAATGACAAATGCTTTGCTAATATCAGCTCAGCCTTTTTGTTCCTAAATTCCTTCAGAAGCCCAGACTGTCTGCAGATTTATGACTTTGTACTCAGAACTACTAGTAGATTAACTCTGAAATAAGCCAGTGATTTCAATGGAGGTATAACATGTGAAATAATAGAGGAATTGTATTCAGTCTTTACTTCTTTACATAATGTTCATGCTGGGACCTTTTTTTTTTTTTCTATTGTTTTTTTCAGCAGAGTTTCATGATTAGGGCCTACACAGGGTTTAGCTGCAAAGAACTTTGGCAAAAATTGCCATCCGTTTTCTTCTAACTAAAACATTTTCTTAATAAAAGTGGGCTGAGGAGACTTGTGGAATATCCCCTTTAAAGAGGTGATGGGGTGTTTCCTTTGATTGTGCAGGCATTTTTTCATCTTTTGTGATGCTACTGGCATGCTATCAAAAATGTCCCATATCTGGAAAACACAAAACTGAACAGTCTACTTCAATTTTCATTATTTTTTTTCTAAATATATGTACATATTCCAGGAAATTCCCATCTTAAAAGAGGAGTCTTAGCCACTCTACTTGGATGAAGTTGAGGGCAGAGATGGACTTCTATTTTGAGGTTTTGACATGTCCATTTTGGTAGAACAGGGAGATGACACAAAGTTTTGAGAATATATCCTGCATGAAAAGTTGTAACTCTCCTTCCACAGTCTTGCTTATTGCTGCTTATTAATAAGGAAGCAAGTAAATGCAATAAAATTAGAAGGGGTCAGGAGCTAAAAATACTTCAGTGACTGATTCCTAGTAAAAAGCTCTACTTTTTAATATGATTTTGTTTATTCACAAACTTGTATGTCTATCTCAGAACACTGTACATGTGCCTTAGGGGGAAAAAAACCAAACCAAACCAAAAAAACAACAACAACAAAAAAAAAACAACCAAAAAAAAACCAGAAAAAAACAACCAACCAAACAAAAAAACCCCAAAAGCATTTGCTTTGTCTCTAACAGTTGTATATATTTTTTAAGCTTTCAAACACTTGCATCCAGTTCCTTGGTAACCATATTCCTTTCTTTTTTCCTACAGAAATAGTTTCATCAAGAAAGTTGTTGTCTGGATTGGTGCCTTTAACTCTGCCTAATACCTTACAACCTATTTTATTTCAGTATAAATACTTAACATTATTTCGCTGAAGTGAGTACCTCCACGATTATCAATGACTTTGATTTACAATGCCATGAACGTGACCCTGCTACAGCCACATTATAACTAAAACAAACGCTGTCACTTAAAAAACAATGCTGTCACTGCAGAACAACTTGCACTTGTCATAATAATTATAACTATGAATGAGATAAAAACATTAAGTGGCCAGAAGCAGGAACTGCAGCTTAGTGTCAGCTGCCAGATGACATGCATCAGCAAAGACATGTTTGGGTGACATGACAGAATAGCAGTGACACAAGATAATATGTCCCATCTCGGGTACAGGAAATCAGACAGCCTGCCCCAACCTTAATTGCAAAGCAGCTTAATTTGTTAACTTGTCTCTTCTGCAATTACCAACAGTTACAAAAACAAATCATAAAATCATAATGGTGGTTGAAAAAATAGATGGAACATAAGGACTGTGTTATACATACTTTGTGTACAAAAATTAAATTAGCAATTCATTACCACAGAGAGGCGAGTACTGTTTCATTTAGAATGAGTTGCTAAGACCCATATTTGACACTGTTAAACACACTCCTCTCCAAGTGATTTTACTACTTCCATCTTGAGCAGAAAAGGTATTAAAATTTGGCCCTGAGATAGGCTGACACCACTGTGGTATCTGCTGTAGTACCAGAGACTAAATACCTAAGAGAAAAGCGGAGATGTGTCACTGGAAGAGGTCACGGTGTGTGAGAGATGGTCAGTGGTAAAGCCTTTGGGCTTCTCACTCACCCAGGCCCTCGGCCAGCGTAACATGTCTGCTTCTGGTGGGCACAGTCATCGAGGGGAGCAATGTTCTCCTTAAGCCTTTCACCGGCAGAAATTCATGGGGCCGCAGGACAAAACTTTTGCAACCAACCTTACAGATTTCCAGTGGTGAAGGTCTCTGCTGGCCAGCCAAGTTTCAGTGTCAATGTTAGAGGCTAAGCTTTTTCAGCTAGGTTATTAAAACAAAAGGTAGAACAGCCTGACACCAAGCCAGCTGCCAACACAGCAGTTCAATAGTAGATTATCCTGACTGCTGTTTTTCAGATCAGGCTTTTGGGTGCTGGTTTATTCTTTCTGTTTCCTGCATGTCCCTGAAGAGGAGGGAGAATCCTCCTTCCCTGTAACTTTCTGCACCCGAGGTCTGTCCTCCCTCACCACCACACGCATGCAGGGGGACATCCAGCTGGAGAGTCCTGGACCTGGGCTCCCCGACATCTTCCCTGGAGCTGAGCCTCCTGGAGGTGCTGCCAGTTGCAGGATCATGGCACTGAAGGACACCTAAGTGAACTTCACACAGCGATGGTATTTCAGAAAGGAAAAGGACAAATCCCTCCGGAGTCATACCATATTTTGCCTTTTAACTTGATCAAAGCTGAGACTATATATAAGCACACAATAAAGGCAACTTGGAATGCTCAGTGTTGCTACTGGAACTCTTATATTTTCATTGAAATCTGGTATTTTAATAATGCATGAAAAATACTTTTTGGAATTAGATAAATTTAATTTTAAATGACAGACAAATTTAACAACAGACATAAAAATTATTACTTCAGACATTTATTTTAATTTCACCAAATATTTTAAATATCTGTGAATTGGATTCATCTAATGACCACAAAATTCCTTCAATTCCGTTTGTTTCTAGCAAAGACTTTAAAAGGCAATCTAACGTACTTGTTGGAAAAATAAATATGATTAATGTCCATTAAGGTAACACATCCTATTATTGTTATTCAGATACTAACAAAAGAATAAACAAATTGGTTTTAGACCATATAATTAGTAATAGTAAAATTACCCTGCAATAATTTTAGACTATGTAAGGTCTGCTTCTGTAAACATATTAATAGATGAGTATGTGTGTGTTGAGTCATATGCATAAATATTCCCAGACCGAGTGGCTAGCTTCCAGGCTTGTAGGCTAAGTCCACGTGTAACTTTTCATGTTAGGGGCATGGTATGGGCAGAACTACAGTTCTATCCTAGCTGATGGCATAAACCTTAATTGAATTAGGGGATAAAGTAAAGGTGTGTTGCATACCACTTAAGCTGCCAAAAAATTCAGCAATTCATCAAGGTGATTTTTTTTTTCTTAGTTCTCATTTCCAAAATGCCTTGTCCAGTAAACACCCATTGGGATTATACATTTAGCTTTAGTAAAAGTAGACTCTAACACACAACTGAGTCTTCACTGACTAAAGCTTTATGCCTTTGCAGGTGCACTGAAAAAGAAGAGAAGCACTGGTCCATAAATCTTTACTTTCAAAAGCGATTCTGGGTTTGATTCCTCAAACAGGGCAACGAAAGTTTAAAATCTGTTTTTTAATGAAGAGCTGTATTTTGGCATTACTACTGGAAGACAAACTTTTATATCTTGCAGTTATGGCATTCTTATCATTATCTTTATTACCTACCTCTTAAAGAACTGTGTAAGTTAAGTTGATATGGGTATCTGAAAGCTCTCTTTATTGCCTGTAGTTCTTTCTGTAGTTTCAATTTCACAGCTGAAAAGAATACGATCTCTAACTACACTTTTGTTTTTACTGCCCTGTTTTATCAGACAAACTGCAATTTTACACCTTGTTAAGGAAGCAAGGTGAGAAGAAAACCATATTATACTGTTGACAAGGAAGATAAGACTATTATTTACCTTGCCATTTTTGAGCAATAATATTCTTCATGTAACAGGATAATTGATAAAACATATCCTATGGTGATAATGCACAAATTGAAAGGAACTTTCTTCCACATGCTATCAACACTAGTAAAGAAACCGTGCCCTAGTGCAATAATCCTACATTTGAGCCAGTTCACAATGGACTATTTTGGAAGTAAAGCGAGCCTTTAATTCAGTCAACTAAAGTAAACACATTTTATCTGTGCACTGCACTGAATCATAGACAATTTCTTTAGTTGACTGAATGAAACAGGGTTTGGTTTTCTGTGTTTTTTTATATGTTTTTTTCATTTCCCTTGGATCTTACTCTGACCTGCTGGAAGAAGCCATCTGAACAGGGAAGAGTAACCTACAGTGCCTATTAATGGCAGCTGGTCAGTGGAACTGCCTATCTGCAGAGGCTGAAAGACACTTCAGAAGTTTAATGAACTGCAAAATACTCTGTTTCAAGACAGGATGTTCTCCATGATGAAGAACAGAAAGAATGAGGAATTAGCCAGTCACATCTTCCTTGGAGCAAAACGACATAAACAAAGCTGGAATTGAAATTCTGGCCCATGGGAGGAAATTGAACATGCCTTTAATAGACTGAGATGTTCAAGTTCTGTGATGATGACTGTGAGAGAAATGCCTGTTTGAAATACACAAATGCACAAAATCATCACCGATTAAACTCATTAAATGCCTCTAGAAGAAGCAATTAAACTCAATCTTATATAATTCAATTTCATCATAGTTTGTATTATGTAGTCATCTAGTTTATTGGAATGTTCTTTAAATTTCGTCCAAACAAATTAAAAAAATATATATATATATAAACAGAGAAGCTCCCACGTAGTCTCTGGGAGATTTTTCCTTGTCGTTTGCCAGGCTGCTCTCCTCTTCTTCCCCTTCTCCCAACCTCCAATTCATCTTAAAATGTTCTTCTTTTTGAAGCAGCTTTGATTGAAAATTCCTCTTAGTTCTTCCCCCAACCTTTCTTTCTTTATCAAACAGCCAGAGGGCGAGGTGTATTAATAGCAGCTGCATGACTCAGAGTTGGTAGCTCAAGTGGATCCCTTTGCACTGAGCTTTGCTGTTTGGCCTCCCTGGCTACGTTGCCACCGAGCTCAGGGAGCACCTTCACTTTCATGCAAACAAAAATAAACAACGAAAGCACGGAGGGGGCTGGGACTGCTTCAACCTCTCTGTCCTTCAGAAGGATTCTCCTCACTGCTCTTTTCTTCTCCGTCCCCACTGGGACTGTGTATAAAAAAAATGCGTATGAAAAAATGTGATCCCACGCCCCCCATGTGACTCTCTCCTCCACCTGAGTGATGAAAAGAGGGAGGTGAAAAGATGAAAAGAGCGAGGGTCCCGTCACTGGGATGAGATGGAAGAAGGTAACAGGGTCGGCACCCTCCACTCAAGCGGCATTCCGTGCCATCTCCCTCATGGCTTCTCTTTCCTCAAGAGCCCCCCCAGCCCCCGGCTCCCCGCAGCCCGAGCCCCGCTCCCGCCAGCTCCGCGCCACCCTATCTGCCCCAACACCCGGCCTGCCCCCGCGCCCACACCCACGGGGCCCCTGAAACACACGCCTGCCCTTTTCTCCCCAGCCAAAAAGGAGGGCACGTTATTTCCTCGCGGGGCTTTGACTGGAAAACACCCACGCTGCCAACTCCCCCGTCTCTGGTTTTCCCGACACTTTCTTTTCCCGGTTGCGGTAACAGAAGAGCCTTTCCTCTTCCCCTCCTTTACGCGAGCAAAAGAGTTTTTCGGGGACAGCTTTACCGCTGAGCAACTATTACAAGCAGACACGCGCGGGCAGAGCTCGGCTCGGGTAATTTCTGCGGGGCTCTCGCCTCTTCGAGCACCGGCTCAGCCCGAGCGCGCAGCGGGGGCTGCAGCGCCGCGCGGGCTCTGGCGTGCCTCGGGGCCGCCCGCCTCGCACGGTGGGTGTGTTCGCCGCCGTCCCCTCACGGGAGCTCCGTCTCTCACCCTGGCTGTTCCCCCCCGGGAGCCCCGGTCCCTCGCCCGCCCTCGCCACCCCCTCCCCTCCCCGGGCCGCAGCACCGCCGCCTCCTCCACAGCCGCGGACGGCTCGCGCAGCCGCCGGCCCCCGCGCCCCTCCGCCCCCGCCGGGCAGCGGCTTCGCGCCGCCTGGCGCGCATGCCGGGCCGCGCCGCGCATGCCCAGTGCGGCCGCAGCGAGCAACATCTGATAGGGGGGGAAAATCTGAACGGTGGCGGCCGCCGCCATATTGCGGAGCTGTCAGCGGCGGCCGCGCTTGGCGCCTCGTCCCCGGCGGCGCGGCGAGCAGCCCGGGGCGGCCCCGCAGCGCCTCCTGCCCCGCTGCCGGCGGGGAGCTGCGCGGCCGGGGGGGGCGGGACGGACACCGCCCTGCCCCAGGAGGAGCGGAGAGCGCCGCGCCCAGCCCCCCTGCCCCGGGGTCTCGTCCCGTCCCTCCCCTCCCCTCCGCCCGACGCCGCGGAGCGCACGCCCCGCTGGCCGGGGAGCGGAGCCCCAGGTGAGGCGGGAGCGCCGGGAAGCGGCCGGCAGCGGGTGGGTGGGTGGGTGGGTGGGGGAGCTGCCCGGAGAGCAGCGCGGGGGCGGCGGGAGGTGTGGGGGGGAGGCCGCCCGCAGCCCTTCGGGGCGCGGAGCGGGGTTTGGGGGGGGGGGGGGGGGGGGGCGACTTATTGCGGGCTGGGGCGCGGGGCGCGGCGCTCCCCGCCGGCGGCGGCTGTGAGGGGGAGCCCGGGGCGCCGACCCCGGCGGCTGGGAGGGGGCGGCGGGCGGGCGGGCGGGCGCTTTGTTGGGGAAGCCCCGGGAGCGCGCAGTCGGCGCGCCCGTGCCGCGCAGCCCCCTCTGCATTATTCATGTCCCCGAGCGTCGCGGCTCTCGAGGTTACTGTAGACATGTGGCAGTCGGGTCGGCCAGCTGACTGTGGCGGTGTGGAAGAATAATAAGGAATTACTTCATAAACAAGTGCTGTGAAGCATCTGTTGCTGTCTATTGTTTTCAACAAATGCACATTTTCAGAGTCCTTAAGTACCGGCCGACGTAATGGGCATAGTGGCTCTGAATGAGCCTTTGTGCATTGTTTTTTTTTTGAATGGATTAATGTTTTGTACAAGTCGTGGGCATTTGTAATTAACCTTGCCGCTTAAAGTCGAGCGCAGATAAGGGGTTTTAGTTTCAACTTTGTGGAATTTACTTCTCTTTTGTCCATTTTCTTAATTCGAATATAAGAAAAAATAGCTCTTTGGATTCTATGCCAACACAACTAATCACGTCAGTTGTAAGGTGCTATTAAGCTGTCTATTCCAGTCTGTGTAACACCCTAGACAAGTATTTCATGTTCCTCTTTCTGGTGTAGGCTTTTAAAAAGATTCTTTTTTTTTAAATTGAGTTATGGGAGTTGCAGTTCTGAGTTTTAATTAATTCTGTCTCTGTGACTGCTTTGTGTCAGGCCTTAGACGTGTCCCTGCATCTTACTCTGTTTTGTTTTCATCGGAGATGCTTGTCATCATGTTTTATGTCACAGAAATATTTTGAGGATGCATCTGCCTGCACAGCACTTCGTGTATTCAGAAGACTGTAGAAATACCATTCTTGCTGTCAGCTCTTATATAGTGTGTTGGCACAATGCTGCTGGGCAATATGTGTTGCGAGGGAAGACATGGAGTTGGTATACAGTAACGTTATAGCTATGGTGATGAGGTGGTTTTTTGATCGTTAAAGATAAGAGACAAGTAGTAACTGTCTGTCGCGTTATAGGCCTTACCTCTATTGATCTATTGATGTAGCATAAGAGGGGCTGTGAGAAAAATAAACTACAAGTCAGTGCAATGTTCCCAGATAAGCAGGCTCCCAGCAAATGACACTTGCAAGGCAGTGGCATATTTCCAAGCTTTGTGCTCAACTGACACAGCTCATTCTTCTATCAGGTTGGGAGACTAGAGAGTAAAAGTACAACAAACAGCTTTAGGAAACACCGAAAATGACATGGTATGACATGTCAGGAGCTGTCCAGAGAGTTTTTCTTGAGTGCTGACCGAAAGAAATGGTGTAAAAGTGTTTGTAGAGATGACAAAGTGTTCTGGTCAGACTATTTCTGCCATTGCAGTAGAGAGCATTGCAGGGCTTGATGATAATGGAACTGCCAGAAAAAAGTTGGTTCACAGAAAATTAAAGCCATAAAGAGAGTGAGAATATGGATCCATCTACAAGATGCAAAATTAGGGGGGTAAGAAGTGGAGAGGTTATTATATTAAAAGGCAGTTCTTGGTAAAGAAAGTTAAGTTAGACATTGCCAAAATAGATATACGGCCTTCTTCATCAATCTTGCTTGGCTTTTTGAGAAGGGGTACTTCTGTTGGCAGAGGTAAAGATGGAAGTCATTTAAGGTATTGCTTCTTTGTATGGGATGTGTTAAATACATCAAAGCGGTCCTATCACTTTGTATAGCATTAGGAGTCTGTGGGAGTAGAGGAAAGGGAGGATTTTCAAGTCTGTAAATGTAAACAAAGCGTTATACAAACTTCTGAAGAAAGTCCTGATTGTTGAAAGATACTGATCCATTAAAGCAGCACTCATTGTATCTTGCATGCTCAGCAAGTTTACTCCAGAGCTGAAGGGGCCTAGGTAAACTCTTTCCTTTCAAAATTGAAGGGCTGCATCTGTGGACTAACTTTACCAGTAGGCTAATTCTTAGCTGTGCTTTGAATTTAAACACTTTTTTTCCTTTCTGCTTTAGACATTTATTTGTCACTCTGTGAAATGAAACCTTCAAGTCATGTAGTACAAGGAAAAACAAATATTACATTGGCTCAGAAAGGGAGTTAATAATCTTTACACTAGAACATTTTGATTTTTAAGAACTGTAGCTAGTGTATATGGAGACAGATGTGAGTGGCCAGTTCATGTTTCCTTTATTTTATGGAACTAGTTCTAAGAGACTTAACAGCATCATTCAGAAAACATAATACCTGGTTTTGAAATGGGATATACCCAGATTTTTGGTTAGTTCATAATTCTTTGCTAACTGTATTTTTAGAAAAGGTTTGTTTCACTTTGAAACAACAAAGTACCTGCATCAGTCACACTTCTTAATCTCCATTTTTGCTTGTATATCAGATGTATGTAGGAAGACTGGCCATCCTGTCATTGTAGGACTCTTCAAAATCTTAAGAGTTACTTCAAATAGTGCAGTTGTGGGTACTTTGAAGCTAAAAATTGGAGCTAAGGTTACTAAACTTAATAAATATTAACTATATGTAAATTGTATAGCGCATCTATAGCATACCAGTTTATTAACTGGTAAAACTGCAAGGATTGCACAAATATTCTTTGGCTGGTCTGTGTTGTTTTTTGTTTAACTACTGTGTTGGCAACTGCCAAATTTTCATTTGTACTTCTGAAGTTCTCAGGATCTCCAGTTTAGAAGAAACACTTCACTCTTCAAATATAATTACCTATGAATAAATTTAATGTATAACAGTTGTATGGGTTATATTGCAATTATTTTTCAGAGCCACAACAAGCCTATCTCAAGTGTTTCAGGGAAGGGAAGATTGGGGGAAATGGTGGTTTTGAGAAGGTAAAGATAGAGTACTCAAAAAAAAAAAAAATCGGTATGTAAAGCTCTGTGTGTGATATCTACCAGTGGTGAAATCTCAATTATTTCATACTAGTTATAGAATTCAGCTCTCTTTTTTTTTTTTTTTTTTTTTTTTTTTTTTTTTTTTTTGGTGAGATAGATGTCTTGGTTTGGTTTCCCCCCTTGGTTTGCTTACATTGCAGACAGTTGTGTAGATGACCTCTCTGTCCTGTCCGAAAAAGATGTAGGTAGAAGTAAAGTCTGTGGTGAATGCACTTGTTTATTGGACTGCAGCAAGTGTGTCATTAGGGAGCTGTTAGTCTAAAAGATGATTGCCCTGCAGGCATTCACAGGCTGCTCTGGAATAGAGAGGCGTTTTTGTAGAAAGCCGAGACCAGTTAGTCAGGTACAGTGGCCTGTAAGTTGCATTTTGCTGCCTCCCCAAAGATCTAAAAGTTTTAGGTATCACAAAAAACGGGATGGTGTAAGACTTTGAAAAGAAAAAGTGTATTAATTTTAAATGAATTCCTGTAAGTGAGCTACACTGCTGTGGCTAAAGCTCTGTGGTCCCTGCCATTTGTATGTAGGAAAACAGATGATGAACCTCTTGCTAGAGCTCAGGAGGCACGCTGCTGAAGAGCCTGCTTCTGAGAGATGGTCCGAAGTTGTCAGATGGGGATCCCACTTTTGAGGGTTGGTTCTCTGCCAGCCAGGCGTCCTGCTTAAGCCTTCTGCCTCCAATCCCATCCTCACCTGACCTCAGCCCCGTGGCTGTGTCTATGAATGTTGCTTTTGAAAACAGCTGCTGCATAAATTATTTGACAGAATTTTGGCATCAAGCATTTTATGCACCATCATTTTCTGAAGAAAGCTTTCTTTGTCATCTTTCAACAATTGCTTTATTTGTTGGCTTCTGTGGCACAACTGGAAACATGGATGATACTGATTTAAAAATCCAAACTGCCTGGTATTGAAATGACTTGAAATTGCAGTTCTTCATTTCAAGAGCATTTTTGAAGTTCTGGCTGATTTTTTTGTTTGTTTGTGGTGTGGAGCCTGATGGTATTTTGGTGGTTTGGTCCAGAGTCCAGATTACTGCATATGCTGTGAAGGTTTTGAGGGCTGGAGTGTCGTAGCAGTAGGAGCTTTGCAAAGTCATAACCCTGCTAATCCTGACTTGGAAGAGGCACCTTTGGGAACTGAAATGCCGAAGTGATGAGCCTTTATGTCTAGTAGGTCACAAGCTGGTTTCAGAATGCAGGAAGTGACAGGGATATCCTTCCCAATCCCAGTTGGCTGGGGTTTTTTGGTGTTGTTTTCTTTTTTTTCCCCTCTATTTGCAATGCCATTTCATATGAGTGTTAAGATAAAAGTAAGTAATTAATTGTTTCAAAGATAAAAATTTAGTAAAACTGCTATGATTGCATCCACTAAATATAAATTTATTGGAAACGCCTAAGTAACAGAAATGAACTCCAGTAATAATAGTGGAGATGCACAATATTTTGTCTGGCAGTGATTTTTTGGTTTCTTTTGGCCAAATATTTTCCTTATATTTGTTTTGTTTTTAATGTTAGCTGGTGCCAATAATTGGAGAAGATAGGGTGTTATTTTTCTATTCAGTGCTTATTTGATTTCAATTTTTGCACAGTTTTAAGATTTGTGAACTTGATTTTTATATACATATAATACTTAGTTGCAAAGCTTTTGTGTGAATATACTATTTTGAATTTGCATAATGTTTTTAGTATGAAAATATTTAGAAAAAGGCTGTTTTTTGCATTATATATACAACCGAAACAATGGTTTAAGTTATACACCCTATCAGTTGAGTGATTTTATTTTTTTTCTTGTAATGTGGTACAAGTCAGCATAGTTTAAATTTATTACATTTCTTTATTTTTTTTAAAGGCATGATAGATTTTTTTACTCTAGAAAAAGATATTGCAGCAAACAGTTCAACAAAAAATACCTGAGCTATAGATTTTTTTTTTTTTTTTCTGTTGCTCATATACTGTGATAATTTATCAGGCCCATGAGACCTGGGGGGGCTGACAGACTTCATTTTTACTGAGTTTTGCACAAGAGAATTCTTGCTTCTCGCTGATGGCTTCATTTTATCACATGTGAACAGTGAATGTTAGTTCTGTAAACTCATTTAAATTACATGCCTACCAGTTGTTATTTGATGACATAGAATTATCCTATAAAACTTTCTAGCCATGTTTCTGATTTTAATAATTACCTTAAGGTTTTAAAATATGTTTTCAAATAAGTAATTAAGGGTTCTTTGATAGAAGTTTAACAAAATGTTTGGGTAAAACCCAAAGCAAGAATATGGGGCATACTTATTGAAAAATTTGCAATGATATAATGATGTATGATGGTATGAGTCATTTTAGAAAGTGATAGATGTGGTCTCTCTTAGAAAGACCTCAGAAAGTAATCAGTTGATAACATAGTACTTGGCCTTGTGCCATATGCTCTCATTTGTCTCCTGGAGACTGGACTCACTTATCAGTCATCCTACCATACCCCTTATTTTCAATGCTAATATAACTATAGGCATATCAAAATAATTGTGCTACTTGCTGTTCCTTTTAGTATTGTTGAGTTGGCACACTTATAAAATGGTGGATCAGAATGTAATTTAACTTTTGCATCGTTAATTAACTGAGTTTAACTCTAGGGTTTCAATCTGCCTTCAGTTTTGCAACCAATGAGCCTCTACTGTCAAAAAGGTGAACACAGGGACTACTACAGCTCAAAATCCTGCTTACTGTTAGCAGATATTAGAGCCAAGCTTATTTTTACTACTCCTTTCAATTTTTCTGAGGTGTACATTAGGGAAAGGGTGGAGTAGAGAGGTCAGTCTCTTCTGTGAACTGGAAATGTGCTGTTGAATTTTATCAAAAGCCAGTTTTGTAAGCGCTCGAAAAAACATACTTTTTATTTTTCCCCTGAAAGCTTTTATGGTCAATAAAAAAGGGGGGGGGGGGGGAGAAAGGAAGTTGCAGAAAAGTGTATTCATATTTTTCAAGAATATATCAAACAAGAACTTAGAACAGTAGTCTTAATGATACTGTCTAATACTTTAGAACATCTTCTGTAATTAAAAAAAAAAATTACTGGAAGATAATTGTCTTTATGGTAGGCAATGTATTATAGCTTTATAGTTGTGCTACATTAATTATATAATAATATAATTTAAAGATACTGTTTTAATTTTTTCAGGCTGTTTTTTCATTCAACAAAATTTACTCCATATCTGCATTACACCATTAGACCTCTCTTTCTGTAATCTTTAGTCTTAACATTTGTTTTTCTTTATGTACCAAAAACATTAATGCTTCTTAAATTGTTTTCATCTTTATCTCTTTTTTTTTTATTTTTTCCCCAGACCCTCTTTTCAAACATATCTCTATTAGAAAAAGAAAAAATGAAATGCTAGTGCTCCTCAGGTTGCTGTGCAAATGTTTTAACATTTAATGTATTTTTTTATTGCCGAGAAGCAAGGAAAAAGAACTACTTCTGTAAATATATGTAACAATACTTTATATTTGCATTTTCCTTTGAGAAATAATTTATACAAAAGTTTGCTTTTGATAAGTTAATTACATGTTTTGTTTTTCTCCTTATATATATATATATTTTTTTTTTTTTTAAGCTCTTCTAAAAATTTTACTCATCTGATGCAGTCATGGAGTTATAATACCAGAATCTTGGATTATTCTGAGTAGTCACTTTCATTTTTTCTATTATAAATGTAATTCCAGTTAATATTATTTCTGAAGACAGTGCCATCTTTGGTACTCTCTGCAGACCAGCAGCAGGACTGATTTGTGGAAGTCATTACTTTAAAGGTGTGCAAGAAGCTGACCAGCTGTTTGTTCATCCTGAGTTAGAACAAACTGAAAAGGAGTCAGGATGCTATCAACCAATAACATTGCAAGCATATTTTTTTTCAAGGTGTAAAACCTTTTTGGCACAGAACACAATAGTGAATACTTTCATTACCATGTAGACATAACTTACAGTCTTTCCTCTTTAAAAAAAGGTGCTCTATTTTAAGCAGAGCAGATTTTCTTCCTTTTTTACTGTGATGGTGTACTCACATTTCTTCTGGGAAAATGACTGTATCATTCCTTCACTGAGAGAAGAGAGTGCTTTTATAGACATGAAATGCAGTTTTGATGCTTTAAAATTGTTAGGTTTTTTTCTTTGTTTCATGATGTTTCAAGTTTGACTAGAGTTGACGGATTGAATTGCAGCTTTGGAGTTCCTTGTGCAAATTCTACTTCCTCGTAAATAACATTAAAGGTTTTTAATCCTAGATGGTGTCTGCAAAAGTTTTAAAAAGAATTTGTATTACTCGGGGAACTGTTGTCTCTTTATTCTAACATTAGTGGATTAAACTTCTACAAAAACTAGAAAGGTTACTACTTAGAGACAGGTAGATTATGGTACTGGCTAACTTGCTTTTTATTTATGTCATCTACTGAAAAGTGTATTTTGTACATGTAGAGCACTTGTTTATCAGCTTTGGAATTTGTACTATTTGATGTACATGAACTCTGTTTTGATTAATTTAAAAACAACCCTTTTGTTTTTGACAGAAGGGGACAAAGAGCTTGCTGAAGACTTAAGTGGACAAGAGACTAAAGAAAACAAGAAAAATGCCGAAACCAGTAAGTAGCTGTTTTCTTACTCATCTAAATCTAACAGGGTTTTCACGCTTTAGAGTGGTGATCTTATAACAGTTCTGGTTGTTCTGACTCTGCCCTTTCTAGATTTCATGAGATCTGTTAATGTACAAATGGAGTTGAGATAGTTTAATACCAAAGTGTGGAAAAAGGTCAAGAAAGCTTGGTACTGCAGATTGCATGAAGCACACATGGAGACGGGGATAATACTTATAAACCACAGTGAATTTAGAGCCCATTTGGCTGGCAGGAAGAATGACTTTTCAAGGATTGCTGACTTGGAGATGAGAAGACATACAGTGGTTAATGGAAGCATAATTTGAGCCTGACTCAATGTCTGTGAGAATCAGTGGAAGGATTTGCTGGAGGATTTAGTAGGGGAAGACAGAACATGTGTGAAGTGTCTGTGACAGCAACAGCACTAAGTTAGGTGGTAGTTTTACCATGGTGGAGGGTATAACCCAGAAGGTAAGTGTTGAAGTGAGGAAATAAGCAATATTTGCAGTCTCCTATTCATCTTGCTTCAGCTGAGATAAGGGTTCATCTATATTCTGTCTGGCGGGGGGGAATATCCAATTTTTGGTTTGATAATCGTTCTAGAGTTCTTTCAGGAGATAACTATTCAGCAAATTGATTCTTTTGCTGTTGACTTAATACTGATTGCTCAGGATTTCATCTGCCATGTGTTAAATGACTTTTGGTTGTCTCTTCCCTTTGTATCCAGTGAGGAAAGCATTCAGAAAGGGAACTGAATTGTCAGGGGAGATTATTTCTATTAAACTTAAATGTGTTTATGTAATAGCCTTCAGGCTTGCTTTGTTTACTGGTGTTTCACTGAGGTAGTAGATTAGAAGCAGGGCAGATCTATTACTAAGAATGCTTAATGAATAGCGTTAGCATGGGACTGCCCAAGGACTAGAAGTTCTGTTGTGAGCTTTGCTCTTGATCTACTGACCAACTGGCCTTACTGTATTGTTTCTGTAATTTCTACTTTTCCCCACTGTGGCTTGGGGGCAATATCGTAGCACTTTCTGAAGTTGGAAATAGTTACTCATATCCCGCACTCTTCTTACAGAAAGCTGCACTAATAAGGGCAGGAAAATGAATTAGCAGTGTACTGTTTTCTGACCTTTTTGAGCCCTGGCTATGATAATTGTATAGTGTCTTTGATAGAGTGTCTCAACTGGAAAATTGTATTTTAAGAATGAGGCAAACAGTCACTGTTAGCTCATATGGTTCCTCAGGACCCCAACTCCATGCAGCTACAGAGCAGTGAAGTCACAGAAGTGATGACTAGAAAAAAAAGCAGCCTGAGGGAGGTTACTTCTTTTTAAATTTGGGGATTTGAACCATGAAATTTAGGCAGGCAGGGTTCCCTCTATTTTAAGGACCTGAGAAAATCGTAGGTAATACAGTTTTAGGGTTGTTCACAAGAAAAGCAATATCCTTAGAACTGAGATTGCAGAGGTGTTGGGAGAGCTCACAATCCACCCTAGATATGGAAATTACCTACCACGTCTTAGGAAAGAAGCAGGACTCATGCCCAAGATGAAAATTGTTTTTCCTTTTGTGTGAGGGCCTTTATATAAAGAGTTCTCATATGTTGGGCTGTTCTCGTATGTCTCCTGACGATGTAGGCTCATGTGAGATCTTAGAAGGAAGGTAAGTGAAAGGAGCCGTTAAGAAATGAATTCAAATTGATTATACTTCTTGAAAAATGTCATGGATTTCTGTCTGTAAGCTACAGGTTGCTGTAATTATAATTCCTAATCAATGAATGAAGAAGTAGCACACATGCCAAAGATTAAGTAATTTTACCTATAAAGATCAAACTTCAGGTATTGCTCTGGTTACTTCTTAAATAGTTGGTTACTTTGAAGCTTCCCCGCCTTTTTTTTTTTTTCTCCCCCCTCTCCTCATTTGGAGACTAAGAGCCTCGTCATTGATTATGTTTAATGAATTCGACATTGTTCTTTGAAGAGTCTTGCTGTTCTGCTAGGGTTTGATAGTACTAGACTGTAGACGGTCTCTTGCTCTGGACATTCACTGTAGCTCTTACCAGTTGTCTTTAAGACAATCCACAATAACCAAATGTACTTCTAGTCCGGAAACTATTTGTGCTTCAACTCCTTGTTCTTTATTTTTGACAGCTGCTACAATAAGACTGTTAGTGTTCTGTAGCTTTATTACTGGAGGTCTTTTAACCTGAAAGCTAATAAAATAATCATGGATAAGAACTAAGGAAACCCAGTTAACATAACTGGGGTTCTCCATGTTTTTGAAATGATTTTTTGTTTGTTTATGATGCATAACAAATAATTAAGCTGTAGATTGGTTTAGATCAGTAAACACTAAATCACAGAAAACCCAATGGAATGGATTTTTGTGTCACTTTTTTGTTTTCACATTGAAAAGTTATGTAGTATTCCAGACAAAATTAAGTAAATGAAGACCAGTAAAGCATCTTGACATAGTTGAATTTTAAAGCAAAGATCTTTCATTTTCCCATAAGTTTCAGTCTGAAATAAGGTTCGTGCCGCTGTGAATGGTCATCTTACACACGGTAGTAAAATGTGTTTGTTGCTCTTAGAGGCTACTAGGTTAAATAGCATGAGTGAAGAGGCTGTTTGGAAAGGGTAAATAATATATTGTCCTGAGATATTGCTGTAATATGTGTCTGAAAAATACACATAATTGAAACATTTTCTTGTTTGATTGCTTTGATAGAAAAGTCTGTTTGTTCGCTTTAGCTGTATTTGTAACAAAGTGGCTTTCCATTCTTTCAAGCAGTTCACTCAGCATCTCCTCTACTTTTAAAACAAAATAGTTCTGAGACTTAGTATTCTCAGTTCTGCCTAGCAGTGAAATATTAAGTTTCATTTAGCTTCTGTTGTGATACATCTAAAAAAAATTGGAGACTTCTTTAATTAGATCTTTGCTGCTGTATTCAAAATTTGCATTTTTAATAGGGCTGTTTTCAGTGTGCTTAGTTCTCTGCTTACTGGAGAATAGAGTATTTGTTGAATTTTATTTTCAGGGCTTTCCTTCTAAAAAGAACAGATACAAAATGTTTCTCAGCTGTATGCCATTCTCCCAGATCTTTACCAAAAATAGAAGCATAGAAACTAAAATTAGATATCGTTAGTTACATAACTGTCAATCATTTCATAGGCTAAGAAGATTAGGTTTAATTGACTGAAATATTGGTTGCATTTATAGGGTAAAAGGGGAGTTAAAATTATCAACTGTTTTTGCTGGTAGTCTGCAGCATTTCTGTACAAGATTGAAAGGTGTGAAAGAGAAAGCGTTACGCTCAGTAGTAACGGGTAGATGTCAACATTACTAAGACTAAAAAAAGAATTATTCAACATTTTATGATATTGTATATTCAGAAGGAGTAGATATCAGATTCTGCAATAATATGGATGTTTTAAATTTGAATGGATGCTTACAAGATCAAGTTAATTTCTGTAGAGTAAATGAACTGAAATAGTGTATAAATTAATTTTTGACTAGAGTGTTGTTTTACAGGAAAATCTTTGAGATGAGTAATGCACTATTTGAATTACAGTTTGAATATGTGATTTATTTCTGTGGTATACACAACTAATGTCAGTTTGGAGGACTGCTTTCTTTTGACTTGTCTGTTAGTAAAATCTACTTGCCATTATTCTATAGTCTTCTGTTCCTAATGCTGTTTAATCCTTACCTTTTTACCTAATCTTCTTCACTGATTTTTCTCTTGTATCTCTTCCTGTGTCTGCTTTGAGGTCGATATGGAGAGTGTGCTGTATTTGTACAGTGTGTAAAGCAGTGGGATCAATATACTGCTACTCCTCAAGACAAATAATTTAATATGCAAACTTCAGTACAGTAATTGGCTGAACTAGTGTGAAGAAACTCTTGGAAGAAACTTATTTTGCTGCATGCAGTTTTCTTATAAGAATGGGACTGGTTTCTGTGGCTTTTACATGTAACTAATTCATATAACATTTATTAAAACAAAGCAAACCAGCTGGAAACCTTTTTCATGTAATTTTAAGTAGCTTTCTTACTAAATATTGATGCCTACTGAAAGTGCCACGACTAATATCTGCAAACAATGCCTCAAGTACAGTAATAGGTAGTATTAGACTATTAAGCTATCAGTTTTGTGCATATTCTATGGCTTATATCTACATTTGAGAAAAGATCTGAAGGTTAATGTGATCTCTGTTTAATATCCCATTAAATTGTGGAGGGTTGAATTTAGATACTACAGTTAAGTGTAGAAAATTTTTTTCAAGTATTTAATGCCGTGAAAGAATACAACAAAAATATAATTCCCATATGAAATGCATGCTTTTAATATGTGCACATGGATGTTTATTGTTCCAGGTATGTTCTTTCCCTAAGTTCATTATTGGTTTGGATAAATTCTTTCATAGAAAAATTGCTTTAGATAGTTTTTTTTATAAAAAACAATTTTGTGAGCTGTGACAAATGTCTTCATAAACCTTTAGCAACATGTATGCATTTGTTCTTCCCTTTCCCTTGACTGTGTTTAATCATTCTGAAGCAAGTCTGGTAAAATAAAGATAAACTCAGACTGCCAGTTCTGATGCCAAGCACCTGGACAAGCTCAAGAAGTGTGCCTATGTGAACCTCATGAGGTTCAGCAAGGCCAAGTGCAGGGTCCTGCACCTGGGTCGGGGCAACCCTCTCGGTATTGATACAGGCTGCAAGATGAACAGATTGAGAGCAGCCCTGCTGAGAAGGACTTTTGGGGGTATGAAAGGCTGGACATGAACTGGCAAGGTGTGCTCACAGCTCAGAAAGCCAGCTATATCTTGGGCCACATCAAAAGAAGCATGACCAGCAGGTCAAGGGCGGTGATTCCCCACCTCTGTGCTGGTGAGACCCCACCTGGAATACTGTGTCCAGCTCTGGGGCCCCCAACATAAGAAGGACATGGACCTGTTGGAGAGAGTCTAGAGGAGGGTCACAAAAATGATCTGAGGGATGAAACACCTCTCCTATGAGGAAAGGCTGAGAGAGTTAGTGGTGTTCAACCCGGAGAAGGCCCTGGGGAGACCTTATAGCAGCCTTCCAGTACTTGAAGGGGGTTTATAAGAAAGGTGGAGACCCTTTTTAGCAGGACCTGTTGTGACAGGACAAGGGGTAATGGTTTTAAACTAAAAGAGGGTATATTTAGACTGGATATAAGGAAGACATTTTATACAGTGATGGTGGTAAAACACTGAAAGAGGCTGCCTAGAGAGGTGGTAGGTACCCCATGTCTGGAAAGATCCAATGTCAGTTGGACAGGGCTCTGAACAGCCTGATTGAGTTGAAGATGTCCCTGCGTATGGCTGGGGAGTTGGACTAGATGACCTTTAAAGGTCCCTTCCAACCCAAACTATTGTGTGATTCTGTAAGGTGAAGAAGGTAACTGTCACAATGTAAGGGTTTAAAGCATTATTATTTGGGAAAAGTTTATTACAAATAGATTAAAAAATACGTATATGTACCCAGATATTAGGACAAAGCTATTTTGTCAGAAATAAGGAAAAAACATATTTTTTTCAAATGTTTGGTGATCCTTTTATGGTGAAAGGTTTGTGTCTCTGACCACTTGTTTATATTGTTCAGCAAATGAGCCAAGTTAAATAGTCACTTTAAAAGCTGTGTGGTAAGTATTGGTATTTTAAACAGAGATTTGGTGCTCTAAAGTAGAGCTTTGCAGTAGCATTTTCCTAAATGTCCAGCAGACTTTTTTCTATGCTATGCTAAAGTTTACTTTGTTCTTTATACCCTCTTAGATCAGCTTTGTTTATAAAATGAATTCTTAAAGGTAGCTAGCTGGAGAAAGCTTTGTACTAAGCATTTTCTTCCTCTTAAAATTTTTAAAATAATTAAAATAACTTGTTAACCTGCCCTTTATTTTAAAAGACCATTGTGGTCTTTTAAATACAGCTGGTGCTTGTCTGAATACTTGGCTTATGTAATTTACCATATAGTTGCATAAAGGTGATACATTCACAATGCAATTCTGCCAAAAAGAGGCAAAACTTAAAGGTGTTTGCATTTTGCCTATGAGTTGTGTGTTTTCTTTTAAATGCCACCTTATTCACAGAACAAGAGTGCACTAGCTTTGCTGGATGAACATCAGTATAGTCATGTATCTAAAGTGGGAGCTGAGAAGCTGTCCTATATCCTCTGTGTTAAAACTGTACATAGCTCCATGGGTTAGGTGTTGGAAGCACTGGAGTTTTTTTTTTGTTTTTTTTTTTTTGGGGGGGGGGGAGGGCGGGTAGTGGTGGTGGTTGGTTTTTTGTTTGTGTTTTGGTTTTGTTGTGTTGGTTGGTTGATTTCTTGGGTTTTTTTCCCCTTTCTTTTACTGTATATGTTGCAGTGGCCTAAGTCAGTGGTTTCTGGTGCTGGATGTAAGAGGGTTGGCCCAGGAGTGCTGTATTGCTGGGTGTCAATTCTGCCTGTCATCACAGAGCTGCTGGTCAGATATGACATTGTCTGCTCTGTGGAGGAGGAGGGGGAGGATCTCTCACCACATGGACCTTGCCAGAAGATTCACAAAGTCCAAGCTATGCAGTTACTAAGCCTGCAATAGCAGTTTTAAGTATTTCCCAGACATGACCACTATGATATTTTAGTATTTAATATTTGCATAGAGATCTCTAGGTCAGTAGTAAGTGATATAAATTGTTAAATTGTGGCATCAAAAGTAATGTTTGTGTGTAGCTGCTTTTTGACCTTAAAAAAAAAAAAAAAAAAAAAAAAATAATGTTTGCTGAGGCATACTCCTATGAATTGCAGTACCACCTAGAGAGTTTCTTGATTAATTTACTAGAGTAGGGTCCTTAGTGCATCTACTCAAGTTCAGTCAAAATTACATATGAATATACCAAATGAGACTCGTTGCAGCTCTTACCCTGAGCCCGTGTACAGCAGAACAGGATTTGTTTCATGACTGAGCAGCTGAAGTAATGGGCTTAGACTTGTCTAGTGCTTTGTCATGGTTTCTGAAGTTTGAAGAAAGATGTATAATCCTGGTGAGGCCAAGACTGAAAAACAGACATTAAATGGGTCTTGCGGTATGAGTAGTGGTAGCCTTCCGACAAGCTCTACAGGAAACTTTCATACATTTCTCTTGTCACCATTGCAAGAGCTCCTTCCTGTTTCTGTATTCATGTGGTAAAGTCGGTTCAGAGTAATTACGTCCAGATTAATGTCTGCCTTCATAATTTGCGGTTCAGATAATTTCCCCCTGTCACCATTGTCACATGAGGAGTGTTGCTTCAAAGTAGCTAGATATGCAAGAGCAGATTCCATGAGTGACAGTCAATTGCTGATTTTACTGGGTCTTGTCTGCTTGTGTTTTCTCAATTCCCTGCCTTATTTATAATGTAGAAACTTCTCCCATGACTCTTTTAATGTAGTTGGTTAGCTTTATTTTACAAGCAACACAACTGACACCAAAGGTTTGATTTTTGTTGAGAGCATGCTGTGTGATCGAGGTTTGGTTTAGGTAAGTACACCTTCTGGGCTCAGTCTTAGATTTTGCCAGAAGTAACCTTCTTATTTTCCATGCCCAGAAATAACTGAAGCTGTGAAATAGTGTTATAACGTTATAAAAGTTTGGTATTTGTATGCCAAAAATCTAAGTCAGTCCATAAATCTTCAGAAGAAAAATGATCAAATGTAATGTTAACTTTATAAGTTTCTTCTTAAATAACTTGTAACATTTTAATATTGCTATCATAACAAGTAACATTTTAATATTGCTATCATTTAATTTGGAACTTTCTTAGTACTGAAAGTGTAAATGTGAATTAGTAGTTGGGTGATCTGTTAATCAGAAGTTCAAAGAAAAAGAGAAGTGCTGAAGACTTAAGTAGTTACTGTAATGTGCATAAGTGACCAGGTACTGCTAATGTGTGTTTGTATTTACCACAGATGTAGCAGCTGTGTGCTCTTACAGCACTCAGATTTTATTTGAAGCAGTAATGTCCAGCAGCGAACAGGATCTACAGGCTGTGTTGAGTTTGCCTCTGTATTACATCTGTTGTTTTACTGTCTGAGTATTTTAGTTCCTGTGAGGGATATAGACTCAGGTAGTAATTCTTGCGTTTGTAGATGACATTTGTTATAAGGATATTTATGCAAGAAGTTTCTGCTGCTGCTCTTAAGAAGTCTGCTGCAGTTAGTTAAACTTGCTGTGCTTTGTCTTCTGTGACGCTTCTTGTTTTGGCAGTGGTGATGTTACATAACAGAGGCCTTTGGCATTTAATAAAGTTACATTTTAGCCTTATCCTTTGTAACTTGCTTATTGTAGTTGCCCCAAAGCAGGCTTCATTTTTAAAATTGAAAAACTGCTCTAAAAAAAATTAACTTACTGTAATTAAGGGGCAGCCTGGCACACTTAAACCACTGCAACTGGCAGTGAGTTAGACCTACCATTTAAAATGGGTTGTTCTGTTAGAGAATAAATATTTTTTTTTTCTCCTTGAAATGGGCAGAGTGAGGGAATCTGTAGGAAACACATCTTTTTCTTCCTCCTGACACACATCTTCTAATTTTTTTCTTTTTGCAATAAAAAATTACTATCTTATACTCCAAAGCCTTCAACTCTTGTTCTTTATCAGTGTTTGCACAAACAAAAAAAGTTTGTTAACCCCCTGTTATCTTCCTTGTTTTCAGGTCTATAACCTAGAGGTCCTCAGACTCCCACTACTCTTGTCTTATGTATCCAGCTCATGCCCAACGTTGTTTATCTTGACACTAAAGAAGGGAGTGAACAAGCTTAATCTGTTGCACAGGGACAAAATTCTATCTAGTTTTCTTCTTTGCACCTTAGATCTATCTCCCTTCTGTGTGCTGCCTTTTCAGACTCTCACTTCTCAAAGTATTCCACCTGGTGGCAAAATTAGGAAAATAGTTAATGGAAATGGTTTACACAGGCATAGATCAAGTAGTGTAAGAACCTGTAATACAAGTCCTAATTTATTCCTGTTCCATATTTTATACTAGAGAGAGAAAGAAATTAGAATATATCAGTGTGCCTTAAATAAGTTTCATGTTTCTGGTTTTTGCATTTATAGCAAAGTAGATTTCACCTTTAACACTTTATATTCCTATTCACTAAAGATAAATAAAATATGATACCCTGGCAGCAGGAATGGAGGACCATTCTAACAGTGAGAAGACAATACTGGCATTCAGTACTTTGTTCTGTTTCATTAAAATTCTCACTTCTGTGTGTACCAGTTGAAGAGAAATGGGTACACACTGTTGTACTTCCAAGTAAGGTAGGTTTCCAGATATCTCCTGGAATTTTTGACTACTTGTTTTAGAACAAATAAAAACAGTGACTGTCCGGAGTCATCTGGAAAATGATCCTCTATTTCAGAAGGAAGAAATTTCTTGAATAGCAGTGTTTTTTCAGTCTGTAGTAAGGGAATTGAAATGGTATAGTATTAAGGGGAGCTAACTTCTATAGTTCCTCCTTCCATTGATGAAAAATCCACTGTCCTGAGGTATACAAGCTCTAGTCCTATATACTTGAAGACCACTAACCCTCTTAATTTTAGAAGTGGCAGGGCAGGAGGCTGCTTATCTTTTTATATTGCCAAGTATAAATACCTTAAAATGATATGTATATGACTTTTCTTTTGCACATGTTTGGGAACTCACTGAAAGATAATGCCCAGTAGCTGAGTGTCTTAGTCGTCTTTAAGTGCTCAGTAGTCATGTCAGCTATCCCATTAAGTTGATTTTGAACTTTGTTCCCTGGTTTGACCTTCAAACCTAGTGTTAAATATTATCCTGAATATGCTTTTATACTACATGAAAGATGAGTGTTTTTGTAGATTCAAATTTACCATTTTTATATCTGCTGTGTTCTGTGTGTATATAAGATTGTTGAATTTCCTTACCATATATTGTTTTTCACAGGGTAATCACAGTATACAGAAGCCTTACACAGTTACAGTGTGATTTAAATATTTCTTTATTTTCTGTAGATCAATGTCAGAGTAACCACAATGGATGCAGAGTTGGAATTTGCCATCCAGCCCAATACAACAGGCAAGCAGCTATTTGATCAGGTAACTTATATGTGTCCCTGGGTATGTATGTGTTCAAACACATAAAACTATTGTGGGTATTAAGGCATAGACTGAGAAAGTGGAAGTGTTCTCATGTATAGATTATGTTTTTCCTTACATTATCTAAGCTATGCTCTCAGTTTGAACTTCCTCATTACTTCTCATTGTATGTATTTAATTCAGAGCTCTGTGTAAATAGGTTAACAGTGAGGCTTCAGTTGAATCGTGTATAGAACTGCTTTGAAATGAATGGTATTTTTTATGTCTAATCCCATTATAGTTGCAACTGAAATATAATTGTTAGAATTACACGTGTGAGAAATTTATGTAGCCTTCAGTATTTAATAATGGATGTGACAATAAAAGTTCATTAAGAAAAGCGAAGATCTCTTTTTTTTTTTTCCAAGAATGGAAGCTGTAGATACTTTTTCACTTCCTAAATGTTAGAAAAGTAATATTGTCCTATGATCCAGTTTGAAATTTAAATTAAAAAAAAAAAAAAGACGACTAAGTGGAAAAGTGATAAGTGATGGCTTTAATGTGCTTATTATGAATTGTAGACCCATCAGAACTACATATTCTCACTTGATAGTGTGTCTGTTGTACACCAGTCAAACAGCCTAAGGGTTGTTCTTACATTCATCTCATGTGACATTAGTCATCGGAATCTTGAAACAATTTTTGATTAAGATTGTGGAGTGTTTTAGAAAATTTTAAGAATAGAAACTTGGGAATATGTTGGGTTTTTTTCCCTTCATAAAAAATAAAAAAATGTTACAATGTCTAGATCTAAGATGTATGCATTTAGTTAAAAATGCAGAAATACTCGAAGTTACTCTTCAAAACCAGTTTAACTATATCAACAATTATGTCTAGTAGAACTTTTGTTTCTGTCCACTTCACTATAGATGTTTAAACTATGTAATGAGAAAGTAACACATTGAAAGAATGCCTTCAGAACTTACACTTTTCATTGACCTTTGAGTCAATTAAATATCTTACTATAGAAGTCGAAAGGATAACGTTTATTGTTTTGTAACACTGGGCTTTTTCTTTTAGATGAACAAAATTGCAAATGATATTCTGTTTAAAATGACTGACTCAACACTTCTAGCGCCCTTCCCTTTCTCTAACATCAGTAGCAGTGCATCTTCAGCTTCTACATAGGAATAGGCTTCATGACTCTTACAAAGACTTCTTGAAGAAAGGGGCTGTCCTGCTTTTTGTCAAACCAACACCACTATCAAATAAAAAGTATGGTATTCTATGGCACAGAAGCCTCAAGCTATTACTTGTCTTTTGCCAGCCTTTGCTATCTTCTGCCATGCAGTATTGGGTGGGGTGACATTCTGCTGTGTAATGTCTTGTGCCCAGGTAATCAGGTTCATCCAAATTGGGGCATTCACAAACAGGGAACAAAGATACAGCCCTGAATTATTTTTCATGCTCTCTTCAACTTTGTTCTTCAGTTCACTGTGCGGCGTTTGACATCACCGGCTCTTACAATCAACTTCTGGAAGTTTATATTGAAAAATTCTTAGGTCAAACAAAATCAACCAGCATAGTTGTATGTGAGGAGAGAAGCATTTTCAGCCTGATCTTAAATTCAAATGCAAGTTCCACAGAGTAACATCAAGAGCTGAACTGTATGGCAAAACCAGCATAAAATTTTCAGACAAAAGTTACGCTGTTTCTCTCTAGAAAGAGAATTGAACAGCACTGTTATTGAGACGATTGGTATTCAGGGTTTATGCAGAAATGGTGGACAAGACAGTAGAATTGTTATTTTCTGCAAGCAATGACCAACTTCGCCATGAATTTAGCTGTTGTTCAGTGCTCCTCTATGTTTATGGTGAACTTGTCCTATTTTTTTTAAAGTCAGTGGTTCTTTTAAGTTTAACTGGTGTTTTTTGGAGTTGTTGGTTTGTTTTCCATTCCGTATGTGTGTTTTCATCATCTTCATCTGATAGCAGACAACAATTCAACATCTGGCAGCTGTGGCTTTCTCTTTTCTCTTCCATTGTGAAACTAGTAAAGTTCTTATTTATTGCACAAACCTATTTTTTTTTTAAATTACTCTTATTTTAACATATTTATCATTAGTCCTCCTGTCTATCCTGTCAGTGGTCAGAATGGGCAAGAGGGAATACGTCCTCCTTTAGTCAACAAATTCAGCATTTATAATTTTCATAGGAGAAGAAAAACCCTGTGGTGGGTCATGTTTCCACACACTGGTGGTAATGGTGGGGATTGTTTTGTTGTTTTTCAATAAGGTGTTAGCACTGAACATCAGTACCTCTGGTTTACTGCAGTGAACATTCAGGAAGAATGGGAGGCTTGTCTCCTTTATTGCAAGTTATGCCCCACTGTCCTTTCCAGATATCTCAGAAGTCTCCCTTACAATCTTTTGGAAGCTGACTCAATTAAATTCTTGCTAGGTTGTCTTTATGTTAGGTTTTGATTTGCCAAAGCCTGTCTATTGCTCTGGTTGCTTTTCTTTTCCAAGAATATTCTATTGCCTATTAACAGGCAAGTTGTAGGATGTGATGGTGGATAAATCTGTTTTACAGATGTGATTAAGACTTGCCTGAAGCCACTTAATGAATCTTCTGAGTCAGAATCAAACTTCTAAGTTTCTGATTTTTCATATCATGCTACTGCAGTGCGTAAGTGCTTATATTGGTACAAAGTTTCAGATTTTTTTTTTCTCTTTCCTTTGAGCTGAGAGGCAGTGATAGATGATGTTCCTTCCTTATTTACGGAGTCTGAAGTAAAACAGGCTAATGTCTAAGCTGGTTTTAGTGTTGATTTGCAAGCATGTGTAACTTCATTGCAGTAGACAAGTTGTCTGTATTTAAATAATGTGCAGTGTTCCTCTTGGTTGAAGGGCTGTAGTTAGCAGGTGAGAGCAAAATATTTTGACGTGAGCATAAGCATAACTTGTCTCCTTATGCCTTATGGGCAGAGCTGTTGAGCATCTGCAGTTCTTTCTGGCTTCTTTTGCAGCTCAGGGAGCTGATCTGGTACAAAGGCTCAACTTGGACAGCTGCAAAATAAGGAGCATTCACAGTCATCTGATTAAGTCATAAATAGTTTGATCAGCATCATATAGATCTGTGCCAAAAGAAACAGCAGGTCTGAAATGTCTGTGTTGGGACTCCAAAATTAATGTTAACTCAGGACCATACTGGTAACAAACTTGTTCTTAACATTTCTTATGTTCTAAAGTAAAGGATGTAGGAATTCTAGAGAAAATAACTTTGCTCACTAAAGGAATCAGGTTGGATCCATGAACATTGTCCATTCTGTGCTTTGGAGTTTCAAGGTGAAAGGGTAGAGGAGGAAAAAAGGTGCACACCTGAATGATTGTTAATTAATAATACAAATATGCAAGGCATCAGAAGTAAGTTTGCACAGCTATCTTGTGACATTTTCTAATTTTCAAAATCTTAATTTTGCAACCCGATAGTACTACTTTAAAATGGAGGAGGATCTAAGTGTAAAATTCTATTTACTTCACATGCATCTGAATGCTTCCATAAAACAGCCTTCAATAAACCAGCTTGCCAGCATGGTCCAACCTGAGCACATACGTAAGTACTGTCATACTGGATCTTTTGGAGCCAGAGTTTACACTTATTTAATAATCTTTGCTGGACCTTTCTGATTAATTGCTTACCGAATCCACATGTACTTTTACTATGCAAAAAACTTACAAGGTAGTTCCACAGTTTCATTATATTCTGTGTAGTAAAAGTGCTTTCTATTTGCTTTGAATCTTCTATCTAATGATTTCTTTTGATACTCTTAATTCTTACATGATGAGAAATAATGAATAATCATTCTGTTTTTCTTCTACATGACATGCAAGTTTTATAGATCTATATATTTTTCCTTTCTTCATTTCTCTGCCAGTAGCCTTAGTTCTTGTCTTAGCTATGCAGAATATGTTCCATGTCATTGATCATTCTTTTCAATGTTTCTGAAACATTT
Organism: Tyto alba; assembly: GCF_018691265.1. Taxonomy (NCBI): domain Eukaryota; kingdom Metazoa; phylum Chordata; class Aves; order Strigiformes; family Tytonidae; genus Tyto; species Tyto alba. The sequence continues at coordinate 18,662,612 of NW_024881282.1, read as the reverse complement.
CCAGTGCTGCAGCATCCTTTTTTTTTTTTTAGTTGATGTGACCAGTCCATATGTAGTACTAGAGATTTGGGAATACTGTAGCTGTGTATAGTAGTATAACAGCTTTGTTGCTTTTTTTCCTTTACAAGAACCTTGTTTGCATAATTAAAGTTGTTGTCTTTAACATACAGTATTTTGTTTTTATTAACTATCATCTTCTGTTGAGGTTCATCTTTCTTTTTACTGTTCATTCCCAGATCTTTATAGAAGGTTTTCTACAGCAGATTTTATCACTTCCTTTTTTGCAGATCACATATGAAGTCCTGAGGGACTTCCCTAGTGGTTAGGCTACAAGTCTGTTGTGTAAAATGTTTGGTTTTTTTTCTTTCTTTTTAACTAGTATATCCATAAAAAGTCCTTTCCTATATTCAAGGACAATTTTGTTTCTTTGGCCGCTTTTGGTGGTAGACCTGATCAGAAATCTTACAGGAAATCCATGCATGGTTTATCATCTAGTTCATCCTTATCCCTTTTATCATTAACTCTCATCAGATCTCAAAAATAGTTGAAGGAGGTAATTCATTCTCAGTACCTCATACTTGTCCACAAGTAGTATTCTTTACCATAGTTTTACCAGCTGTCTTTCAAATATTAGGGTTGTGTTTGTATTCCTCAGGTGCTGAGTTTGATGTAGGCAGTAAGCTGCACGTTCCAGTTGGTAGTTTGGCAACATAGCATGAGTTTGTTTAGAACTGAGGTGAATGCTTCCCTGAAACTGATGTTTTGCTCCTCTTTTAATTTTTTTTGGTCTTGTAAAACTTGATTACATTTCAGTTTGAGATGATTTCTGTTGCTTAATTACCATTAAAAACATCCTGTTTTGTAGTGATTACTGATGATTATGGATCGTTTACCTTTAGGTGGTGAAAACTGTTGGTCTTCGTGAAGTCTGGTTTTTTGGGTTACAGTATGTGGACAGCAAAGGCTACTCAACTTGGCTGAAGCTAAATAAAAAGGTAACAATTCTCTAATATTCAGGCTAGTGTACAGTTTGAAATACACTTTTATAAGGCTTGCTGCTTTAATGTTGTAGGTGAGATATAGCTGTCTTCAAATTTAGTTGAAAAGTTGCCTTTCATTTACTGCAAATGATGAAATGCAGTGTTAAGTTTGACTAGTTATGAAACAATATGCAAAACTGCATCAACATTTAATTTGAGAAGGTTTTCTGTATTTCCAGCACCATGGTGATGCATGCGTTAGAAAAACAGAAATTCATGTCATTGTCCTGTTTTCATGCAGCAAAATATATAGCATGTTTTACAGTTGGGGTGTGTGTGTGTGTGAAGTATTTGAGTTTCAGGAATTTGCATGTGCACAGCTACAGATCTTTAAAGAAGGCACTAATAATAAGCTCCTAAACGTATGCTTAGGTATCTAGTAGGTAGATTGTAAAATTTACGTCTGAAATGTTGAATATAGTACTTATGCTGCCTTATGTTCGTGATTAAATAGTTGCATTATATTTACGGTTTTTGGTACTTCCTACAAGTCAAGCAAACATGCATCATTTTGTGTGTAATGAAGTTCTAGAGGGAGTACTAGTGAACATAAAATTAAACGTGTTTTAAAAGTGCTTGAGGAATTGTCATGCATGAGATTTATTTTGTTATGAATGTACCTTTTAACAATCACTGTATTATTTGATGTTAAAGTTTAAATTTGAATGTTTTTGCTTTAGTCGTAATCAGTGCTGAAAGCTGAGCCCAAATGAAATGGAAAATTCTACATCAAATTTCAACAAAACCTAATTTTTAAGTAGAGACTTACTTAAGAACATAAGATGACCGTGTCTGATCTCTTTGCAGAAATCATGATTATAAGGCTTATCCATTCTAGAAAAATAATGTGATTAATGGAATTATGTTTTTTGCACAGGAACAAAACACATGGGTTTAGTTCAATTCTTCAAACACTTATAAAAGAATCCAAGTTTACACTTACATTGAAGAAATGTGCTGTTGTTCTTGCTAAAGAAAACTTGTTAGATCCTAATTTGTTACTTCCTGGAATTCATGCTTGGATATAGTTTTGATTTATTTTTTTAGAATATGTATTGCAACTTCTTTTTTCCAGATTTTTATTGTGATAATTAGAAATTCACACAAGCCTACAAAAAAATCCTCTTAAACAGGCTTTGAGTAGTATTTAAAAATTGTCTGATTTTTCCAAATTGGTGTACTTGATTCAGTGCCATGTGAACCTTTAGTGAGTTCCATAGTGGGCTTGTCAGGAGGCACTGGATTTTAGTGTAGAGGAGCTAAAGAGTTCATGACTAGGAAGTTAATTATGTTTAATTTACCGTTTAGTACCCTTTCTACTTTTCCTTTATTCCTCTCCCTCAGGTAACACAGCAAGATGTAAGGAAAGAAAATCCTTTGCAGTTTAAGTTCAGGGCCAAGTTTTTTCCAGAGGATGTATCTGAAGAATTAATTCAGGAAATAACTCAGAGACTTTTCTTCCTGCAAGTCAAAGAAGCGATATTAAATGATGAAATATATTGCCCACCAGAAACTGCGGTTCTTCTGGCTTCTTATGCTGTCCAATCCAAGTATGGCGATTACAGTAAGGAGATACATAAACTAGGCTACCTAGCCAATGACAGACTTCTCCCTCAGCGGTAAGTGCGACTGTGTTTGCGTCATCTGCTGCATATAAACTTAATTACAGCACATTTTTAATAATTAAAATATTGATAATGTGTGCTAATGGTAGTTTTTTTTAAGAGTGCATGTTTTGCTAGTAAAATGTAGAGATCCTAATTTAGACTTCAAATAACTGTCGTGGTTTAGGCCCAGAGGGCAATTGAGCACCACTAAGCCGCTCGCTCACTCTCTCCCTCATTGCAGAGATTGGGGGGGGAGAATATAGGAACAGGAATGGCTCAAGGAATCCACCTAAGAACTGGGAGGAGTCACTCGCCCATTATGGTTACAGGCAGAAGACAGACTCATTAGGGGAAGAAAGGAAAACATCACTTTAATTCAAATGCTAACAAAGACAACACTTAACAGACAAGGTGGGACAGTGAGAAGCACCACCACATCCAAAACCACCTCCCCTCACTCCTGCTTTCTTCCTCAGCTCAGCTCTGCTCCAGATCTCTCCCCCTCCTCCCCCAGCAGCGCAGGGGCAGGGATGGGGGTTACAGTCAGCTCCTGCTCCCTCCTTCTCGGGAGGTGGGGTGAGCGCTGCACATCCCTCCCCGGCTCCCCGTGCCCCCCCTCTCACTGCAGACAGTCCTACACGAACCTTCTCCAGCGTGAGTCCCCCCCACGGGCCGCAGCCGTTCCGGTGCTGCCCCGGCGTGGGTCCCCCCCGTGTGTTCCAGTCCTCCCAGTGCTGAACCACAACAGTGGGGGCCGCTTCTCCCCTCAGGGTCCCGGCCTCCTTTAAGTGTAGACGCCCGTCCTGGCTTGGGCTTCTCCACAGGCTTCAGGTTGGCTTCAACTCCACCATGGACCTCCGTGTGTGGCCAGCTCTGCCGTCTCACCACGGGATATGGGGGTCTCTGCTCCAGTGCACCTCCTCCACGTCCTTCTCCTTCCTTCGTGTCAGTCTTTCTCACAACTCCTCCTCCAAGTCCCAACCCTCTCTCAGGTTCCCCTTCTTAAATACGTTCTCACAGAGGTGCAGTTGATTGGCTCGGCCCCAGCCCTAGGTGGGTCCGACTTGGAGCCCAGGGGAGTTTGTGAGAAGCTTCTCAGAGGGGTCACTGTTGTAGGCCCCTCCCCAGCGACCAAAAAAAAAAACCAGTGCCACAGAAACCCAGCACAATAAAAGAAGTGTCACAACCGTGACTTTCTTGAGACCTATTTTCTGTCCTGTCCAAAACCATCTAAACAGATTTAGTTGAACGAATTTCCAAAGTACTCCAGAAATGATCTAATATTCCTGGACGCTTGCTCCTGCTAAATTAAAATCAAAATATTCTAATATAGAGGTCACTGAGATTAATTTGATACTCACTCCTTTTCTACAGTTCTTGATGTTTTTGTACATTTAAATGATATTTATTTCCTGAAAATAATTATGAAGTGTATTGCAAATGAAATATATTGCAGACACATGCTAGCCTGGACAGAAAATTTAAAATCTAAATTGTTGCCACTGCTGATGAGTACAAACTTTTTTGTATTAGTAACTCATCTAATTGGTTATGAACAGCAAGCACCAAGATTATAGTTCTGTTTCTTTATGCAACTGAAACCATGCTCCTGTCATGTTTTGGCAGCTAGAGAAGCATTGCAACACAAATGTACAATGTTAGACAGTTTTGTTATTGTAGATGAATCCATAGTGATGTATTGTGGACAAATGCGTGCTTACTGAATATGTAACATTAATGCATCCTCAAAGAAATGACAGCCATGGAATAATTTGAGGTTTCTTTAAAAGTCGTATGCTTTGTGTCTCTTATTTGAAAAGTAAAAGTGGAAACTCGCTGATTAGTGTAACTAAGCTTGAGAATTTTCTAGCAAGCAAAAAAGCATTTCAAAGGACTGTGGTGAAGTATTTAAAGAAATATTTCTAAAATGTTTCAGATTTTTAAAAATCCTGGCTAAGAGTTTGGTTTTGGCTGTTTGCTTGCTTCTTGCGACAGTGAAGTCTATATCCATGTCTAGAAAAATACCCTTTGTTAGGAAGGCAGGGAGATGTAGAACCAGTAAAACTGTCATTACTGAATGTGTTTATTCACAAATCTTGGGTTTTGCTCAGTTACGATGACAGCCTGTGAACACTGGAGTGGTTGTGTACGATGCAGATTCAAATACTTCAGATGCTCCTTTTCAGTAGACAAATGTTCAGATGCTTTTCTGGCATATGCTTTTAACCAGTCGTGTGCCAGTCTGCACTGAGTGAGCACATAGCTTTTGTATTCGTTCTAACACAATTATTCCTGTGTCGCCTCCTGTCACTGGATTTTCCAGAAAACTAACAAGTACATCATAAAAATACTTCAGAACCAAATACAATATAATGTCAAAAATACTTGTTTCCCAAAGTAGACTAGCTTTGCAAAATTTTACTGGAAAAGGTGAGACAAGATTTGCAGTTCCTGTTAATTATTGAGTCTTAATGTTCACCTGTCAAAACTACTGCATGTTTCTTGGCTCAAAACTGTGAGCTGGGTAGCAACAAGGCCTCAAGTTCTTGCTGAGGTACTCTGTTGCTAGTGATGTTTCAGCAGCAGCATGTGAAGAGAGACTGGAGGAGATCAAATGACAAGATGGCTGTTGCCAAAGATGTTGCCAGCTTTGAGGATATCATAGAAACACAGAATCATTTGAGGTTGGAAGAGGAGCTCTGAAGATCATCTAGTCCAGTCCCCCTGCTCAGAGTCGAGTCCCCTAGAGAGGTGGTCAATGCCCCAACCTTGTCAGTGTTTGAGGCATTTGGACAATGCCCTTAATGACATGCTCTAACTTTTGTTCAGCCTTGAAGTGGTCAGGCAGTCGGACTTAGATAATCATTGTAGGTCCCTTCCAACTGAAATATGCTAATTACAGCAGGTTGCTCAAGGCCTTTTCCGGTTGGGTTTTGAATCTTTCCAAGCATGAGCACTCTGCAACCTCTTTGGGCAACCTGTTGTAGTGTTTGACCACCTTCAAAGCAAAGAAATAAAGTAGAAAATTGAGTTCAAGTGTAATTCACTTGTGCCCATTGCCTTATATCTTTCAAGTTAAATTCAAAAAGAAGAAAGTGCGAAGAATTTCTGTAGAAGTAGAAATTTAACTTAATTTGTAAAGCCCAAGAAAGCACAGGTCACCATGAGGGTGACTGAGCGCTGGCACGGGTTGCTTAGAGAGCTTGTGGAATCTTCCTCCTTAGAGATATTCAAAAGCTGTGTAGACATGGTCCTGGACAACTGGCTGTAGGTGACCCTGCTTGAGCAGAGGGGTGGACAGGATGACCTCCAGAGGTCACTTACAGCCTCAGCCATTCTGTGATTCTGTGAAGAATAGCTTGGGTGCAGGACTTTTATTTTCGGGTGGGCACTTGTGTTACATTATCCTGGGATAGTATATTTTGCAATATCCTGTTTTGTCCTTTATTTTTTTAGTTGTTAGCTTTATATTATACTGCTATGAAAGCTTTTGAACTTTTTGTGAATATCTGCTGGAGGGGTAGAAGAGATAATGCTGGACCTCTCAGTGTAAATATCACAATGTAAAAATCAGGCCTGATTTAATTACAGAACTTCTTTAATAAATTAACACTGTCCTAGAAGACTTTGAATTAACTTTTTTATGTAATCGGTATTTGTAAATGACTGTCAGTATGCTTTTAGATTATTACAGCCAAAGCAGGCTGTTCTACTTTGTACGTTCAGGTGCAGGCTTCCCTAAGGGTTATATTTAGGCTTATACTTACATTCAAGACTAAAGATGAGAAAACAAACAGAAAGGATGTGCTGTCATTTCATGGTTTTCTGTCATTTAGCTTTGAACATGTCAGCTTCATGCAGATGCAAAAACTAAAATCTCTGTCTCAGTTTTGAGGAAGAAAGCCTGTTGATAGGGATGCACACTAAGCAAAATGTGTTACAGCTGCCACTGAAAAGTGCATTTCACTAAATACAGGGCGGAATAGCAAATCGAGTGACAAAGATTCTGTAACAGAAGAAACACTGCATTAGTATCTTCTGCATCACTTAGTCTATTCATTATTGTACTTTCATAAAAATGTAGGGAAAAGTAGTAAAACCTTACTTTCCTGAATAAAGAGAAAGGAAGGAAAACAACTGTTCTGACTTTTGTAGTAACATCATCTTGCAGTTTTTTGGTTTTGTTTTTTTTTTTTTTTGTTTGTTTGTTTTATTTTTTAAATTGTGCTTTGGAAGAATTTCTCTAGAAATTTTTTAAATGCTAGGTGACTGGAATAAAAACATATTAAAGTTACATGTATTTGATTTCTTACTGCAATACTACAGTATATTACAGTAATACTGAAAATTCTAGTAGGTCAAAATATAATGCCATCATTGCAGCCTCCTGTAGATAAACCTCATAGCTTTCTGAAACTGCTTCACTATTGATTTTATTTATTTAAACACCCCCCCCCCCCCCCCAAAAAAGGCCAAAAAAACAACCAAACAAAAAAAAAAAGCCCCGAGCACCCAACAAACTAGACAGCTAGCTTGTCTGAATATGTTACTTTTTCTTTCAAATGACAGTAGAATGAAAGCTTGAGTGTATCTCTGCATACCTGGAGATTAATTTGCAGCCTTATAACATGAGGATTTTATAGCTCTGCATTTTCAGGTGTTCCAAACATTACATTTTACAACTTTACTGAAAGTTGAGGTATGCCATGGTGTGACTTCTATATTCTAGAGTATAAATACCATGAAAAAAGAAGTGATTTCACACTGTTTTAAAAGTGTGTTTGTTGAAATACAGAGTTTCTGTGTCTATTTGGTTTAAAAAGGTGAGCAGTGTATAGGAAATCATGTTTAAGTTTATTCAATCAAAGCTTATGTTATGCTGCATAACCAAACTTATTTTTAAATCTTTGAAGTTAAATTGATTGTCGGTGTCGTATAATATCAACAACTTCTATTCACAGTGTGTTAGAACAGCACAAACTGACAAAAGAACAGTGGGAAGAAAGGATACAGAACTGGCATGAAGAGCACAGGGGAATGTTAAGGTAATTATGTAAAAGATGTTCCAAGACCTCTAAGGGGTGGTTCTTATTATTAGGTTGTATTTTGGGAGGTGGCATATTTGTTTGGAAACTGCTTTCTTTTATTCCAACCAGGTTAGGTGATTATCAAAATCTTCCATGAAAGCTTCAGTTAGGCTTGAGTTTCCAGTTAGGTTATTGGCTTACCTACAGAATTTCTGGTAAGGTTGTCAACTGCCTTTGTCCACAGTTGCTTGCCTCTAAAATATATTTAGTATTTCCTTATCTCCCAGGGTGAAAAGACAAAGTGCAATGATTGGACTGTTATTTGAGTATTAGGGTGTAGACCTCTACAAGTACCTGAGTCAACTAAATTTTTAACACTAATTAGTTATTCTGCAATTCCCTTATTCTTACAATGTACTTTTGATTGGTTTACACTATGACTTTTTTTTCTTCTTTCATCAGGGAAGATTCTATGATGGAATACCTTAAGATAGCACAAGACTTGGAAATGTATGGAGTCAACTATTTTGAAATAAAGAATAAAAAAGGAACTGAATTGTGGCTAGGAGTTGATGCTTTGGGTCTGAATATTTATGAGCATGATGATAAGTAAGTGGCTAATACTAATTTTTTCAGTTCTGTCCTAGGAGATCCTATCTGAGATTATACGAAAACCACCTTTTTGTTTGTTCAGTATCATCTAGCAAAACAGGTTCTCAAAGGCCTTCTAATCTATGTAGAAGAAAGAGATAGATGTTAACTGCCAGAACGTTTTCATTTTGAAGTTTAAATAGGGATGCAAAAGAAGGGAAAGGAAAAGCAGTTCGGTGGAAACTTAAATTTATGTCGCTTAATATGGATATATGATAGCTAGACCATCTTTATATGGTTTCTTTCTGTACTTTTCATTCCCTCAGGACTTCCTCTTCAGTCAGGACAAAAAGGACATTGAGAAGCTGGGCAACATGTTTAATGAGAAACATTTTGTAAGAGCAGAGACTAGAATTATAGCTGTTAGAGCATGAAAAACTTTGGTATCTAAAAGTGAAACCTTTTAGACATCAAAGAAAATCGATGAATCTTGTGTCCTGATAGAGATCAAATATTCTGTCCTACTTGAAGAGAAAGCTGAGATGTACAGAATTTGAAGAATCTGAAAACAGAACAGACTTATTCTCTTGTTTCTCTTTCCAAGCATTTGGTAGTAGTATCTGATATCAGCAGTCCTTTCACAGTGATCTGATGTTAAACATGATGTGTCGAACCCCAGATAACAGCTGTCAACTAAACTGGAACATAATGCTCTTCGATGTATATACTCTGTAACAAAATTCTGTAAGCCTTAATTGCCATTAGATGGCAATATAACTCCTGAAAGAAGGAAATACTCAGAAAATGTTCAGATCAGATTGAACCATCATCCAGTCTTTAGTATTTTCTAACTCCTGATAGTTTACAATCAAATAATTTTTCTTATGCTTGTAGATAAGATAATATGAATTGAAAAAAGATTTCTGTGGTCATGGAGAGAAAAAACTAACTTGTGCTGTTGGTGCATAACATTTTAACAGTTTCTGAACTGAATTTATTTTACTTAAGATACAAGGGAAATTTACTTGAAATTTGGAAATGTAAGAACACATACAACATCCGAGTTAAATTGAAGTACAACATTGCTGAAGGCTAATTTAATTTCAATCTTTGAAATGTCAGACTTTACTCAAATTTAAATAGTTTTGCTTTTCACTGAAAACAGAATTATCAATAGCTTATAAAGAATCAGTACGTGATTGTGATGTTTAGAATCTATTTCATGGTAGTAGAATAAGTCACCAGTAGAAATTCCTTCTGTTACAGTGCCGTGTAATTTATTCATTTGATGGAAACATGTACAAAAAATAAAACTGTCTGCCAAAATATGCTTGAACTGTTGTTATGTTTTGTAAATGTAACAAAGTTTGCTAGTGAAAATAGTACAGAGTTAAGGCTTAGTGGACATAAATAAAATTCACATCTTTGCTGCTTCTAATGAGAACTCTTTCTCTTTGAAGGCTGACACCCAAGATTGGTTTTCCTTGGAGTGAAATAAGAAACATCTCTTTTAATGACAAAAAATTTGTCATAAAGCCAATTGACAAAAAGGCCCCTGTAAGTAGTGTGTAGAATAGTATGCCTTTGTAAATGAAGAGATTTAAGCCTGCAGGGACTTGCTCTGGCATTATGGCATTAGTAAATATTTTGTGACATTAATTATTCTTGTTGGTAGAATAGTCAGTAATCAGAAGGAAATTTTGAAGTACAGTATGTTTATTTTTTTGGTCTTTTCATTCTGGTTGATACTCTTAAGGTTTCTTCTTCTTTTAATTTAAGTCAACTAATATTTTGTGATGTGTTGAAAAGCCATGATGTCAGATGTTAAATCCTCTGGCTCCCCACCTCTGTTTTTCTTTTTTATTTTATTTTGTATTACAGCAGCACATTTCATGAGACTTTCTAGGTCAAAACTCTTCAGAAATAAAGTAGAGTATAGTCTCACTTTTTTAGAAGATTAAATAAATAATTTTGTGCAAAATAGCTAACCTCTACATGGAGGAATCGAGGTGTAACTGAATTTATGTTGCAAGTTCCTGACAGTAACTAGACTTATAGATTTTGATGTTGGGTGGCTCAGAGGATGAATGTCAAATACTTGTAAGTTTAAATTTAACAAGTACAAGCATGCAATAACGCTTTGAGTTTTGTCACAACTGTATTTTCAGATTAATGTATATGCTATTTTTGCTAGGATTTTGTTTTTTATGCACCCCGTCTGAGAATTAACAAGCGAATTTTGGCACTGTGTATGGGAAATCATGAATTGTACATGAGGAGGAGGAAACCTGATACAATTGAAGTGCAACAGATGAAGGCCCAAGCTAGAGAGGAGAAACATCAGAAACAATTGGAAAGGTAATTAACAAACTTCCATGAAACAGAAAAAATTCTTCTACCCTTTTAAGAAAACTAAGTCATAGAATATCAGACATCTTGGCATTCTAGAAGAGAGAGCTGCTTTTCTTTCTGTAGTATGTAAGCAGGTTTGTGGGTTGGCATGGCTCACTTGTCGTAATAGAAAGCCGTATCTTTTTTGAGCTTTCAGCATAGTAATAGTAGCTGTACTGTTGTTTCTCATCATGTTTTTGTGAAACAGTCTTAACTTTCTGTTGCGTGATCCTTAGAGAATTTTATACTCTTCAGGTGAACCTTTAAAGCAAGTTCAGTGAAGAATGTCATGCCTTACCTATTGTATATTTAAAAAATACTGTTGCCATTTCTAGCCCAGATGAAACATCAGCTGTGTCTCAAATGCAGGTATAATTCTGGATTTACCTGGTTGAACCATAACCAAGGTTGCTAATCAAATCTGTTCATAAATTGTTTCAATGTACAGTCTTTTGAAACAGAAACTTGGTGCTTCTTGCATTGTAAACTGGATTTGAAACGTTTAAAATTACGTGCTTCTCTGCTAGCTGAGTAAACTGAAAAGTAAGATGCCAGCATCCTTAGAGTAGAATTTAATCTGAGGTTAAAAAAACCTTTTACTATTTTTTTTTCTTAGGGCACAATTAGAAAATGAGAAGAAGAAAAGGGAGATAGCAGAAAAGGAAAAGGAAAGAATAGAGCGTGAAAAGGAAGAATTAATGGAACGCTTAAGGCAAATTGAGGAGCAAACAATGAAAGCTCAGAAAGGTGAGCTCTTACTGGTCCTGGATTACTTATATCTGGTGGCAATGCTTAGTTCAGCTGGGTAGTTCAGTTCCTCAATTCTCTTTGTATGTGGGGGCTTTCTTGTTGTTTTGGTTTGGTTTTTTTAAAAATTTATTTTCCTAGTAATAACAAGAATTTAGTGCTGTATTATTTGAGAGATTCTTTTTCAGTGTTAAGAGTTAAAAGATGGTGTGCGTGCATATGTGTGTATATTTGTAATGTAAAACCAATTCCTAATATAGCAAAAGTTTCAGTTTCTTTAATAAAAAGGAAATCAATGCATATGCTGTTCAACTCAGAATTACGAAATGCTTAAAGTGCTGACGACCTGGAGTTGGAGAGAGCAGGGAAATTAGAGAGGAAGTTTCAAAATACTTCCTCTAGGATTTTGTGGAATTGAGCTTTTCATTTGGAAATTCGTTGTTCCTTCATTTTCCTATTCCCTTGTAATATTTGAGATTTTTAAAATTAAAATCTCATCTAATTTTAGTAGATTTTAGTAGTTTCACCAATCAGTTTTTGGTGTTGAACCACTCCATAGATTCCCTGCCTCCACTATTTTCTAGTCCCTCCCCTCCATGTTATTTTTTTGCTTCAGGTTTGGTTTGTATTCATAAAAGTTCTGCTTCTCTCTTCTGTTCGTAACTGTTGGCTTCAGGAACGGTACAGGGAATCACTGACTAAATCTATACAAATAAATTACATACGCTTGACACTGTTCTCCAGCTCTATCCCCGCATTTTTGAGTCTTTCAGTGTAGAATAGCTTGGACTCATCCAGACAGCTAATACACAAACCGTGCCCTGGAATTGTTTAAGGGAGAGCTATATAGCCGAGGACAAAAGGATGTCAGGGTGATTCTAAAGGTTTAACAATGTACACTTTCTCGTAACTTTTGTAAACAATATAGCCTAATTTCTGATGCAATGCATAATGTTCATGTGTTGCTGGTCTTGTTAGCCTTCTATTCATATATGGAAAAGTGTTTATATAAATGATATCTGCGTTCTGTAGTTGTCTTGGTAGTTGTGTCCTCTATCTTCGCTGGAAGATTTTGTTTGAGTAATGTTTTTTAATACTTATGCATTTATATAATTTAAGTACTCCATTTGTACAACTCCACATACTTGTAATGCTGTTCATTTAATTTTATAACTGAGGTAGTAGGCCTGGGAAAACAACTGAAGAATATTGGTTACATGAGACCTACTTAAAGCTACAAGTGCAAATATTACAGATGTGTCAGCATACCTGGGGAGATGCTTTTTTAGTGTTAAAGCATATGAAGGGCAAATGGATCATCCCAATAACTGAGCAGTTATTTAGATTTTTGGGTGAAGGAATCTACGGTAGCAATGCCTACACAAAAACATAATGGAAATTTTATCATTAGAATCAACAAGGAGCTTCAGAAGGACTTTTTTCATAGTAACTTCATTTTGCAGATCAGAGGAGTGTATTTTTTGCCTGTACAAATTTTACCTTGCAATACTGGTAGATTATTACTTCTTCCTATTTCACTTAGGGTTCTGCCCTTTAGTCTGCAATATTTTGCTAGCCAGGGAGGTAGACAACTATTATCCTTCCCTTGATTTGAAATTTTCTTGTTTGCATCTTTTTGGCTCTGTTCTACAGAGAATTTTTCTGACACATCCAGTGTTTCTTAGGTCATTTTGCTGGAAGCACACACCTGAATTGTCTGTTGCAATTAAGGAATCTTTGTCAGGCATTTCAGTAGAGTAGAAGAGTTTCTTGCTTTTTTACTGTAAGAGAGTGTGATTTAATGTATATATAATGTTCTCAATAGTAACAGTGAGGGTATATGTGCATATATATATGTACATGTATTTAGGTGTTTAGTTTTATCAGTGAGGTGATAATTTTCTGAAGCACTGGGCTGTCAGAACTGTCAGGTGAGATAAAGTATATCCAAAAGTGTGTCTTAAAGGAGGGGGGGCGGAAATCAGACACAGAGCATAGCTTCAGGTAACATGCTCAACAGCTCCTCTTAGCTTGAGGCAGCCTTGTAAATCTTTGCCAGCTTTCTAGGTTACTTTATTTTGAGCATGTTACAGCTGTTACCTGTGTTACATATGAGCAAGACCTAGGCAGTAATATTTTGTGTCCAAACTTATTTTGGCAGAGCTAGAGGAACAGACTAGAAGAGCTCTAGAACTGGATCAAGAACGAAAGCGTGCAAAAGAGGAAGCAGAGCGCCTGGAAAAAGAGCGTCGAGCAGCTGAAGAAGCTAAAGCTGCTCTAGCCAAGCAGGCAGCTGATCAAATGAAGAACCAGGAGCAACTAGTAAGAAGCTTTAACGCTGTTTTGAAACAAATTGAAAAAAGATAGTTGAAAATGAATCCTTTATTCTTGGTTATATCTGTTTTGTCAAATTGTTGAAACGCACATAGAAGTATGTGAAGTACTGTTACAGATTGTTGTGGGAACTCTTATAGAAAACTGTATTAGATTTGCTACTACTTGCAAGAATAAAATAAAACTCTGGAGCTATAGGAAATTAAATGATGAAGTAGCCATTTCAAATTGACAACACTCACTACATTCTCTTTCTAATAGTGTCAGGCTTATCCAGCTGAGAACAAGAGTAGCTTCTTTCTGCAGTCCCCTGGGAAACCTGTTCTCTGAGGCAGGTCTGTTCTGAAGTTTGATGGTGGTGTTGGGGAGTTAGTGACACTGTGGTTTGTTGTTGTTTGTTGTTTTGGTGTCCCCCCCCCCCTCTCTGTTTCCAACATTTACAATATCTTCTCACAGTCTGTGCTGGACTACTTGTAATTCAGGAGTTGTGCATAACAACTGAGAAAGACACAAAAATAGTAGAAATAATGATTTCTCAACTATAAAACAACTTTTGATCTTCATTAAACTTAGCCCACAATTCTGAAGGCAAGATTTAGCTTAATAGTACTGACATTATGATCCAGAATCATAATCCTATTGGTGAAACCATTAAGGTTGTATTGAACTGAGACAGCCCCAAACGCTACTTTGTAACTACAGCTTGCTTTTTTCTGCACTTCCAAAGCTTGCTGGGAGATTTTTTTTTTTTTTTTTTCTGGACTTAATTCCATCAGGCAAGAGTACTGATTCATCATTCCCTGTAATGTATGCTTAAAATTTCTATTTTTAGCAGAGAAGTGATGGATGGTAACTAACTCTTTTCAAGTCGAATCACAGCAGAGACTCTACTTTCTTCCACTGCAGAGCCAAAAATGATACCAAATTAAAACTTCCACTTCATTTTTTTCTTTTTCAGGCAGCAGAACTTGCCGAATTCACTGCCAAGATTGCACTTCTAGAGGAGGCCAAGAAAAAGAAAGAAGAGGAAGCATCAGAATGGCAGCACAAAGTAATGAGCTCATCTTGTGTGAAGTCAAAACTTCAAAGAAACTAAGGGAGATGAGTGCAGAAATCCCACTGGAAGTCCATAGGGTTGAATCTCTATTTCCCGTAGGCTTTAGAGAAGCGTTTCTTAAAGGTTTTTGCTATCCAGTCTACTGAAACCAGCCTATGTTTCTATTTACCTCATTTCTTAAATAGTCATGAAGGGGGAGGGGGGGGAAGCTCTCATCACAAAGGTATGGTCAAAGATTTTAAATGGCTTCCTCACGTATGGTGATGAAATAGACTGGAGCTTCATGTAGGAAAAGAAAGCACCTCATGAGGGAGATGTATGAAATTGTGAGTGGTGGTGAAAAGATGAATGAGCGCAGTAACAAAGGCACATCAAATGCAACTAGACAGCAGTTTGAAACAAAGTATTTCTTCATAAAATCTGCAATTAGCTATGGGATGTGAATAGTAATTGTGTGCACAGGTTCAAAAAGTGATCGAACAGTTTCTTACAAGTTCTGGTTGAATACAAAATTCGAAGACATTACGTTTGACTTGGAAAGTCCCTGACCTTCAAATTTCAGGAGGCTAGGAAAGTTTGAAAGCTATTGGCATGACTACCCTATTCTCTCACTCTTCTCTTGTCTACTGCTGGAAATAGCTGGACTTGTACCACTGGTTTTGAGACATGTTTTTTTACCCTGTATTGCTATTTGACAATGTTCAGTGCATAAACCAGTCATATCATTTATAAAGGACAGTTTCCATGTGTCTGAAAACATCTCAAATAGTTATTTTTATTTTTCTGACTATTCATAAATCATTTTCAAAGATGATAAGTATTGTTTACTATATTTAGGCTTTTGCAGCTCAAGAGGACTTGGAAAAGACCAAAGAAGAACTGAAATCTGTGATGTCTGCTCCTCCTCCACCTCCTCCCCCACCAGTTATTCCTCCAACAGAGAATGAACACGATGAACATGATGAGAACAATGCTGAAGCTAGTGCAGAACTGTCTTCTGATGGTGTCATGAATCACAGGAGTGAGGAAGAACGGGTAACAGAAACACAGAAAAATGAACGTGTTAAGAAACAGCTCCAGGTAAGGAAGATTCATAATTGTATCAACATAATTCAGGCTTTGAGTTTTCATTCTTTATTTGTCAAAAATCTCACTGAAATGATGGTGTGCCAAGGAAACAGCGTTTTTATCATATACTAGGTTTACTACTAATTTACCAACCAATATTATTCATAGTGTTCTAGAAGTGGTATAGATAGAAAGATTGGATGGAAGATTGTGCTTTATACCTTAAAAGTATTAGCATGTTGTCATATTGGCCAGCAAATACTTCTAATAATTATATAATGTCCAGAACATTGAATGTTAAAACATAATGCTTTCATATTTCAGTACTGAAATTCATTAAGTGGTATGAACAGATGTTTGCTTAATAATATTTGTGTTTACTTGCATTCACAGACATTGTAAATGCAAAAACTGATTTGTGCCTATTTTGGATTAATCTTATTTTCCTGAAATGGAACATTTCCTCCTAGACTAGTCTTAGCCCTCAAAGTATAATGAACTATGTTAGTGGTAACCCTTTGTCTTGTTATCAAGTATCTATTTGGGAAGGAAATAAAAGAAATGGAAAGCTGCTTCTTTTTTCTAGCAGCAATATCTTAGTAGCAAGTATGTATAATATCCTTTCTGCTTGGCCAATCACTGAACAGGATCAGGGAGATAAACAAGAGCTGTCCTTAGTCAAACATCTTTCTATCTATTCCACTTCTAGAACACTGTGAATGATATTGGTTGGTTGTCCCTTTCTTCTTGGTTGTTATAGCATGAGGCTCCCCCCCGCCCCCCCAGTTTGATGCTCACACTTACGCAAGGAAAGAATCCTATGCTCTCCTCCTCTTCCCCTCTGGAGTCTTTCTGATAGACCTCACAACTTGAGTTACTAAACAGCACAACAAGCATTTCATAGATTGGCATTCAAGAAATCCTTATCCAAGTTGCAGAATAGTTGTTATCGGAAATTCCAGAATCATTAAAAGATTAGTCAAAGCACTTATGCTAATGTTTTATTCAACAGGCTTTAAGTTCTGAGTTGGCTCAAGCCAGAGATGAAACCAAGAAAACACAAAATGATGTCCTTCATGCTGAGAATGTTAAAGCAGGCCGTGATAAGTACAAGACTCTTCGACAAATCCGACAAGGCAATACAAAGCAGCGTATTGATGAGTTTGAAGCAATGTGAGAGCTGTTATTTTGCATATATGTTCCTCGTAAAGCTGAACCACCAACAGAGAAAAAAGCAGGCCTTTGCAGATTTGGTGGATTGCACCCCACTTTGCCAAAGCACTTAATACCAGTTTGACTACAGTGGCTAGAGAACAAATTTAGGGGAAGCTATTCAACAGTAAGGCAGTCTGTCATCCCTAGCTTTTGGAGGGGGAAGGTGTGGAGAATGCTAGCAGTTTTTTCTCCATCAAGTTTTCAGTTTCATAGTTTCATATTTTTTTTATTTGGAAACTGATGCGAAGTGTATAATGACTGACAAGTGTATATATTGCTTAAACATTAAAAATAGAAGAATGGAACTGAACCTAAACTGGATAGGTGCTATTTCAGTATGAAGTTTGACATTACATTTTTCAATATAGCTACACCATTAAGAGTCTGATATTGTTGACTTTCAGTTTTGTGTGTATTTTTTTTTTTTCCTCCCAAGTGAAATTCTTTGGTGTTTCATGTCCTGTCATCATTGATGGTTTTCTTTGCCTACCTGTTCACAAAGGTCTGGATGGCAGGTGGTAGTTCCAGTAAGTATTTTTAAATGGAACACTACCTGCAGGCAGCACGTGGCTGCCGATAGGTTTGAATAATTATTGCTTTTTCCTAGGTGATTCTTTTTAGATGTGCAAAATGTTCTGATGCAGCAGAGAAAAAAAAAAAAAACAAAACAAAAAACAAACAAAACAACAAAACAAAAAACAAAGCTTCATGTGTTATTTGCTTGTAATTATTTTATTTGCAGTAGGGAGACCTGGACCTTTCTGGCAAGGGAGCATATGAAAACATCAGTCCCAGGGAGGGGACAGTATCCTACCTCACTACTATGTACATGATGACTGGTCCTTCAAACACCATGAAAACAACCTGTTTAAATTGACTACACAGTGATATCATAGAATGCTAGGAGCCCTTACTCCTAGGGTTTTGTTTTACTTTAAGATGAATTTATAGTGCTAAATACTGTCTAACTGCCTTTTGTTGAGTTTAAATTGTAAAAGCACCTTGTGTGTTTTAAAGCTGTAACCTGTCACTGGTATACTATCTCCTGGGAGGGGTGTAGAATGTGCATGTCAGTTAGTTTGTCTTTGGGTTTCCAAATACAAAATGAAAGTTCCTAGAATTGGAGTAAAAGTGTTTGTAGCTTCAGTTTTCAGTGAAGCTAGTATTGTAATTGTCATATCTGATGTCAGATCATTAAGTCCTTTCCCTCTTGAAAAGGAGACCTGCTTTTTTGAGAAATTGGCTTAGAAATTGAACTTTAGAAATAACTTGACAGTTAATGTGGACTGCAGTTATTCCTTCTCTTAGAGTACCCTACTAAATATCTACAGTGGAAGACCCTGCTTTCTCTGAGGATGGTTCAGCTCTTTTCTGTTTGATATTATGCACTCATAAATTTACACTTATCTATTAAAATTTGCCATTTTATTAAACATTTTTTTCATGCACAATAGGTTTAAATTTCTTATGAACAGTCCAACTAAGTTGTTGGGTTTTTTTTTTTTTGTTTGTTTGGTTTTTTAATTTTGTGGAGTTAAAGGCTGGCTCTGTGGGGTGACATCATGAAAATAAAATAAAGATACATTAATATATTTTTGGTTTGTGGGGCTAAACATACCTGGTTGACCTTAAGGACTGATGTGCAGATGGTGTGCACATGCTTCAAAATGCTGCTTGGTGGAAGTTGGTATTTCTACTCGCAGTGCATTGTAAGAACAGTTTTCATTTCACAGGCTTCATACATCGAAGCTTAAGCAAATTTCTGAAGTATTCCAACAGTTTGCCATAGCAGGTGAAATACTGTGCTTCCAGTGAGTTTTCATTTTTCCCTGGAAAGTGTGCACTAACACTGATATATCAGTTTCAGTGTTGGGAAAAAACACCAGTAAAGTTTGCTGTTCATAAATCTACAATATATAGAGTAGGGCTGAATGGATTAGATCCATTTATAAAGCTGTGTGATTTTTTTTTTTTTTTTTTTTTTCTAAACAACCAGGAACAACCATTTGTAATACAGATTTTTCTCAATGAACAAAGTGGTAATAGCTGCTGTCACCAGCAGTTGGGAACACTTACTGGTGCAGAAATACTAAGAATACATTTAATGATTACTTGGTGAAGTAATTTTCCACATGCTTTTTCCTTTAGCATCATGTTTTGTGTTGTACAATTAAGCTACAATTACATCTACTATTTTGGATAACATTCATTGGTTAACAATAAAGAGATACAGTTAATTTCTCCGAGGTCCATTGTTGTTATTTAATGCCCCTTATTTCTGACAGCTTTACTAAATGCACTATAATAGCCTTTTTCCAGAGCAGTGTACAAATTTTGATCATCTTTTGTTTCACACTCTGGTCAAAATGAAATTAAGAAAAATATTCAAATTTGTATCCTTAGAGAACGATGCTCTCTTTAAGAAATTACCACGTGCAGTTGGGAGGAAGCACTGGTGATTGTCGATTCCAAAACAGGATGTGAATCATCAGAGCAAACTTGTTCTCTTGAGAACAGAGGGTAATTTGGCCACATAAGAGCTCTCTGGGTAATGTAAGAACTTTCAATCACTGCCTACATATTGCTTAGCCCCATGTTAAGTGACATTTAGTTTAATAGGTCAATGTCTAAAGCGTTGAGAAACTTTCATGTGTTTTCTTGATACTGCACATTATAGTGGACAGTGCTGTCAAATATATGCATGGCCATATGTTTTGGATAATGGCAGGTTTATGGGAATTTTCACCTAATACACTTGGAGAAGGCAGGAACAGTTCTGTATAAATAGGTATACAGATTAATGTGCTAAGCAGCTCTCACATAAATGAGACCTCCTCTCGGGTGTCATTCCATTCTATCTTTATATTTGGCCTCACACTCAGTGCAAGCACGTGACCCTTTTTGTTACTCCATATGGCAGAACTTCTATGGTTATTTAAAACATGTTCTCTTAATTGTGCATATTTCTAGCTTTATATTTTTCCCTTCTTGGAGCCCCTCCTGCTGAAGCGTTAGATTTGAAATTTCTCACTTGTTAGAGGGCTTCTGCATAGGTATGTAACTTCAGAATATTGTGCTTGAAAGAGGAGGTAAGTGCTTTGAAAGGGTTTTTTAAACATGATCTTGAGGTGGAGAGAAAAGGATGCAAAATAGTGCCACTATTTACAGGCCAGACTACAATCACCCAGAATGTCTGGATGTGAAAGAAGACATTCTGTTGTCTTGAAGTAGTCCCCTCTGCACATCAAAGTCTACATTTTCTGTTGGTTGTACTCTTTGAGTACATGTTTCTTGGATACTCTGTTTATTTTGTCCAAAACAGAACAAAATACACGTCTGCTTTTTTAAACCCAGTTTGGAAAGCATAATTTTGCTTTTGCCTCTTTCTTAAAACTTGTTCTCTAGGGCTGCTCAAGTTTCCTGCTTAAGCACTTCTGAGGAAAAAGGAGGTTTGTTCTAAATGAAATACATTAAACTTCTGAGGAGAAAGTACCTCAAGTATGTTTTCTTATTTTTTTTAAAGAATATATAGAGATTAAAATGATTAAAGACCTTTTTCTTTTGAAAAGAAACTTCTATGCGAGCACTTCCCATGTCTGTTCGCATGTGGATAATCTAAAAAGTTGTTCTCCCTAAGACATCAGATTAATTTCAAGAATCAGGAATTTCAACTAAGACGATGTATCCCAGTGGGATGAGGTGGCTGATGGTAGTGTTCATAAACATACTTCCTGAGTAAAAATACAAACATAAGAACACTGAAACCTTCCTTACAAAAGAACAAAGTTCACTTTTTAATAGAAATTGTCTCACGCATTACACTGTATCTTGGCTGGGTGATAAGATTTTCCTGGAAAATGTAGTAAGTGTCAATGGATCAGCGTATAAACTGGTAATTTCTTTGACCCCCCTAGGAGCTTCTCTGTTGTTCATGCTCGGAGATGGCGCGAACCTGCCTCCCTGCAGGTGCCGTGCTGGCTGGTCAGCTGGGGGGTGGCAAGGAGATGGTTCTGGCTGGCCACCACGGGCCCTTGCCAGGCGCCGTGTCCCGCTGCTCTGCTCCCGAGCAGGCCAGTGCAGCACCTTTTCTCCCCAACCGATAGGTCTGCAGGCATGTCAGTTGTACACAACTCGTCCTTTTCCCAGTTTGGGGACCCAGTCAGCAGCAAGGAGCAGCTTATGGCTGGAAGGGATGGCATAATGGTGAAAAGTAATGGTAGAGGGCTACAAGGGACAAAAAACCCCCACGCGCACAAACGTAGTGTGCTGGAATCCTTAACTGCTCCATTTGTTCATTTGTGTGGAGTGAATAAGTGCTGGAGGGAGCTGCACTTCTCATTTCACTGAGCTGAGCCCAGATCTATAGGCATAGGCCAGTCATCTGATTTTGTTTTCGTTCATGCTGTCTGTCACATGTGTTCACTATCTGCAGACTCCAAGTTGACAGACTGCTCCTTTGGAGTGCAGTTAGAGAAAGTCTGACTTGTTTTCCTATTTATCCCTTCTGTGTGAAGAGGTTGTTGACATATCAGATGTGTAGGTTTCATTTAATGTGAATGGAGTGGACTCACCAAAGCCCAAAAGGCCTCCCCCCAAAACTCCAACCCCAAACCATAAAATTTCTTCACAAGAAGGGACCACAGTGTTTGCAGCAGTGCCTGCAATATTCTAGATATTCAGGAAGAGAGCGCTTATGCCCACATAGCTGATAGGTTAGGGAAAAACAAAGTTAGCAAAGGGAAATGGAGCATTTTGAATTGCTGGGTTTCCATTAGGTGTTTACATTGGCTTTTGTAAATAATGTGTCAGAGTGTTTCTGTTCACAGCAGTAGGCTTTAGGCATCAGAAGAAACAAGGGGAGATGGAAATGCACATCAAAAGAGGCGGCCTAATCTGTGTAACAGTTTCTAATGCACGTGTGACTGAGAGTTATTGTTTCCTGTGCTCTGGATAAGTGGATCAGGTGAAAAAAGATCAAACTCAGAGGTAGGACAATTGCATTGCCTTTTTTTGCTTGTTTGTCTTTTGGGTTTTTGTTTGTATGTGTGTGTGGTTTTGTTTTGTTGGTTTTTTTTTTGTTGTTTGCTTGGTTGGTTGTTTTTTGTTTGGTTGTTTCGTGTTTTTTTTTTTGTTTGGTTGTTTTTTTTTTAAATTGATTGCTTGCTTTTAAGCTATTCTATTTACATGAGAATAGTTGCCATTACCTGGATATTTAGCTGAAGGCTTTTAGGAAGCCTGCTGCCCAGCCCTAAAAAGTCTTGGAGTTCTTAAGGCCGTGTGTACCCAGGCTGACCTTTGTATTACATAGTTTGCTAAATTTCAGCAGAAGACATCCTCTGCAGTCTGATAATTTTGCCATAGAGCATTTCTGCATTGACAAGATAGGAGCTGTGTACATGCAGAGTTCTGGCAGCCCCACTGCTCCTTCCAGCAACGCGAAACCCATGTGTACCCATGTGAAACAGTAATCGCGTGACAGGCTCCGTGACCACATATGCTGAACTCTGCGGGATCTCATATCAAGTCTACAGCTCCCTGTGGCCTCAGCTTTCACACTTCTTATTCACCCTTGATTTCTTCATTAAACTTGATACAGTATTTAACTTTTTAATCTATAACTTCAATAATATTCTACTAAACTGAGCATTCGGTAAATGGTTGGCTACTGTGTCAAATATTTTCTTAAAATACATTATACTGATGAGTTGAAATAATCGCACTTTTATTTAAGCAGCACTTCTGATTAATTAATAATCTCTATGAATATGGTAATTGCAGTTGTATTACCAGAAAGAGATTCATTTGCATCGGGGCTGAGGCTGAAAACTTTTCTGCCAAGTGTGCTTCGATCTTCAACAAAGTAAGTTGAGAATGTGTAGGTAACATCTAGAATACACAAACCAGTCGATCCTTCTGCTGCCGCCTTTATGGCTAGGAACAAATTAATTTATGTTTGAGGGAGCAAATTCAGTGTTTAGGATTTGGGACAGGATAGCAAGCTTGTTCACATGTCAGAAAAATTTCTAGAAACTATAAGAAATCTTAATATCATTAATCAGCACTTCTGCTGTATGTTTCCTGTCCTTGAGAGTTTTTCTTCACTTTAATTCATATTTTGAGTTCTTGGATCCCTTCTTTTGCGAACAGTGTTTCAGGCATCCATCTCGCTGCTCAGTGCCAGTTTTTGTCCTCTGTACCATTTGAAAACACAGCTCTTCTTTCTTCTTTTGCACTTGGGACCTTACAGTGTTGTTTTCAACAAAGCCAGCTAACTCATCGTATTTAAATTTAGAACTATTACTGCTGCTTCTTGGAATAATCTTTGGCTTAATCTTGGCTACATGTTCTCTTATCAGGCATGCATTGTATATGCCACCTTATAGAAGAAATAACTGTATTGACTAGTTAATAATTGTTAGTGGCATTCTGGAGAACAGAAAATGTCAGAAAACAAGTATGTTAATGCATGCAGAAAACTGGGGAAGATCTGAATCACCGTCTTTATACCCATGGGGTTCAACTTTGAGCCTACCCCTAGTCACACACACAAGGGAGCATGTGGGAGAGAAATTCTGTGCTTTCATTGTGTAGCTTACCTGTCTGTGTGGCCTATGCAAGAGCAAGCACTGGAACAGGATGGCTGTGCCCTCTCAAACAGCAGAGCAGGTGGGCACAGCTGTGTGGTGCTGTGGCTTTGCCTTTCTGCACAACGGTTGACCTGGATGTAAAAATACTAAAAAAAAAAACAAAAACAAACAAAAAAAAATACAAAACATAAAATGATTGACTTTCTCCTGTGGACTCTTATTTAAAAGAGTTATGGTTCTATTCCTGCCTGGCTTCAAACCTCCTCTGCAGGTCTCCCTGGTCAAAGCTGAACTCCTTTATAGCATCAGTGCAGGTATCTTTGAGGAGCTCAGTATCTCTTCAGTCCATCTTGACTTTAAGAAGCAGTGGCAGGAGGTGAGGGGAAAAGATCTCATACCTGTCTCTGTTCATTTTAATACGGGGCCGTGAAGATAAATTCTGGAGAATCTTCTTTCTAGCAGTGGCTTCTGTATTCTTTGGGTGGCCTTCTTCATATGGGTTTCTCCCGGTCTTTGAACTGGTTCTTCTCGCCTTGCTTTACTGCTGTTGGTTTAGGTGTTTTGTTTTGTTGTTTTGTTTTGTTTTGTTTTCTCCTTGCTAGTATGTCATGCCATTTATTTCATCTGAAGAACAGTTTTCAGTTTAGATCACTGAGAGCTTTAATGCAATTAGATAACTTTGTTTCAGTATGAGAATGCAAATAAAGACAGGGAGGGAAGATGTTGCATAACTATTAGTTTAAAAACGTTGTAGGGGAAAAATGTTTAAGACTTAAGGGAAGAAATATGTTGCATTATCTGACTACTTAGATTACAGGGTGAAAACAAGAGGCAGACAGCTCCATATGGCAAGGTAGACTTCTCAAACTAAATTTATGGTAGCAAAGTGTACTCTGATAAAATTCACCAGGCTTTTTACTTATTTATTGCTGGATTCTTTAGAGAGCACTGGAGAAGAGAATACCATATATTTATTTCTTCAGTCATTTTCCCCTTAATTACTTCTCTTGTGGCTTATTCTATCAATTTAAGTGTAAAAATGCCTTTTTCCTCCCCAGTGATTTTGTAAGATTGTGTTTTGCCTATGACACTGCAACTAGCTTTGCAATCCGAAGCTTAATGGATGAAACTGTTTTCTGAGGGAAAGGTAGTATGGTTTGCTTTGTGTTTAACTGAGCTTGAGAATTTATACACACACACGTATATATAAAAATACAGCAGGGTTAAACTGGAATTTTCTAATATAGTACGTAGCATTAGGCCATGTAATGGCTGTTTTAAAGTGAAACACACAAGTTGCTACTTATTTTTATATAAACTTTGATCTTGAATAGTTTTAGAAATCCAGATTTTTAAAGCTAACTGTTTACAAAATTATTTTAAAAATATTACAGCATGCAGAGTGAGTGTGGTTCGGTTTTGTCCTTGTTATCAAAATCAGATCTATTTACCTGCATGTTTGTTTTTATCCTCCTACAAAAGCCAGTTGTTTCTGAGGATCTCTTAGTACCAGGAAACTTTTCACTGGTTTTAGTGGTACCTTCCCAGTCTCCAGTACCACTGACTGCCAGAAGCCCGTTTCTCCTTCCCACCCATGGCCAGGAATTGCTGTCAGACTTAGAACACCAGAGTGGTTTTAGTACTTCTAAATCTTAACCACATGTCTTATTTGCTTATGCTTAAGCCCTGGAAGTACCCACTGAATTTCTGCGCCAGAAAATTATTTGTGTGGGAAACAGGCTCTGGTATAAAATTTGACTTGATGTTCTTATGTGTTACGTGATGTAGCTGCGCTTGTTGACATAAAAAAGTGTGACTGAGGGCTAGTTGCTTCTGAATAGCAACACATTCCCCATGCTTATTGAATGACAGAGAGAATCTGGTAATGAAGTCTTTTTCCTGGTTCCTTTTGGATAAGATTCTGATTTATTAATACTTATAGCTGAAGTGTTTCTCTAAACTCTAAAACACTCTAAAACAATCAGAATGAGAGGTTCTCACTATAGGAAGGCTGAATTTAAAATACTGATTATTCGTTGCCTATTCACAGTATAATATATTTAAGGAAGTCATTCTCTAAAAGGAAAACCCTTTTTAAGCCACTTTATGAATTTTTTTAAGAATTATAATGAAAATTATAAATTTTTAAAATGTATCTTCATTCAAGTAAATTTTGACTAACTGTAAAGACTTCTACCAGAGAACTTTAGGAGAAAAATAAATTTGAGAGAGATTCTTTATGCAGTCCTCAGCTCTTCTTCAAAAGGCTCATGCACGGCAACAAAATTAATAAACTAAACCCCAGGGCTTATACAGCAAACAGCAGATGTGCTGTGCTAAAAAGAAGAGATATCTGAAATCATACTGGCTGTGATTGAATGTTCTACAAATATGTCCTATACTGGGTGTATTTATGCACAAGGCATCTTGTTTCAGCCACCTTTGGGAGCAGTTTTAACACGGTCTTACCGACGTCACTCAGCTGTGGTTTGTTGTCTGCATTAGCAAACCAGTCCTTTAAAACTACTCCCTGGGTGGATTTTAGGTTAGGTTCTCTATAATGCTAAAATTTGCCATCAGAACTGTACTGGTATGTGCAAGAATTTTACTCGGGCATAGAAGAGTAGTTAAAGAGAGTTGGACCTGCTCTTCAAGCTGAAAGTCAATGATGATGGGTTCTGGGTGTCCTTGGAGGCCTTGGCCACAAGAACCACGTTTCTTAAATCATTCTTTTTCTGATGCTCCCTCATTCTGCTGACCTCTTTGAAACAAAATTCAGCCAGAAATTACATTCAGAGTAGTTACAGGGGGTGAAGTATGGCTCTTTTGATGTTGCTGCATATTTCTATTTATTGTTTTTTGTTTATTATCCTTTTGCTAAATCTACTTGATCTCTCTGTGTCTTTTTGTGCAGGTTACAAAAGTACGATCTCTTGCAGCCCTTAGGATAGAAACAAGGTAAAGATCAGCTGAAGACCTGGGGTCTGCCAAGGCCTGCTATTGCCCTTCTGTAAATCTGGACAGTTTACAGCACTTTAAATTAGGTGCTGCCTGGTCTGTGAAGAGGTTTTTTTTTGGAAGGACCAGGAAGTGCTGTTACGACATTTTGTTAATGTTTGGTTCTTTCATGGTCTCTCTAAATCTTTCCTTTGTTGTCTTTTCCCAGGAGAAAATTAGCTTTTTGAAATATTTAAGCTGCTGTTCTTACCAGAAAAACAGGAAATAATACTAATATGTTAATCTTTAACATGCGATGGGACATGCTAGAGTGAATGGTGATCTGAGCCTACAAAGTGCTTGGGGGATCTTGTAGGCTTTGCCCACAGATGATGTAGTGTGGGAAGCCTGACTCTATATCCAGCCTGGGTAAAGTGAAATAAGAGTAGATACTTTCAGAGTTTTATTGGTTTTCTACACAATTTCTAATAGCCTTGATGATACATGAATAGTGTCAGATAATTTTCTAATGTAAAACTCTGGATTTAATATGTCTGTACATACATTTCCAGTGTAAGCACCCGTTGCTACTTGCCTTTTTGTATGCTATTAGGATGTGCATACTGTGTATACGTAACTGCATTGGATTGTGCACCCCGCACAAAAGCCTGAATAAATGGGTTTTAATGTTAATCCGAAGAATCACTATTCATTTGGTGATCAGTATTGCTTATTGCAAGTGAAAGGTCTTTTTTCACTTCTCTGAGAAGTCTAATTCGTTTTGTGGCACCAATCCAAAGGGAAGCTTCCACATAAACGTCTTGTGCTGTGATCAGATAAGCCATGGGAGGCTGGATTTGCAAAGAGTGGATCGCTCTTGAAGGAAGAGATGGCAGCTTGTAATTAAGGAAGCTGGTAATGGAGTTAGGTGGACACCTGAGTTATTCCCAAATTCAGCTCGCATCCTCTGGGAACATGCCAGAGCTTGGAACCTCTTGTGTTCCTCGCGGTGCCTTCCTGCACAGTGCCCTCCTGCACTGGGAACTGTGTGGGTAGATCCATCGGAGGACTGAGGCCTGAAGTGGCAGCTACCAAAACCTTACAGCATGTGCCCCAAATCATTAGCTGATAACTGCTGGGTGAGGGAGCTGCCCCGGGGCTCTGGCTGAACTGGGGTGCTGCCGGGGTGCTCGCTGCTGTGCAGGCAGCTGCCCTCCAGCCCGGCCGATGGAAGAGGGGCTCTGTGCCGTGGGCTCTCCATCCCGGCAGGGTGTGGAGCCACGTCCCCCACACCTTAGGACTGTGGGTGGGCTGTGGGTCGTTGCCAGCCTCCTGCTCAAACGCCTGCAGAGCTGGGGGCTGTGCAGAGGAAGCCTCCCCTGCCTCTGACAGGCGGTGGGGTTACGCCAGGACACCACCAGTTGAAGACAGACCCTGGGTCAGCCCTTGGAGGACAAGGTTTGGGTTCAGGACACTGATTGGAACATAAAATCCAGAGCGGTGGGATTTCAGGGGCTGCTGTGCCCTAGGCCAGCACGGGGGCCTCAGGACCAACTTGCTCAGCGCTTCAGTGATTCTTTTAAAATTGTTTCTGCAGCTTCCCTCTCCCCGCACGATCCATGCGGGAGGGTTAGAGATGTTCCTGGTGCTCAGGGGAACCAAGTCACAGTGTCCTCCATGAATTTTATCTCTAGCCAGATTTTGAAGTGTTTCTGCAATTACTGCCACAGGAAGCAGCCTTCTCTAAGACTGTGTTTGCTTCAGGTACAGTGCTTTCACTGACAGTGAAAGGTAATATGACCCGTTCATGCAAATACATCTTCAGCACAATTGCAAAATGTTCTCAATGATTTTATTTACTGTTGTGCTGCCTTTGCTGATGTCTGCCTATGAAGTTTTCTGGCTTCTGTTGTCAGTGTTGAAGTTGTCTGGTAGATGTCCTGCAGAGGGGGAATTGGGGAAGATGAAGTGTAATGCTACCTTAGCAGCCAGATTTAAAAGCAGAAACATGAAAGAAAGTGATGTTGATGTAATGAAAGCCTCGGGCTCTTTCTCACTGCTGATTTTAGCTTTGTTCAAAATGTGGCTGCTGTGGTCTAGCTGCGGCAGATCAGATGGGCTGCTTGTTGCTGGAGCGTGCAGGTTCGCACCCGCTGCTCTGGGAAGGGGTGGTGGCAGCTCCCCGCCCGCGGCTGCTGGAGGACCCAGCCCGGGGACGTCACCTCCTCTGCTGCAGCAGCCGTTTTGTATAAGCCTTGAATGAAAATTGTCGTGGTCTTCCACGCAGGGTGGCAATAAATCATGCCTGCAGGAAGACCACAGGAGGTTTCTAAGTCACCTTGAGGGGGGCGGGGGTCCAGACTTTGCCCTGGTGAGGATGATGTTGTTGTTGTTGTTGAAACAGGAGATTGGTATTTACCCACAGGTAAAGGTCTGTCTGAAGTATTGTAGCAGAGTGGTATGGTGAAAAATGCTGTCCTGCAGGGAGGGCAAGCATGAATTCAATCATGCCTGTGAATACCTGGCATGAAAGAGCGATGCCTGGTTTGGAAGGCAGAAAGCAACTTGATCACCACTTGAAGTGGTGTTTTTCATCCTTGTCCCTCCCACCTCTGTGCTATTTCCACACCTGGTGGCTGGCCAGCGGCTTTCCTGGCCCTTGCAGAAGTTCATCCTGGGTCTTTCCTCTAATTTCACAAGTGGTTTTTGCCTTTGTGGTCACGGCTGGGCCTGCGTTTGTAAACCAGCCGGGTTGCAACTGGACAGGGCTGGCTGGGTGGGCGTGTAGTGGCTGGGGTGCAGACGCTTTGGTTCTCAGGGCTTGGCCGCCTCTGCCCTGATGGCAGAAGGCAATAGCATAAACCTTACATAGATTTTTGGCTCCGTTTTTTCCAGATTTCTGCAATGGCATGACTGTAGTTCTGTTGCCACTTTGCCTTCCATAGTTCATGTGCACTGGCAAGTTAGTGAATGAAAGCCTGCATGTCTCCCCAGCTGTCAGCCTCCTACGGCAGCACTTGCTGGCCCTCCGTGGGGGGGTGGTATCCCACTAAATTAGTTTTAAAAGTCAAAAGAAAAGGATGGGGTGAACAAGTTGATTTTCATTAAAAGTCTGACCCAGGTTTAGAACAGGGTAGCAGCCCAGTTTCCTGGCAGAACGTGACACACTAAAACTTTTCATTTTTATCGTGCTGACATTATCCTTTCTCTGAAATGAGCAGCTCTGTGCAAAGTCCTGTGTGCATGGGGTTTCAGCATTAATTAAATCACTTCATCGCAAAAGGGACCAAGGGAAACGAATTTCTTCATGCATAAAATAATAAACAAACGTAACATGATCCCTCTCTGCAGTTCCTGGAGCTTCTGCCTCTCCTTGGCTGTGATAACCATGATGAGACCAGGGCAGAGCCTCAGCCTGCGAACGCTGGGGGCAGGTTAGTGCTGAGGGTCACTCTGGTCTGCACCCCCCCCCCAAAAAGAGCACGTAACTGGGGCTGAGCCCCAGCAGGTCAGTGGTTATGGTCAGTCTGCAAATCCGTGGCTCATGCCAGAGTCACCAACAACTGCTGGAGCAGCAAGAGGTGCTGCTGTGGTCTGTGAGGTGGCTGCAGCGGGGGAGCGGGTAGGAGAGCACACTGCCTGAGGCAGGGAGTTTTGCTACCGCATTCGCTTCACTTTTTACCCCAAGGAGAGAAAAAAAAAAGAAAAAAATGCATTTCTATTTCTGAAACTGGCAAAATAGAAATTAAATCCAGGTTTGTGCGTGCCTGAAAGCTTTGTATAGGTGGATGAAAGCCAAATTCCTTTGCCCTCACTCCCAAGCACCCCTGGCAAGACCCCAATGCAATTTTCCCCTTTCCAGGCCGCTTCCCGAGGGGTGGAGTGTCGGGTCATCCAAACCGCTGCGGCAGCTCCGGTTCCAGGGTGCTGTCGGGATCTCTGTAAGGCGAGCCTGCCCGACGTAAGGAACCTGCCTGGCAAACACCCCTTGCCAGCTCCTTATCCCCCAATGCTCCTCTTGCTTACGCTTCACCCAGCTCATGTAAGTTAATAGTGGCATTTAATTTCCGTCGTACCTACCTGCTGCTCTTGGCAAGTTCAGCTGGGAGGGGGGGGGGGGGGGGGGGGGGGGGAAAGCCCAGCCCTTTCTGTGGAGAACATGAAATAGAATGACACCAGGAACATCTTCTGCACACCTGCCAGGGGATGCTCAAGCGTACGTCCCAGCACCCAGCTGTTGGCCATGGAGAGAGTGGGGCACCCCTGCTGCTCAACCCACCCCGTCCTGCCCTGCCAGACTCCAGTGAGGACTGACCTCCTGGGTCTCCTACAAGCTGGTTTTAGGCAGGTCCTCCTCCTTCTGGAGCTTCTCTCCAAGCTCTCCTTGGAGAGGCTTGTGGACTGGATATATCCCCAGGGACGGGCAGAGAAATGCAGGGCATCAGCTCCTTCCTGGTGGTGGCTGCCCAGTGCAGTGAAACAGGGTCTGCAACAAACCCAATTGATGGAGGAAATTTCAATCATTTTCAACACTCCGGCTGCTGCTTGTGCCATGCTGGGTGCCTCAGGAGTGAGTCCTGGGGTTACTGAGCACAGGTCCTCTGTCTTTACGCTGAAGAGCAGGATGATGGTGGCATTGAATGCATGTGCTCTGAATGTGCCCAGTTCCTTGCCAGCATTTCTCTACAGTCACAGCAAACCTTTGGAGTAAAGTGGGCAGTTTGTATACTGGAGTAGAAAAATCTCTCGTTTCTTTGGCACAGAATGAGCTCAAAGAGCCTGTGAGGCTGGAGGACGCTGCCCAGAGCAGCCAAAGCGATGCTTTGTCCTGCTTGGAAATGGTCTTGAAAGGAGCATCCCTGAGTGGTTGTACAACAGCCTCGCTTGTAGCTCCTCTAGCCAAGGCCATGCAAGTTGTTTAGTTCAGGTTTCAGCTCCAAGATGACTGTCGGAGCCCCTTCATCTCCAACATAACAACACTTCAGCCTGCGTCAGGAACAGCTGTGATGCCTGTCAGGCTCACATGGACTCTTACTAAAGCCATCACAAGAGAAACTTGTAACCTGGTAACGGGTTCTCCAAGCCTGCCCTGCATGATGCAGGCAAGCAGATCCTCATGGGACTTAATGACTCGACTGAACTGGGAGAACTCTTTGATCAGCCCAAGGGAGAAATCAGAGGAGAAGCCTTGGGCAGTGGCGCAACCACTATCCAAAGAGACAAAACCAGATTACGCAAGCACCAGCAGCTCAGTGTTTTGAGCAAAAAAAAGGGCTAGATTTGGCATTCTTGAGGCAATCTCATAAAATGAAATCCAATCTGTGACAGAAAACTACCTGTGAAGAAACCAGCATGTCTCAGGGACATGCTGAATCACACCTGTGGCTTTGCAACTCCTCTGAATTCTCCAGCGTACCGGTTTCCTCAAAAAATGAAGAATGACCATGACTGGTAGTGGCTGAGATCTCACTGAAGGGAAGAGTTACAGCTGGGAATGCTGATGTTTAAAGCAGTTTATCAGTCAAGATCAGCTGCAGCACTTCTACTGCACTTCCCTCAGCGTTGGCCACTGCCCCTGATGAACATACCGTATGGAACAGAATGGGTGGATCTTCACGTCTGTGTGCTGCAGTGGGCTGAATGCAGCATCACAACCATAAACATAAGCTATGACTTCAGTAATTAAGCAATTTTTAGGGCACTTGGAGCTGAAAGCTGGCTGGAAGCTGGGCTCTGGGGGTGCTTGGCCCCCTCACAGGAGAGAAGAGCACGATGGTCACTTGAAATCCTGCAGCTCAAGAGCTGGAGCATCCTACAGTCAAGAGTCAAGCTGCAACTGTTTTTTAGAAAATAAATAACTCCAGTGTGGTCAACAACTAAGTAACAGAGAAAAGTTAGAACCCATTCATTACATCTTGTACTGAGCTTATGACCTGAGCTCTGGACATGCTCCAGGCCACATTACCTCTCACTGCTTGCAGGGACAAGAAGCTTATGGTTGTGGTCGGGCTTTGGGCATCTGCCCAACCCTGCCTTCTGCTCCTCAGCTCTCCAGAGGTACAGCTCAGCTTTGGAGCAGCCAGCATCAACGTATCCACGGAGACATCCTTGTGGGGTCTTCAGACAGCTCTGATCAACCTGATAAATACAGCTGAAGTAATTTGCACCTCTGAGGCCATAAAGTGAGTCCTTCTTTTACTTGTGCTTTGGGGGTTTGGAGCCCCTGCCCTCCAAACTTGCATTTTCGAGCCAGGTGTGAATAATGCGATGCTATTTTTAAAAAGTGTAAGGGAAAGCGTGCAGAGGGTGTGATTTAATTTCCTGCAAATAGATTTCTGTACCTACCATGCAGAGACACAACGCAAATGCTTTACAGAGAGACTTTTAAGTAGCTGGCCAAAGAAACAAACGGTGCTGCGCTGCGCAGAGGAGCAGCCAAGGAAACTTCACTTCGGGTGATCAATCCATCTCCTCCCGCTGGAGAGGCGATCATCCGCCCCCAGCCCTCTGTTCACGTACACCCCCTTTGCTCAAGCTCCGAGCATCGATTTACTGAACAGCAGCTGTGACAATTCAGGTATTTCCGTGCGGTGAGCTTGAAGGCTCAGCTGAGCTGTAAGGCAACGGGGACGCCTGGGCCAGCACTACCCCAGCCTGACTCCTGACGGGGTGCTCGGAGCCCGGCAGCAGATGAGAAACGCGCAAGGCGAGCACAAACCGGCACCCTGGAGCCCGAGCGGCCTCATGCCAGAGCTTGCACAGGGTATGAAGATCCACCCATTCTGTTCCATACGGTATGTTCACCAGGGGCAGTGGCCACCGCTGAGGGAAGTGCAGTAGAAGTGCTGCAGCTGATCCTGACTGATAAACTGCTTTAAACGTTACACCTATAATATGCTGGTAAAACAGTTTTTAAAGAACAATTTTATTAAGAATGTCATTCAGATAAATAAGTAAGCTTGCACAGGGGGCCACCGCCCGAAGCCGCGCAGCGACCGGCGGCGGCACGAGCTGCACCTCCCGCCCCTCGCACCCGGGTCCCCACCGCTCCTCTGCCGCGCTGCCAACGTCGGCGGCCACGGTTCGTGCCCACCAGGGTGAGTTTCGAGACGGGCACCCCCCGAGGTGCTTCGCTGTGGTATTTCCACCCAGCTGCTGGGGAGGGGCCTTTGCGTTTCGCTCCGGTGCTCCCCGCCGCCCCCGAAGGGGGGCACGGCCTCGTGGCGATGCGCTCAGGCCGGACACGGTGAAACAGCAGACGTTCACAGCTGCGCAAAACGTTTGCATTAAGCAAATGACCTGCGGTCACAACCGATGAAAGAAGGGCAACACCATGAGGGTTTTTTTTTAGGCCAATTGCTCGTTCCATCGGCGGGGCTGGCAGGCTGCTCCCGCGCCCGCACACAGGGCTGGAGAGGGAAGGAAAAGGGGTTGCAGCAAGTGCGGCGTGCTGGCCCTAGCCAGGCGCTGCAATTTGGCAAAAATACAATGCAACAGCTCCCTGTATTCTGAACAGTCATTTTATCACAGCTTTTATCAACTCCTGCTGTATCTCTGTATTCATCAGAGAACTATTCCATTCTAAGTTCTGTCCTACCCTCGTCAGCCCGCTCTGGGCCGAGCTAGGCCACGAACAGTGACGCGGTGGAAGCTGGAGATGTGTGGCAGCACTTGAAATGAGACCAGGTCCACTGGCACAATGTCTAAATCCCAATTCTGCCAAGTGACTGTTGTGGCTACTTACCCCTGGAGTTTTAGTCTTCTTAGCAAGCAAAACAAGGGGAAAGAGCCTATTAAATACGAATTATTACATTAAAAAAGAACTGATAATCTACAATCATTTATATGCTTGAAACTCTGTTTAAATTTACTCAAAGCGAGTAGTTTTGTTGTGCAGACAGGAACATAAAGCTGTCTATAACTCACTGCCACCTGCTCTCAAGACATTTTTTTTATGAAAAAAACAGCCCATCAATGAGGAAAATGAATCTTTATTTTTTTTTCTCTAAAAGCAGAATCCATCCATGTACATGGTTTTTTGTATGGTTCAGAAGGTGGTTTTACGATGTGAATAGTCACATCACAGAAATAATACAGAGCAACCAGTGAAGGAACAAAGAGCCAGTTTGACAATTACTTTCACCAAGTAGTCCAAACATTATTTTTAACTAATGTTTTTGCCAGAATGGACTTCAGGACAGTATTAAAATCTCACCTACTCAACATAAATACAGAGATAATTGGGGGAAAAGAACTACAAAAAACAATTATTGCTGCTGTATCTGCATTTTTGTTTCCTCGCAGGATGTCCTATAATATGCTGGTAAAACAGTTTTTAAATAACAATTTTATTAAGAATGTCATTCAGATAAATAAGTAAGCAACCAGCCAGCCTAATGCGGTAAATTAGACTTCATCTGAGACCAAAAGAAAAATAAAGCTGTTTAACAAAAAGTGGAGAGTTTTTGTTTTACAAGGTGAAGAGGAGATCGTTACACCTTTGGAACACAAAGGCTGAATGTGCTTAAACATCCAAGCGGGTTTGGTTTGCAGGTGTTCCCAGCGCCCACAAAGTGCCATCCTGGCCCAGTGACCTGTCAGCACCAGTGAGATCTCGCCTCCTTCGGGGAGCAGGCGCTTCCCCAGCTGTGCTCCTCCCGTCCCCAGCCCTCCCGCACCTCCGCACGCCCCAGTTTTAGTCAGGGCTTCTCTAATGCCACCCAAAGTGGCCCCGGCGAGTGCGTGTGCTGAGGTCAGGCGCACGTCTAGGCGCTCAGGACACAGGCCCCCCAACAGCCATGACATCTAAGAGAAGGGATGAGAACTATTGCAATCGTTTCGGTTACAGGGTAGATAGATTAACAAACACTACAAGCAGAAGTTATGACAACTCTTTAAGACCTGAAAATGGAAGCTGGAAAATTATTTG
Source organism: Tyto alba (assembly GCF_018691265.1). Taxonomy (NCBI): domain Eukaryota; kingdom Metazoa; phylum Chordata; class Aves; order Strigiformes; family Tytonidae; genus Tyto; species Tyto alba. Next base: position 18,627,082 of record NW_024881282.1, on the reverse strand, counting down.
AAGCATGCTCGTAACTATGAACAACACACTGCATTTCATAGTGCCTTTATCCACATCTGCTACCTACTTCACAGGTACCAGTGTCTTGCCTCGCAATGCACTGCAAGGAAAACCCAGCATGATTCACGTGCAAACAGTCATTCCACGTGTGATTAGGTAAGGAGATCACCAGTTTCTGATGGAACCTTAAGATACATGAAATGTATTCTAGAACATCTGAAGATGAAGTCTGAACATCTCTCTTGTTACCTAGCAAAAGGTTAGTTGGAACCATCGTTTAACACAGATGATTTCAGGATTAGTTACATGGTTAGTCTAAACAATGTGCACATACATGTTTAATTTGAACAAAATTCGTAAACTACACTTCTCTAAAATTTACAAAGTATATAAAACACATGATTTTACATTTATAAAACCTCAGCCCTTTTATAAAAAACAAAACAAAACAAGTCCATAGAGTTTTGTTTTAAGTTTAAATCTATTGTTTTTTCTTCTCAGCAGTTTTAGTTCCTATGATAAATAAAAAATATAAACGACACTCCACCATGGCCTTATAATGCAAAGAATAAATTAGCAAGAGTCACACTGTAAATCAAAATAAATAATTTCTAAATTATTTTTATTTTAAAAAATGGTCTCTTTAATTGCACAGTATTTTAAACTTTCAGTAGCAATGAAAAGTCAGTTGGGTATTTTTCTAAATGCTCCAGATAGTATGAAAGCATTGTGTCTCATTTTTCAAGCTTTAAACATCAAAAACACCTTGGTCAAACCATCAACTGATAAAACTGATAAATGTTTTGGTAGTCTCTTACTGTGGAAAGATGCTGCAGTACACCTCAGCCAAGGCATTTAGTTCTCCGGCGCTCACCTTGCTGGGGCAAATGGCCCCAGCTTTCCGTTCCAAGTGAGGTAATCTGGTTTACTCCAGTAGCTTTGATGTTTTTGGAAAAGCATTCACCATTAGCTATGACTTGCACAGCGGATGATCACCAACAGCTCAACAACAGTCCACATATTCCAAAGGTGCAGAAGTCCCTTAAAGGGCTTCACCAGACCGGCACGCCTTCTTTCTGTGGTTTCACATGAACACATCAGGCTTCTGGCTCTCCCCAGAGCTATTCTGCAGTGAAGGATCAAGCTACAATTCAGACATACCAAAGAAAATAGGACAACTGAGAAGATACGATCCTTACCTCAGACTATTAGCAGTAGTCTTAAACACACTTGCCAAGTATATGTGTGTACATATACATATATGTGCACACACACATATTTAAACAACAACAAAACCAACAAAACCATTAATACTGTCATAGCCTGAGCGTATTTAGCTCCAAATTAGGTAACCATGGGACGTATTTAAAAACTCTAAATATTGGCAACACATTGATGTACAGAAAACAGTTGTGGGCAGTTGAATGCCTAATGTAAACGTGCATTCAGAATACTGTGTATCTATATACTAGTACTGCTGTAGTTATAATAGCCTGGGATCGTATCTAAAAATATGGAGTCTCTGCTAAGTATCAGAACAACTCTCAAGTACGGAAGACAAGGGAAAGTGTTGCCCTCTTCTTAGCAGCAGGACAGGCCTAACTTGAAGGTACTTAATCCTTCACTGCAATTCTAGCACTCAGCTGGGGCAAAGACAGTATCACTGAACTACCGTTACTGTTTAAGTAACGTGGGATGTTACAGTTCAGCTATTTGCATCAATGCAACTACACTGACCAGTATCAGTGCATTCATGTTTATTACTGGTGTCCTCTCTAAAGGCTGTTAAATGTACAGACTGATGTCTTCACTGTGGAGGAGCTCACATGCAACTCCTCATTCTAGTACCACAGCAAAACCAAAGGAAATACCAAGGCCAATATTCTGTCCACAGTAAATTTGCTTTACCCAACATCAGAGAGTCTAAGGGGAACTAGCACATCATTGCACAACATTAAAAACCACCATATTACTCCTACTCTTATACTTTTAAAGCATTTTCAGTGCTTGGATACAAAGCACAGAACCTATTACAAGAATTCTCTAGCAAGCAACACACTTTCAGGGATTCAATACTGCGTTAAACGTACACGGCCGCAATCAATACTGATAACCCGGGTCTGGGCACTGCAGCACACAGTCCCTCGCGTCTCCTCGCACTGTTTTAACAACGTGGCTAAGCCTGCTGATCCAATATGCTAGGCCAGACTGCTACAGTTACATGGTAGGAAGCATTCTGATGCTCACGCGACAGGGAAAAAGACAAAACACCTCTATTACATACACGTTTCTGTTCATGCTTAAAGGAAGTCAACTTTCAGGCAGAAGTAAATTCCTACATAAAAAATAAATGTAGAAACCCATTAAAAACACAAATATAACAATTGCATTATTAAAACAGCTGCATCTACACTATGGTGTAGTACTTAAGTGTAATTCAATGTAAAAAAATCTTAGCGTACAACTAAGATGAGACCCATTTCCCAAGTCCAAACCTCAGCGTCAGCACTGCATCGGTATCTCCATTGAAACAGGCTCTACGGGTGGTGCCCGACCAAATCCAGGGAAAAACTGTTGTCGGAGGTGAAGAGGTCCTTTCCCTAAACTGACAACGCAGGACAGATGGTGTAGAGCCCCTCCGGAATTGCCGCGGGGGCAGGCGGCGGCAGATCCCGCGGCACATCAGCGGTGGAAGCTGCACGAGCACTACGTCCTGAATTGGTTTGCTGAACATGGTTCAGATTATTGGATATGTCTATAAGCACAATGCTCTTCAGAAGCATTTACTGTATACCCAAACCCTACTTGCTGCAACACACGGTGTCACACAAGTAGTGAAAACGACTTCGTATTCAAAGGTGCTTGGACATCATTTTCAGGCAGCATTTTATCTTTATTTTAGTGAGTTCCCACTACAAAGGTTTTAGAAGGAAGAAAATGCCAATAGTTTATTTTTTCTTTTTAATATGTGAAATTGAGACAGACACCTAGATAACTAGCTACTTTTACTTGCCTAAGTCTATTCTATGTCTGAAATCTCTAATTTTCAAATTAGGGATAAAATGTTGCCCAAAAGACTAGTTATAGTTACACATTTGTGTCTCTACTAAATCTACAAATCAAAATAGTTTTCAGTTAAAAAGATACAATTTGTATCAACAGTAAAAGGTACTTTCTGGTGTTTCAGGGCCTTACTTTAAATTTCAGCAAGCATACCAAAATTATCAGCAGTAATGGTGTAAACTACTGATTTTTTTTTTTTTTTTTTAACACTGAACATTGTTACAATGGATCGAAACCTAAAACTGTTGGACGTCAGTCACGTGAGTACATCTGACATCAACTGCAAAATCTATTTCTATTTTATATATATATATATATATATATATATATAAAATAAAAGCTTACGAGGTGCTAGTAAAACCCATGACTTAAAACCAGAAATATCCCTTACTAATACTAAAACAGACTTGGTTTGTCTGTCTCTAAGACTACGCTATTTGTGGCAAGAGTCAGGCCTACACGATGCAACAGGCCAAGAACTAACTTCAGGAACACATACGTTATCTTCTCTCCCCGCAACCCTCCCCTCCCCAACCGAAACAGAAAGGAAAAAACAAAGTTTAAGTTACTATTTTGAGCTACAATATCATTACCATAGTGCAGTTAATAAACGTTGCATATCCTCAACACACAAAACCTTTTCAGGCCAGCCTTGATAAATAGCAAGTAAAATCAAACAGTATCTTAAATACAAAACTTGCATTGAGATAATTAAGTTCATTTAAAAACAGGTTAATATTTTATGAAAAGCATATTTTATCCAGTACACTTGTGCAGCAATACAAAGAAAAGACACATAAAACAACGAAATGGGACCCTATGATTTTGAACCCCTTTCTACTGACCAGAAATACACAGAGCTGGGTAACAACAGACAGGAACCGAAACAGGGTGGCCTGGTTTGGGGAGGTTCTGAGCATTCGCAGCTTCTGTTAGGTTCAAAGGGGGCTGCAAATTCTCATCACCTTTGAAAATCAGGCAATAAGGCTTTTACCTTATCCATAAAATAAAAAAGACTTTTTTCTCCTCCTCTGATTGCATCTGATCTTACTAATTGACTGCATCAACAAAACATGTAACTAGTTAAACAAAACAAAGAAAGCAATGAAAAGTGCCACACTATAAATTACCAATATATCGTTACCCATTTCACTATTAACTGGTAACAATTTTTTGTTTAAAAAAATTAAGTCAGTGCTGTAGTAAATCTTTGTTTCCTATAAATAGATGATTATAGCACAAAGAGAGCTCACAAAACAACAAACAAACAAACATATGGTGTTGTAAAAAGTTCAAAAACTTGGCTTGAAAATTGTCTGCCAGATGTAGCAAAATCCTCTTTCTGCAGGTGGTTTTAATACCATGCAGCCCAAGGACAAACATCCAACAAGTTAAAAAAATGAAAACAAAAATCCCATCAACAGGTGACAAGGATAGAAAGTGCTGCATATAAACCCCTGATGCACCAAAGATTATAACCAGAGACCACAGATTTTTTTTTTTTTTTTAATATATATATATATTAATTTAAACTGGAACATTCTCCAGCTGTGAAAATAGCCATTTAAAAATTTTCAAACTAGAACACAAAACATATCTGGTACTTCTGATGCATGGGGCTATACATACAGACTCCATGATACAGTATTTCACATAAACGGATTACTATATAACCTCCTTGCTGAGAAGGAGATCCCAAATGCTATTGTAGCAAACCTCCCTCAGCATTAGAGCTGAGCTGAAAACTACTAGACACCACAAAGATGCATCATCTCTCAATAACCTAGCTGAGATTTTTCCACTAAGATGGCTGCAGCGAGCTGCTGAGCATCTGTCACGTGAGGGTGCTTCTTCATAACCATTCTCACAAGATCAGCAGGGAAGATGTTGCAGAGGTTAATGTAAACCTTCTCCCGGGTGTCTTGGTGCCTTGGAGGGTCTTGAGGGATTCCACAGTAAGGTACTCGCCAGGTCTGGTCCTGCTGCTCAGGTAAGCTTTGGAAGGCAAAGTGCTCGTAACACGGCTGTGTGGGGTTACTTGGCAAGGAGTAGGTCTGGCGGTAGCCATAGGCGTCCAGCCCGTAACTCTGCCTATCCCAGCTTCCAAGCCCATCTTGACCAGAATAAGGCTTTCTGTGTCTTAACGGAGAGTTATCATATAAACGCGAGTCTGAAACGCTGTCTATTCTCGTGGACACGAGGGCTCTCCCCAGATGCATGGTCTTTGAATGTGACGAACTCTGAGATGCAGAGTAGTCATTTGGACAACTAGAACGAGCACCGACTGTGGGATGCTGTAGATGCACAGCCATGTAGGGAACTGGAGGTTTGTGGTGATGCTTTGGTTCTTCGTGACTATAGCTCTGCACTCGTGTGAGAGGCTCGTGGTAGCTCTGTAGGAAGGGCTGAGTGTTAAGGCGGCCATGGGGGTGCATATGTTGGCACTTCATGTTCTCCTCTAGCTGTGGGTCAGGTGAACTCATGTAAGACCGATCGCTGTAACCCACGTAGGAATCACTACTGCCACAGCTAATGCTCCCTTCGCTGCTGCAGTCAGAAGCTACAGAGCTAATCCTGTAATCTGTGTCCAAGGAGAAGCGCCTTTCAGGACTACGTGGACCAGATATACTCAGATTTGAATATGCACTCAGCATAGAGTAATACCCTACATCCACAGGAGACTCACATTTTGGATACTGGTCATAAGGCATTGGCGTTCCGTGATTTTTGGTTGCCATCATCACTGTAGGATACTGTCCCTGTGGTCTCTGATCCTGAGGTGGGAAGTGAACTCCAGATGGAAGGCCGTTAGTTAAAGGTGCAGTACTTTGGGGTTTTGCAGCAGCGGAACTGGGTATACTAACTAAAGAAGGTACAGACCTGGTTTCCAATTTGTTTTTGGTGGGAAGCTTTTCCTCCAAGTCTTGATAGGCTTGAGTCCTTATACTAGGATCCGACTGCCTCTTCGGAGCAGCACGCTTCAGCTCAGAAGTGCCATCATTTTTAGTGCTACAGGGAACGCTATTGCTTTTTACCAGTCCTCCTTCACTTGTAGTTTTGGCAGCTGTGCTTCTAGACATGGCACGAAGTTCATCAGCTACAGATCGCTGAGGCTGATTTCCTCTTTCTGGATGATAGTATTTGCATTTGTGTCCATAGGTACATTTCTTCCCTATTAATACAAATGTAATCAGATAAAAAAAAACTTTGACCAAAATCTGTTAATCATCAAACAATGGAAAAGCCCCTCATCTCAAGTTTTACTGATCATTTGAATGATCTTGGAAATGGTTTTGTGTGACACTGGGTGAGATCTAAGATCTCTGGTATTGTGGGGAAAAACAAGGCAGTGGTGGTGTGCTGCAGCTAGTGATCTAGGAATGCAGACCAACGCTACCAGCCACATTTTGAGCTGAACACGACAGTGTCAGTGTCTCTGTATACATCTGCTGCATCGGGCCAAGGAGATACACAGGCAGAAAGTCCCACAGAGCTGCAAGACCACCAGGTTTCAGCCCAGTCAAGATGGTGGTGTGCCTGTAGGGATGCTTTGCAGCTAAACTTCAGACAGCTCAATACATTTTCTGGAAGAAATCTTAGATGCCTTTTGAGCAAATCATGTTAGAAAAGGGCTTTCTAGAGCCTGTAGAATTTAGGTGCTGTTTTGGAACTATTCCTATGAATGATTAATAAAGTTGCTCCTTTACTTCAACTAGCAGATAGAAATGTTCTCTAACTAGCACATTAAAAAAATCTCTTCAGTTTCCACCATCACCTCAGCATTTCAAACATGCTCAGGCTAAGACAACAATGTAAAAACCTCTGTTAAAAAGCTTTTATTTTTGGCAGTGTTAAAATAAAGCAGAAGCTTGGTCCCTAGTCCCAGCAGTACAGAAAACTGTTGAGTTAAATCAAATTACCGTATGGACAGGGTTGCTTCTTATGTTCTGGCACAATAGGCTTCTTCCTAAGAAAATTGTCCAGACTTGGACCATGGCGACCAAGAGGATCATCAGGAGGCATAAATCTATAAAGCAAAAAAAAAAAAAAACAACCAAAAAAACGTATTATGGAAGCAAACAAGCCTTTCCACAATCCTCATGCAATGACTGAGAGCCTCATGACTGTGTCCTGGACCATAACCTGCCAGGCTGACACTTTTAAGCCTGGGTACTTTGAGAGCTGTTTTGAAAGGCGACTTTTCTGCTGCAGGTACTGCCCAAGAGATGAGTCATGGAAATAGACTGGACAGCCCCAGTCTGCTTCAGACAACTTTAGTCTAGCTCAGCTGACTGCTCTGTGGCAAAGCAGGGCTGCACACAACCCACAGTAAATCAAAGTAAGGGCAGCAATACAGGGCAGCAATTTCTTAAAATGCCACAGCTAACTTCACAAAACTGTGCTGATTGTCTAGGACTCTTGCATCTGTATTTAGGCACTGAAATACAAGTGTCTGCTTGGCAGAGTACTGAGTCCCTCCCACTATAAGAAGCCACCAGTGGTAAGTGCAGTTGATCTGTATGCTGGGGTATGAAGATACCACAGATGGATCTAAGCACACAGTTGAACTAGAGACCTCCTGAGGTTCGTTCCAACATGAGTTTTAATATGACTCCAGGATTTAGGAGTCTAACCACAGGCAATCAAAAATTCTGGCTTAGTGTATCAAGAGAATTGGAATATTATAACATAGCATACATCAAATATAGCATATACATTAGCATACACCAAAAGAGGAAAAAACTAGCATAAAAAGATATAAAGATAGTTATAAAAATGCTCTAGAAGCAAAAACCAGAATTCAAGTACTTTTAATCAGAAGACCAGGTCTATGATCGACTATTCCTCCTGTTTTCCTACAAATTTCCCACAAATGATTTAGGATATAGGTTAAGAAATTCATACAAGTCTTCAAACTGTCTTTTCCTCAATTATTTTAGTGGCACATACAAAGATAGAGTGACTTACTTGTCATTAACAAATGAATACATCAGCAAGCGTTCATCTATGAACTTCTTCCATTCAGGCTTTTCATTAGCTAGATCCCTGTAGTTATCATTAGAAACAATGATGCCATCTGACTCAAAGGCCAACTTCACTATAAATCGGTCATCGTAGCATACCACCCTTCTCCCTTGCACTCGGCGGGACGGTGTGAACACAAGAATCTTCTCCTTTTCTAATTTACGCAAGATTTCTTGATCTACAAGGAATAAGAATCAAAGGTTAAGAAAGAGAGGAAAGAAAAAGATCTTTGCTTAATCTTCGTGGACATTAGATTTGAGGAAGAAAATCCAGGCATTTAGGACTAAACATGTCTTAAATGGTTATAGTCCAGCAGAAGGTGTCTGATATATGATACTTGAAGTTACAGTCTGCAGTCAACTGGGCAATGCTTTCAAAAAAACCCCACAAACAAATCAAAACCTCCTGCTCCACATCATTTCTCTAAGACTAACACAGAGGACCTTGTTCACGTTGCTGTGGTTCAAAAGAAACAGTACTTATCAAAATGGTTGTGAAAAACTCCTCTGGTTGAAGAGGTGGTTTTAAACATTACTGAATGTTTCAGTGAATAGGAGGGCTACACCCAAGTACAGCCAAGGGTTTCCTCTAACTGAACTCCTTGGTAAAGACAGACCTCTTCCATCTCTTTGTTGTACCCAGCAAGAAACACCTTTTGAAATAATTCCAGTAGCTCATGTTAATGGGTCTGTCTCACTAAAGTTTCTGCTTAGCGAGAGAAGAGATTACTACTAGCACCCACAAGGACTAGAAAACCCACGTTCTGTACAAACACTCAGGCTCTTCACAAACACTAACAGCATCTCCTAGAAAGTTCTCTGATGTCATCTGGTAGCCAGCAGCGAATGTGGTTTTGGTTTTGTTTGTTTGTTTTTTTTTTTTTTGTTTGTTTGTTTGTTTGTTTTTTGTTTTTTTTTTTTGGTTGTTTTTTTTTTTTTTTTGTTATTGTTATTTTTACCTCTGGTAGTAGTTCAGAATGTCTTTCCTTGAAGGGTTTACAAATTTATATATAAGGTCTTATCAAATCCAAACAGACTTCTCTTTCCTCATGCTAGATAAGCATGTTTAACATTTTATGTAATTCCTTCTTGTTCTACAGAGTCTGTCAATCACCTGTCCAAAAACATTTTCTCTTTCTCTGTGTGGAACCTGGAGATCCCAAGGAGCTTTGAAAGATGGGCTCAGGCTACTACAGAGGTTGTACTTAGCACTGGGGCACATACCCCTTCTGTTGATTCTCCTAGCTATCACTCTCCTCAGAGCAGATAAGCTATTAAAGAAAAATAAACAAAAAGCTAGGCAACATCTAAAATGGCAGAAGATGCTTGCACAGTAAGTGTGAGTCACAGCTCTTAATAATGGTTAAGATCTCAAATAACTCAACTGTTTTGTAGCACAAGAAACTTGACAGGGAACGTGTTCCATCTAGAAAAAAAAAAAAGACCCCAACAGGAAGAAATACAGCATTAACATTACATATAAGCAATATATTTGATAAAAGCATTTATCTGCTTAGTAGAAAGCACACAAGATTTTAAACCAAATCCAACCTTTTTGTATTCCCCTTTGCCTGTGGTAAATGATGAGTAAGAGTGTGATGGAAGGCAATTTTTTTCCCGCACTAAGAAAGAATAAAAAAAATCTGCCATGTGATGAATGGCAGGTAATAGTAAGAAAGATGCAGCTGTTGTTGAGCCCAAGAAGTTTCTCATGAATACTGACAGTCTAGAACCATCCTCACATTAGTCATCTCAAGACCTTCAAAATTTCAGGTGGCCGCATATTTCAGGTGTGTGTCTCTGGAAATGGAGTGTCAGAACGTGTTTGACAAGACTGGTAGCAAGCAGGCTCCCTGCATCTTGATAAGAAAAAGAACCTCTGTTTTACAGAAGATACAATAACCTGCTTTGATCTTCCTCCCATTTTCATGGTCCATGATGACACATAGCAAACTGATTTTTCATTGCTAGACAACTGATCAATTTTAAGTCTTGCTACTTTTTTGAAACTCCTCTGGGGACTTCTAGGCCTACCCACAGCTCTAGTGGATGTCACAATTTATTTCTAAATAGCCGAATCTTTATTGCTTAGCCAATGCTCTTCTCATACCTCAAACACCTAGTACAGTGAAAGAGAAAGGCTTCAAGAGAAAAGACTCCACACTGCCTGTGATGAGAACAACATCTTTCCAAATATTTTCTTGCATCAACGTGATATATTCTAGTAGCAATCAAGTAAATGAAGTGTTGTGAAGATCTTTCCAGATATTTGAAAATGCATGTGGTAATCAAAACTTGCTTCCATAGTCTTTTAGAAGCCATAGCTATTACTCCCAAAAGCTTCCTCCCTTTAAAGGTAGCCCTGTTTAAAGAAAAAAACCCAATCCCCTCTCCCCCTCAAATTCTAGTGGGTTTTTTAACCCCAAATTCTCCTCTTCAACTTTAGGGCAGAGGGATGACAACTCTTCAGCCTTCACACAGAATCAATTAGTTTGATCAAGAAGTAAATACCTCTGCACCAAATTTTTTTTCTAGATAAACACGTCCAAAATTAAAATTTTCAAAAGCTGTCTCATTTATTAATAGTAACGATGAAAAGGGGAACCATTCCCTCTCTGTCAGGATAATTCCCGTTACCCCAAGCATGGGCAGTGACTCACTGCAGGTGACTGGCAGACAGGACAGCCTGGCAGAATTTGCTCACCACAAGAAAGATCACCCAGTGAATCACTAACTTCAAATGTCTCTGCTGCCAATGCTATATGGGCATAACAGATTTAAAAAATGACAATTATGTTCTTCAAGAAATAAGTAGCAACGTTAATTGAAAATTTATCAGGCCAGCAGAAAAGGAGGAGTTGGAGAGGGCATTGCTTTGTCTTTTTCCTTCCTGAAGACCTCAATGAAGTTACTACTGCCAAATATACTTTCTATTGTAGTCTTTTATTTCTAAAGATCTGTTCATTTGAGCAGTAGCACTCATGATGTGCAAAGCATCAAACAAACCAGAGAAGGTGGAACAGAGCTTACCTGTGATAAGAGCATCAGGTCTCGACTGTTCTTTCCTCCATGCTGGCACAAACACAGTAACATCCTTGTGGCCTCTTTCCAAAAACCAGTCTACCGCCAGTTTGATTCCTCGACAAGAAAACACTTCTTTGTTCCCATGGCTGAAACACACAGTAAAATTCCTTATTATATGACTTTGCTTTTCTATGACTGTAAATGGAGCACAGTGAAACACAGATCTCAAAGCTGTGCTCTTCACTTGCTCTGTGGTTTCTAAAGGTAGCTGGGAATCAGTCTGAGCCTTGTTCAAGCATTGCCATCACTTACAAAATGGTGTGGGAGAAGGATACTAAATCTGCCAAACAATTTTAGCATGTGTATACAGATTCAACAAGTACGGAAAAATATAAGCATGGAGTGTTAAAAATCCTCATAGCCCATCCAAAAGTACAGGGTGTAACAGGCACCACGGAGACTTAATAAGGGACAGCAGGAAGCCTGAAATACTGACATGAAAGAGTACAATAGTTGAGGAAATGCCAGCAGATGAGTACTGAGCACCCGTGTGCATGGTGGTGGGGGAAGGGAGAGCAGATCCCTGCTGCAGGAGCTCTGCCGGGTCCCATCTGAACAGGGAATGAGAGAGAAGGTCTCCAAGCCCAAGGGGATGACAGGTACTCTACTCTGCAGGACAGGTTAGGTGAACTGGAGAGGCTGTCCAAAATCAACACGGCAAAACTAAGAATTTGCTTAGTACTGCATTCAAAAGGAGAAATTAATTGTATATTTAAAAAGCTGTGGTGAGACAGTTAAGCAGAAACCAATCAGACACAAGCAAAACAAAAGATGTGCTTCTGTTGTGCAATAACTGTTTAAGGTAAGGCAAGAGACGCAATTAGGTAATTTTCTAAAGGCAAATGAGTCCGCAGCCAACTTCTACATCCAGTTTTGGGCATGACATATTACAAAAGACACAGATGAACTGGAAAGAATCCAAAAAAGTGAACTAAGACCTATGGGGAAAGACTAGGGGAAGTGCATTTAGTTAATCCAGAGAAAAAAAGCAGCCTGTGGATGAACAAAACAATATGCAACATATAGGAGGTAATTAAAATAGAGGACAGTGATCAACCATTGGGTGTCCACGGAAAAATCTTGGTACCCAACTCCACAGCAGAGGCAAAGGAAATGAGGGAACTCCGGGACTGGAGGAGGAGGAGGTGCTCCACGAGGAGCAGGTACATCCCCAGAGGGACAGGCAGCCTCTGGAGAATAGGAAAAGTGCAAGAACGAGCAGCAGAGAAAAACTGTGATGTCCTGACCCCAACCCCCTGCACCCCTCACTGCCTCTCCAAAGGGACTGAGTGTCACCTGCAGCGTGACAATGGTGTAGGAGAGGCGTCTGGAGAGAGGCTGCCATGAGGAAGCAGGGAAGACAGGTGTTTGTAGTGAAGCAAGCCTGGGAAAAGGAGAGATGTCTTCCTAGGTATTTTACTGTTTGTCTTTTTTATTTCCCAATACCTGAATCAGTAACTAAATATGTATGTTAACTGGCTATAAATTAAATTCAGTTCCCTGAGCTGAGTGTTTGGCATGCAACAGTACTTGGTGGGCCATTTTCCTGTCATTATTCTGATCCATGAGTTTTCTTGCTTCTGTTCCTCCCGTTTTCTCCCCTGTTCTGCTGGTGGGGGGAGCTGAGGCTGACCCACCATAGTCCCACTGGGTTAGGACAGAAAAGTCCTTAACTAGCATAAGGAACAGTTATGCCATACATTAGAAAAAGCTTTCTAACTGATCAATGGGACAGTCTGCTCACGGATTTTGGGATCCCCTCATCAGATAGTTCACAGAACAAGTCAGACAGCACTTCTGGGGCCAGTCTGGGTTCTCCATGCACAGGAAGAGACGAGCAAGTTTTGTAAGGTCTCTCCCAACCCCACAGCATTACAGAGCAGAAGAAACACAGGGGCACAGCAGCAAGCCGTCACCTTTCACTTGGCTGGCTTGTCATGTATATCAGTTATTCCACAATCTGGCTTCCAGAAAGGTAAAAGATAATTCACTGTGGAATGATTTGAGAAGGAGACAATATGATGATGGATAGCCACAGCGATCCTAAAAGTTCCTCCTACTTGCATGCTTTGAGGTAAATAAAACCACCAAGATGTTAATTACAAACTTTTCTTTTTAGTAGGACCACTTAGAAGTCCAGCTTTCTAAAACACGGCACTGCTGTATGTGAGTAACTGTGCAATGGATGAAATGTCACAGTAAAAGTGAGAAAAATTTTGAGATCATGTCCAGATTCCAGAAGCCGAGGAAGGAGGTGGCATACATGTTCACCTGTGTTTAGTTGTTGAGAGAGAACAAGTCAAGGCTAACACCTCTCACAAAGCACCCTTCTCAGCAGAGGCTGTGTTGAAGGTCACAGGCCTCAAACTAAAGAAAAAAACAAAAAAAAAGGAGAAAAAAAAAAAAGAATAAATGCTCACTACCATTATCTGGATTTAAGTGAGAAACTGTACTACTTCCTCTTCTAATGACGCTGAAGACAGGACCTGGAAACATAATCATATATGAAGACATTGCAATTATTTCTGGCCATAATAATCAAAGTTTGTAAATTTTTGCTGCCACAGGGTACTCCAAGGATAGTTTAAGTCCATCTTCTGTGCTTATAGGGATATACTAGGAACACTGTCAGGAGCAAGACATCTATGTATGGCAATATCCTGTTTAGCTGCGGATATAGGCCGCCGCAATAACATATTCCCTGGTTTGTATGACAATATCATATACTACACTATTACATTGTAATAACACTGTAATAATAAAAAATACAGCACTATTTTTTTCTATGCTTTGTTTTATACTATACAATTATTCTTGTGCTTGTTTGGCTGAAATAGTAGTATCTTTGTGTATTTCGTAACTTCCCAGGAATGGGAAACCAAACCACACGCAGATATGTCACATTAAAAATGCACATGCTCACATGCATATTAAAAATGGCCAACCATATTTGCAGCCATGGTAAGTCTAATTACATCTCCCTGTGACAACACAAAACCAGGGCACTTGGTTCACATTTAGTACCCAGTGGGCAGCCATAACACCTCCTTTGCAAAGCCTGACACAAGAAGTTACTGTTCATGCTATCAGCAGGTCATGTGCAACCATAAACATACTGCAATCCATTTTAAAACACTCAGGAAGGGCTTGTTCCAGCTACTGAATTCCAGTGAAATCACGGTACTGTTATTACTCTAAACAATCTCCATGGTTTCAAATGGATAAAACCACTTTTCACTCCTGACAGCGAACAAGCGTTTTGTTAGACTACCTTTTAGTAACAGTATGTTTCTTCCCGTAAGTCTGAGAGATCATTTCTGGAATGAAATCTTGGCCTCTCTGAAAGAAGTGGATGTTCTTGCCTATTGCTTTCCATCAGGTTGGAATTCAAGCCATGCTTTTAAAGGCAGGAGGAGGACTAGGCAGTTCAGCTCATTAGTTTTCTCTTGCCTAATACAGACTATTAAAAATTCTTTCATCCAGAACATAAATTTTAAATAAACTCTACGGAACAGAAATGGGAAATGCATTACAATGCATATGAGCTTTTTTGCATTGCTGAGCAAGTGGATTTATAGCTGGTATAAATCTTCACAATTTTTTCCACTCCTTTTCAGACATGTGCCTAAGCTGGTATCTGAGTGGATACAAATTCCAAAAAATTTAAATATTTAGTGATAAAGTCTGTGAAAAAGATGTGCAATTAAAATTTGTTCTTTTCTTCTATTCTGTTGTCATGCAGATTTGATGCTCTCTTTTTTGTGATCTTTGTGCTTCATCAGCTTTATAATACATCATATGGTGAAAAGGCTGAAATCCTGCTGCTTCTTCTGACTTTTAGAACTAATCAGAAGGAAAAAAGAGGAGAAATGTTTGTATTCCTTTGTCAAGAAACTTTCTTTTAAAAATCTCTTCCTAATTACTAGAAGTACATGAAAACTCAGAGCAGTCAGGATGACAGCTGTAGCCCTGGGTGAGGCATTGGCGTATACTGCTTTGGTTCTGCTTGCTGACTATGTTTAATCTACCACTCTTAGCTGAAGGAAGATAAAGTATATTCCTTAAGAAGTATCTATTTCTCTTTCATACCATGCATGAAAGATTCTTTTTATCACCACTTGTATATTTGGCCTGCTGATTGCTGTGGTTTTAAGAGAAAATAAAAGTGTAACACTTCCAATCAAGCATTTTTTAGGCTAGGAGAGTTAGTAGAAAGTGGTAAAACATCTGATGAGAACATTTTAATGTTCCCTGTTACCTTCCTAGTCCCCAAATTAGATTTTCAAGTGACTGTCTTGAAAAGAGTTGTGGTATACACTCCTAAAACACTGACTACTTAGAACAGTTGCAATGCTTCTGGCATGCTCTAATTCAATATTCAAACAAACACAGACCTCTCAGGTTTTGAAAGCTACAGAAAACATACATGTTGATGACAAGACACATTACAGCTGAGGTCTACAATAATGTCTGTTGTAATAAACACACGGGTTTTTATACAGCTGAAATCTGGAAACATCAACATACTTCCCATGTAAAAACGTATTGATTAAAAGCAAGAACAAGAAAACTAAAACACAGATCTGCCTGGTAAATTTGGAGAGTTATCAAACTCTTTTCTTCTATCATGTCACAGGAGGAAAACAGTGTTCAGTCCATAGCACAGAGAGAGAAGAATTTCCACCCTGTATCATATTAGTGACTCATTAGCCTGGCAGCCTGGTTTTGTCACTAGACTCATCCCTTTATTTTTTTTTTAAAGCTCTTCTAACTTCCTACATCACAGAAATAATTTGTCCCAAAGCATTACTCAGTAACCCAGGCCTTCTACTGGTCCTGTATTTGTTCCTTATATATGCATATTTTGGTGCCAACACAAAGCAGATGAAACAGTTCCCAAATGTTTTTTTACTCAAATGCTTTGAGGTCTTTGAAGGAAAAAAATCCTTGGAAGCTGTAAAATCTTTCAAAACATTTTTCACCAGTAGGGCTTCCAACACTGGGGCTCTCTATGGAGCGGTTACCAGCCAGGCATGCATGTGAGTGTCTGACCAAGCAAGTCACGCACTCAGCAGTTGGGTCAAAGCAGACAAAGAGAAGTTATGCTCAAAGCTGCCAGTGACAAGCTCCTATCCACATGATCGTTACTGGCTGGAAAAATATTTTTATGTATTCCTTAAAGTGACTTCTCAAAATAACCTAAGAAACTAGACTGCCAGTACCACCGGAAGATGAAATCTGAATCAAGGTACCAAGATACAACTGTGTCTACCAAGCTCAGCAACACACAATCTGAGAAGAGGCTAATGCAGCTAAATTGTTAGTTTGTTAAAATACATATGCAATCAAATTGCCATATAAAAACTACATATGGCATAGATAAGACAATCAAACCATCCTTTGGTTGACACAATTGAAGCTGTGGAAAAACTATGTAGACAGGGTATCAGCAAACCTTTTGCTACGGCCAAATGACCTGCCTCATGGTTACTGCACAGGGACAAGACTCACTTGCCTAAACAGAGATGTTATCTCCATGTTGCACTCTCTGTAAGCACAGCACACTTCTTTTTTGCCTAGATGTTTTCAACGAAGTTTTATATACATTTACATAAAATCTGAAACATTCTTTTCGCTGTTAGCAAAGAAAGTCTGAAAGTACCCAGAGTATCCAGGGAAAACTAACAAATATGGAACAGAAGCAAATTAATAGCTAAAATTTTCCCACTATCTTTGTAACAAACAACTCTGGTTCCTTATACCTTACTCCTTACCTCATGGTGGCAAAAGTCTGACTTTGATTCCAGCAAAGAGAAGTACCATGGCAATAACCAATTGTAGATAATTTTCAGCATTCCAACCTTATCCTTGAAAAGGATAAGCAAAGAAAAAGGACTGTGCAAATATGCTGCACTGTATTTCTTCAGAAGGAGCTCCCTCCCAATGTCAGCAGTGAAGTGAAGTCTTAAAATGAATGTACAAAGAGAACCTCAAAACCTTGCCTTTGCTGCCTCATGGCAAAACAGGACCTTCTCCCCTCCATTCCAGACTGCGGAGACTCAACTGAGGAAGCTGGGAACGTGTGAAAAGCAGGTCCAATAACACAGTGGAGAACGGACAGATACAGGGGTGAAGAGCTGATCTGCTGTTGCTAGATGGGCAAAAATCACCTTCTTTTGCCTACTGTAGTGATGTAAAGGGAAAACAGGGTAGTTTAAATCTCATTACATAGGGATATAGAACTACTATTGACTGAAATGTGCTACCTGTCTACTATCTATGCTGTGTAGTTTACATTAAATAAGGTCCTGAGTGCATTTTTATGTCAATGGACAAATGCCTTTCTTACTTCCATGGAGTAAGGTTCTAAATTAAGATTTTGCATTATAACATCATCATCTAAATGCAAAAGCCCCACACCTTATGAAACAGGGCTAGAGCTACACAGTTCTCTGGAAAGCCAGCACAGGTCACTGCTCAGGTTTAGCATGAGGTCCTATTCCTTAGTCCAGCAAATGTCTATTAAGAGCTCCACAGCTGCTCTAGGGGATTATCTAATTTTCTGTTCAGCTCTGATTTTATGTTTACACACACACATAGAATAAATCAGTGCCATCTGTAAGAGCATTCTAACAAAAGACTTTGTGTGTGTTAGGCTTAAGTGCGTAGTCACCTTTCCTCTTCTGGAAAAGGATTAAGTCAACACCATGAAAGCTAGAATAATGAAAGAACAAGACCAGATTTGAAATAGCCCATAGAAACTGTATGGCAACTCTTCAAGTCATAGCCTGCAAAAGCCACTTTTCTGCTATTCAGTTGAAAGAGGGGGTTTGCTTTGTTTTTAAAACTTTAACCAATTAATATTCTTTAGCCAATATCGGAACTTTAAACTGGAATGACACAAGATGCATCTGATCAACTGCTTTCAGTTTAAGGCACAAATGACAAGCAATGCCATCTCAAAGTTTAAGAAAAGCTTTCCAAGAATTACCAAAAGGCAGAAACTACAAACTAGTTTTCTAAAGCAGCTTCTCTGGAACAGTAGTCATCACCAGACTAGACCAGCATACATGCTGACTCTGGCTGGCCAGGGCAAGTTATTCTGGCTCAAGCTGTGTTCTGTGCTGCCCCCAAGGAACTCACAAATCCACTCATCATCAGTTGGCTAGATGCAACCAGTTACACAAATATGAACATTCAGTCAGATAACTGGACACATTCTTCCTCCTTTGTGTCAGACCCAGCTGTTCTCCCAATGACAAAAGCATCGGGGTTCATTTACAAGTCTAATATAAAAATAATCCTTCCCGATCTTGTTTTTAACTTTGAATTATGAAGCTGAATCAATTTATTTTGCAGCTACACATTCACTAGATGATATGCAGGTAGGAAAGGATCCCTGGCAGTGAGACAGCAGCAAGGCTGAAACAAAGTCACTCTTGTGTCACTCATTAAATGCTTTGTGAAACCTCATCCCTAATTAGTCATGCAATGGAGAGACAGGGCAGCATAGAGTGTTTGATCCTTTCAGAAGAGGACCGCTCTCTTATTCTACTTCTATTACTGGACAACACTCACCTTAACCTTCTTCACAAAACTCTCCTCCCTCATCAAATACATCTTTTAATGGAAAATCAGCAGTTCTTACCTAGAATAATTATAATAGTAAGTGGTATCACCAAGTACATTTATTACAACAACATGGGAGTAAGAATACAGATCACAGTCTACCCATTTCTGTGAGAACATACTGAGAGAGATCCCAAGACTCTCTCAAAAGACTGTCTACAGTCTTGCTTAGGGCACAGTCACAGCTCCCTTTAGCAACTTCAAAGTGAACTCATTGGCCACAGCTTGGAAAAGCAAAGAGGAAAGAAAAGAATAGACTTGCTAATTTATACGCTAGTTACTCATAACAGGACCCTAGACATTTAGATACAGAAATTTGAACAAGTTTGTCTGAAGTGCAGGTGAATTCCTGTATCTCCTCCACTGCTTTGAACATTGCTCTTTCACATGGAAAGCTGAAATCTTTCCTTTTAAGTATCCAAAGTGCTTATTTACTATTATCTATTTTCTTGAAGGGGAAAGGACAGATCCTGGCAGTAAACAATTGGTTGCACAGCTGGTGTCAGCAACAGGGACTCATCTTTTACAAACATGGGACCAGTTTTCATAATCAAGGACTGATTTCTAGGAAAAGGTGGGATCCACTTGACCAAGAAGAACAAAAGCATCTTCACCAACTGGCTGACCAGAAGCAGATGAGAAGTGTCTTTGCCAATAAGCCTGCCAACACAGCAATGCATGAGCAATCCAAGAAGTTTCTGGAGTGCATTGGCAGTAACTTCTTAACATGGGTAACTGAGGACCCAACGAGGGAACCCACTGGACTTCATACTTACAAACAAGGAAGAACTGGTCAGAGATGTGAAGGTCAAAGGCAGCCTCAGCTGCAGTGACCACAAGTAGAATTCAGGATCCTGTGAAGAAAGAGCAAGGCAAAAACCAGGATCACAACCCCAGACTTCAGGAGAGCAGACTTCGGCCTGTTCAGGAGAATCCTATGCGATATGACCCTGGAGAGAGGAGGGGCACAGGAGAGCTAGTTGATTTTCAAGGATCGCCTCACCAAGCTCAAGACTGGTCCACCCTGATGTGCAGGAAGTTGGGCAGAGATGACAGGATAAGACTTTCCCTCATCAGAGTTTAGGGAACACTGAGATGGCACATTCCCAAATTGCTGGGCCCTGACGGGATGCATTCAAGGGTGTTGAGGGAGCTGGCTAATGACATTGTGAGGCCACTCTTGGTAATCTTCGAAAAGTTGTGGTGATTGGGAGATGTTCCTAAGGACCAGAAGAGAGTGAATATCCCTTCTATCTTCAAGGAAGGCAAGAAGGATAATTCAGGGAACTACAGGCTGGTCAGCCTCACCTTCATGCCTGCAAAGGTGATGAAGCAAATCCTCCTGGAAATCCTTTCCTAACAAATTACATAGCTTGGGTGAAGGTGATTTGGAACAGTCAACATGGATTTATGAAGTGGAAATACACTTGACCAACCTCATAGCCTTCTAAGGTGACATGACTGGCTCAGTGGATTAGGAGAGCAGTGGGTGCTGTCTATTGTGACTTTAACAAAGCTTTTGACACTGTCTCTTGTTACATCTTTACTGACAAACTAATGAAGTGTGGGCAAGGTAAGGGGACAGAGAGGTGGACTGAAATCTCGCTGAACTGCTGCACTCAAAGGGTTATGATTAGTGGCATGAAGTCTAGCTGGAGGCCAATTAGTATTGGCGTTCCCAGGGACTGATACTGGGGCAAGGATTGCTTATCACCTTTGTTAATGACCTAGATAATTGGACAGAGTGCAACCTCAGCAAGTTTGTAAAGGATGCATAACTAGGAGGAATGTGTACATGTGTAGAACACTGGATGGGTGTGCTGCCATTCAGAGGGACCCTGGCAGGGTAGAGAAATGGGCCAACCAGGTGCCACAGCAAGTTCAACAGAACGAAATGCCAATCCTGCACCTGGGAAGGACTAAAACCAGGCATCAGTGCAGGTTAAGAGGCAACCAACTAGAAAGCAACTCTGAAGAGAAGGACCTTGGCATTCTGGTGAACACCAAGCTGACCATAAACCAGCAGTGTGCATTTGCAGCACAGAAGGCCAAGAGCTTCCTGGGCTCCATTAGGACGAGTGTTGCCAGCAGATTAAGGGAGGTGATACTTCCTCTCTACTCAGGCTTGCTGTCATCTGGAGTGCTGGGTTCAGTTCTGGGCTCCCCAGTATAAAACAAACGAGGACAATAACTGGAGAGGGTCCAGTGAAGGACAACAGAGTTAAATAAAGGACTGAAGCATCTGTCATATGAGGAGAGGCCGAGAGAGCTGGGACTGGAGAAGAGAAGGCTGAGAGGGATCTTATCCTGTGCATAAATACCCGATGGAAGGGAATAGAGGACAGAAACTGACTTCTTACTGGTGTCCAGTGACAGGCCAAGAGATAATGTGCACGAACTGGAGTATAAGAAATGTTGTTTAACCATAAAAAAAGAAAACTTTCTTACAGTGAGAGCATTCAAACACTGGCCCAGAGAATATGCTGAGTCTCCATCCTTGGAGACATTCGAAACCCAAATTGACATGGCCTTGAATCGCCACTGCTCTGTGCAGGGGACTGGACTAAAAGATCTCCAGAGGTCCCTTCCAAACTGAATGATTCTGTGATTAAATGTGGTAGAAAACAAGTAAAGACCCATTCATTCGATTATTGGATACAGAAAGACTGTTATAATAATAATCTGTTTTAAGGCCCTGTAGCATGCATAGCATGCATTTATATTTGGCTCATTTTATCTAGGTGGTCAGGAAACTAAATTGAGCATAGGAAGGCAGGTCCTAAATATTTATGCTAATAGCTGAATAAACACTAAGGAGAAGTAATTGATCTCAAGCTACTTCTGGAATGTGTTCAGTGACATTTGTGGGAAAAGTTGAACCGGAGTCCACCCACCAAGTCTGAGCTGTGCTAACTAGCTAACACTTACACAACTGTTTTGGATTTACATGAAATACAATCCAAAAACATTTTAGAAGTCTCCAGATAACTTCTTGGTTGAGTACCAGAATAGCGTTTGTTCAACTGGACATACTTCCTTTACAGCTCAAGTTGAAAAAGCAGATTAGGAATGACACATCAAGTAGAACTCACAGGAATGTCCCTATTTACAAAGAAGTAACACCCTTGCTTTACGGGCTAAGACATCTACTTATATAAAGAAAAACCATCATATTGGCATAAATAAGAGCTGTATTTAATTTCATTTTAAAAAGCCTCATTTAAAGGTAATTGACTTGATGAGGAGCTAAAAAACCCCTGGGCCTTCAGCCCAGAAATGTCTTACACGAACTTTTATTACTAAGCTAATGAAAACCACATCAAGTCACCAGAAGACTAAAATTGACCTTCTAAACCATGGTTCTAGTAATCAGATAATCCTTATGAGTTACCCAATTAGTTACTAATCAATTTGTCATTTAATCACTTATATAGCCATAAAACCTCCATCTCTCAGCATGTGTCTCTGCCATTTCCTTCTCTCTCTAATCACCGATGGAGCACGAACCTCTTGCCTCCACACAGACAAGCTTCTTGCTACGCATCTAGATGACCGGGGTCAGGATGGGTGAATGCTGTAGGTAAATGTGTTATCTGTGGGCATGTAAGTGAAAGTCTAAAGCACAGTAATCTCAGGAATTAATGGCAATAAAACCTAACTCCAAATCTTATAACCAAGACCAATTTTACAGATGGACCAGTTATCACAGAACAGCCTACCAAGGAGAAGTACCCCATAAGACACTTAATTCTAAATCACTATTTTATAATCTTAAGGAATCTTGCATGTGCTTTAACCTCCCGTATGTAACTGGTTACAGCAATTGCCCATAGCAATGGTGCCTGCCAAAAATTAACTACATACTAGACTGGCAGTAGGAAGGAGAGATTTTATAGCTGCCTACAAAGGGAGACTGGCATTAACGTATGGTTGTTCTAACAGTGAGTATAACCCATTGAACTCTTACAGACTTCTAGCCTGATTACAAGACAGGCCTACTGTGTGGCTGACAAAGATGTTTGTGAGAGAACCTGCATACAGTTTTAGTCAATTATACCGAACGTCAGTGCTTGAACAGGACAAGGTCATGCTGTTTCCATTTAAATACAAAAGCAAAAGCTTCATGGTCACATACCTCATTGCAACATTGCTGCCATCAATAACTATTGGCCTCAGGTTGTCACCATCCTCTGTCACATCCTCCTGCAGTGGAGACTCTGACCTCTGAGACTCTATGGAAGATGCTTCACGCATTACACTAGTGTTAGCATTAGTTACAGTCTGATCAGTCTCAGTTTTATTCCCCAGTTTGACAAGTTCTCCCAAAATATCATTTATTAAAGCATCAGTACCAAGTTTATTCAGTACAAGTTGAACCTGCTCTTCAGAGTAACCCAACTTAAGTGCAAACTCCAGTTTGGTTTGATATTCTTTCACCACATCAGGGGCCTTTTTCACTTCCTTAGGTACTATCTGAGCCTCTTCTATCCTAAAATCTTTCAAGATTTCATTTCTTTTTAGTATATGAGGCTCTAAGCAGGGAGATCGGCACAGCTGTCGGTGAGTCTTAGGCAATAAATGTGATTCTGATACAGAATTATTCAGTCTCTCTGAATCATTATCAGAATTTGTGCTTTCTTCAGAGTCACAGCTGGAGCTTCCAGAAGTCTCTTCAGATGTCTCTTTGTCTACATCTTCTTTCCTAGAATTAACCTTATCCATCGTTGGCTTCTCCGCCACTGACCAAGGTACAATTGCATTTATTTGTGTGCCAGTGCTCCCCACATAAAGGTGGCCTAAGTCATGCCCCAGATGATCCTTCAAGCCCATGAAGCTGCTGCATGTACTTGACTCCACTTTGCTGTTTTTCTTGTATTCCTGAATATAAAGTGTTCCGTATTCCTAAAGAGAGAACAAAAATGTTGCAACTGGTTACACATTTAATTGTTTTATATTTGTTTTTGCTGCTTCCTCAGAACTGCATTTATTCTCTCCCAGCAGATAAATACAACTTTTTTTTTTTTTTTTAAACATGGAGAGCTTTTTTTTGGAAAAACTTTTCCTAAGGAACAACCATAGTTAAGTGGATAAACAACTGATCATCTGTTTTCTGAGTGTATCAAACGTTTTTACTTAAACATTTCTAGAAATGGGTTTATGAAACAACAGGAAACCAAACACTGCAATTTTACCTACTGTAATGCAGAGACAGAAGTCTTGTCACGATTTAAAGGAACCAAGACATTTCTTCTAGCTTAAGGCAGTATTGTAACAATGCAAAAACCATGCAGCTATAAAATACAAACACAATAAAATCTTTTTAAACTAAATACCTTAAACTCTCCGTTGAACTAGAAAGAAATTAGCATAGTACTAGATTATCTGGTTTATTAGGCAAACAAGATATCATAACACATAAAATGAATCAGTAACAGAAAACATAATTAAATAAAAACTTATTTGCCCTAAAAGTCACTACCAGTTCAACTGAATATACTCAAACTATTTCTGAATTCCCTTATAAAGTGGTAAGTCAAGAAAAGCTAATTTCTCTCAAC
The DNA here is from genome assembly GCF_018691265.1 of Tyto alba. Lineage (NCBI taxonomy): Eukaryota > Metazoa > Chordata > Aves > Strigiformes > Tytonidae > Tyto > Tyto alba. Next base: position 18,602,724 of record NW_024881282.1, on the reverse strand, counting down.
TAAGCGTCACATTACTAACACATAGAGCATTTACAGATGGGGGTTGACCTAATGGCCAATAAAACCAATGGAAGTCTTTGCACCAACTGCAACAGACCACTCATCAAGCCAACAAGGCAACAAAATTAGAAGTGGATTTCAACTCTTGGACTAGACTTGTGCAAGCATTTTGCTGAATCAAAACTGTATATAGATAAATAGAAGTCATGTAGGATGAACGAAAGAAGAAAAGTTACAGTTTTCTGGATTTCACACACTTGTCACATCAGTTTTTCTGGAGGAATATTGCATAATGGTAGTTATACAGAAGTTAGCTACCCATTTTTCATCACAAGGATTACTTCCACAGTCTACATTTAAAGGCAGATTGCTATCTCTTCCCCTTATTTTGTTCTTTTAAACAGGAATCTTTGCTAACTGCTTCAATAAAGAAAGTAAAAGATAAATTATTTCTTACAGATAAAAATGGACCATATGGACCAATTGTACTGCAAGGTTACCATGAAAAAGAACAATTTACATTAAGGGAAGACTATGAAACAAAGAGTTCTTTCACACCTCCATCTTGCAAGGCAGAATATAAAAGCAAGATATAGAGGCAAAGGACATCGCTTGAACTTGACAGATGCATTACAGACACAAATTTCATCAAGGAGCATATACTGCGAAAAAAACATTGCATTGAACAGACTCTCTTGATCTACACTAACACAAATTACAGGTATGTCTCACAAACAGCCAAAATTTCTGTCAGCAAATAATTTAACTCTCCTTCCCCCTTACAGGTTAGCATTTAAGAATAAGCCAGTATTTTTAAAATACAGTGTACTTTCCTCTTCTCAGGATAAAGATCTGAGTGTATATACAAGAGAAATTCATTCAGGTTTAAGACCAGAGAGAAGCAGCAAAAAAATCCAATCCGTGGTTCAGTGAAAGTAGACTCTATAGTCACTGAGTGCCAAGACATCACCACTGTTGTGGAGCATTTCAGTTATGGGGCACAAAAAGTTACTTTACCTAAGCATTTCTAGTTTAAATAAATAAATAAATAAATAAATCTATCACCAGCGTTTTAATCTGCAACATCTTAATCCAGTCAAGAGTGATGGGAAAGAAAAAACTCTAAAGTTTTATTTAGAACTGATCTTGTTAGAAGGCAGTAGGGCTGTAATTCTTAGGCAGCGTATCAATGAATATTACCTTCTCTTAACTCAAAACTTTAGGATTTCAAGCAACACCATAGATTAAACACGAGAATTTAGGAAATGAACCTTTTCACACAGTGATTTATTAACTAATGTAATCCACTCGATAGCACAGCGCTACTAACAAATCACAACAATATCCCAATAAAAGGATACAGTTAAAAAAACAACACTGTGGCCTTCACAGAACTGACACCAAAAAAAAAATAAATTAAAAAAAATCTCAAACAAGAAACCCCTATTGGAAGTGAGGCTGCTTAGCAACCAGCCTTTAGTTGCTAGGATGCGCTCCTTTAACATACCATCATGAATACTAGCACAGCGAAAGAATAATTTGGTATGAACAAAAGCCCATGAAAGAGAGCGGGACTTAAGTGCGTCTGATTTCCCCTCGGAGAACAATGCAGCTGCCAAACCGATCTGGAAGCCCCGACATCATTGTTCCACCAACCCCACAATCTGCTCTGACTCGAGGAAGTCTAGTTAATGGGCTACACTTTTAAGCTGGACTGAAAAGTTGAGCTGGCTCATGTACTGTCACTGCAGAATACGGGATGATAATGGGTCACTGACTAAATCCATGTACTGTGAAATGTCATTTTAGTATTGAACTAAAAGTAGAGGGAGGGATTTTTTTTGAAGGGGGGAAGAGAAGGTTGCATATTAACAGCATGGAATAAACAAAGCTTGAAGTGCATAGACCAGAAAGAGGATTTTTTTTTTTTTTTCAGTGTTAGTTTAAATAATACTTAAGTCATCCTCTAATCACTCGTTCCTTGAAGTTTAAGTGCTTTACAGCAACTACAATCATAACACCCTCCAGTGGGATTCAAAGAAGTCACTAGCATATGAATGTGTCTGAAGATCAGGCATCATATGAAACATACTTTAGATGATGTGCACATCAACTGTGTATGAAAAATGACCGTAAACTGAGATTTGTCCATTGTTGGGAATGTATACATAATCAGCCTTGCATCTATCTGCTTTAAGTCTCCTGTCAATCTCTATCTTGCTCCAATATATAATTGCTTCTTTTGTGCACAACTCTACTGTTTTTCAGAAACTATTTAAAGAATAATGTAATAACAGCAGCAGCTTTAAAATCTCCCACAGACAGTATATAGTCACCATACTATGGCTTTAAAAGGGTAGTTAAAATTATGTTTACACTGCAAACCCGAAGCTAAAAATTTCTGAAATAGTTTTGCATAAGCAGTACACTATTCCTGGCATTTGGCCTAAACCCCACATGCAAACTGTATGTATTTTCAGACAAATTTTTACAATGTCTGTGAACTTTGTACACTGTATTTGTGGTCAGCAGCATCTCTTAGAAACACTAGACTTTGGAGCTCCCAACATGATGTCCTTTATGAGATTCAGTGATTAGAACCATGAAAATCAGATGTCACTGCTGAACGCTGCTGGAATTGATTATTTTATCTTGATTTGGTTACTGAAGAGCAACATGCCAGACAGTCTATTTGAATGAATTAGTATTCCAAATAAATACTAGTATACCTATAGATAGGACAATGAAGCTCATGAAAACCAGAAAAGGTCACACTTATCCAAGAAGTAATATCAGATAAGAAGAACTCCTTGCACTCTTTATTTACAGGGAATTCTCATCATGCACATACAGTTTTAAAGTATGCTTACTGATACACTGCCATATAGCTAACAAAAATATCTGCTACAAATTCTGACTCAACTGAGAGCCAAATGAAAAATAGCCCCAAAAATGTTGTCAAGGAAGTCTTCAACTTTTGGTTATGCTCACCACAGCTGAGTAACAGAATCTGTATTTATGAGAAGGTAATAAAATGGGTAACTTGCAATTTAGACATAGTTATGACAACGGAAGTTTTAAACTACAGTCTGTTTAACGCTACAGTATCCCACCCTAGGTTCACTGTTAAAAGCCTAAAATACTGTATTACTGAGTCAAAGACATTTATCAAGGATAAATGTAATACTCCAGATTAGCACTGCGCTACTACATTGTAGAAGTGTAATATTTTCCCATTTCTTAGAAGTTACCACTATTTTCCACTAACCATTAACAGTAATCAGCCTATTAATTCACCTTCACACAAACCAGAAATATTTCTCAAAGAGATGTGGGCAAGTAGATCATCTAACCTTTTAATGTGCATTCACATTATTTCCAGTTACAATTGAGCATAAGAAAAGCAATTTAATGCAAATGTAGTTCACAGAGGAAAATAACAAGGAGTAAAACAGTGTGTCATGTGGCACAGTATAGTAGAAATTGTGTATTCTCAAAAGACTGTCAAAAGTTTCTTAAGATGCATTCTACAGTGAAATAGTTCAGCGTGTTTTCACACAAGCAGACTTTTTCTAAGTCTTCTAAACAGAAAATGGAAAACATTGAAATCACAGTTTGTTGAAACACTGTCATTACTTATCATAAACAAGTGCAGAGCTGATCAGAAAAAAATGAATGTATCAGTTATCCAAATGACAAAGACACTGCAACAATGCAAATAAAATAATGAATATGTAATAAATACCTACTGCTGTAGTTTCTATGTATTTAATTACCATTGTATTTCAGCGAGTGCTGTTGTCTGCATCATTCTATCCAACAAAGGAAGGATGTCCCATTGAACAGATTGGTTAATGCTCTGGGGCAACAGATGTCTACTGGAACTGCAGGAGACCAGCAACTGGTGGCCTGCCCATCTTCTGAAAACTTTCAATAGACTCATGCATATGTTCACACAATAGGGCATGTGGTAGAAATGCAAACCTCTTTTTAACCCTTTTATATGCTCTCTTTCCCTCCCAACTGATATATGAAGTCTTTGTTTTGCTTTTTTCTTTACAGGATCCTTGGAACACAGGCTCATGGAGTATACAGTGTTTGTTCTTCAGCCTAACATCTAAACTCAAAACATAAAACAAAACAGATTAGAAACTTTATAAAAATAGCCAGGCTAGATCTGACACACTTATGAATAGCTTTCAAAGCACAAAACCTTTGACTGGAACGTGTTCCCATCTGAGAGCATCCTAATGCTCTATCTTGCACTACAATATCTTCAGATAAGCCCACAATGGAGCTCTTCCTATTTTCACAAACACAGGAAATTTCACCCATTATATGGTATAATGGAAAAGGTGTTTGACTTTTTTTTTTCTTAAAAGCTTTTTCTACCAGTCACAAATTAAAGTAAATAATAGCTTATTTGCAACAAAGGGTAAATACCTATAACGAAGCTGAAACCTCCCCTTCTCCATAGGGGGCTTGAGGAAAATTTGTTCTGTTGATGACTACTGCCTATCATTTTCAAATTCTGGGAAATACACCATTACTGACACTTTTGAAAGTTCCTTAATACAACACACTGGGTGAGATTACATTGCTCTTTAACATACTTAGTCTTCAGATATAGCTGGTCTTCTTTCCCTCTTTTCCCAAGAGGGACCCGAAGTGTGCAAATCGCAGCCGACACACACCCTAGCTACGTTGTCCAAATGCAAACTGATATGCTGAAACACCAGAAAGGTGAAACGTCCCGTTTCTGCATAGAGAAGCCCATCTACTTACGTTCGGTGGAAAACACACAGACATTGGTTTCTTGTAGCTGTTCCAGAAGCAACTCCTCAACACGATTTCAGCTGCAGACTTCAGGCAAGCGAGCAGAACAATGAATGGACGAACAGATGGACCCGCGATGTCTTTGCTTAACCTATTACTGAGCGGACGCGGAGCCAATCACGACCCGAAGAGCTCACAATTAGTTGGCCGGGCAGATGCAAGGCAACCTCCCCACCCTGCATCAGGTTCGGAGGTTTCTAAGATAAGCAAGTTGATGTCATTCTCAGGGTCTGCCCCGGGCAGCATGTGTATTAACGAGGGGTGTGCAGCAACAATAGGCCATACAAAAGAGACTAGCAGGCAGCTGCTGTATGAGAGCCAGAGTCATTAGGGAGCAGGCTGCCAACAAGAAACACCTGGCTTGGGCAGACTTCAGCTTCTCCTCATTGTTTCTAATTCATGAAACAAAGAAAGGAATTATTTTTAAGTAGTAAAAGTTGTGAGTTCCTATTAAAATAGATCAGTCTTAAGGAATATAATCCCTTCTATTGCGGAAACAAAAAGTTCTCTGTAAGGAAAAATATTAAAGAGAAATAAATCTATCGGTAGCTATTGTAGTCCCCTTTTCTTGTTAGCAAAATTAATCATATTGGTATAAAGTGCAAGGAGGTATGAGAGGAGCCCACACTACACACTGAAATGTATTCAGAAACCACCTTCCGAATTTCCTGACACTTTTGTACAGCAGTCAATAAATGTAAGAAAACTTGCATTTACACACAATTCTAACAGAGTGCTTGTGGGTAATTTCAATGGAAGGTGAAACTGATTAAACTAAAACCACATAACATTAACATGTGGAATAATGGACATTTTTAAAGCAGTGGCATTGAAACATTAGGGCCCTTCATAGAAAGGAACTATGAACCACTCTTTTGTTCTGGAGTCACTCATATTTGTTTGCAACAGAACTTTTTTCCCTTTTATTTCACAGATCTGTTCTAGATGCCAAGATCTTCCTGTCTCTGCAATGATGAAATATTTGAACAAAAGTCAGGAGCTAGGCCACTGCCAGCTTTTTATTGGTTTTATTTTTACTGAAGTAAGTCACATGGAAACACAAACTCTAGTCTACACCTCCCCTTCTCCTCACTGCCCAATATTTCTAATACCACCAAGCCCTGCAACACACACATTTAGCAATGTAGCAGTAGCAAGGTTTGATGCTCGATATAAAAAAGTTCAGCAATGTGGACTTTCAAATAAAAAGTTGCCACTACTGGTAACTTCAGTGAAGACAGTTATGCACAGAGAATGAGGGGATTCATCTGAATGACTACTAGAAAAGTGTATTTACCAAACTTCAGCATCACTACATGACTAAAAGCAACCCTGAGGCAGCTGTCCTCCTCTGCTTGGGAGGACAGGCGATCTGCTGGGAAACATCTACTGTGATTTAAAAGAAGAAAAGAGTGAGAATAGGTCTGTTAGAACTGTTTTGAGTAATTTTCCAACCTTCATGTGGATATTAAAATGATTCAACATAGTAAATGGAATCACATATCATCATGTTATTACACTGATGCATTTATCATGTGCCCTGATATTAAGCTGAAAAGCAGAAACCCCAATTATAGTTTCTCTGCACTGTCAATTACACACTCCTAAGAACAACTACTAACCCCACTATCTTGGAGCTTTTAAGTCAGAGGCAGGAGGAGACTCCTCACTAATTTCTGCCACTGTGAACACAAAGAGTGAGAGAAAGCTACCCATGAGCACAGTAGGACGCCTGATCTCCGGCACTGGATTAAGCCTCTTTGCAAACAGCGAATAAAAGCAGTGATCTGAAAAAGCTAATCAGTCCCTGCTGTGGTATTTAGACTACCTCAGTTGCCGGTATTGGATAAATGTTAAGCATATTAAAACGTCTCTAGGCAAAACAAGAATCCAGTCCAGTTCACCTATGTCCAAGAACTGCCCTTAAATGCAAGCAGTATCACTTGGCTAGTCATTAGTTGAATATCTCCCTGACTAGAGCCAGGCACTTCTTTTGCAATACCAGAAATGCTGGTTTCGCAGAGGCGACGTATGATACCCTTTATGTACATCTGTAACAAATAGTGAACTCCGCAGCACAGAAGTGGTGTATTTAGGGCTCTACAAGCACAATGAAGGCAAGCGTATGATCTGGCTTAAAATTCTGCCTTAAAAATAAGGTTGTAACAAGTTTATTTGTGAAGACCTGCCCCCTCAATGTCTTCTACAGTAACAATATGAGTATCGCCCCCCCACTACCCCCAACAACTGTCCATACTCCAAGTGCATGTCCTCAGGGAATCAGGCCTAAACTTTAGTTGCAGATTAATGTTCATGCTAATGTCTTGCTGCAGCACTGACCATGACCAAAGTCGGAACAGATACAATCTGAAAGTTTACAGTATATTGGCTATAGAAAATATTCTAGCAAGCTGTAGTAGCATGAATTAAGAAGACATTTTCTAATTCTACCTTCTGCACAATGTCCATTACTTAAACTAGCTGCCTGTTCTGGAAGCACCTGCTCAGCTCTTCCCTAAAAGAAGTTGGTCTGTCCAAAGCTTACGAGGTGTCAGATTGTCCCATTAAATCATGCTTGTGATGACAGAAAAGCATTTGTATTAAGGTTTAACCAGCACATGAGGCTTCCTTCTGGGAATGGTGAGCACAACAAAGAAATCTTAGTAAGAAATACTGTGGCTCTCCCATCACATCTGTGAGAGGCTATAACAGCACTACTAGAATGCACACAGTGCAAATGGACAAAGCAAGGTCTACTTCTTGTGCTAAAACCTCCAAATTCAATATCCCGACTAGTTCAGCAACCTCCTATTACCACATCTAAAATACAAAAGCCTGTAAATTAAATCCAGTCCCCAAAATACAGCAAATGTAACAGCTCTTCAAATTTCTGGTCTTGCAAGATCAGTAAGCAATAAAAACCTCTTTTTGTGGCTCTTAGAGATCAGACATTGTGTACAGTGCTCATCAGGTCCCTAACACCACTTGATTAAACAGCAGGCCAGCACAGAATCCTGAACTGGTTGGAGGTGATGGGCTCAGGGACTCCATGGTGGAAGGAGATTCCCCCAAAGCACACAGAAAGGTGATGGGATGCAGCAGAGACACACGGACCAGGGTGAACCTCTCAGCTGGGTGAGGGGTGGGAAGGAGAGCATCCCCTCCCCCTCGCTGACCAGTTTGGTATGAAAAGCACGCATGGGAGGATCAGAAAGACCAAAGGAGGGAGAGCTGGAGCAGCTGGGAAATTCAGACAGCGTAGGTTGAAGATATTAGGGAAGCACTGCTATAAGGGGAAAAAAAAATACCCTAAAAAAAAAAAAAAAAAGCTGCTAGTTCCAGCCAACTCTTGTTGTTTCAAACATATTGAAAGCAAAGTCTTATTTAAAAATAAATTATTTTATGCAAGCTTACAAAATGGTCATTCCGTAACTCAAGTGGCATTATTGCAGCACTTAGAAAGACAACTTGTCCCATTAAAGTACTTCATTATCTTTTATTGTAGAACTTTATGCTAAGCCTCCAGTAATAAATGGTGTAGTGTTGCAAATGCATAAGTTAAAGCAATCACATACCATTGCATTTTTGAAATAGAAACAAAGGTTGTACGCTACAGACCAAACTTGCTGCTGTGCTATTGCAAAATATCCTACATTTACTGTTGGACTCAAGAGCTGCAATGGAGATTATTATCTTTAAAATTACAAGGTGGCAATACAACAGAAATTATTCTTTTCCACTTAGTTTGTTAAGAGATGCAAACTATCTTAAGTAGAACACTTTGAAAGAAGTTTACTTAGATTTGAGGAAGTGGTGCTCTAGACTGTATCTACAGAGTCATAAAAACAAGCAATAAACCACCACCACTCTACAGCCATACAGAGGAGTGAATTAAATGACCAGTAAGAAGTGCCTAAAATTCAGAAAAACAACTGATATTATGATAAAGATGAGTAATGCTTTGCCTAGATAATAACCAGCCTTTTTTAAAAAAACCCCATATTTAAAAAGGATCAACTGTATTTTCAAGTGCAGTGTAATTTTTCTATAAAAAAATATGCACTTTTAAATGCATTAAAACAAAGAAGCAGGGTTATTTCCCTCTTTGAAAGAAGACTCCACTGTCTGTAGTTATCCTTAAATTTTAAAACGCAGAGATGCATTTTCCAGCAGGCCATCATCTTACAAGGTTAGGAGGTCTACAGTTTCTAGTATGATCCTGTGAGTTCATCAGTATTGACTGCGTGCAAGACTTAAGCAAACCGTTGCAACAGTTTACCATAACATCTTCTAATATGTTTTGAAGAGAAGAGGAAAACCCTAAGTTTTATCGTAAGTAGTGACTACTTTTTTTGCTAACCACAGGTGTAAACAGATCCGGGTAGACAAAGGCCGTGACAATGAGCTGTTCATCATGAGATGACAAGGTGCCCGTCTGCAGCTGCAGAGTCTGCCTACATTAGGAGCCCAACAGGCTTGAGCCACACCAGCCAACCAAGCAGAAAGCATAACGCAGCATTCTGCAACAGCATCACCCATTGGTACCACACCGAGAAGCAGCTCCTGAAATGAGATGTGTTTTCTGAAGCAAAGACTTCCATTTTGGAAGTGAATAGTTTTGATCATGTGACAAAATAAAAACCACTATGTTTACCTAAGGGGATAATAAAAAAGTAGTTGCCTCAGCACCATAACTTCAGACATCCACTGTAGGCATGGATCCCTGAGCAACACTCCTTCCACAGTATCACAGAAGCACTGAGGTTGGAAGAGATTTCTGGAGGTCATCTGCTCCGACTCCTCCCCACTGCGCAAGCTGGACCACCTAGAGCCAGTTGCCCAGGACCAGCAGCACCTGAATATCTCCAAAGATGGAGGCTCCACAACCTCCCTGGCAAACCTGTGCCAGCACTTGGTCACCCTCACAGCAAAAGTGTTTCCTGATGTTCAGATGGAACCTCCTGTGTTTCAGTCTGTGCCCATCACTTCTGGTCCTGTCCCTGGGCACTGCTCAAAAGAGCCTGGCTCTGCCCTCCTTTGCACCTTCCCTTTGGTTATTTATACATATTGATAAGGTCCCCCTGATCCTTCTCTTCTCCAGGATGAACAGTCCCAGCTCTCTCAGAATTTCCTCAAAGAGGAGATTCTTCAGTCCCTTAATCACCTTTGTGGCCCTTTGTTAGACTCACTCCAGCAGCGCCATGTCTCTCTGAGGAGCCCAGCACTGGACACAGCACTCCAGATGTGTCTTATCAGTGCTGAGCAGCGGGGAAGGATCACTTCCCTTGACCTGCTGCACCACCCCTCCTAATGCAGCCCAGGACACCGCTGGCCTCCTCTACTACAAGGACACATTGCAAGCTCAAGGATTTTCCCATCTTTAACTGGATGCTACAACTCAAGTGTGGTTAAAACCTGGCACAAACATATATGTCACTATAACCATACCTGCACAAGTACACCAGGGTGTACACTGCACAGCTGGCACAATCACAGAAGTCTTGCTTGCATGGGCAGTAAGTCATGTGGGCAGAGATTCTTGTTTGTTTGTTTTTTTTTTCAGAATAGACTCCCAAAAGCATTCCACCAAATGTGTCAGGGAAATGTTTTCCTTCACTAGGCACATAAGCAATGTGACCATTTCCACAGTTTGGCTGGTTAAGGTTCAATTTTACAACTATGCCTGTGTTTGTAGGGGTAGATCCCTTCACTCCCTGCTCTGAAACAGCCATGTGTAAGTCCCACCCCATTCTGTGAGTCTTCCTTTAGGATCGAGGCCTCAGTTACTGCTCCCTGTTTGAAAAAAACAAAACAAAACCAAACCAAACCCAAAACATAGCAAAAAAACCAAACCTTTTTATTTTATTTAAAAATTAAAACATAAGGGAAAAATACAACAGCTGCCACTAGCACAGAGTGGTTTAATAGTCTTTTTAGCTTTCTTTAAAACTGCACTTGATACAATATCTTATATTTGTTTCTACTCTTTCAGGGGATGCAAGAGCCTAAAATATCTTAAGTTATTAAGAAAATGATCCAATTTAAAAATCCTTAAAAAGAAAAAAGAAAAGAAAATCACCTGCCATTGGTTTTCAAATTGCAGTTTACAGACACCAAAGGGTCCGTCCTATTTTTTCACACCTTGCCAAAGAAACCCAAGAAAATCCAACCTGCAGTTCAGCTACTTTGATGCTGGGCCTTCCAGCTCTACTGGAAAGTTTTCAGGGGTTTGAAAGCCAGAAAACATTGAAAACCCCTGACATGCACTAAGATGGTTGTTGAGCAACTGCTGTCATCAACACCAGGGCAGCGTGGAACATGCTGCCGATTTCTGCAACAAATAGGGAAACAGTGTTTAAGATTATCTCTGGAGTACACTCTGTTTAATTTCTTAATTTTATTATTTACAAATTGAAGCAGAAACACTGAGATACAAAGTACTCTAGGAAAGAAAGTTTCCAGCAATACACATTAGATTTGATCTCTTCCCACTTCCAGAATGAGTCACGGTGTCTGGATGCTTTCTGAGCACGAAAATTTGAACTAATTAACTTTCCCTGTGACAATATTGGGCGGCCAGACAATGACTACAACTGTACAAAGTGTACGCCGTCATGCTTAGCAAAGTACTTTTATTCAAATTTGTTCTGTCAGAAGAAAATCCTCTAACAAAACATGGTTATGTGGAAAAAAAAAAAGTATTCTCTTCATTTAAATACAAATTTAAGAGACTTAGCTAGTCAACCTAACATCTTTTATCTGTGCCACAAACTATTATTAAGAGTTTGAAAGGCTTGTGAGAGGAAAATAGGCCTCTCAAACTGTCTAGCGACATGGCCAGGTTGTGTTTCAGGTCATGCTGCTGGCAACGGAGCTCCATAATCTCCAGGGTTCCTGGACAGAGTTCAAGGTGTTGGTTGGACTCTGTGTTGCCCTAAATGGCTTCACAGGGTTATGCTTATTTGAGAGACAATTCCTGTGCCTGTACCACACGGCTGCAGTTGTCATTTTGGACTGGAGCCTTCTGTGAGAGCTGCCAGCAACAGATTTTCTGCAAGACTTTCAGCCTTGCCATTTACTCTCTACTGGGATGAAAGAGACAGAGAATACATTAAGGTCCAATTTTTTACCCAGATTTAGTAAATTAAGAATCAGGGAATACAGAGATGGTCATGCAGTTTGTCGAGACACACTTAGTATATAATTATTTCTTACTTTCTGGGGAAGCTTTTAATAGACCTGACAAGTAGCAACAATAGCCAGATCTTACAGAAAGTGGGTTACTGTAGCTGCAAATCCAAGTTCAAAAATAAATAGGAAGAAAATAACTACACAGAAGTCTATCTTACTACCTAGCATTTAGGTACGGCTTTCCTTCAGATTTACTGTATCCCTGAACTCAGGAGAGACCACCAGAAAGTCCCCACACTGAACTATGTACACCAGGCTTTGAAATCCTAGTATTTTACATATTAATATAACAGCTTGCTTACTTTTGTTTAATAACCTAACATATCAAAAAGAGACAAACCATCTGTTAGTGATTTCCCATAATTTTTGTAGGTCTTCAAAGTCTCAGAGTCATTTCATTCTGAGCTCAGAAGTTTCCAACTTTTAAAGTAAAAGTTAATATTGTAGATCAAATTCCCTGATGTTTAGTCTCTACTTCATGAACCTTTGTCTTTTTTCTTCCTTTTTTTAAGCTGGAAAGCTGACTAGATTTTAGTCCTGTGACTACCTGCATAGATTCTTTCATTAAGGTTAATGTCTGAGCCCTTATTGGTTCCCAGAGCTCACATTTTGCTTGTCAGAGTCCCACCTCTGACAAGTTAGATCTGACAATGACAAATGCAAATGGAAATACTTCCTTCAGAACTGGTGATGCTATTAACATTTAGAATTAAATAATTTAGTTTAGAAGGGATCCCTGGAGGTCAGCTAGTCCAACAAACCCCCGCTCAACACAGAGTCAACTACCATAGGTTGCTCAGTGCCTTTTCCAAGTCAACTTCTGAGCATCTCCAGGGCTGGCGATTCTACAACCTCCCCAGGCACCCATCCCAGTGTTTAAGGATCCTCATGGTGACGTTTTTCTTCATCTCCAGCCAGAATCTTTTCACTGTAACTTGAAACTGCTGTCTTTTGTCCAAATACAGTATTTGTCTTCTGTATACCCTCACATTAGGCAGCTGAAGACAGCAATAAGATCCGCCTTAGTCTTGTCTTAGTAAGGCTGAACAAATTGATCTCTCCCAGTCTCTCCTTATACGTAATGTACTTCAGCCCCCTAATCACCCTGGTAGCCATCCACTGGACTTGCTCCAGTAAGTCAGTGTTTTCTCCTGTCCTTTGGAGACCAAAACTGGTCACAGTGCTCCAAATGCAGTTGCATCAGTGCCAAAAAGAGGCGAATGATCACTCCACTTGAACTGCTGGCTACGCTCTTGCTAATACAGCCTATTTGGCCTTATTGCCTATTTTTGCAACATCATCTTGCATTTATCAAGAGATGAGGCTTTACTTTTCACAAAAGCACTCCATGTCAGCAGATGAACTAAACTCTATTTACAATGCCCACTGGAGACATAGGTTTTCAGTCTGCCCACTACAAACATTTTCTCTCCAGATGCTCTCACAGACATACCGGTGAGCATATCCAAACTGCAGATCAACAATTCAAACTGCTCACATAAGTGTGCAGCAAGAAAGATCAGCCTTAAGATGATGATGCTTGTTTTCACACTAATGAGTTTGTTTATCCGAGGTGCCTCTTGTGACAGCTGTATACATTGAAAGGTAACTGATCTGTAATGTATTGATGTCTGAAATTTAGCAAGGTGTCCCGTGTGAACTAGAGACTGCTACCACAACCTCACGAAACTTTGGAGCTGCCAGTTTTATGAAACAAATCATATGGAAGACCATCACCAAATACCGAACATAACGTTATGGAGAGACCATGCATGGTATCAACACAGTTAAACTTATCAAAGCCAAAGAGCAATTATTTTGAGTCTTGAAAAAGACTGGCTGCATAATTCCACAATGCAAACACATGCTGAAGATCTGTAGTTTAAATTTCTCCTAATTTATCAGGTAAGGGTGGTTTACCAAGTTTCACTTATAACATAAGCAATTGTCAATTCAGAGAAGGCGGCAATGCTCACAAGAAAGTCACAACTTTGAATGAGTCTTGGTAATGAGGTCAAACTTGGTAATAAGCTACTGAGCACCACCTAAACACATTTATGAGCCATGCAGTCTTTTGCTGGAATCAGATGAAAGTTGTATCAATGTATGCATGATACCAGATGTTATTTTCTTCCACACAATGGCTACAATAAAAAGCTATTAACAGACAAGTGAACAAGTGGCTGGGGAATCAACAGCTGAAGCAGAAAACTCTGATTTTAATCTTTCAGCAGTAAGCATGGGCTGTAGCTCAGCAACAACTTCAAGAAACCCAGAAATTGTAATCCCAAGAGTGACAGTTCCAGAAACACTAATGAGTCCAACTCACAGCTCGGCAGGAGCAGCAAAAGCCCAGTTGGCAGCCCAGCGAGCACGGCAGCAGCAATCCCAGAGGCAGCTGCTACAGAGATTCGTGAACCCAGGTGCACAGCCCTGGGCACTTGTACATCACAGCCCTTCCCTAGCAAGAACAAACCACTTCCAGAGGTGTATCTGGCATTACAAATAGTATGTATCGGAATTATTGCTGAAGGAAAAATTATCTGAGGTTTTCAAATCAGCTGAATGTTTTAAGGTGGAAAGGCCTTAAGGGATGTTGCTGCGAACTAGGAGGCTCTCAGACCCTCCACTTAGATAAAGTGGAGATCTCCATGAAAGTGCTGATGGTACTTTTTACAAGAGAAATGTCTCTCATCAAGGATGAGGCCACTCATTGATGCTGGAAAGATTAGATAACTTGGTGATCCAAATATTAGCTTTACAGGTGAGGAAGGATTGAAGAGACGTGTCAGAGAGTCAGGGCACCAACAATAATGGTGACTAGGACAGCACCATGATGAGGACTTAGAGATACCAGATACTTACGTTAACAGTCTGCAGAACAAAAGGGAGACTAGGAAAGTAGCTTCTGTTAAAGTAAATGTAAGCTCTTCCTTTTCTAGCCAATCTCTGCCAAACCACCAAATCTCATTAGTCCTAAAATAAAAGGCCTAAATCATAGAACAATAGAAATTTTCAGCTCATCGCAAAACTTCAAAGTTTGATGGGACTGATTCACTGATTTTGCAACTTAACACACCATTTTTTCCAGTTCATAGGGGAGGATGGCCAAATGGTCATTTAGGAACTATCACGACAGTTTCTGTCAATTAGTAAGGGACTCAATGATTTAAGACTCTTCCCAGTCTCTGAGCTTTACCTACTTGCAGCAAGCAGACTGATTTCCAGGTATTTGCAATAACCTGTGTCACATTTACTGCTGAACAGCTCAAGCTTCACTGACTTCCCTGATCCCTGGCGCTCCTCTGCAACTTTCAACCACCTCCCAAGACATTCCTTTCATACCAAAAGAAATTACGGTATTTCTTCCATTGGGAGGATTATTAACGTCCATTAAACTCTCCTGCACTCCCAATCACTGAATGTCTTGCTTTGCTTCTCCCTCCTCTCTCCCCAGTCTTTTCTCAAAACTACCAGCTTCCTATTAAATAAAATCCCTCCTCCCAAACATAGCTTTAGTTTCCTCACTATCCACCCTCAAGAAAACTATAATTTTAACATTTACTGTTTTAAATGCTTTGTATAATCTTGCAGAAGTTTTACGCGAAGGACGTATTTATCCTGAAAGAGCTCAGAACCAAATCATTTTGCTCTAAAACAGAGGTATTGGGAGCTGTTATTTGTGAGCTCATAGGAGCTTTCTACATTTAAAGGATGGCAGATCCTGGGATGGTCTAGCATTTTATTCTGTATCTATCTACGTATACACACACATATACATGCACATATTATATATATATACATATAAACAGACCATCCCATTCCACCCAGGGAGGAGGACAACCTATATCAAATTTTACAGTGTTACACTGGTATCATAAATCGAGCAAATACAACCTTAAAATGTCCAGGCAAGTCAGGAGAGGTAGTCTGGTGAATGCTGTGAGGTGAGCCTGGAAGAACGATGAATCTCACAGTTGCAGAAGGTGAGCTTCATTACTCCCCAGGGCAAACTTTGAAAAGGTCTCGTCTGTACCTTTCCAATCCGGACAGCTGAAGTACAAGTCTTAAAATTAAAGTATTCTCTCAAAATATTCTCACTCTGCAGCTATGATTCAAGAATGAATGGAGCGTGAGTTTACCAAAAAGCTAAAATAACTCCTTAACTGGGGAATACAATATCCTTGCAGAATGGGTAAGTCAGTGTCAAGTGTCAAGCCCAGGACTTCATACTAAGCAAAATACAATTTGGATTTTTGGTAGTGCAAGCTCAGTCTTTTACACAAGAAACGTGAGCTAACCTTAAGTAATCAATCCCGATAGGTAAGAGAGATATGCCTAGTTCATCTAAGCAGAAAGCCCCAAGGTTATAAAAATCTCCCTCAATTCCAGCTCATCACTAAACAACATGGTAAGGAACATGTTTTTTGACAGAGCCTCAAGCTGTTACACAAAAATATTTAAAGATGCAGAGTTTTATAGTGAAAAATATCCATACAGTATTTTTCTTCTCTAACTCTGGAGAGCTGCCTATTCTGCAAGACAAGTAGAGGAAAAAATATGGAGAGAGAAAAAAAATAATAATTAAAAAAAAAAAAAGAAGAAAAGAGGTGCAGGGGGCAGGGGGAAGAGATAGTGGGAGAGAAATGCCTTGTAACTCTACCAGGAAGGCAATTACAAGCAAATCACAATTGATTTTCTATGTGCTAACTGGAAATGACTACAGTTTGAGACCAGGGGGTAAGAAAAATGACTCTGCTGCTTGTTACACTGTCTCACCTCTGCTTTTGTTATATTCTATCTTTAACATATAATTTATTAACTAAAATGAAGTAAGCATCAATTCTTCCAAGCATAAAATACAGGCTTGTTCAATTAATGGGTTTCTTAGTTCAAACATATGGTAGAAGTAGTACATTTACTGTAAATATTTAGCAAGCTTGAAGACAGGAGGCATTTTAAGCATAACTATACATAATAAGAGATATAAAGCATCACTATACAGTAACTTCAGTCTGAAGACAGAAACATTTCAGTCTCTTCATAGAAACAACTCATTGCAGTCCTTGTACAACATCTGTTTCTTACGGTACCTCAGATATAGTTTCCAGTACAACAAAAAAAACAAAGTGTAACCACCTTAATCACTAATAAGGCCACTGGCTAGCTGCCATGGCAACAAACACTACGGAAATGAGTGAATGATGAAATCTCTCCTGAATAACTTAAAAAACCCCTTATCCATGACTTCCTAGCTACATGTGGGACACTGCTTCACAGAACAGCAAAAGCAGCAGAATAGTATTTACAGAACAGGAAAAAGAGGAGTTTTACACCATAACCTTACACATTGCACATTTTCCAACCTTCCTCTTAGCTACTACAACCCCTCCCCCCGTTCTTAGTACTGTCACTCTCTTTCAAGCATTTCAGTTTTAAAAAATTATTTAAAACACAGACTATGAAAAGATCAATGACTGGATGCTGAGGCTAGCAAAACTCAGATTAGGATCTGATTTAAGTAAAAAATAAAGTGCAACCAGTGAAAAAAACTACACAGGCTTTAAGCGTTCAAGGCCAGATTCTTTTTTTTTTTTTTTTTTAATTACTGGTTTAAGCCAGAAGTCATGGATCTGATGTAGAAAATATCAAACAAGATTTCATGACTTCTGTAATAAAAGAAATAAAACTAAATCACACATCTCATTTCTACTGAACACAGAGTTGCTTAGCCATAGCCATTTCTGAGTACAACAAAAACTGACCTGAGCCAACCAAGTTCCTCGTTTTACTTCATGCTGACTCTGAAATGTCTTCTTCCAGCTCACTTAAACTGCATGTAGGATATATAAGATCTCATAGAATAAAAGTTCATAAGATTTTCAATTTACCTATGTAAAATTGAACAGTAAATAGGTTTCATCAAATATTGAACTGAATCTCCAATCTTTTCAAGTCTCATCAACTGAAAGCCTAGTTTTCTTCAAAAAAATAAACAGCTCTGGAACACCAATAATGTTTTTAAAGGTTGGTACAACCCAGAGAAGCAGGCAGTGAAATCACTCCAAGCGGACTGTTGCTCAGCTCAGCAGTCAGCCTGAAATGCACAATCTACACGGATGAGTCAAGTCTGGATAATCCCTTCATGCTCTGTCAGGTTGAGAGTATGGGGTTTGTTTTTAAATTGCATACCTTCAAAAAACTCCACTTCTCTTTGCATTTACATTGTAAGATGACATTTTTTAAAGCATGTTTTGATTTGCAGATGCCTAAAAATAGTTAGTGGAGCTCTATCAGGACCTCATAAATAATAACTGCCTTTTTAAAAGGATCACAAATGTCAATGGTAATTCTGAGATCCCCTGAGTGACTACTGCCCTATGGAAGTCTAGTGCAGTAATAAAGGTGTAATAACCATGTTGAGCTAAACCGTAAATGTTGGTTTGTGGAGAGAGGAATTGGTTCAACTGCCATCATTAGGGAAAAAAAAAAAAAAAAAAAGTTTTTCTCAAGACTAACTGGTTTAATTAATAAAAAAGAAAGGGGGGGGGGGGGAAGAGAAAACACAAAAACATTTCCCTAAAATAGCTACAAATGTGCTTTATACAAATTCTCTTTACAATGATAACATGCTCGAATTTTGGTTCATTCACTACAGTACACTCTGTTGAAGTATAATCTCACGCTGGAGCATCACCAGATAGAAAATTTAGTTAATTAAGATTTATCTAACACAATACTGGAAGAAGGGTTACCATGAATTCACTGGCTTACTATATGGGCAAATGCTAAGTGGTAAGGAGACGGTGGAAGAGGAAGTACCCTGACACTTTGAAAACCCAGACATACTTGAATGGTTTATTTTCTTTCCAGATCAAAAGACTGTGCTACTGCTATCTTAAGTATGTTGTTAATTGCATAACCCTAAGAGGTGCAGTTATGAATTATGCCTCTGCTTTGCAAACACAGACCAAGAGGCCAAGACACAGTAAACAAGACATTTCAATACATCTGCTGTTAAAGGAGCGTGGTCTCTCTTCGTCAGGATGGGTTTACTTGACCCAACTTTCAGCAGCACCATCGTATAAGGTCTTTTTTGGCCCTGTCAAAGTTACCAAACCAGAGGCAGGCACGGGAAGTGCCAGACAGGACCAGGACCAGCTGCAGAAGGTGCTGTACAAACACAGCCCAGCAGAGTTTCCTCCCCCGGGGGCATTACAAAATAACGTCACCGCTCCACAAATACAACCGTACATGCCCGGCGTTACTCAGACACGCCTGTAGAATTAGGTCCAAAACACGCAGGTGAATGAGAATTAATTTTTTAAGAGAAATTGAAACTTAAAAGCCACAGCTAGATCTGATAATGGTGCAGCCAATGCTGTTAGAGGTTTCTGCCTATTACAGTTTGGTTAAAGACAACTTAGGCAACCGGTTCTCTCACCCGAAGTGCCGAGAGTATGTCTCCACTGTTCTCACAGAATTATTAAAAAACCCCACCAAAACAAAACAAACCAAACCCAACCAAGCCTCCACTCCCCGCCCCCCACCATAAAAAAAAAAAAAAAAAAAAAAAGTTACAAGCTGGGGAAGGGCAGGGTAGGTAGGGTACCTGAAATAACTTTTAAAATCCTTCTCGGACGCCCGGTACTCGCGGGTACGTGCGTGCCCCGGGACAGCTGCGGCTCCGGGACAAACAGCCGCGGGACCAGCCCCCGGGGCCAGCCCGGCGCTGCGGGGAGGCACGGCCGCTCCCGCCGCGGTCGGCGACGGCCAGGTCGAGGAAAACTTTCCGGAGGGTCGGGGCCCGCCGAGGGGCCGGCCGCGGGGCCTGGCCGAGGCGCGGGGCGGCCGGCGCCGGCCCCCCGGGGTGACGGGGCGGCCGAACGGGGCTGTCTCCTACCTCCCGGGGAAGCAGCGAGCGGCGGCGGCGGCTCCTCCCCGCCGCGCCTCGGCCTCCGCCGCCCGGCCGAGCTCCGCCGGGCGACCTCGGGGAGGCGCCGGGGGCAGGGCCGGCACCGCGGCCCCGTGTTGACACACGCGCCGGCTCGGCCCCGGCAATGGGCGGCGCCGGGGCGGGAGCGGGGAGCGGGGCAGCCGCCGCCGGCCGCGGCACTCCCCTCGCCGCCATGCCGGGGGCAGCCGCGCAACCCCGCCCCGCCCGGGTCTCCCGTGGCCCCGCAGCCACCCACCTGCAGCCTGCCGGCATCCGCACGCCGTGAGGAGGCCGGCCCGCCCCGCCGCTGCGGGCGGGAGGAGCGGCAGCAAGGTCGCCTTCACCTCCCCCGCCGCCGCCCGCCTCATGCCCGCGGCGCTGCGAGCGGCGCTCCGCGGGGGCCTGCCCGCACCGCACCGCCGGCCGCCCCCGCCGCGCCGGGCCGGGCCGCGCCGCGCCGGGCAGCACCTGCTGCTGCCGGGGCGCGACAAAACCGCCCGGGAACCGCCCGCCCCGGCGCTCGGCACCGCGCGGTGAGGGCCCGGCCTTCGCAGCGGCCTTCGGGGGTTGGCGGCTGAGGGACGCGGGTCACCCGCCGTGCCGTGGATTCCTGCCGCGGGGGTGGGGGGGGGAAGCCGCCGGAGTAACACCCTCCCGAAATACCGAACGTAACCGGCTGGGGCTGGGAGGCACCGCGCTGAGGCGGTTTGGGCAGCGGGTCCTGCCGGCCTGGGAAAGGTCGTGCTGCCATCTGAGGAAATGTCCGGGTGCTGATGGACGTTCACTGCTCCAGCCTGCCCGCGCCTTACTGCCCGTGGCTTCGCAGGTGGAGAAAGGGAGGTGGGAGAGCTTTCTGCCAAGGACAACCAACTCGGTCTGTGGCGGAGTTGGTAGAAGCCTTAATTTCCGTCCCGTGTTCTAATTATGAGATGTTTCCTCCCACCCCGCAGTTACTTTTATGCAGATTAAATAATCTACCTCTCACCTTCCCACCCAGCCTTCTGTGCTCCTGCCGAGGCGGCTGAGCGCCGGGAGGCTGCTTAGGAGATATGAATGAAACTCCGGCGTTGTGATTACGGCTGGCGAGCTGACTGGGCGTATCACATGCAGGGTAGAACATTCAGCTACTGCTACTCACAGACTGGAAGTCTCTCTCTATATATAGTTGTTATTTGCTCCTATTCTACTATCGAAGCTTACTAGAAATTCTTCTGGTATCCAGCAGAAATGGGCTATATTTTTTTTTTTTTATTTTCCATCTAATCAACGCAAATCCTACACAGAAGTATGAGCCCGAAGGGCCACTTTGTAGGGTTTATTTTTCCAATAAAACATGATAGATTTGCCTGGACAAAAGATTGTAGTGGAACAGGACTATGTTTCTTTCCTGTATACGTTTCAATAAACCCTCCTGCTTAGAGCTGATACTGGCTGTAAGAGCAATGGCATGATTTTGTCCAACTAATTCAGTACAAGGTCTGTTGAATTTCTTGGTGTATCTCATCCCCATCCTTAGGCACGAGTTTGAAGGGTTCAGCTAATGGTGCAAGAGGCTGGCTCTCTCCTCTTGGTAGTTACTTAGCTGTGCAGAAGGAGTTTGAGACCTTTCCAAAAAAAAAAAAAAGCTTGTTCTCTCAGTCCTAGACATGATGATGCTGTTTCAGAGTCATAGTGGTGTCCAAATGCAACTATGAATATTAATATAATGGAGGAAATCGGTGAAAACAAGACTCGAGTTAGACACTTGCAGTGCTACTTTGCTGCTTATCATGGAAGCCTTTGCTGGTGATTGAGGAACATATGAGTCAGTTAAAAGCACTGCAGTGCTGGAGAAAATTATTCTCGATTATCAGAATAAGAGAGAACAGAATAATATGGAGTGGAATTGATTTTGAAACTACAAGTCACGAGAGAGTTTATTAACTTTTTTTTTCCTTAGTATACTCTAGTTCCTGCTGAGTTTGTCTGAAATACCTGTTTGACCTCATCTCTTTAGAAGAGATTGCGATTCTGTAAACCTACTGTACCTTTGTAATTGATTAAAATGTGCTAGTTATAAGCATGAGTTAACTCTGCTCAAATGTGAGGTTTACTCAAAATGAAGTGAGCTGCTTGATGTCACTGCATTGCTCATTGGTAAAAACTCATTTCTTCTCTGTTGCCTCAGGAAACAAGTTGCTTCCCGATTAAAACAGATGTTTGGGAGTCAGAATCCAGGATTTTTCTGTTCCATGACCACAAACCTCAAATACAGCAGTAGTGCCTTGGAAGGAGAGGGTTGTAAGTTTTAAAAGACTTTCACTGTGTAGGACAGTCACAGGGGCTAGGGATTCATACGCCTCCAGAACTTCCCACATCTCTCTTCTGGATTTAGTTCCCCATTGTATGTCCACGGTCTATCCCATATCATTGTTCCTCAGGTTTTGCCGAAACTCAGGATTTCCGTGGCTTCTCTCGGACTTTCACACATTGCAAAACACTTTCCTGGTCAGCAATTGTAGCAAAAAGTTGTCGTCAATAAATGAGAACACACTCATGGGATTAATCAGTACTTAAAAGCAAGAGAGGGAAAATGTTCCTATTCTGGAACAAGAACCTCTTCATTTCCAGAATCTCTATTTGCATAAATACAATGTAACAATACAGAATAGCAAAAGTTTATACACAATACTTTTTCTATAAAATTGGCTTCCTATACGTGTTAACTTGAATTTCCTTTACTTTTTATGAATCTCTGTCAAGTCAGACTTGCTTTAGCAGCTTTACATCAGTTACCTCTTTTTTTTTTTTTTAATTAAAAACCTCACACATTCATATTTTCAAGATTTCTTTACCTTTTCAATTATGTTGTTCATTTAATCTGCTATTTCTACTCTCCCCTTACGAGCTACAACTGTTTTCCATGACTTGAATATTTTCTGCCTGTGACATAGAGAATGTCTCTTTTATTCCTACAGTTGTCCAATGATCTGGCCAGCTCCTGTAATTGAACCTACTCCTCATCCTCTTCACCTGGAAAACCTGCATTTTGTTCTTCCATCCACAACAATCCGCTTTTCAAGTAACCTCTGCCCAAAACTCTCTTGATCCATCTTGTTCTTGAAATGATCATATATGCCAGAGCAAATAATTGATTTCAGTAGAATATCATCACTATTAGTGCCTGTTGCTTTTGTGTTTTTAAATAGCTGGTACTTTACTTAAAGATCCTAAACATTAACTCTACTTCTTGCTGGCTTTCTGCTTCAGTTGTCTGAGTACCTTTTGCAGATTGACCCTCATCCTTTTCTTCCACTTAGCCACAGTTATGGTCCCTGGTTCCAAACTGACATCCTCAAAATATCTAGATGATTTGTCAGCTCTTCATTTAGCTTTCACCTGGCATTATTTTCCCTTCCCAGTCACCATATTTTGTCAGGTTACTTTTCCATCTCAGAATCTTGTGCTGCTTCTACCATCATTTGCGTAGAAAAGCCTACAGGCTTTATATGACAAAGCTGCTACGACAGTGTAAATTTTGTTAATTTATGTTACCACAGCAACTGAGTCATGTGAAAATGTAATGTTACATTGTTTGGTATTCTGATAAAAAACTAGAGAGATGTAGTCTGTGTAGAGCTACTATGGAGCTGGGGCTTAACTAGGTAGATAACTATGCCTACAGATTAGGTATCAATGGCAGGTGTCAAAATAGGTTTACCAGGTAGGATCCTCTAGGAATTTAAATCCAGTTCTGTTCAGTTCTGGGACAAATGGCAGGCATGTTGGAGGAGAGGATTAGGATCTTGACAAATACAAAAACGGACTAGAAAACATAAGGCCCAGGTTGGGGGGACAAAATTGAGCTGCTGAGCCTAGACAGGTATAAAAAATTGCACAAATCCAGGAAAAGGAGTAACTGTTGAAAAAGTGATCTTCCAGAAAGGAATCTGAAATCTACTGTAAGTCACAAGGCAAACATGAGTCAGCAATGTGTTTTCATGGTAGAAATAGTAAATGTCCCAGGAAGATGTGTGTGTGGGAAGCAACATGTGGTCTCTATGCCGTATAGGTAGGACATCAGGAGCCAGGGCAGGTGGCAAAAAGAATGAACAGAGGTCTGGGAAGACTAAAGGAGCTGGAGTTGTTTGGGCTAAAGAAAAGAAAGCAGAAGAAAGACATGCTAAGAGTCTTCATATACTTAAAAGGCCATTGCAAAGAGAAGGGGAATAATCTATTCTTGATAGGTAGGGTAAGATGTAATGGACTTAAATTGCATCAAGGAGGAAAAGCTTTTTTAATGGTAGCATTAGTGTGGCACAGCTTTATATTACAGAGGGTGTAATAGTGTCTCCATTGCTGGATGTCTTTAAGTACGTACTGGACAAAGAGCAAGTACTATTGATCTGGCATTGGAACTGGAGGATGGACTAGGTGGCTAATCAAGGTCCATTCCGGACCTATTTTTCTGTGATTATATATAATCTGAGGCTTCTCATTAATCACCATTCCTTTATCCAGTCCCATTGTACATTCTGTTTTCTTTTCAAGTAGGATCCCTAGTCATTCTTGTATTCTTTGGCAGACAAAAAATGTTTTGTTCCATTTTCATATGAGTGTAGTTGAGGACCAAAGCTTTTCTCGTTTTGCTGGCAGCTTGCAATGGACACAGGCTGGCGAGTTGTACTGCACTGAGCTGCTGAGATAACTATGATAATTTCATGTGAGTCAAACATGCAATAAAAATTATTTAGATGACTGTTGTTGGTCTATTCAAACACATTCTGCATAAACCCTACATAATGTTAACATAAATTTGAGATTCTTTAGACATATACTAGATAAAATTACTCAGTTCATAAAATGTTACTGCATTCCAGACCTACCTAATGCACACAATCCTAAATTCTCCGATCTTCACTGCGAGGAACCCATAGAAGTTTTTACTGCGAACTGCACTATGTTAATTATTTTCCAGACGTGACTTGGTTTTGCAAAGTCTTGTATATTTTCAAAAAATACAGTTTAACATTCAATTCTACATTTCAATTTAAAATAAATAGCTTATACCAAGAACAACTGGCATTTGTTTACTTGGCAGATCTGATCAACAGCATTCATGATAGGTTTTCTGTTTTTCCAACCATGTTATCTATTCTAATTAGTTATTATTTATTTCTACAAACTTTTGCTATTATAGCTTTGAATCAGCGTGTCTGTGAGAGCAGATCCTTGCACCTTTTGGGCACTCTAGAATAAAGAAACTATTGCAATAATTGCCAATGCTGAATACATTATTTGTTGAGCTTCTGAAGACAATGTCCATTAGGAGTTTAAACCTACCTTTTTTCCCCTTAAGGACAACTTTGGCAGATTCTATAGTCATTTTATTCTTTCAGAGAATTAGGATTTTCTTCCTGTACTGATTCCTTGTTAAAGATTAATAGTGTGCTTTTCTACACAGAACATGCATCGCCCATGTACCTGTGCTGATCAACATATTCATAGGTGATGTGTAAGAAGGGGCAGGGAATAAAGCGGCAAAATTTCATTATAATATTGGGTTTCTCAGGGTCATAAAAACAAAAATCCACAATAAAGAGCCATCAAATTCATGTGAGGCAAAGGACATTGAAGTTGTAATGAATATGTCAGTGTTCAACCATGGCTGAAAGAAATATATATTAAGAAAATAGGAAACAGAAAGCATCATTATGCCACTGTTTATGGTGCTCCAGTTTTTTGAATGCTGCAAACAGCTCTTGCCTTCATATCTCAAAAGAGACACAGTAAAACTAGAAATGAATAGTATGGATAATGAGGGATATGGGACAGCTTCTCCATGAGGTGTGGCTGAATAGACAGACTTTTCAGCCTGAAAAGGACACAGCCAAGAGAAGGTATGAGAGAGATCTGTAAACCACAGATGGCACAAAACCCGTGAATAGAGTACCTGTCTTTCTTAATATAGGAGCTAGGGAGCATCAGAAAAAATTGTCAGATGTCAGGGAGACAAAAGGAAAAATTCCCTGAAACTACCGGTGTTTTCAGAAAGTGGATGCATTCATGGAATAAAAGTCCATCTAGAGCCTTTAAAAACTAAAGTGCAGGGATCTCTGTTTCAGCAAGTCCCTAAGACAGTCCCAAGCCCCAGGTTCAAGCGCTGCTGGAGCCTTTATACATTTGTTTAGTTCCTGCATTTGGCAGAGAACGTCTTCAGCTGGCTGCTGTCAGAGAGAGGTCCTGGGCTGGACCATGACACGTGTCCCAGTGTGTGTTCTTACTTTGTTGTTTATTAGCCTGCTCACTGAGAAAGCTCTGAAACCCTTTGACTTGTCTGGAGCTGTGCTTCTGCAACAAAAGCTCTGAAACCCTTTGACTTGTCTGGGGCTGTGCTTCTGCAACCTTGCAGCACTGCAGGAGACACTTAGCCTGGGAAGTGATCGAAAGAATAAGCAAGAGGCAGAATTCTGCCTTTGATAAGTCAGAGGGTTTTGGTTTTTGTTTGTTTGGTTGGTTGGTTTGTTGGTTTTTTTTAGTAAAAAAAAAAAAGATTCCTTCCCACATCTGTGGATACAGACAAGCGTGGACAGTTGCCTGACTCCATTAGCACCTTTTCCTTCATCATGAAAAGGCCAAGCAAAATCCTAAAGCACTTTAAGGCCACAAAATGGGTCAATAATGCTGGGGGTGGGGGAAGTAGTGAAGAAATTCCCTTGCTGTGCCTGCCAGAGTGAATCAAGCGGATGCAAACCTACTTTCTGCAGCTGGGAGACATCAATTGGGGGATCCCTGAAGTGGGTCGGGGCGGAGGTCATGCTCGCTGTTCTCAAAATTTCCAAAGCATCAGCAAGAAGGAGAATTATCCACTGTCAACATATCCAGATGTATGATTGAAAACTAGCTTGGGAATCTTCTTCCCAGCAGAGCACAGGAAAGCAAGAATTTGATATTTGAAAAAGCCTGAGTGACAGGAATATTAAACAAGCTTTCACTTAACAGGATGCATACATGCTGGCTTCTGGAGACCAGGAAGGATAGAATTTACTTCAAGGAGCAGCTTATTGGAGAACTGTGAGACACTATAGCTAGAGGAAGAAGGACAGTGCTGAGGATTCTTCACACCCTCTTCATCCCCTTTAGGCTGGGAAGAGCCCGGGGAGAAGGTGATGGAGAAATCCAATGGTAGCATAACAAAAAAAAATTTGTCACTGTTTTAGGAAGGTCTGTATTACCCCATTTATTTATCTATTGCTACTGTCATGTTGTGGTTTAATGAATAAGGGATTGAAGGGTATGGAAGTATAAAATGCCTTCATCCCATTTTTTTACTATTGGGTGTTTGTATTTTGAAGCAATGACAATTCGAACAAAAGTAGTTGCTATAGAATTTCAAATTTTGCGTCAAATACCTTAAAACATTGAGCACTTTAGGATGCCCAAATTTTACAGAATTTTCATTAAGTAAAATAATTTGTGTTTCCATCCTTAGTTGGGTTTTTTGATTCCTTGATTAGGAAGAAATCTTCATTCTGAAATTTCCTTTGGTTTATCTGAAAATATTTTAAATGCCAAAAATTAAAATGAAAATTGATAATTTTCAGATAACCAAATGTTGGCCCTAGCTCTTTTATTTTCTTCGCAGTTGGCAAAAATTGGCAGAGCACTTCAGAGGAACAAGCTCTTTTCTGTCTTTCTGCAGCCAGTATGGCTCTTAGTCATATTGCAGTGTTTCACCTGACAGTATTTTTTTATTGTGAGCTTTATAGGTCAGTGCCATGGGTAGTCGGTGCTTTTGTAAGGTGAAGTGACACCATTTTGTTTCCTTCATTTTGGTAAAGTCTGATCTTACTGACACAAAAAAAGAATCAAGGCTTGAGCTCTTTTTCCTCTGTGTGTGTGTGTATGTTATTTCATATATAGTCCTGCTTCATCATGTCTTGAAAGTGAATGCAACACAACACTTACTACAAATGAACAAAATGGCTTTCAGTTGCAGTGAAGATTCATTTTTTTTCAGGAACTGTGCAATTTGGCTAAAAGCTGCTAACTACACACTACCATTTTCTTAGTGGTTTTGCATGTCATTAATGAGATAGCAGTAATATCTTCTCTTGTGATGGTTGCTGGTTTTATACCTCATCTTCCAGGAGATAAGAATCTCTACTTTCTTTATTCCTTCCATTTATATAGTTTTCCTGCATCCTTTTTTTTTAACAAAGCCCTGAAAGCAAACAAGCATTACATTGTCTCAGTATTTATTTATTCATTGTGTTTGAGATAGCACTACTATCATAGCTGGGACTGAGCATCTGTGTTCTCAGATTTTGGTTCACTTTTCCAATTTTTGAACCAACAGAACAGTTTCCAGTGTCAGTATTTTAGTTGGGAGGCCATAATGAGTTTATACACTCACCTTTTTATCTTCTCCAGTCTTTGAGTCTCTTGGGGCATGTCTCCCTTTGTACATCCCCTTGTATGTCCTTATAAGCACAATCATAGAGATAATAGAAAATAGTATGAGAAGAGACATTATTATACTCTACAGCAGGATCATCTCTTCTTAAATTTGTCCTGAATGTGTTTGTCCTACTTATTCCTGAGAATGCCTGGCGATAGAGACACCATATGCTCTGTAGGCAAAATACTCTAGCACTGACCGGTCTGTACTGTTTGAATAATTTCCCTGGGAAATGTCTTTCAAATAGTCATGGTGGACTTAATTCTCTAAGAATAGATGTCTACAGGTACCCAGGTGTACAGATGTGTACAGGCCTACAAATACTATAGGTTTCTAAGTTTCTGCTAGAAGTGGGGATCTGGATCTTTATTCAACTGTCTACAGACAGCTGTTTAGAACCATCTGAGACGGAAAGAGCACCCCTAATGTCTCACCTATATTGAAAGCCATTTCACTCTGCCTCATTCATAGGACAGGTATGGAGTGCAATTTGTTCCTTTCCTCTTCGTTGTATCCTTTACCCTTATTTATCATGTTGCCTCTCATCTTCTATAGGCTAAACAAGTCCACTATTTCTTTAAACACTGTTTATTCTCAAATCATCCTTTTTGTTCCTCTTTAGACTCCTTCCAGCTGGTTCATGTAGTTCTCATAATAAGGAACTTGAAACTAAACGCGTGGTGGAAGAGAGACTGCATGGCATTAAATGTACACTGTGTGAACCCCAACTTATCTTTTAGGACAGTGGGAAGGGAACTTAATCAGAGGAAAATCTCTCTTCCATTACATCAACACTGAAGCCAAAGCAGTACATGCAGCTGTGTAGTGCTGGCTTCAGGCTATACTTACTGTAAGGCTGAGTTCTGGATACCAGTGAGCCACAAAGGCTGGTAGGAGAGTATCAAAATCAGCAAACATCACATCAGCAGAAGTGTGCTGGCTGTTTCTTGATGATTTATGTCTATAATGCTTCTAAAAAGATGCTTGCAAAAATAAGATGCCAGAAGTGCTCTTAAGAAACTTTATTATCTTGATCACTAGTTTAAGAAGCTATTGCCTTCATTCTTGAAGTTGTGGAGTAAATTTTTAAGTTCACATGTGGAGGAGGAATACCGAGAGGATTTTTTGCATATATCTAAAAAGCAAGTTGGTCTAAAAATATGCTCCATTGTAGCTCAGTGTTCAGAAATATTACTCTTTTCAGTTCTATTTTTATAAACAGCTTAAATGATTTATAATAGTTCCTTTAAAAAATTCCTTATTACTATAGTACATCTTATGATGGAGGATAATTGTTTCTGAATCTTCTAATTGTTCGTATGTCAATCAATCTATAAGAAACTCAGAACAGTTTTGTGACAAAAATGGAACAAACTTCAAGTGGAGAGAGTTGTCTGAGGTCAAAGGAAATAGAAAGAAAATACACATGGCCAGACTGATATTAGGACTGTGGGAGAATGCATGAGTATCTGCAAAGAGCATTTGTGGTAAATCCATACCACTTTGATCATACCTTGATTTTAATAGCATTAGGATACTAATAATGACCATGATGCACATATAACCTGGGATTCTGAATTTCACATGAATATCATTGGTTTAGAGAAATAATCACAGTTTGAAGGATAGAAACCAAGATAGAAGATAGAAAAGTTACTTCAAATGCTGTTGCCACTGTTCATTCATCTAGAAACATCTTATTTAGCTCCTGCTGCTTTGATGTTCTGTGTTCAAAATCATCTGGGAGGAAAGATAGGACATTCTTTTCTCTGTGGAGACAGAAATTAGTTATAGTTTCAAATCTGAACTGTTCTTGCACCTCCAGATCCTCAGGGCAGAGTCCACTGGAGTCTTGGAATGCACTTTGTGATCAGTTGTTATGATGTAGAGTCAAGGTCCTGGGTGAGTCCCAGCTATGGCATGTGACCTGACACATGGACTGAAAGCTTTTATGTTAAAAATCTTGAAAGCATTGGTTGTGTTTGTGATTCTGAAGTTGAAGATCAGTCAACATCTTGATTCAGTACTTTCTGCTTTATAATATTGTCTAATAATATGTAAGATTTTCCACTCACCATATATTGCAAAGTGCTTTGAATTAATAAATAAATCTCTCCTGCAGTATTCTCTTACTGTTATTACTGCTACTTGATATAGTTTTCAAATTAAGTTATTGGCAAATCAGAATCAGTTTATTGTGATGTGCTAACTGCTTCTAAGTTTCTCCATGGCCTTTCGGTCATGAGTTTTGTCTTTATAAAGCTTTATGTTGTTCAGGACTTGCTGCCATAAAGGACAATGTACTTCTTCCAGTTATTCAATTATTATTTATTGTTTGTATTATTGTTACACCTAAAGGCTTAGTGGTAGATCAAGGACTTGTTCTAGATGTTGTACTAACACAGAATGAAAAGAGGATCTCTTTCCCCTCCATAGCACCTAACTTAGAACAGGAGAGACAGATGGATGGCACAATTGGAGGCATGTGATCTGAACAACCATTGGCTTTGGAGATATGATATATTTAAAGATTTGTGTGTAGGCAGTTCCATTTTTTTCATTTAAAAGTGATTTTTCAACTGAAACTGTATGGTGAAAAAAAACAAAATCATCAAAACTGAATTGAAATATCTTTTTAAACCCAAGTCTTTTTTTTTTTTTTTTTTTTTTTAAAAATTGACACAAACACTTCAGATCCTGATTTGGGGTGGCGTATTTTTTTCAGTTCTTGAAAGTTTTCCCCAGGTAGGAAAATAATTTCGCATCTGCCTCTTCCCCAGAGGACAGTGGGATGAGGGAAGGCTCTTTGGGTCTTAGGCACAGACTGCACTAACACAAGGATGCGTACAGTAAATGAAGCAATTTTATAGTCAATCTCCCTGATTTTGACTTCTTCCAAGTAATACTCAGTATCAATTACTAAGAATGCCACTAGTGCTTTTCAAAATGTGGAGTTAACCATGTTGCAGGTGACCTGTGTCAAAGGACAACTTCTCTCTAGAAGCACTGTGAGAAGCAATGTTATGAACAAACTGAAACCATGTCTCACTGCTTATTAGCATTTGAGAGGCAGGATGTGAAAAAGGCCCAGGCACTGCTTCTCTTTTTCTCTTGTCAAATGTCAGGTTAGTTTTAGTTACTACTACTGCTTTTACTTGGTGTTTGTTCTATCTGTAGTTCGTCTGAATTTGCTTGAGCATTGCAGACTATTGAACTTAAGGCAGAGTGACACTGAGTAGGGTTGATTCTGTGTTAGCAGAAGATTTGTTATTGTTTCAACACGCTGTTGTGAGGTGAAATCTCACCATCTTTTTAAAAGTGACAGTGTGAAAAGATTAACACATTAGAGAGGCATAATGATTTTCAATTTGATGTTTTAATATGTCCTGCTGCAAAGTTTGCTGGTGTGATTGCTGTGTGTGCTATTTGCCCAAATAACTTATGCAAAAGATCTTCTTAAAGTGTGGCATCTTAGGCAGAGGTGAAAAGACAGCTCAGAAATGCTTTCCTAACCCAGATATACTTGCTCCATACTAGACCTACCCTAAAAAGGGATGACTAGTCTTTTAAATGTCTTGAAGTCCCCAAAAGTATTCCTGTGTTTCACTGTCTATACAACACATTAACTAAATATGTTGTGATTGCCATCCTGGTTCAGGTAAAAATAATACTGCAATTATTTATTATAATCCAAAATTAATTTAGTGCACATCTAGAGGAATGTGTACATACTGCTGGATGGAAAGCTGCTTCTCTGTCAGCAGCAGCATGTGGGTTTTCAGTAAATGAGGACATTTGGTGATGTTTCAGCTTTCACAGATGAAAGGTAAGAAAGATTTACGTTTATACATAAACATGCACAGCATGGGGGAGGCTTGTCTGCCTCACTGCTTGCGGCAACTGTTCAAACGAAAATGAACACTTGTTAAGAGTACTATTCTGGGAAGTGCTAAGAGTCCATGCTGCTCACTGTGCCAACGGCCCCAAGAGCAATACACCTTAAATGTATGCCACAACACAGTCTGGCTAACAAGCGTATCCTCAGCTTCAAAGGGTTATGGAGTTCAGTGAATTGTTTATGGATCATACACGAAAGAGCTCAACAGCTAGTGGTGGAGGTTCCACCGTATGCCAGAAACATCCATATGTGTCCTAGGGAGAGATACAGGTTGGTAATGAAACAACATTAGCACAATTACTAATCCAGCAGGAGGTAGGGAGGTGTGAAGAATCTGGGCCATGTATCCGCCTTGGTACCAGAGCACTTGTGTTTCTGCTTTTAATGAAATCCTGGCCGATTTGGGACTGGCATCTATTGCAAAATCCGCAATTGATTTGTCTTATTGGTGGCAAATCTGTCTTGGTGTTTGCTGAGGAGATGGGTGCAGAGCCACTTTCTTCCTGGGACAGATGGGAGAAATAGTGAGCTCTCTGGTGTCCCAGATCCACATGATGCTGTAAGGTACTCCTTGTTCAGGATGGCAGGAATTGCTTGATGGCAATATTAAACAGCCTTGGGTTTAGCTCATGTCCATTTGTGGGTTTTGCCCCTGCTAACAGTCCCGTGGAGTGGTGTGTTCAGGGTTCTGGTACCTAGGTGTTCTGCATGAGGTTTATGTTCACTTTGTGTCCTTGGGTAGTTTCTCTCCACTGGGATTTTGGTTGGCAAAGAACAAAACTGTGCCAGTTTGTTGAGCAGAGGAATGGTTTCCTAACATGGAAAAAACAAATCTCCAGTGTGGTGGGTTGACCCTGGCTGGGTGCCAGATGCCCACTAAACCTGCTCTATCACTCCCTTCCTCAGCTGGACAGGCGAGAGAAGATATAGTGAAAGGCTCATGGGTCAAGGTAAGGACAGGGAGAGATCACTCTGTATTTACTGCCACAGGCAAAACAGACTCAACTTGGGGAAAATTAATTTTATTTATTGCCAACTGTCACAGGCAAAACAGACTTGATGGGGAAAATTAATTTTTTACCAGTCAAATCAGAGTAGGATAATGAGAAATAAAAACTAAATTTTAAACCACCTTCCCCCACCTCTCCCTTTTCCCAGGCTTAACTTCACTCCCTATCTCTCTACCTGCTTCCCGTCATTGGTGCATGAGAATGGGGAATGGGGGTTGTGGTCAGTTCATCACACCTTGTCTCTGCCGCTCCTTCCTCCTCAGGGGGAGGACTCCTCACACTCTTACCCTACTCCAGCGTGGGGTCCCTCCTACAGGAGACAGTTGCCCACAAACTTCTCCAACGTCAGTCCTTCCTATGGGCTGCAGTTCTTTACAAACTGCTCCAGCGTGGGCTTCTCTCTCCACAGGTCTTGCCAGGAGCCTACCCCAGTATGGGCTTCCCATGGGGTCACAGCCTCCTTTGGGCATCTGCCTGCTCTGGCATGGGGTCCTCCACGGGCTGCAGGTGGGTACCTGCTCCACCATGGACCTCCCTGGGTGCAGGGGCACAGCCTGCTTCACCACTGACTTCACCACGGGCTGCAGGGGAATCTCTGCTCTGGCACCTGGAGCATGTCCTCCCACTTCTTCACTGACCTTGGTGTCTGCAGAGTTGTTTCTCTCACATATTCTCACTCCTCTCTCTGGCTGCTGTTGTTCAGGGTTTTTTTTTCCCCTTGTCTTAAATACATTATCCCAGAGGTACTCTCACCATCACTGCTGGGCTGGGCCTTGGCCAGCGGTGGGTCTGTCCTGGAGCCGGCTGGCCTTGGCTCTGTCGGACATGGGGGAAGCCTCTGGTGTCCTCTCACAGAAGCCACCCCTGTAGCTCCCCACTACCAAAATCTTGCCACACAAACCAAATACACCCAGACTGCTTCTTAGAGCTACAACCTGTTAGAGGCAAGAACTGGATGTTCCTTGGACAATCTAATGTCATATTAAGGGTAAACAAGGGAGTACGGAAAAGAAATCACGAGGCCACCATCTTTGCCTTCTCTAGATCTTACTCAAAAGAGAATCACTTGTTCTCACATTCGTTGCTTTTTAGTAGGTAGCAGTGAGACTTTAACAAAAAGAGACAGTTGACTCACATCAGGCCATAAATTTAATCTTACTTCTTTCTGCAAGATGCATTGCTAATCAAAGATTAGAACCTTGCAGCTTGGACTTGGCTTAGCTGTCTTGATAACAGTTTATAAGCATCTTGCCAAAATACTAGCATAATATGTACCAGGACTGGCTCTAGGCATATCGCAACATGAACCAGGCCTCTTTGTATGCTTCTCCAAATGTGATGGTGAAGGCTACAGTTGCAGGAGGATGATACTCCAGTAATGGGTTGCATAAGGTTAAGTTTGTATCCAGTTATCTGAACAGAGCTTCCAGCAAGCCTGAATGAAACTTGTTGTTCTTGCCTCATTTTCAGTTAAGACATTTTCAGGATCATCTGCTA
The DNA here is from genome assembly GCF_018691265.1 of Tyto alba. Taxonomy (NCBI): domain Eukaryota; kingdom Metazoa; phylum Chordata; class Aves; order Strigiformes; family Tytonidae; genus Tyto; species Tyto alba. Next base: position 18,567,916 of record NW_024881282.1, on the reverse strand, counting down.
GAATTACTGAGTGTATATTTGCATCACGCTTAATCAGTATGATTAATCTGCCATTTTTACACAGGCAATAATCTTCTATATTAGGAAAATGCCAGGTCCTTGCCTTAGATGTCACGACTCTCCCTGTATCAGTCTTTATTTTGATGATTAATTAAATTTGATTGAAATTATTTCATACCCCAGCATTAACCCATTTTAAATTTGAAAGTACATGAATGTATCCTTCTTTAATGTGATTTATTGTTTGGCTGGGTGAGAGTTAGGTGTCTGGAAGAAGGCTAAGGTTTAAAACAACAAGCGAAAACGCAGCCTCTTGGTCAACTGCTTCTCACCTATATAGGGCAGAAACTTGTAAAATACCCAGTTTAGCACTCTCTAACTGTATTAAGACTATGACTTCACTCCAGCTAATAGTAGTGTGTCTGATCAGGTTTAAAACTCGATTGCTTAAGTATCACTGGCAGTTTCAATGTGCCAGCGTGATACCCAGCATGAGCTGTGAAACCTGGCGGCGTGACTTTGGGGAAGCTCTAGTGACTCAGAGGGTTTCCCAGCTGCTCTGTTGCATGCCACCAACACTCGGTGTCAGTCTGACGGCTCATGTGTCTCTCAGCCCACTCCTGGATACCTACATTATCTACTAGGGCTCTGAGGAGTCTAAGAGGTAATTGTTTTTCAGGATTACGTGTAATTCTGGTGTATTTTAGTCTCTACTTTTCCAGATACCCTAAAATCTCTGATAGCACTATGACTATTAGTATTATGAGAAATGCATTTTTAAAAGTAAAAATTAAAAAAAAAAAAAATTACACTAAAGCAGAAGATGTGAGAAAGTCATTGCTTTGTTTCAGGTCAAATACATAGAAATATGTGAAGTTAATTATCGTTCAGCTGCAAAGCTCTTGGGTTCCTCACTGGATCCAGTTCTTTGATGAGTCTCACCCTCAAATTTGCTTGTCTTGAAATGGATTCTGATTTGGGTTCAAACTTATGTCACCATTTTTCTCCAGAGGCCTTCAAAGAAGATTTCAGTGAAGACCTCAAGTGAACCTCTGTGAAGCTCTCTGTGATCTTTTGGAGTACACTGTGTAACTGTAAAAGTAGCCACTGAAAACTAAATATTATGTGAACATATTATTTCAGTAACCCTTCGGAGACAGAAACATAAACATGTTTATGTTTATAAAAGGGTGAAAAATGTGATTACTGGTGCTTTATAGATAATAGTTATGAAGATACCAAAATGAATCTGGGAACAATAGCGTATTGGTGGTAAATGACTCCTCTCTTTCCTTTCCCTGTGGTCCTCCAGGTCTGTCTTTCTGACTCTGGGATGCCATGATGTGTGCTAGAAAGCTGATAAAAACCTCAAACAATTAGTTCTGTGCTGTTGGCTACTCCACTGATCATTGCACATGAAAGACCATTCTACACTGAGCAGGTACAGTCGCAAAATCTTCACTTTGGAGGTGCCTGGTTCAGCTGAGAAAGTGGCTTCATGGCGCAGCTTCTCACTGTTCGCTTCTGGCCTGACGGCACTCGTACTTCAGTGCTCTGTTGTGGAGGATGCATAGGAAACGGAGACTTTTGGGAGGTTTTTTTTAGTTCCATTATTGTAAACTACAATAACTCCAGCTGGTGCTGGAGTAAAGATATCTTATGTGTGCTCATGTATTTTTAAGAGCACCAGCTAATGCTTGAGGGAGGTTTTATATATATATATATTTATATATATATATAAATATAAAATTAAATACTTTCTGCATATTCATCTGTGAATTCCTTGTTTTATTCATTGAGTAACAATCAAATAAGGTTTGTTTTTAAATGTCTTTTATTTTTTTTCACTGGACCTCAACATCCATGTAGTATTAGGGAAGGTGACATTAATTACCCATACCGTGTGATGTTCTGAACCTGTTACTTATGTTATTTACTGCTTTTGCTTCTCAAGAAGTACAGTAATTTTAAGATAAATTGAAATATTGTTTTATCTTGCCAGATTTTTTGCCCTATTTGATGAATGTGGTTTCACCAGCAAAGATTTTGATAGAGAGTAATTTTCCCCTTCTGCTCAGTGATTTTGTGCCAGGCTTAATGAAATGATGATCTGTTTTTCTGTCCAGAGAAGGTATTCAGTGATGGTGTCAACATTCAAGGGAAAAATGACTCATCACAGAGCTTGTGCACTAGTGGTTATGGGAAGAGCCCTGTTTGCTTCATATGCAACTGCTAATGGGTTTTGCATTAAACTGAAAAAAGTTATCACGGGCTTATTGCAGTAACATGCAAACCAGTCGGCGTCATGTTTCTGTTATTCTGCACCCATACTCACTGCAGAAAACTGTTGCTCTAACCTGTCACACAGTGTTCATCACAGGAGCTCTGGTGGGTGTTGATTTTGGATAAAGTATCCTCAGCTGCTGTCACTTCTGGTGGCATTGCTGTCTGCGAGTGACCACCCCGAGCAGCCGCTGCGCAGCGCTGCGGGTGCCTGGCTCTGTGCGCAGCCCCGGCCGGGAAGCGGGTGCTCCCAAATGCCAGCTCGGGGCGCTCAGAATGTCTGTCCCACCATCACCTTTGTTTGTGCTGAGTTTGTAGCGCACTTCACACAGGTTTTTGGCCTGGGCCAGCTGATGCTGTGTCAGACAAAGCCTGGTTTAGCACAGGCCTGGGACTACTCCCTGCAGGCAGTTTGGATGAGGCCACTCTGTTTTAGTGGATGGAGGGTATCTACATGGATGCAGGCTGTGCTGTGCCAGTTGGTTAGATAAGAGTCCCCAGGCTGTTTTATTTACTTGTGCAGATGTGGTGTAATGGGAAGTCAAATGGACCACACTATCTGTGTTTTCATTATTCCTCTGTCATATGGGTTTAGAAAGTACTACCGAAGTCTTATGAGAAAGAATACATTGAGAAAAGGCTGTGAGATGCTCAGAAAATGTGACTACCAGGAATACTTAAGCACTATTGATTAACTGGAGCACTGTATTTAATGAACCTCTGCCATTTCTTTTCCTCCTTTAATGTCCTTGCATGCTCAGCACAGATGACACTCAAAAATCATGGAGAAGTAAATGCATATCAGCCATCTTCCCCAAAGTAAATGATAGAAAAATAACCATGCCATCAAGGGCATGTATTACTATGTTGTAAACCATGTGAATGTTTTAATTGCTCTTGGGAGTGAGTGAGCCTCTTGTTGCTCCTATCTGTTGTTCCTCTTTGTTTCCCTGTTTGACATAGGGATAAACATTCAAAAGGCCCTATGAAAAAACCAGGCAATGTGCTACCATCCAAAAACCAGCTCTTTCTGCACCCAAGGAGTCCTTTTGGTCTCTCCGGCAGTACTTTTAACACATAGCCTGATTGGAAGAATATGATGTGCTGCTTCGTCCCTGCTAGCCCAAAGGCTCCCCCTGATCATGTAGACACAGACTGAACTGTGATGTGCCATATGCCAGGGCTCTTATGGCTTCATTATTATAACTCATTAGGTCTCAATCAGCTTAAAAACAACATCACTTGATTGTGCCAAGTGACAATATGTTTGCTTCATGACTGTGCTCTGCTCTGTATTGTCTCCCCTCTCAGTAACGTGCCTGGTTCACGGACAATGTCCCCTCAAAGCCTTTTGTGACCCTGGCATGAGTTTCCTGGGCTCCTGCTGCTCCTGGGGTGGTGTGCGATAGAAGATGTCCTCTGCTGGAGGACATCCTGAACTTGTGCCGTAGCCAGGCGTACTCCCTCTCCCTCAAGGTCAAAGCCAGTACCATGATCTGAGGGAGGAGTATTTAAAGCCCTGAATGCACGGGAGCTTGTTTAGTGCCAGAGGAACTCGCACGCACTAGCAGCTAAATAAATACTGAACTAACTGCAGAATCTCAAACATGGAAAGCCCTTCCAAGCTGAGTTTTTAGTTAAGAATTACCATTCCCAAAATATCTACCTAGCCTGTCCCATGGGTCACCCCAGCTATCTACTGTATTAAAGAGACCAGGAATTACTTTCTCTTCCCACTGAAAATATGTGGCAGGTGTCAGCATCCTTTCCAAGGTAGAAGGCCAGGATGAATGTTTCCTTTCCAAATTAAAGGTCAAATGTGCCAGCAGAGAATTGCAGGAGCCAGAGCAAGATGCCACTAATCAGATATCTGAAGCATCTTGGCTCATGGTGAAGCGCGGGCTGGAGGAACAGGGATCTGAAGCTCTTCTCTCTCCTGTCCTGCAGGTTGTCATGGCCCTGAGCTCCAGCTCTCTGCATGCCATGTGAGCTCTGCCTGTTGGCTTCCTTGGTCTCTGTAGCAGGTTGGCTATTCCTCATACTCAGCAGGGACTAGTTGCTAGTAGCCCTTTTACAGTGATTATTTTGAATGGCAGCAATTCAAGGGAGGAGGATAAAGATGGGAAAGATGTTCACAAAATTACCAGATTCAGTTGTTGAAAAGTTGTGACTCAGATTTACACACACACACACACACACACACACACACACCCCTTCCCCAAATTGGTGCTGTTTTCTTTAAAACACCAATTTATTTTCTTCTCTCACCCTCTCTCCCCACTGTCTGGACATATCTCCATACTTTATTCCCCCACAGCAAGAGTTAAAATGGGCCTCATTTGCACTAAGGTTTGTGTTCCTTACTCAACTGCTGGCCCTGGGGTTTGAGTTGAGAATAGGCAGGATCTGGGATAAAAGTGTGGCAGCCAACACCAGGGCCTTCAGCTTCAACCGAGTGTGGAGACCCCACTCCCAGACCTCTAGGCGAGTTCAAAGGGCAGAGGGAAAAATCAAAAACAGGCAGCAAAGTCTATTTTAGGAGGCTCAGAAGAGCAGGGCTGAAGAGAAGGGACTTAAGGAGCAGTTTTGTAGCTCTGTGCAAATCTAAGGAGGCATTAAGGAGCATCAAGGTGTGATATCTCCTCCTTCCTGACTCACTAGTGGGATTGCCTGTGGCAACTACTCACCTTGCTTTTAAAATTGGTCCAGGATTGGTATTTTTATTCCTGAGAGTACTTAAGATGACTAGAAAAATATGGTTTTTCTGATGTCTTTGCTGATAACTGCTGTCAGCCTGTTGCAGACATTTTGACTTGTGTATATCAGGATTAGCCCTGCTGTTAGTTGGTGTCCTGCATGGGCTTGCTCCAAGTCCACTATATATTGCATCCTGCTAGCTAGACCTGAAAGACCATTCAGATAAACTCCAAATGAATTTAGGAATGTGCAATGCCTTGAAAGTGACACTGGTGATTTGGGCCAAAGCTGTCAGAATGTTTCTTTTCTGCTAACTCTACTAGTGAATAAAACCAGTGCTCATCACTCATCTTCTGCAAAACATGCTCCTTAAAGATGTCAAAAATCGGTACATAAAAGAAAAATTTAAAAATTTAGACTATCATTTATTATGTCTTCAGGGTTTTTTTGGCTAAGAGGATTATGAAAAAGAAATGGAATATGGGTGAATCCTAAAAACTGAATAAAAACATTTTTTTCCTCATTATGAAATGTAGCTTTTCCATTAGCTGAACTCCTCTCCTTGTGTGTCAGTTCCAGCAACAGGGCTGAACTCTACTTGCATTTAACACCTCTGAATACTCCTGTGGTCATTACTTACAGTGATACCCAGACTTAATTTGTAGAAACAGTAGGCAAGAGAGGGGAAATTCAGTCTGAACATTTTGTCCTTTAAATTATGGGCACAAAGTTAATAACATAGCTAAAACCTTAATTAATGTTACTTTCAATCCGCTGGCTGAACCAGAACTATTGACATCTCTGGTGTAATCTCCTGAATGCAACCCCACAAAAACCTTCACCCACATACCCAGTTACAGGAACCAGAGCACCTGAACACATCCGTGTTTGTTGTCCTGTTCAATCAACCTTAAATACTAGTAGCATTGCCTCAGCAACAATGCCCTGGGCATGATTCATCATGCTCAGTACCCTGCACTTCATGGTGAATCTAACCTTCCCTTTTCTTTCTTCAAAGCCCTCAAAGGCAAAAAACAATTTGCTGGTAGTAGTTCTGCTTTTTTTTTTATGGATGGAGAAAATATTCTATTAATTTCTAGGGATATACATTTACCTTTCATGTCCTTCTCTTCTTAGCTAAGAAGCTATTGCAAGAGTTTCTTTTTCCCTTGGTGGATTTTTCCACATAATTAGTGAGAAATGGCAGTTGCAGTGTTCACCATGTACTTATGCTGTGGACAAATCGCATTCAAGCACTGTGAAAAATGTAGTGTCATTTCCCACCAAACGCAATGAGCAATATCGTATCACCTACTGAGTGGCAATCTGTAAAGCACTGACTGCTCTGGAGTTGATGCAGAATGGCAATTTAGTGGTTGATGTTCTCTGTTTTCTCAAAAAACCTAGGTAATATAAATTTGTAGTCCACAAGATGATGTATAGGGCTTAATTTTTATTTTACAGAGTTCTTCTAGAGATGTTGTGATAGTTTTGGTCTGTCCAAAACCAAACAACCTCAGGAGTGATGGCCATACAGGGCAAACAGGCGCTAGCTTTAGCCAGACATCTCAGGTACTGGTAGCAGGCTAGCCATGATGCTTGCCCTGTGCTGCCTGTTTGCCCTTCATCCCAGCCTGCTGATTGAATCTGGCAGCTTTTGAGCTGCAGATAAATTCCCATTAATAGTTGAACTGGAATCAGAAACATTGTAATTTCTAAAATTACTGCATCTTGAGAGGACTGAGATAAATGGGCATTTTGAAGGATAAAAAGTCCTCAACACCTTCAGTTAAGCCTTCCAGCAAACCCACTTATGTTTTTGTTGAGATAAAGCGAAGGAACACTCACTGCCATGTTTACAGTCTCCCCAAGCCAATCAGGTAATTAATAAAGGAAGGTCATTAATTACCATATAAAATCCTGGTCCCCCTCTTTAGCAGTGTCCCTTAAACAGAGCAACAATTCATTGCTGCTACACCATGCAACATTTCCTCATTCAGCTGGTATGCAAGGGCATGTGCTGCATGGCAGCAATTAAATAGGATGCAAAGGTGAAAAAAAAATTCTCACTCATTTACTGTTATCTGTCTGACAGCCCTAGTAACAATAATTTAATAAATGATTCAGTATTTTTTACAGGAGGCAGTAAAAAGTCAGTTCTTCACTGTTAAGAGAATGGGACTTGTATCTCAGATGTCCAGTGTGCTGTATAGGTACTATGTGCAACATCCTGAGTATAAAATCTGAGTTCAACTCTTCTGTCCAGATTCTGACTCAGGAAGAGTGAGAAAGCCTGATCCTATCGTCCTTCAAAAACAAGGAAGTGACTTCCATCTAACACAGATAAACCTCTAACATGGATTAGTTAGGTTAACTCCAACCTCTGTTGAAGTCAGTGAAATTGCTAAATATTTACCTATGTATAGCAGAATAGAAATCCAGCAGATGATTCCTGCAGTGTATCTTAGTTGTCAAGTCTGCAAGCTCTCAGCCTGGTCATAGGAGATATTCCTTGCTATGTACTTACAAATCAGTGCAACAGAACTTGCTTTCTGCCCACAGCTTTCATTGTAAATTGACTGTAATATTTAACAGCTTTCAGCCAAATAAATCTCTCATGCCTTCATTGAAGAAGCCACTTAAACAATTACTTGTTAGCTTATATGAAAGAGCACAGGAAACCAACTGCTATTTGTTTTAAACAGAAACTGAACTGGTATCCTTTTAAACAGATGTTTTCTTAGCAGTGTCCAAGCTGTGGATGTCATGGGACATGCCATACTCCTAATTCCTAGATGGGAACCCAGGTGTCATATTGGACACACCAGTCCCTTTTCTTGTGCTGGTTTCCTACACAGCTGAGAATTACAGCTGGAAAAGACAGGGCTGGTGGCTCCTTACAGGTCACCTAGTTGTCCTTTCACCTAAGTGGAAATTAACTGTAACTATGCTGTCCCTGAAACATGTTTCTCCAGTATGTTCTTAAGGATGATGGGGATGGGCAGGGGTCAGCTGTGGCCTCACCTCCTCTAAGACGGTTGTGAGTATCTCCCACAGCTTTCCTGCCAGCTCACCTATGGTTTATCCACTTCCAGGAAGATTTATATCTTACAAGAATTTGGTTTCTCTTCATCCTGTGCTCCTCTCTTTCCCGAGCAGTGCTTCATCTTTCTTTCTGTATATGTGCCTGTAAATGGGAATTACGGAAGTATGGAAGCATACCCATTATGCTAAGGAAAAACAGAAATTTTTTTTCTAATTTGTTGGTATTTTTTTGCTGTTTCTGTTTTTGTTGTCTTTGTTGAAATGTATTTCAAGACTGGAGGTTGGGAAAGAAGGGCAGCACATTTCATCTTGATTTGTCTAATTCATAGCAAACTCCCCAGCTGTACTAATTCAAAGCTGTTCTCATGCCTTTTGGCTGTCTGGATAATACAATTTGGCTGGATGCATCAACTGGCATGTCCCCTATGTTAAGAGGGACATGGGAAGTGATTTAGACTTTTACTCGGGTATAAGCCTGGTCCAGCCATCCGAAGTTTGAAATAAGAAAAGAAGGTGGAACTTAGGGCTAGCTCAATGGATAAATAAAGAATTTTAGCATTTGTAGCTAAAATTTGACACAGTCCACTTGCAGTAGATTTATGAACACATGCGAACCCAGAGAAAATGGTATTATTTATAGGAGAGTGTCACAGGTGGAACAGATTAACTGAGATCATGGCCATATCTTTTTAAAATTCAGTAGCGGATCTACATTTCAAATGGTAGTTTCTTTCTGTTTTCTCTCAGCTTAATTTCAGCACAACTAAATTTCTGTTTTCAGGCTGATTTGCGCAGATGGATTATCTGGCAGAACATAATACAGACTCCTGAAAGAATCAGATTTCTGTAGCTGGTTGCCATAATTCACAGCATGCTTAAGGCAGTAAAATCTTACAGCAGAGGGAAAATAGAGAAGAAAAGATGGAAAGCAGAAGAAATTATACCAAGGTCATTGAAGTCACGGGAAGAAGGTGCATTAATTTCCATAGGTTTTGGGTTGGGCCCATAGGAGACAATTTATTAGAGGTCGCGGGCATTGGGGTGTGTTTGTATCTGCAGTTTATTATGTGTAGTGGGACTACAGCAAGAATTAATTTAGTGGAGTCATCAACCTGTCAAACAACTCCTTGACATGTTGTTCTTGCCCTCCTTATTTTTTGCTGTTTCTCCTCTGCACCCTGATTTTGCAGCATGCAGAGTAAGAAGCAGATGCCTTTCAGGTGAGACTGGGATGGGGTAGTGAAGGCTGATCTGATTAATGCGCTGTGGAAAAGGAGAGTAGGTCAGAGAAGAAGTGACACCAGGGAAAGTTTACCTCAGAGCCCTCAACATGAATGCTGCAGGCACTATCAACTTCTTCTGGTGTTTCCTGAATATGTGAAAAGAGTGGAAAAGATAATTCCTCCAAGCCTTTTGGACCCATGAGTGCTGCTAAGGCCTTGAGAAATAAAACTCCGCAGAGGCCACTCCAGCTTCTTCAGCAAGATAGTAAAAGAAAAGACATAACCGTCCAGCATTCAGGGCATAATTCAACTTGAGATTACAAAGCCTAAATATACAGAACTGAGAACTGTAGTGGTGAGGATCCCATCGTGGGTAATGACATCCCAGCTGACACAGCTCTGGGATGGAGGGAGCTGCACGGTGGCCGGGCACTAGATACCTGCATGCCTGCTTGGGTGCCTGCACATGGTGTCATTTAAGCTGCTAGGCTTCCAGCAGGCCATGGTCCCTCATAAATCATGGGGGTGTCTGCCAGCCACACATGGACATCTTGGGTGTACCATGACATCCCAATCAGCACTAAATCCTAATGTCTGGAAAACTGAGTTAGGCAGTAGGTAAATATGTCAGGATGAACTGAATTATTGTCTGGGGTCTGCTGTCTGTACTTCTTCATGATTCATTCCAGTTGTTGGCACGCAGGTACCTAGTGCTAACTGCAATGTCCTTGAGTATCCAAGACATCCATGTGGGCTGGTGCCTGTGGCACAAGACCTACAGGAGACTAATGACCTCTGTAGCAACAGCTGGAGACCTGACATACCAGATGGCATTCAACACCTGTCTGAACTGAGTCCTATATCTCCACCGACCACAGTGGTCCCTAGGTGCCTAACTTACATGTGGGCAACTCTAAGTACATGCCTAAATGTACAAGGATAATCTGCAACTGCTTTCTACCCTGGTTTAACTACCTTTATCTACTTAGCTAACCATACCTTGAGACAGGGGCATCAATAGATAAACCCAGAAGGCATTTTCACTAAATGAACCCTGTTGTGACTGCAGAGTACATCCCCACATTTGAACAAAGGAGGCAAAAATAATAGAGTTATGAACCAGAACTTTTATTCTTTACTTAGGCAAAACAATGTTCAGGGTTGTTGGCAGTGCTGATGAAGAGCATTACTTCACACTGAATAATTATTTAATACTGTATAATGATGCTAAGATATTGCAGTCATTTCCCACAAACTAATCTCAAACCACAGAGAATGATAAATTAACTGACATCCATTGATTTGTTTGTGACAGTGTTTAAAAAGTAGAAGTTATTAAAACACTGTTTTGATCAACATGACTTCACTGATTATATATCTCATCTATTTCGCTAGGTTGATTTCCCTCTGTATTATTAACTCTGAAACTTGGCTTCTTCTAACAAAGAGGTATTTCTAAATCCAGTATTTCCATTACGCAGTTAATTCCATCTGTTTTTTTCACATGTGCTGGTTACAGCTGAGAAGTCAGTCTTGGCAACATGATATTATATGAAGTGCCAAATATGGATGAGGTACCCAAAACTGCTGACTGGTTAGTGGCAGACTCCCCTCATATACTGCAAACATGCTGGATAAATCAATGTCACCAGGGTGCAATGATACCCGGGACATTTTCTCCACACCTCCGAGATCCCATCTGTGGGTTCTGTACCTGTGGAGCACTGAAGCAATGGAAGGCAGACTTCACCTAACTTCAGTCATCTAGAAGTAATGTTCAGGCTAAGCTTATGAAATAGCCTCCATCAATGACCAGAGAGGCAGAGAAAGGCAAAGGGTGATTCACTTCCCCCATTGACTAGAGAGGGAATTTCATCATTAACTGAGGCTGGATACCTAACTGTTAGACAGCTGAAGTTATGTGACATGAATACCTCCAAAGTCTAATATCTGTAGGAGCATCTGCAACAGCTCTGGAGCCTTTTGCTCTGTACTTAGAAAATTGCTGCATCTGCTGTGATTTTAAGTAAAGGCCTATTGTCAGTAAAATTGAGGCTTCAGTAATAAGTCTGCCACTTAAAATTGTGTTAATGAATTGAAAGACCTGGAGAGACCATGTAAAATTACATGACTTTCTATCTTTGCACTGAGTAACTAGCACTGGTCCAGTTACTAATTTCTGTGTAGTTTATCAGGGTACTCAGCCTCACTCATTTCATCTGGAGCTGAACTCAAGACTGACAAGTAACACTGTGCATATCGTTATCAATCACTGCCACTCTTTCAGCAGTTGCCTTAATTGTACTTCGTTACTTGTATCAACATCTTGTATTCCAGGACTTTAAATAAAATGGTCTTAGTTTTAAAGGTGCTAGTGGTGAGGCTAGTTTGGACTTCAGCATCCTTGGAGGCTGTTTAGTAGTGAAAACAGATTGCCAAATGCAGAAAGCTTACAATTATTTCTTCTATCTGATATTAACTTTTCTCTAAGTGTGATTTTAACATTTATTTTCCAGTCCAATGAATCACACATAATGGATTGCATTTTGATCAACACCTCTGATTTTAGATTTTAGAGTGAGGTTTGAATCTCCTAAAAGGGCCTTGTTTTGCAGCCATATGAACCTATAGCTTCTTTTTGATGGCACCAAGATCCTTAATTTTCCATTTTTTTTTTTGAAACCCAAGGTCACTGGTTTAAATAAGAAAACATAACAGATGTACTAAGAAATTGTTACTAACTGTGCCCTATATTTCATTAGGGTTACAAAGCATTTTAGGAGTCTTTGTACTGATCAAGTACTAAAATTCAAATCTTGGCCAGTACCTTTCAAAGATGACAAATCATTTGGGACATCTTCTTTCTTAAGTGTGCACATTGACACCTTGACTGAAACTGCTGGATTTGACAAATGTGCCAACTCTCAACCTCTAAAAATCAATTCCTTTTATTCAGTTGAATTAAAACTCCAGAAAGATTGACCGCTAAATGTACTGATCTTATATTTAGGAAGAAAAAGGCACGCTTCTTCCTTCCCATGCTATTTTTTCTATCAATCAGATTAACGAGCGATCTTGGCTTAGATAGAGATTTTCTGTACAAGTTTTCTTTTGACCTTGAATATTAAATTTGGCTCTGGCAAGCAGCACCAGTAACAATTTAAGTATACATACTTGGGATTTCAAGGTTTGTTTTTACATTTATCCCTTTTATCTGGTGCCAACAAGTCTTTTATTGCAGAATTATTTCTCAATTCCTTCCCCATGAATATGTAAAATTCTACCTATGGCAGGGAACAGTCTCCCTTTTGATAGGTATGTTTGCAGTATCTCCTGCCTATTTCCTCCTCACATCCCGATTGTAGTGACATAATTTTGCACTTATGATCAACAACAAATGTACTTCCAATTTTCCAAATGCCATGTTAAGTTGTCTGATTATCTCAAAACAGAATCAACAGGGGTCTCATCTTCACAAACTGTGTTATCAAGTTCAGCAAATAGAGTTGTGATATTAAGTCGATGAAGGCTGCTTATGATATAATCTCATGTCCAGGTTTTAAGATTTTCTTCAATGAGATGAAGAAGAAACCTATCACCTATGACTCCAAAAAGTATCTCAAATGGAAGTACCTGTATTTGGAAAGACATAGAGCCTATTATTTAGTCTTCTTATTTTGCTATCTAAGTCTGAGAGCTCCATCAGACACTGTTTCTTTTCAATGCATTTTTTCCTTTCCCTGGTGCTGCTAGTAGCTGATGGGAACTTGACCTTTCTGATACCAGGCCCAGTTTTTGTGGGAGTGCTTTTTTCTTCTTTGATTATAAGTTAGTTTCAGACAGCTCAGGACTTGATCAGCTTGCTGCCTGCCTCAAAGCCTGTTGATAGCCACTACTACTATAACACTGAAAGCTTCAGCATTCCCATTATATGCCATTCTCTTTCATACCTGAGGTGACAATGGGCCTTTTTGGTGCAGAACATCTTGGTGGGGAGGGCAGATGTGGCAATGTTCTTGTCCTCAGGTATGAAGGGACTCTGCTGTCTTTTGAGTGAACAGACATAGAAAGGGTTGGTGAGATTTTAAATATTTTGAGAGACTTTATGTTCTGGCAGGTAAAAGCAGGCCATGCTTTCTCCTCTTGAGCTTTCCTGCTTTTTCCTACTGCCCTGTAATCCATCCTGGAATAAAAGTGACAATGTAGGAACAGTCAGTCAGAAACAACTACTCTTGGATTAGTCTTCCATCAGAAAAATCAAGAATAATTTGTCTGATTTTTGGAGTAGGAGGTTCTGTGCCATCTGCAAATCAGGTCCTGTGTCCAGTTTCAGGTCCAGTTTCTGAAGTTGGTCTTCAGATACTGGGATTGCCAGAATCAGTGACTGTTCTTTAAAATATGGACATTAATCCCAAATGTTTCACACTGAGATCAGAGTATGCACAGTTGAGATTCAGTGGGTGAGACATGAATATTAAGAGATTAAGAGATGATTTAGTGGATTTGTCTGCTGTTGCTCAGAGCACATTACTTAAGTGGACCTAATGTTTCAGCTTAGTTGTGGAATTTGCATTGTGATGTGAATGAAGAGGTCACAGAAATGGTTTGCCAGACATTGCAATGAGTGCATCCTTTGGAAGCACGTGTGCAGGAACTGATTCATTGACTCACTGAATTAAATCATGTTTTAAGCATTAAACTGACAGCTGCTGAGCAATTAAAAGAGATGCCTATTCTCAAGTGCTGATAGAAAGAATATAGTCAACATCTGTAAAAAGTGTACCATTACAGCATACTTTGTGACAGGTTTCAGTCCCTTACACTTCATGAATTATTAGCAACTTTGACAGCGTAGGAAGGCTTTGATCAAACCAGTCCAGTGCTTCAACATTGCCCCAAAATGGCAGGCAGGAATTCCTGGGGAGAAATGAAATAACTTTCCTCACTGCGTTGGGCCATAGTGAGTGGGAGTGTAATTGCCGTTCCCACAAAATTTTAAGCAATTTTCTATTTGTAATAATGGAACTTTGTCTTTTTTTTTTTTTTTTTTTTTTTTTTTCCCTTAATCATAAAGGAGCCAATACTGCAAAAAAACAGTTAGTTGTTTATAGACATACCTTTTCTTCAGGCTTATTAGGAGCTAGGCTTTAGCTGCCAAAGTCATTGTAAATCTTCCCACTGAGCCTGATGTCCTGCACTAGCACATGAGCATGACCCCAGCATTGCCTGGGGATGATGAATGCCCCACCAGCAGGCACCCACCAGAGACACTCCTGCAGCTTTTTTGTTATCAGAAACTTTGATTGTGGGGGTGAACACTGCAAACTCAACACATCCTGGCAGCATCTTGACAAGATAATGGGTCTGTTTGCTTGTTAGGGCCAAACCAGCAAACTGATAACAACAGACAAGCAGAAGTCTGAGGTATTCAACAAATTTTTTGCCTCAGTCTTCACTGATAATCTCTCTTACCACACCTCTCGAGTGGATGGGCCATGAGATGGTGACTGGGAGAGCAAAGTCTCTCTTACTGTAAGAGAAGATCTGGTTCATGGCCACCTGAGGAACCTGAACATACATAAGTCTATGGGACCTGACGTGATGCATCCTGAGTCCTGAGGGAATTGGCTGATGTAGTTGCCAAGCCACTCTCCATGGTATTTGAAAAATCATGGAAGTCAGGTGAAGTCCCTGGTGACTGGAAAAAGGGAAATATTTCACCCATTTTTAAAAAGGGTAGAAGGGAGGACCCTGGGAACTACTCAACTCTGTGCCTGGGAAGATCATGGAACAGATCCTCCTAGAAGCTATGCTAAGGCACATGGAGGTCAGAGAGATGATTTGGGACAGCCAGCATGTCTTCACCAAGGGCAAGTCTTGTCTGACCAACCTAGTGGCCTTCTATGATGGAGTGACTACATCAGTGGACAAGGGAAGAGTTATGGATGTCATCTATCTGGACTAATGTAAGGCTTCTGACACCATCACCCACAACATCCTTCTCTCTAAATTGGAGAGAGATTAATAATGGGTGGACTGTTTGGTGGATGAAGAATTGGTTGAATGGTCTCATCCAGAGGATAGTGGTCAACAGCTCAATGTCCAGATGGAGATTGGTCACAAGTGATGTCCCTCAGGGTTCTGTGTTTGGATCAATACTGTTTGATATCATCATACATGGCATAGACAGTGGGATCAAGTGCAGCCTCAGCAAGTTGCAGATGACACAAAGCTGAGTGGTGCAGTTGGCATGCCTGAGGGACAGGATGCCATCCAGAGGGATCTGGACAATCTTGAAAAGTGGGCCCATGTGAACCTCATGAGGTTCAGCACAGCCAAGTGCAGGGTCCTGCACCTGGGTCAGAGCAACCCCCAGTATCAATACAGGCTGTGGGATGAAGGAATTGAGAGCAGCCCTGCAGAGAAGGACTTAGGGGTATGGGTGGATGAAAATCTGGATATGAGCCAGCAATGTGCCTGGGCTGCATCACAAAAAGTGTCACCATCAGATCAAGGGAGGTGATTCTCCCCCTCTACTCCACTCTGGTGAGACTCAACCTGGAGTACTACATCCAGTTCTGGAATCCTCAGCACAGGAAAGACATGGACCTGTTGGAGCAGGTCCAGAGAAGGGCCACAAAAATGGTCTAGGGGGATGGAACACCTCTCCTATGAGGACAGGATGAGACAGCTGGCGTTGTTCTGCCTGGAGAAGAGAAGGCACTTATTGCAGCCTTTCATTACTTAAAAGGGGCTTACAAAAAAGATGGGGACAAGCTTTTTAGCAAGGCCTGTTACAATAGGACAAGGCATAATGCTTTTAAAATAAGAGACGGTAGATTTAGACTAAATATAAAGAAGAAGTTTTACAGTGATGGTGGTGAAACACTGGAACAGTTTGCCCAGAGAGGTGGTAGATGCCCCATGTCTGGAAAGATTCAAGGTCAGGTTTTACAGGGCTCTGAGCAACATGACTGAGTTGAAGATGTCCCTGCTTATTGCAGGGGGGTTGGATATATGACCTTTAAAGGTCCTTTCCAACCCCAACTATTCTGTGATTTTATAAGTTTTTTTCTACTAATTTTCACAATGCCTTACAGTAATTGTGCCTCTTCCCTTCTCTCCCATCATTCTTTTGGTGAAATAGCAGGGTCTGTAGGTGTCTGTTTGAAGAAAACCCCTTCCCTGCTTCTGAAGACAAACGGATGGTACTTTTGGGATAACTTTCCAGTATTAAACCCTATTTTGAAGGAGCTTATGATTCACAGGACACATATAAATGCTACCCACTATTCACCACCTCTCAATGTTATACAATCTCTCAAATCTGATAAACACTTCTAGTGCTTTGTCATATTCTTTTTGTTCAGGTACATGAACAGTTTTCTGTAGGATAAAACGTAATTGATATAGTTTGACTTTCATTATACTGCAGATTTTAATCCCCATGGAGGATTCTAGTTTATCAGAGGCAAGAAGTCCTCCATTTGGGAAAAAAAAAAGGGCTCTGTTCAGTACGAACTGCTGTCTTGTGAGGCTAAGGGAAAAAAGGAACACTATTTTAATCAAAAACTAAAGCTGGGAATAAAGAAAAAGGTTTGTCATCAAGACTTTGAGGCAAATAATAGAAAAATCTCACTTCTAGGCCAGCAGACCCAGTCTGTTACAGGAGAAAATGATTTAATGGCAGAAAGGCAGCAAGCTGTCAGAAGGGGAGATTATTCTGTTGGCAGACCCCTTCTGCCCACTGAGGACTCTGTACCCACTTACACTGAAGATACTCCCTTTGGGAGTGCCATGGAGAATTTCTCCCCATGGATGGCAAGAGGCAAGTTAAAATGGAAGATATTTTGGTTGTCAAGCACGTAGATAACTGGGTTTCTGGAGCCAGCTGGATGTAACAGTGGGAGATCTTGTAGACCTCTACAGTGACTTATAGGGAGTAGCTGCACGGTGGTCTGCCTTTTCCCATGGCTGTCTTTGCTGAAATGCTCCCAGTGCCATGTGGCAGTACAGAAAGACTGAAAATCAGTCTTAGGTTGTGATTTAGGAAATGAGGAAAATAAATGATGCAGAGCTCACGCTCACTGGAAGCTTTTGAAAATGCGGGGTTTACATTTAGAAAAGTTATAAATGGAAAGTGGTGTTCAAAATGGAAAAAAGTTGTATGGGAGATTAATAAAGAAATGTGAGAAAATGAAGAGCCGTAGCCCCTGGAAAGGCATGTCCTCTGAGGTGGAGGTGTGAAAAACTCTACATTTTGAGATGAGTCGTAGTGTAGAGACTGATAACTCAGGAGAGAAACAGTGAAGATCAGTCTGAAGAAAAAAGTCCTATTGAAACAAAGTGCATGCCTGTGCACACACACACACAAAGGTAGCTGTATTGAAGGGGTATGTGCTTCCATTGAAATGCTTGAAATCTAAAAGCTGAAATTAAGGACCAGGTATGTTTGCCATTAAATTTGGAACTTGACATAGCAGACGCCTCAGAACTGGAAAGGAAAAAATGATAATGATTGGGATATTGTAACACCTGGGGAAAAAAAAAAAAAAAAGAGTGGCTACCCAACTCTAGCAGTGGTGCTATATGTTAAAGAAGACATGCAGTCAAAAGAGATAAATAGGTTAAGTGTGTGACTCAAAACACAAAGTCACCATGGATAAAAATTCCAGACCTAAAAAGCAAAAAT
This sequence comes from Tyto alba, assembly GCF_018691265.1. Taxonomy (NCBI): domain Eukaryota; kingdom Metazoa; phylum Chordata; class Aves; order Strigiformes; family Tytonidae; genus Tyto; species Tyto alba. The sequence continues at coordinate 18,549,976 of NW_024881282.1, read as the reverse complement.
GCAGTGTTAAGACTATAATTCAGACCCGGATGGATGGGAAGAATGACTATAACATACTAATAGAAATCAGAGAGATGGCAAATGCAGAAAAACTCAGTAAGAATGAGATACATGAGTTGCTTTATACAAATTAAATGCCTTCAGTGTGATTGCAATACAGTGCTGGGAATACATTTTTAGGCTGCACCATCGAGGAGCTAATCAGGGAAAAAAACACGTAGAGCAACAGCTCTCCGCTGAATCCAGAACTGCACACAGCCCTGGTTTTAAAATATTACTGTCAAAGCAACAATGTTTAATTAAAAAAAAAAAAAAACCACAAGAAACCAAAGCAAACAACAAACAACAATATAAATATGATTATATTTGTACAGAAACAGACAAAATGGTGAAGTGTTCAAGGTGACATAAGGATTGTCTGAAAATATTAGAGACTTGAGGAAATGGATGATCCGGCCAAGAAGAAGCACAAAGCTTAAGGCATAAAAATGAAGATATCCTTTCTTAAACACATGCGAAGCAAGAAGCCTACCAGAGAGTCTATAAACACTCAAACAGCTAAAGAAGTTCTGAAAGAGTATGGGTCTATAATGGAAGAACATGAATTATTTATTTGCATTGTTTTAGTGGAGGAGGTTGACGTTTCCTTGAGGGCATGGCTGTTGGAGAATCACTCTTAAACAAGACCACCACAGGATCACAGCATGGCTTAGGCTGGGAAAGACCTCAGGAGTTCTCTGCTCCAACCTTCTGCTTATAGCAGGGTCAGGCCTGAGGTCAGACCAGGCTTCTCAGGGCTTCATCTGCTTTAAAATTAGCAGAGAAAGTTTTACAACATGGTGCTTAAGTCAGTGGAAGTTGCTTAGTCTTTGTAAAATCATTGAAAGGGCATTCTGAATTTGCTAAATCGTTGTGATGAATGTCCTGTTGACTGAAGATGCCTGAGAGGCTGACAAATGTGGCTGTGATTTTCCACATGGATTTGTTGGTCTCCCAGAGACAGTGTGCCCAACGTGTCGGTGTACATGGGGTTTAGAGGTTGCTGTGATGAGCATCCTGCTGCAAGGGCTCCTCTCGGGTGGGTGCTGTGCTGGGCAGGGCCGGTCGTGCCCCAGGCACCACGGGGACATGGCGCAGAGGCCCCTGGTGCTGAGGCCTGGTTGGCCACATCCTGACGCCTCAGGACCCACAGGACAAGCGCTCGTGCATGGACCCAGGCTGTCCTCCAGCTGCAGGAAAAGTGGCAGCAAGCCACTGATTTAGGTATTTGGGACCTGCTGGGCTGGTTGGTGGTGTGGTGCTCAGAAATACCATTTGGGCCTCTTCCACAGGTTGAAACAAGGGTTTCAAATTCTGCTTTGGGTCAAGAAAAGATGAGGGCAGGTGACCAAAGTTATCTCCTTGGTGCTGAGGAGGCTGCAGTGGGAGGCAGAAGAGCTCAGGCTCCACTGAGTTCCTCACCGCGAGATGCAATGGATGCAAACTACTCATCTCTCAATGAAAATTTTAAGAACAATTAAAAAAAAAACCCAGGTACATGTTTTGTTATTAAAATAAACCCATGAAAAATTAAAGTAGGTTGTGATGAAAACTTCCAAAATGTGCATTCTTATTTTCTGCAACCTACATCATGAAGCTAAAAATGATACTTATATTTCAGTGTTGCTATGGTTACTGATACTATTCTTCTGAGTATTCAGAGGAAATGAATTGATTGTGTTAAGGAGGAGGCTGTATACAGGAGATAACCTCAGACCTTCATGATGGTTTCATTTATATTGGTCTAATTTAAAACTTCCACGGCCTAATCTACACTTAACTGAAGTAGCTGTAGTTTCATTTTTCTGTCCTTGTACAGACAAGTTTAAACTCTTTACAGACAAGGTTGAAAGTTTTAGCCTGAACTCCCAGAAGACAGAATTTGTTGTTCATTTACTGTGGCTCTCCAAAGCACTTTGTGAGATAAATACCTCGTTGAATGTCTTGGTAGACTTTCCCGTTTAATTTGATGAATTTCATATATTTAACAATGTAGAAGGTATTTTTTATAGTAAGGATGATCTTACAACCAGAAATATTTGTTCTTTAAAACATTTTCCATCCCATTTCTCCCAACCCCACACTGACTCTATGTGCTATTTACTGAATCACAGCACCATGGGGTAGCTCAGGCTGGAAGGGACCTTGGGAAGCCTCTGATCTATCCTCCTGGTTACAGCATGGTCAGCTCAGATGTCAGACCAGGCTGCTCAGGGCTTCATCCAGTTGTGGCTTAAAGATCTTTGAGAATGAAGTGTTGATTCCTGCCCCAAAACACCTGTGACTTCCATGTACAGGAGAGACAAAAAGGCAGAAGAGGAGACAAGTCACAGGAGAGGATTAGGGCCATACAGAGAGCTGGTGGCAGAGCTAGGAGCAAAGGCCTGATTTCTGATACTCAAGTCAACAGAACTTAACAAACTGTTCCATAGACACTGAGTTTATATAGTTTCCAATTTCTTCAGAAGCCACACAGCTATGCAGCCCTTCCCTGTAGGCAGGCCTCTCTCTGGGGTGGTGTCTATCATTGGGGCATGCAGTCATGCAAGAGTTAAGAAGACCATCTCATAGCTTTGGTGTCAAGACCACTCAGGCACATTTAGCTTGTGCCCATGCTAAGAGAGGCTGAAGTCATTAAAGCAGACATGGTTCTGCATTAATCTTCCTACCTGGTTGTGCTGGATGGAGCGGCTTACGGCTGTTAGCATGTGATGGTGGAGTGATGCCCCAGGGGAGGAAAGATAAGAGGTGCTGCTGCTTGACGATAATGCCTTGCAGCAATGAACTGCAAGTGGTTTGAGATGAGTATGTGGATGATTTAAAATAAGGAGACATGCAGAATTGGCCTTGTTCTTAGTATGTACTGTAATTGTGCTGTGCTGATGACACTCAGCTTAAGCTAACGTGTTAGCTGCATTTGGAGCCTACTCATGGCAGCTTAGAGGTAACACACATCTTGTCCTACAGTCTCACTTACTAATGAGACCATTTGTTTCTTGGCAGGAGAAAGTGAAAGCGTATGCAGTGATTTTAGACTAACACAATATTGTAGGGGCAGCTCAACTTTGTCTAAACCTAGTTTAACTTAAATCACATGGGTAGTTGTTTGAATTCACACTCACAATGCTTGTGTTGTTTTCATTAACTCTGTTTGGAAAACACTTCAGCTAAATCAAGGCGTCCCCTGGTGTGATATAATGAGGTCTCGCCTCAGATGAGTTATACCAATATAAAGAAGCTATACAGGAATGGTCAATGCAGCATAAAACTGTCTGTAAACAAGCCTTAAGGCACAGAAGATTAAGATAACCTGCTCAGGGATTTGCACTGGTTTAATTAATTTGTTTTGTTAATTGAATTCCATTACATTACAGAAAGTTTTGATTTTAGACAAAGCTTCAGGCCCTGATCTTCCATTTGGACATGTCAGTAGCACTGGCTGAACTGCTTCATATGCAACAGCGCAGTGTTGGTCATCCCCAGACTTATCTGTGAGTATGACCCAATTTGTCAAATGGTTTGCCTGAAAGCCCTGAAAAGTTCTGGGGGCTGATGATGAGATGGTCTCCTATTTACGGTCTCTGAGCTTCATAGCTATGTTCACTTTGAACCATCTGATGGCATGTGAACTGATAGCTCCTTGGCTGAGCAAAAAGATTTTCTTCTTCCTCTGCCTTGAGAGCCGTGTGTCCTGTGCTCACCGCAGTAATGCCATTTGTTCTAGGGTTGGTTCACACAGCAGCTTGGAGTATCCTGGCTGTGGCTGCTCCAAGATCAAGGGAAATTAGAGAGAAAGAGTGGGAAAACAAGCGAACACATTGACTGAAGTCAGGAAACACAGCTTTGTTTCCAGCTCCTTCTGGAGACTGTGTAAGTTAGGCGGTCGTGCCTTGTCTGAACAAAAGCTGAAGGCTACACTGACTCCTCCTTACACATGGGATGACTCTGTAATCTGGACTGGAAAAGCCATAAAGGGCCTTTTCTCTAGAAACTCATGTGAAGATCTGGTATGGAGAGAAAACTTCATGTTCTAACTCATTAAGTGACTGTGTTTCCACTGCTGTTTACTTGTGCCATGTTAAAAACCAAACATACAAACAAACAATACCTTGGTGTTTTAGACAACAGGCTAAGTCTCTGTAACTGGGATGGATGTGTAGTACAGAGCACAGCAGTTATTTCTGTGAGTTGCATACTTTTAAAAAGGCAGGAAAGGACCTTTATACCATGTAAAAGCATACAAATACAAATGCATAACTTGATTAAGCTTTGTGTGAATGGTACATATTTTCTTGTGTACAAGTATAAGCAAAAAGAAATGACCCAACGAAATTACCTGTGCCTCATGGAAGTAGCAATTTGGGTGATTAACCCTTCCATTTTCCCTCTCAGGTGTGCTCTCTGGCTAAGTGACACCTTCCCAGGGCAGCACATCTCCTGGGATGCTTCGCAGCGGTGGCATGTCTGCTTGCCATGGAGAAAGAGATGTGATACGTCCCGGGAAACACAGCCCCTCCAAACAGCCTGGCTCAAGGAGAAGGGAGCAGAGGGCCTTCATCTGGGGAAAGATTGTGTTACATCTTGATGTGCCTCTTAGGTGCAAAGTGGTAAATACCTGGCATGAAGTGATTGATAACCATGTATCATGTGCTTGCGGGTCTGAGGTGCTGGCAGGATGATGTGAAACCCTTTCCCTGCCCTGGAGCCAGACCCTGTGTGAGGAGAGAGAGCCCTTCATTTCACCAGATGAGAGAGAGCTGGGATAGGATGCGTATGTCATAAGGTGTGTAGCAGATGGACAGGTTGGGTATCTCCTCACACCGCTGGTGCTGGCTTCCCTTGGGTCAAGGGCTGGACTGCACGTAGGGCTGAGCTCTGCACCCACCAAGGGGTTTGTGCTCTGCTGGTTTTGGGATGGATGTGCTCATGTCCGTGGCGTGTCGGCGCAGACGGGCAAGGAAAGGCATCAGCATGTCCCTGAAAATTTTGATCATCTGGTTATTTTTTGGCGTGCATTTGGCACTCGGTAAGAATACACACACCTGGGCGCACCCGTAGGCTGTTGCCCGGGACCAGCATCGCTGCTGGGGACACCCCGGGTTCCCTGGCCTGGCTGGCGTGGGAGCAGGGGCATTCCTGCAGCTGGGCAGGTCTCACGGGTGGGTGCTCGGGTGGGGATCTCTGAGCAAAGGTGGGTCTTCCTGCGGCCCCGGGCGTTGTTCCCGCTGCTCAGCGGTGTATCGCCTGTGCACATGTAGGGCCTGTCTCAGAAAAAGCAGCTTTGGCGTCTAACAGCCGTTTGTGTTTTTGGTTTTTTTTTTTTTTTTTTTTTTTTTTTTTTAAGCTTTTAGGACGGCACCTTCTAGCGGTCTGTGTAAGTATTACAGGATGCTGGAGGAACTCCCGTCCCAGCGCGTCCTTTCCTACAGACGGTGGGGGAGGACAGGCAGCGCTGCAGCATCACCCCCCCACCCACCGCCGGGCCCGGGAGGATGCTGTGGTCCAGCCCCCGGAGGTGCCGCGGTTCAGCCCCGGGGGCTTCATGGCCTCAAACCCAGATAATGGCCTCAGGGCAAGCACTGCTCCCCAGCCTGCTACAGCGCTCACTGCTCCCTGCATTCCATATCCTCAAAGGATGGGGATTTTAATCCTTCATTCAGACCGGCATGGAACAATATTAATAATTCTCCCCAGTTATGCTTATTTTTGGCCATGGTGGCTTTTTAGTGCTACTCCCTACTCACTCCGGCCTGAGACAGTATTTTACTCATGTTTTTAAGCTGTCCTTAGTCCCCAGAAAGCATGGAGAAGAGAGGAAGAGGGAAAAGGAGAGGAATACGAAGAGGAGAAGCTGAACTTGTTCGGATATGCCAATGTAGATGCTGCAGATGGAGGGGAGAGAAAGTGCTAAAGTCCAGAGACTGGTGCAGTGCTCCTGTGCCTGCAGAAGTGTTAGGCAAGATGTGGAATAATAATTTTAGGGCCAGAGGACAGAAGAGACAAGTATTACTCACTAAAAAAGCAAATTCTGAAAGTCCCAAGCCACCTAATGTTATCTTAAAGTTGTCTCTGCTTTGAGTAGACACTGGACTACATGACCTGGAGAGGTCCATTGCAGTCTAACTTATTCTGTGATTCTAATTTTGCTCTATGTCTCCATTTTAAAACAACAGAATTCTCCTTGTTCATGTATGATCTGTTGGGTATTATATCACTGGCACTGGTCTCATAAAACTGACCAGTTACTTGTCTAAAGCACTGACACGTCTGTCTGCAGCACAGGCACATTTCAAATGTTACTGGAGTCATCTCCCTTCCTTGGAATTACAGGACATTTGCTGACAGCTTTGGAAAGGAAAAAAAAGACCACACTGCAGGGCCCAGCTGTCAAATTAACCCTTTTCACACTGATGGCATTCTTGAAACTATATTGTAAAAAGTAGAGAAACATATTTTCTGATCACAAAAGTGACCTCAGGCACAGCAGAAATGAAATATTTTAGATTTGAGGAAGAAGTACACAATAGATATTTCTTGGCTCTGCAGAGTTTGTAGCAACAGTGTTATTTCATACAAGCAAGAAGATCTACAGATTTCCAGAAAGACAGCAAGTACACGATCCAGGAACACTTAAAGCATGTAATAGTTGAATTTCTTCAGAAAAACTGTGAGGTCAGCTAGCCACCTTCTGTTAGTACAAAGCAGCGTGTAGAGGAAAGCCTTAGTTAACTTTTGAGATGAGTTGGACTTGAGAGCACGAAGCAAGGGTGACATTGCTTGTCTCCCTTCCCTGCTAGAGAAGTGATCCTGCCAGTGATTTTGTCCCCTGTCAGGGGTTCAGGGTTATACGTGGCTTTTTGAGGGTGCAGTGACTGAACAGCTATGAGTGCAAGCAGATGAGAGCGAATAGCAACAGAGCTGGGCCATGTTGCACAGGTCAGGATGCCCTGCTCAGTCCCACTCTCCTCCCTGTGCCCACAGTGGGTATGGGGTTTGCTGCTTCCCCTCCATTTCACAGCATGATTTGGAGTAGCTGCATATGCCTAAGCTTACAGAGACATCAGGAAAAGGTACCATTGTTCTTATTCTGCAAAACAGATAGACGAAGTGGGGAGAGGGATAAGAAACCTCGAGAGGAAGACCATGTCTGTAGCTGTCTGCAGCATTACACAGCCGTGGCACTCTGTGCTCACTAAAAGCACACTTGCCCTTTGGTAGTTTTCATATTATTAATGCTTAGAAAGAAAAGGATGAGCTTTGCAGAGGTTCATGTGGTGTGGGGCACAGCAGATGCCCAGGTGTGAGACCACACTGTGTATCAAGGCAGGACCACACTGAACCCCTCAGCCCCACCTGCTCTGCCCCATCTCCAGGAGCTGGCTTTGCCTTGGGGTGACATGTCCCCCCCGAGAAGGGGGTCAGGGAAGGGGCTGGCGTGAGATGGCAGCCGGTACCTGGTTGCCAGTGCCAGCGGCGGTGCCGGACCCACTGCTGCACAGGCCACGCTCCCGCATCCTCTGTGTGCTGCTGAACTGAAAGCCTGAGAAGAAACAAAATTACTGAATTAAAAAGAAGAAATCCCCTCAGAAGCAATATGAAGAAAAGGATTTGCACTCCCATGTGCCTTATGATATAACCATGAAGGAGAGCAATTTTGCATATTTATACGTATATTCTCCATGCACCTGCTGAATATCTATTACTGTAATGTCTCTTGCGCCTTTCTGTCTGTTAAAAACAGCTCAATACCAGCAATTTGAGCATTCATTGCTTTAAACTGAAGCCAATAGTTACTGAAAGAAAGTGCTTATTCCACACAAGTTGCCCACATCTTCTGCAGAAAAGGTGATTAAGGGACAACTGTAACTCAGGGGCTCTAGAATATGATAATGATGCCCTGCCTTTGGGAATAAGCCATAATTAATTACCTGCCTTAGAGTGATTTGACTGTTGCTGGTGGGTCTCAGAGAAGCCAGCTCCTATGTGCAGATCTCCTTGTCTTAGTAAGAGGGGAAGCATCTGCATAGTTGAACACAGCATTTCACAGCTGGGGGTCTTGGAGCTCTGATGGTCTGTGAGGCATCAGCAAGTGTTCTGCAAGTTAAGAACAAGGACTTTACATGTTTGCATGTAGGCAAAGAAAAAGATCAAATGAGTGGATATAAAAAAATAGTAAATAAACATTCAAAGCTGAAGCTTATTCTTTTTTTTTTTTCACTGGAAGTGACAACTGCACAAAAAGGTAATTTTTTTTTCCCCAAAAAAGCGGCAGTTGGCCTTGATGGAAAAGTAATTTTATGCTCAATCCTTTGCTTAGACTTTACTGTTTTGCGAACATGCATCATTAATTCCTTCTTGGTCAGATCTGAGGGATGGGGGATGCTGATGAAAACACCCAGATCATGGACCCTGTGCTTAGAGCTGAAACTGAGCTGGATACCTGCCCTGAGTTCCTGCTGACTCCTGGGGAGGCAGTGCCTGAATCCTGGAGCTGAGCTGGTATGGGAGCACCTCTTGCTCTGGTTCCTGCTGGCACAGCTCCCATGGGTTGCTCGTCCTGATCACTCATTCAGATCTGTAACCTGCATTAGAGTGGGGTCTGTAATCACAAAAATCCTTCTCCATTCATCCTGTCCAAATTTCTGTCTTCTCAGGATGGATTTGGGTTTTCTTTTGGGGTTGTTGTACTGGGTTTGTTTGTGTTTTGTTTTCACACAGAATGGTGAGAGGAGGATTGGTGTAGGAGACAAGGCCAGTGGATCCACACCAGGTCTATGGCCATTCTTGGCTGTCTATCAGAGACACTATTCACTGTTTCTTGGCTTAATTTCCTCAGGAAGTGAGATTTATGGGATAATGTCATTGCTCTCTCCCTCTGTTCTCTTCCTAGTGACTTTTGGATCCAGTTTCAACCACATTGGACAAGAAGATAGATGTATCAAATAATATGAAATGTCAGCATATGTTGAGTGAAAATAGGTGGAGAAGCTTGGTTTCTTATGGAGGGAAAAACCAAGGAGGTCCTGCTTTATCAGACACCAGAGAACCCAGCCCAGGAGGCTGCGACTGAGAGGGAAATGCTGGATACTGGGACACACTGGTTCTGCTGTTCACACAGGCATTGAGTCAGTTCAGCAGTGGGGAGACACAAGCCAGACCACCTCCAGTCGCTTGCCAGTAGGGCACTGGTCTGAGCACTGAGCCCTGGTCTCTGCCGCTGTTTGTGAATGTTTGCTTCGGGCTGTAGGGGTTTAGAGGAAGGGCTGGTCCCACTGCTGGAACAGGGATGGTTGATGCCAGGGCCAGCAATGCCTTCAGCACCTTTTTGGAGAGACTGCTGGACCCTCACAAGGTGGCTGGAGGTGTAGTCTCGGCGCAGCCACCCCATCACAGATGTGGTCCGTGGTGGTGACATGGTGCACGGGTTGGCTGTACCCGTTTTTCTGAGAAGGGGGATGGAGGCAGGTGGTGGCAGAGTGTCTTTCTCTGCTCCAGAGGGGATTGTCCAGTGGGATTCAGAATATGCTACTGCAAGAAGAGAAACAGCACACAAAGCTGTTAATACTATCACCATGTTCAGAAAAATGGGATAGTGTTTAAATATGATGTTTACCTTTTTTTTCCCCAAGTCGGGTGCATAACTGAGCCAGATGGGCACACTCTGTATTGACAAGGGCACTCACTTTCTAAGAAGGAGTTTTGTTCATCTGTCCATCTGCTTAGTATCCATGCAACAGTGAAATGGAGCAGCTTTTGCATATTTATACCCTTGTTCTGCCTGCAGCACTATGAGAACCAAATGACACAATCACAGGGAAGTTTGCCCACTTAGAAACACTCCAGCAACCATAGCAGAATAAATGTGAACTGAATGTTATCATTTAATTATTTTTTAATCAATACTAGACCTTGGAAAATTCTGCAAAGAAGTATTCGTCAGTGTTAGCTCAAACAAAAATTGTGCTTTTGCTTTGGTATTCACTCTCCTTTTTAATAGTGTCTGAGGATATGCATACAAATGATTTGTGCTCAGCTGAATGCAAGTGTGGTGAGGAGGGGCTGTTCTCCAGAAGGGAGGGTAGCCTTATGATTAATGTGACATGGCCCAGGAGCTCAGGGACAGGTACCTAGAGCTGTTGCAAACTTTATGATATTGAGCATGTTGTTTCAGGGAAGCATTTTGGAGCATGTACTGGAGCAGGCGTTTGGCCATCAGTTAGAATTTGAGTGCTGGATCCTATCTTGTGCCTTTGAAAAATTTTGCCATATATGTACGTAAAGAGCTTAGATTTCCCTTGTGCAAGATTTGGGTAATCATATTTCCTTCTTGTCATCTGTAATTTGTCTTGTCTACTTACATCATAAACTATTGCAGGCAAGGGCTGTCTCTACCTGTGCATTTCTGGGGCTCACAGAGCAATTCTGAGACCTCTGGAGCCACTGTTGCAGAAATAAATTTGCACAGAGTGAAAAACCTTTCCAAGGTCCCTGAAATAGCCATCTGTCCTGGGTTGAGTGAGTGGTGGAGTTTTTTGGTGGCAGGGGAAGGGGCTATCGGGGTGGCCCCCTGTGAGAAGCTTCTCGAAGCTCCCCCAGCTCCAAGTCAGCTCCACCTCTGCACCAAAACTGAGTCCATCAGCTGCGCCTCTGCGATAACATATTTAAGAAGGGACGTGGTGACGGGCAGTGGGACTTGTGAGGAGGAGTTGCTGCAGCTGCGTGAACACCAAGGTCAGTGGAGGAACGGAGGAAGAAAGGAGGGGGGAGGTGTGCCGGAGCAGATACCCCCCTGTATCCTGTGGGGAGACGGCAGGGCGGCCCCCCCTGACACCCATGAAGACCTACGGTGGAGGAGACACTGATTTATGGCCTGTGGCTTCCACCTGGTTGATCAAGGTTCTGTACCCGAAGAAGGCCGGGGTCTTGTGGGAAAAGGTAGCCCCGCTGCTGTAATTCAGTGCTGGGAGGATTGCAGCATGCGGGGGTGTCCCACACCGGAGCAGCTCGGGAAGGGCTGCAGCCGTGGGAGAGAATCCAGTCAGAGAAAGTTAGTGACCCATGACAGAGCAGTGTGGGGAAATGCTGCAGCCCATGGGAGGAACTCACGTTGGAGAAAGTTTGTGGAAGACTGTCTCCTGTGAGAGAGGGACCACGATGGAGCAGGGGGAAGAAGTTCCAGAAACTCCCCCCACCGAAGGTGAAGGAAGTGTCAGCACAGACTGCACCCCCCATTCCCTGCCCCTGCGCCACCGGGGGAGGAGGTAGAGATATCGGGAGCAGAGCTGAGCCCGGGAAGAAGGGAGGGGTGGGGGGAAGGTGTTCTCAAGATGTGGCAATGCTTCTCACTGTCCTACTCTGTTACGTGTTGTTCGTGTCTGTAATAAATGTACGTTCTTTTTTTTCTTCCCCTAACGAGCCTGTCTTTTGCTTGTGCCCATAAAGGGGGATTTTTCCCCATCCCAGTCCTATCTCGAACCCCAAGCCTGGCTCTCTGTCCCTTTTTATTGCCGGAAGAGAAGGGAGAGAGAGCTGCTGCATGGGGGTTGGCTGCCGACCAGGCCCAAACCGCGACACCATCTTCAAACTCTTTTGGTTTCCTTCTATCCACGTGTCGTTCTGGGCAGGGAGCAGAGGGCACAGGAGCGATCCCTGCCAGGTCTGTGTGATTCCTGTTGGCTCCTCCTGGGCTGTGACATCTCAGGCACCACCTCCAGGCTATGCACCCATCATGGATCAGATCCACTGTGGATCCAGAAAGATCAAAGCACCTGGCACAGAGGTTTTTTACCCCACTTAAATACAAGAAGAAATTCATGTACTGTATTGAAGAGGAAATTACAAGGCCAGGCTGAAGACAGGACAGCCTTTGGCAGGGTGAGAGTGACTGTGAACAGCTCACCGACAGCGTAGCGACGACCAGAGGTAGTCTCGGGGCTTTTGAACCATTCCCATAAAGCAGCAGATTAAAATGACTTCTGTGGATAGTTCCCTGACGCAGGAAAGGGCTGTCCGAGCCTGCTAAAATATTTGCTACTGGCCACTGTTGTGTAAACGAACACCATGGCTAACTGGATAGTGTCATTTCTTTGTGCTGCAGTGGGATACTTATAACAGACCTTCGTATATGCCCAAATACAGGTTCAAAAGAGATTATGTTTGACAGAGGCAAAACGAACACTGTGTGTAGAGGCAGAAATGGCACATTTTTTGGAAACCTGTATTCACAAAAAAATGTCCAGAATTATCTCCCAATTCAAATAAAATCTGTAACCTTTCCTTTTCTCTGAAGATTCAAAGGCCAGTGCAAGTCAAAGCTAAATTGAGGTGTAAGGGTTTCCCCCAACAGCACAATGTCAAGACCAGATCTACTGTGCCATGGACAGGGAACCTGAGGTTCAATGAGAGTGACCTCAGGCTGCTGTCGCTTCTGCTGGCAGCTCTTTATCCCCGTTTGGGCAGCGTTTGGCACCCACGACGAGAGGCTGTGCACAGGACATAGGCAGCTCTGCACCCTCCCATGTCGGGGTTTTCCCCCTAGCCTTCGTGCTGATAGCGGTGCCGTGTCAACACCCCACCTCTACCTGCGGCGTCACCTCCGTGTCCTTTCCTGGCTCTGCGCTGCGGCTGTCTCGCGGCTTCTCCTGGTGACCGTGCAATGGCCACAGCAGCCGGAGCTGAGGCTTTGCAGCCCCAGAGGACGTACCAGGGCTGGGCTTGGGGGCCACAGGTGCAGGCAGCACGGATACCGGCCCGGAGCTGCGCTGTTATGTCCTGCTCTCCGCAGCCAGCCGGCGGCTCGGGCGGCCGCTGCCATGTTCCAGGCACCGTGACACGGCGAGCGATGGCGCTGAAAGTTGCGTTAGCTGTTTGGGGGGTGTTCACAAAGCCTGACAGCGTTTCTTTATCTGACAGTGCAATCTTAGCGCTAGCGATGCGAAGACATCAGCTGTGAATATTTCTCTCCAGCTTGAACATGTACAAATCAAAGTATACATATATCAAAGCATCATACTGCATAACAACTTGCTCTCCAATGACAGAAATGTTCACGTTTGTGTATTTTCTAGTAGATATATAAAATACATTTGTCTATATTTAATACAATCTAAATATAATCTATGCAAACATCACTAATCTATATAAACTCTAGTAGCCTATAATGACAGGGGATGGCACCAGAACTGATCATCCATAGAGTGAGTTATTCTACTGTAAATTAATTCATGCAGCAAAGCAAATATCTTTTTATAGTTTATTAGCTAATATTTCAGCCAACAGGGCACTATTTCTCTGTGATCTTTTGATTGCTTTTGTTCTTTATTTGCTTGATATCCATCAGTTCCATTCTTTTCCACTAGTAAACAAATTTTCTTTATATTTGGCATAAATAAGCAAGCAGCATGCCAGGGTGACACTGTAGTGCAGTAGAATGACAGCTACTGAAATCCTCTTGTTTTCTAGGCACAGTCAGTCTTACTGCAGAGATCTTTTGACAGTGGTCCTTAATGCTTTGTTGCAGCTTGGATGGAAAATTAGATTTCTAATGGTTAGGGTATTCAATATTATTAAAAAGTGGTGACTTTACCTTTCTTTCTCTGCTTCTAAAAGAGATGTTGATTTAAAACTGATTAAAGATTAAGTTTATCAGTTACCAATTAAGTTTTTCTGTTAACCATCTGCATTTGAACCATTATGTAAATTGCCTTGGTTAAGGCCAGGTTACTAAGCAGGTATAAATTTCCTCTAATACCTATCTGTACAATCTGGGCTTGTTACTTCTGTCCCAATTTAATCATAGTATTTTATTATTTATAACTCACCTGTCCTAGATTCTTTCCATACTCACACACTTGACAGAACTTACTGGAGTGAACAGTAATATCAGTAAGTTGAGCTGCTTCTATTTGAGTTCTCATCCCATAGTGGACCACCCTGTAATACAACCCAACAAACCCTGTCAAGATGATTATTATGTTTTTGAGTGCATTTTCCCAAAGCTTGAACTAAGATTGGTGAAATCTCTTCTTCCAAGATGGGTTTGCTCTTTGTTTCTTTTGTGGAATTGTGCTGACAATTTCCACAGTTACAACTGGATCTTGCCCTTTCCTGGGAAGACCCTTTAGGGGGTTCACTGAAGCGCTGGCACACAGCCTGCCCTCCTGCATTGCACTCCTTGTAGTTTTGTGGCTTTCCAAGTCCCCTGGTTTTTGTTTTGTTTTGTATTTTTTTTTTAAGTTCCATCCTAGCTGGATAGCCATCTTTGGATTTTTTGTTTTCTTTTTACAATTTGTTTTATTTGAATATGTAGCTATTGAATACTTAATATTTTTAGCTGATATTCATCAGATATTTCATTATCAATGCACTATGACTGAGGTGTTTTGCTTTTGGCTAGTCATTGCCATGTGAGAAGAAGGTCTATAGAGGAGAGGGTTGGAACATACACCATTAGAGTGGCTGGACATTTTTCATCCCAGTCTTTTCCTGTGCTGCTGCCTGTCTTTCCCATGGCTTCCTTTAATGTACAGATCTCTCTGCCCACTGGGTGAGAGATTTAGGAATGTCCTTTCATGTGAAATCATTGCTTGACTCCAAAAATGTTGTTCCATTTAGAAGCAGCTGCTCTATCTCTGTGTCTCTGTGTACTCTACGGCTCTTAGGGCTGCAGCCTTTGCTAGTGCATCCACTTTGTCACCTCTGTCCCTTCTTTCCATCTGATTTTTTGGTGGGATTTCACATGCATTACTGGTTTATCACCATTTCTTTTCCTTAGGGTTTGGGTCATTTGTTCCCAGAGAGCAACATGTAGTATTAGCTTGCCATCTCCTGAACCTGACCCTTTGTTTTCCCATGTCAGTGGCCAGACAGCAATATCTTGGCAAATCTATGAAAATAGCAAGTAGTTTTTCTCAGTCCTCATTTTATGGTATTTGTTTAGCAACCCAAATTTCAGCTTCTTTTGCTGAATGGAGGAGCACTTTCATTTTTGTGTATGTTTTTGCACTTATCCAAATAGCTGCAAATCCTTTTTCAGGTTCCCCATATTTACAGTAACTGGATCCATCAGTAAACAGTACTATCCATTCTTCTTCCCTCCTTTTTTTTTTAAGTCTAAGTCTGGATTTAACAGCTAAATTTGCTTCCTGATATTTTCACGTTCAGCTCCTAGTTTTTGGCAGAGGTGCTAAAACCTTTCCTTTTCCCGGTGTTTTCCCCGACTCATTAAGTCTGGCACCCGCAGCACTAGCTGTGGTTTTCTACCCGCCTTTCCAGGCTTTCCCAGTGCTGTGTGCTGGCTAGGCCTGCGCTGGGGGTGACTTCACCGTGTCCCCTGGCCCGTGCATGCTCCTCCGCGCAGTGTGAGAGCTGACCGCGGCGCTGTCAGGGCTTCTGACCCACACGTGGGACTTCCTTTTGCATCAGGACTGCCCCCACCTTGTCAGCGATGGGTCACTGAATATGCAGTGGGGCTGCCCTGCTGGGGCATGCCAGTGCAGGAGCCTAAGCAAAATCTTCCTTCAGCTGCCTTAGTGCCCCTGCCTGGTCCAGGCCCCGTGGCCACCATCTCTTCTCCTTAAGGGACATGGCCAGCATCCAGATTTTGCCTGATAATATTGGAATAAAACTTCTGGAAAGTTAAACATTCTTTGTAAGGCCCATAATCCTGGTATGATTTGGCATGTGTGTGTGTGTGTGTGTGTGTATGTGTCAATGACCTCTACCTGTTGTTTATCAGCAACCTCTTGAGCTAAAATTATGTCCAGCTCTTTAAGTTCCCACTGTACCAGTCAGGTCTTTGGTCACCTAAACTGAAATCCAGTTTCCTCTATTACCTGCAGTACTATCTCTTTATTTGCTCTCATGGCCACACAAGAGAGTCCATGGATCAAAATACAGAATCTACAGAAGGTGTAACTGAAGCTTGGCTGTTTACCAGGAGCCTCATACTTACCATAACACACAGTGGGCAGGTTGCCATAGCATTAAGATCCCTAAAGCACTGGCTGCCCCATCTGGGTACAAAACAGTCCTAAAATTTGTGTTTCTACGTCGTGTTCAGTATAGGACACAGTTGCTTTGCTTGGTGGCTCTCTGGGCTCTCCAAGAGGCTCTTGCATTGAGCCAGCTGGGGCTCCTACACCTGTGAGCATTTTAGGACTATGTGTATTCACTTTGTTGTGGTCAGTGCTCTAGTAGCCAGTTGCCCCCCATAAAGTACGGACGGGTCTGGGCAGGAGCAGCTGGTGGTTTTGAGGAGGTGGGCATCCCTACTGTGCAGAATCAGGTCTGTCTGTGCCAGGCTTTACCACTTGTTCCTTTTTCAGCTCTTGTTTAGTTAATTTTGGTTGTTCTTAAAATGCATGAAAGGGTGCCCCACTCCCAACATTTATGTTTTCTCCTTCAGTCCTCAGCTCTGTGACCTACTGAAATTCCCTCTTCCGTGTTTGTCTCCAATACTCTAGAAAAATCACTGGCCTTTGCCTCAACTTTGAGATCCTGGCTTTTCTTTGTTAACCTTGTTTTCTATGGAGCAAACAATTAGTGTCAAATGTTACTGCTTGGACTGTTTCACAGACCCTCTTCTTTCTCTTTACATTTTCTATCTATCTGTGCCCAGTAGAATTGTTCTGCTTGAATGACTTTCCTCTTAAGCTAGAGCTGAGTCAGATGCTGTTGATTTACAGGTTCAGTAATTGCCCTAGCAGCTGGTACCAATCCATCCATCATTGCAGGTTTAATTTTGAACCTCAGCATTAGGTTGCTGTCTTGGTCCCTCCTGCATGAAATCTGATCTTGTATTCAGTACTTGCTTTCTTTAGTAAAAACCCCCTCCGATCCTTCCTCAGTGTTCTGCTCTTCCAAAACAAGCAACCGCACCATGGTTAGGGAAAGCAGCAGTGCCTCCACAGTCCTCCACTGTGGGCTCTGGCGTTCTCCCCCAGCTCCTTCCCCCCGTGCTGCTGACACAGGGACAAGGTTGGATGGTGCTGCGGTGGGGTTATGATCACTCATGGCCATTCCTGGGGCTCCTGTCAGTCTCACCACCCCTGTGCAGCAGTATGCACACAGGGACCTAGCAGCTCTCATACAGCTCTGGCTCATTCCAGGCTCTGACTCAGGTCTGGCTCAAACCTGCTCCTGTGTCCCTTCATCAGCAGCTCCATGCCAGCGGTGACCGGGGACACGAGGAGGGCCAGGGGTCCAGCGCTTTGCCAAGGAGCAGTCAGAGGGGAGGGGAGTAACCTGGGGGTTGTGCATGAGCCAGCCTGCGATCAGACCATCCAGCCCCATCCCTGGCCCAGGGGTCAATATCTCCCCTCAGGAATCCCTCTCAGACGGCTGCAGCCACAGCTCGCTGCGGTACGGTTCTTCCAAAGACTCAGTCGTCCTCTGGCAAACCAAAGCATCAGATCCATGCTGTGGAGTCTCTTTTGCCATTGTCCTCACACATGCTTGTTGCCTGTTGTGTTGGATCCTGATCTCAAGTTCCTGCTCTATTAGCTCTTGTAAGCTGTCCATCCCATCCTGCCTGGGCTTGCATCCCCACTGGTGTGGATGGCAGAACCTCTGCTGCAGAGGCACATGCGTTTCTGCCTCAGTTCCTTCAGCAATTCAGTCTTCTATTTTAAATCCATCTTTCCCTTTTCTAGATCTGCAATTTTCTCTCCAAGCTCCCCCTTTACCACTTTTAGTGGACTAGTCAATGTAGCTGCAACTGTCCACAATACCCATAGCCAGCAACCTTAATAAATCTTGACTTTAGCGCTCTCCTGGCAAATTGTAAATGCTTTTCCTGGCTCCCCTGGAGTATTTTTGCCCATGCAGTTCACCAGCTGCAGTGGCTGGGCTCATACTGCATGACCCAGATCCTAAACTTTGCTGTGGATATGGAGACTCTGTCTTTCTCCCTGCAAGCAGTCTTGTTTGTATGTGGGTTGTGGTGCTTAATACACGAGCCCCAGTGAGATCTGAGCCTCCTGCTGGAGTCACTGTTTGGGTACCCTTCAGCACGTGCAAGGAGGTGCTGCAAGCAGGGCACACACAGCTCTGAAGAACAAAGCTAGTATGTGATAGCTAACGCACACAGGATAGCTGGGGCTTAACAAGGTACTCATGTGAGCACAGGGAGCTCACCACCCTCGTGTGCCACCCCAGTGCCTTTGCTGGCTGCACAGACACCACCCTGGAGGGAGAAGTGTTGGTTTCTGCAGCCCCACAGCACATACTCAATGGTGCTGAGTTTTCTTACTGCACCTTCCTGCTTCTTGAGGGTTTTATATCTTCCCATGATGGGATTTTTCTCATGAACTCTTGAGCTGGTAGGGATGCCATCTCTACTGCCCTACCTCTGTGCCTGTGGTGTCACCTTGTGTCCTGTCCTGGCTCTGCTCTACAGATGTTTTGTGGCTCCTCCTGATGATTGTGCAATGCCTGCAGGAGCCTACGCCACAGCCACAGAATCACAACAGTTGTATCAGAGCTGGGATTTGGGGCCATTTGCTATAAGGGGATAAGGAGGTAACAACTGGGATTGTGGACAGAGGTTTACATCCCCAACTGCTGCTGGAGACAGTGCAGCAGCCACAGGTCAGGGAACTCTGGTCATCCCCTGCTCAACTCATGTGAACAAACGGCTGCTGCTGGTACCAAGTCTCCAGGATGGTGACGTCTCCTTCCTGATTCCAGCAACATCAGTTTTAGGATGGGTGCTGTGGTCCACCATGCAAGCTATAACACACAGAGCAGAGATCTACACTGGTGAACACTAGGAATGTCGTTAGGATTTTTCACTCCTGCACAGAACAAAAAGGTTTCTGCAGAGCAAAAGAATTGGCAGTAATTGGGGTGTATCAGCAGGATGTTTGAGCAGCAGTGATTGTAAGAGTGCAGTAAATAACAGGGCTGAGTTGCAGTGGTGCAGACAGAACTGTAAGTTGTATGTTTTGTCTGTGTATGCAGGCTGGCATGTTGCTTTTGTAGCCACAAATCAAGCCACCTGTATGATTTACTTTCTTCTCCTACCATCTCCCTTTATTAAGTTAAATCAATCATCCCACTGCTCTGTGATTTATGGCTTTATGTTTTGCTGGGAATGTGTCACAAAGCGAAAAGTAGAAGTTTTGATATATTAGTAAAACCAAACTTGTCTGCCTAGGGTGAGATTGGAAGAATTTAGTTTCCTCTTGGGTGAATTCTGACAGATGATATAAATTTCCAGCATTCCCTCTTCTTCTTCCTCCTCTTCAAATCACACCTGGTTGCAAAGAAGGGCCTTGAAATAGGGGGTGGCCAAGGCTCAGCCATTTCTCAATGTGTCAGCCTGTCCTGGCACACCTTGATTTGCACCCTGTAATGCCTGTGGCACTTTAGGGCTCTGTGGCAGCTCTGCATGAAGCCATGGATGGATGGATGAATGTAGTTGAAGAACTCAGCCCCATCTCAGGTTGCCCTGATGGCCTCCGACAGCTGAGTGTGGCTGGTAGTGGCCATGGCCAACTGAGTGTCCAGTGACTCCAAGGATGGCGATGCCATCAGCTAGCTGTCAGGGCAACATTAAGTGGTATGGTCAGTATTTGTCTTCATCAAGATCTATAAAAGGAAAATCTGACCAATGTGGGAGACCTGGTGCTGGGAGGGAACAGGGAAAAGAGTTTCCCTTTCAAGTGGAGGGGGAAATGGCTGGTCAAATACCAAGGCCACAGTCTGGGGAGTGCTGCAGTCCAAACATGCTAGCTTACCCACCACCCCATGTGCTCTCTACTCCAAACTTGGACATAGAGTTTTATTTTTGTGTTGGAGGAAAAGGCAGAGGGGCAAATATAGCCTTACCACCCACTGTTCTCTCTTTCAGAAATGGAGACATCATCTCTCCCCATCACATCCCTTTAACTCTGCTGAGCAGCTCCTATCACCCCGGTTTTCTTCACTATGCCACAGGGTATGTGTGGCCACAGGCCCTTAGAAGTCCATGTGAAGGGTTTACACCTCCCTAGAAAAAGCCCTTTTTTTTTTTTTTTTTTCCTGAGAGAAGGTCCGCTGTGTGTCTAAATCACCTCTCATAGTCTCCTGTTCTTCCCAAGAGTGGAAAGCAGCTACTCCCCAAGTCCAATTCTTCTCCTTTCAATTAGAGGCTCGAGAGGCAGCAGACTGAGAGGGTAATGATACTTATTAATTTAGCAAAACACTCCTCTAAAAAGCTCATAACACCTTAACTACCTTATGAACACACCACTTTTTAGTAGCATAATTCACAATTATGTTGCTGCAAGTAATACGGAGTGACAATTCTATTGCTTATTACTAGTATTAGTACTGATACATAATTACATTACTACAAAGAAATCTTATAAATTGCACTTATTAAGTTGCAATTCTATTACCTTTCTTCCTGCACTTAGTATTAAGGTACCAAGTCTATCCTTCCTTCTAAGTTTATGCATTTTTACTGCACCTTACCACACTAAGTCTTGTGGACTAACCTGGTGGAGAGATCACCAGCATGTTCTCCAAGGGGGTTCCCTCCAGCATCCCCAGTGGTGTAGGGTCCACAGCTCAGCTTCAGCATCTGCACTCCTGTCACCAGAAGCTTCTCACCTTTTATGTTCTCCACCCGATCTTATACCTCATTGCCCATTTTCTCCTTTTCCCAAATCCACATTTTTGCCTCCCTTGAACCTATTTTTGTCATTTGGACTTCTCCCAAGTAAACAATCCTTAATCACTCATTGGTCTCAATGCTGTTACATTCACCCAAATTAAGTGTTTCTGACACTGTTGCTTGGTTATTTTAGGCCTGTTATGATATTACTGATACAATTCTTTATATGAAAATGTCTTACATTGCAAGACTCCCTCCTGACTGTATAGTGCACACTGGTAGCATTTTATTTACATTTGGTGCTTTTTGGGGCAGAATTACCTTATGTTAGCCTTATTCACCTACCTAAGTTTAATTAAGCAAATGCAGTTTCTCATCTCAGGTGCAGAGCTTGCATACCACAGCAACAATATTTGTACATTTTGTTCTCACATCCTATCTCTGTACTGGAAATGTTTCTAGCACACTCCTGGTTCCCATCAGAGGTTTTGGCCAGCTTAGGAGCCTGGTGTCCCAGCAGGGCTCCTGGGTCTCAGCCCCCAGCCCTGTGGCAGACCCCACATCCAGGTCTCCACAGACCTGCTCCAAGAAGACACCAATGTGGGTGAGCCCAGCTAGTTTATGCCCAGAGATGCCTGGCTCACTTACCTGTGTTGTCCTCCACTGGCTTGGTGGAAGGAGATGAGCCAGTTGTTCTACTTCTCGCTGCTCAACTGCAAAGTTACTGTGGAGAGAGGGGGAAGCCCAGGTTTTGCTTTGCACCAGCACCAGGAGGACCCATCTCATCTTCCTTTCTCCATCAGCTTACAGCACCTTAACTTCTCTGCCCTTAGAAGTGTGTGTTCTACCATTACAGTAGTTTTTGTGTGTGCACATGTGTATACATATTTAGACATGTATATGTATGTGTGTATATATAAATATATGCATGCATATATAAATATACATCTGTATTTTTGTATTTATAGATATATACACACACACATATATATTGTGACTAATACTAGTAACAAGTAGTTACTATATGCAGAATAAAATATGTATGACTGTTGGGTTTGTGTGTGGTGGGGTTTTGGTAGCGGGGGAGCGGCCACTGAAGTGGCTCCTGTCAGAAGCTTCTTGAAGCTCCCCCAGCTCCAACTCAAACCTGCCTCTGGCCAAGGCCAAGGCTATTAGTGATAGTGGCTGTGCCTCTGCAATAATGTATTTAAGAAGGGGAATTAGAGAGGAGGAGGAGTTGTGAGGGAGATACCTCTGCATACACTGAGGTCAATGAAAGAAAGAGTGGGGGGAGCTACACCAGAGCAGAGACTCCCCTACAGCCCATGGTGGGAGGGCAGGCTGTCCCATGGAGGACCCCACACCGGAGCAGGTGACTGTGCCCAAAGAAGGCCCAGACTCTGAGGGAAGCCCGTGCTGGAGCAGTCTGTCACTGGGAGGGCTGCAGCCCGTGGGAGGGACCCACGCTGGAGCAGTTCGTGAAGAGCTGCAGCCCGTGGGAAGCACTCATGTCAGAGGAAATTCATGGAGGATTGTCTCCTGTGGGAGGGACTCCATGCTAGAGCAAGGGAAGAGTGTGAGGAGTCCTCCTCTGAGACAGAGGGAGCAGCCAAGACAAGGTGTGATGATCTGCCCACAACCCCCATCCCCTGCCCCTTCGTGCTGATGTCTGGGAGGAGATAAAGAAATAAGGAGAAAAGCTGAGTCTGGGAAGAAGGGAGGGATGGGGGGAGGAGTTTTTAAGATGTGATCCTACTCTGTTTGATTGCTAAATTGGTGATGGTGGTTGTGGTGGTCAAATTAAATTTTTGTTCTCTTTTATTCCCCAGTCGAGTCTGTCTTTTGCCTGTGACCACAAGTGGTGAGTCATCCCTCCTTGTCCTTGTCTCAATCCCTGAGCCTTTTGTTTTATTTTCTCCTCCTCAGCCCTGAGGGGGAAGGAGTGAGTGAACGAGTGGCTGTGTGGTGCTCAGTTGCCCTCTGGGCTTAAACCACAGCAATGACCCTAGAATAAAAATGCAAAGAGGAGTACAGGCATGGGATAAGAGTGGAGGCCTTGAAAATACAGGTTCAAGATGATATTGGAAGCCCCAGGGTTATAAACTACTTACCAATAGTCAGTCACTCATCACCAGAGGAATCCAGTCTTGAGAACTGGGATTGATTTTAGGGATACCAAAGGAAACAAAGGCACAGCATGTACTTCTAGGTCGGGATGACCAAAACTGAAGACCTGATCTGGGCCAACTGAAGGGGTGACTTACAATCTCTCTCAAGGTGCAGAGTCCCCACATATGGTTATAAAATGGGTCTTCACTGCAGTTGTGAAGTGGATATTGTGGAAGTATCACTGCTGATCCATGATGCAGTACTGCAGCTGCTGTAAATTTCTTGCTTTTACTTTTATTTCTAGATGTATTTTTGCTTACATTGCTTTTGCTGCCTTGAATATGCTATCACAGATATTAGGAAAAGACACAAGTAAAATACTAAGCATTAAAATGAGGCTCCCTCCCCCTTTCCACTTGATTGGCTTTTGGTAACTTGCTCTGAAACTTTGATGCCATAAATTGGTTAAAAACTGAATGGTTGTTGGGGAGATTTTTGTCAGGAAGCAGCAGGCATGGGGTTGTTCCACACAGGAAAATGAGTTGAGAGCAGAGGGTGACCCTGGAAGAGGCAGGATAGTGTCCCCACTGACCAGGCACAGACCCATACAACCTGGGCAGAGCCAGATTCTATTGATTGCCCTGTGATCATCAAACAAGGTGAAGTCATGAGACAGGTCCAAGGTCAATGAAGGAAGACTAGTGAGCAAATCAGGATTGTCAGGGCACAGGGCTGGACACTAATGCACCTGCAACACAGCTCAGGCAAGGACAGAAGGCCCAGAGCTGAGCTTAAGTGGAGCTTCTGGACCAGTGGACAGTGGGTACATGGGTGGAAGTCCTGGGTGAGTTTGGTCAGGACAATTAAGGCACTCAGAGCGCTGATAACTGGGTTGAAAAAGCGAAAGGCGAGTTAATTCCTGGGCAACTTAGCAAGAATTAGGTTGGTCTCTCCTGGATATAAGTAGGGCTATGAAGTTTGCTGATCCTCACAGCTGTCTTCCAGACAGAAACAACATCCTTCAGTAGTAGATCTGGAGTCAAATTGCCTGTTAGGTTTGCAATGGAGGCATCATCTTGCCTGTCTTCCAGGAAGGATCTGAAAGTTTCCTGTAGCCTGTGGATGAGAAAGATCATAATTTTAAGTGTCTGGAGGACTGCTGGGTTTCCAAATGCCCTGACCTTCAGCAGGCAATGCTGGCAGTCACTGACGCTACGTGCTGGTACCCCTGAGATGGCCTTGCAGCTGGAAGCCAGGCAGTATTCTCTGGGGTATCTCTGGTGGTATCAAACAACAATGTGGGCAACTGTTGGTCAACACTGTCAACAGCACACAAATTGATGTTGTAGCCTCCTCAAAGCTGAGCTCTCAGCTTCACTGACAGCCTCTCCCATCTCAGGTATAAACACAGCATGCTGAACCTATCTGCACTCAACTTGATATATCCCCAGCTCCTTCCTTCATAGGGTCTGTCATGCTGTCCCTGTGGCATTAGGAGACTTTTCTCATGCAAGAAACAGAAAGGGAGGTGGTGCGGCCATATTCTCTCATTGGGGTTTCTCATTGGTCCTGTATAGGGGGCACTTTTTTTGTTCCCTTACATGATCCTTTTTTTTTTTTCCCCCCAAGCCCAGACACATACTGAACTGTATTAACAAGAATGTAGCCAGCTGGTTAAGGAAAGTGATCTTTCTCCTCTGTTAGTGCTTGCGAAATTACATCTGGAGGACTGTATCTGATTTTGTGCTCCTAGTACAAGAAAAACATTGACCTTTTGGAGTGAGTTCAGCGGAGTGCAACCAGTATGATTACAGATCTGCAGCACAGGACATATGAAGAGAAGGTAGAGAACTAGGTTATTCAGCCTTCAGCAGGGAAGGTAAAGAAGAACTCTCATTGCATCTTTAACTACGTAGCGGGTGGGTGTCAAGAAGATGAAGCCAGACTCTTCTTGGAGTGCCCAGTGAAAAGACAAGAATTAACAAACACAAGATGCAACAGTGGAAATCCTGACTAAATATAAAGAAAAAAATATTCTCCACACTGGTGGTGCAGCCCTGGGACAATGCAGAGTGGTGGTGGCACTATCATTGGACACTGTCAGAACACAACTTGACAAGACCTTGAACAGTCTGCTGTAGCTCTGAAGTCAGACCTGCTTGAATCAAAGGACCTCCAGAGGGCCCCTCTCAACCTAAGTCTCCATGATGGTATGATATTTAGTGGTTTCTTGCTTCCTCATAATATGCCAGATGAATTGAGGGTGCTGGGGTTTCTGCTGTATTTCACTCCCACTTCTCTTTATCTGAGCATCACAAAAAGACTCGATGAGGCTCATCACAGCCACAGTAACTCCCACTTTTGGAAAGCATGGCCCTTCTCTCTCATGCAAGCTTCAAGAGTCCACCTTAAAAGGGACTTCAAGACCCCTTCCATCTGGGTCTAAAGAGCTGGTATCTACTCCTGGAACAAACCAGGAAAAATCTGCTCTTACCCCCACTGTGGATCAAAGCTATCCAGAGGCACAGTGATCATCTCATGGAGCTCGATGAGAAATAAGTCCAGGTTAACTGTGGAGAGTGCAGTAGTCAGAACCTTCTCCTTCTCTGGACTCAACTCCTCTTGGTACTGCTCAGAAACCAGGCAGAAGGGATTCTGCAATGACAAACAACATCAGAAAGAGGATGGCCTGGGACTCCGGGCAGAGACCATCTAGAAGCTTCATCTGATGGAAGAGGTAAAACTGGGACCCTCTTTTTCCCCGGCTCTCATGCCAGGGCCACCAGAGACCACAGCACCAGCTGCTGATACGACCCATGCCAGAAAGCACCACTGCTTCTAGCACAAAATCTTGTGGATGGCCCTTTTTCAAGGGTCTTATGTGACTTAAGTAGATTACTTGGCTCTTGCTGAATGATATTTCAATCACAAAATTTTCCTATTTTTTTCCTAAAAAATTCCAAAATTATTCACAGAAAATCAAGTTTATCAAAAAGTTTCTCTCTTTCCCTAGCTCTTGTAGGCAGTTGTGTAATCTAGGCTGTCTCCCTCACCTGATTCATCTGCAACAGCAGCACAGATCTCTTTGCTGACAATATTTGCCACAGAGACAGGATGTGCTTCAGCTGAGTGATTGGTACCACCTGGAGGAGGAGAAAACAGATGGGCAATCAGTTAGCCAGTTCCTGCTCTTCAGAAAGGCCATGGCTGAGTTGGCCATGTTCTGGGTTAGCTCACAAAAAAGTGTGTGACTTAAAAGGTGATGTCTTAATCCTTAGGGGAGGGTATGAGGAATGAAAATGTTCAGCCAATTTCCCATTCAGTACAAGCAAAGTGCCTTGCTTACCGGCATGTCTCTGAACTGTTCTACACTTGCATCCATCTTCAGCTCATTTTTTACATATTCGGACAACTGGCGCTCTGGGTCCCCACCGGTCACAGCCAGGAACTCGGCAGCCACTTTCAAGGTGGCAAGTGTTTGAGAAATAGCATTCACTGATCGGGCTTCTTCCATGATCTGTTTCCGCTGGTTCACAGTTAGGGATTCCTATCGATAGGAGAGTATAGCCAGACTGTGACTCTGACACATGAGGTCTGGGTCCTGCAACTGTGTCTGTACAGCAGAGTGACTGTATAGCCTTTGGCACCAGTTCTGCCCTCTTATCAGAGGGAGAGTCAGAGATACGTGGGTATGTCCAGGGTTTACATGGGAAAGACACAGAATCTACAAGGACGTGGGTTCCCAGCCTAGTTGCAAGCAGGAGCAATAACCCCATAGTTGCCACTTGTGCTGATGAACTATGCCAGTGCATGCCATGCTGTGGTCACCAAATCACCTTGGTTTAGACACTCACACAGATGAGTCCATCTGACAGAGTTGCCTAGATTCCCTTTAGAGCCAGCAAATAAAATTGACTTCTTATGAGGCTTCAGACATTTGCCTGTTTTGAACTTGGACCTTTTTACACATCCTGCAGGTGCCGTATCCTCTGTTGAGCTCTCTGTCCCCTGGGGTGGCTTATTAATAAGCATTACAAGGCAGAGGAAAGACTGAATGGAAAAAAAAAAAGGATGGCAAGCTCTTCTCATACCTGTTTCAGCTGTTCTCTCACTTTTGTTTTTGTGTACTGCAGGGTCTTCATGCTGTTTGGTGCAAAGGATGGAGCTGTCTGGAAAGCAAATGAGTGGCTATGAAGACACAAAGTTACTTGGCACAGGCCAAATGGGAAACCCATGACCATGCAGTAGGACACAGCTACCCATATGTGGGCTGCAGAGCCTGTGGCAATGACATCCTAGTGTAGAAGGTATAGGGGAGGTGGAAGCAGGGAGGGGACACCCACGTGGAATATAGAGATGTTGCTCAGGTATGCAAGAATGGAGTTAGGAAATACAAAGCTCATTTGGAGTTAAAACTGCTGAGGGATGTGAAGGCCAACAAGATGGGCTTCTACATCAGTACATCAGTAGCAAAAGGAAGACCAGATAAGAACCAGGCCCACTGCTCAGTAATGAAGGGGACCTACTGACAAAGGACATGGAAAAGGTACTCATTGAGATACTTGATGCTTTCTTTGCCTTCCTTTTTACCGTAAAGGTCTGCTTTCAGTCCTCTGTTTTTACTGTCAAAGTTTAAAGGCATGTCTCAAAAAAAGAAGACCAAATTAGGGACTACTGAGATAAGTTGATGTTGTGGCAGCTAAGCACCACAGAGCTGCTCATTCACTTCCCTCCCCTCCTTACCAGAAGTAGGGTGGTGAAAGAGGAAGGGAAGAATAAAAGTGAGAAAACAAAACAAGTGATGCAAAGGCAATCACTTAGCACCTCACATGTGTAGACCGATGCCCAGCCACTTCATGAGCAAAATATGGCTAACCTCTCTAAAATCCCCTCTTCTGCATTTTATTGCTGAGCATGACGTTATATGGCATGGAATACTGCTTTGGTTAGTTCAGGTCATCTGCTTGGCTGTGTCCCCTCCCAACCTCTTGCATATCCTCAATCTATTCACTGGGGGGGACCAGACTGAGAAATGGAGAAGGCCCTTGATGCTGTGCAAACACTGTTCAGCAATAGCTGAAACATCAGTGTGTTATCAGCACTGTTTTGGTCACAGATCTAAAACACAGCATCATACAAGATGCTATGATGAAAATTAACTCCATCTCAGCCAGACCCAGTACAGCTGGATATACAGAGGTCCATGGGACCAGATGGAACACATCCAGTGGTGCTGAGGGAGCTAGCTGATGTCATTAAAATATTTCATCAACAACTGACGTGACATCTCAGGAAGTTTGTAGGTGATACCAAATTGGGGAAAGGAGCTGATATGCTGGAGGGTATGGCTGCCGTTCAGAGGGGCCTCAACATGCTGGAGAAATGGACCAACAGGAACCTCATGTACACACCAGGCTATGTTAGCAGGATTGTAGGCAGCAAGATGAGGGAAGTGATTCTTTCCATCTGTGCAGAATTTATGAGATTACATTTGAGAACTGTGTCCAATTTGGGGTTCCTCAGTACAAGAGACATTGACAAATCGAAGTGAGTTCAGCAGAGACCAATGATTGAGGATTCAGGGGACTGTTCACTCTGTAAAAGAGAACTCTATGGGGAGGATCCAATTGTTCTTCCACTACTAAAAGGGGGATCATGGTGAAAGCAATAAGGACAAGGGCGAACCAGGGATCTCCTATTTAAGCATGCAGAAAACATTTTCACAGTGAGGGTGCTAAAACATCAGAACAGAGGGGCAGAGAGGTGGTGAATGTCTATCCTTGGAGACTTCCAAAATTCAACTGTACAATCTGCAGCAACCTGAGCAATGTGCTCTTGCCTGGAAGTTAGCCTTACTTGAAGAAAATGATTGAACCAGAAACATCCAGAGGCCCCTCCAGCCAAACTCTTTAAGTTTCTCTGTGATGCTGTGTCAGTTTCTCTGCTTATCCTACTCTACTACTGGACAAGCATGTGGACCTGAATCACTATGTGATAGCCATGTTATAATGCCCTTGAACCCCTTTTTCCCACTTCTTCATGGCCAGATTTTCACATTTCACAAATCCAAACACCCAGTAGGCCCTTCCTTTGACATAGGAAATAGCTGGGGCAACCAGTGGTCAGAGGAGAATCCCAGGTGAGGCTTATGTAACCACCTGAGGGTTATGCAGTTTTAAAGGGGCTGAAGGGGCTTAGGTACCTGAAATCGTTCCTGTCTCACAAGAATTCATTTTTGAGGTATGTATCATTGGCCTTCCTTTTCAGATGGGAAGAGCCATTTGAAATCTGGTCCCCTGAGAGCTTCTGGAGGAAACCCAAAGGCTAATGTGAATAAGTAAGTGAAGATGAGTACCCCAGCAGAAGACTGGCTTCTCCAGTATGATTTAGGGACCCACATTAGACTCCAGCCCTATACTATATCCAGGAACTCAACTCTTTTGAGTCTTCTTAGATAGCGTCTGACTCCTCTTTGGTTATAAGAAAATCCAGGACAACCTCCCCTGCAGGCTTTGAATAGAAAGGCTCACACTGCCTTTCACAGCCCCAAAGTTTGCTGAGCATAGTTGTGTTTTTTCATTACACAACTGTTACAATCCAAGGAGTGCAGATAGATGCAGAGTGGTGGGCTGCCAAATGTATAAGCACCTTAATTTGTGTTTGCTCCAGCTCTGGAGAGGTGAGTACCAGGTGCTGGAAGTAAAATCCTACACGCTCTGCTGGCCCGGAGCACTGCAACTTGGCTGGTGCTGAAAGTGCGTTGTGCTAAGCTCACCTGAATTTTGATGACCGGTTTCCCACTGATGAAATGTTGGATCACTTGCTGCTGCAGTCTCTGGAAGTCAAAACTGGTTGTGTTGGTGCCGTCTTCCTCTACCACATACAGGCAGTTGGCCAGCATCGCCGTGATCAGATCATTTTCAGTTATCTTCAGCACAGAGGATGGCTTCACTTCTTCTGCAGAGATAATCCTGGGGGAGAAGTTACCCTTTGCTGTTAAAGACAGCACCTTACTTCTTACCTCATCCCACTCTGCAATCAGTGACATGTGCAGCTCTAGATGAGTCCTGAGTTGCTCCAGAGGGATGGTTTGAAATGTACCGTTGCTTTTCCTTTGTGATGCGTGCAGCTGTGTCCACACAACTGTTCTGGAGCTGTATGAGGAGCGTTGTCACAAAATAACTGATAGAAAGAGGCGTTGGGAGGAGTTTCAGGACAGCAGTGTTGGAATTGATGTCCTTTGGAAACAGGTTCTGGGGGACTCTGACATCTGTAACGAAAGGGAGGGGTTATTTTCTGCCTTGTGTGGTGTTAGGAAGAATTCTCTCAAGGGGGAAACTCTGGCTAGCCTTTCTTAAAACCTTTTTGAGTTTTTTTATATCAGGCTTTGGATTTTTGGAAGGATTTTTAATTTGTTCTCAGCGAAAGGGTCAAAACAAAGCAAGATCAGCAACTAACATGGTTTCCAGCCTTCACTGATGGCTTAGGAAAGGGAAGTAATACCTGGGAAGTCAAAATACCTGAGCACAGTGGTTTCATTCTGATATTACTCCAGACTTTCTGGATGGTCCTTATAGCTCGGCAGAAAGCTGAACGCTGGTCCTCTTCAGGCACAGAGAGGGGAGAAAATCAGCAGTGTCAATGCATGCTCTCAAGAGAAAGGAATTGAAAAAGATTTATTTTTGTCTCCTTGAAATATATACCTTATGGAGTGCAACTGCTCAGTAAACTGTGTTAGGCTGGGCCTAGGTTGCCATTTATAGCTGTGGCTCTAAGTTTGACCAGAGTTAATTTTTTTCTAAGCCGTATTAAACCATATCTGGCATTAAGAGGTGCTGAATCCCAGATCACACCCACCATGATAATACACTTGCTTACAGTTTTAAAAACCTGTCTTGTGTATGTTGCCCATTCATGGGTGAAACAGCAGGAAAAGTTTACAAAGTCTGGCTGGCTACACCTACTCTGAGAACTGGAGGCAATCCGCCCAAGATCCATTTAGGTTTTCAGAGATCATCTCATTGTCTCAGAGACCTCTACTCTCTCCCTCAAACCCCAAAGATGGCCATAAAGATAGAGATGACTGAGAATCATCACTGTGAGCTTGTATCGGGGCCCTGAGGGCACTCATAGGCCTTAATAGCCCTGAGCAGCCTGACCTGGGGACTCCACCTCTGCCCCATGGGCCCAGAAGACATGTGTAAGCTCAGGACAGTACTTGAGTTGTAAGTAGCCCTGTCTTCTACTCTTGTAAGTTATTGACCGGACTTCCTAGACTCCTCCTGGACTTATTACCTTGCCTTGTGTTATGACCACTGAGATGTTGACAGAACCTGACTCTATCACTACCCTGGCCTTGCCCCGATACAGCGGGACTGCACCCTGGTCACTGCCTGGTCTATTCTGTGGTCACCCTTAGCTCCTAGCTCATCTTCCCTCATGCAGCAGTCTCATGTTTGCTTCTCCCTCACAGCTTGCAACAGAAATCACAGGTCCTGTTATAACATCAGAGCAGAGCATGTGGCTGTTGAGCAGTAGTATAGGCCAGTTTACGGAGAATAGGTCTATCTCATACCTGAAAGTTCAGGTTGGTCTAGAAACTGTTGTACTGAGCATATTCCCGCTTCATGGTTGTTCTGGAAGAAGTGGATGAGAGCTTTCTGCAGACTGAAAATTTCAGGCAGATGTTGGACATGCTGGATGTTTTGGAGCTGAAAGGGAAAATTCAGCATCACTTTTCTATCCATTCACTTATCTGAGGAACCAGGACTGTGCCTGGCATCATGTGGTATTCAGGAGAAGGGAACGGGACTAGGAAACACAGGGAAATGAGCCAACTTAGTGCCCCACTGACACCAAAAATGGTGAATCAACACAGTGCCTGTCTCTGTTTTGAAGGAGGAGCAATGTTTCTACAGCAAACCTTAGACACGAGCTCCAGAAGGACAGGGTAGTGGTTTCCTTCGCCTTCTCTGTGGTCCTGCTGAAGGTGATGCATCAGGGTCTGGATGGACATCCTCTGTTCAAATTTCCACATGTTGGACAGGCCAATCAGTCCAAGGTTGGGCTGGTCTTTGAAAGGAGCCATCTGGCCATAAGCTATTTGTAGGAGCAGGTTGGAGCCCTGGGGATCATTCACCCTCTGCTGCTTGACAGAAGTAAGGCTCTGCTCCAAGGCCTGTGGAATGTGAAGGGTTATTACGAGCTGCCTTTTGTTACAAAAGGGTTTGGGAAGACTTACAAGTCTTCTCCAGAGGGAAGACAATGGTGGCTCTGAAGAAAGGGAAGTGACAGTAAAATCTTCCTGTTGAAGAATGAAGCTGGGACAAGAAGAAACTAACAGGGAATTTTCTTGCCCTCTAGGACATAGAGCCATTTTTTTTCTAAAGGGGATTTACATCAGCATGTAAAAAGCAGCTTAAAAATGAGGTGATAAACCTGTTTATTGTACGTGGGATGTCCAAGCTCACTGAATATGTTTGGGTATTCACCAGAGCCCATGTGGGCTCTGCACTTGATCCCTAGAAAAGTGATGGTTTGTATATGGGATACATGGAGACACAGTAACCAGTCCCTTGCATACCTGGAAGAATGGCTGAGTCAGGTTTTTAAAGCAGGTTTCCCACTGCTTTTGGTCTTCTTGCCTAAGCAAAATATTCAAGGCTATGTCTTGTCCTGTAAGAAATGCAAATCAAAATAAGGATCCTCACACAGTAGACACTGGAGTCTGTGCAGAACAGCTGCAGTCATGGGATGAGAGCCACCAGTTCTGGTAGCCATATGAAAACCCACCTGACGTAAGCCTGCTGATACCCTCCCAATGCGTGGAATGTACCTTTACCTGTTGTACTGTTGCTCAGGTGCTGGAGAAACAGATGGACAACCACGGTGGCATCCTCTGTGTTTCTGCTAAGTGCCTCTGCCAGACATTCAATATCTTTTTCAAGGTGGTCCCAGAAGAATTTTGCCACATCCTTTGGCTTCTCTGTCATCAGACTCAGAATCGCCTGGAAGACAGGGTAGTTTCTTAATTTAGCTCTCATAAACCTTCCTCTCAGAGTAGGGCAGAAGCTATTCATCACGTGGAAGCTGCAGGCTAAGTGGGGTGGACAGACAGACAGGAGGTAAGGCAGAGAAAAGAAGCAGGGACTGTCTTACCTGTTTATCTGTATAGATCCCCAGCAACATGGATGAATGCAGCAGAGCTCTTGCAAGACAGACAGAGGCAGGCGACAGATCCCTCTCCAATTCAATTACCCGTGTTGAAGGGCTCCCAAGGATGTATCCTTTTTCTGTTTTACACTTTGTGCTGTGATAATGAAATGTAATTCAGTTTACATGCTCAGTGACTGGGCTCCTCTCATGTAAGTTAACACTGACAGAGGATTGGCCATCACCAGGTCAGAACAAGTGTGAACTTGAGGTGAGATGAGATTTTTGGAAGGGAAGAACTGCTGCTGAAGAAATGCCTTTTCCAGCTGTTCCATGCCACTCAAGCTTTCTCCTTTCTGTTCCCCCCAGTAGGTATTTCCAAGATTTCCTCCTGCGTTTGGAACCTGGGTCACAAAGACTTTGCTTTGCTCAGCTACAGTGTTTCCCCTGTGCTCAGTGAATGGAAAGAGGGTCAAGTGGCCACTGCTCTGTTCATCTCTCTCGTGCTGTAGGGCAGGGAGCATCAACTTACATTTCCTTTCTCACAAAACCTCTCTCAGGTTTGTGATTAATTCCTCCAACTTTGGCACCACAGACACATTGTCTGACTTCTCCAGGACGCCCACACTGTAGGTAAAGAAAGGACAGCAGCATAAGACATAGGGCAGAAAACCTAACAGTGGACAGAAGACCCTCCACATCACAAGAAGCCAAAAGACACTTACATCGGTGACAATCCAGTATGATCCACACTGACAAGCTGTGTATGAAGGAGAATTAGATTAATCAGTTGATTATCTCCCAATTACAAAATCCTCCATGATGCAAGCACAGCCAGAAATTCACTGGGAGGGAAACCGCCCAGGTTCTTCTCAAGTAAGACCTTCTTCCTATCTATTGGGATCTGGTCTAACAACATGGTTAAGAGTTTTCCATAAAAAGACCTGGAGTTGCTGTAGTCAAAAGGAGATTGATAAAGTACTCAACAGAAGCACAGAGGTAGCTTTAAGGCCACCCTTCCCTCCATCCACTTGTTCCTCCTTTCCCTCCATCCCCTATCCAGCCTGTCTCAGGGCACATTTGTAGCAAGTTGCCTGTGTCTGCCATCCATATACGAGCAGCTGGACTGGACTGAGGTAAAACTGCCCCAACACTTACTCCAAGGTGTATCATATTGACCAATTTTCCAGTTCTTCTGATCAAAAAGCAGGTCTTCATGCATGGTGGGAAGGTAGGATTCCTTAGAAAGGAAACACAGGTGTAAAGAAGGTTTTGAGGAATTGTGTAACCATTTTCCTAGTTTGCTTCTCATCTACTGGAGAAATAACAGTTCCAGAGATTAGCATAGTAGGTGCAAATGGGTACATGAAAAACCTTGACTGAGGTATAGACCAAGGTACAGCTGGGGGTACATTGGGGATGGCTGGCTTACAAGAACAGTGATGCCCAAGTTAGCGTCTTCACACTTCTTTGATATCTGCCTACCAAGCTGAGGATTCAGAGGGAAAGAGCAGGATTTGAACACTGCTGTTGTCTTCACAGCCAAGAGATGGGCAATTGCTTTCTGCACTCCTCAAACAGCAGGAACAATTTATGCATCGTTAGATGCAAAAGGGGCCCTAATCCAGTAAAAAGTTTATCTTTGCCTGACAGCTGGCGTATTCGTGGTCAGAATGGGGAAGTTTGGGCTAGGATTTGAGTCACATAAGTGCAGTCAACAACTAATATTTTGCAGCCAGTAGGCTGTGTCCCCCACTTTCAATACAGATAGTGATGGACAGTCTCAGTTTTCCTCAGTGGACTGTCCAGAAGAGAGCAGAAGAACTAGAAGGCTCCATATGGTGTTTACAACAACCCAGAAAGCTGCAAACTGACTCAAACCAAATCTGGCTGTAAGATGACAGAGCTTGTATGAAAGCAAGACCCACCCTGACAGTGTTATCATGAAGTATCTGTATCCCCACATCTTGACTTACCTTCATCAGATGAGGCTTAAAACAGATATTTCTGAAAAGTTGGGTGAGGGGACTTTGGGATAGGGCCAGAGTAAATGCAGTGTGAAATACCACCTCCATCAAGACCCTGTTTTTGTGGCTGCACAGAGCATCGACGATCTTCTTCATCTTGTTTTCCAGAGGCTCTTGTGGGAACAATGGTGTTTGGAGGATATTTTCCATTTGTTTTATGACAGGCTAGAAAAGAAATTGAAGAAACTAGATGGACTCTAAGGAAACCCATTAGGCATCTTTTGATGAGACGTCCACTGGTAGGTTTCAAAAGTCATGTTTTATATAAATGTGATGATCCTTTTGTCTCCAACTCAGGAGGAAATACCTATAACTTTCTACAAACACCCCATAGAAATCTCTAAGAGACACGATGGATACTCACCATTAGTCTCTGGACTTCCTGGGGATCTTTGTTTTTTATTTGATTTTCTGCTCTGTCCAGCACCGGAAACATCAGTGTTATATTTGACCAGGCACTCATATGCTGTGAAACACAGATGTAAATTATGTTATCATAATGAAGATACCACCAGCATGTAGAAGGCTATCTCAAACCCACCGAATCATTCAGACGGACCCCTTACAAATGATCATGTTATTTTTGTGTTGTGAATATCACAAACTGGTTTTGCATCTTTTAAAATTTGTATTTGTATCACAGTGGCAAGTTTTGAGTGCCGTAGAGATATGGGGTCTGAAATCTGTTCTGCCTGAATTTTACTGTGCAATTGTTTAATTTCTGCAATCTTCCAAATATATGAATAGGTTCTTCCATGGGAACAGTCACACATGAAGCAGGCATGAAGGAGAGATGAATCGTTCTCTAAAGGAGCTTATATCTCTCCCCAGACTGGAAGAAAACCCCCAAGAAGAAATTTTTCATTACTTAAGTTAGGTTTTTCCTATCCCATCAGCTCTGATAAAACACACAAGATGTATTTCACAAGGCAGGGCTCAAGGTAGCCAGCTGGACGCCCTCAGAGCTGGCTGCAAAGAAAAGCCTAAGTGCATCTGTGTGCTTGGGTGGCACAACTTCAGTGATCTGTAGGTGAGCTTTTGGAAAACACTCACCTGTGAAATTTCCACCCCTTTGGGTAAAATCCATTCTTCTGCCCGAAGGATCTTCTGCATTGGGATAAACCCATAGTTGTTACAGAGAATTCTAATGAGGAATATTTGAAGCCATGGTGTCTGTGCATTTTCCACCAGCTTCTTCATTGCATTCACCAGGTCTTGCTCCTCTTGCTTGTTCCCACCAGGAGATGGTACGTTTGGATCTGCAGCTACCAGTGAGATTTCTCATTAGGCCCACTCTCATGCAGTCATATATCATAGATCCTTTTGCAAACACACCACCTGCTTAGGCTGCAGCAACACTTTTCCCCCAAGAGTAGAAATATGGCCCGCAACCATAGTATCTTGGGCTTCTTAATACCTACAGCATGCAGACAAGCAGAATACTAGGCAGTGAACATGGGGACTCAATGGCACGCTGTTTTCTCATATTTGGTCATTATAGGATCTTGGTCAGGTAATCTTCTCTAGTATCTATCTTAGGTCATAGAGGAAAGCTCTCAAAGGCCGTCGAGAAAGTAGAGAGCAATCTTATGGCTTCGTTCTAGGTAGCTGACAGAAGTGGGAATCTTCTGGCCTATTTTATATCTTGGATCCCCTGTATCTCTGTTGATGATGTGGTCTGAGATAAGATTATGTCCATCTCTTCACTCGGACTTGGACACTCTTCAAAGCTGACAAAGGTGTAAGGAAGTGACTCAATGGAGTTTAAAGTGCAGTACATCCGCTTCTAAACCAAGAGACTCCCACATGTTCAGTGTGAACTCCATTGACTCTGCCTGTCATTCTCAACAGACTAACGGGAGAACAGAGTCCCAGCACATGCACTTACCTGTAGAGACTCAAGTGATTATCTTGATACACTGCTGCACACTGTCCTTTAAGTATGGTGCAATATTTATTCAGGGGAAATGCTAATATTCAGGTAAGTTTCTTTTAACTCTGAACAAAAACTGAGAAAATACTCCAGAAAAATGAAAATGCTTTCAGAGGAAATCAACAAGTTCTAGGAAAGGTATGCATTTTGGGTGCAACATACACATCTTTACACAAAATTTATCTACTTTAGCCCCATTCAGTTTCAATATTGCCAAAAAAATAGTTTTATAGTGTCAGAATAAAAGGGTTAAAAAATTATCTAGATTTGAAAGAAATAAATTAGCCCTTCTGATCCTTAATCATCTCTTGAAAATTCATCTGTTAAAGCCCTTAAATTTATACAAAACTTCATCTTTTTTTTTTCTTTTTTTCCTATGTTTCATTTTTTTTCAGAAGAAATCTCCTATACTAGTGAATGATAGGTTTGTTCTAAACCTGCTTATGAGAAAACACAAATCTCATGCTCTCTGTAGCTATCAGAAGGACTCACCGCAGAGCACCTGTCTGCCAAGCACAGTGGCCACATGGCTGATGGAGAACCGGAGACGGGCTATGAACTGGAGGGTGTCAATTTTTGAGGCCTTGCACGAGCAGAAAGCAGAAAGGTCTGCAGTAGAGAGGCACCTTTCAGCAATCTGGTTGACATCATCTTGAGAAGAAGGATACATAGAATCCTGCTCAACAGAAAGAGAGAGGGAAAGTTAAGAGTCCAAAGCTGTCAGGTTCTGGATAGTCCCTTCTTCTTTCCTTAGCCTTTTCACCAGGTGCAGAGCTCATTTCTGCTGTGATACTGTACCCTGTGCATCTCAAGTCCCCAGAAATGACCTGCTTTGCAAGTGGAATATTCTTCATCACCTTTGAGGGTAGTCCCAACTCTGCTTCTCTGGCAGGAGAGGACTGTCTCCTTTCTTGATTCACTTGACGGAGAATCACATGTTGAACAGATGTGCTTGTGCATTTCTGTACTGCACCAGTTCAAAGTGGAGCAGAGACTGGGGCAGTTCTGCTCAGAGTATCAGCTGTGCTCAAGGGAGTCTCTTGTGTCTTATGAATCAGGCTATGGGCACCCCTGGACTCCAGGAGCTCCATCTCCAAAATTCAGATGGCACATTGGACCTTATTAACTCAGGCCTGGATTATTCCAGACTGCGCTTAGGCGCATAACCAAGAGAGGTCAGCAGCCTGTTCCAGGCAGCCTCAGGACCCAGTGTGGGGAAAGAGAGAAGAGTGTGATCTGCAAAGGGCAGGAGAGGAAATGATGTTTAGTTTGAGTATGGATTCCAGGAACAGCTTAAAGATATTTGCACTTACCTCCAAACAATGCACCACCATGAAGTAGAAATGGTTCCAGTTCCTTTTGTTGAAGCTTGTCTTTTCCTCCATCTCAGACAGGTATTTTTCCAGGTGAACTTTTATGTTGTTAAACCTATGACAAAAAAAGACATAATATGTGAGCATCCATGTAGCCTGTGTGGCTCAGTGATCACATTAGAAGCTAGCTCATGCTAACCCATGTCTCAGGAGCAGTTTCAAGAGGGAGGACTTGAATGTTGGACTGGTGTCTATGCACTCTTCAAATGGTGACAGCTCACTTCTTGACTTGCACACTAAAAATAAAGGATGACATTCATTATTTTGCTTCAGTACAAGATCAAGGCACAGTCCCAGTGAAGTCAGGCTCTTACCCCTTTTTACTGCCTGATGCTCAGGGCTGGATGGCTTGCAGGCCACAATTTGGATCAGTCGAGTGATAACCTCTGGGGATGGTGTGCCTCTCTCTCCCAAGACAGAGGTGGTAACAAACTCCACAAAGAAGGAGTTACATTTCCTCCTGAACTTGTTGTGACATGCAACAGCTTCCCTTTATGAAGGAATAAAATAAAGATCTACTGTCAAAACCCAACAAAGCAAAGAAACAACTATTTACTGCTTCTCTGAATGTGACCAGGAGGCCAGGTACACCTAGACTGTGGAGAAGAAATACACTTTTTAAATAGAGAGGGAAATTAACCCCCAGAAAACCCACTACAGCATTTTTACTGGAATACTTTGGACAAACTTTCTTCTTCCTTGTTACTCTCCCTCTCTCCTATCTCCACTCAAGATAACTAGAGAACAAAGACAAATGGATTCTCATGTAGTATGGAGACCTCAATAGGCTGCCTGTTGACATGGAGGTAAAAGGGCTGGAACTGATCCCAGACTGCTTCACATGAATCCTTTCACTACCAAGGGTTTGCTACACGTGACAGTTCCATGGAGCTCACTTGTTTATGACATTTGTGTAGCCTCTGGTCTGGCAACTATTCCACTATTTTATACAAAGTGATAGAGATTGAAACAACAAAACTAGTTATTTTACTAATGTCGTGGTTTGAGCCTGATCAGCAACCAACCCCCGCAGCTGGTCACCCTCCCTTCCCCCTCCCTACCTGGGAATGGGGGAGGGGATTGGCGGGGTGAAGGGAGACTCACAGGCTGAGAT
This sequence comes from Tyto alba, assembly GCF_018691265.1. NCBI lineage: Eukaryota > Metazoa > Chordata > Aves > Strigiformes > Tytonidae > Tyto > Tyto alba. The sequence continues at coordinate 18,510,630 of NW_024881282.1, read as the reverse complement.
AAGAACAGTTTAATAATGGCAATAAAATGAAAACAATAACGATGATGGGGGGAAAACAAAAAGAAATATCTAAACAGGCAATGTACAGCGTAATTGCTCACCACCCACTAACCAATATCCAGCCCGTTCCCGGCCAGCGACCCCGAGATACCAAGATCCCACAATCGCAATCCCGGAAGCGAGAGAGCTCCTTCCCAGCCACCCCTCCTCTATATAGTGAGCATGACGTTCCATGATATGGAATATTTCACTGGCCAGTTTGGGTCAGGTGCTCGGTCCGTGCTCCGTCCCTGCTCCCTGTGCCCTTGCTCACGGGCAGGACATGGGGAGTCGGAGAGTCCTTGAAGTCTCAGCAGCAGCTGAAAACATCAGTGTGCTATCAGCATTCTTCTCATTCCAAACCCAATGCTAAAGCCAAAACACAGCACTCATCTAGTCCCTGAAAAGGAATATTAACTCTATTTCAGCCCAAACCAGGACAACTAGTTAGTTACATGATACCTTGTGGCCACTGTAGCTGTGGGTATGTAATTCTCTGGGAAGTTATCCTTGCAGATCTTACACTGCTTGCTTCTCCATTCACGGATGCACTGTGAGCAGAAAATGTGGCCACAGGGCAGCTCTGCTGGGTCAGTGATCTCCAGTAGACAGCTCTTGCAGTCCTTCACACCCTTCCTGAAAGATGCCACCAAAGGAAGACACAACTCAGGGCTGATTTTACACTGGTGCCACACTTGATGGTGGGCATGACCAACTTTTTCCCTGGGCATGAAAACTGAATGGTCATTTTTAACTAGTCTGACTGGTGAGGAGAGAATAAAGGCAACATCTGCTAGTTTAATAAGGGGGTGGCTCCACCAAGCACCATCCCACCTAAGAGATGTGGCCTGCCCTTATAAGCGTGGCTGGATGAGGGGGATGGGCCTCATTCACAGTCTCACCAGGCCTGTGAGTACCTACATCAATTACACCACATTCAGTTCCAGGGCTGTCGCTGTCACCAGGCAGGCACAGCACTGCATGGGAAAGACTTTGCTCCATGGTCTTCTGAGGTTGGGCATTTCATGCCCTGGCATTAGGAGTCTCCAGAAGCAATCCTTTGGCCTGAGGAGATTCATCCCCATTGACTAGTGACAATATTCCCCACCCCTTACAAAAAAACAGTTTTGATGTAAAATGTCCCCAGAAAAGGCTTTTTTTTTTTTTTTTTTTTTTTGGCTTGGACTTACACAAGGTACACAGTGTCAGCATTTTGGTTGCATTTCTTGAGCACTTTTATCACCAAATCAAAAGTTTCTGCTGGCTCAAAGTTTTGTGTTTCAGTCAGGCGCTGTAGGAAAGAAAGGATGGTGAAAATTCAATGCAAATATCTTCTTGGCATACAAAAGAGGAACAATGTGGGATGTCAGCACCACAAAACTACATAATAAAACACCAAAATCAAACAGACCCACCAATATCTTTCCTCATGTAATGCCAGGGATAATTGACCTGAAATACATCTTAAACTTTTAAGGAAACCCTCCTTTAAATAAAATTCTGATTTTGAGGGACTTTCATGATGATTCTGAAATCTCAGTGTTTTTTGCATTGGATGGTGTTTCCAACTTCTTCCCACTTTCTTCCCATTTCTACCCTCCCTCAAGCTGGAATCAGAGGAATTCACAGAAGATAAGTCTCTTTCCAAACTCTGCTGATCTCCAAGGCTATAAATTGTCTACACAAGCACTACGCTGAACACATACGTTCCAGACGAAGATGAACTGCTTCACAAGAAGTCTCAGAAGCTTCTCATCTATTTGTGTCTCATTGTGCAGCAGGTGGTCAAAGAACATGTAGACGATGTTGGTGCAGGTCCACTGGTGTCTGGAAAACACACACACATAGATGTTGAACAAAGCTTCAAGATTTGCCAAAGAAAGCCACAGGTGTCCTACTCTACTGCTGGAGATGGTGCAGTTTTAAGTGGGAGCCTGGCCTACAGACCTGTGAGTTCCCTTCCAACCAAGATTTCTATGACAGGTCACAGGTACTCTGAGATGATTTGAGGACACAAGAACTCCTGGGATAGATTTAGATGACTAGACTAAGCAAGGAGAGAAAAACATGGCATGGTCCTATCTACCTCACTTGTTTAAGTGTCCCTCAAACCAAACTGAGTTATTAAATTGTTACTGGGTTTTGTCCATGGAGATACCTACTCTACTACAGCAAGCATCCTGGGAATGATCAATCATGCAGTCAGACGTGCAGGAAAACAGGTCTTATTGTCAAGGAATGATGGGTGTGTGACCATAATCAATATGCATAGTTCTTGACACAGCTTTTTGGAGTGATTTTGCCAATGATTTTATGATAATCAGACAACATAATGAAGAAATGATTAAGAAGGAGCCAACAGTTTCAGGGATCAAGGTTCTCAAGATAATTACTACAGGTTCACAAGGAAAGTAGGGATTAAGCTCACAGTGTAGACACCTAGGTCATGGAATAGTTGAGATAAGGCCCTATATATTTGTCTCAAGTCTTTCAATTAATTGAAATGCTGGATTGGGAACTCCAAGGAAAAAGGGTAGGCTATGAGCAATCCTTCCTCACAGACTGTTTTTTTAAGTTTCAAGCATTTTAGTTTTCAAATCTTTTGGTGAGATTTAGCAGAATCTTTTGGCAAACACATGCCAAAAATTTGAAGGAAACTGTTTTGGCTTGTCTGTTATTTGAAATACAAAGATAGGGCTGTTGAAAAAGGTTGGACTTACAATACACTCCTCAGGAGTTCCTTTTTCTTCTGGTAAAGATGAATCTGGTAATTATCCATACTGATCCACTCCATCCAGGGCCTAATGGACTTGACCCTTTTAAGCCATTCTGTACAGGCCTCAAATGACAGAAGATTATCTGTGGGCTGCACCTTCTTCAGGAGAATGTTCAACGTGTCAAGAGTGATAAACTGAAATTATATTAAAAAAAGTGAGAAGGAAAAAAAAGCTTTTATAGCTGACCTAGTCCCATGAAAATAAACTTTGGAGGTTATAATGGGGAATTCTCTGAAAACTTTAGCTTGGTGCACACAGCAACAAATAACACAGCAGGAATTTATTAGGTAGGGAAGTGAGAACAGCACAGAAACCATAATTGTACCATAGTGGAACTCTGTGTTGCACTTGTGTCTTGAATACTGTTTGACTACTTGAACCAGATCACTGGTTTTCCACTACAGGAAAACTTTCAGCTCTAAGCTTCTAAACTTGTTGCCTTCAGTCCCCTGGACGTTCAAGAGGGAGGAATAGGTATCTCCAAAGAACAGTTCTTCCATTTCACAGAGAGATGTTTAAGATTGTTGAATGAATTGTTCTTTGGAAAGACTTAATTATTTAGGTGGGATCCAATTGTCCTATTGTAGATCTCTGCTGTCAGCTGAAATGCCTTTAAATGTCTGAGACATCTCTACAGAGCTGGCAGATGGGGCACAGAACCTACAGGAGACTCATGTCCTAATGCAGCAGGACGCGGAGGCCAAACAGCATCTGAAATGTCAGTAGATATCTACTTGTGGGCAACTGAACTGTACCGCTCCCTTCAGTCATGAGTCACTCATGTTTTTACCAGCAATCACAGGAGATTAGATGACCACTGCAAATGTAGACACATCCCTGTAGACATGTAAGCAATGGTGTCTGGATCCAGTTTCAGACCCCATCACAGAAGTTAAACACTATGACTGTCATCTATAAGGTCTGAATGTCTAAGAAGTGATGAATATCATACCCAGAATAACACAAGGAAAAGGATGTGGAAAATTATTCTACACAGTGTAGACTAAATTATACAAATTTTGAAGACCAAAAGGTATAAATGAAATTTAAAAATGGTTAGAGGAGGATGAAGGACAGGTCCTTTGCTAGGGAATGAGCTGGATATGACCACTAGCTCAAAAACTCCCTAAGACTTACTGGAAGCTAGAAGATACTTCCAAGGAAAGATCTCCTGAAGTCTTGACTCTTTTCTTACATACTTTCACTGAGTATTTGCTAGTGACCATTGTTAGAAACAGGCTGTGCCACTTTGCTCTGTGAAACACCAGCTGTTCACTTTTGCTCACCATTTCTGGCGGGTCCTTCTCATACATTTTTTTCAGCTCGCTTGTTACAGTCTCATCACTTTTCACCAAGTCAACAAAGAGTTGATACTCCTCTCGTAGGTAGAAATATTCCATATGAAGCCAAATGGGGGAAAAGCTTATCTCCTCCTGCCCCACAGAAGAGCAGAGCTGTTCCGCATTGACTAGGAGAGCTTTTGACAGAATCTGCAGATAAAATAAAAGGTATTATGTCTCTAAAGAAACAGCAAAGGACTAAGGATGGCATGCAGCATTGCTGAAGCAGTCCAGTAAAGCTTCTCCATCAAAAAAACTTTTCTTAAGGTGTAATTAAGAGTGAGCACCAGCAGTTGTTGGGAAGTGTGCAGAACACGAGAAGCCATTTTTTTTCCCCAGTTCTTGGAACCTTAGATATCTGTGGCCCTGTGACTCAAGCCAGTGCCATTTAAAACTTGTACTCCACTAAACCCCATTTACCTCATAGACAGAAAGATCTTGCCCAGGAAAAGTCATTCTTAGAAAGTCATTGGTGTAACACTGCATCATCTCTGGATTACTGCTACCTGGCATCAACACATTCTTGATCACCAGTGCTTGGAACAGTTTGGCTGGTTCCTTCATAGGCACTTTTGGATGTCCTAGAGGAAAGGACAGAGATGTCAGGTAACCAGAAAACAGAAGTTGATAGGAAAACAGGAGTGCAAAACAGATGTTCTAGGTCATTATGGTTTTATGGGGAACAGAACTGCTGTGGTAGTTCCTACCACAGCCTTGGGCTATTGCGGGAAATTCTGGAGATCAGGTTCCTTGGGTTAAAGAACAATACCTGTGTCAAAAGGCTGATGTTACCTTTCATATTATAGACTCTCTCCCATAGTTCTTCCAGATAGGCCTTCAAAACCCAACTGAATGGGAACTGGCAAAACACAGATGTGTTGGGGTCTTCAGTCATTGACAACACGGAAATCTTAGTATCTTGATTCCTTAAATAGCACAGAATGAATCAATCACATAATATGCTCTATGTGTACTGAAGCATCACAGAAAAATTTCTGTGTCACTGGTATATGCTTAAGAGGTTAAAAAGCACACAAAGACATTTTGTAAAAAACTCAGCAACAGTGAAAACAAGGCAGGAGCAGAAAAAGTTCCTGCCACTGGGAGATGAAGTCTCAAAAAGACTGCAGCAGAGGAAAGGCAACTGAGTCAGACAACGTCTGCCTTGTCTCTGACCACAGCTGCTGTTCAGAGTAAGCTGAATGATCAGTTAAAATGTGATAGTTGGACACTAAATGCATTTTTGTGCTGGGAGGAGATTCATCTGCTCTGACCTTAGGGAACTCAAATTCAGGTTTCTAAATTCTGGACCTATTGTTTCTGACTTCACCCTGTGTTAATCATTATCCAAGGAACTGGTATTCCTTGCTAATGTTCCTGAATTGCTGAAGGTTTAAGAGAACTGTAAGGTTCTGATTCCAATGTCATGACACAAAGGACTTATCATGGATAAGTTATGAGCTGTGTGAGCTCATCTTAAATTCAGATTTGTTTTACCATTTCTTTCTGCAGAGGGTTGCATTATGAAAGCACATTTTTATTCTCCTAATGTACATCCTCTACTTTTCCACCAAGTCTCTTACTTGCTGGTATATTTAATTCTCAAGAATGATTCTTCTTTGAACATCTGAAGCCACAGTTCTGAGAGTGGAGATGGCGGAGAGAGATGATCCAGGTTGTTGTTTGCATCCACCACTGCGAGAATTTGAGCAAACAGATTGGCCACAATGTCTTCTAAATGCATCCAAAGCGCATGCCTAGAAGCAATAACATGGCCTGTCAAGTGTCTTCCTCGTTCCTGATCAATCCTCTATTCATCAGAAACTCACATCTATTGCTGTATACCAGATATCAATGTCCCTCCTGGTTGTCATATTTGAGTGCCATTAAGTATTGTGCTTCACACACCACAGCTCTTTTAATGCTCTCGGAAACAGACCTGTTAGAAATTTGGGAAGGGCTGCATAGATAAAAGTACCTGAATGAAGTGTCTTCAAGGATGAACTCACTGGACACAGCTCTGCGGAAAACCCACTCCCTTGGCTTAAGGCTTATTTTTTCACGTTCTTGTAGGAGGTGGCAAATTCTCCTTTTCAGCACACTCATAAAATGACTAGAAACTAATAATAAAACAGGGTTTATTACAACATTTGAACTAAAGGATTTTCCATACAAAGCTTTCAGTCAAAGTAAAGCCAGTCATAGAAAGTGGCTTGTATAAAAGTTCTTGGTTTTCTTCCACAATAAAATCTAGGGCCCTTTATATTCTACCCTAGTCTCTTCTCTTTCCTCTTTATTTCTAGTGAGTTGATTTTGGGGGCAACATTTGGTAAAGACATGCCATCTTTGATGGAGGAGAGAAAATCTACTTCTCTCTCTCTCTCAGTCTTTTAAAAATAATTGTGTGAATTATGTTCTTTGTTATATAAATACTCTGATATTCATACTGATATGGATAAATGTTTAGTATTGTATGTCACAACAATAGTCACAGTGCTGCAGAAGGGTTGACGTCCTGTTCTTATCTTTATGACACTAATATCAATATAAAATAAAAGTGATGGGTTTGTTTCTGTTTCAGTACTAATATAACCACAAGCAAAATTAATCCTGCATTGTGCTGAGGAATGAAGATGTCACTATGCAATCACAAGAAAACATCTTTTCCTGAGGGACATTTTCTTATAGTCAAATCTTAGTACAGAATAAATTCTGGTTTTGCCATATGACTAGGACTTTCCAGACCCACCACATCTTTGAAGTGGTTACATGTCTCCTTTTTCAGTCATTAACAAATATCCTAGGCACCTGACAGGAAACAATTGTTCAAAGAAGAGTAAGTCATGCACCACAGTGAAAAAGTCTTTCCATGTGCAGGAAATAATAATTTCAAAATGCGCCTACAAGGATGCTTTTGGTGCTTGATTTCTGATGTTATCGGACCCCTTCTATTCTGCTGAAGCCAGTTTTTCCATTTTGCTGAAGCCACCTCCACAAATAATTTGTATCAATTCTATATAGAAATTGGTTGGGTGACTTTGGACTCCAATATAGTCATAGGGATTTAAAGTGATCTCTTCCTTAGATTTTTCTACCAAGGAGTCCATCAAAATTCATGCAAAAAGCTGGATGTTTCAGTATAGACCCTGAGAACACAAAACATGGGGTGCATGGAGAGCAGAAGAGGCCCTGCACAAATCTAGTCCTCTTTCCTTTGGGACCTCACCCCATGCTGGCCTAGATAGACACTGGGACAGATCATTAAACCACTCATTTCATTCCTCCTGTTCCATGGTTTGCAATGTGCAAGATGCAGCCATGCGTAAATAAAAAAAAAAAAAAACAAAACAAAACAACCCACTGTGGGCCTTGGTTGGTACTCACATGAGGTTCTGCTATGATCCTGGAAAAGCAAGTTGTGAATGATTATGATTCTCTCAGTGGCACGCCAACTGTTGTCTGTCTTGTCTTCCAGCTGGATCACAGCTTTCTGGATGCTCTGTTTGATCATAGAGTCTATGCTGAGGAGCTGTGAATGGAAAAGATTGGAGGTCAGTATATTGCCTAACACTCCATTGCATTTGTTCTGTCAATTCCTACTTGACTTAACACAATGGACTCCCAGGTATATGTCTACTTCATCATCCCATCCCTAGTAAATCAATCTCAACATTGCAGAGAAGTCCTAAAAATGCTGGGAAGGGAGGGAAAAGTGGGGAAAGAGATTTCATGCTTTTTCAAAGTTTACAAAAGGCTTAAATGTGTCTACTCTGGCCTTGTGCCAATCTGTCATATGGTGGTGACCATTTCACTCTCACTGTGTGACTCACAAAGACTTGCAACTGCCTTTTCTTCTGGCAAATGTACTATCTGAACCAGGGACCAGCTTAACTAGATCCCTAAATGCCTATGAAATCTATTGTTTCCTAAACCAGTTCCTGTGTAACGTCAGTCAGCTGAAATAAATAAAAATAAATAAATCATACATTTTCTTCTGGAAAAAGAGTGGACTTGGATGGATCTTCAAGAGCAGCAGATTCCTCTGGAGAACCTGAAATCACAACCACTCATAAGACTCCTTTGTAAAAAATGTAGAAACCTGAAAAATAGATACCTCTGTCCAAAGGAAGTATCTGGAACCTCTTAACAATCAACAAAGGGTTGCAAAGCTGTCAATCTCAGAAATTTCAACCCGGGCTTTGACTCCTCTGGGGAGAATTATTGCTCAGTAACCAGATCTCAGTTTTGGTTGGCAACCCATAGGAAATGTGGGTGTGTCAGGACAGAAAGTGGAGTTCCTCCCCAACTGCTCCTGCCTCCCCTTGTCCATACATCCTGAAAACAATAGCAGGGATGTATTGAATTGGCTTTGAACTCACCAGATCAGGAATATTTAGTAGTTTTATTTGGGTAAGGTGGGTAGAAACACTTGCTGGGAATCAGAGTGAATAATTGTGTGTCTACTGTATGCTGAATGCCACAGCAGTACAACCAATTTACTATTCTAAGTGAAGAACTAGCTTAGGTACCCTGCTACCCTACAGTCACAGCTTGCAGACCAGGAGGAAAAAAGATGCATTACTGTGAGGACTTCAGAAACAGCAAGTACAGTGAGTCCTGCTGACACCCAGAGCCACTGTCTCCATGGACCACTTGATCTAGCTTTACTTAAAGCTGTAGATGAAGCAAATGGGACACAGAGGAAGGGACAGAGCTGTTCAGGTAGTGGGTGAAAAGCAAGTGGCTGGTTACCTGTTGGGAGATGCTCCTGGAAAGTGGTCATGAAAATCTCAGCAATAGTCATTTTGGCAAGCTGACCTAGATTGGCTGAAAAGTTGTCTGGAGGCATCAGATCATCCAAGTGGATCGACATCCATTCACCTGGGGAGGCAGTAAGCATGACAAAATAGTAGTACCAGACATAACTGCTGTGAACAGTTGACCTGCAGAAAAATCAATAAACTTTGGCTGCCCTGACCTACCAACAGCCTGGATAATAAGATACTGAGATGGAAGATTTACCACCTCCTGTTTCTTTTTGCTCTGAGAGAGGATGCGCTTCTCCATCTTCATAGTGCTAATGTCCACAAATACCCTAACTGTTGTTCTCATGCATTAAGTAGGGAAGAGAATGATCCTATAACCCAAAAGGTGTTTGACCACCTTCAACGTAAATAAGTTTTTTTCATGTTTGAATGGAATTTCTTGTATTTCAGTTTGTGCTCACTGCCTCTTTTCCTGTCATGGGATACTACTGAAGTGTCTGGCTCCATCTTCTTTATGCCCTCCCATCATGCATGTATACACAGTGGTAAGATGCCACAAGCCTTCTCTTCTCCAGGCTGAACCGTCTCAGTTCACTCAGACTCTCCTCATATGAAAGATGCTCCAGTCCCTTAATCATCATTGTGGCCCTTCACTGGGCTTGCTCCAGTATATCCATATCTCTTTTATATTGGGAAGCAGAGAAATGGACACAGTAGTCCAGGTATGGCCTCACCAGTGGTTAGTAGAGGGGAAGGATCACCTTTCTTGACCTGCTGGCAGCACTATGCCTAATGAAGGCTATTTTGGCCTTCTTTGCCACAAGAACACATTGCTAATGCATGTTAAGCTTGATGTCCACCAGGACTACCAGGTCCTTTTCTGCAAAGTCACTTTTCAGCTGGTCAGCACCTAGCCTGTACTGGTGCCTGGGGTTATCCCTCAACAGATGCAAGATTTTGTACTTCCCTCTGTTGAACTTCATGAGGTTCCTGTCAGCCAATTTGTCCCGCCTGTTCAGGTCCCTTTGGATGGTAGTATGACACTCTGGTGTACCAGCCACTCCTTCTGGATTTGTATCATCACCAAATTTACTGAAGGTACACTCTGTCTCATCATCCAGGTCATTAATGATGTTAAACTGTACTGGCCCCAGTATTGATCCTTGAGGTAACACCACTAGTGACTATCCTCCAGCTGGACTTTGTACTGTTGAGCAAAACCTCCTAAGTGCAGCAGTTCATCTGCTTGTCAGTCCAACTCACTGTCCATTTACCTAGTCCATACTTCATTAGTCTGTCAGTGAGGATGTTATGGGAGACAGTGTCAAAAGACTTACAAAAGTCAAGATAAACATCATCTACCATTCTCTTCTCATCCACCAAGCTAGTCATCTCATCATAGAAGGCTATCAGGTTGGTCAGACTTGATTTTCCATTCATAAATTCATGCTTACTTACTGCTTTTCATGTGTTTGGAAAAGGTTTCCAGGATTATTTGCTGCACCATCGCTCCAGGGATCAGACTGAGGCTATCAGGTCTGTAGTTCCATGGATCCTGCTTCTTTCCCTTGCACAACCACTCCTTCCCCTCCCACTCTCTTCCTGGTCCAAAATAGCGATTTCAACCTTACCACTGTCAAATGCCAGGTAGCTGCAACCTCCTAAAACTCGTGGGACTTGAGTGGCCAGCACAACATGTGATGGGCCCGTGGCTGTTGATTTCCTTCTCTCATCTGTGATACAGTACCTAGATTCAAGACAGAGAAGCTAAGAAGTCCATTCCCTCTGTCAGTTGGGCAGAGAGTCTTCCAAAGCCACCCCTTGCCTTTCCAGGGTTCAGGCAGAGCTTTTGGAAAGACCAACAGCTTGAGGTGTGGCTGTGCTGTAGCGGTGGAAAGGGAAGAGAGAAGCTCAGCTCAGCCCACCGCCTGCTCTAGCAAGACCAAGAGCCAAGATGGTGCTGGCTGCTTCAAGACTCATGACCATATATCTCCCATACACCCTCTACAAGCAGTGATTCAGCCACAGGCCTCAGTAAGGTCTTTCATGACAGATTTCACCGCCTGCTGAATACCGAATCTTTATTTTAATCTGGTTTTGGTGTGTTATATGTATGAGTCTCTGCCCAATCATATGTTCTTTCTGGCAATCATGGGAATAACATTAGCAATATCTGCCACAAACATAGAGACGAATTAGACAACAAAAAACACAACACAGACCAATCCAGGACTTGCGGGAAATCAGGCCAAAGCCAAGCACAGCTCTCCTAGAAGTAGGACCAGAAAAGTTCAAGTCCCTCTCTAGAAAAGCACAAATCCACCCAGAACAAAGCATTTCAGGAGACAAAATGCACATTAGCTGAGATGATGAAGAAAGGATATGACCAGGAAATGTAGGAGAGTGAAAAAGGGGTATGAGGGATCATGATGAGAGAGGATGTATCTGGCTGGGGGGAGTATGTCACTAATGTACTTCAAGGGCTTGAGACCAACCTCATATAATGCTACTGTCCACTACTTCAGCCCTCACTGGTACCCAGAAGGGCTTAAGTCTCCTGAAACCCCGTGTCCTATCAGCCAGCCCTGAAGGGTGTCTTGGATCCTAGGATGTCTTAAAAGGCACCAGATATCAGTTCAAGTCCTTTGGTTTGATGATTAAAGGGAAAAAGTCATCTTGTGTTAGGCTCTGTTTGAAGCAGCTTGTGCTGTGTGAGTCAACTATGTTTGGAAAAAATGGTTTTAATGTAGGAAGGATGTATAAAGTATGCTCCTAGAATGAGGAAGATGATCTTTTATACAAACAAAAGCTGAGATGTTAGAGATGTTTTATCTAATATCTTAACAAACATAGGCTTGGAAATTTAAGCTACAGAACACAGGCATGGGCGCACACACATAGATATGCACATAAAGATATATGAGAACATCTACAACGACTCCACTGAACAGGTCACTAAACCCAATGTTATATCCCAGGGCTATTTGGCCACTGCATCTTCCCTTACCTTTGCACCTGACTAAAGAAATACAGAAGGAAAGCAGAAAGAATAAAGGATGTTTACTTGGCACAAGCTAGAAGTCTTTTGCTGCTCTGTGGCTCATCAAAGTGAAACTGGATGAGAAGCAATTTCTCTTCTGATGATTGTGCAAAAAAATTCCTGCAGACAATGAAATGGTCTGTTATTGCTCTATTCATAAAACCACCTCTGCTCTCCACTCTCCCTGCTCCCCCTTTCCCTCTTTCCCCCAAACCCCAATCTATAAATTTAACAAACAAAGGTGAGAAGGAAATCTCTTCTCACCTGAGTTCCTGGCGGAAAGTGTATTCAGTGTCAAACTGGCTTAGGAAGAGGCAGTGGATTCTATTTTGAAGGTTAAGTGTCTTCTTTATCTCTTCTAAGTCTCTCTCATTTAAAAGTCTTGCATGTGTAGAAACCTGCAATGAAAAGGAAATAAATTCCAGGGAAATAGTGTGTAGTTTTTTTATTACCATCTCTAATGAATGGGAAAATTGAAGTGATCCCCTTATGGACCTTTTCAAATGCTTCCTAAAGGCAAGACTCAGAAATGTGCCCTGCTTACAGGGAAGAAAGGTGGGAGCACAGTTAACAACAAGAAAAACCCTGATTCCTCATGCTACAAGAGACTTAGACTTGAGCTGCACCCTTAGGAATGACTCAGATGCTGTGAGACATTGATTTCAAAGGAATCCTGCTGGGAGATGTGCATGAACACTTCAAACCTCAAAGTGTTTGGAGCTGAAAGAGCCTTTTCCATGCAACATTATGGGCCTAGCATGATGGACCCCACATGTGACTCTACTGGGCTGACTCTTTCCAAAGGCTGTGGGCTCCCAGTACTGTAGATTCTGTCTGGGGATTCAACTACTACCCTTTTAAGTGTCTGCGCAACACAGGTTCCTGAGCTCCTGTGACAGTCACTGAAGAACTGATCAGGATGCTTTCTTTGGCATGATCTGGGATGTGCAGAATTGCCTGAACCACCTTAAGTCTTGCTGGAGGCTTGGTGAGATCCCCACAGCATCATCAGTGGTGCTTGTCATTTGTGTGCAGGCACTGAGTGGTACCCTGTTTATCTTAACCTTGAACCTCCAAAGCTTTCAGAGTTAGGAGCTGTCATTCAGAGAGCTGTCTGTCTGTTAGGAGATCCACCACATCCAGGTCAAGAGGAGAAGCAGAGCCCACCCTGACTGCAGAGGACCACAAGGCAGAATCCAGGCTCATATGTGATACAACTGATAGGGCAGGTGCCAAACAGGACATGTAGAAGCCCATCACTGTTCAACAGTGGAACTTAACCAGTGGCTTAATGGAGGTTGTGTGGCAAACTCCCTCACCTGGAAAATGAAGACCATTCTCACTGCTTTACAGTGAAGCACACGTACCTGCAAGCATAGCCCAGTGGTCCTCTCCTTCCCTGACTGCTGGTTAACTGTCTCTCTCAAAACACTAACAAGGCTGTTGTGCTTCTGCTTGTGGAAGTACAAGTCTTGGATCTGCTCAGCATCATCCAGAAGGGAGTACTTAAGGCGCAAGATGGAGTCAGGGGTTGCACACTGCAGAAGCTTCCTTTTGGCAACAGAGAGCACTGACTCTTCATAGGGCTCAAGGTCTCCAAAGGACCTGCTCTTTGTGGTCTCCAAAGCAACAGCTGCAGATGTGTCCTTGCTGAAACCAATGAAGACATCCTGTTCCTTGGGGCTGAGCTTGGTGGATGAAACATAGGGGAACTTGCTGCTGTCAATGGAGACAAACAGCTTAGCCCAGGTCTGCAGGTCCCGCTTCAGCTGTTGCTGCTGCCAGTTCAGAACAGTGTTCATGTCCAAGCAGTGCTTCTCCAGCCGGTTCAGCAGTGGGGTGGGGAACTGTGTGTAGACTATGTTCTTCTCCTCTATCACAATGAGTCTGAACTCGTCCTTCACACGGCTCTTGACTCTGTGAGTGCCAAGACCCAGGTCCACATAGTAATTTCCCCCCAGCTTATCAAAGCACTGGTTGAGTGCATCGTAAAGGCTCTCATAAAGGTTGTGTATATTTAAAAGAACAACAGGCCTGCCTGTCTCCATGCAGATCTTCACTCTGCTGACAGAACGGCACACCTGGGAATAATCTTGGTCCTGTGGAAAACCAGAGCCAAATATGATTTCACAGTTCTCAATATCTATAAGATGTGTCTTCTGGATGATGTGGAAAGCTGCATTGTTAGTTGTCAGCAGCAGGAGGTATCGAGACCGAAGTGCTGGCTGCTGTTCTCCCATATTTTCCTTCAGCAAGGTAAGTGTGTGGCTGCTTTCCAAGTCAGGGGGAAGATACACGTCATTGATGCAGTTTCGGAAGAGCTCAACAGGATTGATATCACTGGAACCTCCAAAGTTTCTCTGAATGGCCTTCATAATAATCTCCTTTTGAGAGATGCACTTCTTGTCCTGGGTGTAGGACAGTATAATTTTGATCAAGCTATAGAAATCACGGAGCCCAAAGAACTCCTTTTTTTGTGTTTTTAGCACTGTGCAGTAGAATTCTGCCAGTGAAGGGAACAAATACTCAACACTTTCAAGGTGAGGTTGTGCAGCACAGATGCCCTTTGCAGTTTTAATGAGCTCTTCTTTGCTAGGGTCAGCCCGAAATACAAGAAGACCCCTGTTCATTTTGGCAGGGTCTAGGGCCCAGTTTGAAATGCCCAGAAAGCCAACTTTTTGGTAAGATTTTGGGTTTTCATCATCAATAGATCCATCTTCAAGAAGAGGATGCAGTGTTTTCAGTGGCATCTCTGGTGAGTCTTCTGCAAGGCCAATCTCATCCAGGAGGACCACAGATGCAAACTCATCCAGATTCTTTCCCTTCTGGAACTGTGCACATTGTCGGAAAGTGGAGATGATCCCTTCTGGCTTTGAATGGGGACTGCACTGAAAAGACAACAGCTGGATCTCCTTGCATTTTCTGAACAACGGCTTTATGGACATCCTGCCCTTCATGGCATCCACAACAATGGCTTTAGACAGGGATTTTGAGCTTCCTGGTTTCCCAATCAGAAAGAGTGGAACTCGTAGGTCCATGCATAAAACTATCATGAAGATGTTTTCCCTCAGAGCATCATTGCAGGCTGTTGCCTCAGGAACAGAGAGGTTGTCAAGAAATACCTCTTGGCAAAGCTCAATTTCTTGCTGTAGCAGGGATGCAGGGACTGAAAAGCATTTTGCAACCTCCTCCAGGTAATCTTTGCGGCTCTCCAGAGATACATAATAGCACGCTCCCACTGAAAGGACCAAGGCCCTTTCTGCATGATTTAAGATTGGCTCCTGTTTCTTTTGGCGGTACTTCTCATCAATCTGAGGAAATAGCAGGTCTCTTAAATTATAAAACCAGAGCGCAACGTTCATGCAGCGCTCTATATCCCGAAGACTGGCAACTCTGCATTCATCTTTCTTCTTCCTGAGGAAATTTTGGGAGGCTGAAATGACACTGGTAAAGGTGTCTAAATTTTTAATGGACATCATATTCTTCATGGTGGACTTTACAATCTCTCTGATGTACAGGCTCTGTGTCTTTTCATTCAGCTCTCCAAAATCCCAGACAAGAGGCAATAAGCTAGGTGGAAGGGGCTTGACCCGATACACCAGTTGCCGCAAAGGAATGTGGCCCAGTTTCTCCAGTGTGTCTTCACTCCTGACTCGGTACCCCAAGCCAGCTTTTTCAAGTTTTGCTATGGTTTCCTTGGTGTGCCTTTTGTAAGGGTTGCAAGCAGTTACTACTTTTAAACGGTCAGTGAGAATCTTTTCTCCATTTACACTGCGATCACACAGCACCTCTTTGATTGCAAAAATAGCATCTGATGTGTTGGCTTCATCAAAAAAGAGTACAGTGTCCACTTTGTACCTTTCTTCATTGATGCGTGCCAGCTCAATTGCCTGCCTAACTTTATTGTGGATGGTCTTGGAGGTAGTCCCACCATGGACACGCACCACTATCATGTTTTGAATGTCCCTGCCTGCCCTTTGCAGGTTGCACATAAACTGCACAAGCTTTGTCTTCCCACAACCCGTTTCGCCCATGATGATTACAGGGATCCCACACTGGAACCGCAGGTGAATGGCAAGCATCTTCATGGTGTTGTCCAGTGTCAGCTGATATGATTCATCTGGATCTTGGGTATAGCTCACACCAAAAACTCTGCAAAGAGCCTCCAGCTGCATTGTTCTAGGCAAGTCTTCAAATTTCTTATTGAAAGGAACATGCTGGACTGTCAGAGTAAGGTATAATTGAAAATCGATAACATTTCTTTCCAAAATAGCTTGAGAATGAGCATCAATAGCATCCAAGTTATTGTTTATGTGGAAACCCAAGAATTCCATGGAGTCATTGTCTGCATGGAAGACTATATAGGGGTGGGACTCTTGTTCCCATTTTCGTCTTAGCTGGTAATGTGTCAAAATGCTGTTTTCATCATCATCATCATCACCACCATCATCATTTTCTGCACTTGGTACACTTTCATCAGAGATGTCAAGAGAGGGCACGGTAAAGTCCTTGGACATGGTGATCATGAACTTTACCACAAATGTTTTAAACCCCTGGAAATCCTTTCCGACTGCTGGGCTACAGAAAACTGATTTCTCACACTTGCTTAGCTGGAAGTTTAGGAAATGAGTGAAGTTGCTAAGCTCAGTCCAGGAAGGGTCATGTTTCCCACAGAACTCCAGTAAGAGCTTGAGGCACTCTTTCTCTGTCCCTTCAGTCCTCTTAGGGATGAAAATGAAATGGTCAAGGTCTTTCTTCCTCTTATATCTGCTGAGGTATTGGTAAGACCTCTGGAAAGCTTCACTCTTTAACTTGTCTCGGTCAAACTGCTCCTCTTTCATTTCAGAAAGATGACCATAGCTGGGGTGTTCCAGCAAGTCAAGTACCCGCATTGGTGATACACATTTCACTGCAGGAAAAAGATCCAGGAACTTTTCTTCTGTTTCACTGGACACCTAAAAGAAAGTCAATAAAGAGTGCAAAGATTACAATGACAGTTGCCCAACCTTCTGAATTTGCCTACAGTTCAAGAGGGTTTTTTTCTGCACACAAATAGGTCAGGAAGCTGGGAAGAATAATACGTAGATCAAACTTGTCCAAGCCTGCATGCATCCTCCTAGATGGATATGTACTAACATGCCCATAACCTGTAAGGTCTTGGTGGTGAGTGGATGTCCAATGAAAAGTTAGAACAGAGCAAGCATTATTATTTCCACCTACCAAATGATCTGCTAAACAGACAGGTTTCAGCACAGGGTATTCTCCATCTTCATCTGCTTTCTCTAGTTAATAAGCCACAATGGCTTTCCCTTCTAAATACTTGGCCAGACTCACCTTGCACCTGTGTCAACCTGTCAAAGGGCACACACACAGTACCCTTAGGCAAGGACCCTCACAGGTTTATAACCCATGCTATGAAGAACACCCCCTTTTCATTTGCTCTAAGATGATCTTGTTAACATTGTTTGATGCTCCTGGTTCTTGTGTTGGATGAGATGGGGGATGCTCGCTCCCCATTCACCCTCTCCAGGCCACTCAGGATGTTCTAACTCTCTATCACATCCCTAATTTCCTCCTTTAGAGTGTCCTGCCTCATTTCTCATAAAGGATACTTCTATTATTTTTTTGAACACGCGGGATGTCTATGTTACACCAGGAATTAACCAAAAAAAAAAAACCCAAACAACAAACCCTTCACAGCGCCTTACATTTCCTTTCCAGAGTAGGACTGCTTGTTTCTGTGTAGATGAGCCATCACTCCACTGGAGAGACAGATCCTAAATTATGCATAGCTTTAAAAGAGGCTTTGGATTTTAGCAGATTTACTGCAGGTGCAGACCCCGTTATGTTAACATCCTTCCTTACTATTCCTCTGACCTGAACACACCATCACCAAAGCAATACCTCTTGTTTCCTTGTTCTGCTAACACCTTTCCCTTTTGCCAGGTACTCAATCAAGTAAAGATGAGAGGATTTGCACTTCCAGACCAAGCCGTTGGGACTCTGAATGTGTCTTAGGATGCATAGCATAATCAGCAGCCGGTAGAGACCTGTTGAAACCTGACAGAGAAGAAACATTTGAAAACTGGTGAAAGAAATGTCTATCAAAATACACTTACTCCACTCCCCAAAGCAGATAGTAATACCTGCAGCCAGGCTACAGCTTTGCTCCCATTCTTGTGAAGGACTGCTATTCAAGCACACACTGAGGCAGCTGTAACTGTTGACATGATCAGATGCTTGGTGCTCTGCAGCCTTCTGAGAGAGGACTAGGTCATCTGGATTCAATTTCTGCCCTAATCACACTACCTTCTGTTTAAATAAAGCCCCTTCCAGAGAGGTTACTAGACTGGATGTGAGTTGGAGAATCCACCCCTTCTTCTATCGGTGTATTGGGGCTTCTATGTCTGATCACTTGGTTTGAATTCAGCCATGCTCTAGTGCCTAACACTCTCTGATTGATACCACTGTATGAGGAAAGACTGCTTTTATGAAATGGGACCCATTTCACACAGCTTCCCTACCTGTGGGCATGGAACAAGGCAAATATAAGCACCTGAGATTCCAAACTGCACCCAGAACTTTTGTTCACTTTAACTTTTAAGCACCTGCTGCTACTACTGTAGATGAGAATAAGCCAGCACAAGAAGCTGTGCAAATACCCTCCTCTAAAAAAGCCTGTGAGGTCTTGGACACTCCATGTTCAACCACCAAGATAAAGACTCTTACCGCTGGTGACACATCAATATGGAAGACAGTGGGCTGAGATTCAGTTGGGAATTCCTCAACAGATAGTAGCTCCTCCAGAAGGAACTGGAAATCAATCTCTGACTCTGTCAGCCTAATGGTTTTGTGAACCACTGGTAAATCATCCATCTGGGAACGGATCTTTTGGAGGATATTGTCCACGAAGAGAGACTTCCCTAAGGAACAGAAGAGATAGCCAAGATTCACCCTCACAGTCAGTCTGTCCTTTCACATGCATGGGACTGTCTTTCTCCAGACATCTGAACTGCCTCCAAACTGCGTGGCTATCTCTCAACAGCCTCTTTAGAACAACACCTGGGACTAGATCCCAGTCACACGAGGGACATCTTCCATATCTGTGCTCACAATTTTAGCAGTATGGCCCATCACAAGACCCCACTCATGACTCAACTCCAGCCCCACTGAGGTTACCAATACAGACATAGATAGAAGGCTTGAATCCTGATCAACTTGCCTCAGATGTGCCCTACAAAATGTCAAAAAACTTTACTGTCTAAAGAGACATGTCTTGAAATGTTTCAGAAATGGTAGAGAGCATGAGATGTCCTGCTGGGGCTTGCAAAGGGCCTACAGAACACTTGTTCCATTCTGGAACGGCAGGTGGCAGCTAGCTGGGTTAGCCTATGGTCTTTCAGAGGACATCTCGGCTTATTTAGGCAACTGACTATCATCACTATGAGCTATCTTATCACGTGGACAGAGTCTTGTTTCTTGCTCTTTCCCCGAGTCTCACACCATTATTTGCTTCTCTTTAGATTTGACAACTGTAGCTTCCCTGAAGCTCATATTTTCTGGACTGCATTGTCATTCCCCTTTGGACTCTTTCCAGGTGGCTTAAAGTCCCACTTGAAATTCACTACCCAAAACCAAACACATGTAGGAGAGTGGAGGGATCTCCGCTGCATCCAACATTCCTCTCAAGGCCTCCTGGTTTGAGACATGACTCACAGTAGGATTACTAACACTTACCCATTCCTGCTCGATTTGAAAATATGAACTTCACATTCTGCTGATAGGGCTCTTCAAAGGCCTGAGCAACAGGGGCTGTCCCACAAGGCACTTTGAGATGAGTGCTCAGGTATGCCTGGATTTCTGTCTTAGAGTAGCATGGGATAGTTACTTTGTAGGTGTCGAAGGCTGTGATGACATAAGAATTGTGAGCTTTGGCATTGCAAAAGATAATGAACCTGTATTCAGGGACTGTAGAAGACTGCAGCAAGCGGAAGAAGTGGGATTCCAGTTGTTTGGAAACTTTGTACACTAATTTATCAGCACCCAGCAAGCAGTAGATTTTCTGGTTTTGAGAATCAGATGAAAGAGCTCTCCTAATAATCAGCTCCACTTCTTCCTCATCTGTGTCAGGTGTGCACACCAGGACTTCATCATACATTGGGAGAGGTGCTGTCTTGGTGTGTCCGTAAACAGAGAGCATGCAGAGTAACATTTCCTCCTCCTTACACATGATGAGAGAAGGTTTCCTGGTTTCAAGGCCTACTGGTAAACTTCTCTTGACACATGTGGTTTCAAGAGCTGCTAATTTCTTCAGCGTTTCACCAAAGACATCCAGGCTGATGTAGTTGTCTGACACAAGGCCAGTGAATTTCTTACAGTAAGCATCCCAGAGCAGATTCACCTTGTCACAGATGGATGGCAAACTCTCAAAGGAGGTGGTCAGTTCATCTTCTGCAAGGGTGACAAAAGTTGCCTGGTCAACACCTGTGTTCTTGTTTTTAAACTTCCTTGACTTCTGCAGAAAGGCTGCTCGCTGCTCATCATATAATTTGCTCAGATTTTCAACCTCTTCCTTGTTATCGCCTCGTTCAAAAGCAAAATTCATGAGCTTCTGCTCTGTGATGTCAGAGTTTGGAAGGCAGCTCTGCAGAGCTGCCTTTGCCACTGCTGTATCATAGCCAGATTCAGCCAGGCTTTTGATGAGTTGGGGAAAACGAATTACATAGTCATGCCAGGTAACAGACTCCTTGTGTTCTGTTGATGTGTTGACAGAGTCAAGTGGAGTCATGAGGGCTTCCTCCAGGGCTTTTCTAATATCTTCTTCTTTAATGTCATGCTTTATGACAGAAAGCATATTAAGAATCTGTGGCTCTATGACACTATTGTGGGCTTTGGCCAGTTGGGTACATAAATAGAAGAGCTGCTGTGAAGTGAACAGGTTGAGATGATAGTAGCTGTTCCTTTGAGTCTCCAGATATTTATTCCACTCTACGAGGCAGCGCTCCATTGCTTTGCAGAGGCCTTCCAGCTCCTCCAGTACGGGTCTGGTGCTCTGAACAAGGATACCAGCAATTCCAAATTCTGCGTAAACTTTTACTCTGTGTTGGGGATTGCAGTAGATGTCAGCCTTCCAGTTTATGAAGAGGATATTGCCAACACTGAGAAGCTGCAGGTACAACCTTCCAACCATTTGAACTTTTTCCAGTATCTGTAAAGTGCCACATACAAAATAGGGAAATTAATTATTGTCTGTTTTCAGCGACTGCTGAATACTTCTCACACTACATTTTCTTTCAAGGGTCTATTAAACTCTGTTCAACAACAACAACAAAGAAAGGCTTTGGCTCAATTTTTATGTACAGCTTCTTCTCAGGATACATTCCTTGGCCGAGAACATGTCTAGAAGTACATGTTTTCCTGGAAGACTTCTACTACTCTTCAAAATGGTAACTAGAACATGTTTACTGGGGTAAGGAGGTAAGCAATGGACAGATCCACTGTCTCAGGTAGCAAGCATATCCCACCCCTGAAGATTTTGGTGAGCTGTATCCCACCTCTAGAATCATCACCTTTGAGATATTTGGCCCCTGTGAGGTTTCTGCATCTCTCACTGAAGAACTGCACTTCCAACAATTGATCAGACAGCAAGCCGTTGAGGTGATTCCTCAGGTATATAAGATAACACCTCGCTTCAAATACCTTCTGAATATACAGTTGTATAGGAAGTAAGGAAAAGGCATTTTTAGTATGTGAAAGCATCTGGCTTGCGGTGGGCGCCTACATTCAGGTGAGCTCCATCATACTCCCGGAGTTCCCAGTTTCTCTTCATTCACTACAGCAGGAGCTTAGATGGCTTGCTTGGGTGGAGATATCCACATTGTTAACATGCAGATGAGACCAAGACCTCAGAGAGTCAGACTTCTACACACACCGCCAAAACCTTTCAAGGGAAAGGTTGTATTTATAATTTGCCTTACGCGTGAGATCTGGCAGTCTGCTACTTCTGTTCCTGAAGGTCAAGGATGAGTGTCCATGAAAGAATTCTAGCAAAAACCCCCAAGCCTTATGGACACTGTTTTCCTGGCACACATTGGTATTGCACTGTGTCTTACCTCCAGGAAACGGTTTGCCTCCTCTCTGCCTTGTTCAGCTTTTGTAGTGATCAACATAAGCTTGTTCTGGAGCTCCGTGAGATGAGCCAGGCTGTAATTTTCATCTATATGATCTGTCTGAGATTCTTTCTCTGTGGTGTCCTTCAGCAGTAGTACTGAAACACAGTCGTCAAGGGCAGCCTGGAAAGCCAGTAAGAGGATCAGCCCCACTCTGCTTCTTCTCTGCATAATTCCCCATCCTTGTGCAACAGGTTTGCAAGAATAATAGTAATACACACCTGCATATCACAGCCAAACATCTAAATTTCCCATGTCTTAAGATGTGGATCATTCCTTCCCTCCTCTATTGTGCAGGGCTCATTATTTCAGGGTATGCTGCAAACGCCATTCTCCTTGAACAATGGTGTGGCAGTTCTCATTTTAAATCTTCCCCTTTCCTTTTTTTTTACTTTCTCATTGATCAGATGAGGTTGGTTTTGTTGTTTTTTTTTTTTTTTTTTTTTTTTTTGTATTAAAATACTGTTTTCTTTCCTTCCTGGGGACAAACCCAATCTGTTTTGCCTTGAAAATCACCAGGGCTTAATGGAAAATGTGACATGAGGTTGTGCTTCTTTCAAACCTGAGTAGACATCTACTGGCTATCTGACATACTTCTTGGAAATGGATTTCAAGAATCTTAATTTCTGTGGACACAAACAACCCCCTGAAAAGCACTCTTCGAAGTGTGAAGAACTGTTACCTTGAAATTTAGAGGTGGTGAGATGATAAATATCCCTCTGCTGTTGATGGCTCTGGCTTGAGAGATTGAGGAACGCTCTATGGAGCCATGAGAGTCGTGAACCATCCGTATCCACTCTCTGTTATCACAAGAAACTTTCTGTCAAAGAAAAAACCCAACACAACAGAATGAAACCTAATAACCAGTTGGCAGCTCTGTAAGGACAATTTTGGTAAGAGTGTAGTTTCTTGTACCTGCTGTGGCTGAAGAGACAAAGCACAGCTGTTGCACCCAAATCTGCATCTACCTTATAAGTTTTCTGAAAGCCAAAGCCAGGGAATAAGTATTTTGTGAAGCTGCTGTTCTCTGACAGCCTTTGGCAATTTGGAGGAAGGGTCTCAGTTAAATGGCACCCTGAGTAGGATGTTATAGCTTCTTTGGAGAGGATTATGCAAGACAGGGCTACACTAGAGACTGCTAAACCACAGAGCATTGGATTCACTTTCTTCTGCATGTGACACCTAATGGGTCTCC
This sequence comes from Tyto alba, assembly GCF_018691265.1. Lineage (NCBI taxonomy): Eukaryota > Metazoa > Chordata > Aves > Strigiformes > Tytonidae > Tyto > Tyto alba. The sequence goes on along the minus strand of NW_024881282.1, from coordinate 18,487,304 downwards.
TCCATTTGCCCTCACATAGGCATGTGATGTCTTTTAAGGTGTCCCAGCTGAACTTCAGTTCTAAACAGCATGGATTTCTCATAGGTTTTATGTCATATCCACTATGCCTTCTTTGATGACTTGACACCCCTGTGGCATGGCATCAGACTTCGGCAATTCATTCTTCTAGTAAAAGTCCAAGTAATTTTGGAACGTGAGATCTGCAGACTCACCAGCTTCTTTGAAAGGTTATTGTCTTTGGCAGTGGCTTCGCTGATGAATGACAGGGCTTCAGAGAACTGTTCAAATCCAGATGTGGGTCCCAAGTCAAATATAATGGGTGCTGAAGCAGCCATAGCATCACGGAAAAACCGCACTTTGTCAATATCCATGTCATTTCCACCTGCAAAAATTGATGCCAGATCCACAAACACAGGGATTTCCGTTTTGTCTGGGGAAAAAAAAAAAAAAAATAAAAGGTTCAAAAATTAAACACATAGTTGAGGAGTTCACATAGTTGATTGATACAATGCCTCTGGCTATTACGACAAGTAGGGACTGACTGATCCCTTTCTATTGCCTCTCTTATCTGATGACTCTACTACAATTCAGTACAACTCACCTTTTATTACTGTTTTGATCCAGGAAACAAAGCCACTCCTTGTGCATTCAAGAAGCTCCTTCAGAAAGTCAAGCATCTCTTCTGGAAGGTTGGTCAAGCTATTTTTCACCTTCATTAAGTCTTGGGTCATATAATCAAGTCTCTTATTCCTGAAGTCTGGTCCTTCCTAAAAAAAAAAAAAAAAAACAAACAAAAAACCAAGACATACCGATGTGTGTCCCTTGGTAAGAAAAGATGGAAGGTAAGTTCTGCCTCTGCCCCATCCATCAGTTTCACCAGCCACTCAGGGTCTTTTCTGAAGGGCCAGCTCCCCAGAGACTTCTATTCCTCTCATCCAATCTATTCCATAAACCCAGTCTGGTTATTTCAATGCAAGTCCCTGCAGCAGAGGCATAGAGTCACAATATGAAACTTGTCTGACATCTGCACCGAAGTCCTGATCACTAAAAGGACCTTTCCACAAAATGTACAAGGTCTGATCCAATTTTAATTTTCTGGGGAAACTCGTCCAAAACATGGAAAGCTACTGAAAATACAAAAACTTACAGAACATCCAGCTGCTCCATAATTGCTACCATAATAGAAAGGTTATGACAATATAAAAATTTAGTTTTTACAGGATTGGAGTAACCAGGCTTGGAGATCTACAAAAAGGAACATGTGGAAGCCAAATGACAAATTGCTGGAATTGGTACAGAATATTAGGTTGGGATCTGTTATTTAACTACTGGAGTTAACGCCTGGTTCTGCCGGAAAATTTCCATGGAGATTGGGGAAAATAATGCTTCCCTGTCTATTCCAAATCACTTGATGCAGATTTTGGTTGCTGACACACACAGATGCCTGCATCCATTGTCCTGACACAGTTGCCTCAGATACTCTTGGGCATCTGTAATGGCATTGGGAGCTCATTTGCAGACAATCAGGAGTCTGATTCAGGGTAAGCTGAAGCACGTTCCTGACTCCACTTACTGCTCTATAAAGGTGCCAGGCTAAAAGAGAGACTGCTAGAACAGTGAAATTTATATTCCAGAAGAAAAATTCCATCCGTTGTGTCCAGTAAGATTTAGTTAAAAGTTAAGACACACAAAAGCAGAGGTTTCCTATTCAGACCTCACAATACATGAGCCACTAGAGCACTCAGTATAAGCCAGATATCCACATGTGTTCTACATACATATTTTGTTAGGTCATTGAGAATCTGAAAATTCCCATTAAGCTCAAGTTTCTTCCGCAGTTCATCAATCATCTTGGCAGTGTTCACCACTGTAGACAGGGTCAGGTAGTTTTTAATCTTCTCCACTGCAGCATCTACCCAGTCAGCTTTTCCATTGCCCTTCCCTTCGCTCTTCTCCATAATTTTAAACTCCTTTGTGAGTTGACTCTCATTTTCTAACTGCTTCCCAAAATATCTCTGTAGAGTCCCAAGGGTGATGGAAAAGTCTTTGAGGGCCAGATAGGTACTCTGATAGTCAGCAATGGCTGGCTTATAAATGTTTTCTTGAACATCTTCTATCAAGAGAATTTTCTCTTCAGGGATTGTGGCTTTCATCTGTCTTGCTTTTTGCCTGCAGAGTTGCCAAAAATAATTGCTTTCCTCTAAGATATTAATTTTTTTCATCATGTCACTGTATTTAGCAAGGAGGTGCAATTCAGGAATTTTCTTCTCACCATTCACAGAGAATTTGCTTACAGACATTTGATCCTTAAAAATTCCTCTTTTTCTGATGCTTTTCTTCACAGAACTCCTATCCACTAAACAAGGTGGAAACAAAAAAATTAGTGCATTTCTCCAGCTAGAAAGACACTTACCCTCTAAGCATGGAAGTATTCTGAATCTGAATGCAACACCAAAGAGAGGTAGGGGTGTGTTTGTGTGTGTTTGTTTGTGGCAGAGTTCTTGGGGAAAAACTGAATCTAGGATCAACACCAAAACAATTGGTGCGCAAAATCAGTTGCTTATGATGAGGAAGGGAGCCTTTAAATCATGGCCTTGAAACTGTGGTAGTGTCTGTACTATAAGAAAAAATAATTGGCCCTGAAGTAGAGGTTGAGGAGCCTTACCCCACCATTTGGCCCACCCCAGCTGTAGAATTAGTTCTATTGATTCTTGCACCCAATCCAAGAATTTCAGCACTGGGATGTTTATGTTCTACTGTCCAGAAGCAAAAGCTCACTGGGTGAGTCTTCCCTACCAATATACATTGCTAGCTCTGTCCTTCTCTTTTCAGGTCCCAGACCTTGCCTGAAATTTTTTTCCCTACCTTAAGTGCCTTTTCACTCTAAAAACATTTGCCAAAGTAGGTAATCCAACCTTATATGTCTCTTAGAAAAATTAAATATCTGTGACTCTTTAAGCTTCCCCCATGAGACAGATTTTCCCACTATTCTGAACTCTCCATAGATAAACCCCTATCCGACTTTCATCATTCCATCTTTCCTTAAAGAGCTCCCTGCTTACTCTGTCCTCCCAGCTACTGCTTGCTACTAGAGAGTCACGCAGCATCATTTCCTGGAACTACTAGCTCTTTATTTTAGGAGACAGCTCCTCATTCAAGAACCACATAGGCAATCCCATTCTCTCAAATAGAATGGGATAGTACCTCTTATCACATCCTCTATGCTGGTGCATAGATGCAGAAATGAGCATCTCTGCTTCTTCTGCTCTTCGAATTGCTCATATTCCTCTCTTCTGACCTTCAGCACTGTTGCTATACAACTGGAGATGGAGGAATCTGGGGAAAGAAAAAAACAAACAAACAAAAAAAACCCCATGCTCAGACCTCAGATATAAAGGGTATTTGAGAAAACCACTTGGAGAGAGAGAAGAGCTACCGGAAACATAACCACTGCCATTAACAAACACATACTTGAATTTGCACGAAGGATGTGTCACTCGATCTAGAAGCAGCAGTATCAACCTAGAGCTGTTCTGATGTGATCACTGCCAAAGTTTAAAACACTCAAAATGAAGTTTATTATTGCAGAAGAATTTGAAAAAAATTTCTTCCAAGTTTTTATAAAATTTAGGTGGATGTTGAAACTGGCCTGTGACCTTCAAGGCTATTTGGTAACCAGCATAAATAGCAACAGGAAAACAAACACTAAAAACACTAAACTAAGCTGAGCGGTGCAGTTGACATGCCTGAGGGACGCAATGTCATTCAGAGGGATCTGGACAAGCTTGAGAAGTGGGCCCATGTGAACCTAAGAGGTTCAGCATGGCCAACTGTGGGGTCCTGCACCTGGGGCTCAGAGCAACCCCCAGTATCAATACAGGCTGGGGGATGAAGGAATTGAGAGCAGCCCTGCAGAGAAAGACTTGGGGGTAAAGGTAGATGAAAAAATGGGCATGAGCCAGCAATGTGAGCTTGCAGCCCAGAAAGCCAACTGTATCCTGGGCTGCATCACAAAAAAGTGTCACCAGCAGGTCAAACAAGGTGATTCTCCCTCTCTACTCTGCTCTGGTGAGACCCAACATGGACTACTGCATCCAGATCTGGAATCCTGAGCACAGGAAAAACATGGACCTGTTGGAGCAGGTCCAGAGGAAGGCCACAGAAATGATCAGAGGGATGGTAAACCTCTCCTATGATGACAGACAGATAGAGTTGGGGTTGTTCTGCGTGCAGAAGAGAAGGCACCAGGGAGACCTTATTGCAGCCTTTCAATACTTAACGGGGCTGATAAGAAAGATGGGGACAGACTTTTTAGTAGGTCCTGTTGTGATAGGACAAGGCATAATGCTTTTAGACTAAGAGAGGGTAGATTTAGAGTAGATATAAGGAAAAAATTTTTTACAGTGAGGGTTGTGAAACACTGGAACAGGCTGCCCAGAGAGGTGGTAGATGCCCCATGTCTGGAAAGATTCAAGCTTAGATTGGACAGGGCTCTGAGCAACCTGATCTAGTTGAAGATGTCCCTGCTTATTGCAGGGGGGTTGGACTAGATGACCTTTAAAGGTCCCTTCCAAGTCAAACTATCCTATGATTCTAACAACACAAATACAATTCTATAAATAAATCATAAGAACACTGTAATATTTTAATTGCTACACATTGTACAGAAGAAGAATAACATTTTCTGTCTTTTGTTGTGTTAACAGGGCTTAAAAATATTGCCTGTATGCAGCTTTTGTAATTTTTGCCTTTCTGTTTGGTCTCTTGCAGAGAATTTTTTGTTTTCTTTTTATTTTAGATACCTTTCCAATAGATAAGATTTTATCTTTTCTCCATTGCATAGGAAAATACACCACATGGAACTACTGTTTTGGGAAATAAATTTGGAAACTGTAAGCTTACCACAGTTGCACAATATATTCTGAAATTGCACATGATGGTACAAGATGATGGACAATATGTTGCAGGGGATGTCTCCTGAGAAAAGTCGATCCCTCAAAAAGCAGAAGAAATTGTAAAACCGGTGAAGCAGGATTTTTGCATTTTCACTGATCTGATTTTGAAGCTTGTGGTCCCACTTATCTGTAAAAGAGATTAAATCTAGTGATAGAGCTGTGCTTTCAAAAGAAGCAGTTTCCCCACTGGATTTCTTTTTAACATACATCCTTAGGAAGAGTTAGCAGATTCGAAGCACCCTGCCTCCAGGCCATGAATAGTAAGGGGATCTGTTACATTCACCTTTGTGAACTGCATAGATATGGTTGTTTTCCAATTAAGTGGCCAACATCAGTATATGAGAAAAATGTTGCTTTGTTTCCAGTCAATGTCAAATAGCATTTTTCAATTGTTTCAGGTATATGAAAAACAAAATGTGTCTTTAGAGGACCCTGGCCTAGCTTTGGTTATAATCCTCCCTCACACAGGAGATAAACCTCTTGGATGCTTCACAATTAGCATTTCTGTTTGGTTCTTCTTTTTTTTTTTTTTTTTTTTAAATTTCAGATGGTATTTTTTTTTTAATATCCTTCATTTAAAAAAATGAAACATCTCTCATGATTGTTCAACAAAACATCACTTCAACTTGAAAAAAAAATTGACATGCTTCTTAGTTTCTGAAATGAAACATCATTTTCCCAGGATATGTGAATATTTTGTCTCTTCCATTTTGTGTTGGCAACAAACTTGGCAGATCTTTGAACAAAGCTGGTGAAACCTCATCTTCCCTTCTAGCAAAAGAAAGTACCTGATCTCACACTTCACTAAGCTCCATGGCTGAACTTTTGTTTGGTGTGGGATTTTAGTAATATGTGCATCAGATGTTGGTTGGCTATCAGAGCCCATCAAATCTCACTTCCAAAACAAAAATTAAAAAAAAAGCCCCTCTGCGGGAAACTCACTGAGAACGGAGTGGAGATCACAGATCACAGAAGAGCTGAGCACCTCTGTGAGAACTGGGCCCGTGCTGTCAACAAATCTGTCTACTTTTTCCAACATGCTCATCTTGTCTGAGAATATTTTCTCAACAACAGCAGAAATCACTTTCACGTCAGTTGACCTGTTTATCTTGATGACTTTGGAAACCATTTTTACTAAGATGGGCTCCTGTAGGGACAATAAATTTCTCCTCTTAGTTGTAAATAGGCTTTGCAGAACTTGTACTTTTACAGAAAATTCCTCTCCCACACCATTAACCCACCACAGGCCAAATAAGCACAGCTATAAGAGTGGCTCAGTGTAGCGGGAAGTAGAAACTCTCAGCTGTGCAAGAAGGGATGGTGGTATTTAGATAGAAACTCTGTACCTCACTCTTCTCAAAGTTTTTAATCCTTTGAATGACACAATCTCTAAAGCAGCTCTCCAAAATTTTATTCCAGCACTTGTCCTTCTTCGTGAATTCCAAATACAAGTCCAGAAGTTTTCTGCCATCTACCTGCAGGAAGGAAATTCTTAAACTGCTGTTGGTTTCTGAGCCCTTACCAAATACCATAGGGTTCTCAGAGTGTGGCGAGTATTTATGCCCCTCTACACCAGCAAGGAGCTGGCTGCTTCAGCTCCCATCATCCAAACACTGACTGGGACAAAACATAGCATCTTGGGGTCAGAAGAAGTCTGAGCATCACCTCCCCACTTGGAGTTAAGTAACCGTAACTTACTTTCTCCAGCCACCTTTCAAATATGCTGTACATCAAGCTTTGCCATTTCTGGGTCCATTCCACACAGAGGATCTTAAGCAAGAACAGCTCATGCCACACCTGTGGCAAAAAGAAAAGCTGGTCAACTGGGCCTCAAAGTATAGACAGACCTTCCAGGATGGGTGGTTATCCCTTGTGTGGATTCTTGCTACTCACACTGATGTCTTGCAGGAACCATCTATTTTCCATGGGTGGCCTGAGCAAGGATTTTTCCAGCCACAATTTGATGTAACCTTCAAACTCACTGAGCCTTTCTGAGGTAAACTGCTGAAATTCCTTGGGAAATAAAAAAAATTTAAGAATTGGCAAGAAGAGCCAGACTTTCACTCTGGCTTTTGATTCTTAACTGCGGTGTACAGAGTGAAAATGAAGTCCTTTTGATAACTATCAAGGACCTCCAAGAAGAGAAATGGCCGGCACACTCTGAGATGCTACCAGCTTTGTTTGCACCTCTTTGTCCGTGAAAACCCTCCTCATTTGCCCCAACACAAATTCTGACAAGGTTATAATAAGTAACTGAGAGTAAGCATAATGAGTAACTACATGCACTGCTGACACTCCTATAGTGGGCCATGTTTGAATGATCAAACCTGAACTGGCCCTTCTCAGATAAAAAAACATGGGTATATGTATTCATGAAAGCTACAGGTGTTTTGGCTTTTTTTTTTTTACCTGATTTGCTTGCAACACATCTGATTTTGCAGCAAACGTGTCAAGTATCTGTAGCAGTGACATTATCAAGCTAAATGGCACTGCATGATAATTCTTCAAGCAAAATAAAAGCAATGCATATGTTAAATTCAGGCACCGCATGGCATCTTCCATATTATTCTTGGGCTTCGTCAGCTGCTCCGTACCCCCTGACAGGGACCTGTGGACACAGAAAAGCACTGTACACCTCTTGTGTTAATTCTAATAATAGCATTTAAAAAACAGTCAACACAACCTTGAGTTTAAGTGTCCTTCATTTTCTGAACAATGTTATGCAATCTCAGCCAACCAGAGCCATTTATGTGTCTGAATCTGGAGCTCAATCCCACAACATGAGATGGAGGTAGACTGTCTGACAGGACAGATTCCCCCGGGGACCTCCTTACCTTATGATTGTCCTCATCCCCAGAGGGGTTGAAAAGATGACATACAACTAACAAAGAAAATTACTACAGCCTCCCTTGTTCTGCTCAACCACAAGTCTAGCCATTATTTCCCATCTCCTCCACAGAACTGTCCTAGTATTTTCCCTCTCAAAAGGTTAGCACTTACAAGTCCTTGAACCAGAATGCCATCCTTTCAGCAATGTTGTTCAAAACTCCATTCAAATCCTTTTCCTGAATAGAGGGTAAAAACATACACAGAAAACACTGTGAAAACACATCCATTCCTAGAGCTGAGGCAGTCTCCTATGAAAGCTGCTAAGTGTGAAACCTTCAGAGAATTTTTTTCTGCCAGTGTCTGATTTTAAAAAATCCCCAGTGCTCCCAGATGGAAAGGCAAATCTAGCTCATATTAAAACAACCACTTCAAATCCCACAGAAGCCATCTGTCTCCAAGATCTTTGGAGTTCAGTGGATGGTGTGGGAGGGCTTAGCTCAGATTTTTTCAAGTACAAGCCAGAGTGTGTTGGAGATAAACCCTATAATAAGCACCAACAAGTAGATTTTAACTGGAATTCATCTCCAGGGCCTACAGAGGATATTACAACAGTCTAGGTAAAACATAAGTAAGAATGACAGAAAGTAGGTTCCCCAAAACAAGTCCAATTTTCCAATTTTGATTTAAAAAAATTACTGCTCCAAAAATGCAAGTTAGAACTTTAACTTCCTTCTTTCAGCCTTTCCAGCTTTAAAGAAAGTTCCAATTTCTTGATCCTCACAGTGTTCATTTTGGGTTCTGTTTTTGGGGACAAGGTATAAAAATTGTTTGAAGATTCTGATTGAAATTCACTTGATACAGAATTTGATAGTAATTTTCTGACCAGACCAAAAAACAATGAGATCCTCTTGCCCTTTCTCTTCTGCCACTTCTCTCAAAACATGGTTATTGAGCTCTTATTCCAGGTTCCTATGATTCAACCCCTTGGATTTGTTGAAAATTTCTTCAGGAGACAGTGAGACTTTCTAGCTTACCTGTACAAAATTGTACAACTTTCCATAACCTAGGAAAGAAACACTAAAAAGAAGTTGATCTTACATGCACTTGGGATGGTTTACAGACTAAGTCGACGATGCGGAGATATACAGTATCCAGGAGGAGGTGAGGTGAAAACTTGATTTGGAGCACAGAGTCCTTGGTGAAATTCTTCAGTGCCAACATCTCCAAGACCATCTTTGCCAGCGGAGAGCAGCTTTCAATGAATGACTTGTGAATCTCCACCATCGCCAGGACTTTCCTATGAAAATGGACCATCAACAGCAGATTCACTTTAGAGCATCAGGAGGCACTTTGTGCCATCTCATGTGCTCCTGTGGCTGGCAATCGTGGCACTGGACTTAAAGAAGAGGTGGCTGGACATTGAATGGCATATCTGGGATTTTATAGCAAGTGAATTTACACTATAAGACCTTTTTTTTTTTTTTTTTTTTTTTCTTTTTGAGACTCTTAAAGAAGGAATTCTGTGTTTGAGACTTTCTGTCCAGGTGACACCATCCTGTATAAATGCACATACATGCCTTTGATTCCTGTCCAGTTTGCCTGCAGACAGGATATTTTGGAGTGAGTCCACCTTTCCCACTGTGAAACAATGCCCAAATGAGGATCTCGGGGTAGTTCTCTCCCTAAGGCCACTCCCAACAGGCTGTCTGAATGCGACTGCACAGTCCTCAGTTCAGTTTTCCTCTTCCTCCAATTCGCCTTCAACCACTCTCCTCTTCCCCCAGTTAGAGCCCAGGGCAGGAATAGGATGTAAAGTGAATGACTTGCATCCCAGGGAAGAAACAAAAAGTTTTTGGTGGTTGGAAGTCCACAAGCAAAAGCAATGAAAAATTATTCTAATAGTACAACAGCTTATTTCCCTGATACAGTCTTGATGCTGTCTCCCTTTTAAACCTACCTCTGCTTCTCTTCGTCATCTCTCAGATGCAACAAATGTTGTAAGGAAATGGTTTCTGGAAAAAAGCGGTCCTCCTTTTCCTCTGTGATTGCATATAGCAATGGAATCAGCCAAATACACAAGGTGTTACCTTTATTACTTAAGCAAATTTCCTTCACAGATGAAATGTAATTGCTGAAAAGGAAGAAAACCACCAAAAATCTCCATCAGTGGTCAGAGTTTCCATAACCACTGCCTAGAATGGCAGTGGGAGCTGTGTGCTTTCCCCTTAACCCAATGGCATTCACCTTGCCAACACGTAGATGTATGAAGGTGTGTGAGAGAGTGTGAGAGCTTGGTTCTAGAGACCTTATCAGCAGACATTCATGTACAACAAATTAATCTCACCCCAGCTTTCCCAAAACAGTCTCCTTCCATAAGTTTTATGTAGCAAAGGGAAATCAAAAGAAAAAAACCCTCAAATGATATAGGTTATATCTAAACAGCATGACAGAATACAGTAAGCTGAATTTGTGGTATAACATAATCATTTTTGTAGGGCTTAATTCAGCTGTCTGCAAAAATGTCTAATTGTCTTTGAGATGTCTGGGACATCCAAGATAGACCTGCAGGGTTTTCAGATATGAACCAGAACTTATGGGATATATTAGTCCTTTCAAATTGTCAGCAGGAGGCTTGGTGAGATAGCACAGGGCATCTAAAATGACACTGATGCCCAGTGAAGTCTTGGATCTCCAAAGATTACAAAAGAAGCCCAGACACCTACATACGTGCATAAATGTAAGGGTCTGAAACTCAAACCAATCTCTGCCAAAAATAGAACCTGTGGCTCTCCTTTTATCAGAGACATGACAGAGGGGACAAGCTATACAGGTTATGGCAGCCAGTGGCAGAAATACAACTAGGAAGTGCTGAAGTGAAGGGGAAAGAGTGTTGGGGGACCACATTCTACCTCTGTCTTCACACAATTGTTCCATGGAGAAAAAGGCCCAACGAACTGAATGACTACAGAAGGATCTGTAACTCAAGAAAGTAGAATGACACTTTCAATTACCTCTTTCCTCTCAGATACTTGAATTTGCCTTGAAATGGGCCGATGTCCTGGAAGAGTTTTTCAGTCTTGATAATTACCTCTTTGCTTAGTGGGACATTATAACAAAATGAGGTGTGTAAGGCAAAAAGCAGTCCATCATCTTTATGCTCCTCTGTCTCCAGGTATCCAATGATCTTGTCCACGAACTTTTTCATGTTATCGTGCAACTGGACAATGAGAATAAGGAAAGGGAGTTTCACCAAGATAGACAAGACTATTTTACTTGAGGAACTGGGAAGGGTTCAGGATGGAGGATGGAAGATGGAAGTTGCTATGAGTCATTATTTGGAGGCAAACACCTTGCAGTTAAAGCACTTAAAGACAGGTTCCTGTCTTTGCAACAGCTAAAAAAAATCCGATCTTCTATTGTGTCTCACTGCCCTGGCACTATGCCAGGGAGAATGTTTTCCTGGCTGTCACAAGTTTATCAAGCAGCTCTTATGTGCTGAATCCACACCAGCACCAGGACTATACTCTAGGATGCTCAAGCCCTACCACAGATGAAGTATAGGTAAACAGATCTTCAGTCTCCCATCTGAACTGGGAAATCAAAGGGAATCAAAAGGAATAAATACTCTCAGGGGTCTAGCTTAGTATAGGAGCATGACTTCATGACAGAGAAACCCAAAGGGCAGATAAACAACTTTCACCTATACAGAGATGCAGCACCTATCACTCTACTCCTCTCATTGGGATTTCCCTACAGATGACTTGCAAGGCATTGCTCTGTATCCTGTGTAGCCCAGGTGTACTTTAGGCTTTCCACTGTGTGTGACCTTTTAGGATACATCCACAATGTAAGACAACATCCCCACCTAGATGTTTGTAACCTAGGTACCCAGTCCTCTTCTGTATATACCCTGCTGACTCCCTCTGAGGCAAGCCCCCAGCCCATGCCAGGTGGATATGGCACCTCAGTTCAAACAGGGCTTCCATTAAACAGGACTGGTAGGTTGAGCCTGGCCAACAGCCAAACACCCACCAGGCTTCTCACTTAATCTCTTCTCCTGTGGGCCAGGATGAAAACGGGCAGAAGGTGAGAAGACCACTGAACTGAGATAATGATAGTTAGTGAAAGCAAAAACTGTGCACATAAACAAAGCAAAAAGAATTCGTATAATACTTCTCATTGGCAGGCAGATGTTCAAGCCCTTCCTGGGTGGCAGGGCCTCAGCATGTGTAACAGTTGCTTGGGAAGACAAATACCATAACTGTGAACATCCCTCCTTCCTCCTCATTTCTCTGAGCTATTATTGCTGAGGACAACATCATATACTATGGAATATGCCTTTGATCAATTGGGGTCAGCTGTATTGGCTATGTCCCCTCCCAACCTCTTGTCCACCACCAGTATATTCACTGTGGGGAACAAGGGGAGAGAGAAAGTCTTGATGCTGTACAAGCACTGTTTAGCAGCAGCCAAAACATTCATTTGTTATCAACACTGTTTTAGTCACAAATGTAAGGCACAGCGCTATATGCTGTGAAGAAAGTTAACTGCATCCCAGCCAAACCTAGCACCATCTCAGACAGAAGCCATGCTGGTATGGGTGTGGACATCAGTGGTCTCCTTCAGCCATGGAGATTTTGCCTTCTTATTGCATTTGCAGGATAGGGATGCACTTCCATGAACAATGAGTATACTGACTTCAACCTTTCTTGCAGGATTCCTGATCAACCCATAGCAAGAGATGGATGTGTCCAGGGCAAAATTCCACCTGTCCGCCTTAGGGTAAGACAAACATACTACCCTTTGTCCCTTGCAGATGGATCTCTGCTGGTAATAAAGAGAGTTGGGTAGGGGAAACTTGCTCAGGTGGACCTGTTCACACTGAAAGTAGCACTCAGCTCAGGAAAGTAAACACCTGAAAGAAGTAATTTCAGCACAGAGAGGATCCATCATTGCTGTCAATAAGGACTGGTAAGCCATTCCTCTGACTAAACATCAGTGCATACTGAATGACTCTCCAATCCTTCAATGACTCTGTAGACTACTCAGCATCTACAAAAGGAGTTAAGACATTCAGCACGTATGCACCCAGTTATTTTTCAGTATGCCACTATTATTTTAGACGTCTGCAACCTTGAACTGTATTCTACATTTGCTTCATACTGCTGAGAAATAAGTCAAATGGGAATCTAATTTTAAAGTGCAGCACTGAAGCCAGAACATAACTGCATGTGAAATTCTTTTTTTCCATGCAGGATTCTCAAAACCAGGGTAGTCGTTCCATGACCCAGACTCAAAGATAGTTCTACAAATGACACCATCTGGGTCTGATTCCAATAGAATATCTCCTTTGACCTCATCAGTCTTTGGGTCCAACCCAGAAATTGGAAAAAACAATAAAATAACATCCATCCCTTTGATGTTCAAAACCCTGTGTGGATTTAGAGGTAGCTGCAGAAATTTCTGCTCTGGGATCTGTCTACCTGGGAGCTGCTTAGTACTTTGGCTTGGTGCATACTTACCACTTGCTCAGTAAGATTAGTTGAAAAGGTTTTGCCTTCTTCAGCATGTCCAAGATAGATTTTGAAGTTCTCTGTGTAGTTCTTCAGTTTCCTTTCTATATTCTTAAAGCTGCTCTGGAGCCTGATGGGCCGGAGAAATTCATCTGCAAGGTGTTCTATAATACCACAGTTGACTGACTTCTGGGGCATTGTTGTTGAAGACCAGAATTTGAAGGCAGACAAGTATTTGAAGTTAGCTATTTTTTTTTCATGAAAATAGCACTTCAGGTTTTCAAAAATGGTCCACGTTCCTGGGGAGGAATCAGGGTTTGTGAACAAACCTTGAAGCCTATAAAGGATGAATCTTAAACTGTCCTTGAGCTAACAATACCAATTGCATTATATGAATGCCAAGCCCAGCTGAGTCATAACTGAGCCACTAATGCACAAAACTCACCATGAATATTTAAATTCAGCACTAGATATCTCACCTGCACTTTAGATGGGCCTGGTGTGCATAGCCCATGGCTGATTCAATTGCTCCAACAATAGGTGTCTACTACTTCTTGAGTCACCCTGGCATATTCAAAACATCTATACAGTGTGGCAGATCCAACACTGGACCTCCAGCTCACCTGCACCCTTCTGGAGTGGCAAATGAAAGCCTGATGGTAGATGCAAAGGTGATTCAAAGCTTTATTACACACTCTCCCTTGCCCAACAATGAAAAGTCTGAGTTTATTCTGGGAAAATGCAAAATAACTTAAACACTCCTCCCAGAATAGTTTGTGTTTGTGTTATATAAAGAATTTGTCTGTGTTAAATAAATATCTCTTAAGCGTATGTGTCAAAAATCCCCACAATAAATATGCTTCTGTTGTAGGAAGCAGGTGCTGCCCCAATGTGAAGCAAAACAAGGGAGAGTTTATATTCATCTGCTACATGAAAGGATTTGTTGGTCATACTTCACCCCACTCCACCTTTTGAAGAAAGCACAACACTTACCATCTGCTTTGATCTCTTCCTTGGGGATGTTTATGACTCGATGTAACTGACCATCTATATTCTTGGAGTCCATTCCATAAATATGCTCTAAATCACATAATCTAACTTCAGAGTCAGCTGAGAGTACATTAAAGATAGCATATTTATAAAAAATTGGTCCTCTCTGTAGGTCAGAAATGGGGATCATCGCATGGCCCACCATCATTTTTTTTCTAGAATAGAACAGAGAAGAACATTAATTCGTTACTACACCATAAGGAGCTTCCATCAGGTTCAACCCCAGATAGACTTTGGCTGTACAGATCAGTTCGTGCAGCAAGAATGAGCAACCAACATTCATATTCAAAAGGCAAAGTTCAACAAAATGCCTCTAGCCTTTATAATGGCAGACAAAACCTTGATAATCTAACCTGAGCTTGAAGGTTTATCTGACAGGAGAGAAATAAAAATAACTGGTAAGAAGTTTTGATGTGAACAACCCTGGTCCTAGCCAAATTTGCAGCTGTCTTGCAAAAAGAATGGGAAATGCATCTATAGATATTCCCGCTGAATGCTGCAACTGTACCAGAACTGAGGTGACTCTGTTCACTCCATCTTCTTTCATGCAAGACATCTGGTGACATTTGACAAGCAACATAATGTTTTAGACTTCCATACAGATCTGGCAGATCTGATGCAGGACCTAGAGAAGTTAGACTTAACACTGTAATTCACCCCTACAGATACCTAAATTCAGGTGTCTTTGGAGCTGAAGCCCAGGCTGGAACCTAAAGTTGGGGTGACCTGTATGCTTTCCAAAAATGTGACATTGACATACATTTAGGTATGTTTTTACCTTTTATTCAGAACAGCAAATTCCTGGTATTGTCCAGGTTGCTTGTAAATAGCAACACAGATCTTGGACGACAATTCAGAAAACCTGTATTTTTTTGACATTACAGCAACAAACTCTAGGGTCATTGTTTCTTCTGTTCGAAGTCTTTCATTGGACAGATATGGATTCTCCAGGCAGCTATTGGAAGGGAAAGAAATACTGTAAGGTCAACATCAAGCCCCCTTCCATCACTCTGTCACCATCTTCACCTCATCCACATCAGGACTTCAGGACAGCATTGAGATACTCACATGCATTTGTCACAGCCTCTGGCTGCAGCTCCTGGAAGAGTAGTATCTTCTGCATCATATCTTCCAGTCCTGTACAAATATCCTGATTACCATAAAGCATTTACAGTGGTCCCAGCTGCTTACATGCAACTATTAAGCCACTGTGTGAATAACTCAGATACAGATAGCGTGCTGTAGACCAAGTGGCATTGTAAAGAGACCAACTCCTGTCCTGGAGGGCCTCTACCTGTCTCCATCTCCATCTGAAGGTGGAGAAAGGACTTTAAGGTTGGAGTAGCCTTACAGTACTAAAGCTACACTTCCTCCCAAAGACAGCTCTTATCCCAGCAAGCTCCCAGATCTCAAGCTCCTTGAGGTCTGATGGGAAATTCCACAGCATACGTCTCTCCATCAACAAACCTGCTATCAGCTCCTAGGTCTTCTTTGTTTTCACTGTCATCTGCAAGTGAGGAGAATGGGTTAACATCAGCAGAAGATGCACCAAGACACAAAAAAATAGAAGATAGTTGCTTACTGTGAATGGGAGAGAAGCTCTTGAAGCTCCTCTCATCTTGGGTATGGTCCTTCAGGTCTTTGAACCAAGAATCCCAGCTCACTTGTGTGATCCCCCCACCCCCCATCTATCTTGCCAAGCTCCACCAATGCTTGGTACAGCTTTCCTGGGGATAAGGACATGGAGTAATCTGTGCTGCTGGGGGCAAAGGTGGGGCAGGGAATGGGCCTAAGGACAATAGTTAGCACACCTAATGCCAGCACTGGTGCTCGTCCCTCCCTCTGTGATCCAAAGCCACCAGCTGGCCAGCACAGAGGCACACAGGAAGCCTTGAGGCCCATGACACTGATTGCAGGGAGCTGCAGACTAACTTGTCAGAGAACTGTGTAGAGCAAGGATTGTCTAGGAATGGTCTCAACCAGGCCACTTTTTAGGGGTGCTTCCTTGAAAGGACAAATTCCTAGGGCTGGCCCCATCTTTTGTCTCACAATCTCACTTCCTGGGAGCCAGGAAGTGAATAAATAATGCTACAACACAGGCAGTGAGGGAAACAGCAACAAGGTAATATATAGAAGAGAGCAGAAATGCCCTTCTACTCCTCAAGATTGAATATTGATCTTCTTTTTGCCTGGGTTTCCTTACCCATTTCTGTTTCATCAAGACATTCACCAGTCACACTGTACCTGAACTGGAAGACAGTTTTTCCCAGAAGCTGCTGTCATGTGCAGTTGAGGGGTTGCTTCTCACCCAATCCAGGGATGAACAGGTATCACAGCCCTCCTTTGGGAATAATTCAGACATCAGGATACGATCTTCAGAGAAGATCATAGAGGAGCAGGTTTCACAAGGAAGGACTATGAATTCCACCTCAGGGGATCTAATGAATGTGGTTGTATCATTCCCAACTACTTTCCTCTGCTGTAAGCCCCTTTCCAGCCAGCCATGGCTAAGATATTCTACAACCTGCAAGCATCCACTCATTTTGCCAGCTTCTCTGTGGAACACCAGGTAGGGTGAAGCTCAGGTCTAACAGGATGGGTCCCTGGATTCCCCTGCGGCTCCAGATCCTGGCTAAGTGATGCTCAGAAATCATGTAACTTGACCATCCTGGACCTAGAGAAACAGGGTTCCAGCCTCAGTGTTTGGTCCTAGACCTTATCCCTTACCTGGGATGCAAGCATGGTATCTGTCAGCTGGTCTGTGCAGAGAGGTTGCTGCTCGTTGCTTTTTGGTGCTGCAGATTTCATTCCTGGTGCAAGAAAATGCATGTATTGAGCACAGTGTCTATCTTCATCGTATCTGCTACAACAATGCTAATTCCTCTCACTTTGCTTCTAATAATGAAGGAGCATCAATTGCTTTTACAATGCTCCATTTATCCAGTTAGAATCTGCTGAAAGGTACGATCTGGGCCAGCAGTCACACAGCCCAGATTTCCACCCTAGTGGGTGGACTCATCTGAGGCAGCTAAAAACTAGCAGATCTAATCCAAGACAGTTATCTAGATTCAGTAGAGGTGAGTTAACAATAGTGCAGTGAAAGAAAATGTCATTGAATGGGATAAAAGAGAAGCACATGGAAAAGAAGACAAGAAGGACTGGGGCAGGGCTTGCACCAAGTTTTATGAAGTCAGGAAACCAGTTCCTGCTGCTGAAATTCTGCCACATTCTGCCCCTTCCGAGGAAAACCACCCAGGAACAAACATGCTTGTGTCAAAATCATTGAGTAAGAGCAGACTATGCCTGCAACTTGATGCTCAGACATCCATCCAGCCTGCTAACAGCACCGTAAAAACATGCACATCAGCAATGTTCCTCCCCATTATTTGGTACTAGCATACAAATGTAAAGGCAGAGTGTGTGTCCCCACTGGGGGCAAAGTTTATTACAGGGCCTTTAGCACAAGTTGTGGCAACTTCTGCTTTTAGTTTTGCAGACTTCCTGATTAAATCCCTGGTGTAGGAGGTAAGAGACTGGCTGTCATACAAGTGTGACATGCTGCTTCTTTCAGATACCTTTTCTTTGGGCCTAGGGAGACTGGAGAGAGTTCACCATCTTTTTCTTTTTTTATACCATGTGAAACAGCCTTTTTTTTTTCTGGTAGCACTGATGAGAGATCAGCTTTATATAGATTTATATACATTTCCTTATAAATAACATTCATGTTTTTTAAACAGAAGATAAAGTTCACCCTCCATTACAGGAGCTGGAAGTCTTCAATGGGCAAGTACGCCTTTATACTTAGTTTCACTAGGCTTTCCCTTACTGTATAAAGGAAGAAGTTCTTAGATTAGAGTCACGGGGAGTGGGTTGGTGGCTGTTTACACAGCCTCCACCTACGTTTCCTGTTACCTCCTTTCTCACATAGCAGGCCGCTGCTGCCTTCCTGGACAGTCAGAAGCACAGGATGAGGTTTCTCTCTGCGTTCACCCTCTCTGTCCCCCTCTGCATCCTCCATAGTGGCAGCTCAAACCTGGACGGCCAAGAAGAAAACTTCAGCAATGAGACTTGCACCTTCAAAGCTAAAGGTCTAAAGGAAAGATTAAAAGACCACAAAGATCAGCCTGAGAAGACCAGGTCTTGTCATTTTACCTTCCCCCACAATCCCATGCAATGAGGAAGAGAACCTCATTTAGTAGTTATAACCTCACTGGTTTCAAACCCCTCTTCAAGCCATGTAGGAGTTTTCCAGCACCTCCAAGAATGCACAGGAGCATGGAAAAATCAGGTGTTTTTTATATTTACACCCTCTCCTGGAAACATGACTTCACATGAGTGTTTTGAGGAATTTCTATGAACTGGGACTTTCTAGATGAATGCAGTTCAGCTCAGTCCAGTTCTGCTTTGTGAAAGCAAAGGAAAAAGACCTGAAGTTTCTGTCCTGGTGTCTCTCTGTGTGCACTGCTTCACCTTTTTTCTGGTGTCCTCCCCTTCCTTGTTCCTGGTACTGCTCTCAGCTATATTGTGCATTGCTTCTCTCTCCCTCTCTCTGCAACTTGGTCTCTAAAAGCTTAAAGCCTGCTCAACCCCCTTTCCACGCTCACAGTTTTGTTTTTTTTTTTTTTTTTTTTTCTCCTCTAAACCAGCAAAACCATAAGACAATTCAAAAGACAATTTTTCCCCTTTCCCACCAAATGTTTTTCCTGCGATGCAGCAAGGGGCGAGAGCAGCACATTTTGAACAGCCCTGTAAACCCTCCTGCCTCAGCTTCGGGTGCGCAGGGAGACCGGGCGCACGGTTCTGGCCTGGCCGTGAACTGGGAGGGCGGGAAACCGAGGCAGGGACGGTCTCCCCTTGCCCTCACCCAGTCGGGGGGGCTGCTTCGGCTCCCCGGAGCCCGGGCAGCCTGCGGAGCGCGGGCTGGAGGTGGCAGCTCAGGGACAGCCGAGGCTCTGCCTGGCGAGCGGGAGAGAGCCGGGGGGGAGAGAGCGGGTGAAGCCCCGGGGGAGACGCGGGGCTCCCTCGGAGATGCTGCGGGGGGAAGCGCCCACAGAAGCCCCCACCCCAGAACCCCCCCGCTTTCCTTGGGTTAAAACTGTGCGAAGGCCTGAGCAAAACCCCGGCGCAGGACCCTGCCCTAGCCCCTACCTTGTGCTGTGGTTGCCACGGGTACATCCCCCCTCTAGACGGGGCTGTCGCTGCCTCTTATAACCCGCCCGGGTCTGACGGTTGCTCTTTCTCGGAAATCATGGAAAGTGAAAGAAACGGTCAAAGAGCAGCAGCGCGATGTTTCTTTCCTATCACAGGGCGGGGGAGGAAGTTTTTTGGCAAGAACAATAGCTCGGGCTCGCAGGGGAGCCCGCCCCGCGCTCTGTGGCCGCCCTGCCACGCCGTGGGCAGCCCGGGGGGGGGGGCGGGCCTCGGCCCCACAGGTCTCCCCGTGCCCCAGAGGTCCTGGAGTGCGTTGGCCCCACGGATCCCACCTCCCCTCCCACATTCCCCCGGGTTCCATCCTAACCCCGCAGATACTGCCCCACTCCACACACATGTCCCTCTGTTCCCCAGGGATCCTCAGCGTGTCTCAGTCCTACAAATACCCTTGTGCCTCCAGGGACCTGGGGGCTTTCTCCACCTCACCCCACTCCAGCTCTGGCTGTCCCCAGCATCACGGGGTCCCTACCACATGTCCCATGTAGTCCTTCTACGTAAGTCCCAGGATATCCTTGATGCTCTTTAGTCCCACAGATCCCCTCATGGCCCAAGGTCCCTCATCCACTCCCCAGCCCAATGGATGCTCCAGATCCCAGCCATGGCCTTCTTTCTGTCTTTGCACGTGGGCTCAAAAGCCAAATCTCAATGCCCTACTTCCCAGCACAGTGGAGCAGTGTCAGCTGAAGAACATGCCCAAGGCCACCAGCAAGGCTGCCATCGGGAGGGCAGTAGGTTCTGAGGCTGCTCAGGGGCAATCCTCAGGGTGCTGTGGGAAGCCCTGACCTGCAGCGTTCCATGCAAGTCCCTTAAGGTCCTGACTGACAGCCCTGAACTGGCTCAGTGGGTGATCCAGCTCATGATCACTCACGGTGGGTGACGTGGTGCCTGGGATGCTCCACAGGGGACCCAGGTGTCTATTGCAATTAGACCTTTATAGCATTGTGCTTGGTCATATTAAGCTACACCTCCGTGATTTCAGAAAATTCAACTTTGCCTCCTGCTAAGTGACAGGATATAACAATGTTTATTCAGAACTTGCCTCCTCACTCAGAGTCCATGTAGTACAATGTTTATTTCTTTCCCTCTTCTGTGACTCAGAAAGAGATAAAAGAAACTGAGACAATACTTGAGAGAGAACAAGTGAGTTAAACACGAGGCATTTGTAAATTCAGCAGAGTGTAACAGCAGCTGGACCTCATCTGTCTAAGGGGAGCACCTAGCCATAGAAGACATGTTTGGAGCAAGAGGAAGAGCAGTGGGATGAAAGCTCAGCATAGCAATAAGACTGCTGTCTCAGACATCTAGGGAGAGGATGACATACCAATGAACCAAGGAAATGTGCAAACAAGGCCAAGAGGACTGCAACCTGTGGGCAAGCATTGACTGTCCAACACTTGCTCCCCCCTTGCACGATAACAGATGTTGAACTGTCAAACGGCTGCTGGAGAGCATCTGCTGCAGCCTTATCCATCCTTGCTGAACAAGCAAACTGCCACAGCCCCCAGCTCAGCTCGTGCTTCGCCTTAGAGCGCTGACAGCTCAGACAGGATGGTTGGTCTCCATGCTGTCTTCCTCAGGCTTTGCCCCCAGCCTCAGGGGCTCTTCTGCACTTCTGAGCTTCATACCCATGTGTAGGGTGGCCTGTGCCCAGCCCTGGGCCCACAGGTGTTGAAAGGCACTTGCAGAGCTGGCTGCTGAGACCCAACGCTGGTCCCAGGACTCACAGGTGCCCTCTGGCAGAACAACCACTGCTTCTGATACCTTCTGCCAGAATGGGATCTGCTGTACCTGCCAGCCAAACTCAGAGAAAAGGCATGTCTAGGCTCTTTAGGAAAAGCACAGAGGAGCCACCAGTCTGTCACTGAAAACAGCTTATAAGAAACAGAGATGAAAAGCTGACAGTATTTGCTGCTTTATACAGCTGCAAGGGTGAGAAAGGAAGAATGCTGAGCTTGAAGCAAAACCAGAGCATTATAATGTTCTCTTTGAACATATGTCTATGTTACTCCATTGAAGTTCTTGCTTGGTTTACACTTTAGGGTTTACATTTTTTCTAAAGCTTGTATTTAAGACTTATTCTTTTCCTTTTCCTTTTTTTTTTTTTTTTTTCTTTTTTAAAGAAGCCAGCCAACCAGCTCATCAAAAGAGACACTGGAAAAGTAAAATGCCTCTATAGAGTTTTCAGTGTTTGAAGCCCTAAATCCTGCTGAGAACCACAGAAATCATCATTATAATACATCATTTTAAACAAGCTCTTGACACCAACGGATTTGGCAGAGTAGCAGATATTACAGGAGATATTTTGCCTGTTTCCTTATCAAAAAGCAAAGATAAAGCCTGGTTCTGTAACATAAACTACACTATCTAGGAGAGTATCATCTCTGTTAACTTTAAATTAACATCTGCCTTATCACATTATTGATATTTCATCACTGTACCAAGTATTAAGGATAGGGAAATATTGCCAGCTATCATTTTAAAATCCATATCACTATTCCAAGTAGCATGTATGGTAGCCTGTGAGCACATCAGCTGAATGACCTGTCATTTTTATTTAGTCATATCATTCTTGTCTGAGTAATCCTTTTGTGTGTATGTGGCAAGGGTCAGATAGGAAGAGCTCTTCTGCTGAAGTTTTTGAGTAGCAAAGTTATTTAGTCCTTGGTGATGGACTGAAGTAAGTACTTACAAAAAGTCTGAGCTGATTTAGCTAACGGAGATTATATAGTTTGATATCTTATCTCCTGATCTTGCTAGGAGCTGCCACTTTATCTTACCACCAAAAGCAATACCATGGGGAATGATTTGTGTGGCAACAGATGTAGATTAGCTGAATGAAATAGCACAGTTTCTTGAAATGTCATCTTGGTATGTGTCAGCTCTTAAAAGGTTTTCAACCTTGCAGAAGTACAAGTAGAAGAAACTAGCTGCTTGAGAGGCCCATATCATTTGATGTAAGTGAATGAATTGTGGGTACAATGATGTATGTAGCAGCTAGTTCTATACCAAAAAAAGATAAAAGTGATTTTCCTTGTTAGAAAAATATCCCTCCTGAAGACATGGCATTTCTGTAAAGTTACAATGCTTGGGCTTACTTAGGAGGGTTGGTTTTGGGTAGCAACCAAGTACAAGCTTTAAATTCTAAAGTAGTACTATTAAAACATCAAAAAGTGCTGACGCTGGTAGGATAGTAAGAGACAGGGTTAACCTGTAAAATTCAGACGCTGTAGTGCAGAAAAAAAAAGCTAGATTGGGAAGGGCTTGGAAAAAAATGAATGTGTAAAGGTGAAAATGTATGTGTAGAAAAAATATATGTGTTTTGATATGTTTCTAAATCTTCCCCTTACCTTGCCAACTGCAATTAGCATCTTACTTTGCCATGCCATGTTAGAAAGCTAAAGAGTACTAGCATGCCATGCCAGGTCAGGACCTAAAGTTTGTCTTGTGTCTATGTTTTTTCCCTTGATGGAAAGCAACTGCTTTGACTTAGTAATGGAGAGGTATTAACTCATGTCTGTGCTCACTTTCTGTTGTGTGAACATAGGATCTCCTGAAGGAAAATTTTAGAGAGTTTGACAGGACAGAAATAACACAAAAAACTTTGTTTAAACTTCCTGTAGAGTTTACCCTCTGCTTTCCTGAATAGCCCAGATCTTGCCCCATGTACCACAGACATTTTAAATATTTTCTGTCCTCTCAAGTCAGGAGTTGGGTCTAGAAAACACAATTGACAGGCCCTTCTTACTCCCAACAATCTTTGAGAGGGTTAAGGAGCCACTAGAGCCGACTGCTTGGCTTCCCTGCCTTTCCCTTCACTGTTGGTAATTTCAGTCAAAGTTTCATACCTAAATATCATTGAGGACCCAGTCCCAAATCCCCAGATGCCTCTTAAATTGAGATTTTGAAACTGGTGTTCAAGACATAGAAACATGCATCTGGATAGCATTTCATTTTCCTCATAAAAAAATCAAATCCTTCTTTATTTGATATAAGTGTAGACTTCAAAATCATTGTGCTTTAACTCATGAGGTTGCCCCTCTGGAAAATCTGATGTTCCTTTTTTATTCCCTGAGGTTGTTGATTTTGTTCGTTCCTTCCTCCCAGCCAACCATCCCTTCCCCCAGCTTTTATTTTTTTATTTTACTTTCTCTGTTCTTATTTCAGAGAGTCTTAGTCCTGTTGCATTTTTTGGGGAGTGAATGTTCCGGCGTAGTAATGCTACCTAGTGTTGTGTACCAAAGCTTAAGCAAACCCAAACATTAGCACCTAAGATGTATGAGGCTCCTGATCTAGAGACTATTTTAATCACGGTGCTGCTTTCACAATCGTTTTACTAAACCATTAGAAGACAGAAAGAATCATTAGGAATGATGCTCAGGAATCTGGAATAAAAAAACACCCTAAAACATTTTGCAAGGCACAATATTTCTTTTAAATGAAAGGAAATCCTACCATGGCAATACTGTGATTAAAATGCTATGAAAAGTCTTTAATAAACATCAGAGACATCATAGATATATCTTTCTTTAATGACATCTGATTAATTATGATATGGAGCTTATGCTGAGTGTTATTTTGACAAATTAGAAATTCTGCCTCAGGTCATCAGACACTTGTACTCCTTGTGCTGCACAAAATGGATGTGTGCTAAACAATGACAGGATCTGATTCAAAATTCTGAAAGCAAGCCAAAGCTGCCACAGTTGCTTGCTCTGTAAATTGTCCCAGGGGCTTCATCTGCAAGAGGAAATTACAGGTTTGGAATCGCCCCATAGCACAGCTGTACCAGTAGGTTGTATGAGAATTATGTGGTAGGCACAGAGGACACATTTTAATTCTAGAGTCTCTTGCCTCCTTTGGCTAAGGTTAGAAGATGGAGCTAAACACCCCCACGTCTGGTTTGTGGCACCTTGTTTTTGGGAGATGGACAACACATGCAGATAATGCAGTAGTGCATACATACATGTGTGCTAAGGCATCTCTGAAGCAGTAATCTCAGAGAGACTTTGGCACTGTTTCTAAAAGATCTTGTGCAAACTGTGCTACGCAATTTTCATATCTTCTTCTGAAGCTTATTTAATTGACAGTGTTTTCTCTCCTAATTCTTTCCTGACATCATGCTTTACAACACTACCTAAAGTTCTGCAAAATATTCAGAATGAAATCAGCAAAGTTCATATGCCAAATTTAGGGATTAATCTGATAAACTGTGGGTGCGATTTATTTGTTTGCACATACAGAGACCCAAGGGATATGCTTGGTCTATAGCCATGTAGATTTTTCCTCACTCCCATAAAACATACAGAATTATCAATTTCTAATTCTGCAAACCACTTTTTAGCCCTATGAATTTCAACACAAGTTCTTACATTTTCTTACTTTGCAGTTATAATGAGCAATAACATTTAATCTTATTTTCAGTGGGCAGAGTTCAAACTGTAGTTTTGTTCTCTCAAGTATTTTAGCAAAGCTTATTGTTTTAATGTGGCATGGTCCCCTGGCTGCATCTCATCAGTAATTTTTCTTTCTTGAGAAAGAGAAATAAACTCTTAACTCCTTCATGTACCTAAAGTGTCTGTTAAATCATTTTGGCATATTAAGAATAGATCAGGAGAACAGTGAAACTCTTTTTCCCTCTATTATAATCTGAATTATTCTATCTCTGCACTTACCGTTAGCCAGTGAGCCTTCTCCTTCCCTTAGGGCATTTTCGGTGTAGTCTCTGTGTGATGATCTTTTTCTGATGGCAAAAAGCAATACCTTTTCACAGAACAGGTCACTTTGAGGGCACACAGTTTATGTTTATGTTATTATACTTGGGCACATTTTCCTTTTATCATTAGGATTTACAGCACAGTTAATATTTCTCCATGTTTAATCTTAAGTGACTGCCCAAATTTACACTCCTGGCACCACTTTTCCCTGAAGAAGAGAGCAAGCAGTTACTTTTGGTGCTGCCCAGCTCAGGTCCTTCCAGCTGGTGGAAATCAGAGCTGTGCAGCTGGTCCATAAGTAGCTCAGGACCTGCTCACCTTGTTTGTAGTCATGCTTACATACAAATAACAGATCTGACTGTTGCCTGATGTTATGCTTTCTATAGTTTAATAGAGATTCCCCCACCTAGCAAATTGCTCACTCACCAGATAGCATCACTTCTACCATGACCGGGCAGGTGACATGATTCACCCTGGTAAAGCAACCTCCCAGGCCAGGGTGACCTTCTCCCGAGAGGCATAAAATGCTCCTGGATCCTGACCCATCCAGGGTCTGCTAGGCCTCTATACCATTGGGTAGATAATGGTGCATCCCTGTTAGTGGTTTTCACCCAAAGGTTTCAGACTGGGCAAGCGGAACATTTTATTAACCCCAAGGCTCAGTGAATTTTTCTGTAGGGAGGTGTTATCCTACACAGATACAGGTTGCCCTGACTCCCTCCTACAAGTTGACAAGAACAAGCAAGTGCTTGCTGATAAAGAACAGCAAACAACTTATGCAGTTACTCAATAAGGACCAAGCCTTTCCTCATATGATGACTTCACAAGTTTCATACAAGCACCTTATTTAAATGTCATCAGCACTTCAGTGAGTGTTGCTGCAAACATTTCTTCTGTCTGTCCCTCAGTCCAGCGTACAGTCACAGGGACAGCAGGGTAAGAACCTCTTTGTCACAAGCAACCATTACAGTCCAGCACACCTCTCTTCTCTGCCTGTGATACTCAATCACCTCAATTAATTTAATTTGTCTCTGTGAAGGTTGTTTGTCACTTAGTGCAAGTTACCCTCAGGTTTATTGCGGGTATACTCCTGTAATTTGCTGTTAATTACTTGTTTAGTTACATAATCTTGCTAATAAAGGGAAAGGGGGTGGGGTAGGAATCCCATTTAGGTACCTAAATAAAAGTCAGGTCTTTGGCCATATTTACCCTTACTAATTGTTGTTTACGCACTTATGGAGTCATTAAAGGCTTTAGCTGCTTCTACCATGAGCTTTTTACTAAATTCCAGGTGTTTAACTAGGTAACAAAAAAAAGTGCTGAGCACCCCTGGTGTGCTGGTTTTAGCTGGAATAGTTAAATTTCTTCCTAGAAGCTTGTATGGTGATATGTTTTGGATTTGTGATGAAAAAAGTGTTGATAACATAGGAATGTTTTAGTTATTGCTAATGCATGCTTACAGAACATCTAGGCATTTTCTTCTTGGCACACTGCCTCACCAGAAAGGAGGCTGGGGGTGCACAAGGAGTTGGGAGAGGACACAGCTGGGACAGCTGACCCCAACTGACCAAAGGGACATTCCATACCATATGACATCATGCTCAGCAGTAAAATCTGGGGGAAGAAGAAGGGAGGGAAGGGGTGGAGGGAGGGATGGATGATTGGTTGGAGTTATGGTGTTTGTTTTCCCAAGTAACTGTTACACATGATGGATCCCTGCTTTCCTGGAGATGGCTGAACATCTGCCTGCCAACGGGAAGCAGCGAATGGATCCTTTGTTTGCACATGGGGCCTTTGCTTTACCTATTCAAATGCCTTTATCTCAACCTCCGAGTTTTCTCACTTTCACCCTTCTGATTCTTTCCCTCATCCCTACCTTGTGCAAGTGAGCAAGCAGCTGTGTGGTGCTGAGCTACCTACTAGGGTTAAACCACAACACCTGGACACCTAGTTCAGATAGCATGGTTCCTCTTTTTCTCAGATTTTCATCAAGGCTTCACCCTGTTAGAGGAATTGTTTGTTACTGATGTCAACGGAGAGAGATGAAGCAGCCATGATAACTGTTTTATTCTAAGCTCTGAGATACCAATCTACTGTTGGATCCTGTCCCAGTTGGGGCTGGCCTAGCGCTCCCGTTGGTCTGGCAGCGGGAGGAGCTGCAGCACCCTGAGACCCCAGGGGCTCCCCAGGGCCCAGTGCCCTCACCTGTGTGCGGGGGCGGGGGGAGCACAGCTGGAGGGCTGGGCCCCGATTGGCCGATATCCCCTGTCATGTGACATTGTGCTCACTATATAAAGGCAGGAGTGGGTGGGGAGGGGCTCTCACTTCCAGGGGTGTGGCTGTGGGGCCTTTGTGTTGGGGATCGCTGGCTGGGAGCAGGTGGGTTGTGAGCAGCTGTATGGTACATTACCCACTGATACTGCTGTCAGCATGTTATTCTGTTACTATTATTAAAACTGTTTTTATCTCCACCCGCGAGTCTCCCTTTGCCCCTCAGATTCCCTCCCCATTCCCAAGTGGGGGGAGGGTGGGTGAGCGACTGTGTGGCATTTAGCTGCTGACCAGGCTCAAACCACAGCAGCTCAGCACACTGAATGGGCAGGGCTGATTGCTGATCTGGTCTCCGCACACTTATGGACATAAAGAAACTGGAATCCCTGTCTATAGTGGTCAACAAACCTCAGGGTCTAATGTATCATCACTTTAGCTTTTAGCAGCACAGATCGGATGTAGATATGGTGACTACTGCCAACCACTGAAGCAGAATTGCAAACTCTGCTAGAGGATGCTTGGAAGATGTAAATGATCATATAGCAGCACCTGCTGCCATGTTGCAGCCACAATGACACGGAGCTTTCCATAAAGCTGTAGATTTTCTGGACTGTGGCTGTACCTGTAACACACAGCAGGGAAATAATTGTCCAATGCTTTGGTTTGGCATGGAGCAGCAGACAACAATGGTGCCAGACAGCAGGTTAAGATCAGCAGTGAATGGTTCACAGCTGAAGCTTGTACCTTTTCAACCAACACAGGCTAACAAGTAGTATCTTCCTTAGCATTATTATTAACATTAACCTTCCCAAGTGCATCCACCAAGGAGTGGGCCTAACATAAACATCTCTGGGCAGGGGGTAAGTGTTCAGCCAAACTTTTCTTAAGTACTGGGCAGGAGACTAGATTCAGTAGTACTTGATTCCTGAGGGATTTGCTTCAGTGCAGGTGACTTGAAAATCTGTCCTGAAATGGCTTAAAACCAGCACTTGACCTACATAAACATATGTTAGTCTGGGCAATATCTTTAGGGCTCTAAACATATTCAGACTTTTTTTTTTTTTTTAAACTAAAAAACTCTCCAGAACTTCAAAACATATGTAAAGCTATTTCTTTACAAGTACATCCATCAGGTTAGCTCAGCAAGCGTTTTCCTCCAGAACTCCTCTTCCGTGTGTCAAAAGGGAATAAAGACCTCTGTAGCTGTAAGAAACTGAGAAAAAAGATCAATGCTTTGAATATCCTACTTTTCTACAACATTTCTGAACTCAGTAGTGTTTATGCTTTAATATTTGTTCCATGCCACTTTGTAATCTTGGGTTTATTCCGTTAAAGGCCATGCCTTTCTCTTCTCAGAGGGAGCTATTGCTATTTGGCCATTGTTTTTTGATGAGATTTATTCAGGCAGTCAGTGACCTTTCCTGTACCCCCTATTGATTGTCTGGAATGGCTTGGTCTGACAAGGTGAAAATAGCTACAGTGTTTTATTGTTTCTAGTACTTGTTTATTTACCCAGTTATGCAAGACACTTAAAGACTGTCTGGCTGATTGATTTATTGCAGCTTTGTACTGCTGCCGGCATCCTTCTGGGCAACGGGACTGGAAAAGGACTTTCTACAGCTGGGAGTTTATGCCAGTATTCATGCATTAACAAACTGCATATAAGGCATTTCAGTCAAAACCATCCCTTGTAACCCATGACTGTCCATTTGCCCAGGGTTTGTGATTGCAAATCTAGGCTTATACATGCTGTCAGACTGCCAGCTGGCAGTGCAGCAGGTTACTGCTGAGACAGGTTTGTGTCAAAAGCAGTATAAGCGAAAAAGGGAAAATGTATTGTAAAACAGTAAAAGAGCCACTCAACTTCTATCACCACTACATAACTTCTGAAAGAGCAAAGTGGACACAGGACAAAAGCATGTCTTCCTCCAGAAATTCTTGTTTCTGGGATTATTCTGTGAAGAGCTAGGAAAGATCTCAGCTAATTGGACAGAGTGGGTATCTATAGCCAAAGTGTGAATGAATAGAGGAGACCTTATGTTGACCTGGTAATTCAAGAATAAACCAGTTACAATGATCCAAAAGCCACAATGTGGTTTTTCACCTCTGCAGCTAACTTGGGACAGCTGATCCATATGAGCAACATGAATCTTTTGACTAGGTGAGTGAGGGTGAAGAGGTCTGGCTTGTCACAGGGCAACAGGACTGTCAAACACTGTTGTACAGCATCATCTGGCACAGACTCTGGCGTTCAGGAGCAGATGATGGCCATTAGAAGAGCAGAGACCCATATGGAACAAAGGAAAAGGAAGGTGGGGAATAGCTAGGTTTGGGATCTGGGGAGTGGGTGGTACTAAGCCCATGCTCCTCTCTTAGGTCAGATGTCTGTTTTCATACCTTTAGGCAAAAAGTTATCAACTGATCGCTCAAGAAAGAATAAACTTTCTTCTAGTGACTCAGGCACCATGATACTCTGAAACACATGCACCTGTGTCATTGTTTGAGCCTCCTCAGCAGCTGAACACCACGCAGTCGCTCATCCACCCTCCCCCAACTTGGGAATGGGGAGGGACTCAGAGGGGCAAAGGGAGACTCGCGGGTTGACATAAAAACAGCTTAATAACAGTGACAGAATAATACAGTGACAGCAGTACCAGAGGGTAATGTACAGTACAGCTCCTCACCACTCACCAACCGACACCCACCTGCTCCTGGCTGGCGATCCCCAACACCAAGGCCCCACAGCCACACCCCTGGAAGTGAGAGCCCCTCCCAGCCCACTCCTGCCTTTATATAGTGAGCACAGTGTCACATGACATGGGATATCGGCCAATCGGGGCCCAGCCCTCCAGCTGTGCTCCCCCCGCCCCCGCACACAGGTGAGGGCACTGGGCCCTGGGGAGCCCCTGGGGTCTCAGGGGGCTGCAGCTCCTCCCGCTGCCAGACCAACGGGAGCGCTAGGCCAGCCCCAACCAGGACAACGTGCATCAACCCACATCTCTTCTGTCTTGTATCAATAAACACTAATGATGGTGTGCATGGAGGTACCATGTTACTCCTCTTGGCTAAAACTCCATATGAGTGTAAGGAATCACAGGGGATTAACATTGCATCTGGGATCGCCGATCCCCAAAATCATTCTTAAAGACATAAATGATACCATCCCCTTAATGATTATAACCAGCAGCCTTGAAACACTTAAGGGAAAAGTTTTCTCTGCCTCTTAGCAGTAATAAGGAAAAGAGAAGAACACCTCAGAGGAAGAACTATATCCTGCTGGAATTTCCTAGTTACGTCAGAGAAAGTTTAACACATGGTGTCCGTGCATGAAGATGGTTTAGGATCACAGTTCAACCATTGAAATCCAAGCAAGGACAATCCAAGTACAGGACTTCTGAAAAATGGAGAAGAAACCTACTGGGATGATTTTGTGGGTCACAGGGAAGGTTATGGCTTCTTGATCAAAAGGTCCGTATTTAGGAAGAGGCCTAAGGTGGAGCTAAGGGTGCAAAATATTTAACAAAGTTAGTGACAAGTGGAAAATCTGTATTGAGAAGACCCGGAAATGCAGCAGGATGTTCAGGTGGAAAAGAGGGAGCTTCCATCTGGAAAGGTGAACACAGTGGATGGCTCCATCTGTCAGAACTGAGGAAGTAATATGGAAGAACTGAGAAAAAGGGGATGAGGAGGTCTTCAGAAGGTAGGAAAGGTAGCCTTTAATATTGGAACCACCCTAATTCAGAGCTGCAGTTCCACTGAGTTTCAGAAGAATCTCCACTTTTGTTACTGCTCAGGTATTTTTTCATGCTCTCCTATATAAACCTCTTCTTAACAAGGATGTATAATGCATTTGCTCTGTGGCCCTATTTCAGCAGCTTTGGTTTCCGGTACTGGTGACAGTGTGCTTGGTTCCTTTCTCTGATGGATGAAATGCAAAGCAGTTCCACCAAAATCAGACAAAGTACCACTGGGAAAGGACATGGTCTTTCAGTGCCTTCTTTGACACTTCTTCTCTAAGACATCTGTGTATTCATCCCTGTAAGAGTGGCTTTACAGCTGTCTTTCAAGGTCAAAACAATACTGAGGCAGGAATTGTCCCACTTTCTTGTTGGATATAAATTTGAAGCCCAACTAACTTCCCAGGCTCAACACAGTCTCAGGGGCATCTTATGGGGGCAGCTCAGTTCAATTCAGAGAGAAGTGAATTGGCATAGCAACCTGCACAGTGCTGCCAATGTCAGAAAGGAGACGAACGCCTCAGGTATCTGCCAAAAATAGCTATAATCCATCTAAGATAGGAATATGTGTTGTGATGGGTCAGGTTCATGTTTAGGGGGGACTGGTCCATTTTGAACTATTTTCACTATCATCAACACCTGATTCAGTGGCAAGTTGCAGGTTATCACTAGGCCATCTTTCTCTTTTCTTATGGAGATGCTCTTTTTTTATTTTTTTTCCATAGCCTGACTTAGACCCTACCCAGTAACATGTTTTTCACACCATTTTTTTTTTTGCAACCAGCATTTGCACTATTACACCTCATATCTGTAGACTCACACTTCCCCTGCTCAGTGGACTGAATGTCCACAAAAAAGTGAAATATGCTGCTTGCACTTCTAAAAGAATGAGGCTAGGATTCTTATTCTGCATCACCAAAGTGATGCTCTCCATTTTCCTTCAAGCTGAATCTGTAACAGTACATGCACTGCAGGTGATGGAAGTGTTCACCAAGTTAGGCCAGGCTGGATTTCAGGATAAGTCATCAAAATGAGTGTGACCGATATACCAGAGGTCCTGAGTGTATTTCCTGTGGACTTCTGAACTCTTAGCCTTTACTGTCAATATGAGTCCTAAAATACATTCAACACCCATGAGAACACCAACTGGTGTCCCTCATAGTCACCCTCCTCACACCTAGGAAAGCATCAGTGGAAGGGTGAGCCTTTTGATGAAGAGATGTGGGTGGAAGTAGGACGGAAAAGACTCCTGCTTAAAGCACATCTCTGGCTGATACATGGGGAAGGTGGTCACTAAAGAGTGTGTAGAAAGAAACCATGTCCTTTTAAAAGATTTTAGCATATCTGAAAGGCACATCAGTTATTTGGAATGGGACCTAAGCATTAATTTTTGGCCATGCATGGATTCTTTACCCTCGCAGGTTCTGCCTGAGATGTCCAGTTCCCTTCTTCTTTACCATGTTGCCTGCATCTCTCACATCGGCAGCATGACAGGACAGCCGCTTCCTCATTGCTGCCGCAGCAGGTCACAGTGTGATGAGCCCATCAGCCACGTGGAAACGAGAAGACCTACAGAGAGAAGGCACAGTGCTCATTCAAGGACTCTGCCTGGCGCCTGGGACCTGCACATAGGGGGCAGCTATGATGAGGCATCCTCAACATGGAGACCTTCACCTAAAACATGGAACCAAGCACATGTGTGAACTCATCAGGCATCACTACGTTTCTGTGTGTAATGTGCTCCATCCATCCATCCCAATGTATAAAGTTTCACACTGAGAGGAGAATAACTTGAGAGATCTCCACTTACTGTAGATACTAAATACCTGGACAATCACCCATATTCATTTTCATGCCAACTGATCTCAATCAGCATCTGAAATTGAAAAAGCCCCTTATCTCCTGGTTCTTCCCTGCACTTCGGTCTTCAGACAGTGCACGGTCACAACAGGTCTGGCAGCGTGACCATGGCTGCAGAATATGCACCAGAAATATCTGTCACCTGTGACTTCTTGAGCCTGTGCCTTTGCAGTGCCACTTCCAGTCTTTCAACACTGGGTGGCACCAACAATATAAATAATCAGGTCCACGTCTCTAGCCTTTCCTCGTTCAAAGGGAGTTGTGATCCTGGGAGAGGTGAGGTGCTACCAATTTATTTGTTTATAATCTTGATGCAGTGAATGTAAGAAAAACATTAGTCTAGCAAGAGATCTCAGGTAGTAGTAGGATTAGGAGCAGGTGAGGATATAAGATAGGAAGAACTATCTGTAAAGTTTAATTACTTCCACTGTGGAACTATTTCAGCTAAAAAGAAACCCCACTTGTGATTAAAGTTTTTGTTCTCTTGTTGTCATGAATAAACCCTCTCCTCAGGTACAGAAAAAAAGGTGAGAGAAAAGCAGTGGGGAGGTAGGGCCAGTCCCAGGCTCTGTGCCAGCGTTGTCCATGTCTCAGGGATTGCTGGAGCCAGGAGTGGCACTTTCGCAGCTCCTCTGCTCCCTCCATCTTCAACCACATTGCCCAGTGCACCAGCCAGCAAAGCAGGACCTGAGCAAGAGGCAGAGCCCCTCCATCAGCAAGTTGTTCTTTCTCACACCTCATCTAACATGGGATGCTAACGTCATTCCTTTAGCAAATAAGGCCAAGTTCTTTAGGAGAAATATTCTGTGTGCAATGTTTTTTTGTGGGAGCTTAGAGACAGAAGTTTCTAGATGCCCAACTGGAGGAATGCCATGTGCTTGTTATCGATTTCTAATCGCTGGCTATGATAAATTCCAAGGGTGTAGCAACACAGAGCAGAAAGTCATGGAGGAGCTGCTGCCTTAAGGAGTACTTTGTATGCTTTCCTTAACATCTGTCATTTGTGACCAATGCTACTGAATGCAGTTATCCAATAAGATGCCAAACTGTCAGCATTTCATTAAAATATGCTGCAGGGAGTAGTTCAGTAAACTACTTAGCATGCCAAATGCATAGTATGTGCCAACATATTTATCGTATAATGTTCTTAAGAGCTGCAAGCCTCTGTTCATTGGGAGTAATCAATTCCATTTTCATATGCAGCGGACCTTGAACCCTGCTTTGCACTCACATTGCAACAATTTAATTTTTTCAAGGGACATCAGAATAAGTAGATGCAGTACCTCTACCAGGAGCTTTGGCAGTAAGCTTTATTGATATTCTGAGCTAAAAAAACCCCACAGATCTCTGCACACTGTGGGAAGAATCTAAAAGTACATAATAAAAGCATGATTAGTACAGCATGCAACAAGGTAAGAAGTACATGCTGCTGGACAAAAATAAAGTCTTGACAGTGTAAAAGCAACAAAACCAAATAAAGCAATTCAGCAAAAAGAATAAGTTCAGCCTTATTGCAATATGAAATAAAGGACAGTTATGTTTTTAGTGTTGCTGAAAGAATCCACCCCAGTGACTGGTAATTAATAGTTCAAGGAGACCTTCAGTCCCCTGTTCAACCTTTGGATTGCCTCATTAGACACTGTCAGTTTCTGGGACATGCGAATCCCGTGTGTCAAAAAGCACTAGTTTTCATACACTCAGTGACCTTTCTCATCTCTTGTATCTCTTCTTTCCTTTCTGTCTGACTACCCCGAAGTGCTTACAGAGACTCTGTTCCCATTCAATTACTTGTTGGGCAGCTCTCCCACAGCTGAAATAGGGTCTCTCCTTTGACATTGAAAGCTAGGCAGCACTTTGTTAAGCCAGGACTTGTGTACGTGTTCAGCAACCCACCACAAACTCTCTCTGTGGGAAGCCTGGCTCCTGGACCTTGAGGTTTTCATCTTTACTTGGTATAAGGTGCTGCCAAATAGTTATAGTCAAACTCCAAGGCCAGCAAAGGGGCATTAGCATGTCCTTGAGCCTTGTGCCCCTAGCTCTTCCCATCCCTTGCAATGGGCTCCAGCACCCTGTTGCCCATATCTCTTATTAGGACAGACAGAAAATATCTGTGATATCACATATCTCTTTAAATCCTAAAATGCCACTCTGGCTCTATAGCAACACTAACAGGCATCATCTGTTTTTTTTATAGCTGGGAGCCTCACGGAGGCCCTACTGCAGTGTTTTGCAGCTACGGTTAAACAGTTCAAACCTAGAAATAAGTGAGAGGTAAAATCTCATCTGTTACACCTCTGCTAAGCATCCTGACTTGTATCAGAAATAGTGTGGTGACCAGGACTGGGGAAGGGATCGCTCCCCTGTACTTGGCACTGGTGAGGCTGCACCTCGAACACTGTGTTCAGTTTTGGGCCCCTCACTACAAGAAAGACATTGAGGTGATGGAGCGTGTCCAGAGAAGGGCAATGAAGGTGGTGAAAGGTCCAGAGGAGGAATCTTAAGAAGAGCAGCTGAGGGAACTGGGGTTGTTTAGCCTGGATAAAAGGTTGAGGGGAGACCTTGTTCTCTACAACTACCTGAAAAGAGGTTGTAGCGAGGGGGGTGTCACTCTCTTCTGCCAAGTAACAAGTGATAGGATAAGAGGAAACAGCCTCAAGTTGCGCCAGGGGAGGTTTAGTTTTGATATTATGAAAAATTTCTTCACTGAAAAGCATTTATTAAGCATTGGAACAGGCTGCCCAAGAAGTCACCATCCCTGGAGGTATTTAAAAGATGTGTGGATGTGGCACTTAGGGACATGGTTTAGTGGTGGACTTGGCCGTGCTAGGTTAACAGTTGGACTTGGTGATCTTAAAGG
Organism: Tyto alba; assembly: GCF_018691265.1. Lineage (NCBI taxonomy): Eukaryota > Metazoa > Chordata > Aves > Strigiformes > Tytonidae > Tyto > Tyto alba. The sequence continues at coordinate 18,451,307 of NW_024881282.1, read as the reverse complement.
TCTTTTCCAACCTAAATTATACTATTCTATTCTCCCAGGTCATGCTCCTGGGGACTTTATTTCAGATCTCAGTGAGATCTATAGAGAGCTTTACAACCTTGAAATTCAAACTGCATAGTAGGATCCCAAAAGAGGATGTGGAAACCCAGCTCTAAGGTTAAAAATTATAAAATAAGACATGTAGAACACACCAACACACTGAGATTTGCAGACACTCTGTATACATACAAACATCCTCACAAAATCAGACAAGGGTTTTTTCCCCAAATGGGTGTCTCCTCAAGATGAGCTTGATAAAGGGAAAGGAGTGGGGAGGAGTAGATGGAAAGAAGGGAGGAAGCACAGGAATAAATTCAATTTAAGTGTGCACAGAAGGAGCAAGAAAACCTGTAAACATATCCAAGGTGACAAAAGGTAACTGAAGCAAAGGGATTTTAAAGATGTGAAACACACCTGTTCTGGCAAGCAGAGCTGAAGGTGAATAAAGACTTATAATCTGGGTGAGACAGTTTGCCGTGTGCATGTCCCTCCCAGCACTGCTCTCTATTCCTCTGGGGAAAATGGGCTTGTTTGCTGCTGTAGAAAAGATAGTGGCCTGGAGTGCTACCTGGAAAGGAGCTCCTGTGCTGCTGCATAGCCATGATATATATGGAATAAAAGGTACTCTTTAATTATACACAGGGCTCAGACTGGCCAGACTGTATGCACCAGGCCAGATGCTCACAGTGTTTACTGCTCTGCCCATACTTACAACATCCAAGCCCAAAGCACAGGTATTTATTGTGGCCTTTCTCCTTCTCCCAACCCTATGTTTTGGATGCATTGGCCTGGCCCTGCAGCTGGAGAATAAATGACAGCGGTGTCTTGCGAGGCAACGGCCACTATGACCCCTTCCCCAAGCTGAGAGCATGGGCTCAGATCTCAATTGTTTGGGGGAGAATATTTGAGAGGTCAGCTCATATTACAGTCTTAATCACAGCAGAAACATAAGGAATAAATTCTTCTTGTTCTGCATTATGTAAATCATTTTCTGGGCTGTGTCAGCTCTTCTCCGAGTGAGAGCTTGTTTTAATCACTTGAGAGAGGATCTAACTGACACAGAGGCAGAGCTGCTGAATATAGGAGTGCGTAGTCAAACAGAGTTGATTTTCAGAGCAAAGTTTTCTGAATTTTTCCACCTGCTATTTTGTTTCATACCTTCAATCCAGGAGATGTGACAAAGAGTCAAAGCCTGGAAAAGGAAAGGCTGCATCAGACTAACAATATATTTGAAGGGCTGCATTTACTTCACACATATTATAGGACCACAGTGAAACTTCAGTCATAACCTTCCTGGACAGTTTTTAACAGGGGAATTGTTGCTTGGCAGTTACATTTAACTGGTAAATTTTTGCTATCAATCGTAGAGCCTGTTAGGGTAATAGGTTGCTTATAATCATGCTGCTTACTGGTATATCTATGAGACTATAATGCACAGTTCCCATGTCTTTAGTACGTTAAAACATTCCTTCTTCCTCCTTTTCTTTCCTCCCCTCCCTCCCTCCCTCCCTCCCTCCCTCCCTCCCTCCCTCCCTCCCTCCCTCCCTCCCTTCCTTTCTTCCTCTTTCCCTTCCTTCCCTGTTCCCTTCCTGCCTTCCTTTCCTTTTCCCTCTCTCCCTCTGTCCCTGTGGTGTGCTGACACAGGTACCAGCTGCTGGAGGTCGATGATGAGCTGACCAACTTTGTGAGTTTGGCTTAAATGTATGTGTTGCTACTGGAACGCATCCAAAAGCTGCTGATACACTCTCCTCTTCTTTTAAACTGCTTTCCCCATTAGCAATGGCTACAGTTGCCAACAGGCTACAGTGCAGTCAGAAGGGGAAGAGCAATCATGGTGCAGCTGGGAATGTCTCGATTTCTTGCTTCACGCTTGCAGAAACGTTGGTCTCAGAAGAGAAGACAGGGTCTAGCAACTTACTTGCATTTGTCACCTACAGCTTCTGATGGTCAGAACTTGAAACCTATAAAAATTTGGGCAAAAAAAAGAAGAAAGGGACCATGCTTTTGCAGCGAGATTTTGTGGCACTCCCCCTCTCCTGCTGCTTTTTTAATTAACTTTGCTTCTACCCATCAAGGAGGGTAATGAGAGCCTCTTTTTTATTTTCTGTTTGGTTTTCTGAGGTTGGTTTTTTTTTGGTTTTGTTTTGTTTTGTTTTGTTTTGGGATTCTGCCTGTCACCAAGTCAGGAAACAATTTGTTATGCTATTTTTTTTTCCTTTTTTTTTTTTTTTTTTTTTTTTTTTTTTGTAGCGCTTACCAGTTTCACAGGCTCTGACTCTTTTCCAGTAGGTCAGCTACACTTTTCATGGCCTGGGGAAGAGAGATGTGAGAGAATACAACTGGCCCTGGTGGGGCTGGTAGTGGCATGTAGTGAGGGCAGTCTGTGAAACTCTGTGCCTCCTCTGGTCCAACCAGCCCTGCATCACATCTGTTCACCACCTAGCAATGTTTCAATAGTTTGTGCTGAATTTATTTACTGGCGGGTGTCCCAGTGAGGCTGACATTACATTTATCAGGTGCCAGTTAGCAAACTCTGCTACCTTTGCCGATAAATTGAAGAACCACTGCTGTATTAGGAAAAAGATATTATATACAGGGCACCTATTAATAGTCTTATCTCTGTCTGCAGTGAATTGGTGTGAAATGTTCAGACTTCTACCCAAACTGCAAGTTCAAAATGCTGTTCAGGTTGAGCAGACCACAGGGCAGAAAACCAGTTTCATGCAATCTCCTGATGCAGTGTAGCTCTGCAACTATCCACGCTGAAGCTCCATGTGATAAAGATTGCTCCTGAACACATCCATCAGTCTCTGCACTGCCTGACATTGCTGTCCTTGTCTGAGCAACGGCTGTTTTCTTTTCACTGGTTTTCTCCCCTGTATCACGGGTTGGAGGACACGTCTGTTCCCTGGGAGGTGGGTTTTGCCCTCCTACTGACAAACGCTGCCTGTGCCCTTCTCTGACCGAAACCTCTTTCCTACCTGCTTTGTATTCCAGTTCAATCACCAGTGTTAGTGGCACTAAATGCTGTCTAGCCATCCATCACAAAACATTCAGGGCATCCATTATGATATTATTCATTTGAGCAATCTATGTTCATTATTAATCTTCCCTTACTGCAGGCTAAAGTAACCCTGGCTTGTAAGGTCTCTGTTCTTTTCAAAGCTGGCTTTACTATAATTGCATTTTCTGCTATATCTGCTTGCTTGCTTGCTTCTTAGTGCTTTGCAGGGTGTTGTCCCTCTTCATATCTTCTGAACTGTGCCATCATCCTGGAAAATGTTTATTGGGGATTAATATGCAGTCAGTCACTCTTGTGCTCTCAGCTTCTGAAAGTCTGCTTTAGAATACAGCTCATCCCTTCACCTGAAGGCTGAAGGGGTTAAATATATGTCTTGTTCTTCTTTCCTAAGTTCTTGCTCTCCAGCCACCGAAAAATGGAATTTGGATCCTTAAAAGAACAGGGACTGGCCGTGTTTTTTCAACCTTGTGCTTTTTAGTGTTAGGCTCAACAAATTCCACCTGTTTTCCTCACTGACCATCCAAACACTGCTGTGTGCACAACACTCTTGAATGCATTTGTGCACCCATTCTGCAAGGTTAGTTCCTTTTTTCCTCCTAGATACAGCAGGAGATTTCATGAGATGAAATCACATCTGTGCTCAGCCAGTGCACTTGGAAGGGACAAGATTAAGGAAACCTCTATTTCCAGCCTAGATATTGTTAGTAAGGAGGGGACAAATACAGGTGATGGCACTCCAAGAATGTGACAAGGAGATGAGCTGACCCTAGGCAACCTTTGAGTCAGGTACAACAAATCCTGGCCATTGACTGGGATCCCCAGTTGCATCCTAGGAGTAACAGAGAATTAATATGACACTAAAATGTCCTGGGTCTGCTACCAAGCCCTGCTTGCTTCCTCCACAGCAGGGAAGACATATTCGCCCAGCACCTCTCAGACCTCCCAAAGTGAAACGGCTCTGGGAGCCCTTGATCAAACCTCATTCCCTCTTCAGGAGCACAACAGCTCTAATTGATACTCCTAAACAGTTACAGCAAGGGATGGACAAGCCCATATTATCTCTGATTTGTTAGGAAAAAACGTTTGAATTTTTTTTTTTTTTCTTAAAGCAGGGTGGACTAGCCAAAGACCAGTACACTCTGTTGTATTTAGGGTTAAATCACTCCAACAATGGTTTGATTTATCTACTAACCACTGACTGACAATGTGGCCAAATGTCAACAAGCAGTATTTTTTTTTTTTTTTAATGGGAGATTTATATTCTATATGGGAGGAGTTTGACAAAAAAATCTTGATAACCAGTGATCCCAAATATTTCAATAACTGTATGATTTATTTTGGTTATTGAAAGCTAGATTGTCCCCTCCCTGCAATACAGAATCAGTGCTGTGGCTTTTTTATCCACCCAGGAGCAGAAGGAACATTAGCTCCCTTTGCCTCCATTGCACTGAAAGCAACTGCATTATACATTTTAGGTGAGAGGTGCAAGCTGCAACAACAGAACTGAAAGCTAAGGAGCTGGGAATAAAAGGCAAGTACCTCTCGGGAGAAAAGGCAGAGGGAATACACAGAAAACTTCTGCTTGGCTGCTCTAATGCTTCTCTCCCCACCAGTGCCCTTTCTAACCACAGCATACTGTGCATGCTCACACTGCTTTCCTCAGCAACAATTTCACTCAGGCCATCAAATTAGCCAGGAGAGGTAAGGTGGGAAATGAATAGCAATCAGACTGCTTGGTAAATCTTGGCTATGCCACAAACTCACTACTCATCTCCTGTCTGTTTCCCTTCCCATCTTTTTCATCTTTGTTTCTGGGATACTGCCTAGGGTCCAGATGCTTGTTTAGGCATCTGCAATTCACATTCTTAAAATTGCCCCTGCCAGGTACAATTTTTCACACAACACAGCCATGTGTCTGGACACACTGCCATTCAGGCCAGCACTGTCCCCAGCTACCACCCTTGCACACCAAGTCTTCACAAGGAACTTGGGTGGTCATCAAGTCCATTCTCTCACCCCAGCCAAATTGTTCTTCAGTATCTTGGACTATGTAAGTGCAGAATGTAACACAGGGGAAAGCTGGTCTGAATTGGGTCCAATGGAAGCAATAAACAATAATAATGAGAGTATGGTCCACATGCCAGGGCTAAATAAACAGAAGAAAATATTTAGTTTCTATTGTAGGTCAGGTTGTGAATTTAGGTATATAAACTTGGGCAATTTTTGACTGTCATGGTCATGAAAGACAAGAATAAACACAGCAGCTACCCCTTTTTAGCTACTGCAACTTAAATCTCTTAAAAAGGAAAAAAAAATGTTAAAAAAATTGTAGCTTGAATATGACACAACAGTTTTATTTCCCTTTTCCGTTGATTAAGTGGCCTCCTCTATTAAAAACCTCTTGATAAGACAATGAGAGGTATTAGCAACTTATGAATATCTGTAGTTGGTAAATAGAATTACTACTCTTAGGAGAAATACTGCAGATATCATACAGTGAGTAAGTGACATGGAAATAGATGTAGGTTAAAATACTGTGTTTATGTTAGCAGGTGAATTCCTAGAAGACGATCGAGGAAGCTGTCAGAACCTGAGGTCATCACTGAGTGATACCTGCAGAAAGAAGTAATATATCACCTGTACAGCTGTAAAATCTGTAAGCAACTTCCTTGCATTTAATATACTTTGACCTGAGCTCCAGCAATGCCCTGTTTACAGTAGTCAGAGAGTGCCCTCTGTGTGACCAGAGTCCCATCTTGGAAAGCTTCCCCTTCCACGGATGACAACTTTCATTCAAAAGGCACTAAGCTCACATAAATCTCCCCTTTTTCTAGTGCCTGCTCCCTTGCATAGTAAAATCCTTTTTTGGCTGGTTCAGCTGGCAATGAGAGCATGTATTCCAGATGACAGTATCTGTAGCACACACACAGCCCCCTCCACCTCGAGAATGCTGAAATCAGCCCAGGCACCAGAGCTGCTCTTTAAAACATTAAATATACAAATATTTTACAAATAGTATTTTAGCTGTGACTAATAACCTGGTAGTGCCTGAGAGAGGTAGACAATTTATATCCTCCCGTTCCATATGAGCTGTTTTGCTGTGACTTCCAGATGCCAAATAAATTATTAATCAAATCTGAAAAATACACTGGAGCCTTCCTTCCTGAGAAGAAGGGTGATGCTAATCATCAGATGGATTTGGCATGTAAGTCACATTGCCACTAAATAACTGATCAACAACTTTCACCACTATTTTATTGTGTTTGGAGTTTACCTGTCTAACTTGGAATATGTTGCAGGCATGCACTAATTCCTCCTTTTTCAGTGCCACCACTGGTGATGTACATTTGCCCTGGTGTGGGCACAGTGACACATGTGGACACAATCTACAGGGCAGATGACAGAACTGCACAGCATGCTGGTGGGACATTAGAAAGCACAGAAGAAAAATCCTGTGAATCTTTGTGGTTTGGACTGTTTTGTTTTGTTTTGTTTTGCTTTTTTCCATTTGACCTGTGATTTATGGCTGCATCAGACATCAAAAACTGAAGGATGAAGTTTTAAACACCCCTGGATTGACTTCAGGACAAGGTGGTAGAGAAAAAGAGAAATTTCTGGTATTTTAATTACTTTTTCCCAGTTTACTTTTCAGTATCATAGGCACTCGATCAATGTATTTATTAGCACAGGGCAGAGAACATGAATAGGAGACAACACAGAACAGACACATCAGCTGGACTGTTAATGTATGCCATGAGTTAGCTGAGGGCTCTCATTTTCAAAAGAGTTGGATTCCAAGGGCATTGCCATATAAGCAAACTCACCAGGAAAGGCTGAAGAGAGTGGTCAACTACTGTCAACCACTGACAGTGTTACCACTGACAGTGTTACCACTGACAGTGTTTAACCACTGGGCAAACAAATGATCTTTTAAAAGTCTCTCCTAACACAAAGACAATTTGCATGCCCTACTTCCCAGCTAGAGGCTAATAAACAAAAAAAATGTTGTGTCTCGGGTGCTATTGGGTTTTGGGCCATATCTTGTGCCCTAACATTTTCATTCAAAGCCTGATTGAGCCATAGCTGTGGAGTTGGGTGCTCATGTCTCCATGATCCTGGTGTCTACCCAGAAAGCCCAGGCTTTTAAAGCACAGCTGAGAGAACTGATGATAAGTACTGCTAAACACAAACTGGCCTTTGGTGGTCTCCAGAAACATGACCCTGGAGTTCCTCTGCTGCTAGTCCAGTGTCAAAGGGAGCAAAGGCTATGACAGTTGTGCACAGATCACTCTTCTGGGGTACAGAGAGGGAGGGAGGAAGAAACCAATTGATTTCTGCTGCTGCTTTCTTTTAAAACACATTTAGCTTAATCTTTTAAGTGTCCAATTCTAACCTGAGTATTTTATATCAATAGAAATACATTAATGCAGCCAAAATGCTCACCAGACAACCCACAAATACATTCACACACGATGTATCTTGAGATGCATGGTGCTATTTCTTCACTCTTCTCTATGTCTCTAGCTCCCAGTATGTCAGAATCACCTCTTGGCACCCTGCTTAGTGATAATGAGTCAGGCTCAGCTGCTATGATCCAGAGCCAGTGAGCACCCCTGGTGCATACCTTGCTGCCAACCCATCCTCTATTAATCCGAGGGTTCACATGTATGTGTGTATTCGTAGTGCCTCATTTCCTAATGAACTGAGTCATTAGAAAGTCAGACAGATGAAATCACAGCAAAACAGTACCAACTAATTTTCCTGCCCCTTTTTTCCAATTGGAGCATGGTATAGTGAATCTTTCTTCAGTGTGACCATCACCTTGTTAAGTACTGTATAAAAGCAAGTACAAAACCCCTCTGTCTCAAACAGATAACAACCTATGTATAAATTAAGAGGCAACACATTATAGAGTGAAACTGCAATATCAGGCTGTCAGAAAAGGGTCTTGTGCACAGCTGCCTGCTCATTGTGAAAATTTCTGTGGCATAACAGCAAAAGAGACATTTATATAATTCATTGTTTACAGCATAAATATAAATAGTTGGTGACAATGAAAGAGTCCCTGAGACCTTATAAACTAAATCACACTGCAAAAGACCCCCCATGAAGACCGTAAGCTGGCAAAAGCTTATGCCATGTATTCTGATCCCTTTCTTTAAACAGAAAAATATCTTCCTAATTAATGACTGATGCTATTAACACAATGGAAGACTTTTATATCTTCAAAATCATTTATTCCCAGAGGGCTTTGATACATAGGAGTATATATCCAGTCCAACATACCCTTACAGTGAGCAAAGACACCAAATCTTTCTCTTGTACAAGAGTGTCTGCTGGTGTGATCATTACTCACAAGAAATAGCCAAGTAGTTAGAGCCAGTTCCTAGCAATGGAAGAAATATTAGAAACAAGGCAACATAAATCACTGGAAGACAAAAGAAAATGGAAAGTTTGTTTTTTTCCTTTATCTTTCTCCTCTTTTTTTCTTTCACACACTTTGTTTCAGGGAAGTGGGAAAGAGAAGATTTCATCAGCCAAACAGAAGACACCTCTGGTGCTTGTAAAGACGCTGTGGGTCACAGCAGCTGGTGGGCCATGCCCTTCAGGATGTGTGAGGGGAGCAGAACACAGTGAAGGCTCTTCATCCTGTATTCATGTCTGCTGTACACCATGTTTGCTATGGGCTTATTATCACGTTCTGGATAATCCCCAATGATCTTTCAAGAGATACTTTCCTTTGTCATAGCAGATGTAAAGGACATCCATTTTTCATGTGATCAGAAGCACAAAAACGTCATTCAAAATGGATCATGAGACACCTATTTGTGAAATTAATGCTAACGTCATTCAAATTTTTCTTTATTTGATTAATTTGCCTATGTTACACAGTATACAGATATGATAAACAATGGGCCGTCTCTCTTGCAATATTATTTTATCATCATGATATTTTCTAAGGAGTCTACAGATTGGCATATATGACATATAAATGCTCTTCCAGAAATAGAGACTTTCTGAACAGAAACTTCTTGGTCATTCCTATTTCATGGAATATGATATTTCAAAAAGATGACCCTTGAACCTGACTGAGAATGCTAAAAAAAAAAAAAAGAGGGAGAGACAAACTCAAGTTTTTAGGCATCTCAAAGTGAGATAGAAGTGAGTGTCAAGAACAGGCCTTGATGCAAGCTTGAGGATGCTCTGTTTATGTGCTGACCTTGCTTACAAGCAAGCAAGGTCAAAGTTGCAAGGTGCAAGATTGGTATTTTGTTATGATTTTTATTTGGTATGTTATAAAACAATTCTGGGAAATATTATGATAAATACCAGCATAATAGTCAACAAATACTTCTTATAACTCCTCACACAAAGAGTAGCAGTCTTGTAATAGCTGCAAGAAAATATTTGGCAGCATTTTTCAGAACAGCTGGTTTTGGAAGAATTTAACTACAAATGCAATTTAGTAGGATGACTTAGGGAGTCTTAAACCTCACCTACTACCTTCCTCTTCCCTCTCTCCATTAGCACTGCTTGCCTGTGTGAGCTTGCTGTGGACCAGGGCGCATGGGCAGCCTTCCTCCCTGTCAGTGGCTCTCAGTGCACATGATAAATGACTTTTGGCCCATTGAAGCAAATGGAAAAACTCTCATTTCAAGGTAATTTGGACTGAGTCCCTTTACTATCTTTGCAACAGAGTTCTCCTTGAAGAGCCTCACAAGGAAATGTTATCTTTCATTTCCTCTCTGCTTTTATCTGCCCATTGAACCAAATTCCAAAAATACGTAGACATGAACCCTTGGAAGCCTCCATATGCAAGTTTTACAAGGAAATGCAGTCCCGTGTGCTCCACAGACTTGCCTACTTGCTTACAGGTTTTGAGAAGAATTGATTCAGATCTAAACTGAAAGCTCTCTCTGTGCCTATTAATCACCTTTCCTCATGCAGTGTTTTTGCAGCTGCCACCACATACACTCCTTGGGCACCGATCCACCATTTCACATCTCCCAAAGTCATGCCATAATCACTAGCACTGATTTTTTTATCCTAGGGAGTAGAAGAAATCTTCTAGGGCAGCTATAAATGATAACTAATTTACAGAATTATTCTGACACTTCACTGCACCTTCAGTCAGTTGACTACTGGTTTAGATTATAATGATACTTTAGTAATATTCAGATCAATCAACTTTCTGCTCAAGATATTATTTATATCTTTTTGTAGACAATAAAATCATAAGTATCGTCTATTCTGACCCCTGCAGAAGGTTCTGGGTGAAGACCTGAGCCCCAAAAGAACTACACCATAACTAGTACAAAATTATCCTGCATTTGCGGTGATGGATAACTTAACTGCAAGCCTTGGAAAGCAGCTCCAATATTACTTAAGAGAGTGGCTAAGATCAGATGGCTTTGTGTGAAAAAAATCATTGTGAATTTTTGATTATTATGTTATTTGAAACATCTGTAAACAGAAAGATAAAAGGGAAGCATTCACATGCATGGAGAGTAGCGTATAAAGAATGCAGGTTTCCTTTTATATCCCTGTTACTGTGTTTGAACTTCTCCAGCTTCTATAATTGCCCTCTCTGAGATTATCTTCAGCACAATATGTTTTTGTAAGTCAGTGAAGACTAAAATTGTGCTGTAATACAGTGGCTGCTTTGTCTCCAGTAGATCTTTAGTAAATTTGTGGTCAGCAAAAGCACTATTTGGTAAATAATATAAATGCATGACAGGTTTTCTCAAAGCAGGAAAAGCATTAGGATGACTGAGGTGTAAGAAACAGCTCCGAATGAGCATTTCAAAATGAGGAGGCATTTAAATAATTAACTTCCTTTTGGTAGGATTTTCCTGCTGCAGTTGAAGAAAGGATAAACAATTGACAACTGAAATGCTCTTTCTTGCCTGAGCTGTCCCTGACAGTATGAAATAATGGGCTTTGCTCCAGGAGGGGAATGACTCTTGGACTTTACTCACAGCTGAAGAAGACCTTCCTTTAGAAAGGAGAAGGAAAAGGGAGGTAAAGGGACCTTAGGCTTTGTGCACAGGAGAGTGTGGGGTGAATTGGGCAGTTTTCCTGTCGCTTACTGTTTCTTCTTGGTGCTGAGTCAGAAGTGGTAGTGAAGTGTGAGGCTGTGCCCAGTGAGACCACTGTGGGCAAAGGAACTTGTGAAGGCAGGTCCTGCCACCAAGGATGGGGTGGCACCACGGCATCTTCACCACCTGTGAGCTGAAGCCTGCCTGTGCCAGCCATGGTACTCAGCCTCTTCTGCACTGCTTCCAGACCATTCCTGGGCAACTGATGTCTTCCAGGAGCCAGGCTGGGGTAAGGGCTGGAGGTCGTTCAGACAGAACAATAAAATAGATGAAAATGAAAAGGGAAGGAGAGGTGGGTAGACGGCTCAGCTGCAGTGTGAACACACTTTGCAAAACTTACCCAGTGCAACCAATGATAACAGGCAGCAGCAGCAGTCTCCGCGATGCACATAAGAATGTCACGGGTCTGCTGCAGAATGCCATGTGTGTTAGACAGTATTCACTTATGCAAATAGGAGATATCCATCCCCTTTAAATATGAATCATGTGAAACTGTATAATATCATCCAAAAATAGGATAAGCCCAAAACCTGTCTTTTGAATTGTCTTCTGCTTGATTTGAAGTGGAGAGAGGGGCAGTAGGCTGTGCAGCAAATGCCATTCCATGACCTATTTATACAAATCAAGCCACATGGCAATACCTAGCATTTTCTCCTAACACTGTTAATTAAGAAACTGTTTGGACCATTCACTGAGTAGCACTTCAAAAAATAATCCTCATCTCTTATAAATGCCAAGCTGAAGACTATTAATATCTTCAGTTTACTGTCGCTACCTAACTCAGTTTCATCCTTATCATTTGCTTTTGGGGATTTGCTTTAAAAAAAATCAGGAAAAGGACAAAGTATATTAAGGCACATGGTTGGGAATAAGGCTAAGAAAACATAATAAAAAGTATTGATGAGAAATGCAGACAACGTGTATGTTTGCAGTCAAATGTCTAGCAGTATATAAGTGGAATGGTAGTTCTTGTTTATTCAATACTGCATTTACAGCAGTTGTTACAGAAAAGCAAACATGTACACACATGCATGCACACACACGCACATGCACACACATGCACTACAAAATCACCCACTGAAAATCAGCTCAGTCTGAAGGAACTGGACCTAAAGGGAGGCAGGGAATCCAAGAGAAGAGAAACCGTAGGAACTGACTGAGCTTGTCAAATCTTGATGGTGCTTTTCTGGCCATAAGTTTCTCATCTCTGTCTGACTATGACAGAATTCTTTTTCAACAGTATTTCCAATTTCTTCCACAACTTCAAAGAGGATGTTGTTGGCAAAAATGGACAGAACTCTACCTTGTTTTCTGTGAAATCTGGAAGACTGTATATCTAGAAGGGGAAAGTATTTTTCAGCATCCTCTAGTAGAGGGATGTTCTTAGCTCAGCCCTGCCCAAGAGGCCTTTATATGCTTATGACAGAATCCTTCCCCAAAAAGGAAGAGAAGAAGCAAGACCAGGGTTTAAAGACCCAGAAAGGATGGTACACACAGCCTTGGGCAAGGAAGGGATGATGGGTGGCTCAAGTCTGGAGAGGAGGAAGAAGGCAGGGAGAGAAGGAAGGTCTCCATGCCAGCGAGGGTAGATGGAGGAAAGGGAGGAGACAGAGGTGTCAGTTGGGACCTCAGAAGGTCACGCAGCCCTTTTTGCACAGCAGAGAAGAGAACAGAGGTCAGCAACCTGTGAACAGGCAAAACACAGAGTTTTGTGGCACAGGGACTAGTGGTCCAATGGACAGGGTAGGACAGGCTGCAGTGTTTCACTGCAATGGGTGGTGCAGGTGACTCCACACAGCTCCTCCCTTGGAAGAATTGTGGGGATGCTCACAAAGCCCAGTCTTGGCAGAATGGCCCAGTTAAAAACAGCTGTTAAGATAGAAAGGTGAGTGTACACAGTGTGTGCGAGCAGAATACCCAAAACTACCTTCACTTGCCCAAAACCAAGCATGTTAAAGACCGTGGCAACTAGCTGTATTGAACAGCAACCTGGGAATTACAGAGAGAATTCTAAACAATGAAGGATTCAGCTTAAGAAGACTAATGAGTGAAGTATAAAAATTTGTAAGAATGGGGAGAGCCCTTGGAGTGGGAACAGCAGTAGTCAAAAGTTGGTGTGATGCTGCCAGAAGAACCACCAGCACCCCAACCTCTGCTGAGGCTGGGCAGAGCAACTGCCCCGTTGGACACCATGAGGAGCTGGCATCCAGCTAGTGTTGTTGTCAATATGGGTTCACAAAGGGATAGTCCTGTTTAACTAATTTGATACCCTCCTATGATAAGGTCACCTATCTAGTGGATGAAGGGAAGGCAGCGGATGTAGTTTTTCTGGATTTTAGTAAGGCTTTTGATACTGTCCCTCACAGCATCCTTCTGGACAAGTTGTCCAACAGTGGGATGAGTGGGTTTACAGTGCATTGGGTGAAGAACTGTCTGAAGGGCAGGGCTCAGAGGGTTGTAGTGAATGGGGCTGCATCTGGCTGATGACCCGTCAGCAGTGGTGTTCCTCAGGGCTCAGTTCTGTCGAAATGGCTTCAGAGCCAGTTCTGTTCAATGTATTTACCAATGAACTAGATGTAAGAGTTGAATCTACCATTAGCAAGTTTGCTGATGATAGCAAACTGGGAGGTGCTCTTGACTCTCATGATGGCTAAGATGCCTTGCAGGGGGATCTAGATAGATTGGAGCATTGGACTATGATTAATGGGATGAAATTTAACAAGTCAAAATGCCGGATTCTGTACCTAGGATGGAGTAATGCTGGGCACAAGTATAAATTGGGAGAGGAGTGGCTGGAGAGCAGCCCTACAGAAAGGGACCTGGGGGTGCAGGTCGACAGCAGGCTCAATGTGAGTCAGCAGTGTGCCCTGCCAGCCCAGAGGGCAAACCCCATCCTGGGGTGCATCAAACATGGTATAACCAGCCGGTCAAAGGGGGTGATTATCCCAGCGTGTTCAGTGTTGGTGTGGCCTCACCTTGAATACTGTGTGCAGTTCTGGGCCCCACAATATAAGAAGGATGTGAAGATCCTTGAATGTGTTCAGAGGAGGACAACAAAGCTGGTGGAAGGGCTGGAAGGCATGTCCTATCAGGAGTGACTAAGGACTTTGGATTTGTCTAGTTTGGAGAAAAGGAGGTTGAGGGGTGACCTCATTGCTCTCTGCAGCTTCCTGAGAAGAGGAAGTGGAGAAGAAGGTGCTGACCTCTTTTCCCTGGGATCCAGTGATAGCATGTGTGGGAATGGTGCACAGCTGCACCAAGAGAAGTTTAGGTTGGACATGAGGAAGCATTTCTTTACCAAGAAGGTGGTCAAACACTGGAACAGGCTTCCTAGAGAGGTGGTTGATGCCCCAAGCCTGTCAGTGTTTAAGAGGCATTTGGACAATGTACTTAATAAGATTCTTTAACTTTTGGTCAGCCCTGAAGTGGTCAGGCAGTTGGACTAGATGATCATTGTAGGTCCCTTCCAACTGAAATATTCTATTCTATTCTATTCTATTCTATTCTATTCTATTCTATTCTATTCTATTCTATTCTATTCTATTCTATTCTATTCTATTCTATTCTATTCTATTCTATTCTATTCTATTCTATTCTATTCTATTCTATTCTATTCTATTCTATTCTATTCTATTCTATTCTATTCTATTCTATTCTATTCTATTCTATTCTATTCTATTCTATTCTATTCTATTCTAGCAGAGTAGAGTGGAGTGGAGTGGAGTGGAGTGGAGTGGAGTGGAGTGGAGTGACAGCATGGGGTGCCACAGTGGAGACACACACCTGGAGTGCCTGTGTGTGAGCCCAGGGGAGCCTTTGTCCCTGGTGTGTGCATGGGGAGCACCCACATCTCACAGGAGGGGTGTTAGAGTAGGGGAGCCCCCATTTCTGGGAGAGGGGTGAAGTGCTGGGGACCACGTGGCCTCTGAGGAGGTAGTGTACATGTAATTCTGCACATTATGTGATTAGAGTTTCGGGGGATTAGTTATGAAGGCTATTTTGAAGTCTGTAGGTGTTTATTAACATTTAATAGACATCAAGTGATGTGGTTTGTCCTATCATTGATATTGATCTTGCATGTACAGTTCACTGAATGCCAGTTAATTATATGTCATTAAAAAATCTAAAAATTGCTTTGATCCTGATTTGATTTAAACTTCTTGAGCTGAGCAGTTTTTTCCCTGCGACAGAAGATAAAGGAGCTCTTACTGTAAAAAAAAGGGTACAAGCTGCCCCAGTGCTGTTCCAGATCTCATGCAGGACTCAGCGGGGACAGAAAAGCCAAGCTCCCTGAGCCACAGGCATTCCATGGACAACGTAAAGTCAGGTCCCAGGCTGGGGTGGGGCTGCAAGAGAGAGACATCACAGCTCACTAGGGCTGGATGGGACCAGTCACAGTCCTGCAACTCCCTTCCATGAACCACTCTGGGACTCCCCTTGGAGGAGTGTGGCATGGACCTTGGCAGCATTTGCATGCATGCAGAAATTTCTGTCTCAGCCCCACAGCTTGCAACACACTCTCAATATGCACCCCAGCAGGAAAGACAGCTGTGCTGGGGGAAACATTTCTTTCACTGTGTGCCCTGTGCTCTAGTGAAGACAAATGTTGACCATTGCAGGTCCACTGGTCCAGGTGGGCTCTGCTTCTTGTCCTGTAGTGTGAAGATGTGGGTGAGAAGATGCTTGCTTTGCATTCCCACCCATGATTCAGATGGTGGTCCATTCAGGTTATCCAGGGGATTTCATCTCTTCCTTGGGCCCATATGCAGCCCTCTAGTCCAGAATGCAACCCTAGTAAGGCTAATTCCTTTCTCATGAAAGAAAAGGCACCTGTAATGTGCTCAAACTGTCTTCATGGTGGGTTTTAGTCAGAGGGCAAGGGAATCTTGCAGGCACGCACTGAAGCGTGAAGACTTTCAATGACGTAAAAAGATGGGTGCCATTCTAGGGGTTGTGCTTGCAGCCGTCTTTGCAGACATTCAACACTGAAGGCATTGCCAGACAAGTAGTCTCCTTTCTTTGGCTGAAGTGAGTGAACGTGATAAGCAATACTGCCCACGCTGTGCCTGAGAGAAGCGTTTCAGAAGACTCTACCCCGTGCTGAGAGGACACGACTGAAGAGCTCACTGGGTGAGCTGGCACAGCTCTTCCTGTGCACCTTATGCAAGCAGCTTCAGGGATTACTATGAAGTGAGCAGTCATTGAAAAAGGAAGTAATAAACACGTTTCCCCCTGGTTTCTGCAGACTCCCAGAGTCGTTGGGCTAGGAGCACTGTGCAGCTGGCAAAGTACCACTGGCCATAGGGTCATCATGCATTGCTCTGGCAGCAAGGGCATGGATAGCTAAACAGCAGAGCAGCCACCAACAGCTCTGAAAACTTGCAGTGTCAGGGAGAGAAAACTCAAAGGAGTTTGTGTCTATCGACTGTTTTCTGCCCATTTCATTTCAGCCTATCACAGTTTGAAAGGCAGTCTGTGCTTTGGTTTGCAATGCATGAAGGACTGGCTTCACTTTTCCCTTGGGACAAATCTCCTGTCAGGGCAAAACAGCTAGGCTACACCACATTACAGAGGACCGGTGTTGCTGCACCATCTCCACAGCCTCATAACTCACATTTCACCTTGCTTTTGTCCTACAGCTTTATTTCTGCAAAGCACTTACATGCAAATTACAAACCGACATTTATAAGACTACAAGTTAAACACACACCCATGCATCTTTGAATGTGAACATTGCTTCCCCCCACCCCCACTGACCTAAACCAGTGCTCAACGTTAGAAATGATGGGAGTTTCTGAAGCATCCTGTGCAAAACAAGAGTTGAGGAGGGGAGAGAAACAGACAGACAAAAGCCTAAAAGCAGCCACATGCAGAAAGGCATACTGGAAATATTTGTGATAGTTGGATAATGGATAACTAAGTCTTTGGAAAAAAAACCCCAAAACATATTTTTACAAGTTGGATGGTGAAAATGGCCTCAGCAGTATTTCCCCTCAGATAAATCACTCAGTGCCTTGGGGTGAGTAGCAGTTATGCTCACTTCTCACCAGGCCAAGGGAAATGGCATGAGGAGAATGCCCTGCTCACTGGGCGAGGGGCAGGGGAGCAGACTAAACTCCAGAGAGCTGAGATGAGGAAACATCACTGGTTAGAGACAAACCTTGGAAAGTAAACTGTAAATGATCAGGGGGAGCAATAAAGGCAACATGTAACTCCTGCAGGTTGGTGCTCCTGACCACAAACATCTCTTAGCTTCTACAAGCCTGATGACTGCAAGTGTTGAACAGACACTTGTACCTACTGATGATTACATGGAGATAGAGAAGGCTCTTGGGCAGCTGTCACCTATCATAGACTTCTGACAGAGGTGGGGAAACACAGAAACTATTAGCTGAGCAATAGGGACTTATTCTGCTAGGACAGTTCCATCTCAGTGGTAATGACTGTGGTGAATATGTAAAAAGATTCATTTGCAAACAGTAAAGCCTGCAGGGTAAATCACCAGTAGCTCTGACTAAATGGAGTTAGACCCTCAAGAGAGATGCTATGGGCTGTCCTATAGGTCCTTGGTCCTCTGCAGTATGGGGGTACTCCCATGGACACACAAGACTGATCAGATCCTGTACTCTACCCCATAAGGTACATGTGGCTATTGGACCTTTTCCCACAGTTCAGCAGGTACAGACAGGGTATGCGATGTTGAAAATACCTACCTGGTTGCAAACATGTGAAGCCCGTAACTCCAAGATACTTCCAGCTGGGACTGCAGGGTGCAGCCCTGTCCTAAATCTTCCTGCATTGGAGGGGGATGAATAATTCAGCTTTAATACCAATAACTGCAAATAGTCTAAAATGAAGCTCTGAGCTTATAAAATTATCTGGATATCATATATTAGAGAGCACAAGCTCCCAGTACTGCCACAATGGATTTGGAAGAGCACTGCCCCTGTCAGTGATTGATGCCTTCCCAGAAGCAACAAAAGCACATCTCAGCTGCAGACACCAAGCAGAAGCTGCCTCTGCCCTGTCTGTCCCTGGGGAGTGACAAGCAGGGCCACCTCCAACATGATCTGCCTCTGAAGAAAGTGTATTTATTTAAATATTATTCAGGATGTGATTCAGTTGTCTACGCCTAGGCATCTGATGTCATTTTTGGCTTTTGTACTGAAATATCTGTTGGGGTCCCATACATAAAATGAAATGGAGGAGTCACACACTGTGTGTTGCATGTTCATGTCCATCCACCTGAGTCATACAAGACAGCTGCAGCCTCTCCACCTTGGTCCAACACCTGCATCTGCACCTCTTCCTCCTTATGAGTAGTCATCTGAAAATCCCTAGGGACAGGGAGGAGGAGTGAGGGGGAAGAGGGAGATAATAATAGTTGAATAATTTATTCAATGAGATTCATGGAATTTGGGGACTAATACATTCTATGAATAATATTTTCATTATTTTTCCCAACTCCAGTGCTAACAGAAGATATGAATAATGATTGAAGCTAGTACTTGAATTATATGACAATCCTATTGAACTTTGGAAGCATATATTACATGAAGTGAGGGGACTATAGTTCTGCCCATCATCAGTTTGATGTAGATGTTCTCAAAAATGGTAAAATACGTATCTGACACTTTGGCCTCTCCTCACAGGAAGTATGCACTCAAATTACCTGACAATAAGAATCAATCAATAACTCAGCAACTTCCCAGCATCTCCTCACCATTGGAGGTCCTTGCTGCAGGTCCCTCTGGACACAAGGGCAAAAGGAGGATTAACTGGTCCCTGTGAGGTGTGGCTATGAAAACCAGGCTGCAGTCAGATGGGCTTCTATAGGGTTTCTGCTGCTGTTTCCTGACCCTTGGCAGGCAGAGCCACTGACTTCAGCATGTGGTAGCTAAGGGTCTGTTTCCAGCCTGCGTGCAGAAGTACTTCTTAATAAAATCAGAACAATCTAAGACTTAATTACTTGGGTAGAACTTAGCTCTAAATGAGTTATAATGTCCTCTTATCTTTGGCTTAACAGAGGAGCTGGAGAGTCAATGGACATTTCCCACCCAGACTAAGAAGTTGCAGCTGAAAAATAACGTGGCTATTATATTACCAACCAGAGCAGATTTAATGACTCCAAACAACATGGGACCTACTGCATCTCCTGCTATACTGTGAATAAGGTTCATTTCTGAAACTAAAAGATAACACAAAATCCTGGTATCAGTTCACTGATATCAGATCAGATGCAGAACACCCTTTGACATCAGTGGTGAAAGATGACACTAAAGAAAAACAGCCAATAATTTCCACCCTCCAAAATTCATAATCCAACTGATTACTGAGCTTGCTGCAAGGGACTGACTGTCATTCATCAGCTAAATGTTGAATTCATCAGTTCCTGGAGGGCCTCTACTCAGTCAGAAATGAACATAGTTCATACACATATTTAATTCTAACTTTGAAAGTAAAGAGGAATTTAACAGAACATTAGAGAGTGATGAATAAATTATAATGGCATTAATGAGGATGATGCTTATATCTAAAGGGAAAAGTCCCAGAGGGTTCAGAGAGCTCCAAAGTTATAATAACTTATTAATTTTGGAGTTGATAGTAAATAACAAATTAAACATGCTAAATATGAGTGTGCACTGTTATTTCTGCTTCAGAAGACAAAGTCTTTCAGTATATTATACTATGGGGTATCATTTATAAGGCCAGAGAAATAATTATTTTTTTGTATATGTCTTTAGGAAAGATTGTTGTTGGATAGTTGTATGCACTCCTAGGCACTTGACTACAGGAGGGTACTGATTAAACAGAAGAAATTTGAGAAATTCCAACTATGAGCAACGGAAATGATAAAAAGGTTCTGATATAAAGAGTAGGTGGCAATTCCTCTTCAGAAAGATGGAAAGAACTAGATATGAACAGAAAAAAAAAGCTGGTGGGGGATTATATGACACTCAGAAGAAAAAAAAAATGCATCAAACAAGTCAAATAAAAGTCATGGGAAAAATATTTTTTTACCAAATAAATGTGCAAAATTGCTGTCACTACTTACATGAAATACAAAACAGAAGATGGTGAATCAGAACAAAGCTGCTAAAGAGCCAGGACATTTTCAGAATCTGTATGTCTTAAATTTCTTAAATTGTGCCCTGAGGCTTCCTGCCTTTACTTCTTGACTTAAGACCATAACTGGCAAATATTTACACAAACGGGTATCTCTGTGTATGTGAGGTTTTCAATTCAGTTCAGCAGATTTTGGGCACGTGAATGACCTGATGGATCTGCTCAGGGGTGACACAGCCACCTTGCACTTCACTGCCAGCATGCTGACAAAGTCAGCCTTGTTTCAGCATCACTCCAGCACAACCATCCCAATGTCAACATGATCACACAGAGCAGCAGAACTGGGATAAATTCACACATATTGCTGAGGCTGTTGCTGCAGAAAGACATATGTATGAAAAGGAGAGAATGGTGAAGGAAAAGAAGCATAGATGGTTGCCAGACTCCCGCTTAATTGAAATAAGAGGTAGTAACTAAAGTTAGAGGAAGCAGAGTCCAGGCTAGGCATCATACTGTGAACTGCTTTGCACAGCACACCATCATGATATGTGGGTTAAAAAAAAAAAAAAAAAAAAAAAAAAAGCTGTAATCTGCCTTTATTCTTCTAAGCCTCCTAAGCCTCTAAGTGTGTTGTGGGCCTTTTGACTTTAGCGAGGATTTGAGTCATCATAATAAAAAAAAGGTCCTTGAAAATGGAGTATGTGATATTTTACATTCACAAAAAGAATGAAACCATTAAATAACAGCTGAACAACAGGAATTGCTCCTTACAGAGCTCTTGATGTGTTACTGGGAACTCCATCATCAACTGATGGAGGTGATGGGATCTTTTTCAGTTAACATGTAATGGATGTATAGGAAGAAAAGGCAAGTCCCAAAGTAGCTAAACGAGATTAATTCATGTGCAGATCTCTAATATTTGCCTTAACTGAGGATTTTATGTCACCTGAATGTGACAGTATAACTGGAAAGGAAGTATTAGGGAGGATTGCAGAAGATTCATAGTGGCTTAAGTCTAAACCACGTTCTCATGAACATTTCCCATGAAAACTCAGCTCCTGACTGGGGAAGCTGGATTTAGGGAACCTGCCCAGCACAGACAACACATGTACAGGGGACATTTACCTGGCCACAGGGGACAGGTATTCCTCTTGTCACCACAGCTTGTTCCTGGCTGCTCACCTGAGTGACTCTGGGGTTGTTCGTTTTCCTCAACAGCCCTCCTGCCCTTTGTCTGACAGTGTTTCTCTTTGGGCTTTAGTCTTACATATCATGAAAAACGTGGAGCCACAGAAAAGAAACAGTCAAAGGTTGTCCACATCCCAAGATCATAGTTATGACAGTGGCAGGATGGTCTGCCTGAAAAGTCTGACAGATCAGTTCAGGGACTAAACTGGCCAATGCTCTGTCTCAAAAGAAGACCAGTATGAAGTCACAGGACCACAGGATAGCTCAGACTGAAAGGGACCTCAGGAGGGCTCTGCTCCAACCTCCTGCCCACAAAAGGCTCGGCTCTGAGATCAGACAAGGCTGCTCAGGGATTCAGCTAGTCATGGCTTGAAAACCTCCCAAGACTGCACAACCTCCACATTTGTCTGACTGTCCCCATGGGGAAAACATTTTTCCCTATATCCAGGCTGAACTTCTGTTTCAGATTCTCTTTTTAGCTTCTCAACCTCCCTCCCTGCATGACTGTGAAAAGCTCATCTCCATCTCCTCAAGGACCTCTCCATGGGCACTGAGGGCTGCCTTTAGGTGCCCACAAAGCTGTCTCTGCTCCAGGCTGAACAAGCCCAGGTTCCCCATCATCTTCGGGGCCTTAATTTACCTCACTCATTTATCAATGTCTTTTTTTCTATTGGGGTTAACACAAAACTGGATGCAGTATCTAGATGTGGTCTAATGAGTGGTCTAATAGAGGGGAATAATAACTTCCTTTGATTTCTATTTCTGTCCCTGTTCATACAGCCCAGGCTGCTGTTGGCCGTCATTGTTGCTGGGACTTGATGCTGGCCAATGTCCTGCTCGCTGCCCACCAGGACCTCCAGGGCCTTTCCCACATTGCTGCTTCTTGAGCAGCCTCAAGCCTGTGTTGTTGCAAAGGGACCTTTCTTCCAGGTGAAGGACTTTGTATTTGTCATTGCTGAATCTCATTTTGTCCCTGTCAGCCCATTCCTCCAGGTCCCTTGGGATGGCAGCCCTGCCCTTGAACATATCAACTGGTGGCTCAATTTGATGTCATTGCAAACCTGATGACCAAGTACTCTGTTGCCTCCTCCTACCCATTGGTAAAGATTTTAAACAGTTCCCTGGGACAGGTCCCAGAACACATTGCTATCGTGTTTCCCTTGTTGCCAATCTCCAGGTAAAGATGAGTTATTACCTATTACCCTCTAAACCCAACCAGCCATCCAGATTATAAATCATTTGACTTTTTTCCTATCCCTACCACACCAATCTCTCTTGGATACAAGAATGTGATGGGAAAGACCCATGACTGCCTTGCTGAACTCAATGAAAATAACATCTACTGCTCTCCCCTCATCCTGAAGCGCAGTCATTTTACCATAGGAGGCAGTCAGGTTGGCGAAGCGTGACCGCCCCTTGGTAAATCCATGCTGGCTGCTACCAGCCACTTTCTTCTCCTCCCGATACCCAGATATGTGCTGAGAGGTCTCACTCCCTGATCATTCCAGGAACCAAAGAGAAGCTGACTGGCTTGTAGTTCCCTGGATTGTCCTCTGGCTTTTTCTGACGGTGTTGTTTTGAAGTTGTTTCAGAAAATCATAAGGAAAACCTTATTTAGGCCTCTAAAGCTAGACATGGAGTTAAAAATAATTTCCCAAATTATCATTAGTCATCATTACACTTATGTATGTCTGATACACATTCAACAGTGCTTGAGAGTTTGCTCAGTTTTGACCACAACATCATGATACAGCAATTAATTCCATCTTATGTGAAAAAGCATTTTCTCTTCCGTCTCTATTGTAAGAGAAGATGAGGGTGTTTGGTATACCACCACATAGAGTTCTCTGCGTGAAATCTGGTAACCTGGGAAATTATAGCAAATAAGTGTTCGTCTGTTTGATGCAAACCCATATTTTTAGAGAGATGATTAGGCTGTTTTTAAGAAGCTGTTGCAAGTTCTGCTTTTTAACATCTTCTTTGTGGGTAGATTTATTATAGTCTTTTAATCACAGACAGAGAACATCAAAAGGTTTACAGAAGTTCATGAGTCTCCACGCCCAAACTGCAAAGCATCTGGGACTAATTTATAACTTCACACTGGAAAAACAAAATGCAAATGTCAAGTGCAGCTCCTTATACACATCTAGGAAGCGAAAAAAAAAATTAAAAAAGCAATTTCTCCTGGAAAAAATTATGTTGGAATTCCTGGCAAACATATTGGGATATATGTGGTTCCATACACTAAACCTCACAAACCCAAATGACAGAAATTTGATTGACATCACAGGACTGGTCAGAATGCTATAAGCACTGCAAGTGAAATACCATCCCTTTTACAGGTCAGTCAGCCACATAATGGAATATCTATACATCCTGTGGAAGCCAAAGAGAGGTGAAGGCCTTTGCCATACCTCAGGGTGCAGACTTAGAACAACAGCCGGCAGCTGCACACTAATGAGTGCTTTATTAGCTATTGGTAGATGCAAAATGCATGTTGCTCAATAGAGACACGGTGAGCAAGGATAAAAGATTGGAATGAAGATGATTAAATGGAGAAAAGGTGCTGTATTTGTGTCACTGTAAAAATTACAATAGCAGTTAACTTATCTGAAGCTACTAATAACTTATTAGCCCCCTGAACAAATCTAAACTAGGGGTTAATACTGCAGTATATTTCTTGTAATCTTTTCTGATTAACTAGTTCCAGCCTACAAATTCCTAGTAAAAGATGACTATCAATTTCAACTGTTTGCTCCAATCTGACTGAGCATGAGTTCATAGAGCTGATTTTATAGTCCATTTGAATTACTTTAGGTAAGATCTGAGTAATAAAATAAGGCTATACCTACATCTTTGCCAAACAGCAACAAGACTTTGTACCCAAAAGCCTGTGTGATTAATTTAAGAAATAGCTTTTCAGAAATTATTAAATACTGCCTCTAGTCAAGCTATAAGCTATTCTATGGCTCTACTATGCTGCTATTTATTCATATTTATCTCTATTCTATCCCATACTTTTATATGTATTAGTTTTCAGTGAAATGCATAAAAATCAGTTTGAGATATTTTTTCTTTTTTTAGGTGAATAAGTAGTTCTGGGATAAAATTGAAAAAGCGTTATGATCTTACCCCCATCCAGTCAGTTTTTTCCACCTCTGAAGGAACAAAAAATAGGTTCATGTAAAAAGAAAAAAAACAAACAAACAAACAAACAAACAAACCAAACTGAAGAGTTTGTCCTATAGAAATGAAACAAGCCCTCTACAGTGTTATTATTTTGTCTTGTGTAGCAGGCTGCTATTTTCTGAAATAATATTCATCTGTGAGACAGGAGGGAATTCCTTCCACTTGCTTTCATCCTCAAAATGCTGTCTTCGTAGACTAAGCCATATATCATTTCCAGAAGGAGCTTTTGCTCCAAACCCCAGAATGGTTTGTCATTTAAGACAGGCTTCTCTCTCTTCTCTGACTGCTGGAAGCCCTAGTCAACTCACTTGAACTGAATGCTTTACTTTTAGACAGCCTGAATTGCATTTGTGAGGATGTAAGAAATTCTACTTATATCCAGGAAGCTTAATTCATAAGAAGAGAAAATGTCATTAACAAAATGTGAAAATGACACAGTAGCAAAATCATCTATGGTTGAGATCTTACAAATGCTTCTGAAGATGCATAACTTAACCCCTGGGAACAGTTTTACTCATGTCAAGAGAACTACTCCTGCAAACAAAGATACAAGTATAAGTGTATGCAGGGTTATATGGGGTATGTGTAGTAAACAGCAGGAAATCTTCTTTACATTTACCTTTTCTGTCAGAAGACATCTTGGTATGAGGAAATTGCTTAAAACTCTAAAACTTAATTTTAATGTATCCAGACCAGGTAATTCAAGTTGGAAGAGAAAAGATGAACAGTAGGTTGTGCTTTATACACAAGGTGTTCTCTTCCAGTTAACCAAATGAAAAAGAGTATGTCACCATATGATTAATAGCTAAATATAATGTGGTGCTGCATAAATAACCACTGTAAATAGAACTATCTTCACAGGAGGGGAAGCCTTAGCACAAATAACAGCAGGCTAGATGACAGCCAGAGAGATTACAGTATTTCATTTTCAGACATAAGTCTCAGTTGGAGTGGCTGTGGTCAGCAAAAAACTGTTTCTAATATGTTTGGCTGGACCTTGAATTTAATCTGTTGACTGCTTCCAGATTTACTGGGCAGGCTCTAGCGGTCCATTGATTTTAATGGACTCTTAATGAACACAGCAGATTATAATTCGGAAGGCTACCAGGAACAGAGAAGCAGGAGAGTATAGGCAGCAGTGGTTTAATGTAGACAGCAGTAGTGTGAAAGAGGCATCTCAGTTACATGTAAAATATTACTATTCTCTTTCCATATCATCTGAGCATACAGCAAGTATGAAACCAAAATATCTCTTTATAGCTGCCTGCAGTGGCAATATTTAGCCCCCCTGCCTACATCAGAAGCAAAACTTCCTCCATTGTTTTAGGTTAGCCAGGAAAATACATTGTGAAAAAGTGAGTTACATACAACTGTCTTAAAAATATCATAGTAGACCACAGAAGAGAGCAAATTCAATCTTGTCTGTTCAGACGGCTCTGTTTACCATCCCCGCAGGTGGAATACATCTGGCCAGCTGCTCTGAAGTTAAGCACATCATTTATACCAGTCAATTCCTTCCTCAGAAGAAATCATACTTTCTATCTTCAACAACCTTTCTCCAAGGAAATTTACTTTTCCCCAAGGGCCCAGCAGGTAAGACCCTCATACAATTGGACCCATTTGGCTTTTGAATAAAATCATAGAATCGTTTATGCTGGAAAAGACTTTTAAGACCATCAAGTCCAATTATTAACATGACACTGCCAAGACAACTACTAAACCATGTCCCTGGGCACCACATCTAAATGTCTCTTAAATACCTCTGAGGGGGATTTAGAAAACCTGGACGTGTGAATCTGGTGCATGGTCTCTCTACACTAGACTGACAACAAAGAAATAAATGTAAAACTAGACATGTGACAATTTTAGACTCCTCACCATGTACACAACCGTGTCGGTGTAACAGATGTTATTCCTATACAAGAAGATCACTTTTGCAGTGCTAAAACGTTGTCCAGAGGGACAATATAGTATAATTACAAATGACAAATAGTTACAACATTGTAAAAGCCATATGCACTTTCTTTCCTATGTGCATATTGTTTTTCATGTTCAAGAAAGATAAATTCAGCTTGGCCCAAGTCCAGGTTATACATTTAGGAGAAGTGAGGAATGCAGAGATAATCATACAAGAGATGACAGGAGGAATTTGGCTTGTTTAACCCAGGAAAATAAAGACTGAGAAGAGAAATGGTTTTGATTTATATGTAACATCAGGGGTAGATGTCTACCAAGAGAAAAGCTTCAGGGCAGTGCTAGCAGAACAAATGCATATAACCATGAATAGATTTCAGCAGAAAATTGAACTGTTTCCGCTCTTAAGAACAATGTCCTGGCAATGGTTTTTCAACATGAACAACGTGAACAAAAACTGAAGTTACTTTTAAGATGCAATTCAGTATTTTTAAGAGGAGGATTATATAATGTGGTGCCTTGGGATATCAATGCACGGAACCTGATGAATCTGAAAGCCTCTTCCCATCCAATGTTTCCCATAGCCAGCATGTTGTGATGCTGGTTTGATTGTGCAGAAAGGTTACAGGCTCTTCTTTTCATGCACATCTAATCCTTCTTAGACAGACTCTCATTACACAATGCAAAGAACAGGGATGGTAAGTCTTCGAGAAGCAAGATGACCTTGGGAAAGCTGGAGAAACTGCTAAGTTATGTTTTTAATTAAAAACATGTTTCCCAAGTGTCCCTGTTTTTGAAAGCTGATACATGCTGAGATTAAATTCAGCAGTTCTGCATTCATGTGAATAGTGTTCAGCTGGAGACAGAAGCGAAGAGAGTCATTTTGGTGAGCTGGTGAATCAAACACAACACATACTTAGACCAAGAAACCATTTTTGAGGATGCCAATAGACAAAACCAAAAGGTTCGGCATATGGGCTCATAAAACTCAATATCCTCAGTGCAGTTTACAAAACCTTGAGCTTCGCAACATTGGAAAGCTTGTGGGAACAAGGTCTCCCCTGGATCCTACCTCCCTTGGATTGTCACTGTTGGTTGGAGTAGAAACAGTAGACAATAATGCTACTGTTACAGTTTTTTGGCACTTCATTTTCTGATGGTGACCAGAACTCAAAAACCTGAATAAAACTGGAAAAAATTTTGGAAACAATGGAAATGTTCTCATTTGGAAAACTAAGAGGATCTCTATTTTCTCTGAAAGGCTTTGTACCTTTAATGTAATTAGGAAGAGAAAGAGAATTCCTCTCTTCCATAGGAATTTCAAGGCAGTCTGTAAGTGCAAATGAATGAACCAATAGTCAGAATAAAATGCTGAGAACAGATAGCAGCACCTCAGACAGCCCCAAGGTTTACTCACATCAGTGCTTCCCGTGGCGGGTGTGTGGCAGGCTCCCGTGCTTCCTGGTGTGACCCTGGGAGCAGGGTTTGACACCACACCTCTGAGAGCAGCTCCCATAAACACCCAGCCCTTGGGGCTACTCTCACAGCCAAATCAAACTCTGACACTTTTGAAGCTCTCAGTTTACAAAATGAACTTCTGTAAATACTTAATTCCTTCAAAAACACAGCGGATTATGGCAACTTCTTAACAAACCTGAGATGCTGGAGCAGCACTTTCTCTCGCTAACCAGCAGCCCTTCTCCCATAGTATGTAAGTGGAAGTGACAGTCTGTCGTGACCTAGAGGACATCCAGCCACTCCTCCCAGTTGCAGAGGAGATGAAGAGCATCTTTCTTGAATATGAAGGCTTCAGAAATGTGAAAACCCTTGAGTCTCAGGGTATTATTTATAAGACACCAGTGAATCAGAAGCCTGGAGGCTTCAGCTGGAGCTGGGAATTGAGGGTGAGATTGGGAACGGTGCTCCTTCTTGCTAGCCTGAGAGTGGCTTGAAGGCTGGGCTCAGCATGGGGCTGCAGACCTTCCATGCTGTTTTAGATTGGGGTTAGTGTGACCAGCTGGTACAGCCAGGGGAAATGTTTAAGCTCTCTTCAGGGCTGATGCAGTCCTGTTTGGTTGAATCCTGCACTCTGTGCTTTGCCTAATTCCTTCCAGGTATCCCAGTCCCTTTGCAGCTGCACCACGGGGACAGTTTGGGCTGATGAGGCAGCCTGGGTCCTTCCAAGAGAGTCTCGGTGCTACAAAACTCAGTGACAAAGAGAACTATGACAGAGCCACAGGTATGGCACACACTGAAGTTCAGGACACTCCTATTCAGAAGGCAGAGTATAAGCATAGTGTGTTTGCACATACATAACCTCTGACTACTTTCTCTTTTACGCCTACACTTTCATTTAAACTGTAGCTGATTTCTACCATATCTGATCCGAGATGTACCTCTTTACTACATCTCTGTGATACCTGGGCTTGTTGGTGGTGCTTTTTATTATTATAGATCTTCATCATCAGTGAAGAAAGTTGTTTTAAAGAATATATATATGTTTACTCTCTCAGATGCCTCACAGATTGCAGGCATAAGGTAATCTGCTGCCTCCATTGTTTGCAGGACATATTCCTCCTTCAATGCTCACAGACACCTTGTCATAGTCCCAAGGGCAGCACCTACCCAGCCACTTGAAATACAAACTGCAGCTGTGACAGAAAACTTCGTGACATTTGATCTTCTTTTTAATTCTCTCAGAAGAAAGACCAGGATGCTTCCCATGGGTCCTGAAAAGTGTTCTTTGTACATCTGAACAGAGACATTATTTCTTCTCCTGTTAGTTCTTTACATCCACATTTAGTTTAACTCATTCCTGACCTCATCTCTAGGGTGGACTAAACCAGCAGGTTGCTCCTGGACCCTTCACTGCTGCTTGCATTGCCTCAAAAGCAGCCTAGGAGAGAGCAGCTGGTGAGGGGATGGCTCTGGTCTGACACAAAGCCTAGCTCTGGGGCAGGGCTTCCTGCAGATCTGCAGGTTGGGTGAAGAGACAGAAGGCACTGCTGTGCTGTGGGACATCTGTCTATACTCGTTAAGAGATTTTTTTGTCCTGCAGGCTGACCCTAGAACTGCAACAGGTCTGCAGACGTCACCCGAGATGAAACCAGACTGGGAGAGACTTACCTGTGTCTCTTGTTACATCCCTCTCACATCTCTCCTCCAGGGAATCCCCAGACATCCACGCACAGGTTGCAAAGTTTGGCTCAGAACACAGCTGTTCAGGAGGCTGGATGCAAGCAGCCAGCATCTGGGGAGTAAGCCAGTTTATCACCAAGGGAGACGGAGATCTTGATCATGGAGGGGTATCAGAGAAGTTCTTCTGATGCAGCTCAGGATGTGATTGGCTTTCTGGGCTGTGAGTGCAGCTTTCCTTGTTTTCCCTGACCAGTGAGGAGACAAACAGACACGGACAGACAGATTGAGCATCGTAGCAACATTATGTCAGTGCTCATTTCAGGCCTGACAGCATTGGCAACTACCCACAGCTTTGTAACAAAAACTACTATGTAGGTAAAATAAATATGTTTTATTAAACAGACCAACATAATTTTTCCAAGCCTAGTAGCTCATTTAATAAAAGGATACAACCTCTAACCTCAAGTCTTATAATACTTTTGATGACAATTATAAACATTTAGTGTAGTATACAGGTTGAATTTGGTTTAGTTGGTTTTGTTTTGTTTTTTTTTTTAACCTTGGACAGCTTGGAGTGTGGGCTTACCCACAACTATTCCACCACTGCAGAATGGTCTTAGAAAACTGAACAAAGCTTTAAAAAAGTTTAGTCTGTTTCCACGAGGTAATAAAGTGCATATATAGAAAGGGCATCATAACAATATAGGGAATGAAAACTGTTGACGAAGTGTAAAGGATGACAACAGAAATAACAGACTGCTTGTTGTGGAGCAGCAGTCAAATTACGTACAACTTGTACATAATGGGCCCATCCCTAAAATGAGAAACAACAATGGTTCAAAGATTGATGGTAGCATCAATCACTAGAATCATAACATAATCTTAAGGAAGGTTTAATTTTCACTTTAAATTCAACACAAGGTATCTGCTACAGCAATCCCTGCATTTACCCAGGATCTATTCCCCACTGATAAGAAACTCAGATAACTCTTCCTGTAAAGAGCAGCTCTCTTAAGAAACATGAGAGAGACATAGCTGAAGCTTTGATTCTTGTCTGTAACTCTACATGACATCTGTCTGAAAGAACAGCTCTAATAAGGTACAGTATTCATTTGGGATCTCTAGATTTTGAGTCTTGGAAGAGACCAGAAAAAAATAGATATTCCAGTTTGTTTATTTTGAACCTTTGGTGGCATATTTTTTAATGACTGTCACTGTTCCACAGTGGTTTGTTTTCCTTTTGCAACTTCTGTTTGTGAGGAAGAAAAAACATTTTTAAAACAGCAGTACATAAGAGCAAAGTCATAATTGGCAAGGGGAAGAGCAACAGATTTTAATTTATTTTTTTAAAAAGCTTGGATTTCAGGTTGACAACACCTCTTTAAACTAATGAGACCAAATAAGAAGTGGAAAACATGCAAATGCACTAGGAGGAGGCTGGATAGTACTGTCAACAATTAACTAACAATTATTAATTCCCCTGCTACACATTGTAATGATAATTATGATTAACTCATTTTGTTTCATTGTGGAGGCTGTTAACATTTGATTTCCTAGGTTTTTCATTGCAATTTACATTAATTACTGTCCACCTCCTGTCTAGCTTTCCTACTGAAACTTTACAAAAATTAACAGTCTTTAATGTTCTCAACAAGTCTTTTCCAATTGACTTTCAACCTAATTGGCATTGGGATATTTTCACTGCCTGTCTGCCCCATCATCACACTTCTTAAAATAAGAGTTTTGCTGAAAGAAGCTTATTCCTCCTTTTTCTTACTTCTACTTGCAGACGTGCTTTTTTCATTTGCTAACTCCAGTATCTGACTTATTTTCCAGCCCAGATCCTTACCATTGCACATGGCTCCACTCGCTCTCATATTTCACCCAGAGGGTCCTACCATCCAGAGGGACCTTGACAGGCTTGAGGTGGGACCCTGTGTACCTTATGAAGTTCAACAAGGCCAAGTGCAAGGTCCTGCACATGGGCTGGGTTAATCCCAAACACAAATACAGGCTGGTCAATGAGTGGATTGAGAGCAGCCCTGAGGAGAAGGACTTGTGGGTATTAGTGGATGGAAAGCTGACTATGAGCCAGCAATATGTGCACTCACAGCCCAGAAAGCCAACGGTACCCTGGGCTGCATCAAGAGAAGCATGACCAGCAGGTGGTCTCAAGGGAGGTGATTCTCCCCCTCTACTCCACTCTGGTGAGATCCCACCTGCAGTACTGTGCTCAGCTCTGGATACCCCAATATAGGAAGGACATGGACCTGTTTGAGCAGATCCAGAGAAGACCACAAAGATGATCAGGGGGCTGGAGCACCTCCCGTATGAAGACAGGCAGAGAGAGTTCGGGTTGTCTGGCCTGGAGGAGAGAAGGCTCCAGGTAGATGTTATAGCAGCCTTTCAGTATTTAAAGGAGGCCTACAGGAAATCTGTAGAGGGACTCTTTATCAGGGAGTGTAGTGATAGGATGAGGGGGTAATGATTTTAAATTGAGAGAGGGTAGATTTAGATTAGATGCAAGGAAGAAATTCTTTATTGTGAACATATTGCCCAGAGAGGTTGTGTGTGGCTGCCCTCTCCCTGGAAGGGTTCAAAGCCAGGTTGGATGGAGCTTTGAGCAACCTGATCTAGTGGAAGATGTCTCTGCCCATGGAAGGGGTGTTGGAACTACAAGCTCTTTTAGGTCCTTTTCAACCCAAATCATTCTATGGTTGTATTTCATGGAGTCCAGCATCCAAGATACTGATTCCTATTTGTTTCCTGATCCTTTCTGCAAAGAGTCATTTGCTGCCACATTGTCCAGCCCTATCTGTTAGATCCCTCAGCCCCTTGTACAAGTCACCTTCCTCATCAAGTCTTCCTAATAAAGTCAATGAAGACTGCTCAGTTGGAGAGATCACCAAGAGTTGGAGAGCCCGTTGTTGTAAATTATGGATAATCTGCATAATCAAGATATAGGAAGAATATGTCTAAATTTGCCATTATTGATTTCATACAATAGATAAACCAGTTTTATTTCTGAAGTTTAGCAATGACTACCTCTTATGAAGCTCATATGCATTCCAACCTACACTTGTTCTGGGCAATTAATACCATGTGGGAATTTCCAGACATATCTAGAAATGTTACAGGAGAAATCCCCTCAGAGTTCTCCTATTGCTAATACTGATAGAGCCTAGGAAAGCTTCAGTGATCTCTGTTACACTGGCTTGAGAGTTTTGAAGTGTGTTGAATCCATGACAGGGAATTTTTAAACTGTAGTTTAGAAAAAAAATCCACATCTTCGAGAAGCTGAAGGATTCATATTGATGTCCCACTGGATCCATGAAGCTTGCCAAAATCTATCTCAGATTTTGTAAGGTTATCAACAGCTTTCATTCTCAGTGAATGCTGTGTATATGCTGTACTCAACCCAGCTATTCTACACATTCTGAGAAGTGTGATCATACCCCTACATAATATAACTACCTCTTCTGTATGCTGTATACCTTCACAGTTGAATGTTCCTCGGAAATTCTGTTCCTAATTCACATACCAGTGTAGTGTCCCTAACATGGCAGGCTGTGTGTATGAACTGCTGGGGGCATAAGAGCAGCTATTGATAAAGCTGACAGACATTTCCATTATAAGAATTGTTTTTCAGTTGCTTATAAAATTTACACTTTGTTGTATGATTGTATGGGGCTATCAGGAGAAGGCCTTCATCCCTCAGGAGAATGAACAGTGTTAGCAAAGCTGCTTGTGTAAGGAGCCCAAATGCTCCTGATGAAGCTTTTATCCTCCAGCAAGTGCTGGGTTAAGCTGCCTCAGCCTTTGGGCTGTCATCTGGCCAGTGCAAGGGCTCTACTGCAGCTCAGCTCTGAATGAACCTTGGCGATTGCAATTCTGAGCACCATGTTGCCCTGACCCCTGTGGAACAAAAGCAAATTACTCTGTGAAATTCCTCTTAGGAAGGCTGGCTTGACCTGATGTTCTTCCCGTCAGTGCAGCCACGGCTCAAGAGCCTGCCCTGCATGGTGAAGTAGTAGAGCAGACAGTGGCTAAGCTGAAAACTGCATTGGGTCTGCCAACTTTGGGAGCCACAGGACCTCAAGCTTGCAGAGCACAAGAAACCAGAGCTGTGGGCCAAGTATCACGTATCCATTTAGCCCAGTGCTGGACAGTCAAAGCAAGTCACTCTGGGAGCTGCCAGAAGGCTCTGCAGAGCCAACATGCCAACAGAGCTCCTTTGCAGGCACAATGCAATTTTTTTACTTGCTTAATCATATTTTCCTTGTTCTCTACTGGCAGATCAACTGTCCATGTCTTCAGAGTCCTTCTACAAACAAGCCCATCAGTCACTCCAAGACTAACCCTAGTAATCCTGTGATAATACAAGCATGGCACATAAATACATTGGCACACCACATAGTGATTTTAACAGAAAACATGTTTTTCCAGGCCTCATGTAGACAAAAAAGGCGATTATTGGTACAATAATACTGTGGCAGTATTTGCAGAGCTTTAGCATCCCATTGCTACTTCAACTTTGGACACAGATCCACAAAACACAGTTTACACCTATTTGCAATCACAGAATCTCTTTCATCTGCTTGTATCTAAAAGAAAAAAAGAAAAAAAAAACCACCACTTTTTTTTGTTGTTGTTGTTGACAGTATTATATCTCTGAGGCTTCAGGTTTCCTCCTTCACAGTGTCCCTGAAGTGCTTTGGGATGCTGTAGTGTTCCCAAACTTTAAGAAGGGAAGCAAAGGTCCAAGCAAGGCATTTCCAGGCTTTGATTCTTTCAGTTCATCCTCTTTGGTTTGACATCAGTCTGTGCCTGTGTTTAGGGATCCTCTCATTCAGGGTTCCCAAAGCATTCTGCAAATAACAGGAAATTTTCAGGGGGCACTGCCTTCCCCTGACTAACAGCAGATGGGGAAGAAGAGGTGGGGATGCAACAAAGAGAGGCAGGAGAATGAGGCATATTCCTGGATGTCCATTTGTCTACTTTAACCATTCAAATCACACTTCTAAAAGGTAGCTGTAGAGCTGCCTTCTTGGGGAGGGACTCAGGAGCTGGAATAGATTAGAACAAGATGGACCACAATAAATTTGTAGTGAGCATGTCCCTGTTCTGGTAAAGGATGGGACATCATGGGAATGCAGGTCTCATACAAACAAAGACATTTCTTCAGTGCCGCCTTCTAGTTTTTTCCTGACAGAGTTCCAGTTCCCGGAAATCTGAACATTCAGGAAGCACAACTTGTAGAGGAAACTCAGCAGGACTGAGGGTCAATCCTTATCACCAAAAAAGGTAATGTCATCAGAAAAACATACCCTTTTTTTAAAGACTTTCAGCACACTGAGACCCTCACCTGGGATACCAAAGACAAATCTAATCCCTGATTTTGCCTTTGAGACTCAATAAAGCAAGAAGCAGATCAGATGCCCATTTTCCAGAGCTGCTGAACCCAAAGCAGCACTAGGATACCAACTTTTTCCAACTGGATTCCCTCCCACGGCTGCAGCCCTTCCCGAGCTGCTCCGGTGTGGGACACCCCCGTGTGCTGCAATCCTCCCAGTGCTGAATTACAGCAGCGGGGGGGGCTACCTTTTCCCACAAGACCCCGACCTTCTTTGATCACATCACCTTGATCAACCAGGCGAAAAACACAGGCCATAAATCAGTGTCTCCTCCACCGTAGATCTTCATGGGTGGCAGGGGGGGCTGACTTGCTGTCTCACCACAGGATACAGGGGGGTCTCTGCTCCGGCACACCTCCCCCCTCCTTTCTTCCTCCGTTCCTCCACTGACCTTGGTGTTCATGCAGCTACAGCAGCTCCTCCTCATAAGTCCCACTCCTCCTCACCACGTCCCTTCTTAAGTACATTATCGCAGAGGTGCATTGGATTGGCTCAGTTTTGGTGCAGAGGTGGAGCTGACTTGGAGCTGTGGGAGCTTCAAGAAGCTTCTCACAGGAGACCACCTCTATATCCCCCTCCCCTGGTACCAAAAAATCCCAACACTCACTCAAACCCAGGACACACTCCTGAAGGAGTTGGTGCTGGGAGGCAGCCTGAACTTTCTCAAAATAATGAGAAAAGACTGTGATAAATGTTCCTCTTAGATATGGGGGGGTAATAACTGCCCCACTGGATGAAAATATAGGTCAGGTGGGGTGTTGTTGGAGAGAACTCATGGCAAGGAGGGGGATTCTTATGCTGGTTTGAAGGAGAGAAATGGAGCTTATTCATCAAACATTAAGAACTTCGAGGAACAGGAGAGGAGACAATTAAGTTGTGTTATCTGGGGAAATTCAGAAAAGAAGGGGAAAAGGGGAGGTGGAATATAAACATAAGATGGATGTGTAGAAAGGGCTTTCTCTCAGGGGAATGGGAGCAAAGAAATTTGCTAATGCCTTCCTGTGCAGTTCATCTGTTTTCCTTGTTATTCTCCCTGAAAACAAAAGTGCTCCAGATGGATGTGGTTAACCAAATCCCGTGAGGAGAAAGGTCTTAATTTCCTTCCTTTGTTTCTCTTCACCTTTATTGGCACTGAGTAAGGGATGGAACCAAACCAAATTCAAAGCCATTCATCATCAGCGCAGAGGAAGTCAAATCTCTCTGCAAAGGTTTTCACTGGTAGAAGGATAAATATGTACTTTATGCCAATGGGAGTCCATTGCCTGGACTTCCTTCATATTAATTCCTCTGCCTGATATTTTATGTTGCAAATGTGGCAATAGGTAGGGTGGCATCCCCATGGTGCACTATGATATCAATGTGCCATAAATAACAATGAGGCAGTGTCTGAAGGTAGTAAGAGACTGTTGGACATTGCCCAGTCAGTGCATATAAAAAGATCTGAAATAGGCTAGTTCTGCTCCCACAGATATGAATAGGGGTTCAGATATCTAAATTCCCAGGAAAGCTCATCTGAATTTACTTCTGAATGGAGTAGCGTAAATCCCTGCATGCAGAATTATAGCTGCCTTTGATGGTACAATTTAGTTCACTTCCAAAAGAGCAGTGGATCAAAAGCTCTCATTGAAGACAGATTGTCAACTCTGTTTAAGATTAACAAGGATCTTTATTCTTGCTCCTGCAGCTGTGTGGCTGGGCAGAACATGGCCTGCCCCATCCCACACTTGCTGTTTCCTCCGGTCCCTGGGTGAAAGGATGGATCTTGGGTTTGGACAATTTTGCTGGCATGCTGGGCTTCTTGTAGGGCTGCTTGATTTGCACAAAAAATAGGTTTGGGGGAAACTCAAATGTGCTTCTTGGCAGTCACGCATCCAGGTCTTGCTCTGATGTGGCAAGGACAGGATGTCCCCCCCACACAGGCATCTGGAAGCAGAGACAGGTCCCCTGGTTCAGACATTTAGTGCTGAACAGCTGCTGTGAGACTCTTCTGCCTGTCCCTGTCCAGGTTGAAAAGTCCAAAGCACATGATGAGGCTGGAAGGAGGGAGATCAGTGCACAATGTGAAGATTTCTCAGATTTTTGTAGTCATTTTTACAAAAAAAAATGTAATTTGTTAGCTGCATACGTAACTGAGGCATTGATATTTGTTGGAGTATTCATTCATACTGCATTAAATTTAGTTCTTGTTTATTTATTTTTTGTAAGTAGGTGTTTTATTTTCAGGAAAGTCTGACAGCTACTGAATCAATCTGACCTTTACCAGTGGGAGTATGTTCCTGCAGCTCTTTGTACTGGGAGGAGCTCCAGCAATGTCATTGATTTTACTCTCTCTGAAACAACACTCCACTTGTTCCTTTAGACCAAACACCTGCCCCACTAATGTGGAATCACTTGTGCCTCAGCTGCTTCATTAATCACATAGATGTTCTGATATTTTGCATTTCTACGCAAACCACTACCTGCCATATCAATATCCAATTGATTGATTATGTTTACAGACCCAATGAATGCTTTGCAAGAATACTGATAAGCTTGACACCTAAAAAGTAAAATTACATCATTTATATCTAATAAAAAGATAAAATCTAGAGTCTCAGTCCTAGAAACAGCCAGAACACTGACCACTTAATTTCACCCAGTTATCTCTGTGCTGAGTCTGATCCTTTGTGACTGATTTAGGCAAACTTCAGAAAGACATTCAGATGCATCAGGAGATGTAGAATCTACCATTTCCTTCCACAGCTTGCTTCAATACTTTATAACCTCCCTAAAACATATTTGTGCCTTATTTCTCATTTAAATTTGTCTAGCCTTGCTTTAAACCATCATTTCTTGTTATGCCTTTGTCCATAATTATAAAATGAATTAAAGAACAATTCCATTCCAAGTTAATTTTCCTCTTTAGATCACCTTGAACTTTTCTTTGCTAAGCTAAAGTTATGGTGCTCTTTACATTTCCCAAGGAATTATATTTCCTCCAATCTCCCCAATTTTTTTAAGTTATTTTTGCACTCTCAGAAACTTTTCATTATTCTTTGAAGTATGCCAGAACCACACACTACCTTAGGCCCAGTCTAGCCAATTTTGTACTTAAATTTAAAAGCCACCTTTCCACCCTTAATCATTACTTCCCCCTTTACACTGACAAGAATTTCATGAACCCTTTCTATCACAAAATGCTGAGCAGTTCATGCATTCTGACTTCCCTGAATGCTTTCTAGAATTACTTTCCAGAACCTCCAACCATCATCTGTGTATCAAAACCAATACTCTTACAGCCAAAGCAAGTATTTCAGACTAGGCACAGACATACACGCCACACGTGCCACCTGCACGCATGTCAGGCCTTTGAATTCTTCCAGGTAAACATAAATTTAGGCGTGTCAGTCCACAGCCAGCATAGGAATGGACAGATATGAGCAATGCAATGACTATCTTGCTCATACAAAGATAACAGGTCGTGGTTTCAGAAAAGCCTAAGGGCCTTTTATAGACTCTACCATCTGGAAACCCGAGCCCCTTGTAAGTTTTGCTGTATTTATGCAGAAAACATACCTGAATACATTCAGGTTTTCACACAGGTGTCTGAGTAAGAAAGAACAGTCACTGATGCATAGAAAAGGGCTTATGTGGAAGACTCTTCAGCCTTCCCCATCCTTGTCATGGAGAGCACCCAAGCTGTCACAGTATGGGCTAGCCAGGGGATGTGACCTTTCAGTCATTTCGATAAACTTATTCTGCATTTCAGAGAGGAACAAAGGATTTGCTAATCCAAAACCTAATGTTTTAGATGTGGATTTGGCACTTGCTTGAGCAGGGAGAGATCTGAGGTCCAGTCCCTGCTCTGAGGGCAATACACAGATTAGACTGGATGGGATTCATTAAAATGCTGAACTGCTTCTTGGAACAGGACCAGGAATCCTAACACAAAGCAAAGAGCTTACCCCAAACTGATCCCTGGACTGTGCTTAGATTAATTTATGATAACAAAGTTTCTGCTCTGTGCAGTAATCACTCCAGTTTAAATGAGTAACAATAAAAAATTAATGAAATGTATCTTTATCTAGGGTGGAATTATTTACCATAAACTTTGATTAAATTTTCATAAGGCCCTAATTGATTTTGGCACATACATTTCATTGTCTGTCTACAGGACTTTGTCTAGTAAGCTATTATATGAGCTCTAGAACAATTTTTCTAGTAATATTTTGGTTACACACCATATCACCTTTATTACCACTGTAGGCCTACTTTTCCGAAACAAATGATTTATCTCCAGTCTAGCAGTAGCCTCACAAACCTTTTTGTCTGTGCGCTGGATGGTAGTTAATTACGACCTCTAACAAGAGCTTGCTGAATTACACCAATCAAGAAAGACATTTGCTGGGCCTTTTCACTGATACAGCTATATTGGTGTACTGAATATATACACTCAAAAAAAACCACAGGCCCCCTAACTGCTCTGTGCTAGTGATTAGACAAGATTAACATTTCACTGGAGCTGTGTCAGCACAAATGTGAATGTGGAAAAATTGAGCACAGCAATGTTACTTTGTGGTGAACAAGTTTTCAATCAATGATTCAAAATTATAGCACACTATCTTCCCTCAGCTAAAATTGCAGAGGTCTGCAGATAAAATATTGACTTTATTTTCCATATTTGACTGGAGATTATATATTTTTCTGTACTGAAAGCTCAGAATTATCTGTAAAGAATAGCCATATTTGCTCACTTTCATACCACACACTGAAAAATAAAAAAAAAAGAAAAAAGTAAATTCTAAATAATTTTATTTTTGTCTCAGCAATGGGAAAGGGACATGGCTTGCCCCTTTCCCTATTGCTGCTGTTTCTGGGTGGTGAGAGGGATGAGCAGTGCAGAGGAGTGGTCATGGTTATCAGTGGGTAACATGCCTGCCTGTGCTTGCGTGTGGAAGGGATAGGATCAGAGTCAGGTCCCCAGCCTTTTCCCCCATAAACCAGTCATGTCCACACCTCTTTCCTCAAAGCCTAGTCTCAATGCCATCATGTCCCTGAACTGTCCTGGCTTCTTGTGATCCTCTCTCCAAAAAACAAAGCCCTCAGTTGCTATAAGGCAGAGAACCAAATAGGATATACTGCTCCATACTCAGGGAAGATGGTATAGGGGCAGCGATGAGGCCCCTGAAACTCTGCCCCATGTCCAGGGGATCCCTGCCAGGCAGCAGGGTGAAGATGTGGGCCATGGAAAACATGGGTACTCAGAATAATTATTTTTTAAGACAAAAGAACAAACTTTTCCAAAACCTCACAGGTGTGTGGTTAAGCATTGTCTGATGATATTCTAGTACTGAGAAGTGGCTTATTGCAAACCCCTGGAGAGCAGTGGGAATGTCCCCAACCTTTACAATGATGTGTTAAATTCTCTCTTACATCACAGCAAAGGTTAGCATTTTGCTGCAACTAGACAATCCATAAAATAAGGTAACAAGCCGCTATTAATGACAGATATATGTACAAACATTGAAATCAGATGCACAAAACAACTAATAGCATGGTCTCTGCACTCCCCAGAGCACAGAAAACAGGAGCATCCAACAGTGGCAAGAATTTTTACAGCTTTTTCTGGGCTTTGCTTTTATTCTAGATCCTCCTAGTCTTATGGGCTCTTTGGAGAGTCCTGGGAACTCTCTGAGTGAGTGCGGGGTGTCCCAGCTGCTGCTGTTGGGTAAGGGTGGCCAGGTAGACTTTTGCATCTAGCAAACTCCAGCTATTCCTTACCTTAAGGTGCTCTTGCCTCCAGCTGACTGCCAATGAGGGAGTTTCAACCACCTCTTCAGCAAGTGCTAGAGACTTAGTTAGCTGGAGGCCCAGTGCACACTGAAGTGAAGCAGCTCAAAAATGAAGTAGATTTTGCAGAAATCTTCATGAGAAGAGGCTGGAAACTCTGCTGAGGACTAAGTACACGTGCTTAGCAGTGGTGGTGACACACCACAAGACATGGTCCCCAGTACAAACTGGATCAACACAGCAGGACCCTTGTCTGAGGCCAAGCTCAGGAGCACTACACAGGTCTGGAAATTAAGTTGAAACAAGAGTTTCAGCCTGGGTATAAGGAGATGCTTTTTCTCCATGAGGATACTCAGACAGGGGTGTAGGTGTCACAGAGAGGTTGTGAAGTCTTAGACTTTGGAGGTTTTCAAGACTGGACTGGATGAAGCCCTGAGAAGACAGGTCTGACCTCAGAGCTGACCAGTGGTGAGCAGGAGGTTGGAGCAGTGAACTCTGAAGACCTTCCCGGTCTGAGTTATTCTATGATTCTCTTAGCAGCCTATCCCATACACATCTTTGGATAACACTGGCCTACTTTTACAAGCTATGGACAGCAGTGATGACAATTTAATCCATCTTAAAAGTAGTTCCACACGGATACAAGGGAATAAGAAGGGAGGTGGAGCAAATGAGACTCCCATGTAAAGGCAATCATTCATAGCTACCTTGAACCTGTAGATGGGAGATGTAGATAGGAGAGGGGCAACAAAAAGCCCAGTGGATATACTGAGTTGTGGTAGTGTAACACCAATAACACTGGATATTAAGGGGAAAAAATCTCAAGCAGGCTCAGAGAAGTTGTGGAATCTCCACTGTTGAAGACACTCACAAGTTGGCTGTGTGTTCTCTGATCTAATTTTGACGGTGCATCTAATTTCAAAGCTGGCCTTGCTCTGATGGGGTGTTAGATCAGATGGCCTCCTGAAACCCTGGGGAACATAAAACACAAGACCAGAAACCTCCCAAGAGAGCTGAGATCCAGACAGGAGAGGTGGTGCCAGGAGAGCACTGAGGAGATCCAGCTGAAGGATGATAAGCATGGAAGGTTTTTACAAGACCCCTAACAGTCTCCTGCCCATTCTCTATTGGTTCTTCTTCCCTAGAAAGAGCAGTGCTTCACCACCAAGAGAAGAGGTGAAGACCAGGGCTGAGTACATTAACAACCTCTTCACTCACAAGTCCAGCATGTGAAAATGAGGTCTTTGAACATAACACACATGGTGAAAATGTGGAGTTTCTTCCTTAAGAGTCATCCTTTCTGGAGACTTTTGATACTATTAATTTTGTCTCCAGTGGCAAGGCACATGGTGAAAATGTGGAGTTTCTTCCTTAAGAGTCATCCTTTCTGGAGACTTTTGATACTATTAATTTTGTCTCCAGTGGCAAGGCATCAGCTGAAGACTTGGTTTCTATGACACATATCACAGAGGAGAGCCTCATCTAGCTCAGATATGGCTCAACTTTTCAAGCTGATGTGGCTGAACGCAACCCACTGGAGTTCAGCAGTACATCTCCATCTGCCTGTAAAAAGGCCTGATAACCATGGGACTGCTTGCTGTTGCTGGAAACACCTTGCTTAAATGATTTTAATGCACTGCAAGGTAGTGCAGCTGAAAAATGTTTGCTGCACATT
The DNA here is from genome assembly GCF_018691265.1 of Tyto alba. NCBI lineage: Eukaryota > Metazoa > Chordata > Aves > Strigiformes > Tytonidae > Tyto > Tyto alba. The sequence continues at coordinate 18,408,794 of NW_024881282.1, read as the reverse complement.
TTGTGTGGATAGAGATGACTGAAATATTATCAGGAGTAGCAGAGGCTGCTGTATCTGAAGAGACAACTGATGATAGTCCAGGTCACTTATAGGAAAGAATGGTGCTGGAGGATATGAGGGTGGAGGTGCAACACACACCCAGCCTCCCCTTTCAAGCAGTGATTACTGCTACTCACAGCTGCAGCTGCTCTGCCTGCATCAGCTGCTGGAAAGGCTGGAAGCAGATACAAAATCTCAAAGTCCTTTCATGATGGGACTTTATGGGAAACACCCCCTGGCACTTGTCTCAGCTGGCTCCAGCTGACACCCAGCAAAGGGAGGCACCACTTGCCAGCTCTGTGGGCAGGGAAGGGAAAATGCCATCCCTAGCCTCTCCACCACCATCAGGTACGTTTTTAACCAGGCAGCTTCAGGAAGCAGGTCATGACCATAATCCGGAGCCTTGCTGTGCCTTTGCTAATGTCACAAAGGCTTTTGATACAGCCATACATTATAAATAAAATCCATAAATAAACAGTCTGTGACAGAAATGAAGCATTTTAACTGATGCGTGGGGATCTAATTTTTGTTTCTTAAGATTATCTGCCTTTGAACATTTGCTACGGTTTCACTTTTTATCCCACTTGGGTAGGAATACTTACAAATACTGAAAAATACCTCACTTTCATTTTTGGACTCTAGCCATCATAAGTTCAGATCAAACATCCCTGCTACAGGACACAGTGCCTTGTGTCCTTGAGAAGGATTGCTATGAAACTGCAAAATGAAATATAACCTCAGATAATGTAATGCCTTGGACCTGGGAGTTAACAGGATTGCCCCTAGAGGTAAATGAAGGGTTTGCCAAGTGAGAAGGGCTGAGTTCTTGTCTCTGAGGCTCAGGATGTCTCCTCTCTAAATGGACAGACCCTATTTCTCTGTGATGCTTATACTGCAATATGACAGTGACCTTCTTCAGGATTTATTACAGCTCTAGATGGCACAAGGGAAGCTAAATAATAATGACAGATCCATGCCTTCAGGGAGCATCCACAATAAGAAGAGCACACTGAAAGAGACGGCAAGACACAAAAGATGTAGGAAGAAGAATGAGATACCCAGAGAAAGAGATGCTTCCATACAGCTTTACACTTGTTCTCTCTGCCCCTTGTCACTGTCAGAATTGGAGACAGCATCTCTGATGATGAGTGGGTTGGAGCCAAAATGACGTAGCCCTAAGCCAGAGGTCTGAGCTCTTGCTACCAGGGCACATGGCAACATACAGATGTGTCAGTGTTCCTGATGGAGGAGCAGGCAGAGCAGTGTCGCAGATGGCCAAGTGTCTGTTACTACAGCACTTTGGTGTGACGGATGAGCAAAGGATCTAATTATATCACTGGAAGAAGAGAGCCATCTTGCACTCTCCTGTGATCTACGCTATTCATTGCAGAGCTGCTGTGTAGTACAAGGTGCAGCGGAGCATTAGCTGCTCTACAGCACTGCAATACGTCACACACGTACCCATTCTGGGCCACCCTAATATATGGCACTGCCTTTTCTTTCCAGTCCATCACCTGAAAAAGGGACAGGAGGTGTAAAAAGCCTCAGTCAGATAACTGCATTGAGAGTATAAGTTTCACACAACTCATGCAGAAAGCAACAAACTGTATCAGGGGCTTATATTCACTTTCCCCTGACTGCGCAGGAGCTATTCATAAAAGAGCATGAAAGAACAATTCCAGCTGGCTGCGTGTCTTAATGCACTTATGTTGCTGTAATCATTCTGTTTCATCTCGATTAGAACCAGAATATGTGGTGCAACCAGAGAGGGAGAACAGCAGCACGAAAAAAGAGGCATAGCTGTACAATAGTTACCTACTGATGTATGTGCCTGATGTTGTAACACATAAGTGCCTGAGTTGAAAGGGTTAATGCAGACCAGTGTCCTGGACCCCTGGACCTGAATGAACGTGGTGATGTATCAGGGCCCACATGCAATTTTGCATCTCTGAGAGGTATGCTCCATGTTCCCTCTCTGTAGCACACCCGACCCTTTTCCTTCAGGTACCTGAGCTGCTCTGCACAATTTTACAATTTGTCTATCTGTAGGCTTTTTAATGTAAAGAAATGAGAAAAGTGAGAAAAGGGGGACCTTCTGAAGATTTAAGTGCTAGTAAGAGCTAAAGGGATAGCAGCTAAGATAATAACAGTTGCCAATACTCAACTAATGGAAATCTTCTACTGCCACTATCTCATCATTGCTCTGATCAGTCCTCTTCCAAATGCTGAATTAATTAATACAATGGTCCAGCATATTAATGTATAAGAGGCTGCAACAGAATCTAGCATTTTCATTTTGTTTGTATAACTCTGACACTTAAACTTCATAAAACACAATATACAGTGGAGTGATGGACATGCAGAAGTATGTACTCTTCTAGTTTTCACTGTGGATGAAAAATATGTTAATGAAATTTAATTATCCAATAACAGTCTGCTAACTACGTTACCCTTGGTCTGCAGAGGCATTTGAGTTTTTGCAAATCTAGTCTTTTCTTTTTGAAGAACGACTATATGGAATAGGCAGAAAACCAAATTTTATTGTTGATTCTCATTAAAAAAGTGGGTTTAAGCAATATGTTTTAAGGAAACTATCTAAAGAAATTAAAATAGAGATTTTTACTAATGCCTTTTCTAGTTAGCTGACAGACTCCCTGCAACTTCTGTAGTTGTCCTACATACTCTAGGGCTTATGGCACTGCATTGTTAGTCAATACATAATGACCTTCTGACCTGAATGACTTTTATTTTTCCATCTGAATTCCCCAACAGTAATCCTGCCATTAGGTGGTGGGTGTAATCAGATCATATCAGATGTGTGTGAAGGAGCAGCTGTGTAAAGATATGGATGAGGCTGCAAAGATTAAAACCAGCCTCTGGTATGGAGGGGTGCCTAGGGTGCTGGGAATGGGTCTAGCATCCCTAGCTGTGGTAGGCATTGCAGGGTTATATAGCATTCAAAGCAAATCAACATAGTTATCCATTATCATGTTGCTGGGTCCAAGAAAACAAGCAACTCATCAATGCAGACTTCTTGAGGCTACTTTCTGTTCTGTTGTTTGGGCTGTCTTTACAGGTGTATTTTCATATTCCAGCTGTCTCACCAGGGCAGAAGAGAGACGTAAACATAGCCTACCTGAAGGATGGATAAGATATGTCATGGGTCACATTTTCTTGTTTCCCTGATTTCACACTGATGCTACTCTCTTCCTCTTCAGCTGCTGCTAACTGTTTTTAGAAAGATGAAGCCCTTAGGCTGTTGGTGTAATCAGGAAGGAATGATGTCTCACTAGTGATTTTTATTGCTGTGGTGCATAATTACTACCTGCAGCATCTCCTGAAGTCTGCTGGCTTTTTGTGCCTTGCAGAGTTTCTGAAGAAATGGCTTGAGAAAAGTTTTGGAAACAGTACTCTAGGCAAAGTTGAATGTACAAATAGGCTTAAAAAGTCTTCATCTATATTTTAAGTATTGTGGCAATTCTCAAATTCTTAATCTTAGGCTAATACAGCTCCTTATGTGCTAAGTATCTCATAAATACAGAATAAACTCAGATGCTCTTCATTGATATATCTACCACTCAGGCACACACATTTTACTTCTTCATTTTTGCATCACTTTAATTAAGAATTTTAAGGAACAAGTAAAGGATGCACCTTTAAAATTGTTGCACAGACTAGAATCATGTTTAAGTAACCAGTGCAAATGCTTGTAAGTATATATACTTATATACTCCTGTGGACAGCTGTTTTGGTTTAGCATTATTCATTTCTAATAGACTTTCTCTGACTTACACTTGATACAGATCTTGCCCTGTCTCTTGAAATGCATCTAGTTTGTGCACAATAGCTGAGATTTAAAAGGAGCCTACGTGTATTAGTTTCCAAAATCACATTACATTTTAATAAGATTTCTACTTCTAACGGACTGAGGTCTCTCGAAAAACTCTGCTTGAATTCTGAATTTTCATACTGCTAACACTAAATTAAGTCTGTGTCAATTCCTTCCAGAAACCTTAGTGTTAATTTTTATTTTTTTTAACAGCTCCTCTCCTGCATTTCAGTGGTTTAGGCCTTTCTTCTTACTTGACTTGTTTTTTCACTTCATGTTTTTTTTATCATCCTTGTTAAGGACATCTCCGAATATAGAGTGACACTCATACCTGACACCATGAACAAGAAAATTGATGAGTCACAGCAGCTCCAAGTTCCCACCTGCAACAGTGATCGAGAAATATCCTGCTAGGAATATCCACGCACTTTATAGTCAGATTCCCCCTGAGTTACATCACCTTTAATTACAGATTTTTTCCTAAACTGTACATTTACAAATGCACACACTCACACAAAATACATATATTCTTCAAGTTTTAAATAATAAAGAGATAATAAAGACATGCTGCCTATCAGCCATCACCGGAGCTGTCCCTCTACCTGGCCTTTTCCAGTCAGCCTGAATCCTCTCTCCCTTTGATCACCAACACATCTCCTAGGTGGGATGCATCCATGAGATGGAGGAGAATGCTAAAAAGTCCTATAGTGCTATTGCATCTCAAGCACTACATGAAGTGGTACTACTGGGGGGAGGAAATCGTATACCTCCTTTACATTCCCCTTATATTCTCATAGTCATCTTTCCATCCACTAATACCCCCAAGTCCTTCTCCTCAGGGCCACTCTCAATCCACTCATTGACCAGCCTGTATTCGTTTTTGGGATTGCCCCAGCCCAGGTACAGGACCTTGCACTTGGCCTTGTTTAACTTCATGAGGTTCACAGGGGCCCATCTCTCAAGCCTGTCAAAGTCCCTCTGGATGGCATCTCTTGGTGTCATCAACAAACTTGCTGAGAGTGCACTCAATCCCACTGTCCATGTCACTGACAAAGATGTTAAACAACACTGGTCCCAATTCCAACCCCTGAGGGACACCACTCATCATTGCTCTCCATGTGGACACAGAGCCATTGACTGCAACTCTTTGAGTGCAACCATCCAGCCAATTCCCTCTCTACCAAGTGGTCTACCTGTCAAATCCATATCTCTTCAGTTAAGAGAAAAAGGATGTCATGCAAGATAGTGTCAAATGCTTTGCAGAAGTCCAGATAGATAACATCTGTTGTTCTTCCCTTGTCTACCAGTGCTGTAGCCTCATCGTAGGTGGTCACCAAATTTGTCAGGCACAATTTGCCCTCAGTGAAGCCATGTTGGCTGTCATCAGTCATATCCTTATTTTCTATGTGCCCTAGCATAGTTTCCAGGAGGATCCACTCCATGATCTTGCTGGGCACAGAGGTGACACTTTCTGGCCTGTAGTTCTCTGGGTCTTTCTTTTTTCCCTTTTTAAAAATGGGGGTTATGTTTCTCCTTTTCTAGTTCAGAGGGAACTTCACTGGACTGTCACGATTTCTCAAATATGATGGATAGTGGCTCAGCCCCTTCATCCACCAGTTCCCTCAGGATCCACAGGTGCATCCCATCGGGTTTGTTGTGGTTTGAGCCTGGTCGGCAGCCAATCACCCCGCAGCCGATCACCCACCCTTCCCCCCACACACACCTGGGAATGGGGAAGGGAATTGGAGGGGTAAAGGGAGACTCGCAGGTTGAGATAGGAACAGTTTAATAATGGTAATAAAACAAGAACAGTGACAGTAATAGAAAAATATAAACTGGCAATGCATAATGTAATTGCTCACCACCCTCTGACCAATATTCAGCCCATTCCCAGCTAGCGATCCTGAAACACCAAGATCCCACAATTGCAATCCCAGAAGCAAGAGAGAGCCCCTTCTCAACCACCCCTCCTCTATATAGTGAGCATCACGTTCCATGATATGGAATATTTCATTGGCCAACTTGGGGCTGGTGCTGTGGCCGTGCTCCCTCCCTGCCTCCTGTGCCCTTGCGCACGGGCAGGACACGGGGAGTCGGAGAGTCTTTGAAGTCTCGGTAGCAGCTGAAAACATCAGTGTGCTATCAGCATTATTCTCATACCAAACCCAATGCTAAATCCAAAACACAGCACTATTCTAGTTCCCAAAAAGGAATATTAACTATATTTCAGCCCAAACCAGGACAAGGTCCCATGGATTTGTGTGCCTTCAAGTTCCTTTAGATGGTCTCAAACCTGATCTTCTCCCACAGTGTGCAGTTCTTCATTCTTCAGTCCCTGCCTTTGACTTCTGCGACTTGAGTGGCGTGGCTGGAGCAATTCCTGGTAAAGACTGAGGCAAAAAAGTTGTTAAGTGCCTCAGCCTTCTCCATGTCCTGGGTAACCAGGTCTCCCGTTTCCTTCCAGAGAGGGCCCACATTCTCCCTAGTCTTCTTTTTATCACCAATGTACCTATAGAAGCTTTTCTTGTTAGTCTTGAAGTCCTCGGCCAAATTTGATTCTATCAGGGCTTTAGTTTTTCTAACCTGATCCCTGACTGCTCAGACAATTTCTCCATATTCCTCCCAGGTTACCTGTCCTTGCTTCCACCTGTTTTAACTTCCCTTTTTGTTTGAATTTGTCCAGGAGCTCCTTGTTCATCCATGCAGGCCTCCTGGCATTTTGGACTGACTTTATCTTTGTTGGGATGCATGTCTTTTGCGCTAAGTTCCTTGCAAGGTGAGGGGAGCAATCCAGAGTCCTTGCCTATAAGGACTGTAAGGAACAGCTTTGGAGGGAAGTGCAACCTGGTCCCAGGGGTACCCCCTTGGCAATTAATTTTCACACCGATGCTGGGGCCAGATACCATTACAGCTGCATACACAAGCCCATCTGGGTGAGTCTTCCTTCCAGAGGGACACAGTTTGTGTCATTTGTGATGACATTTGAGATGTGGCCTTCTGCACGCCCAGGCAAGCAGGGTAGTGTGGCCAGACATGCCCCACTGGGCAGCTGTCCAGAAACCCTCTTGCTGCGCCCGCTCCATCCCACCACTGAACCAATTATTAGAACAGCCATATGCAAGTAGATTAAATTAATACTTTCCCTATCTAGGAAACTGCAATCCTTGAAGGTGGGTAGGTGGTCTTAGAGGGTGACTTGATCACAATGATTCAGCCATCCTGTCTCCCCCTTCCACTTTCTGCCTGTGGGGCTGGGGGAAAGTCCATAGTCCCAGGTTGGGAGATGGGACAATCATCTCCAGGGGAGCAACCAACAATCTCATAATGACACAAAAAGGAACCAGGCCAGCAGTATATCTTCCAGTTAAGGACAGAAGCAGGGCCTTACACTTCCAGCCCATTACTTTTGAATGTTTGGAAGCCTGACCGACTCTCACAGGTGAGAGGAGACTGAGGATGACAAACTCTGCTTGAAGCCATCTTCAGTAAAGGGTGACTACACTCACATTTGCAGCAAGGAGACCTAAAAGTATCACTTCAGTGCAGAGCTGTTAAAAACCACAGTAGTTTCTGCCTCTGTGCAATGAGCTGTGGTGACTCCTCAGTAGTGTTCCTGCTCTTCTGCCCTTACTGTGTCATCTTAGTCCAGTAAGCAACCAAGAAAAGACTCTCCAGTTATGTGTTTTAAAATGTTCTTTGCATTTCTGTACTTGTTCAGACCTGCAGTGGAAATAAATAAAAAGTGGGGTTAAATAAATAAAAGTGAGGAGAAAATTAACATGACTGTGTATGTTTCATTAAAAACAAACAGCAAGCTATAAAGGCCAGCTCTCACATGCAGATTCAGCTTGGACCTATGAAGTTGAAAAAATAACCCAGAAGTATCAAGTAAAATCTACTATATTTTATTTGAATTTTATTTGTAACTGGATAGGCTTCTGAAAATTACTTCTTTAAAAAATCACAAATCTAACATGCTTCTTCTGTCTGGATAATGATCTCTGCATTCAATGGGCTAATCATATAAGCATTATTTTCAAATTACCCTAACATACCTGAGACTGTGCATAAAATGTGCTAGAAAATAGGAAATTTTTTTAATGTGAAAGTCAAAGGAGGGAAGAGAAACAAGGAGCAAATTATGAAGATAAAATAAGGTGATGGCTTTAAAATTAAAAAAAAAAAGTAAAATATTTAAGAAACATTGTGTGTTTTTTCCCCCTGCAGATAACATCTCTGGGCCAGAAGCTGTTGATCAGCTCCTGCAAACTTTCATGGCTGTGGTCATGAGAAAATGTTATAACAGCCAGGCTGTTTTGAGTATGATCTGTAACACTGCTGTCATCTCTAGCTCTCTGCTTTCCTCTTTGTGGTTTTCCTTTCACCTTGCTTTAAAGCACAAGCTCCAGACTGGAGTTGTTTCATTACTGTCAAACATTGTGCACAAAGAAAAATGTCTTATTTTTTTAGCTTTTATTTCAAGTAGCTGTATTCTTTTAAGTTTATCCTTTTACCATCAACCGTGGTTACAGACAGCTAGCTGATTGTCAACAGTTTCTTATCACACTGATTCATCTCTCAGTGTCTTTTCATTTTCCCATAAAAAAGTGTTTGTAAGTAAAAAATGTTGACCAGTTCTATCATGTTCTCCGAAACATTAAAAGAACAGTAGGTATGAAGTCTTATAACAAGCTGTCATGTCTTCCCTTTTTCAGTGGGTTTCTTTGACCATAGCTGAGCTCACTGATTAGAATGTGGGATTTTTACTGTTAGATGAATATAGAAAAAAATTGGAATGCCTGCTGTGACAAGCAATTACAGTGAGAAAAAGAGTGAGAGAAAGAATGAGAAGAAATATTGAGAATATTAAATGTAGACTTTGGAAGAAACCCCTCAAAATTATAACGATACTTTCTTTCAGCTACAACAGAACTGTGATGCTATTGCTCTGGCACTGCCATTTCAGTTCAAATCAGGACTGCTCTTTAAAACTGAGTCAATAGTTCCCCTTCACTGTGTTTGTGTCACCTTATGGAAAAGCCTCGCAGTGCACCAACAGGATTCCTGGATGAAACAGGACCAGGAGATATTTCCCATGAGCTCACCAATGTCTCTGATGGGTGTTCATCCCTGGGGCCAGGCTGGATCTCATCTGAAGGAAACTGCCTTGAAATGTGAGCAACATGGGTGCTCACTGTTCAGCACCAGCTCTTCTTCTGCACAGGCCCACTCCAAGGCATTGCACTGCTCCCTGATGCAAGCACAGCTTGAGACTAAAGAGAGGTGACAGAGTACTCCCTGAAATCAGCCAACACTACAGTGCTGGTAACTCACTTTCAGTGAATCCTCTCCTCTCCCTCTCCCTCTCCCTCTCCCTCTCCCTCTCCCTCTCCCTCTCCCTCTCCCTCTCCCTCTCCCTCTCCCTCTCCCTCTCCCTCTCCCTCTCCCTCTCCCCTCCGTCTCCCCTCTCCTTTCCTTTTTTTTTTTTTTTTCCTTTTTCCTACCCTATCCTATTATAGAGTGGCCCATCATCATCCCTGTAAAACCTCACTGTCTTTCAGTAGTGCATTAAGCAGTATGAGTAACATTTGTCAACATTTACACAAAGGATAATCAAGACCTCATGGTTTCCAGGCTCTCCAAAACTGAACAAGAAGCTGTAATAATGAAATTCTCTTATTGATTCAACTGGTCAAAATGTATTTGCATTAGTAGCACAGGATAATTGGGACACATTATAACAAAACAACTCATTGGTAATGTAATGCTTTTCTGAATATGAATATGTTATCCTTTCATGCATTTAATTTTTCCATTAATCACTAACTTGGTGCCATCTTCAATTTTGCTGAACAGCTTTCAAGCTGGGAAGCTCAAAGCTCTTTAAATCTACTCTTACATTTACAGACCCTTTTAGACTGCCTGACAATATGAACCTTTAACTTTAAATCAGACTGAAAACCAGCACGAGATAATGCTTACACTGGTATTCTTCTTCCCTTTCTTCTGTTAGGGCATTGCTTATTATTTGTTTCCTTTGCAGAGGAAACAGAAGGGACTTGGTAAATGTCGAATGGTAGTCTTTTCCCTCTGCAATGTATGTGGCTGCTATTATTCTAAGTCACTAATATGTCATTGTTTCCAGGCTTATCCCAGTTGCCTCATGAAGACTTCTGTTGCAGGGAGCCCCATACTCCTCCATGCATCAAACACAGAAGACAAGGTGGAGTCAGCTGCTTCTCTGTGCCCCCTTCCCCAGACCTCAGCTGCTACTAACCACTGAAAGGAGAAAATCTATTTTCTTTCAGAAGCACCTGATCTCCAAGGACACATAATTCTAATGAACAAGGCAAAAATAACATGAGGCAACATGATACTCCCAGTCTAACATTTTGAAATTAGGCACTTTTGTACTGTTGGAAGAACATATGTTGACATCAGGTTAGCCAGATATATGCAGTGTATAAAATGTGGTGTACAATCAACAGGTATCAGTAAGGTTAATAGGGCTGAAAATGCAAATATTCAGTCCTCCAGGGACCAGCATAGTTTTTCCAGGTGTTACAAGTGCTCAAATCCTGCTGAAGGTAATTAGAGTTGAAGGCCCTCTGCATTTTTCAGGAGATCTAAAACATTTAGCTTTGGACCAGAATTTTTTGCCAAGGAAAACTGTCCCTCCTTTCTTAGTAACTTTTTTGGTTTTGTCACAGATTTCCTCCCTCCTCACCTTAATCTCTTGAAGACAGATTTGCACGTTTTGCTAAATCAATGAGCAAGATTAGGACAAAGAATGACAGACCAGACCATATGTCAAAAGCCTGTCCAATAGTCACTACTATGAAAATACACCTATAGCTTTTTGGCTGATACTTCATTTTATTTTCAAGGTTGCAATTTAGTTTTTGAAAGTAGCAATCACATATCTTAAAATCCCATTTATGTATTCACAGATACAGTGAGATTCCAAATTATATCAGTCCATTGAGTTAATAACTAACATAAGTGTTCACTGACATAGTGGAAATGCATTGTAAATTCCTTCAATATCAAAAAGATCAAGAGTAAACACAGCTCTAATCCTAGGAAGTTGTTACGAAAATTCTGTGAAAACAAATTGATTTTGTTTCTGTGCTGGAAATGGGTCCCCAGTGCACCCATTAGAGAAGAAGCAAGCTCTGCTGAAGAAACACTAAATGCTGCAAAGTGCCATCTGTGATGTCCAGTCCAGCTTCCTCTGGTACTTGTTGCTACAGGCAATTATGATCGAAGTAGAAAATTTCTCTCAGTTTATACACAGTATGGGATAAGATCTTACATTTGTACAGCTTTACTTGTTTGGAGACATGTCCCTGAAGTGAAACAGAAGGTTATGCATTAGATTGTTTTCCTTTGTTTCTTTTTTTTATTCAATAATTGTCATATGTAAGAAACCTAGATTAAGAATATTTTTATACTTTCTGGAAAATTACCAGTGTTATCAAATAAATATGACATGCTTGGCTTTGGCAATGGTAGAGAGATCAGTTTTCTGCTTCTACAAATGCCCCGGGTAGAAAACATGGGAAATAGCTGTACTATTTTGTGAAATAAATGACTCCCTGTGGTTTTCCTGTTTAATGTTGTGATTTCTGTTGTTTGACCATATAAATTAACTTCTTTCCAGAGACACAAGAAACAGGGATAGACAGCTGAGTAGTTTAGACTGATACAGGCATACTGAAGAAGAGGGACCAAGTTAGGATCCTGCTGGACCTGGTGATGAAGCACTGGATTACTGCTGCAGGTACTGGTCAGGAAGCTGGAGGCTTAATATCCATAAATAAACATAATAGACATAAATGAAGTCATTAAAGGAAAGGCCATTCCTCAGAGAGAGGACAAGGACTGCAGAGCATCCCTGGAAAAACTACACAGCTCAGTGAAAGCTCACCCACTGAGTCTTGCAGATGTGAATATGGAGACATCATTCTCCATACAGGGACTGCTTTGCTACATGAAGGGTCACCAGGAGTTTGGATATGCACAGCCAGGAGCATGACTGACTCCTCTCAAACGCCTCTGTAAGTGTCTCAGCTTGCACATTGCTGAATATTGCTGAAACTTCTTTTTTACATGCCAACAGACTGGTGACCCTTCTCATGCACACCATCAACAGCTCTCCCCAGACCTACTAGATACATAGTTTACATTGTCTATTTGCATCCACACACAGATCTAATGTCCAGCTACAGGGAGTTGAGGCAAATGTCAGAGAGAAAAATCTCACCTAATCTTCATAGAAATCTGTGTTGTCACCAGCTTCTTATTAGTCATGGAGCTGTGGTATACAAAGGTGAATTACACCACCCAGAAGGTATGGTTGCTTAAACAGGTCATACATAGAGAAATGTCTATATGGAAGATTGGAGAGCACTCTGTTAAGAAATTCTGTTTCTCTGATATGGGAAGCTTTCTTTTTGTTTTCTGCACAGATCACTAAACTCCTGCCAGACTTCTTGTGTCCATGCTCAAAACTGTTACCTGTTCTTACTACATTCATGCAGAATTTGCTACCAATTGTCAAAGCATGAAGTGCATGTGGATGTCAAGGGAACCCTCCATATTATCTTGTCTTTTGGTGGGAGGCACCACAGCTTTTGCCCATGAGGACGTCAACGTACATCTCTGCTCTCCACAGTATGTGACAATAGTGCAAATTGAGACTTACTGCTCAAAAGCGGAGAAAAACTTTTTGCTGTTGTAGAGAGTTCGTTTCTTATATGCCACGTATGAATGGGCAAAAATGTGTCATTTGTGCTCCCTTATGTCGTGCAGAGAATATATAGAAGAGTCTCTTTTTTTCTCCTGTTGCTTGTTTTTACCTTAGTAATATGAAAAATGTCAAGCTGAGGCTGCCTTTGCTTGTTTGAAAACTTTAAAGTTCTCACCAGTGAGCTAGCACTGCAATCCTTGTACTTCCCATAGTTTCTCTCTCATGTTTAACTAGACTGTGGTCCCAATCCCACAGTGAGCTGCCCATGAGCAGATGACTCTCCTGAACGCAATTCAGGTGTGGAAAGAGCCTGATCATTGTCTGCTTCCTACCATGTCCCAGCAGATTTGGTGGGTTCCTGTTTCCTTGTCTAGAAGGAAGCAGTGACACAGTGATTGACAATACGTTTGATGTATCTTATCTACAAATATACACCAGTTCTGTAACAGAAAGCATTCAAACAAGCAGCTTTTCCAGAAATTAAGCGCAGAACCTACTCATCTCTTCAGTCTAATTGCTTCCATGACTGGCTCTGGTCAGAGCAAGTAGAACCACCATGGCTAAAACCATGGTAAAGAAAAGGCCTCTGAGTGTAATATTAGCTTCTGATGATTTTAGTCTTGACTTTATATATATATATATGTCATTTTGCATTTCCTGTCAGAGAAAGCATTGCAGGTGCAACAACTCTGAATGCATCCAAAAATGAAACAATGATGACAACCCATTACCACCTGGCATTTCAAACCTGAGCAAAACAGAGGAAATGCTAAGTTGTAAACTAAGACTTCTTTCCTCAATAGAGTTAATGGTTCCAGTTAAATGGATGTCAACAAAGGTAAAACAAAAGACCTTCTCAAGTAGAAATAATAAAAATTTATTTCTGTCTGAATAAGGTTTAATTTCATAGAGTATTGTTTTATTTCCAGCCAGTTATGGAGTCATTCATGAAGCACAGGGCAAACAAATTTTGTCACCTGAGCAGAAAACAAAAAAGTAAACAAAGAAAAAAAATCCCTTTAGCTTCCCAAAAGTCACAGATAAACAAAACAGGGTGCAATATCTGCTTTGCCTTCTAACACCTCTTCAGGTGTGTCAACAGCGATGGACACAGGCCTCCGTGTCCTGAAGTCCCTCAAGCTCCATGTCTGCCCAGCTCCAGCTGGGTGGGCAGACAGCAGGACTAACAGGGTCCCAGTCTCAGCCAACTCTATTCTGTTGCTAGCTGCAGGTAGGCAGTTACGAAGCTGTGCTACACAACTGGTAATAATGACTTTTCAGTCTGTGTCAGGTGCTTACCATCTGGTCTCTTGCCTTTGTGAGGTCTGTAATTCAGAAGAAAGTAAAACCAACAGCTTTGTGGAGAATTGAATTGTGGCCAAAATTTAGTAAAACATTTCTGAACACGCCTAAATTGAAGTGCACAACTTAGCCCAGTATGCTTCAGGAAAGCATGAGCTTACTCCCTTGACTGAATTACACTTTTGTGTTCAGCAGGCAAAATATAAGTGTGTTGTGCTCCAGAAGCTTATGGTGAAGAAGAATGATAATGTAGCTTAAAGAAAGATAATTTTGCTTACAATGAATAGAAATGGCAAGACAGTCTTCTTGCTTTAATGTGTGTACTTCAATCTGTTAAGGGTTGGGGAAAACAGGCCACCTGTTTCCAGGGTGAAGTTTTAGTGAAATTCTCCTCCAATATTTTGACACCTTGTTATTTGCATTTCTCTTGTCCTTTAAAAAAACCCACAACCCTGTGTACTGAAGCAAGCTAGCAGCAAACTTCTTATGGCTTTTGGCAGCTTGTATTCCAGATGGCCTGGACAAAACAGTAAGATATTATATAAAAGATCCAGTTCTACAAGTCAATGCATGGAGAATATTTCAGGTGATGACATTAAGTTGTTTACCGGGGCATGTGTAGTGTCTCCCCAGGCTGATATCATCAAATGCTAAACTCTTGGTGGTTTTAATCCACATTCATCAACTTTACTGTTATGCTTAGAGCAGCTGTCTCGCTCTCTTAATACATGCTGCTAACCAGATGGCCTCAGAAAACACAACCATATGAAGACTGATCCCACTTAATTCTTAATTTCTTCATGCGTTGCACTTTCTTGATTTTGCATCAAAAAGAAGCATAATCTAATAGCATGAGAGTGGCAGTTGATTCAGTTCACAATTCTGCTCTTGATGTATGTGATGTAGACAAGGCAATGGCATCTGTACAATGCATCACTTTAAAAATCTGTTTGAAAGAGAGCTCAGCTGTGCCAAATAATATTTTAAAGTATTACAAGGTTTTCTGTGTAATTATAGCATGAGAATCCATGATGGAAGCTTCTGAGTATCAGAGGACATAAAAGCATTGTTAACCTTTTAATATAAAAGACTGTGATGTGATCCTTTTAAAAGGACTTCTACATGGTTAAAGACACCTAGTAATTGTCATGTCCTTTGTAGAAGAAAACAATTACTTTTCTTACCTTCCTTTTCCGGGGGATGTCCCATAGATGGGTAAAGAAGAGTTATGAAAATGAACCTGTGCGGCTTTCCTCCCTTCAGTGTCCATGCACCTCTTTATAATAAGAATCAACTTGAAAGGACACAATTCTGTTCAATACTTGGAACACAAAACCACTGTCAGGCCAGAGTACAGCCTGGTCTCAGGACTGAGGGCATCCCTTCATTGGGATGAATCATGGGATTTGTTATTCTGCAGATGATAGGACAGGCCACGTACTTGCCTGTAATTTGTCAAAAAGCCTTGAGAGATAAATGTATAGTTAGAGGTGATGGAAAGCAGTAATTAGAAATTCTGTCCTACCTCCCTCCATCACTGTGTAGCATCTAAGTCCAGGAGGCAGTTTCTGGAGGTTTGCAGGTAGATGTCACCTACAGACATGAAACTAATCAAGCTTAGAAAATAATTTTAGGGTTTTTTGGTTTGTTTTGGTTTGGGGTTTTTTTGATAGTTCCCCTCCCTCCATTCCTCTTCCTCCCCCTCCCCCCCCCCCTCCTTGGAGATCCTGAGAAGTATTTAAAAATGAAAATGTGACTTGACAACTTGCAGAGGGAAATAGGACATGTTTGGGTTTTTTCTCCTGATGATCTCTGATGTGTGCAGTGATTCATGCACAGGCTTAAAGCATCAAGAGCTCCTCCACAGACATTTTTGCTCCTGCAGCAAAAAAACTTGCAATGCAATGGGCACCTAGCACACCATCTTCTTGTCCTACTTAAAAAAAATGGTACCAGGGACAATGTTGGTCATGTTCCTACAGGATTTGTTGTGGAGTAACCTCACTTGCACCAGTGAAGGTGTTCCTGATTTATGCCTGCAAATGCGATTATAGAATGAGGTCCTTCTGCATTAATTTAGCAACCTTCCTGCTAGGGCATCTGTTCTTGACAGTGATGTTTTACTCAACCTGGGTTAGATGTGCAGTCATCAACTGTTCCAGGGGTGCCATAGCAAGTAGAATGGGTGGAAATTTAATCTCTCCCACAGGAGCTGTGATGGAAATTGCTGAAATGAGCCTGAACTCTTGGAGTTCAGCTCGCTAGCTGTTTGTGAGGGGATGCAGTGATGCAGGATATGCCTGTCCCAGAGGAACCTGTGCTACTGGAGTTTGTCTTTAGAGTATGGCATTTGGAAGGAGCAACTCAGATATTTCCTTCAATCTCATGCAAGTATTCAGTCATTCTTCAGGACTTTGTGATGAGGGCCGTGTCTCTCTTGTGAGACCAGGTTCACTTTTGGACAAGCTGTAATCATGGAGCATCTGCACCTCACAGTCACTTTGTTGTACATCTTGCTCTTAGAGCACACGTCAGAAAGCCTCTGCTGCCCACTCCCTCTGTGGGGAAAGCGAGGATGCTTGTGAGCATTTGACATTTCAGTCTAACCCAATCTTCATCAGGATGCTTCATACCCTGCCACAGAGCAGTGAATTCACTATAGATGCTCCTGCAGGTGCACTGAGCTGTGCTTTGTGTGGCGGGAACAACACGTGGGCAGCCTCGGGGGAGAAACATCCAGCGCAAGTCTCAAGTGCAGAGCTGAGGGGTGGTCCTCTCTCAGACTCGTGTGGGTTGCACCAGGGTAACTCTATAAGAAATCATGAAAGATAATTGCAAAGTGGGTCCACCGGATGTTCTTTTTACCTCATTGCAACCTACTAAAATCACTGAGCCATATGTACAGACACCAGTGAAAGGACGGATACAGCTCTTAGCAACTTTTTACCCAGTCCTTTCCCTCGCTTACCAGATCTGAGCCTGTCCTTGACCTTTTCACACATGCCTGACTTTAGGCAGCTCTCCCTCTACTAATAAAATAGATGAGTTGGGGACCAAGCTCTGCCCCAGAGGCCAGCTGGTGCAGCACAGCTCAGGCCCATGCAGCTGACCTCTCCTACTACTACCCATGGTGGCCATATCCAAACTTTTTACCCAGAGCCCTTCCTGGACCATGCTAACCCTAGACTGTGCCCAGGGTCAAACCACCCCAGAGAACGTGAGACAGCTCAGCAGTATGGGTGGCTGTGAGCTGGGAAAGAGGTCTGTCTCCTGGTCCTGTTAGCTCGTAAGGAACACAGGAGGAGGAAAGAAATGAAGCCAAAGAGATGGCATGCTGCCCCATCCTGATCCACTGGGTCCTGTTCCAGCTGCTTGGGACCAGTTTAGGGGAAGCACTGAGGACACAGAAGAATGGAGGACAGTGGGGAGCTCCTTGCACCTTCCCCACCAGCCAGTGGGGTGGTAGGGGGCTGGCTGAGGGTAGTCTGAACCTGTATATGAATGGACACATGTCCTGTCTCTACCTCAAGCCAGACTAGTTGGTGCCAAGGGTGCAGAAGTGGGTGCGCACACAACGGGGCAAGAAAAGGAGCGGGAAGTGGCGAGGGAGACCAGGGAGCATCATGCTCTGCTGACACTCAGGCAGGGAGAGGGCAGGTATAGGAAAGACTCCAAGTGTGTGCCTGCCTTACACCTCTACTACTAACTCTCCCAGTCCCAGCTTGTTCCTGGGGCATCCTTATTAACGGCCCGAGGAAGTAGAAAGAGAGCAGTCCCTAGGGCTGCATAGCATAGGGCCACAAACCAGCCAGGCCATTACACATGAAACATCCTCTCTCCCATAGCTCAGCCTCAACTCTTACCCATCTAACAGCCACCAAGGACCCGGACCTACACAGTCAAAATCTACAGTGGTGCCCATCCATGTCATCTCTGGCATGCTTTTTGTGATGGAAATGTTTGATTCACCACCAGTCTGCTGTTTATTAATTGCCCATGGACATGGAAGATTGAGAAATTGCAGTTGTCTTTCGAAATAGTGATTTCACTATCTATCTATCTGGCTTTTTTTTTTTTTTTTTTTTAACAGAGCAAGGAAAAGTGTAGGTCATGAAGACATTGGTTACCTGAGATGTGTCAGTCAATCACTACAGCCAGCAGCAAACTGCCTCAATGAATCGCACGCGAAAACACAGTGTACAGAGAAATGCCTTGGATTCCAGGTATTTTTTGTTCTCTGTGGTTTTGTAAAGATAAATTGTGTTCGATAGTGAATAAAAGTACATTTTCAGGGGTTTTAGCCAAAATGGAAATGCTTTGCTAACACTGCCAACCTACATTTATTCAGTTAACAAACACTGTTCCTGAAAAAACTGTCAGATATGACTGTCATCTGAATCAAAGTAAATAAAGGGGCTGCCAAATTTGCCTTGAAAAATCCCAGTAATTACCCATGTATCCTTTATTTGTGTCAGGCAATGGGCAAAGTAGGGAAAATGAGAAACAGGGTATTAAAAGACAGCAATGGAGAGACATTACGATAGATAAGAAAAACTATAATTAATATCAGTGCTGAATTATAGGAGATTTGAAGGAAAATACATATTTTAATTTACAGGATGATTTGATCTCAGTACCATTACAAAGAAGCTCTCACCTGCTACTAATATTCTTCTACATTTAAAAGATTATTATTTATATGAAAGGGTAAAAGAAAATGTATGAATCAGATGACTTAATGTTGTGGTTTAACCCCAGCTGGCAACTAAGCACCACACAGTTGCTCATTCACTCCCCACCCAGTGGGATGGGGGAAAGACAATTGGAAGGGTAAAAGTAAGAAGACTCATGGGTTGAGATAAGAACAATTTAATAATAAAATAAAATAGTAGTAATAGTAGTGTCATGGTTTAGGCCCAGAGGGCAACTGAATACCACACAGCCCCTCACTCACTCCCTCTCCCATCAGAGATGGGGGGAGAATATGAAGCAAAAATGGCTCAGAGAATCCATCTAAGGTCCAGGAGTAACTCACCCACTCTGGTTACAGGCAGAAGACAGACTCATTAGGGGAAGAAAGGAAAACATCACTTTAATTCAAATGCTAACAAAGACAACACTTAACAGACAAGGTGGGACAGTGAGAAGCACCACCACATCCAAAACCACCTCCCCTCACTCCTGCTTTCTTCCTCAGCTCAGCTCTGCTCCCCACCTCCCCCCCTCCTCCCCCAGCAGCGCAGGGGCAGGGATGGGGGTTACAGTCAGCTCCTGCTCCCTCCTTCTCGGGAGGTGGGGTGAGCGCTGCACATC
This sequence comes from Tyto alba, assembly GCF_018691265.1. Lineage (NCBI taxonomy): Eukaryota > Metazoa > Chordata > Aves > Strigiformes > Tytonidae > Tyto > Tyto alba. The sequence continues at coordinate 18,389,559 of NW_024881282.1, read as the reverse complement.
CCTCCCCGGCTCCCCGTGCCCCCCCTCTCACTGCAGACAGTCCTACACGAACCTTCTCCAGCGTGAGTCCCCCCCACGGACCGCAGCCGTTCCGGTGCTGCCCTGGTGTGGGTCCCCCCCGCGTGCTGCAGTCCTCCCAGTGCTGAACCACAACAGTGGGGGCCGCTTCTCCCCTCAGGGTCCCGGCCTCCTTCAAGCGCAGACGCCCGTCCTGGAGCGGCTTTCTCCTCAGGCTTCAGGTCAGCCTCTACTCCACCACAGACCTCCACGGGCGGCAGGGTGGCCAGCTCTGCCATCTCACCACGGGGGTCTCTGCTCCGGCACACCTCACCCACGTCCTTCTCCTTCCTTACGCCGACCTGGGTGTTTGTCCTTCTCACAAGTCTCAACCCTCTCTCAGGTTCCCCTGTTAAATACGTTATGGTACAGCTGTAGCCAATTGGCTCGGCCCTGGCTGACTTGAAGCCGGGGGAGCTTTCGAGAAGCTTCTCACAAGGAGCACTGCTGTAGTCCTCCCCCTGCTACCAAAAAAACCCCAGAAACCCAGCACAAGTAATAATAAAAATAATAACAATAATTATTATTTTGTATTTTTATATTATATAATATATAATTCTATATGTTGTATTATAAATTATTATTGCTTTAACATAATATATAGTAATGATTATATAATATAATACATAATTATATACATTATATAATTATTATTATATTATCAATAATTTGTAATGAAAAGAAAAATAACAGAGAGAAATAAAACCAAAGAACGACAAGTGATGCAAATAAAAACAACTGCTCGCCAACAACCAATCAAAACCCCAAGCAGCCCCCCCCCCCCCCCCCCCCGCTGTCAACCTTCCCCCTAGTTTTATTGCTGAGCATGACTCCATGTGGTATCCCTTTGGTCAGTTGGGGTCAGCTGTCCCAGCTGTGTCCCCTCCCAACTTTTTGTGCACCCCCAGCCCACTCACTGGTGGGGTGAGAAGCAGAAAAGGCCTTGACTCAGTGTAAGCACTGCTCAGCAGTAACAAAAACATCCCTGGATTATCAACACTGTTTCCAGCACAAATCCAAAACATAGCCCCACACTAGCTGCTATGAAGAAAATTAACTCTACCCCAGACAAAACCAGCACACTTAAACACATCTTACACAGCAAATAGGAGGGAACATAGGGTTTTTAATGAACAAGGGAGCTTTCATTGGTGTGTGGTGATGATTTCTGAAACACAGCAGCATGTCTGCTGAGAGCACATGCCAGCAGATGCAGGGCTGCCAAAAGCAAATGCCAGATCACCTTGATCTTCAGTTCTACTTTCAGTGAAGTTATCTTCCCCAGCATACACATTTCTTACACATCCTTGCCCAAGTTGTTGTGGTTTGGGCCTGATCGGCAACCAACCCCCACAGCTAATCACCCTCCCTTCCCCCTCCCTACCTGGGAATGGCGGAGGGGATTGGCGGGGTGAAGGGAGACTCTCAGGCTGAGATAAGAACAGTTTAATAATGGCAATAAAATGAAAACAATAATGATGATGGGGGGAAAACAAAAAGAAATATCTAAACAGGCAATGTACAGCGTAATTGCTCACCACCCACTAACCAATACCCAGCCTGTTCCCGGCCAGCGACCCCGAGATACCAAGATCTCACAGTCGCAATCCTGGAAGCGAGAGAGCTCCTTCCCAGCCACCCCTCCTCTATATAGTGAGCATGACATTCCATGATATGGAATATTTCACTGGCCAGTTAGGGTCAGGTGCTGTGGCCGTGCTCCCTCCCTGCTCCCTGTGCCCTTGCGCACGGGCAGGACATGGGGAGTCACAGAGTCCTTGAAGTCTCAGCAGCGGCTGAAAACATCAGTGTGCTATCAGCATTTTTCCCATACCAAACCCAAAGCTAAATCCAAAACACAGCACTCATCTAGTCCCTGAAAAGGAATATTAACTCTATTTCAGCCCAAACTAAGACACAAGTACACATTCTCAAACTAAAGTCCAGTCTATTTCCCATAGAACGATGCAAGCAACAGAGATGGATCACATGATGACAACAACATATGCATGGGACTTCTGAGTTCTCTGCACTTTTTAATGATAACTGCAATGTATTTGGGGACTGGGAGATTGTGGCTTGTAAAAGGCTACTTGGGGCTTCTGCAGTGACTCTGTCTCATGGGTATTGGCTTCGGAGAGGTAGAGGTCATGAAGAGTTAGTGGGCATGAGCACATGAGGTTGGTAACCTCCTCAGCTAACGCTGTCACCTTCAGGAGAAGAATACATACAGAAAATTAATAAATGAATCATCAAATTACTTCCAGTGGTAGACTCTAGGAAATGAGCATTTTCTGGACAATGCCACAAAGTTATTCCTATTACTTATGGTATCAGTTGAGATGTCTCACATACCACAGGATAACCCCCAGTGTTGGCTTTCTGGAACAACTCTTGTCTCTGTTTGAACTGAGTACAGCAGAGCCCAGATCATTTCTACCTGCCTGTGGCTCTTTGATTTGTTATTATTAATCAAATATCTGCCTGATATTTGTCACTGATGTTTTGGCCTAGAAAATAAAACATTTGGTCTTCAGTAGATGTGGGAAATGAGGACCACTGGCAAACGGGTCTGAGCAGGTTCTGAGAGTACTCCTCTATCTTTGTGCTCCTGCAGCCTTCACCATTGTGGAGCTCTACTCTCAGGGTCACTCAGGTGACCCACGCCTAGGCTTTCTAAGGCTTACTCAACAATGAGAGATACTATACTTACCACTAATAGAAACAAAACAAAACAAACAAACAAAAAAAATCCCAACACAACAACAACGAGGGAAATCCTGGTTCTTCAGCCACCAGCAACCAGGGGACAAGTCGCTGCATGGTTTATTTTGCTTTTCTTATAATGACTTCCTGTTAACTCCTCAAAGTGTTTATCTGAATTAATTTCTTAGCATCCTCCTTTCTTTCCAGAATATTCCAAATTTCTCTTTCTAAAGAGAAATAATAGCATTGAAGTGGGAGATCTTCTTGTGAAGAACTGGTATGCCTGAATCAACAGAAGATTGGAGATAATAACCTGAAGGACTGCAGGAAGGACCTGCTGTAGTATACAAATGATTACTCAGAGCTGTGGAAACCACAGCTCTGAAGAGCCAAGCAGTGTCTGGATCTGGTAAAACACTGCACAAACAACTGAGTTCAGGAAGATTTTCTTCACTTTAGTCCAAGCACATTGTGCTACTCAGGGATGTTCATGTTAGCTGCTTCTTGCCTGCCCTAACATTTTGGAGATGCTGTTCTTTATATGAGGACCAAGGAGAAAGGTATTTGTTGTTCTCTTCTCAACAGGGGTTGCTCCTGTTACTGTTTAAAGAAGTGTCTCCAACGCAAGACCAGAATCCCTGCTGAGCAAATGTGCCTGGCCACCAGCTGCTCATCAGGGCTGTCAGTGGGGACTATCTCAGCTAACAATTCTGCAGATACTGACTGAGAAGAAGAGCGATCATCCAAGATACTCCTTTGATAGCATGAACCCTTCACAGAATCAATCCACAAACCAAAACAGATGACTTTCATTACACAGTTTTTCCAATCTGGTCTGCAATAGTAACTTCCTTAGTATGCAGGACTGACTTACCCTCCAGGGGTGCCCACCTTTCTCCACTGACTGCAGAAGAGTTCAGCAAGACTAGCTTTGATCTAACATTTAGATAGCTGAAGTTCAGAAAAATTAATTTTCACCCTCAATGACTGTTGGGTAATTCCACTCAAAAACTTCCCGCTCTACTTCCCCCAAACTTCTCCTTCAGAAGATATTAATCAGACAAAAATCTGGTTTTACTTGTACACATTGTGCTGATGGACAATAAAGTCTTTTGCTTTTCTGCTTTACTTCAGTCACTATATTTCTGCTTTAAGTTTGCTTCCATCATCACATAAGCGTCAAAGGTGGATCTCACAGAGGCTCTTCGGCTGATGATATCGCAGAAGTCTGTGAAAGAGTATCAATATGCCACTGCAAACAGTGTAATCTTCTCTGCTGTACCAATATGAAATATTCCATCCTTAAACATTTACAATGTATGTGCTCAGATATCCCACTCTTTTGTTATTTGGTTCTTAAGGTGCTTCACGTTGTCTGTTCCGTGCTCTAGATGCCTTCCATAAAACACAATAATCCAGACATTAATTCAGGCTCTCACAGTTTTGGGGAAGCCATTCCCATACCATACTCAATACAGAGATCTTGGTGCCTTTTTGTCATGCTGTAAGTAACGTGTATCATCCATCTCTGCAGCGTCTATCTAACACTGTTTCACTGTAATAGACTGTGATGTTTATTCTTGTATTATTCTAATTCCACTGTGCCAGAGAAGCAAATTAATCTTATTCTAAATTCTGAAGTAATATAAAGGACCTTTAAAGCTTACCTATCCATTTCATTCATAGCTCCTGAATAACTCCTGGTTATTCCTTCACCTTTCCCTACACAGAATCATCCCTGCCTCCTTCTTGAATGCCTGGTGAAAATGAAGTAATTGCAATAAGATTGGAGGTTTAACATATGCAAGCAATGACTGTCCCCAACTTTGCCAGGAAACTAGTGAACACTTGATGAATTGGAGCTGGGCAAGCAGAAATATCTGGGCTTGTTTCAGTGTGCAAGAAAATGTCAGAAGGTCAGAGATCAGCTAATGGACATTAGATACAATAGAGGCTTATTTGAGGCCATATAGTCTCCTCTGGACATTTGACATTTGCTGATACTCCATTGTTCACTAAATTGACCTGAAGTAGGTATTTGTAGCACCTTGCTGCTCAGATATGTTTAATACTATTCTTCAGGGAAAAGAAGAAGACATTTGCTTTGCCTGCTTCAGACCTTAACAAATATCTTCTTGTGTCAAACCTTCCTCACATCACATTAACCTACAAAACTGGCAAGAGTGTGCTTGATGAGTGAATTCAACCTCTTCAGCACAGAGGCAGAGAGAGCTTCCTGGGGTTCTACCAAGAGGAGCTTGCATCCCAGTTCTGCAGACAGTTTGGGCAGTTTCTTTCTACCTGGAACAGTTCTGCTTCTTGTCCACCTGAAATAAATTACACAAATAGCTCTAAAGAGCAACTCAATTGTGTTTTGTTTTGTTTTGGTTTTTTTTTTTAATAGACCGGACTGCACTGAGTAAATAACAGATATTATTACAGAAATGTCCTGAGCTGGGAAAATATTCTTTACCTGTCTTGCAAACCTTTCTTGCCAACAACCCTCTTCAAAATGTAAAGCCAAGCACTGAGCTGTTCTATCCACAGATTCAGCTGCCCAAATCCCCCGTGGATGTAAATCATCTGCGTTCAGCTCTGCTGGAGTAATTTGAGCTTTACTGATTTACATCTGCCAAGGACCATTGGTAGAATACACCTGGGGAAAGAAACTGAACACATTTGCAGTCAATATTCAAATACATACATATAATTCTTCCTTCCCTGGTTCCCCATGAATACAAGTCTGCATTTTTGTTTAAATGAGAGAACAATAAATAGATTTTGTGTATGACAAAATAAACAACATACGAACCAACATGAGTCAACAGCTAGCTTAACTGTTTTGAGAGGTTAGGTGTTATTGGGGAGGGGTTTAATCAGAAGAGTTGTTTGTTTAAATTAATTGTAAATTAATTTTTGCTTACAGATTCATAGAATCATTGAATCATTTAGGTTGGAAAAGAACTTTCAGATCATAGAGTCCAACTGTTAACCTAACACTGCTATGTCCCTAAGCACTACATCTACATGTCTTTCAAATATCTCCAGGGATGATGACTCAACCACTTCCCTGGGAAGCCTGTTTCAAAGCTTGAAAACCCTTTCAGTGAAGAAATTTTTCCTAATATCCAATTTAAAACTCCTCTGGCGCAACTTGAGGCCATTTCCTCTCATCCTATCACCTGTTCCTTGGGAGAAGAGAGCGACACCCATCTTGCAGAGAACAATAAGGTCTCCCCTGAGCCTCCTTTTCTCCAGGCTAAACAGCCCCAGTTGCCTCAGCCACTTCTCATGAGACTTCTTCTCTAGACCCTTCTCCAGCTTTCTTGCTCTTCTTTGGACACATTCCAGCACCTCAATGTCTTTCTTGTAGTGAGGGGCTCAAAACTGAACACAGGATTTGAGGTGCAGCCTCACCAGTGCCGAGTACAGGGGAACAATCACTTCCTTGGTCCTCCTGGCCACGCTATTTCTGATACAAGCCAGGATGCTATTGGCCTTCTCAGCCACCTGGGCACACTGCTGGCTCATATTCAGCCGGCTGTTGACCGACACCCCCAGGTCCTTTTCCACTGAGCAGCTTTCCAGCCACTCTTCCCCAAGCCTGTAGCATTGCATGGGATTGTTGTGATCCAGCTGCAGGACCCAGCACTGAGCCTTGTTGTACCACATACAATTGGCCTTGGCCCATTGATCCAGCCTGTCCAGATCCCTCTGTAGAGCATTCCTAACCTCAGCCAGATCAACCCTCCCACCCAACTTAGTACTGTCTGCAAACTTAGTGAGGGTACACTTGACCCCCTCGTCCAGATCATTGATAAAGATATTAAACAGAACTGGTACAAATACTGTTCCCTGAGGGACACCACTTGTGACCAGCTGCCAAATGGATTTAACGCTGTTCACCAGAATTCTTTGGGCCCACACATCCAGCTAGTTTTTACCCAGCAAAGCGTAAGCCTGTCCAAGTCATGAGCAACCAGTTTTCTCCAGGAGAATGCTGTGGGAAATGGTGTCAAAGGCTTTACTAAAGTCCAGGTAAACAACATCCACAGCCTTTCTCTCATCCATGAAGTGGGTCACCTTGTCACAGAAGGAGATATGATTAGTCAAGCAGTACCTGCCTTTCATAAACCCATAGTGATTTGAGCTGATCACCTGGTTGTCCTTTATGTCCTGCATGATGGCACTTCAGATGATCTACTCCATAACTTTCCCTGGCACCAAGGTCAGACTGACAGGCCTGTAGTTCCCCAGATCCTTCTTCCGGCCTTTCTTGCAGATGGGCGTCACATTTGCTAAACCCCAGTCAGCTGGGATCTCCCCAGTTAGCCAGGACTGCTGATAAATGATTGAGAGTGGCTTGGCGAGCACTCCCACCAGCTTCCCCAGTTCCCTTGGGTAGATCCGATCCAGCCCCATAGACTTGTGTGTGTCTAAGTGGTGTAGCATATTTCTAACCATTTCCAATTGGATTATGGGGGCTTCCTTCTGTTCCCCATCCCTGTCTTCCAGCACAGAGGTCTTCATACCTGGAAAACAACTGGTCTTACTGTTAAAGACTGAGGCAAAGAAAAAAGGCTTTAAGTACCTCACTCTTTTCCTCACCCTTTGCTACTATGTTTCCCCCACATCCAATAAAGGATGGAGATTCTCCTTAGCCCTCCTTTTGTTGCTAATGTATTTACAGAAACAGTTTTTATTGTCTCTTACAACAGTAGCCAGATTAAGTCCTAGCTGGGCTTTGGCCCTTTCAATTTTCACCCTGCATAACAACATGACATCCTTGTAGTCCTCCTGAGTTGTATGCCCCTTCCAAAAGTCATAAACATTGGGTTTTTTTCCTGAGTTCCAGACAAAGCTCTCTGTCCTGTCAGGACAAACTTCTTACCCGCCAGCCCATCTTTCAGAACATGGGGATGGCCCACTCCTGCAACTTTAAGATTTCCTTTTTGAAGAATATCCAGCCTTCCTGGACTCATTTCCCCTTCAGGATGGCTTCCCAAGCGACTCTGTCAACCAACCTTCTAAACAGGCCAAAGTCTGCCCTCCAGAAGTCCAAAGTAGCAGTTCTGATGACACCCCTCCTTACTTCTTGAATAATTGAAAACTCCATCATTTCATGATCAGTATGCCCAAGACAGCCTCAAAACCATCACATCACACACAAGTCCTTCTCTGTTCATAAACAGGTCCAGTGGAGTACATTTCCTAGTTAGCTCACTCACCACACACTCCAGGAACCTCCAAATGCCTATTATTCCCTCCCTCCTTGCCTTCTTTTTTCCCCACAGTTGGACACAACTACCTTCACACATCAAGCATGTGTCCTTCTATTCTGTTCTAGTAGACTCAGTTCTTGAAGCTTAAACTCCTGAGGGATCATCACAAGACCCACTAACTGGGCCACAGATGGGAGGAGGGAAGAGATGAGAGAAATTTTTGTACGACTACACTTACAAAAGCCTGTCAGACTATGGCTGTGTATGTTAGCATTGCAGAGTACAGTATCATTGAATTTTTACACAGCAAGATGAATTTATACCCCCAGTTATGGTCAAGAAAACTCATTTAAATATGTCTCACTATCCTTACCCAAAACATTTCCTTGTAAAGGAAAGCATTGACCTAAGACACTCCATTTTGCCTGTTCACATTATCCTTGTGCACAGAACAAACACAAGCTTCCATTGATTGAAAGGTGACACTTTAGCTAATATAAGACCTTTTCCAGTCTCCCAGAAATTAAGTGCATGCTTTGAAACTATGCTAATTTTCTCACTCTCCTGGAAAGTACCTCCCTTGGAAATCCTGTATTATACAAAAAACATGATGCACACCAGAACAATTTCTTCTGATTTCTGATGATTTCAATATGTCTGAAAATTTAATATAATCAGAGTAGACATAGATAGCATTGTACCTTCTATCTAACAAATGTTACTTCTGTTGGAGTTTGAGCTGGAAACTTGCACAGATTTGCATGAACCACAGGTTTGTCTGAGTTTAAGCATGGTCTTAATGACACCTGGGCTTCTGTGTGGGTTTTCATGGTGCTGTATACTTATGTCTCTGCTTTTCAACCCTGGACCCAGAGCCCAGGTGACATGGGACATCTTGCACCCAGCTGGTGGCCTGTATATAGCAGATTTGTCTTAGGGAGAGCTAGTGAGAGCATGGAGGACAGAGGCAGGGAATGAATTACCAGCTAAGCAGTGCAGTCAGTTCCCAGTGCTCAAGCTGAGCTCCTGGAGCAGGACCAGTCTGAAGTTAGGATGGGCTGTGAAGGGTTGGGTCCCCCAACCCACCTGCTCATCTGGTATCCCTACGTGGAAGCCAGCCTCACACTCTTCCCCTTGAGCTCCTGATGCTCTTACTCTCTGCTGAGAGCGGCAGTAACCCATCCACAAGCCCTGCATGGGAAGCAGGACCATGACAGCACAAGTGGGAGCCCCATGTGGGGCTGGCAGAGAGCCAGGAGAGGTAGTAAGCACCTCTCCAGAGAGAAAGAGAGAAAACTGCTGCTGTTATGATAATGCTCCGGGAATTAGTTACTGTTGACTTATTTATCAGTCTAATTAGTTTCTCGTCTTTAATAAAACTGTTGTTTATTAGCCATTTAATTCATATTTATGAGTGGGAAGAGTAACTCCTTCAGTGCAGTAAAGTTTAGCATCACTTTCCAAGTTCCTGGCTTGGGTTTTGAAAGGGGTTTTTGTAATAATCCACATACATTTGAACCTGCCCTTTGTCTTTGCCTCCTGAAAGCAGAGAGGGGCCAGGACTTCTTGGTGTGTAGTTACTCTCTCACCATACATCCTCATCCTATGAGCAAAAAAAAAAAATATCTCCAGTTCTTCCCATATTCCCTGCATACTGGTCCCTGCCTTGAGTGTGAACTTATTATTTTAGCTTTAGCTCATCAAGGGGATATCAACTGATCCTTCACTTTGAATCAGTGCAGGGAGGAAGTTTACCCCATGAGCTCTTCAACAAGACCTTCAAATAGCTGTTGCCAATGTCTGGCAATCCAGCTTCATGAGAAATTTGGAAGTGTGCCAGTGTTCCAAGCCTAATTAAAATCTCTCAGGTACGTGACCAGCACATCTGCTCACATAATCAAAGACAGACTGATGGCTGGATGTGAGTTTAATGAAGGATATACTTGCAGGGACCTCGAAGTTTAGTGGTGAATTCAGACTCTTCTTCTCTGTTGTAACGTACTGGGGAGGATCCTGTGGCCAGATCACAGAGATACTGGATGACTACACATGCACTGCAGTCCTATGCCCTGACCCAGATCATCATCAAGTCCCTGCTGGGACTTCCTGACCTTCTCAGGTCTCCCAGAATACCTGCATGTGTGGTCACTCCATGCTTGCATTATTTCCCCAAAATAATTCAGGTTAAGGAAAAGCTAGACTGGCATTTTCTACAGTTAATCACCTATGCAAGATCATGTCGCTTACTGCCTGCTGTAAATGAAATGTCATATGCAGTCACCTATTCTACATCCTTGAAATCCTTCTAATTACTGTCCTTAAACAAATGACTGTGACTGAGATACCCTGCAGACAACAGGACTGTCTTTGCCTTTATCCTTTAATACATGTCAAATCTGTGCAGCACAGACTAAGACTTGACCTTAAATGAATATAAATTCTGGTTTGGCTGCCAATTACACTCATTCTTCCAATGTATGAAACTGTATGTATCAGGGGGCTTTGTGCACCCAGCCTATTCCCTCCTATCAGGTTCATTTCATAATACCTCATAGTTACAGATCTCTCAGTTTAATCCAGACATTTTCTTTCCAGTTGATTTACTAAGGTTTCATTTCTACACACCGATGACTGAATAAAGTAACATAAATCTCCCAATGATTAGAAAATGTGATCATTTGTTTCATGGACAATCAGTTTATTTAAAAACATAATTAGATTGTACCTCAGGAAACCTTTTACCAGTTGTGATAAACTATAAATAATTACTGGCTCTCCTTTGGTGAAATTAAAAGCCACATAATGCTGCTACTAGTAATGCATGACTCGTTGGAGAAAAGGGGTTCTGTTTTCCCTCTGTATTTTCAGCAGATCAATTTTTCCTACTTCTCATCCCTTAAGAGGAAGAGAGAAATAGAACAGATAGATTTTAGGGGAGATTGACAAAGATAGTATTATATAGCCAGAACTACCTGTGATTGTGGAAATCTACTTCACAGTCCTCCTGCTAATCAAATGAAAGACAAAATCTTCAGTGATGATAGCAGGTGTTAATGGCTCTGCCAGAAGCAGTCTGACCACCTTTCCTGATCCTACAAGCTGCATCCTAAAATCTTCTCTGGCTGAGAGCCACAAGGCATGTCACACACTTTGAAGAGCTGGGGCAGGAGGAACAGTTTGCAGGTAGGAGCTTCTCCTTAGAAGGACAATAGCTTTTTTGGGTGTTGATGGATGCATGCTGCTGGGTTACAGGGTGTCATGGTTTAGGCCCAGCTGGCAGCTCACTCCTCCCCCTCCATGGTGGGATGGGGAAGAGAATTGGAAGAAAAAGGTAAAAACTCATGGGTTCAGATAAGGACAGTTTAATAGAACACAAGGAGAGAAGAAAATGATAACAATACTAGTAAAACAATATATAAAGTGAGTGATGTACAATGCAATTGCTCACCACCCGGTACCTCACGCTCAGCCCCTTTCTGAACTGAGATCTCCCCCCTTTGCACCTGGCCAGTTTCTCTAGTTGTACATGAGCATGATGGCAGCATGGCGTCAAATATCCCCTTGGCTACTTCTGCTCAGCTGTCCTGGCTGTGCCCCCCCCCCCAGCTTCTTGTGAAAATTAACCCTATCCTAGCTGAACCCCAGACATGGGAGGACTCAGAGACATTAGACACAGGACTTGCTGATGGCTCACACCTCCCAGCATGCCCCAAAAGCCGGGGATCTACACAGAATCATAGAACGGTTTGCATTGGAAGGGACCTTTAAAGGTCATCTAGTCCAAACCCATGCAATGAGCAGGGACGCCTTCAACTAGACCAGGTTGCTCAGAGCCCTGTCCAGCCTGGCCTTGAATGTTTCCAGGGATAGGACATCTACAGCCTCTCCGGGCAACTTGTTGCTAAAGATGCCTGGCAGCATCTTATAGACAAACACATCTCTGCTATCAGTCATGCAATGTAGCCCTGGCATACAAGTGCACTTGAATGGCATGATGCCCAAACGCAGTTCCGGAACACAGGCTGGCAACCGTGTTGTACAGACTACTGTTTGAACTGAATATCATTGCCCCTTTTCTCACAGGTCTACAAGGTTAATAGAGATGTGTGGATGAATTTGTGTAGCCTGATCTCAGCTGGGATAAATTCAATATCAGTTAGCTGGAGCAACAGTTCCAGATGCTGGTTCTGTCACCTGCCTTGTCTGCATCCTTCCTTACATGAGAACTTGCTGCTCTGGAAGGCTCTTCTCATCCCTGTCACAAAGATGCCATCTCCTTGGCTTTCTACAGTGGTTCACTCATTTGTAAAATGGGAGTAACAATTACTTAGTTGACATGGACTTCTGGGGCATTTATGCATTCATGCCTCTAAAGCTTTCCAGGATCCTTACCAAACAGTAATGTCAGGCATCATTATTCACACAAACTGTTTTGAGACAGATCTCTAATTCTGGGTGAGTCCATGCTTTGTCTTGCTGCAGTGCCAATGACAATTACATTCACTTTCCAGTCATATAATAAATATGCAAGTTATGAATTTACCAACCAATTTATCTATGTGCAAATAAGCTTCTCTTGATGATCACCCACTTGTTGGAAGTTACTGACAGATCTAGACTAAATGTTGCAGATGAACAGCACAGGTAGTATATTTACACTGATGAAGACATTATTTGTTTGTATTTGTTTCTGGCATCTTCATTTGGCTCCTAAACACTGTGGATTCTGTTACCAGCCGAGCAATTTCCTTATCAAAAATAATCAGTCATTCACTGCAATCTGCTCTCACCCTTAACATTTATTCTCTTCTTAATTACCATACTGTCAGCTTTGTCCTTGTAAGATAAATTGCATTGTCCCACAATATACATATAAAACAGTGAAATATTAAACTCCTGATAAACGAAGTCATGTGTATAAGAAGAATAAAGTGAGGAGTAGGAGAGGAGAGGGAAGAGCACAGACTAGCAAGCTCTCAAGCCTTTCAGCCACCTTTTGGAGCTAATGGTCAGTGTTTGCCCAGAAGGGAAGGAGGAGGAGAAGGGGAGAAGAGCAAGATGAGGGACAGCAAATAAGACTTGTTCAGTTGATATGAAGTATTTAAGAACTAAGCCCAGGTCCACTTGAATCAACTACAAGGCTTCCCTGGAAAGCCATAAGTTTGGATTAAGCTCTCGGTTTCAGAGAAAATCAGCTTTTTATCAGCTTTTACAACTGGTCTGATTCAGGAACAAGAAGGTCAAGTGACTTTCCGGAGATGACACAGTGATGGAGTGCCTCATTTCAGTTTAAACCTAGAACTATTCTGGTTGTCATATCTTTCTACCTACCTAGGCACTTATAAAACATCCATCATTGTGGTATCTCAGCACTTACACAGTCACTTAAGCAGACGACCCTCTAAAAATCTATTCTCCACCACAGCCTCATACTTGCTGACTGGAGAGGGAGCTATTCTTTCTCATCTTCCTCTTTCTGTCTCCAAGGAACTAAAAGGAAACTTTTTTTTTCCATTGCTATGGAGAAGAGAATCACATTATCCAGGCTTGTTAACTAATAGTTCCCTAGATGTGCAAGACAAACATCGCAAATAAAAATGTCTTATAATTAAAAAAAAAAAATTGCTTTGCTAAATAGAAATACTAAACAGTAGCAGAGCACCTCCCTCTTTTTGCTAATAGATTTGATATTTCTTATTTCTTATTTGCTATCTGTACCTGGCTGGAGTCAGTAAAATAAATGAACACATAGTTATTCTGTCCAAATATGTTCTTTATTTGCAGCCACCGCAAATAATATTTTATATGTCTCCTACTCCCAGCTGTTATGTCTCAAACCTGTATCATCGGCTTTGGCAAGGAAAGGATATCCTGTCTAGTCTTTGGCAATATCTAGCTTTATTACCTGACATAACCTTTGCTCATGCTTATTCTGTGGGAAGGCAATGCATATCTCAAAAAACTTGTTAGAAATTAGCATGCAAAAAAGGTTATGGAAAGCACATAATAAATAAACTAAAGAAGAAGACTTCATGTGAAACTCAAATAGATCAGTGCAGAATCAGCCTGAGAAGAAAATTGTATGCTGGAGGTGGGATTCAGGAGGAATTTTTCTTCTAGAATATGACAACCCACCTACAATCATTCAGCACCTTATTATTAAAAAAGATAATAGAGATAACGTAGAAGACACATTCCATAGTCATTTGATTGCAGACAGATCAAGAACCAAAAATAAATTACTGCCCTTTAGCTCTGTTGAATGTTTTAGTAAACCACATGCTCTGAATGTGACTAAGTCAGCTGTCTTTTAATCAATTACAACTTTTTCTGTATTTTTTACATCTCTTTTCATCTGCTTGAATATCTTGACTTTGTCCTGGATATACCTAAGGGATCTAATTTATGTAAACTACCCAATTATCCTTCAACTGCTGTCTATCCCAGTTGCAATTTATAAATGAATCTCAATCCAGGAAAGGGTGTGTAATTACATGAATAATAAGAAAATTAAAATAAAGAAAACCTACAATATTTCTTTGATTATTATAAAGTCCTAGAAAGTTAACTTTGCTACAAGCAAATCCTTACAAAACTAGAAATATATCCCACTTCATTTGCACACTGATTTCAAAGGCGCCCACCACGGATTGAAGGGCACCAGTAGCCTTTTCAAGATTATGCCCGACAAGGTTCATAAATAGGGTTGTTCTGGCAACAAGTGGGGCATCACGCCATACAACTTCAAAATGGAGAGAAGTAAAAATGCAGGCATCATAACTGGAATGACAGGATATCTATATTGCTAATGTCAGAAAAAAAGGGACAGCGAATTGCAGGGAAATCTGTAGATGGTGAAAGTCTTAAAACATTAGTTTGGGCTGTCTTAGGACATGTTTAGATGATGACCCAGTCACAGCTGATGAGAAACAAAATCAGCATATTGTGCACATCCAGGAGAAGACACTATTCTGGTATCTCATGATCCAGTGCTGCTAGACCTTCCTAATCCTCTCATGCCCTCAACGTTCAATGCAAATGATCCTTGAATAATCAGTTTCTCAGAAGGCCATAGTCAGACAACTGCTGTGCAAAGCAGAGGCTGCCTTGTAAGATTGAACCTGTGGTCTGTGGGTTGTACTCTGTCTCCAGCAAACAAGAAATTTTAGTGTAAGTCATTAAGATATTGCAGTAGTCAAGTAGCAGATGATGTTTCTCCTCCCCTTCCTTTTCTCATTTGTAGTATGCAAGAGTTGATAATCAGTTCTGACGCATATGGTTTAATGTTCCCTCCAGAATGTGCATAATTAATTATGGTAATTCTGACACCCACAAAAAAATCCTAGTTAGGTCTTGGTCTCAAAAACCTCCTTTGACAAGAAGTTCCACAGCGGACTTACTGGTTCTGTGAAGTATTTCCTTTAAGTGATCTTGAGAGTCCTGCCTTTTAATTTTACTGAAAGTTCCATTTTTCCAAACTATTGTCTCTATAACATAAATGATCCCATTATACATTTTTTTTCTTTTTGACCTCTTCTTCAACTCCTATATAAGGACTTTAACAATGTCCTTAAAAGTTGTTCAGATGACTTATTTTCAGGCTATCAACTGTTCATGAAGTGTTCACCTCTACTGAGAGGTTCTCACCTTTCTAAGTTTTCAAGGTTTGTGGTGTCAAGGAAAATGTTTAGTTTGTACTTGTTCTCAGTTGTTATTAATGTTGCACCTGCCTCAAGAGTTAACATTTTGACTAATCTAGTGACCTACTATGGTGGAGTGACAGCATCAGTGAACAAGGAAAGAACTATGGATGTCATTTACCTGGACTTCTGTAAGGCTTTTCATACAGGTCACCAGAACATTCTTACTTCTAAAGTGGCAAGATATGGGTTTTATGGATGGACTGTTAGATGGATAAGCAATGGGATGGATGGGATGGATGACCATGTCCAAAGAGTTATACTCAATGGCTCAATGTCCCAGTGGAAACCAGTAATGAACAGTGTCCCTCAAGGGTCCATACTGGCACCAGCACAGTTTAATATCTTCATCAACAACACAGAGAATGAGATTGAGTGCACCTTCAGGAATTCTGCAGATGACAAGTTGGGGAGCGCAGCTGATATACTAGAGGGAAGGGATGCCATCTAGAGGGAGCTTGACAATCTTGAGGAGTGGGTCCATGTAGACATCATAGAATCACAGAATCACAAAATAGTTTGGGTTGGAATAGATAGCTATATTGTAGAAATCTCTACATGAGGTAGGCACACAGAGCTTCCTGTAGTCTTTGAAAGAGCAATCCTTCATGGAGAAATGTAAGCATGAGTTACTCCAGAGAGCCCTGCATATCTCCATTAGCTTTAAAGTGCACATCAGGTAGCTAGTTCAGATGGAGAAAATCATAGAATCACAGAATGGTTGGGGTTGGAAAGGGCCTTAAAGACCACCTAGTTCCAGCACCCCTGCTATGCGCACAGACATCTTCCACTAGATCAGGTTGCTCAAAGTCTCATCCCACCTGGCCTTGAACAATTCCAGGGAGAGAATGTACACAACATTTCCAGGCAACATGTTCCAGTGCCTCACCACCTTCACAGGGAAGAACTTCCTTACATCTAAATCTACCCTATTTCACTTTAAAGCCATTACCCCTTGTCCTATCATTACATGCCCTTGTAAAAAAATCTCTCTCCAGCTTTCTTGTAGGACCCCTTTTAAGTACCGGAAAGCTGCTATAAGGCCTCCCCAGAGCCTTCTCTTCTCCAGGCTGAACAACCCCAACTCTCTCAGCCTGTTTTCAGAGGAGAGGTGCTCCAGCCCCCTGATTATCTTTGTGGCCCTCCTCTGGACTCGCTCCAACAAGGCCATGTCTTTCTTATGTTGAAAGGCCCAGAGCTGAACATGGTACTCCAGGTGGGACCTCATGTGCAGAGGAGAGAAGGAGAAGCACCTCCCTTGACCTGCTGGTCATGCTTTTCTTGATGCATCCCAGGACACAGTTAGCCTTCTGGGCCGTGAGAGCACATTGTCAGGTCATGTTGAGCTTCTCATCAACCAACACCCCAAAGTCCTTCTCTGCAGGGCTGCTCTCAATTCACCCATCCCCTAGACTGTATTGCTGCTTGGGGTTGCCCCAATCCAGGTTCAGGACCTTGCACTTGGTCTTGTTTAACTTCATGAGTTTCACACGGGCCCACCTGTCAAGCCTGTCTAGGTCCCTCTGGATGGTGTCTTTTGCCTCCAGTGTGCCAACTGCTCCACAGAGCTTGTTGCCATTGGCAAACTTGCCGAGGGTGCACTCAATCCCACTGTCCATGTCACTGTCAAAGGCATTAAACAATGCTGGTCCCAATTCCGATCCCTGAGGAATGTTACTTGTCATTGGTCTTCAGTTGGACACCGAGCCATTAACTGCAACTCTTTGTGTGCAACCATCCAGCCAGTTCCTTCTCCACTGAGTGGTCCATCCATCAAATCCATGCCTCTCCAATTTAGAAAAAAAGGATGTCATGCAGGACAGCATCAAATGCTTTGCAGAAGTCCAGGTAGATGATATCAGTAGCTCTTCTCTTATCCACCAGCGCTGTAACCCCATCGTAGGCAGCCGCCAAATTGTCAGGAATGATTTGCCCTCAGTGAAGCCTTGTCGGTTGTTACCAATCATGTCCTTATTTTCCTTGTGACCTAGTAGTTTACAGAAGAATCCTGTTGTGGAAACTCTCAAATAAACAAACAACAATCAAAATAAAATTTATTTTTTGACACAATTAACCAACACTCCACAAACATATAAACAGCAGGTTTAAATGTCCGTGAGAGGAGAACAAAACTATAACCACACAAACGCCTAGGGTTTAACAACTACCCACAATGCTCAATCACTCACCTGAAAAAAAGGACTCTCAAACTCAATAAACTTATTAGGGCAGTGTTCCAACCCATAGGGACCACAAGGAGTTTCCCTGGGCAGCACCCCAGCCCAAGGGCAGAGTCCTTATTGGCAGCACACTTCTTCAGGAGGGACTAGCTCAAAATGGCTCCCACCGGGGGACTCCATTTATACCCAAGCTGAATCTGATCTGTGGTCAGTATCAGCCCCAATTGACTGAGGACCCCAACTGCAGCAAAGCCCTGAGAACAAGTGCACAGAAAAGGTTCAACAGCCAGGAAGCCACATTTTCATCGGGCGGGTGCACCTGCCACAGATCTGCTCCATGATCTTGCTGGGCACAGAGGTGAGACTGACTGGCCTGTAGTTCCCTGGGTCTTCCTTTTTCCCTTTTAAAAAATGGGGGTTATGTTTCCTCTTTTCCAATTCTGTGGGAACTTCACCAGACTGCCATGACTTCTCAAATATGATGGATAGTGGCTCAGCTACTTCATCCACCAGTTCTCTCAGGACCCATAGATACCTCCCATCAGGTTCCATGGAATTGTGCATCTTCTGGTTCCTTTAGATGGTCTCAAACCTGATCTTCTCCCACAGTGTGCAGTTCTTCATTCTCCCAGTCCCCTGCCTTTGACTTCTGCGACTTGAGTGGTGTGGCTGGAGCAATTCCTGGTAAAGACTGAGGCAAAAAAGTTGTTAAGTGCCTCAGCCTTCTCCATGTCCTGGGTAACCAGGTCTCCTGTTTCCTTCCAGAGAGGGCCCACATTCTCCCTAGTCTTTCTTTTATCACCAATGTACCTATAGAAGATTTTCTTGTTAGTCTTGAAGTCCTTGGCCAAATTTGATTCTATCAGGCCTTTAGTTTTCCTAACCTGATCCCTGGCTGCTTGGACAATTTCTCTGTATTCCTCCCAGGCTACCTGTCCTTGCTTCCACCCACTGTAGGATTCCTTTTTGTGTTTGAATTTGTCCAGGAGCTTCTTGATCATCCATGCAAGCCTCCTGGTGTTTTTGCCTGACTTCTTCTTTGTTGGGATGCATTGATCCTGAGCTTGGAAGAGGTGATCCTTGAATATCAACCAGCAGGTTAGTTCAGGGCCAGACTTCCCTGTGTAATGTGTCCTGCAGGCAGCCTGGCAGCTGGCTGTAGGAAAGAGGCAGGGAAGTGGTCAGGAGAAGCACCATGCTGTTCACAGAGGAACCACAGTGTTGGGGCTGGGAACACCTAGCCATGGAGCTCCTTCAGTTAAGCTTTGTGAAGAGTCAGCAGAGGCAGCAGTAACAGGGAGGTAATTATGATTCCAGCAGCAGCAGACAGCAATTTTTGGATTTACAAAGACTGTCCTGGCTCTTCCTCTTATCCTGTATGTTGTAGTTTTATCTTTTTCCACGTTTCTTTATATTCTGTGAATACATATATATTAGTGGAGGTACTCATGAATATGGTCATGAATCATATATATAAATAATCAATGTTACACCATACTGTAGAGACACATAATTGGAAAATATGACACCCGACACAGCATTTATGTGTTCTGCTGCTTGTTTTCCTGTCCACACACGTTTATTTTATCTCTTTCAGGTTCAAAGTATGCTACTTGAATAGCCCAGAAAAGAAGAGACGTGTCATTGAATATGTGCTTTGTTCAGCTTTGTGATTCTCTGATTTCTCTCTGCCACAGTTCATGCTAGTTAAGCCAAACAAAGACCTACTGTACCTTGACAGCAGGACCATCTGGAGTTCATTCTTGTAATTATTTTCAAACACACAAAGTCTTCCTCTGGCAAATAGGTATTTTAAGGCATCACAAGGCATGTTCATGAGTTTACTGTGAAAAAAATGTTGAGTTTTGTATCATTCTGAAAATTATATTTTCATCATTATAAGTAATCAATCCTGATATAGAAAAAGTGAATGTGTGCATGTGTGTGTGTGGTATGGATATATAATTACATGGCTACCCACCTGCAAGCTGGGAATTACACATGACAGTCAGGGAAGATTGATTTTCCATCCTAATAGCTTAGAGAGTGTCTTTTTAATTGCAACTGTTTTGCCAATTCTTTGCAGGAATTGCATCTGACAAAGGGAATTAAAGACATTCAGACTGTGAAAGGAATTGCAGTGCAAATGCATTAGAATCAAGACTTATTTGCATCTAGATACATATTCTGATTGCATATTTTATAGGTGAGCAGAGAACACAGTGCTGTGGTTTTTATAGGGATGAACAGTGAACTCATACTGCCCAGGCAGAATTTGGAAATTGATGTACCAGATGTAATTTGCTCTTCTGGCTGACACTCAGGAAATGCAGTCTTGCTGGGTCTGATTTCCAAAAGTAACTAAGCAACTTAAAAGTCCATGATCAAAAGGCCATTATAAAATAGATTTGCAAAGGAACTGAGATAGCTAGTGGGATTTACAAAGCCTGGAGGTGAGATAGGAACCCAGTTCACTGTTGCTTTTAAATACCTTGCCAAATTGTTCATTTAGTTGAACTCCAATAGGTGACTTTCTGCATATTTAGATGCTTGAATATCTTTGAAAATCTGGCCCTACGCAGACATCATCAAGGCTTCAGTACATTGGAATGAGGAAAGAGTTACTTTCTCCTTAGGAGCTTTTGATAATTACCTGTCCTGTCATCCTTATTTACTAGTTAATGAAGAATGACCCCTACGGACTGGGCAGGTGAGATTAATTTTACTTGGTGTTAGATAATTCCACTGTAGGTTTCATCAGCAGGGTTAGTCATCACCCTGATGTAAAGTAAAAAGCACTAGCAGGACATTATTTATTTGACCTATATTGGATATCTACTTAAATATGAGGTGAATAACGCTTAGAGGTGCTTCTTTCTCTCAAATTCTCTGTCAACAAAATCAAAATAATCAGATCAGATGTAGATGTCTAGATTAAAGATATGTCAGGAGAAGCACAACCAGAAGATCCAGAGAAACTATTATTACCCTCTACTTGGAAATGGAGTACTGAGTCCAGTTCAAGACGGATGGGGGGAAAGTGGAGAGGGTCCATAGAGGTGCTACCAAAATGGTCAAGTACTTAGAGTGGATGAATACCAAGTGGAAGTTGTGGGAGATGACCTTATTTAGCCAGGGAAGAGAAGGCCAAGGGGAGATAACATGGCACCTGACAACTACTCAAATGCAGTTGTAAAGATGACAGTACTAAACTCTTCTCTCTAGTGACTGATGAGGTAACAAGGGACAAGAGTCACAAACTGCAGCATGGGATGTTCATGCTCTAACAAAACACTGTTCAGTGGAGAGGTTGTTTATCAGAAGAACAAGATGTCCAGAGAGGTGGTAAAAATCTCCATTCTTGGAGGTGTTCAAGACTTGGTGAGACAGAGCCCTGGGCAACCTGGTCTGTTGGTGACTTAGTCCCACTTTGGTAGAAGGTTGGCTTAGAGACCTCCAGGTCTTGCCACCAACATTTCTATAATAAATGTCCTTCTTAGCAGACTAAGGGAACAAAATCTTACCCTATATTAGTCTAAGAAACTGTCTGAATTTGGTGGAGTTTGTGGCTTCTCTCAAATGCTTATACTAATTTTGTCCCTGGGTCTTTATTCACTCTTGGCAGTTCACACTTGATCATTTACATTTTCAGATCCCCTTGCATCCAGAGGAATATTCTTCTTTCAACCCACCAATGATTTGAGACAGATGTGGAGAAATTAAATATAGATTCCCACAAGAAATCGATACTTGTTTTTGTCCCTTGCAATGACAAGAAATGCAGGGGTGGCCCTTATTTTAGGGACAGTTTGGCCCATCCCCACCATAACTTTATAAACCTCACTGGCATCTTTCTTTATCCTTCTGTTTTAAGTGTGATATGCAGTGGTAGCATAGTGCAATGGGAATGCTTTCTGTGCTCAGCTGGATCTGCCATATGGAAATGTGTTAAAACATGTAACAACTTTCCATATTTTTTTTTAACTAACACTGAGAGGTGGGAAGTATTTCTTATCTATTCACACATTTGTATGGTAGACCTCTGTAGGGATTTTGTCAGCTGTCCCCAAGCTTGCAGAGATGGGCTTGTGTCATCTTGGACTGAGCATGATAAGCAATGTATAGGATAAAGCTTGAAAGGTCATTTACAGGATAATGAAAATTCTTCTGCTTTCTGAAGTATAAGAAGTAAATATTTTAATCTTGTTAGTAATGACTTAATAATGAATAACCTGCACCATTCTTGTTTTGTATTCTATTGTTTTCTTAAGCCTCCCTTGTGTTATACACATGCATGCACACATAAAAGTCTACTATAAAATTTTATGTTGGGATTCCTACTAGTCAAAATGTAATAGAATTGCCACCAGAGAAATGTGAAAACCAGATTCCTTTTTCAACTGATCAAAATCCAGAAATAAAATGTCTTCAAACACTAGGGATGCATTTGCAAGGATTGAGCTTGCAAGTTTTGTTACAAACAATTAGATAAATATAAAACTGAAACCTTTCTCTTCACTATTATGAGTAGCTATGCAAAGTCTGACTTCTTTTAAAGCAGTAATTGAAATTAGGTGGATGGAAGCTGGATAGAAATGTCACACTGAAAAGAAGATTAACAGCTAAAATGGAAGCTTCCTCAGATCCTAAATATTTAATTTCTACTCATGAGGATAGCTTTAGTGCTCATAATTTAAAGTTATTCCATCTCTGAGGTCATGGTAATTTTGGAAGTGTGGGTGCTCATGAGCATTGTGCTCATGTTTTAAAGTAAAGTGTCTTTGTGAAAGAGAAGGATCAAGCTAAAACAAGTCCTATAGCAAAGGCTGGGTAGAAAACAGTGGGTGGAGTGAAATCATATGAGAGGAGAAAGACTAAGCACAAAAGATAATACCACTGGTTTCTTCCTCTCTTTGATTCTGTTTTCCACAATTTTACTAATTTGCTTGAACTAAACAAGGAGGATGCTCAGAAACTGACTCACTGGGAATCTCTAGAGTCTATAGCCCCATTCCAGTGAAAACTGCTTTCTGCAGCAGTCTGGCAGTCACATGCTGGAGCAGAAGGTGAGCAGACAACTCCCACCAGTCCCCATACCCTTACTTGAGCCATGCTTTGGGGAAAAATGAGTGAATGCTTACTGTTTTATATACTTTGTGGATATATGAAAGACTACAGTATCTCAGAGAGGGGCAAAAAATAAGGACCCTTGAATATGGCTCACAAACCACAGCAGAATGACATAGTTTGAGGGATGAATTCATAACCCAAATATCTTGAGACTCCAACTACAAGTGGAAACAGAAACAAGTTTCCAAAGGCCATTTGTAGCTTGTTTCAACTAAAATACAGAGAGTGCAGTAAATCTTTCTAAATCTGCCATTATGTCCCTCTGGTGAAAAGATGTACTGAGCCTCAGTGCAGTTAATTTGTCATCCAAAGTCCTTGTCTACTTTAATTCTTATGGGTCGAATTCTGATCAGCAGAGCCGCAATTTTGGAACACCATGTTTACAACAGAAAGTGCTGTTTACCATGATCAAGATTGCAATGCCATCTGCCATTTCTGTTTATGTAGAAAACCAGAGCCATGCAACTTTATTATGGGAAATATTTTCTGGTTTTGTTTTGTTGCTGTGTTATGATAGCACAGTAGCATGAATGAGACAGATATCCCAGTATGACTGGAAAACATCTTCTAAGAGACAAGACCCCCAACCCGGTATCTGGTAGATATCCAGGTATACATGGCACAATAAAATATTGAGTGCAGTTTTTCAGTATGATACCAGACGCAGTCTTGCTTCTCTAGTGTTGAAGCAAACTAGCCCTGATGAGAGCAGAGGTCTATTCTCTGGAGAAGAAGGCCACAGTCCCCAGCCGTGCTGCCTCCCAACATCAACGTGGTCCTGCAGAGCCAGCATAAATGACTCACTCTCATCATGCAGCTAGGGAGCAATTCAGGCATAAATCATGGCTTCACTGATATCACTGGCAGGTTGAAGGGGGGATTTTTAATTGATACTGGTACATCCTGAATTTCACACTATCTAATTTTCAAATACTTCAGGTTACAAAGGTAGAGCTCAGCCCCACGTTAAACAGAGACAAGTCACACAGACAAAATGGAAATCAGCAATGTTGTGTTCATTTGCACCAGTTCTCAATTTTGCTTTTGGGTTTTTACAGTTCCAAAAAACATAGTGACTAGGGAGTTTGTGAATTATATATTCTATGAAGCAGATACTAATATGTTGCATGAATTAATCTATAAAGCAATTATACCTTTACTTCTGTTAAACACCACATGCAAGTTTGTGTATATGAGAGAATGTATGAGCGTGTACCTCCACCAGCTAGATACTTATATTTAGCTGCTTGGCAGCTGGAAAAATCAATTTGTATGCAATGGCCACCTCATATCTCCTAAATTCATGAACGTTCTGGGACTGAGGATTCATATTGATTTTTTTTATACTATTTTAGGTTTTATTCCTAGGAATTGATTTCAGCAGTCATTTAGTACTATATATCATTAAAGTTGAGTAAAATCTACACAAGCAGTTCTTCTTTAACACAAATTAGTTCTAATATTTCTCCTTGATTAAGTATGACAGAAATGCAGTTTTACTGTTTGCCATCATGCAAGGGAGAAATCTATTAGAGGTTTTATGAATTACAAGAAATGAGAAAATGCCATTAATTCCTGGACTCCTGGATGATTAATACATGAAGTTTTGCACAGAATCAAATGAAATTATGAAAAGTTGCATTTCATATAACTCTGGACATGATTTTATGGTTGAAAAATATCCACTGCAACATACTGTGGTACCCTGCAGTACATATGGACAGTATGGGGTCAGCAATGAACATATCTGCCCTGTATCAAGGACATCTGCTGAATTCGTACTTCCAAACTACATATATTTACAAGGGACTTGAAAACTGAAGAAATGGCAGGTACTCTGAACAAGAAAAGGAACTTAGGCAAATGTGACCAGCATCCTTTCTGCTAAGAACTGCAACACATTGGCGGTATTTACCCTAGTTCATCAAGATGGTCCCTCTGAATTTCCAAATGAATTCAGAATTCAGTGTTAGAATAGGAAGCCTAATGATCACAGTCTTGATCTAAAACCAGAATTAAGATATTTTTTGTAATGCTTCTAAGGATACCAAAGGAGATATATTAGTGGATGCTTGTGAGTTTTTGAAAATTAGATGATTTTAGCGTGTTTCAAGCTATACTAACCAAAAGTAAGCAAAACTGGTTTAGGCCTGTAGGATAAGAAGAACACGTAGTGAAAGCCCAACTACATTGCTTTATACAAAATAAAAAAAGTTGAAGTCCAATTAGTTGGTGTATTATTCTGTTGGCACAAAGGATGGAATTAATCTGGTCATGAATAAATATCTATATTGTAGAAATCTCTACATGAGGTAGGCACACAGAGCTTCCTGTAGTCTTTGAAAGAGCAATCCTTCATGGAGAAATGTAAGCATGAGTTACTCCAGAGAGCCCTGCATATCTCCATTAGCTTTAAAGTGCACATCAGGTAGCTAGTTCAGATGGAGAAAATCATAGAATCACAGAATGGTTGGGGTTGGAAAGGGCCTTAAAGACCACCTAGTTCCAGCACCCCTGCTATGCGCACAGACATCTTCCACTAGATCAGGTTGCTCAAAGTCTCATCCCACCTGGCCTTGAACAATTCCAGGGAGAGAATGTACACAACATTTCCAGGCAACATGTTCCAGTGCCTCACCACCTTCACAGGGAAGAACTTCCTTACATCTAAATCTACCCTCTTTCACTTTAAAGCCATTACCCCTTGTCCTATCATTACATGCCCTTGTAAAAAAATCTCTCTCCAGCTTTCTTGTAGGACCCCTTTTAAGTACCGGAAAGCTGCTATAAGGCCTCCCCAGAGCCTTCTCTTCTCCAGGCTGAACAACCCCAACTCTCTCAGCCTGTTTTCAGAGGAGAGGTGCTCCAGCCCCCTGATTATCTTTGTGGCCCTCCTCTGGACTCGCTCCAACAAGGCCATGTCTTTCTTATGTTGAAAGGCCCAGAGCTGAACATGGTACTCCAGGTGGGATCTCATATGTGTGGAGACATGCTTTTCTTGATGCATCCCAGGACACGGTTGTCCTTCTGGCCTGTGAGATCACATTGCTGGGTCATGTTGAGCTTCTCATTGACCAACACCCTCAAGCAAAATGGCCAAAGCAGTCAAATCCCTGGCTGTGGCACCAGCCCTGTAACCATTTGTTGATTCACCATATTTGACCAACCCTTTCAAACCCCTTCCCCTTGACCGAGATTATTGATGAAAAATCAATGTGCACTCCAGAGTCCCTTACGAATGCTCCCAGGGTAATCCCTCTTGGTACTCCTCAGGCTCCTCCTGTCTGTATCCCTGGTGCCCATGTGAAACAATAGCAGTGGATAATAGTCAGTTGACAGTACAAGGCTCGATAGTCTCTTGATGATATCCCTGATAAGAGCCCACACTAAGGAGCACACCTCTCTAGATAAGGCGTCAGGCTGTCAGATGGTGCCTCTGTGTCTCTCAGAACAGTCACCTATCAGTATCACCCATCGCCTTTTCTGAGTTGTGCTGGTTGTTATACAGGGAGCAGACTGGGCTGCCGTACCCAGCTCCAGCATCTCTCCTGATGTGGCAGATCTTTCCTCCTCAGTCTGCAGAGCAGTGAAATAGTTCTGCAAGGGCACCTCAGGCTTCATGGGAAGTCTCTTCCTCCTCCATGTGCTTGCTGTTGCAAGGTTCCATTCTTCTGTGTTATTGACCTCCTTCCCTCCTTTGTGTGTTTTTGGCTCTTTGGCTGTGGACTGTGGGTCCACTGCAGACTGCACTTGGATCCAGCTCTCCAGCTCCTTCTCAGCCCCCCTGATGCTATGCAGCCTTCTCACCACCTCCCGCAGCCCGGCTACCTGCCACAGGAAGTCTTCTCCATGGGCACTCATTCTGCAGGCAGATCTGCTGCCTGTCCCTGCCCCGGGAGAAAAGCCTAGGCACGTTATGCAGCCCGAGGCCTGCACTGTGGCCTCTCCCTTCAGCAGCTCCATCTGGGGGGAGGCACTGGCCACCACTGGGGTAGATGGTGCAGACCCCCTAGCCAGAGCTGCAGCCTTTGCTCTCAGATGAGTACCCGCCATCCTGCCTTGAGGGGCAGATGGGATGAGTGTCCCTGGCCTGTGAAGATGGTCACAGAACAGTGCCCCATTGCTGCATTATGTGGACGTCAAGCCCTTCCACTTGGTCAGTTTTATGTCCCTCCTTTGAAGAGGTGCCCTCCCTGCACGCCCTCCCATGCGAACTGCCACGCCTACTGCCACACCATGCCCTGTTTTCCCACTCTGTTTGCAACATTGCTGGTGGCTGGCGCTCCCTGGGGATGCCTGTTGTGGGAGTGGGGGGGGACCCCTGTTACTCCTGGCCCTGCCTGTGCCTCATCAGCCACCGTGTCCTGTGAGAGCTGCCAGCTCCTGGCGGGTCCCCATGCTCTCCTGGGAACATGCCTGCACCAGAGCTGATTGACTCGGTGAGTGTCTGGTGAGATAGACCCTTCCTGGAAGATCTTCAAGTGCCTTATTTTTTTATCACTGAATTTCTCTACACCCCTGAAAGTCTGTTACTGCCACACTTAGAAACTCTTCAGTTCTGTTAGTGCTAGACATTGAGTACTCCTAATCCTGGACTGAATTCATGCTAGGTACACCGTTCAATAGAGAAACACTGAAATTTAGATAACTACATATGCATCGTTATAGGCAACAGGCAGTACAGTCAACAGTAGAGCCCAGAGAATGATTTACTCATCCTCTAGACAGAAGAGGTATAACGGTTGCCTACACATATGTGTTGAGTATCTTCTTAAACACTGTAGTAAGGGGAGTACCCATCTGACTTCCAGCCGCCACTCCTGAAATGTGAGGCCTCCCTGATGTCCTGTATCTTATCCACCATCCCTGTGAAGACATCTTGGATACCCTAGAGCATCAGAAGCTGCATTAGCCACTACAGTTTAAGTAAATGAATCCCACACTCAGATGTCTAGAGTGAACTGAACTAAATTCTGTACAGGATGATAACTAATCTGTGAGAATTATGTCAGTCATTCAACTTTCTTTTGGTCTTTTGAAGTCTTAAGTTTAAACACTGTCACCAAAGTGAGACATCATCCACTGCTTAGGCTTCATTTATCCATTCTACCTTTTCTGGCTTCATGCTGCCTTTGTGCACACAAAATTCTTTCCAGGCTGGAGTAAACTAGGAACAACATTTCATTACTTCAATAAGGGAGGACCAAACTGTTGGTAACTGGCTGACCACCTCTGAGTAAGCACAACAGGAAGCTGCTGTCCTCCCAGTTAGGACTGGTACCTGTGTTTAGCAGAGATGTCATTAGCTATTTGAACAGCATTCTAAGAGATGCAGTGATCCACTGCCATTTCTGACACCCTTATGTACAGGCTGAAGTGACCTTTCTTCTTAAAAATGTGCCTAGCTCAACAAGACATGAAGGGCTTGATGCAGGAATTATTAGGTGGCATTCAGTGTGTCGTGCAGGAGGTCAGACTAGATAATCATAATGGCACCATCTGACCTTAACAGTCTCTGAAATCTATGAGCAGCTCATGGGTAAGAATCAGGTTAAAATATACAGATGGCTGTGAGAAAAAGTTACTCTCTGACCTTCAGCTCTGTGTGAGCCATGCATCAGAGTTGTGGCAAAATTCATCATAGTACAAGACTAAAAGATTTGGGTGGGACAAGACACCGTGTCTTGATTAAACTGGTAGAAAAGCTATAAATTGCTTGCTTTAAATTGCTTGCTTTCCTCTAGAACAGAAACTGGTTGTTTTTTGGTGTTTTTTTTTTTTTTTGTGTGTGTTTTTTTTTTTGTGTTTTTTTTTTTTTTTTTTTTTTGTCCCAGATCTGCTAGTAAATGTACTGTAATAGATGCAGAAACTATGTCTCTCTTTCTTAGTTTCTCTTTCATTATAGGTAAGAAGCTGGGAGCACTGGAATACCATCTGCCCAGAGGCAACACTTTAGTCAGCTACTGAGTGGAATGTCACCTCATATCAGCTCACATATCAACCTCAGCTGAAAGAATACTCCCTCACTGAGAAGCCGGTCATACATTTTCCCAAGTATTCAAGTTTTATCTTTCCTGAGAAAGTTATTAGTGCTGTGAAATGCATTGTGTTCATAAAAATCAGCCTAGGAAATGGCGCTTACATGCCAAACAGTTTTCCACATACCCCAATCCTCCTCTTCATGATTATTCCTGTTAATCTTGTTACAGGCCCTAAGAGCTTATCAATGAATCAGGAGCTCACAGTGCCAGGTGCTGTACAAACACATGATGTAAAGATATCTCCAGGGCACTCGGAATCAGCAACAAGAGTCAATGGAGGATGCCAGTGTGAAGTTATTGTTGGCTTAATGGGAAAGAAGACATTATGAATGCATAAAAGAAGGATGGTGAAGGCAGACTACTTTATTACACCATGACTGTCCCCAAACACAAAGGACAGCAGGGATAAATGTATGAAAACACATACTTGAAAGGTATTCAGGTGAGGAAAGGACGCTTGCAGCAGGGGAGGGTCTGGTGGTAACTGAGATGGGATGCAGAACTGACCTTTCAACAAAAGGGTGAAAGTAGTCCATTAAAGAGGTCATAAAATAAGGTAAGTAAGCTGTGTTTGCTTTAATACTGGAAAGGGGTCTGTTAAGGATTTTTGAAAAGATAATGCCATGGTCAATGATAGGAAAATTATCTCTTTTTTAACTCCATGGTGGCTGGGCACTGGCAGGCTAAGACAGTATTTATCAGTGTACAGAAAAAGGAAGGATGATGATTGAAAAAAAATATAGAAATTTTTCAAAGGAGTTTTCAGTTACCCAGAAACCTTTACACAACTAACAAAATGTTGCTGCATCCAAACATTGATTATTTTCCATTGATCTGTTCCTAAATCCTGGCACTTCTGTTTCTTCTATTTATAGTTATGCTGGAAGCACAAAACAGATACACACAAAAATATCTCAAGCAGCCTTGTTTCACAGATGCTGTCTGAAATCTCACCCATTACTCTACCCTGTAAGTTTTACAAGAGGGAGGAATTCTGCCTGAAATAACCTTGTTCTGGGTCCCTCTCCTGCTGTGAAGTATCCTGTCCCTTCCCAGAGACATGAATCACAGAAAACAGTGTATTTGTGAGCAAAAATGTGCTAAGGGCTGGGGTAATTCTTTGACATGAATGAGAGTGTCTCCAAAGACAGGGTTTGCCTCTGTCTCACAAAGCTGTCCCAAAGCCACTCAAGATCTGTTTCATTGCTCTAACTTTGCGATTTCATACGCTTCTCTTGGGATTAATTTTTTTTGCATTCAGCATAGCTTCTTCCTGTCTCCTCCATTGCTCCCTGGTTTATTCCTCACTTTATTTTAGATTAATTTTACCAATGGATTTTGACTTTCTGAAGTTTATTTTGTCATAGCATAATGTCTTCTTTCTTCTGGGCTGCCTTCCAAACACTGCTTGTTGAAATTGGCTCCTAAATTTTAATTAAAGGAATCTTTTGTTTGGCCCATAAATTAAAATGTTCTGAGTTCTTTTTTTCTGTCCACTTCAAGGCATCAAGCCAAACATGAAATACTGAAAACTGCCCAGACATATCTTTCTCTCTTTCCTCTGTGTTAGAGTTTCTATCCCAAGAGACAGAGCTACTGCCAGCAATGTCCCTGCCACAGTCCTGTGACCTCCCATTGGAAATACTCTCTCCAGAATGACTGACCTCATGGCAGGGCAGTCACATCAATGAGAGTACATCAGCACATTAACTGAGTGACAATCCAGGCTTTGCTGTCCTGCTCTTGAACTCTTGGGCGGAAAGGCAGGAGTGGGTGTGCACTGTCATACACATTTCTTGGTTGAGTTGAAGTTGTGTTAAACATTTGCTCCTGCTCACAGGATATTAGACATTAGAATAAATCAGATTCCTGATTTTTAAAAATTTTGCAAGCACCTTGTTCTGTAAGAGAAAGGGACAATTAGCAACAAAAACACCTCCTCTCTTCTTCCTATCTGTTGGGCATCTGTGTGAAAGAGAATCTGCAAGGAGGATATAAACAGCTAAAAGATCAAAGCTCATCCACAGACAGGATAGTTGGGGCTTAATGAGCTGCCCATCTGAGCACAGGGAGCTCACCACCCCCATATACCACCCCAGCACCTTTGCTGGCTGCACCGGCACCACCTCAGGGGAGATTTTGTTCCTGCAGCCCCACATCACTTCCTTGATGGTATTATGTTTCCTATTTCATCTTCCCTTTTTCTTCCTGAGGGTTTTATACTTTCCCATGGTGGGTTTTTTTTCATGAACCCTTGAGCTGCTAGGGTTGCCATCTCAACCGCCCTACCTCTGCCTGTGGCTCACCTTGTGTCCTTTCCTAGCTCTGCTCTGCAGATGACTCCTCCTGATGATTGTGCAATGCCTGCAGCAGCCTGAGCTGCAGCTACACAGCCATGAGGGCTGTGTCAGAGCTGGGCTTTGGGGTCTTGAGCACAGGTGGGCCCGGGGGTGAGGTGAGGAGGTGACAGCCAGGGATGCAGACAGAGGTTTACATCCACAGTTTTACAAACTGTATTCACAGTAATAAAGGCAAAGACAAGGAAATGAACACAGTAGTGTGTGGCTGAGTCAAAGCCTGGATCTTCCATATGAAAGAGTGATACTTAGTATTTATTTTAGCAAATAAGTTTACATCCTGACATAAGGAGGACAATGGGATCTGCTAATGGAATAAGTTTCAAGCATCCTCAACCGGAGTTTTCATCACACCCAAGCCATTATCCCATCTCCTTGCTCTCTTTCTTCTCTGTTTCTGAAGTTCTGTTATTTAACACAGAGTAACATATTCCCTGCTAGCACTGTAAACTTCAGTGACCCTTCAATGGAAAGCACTTTGGCCCAGTTTATAGAGTATGAACATGGTTCAGCAGTCAGTGCCAACTGAGCAAATTTTAATGCTCTGTGGGATGAGACGCAACATAGACCAGGGAAGGACTTGAGAAGGAGGAGAAGAGCGGTTACATTAAACAGTTGATAAGTGTTACAGTGATCGGCTGTGTGTGATCCCTCCAAATTTATCTGTGTGCTTTGGTGAAAAAGCATACCTGGCTTTCAGAGGTATGGCTGAGATAAGTTTGTCCCTGGAACTTCACCTCCAAGCTATGAAGGCTGGGGTGCCACCTGAGACACTTCCAGAATTGCATCTTCTACCAGCCCCACAAAACTAGGCCCAGATTGGGTAGGGTTTAAAATCTTTGAAAAACCTGAGTGCATTTGGTCCTACTAGAATTTTTGGAGTGACAAGGATGAAGGTACGTTTTGAGATCAAGACAGTGTGGTACAATGTGATTTTAATTTTCAAGGAGCTTCAGAAAACGCAACATAATACATTCCATACATAATTTGTATCTACTGAATGAGGCCAGGTCCCTGCAGCAAAAGAAGTATGTGATCAGAGGAAGTATCACGATGACTGTACAGAACGAGAGTGAAATAAAGCTGCACATTTCAGGTTTGGGAATTTCCATGATTTGCAACCTCTTTATTTTTCCATACCTTCATAATATTCCTGCTGGGTCTGTGCAGCTCTGGGGAGCCTGCTGTCTGCACTACCATTCATGCTAGCTCCTACCTGGCACAAGTGCTTGTGCAGCAGGGGCAGAGTCTTCAGGATTAGTGATCCCTCAGGCTCAGGCAGCAGAGTCCTCGTCCTGACTGC
This sequence comes from Tyto alba, assembly GCF_018691265.1. Lineage (NCBI taxonomy): Eukaryota > Metazoa > Chordata > Aves > Strigiformes > Tytonidae > Tyto > Tyto alba. The sequence goes on along the minus strand of NW_024881282.1, from coordinate 18,356,863 downwards.
TCCAGTGTAAAAATGGAAAGACCTGCAGATGCCCTTCTTTTACTGTACAACTTGTCTCCACATGCAGCGTTAGCTGCTGAAGACCTGAGGAGGGAGGAGGTCTGCTTCCCCTCTTGGAGAAGCAAATGTGCCACGATGTGCCAATGGGAGCACTATGGCTGTTCTGAAGCTGTCCACCAAGTTTCAGCAAAGCCCATGAGCAGGGATGAGTCACACCTAACCACAACATTAGACCCTGCAATTAATTCACTCCTAACCAATCTTAGTTTGACATTATAACTCAGCATGCTGGAAATGCTACCTCGCAAGAAAGTTTTGAGCCTATCAGTCATTGGTCTGTCTGAAGGTCAGCAGATGTTAATTAAATTTTGCCCAGCACTTCCCTTCTCTGTGCAATACTATCCTAGGCCAGGGTAAAGGAGTACTATTCCCACAAACCTCAATGGCAGGTATCTACTATAGCGTTCACAAGAATTTTACAGATATTTCTACATCCCTTTATGAGGAACACCTTTTTCCCTCCAGGAGACTCTTCCCTACCAGGTTCTGCCTAGGACAGAATGGAACCAGAAGAAACAAAGAGCAGCAAAAGTACAGTGTTTATACAAGCACAATAATGTCCATTGAAAGGAATCGTTTGAATTTCTTTAAAACAAAATGGATTTAATAAGATGCTGAGAGAATGTACATACATACACATACATATATGGACATGTATATAAAATCACAGAATTGTTGAGGTTGGAAGAGATCTTTGGAGTTTGTCTAGTCCAACTCTCCTGGCTCACAGTATGATCACCTAGAGCAGGTTGATCAGGAGATTGTCCATCCAGGATTTTAATTTCTCTAAGGTTGGAGACTCTACTATCTCTCTGGGGAACCTGTTCATGTGTTCAACCACCCTCCCAAGAAAAAGGTTGTGTTTAAATGGAATTTCTTGTATTTCAGTTTGTGCCCATTGCCACTTGACCTGTCACTGGGCACCACTGAGAAATCTGTCTCCATCTTCTTTATTGACTTCCACCAGGTATTTATGCATATTAATAAGACCCCCTGAGCTTTCTCTTCCCCAAACCAAACAGACCCAGCTATCTCAGACCCTACTTGCACCAATCCTTTACTCATTTTTGTGGTACTTCACTGAACTTGCTCCAGTACGTCCAGGTCTCTCTTGAGGTAGAGTAATGAGGATCCCAGAACTGAGCCCAGCACTCCAGATGTGCTTCACCAGAGCTGAGTAGAGAGTAAGGATCACCTTCCTTGACTTGGTGACAATACTCTTCCTAGTGCAGTCCAACCATCTGGTCTACTAAACGGTCCTCCCAGTTTTGTGTCGTCTGCAAATTTGCTGGGGTTGTGCTCTGTCCCATTATATAGGTCATTACTGAAGATGTTAAATAATGTTGGCCTGGTATCTGTCCCTGGGGTACAGAGCTAGTTACTGGCCTCCAGCTGGACTTCATGCTGCTGATTGCAGCTCTCTGAGCCCAGCACTTCAGCCAGTTTTCAGTGCCATTCACTGTTCATTTATCTAGAACGTGCTTCATCAGTTTGTCAACAAGGATGTTATGGGATAGGGTGTCAAAAGCCTTGCTAAGGTAAAAATAAACATCCACTGTTCTTTCCTCACCCACTGGGCAATTTACCTCCCTGTAGGAGGCTCTTAGGCCAGTCAAGCCTGATTTCTCCTTTGTAAATCCATATTGACTACACCCAATCACCTTCTTGTCCCTTATATATATACATATATATACACACACATATATATGCACACACACATATATATATACATACACACATATATATTAACCATAGGAATTCAAATTATTCCACACTTATACATGATCCAAATAATCCAACAATTCCTAGGCTTTAGGCATCTTTGCAGAAAATTATTTAAGCAAATTTGCTTGTCCTAAAATGTAAGTTAAAAAAAGGCCAACAAAACAAACCAGCCAATAAGGTGTTAGCATGAGGAAAAAAACTGGGCAAGCCAATGAGTCCAGATAAATATGAAATATGCCAGCATCCAGAATAGCATATTCTAACTGTCCCATCTGAAGGAGACACCACATGTGAACCATGGCCTGAATTCAAAGACTAGTGCCAGTAGGAGAATCCAGTAGGAGATATTAGCTCTCCAGGGCAGGTTTTACTCTGACATCACTGGCAACAGCTTTGGACAGGCAGTAGGCTTCCAGTCTGATCTGCTATTTGCAATGTTATTGGTCTTTTCTTGGAGCATATTAGCCTTGGTTTCAAGATGTTGAATTCTCTAGATGGTACCAGCATCTGATACCAGCCTGCCTTTGCTCTCATACAAATGTGTGTGCTGATTAATATTTGTGCATCTCTTTGAAAATTGGAAGCATTATATAACTGCAAAACAGACCCAGATTTTAATTCCCCAAGGTTCAATCAGAAGATGCTGTAATTCTTATTGTTGCAGTTCTCCAAATGCTTGAAAGGTTACTTTGCTCTTTAGATGTCACAGACCTCGTGATTTCTCCCAGATTTTCTCTTGGCATCAACCTCCAGGTACTCTCTGAGGTCTGAGCACAGATAAGAGCACCTGAGCTGGTCACTCTGCTCAGCTATGTATCTGCTGCTCTGGCACCCAGTTTGCTTCTCTTGCTGAAACCTGACTGTTTCCTTATTTTCAAACTGCATGCAAGATGTCATCCATTTTAGTTACTTACGACGTCCTTTACAGGCCATACACAGATATGCAGGCTCAAAAGTTTCATGACTGTCCTTTGTCATTATCAGTATCAGAGGAGGCACTGTAATCTAGGAGCGTCCTGCTCACTATTCCAGTCTGACCCTAATTCAGAAAAATACTCTAAATCTGATTTCAGTTTGCGGTGGTGAGGGAGGTCCAAGATCAAACTGGGAAGCCAATCTGCAGGTCACCATCAGGTCCAGGGATTGCCAGGCACCTGCTTGAGAACAAGGATGGGTTTAGGCCAGATTAGGACTTGGTCATGTGGATGAGCAAGGCTCAGTAGAGCCCATGGCCAGGCAGGACACGACTGTGGGCACTGGAGACCAGCCCTGCTGAGGCATTACTGTGGCAGGGACTGATGGCCTCGGGGAGCTGACATGGGGTCTTGGGCCCTGGGTAGGGTTGGGGGAGCCCTGGGGAGGGGATCAGGGCCACAGAGACATACTAGTGCACTCAGGACCCTGACATACACTTCTCTTGACAAACCTGCTGTGCTTTGCTTTTGCTTTCCAAAATACTGTGATAATCATTTTATGGTAATAACTTTAATTAAGTCAATTAGACAAAATTAAAGCAGTACCTTAAATGGCAGAAGAAAATTATTTACCGTATTCTACTGCCTGAGGACTCCTAAATGCACAAGTAAATGTGTTTAAATGCAGCTGACAGTGTTTGCAACAAGTGAAGACATGAAGAATGCTGATGAGTGCATAAATCATTTATTTTCCATTCAGTCATTCCAAGCAAAGGGAATGCTGCAAGTGAACAATCTTTATTTGACAGACTTAGACCAGCATCATCAAAGACCAGCAGAGACAGGAACTACCTTTTACCAGCCACCCAGCCTGTCTGTCAGTTCGCAGGAGCGGAGCAGAGCTCTGCTCAGCACTGGTACTATGGGGCTGTATAAACCTGTTTGCACCTGGGAAAAGCACTCATGAGGCAGGTTTTACATCAAGAGAGTTAGCCTGGTTGATTTGCCTGGGTTTTGCCCTGAGTTAAAGCTGTGTCAAGGTGAAGCTTTGGCAGTAATAGCTCAACTGCTTGTGCCCTTTGGAAAGCTTTATTAAAGGCAGAAATGTAGAAATGGGAACTAATACTCCCTTCTGGCTTCAGGGAACTCAGCATGAAAAAGGTACCTTGCCAAACTAGCCCCTGTCTTGAAATATTACAAAAGCCAAAACTGTTCTTTATATCAGAAAGCATTTTAGGGCTGGACCCAGGTTGTTTGAAACAGTATAATTAAGACATTTGAAAGTAATTCAAGCAGTCGAGAGGTAAAGACGCTTTTTGTTTCCATCCTATCACTCTGTACATTAATGATCATGGATGGTGATGGATACTCATTTCTGGGGCATCACATGGCAGGACTGTGTTTCAAATGGAAGAAGTGAAGTTCCTTCCTTTCCTTTTCCCACTTACATGTGCATCTCACCTGTTAAATTAAGTGTCAGTGGGAAATACTTGGAAAGGTTCTGTTTTCTCCATGTGGAAGCAGGTTCTTCAGGTAACGATCGGGTTTGAAAGGAATATCACTTCTAGAGCACAGAGACAACTGACAGTGGTACAAGGAGGAAAAATGTGTCTATAAACATAAAAATATAGACATTTGTGTGTCATATAATGTTATCAAAGCAAGTAAATAAAATTTATTATTGCAGTATATAAAAAGTGAAGGTTTGAATCACTGCTATTAGAGTTGATGCACATTCCTTTAAGTCATTTTTGTTTCAAGAAGATACCAATCATGACTGTGTGCTCTAGTTACTAAATGTAATAGAGCAGAATATAAAAGTTCCCTGCAGTCTCCAAAGCACATAGTAACAAATATACAAAAGGTGTATTTAGCTAGGGCAGTTCTTCTCAAGGTGGGAATAGAAGAATCTCATTTGATCTGTATAACAGCATTAAGGATCTGGATATCCCAGTCTAGCCTTACAGAACTCAAGGAACGCCCCAAAACCTTAGTGATTATCCAAGCATTGTTTGGGATGTATGTATGGAAGACAAGAGCTGAAGGAACACTGTTTGGAATGGGACAAGGGCAAGACTCCGTAGCCTACATCCTCAAAGATCTTTTTATGTGCTGAAAATCTCTTTTGCATATCACCAGAGTTTTCAAAATCACTACACCTCTAAACCCATAGGCAGCGAAGGTTTAGAGAAGGCTCATGCAGACAGGCCTAACCCCTGACAGTGATCCAGAGCTCTCTGTTCTTGGGAGTTTTCAAGACCCCACTGGATGAAGGACTGAGCAGCTTATTATGACCTCAAACTGACCCTGTTGTGAGGAAGCATTTGTACCAGAGACCTCCTCAGCTCCCTTCCAACCTGAATTACACTGTGACCCTGTGATTCTATGATGACCATGGCTACATGAGGTATGGGAGGCCTGATCATCTAACTGGACATCTGACTACATTGCATCATGTTCAGTAGTACAGACTAAATACCACAACCTCTTCTTGGGGTATGCTCTAGGTTCCTTACTAATTTGGTAGGCCCTTTGTAGACCCTCTCAAATTTCTCCCCAAACATCTTGAAGTAGGGATCCCAGAACTGGATATCAGCAGTGCTAAATAAACAGAAAAGAATGATAAACTGCCGCAGTCTACTGACCATGATCCTCTTAATGTACCTTAGTTTGCCTGATTAACACTGTTGGCTCCTATTCAATTTGGCATCTACTGTAACTCCCAGTCCATTTTAGTAGGAGAGCAACTCAGCCAGTGCTCAGCCTGTACTGATACATGGAATTGTTTTGCCCACCAGCATAACTTTGCACTTCTGCTTCTGATTTTTGTAAAGTTTTTCTTGGCCTAATCACCAAGACTTTTCTGGGATGAACCTCTGCCATTCAGCACATCAATCACATACCTAATTTAGTATCATCTGCAAATTTGTGAAGGGTGCAATTTTTTCATTGTCCAGCTTATACTTACATTATTAGATAATGTGATGTTATCATCCAGATCTCTGATGAAGTTATTGAACAATATGGGCTTTGGTAACAGTAACCTATCTACTCATTACTGGCTCCCAAAAGGACACCGACCAACTGTTACCATTTTCACAAAAGTCTGACCAAGGTTACATTTGTATTGGGACATGCCCATACCAAATAAAAGAGTTGGAATGGGGGGACAGAGAACCTACCCTTCACAATGGACCTCAGCAATGTATCAGGTTAATGCAACCACCTTTCTGTGTCTAGGAAGATGCTTACAAGCTCCATCCTGGATTGCCTGAGTTTGAATTGCTTAAGTCTGGACACTCAGGAGGAGGTTTCCCATTGTCACAGTAAGTGAAAAACAACAAAAAGACCAAAACAAGACACAAGAGTAAACTGTAAGGGATGCAGCCCAGGTGCCTGGGGTGCTCCAACAACAGAGAGTGTTCTGTTTAATTTAGTTTAATGTCTTTGACTACCTGGCAGTGTAGGTAGGAAATACCTTAATTGCATATGTAAAGTAGTCTGAACTGGGAGGTTATACAGCCATAATCATAAATATATAAGAGTAATGTAATATTCTAGCAGGATTTCAGGAGGTTAGGAATGCAAATAGGAATTAAGATGAGATTCAGTCTGGAAAAATACACGTTAAACACAGCAAACCTTAGCTAAATGAAAGCATAGCAGTTTCTGAACTCAGTATCTAATAAAAGATAACAGATGGCCTGAGTATTTGAGTGACCTCAGGACAGTTGAATGGGTTAGATGACCACCTAAAGTCTCTCCTACCTGTGTATCGCTGTGATCCTTTTTTCTCCTTACTTTATTTCTTCTTCCTGCCTTATTCTCTCTCAAGATACTTTCCATTGGGAAAAAAAAAAAAAAAAAAAAAGAATTATGGGGAAAAAAAAAAGAATAATTATGCCTTAGCAAGCTAATATCGCACCTTTTGCAAAGCTGTTGTGAGCCTCAGTCCAGAGAGGAAGCTAAAAGCAGTGACTAAGCAGTTCAACACTTGATGTTAGCACAAGGTACAAGTAAAACAGGGTGCAAAACCTGTATTTCTCCAACAGCAAAATTATAAAGAAACAGCATGAGAGAAGAAAACTGCCTTATGTCATGACTATCTTCTTGTCTCCCCTTTTGTGTGTTTGCCTCCTTCTTGAAGGAAGCAGGATATTAGAGCAAAATCAACCCAATTCAGTTAGCCCTTGGACTTTTCTCCAAAAAGTCTAGTAATTTCTAGCCTTAGCACTGTCAAAAAGACTGTCAAATAAGTACATTTTTTCTTACAAAAACTTCCTTGAGCTGAAGGTAAAAAAAGGAACTCTTTGAATAAAAGAGCTACATAAAGTGTCAATGGAATTAATCTCTAGCTTTTTCTGTATCTGTAATAAAAGATTTACAGTACTTCAGTGGTGTTCAAGGACTGAGTTTCCTGTACTCAAGCCCCAAGCTTTGTTTACTGCAGTATAATGACAGGGCTATGTTTGTACCTTCGCCTCTTTATTCTATTAAATACAAACCTGACCCGATCCCTGCAGGTATCTTATACATTCAAAAACATCTGCTACCAGGCAAGAAGGGACAAAGGGGAGAATGAATCTTTAACCTATTGATAAAGGTGAAAAAGCATGCAGGAAGTTTAAGTGAGATACATTCGGCCATGAAAGAAGAGCCAGTTTCATGGCTGTGAGGAGAAATTATGAAGAGAAGGTGCTACGAAATGGCAGGTAGTTGCCATTGCGATCAGACCTGAAACAAGCACCAACACAATGATACCAGGATACTCAATCTGTCTGTCTGTCCCCTCACCATCCAGGGAAAGCACCCACCTACTCCTGCCCCAGCTACAGCCCAACCCTCACGACATGGCCAGGACAGCAGGTTTTGGTGGCTGTACTGCTCCAGCTGCCATCAGCAAACATGGGGCTGCCCGGCACATTCCCCAGACAGTGCCCATCATGGGATTTGCACATCTTGTCATCCCTTTCATAGAATCGTTTGTGCTGGAAGGGACCTGTAAAGGTCATCTAGTCCAACCCCCCTGAAATGATCAAGGACATCTTCAGCTAGATCAGGTTGCTCAGAGCTCCACCCAAACTGGCCCTTCCTGGTTCTTGGCCCTCCTTTTGCAACTTGTATCTCCCTTCCTAAACTCCAGCCTCCTCCCCGTTACACAACCTGCTCCTGAAACCCTTTCCCCACTTGGTTCCTGTTCTGCCACATCCATACTCAAACTTTATATTTTTGACTCATTTACCTGGGTAATCTTTGCCTTGCATGGCATTGCTGACATTGTCATCTATTGGTCTTACCCAGCTCTCCTCCCCAAAGGCCCCCAACACCTCTCCAATAACCTGCAGAATTTGGGTGTTTCTCACATACCTACCCTTTGCCATCTGTGTAACCAGGGCATCCCTCTTGGCACTGTCACTGCTGTCACATTCTTACTTGGGTTTTGGTTGAGTCTAGCAGTTTGCCCTCTCGTGTCCGGGAGCTGCAATGTATCCCTAAGCATGACTTCTGCATACTACTGGTTGTGCTTAATGAATTCTCTTTCCCTGTATCAATGTCAGGGGCTAGCAACTGAAAATCTCCTGCAGAGTCGTCCTTAAGGGGCAACCATGGAAGTCTGGACAGAGAAAATTAAGAGACTAGGGACGATGTCAGAGTAAAAAAGGGTTAAATGCAAGGACTTGCCTCTGAAAGGTACTGAATGCAAGCCTTTCCCATGGGTACCTACTGCCTGAAAAGTCTGTGTATTTTTAACCTGACCTTCACAAATAGGCTCATGGGGATTCTCTGTAAAACTCTTTTGCTTTCTTTTCCCACTCTTTAAGGCTTGGATTAAATATCTTGCAGATTTGTAGACATCAAAACTAATATTTCTTCACAGCACTAAGAGGATAACTTATGCCTAAATATTTTACAAGGTTTTAGCGATATTAATAAATTGAAACTTTTGAAACTGGCTTTGTATCCAGAACATATGAGATTTATGAAGTTAAATATGGTTGTGTCTGCATTTTACATTGGAAAGAACCCAAGTAGAGCTGCAAATGGTGTATTAGAGGTCTCTGAAGAGAATGGTGTTCCTACAGGGAGGGACAGCACCTGGGCCCTGGCTCCAGTCCTCATCCTCTTGTAGGCCCAGTCTTTCTCTCCAGTTATGCAATACACATAGTTTCTCCCTACTGATCTGAAGCACCAGATCATTGCTCAGTCACCTAGATATGGGCTTGGGATGCTCAGCTGAAGTGCCCCTCTTCCTCCCATGGACCATATGTAGTCTGGCACCTGCAGATCTGGGCAAATAATTGGAAGAAAATTCCCTTCTCTCAGACCACATTAGAACATGTGATAAGAAAAAGGACAGCGAGGCTGTTGGGAAAAATGAGAGTCAGAAGCAGGTATGCAGCACCCCAGAATATTTAATTATTTTATATGTAGCCATTTCCCTGACAGGTGCCATGTTGTCCTTCTGGAAAGGAACCACTAGGAGCAGGCTTTATTAAAGGGTCACCGGGAGCCCCCTCCCTCTCTAGCAGTTCACAGGGGGTATCCTCATCCAGGGACCATGCACAGGACCATGCATCGGCCGCACAACTCACCTCCCAAGCACGAGATGTCCCGCAGTGTCTGTGCACACCCTGTATCTGGCACACGCAGATCCAGCCACGTGACTGCCAGAAGATCATGGTGTGCAGCTCTTGAAAGACATTGTGTGGACCACTAGCCTGGATAACCTGGATGAAATCAGCAAAGCTCAGCTAGAAGGTTCCTTTTCAGCTCATTTCTACAACCACTCTCATTTTATGTGCCTTTGTTTTTTGATATGACAGATAGCAATGACCCCACTGGAAATCCTGACTCTTGAGTTATTAAATGCTGGAGTAGACAATGCGCTTGAGACTAGATCTGGACAAACGCAATCTGAGAACCACTAAATCTATTAGTGAATGGCTGTGACTAAGAAAATCAAAACAAATGAATTTGCGAAATGCTTTTTCCTCAGGTATTCCAAATGTAATAGTCTCATGATTAAGTCTGAAAGTTCCCCAGGCAGAATAGTAAAAAAAAATGGAACAAAGGAAATCTAAAATTTAATTAAACATTTCACTGAGGGGAAATCAAGTAATTTGGTTAAAGTAAAGTTATTATTTGCCTGCTTTAGTTTTTATTTTCAGCAGGGAAAGAAAGGAAGAAAAAAAAAATCACTTGGATTTGACCCAAACCACTGGTAAATAGATACAAGTTTGAATAACTCACTGTATGGGAAAATACATTCTAGAGGATCAGCTCTGCAGTATCAGTCTGTCCAGAAAGTGGTGCTCAGACCATGAAATGGGACTAGGCTAGAGACCAGATATGCACCCTACTTTCATGGGTCAATCAACCTTTTAACCCAGTTATATCCATGAGTACCAAATCTTGATACAGAACATGCAAAGAACTAATTTTAGTGATTAAGTTACTCACCCTTACTAGGTGCCCATAATATATCCCTCAGTGTCCCCTCTGCATTTGATTTCAGAAACCCTATTAGTGTGTTTATTCTATTTCCAAAAAAGTATTGCAGAGAATTAATAATAAAAAGGGGAATAACACAACATTTTGCAATGTATCAGAAAGAGGTTTTTGTTAAGCTGAAAGAATATTAATTTCCTTAAATACTTTTGCAATTATCAGATTGCTATAATACGTAATACTCAGCTGAAAACCCAGTTTAATTACTACTTTTATGTTTAAATTTAATTCTGTATCCATAAAATATTGTGAGGCCTCTTGATTGTATTTAATATACAATCAATATACACCAATGCTCTGCATGTACACTGAGCAATGCTCACAAGAAGCAATGCTGGGTTACACTTTCCAACTGCCACCACATTTCATGGAAAGGAAATGAGATTCTTTTTTAATTTAATCTCAGTTCTATTTAATTAAAGTCTTAAGAATTGTTTTGTTTTTGAAAAATTTGTTAAATAGAGGTTTTTGAGAAAATCATTCACTATTGAGTTTGAATTCTGGACAAGATATTCTAGGCTATGAATAAATTTGTAAGTGCTGGCAGGACCAGAATGTTAAAGAGCTGGGTGACAGGAAAGACAAAGAGCTTCCTTATTTCTCCCCTGGAAGAGCTGTAAAAGGAAGGAGTTTGTGGTTCTTCTCTGGGTATCTTTGCTATTCATCTTGTGTGTATGCATTTTGGGAGGAAGACTAATGGGAGAATGTTTATGCCTGTTATTCCCCTTTCTTGTTTTTTCATTTGCATTATTCCTGACTAATTTTCCTTCCTTCTGACTAAATAAGAATATTTGATCTAGGAACTTGGTGGAGGACACTGTGAAGCTTTACAGAAATGACACCTGACTGCAGATATCTCTGACTTTGGATCATTCAACCTGAGAGACTTAGAGCCTCAGTACTTGCAGAGCACTCCAGCTCTGAGAATCTGATTCATTATTACACATTTTATAAGCACTCCAATGGACTGGCTGGGCACTCTGGAGATGGTATCTGGGTGTCTAATACCTCAGCAGACATTTTCACGCTGTAATAACTGATCACTCAAGAAGCCTGCTCTCAAGAACTCCTGATCTGCAGGTTGAAACATCTGGAGAAACAAATACAGAGCATCAGTGGGTAAACTCACGGGGAAGGAGAGAGTGGAGAAGAGGGACAAGATGCTTCTCATCAAAAATATTTCACAAAATGAAAATCAAAGGCATTATGTGTTTCTCTTTAAACAGAGGAGCAGGGACACACAGAGATGTAGGAAAGTGCAAAGTGGATTACAGAACTGGACTCAGTAGGCTATAAAAGAAATGTAAGCTTTGAAGTCAGTGATAAGTTCAGTTAGGCCTAGAAGAACTAAATACAGATAGTTCCCTGCTTTGGAGACAGAATTTGGCTTCCAGAGCAATGGTTACATCCATCTTGAATGGAAAAAGCATCCTAATCATCCTGTATCTGAGGAGGTGGAAGAAGTTTCAAATCAGGACTGGAACTGCAGGACACACTCTGCATACCAGATCTGCAGCTCATGCATATTCCACTCAGTCTCTGGTGCTCCCAGCTGAGGTTTTGTTGCTAACAACCCTGCTCAAACTCTTCTCTGTGTTTTTGCATTATTAGTCTTTGTCACGACTATTATTTGCCTTTCATCTCACTACCTTACTTGACAATACATTAATGTTCTTCAAGTCCATTCAGGAGTTTTATATACTCAGACTCCTGTCACATCAACCTGGCTTCCCATTTTCTGAATACCTCCTCTAGCTCCTGCCCTCTTCAGAGGGGCAGCCTATGTTCGTGGATGTTAGGCATGGGCAAGACATGCTGTTTTGGCTGCAGATATCTGGAAGGAGTACTGCTCTCAGCAAATCTTGGACTGCTCATCAGCTTTCTCTATGGAGGTTACAAATACCTTACAAGAGCATAACTGTGTGTACAATTACACTTCCTCTGCTCATCCTGTCATGAGGATGTGTTTTATAAACCTGCACAGCAGTGTTTAAGGTAAATCAGGTTCCTCTGACAGAAACCGCTTCAGGAACAGTGAAACAAGAAGAAGCCACCAGACCTGAAGGAACAGTAACCCTCTGTTTGAGAGGCTGGGAAAGGCAATCACAGGCAGCAGAGGGTAGGCTAAGAAAGGTCATGTCTTCCATGCTGTTTAACTTGCAACTATTCCTTATATTTGTCCTTAAACACATGAAATAAATACACATAGACCACTGCATGACCAGTATTTTTAAATATATTTATTTTGTTTCTTTACTTGCCTCAGTAAAACAGAGAAAGTATTTGTTTTCTCTCTTTTTTTCTCCCCATGTTTCAGACTGTAATATTTTTGAGAGAACAAACTTTTTAGTTTGGTCTTGAAGAAATCTTCATGCAGTGCTGCTCCAAACTGTGCCAGGACCTGCTGGCAATGCTGTAGTACAAATAATAAACACTATTATCAACTTGAAAAATTGTTAGTTGCACTGAAGCATTCTTCAACACTCTAACAGTTTATTTCAATTTTAAGTGAGTTTCTATATAGCATGTTCCAACCAGCAGAATTAGAAATGGAAAATTTTGTGGAAAAGGTCTGCTGAGCCTCAACTTTGTTTAAAATAGAACAATCACATAAGTGAGATTCACATTACAGTGCTCTTTAATTTTGATAAATTGTCTATTGCCTGAAGAGATTCCACAGCATGAAAATCTTGCATTGCATCTTAGCAGTTAGGTTTACCCCCATGCTAATCATCAAAGTCTGTTGTGCTGGGTAGCAAGGGTCCAAACTGGAAAACAAACAGAATAGAAGAGGTTTATTAAACAATTAACCTCTTCGGAGGGAAAAACAGAAAGCCCATTCTAAAACTAATGTCATCTAGTTAGAAAACATTATGAATAAATAGTGTGCCAACATTAGCTTCCTAGGAAGTTCACTCATTTACAAACATAATCCCTTCAAATTCTTATTTTGGGTTTGTATGTTTTGGTTTTTTTTTTTTTTATGCTATCGTTATCTAATATTGGAAATAGTATATTTTATGTTCTTCTGACATCATGTTTAGAGTTAATTTTCTGAGAATTTTCTAAAGTTATAGGAACACACTCTGAAAAAGCATTGCCAGCCACAACGATAAATATATAATCCCTTCGCTTCTACGATGCATTCTATTTTTCTTAAAACAAATTTTTATTTCAAACTATATTCATGAAGCTGTATTCTGTTAGCATAATTCTTGCCATCATTGGCTTGTTTATGATATTCCGTTTCACCACCTTGCCATTTATCTTAGCTCTAGTTTTGTGCTAACCTTATTGGGCTAAAGGCTTGTGGAGCATCGTGCTCTCATGACAGCATTAAAATATTTGCAAACACTGATACAAAAACTTGTATGTAATGTACTTAATGGATAACTATGATCTTAAAATATGTTTCATATTAATTCACCAATGCTGTATACCTTTGAGATTTCTAACCCTTTCTCAGAGTAATTGAAATTGGCCAACACAATGAAAAGTTTTAGAAAGAAACTTTCTATGCACACCCTCAACACACACACGATGCACAGTGTGGCCAGATAAATCCATTGCTTTAGGAAACCAAACCAAAAAGCATTATTTTCATCAACATTTAAGCATTTGGAAAATGGATTTGGATTTTTTCCATTTAAAAAGTTCATTATTTTTCTCATTTTTTAATTCCACACTTTTGCAGAAAACAAAAAAATGAGCTCCCAGTAGCTTTTATGTGCTGTGGCATTGTGAGCATACGCAGGCTTCGTGCCTCAAATGGTTTCTAGAGCGCATTTCCAGAGGGTTTGTTTAATGATCACAGTCAGAATTGATTCCCTTCAGTATCATAATAAATTATATGCAAGACAAATTAAATGCTCCTGTACTACATCAGTAGCAGTGGTTTCTACTCTCTCAACATACAAGTCCTTGTAACCACAGTGGGGAGTACACAGATACCGTGACTGGATAAAATGCATTTCCCACAGCTTGGGGGTCTACTGACAGGAGACAGTTTGCATCATTCTCCCCACAACAAGAGCACAACATCCAAGCGGTCAGAGTGGTCTTAACTGCCTTCACACGACTACCTTGGGCCATGAAACCCTCCTGGATGAGCAAGGGACGTATGGAAGCTTACCTGGCAGTGATCTGCTGGACTGACATGGAAAGTGCTTTGACTTGCCTGCCCACCCTTTGGTGAAGTTTGAGGGACAGACTGGATACCAATATATTCCCAGTACAGGCAATTAAAAAATAGAGCCTGCTATTAATTGCTTCTTTTCCCAAACCATAATCTTAAAGACAACCCTAACCAAAGCCATGGACATAGACTTCCAGAGAAGTGGTTGAAAACATAATCTGTAGTGTTCAAAACCATACTTGATATCTTGCTTGGCCTTCCCATATATCCATATCAAACCCTATTGCTTTAATCTTTTAGTGAAATTGTAGATTATACCCATTTTAGATGTTCATACACGTTAGATATTCCTATTTTAAATGCAAGATTTTATTTAATATGCATTTTTGAAAAAGTGTTGTCCTTTCAGGTTGGGGAATAGAAGAAACATAGGTTTAGTGATCATTTCCCTTCTACCCTAGCTCCTCTGACAATATGTCTCTTGTGGCATCTCTCACATTCTGAGTCTTCAGAGGGACTTTATTGCTTGTGTGGCATGGTTCTTTGCCATATCTCCCACAACTTCTCCATCTCTCTCCTGTTAAAGTTCCTTGGCTTTTTTCCTCACTCACTGAACACTACTGGTATTAAAAGTGCTTGCAGCTGCTCTTTTCATGTTTGTGTTCCTATTCTTCACTGGTCTGCTGCAATCCCTTCTGTGCTTCCATTATGTAGGTCAACATCACTTTTGCTCAAGCTGCTGTTAGTGAGTGATCTGGGCCTAAGTGTAAGTTGTGCTGATGAACTGGTTGTCTCTTTTGCCAAAAATTATTCTGCCTCTTATTAATTCTTCTTTTAACATTCTGTATATGCAATGTTCAGCAAAACTGTGATCTGCAGTAATAAAAGCTTCAGCTGTTTGCCCTTGTTCTTGGCACCTCCTAGGAAATCTGGCCTTTTCATGTATTATATCTTGCTTGTCTGTGACATTGACTTCAAAAGTCTTTTTTTGTTTTTTTCTGCATTTTTTTCTTTCTCCAGTGTGAGACACAGGCAAGAAACAGCAGGAGGAATATACCAAGGCATCTATGTTATGTTCTTATATCACATGTGATATTCTTATATCACATATTCTTCTTTCTGAATGAACTCCTGACATTTTCAGCTCCAGAAGTAACTGAGTTGCCAAAATCAATATTAACAGGGTCAATTACTATCCAAGTTTCACTGCACATATTTACCCTGTTTTGTGATCCACATCAAATAGAGAGTCTTTGTACCCAGATTGGTCAAGTCTAGGAGTTTCTGGAGCAGACTGGTCATTTCTATCCTGTATATTATGAAGATTAATAACCATCCCACAAACCTGTGTACACATACAACATAGGATGCTCTACACTCAGTCTTTATTTACATTACACAGATCACATCATGTTTTGCTATGCTCTGTAAAAAACATCCACACTGAAAACACACCGTCAAACACTGCTTACTGCAGACTCTGAGGCCTTCTTTTGCTATTTATCCTCCTCATGCCGTGACCATGATGCTTTACAAGCAAGGTCCTTCTTGCAAAAAGGAATCAGGGAACCCAATAAAACAGAGACAAATGTAGACATCATGGAGGTAATACTGCTGCAGAATCTGAAGAACACAGAGGAAATGTTTTCTTGGGACATTTTCATGAACTTCAGGTCTGACCACAGCCATGGCCAAGCTGCTGTACCCTTTTTCAAAAAGAAGCAGCAGCTTAGCCCCAGAAATTTAGTACCTTTTGGCAATGCATAACATAATTGAAATGAGCCACAATAAATGTACAATTTTCACACTTGCAGGGCAAGACTTGGAACAATCGGTAGGACGCTAGCTCCCATCCTACAGCACCATCAGATTCCCGTAGAGGAGCCTGTGACAGTGGAGGAGAAGTCATCATCTCTTTGTAGGCTCTCACCAGACAGCTAGCAGAGTTTGGGGCCAGGCAGACTGGGCAAAAGAGCTGTTTGGGGAGATCCAGAATACCATCCTGCAGAGAATCAAGCTTTGCAAAAAAGACATTAGGTTGTTTTTCCATCTTGGACTTCCCAGGAAATGTACCCATATTAATTTTTATAATTTCTCCTCCTTTTCCAGGATAATGCCGATTTACATCAATTGAAAGGCTTTCCATTCATTTATAACTTAGGTCAGCATGGGACACTCTTGAATGGCATGACTAGCTACATTGGCAGAATTCACTAAGCCAGTGTCTTCTGCACCTTAGGGGTTTTCTGACGTGAAGATGCCAGCAGAATCACAAAATTCAACCTGTGGCAGACTCCTATGACACTATGTACTTCCAGATGGTAAAATGGCACTGGTTGTCAATTTTTTAATAACCAACATCAGGGTGTTGCTGGGATGTACCTCCTTGCAACAAACCTCTAGTTTACCTCCCTGCAAGTGTTGTAGTTTGTCTCAGGCTCCATCCTGAACTCCTCAATGCTTGTAAGACTTTTATTTTTGCTTACTCTTTCCCCCTCCCCTCAAAGTAACCAAAGAAAAATCAACACAGTTGTGAAGATCATGAGAAAGCTTATTTATAATGGTAGGACCTAGAGTTTCATCAATTCAAGGCTATAGATATCATGAATGCAACTGGGAGATTACAAAGGTGCAAGGCCTCCAGGAGAATCGCCCTGAGCAGAAATGGAGGGGAAGCTCTTGGCACCCTCCCCAGCTGTACTACTTAAAGATGACATGACATTTAGTGAAACAGACTTTTATGCTGGGGTTTTCCTGCAGGAGAACCAAGTATTTTCCTGGAATTGAAATTATATGCATGTATAATGAACAATTAGGAAAGCAGTTTTGAAGACAATCCTCCAAATAGTTAGAGATATTCCTGGCATTGACTAAACTTCTCACTCTTTCCTCCCTTCCCACACATTTTTTTCTTTTTTTTTTTTTTTTTTTTTTCCTGAATCTTCCATTTCCCTGTTCCTTTGTTTCATTTTTTTTGCAGTCTAAGACCCACTCCTATCTCAATTCTCTAGGAGAGATAAGCTCATCTCTGACACCACATAAACATGAGCACCTTGAACATGATCTGTAAATTGCAGACACTGTTTAAGTGGCCCACTCTTCACCAGTAGGATCCCAAATCTGTCCTGACAACTATAGAGGTCTAGGGCTCGGGTCTCTGTACACCTTCCACACCCTCCACTTCTGCACTCTATGCAGGAGAAAGGGGGAAGGAGTTTTTAGCAACCCCCAAGTTTGAGTCACTGTTTCACCAAGGGATGAAGGGCGTGTGTCCAACACCAGGTCTCAGGGCCTGTGCCTATCACAAGGTCTCTGGAAGTACTGGATCCAAAAGACACCTGTGATCAGTCCACATAGGAACAGGATCTGTTTGCCTGACAGATGACTGTAAGAGAAAATTTTTATTTCTTCCTCACGCTGTACAAGATCATTAGAAAATCATTTTTCTCTCTATTTAAAAAAAAAAAAAAAATCTGTCATTAAGTCTGAAGTAGGGTCTCAGTCGCATCTGCCTTGCCTCAGCAAGCTGATGCTCTGTTTGCCTGAGAATGTCTGTGATGTGATATTGCCAGTTTAGTTCCTCTGCAAAAGCAGAAAAGCAAATGCGTTTTCCAGGGACATTAACAAACCTCTCCAGGTTGGGCAACAGAAGAATGTTTTTGCAGGGGGCATCTGCATCATCTCAGAAACAAACCTCAATGAACCCATGTATGGTGACACTCTGTGTGTCTGAATCTCGGGCAACACAGCTATTCTTAGTTCCTGTCAGCAGCTGCAGCACAATGTTCCCCCTTCTCCATCACCCTTGTAGCCTGAATCAGGTGCATATGAATACGTGTATGAACAACCCTTTGGCAGATTAATTAAGGACTTTGCAAGGGTTCATCTGTCTAACGGTCCTGAATACTAAAGCTTTGGTATTACCACTTCATACACCTATGGCACATTCAAAGCAGTGACAGATTAGCCATACCAACCCCCTGAATCTAGAACAAAATTACAAAACCTTTCTAGGTCAGTGGTTTAACATTGGACTGAATTTAGCAGCTCCCTTTCTTAGGAGAAAGGTAAGAAGTGCATGGAGCACTGCGTGACTTTCTGAAGTGGTGCTCCAGCATGGAACAGCCCCTGAGACCCAACTCACAAACCAAGAGCTGCTTGTTCCAGTGTCTACTGGGAGGAAAACCCTCCCAAGGAGCAACACTGTGGCTGAAAAATAAAACAGTATTGAACCAAGAGATGATAGTATGGTAATAGGCAGTTTCTTCTAACAATCATGTCATGGTTGGTTAGTCTGCTTGCCCAAAATAGTTGTGGTAGATGGCAAAGAGACTTTGACAGTTCTGATATTAAGCCCCATGTCTTCGCCTGCTGATATACTACCCTTTCACCAACAATTTTTGCCTTTTCTCCATCTTCTTCCCTTACAGGAAAAATGTTGATGGCATCTGCGAAAGACAGTCACCTAAATGTGCACTGCACCATATAAGTTTTCCATGGCTTCACACTGCAGCAGTATTTTTTACTACTGTAAGCATTGCTATTTTTAGCTGTATATTAACTACTAAGAAATTATGAAACTGAAGAAAGCTTTTCTATTTTTTTATGGCAAGAAAATACAACCTATTTCATTAGAACTGGAGGCAAAAAAAAGCAGACTGTGACTGTCGTGTATAAGAACTGCTCCTAATATTCAGCTGTGTGGCACCTTTCGGTCAAGTGTCAGAGACATTTAGAAATTAAGTCATATCTACAAGGGATGATTTTTAAAAAAATGTTTTTATGTGCTACTTGCACTGCTGGAGTTTTATAAAGGTGATATCATGATATTTTTTATGGCAAATATTAATGCCAGCAAATATCAATATCATAAACATGCTAAATCAAAACTCACAGCTAAAAATGGGATTTTCCCACAGGATATGTAACTTCAAGACATCAGCTTTGACTGAAGAGGATTGCCTTGATTTTTCTGCCCAAATCCTCAGGTTTACAGTATTTTGCACAACCCTGTACTTCATAAGAATATATATAGCACTCCATCAGCCAGCCATCCTGTCTTTACTTTCCATTAATTTTTCCTATTGCCTGTATGATGCTGGTAGTAACTTCTGCATTCCTTGCAGTGATCAGAAGCAACCATCAGTCCCAGGCAGAGCATCACATTCTGTGTTTCACTGTCAGGAACAAGGGGATAGCCCAAATAGCATGAACACATAAAAAAACTGTCATGAATTTGTGTCTGTCCTTCTCTCTCTTTTGTGTACCGCATAGCTTTCAGGGTTTATGCATTTAGCATAAACAATAAGGTAGGCTGTTTCTTCTGATATCATGAAATTCAAAGAGATAAGTCTAGAACACTGCACTTGAGTGCCTAACATTAAATAAACATAGGCTTGGGATAAATAGCTGGTACTTCAGAAAATGAGGCTACCTATTTAAGTGCTAAGTGTGGATATACATGCCGCTTTCCATAAACATCCAGGCTTGAACATTTTAACCCCAGTGCATAAATCCTCAGAAAATTAAACTGGACAGACAATCTGTGCTTCACTGTTACTGGAACAAGAAAGAGGAGATGAAAACCCTGGCAGAGATCTGCCATGGGACAAATACAAGATGTGTCTTCAGACAAAGAGTTTGTCTTGTGGCGCCGTGAGGGTAGTCAAAATTTTCCAAGATTGCCTAAGCTAATCTTACATTTCAATTGGAAGGATGTATAAAGATCTAAAACTTCAAGATAAATATTTTCTAAAAATGTAGCTTTGGATCAAGCGAAACAGTTTATTTTGATCAAAATAAAAATTTATAATTTCAATTTTGATCCTAGTATGTACATAGAATACAATCATAATATTTTTAAGTTATTTGGAATCAGGTAATTATGTTGAAAACAACCTGTTCCTGCAGAAAATTTTCACTTTATTGAATCAACAATTTCCAATGGAAAATATCGGTCAAAAATTGTTTGACTAGAACTACATAGGATTCAACACCAAGAGGAAACTGAAGCCTGTGAAGTGAAGACTGTTGTATCTCCCACTGTGCTACTGAGCGGATATACTCTAAACTATAATCATGATCTGACAACACACACAAACTTTCACCCTGCTGTTGTGGTTGAATGCAATTAGTAGCAGTCCAGATACAGTAAGACGGTCTTACTTCTGCTACTTAAAACCAAGTGCTAAGACAACTTTTGGAGTGATGTTATAAATTAAAAGTGATAGTAGTTGTGTAGGTCTGAAATTAATTATTGCAAAACTTTTAGTGAAACATAACCCAAAGTACATTTTAATTGGATTCTAATGTTTTCTTTTTTAAGGTGAACAGCTGGAATCCCATCTGGCCTCATTTCTCACAACACAATCTATTTTGTATTATAATACTCCCAATATGATTATTAGTATTGTTGATTGTAAAAAACAGAGAAGTTTCAGCATGGACAAATTCATCTGGCCTTCTAATAAAGCTGGCTCAACTTTCAGTATGTTGCTGCTCGGCATATTGAAAATTATGTGGCACTGAAAGGAATAACAAATAGCCAGAGAAAAATATATCATTGTCTGGTATTTGAGTATATCCTTTAAAAGCAGCTGGTACAAATGCATAAAACATTAAAAATAGAAAGAAATTGCACTGAAAACCACTACTGGTTTTCTTTAAGGTAAAGATCCAGATTCACTGTTTATGACATTATTTTCCACAAGGAACCACTGTATTCAGATAATTAGAAAGACAAAGTATTGAACATAAAAATATTGAGCACATTACTTGTTCTAGCAGTATGCTCCCAGCCCTGTACACTAACACCAAAAACAATTCCCCCCACCTTAGCCAGGGTAGTAAGGTTATTTACAACCCCTGATTTGTCTGAGAGTGGTGATTTGCATCAACTGGCCAACTTCAGGAAATCATCAGTCCAAAGGACAGAAGGAGGTTTAATACCCTGGAAGCTAATTCTTGTCTATGTTTAATCTACAAATACTGCATAGTTGCTTCTACAGCACCCTGAAGTACAGGGAGATAAAACTACATCCATGGAAATTTGGGTATATTTGGATAGACAAATTATATGTAACAAGAATGTTGTTATTTACTTGAGAGCTCTTGGACTGGGGTAGATAATTCTGATGACAGTCTAAAGACATGAAGGAGATGAAGTGATCTGGTCCAGTCAGGACATGTGAGTAATCATATATGTAGAAGCTATTTCAAGCATCACTTGCAAGCTGTAGTAGTTTACAATACGAAACACATACACATGCCACTTCTCACCATTTTGACCACAGTGAAACTCTGTTAAGCCCATGATACAGCATCTTTTTGCTGATTTCATTACTGAACGCAGAAAATAATTTTTCAAAGCACAACTGTGGCATGTATTCATTTTCTGTATCTAGAGGATGATGGCTGCAGAAAATAGAAAAAAATGTTTGACTGTTTTCTCCATGTGCCTCTGAAACCATTTCCAACACTAGGCAGATGGGGAAGACCAGAAAGTAAAGCTACAGGTAGCAGAACTCTCACCAAGGAACTTCCACTTGGGCTTCACTGAGGCTGCATCTTTCCAGTGATACTGCAGCGGGTCCTTAGGGAAAGGAGGGCAGTGTCAGCCCCTCTGTGGTGTAATTGGAGGTCAGGTTCGATCCAGCTCCCCGTGATCCAACTTGGCCAGTTATTTATTTCCCACTTCAGTAGCAAATGGATCCATGGGTGTTGTTCACACAACCTTTGTTTCATATAATATTTGCAAGGTACTGCCTGCAGACATGAGCACTGGAAGCTAAGCTGTGGACTGTGCTTTAATAGGCTTGTACATGGATGACCACTGAAGTGGGTGGTTTTCTTCATCCCTTTGACAGCTTCATTTGATAGAATAGAAATTAAAGTGTCCATACTAGACTGATGTCCATATAATTACATACCCAGCTATTATTGTCTCCACACCACTGACCAGCAACCATGATGGCATTAAACAAAAGATGCCAACTTTGTGTTTAGTTTTATTTATTTTCTTGGACAAGGTGATCCAGTCTGGGGCTAAGTTTATATATTTACAGGCTTTATGTGTTCGAGGTTTTGTGTGGTATTTTATTTATTTTTAGAAGTGAGTCTGTTTCCAGTTAGGAAAAAAAAGACATTTGGTGAATAGGCCAGCCGGTCAAACCAGGCAGAAGAAAGAAAGGATTTTCCAACTCATGGGATTCTCCTCTCATTTATAGAAGTTTCACATCAGTGTCACTGTTTTGATTTCAGTGATTGAACACTGCTATGAAAGGAGCAGTGTTCAAAACCCAGGAAACCAGTGTTTCCAATCAGAATTGGAACTGGAGCCCAACATACAAACATTCACGATGATCTGTTTGCAGAGCAGCTACAGACCCTGATATATTCTCACTGAACAGTCGAACAGAATCAGTACCTTTAACAAATTTATGCTATTTATGGACAAAGTTCTTGCATGGAGTTAAGAGATTAAAGGACAGATTCGGGCTGGTGTAGAGTACTGTAGTACAGTGCTGTCAGCAAGTCATTGAGTTTCTGAGCAAATAATCCACTGTGAAGTACTGCCTGGCTGTAGTCCTCACCACAGGGGCTAATACGCTCTAGCCTGTAATTACTAAGCACTGCCTATTCAGTTTGGAACTATTCTGCTGGAGAGGAAAACATTTAATCCTGCTTAGTATCCTGTTGGTCAGGTTAGGAGTGGGCACGTGGTGCAATCTGGCAGGCAGTGTTTTTCTTTCTGGGCAACTGCTTGTGCTTTGTATAGATGATCTAGTTATGAAATACATGTGGGTTTAGCTTCAGCAGGGGTTGCTCCCCAATGCGAAGGGTGCTGGTGTTTCCAGAACACAGAACATACTGTCCTTCTCTTTCCTGGGGTCAATAGCTAGGTCATTTGAAGCAAACAAATATTTGTATGACACCAAATGAGGAGGGAATACATCTCAAGAACATAACATAGAAGCACTTGTGTGTCAGACTTGAAGGTCCACACAGCCCAGTGTCCTGTCTGTGACAGTGAGCAGGGGCAAAGAGAGGATGTAAGAAGTAAAGCTGGTACAGAGTGACATGATTATGGTCTGACCTTCCTGAGCTATGTCTTGATAACAGCATAGAATGGAATTTCAGTTATTTCAAAGAGAGTTTTACTTCTATTATTCAGAATAAAAATTGAATTCAGGTCTTAAAACTATACATTTGTAGATGACTGATATTTTTCAAAATATATGAGGGGAAAAGGGAAAATAGGCTAGTTATACTTTTTTGTTGTCATCTAATTAAGATCTGTAAACATTGATTTCCGCCCTCCCCGCCCCCCTCCCCCCCCCTTTTCATTATTGTTCTGTGTCATTATTAACTACCAGCTTTGGACATGGGACTTTTCAACAGCAGATTCCTTACAGCACTCAGAGATTTATCAGCTCACAGAGCTAGTCTTGAATTTAAATTAGAGATGCATTTTTCTTCTGGTTTTGGGATCTGATCAGAATTCAGATCAGCATCAGAAAATAATCAGGTCCCTGGATAGTTCCCCATGGATGTCTCGGGGGAGCACACAACCTGGGTGATTAGCCAAACAGTCCACTGGGAACCTCAGTAGGTGAACCTTAGGGTCAAATGGCAGAAAAGCAGCCTAACAGCAAACCTGGGAAGAGCACTGGGAGCCAGCACCACCTTCCTGAAGAGGCTCCTTGAATCTAAGCCTGTGAATCTTCTCCCATGGCAATTAAAACACCAGGAGGAGACAGATGGATTCCTCCTTTACCATGTTACTCAGCAGAGTTTATTTCTTCTGTTGCCAGTTGAGCTGGAAGCTATCACTGTTAATTGAACTGGGACCATAATAAACTCAGAGACTCCCCATGTAAAAAGCAGCATTTTGCTGTCTGCTTTTTGTTAGAACTGCTTGTTTCTCTCTGGTTGTTCTCTCTTTTCAGTGCCTTTCTACTTGCTTTAGCAGTGATTATTTATAAACTGTACAACTACGACCACTCGCAAACAGACATTTGGGCTCTTTTATGCTAAGATTTTAGTTATAGAACCAAAAAAAAACTTCACCTCAAAAACTTACATCTTTGTTCTACAGACTCTTTGGAGGTCCAGGATCTATTTCTAGGAGGTCCAGGAAAAGAGCTAAGAAAAGGCAGCCTACCATCAGGTCACACAGAGTCCTTGAACAGGGTCCTCACATTTCCCAGGAAATTGTTAAGTTGTCCACAAAAAAAAAAGGTTGAAATTACTGATTTACTCTACAACTGTGTGATAGGGAATATTAAGAAGAAAGAAAAATGATGTAAGGCTCTCCTACACTCCTTAATGATAGAGAAACTGTAGCACACATTGGAACACAAAGGAACTACCACTACCATGCAGGTGAAATCAGTGCTCCAGCTCATGGAGAAGAGCTTCCTCCCATTCACCAGCCATCCAGACTCTGAAGAAGCCAGTGTCACTGATTTTTTTAGACCTGCTCCCCTGAGAGAAGATAACTGCCCCATGAGATCCTGTCACCAGTGTTTTCGCTCAGCCTCTGTCATGCCAGAGAGCAGAGGTCTGTTCTCAACCCTAACATACCATGAACCTCATTAAGTCTTAGAGTATCAGTGAAGTAAGTTGGGGTTTTTTAGCCCCCTCAGTTCTTCCTCCTTTCGTTCCTCTATTTCTTCCTATTAGTTCATCCATCATATTCCCCCTCACTCTTGCTGGCAGATAATTTATATCCTGTACTTTCATAGATAGTTCAAATAGGTCTTAGTGTTAAAGGCAATGATTTATGAGAGCAAGCCTTCAATTCTTTATCAAAAATGCAAATTAAACAAGATATTAAAGCTGCTCAATAAACTGCAACACAGTTTGGCATGTCTCAGAGAAAACTTGAAATCGCTGAACTGAATTATTGCATTCACATATTATTATTTAGAGTATTACTCCAATGTATGAAGAGTGTACAGACCTTCAGGGAGAAAAAAAAGGAACGGAGAAAAAGGAAAGTAGAGTTATTTTCTCTTTTTTGTACGTCAGGCTATAGCCCAACTTTTACTAACTTACCACATTTCTGTGACTGAACATTGAGGAGCTCTTGATTGTTTCACTAAGGTGCAATGATTTTCATAGCCATCACTGCTATCTGTTACATGCAATATTTTCAATGTACTGAGGTTATAAAACAGAGATAGGCCTTGGCTTTGAATCTAGGAGCTATAAAAAAATCTTGGTAAATCATCCATCAGTGCTTAAGACAGGTTTTGTTAGTGTGCAGTTTTTTCTTTAAACTCTGTTATCCTCTCCCTCAAAAGTCAAACAAAGAAACAAGGATTAGACATAATTAAAACTTTGAGGCAAACAGGGTTCCAATTTATTACAATACCCAGGCTACAATGTTCAAGAATAATTTTAAAATGCCAGGCAATGATTTTTAGAATTATAGGAACCTTCTAAACAGAACATTTGCAAACTCGTTGACTGATTCTTGTTCCTAAAAGCAGAACAGAACAGTCAAATACAATTGCTGCTTTCAGTTTCCTTGCAGTTTAAAAAAAAAAAATAAAAAATACCAGCATGTTTCTAATTGCCAGAGGGATGAATTAGTCATTTGCAGTAGAAAATGGAATAAAGAAGTCTTTAAATTACTATATAAATGAATGTCATCATATAACTTGCTAGATAGAATGAGATAATTTAACAACATCCAATAGCTCAGAGATTTATATTTCACATTTACTATGGAGAAATAATAGCACCTCTATGTTTAAGCTTGCAGCTACAATATCCACAGCAAATCTGGTTTTGTTTTCCTTTGTAATACAAAGAAAAAGGAAGGAATGTTCTTGTGACTTGACATTTCTGGAGTCATAGGCATGCTGTGTTCCTGCACGAGTGGTATGGCACTTAACCAGGAATCCTGATTCTCACCTGGTGGCAGAACTTTTTTTGGAGACTGAAGGTAGTATATGATGATCTCAGAAATGAAAAGGACAATATGTAAATCCCTTTGCATTATATTCAGAGGAGTTATTGTTGTGTTATCAGTAGGATTTCCATAATGTTTTTATGAAATCATATTTCCCTGTAGCTGTATTTCTCCGTGCTGCCACTCTACAAGTGGATGAAGCTCACCTGAGGCTTCATACTCAAAAAAAAGTAAAAGCTGAGCTCAGCTTTTTGCTGTAGATTTAGCCCACCCATTACTTTGGATTTTGCTGACTTTGTGGTTCATAAGGATTCATAAGGATGGGAGTAGAAACATCTTTAGGGACTGTGCAAATCTCTGTTTTGTTATTAAGCCAGGAGAGTGGTGAGTCACTGGCACAGGGTGCCCAGAGAAGCTGTGGCTGCCCCCTCCCTGGAAGGGTTCAAGGCCAGGTTGGACGGGGATTTGAGCAACCTGGGCTGGGGGAAGGTGTCCCTGCCCATGACAGGGGGCTTGGAACTAGATGATCTTCAAGGTCCCTTCCAACCCAAACCATTCCATGATTCGATGATTCTATGAAAGAGGAGAAACGGCTCCACTGCTCTAGGAAACACTGGCTATCTGAGAGTCACTGATAGAAATGTACTGCAAAAGTAGCATCTATAAAACAGAATCCCTAATCTTGGCTCAGATCACCTCATTTTAGACTGTGTCTCCAGCCTCCAGGAACCTGATCCTAAGGCTGTGCTTTTCCCTTCTAGCTCTTTCAGAAACACACTTCTTGATTCAGTGAGAAAGCAGTCTAAGAAGCTATCCCAGCACAGATTTTTCTAAAGAATCTTCATATTGTCTGAGAGTTTTTTTCAGTGGATACTGCTGAAAAAGGAGACACTGTGAATAAAACCACTTAACACCCTAGGTCATATTTGGAAACAGCTGTTAAATACCTTTTTAGGTAAGTGTTCATGAATTGTCATAGCACACCGATAAAGATACATGGAAGCAATTGCCTAGATCAGATTTAATCTTGTGTTCCTTTCAATATTCCCATATTTATTTGTAATTGGCGAGGAGGTTCTTCATGCTTTCTGTATTCTGTCATAAAGACAGGAAACGTCATTCAACATTTTTTGCAGACTCAATTACCTGACATGACATGAATGGTCATCCATAGAACATAATTGAATTTATTCGGTTTCTTCTATCTTTTCTCAGAAACAGCTGTTGCTGTAGAAAGTAATGCAATGTCATTAGCTCTGTACAGGTTACTTTAGAGGTGGTCAAGACACCTGAGTGGAAAAGAGTTCTGAGGTCTGTAAGAGAATTATTCTGAAAACAATGAATCTTCTACATCTACATATTTGGATTTAATTCCCCTCAAGAAATTATTTGGAGCCAAATTTTTCAAGGTGTTTAACACCTAAAACTCAGAAATAAGATCTTAGTGTAATTCATTTGATTCCAGTATACCAATTTCAGGTTTACGGTGATATTTAAAAAGACCTACATGCTCTTGAAAATGCATGGAGTGCCTGTCTGCAGCTCTGGGTCCCTACACACCTTGGAAAATTTGCCCCTCATGCATTTTCCTAAACAGATGTTTGCATGAAAGATCCTGCCATCCAGATAGGTATGAACTGGCAAGCCAGTAGCCAGTCCCAGCAATAGGATTGATGATTGGATGGGATCAGAGACAATGAACACCCTAGGGGTAAATTCTCCTTCTCGCCTTTCTGTACTGAGCTTCACAGACCACAGAATTGCTGCAGTGAGAATCACTGAAGGTGAAAAAAACACTAAAAAAATATTTGTCTAATTTCACATTTCTCTGAAAGAAAATAAAATCTTTTCTGATCTCTTGAAATATCTTAGACTAAAGAAACATTTTGGAGTGGAAAAAAAAAAAAAAAAAAAAAACAAAAGTCAAAGCCAGGTTTCAGCATAACTCAATCACAGAAAAAGTAATAGGTTTAATAATGCCTGAATTTTTCTAGTCTCATTTCAACTGCTGCATGTTGATGTGATGTCTGAACTCAATAAATAATAAATAATGTTACTGATGCTTGTGAGTGACCTGACTTCTCTGTCCTGCAGCAAGATCTTTACCATGGTCCGATTATATGGAAAAGAAGACAGAGGTTGAAGACTTTCAAGCTACTCTAGAGGACTGACTCATCAATAATCTGGTTCTGCCAGAATTTGGATCCTGATGGGCAGCTCTGTGTCACTCTTCTGCTATTGAAAGTAGGTGCCTCTTGGTTGATGTAGGATTCACTGAACACCATCTACTGTGGCCAATCTCCTGTGCCTGTTCCTGGCATCAACAACATGCCTTCTCCCAAAGTGTGTAAATGCCGAGTACAGCTGGAGAAGAAGAGGCAGTGAGGAGGAGCTGTTGCATCATGCTGTTCTCTACACAGCTCTCTGACAACCTAGAGTTTGTAATTCTGAGGAGCAGAAGCTGAAGGGATGGTACAGAACACATTGGCATATCCCTTTAACTGGAGTGAGCAGGTGAATAAGGAAATAACAGTGCAGAATAGGAGGTTTCATTAACAATCTCCCAAGCAGTTGCTCTAGCCAAGAAAGAAAACAACAACTTGACAAGAAACTTAACTTGTGCCAACTTCTGTGATCAAAGGTTGATATTCAGCACCTTGGGACTTAATTCCAATAAATTTGAGATATGGTCGATGTAGTGAAAAATAAAAGTAGGGAATAAAAAAGACCAGGACAGATTCCTGACTCTAATGCAAGAGTACCACAGCCACTACAAGAAAATATGCTTTCTGACAATAAATTATGCAATGTTCTCAGCTGATTGTACATAACTGCAGCATTGGTGTGACTTGAGAGAAGCACAAAAAGCATTGTTCTTTGCAAGGATCTAATTCAAAGAATTAATTGAGATAAGGAAACATGGAGAGAGGAAAGCAACTGGAAAAACGGGAAGGTACGAGATCTTTGACTTTGCATCTTTGACCTTAGGCCTCCAGTCTTAAGTGAATCAGCTGTACAAATCTACCTGGCCCGGCCTCAGTAACCTTGCTATCTTAAAGCTTCTTACTTTGGAGGTGGTGTGTCACTGCCCATTGCTTCAGTCTGCACCCAGTTTAGCCCACACTTCTTTTTAATTCACCTGCATGCAATCAGCTTGAACAATCCAAGCAGCTGAATTCAGAAACAAATATTATTAGTAAAAAGTAAACTTTTCTCTTTCTCTCCAAGTCTCTCAGTAGTCTGCTTTCAACAGAGGAACATCTCTGTTGGGCTATATTTTATAACCCTAATGGACTTCCCCCCTGAGTTTTCTCCATCCCTTTCAGAACTCATTGCAGCCACAAGTTCCTCAGCTGAATTAGGTACTGTGTAAAAAAACAATCCATCTTTGTTTGGTTGGTCTTTTCTTTGTTTGCTGCCTGAGCAATATTATTGTCTGCCTGCTAGATCTTGCATTATGCGTTAAGACTTCTAGGGAAGTCCACTGAGATGAAAGTTACACAAGGAGTGAAGGATAGAGCCCTCTTTCTGTTGCCAGTGGTTTCTTCCCATCCAATAATGACCTTTTCATTTAGACTGGGGAGTTGAGAGGTTGTAGAAAGTTGCTGTGATGGAAAAATACCAGGAAGCTAAGTTTCAATTTATGGATTAAAATTAAGAACAAAGTAAAACATTATCAAAAGTGCAAAAGCTGATTTGTAAACCCAGTCCTTGTAACAGTACTGGGAATCACTATCTAACATTTTTGCTCTTTTTACAATCTCCACACTAAGCAGAATTTCTACAGCCCTAATTCCTGTAATTGTTTTCATTTAGTCCAGGAAAAGAAGACAGGTGAGAACTGAATCTATTAGAAAGAAGTAACCTTTAAACATCTGTTATTGGTAGCATATATATGCTGACTCATGAAATTATGAAAAGATATAGATGATACAGTTCTGAAAATAGCACTGTATTTATGAGCAGCTCTGGGAGTTTATGGCATGATTAAATGTAGTGATTAAATTTTCTAATACAAAACCTGCTGTTATGAATGGCTGAGCAATGCATATATTCCAAAGCACAGCTACTGGTTTCTCCCATGACATTTAACACAAGAGATTTCCATTTTAAACATGCGATTTGTTATTTAAAGACAAAGCAGGGTGGGTATCCATTATTATTATTGAATTTGCCAGTTTGTCACAGTTTTAAGATAAATGAGGAAAAAATACAGAAGCAGACAAAATTAAAATTAAACAGTTGAGCAGTGCTTAAGGGCTGCAAGTTGTCAAATCTGCCCCCACTATTACCGGTGTTTGCAAGTATCTAAAGGATTTGAACAAAGAGAAGCATAAGAAATTGATTAGAGAAGGCATCTGAAGAAATAGGAGGATACTAACCAAACAAGACTTTAGAAAGAATATCGGGAAAAGATTCCTAATGATGAAATTTTCCCGACTGAAGAATAATTTCCCAGAGGAATGTCTGTAATATCTCTTGTTCCAATGATTTAAAAGTGAACTTGAATGAAGTATAGGCAGTTTAATATAAGGACATACTTGATCTTTTTCACTGTATTTCTATTAATCTGTATCACTGTTTCCATTATCCTATATTCCCCAATTACTGCCTATAGCCGGACAGAAATTAACCTAGCAAAGGAGAAATAATTCAGATGCAAGAATAAGCAATTAATTCTTTCCTTAATGTTTTGTCTCCTCTACAGTATATTTGTTTGTAATAGTTTAGTGACAGAAGCCCAGAGGCTGGTATTCTCCATCTATCACAATTTAAGAATTGTGCATTCATCTAGAAGCTGAGAAACTCCCAAGAGGATGACAGGAAAACGCTTCACCTCAGTTTAAACAGGCTGTTCCCAGGCAGCATGCCCTTCTGTTCATGGTGGGACACAGCAGACCACAGCTCTAGTCCCTGCCCTCCTAATCCCTAACTCCCAGCCACATTTGGATTAGCATGCACCTGGGATCCCATCGGGAGCACAACTGTGGGTCTGGCTGTGAAAATATTCGGGCTTGAAGTAGGAGAGGATCTGAGATGGCTTCTTGATCATGGAAACCCTGCAGCCTTCGTGGTCTAGAAGATCTACTACCCTAAATCACTGAAGATATATATATCACCCCCAGCCACAGCATCTCCTGCTTCTCTGCCCCTGGAGTGAACCGGGAGAGAAGTGGTGCTGGTCTCAGCACCCAGGGTACATCCATGGGTGTGTGGGTAGCCACAGTGCCCAGAAATGGGCTCCTGGACTCCCTTGACAAGGGCCCACACCTGAGAGAGCCCCGCTGCTGGGATTTCCTGGGGGTGTCTGGGCGGGAGGCAGTAGGAGAGGGCTCTGCTGGGGGTCTGTGGGGGAGGTCTGAGGTCCGGCCCAGAGAGAGAGAAGAAGGGATGCAAAAATGGTCCTGGACTATCTGTGGGAGGGTTTGACAAGGTAGGGACCCACAGGGGCTGGGGGGACTGCACTGAGGTCTCCTGTAGCTGAGGGTATGTCTGCTCTAGTGACTACGCTGTCTCTGGTAGCACAGGGACTTGATCTACCCCTACATCCAGCCAGGAGACAGCAGACCAAAAGGAGCTACACAGCTGACATAACATTTTGTCCAAGTGCCCAGCATCCCATGGCAGTACTTAAAGGGGAAGATAAGTCCCTCCATTCCTGCCTCAGAGAGGCAAGCTGTTTGCAGGGGAGCACCATTTGCATGATTTGTCCTCACCTTAATCTCCTTCCCTCTTCCTCCCTCTCATCTGCATTCAGTAGCTCCTTCTACCCACTCTTCCTGCATCAAAACCTGCAGGTGCCTGAGGAACCGCGCTGGGCACCGGAGCCAACACCAAGAGTTGCTGTCTTGCAATCTTGGACACCTACCACTAATTTGCCTTAACTGTAACCTAGAGCTGCTATTTCCATGAGGCCTAACAGCATAAGAAGATAAGTGTAGTTGTATTGAATGAGACCAATGCATTTAGCCTAGTAGCTCATCTTGGATATAATTACCAATAAGCATATATAAAGGTATTTTCCTAGAATAATTTCCCAGTGTGTCCAGTGGTCTTTCCAGAGGGTCATTTTCTCAGCCAGAGAGGGCTTTATATATTTAATAATCTTCAATAGGCTTTTCTACATGGAGTTTGCCTAAGCCCCTTCTGATCGCATGTAAACCCATATCCATATTCTCACCCCACACCCAAAGCTGAGAAGTTCAACAGAAAATCAATACATCTTCTTTTATACCCAGTCAGTTCGAACAACTTATGATAGATATCTCAAATGCATCATTTCTAGATGTCATCTCTGACTGTCTGAATGCAAGTCATACTTAGGTTTTGGGGCAGTGATATATACACCTTTTAGAAAACAGTCTGAACCCATCCTATCAGTTCACTTTAGCGAGATCACAAAGTCATTGATATATGTTAGTCATTTGTAATCCCTATTTGCCTGGGTATTAAGGGTCATAGTTAGACCCGTGACTTCGGTACGGAAGACTCCGTATCTTATCATTCATCCTGAAAGCTATCCATGGTCTTAGGATGTTGTGTAAAACAAATAAGAGAAGACTCCAGATGGAAATAAAAATAATGCATTTAACTTCTTTATGTTTCAAAAACCTCACTTATTTTGGTATCCCTGATTGGCTGCTCATATGCTTATTGTGAAGTAGCACACAAAATTATTTGGATATTTGCATTTACCTTTGGTCACCTAGCTGTGATTTAGTGGGAATAAAAGGAAACCTTTATTACTGTAAAGTGAAGGTGAGCCCATTACATAGTGATGAAAGCAGTGAACTACTTAGGGAAGCTTTGGCTACATTCTCTAGCAGACTCACCCAGATTTGCAGGTGTACCTGCCCATGTCCACACTGGAGAGGCTTTGGGTTCCTCTTTAGAGCATGGAAGTAATTTCTATGGTCATATCTGTGCTAGGACTCAGCAAAAGCACAGTGGGGCCATGCAAACTGTCCCCTATGCCTTTGCATCTATCCGGTACAGGCCCAGGCAGTACACACCACCACTTGGCACTTCTCTGGCTCATGCCATGACTGCCACAGCCTACTTGCCATAAAGATGGCTGCAATCCCCTTCCCCCTAATTTTTTTCCCCTGGACTCTCTCTCATCATACTGCCTCCTGTGTCAAAACAATGATCCAACACCAAGGAACCACCTTGTAGCCATCCCCATGCCCAGAAAGTGGGCAAAGCAGGTCAGAGCTGGGGGACAGAAACCAGGCATGCCTTCCTCTACTCCTGTTCCATATTCTTCACTGAAGGAAACAAGAGTTTCCTCCTTACCTGGCTCCTTCATTCAGACTACTCTGAGAGTAGACACAGAAGTAGCTTTGACTCTGTCTAATCCCCCTTCTGTTTTTGATAAGTTTTCAGTGAGAAACACCCATACCTGCTGCCAGCACTACAAATACATCCCTTCACACCCAGCATGACCAGCAGCACCTATGAGCTTTCAGGCTAGCAACACACACCCCATCATAACCTGCCCTACCTGTTTGGACCCATGAAAAGGGTACAGACACTTGCCCCTCTACACACAAGTGAGGGGGATTTGCCTTTCTGTGCTGTGGCTACATATTTACCCAACACTTTACATACACAAACAGCCCACAGGCACAGATGGTGCATGATTCACTCTGGGGATCTCATCAACTGCCACTAGCTTTGGATTGGGCCCACAGCACTGGGAAATTACTGCAGGCAGTTATATAATTCAGTAATGATTCTGCAGCCAAAGGCTCCAGCTGCCCTTCCTTGAGTGGCAGCTTGAAATGAGGAGACTGGCACAGGCTAGTAGGACTACAAACATCTCCTTACCTCTGGCAAGACCAAGAGCGGAGGAAAAAAACCTCACCATGCGAAGGGCTACACGCTGGATAAGCAGCACAGACTGCTGCAGCCCTCCCTCATCCCTCCTGGTGCCTATGATCCTGCTGGCACTTGGTACATCCCTCTGGATCCAGGGCCAGACTAGCAGAAGCAGCTAGGTCAGCAGCCAGGTCACTGGCCCTTCTGCATCTGGAAATGCTGAACACAGTTAAGTCCTGGACAGATGCGGCTTCACGATTTACCTGTACCACAAGTTGAGATTTGTGCGTTGGCATGTGGATGCTTTTCACTGTTATTATTGACAGTGAAATTCTAGAAGAAGGTTGCTTTCTGTAAACACCTATAAAATACTGCAAATTGCGAGTCAGCCTTTCAAATGGGATGCCCAGAAAATCACAGATAAGACTTTATGAGTGTGATGCCATGGCCATCCAGTGACATGTATTTAAAGATGTTTGTGGGTGGGATGTTGACCTCCCACTGACTTTTGAGAACAAACTCCAGGCAGAACAGGTGGTGCACATAAATACTTCTCTTCTGGTGACACATGGCCCCATGACCTAGGGATTTTTCAAGCACAGCATTTGGTTTAGTTCTGTGCCCCCTCACCCAAAGGCAATCACATAACTCTTCAGATGGAGGGACACCTTTTGCCACTCCAAGGGTAAACATATCCTTCAAGGGTAAGCATATCCTTCAACTGTGTGCTGCCTAGACAGTAAAAACTTCTCCATGGACCAAAGAAGAGCATTGATTTAGGGAAGACCAGGTATTTCCCTTTGTACAGGTTGGCACAGACCTTGAGCCTTCTTTATTTGTTCATGAAACCAAAATAATTATATGCACAAACAAAACAGCTGGGAACCGCAGTGGACATCACTGACCTAAGAGCAACCAGCATATGGACAGGACTCAGGGACACATTCTGCTAGATTAGTGTGCCAGCTTGGTGCTGTGAAAAAACTTCCCTCAGATTTTTCTGTTTGTAAATAATTACAAATATTTTGCACAGATGGTGTTTACATGGTTGCCTAAAACACTGAGTATTACCATAGTTTCAAATTTAAAAACAATTGTGACAAATACCATCAATTTCAAGATAGCTATCTCTAGATACTAAATCAGACCCAGACGCAATGAAGTATTAATTCAAATAAACTTGTATGGGACTTTTTCAATAGGTTTTTAAGGTAGTCAGCAGTTTACAAGATCACCCATTTTTATTTGTACTTGCATAAGATTAAAATTATTTACTGCCAAAGTCCGTGGTTCTTATTCCATGGACACCAGTGTGATCGGAGTTGTGCCTGCAGTGTTATATAAATAGTTAAACTACATAATCCACAGTACTACTTAGCCTTTAGTTAAAATTTCTACAACAACCTGGAAGGCAAAAATACTTGTTATTTCCAAACTGTGAGCAGAAGGAGGAATATTTACAGAACAAATTTTCTTAAATGTTGATTTATAGACTGTAGGAAAACTGATTCCATTTTAACATAAGCTTTTTATATGTGAATTGCCATTAAGAAAACTCAAACATTTTTTCATCTCATTTGAGAGACTTAACACGTCCCAAAAATAATGAATACATTTATGTCTATACACACAAAACAAACAGTGCATGCAGGATAGCTATGTGATGTGAACCTTGCTGTTTATTAAAATAAACATTTGCTTATCTTTGTAAAAATCTTAAGAAAACAAAAAGTTATTTCACTATAAATAGTCCATGTAATAAAAATCATCAAAGTGCAAGACAAGAAATTTATTCCAATGTAGTTTCAAGTTTTGAAACAGCCAATAAAGGTATAATCTTCATATGTAGATTAGTGAACTTTAAAAAGATATGTTCACAGTGCTTATTAAACAACCAAAGCACCGACTATTTGTGGCAAAGCAACTGCTCATTTTCAGCTGATTACAGGACAGGAGCAGAACCGGGCTTTGTATTTGTTACAGGCAAAACCCCTGGTGTATTAAACAGGTAGTCTGGGCAATTTCATGGCATGGATTGCAGATGACTGGGTTGGATGTGACTTCAGGAGGCAATACAGGTCATCGTTCAATTCAAAGTAAATGAATGCTAGCTATGGATTACAACAGACATGGATTTTCAAGCATTTGACTCAAAAAAGAGGAGCAAAACTAGCTGATAAAAGAGAACACTGCACTCCAAGTTTCTGTAGTGCCCTGGCATAAATCAAGCACATCTATATTGTCCAGGAGGAAACATACCTTGTTGTAAAGACTAGCATCCAACTCAATGACCTGATTTATGCTTTGGCCAGTCACAAGAAGTTTAGAGACATAACACGAGTTGCCCCCTCACAGATGTGTGTTGCTGTCCCCGATTAGCAGCTGGATGTTGCTTGCAAAGCAACTGCGGTTGAGGCCTGCCTGCAGCTAAGCCATCAACCGTTTCATCCTCAACAACTAGCTGTAAGGACATAAAAAGACCTGTCCACTAAGGGAAATAACAGAAGTACATTGTAGGGCATTTGTGTAAAAGCACATGCAACACCCACCATTTAGGTTTCCATTTTGGGGAGTTCATTTTTTGTGGTTTCTGCCTCCACTGAAATCTTCTGAAAACCAGAAAAAAAATGCATAGGTAACCATATCTTGTATGTAATGTGCTATATGTAATATGAATATTTTCTGTGCCCAAAATGACCCAACAGCCATACACTGAAATAAACTGAGCTCCTTCTAGACCAGGCATCACTACTATGCACCTCAGAAACTTTGCCAACTGAAATCGAAAGCCAATGAACAGCACTGTCCAGAAAGGGGAAAGGATTTTCCTCAAGCCACTGCACCACTTTCCTGTCATACCTGGGCCTACTGCAGGCTAAGAACAATGCTTCAGGGACGACCTTCACTTGCACTCAGCTACTTTGCAAAATTAACTGGACCATTTAAATTCAACTAGCTGTAGTCACCCAGAGCTCGGGGAAGTGCAAGGAACTGATAAAAGCTCAGAAAAAATATGCAATTATAATCCAGAATTAAACAGTGAACTCTAGACACGGAAATATGAAAGAAGCAATTGAGACATTTATTCACTTTTAGGAGTTATTCTGAAGACAGCAACTGCTCATCTAAAGACATTAAGGCCAGAACATCTTCTAATTCCTAAAGAGGTTAAATAAGGAATTTGAATGTCTGAATATCAATCGAGCAATTTGCATGTAGCCACCCATAAAGTCACTGGTGCTGCTAGGTCAGTCTTGTGGGGAGCCTAGCATCTGAAAAAGTCATTAAATGCTGTTTGGGGAGGGACAAGGCTTTCTGACCCAGGAAGTCCTGTGCATCTCTTCTTCCTGAGGCTTGTTTATGTTTTCTATCACATTTATTCTCTTCCTACTCTATATCTTTTCCTTAAGAGACACGGTGCACTTCAAGATGGAGACACTCAATGCCAGAAAGCTTCTTCAGGAAGATACAGCATCCACTGGATGCCTATACTAATTGCTATTCCCAGGCTCCCTTTTCAGATCTGTAAAAGAAATTAAC
This sequence comes from Tyto alba, assembly GCF_018691265.1. Classification (NCBI taxonomy): domain Eukaryota; kingdom Metazoa; phylum Chordata; class Aves; order Strigiformes; family Tytonidae; genus Tyto; species Tyto alba. The sequence continues at coordinate 18,319,239 of NW_024881282.1, read as the reverse complement.
AGATCTCAAGACAATACTGATCATTTCACAATCTCATGTGGTAATTAAGGAATAGCAGACAACAGCTTCTGTTTTAAAATAGAAATTCATAATTTTGTAGGGTCAGTGGTTCTTTATGGGATTTTTCATGCTTAGAACAATTTAATGGCAGATACAGTATTGCCATATTTATTCCCTACCATTTCCAAGTTTACTTTCAATTGCCTCATCTTTTCATGCCAGCAGTGTTTGGCATGTACACAAAAAAAAAAAAAAAGAGTGCAGGGGCATCTGGGACCCTTTATATGTATTTAGAGGCTGAGGACGGTTCTATTTTAACTCTGTAATTGGACGTATCCAGCTTAATAGAGTAAAGGTATCTCTGATATGCAACCACAATCTGCAGCCATACTTCTGAATGGCAGTGTGAACATACTGCAGCTATGGTCCTGATCATTTATATTAAGAAGAGAAAAAATAGATTTGGAGAGAAAAGGGAGAATGAACACACAGAGCAATTACTTTTTAGATACATAGGCCTGATTCTTACCAAATTAACTTTACCAGTCCACAAGCCTTGTTATACTGCCAGATGTATGAAGTGACCTCAGTTATAGTAAAGCGATTTTAATTTCTGTTGAATTACTGTGATTTATTTAGCTCACTTCACAGACAGTGTTTTAAGGCAAAGTGCACCTTTGCAAAAACTTGTTGTCATGGTTTGAGCCCAGAGGGTAACTGAGCACAGCGCAGCCATTCACTCCCCCCCATCCTCCTCAGGATTGGGAAGGAGAAAGTAAAGCAAAAGGCTCTGGAATCGAGATGAGGACAGGGAGAGATGACTCGCCTCTTATGGTCATAGGCAAAAGACAGACTTGTTAGGGGAAGAGAAAGAACATAAATTTAATTCAAACACTAACAACAAGATTTAACAGACAGCACAGGACCATGAGAAGCATTCCACATCTTGAAAACACCTTCCCCCACCACCCCTCCCTTCTTCCTGAGCTCAGCTCTGCTCCTGATATTTCTACCTCCTGCCCCTCAGCAGTGCAGGGGGCAGGGAATGGAGGTGCAGTCAGTCCTGACACTTCTTCCTCTTCAGGAGGAGGACTCCTCTCATTCTTCCCCTGTTCCAGTGTGGTGTCCCTCTCACACGAGACAGTCCTCCATGAGATTTCTTCAACATGACTCCTTCCTGCCGGATACATTCTTCTCAAGATGCTCCAGCTTGGGTCCCCTCTACATGTTACAATCCTCCCAGCACCAAACTACAGTAGTGGGGGCTTCTTCCCATAGAATCTTGGCCTTCTTCTGGTACAGGTACCTGATCCAGCAAGGGATCCTCCACGGGCTGCAGATCAGCATCTGCTCCACCATGGACGTCCACGGGTGGCAGGGGGGAAGCCCTGCCATCTCGCCACGATCTGAAAAGGGGATCTCTCCACTGGCACACCTCCCCGCCTTCCTCCTCCTTTCTTCCACTGACCTCAGTGTTTGCATAGGTGTCCTCCTTGCAACTCCTCCTCCCAACTCCAACTCCTTTTCCCAGGTTCCCCTTCTTAAATACGTTATCACAGAGGCACAGCCACCATCGCTAATTGGCTTGGCCTTGGCACAGGGGTGCGTCTAACTTGAAGCTGGGGGAGCTTCAACAGGCTTCTCACAGGGGGCCACTGCTGTAGCCTGTTTCCCCGCTACCAAAAGCCCCCACCACACACACAAACCCAGCACCCTAATCAAGTTGAGTGGTGAGAAGCACAGTCTCAGGGACTTCCTCCATCCCTGTGTCCCTGCCTCTCTGGAAGGCTCTGTGTCAACCCCTACCATGTCTCAGCATGGGTACCCTGGTAAAATGTTTTTGAGAGATAAGGATACCAAAGTCAATTTTAGGGAAGAGAGGGAAAAAAAACACCGATGATGCTGTGAATCCAGTGACATGCTTCAACTCTGATTCAAGTGTGTGGCTAATCCCAGTGAAGTCTCTGGAGGTCACTGTGAATGGGTAGCTGTGATACACTGATAATAGTCGTCCTGCATTTAACAGGACCTCTAACACCAATGCGCAAGCTCAAATTTTTGGTGGGTCAAAGCTTTGGTATTTGATGCCAACGTTCAGAGTAGTACCTGAGCAAATGCTTAGCATTAATCATACACATTATTCATCTTTTTCAATTAGGTCAGTTAAAGATGAACTTAAAATTAAATTTAGACTTTGAAGCAGACCTAAAATTAAATGAGAAGTGAGGTAAAGACAAGAAAATTAATGTATTGATATTATTCTCCTGGTCACATAAAAAAAAAAAAATAAAATAAAAGGCTTGGGATATTTTTGCTGTTCCTCCCTCTTCAGGGTGCCCCCAAAATGCAGTTGCCTCAAGGATGTCTCTGATGTATTTTCCCAGCAGTATAACATGACAGTTGCTAGCAGGAAAATTTAAAAATCCTAAAAGGAATTGCAAAATGTTTGAGACCTGACTGAGAGGTCAGGTTGACTTTCCTAGACTGCTGATATCCAGCCATGCTAGAGCTGCTGACTGCAAACTCCCAAGTTAGCCACAGTCCCTTGTGTTGTTACAGACTGCTCTGATGAGATTAGCAACTGTTATTTATCTTTGCTGAGTTAACTCGTACATTAAAAAGGGAACAGATCAACTATAGTTATCTAATGAAGTCTGGATTCACCCTAATTTAGCAGATAAAAATTAGATCAACACGATTTCACAAAAAAAAAAAAAATCTACTTTCCATGGAGAGCTGGCATTTAAGATGGCATATTTGTTACAGTTTAGTGTAGTGTCAGCTGCACATACGGCATAGCATTTTGGATTGCATAATCCCTTCACAGCAAGTGTAGCCTGAGGCTGCCATAACTACCAGGCATGACCAGCTATTCACTGCCTTGGATCCATCACTTCAGTGGAGAATGTAGGATATGTTCTGCTGGCATGAAAACAACACCATTACCTTCACTACAATTAAGGTTGAGTTGGCTGTCCTCTGAGAAATCCCTGCTTTAGTGTTCAAGGTAATTTAGAATCACATCAGGCTACCATGGTCATTGTCAGCCTATCTGAGTGTTTCATAGGTCATTTTCCTAAAGTCAAATGGCTTAAAATTGAAAAGAAAAAGGTCCAAGGTAGCCAAAATGAATTGTCTGCTTTGGGATGTACCCCTGATATCAACAGTTACTAACAGGAGTAAGCTCCACTGGTGGAAATTAGGCTTTGCCATGTCTCCGCTCTGGGATTGTACCAGACAACATTATCAGCAGGCCACCTGCTGCTGAAAGTGGGATTAATTCTCACTATAGAAAAGGCCTTAGAGAGTCTCTCTTTAATTTGAATTCCTCTCACTGAAATTAAAGCCCACTGTTCCTTATTCTGTCTATAGAGAGAACATAAAAGACAACACTTTGTCTTCTTCTCTACAACAATATTTTCCATGCTTGAAGACTGCTGTCGTATCATTTCCTTGCCTTCTCTTCTCTGGAATAAAGAGTCACAATTCCTTAATCTGTCTCAGGCCACATCACTCAGAAGTCTCTTGCAATTTCTCCACATCTTTCTCAAAATACAGAGCCCCAGACTAAACACTACATCCAATTTGAATAGAAGGACTATTTCCAGACATCTCTTTTTACATTCCAATCAGATGCTTGGGGTTTTCTGTTATAGCCTAAATTATTGACTCGTAGTTATCTTATAAACCATGGAAAGTTCCTTTCTGTAGAAACCCTAAGTTCCTTTATGTAGAAATGGTATTTAACCTGTGTTTCCTTCATTCAGTTTCAAAGTAACATATTAGTACTTTATGAATACAGGACCTCCATCTATATTAAGAACTTTCCTCCAATGTACCCATGCAATCCTGAATTCTGTTCCCAGCCTCTGTGCACTTTCACATTCTCACATCTTTGTCATCTGAAAATTTAAAAAGCATATTCTCCACTTCATCAACATTTAAATATATATAATTGAAATTATAACATCAGCAATGTGTTTGACTCAGTATTATAACCAGAATATATACAATCTCTGTGACAAAAAGTGTATAACCCAAATGACAGATAGTAGACAAGATGCATTGAGAAGTGTCAGATAATAATAAGATGGTTTTCTCCTTACGTTGTTATCAAAGTCACCTAACACTCCCATTTGCCACCTTCTTAGATACTGCTGTGAACACAGGATGCTGTCCTAAATCCAGGTGTCACCTAGGTGTCTAGGTGTCTATTGTCCATAAATCTAGTTTTGGCTGCATGTGACTGAGATACTAGAAATGGGTTTTGTGGAGCAAACCTGCACCAATATGGGTCATTCTTTGGCAGGGGAATTGGAGGAAAAGTTCAAGGAAATAAAAATGATCTTTAGGCTGTGAGTGTGCCTTCTAACCTATGTTGGTCAGAAACGTCCTTGACCATTTCCCAAGATGGGCTTCTCACCAAAACAACACCAACATTTTTATTGCTAACAGTTTAGTGTATTAAACAAAAATCATCAACATTTTTGGCCAAGATCTGATAAATTTCCCTTAGTCTGCTGGGGCCATTTTCCATCTGTTGCTTCTTTAAAAAATTAAAGTCATCTGCTTTGCCATACTGACTGTGACACTCCAGCTGGACTGCAAGCCTGTTTATGCTACGTACATTTAAAATAAACTTAGCAAGTGGAAAAGTGGGTTCTTCCAACATACACCTGCCTCTTGTCTCCCAAGCTGTGGTATACTGCTTGTAGGTAAATGACTGTAAGAAAATGATGCCACTCAAACATGGCATTGCAACAACTTTGCCTTGAGTAGGTCCAGGTTTTTTACTGGTATTTTAAAAAGCCTGTGTGGGGAAATGGCATCTTTCCTGTTTCAAAAACCAAACAGACCAAAAAGACTTTTATTACATGTTTTTGAATTTGTCATGCACAGTCTCAAACTCTTCTGCATTGGGGCAGAGGCTGCTTTTCCATGCCAGGTGGCCATAAATGCTGGATAGAATTAAGAAAGGTAGCACAGAAACTTCATTAGGCCTTGATTCATCACTTTGCTATGCATTTAATATGAGGCAAATTTCAACAGAGTTCTACAAGAATCTGCCAGGAATTAGTGATGGGTAATATTAATACTGCAAAGTGAAAACTGGGACTTGTAAAATAATCAGTAATTCATCCGAGTGTTGACAGAGTGGGAGGGAACCATCAAAATTTTAATAATAAGCCTAAATGTCAAAGATATAGATATCCCATTTCTGTAATGCTAATGCAAGCTCTGTTTTTCCAGGTCCACCTGGCTTATTACAGTTCCACCAGCTGATGACCATGAGAGAATTTGTCATAGCTGGTTACAGCTATGATGGCTGTTCCTACCAATGCCTGTGCTGTGCTGTGGGCATATTCCCAAGGACCTGAGCCAGGCCAGAAGGGCAACCCAGCCGAGTCACAGCTCAAATCAGAGACAGTGTCCCATCGCGACATGGCTGATCAGCCACCATGCAGCTTTTGCAGCATACTCAGCATGAGGTGCTCTGGGACATCACTGCATGGCCCCACAGACCTGTGTTGCGCATCTGCTCTACTCAATTTATTGCCAATCAATTATTTTCTAACAGCTCAGTCCTAGTGTGTGACCTTGGGATACTTTTCTCTAGGGGGATTTTCTTCTAACAGAAACCAGATCATTTGAAATAGTTTTATAACAACTCTCATTCTCATTTTACAAAAGATCTTGTGTTATAAAGGCCTTTACTGTATGTACTATATGGACTACGGCAACACACAGAAGTCCTAAAGGGGATGTAAATTTAGGGCTATACTTAGTAAACAAGAAGTTTGCTCATAGCACAGAACCAGTACGAAGCGGCCTATTCCTTTTCTTCTCGAACTGTTTCAAGTCGGTGTCCACAGAGACCAACACAGTGATGGGGAATGACCCTCCTTCACTCACTGTGTCAATTTGCAGTCACCATTTCTGTTGCTCTGTTATTTTTCCCTTAGCTGTTTGTCTTTTCCAGCCCTTTAGTTCACTCTTGTGAAAGTACTGGAGCAGTCACTCCAAAAGAGAAATGGAAAGCTGTAATCAAAATGAGTGGGATGCAATTTATCTATTGCATAGATTGTCAGCAGTGGTTTTGTGCAAAGAATACGTAAAAAAACTTGTACTGATACACATGGAATTCCCAGCTTCAAGATAATAATGATTAGTGGGTTTTGACCTCACAGCTACCAATTTAAAAGATGCAAGAATGTGCACAATTTGGATTTCTATTCTCTGTCTGAGAAAAAAAAAGTATTCTTCATTTTTTTCCAACATACTCCCTGCCCTGCACATAAAGTGCAGGCGTCAAAATGTAAAAATGTTCTGCTTGCTTGCTTTTGGTTTGATGTGAGAAAAAGCTTGCTGACAAAAGTTTTCCCTCTCCAAGCATTTTAGATGAGTGCTGTTTGCGATGCTAGAAAATAGTGCTTGGAAAGCTTTATAAGCCATATAAAAGATTGGCTCCTAGTGCTGCAGAATGAGGCTTTTTTAGCTTCCTGAAGGACCACACATGCCAATATTTGACCTTTCTGAAACAAATTACTATCTGTGTCCTTTGATGCCACCTTTTTTGATGACAGATAGCTCAGCTGTGTATAGACATCCTTGGTGTCAGCAGTAATGGCTGATTGGATTTCCCATATGCCCCTAATTTTCAGTTTTCTCCCCTCTTCCCATCTGAAAAATGCAGCTGAGTGACAGGAATACTCACAAGCAGAATTGTGTCTCACATATAAATGCACATGCATGTATACACACATATACATATATAGTTATGCATACACATACACATATTTATTGTCAGGGGCTGCTGAATCAGTATTTCAATGGAGGTGAGGCTGCTGCAGCTCCATGCCCCCAATCCCAGCCAGTAGAGAGGCTGAGTGTTTATTCCCATAGGCACACACACACGTATACAACACATATGTACATATATACTGCCAGCCACATACAACAAGAGACACACTCAACAGCAACAGCCTTATGTTGTTCCCCTCTCTGGCTGCTCAGGGTGAAGGTCTGTTAGTAGGAAAAATGTTTAAATATGTAAGATGTGAATCTTTCCCTGTGGCCTCTTGCGTGGTTGGCCTGGACTCCCTGGCCCCTCCAGTGGCCAACTCTTCATGCTGTCTCACCTCCAGACATACAACCCCCTGGCTCCCAGATCATGTCACCTCCTCACCAGCTAGTCCAGCTTGATCTTCACTAGCAATCCCCCACAAACATATGTACCCTCACTCACTCCCATTGATGGCACCACAGACACATGGACACTGATGCATGGTCCGACTGATGGCTGGCAGTGACACCCCCATGCACACAGAATACACAGTCCCTCAATCAAGAAAACAGTTAGAAATAAAGTTCAATGAGAAGTCAGGTCAGGCTGTTCTGACCAGGTGCCAGACAAGTGTTCTGACACACATAATCTTTTTATCTACTTCCCCTTTATTTTTGCACATTCATTCCTCCCCAGACCACCTTGATCCTTCCCATCCCCCACCTTGGGTTCCTCCCCTGAATATCTGATAAAAAATCTTGTATCATCCTAAAACATTCTTCCCCAGCATCCCGTGTTGTCTCATACCCACTCCATAGTCAATGAGCCTCTCAGCCCAAAAAGTGCTCTGGAAAGCCTCTCGCCATGGGTGTCCCTCAGCCCCCCGGGGCTGAGGGTTCCCTGTGACAGTCGAAGTCTGGGGAGATGCTCATGTCTCTCAGTAGGTTACTGGGACTACCTCCCCTGCCATTGTGCCCAATGACGCTCTAACATAACGCATAGCTATAAGTTTATCTGGTCTTCATATAGGCTGCTTCCTCCAGTCAGCCCACACAGAGTACAGGAAGAGTCAAGATCTTTCTAGTATCAAGAGAGCTGAGTAAAATTTGTAGTGAGGAAAATCAGCACTCTGATTCTGCTCCCCCTTCAGGAGCTTACCTAAACCAAATCCCTAAGTTTAAGAGTTTTCAAGTAGTTTTGTGATGGCAAATAAACCTAAGCTTACCTTTGTTTTTCTTCACTTACCTTTGTGATGTGCTTGCCTTCTTTTTTAAAATAAACTTTTAATGTTAATTAACAAAGTGACCTTGGTTAGGTTGCTTAATCTCTCTGTGATTCTCTTCTCTCTTTTGTACAATTAAGACAATAAAACAATGCACCCACATGGGTATTGTGAAGCTTAATTAACTGGTGTGTTCAGGCCTCTCTGAGGTTCTGCAAAGCAGACCACTATAAGAACAGAAAATTAATGTTAGGATGACTATTACACAGTAACCTGACACAGCATCTGTAAGTGAACAGTTTGAAAAAACCCTCACCTCAGGCCAGATTTTCCAATGCACCAAAATAAGTTTTGCAGCAGTGCCTTCAGATTCAGTGTTCAGTGGCCAGAAGATAAAAGAGGGGAGCAGCTTGCAGCCCTGGGTTAATTGCTCAATTCAATAGAATCATTTACAGTTGGACTTGGTGATCTTAAGGTTCTTTTCCAATCTAAATAATTCTATGATTTTGTGGTTAGTAGAACACAGATTTCACCCAGTTAAATACCTATGTCATGTATTCCCATCTATATCCATCTACATATTCACAGCCTTCGCAGCACTGCCATTAGAATAGCAGGTACAAACAGTCCCTAAAATCTGTTCAAAATGGAGCATCAAGCACCCTGGGAAGTTTTGAACCCAGTTTCTTTTATGAATCTGGTCAAGGTTTATTTCATGATATAGGTATGCCTGACAGATTTCAATTTCAGGAGTATCCATATCACAGCTTCTGTCAATGCATTTTGTTTTCGGGTACTAGTCTCATGTCAAGCTTGGGTGGAGCTCAGAAGGTGCAGATATTAGGAAAGAAATTAAAGACAATACCTACACCACCCAAAGAAAGAAGAAACTGTAGAATACCACATTGTAACAGCAGAAATAGTTTATGTGAAATATTCATACTTTAAAACAAGTTTGTTTTGTAGTTTATACAATATTTTAAATTTCTTTACCATAAGCATCCATAAGCATCTCAGCTGTGTAGCCAAATATCTTCCCTGATTATGACAAAAAATCATAATAACCCAGCCATGAAGTTCTGCTTTTCAATGTAAAGCATGGCAGATGCCAGGTTTCCTAGTGATGCCACGGTCCTTAGAAGCCAGGTGATACACAGTTAAATGTTAGACAGTTACCAGGCAACTGCTGGGACTAACAGAAGGCCACCAACAACTCCTTAATTTTCTTTCCTGAATCTGAGCTGCTGGATTTATATTTCAGCTATATTTCCACCAGACATCTTAGCCATGGAAAAAGGATCATACAGTATATTGGTTAGATTAGATAACTGATTTCCTTTGGCAGGTCTAAGTATCAATAATCCTATTCATTTGTAAATATAATATAAAATTTTTCTTTGAATTTTTCATTTGCTTAGAACTAAGAAATTCTACCTGCAAGAAAGAAGTTGAACAAAAATCTCACAGCCATTCTGTGGTATTGTAAAAAATATAGCCTGTGATTTTGCTTTCTGTTTAGATTTTCTTTTATCTGTCATTTCTGTTTTGATATGTTTCCCAAACTCCTGTTACCAACCATTCTAATCATTACCATTAAATTATGAATGATGGTTTAATGAACAATGGAACATTCAGCTACACTACAGTTTTTTTCTATTTCTCCCACCTGCTTTCACCAACAAACCATCTGAGCTTGATATGCTTACAAAAGAGAGAAAAAGACATGTTTGCCTGCAATAGGAGGGATCTTGACTTGAAGATCAAGATGTACTTTCCTCTATTATTGTTCTATGGTAATGTCAGTTTGTCATACTGTATTTTACATGCCAATAATCACTCTACCTTCACACTCCAAGTCTTGCAAAGTCTGAGCTTAACATGCGGGAAGAAAGAAAAAATAGGAATAAATGGAAGTTTCCTTTCATTTTTAGAATTTCATATAAAAAGAAATGGTATTTCATGTAATCTAATCACTCTTGTACTTTTAGTATATAATCATTATCAAAATGCATCTCTCACAGCATAGTCAACAGCTGCAGCTCCTTCCCCTGGTGAGATTTCTATATCCACCGGTGTCATCTCATCTCCAAGAGGAATTGAATTAAACCACTGCCACAAAAAATGTGAGCCCAGTGTTTTATGTGTAAGACATATGAAAATCCATATAATTTTTTCCCTCATGAGAAAAATGGAAGATAGGGAAAAGGAAGGTCTCTAATTTTCCTACTTCATATACTGTAGGATATTGCACTGTAATGTGTTATTGTCTGCAGGCCATTAAGAACCTGAGTTTATTTTTACTATTATTTATGACTGTTACTGCATCAGCTTATACACAGAAGTTATGCTGTTCAATTACAGACCCATTGTGCTCAGCACTCCAGAAACACAAAAAAGCAGATTGCAAACTTGGGGGGTCAAGTCACTGCAAAGGATTTTGAGAGCATGAACCCACCTCCCAGAGGTTCTTTTGAATACTTCTGGCATTAGTATCATTGTAAAGTATAACCTGCCACACAATGAGTGGGTTGCTTGAAAAGCTTAAGTGATAGAATACACAAGAATTTGATGCTTTGCTAAGTGTCTTACTCAAAGCTAATCTAAATTGATACATCTTTATCCAGATTTCTGTGGCATCTGTCATTTCACAAACATTGATCAACTATGCCTGACGTGTGACAAAACTGACATAGGCAGTGATTGAGGACAATATTTTCACACTGAGAAGCCAACACCCATGTTGCGTCCATGGAGCAGACTGTGAGTCCCTGAAGATCCAGTTCTGGCTTCATAACTGAGCTGAGCTGACCTAAATCTGTGTTGTTATCTACAGGGATAGTTCTACCCCCTGCTCTCTGATCCCAGACATGTTCCCTCCCTTGTGCCAGCACAAGGTGCTGTGTAGATGCATGGTGGGTCAGATCAGGGAACTGATCTAGCTGAAAACCCAGAAAAAAACAACTTAGCAAATGGATTAGTCACATCAAAGGGACCATGAAACGGCACCCTCAGGTTCAATACCTCTGCACTGTGTTTCAGAAGAGCTGAGCTCGAGGTAGCTAAAAGAGAAATGAATGAAAGGAGTCTTGGCTGTGCTAATCCTGTTGCTGAGCAAAAGCCCTACTGTACACAGAGAACTTGGGCTCTCCCTGCCAGAGTGGCCCAGAGCTCACCCACAGTCTGCACTGGAGTGTGATCTTGTACACAATCAGAAGGAGCACAGACTTGAGCTTGACTGACAGCACCAGTAAGGGGGGCACTGGTAGCATGCTGAAGTAGGGGAGAGGTTTGGGGTTTAGTAGCCCTCTGTCTTGGATGGAATGGTAAAGACTTCCTTTCACCTGTTCTGCTCTCCCTCCTGCCCCCATAAGTAGAATGGTGCCATTCTCACTCTTCCTTCTGCTTCGGTCCATCAGTGCTGCTGTGCTGCTCTGTCATTCCTTCTCAAAGAATCCCATGCTTTCCATTACTCCCCACTTTCCTTTCTCTTGTACAAGTAACCCAGATTTTCTTCTTTACCACAAATGTCCCTAAAGTTTCTGTGTCCTCACCCTTTGTTTCCCAGACCCCACAAGCTCCTGTGCCTGGGGACACTCATAATTCTCCAGCTTCAGGCCATATTGGCCAACAGCCAAACACATCAGGGCAAATCCAGAGGACACCCCAAATCCTCCTATCTCTGTTGACTTCAATATGATTAAAGCATTTGTCATTATTTTGACTCTAACTCTAAATGGTCAGCCAAGAATGGAGGGGGTCTTTCAGACCACCCCTGTAAGACCCAAAGAAAGTTGTCAACTAGAAGAAAACCTTTGTGAAAAAATCACCTTGTGCTATTAAAGCAGATTTCAACTAATTAGAAAAAATACACTGTTTTTTTGTAAAATACTTGAACCAAAATGTTCCCCTTTGGCTATGTTTATCATTGAAACACGGCCATTTTATGAAACACAGCACTGGATCTGGTTTGCAGCCAATATGCTGAAGGCTTCAGGAACAGTTTTATCATCACTTAAATCAATTGACAGTGCTGAACATTTTAAGAAAACAAAGGGAAACCACGTAGGATCCTTCCAGCAGATGAGTCCTCTGACCAGTTTACAAATTTTTTTATGGCCATGTGGATTTGAACTGGTTGGCTGTTTCCTTTTGTCTTACACCACTGAAGAAGGACAAAATCTTGAGGAGGAAAAAGATGTCATCACTCTTCAATATTTTTTTCTTTTAATTGTAAAGAATGCCAGTTAATATGTTTCATATCTATCAGTCACGCTCTGTCGTGATAAGCATTTGGTCGTGATAAGCATTTTGGAAGTGGTCACCTCTCTCTTCACTGTGCAGAGATCCAAAGCACCCTTCTTATGACAGAACCCAAATTCATCTCACTTAAATTGTGGCATTTACCTAAACTGTCTCAAATCTGAGGCTGAATCACCCTTCTGATAGCTATCACCTTCATTGACTACAGACAAAACAGGTCAAAAGCAATCCAAACAGGCATCTCACTCCAGCACTTCTTTAGGGAAGAAGCACCAATGTCTGTGGGTACTCTCTTTACGTATTTGTACTATTGTTTTTATGTGTTTGTGTTAGGTAGACTGGATCTTGCAACTTGATGGTAAAAATGAAAAGCCTAGGTTGGAGGAAGTATAAGAACCTGAGGAGACTGGGAAACTATTTTCTGGTGGAAAAATCCATTTTAAAATGTACTTGATGTTTAGACATCTGCAAAAGCCCTGGCAGGTCACCTACACACTGAGATAGAGAGCCCAGGATGTTATTTTCTCATTCCCACTTCTAGCACTGATCGTTTTTGTGACCTTAGACAGATGATTTTCCAATTCCATGTCCTGTCTCTCTGCCCACCTTTTAACTCTTCTGTCTGCTTAGATTATGAACTTTCTGCTACAAGGACTGTGTTTTTATAGATAACCAGATACGACGACTAGAATCCATGCCCAGAGGACCAAGTTTCTTCAGAAGAATTGGCCTTTCCCAAGGCTCTTCCCCTTAAGGATGTAAGCAGAGAGGGCTGGTTGGGATAGTTCTTGATAGTAACAGAGCAAGAGTTAGAGGGAACTCAGGACTGAAAGCTCTCCATGGCCTGAAGGTGACTTGGAGGAAAGGCAAGCTTCAGGTGAAGGTACTGTAGAGGATCAGGAGATTTTATTGCACAACATCTCATATAGTCCCAATGAAACCTGTGCAGCATGATCAGGAAGTGATCAAAACCCACTGATATGCAGAGAAAAAGTCAAGAAATGAGTGACTTATGAAGAGTAGCTGTACTGTCTTCAGACTCAGTTAATGCTGTCAGAGTCTATCATGGGACATATTAAGAAATCATGCATGCGCTCTGTGTGTGTCATATACAGACTGAGGCATCACACCTGATCAGAGAAATTCCATTTACATTAAGAGTCTTTACACCTCTGACATTACCCTTTAAATGTACATAAATCTAATTTGCAGTCCGTTGAAAGTCACACTGAAAGTCCCACTGACAGTCTTAGTGTGAATAGCTGTGAAGACCTCACGTCTTCCTCCCAAATGTGAGTCCTCACCCCTTATTATGTACAAGGGTGAGATGATGTCAACAGTTTTCTTTTCCCTCAGAAACTATGTAAAATCTACAACTCTTTTCAGGTAGTCCAGACTTCAGATATTCAGGGACTGAAATGAGAAATCACTTTTGAACCCCCCCAGGCTGGCAGGAAGCTGCACTGACCCCAGAACTACAATAGGAAAGTCTTACAGCTCTGTTGATCAACTCTGACAAGAACCTGTAACACACTACCTTTCAAATTGGTTTCAGTTCCTCAGGGACACTTTTGTCAAAGCTGAGTGCCACTTGCAAATAGGGACTGTTGCGTTGTCCTTGAAAAAGGCACATAAAAATGCACTTCAAACTTCTATGAAGCCGTGCAGTTTAATCATGTTAATTATGGAAGAATTTATACATGATATTAGAACAACCAAGTGTGATAATATGTGATCAGTGATTAATGAACTGCTCACCAATGAAAGATATGTCCCTCATTCTGATACAGGAGGAAAGGGGCACAGGTTTGATGAGCTGATTATATTTTTTTCAGGCCTAGTTTCTGTTGTTCCATGGTTATACTCCTCTATCACATATGGAAAATCCATGCATACAGAACAGATCTATGGGCAGATCTATGAACATTTGTTCTCATTACAGTTGTCCTTTTAGAACAGTTTTTTATCAAGGCCTGAAACAAGTTCCTTTGTTTACCATTCAGATTTTAAATTTGGCAGTTACAGTGCCATAATCTTACAGCTTGTCTCTATATATATGCTCATTTTATGACCATCCAGAACAGTATCTGCATTAACATTGTACTGAAATGCAATGATTCAAGTTCTTGTCTTTTAGCATTAGCTGTCTTGTAAAAATGATCTAAAAATCACTTTGAATATGTTTCCTTCATTAGCAGCCCACAATTCAAAAAACAATATAATACAAAGTATCTGAATTTTAAACTGCTAGTTTAATTTAATAGAAAAGCATGACATTTCTTATTAATATTCTATATAACTGCTCTAATAAGCAATCCGAAGCACTGCATGGGCAGTTAGGAAGAAAAAAGCCTCAGTACATCGGATCCTTTGAAATGAGCAGATTATTCTGGCATGCTCAAATTTTACGTGATGCACTTAAGAGCTCATTTGTAAGAAGCTTTCTGCACAGTGTTCAGCAAAACAGAAAAGTTATAATCAAAATTAGAGTAAAATAGTAGTATTTAGCATTACATAAGAAACTCCTATTATTGCACCAGCGTCTGGTTTCAATTACAATGTGTTTGTGAGAAGAAGCTTGCTGGTCATTTACTCATCCTACCTTCATCTTTTCCCATCCCTGTCTCCACTGTGACTATCTTCACCTCTCTCTCTTTCCCTTCAGGGACATGATTTAATGGTGGAAGAGTTGACACATGGCTAAAACTTTTCTGAGGACTACAGCATGCAATGAAGGTGTGTTCTAAGTCCTTCTTAGTATTTGCAGCTAGATAGTTTGGGATGTCTCATCCAGATCAGTAGCTTTTACAGCACCCATTTTTATGCATCTCTTCATTCTGCCAGATGACCAATGCAAAAACATGAGGCTAAATACAATAGTATCGGAGCTCAAGGGCTCAATGGCGCTAGTCCTCTGCAGCTGACTCAAGGTGAGGTCAATAGTGGGTGCAGATGATTTGTCAGTAGGAGAGTCTCAGAAATAAGTCTATCTGGACTTGTGCAAGGCATTTGACACTGTCTCACACAACATCCTGGTCTCTAAATTGGGGACACATGGATTTGACAGATAGACCACTCTATGGATAAGGAATTGGCTGGATGGTCGCACTCAAAGAGTTGTGGTCAACAGCAAAATGTCTGAGTGGAGAGCAGTGACAAGTGGCATTCCTCAAGGGACAGTATTGGGACCAGTGTTTTTAATATCTTTGTTGGCAGCATGGACAGTAGGATTGAGAGCAGCCTCAGCAAGTTTGCCGATGACACCAAGCTGCGTGGTGCAGTCGACACACTGGATGGAAGGGATGCCATCCAGAGGGACCTTGACAGGCTTCAGAGGTGGGCCTGTGCAAACTTCATTAAGTTCAACAAGGCCAAGTTCAAGGTCCTGCATATGGGTTGAGGCAATTCCAAGCACAAATCCAGTCTGGGGGATGAGTGGATTGAGAGCAGCCCTGCAGAGAAGGACTTGGGGGTATTATTAGTGGATGTAAAACTGAATACGAGCCAGCAACATGCACTTACAGCCCAGAAAACCAACTGTATCCTGAGCTGCATCAAGAGAAGTGTGGCCAGCAGGTTGAGGGAGGTGATTCTCCCTTTCTACTCCACTCTCGTGAGACTCCACCTGGAGTACTGTGTTCATCTCTGGGGCCTCTGGCATAAAAAAGACACGGACCAGGTCCAGAGGAGGGCCACAGAGACAGTCAGAGGGCTGGAGCACCTACCTCTCTTATGAAGGCAGGTTGAGAGAGTTGGGGTTGTTCAGCCTGGAGAAGAGAAGGCTCCAGGGACAACTTATAGCAGCCTTCCAGTACTCAAAGGGGGCCTGCAGGAAAGATGAGGAGGGACTCTATCGGGGAGTGTAGGGATAAGACAAGGGGTAACAGTTCTAAACTGAAAGAGGGTAGGTTTAGATTAGATATAAGGAATAAATTCTTTCCAGTGAGGGTAGAGAAACACTGGCCCAGGGTGCCCAGAGGAATTGTGGCTGCCCCCCTCCCTGGAAGGGTTCAAGGCCAGGCTGGACGGGACTTTGAGCGACCTGATCTAGTGGAAGGTGTCCCTGCCCGTGGCAGGGGGGTTGGAACTAGAGGATTTTTAACGTCCCTTCCAACCCAAACCATTGTATGATTCTGTTCTATAATTGAGAAATCTGTAAGCCCAAACTGGCCTTAAGCAGAAGATCTGAACTTTTTCTTCACCCACTGTCCTGGGTTAGACACCAAAAGTGGATGCCCTTCTACCATACCAGATGTGCTGTCAGCTAGTTTCCACAGAGCAGCTACAAGCTGCAGCAGCCAAGTGAAGTGACTGAAGACTTCAGTCTCCCGAGCTGTGAATATATCATCTGCCTACAGTTCACACTAAAATCTGCAGTGTTTTTTACATTATTTAAGTGATTTACAGACCAATGTCACCGTTATTCTGTGTCTTCAAGGGCAACACACCACATGTTTTTACATCTGAATACAGATAGTTTTGCCACTGCTGGCAATGCTACAGCAGAACGGACAGCTTGTAAGCTGTGTCATTTATGAGCAGTGACAGACATTGAGATCACTCTCATTATAGAAAAGAACCTTTAAAAGAGCACATCACTGTCCCACAGACAGTGACGTTTACAAATGTTTTGTTGTTTTTGGTGAGCAAAAAATATCACCTGTAGTGGTAATATTGTAGTGGAAATAAAATGTTGCTGGAAAAGCAAAGTCCAGGACAATACAGTCTCATCCATGAGTTTCCTGCTTAACAAATCCACTGGAAACTAAACTCAGCTGACAACATTTCAGCAAGTGTTATAATTCCCTTATAATCAAGCACATTAAAAACCCACCATATTAATTTTCAATGGCTTCAGCTTCTCAGTCTAGCATATTGGAACAATTCCACACATCTGGGACTGAATTAATGTCACAAACAATTCCATACACTTAGAACGATCTTCTCACTTTGCATTACATAGAAGACAGTCCTCAGAGCAAACAGCTAGTATTAAAATACCCCCCACTTGTATAAGTTGTCCTTGGAACTGAAATGAGATGTTATTAATTACTGGCATGTCCTCTGTGTTTACACAGCACCATTTGTGTGCCTGGTACATGTGAACAAAGTCACTACCCCAAGGAACTTATAGTTTAAATTATACAGATAGATAACCACATCATTATAAACTTGTTATAGATTTGATCTAAAAAGGAATCAGGCAAGACAAAACCGTGGGGAGTGAATACATCTGTTTTGCAAGGGAATCTGAGCTAGGATATGAGGTTATGCAAGGATATAAGCCACTCTTAATAAGTGTATCTGCTATAATATAGAACTGAGTGGGGGTGGAGACAATTTTCACGAAGTCAAACACTGGGGCGATGTTTAAAGCTACATCAAATAAAAGACCTGGACACTGCAAGTTTTGGGTCTTGCCTGCTACTGTAGTAATTGGTCTACATCCAACAAATGATTTATGTGGCTAAAGCGGGCAGTGGTCCCAAAGGCATATCTAAATTCCCACATCTAGTTGCTGCTTAACCCTGGATATGCATTAAGAATTAAGCTGTTGTGTTATGTTTCCCAAGTTCTCAGAGTCTGCTGCTCCTGCCAACAGTCATGAGACACTACCAGTGGCTCAGAGACATCATCAGGAAAAGCAAAGCCTGGAAGAAGTTTCCCACCCATTTTTTTTTTTTGTTCTTCATTTCATAGCTTCCTTTCCACTTAACACCACACCCCCACAGCACAAAGGCTTTGAGTCTTTTAGTAACTTCTTCCATTACTCCAACATGTTCAGTGCTTTAGCTCTTTGAAGCTGACCTGCATCACTCAGGACTTATGAAGCAACTCCTGCATCTATCCATGAGGTTAGCTGATGCAGCAAAAGTCTTAAGAGCACTTAATGCAGACTACTGGATTTAGTTCACATGAATTTATACGTACTAACAAGTCCACTTTTATAGGACAGGTGGCCATTTTCTTCCAGTGTGATGTTGGGTCATACCTTTTTCTCTCTGTACAACAAACATCATGCAAAGGAAGAACACAGGCTACTTGGGCCCAGACAACCATGGGAACAACTCTGCATAAAAACTTCAATCTTAGCTGTATATATATACATCCTGCTGATCTGGGAGATTTCCAAGAGCACACAGAGAGTGTCACTAGATGACTTTTGGAGGGCTGTTATCCTGTTCCTACCCAGTAAACTGTAAAGTTTGGTCTTCAATCTATAGAAAGGCTGTTTCTGAATCCACAATATTTTCAGTTTATGATCAACCTTAATTATAATTGAAAACCCTGAGTTAATCCAGTGATATCCTCTTGCTCCAAATGGACTTCTTTACACATTTTTTAACCTTTCAGTTCATCTTTTGAAATGAAGTGTGCAGGAGCAGAGACAGGAGTATTGTCTGAGGCAGCCTTTACCATTATCCACCTAAAAGCGTTTGTCAAGCATATGGAAAGTCCTCTATCACTCGCATGTGTTATGAAGTTCTGTTAGGAGAAAGAAAGGATAAACCCTCACCGCCAGGAAATGCTAGCCTTATAACAAAAATGCATGTGACATAAAAATGTGGAAATTTTTTTTCTTTTAATTGTCAGTTTCTGTGAAATTTTCTGGGAAAAAACAAAACAAAACAAAACAAAAAAAAAAAAACAGCCAACCAAACAAAAAACATCCTTTACACGAAAAGTTTATTTTCTGGTGAAAAATATATTTTGTGGATTGAATGCTAAAGGAAAGTGATATAAACATCTTGTCCAATCTCCTGTAGAAATCCATCTGAGGAATATCATTAACCAAAAATCTTTGCATCAGCCTTGTAACTTCTTTAGAAATAATGACATTTTAGAATAGCATGTGGATTTAGACAGTTCAAACAATAAGAATTTACCAAAGCCAAATTCATTATATCTACTATCAAAAATATTCTCTATATTATACAGCACCAGCTTCCACACTTTGTGTCACATCAGGATATTCTGTTCTATTCTAACCAATTACCCCCCATGAAAAATATCTTTCCCATATAGGACTGTGCTGAAATCACCTTTCAGCTTTTTCTTGGATAAGTAGAACAGATTGAGTTTTTTAGATTCTCACTAGAAGGCATGTTTCCTGAACTATCCTGTGGCTATTTTCTGAATTATTTACCAATTAAAAGAAAAATGCCAGCTTGCTTCAGTACATTGACTTGTTTCTATCAGACACCCTAGGAAATATTAATTGATAAGCATGAATGATATTCTCTTTCTCTTAGGACAAACCAAAATGAATATTACTTCTCAGCCTAAGCTGGAAGAGAATTATTTTGATGCCACTTGCTTAAACTCTTATAAAAAGCCAGAAGTTTCAACAACTGATGATTCTTTATTGAGAATACAGATGGTAGCAGCTAGAAAAGAACAAATAACCCCAAACTATTCTGAAAACTTGAAAATTGAAATCTTGGGCTTCAAGAGAAGTCTCTCACATCTGTGTGTGAGAATTTATACATATATATATGCATACCAATGATATACATACATGCACATATATATATCATACAATTTATTTTATATATATTTATTTATATTTACATTTATATTTACATTTAAAGTTATATTTATAATTAGGTAAAGGCAAAAATCTATGGACCGTATGTGGCCCCTGTCTTTTCATGCAGCCCACTAAGGAACTTTCGACTGCAGTGATCTTTGAAATAATAAGATTGTTTAATTTTGAACAGAAGTGTCTTGACTCTCCGGATGGCCAATTCAAGTCCAAAATCACCAGCCCACATCCAGTCAGTCTGGAGAACCCTAAGTTTCTGCATCATGCTTTTTACCCAGGTCGTCAAACTGGTGGCTGCTGGGCCTCTCCCTGGTCACCAAGACCAATGTGACTTTGTCTTCAAAGGCAAGAAAGGATTGGACATTCATTTGCAACAAAGCCCTAGAACCTGATGGTTTTATTTTGCAAAACCCCTTAAATCCATGAATAAAATTTTCAATTGCTAGCACTACAACCACTGCACTGTTCATAGGAGGAAGGATGAGAAGAAACCTGCATACTCTCAGACAAAATGAAATTGTCTGCAACGTTGGGAAGTCATATTACTATATTTTATTTGTTTCTCCTCTACAATTACAGATCCCTGTAACTTTATCCTAAAAAGTGTCATAAAATGGCAGGCTTAATTTTAAGAAATCTAATGAGACAATTCTATGTTCTTAAGTCTTCTTTGGAAGATAAATTTGTATAATCTACAGACAAAATAGTTCTTAACTGTAAAAAGCTATTTGAACTTGCAAATATGACAAGCTTGTTGCACACTAGACCCTAAAAACTATGAGGTATTCATCAGGAATATTTCTGATATAATCCAAATCCCATTGGAATGGATGTAAACTTCCTATTAACTTTGGTAGGGTTTCAGTCCAGCCCTTGATCCACTCAATTCAGTGTCAGGTCAAAAAAACCTCATCTTGCTTTGCTGTTAGTGAAGCACAGACAAATATTTGGAGGTTCAGCACAAAAATTTTTTGCTAAAGAGACATTGGAATAAGGGGGAAACAATGAGGGGAAGGAAGGGTAAATCTATAAAACCAGTTTATTTTGTGAGGCAAAATTCCACAGCAACCACAAACATCTCATTTATTTCAGCTGACACCTTCTGAGTAGGTACATGGTTGCATATATAACACTTCCCCATATTTTTCCCCCAAGACACAGTTCTGTTTATATTCCCAGTGCTGTGAATTTATAGCTGAGACATTGTTTGGGTTACTACATGTAATAGGAACTGTATTTTCACAGATGGCTTACCTTTCTTGCCAGATGTCTGTTTTTAACAGTGTCTTAATAACTAATGCATATTCGAACTTCATTCTATATATTAAAAAATACTGCCTTGAAGGGACAAACCCTTTATTCTTAGGCTACTTTTGTAATCACTAAAACAACTTATGAAAGTATGAACTGGATTCACCAGCATTTGCAAGCTGGAAATCAGCTACGACTCTCTCTCTAAAAAATGAATGCTTCTGTGCCACTGGACCTGCCAGGCAGGAGATGTGAATTACTGGATTAAAATCCTGTTTGTGACAGACTGTAGATAATGTTGTAGCTATAAGCCTCCAGATCCCCTTTTAGTGTTAGAAATCTATGATTCACCTTCTGAACAAGCTCCACACAACCATCACAATTATCAAACAAACCCCTAATTTATTGCTTCAAAAGATTACAGTCTGGAAAACCAAAGGAAACAGACAATGCCTGGGGGTTGAAGAAAGAGAATATAAACAGCACAGATGGGCTTCAAAGATATTGTTGAGCAGCATTGCCAAATCCAAACATTTCAAAATTATGAGTCAAGCACCAGAAAAGTCTTGAAATTTACTTACAATTCATGAGATATAAAAAATAACTTACTTCACTAACGCCTGCATTATTGTGCAGGCACATTCGCTGCCCAACTGCCTGTCAGTTGTCCTCCCTCAACAGGTTTTGCATTCATTGTCTAATTTCAACTATGTTTAATGGAAAAGCAGACACCTGAATGGTGTTGACTCCATACAAGATCTGTGAGTTGCTGGGTTGGGGGTCAAGCCCATGCTGGTGGCTGCCCAGGGAGGAAGGCAGGGATAACTGAGACCTTGTGTGCACTGATCATCCATGCGGCTCCACATATGCCACATGCAAGCCCATAAGGTCATGAGTGGGAGCTGCAGACATTGTATGGGGCTGGACATACAGGGGAGCAGGAGGATTTTTGGGGAAACATGAGGGATCTCATTTAAACAGTAGAGGGAGAAAGTAAGCTAATGCAGCTGGACACCATGGGGTGTGAAGAAGGCTGTGGGCATTGTGACAGTACCCAAGAGCCAAGTGAAGCTCCACAGTAACAGCAGGCTATCTGTATTCTAATGTCAGAAGTCCACGACATGGATATTAAGCACCACATAGACTAAATGGGACTTTTAAGCCATTGCTCAAAAACTGTGCTGAAGGGTTTAGTATCCCTGCATCCTTCCCCTTGCTGATGCTACTCCATTGCCACATGGAGTGGTTGTTGCTCCCTTGTGATTCTCTAACTCATTCACTATACATCCATGCAAGTGTACCATAACTTGCTTCAGAGTAAAATAAATTAGCAAAGACCTAAAACTGAATTAGGATAAAGTGGTCTGGAAGAGTGCTGGCAGTGGACAGGGGACAGGGAGGTGAAAGGAAACCTCCTTAAGCTGAGATGTTACTCAAGCTAAGGTCTGAAGATTTTCCTTACTGAATGACCAGTGCTAACCCAGCAAGATCTTTGCGTTTCCAGAAGTTGTTTTTTTTTCCATGCCTTACATGATGGAAAGTGAGTGTTTTCTCTCCATCTTCCTGTTGACAGCTATTGCCATTGCAAGTTCACCACTTCCATCAGTCTGAAGGAGCTGAATGAGGACTGTGTGCCCAGGGAATCTGAATTCCTCCTCCTGGGCCCTCACTGCAACAACTGGTGCACATCACTGGAGAAGCAGCATGACTCTCTGGTGGTGAAGTCCCCAGGCTATGAACAAATAAAGATTTGTCAACCTGGTGTCTTTCAGAAGCACAGCTTTCTCACATGGATTATGATGTCATGTTGCTCACTTTATTTTGACATAATTTGAGATTCTTCTTTCCAGAGCATTAGAAGAAATATTCTGAAAAAAAAAAAAACAGAGGAGGCCTAATTGGAGCATAGCAATCTCAAGAGTTTTTCTGGAAGCTGTCCCACTCCTCCACTGGGTTCATCATCATCCCTTTACCCCAAGAGGAATTGACTTTAGAGAAGCTCTGTCACACAGGTAATGGACCTTATAGTCAGCTCAGTTCTAGAGGTATATAAGTGAATTCAAGTGGTGATCAGAGGTGTTTTGAACTTGCTTCACTGTAGATAGGTAAAAAGTCATGGCTGTCAAGGTTTACATGTTTCTTGCTTTCTATTCAAATGCAATCACTGTTTACGGATTTTTGCAGTGACACCATATGATCATCTGGACAGTTGTCTTCCTTTACACATCACCTTTGCCAGACTGAACAAGCTCTAACACATGCTGGAAGCAAAGGATCCTCTATGCTATTGCTGAGGCCTGTCAAAAGGATGGCTTAATAGAAACTGTATTTCTATAATGAAAACAAATAGACTTTAAAGAGTTCAGCTGGTATTCATAGAGAATCAGAGGCTGACTGACTGATACTTCCAGATGAGTAGCAAAGAAAAAGAATATGCCTAATAGCAATCAAGAACACAAGTAAAAGAATGGACTGTGATAATCTGATTTAAAAGAAGAAAAAATGGACCGGGTGGTCAGCTGTTACTAGATATTCAGTTGACCTTGTCTGTCTCACATGCTTTACATATATATTTGCATATGCAATAACCATATTATCATCACATCCTCTCATTTATTTAGTTTCCCCTCTGTAGTAACTGATACTTTTCCTCACAGTGGTGTTCTTGATATAAAAGAATTATGATTTCTCCAAAGTTTCAGTCTGTAGTCTAGGGCTGGCAGCTTAATCAGGAAATGTGATGTTGTCCAAGATCCAGTGGACCATGTTGGGAAGCATGCTGGGATTTCTCAGTCTGTTTGAAGCCCAGCACTTTCTCAAAAGCTTCTGCCTTGTTACAAAGATTTTGATACTATTTCAATATGGTTAGGCTATGGGTAAATGTGTGACAATACGAGATCAAGATGAGGGCAAAGTCCTACAGTATCTTTGCAGATATCAAACCAACTGATCATTTAAAGAGAGAAATTTTATAACGTCAGAGGTAGGCTGAGATTACCCATTGGAAGGAAGAAAGAGGGAGGCCTGGCCAATTTAGCCCATCCTATGGAAAGACTAACCAGACAGGCTCTCTAGTGGGGAGTCAGATTCAGAGACAATAGCAGGACACAACTACAGCTAAAGAAAAGTGAACATGAACATGTCACATATAGATACCCCCCATGACGTGATCCTCTGCTGTCCCCCACAGGATCTGGGTGTGGACCATAAGTCAAAAGGCAAGAACATCCATGTGCCCTAGAAATACTAACTGCAGAAATCAAGAGTTTGATGACCCTGGCGAGGGATGAACAGCCAGCAGGGAGTGAGATGTGGTATCATCTTGGACATAGTCCAGGCCCCACCAAATTTGGGGAGGTTTTGCCATGAATTTCGTCAGTGATGGGTTTACTCACAAGAACTTTCTTTTCCTATATTCTTATTACCTTAGTCAGCACACCGCTCAAAACCACACAAGGCTGTTTTCTGCACGGTAAAAAAAAGTGTTATGAGTGATGAAATGGTAAAATAAACATTAGTTGCCTTGGCTCTCCTTCATAATATGTATTCCACTTCAACTTAAAAATTAAATTAAGCCTCTCGGTGTGACTGTTCAAGCAGCCTGAACAGCCATCCATCTCACAGCTGTGCAGTGTATCACTTGGACCTCGCTGCCAAATGAAAGCACTTGAATAATCCAAGCTAGGTGATTAGCATAAAGACTCTTTTAATTTGTGTTACGGTATCAGTATTTTTTAAATGTATATGACGCTTAATTTATTAATTTCATGGCTGTATATTTGCAGGTTCCATGTCCTTGTTTAATAGATAAGTTATATATCGCTGACTACGTAAGTAGCTTGGAAGTGGAGAGCCTCACAATGTGTGAGTGACAGAGCCAGGAATATAATGTAAAGGCGCTTGTTTACAATCATGAATTCATCCTCCAGCACATGCTGCTTTTATTGTGTTATAGAGCTAATGTTTTCTGATTCTAACCATCTTTACTCACCCCTTATTTACAATACTCATAATCCCCTAGGATACTTCATTATTTTTACTTTACAATATGTTTGAAAAGTTTTAACCTGTACTTTTTCATTGACTGTGTAGTAAGCAAAGCTAAAAACATTAAAGAAAAGCAATCTACCTCTTATATGTAAGTTCTTTCAGAAGATTTTACGTAAAAATTTTGCCTGATTGGAGGGGGTCGGAAAAACAGAGGGCAAAGAATTACTGTGAAACCAACAAAACCTACATGATTTTGTTCTGCCATACAATGTTAAATCTTTTTCTGTTTGTATAGGTGTATTTTACAGTGCTCGCTTCAGATTCTTTGTCCTCTTTAGAAAAGTAAAATAATAAACAGATTATATTACTCAATTTCAAGGAAGAAAACAACAAAGAAAAGCCAACTGGAACATCGGATTATATAAATAAAGGCAATTTTTACTGACAGTGTTCTGATCCAAATATTTATTCATTTCCTAACTCATACAAAATTGATGCTTGTGGAGGCATTAGGTTGAAAGGATTGGAAAATGAATTATTCTAGTTATCCACTGAGAACATATAGTACCAATGAAGCAATGAAAACTTCTTTGATTTGAATAAGAAATATATTACATATAATTTACAGAAATGAGATTTGGTGTCATATAGAAAATGATGTTTTAGAGCAACGGTATCAGGAAGGTGATTGATACTTGCCTCTGCTGTGGCTCAAATGGGTCCCCCTTCACCCAGGTCCATCCAGTGGATGGGAAGGTTACACTTCCACAACTCAAAACAGAAAAGCTATTACCATTGCCAGGCATTTCATCTGTTTGCTGGTCATAGTCACCTCTCTCCTCAAGGCTCATACACCATCCAGTTTTTGCAAGTTTGTAACACACTTTCTGCACTATTGAGTTTGGTTGGATTCAGACCAGAGACCTACATGTAAAAGACTAAAAACAGAAGGAGGCTCTGTTCTACTAGAAATTTATTTAGCAATCAGATGGAAAACTTGGCTTCAGGGGAAAAAAGAGTTAGATAACAGAAAGAGATGAGAAAGTCAGTCCTGGATAAAAGTAATTCTAATTTTTAACATAAATG
Source organism: Tyto alba (assembly GCF_018691265.1). Classification (NCBI taxonomy): domain Eukaryota; kingdom Metazoa; phylum Chordata; class Aves; order Strigiformes; family Tytonidae; genus Tyto; species Tyto alba. The sequence continues at coordinate 18,293,100 of NW_024881282.1, read as the reverse complement.
AAAGTGTTATTAAAGTTTTGTGTATGCGTCATGCCAACTTCTATGTAGATGAGAGATATAATGAAATGGTATCTAAGTCATTATAAATTTTGCTATTTACACAAAAGAGGAAAAACAAAGTTTCCTACTTCATTTTTCCTCTTTCCCTTCATATCTTGCATACTTATTAAAATGTAGGGTTTCAAGTACCCATAGAAAAAATACAAACGTGCAGAGAGAATAACCACTAGAAAGAAAAAAAGCAACCAAGTCCTATAACTGGATTTAAAATAATTCAGCCCTGTTTAAAGAGTCAAATCATATTTTTTTTCCTCCCTACATAAAAGCTGCACTCGTATTCATAACAATAGAAGAAGAAAAGCACAGTTGCTTCATAACACTGGACATAGTTTTCCAGAAACAAGACAGCAACTACTCAGAAATGCTATGGAAAACATTAATCACAGAGTAATTTGCTATTTACATTAAAGATAGTGATCATTAAAATTAATTTAAAATAAAAGCAAACACCCCTCCCCAGTTTTCAGTCATAGGACAGCTTTGTCTATAATGTGGAGTCTCTGTTCTTTGCTTTTTGTCCAGCACTTCTTTCAAGATATATATCTATATATACAGATATATGTCTGAGAGAAATGTATCAAAAGCTAAATCACGTCTGGATGGAGAGCCTGCAAATTTCATCTGAGACTATATTTGCAGTAGACAAACCCCCACAAAAACCAAATGATGCAATGACACGGCTTAATGAAATGACATTCCCTGTCCATGATCCGCATAGGATCCATGTAGAAACCTAAACACCTCAGTCCGCAGAAGGGGTCTGACAGCAGCAGCGCCGGTTCCCCAGTGCTGCCAGGCTGAAGCATCCCAGCCCTTGTGGGATGCACTGGTTTCCATCCCCACGGAGACGGCAGAGATGGATGCGGAGAGCAGGGCCAGCGGTGGTGGAGAGGTGTCACCCTCCATGTGGTCCACAGATGGGATTCAAGTCCCTTGTCGGTCAGTGGAAGCCACTCCTGTTGATAAGGGTGGGAGCTGGTGAAGCCCTGGAGCAACAGCAGCCTCCAAGGATGGGAATGCAGGACAAGGCATCGCCGATTCTCCAGTCCAGCCCCGGCACTGCCACTGCATCGCCCAGCAGGCTCGCAGTTCTCACTAGGATCTACAGAACAAGTTGCTGCTGTCGTGCTTCTTCCACGGGACGACGGCTGGACCGTACAGGAACTGCTGAGCACCACAGCACTTCTTATTCTTACACATGCAGGATGCTAGTGGGCAACCAGCTCCGATTCGTAAGCAGGAAAATCCAGCCAGAGGATGTGCCCCTGAACAGAGGAGAGGCTGTCTGTGCTTCCAGCAGTCAGCACTCAGCTGCCCAGTCTCCATCGTAACTTGCCGAAAGCAGTGCAAATACACAGGAAAAAGAATGTCCGCATTGAGAGGGTATAAATCCTTCCTTACATACAAGAATGGTACAAGCATTTACCCAACATCTCTATCAAATATCGTAGAAAAGGTTACACAAAAATATTTAAATATATGGATACAGATACATAGATATTACACTTGCATAAAATATGTATATTCAGAACCCTTTGGGCAGTTTCACAGTTAGCTGAAAATGTATGCTTTAGAAATATGAACAATTTCCTACACTTCTAGTTTAAGTAGAAGGGGGGAGGGGAAAGAAGCATCAGCCTTATTAATACTGAATGCTAAGTGCAGAAGTTTAGCTGTAGCTGTAGGGTTTTGAAGCAATTGATTTGACAGAACCTCCAAGCATAAACTCTCTTTTAAAAATCCACATCTATTCCCTAGATTGCTTATTGTTTCATGAAAATGAAAACCTACATGTCCTGCTTGTATCAGCCAGATCTCCTGAGACCATTCAATTAAACCTCATAGGCTTGCAATACTTCAAGATAGGATTGTGTATTGGGAGTATGCACAAAACTTATTGCAGTATTTCCGTGTGATAATAGGAATTTATAACTTCTCATATCTTGTATAATTTGACTTTAGAAATAAAAAACCTTAAATGACACCACAAGAAGCTCACAGTTCTGAGAAAATTAAATTCAGTATGAAATTTTACTTATAGACCACATAATTTACACAGATTTACATAAATACAGAGATATTAAAGTATTAAATCAAAGCTAATTAACAGAGGATAGAGTTTTACATGATAACATATTTTAATTCTAGTTACATTTTTGCAACTACTTTTAGTGTCATGAGATTATATAAATAATATATATACCTGTATATCCATAATATATATAAAGATATATATATATGTCTCCATCCTTCTTTGTTTTTTGTTTTTTGTTTTTTTTCAAAAATAGGGCAATTTTATAACTGCAATGAGATGTGACAAGCAGTACACTTCTGGGGAATTATTGCATGCCTTGAGTGCATAAGGCAGAAGGAAGAGTGTCTGACTTCAGACACCAAAGAAGTGGAATCATCAACCAGAAATGCACTGGAGTGATTTAGAACATCTTATTGCTTTTATAAAACTCAAAATTATACACTGCTGTGTTTTGTTGTTGTTTTGTTTTGTTTTGTTTTTTAAAGGCACAAAATAAAGGGGAAAGTAATATCTCTCTATTTAGTGGAGATCAATGATCAGGAAACTCCATTACTGTTCACTGAACACTCTTCGTTGTCCTAAATCTATTCCCTGTGGTGCAATACTGTGCTGCAGTTGCATAAGGAGGTTAAACACAAAAGTTCATGCATCCTTTATTAGGGGAAACAAAACAAAGCCAATTTCCTTGCCCAGCAACAACGAAGTAGCCATTAGCATCTGACCGTACCGGCTGGCGGCCAGAGTCAGCCATCGCTCCCATCAAACCGCAACGTGCAAAAACACCGCTCGGCCGCAGGTAGCTTGCCACACGAACCTCAGCGGGTGGAGCAGCTCCTTGAGCTGGATGATACAGTACTTGCCTAAAACGCCAGAGGCACAGATCCAAACTCAACAGCAATTTCCCTTCAGACCAGGCAAGATTGGAAAGGGATAAAACTGGGTAACAAGAACCACTGTCCCGAAACCCCTGCATTTTGGGGCTATTAGACAATTATGGAGCACTTCAGCCACCCTCTTTCCACGTTTTAAATTGGTTACTGGCATTCACTCCTGGCTTAGGGCCCCAGACCTCCTGGTGCATGTGCCTGGGATTTTTCTAGCCTAACAGCCACCCTGGGAGGCAGAGTACAGCAGAGAGAGAATAAGTGGATACAAAACATTAAAAACTGTGGACTATCACTATCTCCTCAGATCACTTTGAATGCCAGGATAGAAAGGGAAAAAAAAAAAAAAAAAAAAAGAAGAAATCCCTTGGGATCGCTTTTTCTTTGCTGTATTTTTTAGATGCTAATATGCACAGTAGAGGGCTGCCTCTGCTACGATACCACATAAGATGTTTCAAAGTTTGGATATGGCACTCTGTTAAGGCACCTTCAAGTAATGGTCATTGATTTAATTGCTAAGCAAAGCCGCATTTTCTGTACCCGGCGCTGCTTCCTCCAACACACACAGTGCCAGCAGCCACTCACACCTGCCTCCACAGACAAAAAACTCCTGGTGCTTGCCAGGGAGAAACTACACCAGCCACTTTGGAAATAAATATTTGCCAGGGTTTAGGAGCAGACGTCTTGCACAACTGTGTGGTTTGTACCCCCAAGAGGAAAAAGGGGAGAAACTTGTTGTCTGTCCCTAACTGTCTACTAGATTAGGAGGGTTAAAAATATGTATCAGCCTAAAAAAGTAGAAGCCAGCTCTGTACTACAGGATTCCTTGCTGGGAGGCGAAGCTGTAAACGCAGGTGTTCAGCACAGGGTGCCCGGTGCAGAACTGGATTTATTTCAGGACCAACAGGAATTACAAGGACCCCCTCCCCTGGGAGAGGACGGGCACCTTACTGCACATCACCTTGCCCTGACACACCAATCCGTACTGGGTTTGGGCTTTAGGTTTCGTGGCGTGGGGATGGGGATGAGGGGGGGGGGGGGGGGCATTAGAAGATAAAGGGATCTGAGGGGAGAGAGCAGCTCAGGCATCGCTCTGTGCAGACAGCTGGCTCCATCCCCCCAGACAGTGGGGCGCGCAGCACTGCAGCTTTGGGGCACGGGGCCGGGGGACCGCAGGCTTGCAGTTAAGCCCAACCAGGGGTGGCCATTTCTACACAAAACAATATCCAGTCCTGGGAAGGAGCAAGAGGGGTAGGATAGGGGGATAGGTCCTAGCACAAAAGGAGCGACTACAGCAGACTGTCGCCCTCCTTCAAGGGGACAGGGGGTTCCAAGGCACCCGCCAGACCTGCCTCTCCCCCCATGCCACTCACCCGCTCCCCAAACCATGCCATGCAATGGTGACCCAGGGTGCAGCAGGAATCCCGAGAGAGTGGGATCATCCTGGTCCTTGGGGTACTGATGTCCAGGGAAAAGAAACCCCCCCACCCCTGACCCTCTCCTCCAGGTGGATGACTTGATATTTGGTAGCTGTGTGCAGCTCCTTCTCCAGTAAAAAGACGCATCCTTTCCTTGCACAGTCAATGAGAAACGCAATGTGATCTGTCATGCGCTTAGATCATGGGCTTGTTCGTTCAGTTGAATTAGCAACATTTTCTTCTTCTTCGGGGACTAGAATAATCACTCAGGTATTTACAAACACCAACCAGTCCCTTCGTGGGGTCTCCCCCAAACCATCATGACAAAATCACTGTCTGCAGGAGCCCCACACCAGCTGTGTCCAAACAAGCCCGTGCCTGCTGTGAGCTCGGGGCTGCCGAGGGAGAGGGGCGCTGGATCTCCGAGTCCTGGGGGGGTCTTCCCATCCGGCTGTCTCTTCGTTGGGGTGCCTCTCCCTGCACCCCCGTCCCAGGGTGCTGGCTGCTGCTATTGTTGCTGCGGGTGCAGTGGTCCCGTTCGTACTCCTCCTGAGCCTTTTGCATTTTCCGCTTCTTCATCTTCCTCTTGTGGATGTGGAAGGTGGTGAGGGAGAGGAGGATCAGGCAGAAGATGAGGGTGACTAGGACAATTAAAACCAGGGTGGATGAGAAGGACTGGAAGAGTTGACCCACTTGTGTGATGCAGGTGCTGCTGGTGTTTAAGGTGGCAGATGTCCTGTTCAGGAGACAAGGTGGCAGGGACAGCCTCAACTCCTTGGAGAGCTTGGCACTCATTGAGGAGGCTTTGGAAGACAAGGATCTTCCTCCCCTCTCTGAAGACGCCGAGATTTCAACCGGTGCCGGGCTGTCGGCGGGCGCTGCCTGGAAATGCCCGGGATGCCGCCGGCTCAGCCTGACGCTCGCTCTAAAGTGACAGAGCAGCCTGCAAAGGGAGCCGGACACATCAGCGCTCCGAGGCACCCACCCTGCGCAGCTCCCCCCTCCCCAAAACCCCGCGCCGGCGGCTGCGGCAGCCTCCTCCCCGCGCCCCGCCCCGGCCGCGCTCCGAGCCGCCCCGGCGCCCCGCCCGGGGGGCGGCAGCGGGGCGGCGGGACGGGGGCAGCGACGGGGCAGCGCGCCGCCACACCGACTTGGCACCTCACTCGGCATCCCGGGCAGCACCGCCCGGCCGCTCACCCCGACTAGTTGCCGCGGGAAGGGAGCGGGGGAGAGGGGGAGCGGCGGCCCCGCTGCCAGACCCCCCGCACCCCGGCGGGGCCAGGCTGCCGGAGCCGGGCGGGGCCGAGCCCCGCGGTGCCGGTCGCCCGCCCCGGAGCCCCTTACCTGCGCCGGCGGAGGCAGCGAGGGAGCGCCCGGGCGCCGCGGGCGCGGGGGGCTGCGGCAGCGCGGAGTGAGCGCGCAGAGCGGAGCCGCCGCCGCTTCGGGGAGCGCCGCCCGCAGCCTATAGCCGCCCGCAGCCTATAGCCGCCCGCAGCCTATAGCCGCCCCGGCCGGTGACGTCAGGCAGCGCGGCCGGGCCCGCTCGCCGCCGCCGCCCCGCACGGCTCCGCGGGGGCGGGGGGAGCGGCGGGGGCGGCCCCCGGACGGGCCTCGCAGGCACCGGCGCCCCCCCGCGCCGCCCCTTCCCCTCCCCCCCCCGCCACCGGCGCCCCCCCGCGCGCCGCCACTGTCCCCGCCGCGGTCCAGCACCCCCCCATCCCGTCCCGCCTCGCCCCGCCGTTGCTCTTTGCGTGCCCAGACGCTGAGACCGGCCCATGCCCCCTCTTCCCCCCCAAATACCCGCCAGCCCCGTGCGCCGCAGCCAGCGCCTCTACCCGCGTCCCCGACCACACAGACGCGCCGTGGCCAGACTAATCCCGGGCACTGCGGGCAGAGTAAACCCTAATCTGAGTAACAAGACTTCAAGGAAAAATAGGAAATGTCAGTCTTTTCTGGTGGCCTGAAGACACCTGAAAAGCCTGGAGAAAAACCTGTACAAGATGTGCTCTGACGTGAGTTGGGAAAACCTTCATTCAAGAACAGAGACCTGTTAGATCTATTGACCCTGATAGCCAAGAACCTCTCTCAGAGGTGGGTAGGAACTGCTAAACCATGCACTTAAGCACTTTATTGTTTCAAGATAGATTTATTCTGTACTGCTTTTCTCTCTAATAAATGCACCACAGCTTGTGAAATTTGGCCAGTGACTAATAACTCTATGATTGTTCCAGCAAAAGTCTCACACCACAGGGAATGAATTACATTCAACCCGGTTCGGATAGTCCCAATCATTTGCAAAGGGACTGCAATTTAAGGTTTCCTCTGAAACCAGAGGAATGGAGGTTCCCATTAGTCCTTCCACTCCCCAGAATGATACAGTCCGATGCTTTAGAGGGGTGCTGCAGAGGCTGCACGGAGAGGAAAGAAGTTTGGTCCAGAACTGCAAGACAAACCCTTGCCCACTCGTTTACCCACTGCTCCTCTCATTCAGCTCCCTCAGGTACATACCCAGCGTCTGCCCAAAACACACCTCCCCGGTGCATTCTCAGACTAGCATTCCTTGCACACTCACACACACGCTCTTGCACACCAGCCAGACCTCCTTATCCTCACTGTCATTGTGCCCACACCCCTTTCTTCCACCATACCTTTCTCCAACGTGCACATCTGAGGTCTGCATTAATGTATATGCTCTATGCGCACTGCCTGAGGGGGGAAAACAAAGACCGAAGGCTGAAACAGCAAAGCAACCTTCAGGCCATTCCCTCTTTCCTCCACTTGTTCTCTGCAAAGCAACAGCTGGGTGGGGGGCTGCAAAACAGGGTGGGGGGCATGAGGGTCACTCAACGGGGCCTGTGCCACTGGAGAGCATCTCTGATCCCACTCAGAAGCAACTAAGGGTGTCAGATAAACCAGTAGCACTGGTCTCCCTGGCTGGGCTCTGTTGAATCCTTTAGCCTAAACTGAAGGTGGGATAAGGATACCACTTAATCCCAAAAGTATGGGTTAGATTTTGAAGTTGTAGAAGCTGATCTGAGAGTACCATTCAGGAGTTACCAGATGATGAATTTTTTTTTTTTTTCTCCCCAGAAAAAAAAAAAAAAAGAACATAAGAATGGTCTTTTGCACAGAAAACAGCATTGGCAGCTGTAATACAGGCATAAAGATATCTTAGGATATCAGCCCTATTTATGGCAGAAATAACAAAATTGTGGATTGAATAAACTTCAAAGACAAATAATTTACTAACTCATGATGTGGTTATTGCAGAAGTTAATATATAGGACCACTTAGTTATTGCACTAGAATTTTTGACTATGTCTTCAGGTTTTGCTTGTCAGAAGAGGCAACACAAAGCTACTGAAAGTTAAATTGCCTTAAATAAATTTAAAATCTTTTCTGTACTGTTTTCATCTGCTGTCTTCTGCCATCTGACCATTTGCCTTCCTTGTGTCCCAAGCTGCCTCTTCCCGTCTCTCCTGCCCCTGTCCCTACTCATCCACTTTCACCCAGACCAGGGGGCTGAAATGACCAGAATGATTCATGTATGTTTTACTTATTATTTTCAAAATGCTACTCACATTATTCCTTGCTTTCAGAATTAGCAAATAGTGAAAATGTGTCTTGTATATTTGTATGATAATTATTCCAAGTCTAAGTTTTTTCCTAAACTGTAGGGAATGAAACATGGGTCCAGGGAGTGGAGAAGGGCAGAGACCTCAGCAAATGTTTAACTCTTTCCCTACTGTCTCAGCCCCTTTTCTGTCTGTGTTCATGTACAATTTCTGAATATTTCTACTTCAGCTAAAAGAAACGAAAAGCAGTTCTTGCTCTTGCTGGTAACTAATTTTACAGTCTTTAATGAGAGAGACAGAAGAGAAGCATTGTGGAGAAGAGGGGAAATAACTGTACTGTAATTATATATACCTTGGCATTCTGGTTCATACTGGCTGACAGCCAGCCAAAGGATATGGATTCCAATACCCATGATCAGAATACAGGGAGTTTCAGAAATCAGGGAAAAAAAAATCTATGTTGCTATGGACCAGTAGACTGTGCGTTATTCCTTTGCTTTGCTTAAGTGATATAATTAAATTTTAATACAAAAATACAAAAAAAAATCTCCAATAGATAATGTGGTCATGAAAATCCCTTCCTTTATTTAGCATGAAAATAAAGGATATGATATCTTCAGGAGTGCCCTCTTTCAGGAATAAATTGCTCATTAGTTGTAGAGAATTTCCCCACAGTATATATGCAGTATGACATTTATGGAGGTTAGGTTTCTTGCCCAAGTAGGATTGGCTGCTGTGCAATAGAGGGTATTATATTAAGGGGATAGGTTTTGGATTTTACAACAACATTTGTACTCATTACAACCTTGATAACTCCAAACTTTCTCTGGATTCACATTGTTAAGCAGACAGCATACATATTTGCAGATCCTCCAAATGGACCTTTGTACATGGATATTTTTTTAATCTGTTAATTACAGTTGTTCCTTCAGATGCTAATTCCTCAAACCCTGTATTACAAGGCCCCTTTTAGCCAAGGCAGTTGCCTAATGAGACAACATGTGTGAGCAAAGACTGTTCATGTAAGTAAAGGTTTGATGGTTCAGGCGCTTGGCTATTAATGGCCCTTCTTGAAAAAAAATTTATTGTCCCACCACAGTTTAAATTTAGCAGTTGGCTGCATATAGAATAATGCATGATCCTTTTTGCACCAAGATTGATGTCATCATTTGCCAGACAGACCAAGTACTCGATGAATGTCAATGACCCTCGTATGAATTTGCAGTCTCCTCATGGGATTAAGGCCACCTGTATAGAAGTCTTTTAGGACTCTACATACTCCTAGTACTATAGGTGAAGCCCAGTGATTTAAACCTGGTCCAAAAGCCTAGCACTGTAGACAGAATGAATTTTAAAATTAAAATAAAATAGATTTGTATTTCATATGCACTGGTAGGTCAGCTAAGATCCTGCCCATGTAAACATTTGTCTTGCGAAGATACTGTAAGTGTCCTTGAGAGAGTTTGATTGGAAATAGCTTAACTGGGGCTGACAATGCTGCTTGCCAGGCTACCCAGCTCAGAGGCAGATATTCTTTTTCTTTCTTTCCCCCACACCTTCTGCAGGAGGGTAGTCTCAGTGATGTGGACTCATAATTACTTCATTTTCAGAATATGATTCCTTATGAAATTTAAGGACAATTTTACATATTTTGTTTCTATTCTTACTTTAGAAAAATATTCTTTTCTTGTTCCGGTAAAGGAAAAACCTACCACATGGGATGGCAAGAAGAGGAGAAAAAAAGGATGCATGTGATGCCGACTGAGGATCATTTATTAAGCTTTTGCTGAATTCAAGAGGGTGTTAAATGGCACCAAGAGTAGAATATGGGTCCAGACTATGAAGAAATAAATAGACAATATTGGACATGCCTGAATGAGCACACAGATCTTCAGTTTAATTATAACAACAGAATTCTAAAGCTGCAACATACATACATCTACTAATGAGCAGCATATCTGGGTAAAATTAATACAAAGGGAGGAAAGAAGGGCAGGATTTTATCTGTAACTGTACGTTAAAAATGCTATTTATTTTTTCATTAGAAATACATTTTAGAAAGGCAAAATCAGAGTAATGACCTTTCAGATTTAATCTTCTTGCTCTTCTTAATAGTTTACAGAGTTTTCAGAGAATTCAGAGGACCAGACTTTAATTGTATTTTTTTAAATAGAGAATATTTAGTGCTAGTGGTTGGTGAAACATAACCTGACTGTACCAGTGGCTGTCACTGACAGAGAAAAAAGAAAGGTGTATTTCTTAGTTAGACTGGAGACAGGTTGAAGCATAATGGTCCACAATTTAAATCTGATTTCATGTTAACAGCCCTTCACCTACTTCCCCTTGCACAGTTTGAATGCATTTCAGAGCTAATTCAGCATATCATTCACTCCATCTTTTAGTAAGGGATAAAGCACTTGTTCGGTCAAATTCTGTTCGTGACAGGGTCAGATCCAACCCCAGAGGATGGTGGCTTTGTGCAGCCTGCATCAGCACCGTGTGATCCAGGGCACTTTCCCATCCCACCGGTAGGTGACAAGGGGGGAACTTCCAAGGGAGAGAAAGAAACAACCCCACCTTCCATAGGTTATTCCGTGGGCCAGGAAGACAGCGGTCCTGACAGATGCTAGTATGATCCATCTGGATATTTAGACAAACTGGAACAGCAGCAATGTGAAAGGGACATGCAGGGTAACAGTCCGGTGGCTGTTGTGTGCAGACAGGAGGCTGGTAGAGAAGGGACTTGAATTTGGGTCCTTCATCTCCAGGCAGTGCACGGCTCAGCCTGAGACAGGAGATTTTCTTGTTCATTCCACACACATAACAACCGTCCCACTCCCCGTAATGTCCTGGCTTTGTTCCAGGGAGGAAATCTAAGAAAGCTGGGAAAGTGTAATGGATGACAAAGCCATTTACCACTAGCTCTCCCAGAAAAAATCCATGCTCAGTCAACTCTAGGCTCACTGCGCTGTTCATCAGTGAAGTACATAGCTCAAATTTTGCCCAGCGCCTTTTATAATCCTTTTTTTTTAATCAACTACTGTGTGAAGAAGGAAGTTAGTAGCACTCATTATTCTGTTCTGCTCTTGTCTCCTGGGCCTCAAGCACGCAAGAGACCCATAGTTTTATCCCCACTTTTTCACTATCACAATAGTAAAAGAAATCCTGATACCAGCTGCTGGAAATACCTTTTTCTCATGTTGTTGCATAGTTGAATGCCTTTGTGGACAGCCCTGTTCTTTTGACTTGTCTGTCACCCCACTTGTAGCCAGGATGTTAACAAGCAGACATCTCCTATACCACTCCTCTTACAGAAATTTTAATTCATTTTAGGAATTTTATTTAATCATAAAACTAATTCTTACTAGATTTATACCACTTCAGCTTTTTTCTTCTGAGGGCAGAGGGGGGGAAAGGATATTAATTTTTAATTACAGGATTAATCCCAAACTTCATAAGCACAAGATATCTTTATGCTCATATTTTCTAAACTAGGAATAGAAATGTGAAGGACTTATTCTGTGAGGTGCCATTCCCTGTAGTCAAATCCAACCCAGGATACAAACATCCGCCCATAGGAAAGGTAAAACTGTGTCACTAATTGCTTGTTGGATTGGATCAAGCATCTTTCAGCAACAACCCCTTGCAGGCATTTCTCCCTCTTTCCACAAAACCCTGGTGGCAAATGGAGCTGCCCCAGCTGCAGAAGGGATGGTCCCTTCCATGTCGAGTGTCCTCTGTCTTATGAGTGATGATACGATCAGCTTTTAAAAGAGAAAAGGCTCTGACAGACAAATGAGCTCAAGGTTTTCACTTTGTTATTCCTGGCATTTACCTGATATCATGTAGGATGTGCTTGTGAATAATCCATTTGTACAAAAATAACATCATTTGTCTTAGTAGTGCTTATTTTCCTAATGATATCAGCAAGAAATTAATTGTTTACTGTGTTTTCATTTTAAACTTGCTTCACCATAGAGTGTATTAGACTCTACTGGAGAACCATGTAATCTCTCATTACTGAACTCTTGGGTTTCTCTCTCTCTGCTTCTTTCTGCTAAGTTTTGTTATGCTCTTCGCCATGTCATATCTGAAATTAGACTGAGAACACTTTGGGAAAGCAACCAAATTATCTGATTTTTATCAGGAGATGCTCAGAGAGAACATCAAGCTCTCTCCACAATAAAATAAAAACAACTGCAGCAGCAGCTGGAAATAAGGAGAAAGTAATAATGCCATAAACACTCAACAAAAGTCACCATTTTTTTAAAAGTCCTACAGGAATATACTTGGATGTAGCAATGCTCTGGCATGATAGCAGGAGGCTTTTTAGCTGTTTTGCACATGCTCAAAGAAAGTATTGATATCATAACTTTTCTCTGTATACTTAAGATAAGATGTGTCTGTAGCATATAGAACTGGGAGGCATCCTGCCTATAGCCATTCTTTCCTGCCAGCACTGCTTCCTACTTCTGACCTCAGTGGCTCAGAAGTTAAAATTAGGTCTCTAAATCATTGCTATGATACAAATATTTTTGCTTGCCTCGAGGATCCCAGGAGTATAGTTTAGCTAACCCACCTCTCACCACCTTTGTGGGTCATGCTGGAGTAGCATCAATATGAAGAGAAACTTGAAAAGCAAAGGGAAGACAGTCTACAGAACAGAATACAAAAGAATAGGCAAAAATGGACATGAGAATTAATTTTATAGAATAAAAAAGAGCAGTTGGAACATAAAAGATACAGTGTAGAGGTGACAGTTGTAAATAGCTATTATTTGGGGAGCAACACATAACAGTGAGAAGAGAGATTGCAAGAAATTGGAATTACATAACTGAAAATTATACAACATAAAAACATCATTTCTCATTTCAATCACAGGCCTATAAGGACCTAATACTAAATGCAGTTTCAGCTGCTCTAACTAGAGAGGTATCTAATAATCCTTTTGAGAATGCACATTTTAAAATTCTGTAAACTGTGATATCATGAAAAAAATGTGAAATGTTATAGTATTTCTCATTTATATATAGATATATATATCACCTGGCACTTTCAGTCCTATGAAGTCCTTTCCACTCTGTCATATTTACTCCATGAGGTTGAAAAAGAGTTGGACATTTACCACAAATTGTGCGTTACAGCATGTCATAAACTCTCAGGGACAGGTACTAGAAGAACAGATTGTCTTCTTAATTAGAGGAAATGTAGAAACACAGCAGAGATTGAATAAGAAACTGTATTGCATTTAGGTTTCATAGAATCATATGAAAAGAATGGAAAGGGAGAGGCAAGAAAAAAAAAGGAAGGAAGGAAGGAAGGAAGGAAGGAAGGAAGGAAGGAAGGAAGGAAGGAAGGAAGGAAGGAAGGAAGGAAGGAAGGAAGGAAGGAAGGAAGGAAGGAAGGAAGGAAGGAAGGAAGGAAGGAAGGAAGGAAGGAAGGAAGGAAGGAAGGAAGGAAGGAAGGAAGGAAGGAAGGAAGGAAGGAAGGAAGGAAGGAAGGAAGGAAGGAAGGAAGGAAGGAAGGAAGGAAGGAAGGAAGGAAGGAAGGAAGGAAGGAAGGAAGGAAGGAAGGAAGGAAGGAAGGAAGGAAGGAAGGAAGGAAGGAAGGAAGGAAGGAAGGAAGGAAGGAAGGAAGGAAGGAAGGAAGGAAGGAAGGAAGGAAGGAAGGAAGGAAGGAAGGAAGGAAGGAAGGAAGGAAGGAAGGAAGGAAGGAAGGAAGGAAGGAAGGAAGGAAGGAAGGAAGGAAGGAAGGAAGGAAGGAAGGAAGGAAGGAAGGAAGGAAGGAAGGAAGGAAGGAAGGAAGGAAGGAAGGAAGGAAGGAAGGAAGGAAGGAAGGAAGGAAGGAAGGAAGGAAGGAAGGAAGGAAGGAAGGAAGGAAGGAAGGAAGGAAGGAAGGAAGGAAGGAAGGAAGGAAGGAAGGAAGGAAGGAAGGAAGGAAGGAAGGAAGGAAGGAAGGAAGGAAGGAAGGAAGGAAGGAAGGAAGGAAGGAAGGAAGGAAGGAAGGAAGGAAGGAAGGAAGGAAGGAAGGAAGGAAGGAAGGAAGGAAGGAAGGAAGGAAGGAAGGAAGGAAGGAAGGAAGGAAGGAAGGAAGGAAGGAAGGAAGGAAGGAAGGAAGGAAGGAAGGAAGGAAGGAAGGAAGGAAGGAAGGAAGGAAGGAAGGAAGGAAGGAAGGAAGGAAGGAAGGAAGGAAGGAAGGAAGGAAGGAAGGAAGGAAGGAAGGAAGGAAGGAAGGAAGGAAGGAAGGAAGGAAGGAAGGAAGGAAGGAAGGAAGGAAGGAAGGAAGGAAGGAAGGAAGGAAGGAAGGAAGGAAGGAAGGAAGGAAGGAAGGAAGGAAGGAAGGAAGGAAGGAAGGAAGGAAGGAAGGAAGGAAGGAAGGAAGGAAGGAAGGAAGGAAGGAAGGAAGGAAGGAAGGAAGGAAGGAAGGAAGGAAGGAAGGAAGGAAGGAAGGAAGGAAGGAAGGAAGGAAGGAAGGAAGGAAGGAAGGAAGGAAGGAAGGAAGGAAGGAAGGAAGGAAGGAAGGAAGGAAGGAAGGAAGGAAGGAAGGAAGGAAGGAAGGAAGGAAGGAAGGAAGGAAGGAAGGAAGGAAGGAAGGAAGGAAGGAAGGAAGGAAGGAAGGAAGGAAGGAAGGAAGGAAGGAAGGAAGGAAGGAAGGAAGGAAGGAAGGAAGGAAGGAAGGAAGGAAGGAAGGAAGGAAGGAAGGAAGGAAGGAAGGAAGGAAGGAAGGAAGGAAGGAAGGAAGGAAGGAAGGAAGGAAGGAAGGAAGGAAGGAAGGAAGGAAGGAAGGAAGGAAGGAAGGAAGGAAGGAAGGAAGGAAGGAAGGAAGGAAGGAAGGAAGGAAGGAAGGAAGGAAGGAAGGAAGGAAGGAAGGAAGGAAGGAAGGAAGGAAGGAAGGAAGGAAGGAAGGAAGGAAGGAAGGAAGGAAGGAAGGAAGGAAGGAAGGAAGGAAGGAAGGAAGGAAGGAAGGAAGGAAGGAAGGAAGGAAGGAAGGAAGGAAGGAAGGAAGGAAGGAAGGAAGGAAGGAAGGAAGGAAGGAAGGAAGGAAGGAAGGAAGGAAGGAAGGAAGGAAGGAAGGAAGGAAGGAAGGAAGGAAGGAAGGAAGGAAGGAAGGAAGGAAGGAAGGAAGGAAGGAAGGAAGGAAGGAAGGAAGGAAGGAAGGAAGGAAGGAAGGAAGGAAGGAAGGAAGGAAGGAAGGAAGGAAGGAAGGAAGATCATTAGCATCCAGAAGTGGCAGAAGCATAGAGCTCTTTGAAAAGGCCAGTTGGAATCCTCTCTGGATGTGAATCTACTCATTGGAGCAGTAGACAGGGACAAGGATATGGGCTTGGCTGTCCATATAGATTCATTGCTAGTGTGCAGCATAATTTAGGCCTGTGATGACTAACACCCTCACAAACACAAATGTGCCACCACAGTGTTGAGGCCAAGGACTGTTCCCAGCAGATGGTACATTAGAGAGGAGGGCAAAAGTTCATACAAGGCCACTAGTTGCTTGCTAGTATCAGTGTATCTTGTGATATTAAATGTCCTTTGCTAGTAGTGGCCTTTACTGGAGTCCTGTACAATCATGATGTCTTGTTGAGTGTCTTACAGTTCTTTCCAGGAGGACCATGTTTTCAGTTCTTATGGCATCTTCAGTTTCTCACAGGACTGCACCTTGTGGTCTTCTGAGTAACTGCTCATGAGAATTTTTATTTTTTATTCTATTATTTCTTAAGACATTTGATGACAGAGAAACAAAGGAATGAGATGCTAGTAGTTGGATGTTTTGAAACTAAGTTACCTATGTTTGAGCCAATGAAGTGATTACATTGTCTTTCCAGGTTAAAACAGTCCTGGAAAAGGAGAAAATGAGGTTAACTGTCTACTTCTTAAAGTTTCAACTGAACACATTTGTGTGTTTCATATCAGCCAGTATTTGTTCCAATTTAAAAAAAAAATATTAATTTGACAAGTGGCTTTAACTTAATTTAGTCATCACATATGTTATTTTCACATTAAAAAAAAAAAAGACTAATTAATAACAGCTGTCATTTAAAACACAGCTACTTTACAAAAGTACATTTCTACATAGATTTCCATAATGATTTTTACTATGACTTGAATAAGTCACAACCTAAGTACCTAAATACTTCATTGCTTGATAGACTAAGCTTCATTTGAGATGTTCCGGTCTATTATGCAAAATGTATCATATTAAACAAAATGTATTGATACTTACTTAATTGGAAGATGACAGCATCTCTTATTAGCTACTTAAATCCAGACCAACAGCTGAAAAATATTAATGTGAAAGCTATACGAATAAAAGCCTTGCAAATCAAAAGAATCCTGCTTATTTGCTGAGATTTTACGCTGAACACAATCTGTATCACTTCAACCCACAAATAACAATCATGTTAGTGAGTAATTAAAGCAAGGGACAAAGTCAGGACTACAGTATTCTATTCCCAATTCAGCTACTGACTCACAGTGTGGTTTTGCTCATTTACCACCTATAAAATGGAAAATGTGATAATGATAATGACAGGGATAATAATACCTACATAAAAGAACTGCTATGAGTCTTAATGTTTGGAGAGGGCTTTGAGACAGAGCTGCTATATAAACACGAAGTACAATTCGCAAGGGACTACAAGCTTGCACAGTTTGTACATTCTTTGGACTTTTAGAAATAAAAGACAGGTGAACTTTGTACATCTGAGAGACCGCAACTCCTCTGCTTTAATAGTTTATTTGGGGAATCATTATGTTTCACAGTTGTCTTTACATTGTATTGGACCCAGGCTTTTAAGAAGACTTAGCTAATTGCCAGTCATTAACATGAGAAACTTTAAAGACAGTTCAAAATACTCTCGTCACTGTGACTACTGACTACAATTTGTCCTGTAGTATTCTCTTCTTTGTAGATATGTGTAACGTTGCATTTATATGACAGGCAGGAGAACATGAGCATGTGAACAAGGAGAAGAGGTTCAGAGCCTTAGTGAAAGCTGAATTCTTGAGGCATGGGTGAACTTCAAGATTTTCTTATACCCTGACAACATCTCTGAAAATGTTCAAATATAATCCCAATTATCATTTTCCTAACCAGTTTAGATGTCTATTCTGAGCACAGTGGTATTCTTCTGCTTGTTGAAAGTCGTTGAAAATAATGGGTTGCATTAGAACAGAAACCTAGTAAATATATGGGTACGATACTTGGAAAAGGTGAAGTCTCCCTTGCTGAAACACAAATGAAAGAGTAGTTTTGAAAAGGTTATATAAGCAACCAAAGTTAGAATAATAATGAAAAGCAAACATACAAATTACAGAACTTTGGACACCACAGCACAATATAGTTCTGCAAAACAGGTCAAAGGCATCTGTAAAGGTACAATGGTCTCTTTCTTTTATATAATCAATTAGATTTTTTAAACAAATTAAATTGGCTAAAAAAAAGAACAGTCTGTAAGTAAACATTGTGCGCAAACAAATGATAAGTGCAAAGGAGCAGGAACAACATCTTCCATTAACAGCTTGTTTTGTAGGAAAAAATTAGACGGGGCTAGATTTGTGTAAAACTGTCAGACTACAGGAACATGAAGAATGAAGTAATATTAAAAGTGTTTGTGTAAGCATACATTATTCTGAAAGATTTTCCAGTGCATGACATTACAAATCCATTTATATTTTCCTCAAAAACATGGCAAGCTCTCAGACCATCATGGAATGGAAAATGTTTTAAGCCAAGACTGTAAGAAAACTGCTTGATCCTTCTAAGCTAGTTACATTTTGTTATTACTAATTATATTATGATGTTAAAAGTCCCCTTCAAGTCAACGTCATGATGCTGAAACATTAGAGGGGGATCTACAAGAACACAATTCAGTTAAAGAACCAGGAATGTAAAGCAGTTTAGTTAAGGCCACAGAAAGGGTTAGTGTCAGAAGAGCAGCCCCTGGATTTCAGCATCTGTGGTGTAAATATGGAGCATGAAGACAACCCTTGCATCATAAACTGGTAGGCCAGCCCAAACTTAAAAGAGGTTATAAAGCTGAGTATTTTGTAACCAACCTAGCTGCCTTGTTATGTCAGGTCTCACTGCCCTGCTCATCTCTGGATAGTCAGGTCACTGGAGTGGCATCCACCTCATTTCACAAGAGTGAGTTGGCTGGTAGATCAGTTCCCAAAAAGGTACATCTCCATACCATTATTTAATATTTCAGAGTTGGAGAACAGTCAGGTGGTGACAGGGAATAAACACATAGGGTCCAAAGGAGAGTTAGAGGGAAGGAAGAACAGGATGGGCAGCAAGCACAGCACTCAGTGTTACAAGATTTCATCTTGTGGCAGTCCAAAAATAGCTCACATTTGTGAAGAAGAGAAGATACATAGATTGCTGAAGCTTTCATCTATTAAAAAAAAAAAAAAAAAAAAAAAACTAAAAAAAAAATCCAAATGCTATTGGATAATGACCATGTGTTACTGAATAACAAAGATCAGGAGGAAATGTATTTTATGGAGATGTTATTCTGTAGCTACCTGTTGTAGCCTTTCCTAAACATCTATATGAACTGCTCAGTACCAGTCATAACAACAGGCTAGATATTGCATAGATGAGGGTTGTTTTTCTGTTCTTAATTAAGCAGAAAGTACTGCATGTGTCTGATTTGTTAGTGACATTACTGGGGAGCAGGATCTTGGGAGAGCTTTCTGAGGACAACAAATGGGATAAACCCAGACAGAACTGACGTAAATCATGAAATGTAAAAACACAAAACTCTTATGGATAGAAAAAAGCCATTCGTGATGTTGTCCTAACACGAAGTTTGCCAGGATTTTTGCCTGTGGGTTAGTGTGGACTATAGGAACACATGAGGATCCCTGATACACAGTGTTAAAAGCAGCAATTCCCTTATTTGAACCTGAGATAAGAGTTCACATCATTTGCTCCTTGGAACTCCTTTACCATTTTTGCTTTTCTGCATCAAAATCACTTTGTTGAGTATGTCTTTTAATGAGGAAATCATTCATTCGCTTACAGAGATGATCCAGAAACACAGAAAAGGGTTGCAATGAAGGCTACAGAGAATGCTGTTAGGCCATGTCTGATGATTGTTTCATGCTGTATTGATCTTGGCACTGCTCCTCTCAGCTAGGAAAATGGCAGATTTCCTTTTTTTTAGCCTCACTTTGCCATAACCCTCCTTGTCTAAGAAAAGCTGAGCGGGAAGCGAAGAATTATCAGTGTCAACGGAGCGTGTTCATTTGTGAGGATGGCTGAGCATCATCCAAATGAACATAGTCAGTATTTTATGTAAAAAGCCTTACACAAGATCCGTCGTCCCTTCTTTCTATCCAGGCAGGTGCTCTCCTTTTACTTTATCATAGGTCAGTCATTATTTCTCTTCTTTCTGCAGGTCTCATTCACCTTCTTCCTAGTGTCTTCAGCAGGCAGATGGCCTCACTGTTCCCATCCTCCTTTTCAGTGCCACTGCTGAGTCTCCCTATGAGTTTCCAGGCCCTGTGTCTGAGCCCAAATCCCTGCAGTGTGAATGGGAGAGCTGTGTAGTCTGGATGTGTCATGCGTCCATCACTGGATCTCTTACACCATCCAGTGATAATCTTTCCACTGAAAAGTTTGTATCTGAAGCCCTGGATACACTTCAGATTTGTTGAGCTGTAAAGGAGTAAGGTCTGTGATTTCAAGGCAGTGGAGTCAGATGAAATTACACTGGGGAACAAAATTAATGCAAATGGCATATATGCACTCAAGAAGATATTAACTGCTTTTTCAATTAAACAATGGCATTTTAGATATGATCTGGTGTAGGTGAAAGATATCCTAAAATGCTGATATCAAAGAAAAAACATTGAAAGCATTAGCTACACAATTTCAGACTCCCATCATGGCCAGCTGAAATGCATTCTTATCTTCTTGTCAGGTATCCATGCTAGTGGACTGGGGGGCTGCCAAGCCTCCAGTGCAGTGCTGCTTTTGCACCTTTAATTACTGTTGTCACTATGGAAAAATCATTTGGCATATTTCTGCATGACTAAGGACTCCGAGGATGATCACTCACTTGTTCTTCAACTCTAATAACTTTCTTTATTCTCTGAAAACTAAGTTATAGCTCTTCTTTTTAGTTCTTTGCAAATGTGTCCTGGTGACCTATTCTGGTCTGGGATTTCTTCCCTCAGTGACCCCTCTGGTTTCTCAGCCACTGCCCCGCAACAAGATCAAGATTTCAAATGAGCAAACAAACACAGTTCACACCACCATATTCTGGTTTCTCCATCTTCACTTTGCATTGCCTGCTCATCCCTCATATCTTAAACATAAGGCAGATTTCTCAGCATCTTCCACTTACTTCCTTTACGGATGGCATTTCTCAGGTTGTCAGTTCCACATCATTTCCAAATCCGCACATCTTGTTCTACATTTCCTTCTGTAAGATAACTGCTATCTCCTATATATAGCAGAAACAGAACAGGCTCAACATATTTCCACTTGTCACTCTTATCCCACTGTCTCTCTCTACCCCTCTGTCCCATTTACCATCTCTGGTTTCTGTTAGCAAACCAACTGAGCATTTCATCATCAGTGTTCATTTGTTAACCTTATAGATTACTCTCCCTGTGGGCATTGAAAGCTGTCCAGAAGTCCTTGTGAAGAATGCCCACACATTCACTCTGTTCCATTCTCAATTTCTCCAGCATCAAGAAGACTAAGTTTGAACTTCTTTTATATGCCTGTGCTGAGAGTGTCTAACTAATCTGTGTCTGTCCAAGTGTTTGTTATTTACCCCTCACCAGCTTTCCCAAGTCTTAGAATAAAAGCCAGAAAATGCGTCTGTAGTTACCACTTCTTTTGAACTTTTTGTTTTATTTTGAGAAGCTAAAGTAGGTATTTCTGTTCTCTAAGTGCGGTAGGCTCAATCTTCAACTGGCATCAGACCAGTAGAGCTGCACTGTTTTTAGCCCACTGAAAGTTTTCTGTGTCTTCAGCTTCTAGTACACCTATTGCTGAGATCTGTGAACAGCTCATAGCACTTTAACAAGGTACCACTTGTTACTGAGCGTACACATGTTCCTTGCTGAGCTGAAGACCAACACACACCAGCTTCCGTTCTGTGAAGGTGGTTTGAGTTAACACATTTTTTACCTTACAGGCAGTGAGGGCTAAGAGCACACACACGTACACTTATGAAGCCTCAGTAGACGAACAATACTTTATTAAGTGGCAGGACCCAATCACATTCAGTTAGTGCCTGTATTTTGTAAGCAAAGTACTCTATCTCTTCTATTTCCATTGGGAAGTTTAAGTCCTCTACCAAAGTGCCCTCCTGGAGTTTTGGCTGGCTCTGGCTGTGTTTCTAATCATTCAGTCTTCATAGATTTTAAACACTGCAGGCTTCTTTAAGCACATGTGGCAGACAGCCTGAATCCTCTGGTTTGCTCTGGTTTTAGTATACTGTTCTCATACAGCTTTCTTAGTAAAACTTTGTCCCAGTTGGGGCTGGCCTAGAGCTCCTGTTGGTCTGGCAGCAGGAGGAGCTGCAGCACCCTGAGACCCCAGGGGCTCCCCAGGGCCCAGTGCCCTCACCTGTGTGCGGGGGCGGGGGGAGCACAGCTGGAGGGCTGGGCCCCGATTGGCTGAT
Source organism: Tyto alba (assembly GCF_018691265.1). NCBI lineage: Eukaryota > Metazoa > Chordata > Aves > Strigiformes > Tytonidae > Tyto > Tyto alba. The sequence continues at coordinate 18,271,486 of NW_024881282.1, read as the reverse complement.
ATCCCATGTCATGTGACATTGTGCTCACTATATAAAGGCAGGAGGGGGTGGGGAGGGGCTCTCACTTCTGGGAGTGTGGCTGTGGGGCCTTTGTGTTTGGGATTGCCAGCTGGGAGCAGGTGGGTGTTGGTCGGTGGGAGGTGAGCAGCTGTATGGTACGTTACCTGCTAATACCGCTGTCAGCGTGTTATTCTGTTACTGTTATTAAACTGTTTTTATCTCAACCCGGGAGTCTCCCTTTGCCCCTATGATTCCCTCCCCATTCCCAAGTGGGGAGAGGGTGGGTGAGCGACTGCCTGGCGTTCAGCTGCTGACCAGGCTCAAACGACAACAAACTTTTTACCTTTGGGTACTGAAAGATACAAATGAACACTTTCCCTGAAGTGCCAAAGTCCATTCTTGACTGTGGGGAAGAGGTGACAGGAACAGGGCAAGTGCCTTAGCTGCCTTTTCTGTTTGCAAATGTCAGAAATTCCACAGGTGATTGTCTATAATGGAATTATGAAGCATGTTTGCTGAGTGTTAATTAACACATGTACTTAGATTATGAGTTTTTTGCTATTGTAGATGAGGCCTTATTTTTCTACCAGGAAATCTTAGGAGTCTTCCAGATAATACAGAATCCCTTCTCTGCACCTGTGCCTCCTAGGTGTAGTCTGAAGGAGATTGCCTGGGAAACATACACAACCACATTTTGGATGTCCACAGGACATCCTGTAAACAGGATCTTCTTCATGATGGGAATGCATGTCAGACTGTACTCCATGGGCAGAACAAGGGAGAAGGACACATTTTTGGCATCTCCAAGTCTGACCCTGCTGGAGACAAACCTGTTTTCAGGTATCAAAGTGTGAGACCCAGCAGCTCAGAGCAGAGCCTGGGCACCACCTCTAGCTACACCAGAGGGACAGATGGTTGAACAACCACCAGCTCAGCTCAGACTAGCATTTCAAGGAAGTTTAAGGTGCGGACCTTTTACCATATACCAGGCTACAAGCTGTTCACTTTCCTTGCTCTGGGAGCACCATTAACTCTCTTGGTAATGCTCCAGTCCACTTTCGGATGCTCATTTTACCTGAAACATTTTATCCTTGTTCTAGTCACTGATCTCTATTAGATTTCAGCAGTTTGATGGGATTTACTGGGAAATATAATCCTGTCAGGAAACCATGCTGCCTGTTGATTTTCCCTAAAGAATTTTGGGGTCTCCCGCTACACATGTACACATGTGATCTGCTTTTTGCATTTAAAGCAAATTCTGGAGGCTCTTCACTTACTCACGATCCTCTAGCTGTTTTCCTAATTGGTTGAATCAGTGGCGTTCACATTTGTGGAGCCTGAAACATTTTTACCACTTTTGTTTCCACTTCTGAAAAGAATTTAGAAGTTACTTCCAAATGTTCATTTTATAAGCTACTGTTATACACACATCTTAAGATATATCCTGTTTTATGCGTTATTGTTTATAACCTCTTTGGAAGCTTAAACTTCGATATATTTGCTGACCAAAATGCATTTCTTCCTGATTATAAAATAACTATTGCTTTACAATGCTAGGATTGCTCACATCTGTCGAGCTCTAAGCAACTTAGCAAGATTAAAGGAGAAACCAGGTTTTTATTTGCACAAGAAGTATAGCCAGGGCTATAACAGTTAATGCTAACAACATTAGCGGGGGGGGGGGGGGATGTTAAATGTCATGTCTTAAAACAATCTAGCTTTCAGAGATTAGAATAATACCAAATGTGTGGGCCATATGATCTGCCTACTGCATAGTTCATAATGCTTACATCTGAATCACCTCATACCGCTGACTGCAGGAGACTGACAATAGGTCTGATCCCTGTTCCCAGCTTTTGTTAGGATCCAACTACCTCTTTAGAGAAAGCAGCACAGGCAACTTCTGCTCTTGTTGCACTTTCCCACCAACCTGCAGTACAATCCACCCAGCTGGAAGTCCACTAACACAAATGGGCCAGAAAATACTCCCAAGCAAACTGTCAGACTGAGGTAGGTTCTGTCTATAATGCTCTGTTTCTGCCTGTAAGATTATTTTGCAAGGACAGCTGTGGTTAATATGCCCTATGGTAGCGAAGAGAGTTTATTTCTGATTTGGGAGCAGACCTTTAAACTGCCAGTTGATAATGCAAAAGAAATGTTATAGCCAGTTAGTTAACTTCCTTTGACCTTGGTTTCAACACAAAGGAAAATATTTGGGTCTGATCAGCCAAAAATTACAGAGCCTGAACTCAGATTTTGCTTTGATCTTCCTTCGATCATATGCTTACCAGAAAAAATGAACCCTCTTTTATTTAGGTTTTGACTGCAAAATGAGGAAACACAGAATGATGTGGACAACACGTATTGATTCTAATTAATAATCAGTTAAATTCAGATAAATATATATAGATATATGCGTAGATGTAAATGGAAATAAACATATGTAATTTGAAAGATCATGGACACAAGAAAGGATACTTTCTAACATTTTCAAAGTCAGGGTTCTAGTCTGCCTTGGTTCACAGTCATTGATACATTTAGATAACATTGTTGCAGTGAGTTCTTCATTAGTTGTGTACCCTGTCCTTCCCACATCAGGGTACAACAGAGCAAGATGTAAATCCACTTCTGAATGATCAGACTTTATAATGTGAAGTAAAGGCATCACTTCTCCTTCCTAGCTAAATCCATTGTTAAATGTACTGGCTAACAGCATTTTCTGCTGTTACAGTTCTTATTCTGTGGGATAATAGAAAGCAAAAATAATTTAGTAATAGCAGTAGGTTTTCCTGATTGGATGGTGAGGTAAATGACAAGACATGGTTCAGAGAACATCTGTCATGTCTAGAACCCACAAACCCAGAACAAAACATGACTCATTCACAGGTACAGAATCTCAGTAAAACCTAAGCCTTTATCCTTTCCCAGCTGCAGCTTGCACAGCTGTGGACACCAGTGCAAAGCTCTGCTTGGCACCACCAAGTAAGAACAACAACAAAACAGATAGCTAAGTTACTTACATGGGAAGTTATTTTGGGGGATAAACCTAGTTTTCCAAAGTAAACCTTGTTTTTTCAAATGAGTACTCAGGTAAATCCATAACAACCCAGATTAGGATTTTAGGACACATAGCCCTGGATGAATTTGCTCTCCAGGCCTTTTAATATTTCTCATAGGAGAAGGGAAGGGTGTTCTTCCAAATGTATTGAAGCACATACTAGTCCAAACCAGTCCAGGGAGTCAACTGTGCCTCTTAGACACCTTCATCTCCCTACCTCAAGATGACCCTACTTTACTTTCTAAATGGCTGAGTTAAGATCTTACACAGAAAATGAGGTTGTATTTGCTGATGTCTGGTAGTGGCCAAAGGTATGGTGTAGCAGAGGAACTGAAAAATCAGTTGTATTTCTCATGTGGTAATAAGATTCAAAGTATGTGAGAAGCATTGCTTAATTTACCTTTCAAATTTGGACACCACTGCAGAATATGTCAGGAAGAAATTGTGGGGCAACTCTAGCAGTGTTTAAACTAAGCATACATTGATCATTTATATCTGCATCTTCTGCTATAGGCATATAGGCATAAGACATTCATGCTCTGGTAACGCATCTTTTGGGGACCTTTAGCACTTCACCTGGCAAAAGTCAGTTGGTTGTGACAAACTGAAACCAAAGACACTCAGAAAACAGACATGATACAACTCATTCTTCCCAGATTCTCTGAAAGTTGCTGTAAGAAACATCATAAATTATTTTGCAAAGTCTTGAGATTTAGAAGCAGCAGTGATGGCCACACTGCACCACATGTCCTGCCCAGTCATGTGGTTGGAATCACACATCACATGTGAGGTGCCGAAGAGGTGAAGGAGACAACTACTCCCTTATCTGCCCTTCTCTCAACACTGCACAGAAAAGCAAATGTAGCACTGTCTCAGCATTCATAAAAGGAAGAAAGATCTTACTAATTACAATGCTTTACATTTAGCTTCTAACCCTGGCAAAAACAGTAGGAAAAGTCTTAAGAAATAGTCACTTCATTTGTAGAGAATAATGCAATGATGAGCAATAAGAGGCAGGATTTATAAAGAGTAGATCTTGCCTGACAAAGCTAACACTTTTTTATGGAATTACTGAATTAATGGATGAATGGAACAGAATAAATGTAATACTCTTGGATTTAAGCCATATTTTTTTGAACAATTGGTCTGATCATCCTCTCTCTCAAAGCCAGGCAGCTACACTGACATAAAACTGGAGAGCATGAGAATAGAAGGTTGCTTCCTATGTCTTACAAAAACATTCTTTAAAAGCTCAACTGAACCTTCTTGTTCAAAAAAAAAAAAAAATCTCATTTGGTCTGAAGTCTGGAATGAAGGACCAAAACAAGACTAATAAACACATGGCAGAATACCAATTTATAGGAAGGACAGGTAAATATTTAAAGATTAGTCTTGGGTCTTGCCTTATTTAGTATTTCCAGTAATGAACTAGAAAGAGAACTAAAAAACATATTAATGAAATTCACAGGTGATACTAAATTGAGAAGGGACAAGAAAAACAGGGAGGCCAGAGATATAGGACAAAGGGATTAGAGTAATTAGTAACATGGGCCAAAAATAACAGAATCACCTTGGAAAAACATAGTGAAGGATGTCAACACAAGAGAAAGGAAAATTAGCATGAAAAATGGTTTCTTTAAGAGGGAGGTTCTTGGATGATAGAAACTTGATAAGGACTAATAGTATAAAACTCAGCAAGCTACTTTCAAGCTTCTAAGAAATATGGTGGTAGAAATATTGATGTAATTTGTATGTGTATGTGCAAAGATGCAGCAATGCAGACCATCAAGAGTCACTCCCTGGAAGACTGAAGTGTAACGTGTGGGACATATTGCTTCATTTCTAGCAAGATTTTCACAGGTCACAGGGAAGTTCAAAGAATCACAGCACAAATAAGACTGCTAGAGGAATTGGTCCCTAAGAACTGATTAAATTAGAAATGCATTGGTGAGCAGTGACTAAGAATGTGTCACAAACATTGAAAAGGTGCAATCAGCGAGCAAGAAAAGAGTGGAAATAGAGGCAGGAATGGGAACAAAAAGTCATCAAGAAAAGGTTTGTGAGAGGGCCTTAGAGGACTTTTATCTCTGGACCAATCTCACAATAGGTATAATAGACATAACATCTACACAGCTTGGACTTGGCTAGAGATCCATGCCAGCCTTGGGTTGCTGAGTCTTTCTATTTACCCCACTTTTTTGGTTGCACCTTAGTCTCAGTTCTTAGTGTCCTGGCTCTTACTCTGATTGTCCTGGCCTTGATCCCAACCATCTCTCTTGGCTTTGAGCCAAGTGTGCATATTCTTTGTTGGAGATACTATCCTATAACGTGGAGGTCAAACCTCATTCCCACCAGGACCTATTTCCACAGGACCTTCTCCCCTCCTAGCAACACATTACTTACAGACACTTCTGCATTGGAATTGCTTCAAGCTCTCAAGAGAATTTTCAGGATATTTCTCATACAGACCTCACCGAGATTCTCTGCAAACCTATTTTGAGCATGAAAGAAATTGCAGAATTTGCAGGTAAAGTTGTGCTCTTAGTGAAATAAGGAATGTGAGTCTGGTGAAAAGAAATGGATGAAACCTCACAATGACATTAAAATCTGTCAGAGAATGTGCTGGAGGAAAAGGGAAATTATACATAAAGAGGAAGCCTATGGAGTGTTTGGCACAAGTCATTAAAGATAAGGGCAGGCACACTAGAAAAGGTGACCAAAGCATTTAGATGGAGCCAAGGTCAAAGTAGATATGGAGAATTTTTTAAAGGGTTAGGGCTAACATTGGTAGGGTATGTTAAGAAAGATGAAGAAAATTCTTTTTGTTCATTATAAAATGCTCAGACATTATCCTTATTCCCCTTCTCTTGAGAGACAGACTTTATGGTCACAGTACACATGAAGGGTCAGATATTTCATCTGCTGCAGAAAACCTAGGAAGCTTCCCTCGAACATTTTCTCACTGGAAATAGCTCCCTACATTCACAATCTTCCTTTTATAGAATGAATTTTAATAAGTATCTTTTTTTTCTTCTTTTGTTCACCCTGATTGCTTCAGTTTTATTGTGGCTTTGCCTTTGTTTTCATTTTCATGTTCTTTCCATTCTACTGCATTATGAATTCTCATTTTACTTGCTGAAGGTTAGAGCTACTGTACATATATTTAGAATACATGGGGGTGTATGTGGATACAGATATTAATAGATACATGAGCATCGCATAGCTCTCATTACTGTTCCAATATTATCAATTTTATTCACCATATGTCATGCTATACAGTTTTCACCTTCACTAACTTTAGATGGCTGTTTGCACGTGATCCATTGATAACTGACATACAAATGTCTGGTATTTCAATATTCAGGATGCTTTTTTGATTATGTTTATTGGCTCAAATGTAATACAAAGAACCTGGTAATAAAAGAATCTCAAACTAACGTGACTGAAATTTGCCTTGAGGAGGGATTTTTATGGTAACTAAAACAGTATCAGCCTAAATCTGGTTTATCACATTTATACAATGGGCAAAGACATCAGCATGGACAATTTGAAATTGAATGAGAATTCATGTTAATTTTCATTTTGCAGCATTTGTCCTTATTTGTACATCTTAAGGCCAAAAAAAAAAAAAAATGGTCTAGTGTCATCCAGTACTTTATAAATCAGAGCATATGAATACTTTGTTCTGTATGAATGATTGATGTCCATAAAACTATTACATCTTGTATTCTAAAACTTAATTTTACATGAAAACACTGAATAAAGCACAGCATACTGCCCTAATAAGCAGGAACTAATGTTTCCAGAATTCAGCTCCACAGGTAACAGGAAGTTAAAAAGCAGAAATAAATTCCCTTTTTGATATCATACAAAATCTGAGAGCCAGATACTGTGTTTCATTTTAATCTCTAGGCACTGCACTTTCAGCTCCATTTTCTATGGCATTACAATCATTCATCCATTAATATTTCCCATCCCTTTCTAAACCTCACACCAGATAAAATCAGCCCCTGGGGAACGTCTGCAGAAAATGGGATATGGTGGATGCATAGAGCAAAGAGCGTTCCCCATACCACGAGGTAGGGTTGCAAAAGGAGGGAGGGACCAGCAGGTTTTAACCCCTATCCTCCAGCACCAGCATATACATACCCCTGCTCCACAGGACGCAAGCACAGTCATGTATCACCCCCATTAAGATCCAGGCTGCGTATCTCTGATTGTCATGGAGACTGTTTCAAAGTCTTGCTGTGCTTCAGCAGCAGCAACAAAGAAGACAATAGTAGTTGGTCTTAAAGGGCTGAAAAGGAAGCAACAAAGTGCAGTGGAAAAGGGAAGGAGCTGTGACTGAAAGGGATATGAGTACAGCAAGACAAACTTCAAACTATTGCAGAAGTCTAGCGCTATAAGTTAGAGCAACCTTCCAGCTACTCTGATACAATTATGACATACATTTTTGCATAGTTTCAAATAATTGTGCCTTGAAGATAAATGCAGGAGGAACATTTTCAAGGATAACACATTTCTCCTTCCCCTTTCTCCTTCCTCTTTCTTCCCCCGACCCCAGGCTGAGATGCTGGGGTGTTTTAGATTAAATGTGTTAATTACGAAACTATTTAGTTTACAATGTCTTGTCTGGTTTTCCATTCCAGTGGGCATTGTAAACATATAAAGTATTGGAGCAAGTGATATACAATGACTTGGAACAAGAGGCAGGCAGAGACCCAGATAAGTGGAAGACGTTAATAGAGTTGATTTTTTGCAAGACCTGAGGCAAATAAGTGATTTGCAGAAGAGTGAGGAGACAGTTTCATGTCAAATATCAAATTTGCTAAGAATTGCAATTTATGGCCATAAGCTCTTCTCAACTTAGGTCAGTTCTCACAAGAAATGAGAGTAAAAGGTAGAATGGAACAACATAAAATACAAATCAGTACGAAATATCTGGTTTTAATCACATCTCAGAAAAAGAAGCCATCAGACCAAACTTTCATTGTAAGAGTAATTAATAAAATAGTTAGAAGTATAAACCTCTGAAAAAATTGGTCAGTTCGATATTTATGTTCATATTACTGCAAAAATCACAGCACCTTTCCAAGGACTGAACAAAACCATCATGAGTGATACCAAGGTTTAGATCTGAATCAGTACTTTGAAAATGTGAAGGACACAATCACTCTCAAAATGGCAGTAAAAGTTTACAGTGACATCAGAGAAATAGTAGAGCAAAAGATGCTTCCACAAACTTCTTCCACAGCACTTGGAGCAAACTTGCTGAAAGGACATCTGCTGTGGAACAGACCAATACACTGGAAAATCATGCTCATGGTAAAAATTGAATATTTTCCTTTGAAAATGCAGAGGGAAAGTTTGATGAGCACACGTGCAATCTCATGGTAACAAGTAAAGCACGTCTCAAACTGCTTGGGAATATCCTAGGGAAACTTCTGCACCATGAAAACTCACTGATTGATCTTAAAGTTACAAAGGTACAACAATTTGAGGAGAGAAAATTCCTGTAACACATCCTTTCTCAAGAAAGACTTGGAGGAACAGAAGCATATGATAAAACAATTCCTAATGTCTGCTACAAGAAAAAAGTCACAGAAATTATGAGAGAGGGAGTGACAACATAGTGAAGTTTCTAAGGAAAATGTTATGGTAAAGGCAGCCTGCACAGAAACAACTTCCAGGAGCTACCTGTGACCTGAAAATGTAGTTGTCTGTGGGCAAATCAAAAGAAAAAAAAAAAAATAGAGAAAATGAGTTTAGGTTCTGTTTAGGAGTCTAGGAGCCATATGGGACATCTGTGTGAGCATCTCAGCTTGGGGTGCTGAAACAGCCTGGAGAGAAATCACTCTTTGTGCTCCCAGTGACCACCAGAACCAGCAGAACACCACCCACGCCAGCACAAGCACTAAGTAACACTGTAGTGTGCCTGTATTTATGTGCAGTACTTAATTCAGCTGAGAGAGAGAATTCCATCTAATGAACAGACGGCTCATGGTAAGGTCTACTGCCTTGAGCAGAAACACTCCAGTTGGTATCTGCATACTTCTGCTGTTTGCAGGATAAGTTATGTTTTATTTGTACATAGATAAAGAGAGAGGGAAAAGTAGCTAAGAAGTGGTTCTAGGATACTGGATTTTGCACTCTCCATTTTCCTTTCTCTGTGCTAGGCCAAGAAACTGAAAGTAGGTTGTCATGTTTGAAAATTCAAAAGCTTGTTTAACAGTTTGCTGTGCAGGCTTCCATCCCTGGGAGCACTGCCTGTGAAGTCACTGCAGATCACAGAGTACAGTGGGACGTAAAGAAATACTTCACATGAGAGCGTCAGATTTTCTATGTGAGATATTTCATTTAATTCTGAGACAGATTTCACTTTGTGGGGCTCTTTCCAAGAGGACATTTTCTACATATAACAGATCACAAATCCCTCTAGTTTCTGTCATACGTACAAGGCACTTGGTAAAACAAATAGCAGTTTTCTTTTTAAGAGTCAAATCATTGTGCTACAAATTACACAGCAAATTGCCTTTACTGTATTGTGCACAACTTCTTTTACATTCAGCCAATTACCTGGCTTCATGTAGAGAAAATTAGCAGCAGAATAATTTCCTCTGTCTCTCATAAACAGAATTACACTGTTTTACATGTCAGAGACCCATGTGGTGGATGATGCTCAGGAATGCTGCGAAGCTTTTGATGCCCGTATACTTACATTTCTGTTCCCAAGCTTTTTTACCCAAGCACAGACACTGCAGCCATTTTGTTCTCAAACATCGCTGCAGCTTGTCAGGCAGAAAATGCATCTCCCACCTGGGAGGGAAGAGGGCTCTTTGCAGCTTTTATTAATATAAAATAAAAGCTACTTCAAGACCAAAAATATAAATTTTATTCTCTCTATTCATAAAATATAACTGCTCAGACAGAAGGTGATTGTGTTAATAAACATTTTTGTCACATCTAATGTCATGGTGATAAAGTTGTTATTCCTGGGAAAGGCTCACAGGGCTTGACAGCTCAACAAATGACCTCCTCATGCAAACCTGTAGCTAACATCTGCTCCTAGGACAGGTCCAATAGATACATGACAGGAAAAATCAGTACTGACCTTCTGTCTACATGGGCGTATGTTCCACAGTACCAATAGGACCTCGGAAGCATTACCAGCATTTAATTCCAAGGAAATAAAATCTCTGAAGGACAACACAGGAAGGCTGCTAGACCCCAAGCAGACCCACATGGAGCGGACATCCACAGCAAGATAGTGAAAAAGACAATATAAAAATTATGAAAATGAGATTTATACATGAGTAACGTGAGAAACTTCTTTCCACTAATTAGATACCTAAAATACTGAGGATTTTATGGGGTTTGCCTTGAATTTTTCTGAGAAAATCGGTCATTAAGAAAATCAGTTTTCTTATGCATTAAAACCTCTACTTTTTCAGGCACAGCAAAGCTCAAGCCCCACTTGGCTCTGAGATTTCCTCAGGCGAGGATAATATATGTCACTCCCTCAGTCAAATTCTCTAAGAACAATGATCTTAGCTTTATCCTAAAAGTGAGCAGTTTTGAGCAAGTTCTCTTCAGGTGTTTGTGCAGCCTGGAGGTGCCCTCTACAGTCTGTGCCAGGTGAGGTCTGCCCAGTCTTTATGTACTTTTATGCATACGGCTAAATGCACACACATTCCAGGAAAGAGAGATGACTGAATCAAGTGACAGGGACATAGAAGGAGATGCATTAATCATCAGCCTAGAGAGATACACAGACCATTGTTCCCAGAAATGGAAAAGCTTTTAGAAGCTTTTCTGTACTGAAGGCAACAGTAATTACATTCCTACCTCCAGCACAGTTTGGAAAGGGACTGATTCTCCACTGTAGTGCCTTGGGGTAACACAGCAAAAGCAAATAAACTTGAAGAATCCTGGTTTTCCTCTTCAGCATGCACCGCACACACTGGCTGCTCAGGACTCGGCACAACTCCTTTCCAAAAAAATGGAAGGTCTACTGACCGACTTGAGAAGGACAAGGATCAGTGTTTTACTTCCATAAAACATGCATAGCAAGTAAATATCACTGTCCGTGCTCAGCAGAATGGGAGATGAGCAAGACAAAGGCTAGCATAGTCCCACTGTAATCAGCAAGGCTAGGGAAGGAGAGGAAAGCCCTCTCAAATCTGGCCAAGATGGGAACCAGTGCTGGTGACCAACACTCCCTCTCACTACACCTGGACTTTTGCTAGCATGTCCGCTTTCCTGACTGCTGTCACTTGTTTCGCACAATTTCTCCTTGTCTCTGACACTCATAGATGGTTGCTTGGTTTGGATGAGCAAGTCATGGCTCACTGGCAGGAGCCAGACTTTCCTTTCCATAGTCTGCACAGCAAATTCTTGAAAACAAAACTGAAATACTGCTTTGCAAAGTAACATTTTTAAGCCACAGTAGCTTTTTAAAAAAAAAAAAATCCTCAGCACATTTCACCTCTTTAAGCCTCACAGTATTTAAAAAAAAACAGTGCTTATGTGATTTCACTGCACACACTGACTCGTATCTTGTTCCCCCAAATACATAGACTTATGATGAAACACAGCAGCTGCTAAAATGTTATGCACTATTAGCAGTACTGGAAGCTTGTTTTCTATCATACTTCAAATCAGATGAGATGATATAGGACAGGAGAGATTCCTAGGTTGTTAATAGCCTGGCTGCAACACCAGGAAAAAAATGTTTTGATTACTCCAGGCATTACTTTTTTTATTTGGTTTTGCAGTTCTGACTGTCAGTGAAAATAACACATATGCTCTATGGCCTCCATAACCTAATGCCATTAAATAAACCAATGGAGCATCGTTTCATTATATATTACTTTCAACTCTGGTCAGATCTAACTCAAAAATCACATAGAAAGTGAATTGAATGACAGAAAGACAAAAAAAGCATTAGAGACAAGGAAAGGCTTTAGGACTTTTTAATTTGTCTTGAGGAGAGATTAATAGTATCAGGACCTTCTGGGGAGTACTTCTGCCACAGGCAGCACATGGAAGGAGGCACTGCTGGTAGGCAGCCCCCAGGCCATTTAGGATTTATAGTGTAGGTCAAACCAAACACTGTAAACACCAGGAAACTAATAAGCAGACAACATAGGTCTGTGCAGCGTGGATTTCTTGGTTTTGATTAGATTAATTCCTCAGTAGGCAGACTGCTGTTTTGAACTCTATTTTTTATTCAGGTGGAAACTTGAAGAAAAAAGTTTGTGCACAGGGAGAAGGCACGTGTCCCAAAGCAAAAGAAGTGGTCACAAGGTGTGAGCAGAACACAGACTTAAAGACTGCAGCCTCCCAGGATGGTCCTTCTGTATGATCAGGCAAGGGACCGAGTCCTGTCCCAGAGCCGGAGCCCTGCTAACAGCCAGCGGGATCCTGCTCCCCACTGTGCAGCCAGACGGAGATCCCCCACACACCTCCCAGCGGGCGCTGCAAGCCAAGCCATAATCTGGGCTAGGGAGGTCTAAAGCACACGTTCTGATGAGAGGCAAAACAGTTTCAGTCAACAAACTAAATTTCTTTGATATAGTAGACATCTAACCAAAGTATGAAGCATCTATTTTACTAATTATTTTCATGTTGTTTCAATTTGTACTGAAATGAGAAAGAACTGGTAACATGTGAGGGTGCTTTGACATGTATGAACACTAGCAGAGGTTTCTGGGGCCCAATGGCACCCTAGCCTCCCAAAATGGTCCGAGCCTCCACCATTACTAGAGCTTGAAGGTAGCCGTTGGGGCACCACGCTGTCGCAAGGCCATACTGTTTATGAGCATCTCTTGCATTTTCACATCTGCATTTTAAACCCACTGTGAAGAGAATTGATAGAGATGTGAAACACCTGCACAGTTCTCCAGGCCAAATGCATCATCACTTCACCAAGCAGCAGGGTAGGCCTATGCCCAGGGAGAGGGCCAGATCCAGTCAAATGCAGATACAAATCTCTGAAGAAAAAACAGGTCCTTGTACTAGAAAGCGTTCAAATTAAAAGTTCAGCTTTTTTAATTTCTAAGATTTTTCCTCCTATTCCCTCTCTGGAAACGCTCTCAGTCCATTGATATGAATGTTGACTGTCACTTAATTTACTTCAGTAATTGCTTTGAAGTTAATTTCCAGCTTTTGCAGCTACTTGTGGGAATTGTTTACTGCTGGCCTCACAGATCAATATTTTTTTTCTCTCCTGTAAATTTTTTTCCTCAGTTTCACTTCATAGTCACAGTCTAGTGGCAGGATTTGTCTTCTCCAGGCTCTGCCTTCACTCCCATCTTGTTCATTATTATTTCACACCACCACAAATCCTGCCTTTGCATCTTGCAGGCAATGAGATTGTTATGGGTAACCATCGTCGCTGCTCCACAGACAGAACTTCACTTAACTGCTCTTTTCTCTTTCCGTTTTGTCATGTGGATGATGTGCCTTTTTAGACTCTCTTTCTAGTCTTCATGACTGTGAATAAGAAAACTCTTGTTTGAGTTTAGGATTACCATGGTGACAGATTTATTACCTACCCATTTGGATGCAGGTTATCCTTCTGGTAATTTTTGGCATGTCTTAATCAGTCTGTGCTGATGTTAATTACTGTTTTGTTGGAATACATTTGGAAGCACCGTGTCCATCGGGAAATGGGAAAAATAATGTCATTTTGTAGCAGCAAAAAATTCAGACTGGGATCTAGCTTTTATCAAATGCATTGCAGGGTGGTCAAGTCATGGAGGCAGAAGCTCTGAGTCAAGTTGCTGGCTGTGACACAAATTGTATGGACAAGATTTTTTTCTGTCTATGACTTAAATATTCTACGTCAAATAGAGATGGTGCTGACAGGGTTGTGATCTGGGTTGTTATTATTATCACACAGAAAACACCAGCATTATTGTGCTTCATATCACCTGTTATTTTCTTTAGTGTGCCTCCCCTGTATTCTGACAGCAACAGAATAAATGCTTTTAATGTCCTCCTGTTCAGTCAGTTGGGTTCACTTTACAAGAGGATCAGTTGATATACTATGACTTACCCAAACCCAACTTCACACTAGTGATATGTAGAAGCTCTGAGCCACACAATAGCCACTCTGAGGCTGCAAGTAAGTTATCAGCTCTTCTTTGCAGCTCTTCTGCTATGGGTCTGTGAAAATGCACAACTGATCCTCTGTTGTCTTACCCCTTGCCACATTTTCTGCTCCACTCCCATTCCCTCATTGGTTTTACCCACCTCTAGGAAGTTCCTGGGGTGACATGACGGCCCAGAAGATCCGATGTCACATATATATGTAGATGGCAAGTCTTGATCACAAAGGAAACGTGAAGAATGCAGTCTTTGGTTTGAGCCCCTTGCTACAACACCCCCAAGAGGTGTCAGGTTCTCTGTTCAGTCAGATGGGATGTTACTGCACCAAATAAAATGCTGAACACCACCTCTTTAGTTGTTTATTGTCAATGTGTTTCTTGGTAAGGCCATTAAAGCCTGAGGTCTCTGCTCAAATATGTCTGAACATAAAAGCAAAGTCCAAGGAATGACAGTACCATGTTGTCTTCCTACAGTCCAACAGCTTTTATGTCCCCATGGAGATTACTTGTTTGCAAGTCCTCACAGTGTCTGTAACTGGTCTCAGGCATTTCCCTCTGGCTTGTGCACCTCCTCCTCTAACCATTGCTGATGAAGTCAGCAAGTTTTCTCTCCTTATGCCATGCCAGCTGCAGTCACAGTCTACAAGCCTGCACTTACTCCAGGAAAAAAAAAGACATGTTTTAAATCAGACAAGAATATGCCTTTCCCTGGATGTTATGAATCACCCTGAGGATATTTATCTTTGACAATTGCCTTTCTGCATTTTGACTTTTGACTTAGGATGGCAGAAAGCAAAAATCTTCTGGGGTGAAATGAAAATAAATTGAAATAGTTTAGAGGATTTTCTTTAACAAAATCTTAACAAGATCTTGCTTTTCAAAATTTCTAACCAGTCTTTCCATTATTTGATAATTGCAGTTATAGTATGGGAAGTGATCAATTGTAGAAAAATAATTATACAACCAATTAAAGCAAACTGAAGTAGACTTAAAATGTTGGCACTCATTCCTGCTGTCCCCAGCTGGAAGAATTAATTCGACCACAATGGTGATATCCCCAAAATGTTTGACTTCAGATAAAGAACTAGATTTCACTATTTGGCATTACAAAAATGAATTTTAATGAAAGACTTCATTGTGAGACAGTGATGACAGGACAAAAGGCAACATGTGGGATTTGATTACAAAAATCAATAGTTAAAAATAGAACAGAAATTAATAAATTCTGGGAAAAACCATTTGGCCCTGATTCCATTTGCATAGCTCAAACAGAGTTACTGCTGCTTAAATCTAGCAGGGAAAGCTGAACCTCAGGATGAAGCAGACTTCTCTTCAGACCCCCAGAACAGGAAAGCTTTTTATTAAAGGTGTTGGCCCCTTCACACATCAGTGCTTTTATGCAAGTATGGCTCAGGGCTGCCACAAGAGATGTTCAATGAATTATAATTTGAACAGGAAAAGGGTAGTGTGATCAAAGTGTGCAGGAATTAAACAGAAAGAAGCCAAAGAAATGTCAGTCAGACCACACACTATCCAATTCCAGCTGCAAACATATCCAGACTGCAGGAGTCCAGTGTCTTAAAAGTAGCCCCTCTGACCCTGTCAAGAACCTTCTGTCAGTTATGTGCCAGATCAAACAACATGAAAAGCACAAAGGAAAAATCCTTAACTCCCTTCCTTCTGATACTTGCCTTCAGCCATTATAAAGTATGATCCAATCTCATTAATATTCCCAATTACAGAACACACCAGTGCTGCGGGACGGAGCATCCTGGAGACAGTTTACCCCACCTGTTGACACACAACAGCAATGCAGTGACGAGTGTTTCTAGGTTACAGGAGTTAAGTGACAAATACTCATTTTAGAACTGGTATCTTTCAAAAGAAATCAGCATAGACTCCACCACTGCAGTGCAATCCAGCCACCCACTACACTCAGAAAAGCAACTTGTAATCTGACTGCTAGGCAAAAACAGCTTAAAAGAAAGCAGTGAAATAATATGCAGCGCTTGCCTGATGCAAACAGTAGCAGTGGGGCTCACATAGAGAGCCTGAACCCTTCCTCTCCTGCACAGAACCGTGGGGCAGCAGGAGCAGAAGCATTTTCCCCTTCCAGCTTGCAGTCTACCACACAAAAAGGGGATAGTACCTTTTTACCAAATACCACTATTTGCTCACATTCTTATCTGAATAAAGCAATAAAGAATAAGGTCCTATTTGTAGCTTTCCATTCATACCTCCAATCCTCATCCCAAATAAATATATAAAATTTTGCAACAAGGCTCCCTTTCTGTTAAGCACCTTGGCAGATCTTGCCATACTGTCATAGGACTATCCCTCTGTCTTACATTCTTCTTCCATTATCAGTTACAGAATCACGTAACAGTTCTGTATACCCCAAACTGTTTCAGTCTACTGAATTTTAAAGGACTTTCAGAATAATGGGCTAATTGGTCCCAGTGATTTAGCTAAGCTACAGCTGCATAAAAACCAACAGCGACCGCTGCTCAAAGCACCAACCAAACAGTTGTATAATCACTACTCACTGCACTAAAACCAAACGTTGTTTCAGTTCTGCTTTATCAGCCATTAAAGTAAGTGATTACAGAAATCAAAGAAGTATGCAAACCTCCAATGTGTTTGGAGCCTTTGATCGATTAATTTTACTAGTTCATTACAAACATAGCAAATAACACCTGCAAATTAGAGTTACTTTGGATTGCTAGATGCCGGCAGGAAAAAATCTGCATAGGTGCATTAACTTATTAATATATGCTATTAAATATCAAGAAGAATATCATAAAAAGCTTTAACTTAATGAATAACTATGTTTGCTGAAGGGCATCAATGTGTTAACATCAGGTTTTTTTACAAAATACATCCTGCAATCCAGTAGCTTTACCTCTAACGCCTATTATAGCTCTATCCCCTTGGGCAGAGGCTGGAGATCTGCCATTTAATTGTCAGTGCTATAAATTAAAGGAGTGTTTGAGTCAGATGTCATCCAGAGCTTACAGACCCAGCAGAGTGGGTAGGAAATGCTGACAGGGAGTATCAGCCTAGTGAGAACCTTCCCAATGGCTCTCCCAACACTCCGAACCTAATTAATTCTGCTGATCTTTTATGTGCATCTGCATTTGCATTGTATTTAAATTAAATACAGCTATGTGCACTGAGTTTGGCAAAGCCTGGATAGCTAGGAAACGAAAAGCATGAAGGAAAAAAACATTGATAATGTTTTCTTGGCTATTGTTTAGCACATTATGGGGGGAAATGTAAGCCTAATAGCTTACAGAGTACTACAATTCCCCCAAGTGTTAAGAATTATGTTACAACCCAAAGCAGAGAATTTCTATGAAATACATGAAGACACGATTGCCCAGGACATGAAAGTCAAAATCCTAATTGGCAGAAGAAGTAAAATAAATCAAATTCCCTACCAAAGACAGAAATCATCCTGGAATGGCAGCACTGTGCCTCGTGTCTGTAAAGCACAGTTAATAGTGACAGGCTGAAAGTCTTGAGTAGAGCCCATCAAATCACCCGCAGAATCCAGTGCATTCATATTCAGCTGCCTGCTTCTACGATTTGAGCTGTTTGCTTGCTTTTTTCAGCAACATCTTCTACCAAGAAGTGAAAAAAAGGCACAGTCTAGTCACTGCAGCCCCCCATTTTGTATTTACAGATTACAATCAGAGTGGCAGAGTTAATAAACACAGCATTCCCACTGCAGATGTCACCTCACCTTTCCCTTCTCACTTAAAATTTTGTCATAACATGAAGTTCTTCCCTTCTATTTCCTAAAAAAATATGGTTTTAATCTAACAGTGTATTCAGACTGCAAGCCTGTGGATAGAAATCAAGGTTTACCAGTGGTGAGTTTGAATCCTTGATTTGGGCATCTGATTTCAAGGCCATTTATTTCATGACTAAGTCAGATGATACGACAGCACCTAAGTGTGCAACCACGGTCATCTAACATTCAGTTACTTTTATTTGTTAGTTATGTATTTCTGGTGCTGGTGGCCTAGTTCACCAGGGGAGCTATGTTCCAGCAAGGCTGAAGGTTCCCTCAGAGCAGATTATTTTATGCTGAGAGTGTGTCATCATTTAGAGCAATTTAAGTAATTTACCATTTCTTTCCTGATTTCATAATCACAGTTTTATTTCTAAGCGTCAGATACAAGATTTAAGATCTTCTTTCCATTCATTTTAACTTAGACCACTTTCAGAAAACACCCATAAATCAATATTTTTTAAAAACCTAAATTGTTCTGATGAGCAGTGACAAATCATATGGAAACACTTGAAATTCAGTGTGGCCAGGAGAAAACTGCCTACACTTCCTACTGGGTTTGTGGGAAATGGATGCAAAATAGAAACTGAACATGCACAGATTAACATGGACAGAAAAATAAAAGCTATAATACATTTTAATCAAGCTGCATGGAAAAAATGAATTAAATAATTAACTAAACTCACATAAGTGCTAAGAGCTGTATCTACAGGACTTTGGCACTGCCACATTCCTCTTTGCCACACCTAAATATGAGGCATTTGCAGTCAGGAGTCGTAAACAGAGACCTGAGTTCCCAAGCACCAGCAGAGGTAGAGGAGACTCCAAGGAACTCCCAGGAGCCAGCACCTGACATGAGCAATGGCTAAATCCACCAAAGGGGAATATTGCAGTGGATGAGGTCTGGTATTTCTTCTTCTCTCCAGAGATAAGATTCCATCCTTGCATCCTGAGTTATGTATGTATGCAAGATCAGGTATCACAGCCTACAGCCCCAAACTGGACCAAGGCAATCATGACATTCCTTATGGGAAAACAGCTCAGTGATGAGGGCGATGGGGACCAGAGAGTATGTCCTCTTTGACCTGAGAGATTCAAATCCTCTGTTCCTCTCACAGGGTCAGCTCCAGCCACTGCTCTGGGATAACCCAGATGGAGAACAACGGCATAAAAGTTACTTAGAATGCCCAAGAGCTGTTGTTACATGCCTAGTACATCTCTGATTGCACTGGAAGACATGAAGGTTTGCAAAAAAAAAAAAAAAAAAAACAAAAATAACCAAGGATTTTTTATAGAGCCAAGATTAACAATTAGGGCCTGCCTTGCTGATGCTTGCACTTTTTGATGGGCAGGGTAAACTAACACATGGCCAACTCTTCATTTCACCAATCCAAGGACAGAAAAAAACCAAAATGTCTGCCAGTATTCTCATAATTTTGTAAAGCCTGCCAAGGGAGGATTTGATTTTTCTGTGGCAGAATATTATTAGTGACCTTCAGTTCACTGATTTTAGAGTATTCTTTGCTCTAATTGCTTGTTCAAAGTGTGCAATGATATAATCAGTACAAAAAGTTACTGAGAAATATGGGCTATTGCCAAATAGAGCAACATAAATAACCAATAATTAAAACCAAGATGCAAATAAATATAATAACAGACAAAAGGTAAAGGCTATAGTTTCATTCAATAATTCAAAACCAGAGACTATATTTCTTTCAGCAAGGAAGCTGACCCAGAGAAACTAGGGAAAGATGTGGGAATACTCTTCTCCTTCATGAAAGTCTGGAAAAACTTGCAGTATCTCAAAATTTGCAAAGGTACAGAAAGCCTCATTTTTTCCATAACAACTGGAGGATATGAATCATGGGAAATCAGTGGTGCAGACAGTAAGAAAATTGAAGATTTTGCACCATGGTAAAGACAAAGATTCCTGCATCTTCTAGACAGAAAGGACAAATATTGCTTGTAATAGAAATATTATAAATACTAGTGTAGAAATGCAGGCTGTGTTAGAAATCAGTATAAAAAGATCCACACTTTTTGCTTATATCAATCCAAGACAAAGTCTAAGCACTAGGAAACTAGAAGACGCTGAGAAAGCAGAGGTGCCAGGAGGATGGAATAGGTGCCGAGTGGAACAGCATCCAGTGTGCAGCTAGCAATGGGACAAGGAATTTTCTAAAAGTTTAGCTGAGATATCACTGGTGCTTTATTGAGGGCAAATGAATTTTGACTAACAAGTGCCGATCTAGGTTTTTCTGCCCACTTTCTTGCAGGAGCTGACAAGGATCACTCAAGCAAGCTCTGAGCTTGTGTATTACCAGAACACACTGCAGGAGGCATCCCTTACAGTCCCCCAGCTACCAAAAGCAGGTCTCAGTGGTCCAGTCACCAGCATTTCCCATCACCAGCACTTCCCACCCCTGTGTCCCAGTGGTGACCAACTGCTGCTCCTGAAGGTTGTGGCCCTACCCTGGGCCCCACAGCAGAGCTACTGAGCCTAGGCAGTTGTTTTGAGCACACTGGGGAAAATTACTCAAAATATCTGAGAACCACCCCCTGAATCAACACAAACACTTGTTGTAGGCTCTGAAGCAACCTTGGTACCCCTGATACATTTTCCCATGGTAGGAGAGGGGCTAACATGCTGTAAAGCCTGCTGTCTGCATCTCAGCTTCATCAGCCTCTCAGAGGCCAAGAGGGAGAAGGAGGGAACCTGAAGCGGGGAGACGGGTCCTGCTCCACTGTCTCTGGCTCAAAACCAGGACAGCCAGCATCTGAACGCAAAACTGATTTTATAGGCATGAATGTATACATATGTCTGCAAATGTGCACGCAAATGGGATTTTGCTTATAGGATGAAAGTTGTTGTGTTTCCCTTTGTGGAGAAGGGTTCTCCTGCATACAAGACCATTCATTACTCTTCATTTGTTATTCACCATTTACCTGTTTAAAAACTTTCAATTCTCTAGTCAGGGAATAGAAATACTGTGGCTTAACAGCTCAGTTACACCATCTGAATAATGAATTGCTGAGGTTTACCAGCTATCAGCAGGTTCCTCCAAACTATCTAGCAACCACTTACAGGTACCAGTCACATTAGCAGAAATCCCTGCTGATTCAAAACTATTTTCAGATAGAAGCTGGCACATTCATCAGATTATATATTCCTAATAAACAATTTAGACAGCTCCAGCACCTGGCAAACAACAGAAGACAGTACTAAGAATTCATCAGAAGGGAAAAGAACAGTAAAAACCTCATTTTTTTTCAAGAATCACTGGAAATAAGATGAAGCAACAAAAGAGATACTGGGTAGCCAAAAGATATTGTTACTTGCTGAAAGGTATTTCATTAACCAGCAACAATCATTTGCAATTCTGTATCACTTCTCGCAAAATAACCACCCTGAAGAATTTCAATGAGCTGTTTCTCTGGGCTGACCAGCAAAGAAAAATGATGAACATCTAAGCGCTGTTTTATCAATCAAAAGGAAGGGACCCAGCTGGCAGAAGCAAGTTTAATTTCTGATTGAGAGAAATGACAGAGTTGGAACCTGTATTGACACTTTTATTGTGTTTAGCTAGACAGGATAAGTAAGAAACTACACAATTAAATAAACTGTAGCACATCATCTACCTCTGCTCCCTTTCTTCCTCACCCATAGAAGTACAAAAGTACAAACCTGAAAGTACAAGTAAAAGTTGCTTTTGCAGTAAAAGTATACCAAACAATCACCACCAAGGAGTGGGTTTTCACTGCTGTCCCCATTTTCAGAATTTTCCTAGGGACCCAAAGAAAACCAGGCTGGCAATGATTTAGAGGTCATCTAGCTCATCACAATGCACAAGGCAGGATCAGCTCTATCTGTGCCAGCCTGGCATATGCTTGTCTGTTCTTAAAAGCCTCTAGTGATGAAGAAACCCCAAGCTCCCCAGCAATCTACTCCCAATCTCAGCTAGCCACACTAGTAGCAAATGCAGTCTAATGCTTAAGTTAAATCTCCCTTGTTGGAATTTAAGCCAATTACTTCACCTTTGTAATGGATATGGAGAACTGCCTTCTGTGCAGTTTTGTTTTACATATTTGAAGATTATTGTGTCTCACTTCAGTAACTTCTCTAATTCCTTCCGTCCAACCCAGCTATTTCAGCCTTCCCTCCAAGTCCATGGGTTTAGGCTTCAGGCATTTTTGTACTTCTCCCTTGACTTCTTTCCAGTTGGTCTGCCTTGAACTTGTAGAATGGTACCTGAAAGAGGACACAGTGCTTCAACAGACATCTCAATGAGGCTGAGAAAAGTTTTGGTTTATATGCCCTATGGCATTCTGGTCGTATGTCATAGTTTGGTGTGTGCTATTTTGTTGTAGTTACAACAACAACATAACCTTTTTGATTCATATTTAAATTAAGATGCAGTTAGAGTAGATTTGTTTATTTATTTATCCATGCATGCAGCTTATCAACTTTATTCACAGCTTGCTTTTGCACATGGGATCATTCTTACTTTGTGGATAGCAATCCAGGTGTATATCTATACATTAAGACTATAAATGCTAGTCTCCCTCTCTCAATGTACACAGGTGACATTATAGGACTTTCTTATCAGATACATCTCAACAGACATCGTCAGAGGAACTCTTAAAGTGCAGACAATCAGAAGAACTGAAAGGTTCAGGTTATAGAGTTTGTTTGTATGCATAAACCTTGCTCACAAGACCTACTGACAAACCGCCCACTGATTGAACTAGAAGTCTGCTTAAAGAATGGAAAGTTCAGGCTGGCATGCAACTGACACCACAATACACTAATAAATAAAAAATGGAACAAAAAATACAGAAAATGTGATGGCGCAATCATGTAAACTGGTGGAAGAGCAGAAATGCTCAGCTCCTCTCAGTCCATCTCAAAAACAGCAGAAATAGGAGGGTTCATTATATTTATTTGGAAATAACCAATACTTATTTTAAGTTAAAAAATATACATATTCAGTGTTCATTCCCCAAAACGGCAATTGTCAGACAAGGTAAAACACAAAGTGAATGCACAGAGTGTTTTCCAGGGCAGTAAAGTTTTAGCTCAGTCAGCTTATTATAGAGAAAAAAGCATTTGTCAGTGCTCCCACACTTCCAGTTCTGTCCTGCAGTAAATGCCTTCCTAGAGAAGTGTATTAGTGAATTCTCTCACGTAGTCCCAGCAAACAATTCTGAATTTTTTGCAGAGGCGCCATTACAGTCCTGGGAGTGAGCTGCTGATGCCCTCAAGTGCTGTTTGCTGTGGTGGTGCCAGGACACTGCAGGAACAATTTGCGTCTCATTGTTCAGAGTGTAGTGAGTGATGCAGAGTAATGAGACATGACACTGAATAAATTGATGGAATGAGATACAACAAAAAGCATGGGACTGAGTCCTACAGAGAAGCCCTTTGTGTTGGTTAATCTGAACCTTTAATTTAATTAGATTTACGTGCAATGACAGCAGGGCATGAGGGCACAGTCAATCTCTGAGCTACTTTCTGGGAGACATAGTTCTACCAAGATGAAATAAAATACTATAAAAAAAGTCTTTTATGTAGGGCATACTGCATGTTCTCATATTAGGGTTTTTATTACTATTACATATACTGCTCCTAATGAGTACAGGGCCTCACTCTGGGAAGCAGCAGAGGCGAACCCCCAGCCTAGCAACAAGCGAGAATATCACTTTGATTTGTCAGAGACACAGAAATAAAGAGTTGCATTTGATCTAACCATTGCAGAGCCTAACAGACACTAGCATCTGGGTTCAGAAGAGTGATGAGCAATTGCATCTGTGCATCAGCCAGCATGGGCAGGCCCTGGCTCTGCCTTTGGACAGCAGGGACACTCGCTGCCCATACTCCAACCGCCGGCTGCCAGCAGCTACCAAAGGCAGCCCTGCCTACGAGGCAGGCTGAAGCACTTGCCTCTGGTTCTGAACTTTGAGCCCATAGGAGGCACTGAAATGGCTCACACAGTACCTGCCATACCTGGGTAATGGGTCAGGAACTGAAAATCTGACACCCATTCCTCCTTTCCCCGCCTCTTTTCTCCCTGACCACCCAAAGATGAGGTGGCTAACTGCTACTGTGAATCACATTGTAATTATCTTTTTACTTCTATTTAAAGAGAGGTTTTAAAGGTGAACGTGAATCCAAATACCTTACATTTTTGTGTACAACAAACAAACATCCCCATTGTACTGTTGGGAACTTGGAGCAGCCTTGAGGCTGTCCCCAGCTGCAGTTGCCTGGTACCTTCTGGAGCTGAACTGCAGCATGTGGAGACTGGGCAAATGTGGTACTGGGTCTGCAGAGTGATGGGTAAAAGGAGATGCAAACAAACAATACCAGTGTACCACCATATCTTGATTGAAGTAATGACAGAAACATCCTACTTCATTGATTTTGAAACCAAAGTCAAAATTACATTCTGCTGATACAGGGTAGAAAAAGAGCCTGCTTCTGTTTTTCTCCTCTGCTAATGCTCATCTGTGGTCCAGGTCAGGCCCAGACCTAATATACTACAGTGCCACATCAACAGTGTGATCAACAAAATTCGTCTGGAGAGCTGGTTTGTCTACCTGCTGAGCTGACTTTGGACAACTGGAGGAGTGGAAGAGAACCAGACTTGTGATGACCATGCAAAAAAAAAGGATAAAATCCAACACTACTCTGTTAGAGAGATACTGGGACTATAAGGTGGGGGGAAAAAATCAGGACGACATCTTCACCACCACATGAGAGGTGTTCACATCCAGTGTGAAGTTTCTTTCCTTACGATGAAAGTGAGCACAAAGTCTGTACATGAATCCAAACAGTTATGGAGCATTTGGATTTGAGATTTTAGTTTGGATCTCTGCTTCACTTGCTCCTTACATTGCTCTTGAAACACCTGAGCTGATTCTGACAGGTTGGAATTTGGTCTTGCTGATGTTCCATTTGATCCTTTCAGCTCACACCTTTCAAACCTTCACAGAAAAATGCCTGCTCTCCCTCCCAAGACACCTCGTATGCAAGGCTTGTATCAAAGTGCAATTCATCTGGAGCATTTGAGCAGAACTAGTTTGCAGAAATGTGTCAGCAGGCAAGATGCACAGCTCTCACATTATTCCTGTAAAGCTCCTTTCTGAACTCTGACATAGATTTCACCTGAACCAACACATAACAGCCTTGATCCTGGCTCTTCCCATCAAAAAGCAGGGCAGGTGAATTGCCCTTTTAATCTTTTTGTGGCACACATCTCTATAGTGATCAAGCAATTTTTCTCCTTTTCTGAATTCTCCTTAATTTATACAAAGTTTCTGCTCTTGCAAATCCCTGGCCTTTGTATTTAGTACTTAGCATCTCTTAAGCTTTATTTTAATTTGTTATTCTGTGTTCAAATTTCCAGTAGACCTAGATCCCTTTGTAGCATTTATTATCTGCATTTATTCTCTGGTCTCAATAACACTGCTACTCTCATTATCATGCAGCTTCCTCCCTCTTCAAGATCATTAAGGAAAATATTCATTGAAATTGGATCAAATAAAATCCCATACAAGCTTCTCATTAACTTAATCCACTTTGATTCGTTAGGTCACATATTTTTATATTCATATAATGCCATAATCTTCATAATAAAGATAATTCAAACTATTTTTAACAGAAAAAATCCAGAACATACTGCATAAAATTATTTAAATCCAAAGATATAGCATTTATTGCTCATTTATTCACTAATTTTACAACTGCTTAAAAATAAACGAGATTGTAAGACTTGTGCACTGTAAATTCAGGTTACTAATTGTTCATAGGACTATTATTGTCTAAATGTTTCATGAAAGTTAATTAAGTTCCCATTTTCTGCCAGGTCTGGCTTTATCACTAGAGAGATCTAATTAGCATTGAGCAAGATGGGTTCAATAATTTAGGAGGAACGTCATAGCAAATCTGGATCATCCAGGTTGCTATACCACACCCCTCACCCACCACTGTCTCTGAGCACACCAGTAAAAAGATCTGTTCATTCACGTTTAAATCACAAAATGCAAATATGTCAGGATACTCATTGACGTTAATGTGAGCTTTCAGCTCTGTAAAGAAGAATCACAGAACAAGCAATTGCAGAAAAAGTCTCTGCACAAGCCAGAATGCTTGAGCACATGTGAAATAGGGTCATAAAAAAAACAAGTACATGCTGCAAATGACAAAACAAAAAGGGGAAAAAAAATAATTGGAAACCTAATGGCAAACAAACTTAATCAAGAGCCAATGTAGCATTATGGAACATATGGTAGAAGCCTTCGTTTCATGCAAAATTGGAAGCATTCAGGCACCTTGACATACTCTGTAATTGTCCGTCACTCAGACATGTTCTCTGTTTCACTTCGTAAGTGTCAACTAAAGGTCTTCTCAGTCCAACTCATTTCAGGACCAAAGGCACCCCATTTCCCTTGTTGTATGTGACACCTCCTGCTGCCTCACCGAGGCGACAGAATTATTGGTTCCAGCAGCATCTCCCCAGCCCTGCTGGGGCAGGAGAAGTGGAGGTGGTGGCAGAGGCAGCTCATGCTCAGGGACTGAAAGTCTGGCCAGGGAGGAAAAGGGGACGGAGAACATTGGGTTATGAGCGGGAGAGATTCCTGTGGTCCTGCTCTTTAGTGTCACAGAAATAACATTTTATTTTGAAATTAATATGTTCTGTTAATACATTAATATATTCTGTTAATATACTATAAAAATACAGTTTAATATCTTTGCTTTAAAATAGCAAAGCTACTTTGAATGGCTGTGAGACTTGGCCAGACCAGACTTTTCTGTCCTTCTCCACAGATTTCCCCCCGTCATTCTGGCCCAGGCAGGAACTGTACATCAAAAGAAAACAGAAGTCCAAAAGCTAACAGCTGTCTTGGGGAGTCAGACAGACATCCAGGAGTGAGCAAAATGGACTTTCCACAACGTAAGGAATAGGAGGCATCAGGGAGGAACTAGCTATGCATTCTGCACACTTTATTGTCCTGAAGATAGTCTTTCCTGAAAGTGCACTAGTCCTAAACAACAAATACAAGTCTTTAAGGACGTTATTTGGTCACATTACTACTATTGTTGCCCTTGATGGAAAAGAATTGCACATTAGAATGTAAGTTTGACCTACTGAGGTAGTCACAGGTTGAGATGCATGAGACTGCAACTCTGGGATGAGCTGAGGGAGAACTGCCTGGTTCCATGGCACAAAAGGAGAGAGCTAATATAGGTGTGTCATGAACCACAATGTCCTGTATTTGCCTCTTTCTAGACTGATACTACTGTTACAGGCCAGAGGTTCACTCAGCTTCCCAATAAACTAAACCAAAGGGACCTTGTGATGGCCTAAAGCACCTGTAGTCACTTACCTTATCATTAATTTCAGCAGCCCAGCTGTACAGGAAAAACAGAGATGGCTCCATATCAGTAGAAGCTCTTACATAATATTTTCACTACTACCTGCACTGTTCAGAGACCAAGACACCAGAAAGCACCATAATGCAGAAAAAGAGGCTGTGTACAAATCACCCTTTGGATAGTTACAGTTGTAGGGTCCAGTATCGCAGAGAACAAAATTAGCTAAACGTTATCATCAGTAAATAGCCAAAATACCAGTGCAAGAGCTTCAGCTCACTACACCTATAAATTGCTGCTCCAGAGAAATATGACAGAGTAAGCATAAAAATAACTGAGCACTGTTGTGCAGAGCTCACTCACTCATATTGGCCCAGCACAGCAAGAAAAAAAAAAAAAAAAAAAAGTGTTTGCAAAGCTTTCAACATACTGCACATGAGCATGTTTACAGTAAGTGATTTGCTTATAACTGGAACCTAGCACAGAAATTCCATCTTCTAAGCTGGATTTAGGTAACAACACAATTTAGGTTCAAGCTCAGCGAGTGTATTATGCAATCACAGGAAAAAGGTTAAACCTTCATTTTTTTTATTTAGATACATGGCCAGGTGCTTTTCTGTGCTATCTCAACAAGATGATGCAAAATGGAGAAAATGTTTACCAGCTGGCTTTTCAACATCGCTTGAGTCCAGCTGAGACAGAAATAATTTGACTATGTTTTCCCTCTCTATTTTAGCACATCAAATTCTGTTTGTGCTTAGATGTAAAAATAAAAACGACTGAGGAAGATATACGCCTGTGCACTTTTCTCATCTGTTTCTAAGTCCAGCCTGATTTCAGAATTCTAGGGTGGGATTTATTCTGTTTAAAACTAACCTAATCTTTGTAACATCTCTGGTTATTTTTGCAGGAAAATTTAGAGATTTATTGCTTATTTCTATTTTTCCTCTCTGATATGAAAACAAGAGACTTCTTAGTGATGATGAAGTGCCCTTCCAGATCTAATGTAATAAAGACATCTCTCTTTCAGGAAAGGAGACACTTTTCCCTTTTCTCTTATCTAAATAGCCTCTCTAACTTTTGTCTTTATTGAGTACTAGCTGCTTGCGGTTGACTCTCTGTTCATTTCTCTCTCTAAATTCTGGGCTGGTGTGCTCTCCATATCTTGGCTTCCTTTTCAATGACTGGGACCAGTGGGCATGTTATGTCAATACAGTGATATTTGCAGTCTGTTCTACGTGCATGTGTTTTACTGAACAATTTGATACCAATTGCACAAGTTAGGCCTCTGTGCCTTATGAATGTTTTATTCCCTGTCTCCCACCAAGTGACATAACATTTGGTTTAACAGAATAAACATGTACAGTGATATTTTCATTATATTTTTTTGCATTTCATTTCTACTTGAATAAAGAGAATGAACGGTGCACTGACTAAAACATTAAGAATAGTGGACTTTGGGAGAAGTGAGTTTAATTCTTGGCTTTGCCAAAACCATTCGGTGCCTTTATCTTCCCTGCCCAACATCACCCTATGCAGAGGTCCTTGATTTACTGGTCCTTGATCAAGCTAATACCTCAAATAGACCTCCAAAGTTGGCCCAGAACAGTGATGATGCTCTACTTGCAGGCCATTTTCACTGCATCGTGCTGTGCTGAGCAGCTGAAGGTACAGGCTGAAGTGTCTTGTGTGACCTGTCACATTTTATCTGAGTCAGTCTTAGATTCATGCAGGTCCTTATTCTCAAGTAAAGAAACACTTTTTTACTGTAAGAGTGATCAAGTGCTGGTACAGGTTGCCCAGGGAGGTTGTGGAGTCTCCATCCTTGAAGCTATTCAAAAAACATTTGACATGGTCCTGGGCAACTGGCTCTAGGTGGCCCTGCATGAGCAGGGATGTTGGACGCGATGACTTTTAGAGGTCCCATCAACCTCAACCATTCTCTGATTCAATGAGGATCCACTAGGTATCTGCTTTAGCGTGAAGACAACCCCTCTCCAGGTTCTGTGGCCTCCATCAACTACAACAGGAGCTTAGATACCTTGCAGACATGCCAACATCTGAACGTATGTGTTTGAACCTTGAGCTGAAATTCATCTTGTATACCTCAGTTTCATGTCAGTGAGATGATAACAATACACTGTCCCTTTCTGACAGAAGGATTGTTAGAGAAAAATGTTTAGTATTGGAAGAGTTGTACAGATAGTACTACTAAAAGAGTTCATGGTGTTTACCCTACAATGACTAATAGCTGATGAAGTCCTATCATTTCTAACTAATCCTAAACAATTTTGGGGTTCAACTGTTCAAATATACATATGCAAATCCAACATATATATGTATTTGTGTGATGTGGAATAGGTTGTAATCCTACCTCCATTATGTCATTTAGAAGGGGTCAACAGAAACTGAATCTTATATAAAACCAGACAGAATGTGACTAGTGTGGACAAGGCACACTTGTGCCTTTAGCCAAGATAGAATGAAGTCAATGGGAGGCCTCAAAATGCAGATCTTTCTTTCTGGACAAATTTTTAATTTAAAATGACAAGATCAATGTGCAGCCTGGGCAATCCTTGTGTCAGCAGTGCTATCTCCTTTTATTTTTTACATCTGATGAAAGATAAGGCTTCTCCAAAGATTAATATTGCTTTGTTAATTAACTAATATATGAGCAGATGTTAACTGCTTCAGAAGTACCAAACATTTCTGTTGTTATTCACTGCAGAGTCAGCTATACCTAGATTATTTTTTTTTCAGAGAAATGAGTTGGTCTTGAAAGCTTAGGGGCATAATTGTCACCGGCTTGAACTGCAACTGAGTGGTTAAATCTCCATACCAGACTTCAAAAACTGCCCTCAAGGCAGGGCTGTATTCTGCCACTTCTATGCGTACAAAGAAAGAGAACATTCACAAAGTGCTGCAGAGTATGGACCATAGCTAATTAACACTGCGTCATTTATCTCATCTAGCTGAGAAGAGGGACTGGTTTCTTTCACATTTTCAAGTGAATCATTTAAGTTGGAAAAGATCTTTAAGGTCATCGAGTCCAAATGTTAACTTAGCACTGTCAAGTCCACCACTAAACCACGTCCCTAAGCACCACATCTACATGTCTTTTAAATACCTCCAGGGTTGGTGACTCAACCACTTCCCTGGTAAGCCTGTTCCAATGCTTGATAACCCTTTTGGTGAAGAAATTTTTCCTAATATCCAATCTAAACCTCCCCTGGCTCAACTTGAGGCCATTTCCTCTTGTCCTATCGCTTCTTACTTGGGAGAAGAGAACATCTGCCTTGCTACAGCCTCCTCTCAGGTAGTTGTAGAGAACAACAACGTCTCCCCTCAGCCTCCTTTTCTCTAGGCTAAACAACCCCAGTTCCCTCAGCCACTCCTCACAGGACTTGTGCTCTAGACCCTTCACCAGCTTCATTGTTCTTTGAACACACTCCAGCCCCTCAATGTCTTTCCTGTAGTGAAGGGCTCAAAGCAGAACACAGGGACAGGGACAGGGGGACGATCACTTCCCTAGTCCTGCTGGACATGCTATTTCTGATACAAGCCAGGATGCTATCGGGCTTTGCTACGAACCATCAACAGGGGACTAAAGACACAGTGTTTGAGAGGCAGCATCTGATGTAAACTGAAGCTCCAGAATCAAATGCTCATTACAGAAGAATGAAAATCTGAAACTTACTGAACAGATGAAAGGAAGAAAACTTTGCAAGCATCATGCTAACAAGACTGCATTTTGTAAATTGATGTCAGTTCGATCTGAAAGGATTAGGGCTGAGTCCTCACTTCAAGGGGTGACAGTACCACAGAGCTCCAATTTGTCGGATGATTTCTGAAAAAACGTCTTTCCCTCTAATCAAGCACTGATGTAAACAGCAGTCTCTGACCTACTGCTTCTACAGTTTAAATACAAATCTCCACCTGCAGATCTAAAGTGTCATGTGACGTTTATCTAATTTCTCATTCTTTTATAAAATGTTCTGCACAAAAAAAGCATATAAAAGGCCAAGCAGGCAAGAACTTAGCACAAAGTGATCTGTTACAACCCCCTCACCCCTTGACTTCTATTTGTGCTGCTGAGAGAGAAATGTTAAACAGGAATTTTGGTAGGTAACTGCCCAACGTGTTCTACAAAGTTTTTAACTCTAGTGCAGAGAAGCTTTGAAATCAATGCGAGTCCTGCTGTTTTACTCCCACAGGCTGTATTCTTGCTGCATGTGGTAAGCTAAGTAGCAGTGGGGATATTCAGGTTGAGACCTGCAATTAAACACCCATTTCTTTATAAAGGAAAACAGTTTTAATGTTGTGAGATGAGCTGTGCCTCTTTCAAAAAGGAGAGAGAAAACTGAGGTTCTAATTAAAATCTTCTTTTTCTTAATGATGCTGTGTCACTCTGTGGTAGTTGCACTGCTCAGACTCCAAAAGGAGTGTGTGAATTCTGCTTAATAAAGTTATCCTTTCGGAGCTTTGTAAACTGTGCTTTGTGTTTTAGTACAACCCCAGTTCCTAATTCAAGAACTGGCTATGTGTCATTGTTGTCTCCATATATTTGAAAAACACTTGGACATCTTCTTGAGAAAAAAATACTGTTACAAGCATACATCCAACATGTGATTTCTAAACCTGTAACACCAAGCAGTGCATGATCCATACAGACTACAATAAATACATATGTGAATGAGGAACATTCCCAGGCTTAAAAACGCACATGAATACACACGAATATAAGGAATTTCTATTTACTGAGGCCCTAGATGACTTTTTCTTGAATTTCTATCAGGTGAGCCAACCCTCTCTGACCAAGGAAAGGAAAAAGAAAAGAAAAATTAAATAATTTCCCAAATATTTTCAGGACACTATGATCAACAAGTCTATAATCCCTACTACAAAAAAAAAAAAAAAAAAAGAAAAAAAAAAAAACACAAAAAAAAACACACACACAAAAAAACAAAAACAAAAAAATAACAAAAAAAAAATCAGATCACACTCAACCAGATGTCACTTCCTGAGAGCTAAAATTCTAAGGCTGTATCTGACTCTTCTGGCTCACAAACTGGCTGCCAAAATGAATCCCAGAGGCTGGCCCAGATGCAGCACAACAAAGAACAGATACTAATGTAGGCCCATCAATTCTCAATCAAGATTTTCCTTAATCTGCTATCAATCACAGAATATCATTGTTATTATCTCAATTGCCAATATGCTCTGGAACTCCTAAAGCTGTGTCCAGAGATTCTCAAGTGTTTTTTTATCGTGCTACAATATTGAGCTGCTGCAATATACGGAAGATGAATGACCCTTTTTAGCTCTTCCTAATGTTTTTCTTCTGACCTATAACCAGCAAAAGTAAGACCATGTTCAGCATAACTTTGTTTTCCCAGTTTATGAATCTGTACTGGTTTTAAAAATGTAACCCAGACATGTGTTTGAAATGGACAGTGCAGCAGTGTTCAGGAAAGCTCAGTATGACAGTGTTGAAGATCCTAAGATAGTCTCATATTTTTTTATGAAGCAAACCTCAAATTAATGAAAACTTGAGAGATGTCCTGGATTTCCTAAAACACAGAACATACCCCAGTCTGCCACAAGGCTATGGGGGAGAAAAGCATTTGGTAATCAGTATTTTTTGTAACATCTGGATTAATAAGTGTCAGGTTTAATTTAAATTTCTGGAATTTACTTTATATTACAATAGAACCAAAATAGTTTGGCTACTAATGAAACCTACAAGACAAGTCAGTTCTTACCCTTAAGGCACTAGAAAAGTTTCCTTTTAAAGAAACTTTGGAATTATTGCATATAACAGCTTGCTGCATGTGAAGCTACTGGGAATCTGCTGCTGAAGGCAGAGATCACTGTCAGGAGCATGAGGCATTGAGTTGTGCTGACTGCTTATTTATTTCCCAGTAGAATTTAATCTTTAAAGCTCTCTTTTGCCAAAAACCTGCACATCCAAATGACCACTTTTATATCATCTTCCCCCACTCCCTCAACAGCCAGAGCTCCCTCAGCCTTGACCTTCTAAATCTGAAAGGAGCTGGAAATATTCCCTGACTGGGGCACAAAATCCCAGGTAATCTTTATGAAAGAATAACAACAACCAAAAAACCTCCTGATGGATGTCTGAAATAAACTGAAACAGCATCTATCCTGACCTCTAATTTTTTATATATGTCATGTTGTTCCTGAACTTTCGATCCTAGAGAGTTAAATCCAGTCCTGATCAGACAACCTAGGTATTAGATCAACTGATTTAAGTTCTCAGAAATAATGCTAGCCATATGCCATGGAGGCACAGTCTAGTTCCACCCCACTGCCTTTTCAGAAATAGTTCCTTGGGTCACCTGGACTTTTCTTTACAGAGCCAGCTGGCTCCTTCTTGCTTCAGGAACTCCCAAGCCCTTCTGAAGTAGCCATTGCTCATGGTGCTCCAACATTCCTCACGGGACTCCATGCAGTGCAGCCAAGCAACCAGTGAGGTATCACAGACATACCAGCATCCTGAAATAATCCTCTCATACCTCTTCCATCATCACCCAGAACAAATGCCCAAGAACCACTGTTCTTGCTCAGGGGAATCATACTGCTCTTACCCAAAGCTGTCTTTTTGTCCAAAAGACCTCCCCAGATGTCTCCAAGTCAATAATTAGAAATATCAGAGTTTTCAGCAAAACCTTACCAAGAACACAAAATCATTAGTTAGTTCTGCAAACCTCACCCCAATCACTGGCAATCAGTCACCCCTATTCCATTTCTATTTGTAAATTAAGCAGTGCCAGGAAATGTTCCTGATCACTGAAACAAAATCACTTGGACTGTTAAATTGTCACCATGATTTCTGCCACAGTTTTGCTCCAGGTGATCTAGGAGCCTTCCAAATATTCCCCAGCAAGGCACAGGAGATGGCAAGACTAAGAGGTACAGTCAGCAACTGGCCACTCTGTACTGGAGGGATGAGAATTTACTATCATGGACATTGACCACCCTCTGTTGGGAACAGTCCCAGCCATGTTTCATTTCCTAACAGAGACATAGTCCTAGGGTCTCCCAAAAAAAGCTACAGAAAAAATAGACGAGATTCAAAAGTAAACAGAATAGAAGCCATTCAAGGTAAGACAAAACAAAGTGAAAATTTTGGTCAAGAGGTCCTCACCAGAAATACCAGCCCTTTTCCATATATCCCTAAAGGCAGTTACTGTAGCTCTCACAGTATCAGACAACACGAAGCAGGTTCACCACCAGGATGCAAAGTATTTTACATTTCAAATCAACACCTTGAACTGCATCCAGAACCGAATCAAAAGCCAGGAAGACTCAAGAGCATAAATGTTATCAAGTTCCCTGAGGAAAGCACAGCAAAGTTGTGAAGCAGCTGCGTCCTTCCCCAGGCAGAGCGCATTGCAGAGGTTGACTCTTGTAGGGAACAGCCTGGATCACTGCAGCAATGCTTGCATCTAAAAAAATGGTCACAGTTTTCTAGCTAAAGACAGGTAGAAAAATATGTGAGGCCTGTTTTATTCTACATCAAGAAGAGGCCAATCTTGCCTCCTATTTAGTGAATTTGGCTTCAAAAGAGAAACCAACTCTTGGTGGCTCCCTCACTTATATAATTTCTTCTTGATTTTTACCACAAGCCATTTTAATTTCACCTCGTTCAGGCTTTCAGCCTGATCACTCTTTCCCCACAGGGAAGTCTGGCTTGCTGCTCCATCCCTTTCTCAAGGAAG
This sequence comes from Tyto alba, assembly GCF_018691265.1. NCBI lineage: Eukaryota > Metazoa > Chordata > Aves > Strigiformes > Tytonidae > Tyto > Tyto alba. The sequence continues at coordinate 18,236,406 of NW_024881282.1, read as the reverse complement.
AGAGAAGGGGTATGTCTGCACCCAGCTCGGTGGACAGAGGTGTTCATGCTGGGTAAGTTGTTACAATGAGAGACTGTGGGCATTGAAGAGGTGAGAAAAGAGACTGCTTCAGGCTGGCTCCCCAAACGCAGCTGCACACAGTGCTAGTAAGCCCTCAGCACTGTGCTGCTGCGGACGTGAGGCTTAGCTAGACAGCAGTTCTGCATCATGCCAACAAACATTGTATCCATGACCTCACCAAGCTGAAGTATAAGCTATGAATCATAACCCACCTAAACTCACTAGCTTAACAAGCTAAATATTTTTCTGCAATATTCCTGATGGCACTGTGGAACTCACTGCCACAGGAAACCACTGAGTGCTGGGATCATAAGAATTATTCTAGGGCAATGATCACTCTTCTTCATCCAAGGATGCACTGTTGGCTTTTGGTGGAGACAGTGTCTTGGGTAAGAGGGACTTTGTCCTGAGGCAGCACGGTCATTGCTATGTTAACCTCTGAGATGGACCACTGTGTGCACTGAAAAGTTCTGATACTAAGAAGAACTGAGATAACTGTCATGGTTTGAGCTCAGAGGGTAACTGAGCACCACACAGCCGCTCACTCCTCCCTTCCCTCCCAGCAATGAGAAGGGACAAATAAGTCAGGCTTGGGATTAGAGATAGGACCGGAAGGGGAAGATCACCCATTATGGTCACGAGCAAAAGGCAGACTCATTAGAGGAAGAAAAAAAGAATATGCTTTTATTACAGACACTAGCAGCACTTAATAGAGTAGGACAGTGAGAAGCATTACCACATCTTGAGAACACCTTCCCTCTACCCCTCCCTTCTTCCAGGGCTCAGCTCTGCTCCTGATATCTCTACCTCCTCCCCCCAGTGACACAGGGGTCAGGGAATGGGGGGTGCAGTCAGTGCTGCTGCTTCGTCCATCTTTGGTGGGGGGAGCTTCTGGAACTTCTTCCCTCTGATCCATCGTGGTCCCCCTCTCACAGGAGACAGTCCACCACAAACTTCCTCCAACATGAGTCCCTCCCACAGGCTGCATCATTTCCCTACACTGCTCCAGCATGGGACATCAAATTTCTCCAACTGGAGTTCCTCCCACAGGCTTCAGCCCTTCCTGAGCTGCTCCAGCATGGGACACCCCCACATGCTGCAATCCTCCCAGTGCTGAATTACAGCAGCGGGGCTACTTTTTTCCCACAAGACCCCGGCCTTCATCAAGCACAATCACCTTGGTCATCCAAGCGAAACACCTCACAGGCTATAAATCAGTGTCTGCTCCACTGTAGATTTCCATGAGTGGCAGATGGGGGCCACCCTGCCGTCTCACCACAGGATACAGGGGGGTCTCTGCTCCGGCACACCTCCCCCCTCCTTTCTTCCTCCGTTCCTCCACTGACCTTGGTGTTCACGCAGCTGCTGCAACTCCTCCTCACAAGTTCAACTCCTGCTCACCACATCCCTTCTTAAATATGTTATCACAGAGGTGCAGCTGGTTGGCTTGTCTTTGGTGCAGAGGTGGAGCTGACTTGGAGCCAGGGGAGCTTTGAGAAGCTTCTCACAGGGGGCTATCCCTGTCTCCTCCTCCCATGCTACCAAAAAACCCCACCACTCACTCAACCCCAGAACAATAACCCACAGGGAGCACTAAGGATAGCCGAGTGTCATCCAACCATTATTGCATGAGCTGTCCCAGAAAGAGAGCAACCCTCTCTCCTCTTGACCATTTGAGAGGCATCTAGATGCTAGATCCTTTGTCAAGCAATAGCAAAACCAGTCAATTGGTGCACCCAAGAAGCAGTTGAGATCAGGTCTTCCTTTTATTGGAGCTATCTGTATGTTCCCACTCACAAGATGAAATTTGCTCTGTGTTGAGAGACTAAACTCTGCTAGCGCTGCTACAAACTCAACACACTTTTTTGCTCCAAAGAGTAACTAAATAAGGCTGTGGAATTGCACAGGACTTGAGTTTGCTCAGTGAGATCAAACAGCTAGCAGGTGCTTTATGAACAAAATATCCTTTGATACCACCCTACTGACTCTTAATCCTCTACAAGTACAGTTTGCTCAACAGCCTACTCTGTTGACTTGCTTGTGTCCTCCCCACAGGTGACTGTAGACTCCAGCAGCCTCATGCATACAAGAGGGTCCCTCTGTATCCAGCTTACTCCAGCAATAGGAAAAGGGGTAAGTGGACACTGTGGCTGCCAGACAACACAGAGGTCCCATGTTTTTGTTGAAGGACGCTATTTACATGGTTGATTATGACAGGACAAAAATTCAAGAAATGAAGAAGTATGCCTTGTCACAGAAGTAAGCTTGATACAGACCAGTGTACATTGAAAAATCAAAGATAATTACCCATCTAATTATAGAATACCATAATTTTTTATGATTAATTTTAACAATTACAGCAGAGTATGTAGAGAAAAAGCCTGAAAGAAGGGATCAGGAATACCCCAGCTACAATGAGGAATTACCATTTCTACGGAACGGACCCAGTTACTGTATGTTAACATTTCAGGCCCTGGTTTGATTTGATGGAATTACATGCACTTAACCTTCTGTGGTGTACAAACTCTTTCATTGGCTTGCCATTAACAAAGCATGCCAAATTCATTTTAGTAGGGATATTAAAAGAGGACAGACCACATACATCTACGTTCAACTTGGACAATCAGCTGCTTTCACCTAATCTCCTACCTCTGGACCATTTTGTAGTGACCTTTTAACCCAAAATGTGTATAATAAAGTATCACTTAGAATAAAATGCACTACTGAGAAAAATACTTTCTAGTTAACTAAACTTGCTTAACCTGCCTGAGAACTAAGAGAGGCAGCTAGATCCAGTGCCCTCTGCAGTCAATTTACAACCTTTCATTGACTTCAGTCAGGCCTCAGGCATAAGATAATGTTCTTGTCTTACTCGAAAAATATGGATCTACTGGGGAGAGATGCTACAGAAAAAGCCTTGAAAAGGGGACTGAAAGAGAACTGTTCAGGGCTCTGTGAACTTTGAATTTTGGAGTGTTTTCTCTTATATATGTGTGTGTGTGTGTGTGTGTGTGTGTGCATGCTTTTTTTCTTTTTCCCCAAATGTATTTATCAGAATAAAAAAGCAGAATATCTGAAGGTTTTTGGCACCTTCAAGTCCAAGCTGCTCCCAGACAAAAACAAAAAAGGGATATAAACAACATTAACAGTCTTCATTATTCCAACATTAACTTGAAAGGAGCAGAAAGTTCCTTTTCACCCATGGTACCATCAGCATAAATAAGGTACCACAGTTAAAACAACATCGAGGATGCCTTGCTAGCTTAATAACCAGAGCAGGAATTCTGAAAATACTCTCAGGAAGAAGCTAAGTGTGGCAGGCAGGCCTCCTTTGTAGTTTCAGAATATAAGAAATAATAGGGGATAAAATTATGTTAGAGATGGTAGGAACAGAAAAGGTCACCTTTATTAGAGTTGACCGTCATCCACAAGTCCAGTCAAATTTACCCTGCAGAGAATCCTTGAGATCTCAGTGACAAACAAATTATTTTAAAAAAATGCAACAAGATGTGAAACAAAATTCTCTTTATTTAGGCAATGGCTACTGGATCCCTAATCGAAGTGAAACAGGGACAGCTGGAGTGTAATAGCAATCCTCTAAAAGGCAAGAGATAAGGAACATCTGCTAGCAGGGACCTGAGTGAAAAAAAGACCTGTCTGTGAATGGACATAAAATATTAATATTCCCATATCTAAGTTCCTCTAGACAAGGGAAGAAACAAAGAGTAAACCTTGAACAAACAAGACTTTTGCAGCAGATCTCTATTCTGTGAAATTTAAAGCCATATTTCACAGAATGACATGATTCACAGGATGCTGCTTCCCTACTGCACTTCCCAGTAGGAATCACAACACGTGGCCCTGGAGACCACGGCAGCACCAGTCCCTGAGCACAGCAGACTAGATTTTACTGCACTGATTTTCTGTTGGTTGCTTGCTAACTTGTTCTTTTTTCCCTGTGTAATTTTAATTTTGCCTGTAATATATGTACATATGACAATTAAATGTCCAGCTCAGCAGAGACTCCAGCAAGCCACTGAACGTGATTACAGAAAGACTAATGGACCCCTTGCCACTTTGCTGATGTATGCTTTGTGTGTGTGCCATGATTTCTTTATGGTGGCTACCTCTTTTTGGAGAGGAAAATAACTGGCACTTAAAAGCAATTTTAACAAACAGATATACAAGAGGAATAGACCTCCTGGTGATAGAGGTCTGCCACACCATATAAAGCCATTTCATAGACATGCCAAGCTCCATTTTGGAAGCAATCGCTATATTTTGGTTGGAAGGCTCTTCCAGAACTTATCATGATGGGGAGACACCTTTCCATTTCTAGTCTGATTTTGCTCCTAGCCAATTTATATACCTTTAGTTCTTGTACCACTTTTGCTAGTTTTAGAACATCCCCATTCTTCCCACTGGCATTTTCACAGACAGCAGCTGTATCCCCTCCAGCTTCCATTTAGCTAAGCTAAACAAGAAAAGATCCTTTAGTGTTTTCGGATATGACATGCTCTTCCTTCTCTTGTTACCCACAGGAGTCCTTCTGCAGACCTTTTCCAGTCTGAAGGCAGAGCTGCATACATGATCTCAGACATGGTCAGAACAAGCCCTTGCAATAAATCTAACTGTCTGTCCACTGGAAGTATGGGGATATTCTCTTTTACATGCCTGCAGTGCTGCTAGCATCACCCTTGGATCAGTCAATACACCAAAAAGTTCCCTCTGGAAAAGCAGCCCAGTCCTCAGCTCACAAAACAGCTGGCTCGGGTGGCTTCACTTTCCTGCAGTGTGGCCTGTTGAAAGGACTCAGGCAGGACACAGTGCAAAACCATTCCTGCAAGGAGGAATTACTGCAGCCTGCATCTTAACACTATACACTCAGCCCTTCTCCTCAGAAATGGGAAATTCTGTTTTGAATCAGTTCTTCTCAATCTCTTCTAGGTCTGCAGTTGTCCAATATTTCTTGAAAACAAAAGCAAAAGAATGGTATTTAAGTTTCATTGTTGAGACACTTAATAGGGTGATCAAACACCTGGATGGATCCAAGCAGAGAAGCTGAGACCCTTCCAACCCTGCAGTGTGAATGTGGGTCCAGATCAACTTACAGACTGGTTAGGGAATCTGCAGGTATTCAGCATCCCTTTGGGTAGTTTACAAAAACTGCAGGTAATTCAAGTGTGATTGCTGCTTCACATGACAAAATTACTATTACTTTTCTTTTTAAATCAGAGCTTTCAGTCACAGAGGCCAGGTAAAGGCAATGAACTGTGGTTTGAATACCCACAGCTTAGTGACCATTTCTGCATTCCCTGCATTTTCATCAGAAGACAGAGGATTTTTTGCACATGAAAGTGATTTCATGGAAACTTTTGAGCACTCAAAAAGTCTAGTCAGTCAAATCCAACTTTAATTCTTCTCCTTATATTGCTTTATAACCATAGTAATTTTCAGGCAAGGATAATTGTTTGATTTGGTTTCCCATCCATTTAAGTGCAAGTCTCAGGCAACGTCTGCATTATCAGAAGAGAGACAGACAGAGCAAGCCATGACCACATGCAGACCACACAGGGCTGGAAACCATCTTTGTCATGCACTGGGGGAGGACAAGGTCCCCCAGATCACATCAGAGGACACAAAACAGCTATCAGAGCCACAGGCTGTTCTCCAGGCTGTGCTAACTTGAATGTTTGGGGACCAGATTCTCGCGGTTTGTCACCAAAGGGTTCAGGGCCAGGCTGAGAGCAGCAGGCACCTCGTTTAGGATGAGGACTGTGATGATAAACAGCTTGGCTGCAGGAAGCACAGACCGGGGGCAGTGAGATGGGGAGCTGTGCAGGCAGAAGGGGAGTGGGAAGGAGCACTGCCAGCTTGTGCCTCATCCTGGGAGGATAAGGATGTTCTTGCATTTTGATGAGGAAACAAGCTGGAGAGCGCTTGGGAGGCCACCATCTTTCCTGAACTGTTTGAACTGGCAGAAGCTCTGATCCATTTCTCAGCAGTCTTATCTCTTGGGAGGGCACTTCATCAGCCTGAATCTCCAAACAGATGTTCTAGATGGTTTATTAGCTAAAACTGATAGCAAATACATTCAGATGCTGGATATCAGGCCTGTGTTACCTACCTGCAGCAAAATACGCATTGCCATATTTTTCTAAGTCTCTGTCTATCCACCCATAGGTTCAATTTGCGCTCAGACCTGCTGATGTTTCTTACATCATCTCCCAGCATGAGCTACTGAGCAATTTCAGAGATACCGACTAAATTTGCAGTCACACAGGTGAAGATTTACAGTCATGCATGCTAGGTAAGCTGGAAGATTTGCAGTGTAATGCTTCTGACAGTAGAGAACAAAGCTATGATAAAGCACCAATGTCTGGACAGTATGCAGGCCTGCAAATATAACTAGGAGACATCAGCTTCCCAGCTGATGTGAGTCACTGCACATCCACAGCTACTCCTCGGCACTTGCATACAAGCTGGCAAAAGCTTTATAACACTGTGCACGTGTCCCTTCTTTTTGCAGTATGATGGAGAACTCAGCGCAACTCGATGGCAGAAGCTCGAACCATCAAAGAAATGGAGAAGACTGAAGCTTGGCTGCACTGGGAATCAAGTATTATCTGGGCAGGAGCACCACCACAGCCTGGTAGGTCCAACAGGGTGAATGAACTGGAAGGGAGATGGGGCTCAGTGTCGGATGTCTCACCAAATTCCCTGTGCTGCCTGCAAGCAGCCTTTGCACATGTGCTGCAGAGAACAGATGGAGATATTGCAGATGTGCATGGCCCTTCCCAGACTATTTGAGAGGAGGTGAAAGCCACTGTTGCTGTTCCTGGTTTTGGCCAAGGGAAAACCCTGAATGCACCAAAACGGCAGGAAGAAGGGCCTGGTGTGGCCCAAGAATACCCAGCTGAGGGAACTAGCACCAACTGCCAGGTAGGAAAATTCCTGGGACTGAGCCATACCCATGTGAGGGTGAGTGAGGAAAGCAGCTCTCCGACAGCTCTGCTTCCCAGGGGCTGCAGCAATGCTGAGACTGTCTCAGGTGACAGAGGATATTTCATCAGCAGGTACTCAAAAGGCTGTACAGTAGGCATCCCTGACAGGTTAAGACATTTTCTTGTCATAAAAAGAAAAGTGCAAAAGAAACAATATAGAAGCCAAAACCATGTGGTCAAATCAACCAGAGCAATTGTACTCATCAAACTTGTCACTGATAACTGTGCAGCAAGAGCTATAATCAACAAATCTGCTACCCAGAAACCATGAAGGAGAAGTTCTCAATGCTGCAGACTCCCTGTGCTTCGTTTAGTACTCGAGCTACTTACCTACTTATTTATTTTACAGCTCTACAAAATTGCTCTACAGTGCTTCACTTTGCCTTCTATTTTCCCACAGAAGTTTCAATATAAATTATAGTAATTATCCATTGTGAAAAAATTAATTGGCATTAACAATTGTGTGAAATGTAATTGTTATCAATTTCATGGGATTTCTGTCATGTTCAATTGCCCACATAGCTTGAACAATCTGCCCATTGTGGAAGTGCAGATATATAAACTATCCTCAAAAGGTAAGTTATCCAAGTGCAGTTTAGTCCATTTGACTTGGAGCTTTGGGACAGAAGTGAATTTCCTTCAGGAATCTGAAAGAAGTGGTGCTAGAAATTCCTTTCTAGAGCCAAGCAACAGTACAGAGGAACAAAATCTGTAGCTTATCCTCATAACATCCTTCTAGCATAGTAGACATTCAACAGAGCCCAAAAATGCCACAACTGATTTCCATCTTTAGAAAAAGTGACAGGACAAGAATTTTCACTGGAATTCTCATTCTAAGGAGTGATAGACCACTTTCCAACACAACTTTCTGGAGCTAAAGTTAGAGACTTTCAGCAAGGTATTTGAAGAAAGAACCTAAAGCATTAATCTCTTGTTCTGTTGTGTTAAATGGGACTTAAAAGAAAGATAAGGAGAGGGCATTTTAAAGCAAATTTAATCATGTTGTTTGGTATTTTCAAAGCAATGTCTCCAGATCTCTCACCCCATTGAGTCCCATCTCAACAGCGATGTTACTATTTCCATGTCTGATTTTGCTGAAGTCTCTATCATGGCTCTAAATTACAGCCAGTTTAACAACAGATGATGTTCTTATACATTTGGATTCCTCATTCTCTAAGTCCTGACAATCCTTTTAGTAATATCTTACAAATGTGAGTTGCAGAGATCAGCAACTTTACTTCTTACCATTCATTTGTTCCATGAGGAGACAGAAACTGGAGTAACCCAAACAGAACCTATATAACTGACTACTCCAGACTGAAGGACCCCCACTTCATGAAGACTTTGTATCGTAGCCTTTATATTCTAACCATTTCCAGCAGCTGTTTAAAAGAAGTTAGATTTTGCTGGGGTTTTTTTTTTGTTTGGTTTTTTTTTTGTTTGTTTGTTTGGTTGGTTGGTTGGTTGTTTTTTTTGTCCCTGCCATCTGGAATGTAGTTAGCCGTGTGATTACTCTGATGGCTAAATAACCCCTTTTGACTTCAACTTTCCAGTTATTTATGGCAAGCATAAGCTCAGCTGTTATTCTGTGACCATGGCCTTTTGCAATAAATAGTTGCTCTGCCTCTCTGGTGTTTACATCTCCCCTGCAAACACTTCATATGTTTTTTAGATAGAAGTTTCAGCCCTCCAAGCAGGATTGGCGCTCTAGGTCCCTTCTCATCCCACTGACCCCTCTCTGCACTCTTTACAGCCTGAATCCATCTCCTATGAATCACACAAGCACATGCCAACTGAAGTGGAAAATCCCTTCTTGGACATAATCTAGTCCAATCCCCTTCTCAAAGCAGGGTCACCTAGAGTAGGGTGCTCAGAGATGTACCTGGGTGGGTTTTAAATATCTCCACAACCTCTCTGAGCAACCTGTTTCGGTGCTCAGTCACCATCAAAGTAAAAAGCTTTTTCTCACATTTAAATGGAATTTCTTGTGTTTCCATTTGTGTCCATTACCTCTTGTCCCATCATTAGACACCACCAAGAAAGGCCTGGGTCCATCTTCTTTACTCCCCCATCAGGTATTGTATACATTGATGAGATCCCCCTTGAGCCTTCTCATCTTAAGGCTGAGCAGTCCCAGCTCTCTCAGCCTCTCCTCATATGTCAGACACTCCAAGCACTTAATCATCTTCGTGGCCCTTTGTTGGTCTCGCTTCAGTATGTCTCTTATACTGGGGAGTGCAGAACTGGACACAGTGCTCCAGATGTGTCTCACCAAGGCTGAGCAGGGAGAAAGGATCACTTCCCTTGACCTGCTATCAACACTTTGCCTAATGCAGCCTGGGGGTGCTAGTACTGGGATCAGTATTTCTAGCATTCCTCACATAACGGCATTGATATTCTACCACCACGGCAGACAGATAGCCTATATGAACAGCCTTTTCACAGACACATCACTTTGGATATTTACAGTCACTCTCTGATCTACCAGTGCCTCCAGAAGCTTCTCCTCCTCTGTCATTTACAGCTGATAAGATCACAGTTTGTAATAACGGTTTTGTTATTAGTTAGTGAGTACCTAACCTTTCATTTTGTACTGTTAAATTTCAGTCCTTTTAGATTACCGCAGTCCTCAAGGTCACCCAGTTCTTTCTGAAGATGGTATGAATATTTTACATTTGTCCAATACATAACCTTTCTCTTTGGAAGTTCTCATTATCTTTTAAAAGTCTCTTTAGTCAGAAAGCCTCTGAAGTATTACATTCCTTATTCATTTTGCTGCCCTTTTCTCAACTTTTATTATTTCTGCTTTGTCCTTTGTCTTATCTGCAGTCATACACCATGTCAAAGTCCTCCATCTTCTGTTGATATCAAGAGGAATGCTTGGCACCACCCATTCATTTTCTATTAGCTAAGAACAAGCTGTATGTACCCTGCAGCAGTAACAACCTAGGTAGGTAGCACAGGCACTTCCAAACTACCAACCTAGATCAAACCAAACTCCTTTCAATCTGGGCTGTTAAACCCACTTAAGAATCAGTTTTTTGCTTGTGGCGTACTTAGAGTTCAAAACTAGGGCAGGTAGCTGCTCCTTACATCTGAATTGCTAGCCTGGTTATGTCAACGTGAGATGTAGTGTTTAAGCCACATGTTCCATTAGCCAGAGATCTTCACTGAGCTACAAATGATGACTGAGTTTCTTCCTAAGGTCTTACAAATAAATCAGAGACTAAAATCTCTATATACAGAACTGAAAATATTGTCTGTGTTGGATATATTCTTGCTCATGGAATTGCAGTGGCTATTCTTTTACTTCCTTTGGGAACCTCTTCAGTTGATTTAGACATCAGTATGTAGGATATGTACAGGCCAAGAAAAAAAAAAAAAAAAGGCATTCTTAAAGCTCTGCAGCTAGATTATTTACTAAATTTCAAGCCAATTCAAAACTTTTAAAAATCTTAATTATTTATAATTAAGATCCTAGCCTTGGGCAACAACATGACTACACTTCAGGTAATATGATATACTTCATATATGCTCTTTGGGAGTGGGGCCAAATGCAGGCAGAGTTCTTAATAGCTGTGCACTTTTAGAAACTGAGATGGATATGGCATAGCCTTGTTCTACATTGTTGGCAAGTGAGGTTTAAGGGATTGCAGTACAGTTTTCTCTGCTTAAAGTTATTTGTAGCTCCGTGATCAACAGCTGGGAAGTGGTCTTTTCTGAAGTAGCTGATAGCTGCATTCTTTCTCCAATTTTCCTTTGCCACCTTTATCCTTTGTTTGTAAAACTGGAGAGTCTTTAATTCCAAAACACATCAGTGTATTAATGACTGAAAACATGTTTGGGCTCCAAATTGTTATCAAAAAACAGTAAGTAAATCAGGACTTCTAAATTATCATAGAAAGGTATTAGTCTTTGTAGTCTTTTTCAGGAAAAAAAAAAAAAAAAAATAAAAGGTGTAAAGGGAAACTTTTGGTTAGTTCCATGCAATCTGAGGACAGACATACTTTCAGAGCACCTAGGAACCTCACACTCTGTCCATGCTGAAAACAGCAGCTCTGTTCTCCCTGTGTGAAAACCCTTCATACTTTACCTTTCAGGGTACATTTCTGACTTTTTGAGTACTCAAAGAATGAAAGCAGAAAAAAACATAGCCCTGTTAATTATTGCAGAAGCAACCCCACACAGTCCTTTGCCAGTCAAGCAGCCCGTGAGCATTAAACACTATCAGCAATTACCGGGTTGCCAAGAGGTGAAGGGCTGGCTGGCGACTGTCTCTGCTCACGTATGCTTGCAGAGTACACAGGGACTGGCCACCAGAGACCTTCCATTAACATCTACACTAGCAAAAGCAATTAAATATGAAAGATATGGTGAAACAAGGAGCAGTTAAAGTTGCTCTTGTGGTGGCACGCTCAGCATAGCTAGGCAGCAGCATGCAGCTTTCCTGGGAAGGTGAGTGAAGAAGACGCCCTGCCTGCCAGCACAGACCGGGGCCACGGAAGGAGGGTGCCACAGAAGGTGAAACTAGAGGTGAAGAGACTGAAGCGAGCAGAGAAATCTAAGCGATGTGAAGGAAGGGAGGAAGGGTGCTCAGAGACCCTCCTGAGCCAAGAGAAGACCTCCTGGGAGAGCCTTTGGGAGGAAAAAGAAAAAAAAAATAACTTGAAATTATCTGGTTCACATCTGTCAACAGTCACACCTGCACTGCCCCAGTGCCAGAAACATTACAGATAGTCCCATCCTTACTACTGCTGGCTTATATGGTGATTATTTGTTGGGAAAGGAAGGGAGCAGAAGCTCGGGAGCCTGGTAAAGAGCTGGCTGGCAGCTATCTGCTGGTGTTGGGAGGTAAAAGTGGGAGCACTAGCACAAGGTCACTGCAAGCTGAGCTGTGAACAGACATAACGTACCAGACAGCTCTCAGACTTTGCCTACATGACACATGGAGATGTCATGCTAAGATAGCTAAAAGTATCAAGTTATCACACACCATCTGATCCGAAGGAGGTGCCTTTGTGTCCATTCTTGCTCCTCAGCAAATGGGATGTATTGGAGGTTGGTTGGTGCCACTAAAGTAGGAAAAAGGGGTCTGGCATTTACCTTGACATGTTATGAGATGAGAATGTGCTTATGGGCAGCTATCATCCAGCAGCTGACACACACAAATACAAGATCACAAGTAATTTGTGGTGATCCTGTTTTTCAGATTTTTTTCTTGGTGCACGTTACTACCTAAATGATTGGCTTGTAGAGAAAAGTGTTCCTGCCCATACAGCTTCCCTACAGCAGCTAAACAAACTGCTTACAGGGAAAGGCAACAGCAGGGATAAAATTTCAGATGTCCTCTTTAAATCACAGCTACTTGTCTGAGCCAAAGGGGAGTCAGCTATTACCAAACAAGCTGCCTGCTCTCTGCAGAGCAACATCAAGGATCTCACAAAACAGTTTGGGAACCTTTGAATTAACATCTTAGCTAGCAGGTCAGCAATGTGGAGAGCTGCAAAAAGAAAGAACAAAAGAACCCTCAGCATTCATTTTCAGATCACAAGTTTTCAAATAAGTAAACTAATACTTTCATAAGTACATTTGCTCTTTCCTCTATCAAGGAGTGTTTTTATGGTGAACGTAAATTTTCTGCTCTAGAGAAAAAACATAACTTTTCTGAAGACCAAAGTGCCTCAGAAATGTGAAAACTATTTCTTACAGAGCAATACCTTATTCTTTTGCAAAAAAAGTGCTAGAAATTTTGAGCATAGCTCCAAACAGCAACAGACATAAAGGTCCAATGCTATAGGTGATTATTGTCACTTAATTTTCATGGCCAGGCCTTGAAATTTCCCAACATCTACACTAGTATGCATCTTCCTTATATTGATATTGAAGAAATACATCCTCCAGAAACTCTTCTCGTGATTAGCCTACTAGTCTGATCCCCATAACTAGCAAAGTTTCACATGTCAACACGTTATGTCTTGGAGCGATGATTACAAATGATCTTGTGTCATCAAACAGAAATAATAGTCTAATGATAATTAGTCTTAAATAAATGCATGCTATATTAATTATGCCTTCTTATCAGAGATTTTTTTGTCATATGTCCAGCTACATACGCAGAATATTGTGTCAGATTAACACACAAATCTTTGTAACACACATATCATTGACTGTGAAGAAGCCGGGAAACTGCAGCCTGAGATTTCTGTGTTGGAAACCCTTCCTGGAGAGGTTTTCCTCCATGGCAGAAGCTTGTCTGCAGCACCCTGGAATTTTTGCTAGACTGCTTGATTGCTGTTTCCATCCCTGGGAGGCAGGAAGGTCCTGGGAGGTCTGGGTAGGGGACCCAAAATGAGCACCAGCTCTTGCACTAGCTACAGGAACCTTGCGCCCTGCCAGCTGCCCTCCCCCTGCCCTGCTGCACCAAGGCTGCTAATCCAATGCAGCACAGGTGACCTACAGTGATCAAAGTGAGAGGTACACCTGCAATACACTGGACAATCCATAGGAGTTAGAGAAATTACAGATGTAGGGAAAATTCAGTGTATCTTTATAACACTATACCCTTTATGTTTTGATAGGCAGCTTCCCAGTGGGTGGCAATGAAGTATACTTACAGATAAGGTAAAAGCTAACAATTTAGGGAACATTATTTTAATGCAGCCAATAAATCTTGAGGGTTTCACTGTCACTTTTCTCCCTGTTTTGAAGCCTCAACACAGTATAAAAATTAGATGGATCCTACATATCCACAAAAACAGGGTAAGTTCGAGTTAAGTTAAAATTAAGAAACCTAACAAAATGACAGAGAGGCTGAGTTGTAGACATCATCAAGTCCAACTCTCCCTGCTAGTTTAGGTTGCTAGTACAACCTCCCTGCAGGTCAATACTAAATTTATTCCTACTGAATTTGTTTTCACAAGAGTTGAGGAAACTAACTGGTCTGAAGATCAGACTGCTTACCTTTTAATGGGCAAGAAGGCAAGGGTATTTACAGAGCAGGGTCTCTAGTGGCAAACTCACTGAGATAGGTAAGGAAAATGCAGTCAAGCCACAGTTTTCCTCAAAACCTACCTTGGTATAAAGGAACATTTTTTGGACCAGGGGTGCATGATTAGTAGGTAAACCCCAGCTATTGCTGTTAATACAGGATGCTGTTTCACAGGAGGGAACTATCTGGTGAAGAACAGACATTTGTTGTGGTTTGAGCCTACTCAGTAGCTAAATGCCACACAGCCACTCACCCACCCTCCCCCCATTTGGGAATGGGGAGGGAATCAGAGGGGCAAAGGGAGACTCGCAGGTTGAGATAAAAACAGTTTAATAATAGTAACAGGATAATACACTGACAGCAATATCAGTAGATAATTACAATACAGCTGCTCACCACCCACCGACCAACTGACACCCACCTGCTCCTGGCCAGCAATCCCAAACACAAAGGCCCCACAGCCACACTCCCAGAAGTGAGAGCCCCTCCCCACCACCTCCTGCCTTTATATAGTGAGCACAATGTCACGTGACAGGGGATATCGGCCAATCGGGGCCCAGCCCTCCAGCTGTGCTCCCCCCGCCCCCGCACACAGGTGAGGGCACTGGGACCTGGGGAGCCCCTGGGGTCTCAGGGGGCTGCAGCACTCCTCCAGCTACTAAATCAAACAGGAACTCTATTCCAGCCCGAACCAGGACAATATTAAAGGCAGCAAACTCAGAAGAATATAGGCAAAAATATTGAGGAAAATATATATTAGAAAAAACCTTGAGGAATAGAAAGAAGTGGTGACACTTCCAAAATGCAGGGGAGGGAGCTCATTTGCACCCATCACAAGACATTTGTGAAAGAACCCATAAAAAAAGACAGCTGGGCAATAGCCACCTGCAGCACTAAGTGAGAAGCAAGCCCTGCAGAGACAAAGGACATTCACAGCAGCTACAGGGTGTGCCATGAAAAGCGTCATTGTGCCCAACAGTAGAAGAGAAAGTCCTGAAGGACCTGAAAGTGCAGCACATAAAGGACATGCAACTAAAGGCTGTCTCTTAGGAGAGTGGGTCTCTCTGGCCACCCCAGAGAAAAGGAAAAATGATGGTCATGAGCTATATGCAACTATTCAGAAATACACCTGAGAGGTCAGAACTGACAGACTGGACAGAAAACTCATCATGTTAACCACTTCCAGCTATGTGTTAGGAAGACAGAGCTAATGGTGAATGGCCTTTGGTGTATCCTCCGGACACGAGTTATTCCATGAAGCTGCACTACAAGAAGTCCTGAAAGCCTGACAAGCTTGGTGAGAGGTGAGGTCACCGGGTGAAGTTCTAGCAGCTGGCAGCACCGGAAAGCAGCACAATAGAGCCTAAACCACAGACAGTGTGAGGTAGAGGCAGACTACAGCAGATCGCAGTTCAGTATGTAGCAATGCAATTTTGGGAACCTTTTAGGAAATAAAGGAATTGGGCCAGATCCAATTCAAGTGAAAGTGACAATAGTTAAAAATACCAACTCCCCAAAAGGACTGAAAAAGGACACTACTGGAATAGCAGCGTCAAATACAAAAGAGGCAGTCACCCTCACAGCAGATCTACTTTAACATGAAAACAGCAGTTCAGTGACCTGCTTTCAAGGAGCGGCTGGAGCAGAATTGCTGCAAGGAAGTGCTCCAGTGGGGAACATATACTCAAGACCAAAGAGGAATTATTTTCCTTTGACCCTGGAAGCCAGAAGTTTGATTAATATGTGCACACCACAGTGATAAAGACTGCAACAGGTATCAAATCTTAGGAATATCCTTGGGAGAAGTCTGGTTCCTCTACCAGAAAAACTTCAGTACATGATCTTATAGTTACAGAACACCAGTAAAAAGGCAAAAAATAGTGTCTTGTAACAGAGTCTTTCTAACATAATGCTAAAGAGGAAGCAGACTTGAGAACAGGGACACGTGATATTATAACAGTTGCTAGTATCTGCAAATAAGAGAGACAGCAGAAGTCATGAGAGAAAGAGAAAATTACTATACAAGTGAAACTGCTAAGAAAATAAGTATTATTAGACGAACCTGCACAAAAATAACAAGATCCCTGCGATGTTTATGATTTTTGGGGTGGAAAAACTGTTCCCTGTGGATAATGATCATAGCTAAATTTGATTAATTGACTGCGGTTGAGAAAATTTTAATTCTGAAGAAAGTAATAGGCAAGAAAGATTCATAAGGGGATTTCTATGTTAAAAACAAACAAACAAGCAAAATGCAAACAAACAAAAAAGCAAACAGGAAGACACATACTTGTCTAGTCCTACATGAATTCAGAAAACAGAACATGTGTTTAGAAATTGCTGCATTTGTTCAAAATACCAGCAACAGAACTGCAAGAAGCCGCTGATAATTTGTGACACTCCTCACAGAGTCTGGCAGAAATTGGCAACTGATTTATTTGAACACAGGAAAGCTCTGTGTGATGATAGTTGATTATTACTATAATTTTTTCCAAGTAATTCAGCTAAGCTTCACATTATCCAGCACGGTAGTGAATGACATAATACAATATTTGCCAAACCTCTGATGAGCTTGTTTCCAACACAGCACAATATGCAGGACATTTCCAAGACTACAGAGGACTATTTTTCATACACAAGTTGCGATCTATATCAGATGTATGTATGACTAACCAAAACCAGAGGTAAAAAGCCAAGAATAAGGGTTCAGACTCTTCATATGTGCCCATTGAAGGGTCTTTTGAACTGTGGTCATCTTCAGTGGAGCCATCTGAGCTCTAGGCCATAGCAGCTACAGTCCCTTTCAGTTGTCCAAGGACCAGGGCTGTCCATTCAGCTACAGCCCCAAATTCCAGTTCTACAGAGCTTCTGGCCAGTGTGAGCTTGGAGATTCCCCAGTCACACTCATATATGGAAAATATCATGCACCCTCACCTCCCCACTGACCAGACATGTCCTAATCACAGGCAGCACCTTCTGCCGCCTCCCAGTAACTGAGCAGATCAGTAAGAACTACTGCAATATTAATTGCACAGGTTGTAAATGATGCTGCAAAGTTAAAACCATGTCTCAGAATAATGTTTCAGTTGCTATATTATATGGTCTTATGGACTTTGCTGTATCTGCAAAGCGAATTCTAAATGAAGATGATTTGGACCAGAAGATGAGAAGTGTTTTCTCTCAAAATCTGGATATATAAAGGCCAACAAGAAGACATAACAGTGAGCAGGCATAACAGCCAGCACAGACAGAAGACTCTACTTACCAGATGAATATCTGTGCAAGGACTAATCACCCCTTGATCAGGTCTTTCCCACAGCTCAGCGTATGAGCACGCTAATGCACAAGTAAGCTTCATTGACAGTTTCCCAGCGCAAGGGAAGTGCTAGCAACTGTCAGTGTTTTTCTCTTTTCTTTAATACAAGAAGCACCAGAAGTTAGTAATCTTCTACCCTGCTCACTCTGCACCAGGTGTGGTGTGCAAGCAGAGCAACCAGCTTTTTTCTTGTAACAAACCCCCAGTTCTTCCAGCAACATTAGAAGCCACTTCAATATCTTTTTTTTCTAGGGTAACACACTACAAAGATGATAGAGACTTTCAGCTGCAAATGAAAGAGAAGTAATCCTGAGCAGTGCTGGGACTGCAATTCCTTCAGCAGAAGGTTTGCACATGTGAGATGGGAGATGATGGCTGTTAGCTGTTGAACATAGAGCAGTTCAATGCAATCTTATGTGTTGTGAAATCAGGAGCACTGCTCACATGGATTTCATTAACATCTAAAAGGCACATCATAGTTTGCCAGGGTTACAAATCACAAAATACGGACTCAAAGTCTGCATCTATGGAGGGGAAAAAAAAAAAAAAAAGGTTTCTTATTACGATGTTTAAAAATACCAGAATATCATAACCTTTCAGAGCTGATCCAGTGGCACAAACAAGGACCAGTGTCCTACAGCCAGTGGATGGACAGTTATGTGGGACACATCCCCGGGAACAACGGTTCTTCTTCTTCAGCTGCTGACAGGGACAAAAATGCCACTGGTGATGCTGAAACAGGCATAAGAGTATGCAATGCCACCGCGATTTTAAAAGGTGGAGCAAGGAGTACTGCAAACACAGTCATTAGAAAAGCCATGGTCTATTTCAGGAGCTGGTTCAGAAACAGTAATGCCTTTACTTCCAAACCCCCCTTTATTTGCAAGGAAAATGAATGGTGTCCATGGGTAAATTTAAGAGATTGGTACCTTCTCCCTTTAAAACTGGCATAGAAACAGACAAAATATACTACTTTTTATGTCTCCCTCTTTCTCTTATGTATTTATATAGACTGCAAGGAGGAAGGAGTGAGTTTCTGAATCCTTGTTAATTAATTGGACTAGATGATCATTGTAAGTCCCTTCCAACTAGAACTATTCTATTCTATTCTATTCTATTCTATTCTATTCTATTCTATTCTATTCTATTCTATTCTATTCTATTCTATCACCAGCAGAGTTTTACTTCTTGTTCTAGTTCTTCCTTAGTGCAGCAAAGAGGGTGCACAGCAAGCTCTCTGTCCTGGGCTTCAGGAGAGCAGACTTAGGACTCATAAGGGATCTGCTTGGTAGAGTAGCATGGGATAGAGCCCTGGGAATAGGGGTCCAAGAAAACTGGTTAATATTCAAGGATCACCTCCTCCAAGCTCAGGAGCGATTCATCCCAACAAATAGGATGTCAGGTAAAAACACTAGGAGGCCTGGATGGATGAACAAGGAGCTTCTGGACAAACTCAAACACAAAAAATGAAGCCAACAGTGGGTGGAAGCAAGGACCAGGTAGCCTTGAAGGAATACAGAGAAATTGTCCAAGCAGCCAGGGATCAGGTTAGGAGAGCTAAAGCCCTGATAGAATTCAGACTGGCCAAGGATGTCAAGGGCAACAAGAAAAGCTTCTATAGGTACATCTATGATGAAAGGAAAAATAGAGAAAATGTGGGCCCTCTCCAGAAGGAAATGGGAGACCTGGTTACCTGGGATATGGAGAAGACTGAGGTACTCAACAATATTTTTGCCTCAGTCTTTACCAGGAATTTCTCCAGCCACACTGCCCAAGTCACAGAAGACAAAGACAGAGACTGGGAGAATGAAGAACCACCCACTGTAGGAGAAGATCAGGTTCAAGACCATGTAAGGAATGTGAGGGTGCACAAGTCCATGGGACCTGATGAGATGCATCTGCAGGTCCTGAAGGAACTGGTAGATGAAGTGACTGAACCGCTATTTGTCATATTTGAAAAGTTGTGCCAGTCCAGTCAGGTTCCCACTGACTGGAAAAGGGGAAACATAACCTGCATTTTTAAAAAGGGAAAAAAAAGGAAGACCCAGGGAACTACAGGCCAGTCAGCCTCACCTCTTTGTCTGGCAAGATCATGGAGCGGATCCTCCATGAAAATACTCTAAGGCATAGATGATCTTTAAGGTTCCTTTCAAACCCAAACCATTCTATGATAGTTTTTACCATTCTGCTCCAGCTAAGACATGATTGTGCCACCAGGAATTTAAAATATTGGTGGAAAACAAATAAAAAATGAAAGTTATAATCCCAGCAGTGCACCGTCTCCCAATACTTGAGGAGAGGGGCATGAAGAGGGATGTACATTGCAGAAGGACATCTCTCAGATCACAGGAAACACACTACAAAATTGCTATTGGGATACATAAAGAAGAAAACAAGATAAGCACAGTCTTCCTCCATCCTGCAATGAAGAAAGGCAGCCCCATCACCTAGCAACACCTGGATGTGGGAGCAGTGGGCCAAAAAGGGGTAGAGAACCTCGAAACATGTTTCAAGAGCATTTTTGTCCCCTTCTCACAATGTGCCTATGGGAAAGGGGTCTTTCCACCCTGGTAATCAACCACTGTATTGATATACAGCCAACCTGCACAAAATGGCTAATTCATGCAACTCCTTAATTACCAGAGTAACCTTATCTGTGCTGTGGTAGGAGCTGGAGACAAGGTGCAGACACCAAACAACAATGCACATAGTTCTGGTCACTCCACCAGAGACTCAGCAGATACAGAGAATTCAGAAGGCAAAGTACAAGGGCAGAATCAGAAGTGGTATTACTATGAATGTGTGAATAAAGAGCAGAAAATACAAAGAAAATAAAAATGAACTATGAGAAAAGGCCATCTCTCAAAGCACCCCAAAGGGTACACTATCCCTTTGTATATGTACCTCCCAAAATGTGTACACACAAATCTTAAAAAGCAGCCTCATGCAGTGTTCAGTTTTAAAACATACTCTTACTTTTTAGCCTATAGGCACAACAGCATTAGCAATAGGGAAAGAAAAGTGTACCAAAAGGAAGAGATATCCAGTGGCCCAAATATGCTGAAGCCAAAAACCTTGCAGAACCACCAGCAGGAGACTGTCTCAGAAAGAGCCTTCTTCCTGAAGATGAGTTGTGATAAGTACATGTATTTATCAGAGTAATCCTCATTCCAATAACTGAGTAGTGGGTGGGCATACATTTCATTAAAATGGCAAATACATTCGCCTACCATGAACCAAAAATATAAACATGCATATGAAAGGCCATGAATTATGCACTCTGCTATCTTTGATCATCAAGTAGGGAAGGAAGCTTGAAAAATGACTTACAGGAATCAGCTCAAGTTATCAGGATACCTCAACATCACAGGCCTAAATTAGGAGTTGATCTCATAGCTGATCAAAAACTGATTTGTTGCCTGCCTTCACAATAAATATTTGCATTGCACCGTATCAAACTGCCTGTAAGATTCACAGAGCACATTTCCCAGTAATCGGGTACAAAGAACAGGTCTTCCATACCTATAGAAAAAAACCTAAATTCTCAGGTAAGTTTCGGTTAAAAAAAAAAAAAAAAAAAACAAAAAAACAAACAAACACATTATTGTGCATTTATAGATAGAGAGATAAAGAGACAGCAAGACCGCTACAATCTCAATGGTGATCTCAGTAATGATCAGTAACGATCAGTAAAAATCTGAGTGCAGGAATGCCTCTACCATACCTGAACACCCACACAAAACCATGCAGGCTCTTGCTTGGGTCCTTCTCGGCAAAGAAATGAGCCACCCTCTCATCTCTTGGGCCAGGCATTGCTCTAGCACCGTTATAATACTTCTTTTTGTGCATTCAGCTCAGTCAGCACCAGGAGGCTTCTTCACTTCCCATTGGAAACACGCACTTACACAGGGGTAGCTGGTTGTAAATATGGACAAAGGAGAAAAGCCCAAATGTCATATAACCTCTCACTTTAGGCTTGTACCCAAACACACGTGTTTCCCTTCATTACTCACTTGGGTGCTCCCCACATGCAGCCACATGGTCCCCAGAGGGAGGCACTGTGTTGATGCTGGTAACACAACCCGGGCCCGCCTCCCTTCTCACTCACCACCATAAACCACGATGATGGAGGAAGCCTGCAAGCTTCCAAGCAATAAAGCGCTCTGCAAAATCTGCTGACTTCAAGGACAGCCACAGTCATTCACTCAATAATTCACTAAATGCATGAGGTAGAGGGCAGAACCGTACATCAGCACCTTTTGTTGACTACCTGTGCTGCCAGCTTCTTGCACTTCTTCTTTTCTTGTATCTACAGGCCCTTGCATGGGGTTGCTCTCAGCCATACGTGTTAGGAAACCATTAGTCACTTGAAAGCAGAGAGTCTCTGACGTTGACATAGAGATAGGCAGTTTCAGTAAGCCAGCAACACAGATGTGACCACGTGTGCCCAGACTATTTAAAGTTGAGAAGGACCTGCTGGTCTTGCTGCTGAGCAGCAGCTACCACTGCCATCTCCTCACCCTCCTCATAATGGGATGGGAGAGACTGCTCCTCCACCACACCAACATAAATATGAAGAGATTCAAACACATGGTGCTTCTTTATGTATATATAATGACCCGATGTTACCTGCTATTCACCTTCATAAGCAGGTCGATTGGTTTATATTTAAAGGTGGGAAGTATCTTTTATTTTATGTTTTTGAGCTTTTTGGTATTTTTCTTCTCTATGACAGGAATCAGTGAGGGCTCAGGACAACCAGAAGCTTGCAAGAGATGTGCTGTCCTGTGCAGCATTGCACCCTGCGGGAGGGAAGGGCATCAGACCTCAACACCCACTGTGGTGGGTTTCAGGTAGGAGAGGAAAGGATGCAGAGCTGTGGGATGACTCATTTCAGGGACCTGACTGAAGACAATTATTAGAAAAGGAGGACTCACAGGTAATTCTTCTGATGGTGGGAGGGTTAAAGTGAAGGGAGGTGGGTGGGCTGAGGGCATTTATGGGCTCAGTGCCTGCAGAGCTGGGGAGACAGCAGCCCACCAGAAATACAATGCTTGTACATGGAAGCTGTATATGTGGAAGACAGACCATGACAACTACATTTGATGTTACTAGTTAGAACAACAGAGAAAACAAAGGGCAAGTGTATTCTTCCACACTTCCGCCTTCTGCACATAAAGCACTCCCACTTCTTGCATCCCAACAGCAGAGCCCCCAGGCCCTCCATGCTCCTCTCTGCAAAGCTCTGCTCTCCGACTTTGCCCTGCCCTGTGAAAGACCTGCAAACTAAGTGATGGCAGAGAAATCCCTGACCATGTTGCTACAAGAAAGTTTTCCAAAAGAAGGTTCTGTCATACACATTTGTGGCAGGGAAGGAGGGAGGAAGATGAAGAACTTTCAGGTTGTGATTGATGAAAGCACACAGGATAGATGGAGGGGAAAATTTCCTCTTTAACTGCTGCCTTTCTTTTCCCTCTTGCTATGACTGAATGTGGCATCTGCAGTGAATATGACTCCACAGCCTGAGGAATCAGAAAGTAAGAAAACTGGGGGAGAAAAAGCAAAGGTCATGACAACAGAGAAGATTTCTTAACCTAAGAGCAGCATGCTGAAGAGGGCAAAGTGAGAATGAGAAGAGATTTTAACAACTGGAAATTATTTAGGTCACAAAAAGAATAACACAAAATGTCTACAGATTGGAGAAAAAGAAAATAGGATGCGAGAAGTCATCTTATTCTTTATGATGAAGAAAACTGTTCACATGGTCCAATTTGAGCACTTATTGCCAGTAGCAAACTGTGGAAACTAAAAACATAGAAAGGTTCAAAAGTGACGGAATAAGTGCAGAAGAGAAATGCGTCAAGGGGTTTTAATATAAAATGTGCCATCTGTGGTTCACATAGTCCTTTAGCTACAGATTGCTGGAGCTGGGAAGATAGGATAAGTATCACTACGTTTGCCGCCTTCTTATGCTCTTGCCATCGTTGGCCACTGTCAAAGATAAATGCCGATCTGAACAAAGATTTTGTCTGACCTGGCCCATCACCAGCAGATCACACAGTACCTTTCAAAATCCAAGATGTTCCTCTTTCTCCGCTCCCTCTTCTTTCCTTTCCCCTTTGCTTTAAGTAATGTAACTTTCCTCAGGAATATATCTGGAAACGATAGATCGGTATGGTGTCAACTTGCACAAAATGGCTGAATGATGTGCTTATCAAGTCCCAGGGGATTAACTCACTTGTGATAAATTCATGTTAGGGAAACAATGCAGATTCTCAGAGGAGAAAGCCAGGTCATCACTCTAGACACAGAATACAGTAGGCTTGTGACCATGTCCACATCCAAAGGCCGCTCATAAGCGGAGTACCATAGAGCAAAGCACAGATGTGAAACAGCAATAAAAACATGCCAACTTTTTTGCAAAATCATGTTCGGAGGCGTGGGAGGAATAAGACACAAAGGAAGACTTGTTCACCTGCTCATTAACCTCCATTTTCTTAATATTAACAAACCAGTTCTCCTGTAGTTCTACACTGAACAAAGTTCAGGGACACATTTCTGGAATAATCAATTACCTAATCAAAAAATGGTTGGCTTCATCTAACATGATCTTTCCCCTGCTGCACTGAATGAGAAGCAGCCTCATAAGGAAGCAGGCAAAGAACCTGTCACGTCCACTCCACGACATAGACGATGACCTTATTGGCATTACTACCATGATCCCGTAGCCTCAAGAGGGCTTTGGGGCTATAGGCAGGGTTTCACTGTGACAGAAAGCTGATCTGGCACTAATGATGTGCAACAGCAACACTGTTTAGTCCAGGACAGACAGAAATTTCCATATACACTCCACATCAGAAGTCAAGAACAAGAACACTATTAAATAAAAAGGTAAATATAACCCTTCTGCCCTTGCCTGACAAAACAGAGCTGTATATACACGTAGGCAACAACTTAGACATTGTCTTTGGACTTGATAATTCCACAGGAAATTTTAATACTGTTTACTCCTGAAAAATGTCATTATGAGTATTAATTCTCATATCTCCATGGCTGTATTTTCACCTGCACATTGGACTGAAAGCCTCTACAATCATGGCACAAGCCTAATGACAGAAGACTATTAAATGAGGCAACTCGTCATTGAATATGAACTTACTTGAACAATTACTTCGATCCCACCAAGCAAATTGGTCTCTTAGGGGAGAATGTGCTTTTTCTGCAAAGCCCTGCAAGATCAATGGTCCAATCCCCAAAGCTCTTCTGGGGCAACATGGCACATCAGGTGGATGGCATTGCTTTCTGTGCCTCTTCCTAAATAATGTACTAAAAGCAGAAAAGTTAAGTTTCACTCTAGTTTCTATGGCTGTTTTGTCAGCATTTAACATTATTGATCACAGGCTGTCTCTTCTCATCCATGGGAGATGTACTGTAGGATTCTCACCCAGCAAGGACAGAGCTGTCCCAGGACAGACAGCCTTGATGGTCTGCAAGAGACTCCAGTGAGACCCTACAGCATACTCAGCCTCTGGTGTTATATCAGTTTTCTCCTCTGGGACCTGAGAGGCTTTTGATACAACTGGACTGTGCTCCATATGTTGCCTTTGTGCTCAGTGCATGTTCCCAACAAACACATCTTAAGCAGCAACCTCCTTGGGACCGGGCATCCAAAACAACTCAAGTAGCATTATGTGCTTTGATACACAAGCCCTGTACCTAGGTGTGGGTTACAAGTAGGAATATCTTTTTTTTTTCCCCTGGACCCAGTCATATCTTATAACATCAAAGGAAAGGTCACCTATTTTAGTTCCAGTGCCATCCACTGCAGCCTTACCTTTTCTAGTTTTTCTTCTCATTTCTTTTCTTATTTCAGTTGAACATGAGCAGAGTAACTCCATTTGCTTTTCCCATAAAACGGTGGATTTTCAGGCCACTGTAGCAACCTGTAAGAAGTGTCCCTAGACATTCCTTACCCCCAAGGGAAACCATCATCTTATTGGCCTGCTATGACCATTCCTTCATTTCCTCATGGGAAGCACAGCCAACCCAAACTTTTACTTGTGCAGACACCACTGTCCTTCATCAGTGTCGTTGCCAGAGCTTTTCTATCCTGATGATGTCCTCCAGTGTATTGGCACTTTTGTTTCAAGAAGGTTAATAGGGGTCATCACCAGTCAATGATAACAAAAATGACAATGGCCAGCACAGTCTGGAGTCTGGTATATGGGGATTAGATCAGTCCCATAATGTCAGCAACTCTTTTCAGAACAGCAGTTTCTTCCTGGCCAAAGTCACTTCTTATTTGTCACAACTTGCTCAGCCCAGAGGAGCAGCTGACCACCTGAAGTCTCTTGGTTTATTACTGGATGCACATCAGAAACAGTTTAATCTCATCAAAAAACAAGATCTAGGATTAACACGGTGTGAGTTTATTTTTAGGCACCTTTCTCCCTCCAGAAGTCCTGGCCTGTAGGGACAGAAATGAAGTAGAAATCTTTTTGTTTTCAGTGAGCATATGCACGTGCACAGCCAAGTTTTTAAACAAAATCAGCTTAAAAATTCCTGGGGTTGACTGTATCCTTGGAAGGTAATTTTTCCCTGCATAATCACATCTTCTCAAAGAATGCCAGCATGTTGATGCATACAAGCCTCTGCTGCCTCCAGGCTCTTGGTGCTCCTGCACTGTTGCCTCTGCAGGTCTGTGCATTCCGGGTTACTCAGCAGAGGCCCATAGTAACACACAACTTACTGACCTGGAAGTAGCTCTTTTCTGTTATGTAAACCTGGGAGAGGGGGAAACCCCATCAATCAAAGGGTGCATCTGCAGCATGCAGGATGGAGGATTCAGTTGTCAGCAATTTCTCTACATCCACATCAGATTTGTTAATCAGACATCTCTGAAAACAGAATTGGCTTAACACTACAAGTTAACACTACAAGATATCAAGTGTGGTACCTGAACTGCCTAGGAAAGACCACATCCCGCTGCAAGCTCTACCTTTCCCTGATGCTCCACTTTATACAGAAATACTAGCCAGATGCAGGCTCAGTACTTGTACCTTTCAGTGTCCTCGGTATTGCTTGAATATGACTTTACATACCACATTTCATCATGAACAACATCGGGCTGGCTTATAGACACTGCAGAGGTTTGAATAGTATTTCTTTGCATTCCTGGTAAGATCTGATGTGGACATCATTTCTTGTTTTATGGAGGAGGTAATGATACAAATAATGAAGCAGAAGGTAATGCCACGAATAATGAAGCAGAAGGTAATGCCACGAATAATGAAGCAGAATGGGTGGGACTGGCCTCATATTGGGGAGGGAACACAAACAACCAGCAAAAACAACCCAAAAAGCCTCCAAAAAAAAAACCCAAACAAACAAACAAAATTCAAGGATTACTTGTGATAAATTATTCTCTCCAGTCTTTATTGGGTAAGCTGCTAGAACACTTCCCTGCCTCCTCAGGCCATGACATGTTTCTGAGCTGCACAGATGCCTTTCATCATAGGCACATCACCATAGACAAGCCATAAATAAATAATACACCGGTGCCTGACCAGTTGCCTGAGTGCCTGAACATCTTCTCAGGGCTGTGCTGGTCCCCAGAGGTCCTTCCAGGACGGACAGTCCCTAGTATGGCCCTCAGCCAAAATAGTGAATCTCTGAGCAGGAGACAGAGGACTGGTCAGGCAGACCTGAGGCTGTGGGTGAACTCTCATGGGAAGCAGGGGACATCACACACCTTGGCACCTTCCAAACTGTGGCAAAACAGATTCAGTTGTCTTTGCCTTTTCTGTCATAGAGCAGGACACACAAAAGGTCAAACATGTTTCTCCTCCGTTCCCCAAAGCCCTAATTTCTACACTGCAGACTGGATGAGAGACAGAGCAAACTTCATCCACCAGAGATTAGCCAGGCCTCACCATGTGCTGCTGCCATATTTCCAGGTGCTGTAGGAGGCCAGTGCAATAGGACAACCTGCAGAGAATAGGATAAAACAGCCACCATGACCCTGGTGTTCATATCTTAGTGCCACTTCACCGTAAACTCAGCCTGATCCTTTAGAGAGGAAATGTTTTAACATCAATGTGCAATATCGAGTGGTATTTATCTTGAAGGTTACAAAACAAACCAACCCAGGAAGATGGCTTGATACAAAAAAAACTATTAAGTTATCCTATCTGGAATAAGAGTAAACCCAGGAAAATAATTTCTCTTTTATGTTGAAATAGTATTGGCTGTCACAGTTTGGTTACTAACACCCTTCCTTTTCCTCCTGCCAGAGCTCACCTGGAGGAAGAGGAACTGGAACTATCACTCTGCTCTCCTCCACAAGAAGCAAACTGGAGGTATCCCAGTGGGAGTCTGCCTGTCTTTCCTTCACAGGAACATGACATGTGACAGATATGTCATGCCCAAGAATGAGGGTATAAATCTAGGAACAGACTCCGGATTATTCTTGTCTGTGAGGTGGTAGCATGCACCTTTCTTGCTGGTGCCTCTGTCCTCCCCTCTAATCCTTTGCTGTTTCATTAACATGGAGACACCCCAAAGCAGAGCTTCCTTATGTATCAACACAACAAAAATAGTGACGATGAGAAGGACTTTCAGTTACCTGCCTATCCAGTTCTCATGCTGTTTCTGCCTGTGCAATTCTTGTTGCCTTCACTACTTCCCAGGTCCCTCTGATCTTAGCCTCTACTGCTACCTGCATGTCCTGAGGCTCAGCTTCACTTTTACATCTGCATCCCTCTTTTCCTTCAAGTCTCTTTCAAGGCCTTTTCTTCTAGATCATTAATTAATCTAAATTGTCCCTTCAAAAATTGTGAACTTGAAACCAGGGATGTTGCCTCTTCAGAGCATTTGTTCTTTGCAACTGATGGTTTCGTTTTCGCGCATAAAGTGCTGTGCAGTATTATGGCATTATGGAAATAATAATGAATAATGTAATCTCTTACCTTCCCACTGGAATAAAATCATCGTTTGATTTGTGAATAATTTTCTTAAACTCCCACTAAAAGACTTCTGTCAGAGATGAAACATTTTTTTAATTATTAATGGAACTTCCTATTAAAATAAATAAAACAATAAATTGAGTTTCTAAATGACCTGGTGGTATTCAGAGAAAACTGCAGAGCAAATTATTTGGTGAGGCTGGTAATCATGAAAAAATTAATCAATTTTCTTTTTACGAATCATAAAGATTTCCTAGGGACCACACCAGAAACATCTATATTAAGACCAGAGTACAACTGAGATTTCTTCTCTCTCTCTCTCTCGCACCCTCTCTCGCACCCTCTCTCTCTCTCTCTGGTGTTTCCTATATGGAGAAGGGTTACTTGCCCAAGGATCCCAATTCATTCCATGCTGAAGTGAGTGGGAGCTTCCCTTTCATCTCAGCTGGTGTTGAATGAGTTGCAATATCCTCGTACAGGCCACAGCAGCTGCAGCTGGACACCTCTGTGCTTTGCCTCTTCTTCCAGGCAAACTGCCAGGACTCTGTTGATATGTGATTTCTTTTCTCTTCTCTTTTTCTTTCCTCAGTAATATAAATTTCCATTGTAAATCTTCAGTGGTAAAATTTGCAATGCAGTAAGCAAAGGGCAGTTCAGTCAGATGACTTCCAGTTGAGTTTATTAAAGCTGGAAACCATGAAGAAGTGGCAATAGAAAGCTGAAAGTAGTCAGAGATGTTTAACATGATAGTGTGAGAGTATGTTATGATTTTGAGAAATTGGAGAAATAGCCTGAAATTAATAATTTTCATTAGGACAAATAGAAACTTACTCACATCAGAAAACATTTCCCCAGATGCAGAAAGTCTAATAGTATTAAGAGATCTTCAGAAATTTACTGGTAAGCCCTATTGGTAGTGTTCTCATGAGGATGATGTTGAGATAGCAAGGAACAGATGCATAATCTGATCAGGGTTTTCATAAATTATCCTTAAAAAAAATACCTTAAAGTCTTCCCTGAACAGCAGAGAAAGGGCCATTTGCCTCGCTGGTTTTCATTCTCCTTTATCTTGTCCCAGAGTGCTATAAAATCCACAGTAATTACATTTAAGTACCTATAATCAAGAATCTTGAAGGAGGATATATGAGAGACCATAAACAGCAGTAACTCTGGTGCCATCGCTGTGACAGTTGCAGGCAAAGAGGACCCAGTGAAGGAGGCACAGAGCCACCAGCAGAAGGAGAAATCCCAATTGCTCCTCCTGTGCACCACTGCAAAGTGATCCCCAATGCCATGGCAGGCTCCAGGGGACTGATGCCAAGAGGGCAGCTTGCAGACATGAAACTTGACTCAGAAAGATGGATTTTCCTGAAAAAGGATGAAACAGCAGTTCATGCAGAGTATGGTTCTCCAAAAATCTAATACTATCTCCAAATCACAAGGACACCTGACAAAAAACAAACACATGCCTGCTCTGGCCCTAAGCTCCATCTCCGGTCATACAGACTTCATTGCAAAGAGAGCAAAGTACCTTTTCCTCTCAGATACATGATGGCTTCTGTGGTTACACCAGTGGAGTAAGCCAAACTAAATCACTTATGGATATGATGTGCAGTGAATACACCAACACTTGGGAATCTGTGTAAGCTCATCTCACAAAGCACTCATGGAGAGAGGGTAAACGTGGCATATGCGGTCCTTCTGTTCACTGAAGTCTTCTGGTTGCCCTCCTGTTGAAGGCTTAGCTCACGTAATTTTAATGGTCATGGGCTTTCTTTTAATCCTCATAAAATGATAGTGAAAATTTGTACTTGCCGTTTTCCTTCTAAGACAAAAGTATTTCATAGTCTCAACACAGCCAAAATACCCTGTCCATTCAAAGACTTCATCCCACCCGGTAAGGGCTCCTAAAGGCAAGTTTATTTTATTCTTCACTGGTCCAGTTCCATCAGGAGACTTCAACAGATGTGAACTAGGCAAAAGCTGGGGTTCCCTGCCAGAGGCTGATCTGACACCACCTATGAGAGGGACCTCAGGGTCCCCCTGACTGCCTGCATTAGACCAGTCCCAGTCCCACTGTGCCTTCCTTTGGTTTGCTTTGGTCCACAAGGTCCTTTTCCCACACACAGCAGCCACATCTCTCTGCATGTGTGCCACTCACACCCCACGGGATGGTGACAGCTGTGCCTGGCCCATACCTCTCCTGGGGTGTGCTGGCTCAGCACTCCTCCATCCCCACAGAGCTCCTCAGAGGCCCATGAGCTGCCTCTCCCTCTCCTAAGTTGGTCTAAAAGCAACCAAGAGGTTCAAAATTTATCACAGATGTAAGAAGAGGCAAGCAGAGATGCGGGTAGGATAGCTGCAGAAATTTTGTCCCCTAGGAAGTGTAGAAGACTTGTTTGGGAGGGGTTAAGCCTTTCCTAAAGTACCCAAGAAACTTAAAATATGGCTTTCAAATCTTTATTAATCATATATTTTTCAAAGATTTTCAAAAAATATGTAACAGTACTTCTTTTAAGTGGTGACTGTTTCTCTGCCAAGTCATAACAACATCATGAACCATTCTAATAATCTGAAAGAGGGTTTTTTTTTTAAGTAAAAGGTAAAGTCTTTTTCATGCTCATCATTACAAAAGCAACAGAATATACACTCACAGAGTCTCAGCTTAAACAAACAAAAGAACAGCTAATAATGTGTACTCAGGACCATGTAAAACCAGAATATAATAGAAATGCAAGTGGCAATCTTACTGCATCAATCAAATTTAAGTACTAGTGACCCTCTTTTCCCCAGAGGGCTTGACACTTCAGATTTTAAAAAGTTGCTGTAAAGATCACAGGGATAAATTTGGAAATATATTTAAACTGTGGGAGAACATTCATTTAAATTATGATAATATGACCTATTAAAGAAAGAAAATCTCCCAGTTGATTATGTCAAAAGAAATTCAATTCCAAAAAGGGCTGAAACACCAGTTATGCTTCAGTTTTGAAGAAGTGGAGAGACTATGAACATTTAATTCTCTGTCTGTTTACAGAAGCAATCTGGTGGCTTTCAACCTTCTCCTATTTTCAGACCCCTAAAAATTTACAGCAGAGGTTCCCATTAAAGAAAACACAAACCTACTCACAAGAGGCTTGCTTTACTTGGTTACTTTTACTGATCTATCAGAAACAGCCTGTGGAAATCAAGGGCCTAAAGAGCAGCAGTCAAATCCCGCTGAGGACAAACGCTGCTTCCACAGTTAATCGATACAAAGGCAGCTTGCTGTCAGCTTTTGGCATGCCCGAAGTGTGACTTGTATTTGGATTTGCAAGGCACATGCAGGCACAGATCCTGGCAAGCCCATGGATGAAACAAAAATCTCAGCTGTGCTCACCAGCAAATGTAATTAGCAGAAGGCTTCACCCATACAAATTGCTTAACAGCAGGATAAGGAGGCATGGACTGCAAGAAGACTTTTGCTACCTAGGAAAAGGACAAATGGGGTAAAAGGTAATGGGGAAATTTGAATAACCTACAGGACTGAACTTTAGGCCCATACTGCCAGACTTTCTCTAGAACCTCATCCATTTATGTTTGTAATAACAAGTCCCTATAAATCAATGTTTCTTTGGAGAAGGAATTCCAGATCCCCTGTACTTTTTGCTCTGCTGCTGACAGCTTGGCTCACCATCAGCACCTCCTCTTTCCCTTCACCCTCTGCCAATGGATGGGGCAAGGAGAGCAGAGCCAACAGCCCCAGGCAGTCTCTTAATCTCACCTGAGCAATTAGTTCCACTTCATATATGCAGTTATATACTTCATTCTCTTCCTGGCACAAGTCAGCAGAGGCAAGGGAGAGGCAAGGGCCTGCCCCTAGGGAACGTGGGGACTCGAGCCCTTCTTTGACCCACATTTACACAACTTCCAAAGCCTTCACAATTCTCACAAATCAGAATTTGTACATTCTGGCCAGACAAGGTTATCCAGATCTTCTGCTGCATGGACCAGGACAAGCAAAGTGACTTCATCACCATTGTTCTCATCCCTGATACTCATCTTCCCTTTTTAGGACTACCTTACGCATTTATAGCAACACAGCACTGCTGAGGACGGTGCACACAGTATTCATCACTGGGGCAGAACATCATGCCAATTATTCTTCATCTCTCTTTTACAAAGAACTTGTAGAAAACAGAGTTACAGTTCTCCTATCTTCACTCTCACAGCTTCCTGAAACTTACTATTGTTGAATTTTTAAATGGAATATGATTATCTAAGAAATAGAAGGCCAGAACTAGATTACATAGACATTATACAAATAACAAATAAAATATCAAGTTAGTAATTCAGACTAGTGAAAGTTGCCCGAAACTCGACCTTTAACTGAATAAATAAGTGTATAAGGCACGACCCTGCTGTATTGTTGTAAACACTGTTTATTTGCATACCACTGATATCAGATGTGTCCTGTGTCCCCCGAAATTAAAGGAACACATTCACTGGCATATGACTAGAAATTATAAGACTAGGCCTGTGCCAAAGAAAGGAAAAGGATTATGTAAAGAATTAGAGCAGTATGACTCATCCTGAACATTGAGTTTGAAGAATGTTAATAGTACTATTGTGGTATCAAGCCGGCTGATACAGTTAAGATTGCGCTTGGAATTTACATTATAAATCCTATTTTCAAGGGTTTATAACTTGGCTGTAGTATAAATTCAATCACAGCTGAAACACAACATACGGAATCTCATCATTGGTAGCAAAAGATTTTTCAAAGAAAAATCCTTTTGGTTGTTTGAGGTCAAAAGAATGAAAAAAAACAGTAGAATCATTAAGGGAGAGTTGACACTTTTCTGCCCTCCTGTAAATTACAAATAACCTCTGTATTTAAACTCAAGATTTCATAGGTCATTAATCCAGAATGGAGAATGCTATCTCTAGGTGTATGGAAACAAAACTCATTAAAAACATTTGATTTGTTAACCTGAAAGTGCTACTAGAAGGTATATTCAGCAATTTCTCCAAAGTTTCATTGGAAGTTTTAATATTAAGTGGACCAAATTTCAGCATTGGCATAAACTACAGAGCTTCCATCAGTTTCTGTGAGACTAATGACACCACATTTCAAGTATGGAGTTGTCTCCAAGTACGTTTGGCAAAGCCATCTCATTGGCACCAGTAGAGGCAGGCAAGCAATCCAGGTTTCCAAAAGTCAGATCATGTACATTCATGTGGTCAAACTCTGGCAGCACCAGAGGTTCCGTGTAATCCTGTGTTTTCTAGGTAGGTCAACAAGACCAATGTAGGTTGATAAGGAGCATTTTAGACATGGTGAGTGCATCCTAGATGTGAAAAAGCAGAATACATCCCAGTGAAGTATCTTGTTCAATCAAGCACTTACCTGGACTCTTGTCCACTCCCCTCTTCCCCCATAGTCACACACCTAGTTAATAATAAGCACTTCAGTCACCTGTTAATACTGCATTTTCAGTTCCTTAAGCACACACTTTCTCTACCTTAGTTGTGAAAAGACCCTCATTTCCCCCAGCTTCCAGAAAATACAGCTTTCAGCTAGTCTTTGGGCTGAGGCCTTTGTTTCTACACATCTTACACACAAGGAAAAGAGCAGGAATCCATTAAATAACAGTGATTTTGAGTACCATATACCACATGCAATATACCACACGCTTACCAGCTGAAGCACAGACCAACAGTGAGGAAATCCTCTGCCCACAGTGTTGGTATAAAATCATAGGAGTCACTTTCGTATTTTTAAAAGAGGGATCTTAGGAAGTTTTTGAGGCTTTAAGGATTTCTAAAAAGATGGGGGACTTGGGAAGGACAGTGCTGGCAAGGCAGGAAGGGCGCAGCTGCGCTGCAGGGCGCAGCACTGTGCAGGGAAGCCCTGGAGGGGCTCAGCAGCCCCAGCCTGCAGGTGGGCTCACCCCGGGCTGGTCCTGCTAACAGGGAAAAGCACTGCAGTGTGCTGCCCTATCAATGATCTACATTAGAAAGAAAAAAGAAAAGTGTTCACATCGGTATCTGGCAAAAAGACTTGTCTTAGGTAAGCAGCTTTCATTTCAGATCAAACTGTTGATTCATTCCTAGTCAGATCTTTAAGGTCAGTAGCAGTGGTTTGGAGAGTTAAGAGCTCTTTAACGATACAAGTTGCAACCTAATTGGAAGCTTCTAATTGAGTGTTTCTAAATGGAAGTAATTAATTGCACCTAGGAAAATTTGATAGGGCTTTTGTCAGGTGTCCATCTAGATTGGAAGTATTTCCCCAAAGCTGCTGATTTCCCAAAGCTTCCTAATTTCATTGAAGGAGATTTTGTTTCGTTAACTTTCCTCACATGTTTCTGTCTAGACTTGTCAAAAGAATTTTATATGAACATCAGACCACCCTGATGCATCTCAAACTGCTACAAGGACCTGGATCGCAGGTCCTTGAGACAAAATGTACAAAACCCTTAAATAATGGCTTTGATCTTCAACTTCACAATGTTCTTTCTTTTTTTTTTTTTTTTTTTTTTCCCTTCACATGAAATATACGTTGGCTAATGAGCACCTACAGGGAACATGGGGTTCAGGTGGTGGGAGCTGCTGTGTGGTCCCTCGCAGGGACATCCCCAGGAGCTGGGATGCTTGGCACCTGGCAGGCTTCCTCACAGCTCCAAATTCATCTTTCTGTTTGAATTCAAATCAAACCACACAAAACATTTGGGGGTTTTCCCCTGCATTTAAATGGTGTTAAGGAGTGTTCAGTAGGTTCCATGACATATTATGGGATGGCAGAGCCTCTGCTTCATCTCATCTCTTGTTTGGGAGGCAGTATTTCTTCTCTTATGTTATGAAACAGTGCAATAAAGCAAAAGGATCCCAACCTGCAACATTGTAAGAGCCTGTCTGAGGGGAACATAATACCCCTTTAAAAAAACAATGAGGAGGAAAGCATGTGAGGGGTAGTTTATGGGAAAACTGAGGAGCTTACTGCAGAAACTTGTATTGCTAGCAATATAGTGAGGGATTGCAGTACTCTCTACTTGCATATAAGATAATAAATACAGACAAGCAGAAACTATTTTTCCTCTGTGTCTGTGCCAGTAAAAGACCCCCTTTTAGGCATTTGCTGTAGCCTCAAAACCCATGAGCTGGGACCTTCACAGCTTTTCTAAACTTCAACAGAGACACAGTGTGTCAAAGCCAACCTTACTGTACAACACATCAACTTCACAGCAAGGCAAAGAAGCAAAAGGAAAACACGGCTGCTGTAGACAAGCAAGAACTTAAGAGCAGCAAGGACCAGGTTCAGTAAATGTGTTAAAGACTCAACTACGTCAGTTGGACCAAATTTTGGTTTCAACATTTAAGAGACAACACTAACAGCCACCGTGGGAGTGGGGAGGTGGAAGAGTCTGCAGGATGAAAGGAGAACAGGTGAAAAAATTGTTTTAGCAAAATATCCAAGCACTCTGTAATGGGAAAAGTGCCTATGCAGTCTGGGGGTTAGGAATGCAAACCCCATATCTCCAATCCCAGAGAAGGACCATCACCAGCAGTACCACTAGCATTGCCAGACAGAAAAAGAAAGGATTCAGTTTGGACCCCCACTTCTCTAGAAACACCTTCCTACAGCCAAAGGAGTAGAAGAAGGGCAAGAGAGAGCAGGTGTCTTCTTATTCTGAAAGGAAATAAGGTGAATAAGAGTAGACAGTGAATAACATGTAAAAATGAAACTTTGAAAAGTGACAGCAAAGTTAAACCAGCAGTCATTAGTAAGTTAAGTAGGTTCAGGATCAAGATGGTGGGGTGAAATGTTTCTGCTTTTTTAGGTTCACAGTTCGTCATTTCCATAAGGTGAAATCAAGCCCTGACAAATGCCTCGTACATAACTCTTTTGGCTCATGTAACACCCCTCAAATAATAGCCCCAGATGTTATAATCAGAGAATATAACAATTCGTTGAACAAGTGTGTCCCCATGTCACCAAGTTTCAAGTGGCAGAGCAGAGAAAGTCGTCAAAGACAGTCAAATGCACCGAAGTGTGTTTATGGGTGTTTTGGAACAAAACTGCCTCATTTGCTTCAAACTAAAACTGGCATAAGCCTACTGGTGGGAGGGAAGATGAGAGCTCGTCTGGACTTCTTCCATCTTAAAATAGAAGGGGAAATCTCTAGGAAGCAAACCTACGCACCGAGCCACAAGGAGAACTGAGCCTTGAGAATCTCCTGGGGATTTTCCAGACCAGGATGGGTGCAGCTTCAACAAAAAATAAACTTCAAAATTAGCCCCAGCATGGCACAGAGCCAAGAGGTACCTCTACCTGCAGGGATGCCCAGCCGATGAAGCTGGAAAGCAGTGGCCACATAGAGGAGTGACAGTCAGTGCAGGACACTGGTTTGCAACCTGTTGAGTCAAGGACATCCACAGAGTTGCTGAACTGGTAAACAGAAAAGAGAGAAGAGACTTCACTAAGATAGACGACTACTTCTACACCAAGACATGAAAAGGGGAAGGCTGGCATATCCTCTTCGGAGCGTTTGGGTTGGTAACATGCTTGGTCACTTCCTCACTGCTCCTTTGGTCATGATACTGCTCGGTGAAGGAATACGTTCCCAATCCTCAGTGAGGTGAAAGAGTGTCGTCTTCTGAACTGAACCACACATATGGTCCTCTTCAAATTAATTTTGGCGGCAGAGCACATGGAGTAGAGTACAGTGCTAATCAACATAAACAAATTTGCCAGAATAAAATAAAGAATGGTAGACTGAGTTCTCTACTTATTGTTAAAGAAATAATGAAATTGCTTCTTTTTAAACACAAATACTTTAATTGTTTGATGCACTGTAAAATTCTTCTTATGATCAGAAATACTTATTTTTTTAAAAAATAACTAAAGAGATGTTTTCAAATGACTTAAAAGACATTTTGTTATCTTCTCTGGGTAATTAAACAAAAATTAAAATGGTGTAACTGTTATACCCAAAACCAGACAGAAGAATTTAGCTATCTATGTGGTTGGTTGTAAAACAAAATAAATCAAAATTGTACCTTCCATTACAGAGAAGACAGAAGTGGTGAATCTATCTATATTAGAAATTTAATGAAAAAAAGTGTTACAATGAAAAATTAAATGATACATATCCATGCCAGCTACATATTCAAGGGCTGCTATAGCACATACACCGCTATGTTCCTGTGGGCTGTCCCACAAATACTGTCCTTGCTGCTTTGCATGAATGTATGTGCTTTAATGATACACTAGGTAAGTGCTACAACACATAAACATGAAACTTTGCCCCTAATTTTTAATTGCATAAGGATTTTTTAAATAAAAAACTTCACTATCCCTTTTCGATCTGTGAAACTATTCTGAACAAGGGAAAGTAAAATTTAATTAAACCTAATTCACATCTATTCCCTGTCTCCCAGTGGAAAAGCCTTATCTACAAGGGCCCAGCTGCCAGGCTTGCTGAGAGGGTCATATTCAGGGTGGTTTATGTCAAGCTGTCATTGCATTAATGTATAAACTGTTCTCACAGACAAGACTGGAAACCAGCTCTTTCGAGTGAAAACACAAGTGTCATGGGCATTCACTTGTGTGCTCTCTTATCCCATTATTTTTTTCATGCACAGGGCAGAAATCCCTTATTTGATGATGAAGAGAACTGGTCTGAATTTCTTCAGGCAAGGAGAGGTTTGGCCTTGGTCGTCTTCATGACAGAAAGAACATCTCTCATTCTAACTACTGATTGTAAAATAAAGGCTTGATCCCTGCTCTTTTTTTTTTTTTTTTTTTTTGGCAGTACTAACCTTCAGGAAAAGCTTCCAACTGTAAATCCAGACTGATGAAGTTGGTTCCCTTAGCTCTGAGAAAAGATCTGAGTCAGAGAGAAGGAAATAATTTAAAACACATCCCGATCCGAAATGACCTTTGTTAACTGGCAGTTACTGCCTGTTCAGCATGCTGCCTCCTGCTGATGCCCTCCATCCGTGCTTAAATCTTCTCCTACACCTTGCAGAGAGACGGGTCTCTTACCTGGGGCTCTGGAGTCTACTGCCAAGACAAAGTAACTAAAACCACAAAACACTCCACACTGTGATGCACAAGTCCTTTTTTGGACAGCCATTCCTGTTTCACAGATCACACACACCACACATCAGAGCATCAGTCCCATGGTGACCAGTCCAGCACCAAGGACCTGGAGCACAGGACATCACCCTGGCCAGTCAATGTGCAGGTCTGTGGATGACAGCTTGGCTCCTACACTTTGTGATTCCTCCCCTTGGGCCTCAGCTTCTACACAGTGTTGCATACTCTGTATGATCTCTTCCCTCCTGCCCAGTTGTCTTAACAATTATTTTTTCCCCATGTTAACTAACATAGCTGCCAATGGCTTCACTAGGTAGCTAGCTCAAGGCAAGCCAATAGTTGCCACCGTGGTTTTCATCAGCTTCTGTCTTCCATCAACATTTTGTAAAAAATTAAATATTACCTTTGTTACCCAGCTCACACAGAATTAATTGGGTCCATGCTGGCTGGGCAGAGGCAGTCAGGTCTCACCTGCCCAGGAGGTGCCCCAGGGCAGGCTGCAGCCACAGATGGATCTACTGCATTGATGCTTAAAGACTGAAAGACCCACCAGACAAACAAAAAATGCACAATATAGGACTTTCTGGCTAATGCTAATAATCAGAAGACTGATTCTTCAGCCAAAGTGTCTTCTACAAACAGATCAGCATACCAGTCACAATACCAAGAAGTGAACACCAGAAGAATCAAAAGAGGAAAGGTGTTAATAATCTCTCCTCAGTCAGCCTTCTCAAAAAAAGTCTTGCCTCTGGGAAGACATAATCCAGGAGTGCAGCACAGACTGGGATCTACCTGGCTGGGGAACAGCT
Organism: Tyto alba; assembly: GCF_018691265.1. Lineage (NCBI taxonomy): Eukaryota > Metazoa > Chordata > Aves > Strigiformes > Tytonidae > Tyto > Tyto alba. Next base: position 18,197,184 of record NW_024881282.1, on the reverse strand, counting down.
CTGTGGAAAGAGGACCTGGGGGTCCTGGTGGACATACAGCTCAATATGAGTGAACAGTGTGCTGCAGCGGCAAAGAAAGCCAACAGGATGCTGGGTTGCATGAAGGGCATCACCAGCAGAGGTACAGAATTCATTATCCCACTCTGCTCAGCACTTGTCAGGCCACACCTGGAATACCGTGTTCAGTTTTGGTCCCTTCTATACAAAAAAGTTGTGGACAGGCTGGAGAGGGTCCAGAGGAGGGCCACAAAGATGATCAAGGGACTGGGAATCCTGTCATGTGAGGAAAGGCTGAGAGAATTGGGTTTGTTCAGCCTTGAGAAGAGAAGGTTTAGGGGAGACCTTATCACCATGTTCCAGGGTGGGTACAATATTTCATATACCCATATTTAAAGGGTAAATATACCCATATTTAAAATAAATATACCCATATTTAAAGGGTGGGTACAAAGCAGATGGAGACTTTTACAAGGAGTCACATGGAAAAGATGAAGGGTAATAGGTACAAGTTACTCCTGGGGAGATTCCAATTGGACACAAGAGGAGAATTTTTCACGAGAAAAATCATTCACTGGAATAATCTCCCCAGGAAGGTGGTGGATTCCCCAACATTGGACACTTTTAAGATTTGGCTGGACAGGGTGCTAGGCCATCCTCTCTAGACCATGCTTTTGCTGAGAAAGGTTGGACCAAATGATCCTTGAGGTCCCTTCGAAGCTGATATTCTATGATTCTATGAAGACACTCTATAGAGTAAGCATTACAGCACCTGGATCAAAATAGGTAGTGAAAATATTGGTTTGATTAATGATCACACAATAAACTGGAATTTAAGCTGAGTTTGTAGAGCTATTCTTTCAATTTTTTTCATTCAATTTATTTCATGCAATCTAGCAAATATGTGATAACAAATCCTTTTTTTTTTTTTTTTTCCCTGTAGATTACTTTAGCACATTCTTCCCTCCTATCCCTGGACACTCTGCAGTAATTAAACACTTATATTAAAAACATGCCAGCTGGCTACTTCTAAGTCAGTGCAAGCAGAATTGCTCTCACTGAAAATCTAGTGTAGTTGCTATAACATATACTGAAATAATGAATGTTTTCATTTATAGAAAAAAAGTAATTATCAATATTCAATATGAAAACTGTGAATACATTTTTGTAGCTCATGGGGATTCCTAAAGATCTGAAGGGAAAATTCCAAACCAGCAGATAACCCCCCATGGAAGCCTTGTGATTTAAAGAGAGGACTTCACTGAACACAAAACTCATTAGACAGATTTTTAATTTAGTTCCCATAAAATCATTCCAACATTTGAGTGTTTATTTAGGATCTAACTGGGACAAAAAGCACTCTTACATTGACTTTGAATATCGCAACATCTTTATTTTTCTGTCCATCCACTGAGGACCTCTATCTCTCAGAGATTCCATGCTCTGTTCATTCACTTACATTCAGAGGTGATCCCTGGTTTCTATTCATCCTGCCTGATCTTGTCTATTCAATTCAGCTGCAGTCGAGGATCTACAGCTGAGTCTACTGGAGGCCTCACTTGAGAGCTGCAGATGTTCTCTAGATCTTCCTGGGATATGCTGACTTCATTGCCAGAAAAATTGAGTAAAGTAGGACTAAAACTGGATAAAAGAACTGACCCTGCCCAGACACACTGGCCTCTGCCAATCTTGTACAAAGCTCTGTTGCGAAGCAGCACTGCTTCAACCCTGTCCAAGAAGCACAATACACTCACACAATAATATAACCCAGCACAGTAGTATATCCCAGCCAAGCACAAACAACATAATGGAGCTGGTTGAAAAATCTGTTTGGGATTTTATGGCATTTTTTACCCACTTTATTTGTTCAGCCTGCCAGAAGCTATAGGGAGCCTAAAGCAGTTAGAACAAGTTGTTCAGGATGCAATGTAAGGCAGGAGAACAAGAGCAATTTATTCCATATCCAGAACAGGACAAATAACTCAATGCAACATAGAGGAATAAAGAGAGAGAGGCATTTTTAAGCAAGCTGGGAATCTCCTTTGCAAAGCACTTTCTGCATTTACTTTGCCTGCTGCCAGCATGTCACCCTTCCCGGGGGGCAGCCAGGTTTGTATTGCCAGTCTGAGTGGCACCGAGTGTGTGTTCAGCGCGTTTAACAGGGCCGCTAACAGAGAGCTGGGGATGATCTCCCTTTGTATATGCATCCGATGTACCAGGCAGCTTCCCTGCAGCACTGGAGGCACCGGGGACTTGGCAGCAGAGCGCATGGTCCCTGCAGCCGTAGCAGGAGCCGAGACCACAGCCTGCGGGGAGGCAGAGGAACGCACGCTCGTATCCCCTCCCGTGCCAGCTAAGGGCTCCGATAAAGGCAACCACCCCAGAGCATCCGATTTCAATAAAAGGGTGGAGTAGGAAAAACTAGAGGTGAGTTTATCTCGTACTCCCTGCTCAGCACTTCTAGATAAGACCCTGTGCTTCCCTTCATTCTTCTGGTTGAGTGGCACTTCTGACTTACTCAGAGGATTTGCCAGCCCACAGAACACATCGCACCAGACAGGAGAAACCCAGTGGGACTCGGAAAGCAGAAAGATGGGGTATAAAAACCAATTGCTCAGGGGACGTGTCTGTCACTCCTAATCCCTCAGACATTTTAAAGTCTCGATGCGACAGTGGAACACACCCAAGGTTCCTCGGGTTACAACTCCCTTCATCCTCTACCACAGTGTTTCAATTAAATGGAGGTGTATTAAAGTAAAAGGGAGTTTGACACAGTCTTCAAAGGGCCCCTAATCTCACAGGAGTTATTGAAATGGAAAGGATATTTTGAGTCATCTCTTCTTGTTTAACTGCCTAATCAGACAGATACTTTCATTGTCTGATTTGTGCCAACATCAAGATTGAGCTTAAGATTCACATCTCATAGCTCCCAGTTTTATCACATTAGGGCTCAAATGAGATACAGCAGCCCCGGCTCTTTCCAAATGGTAGCCTGCAGGACTCCTTTATGAAGTGGGTTAAAAAAGACCTTTGGTACTTTCCTAATAGATAGCCTTCATTATTTACAGATTTTAGAATGACAAAAAGGATTCACTGCAGAGCTAAAGCAAGCTGACAGGCTACATTTGAGTTGCATCTAATAGATAAGGAGACATTGCAGTACAATAGACTTTAAATATTTCTGCAGCTCTACTTTTCAACCTGTTTTTAATACGAGGAGAATTTGCCACCCTCCGCTGCTGGAGTTTTGATCATAAGGAGGATATCTTCTTGGACAATTCCTTTCCTGGAGCCCATGTGCTCCATTTAGACTATGTGAGATGTGATTTGGCTGTGTTGAGCTGTTTCAAAATAAATGAGAAGGGGGGAAAAAAAGCATTTTGTGAGAATTTCTCTTCTTCTGATAGCTAAAAAGGCAAGAACAAAGGGGGCTTTACAGGACTATTTTCTATTGAAACATAGAGTATGGCATCTCTATTCACAATCCAATGCTCTTTTGATATGATGCAGTATGCTATCCAATGGACTAAAAGCAAATATTGGACCGCAGGGTAGAGGACAACATTTTTCCTACTTTTTCTTTTTTTATCAGGAATAATATAAACGAGGAAGCCAGTGGCTGATTCTATGCTACCAAGGGTTATTCATTTCTCTGGTCATTACCTACAATTAACTGTGTAACTATAGAGTTTGCTGTTTTATGCTTCCTGGCAGCCTAATATAATTTTATCTGAAGCGGAGGGTGCAGTGTAGGGGATTTAATTGCTGGGCCTTTTGTGAAACGACTGTCATCTCTTCCACGTGCACAGTCTTTGGGATATTGTAAGACCAGCCAGATGAACCAGTTACAGGTTTCCTTTCAATGTAAAACAGAGAATAAGAGTAACCGCTACCATCTCTTTTGGTGCTTATATAGAAAGAATAGTGTATGTTGGTAACTGAAAGATGAAGAGGTATCTTTACCGCTGTAGCACCTGGAAACCTCAGCCAAAGTGCATGCCTCACTCATTGAGGTCCTCATCAAACAAATAAATAAAGCTTAACCTCACCCCTTAAGCATTCACAGTTTAGGCACAGCCTGGACAGGGAATAGAGTGTAGATTGGGACCAGAAAGGGAAAAACATTGTCTGGTGTGATGGTGAGGTAGAAGACAATCCTTTCAATTCTGTATTCGTGTTATGCTTCCTTTCAAAGGTATGACTGGTGTTGTATTGATTTCTTGCTCATTAAACATGAAGGATAACACTTTCAAACCTGTCCCTTTAGCTAAGGCTCCTGAGTCCCATTTACAAACGTGATTTTTGAGATACCTGTCACAGACAGCTATTTGCCCAAGTCCCTGAGACACTTCAGGTGTATTTACCCAGATGCTTAATTAACCCAACAAGAGGTACAACACCAGCATTGCAGCCTTCCCCGATTTCACCCTAGCACTGGCTCTCAGGCTTTGCTTAGAGAAGGCAGCAGGCCAGGCTGAGGGTCCACAAGGACCCTCGACAGCCCTCCCACGTGCAGTGTCCAGGGAAGGCTGCCGTTGAAATTCATCCAAATCAGTGAGGGATTGGTGAAGTGAGATCATCCAGGCCTCAAGTCTGTGGCCTGAGTTCATGGTATTTGTGCAGCCTCAGAAACTGTCTATTGCATGTGGTAGGAAATATTCATTTGTGTGTAGAGACTTAAACAAAAGAGTGGACAGACTGTAAAGGTCAAATCCTGCTTCCATTATTTACAGACACACACATGCCCATCTACCTACAAAGAAGAGATCGCAGGTGAGTGGTGAATAATACCTACTTTTCACACGGGGGCAGCTCTGAGAGATTTCCCCTAGGCTCAGGGGCACAACTCTGCAAGTACTGACAGAAAAGTCCATGCTCAGACACTACTAACCACAGAGGAGAGTGTTCAAACCCAGCCTAGGACCACAAAGATTGGTGGTAACCTGGAGTGTAGAGGTCTAAAGCAAAACCAGATGTGATGCTCAGGCAGCTCAGGTACTTGCTGAGCTTCCCTTGGTTTACTGGAGCAGGACTCTTCTCAACATGAGGTTGCTACCACCTGGGCAGAATACTGCTCTAACAATATTTCTTCTGAAATAGCCTTTGATGCTATTTTTCCTAAATGCCTGATTATTTCTGTTTAACCATCCCTACGGTAAAGAGGTACATTAAATCCCAGCAGCACGCATCCCATCACCTGATATATTTTTTTAGTGCAATGTGCTTATGACCTTGTACCTTTCTACTCTTTTAATGCCCAAAGGACATCAGGGCAGAGCACCAACACAGAACAAGAAGACCCTAACAGGGAAAGCAAAAGCTGACAAGACATGAGCTGAACATTGTGGAGTGTTTTCCCCTGCTTCTATAAGAGAAAACTTCAAGTAAATTCTGCCTCATCCATCCCCTTTGTGACATTATCCAGGCAGCCTGGCTCACCAGAGGAGGTCACTTTTCCACCACTGCAGTAATTCTCTGAAAACTTGGGCATCACTGTGTGCAAAAAGTGGGGAAATAAATCAGTTAAGTCCTTGTGCATAAAGTCAGCTATAGGATGAAATGGTTACGTGAACTAAAGCCATCCTGTTAAGGGACAACCAAGACAAAGTCCAGTGGGAACATGTATATGACTCAGCACATCTCAGTATCAGTTAGCAGTGTCCTCAGTGCATAGATTTAATTAACTAAAATTAAACCAAAGATGCTAGTGAACAATGGAGGTCTACTAAGAGGAGGGTTGAAGGGGCAAGTGGTGGTTGTTCTGAGCACAGAAATAGAGCATTTCTCAAACCAGGATGGGTGTCTGATCCTGGAAGCTCTGCTCTGAAGATGCAGAGTGGTGGTTAATGTTGCAAGCAGATGCAGTGGAAACGTGTGGATGAGAATACCTGTAACCTTCAGCTCTCATTGCTCCCCACACTTCAGTCATCCTCAGAGACCTTCCCCCCACTGTGCTTTGCAAGAATCAAAAGAGCCATCTCATTCTTAACCTACGTGCCACAGTTTGGCTCTTGCACACATCACAGTGTTATCTGTCTCCTTGTAAAAGGACAGAGATAACATCCTCCTCCAGCTCATCAGCATGTGTGTCCCCAAATAAATTAACTACAGCAGCCACTTTTGGTTTTCTCAAACAAAATAAGATTTTGTTCTTAAATTAGGCTACAGAGAAAACATGTGCAGCACAGGGACAAAGAGATTATGGGCTTCATTCTCAGGTTGCTTATTGCTGCTTTGCTCCAATGTCATTTCAGGGGATTTTCTCTCACTTTCCAACAACATGACAGTGATCAGAATCTCGATGTGCCCCAGTTCTCCTCCTGAAGAAGGTCAATGAGTTTCTGTCCTAACCTATGCTATGTAAGAAAGAAGATGATGCTTCACTCCTGTGATGATAAATTGCTCCTATAAACTCATTCAGGGTTTGATCCTTGGAGTCAGAGCTGGCATTAATTTCATCAGATACAGAGCATGACCCTCACCCTTAGTCTTGCAAACATGAGACCTCTATTTAACAAGAGTCTATACAGTAGTTAAATATTTGAAGTTTAAGGCTGCCTAAAGCTTAGAAATTTCCATGCCTTCCTGTTAGTTCAGTAGCATATGGAAATGTTCCTGGATTAAATGGAGTGTTTTGTGTCACTAGGAGCAAGATATGCAAAATATTTCTGGTGACTATTATTCAGTAGCTAAACTGGAGAGCTGAGGTCACTGCCCACTGCCCTGCTGGTCCTGTCCTGTCCCATTGTTACAAGGTGTTTCCCACCTCTGTGTACATATGCTTTTGCCTCCTGCCATTCCTGGAACAGGTTGCCCAGTGAGGCTGTGCAATCTCCATCCTTGGAGATGTTTGAAACTCAACTGGACTGAGCAACCTAACCTAACTGGAACCACTTCAAGAAGGGAGTGGGACTGGATGACCTCCAGAGGCCCCTTCTAACCTAAATTATTCTGTGATTTGCTCACAAGCACACAGAACAAGAGTTAATAGTTCTTTGATTTGTCATCACCTAGCTAATTGGTCATTTATTGACAACAAAGTCAGGTAATTCCTTTTCCCTGACTCAGTGTCATGGGTGTAGGAACAAAAAGGTAAATCAAGGAGATTTTTTGGGATAGAGTTACTACATGGTGTATGAAGCTGACAATACATTTCAGTATTATTGGGTTGAAATTATAAAGAATAAGGTTCTCAGAAGAAAGAAAATTATGAAGGACTATGAAAATGGAGTCTATCTGCCAAAACCAATAATTTTGCTAGACACATTACCTAACGTCAGTAGACACTGTTCTCAGTTTTGCCAACAGGCAAAACTTCACCTGAGCCAGAACATTGGGCCAGCACTGTAGAAAGTACCGTCGGTCAATCAGTAAATGTAAGTCTTCCTCCAGGTGAACGTTGAGCTACAAATGATCTAATGCTAAAAGTTCTGGAGTATTCTTTCCACATTTACACATGTCCTGTGTGTCCTTGGCACTCACTTAGACTAGTTCAGCTCAGCTAACTTCAGCTATCTAAATTTAGTCACCTGATTGTACAGGCTCTACTTGTAGAAAATGAAGAGCAAAACACCTCCAGATTCATCCCTCTTTGGACAGGTATCTCACATCAGCTAAAGGTTCCCATTGGGGGTGCCTATCTCTCACCCTTCACCCCTCCTTGTCTTTACACTGGGTAGGGAAGGTGTCTGCTCACTTTGCCCATTGAGATAGCAGTCCCGTGTATTGGTTATTTCTTGTCCAGTTTCTGTCTGGCACACAAAGGAGCACTTGTCCTTGTCTGGGGCATCAAGGTACTGTCACTGGGCAGAGTGGGCAGACAGCACTGGCATGGCCAGGAGCAAGGAACAAACCCACAGTACTATGAACCAACACCACATACCCCCAAGAGAGGCAGAAAGAGACCCAGAGCGGGGAGGAGGCACACGCCCAGTGTCCCACAGGTGCTGGACCTGCACACATAAGCAATAAAAGTGGAGAGCTAGCTAAAGTTTTGCTGGCAAAAGGGCTGGTCTAATTCTATTTTATGTTCAATTATTTTGCTTTCAAAAAAAAAAAAAAAGGCAGGAGTAGAAGACATTCTGGTGTTCAACGTGGAATGATGCTTTATCATAAATTCCCTGTATAGCACCACAAATGTATGATCTGCACTTTGAATAAATATTTAACACCTAAAATGGAGATTCCAACTTTGATCAGGGACCACACTTGGGAATAAATTGTCATTGCTTTTTAAATTGCTGCAGTTAAGCTATAGCAGGTTATATACAGCAGTTATATAAAGCTATATACAAAGAACAGTTTCTATGCCACCACACCAGGAACAGAGTATGAGTTATACAACACTTAGACTGAGACACTCTGTCCAAGGGAAACTATATTCCTCACTCTGAGATTTCATATTGGACAATTATTCCCTGAGCAAGAAAATGGATTTTCATCGGAATACATATTTATTGCTCTCATTCAAACACAGCATTAAAAATGTGCAAAGTATTTTTAAATCCAAATTAGAATTGAATTGCCTGAGCTGTTCAATGCCAGGTCTTCTCTTCCTCTGAACAAAACCATAACCAAGATATTAGGGGTTTTCAAATATTCTAGTTAATCCACTGCTGTTCATTGAGAATATAGCAAAGTAGCCACAGCATCTGTTGTTTAAAGAGAACTGACAACTGGTAATCAATATTGACACCGTAGTCACTAACTCTCGGTCCTTCCACAACAGTAAACCCCCCAAAAAATTACTTTCAAACTCTGTTACATACAGGTGAAAATAATCAGTGGAGGAAGAAAACAAAACAACTATGATGATTTCAAGACTGTTTTATACGATATACAGCATTACAGAACCACGTAACTAGTTCCAAACACCTGGCAAATCCCTGTCAGGAGCACCGGTTCTTTCATCTTTTAGACATCTTGCATACTTACAAAAGGAAAATGCCTTTCCCTCTCCAGAGCCTTAAGTCATCCCAAAGTGATGTAAAAGAAACGCTACAAAAAAAAACTAGCTTGTCTGTGGTAGAAATATTTTCCATTTCCACTGGAGAACCAGCAGAGTCAGCTGCTGTGTCCCCAGGATGGTGGTCAGACGCTCCACGGTCTGGAGGGGAAAAATGTCACAATTTCACCTACTAAATCAGTGAGTTAATGTTCTGCAGCAAGCAGATGCTCCCCAGCTGTCTCCAAGGCAAGCTGAGCTGAGTTTCCAGGGTCGTCCAGCAGCCCTGGTGCATCTGCCTGCAACACGCACACACAGCTCTTGGACACGTAGCGGGTCCGGCACCTCCCTGGGCACCCCCTGCACAGAGCACGGGCACACGCACCGCAGGAATCCCAGCCACAACCTTGCAAGCCCAGGAGAACACGGCTTACTGGGGCAGGTGGGGGGCCCTGCAGGAACTGGTCACACAGCCCCTCAGCAGATGTCTCAGGACCTTGGGACCTCAGCTTTACATCCCGTTCAGGCAGTACTGGTCTGGCACAACACTTTTTTTTAATTTTGTTTTCTTTCCTCAGTACCAAGACACTGCTACGTGTGCTGGCAGTTCTACCTACTACCCTGCCCCAGCACCATTTCTCCTGGAAAGCTTTAAAGATGAAAGAAATTAATGACTGAAACTGTTTCCTTCTCCATCCTAACAGAAGACAGGTATGGGCTCATCGTGCCATTCCAAAGAAAAAGAAAAATTAATTTCCTAATGAAGTATGTACCTGCAACTTCTCCCTCAAACCTTATCATCCCTGCTACCACTACCAATTCACAGCATTCCAGAGACCAAATTGGAGAGCTTGTGATTCTGCCCATAATTCCCATGTGTTCAGCACAGGTAATAACTGGAATTACCAAGGGTGATATCCTATCACTTTAATCAAGACAGTGTATCCCAGGCCTTTATCAGATATGATAAATGCTTCCATTCATTCTGGTTAAGGAGGTAGACCCACATCCAGGAAGGTTTTTAGCTCCTACCTCTCACCAAAAGCAACAACCTCTAGATATCTGCACGCCCCCGTAGCCCCAGCAAGGCTCATGCTCTCTAAGTTGCCGATGTTGTAGCCCATTTGCCATTAAACTGCAGCCCAGGTGAGATGGACAGCAGTGTATCAAAACACCATCAGTATGTATAGAGATACAGCTTGCATATTAAAGCTTTATCAAGTATAGTTACTATATCATATATTTTACCTGGTGTGAGGTGAAGAATTTAGGTCTGGCTCTTCTTTGAGGTTTCCAGCAGCCTTTTCAAATCAATGATATCTCATTACCTAGTGCATGAAGCCAGCCTGGAAAGCCCAAAGCTGCTCCCTGGCCAGCACCTTCTGCAAACTTTCAGTCACACCAGCAAACCTGCAAGCGTCAAAGGATTTATTCAGGCATCGCCTGCCCGCACCATCGTTCACTGCAAGCAGACTTTCCCAAATGCATTTTCTTTACACCACACTATTTGTGTATAGCTCATTTGTAGTCATAGGCATCTGATCCATCAAGCTTTACACTTCAGTGAGCAGAGTTGCAACCACCAGGGCATGGTGCCATTTGATGCCAAGCAGCTCTAGAGCATCAGAAATCCCAGAAACCATTCCCAGCAAGGGAGACGGAGCCGTGATTGGGTCACACCTGTCCCCCCCAGGGACAGACCCCCATAGCACCTGCAGCCACCTTGCCAGGGCTGGCTGGGGGACACTGCTCACCTCCAGGTTCTCCTCTTCCTGTGAGTCCCATCTGCCAGGCAGGATGGAGCCCTTTGGGGAAGCCACTGGTAACGTACTCCAGCTCAGGAACTACCAGAGTAAAAGGAGCCACAGGTCTCAGAGGACTTGGAAAAAGGTGCTGAGAGCCATCTTCCCTGTGCTGAGGCTAAGAAGCACAATCAGCTCTGGACTGAGAAGGAGGAAAGCCTGCAGGTTACCCAAACATAGAACTTGTCAATGTTGAAGGTCAATTGCTACAAGACTGTGCTCACGATACAATGGGAAGCCACTGGGAAAGGGATAATAATATTGGCTTCATAAAGATTTACCAAAAGAGAATATTGCCAGGCAAAAACATGTATTTAATTTCATAAACAAATTCCTTGCCCAAACTAACAGAAAAAAAATCTTTTCTTGATGATTTTTTGCAGCTGGAAAGAAAGAGAAAACCTTTCTGTAAATGTTGAGGAGATTCTCTCTCTTCTTGCAGCTGCCCCAGGTGTCAAGGGAAATGAGATTATATCTGAAAGTGAGAAGAGCCAAAGTATTAGCAGAAAGAAAGAAGCATTGTCTTGAGAAGATGCCGCAGCCACCTGCCAGAGCTGGGGCCAAACGCCTGTGGTCAGCAATGTCCCCTTTCAGACTCCCTCTCTGATATGAGCTCCTGGAGGCACAGCTGGGATTCGACAAAATCAAGAGGGCTACAGCAGAAGTAACACAGAAATGAAAAACACAGGAAAGTAACTGAGCTTGCAGGAGCTAGCAAGCACTTTGGTGCCTGCTCGGTTCCTTAACCTGGATGACTGACTTTATTAGAGCACGAAGAGATGCAGACAACCACCCTGGGGAACTGGAGTCACCTGCTGCAGGTAAGTAGATTGGAAACTGAGAAACTCATCTTGTGTCAGAGACTGAAACACTTCAGCCTGCCCCAAGCACAAACCCACCAGTTGCCCTCTCTCAAAGACAAAGCAGCACGGGAGCAAGACACGGTGCTATAAAAATGAATGAAGAAATCCCACCGAGCGCCAGCGCGGTTCACGGCGTGAGTGGGTGCCACGGGAGGAGAGGAAGGGTGGGCAGCGGCCGGGATGCCGTGGGCAGGTGCTGGCAGCTGGGCAGAGGCGGCTGCTGCAAAGGCAGAGCTCCAAGGGCTGTAGACGTTGACAGAGCTCTGCAGAGTGCAAAGCTCGTCTGAAGGCAGGAGGAGAGAAATGAGAACAGGAATCAATTACGGAGAAAGAGATAGAGCTCATACCTGCCACAAATGAAAGAAAATTGAAAAACAGTCACAGCCTTCAATAGGAATAAAAAGAAAATGGTTCTGTCTGTGGCTAAGAAGCTGAAAGCAAACCCTGCAGAAGCACGGGACATGGCAGGGCTGCTTGACTTTGCTCTTTGCAGGAGAACAGGCATGCTGTGGTTAAAGCTCACCTGCAATTTTCAGTGAAACCTTGCCATCATGATCATCTCCCCTCTAGAGAAATAAAACAACAACAAAAAAAAATCAAATGTAGTAAACTGAAAACAGGGAATTCTTTTCCAGAATCACTCAAAGCACTGGAGGAAATTTGGAAAGATAATTCATCATAGCAAATTGGGAGGCAGATATATAAAAGGTCAGGCAGCACAAAATTACTAGTGGGATCCATCTGATGAGATGCAGATGGCTACATCGGAGCTAACTGTCCCAGGCACCCTGTGAACTCACCAGAGGGTTTTCATGGGGACAGTGTCCCTGTGTCATTCCCTGTGAGCAGTGGAAAGTATATGCATGGGAGATTGGATACATGAGTTATGGGAAAAAAATAGTTGTTATATTTTATAAGGTGAGAAACGCGATTCTATCAGAGAAGTTGCACTGTAAGATACCACAGGTGGAAAAGCTAAGGTTTCCTGATTCACCTATACTCATCTGTATGACTTTAATAACCTCTTCTCCAAAGAGTTTCTAGACAAGGCTGCACATGGCATGTGCATGCACACATGTCTGTGCTGGTTAGAGGGTGATTGACAGTGAATAATTAACGTGCTGCAACCCTTCTGCAGATACTTCACTGACTGATAGATAGATGGAGATGTGTGTATATGTGACAGAGCACAAAGTAATTATACACATTTAGGTCTTCACTCTTTCTAGTCCCGGCTGCTTGGCAGTTTCCTCAAGTTGTCTATGTTTGTAGCCAAGTTTTAATCACTGTTAAATCACACCATATGACTTGTGCTTTGGAGCACTCTGTCAACATCAAAAATAAATATTATTCCCACAAGGAATCTAGCTGGCCTCTAATTAGCTTTCAGACTATATCAATTAAGGTGTTAATGTGCTGTCCAATGATAAAAGCCGCCATCCCATCAGCTTCTGTAAGATCAATACAACTGTAAGATATGAAATATCCACCAATTTATTTTCCTGGCAAGTGAATCAATACGGCAATTTTAATGGGGCTAGTCATTAAATAAATGTTGTCAGTCCTGAAGAAGACCCAAAACCAAACAAAAGCTTTCAAGCAACATTTTTCAACAGTTGGAAACTTCTTCCTGGTACTTCTTATTGAGAGAGAAATTACAGTTGTGTAACAGCAGCAATAGCACTAACATAGTTAATCACTGACCTGAGCTTCAAGGTATGTATTACATGGCAAAGCCATCTTTATTTTTCTGAGGAGCTATCTCCTAGCTCCACCCTGGTGCCAATGAAATCTGTATGCAATATCAGAAAAAAAAAAAAAAAATGCATTTGCCCCCAGTCCCTCTGCTATATCATATTTCTGATAAGAGAGTGGCTATTCACTTCTTTAGAAGTCTCGTGTATTTCATGGCCATCTAAGCAGCATCTGAAACTCCTTTAAGCCATGTTTGCTCTATTTATGCTTCATTTTGAGACTCACTTGGATCTCCTCCATAACCAGGAACAACCCAAGTTTTGCTGTGCGATGCTGGGGGATGCCTGTGCCCCTGAGAAGCAGGCATGAGCTCCAATATAGAAGAGCCTTGCTCTGGAGTGACACCGCCCAGGACACATGATTAAGGATCAAACGAGAAGTTGTTGCCCCATGAAAACATCTCATAGAAATGCTTCTACACACTAAAGGAAAACCCTGGAAAAACTTCTCATCAGCCCTAAAAATGGATCACAAGTCAGCTCAGCTAAACTGACAGAGGTACAAAATGCTACAAGAGCATCTCAGCTGTGTCAGGGCCTGTTATCGCCTGCTATAAAGCACTTGTCAAACCAGAAGAAAAGCTGAAACAACGGCAGATTTCTTGTATCACTGCTGAGAACGCATTTGCATTACTGCTTGCATTACTGATCACTATTATGAGGTGTTTGAATATACTCTGAGAAGCAGCAGCAAGCTCGCAGGCCGGGCAGTAACACCGCAGATCATCACCAACCAGAGAGCTTCAAAGTACTCAAAGTCCAGTATCCACTACGGGACACCCCCTTCCCCACCTCCTCCTGCTCCCAGGCAATGGCTGTTTTGATTTCCAGTCCCTTCATCTCCTGCATTGAAGACTTCAGGTTTTTGCTCACATTTCATGCTAATATATTGAGCAGACAAACCCACAGCTGGTCTGAACCGGCACAGCTCCACTGGAGCAATGCTGGTAACCACCAGCTACATTTCTGGACAGAAAAGGGACAACACAGAAGTCTCTTGGTCCAAGCAAGCAAAGTTTGTCCCCCTGTAAATCTTTCCAAATGGCACTTCCTTACAGTCTACTCCTCAGAGGCTGGAAATACCCCTCTGGGGACATGGCCACTGGTGCCACCTGCCCTGCACATTTCTTCTAGGTGGAGGATGGGCCCAGAAACAGCATGGCTGGATCCGTGTCTTCTGCTTGTCAGAGCCTCTCTTATGTTTAATAAATAATAATTAAGATCAGTGTCAGAGCAGGGATTAGGATGGGTTTTTCACATCTGAGTTCAGGTTTTGCAGATGCAAAAACAGTCCCTTGTCTCATTCCAAGAGCTTCTGCATCCTTGTCGTGCCAGCTGCCAACTTCAGTGGCAAACCTGCTGTTTGCTTCAGGAGAGAAAGTAAAATGAACTTGGGAGTGAGCTCAGTGGACACGTTCAATGCTAATGCATGCTGCTGTTGCCTACAGTAGCTTGAGAGCAAGGTCCTGCCTTGAATATTTTCAGACCATGATCAAATCTGCTTCATAGACAAAGGAACTTTCTGCTTTCTCTCCTGAATATAGGACACCTTTGAATAGCTTCTCATTTTTAACATTACAATGAATTATAACCCCTTCATGACTCTACGTAATTACTTCTGCAGCTGAATTGCATATGTATCAAGTGCAAATTCCTGAAAGAATAACAGATACAGAAACAGATACAGAAACAAAAGGTACAGGCTAGTATAAATAACCAGTCACCTTCGCAGTTTCATTTCCATATGTACATTTATGGTCAATGTGTGCCAGAAAACAGCCAAGTACTTTTCCCTCCTTTAAAAATATTTTCTCCACCAAATTCAGAAAATGTCTTTGCAAGGCGACCGATCAAGTGAAGAGAAAGCAACCAATGGTGTCACTGCTAATTCACAGATTTATTTTTGTCAGTGGCTGATTATTACTGAATTCGTGCAAAGATATAAGGAACTTCAAAGCATTTCAGCACACAGCCTGACCTGAGCACTTCCGAATGCATCAATTTACACAGCACACTGTTTTCTTTCCAATAGCCCTCATACAGCCCCCCCCACACCTGGCTGTTGCTGCTCCTCAGATCAACTTATTAAACAGAGAAGTGTTATTCAAGCATAATTTGGTTTATAAAATAGATTATTCTTTATAAGACAAAGACAAAAAAATTCAAAGAGATCTAAAGTGAACACAAATGCTTTTTCCCACATATCAACCACCTAATTTTCCAGGACAGGACAGATAGATAACCTCCCAGAGGGCAGTAAAAGGCTACAGCCCAATCTTGCCCAGTGCCTCATTCACGCACAATTTGTCTCACTGAAATGGCTACAAGTCCCCGCCAGATTGGGCTCAGCTATGCTGAAATCAGCCTGAAAAAAAACATCCCTACACAGCTGATGCTCTTGAAGGCCAAAAAGAGAGAGGATTTGTTGTACAAGCAAACTGTCCTAAACCATCCCAGCTGGCCATGTTATCATCAGCTCAGCTTTCACGTCCTTTTTTTAGGAGATAGGGATAGAGATAGAAATTGAGATGATAGAGATTGAGATGATAGAGATAGATAGAGATAGATATGATAGAGATAGATAGAGATGATAGAGATAGAGATAATCACCACCATCATGGGTGAGACAGGACAGGTCTCCACAACGTGGCAGTGCTGTGCACCTCCCAGCAATGAGGGTAGAGCAGCTTTAACACACCTTTGCAGAGCTCCACCAGTGCTTTCTCATGGCTTTTCAGCTCTGAGGCTACTGCCCATGGATGAGCAACCTGTACTGGAAGGGAACAGATCACCACCACAGCTGTAGCAGTCTTAAATGCTTGTTATCCCATCTAAGTGCTGGTGTTTCTGTGGTCAGGTTCTCCAACGAGATCAGCTGCCTGGAGGAAGCAAAGAAGCAAGGAGACAACCCTCCACATGTCTTCCAAATGTGAGGGGGACTTGGCATAATTTTGTTTCAGTAGTGGTGTTGCTGAAAAGCCCTGGCAGCTCCCTCTTTTCAAGATGGGAAAGGGCTCAGGGGAAGGGATAAATGAGTGAGAGTCCACTGGAAAACCAGTAAAGCTGGGAAAAACTGGGATTTTGAAGGACCAAGACCAATGTACATTATGGCACTAGACTGGAGTGTACCTCATCCACTGTCCCAGCTCACCACAACAGCAGGACGTGCTCAGGACTCCTCCCTCACCAGGTCACCAGTGAAATGTGTGTCTCTTCCCTCCTCCCTCCTCTCCTCCCTCCCAAACCGGGGTGTCCAGCCCTCCCCATCCCCCTTTCCAGCCCCATACACAAGCTCTGCCTGGTCACAGTCAGCCCCTTTTTCTTGGCTGGGTTCACTCTCCTGACTGTGTCTTTGCAAGAAACCTGAGACAAGAAAAAGGCTCTCCCAAAGTCTTGTTACCAGCTATCCTCCCTTCTCCCTCCCATGCAGGGACTATCTATGCGGACTTTTTAAGACACCTTAATAAGGTGCCAATATTTAAGGTGATATCAGTAGCTGAAATCCTGCTCTCCCCTCCATCTGGGCCACCCCACCACTGCTGGCACAACTGAACCACTGCCCAGAAAACAAAAGCAGTTCACCAAAGCTGCCCCTGAGACAGCCTTGCTGGCTGTTTTTTCAGAATGCTTTGGCTAAATATAGGTCCTTGAACACAGCTCAAACCAATAAGTGCTGCTTTGCGTGAGCACAGGTGACAGGTCCCGAGCTGGGGGATCTTTTCTCTGGAACTGGGGTCAAAAGTGAGGCTTTTTTCAGAAGCATCAGCCCTGAGGCCACCTCTGCCCTTAACAAATCAGCAGGACTTTTATTGCTGACCTTGAGGCACAGAAAGTGCCAAACATTTCGAAGTCAATCCAGTGACTTTCAGATGCTTCAAATGGTACTTAAAGCACTATCATAAATACATAGAAGTCCTTGTTCATCCTGTTTTTTCAAACAAGGGTAGTAGGCTCATGCCAGCAGCTCTTCAGGCACTGATGTGCACAAGAGGGAATTTACAGCAGACTCCCCCAAGACACACAACAAACCTGGTGTCTCCTTTTGGAACAAAACCCAGAGGCACCTGCAGGATTTGCACCTAAAAGACTGTTGCACCAAGACCTGAGTTCTCTTCCCAGCTCTGATGCTGGCTCAGAATTCACCTGGGGTCAACAACCCTGCTCATAAAATGAGTGTAACATGCTGCAAAACAGGATCCTTAAAACCCTCAGCAGAGACTGTGCACTTACATTAGCTGCAGCTGAATCCCAGACTGGGAAATGGCAGCTGAAACACCTATTTTTAATTGAAATGAGCCATGCTAGACAGATTTTCATTAGCGTCCATACATAATACTAAAGTTGCTCTTCATAGGGTAATCATCCATTAATTTGATCATGATTGTGGTTTTCTTAATGATGTGGCAACTCAGTGAAACATTTTCAGTAAAGCAAAAAAATTGTCCCCTTTCTCCAAGTTGATCATTGTTTATTTCTATTCACTGTAATCTTTCTTACACTGTGCATAACACCAGTCTCTTAAGAACTCACACCATTTTCCTCAATGCTTGTCCAGAAGGCTCAGCATCCATGTAGGGCACCACTTGTCCAGAGAGCACCTGTTGCACCAGGGATGCTTTCTGGAGCCGCAAAATAAAATCAGGATGTTCTCTCAACAGTTCTCACAGTGGACCAGAGACCACCCAAGGACAGTGGTCCTGCTGGAGGGGACACTGAGTGTTAGGGAGCACATCTGCTCCTTTGCTCATTAGTCCCTGCTTCACCAAACCTTATGCACTTTTCAGGTGGCATATAAAGAGCAACAGTGAGAGCTGGCAGTGCAGAGGTGACACGTTCCTCACTTCAAGCACACATAAACCATGATGAATCTGTGAAGTTTTATGTAGATATAAAATAAATGCACAGATAACCAAAGACACCCTCCACAGATAGCCAGTTAATACTTTTTAGATGGCCCACGAGAGCTGCCTGGACAGACTGTGACCTTGAAGTACACAGGGTCTAATGTGGGGGAAGCTTTGCCTCAGGTGAAAGGAGAATACATGACCCTGAACCGGGAGTCAGCAACCCCACATTTCTGAAAAGATCTTCCTCACATATATAGGAGCACTGCCAGAGGTCTGCAGCATCCCCTCCCCTGCATGGCCCTGGTTGTCCCCTGAGGGACCTCTCAGCCCGGCTTCGAGGGCTGTGCTTGCAGGGAGGCATGGCAGTTGCTCAGGGAACAAAACCAGATGGCCAGGAGGAGTCAGGGTGGTGGTAAACAGATGCTGGAGAGGGTGGATAGTCTGCCCACTGGGCCTAACTGCCCAGCTAGTCCATGGAGGCTTTGCCACTGGGCGTCTCGCAGGAGGGAAGCGGGCGTTCTGGACACCACCGCGAGATGTGGGGCAGAGCCACCACAGCCGGGGCAGCCGGGCTAAAGCAAGCTCCCTGCCAGCCCTCGGGCCACCACCCGCCCCTCACCGGGGAGGAAAACAGGCATTCTGCCAGGCTGCTCCAGAGCAGGCATTGCCTGTCAAATGGGCAATAATGCACAGTAACACACAGCACACTAGGAAAATGCGGGCGTAGGGGGCTGAGAGCAGGGGTGGGAGGGTATTTTAGATGATTTACCACAGAGGATCGAACACAGAGCTTTGTATTTCCCTAATAAAACACTTAGCACATGGTTTTGTGGTCTTAGTCGTTCCTGCAGAAGCTGTGGCTGCTGCAGCCACATACATTAACTGAACACAGAATGGATGCTAACATCGCTGCAGAGCTAAATAGACAAGCTCATATTTTCACTTAGTTGAGAAAAACTGCCCCTCTTAATGCTTTATGACTTGAATGACAGAAAGAAAATTTCAGTGTCTGTGCAGTCAGGAGTAGATGGGGAAAATGATGAATATTTACAATACAGAGAAGAATATTTAGGTGAGATATTGAATATTATCCACTAGAAACGTGAATGTCAATTGTTAAATGTCTAAGATCTTATATTATCAGAGAGAGTCATATTTTGAACATTTGAAATAATTTTGAGTAGCTAATACAATGAAAGATCTTAAGCACGCAGTCTTGCAAAACAGCTTAGTTGGCCAATCACACTTGTCAAATAACCAAAGAGATTTTGATCAAAATTCGGAAAAGACTGAATGACTGCCCTGGCAGTGGCTGCCGTGGCAGCCCTGGGGGACAACTGCACATGTGTGTCCCCCCTGGCTGCACCGGCAGGACAGGAACAGCCGCTCCAGGGCTGGCAACCACTGACAGCCAGGAGAGGACATCTCCCCATGGCCAAACCTACCCCGGCCACCTCTCAGAGGCCCAACCAGACTTCAGGAGGCAGGAGAAGACACTGGCCACCTCCCACCCCAATGCCTCACCCCTTCTGGCTTCGTTCTCCTTGGCGTTTTCGTACTCCTCATCCTGCCAAGGGTCTCCCAGTGCTTGTGTTTTTTCTCTGCTGTTGGTCTCTATGCAGACCCCATACTGCTGCAGACACCACTGTTAGGGGCTCAGGCATCTTGCTGGTGCCCTCCTTTAGCAGAGCAACACTACAATCCGGGCCCCACTGGGGTGGGATTGTGGCAGCTGCTCAGCCCCAGGCAGAGTGGGTTTGCAGCAGGCTGAAGGTGGCCGAGTCCTGCACTCCCATCCTTTGCTTCCACCACATGAAGTAGAGGATAGAAATCAGAACCTCAGATGCTTAGCAGGGTAAATTCAACGGGGGAAAAAAAGAGAGCTTAATGCTGAATTTTGCCTTCCCTTGATTTTATTTAGCAAGTTTCTGGAGGAGAGCTGCTCTTTTAGCCAGGCAGTTCTGCATCACTAACAGCTTGGTATTGTTTATGCTGAAATTAGGTGCTGAAGAGGCAAATCAGTTTGCAAAAAAATGTATCAGCATCTATAAGAGGCAGAAAGAGTAAATGGGCTTAATTAGTCACTAGACAAGGAAGTAGATTAGCGCATTCTTACATATATTTAAGAAATGCAAGCTCTTCATCCTACCCAGTGCACTTGATTCCTTATGCTGGAGAACTCATCTTTATAAAGATGACTGTCTGAACAGCTGTGTGGGTCAAGGACCAGCTATCCCAGCAGCCAGAGCCACAGAGCAGATGCTGGACAAGAGCATAGCCTGAGGGAAGGCAGCAGTGGAGCCTTTCTCCTGCACGTTGAGTTTCCCCTGGGTGCTGATCCCTTGCAATCCACTCCACTGGCTTTCTGCTAGGTCTAAGATTAGAAAACTAAACTTACGGAGCTAAAAAAAAAAAAAAAAAAAAGTTGTCAGTGAGGATGTAGGCTTGAAAGAAAGCTCCTGGCCCAGCCCCTGACAGCTGATATCCTCATGTCACCTTGTCACTGCCTTACGTTGCAGCCACAGGTTTGCCAAGTGACATCAACCAGAGTCCTGTGCTTCTGCTAGGGACTCTTTCTCCCCTGTGATAGCAGAGGGAGGGTTTTGGCAAGAGCGTGCCAAAGACAAGCTTGACAGCTCCCTACAAGGCTATCGGATGTTTTTATTTTCCTGATGGAGGAGAGAGATTTACATAGGAAAACTCTAAAAATACTCAAATAAAGGCAAATATCATTCTTTATCTCTTGGAGGAAGAAAGGAGCTCATGTGCACTGGTCTGCGTGTTTCAGACAGTGTTAAGAGTGAAATGGGATGTTTGCTGCTCAGTATAGACTTAACCATGTCCCACATCTCCCTCACACAACCATCCCTGAAGGTCAAGACCACTGAAGTCAAGTTTAGCAGCATCCATACAGGAATAGTGCTGTTTACCATGACCAGGGAATTGTGAGCAGAACATCTGGTTTCCCTTCAGGGAACAGGATCCATCTGCAAGCTGACTTGAGGTCATTTCAGTATGCAATACTGTGTGGTATGACACTGAATCATTCACTTAATTCCCAGCATTTCTCTGCTTTCTCTGCACCCACTAATGACCATTTCAGCCAAAACCAATCAGGTTAGGGTTGCGCAGCCACTCTGAGTGTTTGTTAAAATTAAAAATAAAAAAAAATAAAAAAAAATTGGGAAGTTGGCACAGGGTAACACTCACATGGGGAATCAAATCTCCCAACTGGATGATAATCTGCCTTCTGGTGGCAACAAGAGTCTCCATTGCAAGTGTCCTTGCAGCACCATCTTCAGCTGGATCAGGAGAGACTCCTTGAATCACTGCTTTGAGCAGTTCTTTGCATCCAGTTGGTCTTTGTCCTGTGACCATCCTTCCACAGGCATAATTCACAGCTACTGATGTACTTTAACTCCATATAAAACACCCTTTAAAAACATAACTACATACAAAAGACTGTCCTGTGTAACCATTTTTGCAGGAACAGTTTCTATCGACTGTTTACAGATGTCTTAACTGCACACAATGGCCTAGGCAGGTCTCTGGGACACATCACTCAGGATGTTAATGCAAGCATACAAGCTGGACTGGACACAGCAAGCATTGCCTTGGTGAAAATTTCTAGCACTGTCCAAAATTCCCACATGGAGTCAAATACTAAACTGTGAAGGTTTAGTCAATCATCTCATTTCAAGTTGGCCCATGGGCTCCAGCCACTCCATCAGCTCATCACTGCAGAGTGTGGCCTGGGGGTGCCTGGACCACCCAAGGAACGAACCACTTAATGCACTGGGTGTGTGTACCGGCACAGCCCTGACACCCAGCTCGATGGTCAAGCTTGTCTTATAACTTAAGCCCCATAATTCTCGTCACTTTAGTCAGAATTGGCTCCATGGAGGGTTTAAAAGGCTTTTTACCACCTCTCATCTTACTCATAAAAGAAGCTACCTGTGAGAGAGCAGGGATAACAGCGAGGCTCTAGCCGATGTGTCAGCCTGCCCAGGGCTGGAAGCCGGGGCAGAGCTCACACTGGCTCAGACCCAGGGCACTTGCCCACCTGTGAGCAGCCTGTCTAGTCAGGGCATCAAGTTGAAGCACAGCAACAAGCTTGTGAGTGCAACTGAGAGTCTACTGGCATAGACTCACCTCATTGCTAGGGGAAATGATTCACATTAGTATCCACTTTAAGAAGGGAACACGAAGTTCTCTTAAAACCAAAAGCAAATTCCAGTGTTTTCCACAAAGGCCCGGTAACATCTCCAAATAAATAAAAACTGTACTCAGGGCAGTGACATAAACAACCTGTAACCTGCTGAGATGCAATTTGTAAGACATTTGTGGTGACTAGCAAGCTTAAATTAGTTCCTAAGCTATATTCATTAGCTTTCACTGAGCTCATGGAATAAAAACAAGTTGCATTTCAGTATAATCAACTGTAGTTGGTGGGAAAGATCAAGAGTATAGCCATTAAACACACAGATTGAGGAACCATTTAACTTCCTTATGAAGTGCAGCACAATGTATATATGATGGACTCACAAAAAAAATGAGCCAAATTCCATTTCACTTTAAGTATGATAAGCTCAAGCACATCAACACCGGTAACAGCAAGCTCAATTTACAGCCTGTACATACACATGGCTTTTTCATAACAGCTTAGCTTTAGCATCAGAGTGACAATCTGTGCATGAGAGAGAAGACTTCTATAGCCCTGGAGAGGCCATAGCCAGGAACATTATATTCCTCCACAATCCCCTACATGATTAGGAGAACAATGCTCATCAGTTTCCTCTTAATGTAGCTGAATTCTCAGCACGGCTACTTCTCGACTCGAACAGATTTCAAAAACTGCTCAACAAAACTAATTTAGTTTAATTAAACTTATCTATATTTTATAGAAAAAACACATCTCAGATGATGTGCAAAACTTATAGAGAGCATCTACCCAAGAAATTCCACTGCTGGGCAAATCCCCTTGCTGATAGCCCACTGTAATTTAAGCAATCATTTTTGCATGACTGAATCTGATGAATAGTTTTCTTTGTGAAAAATGGCTTCTGGCCTGACATGGACAAAAATAGGCAATGCACAAGGCATTCTTGGAACAGACTGATTTCTTTCTACTGATTTAATCAGAGCAATACCTTCTAACAAGCCTGAAAAGAATCTTCTTCTGCATTAGGCTTGCTAATTTGTCGATGTTCTTGACTCATTTGCCTTTGAAGTTTGGGGAGTACTTCATTATAAAAGTGTTCACATGATATAGACTAAAGCCTCGATAGCAATTTTTATGATTTACAAAGATGACAGCAATGCAATTTTCTGGCATCTAGTTCCACCTTTTAAAGATAAAACTTGCAGATCCTTCCGAGAATAAAACATTAATCTGAAAGGATGAGACTAAATTCAGAGGAGCCGCAAACATCAGAGAAGAGAGCAATAAAACAAAGAAATCTGATGAAATGTGGTTCAAAAGTGAAGGTAATAGTCTTTTCTTACTAAAACTATTGATTGGAAATTGCCTTTCTCTTGGAGTTGTGTTCTGGATCTTTCAGCTTGAAGCACGCTGGGTGCAAGGTTTGGCTATGCTTTGATCACATTCCCTATCAAATTAACAGCAAAAGCGGCTGCCACACAAGGAAGTGTTACTGCCCTTCATCTGCCCAGTTAGCAAAATGGGTGGCATAAGGATTCAGCTGTTCCAGGACAGAACCAACCAGCTGAATTTAAACCTCGGGTTATTAGTCAGAGGAAGGTTACAACTGGGGCAGCAACCTCCAGCGTAAAAGCAGCAACAGCCTGAACCACAGTGGCCACTTCTGTGGCAGCAGCCTACCATAGCTTAGCATCCCTGCTACAAGGCATATGCAATCTCTCACAAGAAATAAGCATCAATCAGGTCAAACTAGAGAGCAGCACAATAAGGAACAATACCCATTTGCAACCTTTACTAAGACATTTTCTTCTGGGTTTTTGTATCAGTTTTATCATGTGTATCCAGGATTATAGGAACCCACAGGGTCACTTCAGTATCTTCAGATCTTTTACTATTTTTTATAGTCTGAATTGAATGTTCTCTACCACAGCTCTCTGGTTTTTAATGTTTTGCTTCAGGCATTTCTCTCTCTTTATGAGTCTAGCCAGACAGCAGGACACACCAGTCAATGCTCTAGCTGGACAGTCAGTTGAAGGTGGAAGAAAAATTATTTTTTATTTCTATTCATATAATATTTAAAGAAAAATACCCATTTAAAGTGTTAAATATTAATTTGCAACAATTTATGTTAGATCCTAAATTTCTCACTCTTCACACAATTTAATGTGCTGCATCAATAAGGTCTTTACAAAGTGAACACCTAACAGAAATTTCTATGATGCTGAGGCGGAACAGTATCTTTGCAACAACATATTTTATATGCCTCATGAAAATACTGCAAGCTGGACACCTTCAGTAGCTAGCACATTTAATGTCAGTCAATTTAACTAATCTAAAAACCCCAAACTCTTCAATGCTCTCATGACTTTTACCTGACTTCGTTTCCATCCAGAAGAGGCTTCAAGTTGTAATAAAGTATCCAGTAAACAAATGTCTCTATTGTTCTGTATGGAACAAAGAGAAAATTTGACTCTGACTAAAAGCCTGCTAAACTACAGTTTTATATAAATGCCTAATGTGTGTCTTCAGAATTAGCTAATGTACTAGATTTAGTCTTAACACTACACCCAGCTATAAATCAACACACTGCTAAGTCACAAGTGATTTAGGAGTCACGGATTCAACGACATGAAATCATCAGTGAAGTACAGGATTACAGGCAAGCCAAATGATTTCCACACTTCCATTTCTCCTGTGTGAAGCCAGGATTATAATGCATGTGAAGTACAAATTTGCAAAATCTTGGGATTTGTTCTGATGCTACAGCAGCACATGTTGTACCTGGGACCAGGTGAAAGGGAGATGATGGGAAGCATCCCCATCTGGCCCCACTCCACCTGCCCGTTAGCCCTGGACACACATGCCAGGTCTGCTGGCAACAGGTTGAGATGTCCACGGGTGTGAAATGCAAATATGCTCTCTGGAAAACAGCCTTCAATCAAGTCAATCCCCACATTTCTGAGATTAATATGTGTTTTGTGTGCTTTGCACTTTTTTCTTCTTACTCCAGAAGCACAGCTAAAAGCAGGGCCTGTGAGAAGCCTTTTAAACCAGATCTACAGCTGATGGGAAAGATAATCCAGAACCACAGCCTTTGCCTTAAAATGCTGAATGTTGGTTTTTTTTGGTTGTTTTGTTTGTTTGGGTTTTTTTTTTTGTTTGTTTGGTTGGTTTTGGTTTTTTTCTTGTTGTTTCTAGCACATGCAGCAGTTCCCAGTTGTTAAGAGAAACTCATCACATGGAGCATCTGCCTTATACTCCTTCCCTCTACTTTTTCACAAGGCTCCATTCTTGTGAGAGTCACGCTCTAGATACACACCATCCCCTCAAGGACAGCCACATCTGACATAGATGTGCAAACTTTGTAAGGAATCAAGAAACAGTGGCTCTGTATCAAACAATACAAATACACAGAAACTCCATTATCCCAAAATACAAAAGAAAGAGCACTTGAAAAATTATTTTACACGGACAATGAAAACATCACAAGAAGAGAAGTGCACCACAATCCTTCCAATATACATAATTTAATTTTTAGTCTTACTGCTCACTGGGGAAGAATACTTCTCCCACACCTCAGCATACGAATGAGAATATCCAGTAAGAAACTGTAAATATTTTGTTTTTTTACTTGCTTGTCCAAACAATATTCAACCTTCTCAGAGCAAAGATTTGAGTTGAGACACCAGGTGATGGACAAGACAACTGATCACCACAGAGTACGCTATGAATCTATGACTACCTCTGAGTAAGATACATACATCACCAAGCGTATTATCATCTACCTTCAGCTCATCTTTGAATAGATTTCTGCTGGTGGTGCTCCTTTCGCTGAAGTTTACCTCCTCCCTCCACAACTGCAGGAGCCAGCCCTCTGCTATCCCAGTACACAGGCATCTGTTGACACTGCTCATTGCATTCACTGAAGCTGTTCACACGGTGGTGCCTAAACACAGTCACAACAGCATCACAGCGGATCCTTCTTCATTAACAGATTCATCAACAATACTATTCTCAGATCGCAGTATTTTTCAGGCCCACAGTGGCACCACAGACTAAACAACACTGTGCATCAGCTGCCGTGTTTAGCTGTTTGTGCAACTCGGTCATTTCTTCTTGTTCCACATTGTCAGGAAGGAGCAGATGGCAGATGTGCTATGCCTATAACATTGTTTTTATGATACCCTGACTGCTGGCAGAACAGCAGAAGCAACATTTGGAAACAAGAATTTGCTGTATATTTTCAGTTTGGGGTAACTGAGCTAAAAGATCGCATGGGGTACAGGGAGAGGATGAAAGGCTTGTACTGAATTGGTGCTGATAGATTTCTGTAACAAAAAAAGGGGAAAAGTTGATATTGAAAAGAAAGGAGTATTTACTTTAATTAGTTCTTCGTACAGGTGATGGGAAGACCAAACAGATACAACTTTTTGAGACAACATGTACTTTATGATTTGCTGAAGGGAAGCAAAAGGGCAAGGTGCTCAGGCATTTTACTCAGTGTTTCACTCAGTATTTTGCCATGTAAACTTCACTAAGACATGGGTCTGATGAAAACAGACAATCATCACTTTACATACCTCTCTGCTGTCAAAAAACTTATGTCAGTAAACAAGACACTGGATTTTTCTGATCCCCTTCTTTTTCTTGCAGAGCAGCCTCCCCTTTGCCTGGGTCATTTCAGAGATGGGCAAAACTCTCAGCAGTTTTCATCGTTCTCCATACTGCCTGCAAGGGTTTACCATGCTTTTTTCTGAACAATGAGCCAATACTCTTGAGGGGGCAGTCAAGAATGCAAGCAAGACAGCTAATTTGGCTCATAGTTGGCATTTGGGTGCAAGCAAGAGAAGAAAATCTACTTAAATAAATAAGATTTTGGTATTGTATTATTTTGTTTTGCTTCAGGAAGAATGCCTGCTTCTTCCCCTTCCCAAGAAAGGACCTGCATAGCATACATCTTACTGCTGTTCATCAAGGTGCAGTGGTTATGGGTAAGCATGCACAAAATCTGCAACAGCCAACCATAGTTTGATGGGATGAAACTTGAAAGTATGCTCAACGATAAATTATTTTCTTCATTATATTTGGTCATAACAAAAAATAAGTAGCTTACTTCCAATTGTAAGTCTGCCCCAAAATCTAACTTGTAACCAGTTTTATCAGGCAGTATTATGCCCTACTTTTTTGTGGCATCACTGTGTTCTCATTCATGTGGGCTTCAAATGCAAGATTCAGTTTTAGCTTCTAAAAGTGGTTTTCTGAATTGCCTAACAGTAGTGACAGAATCATAATACAAATTATAATTGGAGGGTAAATAAATGCTTTCATAACAAAGCTGAAAGACACCAAACATTTACAGCAATGCTTCAGAATTTTTTATTAAAATATTTTAAAAATACGTGCATGATACACAGAAGTAAAAATGCAGTTCATTTTTAAGTAATATGATTTGAGCTGCCAACAGTATTTCTTCTTCAATAATTTTAGTACACATTTATCTTTCAAAATAACAAACCTGACACAGTCAAGAAAGGAGCATCCTGTTTTACTTAAAGCAAGATTAAAATAAAAAAAGATAATTGCTTCAGAACTTGGAGATTTTAAATTATGAATGTGTTACCGCAAAATGATATCTGGGGATTTAGGTTGGAAAGTTCATTTAGAAAGCATTATAAATCAAACTAAACATTGTTTATAATCTATGAGCCAATCTAAGGCAATCCCATTGCACATGGAACTCATTTATCTATATCCACCAGTACCCAGCTGCCCAGATACCAAATTCATTTTGTGTAGACTACTGACAAAATTGTGGAGATGTCCCAGAAAAGAAAATGTGCAGAAAAATAATTAGCTGTGACTGTTGAGCAGATGTAGTACAAGCTCTTCATCCTCTGCCAGAGAAAGCCCAGTATCTAATGGCAAATAGGGGTCGTCCTCTTGGCTGAATTTTGCCTTCTTCCTTTTCGGTGGCATTTCTCCTGCTGCAGTACTGTTGCTATAGCTTCTTTTCTTTCTTCCACTCTTCTCGAGTTCACTGCCAAAACAAATCAATTAGTCCTTTTAACAACTGTGGTAATCAATATCATCATGTAATCAAACAATTCATTTTAAACAAGGTAAATTTATGTCAAGATAAGAGCAAACAAAACCACAATTCAGAAGGGTGAAGCAGTAGAAGCCGATGAACTCCGAATGTCTAAATTAGAACCGCTTTCAGACCCAGGCGGTGGTGGATGTTCTGCTGCCTTAATTGATTACAGTATACCAAGATATTGCTCTCAGTCTTACCTAATATATGCTGCCTTATAGAATGACAGACAACTTGACAAAACTGATTCAATGATGTGTCAGCGGACCCTGACATGCATTTAAGATCTTGTCTAAAATAAATATGCGACAAAAATAAAATTATGAGAACTCTCATTTTCATTGGCGAGTCCTACAACTAATACAGTTTTGATGTGGCTCCTTCTTACTCAAGCCACTTTTTCCCCTTCTTTCAGAAGCCTTCCTTGGAAACTATTAACCACTTCTTTGCCATAAGAGGAAGAAGAAAAACCCAAACCCAGTTATATTCCCCGGTGAATGTCTATTTCTTGTGCTGCAGCCTTCAATATGGACGGAACGGCTGCATATCCGCTTTAATACTTTGCCTTCTATCACACGGCCACATGACAGCAACAGGGGGAAAGCCCAAGCTTTCATGTGTTTTTTGTCCACAACAGAAAATTTGCTATGAATCTTCTCATTTAAGATTAAAATAATCTAGTCTAACTAAATCTATTCTAAGATACAGTATCCATGTACCAGGTTACAGAAAGCTCGTTGTCCTATGCTGTAGTGTAGAATTCATACAAAAACCCGAGAATGCAACCCCATTCACTCCAAACCATTCTTTCCAAACAAGTTAACTGAAACAAAATGGCATTCTCAATTTCTCATGTTTGTATTTTAAAGAACATAACAAAAATAAAAATGGAACTTCAAAGGCTGAGTTTAAGCTTTTTAAAAATAGTTAAGTTCATATTTTCAATTAAAATTTTACAAACTTCTACGCATAAAATTCTACAAACTTCTACGCATAAAATTCTTTATACTTGGAAAAAATATTTCAAAAAGTATTTGTCTTAATTTTTATAAATGCTTAAGTGTAAATGTAATGCCTGTGAAATGTTTAATTCAGAAGTACTGTTTAGATTAGTTAACAATTAGAACAGTAGTTTCTAATTGTTAAGTAACAAGTAGTTCAGATTGGAGAATACTGTCCTTCAAGCCAGCACAGCACAGGAACTCAGTGCTCAATTCAAACCACCTTCAGCTGCCTACCTTGTTTTTCCATTAATAGTTACCAGTTTGTGAAACACTGGTTTCACCACTCACTGGAAACCAGCCTAACCCAAACATTAACCTCAAAACATGGCAGTTTTCAAGAAGCTCCCGAACGCTCTCCGAGAGGGACTGGCAGCACAACGCTTCCTCCTCCTCCTGGCTCGCACACTGTGCTTTCTGGCTGCCTCTCCATCGAGACGAAGGAATAACATGAGACGTGATGGCCTTGCACTGGACTGCAGACCTGTGACCTGCCTCCCTCTCTCATCCATCCCACCTTTCATGGAAGAACGGTGCCAACTCCTGACTGCTCATTACCGCACAGAGAGAGGAGGGAAATCCTACGAGAAACACCCTGCAGTCCCACAATTAAAACAAACAAAACACCTTACCTTTAGACTGTCCTTCCCTGTCTGTCCAAAATAAATAGTGTGAAGCAACCTGACCTAGTGAGAGATGTCCCTGCCCATGGCAGGAGAGTTGGACTAGGTGATCTTTAAAGGTCCTTTCCAACACTAACCATTCTATGAATAGCTGATGACTGCACCAAATACTTCTGAAATTCTAAACGTTTCAAAGGATATAGCAACTCTGCTGGCTTTGAGCTGTCATTTCCGTAAATGCTGAAGATATACTGACAGTATGTGAAAATATTCTAAAGCACTAAGACTTCTCACTTTTCCAAGTGGCCAGTATGGGTTTGGCCTGGAGTTTAATGGTACACACTTTGATCAGAAGAGAGTAGAGGGGTTCATTTTAAAAGGCAGAAACCTCATTAAGTAAAAGCGTTTTAGCTTGTTTACAAAAGAGCCAATTATTTCCAAGCATTTGAATGGACTCTGAAGTCCACTGTGCATTCATAACTGACTGACGCTTCATCTAGGACGTTAGTGCAAACCACCTTAGCAATTAAAACAATGCAGAAATCTCACAAGTTATGAAATAGTAGATTAAATACCAAGAATTATATTGATTTTGGGAGTTTCAGAGGCCCATAAGCCTAGCTGTCTGTCAGGTGTA
Organism: Tyto alba; assembly: GCF_018691265.1. Classification (NCBI taxonomy): domain Eukaryota; kingdom Metazoa; phylum Chordata; class Aves; order Strigiformes; family Tytonidae; genus Tyto; species Tyto alba. Next base: position 18,166,463 of record NW_024881282.1, on the reverse strand, counting down.
ACTTTTAAATATGAAAAACATTCAGAAGGAACTGTGAGATTTCTAATTTTTTCCAAAAACAAAAGCACATCAACATAATTATGATTAATATTCATCATAAGTTTTGCAGGAAGATTATGCTGAGTCGAGTTGTTTCTTATTATTAATGAGGGATCATGATGCTTAATTAGTAGTGCACACTAAAGATGTATTTACATATTAACAGGTGTTACTTTCACACCAGTTTGACCCCTCCTGGGCTGTAAGCTGGAGAGGTGAATATGGAGGAATGCGTAACACAGGAAGAAGCAGCAGCAAAGCCACCAAGTGCTGAAGAGAGCTAAAAGCTTGTGTTTTCATGACACACAAAAAGTAGAAGGAACACAGTATGTCATAAAGGCAACTTACGAAGGAAAGCAAAGAGTCACGTGGAACATGCGAATAAGATGTCCATAATTTTGAGGTGCAGAGAGACAACAGACAGTGCCTGTCCATAGAAGTGGTTTGGGTTGGAAAGGACCTTTAAAGATCAGCTAGTCCAAATCCCAACCCTGTTCCCTGCAGGATGTGTTTCTGCCAGCGGTGGTTTGGGTGGTGTGGAGAGGGGCTGTGCTACTCTGGAGGATCAGAGATGTAGCTTTTACAAAGGGTAGAAGTGGCAATTTTAAAAGGAAGCTGGAAAATCACCAGGAGAGATGTCTGGCATCACAATGCCAAAAGGGTATCCTGTACTCCATGTGGGTGCTTCTCTTTAGCTGTTTGGACAGAAAGCTCTTTGGAGGAGATGTAATAGGTGTAATTCTCAGGTGTGCACGTAAGATGGTTGTGTGAAAAGGCAGCTAAGGATGACTTCTGCACTTATCAAATGAATTCCTCCTTCATCTCCATTGACCTGTCAGCCCACCCTGCAAAGCCAATCTTTTTATCTTCCCATGGACATAAGTGGTCCTTTATTCCTCACAAACACACAAATTGATGCACTACCAGCTGGCATCCAAAAACAGCCAAAACAAAATAAATTTATTCTAAGGTGAACTATTTTCTAACAGAACAACATAGTTAGAAACCCACACAATTCAGATCCAAACCAAAGCCAGTGCATCTTTTCATCTTCTATTTATAGCACTTAGAAAGCAGCATGTGCAGCTGGATTACATTTCCTTCCTTTTGCCATCTGGTGCAATTTAGCCTTTCAGCCGCCTGAACGACCTGCGTGGTCTGAAGCGGCCTGCTGGAAGGATTTACTGGAATGGGCTGTGTTTACACAGGCAAGGAGGTACTAACAGTCGACTTATCAACAGGCACAGTAATTTCTGTGGTCACCGTTTGCACAGCTGTAACAACACAGAAGATACTATCATCTGATTGGTAATATTTATTACTCAAACACCAAAGCACAGGTTATGAATCCTGTCCCTTAAATAAAGGGCATATGAATGGCATTAGGGAAACAGGCGATCTAACAATGACACTGATGGCTATACACCAAGAAACTCTAATTCAACTACTAAAAAATAATCTCACAAGTGTATTTTGAGGTGATAACAGGAAAAATAGAAAGCTTTCAATTGTTAGTATTTAACTTGCTTCTGGGCTTCAAAGTATGTCTTGACAAGCTGTAAGGTTTAGATTTTACGTGCTTGAGAGTCGGCCATTTGAAACGTGCAGCCACGCAGCCAAGTCGCTGTTGCTTAAACAATGTGGTGCTGTGAGATCTCTAGACAGGCTCTGCTTCAGTGAACATTTATGAGAGCTTGCTTCAGACCCCAGGTTTACCAGCACTGCTCTGGAAACAAACCGCCCTTGCCACTGAATTGCAGGCCATGAGTCAAGTTTCCAGGCTGCAATACAGCACACACAAGCTCCTTCCCAAAGAAATGTACAGGAATAATGAATGAATCTGCTAATAAAATACAGTTCAGAAAAGTTAGGAATAATTTATCCCATAAATATTCGCATTTTGCTAATCAAACATGCTGTGTCACAAACCTTTTTCCACATAATAAATTTTAATTCACAAGGCCATGACAGCAATCCTAATGAAGATTAATTACTGCAGTCCCTTCCATAAAGCCCAGTGCAGCTTCTTTCTTACTTGCTGTCAGAATGCTACAGCACATAGAAATGGTAATGAAAATATATCGTGTCATGTTATTTTCTGGATATGGACAGGCTGGATCCACGGGCTGAGGCCAATTGTATGAGTCTCAACAAGGCTCAGTGCCAGGTCCCGCACTCGGGTCACAACCACCCCATGCAATGCTACAGACTTGGGGAAGAGTGGCTGGAAAGCTGCCCGGTGGAAAAGGACCTGGGGGTGTTGGTCTACAGCCAGCGGAATATGAGCCAGCAGTGTGCCCAGGTAGCCAAGAGGGCCAGTAGCATCCTGGCTTGTATCAGAAATAGCGTGGCCAGCAGGACTAGGGAAGGGATTGTCCCTCTGTACTTGGCCCTGGTTTGGCTGCACCTCAAATCCTGTGTTCAGTTTTGGGCCCCTCATCACAAGAAAGACATTGAGGTGCTGGAGCGTGTCCAGAGAAGGGCAACAAAGCTGGTGAAGAGTCCTGAGAGCAAGTCTTATGAGGAGCAGCTGAGGGAACTGGGGATGTTTAGCCTGGAGAAAAGGAAGCTGAGGGGAGACCTTATTGTTCTCAACAACTACCTGAAAGGAGGCTGTAGTGAGGTGGGGGTCAGTCTCTTCTCCCAAGTAACAAGTGATTGGACAAGAGGAAATGGCCTCAAGTTTCATCAAGGGGAGGTTTAGATTGGATATTAGGAAAAATTTCTTCACCAAAAGGGTGGTCAAGCATTGGAACAGGCTGCCCAGGGAAGTGGTCGAGTCACCATCCGTGGAGTTATTTAAAAGATGTGTAGATGTGGTGCTTGGGGACATGGTTTAGTGCTGGACTTGGCTGTACTAGGTTAATGGATGGACTCAATGATCCCAAAGGTCTTTTCAAACCTAAATGATTCTATGATTCCCTTACTGGCCATTCCACTGATGTAAATCAAAACAGCTCTAAAACTAGATTTATAAAAAACAATTGCAGGAAAAGGGATGAATTATCTACTTGTAATAAAATACCAGTGCAATGGTACTAAAAGCAAAAGACAAGTCTGCCTTGGAGATAAAGTACCATAATATGGAAGTAAAAAAAAAAAAAAAAGTAAACGGAAACCAGACTAGCAAGACAGTATACTTAATATTTCTTACTATTGCATGGGAAGTATACAGAAGATTTGACAGGAAAAAGCACTCAAACCAACCATCAACATCTCACTTCTGCTCTGAGGTCACCTTTACTTTCTAAGGTCTCTTGTGGACAAGCGGCAGTGGACTCGAATCAGATGTCTGAAGCTGTAACAGCACTTTTCTTCCCCGTTGTCATTGCAGACACTGCTCACCATAAAGCAGCAGTACCTGACCCAGCCCTGGACCACTGGAATTTCCCTGCAGTGTATTTGGGCTAAGCAATTTTAGCTTATCTTTATACACTAGTCTTAAAACTGAAATATTTCAGGGGTTGATGCTCATATGGATCGAGTATCACTGCTCTGGGTTGAAACTGCTCCAGCTGGAGGTGACCATGGCTTCAATTAAGCCATTTTGATTTGCTGTATGTCCCTCTGTCAGAGGCTTAATCTCCGCTGAAATGTGCCGCTGCCTTTGGAGATGCTGCTAACCACCTACCTAACCTTTGCATCCATTCACACCTCCTCAATTTCATCTATCTGATACTGACATTCTTCAAATCTGTTCCTCTCCTCTTTTGTGTGACCACTATCATCCTCCAATTGTTGATAGTTAATATTTGAACTGCAGAGTTTCAGCAAATACTCATCCCATTTCTCCTTCACTCATGCAAACACTTACTGATGACACAGTACATTTTGTCCTTTTTTTTTTTTTTTTAAAAAGGTAATTTCTGTAGCTGACAAGTTTACAGGAACCACAGGAAGGATCTAGTCTGACCTGCAGAGCAAAGGTTACCAAATGTCACTAGGAAATTCTACCATCAGGTCCATTTCATACAGTGAGCCAGAGTATAACTGTCATAAAGACTCTCATGGCATAAGAATATTGAATCTTTATCAACAGCACTCCAATGTCTCAATGTCTAATTTTGCAGCTAAACAGCATGATCAAGCCCTTGAACAGAGACCTTTTTCAATGCCTGTCTTACGGTGCTTTTTTGGCCATCACAACATTAAGTTTTGGCTTTCACAAAGTCACTGATATGACCTCAATAATGTACATTAGAGGGAGCACCATGATTTGCAGATGAATCACTTCAAAAGACAATGTAATGTCAACCACATCAAGAATCACATAAAACTTAGCAGGTCAACATCAGCATCCTGGATAAAAAGAAGGTATAAGAAACTGAAATTTGCCCATGATTGTCATAAATAAAGGAAGGTGCACAACCAAGGAGCACTGATTGCTGACTTGCACACCTGTCAGCTGGCAACCAGCTATAAAACCACAAACAAAACAGTACCAGAACTAAGACATTTCTCCTTTTCTCTCTGGCCCAAGATCTTTTACATGCTGATCTAAGAGTTAATGCAATCAGTTGCACTTATTAAAGATTTAAAGAAGGTAACTATGAGGTCAATCGTAACTTTGTTCTTCCTCAACATTTTTATTTAAAGAGGTTGAGGGATTAGAAATATCAAAAACTCAATTTGACTGCAAAATTAATATTTAAGAAATCCATCTGCTTTCCTTCCACCCTATTCGATACACTTAAATTTTTCACCTCATTAACAATTTACATTGATAGCCTTAAACCAAACATGATGAATGTTGCTAGATATACAAAAATTAATCTCGTATTACATGCTTGGAGTCATTAATTACTCTGCTTGTAGAGGTATGGCTGGAAGGGAATTTTATTCAAAGGCAAATTTAAGTCATGATTTGTATAGATCCCCCAATTTAAAAAAAAATGCTAGGGTGGAGGGAGAAAAGATTAACAGTGGTTTTGACTTCTTAAAGCATGGACAGATGGTCTATTTTTAAAGACTGCTGAAAGAAGATACTCTAGGTCTCACATAATTGCTTTGAATTATCCCTTTTAGAAGCATTTTTTTTTCACCCTTAAAGCAAGTAGCAGCTAGTATAGACCAACATATTTCTATTTTAATCCAACATTTTGAGCAAAACCTCTGAATTTTGGAAATATAGAACAGAACAGTTGTATTTTCTAATCGCAAAGCCTAATTTCACTGTGTGCTACTTTCAGCTGATTTGTTAAAATCATTAGGTCAATATTTCCCAGCCCCAAAAGCAACTCATCATACAATTCTGTGACAGTTCTAAGGGAGGTACATGAGGCAACAGTGTTGATTTAACAGAAACCCCTCCTTCCCATCGACAGCAAGATTTCTTCTTGATTCACTTGATCCCCATCATCCTCCCTCCTACTTTCATGAATACATTCCCCCTCCACCTCCTTCCTCCCTCATGCAAAATCAATACCACTTCTCCATGGACTTATACTCACCACCAGTCTCTCCAGCTACCACTTTCCTCTACCCATAGGCTTATTGATCATACACATTCTCTTGCTTTTCTTGATTTCCTCTTTTTCCAGCCCTAAATGTCCTTCACTGCATCTTCCTCTTTCAGTTGTGCTTCTGCTTTCACTAGAGCCTTCTAAGAGGTGCTCAGAGCACCTCACAAGACTCCAGACATACCTACACTGAACCTCAAAGCTGACTTCAGAGACAGAACAGACCACTACATTTTTTACCCACACATGTCTAAAACAAATGTGGCTTCATCAACACTGTCTACTGCAAACAGTCCTTGGCCTGTCCTAACACACCAAAATACACTGGGACATTGCCCAGAAGAGCTCTAGTTGGCACCATCCAAAGTCACAGCAGTTGTGGACCGTATGGACAATCGTGTGCCAGTACTTAAACTCTCACCCTGGCCAAATCCATTTAGCCTACAAAGACATGACTGATGTTCCCTAGGCAGGCTCAAGCCAACATGGGATTAACCACCACATGCTGCACTGCACACCGGAGCCATCAATGGCTCTTCATTCTGATACACTCCTTTCAGGCACTCCTAGAAAAGTAGTTTTGTCCAGGACCCTGTCATCTTCCAAATCTATCTACTGGTACATTGTTGCCCACTGCTCTTGCACTCATGAGCACCCCAGTTTTCCACTCTCCTAGTTCCTTTTGCATACATGCTCTGGCTGTTCTCACCACTCACTTCAATTTAATTACTATCCTTAGTAATGACTGACAAATCCACTCCCAGCCTGTCTCCAGATATAATATAATACAATACCAGTGTCTCTGCTATCTACTTCTGGAAATCGCTGCTGATAATAAACTCAAAATTGTGGTCTCTGATGTTGCAGGTTTATCTGTAGTACTTTTCCCTTTGGAGCAGCGCCTAAACTGATGTGGCCTCTTCTAGTAAGCTGTGAAGGTCAGGTCTAGGTAAGCTGTTTGAAACTGCTCTTTGGGTCCTGGTTAACTCCCGTCCAGTTTAAATGCTGGAGAACTTGAAGCAATTTGACTCATTTTCCAAATTTCAGTCCTCTTGCCTTTTTAACAAAGGCTGAAAACATCTACTACCCGTTGTCGTAGTCCTCCAGCAAACATAGAAAAGAGTGGAAAGCAGGGAAGTATTCATTGTGTAAAGATGGAAAAATGAACAAAAACATTTTAAAATCCCCTTGGAGGAAGTGAAGAACCTTTCCTATTATGAAAGAATCAACCAAAAGTTAGGACAAACAACTGAGACCAGTACTGTGTCTTGAAGTTGACAGTGGCTGGTTATGAAGCCTCAAGTGATAGCAATTCTTGAGACTTGTTTGTTAACCTGAGAAAGTCTTGCACCTAGACATTATGGTTTAAATGCCCAAAAAAATTATACCAAAAGAGTGACCCAGCCAGATTATAACCCCTAGAGCACTAAATGAACATGACAGATTTACACAACCATTTTACTTAAGGAAGCAAAACTAAATTGCAACTTTGTAGTCATAAAATGAATGCCAAAAAAAATGTGTAAGTCAGAAGGGTTTGCATGGCAAGAATGTGCCATTATTGCATGTGAAAACTGTAAGAAAATTTATGTTTTAACAGCGTGTTTGCAAGACCACCTTTTAAAGCACTGAATAATGTTGAGATTTTAAATGGCTATCAGCTACATTTTCAAACATACAGAAGACCTTAAATCCATATACCATCTTAAAGAAAATATGTGTTTTATTTGATGAGCCTTGGCATCTCCTATTAAAAATCTGAAATATTATTTTTAAACAAATTAGCTTCCACATATGACTAAGTTCCAAAGAGCAAATAAAATCCAGCCTTCCAAATAAATGATTCGTTGACAGGCTCAAGGCAAAATTCATAATCTAAAATAATAAAATTTAATTGGTAAAACCCTCTTAGATTTTAAGTTATATTTCAAATACACAGATACAGTGTAGATAGTATACTATGGAAAATATTCTAACAGTGCACTTTGTTCTAAAGTCACCTCCAAACATAGTCCAAACAGCACATTTAAAGTACACTTAGTAAATTAAAACCTAACAAGTCTTAATATATGGCAGAAAAAATTCCATATCTATATAGTGTATTTTTTGTGCTCAAAGTTACTCCCTGCAACCCAGATTACATTCAAAACTAATCTCATTGGGATAAACTAAATACTGTAGACACCAAAGTTACAAGAAAATATTCCCTGAAAAGGAACTCAAGTAAGGACAAGTCCAATAAAATGGAAAACCAAAAAGGATTAAACTGTGTCTATGTGGTATTAAATTTATATGTGTAAATCTTGCATACTGAAAATAAGAAACGTATTTTTTAAAATCAGTTACCATGTGTGATTATGGGGGATGTATTCCCCCCATCCTTGTCAGTTCTACTGACCAACACACTGCTGAACAGGCTACACGGGACATGGTCACCAGCCTGCTAACTTAGGGTTATCCAGTCCTTAAATCCATGTCCCAACACCCAGTCCTACATGCTGCCCCCACAACACCCAGTGACACAGGGCAAGGGACAATCTAGCCACCAGGATTTAGCCAGTTCAGACATGAAAAGCAAGAGATTTATGAACCTAGGTATCTAGAACAGAGCAAAATAAAAGACCTGTACTCCCGTTTAAGTGTCATGATCATGTTTCTGGATCTGTTACACGGTAGGCTGTTTGTCAGAAACACACAGATGAACTTCTTCCTGTGGTGAAGCCAATGACAAAAAACACACAGGACTTCATGCAGTATCCCTCCATCTTCCTGCAGTATGTGCTGAAAAACTACAGTATGTTGCTATCAACTATGTATCCTCATCCATACCCTGTGCTTCTCTGTTAAACTACAAGAAAAAATATCTTCTGGTTTACATAAGTAAAAACATGGTTTTAGATTACGAAGAAAAGTTTAACCTTGTTAATTTTATTATATATTTACTTCTAACTCAGATTCTGCTGCATATATAGTGTTGAAGAGTCTGAGCAACACTGAATCATAAAACTTACCAAGTTTCACTGTGCACAAATTTATTTAATCTAGCACAGGTACACAGGGCTCATCAAAACCCTCAAATGCCTTAAATGTTTCTCCTTTCAAACAGAAGCTGCAATGTAACAGTAGAGAAACATATTTCTGAAACTGTATTGGGTTTGTGTGGCAAGGTTTTGGTAGAGGGGGGATACAGGGGTGGCTTCTGTGTGAGAAGCTGCCAGAAGCTTCCCCCATGTCCGACAGAGCCAAGGCCAGCCGGCTCCAGGACAGACCCACCGCTGGCCAAGGCCCAGCCCAGCAGTGACTGTGCGAGCGCCTCTGGGATAATGTATTTAAGAAAGGGGAAAAAAAACCCCTGAACAACAGCAGCCAGAGAGAGGAGTGAGAATATGTGAGAGAAACAACTCTGCAGACACCAAGGTCAGTGAAGAAGGAGGGGGAGGAGAGCAGAGATTCCCCTGCAGCCCGTGGTGAAGTCAATGGTGAGGCAGGCTGTGCCCCTGCAGCCCATGGAGGTCCATGGTGGAGCAGATCCCCACTTGCAGCCCATGGAGGACCCCATGCCAGAGCAGGCAGATGCACCTGAAGGAGGCTGTGACCCCATGGGAAGGCTGCACTGGCAGAACGCGTGGACAGAAGATCCCATGCTGGAGCAGGTTTGCTGGCAGGACTTGTGAACCCATGGAGGACCCACGCTGGAGCAGTCTGTGAAGAACTGCAGCCCATGGGAAGGATTCACGCTGGAGAAGTTTGTGGAGGACTGTCTCCCATGGGAGTGACTCCACAGTGGAGCTGGGGGAGAACACAAGGAGTCCTCCCCCTGAGGAGAAGCAGAAGCAGAAACAAGGGGTGATGAACTGGCCACAACCCCCACTCCTCATCCCCCTGCACTGCTGACAGGGAGGAGGTAGAGAAATCAGGAGTAAAGTTGAGCCCAAGAAGATAGGAGTGGTGAGGAAAAGGTGTTTTAAGATTTGTTTTTATTTTGTCATTACCCTACTCTGATTTGACTTGTAACAGATTATTTTTTTTCCAAGTCGAGCCTGTTTTGCCCATGATGGTAACAGGTGAGTGATCTCTCCCTGTACATTTTTTCATCCCTGTCCAGCTGAGGAGGGGAGTGATAGAGCAGCTTTGGTGGGCACCCGGCATCCAGCCAGGGTCAAGCCATCATAGAAACACATGAAACCTCCAGGGAATTAGTCAAGATTTTTGCAGGTGGAACAGTCTCACCGAGATCCCTTCAACACTGACTCAAAAATCTTTCTCATACAGCTTCACAAAAGAAAGTAATAGCCTTTAGCGCAGATTTATTTTCAGTACCTACTTCACAAGCAAACTTAAATACTAAGTCCTGGGAGCAAGAGGATGCCTGTAAAATGACTTCCTAACACCTAAAGAAAATAGTTTCTAAAAACCACGAGTATTTCAAAATGAACATGGAAGATGTGTACATACCTAAAGCTGTCTTCACTTTCTGAATCCTGCTCTTCATCAGAATCTTTGTATTTATCAGGATCTGGAAGAGTACTTGGATCAAACTCTTCTTCACTTCCACTGTGAGCAAGAAAGGCCACTGTTTCCTCTTCAACCTGCCAGGTGACAAATGGAGAGTTACAAGACATGCAAACAAGTCCATGTTACTTGCCACAACCCCATTAATAGGGATGCCATAACAAAAACTATTGCCCCCAGCCACAGTCAAATACCACTGCTATTACAGTCAGGAAAACAGAGTAATTTTCTGTCATCATCAGTGCTCTCCTCCAAGGCTGTTTGTTAAAGGTTGAAGAAATATTATTTAAAAAGGAAGCACAAGGATTTACATTCAAATTCTACCTTCCCAATATTGTCATCTTAAATTTACAAAATCGGAAGATTTGGGCAGCAAATAATCAAGTCATCAAAGGGCAAGTGTTTAAGTAATATGAAGCTTTACTGTGTCTCAGAAACACACTGGCAAAGAGATACGAGCTTGTGGACACATTAATCACTGCTGTAAGGTGTATATCATGAAACACACTGATTTAAAACTCATCTGGGAATCCCTGCACTTAAAATCCGAAATGCTGCTTAACCTGAATTAACTGCTAAGGGAGTTTCTGTCATCCACCACAAGTGATGCATGATCTTCATGCTTCCTCCCAGACCCCCTCATCCCTCCTCTCCGGGCCTCAGCCTCCCTCTGTCCCCAGAGCACATCTTGAGACAGACTGCTGGTATCTGCACGTTTCCTCAGGGTGCAGGAATGCATCACTAATTCCTTAACGAAGAGGGCACAGAAGATGCTGCTCCATAAAAGTCGTGGATAATACAATAAAGCTGACTGCTTTTGCAGATACAGGTTTTGCTCCACGCAGTCCTGAACTGATAGCACCACTTCTGTAAATTTTTGGTAACACACACGAAGAAAGCAGATGGACTGGAGGGCATATGCAATTGTGTATGAACCGAAGAATGCAAACAAAAAGCTTACAGGCATTTCTAAGCAATGTGAACCCTAGAACCATGATATTTATGCTGAAAAGCAAAACACAAATGCAAAGAAACTATAATTAAAGACATCACTATCTTTTGTTTATGTATCTAATCAACACACACACAGCTGAGTTTCCAAAACAGTACCCATTTAAATGATCCTTCATTCTATGAATAACTTCACATCATTAAATATTTAAAGTTAATTTTTGTTGTAACTTTTCACCATTTCCATCTATCACCAGGTTTTAAAAGAACACTGTCCTTATGTGCACACACCTCACCACAATAAAAATAAATTTAAAAAAAGCCCAAACAAACAAACAGAAAGCATACCAAAGGTCCCTTCTATATCTGCATATAGAGTGAGTGAAAGGAAATGAGCTGGTGAGCAGTGCACTGAAAGCAAGCAGAAGAAAGGGATAAAAGCCAGATTTTCAATCAGAAGGCAGAAGAAAAACATACTAAACACACATTATGTTCTTGACTGCTTTGAAATACTAATAAAGGTAATTGTATAGCTGGGCATATAAAAATTACTAAAAGCATTGTCAGAGCAGCATTGTAAACTGCCTAAAGGTGACACAACTATCGACTGAAAAGCATGTTAGTTACGGGGAACTTCAGGTGCTATTTCACAACAAAGCTGATTTTGGTTTTGTGGGGTTTTTTAAAGTATTTTTGTTTTTTGCGTACAAAAGTATCTTCTAGCTCATCTTTTAGTACAATATTACAGATCACTAGCAACTCAAAAGAAAACTGTTTTGAAGGTCACCTTTTTGTTAATGAATTTCCAAATTTGAAAAGCATTCTGCATTAAATTACAGTTTATTTCAATTTCTTCAAACATTAAATATTTGCTCTTTACTTCTTCCTCCTGCTGCATCTATTCTTTCAATATAACTAGTACATACCAATTATATATTTTTAAAAAAAAAGAAAAAAGAAAAAAGTAGTAGTATACAAAGCTGCTGTATGCAACAATTTTTTTTTTTTATATGTATGTGTGACTATGCAACAGAGTTCTGCAATACTAACATTTACTGGCAGTCATCTTTTAAGTCTTGGACTGTTCATTCACATTCTCAGTTATGTTGGTAAAATGTTGAGGCTGCACTGTTTCCTAAGTTTTGTCATTTATATATGCACACATAAGACAATTGCACATACACAGATCAACCCTTGGTTTCATTACACATTCATATTCATTGTTTTCCAGCAGAAAATTTGCAGAGATGTTTTCAAGGTAACGCTTACTATAACAAAATAAATAATTGGCAAAGATGCCTCTTTAATTCATCAGGAATCATGAGGTCATATTTCTTATACATATCACCAGTTACATATTCATTAAAATATTCGTAAGACCCTGAAATTGTTAAGAACATGAACATGAACATTTATCATCCACAGCTGAACAATAGAAACTCATTATTTTTCTCCTCTTGCTTCAAATTTATATCAGCCAGTCAGAAAGAAGAAATATTGTGACTTAACTTCACATTACTCACCACATGAGATGGAGAAAAAAAAGTAAAAACAGTTCAAGACACTTGTAAAAGTTCTTCAGATACAAAGAAGAACAATTGTAGAAGTTCTTTACATACAAATAGGATGTAATTTACAGATTCAGGATTAGATCCTTCCTATGTCAATTGCTATCAAAGAAGAGATTAACTGAAGAACAGATTTTTGACCACCGGTACTTTACGTCCAAGGTTAGCAACAATGTACTTTGGAGTATGTATTTATTATAAAGTTCAGTTGTGGAAGGAAACCCATTCAGATATCACATCAGGCTGGTCAGGGGAACAGGATTCAGGAGCAATCACTCTGTTATTTCCATTCTGCTCAGGGGTGCAAGCTCTCCTTTTTTTACCTGATTGGCCCATGTATTTTGCAATCTAGTTTCATAGAAACTTTGCACAAAGACTTTCAGATTGAACACGGAATCAAGATGAAAACATTTCTGTGTTCCCATAGTCTCCCTCTAAGACATAAAGAGAGTCATCTTATGCAAACTCAACATTTTAGAAAAAGATCAGTAAAATTTCTGTGCCAAAGATTTTGGAAACCTTGTTGCCTTCAACTTTCCACACTGTACCAGGTCAACCATGGTCACACTCTACTTTACTACAGTCATTTTAGAAACACACATCAGATGAGGCAAACTGGGCAAGTTCCTCTAGAGCTTGTGCCCTGATTCTCAACAGTATACCTCCAATTCAACTTCCAGCTGTCTTTGTTACAAGACGTAAAAGCTTCCTCTCTTCGTAAAGAAGGCTGAATGGCTGGTGTAGCTCAGGTAAACATGTTAGGCAGGCTAAGAGAAGCTTAAAATGAGGAAACTGATGTACCTTTTTAAGAAAACAGGCACTCAAGAGACTCAGATGTTCAAAGCAGCAGAAAAATGTCTCATTTCTACCAGGCGTTAGGCACTCAGGGGAGTATCATCTACTATCATCAGATAAAAACGGAGAACTGAAAAAACATATAATGAAAACCTGCACATAGATAAAAAACATTGTATTTTCCAAGATTTAATTTATAGAATACATATTTATTATGGTATTTAATTTGCAACTGATTTAATAGGTACTTTTAAATTTTTTTTTTATCCAATTAAATTATCTGGAGTTGCAATTTTTATGTTCAACTCTTTAAGCAATTTATTAGTTCCTAGAAACCAGGCTGAGGGGGAAGAAATAGTTGTTTTGACACTATCAGTTCTGTCCATAGTACTTTGTAAAGCCCAGTGGGGGGATGTTTCTGATCAGCTAAAACAAAAACCTTTAAGTTTTGTTTAAAAGTTGATCAAACTTGATTTGAGTCCATCAACAGTCACACAATATTCAGATCCTTTTGAGTTATGCCACCATTCAGCTTTTGCGAATAATATGGCCTTTCAGTAAGTGGCGTTCATGATTTTAATGCTAAGAAAAGGTAAGCTTTAAATACTCTAGGAGGTTACCCTACACAAGTACACAACTTTTAAACATTTAGCATTTTACAGCAAATATAAAAGGATATTTAAAAATATAATCCTTTTCATGATCAGACGGCATTCCAAACCTTATTAATTTTCTTCTTTTTGACAATTATTTTTCCAATAAGTATGTGAGTTGTTTCTGCATCATATTTATGACAAAACACATTCACAAACAGGTTTTGTAGCATCTCCTTTAAAACATCTTACTCTGGATTCACCTGATCAGCTCACAGAGTGTTTTTTCTTCATAGCCTGTACCCCCAGCCCACAAAACTATGTCCCCAGCTGATGCATGGTTGCTCGGATATTTCGTCATCTACATTGCCCCAGAGGAATACAGCTATTCTGGCAGTTCACAAATAGAAATACAGCCTTTGATGTAGCTGGGGCGTTTGATCCAACAGTTGCTTTGAAGATCAAGACCAAAGCCTTAGATGATACTGAAAACTGACTGGGAGCCAGCGAGGCAAACCAAGCACTGATCTGACATACAATGAGCTGCCTAAACCACGCCAAAACTGGACAGCTGCACTCCATGCCATCTAACTCTCATCAATAGCCTTCAAATCCAAACACTGGAAGTATCATTTCCATTGAGGGAAGGATCTTGCAAGCAAAGAGGGGAAAGGCCACCTTTCAAACACTTTTCTAAGTTGTGTGCAGTGGCATTTAAGGTTAACCTTCATGAACTGTGACCAAGTCATGTGAGCTTTCTTCCTGTTGTCATCTACCCTTTGACATCTCCATCAACATCGAACATTAATTCTAATAGGTGACTGTCCTGGTTTCAGCGGGGATAGAGTTAATTTTCTTCCTAGTAGCTGGTACAGAAACTGGGAGGGAGCATAGCCAGGACAGCTGACCTGAACTAGCCCAAGGAATGTTCTATACCATAGAATGTAATGCTCAGTATATAAACTCGGGGGAGGTTGGCTGGGAGGGGCACATCGCTGCTCAGGCATCAGTCAACGTGTGGTGAGCTATTGCATTGTGTATCACTTGTCTGTTCTTGGGGTTTATTTCTCTCTCTTTGTTATATTAATTTTGATAATAATTGTAATTATTACAACATTTTATTATTGTTATTATACTATTGTATTTCAGTTATTAAACGGTTCTAATTTCAACCCACAAGTTTTACTTTTTTTTCCAATTCTCCTTGCTGTCCCACTGGGAAGGAGGAGTGAGCGAGTGGCTGCATGGTGCTGAGTTGCTGGCTGGGTTAAACCAGGACAGCGACATACATGTCTATTACACAACTGGTTTTGTCACTCCTCCTAGGTATGTTTCTTCTTATGGATAAGGAGGAAGTGATATACAAAAAGGGTGGGAAGAGCAGAGAACAGGCTGTTGTTGCAGGACTTTTTTATCTCTTGGTCTGAAGCACACAGATGTATTCAAGGCACACCACAGAAAGAAGATGATGTGGACAAGAACAAGGTCAGCTGTTTCAGAAGGATTGGCCAAATTCCATGGGTCTGGCCAGAAAGGCTGGTAACCAAAAATTGGAGAAACCCAAGTTACAGGTTAGTCAGAAAGACACAGTCTTTGCACTAAGATGATCTAAGTGATCTTCAGGATCTGGGAGGAGTTAGCCATAGCTCCTGGTTTTCATACCACTTTACAGAAGATCACTCTTGGTTTTCAGTAGAAGGGACAGATAACTCCTGTTTATCTTCAAATCGTTCACCCTTCCCAATCACTAGCAGTCACACCAAGGTTCAATTTCATCCAGTCATGCTTCATTTCTTTTTAAGCAACCTGACATCTTAAGTAATATAATTAGCCTAATTTAGCCATCAGAATCTTGCTTTTACCAGTGGTCTCAAATAATGTATATGAAAATACTTATTTGCTTTCTTGGCATTCCTAAATGCCCCATATTTTATAGTCAGTGAATGGGTAAGCCTGTGTTCCAAACTAGCACACACTGATGCATATATACTGACATTCAAATCCTTGCTATTAAATTAGATATCAATTAAAAGCCATTCATGCTGGAAATGGCTCCTGCCACAAGCGCAGTTCATAACCACTGAAAACACAAAAATTATATAGATTTCCACACATTCATTTCTGGCTTTTTTATACTGGCAAAGCCACTGTTGTTTTCATAGTAGTAAGTATATGCTTTACCTGTAGACTTGACCTCTACAAAGTCAGCAATGTAATGAATGTATATAAAGAAAGATAATATAATTTGGTAAATTTACAATTAAAAACCCATCTACCTCAAAATGAAATGCTGAGAACTTCTAAATCTACTCAAGTCTTTTATTTTTATGTATTTGCTTTTATCTGCATTTGAATTATAACAGGTACATCTCAACTAGACCGTATGGTTTTCATTCTTTTATTTGCTCTTATAAGGCCCATGTGGAATACTTATTGTAAACACAAGATTCTTCAAGTTGTTACTAGCCACCATTATCAATGTGATTTTAACAGAAGGGCAGACTAATATAATTCTGCTGGGAAAGGTCAAGATAAAATAACTACACTGTTAACTTAAATATAATTCATATTATAGACATGAAAACACAACATAAAAGAAACTGGGTACCCACTGGAATACATGAAATTTTGACCAGCAGAAGGGTTTAACCTACTGCATATACTCTTAATTTCAGAGATTGCTTGTACGCAGATTTCACAGGAATGCATGCTAATAGTTATGGTGCAATGAAATATGGGCACGAGCTCACAGTTGCTTTATTTGCCATAACAGATCAAACCTAGGATCTTTAGTATCATAAACAAAATCTCTGCCATTTGAGTTAACAGAGTAGTAGCTTCATCTCAGGCAAAGGATAAAGGTTCCCACATCTATCATGCCAGCAGCTGGACAGAGATGCTACCCATGCTCACTGAACACCTGTCTCAAACAAAACTGATTTAAAGCATTTAATAATGCAAAGGCTTCAAACCAGAAAAGTATAAACAATTTCTATTTTGAAATCTTTCTAATGCTAGGTTGTCAGGTATCATTTTGCTTGCAAGTGAGCAAGTAGTACAGGAAAAAAAACCCTGGGTTTTATTCACTGTGCCTTATAAAAAGAAACTAGTAGAAAAGTCTGGCAGAATTAAACATACCAACAGATGCATCCAAAAGTCTACGGCCTTCAAAAAAACCCCAGAAAACCACAATGCAGAAAACTGTTTTTAAACTTATATCCTCCAAAATCCTTGGACTATCTCTACACTCCCTCTTTCTCTCTACTTTTCGGTTCACAGCAATCATGGCTGTCGGCTCAAATACAGAAAGTAATTCTCCAAAGTAGTCTCTGTGTTCAAACATTTCAACACATCGGTCTTCTCCAGGGATCCTCAGCATATGTCCACAGAGACAGTGCCTACACAAGAGAATTTTCTCTGCATTGCTTTCTGGCACTTTTGAACAAGCCTGAAGGAACTGGATCCTCTGCCATCGTGATGCAGCAGAGGTGTCCTACCACCACCATTACTCACAGCAGAAACTGGGAGCAGAGGCCACTCTTTCCTCAGTGACATTTATTGTTCAAGAATCAACAGATCAACAGCACCACTGACATGAAACAATCTGAAGGGAAACCTGGTACGTCACATAATTCTGTAAACTGATTAGTTCTGCTCTTTTCTTCAAAAAAAAAAAAATGATTTGTATTCAGTACACAAGAAACAGCAAGACTGGCATTAAGTGCTTGTCCTACAACAAGACTTTCACATTTTCACTGTACTGATTAAGTCACGTACTCTAAATGCTAGTACAAAATATGTATATAAAATGGCACGTTTACAGTGGGAAAAGTATGAATCAAATTAATTCCTCACTGCTGGTGCTTCTACATACAGAACTAAGGAAAAGAAACCCAGAAGTAGCATTGCTGCTCCCAGCATTGACTCAATTACTTGATGTGAGAACAAGCCCTTGTCTGCCTTTGTTCAGTATCCATTGTGCAGCAGCAATAGATTCACATTTGTTCAAATATGCAAACAAGTAAATCAGAAAGCACCTGACTGATGCTGCATGCTTGCAAAGTCATTTATTATCATTTTTTTTGTTGTCAAATCCACCTTTGCATGCCATGAATTCCTTACTACAAAATTTTGCAAAAGACAACTCCTGGCCCAAAGAGCATAAGGGTTAAGTAGAAGACACATGAGAACAGATGAGTACAACCTGATGAAGCACAAGGAAGCAAGCTGCCTGAGGAAGATTATGAGCAATGGGCATGACACAGCAGGAGACCTGCCTTCTCGTATTTTCAGAGGCATTCCTGCAAAGAGGATCCTGGATGAAGAAATTGAGAAAGCTTCCGAGGAAGACTGGCAGCCATCCACCAGAAGATTTAGTTAAGCATGAGGAAAAGCTGAGGCCAAAAAAAATATCAAGGATGGTGCTTGAAAAATAAGCAAGCAGGCAATAACTGTTGAGAACTAAGCACTTAACAGCAATTCACAGAAGAGAGGCCATGAAGAGTGCTGAAAGTTAAGGGTCTGTGGAGACACAAAAAGAGAGGTAACTTTGCAGCAGCATTTTGAATAGATACTAATGGAGCAAAATGGCATTCATAAAGGCAGGCAGAGAACACACTGCAGAAGTCAAGACAGAAAATCTTAATATCCCGTGGTAACAATTTTATCTACATGAATGAATATGAAAGGCATGTCTTAGAAATGCCAAGTAAGAAGAAAGAGAAAAATTTCTATAAGGCAAGATCTTTTAGACCAAGTAACTGAAAGAAACACAATTTTTCAGGTCTAAAATAACATAAAGCAACTTCAAATAAAAGAAAAGAAAAAACCCAAGCCAAAACAAACCGAACCAAATTAAGAATAATTGCTGAGAGTTAGTATTACTCAGGGAATTAAGATAAAATGTACTATCATATGTGCAATAGGGTTGGGGAGTGCTAGTACAGGGAGAAGCTACAGAAGGGTTTTCTTCAGGAAAGAGAGAGCATGTAATTTGTCATCTGTGGGAAATGAAGGGGCATAATCATAGAATCACAGAATGGTTTGGGTTGGAGGGGACCTTAAAGATCATTTAGTTCCAAGCCCCCTGCCGTGGGCAGGGACACCTTCCACTAGATCAGGTTGCTCAAAGCCCCGTCCAACCTGGATGAACCCTTCCAGGGAGGGGGCACCCACAGCTTCTCTGGGCAACCTGTGCCAGTGTCTCACCACCCTCACAGTGAATAATTTCCTTTTATCTAATTTAAATCTACCCTCTTTTAGCTTAAAGCCATTACCCCTTGTCTTATCACTACACGCCCTTGTAAAAAGTCCCTCTCCAGTTTTCTTGTAGGCCCCCTTTAAGTCCTGGAAGGCTGCTATAAGGTCTCCCTGGAGCCTTCTCTTCTCCAGGCTGAACATCCCCAACTCTCTCAGCCTGCCTTCAGATGAGAGGTGCTCCAGCCCCCTGGCCATATTTGTGGCCCTCCTTTGGACTCATTCCAACAGGTCCGTGTCTTTCTTGTGCTGAGGACTCCAGAGTTGAACTCAGGACTCCACATGGAGTCTCATGAGAGCACAGTAGAGGGAGAGAATCACCTCCCTCAACCTGCTGGCCACAGTTCTCTTGATGTGGCCCAGGACATGGTTGGCTTTCTGGGCTGTGAGAGCACATTGCTGGTCACGTTGACTTTCTCATCCACCAACACCCCCAAGTTCTTCTCAGGGCTGCTCTCAATCCATTTTCCGCCCAGCCTGTATTTGTGCTTGGGACTGCCCCAATCCTGGTGCAGGACCTTGCACCTGGGCCTTGTTGAATTTCATGAGGTTCAAACAGGCCCATCTCTGAAGCCTGTCCAGGTCCCTCTGGAAGGCAGCCCTTCCCTCCAGCATGTCAAATGCATCACGCAACTTGGCGTTGTCGGCAAATTTGCCAAGGGTGCACTCAATCCCACTGTCCATGTTGCCAAATCCCTGAAACGTCAGCTAAGATTTTAATTTAGACAGAAAGGTACAGCTGGAGTAGAGAGACTGAGATAAGTCTCATTAGTACAGACATGAATTTGTATTCATGGACAGGATTTCTCCACAGATAAGAGGAGGAAAAAAGCAAAAGGCAGAGCTGTGCAAAATGTTGTCATTCCTGAAATGATGAAGGAGGAACTACTAGAGAAGATAAGACACTAGAATAGAGGGTGGTCATGTCTGCAAACCTCCTAAAAATTGGAACAGATATGGAAAATCCAAGTAAACAACCAACAAGTGAGAAGAAGGCTGATTAATGTCAGGGATCTCAGAGAAGAAGAACTGTGTAAGAGGGAAATCAGAGAGCAGTTCCTAAAGAACAGAATGGATGATGTCTGTTGAGTAGAATTGAAACATGTCTACATTGCAAATGATTAGGACATGAAGAAATGTGACAGTTTGAAAAGCACGAAAGGCCAGTGTGGAAGAGGGAATCAAAGATGAACAGGGAAGAACCATAAGGGAAAGGTGGGAGGGCCAAAGAGAGGAAGACTATCAAGAGAAGATCTGATGGATATGACAGAGTGATGACAAAGGGAACCATGGTGGAGAGAAGAGCTGACTGAAGCTATTTAAAAAATGGGAAAGAGTAGGAAGAGGCAAAGCCATTAAAGTTTTGCCAAAGAATGCAGGTGTTAAAGAGCTTCCATGGGCTCAAAAATAGTCAAGCAACAGTAAAAAAAAAAAAAAACAAAACAAAACAAAAAACTATCAAGGAATAGTAAGTATAGCAGTGCTGTGCCTTTGCCCCTGAGCTGCAGATCTCTTCAGCCAGGGAGTGTAACAAGATCAGAGTTTGAAAACTACTCCACAGGTACGACTGCAGATTTTCTTGCAAACCAGCTATAAAGAACTGCCAGATTTGTCAGGGAGAAAGGAAGATCACCCTCATTTCAATATGTAGCCATTTAAGGAAGCTTTTTTTTTTCTCCACTGCTATACTGCTTTCTATCAGTC
The DNA here is from genome assembly GCF_018691265.1 of Tyto alba. Lineage (NCBI taxonomy): Eukaryota > Metazoa > Chordata > Aves > Strigiformes > Tytonidae > Tyto > Tyto alba. The sequence goes on along the minus strand of NW_024881282.1, from coordinate 18,145,586 downwards.
TTTTAGAGCTTCTCAAATAAATATTGCAGTTTATTACATGAATCTGGTGAAGACCAACATCTCATTCTCAGCCCAGGAACAAAATGTCTGAAACAATGCAGTGAGGGGAAAATGGAAAGTTGAGACAATTTTCCATCAAAAGCCCAAGCCTGTGTCTTATTATATTCATTAAATATATTAGTGGTGATTATATGCAATGGCTCATTGAGAAACCCACACTATACTACCTCAGTCTTTGGGTTTTGTACTGCTGCCAAAATGTCTTACCCTACTTCCAGTGACTGAGTAACAACTTTTGGTTTTAGTAATTGAAATACAAGTGATATACAAATACTAAGAGTAGATCTGGCACTTATCTGTAGGTGTAATTAGCATATTATAGATTTCTAGCTGACTTCTCGCTACTCCCCCAAAGTCCATACTTGCAGGAAATCAGTCTCAAACATGTTGTAAGCACTGAAGGCATCTTTACAAATTTTAACCTAGGAAATTGCAATTTCAGCTAAGGACATATTATACCTTACAGTTGTTCATTTGCTTGCCCGTTCATTTCAACAACATCTGAAAAATCTTTATACTGTATAAATAATGTATTATATCCATAACAATAGCATCCAGTACACTGTATGATTGATTACCTTGGCATTTAGCTCTTGTGGGAATAGCTTTTGTGAAACATGGCTCTATTGGACTCCCTGAAAATTACATTTTGGTAAAACTGTCTGAACAATCAGACTTATGTATGGCTAGATATAATGTTATTAACATTGCACAGGCAGGTACAAACTTGAACTTTTCATACTGTACCAAAACAATGCTATTTTACATTTGTTTCTCAAAGAATCAGAGATAGAAAAAAGTCAGGATGAGTCAATTTAAATCAGTGATTTGAATCGCTGATTATAATCCTGATTAAACTCAGCAAGCTTTTAATTCACACAGTGGTTTACACAAGTAACCACTGCTACTTTTGTTTTTATTTCGGTACTCTGAGGCACAGCTGTTTTACACTGGACTTTACATAAAATTTGATACTCTTTGATGCTACCTATTTAAAGTCTCAATTTTTCCTTTTCCATTTTTCTTTTCCATAATGACATTAGCAAATGATAGAAGAGACATCACTTATTTGCCAAGTGATAATTATTCATTTTTAAATCATGGTTGGTGTCAAGTTGACTCTTATTCCATCTGAAACTGAAACAGATTTCAACCAGAATTTGAATTATTTTCTAAAATATATCTTACGTATATTATTTGAAAGTTGCTAACTAATAGTTTAAGCAGAACCTTCTTAAATATAGCAGATACATGGAAGAAAAAGTAAGTTCATCCAAGCAGGTGCTGTATTATAAATTTAACATTTATGAAAGAATACACTCTCTGTTGCCAACAAAATTATTAGTTCTGAGCATCCTATCTTATGAGATTTTGGTATAGCTATCAGCCTCAAACCTAATTTATATTCACGGACTGAAAGAATATAGTAAGGATAAACAAAGATAACCAGTTCCTCAAATCCAAATATTATTTCAGAACCAGGAAAGGATACAACTTGTTATGAAAACACAGTTAGCTTTCCCAGTTAATGACTGTTCTTTAAATCACATCACTATATAAAACTTTATCAGCAACTTTATTTCTTGAATTCTTTATTTTTAGATTATTCTAGTACATTTTTTCATGGATCATACCTCAATACCTTCATTTTACGTACCATTTTTAAGTTCTTAAAAATAAAAGAATGTATAACAAAGTAAAATTTGTATTTAAATAACTGGTTTGATCTTTTTAGTGAGTTGTTGATTTTTATCTATCATGTTATTAATAATCATAAAATGGTTTCTTCCCTCCCCCATTCCCTCAAATACTTGCAACATAAATACAAAATGTCAGGGAAAGGGAGAACAAGAAGGATAAATGTTAATCTCATTGATTTAAAAATAAATCATAGTATGCTTAGAAAGTTGTCAGGAAAAGTCATTTTAGTCTAACTTTACTGCTCATTATGAACTCCAGTGCAAACAGCCCATTTGCTCTACTGACTTTTTGGTGTTACACCATCTGCTTGCAATTATGAATTGCCATACATTAGTAAATACTGGAAACAGAAATAGCAAACTGAAAGCAGGGTCTACTGGCTCAAGCGTATAACAGTATACATATTACCAGTTCTCATTAATTCATTGGCCACAACGAACATAAAGGCGTAAGCCTCTATTACCGTAACAGGCCTCCACCAGCAACAGAATTCAGCACAGCTCCATGACTCACTTTCTCTGTAGGTCACACTGATGAAAAGCACTATCTTCACTACAAATAAAAATAAGTGCACTAAATAAAACGTAAACCTGACACTATGCAATATTCATGAGTGATATTCTGTAGAATTTAAGCTCTGACTCTGCATTGTATCATCGTCCTCCAGAAACTTTGCTTGTTTTAAATTAATAAAATTAATTCATTCCAGATTTCAAGTTTGCCATAAGGAGCTCAAATACATGAACTAGGTGAACTGCTGTAACAATAACCTCATGAGACTGACAGGAACTGGATGATTGGTTAATCTCACTAACCTGGTAATTTCAATTCCCACAGACAAGTACTGTTAAGTGCTCTTTGACAGAGGAAAAATCCAGTGAATGGTCATGTTCCAAAAATCCAGAGACTGTCTCTCTTTCGCCTTCCGACCCAGGACATCTTCAATCCTGACAGAAGCCTCTGATACATGCTGCAGGGTAACTGCTTCAACAGAAAGCAAAGACTTCCAGAAAAACAGGGCTGGTGGTCACTGACTCCATCCACCTCCCTGGTGAATAAGGTACAATTCCATCATTCCTACCTTTGGTTCTGATGCCTTCAGTAATGAGGACCCACCAGTCTCCTTACAAACTTATTCCAGTATTTAGATAATCTCACCATTGGAATGTATTTCTAGAGTCTATACTCAATTTTCCTGTCACAAACCTGTTACTCGTTGCACCAGTCTGAGAACAGATTGATCATTTACTTTTTAATTATTTGACCTATTTCCTCAATTTATCTCCTCTTGACAATGCCAACTATTGTACAGCTCACCAGCCTGGACACAGGTTTGAAGAACACTTTTTTGGTCTGCTGAAAAATTAGACGCAGAGATTTGCTTGTCTTGCTCAAGGACTAAGAGACTCTGTAAGCCTACTTTCTACATGGATCACCAGTTAAAAAAAAAAATACAGACATCTGCCAGCTGGTCTGGCACTCAACCAGCAAAGATAAACTGACTGATCAGTCCAACAAGAAATGCTCATGTCCTCATGTATGAGGAGAAACGTAACAACAAGAGAAGGTGAGACAAGCCAAGTGCATGAGCAGAGCATGGGAGAGGAGAACTGCCCCCAAGTGTGACCCCGCTGAGGTCCACGTCAGCCACTCATTTCGGCTGGGCTCCCTTGCTCCAGGCACCACTGTCCATCCCTTCCAGTCTTCGTGGAGCACTGAAAGCCTTCGCACAGCATAAAATACATAAAACTGTATATATAAAACTGTGAGCAGACCTAGGATCCGGGCTGCCATGAGGTTCTGGTGGTCTTGGCTACATCCCACAGCTGGAACACCAAGTTCACAGGCACACGCCTCTGTGTGCTAAGATATGCACCTCTGGCAAGCTACTGAAGCACACGCGCCATTTACTGCAGCTCTGATGTGCCGATGGGATTCCAACAATAACCCACTCGATGCATCAGACTAAGATGACACTTCAACCCATCATTTTTAGTTTTGAGGCAAATCACTACCTCTTAAGACAAAACAAGCCAAACTCAGATTGATAAAAGTGTTTGACCACTGGCAGAAATAAATGTTTAAAATTCTTTCCTAAACTGCTGAAGGGACAGACAGGATTTCCTGTGGCCATATTAGTACTTCCTAGAGACCCATCCTCAAGGTTTATTTGAGTCTGAGAACCTACAAAGCCACGTAAATAATCAATTAGAAGTCACTGTTGTTTACCATTTCAATCTTGACAAAACTCCAAAGGCAGCAACCATAATATACCCATACATAAAAATTATATTCAGTTGCTACTTTCTCTTACTACCTGTCATACAATGATTTAGATTTACATAATTCTTCAATTCTTGACCTGTCTAGTACTCAAAATGATAGATGAAAATCAATTCTTTTTTTTTTTTTTTTTTTTTTTTTTTTGCTTAGAAACCTGTTCTGGTTTAATGCAGCAGGCAGCTAAGCACCACAGAGCCATTCGCTCACTCCCCCGCAGTGGGATGGGGAGAGAATTAGAAAAAAAAGATAAACCTCAGGGGTTGAGATAAAGGCGGTTTAGTAGGACAGAAAAGGAAGGGAAAGTAATAATAATGATAAAAGAATATACAAAACAAGAGAGGCACAGCACAGCTGCTCACCACCAAGCAATCGGTGCTGCCCCAGTCAGTCCCCGAGCAGCCGCTGTCACCCCCAGCCGACTCCCCCCAGTTTTACCGTTCAGCATGACGGCCCATGGGATGGGGCACCCCCCGGCCAGGCTGGGACAGCCGTCCTGGCTGTGTCCCCTCCCAGCTCCCTGTGCACCCCCAGCCTCCTCGCTGGCAGGGCAGCACCAGAGCTGGGAAGTCCCTGACTCAGTGTAAGCACTGCTCAGCAACAACCAGGACACCAGTGCGCCATCAACATTACTCTCATCCTAAATCCCAAAAGACAGCACTGTACCAGCTACAAAGAAGAAAATTAACTCTACCCCAGCTGAAACCAGGACAAAACCTTTTTCATCTGTTATGTTAAACAAAGACAAAAAAATGAAAGAACGGTGACTTTGAAACAATGTTAAACATTATAATAATTTTAGAGACATAGCAGTATTTCTCCATCTGAGAAATGGTGGGCCTTAAGTGCCTGGTCCTCGTTATATAAATCACTTATCTTTGCAAGAGGAACATTTTATCTCGAAAACAGTATTTTCGCTTTCTTCGGGACTACTATTCTTTGCAATTGACAAGTTTAGGATTTCAGCTTTATGGAGTCACGAAAATTATTTCTGCTTCAGTAGAGCCACCAGATTATAAAATCCGGTTGTGATTTCACTGCATCCACAAACCTATCTCCTCACGCATGTAACTTAAACGGGTTGAGCCTCCTTTTTAAGTTCTTGCAGTTTCACAAAATTTTGAGGATAAAATTTAATGACGTATTGAAAATAAATAAATCTTCTGTTATATCACATTCTACTTGGCATACAATATTAGCACAGAGAACATTTGCTGGAGGTACTGTTAAGTGAAAATCCTTGTTACATTATGCATGACTTACCAAAGTACCGAGTACATAATATCCATCATGAAATTCAGAATATATAACTAAATGTAGAAGGAACTACATTCAGACCTGTGATCAGCATTTTGATATCTCCAGTTATGAGTTTTAATTAAACTTGCTTTTTGTATTAAGTCTATTTTTATTAAATACGCACAGAATCATGTTTTATACATTAAGCATAACTACAAAGAAGTAGTTATTTGTAAATGCCTTTTCTTAAAGGGACTTCATAATTCAAGTCAGTGTTCCATAACTTCTCTTCACACTAGTGATGAAGAGGCATCACTGCTGAACATGACCAACCTCTTTATGGGCTTCAGCCACCTCACCGGCAATTCGTTTCAGTACCCCAAATACTACTTCTGCGACAACAGGCTGATAAATGAGATTGTTGGGTGTACAGGGCATGGATTACTTTTTTGTCAGGAGGTAAATTATCAAAAAATAAACTCAAAGAGATTCTTAGGCATCTCTTATGCATCAGACTAACCCTCGGATTCTACAACTCCTGTCCTTTGGTACTGAGTATCTCTCGCCACTAAGCAGACGAGATCTCACTCTATTTTTCCACACGATACACCACATTTAAAGAATCTTTGTAACTCCCTACTATCACAAATAAGAAACACAAAGGTACACCTAGATAAAAGCTCAGAAGTCTTAAGTCCTAACTGCCCTAAGTGTCTCCTTTCTCTCATGTGATAAATAAAAGAAGAATTTTGCTTTCACTAAAAGTAATTAAACAATTACTTTTATTGAGATAGGCTAAAGCTATTATTGGTACAACGATCCAAATTTTAAGAAAAGTAAAATAATTTACTACTGGGAAAAGAAAAGGGGGGAACTGATCTGAGGAGACACTAACCTGACAGCACACACACCCCCCCCCCCTTGGGATGCTCACCAGGTGGTCCATATCAAAGGATGGTAACTCCTTTGCAATGGAATGAGAAAGAATAGGATGGGCCATCTCTGGTATCTCTTGTCCTTGAGATAAGAGAGGAACTGAAATCACTAAGCCATAAAGACAAAGGAGCTGCAAATTAGCCCAGATTTGAAGGACAAGGTGTACCTGACTACAGGACTGAGTCTGTGCAGAAGTAAGGGTCAATGAGCGAACACAGTGAAGAAGACTACGAGCCTTCATCTGCAGACCCCTGCCCACAACCACCAGGGAGCACTGCGCAAGCACGACGAGAGGAATCTGGGGTGGGGGGATATGTTAATGATTTCTTGGAACTAATTGTAATATTCCCTCCCTATCCTTGGAGTAGTGATGCGTGTGTATTAGAGTAGATGAATATGTAACCTTTTATACAATAAAAGGGAGCCCCTTTGGCTCCAGAGCGCGTGCCATTGCACCCAGTGCTGTATTCTTTGCTCCACTGACTTTGTCCCCAATAAAACCTTTTTTTTTTTTTTATATATATATGCAGGCTTGTTTCTCACATCTCAGAAGCTGTGTCTCCCAGAACAGAGACAGCAGAACTGCATGGCAGCGGCCCTGTCAGCTACCAGTTTGCTGCCCTGTGTATGAACACCACACGAACTTGATTCTGGATTGTGCCATGGGTTGTGGTGTAATCCACACCTGGTTCGGGTTCGTCTCGGCCACCTCTACTGTGAAAGCAGAAACAGCCAAGACAAAGGTGGTTCCCCTGCAGTTGCAGGCAGGAGAAACCCTTTCAGCAGGCTAATCCCACTCATGTCCCCAGGTCTCCCCCACTGCATTTTCTCTGACAAGCAATTTACCCTGTAGCTATGGAGTCCTGTCACAAAACCCATGAATACCATATGCACAAACACCATGCAGTTCTGACTGAGCATTACACACCATGTCAGCTGGCAGGCACACAGCCACAGGTCAGCCTTGTGAGCATGAAGGACCACGCACAACAAAAAACAGCAGCCAGTTTATCAAGGATTGTCCCTCTAAATATTCCACACGCAAAACAAACAGTTGCAAATGAGTCTCAAGCAAGAAATGAAACTACACCAAGCAGCACACCATACTACCAAAATCAAATAGTACCTCTCAAACAAGAAGGGGAGACCAGCTAAAAGGGATCAGTATTTTGAGCTTCAGTAAACCTGTGAGAATTAAATACTAACACTGTGACACAAAAGAAAGGTGGTTTTTTGGTTGGTTTGCTTTGGTTTTTGTTTTCTTTTTTTTTTTGGTTTTTTTTTTTGTTGTTGTTTTTTTACCATTACAATGCTTTTCTTCAAAGGTTACTCTTTCTAAATTTGCTAAGTAGTTTTTTATTAATAGAGCCTAGTACTATAGCATTCACATTTTGACCTGGATAAATACCTTTTCAGAACAGCCCAAACCGAAATTCCTTGGAATCAGCACATTTATATTTACAAGTTCTACATCATTTCCTTTTTGATACCAAACAAATGCACAAACATAGACTTACTGGCTAACCAGTATTAAGTAGAAGCTGAAAGTAACACTCTCTTGGAAAAATGGCTTTATTGAAAGCCCAGAAAGCTATTTTCCTGATGGAGAGAAATCAACTTAGTATACAAGAGAAGAAACTTAACAAATTCTGATTTATCTGAGTAACTTCACTACATTTCCTGAAAATCAGACAGCTAGAACGTAGCACCTGTTAAAATTTCAGTACAAATTCAGCACACACTGAGTTTTAAACTGCCTTTTTAAAAACTCTGAAGTAATCTGTAGTACCAGAAAATTCTGATTTTCCATGTGTACCTCCCTTTACTTCTCAGACCAGTAGGTAGCCAGAGGTTGGGCATGGCCATGCACTGGTACAAAGTATTTCCAACACTTTTTGTGTGTATTGAGTTGTGCAAACAAGCATCTTGCACAGATGACAGTCACAGACAAACAAAACATACAGCACTTATGACAAGTTCCTGAGAAGTCAAGATTTTGTGCAGAAAATAACCCAAAAGATGAGTCTTTTCATAATACTTCTTGACTACATCATTCCTATAACAAACAGATTGTGTGCACAAGCTGATGAAATGCTGCATATACATAAAGAGCACAAATAAGAGTAAGTAAAATGCTATAAGGATATGTGCTGATAAATTGAGAACTACCATCAAATAATTAGCATAAGAAGAAATTAAAATATTGGTAAGCTAATTTTGGTTCTAACATTGCTGTTTGTGCTTCATTGCTACAACATTAAATTCATTTTCTCGCAGATATGCAGTATACTGCATTTTCAAGATCAATTAATTTCATTTTGCAAACATGAAATACGTACAATTTCAACCTAGAATTTTCCTGGAGATATTTTTGGACAAGTAGTTTGTCAAATTTGTTCTTAAGTTTATTTTCCTATTCCTCCTCACCTTTTCAATCTATGCAGTGCTTTTGATATGGCTTGCATAATGCAGTCACTTCATTTTGTTCAAGAAAATTTATTTGGAAATGAAGATGCACCAAATTATATTCCATAGCGTTTGGAAAGAACGAGAAGTGAACAACAATAAACCTCCTGCATGCTAAATAGAGCCACTGACTGCAAGACATACAAGAACTACTGCACCAAAATGTTCTTGCTGCTGCTCCACTGACATCTCTGAATTTGAACAAATGTGGCTCATTAAGCTGAGGCAGAATAAAGACAAAAGTGAAATGGAGATCTTCCAAAGTGCTCCACTTGCAGGTACCTTATTTATGAATTTTATTTTCTTTCCGATATAGGTAGAATGGCAAGAACCAGTGTATTGCATGTGCTGTAATAAGTCTGAAGAGGTTTCAGCGGATCAGTCTTAAACCCCTGGTTTCTTCAAAAGGTACAAATGAGTTAAATGAATGGCCTAAACAGAATGATTTTACAGATGGGTAAGGCTGGCAATTTAGGGGAAGAAGAGTCATCATGGCACATTTGTACAAAATGTCGTTAAGAGCAGTTAATTCTGGAACCTTTCCAACACTGAATGGATGATGACTTTTTTTTTTTTTAAACTGAATGGTGATTTGAGTGCAGCAATAGTGTTATCCTGTGTCGATGTTCAACAACCTGTACCTTAGTGATATTGAGATTTAAATATACATATATATTTACAATACAATTCATAAAGAAGAATATTATATATGCATTTTTCAGCAGGTCATGCACATTTCTGAGAGAGACTGAATGCTCGTTATTTTTCTCACTTTTACAAACAAACCATTAAGCAGGAGTTGCTCAATGCAGGCACACACACACAGGATGGGAGTACCAAACACTGGAGAGAGGGTCAAGTGAGGTTCACGCTATTTCAACAATCACTGCCTATGAACAGCATACTAGTCCCTCACAGATGCCAGACGGAAGCCTGATGTTCCCCCCTCCTCTGCACACTGACCAGAAGAACTTTCCAGATGTTAAAGAAAAATAACTGGCTAACAAAGTAAGCTGCACATATATAGAGCCCTTTCATGCTTTTGTAGTTTAATGAATGTTTCGCTAACCTCTCATAAATTATTATTAGTAATTTGCTTGTCCATTTAACAAAAATAATGCATGTTGGTATGTGACATATTCAAGATTTCTTTATTGCTTTTAATTACCGGTTCTATTATTCTTTTCACTTCAGCTCATTTCTGTTTAGTCTGGTAGTAAGAGCAGTGATTTACTCTGTCAGGTATCAGGAATTTAGAGAACATTTGCATAGCTACACCAATTAGATGTTTTCTTGTTGTCATGAATTTATAGTACTTGACGCAAGTATACAAAAGAAAATCCAGTAGGCTACACTGGAAGGGCCGAAAGACTGGTTATGTCAATGAATTCACACATAAACAAAACTACGTTTATTATCCATTGTAATTTAAATCAGGCATGCTTATTTCTTCAGCAGTACTTCCAATCAGAAGTAAACATAATTTCCAACAAATAGACTATCTTTTCATAGAACGTGTTACCCTATTTGAAACTGTCCAGAACCACTGTAAGATGAGATCCCCTATGGTCCAGTGCAGAAAAATATGCAACCACTTCAGTTACCTTCAGTCTATAAATAGGTGAGCCTTCTTCACATTATGGTGCAGTATAGCACTCCTATGAAGGTAGTTGCAGCAATTTTACTTCAGAAGATTTGTTCCATGTCTACCAACTCATTCCTAATTAAACGAACTGACAGACATCTCCCCATCAGTAATCAATATTCACAAGGTAAGTTATGTGCAGGAAGTAAGCAATTTCCAGTTAGCTTTGGGTTAGAGGAAACAGATGTATTTGCTTTAATCTACTGTAAGTGAAAGCATAAAGAGCAGTCGTGTGTTCCAAAATAAAATGGTCATATGCCCATGTTATTGTCCTGGGTTTGAGTGAGTGGTGGGTTTTTTTGGTAGCAGGGGAAGGGGCTATAGGGGTGGCCCCCTGTGAGAAGCTTCTCAAAGCTCCCCCAGCTCCAAGTCAGCTCCACCTCTGCACCAAAACTGAGCCAATCAGCTGCGCCTCTGTGATAACGTATTTAAGAAGGGACGTGGTGACGGGCAGTGGGACTGGTGAGGAGGAGTTGCTGCAGCTGCGTGAACACCAAGGTCAGTGGAGGAACGGAGGAAGAAAGGAGGGGGGAGGTGTGCCGGAGCAGAGACCCCCCTGTATCCTGTGGGGAGACAGCAGGGCAGCCCCCCAACACCTGTGAAGATCTACAGTGGAGCAGACAGTGATTTATGGCCTGCGAGGTGTTTCACATGGATGATCAAGGTGCTGTGCCCGAAGATGGCCAGGGTCTCATGGGAAAAGGTAGCCCCCCCACTGCTGTAGTTCAGCGCTGGGAGGATTGCAGCATGTGGGGGTGCCCCACGCTGGAGCAGTGTAGGGAAAAGCTGCAGCCCATGGGAGGGACTCACATTGGAGAGGGTTTGTGGAGGACTGTCTCCTGTGAGAGGGGGACCACGATGGAGCAGGGGGAAGAAGATCTAAAAGCTCCCCCTGCCAAAGATGGAAGAAGTGGCAGCACTGACTGCACCCCCCATTCCCTGCCGATGCACTGCTGTGGGGAGGAGGTAGAGATCTCAGGAGCAGAGCTGAGCCTGGGAAGAAAGGAAGGGGAGCCGGGGGGAAGGTGTTTTCAAGATGTGGAAATGCTTCTCACTGTCCTACTCTGTCTGTTAAGTGTTGTTGTTATTAGTGTCTGTAACAAATCTATGCTCTTTTTTTCTTCCCCTAACGAGTCTGCCTTTTGCCTGTGACCATAATGGGTGATCTGCCCCTCCCTGTCCTATCTTGAATCCCAAGCCTGGCTTATTTATCCCTTCTCATCGCTGGGAGAGAAGGGAGGAGTGAGCAGCTGTGTGGAGCTCAGTTGCCCTCTGAGCTCAAACCACGAGTTTCCTAGATGCAGCTAATCTTGACTGCATACATCCAAATGCTGTTAGCTTGTTACAACAGTACCTTGCAGCATTTCAGGATTTCAAAGATATGTATATTTGCTAAAATAAGCATAACAATCAGATATTACACGGAACACAAATTTCCAATCCAAACAACTTCTAAAATTTTGTCAAGACAAAGCAACTTGTATTTTAGCATGTATCATACTGACAGGGTTACAGCTTACAGAGAAGCCTAGGAACTCCATTTCCTCTGTGCCTATTCGAGTAGAGTTATTCAGCCTGTAAAGTTTCAAAGAATTGTTATCTATAGTGTCTTACCTTTAATCCTAGTTTAGATGATGCTCAAAAGAAGACTAGGCTCAATTGTTCTTAGCTAATTACCTGACTAAGGATAGGCTTTTAAAATAAATCCTAATTATAAATGTTAATTAGTATCCAGTTACTTAAAAAAATAGTAACAGACATCTTCAGGATCAAGCAAATTTCTCATGGCGTTGTCACAAACTGTTTAATACTTTTTTTTCTAAACACAGAGGCCAGCTCTACAAAGGTGTCACTTTAATGCAAACAGTATTTACACTGACTTGTTTAAAGAAAACAATTAGCCATATTCCTAGAAATCAATGTACAAGCTGACAAATGATGGGCTACTTGCAAATGTGTTGCATTTACAAAAAAGTCACAAGGTCGCTTTCTTCATTTCAGTCTCCTTACTGAGAGATGAAAAAAAAATTCTATAAATTCAAATTACTAAACTCATCTGGAATATCTGAGATAGAGTGTGCTTCCAGGCATTTTTCTCTTTGAAAGCACATTGGACACATGAGATCTGTCCCCTTTCACTGTTCAAATGTTTGTGGCTGCTCTCCAAGTCATCCCTATTAAATGCCTTGTGACTTAAAACTCTTACTTCATCTTAAAAAATATATCTTACTTCATCTTAAAAAAAATATTAGTTCTTAATCACCCACCATGCGACCTAGTCAATTCACTATTCAGATGGTGTTAGGTATAAGTTTCTCTGCTAGGAAGTCCAGTGTCTCACTGAAGAGGTAACTACAAGAATCAGTTTATGTATTATTTAATTTATAATGCTGCAAGTATTATTTCATTTGTAATGTTACAATACTCTAAGAAATATGCTACAGAGCAGGTTTTAAATGAACTCCGCATTTAAGAAAATAAATTAAGAACTGTTGTTAGCATGCAACTCTTTTAGTGCAGTTATGATTAATGTAGCTGCCATAAGGACATATGCAAAAAGAAAACTCATTCATTCAAAAAATATTCAGGACATTTGGATGACTGAAGACTACAGCTACACCTCCAACTAAACAGATTTGCATCAAGCCGCTTGCTTTACAGTTAAGTTTTCTCTTTATTTCCACAAAGTGCTACTCTCTAGACATGATGCTTTTGTATTCTTTTCAACTGGAGCTGAATTCAAACAGGCAAAGTCACAACAACTAAAGAAACAACCTTTTCAGAGTGCTAAGGTTTTCAACATCAACAAGAAATCACCAACACACAAAAATAATCTAGTGATTTACCATTTCAGATTTCTTCTAGTCTGATATTATATATAATGGGGAGAGAGATTAAAACACCTGCTCTGAGTATGGTTTCAAGTAACTGAGATTACAGAGTACAGAAAATCCGAGGCTATGGGTTATAATTTTTATTTAAACTCTGATACCACCCAAACAGCGACTATCACACCCAGAGCAAGAGTATTTACAAGCATACTATGTTAGAATTGCCACTATACTGACAAATATTTGCAAGGTATTTCAATCTGGACAATACAACAATATTTTATATATTCACGTTTAAATTTCCTTTTTGTTTGCCATCTTCAGTGTCATTTGGTTCGCTGAACCTCTTCCCACAAGAACTGCCCTTAAGTAAGTTCAGACAGTAGGTATATCCCCTAAGACAGTAACAACTTCTGGAAATAAAAAATAGAAAAAAAAGACTACAACACAACCTTTAGACATCTTTACCATTTATTATTTAGAGACAACAATGCAATTGCTTGAAAACAAAATCTGAGATAGCACCAAAGATTCCAGCAATGGAAGGGGCAGGCAACCACTCCAGAACTACCTTGATGCCATATACTAAAAAACTTCCCAAAACTTCACAAGAGAAACCTCAGACCCAACATGAGCATCAAAACACACAGCTATAAAATGCCTCAGGAAGAAGATTTTTCCTAGTTTCTGTGAAAGCTAGTTATTTGTAGAGGGACATTTTCAGAGGATGCTATTTATCTAATTACTGAGCAAACAAGCAAACAAAAAACCCTTCAACACAAGCAAATGAAAAATATGGTGACTGGTTAAATCCTGAGCCCAAGAGCAAAATGCACCCATGAGGTATCTAACAGACTTTAAATCATCCTCAGAAATAAATTCTAACTTCAGCTTCCACAGAAAGCAGAAAGATGTCACAAAAAAAAGGTAACATTAAAATGTATCATTATTATATTAAAATATACTAATATAAAAGATATACAAACAATTTGATCTTAGTTTTAGGCCAAACACGTGTATCTCAAGATTATTCCTTTAAATGCAGTTTACTGATACATTTTTTTGATAGCCTCTCTAACCACTTGACCACAGAAACAGATGTCATTGGTATGAATTATTATAATTACTTTAAGACCATTTTCATGTATTAACGCTTTTGTTCAGTGACAGCCTTATTATTAGTATTAAGATACTCTAAAATACTTTTTGTACAAGAAGTACTTATAATACTGGAAGACTTTTGATTTGAAAAAAAACATAGCCTGCTACTGTCCAAACTAATACTTAGTATTGATTTCTGTAAATTAAAGACTATCACTAGACATAACAAAATTGGAAAACTGTATTCAGGTTTTCCTTTTTAAAATGCATTTTAAGAGCTTCCATAAAGTCATGACCTTAGCTCCAATGGCAGGTTAGGACAGCATTTTTCATTTTAAGTAACTTTCAAAGTTACATGAGGGGAGGTGGATTTTATCTGATTATTATGAAGAATATTCCTATGTAATCTGTCACACTGCCTTTTAAAAAGCATTCCAAGAAAAGATGACTTATGAGGATGCTTTACAAACAACAAGAAAGTGTCACAATTTCAAATCCTATAACTTCTCTGAAGAACTTCAAAGAACCATCTTCCAAAGAAAGAGTTCAGAATATTTCAGATAAAACAGTCAAGGAGAAGCTATAACCCACCATCCTGTAGCCTCCTGTTCATACGTGCTACGGAAGCTGCCCTTGTGCATCCAGAGCCTCCATACTACTCATTTCAAGCCTTGCAGCAGCATTTTCTACTTCTCTGCAATTTAACTTTCCAAAAGAGACTCTATTATGGAGGTTGAGTACCATGTTTTTTTCTCTTTTGCTGGACTGACACTGATGTGCAAACTTCACTGCCATAACTCAAGGAATACTGCCATAAAAATGTTGGACATCAATTCATTAAACGTTAAGAAGGCTATACAATATTATACCTGGAAATTATTTAATACATTTACAAAAACATCTGTTGTTTTCAAGAAGTCACCATAATCCATATCTGCATTTTTAATTCTAATCTGCACACATCTGAAAGTCAGTATGGTTTGTTGCCAAATAACTGACAAAGCTGCTGAAATTCTGATACCCACCATGCAACAACTTTGCCTGGAAGAAACCTTTGGAAATGCCTCTGAAGAGGAAGATGGTATTATTGGCAACTGACCTGGGGAGTAGTGGCAACTTGGCCTAGCTTACAGTTACTAATCAGCTGGAATAAATGCTTGTAACATCATCACATAAGGTATGCACTGTAATATTTTAGCTCATTCTTTACATTTTCTCTCTTTTTTAAAACTGTCAGATAAGAGAGAGGAAGGACTGTCAAGCAAGGAAGAAACTGGCCTGACATTTGGGAAAACTGGCTCAATTCTCTGCTCCAGCCTGAAGTCAGAAACAAAGTCTAAGGAATTCACTCAGTATCTTCCTCTGATCTTTGCTTGCACACGTGAACAGACATAAATCCTGATCACAGGGTGCTGTTATAAAAAACACATTAGAAGATCACAAGGCACTCAGTACTACAGTCACAAGGTCTGCAATTTTAGATTGGCTAAAATACTGGATAACAATTTATTATTAGCCTATCTAGGTAGCATGCATAGGAATAGCATTTCAGAATTCAGAGCTAAATGACAGTTTAAAAATCCAGTCCAGGGAGATTTAAATACTACTATTTTAAATGAGGCTTATAGTTCACCAGCAATGAGTATTCTAGAAATACCTTCAATTAGACTAAAGGCATACTCACTTCGTTTAACAGCTCCTTACAGTGGGAAAGCTGTTCTAAGGCCAGTTTGTTAAATATAACTAGAATTATAGAGGACATTTCCTGCTCCTTCAATAAGTTAGGTGGTTGTTGGTTTTGCAATACAGTCAGTAGTTGATCACCAGTCTTTGTCACAATTTTCCAATAGGCAACTCAATATCTTTGCTTACAAATATCATACTTAAAATGCATGTATTATAACAACAGAAAAATTGTAGCTGTAATGCCTGAGGGGCAAAGAGGCTTCTATGTTCATATCTTCAGCATTATACAGCTGTCTAGAACCAGTGACATGCAAAAACTGACTGGAAGTATTTCCAATGAATGGCAAGTATTATGGATGACTAAGTCAAGCTACTATAGATTTATTTGACGTTTCAAGCTGCCAATAATTAAGCGTCAGAAGGAGTATAAAATGTTCTGAAAAGATGTTCTATGATTTTGTTTGATAATGAAACAGAAATCAAGGCAAGTAGCTCTTTTTTTTAATACTGTTTATAACACTATTTCACTCTAGTACAGAGCTTATGATTCAAATATCTCAAAAGTGCTTGAGCTAAAGGTGCCTTTCTAAGGATGGTACTATATGAAGACAACTTCAAAGATGCTAGGAATCTTAGAAATCAGTATGCAGAGGGACAAAGTACAAGTCCTACTCAGAATCATCACTAAGAGAGCAGATCAAACAAACAAACAAACAAAAAAAAACCCCAAAGCTGAACTTGAAAATTTCTATTTCTTGCTGTGTGTTTGAAATTATTCTTTTGTGCATATTCAGGATATAGTATCAAACACCTTCCACATTGAGAATATCTGCAGTTTGTTTTGAGGTCTAGCTGATAAACATTAAAAAAAAAATATAAAACTGCAGGACAATTCTATTTACAACATAAAATGTTCACCATGACCAAAGTATTTTTGTTCAACAACATGCATAATTACAAAATACTCTCCTTCTCTGGAATACTTCCAGACTTCGACAACCAGGAAAAATCTGGCTGCCACTATCTGTTCAGGAAACAGCATCCTCTTCCTCTGTGCTGATTAGGCTGTAGCCAGAAGACACACAGAATAGGTGAAATCTAAAGACTACAGCAGTATTGCTCACTCATGATGAAAATATAATGTTCATGAGAATTAATAATTTATTATGACTAAATTTTGTAACTTCAGGCTTAAAATGGGATAGCAAACAGCATGATCTTCAATAATCACTGTACTGGATTAGAGAAGGAACTAAAACCCATTATACAACAACGCAAGCTGACTAGAAAGCTTACACTGTCCTTTGCCTTTCTCTGGAAGTAACTAAGCAGAAGCTAATAACAGAGAACAGCAACAAGAACTGAGCAAATCACTGTCCTAGTTTCTACCTGTTACAGGCCCACAGACAACCCCATCAGACCAATGCTGCTGCTGTTCTACCCCAGCCAGCTCTCCCTGCCCCCTTGCAAAGTCACTTTGCTCTACCTCATTTCTCCAGAGAGGCTTACAGACCTGCTCCGAAACAGGTTCACAGTCTAGAAAAGACTTTTCTAGGCATTATCCAGAAGTGAACAACAGGCTACTGAGTCAGCCGTTACCTTTGTTCTGACTATCAGAAACCAGAACTGAACTAAATTTTTCTGATCCCTCTTGCTAACATTAAAAGTTTAAAATAGGAAGCAGAAACTACATCCTTTAACACAGAAATCTATTTTTACATTCACAGATTTTAACATAAGGAAAGCCTCTAGAAGAACATAGGTCTCAGATGGGCACAAACAGATACCTGCATTAAGTCAATACCTGCTTATTGAGACAGATCAGAGCCTTGAATTGTACAGTAATTTAGACATACTAATATTCTTTTAACAGGTGCAGTGATATTTTGTTACATAACTTCTAAGCAGTCATACAAAGTGATATCCTTCCAGATGTTTAAAGTATTTTGATGCTTCTGTGAATTCTTTCCATGACATAGGGAGGAAAAAAACCAAACCAAACACAAAACAAAACAAAAGCACTTTTACGTATGTAGGCTGTATTAATCTTTTTAATACTCTTTTATGCTCCTACCACGAAGCCTTCTAGGAGTTTAATTTACTCAGTAACTGATAGTCAAATGCAATTAACGATCTATAAAAATATGAATCTTTAAAAACCTGAAAACAATTTCAACCAAAAACCGTTTTTGAAATGCAATGCCTAATGAATTATACAGGGAATTGTCTTTCAAATGCCTATCAGAAAAAACAATACAGTAGATTTTCTTTAGCACCCTGAAAACTATTCTCATGGAATTATGAGAATTGAGACATTAAACACTACAGGGTAAACTAGAGCATGAACTTGCAATGACTCCTCACTGGTTACCTATAAAGTGCTTTCATCCCATGACAATCAAAGTAGACCACTCTTGGAAGAGCAATGGCTATCTACCTTTCCATGAACAAAGACATTTACACAGAGAACCCAGCATGCTACAAAGTATGACCCCAAGCTTATTCCTGACCTGTGTCCATATGGCAACTCTGTAGAAGAGAAATTAAATACAGGAACCTGTTTTTTCTGCCATGGTACAGATGAGTTCTGCATTCACCAGCAACAGAGGGAACTGGATGGAATTCCCCCACAAAATACACTTCCTGGAAAATTCCTTTTGGTGATGCAACACTATGACATCAACAGTCCTTTCACCAACTATTCGGTGCATCATACAGTTGCACATTTCTGATAAGCTTCTAAGTAAATTAAAAAAAAAAAAAAAAAAAAAAAAAAATCTGTCTTCCTCTCTTGGCCCTTCTGCCAGGGGCAAAATCCAAACATCCTGGCCATATCAACCAATTTTAAAGACATGTTGACTTTTGCTAGACTTCAATATAATTTTAAATGCATGTTTTTCAGCATGACACCTTTTTGTTTTCTATGAACTCTGCCTGAGCTGCAGTCTGACCAGAGCACACTTAACTGGCATAATTCAGCATAAATTTGTTGCTAATAAGATCATTCAGACAGCTTCCCAACCTCTATTTTATCTCTTCTAATTTTAGCCATTTCTTTGCTTTACATCTGTCAACTGGAACCTTTATGTAAGTTCTGTATAATTTCACTGGGAAAAATGTAACTATTTAAAGAAAGAAAATATCATATGTAGCAGCATAGTGCTAAAGACATGAGTTCTGGAGGAACAACCAGGTGGCACAGTCATTTTTTCAGTGCCAGATTTAGCTACTGCCTGCTATGTGCTCACCTCCTACTGACTGAAAACTCTGAGGTCTAACTCTAGAAGTAAAACAATTGGAGGAAGAAACCAAAACTAAATATGCTGTTTAAGGAAGAGATGGAAAGGTAGGTGGAAAGAGATATATGGAGATCCCTGGGCCAGTTTCCCACATAAAATGGTACTATCACCAACACTAGATCAGGTCAGCTGAGGCTTTGTCCATCTAAGTCTGGAAAACCTCCAAGCAGGGAGGTTCAACTTCCCCGGATAATCTACTTCATATCAACACTACCCTCTCTGTAAAGAAGTTTTTCCCCAGTGTCCACTCTGAAACTTCTGAGTCACAATTTTTGGCAAATTTACATCATTTGTCACTAGCAAAGAAAGCTTGGTTCCACCATCTCTGTAACTGCCCTTCAAATATGCTATTAGATTGCCCCTTAGTCTCTTCCTCACCACACTGAACAAGGCCAGCTCCCTTACCCTTTCCTTATACATCATGTGCTCTAGACTTGACCATCTTGTAGACTTCACTGGACCCTAACCATTTTCTCCACATCCACCCTGAACTGGAGAACCCTGAAGTGGACACAGTATTCTGGATACAGCCCAGAAGCAGAAAAGCGAAATACTAACTTTCCTCATTCCGCTAACCATGTGTCTTCCAGTGTAACCCATTTTGCCTTATTCCTACTCAGCTTATGTTTAACTTAGCATTCAACATAACCCCTGGCACCTTTTCAGTAGGACTGCCAGTCAGTCCTTGGCCAGCATGAGCACTTCTCCCATTGGACTTCACAAGCTTCAACAAATAGATTGCTCTTTCACTCCATACCTCCATGGCTTCCAAACAAGAAATCTGCAGGAGGCAGGGCCAAAAGCCTTACTAAAGTCAAGGTAAGTTGCACGCACTACTCTCCACATGGTCCACTTTGCAATCACTTCATTACAGACGCAAAAAGGTTGTCAAGCATGGTTTGCCTGTTGTAAACTCATACTGACTGTTCTTGATTACCTTCTTGTTCTTTACAGGTTTGGAAATGGACAAGTTTCATGATCTTCCAAAGGACTGGATGAATACAGTCGGCCTTTCTTAGGGAGGAGTATCACATTAGCCCCTTTCCAGTCATTTGTGACCTCACATGAATATGTTACACTTCTCTAAGTACTCCCTAGCCTGTTGTTCTCCCATCATTGGCTCTCATTCTTCCTCTCAAACCATACCTGAACACCCAGAGGCCTGGGAGAATACTTTGCTCCAACACAAAAAAAGGAGTTAAGTACTTCAGCTTTTCCATGTTGTCCATCACCAGGCCAGTCTCCCTATCAGTCATATTTTCCTTGAACTTCCTTTTGCTACTAGCATACCTGCTAGTATCTTTTAATTTTCATGTCTCCCTCCAGCCCTAGCTCTAGATGGGGTTTTAGTCCTCCTTTGCTCCTACACCTCCAAGAACTGAAGCAGTATCTGTGCCCCTTTCAATTTCCCATATGCTCCCTTGTTAGTTTTAGACACTGAGATGCTCCTTGCTTGTTATGAAGTTTGTGAGCACTGTGCTATCAAGAAGCTCTGAAGCATACAGTGCTACTCATCCTCTTTCTTGCGCCTACCCTCCATGAACATCCTGTGACCACACTCAAGACACGTGCACTGTCCACCCAGGGCTCCGTGACTCCCGTCACACCACAGCCCTGTGACTCCGCTGGGATCTGCAGTTCTTGTTCCCCAAACACTACTGTACAGAAGTCTGATGAAAATGAAGGCAAATCAGAACCAAGACCAAGAAAATGCTTAACCAGTAAATATGAAAGATACTCAGTAAATCTGGTGCAGCAAAGGGAGAAGCACACACGAAAAATAAACAGATCCACTCGGGTGTATCTGAAACCAACACTTAAAAGTATCCCCTGGATACTTCTCAGGAATTAACTAACAATATCTGTTAAGAAGCAAAACAGTGACCTTAGCTCACATTCAAGAAAAAAAAAGAGCAGAAAGCTCAATAATGTCCTCTCTTTTTATCAGAGGAAATAACAGTTTGTGAACAATACAGGAAAAAACACAAAAAAAAAAGTCAGGAATTTGCAAAAGAAAATGAAACAGGACAAAGGATCATTTCAGAAGCCAAGTAGATAAAAGTAACATCCTTGGAGGAAAAGTAGTAAAAGATAAAATCAACAAAGCATACACTCTATACAAATATTTAAGCGAATCATATGCAGTGACAACAAACACAGCCTAGCTCTGGGTTTTTTGTTCAGCTCAAGTTAAAACCAACTGACACAGTCAACCTGCAAAAAGGATTTCTGGGTATCAGTGAAAAAGGAGTGCGAAAGGAAAGGTAGTGTAAAGGTTGAGTTCTGCACAAAATGACTGCATGAAAACAGTCATCCCAAGTCAAGCCAATGGCCCTGTGATAGCAACCACACCAAAAGTTTAGAGACAAATTATACAAGAGAGGACATCCACAGGGGCGCTTCCCCATTACATCTTTCCAGCTTCAGGGAGTGGCAGGGGAGGGTTTCCAAAGCAGAGGCTGTATTTGGGCAGATATGGAACACTGAAATCTCCCTAAATTTGTCTGATCTATTTTAAAACACAACTCAAACTTTAGATTTCTCATTATCCAGTCACAATATGATCTGAAATGTTACTATACTCTTTGTAAAAAATATCTGTATCTATTTACATATTTGTATTTTTTTTTTCATGCAATATTTAATTTTCCCCATTTTAAAGCTCTTATTTCAAATTCCTCCAACAGGCTGCAGTAGCATACATGTGGTATGTTGTGGGTATAACCATCCTGTGGGTATAACCATCTGCATGTCAAGACAAATACAGAATCTTTTACGGAAATCATTCAATATGTTTGTACATCACCTTCTGCATCTGTCCTGCTCACTGTACATCCAGAGACGGGCTGCCCACAAATGCAGACAGTGTTGCAGACATGCTGTTTTGTTCTGTATTTCTTTTCTAACCATTAATTTTCTGACCACAACTGAACATTGAGCTGATGTTCTCCAAGAAAATGCCGTAACTGCTTAACTTCCAGCACTATGGGTCTAAGGTGCAGTATAAATTCAGATCACAACCTGGTTAAGATTAGTAGCTCCCTTTCCTTCACAGTTAAGACCTGGAAGCAACGTTTCAAATAATGTCAAATATTGTTTAATTTTAAAACTGAGAAGTCAGAAGAGGTAAAAGTCATCACTTCCAGCCACCTTCCATCAAATTATCAGAGAATCATTCATATTTGAATAATCAACCAATGAGAGAAACCAAAAAGAGGATTCCATGGAACACAGCGACTCCATGCAAGGACCAAAAAGGGAGAAACAGAAATGAAGAAATAGTATGTTTCTTGTAAAGCTAAAAGAAAATTTCAAACTCAGAAGAAATAAAGCGTACATCAAACAGCACAATCTACTGACATATGTTGCTGATGGTACCATTAGTTCAAAAGTTCTTGAGACTAGAGTTTCATCACTCCAGATCAAGCCTCAAAATGTATGTCCTTTTACAGTAAATTCCTTTCCTGCAGTTGCCTTCCTATTTCAGAAATCTGCACAAGTAAATTTAAAAATGAGCAATGAAGAGGGAAGACAGGCATTTTGTTTTTTCCTGCTCCAGATACTGGAGAAAGAAAGAAAGGAAAAAAAAAAAAAAATATCAACCTCCAACTGCTCCTTCTCTTGTATCACTCTCAAAAGGCAGAAATGAATAGTGATGCTCCACAGAAGTCACCAACAAGTATACCAGATCAACTCTAACAAGAATCTCAACTTGATCTACTCACAGTCAAGAGAACTAGTCTTAAACTGTAAAATCTTAGTTCCTCCACAATGTGAAGCCTCTGAATTTCAGTTAATCTTGCTTGTACTTTTGCTGTTGCACTTTCCTAATTCCTTTGTGGATAGCTCTGCTGAAATAGGCATAACATTTAGAGTCTCTCCAAGGTCTACGAGACTGGTGATGGCTTACAGGGGGAGAGAGAGAGAAGAAAAAAAATGACGTTATGTTGGCGCCTTGCAATATGTCTATAACATTATTTTATTTATATATGCAACTTTAAGTTTGGCTAACTTTTATGATGCTTGTTATCATGGCAGCAATGTGCTCTTACAGAATTCTCACATCATATCCAAAAGATTTAATTTTTAATGAGGTCATGATGGAAGTCAAGGGAGGACACACAAGTACCAGAACGTTCAACAAGGCTCTTTTTAATTTTTCCTAATTCAGTGAAGCCACTTTCAAATATTTGTTTCTCCTCTTTAATGCCACAGCATCCTTCTTTATGCTGCTTTTTACTTAGGGGTATGATGATAAGTGATTTTGACACTGTACAAAGCTGTGCAGTTCAAGAAGGAGCACTGCAAACAGGTACTGAAATGAAATATCTTCATAATTATGACTAGCAAGCTCCTAATAATCTTTGTGGGCCCAAGATATGGCTAGAACCATTACATAAAGTTTATATTTGGCAACTGTTCAGTTACATTGTCAGAAGTAACAATAAAAGTATTTAATGTTACTGACGACCTAATATGTAAATAGAAGTGTTCCTCAAAGCAAAACTATACAAAATAACATTTAAGATAGCACGTTGGGAAACATTTTCAGATACTGCAAATGGATAGTGAATGTGCTCATATTTTACCATAATAAAGAGGAAAAGTAGACTTGAGCTGGGAACCTAGTACTGCATATTTTCCAAAATATATATGATGAATACATGATTGATGGCCTAACTGAAACTCCAAAACAAAAGTGATTTAATAAAACATTCATACCTCAAAGGGGACAGAATCAATTTTGAAAGAATCTAAAACTTACTTGTTTATACCTAAAAGGACATCAACTTTAGTGAGAAAAGAATAATTAAGAGTAGATCAGTCAGGTAGTACTGAGCACCTATGCCAGTACCTCTTCTTTGAAAGCACTGAGCAAACATTAATTCTTAGAATATCTTTGCTTTCATATACACTGTTTTCACTGTAGCTGTAACAGAGCACAATAATAGCTGTTCCAAGCCCTGAGCACGATTTTTTAGTGCTGTACAGAAGCAGGAAATAGCTCTCACTCAAAAGAAGGTACAGCTAAGACTAACTGGCATCTACAGATCTGTGTTACTCACCTCATCACTCAACCCACATACTCAGTTTTCCTTGCTGTTGCACTGGAAACTAAAAACTAAGCTCTAGGACTATAAAGTATCTTCTGACCAAAGTCTGACAGATTACACACTAGGAAAGATGCACTCACCTACCACCTCTGCTTCGAGGAAAACCCACTTCCCAGCACTCACTGTGTGCTCAGACCATGATCCCGACACCTAATACCTCACTGGCCAAGCTGGCTCAGGGATATTTATTCTATTTGCACTTTTTATCGAGGTAAACTAGACGTCTTTCCAGTTAAACTTTCTAGAAGCAATAGCATCACAGAAATGGTGGCAAGTGTTAACCAGGCATCAGAAAACCTGAGAGTTATTCAAAACTAAATATGACAACAACAACACATAAACTATTTTAAAAATTAAATCAGAATAATATTAACCAAAGAAGTGGGTTCCCTTTTGTATTACTCATAGAATTTTACCACACAAGTGCCTGGGAAGGATGAATTTCATGAACTCTATGCATCTCCTAAGTTTGTAAATACCTTGAACAGTGATAATTACCCTAAGCACTACTTTCATAGATATGTGATCTGCTAGAACATTAGGAGATGGGAAATAAAAAATGTTAATAACTTTTGACATTTTTAACAGCACATGAATTATCAAAGAAAATGGACTGTGTGAGATTTCCATTTAAAATGAGTCTAATGATCTTTATGAGCTTTCAACTCAAATAGCCACTCATGTAAATCATGTAAACGTAAGTTGACTGTGACTGCAATTAATCAACCACCTTCCCTTGTCCACCCACAATTTCTCTTGCTGAAAAGTTCAAAGCTTTGGCAAATTGTCCAAACAGAAAGAACAGAGAGCAATATACTTGTATAAAGCAAGTCTAACCCTATTACATGATGCTGACTGATTTTTTAAAATCAATTCATCGTTATGTGCATCCATTTGAAAAACTGATTTTTGATATAATATACTGAAATACTGTACCACATAAACAATAAAGATCATACATTAATGAAGTACTTCATGAAACTGCTATGTTGCTATCCGTATAACTACACATAGAAAAAAACAAATAGCGAATATGATTAGAAATGCTTTTTCATCAAGATTTTTCTCCTTACTGACAAATACTTAACCTACCTTTCTATCAGTAGTAACTTTGCTTTGCATAACTGCTTACAAGGCAGTTTTACCTATTTGTAAGTATTTTCCACATAGCAAGAGGAAGATCAGTGCCAATGTACTGTGAAAGTGCACTAACCTATTTTTGAAAATATGGGACAGTTTTTTCTCCAATGTCGCAAACAGATGGGCACTTGTGACCTCTCATTAGTCTAAAGGGTCAGTTGACTATATATTTGATACCTACCATCACACAAGCAATGGTTGGAAAGTTCTGTACAAGAAAAGCCCAGAACAATCACAAAACCCTGTAACTACAAGGTCCCCTTCTCAGCTGTTGCTCTAGATATAAAACAATGTAAAAACAAAAACCTCTCAGATTATCATAGATACAGTTCAATTCTGTAGTAGTAGTTTAGAAAATCTCACATGGGAAGACACTGATCTTTCGCTTCCTCACTAAAATGGAAATTCGAAGACAAAGGAAAAATCAAGTGCCAAACAAAAAAGGAAGAAACTGCACAAACACAAAAGAGGAAATGAGACTACAGGCAAGTACTGTGCAAACGGCAAGGCAGCCTGTGATTATATATGAAACAGAAATCCCCACTAACATCTGGGCATCTAAGAAGTTACCACAAAGCAAACTGATTTTCAATCTTTGGGGAATTTCAGACATTATGAAAAGGAAAAGGATGAGTAGGAATGCCACAACACACTGTTGCAAGACCTGTGTGTAGAGTTTGGCATGTACACAGTCACCCCAACTGCACATTAATAAATAGACAAGCCACAGTTTTCAGCTGTTAGAAATACAGCAAACTGCACTTCCCAATGATAACAAGGATAGAAAAGAACCAAGTTAAGAAGCCCAACCTTAAATATTTGGCAAACAAAGCACTTGCAAACCACCCCTTCATGGCCTTGAGTTGGCAGCTCCTACATTTAAGTATAAGGTTTAAAAACAGGACCCTACCACTCCATGTTTTCCGTGTCCAGCTTCATACACACATTCTGCCAGTTTTTAATGGCATTTGCATGGGGCTGGGGCAGGGGGGGGGGACAACGGACACAACACAGAGAGGAAACTGAGCTCAATCTTTTCATTGGGCCAAATCCATACTGTGTCATGCCATGCAGCACAAACTTGATTTCAGAAGGAATTGTACTCGGGAGATTTTTCCCTACGAAGAACAAAGAGCTGTATTTCTTACTTCAATCACTTAGGAAATGTCTTGATATCTCCCCTCACTTGTTTTTTTTTCCTCTATTAACATCAGGCTTTCTTGAGCTTTTCCTCATGTTTTCTGGCCCTCTTTCTACTACATCCTTTCTAAGCTGACGGGGAGCAGAACAACACATTGTTCCACAACTACACTGAGGCTCTCTGGATTTACACCTCACAGAGAAAATGTAAAAAAAACCCAAAACAAAACAACACACATGCTCCCAAAAAAACAAAACAAACCAAATCCCCCCCCAAAAAAACAAAAACAAACAAACCATGTGTCATGTGAGTCCATGCTAGTTCTAGCACAGTTTAAAATACGATTTACATATCACCATTTCTACTCCAGAAAATAACTAGGGTTTCCTAGATCCAACTCCTTTTCACAAAATAGATGTTAGCAAAGAATGAAACCTGATTATTCTGGGAAATACAGTCAAAGAGACACAAAAGTTTTGGGGGAAAAGAAATCCCCCCAAATCAGTAAATGCTAGAAATAAGGATGTTAGCAACAGTCCAGCTCATAGTATATGTGTATGTGCTGTTTGTCAAAGGATTTTTAATACATTTATCTAACTGATGACACTCCCACTAGAAGCAAATGAAAACACTGAATAGCTGAGAAATGTACAGTCTCCTCCACTCCCTACTACACAGTAAGCAAATTCCAAGTTGAGGATCTGGCTCAGCTGGAAGTGCAGACGAGCTGACAGGGAGAGGCAGTCAACTTTCCTGATCTTCATTACTATGTTCATACAGCAAGGGACAAGCACTGACAACTTCAATTCTGCCTTTTCTTTGCTTAAAAGTAATTAGCTTTGAACCCTTACTGATGCTCTTTTACTATTAGGTTTCTTGTGAGGAGATAAATGTGTGCAAGGAGTAATAGACTAAACATTTTCCAGCTCTCCCTACAATGAAGGAATGGTGGGACTGCAAAAATCAACATCTATCCAGCAGTACTGGAACTGCCCAGCCCAGCAAAATATAATCGGTATGTATTCATTTGAAGCAACGACAGAAAAATGCGACAGTACAGAAGGAAGAAAACAAAACAGAACAAACACACAAAACTTTTCCATAGAAATACTAAACACATTTGCTAAGGCTCTGCTCCCAGATGATGCTACTCCCTTTCTCCCTGTTGTTTCCTATTGCTCCTCCTCCTAGTTTTCACAAGGCAGAAAAGTAGCCAAATAGAAGCAGAAGCAGCTGGGAATTCAGAACCATCAGAAGAAACAGAAAAGGGGATGAAGAAGCAGCAAGAGATAAGAAACCTAGAAACTCTAAAAAAAAATTAGAAGACCAGAGGAAAAAAAACAAGAGGGAAATGAAACATTAAATGGAGGAAAAATAGAAAATAAAAATTTTTCACTGCTTTAAGAAAAAAGAAACCTTGAGGGAGATCTGGAGACAGAGTAAGACAGGTCCTAATGGACTCCTGAAAATAGAAGGTATCACTCCATTTAGGGGAAGCACAGGACTTACCAGACGTCTCATGCGCTCTGTTAAATAACCATTCATGTTATAGACTAGTTTGACATTTCCTAATAACAAAATGATTTATCAATGCAGCTGATAATGTTAAAGAGCAGAAAACCTACTACAAACACTGTATGCTATGGTAAAGCATGAGATACTCCACTACTACTCATCTAGTGTATCTGGCAAAGGAAGACTCTGACAAAACACTAAATCTTTAAAAACTCTCTGGAAAAAGGAAAATATTGAGACAGCCACTAGGAGTTTTGTCTCTTAATGCTCGTGTAAGATTCAGCATAAAGCAGCTAGAATCCTGATGACTGCATGACTCCAGAGTATTCTGAAAAAAACAGGTGTCAGAAGAATTTTAAATGTTGGCAACTGCAGCATTATCAGTCAGAACGCAGATAATGGTTTTCTGATTGCACAAATCAATTTTCATCACTAGTAGCAATTACGACTGCTGAGAGTAGATGTAGCAGACTAAGTACAATACTGCAAGCAACACATTCCAAGAATATAAACAGGGGGGATGCTGAGAAAAGAGCTGCTTAATTTAAAACTATGATTCCTTACTGCATGAGGATGTCAGCATCATCAAAACACATCTGAAAGATTACCCCTGCTCATCAGCCAATTAACTCATTCTTAAGAAGCTCATACATGAGATATGCAGCAAAGCAGAGTCCCTGCATCTGAAGTCTATAATCTAAGAAAGTTTCAAACACATAAGGAAAGCTGGGTAGTGGCTCAGAGTAATAACAGAACAAATCAAGATGCAAAATAAACAAATTTGAACAGTCTGATACATGTTACTTGTGAAATGCAACCATCTGCATAATATTTATACAGACAGAATTGAGGCATGTGAATACACATGCTTTTCTCAACAGAACAGAAAAAGACTTACCAATCCAGAAAGAATTTCAACTTCTTAAATAAAAGATCTGTGAAAGCTGTTGCAAGCCTCAGATCATTACTTCTGGATTGTCTGGAGTCTCTCACATCTTCAGGATTGAGGGTCAAGGCAGAAAAGAGGGTTAAGATCTCCAAAAGTTCAGTTCCAGCCAATTCTACTGTACTGTGTTGGTTAAGGCATCAAAGGACTGTGGTGAGGCAAAGAGAACAAGAATGCCACACTAATAAACAACAACTTGATTTGCTGCTCAAAACACATATGGAACACAGCAAACAAGCTTGGTGTAACAGCTTTAAACTCTGTGCTTTACAGGGAGAGAAATTTCAAATATTGGCTACTAGACACTATTAACTAGTAGCATTGAGCAGGCTAACAAACGATGTGTTGTTATAATTAACTTCACATAGTGGTCTGTTTACTAAAATGAAAATGCCTAAAGGATGGTTTATAACAGTTTAGAACAGGTGGGGGTTTTGTTGTTTTTTGTTTGCTTGTTTTTTCATACTGGTGATGTGCTGCTCCAGCACTGTACATTGCCTCTTATTCCTTGGCCAGAGTCAGGCAGGGGCAAAGTGATCATTTGTCTTCTGCTCAAAGTGGGATTGTTGGGGAGGCCATCAAATCAGTGAAGAAACTGAATGAGAGATTTTGGAAGCCAAGAAAAAAAGATGCTATTAATTTACATATAAATTCCCAACCACATTGAAGTGGCTAGTTATGTTTAAATTGTACACTTTCCACCTTCACAAGAGAGCACATTCAAAAATGAAATGCTTACATATTGACGGACAGTGATCACAAAGCAAAGTCCCAGTGCTTTCTTCTTCCTCTATTTAAGTTTACAGAACATAGTTCTATACCGTTAGCATGAAAACATTCAATCAATGCTGAAATGGAAATCTGAAGCTCAGTTGGGAAGGTCTTTGCCCTTGAATATATGTGTTTGCACTTTGCAGTGCACAAAGAGATACTGTCTGATGTCTTGCATACCTACTGTTTTTCTAGTACATGTATTGAACTGAAATATGTTGCTAAATTGATGAAGTGTGTATTCAAACGGAAAAAAGTATATATAACCTTAGCTACTGAGGTTTAATCATTAGCCTCAAAAAGGCACCTGTGAAAGACTAACAGAGCTCTCGTATTGTTTTCCCTGTACTGAACTACACTGTCATATGCAGGGAGGAACCTGATGGTGGAATCCTGCTCCTAATATCCACAGGGACAGGCAAAGAGGAAAAATGAAGCAAAATAATATATACCTAACTTAATCCTACAACTACCAAGAGTTATTGGTAACTACACAACCCAAATAAATGATGACAAAACCCACATAATTCAAGAGGAAGAAAGAGATGCATATATGTTGGTACATACTTGTTTCAATTCACAATCTTGCAACTTTAATAGCCTACGGTTTTAATAAAACAAATACTATGGGGTTTTTTTCCCCCACAATGACAAAGTATCATTGATTCTGAAGTAAACAAAAAATGTTTAGTCTTTAACATGTCAAAGGCTCTGAAGCTCAGCAGCAGAAGTCTAAGATGGCTCCAATGCTCCATTTCCAGTGCTATCACACTTACACGGACATTCCAGAAACAAAAAGTTCCCTAATGAATAATGAATTAAACAGTGTAATCTTCCTGAAGTTTAACCTAGCTACTGCAGAAATTTCTTCAGTATTGACATAGAAAGTTAAGAAAATTACTTGCGATCAAGTAAGACAAATAACCTTTGTGCTCCCTGATATACCAGAAATCCCGTTCCTCTGCTCTTACAAATCCATATTACATCT
The DNA here is from genome assembly GCF_018691265.1 of Tyto alba. NCBI lineage: Eukaryota > Metazoa > Chordata > Aves > Strigiformes > Tytonidae > Tyto > Tyto alba. The sequence continues at coordinate 18,114,727 of NW_024881282.1, read as the reverse complement.
TTCATCAAAAGCTCCCCCAGGACTGCAATCCCCCAAAACAAGAAAAATAACAAATGTTTAAAGGAAAAAGAAGTTTCCTTTCCTTACCATAAATTTTAAAGCAAACACAAAACAAAGAATATGGTATAGGTATGTCAGACATTGTAACGAAGATGCATTTATGTTGATCCACTGTGCATCCATCTCATCCCAGCAGACTTTCAGAGGATAAGAGGGCATGTGCAAGGTCCACGGCCCCCCTAATCTGTGCTTCTGCCAGGACTATGAAGAAATCACCTCAGTGACTGGCAAATCTGCGTGTAGAGCAGCAGACTGTCATCACATACCACATATGATTAAAAATAACAGTTGTGAATATTATACTCACAAAATTCAATTGCTATGGCTATGGCCAATTAGTTTAAATGGTCAATCTGATAAATGTATTTAAAATCCTCAGTGTGCTGGTGGCTGCAATGAAAAGGTTCACAGAAGCATGCATAATTGGCAAATTAATCCATCAGAACCCTTCCTTGTTACTTGTTCAGGGTTATGACAGAGAAATATTGGTTTAATCATACACATTCCTAATTGCAGAAAAGGCAGGACTTATTACAGCTTTACTTAAAGCAATTTAAGTGTTTTATTAACTGGAATCATCAACATGTTATTTTCAAAAAGTAAGGTACAGGTAACATTTCCATACAGGTATGTAGCACCCATTTTCAAATATTAACTTAAATGTTGTACAATATACTAGTTTTAAAAATATTTCAGAATACAAGTAGTTCAGAATCAGCAATTTATTTTCTATTCAACAACCTGAACTTTAAATTATGATTCTGCCTAAAGAAACCTGATTGAAATTACTCAATTAGTAGGTTAAAATGTTGATATTCTGAATTACTCTATTTATCCACAGAGCTTCTCAAGGAAATTCAAAACAATACAAACACAAACTTGTAGTGAGTAAGTAAAGCTACTTACAGTTTTTGGGTATGTGTACAGAACACAGGAGCTAAAGGACCAGAGCTACTTCTAAACAAAGGTTAATTAAATTGTTTTAAGTAAAAATTCTGACTTAATAAAAGGGACCTAATTCACATGATAATTTCAGTTGTAAACTCCCCACAAACGAGATACTGGAAGATTTTGTAGCTGAACAGAAATATCATTGCTTCATTTTTTTGCTGTTTTTTGTGGTTTGCAGAATCAAGAATAATAACTGATGAAGAAAACTTAAGTCTTTCGCAACTACTAAACAGCAGTGACAAGATGTCGCCTGTCCTGAGGCTGTATAACCCTCTCCTGAGGCCTCCTATGAATAAAACAAACTCCACAATCTCTACGTCCTCCAGACCACCAGCAGGATCTAGCCCTGAAACCCTGCTCCAGCTCCAGAAATCACAGAGAGTTAAAGCAATGGGTCCTCAACACCATCCATGAGAGGTGATCCAGAACCAAAGCACCTTCACCATTAATCATCAGCATGCAGGGCATTCCACGAGACCTTCCCAAGAACACCTAGAGATAAACTCAAAGGCATTTGGGAACGTGTATTCACAGGAAGCACAGACCAAATGTCTCCTTCACTCCTGTAAACCCATTTCCACACTGAAATTACTGTTCACATCCACACTTAATCTAGAGTCTCCAGCCTAAACATCAGGTCCTGGGCTAGATCTCAAGGAAAAGGAAATTCAAGGCAGAAGCAGAGCTGTCAGGTAATAGAAGTCAGTTCCAACCACAGGAATGATACACAGTAGATGCAGAATTTTCATCATATCTTAAAGACTGTATTTCTCTCAGTGGATTATTAGCTACAGCTACCCAAGAGATCTGCACCTGTCCCTTGTTTGAATTCTGCCACATGATGCAAAGATTTCTTGAGCTACATTCAGCAAGTGTATCTCAAATTCCATGGAGGGTATTGGAGATCAAAAGAAAATGTTGGGCTTAAGTATTTTTCTGGTTAACAGAGCATGGCACAAGGTGCAGAAAACAGAATGCTATATTGAGGATTATACCTTGTAGTGATGCAATACAGACAGATATCAATGCCTGAATCTGTCATATCTTTAAGCATGTGCCTTCTGTTCATCCAGGAGTATTCTGTAGATGTGCCCACATAAATCCCTTCATAACAGAGTAGAAAAACTCCTAACTTCACTGTGACTCCATGAAAATCTTGAAGTATGTATGAAGTATATCAAGTATGTATTTTGTAAAGTACGCAAAATCTCATACACAAGTAATAATTCCTCTGTGAATAGCAAAACATGTTGGGGAAAGAGCAGGGGAGAAAGAGAGAACATGAAAAAAGTTAAAGCATGCTTACCCTGCTGTTGATCTTTTGATGCTCTACAATTATTCAGCAAGAACTCATTCCTACAAAAAACTGCCCCTGACAACCAAGCGCTTCTCTCAGAAGAGGTCAGTTTTCTGGCCTGATAGTAATCCTCATCCTCAACTGCATTCCAATTATTTGTCCTCTTAATTCTCTTCTAAAACATAAAAACCCTCTCACTAAGGAGTATGTGTTCAAACTGGAATGCCCTAGGTTTTCAGCAGGCTACATTTTTCTTATGTACCTTGAATAAACAGCCTTCTGGTCTGCTGGTCAGCCCTTGTTCAGGTTTCCTGTTTTGCTCCAGACATCAGTATGGTGCAATTGCTATAGGATTGCCAATGGTTGAACTGATGAACCAAACTGTCATGACTGAGCAAGTTCTACCTCCTGGCACCGCTTACAGCTGCTGTCTGAACTATTCTCAGCAGATACTAATGCCTTCTTTTAAGGACTAGTTATCATTACTTGGCTGATATTGGGAGCTGATAGCTGAGGATCATAAAGCACGTCAGTGCTGGGGCAGGAAACAGCACCATCTCTTGACTCTTGCTCTCCTCCCCCATCCCGTTCCACAGACCTGTTCAGCTGCTCCTTGAAAATGTCTTTCCTACAAAAATCATTTTCTTCAAAATAAACCAAAACCTTCCTCACTTCATAATTCTTAACACATCAATACTGCTCTGAGGCTAGCAAATCACTAAATAGCAAATAAATAAACAACGGGATAGCAAAACACTAAGCTCATTAAAAGAGAAATACAGTCCCATTTGGCTTCACTGCAGATAACAGTTACTTGCAGAGCAAGGACCTTTAAATGCTGGCTGAAACCTAAACCAAAAGTCCTTTACACATACTAAGAAATCAGTATGTGACAGATTACTGTAAATTAAAGAGCAAAGTCAAGAGCTGAGCACTCCACAGTGAAGGGATGTCCTGATTGAGGCCAGGGACTGGCTTCACTGAGTAACACCCAGCTACTGCCTCAGAGCAGCCTTTCAAGTTACTGCTGCTTCTAAACAATGCTTTACTTCTTGGTCAAAAGACAATATGGTTGCCCAATTTTTTCTAGGCCATCTTCAAGCAAACAGTATCAAAATTTGTTTGAAGGCCTGAGGATTGCACTTTTATCAGTACTGAGCGAGGACAAAACATTTGCTTTTTTCATCTTAAAACACTACATTTGTAAACATCTTATCAAATTCTCCTAAACTGGGAAACAAGTAAGTATCTGATGATTAAAAATCCCCCCAGAACTAGGTTTCCAGTTCTTCTTCAGAAGGAGCATAAGAGAAAACGTCTTTCCTCTGTTTTCACAGCCTTTTGCACTCAAATTTAATTAATGGTCATAAATTCCAAGAAATACTTACTCCAAAGCATTCTTTAAGAGCCCTCACTTCTTACCCAATTTATTTATTGCACGGGGATTTATCTACGGTGGAGTCAATAACACTGCAGCTACCTACGCATCTAATCCCCTGCTCAAGCACATTCAGCAGAGAATGCCAGAATTTGGTTGTTAAATTCCAGCTGAAGAGAGCCTGCCCCCATCTCAGTGAAGCAAAGGCTGAGCAAAACCTTCCCTGCAATTGCTCCTGTGGCACCAGAAGAAAAAGCAGAAGGCCCACCTCTAATGTGATCCTTGTTGGCATACAGACCAAAACCAGCACTCATGCAAGGTATTAAAACTTTAAAATCAAAGAAAACAAAACAAACAAAAAACAAGCAACTTAAAATGGAGATATTCCCCCTCCTCCCCAAAACAACATGGGAGTATAAAACTGAAGGAAAGCTGTTATTAAAAAGGGTAGGCCATTAGTTAAAAAAATTATAGGTAAATTAAAATGTCAAGAAGTGAAGATTCCTGGCACAGGAAGGGGATGAACATGTACGGGACAAAGAAATCCTAAGAGTATCACAATCCAAGATTACATTAACACCAAGATTAAATCCCACAACTGTGATTTAAAGGGTGAAAAAAATAAACTGTAAATCATAAAAGTTTTAGTTCCGAATAAAATCCCTTCTCATTCTGGAAAAAAACAGCATACATTAAGAATAACATATCAAGTCCTGTCCAGTCAGCAGCAGGGCACAATCAACAACAGGACAAATGTTTTACTAAAGCAGAAGTGTAAAAGTTTTTGATGAATAATTGATGAATTATTATTTCATATTTAGAACAAGAAGGTAGATTGCCATTTTGGTCATGTCAGACCTTGTGAGCTGTGTACTAGTGGAAGATAATAAGTAATACTCTGTAACCCAATGAGTTTCTAATGAGACATAAACACAATTAATAAAACAAACAAGGGGAACAAAGCAGGTAGATGTGGAACAACGAATTATGACCACAGCTGCTCTGATGTGACCGGCTGCTCATAACAGTTCATCTAGCCCTTTTCTCCAGCTGCTAAACTGCATTAATATAGCTAAAAATACCTTTTCTGCTCTTTTGCTTTTCCTTATTGCTTTCTCTTTTAAAAAAACACTGTTAATTGCCAATGGAGTTGTGTATGGCAGAGTAAGCAGGTCATAAGCCATATTCCGCAAGCACTAGTGTAAATGAAAGTGGTTTTGAACTCCTGATTTAGGCAGCATATATCTTCTAAACTACGTTCTGTTTCAACAGCTTCTGTGTTTCGCTGTTTCCTTTTTTTTTTTTTTCTTTTCCCTGGTGTCTCCTAGGAGCTGCTTGAGTCATATCCCACACAGACTATGGAAAGCTTCAGCTACTGTGGCTTCATGTCTCAGATTCTGTGAAGCAGGGAGTGTTCTTAATTAATTCCTCAGACACCCAGCAGACGGAAACTGCCACCTTTATCTACTGTCTACTGCTCCCTTCCACTTCCAGGCGTGAACGGCCTGGCTCCAAGCTGGCAGCCTTTCCCAGTGAAAGCATCTTCCCTGAAATAAGTCCCACTGAAAATGACAGGACTCAGTCGCATGCAGTTCTGGCAAAAATAGCCTCTAAACAAGAGAAAGAGCCCAACGGTTTTCACTGAGGAGACATGTCAGCTCCTGAGGCTTGCACCTTCTTCAGAGAGTGAGCTAAGCGCTTCAGGAATAAAATTAAGACAAAGTAATAGCAGGCTTGCACAGTTGGTACTCTCACAAAAAGCATATGCCAATCTCACACTAGACCAGGACTAGTAAATCAGCTTTCCAAGTGCAAGTGTTGCACAGAAAAGAGGCAGAGGCGCATCAATTTGTAGTTTTATCTTACGCAGTTTTGGAGGTGAGGCTCCATGTTTAACACATACTGTGCGCAGGGACACCCCCCCCACCCCCATGGACAGATCATTCCTCAATGGAGATAACTTCATTTGTTTTCCAACAGGACACAGATTCATTTGCTCGGCAAAGAAAAGGATAGGAGAAGTACATCAGCAACCAGATCCTTTGGAAAGCAATGGGTTTATTTCTCCAGCTGCTGAATAACGTGACATTGGGGTTTTTTTTTAATTCCTTAAAAGGAGGCAAAATTAACAAGCAGCATTTACAAAGGCAATACAGCCTGATTTGATCAATGTTTTCTCCCTATAATAAGATGTTTGTTAATCATTCATTCCATAATTTTCCTAAAATGCTTGCTCAATACACTAAGAAGTATGCATCTCTATACATTCAATTACATGCAGAAAATTTCTATTGCTTGATTGGGGAGTCACGATGCCAACAGCTCTCATAGCTTTCCATCTCTGAAGACAGAATCACACTTAATAGTTAGTATAACTAGGCTTTTCATCTTAAACTGTAATTACTTTCCACTTCAGAACTACAGAATGAAGCATCTTCCTATACTTTAGCTTCCCAGCACACGGCCAGTTTGCAGAAATCAGACGAAGAACATTATTGATTTTCTCAAGGGTGTAAGGTATTTGCTAACTGCCAAGAACAAACTATATAGTATAAGGAGACGCAGCTTCATAAATGACACACATTACTCTGTCCATATTCTGCAAAATCATTGCAGCTGAATGAAATCGCAGTTTATCACAAACCAAGCAATATGAAAAACTAGAACAAGCTCCACAAAATTAGTAATGTACATATAAAAAAAGGACAGCAAAGGCTTTATTTGTGGGTCAACAAGGGGAAGGAATAAACTTCAATGTAATTACTTGCTGTTCCATATATTTTAAATATTTATATACACATATACACACACAGATTCATGCTTTCTCGGTATCCTTCCACAGCAAGTCGTTATAACCACATTAGAAGAAGCAAGTAAGAAAAGGCAAGCAAACGGAAAATGCCTTTAAAGAGTCATTAATCACAACATTTCTTATTAAAGAAAGGAATGAAATAATTAAAAAACAGTTTCAAACCCACAATCAGTAGCTTGATCAAAATAACAAAAGTCCTTACCTGTGCATCCTTACTCCTGGCTTCTCTCCTTGCTGCTTTTTCCTTTAGCCTCTTCTCCTAAAACAAACAAGACATAGTTTTAAAACAAACTCCTGGGGTTTTTTGTTTTTGTTTTTGTTTTTTTTTTTCCTTTTATTATTTTAATTTTAAAGTTGAACCACCTAGATATTTTTAATGCACACATGCTATACTGGTGGTATTCACCCTAGAAGTTACTGATGAAAAATGATAAATAAAAATATCTGAGATATTATTCATTCTTCTTGCTCCTAAAAGGAAATAAAACTAAAATAATTACTCAAACTCACATTTTATCTTCACCAAGACCTGTTCTTCTTAAAGGAATGATGCAGCTAAATATTTTGACATAGTATTTGTCTCTAAAACAAGGCAGTTAAAATGGCACCAACAGATCTAATTTTTCTTATTTCTCAGTGGCTTAATATGAAATCCATTTCAATTAAACTACAATTATAATTTCCCCAACTTCAGAACTGCTAAAGCAACTGGGGAGTGAAAGCTAAAATGCGTTCTCCCTAGCTTTCGTATCTCCATTATAACATACATACATAACAAACACTCTACAATAGCATTTGCCTAATAATTGCATCGATTCAGAAACCATAACATTAAGTTCCTTCCACCAAATGGATTCTGCTATAGGAAAATGAGCAACATGCAATGCTAAAATTAATTCAAAGCTGCCTACCAGATTTCTAAGTGTTCAGAAGTGGCCAAGATATTTAATTCAATTGACACTTATTATTGCTCTTTCTCTGTTCTTCTTCTTCTTCTTACCGGGATTGGTTTATTTTTAAACGAACTGAAGGATTATCTCTAATTTAGACTCTGTCAGGTCCTTACAATTGAATATCCTTTAGATTACCTATTTCATGAGGTAAGGACAGAAATACAGGTGAGGGCACATGTCCTTTAGAAAAGCACACTGGTCCCTCTTCATGTTTTGTCTTACTGATGCTGATGATACTTGTGTTGAAACTTTTTTATGCTAGCATTAAAATGTTTCTGAAACACAGAAACTCAGTTTCTTTGAGCAATACAGGCCATTCCTAGTGTCAGCAAATTTAGCACCGAGTCCACATAAAAGGAGACATTAGTTTAACATCAGGGCCAACACCTCAGGACAGAGAAGGCTGAAGACCAGTTATATTTCAGCTCACCCATGGAGCAACGAGAAGGTTACAGCTCCAGCAGTCCTGGTGTCATATCATCACAATGATGCTACCAAAGCATGTGCATAGGAACCAAAGTTGTTTGGAAAAGCAGTGTGTTTGAGTGCAGACCTGGGAAAATGACAACACAGTTGCCAAGATTTAAAAATTGCTGTCTAAATTCAGTTTCTTTTGAGCCATTTGTTTGATATGAGCCATTTTCTATACTCCCAATTGTCCAAAGTACAGAAGTGGTAGCTTACTTGCAAGCTCTCTGAGTAAGTCAACCTCTTCTCTCCATACCAAAACTAAACAGCTCAAGTTCATCCCCTCACCTCGCAAAAGACAGGGACAAAACTGCATGAGGTTTGTGTCTCTCTGCTTCACACAGTTCTCCAATGCTGTGTGCAAAGCTGCCTGGTACAAACACCTCCTGACACTCAGATCTACACACCAGGGCACTCAGCACATGCTATGAAACAAAACAACAACCCCGCCCCTGTGCACAGATACAACACAGCTGCCTTATTACTTCAGGTTAAAGTAAGAAAAAGCAATAAAAAATAATTCCATCTAAGGCCACAAGGGCATCATATGGGGCAAAAGAAGCCACCATGAATAAGCACTGGCTGATACAGGCACACGCAGTCTGTTCTCCAACAAGCCAGAACTAAGCATCATGACCTCACAGTCATAACATGGTCATCCATGTTGTGATTCCTTCTCCTCCAAGTCAAATTTGTATTAACTTCTGATCATTTTTATTTTTGCTCTTCTAATGACTTAAGTTTTCCACTTTTACCCACTCTGTTTTTAAATGGTCTAGTTGTACCTTCTTTGCTCTTTGGGGTCACCACTGGGATTCTCTCATTGTTCTGCTAAAACTGTGATCCTTTTCAAACTTTATTACCGAAAAAGTGAAAGAGAACAGAGCCAGAAAAAAGCAGACAAAGCAGCTTTTAAATTGGATAGTCCAGAAAATTTTACATCGAAAAATTCTATGGTATATGAAAAGATAGCGTCTTAACTACAGCCACGGGCTTAAGCCAACAGAGCAGCAGTCAGTGTTCCTGCTCAAGGGATTTACAACAGAGCACTGAAAAGACAGCTACGAAAGTGGGAGATTGACATAATACCATAGAAGAAGAGTATGCTAGACAGCATAATATACATAAGTCTCTAAAGAACAGTAAAGACACAAAAAGGTTTTAAAGTTAATAGGTGAAGAGACTGAAATCAGGAGTAGAAAAGACAAACAAGACAGAGCAGCAATCAACAGAAGATGCTGTCAAGACCTTTTATTATTTTATTTTCTCCAGAGGGAGAGAGGAAGATTTGTTTCCTTGTCAATACAAACCAAAACTAGATTTTTGCATAGGTTACATCTACACTGGCACTGAGTTGGAGTTAGGAGTGCATTTCAGAAGCCAGTGTTCTAATCAGGCCCACTTCTGCTGTGTTTCACATTACAAGGCAGTCTTCAGGAGCACAGCTAATACACTCCAGCCAACACTGGGCACTCATAGGATCATCCTGACTGGGAGGAACGCTGGGGGTCTCTGGTTCAACCTCCTGCTTACAGCAGGGCCGTTTCTGAACTCAGGCCAGGCTGCATGGGGCCTCATCCAGCTGGGTCAAAATCCCAAGGCTGGAGACCGCACAACATCTCTGGGCAATCTGTGCCACCGCCTGACTGTCCTCACACAGAAGTTTCCCTTACATCCATACTGAATCTCTTGATTTGACTTACGGCCATCATCTCTTGCCCTCTTGCTCCGCACTGCTGTGAAGAGGCTGGCTCCATCTCTGTCTCCTCCATGAACTCTCTGTAGGCACTGGGGGCTGCTGTTACATCCCTCCAAAGCCATCTCTGCTCCAGGCTGAACAGCCCAGCCTTTCCTCACAGGACCACCATCTTAGGGACTTCAGCTAAACTCGTTCTAGCTTGTTGATGCCTGCCCGTACTGTGGGTAGTGGTGTGTGTAGGATGGCATGAATACTGAGTAGAGTTACTTCTCTGAAGTGGTTCAGTTCGAAGCATCATATAAGAGCTAACATAGCGTGAGCCACCACCACCACACAGCAGGCAATATGGTTCTCAGCACCAACTATCTTACTCTGCAATCTTTAATGGGGCTATTTCGCTTGCTAATGCAGGAATAGCCATCAGGCTTTAACTTCGGCTTCCATTTCAGAAAACAATCCTATTAAGGCACTGTTTAAATTTATGCGCAGTTTCCAGCACATGTGTAAGTACATACAGTGTGCTGCACAAATGCTTAAATACTTTTCCCCAGTCAGGACCTTATTTCCTATTACCTAGAGGACAACTGTATATTCTACTATGCCAAGGTAATATTCCCACATAATAAAGACACCCTTTTATATGACTAAATAAAACCCAGAAATTAAATACCTTGCCTTAGGTTACAAAGAAATGCTACAGCACAGCCAGAAACACAGATCTCGAAAGACTCAGATAAGTATTTTAACTACGATGTAACTCATTCTCACATTGCTACTGCTAGGAAGAAATATGGGCACGTGCAGAACACACATGGACAACGTACTCTAAGACAGCTGTAAAAAGTAATCAAATAACGCAAAGTTGAACCAGTCAAACAGTGTATATTGATTTATTTCATGTGAATAGATTCTGTTTATCTATGGATAAGTCTATAACTATCTGCAATTACTAAGCTGTCCAACGTTATTTTTCACACATGAGAAAAAAATAACAGAAAAGTTTCTTGGAATATTTGAAGTGTAACATAATAAGAATGCCAGATTTTATCACTGTTCTAACAAGCTATAAATCATTACTTGTAAAAATAGAACATAATTTAGAGATGAAATAGAGTTTTCATTTATTTCAATTTACTAGAGCAGGAAAACAAAAGATTATGTTTTGAGGTATGAATACTTAATTATATATGTTACTCACTGACACTGTTATATCATGACTTCATAACACAGCACCATGAGGCTGTCAGATAAAGCTCTAAAACATCACAGTCTGACTAAATACTCTTTATCTACAATAGTGAAGTTGAGCATCCCTGTTTTCCTTTGCATTTATATTGAATAGCTCTCTTTTGCAGTGGATTAAAGTTGTTAGTCATCATCACGTAAAACAGCTAAAACATTTGGCTTTCACCTAAACAAAGAAGAGTTACTGTTATTGAAATCTACCTTTTTTGCACTAGAACCGACAACAGAACCAGCTCTGCCCAACAAGGAGCCAAAGTCATTGATAAAGTGGCTTCTAATATATGGGAAAGCTACTCACTAGTCTTAACTCTGAAGTTAAGAAGTCTGCCATTAGCTTCTTTTCAAATTCATGTTTCCTCTTTCTTTCACTGCTGGGTTTTAAAACAAAAACTCATACCCCCTTTTACTTTTCCTCAAGACTCCAACACACTTATTAAAAAGATGTTCTAATATTTACCTTCCATATTCTCAAGTTGAGGGAATTAAAAAATAGTAAAAAAAAAATAGCATGACAGCTCTCTCTAGTTGGCGAAGTTAGGAATATGTGAAAGATGCGTATACAGACAGTTTAAAAACCAACTTTTTAGTTATTAAAAAAATAAAATCCAGACATTTTGAAAGCTGGAAGTTCTTCCCTGTCACCCCACCAGGAAATCCCCTCTTCCTTTGACTCTCTTCTTTCTACAGTTGTTTAAGGTTCATTTTACTTTGTCCAGAGGCTTAACTGAAATATTAAAAAAATGCAGCTTTTATTGCCATGTATTATTAACACCTTTGTTTCATATAGTAATTTTTCTTTCATCTTTTTAATTTGTAAACAATTTGTACAATTCTTTCTCTTCAAGAATTTGTACATATGCCATAACTGCTCAGACTTAAATAAATTCCTTTAGTTGGTGAAATACTGCAGTTTTACCAACCTAAAATTTCACTAACCTCTTCTATTTGCTTAATTAGAGGCAAGAAATAGTTCAACTCAATATAACTAAGGCAAACCTGTTTCCTGTAAAAATCTCATGTTCATCTGAGTCATCTGAAATCTTTTTATTTAAATCCTCAAGAACTCCTGCAGGTTTTGATCAAAGATTTTAATGCTGCGTTTTTAATAACTGATCTTTAACATACTGATGCCATCATTTGGAGCTACCAACCTATTCAACTGCTGAGGTAATGGTCAACCACACAACAGATCTTAGAGGTGAACGAGGTTTAGAATAAATCACTCTGTTGCCTGGATAAATCTGGCTGTCATTTGCAAATACATTTTAGTTGATACCAGCAGCTGATATAATTTCTTGGCATTTTACTATCTTGTTATTTTAGTAGGGCATAGCTAAGGACAGTCAGCTGTGCTGCAGAAAATACACAAACAGCTGTTCAAAAGTTCACTGCATCTCTCAGATACTGGCATCGTCGTATTCAAGAACTGGTTTCTATTCAAATTTTAAAGCACAAATGTGCTCTGAAAAGTGACATAAATGGCACTGTGGTATCCCACATTTGTCTTCTCTCCGATTTCACACCAAGTTTGTGCTGTTTACATGCCAAATATGTTTTTAGTATTATTATTATTTTTAACTGCTCAGCTTGCAAGCAACTTGGTATCTGAAAATCCAGCTCTAGTAAGTATGGCATCAGCCCATAAAGCAAGATTACTAACTTCTAGCTACACAATCAGCACACACACGAGCCAACGCAGAATCAAACTGTGCCCTCTTCCATGGTGGTTTTGCTCTGCACAGGTGCATGGAAGAAAAACTAGAATTAGTGAGAACTATTTATTAATTATTTAAAAATGAATGGAATGGGGGAGGACTGAATACGTGTTGAGAAAGAAAATTCTGTCCCAGCAGTCACATTTTGGCAATTGTTACGTTTTATACTGCTATGTAGTTTAACATGTGTCTTGTTACAGAGATTAGCAAATCATCTACGTGCAAGGAATGCTCCAAACATCAAAACAAACCAACACTCCAAACTAAAAGATAAAACTGAATCAACTTATTTCTTTGATTGTTATTTAAAAAAAAAAAATCTGGAAATTAAGTACAAAATTGGCTACTATTAAATAAGCAAATCTTAATACCTTTAAGGAAAAAAGCAAAGGCTTTTTGATTATTTTGTGGGGTTTTTTTAATTTTATTTTAATCTATTAACATTTGGGTTTAGAAATCTATTAAATAATTTATTCAAGCAACAAACTATATAAACAATGATGGAAACCTCATCTGTAGAGCTGATGTTTACTTTATAGGCAGGAAGACTGAAACACACAGGTCTAGTATGACCTATTTAAGACAACATCGGGAAAGTGTAGCATCGAAGGCATGTGAAAGACAGTACTGATAATCTTAAATATTAAACAAGCACTTAAAGGTAGGTGGAAAAAAAGGCATTCTCATTTAAAAGAAGAAATCACAAACTAGCAGAAATTAACCCTTAAAAGGACAATGCTAGCATGAAACCAGCAGACAAAACTGAAAACTATTCCTTTCTCATTTAATGTCTGAACACTGAACATGCTTTAAGGACAAAAATGTTTTAAAAAAAGTTGTGAAGTAAGCCATCTGGTTTAAACCTATGTATGTTTAACAGATATGTATTGTTGCAAAAGAGATTTGGGATGGTCAATGACTTAAGAGGAAAGCGACGCAAGGTAGGACACATGTAATAGGTAGCTTGTTTCTGACAACATTACAGTAAGAAAGAGAAATTAAATCATAGTAACTAAAATACAGAGGCAATCCAGTAACCATCTTTTTTGTGTGCAAATGGTGTCTGAGCCAGATTCTGAATCTACAGAAATCAAAAGGGATTCTTTCAAATGAATTCACAAACCTTTCCATTCCACCCTCAATGCACACACATACACAAACACAGAGAGAGAGAAAGAGAGAGAGAGAAGTAAAGGTAACCTTAATTCAACTCAAAATACAGTTTCAACAGAATTACATCAGGAATTAAGTTAGTTAATGGTCTTTAAAAGTAACATTTAAAGCTGTGAAATAAAATCAATGACAAAGTTAATGGGAGTTGCACTGCAAAACAAGATAGTATTTTCCAGAGAAAAGCAGAGGCAAAAGGCCGAAGAAAATGCACTTCATTCGATTCTGTGGCTACTTTTGAAGGGATGATACCATTTTAAGAGCAGGAATTTGTAATCTAGGCAGGTCACAGACTCTTGAGCTGCCTTAATGCAGCTTCTCTAAAGGAAACACCCAGCTCTCATACACCAGGATCTGAGAGAAGGCAGAGAAACCCTGCAACTACCTGAGCCTGCTGATGCACCACCTGAGAGGTAGCCAGCAGTACCCAAGTCTGCAGCCAGCGAAGGGTGCAGCTCCCGTCAGAAGCTACATCAGCTTCATCAGAGCTACATCAGCATTTTGGGCAGATGTGCCATTACATCCTCCAGCAGGACAAGCAGCCTGGAATGGAAGCTCCCTTACAGCACTAAGGCTGAAACCCCACCTTAGCTAAAGTTAAGCCTGCACTACTTCAGCCACCACCCACACCTGTATTTTCCTGGCATTCATCTGATTAGAGTGTACACAAACAACCTACTCACAGTTATTTAATTTTCTTATTTTTCATACCAACAAGATGTGGCCAAGAACTCTGATTTTGCTGGAAAACTCTTCTAAAACATTCAAGGGCACTTGAAGCTTTAAGTGTAGCCCATCCAGCTCTTAAAGTGAAAGACAAGCCAACAATTAGCAAGCCCTGGCCTTGGCCAGCAGCAGAGTGAGGCCGGATGGATGCTGCTGCTGAGATTAAAAAGGGATGATCGTCAACCCACTTGTCAGTGTCCATTCCCCTTATCTTAATAGCTGTGCACCTGGAACATAACAGCAGCGTTGCCTACACACAATAGCTATGAAAGGGTTCAGATAGCCTTTCTAACAAAGTAATACTCTCTTGATTTATTTTACACATCTCTCCATCACTAACACTTTTCTTCTTTGCCATTTAGCTAAACAGTCCTCCCAGCAGCAACCTCCCTCCCTTTATATTTTATTTTCCTACACTGGCACACTCTTCACATGTGAGAAAATTTTATCATCCTCACTCAGCACTGCATTAAACCAACTTTACAATTACACTGAAATCTGACAAATTTCACCTCAAAGACTATTCAAATGCTTTACTTAATAAAAGCATAATACTGCACTGAGATATTTTTTTTCCCTCCAGATTATTTCCTTTGAAATACAATGCAATCTCTCTTCAGAATTAATGTATTGATTGATTTCAAACTACAAATACTATTTTTCATGGGTGCCTTTATCTTCCAGCACACTGAATGGTTTGTGCTGCTGTTGTGGTTTAATGCACCAGGCAGCTAAACACCACATAGTTGTCCGCTCACTCCCCGGCAGTGGGATGGGGAGAGAATTAGAATAAAAGGTGGAACTCAGGGGTTGAGATAAAGGCGGTTTAGCAGGACAGAAAAGGAAGGGAAAGTAATAATAATGATAAAAGAATATACAAAACAAGAGAGGCACAGCACAGCTGCTCACCACCAAGCAACCGGTGCCGCCCCAGTCAGTCCCCGAGCAGCCGCTGTCACCCCCAGCCGACTCCCCCCAGTTTTACCGTTCAGCATGACGGCCCATGGGATGGGGCACCCCCCGGCCAGGCTGGGACAGCCGTCCTGGCTGTGTCCCCTCCCAGCTCCCTGTGCACCCCCAGCCTCCTCGCTGGCAGGGCAGCACCAGAGCTGGGAAGTCCCTGACTCAGTGTAAGCACTGCTCAGCAACAACCAGGACACCAGTGCGCCATCAACATTACTCTCATCCTAAATGCCAAAAGACAGCACTGTACCAGCTACAAAGAAGAAAATTAACTCTACCCCAGCTGAAACCAGGATAACAGTATAGCATCTATTTTTATTTTTATTACTTGCATATTATTTTTATTTTTATTACTTGCATATTATTTCTTTTTCAATCATGAGTACAAATCTGATAAGATAAAGAAAATCCCTGGGGGGGTCTTTTCTGTTTCTTGAACTGTTACACAGTATTCAATGATCAATGACAATGCGCTACAAGTACTTTTAGCATTATTTTATAAAACTATAAAGCAAACATGTTTAAATCATAACTATTCTGTCATCAGCTGAAACAATTTACCCAAGCAGGACTGGGAGTGAGACAGAGCCTAGAGCTCCAGCTGGAGCTGGGCACGGCCAGAGTGCTCCCCCCAGAGCATTCCCACCCAGGCCACAGCTCAGTCAACCATGGGGGTTGGATCAGCCAAGGCATGGGGCGAGCCTTGTGGCAGGGGCTGGAGGTAGGAGAAAGACAAAGCCTACAGCATTACAGCAGGAGGTAAACACCAAGGAATGCAGTGTGGCATGAGATATACATGAAGGCAAAATAATCCACTATAAATATCAGCTGACATCTTAACTGATTTGGTCACATCATTCTTCTCCTACTAGTTAAAATTACCAGCATTACTGCTTTCGAAAATAAATTCATGGCTTGATTCTAACCTTCGGCCAATTGCAAGTTGTAAAGGAAATTAATTCTTCCTTCATAAGTGAGCCTACACCTCTTTTCCAAGTTCCTACATCAGATGCACCTTTCATTGGATCAATTCAATTCATACAGATTTTTAAGTCATCATGAGGTGACCACAGTTCAAGTACGTTAGATATCTCTGTATAGCTGTATAGTACTTTTTCTTTCCCTAAATGCCCCCCAGAATCTTCATGCTTTTCTGTTATCAGCTCTAAACACAGTACTTGAGGCTATTATATCATCCCAAGTATTATAACTCCATTTTTCTTCCCCAGAGGAAGAATCCTTTCCAGATTCTAAAGAACTGTATGTGAATTAATAAAGTTACAGACTCTCTCCTGCTCTCCCCTCTATATACTGATGCAAAAAAATATTAGAAAACACTCCTTTTGAACTTCATGTTTAACTCTACCTGGATGGTCTCTATAGGGATACCTTAAATGTAATGATGTGGTTTGCAAGGATATCCTGTTAACAGTGAGACAAATAAGGAGAAAAAGTATAAACTGAACACCAAATACACTAAACCCTAATGAGCAGTAAGGCAGACAATAACAAGAGGCCTGAGCCCTTAAATCACTGGTAGATGAACACTAAAGGAACCACACAAGCACAACCTTGAGAAGGTTCACACAGAACTGCATAACTGATAAGAACAAGAGAAACAAGGTTATCCATGTTTATCTGTCTCATGGGAAAGAGCAATCTTATTATGGAATATTTGAAAGGCATTGTGAGACTGTGCAGAAAGAACAGCATCTGGAAAAACCCACAGCCAAGGACAGTGACTGTGTAAGGGCCCTATGGTGTGGGTATGGATATTGTACATATTTAGGGCCCACACTATTGTTTAAGGGATTGGTGAATGTGAGTGTGCTGGTGAATCAAGGGGGTGAGGGTGTTCATAGCTCTGCTAGCAAATGTCAATCCCGATCAGCCAACAAGAAGGAATAAGCTTGTGCTGCCTGTGCTCTTCATGTTTATGTGAGTGCTGCCTGCGTTCATCTCTTCTGTCTCTCCCGTCTCCGTGGCTACCCGTGCGTGTATTGTGTGTGTGCATCTGTGCAACACATGTGCAGCCTTACTAGGGCTGGGTCTGTAACCTGGAAGAGCAGCAGCCTCCATCTACTAGACCTACAGAAGAAACCTCCTGAGTTGAAAACCAAGGGATTTGGCTTCCCTTACCAGTCTGCAATCTTCCATTTTCAAGAATAAATTTTAATCAGAAAGTTATCGAATAAATTCTCTGGGGTAAGTATACTGAAACCACAAGTTACTTATAGAAGTCTTTTCCATAAAGTCTGGTATGAAGAATTTCCTCTTTTAGCCTTGGAAATAGTTAATGAAGTAATAATATTTGGGAGAGCAAATACACAAAGACTGAAGTATCACGGCGTATCCTCCTCATTAAAACTATCTTCCAGGGACGCATGGAACTACTGCAACGTGCAGTATGAGGGCCCTGAAGAGAGCCTCAGCTTGTTTGCTACTAACACCGCCCAAATAAAATAGAATAATAAAAAAAAAAACCTTCTAGACATCTTCTCACATGGATCATCCCAAGTTCATAGCATATCTTATTTGCTGGAAAGTGAGGTAAGAAATAAGGTTCCTATTCATTTTTCCTTAAGAAATAAGGCTCCTATTCATTTTTCCTTAAGGACCAACGGGCATTTTTCTGAGCTTGAGTTAGTATACAGAAAGAGAGGTTATTAAGAAGTGAGATGAATCCCTCTCTGCCACTATTTTCCTCCTAACAACAGTGCATTTTCAGTTGAAAACTTGAAAAATAGAGTGCAAAACCATGTTCTGAATACTTTATTCACGTCTCCCTTCATTGTTGTTTATAACATTTTGCACATTTTAAAAGAGCTCGAATCTATAGCTCTCACTGGGCTGTCATTAAATATCTATTAATGCAGAATTCTTTTCACATCATCTTGATCAGTGTTACTGCCCCTTCCCTTGTGCTCAACTGCTAAAATTTACTTTGCTTCCAAAACTTCAATAACCATTAATTACATCACAATTATACCTCAGATTTTTATTTATTTTTATTCATCTGATTTTCAAGTTTTCCCCATTTGCAGAGTAAGGAGAGGATAACAAAATGTGAGACTCATGAAGGAAACCTAATTACAGTGTAGATGCTTTGCAAGTTTCCACAAGCCTTAAGGCACTGCAACAAGCATCTCATCTAATTCAAGCATCTCATGAACGCACCAAAACATTTTTCTGATCATACTGAAAACTGTGCTCATTTAAATGACATCCACAAATGGATTTAAAAGCAATGGCCTGTGGATACTTTCTGCATAGTTTTGCTCTTCATCAGAAATGGTTTCACAAGGAAATTTTGTATTAAGCTTACAGGCCATATACACCTAAAAAATAAACCCAACTATATTGTACAAGTTTTGATTTTAAGAAGTTCATTTTTCCCCCCCAAAGATCTTCAACATTATACTGAAGAAACCATAAGAGAGGGATTCTCAATGGAAGATGACCTATAAAATGACAAGCTTTATAAAAACACTCTGTTTTTCTACATCCACTCACAATATAAATCAAAATCTGAGCCCATGGGCAAGATAGGAAAAACTGGGTAAAACAACATATGCTTTCATAGCCTTCCACAAATTACTTTGTTATTCTAAGTCAACATTTTAAAGCCAATGTAGAGACTTCGGGCATTAGCATACATTCAGCTTCAGAGGACTTTTTGATTCCTGATGTACCTGACCATGTAACAGATTGCTACATTTGGTTTATAGAGAATGAAGATGCATTTGTCTCTAGCGATCTTCTAATCTACCTATATAATAACTTTAGTAGATTTATCATGTTTCAAAAATTGATTTAAAGAAAAGAATAGGAACTGCCAAACATACAAACCCAGAAACTATACCAAGCATCAGCTGCAGTAGGAAGAAAAGGAAATACAAAATAGACACTTGAAACTTGCTGAAAGTGAAGGAACAGAAGAAAGTTAAACTGATGAAAAAGTTAAGCACAGATCTTGAACAAATCTTAAAAGTAGAGAGGAAAAATTTAACTAAGTTTTTTCAAAAAGCTAGAAAGGTGAGAGTTGTAGGAGAATTCAGTAACCAACATGGAAAACCAAGAAACAGTTGTCACATCTGCTGTTAGAAAAGATGTCAAATGGACAAAGATCTACTGCAGTCTGCTTGTGGAAAGGAAATTAAAACAAAGATGGGAATGAAATAATTAGTGTTATTGCATAAATGAAAGGTCAGATGACAGAGTTCATGCTATGCCATGATGCATTTTGACTGATAGTAAAGTGTAAAGAGGATTTTAAAAGAAGCAATGACAGTTACAAGCGATGGATTTAAGACTTTGTATAAAAGGGACTGATGAATACCAGTGAGGGGATGTGTAAGATGGGATGAAAGTATGTGACTTTCAAAAGCTTCTCTTTCAATGACACAAGAAGGGGCACTGAGACATCTGTATTTATGCAAAATCTGAGGTAATAAAAATGAGAAATTCCCCTACTCTTTTTATTACTTTCATATCCTTTGTTGGTAACATACTTTCTTCTAAGTTTCAGCATTTCCCTCCAAATGAGACAAAGAAATAACTTAGCCACTTAACCACTAGCCCGTCAGGGTTACATACACAGCCAAACTTTTAATAGCTAATTCACACAATGACTAGGCACCTGATCAGTCTTCTGCAGTACAGTCATGATACGTCCACTTGAGTAGTAGTTCTTCCTTTACATCACTGAGATGACAGACGAAGATTCAAACTCAACTAAGTACCTGCTGCTGAGTGATTATCTTACCTTCTGGGAAGGGAAACCTTATGAGGTAGGAGAGTTTTTAAATACCATTGGGAAGTCACTGTGAAAGTGGCTGCGTGATTCCTTTTTACTGTGAGGCAGTTTAAATTTTTCTCTAGCCTTTGTTCATTAATGAAGGGCTGATGACTTGCCCCACTTACAATAAATTCCCCAAAAACACTAGTGAAAAACCAATGGCTGAAATGGCTAAAATAATGTTTATCTATGACACTTACCTATGATTTCTAAATTATACCATAGTATGAATTTAACTAATTATATATTTCCTCTTAAGGGAAAAAAAAAAAAAAGAGTAATATCTGCCCCACACAGTAACAATGTAGGCTCTTCAGGGGTCTTCTGATCACTGGACAGCTTATTGCGATTCAAGAGAAAGGAGGTAGTGCTTGTCTCTGATTGGATGAGACAAAAGAGCAGGACTTGACTATTTTCCCAACTATTACTATTACAGCTGCTTCCTAAGCAGCAACAGCTGGCTGCCAAGAATCCCTGACATAAAGGATGACTTAGTAATAAGCCAGAGTAACAGAAATCATTCAATCTGTGTGGCAGCTTTACCCTACATAGCCTGTAATAATTAATACATAAAATGAAGTGGCATCTCAAACCTGAACGCCTTCTGAAGTGAGGGTGGAGGATCATCTTTAAACACAAGGTCAGTAAGACAACAGGGAGGCAAATGAGGTTCTACTCGTGTAAATCCTGAACTCCCACCTATCATCTTCCTGCCCCTTCTTTCAAGTTTCATTTCCTTTTAATTTGGATATTAGGATACTAAACTGTTTATAAGAACATTTCAAAAATTAAATGACAATCAGGAAACTGAATATTTTATCATATACAGAGAATTTATCATATGAAGTATTTTTCACCTCAAATCGTTAAGCCACAAATAAAAAATCTGAACATGCATGCAATGACTGAATGCAGTAAGCCAACCCTAAAAACTAGACACACATTTCACAGCACCTCAATCAGAAGTCTTTTTTTAATATATTTCCCTCTTTTTGACATACTACCATTCATGTCTTTCATTTAATTTCATAAAGGATAATAATTAGATGTCTTACAAAAAACACTCATGCAGTAAGGTAGGTAACAAGAAACTTGACACTTCATAATTACAAAAAAGCCCCATGATATTGATGATGTAGCCAGTTCTGCTCATTTTGCTGGCCTCATTTTTGAAAAGAAGCACTCTTTTCATAGTATCTCCACAGTTGAAATACTTTTTTTAATGCAGATAAATATCTGATCAATCTAATCTGTTCTCTTCAGCGTTATATCAATGAAGCTCTGCTAACAGACCAACTGATGAAGTATTTAATCATTGAAGTCTGATGTCAAACATACAACAGCATCATCCAACATATACGAATTTGTTAGTGAATACCAGGTTAATTGGAGAGTCATAAATCAGTCTCTCCTTCCTTGTTTACTATGCTGCATCCTTGAAATCTGATAGTACTGCTTTCTGTAAAATTGACTATGATTCCACCTATAGCACAGAAAACATTATTTCTTTGTAGCTACTTTCAAATGCAGCACTTCACTAGAGGAGGTGAGATTCTCTGTACCTGTCAAATGACTGTATCAGGACTATAGGAGTAGACTTTAAAATTAATTGTCTGAATTATGCTTTGAACTTTAGCTGGAATACTTGAGAGCCCAAACTAACTTGAAGCTTTCACAGATCTCCTTCAAATTATTTTGTTCAAATACAAACCTTAACAGACACTAGAACATATAACATTACGCACTAGCAATCAGTGGATAAAATCAAACTGGATAAAATCATGATTTGCAGAGCAGGGTGATAAAACAACACTTTTTAATGCTTTGGAAATTAGAAGCTTTGAGTATAAAGCAGGCCTTTAGTAACACACAGTCCTGGGATCTCGCATTTATCCATCATCTGTGGAAATCCAAATCTTTCTCACAGAGAGTAACAGAAGGATCCCTGAACTCAAAGACATCCAGCTGTATTCCACATGACTGGTACGTGACAAGGTCAGAAAACTCTGCTTTGGTCCATGATAAATAACACAGAAGCAGTTTGCAAACTTATGGTCTGCAATTTAAAGGTTTTTAAATGCCAGAGAGAAGTCAGACTGCAGATACTGAAGTTTTCAAATTACAGACAAAAATTATATGACACTATTTGAATAATTCATGAAATAAATTCTGATAGCCCTTAATAACACCACTGCAAAAAAGTTCACTTTTAACCACCTGAAATGTAATGTTGAATGCTGAGCGAGTGGTAGTCTGAAGACACTTCAGAGACACTCTTTCAATTTCCTTTCCCCCTAATCATCTTCAACATTTGTTAGAGCACAAATGCAAAGCAATGCTTTCTTTTTGTGAAACAAACCATTCCACTGAATGTTGCATTAAAAAAACATATGCTACCACTAAACTCCTTCCAGATTTGTAAATACTAGAGTTGTAAATAAAGCTCCACTGTTACCAAAAACTGGTATTTCATAATGCTTTGTGATGTCCAGCTACTTACATCAGATCAGTCTTCCTGTGTGTAAGGTAGTCCTGAAAAAACCCATGAAATCAGATGAACTTGTACTATGCTTATTTAACAACATATTTAAGTATTTTTCCTCACTGAGCAATCCATACCACAGTATCTATGTTTGCACTTCAGTAATTGAGGTAGAAATCAACTTACCCTATGTTTTTCCTTGACTTTCTTCCTATATTCTTCTTTGTCAAATTTGTCTTCTTCCCGCAGTATCTCTTTCACTTTATCGAAGTTGATACCACTGGAATCATCTTCCTCATCTACTTTCGCCAAACTGGATTTCTGCACAGGTGGCCACTGCTGCACTAACTGAATTATACACGTCAACAAGAAAAATAACAGTTAGAATCATTTTTTTCCCACATCACAGTTTTGATGCCCTAAATATTCCAATACATTATTTTCATAGACTAAATAAAAAAAGCTATTTGCAAAGGAGACAAACATACAAAACTTTTGCACAATACAAACTTGTATATTCTAGAAAGATACATTTCTTAAAGGAGTTTTATCAAAGAAAAGCATGTGGAATAGAACAGTTTTACACATCCCAGAAAAAAAAAAGCAAGAACAACATCCATTGATGCAAACTTTATGTTTCCTTAAATAAGTCACCTCTTCTCTACTGTGCTACTTTTCTAACTATAATCTTTATGCTAATTTTGTTTTCTCCATCCTCACTCTTTTTTGCTTCATTGCATAGATAGATAAAAGATCTGCATATGTATTTAAAGATGAGACAACAGCTTCTGAATATCTGAAATATCTGAAGATACAACTTCCAGTCAATGAGGCAACCTCTAAAACCTTTTAAATTTTGTCTAATGTCAATAATTATATGGCTATACTCCCTTTACCTGCAATATAAAATACTTTGTTTTATTTGGTCACAAAAGCACATTAAATATTTGCAAAGCTGACTTCTCTTTCAGTTTATGCCATACTGAAAAAAATAAAAGCGCTACTTTTTTTCTTAGTGCTGGAAATGGAAAAACAATGTACACAGCATCTGAAGCTGTGAAATCAAATGTTAGAAAAATTTATGGAGCATGGAGTCCTGCTACTGAGGTTATCACCACAATGAAACCCTACAGTGACTAGCAACCACTATAGTTCCTTTCGGTATAAAATCAATACATATTTCCAGGGCCTATTAAAAGATCTAATTAAATTACTGGCAAATTTCAATGCACTGCTACATCAGCACTAGTAGGTGAAAATCTGATAATTCCTTAGCTTTCCTAACAAAACTTTTAATCTATAAATAGTGAATACTGGAAAGAAATCCAGGGACTTCCAGTACATTAATTCAAGACTTGGGGGAGCTTTGGCAAATACCTACAGAAAAATTGTTTCACATTTCTGTAAGGAAAAAAATAGGCTCTTGATTCCACGTGAAATTGAAGATAATAGGCAGAAAAGAGGTACAGTTCAGTAATAGCTCTCATACAAGTATCTTACACGCACAAAGGTGAAAAGAGGTCAGTGATCAGCATTCCTATTTGTCCCCAGTGGAACTGAATTCTAAATGGAAGCTAAGCAGTTCTGCAGAACTTAAACCAATTACACAACAAATCACACACTTTTGAAAAGTGTATCTTTTTATACAAAGTATAAATAATTTGTCTTTATAGAAACTACAAATTCAATTCCCACCAAAATACAGTTGTTTTGAATTGATCTTACCTCTCCATCTTCAGTAAAGACTATTTTTGTGTTGACTTTAAACTTCTTCTTCAAGATTTTTTTGGCTTCTTGGGTTTTAGTTGTTTTTTTCTTCATCTTTGATTTTGATGCATTCTGTATAAACAAAAATGAGATTTCTTATGTTTTTTTTCCTAGTCACAAGAAAAAAAGCTTCAAGCTTTCTTAAAAGCAATTAGATGCATTAAAATGTAATTCCTAAGACACATAAATAAGAGTAGATTCCAGTAAAAATTAGCTAACAGACCTTTCTATAAAAGCATTTTAAGCAGTCCGTATCACAAAGAACTCATTTACTCTGATAACAAATCAGTATAACTTAAATCCTGTCCGCAGCAGGACACCAGATTCATTCAAAACTCACTTTTTTGGGACAAGGACAGTAGATTCACCCCCTTATGCTGTTCGCAGGCCTCATCAGACAAGAAATTCAGTATAACTGACTGAAGCCATTAGCTACAACTGATCAGATACCACTTTCATCTATCTCACTTGCAATCATGGTGTCTGCAGGCACCACAGCACACCAGTTTGAGTTATTTCTGTGTCAATGCAGGGCACAAGTGGCCACGTAAGAATCTTCCTATTTTGTAACTCTTGCCCCTTGCAGTCCCATCAGGGTGCAGATCATCAGTGCTAGGAGATGTTTACCAAAATTAGCATTAAATAACAATTAGAATCACAAAAATTACTAGGATAAGGAAAAGTTATTAGCATTAGGAAAAAAGTTGTAGTGAAACAAGAGGTGAAGACACCAGGGAAACTAATTAGTCAGCAGAGATTGTGAAATCCAGACATTAATGCTGCTTCCAACAGGTTGAGGTTGTTCTTTCCTGGCTACCACTGAGAAAGCAACACTGACCGGAAAAAGCAAGCATTATGAGCAAAACACTATCCCTGTATAAAACACACTGATACTGAAGTTGCATTTATTTTTTGAGTGTGCAATCTTGCTGTTAGAAAGAAGAGGTGAAGGGGTCACTTCTATTTTTGACAGATTGAGGATTTATCCAGAGTATTTTCGCATTTTGGAGGTAGCTTGCAACTCTGAGAGGACCATTTTAATTACTTCTGTAAAATGCAGTGGAAAATAAATTGTCATATCCATAGATGGCCTGGATAGGTTTCACAGAGCCATCCATCTGGTAGCAACATCATGGAAGCAAAGAACGTGGAGATTCCCAACCTCCAGCTCTCCTTCTCAGAGCTCTCCTTTCAAGAGCAAAGGCCAACTGTGTTCAGGCATCTAACAGGACACAATACACACAGAGGACACTTTAAGCAATCACTGACTTTACAGAAAGTATTGTGTAGCAAAAGATAAGCTGCAGGAATATGTGGGGACTTCAAAGACGACCCACAACTCATTCATCATTCTGTGAAGACTGTAAAGCTCCACTACTCAGGAAAAAGTGCCCATAAAAAAGTCACTAAACTGTCTAAACTTCTGATAAATAATAGAAAGTGATCAAAGCAACCAGAGAGAAAAAGAAAAAACTGAACTTTTTCTCACTTTTCTATTTCAGTCATTTTAATCAGTTTCATGTTTTATACCAAATCCACTATAAAAGGAAGCAAAAAAAAATTAACTCAGAAAATCACTGTCATTATGGTCAGCACACTAATGCATTGAAATATGAACTGTAAAAGAGAAAAATTAGAGTCTTCCTAACAGGAAAATGGTTTGTGACAGCTACTGTGCTGTGTTATAAAGTAATGACCATATCTATTATAGAAAATAGTAACTGTAGCAGCACTTATATCCTCAGTATTCTCATACGATTTTTGTTGCACTGTGCTGCTACTACTGCTTAGGCACACCTTTACCAGCTTAGAAAGCTGCGCTAGTCCCTCACTCCTTATCCTACAAACAGCAATTATATGAGAGTCTGCATAAGTATAAACCCCTTACCTCACCTCAAAATATGGATTATTTACTAGAATAATAGGAATTGTCCAGAGGAAGAATTCAGAGAGATGTATTTCAAGGCAATAGGATGATACTTCTCACTATGACAGCATTTTCTTTCACTGGTTGCTTTTCATTTTGTTTCTTTTTTTTTTTTTTTAATAATCTTTTATTTCTGCACTGCCAGTGTTATTCACATCAGCAAAATAAGTTTCAAATTGGTACATCAGGATTTTATAAACTTACATATAAATGTGAATCTGAGCTGTTTACTGAGATTACTTGGTTTAATAAAGGTTTTCCTGGCCAATGAACAAAAATATCCAGTGGGTTGTCTTTGCATGCATACACAGGTAGTATTTCCAGCTGCACCTTGTTCCCCCTCCCTCCTCTGTGTGATTTTGATGTATGAAGTATTTTGATGCTGCAAAGTAGCATGGAAAAAAATGGGACAGGACAAAATTTCCAAAGAGGGGCAACAAGAGGAGGAGAAACCGAATGCGAAGCTAAATTCCCTCACTATACACATAAAAAGCATAGTACAAGATCAGTGTGTGAATTTGGAAGATTTAAAACATGCAGCATTAAGAAAAGGTAAGAGATCAGAATTTTAAAAAACATACAGGAAACAGAAGCAATATAAAACTCTACACACCCCATAGATAATTAAACTGTGTTTTTTATTAGGACTCTTTCATTGCTTTACAAAACTGAACACACTTCAAAGACAATGGCTACCAAGGCTCCCTCAGTTTCAGACACTGTCTCCTGACTGACTGTCACAGTTTAAGACCAAATGGGCTCAGATACCAAAATATTTTCATCACAGATGTTGGCACAATTTTACAAACTACATAACTTCCACTGTTCAGCAGAAGTGGTGCAGCCCAGGAGGGAAGTTGGGTGGGTTACTGTGGTGGTTCCTGCCATGGTCTCTCTGTCCCATGGGGAAGGCTACATGGGCCAGGAGAAGAGTCAGGCAGGTTAGCCATGGGGTGTATATAGCCCTGGGGCTACCACAGGGTCCCATAAATGCTGCTTTGGTCCTCTCCTGGAGACATCTATCATGCGGTTCTGGACTCCCTGAATACTCCTAGAGTCAATCTCTTCTGTCACCTAAGTCTCTCCCTCCATATGTCTCCAGTAGCGTCTTTCAGAGCATCTACTCCCCACATCTCATGAGCCCCTCCCCGTACCTCTTGCCCCAGCAGCTGCCACTCTGTCTTGAACACAACCTGAGCCAGGAGTTCCTTCAACTGGCTGCAGTCTTGATGCAGGATGAGTTGATTACATTCATCTCAGCTCACGGTCTCTTCCTCCCCTCTCTGTGGCCCCCTCACCCAAAGACTTAATGCCCTCACCAAAATTTCTAATGCCACCACCTGTCTTTGCTTTGACCCCAGATTTGAACGGCTACACCGAAACACCAATTTCCTCTCAAGCAGGAGTCTGATTCATCCATTGTAAGAAGCTTAACAGCAATGGACAGCAGACCTCAAGCTTTCCCAATCTTTAGTGCCAATCCCCAGTTCCCTGCATTTTCAAGCCATTCTGCTTACTCATTTTCATCTTTTGTACTGGAAGATACCTGACAATTTACAAGCAGCAGGTTAGCCTTTAACCCGCATTCTCCATGGCTTCCTCTCTTTTCCTCACGAGTTCACTACAGCAGCAGACACCACCAGCTGCTGGAGGCTGACAGAAGATCTCATCCATCTGTTAACCTCAAGTGCTGCAAAGAATACAACTGTGGCAGGAGCAATGACTCCTCTCTAACTGCTCAGTAAACAGCTGAAATCTGGGCTCACAGGCTTTGCAGGCAGAAGCAATCTCACATCAGCAGACATGAGTGAATGGAGGGTTGTTGCTGACAAACAGACCTTGCCCCTAATGCCACGGAAAGCCAGGGGCCTGGGCATTTTCAAGTGAGCCAAGAGAGCACGGCAGCTCCCCACACTGACTGGCTTACTCAGAGAACACTGTGTGTCAAAACCTACTCAACTAATACCTGCATCAGTAAATCCATTTCTGAAGCTGAATTACACCATCAAATAAGCTGATGATCTGAACAAGTGGGCATGTGTGATCTGGGCACAGAATTTCATGTTGCTGTTAGATATCAAAGGGATTCTGCAGTTGAACTCAAGCTGGCAACACAAGTTAAAGCACCAGCCAGTGCACACACACTTCCCCGTCAATGAGACGAGGCTACCTGCTGCTCACCAGCACACACATTTCGCCCTATTCCCCACAAAATAGGCCTGCAAGCCTCACCTTTTTTTCTAAGAAGATGTGGCAAGAGTTAAATTGATCAAACAAGATCAGAGTGATAATCAACCTCTTTAAAATGGTATATAACAGTTAAACTTTAGAAGTTAAGAGTCATGAAAGTTTATAAAAATTTCATAAAACACAGGCTCAGCTGCAGGGTTGGGGGATTTTCTATTGTTACTAATCAAAAGCCTAAATTTCTTCTTCCTCTTCCACATGCACATGCCA
Organism: Tyto alba; assembly: GCF_018691265.1. NCBI lineage: Eukaryota > Metazoa > Chordata > Aves > Strigiformes > Tytonidae > Tyto > Tyto alba. Next base: position 18,085,859 of record NW_024881282.1, on the reverse strand, counting down.
GATGGCTTGCTGGATTATTTAATGAGTTAGAATAAAAACTAGCTCTTCGAAGCACAGAAAATTCAAACATTTTGATATATAATCAGAAACAATACAGCTAATATGCACGTTCTTTTCTAACTTTCTCAAGAAGGAACAGGCTTCTGTTTTCTGGCTTAAAAGATCTGATATTCTTAGCTAAATGTATGACAAAGGTTTTCTAAATGAAGACTGACAAGTTTAAGACAGAATTTACTGGTTTTCAATTACAATTTTTTTCTGATGAGGCAAGGCATCAGAAACACAAATGTGAGTCCATATTAGAATAGCAAAATTGACTAAGTTTTCTTATTAATACAATTTTTAAAGCCAACAGTTTAGACTTAATATGTAATCCTCAGTAACTCAGGATGAAAGCACTTACAGTCTCTTACCCTAATGAAGACAAACATGTTTGATTTGACCTTTGTAGTGCTACAAATCATCAAATGTAAAGTTACTTTCTTTCTAACTATAATTTCCTTTTTAATTTCAACTCAACAAGCCTGTGAAAGCAAGCACAGTATATTCACTACAGGAACTGTTTAAAGACCAGAGTACAGAATTGTGGCAGGGTAAAATACCAGTAGAAAAAAAAAGTTATAATCAATTTTCCAGTCATGTTAGTTATAACATGAATTACTGCTTTTCTAGGGGTTTTGTGGGCTTTTTTCTCCACCCCTGCTTATACCTTACAATTCCCAGGAAGAATGGTGCCGTACCTGGAAATATTTTTCAGTCTCTCCCAACATTATTACATTACTTTACCCAGAGTTCAACAGCAACTGCCTCTGAGAAACAAAAATCGATGTGGTACTCAATTTCACACACTTGTTTTGTATTTCTTCAAGAAACTGCCTGCAATAGGAGCAAGTATTATCACATATTATCACCAAGCACGTCAATCCCCCGTCAAGCTCCCAGTTCAGACTCAGAAGTAATTCCCCACAGAGTAAGACACAGGCTTGCCAGACTGAAGCTACCAAACCTTAGACAAAGAGAAAGGCTGTCTTCCTCTTCATGCCACAGAGACATGGTTTTCGTTTGTCAGGCACTACAAAAATTTCAGTAGACTGAATATCCTCCAACCACCAGTTTGAAGCAGCCTAATCATAAAGCATTACCTCTCAACCTCCATAAACTTTCCAAACTCAGACTATGAGGCTTTGATTAATTACAAAGAAGGTAAGGTTAAAGGAGAAATTTTCACTCCTCCTGACAAATATCTAACCATAGAAACAGCTGTGAGATACAAACTTCACACCTTACACATAATTATAAAACATAAGAAGGAAAGCACCAAGAGAAGCAAATTAACCAAACTTTGAAGTCCAGTCCATATTATTTCAAGCACCTACAAAACTCTGAACACCAAAAAGCTTCCTCTTATTAATACAATTCAACTCAACCAGCCATCTGTCTTCCTGTTGAGTATAAAGGACCAGAGAAGCAGAAATTCTAGGATTTGACCACAAGATCTATGGATGCTGCTTTCCTTCATGATCTGTAGTAGCTAGGTGGGCTCTATTTTAATTTCCACCCCACTTCTCTACAATGACTAGATTTCAGTCCTTCCTAATTCCTGCTGATTGTTCACAAGCCATAGGCCACTATTCACTGGCATGAACACCACAACAAGCCGAAGCCACTGAGAAGCAGCAGTTCTTCAAACCACCCCTCCGCTTCCACAACACAACTCCCTCAACCTTTCTTAGGAAAACAAGCTTCTTTTGTTAACATGTGTTGGGGTTTTTCTAATGTAATACAAGTGAGACTAATTTTGCTTTGGTGAAGTATTCTGTTTTTTCTTCTTTTAATTAAATGTTAAAAATTAGAAAGCATAAATTCACAGACACTATCCAATCAACTTGCATAGTATCAATATACAACACTGAGCATAGCTTCTACCATGACATTTGTGAAGATACGGAAATAGGGAGGTTGGTACTCAAAAGACAAAACCAGCACTCCTTACCTGTTGTTCTATTTGCTTTTCTATGAACTTTAAAGTACATCAGTCAAGTATCAAGAGCAATATGATCTTTAATTTTTCAAGTGATGGCTTAAGTTAAAAGGGTGGATTGATGGAGTTGTTGTTTTGGAGTGTTTTTTCCTTCAGGGTGTGGGTGGTTTTGTTATTTTTTTTTTTTTTTTAACCAGTATGATGCAAGATTTCAACCAAGATATTGAAAAAGGACAAAGTCAAAATTATTGGTTGGTGATTCCTTAAGCAGCATTACAGTTTGAACAGGGAAATTCAGGACAGCTAATTTAATTGCTACATCTATGCATTATTTACTTGCTAAAGCTATTGAAAGAATGTAGATTTTGAAAGACACCATTTTCTAGGTTAGAACAACCTACACAGAGAACTGAACATGGCTTTTACAGTAACAGTTGTGATGAGGATAAATCCAGGTTAGTATTCAAGAGAAAAACAGCACTCAGCATACAGAATAGCACAGATAGGAATCCTTTCAAAATCGCAGCAACTGGAAAAAAGAAAAAAAAAAAAAAAAGAGGAAATAAGAGAAGCTTCTAATAACCACTGTTCAACCTTGCTAACCACATTACAGACAAAGACCACAAGACCTACAGTTCACCACACTATCATTCTGATTTAAATTGCCCTTCAGATCAAAGAAACAGCAACAGATAAGAAACCATACCAATGACAGAACTGTACTATGGCAACCACACGCTTAGATGATGCTTGCCTTTGTTTTTGACTACCATTAGGACAGAAGATTACATCTGAATCTGAATTTTATTAAAAGTTTTTTGTCTGGGCACAAGAGTTTGTTTAGGAAGGATGTCATACTCTTATCTTCTATAAAACAAACTAAATTAAGCCATGAAAATTAAAAATAACTAAATTAAGATTAAAATCTCAGTATTTAACACAAAATGCAAGAGTAAGGACTAAAAAAACTTGCCAACTTACAACTTGATAAAACAACTGGAATTTTCTGAAATATAGTTACATGATGAGCTTGGTTCTATGTTTAGATGGGTATTTGATACAGTTCATTGTATTAAAGCATTTATTTAGGAGATCAATTTTACTTCAATATAGACTATGATATCCGAAAAAATGAGAAAGAAGCACCAGTAAATGGCTCCATGACCAGTATTTCTCTTCAACTACAGACAAGAACCAAGCCTAAGAACAGAAATCTTTATTAAATGGTTCTTCAATGATAAATCTTACTCCCATTCCTAACTGACACCATGTAGCAGTATTTCTCTAGAATACTTCTAAAACACTGAAAACGACTAAAATAATTTTCTACTGAATTACTGCAATTTTTCTATAAATGAACGCATATCCCATGTGGTAATTAACTGTTCATTTCAGCAGCTGCTATCAAGACTTAAAACCAGGAGTTTTGTCCAAGGCTAAACAGAGATAGATAGAGGTTGAAGTTTCTCTTCCTAGCAAGTCAGTAAAATAAGCAAAGACTTAAAAAAAAAAAAAAAATGTTGGTATAGCAGAATTCACATTAAATTCCTGAACTTATTCTATGAATTACCACTTAAAAATCATAGCCATCTAAACAATGGAAAAGACACCATCATTTTCAACACTTAACTATTTTCGCAGGACATTCAGGATTCCACCAGTAGCTCTGCACTTCCAACTATGAATTTAGATGAGAGAAAGGATTTTTTTTTTTTTTTCCCCACACATCCCCTCTACCCTCCATTCATGTTAAGATGTTTACTTCTGCTCTATTTCCTCTTTTCTTTACAGGTAATTTAGAAATGCCAGAGCACCATTCCTACTCCTGAAGTATCTTCCAAAATGTAATTCCTATATCCTCACAGCAGTAACTATACTCTACAGATTTAAACCAAATCCTGAAAATAAGTGCATCTATATCCTTCCATCCCTGAAAAAATTTTCATTGCTTTCATTTTCCAGATTGAAAAAAATGTTTTACCCTGTTATAAAATCCCACAGTATCTGAAGGAACCATAAGTGAGAAGTACTATGCAATCAATTTTTCATGCTTTTTTCCTCCCTATCTTTCCCTCTCCCTCTGCTTTTTTTTTTTTAATAGCTATCTCTGACTCCTCAACAGAACAAGGAAGATTTTAAAGAATGCTTCAGTGAAGAGTCAAGTTTCCCCAGCCCACAAAACAAACATTTGACTTACGTACTAAAAATTATGTAATTGTACACACAACTCTAGTATCTGTATATTCCAACAGCTTTTGTCATTGATTTGCAAAATCACTGCACCTCATTTTCCAAATCTTTAAGAATATTATGTAAGAAATAAAGCAAAAAAAAAAAAAGTTTACCATTATAAGATCTAATATGGACAAAACAACTATTTAATAGATTTGTGACTTACAGTAAATTAGATAACATCTCACTCTGAAAGATGTCTCTATTTAATGCACTGGAGCACAGAACTTTTCAGTACAGCTATTGCATTAGCCTGAAAATCTCCATTACCTGTGAGCATAAGCAGCAACGACATCTCTTTCTAAAGCATTATGCCTTTAGTAATACAAGACCATGACCTTCTCATGCAGTTTATTTAAAAGCAAGATGTAACAGAGAGTAGTGAACTACTTTACATATTTCTAGGCAAAAAGTAAATTAAGTTATAATTGAATATGCCTGACTAAATTTAGATAAAGACATTCCAGAAGAATGTAATTTAAAACCGAACACATCAACATAGCTTTAATTTATTACTGGGCTTAAGGTTGGTAGAAAAATATATTTTAAAGAAACATGTACAAGCTAAGATATACTAATAACTCAAAGACTGCCTCAGACTGAAAATATACAAGAAGTATACAATAATGATTAATACCGCTAGTACCTGCAGTGCCCGATCAAGACATAAAATATGTTCATTCCACCACTCCCTGTCATTACAAGGTAATGCACCATTACAACACAATCCTCCTCTGGTAAAATCCAACAGAAACACACAGCAGCCATCAAATTTTCCAGCACTTACAGAGCCAAGAGAAGTAGATGCTTGAAGTTATCCTAAACTGAGAATTACTTCTTAGTAAATGAGCAAGTGTTCCTCATACAACATCAATCAACAAGCAAAAAAACTTATTTTGTTGAGTGCTATTCATCCTCCCTATTCCAGAGCTTCCATTTTTGTGAGCAAGAAAAAGTTATCATGAAGATGCTATTTCCAGAAAAACACAGCAAGTTAGAAACAAGAGCATGAGCATGTCTTTGATATTAAACTACATTATTTAAAAAGCAGCCATCTTTTGTCTGTCACTTCCCAAAAAAAAAAAAAAAAAAAAAAAAAAAAAAAAAAAAAACACCAAAACCAGCGAAAATCAACCAACCAAACCAACCTCAACCCAAACCCCATAACACATTAATGTGGAGTTGAGGAGCTTGAAAAACTTGAACCTTTTTTGCACCTTTTGTTCTATTACAGATCTCGAACAATGACAACATTGAGATCTTTTCTCACTTTCCAGCAGGTGGAAGATCCCGCCTATTCATCCACCACTGGTTTTCAAGATGAAAGAAGGTCCACACTCCAAATGGAGGTGAGAGGAGACAAGTATGAAGGGGAGGCAAGGGCTGCCTTGTTTAGGATTAAAAGAGCCTGGTCAGGTGTGCTGAGAACATGCAATGCTCTGGAACTTGTAATTTTTCAGTCTCCAGAAAAAAAAGAATTGATCCTTCTCTCCAGGCTGCATTTAATATCTTAGTGCAAGACAGTTAAATTGAAATATTCAGAGAAATGTAATCACTGAATGATACAGTAAGAAGGCAGTGCCGAGCCAGCATTTAAAAAACTGAAAATTGAGGCTTTTTTAGTTAAACATTGAAAAAAGATTCTATTTTTTAATGTGACTGTATTTTCTAGTAGTTGACATCGTTATTCAAGAAAAAAAAAAAAAAAAAACAAAAAAAAAAACTTTTCTGCATAACCATTAAGGCACACAAGGCTTAATCATTAAAATCATGGCTTAAAAATACCCTGCAGAGGAATCTTAGGTCAAAAGGTGAGATGACAAGTCCATGCTTTCATGCTGCTTTTAAGGTTGAGTATATTTTATCATACATGAGCAGTATGACATTCTCTTTCTCCCTCAAAAGCCACCATGCATGGCCCCAGGACAAAGCGTCAGCCAAGGCTGAAGCATCTTAAAACATTTTTTTCACTATATTCTCCTGACCTGCCAACAGAAAGTAACAAAAAAGTTACTCTGCAAAGATATTTATCTCAGCAATTTCTCTTCCTCCTTTGCACATGCTAAAACCAAAAACGATGCCCATTTAATTACCATACCACAATGATAATCTTTCACAGGCTATGACCACAAATAGTAAAGACCACATTTTTTTTTAAAAAAATACCCAGAATTGATTTTTGTTTATTTGAGTAGTCTAAGTTTTCCAGCAGATTAGTGTGATACCCATCTTTATTTTTTAAAGAGTGTTATTTCACCTTTAGATGGACATAGATGGCACGCATTCCTTTCACTTTAGAGGACTAAACAAATTTATCTTGATGCACAGGAGCCGACACAAGTAAAAGCATTCATCTGGTCTCCACCTGGGCATAGCACTACTGAAGACACTTAAAAAAAAAAAAGAAGAGGTAATACTAGTTGGCAACCTGTGAGGATTTATCTTCAAGATTAGGCCTATTTGGACATAGCTCCCACACAGGGAGCTCAAGCATTGATAAATGTGAGGAAAAGTCCATCTGCTCTGTGGATTCCTGCATAGGAAAAACACACACATGGACCTGGTGCCACCACCATCACAAGTACCAAAGCGCATAGAGCAATGCTGCTCTCCAAATCCACTAAGTCATGATGAGAAAAAATACTGGAGGATCCAGCAGTCACTTGAACCAGCACAGTCAATGGGACTGAATCAGTCCGCTAGTGTTTTGCCTTTGTTCCACTACAGAAATGCCCTGGGCAAAATCCCTGCCAAAAAGGATGTCCACCTGAAGTGGTATGGTAGAGTTTGATAACTACAAGCATAGCAATCTACACAAACAGGTACTAAATCTCAGGGCACAAGCAACTGCTTGTCTTCGGGCATCAAAACTGTCTGCAGTTTAAATCTGCCTTCACCTATCTCTTGAAACATTTTGCCTTTGAGCTGAAAGCCTCCATACCTCCTTTCAACTTGTTTTTAAAAAATTATTTAAAAATCATACACCTCTACTTCCAGCAGAAGCAATTAGAAGTTTTCAATTGTTTCAGCAACATATATTCAGATAGTCTAAACTCTGCCTAACTCCGAGAGTTAAGAATCTGTTAAGAACAAATGGAAGGACTCAGAGCAAATTTACAAGTGAAGGACACGATGCATGGCCACAGTCAGCTGGTCCCAAACACCTCTCCTCCAAGCACATGCCTTCAATAGTTTTCATACAACTCAGCCTTGAATGCCTTACACACAAAGGATGCTGCTATAAGAAACCACTCATGAAGCTGGTGATGTTTCATTTAAAATAAATATTACTATTTTCTCAGTCCTTCTCACTTCTCTAGGATTCTGTGATGGTTTGTTGGAAGTTTTCAGTTTTACAGTTTTTAGACTGATGAAAAAACCAAAACACTCATTTAAAAATACTTTCAGTTGCCAGGATACAGTGACCGAAGTGTAATGGGCTGATATGCTGAAGTACACTAAGATCTTCTCTGTTGCTTCTGAAGCAGCAGCAAAGGTAGAAATATCTTTATCACTTCACACAATTGGAAAAATGTGCAGATTTCAAGATGACTGCTCATTTTATTGTCATTTTCTTACCCTTTAAAAACTAGGCAATTAGGCATAAAAAAATGCATTAATTCAGTACAGAAGTCCTCATGGTAAAACATTCAGACAGGATTTAGACCTTTACCTATAGAGAAGAGGACTAGAAATTCTGGTCCAGAGGGAAATAGAAGAATAAGCACCTCAAAAGGGAGAGTAGGAGTAGACAGACAAAAAGGGGGAACTCTTATCACCAGCTAAGAACACACATTGCCTGTGAGAAGATGAAGGTATAAAGGGAGTGAAGACTTTGCGAAGGAAGCAATAAAGAATTCCTAAAACAAACAAAAAAGTTGGACCGCTAAAATGTATGAGCGAGATAGATACTGAACATTAACTTGCCATGACCTCAATGTTAACTCAGCTCTCAGTGAGAATACTAAGGTACTAGATGGACAAAGGCAATTTAGCTTCCAGGAACTAGGACATGACAACTGACCACTCACTTTGGTGGGTTTTTTTAATTATTATTTTATTTTTTCCCAATTCAGTCATTAAATCCCCATCATGGAAATGTGAAAATATTAGCACATGAAATCAAAAATAATAGTAAAAGATTTTTTTAACAGGTTGGGTATTTTTAAATAAATCTTTCTTACCTGAAGTGACAGCTGATGTAGAATTGGAAATACCAATGATTACAACAAATGGTAAAGGGAAGGGAGATAGGACCCAGGCTACTGCAGATCATTACAGGCCTTCAGTCTGACCTCAACAGGGTGCAGAGCAGAAAAGCGTTTTAGAGGAATGATGGATTAAAAAAATGGAATGGAAACTGGAATAAGAAATAAATTATAGCACAGGAATGCCAAAGACACATCTGCAATAAAAATGTTTTCTCGACTCTTTAGACAAAGCCAATATAGGAATAATTAACTGAAATTTCAGTGGAACATTTAACACAGTACCACACTAAAAAGTACTAACTGAAGTGGAAAAAACAGATCAGGGATTATAGTAGTTAGAAATGGTGACTACAGTGATCTGTGCTGAAAGACAAATTACCAGGGCACTAGTGATTCTCCCCAGTCAGTCCCATGGTCCCTGCTCTGCTCAGAGGAGTTAGCAGTAACATGTCCCAATGGCACAAAGCTAGGAACTGTCATCAGCTCAAGAGAAGGAGCAACAGGTTACTCAAAAGAACAAGACAGCCTTGAAAACAAGACACATTAAAATGAAATGAAAATCAATAGCACAAAGCACAAGGGCTATTCAGAATTTTAAATCTTAAATGAGAGCTCAAACTGAAGAAAGAACAAGAAAATGAATCAGGCACTTTCCACCACAGGATGACTGTGAAACCCACTATTCACACAGCCACTGAAGAGACAAAAACACACCCTGAGACCTCTTGTGCAAGCTATTGCCAGTAAGAGCCAACAAGGACTAATGCGATTACAGAAGGCTGTGGTGTGAACTTGCACGTTACACTGTGTGTACCTCTAGCTTGTTAAACCCAGCCAGGATGAATTCAGATGGAGTATCCGACTACAATTAAGAGACCATCTTTTGAGAGGAAGTGAAAAGAGCTAAATGAAACATCATCAGAGGGAACATGACAGCTTTCTTGTAAACATATCTGTAAACACAGGAGATGGAGAAAAAAACTTTAAACTTAAGAACAATCTTTGAATGGGAATAAATGAGTATAAACTCACTATGAACACATGCAGGAAAATAAATCAGGATAGAGAATAACCTCAGAAACAGCTACTGTAAAATAGGAATAATAAAGGCAAACCATCCTACTGTTTTGTAAAAACCAGTCAAAATAATTTTATAAAAAGAACCAGATATGTTTGATACATCTCTTTGCAATACCCCAGGGACTGGGTTCAACATAATCAGAGCAGTAGACCGTAAAAGGATCAGGACTCAATTTGTAGTTAACAACAAATGCTGCAACAGAACATTAAGAAATTATAAAAGCTTGCTTAAACTATATATGAACCTATGACAAATCTTCAGTCACGTTAGTAAATGCAAGTGTGTTTAAATTTAGTTTGAAAATGGTCTTTTTAGCTGTCTTCAAAGTGAATAACAAAAAAAAAAAAAAAAAAACAAAAAAACAACTATGTTCCACACTGTTTTAAATCTAGTATTTCTACTTCATACAGTAGCTCTGCTATCATCTTTTTTCAAAAATGGCTTCACAATGAAATCATGTATTTAGTATTCCATAAAGGCATATACAACACTCCATAGTTCCCAAATGTTTTTTAAAAGAAAGTGAACTAGTGGTAAATACACAAAAGAGAAACACCAAAAAAGTACATTAGAGAACAAAATTTAATCTACAGGGATTAGAAATTATGCTTCTGCTTTCCACAAGAGCGTATTTATGTTCTTTACACTATAACAAACTCCCGTATTTCAGGCTTTCAGGAAATATTTCTATGAATTATTGAAAGAAATCACGGTTTTTACAACAAGGTACTAACTAATTTTGCTTTTAGAGTTCAGTATAGCTATTATTTTCTGCAGTATCTTATATTGCTGTTGCACAAAATGACAGTTTGATATTGGCTGTATTAAGAACTTAAGTGGAGACACTTACAAATATCTGAGCTTTCACTCTGAAGACAATAAAACTAAATAAAATATAGACATTAAAAACAAAGCATATTCCACAAATTTTAACTCTGAAGTACTTCACTTTGAGGTCTGAATTCTCAACCATCCTTTAAAGTTACCTTCTTAAAAGAAATCTGCTATTGTGAACATATTCTGTACCTGACCAAACTACTCAGAAAGAAGGTCAAAAGCAAACTCTGATGGATATTAAAATTAAAAAGACAGAAATCAGGAAAAGGACATTTCAGCTCTGCCCTGTCAGGAATCAGACGCAGACACAATGTGTCCGCAGAATTTATAAACCTTAGGACCAAACATGAGGGATTTAACTATCAATAACTTCAGAAGCTGATTGCTTGACCAAAACTCCACTTCCAGAAACATTAGGGTTTAACATTTCTAAAAAGCACAGAACTTTTAATGCATTGAATAGAAAAGAGCAACCCTCATTAGATGCAAGACTGGGTTGCAGTACTGAACCAAAAATGACCATTTCTTTCCCCCTCTTTGAACCAGTTCCACTTTTATACTAAGAAGGACTCTCCATCTTTCATGTCACAAAGATGTCACGTAAGCCAGATGATGACTTCCACTAACCTTTAAAAAACAGACGATTTATTTTTCTTAAGTCTGCATTAAGGTTTATTCCACATATTTTTACAGAATTGTTCAATGATCATGCCATGAAATTATGTACACACATGAGTTTTACATTAAGCTAGTTCCCAATCAACTATCTTCTCATTTGATTATCAACTTCTTGCACCTTAATAAGCCACAAAACAGAGGTAATGCTTTCCCATCCTATCTCTACACAATTTGAGGTGGGAGAAAAATCCTTAGACTATAATCTGGCTCTATGTCTTCAGGCACTATTTTTCAAAAGCATAAAAAACACCAACAAAATGTAAAAAAATCTAGTATAAATTTCACCTATTACAATGACCTTTTATACAAAAAAGGAGTTTGATTAAGTCTTCAGTAAGCACAGCATGAAATACATCTCTCATACTACTGAACTCACTATTTTTACATATTCATTTAAAATATCAGCAACTACAAACGCTAAAACCTTTTACAAGAGCAAATTATTAAAAAAAAAAAAAAAAAAAAAACAAAAAAACAACAACAACAAATCTATGCCTAAAGAGTACATCTGGGCTGACAGCATTCTTTCAAGCTTATAAAAACTTCTATATTCATTTATGATAGTTGTTTTGAAAGTGGAACAAACATCTGTCATTCACAATACTGTCTTAAAATTTATGGCAGGCAATTAATTGCATTCTAGCACTCAAATGAATCTCCTCCCGAGCTGCATTTAGAACTCTACTGCTGACTTTGGGAAAACTTATATTCTGGTTATCCTATGAGAGCCACAATACTCATATTTTAAAGATCCTTGGAAGAAAGTCAAACCAAAATCAAACTAGTAATTATTTCTAGAAGAATGCACTGGACTTTATAGACATTAAGGAATGAACATAATCTACCTGTTATATTTATTTCATCATCATAAATTAACTTTGTATTTATATAACACTACACACTTCTCCCTTTAAATGTAATTGTACTACTTTTTAATAAATGTAGATTTTGTGTTCTGCGTAGACAGAAAAATAAGTTTACAGGGATAATGTATCAGCAAGTGTGTTTCTTCTTAACTGTTCACCAAAATATACAGATCAGACCTGGATGTCTCATTATTACTGAAAATCCTTAAAATTTAACAATGAAGTTTCACAAACCAGAGCTAATAAAATGCATCACTGATTCAGCAAAGAATGCTCTGAATTATAGAATCATAGAATAGTTTGGGTACGAAGGGACCTTCAGGAACAGCTTGTTCCAACACTCTGCCATGGGCAGGGATACCTTTCACTAGACTAGGTTGCTCAAAGCCCCATCCAACCCAGTCAGTCAGTCTCACCTCTTTGCCCGACAAGACACATGTTGTGGTTTGAATCCAGAGGGCAACTGAGCACCACACAGCCATTCACTCACCCCTTCGCCCTCAGGAATGGGAAGGAGAAAATAAAGCAAAAGGCTAGGGAATTAAGATAAGGACAGAGAGGAGTGGCTCACCCCTTAGGGCCATGGCCAAAAGACAGACTCCACAGGGGAAGAAAAAGAACATCACTAATTCAAACACTAACAAAGACAACACTTAACAGACAAGGTGGGACAGTGAGAAGCACCACCACATCCAAAAACACCTCCGTCCACCCATCCATTTTTCCCAGGCTCAGCTCTGCTCCCCACCTCTCCCCCTCCTCCCCCAGCAGCACAGGGGCAGGGATGGGGGTTACAGTCAGCTCCTGCTCCCTCCTTCTCGGGAGGTGGGGTGAGCGCTGCACATCCCTCCCCGGCTCCCCGTGCCCCCCCTCTCACTGCAGACAGTCCTACACGAACCTTCTCTGGCACAAGTCTTCCCCATGGGATGCAGCCCCTCTCATGCTGCCCCGGCGTGGGTCACCCCCACGTGTTGCAGCCCTCCCAGTGCCGAACTACAACAGTGGGGCCACTTCTTCCCTCAGAGTCCCAGCTTACTTTAAGTGCAGCCGCCCATCCTGGTGTGGGCTCTTCCACAGTCTTCAGGTCGGCCTCTACTTCACCACAGAGCTCCATGGGTGGCAGGGGAGGTTGCCCTGCAGTCTCCCCACAGGATACAGGGGTCTCTGCTCTGGTGCACCTCCCCCCTTCCTCCTCCTTCCTTCCACTGACCTGGGTGTTCACATAGGTGTCCTCATAACTCCTCCTCGCAAGTCCTCAACCCTCTCTCAGGCTCCCCTTCTCAAATATGTTATCACAGAGGCAGAGCCACCATCGCTAACTGGCTCAGCCCTGGCCAGAGGTGGGTCTGACTTGGAGTCACAGGAGCTTTCAAGAAGCTTCTCACAGGGGGCCACCGCTGTAGCCCTCTCCCCACTACCGAAAATCCTGCCACTCAAACCCAGCACAACCTGGCTCCACTGAGGGCAAATCATCTTTGACGCCTTTGGTGGCCTTCTACAACAGGGTTACAGAGCTGGTAGATAAGGGAAGAGTAACTGATGTCATCTTCCTGGACTTGTGCAAGGCACTTGACGCTGTCCCAAATGACATCCTTGTCTCAACACTGGAGACACATGCTTTTGATGCATCCAGCACAGGGAAGACATGTGGCACTGATCAACCATCCCCATTTCTCCCCTATCATCAGAGCAGGGCCAACACTGCAGCCAGGTCACATGAAGGAACAAGCGATGAGGTAGGGGTGGCATTACTATTTGAGCTCTAAGTGCCAGACCATTTGTGAGAAAAGGTTCAACATTTGGTGATGGAAGATACTTCGGCCATCCAAAGAGAGATGTCTCTAGTCTTCCCACTGGGAGTGCAGTGAATTGATGGGAAGTCTGTTGCAGGACACATTGGATACACGGGTCAATAAATGGTCCATACCATTTAAGCAATACAAACCTAATAATATATTCCCCATTCCTGAAGCATTTTTATGAGTACTGCCAAAAAAGCTGCAAGTTGTCCATTTCCAGGCTTAATACCTGTCCCTGTAATTTACAGAACGTGGTCTCCTGAGAAATTTCCCTAAATTAAGAAATCCTCTCTTGACAGACATCTCTTGGCTTCTCTACCACCAGAGAATTATCCCATTTGAGCCTTAGCTAAGCTCCCAGGCACACACACTAATTGCTACATTGCCTTAAGTGAAGAAGTAAACTGGAACCACCAGGAACACCAAAGAAAACAGCCTGGAGTCGGTAAAACAGTGGGGACATAGAAGCTTGTGTTAGCACAACTGGGCCACTACAATGCAATCATGATCCCCCCAGGTCTACCCCATGTTTATTCCCACTCCAGTAAGATGAAAAAGCACACCTACCTCAGCTGGAGCAACCTTACACATTCTAATTCAAGCAAATTGGTGTAGTGAAAAATCAGAAGGAAGAAAAAAATCAGTTTATACCTAGGAATCTCTGTTATCACTACTTTCTTAAAAAATAAATTAAAAAACAAAAAAACAAAAAAACAAAAACAAAAAAACAAAACAAAAAAAAAAAAAAACCAAACACAGCACATTTTTGCTGACAGATCTATTCCTTACAGGTAGTCTCTACAGGCTAACATACTGGTCCTACTGCCTTCTCATTAGGGGTCTCCATTACATTAAAAAGAAAAAAAAAAAATCTAGGTTGGTAGCATAAGAGATAAGGGAAATAGTTAGCTCTTACAAAAAAACAAGTTTCTGAAGCAGTTTCGGAGAATGCATGGGTCACATATGGCAGATGACATTTGTTCAGTTAAGAATAATCTGTCTGAAAGTCAAGATTTCTAGGATGGTGAGAAATGTTTCCCATTTCCATTGCAAGTGTTTTCACATTGTGCCAGAAGCCACTCATTGATCACAGCTGAAAGAATCCCAAATACCACTTAACGCAGAACATGGACAACTCCAGAATGTAAAGGCAGATGGATAGTTTTAACAGCAGAGAAAAAGTTAGGAAAAGAAAAAAAAAAAAAAAAAAAAAGAAAAAAAACAATGGCAGATCAACTGACAATGGGGAAAACTGATTTTAAGCATATGCATTCACATTGACACATCTTATTCTAAACAAAAACATCCTCTTAAAACTTCTCAGCATAAAAAAACTTTCCTAAAGAGATACTACGTAAGAAACACTGCTGAGTGGCAAGAAATCCGTGTTCTCCACATTGCCAGTGATCTTTTTCTATTCCAAACAGTAATCTAAGATGGAACCACTTGAAATAGAGTAATTTAAATCACTCCCCTCCAAAGTATTTTCTCAAGTTCTGTAACTGTGATAATGCAGTCAGATACAGCTGTTGCAAACAGACCAGTCTGTAGGAACAGCCAGTTTGACCTTCTGCACAAGCCACTCAATTTAAAACCACAAAGTATATTACTTTGAGATAACACTTACAGCATTTCATGCATATATTTTTTCCAAGATCCTGAAAGATCATATATAACATGAAGAAAACTCAAGGAAGTAATTTTCCCTACTGAATCTACAGAAACAGGTTATCCCACTGTATTGCTACATAGATACTGTTTTGATTTGTCTCAAAAGGGAGAAGCTACTATGACTTACTCCTACTCTGGTAGGGAAAAAAAATCTGAAATGCTTTTACAAGCACTTTTTACAGTGCTTCTATGCTTGAACAGTACAGCTTTTTACAGTGCAGTAATTTTTTTATCATGCATTCAATAGATTTTATTCCTGTATCCATTTATAGAAATGTGGGTAAGATTCTTTTTATCTATCATTTTCAACTGCTCTGAGAAAAAAAAAAAAACGTAAAAAAGAATATCCAAGTTTAGGCTAACACAGACAAGCAGAGTTTGAGAGATCATTATGGATAAAACGTAGTCTTTCATTTCAGTCTAGTGTGCAACTCTTATGCTTTGTCTAACACAAAACTTTCCTTATAAGTAGGAATATTTCACTGATTTGCTTTTAAATGGAAAAAGCAGCTCAGAGTATTCAGTGGTCAATAATCAGGACATGACAAGAAGCATGATAAAAAGTTCACACTACGTTGCACAACCAAGCTTCTTTCAAGGACATAACCATAATACATTTTCTATCCATTTAGCAGTTCCCAGAAGATAACTGCCATAATTTATTATCTTATTTATCTACTTTGCTGTTTAGAACATCAGTAGGTTTCAGTATTTAAGTACAGCTACAGGAAAAATAATGAGGCAGCTACAGCCCATCAGTGGAAAGAGATCGATATTTTAGCTATGCTAAAACTGGAACGTTCAGTAATCAAAACTACATATTACAGAGACAGTCCACCAGTAAGTATTTCTTCTTAATATATTTTATACCTACCTTTAATAGAAGCTTATGCAAACGAGATTATTAACTTTAGAATCCATCTGCTCACTTTTTTACACTGCTTTAATAAAGAAAATCTTAACTTTGAATATTCAAATTGAAAATGAGAGCACACTTGCCACAGCAGAAATGAATTATTTTTCCATGAACATTTGCTCAATCAAGTCTTACTTCTTCATAGTTTCATGGATTGCTCATTTGCAAGGACAAATTGTTCAGACGGACTCATTTTTTTTGTTTTGGAGATTTAAGGCTATTAAGTCCTTCACTTGCAAAATTATAATGCTTGGATTTTCAATGGAGCCACCACAAGTCTGTCTTCTGGTATAGGACTTCCAAAATTATCAGAAGGGCATCAAAACTCTAGACAGTTAGCATGCTTCTCAATTGCTTGGGTGGTTTGAGAAATTAACTTAATTTTTGAGGGAATCAGACATGAGACTTTATTTGGACCTTCTGAAAATCTCATCTGGAAAATTACAATGTTTCTAGCAAAATAAGAAATAGAGAAAATGAAATAAAATTAATAGGAATGATATTTTTCTTTCAAAGATGAATTGGGAAAAAAAAAAAACAACTAACTACCTAGTTACAATTTTGAAATGCCTAACACAAAACAATTTTCATCATTACTACGTTCTAGCTTCAGGGCACACTGCACCTCTAGCCACAAGCAATTCTTACTGACTAACCCAAGACAAAACCAGTGGTAAGCAGTTACCTACAGGTACCTACATGACAGCTAGGAGTTCTTACATTTGGATTATTATAAAGTCATTTTACTCCAAAGCTTTAACATGAGATTTCAAATCAGATCCTGTAAAAACTGCAATTATGTCACTTCCACATATAAAGGGACAATGATTCACCAACCGTTTTGGCTTAAGATTTTCTGCAGCAGAGTTTTAACAACTATGCAGCAAACTGCTTCGTTAGTGCCTTAGCCCATTCACTCTAAATAACCCAGCAGACAGTCCCTGTTTGATATGTTATTTTTCAGCTGTAAAGCAGCTATTTTTACTCAGAAGATATAAGCACAATTTATAATGCAGTACAAATATCAACTGTGTACAGGTTAAATATATTATACAGATTTCTTTTTTTCCTTCTGAATATCCTACAGAGCAAGTAGCAGGCATTCTGCAGAGAGCAGGACTGCATTTTACAGACTTAGTGCTTTTCCTACCTGAAGGACAGAATACGAGACTCTCGAGCAGAGAAGCACACAAGGAAGTAAAGGAAAAGTGTTCTCTCTTGGCTACCTCTGCACACAAAGGGAAGTGATTTTGAGCAGCAGGTAAACAGCAGCGGGGCTTTGAATCAACTCCTGGAGAAGCATTAAGCCCCTTCTTCAGTACAGGAATAAGCTTGGATGACTGGCCTACCCAGGAGAAATTTGTGATTAGCCTTATGGTCTCCCCTACAATCCTTCAAGATGTGCTTTAGCAATTTTCACTTGGACTCCTCCCAAAATGCACCAGCTCCTTGCTAAATATTCTCTTCCCTAGAAACCTTCATACTCTTTACATGCCCTCTGGCACTGTAACCCCAGCACAAAAAAGTGGTGTGGTACTGGACCACAACACCAGTCATATCTCAAATGGCGCAATTTACCAGCACCAGTCTTTCCACACAAATATCTGAATTCCTTGCTATTTTTGCTCTTTCCAGAACCACCTTTCACACTCTCCCCACACTATATTAAGCTTGCCCTCATAAGTAATCATATCTCACTAATGTACTTCCACTCAAATCTTGTTGAGAAATTCTGTTTTAGGGTAAAGTTCCCCACATAAAACATTCATATCACATTCTGACTTACGAAAGTTTAGAAGACAGAAGTTAGACTAAGCTGTAAGAAACAAATTTCTGTATTTATTATCTACCTTATCTGACTTTTTACATAAAGGCTGCAGATGACACAGATATGCTGGCAGGGATCAAATATATTTATACATCTAATGTTGCGAATTCTGTACGTGATTTGGGCCCTGCCCTGCAACTGCCAGACTGTCCAGGACAGGACACAGCCAGAGGTCCTGAAAGTGTTCCAGACTTTCTTTTCATTAAGATCTGTTAAAGCCTCTTAGATGTGCATCCTACTACTACATTGGCCAAAGAGCCCAGGAAATCACTAGGTAAGGTAACAGCAGTGTCAGTGTTTTCTACTGAAACACCTATGGCCTTTCTTCACATTTTTCCCATGCAAAATAAGCTTCACCAGTCTTCCCAAATCACGTTAACAGTTAGTTAACTGTAGTTTCTCTGCCTGTCTTTCACTCTAAAATGTATTTTCAGCATCCTGCTATATATCCAGTTGCAATAGCCAATACAGTCAGCTTGACCCTGAAGCTAGTATCAAACTCGTTAGCAGGTATCCAAATCTGATGGAAAGAGGTTTTGTGGAAACAGTGATATAACAGTATCATTATTTAACTTTCCTGGACTCTCAGCAACAGGGGGGGTGGTAATCAAACATATTACATAGGTGAATCAAGTTGCATTAGCCTATCAGGGCTTAAAAGATGATTTGGGCAAGAGAAGCCTAACACTGGAGAGGTTTAAAAAAAATTAATGTGAATACTCCAATTCAGGCAAAACTTATGCCACATATAAGACTTAAGGGCTCTCATTTATGCCCCTAGTACTTTTGCACTGTATGAAAGATGACTACTCTTAGCCGAGTAGTCAAGGTAAAAATCTTAAAAACCTCAGTCAGATCTAGGCAAAACAGTAATGCAGCAATAGAAGAAAATACTTAATTGCAAGACTAGAACAAATATTATTGGATTAAAGATCAACATTCACCACTATCCACTTACCAACTCTAATTCCAGTAAGCAGGTCCCAGGCACCCACAAATCTAGGTGTTGAATTCAGCTGAGAGCTGAGGAGCAACTGTGCTGCCATAATAAACTTTGCCAACCAGCACAGCTCAGGCATATAATTGTATACACACATGGATTGCTACATCCTTAAGGCAGAATGAGAAAATAGTACACTACAAGTAAAAAAAAAAAAAAAAAAAAAAAAAAAGGTATTATAAAATTTCTCTCTGTACCTGGGCAGATGGTACACTGCAGCTACAGCTTATTACAACACTCATAATTGTCTCCATTACCTTGTGTTCCCCCATCTGTCTTTTGTGCCCACCTGTTTTCTCACCTTAAACTGGCAACTCTGCCACAGCATATATGCAGTAAATTAAGTGCCTAGTGCAACAAAGTCCCAGCCTTTACTTAGAGATTTTATAATTTAAACAAAATATAAATTGTATTTAGTCAGGACTGTGCATGGATTATTTAAAATGTACATTATTAACATCCACAACTCATGTGTTATTTTTTTTTTATTTAGTTAGTAACTGAGACAGATTGTAGCGTTTCCTTGCCTCCAAATGCAAGATTTTTGCATTACATTGTAGAAGAGGAACTGCTAATCTACAGAATTCAAGTTAGACACGCTCTCCTTTTTATTCTCTTGCCTCTCCAGTTCCTCCAATGTTACCTAGTGTTCAGCTTGCCTTATTCCATAAACCTCAACAATGAGTATTGGTCCACAGACCAAAACTCAGGAACCAGCAACTTGGTTGCATTTTGGAGCTGAAATGCTTCACTAGATTCTGCTGGACTCAGCCCAAAGTATATACGGCAGAAGACTGCTCGTAAGATATATAAAAATCTTCATTGTTACAGCAATGGAAGGCACAGTGAAATACAAGGTGTTTATTTACATCCTGCTGCTTCCCCATTGTCAGTGTTGTGATTACAGTAAGTGCTCCTCACCCACAGTTTCTCCACTATTATTTGTCAGTAGTTGTAGTCTGCAAAGGAAATTCTCATTTACTGTGCCATTGGGTGAGCATCACTGTGAAGCAGCACATTTCCCCTGTGTCCCAATCTTTTCCTTTACAGTTTACAAGTCCTTGTTAGTTGTGTTCTGAGCACTGTACTATATAAGAAAACACAACAACAAATGTTGAACCTTTATGCCCAGATCATAAAATCACAGAACGGTTTGGAAGGAATGTTAAAGATCATCTAGTTCCAACCTCCCCTGCCATGGGCAGGGACCCCTCCCACTAGACCAGGTTGTTCAAATCCCCGTCCAACCTGGCCTTGAACACTTCCAGGGAGGGGAAGTGCCACAACTTCTCTGGGCAACCTGTTCAGTGTCACCACCCCCACAGTAAAGAATTTCTTCCTTATATCTAGTCTCAATCTATCCTCTTTCAGTTTAAAACCATTACCCCTCATCCTATCACTACATGCCCTTGTAAAAAGTCCCTCTCCAGCTTTCCTGTAGGCCCACTTTGAGTCCTGGAAGGCGGCTCTAAGGTCTCCCCGGAGCCTTTTCCAGGCTGAACAACCCCCAGCTCTCTCAGCCTGTCTTCAGAAGAAAAGTGCTCCGGCCCCCCCGATCACCTTCGTGGTCCTTCTCTGGACTCAATCCAACAGGTCCATGTCCTTCCTACGCTGGAGGCCCCAGCGCAGAACACAGTACTCCAGCTGGGGCTCTAGTGAGACCAGAATAGAGGGGGAGAACCACATCCCTCGACCAGCTGGTCATGCTTCTTTTGATGCAGCCCAGGAGACACTTGACTTTCCGGGCAGCAAGAGTACGTTGCTGAGTTATATTGAGCTACTTGTCAATCAACACCCCCAAGTCCTTCTCTTCTCATCAGGGCTGCTCTCAATCCATTCTCTGCCCAGCCTATGTCTGTGCATGGGATTGCCCCAGCCCAGGTGCAGGACCTTGCACTGGGTCTTGTTGAACTTCATGAGGTTCAGAGGCCCAACTTACTGCTGAGCCATTACCAAATAACACGCTGCCTTACTGTTGAGCCATTACCAAATCACTCTGCTGTAGTATCATTCCACATTACTGAAATAGGTGGCTAAGACAAGATGAAAGCAAGCAATAAATCTGATAGAAAGCATTTGATCAGTTGTTTTAATAAGCAGTTAAAAAGGAAACTGCATGTGTTAAGTCTTCATACCAGTCTCTTTTTTCAAATGCAAACTGTTAACCTCTGACTGAGGCAAGCTTTATGCTTAAAAATCCATTTCTGTCTTTGCTTGTGCTTCATTTAATGAAGGTAATGATAGGGGGACTATTTACTCTAATACCTTAGATTTCTTTCAAATTATATCCATAAAGCAATTTTTATTCTGATTGCAAATTTAATATCCTACTATTCTCCTTCTCTATAAATTCTTCTAAAAGCAATAAATACTTCAGAAATACCAAAGCTTCAACACTGTAGGATATTGTTTCTTCTGGAGCCTCCAGAGATGTATTTCCTAAATAAATAGAAATTTCAATAAAGCTTTACATCAACCCAAAATGTTTCTGAAAAATAATGTATTCATGAAGGCAGAAATGCAAATTTCAGTAAACGGAGGTTACGTAATGCAGTAAATAAAAAGCACAGAAGACAGATAGCAAGCCCTGAGAAGAAAAGCCATCTGAGAACAAACACATAGCATTAATACAAACAGGCATCTTCTGAAATTCCCTTTTGTTCTCTAAAGATCAGTTTACCCCAAAACATTTCATGCATTTTCTTATTTCCTTCTTCTACATATATTACTTGCAGTGCTATTGTTTTTCCTCATGCATTACTTTTTTTTTTAAAAAAAAAAAAAAACAAGAGTTTATCCCAGTGAAACTGGGAAAAGAGATGAAGTGAAAGGAGAGATGAAAAACCAAAAAGTAATAAAAAAGATTTAACAATAAGGTCCCATCAGAAAGAGAACAAAGGTAAGATGCAGCACCACAGAGTAATAGAGCTGTGTTGTGAATCACAGCATTAGCTCATCAGAGACCAAATCAGCATCCACAGGCAGTAAACATGGCAAGATGAAAAAGGAAACAAAAAAAAAAAAAACAAAACAAACAAAAAAAAAAAAAAAACACAAACAAACAAACAACCAAACCACCACATAAGTTTTTTAAAAGCAGCACAGCAGTATAAAGCTCAACTGTAAAGCAATTCTTACTGACAGACTTTCTAGTTTTATATACAGGGAGAATATAAAAGAAATGTTAAGTAGAAGGTAAACAAATGAGCTTTTTTAGAGGCACACAAAAGGTTAAAGGCACATCAGTTGGGACAGGAACACACTGAGTATAAGGTGAAAACATCAGTGAAGATAAACAGAAAGTTAAAAATTTCTGCATTAATTAGTAACACAAAGATTCATGATCTGTTAAGAGCAGATCTGAATATCTGTCTCTGTGTGTACAGCCAATGACAAAAATGTTTGCTTATTTATAGCAATTACAGTGATCACTTTTATATGGTTTTATTGGGATAATCGGAGAAAAGGTTCCAATTTTGGACCATTTTGATATAACTATCATAGTCATTCAGAAGTAATTAAAAAAAAAAGAAAAGGGAACACTAAGGTAAAAAAAAAAGGCAGATTATTTAGTATGATTTTTAACTAAATATAGCTTGCTGTTACTAAACCACTAAGAAGAAGGAAAACAAAAGAAAATTTAAGGATAGAAATCAGGGATATGACATTGAACAAACTTTTCAATAAATACATAATAAATAAAAACAGATCACGATTCCTACAGCGTTTGAGATGAAATATACTACTCTATTTGGTGGCTATGTGAAATAAAGATGTATTTATTTATTGTGAGAACTAGCAAATTATAACTTTCCTACTAAATGTGCTTTTTTCAGGTTTTGGTTTATCATCACCCTTGGCCATTAATGGTCAATAATGTCTGATATGAAACAGACATAAAGATATCTCATTTCCTTTCCCCAGGCACTACAGAAAGCTGATAGGAAAAGCAGTGCATATTCCTGCTACAATACACTAAAGAAATAAGACCCAAGTAAGTTCAGAATTAAAAACTATCAGTTTGCACTTCAAGAAAGCTGGTTTTGGGAACTGCAAATACCACCCACAGAGTCAAATTTCTCCTGAGGTCCCTGAAGATGGCATTTCATTCTCTCCAAGGAACCAGTCCCTCCGGACCCAGGCTTCCCAGATGCGGAGTATCAGTGTCATGAGCTCCAGCACCTACTACCTTGGATGCTCGGAGCATGAAAAATTAAACCCCCAAAAGGGTAGGCTGAGAAAGTAAGCAACCTGAGACCAGCTGGAGGACTAATCAAATTCATTAGGAAAGAGGTTTTGCAAACAAGTGTGAAATTCTTAAGAATATATGTCTAAGCAAAAATTAAACCTGTAGGATTGGAGAGTTTCCTGAATAAATAACCAGTACAAGAGAACTTACTGGCAACCCTACAAGGAGCAGAAATCGGGATCCATGTGAGAAGAAATCATACAAGTCAGCTAACAGGACCGAAGTCAAACTGATTCCTAGGACTGAACGTAGAGACCAAGTGAGAACAATACTAGTGGAGCTGTTATTCAGGAAAAATAAAGCATTACAGATGATCTGAATGTGCTTTCAAAATGATACGACATAGTAACAAAAGTAGCCTAAGGAAAATAGAGTAACTACCACCAGGTAACAAGGGAATGAAAGGATCTGGAACATCTGGTGGAAACAGTAACAGAAGACATAAAATTATAAAATAGGACAAGATTCAAAGGGGGTTGACCAAAGATGCCAGGCTAAACCAATATTCTAGTTATGAAAGAAATTGTTTTAAGAACAGAAATGCAGAAAAACCTGTTGTTCAATAAAGCTTTTGATACAGTGACACATGGAAAATTACTACTTAAGTTGAAGAAGAGACCCCGGTGTGATTTAGCTACGAGTCATCTAGCTATACTGAAGATAGCACGAAAGTGTTACTGCAAGTTTAAGAGCAGGACTGCAGAGGAGGTTACATGCCCCTTAAGCACAGCCTAAAAGGCCTGTAGGCGGCACAGGCAACTGAGTGTAAGTAGCCTATGAATGAACCTCCCAGAATAACATCGGCAGCTGCCACTGTGTGATTTGAGATTCCCTAAACATAAGAGAACAGAGAAAAGAAAAAGCCAAAAATCATCCGTGGAAAGGTAAGGAAATATGAACAGTCGGAGGCAGGAAGGAACTGCTGACATAAAACCAAGTCCTATCAGCTTATCTGTAGTAGAACAGAACAACAACAACACAAAAAAATGTAAAACTGTAAAAGGCAATGAGAGCAAAGGAACTGCAAATGAACCTAAAGGAGATGAATGTGCCTGGCTGGTCGCCAGCCATCTCCAGGCCCTCAGCTGCTCTCAGGATTATCTGCCTCCACTCCAGCTCAGCGAGCTCCTACCAGGAGGCTCAGCGCAGCACGGCCGCGGCTGACACGGCCGCGCACCCCGCCGGCAGCCGCCTCCCCGAGAGCCGCCAGCATCTGCAGCCCGCCTGCTCGCCTGCCCACTGCCCGCATTTATCACGCTGGCAACAGAAATATCAGTCTTGGCGTTGCTATTTTCAGAATTCTAATTAATTACTTTTGCACAAAGGCTACGATAATGATATTTGCTGGGGAAAAAGAACAGGGAGGCAGCCACAGCCTGGAAAGACCAGAGAAGAACATAAGGGATGAAATACTGCAGGATGAGAAGGCAAACCCCCTTATCCATTGATAAAGTGTTAATTTGTACAAAAGAGTGAATGACATTTTTCTCAGTGTAGGAAGGTTGTTAACAGGGTCTTCCAAGGATTTCAGCTAGGATTTATATCGCTCCACACATTCCCAAGAAATTCTGAAGCAAAAGTGAATAACTAGGTCAGAAAAATCTGTTAGACAACGAACTTATTGAGAAGGATCACAGTAATACTATGCAACATGGTAATAAAATTATGTACTGAATTACAGAAAACACAAAATAACACAGAAAAATGGCTATACAGCACTATCCACTCACTTGAGTTCTACATTATCTATATCACCCACTTAAAGTTCTCAAAATCACTGTGCCTAATTTTTCAAACATGAGCTAACCACTTAAGTGCAATCAAAAACGCAAATAAATCAAGAACAAAACAGAAACTAAACATTATATATTCACAATACACTTTGCATTCTGATAGCTACATCTGTTCTGATCATCTTGCCACGGTGATATAGACCCTTTGCAAGAGATAGAGAAGGAAGCAAGACAGACATTCAGAGGTATGGAGCAGCTTCAGTACAGAGCAACCACAAGGAAATCCTACGTGTTCTATAGACCACGGAGATGAAGGTGTGTAATACAATAAACCCTCCAGAATATTCTCCTTCACACAACATAGAATCAAACTATATTCCCCTAAAATATTGAGAATAAACTGAAAATTTATTTAGATTTAAAAATAAAGACTGCACAGGAAGAGATAGATATAAATTGAATCTTAAAAAAAAAAAAAAAAAAAGCTGTAAACCAGAAGATATTTTTAGTCATTAGAGAAGTAAAAGGTACAGGTCCTCAAAAAATAATTCAGGCAAGAAACCCAAGCCTGTCCTAAAGTGAAGCTGGGAGTTAAAAAAAAAAGAGATAAATTATGATGCTTTTATATGCAATTGTGGGAATCTGAATCCTGAAACCTCAGACTCCATTCCAAGACTTTGTGTTGCTAAAAAAAAAAAAATTTCAAGACGATAAAACTCTTTTAGATTTCAACAGTTCGTGAAGAAAACGCTGTGAATCCATAAACTTCAACCAAATACAAGGAAGGAGTTAAAAGAAAAACTGAGATGAAGAAGAATATTTTGAAGGACTGTAGCAACTAATACCCTGGTGGTGTACAATATTCAGTGTGACCTTGCAGAGTAGAAATAATAGTTACATTCAGGCAGAGAGATAAGGATACGAAGACTTGACAAACCCAATATTGTTTCAACATAGATCTGATACTAGAATCTTCTTGCCTTCTAGCTGTATTCTAGAAATATACTTTTTTGTACAGTAAATTTCATCTGTAGAACTATTAAATTCAAACCATGCTATTTTATAAACCGCATCAGATAGCTAATAGCATTTAAAATTTTGTGTCGCTGTCCAGAACAAGAGATTTAATTTCTCCCTTCCCTCCAGTGATGTACCGATACTTCAAGAGGGAATAGAGAAGTGACATCATCTGCCTTATCTTCCCTCTAAAAGCTGTGGCAGATTTTAGTGTTAGAGAAGACCTTAAAGAGTTCTCTGAATTCTTAATACTGCAGTTGCCATGCAGTCTGGAGGCACTGGCTGCAGAAACTTTCCCTGTTTTGTCCCTATTACTAGCCCTGGCAAACAGTCCTGAGTAAAATGACAAGCACTTGACCTAACTTGATAGCTTTACTTGATCCCAACAAACCCTCAGGTAAAATATTGAAAACCAGCTGCTTAGCTCCCAGATTGCTATTACTAGTCAACATTGCCAATCCCCACTTGGCAGATAGCACCAGGCAGTGTCAGCCCCACACACATCTGGAGTAGCAATGGTTCATATTGGTATGGAGGCTTAAATTCCATGAAATACACCAGTGCAGATTGTTCAAGGTTAACTGTACATTGTAAACCCCACTTTTGGATGTACTGACTGGGGCTGGGTATGCTGTGAAATCATTTTTTGTTCATGATCCAAGTCTTTTGTTTTAAGAGCTTACCATTTTCTAGGTCCCCAATGGAAGCACTGAATTTCAACTGAGTATCTAATAGGAGCTTTGAGTATTCAAATTTTACATTTGAAGCTTTCATAAGCAAATTAGAGCAAACAATTATAAATCCTTGTCTCCTGTAAATTAAAGTCACATTATAGTAACCTCTCAATATCAAAAATGAGAACTGCATTATGAGCTGCATAAACATGCAGTGAAAAAGCACTGACCTTGTAAAAGAGAACCGTACATTTAGAAGTCACTGTGTCCCACTGTTTGAAGTAATCTCACAAGGCAAGGACTAATGAGAGTAGTAAGCTATGAAAAGGTCCCCCAAAGCCTGTCCAAGCACAATGCACTCTTCCATTTGCAGGGAAAGGAAAATAACCTGGTCCTGGGGAAGGCAGTTACAACACCAAGCTGAAGAGGCTAATAGTCACAGTTGGTTTCAGTGCAAGAAAAACATGATGAACTGTATACTGCTAATCATTAATACTGGAACACCTGTCCATCCTGAATGCCTTCCTTAATCACTACCAGGACTATACTGGGTCAGAGAAAACAGACTCTAACACCTAGTGACATACAAACTGTTCACCAGAAGTATGCGTACCCACAAATGTGCATGTAGATACACACATATTCAGCTAATTTATACTGTGCTAAGAATGAAAGTAAATTGATACGGTAGATCACAAGCATTTTGTGCTGAATAAACATGAGTGAAAATCAGTAATATGTTGAGAGGAAAGTCAGATAACAAAAAAAATATGTACTAAAAACAGGCATCACTTAAACTAAGTCACAAGATATACATCAGCGTTACAGTGTGTCTCTCCAGTGATGTTTGAATTTGCATAAAAGGATGCTTCTGAAATTATTCTCCTGATTATTCCTACCTACCACATTTTGGTGGGCGCACTAGAGCAGTCTCAGAAATGAATCACATGAAATGAGCTCCTTTTGGATGAAACAAGACTTGCAGATGCACCTCACGTGTGCACCTTACACGTTCTGACTGCTTATGGGCAGCTGGTCCACAGGAACAGACAAGAACAAAGTAAAACCCAATGTGTGGAGTGGAGACATGGGGTTTGCTCTGCAGATTCACTCTTACCACATTACACTACTTGCCTCTGCAATCACAGACAGATAATTCTGTAGTTCCACTCTATCAAGAAGAAAGAACAGAAGCCAACAGATTTCACAGATTTTAAATGTCTTGCCAGTTCATACATCTCCATTTCTCCCCTCACAGTGCCAGCTTGGTATACAGTCTTTTACAGAACACAGCCTGCCTATGTGCTGTCACATATGGGAGAAAGTGTTAAAATACTGATCTGTATTTTAGTGGAAACAATCATTTAAGGGCTAGAGACCACTGACAGCATCACCCAGTATTTGCTAGCTAAATTCATGTGCACACCAAAAAAAGCTTTGCAACCTGCTGACAAAGATTCTTCTTCCAACTGCAACATTAGTTCCCATTAAACTAATCCATAATCACTTGGCTCATCACAAAACTCACCCTATGTACAAGAGTTAGGCCTACTGAACTCACTACTAATGGACACTAAATAAAATAGAATCAGAGGATTAGGGGGAAACAAAGGCAATAAACTAGAGATGAAATTTATTCATACATGAATGAGACATCTGTGTTACCAGGGTGTCCTGCCAGAAAGGCTGATAATGATATATCTAGAATTAAACAAACAATGTTAGGACGTGCCCTTATTAGATCTCAAATAAGCAGGTTCCTGACATAGTAGATAATTCCCAATAAATAAAGCACTCCTAGAATATAAGCATGATTGCTCAAAAATGTTCTAGGAATTGCATGCTTAAAGGTGTCGTTTTTCCTAATGCAAAGAGAGAAAAATATTTCAGGTTATTAAAACT
Source organism: Tyto alba (assembly GCF_018691265.1). NCBI lineage: Eukaryota > Metazoa > Chordata > Aves > Strigiformes > Tytonidae > Tyto > Tyto alba. The sequence goes on along the minus strand of NW_024881282.1, from coordinate 18,057,184 downwards.
CCTGCTGTGTTTTCTATGGGTGCAGTGTGCCTCTCTCAGACTCCTACTCTTCCATTTATATTTTGTCTACGTAAAACATGTTATATAGTCAATCAAAAAAAATAATTCAAATTAAATACTTTAAAGCTAATTTGATTACACATGAGCATCCAGTAATGGGGAGCAGCCAGGTAAGTACTGGCCTCTAGAATCTACTTGTACAATCAGTGACTCACTATCCTATACACTAAACATACTTCTGTTAAAGTTTATGAAATGCATGGCAGAACTTTATAACCTTCCAGAGACTGAAAGATGTGTCCCTATCAGTAACAATGCTTGGCACTACTTAAAAGAGAAGGTACTAGTTCGGACCTCTCAGCAGACTTCTTTCCCAGTGAACGACACCAACAAAATATACAACTGATGCTTCTTACACAAGGGACACACAAGAGGCCAGAGCACTTGGTGAGGGCTGGGCTGGCTTCCCACCAGCTCCCAGAGCTGTGGGGTCACACCACTCTCTCTTTCCCCCATCCCCTGCCATCCAAAGGGACTTGGCTTGCACACAGTGATGGGGTGACCTACAAATTGCACATCACATCCCTGCAGAAGGCATGTAAACTTTAGCCACTGAGAAATATGGGGAGGGAATCAGCCAGGTAAGTTCTCATTCCACATGCAAGACATGAGCAACTTTGACACTTCAATACTGAAGGCAGTGTTCACCCCCCTTTTTAAACTGAGAGGACAATCACTGAATTATGAGTGTAAGGATTCAGAATAAGAACAGTGGGTTTTCTGCTGTTGGGTCTAAGAAAGTAAAACACAACGTACGCAGCCAGTCTGCAAACTGAGTCAAAAACCTGAGCTATGCATCAGGTCTTGACCAACAAAAAGTTCCCTTAGCTTTTATAAGGTATATGTCTGTATCAATACAAATAATTTCCTCTTGACAAAAGTAAACAGCAAGAAAAAGATAATTAGCCTATTTTTCTTTTAAACACATTAAAAGCTTCAGCCTGAATAGGGAAAACTAAGAATGTATACCAGAAGGTCTACAGTTTTTCTCTAATTTTAAATCTTCTTAAATAACAATAACTTCTATTCAAAACAATTTTCATTAAGTCATGACATTTTCATCAAATTGAGAAAGCATAATAACTAGTTTTCAGTTTAGTTTTGTACAGTTAAACTTCCAACCATTTAATATCAGCTAAATTATCGATATTTATGAGTGGAAAGGGACCCAAATTAAATATGTACTATACTATACTCAGGCAGCAACTTGCTCGCAATGACACTGGCTCAGCGGATGCAAACTAGTATTTTCTTTATTTTACACAAAAGGTTATTTCACTACTACTTAAATATATACAGCTAAAGGCAATTTAAATAAACTGTCTCATCCCTGTCTGCAGATTCATTACCGGGGAGGGAAGAAGGTTCAAAAACCAGAATAGCATTTTAACATGACAGCCCTCAGTCTGGAATGAACTTGAGGGTGGGGGAATTTCTCTAAGGACCTACTCTGGCTCTGTCCTTTAAATTCTATGAAAATAAAGAGATCATTTAACAGAATAGAGACTGCACTGTGTACTCTGAAAATACAACCAAGCCTGTGTGATTCCATGTAGTAGGCTCTAAAGTATCCCTCTAAAACAGTGAAGTGCCACTTGAAAAAACCCTCAGAACAAGTACAGCAGCACTCAAAGTAAAATTTGTCTTCAAAGTTAAGCACAGTATAAGGCTTTTGACTTTGTTTGTAGTTTGCTGCCTCAGCACAGGGACAGGTAAGTCAAAGGCAAATTGAAGTCTGAGTATTCTGCTGAGTCATCACACCACTGATGTGGAAATCAACACTGACCTAGGCAAGTATTTTGTTCTAAAGGAAAAGTGAAGCAAAGTAAGTTATGCTGTTGAAGACCAACAAAGAGAAGATTCACCACGGATAGAATGAAAGATGTCTTCAGTCCCATATTTTAATGGTAAACCATTCCTTCAAGTACATGAGTCAGCAAAATTAGCTTCCCAGATTTGATCGTGAATACTTCAGGTTTTCCCAACCACCCTTCCACAGAGCCGTGTGTGACACTAGGAAGTGTATGTGCTGTATAGAACAAGCAAATCATTCCAGCTTGGTGCTGAAATCCTTACAATCTCAGGAAATCCAAAGAAAATCTCTTCCTTTTTTCTAGAACTCATTTGCAAGCATATAATTCCAAGCAATATATTCAAGAATAAAGTACATACAGGGATGAAGATTCTGTTTTAAAAAGTGTTAAACTGCCTTAAAGATCCTTTTACTTCAAAACAATTTTGAAATTTAACTATTTCTATCATTCCTTAACATCTCTGAAAGAGCAGAAATAAGTTCTGTTGTTTTCAACATGAAAAGCACTAAAATAATACAGTGTTTTCTACCCTATTTTAGGGGCAGTCCAGTAATTCTGTAGTTTTCTGAAAGATTTGTTTGTTTGGGTTTTTTTAATAAATTTTTCCACCCCCTAAATCTCCTGAGGGCAGCACAGTATCAAGCCACAGGGGAAAAACGACAACCAGAAGCAGCAAAACTCTGTTCCCTAACTTTAAAATGTACAATCTCAACTCCAGCATTTGGACCTGCATCTAAACCAATATGTGCAGTTGTCTCCACTAGTTTCAATTTTCACTTGAAACTGGGCACAGAGTCAAGAAAAAGAGCCACACAATAATCTTAGAACCCATCTCAGAACTCTTTTGAAATCAGCAGTAATACTTGCTTTTTGTCTGCCTCATTGTAATAGAGGAAATGAAAGATTAAGCCACTCTAGAGCAAGGCTGGGGTTCAGGCTTGCTCATGTCTTCTTACCAGATACCGAATGCCTGCGGACAGTGGTGGCTCAGCTTAGGTCAACTTAAGGTTGACTGTGCTGCCTGCCATGTTCTTGCCACATTAATGTATAAGGGTGTTCAACCATCAGCTCTGGAATTTTTGCAGAGTAGAACCATAAGGTTTTTGGTTTATCAGAGAATGTTACTTCTTCCCAAAGTGGCACACCAGAAGAGGGATGTTCAGGCGCTGGTTCCTGAGTGTGTCAGGCATCCAGCAATGCTGGCTGTAGTGCAAGGTGGGGTCATTGTGCTGAACAGCCGACACCTGGGAGTCCTGCCTATACTTTGAGACACTCCTGATACTCCTCAGCTTACATATCTGTTCAACAAGTATATTACTAATCTGTCATGTAACTACATTAAAACAGAATCACAGAAGGACCTCAAATGATCCTCTGGTCCAACCTTTCATGGGAAAGGGAGCCTAGATGAGATTATTGAGCACTGTGTCCAGCCACACCTTGAAAACTTCCAGTGGTGGGCCACTGGGTCCACCACAGCCCTGGGGAGGTTGTTCCAGTGACTGATTGTTCTCCCAATTAACTGTTCTCAAAATACTTATTTTTTAAAATATTTTATCTTGATACTGTGCAGTTCTGAAAATTCTAGTAGAGATTAGGTAAGCACTTAAAAGAATGACAGCCTTTACCCTAAAGATCCTGCCATTTAAGACACAAAACAGGAAGCAAACCTTAGACATTCAGGCAAACCAACTGTCTGAAGCTCCTCCTGTTGCATTTCCACGCTGAAACCAAGGCAGTCTCGATTTACTAGCTACAATCCCACTGTCTGCATCACAACAGTTAATCAAGCTGCCTATTTTACTGGCACAGAACTGAAAACTGCTGCAACAATAATCTGACATGTTAATTCTGGGCATAAAAGCACCACATTTTCAAATCACAAAGCATTCAACAAATACGAATTATATTTGTTAAAACATTTCTGTGACACCTACGCAAATATTTCACAATGTGTGAATAGACCAGAGATAATTATAGTTTGAATCATTACCACAAAGTCAATATCTACTACTAACTATTCTGTAGTATCTTTTGAAAAGGTTTTCATTAATTTAAGTTTCAACAAATGGCCAAAAGTGTAAGAAGTTACGCACACTTGCAGGATGGATAAGCACGTAAAATATATCATGGAATGTATCAATAGACCTATTCCCAAATGTAGAGTCCTAATTTTCCACCTGTCATTTTAATTACACAGTATTAATAAGATCAAAATTTTAAACCCTAGAAACACAATCCAGTGTTGACTTTGAATAACGTTGTGGCTATTCTGAAAATTAAGATCTGCTTCAATAAGCTATGACAAATATTTTTTTAGAATAATGAAGGGGTCTAAAACAGTTCACATCTTTTCTCTTTTTGTCTCTCTTTTTTCTACACCAGTCAACATTTATTAAAACGACCTGCACCAAAAACCCTTTTATACATTTGTGTTAAAAGACAACAAAACCCAAACATTTGCCTCTGAGATGCCCTGGACAAATGTTAAAAGCTCTATTTTGAGCACATATTGGCATCCCAACAATTCAGGCTAACTAATTTTCCATCTCTGAATAAAGAGGGAGGATTTTGATATACTTATTTCATAACTGTTCTTATCAATAAATCATCTTTATTTTGGAAGACACAGTCACATACAAACTTCAGCCAACCTTACCACTGTGTCACCCTCTCAAATGGTGACACAATGGGAGGCCTTCTAGAGGGGACACCTGAATGAGAAACTGGAAACAACGATGTCAAGACTTAAAGGAAAGTTTACTTTTGCCATTTGATAGACTTTTACCAAGTCAAGCTACTCTATGAATCCCTTTTTAAATAGACAGCATACAGAAGCTTTCCACTTAACAATGATGATGTATTGACATTTTCAACCTGCCAGTCCAAGAAACACCATAAAGCATAAAAGACTTTTTTCTCGACACAAATTTGAGTGGTTCAAAGTGGTTCAAATAAATGTTTGATGTGAAACAGATTTAAACAAGCCAGTGCAAATAACAGGCATCCAATTTCACTGTGATTCAATTTGATTTCTTTTACACAGAAAAACAAACACCTGTATACTCTCAGGTTAAAATAAACATCCACATGTAATTTATGCTGTGCTCACTAATCTCTTTACACCTGTATTTATATCCTGGAAATCACCTTACTCTTTAAACAATACAGCTTTTTTCTCCATTCACTCCATATAATTTATGAGATCGGGCAGTCACTGCTCACAGGAGGACTTACGCTTTCTCCATTTTCCTGATGCTGCTGTGTAACAGCCACAAACCAGTCCACATTATCCTTTCACTTGAACCCTTTTCAATATCTCATTTGTAAATGGATCAGCTGTCAGCACTGAAAACAGCACTGAAAATTATTGCTATTCCCCTTGAGAATATCACTTAATAGGCTTATGCAAATTATGTACCTTTTATTTACTGCCCTAAACAAATCTAAAGGGAACATGTTGTCAGTAACAGCTTCTCTCCCCAATCACATGCTCAGCCCACTCATCAGGGTGGTTGAGCGCAGCACTTAAATTGTCATTCAAGAAATAATAAAGGTATCTCTTGGGACATATCGCTGAGACAAGTATACTCACGGAGTCTTAGTGAGCTACAAAATTACAAATTCAATTATTTGATAAAAACCTGCACAAGTAAAGTGCTTTTAAACTTTTGGGTTATTTGAAGTACATCTTCACACTTAAGTGAATGCAAGGAAATGCACCAGTGGCTACTGCAAGCTGCCTGCTGCCGCAGACACTGAGAAGCATTTCTGAGATGAGAATCATCACACATTTGGTTACACAAATGTTTTTTATGCATTACTTCACTTTTAAGCTTTTCTGCTTCAGATATAAGTACCAACTCTATTTTAAAAGCATGGGGCACAAGTCAGATGAGCTGAACAAGGTTAAGATGCAAGTTCATGCAAAAAGAATAAACACTGAGAAAGTCCAGACACCTGAGCTGTGCTTTTTGGGTTTTGACACTGTTTAGAGAGAGGAGCTTTCAAACTACCTACACATGAGCATACCTTGCTTGAGTACTGGAAATGCTATCAAAAGTGCAGCAGTCTGTCAGCCTCAGCATTTATGTATGTATAAAGATCAGATTCATCTCCTGATTTATGAATATTCCAGTTCCAAGGTCAAGGTATTGTTTTCATTTGCCAAGTAAGTTGCAGGTACTGAAGCTTGTGTCATAAAGTTGATTCATGCTTAAAGACAGTATGCAACATTTTCATAAAACTTCCCCTTAAAAAAGCTATTCCTATGAAGTTACAGGTTTTGCTTTCATGTAGAGAAGGAAAGGATTCCAAAGATTTGCATACATACTACTGTCAAAGTAAATCATCCACTTATATTTTAAATTCCAGCTCCTCACTCTGTGCATATCAGGTAACTTTTCCCACAGTGGTGAAGTTATTCAGAGTTTCATGCCCGAGATTATATTCAGTAATGACTTTGCCAGGAAAAGTTACAAGCAGTACTGTACCAAGTCATCTTTACCATGCACTACAACTCTTAAGGACAAGTATGTCTGCATCCATTAACCAGTGAGTTACACAGGCTTTTTGGCACTAAACCTGTTTGCATTCAGAAGGGGTGAGAGGAACACAGATTTTGTCTTAAAGCAATTTTGTCTTAAAGCAATTTTGTATTAAAGCAGTGTATTAAAGAGGGTGTATTAACAGTCTTCAGCAGACTGCACAGAGCACGACTAAATTCTAGTAACTCCCTTTTCCAGTTCCCTTCTTGTTCTCTCACAAAGACAGTGAAGCCCCAGCTAAGACTCCATTCTTTACCATTTCAATCTAGGGCTGCGAAATGAGATTTTTCTGTGAATCAAGTAAAGAACAGGGTCTCTTCCACACTCCTGGTATCTCGAGGAGGCAGATCCGTAAGAGACATGTGAACATTCTGCTTGTGACCTTAGCTTGGTTGCATGCCTGTAGTTATTAGAGCCTAGCTATATCACTTGATTTCTGTACTGTTTCCTCATTTTAAAAGAAACTATTGCATCCACTCTGACAGTATAATGTTTTTTGTTGAATGCTGTACCTCCTCTATCTTGTATGCCAATTAACAACTCAAAATTAACATCCGACAGGAATACAGGTGGTATGTAAGCAGGTACCACATAATAATACAAAAAAATCTCCAGCTAACAAAGGATGTCAGTTCCCATTTCAGACAGCTGCCAGGAAAAAAAAATGTCCTTCCTTTTAAAAAAGAAGAGAGTTGCTCAAAACAAAGTAGGGAATAAATGCTGACATTTGGGGTTGGAGGAAAGCTATAGCTCTACCTAGCACATAACTATGAAGCTACATAGGGAAGGTGCTTCTGTTCTCCATCAAAAAGAAAAATGAACAAAAATAACTTCTTCATTCTCCCTTGCTGATTGGTATAAAAATAAATTCACAATTATTTCTAGGGCATTTACTGCAAATAAATTTTGTCATGTGAACAGTCACTGATGCAATGGAACTTCAATATTTGTACTTTTGTTCTAATAAAAATCCTGGTCGTGCTTCATGGCTTTTTAATTCAAATAAATCCCTTTCAAATTCTACTACTTATTCCCCTAAATTAAGATGCAAAGCTGGAAAGCTAAACAATCAGTCACAATGAATTGTTAACTAAAATAAACTTAGAGCAGTGTCTTAAAAGAAAGGCTGACCATAGCCCTTCCATAATCAGATGGAAATATATATGTTTCTTCACTGAAATAGTACAGATTTTAAGCCTTGAGACTTTTCTCCTGGGAAATTCTGTAGATAACTTATGCAAATTTCTTTCTTATCTCCAGCTGCTGGAGAAAGTTTGTCTAGGGCTCTAGTTGATCTCTCTAATACATTTTATTCTAGGCTTTGATTTACTGAAAGGTACAATATTACCTTCTGTGTTCTGAATAGACATGGATATATGCAGAATTATAAACTGAAGAAGGTCTAGAATATTTTAATGCAAACTCCATAGAATATATTTTGTAAGAATATCCACTGATTTGTGATGCTGGAGAACTTTCTTCTTGCACAGGTTAAGTAGCATTACTTGAGACTTCAATGTGTGGAATCATCGAATCACTGAGGTTGGAAAAGACCTTTAAGATCACCAAGTCCAACCGAAAATCTAACACTGCCAAGTCCACCACTAAACCATGTCTCTTAGAGCCACACCTTCATATCTTTTCAATACCTCCAGAGATGGTGACTCAACTACTTCCCTTGGAAGTCTCTTCCAATGCTTGACAGCACTTTTTGTGAAAATTTTTTTCCTGATATCCAGTCTAAACCTCCCTTGGCACAACTTGAGGCTGTTTCATCTCATCCTGTCACTTGCTACTTGGGAGAAGAAAACAACACCCACCACGCTACAGCCTCCTTTCCGGTAGTTGTAGACAGCAACAAGGTCTCCCCTGAGCCTCCTTTTCTCCAGGTTAAACATCCCCAGTTCCCTCAGCCACTTCTCAGAACTAAGACTTCTTCTCTAGACCCTTCACCAACTTTGCTGCTCTTCTTTGGGCGCGCTCCAGCACAACATCTTCCTTGTAGTGAGGGGCCCAAAACTGAACACAGGATTCGATGTGCAGCCTCACCAGTGCTGAGTACAGCGGGACAATCCCTTCCCTAGTCCTGGTGGCCACGCTATTTCTGATACAAGGCAGGATGTTATTGGCCTCTCTACCACTACCCATTTTATGTATTTCCCTCCAGACTTCTAGTACATCATTTCTAACCATAATCCTATTTTGCAAGTCAAGCACGACACCTTTTTCCACTTCCGTTTGTTTGCTTGGACACCTCTGACCATACAGTTCCAGCACAAGAACACTGTCAAGGCCAACAGCTTTACAGTTTATGCAGTACAACCTTCAATGACCATCAAATAGAAAGGAGCACACATACTAACAAAACGACTGATTACACTGTTGGAAGAAGCATTATAATTCTCTCACCAAGCTACAAACTTCCCAGAGATCAATCCTATAAAGATAGTACTTTGTAGAAATTTTATTCTGATTTCTTCATGAATTTGTTTTGTCTCTATTGAGAAACAATTATAAGAAGTTCACAGTAGAGAGAATGGAAGCATGAGGAGCATTTAAAGTAACTTTCATATGCAGAGAAAATAAAAACATTAAGAATCTTTGCCCCTAAAACGAAAAAAATGTATTAAAAATTTAACAATGCATATAAGCATCTAAGTGCATAGATGCACTGTTTCATAACACAAGAACAAGACATTATATGAAATTAAGTCACAATTGAGCTAGAACGCATGACTCTTTTTCATATAATATGTAATTAAATTGTGAAACTCAAGCGCGGGTAGTAACAGATATCAAGATTTGGTTTGATCAGAAACGCATTATGCTTTACAAAACTACAGGGTATTTGGATAGAATAATATCTTGTAACAGAAAAAAAAAAAAATCTGAAAAAGTATATTTGTTCAATCTCTTTCTCTCCATGATTATTTCTCACTAATACAGATAAAAATGAATGCCCTGGAATTCTTGTGGAATCAAACAGGTATTTTTTAACAAAACATTCTTCTTGAAGTCAAATTTTGAGAAACTTCCCTCAAAGACACTGTTTTTTCGTGGGTTTGATGGGTTTTTTTGTTAAACAGAATTAAAAATATCGGTATGCTGAAATTTTCCCCCAACTACAGGTATTAGTTTGTACCATGTCCACTGAAGCCGCCCAGCTCTGAAATATGTGGCAGTTGCCACCACTGGCCACAGAACACAATGCAGCCAACACAGAGGTCCTACCTGGTAAAACATGGGTGGTTTACGCCAGAATTTAGGTGGCTTCCATCACTGTAATTATCTGAGCACTCCAAAAGCAGCTTTGATTTATCTTCTCAAAAATATACTATCTACTCTTCACATGTGAGTAAAGACAAATAATTTAGACATGTGCACCTGTAAATCTGTGAGCGCACTTACAGGAATAACCATTTAAGCTTACGCACACACATTAAATGCTTTAGTGACCTGCCCCAGGCCACTTCCTAAAGCAAACTTTCTCTTCTGAAGTAAGCAGTTACCTTTTCCAACCTTCCGAGTCTACCCAGAAAATTTCATACATCTCAACCACTGTATCTCAATGCCTTTAAAACACTAAGAAAGAAAAAATCCTCTTTCACAGTTTCTAGAACAGAACAGTTCATCTGCCGAAAACACTCATTTAATTCAATGCAGCACTTTGCTGCACTGAGTTTGGCAAAGCTTGCATGAAGAGTAAGGGATGCTGCTGCTGTCTTGGTGTTTTCTTACTCTGTTCTGAACAACCATTACAAAAAATTAATACTTTACGTGCTTTTTTTTTTCTCCCAGACAGTATGAAAAATGATCTCTCCTGTTGTCTACACCCGTCACTCTGCCTGCAGCAGTCAGCTGTCAAATCCAGGTCTGGGACAGCCGGCACATTATTCTACCTACACAGCTGGGATTAGCCATACTTCTCAATTTGAATCTCAAGAGGGAGTTCTTGGGTAGATTTTTTGGGTTGTTTTTTTCCTTGTTGTTGTTTGTTTGTTTTAAGATTTTTTTCATCTGAAGTTTTATGTGCTTTCATCAACAACCCATGTATTAGAATAGCCTAATTAGTCTAGACCCAGTATTTCGAAGTGTTGCCTGTTGCGTATGCAGCTAGCCACCAAAGCTTTCAAATACAAGCACAGCCTGTTCAGATCTTAGAATTCATTTATTCATTAACAATTTGGGGGTTTGCCAACCCAATATTAAAAGTGACAGATGTTCACAAAATAACATCTGACAACCACAGCAGTTTTCTGATAACACAGGAGCAGGTTTTACTGGCTTAACTTCCATTAGCATATCCAATGAAAAATAAGGAATATAATAAAAAGGTGAAGTATTAACAATTCATACATTTTAAATTAACTCGTGTCCCAGAAGAACTACAAAATTGTAATTGCCATGGGTAAACTCCCATTTCTGTTTATGTATCAGTGTGTTTCTGCCTTCTCTTCTAAAATCCACTGTTTCTCACATACTTTTATTTATATCATTACTGTATATACCTTTTGATGGAGCAATTCCTTCTCTGAAATTTGCCTAGAACAAAACAAAACAAAAAAACCTAAACCCCTTCCCTCCTTATAAGCTAACGCTAAGCAATAGCTTCTGGCATACAGTGGGCATCTGACGACGCTCAAACTGCTAACCATAACCACACAAACAGAAGGAAATCATGTAGGATGATTAACACAGAAGGGACGAGTTGATTTTCCTCAAGTCTAGATACTCGTTATCATACACAGACATAACATAAACCCTATCCTCCAGCATCTCAATCTACACCTGAAGGTAAACTGGATTGATTACATTATAATTATTCTTGAAAAGTGGTTGAGGAACTCCTACCACTGTTCCCTAGGATGAATAGGAAATCTTCACATCCAGCCTTGATTACATACAAAAATGAGCTCAAGACGGTATCAACTGATTCTCTTTCCTGAAAATCTGATGTCCAACATTTCAGACTAAATACAAGGCTGGGAAAAGTCAGCAGATTCATCCTTCTGCACAAGGAAAACTGATTGGTAAGAAATTCTCTCTCCCGAGTCAGCTAACTCCTGCATTTGAGATAGTCAGCACTAACAAAAGAAAAACAACACAGAGGAAGTAGGAGAGAAAGGAACATGAAGTGAGGCACACCTCCTGTACAAAAATAAGTTGACCCTATAACCATCATATGAAATATCTTCAATACCAAAATTGCCTGAAAGAGGGGTATACTCTGCTTCCCTGCAGCCTTTGCTAATTGCCTTCTAAAACAGGGCATCTCCCAGACGAACACAAAACAAAACATGGGAAAATTCCTGCTAAGAACTGGTAGTGCTAGCTGAGACTGTACGAAATACCACAGAAATTAAAATGTTATTCAACAGAATCTTGCCACTTGCATTAGGAAAAATAACCTCTAAAAAACGTGCTGAGTTCAGGGACTCAACAGTAAGGTTTCTTAGGAAAGATGCTGGAACCAGAAGTATTTGGGCAGCATCTTTTTCATATATATATATATATATACACACACACACAAATATATGTCTATGCAATATATAGAGAGGAAATTAAATACATACAAATTAATATTTTCTATTTATACATTTTATATATACACACTTAGAAACATATACGGGTTAAATATTTTATGTAAGTTATATATCTTATTTTTTAAAAAAAGTTTAAGACAACCCCAACCTGTCACACAACTTAGTCATGCACTGAATCCTGAGCAGCTGGTAGCCTACTAAGCTGGTAAATTAACTCAAGTGAAAAGAAAACAGGGTCAACTCAAATTCATCTCTGATGTACTTGCTGACCTTATCCTTATGACAACTGTAAATTTAAACTATATTATCCTTGCAATCCTATTAAAGTAGGAGAAGAATGCAATTTCATCAGATAGAATTTGACATTCAGATGCCCCAGGTCTCACAGAGCAAGCATTGAATTTCTATCTTGTACCAAGTCCTTTTAGGCTGTGAACACGGCGAGTGCAGTAGCTACACACTCCAGCAGGATCCCAGGAAGGGCAGTTTGAAAAGGCAGATGATAAATTGCCCTAAACTGCTCTCGTTGATAGACTTCAGCCCCTCTGCTGAAGGTAAGAGAATGGCAAAAGTCTGTCTCAAGACAGTGAAACTCTGTTATAATTCAGAGATGTTGGCAGGATAGGAAGTCCTGCTTTCAGAGCACTCCAAAGATAATAGCTAGAGCTCTTCCTTAATAAGATATACAAAAAGAATAAATAAAAAGAAAAGGATAAGTTTAAGAAGCCCAAATGCACTGTTCATACTCACAATACAGGTTATCATGAGACATAAGCTTTGACCTTCAACAGCCTTCCATCGTTTTGGAAATGCAAGCAACAGGGGTTGCAGACACCCAGTTCACAAACACCAGACATTAATGTACACAAAACTCCCCCATGAATTTTAAGCAACCTATGTCAACAAAAAAAAGAGTATTTTCACATAGCGTGGAAAATGAGCTCATAGAGTTTGCTCAGAGTAAACAAACTAAATAAAGGAAAACAAAGCAGATACAGGTTCACAATTAAAAATAACAACCAGGGTTTCTCCCACCACCTTAAATTTCCTCAACCGCTATATAATCTCTAACGACTGAAGAATTTCAGCCACCCTGCATTAATGCCATTACATTCAAACACAAAGCTATACTTGTAAAAAACTTCATGTTACCCATATCTAAACAACTGGTTTGTTACTATGCTGAGCCACTTCATTAAACATTCCCGATGTAAATCCTGGTCACTGCCATCTGTAAAGATACTTTAGAGATTTGAGAGCTTTGCACCTCTTTGCAAATATATTCACAGCTTCCAGCAACATATGGCACTTTTTCCATGAATCACAAATGCCCACCACATTTCAAGGAGGATGAAATTCTAAAGGAATTGATCAAAAGCACCAAAGAAAATTAAAAATATAAAAGTTCAGGTTTACTCTTGAAACAAGTTTAGTAGATGTGGCATTTGGAAATTAAATACTTGTATTTCATTGATTTTGTAGCAGAATTATTAGCCTAGCTTACAATTTTCCTTCCCCCTTAAAGCCCCAATCTGGAACATTACTTTCCTCCCCATCTCTTCAAGCATGTACACACTCCATTTCTTGAAAGACAACCTGAGACACATTTTTTCACACATGCTGTTTACTGTGGTCCTTCTGTCCAGGTACTGAACTCTAGGTTACATCCCAACCCAACCCAAAACCTCTGAAACCCTACACAAGTATCACTGAAGACTGTCTAAAATATGTACAAGGAAAAGAACTCTTCTGATCAATAATCCAGATGTAAAAATCTGAATATTTAATATAAACATTAACCTGATGAATACGTACCTCTAAAGAACTTCTGTCTGAATTTATATTTAATCTGGTTTTGATAAAAATACTTTAATGTAGATTTGAGCCTTCCTGCTACAAAAATGAAGACTTAGTTATGAATATGTCTTTTAGAAGCATTGCATTTCTCAGATGAATAACTGAGAAGAGCAGCTAATAATTCTTCAGCTGTAAAAGCTTTATTTAGACAAAGTTATACATGTATAAAAACTGCTTTTGCTGATTTTCGTGGATTTGACCTAGCTTTCTCCTTACATTCAGACTTGAGACGAAGAGGCAACTGTACAACTACCTATTCCTCCAGTTTAAACGCTGAACTCCGTGCCATTAATTCCCCTCTATCTAACTGCATGAGTATCTTCAGAGTTACCATATAACCCACCAGGAACCATGCAGCAAAGTCACTCCTTCAGGAGAGGGGAAATGCTGCAGCACTCTGTTCCTGAAAAAAAAAAGCAGCAGAGGTGAGATGCAAGGAAGCACGGATGTCTACTGCCAGGGTAGCTCAACCCTTTTAATGGCAGAAGCCAAGTGCCAGCTTCAGCACTACCACCTTGGAAGCAGTTGTGACTTGCTCCACAAAGCCCCAGCCCTGCCCGCCGGAGCCCCTCACAGCAGCAGCAGCCTGCAGCCGTAACAGCACGGCTCCCCACCACCCGTCCCGCGCCCGTCCTCCCACGGGGACACAGCCACAGCCACAACCCATCCACGCAAAGACAAGCAACTGGAAAAAAAATTATTTCCAGTCTGTCACCTGCCTCACCCCAGCAAAACACAAGCACCCTGAAGAGCCTCCTCCCTACATCCCTTCTCTTTCACCATAAGGGGATAGTATATTCTTAGAGATTCTTCTTATCAAACTGTTATATCAGCTGTTGGCTACCAAGTCGATATAGCATCTTGCACCAGCAGAGAATGTGCCCTTTTCTAGATTCCCCCCTAATGTTCAGACAGGCACAAAATTATAAGGTAAAAAAAGATCTGCTCTGATTTACTTTACATCTTTTTTCAGGAAGATATCCAAGGAATTGTCCAGCTCTGGAGATGTTATGGCAAAGAAGTTCCAATACAGGAGAATATGCTGCTAGATGAAGGAAAATCAGAGATGCCTGTACAGCCACACAGGCAAGTAATTCATCTAGATGAAGACCCACAGAAAAAGGACAAGTGAGATGAGTTTTCAACTACATCAGTTACCACATAACCCAGCACTAGCACAGTATGGATGCCAGGACAGCTCTACCCATTTCAGAGACCACAGCACTTATGCTACATTAAGGTCAGTACATAACAGCAGCATCAGTTGAAATTCCTTTTAACTATTATTCCAGTAACTGAAGAAAGAATTCAAAATAACATGCCAACACTTGTGCTTCAATGAGATGATCACACTTCATAAAGACTCAACCTAAAATTACATTTTAATTCTCCAATGCTTTTCCACTAGAAGAATTTAACACTTCTGATACCATTCTGTATTTGTTAGTCTCTTCTCAATTTACCCAGTAAACAATCCATTATAGCTGTCTTAGTTTTAATCATTAGCAGCTGTTCTACATTACATCATGAAATGTTTTAGAAGACTATTATTGTTCATAAATGCTTACAAAGTGTCCAAAGGTAAAATAAAATATGAAGATGTTATTTTTCCAAGCATAAAAGAAGATTAGCAGTACCAGAGAAATGTCAAGATTGATTAGTTTCAATAACCCACTGAAAAATTCAGCTATACTAAAAAGAGTAAAATATTTCTTGAAAATGGAGAAAAATCGAAGTAATTTATGCTTTAAATTTCCCACATTAAAAAGGGATTGTGAAAGTAAAGGCGCAAGAGCAAAACTGGCTAATGAAAACATAACATTTCCTTGGCTTAGAGTAAATGCTGATCTTGAAAACAGAGAAAAATTACCTGCAGACATGGTACATAAAAATTTTCTCTTTTAAGGCTTGCCTTGTTAAGCTAATTGTAATACTTGAACCAGCAAGGAGCAAAAATTTGACTCAAGTTCAGTCAGTCAAAATATTCAACCTTCAATTCCCACACCACCTTTTCCATACCGAAGGAACCATGGGATGCCTTCCAAATTACTTGCAACATTTGATAACATTCAACAACAAAGTGTCCCTAAGCTAAATGCTGCCTTAATTTGCATTTGCACATTGCATTTTCAACTTATGTCATATCATTCACCTCCCCCATAACAGTATCACATTTTCTTCTCACATTCTTCTGTGTGCTAAAATAAAGTCTCTCTTGCAGGCCAAAGTAATATTTACTGGAGTATCTTTATTCTCAGCTGCTGTCCTCCCAGTATGTCCACTACTGTCTTTATTCTTCAATCCCATACCCATCTCTTTAATGCAACATAAACAAATGAGTTAAACCACTGGAAAAAGTTACCAGTAGTGGTGGATTATGAATCTCTTCGTATCTCCAGATGCAGACAGGATGCCTTTTGAAAGATGCACTTACACAAAATTCTATTTTTGCATTCAATACAGGAGTGACAGAGTAAAATAACAGGGTTATAATATCCAAGAAAGTCAGACCAGATGACCACTTCCCTTTATATCTATAAAATGTAACTACTGTAGCACTAAAAACCTGTAGGGGAAAAAAAAATTAAAAAAAAAAAAATAATCACATAATAGTTGAATAGTCAATATACAAAACTGTGGTATTAAGCAGCACTAACATATATTCAAAAATCAGCAGAAAATAGGTGGTATAAGTTTTCATGAAACATAATGTTAAGAAAGAGAGAAAAATCTGCTGACAGTATCCTGTGGGCTCCCCAAGGATCAGGTTCAAAAGATGCCTTGTGCATTTGTCATTCCCATACAAAACTATCACATTTCAGCTGTGGGCTCTCACCTTGTCCTCCTTTCTCCCTTCAATCCCCTCTTGACATCAGTCCCAATAGCCTCTGTCACAGCTACTCACAAAGCTTTCTTTTACAATGTGCCTCCTTCTGCCTGCTTTTTAACTGGTCTAAGAGCTGTGCTTAATGGAAACTCCCATTCAAAATTTGTGTCTTAAAGCTGGAAATAAGAGGAATATTTCTTTTCAGTCCACTAATCAAAGTACACTTTGTAAAAACACTCACTAACCTACTGCAGTCTTTCATTGACAGCATCTCTTGATTTCTGCTATTGGTTGCTATTTTCTTGTTACCACATCATTCTGACATATAGCATACATATAAATGTATTACAGATGGTATACTTATTTTTAAAAAGCCTCAGCTTTTTCTGACCACCATAAAAATTAAGAGATAAACAAGAAGTTATTTACACTTTTCTGACAACATTGTTGGGGAAGCTATTGGCACAAAAGCTAGAGAAAAAAACAAATTACTATAACCCACAGCTATTAAATAAATTTTAAAAAACACCTACTATTTTATCTAAGACCCTAACATTGCTCCACAAATGGCAATGAAAACACCATGAAAACAAAGACTCATGTATTTAACTTCATTCTTCAAATATACTTTCCCTATCCAATTCAAGTAGTCTCTAATTTCAACCTGAAGTGAAAACCTCAAGAAACAGGATATTAGAAAACACAGTGAAGACCTGTCTTGCCAATACAGTACTCATCCATGAGCCAGGACATGTAAACTTTCACAGAACTCCTTAAAAGTTGTCCTCTTCCCATGCTCAACCTCGCATCAACTAGACATTGCAGGAAATAACAGCCACAGTTCAGAGATACATTCTTTAGCTGAGGTGATGTAATTCGAGGTCAATTCCCAAAATACATGGGCAAACTGAGGAACTACCCATTTCTTCAAGCCCAAATCGGTGACTTCCAGTGGCTGGAACATAAAAGAGCATAATGCATTACAAGTCTGTAAACAGCTATGGCTGACGTACATTTTGGCTTTCAGTGTATCTCAATGTAAACTAGACTCAGATAGAAAGGCTTAACACAGCTGCTAACATGCATTTTCATATTATCAACTTGTTCTTCTATTGCCATTTGGGTTTTTTTGTTGTTTTGGTTGGGGTTTTTTGTTTGTTTTGGGGTTTTGTTTTGTTTTGTTTTTTTTTAATATATATATATATATATATATATATATATATATATATGTATACATATTTGGGAGTGACACTGGGATTTGTGACCTTATCAGAAGGACCCCCTTATCTGCATTAATGAGTTACAAATGCAAGAATATGACCCAGAAGTACAGACCAACAAAACTCAGACTAGTACTGTATGTATAGGGGAAAAGTGAGGACTGCAAAAATAGTGTTCCCCCAAAATTATGAGGTATATGCACTAGTTCTCCACCAAAGCAGCAAGAGACCTACGGAGAGAGAAATACATACTGTCATTTTATGCTCTGCAAGACCCAGTCCTTCTGTTGTGAACCTGGGGGACAGATGTCACCACAGAACTGGTGTTTTGAGGACTCTAGCACTCTGACTCAGAGGTAAGAAAGTTTCAGTGTGAATAAAACACCAACAAATATTCATTTTGTCCAATGCAGAGATTAGGGAAACAAGTAAGACACTTTCAGCAACTCCAGTTTAAAATTAGTGGCAGTACTAGCGATTATTTCAAACAGATACTGGTCTGTATTCCCTTCCCAGCATGCTCATAGCAGGATTGCCATGGCGCAAGTACCTCAGACACACTCCTCCTATTCCACACTGCTAGTAGATGAAACTAATTTTAAAATCACGGTACTAGTGAGGTTGGCTTTTCTTCTTCAGCTATCTACCTGTATAGTCTCTCTGCAAGAAGCACAGTCAATATTACCATGAAAAATACCATGAAACACGGTTTTAAATAGTGCTTTGTGGTCTTGGTCATGTAGCAGACAGGTTTCAGAGAAATAACACTGCCATTTAACTCCTCAAAAAGTTACCTCGGTTACTGTGTTTTCCATGGGTTTCCCCCACTCAAGGACACAAACACTTCTTCCCGTCCGTATGCTTTTCTGAAGGATTTACTAATACACCCCCATTTTCTTCAGGCATGTTTGCCAGACATCCCACTCCTCAAGCACAATCCTGTTACTTCACAGAGGGCTATACAGAACATAGGGGGTCACAAGGAGCAGGCAAAGCAGTCTGTCTTGATCCGGTGAGATCAAGATTTCCTGCAGGAGGGACAGACACACACGCAGCTCAGACAAAGGAGAGGAACAACCCTGCGTTGAAGTAAGTGGAGAACTACCACAGGAACAGCATAGTACAGGTAATGAAGGATGGGAAGACCTCTAAGACTTCTCCACCAGGTTGGCCCAAAGAGATTTATACGTCATTTATTTTTGACTGAATTAAAACTGGCAGCTGTGGCCTTAATTGCTTTATTTTCCTTTCATTCATTCAAAGCAAAGCTCCTTTCGGAGATTTTTATCCCCAGAGGCAGTAGCTGTTTCTTTATCCAAGCTGGAGAGCAGAGAGCCCAGCCTGCAGAAGGTAAGATACTCCCTCCCAGCAATTCCTGCCAACACTTCAACTCTTCACAGCTGGGACAGATCACAGTAGCATGGAAATAAGGAGCATCACCTCCACGTGACCAAGAAGATTTTCTGTGATCACTGGCCTAGCTTCTGGTCAGTCAGCTGGTCCCTATTTGGAAACACTGTACTACACACATTTTTCCTTTTTAAAATAGTCATTAAATTACAATATGCATGTTAGTGATACTGTAATGAATTACACTGGGACTCATTTTGGCTAAGAGCTGATGAACCACCACTGAAACCACAGGGTTTTTTTCCATAATTAACAAACTATTCCAGCTAAAAATTACATAACTCAGATATATCTTCAGAAATCTGTCCCAGAATGTTGTTTAAAATGTGCATGAGTAGTCTGTTAAGTAATGCTTACAGCAGCAGATGTCTGTATCAGAAAAGACATTCACATATACAGTAAAGAATAATTTTCATCATTTTAACTACACATTGTGCTGAGAGTAACCAGGAGACTCCACAAATGTGTTTGTTAGTTGGTCTACTTTATTATTATTTCAGGAAGCAGCATTTCCTGTAACAATTAGTGCTGTATAATTTCTAGTAGCAATTCACAATTTTAGCACTCAACTTCTAGAAAATCAATTATCCAAAAACTATGTCATGGTTATAAATACTTTCAACGCCATCACTCAACAAGCATTCAGGCACTAATGATTTTAAAGGAAACAGTGGCTTTTTAGATCTTATAAATCCTATGGATTCAGAGAATATTGATTACAACTAGGCAGTTGTAATGCAGAGTATTTAGCTCACTCACCCTCATCTATGAAACTGCCACAATATATTAAACAAGGCTATAAATCAGTGATTAAGCACAACTAAGACTGAGGGTATTACTGCAGGCTTGAATAACCTACTAGAAGTGTTTAAATGAATGATATTTTAGTGAATCAATTTAAATCACACAGTACCCCAATATTGCTTGAGATACAAGACCACGCATCTCTCTCAGTCATTTCAGGTCTATTCAATCACAAGACAAAGCATACCGCAACTTGAATTCACACCAGGTGCTGAAACTTGAGCATGTAAGTAACAGTCTAGCCTGCTCACATTACTCTGCCCTCAGAAAGATCTTCACTAAAGAACAGGTTCAAAACTTACATTGTTCAACACAAGTTTCAAAGTACTTCAGTGAAGTTAGCCACAGAAACACTTTGCAAAATAGCCCTCTCCTTAAGACAGCAAACCATGCGGTACTTCAGCAGCTTCAGCTGAGTGAAGACAACTTGTGAGGCTGCTTCAGATGGCATATGGAGTTAAGAACTTTTGTTACCCACAGCCTCAGTAACTAAAATAAAAAGGTGGCACTGCTTAGTTCAGGAGTGTGCTACAGTGGCTACTAACTTGTGAACATCCCTTGTCCTAGGAGATTGCACATTGCAGCCAGCTGGAAAAGCCATGGGCTTGGGAACAACTCCCATCAGACCTGGGGAAGTCTTTCCTGGCTCAAAGGAGAAGGTATTTTTCAAAGAGGTGCAACGAAAATGTTCAAAGCAAGTCCCCTACATATCTGGCATCCTTCTACACCGGATTCTTACTTGCAAAAGAAACAAAGGCCCACAATATGGACTGTGGGCGTCAAAAATACCACAGTTCACAATGCTTCAGAAGATCTCTGAAATGTAAAATTTTCCACAGAAGCAAAGTCCAGCACATCAGAATTATCTACACCACAGTTTATGATATAGAAAGATAAGATCTGTGATAAGGGCAGATATTCAAATAAAATCCTAAATGATACTTCTATCCAGATTTTAAACATGATTAAAAATATCTAGGATGACAATTTTATGCTGCATACATATTTTAAGAGATATATAGCAGCCATTTATTTGAAATATATGTTACCTGCAATTCAGAGAGACTTCTAATCCTATAGACTTGAATTTTCCTAAACATCACAGTGATTGGCACAAATATGTGGAATGCTGCCTTAAAGAGGCAAGATATCTAAATATTTACAGTGAATTTCTCATAAACTACACAACTTCTTAGTAAGTTGCTAAAAAGCTAATTGAAATATATATCATTACAGAAAAATATGAAGACAGATGTGGAACAGACAGAGGGGTGCTAAAGCAGCTAACCTGAACAAACAATGAAGAAAGACTAAAACAGTGTGTGATCAATCTACAGAACTTGAGTTTAACGTGGATTATGAGTTTTTATTAAGGACTGTCTGAAAAGCCTCTGCTATACAGTTTAATCTAGCAAGCAGTCATGAATGTTCTGCTTAAAAATAATAAAGCTAGGGGAATGAACTTTCCTGCAAATCTAAAGAACAAAAAGAAATATTTTTCTTCTGTCCTTTGGGTAGCTTACAGAAGCACTCCTGCATGACAAGGCTCTTTAAAATTACATAGAATATATATAACTGGACATCACAGACATTCTTAAAAAAACAAGTTTGGGTTGCATTTGAGTTCTGAAACTGCATGGAAAGAAAATGTGATTTCTTGAAAATTTTCCATCCACTTTGTGGAATGCATTCTGTGTTGGCTCCTGTGCATAAAGAGGTATCATCAGCAGGTTTCATTTCCGTTCTTGGCTGATAAAAGATATTTTTTCTTAACACTGGATTCTTGAAGCACTTGGGCTACTATCCAAATGTAGGCCTGCTTCACTTGTATGCAATTATTTTGTATTTCATATAAATCATTACTTGCTGTAATTTAACTAGAAATACATAAGCACACTGTTATCAGGCTGAGAACCTCAGGCACTTGCATTCAGTAGGAAGAAGAATTTATGGTATATAATGCATCACAGTACTGACTGTTATTTAACTTAAAAATAAATAACTTCTGTATTTTCTCTGCCAGAATGCTAGGTTTGCAACATGGCTCCAAGGAATAACGCTCTTTTTATAGCTAGCAGGCTGCCCAGAGCAGCCTTTTCTTGGACACAACACACTGCTAGAGCAGGAGCAAAGAAGGCTACCCCTAAGGGAAACAATGCCACTACCAAAGTCAGCCAGTTTGCTCCCTTGCTTCTTCCCTCCTTTGGGTATTTTCTACCTTGCCAATCCTTGGAAAGGATCAAGGAGACAGTCACCTGGTTAAAATAATATGAAAGAATAAGAGCTAGTAAGAGCTGAGAAGAAGAATGAGAAGACGCTTCACACAGAAAAAGCAGTATATTAACACAAGACTGGGGAAAATCTCACAGAACAGGAGAGAAATCCCATGCACAAGGAAAAACCAATGTAACAGAAGCAGTCACAATTCATCACATCTCTGAAAAATAATTTTGATTTCTGTGGAGGGTAACAACATCATGATGTTTCTTCTCAACATCACAGAATAAAACTCTAGAGGACTATGTCCTCACTTTGGTGCATATTAAATGACTTGATCCTTTCTCTGTGCAACATCCAGATTACAACTAGCTATCACTCTGCTTCTTGATATAGACTCAGCCATCATCTCTAGTTAAGGAGATTCACATTTGTCTGTTATTTCCTGCTTTTATAAACATATACATATCCAGGTCATAAAATGTCAGTTTACAGTGTTTATCTGTCTGAGAGGTGTAAGGAAATTTCATTGTATGCAGTATTATTGGATTACAAAACAAGCCAGCTAGCTGAGACAGAATCATGACATATAAAATAATTTCCCTCCACAGCCACAGTATTTAAACAGCAGGCTCTTTCAGAGTCCTGACTAACTCCAAGGGATCTGCAAGTACAATTTAAGACAGACCTCTGTATGCTTACTACAGTGTTCCAAGCAGCCAGTAAATACCCTACTTGAAAAGTTTTAGGGATCCATAAAACAAGAGATGGGGAGGAGGGAGTCACAGCAGTTATAAAAACTTGGGAGTTTAGTATTCTCTACCCAAAACCAGAAAATTTGATAGCAGAACACAAGTGTGACAATATGTGATATGTCTGACAAGATGACTAAAATTAAAGTACAAACAAAACCCAAGAAAAAACTACTCTAGACTTAATCTTAGTTCTCAAAATAAATAATACTTGAAGTTTAAGTATAGCCTTTGCATTTCCAACAAACCAATTTCATAAAATTAGCATTAAAAACAAAGTTTGTAACCAGGGAGTACTTAAACTCTTTGCAACATCAATACTGCTAATATTGTTAAGTGCACTTTAAACGAGTAATTTCCATAATGTTAACACAACAGCTAAATACTGCTTATCTGGTAATGGCTCTATGCATAAAGCTGACCTTATTTTTATGCATAAGAACACTGTACTTCTAAATAAGTCCCATGAGTTATATCACCAGCTAAAAATCCTGACATATTTAAGTAAAATTCATAAATAAGGCAGCTAGTGAGATCCTCTCAGAAAAATGAGCTCAGAAGCTCGTAACAAAACTGTAGTATCTGCCAAGGTCTTTCACCTTTTACAAGGTTTCTTCTTTTATATACCAGTGCAGAGAACAGATTTTTCATTCTGTCTGTTGTCACAAAATGACGGAGATGGAGTACACATGCAGCCAAGGGCCACACCAAGAAAGGGAAAGAGGAAAGAGTGGAATTGAACTGCAAACCATGCTATTAGAAGAACTAACATTAGATATGTCTCACTTCACATGGTGACCTACCTTTCACTGTTAGGCTGGGTATCATGGACATTCAACAAAACCAAAATGTTCTAAGGAAGTCACAAAAATCCCCTTCTACTCCATCATCAGTTTAAATAACCCGTGTTTCTCTTCCTTGTTACAAAGATGGACGAGCCCACCCCACCTGCGATCAAAGGTTAGGGCACTACACCACCACGTGGGATATTCAGAGCCAGCCTAATACCTCCTCTTGCCCCTTCTTCCACTGGAGAGGCTAGGGAGGACACAAGGATGAGGAAGCAATGGTGTCTTTAACAACAGCTATTCAAAAATGGAAACTGAATGTAATGTTTCAATTTACAAAAACATCCTGAAGCTCAGCAATCACAGCGGGACTGTTTTGCTGTCAACAAGAAGCATAATGTAAGAACAGTGGAATTGCAAAATCTATCACAAATGTTAAAAGCATAAATGCACACTGAATTCAACCTTTGTGGGCATACTCAATCTTCCAATTAGATGATCACATACTAACGTTTCCACAGGACTCTTATCTTATTTAGCATACAGAATAGATTTTAAAAAAAACCCCTAACTGATCTAGCCAAGTATATACTCTGTGTTCATACTCCTAGACTCTCTTGGCATTTGATACTATTAATTAATGTACTGCCTCATTCCAGAAATGCAGCAATGATCCAGTACACTGTAGTCAAACTGGTTCCTGAGTCCTCCCTAGAAGGAAGACACGTCAACCCACAAAAACAGGAAAACTGCACTCACGCTGCTGCGTGCTTCTCACACCCCAGAGGAAGCAGTTCTTTCTAATTCTTTAGATATGAACTGATCTACCTTAATGCAGTAATAATCACTTCACAACTTTTATTGAGAAAATAAAAAAATGGGGAAAAAAAATATAAAAAGTGTTGCAAATTACCAATTCAGTTTTAACATCCGTAAGATGTGGTGCTGAACTATACACATGAAATAAAAGACACACAATGCCTGAATACTTCTATGTAATTTCTATTATGTGCATTTGTATACCAAAACATTAAAAAACAATATACAGTTTGTGACAGAAACCTCTATTCTCTTATTCCTACTAAAAATAGAATCCTTACATTTAAAGCATTCCACAATTTATCAACAATTTTCAGTGACAGAAGGTAATAAACACCACAGTACTGTATGTATGGATCAAGGCTAGCTCCCACAGGCATAGTATGCTCTGCATTTCTACCTCCTAAAAATTATATATTGCACTACCATAGGCATTTATGTACAAAATTATTTAAATTATATCTAAATTTTTAATGATACAGATCTTAAAACTTTTGATTTTTTTTGTTTACAGCTGTTTAGAAAAGTAAATATTTAATTATTATGCCCCCATGTACAACAGGTTTCAGGTGATTCTAGATCTCCCACACTTGCACATCAAATACAAACCACTAACCCCTACTGCTGTTTATCAACACTGAGTCACAGAAAATAATGTCTGACTTGCCTAAGCATAAACTAACCTATAAATGTTTAATGCTGGAAAACTGTTAAAAGGTTACACAGCAAGGCTCCAAATTACTTTCCAAATCACTGGTACTTTTCATAAAATTGCTTTTTGTTCATTCTTTTACAGTTTCTCCCTTTACCATTTCCTGAACAAAACTTCCCAATTCACTTTCCATCCTACAAAAGCAACATGAATTGTCTGTGTATTTCAGCATGGCAAATAGCGGGAGCAATATGAAAACTGTGAGAACATCGTTCTTTAAGGCAGAAATCTTTTACTCCACTTTGTTTTTAAGAAAGCAATTTCTTTTCTACATGAAACTTCTTAATAAATATAAGCTACTGCCAGGCAGTCACTGTGATGGGGCAGGACAGCTCAGGCTTAGAGTAACAGGAGAAAGGTAATTCTAGGAGCATCCCCTTCCCACAGTTCTCAGACAAGATGGCAACCTGCAGCAACCTCCTCCTACTAGGGGAGAGAATGCAGGCAGTGGTTAGGTTACTGTGTAACTGCTCACCTTTGACAAAATTAGCTGATAAAACTAGTTTATACACTTCACTAAAGGGAAGATGCTGCTTATAAATGCAGGTAGTGGGCTGATTAGCATAAGCTCATGACAAGTGCCCTGTGCTGTTAAATAACAAAACAGAAAAAGAAAGATTTAAAATACCAGTTGGAAAAATAAATACTTTGCTTAGCAGGAGGCTCCCCTTGCATACATATAAGTTCAGAAAAACACCTTGCTGAACCAGATGGCTATTTCACTTGGATCTCTTTACTCAAATATAGTTGCTAGATAGCAAAGGAGACACAAAAAATTCACAGTATCCAAGTACCAAATCTGCTTTACAGAAATAATAATAAAAAAAAAGAAAGAAAATGAAAACAAACAAAACCATCCTTACTATAACACTGTATTTACGAATTAAATGAAAGCAACATTTCTCAGAACACCACGCACAAAGAAATCCTGAATTATAAAGCTACTCACCAACGAAATGGAAGATCTACATGAATACTTTTAATAAGCCTTTACAACCATGCTTTACAAGGAAGTGCACCCTCTCTCCCTCTCTGATACTAGCTCAATTCCTAATAGCAGAGGTCCTGCTGAAAGTAAAAATCATGGTTTGAAGGTTACATTATTGTAAAGATGATTTGTTACGATTTGTATCAGGAAGTGGCTCATCATGTATTTCAGTTTGGTTCCCAGTGCCATAAACGGTAGTACAGCATCAAAATTATGACTGAAAGTGGCAGCTATTTAGAGAGGTACAAGCAAATTAGTAAGTGATAAGAATTAAAAATGTCAAAATTTCTCACTTATTCAAATCATATTATTCATAAGTGAAGGCAACTACAAGGATATTCGTTATGCAAATAAAATTACTTTCTGCTAATAACATAAAATGATAAAAGCATAAGTCACACCACTTATCTTTGGGGAGCAATTCTGACCTCTAATACATATGGATAACACATCTGACTTCAAGCAAGTATTCTGCCAACACCAGAATTTTCTCTTTTCTCCTCCTCCTTACTTGGAGTATGTCCAATATAAAATCATTAAGATTCATGAGCCTCGCTGTTAAGTGCACTTACCGGTGCTGGATTATCTTTAGCTTCCACACCAAAAACATTCCGTCGTTTCACTGTCAGCAAATCAAGATCTTTATTATCATCGTCGTCATCGTCGTCATCATCTTCAAAGAACTGCATGGAGTCTGGATTTGGTGCCCTGCTTGGTACAGCAACTTCTTTTTCCTCCTCAGATACCTCTTTTGATTCATCCTCAGACTCACCACTCTCCTCAGCATCTTCACTGGAAGCAGAACATTCCTCAGTATCTTTCTTTCTCTCCTTTTCCTCTGTTTTGTTAACAGACACTTCTCCACTGAAATTAGTTCCACGTTTCTCCAGTCCTTCCTCATTTATCAAGGAGAGAGTATTTTTATTTTGCTCTGTCTCCTTCGAGTGATCTGTCCCATCAACTGCCTCATTTGCACATAGCTGTTTCCGAACTTTTTGAAGAAATCTCACACGAGGTGCCATTGCAAGACCAAGTGATCTAAATCATGGAATTAAACAAATAAATTAATCTGAAAAGTAGATACACAAAACTTACCTAAGTTGAAGCCCTCATCAATGGCTCAAGTGATTTAATTTTAATTATGGTGATTCATATTGATACATTTTGACTGACATATTTACAAAACTGTATTTGGCCTACAACAGGACAATCTGGCTTGAAAAATGTGAGCAACAGCAAAGGAAGGAAGATGAAATAACTGAGGACTCTCAAGAACATTTACAAATCCTGCCAGGAACGAAAACAAACAAAGAGTCTGAAGAGCTGTAGACAAGAGCAAATTCTCTATGACTCACAGTAAAGTACAGTGGAAGAAACACCAATATAATTTGCTGTTGAAGACAAACGCATGTCATGTCAAGGACAGAGAGCACCGAACACTCTAGAAGTGCATCCAGAACATTAACCCCATCATCTCCTGGTGATGGAGAGATTAGAAGAGCAAACACAGTATGGATAAATGACTAATTGCAAAAAATGCTAAGGGAGAGACATTCCTCCCTTAAAGGAAATCTCACCTGCGTGCATCCCTCTACAGCAAGGCTTTACTTTCATAGCCTATGTAACTAGCAGTGACAACAATACTATTATTTTACCCAGTTACTCATGAAAATTCAGTTATACTAATACTCTGTACATGAAGGGACAAAAATTAGCCAAGAAGCAAAAATACAGTATAGCAACAATAGAGTATTGCACGGGAACAGATAACTGTCTCCAAGAGATGATTTGACTTCAATAAACTTCAGAATTGCTCATTATTATTACACCTGACCCCATCAAATCCAAATTCAAAATATTTGAATATTTAAGTATCTTTCAGAGTTCATGACCCTTCTCATTAGGTTAATAAAAAATACAGGGGGACACTGGTACTGTGCAAAGAACACACAGAGACCACAGCTACATTTAAAAACACACAATACAAAACTGACAGCGTTTGTAATACTTGGGGCTTATACATACGCTTAACAAAGGAGTAAAGTATTTAACCAACTAAAACAGCTATGTATATCCACATGCACACACACATATAAAAGACCAGTCTCTTTCAATCCAGATTATGTACAGTTTTATATCACCTCTCCTCTCAATGCTGCTCTTTTCAAGTGGACAGCATTATGTCTTCCTCTTCACCACATAGCTCTGAATAAAGAAACCTGAGTTATGTCACAGGAGAAAAATCACATCTATACTCCCTGGTGGAAATGTCATTATACACAGTCCATGACAAATCCAAACAGTACTGCAGAGCAGTAAGAGTGGACTGTAAGCCCTGGAGAGCCTCGAAGTGTTAATGGTAGCGAGTGGGACAGAGTAGCCAACAGGAGAGGCACCCTGCTCAAACAACAAACAAACAAAAAACCAAACACAAATGCAACCACACCTGTGGTTAAACAGGGTGGTTTTCCTACTGATCATAGGTTAAAACACTGTAAAGTAGACACGCACTCAAAAAGCAGCCCACACTGTTAGGATGAGGAACAAGTTTTTCAATAAAGTCTTAAATAAGATGAATTTTCTATTGAAATTAATCATTTCTGATAATCCAGTACTGTTGTTCTACAAGCAATTAACAGAAACAATAAAGCAAGCAGAATTTTATAAGAAAAGGATCAAAGAAAGTTTTCATCCAGTGTATTTTACACATTTACACAACTTATTTGGGAACTGAAATTGGACCAACCAGCAATCTTAAACTTGTTTCAGTGTTTGACAGCTAACACGAACTACCTTTGCAATGAGACTATGTGTTAAAGTTTGGCCTATTGACTAACTGAAACAAAAATAACCAAACAAAGCAAATGTAATGCTTCACTGCAGCAGCTGGAAGAAATTCAAATCTAGAATCGGGCCTTAAGCACTAGGCACACTAAAATATACATAAAGAGAATGCTGCAATGTCAATGAAAGTGCAACCTCTTCAGCAAGGGGATTGAAGTAGAAAAAAAAGTCCTGTGCAAAAAAAAAAAAAAAAAAAAAACCAACAAAAAACACTTTTTTGCCTTTCCAGATTTCACAACATTATTCTACATGAAATACTGCTGTCAGCTGTTGACAAAGTACTGCAAATAGTAGCACTGTATGGCAACTACACAATGTGTTCACTTCTCTTTTTCATGCAGACAGACACAATGGACACAGGGTTGCAAATTCCAGTTTTATCACAGCTTCTCTTCTATGCCTCCAGAGCTAGTATCAAAGATCAGGATCACAGCTGCAGAGAAAAGTTTGGAAAGATGAAGAAACTACTCTCTCTACAGGAAAAGTTAAAACACAATCAAAAAGAGCAGCCCATGATGTGGACGAGACTTCACCACAGCTTTTCTCACTGAAGTATGAAATCCTATCCACCAGACTGCTGCCCTGTGCTGATGCTTTAATAATTGTCTAAAATTATCAGTTAGTGTTGGACAATTTTTCTACACTGCTTAGCAACCCTACCAAAAAAGACCAGTGCTATCAGAATTCAGATAACATCTGAACCAAAAGAACACAGCCCTCCATCTTAGAGGAGAGGGAAAGTGTTAAAATCAAATTTGGTAAGAAAGTAATAGTAGATAAGCTTAAACAAAGCTGTGTATGAACAATCCTCAAACACTTCTAGTCACATGTGAGAGACTGAACTATGAACTGTTTGACTCGAGTGGTCAAAAGTTGCCTGCCTGCAAGGCCACAGAGAAAGTGCTGGTGAGAGATGTCTCACAAACTGCTGCAAGATACCTGCGAAGAAGATTCTGGCACCAGAGCTATCTGGCCTGTGAAAAGCCTCTGTTCCAAGGCCACAGAGGTAGCGCTCATCAGAGACACCTCACCAACAGCTGCAAGACAACCTGGTGCATATGGAGGAATGCGGATGAGCCACATTCTCTTGTCACTGTTATGGAAAACACAGCCCCAAAATGGGGATAAGAAGGGCTGTTGAGAGGAGCCCCTCACAATCCTCCCATAGCCCAGCACCCAGAGACTTGGAACGTACAGGGGACAACCCCCAGAACACGACAGACCTGGACACCGAGGACACCGTGGATCTACAGTGGTGACTATCCTTGCAACCCTATCCCAACTGCTTGCTTGATTTCTGACTTTGCCTTCCATTCTATCCTGTTGCTACCTCTTTTTCTCTTACTTTTGATAATAAAAGCTGGTTTTAGTGTACGGCATTTGACCTCATTTTTGTCTTAATCTCGTTCTTGGGATCATATCGAAACCTTCCCTGACATTAGATCTAACACCATGTAACTTCTCAAAGAAATGTCAGCATTTTGGCTTGTTAGTGACTCTTCCATAGTATATTCCAAATGGAGGATAATTTGGGACAAACACATTCTACTACTGCTAGAAGTTTCCTCATAAAGTAAGATTCAACAGTTTCTTTAGAATTTAATTCTTAATCATTTGCCAAATCTAGAGTTCAGTTATACTAAAAAAACCTGAATATATGAACCAGCTTTTCTTTCCAACTACTGGAAAGGACAATATTAGTTTTGATTAATTCATTAAATGCCACTCAGACCACAATCCTACTGTGACTGAAGTTACAGCTATTCTTTGAGTTTAGTGGTAGCATTTCGCACACTCTTCTGGAATAAGAAATGTGAAAGGTTTTCTCATAAAGACAGACAAAACCCAGGTAAGTTATTTAGTGACATTTCATAAATTCTAATATGGAACACTAAAAACATGCTAACACTGTAATGTAGTCCTCAGACTATGGTAGCCTTTAAATGGCAACACAAATTCAGTTGACAAACCAAAAAACAACCCTATTTCATATTTTGGTGTGAATGCAGTGACTTCTTAGGAGCAAGCTCTTCTAGAAATACATTTAAAATTGGCTTCTAAAAGCAATACTGAAACCAACGGATTATTTTGCTACTATAAATGAAAGTACAACTGACAGTTCTATTCATCAACAGAAACTAAAGGTGGTCAGACATCATCATTCCCTAACATTGATAAGGGAATGTATAGAAGTAACTGAACAAAACACCTACAGTGCTCAGGTACCTCCTTCAATTCAAAGCAAGTTAACAAAGATTTTCACAAAGTAAGTTAAAAGAGTAAAACTCTAAAAAAAGAACATTGTATGGCTTTAGGAAGAGTATTGCTTTTGTTTGCTATTGAATAAAGAAAATCAAACATTAGTAAACATTTTTTTTAAATTAATTCAAATGAATGGCGTATCAGACTTAAAATACTGCCTTTTCTGAGGTTTGTTAATTATGCTTATACAAAGATCTTGAGTATGTTTACATTAACACAGTAACTTCACTACACCTCTATTTGGACTGGGTGAAAAACTGGGAACCTCTCTTAACTCTTTTAAAAAGATGGAATCTTAGACACTCAGAGCAAAATATGCCCTTGCACAAAACAAATTAAATAGGAAATATAAGACCAGTACTATCTTTTAATTTTGATGCATCATAAGAGCTCCTAATCTGCACCTAGAAGATTTCCAGTCCTTTTTGAAATGAGCCAGTTGTGAAGAATCTGAGGTCACTTCTGCAGAACTGCTGCACAACAATTTTACACAAGTGCTTCATTCTAATATTGTTACTATATTTACTAAATAGAAGACATATTCCATTAGTGAACTTCTTCAAAATTATTTGAACACATAAAAACACAGCACAGTGATTTCTTTTGTTGTAGAACAGGTTCAGACAAAGATTTAAAATAGCCTGGAAAAGGTTAAATACTCCCAGAAGCTATTACAAGAGAAGAAATGTGTATTACTTGCCCTGCAATATATGCTACATTTACATTTAACATTTAAAATGCTTTCAAAAGACAGGATGAGCAACCATTTGAAAACAGGAGAAATCAAATCAACTGAAGTGACACAAATCTGAATTAACAGGCTTTCCAGATGATCTGATTAATAACCAAAACGAACAGAGAAATTGCTTTTGCTGTGTTATTTATTTTACTAGCCAGCTTTATCCCTCTACATTAAGAGGCTCAAATGCATGGTGCTCTACTTATACTAAGAAGGGCCAAGCTAATCAAGAATTTATGGATCAGGATCAGAGAGAAGGCCAACAAAGAGGATGCCATAGTTGGCATCCAATCACTTATAAGACCAAGATGTAGCCTTCTTGACAAAAAGAAACCCCCACAATGCAGTTGCAGGCCCTGGTGCTCTTGGTACCGGAGCCACCCTGACAGCCACCCAAAGGGCAACATGGCAGCACATAAGCAACACCGATTTCTAGAGTGCATTAAAGACCATTTCTCCAATTTAGCTGGATTAGCCAACTCCGAGAGTCATTCTAGTGGAACTGCTACTCGTACATATGCAAGTACCTTTGCTTCTAAGGTGAGTGAAGGTCAGTAGCAGGCATGGCTGCAAAACAAGAAAAGGTAGTTCAGGATCTTACAAGAAACAAGGATGGTGACTAAAAGAATAATGACCCTGGACTTTGAGAGAGGAAGACTGCAGCTTGTTCAGGGATCTGTATGGCAGGATCAGAAAGCTCAGAAGCTTACAGAAGTAGTTAGAAAAATCTCGTAAAGGGACGGCTGGATATCCAGGTGATTGAGGGGAAAGTTGTATGAGAAATGCCACACTCTACAGATCACTGGAGGGAATAGTGAGGCCCATACGAGTAATACCATATGAAGCTGAGATGAACTAGGTAACATCATGAGAAATATTATATCTGGTTACTGGCATATGAAGGCTAGAAACAACTCGGAAAAAGAAATTAGGGACAGATTTTTTAGTTGGAAGGAGACTGGGGTATAAAAAGGGAAGTACAAGGGCAGTGAGGAGGGCCAAGAACCAGCAAAAGGATGACGAGATGTGCAAAGCCTGTGATGGATGCTGCCTGGGATATGTGACAGGCAGCCCTGCACTTTCTTATGGCAGCAGGAGCAAGATAACGAACAAAATCCTCTGCCCTGACCATGCAATAAAGGTCAAGCCGACATACACAGCCAAAGGGACTGGGGTGAGAGTACAGTGAGTGCTTTCCCTGCTCAGCGAGAGAACAGATGGATCGTGTATCCTGGTATCACCCATTTCAGACCTGACAGCACCTGAAGCTACCTAGTGCTTTGTAGCACTGATCTGTAAGCACTACTCGCAAGATTAGCTGGGTACTAAGTTGTGTGCATCAGACATTTCTCAAATAACATGACTTCAAATTATTTATTCTCTATGTACCAATGCAGAGATAAACAGAGAAAAATATGCTGCATTCCTCTTGGAAGACATGACAAAATTCAGAGGAAATCACCTTCCTTGGCAGCCCCTTAGAGCTGTGACTAACCTGTCCATCCAGCACACTTGCCTGTTAAGATCTGCCCTGGAAGACCGATACATATACATACTAGCTTTTAACAAAATAAAGCACCTGAGAAGTATTTCAAATCCCTGCCTCCTCTTTACCTTGTCTCCTATCCAGGAGACCAGATGAACTAATTATTCCTTTCCACCCTGTTGTTTACTTTTTCTTATGTTTTCAAAGCTGTCCTCTGCAATGAAAAGACAAAATTTTTCTTTCATGAAAGCACCGAGGTTCTCCTTCACCAAACTTAAAGGCTGCCTATGTTCACACAAGGCCTGTGCAAGTCTTCTTCCAGCAAATTATTCTCCGTAGAAATTTGTAATGAAAGGATAGTGGAGAGAATACTGATGTGCCATAGCTTAAAGGTGATCAGTCTGTAGAACACATATGCCTGTATGTATATAGGCATGCACACACACTCTTTTTATTTTATGTATATATTGTTTTCTAGATATATAACAATTTTATATAATATATAAATAATTTTATATAATATATAAATCAAAAAGACTACAGCTTTTCTGCAGACTCAATCAACAGAGCTTAAGAGAATCTCAGTGCACAGACACGCCAGGCAAGAGAGCAATGGAGAAAGTGGGCAACAGCCTGACAGAACGATACGCAAACCTGAGAGGGGCACTGAGCAGCCTATTTTCTCTGCAGGATTTTTAGTGGAGTAACATCTATTAAGATAGCAGTAAATCTCCACAGAAAGCCTGAAATACTTTCAGAGAATACACACAGAAAGTAAAGGGAAGAAAGGATTCTCATTCCAGCTTTTGTCATGAGTTTGTGCGAAGAAAGTAAATCAAGGTTGCTTCTGAATGCAGAATTCAAACATTCCAGACTTTGAGGGCCTTTCATATAGATTGACTGATCCACTGTATCAGTGGATGTGCACTGAATTGAAAGCCAAGGGACTGTGGGGTGTATTTAGTTAGACAAGCACTCAGAAGAATGGAGAATAAGAGTGCCAACAAACTGTTCATTTAGAACAGAATCTCCAAATTATCTCCCAGATTCATTATCTTCTGAATTTTTGATTACACTTCCATGTATTTCACAGTCTTGACTAAACCTCTCCTACTGTCTCCAAACAACTGTCTGGTTTCTCCTATTTTAATACAGGAATGACTTATTAGTAACTCTGCAAAACTGGGATTAGAATTGTCTTTGATGAAGGCCCAAATCCTGGCACAGAGGCCTGAGAACAGAACAGAACCGTACAGTACTCTGTCCACATCAATATCAGATACTAGATGGCACACCATGCTGAAATCCAGAAAGAGGCACTGGGATTCTGAAAATTCAGCACTACCACCATCTGTCAGTTGGTTTCTTAACACACTGGTTAAATTAGTGTGGTCATCCCTCTTAGTCCTAATCTTCTGCCACTACTCCTTACATTCAGTACAGTAAGACCTACAATGAGGTTTTAAAGATGCTGACAAATCACACAGGTGAGGGGGCAGACAATGCATATAGTGAAATTTTTCAAGTTTCTGCTGGTTCTCCTTTTTAGAAATTTCTCAGTCCATAAAGTCAGAAAGCATCTTTTATCATAGGGTTATGTACCTTAAAAAACATAATCATGTTAATTGCAGCGCAACACTGGAAGACCAGGTGTTCTACAGTCTAGTAATTTGTCACATTTTAGTTCATTATGCCACGTGCTGACAAGTTTGAAGACTTAAGTCTTCTCTGTATGAAATTCCAGAGACATAAAATTGATTTACCATTCATCTTTTTAACATCCTCCTGCTCCCTTCTGACTACCCATGTCCCATGAGATTATTCAAAAACTTCACGTCTTAAAACAAACTCAAACAGCTGTCATCTGTAAAGTCAACCTGTCAAAATAAATTTCCCTCCCATACAAAATGAGGAATGGTTCACATATATGTACAAAAATAGACATAGTAAAATAGATGCTATTCAGTCCAGTGCAGATGTTTCATCTTTACCAAGTGCACTGAATCTCCTGTGAGTTAATTTATGTCCAAGGAGCAACGTACCAATCACACTCAAAATAAGACTACTGTATATCATCTGTAGATAGTTCAGGTTCTTTTAAATTATACACTTCACAGGTTGGCATTTAGCTATGAGGCTGAAGGGCAAATCTGAAAAAAATAAAACTCAATACCTATTGTTCTCTATCCTTTTACTTCACAAGTTTTGTCTTCTGTTGTATATAGCAAATGTACGTTCTGCTGTAAGAGTTATTTCTCTCTGTAGAGATGTATTGGGTTTACACATAATTTCTATTTAGAATGTTCCTGAAAACGTGCAAAAGCACAGCATAAATATGAAACTAAATATATTACAAGATTGTCCAATTCTGTGTATTAACATAGTCAAAACAGCTATTTAAAGCTATCATACACTACAAAATTTCTCACTATACAGTTTTCACCTTCCAAGTTGATCATACTTACAGGGCATATTCTGCTAGAGGCAATTTGAAAACATCAAATACTTTCTTGTTCTTCATTAAGTAAACTGAACGCAAGTAGGACACAAAACACTGAAAGAAAAATAAAAGTATTTAACAAAAAAAAAGAAACCATTCAATTACTAACATGTGAAACTAACATTGTATTATTACTCTAAAGACAAAATTGAATTTCATTATTAAGTGGTCTAACACTGATTTCAGAATAAAATTCTTATACACAATACACATCAGCCAAAATTTATCAGTGCTACAGAAGTGATGCAGCTTCAAGTATTCAAATATTTCATTAAATGAACATTAGTTGGCTGAATTTCCCAACAGTATATCATTATTTTCCCTAGAAAGAAAATATGGCAAGTTAGTAAGAAGGAAACATCACTGTTTCAATTTTTTATTTCTCCTAGCTTTTCTCAATGTTGTTATACTATTCTGATATCCAAATTATGTAAAGCAAGAACAGACTGTGTTGCTATCAATCTGAGGCGTCCTGACTTAATCTTAGCTACTAACAGAAAGCAGTTCAACAAAACGTAGCTGCCTTTCACTGTGGCCTGAGATAATTCATATTGCCTTGCATTTGCCATCAGCTCATCACATACACACAGTCAATGAATGCAACTCAGCTGATCAACATAAATTCAGGATACAACATCTACTAAAACCAGTCCAAAATTGAAGTTTCAATTAATCCCATACTTTCACCAAGAACACTGGAAGCACTGCGTAACCGAATAACTTAATCTTGTGTTGCATTTTCCCTCCATCCATCCCAAAAGAAAAGATTGTTATTCTTTTCATGCTTCTTCTATGTAGTCTATTTCTGCTTATCAGCAGCAGCATAAATACTGGAATATTTTAAGTATCAGAAAAGATCCTTGGATTTCTGTTGTTAGTAACCTCATTTCTAACACATGCCAAACCTCCTACCACAAGTCTTAAACCAGCAAACACGAGCAGCAACAGCAAATTAAGATCCGAGGATTATATTCAAGCACACTATAATCACACCCTTGTTCTGCTGCGTACAGGCACCCATCAGAGAAAATTATTGTATTAATAATTCACATGGAATTTAAAAAAAAAAAAAAATAAAATCTATTTCTTGTTAACCTGAGACAGAGGAGGAAAACACCCAACAGTTAGGAGCATCCATCTCTTGTAGAGATTCTTTAAATGCTTATAAGAGAAAAAACATTTCCAAAGGTGAAAATAAAGATGAGACAGTAAATTAAGCCATATCATAAAGTCATTCTCTTTCCCTTGGCAAACTGAAATAAAAACTATTAATGTAAGATATGCAGAGCTAAGAGATATACTTTTCAAGCTGCCCAACACCTCATTAGAGAAGAAAGTTTTCATTTGCTTATTTTTCCAAATGCTAAGTTTTTGGTGTGGTGATGAAACTCCCCCAATTAATGGACAGACATAACTTCAGTGTCCCAGTACTCCCTACACAGTAACAGTCAAATTAGCAAGAAAAACACTTTTTAAAACTGCTTTTCAAAACTGGATGAATTGACGTATTAAATATTAAAATTACAAGAAATGCCAAAAGGCAGCATCAGTCCATGAGAGGAACTGCAGAAGTTTCAAAGGAGCCCCAACCTGGTTCACTCTCTTTCCAAGCAACAGCAGAGGAACCATGTCCTATCAAATGAACCATGAAGTTTAGTGAAGCA
This sequence comes from Tyto alba, assembly GCF_018691265.1. Taxonomy (NCBI): domain Eukaryota; kingdom Metazoa; phylum Chordata; class Aves; order Strigiformes; family Tytonidae; genus Tyto; species Tyto alba. The sequence continues at coordinate 18,019,331 of NW_024881282.1, read as the reverse complement.
ATTAGTAATCAAGAATTTTCTTTCCCCCCCCCCCCTTTTTTTTAAAAAAAGTAAAAGCGTCTTGAAGCAAATCAACAAGCTTAGGGCATGCAATCACTTAGACCACATGCCCTCAACACAGTAAACTACATCCTACCTGAATTTCTGTGCATAGCCGTGCTGTTTCACTGCTATCTGATCCATTCCGATAGGGAATTTATTTCTTACAAGTGTCAAGAATTTGGCAGCTTGCAACAGACAGGCTAGACAGCACAACACTCATGTCTTTAAGAAATCCAGCATTCCAGATAAGGATCCAAGGTCAGGATTTCATCTGCATTATTTTTCTTGTTTTATTCACACTGATATGTAAGACTACTGGGGCACATTTGCATAGTATGCTTGACACTTAAATCTTATTAGGAGGAACACTTGTACAATAAACCACTTGTCCAGACTTGACGATTTTCAAAAACTGAATATATATACAGTTTGTCTGCAAGGTGACACTGCACTGCTACCCATAAATGAAAATTTGCAACAAAAATTGCTTGAAAGGGTAATTAAAAGGCAATTAAATTTAAATTAACTTTTTTTATCTGTAACACTGACACACAACCCATGTTTGATTTTATTCTTGTGCTCTTCTGAAACTTTAACATTATTTTCTTTTGCCCAATTCAGAATGATCTTTCTCTGCCCTTTAAGAGATCTTAAAAAGCCAAAGCCAGAAATACAGAGGTTTGTTAGTATTTTCATTCCAAGTAAGATGATGCTGGCTTCCTCCTACTCTCATCCTCCCCCAACCAGCTGTTCTGTCACTTCTGATACAAACTGGTATAACTGCAACTTCTGTGGCAGTTGCAGATGATCATAATATGTCACCAGTACACCTGGCCTGTGCAATGCTACGACGAAGCTTATGCTGACATTCCACATGCTACAAGCAATACTTTGTGCACTACAAAAACCTGGGACACCTAAACACCAAAAACAGTTTTATAAGTTGTCCCTTGAACATTGCCTTAGACATTTCATTCACAAAGTTCCCACTGACCTCCTCAGGCACTTTGATGTAAGACTCCTTGTTTAGGAAAGAAAGAATGACATTCCTCTGACCTAGTAAGTGTCTCTACTGCAGGCATCCAAGCTGTGTCACATCACACAAGCTACCTTTGCAGTGCGAAGAAATCGTCATTCATCCATCCCAACTGTTTTTTTAAGCATCTGTTAGGATGCATCCCAAAAATGCCTGTTCCTCTCTACCAGCTATAAATGAAAGCTCAGGCAGATTAGCTCACATGGGACATCTAAAGTTAAATGACATGAACCCCAACTTAAGAATTTTAAATATTGCAACTTGCTTCATTTTACATCCCAGTTCAACATATAGGCTACAACTCCTAATCTCTCTTTAAGCATTCATGATCCCCTTTTCATTTTACCCTATCACGCTGGTTTACCAGAATGTCTTCAGGTGTCATCAATCCCCACACTAGCTCAGACAAATAAAAAGTTTTTTACACTGATCCAGAATTTCTGCAATCTTGTATTTCTAAGGCTTTGGCATTTCCAGATATCTGATCATTTGGCCATTGGTCATGCTCTTTAAATTTGACCTACATGTATAACAAAGAAATGACCTGAAAGATTTTCTTATTGTTCTTTCAGTCACCTTCTTTCCCTGTAGCCCAATTTCAACTCCTTGTTTTACATCATTTGGAAGACACTTGGTACAACTACATAGTTCTTAGGCTCGTGATATCCACAGTTTAAAACCAAACAAACCAACCAACCTCAGAAAATCAACCGACCTTCAATAATACAAGCAGTAATCTCTGTCTCCCAAACTAAAAATATTATAAACCCAAGGAAAGGTCAACAAACATGTCTAGTCACCGCAAGAGACAGTGCAATGCCCAGAAAAGTTTCACAGGCCATCTTCCATGGAAAGTGTCTTTTACAATCACCTTGTTCTAGTCCAGGAACCTGCCTAACTATTTTAAATTTTCGTACCTTCCCCAAACCTGCTAATATCTTGGTGAAATTCACATATTGTTCATGGACTTTCCCAACATTAAACAGCACAACAAAGAAACCCCATTCATATCCCCATTCACACACTTCACCTTACATGGAATAGTTGTACTACGCTATTTTGCTTCTCAATTAAATCCAAATTAAAGTTAAAATGCTTTATTCAATGCACTGGTTTTTATCACTGAGGAAGGACAAACTATCATATATATTTGGGAGATACAACAATAAAAACTGATTAAGAAAATGGGCATGCGAGGCCTACATGGCTTCATATTTCTAAATTTTTAAGCCAAGTAATGAAATCTGCTAGTTTTCAGTAACCTCTTACTACTATTTTTAATTGTTCTCTATCAGCTCCCCAGCAAGAGTCCTCTCAGGAAGAACTACCAATTTACCTATCACTTTCAATCAAAAGGGTTACTAAACTGAAAAGGGTACACAGTCCTATTATTCATTGTACTACAAGGATGCACGATGAAAAAAAAAGACGTATTTGTACTGCTTTCTTAGCTTTATGTTTTACAGAATCACAGAATAGTTGAAATTGAAAGGAAGCTCCAGAGATCATCTAGTCCAAACCCCTACTCAAAGGAAGGTCAGCCTGAACAGGCTGCTAAGGAACACACCCAGTTTTTAATATCCAATAATGAAGACTGCACAGCCTCTCCATGCAACCTGTTCTACTGTTCAAGCACCCTCACAATAAAAGCTTTTTTCTTGGGTTTAAATGCAGGTTTTTTGCATATAAATTCGTGCCCATCCCCTCCTCTCCTGCCACTGGGCACCACTCAAAAGACACTGGCTCCATCTAATCTATACTTCTAATACAGGATATACTCCACGTGCTAAGTCATCTTTGTGGTTCTTCATTGCCTCCAGTATGTCCATGTTTTTCTTGTACTGGAAGCCCAGAATCAAGTTTTGTGCTCCAGATGTGTCTCACCAGCACTGATCAGAGGGAAAGAGAAGAGCCACCTCCCCTGACCTACCAAAAACATTCTGCGTAACACCACCCATAATCATAGAATGGTTTGGGTTGGAGGGGACCTTAAAGATCATCTAGTTTCAACCTCCCCTGCCATGGGCAGGGACACCTTCCACTAGATCAGGTTGCTCAAAGCCCCGTCCAACCTGGCCTTGAACCCTTCCAGGGAGGGGGCAGCCACAACTCCTCTGTGCAACCTGTTCCAGTATCTCACCACCCTCACCATAAAGAATTTCTTCCTTACATCTAATCTAAATCTACTCTCTTTCAGTTTAAAACCTTTACCCTTGTCCTACCTCTACACTCCCTGATAAAGAGTCCCTCCCCAGCCCCCTTTAAGTACTGGAAAGCCACTATAAGGTCTCCCTGAAGCCTTCTCTTCTCAAGGCTGAACAACCCCAACCCTCTCAGTCTGTCCTCATAGGGAAGGTGCTCCAGCCCCTGATTGTCTTCATGGCCCTTCTCTGGACCCACCTGAGCAGGTCCCTGTCTTTATTACAGGGGCCCCAGAGAATGTGGTTGGCCTTCTGCTGTAAAGGTACATTGTTGACTCATGTTCAGCCTGTTGTCCACTAGGTCCTTTTGTGCAAAGTTGCTTTCCAGCCAACTTGGTCCCAGACTGTACTGATATATCGAGCTCCTCCTCCCCAAGTTCAGGTCTCAAACAGCTGGGAAAGACTCAAACAAAACCCTCAAATAGCTAAGAAGCAGTGACTACTAAATCAAAAATCACTTTCATATCCAAGACTCTAAAATAAGTATGTCCTCACTATGCTCTAACTTTGGCACAAAAGCAGTAGGTCAGGTGGCTCTTCAGGCATTACCATCATCAGCCCATGCTGAGTCCATGTCAGCTCACACTGGCTATACAGGCATACTTACCATCAACTGCTAACACATGATTATTGCTTCTACCAATGCCATGTCTTAAAGCTTAAAAATCAGAACAATTCTGCAGTTTCTAACACTGCTTCTAGGGCATACATGAGCAGATCAGTTATTCCAACAGCAGTTCTATTCAACTAGCATGCCTCAAGAACTATAGTGCAGCAGATGACTTACCCTTTGAGCTCTGTCTTTTAACTCCTGATCTTGAGCTAAGAAAGCTTGCATTCTCTTTTGGATGTCTGTAAGTTTTTCAGGATTAATTCTAATTAAAAAAAAAAAAAAAAAGTAGTTAGCTTTATTAGAACATTCAAAAATAAGCACCTATGAAGTTCTCAGGAGTATCCTCACATCTTTTGCATTGCTTTAATATGCATGAAGTTATTACCACTCTGAAACAACTTAGAATGGAACGATATTAAAGGATGAAGCATACACTCCTCAAACAGTACAGAAAAGACAAATGGGAGCTCAAGACTTTTTATCCATAAACAGTTTTCAGTGAAGGTGGCGAAACTTCTTCTAAAGCAAAGACAAAATCAGCAGAAAAGAACTTCTCGAATCTATAAAAATTCTGAGAAAAAAAACAGAAGAAGCATAATGAATTATAGTATTACTTTATACTGAGATAGCAGTCTTCATAAGGAAATTCTCAGCATTTTTGAAAGCTTAAACAACATCCATTGCCCTGGGAATACTGGAATTTAACTGCTTCTTTCTTACAGCCAGATGAGCAAAAATAAAGGACACTGAGATCAAACAGATTTAAGAGTTCCTCAAAATATTGATCAGGTGAATAAAGAACAGTGACCATATTACAGAAAACGCCATTAAATCCAGTAAAAAGGTATACAAATCCTCTCCCAGACTCTGGATTTTTACATTTCATCTAGTGCTACCTACACTGTTCCAGGTTTATTTGCCCAGATCTTTTCTTATCTACTTCTGGTTTTGATCTGCTAGTGCCACCCAAGTGTATCATATGACCTACAAAACATGGTAGGAGATTACCCCTCAAGTAGAAGTCAGAAGAGATGCACAACTACAAGATTTCTTAATCTGGTTTTCGCTGCTGTGTGCCAAATCATCCTATACTGTAAAACAAAACATGCCCTTTGCAGAAGGAAGTCTGGAAAAAAAAGAATCAAAATCACGCCTCTTCACGCAGCACTAAGTCAGTCTAAAAAACATGACTGATTAAAATACCAGGCAAGAAACATTTCATAGTCATTTTCTGTAACATAAACCATTATGATCATCTATTATTCTTACTAAATATGAAAGCAGCAATTAAGCAAGGGGTTGGAGGGTATTACCAAAGAATACTTTAATTTATAAAGACATCAAGCTTTATTCCCTCACCATTTCTATTTCTTATCTGTCAGATACAGCCAGTGGAAAACTGTAGTGCACACAAGAGCTATTTAGCTACAGTTTTAGGAAAAGATCAAAAAGATGAGTTCCAGTTCCAAGGCAGCACATAATTTGCTCTGAAAGTGTAAAGACAGAAGACAGAAAAGAAGAGGCATGAAAAATTCAGTGGGGGACAAATTGGCCAACAAGTCTTTGAAATACAATGCAGGATGGAATGCACATGAGATACTGAAGATAGAAAAAGTAAATAGAGAGAAGGCTCTTCAAGATTTTATTCTATAAAGCAAGATTGAGAAGGTGACAATGAAATTACGTACAATGCTAACAAAAGAAAAATGCTAGAATAACAAAATAAATGCAGTGACTTGCTTAATACCAAATTGTATTAGAAGGTACAAACACAAAGTATACTACCTCACTGTCAGGAAAAGCCTGGCTAGATGAAAATATGTTTACAATGACCTGAAACTCAAAAAAGAAAGCTTAAAGTAGAACTCAAAACAAGTATAAAACCAGCACAAATACACTGGAATAAAATAAGACAAGCACAAAATGAGATACAAAAAGTAAAGAAGGGATAGCATGAATAACAACAACAAAAAAAATTAACATGAACTCCATTAGTAAGACAGCCCAGAGAAGAGTTGGATTGCTAAATTATGGGAAAGCTATTAAAGAGATGACCTCAAGGCGCTTAAATCAGCCAATGCCTTTTTTCTATTGTCTTCACTCAGTGGCAGCTGAAATCAGAGAGCCAACAGCTACAGCACAGTCTAAGCTCACACCAGAATCACAAATCACAGGTTAACAGCTACACAGATAAATCATCTGGGTCAAAAGAAATTTGCTGCATAGCAACTAGAGAGAAAGTCAAAGCACTTTCAGTCATAGTTGCATCTATTCTTGAGAACTCATCTGAGACAGATAAAAATCTATGAGACGGGGCAGGTAAACACAGTGCCTATCTTCAAAGGGGGCAAAAAAATAAGTTAAACAATTAACTTTTTTCTTGATACCGAAAGAATGATTTGTAAGCACCTAAAGAAAATAAGCAGAGTGGTCAACATATCTTAGTCATGCAAAACATGACCAATCAGATTATCCACCACAGCAGCACTAGCAGGCTTTAAGAATAAGAAAGAAACAGCAGATGTCATAGTTGATGTCAGCAAAGCATCTGGCAGTGCACGTTCTCATAATCTACAGAAACATGGTCTACATGAAATCTTGAAGTGAATGCAAAACTGGCCTTGGAGGTGTATTCAAAGAGTAGTTGAGACTGTCAACTACTGACTGTTGTCACTATCAAACTCCAAATACATATCAAGTGCCAATCCTTACCTGGGCCCACTATTATTCATTATTTTCTATGACGTGATTATTGTAAGAATATGATTCATTATTTATAGCAGCAAATATGTCATTGGGGCTTCCAAGCATAACTGGCATTAATCTTAGACAAGATGTAACAACATTTTGTTGACTGCACATAAATTTTAGTTTGAGTAATTTGGTTGAAATTTGCAATAAAAGGTTTTGAAAAAGACAGAAAACACAAGACACTTTACAGTTAAAAGCATGGCAAGATAATGTGGTGTAAATCTAAGCAATGTCAACCAAGAATTTGGTGCCCCATGCACATTTTGAGATTATGTGTTTGTTAATCAATGAGTAAATTTGCAACACTGAATACTACAGAAAGAGTCATAATGCTGGATTCTCTCTTCTCCAGCACTGTATCATGATAACCATCCGCTGCCATCTTCATCTCACGCTGGAATTGCAAAAATAAGAAAGCTGGTCATTGTTAAATTGGATTTTGGTTTTAATGAGTTATTTCTTTCTGAACAAATAAAACTCTACAGTAATTATATACATGTGACTATTTGGAGAGAGAGACAAACCTAAAATCTAAACATTTAAATGAATTATCATAATTTATATGGTTGCCTAAACAGCTAAGAACCAGTGAGCTAGAACTAACTAAGCAAAGACTAAAAGGGGAATTTTATTACATTGTCTGTCATTTAAAATAGGCTGTTTCTCTCCTGTCTTACTTTGGGAATACAAATCTTGCATTTAAAGAGCCATATAACTTTTTGAAACTTTTTTTTTGTCTAACAGTTGCATAAATGGCCACATTTCACTGTGCCGTGATATATATATATATGAACTCAGCCTGCTTGGTCTTACGAACTGATCAGACAGCACTCTGAATTTCCTGGTTGATACTTCCTTTCACTTCCCTTGTTTTTAACACAAGGATACAAACACTGGTTTAAGGAGATACTCCCTCTTCCCCATCTTCTCTAAAGTAGAACTTAAACAAAAAAGCTCAACAACCACCAAAAAGACCATGCTGCCATGATGTAGCAAAACAGTTTCTATATTCCACCTAGCTTCCAAGGAGTAGAAGGTTTTGCTCCATGCTCTCGGCCTACAATGTGGTTCCCTAAGGTTACAGTGGATGACCTGGAAGGCTGGAGAGAGAAAGAGAGCTGGGACCTAAAGAAGGCTGCTCAGAGTTGCCAGCCTTCACACCAGCAGATCACATACAGGTGTATAACCATGCTGGTTAGTGACACCAATAAACTGTCCTACAGTAATGATGGTAATGGGGAAGCAGCAAATTTTAATAGATTCCTTGGTATTAATATTACTGTCACGTGAAGTACACATGCAAGTATTCGCCACTGTCAGAAAAAAAAGGTGCTTTGTTGTTGTTTTCTCCAAGAACCACATTTTTGTCATAATATTAAAGAAAGCAATATTACACTGTGGGTATCCATATGCTTGCACTTCCTTTGGTAAAATTTCCAGACACAAAATTTGTTATAACAACCCCTTAGGAAGCAGCTCTTATCTTGTTACTCAACCAAATTGGATGCCATGAAGTAGTCTCAAGGTATTATCAAAAATAATTTCAGTTTACAGCTTGCATCTAAAACTTTGAAATTATAGACTCCTTATGAATACGTACATAACATTTAATACTTTCAGAGTGGCTTTTTGCCATATTTGAATGCTCCAAAATATGATATTTATTATTGCACATTTTGCATTTTTTCTTGCTCTGTTCAAACAATGAAAGAGAAATCTATTGTTAAAAGCACCACCTGTAAATTGGCAGCTTGTGATGATTACAAAGGATTGGTATACTAACCGGCTCTACAGGGAGCTTAGATTTAAAACTGAAAATTAAGAAAACAGACCAAACCCTAGCCTTTTGAATAGGTATTCAGAAAAAGAAAAAAGTTCGACCCCTCTCTGCTTTCAAATTATGGAACTGTTTTAAAAGCTCTGTCTAAATGAAATAAAGGAATGTTAAGAGCTGTTTGTAAGTCAGAAAATACAAAACAAGGAAAGTAACAGAAAACTTGTTCTTGTGAACTCTACACAAGAAAATAGGCTAACAAGAACAGCAAAACAAATTTTTTTAGAAACAAAAAGCTGTTAGAATTAATTTCATAAGTTTAAAGGTTTAAACTCTGTTGGCATTGAGCAATGCTCATTACCGTCTAACTGACAAGTTAAATCAGTTCTTGAGAATCTATTATTAGGTAATTATGCTCAAACATCACCAAAAGACTTCAACAGAAAACCTAAACATGATCCATGGGTTGATGGAACTTCAACAGTTTATCAGCTGCCAAAACACACCAGGGTTGTATTAATTGGGAAACTGGCTAGAAGTAAATAACCTAAGAGAATGTGTAGTTAAAAACTTTTAGGATTAAACTGGTTTGCAATCCACAAGTAATTATAAGATTTTTTTAGAGGATTTCAGTTAGCCTCTTAAAAGTATGATGCTAAACCATTTAAGCCTTAACCATATTAGGCAGATAAACTCTAAGTGAGAGCATTCTCCCTCATTAAGATGTTACAAGTAATAAGTTACGTTTTGTAGATTGAAAAACTGGATCTCAGGGCAAGCTGTTAAAATATATTATCAATCAAAAGCCCTGACTTTGCTTATAATGATTCCAGTTAAGAATGTTACCTAAATGTATTCATTATATATATGCCCTAGTGGCCTGGTAAAAGAATGAATTTTCATGTGGTATGTAAAGAAGAAAGAAACAAACAAACAACAACAAAAAAAAAAAAACACAGAACAACCTACTTTAATGCATGCTATTATTGAATTTTCACTTAATTAGTTTTTTCCATTGTAAAGATTCTCGTTTAGTAGATTGTAATAACGGCCAGTCCCGAAGTATGTGTTCACATTATTTCTTAACTCGTGTTTTTGACATAAATGTACATGGAAAGTGTAACAAAAAACTGTCTAAGTAGTGGCAATTTCTTACCATCCTTTATTACACTAGAATTTAAAGAATACAGTATCGTTAATTTTGAGCAGACCTGGAGGTTTAAGCAATGAGGTAACAATAACCATTTAAAGTTTCACTCTATTCTGATTTCTTCTCAAAAACAATTATACCACAAACACTTCCTACATACAGTTAATTACCTTATTTGATTAGATACCCATATCTTCACCTTCAAACCACAGCTGTTCAAAGAGTCCTAGCCTAACTCATATCCACCTGTAGAGAAACTTAATTTTCTACCTTGTCATCCTTCTCTGCATTTCTTCCAGCTCCACTCTACAATCTTTGGCATGGTATAACCTGAACTGTGTAACTATTCAAAATGGAGTCAGGTTCATACCATATTTTCTGGCTTGCTTTCAATCCTTCTTCTGTATTTCCTTCACATTCTGTTCCCTCTTTAGATTTAGCATTAGAATGAAGAACAATTAACTCCTTCCTGCCTCTAGTTTCTAATTAAGAAATTATCAAGAATTCTTTTTAGTGGTGTGGGTTTCTTCTATTATTTTTACAGTTAGGGTCTTTGTCTTTCCTATATGTCCATTAATCTGTATTTAATAGAAACTGGAAATACAAGTGCTTTTTTATTTTTACACAGCATTATATGCTTCTGCAACTGTCAAAGTCAGTTCTCTTTTGTACAGGTAGCATAAATTCTACATATGTCTATTGGAATACTCTTTCTAGTACACAAAATCATCATTTAGCCACATCTTTTATTTCCTGTTCTTCAACTAACTGATTCAGAAAGATCACGACGAATTGGAGAAACAGTCTAAAGAAAAGACAGGTAAAAGAAACAAGAATGATAAAAGGTATAAAAACATATAGGAATAGATTAAAGAAATTGTAATTGTTTAATCTGCAAAAGAAAAGAAGATAAAGAGATATCATGATAATGTTCAATTACATAAAAAGTAGTTGCAAAGAGTAAAAGAATACATACTTTTCCATATACTCTTGGCACAGGACAAAAGTATTTCACTTAAATTACTTACAAGGCTCACCAAACACTTGAACAAAAAACCTTAATGGCAGGAACTGCTAAGTATAGATGAGATCACTCTGGGAAATTGTGAAGATACCCATTGGCAAGTTAGACAAGCATCTCGTAAGAATTTGTGCAGCTGATACTGCCTTTGGAAAAGAGGATGGAATAGGTAACCTCTCAAGGTCTTTTCCTTCTACAACACTATGAAACTCTCCCTTGTTTGTCCAGCTCCAGGCAATTCAAGCACTTTACTTCGTCAGGATTGTCACAGACACATCACACATTATTCCTGTAGAAAGCAGGCTCAATAACAGACAAGTCATTAGTCACTTACTTGATTTCACTGACAGGTACTTTCCTCTGTGCCAGCTCTTCCACCATGCCTTTTTCTTCTGAGGGAAGCAATACTAACAAAGCTTCACCACCTTCTTTATATCTGCTCAGGGAAAAAATACACAAAAGAGAGACCTCAAGTAAAGATGGAAAAAAAATATTTTTTTTTATGTTTTCAATAATCAATGAGAATTTACATTTACTTGCTTATAAGCAGCCAAAGAGCAGACAAAAATCCTCACCTTACAAACAGAAAAAAAAAAAGGCAAACCAGTTAAGTAACTTGCCAATATCTCCACCTGAGCTGACTTCAAAACTACACCTAGAGCCCTAAACATCTGGGACTAAGACGCAGATTCAGAACAGTGGATCTTTTTCTCCCTAGATTGAAATATTTCTTTAGTAATCAAATGGCATTTGATCAAAGCTTACAATACTAGAAGATCTAGCTACTTGCATTCATCTTTTACCAATAGGCAAGACTTAATGTCTGGTAACAACCGATTCTCCTTTGCACATCCTGCAACTGAAAGAAGGTAAAGGGTAGGAAAGCATAATTGCCTTAATCCCAAACAACAACTCTTATTTGCATGTTCAATAAAGGCTACTTTTCTAACAGGTCACATGGCATCACTAAAAAAAAGCATAAAATCATGAATTCTTTGATTTATAGAAGCAGGTTTTAGACGCAAAATTAAAAATTCAATCAGACTGATTCCATAAGAACATAGCTAGTATTCACTCTTCGGTGCCCTTAACAGCTGTACCAAATGTAGCTGACTTGGTAATTACTCAAGATCCATGGCTGGCAAAGAAATAAAAATTATTCTATTTTATTCTTAAAGCATCTTCATGTTCATTTTCTTTTTGTGGGAAAAAAAAACATCAGTTCCTACTTTCAGCAAACTCAGCAACTTGAGGACATTCATGGAGTAAAAAAAATAAAATACCCAACAGCATTAGTAAACAAACAAAACAATGGGTTTAAGTCCTACTGACAAACTAATAATGATGAGTTAGCTTATCTGCATTATCTAAGACCGTATCTATTGTAACACATATATTACTTCTTCATTTACATTTACAAGTAGTTCTTCAGAGTACATATTGATAGGAAAAAACTGCATAGAGCCCTCTATTATATAAAAAATACCAATTGAACCAAATCTTGGAAATATGCCAAAATTGGACAGCACTGAACTCACAGTCAGCTGATGAGAGCAAAGTGTGGGACAAATCAAAATAAGAGAGTGCTAAGCTACCATGCAGAGCAGCTCTAACTGCCAAGAGCTACTCACAGGGAAGTCCCTAGGCAGCAACAGATTGTAAGCCTATACATAACAGCTAACACTACAAGTATTCCACTTACTTGAAGCAGAAAATACTTATTGTATTAGTTTTCAAGTGACACTTTATATCAAATTATTTATTACCTTAACAGGCCTTTGGTTTGGTTCCTACTCCAGTCATATTTGTCTTTTTTTCCTATATTGGTAAAACCTTTCATTCATCTTAAGTATATCTGGTTTGTCCTTTCTGTTTTCTATAAGGAAAGTCAACTGTTTCGTCTATCTTTACTCCACTCAGTCTACTGCCATTTGATAAATCTTCAGCTTCTGTTACTCCATCATATATTCTCCCATTGGGTCTTTACTCCAATTGCATTCACTCTTCTCCAACAAGAGAACCATCAAGAAAAGCGTATTACACAAAAAGTATAAATTCTGTCAGCAGAAGGGTAGGAGATGCTATTGGTTTGTCTCTGGGTCACAGACCACAGAAAACAAGACTATGCCAGGGTAGGTCACGTATCTTTCCAATAAATGCTCAGTAATGACAGAAGAAAACACCAGTTCAGTCCTTGTACATAGAAAAGGGGATGTAAGTGTTATTTAAGGGAGTATTAGAGTCAAGACTCCCTGGCTTAAGAGCACTTTTAAACTGAAGGCAAGAGAGCACAAAAGATTGTTCTCAGGCACACCAGACAAGATTCATACTATTAACTGATAAAAATCATTTCCGATGGAATATAAGAAGCCTACGTTTCTCCAAGTATAAACAGTTATCACTTGGCAAAAACAGTACTGCAGAACTGTTTGACAACTATAAACACTATCTGTCACAGCACAGTAAGCAATGCAAGTAGCAACAAAATCTGCAGTTAAAACCATCTGACAGCTTTTATTACAGCTCTCTGCTTTCATCTGATGAATTTGAAGAAAATCACAACAAAACGTTCTCAGATGCCTTTTTTTTCCCCTCACAGTGATATACATGTTTTAGTCATGAGATTTTAACCCTTACATTTTAGATTTTGCAATTTTACAAGGCAATCAAATTGATACCAACACTGTAAATTTATATCGTTTGGTAAGAGTACCAAAAGAAATGGTAAGACATACGGACTTTGTCCTAAAAAATACTGCTTTAGAGTTGTGGGTAAGGGAGAGATACTGTACAAAAACTGTACTAACTTGATTTTAATCCATTTAATTAGCAGATCTAAAATGTTCTTAATGCAGAAATACCAGCTTGTAAAATCTTTCTAAAAAAGGTCTAATGCAACCCATATGTTTGGTTTATGGCAATTATCTTCACCAAAAGCATAGGAGGACGTAAGTCACTGCTGATCAAACATCCCATGAATGTTTGGACCCTTTATATAATAATTAAGGTTGGGAATAACTGCTTACATAGACCAAGTGCACCTTGTAAGAAAGCTTTATATATTTTAAACCAGCCAAATTCTAGATGATACCTCCACAAAGTGGGTACATGCCAGACACTGTCACTGCTTGAACAAGCAATAAAATCCCAGAAAGCCACTGAACCAGAGGATTTTGCATTTTATGGCAAAAACTGAAGGCAGCTAATTATTCATTAAAAGAACCTGAGTTCTCAGCACTGTTAGAAAGAAGGATGAAAATACTCTCTTTTATCTACCCAAGAAAGAAAGATAGAGATAATACTGCTGCCAATACCAATCTCACTGACTTAGAGTACAGAATAACACACAGCTCTGCTCTTCTCTTCAAAACAGATGCTACGAAAGGAAAGGATTCCAAAAAGCGCTATGTGAATGATCCAATATCTGGAAAGGATATCTGTTTAGTCTCTTAACAAAAAACTTCCTCATTTGTCAAGAAGACAAAGAAAGTCTTGATCACACTACATAAACACCTACAAAGGATGATTTTTGCAGATTCCTTAAATTTAGTCAAAAGCATGAAGTGATTTATGTAGTTTTGTCCCTTCTGGCATTTTTTATCCTGGAGTGCCTGACTTGGCATTCTTAAGTTGTTGCTTTATTATATTTATTTTATTCAGTGTGCAATACACTATGACAGGCCAATGCCATACAAATCATGGAAGAAATACCCATCAAGGGTCTTAGAGCACGGATATCCTCTCTGCAAGCCAGAAACATAAACTCTAGAATGATACAGTACAAGAAATACCATTCTACATTAATTGGTTTTATAGCTTTTCCTCAGTACCCACAAGGTCACTCTCAAAATGAGATGCAGGATTAGATGAACCTTGAAAGGTGTTTTTGTGTTATTAACGCTCAACATATTATATGCTGAGTCAGTTACCTTTTCACAAACTACAAATTCAGGAGACATAATTCTAAAAGCACATTCAATAGATACATCACAAGAAGAAAACAAGCATTAAATCTGGTATCTATGGACAACAACTAATTTAGTGTTTACATTAAGTCTTGCAAAACTTTTATAGAGAGAAAATAGTACTACAGCTAAGTAAAGAAACAATCACACAAAAATAGACAAGGAGACAGGTTTCTAAAAACCACCATTCTCTCACCTTTTGTCAACTACTAAGCAAAAAAAAATAAAAGCAACATGAAAAATATTTCTCAAAGCTGATGCCTTCAGAAATTCAAAGGGACTGAAAGACATCTGGTAACCACTGATGCAGTGCAATCTTTTTCCTTACCTATTTTGGAAACATTCACTCTTTTAAATGCCAATATTTTAAACATACTTGAAGCTAAGGAGGAAGAGTCTTTGCCCATTTTTATATTGCAAGTGTGATTTAATTAATTAGACAATGTAATATTAATGCTGTTCTTCAGAGCTAAGCATGAAAATGAAATCATTACAGAATTGAGAAAGCTGAAAAACAAGCGATCTGAAGTACCATCTGGGAATGTTTCTATCTGTTCAGTGTCCCCAGTGGGTGTTTAGTTAAAGAAAGCAAAATACAAGTCCATTTGGAAAAAAAAAAAAAAAAAAACAACGCATTTTACTTGGGCAGAGTATTATCTGATTTCTCAAAAAAGAAAAGAACAACTGAGTAATGTGTTAATAAGAAAGTCATAGACTTAACCTCAAAAAAGAGAGGTTGCAGTAGAAAAATTAAGTTTTCAAAAGTATTTTCTCTGTCTTTCGTACTAAAAGCTTCTACATTGGCAAGCTCATGAAAGCACAAACTACTAAAACCCAGCATAAACAATAAAGAAAAGAACACTTAGATCTTCTGCTCAAAATTTGTTTCTATAACAATGGCTAAAACATGGGAGAAAAGAACATCCCTCAGTATCCTAAGGGAATAATGTTCTCCACTAAAGCCAACAAAATGACATTTCTGTAATTATTTTCAGTAGGCAGATAAAACCTTTAAACCTTTACAGACAATAAAGCAGCAAAGAGTCGACCTCAGCTACTGTAATTCTTGAGCAGGAGGACTACTTCTACAGATGAGAAGACATTAGAAGTTCTCCCCACTCTTGCTGACTGCAGCCTTCAAGTTGTTCATCATCACCAAAACCAACATCTGTCCCAAAAGGCTAATTCACTCTGGTGAATTATTATTCAGTAAGTATGCACCTCAACTGTGATGGAAAACAGTAAATTAAAACCTCAAAGAAATCAAATTTTCTTGGACTGTGTAGTAATTGATGGTACTATTTATCTTGTCATCTCCTCATGGTGATCAAGAAACCAGAGGACTCATCTTTGCATTGTGATTTTAACAGTCACCTAGGACAACAGATACAATTCATTCCAATTCTATGGAAAACTGCTTCTTACTTGCAGAAGTCTTTGGAAGGAAAAAAAAAAAAAAAAACCAAAAACAAAAACAGCCCTCACATACTTCCAGTTCGCATTTGTCTTATTTTCTAGCATCTATTGGCTTCACCACTTATCAAAAAGGTAAGTAACTTCTCTGCAACTCAATCTTGACTTAGAAGCAAGGAAGGTGTGACAAAACATCATTAGCACTATAAATCAAAGAGTTGGAATTATATGTTTACTTATATATATATTTCTTTTGACTGCATGTGTTGGATTTGCATATGGCATGGTTTTGGTAGCAGGGGAGGGGGCTACAGAGGTAGCTCCCGTGAGAAACTTCCTGAAGCTCCCCCCCGGCTCCAAATGAGACTCACCTCTGGCCAAAGCCAAGATAATTAGCAATGTTGTTTGTGCCTCTGTGATAATGTATTTAAGAAGGGAAGCTTGAGAGGAGGAGGGGTTGTGAGAGAAATACCTCTGCAAACACAGAGGTCAATTGAAGAAAGAAGAGGGGTGAAGAGGAGGGAGGAGAAGGGGAAGGGGAAGTGTGCCAGAGCAGAGACTCCGCTACAGCCCATGGTGGGAAGGCAGACTGTCCCCCTGCAGCCCATGACGGTCGACAGTAGAGCAGATTCCCACCTGCAGCCCATGGAGGACCCCATGCCAAAGCCAGTGGCTGCACCCAAAGGAGGCCAGGACTCTTGAAGAAAGCCTGCACTGGAACAGTCCATTGCTGGGAAGACTGCAGCCCGTAGCAGGGACCCACACTGGAGTAGTTTGTGAAGAGCTGCAGCCCGTGAAGGACTACACAGTCAATGGAGAACTGTCTCCCATGAGAGGAACCCCACGCTGGAGCGGGGGAAGAGTGTGAGGAGTCCTCCTCCTGAGGAGGAAGGAGCAGCAGAGACAAGGTGTGATGAACTGATCGCAACATCCATCCCCTACGCTGCTGGCAGGGAGAAGGTAGAAAAATCAGGAGCAAAGCTGAGTCCAGGAAGAAGGGAGGGGTAAGGGGAATGTATTTTTAAGATGTGGTTGTATTTCTCACTGTCCTACTCTGATTTGATTGGTAAATTAGTGGTGGTGGTGTACAACCTAAATTGATGTTCTTTCTTCCCAAATCAAGTCTGTCTTTTGCCCATGACCACTAGTGAGTCATCCCTCCCTGTCCTTGTCTCAGACCCCAAGTCTTTTTGTTATATTTGCCTTTCTCCATCCCAATGGTGGGGAGGAGGAACAATCAGCCGTGTGGTGCTCAGTTGCCCACTGGGCTTAAACCCACAATACTGCAGATGAGAAATAGGATGCCTACAATCAAGGGCAAGCACCAAAAGCTGAACAAGAAGGAAATGGGAGAAATTATTTAGGACAATGCGGCACTGTCAGTTAGAAATAAAGAAAACTGGTTTAAAATGTCAAGAACATGATTTCCCTAGGAAAGAAACACAAAGAGTTGCCAGATAGTTTAATTTCATACCAAAAAATAAATTAAATACTAAAATCAAGAGGAGAGTTTATTCACCATGACAGAATCCATCTTAAACTTCTGCTAAAAAAAGCACCTTGAGCCAACAGCTGCTATATCAAGCATTAAGGAACTAACAGCATGGTGACAATTCAGTGGGAACAGGATAAGAGAAAATGCTTATCATGCAGGCCAAACAGACATTCAGTTTTTGCTTATGTCAACCTACCCTTGATCAGATCCAGAAAAAGGCTGGATACCCTTAGCCAATACTATTAAAGCAAACAATACTACCATTATCACAAAGGTAATAGATGAAAATCTACCACAATTATTAATCAATTCCACCTTGCAATGCAACTAGAGTTGAGCTTGTTCTAGCTACATTCAGTAATTTTACATCCTTGCCACAACCACTGTACCATAAAAGTTCAGTCAAATGTACCATATTTTAATCATCAGTGACATACACGTCACAGTGGTACCAGAATAAAGTAGGAATGGGAACCATCTGATTGATGGTCATCAGGTACCAGTGTTTTGTTGTAGAGCAGACATCCAGTAGGGAC
Source organism: Tyto alba (assembly GCF_018691265.1). Taxonomy (NCBI): domain Eukaryota; kingdom Metazoa; phylum Chordata; class Aves; order Strigiformes; family Tytonidae; genus Tyto; species Tyto alba. The sequence goes on along the minus strand of NW_024881282.1, from coordinate 18,001,334 downwards.
AAAAAAAAAAAAAAAAAATGATGGGAAAGCAACAGAAAGAACTGTAAGGATACCCAGAACAGATATGCAGACCTTACAGGAAATGTTACACAGGTTGTCTTGAACAGATGTATTGCAACATGTTTCCCTAACATTTGTATTTCAGAAGATATAAATTGATGCCAAATTTCAAGAGAGTTAAAGGCAGTATTTCTGCTTTGTTTGGCAAGAAAAAAATAATCTATTTTTAAAACTGGCAAAGGAGAAAATGGAGATGATGAGATAATCATAAAATTCGGGGGAGGAGGGTTGTGGATATAAAGATACTTGCATTACAGTTTCCTGTATTGGAATATTTTCCATTACAGAAAACTCAATATAAAGGAGGTGATAATGTTTCTGAAGATATTTACCACACATGAACATGCAAGGAACCATAAGAATATAATTTTTATGGTTTGGAGGCCACACATTTACCACCATACTCAAAACAGGGTATTTCGTGGCTTTTTTAAATCTGTAACTTAAAAGGGACTTTAATCAAGTTGACTTGATTAAAGATCTAATTTTAGCCTAACTGGGCCAGGATGGATAGTATCAACATATGCTGTCATCTCATCTGTTGAAAGATATAGAAGGAAGTACAGTGTCACTGCAAAATTTGTGAGCTTAAATCAAAGCCCTTTCCTAAAAAGTCTTGCATTCCAAGCCAACCAGCCACCATCAAATTCATTAGTATTGCAGAAACTCTCCACAGTAGATCCTTTTAGAGAAGGAGATCACGCATCAAGGAAGCCAAATTAACTTCTCATCTGTCTCTTTCTCGTCCAGATCAAATTTACTAGACACTTAGAAGTAAGCAAAAGACTGCTTTCCTTAAAGCACCAAGGAATGTAAGTTAAGCATTTGGAATAGCATCAAAACCAAGACCACTAAATTTGCATGGGTTTGCTGTGCATTATGATACACTCTAATGATGTATTTTCACTCGGACCCTTTGTTCGTTATACATGGTTGCCAAACTATTAATACAAAACTACTTAATAGTTACTTCCACTGTGAAGCCAAGTTATTCATCATGTACAGCAATCATTTATTCACTGTGCACCATTCACACTCTTCTCGGAACATAAGTACTCTGGAGCACTTGATTTTGCAACAATAATGTTCTTTAAACCTTTGCATACACTTTTAGTTTCCATAAAGAATCCAGAACAAGACAATTCCATCACGTGGAATAGCTAACAAGCAAAATTCAAAAAGCAGAACAGATCCCTGCTTCTAGAACAAAGATTTACTCCTGTAAAGACTGAAAAACTATGCTGGTGAAATTATACAGGTATTTGTTAACGTACACACTATTGCAGGTGAAACTTGATGGTGAGGGGAAAAAAAAAACCTGTCATAGTATAGTTCTTCATCTGTTGTAAGAAGTACTTGAAAAGAGAGAATCACCATCTGAGTATGCAAATATACATCTAGGTTTTGGAAGCTACGTTACAACCAGTGACTTCCCAATCTACAGGTTAGCTAAAAACCTAACAATCATGTTTAATATAATAACAGACTAGGAAAAAGTTAGAATGAGTCAAGTTCTACTACTTCTAGCACGTAATTTATATTTTATTTTTAAATTCTTTTCAATTCCTTGATAAAATAACTACAGTAATGAAGAAAAAAGCATTTCATTGATATAGATGTTTGTCTGTGTTGCACTCTTTTCACATAAAGGAACAATCTATAAAAATACAGCCAAAACATATCAAAATGGACAGTTTTATTCTGAGAAGACCTATTTCAATCTGATATGCATACAAATAAATCTGTTCACCCACACACTATCCTTCAACAAAGAGAAACTAATATCCGTATCCACCTCTAAGGCCTTTCACAGAAATTTAATAATTCATAGTTTTGTTTTAAAATTCAACTATTAAATCTGATTATACAAGCTACCATTTTTAAACATATTTCTTAAAGAAAGCAACAGCTTTAGGTCTCTCATGCAGGGCTCAATTCAGTCAAAACTTCCGATTTTTCCAATTATACTACCTTCCAGGCCTTCTGACATGATGAGGATTGGTGAAATCCAAGCTTCAAACTGAGAAAACATTTCTTCTCCAAGCCCAGGAGCAAGAAGAGTTTTATCTACTGTTTATCATACCTTTTACACTGCTGGGTTTCTTCCCTAATGTGGCGATTTTTATTGTGTTTTCTTTAAGTGACAAATCAGCACAGAAAACAAATGCATGAATATCAGAATTTCTATCCCATCTACATGATCAATGGTCTCTTTTTATAATATTTTTCTTTAAAACAAATGTTTAACAAGAGATCTGTGTGCACTGCTAACTGAAACTCTGCTGTATCATCTACAGTAAGTCCTACTAACGCAGCTCAACAAAAATTACAATAGACCAGAAAGCATGCTTGCTATTCACAGCTGAGCAAATGCTGCAGATGGTCCGTGTTCTGGTTCTTCAATTCAGCCAGGGAAAAGAGCTTTTTCCCATGGGTTGTGAACAGTGCAACAGCCCACAGAGCATTTAAGACAAACAACAAAAAGTAAACTGGCTTAATTTTTTCTTTTTGCTTTAGCTCACCTCTAATGCTTTGTTCACTCCTATTTCTCCCTTGCACAGACCTTAGCTCAGTATTCCAAAAAAATTATCAGTAAATACTGCTATGAAGTCAGACATTGGTTCAGAGTATGTTTATTTTAGGGTTTGGTTTGGTTTCCTCCAATCACTTAATACCCTTTGCCTTCTCCTGTCTGGGCAGTAGCCCATTTGTATCTCTTGCCAAGCTCTGAGAACCATGCAACTGGGTTTTATTTATACCACAAAACCATAATCCCCCTCATTCAGTCGTACCAGATAGTTGTCCTCATTTGCCAGACAGACTTAGTCACAAGAAATAATAGACAATAGGCACTGGCTCACCAACCTTATCATGCTAGTTTCAGAATAAATTGAATTCAAAGGGCCTTGGGAGTTTGTTGGGTCCTCCAGCCTAGATGGTAAGCAACCCATTTTCCACAGCAGCTGTGTCCACTCCACTGCATTAAAATACATGTGCTTATTTATTTTTTTATTACAGCTTGCAGTATAGCTTCATATCAGCAGGTAATAACCTTAGCCACTTAATATCTCAGTGTATTGGAACACTCATACCACGCCATTATGAAGAGAATTCTAACAGATAACACAGTGCTGGTCAGTATGACTGCAGAATTGCAGGCCACTGTCAGGAACGTTGCTAGGGTACAGTGTTTAGTTTTAGAGAATTTAATAATGTGAATTGCAAGTTAAATATGTGGTGTCAACAATTTCTTGTGACCTCTACTAGCAGCTAGTTTTATTTAACTTGAGTTAGAATGACAACATACAAGATAATCTAAATACTGCATTTATTTTAAAATAAACATCAGTAACATTGCTTCAATGGGTCTTAAATATAGCAAAATAATCAAACAAGGAGCTGCCACCTTGACTGTACTGTTTATTCAGGATCCAAGGCATGTATCCCAGGGATATATTTGCCAACTGGGGGGAGGGGAGGGGAAAGGGGGAAAATCAAGTTTCCACCATTGAAAAAAGTTCCATTAAGTCACTACACTTTTAATGCTTTATTGCCACTTGCAAGGATCACTCACTCTAAAGGCTTATTAGTCTCACTTCCACACATATAATGTGCAAATACTTAAGTAGAGTCCCAATGAGCATGCTTCAAAGCATTTTACTTCATGACAGACTAAGATCAATTTATGACCTGCCCCTTTCACCTTTCCAAAATCTGATGTGCATGTATTCTTCATTATCCACAAGGCATCAAAAAACTATAGATCTTTGAAGTCCTTATTCATACTTCTTGGCTCTAATCATCATACCAGCCAGTACAAAGATGGTAGGCAATAGAGCATCCTGCTTTGGGAAGATGGACTTTTATTTGCTTTCAGAATATAATTTATGAAAAGGAAAACAGCATATGTAGAGCTAGACAGAACATGGATATGCCCATACACACACTACGTTTAAGGACAACAACAAAATTACAGTGACTTTCCTAAATCAGTTTAAGCACCTAAGAAACCTAACCAACTAGCCTGGATTAAATACCATCAGATGTCTCAGCCTGAGTCAGACCTAAAGCCTATATAAAATTCTGGACATTCCACAGATAAAAACTGCAGAGCAAAAATATTTATTCCATTTAATATTCCACTACCAAGGTCCTTAAAAAAAAAGACTCCTGACAGAAAAATCACTAAACTCAAGTAACAGTTTTTAATAGCCTCTGAAGGAAGGGGGGGGGGGGGGGGGGGAAGGAGCAGACGGAGGAATGTAATGCTAAGAAAGAAATAAATTAATTACTGAGACATACCAGGATACAGGTACACCCAAAATACAAGATATTTATACATGAACAGAAGGATAAAAATAGGCTTTCCAGTGTCTTTTCTACTCATCAGTGCAATCACAACTGAAATAAAAACATTCCAGTAAATGTTTTTTTCACGCTATACAACTTAAAAATTACATTTGGAAAAACAGTTGGGGGAAAAAAGTGAGCATCAATGTGCTTCAAAAATTATCTTCTGCTGTCCCCTAGTGGCACTGTAACTTGTTTCACAAAACTGATCAAAGATATTTTCAACTGAAGGCTTCATAGGCCACAGAACAAAAGGCATCAATAGAAATTAAACGCCAGAAGAAATCAGTTTTGCAGACCATGGCTACAAGCAGCTCTTATTTACTTCGAATTTTTGAAACTAAAACGGACAGGAAAACATTGTGATCTATTATATTAAGTTACAGAGTTCTCCAAAAGTTTGTGATAAAACTATAGCCAAAAATATTTATGAGCCTAGACATGATACTGTCAGTATTTTAGAAATTCTGTTACTGAGCAAGTTAAGACTTTAAATAAATACTTTAAAAGCAGTTGGAAGAAACAGCTTCCAATCACTCCAATTGTAGCACACGTTTCAAGTTTAAAAAAAAAGAAAAAAAAAAAAAAAAAAAACACACATACTCAAGATATGCCAGTTCTACTATAAAGTAAAAGCATTACTGGACAATATCCAGATTTTCTTGATCTTACTTAATCATAAATCAAAAATGCAGGAGTTGCAATTTATGTTCCTCAGCAGGATAAAACACAAGTGAAGTGCTACTTAAGGAACACAAGGAACACAGTGGTCTTACACCAAAAAAAAAAAAAAAAAAAAAAAAAAAAAAAATCAATCATTACCTTTCATCTTAAATAAGGCTTTGCAAAACTGTAAAACAGATATGGGAACACATCCACAATTTTCAGTCAAAGGTTTTTCAGCCCCATCCCCAAAACAATTTCTCTTGACTTTCATATTTACTTTTGTATCACAAAATAATTTGATTTCAAAAGTAAACAGTATTTGGCATCCCAGTTTTAATTACAGTTTAACATAGTCTCTTAATTATCTGAGATATTTAATTTAACTTTCATTCTATGCAATTACACACTCTCATAACCCATGAAAATTTGTAATTATCTCTAGTCTCATTAATAAGGACTACTAAACTGCAGTTCAGTTCATTTTTATCACGTTTCTAGAAAAAACACAAGCCTCTCATACTAACTGTAGCTACTGAAAACAAGTGAAGTTTCTTACTCAACATTTAGGAGTTCACCAAGAAGTACATTCTCAATTATCCACATCTAAAACTGTATTAGCATATTTACTGAGTACACAATATTTACTTAAAACTATTAGATATCTCCCTTGTTTTATTTTCAAAGATTTATTTCACGCTGTTAAATTCACTAAACTGATCTCTTTCCAATACCACTTTACTTTAAGGACAAAGAGAGCCTGTACATTTCTCCAAAATGAAAGCCCAGTGTAGGCAGAACCTTCCTTGATCTTTGTGTCGGATTACGAAACAGAAAATATCCCTAAAGCTTTTCCTACAGAAGGAATTTGCTTCCAGTATCAGTCACCACCCTGACATCTCAAACAAACCTCTCAGATGTACTCTCAGTTCCAGTAAGGGCTGGCTACTGAAAAATTCACATAAAAGGAAATGTAAACAACAGCCAGGCGAAGCAAGGGGCAGGCATCCAGCACAGCCCATGGCGTATGGGACAGATCTGCCCCAATTTTCTGCCTAAGACTGTCCCTCAAGCAATCACAGAAGGTTGTATTTAAGAGTATGCTGTATACAGACCATTAAGGTTGCAAGGCTAACATCCTCATCAGAGCAACATTTTTATTAAAAGCACTGTAGAAAAGGGAGTTATTTGTCTTTATGTACATCCTGCCCCTCCCTAAACCTACTTACAATCATTTTTCTCAGCACCTAATGGGAATCAGAAAAAGACCAGAGGATAACTACAGGGAGGTGCTTTAACTCAGCAACACATCTTGGGGAGAGCTCAACAAGCCTCCTAGAAACTGCCAGTTAAATAGCACCAAATATATTGTTTTCCCGTCCAAGATGACAGTATGCCATAAAGACAAAACTACAAGCCTTCTGTGGAAGCCATGCAGGATTAAAAAAAAAAAAAAAAAAAAAAAAAAAAAAAAAAAGGCAAAACCCTAGAATTCTAACTAAGCCTAAATGTTTTTCTCTGAACTGTAAAGCATGAGATTAAATGGATTACATGTAGATTTTAATTTAGCCAAAGAGCTACATGTTTTACCTCACTATATATAACACTTGCCGATTTTGCTCGTAGCCAGTTTTTTCACAAAAGCATTTAAAAATTTATTATTCCTTTCTGTTATAACAGGTAGATAGAAAATGGAGAGCACAGGATAGAATGGAGCAGAAATGTTACCAATTACAATGAAAACACGGCTAGAACTTCCACATTCTAAAAGAGGGCTGGAAGTACACACTCCAATTACAGTCACCAAAGTTTAATGCCATCTGATCCAGGAAGACAGATTTCAAATTCCTACTAAAGTGCTAAAGTCCTACTCTAAGCAACTACTATGTCATTAGGTTTGACAACAGCCTATATTGCAAATCCTAGTACAAATTATTTACAAGATATAATTCCAGGTCTTGCATTTTTTCTTTCAGATAATTGCGTAAAGTTTTTGATCTACTGAATTATACGCAATAACAGCTCCTGTTTCTCTTAAAAACCTACTTCAGAGATCAAGGACTGGGTTTTCAACAGTAATTCTGGGTAACTCCTTTCTGTCACAAAGGCTAAGCCACAAATATTTTAACTAAAGCTATCCCTAAGAATATAATTCTACAAAAGACTTATAAAATTAAAAATTTAACCTGTAATTAACATTATTTGATTCCTTCCTCCCCAAATTAAAATACGGAAGAAATATTTCCATTCTTTTGAAGAGTCTTCAATGACACAAAGAAAATGGATCCACAGTATAAAGCCTTCTTTATCTATAAATGGTAGTGGCAAAACAAGCTTTTCCACCCACAAATATGATCAACTCAGCCTTTGAGGTAATCCTGACAAGTGCAAAAGAAGATTTTTGCTTCCTCACTACTAATGTTCCCTGATCAGATTAAACAACTGGGGGTATTTTTCCTGTCTGCTGTAACGAGCCTCTGAAGCTCACTAAGAGACGATTAAGTCAAACCATTACTCTCAATTAATCAAAAGGGTCTTTTGGTGATAACAGCCCCTCTTTCTTTCCAGTTTATACCTTGACATTTTTCTTTTTTTCCAACTGAACTGAGTCTTCAGGCAATTATCTGTCTCTATAGTGATCTGGTTTTAAACATTAAAATATTAATGAAAAGTGAAAACAAACCTGGCTGTTCTTCCCACTCTGTGGATGTATGTGTTTGCATCTTCTGGACAATCAAACTGAACGACCCAGTTGACTGATGGAAAATCTGTGTAAAGAGTAAATGTGTCAAAATTCAAGCACACTGTACTCAAAACCCTCTTATTCAAGAGAAACATATTACTTGGAGCATTAATTCCTGTTAGAACCATAATTTAGACCCATTTACAGACATTGGGTGCAACCTCTGAAATAAAAATAAAATTAACTGCATGTATTAGCATATCATAAGCAATCATTCTCTTCATCAAAGAAAGCTAAAATTAATGGTGTCGTCGTTTCCTAAGTTTTGACAGTGCACTGACTGGAACATAATTTCACACTTGACAAGAACAGACATGCTTTGTGTCACACAGATGATAAAACACCACTACATTTAATAATTAAATAACAATATGTGACCCACTTTTCACCTACAATATCAATATCCTACACCAGGAGGGTTTGAAGTTAACTGTGGCGAGACAGCACTACATCTGTCCACATAAAGAAGTATCATATTTCCTCTCAAAGACGGGAGGGGGTGACCAAGCCTGACAAAAAGTCAACGCTGAATGTGAGTAAAATTATTAATAAGCATTTTCTAACTGCTGCACCTCATCCACCAGCAGCATACTTTGCACTGGAGTAAGCCTGTGTTACTTCCTGACCAAGTCTGTAGCTACACATTCCACAATTACACCTACACTCTAAACCCAAACAACCATTCCCACATCAGATCCTCACTAGTGAGTTTTCAGCAGTATGATAAACAGTGTTCATTTCTACCTTTGGTTTTAGAGCACCTTCCTTGCTTTTATAGCATACTGACAAAACCTTACGTTTTGGACAACAAAGCTTGCTATCTGAAAGAAGAACAAGTAGACTCTTGAAAACAGTCTTGTGTCATATCTAAATGCCTCCAAGTACTTAAAAAAAAAAAATAAAATCCAAATTACCCACTGAGAATATAACAAAGTAAATTGTAACTCAGTGGGTACAGCAGGTAATGACCAGAGGTAAGAAACTCAAGCGAAAACAATTCTTGCTTTTTCCCCTCATCTATTTTTCTGCCTCCTTCAGAATAAAGTCCTATAATGCCATTCATAGTTTAGACATTAAAATTTCTTCAGGTTTTCATTTCCACATACTGGTAGGTTAGTAATTTTTTATATCCTTTGGAATAACCCACAGGATACAGACACATCAGAAATACTTAAAACTGTTGAAATCTTGCCTTACACCATGTTGTAGGCAAATACATCACTATTTCCATTTTCTCTTGTTCCAGATATTTGTCACAGAATATGGCTGGAAAAACTAGATTGTCTACAAACTTAAATAAATAAGGACAGCTTCCACCAACTACCTCACTAACAAATGCCATTATAAAACTAGCAACAACATAGGTCTTTCAGGGGCAAAACAGAAAAAATAAGCACAAATGAAGTGGGCCTTCTCAGCAAAGAAACAGCACAACTCCAGGAAGTTACTATTATCTGAGATACTCTAATGAGCTCTTAAGCAATCTACAGTTTCATTCTTACAAATCAGGTTGGTCTTCAGAGCATAAAGTCTGATAAATTCTCAAAAGCATTAGATCGTCACTTTGTGAATAACTACTGCTTCTGTGGGTACATACCCAGGCCACGAGCTGCAATATCTGTAGCAAAAAGTACTGCTGCCTTTTTCCGAACAAAACAAGTGTAGACTTCCATTCTCTTCATCTGATGCTGCTTGCCATGGAGTGCCAGTACAGGAAGGCCTGGTTGAAGCTTACAGAACACTCTGAATAGATACTGGACCTACCCCACAAATGAGGGGAAAAAGAAAAAATTACCATGCAGTGTTAAACTTGTTAAGATCATAAGCAGTATATAGCAACTGATTTAGCACATCAAATAAAATCCTTTTCTCCACATCAGAGACATTATTTTGAGACTCTGTCACACGCCCAGGTGCTAAAAGAGGAAATGAACTGTTGCACAAGATTGGCATGCCTTTTGATGGCATTCCTAAAAGGAACCAGAGTAGGTAACAGCAAGAATGACTTGGGACATGACTAGTTAGGCTGTATGCAAGGGACCAAAGTATCGGAAGCCCATTGGAAGCACTGCATTTAGACAATACTGGAGGGATGTAGGGTCTTATGCTTGTAACTCAAAGCAGTCTACAGTCTTGGTTCACTAAAGGTTCAACAGCTTCTCTTATAAAGGCAGTCTGTTTACTCTCACATATAGTACCATTATGCAGTATTATTTTATAGCAGGCAGCTATTATATTCTTTTAAGAAAATATTTGCAGAAAATGTGTATATTTCAGGAACAGTTGCAGCTCAGAAAATTTCTGTACAACTAAGCCTATCACCTCACTGTACTCACCAGCCAACTTCAGAACAAAAACATTGTAACCTCTCACACAAGTGGAAGAACTGCAGTGAATATTTACTAGACCACTGTACGTTGTAAAATACTCAATACATGCACTAGCTACAGGAATAAGTACCTGCGCCATACAAACACATACAAATAACTTCAATAGAATAGTCACAGGACATTTATACAAATAGGTACTTGAAGGATTACTTCTTCCATAACCATAAGAAAAACTTCTCCCTGCACTATTTCACAATTATAATGTCTTATATAGGCAGATTTAAAAGCTAGTAAAGAAAGTAGGTACAACTATTAATATTTCGTGGTTGGGTTACAAAGTATATGTCATGAGACAAAACTGAAATACCTGGCCCACACTGACATAACTTTTAGCATTCATTTTTAACAGTAGAGCACAAAAATGGCTGAGTACACTGAGGCCTCCAGGACCTTCCTGCATCAAGCCTGGGTCACTGAGCTTCCCTGCATGGCATGCCTATAGGAGTAGGTGATGTTTGGTTCCTCCCCCAATTTCCTGTTGCAAACTAGTCCGGAATCTTATCTCATGTGCATTGACATCTACACAAATATCTTCATTTTAATAGTTTTAAAATGCTACAGGGGAAAAGGGGGAGAATAGCCATACCTCTTTACAGCTTGCAAAAAACACAATGCTCTTCTTTTTCAAGTGACTTCTCAGGAAAGAGTACAACATGTTTACTTTTTGCTGAAGCTCACAAACAACGTAATTCTGATCCAAAGTTGCTGGGGTACTAAAAAAAAAAAAAGAAAATCCCCCAAAAGGTACATTTAGATACTGTTAGTTCCTGTAACACTAAAATAAGAAAGCAAAGAAAGGAAGAGAGAGAATACACAGGCATACAATATCTACAGAGCTGCCTGACCTTTCTTTTAAGTCAAGAGTATCTGATAAATACTCAAAAAAAGGAGAAAATAAAAAGAATCAGGATAGAAAGTTCTCCCACTTTGAGGAACAAGTCTTAGAAGCTCCACTAGAAGGCTAGTCTTGAAAGATGAACCAATTTTCTTAGTAAAAGCTAGTGGGGAGGGGCGGACAACTTTTGACATTACTTCTAAATTCATTTACTACTAGAAAACAAAACTTTTTCCATGTCTAAGCAGCAACATTCAAACCACCTTGACTTATAATACAATTTTGACTATTAATCCTATTAAAGCATCATTTGTGCTTAAGGCAATGTCAAACCACAGTCTAATCATGCACAAAAAGACCACTGATGTACTTCTACTGATTACACCTTGACATGCAAAGTGACTTTGTAAAGCTCTGAATTGTCATCTTAACTCACCTTTCTATTCTTCACAAAATAAAATTACATTTAAAAAAAAAATCTTTGGCATATTTGTCCTTGAAATACATCTAAATGCTTATCTCTTACAGTCCCTTTGCTTCACCCTAAGAAGACCAATGGTATTCAAGATTACTAAAGGTGGCCCCTTGGGAGAATGAAATCGCAAGACTGCTCTAGGTTCAATTCTGCTATTCAGTCTGAATTGCACCACAGTACCTTTCACTTTCTAAGTCTTCTAGAGGAAACTGCCTTCATAAGGCAATAACCTATTATCTTCTAAGGCAGTAAATTCTAAAAAAAAAAAAAAAAAACAAAAAAAAAAAAAAAAAAAAAAAACACAAACAAAAAAAACCACAAACACACCACACTACTTTCTGGTTTTGGATTCAGCTTATTATCTAATTGTGCTCTCTCACATATTTAAAAAAATTCAGGAAGCCACAAGACTTACTGCACATAGACTAATGCCACATGCTTTCCTTTGGGCACCTAATATCGAATACACAAACAAGACTGTCATTCTGCACTTTCTTAATAGGGTAGCATTTCCCTGGAAAGCCAGATTTGTCAACAGCAGACAGAAGAACTGTATTTGTGCAACACATCTGGTGGTTCTGCACAGTAAGTATGCACACACAGGAGACAAGGAAGCCAAACAACAGAAAAAAGTGGTAATTCAGAAATGGGTGCTGTTACACCCATGACACTACTCCAATCCAGGCTATAACCCACTCGGGCACTTGCTCCTGAGGAAGAAAACTTTCCAGTCTGAGAAGGTGCCTGAGGAGCCACAGGGAAAGTCCAGGTTCAGCCTCCTTGTAATGAATCAGTCAGAACTAGTACTCCCTTATCTGGAAATTCCTTGCATTCAGGAAGGCACAAAGCAGCATCAGACACTGAAGGAAGCAGTAGGATACATGAGGTAACTTTCAATTCACAGAACTGACAGTTAGAGAAGCAGTTAAGTAGGATCACCATCTGTTTAACCCATCCATAAAAAGAAACCATTATGCTAGCATACCTGAATTTGGCTCTCTCATGAACCCAAACATATTCCGGATCTTTCAGACTCAGTCGTGCAAGATCTTTCACAGATTTTGTTTGTGTTGCAGAAAAAAGCAAGGTCTGGCGTTTCTTAGGTAGATTTTCTATGATTGCATTCATTGTATCAGCAAACCCCATATCTAGAATTCTATCAGCTTCATCAAGAACTGAATTGAGAGATTTGGGAAAATCTGGTTTTAGCTTTTTTTACTTTAAAAAATATAATAATCATATATTAAATCCATATGGTATAAAAATCCATGCCTACTTAAACTGCAGTGATTAGCTTAATTACTGTATATGACAGGATTCTCTTTAGATATTCATATACTTCATAGAATGTTTTTTTTTAAAAACTGCAATAGAAGTTATAGCATTTTCCATAATCTATGCACCACAGCCCTCAGTTTCACATGCTGAAGCATAAGAGATCAGCATTTCAAGTCAACAGTTCATCAATTTGCAAATTAAAAAATTCATGTTCTATTACTGAAGCAAAAGCATGGAATATAAAACAGTGTTGTACTATTCATGACAGAGCAAAACAGACTCTCCTGTACCTAAGCCGCATTTACCATTGAAACAAAGGAAATAAACAGAGCAGCACAGGGATAAATCTTTAAGAAAAGCGCCTACATGTAATGCAATTCTTGTCTAACTGCCATGAATTGTACTAGTGTAGCAAGCATAATTTCATATTTTATCGACTTCATTAGCTTCTTAATTACTTCCAAATTCCTCAAGCTATTTTAAAGATTATGCACAGTTCTCAGAGACAGGCAAGCCTTTACATTACACTGAAATTTTTGTTCCGGTTGGAAGGATGAAAAGAAACAATGTTAACAATGCTAACAAAACAATGAAATTCAAAGAAAAGTGTTCTCTAGAACTGGCCCAAAATACACACTCTAATGGATATTCCATATAGTTAAATATCATGTTGGAAAAAACACGACAGCTATATCCAGAAAGGCAAGGCCAGTATCAGCCAAGACAGATCTAAAGGATTATATGGGGCACTACATTTGATTCTGGGTTCCTTACTAACTCACCTACTTGTTCTTATCATCCAAAGGAAGGCCTGCTCAGTAATTGCTTTGAGAGAAAGTACACACAAGAAAGGTTTTGTTGTTTCCTGTTTTAAATTTGTACGTGTAAACTTAAGTGACGTTTCATCTACATACCATGACTAGAATAAACTTTTTAACTAAGAAAGTGCTCCACACAATTATGAACCATTACAAAATATTTCTGAGTACTTTCAAGTACTTAAAAAAACTTACTCAACATTTGCAGATCAGATGCATAGAAATATGAGGTTTCATCCATGTGCTGTAGAAGCCGTCCTGGAGTGCAAATTAACATATTTATTTGGTGGATTCTCTCAGACTCTTCTTTCAGATCCTGAAAAAGAGTTAAACCAGATTAGCTCTAATTGTTCACACTAGAAGCCCAGTACCAGAGATGGTCTGGCCAGCTTAACCTATTGATAGTTTTTAGAAAAAATAGTCAAGGATCAGCCTTTTCCTCTTTCTACAAATACTACAATTTCTTCAGCATGCTCACACTTGTGGCTTAAGAAAAAAGTATTCCAGAATAATCTAAATTAACAGGATAGTTCTGGAAGGCTTGGCAGGAAGGTCCATCCAGTCATTTAACCTGGAACAACTATAAATATGCAAAAGCTTCAAAAGACACAGAGTACACAGACAGGAAAACAACTGGGTCATTGATAGTTTCCCAATAACTACTCTCTTCCCTAACTTTTCACTTCCAGGGTTTCCCTCCTAAACTAGTCCTTAATATAGCACTCATTTATGCTTCCATACACCAATCTCCAAGAGAGGACACACCTTTCCTCCAATGACAAGGCCAGCTGAGAATTCATGATTCCTTCCCACTTTACGCAGAACCTTAAAGGTTTGATATGCCAGTTCCCGGGTAGGTGATATTATCAAAACTCCCAGTCCATCAGCTGAAGTCCACTGATGGCGATACAGGAGTTCCAAAGCCTGAAAAAATGACCATATTCTCATTATATAAATCTCAGAAGGAAAACAACAACAAATATGTAACAAAAAGTGTCATAAAAAAAGATAAAGACACACTAATTAAACTAATGACTTGAAGAAACACCAGTAAGCGTTTCACACAGTTTGACTGTATATCAATTCCAATTGATGGTAAGGATACTTGCTCTAGCAAAGTTCCCCAAAACCAATCTATGACAGATAGTAATGGGTGGTAAATTGCAAGCATTTTACTGGACAATTAATCCTACTCTGCTAAATTCTGGAAATTATGCCTTAATCATTTATGTGAGAATGGAAATCAGATGTAGAAAAACATGAGAAACTTCCCTGTTCGTAAGGTTTTGTGGGAACCAGAAACAGAATAAGCAATTAGCAAAGAGTCAATTATTGCATCTTTAACTCTGGTTATAGGCTTGAAGCAGTACTATCCACACATGCTATACACAGAGCATTCCAACTAAAGTTGCCATACACCTCAGACCAGGGTTACTCCTCCTTTTATGAATTCACACTGCAGAAACACTTAGTCAGCTAATCCTGACACAATGATTTCATAGGTATGAATACCTGAAGCATTCTGAAATACTGAAGACTGTTAAGCATCTTTGTACAATTAATTTTTTTCCTCACTTCATCTCTCCTGATCCTCTCATATCACTTTTTTCCCCCTAAAACTGTTTAAAAATAAGGTTTCTAAAACAAATTACTTCTAGATTTACTAACTGAGCAATCTCACTTTTGTTTCTCAAGTTCACAGGACTACTTTATGAAGCCATATACATTTTTTCATTCTTTACTAATAAAAAAATAAATTAAAAAAAAAAAAGCATAAGGCATAAATCTTCTCAACTAGAGTGGGTATTCAAAACACCTACTACTGTTACCACAGTTACTGACACAATAGGCTCCAAAGAAATTTGTGTTCACAAAAATGCTAGTAATGTTATAATCAACAAAAAAAAAAAAAAAAAAAAAACATTTATTTTTCTGTTTACTAAATCATAACATGATGGGGTTTGCATCCACTTATACATGCACTTTAAACAAATGTCTCAATTATACTTTCAACTTGAAGAAATTAAATGCAGAGAATGAAGTTTTGAGCAAAACAGCCAAACGTGTATTATCCATGACAGGGGGTTTTCATCCTGTTTTCCCATTTGCACGCAGACGTGACTTCTAAGGAGTTTAAAGGAGACAAGGAAATGGAAGTCCACAATCACTAAACTTAAGTTTGCTATATAAGGTACAAATCCTAAAATTTTAAACAGGTGAAAACCACTCATCTAAAAAAAGTCTAAGGAACTGAAGATATTTTACCATTTTATTTCATACATTTAGTTTTCAGTTTTTAAAAAAATTGGACAACAAGAGTTGCACCAAGAAAACAGATTTCTGAGAGAAAAACAAAACACATCCTAAACCATACAGGGTCTACTAATATAAGGATCAAAATGGAATTTGTGTCAGAATACTCCCAGTGCCAAAAATATACTTCTTTCAGAACCTCAAGCAGCTTTATTAAATTAGTATCCTGGCTTTCTCAGAACATCTAGATCAGTTGAATTACAACTTCTCTCCCAGGATCTATTAACCTAAGCTGTTTGACATCCAATACTTCCCAGATAACTTGGTTTAAGTACAAATGGAAGGATGTAAATTACTTACTGGGACAATAAAAGCCAAAGTTTTGCCTGATCCAGTCTTTGCAGCTCCAAGTACATCTTTACCTTGTAAAGCCAAACCTATGGTTTGCCTCTGTATTTCCGTTACCACACGATACTGAGCTTCCTGCAATCCTAGTATTTGCAGTGTGGGAAGATAAGAGAGTCCAGAATAGGAAGAAAAGAAGGGGAAAAAAAAAAGGAAAAAATAAAAAACACTTTATTTTTGTGTTGCCCAGAGATGTATTCCTCCGTTTAGAAAACACTGTACATGACAATGCTTATCTAAATCTTAGTTTAAAGCAAAAAAAAAATGTTCAGATGCAGATAAATAATACATTCATTTTTACTTAAATTACTTACCAAGAAAAACTTCTGTACTCACCTTTTAGGGTTTTCTTTGACAATGGAAAATCTGAAAATCTTTGAATTTCACTTGCATTTATCTGAAACAAAGTAAATTTAATCAGTGCTTACAATCTAAGCAGAGAAATTAAGTATCATTCTCTAAAGTGCTGCTAACATAAATACACAGTAATTCAGTATGATGTGATCCAAGTTAGCTCGTCAGGCAATGTATACTAGTTTGATCTAAACCAAACAGCTCTTCTAAACTATTAAGTAATCAACCCTGCAGGCTAACAGCACAACTTAAAGCTCAGATCATCATGAAATCACAGAACAATTCCGGCTGAAAGGGACCTTAGCAGGACTCTGTTCCGACCTCCTGCTCACCACTGGTCAGCTCTGAGGTCAGACCAGGCTGCTCAGGGCTTCATCCAGTCCAGTCTTGAAATCGTTGATGGACGGACACTGGTCAGCCTCTCTGGGCAACCTGTGCTTCCATCTGGCTGTCCCCATGAGGAAAAACTATTCCAGGCCAAGTTTCTTGTCTACCAACCTACACCTGGTGTCTCTCCACGCCACCTCCTCAGTGATCTCCAGAGGCTCTGGGGGCTTCTATAAGGTCCTCGTCCCAAGCCCAAAGCCATCTCTGCTACAGACTGACAAGCCCAGCTTCCCCAGCCCCTCCTCACAGGGCAGGCGCTCCAGCTCCCACCATTTCAATGGCCTTCCACTGAACTGAATCCATTTACTGATGTCTTACTGAGGGGTCCAAAACTGAATGCAGTATTCTTCAGAAAAAAAAAAAAAAAAAAAAAAAAAAACTTTTAAAAAATCACATTTTAAAAAGGTACTGCATTATGCAAGCAGGGTCTAAATTTTCTACAATGAAGCACGCCACAAGCCCAACATAACTTGCAATTAAACCCCATGCTAAGTATTTCACATACATAATCTCCAAAAATCAGAACTTCCATAGCACCCAAATTTGCACATCCAGAGCTGCAGCAATCGTGCATCTACCTGACTGGGACATGCAATCATGCATCTACCTGACTGTCCTGAAGCTCACCAGACTCAGCAACCTCTAGCACTTGGTATATTTAATTTTTTAGAGCTGTCCTACAGGGTACAAAACACAATAAAAAAGTAGTTAATTTTCCTGACACCTACAGATTTACTTCTCTGTACGCATCCACCTCTACAGCATACTTGAGAGCTATTAATTACACACACAAACACAAAAAACCCTAAGAGCATGTGCTTGAGTCCATGAGTTGGTTCAATGATTTACAGAAATGCTGAAACGTCATGTAGAGATCTTATGAAAAATGTAATACTTTCAAGTCCATTCTAGGAGATAGGAGATCGTCAAAAGATGTGGACAGCTTCCACTACCAAAGTTCACAACAATCAATAGCAGCAAGACAGAAAAAAAAAAAAACCACAGAACTCAAGGGGAAAAAAAAAAAATAATAAAGGGATCACTGTATTGATAAAGCCTGAGCAGATAAGGAGGAAGGTACACTACACAGCTTTGAATGCATACTAGCATCCATAAACTGAGATTTCCAAATATGAAACTCTGAGCTTACACAACTCATGCATTTCTAAGAGGTATCATTTATCTCTTAACTGACTGCTGAACAGAAATCTCCCAACACAGGAACCAAGCAAAAAGATCCTCAGACATTCCTGACAACTTGTGATAACAATTCCAGACAAGGCCTCAAGTGAAGAGCTACTGAGCTGTCAGATCAGCCTTATATCTACTTGAAGTTCCAAGCCTTCTGCAGGTGCTGCCTATTATAGAAAACTGAGGGTTTATACCTGCTTAAAGCACCTAGATGACAACACTACTCTTTTCAGCCTAGTCCTCTCTAGTAAAAAGAAGAAAAATAATTTAATGCATTACTTTCATCTGTAGATAAAAGGTAATAGCACTCTTATTAAAACACATTTTTGACATATTTCAAGACAAAGCTCTTGCAAGGTAGATTCCAAATTTTCACTGTGCCCTAGCAGAACATTTAAACTTTTGTCAGATGTTACTCAGAAATCTTAAATGTGAGTAATTTTTATAAAACCTACTCATGCTGAGAAGCATGTGCTTTAAGCTAGAATATTTCAGAGGTGGGCGGGGTTAGGGAGAAAACTATCAGAACTCGCAATTTAAAAAGTCTTTTTTCAACTTTCGTAATTTAGAATTCCCATGTCGGAGAAAGTTTGTGGAGAGCTGTCCCTTGTGAGAGGGAGACCACGATGGAGCAAGGGGAAGAAGTTCCAGAAGCTCCCCCCACCAAAGATGGAAGAAGCAGCAGCACTGACTGCACCCCCCCATTCCCTGCCCCTGCGCTGCTGGGGGGAAGAGGTAGAGATATCAGGAGCAGAGCTGAGCCCGGGAAGAAGGGAGTGGTGGGGTAAGGTGTTCAAGATGTGCAATGCTTCTGACTGTCCTACTCTGTCTGTTAAGAGTTGTTGTTAGTGTCTGCAATAAATTTATGTTCTTTTTTTCTTCCCCTGATGAGTCTGCCTTTGCCCATAACCATAATGGGTGATTTATCCCTCCCTGTCCTATCTTGAATCACGAGCCTGGCTTATTTTCTCCTTCTCAGCACTGGGATGGGGGGAAGGGGAAGTGAACGGCTATGTGGTGCTCAGTTGCCCTCTGAGCTCAAACCATGACAAATACGCTACCAGTGGTCATCCCACTCAAAAATACAAGCTTCTAACAATTTGAGTAGTCTGCTCTCATAGTCAGCATCTAAGTCCTCTATTTCTAAGGGGAGTAGAAAGATATTGCCAAAACAAGTTAACTCAAAATTTATCCACAGCGAAATGTATTAACCATTTATGTAGTTACCATCTTTAATTTTTATCATAAAAACAATGAATGGTAAGTCTTTTTGTTTTTTATTTTTCCTGAAAAATAATCTGATTCAAAGCAATATTTTGACCCATCTTTGGAAACATACCATTTGCTTTCAAACCAGTAAAGCCATTGATTGTGTGAAGCTTCAGAATATTAACTTGCTGAATCTTAACCAAAGGAGCTATCACAACCTCTTCACAGTAACAGACATGCTTCTTCTATACCACTTATTACTTTCTACTCAATCAAATTACAACCACCAAAAAGTCTCTACTATCAGCTATGCTGGGCACTCCATAAAGTATACCTACCCTGCTCCTCGCCAGCAGTAGCTCCAAATACAGCAAAAGTTGGCAGGACACAGAGTAACACCACAAGCAGAGCACATCTAAGGCATTATTCACAATTGCAGTACCTTCTGCTAATCAGGATGGCTCAAAAGCTGGCCATCTCCCAGAGAAATTCAAAGTAACAGAACCAACAGCAATGACCCTAGCTCTAATATTCAAATACTACTTCCCGACTTGAGGTTAAACAACATACTCTTCTAGTGTGTTTGCCAGCAGGGCACCTTCCATGGAGACAAACACATCCCATCTCCAACAGCAAGACATTCATGTTGGCTGGTCAGCAGGGCCCTGCGCCACTGGTTACAACCATTCCCACCCCCGGCTTCAACCTCCTGCTCACTGTGCTAAAGCGCTCACTCCCCTCCTGAGGGTCTCGCCACCGCTGGCTCCACAGCCTGCCCAGTCACCTCCACCACAGCCACTGGGACTGCGCTTACCGCCCTCTCCTCCTCACCCTGGGGGGAGATAGGGAAGGAACGGAGGGTCAGCCTGCTTCACTGAGGTGAAAGCCCTTCTGCCTGCCACTGAGCAGCGTCACCCAACAAACCTGCTGCCTACAGGCACCGCCAACAGCCAGAGGCACAGCCCTGCCAGCTACAGAGGTGCTCCCCACCCCTCCCAGGAACAACCCTCCCGGACCCCCATCTCCTCCTCCTCACAGCACTACCCACACACACATCGCACGAGAGGAGCCGCTTTTCCGCCCGCCATGCCCACCCGTCGGGTGCCCTCCCGTCCCCGCCCCTGCAAAGCCCCTCGCTGCCCGCCCGCCGCTGCCGTACCTCGGGGTAGCGCTGCACCAGGCGGCCGATGCCCTCCCGCTCCACCTGCCACTCGGGCCGCTTCCTCTCCTTGCGCTGCAGCCGCAGCTTCTTCGTCCGCCGGGTGTATTTCTTCTTCCAGCGCTCGAAGCTGCGCACTGGGTCCATGGCCGCCGGCCCGCCGCCATCGCCGCCGGCCCGGCCCATGCTGCCCCCGCCGCCCCGCATGGGACGCACACGGCCGCCGGGGCGGGGCTGGGCGCAGGCCGAGCGCGTCAGCCGGCCGCGCCGCCGGGGGAGGGCTCGGCTCGGCTCGGCTCGGCTCGGCTCGGCTCGGCTCGGCTCGGCCCCGCTCGGCTCGGCGATGCCCCGGGCCTGTGGGAAAGGTCAGAGGTTGCACAAGAGCTGAAGGAAAATCACACTGCGTGTAATATAACCCAAAAAATGAGCTCTTGGCACAGCATGCAAAATACGCTCTGTGATAGAGATTATTAAACAAAAAAAAAAAAAAAAAAAGCCTTCGTAGAAGAGGAGTATGTGCTTGGTACTGTCAGAAATTTTGTCCTCCGTGTTGGAGAGGCAAGGGGAAGAGCGCAGTGATTAAGTCGGTACTTTATTTGCTAATTCATTACAGGGAAAAAAATGACAACTTTGGAAAAATCAAAAAGTTGAAAGACATGATGAGCCTTGCATTTAAAATGCAGGATTGGAGCTCTGATGTGTGTTTTGACCCTTCATAATACAGTTTGTAGTCGATCATAATGGCCTTGGCGCAGAGCCTTGAACTACTCAGAGTTGGCAGAATATCACAGGGAAAACTACAAACATGCAGAGCTGTTTTATACTGGGTGGTATAAGAGTGGTCTCTGTAAGAGACACGTATCTCTCAAAGATACATTTAATCAACGCACAAACTTAGGCTGTCTTCACATGCACCAGCTCTTGACGCCTCCCTGCCAGGAAGGTCTGCGTTGCTCTGCAGTCGCTCCACGGTCAGCAACCACTTGCAGAGTCAGTTTCAGCACTTCATTGGCACACAGAGTTAAAAACAAAACCAGGCTGCAGAGTTATTGTGCCACATCACGAAGAGAGAATTACAAACATATTTATGCAATGTCATAAGAAGGAAGTAAACACGTTGATGTGGGGAACAGTGAAAGACTCCCAAAATAATTACTGTCTCTGATGAGGGTTTGAAATTCCAGGATGCAGAGGGAAAAGGGAGTGTCTTAATTAGCTCAACTTTTGCCATACATACACTGAGTGTATCACTGAAGATGTTTTCCCTCCTCCCTGAGATCAGGGAAACATGATCATAGAAATGGGGTTTTTTCGCTTTAAAATACATCACGTTCCTAGTTTCAGGAAGGGCTGGAAAAATCTCCATTAAATATGCCCCAAAGGGATCTTCTCCCCGGTACAGCTTTGAATGCAATGGTTTTCTTGAGGGGTTTATTTGCTGCTAAGATAAATAAGGATACTGAAGGTTTTATTCTTGAAATGGTATGGTTTTTTTCAGAAGTACCTGGTGAAAGACTGTTTGTAGGAGGTGCTGTTCCACCCTGAAGGATGTGCTTCTGGGGGGTGGCACATCTTTCCCTCGATTACAGCTTATTATCTTCACATACAAAATAAGGTCCCAGTCTAACACAATCAGGCTGTCACAGGGCTCAGATGCCACTTTAAGCATTTTTATCTGTCTGCCTGTAATAGGAAAAACAAACAAAAGTCCTCCTGTGTAGAATTTCTGCTGTTGCTGCACTACAATAAATTTAACCTTTTGGTAAGTAAATATACAGACAAAAGTGTTGTGTCTGAACATGCTGTCTTTGCTCACCTGGTCTATGTTTTGCCTACAGGCTCATCTCTCTCATAGTAGAACAGCAGCAGTGGTCTGTGAGTCACCATGGACATAAATCCCCAATGAAAAAAGGTATGTGGAAAATAGTATCTTGCTGTCCTATTTCTAAAATGACTTTTCATGCTGCTGCCATGAAAAACACTGTTAATTATGCTTATATGCTTCTGACGCTTTTTACTAATTTGTTTGCTCATTAGCCAAGAGGTTCATATACCAGGAAAGGAAAAACAGAAAGTCCAAAGCAGCCTGTCCTGTGTCCCACAATAGAGGGTAGAACACTGGAGAGCCTCTTGGCCCCATGCTGGAGATCTGGGAGCCTGTACAGGCCCAGCAGCTACACTTCTATTTTCTCTGCTGTCCTCTCACGCCGTGGGGCTTGCCTGAGAAACAGCCAGTGGTTTGTAAAAGTTTCTCTTTTATACAGGAACAAATTCCACCATGTTAAATTAATTTCCAGTGTGCAGGACTATTTCAGTTGTCTTGTAATAGTACTATCTCTAAAACTGTGGCAAAACCAGAGATCCTTCTAAGTAACAAAGAGACAGAGAAGAAAAATTTGTTTTTACAAGCTGACAAATAAATGATTCAAGCACGGTTATTTACTTGTAATTTGGAGAAATGAAAGAAGGGAGTATGGCTATAACAATAAATATAACAAGGCTCTATACAAGACTACAGAGAAGGCATTGGCAATTTTTTATTTTAAACAAGACTTATTTCAGTCGTAGTCATTCTCCATAGATTTCACTCTTGTGCATGCTCCATCTTTCCTATTCATAAGCACAAACATGTATGTGTCAGGGCAGGGTTATTTATGGTGACAAGGAGGACCAGGGGCACCAAGTGTCAAGGTCAGGGCCCTGAGGCCAGCTTTACTTGAGGGCTCCCCACACACCCAGGCCCAACTCCACCCTGCAGCTTCAGGCCCTGCCTGAGTTATGTCATGTCATGTTAGTCCCTAGCTCAGCCACAACCATGCCTGTCCTTGGCCATAGACCCCACTGGTTGGGACTCTGAGCTGCAGACTGACTACCCGGCTTAATCTGAGACCTGCTCTGTCACTGTGGACCTGTCCAGTCGTCAACAGCTGTGTCTGACCCTGATTATGGCCACCAGACCTCATCCTGATCATCATCCTGATCCTCACCCTGACCTTGACCAGAGAATTGATTTTTCAGCTTGGCCTGGGACCGGCCATATCACCTGGGTGATGAGCTGGACTCTTGGTTGACCCCAGTTGCCACCCATGAGCATGCCCTGATCCCTCTTTCAGGGGCTGTGTTATCAGACTTAGTTCTTGGCTCTTAGGGAGCAGTCAGCCTTCGCTGAGCTTGGACGATTAAGCCCTCGTCACTTTTTCTGGGTTCATCCTGAATCATGACAATGGTGCACAATCTTTGGTATCCATTATATTCTCTCTTCCCAAAACTTCAGGGCCAAGTTGAGTTGTATCACACTGCTAGTTGCTATGTATCTGTGTTGTGGGGCTTTCTTCACAGCATGGACTTGGTACAGTTGGCCCTACGCCCTAATTCTGCCAATTCCCCATCCTTACCTATATTCTTTCTTGCATTTCATGGCTGGTCTTAATCTCTTGACTTGCTGCACGTGCAACACTCCCTACACTCCTGCTGTGCCATTTCTTCTGGCACCTCATGCTGCTGCATAGACTCTCATTCACATGCCATGTACACCAGTCAAACATTTCCTTTGCAAATCTCTACAGAAGTTTAAAATAACTAGGGGTTGATTTTATTTAATAAATAAGTAGTTTCAAAGAACAGTAACATTGTGTTTAAGTTAAACTTTGGGTTTTCAATTAAATCTTTGATTGTTTTGTACTAACCTGTTTTATTTCCATTTTTCCACATAATCTTGATCACCTATCTAAAGAAGTAATCAGAAAACCAGGGGAAGTGACCCCAGAAGTAAAAGATGTCAATGAAATACCACTAAAGCCTTTCTCAATGAGACAGCCAAGTGCTAGAATTAACTCAACTGAGAGGCTCTCAACATTCCTCTCCTTACTTGCCATCCTTCAGGACACTTGAGAGAAAGCATGTAAGAATTTGCATCTGAGGATTGTGCTTAGGCGTTTGTGAATGAGACATGGAAGCTTGAAAACACCCACAGTGAAAGGATGGATCTTCAATGTGATATTTGCAGTATTACGATGTAACTTCAGATTGTTTTGAAAAAAATACAGAAATTGCAATCAGATTTCTGAATGTCATTTTTAATAGAAGTAATGTTGCTATAAGAAAGTATTATAAAATTTTATCTGTCTAAAGAATGTACAGTGTGACATAGAAAAATGGTAATCCTACATGGAAAAAGACAAATACACTTTAAACAACCATTATTAGGTGTGGTGGCCAAAATTGCTCATAGAAGAGGTGGGTGTTAGGGTGGGGTGTCAGAACCCCAAGGGCACTATTGGACCTACCTGTCCCTGCCAGGCCTTCTCCAGGGCATCTTCCAACCCCTGCCCATGGGTTCAGGACCCTGTTGCAGCTCAGCGTGGAAGTATTAATCTGAGCCCTGCAAGATGGAAAACATAAACACTGTCAGTTTAAAAGAAGATATTTCAGCACTCTTACGCAGACTCAGGATAAGCAACTTTTAAAAGGAGACACCATAGGTATCTGTAATGGAGGAGAAAAAAAAAAAAAAGACAGAGTACAGGAAAAAAGAATTAAGAAAACCCTGTAATAAAAGGGCTATCACCCAAGAAATTAAATTTTAAAAGTTAAAAGTTAAACTAGATTTTCAAAAACACAGTAGCAACACTGAGTCAGTAATTCCTTGT
This sequence comes from Tyto alba, assembly GCF_018691265.1. NCBI lineage: Eukaryota > Metazoa > Chordata > Aves > Strigiformes > Tytonidae > Tyto > Tyto alba. The sequence continues at coordinate 17,976,115 of NW_024881282.1, read as the reverse complement.
CTGAGAAAATGGGTAAGTTTGTGATGAATAAATATAGTCAGTTATGAACAAGAATATTATGTGGTGTAATTGAAAGCCTGTACTTTCCTCTTAGTAATGAGCTGTTGTTTCCCAACAATAGAATAAATACAATTTTGCAGATGACATTATGGGCTCTACTTGTGGAAGTAATAAAATTAAAACACTTTTATCGAGTATATAAATTACAGGAATATGGTTTCATGTAAACACTCCAAAATGTATTCTTCACTGGGGAAAAAATTAGTCATACTATTACTCTAAACATGAATGCATGGTCCAACGTAAAAACTCTTGGAACAAGCTACTGGTTGCAACCTTGACAATACAGACATACATAGGCAGCATAGAGTTAATTCTGAAAGATTTCGTACAGGTATCTGGATTTAAATATTCCTACCACAGAAAGTGTTAGAATTAAGTCTTTTCCTTCCACATTGGTAAATAGTTTTATATTGTGAAAAAGCCAAGTATTATGTATAAAATAATATTAGAAAGTAGCTGCATCTTTTTCAAGCCTGACCCTACCAGAGGACAGTGTCTTCATGGAGAGAAATATGGCCCTCTTCAATCCAGTCCTTCACTCATTCTCTTTGGCCATGGACAACTTAGTACCCACCCCAATCGAAACAGTCCTCAGTTCTTAAAATTGTCCTTCAAAAAGCTTCCAACCTGGGATTCTTTTAGGAGATGCAGGTTATCCTTTTAAAACCTGGAGTGAAACAGACTGGGAAAAGTGGGGGAGGAAAGAGGACTTAAGCTTTGCTGTTTTCTTGATTACCAGGATTTTGACTAGATGTCAGTTATATTGATCAGAATGACAGAAACCAGCTTACTGAATGTTTAAATGAAAACCACCCTCCAAAGGACAAATTTAAGTTTATACAGTGAAATTAAACTTTGTGCCATGATGCTTCAAAAAAACGGGAAAAAATATAACTATTTTTCTTCAAAACCAGAAGCAAAACCAGCTTGTCAGGTATCTAGAAGCATCAAATAATATTGATACCGTTGTTCAGAAAGCGTTGGATGACATTGTATAATACAACAGAATGCTTTAGGAAAAAAGAAAGAGCTCTTTAATAAGATGGCATAAACACATTTTTTCTGGAATGACAAAGGACTTTTTTTGTTCTAGGGGACTGCTGGTGGTGATTCATTATTTAGTCTGCAGGGCCCTCAAAATGAATTTTCTGCCAGCGAAGGCCCACCTGAACATTGGGACAGTTGTGATGAAAGCCCTGGCTGAAGAGAACGCTTCTACAGTCGAGGAAAAAGCTTTCACTCAGATTGTCAGACAAGGTGAGCACCTCAAAAACGGAAAGTAATTTAAAAAGTAATGACTTACTGTTTCATACTTTCAGTCTTTAAATAAAACCATCTGTCTCTTCAAAATGTTATGTAGATTATTTTTTTATATAAAGACATGGGATGGAGGTTAAAACAAATAAAAAATTCCAACATTAACCTTTAAGCCAACAAAAGTTTTTATTGAAAGTTATAACCATGACAAATCTTGCAGTAAATATATGTCAGGATTTGCTGAAACTTGTTTTCCTTCCCAGAACTGTCAAACACACCCAGGCTCTGCAGGCTCTGTCACTTCACTGCTTTGTCCTACAATTTGCCCTGTAGCACTTTGCACTTCTCTGAGCTTTTGGTGCCAAGGACCACGATGATGTTTAGGTGTACCTAAGCCACTAGGGGCCGTAACAGACCTGTAGAAATAAAAATGATTCATAAACTGTGATCATAATAGATACACATTAAAAAGAACCATTAAATAAGCCTGCTTTTTGTGATGGTCAGGATCAGATGGTACGTCCCAGGGCAGAGGCTGTTTTTCAGGTTCAGGGAACTCCATAAATATGTGTTTAATTTTGAACACGTTTGACAGTTCTTTCGCAAACTGAGCTAATTTCCTGACTCAGATACGGAGTTGACAAATCAAATTACGAAAGATTAGTTAACCTTTCAGATGATTACATTTTGGAAGAATGCCATTTTTGAAACTGAGTGGTATACACTGTGGTGCTACCGAGGCTTAATATAAAAATGACACACTTAAATGCTGTCCTTTAATTAGAAAATAACTTTATGGAAAAAAAAGGACTTGCATTTGGCACAGTTCTTGAGCTCTTTGTATTTCAGAGTCATTTCAGGAGACAGTTAATGAATTGTTTTTCCCAGCCCATTAGCATAGTACAATACATTTAGTTTGTCAGAGATGTAAAAAATGGTACTGCACCTTTATGCGACAGGCACTTATGCCTTATTATCCTTGGGGTTTTATGCTTATTCTTGCATTTGGAGAAAGAGTCATAGTTTATAATTTTGATTCTGTAGTTTATTCACTAGTTGTATTGCTCAACTCCAAGATGGCCATTTCTCTCCTATTTATGATGACTTAATAACACCTCTTTGTGTGGCTGTGAAGTATAATCCACCCAGCCTGCCCTATCTGCATATTTCTGGCTGTAGAAATTAAATTTGGTTTAAATTTTTATATTCATTAAGCCCATATTTAATAGTAATGGGTCATCAGACCAGTTTTAGAGAAGAGGCACAGACTGGGAATAAATCACAGAAAGGGAACATGAGAAGGCAAAAGGAAATTGAAGATAAACTGCCTTGGTAGTACCTGTTTACAGAGGTGAGGCCGGACCCATGCCCATGTCCATACCACTCAACCATTCCTACTGACAATCCCTATACCTGTGCTCTGGTAGGAATCCAGTGTGGGCCCATATGGATAACAGCTGCATGAACTGTAAAGCTGTCAAACCAAATTCATCCTGTATATAACTGCAGTCACATAAAAAAATAGATTTATCTTCATACTTTATTATTTCACTAGTACTATATTTCTCAAGTAGAAGGTGTTTTCAAGACTCAGGTATAAAGGATACCATCACTTTAGCATGATTAGCCACAAGTGACCTCCAAAAACCAGAGCGATCACAACATTATAAAAAATGGAGACAGAAAAGCTGCTGCACTAAATCCCACTCATCTGCACACCCACTAATGCAAGGAAAGGGTACAAGATTTTCTTTCAGGGGAGCAGTATGGTGATGAAGATGTGCGGATTTGTCTACAGTTCCCTACTGAAGGTCAGCTCATGATGGATAGAATACAGCCATGTGCCTGAATAGTTGGATTTTTGAATCTAACAATAACATTTCTGTACTACTGCTGGTTGTAAGAACACAGGAAAGAGCAAAACCAGGAACATTTTTAGAAAAACAGTGGGGTTTTTTATGGGAGATTGTGGATATTTTTGTTAGACAAACCAATGTAATGATTTAACATTTCTTAACAGTCAAATCCCAGGGGTGGAATTCAGCTCCAGATTGTAGATATATATGTGCAGGCATCTAAGTGGAGGGGCTAGGTTCATTTTCACTGTTGCCATCTGAGATGCTCTAAGGCATCCTGCCTGTGCTTCAGCTGCTTCTCCAGAAGGGCAGAGATCTCCCATATGCCCCATGTCCTATCTGCCAGCTTTGGGTAGATGCTTCTATACCCTAGGACACTAGATGTTTATGTTTAATCCCACTGGAAACTATAGAGCTATTTGGCTCATTTTGAAAAAGGCATCTCATATAGTCATCTGAATCCCCCTCTAGAGTCCAGTAGATGTATTGACTAGATCTCCACTCACACGTAGATACAACATTTAAGTGCCTACAAGCTGGAACTGACTGTCTCACATGCTTCCCCAAAGAGTTTAATGTTCATCAAATGTAAAGACTCAATAAGCAGCATGTGAAAACATGGACCTAAAAAGCTTCACTGAGCCTCTCAGCACATTAGTGTTCCAGCTTCACTTCATTTAGCAATCCTTTACATCATTTTAGCATCAACAATAACACTCAAGAACCAGGTTATTTCAGCAGATGTAATTGATTCACAGGCAAAGTTAAAGCCCAAACAAATCTTTCAGTGGCTATTTTTTGGATCCAGTTCACAAAATGTTCAGTATTCTTTAATGAAATTAGCATCTCTGTTTCAGAATGAAATTATACAGGTTTAACAACTCATAAAAACAATCAAACAAAAAAACCATAAGAGCATTACAGAGCTCCACAGAAGATCACTTCCTGCCAAATTCAGGAGCTTGACAGCCTAAGTGTTCTTGTTTGAGTCCAGAGGGCAACTGAGCATCACGCAACTGTTCACTCGCCACTTCCCCCCTCAGGACTGGGAAGGAGAAAATGAAGCAAAAGGCTTGGGAATTGAGATAAGGACAAGGAAGGATGGGTCTCCTATTAAGGTCAAAAGAGAGATTCCATAGGGGAGAAAAAAAAGAACATCACTTTAATTCAAACACTAACAACTACACCACTTAACAGACAGAGCGGGACAGTGAGAAGCACTACCACATCTTAAAAACACCTCTCCCTACCCCTCCCTTCTTCCTGGGCTCAGCATTGCTCCCAACCTCTCTATCTCCTCCCCCACAGTGGTGCAGGTGGCAGGGAATGAGGGTTATGGTCAGTCCACTGCTGCTTCCTCCTCACGGGGAGGACTCCTTGCATTCTCCCCCTGCACCACGTGGTTACCCTGTCACTAGAGACAGTCTTCCACAAACTTTCTCTGGCATGAGTCCTTCCCACAGGATGCAGCTGTTCTCATGCTGCTCCAGCATGGGTCACCCCCACGTGTTGCCATCCTCCCAGCACCAAACTACAATAGCGGGTGCTGCTTCCCCCCTCAGAGTCCCAGCCTCTTTTAAGCACAGCTGCCTGCTCTGGTGTGGGCTCCTCCACAGGCTGCAGGCGGATTGCTGCTCCACCACAGACCTCCACGTGTGGCAGAGCTGTTGGCCCTGCCATCTCACCATGGGATACAGAGGTCTCCTCTCTGGTGCACCTTCCTGCACTTTCCTCCTCCTCCCTTCCACTGGCCTGGGTGTTCTCATAGGTGTCCTCCTCACAACTCCTCCCCACAACTCCCAACTCCTCTTCCCAGGTCCCCCTTCTTAAATACGTTATCGCAGAGGTGCAGCTACCATCGCTAATTGGCTCAGCTTTGGTGCAGAGCTGGGTCTGATTTGGGAGCCGGGGGAGCTTTGAGAAGCTTCTCACAGGGGGCCACTGCTGTAGCCCCTTGCCCTGCTACCAAAAACCCCACCACAGAAACCCAGCACACTAAGCTAACAGGATCTGCCACTCAGAAGAGTTTGGCAGCATAAACCTCCTACCGCAGAGCTCAGGTTCATGACTTCCAGGGGGAATGTGGATAACCATACAACTGTTGGCACTCATCTGTGCAGATGTTACTTGGCAATCTCCCATTTTGCTCAAAAAGGAACAGATCAAGTATGCCTGAACAATATTTAAGCTATATTTATAAGTGCCTCTTGCATAAATAAATGTGTTGAAGAGTAAAGGGAAAGCACCACTGGCAATGTGTGGGATCTTTTCTGGTCCGTGATTTTCAATATATTCAGAACTGATCTGAAAATGGAGTTAGGAGTGAGGAGGCAAAGCCTTAGTACTGGTCTTTGAGCTACACTGCAGGTATGCCTGTGCCTGGCCATGCACCTCACTGATCTGGACATGAACCCTGATGTGCTGAGTGGGCTCCCTGGCTTGACTGTGGACCTTAGCTCACCACAGGCTTGTGTGTCTGGCAATCACTGGCATGTGGCTGAGTTAGGTGACCACCACAGGACCTGCTCTGCTTGCTCTGCTCAGGCAGTGTGGGACCGTGCCTTGTGAGTGAGGAGGACGCTGTCGCTCCTGCCTCGCTGTCACTCCACACTCCCTGCTCACCCTTCCCTGCAGAGCAGCCATGCCGCTCCCAACAGTACGTTAGCTAGTGTGACAAAGGATTTCCTGTGAAGACTGTAGGATAACTGGCTAGGTAATAAAACAGTAATTAAAATTCAATGTAAATAAAAGTTAAATTATGTACATGAGGAACAACCATCCTAACTTTGTATGTACCAAAGATGGCCTCTGAGTTGATTTTTTACAACTCACAAAATCTGAGTAATACAAAGAGACTGTTTCTATTATAAGATTCCTATTTAGACATTCACTGTCTACCTAGCTATCTAGCTAGAAATTATCCCATGAGGGACAAATAGGAGCAACTAAAAGTAAAAACAACAAAAGCCCCAGTGCTACTGCTGTGTACTATTATGTTGTATATGTGTATCTTATCCAGACAGATGGCTACATGTAGAGCTTTAACAGCAATATTCAGCTTTCTACCCCCGCAGACTGCAAACACTATGTGAAGGATTTATACTACATGTCAGTCAGTAAAGTCCAAGCAAATATTCTGTGCTCTGGCTTTCTTTGTCTGGCATAGAAGAAAACTGCATGCATTCATTCCTATCAACGTGTATCAGTCAGTTTGGGTTTTTCATACCATCCAGTCCCTCAACAGCATTGTGATGTCAGTAAATAGTAGCACCTTCACTGCACAGAAAGGGTAAATAAGGCAGAGAACAACTGAGTAGCTTAGTTTCTCTTAGAAGACCCAGAACACTTGCATCCCTTTAAAACCAGCAACTCAAATACTGCTAAAACTCGAAATTCAGTCCTCACTGGAGTTTTGCTGTAGATGGCCATGAGGCTTAGGTTTCATTCTGTAATACTTCAGACATGGAAAGAAGGTTGCTCCTTTTAGGGCTGAATAAAACTGTAAGAAGCACATCTAATCATACTGGGTGTTTGCAGAAGCACACCATAGCAAGAACATGTCCTTTCATCAGGCATTACCTCTCTTCTCCGGGTAGTATCAATGGGTCAGAGAAAAAAAATAGGAATTCAGCTTTGGACTAACAAAAAGCTTCTGTTCTTCCTACCATTTATTATTATTACTGTGTTTCATGGTAAATCTGTGCATACTGTTTGTTGTGCCATAAATTTGGCATAATACCTATCAGCATAATATGGCATGCTATGCTACTGAATGAGATACAAAGATAACATAAAATTCAGCTCTTATTTTAAAAACACATGCTTGAAAAGGAACTAAAGAACAGAGGAGAAAACACAGGATACACAGCGAGAGATTTCAGTTTAAATTTAGGAAAAAGGAAGAGGCATTTGAGTTGCTACTTGTGTTCTTGTAGAGGAGAAGAAAAAGATTTATTTTCCCTAATGTGGAATTGTTTTAAACAGTGCAGCACAAGTGAACTTGGTGGACTGAGAATCCAGACCAATAGCTTTAACTCACAGTTTTTGTGTGTGTGTTTTGCTTTGTTTTCCCTTCAGTCACCTTTCAAAAGCAATAACAACCAAAACCACCCATTCATCACCTTCTCTTTGATCCTTACTCTTGATAGCACCTATTTTGCATCTTCCTTCTAATCACTCCACCCCATTCCTTGCAGTAATATTAACAAGAAACTTCCTGTTCATGGATGCCTTTCTGCAATGAATCCAATTACTACGGCTCCAGGGAGGGGTTCAATGGGCAACAAATGCAACAGGGAAGACAGATTGGTGTCACAGATAAGTTTTTAAAAGCTGTTCATAGTCCTTAAGGTTGTGAGGCAGACACAACTGCTACTGGTCAGAATACGTAACTGCATTTTTTTAGGCCCCCAAAAATCCTTGTACAGGTTGAAGAGATTCTGTCAGTTCTTGGCCAGTATGGACTCGAAAAATGTGCTTTGCCAAATAAAGACCTTGTAGATATACTGTAAATCATGAAGGACATAAGCATCAATTCAAATTTCAATAAATGTAGTGAAAAACAAACTATTGAAAAACACTCTCTACAAAGACAGAAAAGCCTTAGTAAATCCTGTGATAGACATAGTTAATTGTAGCTTTAAAAAGAATTGCAGGCTAACCATATTGTGAACTGTCAAAACATTTCTCTACTGTGGAAAGCATTTCTCTAGAGAGTTCAGGCAAATGGTTCCTTGCAGTACCTGGCCTCAAACCCTGCTTGCCCGTAGTGATGGGATGCTTAACTTCAATGCAGTTCCCTGCCTCTCCAACAGCTCAGCACCAGGCTGCAGGGCAGTGGGCAGGAGCAGGGGCTCACAGCCGCTCTTCCACCCTGCTCACAGCTGCCAGGTGGAGGCTGTACTCAGAGTATTAAAACTTCAAGTTAAATTTCTGATGAGCTGCAGATTTTTAAGGGTCCTCGTTGTAAATTTATCACCAATTTCTGTTGTCTGTAGCAGCTTCAATGTGCAAAAAGCATACACAATATATTACTTTTGCAGTATCTCAGTGGTCTCAGTTGACATTCCAGTGTTGGATTAACTTTTTACTGGATAGATGGAAGCCACCCTGGAAACCTTGAAGCTTAATTTTCTTTCATATTCTGGGGTCTAGATCAACTTTAGGAGGGTGTAACTTTTGCTTCAATAATGGTTTAAATTTACTTAAAAATAAATGCCTTGGATTTGCTTCATTACTTTCTTCAGCAGTAGGAGACCATTTTTGAACATAAGTTCACAGTCTATTACCCTGGTCATTTAACCACATCATTTTATCTCTGCAGCATGTAAATATAGAAACAATAAAAGGAGGAAGAACAGATTATGTCAAGAGAGGAATAAAACACAGAAGCATTTGAGACTTTAATTTTACTACCATAATGCAGCCTTTAAAAGTAAGTTGGGAAGGTACTTTAAAGGCTGGATAACCTCCAAAAGGTAGAAGACTTCTTTCAACAGTTATCAAGATACCAATATTAAAGTAGTTTCTCATACAGAATTCAACATTATCAGTTTTTCAGTGGAGAGTGCAGACATAGAAGCTGTGTTTGTCTATATCGTATACATTTGCATGACTTTTAGAGACCCTTCTTCTGACTGAAGGCCTGATTTTGCAACATATGAAAGGATGAGAACTGGTAGCATATGAGTTCCTCTCTTCTCCCAAATTTCAAAATTAAACAAAACCAACTTTTACTTTCTTCTAAAACCGATCCTTCAAAACCAGTGTCATATGCTAGTTTGTTTAAAAATAATTTTATAAGTATTCATGCACTTATTCAGTAATTTGCCATTTTGGTCTTCCAGGAGCTTCCAATTAGAACAATAAAATTGCACTGTGATTTCTAAGATACCACCATAGTTTTTTGCCTCGTTGCCACTTATAATATCCATAGCATGGCTATATACTAGGATATGTAGATTATTATATAGAAGGTCTACAGCTGTTAAAGTGACATCATTCACAAATGTTTAAATGGATACTTGCATTGATACCACATTTAGTGAGATGAATTGGTGTCATTAGTCTTCTGCAAAGGCTTCTACATGTAATGGTGACAGAGAAACAAACTCTTCCCACAGATACACATAAACAGTCCCAAAAAAAAACCCCACCAGTTATTTGACTCAAAGAACACTGAATAAAGAGATTCAAATCATCTAGAAATCCAGTATAGCAGTAAAATCATATGCAGTTGCAATGGAAATATGGGGTTTATCCTTTTATCGGGAAAACAACTTAAAATGAGTGGGTGGAAAATTACAGTAGTATTCAGGGGACTGAAGAACAGACAGAAGAATCCTTAATGGCTCCATTGTCTTGTGCTTTAAACAGCAGTTTATGTTATCACTACATGAACATCATATACTAGTATTGTTATTAACAATGCCTCCAATTTATAGTCACTTTGCACCAGAGCAAGATCTTATTTCATAAAGTTACTAACAAATTATTGATATGAAGTGTATAGGTAAGTAGATCCCCATTTATTCAGTCAATTTGCAAATACCTCACTATATGTAAACTGTGTTTACCCTTAACCCAAGCAGCTAGACAGTATTCAGGAATCTTTTGTTGGATCTTTTTCACTGGAAGAAAAATATCCATTCTCTCTCTGCATAACCTTGTTGTGCAAATCATCTTTCCAAAGTCATGCTTCCCAACTACAGTAACAACACATGACAGCAGGAGGGTAGCTCTGACATTCAGAAGCCTTGCTCTATTTCCAGATGAGTCTGAGCTCAGAATTTCTGATCCATGTCAAATCACAAGTACCAGATTTTAATGGTTTTTTTTATTCCTGTAGCAGATTACAGGCATGAACACAAATTTTATGTTTACTATTTTCTGATAAATGAGAATTATAATTCCATGACAGTGATAATAGAGAATTATATGTCATTAAGTAATATGAATTAAAAATCCAGTAGAAGAGTTGAAGGCTGTAAACCAGTGACTAAGACTTACTCCTTTTGGGTTCCCCTTCAAGCCACAGTGCTAGTGCTCTCCAATGCTCTTTCTAACCTCCTGGTTGCTTTCATACATTCATGCAGTCTGTTTCTCATGTAAACAAATCAAAATCCTCCCCACTCCCCATTCTAGGAGTCACTCTGGTTTGATCATCCACTAGAGTGCAGCTGAAGCCTCCTACAACTAGGTCAACAATACTTTACCTTCATGACACAAATAAATTACTTGGTTAAAAGTATTCTTCCAGTTCAAAGTTATTCCAAATATGTTGCTGGGTCAACTATGCACTAGGAGACGTTGTTAGTTTAGGCATTGCAAGTGATCTGTGAGACACTCTACAGCTGTCTCACCATCCTTTTCACCAGTTTCTCCTACCCTTCCTCCTAGTCATCAGTGCTGGTGATTGTTGGGTCTGGATACTGCAGGTTCCAATTTAACACTTTGTTCTATCTTCAGACTCTAAGCCCAGTCAGAATTTTCCTAATCTTTTACTCAATCTCTTCACACATTTGCCCTCCTCAGAGCCTGTTTTGTTCCACCCTTGACCCTTGCTGTTGCTTCCATCATCTCATGGATCAGTGAGGTATCACCACAGCCCACGCTAGAGCCAAAATTAGTTTTCTCAAATCAGAAGGTCACTTGATAGGTCCTTTCCTGGTTTTCTCTTTTATCATTTTCTAGGCACAGAGCCAGGATCTGGGCATTTTTCCAGCACACATGCTGCTCTCCAACCCCACCCTGGACCTCATGTCTTAATGCCTACCTCACCTCTGGACCGGTGCCTGGGGCTGCACCCCTTGTTACACCCCTGAAGTGGAGCCACTCCTGGTCCTGGCCCAAACACCTCTGCACCAGCCCCGCCTGTGAAGCCGTGCCCCAGGCTGGGCTCCTCCCCACACCCTTGGCCTTGTGCTTCCCTGCCGGCTTCCTCCCCGCATTTACCCAGCAGTGGAACCCAGCCTGAGTCCCATCAAGCTGCAGTGCTTGATGACTTGAATTTTGAATGCAGACAAAACATATACATAGGTATAATTATGATTTATTCTGCTTGAGAAAAGGAGACAACATGGGCTGTAACAGTATGCTTCACTCTCAGATAAGCATCAATCAGGCATCTAACATGTTACGGACTTTTAATTAATTTGTAGGTTGACATAGTGATATATCATCCCCAGACACATCAGGCTCCTCTATAGGTACGTCTTCCAGTACAGGTGTTCCTCTTCTCTCATGATAACTTTTGCTGCAGCAGCAGCAGCAGAACATGATCAGCACTTGTATTGGGTCTGGCTGGGATGGAGTTAACTTACTTCATAGCAGCCAGTAGCCTGCTGAGGCTGGCATTTGTGACTAAAACAGTGTCGATAATACACCAGTGTTTTGGATGTTGCTGAGCAGTGTTTTCACAGCATCAAGGGTTGAGGGCTTTTTAATCTTCCCCATGCTGCCCTACCAGCAAGTAAGCTGGAGATGCACAAGGAGCAGGGAGAGAACACAACCGGCTGACCCAGACTGACTGAAGGGATATTCCATGCCATATGGCATTGTGCTCAGCAATAAAATACTGGGGAAAGGAGGAGGAAAGGGGAATGTTTGTGGTTAAAGCATTTGTTTTCCCAAGTAACCGTTATGCATGCTGAGGTCCTGCTTCCCAGGAAGTGGCTGGACATCCAGCTGATGATGGGAAGTAGTGAATTAATTCCTTGTTTTGCTTTGCTTGAACATGCAGCTTTCCTTCACCTATTAAACTGTCTTTATCTTGACCCATGAGTCTTCAGCTTTTGCTATTCCAAGTCTCTCCCCCCATTCTTCCTGGGGTGAGTGAGCAAGAGATTGGGTGAGGACTCAGATGCTGGCTAGGGTCAGCCCACCACAGCACTCAAACTACCTTGGCCTTGACTGACAGTCTTTTTGTTGTCCTGAATTAATACAGATCTGTTCTTTGTCACCAGGGCTCGTGGAAAATAAGTACAAGTGTCATCATCAGGGCATGGAGGAAGAACTGGTTTTGCTCCTCATCTTGAATGAGAAGGTGTTGGAAGGAAAAATTATTTTTGCTACTCTGCACTAATCATCCATGACAAGGGTTAATTGCAGAGACACAGAATTATTTCTGCCTCCTTTTTGAGCATGTTCTGCCAAGCATCACAGTGCCAAGAAAATAAAGGAGAGAGGGAAAAATGTTGCTGTTCTGGGCAGCAGAATTCAGATCCTCCTCAAAAGCAGACTGTTTTTTTCATTACTATTCTTCCCAACCCCATCCCCAGGACAGTATGTCCAGCTGCTAACATCATGATTTTTAGATCATACAAAAAGTAGGTACCATCACCAGAGGCTGACCATACAGGGGAAAGAAGCTAAAGATGATAAGCAGCTCCTAACTCCTTCCAGATTAATTATTTGTCCAGCTGGGAGCCATACTACTACTTCCACTGCTGCTGGCAGCTGCTGCTGTTGCTGAGTAATAGTGTGTCACCCAGGTAATGCAACAGGCTGATTTTCAATGTGCTAAAATACTTAGGTAGTCAGTCCTGCCAGATTAAGGTAGTCAATCCTACCAGTGCCATTTTCTATTTCCTAGGGCAGCAACTGATCTCAAAAACAGGCTGTCAGGTATACCACCACCACTATGTTGGGATCCCTATAATGCCATAGCACTGGTATCAAAGGACCTGCAGGGCAGGAAAGTCCTTGCAAATTAGCCTGTGGTACCAGATAGAGTATCCATGCTACATGTGGCACAAAATCATTATTGTGCAATTTTACTAATTTGGTAATGACTGTTGCCATGATGATCATGTGGCAACATTTCCACCATCAAATCCAGCACAGTAGATGAACATGATCGGTTATTGAATGTACAAATCTCAGAAAAATCCCAGCTGTTACTAAGGCTTTGCCATCTTAGTTCTGTATTTTTCATTTGGTCTTAAGAAAGAGGCTTTTATGTAGTTCATGTGAGCTGGTAAATAAGACAAGAAGCTAAAGCTGAGCAAGTTATTTTGACAGTTCTTGTGACATCAGAATGCTTTTGCTGGGATTTTTGTGCTAGTAATTAAGAAAGTGAAACTCATCCTGTCTTTATAGTGTTATAAACCTTGTGTGTAATTCTTTCATCTGATGAAATAGAGCTGTATAAGAAAAAATAATGAATGGTATTACAGAAAAATGAGATCATATATAAATTCTTCAGCATGTCACTGTACCAAAAGTTACCAGAAAATGCTGCAGTTATATCAATACATATATGCAGCCTCTAATGCCTTCCCTGTGGATTACTGACACAATTTCTGTTTTTCATTATTCCTTACTTGGAAAAAAAAAAAAAAAAAAAGTAATGGATTACATAGCACTGTTACTTTTAACGCACACAAATGTCATGTTTCTTTCAGTATGAAATACAAAGTCTGCAAGGTTCATTAACAAAGTGATAATTTGCAGAAAAGCTACTAATGTAGTTAAGTTAATTGGAACAGGAAAGACTTCTTAATTCTGCATCCCTTCAGGACCCAGAGTTTCAGTTAGACTGCACTAAATTTTCTTAAATACAGGTTAACACAATTAGAACAATTCAAGCACAGATTTACCTGGGAGGAGAGCACCAAAGGTGCTGAAGTTACCCTACTAGTATTACATGCTATTATCTTCAGTACTCACCATTAAAGAGCTTTGCAGAGCACACAGTTCTCCCTTACACGCTTACACAGACTGACTATTCATAAGTGGCTGGATTTGGTGCCACAATCAATGGTAGCCAGAATATTGAGTGGACGAAAGCTAGGAATGGCACAGTAGAGCTAGTCTACAGGAGAACTGCTTGTTTAGGAAAAATCTTGTGCCACAAGAAGGGGGTAGGGTGAATAAAAGTGAAAGCATTCAATTTTGCATCATTGTTTGTTTCTAACCTCTCAAAGCTGTTCATATTTCCCCATGTAGTTAGATCCTCTTCTTTTACGAGCAGGTGCACTGGAGAGAGTCCTTTGCCTTCAGCCACTTCCATACTGATCCAGTTCTTTTAATTTAATCCTGTTATTAATATGCAAAGTTGCTAGTTCAGTTTTTAATATATTTAAAAGAATCCTTCCGAGCCGATTGTTTTTGCCTTTGCACCAGGGTTGTCAGACAGGGGTTGGCTGGGGAACCTGTAGTGCACAGTTCTTGGTGCAGGAACGAGCCTTCTCTCCCACACTGCTCACACAGCTCCTGGTAATATTCGGGCCTCAGAATCTCAAACCTGTGTTACTCTGAAACAGATTTGCAGGTAGAAATAGAAACTGAATCAGAGAATAGGAGTTTAGAGTTTACTCTAACGCTAGAGTTTGTAAATCTCACTCAGAGGCTCCTTCCTTTGACAGAATTTCCTCTCTCCCCTCCTTCAAGACCTCCGTGCCAGTTGCACATGCAAATCAATGAACTATGAAGCCAGTTAGATATTTAGCATGAATTCAGCAAGGAGGAAAGAGAACACACAGCATTTGGCTTCATCTCTCCCATCAATGCCAGCAGAGGCTCCTGTGTTACCTGTAAGTGCATGCCCACTGTTTCCTCAATTTCCCACATTGAGATCAGGACTGGATTACACCTGGGCTACACGGTAAACCTTCAGTGGGCTCAGTCAGATAGCCATTCATTTTCATCACCTGTACTAAGCCCTTAAAGTTTTTATCAGACTTTCCAACTACAACGCCATTGTACTCTGTGTTATAAATAATATTAATATTATATGTCTATTGTTATCTGGGGTCCAGCTCTGCAAAACTCCTCAAGAACAAAAAAACAAACAAAAAAGACAGTACATAGCAAGTTTCAGAGTCATCACTTAAACAGAGCAATAACATCCTGCTGGACTTTGTTTAATATATTACACATATTAATTAAATGGCTAATCAACCTGTGGAAGGAAACAGCATCTATATTTTCTGGTGTTACTTGAATTAGAATTACTAGAGACATTTATCACTAAGGTATCTATACTGCTCACATATTTAATTTAAAAGATGGAAGGAAAAAAACTAATTTACAAAAATTCCTGCTCAAAGTATAACCTGTATTTATAGAATATCCTTTCTCATTAAGCATTGGGTATCCATTTCTCATTGAATTTAGTTAAGTATCCTTGATGAGAGAGTAAACAAAAATAATTGACAAGCCTCATTAAATTCCTCTTAAAACATACAGCTATTGACTTCAATGAGAGCTGAATCAAACCCTAAATTAAGAGCTGAATTGCTCAAGGTTAAAACAACTTGTTTTAAAGCCTGGGGACAGTTTGTTCATTTTTATACTGTATTGGTATTCTTCTTTTATTAAGTGTACAAACAGGTGGGATGGGATTCCTCTCACCTAACTTTAGACTTATATAGTGCACAATTCAGAGCTAGTCATGCCAGACTTCCTTTATATTCAATGGGGAAGAAAGAGCTTCTTTTAAGGTATGATTCATCTGACCCATTTTAGATGTCTACTTTAGAATAAGATAAATTGTGTGCTATAAGCATTTGTTTTTCTTCATTGAAAATAAAGGTAATTAGGCAAACTCATTTAAAGGGAGCTGTCTACACTACTAGTGTTTGCATCTAGTAAAATGAATACTTTGTCTGACAGCTGAAGATATTTAGGCTCATTGTCTATGTATGTAGAAGAGGATTAGCTAGTGAGTTGAACTGAAGTACAAATGTGTCTTTTACCTGATCTTCCAGGTGGAACTTGCTTGCTATAAACAAAGCAAGGGTAGAATATTTTTTAGTCAATAATATTCTTTATGTTTATTCTTCTGACATACTATATTCATAGCTGACCAACATCAATAGCCACTGATATTTAAAAGAAGGATGTGAATGGGCTACTCCTCAAACTTCCCCTGTTAGGGGTATTTATGCAAACAAAGTAGAGTAATGATTTTGACTTATCCTAGTGATCCTCCTACAATAAAAGCACTCTTGGAGTTAAGCGCTAAAAAAGATCACAGAATTATCTGTGATATAATTAAGTTCTAGACAATCTGCTTTTTAGCTGGAATGGAAGGCATTTTCACTCCACAATTTGTATTCATCTCCCATGGTATATTCACAGAGGCAGTCTGATTTTGCTGTAACATAGCTGCTGTACCTTGTCCTCCAAAAAAGAGCATGTAAAGAAAACCAGAGTTTTCTCTGGGGCATTAATAACTGCACTTGCTTCAGGGTTTAAACAAAGCATTATATGCTTTTAGTTCAAACAATTTAACTAAATATATCATTAACTTTTTCTGTTATGGAACTTTATTTTAGATTGTGAGATTTCTATTGTGTTTCATTTATTTTAACTTTCTTAAAAAATTTAAGTAATAATTTTTGCAAGATTTGCTACCTTTCTTCTTCACCCAGCACTGGAAATTACAAGATTCTAAGGACACCAACCACTGTTGCTAATAGTCTGGTTATTATTGTCTAGCAAAAGATGAGCTGATGTATACCATGAAACAAACTTCCTTGCAATGGGTTACACTTACACCTTGCAGTCAGTACACAGAAGCTTTATGTATCTCTGCAAATCTCTGTTTTGAAGATTTAAGTGTGACTTATATGCTATAAACTGCTTGGAATCACAGAAGCATAAAATAATCTATATTGACTTTAGGAGGTCATCAGATTGAATCCCCTGCTCAAAGCAGGGATAACTTTGATGTTAGATGCTCAGTGCCTCCCCCAGTTAAGTTTTACATATCTGAAACCTCCCTATACAACCTGTTACAGTGTTGGATCAATCATGATTCCATCACTGGAAGTGTTCAAAGTCAGGCTGGGCAGGGCTTTGAGCGACCTGATCAAGAGGAAGATGTCCCTGCCCATGGCACGGGTGTTGGAACTAGATGATCTTTAAGGTCCCTTCCAACCCAAACCATTCTATGATTCTATGATTTTTTTTTCATAATGGTGAATAAGAATTTTTTGATGCAATTTATGTCCATTGCTCCTTGTCCTTTTGTGGTAGACCCCCAAGAAGACCTCTCTGTAACCACCCACTGGAAAGTTGTACACAACAATTAGATCCCCTTAACCTTTTCTTCAGACTGAACAAACCCATTTCTCTCAGCCTCTACTCATGTGTCACAGGTTGCAGCCTCCTAGTCAGCTTTGTGCTCCTCCACTGGACTTGCTCCAGTATGTTAATGTTTCTTGTATTTGGGAGTCCAAAACTGGACACAATTTTCCAGATGAATCCTCTTGAGTTCATGGGGAATAGCCACCTTCCCCAGCCTGCTGGCTACACTCTTACTAGTGCAGCCCAATACAGTTTGCCTTTGTTGCTGCAAGGGCACATTGCTGGCTTATGTTTGGGTTGTTCACCATGACCCCCAGGTCCTTTCCTGAAAGACTGCCTTCTAGCCTGCCAGTCCCTAAATTGTATGATGGCACAGTATTTTTCATGCCCAGATAGAGCTTTAGGTGAGCTTTACTTGCCTTTTTTTACTTATGGGTTGTTTTTTTTTTTTACTTGCCTTTTCGAACTTCAATAAGTTTCTGCCTGGCTCTCTAGCCTGTTGAGATCCCTCTGAATAGCTGCCCTGCCCTCTAACACTCCATCTTTTCCCCACAGTTTAATGTCACCTGCTAATGTAGTGAGGGTGCATTCCATCTCATCATTCAGGTCATGAGTGAAGAAGTCAAATAGTACCAGGTTCCCTATCTAACTCAGAGGAATACCACTTCTAACTGGCTGCCAGTCAGACTTTCAGCTACTACATAGAACTCTTTGAGCTTGATAGGCCAGTCATTTTTTTAATCAACTTTGTAGTCCACCTTCCTGTCCACCTCTCTCAAGTGTGGTTACAAGGATACAACCAAAGATGGTCTTGATAGTCTTGCTAAAGTCAAAATAACCAATATCCATGGCTCACCTCTCATCCCCAAAGCAGTCATCTCATCATTGAAGGCAGCCAGGTATCTGTAGTAAAGCTGTGCTGGTTGCTTTTAAATTGTATTAGGTTTTTTGTGAAGAACAAACTGATATATCACTCTAGACAGGTACAGCAATTCCAGGGGCTATAAGTGGCTTTATGGTGAAGCAGTCAGATTTGGGCTAGCTTTTATATAACAACACATGCAGAGGGAAGCACAGGGACTCTTGAGCTATGTCTATACTGTCATGTTCGCTTGGACCTGAACTTGCATGCTTTGCCTATATTCTTCAGGTGCTGGTTCACATAAGCAAGAAAACTGGCCTGACAAAGAATTAAGGTACAACTGGAGGAGTTTTGAGTTTGAACCAAATTCCTGAAAGCAGTTTGGATGTTAAAAATGCACACGTCATTTAAATTGGCCTACTCCAAATCCTATAAAGTTGTCCCATCATACTGAGCAGCCTCACCCATTCTTCTCCATGCCCTCATATCTTGACACCACTCTGCTTCAACCCTGACACCCCTGTGTTAGCTGTAATAGATGAGCTGCAAAATTTTTAAGACTTTGACAATGGAGCATGTCTAGTATCAACAAGGCATCTGTTTGGCTCCCAAGGATACAACATTTAGTAGTATTTGTAAATATCTGGAAATTGTTTGGGGATGGCCACTCCAAAAAGATCTCATGGCAGCTGGTCATAATCACATTAGCAGAACAGCTGAACAGAAGGCATAAAAGAAGATAAAACCTCAGGAATGTCTTATCTAAGACAAGGAGCCCTCTGCAGCCACATAAAACACATATTCATGACTGCAGTTATGGTTCTAGTTGTGTGGCAGGTGAGATCCCAGAGACAGATCTCTAACACTGAGGCATTATTGTTCTCAAAGAATTCTCAGCTAAGGCTGCACAGCTAGTCCAATGCACAGCCCATCCAGAGGTGACGGTACCCTGCCATGAACCCATCTCCACAGGTTTCACATAGATGCTCTCAGGTATGTTCATTAGAACATGCAAATGCTCATACTGGTTCAGACCACATGTCCACATAGCTCCTGTTATCACAAGTGGCCATAAGCAAATGCCTAAGGAAGAACAAGAACAGGGCAAGTGTATATGAAGCTCTCTCACACTGTGTCTATTGTCAGCTCAGGGTTTTTCCTAAGTGGTTTATTTATTAAATAAAAGAGAGATTCATTCAAGATCAACTACTTCTACAGTCTCCCCTTGAAGACATCTGCATCCATAAAATCCTTTGGGAAGTTCATCTCCTTTTGTTTGCATTGAAATCAGCTTCTATTAGTTCCATTTGATGACCTTTCATTCTTGTGTTTGAAGAAACGCCAGAGTCAATTCCTTTCCACCCTTTCTATGCCATATAGAAACATAGAATATATAGAATTCCATATTCTAATTCTATCATCTATACATAGAATATATAAGAGTAGCTATTTGGTATATTCAGAATATATAAATAGATTAATCTATGTTCATACTGTATATGAATAAGTAATATAAACTCTATTCCATACAGAATTCCATATTCATACACAAGCTGTAGGCAAACCATGGCTTTATTTTTCTTTCCTAATAAATTATAATATTTGGGTTGCATTTCTGATGTTTTCACAAGTTATGGATATCATAAAGACTTTACTTCCAAATTTTAATAGCTCAGAGTACATTGCTTACATGTGAAAGCTAGCTTAAATGTGAAGCTAGGAATTTTTTTCCACACGTATTTCTTAGTACTCTGTCTTACAAAGGCCTCTTGTGGTCCCTCACAGTTTGCCTTTGTCCTTACTATCCTGAATATCTTCATATCACGAACTTTCATATCACACCAGCAAACTCTCTCACCTCACTGCTCATTTCTTTTCCAGGTCACTTAGGAGTGTAATGAACAACACAGATCCCAGCACAAAGCTCTGGGAAGTCCAGTGGTGACCTTCCTCCACTGTAATAAGTAATCAGTCTTCTTACCCTGTTTCCTAACTTGTAACATGTTATTTACCCATAAAAGGACCTTTTATTTAATCTCATGACTACTAAATTTCCTTGGAAGCTGTTGATGATGGTACTGTCAAAAGTCTTCAAAAGTCCAAGCAGATTGGATCAGCTTGGTTGTCTTTGTCCAAATACTTGCTGACACCCTTCAGAAAAAGGATTGTAAAGGACTTCCCTTTTTAGAAGCCACACTGACTCCTTAGAGGTAACTTGTATGAACCCAGGTAACCACTCATTCTGGCCTTCATTACCGTTTCCACAAATTTGCCCAGAGGTCTGATGCATAAACCCATAGTTCCCTTGATTCTCTCTGAAAACTATTTTACAGCTGGTATCTATTTGCCACACTCTAGTCCTCAGGTATCAAGACTACAGTAAGCAGTGTCCTGGGTTTGAGTGAGTGGTGGAGTTTTCTGGTAGCAGGGGAGGGGGCTATAGGGGTTTCCCCCCATGAGAAGCTTCTCAAAGCTCCCCCAGCTCCAAGTCAGCTCCACCTCTGCACCAAAACTGAGCCAATCGGCTGCGCCTCTGCGATAATGTATTTAAGAAGGGACGTGGTGAGGAGGAGTCGGACTTGTGAGGAGGAGCTGCTGCAGCTGCGTGAACACCAAGGTCAGTGGAGAAATGGAGGAAGAAAGGAGGGGGGAGGTGTGCCGGAGCAGAGACCCCCCTGTATCCTGTGGTGAGACAGCAGGGCGGCCCCCCCCGCCACCCATGAAGATCTACAGTGGAGCAGACCCTGATTTGTGGCCTGTGTGTTTCACATGGTTGATCAAGGTGTCTGTGCCCAAAGAAGGCCGGGATCTTGTGGGAAAAGGTAGACCCCGCTGTTGTAGTTCAGCGCTGGGAGGATTGCAGCATGCGGGGGTGTCTCATGCCGGAGCAGCTCGGGAAGGGCTGCAGCCCGTGGGAGAGACTCCAGTCGGAAAAAGTTGGTGTCCCACGCCGGAGCAGTGTAAGGAAATGCTGCGTCCTGTGGGAGGGACTTATGTCCGATAAAGTTTGTGGAGGACTGTCTCCTGTGAGAGGAGGACCAAGTTCCAGAAGCTCCCCCCACTCCCCCCACTGAAGATGGAAGAAGCAGCAGCACTGACTGCACCCCCCCATTCCCTGCCCCTGTGCCACTGGGGGAGGAGGTAGAGATATCGGGAGCAGAACTGAGCCTGGGAAGAAGGGAGGGGTGGGGGGAAGGTGCTCTCAAGATGTGGCAATGCTTCTCACTGTCCTACTCTATTAAGTGTTGTTAGTGTCTGTAATAAATCTATTTTTTTTCTTGCCCTGATGAGTCTGCCTTTGCCCATGATCATAATGGGTGATTTATCCCTCCCTGACCTATCTCGAATCCCAAGCCTGGCTCATTTGTCCCTTCCCATTTCCAGAAGAGAAGGGGGAGTGAGTGGCTACATGGTGTTTGGCTGCCGACCAGGCTCAAACCATGACAAGCAGTTACAGACTACAGTAAATTGTCTTAGAACTACTGGATGACGTAACTCCTAGTACTGGTGATTTGTTAATGTTCATGTTCCAATTAGTCACGTAATTTCATTTATAGTCATTTCAGTTTCAGTCAGATCCTCTTCTGGAAATATATCAGAGCATGTGAGTTTTCCTAGTTTCTTCCACAGTGAACATCAGTTTTGTTCTGAAAAGTTCTTCTCTCTGTAGTGCTTCTTTTATACCCTAATCACTGACCAACACTACAGACTCTTTGATGAGCTTCTTTATGTGTTTGAAGAAGGGTTTACTGCTGGTTTAGACTCCTTTAGCAAGTTGCTCCTTCCAGCTCTTTTTTTTTTTTTTTTGGTCTGCTTAATTTTATTTTTATATGTTATCAGATAGGATTTATGAATTTTTCTGTTTTCTTCATTTGGGTATGACTTCAGTGTTTTGAAGGTTGACTTCTTGCTTCTAGTAACATGTCTTCCTTATTGTTTAGTCATGGCTGGTTCTTTTTACCTTTAGTCAAGCCAATCTTAAAAAGCTGTGTGCACTGGCATACAACCTTAACACATTAAATGCATAATTCTGCCATGTCCCAGGTATTGGCCTCTGGTGATTACGTTTATGCTCATACTAGTTAAGGAGGAAGAGAAGGTTACATAGTTTCTGCCAAGACAGCAGATGTAACACACAGTACTAGCCAACCTATGGCTCTGTCAGTCAAGACATCAGACCTACAATAAAGCAGAAATCCTGCATCTTTTCAACAAAACATGTTCCCCCCTCCCATTCCAAGCACTGTTGTTATACTCCAGAGATGTACTGTTAACCACCTTCTTCATATGCCCCTCCAGGCTACAGACCTCTGCAGCAGTCCCCTAAAATCCCAACCTGTATTGTCCAGTGAAAGATACTGCCCATAATCTTCTCTCCTCTCCAGTCTGGAGAAAGTGCAGTCTCAATAAGAATTCAAAATTAAATTAGTGATTAACTGAATCCTAAAGGTAAGGGAGGAAAGACAGCTAGCCAGTCTTAAGCAAAAAGCAAAACCAAGGGGTGCCATGGAGTCATTGCCCAAAGCAGCACCAAATACACCAAGAGTAGTGTCACAAAGTGCAAGGGTCAGACTGCAGCTGCTATTTCAGAGATCTCTCTCATGACCATTTTTCCTTGCTGCCATGCAGTGCTAATACGTTTTTGGGATATCACTCTTACCTTTCTTCTGGTAGGCAAAAAACAGGTCATATTCTTTCACGCTGCCCTTTTGCCATTCTAAGGGACCAACAAGTCTATTTCAGCAGAAACATCCCTGCACTGGAAAAAAATTGAGGAGTTCATGTAGCCACCATATGGGGTGGGAAGGCATTAGGATGAGAAGTAGCAGCAAGCAGTACTTATAAGGTGAGGAAATCTGCCATGTTGGTAGGGCGAAGACTGAAAGTGGGGGAAGGGAGCGGCCCACACTCAAGGGATTGGGAGGAAAAGAAAAGTGGGTGAATGAGAGGCTCGGCGAGAGGAAGTGCTTGAGGAAATTGTGAAAAGGAGCAGTCTGCAGCCACGCAGGCTGCGAGATGTGGCATGTGAACGTGGTGTACCTTGAAGACTGGCTTTCCCTGTGGGAGCAGGCCTACCGCCCGTGGCGGTTTCAGGGTGGACAACAATGTCCTATGCTCTGCAGCCTGCTCAGCCCGGTCCTGGCTCCCTCCTTACCTACCCAAGAGGCTGCGTAGCACGCAAACGGCTGTAATAACATGAGCGGCATTTGGATGTTGACGTCCAGGCAATCTTCAAAGTGTACCACTTCACAGTTGAAACGCCTAAATGAAAGTCCAAAGCTCTTTTGAAGTGGGAGCTGAGGGCCCAGTGGCAGATCCTGGAGGACGCTCACTGCTCAGTGGAAATGTACTGCTCAGTGAAAATGTCTGCCTGTGGCAGTGGGAACCATGCACTGCAAGCCACCATGTCCCATCAGCTGGACCTCTAGCTGTTAACTTAATACACATAAACCAGTAATGACTATTAGCGTAAATTGAGATATAAATGATGGGCTTGTTAAACAGAGTGAGAGGCACTGCTTTTGTTCTTATGGGTTGTATGATCAAACTATTTTTGACCTAGGTTAGTGTTAGAAATATTTATTTCAAACACAATAAGCAGATTTAATACATTTTAAATGAAAGACGCTTCGTATTTACTCTTTGCCTTGCCGTGAAGCCTCTTCTACTTAACACAGGGATTTAATTAAACTAGCCTTCACTAATCTGTGTGACAATTTACACAGTAATTAGTTCAACAGGAACAGACAAGACCTTACAGTTCTTCCAAGCCTCAAGGCTGATACGAGCCTCAAGGCCAATTGCTACAAGACTCAACCAACCCTCCTGCACATTCCCCTCAATTTCCTAGCTACAGATCAACTTTTAGAAACAGCCCCTCTGGCTTTCTGAAGTCCTACACTTTGAAATCCTCCACTGAGAGTAAGTGGAGTTAACACCACCCATTAGTACAACAGTATTTGTGAAATGCAGTTTTTGAAGATTTTGCCCTATAATTAAGGTATGTGTGTCAGCATCCTCTTTAGTGGCCTTGGCAATTAACATTACTAATAGACGTCTCATGTCTGCAGCCTCTCATATGCTATTTTGGCTCTCTGTTTCAGGTTGCTAAACAGAAGAAATGCTATTTATTTACAAGAAAACACTTGTGTATCTTCCTGGAACAGCTGTTAGCTAAAAAACATGGGAAAAAAATTTAGAGCGACTATCCTGTCTTAGGGTTATGCAACAGAAAATAAAGCATGTAAGGTGCTAGAGAGTCTAAATACTGGAATACAGGCAGTGTTTCCTTGCCATCATGATCCATATATGGAAAAGACATAAACTTTAGGGTGAGGTGGAGTAATGAAGAGATACACAGAGAAGTGCTTATTTTTCACATGATAAATTTCTGGTAGAAGACTCCATAGACAGCAGCTGTTTCTAATCATGATCCAACACACATTTTGTAATGTTGATATGACACACCAAAGATGCTGCATAAAATGAAGGCCTTCTTACCATACAATATGGCTATGCCCAAATCTCTAAATATTCCAGATAAAAGCCACTGAAATAATAACCACTGTGATGTCTCTAAAGCCACTCTCTAAAGCCACTAGTGTACATACTTGTCACTCTTCTAAATAATTCCATCACTTTGTACAGAATTAAAAAATTACTTGTTATTGCCTGAAAGACTATACATTGCTTCTATATTAAATTAACATTTTGTCACTGCTCCCCTCTGCACTGAGAAATATGCTAACATACATTTTGGTGATAAAAAAAAAAAAAAGGCCAATTAATCAGATTGCTAGAAATGAAGGAAAAGAATGACAGATACTTAGAAATACAATTCCACTCTTGACTTACATGCAAGATAAATACAATTACAGCTAAAGTCACCAAATCTGTGGGGGAATGTTACCCTTTCTTTGTAATGCCTGTAGTACATAACTTCCTTTGCAAACTTGTAAGAACATGCACATCTTTCCTATGTATTCTGTATGTATGTATTAATTTTATTTTTAACCTCTTTTGGGTTGGAAGGGACCTTTAAAGGTCAACTAGTTCAAACTCCCCCTGCAATGAGCAGGGACATCTTCAACTAGATCAGGTTACTCAAAGGCCTGTCCAGCCTGACCTTGAATGTTTGCACAAGAAGTTAAAAAACCACAATTCACCAATAAGATAAAACATTGTTTTTTAGGCAAGAGTGGGTATTGTTGAGGTTCATTGCAATGGATGTACAGAAAAAAAAAAATGTTATCACAGTGCTCAGCTCTGGGAATAGATCCAGCGTGATGCAGAAGCCCCACGAACAATTGCTCCCCATATCCTGCAGGTGCCAGGCAGGAATGAACAGTGATGTCTAATGCGCCGCCTGGGAGAGTCCCAGGGAGAACTCCATACACTCACCTTCTGCTGGTAAAAGAGTTGCTCCACTATGCTCAGTGCAGCAGAATGGGAGGAATTAGCTCTGTAAGCTCTTAACGCACCAGTGATGGCTGTGGCTCTCGCACCTGTAGAAAGAACATGCTTGGACTTTACCCAGAAGTATTTCCCATACCCTATTAAAAATTCACTGTGTTTTTTCTCTGCAGGAGAGACCCTCTCTTGACATCTTCTAATCATCATAATTTTTCATAGCTTTCATTACATTTTCATCAGTTGTTTCCTAGCCTTGTTTTTATTGTTTGGTCACCAGGAATCATGTAAATTCCTCTTTGGGCCAGACTAGTGATGCCAGAAGCTACACCGAAACAAGGAGCCTCCTGCAACCTGTTATTCCCGCTGTGCTCTAAGGTCCTTATTTCCACTTGCACCACACGACTTCCTAGTGGGGAAGCATTCCTCCACGGCCCCACGTCAGCCTGCCGTGGAGTGGGAAGGCAGCTGTGTGCAGCTCAGCCCCGCTCCCACAGCACACCGCCGTGCCAACGCTCCACCGACTCACTTTTCTATAACAAAAACGGGATTTAATTTTCTTTCTCCATACAGCTGTGCTCACAGCTGCAGTTCAGTCTTGAATGAAGCCCTTCTTAGATGGAAAAATTTCAACGGACATTTTACTAACTATTCAATTAGTACTGTTGGAAAATGGGTGAAGAAAAAAAAAATAAAGTTTAAAGTAATGCCTGCTCGTTAATGCTAAACCCAGCATTAAGGAGTTTTCATTCCCGATTTCGGTGGCAGTAAGCACAGGAGACAGACATACTCTGGAGATTTGTGCTGCGCCCACCAGCCCCAGCACAGAGCTGCATTGAAGCCATCCGAAGGAAATCAGGGTGAAGTTCCTTCTGAGAAGTGATTATAACGCCCAGGTCAAGAACTTCTGGTCTCTACTATTTCTTCGGGAAAACCTTAAAGGAAAGTAAATAGAAAACTCTGTCCCGTTTTTCCCCCGTGGAAAAGTTACCGCTTTGCCTGCACTCCGCAAGCCTACGGGCCTGCCCTCCTGCTCCTCGGAGGCGGGCGGCCGCGGGGCCGCGCTCCGGGGCCGCGCTCCGGGGCCGCGCTCCGGGGCCGCGCTCCGGGGCCGCGCTCCGGGGCCGCGCTCCGGGGCCGCGCTCCGGGGCCGCGCTCCGGGGCTCGGCGCCAGCCGGGCAGAGGCGTGTCGGGGCTACCCAGCGGGACCCGCACCGTCCCGCAGCGGTCCCCCGGGCGGGTCGGAGCTCCGCCTGGCAGCGTCACGGTAAACCCCGCGCCAAGTGCTCGGCGCAAACACCCGATTCGAGCGCCGGCCCGCCCGTGGTGCGGGCACAGGCCGAGCCCCGGCCCCGGCAGCGGGGGGACCCCCACCTCCCCGCCCCGCCGCACTCGCTCCGGAGGGTGTGGCACCAAGGCGCGCCGGGGCGGTTACGATACGATACTGGGCGGGGCGATACGATACGGGGCGGGGCGGCGGCACCCGCCGTCCAGGGGGAAGCGTGTCCCTCGGGTGCCGGCGTGCGCCGTCCTGCCGGGGCTCGGCCATGCGGGTGTCGCTCCAGGCTCCGCGGGGGTCAGCGCTGCCCGCCCGCCTCCGCCCGCCCGCCCGAAGATAAGCAAAGCCATGACCGCAGCGCCTCAGGGGCCAGATCTCAGTTTTTTAAACGAGGAGGAAGCCAGGGCGATTTTTCAGGTGCTGCAGAGGGACTCGGAGCTGCGGCGGGCCGAGAAGGACAGAGTCAGGTACCGGGCTTAGTCCCCGCCGCGCCGCGCGGGATGGGAGGCGCGGAGCCGGCAGCGAGGCTTGCGGCTCCAGCCCCGCCTCGCCCCGCGGAGGCGAGCGGGGAAAGCGAAGGGGCGAGCGGGGTAAGCGGGGGGCGGGCGGGGGGCGCCCCGCGGAGGAGGGGGTGCGGCGGCCGAGGGGCAGCGGGGCCGCGCGGGCAGGGAGCGCGGAGAGCTGCGGTCCTGCCGCCGTGGCGGGGCAGCGTGGGCGCCGGGCATCGGCGGCATCGGGACGTTTGGGAAACGCGTGTTGTGGCACAGACGGCTCTGAGTCACGGCTGGTGCTTCCCCGGGGCTCCTCGACTTCCCCGAGGAGGAGGGAGGCCACTCGTGCCTCTCACCGTGTCGCTGGCGGCGGGTGTGAGGCGAGACAACGGTGACGGGGAAGTTTTACGGGACCTTGCGGGGAAACGTGGCGGCTCTGCGGCTCCCGGGCAGATCCCGGAGCCGATCCCGGCAGCTTTTGGAAACCAAGGCAGGCATCCACCCGACCCTTTCAAGCGACTTAGCTGAATTCCCTCCGCATTCAGGTACACAAGGCACAACATCGTATATGAGCCATATGAACAAAGAGAACAGCCTCAACCTTGATTTTAGCTCGTATCTCCCCTGTGTGCAATCACCAAAGCTGTTTGTGTTGATCGTGAAAGCAAAGGTCAAGGAATTAATAAAAAATTATGCTGGAAAATGAGCTGCTTATTATTAAAGGTTATAATTTCTTCCTCCAGATGAAACTTGAGGTACTTTGTGGGCTGTTTGCAAGCGAGAGGCAGTGTCCTCTCAGATTCACGAGTGGGCACTTTCACAAGTGGGCACTTTTCACAAGTGATGCTTTCATGTAAGCTGTAGAAGGAATGTTAATGAGTAACATTTCTGTCACGTGGATTTTTGTACTGTGTATTTTTTATTTCAGTCAAGTGGATTTTATGATGAACATGGTTAAACATTATGTGTCAACACTGACTTGCATTCAAAACTTGTCTTAGTTTTCTGCAGTATGTGAATTCAGAGTGAGTTTAGTGATTTATTTCTTCCATAACTTGGCATTACCTTTCTTTCTTTGATCAATTTCTGTTCCATGTGTCCCATTATAACCCCAAAAAAGGAGGGATATTTTGCTGCATATGGAGAATTACATGGCTGGATAGTTGTAAGTTTAGAACTGTGTGTGAGACTAAAGCAAATGCAGTGAGGCTTCCAATGCTGTAGAGAAGCTTGAATAGTCTGCTCTTGAACTCAAGGCTTTCACCTGACCCAAAACTTGTATTTTTTTCTTCGTCTGTGTACTTAGGACTTTGTCAATAGAAAGTGGTCTCTCTTTATGCAAAAGCTGTGAAAATAAACATGATATTGGAGGATGTTTCTGGTGATGCTTCACTGAGATGGAGACTACTTTAAATCTCAGTTGAAGAGGCATGCAGAAGTTGAGAACATAGGTGAAGTGTTTAGGATCAAGGCGCCATACTGAAATCTAGGTTAAACCATAGATCTATCAAAGGTTTTTGTATGTGTCCTTGGGCAAGTGTCTTAATCTCTCTTGGGCCTAATAAAAGTACTTTCTTTCTCACTCCACTTGTCTACCTGGTCTTATTTAGCTCTTCAGGCCAGGGGACTCCCATCAGGAGCAGACGGGTTCCAGTCTGTGGTGTTGCCTTGCGCTACTATAATCTAAGTAATAACAGTGATCACCCTGGAGGGCCAAATCCTGCAGTTCCTATATGACCACACTGAGCTTCAGAGTCTCTAAACAAAATTGCGTTTGCTCCTCTTGGTCCCATATGCCTTCTCCCTTGGCTCTGTGTCATTCTTATTACTATTATTTTGAAAATTAACTTTGTATACATTTTTTTCAGTTCAAAAGTTTTAAAATAATGCCTGAGCACTGTGGCAGCCCACTCCTAGGATGCTTTCAAAGTGTGATTTTTGAAGCATTTGATTTATGACATCAATCAAGTGAGGCATATAGGAGATACTGTGGAATGGAAGGAGCAGTTTCATCAATAGTACTTTTTTGCATGAAGTCACTGGAGTGGGTTATCCCCCAAACTGCTCTTGAGCATGGTTTTGGAAAGAACTAGTTGGAGCTGGGCAGGGCCAGTCAGTAATAACCAGTAGGCTCACTAGTCAAGTTTGTTCGGTGACCATCTTTATTTACAATACATTATAGCATGTCCCTGTATAGACCAATCTAGACTGGATTGACAGAGGGAATGAAGCATTTGCTGGCAGATCACAAATCAGGTTCTAATGACTGTGCTGATTTTGTGCGTGCTGTTTGATGTCATACAAGCAAGCATGTAGCTGTCTGCAAGTCTCTTAAAAGATCAACGAAAATTTGAAATCCATTCCTAGATACAACTCTGGAATCAAAAAAGCAGGAATGGGCTTTTTTCTTTTTACAAGCTTCATTTGTTATATAAAAAAATGTTAATACCAGTTAGTTTTGAAAGACAAAATCAGAAATAAGATCAGAAGATGAATCCTGACATCCTGCATGGTTTATCATGTCCAGTGAATGACAACCATAGTTCAAGGGAGTTGACTTTCACATAAACACAAATGTATTGCAGTGCAGCATGAAATACTGACCTCCTCAAATTCCTCCTCAAGTGCATTGAGCTCTCAGCTACATAACTGTAATTGTTTCCAAACTATTTTTTTTTCTTTTCTTACTGCTTACCTACACTGGAAACTTGATAGAACCACCAGATCTCTCTTCACCCAGACAGCCCACCCTTTTGTGAAATTAAACATGTATTGGGGCATTCTCTGGGAAAAGGCTGGTTACTTTGTGCAACCCCTCTCCATCTCCCTTTCACTTTCTCTCTGTTGCCTTTGTGTGGACTGGGAACGTGTGATTTATGTGGCCAGTTATACACATTTGTGTATCTGTGGGACCCACTTTGTGCTGTCCCTCCCCATTCTTCCTGATGCCCCAGCACATCCTCTGGGTACCGTCTGCCCTTTCTCAGCTCCCTTGGCAAGCTTCAGACCTCTAAGCCTGTTCTGGAAGACCTCTCAGTATTGATTTCCCTTTTATGCAGAAGTGAACTGTGTGACCTGTCAGACCTTTATTTGTTCTTGCTACTGACGGGGAGCTGAGCTCCTGATGTACTTGGGCTGCTGGTTCCCAGGACTACATTTTTTTGCCTGTTTTCTCCTTTCCAGTGCCCTCTCGTGGCTCCCCTCAGCAGTAGCTTTGAAGAGCAACAGCAAACCAGCTGTACCTGACTCCTTCTCCTACAAAACAGGTTCAGAGAATCAGCAGCAGTCAGCTTTGGTATAACTCACATGACTGTTAACTGCCATAAACACCGACAATAATTTAGAAACTTAGTAATCATGTGTTTAGTAAATTAAAAGAAAAAATACACATTAGTTTCGGACTTGGGTAACACCCAGCTTCAGTATTCTTTGTTGTTCATCAAATCCAGTGTTATTCACAATACCATCTTGGAGAAAACCTCATTTATCATAAGCATCAGCGTGGAAGCAAAAATGGAATCTGTATATCAATATACATGCATTGTTCCATAATAGTATTTGCAATGTTAAGACAGAAGTCCAACTCAAGTCACAAAATGCTGTTTTAGTAAGCCTGGTTAATGAAACTGGTGATTTTGCAGATGCTTGTGGAAGAAGGTTCCTTCTCCCAAATATTTCAATCACAGTTAGATGCCCAGGAGGAGACAAGGAGGAATCCAGCATGTTCAGAGGGCAGTATCATATTCCGATAGTTCCCTAACAATTCCGTTTTCATAAGGACACAATGAATGCTTGCTGTAGGCACAGTTATTAATACCACAGGACAACTTTCCATGCGTAATGAAACAGGCCTGAAAATCATGACATAAAAACATTCCAGG
Source organism: Tyto alba (assembly GCF_018691265.1). Classification (NCBI taxonomy): domain Eukaryota; kingdom Metazoa; phylum Chordata; class Aves; order Strigiformes; family Tytonidae; genus Tyto; species Tyto alba. The sequence continues at coordinate 17,944,982 of NW_024881282.1, read as the reverse complement.
TCTTATTCAACTTCTGATTTCAAGGCTTCAAGGTGCACCCAGCTCCTCTTCTCTAGTTTTGTTCTGCAGCTGCTGGGGACAGAAATTAAAGAAGAATTGTCAGATGATATTTGCATGCAGAACCTCAGGTCCCAAAGACTTAACAAACCTGTAGGGGCTTCTCTTTTCTGTCCTTCCTTCAAGAAGCTGATGGGCAGGGTGACAAGGGAGGGTGTCTGCTTCCTGTCTCTTCAGGACAGCCTTTCAGAGCCTGGCAGGTAGCAGAGGGACTGCCAGTCCCTGTAGGAAGGCTCAGCAGCAGCAGGGCGTGAAGCCCTGGGATACAGAGGTGGAGCTGCTGCCTTTTATCTCCGAGGCAGCTCCTCCCTCTGCAGAGTGCGGAGAGGCAGACAGTGCCCAAGCAGGTGTCTTCCCAGTCAGCGCTGGGGCTCTGATGCCTCGGACTGTGTGAGCACTGGGTGCAGAGATGCCCCTCCACTGCTGAAGCAGCAACAGGGCCCAGAGAAAGCAGCTGAGACGAGAGGAGCCAGGAGACATGGAGCCAGCTACTTAAAAGAGGCAGCAGGTAGGGGACTGTGGCATGGAAACAAGTAGCTGGTACATTTGCAGGTTGCCCAAAAAATGAACAGTTGAGAGATACAGCAGAAGAACTACAGATAATAGGGAATGTATTTAAAAGGGCAGAAAAGCTCTGAATTCTTTCATTATTAACTTTTATTTAGGAGATTTATCTGTTCTATATAATGCTCCTATTATGACTACATACAGTAGCCTTGTGCTGGTTTAGTTTATTAATCCTTGAGAAAAAGGGAAATACTGTTATCTTCACTTTCAAACAAGACACTGAAAAAAACTGAGAGTCCGAGCCACTGAACAGGGAAATTAACCTACCTCCCCGAATAGCAGTTTACCTGATAGATCATGTTTCGAGAAGTAACTATGCCTGTACTGTGTAAGGATTTTTTTCTTTTATCAGTAGGAAGAATGGAAAAAAATTAATTACCTGCTCTAGAATATATCTTAGGCATCATCCATTGTCTGAATAGGAACTGAATACAAGAGGAAAGGGAAACTGAGCTTTTGGGAGAGAAGAGCACTCATTCCCTTTGCTTTAATTTGTTTTGCTTATTTCCAGGTTAATTTATGCTTTTGCTTTTTTTATTTAGTAGATTTATCGAGCTAGGACAATGAGAATGGCAGCAAAGCAGAAGTTTGTTTTAATTTATTCTCAAATTTAAAGATGAAAAGCAAAAGAAATTAATTGGAATGTATAGTCAGCACCACTCACTGCTCCTCTTTTGGTGACCCATTAACATGATTCTTGTGGGAAGATGAATCCCCTCCTTACTTTGTTCTAGACAGTCTCATAACAAACCATTTGAACTTAGTGATTTGTTACAGGAACACAACTGTTCTTACTGCCTTACGGCAGATCATTTACCGAGTTCATTTGTTGCAAATAATTCCTTATTGTATTCTCTTGACTGACATTGCCTCTCCCAGGTCTGGCACTAGAAGGTGGGAATAAAATTATGCATGGGGAATGTATTTTTTCACCTTTTTCCACATTCATAACCTTGGATGGCATTTTTCGCAGAGGTGCAGACATACTCGGTGCCTTCTTGGTGCTTCAATTATTTTGTCTTGCTTACAGTTTGGGGGCTCTGACATGACAGCCCTTATTTTGGCTTATTCACAGAAGTAGTCCCGTTGACTGTCTCGCAGCCTCTCAGAGACTTAGAATAACTTCTTGAGTGTTAGAGATCTAGATCAGGGGCCCAACTCCTTATAATTACAAAGAATTTTTAGAATCAGCCCCAAAATACCCATAAGCTGCATGGGTGAGGAGAGCACGCAGGATACCAGGACAGCACCACTTGGGTATATTGTTGTTCCAGTGGAGCTCCCTCCCTGAACAAAGCATTAATAAAGAAATTCTTTCATAAGTGATACTCCACCCGGGATGTTTCAGGGCACAAGTGCTCTATTGTGTCTTGTTTGTGGAGGAGATGCTATTATTATTTACTACTGATACTGTGCCATGGGTGTGTTTAGTGGTTTGTAAACACTTATGAAAACAGGTCCTTGAAGCCCTGAAGCACTAATATGCTAAAAAAGTGTAAATAGAAGGGAGAATGGTAGGGAAGACTGTGATTTAAAAACCTTTACTTGGTTTGGTAAACAATTACTGTCATAAATAATCCCACTTTGGGACTCCCCTTGTTCGAGTGGGAGTACTGTAACCAAAGGCAATTAGTTAAGTTGCATATCAAGTTTTTTCCTCAGTGTAGTTTTTTAATAATCCTGTCTTGTGTTGGGGCCTGGAGTCAAGGACTGGGGCTTCGCATGAGCTGAGGAAAAGCAGGTGGTAACATCCAGGGGTGAGTGGGCACAGCGTGTGTCGTTTTCTTTATCAGTTTTCAGCCCTGTGCATCTGGGCTAACTAAACCAAAGTATGTGGTGTAACTCCAGCTTTATGTCTACAGAGCAGAGTCTGAGCGGGCATTGCTGCCAGCTTGTTGGTCTTGTCTTTTCATAGTAATCTAATTTCAGTGTTAGCAGGAGGTCGATCCTTTCCTTCAAAGCTTTGCATTCCTTTGTGTTTGAGAGCAGGGGTTTCCTGCAGTATGCGTGGCGGCAGAATGAGACCCGGAAGAGCCTGCCTGGTTGTGCACAGAATGTATTTCTTCTTTTTTTCACGTTATTGGGGCCACGGGGGCTCCCCATGGGGCGGGCAGGGCAGGGCCTCGCTGCCAGGGCCTGTCCCACCATCCCTCCCACTGCCCCAGCTGGGGGCAGCCCCAGCCCGATCATCATGGCGGCGCGGCAGGGCCCGGGCTGGGCCGTGGGGTTGAGTCAGGGCCAGGATCAGTCCCGGTGAGGGTAACCATGTCTACCATAGCCCAGTGATCACTGGGCAGGGCCATGGTGAGGATGCAGGGCCAAGGTCAAGCCGTGAAGTCTCACCAGGGTCAGCCCTGGTGGCAGTGTCTGGGGTCAGCCATGGCCCCACGGGCAGGCCAGGGGTGGGCTGGCTGGGCTGTGGCCAGGCTGGGACGTCAGCCCACGGGTCAAGGCGCGGATCAGCACGGCAGTGGCCGTGCACAGACAGCTGGGACGTGTCGGGGGCTGTAGCTGGGGCAGGCCCCAGGGGACAGCCTCTGATTGAAAGCAGCTCCCCGGGGAAGGAGGGGCGGCCCTTGCTGAGGCCTCTGGCTGCATTCATGGCAGCTTTCTCCAAGGCCACCAGCTCTGCTCTTCCCAAGCTGGCCATGGGCCCAGGCAGCCAAGCCAGCAGGAGCGGGAAGGACATGCTCAGGGCATTTTCAGCCATGCTTATTTAAGCACAGGCTTTGTGTTAGGGTCCAAACTAGCGCTTGCATTTTCAAGTGACAAAATGCTGTAAAAATTAAAATCATAATTATTATTATTGTTATGATTATCTAGCCCACTCTCTGGTGTCACTAGGGCTGCCAAAAAGAAGATACTTGTTGAAACTGATAAAATATAAGACAAGGCTTATCGTGAAGCCCATGGGCAGACATTTTCTAAGTCCAAGCTCAATGACGAAAGTAGAATCAATTGGGCTTTGTCTATATGGATAAATTGACCAGGCTTCAAGAATAAATAGGTCAGGCACAACAGTATTAACTACTGAGTAGACAGTCAATATGGGGATTTATTCTGGAATTGCTAATGCAGTACAGTCTGATTTTGTTATTTTTTGTTAGTTTTCTATGGAGTTGTGACCCAGTTAAGGACTTGTGCACCTTGTAGAAAGTCTGTGCACTTCCCAGGTTTGACCTTTCCAGCAATAATGTCTCTGTATTCTCAACACCCTCTGTCTCCTCCACAATTCAAGTGCAAAAGTTAGTAATTGACATTAGTGGAAATTGGAAATGGCCATCAAGTGGAAGAAGACAGCTTCCCATACTAAGCAAGCAAAGAGTCATAGAGGCATGTGGAGAACTCTCTGAAATGCTGAAAACATCAGCAAAGTATGGTCTCACTCTAGCTCAGCTTTCTTATATATGTCTATTAAAAGTTGTTTGTAAGCCAGTGGCATGTGCAGTAGAGTCACTGGGCCTCTGGAAGGTAATGCCAGTAAAGCATAACACACACTGCCTGTCATTGCTGTAAGGAAGGGAATTAATATCAGTCTGCAGCGAGCAGCCATGGAAGGACCCCAGAAATGTTTTCAGGTGATGACAACTTCTACACACTGTCTGTGTCCCAACACCTTCAAGTCCTCGCACATATTTCAGAAATACTAAATCGGTTATGCGTGAAAGTCAAGCAAGTGTTGCACAGGACCATGTCCAGTTCATGTTCAGAGTGGCTGGATATCTCCCTCCCTGAAGTACTTCAGATTCTTGGGTCCACCTAGACATGCAAGACTTGCACCTCCTGTAGATGTGGCTCTTGGAGAGACCTGGCTAACAGCTGAGAGCAAAGCTTGTTGGGCTGTATGTCAAGACTTCACCTGATGTTCATTGGTTTGTATCAGATACTGTTTTGACAGCATTTGAAAAATGTTGCACGAGTCTGTTTCCTTTTCTTCTTTAAAGTTTAGTTTTTATCAGTAGTTTATATATACTGAATTTAATAATCCTTTAAAATCTTTTTGCCCCCTGAATCTAGTTTTCAAATCAAGTAGAGCTTGGCCCAATGGAGTTTTGCACTTTGAGCCCAGAGACCCCATTTTATTCTGTGTTCCAGAACTTTAATACAGGACTACGTAGACTAAAGACTGACCTCAGTTCAGCCTTTCCTGTACTTGTTTTCAATTGAAAAATTATTTAATTCCCTACAGTTGACATTCTGAAAAGTTTCACAATTTACATATTTCATGTGAGAAATGCATTAAAGCAAGTAGAGAAAAATTTGACTTTTTCCTGAGTATTGGTGCATCTCAATGTTCACATGAAATGTATTTCTAACCCTTCTTTGCAGCTAGATTATTATGTTAACGCTGTTAAATGTAATAAGCAGTATTTCAATGCCTGCATTCTAAACTCCTACCAGAAACTGTATTATTTTTATCAGTCTTACCATGGAAATGAATAGGTATATGCAGTGGTACCATACCAACTATGACCAAACACATCAAAACCACAAAACAGAAGTTCAGAGGAAATGATGAAAAGTGCAGTCTGTTTACACTTTATTGCACATAAATTACACACAGTTTAATTTGTGGTTGGAATAATCAAGGAACGACAATACTTCTGCTTGCCATATCTTTTGATTTCTAGATATAGGGGCTTTGAGTACAGAGAGCTGCAGTCAAGCTGCAGCTGTGTGGCTGGGGTGCACTGCAGTCTGTTTCTTCCTGCATTGTACACTTGTGTGTTCTTATAGTTAGATGTACATATGAAATTTATATACATATAAATATTATATTTTAAAGTATTACTATCATATTTCTATTTCCAGTGGAAGAGTTGTGATAAATCATTATATTCTCAGCTACTATAACAGAGGATCTGTGCATGTATATATTGTACACATATATATAAGTATTATATTTCCAGATTAAAAACATCCACTGTGTCAACTTTGAGAGCTTACATTCATTCTTATGATTGCTTTCCATAATTTAAAGCAATGTAAACAAGGCTTTTGTAGTGTTTCAGTAACACAGCGTGCAGGTACACTTTGACCTTCTGTCTTACTTTTGTTGACCAGAATCTTGCTTCAGCTCTGTGAGATTCTGCACAATTATCTGAGATTGCAGAGGTGTATTTTGAGCACCCTATGCTTCAAGCTTAACTTTGTACAAACAAATGTCTAAGCCCGACTGGAGCCTCTCGATTTTAGAGCTCTGTCCAGACCCATGGGCTATCATATACAAACCTGCTTGCAGAGATGAGACCTTGATCTTCATTTGAAACCAATTCCCCTCAGAGTTCTTACCTGTCCTGTGTCTGTTTTCTTGTTTTTCCCCTTATGTTGTTACCTAGGAAAGGTTTTGCATAAAGAAAGTCATACAATAACATGAGGAATATCATCTGCATTGCATGTCTTTGTAAGGCAGTAAAATGTATAACATATGGCTGAGCTGTAAATTACTTGCATATATGGCTGTCTCTTTGCATGCTATCAATATTTATAAAAGGTCTCACAATCAACTAGCAGCTTAACCCTGGAAGAGCAAATATGTCTGCTGTTAATCATTAGCTCTAGATTTACTGAGAGACCTAAGAAGACCTGATCCACAGCTTTCCAACCCATCATCATGTGGCACATATGGTATACATCTGTATTTCCATGTAAGATTTCCAGGACAGAAATTCAGGAGCCCCAGACTTACTCCTGTCGTGCAACGTTTTTGGATCAAGACTACATCTATCCCTGCAAACAAATCATAATCACTGCATGGAGAATTATATCCATTGCATCTATTAGCCTCTATTAATGCTAATGGACATTCCTATTAATCATCATGATCACTGAATGGTTTGGGTTGGAAGGGACCTTAAAGATCATCTAGTTCCAACCCCCCTGCATGGGCAGGGACAATTTTCACTAGATCAGGAAGTAATCTCATTAGAGATATTAATTACTACCATTTAGAAGCTATGTGACACACTTTAAAAATTATAGATATCCTTCCTTTCCATTGCATCATGGATTTGTTTTGCTATTACCATATAATGTTCATAGAATCACAGAATGTTTTGGGTTGGAAGGGACCTTAAAGATCATCTAGTTCCAACCCCCCTGCCACGGGCAGGGGCACCTCCCACTAGATCAGGTTGCTCAAAGCCCTGTCCAACCTGGCCTTGAACCCTTCCAGGGAGGGGGCAGCCACAGCTGCTCTGGGCACCCTGTGCCAGTGTCTCACCACTCTCACGGTAAAAAATTTCTTCCTTATACCTAGTCTAAATCTACCTTCTTTCAGTTTAAAACCATTACCCCTCATCCTATCACTACAATCCCTGGTGAAGAGTCCCTCCCCATCTTTCCTGTAGCCCCCTTTAAGTACTGGAATGCTGCTATAAGGTCTCCCTGGAGCCTTTTCTTCTCAAGGCTGAACAACCCCAACTCTCTCAGCCTGTCCTCATAGGACAAGTGCTCCAGCCCCCTGATCATCTTCACAGCCCTTCTCTGGACCCACTTGAGCAGGTCCCTGTCCTTATGTTGGAGGCTCCAGAGCTGGGCACAGCACTGCAGGTGGGATCTCTTGAGAGCAGAGGAGAGGGGGAGAATCCCCTCCTTTGACCTGCTGGCCACACTTCTCTTGATGCAGCCCAGGATGCAGTTGGCTTTCTGGGCTGTGAGCGCACATTCCTGGCTCATAGTCAGTTTTCCATCCACTAATACCCACAAATGCTTCTCCTCAGAGCTGCTCTCAATCCATTCTTCGCCCAGCCTGTACTTGTGCATGGGATTGCCCTGACCCATGTACAGGACCTTACGCTTGGCCTTGTGCGTATTGACAGGATAATAAAGTAACACTTTTTTGATCTGTCATTTGCAGCCTGTACTGAGAGATTGTAAATCACCTGTAAAACATTCTCAGAGTGGAGCTTCCCCCTGTTTTGCACTCACTGCAAAGGAAATGGCAGCGAGTCAGCCTGACCTGGAGAGTCACTTACGGTTGTGACATTACTAGTGGTATTTCACTTCATTCACTCTAGTTGACCAGCTGCTCAAAGGACTAAAAGCTTTCATATTCTAAGTATGTATAAACTCAATTAGACAATACATACTTACAGCCTTTTCTATTTGTTCCAGCAGGGCTGAAATAATGTTTTCACTGTAAACCCAAGGTAGCTGCTACAGAAATAGTTTCCATTAAAAGTAATGTTTTGAGGCATTGTTACAGTTTAAGATGGTTGATTAATAACCTTCAGCTCCCATGATCTCAGTTTTCAGTGCTCTTTGCTTTAAAAACTTAACTTTATGAAGACAGTCATTAAAGTCCTGATTTCTGAGGTTTAACTGAGAACAACTGATTCCTGATCTGCCAGAGCAGAGAGGAGTTACGTGGTCAGCATGAGAATGAACCTCATCCTTGCCCTTACCGTGTTTCCTAGTTTTCTCTTTCAAAGGAAAGTGTCAGTCTGTGCTCTTGCCCAGGGGAACAGAGAAAAGCTTCAAGTGAAATGGAGTGTTAGACTCAGTGAAGAAAAACAGCAGCTAGAGTAAGCCGTCTGCAGTATATTCATTTCATATAGTTTAATATGAGAAGTTAAAGCTTTGGGAAAATCAGAGGTAAGTTTTAGCCACTGTACAGAGGGTGCTTAAATTTAAAAACTGTAGACACAATAGATATTGTGAGTTATAAAGTGGAAAGAAGTATTCAACACACAGTGGGAGTCTGATGATAATGTTTCGTGTATGCTGATAGTCTTGCTGTCTTTGTGGATTGTGTGTTGTAAATGTACACATTGCCTCCATATTAGGCTATCTCAAAGCAGGTGATCACCTTTAATTTAATAAAGAAAAACCTGCTGAATAGAGGTAGTGTAATAATTTCAGATTTGGGGGTTTTTCTCCTTTTTAATTAAAAAGAAGAGAGGTAGAAATTGAAGGATTTTCCCCATGAGCAGACAAGGTAGAACTTCAGTAAGGGCAGAAATGATGTTCTGCCTTTAACTTGCGTATTCCCTGCCTGTATCCACAACACACATGGCAGGACTTACTGTGTGAATCTGATCTCTTTTGTCAGAAAAGTGTTCTGGGGACAAAATTACATTTACTGTTTGCAGTTATCTGCTTAAGTAGCCCTACTTGCTGCTTGAAAGGGTACTACAGAGTAGGTATCAAAATCATGTGCAGAAATGGTATCTTTGTGTTTAAAGTACTCCTGCCTATTAACTATACAGTTTGGGAGGGAAACTTGGAGAAGATTAATTCCCTTTTCACTTTCTCCCCACTTCCATCTCCTGGTTTTGCACATTTCCAGAATCTAAATATTTAAGGATAAATGTGAGCTGGACACTTGATGAGCCCATCAAAGTGGGATTGAAAACATATCCCATACAGTTTGGTGCTAAGCTGTGAAGCGTTTCCCCTGTCCTTCAGGTGAATTGGTCTTGGCACTTCCAGTTACTCCTTTCCATCCAGGGGTGTCACCACTAGGTGACTCTCCAGCAGCCTGACCTGAGGCCTGTTCAGGACAGTAAGTCCTTCTATTACGTTTAGTGGTATTTGGGTCATGGTCAGAAAGAACCACTGAACCAACACACACCTTGGTCTTCCTTGTGGTGGCACATCCTCTTTGCCCGTACACATCTTTAGTTTTATTGGTCACATACTCAGACAAATATGTTTTCTGAAGGCAAGTTAGTGGGTTAATGTGCATTATAAAATCAATACATAATAACAAAAATTACAGCAGCAGTAATAATAATGAAAATTATGAAGACTTAGATAGAAAACCAGTATTTTGGGGGAAGAGAAAATTAAATGAGTGGTTGTTTAGCAGCAATCTAGCGGGTTAGGTTGAAGTATTATTGCCAACATACTTTATTCATCAAAATAGAGGAGACCTTAATTTTTCAGAGAATCACTGCAGAAATGATTAATTTTACAAATACAAAAGCCAAAGAAAAAAAAAAAGGTGCATTTTCAGTTAGATCTTTTTACATTGTCTTGTAGTGTGCCCAAAACCTCAGTCAGTTTTCTTCTCTGATTCACCTGCTTCTGCATAATGTTTTACACGTAATAATGAAGCTGACTCGGTTTACTGACATTAGCCAAACAGAAAACAGTAAGAAAGAAAAATAAACAAAAGATTTCTTTAATGTGAGTGAAAATATACCCGTTACTAAGAATAAAGACTGCCTTAGAAAATAGATCTATTGTGTGTATGATGTGCTAGGAAAGAGTATCTTGGCTCTGCATATCGTTATTTTTCTTCCTGGTAGAGTTAACCTGCCACAGGAGCTTTTCTGGCACCTTGGAAAGCAGAATGTTGCTGTTACTGCTATCATATGTTTATATGAAATGGCGGATAGTAATTTTTTCAAATTACTTCAGCTGTGTTAGTCTTTGCTATTGTCAGTAGTACTTCTTTTACCCTTTTTTTTTCAAATAAGATGACAACTTAAAAGTATGTCTTTAAATTAGTTTTATCAAATTAAAAGGAATTATAAGTAAGAAAATATTCTTGTATATGTATTTTAGAGCATGATAACAGCCAGAGTTTTCTAGAAAATTAACTGGCTATAGAAATGATAGAGATACACAGTTCAGCAGTGCAGCATAATGTATAGAGCAGTGGGAAGGTGGGAAGTTGAAGCAAAAAAATTAGGAAAGAACTGGTTCTTCAGGCACTATTTTCTAATATCTCTAGCCTTTTCTCACTGATAAAGTAAGGAATATAAACAACGTAAAGACATAAGTTTGTTTTAAGTAACTGTTTTTGCAAATTATCTGCCCTGCTGTAGTTTTTATCTAATGCTTTTGGCACTGTTTTTATCTGCAATCCTTTCAGCCTTGTCTTCTCAGACACTGAGAGCTTTGATACAGTGAGCAAATACTGGTCTGCTTATCCTTCATCCAGTGCAATTCCTCATGCTCGGTCATTGCTGTGTATCTGTTCTCTCGTGAAGTGTGTGGTAAGGGTTCTTTAGGGCCAAATCCTGCTTCTGCTGAAATCAATAGGAATCATAATTTCTGCTATGGTATAAGTGAGATTGAGTCCTCTGTCCCCTGCAAACAGCAGAGATGTCCCCAGATGTCCTATTTGGCAACCCAGTTTCTACTACCTTACACATCTGTCATCTGCTTTATATTCAGGATGAAGATGGTAGAGAAAATACCTTTCCTCTTACAGTAGCAATTAAAGCTCCTTATTATCCTAACAGGAAGTGGCAGGGGGAGGCTACAGCTCTTTTCACAATATTTATGGTAACCCACATGAAAGTCTAGTACATACAAACATTTAGATTAACTTTTCCCTGGAGATGTCTGTATAAGAAATAATGGGACATCCTTGTGCCAATAAGGAAGAGATGTTTTTAAAAACAGTGCAAAGGAATCGTTCCTGAGTGATTCATTAGTTTAGATGCTGTGTAGGATAATAGATGGGAAAAGGTAACAAGGTGTAGCCTGTGAGGTCATTTAGGATTGCTGCCTGCGCCGGTTTGTGGAGCAGTCTCCTGTAAGTTTTCCTGGGAATGGAGTTGCCTTTAATCCTGCAGCAGTTTACAGGTGCTTTTCCCAGTCACAATGATGTCTTCTCTCAGAAGGAAGTGGCTCTGAGTGCCCAAAGTGGCTGTAGAGAAATGAGGAGGAAGGATGAATGCAGCAGACGGGGAAGCAGGATTAGTACATTTAGTTTAGAGGGCATTAGGTGTTTTGACACTCCTACAGAGCAGTGTCTCAATATATAATTTGCAATCCAAGTAACAATAGCGCTGCCTCAAAGGCAAGTTCATTGCAATACTGACTGCAGATACCATCTTCTGCTGTAATTGTTTCTTGAGACAAGCTTTCCTTCTAGTTCACAACTGTTGTTCATTAGTATCATGAGGGGGCATGTAGACTTGACAGAGCAGGTATATAGGGAAATGATGTGGTCTGGCTGGGAGTCATCGTAAATGAGAAATATTTAATAGTCATGCAATATTGCAATTAAATATTACGTATCATGTTAATACTATTCGGTACTCACGTAGCAATATATATAGGGTTCAGTATATGGGCCTGCATGTGTGTGTAAATATAAATACTAACGAGCAATTTAAAGGGTTTATTTCATGAGTTGGGGATGACAGCACAATTAAAAAGCAGCATGTTCACAGATAATGACTACAGATAATGCCAAGCATGTACTAGTAAAGACTTTACAGTGTTTAAATATAAAGTGTTTGTGCAAGATTTTTAATACCTTTTTCGGTGAAAGGCGTGCTCACGCAATGCCTGGTATGGTCGATGTTGAAGCGTGGGGTTATTGCAATTTCTTCTCTCTGGCACGCGTAGATGTACAGCGATCGGGTACGTGCATATAACGCGCCGCCAGCCTCGCGGCGGCGGGCGCGCGGGGGGCGGTTGGGGCGCGGTGCCACCCACCGCCGCTGGGTGGCGCCTGGGCCTCCTCCGCGCGCGCCTCCCCGCACCGCCCGGCCTGGCCCGGGCTGAGGGGGCGCGGCGGCCGGCGGGCTCCGGCTGCCTCCGCACCGGCCGCGGGGGTGGGCTGCGAGAGGCGGGCCCCGTTTTCAGCACAACTGCTGCGGGCGCGTTTTCCGGGCAAGCGCTGTGACTGCCGCCGCTCCCAGAATGCCCCATGCCTGGCCCTGTCTGCTTTCCCTCCTCCTGGTATCTTGGATCCCCCTCGCTGAGGCCACAGGAGTGAGGTCATGAAGTTGGCGCTTGAGAGCACTTTATTCATCGCCTCCTCCTGTTTCACATTACTGCTAGACTGTTCTCCGCGCTGCAGATGGCGTTTATGGTGTTTAGTCACTCCCGTGGTGCGGCAATATGATTAACATTTTTGCCTTTGTAATAAGTTTATTTCAAATGGCTAGTACTTGTGCCTGTGTCTGTGTAATCTTCTTCAACGGAAATACTCATTTACCAAAAATGTCTGTCTGCTGCCCTCCTATTCTTCAGATGCCACCTGATGAACAGTAGGTGCTTGTATGGGCAACACACTCTGTATCAATTCCTGATGGAAATACATCCCTTTCCAGACTAGATACTGAAGTTTGTTCTGTGAAGTAATGTTATCTCAGGGAATATGAGGTTTTATTTAAATTGATAACTGAAATAATTTATGTTTTCTGAGAGCATCTGTATTCCCAGACATGGGTTTTACCACTGATTAAGGTGGAAGATTTACATGAAAGCCTTGCTAAAACATTGGTATTACATCTCCAGGCTGTGCACAAAGTCTTGTTCTGTTGCCATCAGAATCAATTGGGGTGTGGATTTGCTGTGTTTGTATCTGTACTTTAGGCACTTGTGTAATATAATTTGAAAACAAGTAACTTTGTGTGTCTTTGCACTGTTCAGACTCCTTTGCAACTGTACCTTGTTCTTTTATGTCCAGATAAACAATTTATTCCGGTGACCTCTTGGTCTAAAACCTGAACTTGCTACTAAACAGCTTCTTCAGTTGCAGCTACATGTGTGTAGCTTATTCAGGCTTCGCCTCTGTGTGGCAGAGCATTCATATTCATTGTTAGTTGCTTCCATACATATTAAACACAAGCAGAATCACTATGCAGCAAGGAAAGAGGAAAATATAAACTCATTGAACATGTCACATTAATACCTATTAGCTGAATTCACATTTTATTATTCTCCCTTACATAGAAAATGTGTGGTGGGTACCTCACTGTCAGGGCCTTGGTAAGCTTCCTCTTGAAAGTCAAAATAATCTTGTTATTGCTTCTGTTTAAATGAGTGAATAAATATTTCAAGAATTGCTTTGTTAGGGTATTATTTATTCTAATTTTATTATTGGCTAAATTTAATCTTACTTTCAATTAGCTTTATAATGCTTATGAATTATTACCTCATTTTTGTAAGGAAGAAGGGTACGCTTCTTCGATGCAGAGAATGATACAAGCATACAAGTTGTCCACTTAACCTGGTCACATAATCTCATTGTTAAACTGGAGAATTCTGCTATCACTAAAACTTTTACGTGATTGCTGTGAATGTCTCATGTCCCACTGTATCTTTTAAAAAGTCATTATATGTAGAAATATACTTTAAATACTTAATAAACAACAAGGAAAGTTCCTAATGATGTGCCTGTAATATCTAAAAAGGCTTAAAAATAAATTGTCTTTTTTTTTTTCCCTCTTTCTAGCAAGCTTCTGAAGAGAAAGAAGTCTGAAACAGTGCTGCAGGGAGTGACTGGAGAATGGTTTGAAGAGATACAAAAAAAAAAATTTCAGAATTACGTTGATGTCAATAGAATGCTAAAACCACCATTAGAGCACCGGCTAAGGAAGAGCAAAAACACCAGTGAGTTGCACTTTTCCATTTCCTTACCTATATGATGATGGTCATCAAATCAATGTCTTATAGCATTTCAGAGTTTAATAGCTAAGGAGTTTCTGAAATTGCATTGAGTTTCTTCTCATATCAAAGTTTTACCAAAGATATATTTTCAAAATGACTATGCTTCTTTAAGCAGATTGTGTTGAAAGCACAGCTGGGAGTCATGACAGAAAATCCCTGACGTTCTTAATCCCATAGTTAGAATCACAGAACAGCCCAGGTTGAAAGGACATCAGAAGATCATCTGGTCCAACCTTTTGTGGGAAGGGAAACCTGGATGAGATTATCTAGCACCCTGTCCAGTCACATTTTGTAAACCTCCAGTGGTGGGGACTCCACCACAGCCCTAGGGAGGTTGTTCCAGTGACTGATCATCCTCACTGTAAAAAAAAAATGTTTCTTAATCAAGATGAAGTTGCTGTAATTATAGTAAATATAGTGGTGGTTTCCCAATTGAAGCAGTAATGTTTACTTTGTACAAAAACTGTTTCAGTTTTACCTAGTTTTCTTAAAGAAACTAGAAGCACCTAAACGACATTTGGAATAAGTAGGTAATCTGGGTTTGGGTGAGAGAGGTTTGACTGTACCAGTCAAAAACTTTTACCGATAACACTGGACTATAGGCATGCCAGTGCTGATTATCAGGGTGTGTGACAAAGCCTGGAAACTTGGGCTGACGAGAAAGCAACTTCTGGAGATCTCATTTCACAGGTTCTGTTGCCCATCCAAAATGAACATGCCCAAGAAACATGGTGTCTCTATACCAAGCATGGTATTCTGTACTGTCTTTTTCATCTTCCATCCAGATAGTTTTCATGCATAATATATGCTTTTATTCCATTCACCTTTCTGCATGTTTTCTATTGAGCTCTTTCTATTTGTGCTTCATAGCAACTGGAAGCAGTCATGTATTTCAAAAGAAAAGTGAAACCCTAAAAATTTACCTGAAACTACAGACCTACACAGAATAGATCTGTCTTTCCTAACCATTTTTCCACAGCATCCCCTCTAGTCCACAACTATCTACTATTTTTCTTTTTCAGAGGTGGTCTAATTGATGCATTAGCTAACTAAACTCTGTGTAATTATTCTCTGGTATTTAACTTTGAAAGCTGCTGTTTGTATTTCAGATCTGAAGAAGGGGTTGTGTGCCTCGCAGGCTTGTCTGATATTTCCAACTTTATAAGTTGTTTTAATAAAAGATACTACTTCTACCTGCAAGCTTTATTCTATCTACATCCCTAAACCATCCTGGCTACGGCAGAGTGCTATTAGGACTCTCCTGATGTCACCTTTATTGTCAAGTCATACAATGCCACCAAGATGTTAGGCTCTGAAAGGGGTAAAGGATGCAGCATTTTGTAATACAGTGATTGTCACTGAAGTGAAAGCCATGTATTACACACAGGATTTAAATCACATGACTTGAATTATTCATTTCATTTTGGACTAGGTCCAAAATGCTGCCCCTTACTGTTGTTATCAGTGACATTTTGCTCTCGTTTCTGGTTTTGCTTTCTCCTACAGCCACTGGATAAGCCATTTTCAGACTGTTGCATTGTTTCAGGTGTGTGATATTTTAAATGGAAAAAAAAAAAGATGCAGTGCCTTATTCCTGAGTGAAGTCTTGGTTCTGGTTCCTGTGTCATTTTTAATAGCAGACCCTGCAGTTTCTTTCCCTAATCTGTAAGCAATACTAATCCTCTCCTTCACACCAATTGCCAGCTGCTTTTACAGGCAGACTGGGTTTATGCTCCATTTGAAGAAATCAAATCATAACCTTCACAAAGAAATCATTCAGAATATCTTGCATATAAAATACAGTTCTGATAAGCAGTTTGTAGTGGAAAAAATGCACTCCAGTGGCCATGGGAATCCCACGATAAAGAATTCTGTGATACAAAACACACCTTAGTCTGAGTTACAGGGTTGTCATATTTCTTACAAAGGTGAAGAGAAAGTGACTAATGATTGTGGGTGCCTCAATTTTCAAATGTCTAATTTGCCTGGATTTTAAAACGGCTCTGGTTTTCAAATGGTTGAGCGGTGATTACTTTCTGAAAGTCAGCTTCATTTATCTCACGTGCATCACCGAAAACCAATATTACTTTTTGAAACTTTAGACCTGCTTATCTTTCTCTTAGCCTTTTGGTTAGTCATTATAAACCATCATGTCATATAGTCTGTCCAAAAATGTCAATAAAACTGGATTTTTCTGGCATAAAAGGTAAGCAGAATAAAATTGTTTATGAAGACATAACTTTTTATGTATATTTTAATACTGCAGCTAATAAGAACTTGAAACAAATAAAATTTTTATAATTTTAGATCACAACGAATTAAAAATGTCATCCTGCACAAATCCTCAAGCACAAAAGAACACTTCAGCTTCCTTTCTGGGGTTTAGATCACCTTTTGCTTGGCTTTTCTCCTTCAGAAAATCAAGGAAAAACCAGACTCAGAAACAACCACGGTGAGCTATAATCAGAACACACATTATTTCTATTTTTAAAAAAGTCTATGAATTGTTCTACATTTTGTGTAGAAAACTTGGTTAAAATTACTTTTCCAGTCCCTTGCCTTTCACCTCACTCATAAGACTGGGATTTTATTTGGTCATGTGATGAATGATTTTCTGTTCTGTATGAGAAGAATGAGTACTAAGTTGCAAGTAGTAGGTAAAGTCTCTTGGCTAAACCTCTTTTGCTCAGGTTTTGCATAAAGGCTTTAAGTGTATGAAGGCCCCTAGACTTAGCAGCAGCAGCATCCTATTTAATCCTCTCTCAAGAGGACAAGGTGTAAGGCGCATGGGGATCTGGTGCCCTATGGCTGTGATATAACAGGAAAGCATAGCTTTCCCAGCCCATGGCAGAGAGTACCGGCCTCAGGCAGCTCTGCGGCATCACTTCCCACCAGTTCTAGCCCAGGGGCAGCTTCGAGGCAGGCCTGCAGCTTTAGCTCTAGCCAGGCAAACAGGGCGGCTCTCCAGTGCTTTTGTCTTTGGTGCTTTGTCAGGGCTTTGGTTTCAACTGGACCTGAACCAAAGATGGCCTCATATTCAGCGCTGAAGCTGCTGTTTGAAGAGCATCCTTCTCCCTTGCCAGCCACAGAGTTAAAGCTGCTGTTCAGAGGGAACAGGGGGCTACACTCCGGCTCGTTAGGCTGACTGTTCATTCCTAACTTTTGTCCCGTGTGGTCCTGAATGTCAGCAACACCTGAGTGAAATATTACTATTTTTGCGTGCCTCTTAGGGTAATGCTTGGGACTGGCAATCACAGGTAAAGGTGCATTGTGTAATGCTGTGAAGTCTAAGAACGGAGCTGCAAGATTTTTGGCACAAAGCTCATTTTCACTCTGTGAGTCTCCAGCTGGTATTCTGGTACATGCCTGGGGCTCCTAGGTGGCATGACGCTAACACAAGGAACAGCTATAATAAACAATGACAGGGAATGCAAGCCTCTAAAGAAATTATGATTAGTCTGATATATAGGTTTTGTAGCACAGCAGCTTGCCATTGTCAAGTGTTTGTATCAAAGCAGTAGGAGATTTAAGGAGAGGTTTGAATAGAGGCTGTGAGGTTAGCTTTGTCAATGTTTACTGGGAACAATTCTCCTACATAGCAACACAGCATAAAAAAAAAAGGCAACATTTTAACACTGCTCAATAGATGTCATCTGCTCCCTCCTTTTTCTGTGACATAGTAATGCCCCTTATGCTGGGACACAGCAACACCGGCCCACAGCCCTCCCTGCAGAATAAAGGGGCACTGGTGTAACTGAGACTCAGATTTCAAGCACACTTTTTCCTGGCACACAGCAAGGTAGACAACGCACAGGCGAAGGTCTAAGCTTTGTTGTAGAATCTAAGCATTTGAAATGATTTCTTAATTTAAGAAGGCAAAAAATAAACCGTGCCTACTCATTGCATCAGCTTTCCTAATATGTGTTTATGTGGCTTTTCCACAGAAAATCTATCATATCTCAGGCTCAGATGCCTTTGGTTTCTTACCGAGCACAGCTTGAAAAATAAACAAGTCAGTCCTGACGTGTAACTGAGCTGATTGCTACATTTTCTAGTCACGCCTCTGTCGAAAACTTCCCCCACCCTCTTCTAGGTGTTGCCGTGGCATGTGGTTTGCTTTATGCATAGACAAAGCACTGAAATAATCTGCCTCTCACCGGGTAGAGTTATTTTGGTGAGCTAGAGAAATACAATAGGAGGCAGCACTGTATATCCTGTAAATAAGCCTAACTGGCAGAAGCTTTTAAATAGCTAAATACTAATGGCTGTTTAGAGGGTCCTTTCTGTACTGGAGAAACAGTTTCATCAGCTGCGGTGGTGTTTTGCTGTGAGAATAAATTATGGATGCTGCAAAAAAGAGTATGCTTATGTGAAGATACGGAAGATGCTAATAAAGGTTTGTAACTGTAGTCTAAAGGTAGTGAAATGTTTGATCACTTTTTGGTTCAAAGGTGTTTGGTGTTCTTGAATTCATCCTTACTATTTTCTAATATGTAAGTGTGATTCGTAATGGAAAAGAAATACTGTTTAATTGTGTTTTCAGCATATCTGAGTTATGTGTTTGTTGCTTAGCTGGGTTTTTATGTAGTGCTGATCAGAATAGTACAGAAGAAAACAGATTACACTCTGACATTAGACAACTCGGGGGTGGCCTAGGGAAGACAGGTGCCACAGTGAAAATACTAATTCGCAGCAGATTTTAATTCATGGATTTATATTATTGTTACCAGTAGTGGTAGTAGTAAGTTGAGTTATCTTTTAATCTTGCATTCGGTTGTTGTAAAAAAGATACATATGTATATAAGTAAAAAGTATAAAATATAACTTTTTGTTTTTCATAGTGAGCAGTATTTTTCTGATGGCAAATATACCTGAACTTGAGCATTAATTGATCTTCTTTTTTGTTTATGAATAATAGATCATGTTTACAAGTATGTATGTGTGTGTGCATGTGTGTGCAAAGCAATGTAAACATTGCTCAATATCCTTAACCAAAAAAGAAACTGAATTACTTTTTCCTAAAATTAAGCAACATTTCTCTGGAAGTATGCAAAATGTTTTTTTCTGAAATGCTGAAAAACTTAAGAGTTCGGAAAAAATAATGAGGCAGTTTGAGAAGTGGAGGAATCGGCATAGGGAAAAGATTAAAATAACCTTGGCTGTGTAAGTTGGCAGGGACGAAAATAAAGTAGGATGCAATGACCAGTTATTTCTGAAAGAAGAGTGACAACAAAGACATGGGGGAATTTAGAATAGTGCCAGAGGTGCAAATGAAAATTTAATTTTTGCCTAGACTATCAGAAGACATTTCTAACTAACATGTCTACTTCATGTAGCTTCATTGCAAGGAGCAATTAACGCAACACCAAGCACAGCACCAAGTGGGAAGAACTGTAGAGTGGCTTTGCACATTAAAGCTAAAGAAGAGAGCTTCTAACGAAGCTTTTACATTTTTGTTATGCATATAATTAAAACTAAGGTAACTTGCTAAGCCACGGGATTTAATTGAACTTGGTTTGCAGGAAATCATTGTAAGAAACATAAATTTAATTCTTAATTTGTGGTAGAAGCATTAAAACGTATTCAACATTATTTTAGTTTAAAGGAAGAGCTACATACATATCTGAGTCCTAGTTCAGTAAACTTCATTCACAGGGATCAGTAACCCTCTGAATTAATGGGTGTTCAGACTCAGTGCTACAAGGAAAAAATAGGAATTGCAGATTCAGATTGTCTGGCCATATCCTAAGACCACTGAGGTCAACAGGCTTGTTTCCTTTGGTTTCAGTTGGACCCCATGTCAGAGAGGAATCCTGGTTTTACAGTTCACAATTACAGAAGCAAAAACAAATTGCACCTTTCAACTGTTCTTCCCTGCCTGCAAGCACATTGCAAACAAATGACAAAGCACTTCAGGAGGAAAGGCTGGGCCACAAAGAACCTGCCAACAAGCCGGTTTATACTTGCTGTTGAAGCATGATAAAGTAGTCTACATGAGCACAAGAAGGTTTTAAGAGCCTAAGAACAAGGTCATTCAAAAAGACTTTGAGACAAACAGGACTGAGCAGAACTGTCTTTCCCTACTTTACTTTCTCTCAAGAATTAACTTCCTGGGAAAAAAAAACAGTTTCTGAGACAGGGAAGAGCTGGCAATAAGCACAAGCTGAGCAATATTTCCTTCAGGGCTTTTGAAGGTACTGGATTTGCTTAGCTGTAAAATAAGGATCTGCAGACTTGAATAGACTCAGTGAAGTCAAGTCCAGTTCTTGTTTCTTTGGTTTATTTTGTATTTGTACGTCTGCAAGTCACCTCACAGAACAGAATACCTTTTATGTTCAGGGCTTCTCAGCTTGTTCTAACCACTGCATTACTCACAGACGCTCTAGACAGTTCTCTGCCAAGCCCTTACAGTCCTATATAGCTCAGGAAAGCAGATAAGCCTTCCACCATCTGTTAAAAACTGGTAAATAAAGGCTGTTTGGGGTGAGTAGGGGCAAGTTCTGAAGTTCACACCAAAAACAACATGCAGTCTCTCCTCCTTCACAGGGGCAGAGCACAGCTCTGCATCTGAATAGGGTCAAATGGAAAACAATAGAATTGCAGGTGCAAAACCACTTACAGACTGACAACTAGTTAACTCTGGCTATTTGTAGTACCTACTAAATTATTGTTGTTTGGAAAAAAAACCTAACACCATCTTATCATAATGCTGGATTGAAACAATTATTTATGGCTGTTGCAGACCTTGAGATATCAGTAGGTTGAGCTCATTCTTGGCTGTGCACCTAGGAAGTCTGCAAGCTGACAAGGCCAAACTGAACGGCACATTTCCCCAGCATTTTTTCATTAGTAGGATTATTTGGAGGGAAGGATGGATTCTTCATCAAGCAGTCTTTTTCAGATGCTTCTCAACAGTTGTTAGAGAGAAATTGATGGATACTTATTATCTGGTAAAATTACATTACATTCCTTTTCAAGCCAACATTTAAATCCTTCTGCCTACAGATATGACAGTTCTGCTAGGCCATCTTCGAAAGTGGAAGAAATGGCAACGGTAAGTAGCTTATCAACTTTATTGTCAGCAATGTTTAAACTACAGATTTTTCAAAAACTAGTCCCCTTTGTTTAGGCTGTTGATATAATTAATACCTGTTTAAATAGTATTCTTGCAGTTCTTGTTCTAAACAGAATAAAATGTTTGTGTTGTGAACCTGTTGAATGCAGTAGAATGAGCTTGCACTGTTAACTATACATGTCCAAATGTTTCCTATGTAAGCCCTAAGTCTAGCTCTGATTAGGTTTTAGTTCCTTCTTAATGAAGGAATAATTTTGTGTATAATTTCCTAGGCCAAAAGCCTCACATATTTTGGCAACTGTAACCAACCTGCAAATAGGTCAAAACTCACACTGAATAAATAATCTAAGGTATTTACTTTGTTTCTTTTCATTTGTACAAGGGCGAAAAAGAGTAGCTGACTTGGGCAGGCAGTAAGCTGGAGCCTCTCCTACATTTCCATGTGCAGAATTACCGTGTAAATGTAAATTTTGACAGTAGGAAATTATTTTTTTGGCTGAATGTTCCATTTTATAAACACAAGCTCAATTTAAGGATGAAACAACAGATTTATTTTTGATGTAATTTAAGTGTATGCTGTTGAAATAAACAGATTTCCTTGCTATTTTAATTACTTCATTGCCCTGTATTACCAACATGTCTTTCCTCCTCTTCAATTGTGTGGTATAACCACAGAGGGGACTAAGAAGGTATGCAGTATATAATCAAAAGTATAGAGGAGGTAAATTGGCCACCTCCCTTCTCTCGTATTTCAAAAACAAAGGGATAATCTGTATTAATATATGACTGAACAGAGATCTTATCAGAGAGTGCTGCCTGTTATATAAATAGACTATTATAGCTAGGTGAGTAAACTATTACGAATGCTGAGAACTAGATAGTAATAAGGGGTTTTATTTTTAAAAAAGGAGGAAGAGTCTCAGCTAAAATAAATTGGCATTTCGACAGTTGTTTGCACTTCTACTGTCTGAGACTGTGAGCTGAGAGATAAGGATGGGATAGGAACCTCTCCAGCTTAACATGTAAACTAAACTCAGGTGGTGAATAGGATGACATTTTCCCTCCTACTAAGGTAATTTATCACAGCCCTCTAAAGTACTATCTTGCAATATGAAAATTGGCTGTGGTGTTAAATTACTAAATCTCTGTTGGATGGTCTGTGTGTGAATTTTAAAATGTGCTGGTCAAGGAAGAAGTGATTAGGAAAAACTAAATTAGGAGATACGATGCATTAAGGATACATATGCAGAAAATAAGTAAACTGTGCCCCTTATTATAAGGTCATTATAACTCATGTATCCAAAACAGTATGAGAACAAGATGAGCAAATCTCCTTTAGAGATGTAAAAGTCTCTAAAATGCATGCAACATTACAATCCTCAGTTGTATATTTTAATAATATGGTATTTAATGGACCCTCAAAGCATTTACTGACCTCTGTGACTTGTGACATGTGAAACGTGATTTGAACCCACATGTAGAACTAAAATCACATTGCCTTACAATTTTTAACAGGCTGAAATGTGTAATTCCCCAATGTCAGCGGAAACAAGTGGTCATTCATTTGATGCAAACCAAAATGAAATGATGGAGAAAAGTACGCAGGAATGGAATGAACAGCTGGAGAAGGAGTTTTTCAGTGGTAAGTCTGTATCTTTACTTTGTTCTGATATTATTGTTGCCAGAAGTGACTGTGGTGATTGAGTTGGGAGAATTTTCTGCAAAAGCAAAGGAAATAAATATATGACTCATTACTTTCTAGCATAGCAGCTACTTTTTGCTGGCCTTATCTGACAGCAGAATATCTGCTGTGACACTGACTTCAGGATGTGGCACTGGTCACTCTTAGAGTGCATTTCATCTCATACTGATCCAGTTCAGAAGAATCACGCTGTAGAAGTGTATATTTCTCTCTGCTGATCCTGACAGGATACCATATTGCATCCTTTAGATGCAGACATATAGTTATGTGAGAAGAATTTCATCCCAGTTTCCTGCATGCATAATTTTGAAAATGATGAATTACTGGGCCTGGTTTTATGAATTGTAAAGCCTCAAACCACAGAGGCAAGAGGCATTATGGCATTCAGTTAGCTTTCTGGGAGCCCTTATAGCACCAGGTTTTTTTCTCACTGCTGGCAAGCGAGACAAGATCAGACCCAGGCTATGGGAGTACAGAGGTGTTCTTCCATAAACTTTCTCAGATCTATGCAAAAAAATGTCCATGAATATTACTTGCTACTACCCAAAATTACAAGAAATCACAGATTGAAAGCATGATCAGGGAGCAATGGGTGAGTCAGCAGTGCTGGAAGAGGAGAGCACAACATGGTGCACAGTGGTTCTTCTGAAACTCACGTTTTGCGTGTCAGTCATAGCTGTGCACACTTGCCCACCAACAGAGAAAAACTACATAGCTTGGCAAATGGAAGACTCAGAAACAACTCATCTTTTTCCTTGTTCTAAACTGACTCTTGAGAGTCTTCTCTCTTCTGTGCTGCAGAGAAACTTAGAAAAATGGAAAATTTTAGTACCTTTGTATCACTTTTTACTCCAACTATACATACCTAGCAATGCTTTCTTAATGATTCTGTACTATTAGCACAGATCTGTAATGACTGATCAGCGAGTCTTTTTTATTTAAATGGATTAGGAAATGCTATAACAAAACATCCATATCCATTTGTGTTTATATTTTATGTGTGCTATTTTCAAAATACAAAAAGAATACAAATAGCAAAGGCATAATTGGTTTTGCCAATAAAAATACTTTAAATACATTGCTGTCACTTAGTTTTATGACCGAATATTTTGGTTAACTGAGCTATATAGTGTTTAATTCTGGTTCATGAGCCTGTCTATAAATATATATATAAATACAGCTTTGTTGCTAGAATGAATCACAGGTTCCTAACTATTTCATTACCCTTTTTTATCTGGAAAGTGCCATTTTCAGTGCTTGATTTAAAGTAATAAGCTGCAGTTTAGTGGAGAACTTCTTTTCTGAACGAAACAAATGGTGGACATGCCAGACTACTGAATATGCTTGTTTGATGGTTTGCAGGATTCTTTGTTTTCTTACAGTTACATCATAACTGTTCTTTGTCTATGTTTGCCTAGTGAATTGTGTTCAGAGATTTCTTTGCTTGCAAACTATATTTGGAAAGTTTATACATGCACATGTATATAGTGTGTGAGTAAGAATTCAGACTTCAAATTGCTTTGTTTTTCTTTTAAATAGCATAAAGACTGACATTTGCATAAAGAGCAGTTTTAAGATCAGTCATGGAGCAGTACATTTTTTTCCTTGTAGTCATAATGGGTGACCACTGAAAGGTCCTCTGGAGGAAGAATGTGTGGTTTGGGAAGGGTTTTGAATGCTGAGAAGCTGACTCCTTTTTCTGATTATTAATGTAGTACATTAAACTTTTAAACAAAAATAATGAGAAGATTATTGAAGAAAACAAGTATCAAAAGCAAGTATCTTTTTTTTCTTTGTGCAGTTCTAAATGACCTGGATGACCAGCTGGCCCAGGAACAAGCCCAAGACCCATTGGACAGGACAGTTACTACTAGCAGTGCATCAAATGTCCAATATAGTAGTGCATTCCCTATTTCAAAGAGGCAGACTGCTAGTAGGGGGCAACACAGAAATGACTGGAGTGACATGCCTAGCACATTTTTCCTAGATGGACTGAGAACAATAAGAGCCAAAGATGAACACAAGATTTTCGTCAGACCAAGGAAATTACACAGTGCATATATAAACTGGCGCCAGACAGCCTTGCAAGAAGATTACAGTTATGGTGATCCAGTTGATGGAAATCCTCATCTGCTAAGCAGGAGGTTGTCTTCCGTTTCTTTTGGACGGTCTTCAGAAGGTAGCTTATATCCTCCTTCCATAACACAGAACAGTGGGTTTAGGCACAAGAGTTGTATGAACAGGGATACAGCTGGCAGAAGTTACTCTGTATGTTCCCTTCGAAGATGTTCATCGTCAGTATCTTCTGACCAGCTATCGACATCTAGTTTACAACATCCATTAGCAAGAGAGAGCAACAATGGGTTTGTACCAAGGTTTGGTCGACAGAACCCAAAGAGAATTCCTCTGTCTTCTATAGTATGGAACAACACACCAGACTCTCCTGGACAAACATCAACTCAAGAAAAAATGTTTAGAACCCAATCACTGGTGGAGTTTCATGCTTCAGACCATGGTAAATATCCTAGCTCTTTGCAAGAAACCAAGAAATATGCATGTTACCACTCAAAACACCACTACAGAAGATCTATTTCAAGCAGTAATTGCTTTAGTAGAGTTAGTTGCCCTGACAAAGCTACTTCTCCATTGTCCTTTGATAACTGGGAAAATTATCCATTATACAAATCAGAAAATAATCTCTCTAGATCCTACTATAGAGATACTTCTCATGGCAAGTTGTATGCAAACCAAAAAAATTCTTATGGAAAAAAAGACAGCTCTCCTTCTTGGGCTGATATTCCTCAATACTACAGTGATGAAGCATTTATTTCTCCTGATGTCAGCTTTGAAATGATTATGGCTAATTTAAATGACCAGCAGTGGGCACATACAAAGAATGCCAAGTTTGGTTCACAGTGCCTGCAGAACGATTTTCACGCATATTCTCCAGCAAATACTAATATCAAAAGGGTAAAAAGAAGTGCAAATAGAACTTTTTCAGAATTCACTGAGGGCTGTCAGCCTTGGCTAAGTTGTAACTCTTCAGTTTCTTCATCTAGTATCAGAACAGATGAGTCGGTCTTTCCTATTTCAAAGGACCAAACAAAACCTCTAGGACTGAACAAAAATTCAGTTGTCACTACTCAAAGAAGTACTAAAGCAGACTTTACACAACTGGAACAGGTTGAAGGTATGAAACTGCCAGATGAAGACGTGCCATTACAGTCAGTTTCTCAACGAGCAAATATAAACTATATCAACACCCAGAGTTTTCCCTCTAACAGCCCTGCTTCTGCCATGTTGCAAAGTGATGCATCTCTCTTTAACACAAGATCAAAGAGACAAACCCATGTCACTGCCAGAGGAGATACTGCAAAACTTTATACATCAAACAGTGGTAAAAGAAATGTACAAATGAAGGAAAACAATTGCTTGCCCAACAGTGTGTTCAGCCAGCCTCCCTTTATTTTCCCAGCTGATGAGAGCAGGAAGGAACCTTCTCTTTCAAGTCGGAAGGAATGGGAGCATAATCTGCATTATGCAGCAAAAAGAGAGAGCATCAAACAGGATAATCAGGGTACAGAAGACATTAGCCAAGCTACTCCAAAGAGACAGTCCTCACTGCTGAATGTTGCTTCTGCTCCATCCACTGAAAAATTAGCAAATTGTCAAGGCATGTTGTCCTGTCCTCCTAAATGTTCATCTAGCTCCTCACAAAGCTCTCCACAAGCACTTTCTCATAAAGACAATTCTAAATGTTTAAGAACACTAACTAGCTCTTCAGGAAATTGCACAGTTGCTGAATCTCAAGCAGAAGGTGGAAAAACAGCTCAAGTGAGCAGAATAGATGTTACCAAAAAGATTTCACAGAAGACACTGCAAAATACAAGCACTTTAGTTACTAAGGACTGTAATGGACAATTCACTAATAGTTCTCCACAAAAAGGAAATTCTGGAAATATTTATATGCATAGATTTGATGGAGTCCCCAGGACCTCTGAACATAGTTTAAGTTATTTTTGCCTTGAAAAAGAAAGCAAAAAAGTAAGGGGTAATTCACCTTGTATTGAAAGGCTTCACGAGCAAGACAACCTGCTGAGACATACCAGTAGCTGCAGCATTACTGGCTCCCCTAGCAGAAACAGCCTCAAATCTCCTGACTCACTTGTTATTTATTACACTTTGCCTAGAAAATCAGCTAGCATTGCTGGTAGTATTATGTCAGATACGCCCATCTCTTTACCTAGAGAAAGCAGAACAACGTACAATTGTTTAAGGTCTGAAACTCCACAGAGAGCTGATGCCTTTTGTTCAAATCAAAGAGATGTGTCTTGTTTAGATTCAAAACATTCCTTTTTAACATCAGCATCATTAAATGCTGCTACAAGTAACAAAGAAAAAGATTACCGCAGTCCTTTAACCAAAAGTCCTAATGATTCAGTAAGGAGTAGTACATTGGTTGAACTGACAGACAGATGTAAACATCTAAGCAGAAGAGAATCCTCTGTGTTTTCAGACTGTAAGGAGAGGGGAAATTTTTTGCAGAAGTATAAAACTACAAGCACATTTACAGTTTGTGTTGATGAAGATCATGTCAAGTATCATGAATTAGTTTCAATTTATTATACATTACCACGGAGGCATTCAAGAACGTTTTGTAACCTCTTTAGAGATAATCCAGAGGATGCAGATTTACCTTGTCCCAAAGAAAATGCTCAGTCATCAAGGATAAGAAACAAGAAAAATGAAGGTCATGTGAGTTTAGCAGATGTTTTCTTCCCCAGTACTTCGGTAAAAGAGGTGCCTTCATATTCTTCTGACCAAGAATCTTCAGCTCTGGTCACACCTCAGAACTTGGGAACTGCGGTTGATAGTGAAGAGAATTCCTACTTATCTACTAGCTCTGAGAAGATATGTAGTGCAAAGGCAGTGACTATGGTACATAACAGGAAAGATAGTTCATCAGATCTTTCATTAGCAGAAAATGTGCTTTCTGACATGGTAACAAAAGAAATTTCTTTTGGTGGTCCACAATCCGCTGCCATAGTGGCTAAATCAGGTAAGGCCATTTCTGATGCTGCAGGCAGCCAAAATACAGAAACAGGTCTAAAAGAAAAGAAGGAAATTTTACAACCAGCCACACCACCTATGTCCACTTTATCAACCCCTCCCAAGCCGGGCAGACATTTAGAGAATCCTTTGCATTCTACTTCAACAAATAAAAATATTATACAGAAAGGAAACTCTGACAACTGCTGTCAGGCCCCTAAAGTGAACACCAATAAAAATCTCAACAGTTTACTCCTCCACCCAGGAGAGAAGAGTTCCCTTGGAACGAACGATAACACAGAGTGTGCCGACGTGCTGCTTCCTTCTGCAGAAGACACATACAGGGATAATACCAAAGTCAAACAGAGAGTAAATATCCTACACCAAACCACCCCTCTGTATAATAATAAATGTAGTGGACTGCAATTAAGGGCTGACAGTTCAAGAAAACATGCAAATGATTTAAACTCTTATAGTAAAGTGCTTTCAGAGTCTCAGAACAAAGCACCTGAGGTAAGCACAGCTTCCAGTGCTGATCCATTACTTCAGCTAGATGAAGTGGTTAGCACAGATGAATTTAAGAATTCAGAAATTAAAAAAGGGCAAAACTCACAGAGTACTCAGATGGGTAAAGATTATAGTGGTTTGCAGGAATCAGAGGAGCACAGTGAAGGCAGCCTGAACATTAAAGATAAAGTCCTTGGGGTTATGCAAGATCAGAAGATAACACAGAGTGCCGAAGAGGAGAACAAGCTTCTCTCTGACTGCACAAGAGACAAAGTCAAAGATATAGAAAAAAGGAAAAACAGACCTTCAATTAAACATAAACTGGCAGCTGTTTACAAAACAAGTAGAAAATTTTCAAGTAAAAATTTACCCCCCAAACCACACATAAGTAACATTTTTTCACAGAACGATGGAAGTTCTACTTCAGAGGTTGACATGTCCCTTGACTCATTGATTTCAATGGATTCCCATCAGCCATTCCTGCAGTCAGACAATGAAAATCAGAATCACAGTCTGGACCCTGATAAGAATATGCCAAGACCAAGAACAGCTGCGAATAAGAAGACTGAAAATCAGAATGACCCTTCTTTGCTTGTTAATAACACCAGTTGGAGGTCTTTTCCAAGCTCACGCACACAGAAGGAAGCCATCAGTCCCCAAAAAACTACAGTGAAAGTAGAAAATAGGCCAAATCTTACAACCCTATATCCAGGTGAAGATCTAACCACAAAAAATAAGAATTCACAAACACTTGATCTCAGGTTAGAAAGCAAAAGCCAGCCCATCTCTCCTAGTGCTGCTCCATCAGACCTGCTGGATGATGAGAAAAGAAGAGCTAGCTGTTGTGCCTGCAGTCCTCCCTTGCCACTTTTAACTGACAAAAACTCAAACACATATGTAAATAGCTGCTTGCAGGCAGACATATATCCAGGGCAAAACTTGACTTCCCAGACAGTGCTTGATCAGTGTCAAAATACCTCTCAGTCTGCTAGCTTAAAAAATGCTAACTTGCAAAGCTACCAGTTGTGCAGGAGTCACGCCAGAAGTCAGCGTGAGCGTCACCTTTCTGAGAGTATTTGTGCTCCAGATTCCGATGAGACTTTTGCCTCGGGAAGCAATATTCAACCAAAAGATGGTATACATGGGAAGAGATTTAAGTCTTACTCAGAGCTGTTGTCTTGTGATGAAAATGAAAACTGGGCATCGGACGATGAAAAATGTTACAGCACTAGAAACCTGATGTACCCTTCTGTTGAATTTGGCATATTTGGCAAAGAACAACAGTTGGCTTTCCTGGAAAATATCAAGAGGTCACTCACAGAAGGGAGGTTATGGAGACCTTGTCTTCTTAATAACCCTGGTGCTCTCAGAGATGGAGAGCCCCCTTCTATAAACAGGGCTGAGCTTTTGAGCTCAAGTTCTGCTGGGAGCAAAATGTCATCGGCTGCTTCATCCCCCCGAGAGACAACCGATATCTATCAGGAAGACCCAGCAGCTTATTCAGACTCAGACAGTGATACCACCACCGATGATGAATACTACCTAGATGAGATAGATAAGGAATCGGAGCTATGAAGGGCCTGTGGTACTAAGATGGCACGATAGCTCGGTAGTTTCTGGGCAGGCAGAAACATGTAAAATACTTCGAGCCAGTTCTTGTGCTGCTATAAATTGGTACAACTTCATTAGTTTTAAAGAAGCTAGTATGTTATGTTAGCTGAGCATTTGACTTTTGTACTGAATATGGGCTTCACCATTGTTGTTTCTCCTAGCAGGGAAAAAGAATATTAAAAAAATTCCTTTCCCAAATAATAGAAGGTAAACAACTGTGAAGCTTTGGGCAGTGTAACTCCAGAGATGGCTTTCCTCTGAGTCAGCAAGCAGTGGCTTATGCTCCTGCCAGCTACGCAGTGCTGGAATGGATAAATTCTAGCTTGAGCTACATTTTCTTACAAGACTTAACAGAAAACCAAGAGGTTACTAAGCTGATAAATTTCTGTTTCTCCAATTTTCCTCATTTACCGGACCAAGCATGATAATGCCAATCCATCACACTCAACAAACACCCCTACAAAATGAAACCTCTTCAATTTTTACAGCATATTCTGTATGAACGGGTTTTTTTCTGCATTCCTGGGAAATGTAGCAGCAATGTCCCTGGTGCTGTTTGTTCTGCCATGCAGTTGAGGCAGATTCCACACAGGGAATTTTCTCAGCATTGCAAGAGCAATGAGCAATGTGAGTTACAGAGGTGCTGCTAGCGTGTGGGAAACAGCTCAGCAAACGGCAGAACACTGGAAAATTCACTGAAATTCCTGAGGATGTTAAGAAACACAGCTGAGCATGGAAATCTGCTTTTCAGACATGGGAGATTCGTAACCAGCACAGCTTTGGTTACAACTGAGACGAACAGCCGGATTTCTGCTTTGATTTAGGAACAGGTTAATTTGGATTAAAAATCCAACACTTTAAACCATGCAAAATATGAAAAGATTTACCCTATTTATTTCCTCTATAAGCCTCACAGGTTGAATCCTAAGTTGTCCTAATAGTGGGAAGACAACCATAACCAACACAGCTTGTTACACCCCAAAGTCCTCCCGCTGCCTCTGTGCTCGGCCGGTCTCTCCCGCAGCCGCTGGGCTCCCTCAGGGCAGCACCACCCGAAACGGCCCGAGAGGGCACGTGGCTGGGTCGCCACTGCGCCGCACAGACCGGCAGCTTTTCACATATGAAGTAAATAAAACCAGTAAGAAATGCTCTTTGCCTTTTGCTAAATTACCATCCCTTTTTGGTCTTTCTTAAACCATTCCCTCTCTCACCACAGTACTGTTTATCCTTCAAAGTGAGCAGTCAGCCACACTAATAATGTAGTATTATTACTCAGTAGCCAAAACTCATCCCTGGCCATCAAATTTCTAACTAAGCTTTGATCTCTTTTTCGTGCAAAATCAGAAGTGGCTCACTGAGCCAGAAGATAGTATTTTTAACTAATTATATATTTACTTTAATTTCACATATGGTCTAAAATGATCCATATTTTTGATACCCTTTTTAATTCAATAAAATTTCTGCAGGACATGATTATATTTTTATAACTGGAAGGACGTATACTGGTATTTTTAAATAATGTATTTTACACAAAACAAGCAACGCTTGTATCACTGACTACTCCACAAGAAACTAGAAGGTGAAAATACTATAGTAGGTAACTGGTATCCTTATTTTTTTATACTGTAAACTTCGTTAAAGAAGTGGGTCTGTAGTTCAGATCTGTACTGATACATAAGTATTATTACTTTATACTGGGGTAATTTGTCTTTTGTTGTACATAGAAGGACTAATATAAACTGTGTATTTATAGTCAGAATTAATCTCTATGACATGCCTGTTTTGGAAGGATATAAACCTATGCTGACATGTGCAATGCTGGAAGGAAATTACTACCATATAATTGCAGTCTTGTAAAATGTGGTATTCTAAGGAGAAACTGTTTTTCTGTAAATGGCTCTATTTTATACATACAGGATTCTGTAGAGTAAGACAATAAAACCAGCTGAGTATCAGTGAGGAATTTCTGCTGCTGTACGTTTCTGCAAAATATGTTAATCCAAAAATTGGGACTGCCAGCCTACATGAGGTAAAGAATAATAAAATAAATGTTTACAAGGGAAGTAAATGGTCATACGGTTTTCTTGACTGAAGTGGATGGTTTAGAACATTTTTATTTGTAAATATTTTCTACCTGTTCAACAGAAGTTGGATTAAGTTCTCACCTTGTTGGCATAATTTTTTTCATTTGCTATGCTATGTATGTGCAGGAGATCAGGTGGCTTGATTTAATGTAAGCAAGTAAAAACTGCTTTTGGTCATAAGTCAGTTGTGGAAGACTGCAGCCTGCTGAGGATCTGTAAACTAGTATTTACACTGAATAATGGAATTCTGTAAAACAGTTGATTGCTTGAAAACATAGGGAGAAATACCCTTTGAATAGCGATCAGCGCCGTTCAGTTTAGCAGAGCTAGATTTTGACACCTTTGTTCTTCCAAGCTTCTTCTTTGGCAAAAGTATATTCTATAAATGCTCGTGATTTATAGGATTTTCATATTTAAAATTATTTGTCTGAAATAAATTCTGCATTCAAATGAAAAAAAAAAAACAAAAAACAAAAAACGTATTTGTACTGTGTTTGTTTTCCACTTGCTGTGAATGCCATAGTTTATTTAAAAAAAAAAAAAAAAAAAAATCCAGCATCTTAGTATTGTTGCGAGGGTGGTGATGGCAAAGGGTGCCACAGATGCAACGTGGGGCCGCCAGCGCGGGTCCCTCAGGCAGCCGCAGGCTCGGGCCTGCCCCGCGCTGCGGCCACAGCTGCAGAGCCTCTGGTACACAAATAGTTTTCTGTCAGCAGTAGAATCTGTACAGCAGACGTGTTAATCCCTTAGCAGGTCGCATGCCTACAACTTGCCTTGAGGAGCCGATACTCCATGTAGGGGCCAAGGGTAGTATTTCATGAGTAGTTTTACAAGGTGAATTTACAATCACTTCAGCTGGAATTAGGGCTGAGAGGAGCCTGGCTGCCACGTGCAGTGTGACAGCGCGTGAGACTCACCACTTTCAGCCTTAATTGCTACAGCCAGTGCGTGTGGTACCTGAGCTCAGCAACGCAGTCCCTCAGCCTGGTTTCCGAAGGAAACATGGTTTATGAGCTAAGATGGTGTTTCTGTCTAGAACTCTGTCCACTCATTAGGTCACTCGTGTCCCCAGATGACTTTTCACTTTTCTAACATCTCAGTGACATTTGAAAGAAGGCACAGAAATCTCATGCTTTCATCTCAGGGCAGCTCAGGCCAGGAGGGACCTCAGGAGGTCTCTGCTCCAACCTCCTACTCACAGCAGGTTGGCTCTGAGGTCAGGCCAGGCTGCTCAGGGCTTCATCCAACTGGAGCTTGAAAGTCTCGTGAGGATGGAAACTGGGCAATCTGTGCCTCTGCCCAACTGTCCTAACGGGGGAAATATGTTACAGGCTGAGCCTGTTGGGAGTATCACAGATGGGATGTCAGTGGAGACCTGTGGCTATCTGAAGTGAGAGAATTTAGGAGACTAAAGACAAAAGCAAGGAGGAAACCCAGCTTGATAATTCCACTTTCAAGGAACCCGTTTTTCATGGTCTGTACGCAGAGAGACTTGAAGTTCATGTTATTCAAAAACATGCAGCATTCATTTGTGCTCTTATTGTTTTGCATGTGAAAATCCAGGCTTGCACAGACGCTTGATCTAACCCTCCTACAGCCTTGTAACCCCCCTCCCCCCCCCATCTACCGACACCCTGAAATATTTCCTAGTAGCACCAAACATTTCTGATAAAAATGACCCAACCACCTTAGGAGACAAATCATCAGAGGTTCTGCCTGCTTACTTGTAGTCCATCATTTTAAATCCATGAAATTACTTTGTTGTTACATTTTCTAGGTAATTGATACCACGATCCCTCCTTCCCCATCACCAAGCGTTACCGCATGGACGAGGGCCACCTGCAGCATCTCACCCCCAGGCCCCGCGAGCCTCCTGCAGCCCCTGAGCTCCAGGTGTGAGCTTGGCCTCCTCCCTGGAGCGAGAAGGTGAGCCCAGCATCAGGGAACAGCATGCTGGTACGTCAAACCACGACAGTCCCAACAGGGTGCCTGCTCTGTCCTTCACTGTGGGAAACTCTAGAAACAGCAAAGAATTTTAAATTAAGTATTCTATTTTTTTCTTTCACAGCAATCTCTGTCTGTATGTAAGCTGCTATAGGTTGTAAGAATTAATAAGCTTCAGAGAAATATTATTTTTGTCCTCTTTAAATTCCAGACCAGCTGTTCAGCTGCCCGCTGAGTTGCACCCTAAAACACAGGCATCGTGTTGTTTGTGAAGGAGGAAACACACGGATCAATCTGCTTTTCGGTCTGGGGTGCACAGCGCCCGTAGGCAAGGGCAGGAAAACCTCTTGGGACCTGAACACGCTGAGGCTCCGCGCAGCCCGCCAGCGGCTCCGCCGCTCACCCCCCGCTCGCACACCGCCTTTGCTGCGTTTCCCCCCGAAGTCGCACAGCCCCGGGACCCGGCTCGGCGCCCGGAGAAGGGGGCACCCCCGCTCCGCCGCCCCGCGGTCCCAGCCCAGCGGGAGGCCGGGGTCCGGGACACCCCCCCCCCCTCAGCTCCCAGGCGGGACGTCCTGTGCCCGCGTCCTGCGGCCGGTCCCGGGCCGAGGGGGGCGGCGGCGGAGGAGGGGAGGCCGCGCCGCATCCAGCCGCCCGGGGCCGGCCCGGCCCTGCTCCCCGGCGCTGCCCGGCCCCGGCCGCGGCCCCGGCGGGGCGGGGAGCGGGCGGCGGCCGCCGGCGCGGGGCCGCGCAGGCCCGGAGGAGGCCCCGGCCCCCCGCTCCGACCGGGCGCGGCCCGGGGCTCGGCGGGGCGATGGGGAACCGCGGGCTGAGGCCGCTGCCGCCGCTGCTGCTGCTGCTGCTGCTGGGCGCCGCGTTGCCGCCGCTGCGGGCGGTGGAGCCGGCGGAGCCC
The DNA here is from genome assembly GCF_018691265.1 of Tyto alba. Classification (NCBI taxonomy): domain Eukaryota; kingdom Metazoa; phylum Chordata; class Aves; order Strigiformes; family Tytonidae; genus Tyto; species Tyto alba. The sequence continues at coordinate 17,910,108 of NW_024881282.1, read as the reverse complement.
GTGAGCGCCGAGCGGAGCCTGGCGTGGGGCCCCGGGCTGGACGCGGGGCTCACCCTGCCCGTGCGGTATTTCTACATCCAGGCGGTCAGCGCGGCCGGACACAACTTCTCCCGCTCCCCGCCAGGTACCGTGCGTGTCTGTGCTCGCGGGTGGGCAGGGGCGCGGGACGGACACCCAGCCCCCGGCTGCGATGTCTTCGGAGGAGCTGGTCGGAGCTGCCCAACCCTTCCCCTTCCTCCCTTTCTCCCTTTTCCCCTTCCTCCCTCCCTTCCTTCCCTTCTTCCTTCTTTCCTTTCCTCCTTCCCTCGCCCTTCTCAGCACCCTGCCCGGCCCCGCATCGCCCGGGACACGCAGGTCCGGTGCTGAGCGGAGCACACGGTCAGACTCCTTTCCTCTGGCCCCGCCGGTGCCTCCCTCCACAGAGCAATGCGTGTGTCGCCCATCGCCTCCTCTGAACAGTATGTGATTTACTGCAAGGAACCAGCAAGCTCAAAATAAACCAGTGCTCCTGGAGCTAGTGGATGTAAAGAAATCCCAGTGCCCTGCTCAGAAGTGCTAACGTAATTATCTTTAATGCTACACGCACACCGGTTGCTTAAAATTTCTGTCTCGGTAAGCACGGCCCTCTGGGCCCCATTATCCTACTGCTGCTCCGTTAAGAAGGAGTAATTTTCATCTCTTGTTTACTCAGCACACTCACAAACTGTCCCGTGACACTTCTCCTGAGGGTGGGAATGGATTTTGTTCTCGCGGTCCAGCAGTGTGCTGCCAGTCAGCTGTTTTCTGCTGCAAGTTAATTCCACAAGCTGTGTACTAATAGTTTTAATTTAGAATAAAAATAACTTCTGCAGCACAGAGTTCGTAAGGAAGATAACCCTGAGATAGCTACTCAGTGGGAATCCTGTGTTGCTAATTCACTTCGGGTAGAGTTAGTTATTTTGCCCTGTATTCTTTAGTATTCATATAGATGGTACTGAGAGGATACCTACCAAGTATGCACAGCCTCTTCATGTCCTGTAGTTAGAAGGCGGCTGCTTGTGAAATTAAAGAGTGGACATATATTATAAAGGTTATGTCTTCAGTCTGACAGAACCCCAGATACTTAAGGTCTGGATTTTCTCCAGCTGCTGTTGCAACTTGGTGCTGGATTGCAGCGCAGTTTTGTGTTTGCACTGAAGAATGCAACTGCACACTCACTGCCAGCAAAGCGGAGGCTGATCTCAGCCACGCAGGGAGGAGCCTTGGGTTCAAACAACAGGTTGCTAAAGGTAAAAAGGTGCGAAGCTCTATTGGATTCTCACACTACTTGAAATCCTCCAAGCTAAGCTGGTAGGACATGGGTACCGAGAACCTAGTTTTGACCTCAGTGTGTTGTGTATGTTAGTATTTATATTAATAAACTCAGTGTCTTTGGAACGTTCCCAGGTCCTGATGCCATCTGGCATGGAGTGTCTCCATTCATACCATGACATTCTGGAGCCTCTGAACCACGGCAATGCGTGCGTGCTGCCGACGGGGAAGAGCTGTTGGCTCGGCCTGCACTAACTGCTGAGCCGTGCCAAGAATTATTTAGGACAGTGCCAAGGATCCCTTAACAATTTAGCAGTACAGTTGATCATATTCCAGTGCATGAGCACTGTTTAATGTACTCATATAGATACAGGCTATAAATTTCAGTTCTCATGATTTTAAATGTTCAGATTCTATATGTAAAATGTCAGTAAAAATTGCAATTAATAATATTTATTAAGGCACCGCTTTCCAATACAAACTAAATACATCTCAAAATATCCCTGCTGGGATGGCTCAATAAGTCTGCATTATCACCTCCATTGCACAAACAAGAATACTGTGGTCAGAGCAGGAGAGCTGTGGTTAAGGCTTCCCATTTGTAAGATCTGTCCAAATCTATTAAATGGTGTTTTGCGTGGATTAGAATTCCAGTCAAGTAGGTCAGTACTTACTGGTACCCAGTATGAAACTTATATAGGATAACTAGTAGATTTTAAATCCAGATGAGTCTTCTGACTGTCAAGTCTAATCACCAGAACTAATGTGCACCATTGCACATCACACAGTAGTTTTGACTGATGGGCTGTAACTCGACCTGTCTTTTTGGGAAGACATCAAATGATGCAGAATTCACTCTTTCCCTAGCAAGTGTATTCCAAAGATTAAAAAATCACTGCTGAAAATACAGAATTTACTTTTAATATAAACTGCTTAGATGTTTTCCTTTGGATCCTTGGCTTACCTTGTCCTTCTTTTCTGCTAGGTTTTCCCCTAGGTTTAACAACTGCCCACCATGTCTTTATGACAGAGTTGGCTGTTAACTGATCTCCAGTTGATCTATGTACTCTGCTAACAACTGTTTTCAAGGCCTCCCAGATATTCTCACAGGTTTTACCAAATGCTTTCTAAGAGAAGTGGCACACTTCTTCCAGCACTCATTCCAGTGTTGCTGAACAGAGTGCAGCTCACCTCCGTACCTGCAGCACTGCAGGACCTCCTTTCAGGGCTTTTGTGGACCGTGATGGCCGGGGTTTTGTGATGCTCACACACAAAACTTCCTGCCATGACCTGTATTTCTTGGTTCCTGGATATATGCCCTCACATCCGACTCCGTTAAAGTATATGCTATTCAAAGGAGCCCATTTTGCTAAGTGAACCTGTTTTGTCCAGCTGCTTCTTTATTGACTCTATTAATTTCACAATTTCCATCTGCGAAAGTAACCAGCAATGGTTTCAGTAAAACGTTTGAGGAGAAAACCCTTCTTTTCAGATCTTTTAATTTCTCTTCTGCATACATGTCAGAAATAAGATGACTGGATATTTTGTTCTGCTCTAACAATTTGCATAAATTGGTACCTTGTTACCTTTTGTCTCTTTCCATGCCTACATTTCTTCATTCATCCATTCATGCATGGAATACTTCTTTTGCAAGCTACACAAGATAAAAGAAAAATGCATAAATCAAATTTCATCATCTGGGTTTCTTAAAGTATCCCGTTTTGACTGTGTCTGTATTTTGGTCTCTCTTCAGGACTGGAAAATTATTTTGTACTTAAAATGCTGTCCCAGGCAGGTTTTTAGGGGAACACAGAAGTGCTAGTGGTAGCAATTCAACAAGGACACATTTTTCCTTTATCATTTCTTTGGACTGAGAGAAAAAAACACGAGTGAAAGTACCATGGTAACTTTCCTCCAATTTAAAAAAAAACAGAAATCAGCAAAAAGGTGTTATAATTAAATACTGTGGTAGTACTTAGAGGCCTTGGCCCCATTATGCAATGAATGTTTAAAATCATAAACAAAAATACTGTTGCCTTCAGTGAATATTTATGCTTATATTAAATATTCAGTCTCCCTTGTCTTCCCCCTCCCTTTCAGTGGGGTTAGCATTTTTCCAGAGAGCTTTGTTAGCTGGTCACTCTTCCCTTATCAAATGCTTCCTGCACCTAAACTGCCACCAGCTAAAACTAACATACCCTTTGGGTGAATCTGGAGTTCCTCATGTCTCTAGGGCGGTAAGTACATAACCAGCTGGGAGGAAAGACCTGCTTAGTTATTTCCTGTGTAAGTGAGGACAAGGAGATCAACTTCAGTAGTATTTGACTTGTGATTTCTCAATATTCAGTCATTTTTATGATAACTGAAAACTTTGCTTTCTCTGGTAGGAAATCTCTATACCCAGCTAAAATGCTGTTTTATAAAATGGATGGAAAGAGACAAAGACATAATACTAACAGAAAACTATTTTCTCTGCTATCCTACCTCATGACATGCTCTGGATTCAAAGGCTTCTTCATCCAAATAATACTAGGTGATAGTCACAGGGAGAGGATACTTGGCTTAAGCCAGCTACTTTTAAGCAAGTTGAAAAAGATGGTTGTGACTGGCAGTGACATTGAGAGGCAGAGATGTCCATTCCTTCAGGAGAGTCATTCATGGAATCAGTTGCCAGATTCAAAAGAAGTGGACTCACTCCTGCATTCAGACATCTGGCAGTATTTAACTGAATGAGGAACAGAAATTGTTACTCACCTTCAGAGAAATGTGTCTTTCCTCTTACTTGGACTACAGCTCCACGCTGTCCTCATGCAGAAGACCATTTATGAACCCAGAGGGCAACTGAGCACCACGTAGCCACTCACTCGCTCCTTCCCCCTCAGGGATGGGCAGGAGAAAATAAAATTAAAGGCTCAGGGACTGAGACAAGGACAGGGAGGGATGACTCACCAGTTATGTTCACAGGCAAAAGACAGACTCATTAAGGCAAAAAAAAAAGAACATCAGTTTAATCTGAACACCTCCAACACTTAATCTTCCAGTCAGTAGCATAGTGAGAAATACAACCACATCTTTGAAACACCTTCCCTCCACCCCTCCCTTCTTCTTGGGCTCAACTTCATTCCTGATTTCTCTGCCTCCTCCCCCTCAGCAGCGCAGGGGGGCAGGGGAGGGAGTTGCAGTCAGTTCATCACCCCTTGACTCTGCCATTCCTTCCTCCCCAGGGGGAGGACTCTTCACACTCTTCCCCTGCTCCAGCGTGGGGTCCCTCTCATGGGACACCGTCCTCCACAAACTTCTCCAACACAAGCCCTTCCCACGGGCTGCAGCTCTTCACGAACTGCTCCAGCGTGGGTCCCTCCCACGGGCTGCAGCCCTCCCAGTGACAGACTGCTCCAGCACGGGCTTCCCTCAGAGTCTGGGCCTTCTTTGGGTGCAGACACCTGCTCCGGTGTGGGGTCCTCCACGGGCTGTGCGTGGGCATCTGCTCCACCACGGAGCTCCCTGGGCTGCAGGGGCACAGCCTGCCCTCTCACCACAGGCTGCAGGGGGGGCTCTGCTCTGGTGCACCTCCTGCCCATCCTCCTCCTTCTCTTCCTCCTTTCTTCCACTGAACTCGGTGTTTGCAGAAGTATCTCCCTTACAACTACTCCTCCTCTCCAGTTCCCCTTCTTAAATACGTTATCACGGAGGCGTGATAGTCTTTACTGGTAAGATCAGCCTTCAGGAATCCCAGGCCCCTGAGACCAGAGGGAGAGTGTGGCACAAGGAAGACTTACACTTGGTGGAGGAGGAGGATCAGGTTAGGGAACGCTTACAAATCTGGGCATACCTAAGTCTGTGGTGCCTGATGCCGTGCACCTCTGAGTGCACAGGGAGCTGGCTGGTGTCATTGCGAGGCCACTTTTGATCATATTCCTGAAGATTGGAAGAAGTCACATGAAATTCAGTCTGAACACACAAAAACTGTTTTTTTACTGTGAAGGTGGTCAAACACTGGAGTGGGTTACCCAGAGAGATTGTGGAGTCTCCATTTGTGGAGGTATTCAAAACTCAGCAGGACACGGCCCTGGACAGCCTGCTCTGGCTGACCCGAGCAGGGGGCATTGGACTAGGTGATCTCAAGGTCAGTTCTAAATGTAACAGTTCTGCAATTCTCATTATTCTGTTTCTCCATTATGTTTCTATTAACAAGTGTTGCATGATACAGCGTAATCTTGCACAGAGCAAAGAGCTGAAGGATATCTTTAGAAAGAACCTGACTACGCTCTGAATAGGTCTGGGTATCTGAGTCATGGGCAGTTTTGAAACGCAACAGGATTCAGGCTAATTCAAGGAGAAAACAAATGGGGAACTAAAATTCATTGTTTCCCAGAACTTCCTTTGATGCCTATAATTCTTGTGTTATCAGACAGAAGTTTAACAAACATGTTCTCTGCAATATGTAATCACATTTTGGAAAAAGAATTGCCTTAGGATGCTTTTGATGCAACAAATACCAGAATGTTTAAATGGGGATTAATCAGTCATGGAAAACCTTCACTGACATCTACTGAAATTATGTGTATACAAGTTGTGATTTTTCAAGTCCTTTTGTTGCAAATTCCTACAAGGGGAAGACTGTAATTTCAAAAGTATTCCTCTGTAATTTCTTTATTCTTACTACCTTGCACATCTCTGCTAGTGACAGTAAGGTGCAAGATACTGAACAGACCTTTGGTTTAAAGGTCAGCTTATGGCCTGTGATCATACAGCCATTCTTACATTATTATTTTATTTCTACTATATGCCATCTTGAAAGATGATCAGTAGCTAGATGTCAAAAATATATGAAGGGGGCAAAAGTATACTTTTCTGTCTCTTCTCTAATGATGACTCTGCTTGAAGATATACCAAAACAGGTTGAGGTGCTCCCAAATTGGGATCCAGTCTGAATCAATTCTACTTATATAGATCCAAGCTATAGAGATCCCAAGCTGTGGCAGTCTTAGATCGAAACCGATGTACCATTCCTAGAAATTGTTCTGGAGTTTAAGTCTATTAGCATTGTTTGAGCTATATTTATACTTGCCCAAGGAACTGTCACACTGCATAGCTGTACTGCTAATGTGTCTTCAGCCAACCACCCGAGCAAGCAAGGAGGTGTCCACTCATCGTTCCTCTGCAAAGGAAGTACCATGTATCTGGAGTAATCTTAACTTCCTCTACTTCTCAGAAGTCGCAAGTGCAGGCCTGGAAATCATTCTGGACTGATACTCAATTAAGTGAGGGCTTCTCCTGATAGGTCTGCTAGCAGCTGAAGACAATATTCTGCATTCCTTGGTTGGTGGGAGTGCTGCTTGCCACACCGGCATTCCAAGAAGGAATGAAAGCTTGCTTCACTGTATTTCTTCAATATGTTGTCAAAAGAAGGTATTCTGACTTGCTTCTTGGCATCTTTAGCTGGCATGGACTTTGAATAGTAAGAAAACTGAGGGACGATTGCGGACAATCCACATTTTATGTTCTTACATTGGAACACAAAGCAGAAGAGGTTGTGTGTTCAGCTGTGAGAGATTCCTCTGCTCACAGACACTGCCTGTATGCTTATTGATTGAGGGATTGACTCTGACAACAATATCTGGGAGAATCTGAGTTACTCAGAGTAGCTATTTTCTCTTTGAAGAGGTGTCCTTGTTTCAACTGGGATAGAGCTAATTTGTATTTTTTCTTAGCAGTTAAAATAGCGCTGTGTTTTGGATTCAGCGTGGGATTTGATATGAGAAGAATGTTGATAATGTGCTGACTTTTTAGTTGTTGCTTAGAAATTAAGGACTTTTCTACTTCTCACGACCTGCTAGTGTGCAGGTACACAAGAAGCTGGGAGGGCGTGCAGCCAAAGCAAAGGACCCAAACTGCTAATGGAATATTCCATATCTAATGTCATGCTCAGTATAGAGATGAGGGCTGAGTGGAAAGCTTGCTCTCGCTTCCAGGATTGTGGTTTTGGGATTCTCACTTCTCTGGAATCGCTAGCTGGGATTGGGCTGGGCATCAGTCAGTGGGTGGTGAGCAATCACATTGTGCATTACTTGTTGGTATTTTCTATTATTACTACTATTATTAGAATCACTATTTTAATTATTAAATGTTTTTTATCTCAACCCATGAGTCTCTTTACCCTTACCCCTCCAATTCTCCTTCCCGTTCTCTGGGGTCGGGGAAGGCGACCAAGTGGCTGCCTGGTGTGTGGCTGCCGGCCGGGTTTAAACCACAAGAGGCATGACATGTCAGGAAGTACATGTCTGAAATCATAAGGGTTCTGCCTAATTTAATCTGGATACTCTTGCACAGTAGTCGTCTTGAATCCAATTTCAAGATCCAGTGCTCTAAGGAAGACACGATTGATCATCAAACGACTGTTGTATTTACCACACCAGTGCATTTATTTGTAGATGCAAAGTAAGTTAAAATATTGATTGTATAGAATTAACTGTACCATGTCTATCATTTAGTTCTGTCGGACACACTGGAATGTTAGTAACATTTTGATTTGATCTGGATTTTTTTTTTCAGTTTCCTTTCTTTCTGTATACAACTTTGTGGTAACATTCATTACATTTGTTTGGTTTGCAATGCTTATTGTGAATAGTCTGTCCCCCTCTTTTCTGAAGAATAAAGTTGATGATGACCATTTGTGACAGAAATGAGGGAATATAACAGATTTATGTTTATGCATACTCGTGTTGTCCACAAAATACTCCATGCCCAGTTAAAAAGTCACAGTGCATTAATGATGAAATGCTGGCGATATTTAAGCACCGGTCAGACAGATGTCCAGGAAATATCTCTACTATCATTCTCTTGTCCCTGCTTTTCAGTAGCTGGGCCTTTAAATTTGCAAGACAGTCAGCTGGTGAACAATTTGTATCTGACTCCTGCATGCTGCAACTGCCTTTCCACAAGCTGGCAAGTATTCTTTCCTCCTGTTATTTTAACTTGGTTTCTTATCTTTCTTATTCTAGAGGAGAAGATTGTTCCTCAGAGCACTAACTTGAAAACTTAGTATTAAACCTAATCTTTGCTCCAAAATACTGTTAGCCTTTCCTTCTATCTTGTAGTCATTTCTTAATGTTTTATCTCCATCAACAGGTTTTCCATTTATTAGGTATGTGATGATCAAGAAAATTTGGTAGGATGATCTTCCTTCACTGGAAATTATTTTTACCAACTGAATACAATAAAAAAAAAATCTCTAGTGCAAAGATAAATTAAATTCTGAGGACCCAATCCAGTAGAGTTTGCTTTCACCTTTATTTCATATATGTGATTCTAATAGCTTAAAGTGCTTTTATCTGTTTTATTTTCCTATTTACAGGAAGAACACAGTTTAAAGTGGTAATTAAAGCACTTTCTCCTAAAGAGGTCACCAGAATTTACACTCCTCGCCCTTTGGACAGAAATGATGGCACATTTCTCATGCGGTATCGGATGTATGGGAGTGTCAGAAAAGGGTTAAAAATTGAGATACTTTATGGTGATCAGCATGTAGCTCAATCACCTTATATTTTGAAAGGTAAGGGTATTGTTTTGATTTAACGTAATGTATGATGGTAGCTGCAGAAATGCTATGGCTAATTTACTGCTAGGGGAAGAGGTGAGAAATTAGAGGTTTGTTTGCCCTTGTTCATGTAGTCTCCTCACCAATGTTCTCCTAAGACAGAGAAGTAAGCAGTGACAATCTCTATACATTGCCAAGTTCCAGGACCTAGATGCATACCCATGTAGATTATGGCCTCTGTCGTTAAGGTGATGTGTCTGGACACCTCCTCTTCCCTCTTGCATAAGGAAATTAATCTCTTCTGATTTGGTAGGGAGTAATAGAGCAATGTTTGTATTTTTACTGTTTTCAAGCAGGTGTTCACTTAAACATTGTGTTATTTTTATCTAACGTAGAAAATACTACCTGCAAAAGCAAGGAGTCTGCTGTTCCCAACACTTGGTAATTCAGATGTCTGTGATTTCTAAAAAGTGTGATTCTTCATAACAACAAAGACAGTAGATCTTTAACCAGACAATATTTAACTTTCTCTTTCCATTAGCCCAGTTTAATTCAGTGCAGGTCTATACTAGGGAAGAACTATTTAAAAGCAGGGAAAACAAGGTGAATTATTCTCTCATTCCAGATCTGCTGCTTTAACTTCTTTCCCGTGCTCTCAAATGGACAGCTCTTTAGCAAAGAAAAAGATAATATAAAGTTACTTCTTTGGAGAGTCTTGTTTCAACTTGCCACTAATTCTTCTAACTAGAATTTGGTCTTTTTTCTTTTTCTTTTTTTTTTTTTTTTTAATAAAATTTTCTAAATACATACTTAAATATCTTCAAACTGAAATTAAACTGTCCTGAGTCCTCAAGGTAGTAATATGACTTCTTTTTGCTGGTGCATATTTGCCAGCAGCCATGAAACTATGACACAGGACAGAACCTGTTTTGATTACAAGTCCATGAAGTAAGGGCTTTTTTTTCACAAGGTTCTTGCTTATACTTAAGCTCTCTGCTTCTAAAGGACAGAAGGAATGGTTGTTTATATGTAAAAGAAAACACCTTGTGCCAGAGGTAAAGATTACTGTATCAAAGTTCTGAATTAGGCTGAAATTTAAACTGTAATACCTGAGCTTTGGTAGTTATGGACAGTTAGAGCAGTTCTGAATACCCTGTGTGGTTGGCAGGTAGCACAATAATGGAGCTTCATTTTGCAGATGAATTTTGCCCTGATAACAAAAAACCTGATATTTTGATTTCTGAAAAGGGAAGAATGTTGCTGTTTTCTCGGTTACTCTGTTAAACTCCAGAAATGTTGTAGGGAGGACGATTTCCCAGGGGAACTTAAGAAAACTTGGAACAAAAAATGCCAAGCCACTGTAATGTCTATATTTTATATGCCCATGTATTTGAACAATTACAATTGATGTAGACTCACAAATATAGACTCTCAGTGCTTTGTTTTCTGCAGGACCAGTTTATCATGAATATTGTGACTGTCCTGAAGAAGACCCTGAGATCTGGCAGAACGTTATGTCTTGTCCATCCCAAGAACCTCAGATTACACAGGACTTCATTTCTTTTCCCACCATTGACCTTCAGCGAATGCTTAAGGAAATCCCAACAAAGTTCAGTCAAACAAGAGGTGCTATTGTTCATTACACTATTATCAATAATCACATCTACCGTCGCTCATTAGGGAAGTATACAGACTTCAAAATGTTCTCTGATGAAATGTTCCTGTCACTTGCAAGAAAGGTAACAGCTCTGATCATTTAAGACTATTAAGTCATGTTCTAATATGGCAATATTGCATTAGTTGTTTTATCTTCAGATTTATAACTCCTGAAGTAAGATTTGACTTCTGTTTTTTCATCAAGATGACAGTGTATCTTAGGGATAATGTGTGGGGACTGAGCTTGACAGTAATGAAATTGCTAGGAAAGCTGCAGGGGCTAATGCTCTGCAAGACTTTTCCTGGCCTCTGTGTTTCTTTCATACTTGCTTGTGGGGCAGAAACTTGAAATTCATACCTTAAGCTCAGCTAAATCTGTTAACTATCTAGTAGGTTTACTGGTTCTGCATGACATCAGAGAACTGAGGAATATATCCAAGTGACAAACAGCTTCTCTCTTGGTGTTATGATCCTTTCTTGGGTAAACATTTAGGTTCGTCTTCCTGATGTGGAGTTTTATCTTAATGTTGGAGATTGGCCAGTTGAGTATCGGAAAGCTAATGATACACCTGGTCCTATACCTGTCATTTCATGGTGTGGCTCTGTGGATTCAAGAGATATAGTCCTTCCAACGTACGATGTAACCCACTCGACTCTTGAAACCCTACGTGGAGTCACAAATGACCTCCTTTCTATTCAAGGAAATACAGGTAAATTAGAGATTGTGGATTTTAAAAAAGAATTTGTAAATTCATCCAAGAAGCAAGTTGCATTCAAATAACGTGTTAAACTCTTCAGTTCACAAGTGCCTTAGGAGGTCTCTTAGTACAGGCAGGATGGTAAACAGATGGTAAACACTTTCAACATTGCTACTAAGCAGGTATTTAATATGGATTTAGAGCCAAAATTTACAAAGTCCAGTTTACAATAATGGTGAATTTTAACATAAAGGTATCCAGAAGATAGCTACTGTGACCTGTCCGAAGAAATGTAAATATCATTAAAAGGCCTTTCTCCTTAGTGGAAGACTTGAATGTATTCCTTCTAATCAAATAGTAATCCTTTTCCTGACAGTGATGTGGCCCATTGTTCTGTTTACATAAAAATGAATTTGAATCATGAAAGAAGTAATTAGTAATATGCTACAGCCTCTTTCAAATAAGAAAATACTGTCTGTATAAAAAAATACCTCAGAGTGGGATCTTCTGAACTGTTTTTCTAGCTTTGAAGGAAGATTCAGTTTTACTGGAGGTGTCTTCCTCCCCCCCCCTGGAAATTAATGAATACTTAGGGATCAGACAAATGGCATGAATGATGCTAAGGAGTAAAACTTGAGTGAGGGGCTATTTATTTTTATTTGATTAGTTCACATTTTCTCTTTTGTTACTTTTTAAAATAAATATTTAATTAAATTATCAGTTTGAAGCACTGATTTAGTACAGCTGCTTTTCCAATTAGGAGATGGTAAGAACGTACTCCACTTCAGTAGGATCTTTAAGAAAATTTCCGGCAGAAGAATGAGGAAGGACATATTTGTTGTTTTTAAAAGCAGGCAGTATGCAGAGATTAAGTCTTTCAGGCTCTTGCTAAGCATCTTGAGGACACAGTATAGCCATTTTTTTTCCTTTTTAATTCATCATTAAGTGATTCCTCAAAGACCTAACTAAATTGCTGGGTAACAGAAGTGGATTTTACTAAAGAAATCTTGGTTATTGTGGCCGGCTTTATGGATGGAGAATTACTGTAATTATTAGTATTTTACTTACATGATTTGATTATAATCCCTTATGTAGCTTTCAAGATATTTCAAGCTACTTAAATAGAAAATTGTTGAGTGGAAAAGCAATTCTCTGATTTTCCTTTTATAAGTGGCTCAGTTTCTCATCCCCAAATTCAAACCAGAACTGGGAGTTTAAATCCTGTGATTAATAAGTGATTATGGATCCACTACAAGAAATCATGCCTGTTTTACCATGTCTCTGAGTACAATGCCACTGTCGTAGCAAGTTCATTATTCGTACTAAACATATCATGAACATTTCATTACTATTTGCTTTTACCTTATCACTCAATGCTCATAGGCCCATTGTGGAAAAACAAAACCGAGCGAGCTTTATTTAGAGGTCGAGACAGCCGAGAAGAACGTCTCCATCTTGTCAAGTTATCCAAGGAAAATCCAGACCTGCTAGATGCTGGAATAACAGGATATTTCTTCTTCAGAGAAAAAGAAAAAGAGCTGGGAAAGGTTCAGCTGATGGGCTTCTTTGACTTCTTTAAGGTATCAAACAAATTACAGTCCTGGATTAATTCTGCTGTCAGGTTCTTACCAACTGAAAAGACAAGGCTTACTTTTGCTAATTCCATTCAGTAAACAAAACAATTATGCTACACTGGTCCATGCAGGTTAGATAGACCACCTGTAATCAAAGTCATAGTGTGACACACTTCTAAGAAACCCACTATACTTTTTTCATGGAGTCTCTTAGAGGGAGTTCTTGGAGGGTTTGGGTGTTTTTTTAATAGATTAATAAATTTGATTTCTCAGCATCAGGGTTTCCTTTCTTTGGGGTAAACTTGTGTCCATTGCAAATATGTTATGGATGTCAGAGAGAGTCCTTGCAGTAACAATTTAGAAAATTAGATGGGTGGTTTTGTTGCACTTTAACACACAAATTTCACTGCAATAGAAGTATAAAAAGTAAAGGGGACAGAGTCCTGTAAAAAGCAATTATATGACAACTGAAGTTCTGTTCCAGAGATTAAAATATCAGAAATGCTGTAACAGCCAAAAGCATTTGCCAGAGCAGTACATTCATATTACTTTTAGTATAATGCTTCAGATTATTTTATATAATAATATATGTTTTAGATTATTCTACATAATAATATCATTTTGAGTCAGAATAAATTTACTATTTTTTAATTTAAGTATCGTTTAGTTTTATTTCCTTCCCAGCTCTACCCCTTGCTCTCTCCCAGGACACTTTAATAGAATAACCATCAGGTTCTTCATGTGACACAAAGGTTCCTGACTGTCAGTCTTGGACTGAAAACAAATCCTTTTTCCATTATGTTATCCAGACTGCCATGAAACTACACCTGCTTAACACTAAAACAGCTTGGAAAATAAGAATTGATAAACACAATTACGTCCTGCATGTGAAAATAATCTTCTATACAGTCAGCGTTCCTATTCTGATTCAAAATGTTTCACCTTTTTTTTCTGCTATCTTCATATTGTAGTACAAATACCAAGTGAATGTAGATGGGACTGTAGCAGCTTACAGGTTTCCATACCTCTTGCTGGGTGACAGCCTAGTATTGAAGCAAGATTCCCAGTACTATGAACACTTTTATATTGGATTAAAACCTTGGAAACATTATGTTCCAGTTAAGAGAAACTTAGAGGACTTGCTAGAGAAAATAAAATGGGCTAAGGTAAGTTCCATTACTAATTCAAGTTCAAAGTGATAAACAAACATGTAAACCATTTATCTTAATACTCTCTTCTTTTTGTATTTCTACATACATATTTTGCATGAACTCTATTGAGATCCTGGGATAAAGGAAGTACATTTTGTTGTTAGTATAAGATGGGAAGGCCTTCATTCAAGTAACCATCTCTATTCAAGGAAATACTTAAGAATTCATTTTAGGTATGTGCAGTTGTGTTTCATGAGTCAGAGCCTGAGTATACTGACTACTCCAGGTAATTTTCAAAGAAACACCCAGAATCCTAGATACTATTACATTGATTCGATGGGGGTATTTTAGGTTCTGACTAGAACAGAAGTCACTGCATATTCTGCTTGAATGTACAAAAAATCACTGCTCTGTAACATGCTCAGAATAAGAGGATGGAATTCTGTAACCAAGCAAACCGACATAATTACGTGATTGAAAACACCATTTATGCTTTAAGTTTAGCTATTAGGTTAAAAAACATAGGAAAAGTTTCTGTTCTGAGATCACTGTAGTTCTTCATAAAGAATCAGATGAGAATACTAAAAGCTTTGAAATACAGACCTAAAAAACTTGACCGTGAGTACACGAAATCAAGCAGAGTTATTTTTAAAAGGAAGACATTGAATTGCATTGCATAGCAGAGGACAACAGTTGTGGCTTTGTCTTCTGTAAAACTAAGTACGTCTGGGAGATGTCAGACCTGACTTTGAAGAGGCTTGTGGCTTGGACAAAACAGTAAAGCAATAATCAACTGAGTTTTCAAAATTGCACAATTATCCATGAAAGTTATTATTGATAGCCCTAAGGTACCAGTTGTGACCATAGAAGCAATCCAGTAGTTTTAAAAAATCTGCAATTTAAAGTTGCCTTTGCAGTCTACCAGTAATTGCACACAAAGTTGCAAGTTTGAAAAGCCCCTTTAATATAAAACTTCTAATGCCAGTCAGGCTTTGAGTAACTCACTGACTGCTCTATTATTCATTTGTTTCATCTCAATTTTCCAGGAAAATGATGAAGAAGCAAGAAAAATTGCTAAAGAAGGACAATTAATGGCAAGAGAATTACTTCAGCCTCACAGGCTTTATTGCTACTATTATAAAGTGCTCCAGGTTAGTACAATAGATCACTTTATTACTTTCCCCCAACTGTACTGCTACCAATGCTACACATTTCATACTCAGTCCTTGCTTTTATCAGTAGCAGACACAGTTTATGTTAGTCATAGGTGTGAAGAGCTTTGCTAAAACTTGCTTCCAACCTGACATAGCAGTTGTTTTACAGAATCAGAGATTTTATGTTTTTTTGCCCCACCCCCACAGTCAGACCTGTTTTCAGTGTCCTTTGGCACATGGTTTCTAACAGACATAGGAGACAATCTCTTCACAACTTTCTTCCTTCTTCTCTTCATACTTATCCCCTCATGGGCTACTCTGCTGTATTACAAAACAATGAATACATGGAAAACAAATTCTAGAAGTATGGCTAATAGAGTGGCAAGGGGTGAAGCAAGCCAAACAGCAATTACTTCCCTAGGAGATGCAAAGCTCTAGTGAAAGAAGTTTCTGTTCTCTGAAAGTACTAATTTCTTTTTCCTGTTTTGCTGTGCAGAGTTGGAGCTCAACTTCAGCAGCCACAGGTTGACACAACATTTGGGACTGTTCAGTGTACAAAAATTACAGCATTGTCTGCATAAAGTGGTTAGAGGCACAAATAATGACAATATTCAAATTACCATTAATAATAGGACAGGGGAAAACATTAAAGGAGGTTTTCAGAGGCAGTGTAGCATATTAGTAGGTATGTTATAAAGACACCTTGTAAACAGATTGTAAACAATGACATAAGGAGCCTGGAAAAAGGCAAGCTTGTGAATGGAAGGGAGGAGGAAAATTCTGTTTCATGAATTATACGTTCATGCTTATAGCATTCTTAAATGTTGTTTACATATTTCAGAAATATGCCAAACGGCAAGCCAGCAAACCTGAAATACGGGATGGAATGGAACTTGTACCTCAGCCTGACGACAGAGACTCAGTATGCAGTTGCCACAGGAAAAAGCCTTTAAGGGAAGATCTATAACTGTACCGGATGGAGAAAATCACCCACTTACAATGCAAGAGTTTAAATAGGAATTAAGCTGTGAAATCTAAGACATTTATGCACTAGCAAACATTCTTAGTTATGTATTTTTCTTGTATTTAGGTATCCTTTTTCACACCGACTCTGATCTACCAAATTGGTTCCCACAATTTTCTCCATGACCACCACCAGACAGATATGGAGCCTGTAATGGGAAGCGTCTGGGGGATTTGTTTGATGTGCTGCATCATCAGGAAGGAGAGCACAGTGCTGCTCGTGTTTCAGCTGGGACCTAGTTATGAGTTTTATGAGGAACCAGTCATCCACAAAAGATCTTCCATGAGTCAGTGCAAGTTATTCTAAAGGAGCATTTGCAACATACTAAAACAGTGTTATGATTTCTTCATAAAGTTTACCTCAGTGTTAGATTGCTTCTTGTATACAAAACAATTTTCTAACTAGACAAAGAAAATGAATATTTGAGATTTACAGATATCAAATCTGGTGTTGCTTTGAGATTATTTTGTGGTCTATGACAGAATAGAAAACATGATACAATACTTATCAATTTCAGAAGAAAATGGAGAGGTGGGGCAGAGATCAGAATACTATTTTTACAAGCATCATGGCTGTGAATCATCAAAATTAAATGGTGCTTTAAAGCGGACTGTGTAGCTATCACAATCACAGTGCTTTGAGTACCAAGACCCTACTCTGAAGACCTGCTCCCTGCCAGTGACCATGTTTGTGAATATAGGGACAGATCCACAAAAGGACTTAGGAACTTCAGGTGAGACCAGGTGAAATACTGGTGTCTTAGTTCAACAATACAGTCTACTGTGTTCTAAGCTACTTGAATATTCACATGTGAAATCTGTTAGTGGAGTTTTAGACCACCTAGGTTTATCTTCTGTGTAGAGCTAAGGATGCCACCATCTTTTTCACTTGGATTCATGAATTACCTTTTCCTGTGCCTAAGTCCCCAGAGGGATCATTTTCTGAATTTAGATCATACCTAACCTTAGACTGAGATCAGACAGCAGATCAGACTTCATTGTTTTGGTTCAAATGTATGACAGAAAAACCTATGCTGCACTTTCTATGTAATAGTGTAGGGGTTAGAGACCATACTAAGCAATTGGGAAGCCAGTTGTCCCTCTTGGTTTGATTCAAAGTCATTTTCCAAAGAATGCCTTAGCTCCAGACTGGAGAAGAGGTCTTCAGGTCTTCCACTGAAGTTGTGCAGCCATGAAGCTAACAATACAAAATACACAGGGCCAGAAGGAGCTGGTCATACCACTGCAATAAAGTGTGCCTTTGGGTGGGGTAGAGGAAAAATCCTAGCCCTGGATGTAGCTCCCATACCTCTTGATTTTTACCCAAGTTTGTCTACTTCAAAATGCATAAACAGTCCTGGAAGGAGGCACCAATGCCAATATCAAGACCAATGCCCACAAGCACCCATTTCTGTCCTCTGCATTTTTGTCTTGGCTAATGTAGCCTGCCTGAGCAGCTTCCTACTCAGCTGCACTCAGATAATGTCTTTTGTGGATACCAAACTCTCTTCACACAAAAAGGAATGGAAACATCTTAAGATTGTGGACTTGTCTAATTGCTTAGGTGCTTAAAGTTTAGTGCTCTACACCTCATGCAGGCTTAATTTGTGGCTCTACACTGCAAGTTACTCTCATCAGCTTTTTCAGCATGCTAAATATGGAAAGAACTTCAGGTTTCTGAAGAGGTTAATGCCACTGTCCATCAGTCATTTATTATGTTATGCTAGTTAAAAAAAAAGCTGGAACATATTGTTCTACCCATCATCGTCTTTGTTCTGGTTCTAACACTTATATATACAGTGGTTGCATTTTTATTTAGCATGACAATCAGCCCTAGAACTTCAGACTATAAATACATGTTCAGCTCATCTGACGAAGTTTTCTACATCAAAATTCAGGTACAGGGTTCCGTTGCTGAAGCTGACACTTAAAACTGAGTATGTGCTCATCTTTCCTTCTCTGTGTACAGTCATTTTTACTGTATGATATGATGTTATTTTGTGATATTATCTATTACACCATGTACATTTTAGATTCACCAGTATTTATGGAAATGATGTGCTCAGCAAAGGCAACTAAGCATACCAGATGGTTGAAGCAACAGTTTTCCACCTCTCACATATATTTCAAACCCAAAGTCCAAAAACTATCTGTTTACATTTTTAAAAATGGGAGGGAACAGGGAGAATCGTGACACATACTTTAGAGTTATTTGGAAATATCTGCGTAGGAAAACTTGCCTGGCTTGAAACAGAAGTCTTTCAAATGGGAAGAAGAATCAGATAAAATTTAAATGGTCATGAATAAATGCAAATACTTCATCCCTCCTTTCTTCCCTCATAAACAGGGGAAAAAAAAATTCTAAATTCTTCTCTGCCAGAAAAACCCTCCTTGCTTTTGTAATAAGCATCCCTTCAAAGCAAAGACTAGTTTGTCACAGAATGCCTTAAGGATGCTTTTATAGCTTAGAGGCAAGAAATATCCTGAAAAATAAGAATACATTCATCTTCCTGCCAAAATTAAAAAACAGTAGAGACATGGTAGAACTTTCATTAAAAGTGCTTAGACATTTGAGAAAAATCTGGTTCAATTTATAACTACAGATCTTCCAAAGATAAAAGAAGGTAAGGCAAAGCCACTCTTCTTTCCATTGGTGGTACTATATGCAATTTAAATTGTAAAGAAGAGTAATCATAACCATTGCCCTTCCAGGCCAGAAAAGATGTCAGTTCTACTTTAGTTTGATGACAGGATGATACTTATTGGCCTGGTGTGTTACAGAAATTGCTAAATATTCAGTAAAACCTGTTTGTACAAGTAAAGTATAATACATACATTACACACTATTTTTAAGTGACATACACACATGAGCGTTTCTATTTTTCTATAGTAGTTCTTGAACAGCAACTGAGTAAATCTCTTGTACATCTAGCAGTTGGTGAGAATTTTAAAAAAACAGTTACCACAGTACTGAATTTTGCTACAGAAATTTCAGCTTTTAATGCACAACATAGGATTAATATAGAGAGCAGTATCTGTCCTGTTTTCATCAATGGTAGTCATTTTTAACACACTGCAGAACTTATCACTGATGACAGAGACAGGTTTATTTGTTTGAAACAGT
Organism: Tyto alba; assembly: GCF_018691265.1. NCBI lineage: Eukaryota > Metazoa > Chordata > Aves > Strigiformes > Tytonidae > Tyto > Tyto alba. The sequence goes on along the minus strand of NW_024881282.1, from coordinate 17,890,898 downwards.
ATGTCCTAAAGTCCATGGCCAGTATTTTCAAACATAGGAATCTACATAGAAGCGGTCTGACTTCCAAAAACAATGCAAAGCCTTTACTTAAGGTTCCTGATTTTCAGATCCCTTTAATCTTAATAGTTTCATACAGCTAACACTCCAGAAAATTAGTCCTTTTATGTTATGTCAAATATATGTCCTAATATATTTAGGCACCCATATTTGGAAATACTCACCCAACCTCAATTTCATCTTGAAATGAGAACTAGTAAATCATGATCCGTTGAACATAAAGGAGATAGAAATTCAGTACATTTTTAGACTATTTTTTGAGATTTACCTCAAGATAACTAATATTCTAGTTTCATGACAGTATTGTGCCAGGTCTGCCTTGTAGATTCATAATGAAAAAAACCCTATAATCAAAGCTTGACTGATGGAATGTTAGATTCAAGCTTCCATCCTGGGAAGCATACGCCCGACATTTATTACATTAGAAAGTAAATTATTTAGTTAGGGAGGAGACCTGACAGGGAAAACATACATCACCTGTTTGAGCACGTTTGAGAAGCTTGCAAAGAAATGATAATAAGGAAAAGAAGCATTACATAAACCTAGGATATTATCAGCTCCTTTACTGCTTCAGTTTTTCAAAAGTGTTCTCTGGAAGGGCAGTGAAGAAGTGCAAGATTTTATATAAATATATTATTGTTTAAGTTCACAGGATTTCACCACTAGAATCTTCTGTGAATACTTTCATACCATTGTAATGAGGCTATGTGAGTACTAATGCTTGTCTTTCGTTTTGAGTTGTTAATAATGTAAGAAAATTTATATTGTAGAGAGTCATGGCACTAATTCTGTGTTTTGCTGTAAGAATAAGGGAAAAAGGCTTATTTTTCATGTGTGCCTGAAGACATTTGAGACACCTATAGCACACACCTCAATCGAGTCCCATCCTGGTAGTGGTAAGCAAGAGGTGTATTAGCAAGAGTGTGGCCAGTAGGTCAAGGGAGATGTTTTTTCCCTTCTGTTTGGCAGTTATGAGACTGCAAATGGAGTACTGTATTCAATTTTTGACTGGCCTATACAAGAAATACATTCACATGGTGGAACTGATGCAGTCGAGGACCACCAAGGTGATAGAGGGTTTGGGGCACATGAAGTACGAGGAGAAGCTGAGTGAGCAGGGTTAGGTCAGCCTTAAAAAGAAGGCAAAGGAAAAATTACCTTGCTGAACTCTAAAAGGAAGGTATAGAAAAGCTGAAGCCAGTCTTCTCAGAGGTACACACCAGAAGGCCTACCAACAACAGACACAAGGTGCAACACGGGAAATTTCAATTAGATCAGGGAAAAAAAAAAAATCTTCACACTGATATCCCCAAGGAGATGAAGCTTGGTCTGCATGACCGCCAGATGTTCATCATTCTGTGAACTACATTTTGGTCATACTACAAGCATTTATCTAATCACATAGCAGGAAGATAAAAACATCCAGATCTTGGGTGACTCCAAGAGGCAATGTAGCCTTTCTGTGCTGACACTTTTGACACTATTCATGTTTATGTCTCCCTTGATAATATTGACTAAGTTTTGCAGATATTTTATTGTTGGCTTACAAGGCTATACAGTTATATATTATCACCATATACCATAGTCATGCAGTACACAGAGGATTTGACAAATAGGACACATTGATTTGGCATTATATGCTTGGACTGATTGAAAGTGCAAGACTTACACTTTCCAGAAGCTGAATATACACTTTATATGTATGAGACAATTACAAAAGATTTTTAGTATAGTTATGAACCAAAGTAATTAATTTTAAGCAGTCAGTGGGAATATCAATGTACTTTTAAAGTTATACATACACTTAAATGCCAGCATACTCTGTGGGCCACTGGTGAGTGACTGTGACATATTCCCATCCCACTCCCAACACTAAAAAAATCAGTCAGAATCCATCTGTACCACAGATTTGCAATCCAGCATAGAAAAACTCAAGACAGTTCAGCAGGATACCAGAAGGGCCTACCTGAAACAGGACAGAGCTTCACATGGTTATCCTCCTGCTGAAAACCCGTGGAATATATTATTCTGGGTTGAACCTGTCCAAAAGCCGACCAATTCAAGCTATACTTGTGAGACCATAATTTCCACTATAGCTTCTGTGACTCAGAGAGGTTGTTTAGCATTAGCAGATGTTGTTGCTTACCTTTGGGTCAATAGTTACCACACTTCCAGCTACTCTTTTTCTCCCAAAATGTCCAGCCAAGCTGCTAAACCGCTCCAGCTGTAGACATATGCCACCTTATGACTGATAGCCAGGATAAACCAAAATGGTTGCTACTAAGTTGGTAACCTGCAGGTCCAACACCTGATTTCATCTTGCACGTTACCTTCACCAAATTTTGCACTGTTGCAACAGAAAGAGATTTGAGTATTTTATTAATTTTAACATGGAAATCTGCTGACAGAGTGAAAATGGTTTAGAGCAGAAATTGCATTTGCTTCCAAGTGATTATATTTTTGCTCCTACACTCAAAACCATCAGCTTTTACCTCAGGAAGAAGGTAATTTTGCCAGTACAGGTCATTTGATGAATTAAAAAAAAAAAAAAAATCCCTAACCAAACAACACTCTGCTGGTAAAAATTGTTACTCTTTTAAAGAAAGATGGCTGTTACAGATACTTTAGTATATTCTTTCTAGTAAAGGTAAAGCATGAAGTGAACTTTATAAGCAAAATCAGTTTAAAGGGATACCTCAGAAGTTGTCTGTACTGCATTACTGTACACTAATAGTGAAATACAAGATTAGATAATTCACAACAGTGAAATTAAGAGTCAGGGTTATACAATCAGATTTTATCTGCTAAAATATAAGATACAGAAGAAACAAGAAAACATCCTACCTCCAACATAATTACTCAAGCAAAATCCTATACAGAGATTCAACTCATTCTGGCAGATGTCCTTAAGATAGTTTACTTATGCTGTTTTGTGAGTTATTTAAAAAATGTCAGGAATGTATGTTGCTGATAGAAGCTGCATCTCTACCAATAAATTCTGTTTCCTTCTGCCGTATGAACAAAGCTACTTTAATGTGAACTAATCCCCGATGACCAACTCTAGCATGCCTTCTCACATTACAACCATTTCATCTTATTTACAGACTTCAGCATTTCCTCTATTCCTCGAAAGATTCACTTGTGTCTGCAAGGTAATCAACAGTCACACTGATCCAAAACTTCTTGTAACTGAACCTGAGAAGTAGGTGTGAATTTGAAAAACCTGATTTGTACTTAACTATCTTTTCACTCTTTTTTTCTTTTTTTAAAAAAAAAAGGCATTTAAAGGTGGTACAGATCACACAGATATGACTTCCTAACATCCTAAATATTTGGCAATATTTAAATGCAAGTAGTAGATATATAAGATACATAATAATTCTGAGCATTTCTTATGAAATAGTTTCTAAATTCTGATTACCTGTAGGAAAAGACATTTTTCTGTGATAGAATGTGGTATCAAATAAAAAATATTCCAAATGATCCAGAAAAAACACAACTTTTTCCTGACTAGCAATAATACAATATGTATAGTGAATTGTTCCCTGGAATTAAGACCATGGCTATTGCTATTTACTCTTTTGCGAGATAATATAATTCACGTATCAGAGTTCCATTCCAGTCACAGAAACACACATTAACAATCATATCTTTTATTTCAAAATGAACAAAGACACGGGAAAATTGGCTTTCCCCTGTAAAACTGGAATTGATCAACTCAAGCAATCTGTGCACTGGAAGATGCCAATTTGAATGAGGTCCCTTTTAGGGACAGCTACTACCATATGCCTGTTCATGAACCAAATTAAATTAAATCTTAGTGAAGTCCTTAATGAACACACAGCTCTAAGTACCATTAGCAAAGTCAAGAATTTACTTGAATCTGATGATTGAACTACCCTCATAAGCAGTGTTTTCTCTATTTCAGTCACTAGGCAGTTTTGCTCCAAATCCAGACAGTTCTTCTGCTCCTAATTTATCACATTCAACCTTCTCAAGCAACTATGGTCCACTATCAAATGTGTCTGCTATATTAATTTAATATTAAGTTACACCCTGCTTTAATGACATGCACTAATGTGTAATAGTTGTCAAACTGGATCTGTTGTTAAGTAGGTTAACTAGATGCAGTTGTCATCAGTTCTTTGATGGATTATCTTGTTAAGAAAGCCATTATAAAATCACTTCTGATGGGAAATACAAATGATATTCACATAGAAAGGGCAAATTCTGGTCCCATTAGAGTAAATGGCATAGGATTTTTGCAAAGTGAATTCATATTTGTAATAAAAAATAAGGTCTAGAAGGTTACCTGATCCAATGAAAAAAAAATAAGTGAGGGAAAAGCACCTACTGTTCATGGGCAAATGAAAAATTAGCTTGATTATCCTTGGGTTTGAGACACCAGACATCATATAAGACTAGCTAAGCAGTTTGGTACTTCTGGGGACTTAATACCTTGACAAGTTGTCCTCTAAATCAATTCCATTGAACCACTCCATCATTTGTCAAGACTAGCCAAAAACTTAAAGCAAGTAAGAAACGATATGCAAAACTGGCAAAGTTATGGAGAAGAAACTTTTATTGCTTGCCAGTTAGATTTATTTCTTATTGTTATACCATCAAGTACAATCTTAACAATCTATGCCCAGATATGAAAAGCCTAATGAATGTGGCTGATAAACTATGTAATTTTCAGGGAAACAGGAGCAACATCAACTCTCACTGAACACATAAAATTGGCCCTTGAAAATTACATCATCTCAGATTATAGTCTCCTACGTGTCTCTGAGAACAGAATGGTCTGCTCCTAAGGAATTCTCAGTTCTATAGAAAAAGAGAAAATACAGAGTTACACTGGTCACTTGAGTAACCCAATTTAGTAAGTGAATAAATTCAGACATTTTCTGAGGCTTTTAACTTAAAATGGTTTGGCTTTTACTGCAAAACTGTGCTAATTAACCATTTTATTAATTATGGACTTTTAAAGTGGATCACTATGCTACATGGTCCCAAGTTAATACATGGTTAAAATCCCTTTCCCGTAACTCAATGATTTCATGGGAAATAAATATTTTCTGATTAAATAAATATATTCTGACAGTGCCCAAAGACTTAAAGTGGGTTGCCTGAAAAAGAAGACAGAAAGAATTAAGCTAAGGCTCTCTTTCACACAGGAAATACTATATATTGGATTGAATCAAAACCTATAAAGTTTCTCCTCTTTCTCTTCCTGAAAAATTGTTAATCCATGAAGAATCAATTGTTCATTGACTGCTGAGACAGACTTCCATTTGGGAAAGAAAACAAGTAAAGAAACCAAATCCTGAGTGGAAAAATTAGTGCTCCAATTTCATAGGAATACTTGCTCCTGGCATGGAGCTGGCAGATACTCCCTCAGTTAGCACCTTGAGATCTGACAGCCAAGAACACCTCTCCTGGCATTTCCCTACTACCAAGCAGAATTCACTCACAGTAGAGAAACTAGCCCCTGTGTTTTCAGTTAGGTTAGCACTTATTACAGGGTCCTCTCTGTTTTCCCAATGAACAATGTCATGTATTTATCTTTATAGCTACCTATTTGTATAATAATGTACGTACATTTGTACTCTTCCTATAATGTCAAACTAATGCTTGTCTGGATTTAGCTCTGCATTTTAATTTAATATGAAATTACATATAATTACTTTCTGTAATAAATTTTAATTTGGACTACTGATGAAGATGAAGGCCTCTGGCAAGATCTGGCTCTTAAAACTGGCCTGAGCACCTTTCATAAGCTATCTTGTGAGTTAGCATAGCCGTGCCTACTTGCAAACAGAATTCATATTACTTACACAGCTTTTTGATCGCTGTTTCAAAGCCTTTGTCTTTGAAACCAAGTTGCAATTTCATCAGTAAACCCAGGGTGGGTTTCTTCTTGTGCTTTATGTCCTCCTCTTCATTCAAGGATTTTGAATCTTCTTGTTACATACAAGGCAAAAACTTTGGTGAAACAGTATCTCCTGGCTTAATAGGTATAGACATTCTTTCCTTCTATCTATCTGGTTTTATCTATCTAGCTGATCTAACAGCATTAACCGTATGTAAGAGATTTTAAAATTTTTATTTTCTGCAGTTGATAAAATAAATAATACAGGATAATATAGTACATGATAAAAAGAATTAATAAATAAAAACTAAAGTCTCTTCTTTCTCCGATTAATTTAAAAATTCCCATTGCCTGGGTCTGTATCTACAGTGTGAATATGAAAGTCACCTGTCAGGTCTTCACATTATTGACAAAGAAAGTCAAAGTAGTAAACATGCTGCTACAATCTCTAACTGATCATCGGACAATTTAGGCTATCCAGAAATAATGGGATTGATTGGGTTATCAGTAATTTTTGATTTAAGAAACTGAGATTCTTCTTATGTACCAAAGTGATAGGCATTGCATAAAAATACAGAGAGACATACATATTCATTTAAAAAGGGATTGATCGAGAGTTTCAATTGCATATCTTCAATTGTCATTGAAATCTGTGACAAAACTTACCTTGCTGACATTGGGTATTATTTCCTCCTTCTTCTATTATTCTTTAAAAAATTAGATATTCTGACAGGGAGGATACTCACCAATGTTTTCCTTCCTGTATGTTCAGATTCAACGATAATTTAAACTCTTAAACTATTCAGTGATAGAAGTATCATACTAAAAAAACCCCATCACCACCTTTTTGCTGCTTCTGTTGACAGAAGTCAACAGAGTAATCAAAAGCCCTAAACACTGCCATCTCACTTTGGTACATGCTTAAAAACTACCAAGGGAGGGGGAATTGTCTGCAGTACCCAGTACTGTTTAGCAGTACACCGATTTCTTTGCAGTCTGCCTTTTCAAGGGCTAAAAACACACAGCAGTCGCATTTCACAGGGATTCGTTTTCTCAAATAGTTGTCTTTACGCCCTTGTAGCTCTCTTTGGCAAAGAAATGTCTTAAGTCTCTTAATTTTCCTCCTCTTGAGGAGCCTACTGTGGCCTTGATCTCAGGTTGCTGCAGCTTGGGAGAGCCCAGCCCCCTCCGGCAACCCCTGTCAGGGAGCGTGAAGCTGCGGGTCGCTGCCCACTCCGCAAACACCCACGGCTGCCCACGGAGAGTCACCCACCCCGGCAGCCATTGAACGCCCCCCCGCCTGGGCAGGCTGGGTTTGCTGTGGGAGTGCCGGCTCCCAGCCAGGCACCCTCTCCTCCTTCTTTAATCCTTACGGAAAGAGGCAGATTTCTCCTTTCATCCCCTGTACGTTGCTCCGTGGGACACCACTCTGACCGGTGCTTCCTCACCACAAACTCGACCTCAAACTTGGAGCTGACGAACAAAGCTCTTACCTCCTCTGCTGGCAATGGCTGTTCCTACAGGCTGCCCCTCAGGGGCGGGAGAGCGGGGCTAGCGACGCTAACACGCCGCGTTCACCGTGGGTTTGAACACTTGCTTAAACCACTCCTTCCCCGGCGAGGCCGTCTGCCTTCCCCTCACCGGCGGAGAGGACCGCCACGGTTCCCGAGGGGCTGTGGGCCCTCAGGGAGCGCTTCCCCGCCGGCGGTGAGGGCCCGGCCCGCCGAGGCCCCCGCCCGCTGCCGGCCCCCCCGCCCCCGGGGAGCTCTCGCCCCGTCTCCCGCTGCCGCCCTGCCCGGCCGGTCGCGCTCCCCGTGCGGGCAGGGCGGCGGGCCCGCCGCGCTGAGCCGCCTGAGGCGGGCCCCGGCCCCCGGGAGCCCCCGGTTGCGACCCGGCTGGCGGGAAGCTCGCCTGTCATGCACTGACATGAATTTCAGCCTGTGAAAATGCCCGTCTGTCAGACTGGGGCGGGGGGCAATAAGGGTCGTGGAAAGATAAATTAATCCAGAAACGTAAAATGGATGTTGTTTCACCGTTCAGGCGTTGGGAGAGCTTTCTGAGGTTGTCAAGAAAGCTGTTACGATTTTTGAAGGAAGTACTATGATAAACAAGGGTGAGTGGGGCAACGCTGGGATTTTTCAGTAAATGTTGAGCTTTTAATACAGTACAAACATTTGTAAAAGCACCACCTTTTGTATACTCAAAAATACAGACCAAAATCAGAGGTGGGAGTTACGGATATTAAGTAATTGGTTTTCTCCTTAGGGCTCTCTTAAACCAGTATGTTTTGGTAAGTAAGCTGCTTTATAGATGAGCTGGATTTATTTATTTTTTTTTTTATTTGATAGAGTTCTGATCACCTTTTAACAAAGGAAAATAATTACAAAGGTAAAATAAATTTGTTGGCTAGAAATATTGCCTGAAGCTGGATACTTGGAGGGCTAGTGACAGGTAGAGCCTGTCACCAGATGGTCTAAGCATGGGTAATTAGCAATGAGAAATACTGACCCAGCATGCACGCCATCTCATTAGCATTTTGGATCATTTTCTACATTAAATTTTTTAATGTTTTTTTGCAGAGATGTTTACACATAGTAGAAAATTTTGTGTCTTGCCTCACATAAACCCTTGTTCTCTTTTTCTGCCTCTGATAATGAGGTTTGTGTAGGTATCATCACTGACAGGGCGGTTGTTTGCTTGCTGAAAATGTGTAATCTTGTCATCAATAACGGCAATCGAGATTATGCATCAAAAAGAGAAAATAGCATTAATAATTTAATTACTGCCTGTGATTAATCCTGCCGAAGCAGAAACATTGATAGCTTTTTCTTTTAACCAGCGGGTATGACTTTTGTATTTCCCCAGAGATAATAGAAAGTATGTTCTATTTTATGAAGATCAGAATCATGGTATTGAGACATCTAAATGACCCTTTAGCTCATGCTTTTTGCCACTGATAATGCAGATTTGTTCATTACTAGATACTTTTCCCAGTCTAGTGCTTAAGCCTTCCAGGAACTATTCTTGATTTTCAGTTTAAATGGTTTTTCTTCTGGCTTTTAACCTTATTGATGGTTTTAGCAATAATTTTTATTTGTCTTAAGTAGTTCTTTTCCTCCCTGTACTAAGAAATGTTTATCCTGTTTATCTTTTCAAGAAATCAAGATTTTATTCTGCAAATCTTTCTGTCAATTTGAATCTTTTCTGCTGCTTTTTGGAAATGATGCACTTCTGCTCTGATTAGTTTGTATGATACATGCCTCAGTCACCAAATGTGGTCACAGGAAGGAACAGCACTATGTCCAGCTCTGTTCCAAGTCAGGTTTGCTGAAAACATGTCATATGATTTGTATTCCTTTAGCCATGTTATTTTCCTTGGGTTTTACTTGCAGGATTCTTCAATGCCAGCTGGATCTCTGAAAAAAGGTTCATAGAAGTGGTTTGCAAAGATACTTACAACTGCAAATCATGTGCACAGCCAAACTAGTTTAATTGGACATGTAGTCATGGTGAGTGACTGTGCGAATGATCTGCTTGCTGTTAAAAATGACCTTTAAAAATGGGGTCTTTTATCTCACCTTGTAACACCTTCTAACAGTTACAAGTATAGGAGGCATTAGAACAACGTAGATACGTATTACATTTATAGATGACAAGGGGTTCGTGTGAAAATAAAAGAAAAAAAGGGTCTATAATACTTAATTAAAGCCCATGTCATTATATACAGGATAAAATAAGTTGAATTAACATTGGATAAGAAATCAACCTCAGGGATGATCACAGAATTATTCATAACTCCCACTGGTATCCTGTTCAGCCTCGGGAGTCATGTACTTACAGAGGTCATTCTTCCATAAGTAAGGACCTGTCCAACAGATGCTTGCTTGTCCAACAGATGACTGTAATGCCTCAATTATGCATGTATCCTCTGTTATTACTTAGAAAGCTGCATTCCCTGTATGCAGTGTCAGTCTCACTTTGTTGTCTTTAGATTATTGGTTGTTATGAGACAGAATACATGAAGCAGATGTTCTATTGAAAACTGTCTGGAATCATCTGCTCTATCTTTTACTTAGTGTCTTTGAGTTTAATGTCAGTTTTTAATCTACTTTCCCTCCCATGGCTGATCTCAAGGTTCTTACAGAATTACAAAATGCCACTGATTTTTGGCATTATATCCATTCCTAAGAACTCACTGACAGACATCAAGGAGCAGAATAAAATAATCTGGAAGCTCAGGTCAGTTACCCTAACATGCTGCTTTATGGTGTTTCAGAATATTCTTGCTCTTTGACTAGTAGACACAGATCAATCCATGGATCAGTGGGGTTTATGGTGTTACATACCTTACTTTTTGTTGTAGGCCATAGTGTGTGGTGAAGGACCCATTAGGGGGACTTTAGGTACAGAGGGGCAGCCCTCAGCAGGAGGACAGTGCTCTATTGCTGGAGGAAATTGTTCTTCAAGTCACGAGTAGTTACTGATGGCTAGAAAAGAATTCAAGGAAGGATCTGGATATGATGACTGGATTTTGTTAAAAACAAAGAAAAAAGTTCTGTAGGATTAAAACATGATTTTTAGGAGTAGCACTATAAATCTAAGCTGGAGAAGAAGACCTGAGGACAAATGAATTGATGGATCGAGATGCTCTTGCAACATCCTTTTTAAGTAAATGAATGTGGGGCTGTACTTGATACTGATATGCATTTCTCTCTAAAACTCTTTCACTATTAGCTTATTATAATATAAAAATATGCTATTTCTTCTTACAATGTATTCCATTTCTCTACACGAATACAATTTATTAGACCATTTCAAAGACCGTGATTCTTAAATTCTGTAAGATTGGACATAGGAAAATCTGTTCGCAGCTTTTTTCCAAAATTGTAAAATACAAAGACTGTGGGTTTTTTGTGTATTTGCACTTCTCTATAGGATGTACATATATTTCAGTACAACAAAGAACTTATAAGTTTCAGAGGAACAGATCTTCCTGGTGAAGAGCATTTACCCTCAGGAGGTAAGGGCTGTACAGGTTACACAGTAGAGTGCAAAGTCAGATACTTATGTTCTACTAGTGACTTGTCTCACTGTTTTCTGTTTGTGGCAGTGTTGTAAAACAAGGCTGGACTTTTCAGGGTCCCACAGTTACAGATGCACTGTGAGGTTGAAAACAGCTGAAACTATGATCCAAGGGAAAACAAAGATGAAGATCAAAGTGAAGACAGACAAAACAGAAGTGAAGAAAGAGAGGAAGAAACTAAGCACACAGAAGGCAGATGTCTTTTAGAATTAATTATAATGGAGTGGAACTCATTTCTTAGAAGCCACTTGAAAGCTGTTTGATAATTATAAAAATGTTTATAGGCCAAGTTGACTTCCTTTGCTTATTCCTGGGAGACTGTAGATGGTGTATTCTTTAAGCAGCTTTGTCTGCTTACTAGAAACCTCATTATGTTTTGCATGTTCTCTAGTTTCTCTAGTAAAGGACCTAAGCCTGATCAAGAGCCTGTTTCTACAAGTACTACCAGGTAATTGAAACAGAGTATTCACAGTAATATGCTGCTTTTGTCTTAATTTCTCAGTAGGATGGAAGCACTGTTGATTATTATTTTTCTACTTGCAAGCAGTGTTGCTAGGTGTTGCAGCAGGTGCTTGCATCAAATTCAGACTAGATGCTGTAAGTGTAATTTAATGGTACGTGATATTCACTGTGGTATTCATTGTGGATGCACAAAATTGCCACTGCATGAAAGTATTAAGTATATTTACATACATTAAATGTATTCAACTAAGCAAGTCAAGGTGGATAAAACTAGATTCTGAAATCCACAATCTCTGCAGTTCTAAACACTTGCCAATCCTATTGACTTGGTGCTTTGTGGGTGGTCTGCTCCTACTAAGCGCACAGCTTTTTGAAATCTCAGTCTTAGTATTTCTGTTGATTTCAGTTGAACCCGTTTTTAGATGGCAGACTTTTAGTGGCCAGATTTATTCCACCTGTCTTTGGTCACATAGTGGAGATATATCAGCAAGGAGCATAGTTGCTCAATGTCCCTGTGTAGTCAACAGGAAGAAATTGTTTTATCTGTATGATAGTTAATATCTTAGCTGTTGTAAAATTGCTCTGGGAAAGTCCTAGTTCTGGTAGCTCCAGAGTGAACCTATAGTACATAGTTTTCTGACTTGGATACTCCAGTGAGATTTGAGATATGGTATGAAATGCTTAAATATTCTTTTACTTTAAATATCTTGGTACTTGCATCTACTTTGATTTAGGGATAAAATACTTGCCTCTTGATTTTTTTTTTATATTTAAATAACTTGAAATATCATAGTCCTATGTAAATTTCTCATGCTTTTAAGGTATTTAATTAAGAACAAAGAATTATGTCTACAACATCTGAAATTGATGGAAGGAAGCTAATTTATTGCCAAAATTACCACCCAGCTGTCTAGCATTTTTACTAAATTTCTGCTTTTCTTCCATAATGATTTGGTTTCTGTTCCAAACCTCCTGCTCCTTGTTTAGCTTTGCCTTATGAGCAAAATTTCATTAGTATATCTCACATCAATTATACATGAGGCTAATGAAGTATTATATGCTACTTAGACTTTTGTTCAAGTTGTAGTATAGAAGCCAGGGTGAAAAGTTAATTTATTTTTTTATAAGATGATCCCTTTCAGTAAGAGTTAGCATGAAGGAAGGAGTATATAGGTAGGAATGACAGAACCATTTCATAACTTTCTAGAAAAAAAAATGCATGTACCATCTGTGCAGTGAGTTAGAACTCCAGATGAAAGTACATGCAAAAGGAAAATATTTTGGGCTGGACTTATTATTACCAACCAGCATTTATTTCTAAAGTTCAGTGGTAATCACTTCAGATACAGGTGGTGTTCATCTTTGAGAAAATAAGCAAATACTAGTCACTCTTATCATGTAGGTTGCCACTGTCTAAGAAAACTGTCTTTCCACAGTGAAGTATCACGTGAAATTATTACCATGAACTCTCCTTCATAGCAATATGTAGCAAGGCATTCAGTCAGCTGAATCCCAAAGCCATAACAGTCCATTAAAGTATGGTTTGAAATATGCAACTGTTGCAGTCATCAAGATTTCTGTATATTTCATCTATACTTTTGAATTACTCTAAGAATTAACTTGTTTTATTGTCTTTTATTGTTGGACTATGGCTTCATTAATCAAGGTTGTAATGCAACCGCATGTGTATTTAATGTATTTTAGAATTAAATTTATTTTGTTCTTCACTGTACTTTTCAAAGAGAAACAGACAATCTCATGAAGGCAAATGCAGTTCTTTGCAGCACTTTCCTTTTGTTTAGCACTTCCAGTATTAGGAAATGTGTGCCTTCTTGCACATAACAAAAAATGCCACAAAGGCCAGACATCAATATGTGGGAGTGATCTCATGGATCTTTCAGGGAAAACAGCTGGTTCATATTATTCCACAAGGATAAATCACTCTGACCATAAAAAAATTCAGCACTCTACAAAAAGAAGCCCTAATTTTCCTCTTAGTGGATGATGAAGTGTTTTTCAGTAAATTCTAATTAGTTCACAGAGAGACTAGGAAGACCAATATCAAAATAATGAGTTACGAATAAATTGGATTTGTGAAATGCATTGTGACAGCCAGCATTTAAAGTAAAGGACTTATTTGATATATAGAACATGTTGTAACAGCCTCCTCCTCCAGCTAAGAAATTCATTAAACTCCTCAGTGTATAGTCAATTGGATCACTTCCTTACTGAGACATTCATATGTCTAATAAAGAGTGATTGGACAATGCAATAGGATAGAAATGTGAAAAGAATTTTTCTTTTTATACCATCAAATTCATTTATTAAAATGGTTTTACAGACATGCAATTTCTTAAAGCATTATTTAACTTTAAAAGTGTCAAGCAGGCCTATAATTAAGTGATGAACAGGTCTTTTACAGCAGAAAACTATAAAAAGACCCCTCAGCTACATCTGTAATGCACATGCTCTAGTGAAGCAGGAAACAATGAGTGAAGTACTGGAGAGACAGGCTGAAAGATGCATCCAGTCGGGGGCTTCAGGAATAAATAAAAAAAAATGATACTTTGAAACCATTAGAACCAAGAGAAAAAATAGCGTAGGAGTGAAACGGAAAGTGGTTGAGAAGGACAGTGGGAACAGTGTAAACAGGGAGCCCAGAAGCTTACTTCCATGCTTTATGTAAAGTAAAGCTGGTAATTTGGAACTGAATGATGACAGAACACTTTTGCTTTAAGTAATCGTCATATATCCTGAGGAGAACCACAGGCTCAGAGGTCTGTGTTTATCTTTCTGCATATAATGTCTACCTTAACACAATACCTTGAGTATTGTCATTGCTTTATGAGACCTTGTGTGTAAGTGACAGAATTAAGATAAACAGATAAGGGATAATTATAAACAGATGTGTGTCACATGGAGATTTGCACCCACAGTGGTTTTCACAGACCTAAATAAATTGATTTAAAACTGGTTTTAATTATACCGGTAGGACTGCTGTGTGCTGATAGGGCATCAGTTAGGCCTCAGTTTCTGTGTTTTGACATAGCCAAGGGCCTTTTAGTGTGTATGATCTATTTATGTATTATGCAATGTATAGGTGTGTTAACATACATTATTGACTGAGTAAGGTAGTGAGGCAAGTCAAAAAAACCAAAACAGAATCATATGAAGAGCCAGATTATCTTCTCATTTACACTTACATAATTGAAATGGATGTAATTTAGGACTTACACTGCTGTCTGGAAAAAAAACGGCCAACAAACTGATTTTATGAGAAATAACATTTTTTTACCAATAGAGCAATATTAAGTAGAAATTATTAAGTAAAAAAACCAGAGCATTGATATCTGTCATGTCCTGTTCAGACAAGGGAGGCAGGTGACTTAGATTTATAAATCCCTAATGGAGCAGACAACGGTGAGACAAATCTCAAAGTCCACGCGCAGACATTTATTAATTTCCCACAATGTACTAACTGGATACATGATAATTGGCTAAGTACATGATGCATTATGGCAAGTGATGTAGTATGCCTCGCATTACTTAATGGCAATAAGGGAAAAGGGGAAAAGAAAAGAAGAGAGATAGAGAGATAATAGAGAAATAGAGGTCACCAATTTGGGGCCCTGCGCTGGTCCCGTCCGAGTCAGTCAGGGACACTTCTGTCCTTTTCACGGCCTCTTTTTGTCTTTCTATCTATTGCTTGCTTTTTTCACTCCTCACCCCCCCTTAATTTATACACACTTTCCTTGGGTCCCTCCCCTAGGTCAACCCACATACCTACATATGACATGTATGGGGAGGGATAAGGTGCTTCATGGGCTGATGTGATTCGCATGATCTCGTTAGTCTTCATTAGCATATTCAGGGGTGTCAACTTTAATATGTGTTTCATGGATAATGAAGCAAAGGTCATTCACTGGACAGATGGCCCTTGAAACTTTACAAGTGCTACCCAGGCCGCCTTATCAGCTCCAGCCTCCACATTATCCATCCCGTGACCCCCATTACTTGTGAGTGTCTGAGGCATTCCTTGGGTGAGAGGGCCCCCGCTCTGCCCCCACCCCTTATCTCTTTATCAGACTGCTTTTCTCAGTCCCTGTTTTGGGGAGTTACAAGTTGTTGCTCACAATATCAGATTATGTTTCATAATTACAGAAACTAGCTTGTTAGATGTGCGGTTTTAGGGAAAGTTAATTCTCTTCTATCTCCATTTCTGTAACACAGACCTGTCTCTAGCTTTGATTTTTTTTTTTTTTTTTTTTAGCTTTAAGTTAGTGTTATACGAATTTGTAGTAGGTAAAAGTAAAGATAGTGTAATTTTAAAGATCTAAATTATATCTTTACCCGCATTTCCACTCTTTTGCTAAGATTTCCAGTTTCTTAAGTCACAGCATGATCCGTATGAATTGTCTCAGATTTCACACCGTAATTTACAACAGAAACCTTTACTCCTTTTCATGTAAGAGAAGCAGACTTCATATCAGGACCAGATGTAACACCAGCGAGTTCACCTTTACTTCGAGGAAGACATTTTTCCAGTGGATACAAATCCTAAATGGTAATTTTGCTCATATTTGTTTATATTTTGCTCTACTCTATTGTGATGTGGAGTTGTAATTTCAGCAATAGAAGCTGATGAAACAAGCACTGCCTGACTGAAAAAGCATATGTCAACTGCTTTGTAGTGGACTCTCCTGTTCATAAATACAAACAGCAATGTAATCCAGTTCTGCTCTAATCTACATTTGCAATAATTTCTCTGGTCAGAGTACTTTTCTTCAGAGCACAGCATAAGGCTTCTGCACAGTATATTGCTGAATTAATGCACAAACTTTATAGTGAAAGCTGAAAAAGGTATTACACAGTCATACTTGTATTTAGCACTTACCACTAGGAATTTCAATGTTTAACTTCTTTTGAAACCATTTACTTAAATACCTTTTGCAGTCCTCTTGTAAACTGTGATTATTCTATCTCTGTCCCAGACCATTTGCTTTATTTCTGGCAGTTGACTGAACCCAGAAGCGCTACTCAGGAAAGAATGTTGTAAGGGGATATTTCATTGCAACCAGTATCGCTTTTAGGGAAGATGAAACCTAACCACGGGGCCTGTCTGAAGCATCATCCCTAAGCCCTGAAAAACACGTAATTCATCTTGGATTTTGCTTAACTGAAGTCTATACTGCTAAATAAGAAAGGGGCTAGGAAGCACACTCAAGGGCCATTGGTCAAGCAAGCTGGATCCCTGATTCTCCAGGCTGCTTAATAATCATCTCATTTCTGGGCTCTGCTTTGGACAGCAGCAGTTGACTCTTTCTGAGCAATACTCAGCTTTAGTTTGCCAGACAGTTTGTCCCGGGCACAGGGGCCAAAAGGGACAGCGGATGGCACTGCCTGAGGTTTGGCTCCTCCCAACTACGCACTGGCCCAACAGGCTTTACATCCACAAACGTTCCCAGATAACCTCACGTTACACCCCGCTCATGCAACACAGGATTAAGCGTCATCCTAAAACTGCAGATCGGTCTGCAAGAGAGAGGTATTTCAGGAACTGATGAAAAATCTCCTCCTAAGGCAATTAATGTACATGGAACCCAAAAGAGCCCCTGACAGGGATCCATCCTTGGACTTGGCCTGTGTGTGCGTGCAGTCAGATAGTCTGCTGGAAAAAGGAAACACAAACCAATGTGAAGACAAGCAGAGTGAGAGATACAAACGAGGTTGGTGAGATATTGCTTATTTTTTTTTGTCTGATTAATTGACTTAATTTCTAGATTTTAATTGAATAAGCTGATGTTACTTTCAAATTAAAGATTTGCATAATGTAAGAGCTATTTTAGACACCCTGGCAAACTTCATGGAATGAAGATCTTAACGGAGGAGTATTGGTCTAGCCCCGAGGTGCTAACCACTTGAACACGAGTCGGGGGCACTCCAAGAATCTCTCCTCCATGAAAACATGTGTTTTGTAAACTGCCCATGGGAAGTACTCAGTTGGGCAAAGACTCTCCTGTTGACAAGCGTTACCTACAACTTCCACGGCACGTTAGGGGGCTGGAAGCAGGACTGGAGGCTTGAGGACTGAAACTGTAACTCTCTATTGAACAAATTATTGTGGATAAAACTCACGGTATATGACCTTGCTGGTAAGAAGTCAAATTCCCATCTTTAACAGGACAGTGGGGGTTGAAGATACCTTGTGGAACGTCATACTGCAAGCTTCAGCTATTGTACAACTATGTAATTTTGGATTGTCTTTGGCTAACTGACTGTACGCACATTTAATTATCGATGGGCCAAAATCCAACAGTAGTGTTCAGCCAAAGGTAAGATCAGGGGTACAATGACTGGAAGGTTTCTGGAAGTTCCAGGTAAGTCATGAGAGATGAAGTACAACTACCTTATTAAATATTTATTTTACTGTAATCTGAACTCTGTATGGAGCACTTCTGTATAGAGTTTCCAAAGCCATAATTCTCTCTTCAGTGGCCCTAGAGACCTGAGAAACACCTACAACTGAATGTTTTGTCTTCTAGAAATAAAAATCTATCTCTATGGGAAATCTGAAGAATTCTCTATCGCAGATGCAAGTAGTTTGAGGAAAGTACGTGTGGAGGCAAAGCTGTTTTTCATACGGAAGTCGTAATAACTTTGGTGAGAATCTAATGGATCCTTATCTAGATGGAAGAAAATCACACAAAAGCAAGAATCTACTCTTCCTTTATTGAGGTTATATACTGTACAAAAATACTATAATCATTAATAAGAAGTGGGAAGCATAATGCTGTGCGTTCATATGAGGGACCAGTGAGAAACGAAAAGATTAGTTTCCAAGTGGAATTAATTTTATTTTTTTTTCAGATGGAAATACTTTAAGTAGATACTTCAATAATATTTGTATGCTTATATAATGGATGTGGAAAAACTACTTAACTGTCCCTTGTTAAATGATGGACCAAAATCAACAACTGTATAGACTTCAGTCAACTTAAGGAACTGCCATTTTGGCACATTAGGTGCTGACATCTCACAAAGCATAAAGGAGTTTTCCCAAATGCTAAGAAATTAATCCTGCCCACCAGAAAAATCTATTCCATAATGCTGATCAAGGCATCACAGGCTGAAGAACTTTATATTCATGATAGCTGTCCAACTTCCTATACAACAAATTCTAGCTGTGATGCAGAACTACATTTTAGGAAATGGCTTCATTCCTGCTATGTCACTTGTTTAATTCCCAGAACACAAAATTGCCAGTCCAGAAACTCAATTTCTTCTGCTTCTATGAAGGCAAACATGGTGTGTGGGGGTGCAAAACAGGGGCCTTGGGTGACCAGATCAAGGTACTAAAAAATTCCTGTGTTCTCTATGGCAAGATTTTCCTGCACTGGTAGAACAGTACTCTGGGAACAGCGAGGTGATTTAGCAGTAACTAGCATTAAGGATTTTATCAAAGAAACTATTAAGGATTCATTATAATCCAGAGCCACAGCCAAACAGCACATGGCCTGGGACTAGAGATCTGAAAACTTTATTTTGCAATAGTTAGAAAAGCATGCAGAGTGCCTCTCTCCTTCTCTCCTTCCACCCCTTCCTTCTCTTATTCTTGCATTCTTGATGCGTGAGTGTATGAGGAGCATGCCCAGCACCGTTTCAGTTCCGTTTCAACTACAGAAAAAACCTGTCTGTGAAGAAAAAAATAGTACTACTTCAAATTCTGCTAGTTAACAGCCAACCTTCGAGCAGCAGTCACCACAGAGCACCCGTATTGCAACACTGCTTCATCCTAGAAACTGCAGGGGAGACTCAGTGCAACATGGCTGAGGAATTTTTAAGAGTGTAGGACTTCTGCACAACTCAATCCAAGAAGAGAAGTCCCTTCAAAAGGGGGATCTTCTATAGGTAGTTTCATTTTCTATAATCCTTTTTGCTTCGCATCCAGAATAGGTGGCATTCAGCAACCAAGGCAAGCCACTAAGCTCAAGCCTGTTTTATGTTGTGTGTTGTTTGGCAAAATGGGAGTGGGTAGAGGGAGGAACAGCTATGGAGGCTACAGTGGGAACTCTCCTGGGCAGGCAAGGGTGTAGTCACTTTGCACCACATTTTTGTGGAGGAAAGAATGAGGGAGCAGGGAGAGCAGAAGCTGTGTGTGCCCTTAGAAATATGGCTGACATTATTCACTGTGCAGCTCTGAAAGCTGAGGTACAGGTGTACTTACAGTGTTAACATGCAGCACAGATGATGGGCACATGCATTATGTGAACAACACATTAGTCTTCTCATATAATTAGGATACAGGTAAAGACTTTGAAATGTGGTGGGAAGAGAACCTGAACCCTCCCCTACACACTTCCCAGCTTTCTCGCTGTGGTTTCACTCTTCAGCCTACCTGCTGAAATGAACAAATCTATTTAATGCTAATATTTGTGTCATCATTAAGCACTAGTATGAGGTAATCTCTCCCCAAGAGCTGTTTCAGGCTATCTACAGGTTCTACAAGAAAACTCGACTGCCTTGTTTTAGTTTTAAATTCACAGGGATGAAAGTAGCAGTAAAACCATACAGTGTCATCCCTTACCAATCACACAACCAAATTCCCCAGGAAGATTTTGGAATCACCTGTTTACAAAGGTATCTTTATTGACCCTTTGTTGTTGAAGCATTACCACTTCTGCAGGTATGGAATAACAGTATTAATGAAGAAAACAATCACTAACCACGTATAATAGAGTGCATTATCCCCTGAAAATATGAAGCCTAACATTTTAGTGCACTCGAAAACATTTAGTGATAGTGAATACTTTTTATAAACTCAAGGCTTTCATAGTAACAGAACTGCAACCTAATTAATTCACAGATACTGAAAAAAATTACTTTCGGGTGGTTTTATCTGTAAGAAAAACAGGTTTCAAATCTGAAACTCATGAAGACTGACATCCTTGTTTTATTTAAATTGGATGCACCTCACCAGACGGCCAGTTTAATCTGCCTGTGATGCCTTGATCCCTATTCATGAGACAGAGTTCCTTGCTGATAGAAAAGTTCAGTCAAGGTCTGTAGTTCAGATTGGATTACCTGCTAACACTTAACTTTTTTACAGTCCATACTCCTGAGGACATTTGTCTAACAGACATTTCACCAGAAAAAGACAATTTCAAATAAAGATTTTGTTGTTTAAAAACTTTTCCCCATTATACTAGATCACAGGTTCATTTTTCCTAGAAATTATATTTTCTAAATGTAAATGTTTAAAATTACTAAAATGCATTCCAAGAAAAAAAAATAATGTTAAAGAGGCAAAATTGACCTGTCTCACATATTTCTAGCTTACTACTATAAAAAATATATTTGAGGCTCCCAAATACTATTCCATCTTCCCATCTGTAGTAGCATTTGTGACAAAACCATTGTTCAGAATTAAAAAGCATTTCCATCCAGGTTTAACATTTCTATTCTTATTGAAGGAAAGTGTGTAACTACAGATGACACATTTTTGCAGACCATTCACTTTCTAATTTTGACTTTTAAAAATTAAGGTATTACTGGAACACAAAATAAAGCACAGTCTCTGATGGTTGTCATGTGGCTACATGAGGCTTTGCATGGATGACAATTATCTCACGAATGTGAGATTAGTTGAACTAAGATCTCATAGTAACAGGACTGTGTCACGTTGATTTTGAGTGTTTTGGAGACTAAGGTTTGTTAATAATTCAAACTGTTTTCATATGTTTGTCAGCTAACTGGTGCTCCACTGCTACAGGAGCTTGCAAATAATCTAAGCAGGTTTCAATTACATTTACAGTATTTACATGCATTTTTATCTGTGTTTCATTCAGCCTGAACAATGAAAATGTATGGACATTCAAAGTCTAGGCACTAAACACCAAGTTAAGAACAATGCAGAGGGATAATTATTTCCTCTGAAGTTAGACTTTGCTGAGACAATTATATTAATGTTTCACTGTCTGCTGTAAGTAAAAAACCTAAATTGCAGCCCATCATGATAAAAACATTCCTTTTAAAGTGGAGCATCAGTAACTCATAAAGAAAGGACAGGATCTGCCAAGTGCTTTTATGCAGTATTCATCTATATAGTAGCTAGAGTTTTAGTATTAAATAACCCCCAAAATGTCTAAATGCTTAAACTTACTCTAGAAGAAGCATGAGAAAAAATTCCAGAAATACTACCAGATATTTTTAAGACTCTGCTTAAAAATAAAAATTCCTTAAGTGCTTTTTGTTTTGTCCTTTCCTGCCTGCCATTCTGCAATTGTTTGGTAGGACTTCTCTCCCTTTTCTCATACAGAGTGCATGCTCTGTCAGTTAAGTTTCATTTTCAGAGAACAAATCACGGTATCCCTGCATGAGAGCTCTTCCCCACAGAAAAGCCAGGATGCGCTTTTGGTTCCAAGGAGCAACAGAAATTTATGTCAGCTTCATGTAAACTTGATACAAAAGACTCATCTTGTCATGTTGACATTAACTTATAAAACAAAGATGGAGCATAAAAACTGAGGGAAAACTGTACAAATAAAAATCAGTGAAATGCTAATTAGAACAGAAATGCATCACTTATACTGCTGTGAAAATACATAAACTGTAAGATAATGTGAGTATGCCAAATTTTATTCACATTTTTAAATATAAAGATGATTCATGAAGATTTGTTAAATACACCAGTGAGACTGTTATTTGAGTGGATTCTATTATCCATATTCATTGACTATCCAATTATAGGAGGTCTTTTTACTTAAGAAGGAGAAATGTCTTCTGTAAAACTGCAGGCAATCAGAATGAGATTTTTGTGCTCAGAATAAAACTTCAGTGTTTCCAACAGGTGTTTATTCCAGATACAGAATGACTCTGCTTTAGAGGCATATCTGGTATGCTAAGCTTCACTGTATAGCCAGTCCATTTTATCAAGGAAGTTTGAGCTACATAAACTAAATAATTTCTATTGGTTTATACTATTACAGAAATGTTATCAAAAGAAGTACCAACATAATTTCATTTACAACAGGAAAAATAGCAGCCATATTATACTTGGCTCAAAGTCCATATCTATATAAAGAAATGTCCATTTAACTAAGCTGAAAAAAACCAACCCCAAGAACCCTCGGTTCATTAAAACTGAGGTTCTCTGGTTTTCTTTTATATTCACTGTAGCATTATCTTTAAAGTATAACCCCCCCATTTTGAAATGCAATTTAGATAGTTACTTCATGACTCCTGGTTGTTAATCATCCATTCTACATGGTCCTGTTGCCATGTGGAATTATTATATACAAGACTCCAGCTGTTTAACATATACACAAAAGTGATGAATCTCAGGCTTTAAGAAGGTAACGCACCCAGAACGCCCAAGCAAAGTCCCTGCAGGTCACAAGGAACATCAAAGCACTGGATAGTGTTTTATACTGTATGGTGAACATAAATGGACAAAAAATGGTTTCTTGGTAACACATTATTGAAAAAGGAACCCAAAACATCCACCGAATACTAAGATGCATAAGCCTTCATGTTTGCTCCTGATAGAAGTTTTAATTGTGAAATACCAGTATGAAATGTTAAAGACACTTGCTGCATAAAAAAAATAGGTTTCTTCTAAAAATGTGCTGGATCCTCCCAAGTCACACCCAGGGTTTCCATCCAGGAAAGAGCCGGCTCAGATTTTTAGGGTCCATGGCCTGCTGTATGAGGAGGTTCACCTGCCCTCCCACACTGAGCACTGTTCCCTCCTCAACACCTTTCAGCTTCTCCTGAAGTCTCATCAGAACACGCTCAGCCACTTTGTTAAAACTCTGGTCATCACTGCTGGCAGAATAAAAAAAGAAGAAAAACAGGTGCACTAGATATGGATCCTGAATAACATGAGCAACATTCAGTGAGAAAAGTGTAAAGCAAGGCAACAGTGCAGCAGGCAGACAGTATGAAAAAAATCTTGCACCTGTTTTTTCTTTTACATTC
Source organism: Tyto alba (assembly GCF_018691265.1). NCBI lineage: Eukaryota > Metazoa > Chordata > Aves > Strigiformes > Tytonidae > Tyto > Tyto alba. The sequence continues at coordinate 17,867,448 of NW_024881282.1, read as the reverse complement.
TTGTGGATCAGAATTGAGTGTAGAGTTCATGTCAGCTTCATCCTCCGGTCTCTGCTGCAAATACAAAGCTTTCAAGGGGTTCATGGTCCAGTCAAAAAGAGGATCATAGAGCAGCACCTACACAGTAAATAAACCTATATTTAATTTAAAATGCTGATTACAGCTAGTTCAGTGCCCTAGCAGGAAGAGAAACACTCAGTTGGTAATACTCATGCTAACCACAATATTTGGAGGATGCTTTGTTTTTTTTGTAAACCCAATAGAATTGGGTTAAATTGCTTAGTAGACAATCCAACAATAAACCATCTGATCATGTGCAGGTATTTGCATTGTTCATACTTGACTCCATTTTGCCACTCAGTCCCATCTCAGCAATGAAGAGGTAATTCTTTAATACACTTTTAGGCACTAAATATCATAATTAGTTTTTAATGCATAGTAGAAGGTGCTTTTAAAAGTCAGTTTAATTCTCATCTTTGTGACTGAGGCAAAGAGGATTTAATTCAATAGTCACTACTCATGCTAGGAACGTTGCACAATGGCTAAAAGCATTTAGATACTGATGAGGGAAAACTGCATACGTCTGAAATGAATAGTTCCCAAACAAAATGCAAACTGGTTGTGATTTTATTAAGATCATGTGAATTAAGAAATCCAACCAATGCTACTGAAATAAAACTGAACAAAAAGCCCCTACAGGAATATTTGGTATAGTAATGCATATGAAGACAAAGACAAGACACTGAAGATATTCTGGCAGGTTACTATCAGAAAGAATGAAAAAATGCTTACCTCTACAATAGTCAGCAAAGCTTCTTGAGAATTTCTCATAACAGCCATTGTTTTCTCACAGCATCTAGAAAATATTTTACTGTATTTTTAGGTTCTTTTTGGTAAAATGGAATGGTATTTTCATCATTTAAATAATGGATATTTGTACCCTTCATAAAGGTTAATTACTAACATATGAGTAACTTCTTCGGTATTTCAATTTTAGAAAAAAAAAAAAAAAAGGAGAAATTTAGACATGTAAGGCCAAAAGGAGTCTGGGTAGCTGACTGATTATATTCCCTACAGGAAAGAGATTACCTGTTTCACTGTCTGAAACATTTCTGTACGCAGAATTAAGCGCTGATTTAACACTGATCATTACAGCACACCGTGATGGCAGAACTGCTTGGCTGGATGAAAATGTGTGCGCCAGAGGAGCTCAGCAACACGTCGGAGAATCTCGACAGTGTTCCTTTACATGAAATGAGCAGATCCAGCAGCCAGACGTGAAGCTATTTCTGAAATCTCTCCAGTGAGTTTAGATACAAAAGTGGTTACCTACGTTCACTCCCAAGCAAACTAAGCTTGTGGAAGGAATATGAAACTTTCCTTATGAGACAGTGAAAAAGGGATTAGGCCTCCTGTCTGCTTCAGGATGAGAACACACACAACAAAGTTAACTGGCTATGTTCACATCAGATCTTGAGACTGCTTGTTTATGCACTCGCATCTATATTGTTAATTACAAGTCAGCCTGGCTGAGGCAGAAACGGTACCTGCACCAGTGCCTTTTATACTGTACTTCCTTCAGCTGGAGCCAAATAATTCATGGTTTTCCCTATCATGGGACAAAAGTTTCAGAAATAACACGAAACTGTGAATTTGACAGCATCATGTTTAGAAGTGGCAGTGACTGTTCCTTCACAGGACAAAGGAACTACTTATTAACATTAATTGCTACCCTACAAAGACAACACACTGTGTAATTTTTTAAAGACATTAAATTTGGGGTTTGCAAGCACTGCATTCATGAACATCATGAAAGTCTTGAATGAGAGAAATGTCCTGATTTTTAGGACTCTCTTGGGTCATTCACAGGAGATAGGATGGAGGTTCACAGAAACTCAGCTCTTTTGGGATTTTTCTGTTTTGCAGTTCAAATTTATTGTCAGATTTAGATCTTGCACTTGAAAAGCGCTATCAATGTATGATCGGAAAGAGGAAAAAGACTGCAAATTACTTACACAAAACTGAAGTAAGAGACAGAACAAAATAGTTCAATGAAACTTAACTCCAAATATATAGCATAGGTCAGAAAGAAATACATAGTTCTGAAGGAAAAAAAAAATCCAACAGTCTAAATCAAGGGATGAAATTTATCTGTGGATCCTTTGGAAGTACTGAGCCATCCTGGAATTCCACAAGAAGGTGACAATAAACCATTAGTTAGTAAAGAATACAAAAAGCTGAGCAACAATAAGGAACTTTTAATTGGCTATATAAATAAGAGCGTATGAGTTAGAGGATAGCATTTAGGTTTGGGTATTATCAGCAGAAATTGGAATCGCCTCTCAAACACCAGAACTATTTAGCATATAACAATCACAATGCCCAAAGTACTCTGCTGCTTCCTTACCCCTATGCAATATGGGAGCACTTACCTTCTGAAGACTCCTTCTACTCCACTAATACCCATTCCATCCACAATGTCCCTGGTTAGCCTAAATGGAACAGTCTCTGGTGTGGGAAGGATCTTACCTTGCTCAAAAGCAACCCCTAAATGAAAGAATATTAAGTGTTTTTAAAAATGTTAAAGTAAAGAAAAATTAAGGTTCTCTTGCCTGTCCCACTTACCCAGATCTATATGCACTAGTTCTGCCGTTTGTTCATCTATCAAGATATTCTGAACATGTCTGTCTCCAAGTCCAAGAATGTAGCCAACTAAAACAAAAAGGTTAAGTGCTGAAACCATATTTACATGCCATAAAACCCAGGGAAAATTTAACAAAGAGAAGGTTATTACAATCAGTGTAACACATGCAAACAAATTAAAAGTGAGAATGTTTCTTCACCCATGTATACATATTACTCCAGTAAAAAGCAAACGCCATTCCACAAATCCAAAAAGAAAATGCTAACTGAATGCAATTGCAAAATGGTTATTCTCACACAAATGTTTATTGTTATATCTACTCCATGGACTTCTTGCCATTTCTCTCTGCAGATAGGTTAAGCAAACAATTTCACAGCTTTAAAAAAATAAAAAAAATATAAAAAGCAAGTGCATAATAAAATTAGGGTTTGTTATTATTACTATTTTTAAGAAAACCTTTTAGTTCACAGTATTATGTAATCCAGAAAACAGGACTGGACATAATTCAGTTGGGGCAGCTCAACTATACCTAAAGAGTTCCCGAGTAATTCTTGTCTAAGTCAGTTTTAAAAATCTTCAGTGACGCAAATTATAAAACCTTTCATGCAAACCTGTTTCAGTGCTCTGCTGTCCTTAAACATAGAAAACCTCCAAACTAAATCTCCCTTGCTGCAATTTACACCTGTTACCGTTTTTCTATTAGCTGATAGACATGGATAGCAGTAGCATTTCCTACAAAAATCTTTCATCTGAATTCTGCTAATCTGTAGATTTATTTCATTTTTTTTCAGCAAAAAATGTGGTGTATAAACAACATGCTAACATCTAAAATAGAACCTATTGCAATGTATACAATCTACTATCAAATGTCTTCCAGTGACTCCGTAGAGAACTGAGTCATCCAAAGGAAATACACAATTCAAGTACATATATTTTCTTATTAGGACAAAAAACTCAAAGAAAAATGCCAAAGCTTAATAAAAAATTTCAGACAAGGCTAATGATGTCACTACAAGGAAAGTAAAAGACTAAGTTTTTCAACTTTGTTAAAACATTTGAGGCTACAGATGAAATAAATGTTAAATCAAAACAACAGAATTAGTCAGGTAGAAACTTTAAAAAAAAACTACCAGAACCTAAAAATACAAACCAAAACCTCAACAAAAAAAATGAAACAAAGAAACACAGAATTTCATTCTGTCTTTCTACTGCAGAAAGGGAGGGGGGAATGAATCAGAACTCTTAATTACAAAAATAACGCTGGTGTTCTTGCTGGCATTTTTTGCTCCCTACTCACCCTTTTCTGACATGTGACAAAAGCAGAATAGCCATTACCTCTGAAATGGTATAAGCTTTTTGTTTACATAAACTAAAAAGTCAATGTTAATAATGCAATATAATACCTATAGAAGAGGTAGCCACACTGCGAGTGTATGCCAATCGTTTTTCAAACCACACGGCTGGATCCAGGAACTTTTCCATGCAGAAATAACGAAACACAGGCTGGAAGTTCTCACAGACTTTCATGAAGATGTTGTATTTCTCTTCAGAATGTTTCTTCTGTGCATCCTTTAAACAAGTAGGAAATGTTTTCCCCATGATTAATTATTTTGAAAGGAAATCACCTCTTCCTTTGAAAGAAATACACTCCTCCTTTCTACTCCTCTCCCCTCCATCCAATGCTCTTCTCACTCCTTTCTCTCTTTGAGCTATTAATTAATGTCTTTTTTACAGCAGTCATTAATGCACCTTATCTGTTTTACTAAACAATTATATTTTCATACACAGGTCATGGGCTCCATGTGAAAAGCACACTCCCATTTCTTTGGCCCAGCAAGTGTATCTATTTTATATGCATAAATGCATCTTGTGTTGGGTGATATTTTCCCTTGCACTCTCTGTTCTGGTACCTTTGCTTATCTGATGGCACATGTCACCAAGAAAATAATTCTCACTCATTCATATGCAAAAGCTGCACAAAGCCAAAATTAAATATACTTTCATCCCATTAGTACTATACAGATTTAAAAGAAAATAATTTATTGCAAAATCATGGTGATATAAAGTAGAATTTGCAATTTTCTAAATGTATGGTGAGGTGGTTTGTGAAACTAAACTAAACCAGCTGAATCCATCTAGTAGCTACTTACCATCAGAAGAAAGAACCCTCCCCTACATGTATCTACAGAACCAGGTATTTTTCTGCCAGTTTACATAAGGTCAGTCTTCTTTAGGCTTAGCTCCCTGAACTGGCTCACTGTGGGGGGCAGAGGGTGCATGTCTCTCATGGGTGGAGGAGAAGCCAGACCCCTTCACACTGTCTAACAGCAATTAGGACATTACATTAATCTCAGCTGCATCCTAAAACTGTATTTTTTATTTTCAAGGACTAGTACTTAGAATTTTGGTTTATTCAGGGAAATAAAATGATTTTTCAAATGCAATGAGAAACACGACAAATATAAATGAAATCTGTAAGATAACTTTATACTGACTCTGTTGGGTCTCTGTAATGATCATTTTAGAATTCCAATAGATTTATTCTAGAAAAGTTCGCAGACTTCTTCAAGATTCAAATCTTTTCTGCAACAGTCATTCAGTTAGCAATTTTTGCTTTTGTAAAAACTCTTCCCAGGCTGCATTCAGATTAGTCTGAAGAACAATTAACTCCGTGCCACTGATCATATTCAATATTATATACTAAAAGTATAGTATATAATTCTCCATAAATACATAAAACCCCAACCCTCTGGGTAAAAAAATATAAGCCAGATATTTTTAATTATTTTGACTCACCATCATTATTTTCTGACACTGATAACTGGAATAATCTTTTGGCCTGTATCTCTTGTGAGCTCCTTCTTCAACATTCACAAGAAACTCCCCGATGGGAGTTGTACCTGAGCACCACTCAAGAACACCACTCCTCTGAGAGAGGGGAACCACCTGTAAAAACAAACCCACTGCTGCATGGGGGAGGGTTACACACACACAACTATGAATATGCAAGCTGCAGGGCATGGGTGCTTATCCGTGTTTGTTTAAAAAGAGAAAAGACCAAACCATATGGCTGACCACAGTACATGTTCTAAACACAGGTATACATACATAAAACACACTCAAGGTTTTCCTATCAAATACTTGCAAATTTCCTCCTACCCCGGAGAGCCTTCTGCTTGGTAATTCAGCACAACTGAATGATTATACTTAATTTGCATGTTCCTGTCAGTATTCTGGATGACCTGTGATTACCAGCAGATTGCTATGCTAGAATGGGACGATATAAACATTGGGCAAATTGCACCCAAAAAGTAAAATCTGGAACAAACACACACGGTAACTGTGTGAATATATTAGGCTTGTCTTAGCCTGCTTCTCCTTCTAGGGAACAGTTTCTCTCTTCCTAACTGGCTGCAGGAGTTACCTCAACTGCTGTAGCAGACAGAACTGGCCAGAATGAACCATCTCCTGTCCTCAGACAAATCGCTACTGCCTGTTTTCTTCAATTTTCTTTTCTTATGAAAGTCTCTTTATCTCATAATGCAACCCCTGCTCCATTTTTCCCTGCTTTCATTCATTTTTATGCACGTAAAAACCTGAGTCTTCATGGAAAATTATTCAAAAAAATGTGACTCTAACTCCACCTGTGAATTATTAAAACTATGCTAGCAATTCAGATAAGCTCCTTTAGATATTCTGGAGTGCACATTTCTCATTTGTCAAAGGCAAGAACTTTCACTTATAGAGTACTTACTCAGAGGTCACCTTTATAGCTATTATTATAAACCCAAGTGCATAAAAAGGAAGGAGGACGGGAAAGTTCCTGTTCAAATACATTTTCTGCATTCAGAGTAAGAATTTATTCCTGTATTCCCAATTCCAACAAGAAGAGTTCTGCAATTCAAATTCTGCATGAACAGATCCTAGGTGGAATTTCTGGATGCAGTTTTAAGGAATACTGCAAGACTAAAATTGATCGTTAATAAATTAAGGAATATCACAAGACTGAAATTAATGAGAATTCATAAACAAACTTGCATGCTTGAGTTTAATGATAGCAACTTAGAATTCAAGGACAGTGCATGACTTAATTTCTTTACAATTATAAATTCATATAAAGAAAGCTTTGAAGAGTATTTAAATATATATTGGGAATCAGAATTTTTTTTAAGCATTTGGAAAAAAATTAAATTGTAGTAATTGTTGTAATTGTCATAATTAAACTGTATTAATTGTTTATTTTGTAGCTCAAGGAGCACTGACTATTTTAATAGCACATAAATAAATGCACTTTTATATTGTCTTTGGGTTAAAGAGAAGAATGTGGAAATATGCTTTATCAGTAGCATTCATTCCTCTGCTGCAGCAGCTGTTCATGGTTACCTTGTACCTTCGGATAGTTAATTTTCTCTTCCGTGTTTCAGTGTTTTGCTGGAGCAATGTATTGCACATCTGGAAAACCTGCTGCATAACAGCATCTTGTCTCAGGTCATCACGCCCCTTCAGCATAAACAGAAAAAGTAGTTAGAGAACACTTTTCAGCATCCAACTTCCTGTTCATCAACTTAAAAAAACTATTTAAAAAAATTACACAAAACACAAGTTACTTTTCCACAATAATCACCTGTAGTGAAATGTAACGAACAGGGTTTTTTCCCTCTGTATTTGATTTTCTAATAGTACTCAGCTGCTTACAAAGAATGATAATTAACTTAAATCATCACTTTTTTCTTCCTTTTTTTGATAAATGTTACTTGATTAAGGTTCCAATCAACCTACGTGCCTTATGGAACTCTTTTTAAAAACAGGTATTTCATTCACCATATTTAGCAATCCAGCACACAGCTGAAGCGGCATCAGTTGGTGCTGCACTTCTGATTATTAGAGGCAGATCTAGTGATTCATGCTTTTCTAAAACTTTCAAAACTACCCCATGCTTAACAGCAAAACAGAATTGTCCCAGCAGCTGCTGAATGTTTACATTCAAAGACAGACAGAATGAAATCAACCAAGTTTAGAGAAGTAAATTTTTTGGAGAGATCTGTGTTTCGATGTGCATGTTTTAGATTGTTGCTGAATTGCAATTCTTTTTATATGGGGACTAAAGAAGAAAGGAGGTATTTAACACAAAATGCTGATGGCTTTTATTTGCCGTACACTCCAGGTCACTAGTTGAGACATGACCACGCAAGTTGAAGGTCCGGTAGTTGACTGGTAACCTACTGTATATTACATGCACGGTTGAAAAATAATTACAAAAATATTTAATATTATTACTTTTTATTATGTTATTATTTATATTAGTTATATTATGCTCTTGTTATATTACTTATTATTACTTTGCAATTTCCTTTATTAAGGCATTTCTGAACTGAGAAACCTGACATGGAACTCTGAAAAGTCTGCTCATGGTACAGAAGTGATACATGAGAAAGCTGTCAAGAGAACTTAGAAAAAATTCTAACATGCCATATCTCTGAGATGTCATTACAAGCAGCAGAACCTACCTTAACCAGCTGCCTCCTTTCTTTACCATCTGATCCTACACAGTCTATTATTTTAGGCAGATTTAGGCCTCCTGCTAGGCGAAATTCTGGCTTAAAAGACCTTATTGTCACCAAATTTTCGTATCGTCCCGTGGGATCCACCTGAAATTATAAATTAGTTTAAAATTAATACATTACCTCAACTTCACTCAGAGAAAGTGGTAATGAGTTGTATGCAAACCTCGTTAGCAGACTATATGCTAAATATTAATATGAGCAATCCATCATCCACAAGGGTAATACCCACAAAGGCTATAAAAATATGCTGAGCAAAGGAGTTAGTTTGATTCCTCCTTGTTCACCTCATTGGTAGAGGGGACATGGTGCTGCAGATTTCCACTAAACAAGCTCTGACACAATTTCACCCTCTCCCAACTAGCATTCTCCTGGGAAAATGTTCATGTATGGTTGGGAGGTACTAGGCTGCAAATGGACACAATCTATAATCCTAACAGTGTTGCAATCTACAGGATCTGTATCTTCAGTCATCCTCCATATCCTCATGCCACAAAGCAATCCTACTCAGTTAGCTATAAGGAAATACCGTTCCAGCTCTTTACACAACAGACCTCCAACTATTTCAGATATAGCTTGTAGTGGAGAACAAGAAAGATAAATAACAGGACAACAAACTTGTACAAAGGAGCAACCCCTGGGACCAACAGGAGTCCTACAAATGCTATTTAACATGAGTTGCAATTTCTGGCCTCTGAAGTCAAGTGGCGTAGAACAGTCCCTTGGCTTGTTTTAGTTAGCTCTATAGACACAGCCTGAGGACTTAAACGCGGGGAAGTTTGGCTTCATAACATTTAAATTTTACGTGGCTGGCCCAAAAAGCAACTCTACACTCCTGAAACAGCTAAATTTCCTCGGTAGAGCATGTGGCATCTAAGAATGAGAGCCTATGCACCTATCCAGTCAATGACTTACGCTAATGGAATGGATCATTCACCATTACTGAATGGTACAAACGTATACGGAAAAAACATACATGCTTTTACATATAACATGTAAAAACATTTAGGAACAGCGGAAGAGGCGTATCTATTTATTCTCACACCTTTCTGGACATGAAGTGCCTCCCAGAAACTGTGAGCTAGCACCTACAAAACAGGAGATCCAGATTCCCAAATCCTCTCTGTGATTTAGGCAGCTCATCACCCCTTTTGATAATGAAAGACTAGTCAGTGGTAACAGTAGCAGTGGCAAAGCCAGCTTCATACAGTAAGTCACAATAAGCCAATCCAGCAAATGTAAGACTTGGGGTCAAGGCCTCCTAAAGCCTAAGGAAACCATCTCACCCTGCATCTCTCTCCTGACAGGAAAGTACACCTGGTAGGCTGACCTGTAAAGAGCATGAGAATTTGATGAAGAGATAAATGCCCTGACTGCCATTATAAAAATCTGAAGTTGATTTTACTATTTGCTGTTATAGTGTACATTTATTTCAACGTCAGTCACCTTAATTTCCATTGTAGGAACAACGACATCCTCCAAATTCTTCAGTTTAGTAATTGGCTGGTCAGCTGGAATACTTATTCCTTCTGTAATTAAAAGGAACTAATACTTTTAAATTCAGAACTATAAACATACATCAAAGTTCACAAAAAACAGCCTACATTGCTTTTGGGACCCAAACCTGCACTGCAGACTTCTGTCAAGCTGATGAAGATGGCTACAGGACAACCAGAGTTTTCTGGAGTTTCAAACCTTACAGTGCAAGTGATTACTACAACTTTTAATCCAGACCAAGTTCTACATTTATCAAAAACAGGACACAGTGCTAGCATAGTATCTCCTTTAACTAAACATCAATATTTAGAAATACAATTTTTAATTCAAGAAAATAAAATACATCTTCACTGTTAAGAATAATTTTTCCAAGACTTACTTCTTTGAGATTTCCATGGAGTAGCATCTACATTTGCTAATGTGATGTAGGCATCACAAAGCGCTTCAACATTTCTCACCATAAGAGCTCTCCTTTTTCTTACGATATTGATTATATTGCTAGCAGCCTCCATTCTGTCCTAAGAAACCCCAATAGAATATAAAGATCAGATCTTGCAAACTACACCTTTTAAGGTTAAAGATGCATCATAACATGCAGTCAAATAAGTACAATTGAGATACATCCTATGAAAACAGAGAAACTTGCAATAATAAACAGCCCTTTGTGATATGAACAGAAATAATTTGAAGAAAAGTTCTGGGTTGTATAATCTGAGATAATGAGTAAAGTAAAATACTATTGGGGATGGAGAGGGAGAAAATCTGTCCAGGCAAAGTGCAAAAAAATCTGCAAAAATTCTTCAGAAAAAGGGACAGGCGTTTTTGGATGTTCTTCTACCACCTTTCTGCTTCTGTTACTTCCTCCCAACTGAAGAAAAAGCCTGTATGCAAAAGGCAAAAATCTGACTGTGTGTTTCTTCTGTGCCTAACTCTGAGAGACTTAGTTGAGTTTAGTATAATGCTACTCCTAAGGATGGTACACAAAAGAGCTACAAATCTGAGAGAAAGAGAGAAAAAAGCCACATAAAAATGTGGTAAAAAAATATATCGTGGAGGTGGGGGGCGGGCAGGAAGAGTGTAATGACAAACAACCATGCCAGGCCTATAGTGATGGGGAAAGAAGGGACATTAATCTACACAGGAGATGATTCCAAAAACAGGTTTCAACAAAAATTACGGAGTAACAACATTAAGATGAAGTCACAGTTCAGCGTTACCCATCATTGTGGCTTTTAACATATAAAGGTCACATAAAGAAACAGAAGATATAGCGCACAAGGCTAAATACTTAAAACACATTATCACTCAAAGCAGAAAAAATACTCAATTCAGTATGTACTTTTAACAATAAACCCACTCAAGTCTTTGATGCATCTAAAATGCCTCTTACAGAATCACACATCAAGGACATTCATCACAAAACTCTGCAATAATTGGGGCTATTTGTTGCAGGAAATGTGAAACATGTTTTGTTCAACCCCATAATTACTTCTTTCAATAATAATTATCAATGTATGCACAAAAGGAGAGTTTTTTATTATTAAAAATACTTTTTTCCTCTTATTCTTTCTTAACAAAAGTCAGCTGATGAGCTCTACACTAAAATACCCCTTGGCATAAGTTTTTTTTCCATTTTTTAACAAAATGAAAGGACTGAATGTGATTAATAGAAAAGAATTTTTTGTAGTCACCACATCAAGCTGGGAGATTTCTTTCGGGGCATTTTTAATTAACTTATTTCTTCTTATTGCATCTGGTTTTGTGAGGAGTTCATCTTTGTTAGCATTTGCCAAGGCTAAGATTATAAACAAAGTATGATGTGGATGATCCAGTGAAATTCTAGACATTAGCTGTCAAGAAAAACAAAAAGATCCCATTATTGAAAACTGTAGAGAAGAAAAAAAATTACTTAACATTTTAAATTATTTTGAACTTCTAAGGTTCCTAAAAAGAAATAAAAAGTAATACTTAGATGGTATTTCCACAACTGAAATACATTCAAAGTATATTACTATGCCTGCATAAGATTATTCTTATACAGCAAGAACATCAATTAAGTAGCAGTGAAAAAAGTCCCCAAATCTCTCCCTACCTCCTCCCACTATACTGATTTTGCATCACTCATTTTTAATACACCTTTATCACCTACATAACCCATTTAGCTATAACTGCACAAAGGAAGATACATATTGTTTAGAAGTATGCACTACAAAGCCAATCGAGATATCTTTAGATACAAAAAGCATATATTACATTATGCAGAACTTCATGAAATCCTAAACCACCCATCATCTTGGTTCCCATCCGAGCAGCCAGCTGGTACATCAGAGGCAAAAACTTGTATGAAGGGATCTTCCCTGCATTTTTCTGTAGTAGAGAAAATTCAGTTAGAAAGCTGTACTAAGCCCCAAAAAACCTGTAATCATAAAAGAGCAAGGAAGGACTAGCAATTTTGGTTTTGCATTTTTTTTTTTAAACTGAGAGTAATCATTGCTGTGTGATCAAATGGCAATCCAATGAGTATCACATCATCATAGCCCATGTCTCCTAAATGATACAAGTCCTTCACAAGAAAACTATTTTCTATTCTATTAGAGCAGAGCTCAGATATACTGATTCAGAATTAATTTCTAGATTCTTTGTGGCAAGAGACAATCCTAACTGAAAAAAAATTACAAACTAGTTTAAGACAAGAAAAAATTTTGTGTTAACAATATGAATAAAGAAACACTTCCTATTTTTCAAAGTTATATCACAAAGCAAAGAATTAAATTATACAGATCATTCAGGTAAGAATGAACAGATTTCCTGCACAATTCTAGAAAGATAGAACCAGCCTGAGAATGAGAACTTTACTGGTTCCTAGCTATTGTGTTATACAGATAATCTAAAAGCATATCCTTTCACCTAGAAGTATATATAATATGAATTAGAGTAACATACTAAAGGATGTTGAAGATGGGTAGATGGGTAGTATCCAATGTATGTAAAGAACAAGGTGACAACGAGGTGATATGCTTAATCATACAGAATTGTCAAATTAAAATGCTAAATTAAATTAAATTAAAAAGCATTGAGAATTAGAGCTCTGATGAAAAATTTATAGGCAATGATGACTGAAAAAAGTAAGTTTGGAGGGAAAAGTTAAGGAGATACATAGGAAAGCATACTGCACAGCACTGTAATTCATCTAGAAAGGCAGGAGAAGAAAGATGGATAATTTAATGTTTAATGTCAAAGCATAAGGAAAAGCAACAGCAGACATATACCTTCATCATTTCATTAACTCTACTGACTCCAGAATTTTCAAGCCACAGGGAACAGAGTCGGAAGATCCACATATCATGTTCTTCTCCACTTAGTAAACAGTTGATATAATTCTCCACTGCTTTACATAAAAAACGTTTACGATCCTCAGTTAGGGCATGTATGGCACATTCATCCAGTTCAAGTTCTCGCTGAACCTTCACTGTGTATCTATGTGAACAGACATTTTTAAACAACAAATTATCTCTTAATGAACTTATAGCAAGGCTGTCCATAGTTCTCTTTCTTACTAATTTAACATTTTTTTAACATGTTTTGTATGTACAAGCACAGTAAAATAAACAACTGAGAAACCAAATTGTGGGAGCTATTTCCTTGGCCTATGTCCACACAGACCCACCACCCTAAGTAAATTTTCAGTCAGTGTCTTTTTTCTTTTTTAACGATTTAACCTCAATATTGGTGTAAATGTGAGTATCCAATACAGATCATTTGTGTAAAGACTTCAGTTTCCAACAGCTGAAGTTCAATTTTTTCTGCTCATTCACAATTGCTCCTACTAAATCTTTAAGAATTCTGTATTAAGATGAATTCTACTCTTTCACCATTGTGTAATGGAGAAAAATCTCAAACTCATTTATTTTTATTCTGTAACATTTTCTCTGTCAAATAAACTGAACAGATCTAGGGAATAAATGTGAATTCTGGCCCATGATCATCCATACTGTTTAACTGTTGTAACATTCCTTGGTTTAGTTTTAGCCCACGCTATCTAGACCGCGTTCAGGCACAGTTCAGAAACTATTCGCAAAAAGCACTACAGATTTGGCCAATGTTTTGTGGAGAAGGAAAACTTCGAGATGTGATCCATGCTGTACCACTTGGCCAGAGAATTAATGAAGATGGAGTCTTTGGTAGCTCCACAATAGCCACCTCTTCATTTGAATGCTCACCTATTTGTCTGAACTCTACGCTCCCTGAGAAGACCGACCTCCTCTTTGGCCTTCTTCAGTAATGCCTGCTTATTTTCAAACTCTGAAGATTTCATATAATTCTCAATTTGCTGGTACTGATTATCTGAGAAACGAGCCAAAGACAGGAAAGCCTTCATCTTTCCTTTCTTCAGCTCATCACTGCTGTCTCCACTGTGGCTTGCAGCAATTTCCACAGCCTAAAAGGGAAGATACAATAATGATAAGACTGATAATAAGATAAATAGTGCTGCGTAATACTTGATAAAACTCTATTATCACAGAAAAACAGAATGGGTGAGGTTGGAAGGGATCTCTGGAGGTCATCTTGTCCAACCACCCTGCTCAATCAGACTCATCTGCTCGAACAGGTTATTTAATGGTGTCTATGATGGAATAAATATGCATACAAAATAAAATCTGCCAGGCTGAATATTCTTCTCCTAAATTAATTTAATCATTGAGGAGTGTTTCAGTGAAAACAGTCAAGATTATCCTGTATGAAACAGATTTAATAACCACACAGGATTCTCCTACAGCTATCTATCTTTTAAAGTAACTGTGAAGTTTTATGATAGTTTTACAACCTTGTATTGTCAGATGGTGATGAAAAAAAATAGAAGACAGTTTAAAAAGTGACCAAAAAAAAGGAAATTTTCTGTGAAAGTCACTGATTCAAGTTATCAGTGAAGAATGCATATGGAGTAACAGAGAAAAGCAACTATGTAGTTTCACAAACTAGCACGAAATAAAGAAATGCAGAGTGAACAATTATTAATAAAAATGCTTCTACTACTAAGAGTTTTAAAAAAATTACAATACTTTGAAACACCAGAACAAGACTTTTCAGCACCTGGAAAGAGAATGTTACAAATGCAATGCCCATAGTGAAAACATGGTAAGTGAATGATCTGTCCTGAGAAGGACAGGATGGGGACTGAGTGGATTAGGAAAGGAAAACTGGACTAATATTTATAATCACTGCACTTCTATGACCACATTACACAGAAATTTCACTGTGAATTCTATAAAGCTATATTCTGAATATTTTATAGGATTACAGTGTTATACAATACTATGTGAAACGATAGTATTTTTATAAGAAACCATATTTTCAATCCAGAAAAATAAACGCTGCACTGAAAAATTTACTCAACATTTTAACACCATATTTTGGCAGAGCATTATCTCAAAGACTGCACATTTCAAGGACTGGATGCACCTTTTCTAAGTATTTCTGCATGATGACTGTAGGGTTTTCCAAGCATGTTTCTGCTAACCAGGTTCCACATAGCCTCAGACACTCTGTATACATCAATTTCAGATGAGGATCATTCTCAACCTTTGAGAAAGCAAGTTTTAGAGAAAAGAAAAGAAAAAAAAGGGAGACATGAAATAAAAATACCTTTTACATATGAGGTAGGCAATTTATAAAGCTTTTAAACCCTGAATATAATTCAATCACTCAGGCCTATTACATGTAATGTATCTATGGAGTCATTTACCATCCACATCTACAGTAGTCAGTAACCTTAAATCACATTCACATCCTACATCAGACTAAAGGAGAGCTCATATTTTTAAATACCCGACAGTTTAAACAGTGAAAAAACAGAATAAAACAATGACATAATGTAATAAAAATTAAATAAATTGACAGCATGTTTCCAGAATTGTATTTTCTAATATCCCCATTTAGTCTGAAGTCACAGTATGCTCTGTAGGAAACATTCAGGAATTGTGATAACTATATATGATCATTACATTTTTCAGACAGATCTCTACATGGAAACTTGGTTAAAAGTGCTCTGAGAAGATGATGGAGCATGTTTCCAAAGGACTTGCCTTCAGACTGGAAGCTCAGCTTTAACTGTATAGTACAACAAGTTTCTAAAATATTTTTAGTATAGGATACATATACTGAAAATATACATATGTCTTTTCCCACCTGATGAAGATAGGAACACTGACTGTGAAATACTGAAGGGTATCATAGGCTGTGAAACACAAAACCTCCTTATATGGATAGCATAGACATAACACTGTAAGGTGAGAGAAGGACTAAATTTTTGGAGGCCCTCATCAACTGATTCATGGAGCAATCATGAAAATCAAAAGAGGAGCAGAAGCTCTTGATTTTGCCCTGATATAGATGGAGAACATGGCCTCAAACTCTCCAGCTTTTCTGAAGTGTCATATTCCTTAATGTATATGGATTCAAAGCAAATTTTTACTACCCTCCAAAAATTCTCAAAGAAAGCCATCATAGCTAAACACAAAGGTAAGGATGATGAAGAAATTTTTACCACATCAGTACGTAAAATGCAGTTTTGCCCAAGAGAAAAAGAAAATACATTTTGAAGGTATCATAAAATATCCTGTCAAATGAAAAAATAAAAACACACCATCAGGGTGTCCAAAAAAACCAACTTGAAGACTCAAGAAATAATAAAAAAGCATTTTTTTAAACATACTAGGAGCAGCTAGCAACCAGTCAATCCACTTGATAAAAAGACAATCGGTATAAAACAAAGAAGATAAAGCAGAAAAAAAAATTAAATTATTTGCATTTGTGTTCACTGTGGAGGAACTTGAGGAGTCCCAATGCAAAGCCCTTCTTTATGAAGGATTCAGAGGTCTGTCTGCTACTGAAGCGCAACAGCAAAGGCTACTAAATACTAAACAAACAGACAAAATGAAAACTATCAACTCACTATGACCAGAATGTATTTTTCTGAAAGGTCTACAGCAATTCACAGATGAAATAACTCCACTACTAAAAGAGGTATAAAAGCTTTTGCTTAAAACTGCCTTAATATGAGGAGTGGCAGGTGGCAGATGTGACACCAGTATTTTAACAAGTTCCAGGGAAGCACAGGTTAGTAACTCTTATTAGAAGCAGACAAATTAGCAAAAAAAAAAAAAAAAAAAACAACAACAAACCCAAAACAAAAAGAACAGATGGATTAGTATGAAGAAAAATCAGAATAGCTTTTGTAAAAGGACATCGTAGAATGACAGAAAAGTTGAGGCTGGAAGGAACCTCTGGAGGCTATCTGGCCCAAACTTCTGTTGAGAGCAGGGCTTTAGATCAAGTTATCTAGGACTCTCCTAAACTGAATCCTGACTATTCATTTTCACCAAGGAAGATTCCACCACTCCGTTGGGCAAACTGCTCACAGAGTTTAATGGTAAAGAATTTTCTCCCTGTATCCAGACGGCATTTCCCTTGAAACAACTTGTGCCATTGCCTCTTGCCCCTTCACTCTGCATCTCTGTGATCAGCGTTATCTCCATCTTCACTATAACTACCTTTAAAGTATTGGAAGACTGTGATTGGATCCCCCTAAACCTTCACTTCTTATGGCTTAAAAACCCAATCCCTACAACCACTATTCCTTTGCCAAGTTCTCCAACCCTCTAAATCATTGTTATGGCCCTCTGCTGGAATTCTCCAATTTTTCAATGTCTCTCTTGAATGGTGGACCAAAACTGGAAACATTATTTCAGCTGTGGGCTGTGTCAAACAGAGTAGAATAATCATACTTTTTAATCTATTGGTTACACTCTTGGTGATGCAGCCTAGGGCATGATTCACCTTCATTGCTACAAGGGTACACTGCTGAAACATTTTAGCTTGCTGTTCATCGGTACCCCCAGGTCCTTTTTGATAAAGCTACACCCCAGCCAGTCAGACCTCTTTCTATAATGTTGCTTGAGATTACTCTATCCCAGATGAAGGACTTCCCACTGATTTCACGCAATTCCTACTGGCACAATCTTCCAAACTACTGAGGTCTCTGTGACTGGTGGCTCTTCCTTTCAGAATATCTATCTCTCTTTCCAGTTTGCTGTTATCTGCAAAGATGGTGAGGAAATTCAGTCCTGTTGTACTGATCTCAGTCATAAATATCAGACCCTGTAACAAACTAACAAACTCTACTTCTGACTGGCTACTAGGCTGCTTCTAAATCATCGATAAGCATCCCTTTGAGCTCAGCAGTTTAGCCAGTTTTTCACCTACCTTCTAGTCTTATCTATCCAGTCTGTATCTTACCAGCCTGTCAGTGACATAATCTTTCAGAAAGCTTACAAAAAGATCTAAGATAACTAAGATTCAAAGGCACTTACTGAAGTCAAATTTGATGAGAAAACATTCCCCTGTTTGAGGTAAGATTCCATTTTCAGAAGTACAACGTAAAACTCACTGCTCAATGTGCTTGTAAATGACTGGAGGATTCAAAGACATGAAACAGCACCCCAAATCATATCTGTGTTCCTTATGAGGAGCGGCTGAGGGAACTGGGGTTGTTTAGCCTGAAGAAAAGGAGGCTCGGGGAGACCTTATTGCTCTCTACAACTATGTGAAAAGAGGTTGTATGAGGTGAGTGTTGGTCTCTTTTCACAAGTAACAAGTGACAGAACAAGAGGAAGCAGCCTCAAATTGTGTCAGGGGAGGTTTAGATTGGATATTAGGAAAAATTTATTCACCAAAATGCATTTATCAAGCATTGGAACAGGCTGCCCAGGGAAGTGGTTGAGTCACCATCCCTGGAGGTATTTAAAAGACATGTAGATGTGGTGCTTAGGGACATGGTTAGTGGTGGACTTGGCAGTGCTAGGTTAACAGATGGACTTGATCTTAAAGGTCTTTTCCAACCTAAGTGATTCTGTGTTTCTGTGCTTAAAGAATCCCACTTGGCCATTGGTTTCATTAACTATTGGCAGAGAACAAGATTATTTAGCTCTATGTAACATTTTTGTTTAAAATAAGTTAATATTTTATCAAGGGAAATTATCTTTGATTTTAAAAAGCGATATATTTCACAGTGGTGGCACTGGAGGCAAAATAATGAATTCTAACATTTGCCACTCTTACAGACTTGCTTTGAAAACTCCTGGTGAGATTTGCTAATACAGATTTTTTTGCTTTCAGACATTTGGAGAGTACAAACCAGATTTAGTAATATTGCAGACAGCCTTTTAATTTTCTTCCAAGGGAAAACTTCAGAAAGTGGAACTAGCATCTTAAATAATTTACTTCCCACAAGTTTATACATTATGTAACACATACCTGAAACCAATCTGCATCTAATTTTTTTATCATCTTTTTAAGAATATTCAGTGCAAGGCTCTCTTCCTTTTTAGCCCAGAAAACCTGAGCTTCTTCTAGTTGCCATTCAGAAACTCCACATCCTGCTGGATTGTGTTGTTTGATCTGAAACATAGCTCTTTCTGGAAGCTGAAATTGAAAAAAGGTTATAAAAAATTCTCAAAATGAAATACATGTATTCGCAGCAAGTTTTGTTTTTAAACTTCACCTTCATTTGGTCTACTTGTGCAGCATATTCTGCCTATCCAATGCTAAGAATTTATTTGCAGCAAAGAGATGAAGTTATTTTTCTATATACTTTCAGAAAATCCTGATTTGCAACAAAAATAGACTATGGAATTAAACTTCAAAGCCCCAAATAAAGTATCAATGTATAACATTTCAAATTACTTGCAGGTATAAAAAATGGAAATTCGACAATCAGTACCTACTGAAATAAGGGATTTATAATTTTAGCTTAGTGATTTTTATTACACCCGAAGAGATGGCAGGAAAATAATGAAGAAAAATGGCACCACCATACATTAATTCTTTTGTATGCCTACCCCTTCACTTGTATCACTGGTGAAATAACATCCTCATAATTTAATCACTATGATAGTACAAAGAGCAAACTATCTTTTTAACAGTGTCAAAGATCAAGACTCAAGTGTATTTTCATAAGTTGTCCAACCAATAACCAAATCAATCAAACTTTAAAATAAGCAAGGTAAACAATGAAAATGTAAGAAAGCCTGTAAATGACAATGTAAGTCTGGGTACTTCAATTAGCAGTCAGTGTGATGGTTCTGTATGGCACTATTCCCTCTCCTGATGGATGGTAGTGGCACCAAAGAGGAAGAAAAGCCATTAATTGCAAAGAGTACTTCCTCAAAAGCTTTCCTACATCCAGACACTTAGTGTTGCCAACTACTAGTGTGCCAAAAGGAAAGGGTTATCATCCCTTGGTTTGAAAGACTGATAAGGCCCAGAGGTACGACCCAAAGGTTGCACATGACCTACAACACTAGAGAGGCTGGAATGATACTGTTTTCAGTAACACACTGGGCTCAATCTTTCAGAACCTTATAAACCTCCCAAAACATGGCACCCCAATTTTAATCTTCTGTAACTAAAAATCAAAGTGAAAAATTTTAACTTCTGTTAAGGCTCTTACAGGATACTCATCACCACAGTATTAGTGGCTGGGCAGTCATGAGATGGAAGAATTCTGAAGAAGTAATTTTCCCAAGCAATTCCAGAGGCACTGAGTAAAGCTCACAAATTTATGAAATCAAGGGCAGCTGTTCTACTGATTTCATCATTATTCACAAAAGAGTTATAACCTTCCTGAAATCAAAGTTTAATATAGTTTCACATATGTGAAGTGTTAAACATCTTCCCAGGTTATATAATTAGCTGGAACTATTTTCTGCAGAGGTTCTTGGAGGATATCGTTCCATAAATTCTTGTTGAGTTACTCCTTCAGATGCACTATTGAGAACAAGTCAAGGCTCACTCTGGACCTCAACTGCATCAGCACCTGCAGAAACCACCGGTACTGCAACTCCCATTAAGTGATTCACAGAGAGAGACATACCACAGTGCAATGGTGCTTTGAGAGTATAAAACCTTGAAAACAACGGATATAATGGAGTTCTTTCTGCAGCTTTACTCTGGAATACTATAGCAGTATTATGCAAGTAAAAGCTAGATATATAAAACTGCACCAAAATAAAGTAAGAGAGCTATATAAGCATTCTTCAGCAAAAATTTCATTTTTATATTATCTACCTTAGAGTAGCTTACAGTTATGAATAAAATTCAGAAAACATGTCCATAAACATAATTTACGAGTAAGTTCTACACAGTTTAAGTCTCCAATTAATTAATAATTGAATAAACTTAGAATACAGTTAATCTTTAGTACTGTTAAAAAATTAAGCTCTTCTATAAACTTAAAAACTAAACAGCCATGACTGGTATTTCCTGGAATTTGTTACCTGTGTATTTTTAGCAGTTCTTGCCAACCTAGAGAGCTCCACTAGATGTTTGGTCAGGATGTCTTTAATACATTCTCTTTTGGTATTTTCATTCTCCTTTTCAAGCAAGATCTCCAAAATTACAGTGCGCAGAGCCATGATAGGTTCCTGGAAACAGAAGTCACTGTCCTTGAGAAGTTGGGACTGTCTCTGCCATTTCAAATAAATATCATCCAGTTGTTGAGTAGTGACAGATCTGCAATTGATCCCAAAAGAATAAAGACCTGTTATTAATTCTTATTAAATACTAGTGAAATGCAAGGTAAGTAACCAAAGTAAACTACCAAGGTAGTTCACAATCTACAGTTCAAGACCAAGAAACTGTCCATAAACCCCCACAATGGTTAGTATGCAGAATAAGCTGTCAAGCTTCCAGTTTTAAAAAACATGAAGAAATCAGCATTAGTAAGGTGGGTGAACAGCTCTACTGTAAACATTCTTGATTAAGCATCCAGCAGTGTTGTGTTAAAGGTCCATCAACAAAGTGAATCACATTCAAACACAGGGCTACTTAATAGATTAGAGACCAAGATTCATATTCCTGGAGATCTATCTTATTATGTAGGTCATATATGGGTTAATATAAGAATAAATCCCAAACTGTAACATTGTAGCTGTGTAGGTTGTCCTTATATGTATTATTTTCTTAGGCAATTCATTAACTGCAAATAGCAATGGTTCATAAGGTCCTGAACATACTAAACGACTATAAGCTATCAAACTGATATAACTATAGCAGAAAAAATTTAATGTTAATAGCACTACAGACATGAATACCTTCCCATGATTAAAAAGCAATGTTAAGAATTCAGGTAGAATATTGATGGTAATAGAGGTCCATGAAGAAAGTGATTCAAACTGAAACAATTTTCAATAGATCTATGGGCATCATCAAGGAAATGGAAAACATTTTTAGAAAGAAAAGAGGATGAGTCATTTCCTTTAGTAAACCAAAGGCTAGGACATGTGTCTGCTACCTTGGAGCATACCAGGGAACTCAAAACAAATGGAAGAAACCAATTATTTAAAATACAGTATTGGCATAGTATCAAATAATTAAATCTAGACTATGAAAAAATCCAGTCTGAAAATAAAGGCAATCTAGATTTGTATTCACATAGTAAAGCTAAAATCCATATACTTTTTAAGATGAAGATTGAGACATTCACGAATAAAATTTGTTGAGGTAATTTTATTTTCATGCTAGACTTGATTACCAAAAATCCTGAAAATTGAGAAAGGAGCATGAAACAAGCTTAAAAAAATACCTGGAGAACATCAAACCTATGTTTTCCAACTCTCCAATTAGCTGTAGTCTGCAAAGAGTTGGATATAATGAATAAACAGACTCAAGACTGCCTTTGCACAGCTCTTCTACTTCATTCACTCTATGGATTTAACAGAAAAAGAGTAAATTAATATTTTTTTTATATCCACATGTAATTACAAATATCTGTAACATAATTTCCACACAATGAACAGAATTTGAATAGCAAAACTATTGAGTTTGAAATTATTTTTTACTACCATTAAAGGTAAAAAAATTAAGTTTGTCAAGAAATGAAAACAAAGAAGGCATATATAAACTCCAAAGCCTCTGCGACAGCTCAACTAAAGAAGAGAAGTCAGCATTCAAATCCACTTAAAAGGACCGTAAAGCAAGAGATGTATAGTACAGGAAATGTAACTGCAATTAGCACACAAATTGTGTATACACAGAAGACAAATTTAAGTTAAAAAACTCAGAAATTAAGTCTCAGTCCAGAAGTATTAATTTTAGTCTATGCATGAATGTTTATTTAAGCCCATAAACCTCCATAATTCTTTTATACGTAACTTGTGACTACACACACACATACACACACACACACACACTCTGTCTCTAACAGCAGAATATTTGCATAAAGTTACCTGGCATCTTTAAGACTGTCATGGAAAGCCGAGAACTCCTTATCTCGTAAAGACTGAAGAGCATCATACAGTGATTCATGGTACCCTGGTCTTTCTGTCTTATCCCTTACAAATAAAACAATAGTAACATAAAATAAAAGGAAAACTATGTATTCTCCACAAAGAAGTCAATTTTATCTTTGTGACAAACAGTTTTAATGACACATGTTCTGCAGTTGGATGGACTGAATTTTTTATGATAAAAAATAATAATGCAACCCTTAAACTTTCAAATTACTTGTTTTATAAATTCAAACTGTTCTTTTAAAACAAAGAAAAAACAGCAATTGTCAAATTGTTTGGTTGTATCAAAAATACAACACAAACTCAATGGCACAATAAAAATTTAATCATAACACATTTCTTACAGTATTCTGAAAGACTTATTATGATACGTATGCAACTTCAGTTCAGAATCAAGATTTTTTTCCTTTTAACTTCAGAAATATTTTTAAAAAGGAAAAAAATAAAGAAAATTGTAAGGCTGAAAAAAAACATAGTGTTCAATTTAATTTTTCTCTTCTTTGTCCTTTTCACTTTTCCTTCTGTTTCTCCTTGACTCTCCTCTTTCCTGTCATCTCATTCTCTCTCTTTTCATCTTACATGATTTTCTGCCCCTGTATTAAAGCTGAATATTCTATCTGCCTAAGAGATTTATAACCAAAGAGGTTTATATAGACCCTAAGCCAGTGACAGAGAGCCCACCTGTATGAAGTTTGTCCTGATTGTGGCATGACACATGCCCTTCAACAGGCTATGTCTGTGAAGTCCTACAGCTGCTTCTAAACAATGATCTTAAGACAGTGCAGGAGAAAAGAATGAACTCACCAAGAGCATGTTCCCCAGACCCATCTCTCTGTAAGAGCCTTAGGAGAAAAATTCTCCGTTCTCCTGACTACTAAAAGTTAATGTAGAAGGAGTTACTGAAGACCTCATTGTGTAACTTCTGCTTTTGCAAAAATGTAGTGAATCTGTTCTCTATTCCTCCTAAAATGTGCAATGTCGTACCTGAACTAGGAAGGGACAGAGTTTGCACTAGATCCTGGCCTGTCATATGAAATAACTAATGCCAGGCATCCAATGATACACAAGGGAGGAGATTACTCCCTATGAAGCAGTAGCCATGAATCAACACTGCTGTTTGCTTATCCAGGTCTGGATAACCTGTTGTGGTTTACTGAATAATATTTCCTTTGCTTATTTGCTTATAAATTAAACATTAAAGGCTATCTATTCCTTGTATGTACTTAAGACACATTACTATGAGTTAAAAATGGAAAATTTCAGTTTATAGTTATGAACAATCAAAAAGAATCAATGCTGTGCAGTTTCTCAGGAAGAGTGATATGCATACAAACCAGACAGGTCTAAGTGAAAAAGACTGCTCTTCAATTAAATGATTACGATAAATTAGGTGACCTGCTTCATAGAAATTATATTTTAATGTCATCTTTTTTCTTGGAACTGAAACCATTGCCTTTCACATAAAGAACCAGCAAAAAAAGTAAGTCAGCTTACTTGACAGAAGAGATGTGGCCCCACTGCATATTCCTCCATGCTGCCTGGTAGCGTATTTCCTGTAGTTCCACACACCACTCAGTGTTTTCATGTTCCAGTCCTTTTAAGTACATGGAAAGAGTGTGGCAAAGCCCAAAATTCTGCAGAGCCTGGAATTAACAACATTACTGAATTATTTTCCTCCTTTAATAAACTGAACTGTTTTTTTTTAAAAGGTTTTGTTTTATTTTTGGACAAAAAAGCCTTTGCAGGTAAGGCAGAACCATAAGCATTTCTAGACTCAGCACTATATAAGATGAAAACTTTTAATAAGACACTACTAATCACACTATTAACACCTGCAACCCCGGAAAAATGGTTTCATTATTACTGTGGCTGGCATTCTTTGAAATAAATTTCCATGTTGTGTTTCAAATGAACTATCTGTTCACATTTTTCCATTCCATCATTTCTGGGTAGATAGACAAAACCAGTTTCACTGTTTATTCCTGGTGGGAACTTGAAAAAGTTTCCTACAACTCCTGAACTCCTATCTGTTTGAAGACCATAATGACTTTATAACTGTGACCACATATCCAGGTTATGTGTGTAGCCATTGTGAAGGAGAACACTGTGGAATTTTAAAAGTGATACTAAATAATTTGGGGTAGGAAAAGAAAAGTACGATAGGAAAATGAAATGAGGGGAAACACAGATATACCTGTGCTATATTATTACAGAACTGGTGTAGACATATTTATGCTAAAAAAAGCAACATATTTTTAAGGGATCAAAATAAGACAACATCAATTCCATTTACTTATTTTACCAGAATTACCACTGTTTCAGTAAGATAGTTGCCATAATGGAGAGGTTTAAAGAACGAGATGGCAAAACCAACCAGTTACATTCCTTTTTGTATTCTGTCATTGTAGGAGCTGGCCAAATTCTGTATAGAATTAAATATATTTATTTTGAAATATTTCACAAAATTCATTCCCCAAGACAGGGATTACACATGAATGACAAGAGGACTAGAAGCCTTAGTGTTTTCAGGACAAATATTGAGTTATATTACACAGTTTAGATGCCTATGACAGTGGGCTGGACTTGATGACTAAAGAGACCTCTCTTAATCCTAAAACAATTTTGCATTTGCTACAAATGACACTCAGTATGATGAATATAAACTCCTACACTCATTTCCTATTATAAAATAAAATTACCTCTATTATTCCTGCCTGGCAAGTAGATGGAGAGAGGCTTGCCTCAAGGTCATATGTTACAAGGGCTTTCTCCCATACTGCTTCATGCTCATACGTTCTTATCCTGTTGTAAGTTAACAAGAAGTTTTCAATTTAAGTTCCTTACTAATAAATGAATGCAATGACTTTAAAGAATGTAAGAACATTAATAAATTATACCGTGCTAATGGCTGTAACATTCTTCCTCCACCACAGCCATAGAGACTGTCAGGTTCTCCAATGCTTCTATATATCTCCATGAGAAGGTCCTAGAACATGCGCCATAAAATGAATAATTACCTCTCTTGGAACCAGCTCAAGTGAGTTTTATACATATCACGTAAGTTTATAAATATAGGTCCTTCCATGTAATGTTATCATTGTTTAAATTTCCTTTACACAGTATCCAAGCCTGCTATCATCACAGGAAGAAAAGTTTTGTAGTCTAGCAAAACTCTTCAGGAGTAGCTAATTTCTGTTAAGTTATTAAAAAAACAGCACTGGGCTTTAGGTGGACTGTCTGAAAAGCAAAATGCAGTAGTATTGACTGAGCATGAGACATGCCAGCTACGCAATGCATTTTAAAGATATGCAAGCACAGTTCTGGAATAATGAACTATGGGGAAAAAGTAACCTAGACAAGGCTATTGAATCAGATTTTATGTAACAAATAAACTTGCAGAAGATAATACTGCTTTGGTTTTGATTATTAAAAATTGCTACACTGCTTGCTGATTTTTAATAAACATAGCTCTCTGACAAAATAAACTGAAAATACTTGGCTGGTTACCTCCACAAGGTCAGCTCTTTCAGGAAACAAGTTCTGCTTTGCTGTGATTTAAAATCTGCCAGTTAATTAAGAGTTTCAGGTGAATAAATACTCTATTTAACTTATCCAGCAAGGCAATTGAGTTCACTTTGAATTAGAGCATGAGAAGAACTTTCAAGTACAGTTTTTCAAGTTCAACTAGATCTGCCTTCAGCTGAGCTGAAACCTACTGTTATTTGTAATTATATGAGGTTTGCTTTCAGATTATGAAGAACACACATGTACCTGTAAACTTATGCCACTTTCTTCTTTACTTTTTTCATTCAAAATAGTAATAGTTGTTCTTTGACTTTCTTCTTCAAATGTCAAGCTCTTAGCTGCTTTAAAAGATGACCTAAAAGAGATGTTTCAACTAATAAAGTTAAATGATATTTCATACAAAGAACTAAAGAAATTCTGAAACAACACTTAAGAATGGGCACAAACACCAAATTCAAGATCAGCCCCATCATATCCCCAGGTTATTCAAAATGGCTCTCCACCAGAATGACAAAGTGATCAGCTGAACTGAGAATATCAACATCATGGGACTTCAATACCAAGATGGTTTCTCAGAGAAAAAAACCCCCACCTTATAATATCTAATCTTTTATTAAATCAAATTGCTTTTGTGAATGCCTGAAGCAAGAATGTTCTCTTCTGGGAAATAATAAAAACAACTACATAATATATATGCTTACAACCGTACCTTTGTTATACATTCACTCCTTAGAGTTATTTGTTGCCAAAATGAAGCTGTTAACTAGTTCCATATTTTGATCTTGTTAGACCAGAAGACAAAGATAATTGTCCATTATAGAAGAAAACTTCTATAAGGATCATTCAGCTCTACCCACACAATTCTGGTCATCATTCTACAGTGTCTTTCTCCCTTTGATACATTTCCGGTCATAATTTAAAGACTATTACACTATTAATTTTGAGAAACAGAATCTCGAAAGTGTTCAATTTAGAAAGTGAGATTCAGTACATTTCAGCATTCAAAAGCATTAGCTTTAGTTATGTTTCTCCAGAACACACACTACTAAGAAAACTTCTTGGTTAGAAGTCAAAATGACACTATTTTGAGTGTGTCGCAGCTAGAAAACTAGCAAGGTTGGGATCACTTTCAAGGACCTGAAAATATTTACCAGGTCAATACACACAGCTAAGGAATTTTTTTACTTTCCTTGACTTTTCACATAATTAAACAATATTGGGAAACACAAAACAAGATCCATTTTACCCAAAATGTCAAGAAACTGCGTTCCTCAAGCCTTTATACCTTTCTTGCTGTTTGTCTATATTTGTCTTGTCTGCGTAGATTTCTGCATAGAGCAAGGCTGTGAAGTGAGCAGCACAAGACTGTGCTGCTATAGCAACCTCAAGATAATTCAGATCCAGCCAGAAGCTGTCATCAAAAACTGTACCTGAAACAGATCTGATTAAATAAATATTTTAATATTGCTGTAACAGACCCCTCTAACATCAAACAAAATAAATCCAATCTAACTATAAAGCCTTCCTAAGGCTAATTTCATATTAGCTGCCCCACAAATCCATATCACAAAAAGTTTATCAAACAAAGTTTTTAGATAACTCCTTCAGCATAGTTAGAACCTTTTAAAGCTAACCATATCACTTCTGTAACAAATACAAGGTCACTACTATATCTTAATTTTTTAACTGATATGTTCTCTAGCACACCTTTCTTCCTTAATCTAGACCATCAGTGGATCTTAGAACAGTCATAATTAAAATAAAGCAACATTCTGGAATGCTGTAATTCACCTCTTTTGTCTTCTTAGGTAATCAACAACAGCAAGCATGGCTCGTCGAGATACTTTATCCAAACTTCTAAAATTATGGGTTTCTTGCTCTGGGATATATATTTCAAAAGAAAGAATATAATGAACTTTTGTCATAACATATCCATTTACAAAATAAAAAGGTGTATTTTGTACTCAAGAAAATAACTAAAAACTTCCTTGAGTGGCATTTCCAAAATTAAATTAATAGTTTGACACAAAAATGTATTTCCCCTCTTTATATGATGTTAGTGATATTACAGTAGTTTATACTGCAATTTTCTTTATCAAATTGTCTTTGAATTAATCATTTTTAGATTATATTTCTTCTTGTAGACTTCAAAGACAATCTAACATCATTGCACAAAGATCCACAACAGACCTCTTCCCTTAGGCTTGAGCCATATAAAGTTATTCCAAAGCCACAGAAATACTTACTAGTAGCTTTATTGTAGATTTTATGGACTGTGTATGCTTATACAAAAAACACCATCTCCCACACACAGATACATACTTTTAAAGAATTTATATGTCCATGCCTTGCTTTCAGAATCAAAAAAAATCAGATCGCTACAGATTTTATTCTGGTCATTGCGTTAATAATTTTTTCATTTTTCTGCACATTTTAAATTTATAAATTACAAGAAGCAAGAAATAGGGAAACCATAAGCAAAGGTTTGGTTACTACTACACTACAGCAAGATGCAGAACTAGAAATTTACCCTAAAGAAAGCAAAAGCCACATAAAAAACCAAGTATCTGGGCATTTCATGTGTTCCAACAAACAGAAATCAACAATGCTTACTTTCCACTGCTACCAAAGACCTTATAGAAGGAACACCAACTCCATTATAAGTCATCTCCCACATCCTTAACTTTCTGAAGAAATATAGTGGAGACATCTGACTCTCAGTTTCTAAGCCACCATGACATTTTGCTCTCCAGATCCATCCCCATGTGCTGCACTACTTCCAAATGTAGACACAGCGTCTCACAGGCAGGGTCCATTCTGTGAGCACTGTTCAGTCAACACTCCAACATTACTACTTCCTCCTTCATAATTTGATTAGATAAATAACAGAAAATTTCTGAATTAATTATATTTGGGTACCAGGCAGTATTAATGAGTCAATGGGGAAGGAAAAGGCACTGGCCAAGAAAACTGGAAGAAAAAAGTTATTCTTCAGGATTTATTGAGCAACAGACCAAATGACTATAATGGTAACTATAAGCTGTCAGCATGCTGTTCATACTCATTAGCTAACAAGAAGCTTACAGACAGAAAACAAAAATGGTGTCTGTTTTTATCATGACATCACATAGAAAGTCTAAATCCTAAAGAGAAATAACTAAACATGTATTTCGACGGATTCAACAAAAAATTAAATCTCTTCTGAACTAATATAGGATTCTGGCCAGACTGACATGCACTGAGTCCACAGTATTCTTCATTTTGAGCATGGTGTCTGACTTTTGTCAAGGAGCTTATGATTAGGTTTGGTTTCTCAGGCAGAGTTGTGATTGGCATGATGTTCACACTATTTATGCTTTAAATTGTCAAGATTAGCAGCCAATTCCTAGAACTTGCATGTCAAAATGGATCAACAGGAAGATTCTTGTTCAGAAGCATTCGACTTTCTTGCATGTGAGCATAAATCTATGCAGTAGCTTTCCTGGCTGCTCACAGAAAGGAAACAGGAAATCGTTAACCCTTTTCTATCTTACAAAGTGGGACAGTAATAAAAATACCTGGATTGTGGAAAAAGCTTATTACCTGACTTCAAAAACATGAAAGGATATTGCTCTAGTCTTTCTGGTCAGGCTAGACAGCATCTATAAAAAGTACTTTAAAATACACCTAGCATTATTAGGCTTATTTACACCACTCTTAGTACAAACTGCAATACTACATTTTCCTTTTCCTCCCTGGCAACCTAAAGCTTGCATGACTTGCTTGTAAAGAGACTGCAAGACATTGTGTTGACTCATTCCTTTGGTGATTTGTCACTGAAGAAAGAGGTTGGAAGATACAGCAGAGTAGCTACTGCACCAAAAATATATTAACCTGAAGTTAGTGTACCTGTGTTAAGTAAGGGACGTGCAAAAATAAATTATTTCAGCTCCTGTAAGTAAGTGAATGTACCATTCCCATTGTCTAATAACAAAGATCTTATTTTTGACACAGATTTTTGCTAACTTCAACCACAATCTATTTGGAAAGGACACCAGCCAGCTTGTTTAGAAGCTGCTTTGTTTCTAATAGAACTTACTGCATTATTCATACTCAGTTGTGGTTCTTTTGATTACAACTTCTTTTCATTCTGCTGGAATGGATCAGGTCTTTTGAATGTATAGGGAGACCATTATCAACATTAGGCAGAAGCTAAAGCAAGGGTTAGTCTTTTTTCCAAGGGAAAAATCCAGGTGAAAACGGCGTTTAATTGCTCTTGTTTGAGTAAGAGAGGAATTTAACTGCCAATTAGTCATTTTAAGAGACAGTCCAAGAATCAGTCTTGTACCCACAACATTGGATCACATTTAAATTCAGCAAGTAATAAAAATTATGCAGTTATGATTAAGGAAAGAAGTTCTACAGGAGAAACTACTTGGGTGCTGCCCAAATTACTGGTATCTCCACTGAAAAAGATCAAACAATTGGACAGAAGCTTCTAAAATTCTGTCTGCCTACAAGTGCATATCATATGTTTGATTGTCAGAAGATAATTTTTTCAAAACCGGAATCCCTCTTTCAGCTGAAACAAAAATGTTATGACATTACCTGAATCAGAATTTGGAGGTGTAGAAGTTCTACTAGATGAGACAAATCTGCAACAGGCTGTAAAAAACTTCTGGATATGAACCGACAAAAGATTTCTCCAAGATTCATCTGAGTCATGAAGAAGGATATCATGAATCAGGTATGGAAGCAAAGTTTGACACAAATCTGTTTTCACCTAGAAAACAATGATGCACAGCAGCTGCTAAGAAAAACAACCAAAAGCCTTTTTCAGGTTTTAACCAAACTGACAACTACTCAAACATGTAATGCTTGAGAAAGAACATGTAATATGAAAAACGTAAATCACTAATAAGGCTATGCTGGCATTCAGTTAAAGTAGTCATATTAAGTTTATCTATGTTTACAATTATCTCTCAAATCTTGTATTTCAAGACTGTGTTTTATCGGTATCCACAGTATCTGACTATGAAGGATCTGAACTACTGTTAAAAAAAGTAGTAACTTAATAGCAGAAATTCCTATTTGCTATCAAGATGAGTAATCGTATTTTTTTTTTACATCACAGTGCATATACCTATACATATATACAGATAATTTAGCTCACCTCACATAGCGGCTTCATTAACTGGAGAACTTCATTTTGCACACCTCCAGTGTCCAGTATTGAACTAGTTAAGCGCTTGATCCAGGTCTCATGACTTTCTCCCAGAGGAATCCACAGGTTTGTGTCATCCAAAGTTTCTAAAGGAGCCTCTGTATCATTAGCAGGTACTACAAAAAACTAGAAGGAAAATACATATATTGCAAATATAAACAAATTCTACAGCATTCTGCAATCTGCACAGAATAAAACATATTAAATATTAACTATGCTTTAATTGATTGACAATATCAATTTTGTTTATGTAAATGTAAAGTCTTCCAAGGAAAGTGAAAGGACTGAAAATAAAATCCTACTGGTAACATCAACAAGGGCATGTTAGACATCGCTTTTAGTTTACAAATCAAAAGTCTGAAAATTAGGAAGTATCTGACTTATGGTTAATTATGGACCTTTTTTTCCGACCTATTTTCCACTAAGATTTTGCCCCAAATGATACTGGAATCCTGAGAAAGAATGTATTCGATTACCAAGTAAGTAATCAAAAAGTGTTTAATAATGGAAGTACACAGCTTTCTAATGTCAAATTGGTAATTTCCTACGTGAAGAAGCTGCAAACGCTGAAACAGAAAGGAGAAACATGTATAAAAGCAATCAGATTTGCTATCAGACTGATGTAAAGTCCAAATTTTGCATTCAACAAAGCCTATCTCAAAAATATTTTAAAATTTACTCTTTTAAAAACATACTTTTTAATGTTTTCTCTACCTCATATGCCACATAAATAAGGTATATTAGAAGAAGTACCTTTTTCCTAGACATTCGAAAAGGCTGTAGATAGATTAACATGGGATCAGCTTTATTTTTATAAACTTCCCAAAATTCACTGCCAGACTTGGTAGCTAATATGTTTTTCAAACAGGAAACAGCAGCAGCTCTAACATCAATACTGAAAGAATAACATACACAACAGCATTATTATTAATTTCATTCAAATATTTTCAAAATCACCTTTATAAACATACAAGGCAAATAATTCTACAATCTAACAACGTATGCATCAAATCAGAACATTTTGGACTAGGATATGCCACTGCGTATTTTGTTATATAGCAAAGCCTCAGTATTTACTCCACAGCACTGCTACCCTCTACAGCACAGAAGATCCCCTCTGGCTAGAGTCCAACTAGAGAATTTCTAGCAATCATCTAAGCTTGACTGGATAAGTAATCTGAGCCTTGAAGAACCACATGGTTGGACATTAACAGGTGTTAGTAATACCTTCAGAGTGTTGCTCTGGGGTGATTTGAACAACATAAAACTTAATGGCTCTTATTAAGCTTTGAACTGAATAAATTAAATAAATAAGTATACTCACCAATTATCTGTTAAAGCAGTATTTATTTGAGTTAACATTATGAAGACCCATTGAAGTTTTCTATCTTCAAGTAAGTCCACTGCTTTAGAATCCAGTGCATTTTCAGCACGCTGAAGAGCTATGGTGGAGAAATCCATGGGACCAATTTCTCCCAAGCAACTTCCAACAGCCTCTACAAATACAGATAACTTTGTAGTCTTATGCACACCAAAACAAGGTCTCATACTAAACAGTTGCAATTAATATAAACTACTTCTAGAACTGAGTTCATTATGGGGTAAAAAGCTGCAAACATTTATAAATAATCACTAGAGAAGCTTTATGATTAAAACTACATGTATACAAATTTTGCAGTTTAAGACTCATAAATAACACAGTTACACTTTCTAACTCAACTTTCTAGGAGTGCCTGTGGCTCTGGATTTTGCAGTTTAAATCAGATATAGATTTTATTTTTGCTTGTGTCAGAAACAAGCAAATGCTCAAGGTCAGAATGACAGACACTAAGAGACACTAATTTTCATTCCCTGAGGGTATGATAAATACAAACAGTAGCCTGGAAATACAGTAAGAATTAACCTACATTTTACAGAAAATGATGTATCAATGTGTTCCTCAATTGCTTTCCAGACAAAATAGTTTACAAAAACACATGACCACATACAAGAAAAAATAATACAAAATTCACCTTGAAATTAGATTTAAAAAAGGGATGTTAATCAGAAAGAAAAAACTATTTCCCTGCTCTTTCCTTCATATCAGCATGTGTCTTAAATACGTTCCCATTTCCTCTAATAACCACCAGAGCAAAAAAAGAATAGGTTGAAGATACACAGGTTACATTTTGAACTAAATTTAACAAATCATGTAAGGAAAGACAAGGCTGAAACTTACAGCTTCCAGAGGTGCTGAAGAACATCACACTGAAGTCAATGTGAGCATCAGTTGCTCAGCATTTTTATTTATCAGTTATTAGCCTTTTAGACAAAAAGTATATTAAGGCAAATGTTTTCATTACTAGTGTTTCTGTCTAGTTTGGACATCCAATTTCAGTAATCATCACCTTCATGGAGGTACTCTCCACTCAGGGAAGAGGGAATTCACCCATTTTAACATTCCTGATGGCTACCTCTGGCAGCAAATCCGAAATAGCACTGGGAAGTAACGCAGAGAACGGACACAGTTTCGACCAGGGCTTTGCAGTGACAGCCCTAAGATGCCTGTGGGACTGTTTAACTTACCCAGCACTGCTTTTTCACCTGTATGGTTAACTGCCATCTTGGACAGCTGCAGTAAGCTCACCACCAATTTCACTACTACAGAATCTTCTGGCTTTTCTATAATTCAGAAAAAAAAATAAACCCCCAAAATGTCATCGTGTATTTGTAATGTGAACATTAGAAGAAAACACTGCTTTAGTATATGTTACCTACAAATGTCAACATGCATTATTAATGTTGAAGCAAGTTGGTATTAAACGGTACCTTAAAAAAAACATTAATTTTTCTTATGAATCTTGTCATGAAAAAATTTCTATGCATTTGACTATAGCAAAGAATCCCCAAAACTAGAATACACAAATGCTATTATTTTCAGTGTTTTGATGTTGAAATTATAATTAAATACACAAAATATTAGCATAAGTTAGTGTGAGAGTGTTATTTGAAACAGTGAAGTCATACTATGTGACTCCACTGATAGCACTTAAGCTAATATCAGCATTCTGTTCTAAATCTGAATCCAATGAACATCCCAAAATAAGGTTTCTACCAGGAATTTCAAAGAATTTGACTAGCTTTCAGTTGCCTAATTAACTTTGTCAAATTATAAACTCTCGAGATGGATATTTCCTTACATATTTGCTGCCTGCCTGAGGTATTTTTTAAAACAAACACTAAAAAGAAAAAGTTTTGCTGTTTCCAGGAACAAGGTCTAGGAAAAAAATATGACGATTTGCCAATGTAAAAAAAAAAAAAAAAGTGGCATTTTCTTTAAAAAATGCTCTGCTACCCTGTTGATTGGAATGGAAACTTGGAATTGGGCTTTATGCTTGTTGACATTTTTACAGAAATTAATACACATGTGGCTGAACTGCAGTAGTTATTTCTGAAATGTTATTTTTCAACATACAGTTTTGTATCTTTTATCAGTAACTGTTTTCTTACTTCTTTTTAACACTAATGAGAAAGTTATTTCTAAGTGTCTCAAACTTTTAGTATAAGGCAAAACGAAGGCAACAGGCCCATCAAGCCTGCTGGCCCATCTCCAACAGAGCAAGACTTAAGTACTTCTTCTCAGGTTTTGCCAGTCAGCAGATTGGGGATTTCTGAGCAGACCTTCATACCTAATTATCTCTGACAGATATGTCTAACTCCTTTTAAGGTCCATTATGCTCCTGATCTCCACAATAAGTGGCAGTAAATTCCATGCTGTATATATTTTGTATGAAAAAGTATGTGGTTTCTCCTGTATAACTGCTGCCAGATAATTTAATCTGTTTTTGCACTATGACGAAAGTGGTAAGTGCTCCCTACTCAGCTTCATCACACCATTCACCAGTTCATACACCTCTCTGTTCCTACTCAGTCTCTTTTCCAAGCTCACAAAGCTGTTCTCCGATGGAGACATTAGCTTGTTGCCCTTTTACTAACTCTCTTTTCAAGTATAATTTTGAGACTAAGACTGTAAATGATATTCAAGACGTGGGGACAAAATGCACTTACACTATGGCCTTATGACAGACTACTATTCTTCTCCAAATTTTACTTTGTACCTATTTAAAATTAATTACATCAGGTCTTTTTATCTTCCTGATGAAGACCTGATGTACAGGAGAAAAGTGAAATGGTCTAGCATGAGCATCTGAAAACCAAAATAGGAAAGGACTGGGTCTGGACTGAGGGTTGAAACAAAATCTTGGGATGTAGCAAGATTCAACTAAACTAAATCCTAACATTTTAAAACTTCTGTGAGCTTTACTTTCTAACATACTATGCCTTTAATAAAATCTAGCTTCATTACATGAGTAGGGCGATTCATATACAAGACCACTCATTAAGCAGCCATAAAGCAATATACACACATTATATGTTATCCTAGTCATTCACAATAATAAATGCCCTATGCCAAAAGCTGGAAGGGCATTTTAGCCTCTCTGCTGTATAACACCTCATATTATATTCATAATACACTCTGCTAAAAATACTTCAGATTTTGCATGAATAATAAAGGCCATTCTACTCTGCATGTGAAACTGTAATAAGGTTACATTGTTAAACATACAAAACCCAAGACACAAAATAAAACATTCAGTATCAAATTAGAATAGGGTTACATTGCTACACACACAAAACCAGATAAAAAAAGAAGTAAGTACACAATCAGATGTCATTACCCTGGAAATTTTTCAGCAGATCTTTCATCTGGTCTTTATATTGTTCCAACTGTTTGCGTAAATAATACAGTCCTTCAAGTCGTGTTAAGGGCAGTGAATCACAAACACCAACTGAGAGAAAGTGATTAATTTCCTGAAAAACAACGTTTCATATTAAGCACATACAGCATACAAATAAAGGCTTCCAGTAAAGAAGTGGCTCTCAGCAGTCCACAACGTGGATATTAATAGATGCAAAATATGAATGAAGACCTACAAGTATCTTAGTGTCTGAAACTGGTAATAAAAAGAATCCACATGCTTAATTTAAATTGTTCTCAACTATACCTGTAGCTAGAAAACTGGGAGTTTTTTGAAAGTTTGCATTACAAAAAACACTATGCCATGAGATATATTTTAAAATGTAATTACCTCCAAAAGAGCATATGGTCCTTTACTGTATTTTATTTCCTGTTGAGTTGCTCGCAAATCTTTAAAAGCAGGATATTCAGGAAAAGGATCTAAGCATTTGATTGCTTGGTAGAGATTTTCACTATTCTTATTATCTATCACCAGATACTTCAACAAGCCTAGGACCTGAACATAAAAAGTAAATGAAAAACAAAAAAGACAGAGAAACATTTTTGAGCCATAGTTCTTATTGAGGTTACAAAGTTTGTATTTCTCCAAGTTCTATTAAACTGAGAACGCTATAAGAGAATTTATTTACACTGTTAAAAATTATAAAATGTTTAGAGGCTTGGGGAAATCACAGATATATTCTAAAATGGTGAGGTGTTTTTGTTACTCCCCCTGTCAGTCATCAAAGCTTTTATTATCACAGCCTGCAGTTTTATCCTGTTTTTTGATGAAGCTGACTTGAAATACTGGTCAATACAATCATTACAATATTGGCAATGATTTACCAACACTGCACCCAAGCAGTCCTTCTGATGTTATTAGGACTTTATTATTCTTACTAACTAATGTGCCGGTAATTTGAAATCCAGAGAAATGCCTAAATATCATAATTTACTGCCCAAATCACTGAACTCTGACAGAATTTGGTTTATAACAGATCTACAACTCGAATAAATGCTTGCTGAAGCGGTACCATACTGTCTTTGCAAAAACGCTGCTTTTATGCTTTACTTACAAACCAATGCAACTGGATATTCAACCCAGGCAGCTTTGAGGAATCTACAGTCTAAATTATGAGGTCTTTATTTGGAGGCTTTTATTTACTTAAAAATGATTAACTAGATTCCATTCAATTCTAGAAGAAAAATAAAGAGAAGAAACTGAAAACTGATTACTAGAGGATGGATTTCCCTGCAGGAGTATGGTATCAGAAGGTTTCGTATTTGGTATCAGTTCCAACTGAGAGAAATTTCTGGCCTCACCACTCTGTTTCTGCCCAGGGATGCCCTGACATGTTGCCTTTTCAGCTGTGCATATAGAACTGTTTGCATAGACATATTATAAATCTGATCCTGAAACAAACTGCCAAGCTATTTTCAGCTGGATCAGTACAGCCCTCCAGCGGAACTGAAGCATGACGAGGAGGACGATATAGGGCTACACTGCAACCACGGAGGTGCATGTGATACGTGGGATCAGACTAAGCCAGCAGACAGCCATGATGACTGAAATGCAACAGGCATACTCTCTCACCTTCAGCTACTAATTATAAGTCTCTGAATCTAAGTATATTTCCACCCCCAGCAGAATGTACACACATACCATCACCAGAAGGAAAACAAGGCTTGTCACGCAACAGAAACTGCTTCATTTCCCTTTTAAGGCCTATGTGCTACATTTATTTTTAATGATAATTTGTGAAATAAATAGCTGAACTACTAAAATCTGTTCTTTGCACATATTTCCTCTTTGTCCTTTAGACACCTTCCCCTTCCAAAGGTCTTCATCGTACTTCCATGTGAAACCATCCACAGAGCTTTGTAGGTAACTGCTTGGCTACTTGATGTGCTCGTACTGATTAGCTTGCCATCACTGGTAGTTCCGTAATGCCTACATTCTCTCTACCTTTTCCATAGTGGTACCACTGATTTGGTGTGTCTACACAATTAAGGCAAAAATTTTTCTGAAACTTACCCTAAAAGTTTTAAACTTCTTTCAGATTTGGCTGAAAAAGGCATACAGATTCAAAGCAGACACAAAATACATTACAACAGCATTAAAGCTCTTTAAGAAATTTGATTTCTTATAGACCAACTAAATAGAGAATTAGAAAGTAAGTGATACAGTAATCTCAGCAACTATGATACAAATACATCTCAATCACTGTTTAAAGCCAGAACTAGATGCTGAACACAGTATCTGTCAAAACAGAAGTACCAGCAGTAAAGACACTTTTACTTAGAAAATTAAAGGGATAGTGTTGCATTCCAAGTAAGATTTGTTATATAAATCTACAAAGCATAGAAAAAATGAATTAAAATTGAACATGAGTATATAGCTTTAGTGAGAGTGAGCATGAACTAAAAGGCTAACAGATAAGGAATAAGCAGCAACTCTAAATTACCTGTTCCTGAATCTCAGGCTGGTCCATGGCAAGAGGTATGAGGGTTCCTACAATAACATGAAGGTGGCTCTCTAGAGCATCCTTGCAACATGTAACTGCTGTGTGGCAAACATGATGAAGAAGATCACAACAGAGTGAAAAGCTGCGCATGGATATTTCTCTGATAACAACAGGTCTGCCACAGGAAACAAAAACGTAACATTATAGAAATACAAACTGCCATTGTCTCAAGTATTAACTGAATATACAACAGGAAAGAATAGGGGAAAACGGGAAATATAAATAAACTGTATAGGAGGAACTGATTCTAAACTTCAAAATTTATCAACTCAATCAGCTCTAAGGATTTAGCTCAGGAGACACAGGAGAATTAAAACACACAGAATTTAACTGATCACTTTAAAAAATGGAGTAAAAAACTTAGAGAAAAATATATTCCAAAAAAGAAAAGGGAAAAAAAAAAAAAAAAAAGAAAACCCACCCCAAGAAGGCTTTTAGATTATTTTTTGCCAGAAACAGACTGAAGTGGAAAATGTGCTCCTGCACCCTCCTCTCACTCACATTAATTTAAAAAAAAAAGAAAAAAAAAAAAAGAGGAAAAAAAAAGATTTAGGTTACAGAGGACACCTGGGGATTATCTAATCCAGCGTTCTGTCTGAGGCAGGGTCAGCTTCAAAGTCAGATGAGGTTTTCAGGGTTTTGTTGAGCTGAATTCTGACACTTTTCTTGGATGGAAAATCAATAGCCTCTCTGAGCAACCTGCTCCCGTATTTGACTACTCTCACTGTGAAAATCTTTTCCCTTATGTCTAACTAGAATTTCCCATATTTCAACTTGGTGGGTGCTACCTCTTGTCCTTGCACTGTGCACTTATAGGAAAAATCTGACTTTATCTTCTCTACAATGCATCTTCCTTTCCAGAAACTGGAGAACAAAAATTAGATCAACTCCACTTACCACCTTGGGGGTCTTTCACTCAACCCATCCCAGTTTGTCATTATCTCTCATCTCCTGGCTGGACAAATTTATATTTCTATAAATGAATTAACATCTACTAGCAATACTGAAATGTTATGTTACAAGAACAAGGGAGCACAGAGAGGAAGAACAATATATAATTACCATATTTACCTGCTATTGATGTGGTGAATCAGGGTGTAAATTACATCTCGGAGGACAAAAGCCCATGCTCCTCCTAAACCATCTTTTATCTCTTTAAGTAACAGACTAACAAACAAGTGATAAATTATAAGAACTCTGTGTTTCTTATAAATGTTGTTTGTATCTGACGCATGCTTACAAAGGGCTAGAAGGATTTTCTGGAATGAATCCTAAAAATGAATAAACTGTAAGTAAAAAAATAATTCATAATGCCAATACTGATATACTTTATAACAAGAAAAAACTTAAGCAACAGAAATTATATTTTTTTTTAAAGAACATGGACAGAAAGGCGTTACTATTTTCACTGCTGTAAAGAAACAGAACACCTACACAGAAACCAAGCAGGACTACAAGCCCCATTCCTCCCAGTTTTCTTCCCTGCCCCGCCCCCCCCCCCCCCCCCCCCCCCCCCCCCCGAAAGGCTATATATATTTTTCAGAAAACCAGTTATGGCAGTTTTCACCAACAGGAGAGACATCAAATAAAAGCCATTAAAACACTGGGTAGTGCTTCAACCTATATTCTTTCAAACAGAATGTTCATACGTACAAAATACCTTAAAGTTCATAGTCTTAGCTGTCTATAATCTGTACCCTATGAAATAAGGTACCTATCCTAATGTAGTGGGCAGGTTGTATTACATTTTAAAGAATTTATCCCACTGGCTGGCATTATTAACTTTTACACTCAAAGACGGTCCATAAAAAGTTTATTTCTTATTTTTAGATTGTTTATGGATAGGCAAAGTAAGTTGTTGACAACATATGAAATAAAATAGCATAAATTTTGAAAAGATAAGTTTCTAAGGAGTTACGTGTTTATGATTTATTGCAAGCGCTGCATGATTTTATATGCCTTTGTATTTGCCTTTAACTGAAAATCAAATGTCTAAAAATATCACAGACTATAATATTTCACACTGTCAGTAAGTTAAGCTAACTTTAATATCTTAATTGTAGACAGTATTTAGATAAAATTGTCCAAATGTAATTACTTCAGAATGTTCTTCAGAAACACGCCAACAAGATAAATTGCATCTAAATTGTGTCTGGTACACACAGATTTCCCCAACCTTTAAAATAATCCTCTCTAATTATACATTATTTTATATGTATTCTATAATGCATGTAATAGTTCAAGCCTGTAATTTTTGTAAGGTTACTGTGTCCCTGAACTTAGGACTTCTATCTCAGAAGGTAAACAAAGAACAGAAAGGTTTCTAAGGCTGTATTTTTCCCCCCACGTATACTTGATGAAAATGTCTAATTAAACTAAAACGTACCCATAAAAGAAACTTTATATTCTACAGAAACAGCGAATCCTCATTACATACTTACAGGGCTTTTAGAAAGAACTGCTACAAGACTTTTTAATTTGCTTTTATGACAGTTGCTAATATAGTCCAAGGTTGCCTTAATGACATAAGATGGAAAATGAGGAGGATTAGGAGCAGGATCCAGTTCCCTAAATAAATAAGAGAGATTTTTTTTTTTCCACAAAAATCAAACCCCATGTATTAAATAAAATACATCTCACTGAATAAACATGTAACTTCTAGGAAATCTTTTCTGCTTTCAGTAAGTAAGAATCACCAAAAGCATCCAGCAGAGTGACATACATTTTATATTTAGCTGTCCGTTGTCCCTCTATGGCAGCTTTCTAAGTTGTACTTAACGTTCTTTTATTATTTTTGAAAGATCATATTGCTAAAATTCCACACATTTTTCTCATCTAATGTACTTCGTAGGAAAATCTAATTGCAAGTCATGGATAAAGCTTCTGCACTTTGTAATTATGGGAGCAATTTTGTTGAGAAAAAAGTAATAATGAAACTCCCTGTTATTAAAAAAAGGGTAGTCAACTTCTGGGACCTCAAAAAGAAAAGAAATGCATCACGATAGTAACAAAACAGCAAATTCTAAGTTTCAACAATCTTATTCTTACCATTCCCTCCTTAGAAATAAAAATTTTGGTTACAAGCAGACACCACAGACCATTAATAAATTCACTGAAAAAAATTTCTTTTATAAAATTCTGAAATACTCAGCCATTTCACTTTTGGCAGATTTTCATAGAAATGCTTTGGTTTCTTTCAGCTTTATATTTATACAATAAAAATATCTTCTTCAGTACTTTCAGAAAATATGATGTTTTTCCAAATAGTTTGTATCTAAACACAAAAATCTGGAGAAGTATTTCCAGATATAATTATGCAAATAGTGATATTTTTACGACAACAACAAAGACTGAAAAGCTCATCAAAATAAATATATTTATAGAATTAGAGTATTTCTATTAATTAGGAATTTGTTCATTTGGCATTATGTAAGCAATCTCCTTACCAAAGGCAAGAGCTGCCACTACAAGAACTTGTTAAGAAATGGTTCACTTCACTTCTCAGTGACTTCTAAATATTTAAAGACCTTAGAAAGAATCACCTTAATTTAGATTTTAAAACCTTCCCAGAGAGGGCACCCCATCCAAATTTAAACTAATCTAAATTGGCATTGCCATAGCTCAGCTCATCAGCATACAACAGCATCTTCTTGCCGACCCATTCATTCTTTCCATCAACTGAAGTATTAGAGAGGTTGTTCTTACTGATACCAGGGAATAACCATGTGAGAAAGCATGCCTGTGAGGCATCACTATTAATGACAATAAAATCCTGTAATTCTAAACTTAAAGGCCACTTCTTATGCCTGAAGGCCACGTTTTAATGCACAGTGTTATACAAACACACTCATCATTTAGAAAATCTATATTTACCTTATATATTTACCTAGATGAGCTCCATCTTCCAGCATAGTATCACGTGGTTCATGTAAGGTCATCAACAGTTCAACCACAATCTCTGGTAAGTTATTATGAGATAAACTGTCAATTTGCTAGAAGAAGAAAAATTGTGTTTGAATAAGAAAAAAATATTTTAGCTAGAATAATCTAACATTTCCTCTCCTTCTGAGAAAACCCATTTTTTCCTGTCTGGATTCTTTATTTGTTCAA
Organism: Tyto alba; assembly: GCF_018691265.1. Lineage (NCBI taxonomy): Eukaryota > Metazoa > Chordata > Aves > Strigiformes > Tytonidae > Tyto > Tyto alba. The sequence continues at coordinate 17,824,260 of NW_024881282.1, read as the reverse complement.
CTATCCATGACATACAATTCATTCAGAAATTAAGCCTGGTTAAATCTTAACTATGGCAGTCACAGGTAGAACAATTTGCATTCCTATGGTATCTGGAAAAACAAAAAGCATCATTTTACTACTAGTTCTGAATATAGATTCTACCTCTAGAGAAGGTAGGTCCTCATAAAGCATTAACAAAATATTTTAAGAGGAAAACATGATTTACTTAAACAGGTACATGACAGGGAAACTCAGGATTGTATAATGAATGGTAAAAAAAAAAATTATTACATTCTGAAAAAAACTATAAAGTCAGCTGTCTCCCTGAAAGTTTCCATTGAATAGCTACTTGAAAACCTTGGGATAAAAATTTGGCTAGTTTGGCTTTATTAAAACAGTAATTTTGTATCTATAAACTTGATCTATTTAAATTTTTACAGAATATATGAAAGTTTCTTTCAGGTCTGTTAAAATGCCACAGAACTCAATTTATACATTAAAAAAAGATACCTGTTTTCCTAAGCAGTTTTCATCCTTAAGCATGTCATAGACTTTAGAAGCAGTATCTCTTTGGTCTGCCACTTCATCCTTTCCATGGTTTTGACAGGCAAAATACGGGAGGATATTCACAAGTATCTTTGGAAAACAGTCTGCTAGAACCTGCCTCCAGTCTTTTTCAATCTTGTTGGCAAGTGATTTCACATCTTCGAATTGACTTCTAATCACCAGGTGTGGAACCAAAACTTTATAACAAGACCTATGCATAGTAAATATATTTTCACAATGTCCTTGAATTGGATTTTTTAAAAAATCTCAAGCATAATATAGCAAATACTATTCCTCTACTGTATAACTAAACTTGTAATTATTGTTTAGCTACTGCTATCCAAAAAAATCTTACCAGCATAAATATACAAGATACTTGCAATGCATTTTAAAAGCTCTCAATACGTTATCTTACAGCAAAATCCTGATGCATTACTACATTTAAAAATTTGAAACCCTCGGTCATAATTGCAAATAAATCTAAATAAATTGCTTTCATATAGTAAACTTACATGTAGAATTCCTCAAGGTTAGTATAGTTCAGAAGAACATAAGGAAAAGCAGACAGGCTATATCCACTGTCGCTTATTTTCAGCCACTCCATCACCAAATAGTCTAAATGTGACGTCATAAAGTCTTCTATACTTTTATAGCCGAAAATGTCAGACACTTTTTTCAAAACCTGTGCATGAAATAAGATTGCAGAAATAGCATGCAGAGTACATGACACCATGGCAAACTGATAGTACTACACCTCCATGTTGTCACCCCCACCTTTTAATGAATATTTGTATAACTCAGCTCCTATTTAGCATAAAGCAATTTTTAAATTATTTGTATTGCCATATCTTGAAAGAGTGCAATCAAGGAACTACACTACTTCATATGAGGTAGTATGCAAAGAAAGGACAGCCCGTACACATTTTGCAGGATAGAGACTGTGTGTAAAAACAACAGGCGATGAATAGAAAGAAAGGATAAAAAGGAGAGAACACATGCACTAAAGAAATGACTGGTGTTGAAGGCTGCAGTACATCCTTGTGAACTTCAGAATAAAAGTCCACAAGACACATACCATCTTCCAACACTTTGCATTTACTTTATGTTTTCCACACTGGAAGATTAACTTCCACTGCATAGAAAGATTTTTATAAATGAGATCTGCAATCTTCAATGTATAAAAATCTATTTGTATTTCAGATCTGTGCTTTTAATATACAAGGTTTACAATCAAAATTGTCTTTTATGATGTCCTTTTTTCTATGTAGATCATTAAATATAATTACAAATTCATTCAGATACTTAAGTCCCACATTAGTCACACTTCTACAAAATTTAACAACTTTCAATGCTGACAAAAGCATTTTGTATCATTCCAATTTTAACCTAATGCTAATTTACATCCTAATTATAAAATGGGATATTATACTTGCCTTTTTCACAAGGTGAGGTTCTAATCCGTTCTCTTTCACAGACTGGCAAATAGCAAACAAAGCTTGCTTTTCACAGACTGGACTGCAGCACAGAACCATGGTTATAAGCATCAGTAAAACCGCTTTTCCATTACACTGTTTGTCCAAAAGATCTTCAGGACTTGCATCATCCCTGACCTTCAACAGGAAACAATGAAGAACTTGTACAAACATTCAGTTAAAACAATTGCCTAATTAATGAATGAGCATAAATAACTTGAAATTAAGAGCACTGACTTAAATACTGCTGAAAATCTTGCTTTGGTTGCTGAAAAATTACTTCCCCCAACCGTTTGCTCCACTCCTCAACCAATTACTGCCTCCAGCTTGCCAGCACACATGCTGATACCTCATACACTCCAGTTCATGTTATAGTATCAGCAGTCTAAACAAAGGCAGCACACTTAACAGACAAATGATGGAGGCATTGACAAGACAACTCTCCTTTTTGCTCCTCCCTGCTGCACATAGGAAAGAACTGCCTTGTAATTCAAATGCAGTTCTTGTCCCTGTTAAGGCGTGGTGTTGACAAGTGATGAATAAAAGTAACAAGAAACTGCAATGAAAGGGCAGAAGCTAACAGACAACAGCAAGCTGAGGTGACAGAAGAGGGAGCCAAGGCAATAGAGAAATAAGATGAGATGACGGAAAGATGGAGGTGACAGTACAGAGAGATGAAATGAGACGACAGAGATATGAGGCCTCAGCAGCAAGCCCAAGCTACAAGACAGCAGGCAAAGGGAACAGAGAGAAAATGTGACAAAGAGATGACGTGACAGTGTGACAATAAAAAAAAAAAGGAGAGAGGAAAAGTGAAAGACATTAATAGAAAAATTAATCATTACAGAAATTCCACAGTAAATATACAACACTGCATTTCCAGTCACTGCACTGATGTAAAACTTTTCCTTCACTTGAAGTTTCTTCTGAATAGTTTAATGTTTTAAGCAAATTTTGGTTTTGTGAAAAACACTGCTCTAATACCACTGGAAATATGATCTTACTGAAACTTACAAATCTGGTTTTATACGATGTAAACACACAAATTGAATTTACATTGCCTCTTACTCACTATTTATATGTTGTCCAGAATACTGAACCTCCATTTTAATTTGATTCTTAAGTGTTACATCATGAAAACATGCAACCACTAATAGTATGATACAGAATAGCAGTCTGGAACATACAGTGAAAAAGTTTACAAACTTCTAATGTGAGCAAAACAGTGACTGACTGGATGTGTAAGAAATTTCCTGACTACCAACTTGTTTCACCACCTCTGATTATCAGCAGTCCAGAAGACCTGATGTTCTCAGAAAACTAAAACACAACCATTTTAAGTTATCATATTCATAAGATGAAAACTAGGCAATACTAATGACTAGATGTTAGTACCAGATTTCTCATTCCTTCCTGAACTTTGAGATATGCATTCTCAAAAGCCTTCTGCTGGAGCTTCAATGGAAGAGGTTTTGACATTCCAGAAGAATCTCTCTGTTTCACATCTTGAAACAAACTTCAAAAACAGAACAATAATTATTAGCATAACATTTAATCTACAAAATTACTGCATATTGTGCATATCAAACAACAAGATTCTGATTTCCTAAATACCATTATTTTCTTGTGCAGCAATCTTTCCTTCCTTTCCCTCAAACATTATCAGTAACACTAAAAATATGTGTTGGGGTGAAATCGCAGAGAATAGCCTGAAAACATGTAACAGTCCCAATCTCTGCCAGTGCAGGAAGCCAAACTTTAAATGTTCCATTATGATGGATAACTGAAGTCACGAAGTACTTTGGGAATATATTTGTTGAACAGATGTATATGTAAAAAAAGTTTCTCCAATAATTTCTTTTTTGTAGATAAAGTCCCAGCTCACTTTGCTCTTTGTAACAAAAATGGGACCACCACAGTGGATTGGAGCAAATGTTACTCTAGCCACTTCAAAGTGACTATCAGCATATATCTAAGAAAGATCACCATGTGCTTGCCTTGTAGGCATAATTTCTTGAAACAACATTTGACCACAGGTGACCTAGGCAGATCATGATTCAGAAGTGGTGACTGTATTTAGTACCCTTCAATGATTTCCTCTTTTATGAATTTATTGCTTTTTGAACCCCTGTAAACATCCAGACAGTTGAAGGTAGCAGGATAACACTCAGGATAACTGAATGTCGTATGAAGAAGTAAACCGTAATTTCTTAGAATCTTGAACCTGTTAGCTTTATTTGATATCTCCTAGTCTTTAAACTAGAAAAGACTGCCAATACTCACTTTCTTCCACTCCAGATTTTCTAGTTACATCTCCTGCAATTCAACTTTTTGTGAGGAAGGGCTTGAGTTAATGAAACCAATAGCTGTGCATAAAGTGTCTCATACTTTTGAACATCCCACCTCTACTCTTATTCCAGTTCAATTACATCCTTTTTGATGTATGGTGAAAGAACTATATGTGGTATTCAAAACACAAGATCTTTTGAAAAAACTTTTATGCCACACAATGTACCTAATCCACTTCTAGAGGACAAACAACTATTTCCTCTTCAAGTTTTGTAAAATAAAATTAGTGCAAGTGCCATCATATCTAGATTTTATATATATCGTTTATCTCTCTCTCATCACAGTATAATTGGAAGGTAGACAAAGTTGGAACACCTTAACCAAAGTAACTTGGTAGGCTTTTATATTCCATCAAGATTAAAACCCCAGAAGTACTGAAAAGAGCAGCCGTACAGCAGCAGAATTAATACCCAATTAAGTGAAATTATATTCTTATAAACAGAAAAAAGATCTACATTATCACCTGGTAATTGACTTTGCAGCAAGAATGCGAACTTGATGGTGACTATCTGCGAGAAAATGTGGGAAAGCATCACTCACAGGTAAATCTTCATTTATCACATTAAGGATCGCCCACTTGCAATGAGGATCAGCCTGAAGAAAATTAATATTGTGGTTTTAAATATACAGAAGACCTACAGTGGAATATACACTGATGTATGCAAAAGATCTTTAGATCCTGTTTTTAAGTACATCTTAAGTATATACATAACATGCTAACGAATGTCAGAAAATCTGGGATTACCTCAAGCAGAGCTTTCATGCAGTTTAAAAGGGCCACTCTCACCGGTGCTGTGCATTTCCCTCCTTGAGCTAAATGCCTAAAATAAGAAAGATTTGAATAAATGAAAAAGTTTCCAACAATTTTGAGAAAAAGTCTAACAAATTAGTTTCTGCTGCTCACAGTTCATTCTTTTGTGCTCAACAGGCACCTTTGGGAGGATTTTACATTTTTAGTGATAATCTACAATTGTAAACAATCTTAATTTTTGGTTGAAGTTATCACTTGTTATAACTACTGATGCAATTCAGAGTACAATCAGTCTTTGTTAATATACAACAGCGTAATGTTTATTGTTCTAATACTATATTACGGATGATAGGATTCTTTGTCACAAATATAACATGACACAGAAAATCTGGAAAGTTAAATGCTGAATAAAGGTATCATAGGGTACCAACAGCAAGACACACAACAGCACTACAGTCTTCACACTGATAGAAAAGTTAAAAATGTTATGCCTAACAGACTTCTGCATTAAATAGGTAAAACATACCAAAAGGCTCCAACAACTGTCAAAAATTGTCCTTGGGCATGTCCTGTCTCTTCAGCATGTGTGTTGGACTGGGCCAACACTACTGCTGTAGGAAGCAAATTATTTAGAATTACTTTACAAACTTCTTGATCTCGACGGTACAAAGAACACACAGAACTGTGAAAGAAAGAAAGAAAGAAAGAATGAAAAAACATCTTGAAAGTGTAAACAGCCCCCAAATACTCTAGCTGTTGAACTAGAATAGCTGTAATACATGCTGAATAATTTTTCTCTTACGAAAGGGGCCTAAGAAGCATAAGAACATCATCTTCAGGCAAGAGGTGTTCTTCAGTAGGGAGCTCCTTCAAAAGGACCAAGTACTGAGGAATAAATAATTAAAAAAAAGAATCAAAATGAAAATAATGCTTAAGAAAATAAGTAGACAAAAAGAAAAACTATAAATCATTTTCAGTAACTCTTATATGAAATCATGCAGCAAGGATACCTATTGTCAGCTCTTACATGTTAGACTGACCATCTTTTCATGCAGACTGTCACACAGAAATATGGCTCATGAAATTTTTAATTTTGGCAGTCAAGAATACTTCCTTTGTAAACTAAAACACAGACACTGTTCTACTACAGAGATAATTTCTAGCTATTTAAAAAATAATTATTGATGAAGACAAAATGTTTCTACTTCCCAACTCTTTATTTTGGCTTACAAATTCTAACTGCTCCTTCCCCAATCACAGCACACTTCTAAACAGTAAAAGTAGCCATTTTAATGTCTTCTCAGGGGAGAGAATGACAAGAGAAAGACAATAATACACAACTGACAAAACAACACAAATTTAAAAGCACTACAAATACAGAGGTGGCTCTGCTGTAAAAAAAGCTCACACTCACCATGTGCAGATGCAGTGGCTTAGCACTATCAAAGACACTGCCATCAGTAAGCATTAACAGCTTCCTCCGTATATCAGAGGCTCGGAAGCTCACTGTCTGAATTTGGACTGTAGTTACACAAATACACAAGAACCTCAGAATTTCAAGGAGAAGTAAATCCTGCTTAGTCAACTGTTCTTCAGCTAATGGGCTCAAAGCACCTGAAAATAAGATTTTAATGTAAGAAATGCTTCTCCAAGAACAATACAGAAGTTGATAACATTTTAGGTCTTTACAAAACTAATTTAAGTTCTCAGAATAGACAGAGTACTAGCAATCTGTAATTTTATTTGTTATTGAGCAGTTACTGTATCAGTAACAGCTTCTTGAGTGTGCTTCCCACTTCTACAAAGGCCCCCTCCAAACCAGAGGCTTTTAATTTTATGTGCCCATACATACGGCTGATTCCTCCACCAAGGTTACAATGAACTCTGCAGAACCATCTGCAGCTGTGTTCTTTTGTGCTGTTAACTATATCTTAGGATATATTTTAAACTACGGATTCAAAGCTTCCCCAAAATTGAAATGAGGACAATTACTACAGTGTTAATATCCTAACTGAAATTTCCATTATAACCTAAATGAAATAGTTACAAATGACATTTTTCTGTCACATTTAGAACTCTTTTAACTCTGTGCAATTGCAAATTTCATTCATTAGAATTATTTATTGAATGGTTGGAGAAGATACTTCTACAGACACTTATCCAACATGATGGGGAAAACAGACCAGCTCCTGTTTATGGCATTAATATAACACCCTGATTTCCTTCTCATTCAATAATAAACAGACAACATAGTCCTGATGAAAAACTAAGATACAGACCACTTTAAGAATGAATTTAAAACAAACAAACAAAAAAACATCAGTACTTGTAGCTCCTAACAGGACTAAACAAACAGATTCATGCTCCTGTCCCTCTGCACGTCCAGAGGTATAAGAAAGCTGACCTTGTCAAGAATTAGTGATTGGGAAAAAGTTAAATAGGACTACTTTTAAGAAAATGAAGCACAGTCTAATGATAGAGACAAGGCTTCTGCCTGACTTGGAATAAGTAAGCTAGCCTTTGTGCTTACATTTTACTATCTATAAAATAAAAATAAATTTCTCCTTTCCAAATGAGTGAATACACTTCATTAACATCTTTAAAACACTAATGAGGTACAAAAGAACTACTACTGTTTAGAAAGTACCCGGTTCAATCATTTCGTGCTTCAACTATTAATAAAGCAGCAAAATTTCTTATCTCACTGTCTTTCAAGCAAAAAGCAGTCTGTAAAAACAAGCTTTTGCAAATAGCTTTAGACACAGGGAAGACTTACCTGTTACATTTTGCATCTCAACAGATTCATTTGTATCACTGATGTCAGTCACTGAATGATCATCAAATAGATCATCAGATACCTGGTTATCTACTTCCACTATACTCTCCTCAGGATCATTCCTCACTAGATCCACTTCTCCCAGTTCACTAGGTTTTCCAGTAAATGTCATCTGACAAAAACACCACATCCTTTTAAAGTTGGCTTTTAAGGACAGGAGAAACACTAGAGACATAACACAAGGAAAGACACTACAGTTTCCCAGAGAACTAGAACAGGTGAAGACAACAAGGGCTACACTGAATTGATGAATTTCAGCCTTTGTGATAAACCTGTCTTGTACAACTGTGAATTTTTTGATTTTAACTCTTCTCTTTAGGATACAAGCTTCCTAAGACAGATACCAGTCTGTGTTTTAGATGGTGCCAAGGACATCTTAAGTATTTGAAAAACAATTCCCTCTACAAGACTCACAAGCTTCTCACTACACTTCATAATTACAGAGAAATTAAAGGAAGGCATATGATCTTTTTAAGGGCACAGTAATTACTACTTTCTCTACCAGATGCCAAGTTAATAGAAGATAAGACTCTCAGCTTCTCCTCACCTGAAAAAAAATGGTATTTTGCCTACCTAGACCTGACAATGTGCCAAAAGAGAAGTTTTAAAGAGTTATGCTAAATACAGTGATGTGCCACCCTACTACTTTTCTCAGTGAGAGAGTCATTTTACAGTTAGAAGATTTAATACCCATAGAGCACACACCTTTAAAGTGATTTATGGCACATAAGTCCATCAAACTGCAAAATAAAAATAAGTTTTTAAAACTTTACAAGTGCATTAAAGTTAAATGTCATGTATTAGAGAAATTATTTCTGTGGCAAAAAATCTGTATTTTACTTTATTAATTTCCAAAAATAACATAATTTGTTTTTTAATGTGAGCTGGCATGTTAACTTTGATCAAATGTTATCCATCCGCCCTCATTTTTCCCCTATGCCTGTGTTCAAATGCTAGATACAAAAATTTGTAGTTAGGAATTCTTAATAAAACTCAATGTATTTGATTTATTTTTCCAGTTATAAGTATCTCATTTGGTTTGCCTCCAAATTATTATACTGTAAAAACAATCCTCTCATAAAAGAGCACTCCATTTAGAAACAGACAGAACGTACTTACCAGATTTTTGCAAATATCTACGAGATCATTCATAAATTTTGATGTTAACAAACGCAGGAATATGTTAGACAGCATTTTACTAGCACTGTTCTGTAAGAAAGCAATATGTACAAATAGGTTAATTAATTTTTTTCAGGTACCATATGTATGATATTCAACTTTGTGATCTTATTAATGAAGAAAGAAATATAAATTCCTTTATAAAATTTACCTTGGTACAATTGCATAAACATTTCGTACACTGCATTATCAAAGTCCTCAGTGAGTTGACCTGGGCATCTTCATTTAGTTTGTTTTTACACTGAGAAATGCTTTCTCCAGCATAATGAATGAGAGACTAGTAAAAATACAACACAGTTAAAATACCTCTGTTAAATTCCTTTATACATTGACACATACACAGCACACATACAGGGACAAAAGGACATGATTCTCATTCAGACTTGCTTCCTATATTCTCATTCACATAGCTTTGACATTTATAGTGTGCATCAATGAGTTTGGACTTTTTTTATTCTTTGGTATTGGTTTCACTCATTCTGCTCCAGAAATAATAAAAAGATGGCCTAGATCTGCCTGAAACATTGATATTTTCATCACAAAAGAAAAATACAACATCTCTCCATAACGTGTAAGTTTCGGGTTTCCATATTTAAGCAAGAAACCACCTTGGACAGTAGTAGTAGTTGTAGTAGTAGTAATAATAATAGCATAATAATATAATAATATTAATAATATTATTATTATTAATAATATTAATAATAGCTGTCTTCATAGTGGTTTAAACCACCAAGTGATCTTAACAAATTTCTGCATAAAAGATCTACAATTGGAAGGACTTGTTATCCTCTAAGTAGCCCTTTGTCCACATGTCCATGATTATTTTATATTTTTAAAAGGGGTGACTCAGAAATGTATCAGTATTTAGAATACTCCACTGCAAAACTGATGCATTGGTATACTAACAGAATTTCAGTTAAATGTATTTAACCCTCTCTCAACTGAATTTTTTTACAAAGAAACCAGTGGAAATATTCATGCTCTGAAAATGTGTTAATATGAATAGAATTTTAAAAATTATTTCATATGTAATGGTTTATTTAATTTTTAATAGCTCCCAAATACATTGCTGCTTACCCTAGCATTCTGGAACAACTCTGATTTACAGGCATCCTCTTCTTTAAATATACCACTGTAGCAATAGCAACCAAGAACGCCAATCAAGAGACTGACACATCGAACAAGGTGTTCTGCAGCAACAACCTTAAACTAAATCAAATACACAGTAAATACCAGTGGTTTATCATTAAACGTTTTCATCAAAATACAGAATTCTTTGGAGTCTTTTTTAAACACTTCTATATACTGATTTCACCAAAATTAATGAAGATTTGCATCCCAGTGTTTTGCATTGCACTTGCCTCAGCTCCCTAATAAGTCCTTTTGGCTCTCCGTGTTATACTATTCTCTGTATGTTTCATGACCCTTATGCTTCCTTCCTTCCCAATACCTTAAATTCTCCCTCTCCTTTAGATTCCATTATAGCAATACTTCCAGCTCTTCTCACATGCTCTGTTTGTTTATTTTACCTCCTGCCAGGACAAGAGACAGTATGAGCTAGTCAGGAACTGTATCACATTCTCACTGCTGTCTCCTCCAGTCTTAGTATATTTGTAAATTGCTTCTTGGCAGCTACTATGTTAACAAACAAATGGCATAGTGTCCTGGTTTAGGCCTGGTTGGCAGCCAACCACAGTGCAGCAGCATGGGGCCTAAACCACGACACACAGATAGTTGTAAATGCAGGCAAGCTTACTGCAAAAGCATTTCAGAGATCCCTTTTTACCTGTCTAAATTATTTGGATCAAAGGAGGAGAAAGAGCAGACAAATAATTATTTGTCTTACTTTCTCAGGGGGGAGACCAAAAAGGATTGCTATCACATTGTTGAAAAGCAGGTATCTATAAAAAAAGATGGGAAAACTTACGCATACACACCATGGTTACAGCTGCAAAACCAGGGGTAAGTTTTATAGCTCCTAATCGCCAGTACCTTGTTTCAAATTTTGGTACTACCTCTTTTGGCTCACTAAATATTACGGAACCTTAGCAATGAATTGCAAGGAAAGCACACCACTACATTAAAACCAAAGCTAGCCTGCCAAAGGAACTGGAAGTTTAAAAAGACTGACGCTTTTTTTTTCCACAAACTTTTTACCATCATGTGGTGGCTCTTCCTCCAGAAGTCAAGATTTTTCTCCAAAGGAGAGATTCTGTGGTGATTTAACCAGTGAAATACACAAATAGGACGACAGTATAGTTAAGGCTGGAAGGGACCTCAGCAGGTCTCTGGTCCAACCTCATGCTCACAGCTCTGAGGTCAGAACAGGTTACTCAAGGCTTGATCCAGTCAGGGCTTGAAAACCTCCAAGGATGAAGACTGCACAACCTCTCACGCAGGGCAACCTGTGCCACTGCCTGACTGAACTTATGTAGATAAAATTATTCTCGTATCCAGTGTGAATGTCTCCTGACTCTGCCTGCTGACTCATCTTCCTGCAATATACCACTGTGAAGAGCATGGCTCTGTCTTCTAGACAATCTTATATGCACTGGCAGGCTCCCCCAAAGCCTGGTACGTATCCCCAAAGCCACCTCCACTCCAGGCTGAACAAGCCCAATTTCCTCTGTGTCTCCACACAGGTCAAGTGCTGAAGCCCCCACCATCTCACTGGCCTCGAATGCACCAAATGTCTGTCTTGTACTGGCAGGCTCCAAACTGGATGCAGTATTTCAGATGCCATCTAAAGGCACTGAGTAGAGGGGGATAATCAATTCCCTTGGGCACTGTTCTTGTTAATACAGCCCATATTTGCAGCTTTCTTTACAACTACTCTGTTACACAGCTGCCTCCTTCTACAAAACCTAACTATTTGAGACTTCTGTGTCTCAGGCTATCTTGGCTGAAAACTGGCAAGAGCTTAAAGCATTACAGGGGCACAGAAGTTAAAAGCAAGAGTAACAGTGGTTTATGTGGCAACTTTGCACACACTTCCATGCAGCTTCTACACATTCCCACACACTTATGAAAACTACAGATATTTTGCCAATGATGTAAAGAAATACAGACTTCTCTATTTCGTATTATTGGATATAGTTTTTAAGATGTTTGTGCTTCATTTTTAGCAGCAAAAGGAATTAAAATCTATATGCTTTGCCCTGAAAATATATTGTTTGGGAGCACAAATATAAAGATGTAACAGTAATTTCTAACTTACCTTAGGAGCATAGTTGCTTAAAAGCTTTTCTGACATTGCTGAAAGACAGTACTCCAGTGCTTCCCTAAGATTTTGGTTGATGGCAAGTCTTGAACTAGTCACATTTATATCTGCAACATTTACTGCAAAGTCAGTGAACATATCCATTTCATCAAACGTTGTCTGCAAATACAGCTCTTCAACATCAGAAAAACGGTTTTCTTCTTTCCCTTGCAAGTGTTGCACACTTGAAGAAAAGATGTAATTTTTTCTTTAGCAGCCATTATACAACTTATAAGTCTTTAAAACTATTATTTAAACACAAGAAATAAAGGAGGGCAAAATAAAATATTTTATCTTTTTGTGCTTCCAAACTGTGGTTGATCTTTATTTTCTAATCTGACTTTCATTGTGGAATGGATATCACCATTTTAGCTCTGTCTGAAGAAACTGCAAGGAAAAACAAAGCCTGCATACACATCATATGTTCTACTGTAGTTCATATAGCAGCATCTGTTTTGTGTTAAGATGGCTGACCTGAACCTACTTTACACAACTGGAGCAGAAATTCACAAAATCCCTGAAAGTAGTATTTTTAATTAGTAGGAAAGTCTTATATTCCAGCAGAACAACTTATACACACTTTAGTTTCATTATGAAGAAACTGGATATAGTCCAAGAGCTTGAGTATACGCATCAATGAAAGATGCCACAGTGTTCATAGAATGACTCTGACACTCAAGTAATATGTTGCTGGGACCACAAATACAGGTGGAGTGGCATGAGGATATATGGACAGTAAGCATCTAGCCAACTTTCTACTTAGCATTTATCTTCAAGAAAACTCGTAAGGTATATGCTTCCTTTAGAATGGAATGTAAAGTTAAGGAAGCATGAATACATATTTGTATAAAGTTACAAATTATTCAAAAAATGTAATTGTAATTAGTAAAAAATACTTGATGTACTTATGGATAAAGAGCCAAGTATTTAGTTGTATTGCTGAAGAGAGATGATACACATATTCCTTGTAAGGTATTTTGTTCAGTACCTGAAGCTTTGACTCTGTCAGCAAGAGGCTATTTTAATGTCTGCTGAAAGCACCTTAACAAATTGCAAAAGCGCTATTATTTTTATGGGGTCTGAAACCTGTTATACAAAAAGATGCGAAAGAGCTTAGAGAATTATACATTTAATTACCTCTGCTTGCTAAAATGACAAATATAAACTTAAGTATCTATAATGATTGATTTTAAAACATACCATTTAGCATCATTTTGGAAAAAAATCATGGCAGCTCTACAGTTCTTCATTGTAAGGCTCACAAGAATTTTTTGCAATATAAGATGAGGAAAATCACTGTAAAAAAAGAAAATTGTTTTGTATTTTCTTGCAATCAGACAAGCTTTTAGGATTCCTGAAGCGCACCCAAACATTAACCAGATTAACAGTGTATCTTCAAAGAAGCTTAAGTTTTCACTTAAGAACACATAGTTCACGTATCTGCTATGCTATGGACAGAGAACTAAATTATGTCCACGGAATGACATTCTACGGTAAGCTTAAAACCCTATAAACTGTACCAAATTGTGCAAATCCACTTTTCCCTGCAGATTTTTCTGTGTTATAGGGTGAGTTTACATATAAAATTAGGCCACAAAGACTACCTGCAAAGCACAGAAGGCAACTCTACACATTCTTCCATTTCTTCTTCCAAATAGCAGGACAGTAGCCATTTCATTATTGCCTCCTTTAACACAGAATCCAGATTTCTTTCACAATTGTTCTGTTCCATTCCTACATCCAAATTTTCTGGCACTGAATAGGCAGACATCACTAATGACAAACAACACACAGCAGAACTGTAACGAAAATGGAACACAGGACATTTGTGAGAAACAACATGGTATTTGTTGATTAGCACTCCAAAGCAAAATCAGTATTCCTGCATGCTCAGGGATCATCATGTACATATGCAAGTTAATAAGCATGCATACTGGAAAACTTCCTTATTAGAATCTTTGCATTTTCAAAAGCCACATTTTGGCTATTACAGACATTTCCTGTCTATTTTAAAGACTGTTTCAAAATATTCATTTCAGAATCAAAACATATTTAGAAGAAAACATACTTTTTAACAGCAAAAAAAATCAACATCTCTTTCAGTCAGTTTAAATTTTTTGTCCATTTTACATTTTTAGTTAAATATGAAGATGCTTGCCTTTCCTCTTCTGCCTCTGCTTTCAGACTTATGTACATACTTAGATCTGTTTCAAATGCTTAAAAAGCAAACATGGTCAATTCTTAACTAGAAGTACATCCACAACAACAATAATATTATTTTGAATAATACAGCTGTTTTGGTTGAACAATAAAAAACAATGTGAATCAGACACAAAATATTATCCTTGCTTCCCATTCTACCTTGAAGGTTTGCATGCAGGTCCTGAAAATATCTTCCAGAGTTCTTTATCTGTTACAACAAGGTTTCCTTGAATCATAGCTCCAAGTAGCCCAAAGTTCTCCACTTCAATTTGCTGGAAACTTATGCTACGAACGGTAAGAGACCAAATCTTTGCCCAAGTTCTCTGGAGCTCCAACTTGTGGGTGCTTTTCAAATCAGTTTTCTGGTTTTGACACAGAGCTACCTCTCTAAGACACTTCAGCACGTATGGGGTCCTTTCTCCTCGGCGCTGCTGAGGCAGTAACTGGTGAAGTACATTGAGCAAGGGAGGTAGCTCACTGTTAGGAAGACTCATGGGATACTTCGATATTAATTGAGCTGTAATCTGTAACCTTGAAAACACAAAGTGAAACAATTAATATCAAACATGCGTATTTGTGTCTTCAAAAGTAAATGAACTGACAAAGCATTCTCTGATTGTTATTTCACATTTATACTTTCCAGTATTGAGGTGATTTGTTTACTGTCAAAGGTTAAAGATTCAGTATTTCTACTGGTTTTACTTGTAAAGTCTGCTCACGAATGATTTCTTACAATCTGACTTCACTGATCTTTAATTTCTTACAAGCTGAGTTCACCGATTTCTGACCTCAAGGGAAGAAAATTTCAGGCAAAACAAAATTTTTCTCCTTCTTCTGGACTAGCCTGTTATACACTGAGCCAGGGAATGACCTCAGGGGTGAAATTACATAAACAGGAAACATTACAACAACATCTCTACAGATAAGAAAAATTAATTTTATCAAATTAACAAATTAATGTTAGGCTGGGGATGGTAAAATTGGAAGGGTTTTGTTCATAGCAATGGTTGCAACCCTACACAAATTAGTAAATTACAGTACTCAGTATTTCTTGGAGATTGCCACCTCCACATAGAATGGCATGTTAACTTCTCAACTGGATCCCACACAGCCACCTTCCTCAATACTGTGAGTAATAAACACACATGCATACACACAACACAAACCTGCCACCCCAGCTCTGGACCCAATTCACAAGCAGCTATGCTGTTCTGGTATCTTGTACAGCAGCTTCCAAGAAAAGTCAGAAAGACGGAGGGGAACAGTAACAGCAAAAAACATCCAGCATAATCTGTTTTGGCTAAAAAGTCAACATTCTTGGGCTTAGGACTACAGCAGGTAAGTTCTGGAAAAGTCTAATTGTGGCCTTCTAACAAAAACTTGACACCCTGCTACACTCTCTGCTACAGAGTCCTTCTCCTGTGGCAGTCAGTGGAAGAAGACATGTAGCTATATACACAGAAGTCCTTCATGTCAAACAAAATACTCCTCAATCGAGGTCCAAGTTAACACGCCAGGCCTTGCACTTCAACAGTTTTCAGGCTAAGTATTACTGTAAACTGCGTGAACTAGTCCAAAATGGCTAAACTGTTAATGGTTGCTGTCCTATGACACAACCAGGTATAGACAGCAGTACATCTCACGTTAACTTCCTAACACTCAAACTGGATCGCACACACATACTTACATTAAGACTGGTGGTATCTAGCACAAAACACAGGTAAAAAAATCAGAGGCAGTAATATCTTACATGTTTATCGGACTTGATTTGTTATTTCTCAGGAAACCAAACATACTAAGTTTTTAAAGCAAGAGTGCCAAGAACATTGCTCACTGCTTTCCAAATGCTGTGAGAATTGAAGCTTGGTGGTTAGATATATAATTACAGCACGTGCAGACACCTAATTTGAAAGCACAGGATATTGAGGAGAACACTTAGAAAGTAAAAAGATGTCTGTAGTGATATTTGTTTCATATAAAGACGTTATTACCAAGGTATGACATCAAAATCCTTCTGGGATCTTTGAAGGTTGTCTCGAATTACCTCCCAGCCTAATTCAATCTTCCTGCGCTTGCTTGGGACTGTTTCCTCACTGGATTCTCTTTGTGAAACAGTGTATGACTGAGTAATTTCCAGAACTTTGGTATCCTCTGTAAAAACCTTTTATAAAGAGAAATTTAAAAGTACACAAATAAAAGGAAGTAGCATTTACAGGAAAACTGAAATGTCAAACTAAACTAGTCCATTTTTCACTATGTATAAAGTCCGTTAGGAGGCAACTGAAATTATTATTTATTATTCTTTACTATAACAGAACCTCTGCTTATAGTCTAATAAGCAATACTAGTAAAACCTAGTATAATTTAGGAGTCCACACATTTCTAAACAACACAAAAATTAACAACTAAACACAACAGAACACAGACCAAAGTTACTAATGCCTCAATAAATGATTTTGAGGAAAAGTTACATCCGTATGAGGTTAAAAAGCAAAACATACAACACAGTAATTAAATAGTCAACTTTATATTCAAATAAAAATGTTACCTGATGACAAATATCAGCCATTAACTCAATCAAATTCTCTTTTACAGCAATATTACGTGAGCCTGAAGAATACTTTCCTCTACTACTGATGAGATTTATTTCATTCACCAGCAAATCATACAAGTTATGTAAGATAGTTTGCCATTTTGTTGAGTCATAGGCACCTGTACATGCAAAACCAATTAAAAGACATCATGTACCACCCACCTGATACAATATGTAAAGCTACCTAGACAATGCAAAATACAGCCAAAATCAGAGTAAAGCATACAAAGCTTAATGAATGCAGGCCTGCAAAACAAGCCTTACAGTAGAGAATGAATAAAGGAAAAAAAGTGTAAAAAGTTAAGAGATAATTTAATCAGCATAGACAAGTAATTAGGGTAGGAAAGACGTTTCTAATAAACAATTCGTTATCTAACTGAAAAGACTACAATGAAATGCAGTGGATAAATTTGGACTAATTAAAAACTCTGTCATTTGTAGACAAAGTAAAACAAAAAATGATGCTATAACTGAAATAGGCCATGACAAACACAATAGCTGAGTCATGTTCTCTGACCATTTTTACACAGTAAATCAGACATAGACCACCGGACTGATTTCTGGGTTTAAATAAAACTGTTAACATATGAATACATGTGCCAATCTAAACTTAATCTGAACTATTATTTCCCTTCCCCAAAGATTTTATGTTTTGATTTAGTAATTAAAATCACCTTTTGATTAAAAAAAATCCAATCAACCTTTACAGGACTTAATACGATTTATATTCTCTTAGTGCAAACAATTTGAAAATTCATTTTCACTTTCACTCAATATTAACCTACAGTGTAAAACTACTGACAAGTATTCATCACTCCCATTAATGTTTCCAAGACTCTGTATCAATATTCAGAAAATTGGCACAGTGATTTGAACCATCACATCATGACAGAAAAAAAGCAGGGAGCTTTTTATTGTACCTTTTCCCTGAGTTTTTGCACCCTTTGGATGATGAATACGAACTTGGAGATGAAATAACTCAATTATTGATTCCTTCAGGGAATCGTTTGGTCTATATTGAGTCCATATATAAAGCACTGTAGGCAAAATTTCTTCGCCTACTTTACAAATCCGTATGCGACAGTTGACAGCAAACTTATTGCAGAAGATATTCATTGCTCCAACAATATGATCCAGGCCTGCAGTATTCTTCTCCTGCCTGCAACATAGACCAAACACTCAAACTTCCAGAAGAAATAATCTTATTTCTTTTCACAGGAATTGTTTAAACATAAATACTAGCAAGTAACTATATTCAGAATATTATTTGCCTAACATAGGCAGAAGTTATTAATATTTTAAAGAATTTATTAAATTGGTGTTCAAAGACAGAACAAAACCTGTCTAAAGAAGTATTACTCAAGTCTAATCCCAAATACTTAAAATGAGTTATTGTCTAAAAGTAGGTATTAGCATACAAAAGGAGCACTTGCAACATACCTTGCACACTGCATTACTTTTGAAAAGAAGATAAACATATCAGAATTCAAACCATCACTTTGGAAGCAGTACCCTCTCGTAAGTGTGTGAATTATCCTAGCCACCAAGACTCTATTGATCTTCCCAGAAGGTTTGAGGTACAATTGGCCATACAAAATCAGTAACTCTGCAAATGTATTAAAAAAAGTATGTATGATATAGTGTGTCTATATGTTGTAAATATACAAATATATAAATATATATATGACAGAGGATTACACCAAAAATGCCTGAAGCAAAATACTGCATTAAATATATAGAAACTACCACGGAATTCAGCTGCACGTCACAAAAGTTACTTGGGGAAAGAAATAGAACGCATGGTCTTGTCTACACTGGAAGAAAAGTTATATTTATTCTGAGCTGGGATACAGTCTGCTTTGTGTTACGCTGAGCAAAGTAGCTATAGACACATGATCAACTTTCACAACTACTTGCACACTCAACTTCTACTTTACATTTCATGGCTCAGCACAGTGGGCTCCATTTGTTGCAGAATACACAATAAAAGTACTCAGAAACAATTTACAGCCACACATACCTTAACCAAGAATTTGGTGTAGCAGGAACAGGTAAACAGATCAGAACAGTTGGTACTGAAGCTCCCTATATTTCCATTATATGCAGTTCAGCTAGTTCATTCCAGCCCACAGACCAACACATCCATACTTTGCACTCATTTACCAGTTTTCTGAAGGAAAGGCCCCTTCTTGGGATTTTTGCTTTCTTATCTCAAGGCCCATTTAGGAATCACCACACTGCTCTTTTTCATCAGTCTTATACAAATCATAGTAGCACATTACTGATCCAACCATCACCATCAGTTTAACATGATACATACAAAAGCCTTGCTGCTATTTCATTTATGCCACCTACAAGTGACATGATACTGTTCCTCAGTCCACTAATGGACAATATCCACTGCAAAGAACCATAGCGGGAAGAAATACTAAGTCAGTCCTATGACCTCAGCAGCTATTCTGGGACAACACTTTGAATGAAAGGACATCCACCTCTCAGGCCTCCTTTTCTCTAAGGAAAAATAGAGGTAGAACGATCTTTTGGGAGTCCCAACCACTACGACTACCTTGTTGACAGTCAACCAGACATGAGCTCAGAGTAGCTGTATCATATAGTTCTCGGGATGCAGAATGATCAGTTACTGTACTTCTGCTCTGTAGAGTGACTATGGCCTAGAAAAGCCTGATAACCCTCAACTCTACTGGTCAGTAGCTCATCAGCTTGGGGTGAATAAGCTCTCCACAGACAGTCAGGATCAAGGCCTCTGAGGCACTCTCTCAGAATCTCTTCTTCTGAATACTCTGCATGGGTGACATTGATGGCATCATTCAGAGCCTTAAGCTCTGGATTCCTGTGTTGTGGAAAAGCCAGCTTAGGATAACTATAAATAAATCACAACGTTACTGCTTCATTGTTCCGCAGACCTTCGTAGATTTATGGACATCCTGAACTCCAGCAGGACTCATAATGCCACCTTCACCAAGTCTTTCATAACTCCAGCCTTGGATTCAATAGAGATACCAGCACCTTCTTCCCAAGCAGGCATAGGGTCATTTGCAGAACTCAGGTGACTTGTTGAATCATGGCAATCAGAGACAATTCATACCCTGATATTACTGGGTCACAAAGTTTTAACCTGGTGACAACAGTGCCCAAGCCTGGTTTAACTGTGTCCCTTCTGCATAAAGGGTGGAAGTGGAATGTGCATCAGTGACCTCTCAACACCCTCAGAAGAGGGGGCCCTGCAAAACTACAAGTGCCCTACAGCCCAGGGTCACAACAGCCCACAGCCAATGCCCCCTGTCCCTGCAGGGGATTCTTATACTGGGACCTCCTCAGGTTAAGAAACCACTCCTGATCAGACCTGCAGGGTGCTTACTGAAGGAACTCTTTTCACATCTACTCTCCATGTTCTAGGCTGACCTCCCCTCAAAGAACACACATGTAAGGAAAACACACAGTTTTACACAAGGACTAGAATCTGAATGGGAGAAAAACCTGCAGCAGAACAAGCACAGGAACAAAAAGCATTCAAAAAATAAGAAAACTCAATTCCACAACACTAGTTGATCTTTCCTCATAGCTGAGCCTGCTTCAAGCAGGAGATTGGACTAGAAATCTGAGATTTTTTCTGATATGAATTATTCACTAATTCCCCGAGAGAGACAACACATCTATAATATATACAGAGATGAACACGGAAATTCCTGTTCATCAAAACAAGGAATTGTCTTGATCATATTGCATACGATTTAAAAAAAAAAAAAAACACAGGAAAAAATATTTCTGAACATAGGAAACGTATATCATCCAGCAGCAATATGATCTTTCTCCTGAAGACCAACAGGATCTACTGGAAACTAACAAAACCTGGTTGACCTGTCTGAACTAAAAAAGCAGGCACAATACTACTGTTCTCCATGGACAAAAAAAGGCCCAAAAAGCCAAAATGGTCTGTAAACCCTGGTGTCATGTCTTATCCTCCATGCTCCATTTAAGCACCCGAATAGAGCCTTTGTGGACCAGGTCCCCACATAAATTGTTGGAAGAGTTGAAAACCCCTTCCCTGCTTGACAGAACCTCCTCTTTTTTCTCCAAGTCCAACTGCCTGCACACCAGTCACTACCTAAGAGCACGGACTAGTGTACTTTTGTTCTGGAACTGCTACTCTTGCCACCTGTCTAGTGCTTCATATTCCCAAGCCTCTGTCAAGTCTCATCTAAGTGAGCCAAGACCTGCTATCGGTCCTGCTTAAAAAGCCTCCCGATCCTCCCAAATGCAGCTTTCATGCTGACCTCCACCTCCTCCCCCCTTCAGCACTTCATAAGCCAACAAAACTCAGATAATAAAATTTAATAGTAATACATTAACTACATCAAAACTATACTAGCCAACACCTAATAACTTGCAAACGACTGCACACCAACACCAGTTTTACTGAGGCTATTTTCAGCACACACATTCCACAGATTTGTTATACCTGTTAAGCCCTGTGCATACGTAACATGATTGTATATAAGTACATACATTTCAGCAAACAATAGACAAACAGTATGCAGAAAGAAAAAAATCAGTTCCTAGTCTTTGTTGCTTTGCTTACTTCAACTGTAAGCCTTCAAGGCTGACATTATTTTACTCCCTGTTTTGTGTAGTACCTCACACAACAGGGCATCAAACAAATTAAAATACATTGAAACAAGCTTCTATGGTAAGAAAAGACATTTGTAAGTAGGCTTGAAAATGTTACCTGACCACTGCTGTTGGGATATCTCACACCAGTATTTCCTTACTGAAAGGATATCTTTTAGGAGTATACTACTACAGTCAGATCCATAAGCAGCACAACTCGTTGGATCTCTTATAATTTCCATGACGTAAATCAGAAGTTCCTGACATTTCAGTCTGGGTCCTCCTACATGAATAAACAACGTGAGACTGTAAGTAACCCAAATTTTGCCAAATAAACCTGGAATTAATTGTCTGTAAATGTTTACTTAAAAATAATAATAATAAAAAAAACACAGTTCAGAAACAGTTCTGTTTGGAATCATCTTAAACAAATTGTTTCTAAGAAAGAAATTACTTATGAGAGGATACATCCGTTATATACACATTGAATAATCAGAAAAAGGCACTGTGAACATCAGCATGACAAAGGGACACAAAGGACAGGTTCACACGCAGATATTTAAATTGTAAACACCTGGAAGTGAGCAAGATGAACCCTACCCCGATAACTTACTTCAGAGTGAAAATTCAAAGCTGAAAGCAAAGCACCAAAGCAAAACAGTAATTCTATACGAATACATATTACTGACTTTTATTAGCACATCTGATGAAAAATTTGACCAAACTTCCAACTTCTTGCATCTTTTTCTGTCTGGTAGTTTGGGTTGAAGCAGATGCATTTGGTTTCGTCAGCTGCAGGTTTTTCATTTCTTTCTGGAAATACTTCTGCAAGACGCTTCAAAAATAAGAGAGATTAATCAAGGATCTGCACATTTATGATTAAAGTAAAATAGGTAAATGATGTTTTAGCCTAGAATGTGAGTGCTTGTTCTTCTCACAATTGTAATTATCAAAGACTAAAAACAACCGAAATATATTACAGTCTAAGCATGATAGAAATAATCTATAAAAGGAGTTGTAAATTTTAAAGATAATCCAAAAGCAACTTGAATAGGAATTAAACATTCCTTTAAACTTTGCATAATGCTAAACATACTATTTATAATTAGGAAAAATACACTGCTAAGTCTTTTTATTTATGCTGCAACATTATACAACAAAATAATAAGTACTCTTCATTGTTTTTTATCAGGGAAAACCTTCAAGTCCTATTTCTCCATCATTTAAAATTAATGTATAGATTAGATTTTTAGATCTAAGAACAGATTAAACATTTCACTGGCTTTGTCACTGGCAACTACTGTAGATTTTCTGACCCACTATTTTTATTCAGTTTAGAGTGTCTATTTTTGTATTCCTCCTGTGTATTTCTAATATATTACTGGCCATCTCAAAAGCAACATATAAACTTTATCAAATACTTCTTATGATATTTTTGGTACAGCTATGAAACAAGAACTATTTCAATGCTGTCCAATTAAAAAACTTAATGGAAAGCTGACCTATGAAAACTAATACTTCAGATGCACTTCTAACATGAAATTCAACGCTGGTCCCAGAAGCTCTAAGAACTTACCACACTCACACTCAGCTCAATTTTATAGTACACCTAAAGCAGATTGTATCAAAGATAGGCCTCTACAAACCTCAGCATAGCTTTTTTAATTCACAAGCCACAGTCTTTCTATTGTGTCTTGAAGAACTCAGTAACATAAAAAATCCTAATGAGCTACCTATAATCTACATATGAACTAGATGTTGAAAATCAGATGCAGATGGTAATTTTCAATAAAAGAAAGTATTATTTTTACAAGTTAAAATGACCACCCAATTAATGATCAATTTCCTAGCAGTTGTTTCCTGGATGTGATAACTGTTGCATTTTTGGACATTTGAAATTTACTTCCTTTAGAGACTAACATAAATAATTTCTTGTTTACAAGCTGACAAGGAGTCTAAGCCAATCTGCAGAAAGATAAGCATTATAACAGGCCTGATAAAAGAATGAAGTTCCATATAAGAAAACTGCAACCATTCACATAGAAAGAAAAAAAACCCTACCTAAATACAGCATCCCAGTTGAGTTGCTTTCCTTGTTTAGAATCAGAATTCCGATCCAGCTGGAGAACTGTTTCAGAATCACGGAGAAGTCGCTTGAAATTTTCAATTTCCTTCTGAAAATGTATTTCAATAAAAATAATTATTAATGATTCCCTTCATTGCTAATTGAGACACACACACCAAAAGAAAACTTGTTACCCTTCGCTCCACAGCTTTTTCATTTTCAAGGCGACGACAACAAATGAGCAGATCATGTAATGCAAGACTCATGGTTCAGTTTAACAGAACAGTAATGTGTATCTGCAAACGGAAGAAAAGGACAAAACAGTAATTGTTTAATGCAGAACCAAGTCAACCATTCAAAAAATTGAGAATGCAATATTTTGAAAATCCAGTATTGAACACAACCACATTGCTAGTTCACCAAAAAGCTCATTCACATCTGGTTTAGTCTTATTGGTCACAAGACTGAAGCGAAGTCTCATGCCAACAATGTAATCTATTCCCACAGGCAACAGTTGTAAATAATAACAGCAGAGACCCCCTTCATATAACTCTTGACTTCCTCCCTTTTTATGAGTGATAACAGAGTTGGTAAGACAATATGGAGCAAAATCATAAGATTAAAATGATACAGAACTGAATACATTCAGGAAAACAGCACTTTCAGTAGCTAGCTGTTATCAGTAGCTGTCTCTTAACCTGATGCTGCCAGGAAAACGTAGCACTTTGCAAACTCTCTGGCTGTCTCACATCCTACATTTTCATAGGTATGTACTATCATGTTGACAAATCCCTCTGGACTCAACATGTCAAAGGATGCTCAAATATCAATCGTAAGAGAATACAACTTTTTCCTTCTGTGACCACTTAAAATTATGCCTCATCTCCTTCAAGAGGTGGGAACGAGCTGGATCTTGCATTTCTGGTTTACATAAAGTTATGCTGATGAAGATAACGACAATGACATGGCATACAACTTCCATGCTTCTCCTTTTATGCCTTTAAAGCAGACCCAAGAGAAACTCTGTCTAAAAAAGACAGATAAGACAAACTGGGAGTAATTCCATGCATATGCTACCAAGGCTACAATAAGCAATTGAGAATAGGCATTAATGA
The DNA here is from genome assembly GCF_018691265.1 of Tyto alba. Classification (NCBI taxonomy): domain Eukaryota; kingdom Metazoa; phylum Chordata; class Aves; order Strigiformes; family Tytonidae; genus Tyto; species Tyto alba. The sequence continues at coordinate 17,799,282 of NW_024881282.1, read as the reverse complement.
TGTGTAGCACTTCATCCTTAGCATGTAAGTGAGAATATAAAAATATTCATTTAGGCAAGTAAAACTTTAAATATCTACTGTCTTAGAGTGTATTTATTTCTTTCAGCTTCAATCAAGATCAAGCTGGGACTAAGTACGATCAGAGATACTGTGCCTGTTAGGTGGGTATGAAAAGGAAAATGTAAACATGAAGACTGGCTGTACTGTACAACTGAACTCATTTAAATAATAAAGTGTTTCTTTACTAACTCGCTCCTTTTGCTGGAAGAAAAACAGAAAGGAAATAACTTTTTAAATGCTCATGGCTTCTAAAACGCTGATGGGCTGAAAAATGGTCGACCAGGAACTGTGACAACATAGGCTGGATGTTGTAGGGACTGCATATCAACGGGGGAGAAGTCAGTCCTCTTGTTTGTACTTAATGGTATTTCAACAGCCATAACATCAATAATGAAAAATTCGTAAGATTGGATCAATTTACTATTTCTCATACTGGTTACACGGTTCTCCAACTATCATATTATGACCACGTTCATTCCCTACAAAAAAATTACACAGGGCAAGGAAGGAACGCACGCCAAAAAAATTAAATCACGGAGCGGTGTTTCCTAAGCAGCGGCAGAGGTGCTCAGGCACAGGCGTACACACAACTAACGGGCGCCACCCCGCCGCTCCTACACGACGAGCTCCAGCTCCCCGACCCCCGCCCGCGACCGCCCCCCCACGCGTGGAGCCCCTCAAGGGCCGCCGTCCGCCCGCCCCGCCGGGCCCGGGCCCCTCACCTCAGCCGCCCGCGGACGGCGGGGCTGAGGGCCGGGCTCGCCACGCTCCCACCGAGACCCCAGCCCGGGCCAGGGAAGGCCGCGCAGCCCCTCAGGGCCGCGGAGCCTCGGGTGCGGAGGCAGCGCCGCCACCGCGGCCCGGTGCGGGTCCACCTCCAAGCGGCCTGGCGGGCGGCGGGAGCCGGCCGGGGAGAACGGCCGGTGGCTGCGGTACACGCGCACCGCGCACCTCCCGCTTCCCACCGGCGCGGAGAGGCGCGCAGCACGCGTACGGCGGCGGCTGCCGCGGGCGGACCTGGAAGCGGATGCGCGGCAGCGGCGGGTTCCGGCGGAAGGGGCCGGGCGCGGCGGCGGCTGGCGGAGTTTCCGCGCCTTCGCCTCGGTGGCGGGGCGGCCGCGCTGCGCCTCCGGGAGCTGTGTCCCGCTGCCTCCCTCTCTCCCTCCCGTTCCGCTCGCCGCTTCGGGCCATGCTGCTGCCGTCCGACGTGGCCCGGCTGGTGCTCGGTGAGTGACCCAGCGAGAGCCGGGCGGGGTCGCCGCTCGCCCCTGTGGCGCGGCGGGGGCTGTAGGGTCGGGGGGGGCGGCGGGGGCGGCTCTGCGGGGGGTTGCCCGCCGCCGGCAGCGCCCTCGGCGGGGCGGGAGAACGAAGCGGTTGCGCCCTTGACCCTCGACCGCATCGCGCTCGTCTGCTCTCGGTTGGGGTTTGTCGCTGCCGCCGACGCGCAGCCCCGGGCCCGGCGGTCTCCGGCCCGGCCCCCCGCGCCCCCCCCCCCCCCGGCCCCCTCGCTTAGTGGGAGGCAAACGCAGCTCGATCCGGAGGGACTTGGGGGGCCCCCGGAGCCGCCGCGGGCGCGGGGAGCCCGCCAGGCCATGCGGGCCGGGCTCCGCCGCTCCCCGGCCTGCCTGGAACTCGGGGTGGTTTCTGGTGTCCACCGACAGACAGATGCCTGGTGAGTGAGGTTTAATAAAGCATCTGATTGCAGGAGGAATACAAGGGTGATCCACAATACCAGAGGAGGCTAAATTAAGGTTCAGTTGGTTTTTCTTTCCCTCTCTGTTTCTGTCACCTGTGGGGCTGTGTTGAGAAGTTTGGGTTTGCTCAGCGTCTGTGGGAAGCGCAGCGTCAGGTGTGTTTGGGTTGTCGGCAGCAGAGAGTGAACTTTTAAAATTGCTTTATGCTTTGGATTATTCGGATGCTGCCGGAGATAAGAACAAATGGATGATAATCAAAAATAGGACCCACATAATTAAGTCCCACATGTAAGCACCCGTTGACACTGGATGCCAAGATTTCCTGGCAGCTTGCATTGTGAGATTGAGTTCTTAGTTGTCCACAATTTTTTTGAGTCCAAAGCCATTAAGGCTGAATGTTTTCTTCAGTGTTCCTCCACCACAATTTATTTTTAAATACTCTGCGAAATGTTTGTTTCTACTGTCTTGAGAAACAAGGCTAGTAAGAGGTGCAGTGTTTTTATTGTTGTCAAGTAATACAGGATTTTTAGAAACTGTGCATTATAAAAGGTTGAAAATCATGCAAGGAAGATCTCTCACTATAGTCTTCTATAAAAAACTGGTTAGTTTACAAGTTTCTGGGTAGGAAGCTTATCTTGCGTACTTACCAGAGACTTGCAAGTGTAGCATACAATCTTGGCAACATAGCGTGTACTGAGGATGATCCATCCTATCTTGTGTCTGTTGGGGCATGGTGTATGCATCATGTCTAGAAAACTTCTGAGCAACCGAAGGTTGTAGAACAGGGTGTTCCTTGTAGCTATTTCTGTCTTCTAATAGGGATTCTACTTCCATGAGGCATCTCTGAATTTGGGTGGATAAACAGGCTTTCTCCAGTGTAGCTGTTCTTCCTTTTTTTTTTTTTTTTTTTTTTATTTTTTTCCACCCTGTCCATATAAGTCTTTCTGGTGCTGTGAAGAGTGATGAATATTGGTTTAATAAAAAATATAAAATTATAAGATGAGCTCACCCATAGAAAAATCCATAAGAAAATGTATCTTTTTCTAAGAGTGAATGCATACTACGAGTTAAACATGTGTCTTTACATTTCTTAAGATAGAACAAAATATTGGATCATTACTAGTTCAGAAGGTACTGTACCTTCTGTGCCTTTGATTTTGGCAATGTTAAAGATTTTGTACTGTTACGTCATTATACAGTGTGTGCACAAATGGTTCAGTTCAGTTGCACAGAAGATCTTCATTCAGATGTTTTTAAACTTTGGAATGCCTTATTTTGCAGGAAATTGGTTTGTGTGCCACGTGCCTGTATGCAAGCATTTGGTCATCCCTTGCAATGCTGCAGTAGTAGGTTCAAGAAGGAAACATTGCAACTTTTTACATAAATGTCCAGATAAGTTAGAGTGTAAGACCAGCTATACCAGCAGAGATCAAAGCTCCACTTAGCCTAATACCCCATCTTCCATCCTGGCCAACAATGGATGGTATAGTGGATAGGAATAAGACTTGGATATAGTTGTGTTTCCCCAAAATACACTTAAAGTTTCGGTCAGTTTGTGGCTTGAGAGTTTTCTAGCAGAAAGTATTTGAAAAATTAAGTAGAACAGCCCTTTCCACAGGTACCATTAATGCTTTCTGTCAGATAGACCAGCTCATACATCCTGATTAAACTCACAGTGGTTATTCCCAAATTGTATTAACTTTCAAGTTTGCTTATTTGTTAAAGACCTGAACAAGTGCTTACGTGTCTGAAATGTGATCTGTTTTTTTCCAGCTATACTCGGATCTGCTGAAAGATGTTTGTCTTCATGCAAACTTAAAGATGCTTTTTTTCTATAAGCATTCCTGAACTGAGGTGGACCATTTTGGGGGTCCATTGAAATAGATATGCTAAAGTTTATATATCCTACATTGTATAATTAGGCACATATTTTATCCTTTCTTTAAAACATTGCATGTTCAATTTTGCTACAAGCAAGAAAGAAGAGGCATTTTCTTTTGTGGTTCTTTGTTCTAGAATCCTCCATTCCAATTGGTCCCTTTCTGTCTTTTAATGTTTAGAATATTTTAAGATTAAAGGAAGGCTTAAAAAGTTTGGTTAAAGCAGAACATATTTGCTGAGGAATGGAATTTTAGAAAAGTAAACTTTTTCAGTACATGTCCTGTTAAGGTAACTACTGAGTCTTGGGGTGTGTCCAGGGCACAAGTTGTAGCTAGTACATCTACTTGAAATTAAAATTACAATAAGTGGGGGGAAAAAAACCTTTTTCTGTTACTCATTTTTGTACAATGCCAATTTTTTTCATAAATCTTATACACTGTTGTAACAGCTGCACAGGTTGTACCTGTTCTGAAACTGGAGGAAGCGTGGAGAGTTTTTGTTACATTACAATGCATTTTATGAACAAAGTATTGTAAAATTCCATTTAACTATCAAACTGGGTTGTTCAGCCCATGCCCACGTGAGAGTTAGTTTGTCAGCTTCCTGAGCCAAGAACTTCTATTTACTCGTCTGTACAGTACTATCTGTACTAGAGATCAATCAGAAATGGTTCATACTGCCTCACTTCCAGTCTTGAATGCTTTGTAAATACAATGTAATATCAATAACATTTTGTGCTTTTTCTGGTTTTAACTATTAAGGAAATATTGTGCAAGATTTATTTTCTTTCAAAATAGCTTCACTTTCCTTGTCTAATGTACAAATCTTTACCTGATTATTTCAACACTGTATGCAGCTGGCTATGTTAGTGCTTTGATACCTATTGAGCAGAAGTAATGAATGAAATTGCAAAATTTTCCATCTGATTTGTTGCAGGGTATTTACAACAGGAAAAACTTCTAGCTACCTGCCGTGAATTTATTTTAGAAAGCTCAGATTTGAAAGAATATGCAGAGCACTGTACAGAGGATGGGTTTATTCCAGCCTGCTTGCTGGTGAGTTTGTATTTAAAAAGCAGAAAGTTAAATTGTCTTGCATTCATGGAAAAGGAAATTGAGATTTCTCAATGTAACAGGTACTTCTCAAATGCTACTTAAAATGCTTAAAATGTTAGTTAGATCTAACATAGATCAGACCTCTCTGGTTTGGGGCTTTTTTTTACGCATCCTGTGGTATTAGCAGTTATTTGGTATCTAGTATTTAATCTTACTAAGAAACATTTAAGCATAAAATATGCAAATTGGTTTCAGCATATTATATTTAGTCTGTTTTATAGCTTTGAGGTTGATTTATTGGAAGGGTGTCACAAGGGTTTTATTGATTTCGGGGCTGCTCGTGCAATTTATTGGAGGTTACTTTCCTATCCTAGACAGGCAGCTGGTAATGTTCCATTTCAATACATGTTAAATATTTACATTCAGCTTTATTTAAGGCTACCAAGTTTTGTTGACAAAATCTGTGTTTCAGTTCAGCTTCCCCTTTGATCGGTATCATCTGCTTTGTCCTAGGTGAAATGTGAAACTTTGGGTATGCATAAATACTGTGTGCAGCTGCATATGTAGATATGTGCATATAGCTACGGGGTAATTAGATACTTTGCATTTTTAACATCTACAAAATGGGATTTTTAATACAGCATGCAAATTACAGAGTTTGGATATTGCTATGTATCAATCTTTTAATGTTTATATGTGCATCTTCTTCCTGTTTTCTGTTTCATTCTTCTAATATATCAGTTAATTATATGGTCTTGGATTTTGTCCCCAGTATTCAAAATTTGTGGAAGTCTTTTCTGTGATCTGAGGTCTTGATGTACCTATTCAAAACAGATCATTAACCTTATTTAATTTACAAGTGCTTAATCATTTGTACTTTGGGAGTAGAAAATTGATAACCAAGCTGTGGCCAGCAAAAAAAAAAAAACCAAACAAAACCAAATAGATTATCTAGATTCTTAAAGCTTTTAACTTTTAATTATCTTCCTTTTCTCAATGGAAACATTTTTCCTCCTTTTCACAGAAAAGTGATGATATGGTGGTGTCTAAGAAAAAATTCTCACTGCTGCTCAAAATACTTGCAATAAAGGGCTGAATTTGTCATACCCTGTAGAGTTCCCACTAGCAAACAAGACAAGAGAGTACAACAAATGGTAGTGGTAACCATAAAATCTTAATTCTCTTTGTTTCATCTAAAATAACAGAACAAGCAAATATGATATGAGAGTTAATTCTGTGTGACTGTTAAAAACTTTACTTCAGACAGAAGTTCTCTGAAGAGAACTGAAGAGACATTTGCATCTTAGTGCATGTTGCATTCCAGGATGATACATACTCATTACTGTTATAGCTGTTGATCATCTTAGTTTTGTGTTTTTATTCCATAATAATGGAATTACCCTTCCCTCCAAGGTGAGTGGAGGTCATGCAGCTCTAACTGCTGTACTAGTGTTGTGCAATGAGATCAAGCACTTCAGACTTTGTGTTTGCAATGGCATTTTGTTCCATAGATTGCTTTCTACCTAATTTGAGACAACATAGCACCAGCAGCATAAAGCACAGTTCTTTGTGTTGAGAGTCAGCATGGCGTAGTCTTCTAAAGAACTGCTTAAATATCATGTGATACACCAGATGAAGTACAGGTTATTAGTGAAGATTCTAAGATCAGTATTTTTTTTCCAGTCCCTGTGTGGAAAAAACTTGACGACAATTCTTAATGAATACGTAGCCATGAAAACAAAAGGTAAGCCTTCAGAATGAGTTTTTATTTTATTTTTATTTATCTGTTTTGAACTCCTTGAGGAACAGGTACTATGTCCATCTATATATGTACTTAGAGCAATCCCCCATCTATGCTAGAAGTTGAAGGTTTCTATATTATGCAGACAATGGCCAATTAGATCAGCATCTTGTGAACAAAATTAATTGATTATCTTAATTTGGATTTGTCAGCATATATTCAAATACAAATTTGAGCAGAACTTCTAATGTAATAAAGTGCAAAGATGTAATAAAGTGTGCAAAATCTATGGGTTTATGCTTGTAAAATTATACTGTTTATTGTCTATACTATAAATAGAAGGGGGAGGTGCTGATCTCTCTCTGGTGACCAGTGATGGGACACATGAAAATGGAATGAAGCTGCATATGGGGAAGTTCAGATTGGACATTAGGAAAAGGCTCTTCACTGAGAGGGTGGTTGGTCACTGGAACAGGATCCCCAGGGAAGTGGTCACAGCACCAAGCTTGTCAGGTCAAGGAACATCTGGATGACACTTATAGTCATACGGTTTAGTTTTAGGTAGTCCTGTGAGGAACAGGGAGTAGGACTTGATCATTATGGATCCCTTCCAACTTGAGGTATCTATGATTCTGTGAAATTACCAGGAAGAGTGTTCTGGTGTGAAATGTTTCTTGTCTTGTTCTTAAAAATAATTAAAATAATTTTGTAATAATTTAACAATTTGTATTAATAATAGAGACAGAGCATTTGCTGTTTTTAAAAGCAATTATTGAGCTTCTGAATGTTGCCAAGTCTTACAGTTTTTTGGTACATGTGGTATTATCAGATTTTAATGGTGCTTGGTTCTAAGACTTGCATTTAAGACATACCGGTTTTGGAACATTTCAGAATGTTTTCTTCCTATCACACTAGGTTTAATGTAAATGGTAACTAAGACACAAACATACTTTCTTCTAAATACTTTGTACTTGGCATCTTGAAAAACTTTATAAAATGATCTGCTTACACATTTCCATTTATACTTTAATGTTCTGTGCGTCAAAAATGCCAGGTGTTTTTACCTGTTCGGGTAACATCTTAAAATAAACCATGACTTTTAAAGGTGTGTGCCAGGTTACAATTTTCAAAATCACACAAGTGACTTGGAAATATGAATACCATTTCCAGGAGCGAGTTAGTCTACGTTAGCATGTGTTTGCCCAGGAGTCAACATCATGTGCAGATTCCATTGAGAATTATTATCGTGAATGTCTTTGCCTCAGTTTCATTTAGACTCCTAAAACTGAGAACTATATCCATGATAAGTGTGTGTTCATATCAATCAAAGTTCTTAAATTAGGAGTTAGGGCTCTCTTATTAACAGAATATTAAGAAGGCAACTAGACACCTAAAGTTAGATGATTTCTGAAACACTCCATAATAATTATTTTGCTTGTGATTTTAGTTTTTCTCAACCTGTATCTGTTTTAGGCATGTAAAATGTTGGGGTTTTGTTGGGTTTTTTTCTGATTTATTTTAGAAACCACAAATGAAGTTCCAGCAATGATGTCATCTCTGTGGAAAAAATTAGACTATACACTTTCTCAGATAAGGTAATACAATTTTTAAATCAAGAAAGTAAAATTTCACTGTGAGACCATATGTTGATAAACTCTGCTTAGCACTATACGTGAGTGGTTATGTTCTCTATTGCCTCTGAGAGATGGTGATAAATATAGGTTTGTGAGAGTTGATAGCTGAGTATACATTTCAAGATTTTAAGGCAGGATGAGGAGATAAGGGCATTAGTGTGAGTATGTGGCCTTTCTGTAATAAAACAATATACTATGACTCATTTAGAATCCAATACTGTTGTGGTTACTTGGTCAAAAATACAACATTTAGCTTCGTTTTGAAGGATCTGTGACCATTGTTTGAAAGAATAAAAATAACAATCAGTAGATTGAAGCTTTCTGAAGTAATGTGTGGTTGGGACCAGACTGACATTAGCCATATGATAGATACTGTCACACTGTGTAGCTGAGTGTTTCCATTGTGCTCCTTTTATTTATGTCACCTGCTTTATTTTTTAGGAGCATGCAGAATTCCACAGGCTTTTCTGCTAATCAAAGGAGTAAGTAACCGAGCCAGTTTCACAGGATCAATAGGTGTTATGTTCAAATTACCTGTTTTGGCAAAAAATGGGGGAATGCTGCAGCAATCAGTAACACATCCTTACTCTTAAAATGTTGTCACGTCTCTTCTGCAGTGTTTTTTTCAGCATGTCTGCTGTCTTCAGTGCAGTCTGTGGATTGCTGTAATGGTCAAGAAAGGAAAAACAGAAAAGCTGAGCTTTTTTTTGCAAGGGGCTTAAATTCTCTGTAGCATTTTCTTCTCTGCTGAAAACTTCAGAAGTTTACATGGTTAAAAGGTTTAAATACTGCTGCTTCAGTCCTGAAGCTGTTGACTTAATTTGTGGTTCATAGAGGAACTGAAAACATAACCAGTCTAATTACGATGCAGTTTCATTTCTGTAGAAGGAGACTATAAAAATGTGTTACAAACTTGAAACAATTTTTTTATGCATAGAAACATATCTAAGCAAAATATGAAAATATTCTCGTTCTATCTAGGATTGTTTCTTTCATTACAAAAACAGACAAATGAACTTGCAAAATAGTGAAGTTGCTTTACTTAAAAAGAAGTTTTTCTCTCAATAGTACTTCTACTGAGTAACCTGTGTAAGAAGAGAGAATGTGAAATACAGGTAGTGATTGTTCTTGGATCTGAGTGCTGTTTAAATTTTTTCAGATTTAGTCTGATAAATAAATGCAAACTTACGTTGGTTTAGCTATTTCAGTTGAGGTCAATTATGAGTGGTTTTTTATGTAATTAAATATAATTTTGGTATGATCTATTCCTGTAAATATTTAAGCAGTATTAAAAACATGGTTACAATGTCTATGTAAGTTGGCTATACTACTTGAATTATTTTGGTTCAAACCTGTAACACAGAAGATAAAGATGGACGTTGCTTACTATTTGAGTTGTGAATGAAGTTGAAGCACAAAAAAGTTTCAATGGAGTATCCTTAATTAGGTCTTGGAAAATCAGCAACCTTTTAAAATTCCTTTATCATACACTTTCATCTTTATTATTTCCAGCACGTACAAGAAGTGGAATTGTAGAAATGAAAAGACAGAGAATGCTTCAGCAATCAGCTCCTGCAAACTCAGGGTTGTTGGCAGTAGCCCATCAGTCAGGGCCACAGAATTCCTCTTCTGTTGTATCTCCTCAAGTTCTTCACAGGCCAACAATAAATCAAAGCATGTCACAGACAAGACTAAATACGTTGTTTGTGCACCAGTCACAAACACAAGAAAACAAGATCAGCAGTAAGTTGAACGCTTTTTTAAACCTTTTTTTCTGTGAAAAATCTATGGATATAGATGGAAGTTTTCTAAAATTGCGGCTAATCATATTCCACCAAAGGAGTTTCTGAAAATTAATGCTTTGTTGCCCTAGCTCTCCAAACTGGTTCAGGTGATTAAAATAAAAGGAGTACCCAAGAGAGAAATGACTCTCGCATGCTTGCTTGTTAATGTGAGTTCAGAGATCAGAAGTGCATTAATTTGTCATTATTTTATCCTGTGCTCTCACCCTCACCCAAAGCACTTGTTTGAGCAGATAGGGATGATCCACATCAAGTAGATGTTTTGCTCAGGATATTTTTAAAAGGAATGGTTCTCATTTCATGATAATACCAAATTCTTTTGTATGAATTCCCAGGAATTGATTGGAACATAAGTAATGTGTAGATTTCTGTAGTGCTTTAACAGTGTCACTGGAAAAGGTACTGGCATCATGATCTTATTTTTTTTTCCTTTATAAAGCAGGAGATTTCATACATATTCAAGTTCCAGTATCACAGGAACGAAAGCTTCATTCAAACTTGCTGTCTCCAGGAAGACGGAAAAGGTAAAATGGGGCGTGGGGGGTGGGTTTTTTAAGATCGTTTAGAGGCTATGCAGTGTTCTAACGTCTAGTGTAGATTTTCTTAGGTGGTGGAGTGTTTCACATTTAAGATCCATTGAGAGTGGCCAGTGTATGATGTTTCTCAAAGGAAAAGAAAGTCAAAGAACTTAACATTAGACTGATAGGAGGCTACTTGTGCTTCTTTATCGCATATAGCCAGTCTTTACATTATTCCAGTATTAGACATCGGCAAATAATCTTGGAGCCTGCAATTTAGTATTCCTTCCAAAATATCCTTATCAATTATGAAAGTACTGAATATTGATATAAATGTGCATTTTTTCTGTTTTTAACATAGAAAATACTATTGGCTTCAGTAAATTACATCAGCAAAAGTTTTTTGTAATTGCACTAAAAGTGGTGTGAAAAACATGTTTTCATACTAGTTTTACGGTTTTTTATTCCATGACTCCAATGTCCTTTTGTTTTTAATGAGTTGACTGGTGTATTTGTGTTCTATTTATTGTCTTTATCCCTGACTGAATCCCAATTGGCTGTTTTGTTTATCATTTTTCCAGACCCCTACTCATTTATACCTTTTCCAAGTCCTCTCTATTCCTGCATGATTTTTTTCTGTATATAAGTGATATTAGTGCCAGTGTTGATTGGTGGTTTCAGAAGAGCCTAAGCCATGATTTTATATGAAAACATTACATTTCTTATTCATCATCTAAATTGTTATGAAACTTAACATTTGTTTGCTTCTTTGACAACAGCTGCTCCTTGAGAGAACTTTATTTTTCATAGTGATGCCCAAATCTTTTTCTTGAGTGGCAGTTAATTAGAACCCGTACCACCAGTTCAAGTAACATGTACTGGAGGGGAAAAAAAAATATTGAATATTGGGCATGGAATTATTATGCTGTTTACACACAGGTTTATATTTGTTTGTAACTTCTATGAAGTCAGACACAACATATGCATATGACATAACGAAACAGGTATTGGCTTTCATTGTATTTCAAGTATGTAGTTAATTTTCTGTTGATTAAAATCTTTCATTTGCTAAGAAGGAAGAGAAACACTTTATTTACTGACCATTAAGTCTATTGTTTGCTATGTTCTCACAAAATACATCATAAATTTCCTGGAATGTTTCAGTGAATCTCAGAAGAGGAAAAGTATTGCAACATCTGGACCTCTTTCAGCAACTAGAAGTTCTCAAGAACCTGATGAAGTAATAACAGAAAAAGAAAGTGAGCCACTTGAAGAATTCATAGATGGTAACTTCCCAGTGAGTATATACTTACAAAGGTATTTACATATAAGAAACAAATTCAGACTAAAGAGAACTAGTTTTTTACGTGTTTTTTATCTTGGGTATTATAGAAATTAACTTTAGAAGATAAATTTATTGTTTTGTATTTGAACTAGCTCTTCTGTACACTAAACTAGCAAGGGTGGCAAGGCTAGGTAAAGGGGTTTTTTGCCTGATTTATTGGTTTTGCTAAGATATCTGTAAGCTGTCAGAAAACAGTAATTTTTTAGAGAACGGAAAACAGCACAATAAGCCTTGCTGTACTTTCAGAGAGTAGAATTACAGGAATGTTTTGGGATTATTTTCATAGCAAGGTCATGCAGTCACAGATTGGCTTGTCTTTCTGTTATAAAGAGAGTTCTCTGTGTTGAATTGATTTTTTTTTTTTTTTTTTTAACCAGTAAATTGGAAATTCATGCTCCTTTTCTAGTGATGATAAAAAATAGAAACCTGACCACTTTAAAACTGTTTTCCAGCAACTGGTTATTGAAAATGCCAGAGAAAAAATCTTGAGTAACAAATCTCTTCAGGAGAAGCTTGCTGAGAACATCAACAAAATCCTGGGCAGGTAATAAAAGGAACCCTCTAAACTTTATACTTATTCTTATTTGATTTACTTTTGAGTTCTGAATGAATGACTAATGTGTTCCAGTGATGGTAATGTCGCTCAGGCCCCTAAACAGACAGACAGTGGTCCCACAGAACAGGAGACTTCAATTGATGAAATCCTTGGACTTCAGGTAGGTGTAGATTGCCCTGTTCACTTTTTTTTAAGACTGGGTGCATGAGAATGATCAGTTACAGGAACTGTGATAAACCTCTGTCTACCCTCTGAGATTGCTCTCTTTTTTCTTTTCATTTTTTTAAATTTCTTTCTTTGTTTTACAATACAGCTAAGCCTGTCTAATGGCTGGCTTCTGCCCAGGGGCAGTTCTGCAACTTGCATGGGCCTTAACTCTTACCTTGATGTATGGTGGTGGGCAGGTTCGAGGAGCTGAACTGACAGGATACTCATATTTTACCAGAGTTAATTTTGAGCTGGTTTAGCATTCTGAATTCATTTCCAGTGCCTGTATAAGGCAGCATAAGCATGCAGCAGGGTCAAAAGTCAAGGGAGCGGGAGTGCTTCTGGCAGTGGGTAGCTGTTAACGTTACCCTCAGACTGAGACTTAAGTACACTGTTCCACAGTCACCAGCTGCCTGCTTGTCACTAGATCATTGGTACCAGCTCCTGACTGGGCATCTGATCAATGGCTTTATAAAAGAAAAAGGAATAGTAAATATCTTGCAGGTTTCAAAGATGTTTAGTCTAATCTGATTTTCTGATTTGCTGTAAGATAAACATGGATCATCTAGTATAGCAAGAGAAATTGTCTTTGGAGCTTAAATAAGGATGCTTTTCTTCAATTTAAATATTTTCTTGGTTTTGGAGGAAATGTGTGTTCTACAAACTAAACTTGTAGTGTTTTCCCTTCATTCTCCTGCAACCATCGAGCTGGCAATCACAGTTACAAAGGTCTCTTAATGAGGGAAATTATAATCTTCACAGCCCTCCTGAAAATGGTAGGAGGGTAGAGGCAGTTGCCTGTGTATGATAGAGATGTCTGTTTTTTAGTATCTATTCTTCTGTCACTTGGTGATTTTAGGTCAATTTTTGTCAAAGTACAGAGCTGAAAAGCTGTGTTCAATTTTTCTGAGCAGAACAAAATCAAAACAGCTTCTTGGTTTAGTTAGAGTAGCTGAGACAAAATAATCAAGCATATCACATGGGATAATCCATCCTTAACAACCACCATATCAAAGGTTGTATAGTGCTTAGAGGATCCCTGGGAAGTCAGGAGAAACTTTGTATTTGAACACTTGAATATGTACTGAGTGCTCTGCTCATTTTCTTCCTGGGCTGCTACCAGACAAGTCAGCTTCAAACAGGAACCTTAGAGCAGTGTCCTACGTAACTGTGCCTTCCAACTGCTTTCCAGAGAAAGCAGTTGGAAGTTATTATAGAACATGTCCTGGTTTTGGTTGGGATAGAGATAATTGTTTGTTTGTTTGTTTGTTTGTTTGTTTTCCCCTTCCATCTTAGTAGCTAGAAGAGTGCTGTGTTTTGGATTCAGTATGGGGTTTGATGTGAGGAGAATGTTGCTGATGTACTGATGTTTTTAGTTGTTGCTAAGAAATATCAAGGACTTCTCAACTTCCCATGTCCTGCTAGTACACAGGCGCACAAGAAGCTGGGGGGGAGCACAGCCAGAGCAACAGACCCCAGCTGGCCAATGGGATATTCCACACCTAACGTCATGCTCAGTATAGAGATGAGGGCTGCTCAGGAAGCTCACTCTGGCTTCTGGGGTGGTGGTTTCAGGATTCTCTCTTCTCTGGGATCGCTAGCCAGGAACAGGCTGGGCATCAGTCAGTGGGTGGTGAGCAATCACATTGTGCATTACTGGTTTGTATTTTCTGTTATTACTATTATTAATATTATTGTAATATTTGTATTTTATTTTATTTCAATTGTTTTTAATCTCAACCTATGAGTCTCCTTACCCTTCCAACTCTGCCCAACGCCCTGGGGCTGGGGGAGGGTGAGCGAGTGGCTGCATGGAGTCTGGCTGCCAGTTGGGTTTAAACTACAATGTGGGTAAATGAAATAAAACTTCTCTTTGCTTAGCATTGTCTTCTAGATATAATGCAAAGCCAATAAATGAGGGTTAATTTAATGATTTTTTTTTTTACAGGTGGTTGGCTAGTGCATACTCATGGCATTCATAGAATCTGCATAAGCTTCCAGTGTAGACCAAGATTTAGTCCTTCTTAAACAATGCTAGTCATTATGTTAAGAATACTCCAATATGCATGTGCCAAGGTGTAATGTCTGACAAAGATGTTTGGGTTTTGGGGGACTTTATCTCTTAAATTTCAGTCATTAATTTTTTTTTAACAGACATTAAATTTGTAGCAGAAATGTTTCCGGCATTAGTCTTATGTTTCTGTGCTGAGCAGAAGTAATAGAACTAAAAACAATCTGAAAAAGAAAACAGTTCTCGTCCATTTCTCTTTTAAGTTATGAAGGTAACTGTGTTAACACTTCTGTATATCTTGTCTTTTCTCAGGGTGAAATTCATATGTCAGAAGAGGCTATACAGGACATTCTAGAACAGACAGAATCAGATCCAGCTTTTCAGGCACTCTTTGACTTGTTTGATTATGGTAGGGTATATTACACTCAATTGTACCATTACTATAAAGCATCCTGACTGATGAGTTTTCCTAAGTATTGCTTGAAGAAGCAAAGGTAATCAGCAGGTCTCTCTTGCAAGAGAAATTGCATCTGTGTCCCTCATTTCAGAATTAGATTTTTATATGCATTTATACATTGCTGTAAAGTACAGCGTTTTCTTGTGGCAGAAACTCTGGTTTTGTCCTGGCTCAATGACTGTTGTATTGCTGTTATTTTAGACCCCTCTGGTCTAAGGGTTGATAGTTCATACTTGTTTTTCTATGCTAGTGCAAAATTTTTCTGCTTGTCTGAACAGGAATATCCTCATATAAAATACAAGGATGTTTTTATGCTATTTCTGGATTTGTAATGAATATAGACAAATAGTTCTTTGAGTTTAGGATGGCATTTCTTGAATTTGCAATCTCCATGCTTCACTTAAAATGTAATCGCATTTGCATGTAAAATATTTAATCATTCTTCGTGCTTTATTTTGAAAATAGGAAAGACCAAGGTAAACAGGAACTTACCTGCTGGTATTTCTGGTCAGAGTGGAGTAGAAAATGCAATCCTGGTGGATGAGGATAACTTGGAAACACTTGAAAGTTCTTTAGGAACAGAAGAAACTAGTAAGTGTAGGGTTTTTTTTTCCTTTAAGATCTCTTCTGGTCCGTTCACTTTTCATTATGAAAATATTTTCAGACAATTTGTACATTTCAAAATCTTTCTGTTTCTAATGGTAATATCCAAGCTGGCATTTACATTGCACGAACATCCGGATACACCTAGTCTGCTGGAAAGTTTCAGTCTATTAAATTTAACAGTAGTCAATCAGTGTACTTAAAAATTGTACTTGATAAGCTCTTAAGTGAAACCAAAATATCTGCAAATCTGTTTTCTCATTCTAAACAGAGATGATTTGCAATATTCCTTGTGGAACACATAAAGATAGTATTTTACATCTAACCATATTAAGCTTTTCTCTCTATTCTGTATTGTATTGTTTAATTAATATTCCAAAAGAGTCTTACTCTGGACAAGGGGTATACTTAGTGCCTCTACCCCATTCTTAACAATAGTCCATCAGTAGCAGATACTTAGTGAAAGTATGTGAGAAATAGAGCCAAGAGGTCTTTGTCCTGAGATGTTTGTGCTTCTGGAAATCTGATTAAGTGACTTGAGCCATTTGCTTTTTACGTGTACACTTACTTATGTACAAACTGATTTGCCAGATTGCCTAATGTATATAACCATATGTTTCATATACTTTGCACTCAGCTTGAAAGTAAGGATGAGGAGCTTTATTTCCACTCAGTCTCATGTGAAACAGTTTTCCATTGAACTGATAAATTGCTTCTGGAGCACTGTAAAAGGATCACCTAATACTTACGGAACTATTTTCTTCTGTGCTTTGCAGGTGATAATTCTAGCGAATCACTATCCTGTAAAGGTTTTCAGTTAGGAGAAGCATCGTGTGCCTTGAAGACCAGCATTAACGATGATGATATGGCAAAGAAAAGTACAACCAAAGAACAGCTGCGTGGAACTTGCAGACCAAGGAAGCAGACTGAAGTGCTTAAAACCGTTACCCCTGAACATATTGGGGAGCTTGAAATCGCTTTTGACTCTGTGCCTGGTTTGGCTGAACCTAACAAGAGACAGAGTTCTGATAACGAATGTAATGAACACTGTGGAGATTCTTATGATAAAAAAGAGTCAACTGCATTAGTACCTGAAAGTGAAAGAGCTCTGGAAATTGAAAAAGGCTCACTAAGTCATGGTGCTCAAAGTAGTCCTCATTTAGAATATGTTCATTCTGGTAGTCCACAGATTCCTTTGATTTCATTGGCAGAAGGTCCTGCAGCCAGTGAAAAGAAAACACATTCTGGAAGTAAATGTCACTTATCACCAGATACATCACTCTCTGAAAAAACACTTACCGAAAGCCCTCCTCATGGGAGCCCTGGCCCCAGTGTACCGCTGAAAAAAAATAATTCATCAATTTCTAGCCCTTCAGCAGATGCAGGAAAAGAACAGGCTGTAACAAGTGATACGGCTGCCTTACCTGGTATTTTACAGGAGAACTCTAGCCACCACTCTGACCGTCAGGAGCAGAGTACGCAGTCACACTGTGCTGCGGGATCTGCGGTGAAGGGTTCGGAACTTGACAAAACAGAGTTGCAGCTTGAAGTTGTTGATACTTCTAACAAGACTTACTCAAATGATCAGCATACACTTGATAAGCCTTGTAAGAAAAATTTTAACCTCCCTTTGGGACCGTCAAACTCAGAGGGAACGCAAGGGGAAATGCAAGAACCTTCATCTTCTACAAAAGCAGATACTGATAATATATATTTCTCTTCTGGTGATGATACATGTACGGAAACTTCTGTAGTATCCACTGAAAATAATCTTACTACAGCTGAAATATGCCACTCTCCTCTCCCAGAAACTGCATCCTCGACAGATGAGTCAGGTACCGAGGCCAAAAGTATGAGTGGTGTGTCTTCTAGCAGTCAACCAATGGATGTTGATCCTTCTAGTATAATGTCCCTCAAGATCATCATCAGCGATGATCCATTTATTTCATCAGACACGGAGTTAAATAATGCTGTTTCCAGCATCACAGGAGAAAATTTGCCAACTATAATATTGTCTTCTCCAGCCAAATCCCCAACCAAAACTGCAGGCCTGTCCAAATGTCTAACTTCAGAAGACACGGAAAAAAATGTGGATTCAGCTTTGGCAGAGCAGAATCTCCTTGTGCTTAGACCTAAGGATCCTGTGGTCACCTCAGCGAACACTCAGAGTGAGGACTGCACTGTGTTTTCAGTTGCAGGTACAACTAATCTTTCCAAGGAAGGGGGATTTATACAGTTGATGCCAGCAACAAGCACAGCTTTTGGGAATTCAAACAACCTTTATATAGCCACCTGTGTGACTGATCCAGCTACCTTGGGCACAGCTGTAACGCCGTCAAATGTAGTTGTATTGCCTGGGAATTCTATGCCGCTTGCAGCCCAAGCTCCAGCTGTACAACAGCTACGGACTCCTCCGAGATCCAGCGCTACATTTGCAGCAAACCAGACTGTCTCCCCAAACTTCCCACAAGGTAATCTCATTATTAGAAAATGACTGAAAATGTGGTGTTTATGTGGTGTTTTTATTCTTTTCAGTGCATTAAAAGTAAACAGTTTTTAAACACTGCTCTATCTGCCCCTTGAAACTAGACGGAGGTTATGTGTTTTTTGAGTATAGTTGCTGTTAAAAATGAAATAAAAACTAGAAAGAGTCATTGACCAGGCTGCTTTGAAAAAAATAGCCTCATATTTCAGAATCCTAAATTGTATAATTTTAGCAATGATAAATTTAGGAAGCGTATTTTGGCTTACGCTAGAAGAAATTCCATTGTTTTGGCTAAATAAAGCAGTTTTTTTGGTTTTGTTTTAATAAGATTCCTGTTACAAATAGAATGCTATGTGTTACAGGTATCCGTATTTAGTTGAGATAACTGGCTAGATGTAAATGGTCCTTCCAAAATTACTTCCTTGTTTTGTTTTGTTTCATTTTTCAAAAACCTGTTCTACACTAGGAAGTACATTTAGACAAATATAAAAGTATAACATTATTTCTTTCCAAAATACAAAATTGCTTCTGCTTCAAGCATTTTTATTACTACCTCAATTAAAAAAAAAAAAAAAAAGTGCTTTAAATGTTAAACCTAACTATAAACCAGATGTAATCAGCACATTTAGATTTCTTTCCAAAACTGAACACTTGTTGCAGTTATCCTTGAATTTCTGAGTGCAGTCATTTTGTTGTGGCCAGCAGCCAGTGCAACAGTGTCTGCAAGATCTTAGAGTGCTGGCCTTTTCTGTTGTTAGGATTTCTTTTAGCAACTGTTATCTTTTTGTTGTTGTTGTTTCATAGAGAGAGAAATAGAAGTTTTCCCATTCTTATGCATTTGCTATTTTCCCTGGTAATGCTTATGTAACTGAAGAACTATGCGGAATAAATTTTTCTTCCATTTTCCAATTAATGTGCTGGAATAGTTTCCCTGTTTTGTAACTCCCGTATGTCTGGCAGCTGGACACTGCTACAACTTATTAGAATAACTGTTTTAAAACAACTGTTTTAACAATTATTTAAATAGTTAAATAGGAAACTTTGGCCTAAATATTCCAAATTAGGTTTATTATGGTTTGTTGGGTTTTTTTTTGCTTTTGTTTTTGGTTTTTTTTTTTAAAGTAATTCATCTCAAACCCACTAACTAACCAGAATCTTTGTGTACTATGTCTAACACCTCCTACCAGCCAGGAATATACATCAGGTATCTACATACAGACAAAGCTGGCCTTTCCCAGCTTGTTGTGTGCTTGTAAGGGGAAGGTGTTATGGGTGCACTGGAAGGAAAAAAATAATTCTGCTCATGACTTTTGAGCATCCTAATTGTAGGGAATAGGATGCAAATAATTGTTTTTACTAAGCAGCAAAATGAGCTGTGTGATGTTACTTTTACTTGTTTTTATAAATCACTTTGAATGAAAGTTCGAGCCTTAACATAGGTTTGTCATACTTGAAGCTTAATTTTGAACCATTTCTTACAAAGGAAACCTGATTTTAACTAAAGAATTTGATACAAACTAAAAATAACACTGGTACTTACCCTGTTTTCTAGTAGTGATGTGTAGTAAGAATGGTGAAGTTCTTCTAAAAAGCCAGAGCTTTTCTTGCCACAGGTTTTTTGGCCATGCGTAATTTTCAGAAATCCTGTCTGGAAGCTCTTCTTTTCACTGAAGTATTTTTAATTTCTGTGTAATTTTAACATTCTGATGTTTTTTAGGTTCTGCCATTATAATTGCATCTCCAGTGCAACCTGTTCTGCAAGGAATGGTGGGAATGATACCTCTCTCAGTAGTAGGACAAAATGGAAATACATTCTCAGCACCTGCCCGCCAGGTAGCACATCACAAATAAAGCTTTTCAAAATCAAAGCTGAAGTGATAGAGTCTTTTGGTAAATTGTAATGGGATATTTTGATTCTTTCAAGGTTCTGCATATGCCCGTGGCTAATCCAGTGTGCAACAGAAGTGTCCCAAAACTTCCCATCCCTCCCAAATCACAAAAGATTCCTGGAGCAAGAAACAAGACTAACACAGGTACCCACCGTGCTTTCTTGAGACAGGCAGAAGAAAAGTGGGGCTTCTAAAGACATGTCAGTTCGGAGTGATACAGTTTTATAAATACCAGTGCTTCTCTGCCAGGTAGCTGCTGGGATGGCTTTGAGAGGCCGGTACCTGCGGTTAGTAACTGTATTTGCTCAGTTTACAAAGAAGAAAATAATGCCAGATTTGGGATCAAGCTTATTTCCAAAAATTAATGCGTCAAGGCTCTAATGCAGTTTTAAAAATTTCCTTTTCCTTATATTTCTGATTATTTTTTATCTCATTGGTTGTAAGTGCAGTTTAATGCTGCTGTTGAAACCAAGCCACATGGTAACAAAGAAGTTATTAGAAAAGTCAGCAATTGTAGACATTTGTTAAGAACCTATTTCATTGAAATGTTGCGTATTTATACAAAAAAATGCCCCCTGCTGTTTTCCCTTTGCCATTTCAGATATACACTTCTGTATATTCATTTCATTAAGACCCTGCTTCTTTAAACAGTAAATTGTAACAAGACTGGTGGTACGTTAATTTCTCGGTGTTATGAGCGGGTAAGGAAAAATAATTGAAAATAGAAAATAAATTGAGTTATAAGGACAAATTGTGCTTTAGCTTATTTATGGTTTTAAAAAAGACTAGGCTTACACATAAAAATGGAAATAGAATGAAGTTGCAAATAAAGAAAATAGCTAGGATTGTGTAGTTAGTCAGAATTCTGGTTTGCAGATGGGTAACTGAGAGTTCCCTTCCACTTGGAAATCCCTGCTGGGCATTTGGAAGTCCAGCATAGTTGGTTTTGTCTTGCCAGGCCCACGTGTTATCTGAGCATAGACAGCAAGCTTCTTGTTTATACTTGGCTGGCAACCTTTGCTAATTATTAATATGTAAAATTTAAAATTATGGAAAAATGGCAGAGATTTGGTTCTGGGTTTTTCTTTATTGATTCTCTGTCGGGTGAAATGTCATTATATTAACTGTGAGATGATTTACGTGGAATATTGTAGTTCATTCATACTTCATCTGTTGTTCCAGGAAAGCTGGTACCAAGTGTGGCTGAGCCTTTGAACCATACAAATTCTCGAACACAAAGGTCAGTAGTGCTAGGTATTCAAACTTGCTCTCTTTTTCCTGCCATGAATTTCTTCACAGTATTAGTGGAGAGAGCAGCTTTTTTTAACAATGGCATAAGCAGTGCTCCCTTTATTTCCTCCTGTCTGTCTGCTGGGAGCATTGATACAGATGTGTGCTAGTACTGGTGCAGCCTGTGCCAGAATTCTGCTGTTACTATTCCTATGCTAATTTTGTATGGCTTTGTGTTTATTTTCTCCTGTCTCAGTTGTCAAATAAAAATTGTTTGAGTGGAGTCCAAGCTAGGAGAAATCTCCCGTTACGCTTACTGGGAGATTTTAATGACTAAACCAATTTTTTTTTCCTTTCCAGATGAGTGGTACCCATGGTTTTGTAGTATGGCCTCATTGCCTTTACCACTCTCTGGCCCAAATCCAGTAGAGTTTATCAGACTGGGTTTTAGAACTCTGCTTGCTCATTTATAAAGTGAAAAGTCAAAGGAACAATGGCAAGGAGAACAACATGCTCACTTTATATTCATGAATATAACTCAACTGCTAATTGGGATAGGTATTAGTTTTCTGTTGGGCGAGTGAGAGAGAGGGAAGCAAGGCTTCAGTATTAACTCTCCTTATCATTAATGGACCGAAGAAGCAAAGGATGTTGAGATGAGCAAGAGTGTAGGAGGAGATAAGTAGTTCGGTTTAAGTATTAGAGGTGAAATGTGCTTTTATTGAACAAATAAAACATACTCAAAAAAAAAAAGTTACCAATTCAGAACTCAGTTAAAATGTTGGAAAAGTGGTGGAAAACAGGACCAATAAAGCCAACTTATAAAAAAAAACAAAACAAAACCAATAGCATATACCAAGGTATAAAGGTATACAGTATACATGCATGCAAATATTAATGATTTTTATAAAACCACAGAAGCAAGATTTTGGATAATAGCACTTTGATAGTTCAGCTTTCTGTTAATTTTAATTGATTTCCAGACATATGTTTTGCATAGCAAAGAGAGCAAAATGTTCCCTATAAAGAGATGTAATTTACCATTTCTATTCTCTACCCTCTGTCTCATCTCAAATTTCATGGAAATAAACCAAACTGCTACCACCAAAACCCCATTATTTACTATCCCAAAGTTAATTTGACTTTTCCTCTTACAATCCATAAAGGTTTATCTGCATGGGGAGAGTCTTACTAGCATAGATGAATATGCAGAAACTTCTCTTGGAAATGCAGCATGAACCAGGAGGAGGGCACAGACGTAACGGTGGTATGAGCTGACAGAGCAGAAACATTTTTCTTTTGCCATCACCACAGTGCAGTGGTGGCTTTTTCACCCTACCGTGGCTGGTTGTGAGGTGGGACCGAGCCCCGGGGAGTTGGTATGTTCTCAGCCAGCTGCCCACTGAAAGCTTTTTGTCTTGCTCTGTATCCTGTCGCCTGCAACAAATGCACAGGGGAGAGCACCAGGCCCACGCGCGATGGTGCTGCCCGGAATGCGCTGTGTGTAGTTTCAGCTCCAGGGTCTTCCAGAGCCACAGCCAGTGTTCTGGGATGGACTGTCCTGGCATGACTGGGCCGTTCCTTTTTGAACTCAAGTAAACAATCAGCATCCACAAATCTCCCAGGGTAAAAAAGCTCCCAGGCTGAATTACAGGCCTTGTCCAAACCTCCTTGTTTTGTTTGGAATCTGATACTAATTTTACTTGATGCCCCTAGTTCTTTTGCTGGAAGACAGAGCAAATAGCATCCTTTTTGCTGGCTTTTCTCCCCGAGCTTTGCTGCATTTCCCCTCAGCCATCTCTCTTTCCCCGCTGAAGAGCCCCAGTCTACCTGATTGTTCTTTGTACAGACTGTTCCGTACCTTTTTGTCATCCTTTTTGGCCTTCTCCGAGCTTCCTGCAGTTGTCATCCCTTACTCGTGGTCTTTGCAGGTTGATAAAATACTTAACATTTAGAGAACGGGGAGAGCTTTAAACAGCAGTTGTGAGGGGTGGGTGGGGACTTGCAGCCGGCTGAAATGAACTTGCCTAGTAAGAACCGGTAGGTTGCTGACGTGTTTCCATCTCATTTTTAGGACTGGAAATTCGGACAAGCTTATCACTGCGGAGCCAGGAAGGAAAGTGGAGGAGAACTTACCTGTTGCACCAGTAGAGGGCACAAGCTCAAACTCAAAACAAAGTGAAAGTCACAGGCGAGTGCTTTGCTTTGATAACATCCTACCTGCTCCGGGAGGAAACACCCAAATTCAGACTACTAAGAGTTTATCTCAAAAAGAAAGAAACGAAAATACTTGCCTTGCTGTTGACTCTGCATCGACCTCTGCTAAGGCGCAGGTAGCAAAAAGAGAGAAAGATAAAACGTTGCCTAGAATTCTGTGTAAGCCAGAAGTTGGTAGCAACAGGAGCACGTCTGCAAAGGAGCCGCAGCCCGAGCGGAAGGCGACAACGGCAGGGCTTCCGTTAGATCCCTTCCACAAGACTACCGCAAATAAAGAAAACGAATTACGAAGGGATACTGATGAAAAACAGAAGAACCAGGACACGGCCAAACTCTCAAATGGCCAACAAAGCGTTAGCTTATGGAATGAGAAGACAGTTGCTTCGGTGCAAGAGCTGAACAAAAAGCAGGGGTCGCTGTCGAATGGGAATGGCAAATCTCCAGCGTCCGTTTCCTTGTCTTCGAAGGAGCCAAAGCGGGAACTGGCTAAAGTTTCCAACCAAGGCCTTTGCCTGTCAAGTCCGTTCACTAAACAATGTGTGGAAATGCTGCAGGACGTTCAGTGGCACAGCCCGACTAGTAAAACAGCTGAAAACGGCGAATTGCCAGTACCCCGCACGCCATCTGGAGTGGGGGACAGGCACACAGACGATACGACGGACAGTGTACGGACGCCGACCTGCCGCCGCTTCAGCGAGGATAGCCCGACCCCCAGAATAATGGTGCCCCCTGCTACGCCAGACCTGCCTGCCTGCAGCCCGGCCAGCGAGACGGGCAGTGAAAATAGCGTCAGTATGGCTGCTCACACGCTGATGATACTGTCACGGGCGGCTATCGCAAGGACTAGCACTGCAACCCCCCTGAAGGACAATACGCAACAGTTCAGGTCTTTAAGGAGCACAGTAAAGAAAAGGAAACTGGAGGACTTGAATGAGGGTGAGAGAAATTCCCGTTCTGCAAATAGAAAAGACCTTCAAAGCTCTCCAACGCCATCAAAAAAGAAGAAAATAAAGGCAAGTACAGGCATTTACTTTTTCATTTAAGATTCTAAATATATATTAGATATCTTATATATACATTATTTGTAATGGGATATTTCAGAGGTGCTAGTCCAGATCCCCAATATCCTGTTTATATTTGTCAGTTTTACTGACTTTGCCTCTTGAGCCCACTCTGAACGAACAGCTTTCATAGTAGAGTCTTCAGATACACTCAAGTAGCTCCTACTGACTCTGCACATACCTATGAAAATCAAATTATTTCTCTTAAAACATGAACGAGTTTCTAAATTCTAACTTCAGACTAAGTTTCTAGGTGGAATGTAGAAATTAGGCCAAACCAGAACTTACAAGGTAGAACTTGAGCTGTTCTTGCATCCTTCCTTACCACCAGGACTAGGAATACACGTTCTGTGTATTTCCAGGCTCTCTAGCCCAGAGCACCGTGCCTTTGACCTGGGGATTTAACGGCAGGTAGCGAAGGTGCGAGACACAAAGAGGTGATGTATGGAAATAATCAAAAAGGAGATGCAGTATGACTTCTTATTTCACCATATTTAGTTACAGCCTGCTCCTGAAACGCTGGATCTGAAGAGTGCTCCCTGCTGCCCCGCGTGTGAGGGGAGCTGCGCGGCTGCCTGCAGCGGGGGGGGCTGCTGCTGCCCCTCAGCTCGGCCGCTCAGCGTAGGCGCGTGTCCGCATCTCATTTCTGCTACAAGGCAGGTGGAAGGACAAGGAAGAAAGGAATGCTTACAGACTCTTCAGTATCCCCAGGTTCTTAGCATTTAACACGACTCTTCTTTTCTTCTCCTACAGAAAAAGAAGCTACCAAATTCCTTCCCGGCAGGAATGGACGTGGACAAGTTCCTGTTGTCTTTGCATTATGATGAATGAAAAAAAAAAAAAAAAAAAAAAAAAAAGGAGAGCTAGGTGGTGTTATGCTGAGGTTTTGCATGGGAAGAGAAGTTAATTCGGAAGGGTGGGCTGCACTTTCAGTGGACTGAAGTTTCACTTTATAGCAAAGTCATGCTGTTTCTGAAGCAGGTTGCTAAGTGTAAATATCATTGAGTTGGTATATGTTTATTTTTGAAAAAGCACTTGCGTAATTACGGAGCCATTTAATTTGCAAAACTGTAAATTTGTATAAATGTTGTAATGTAAGAGAAGTTGTCTGTTTCCCGTTACACCACGTTGTCTGTGTTCTGCTGCATTCTCTACTTACCCATCCGATCTGCTTAGCCAATTTCTGGAAAGGTTGTGAATTTGAAGGCGGTGTTTGTAGCTCACCGCTCTGACAGGGGCAGCTGACTCGGCCGCTCCCCATTGTCTTGTTGAATCCAAAAGGGACTTAACCTTCAGACGTAACTGGCTCGTACTAACACTCTCTTCCCTCCTAACTGTCAAACCCATGTTGTAAGGCTTTGAAAGGGTTAACAAAAATACCGGTAAGTAAACATAAGGCCGATAAAACCTCCAAAAGTATTTCTCATCTAATGAAGCTTTTCCCAAGCAGCCGTTCGGAGAAGAACTTCACTGTGGATGGGCCTTGCCTGTCTACAGTATTTGCTGCACCAGGTGGCATTTGAATGCAAAAGCTGTGCTCAGTGTACCGTGGTGTGGGTTAACCCCCCTGTTCATACTCCAGTATGGATACTTAAACTATAGCAATGCCAGACAAGAATTTCAGCATGTTCTGTTGCAAAAAAAGCAATTCTTTTAACTGTCATTTGCACTGTTGAGAAAGTATATGTTAATAACACTTATGCTTTTAGCCAGACATGGAAAAATTTGCATCTAATCTTTGTTTAACATAGAATTTGTCATAGCTATTATACAAACTCTCTTCAAAACAGGCACAGGAGAAGCTCAGCCTACATTTTAGGAATAATTAGCATGGGTAAAAATTACCACACTGGGCCTTGCTCCAATACTGCAGAATTTTCTCTACCGGTATTTCCTCCTTTGTTCTCAAGTTGTTGAGCTCTTAAAAAAAATGCAAGTTTTCTTGTAAGAGATCTGTACAGCAACAGGGCAATGTTTCAGATAGTATACAAGGATTCCTAAGGAACCAATATTATGCAGTAGATGTTTATATTAAACCCATCCAGTAACTAAATACTGCATAGCATTTACAGCTTGAATAAATATTTTTGTTTTAATAAAAAGTTGTGTGTCTCGCTTAGTATTTTTTAAGTCTACCAAGTAGTTTTGCAGATTCTGTATACAAAGGTTATGTTGATCAGTCATTTTTAAGACAAAGTTCAGTATTAAACACTATGTTCCGATAGCAGTGATGGTCAGAGTGGCAAAAACACAATTGTGTCTTTGATACATGGTAGCATTTTATGCTTAATAGTGTTGTGACAGTTGATAGGTGGTATTTTTAAACAGATTTGCTATTTATTTGAGACTGTAGCTCTTTCATGGGACAGCCACTATCCACCACAGTCTTGCAGTTCAGGTGATCTGGTAATACTAATGATGGGAATTATCCCTTCACTCATTCACACTTTCAAAGGAAGAAGCATCTTCAGGTCCAAGCTGCTGTCATGTGGCAAATAACTTCTAGAAGGACAGGTGTCAGAGCATGAATGAAGGTTAATTTTCCTAGTATAGAGCATTTAAACCCCGCTGTTCGTTTGCTACCTCTACGAGTACATTCCTTCCCAGAAAAAGAAGATTCCACTACATCCCAGTCAAAGTATTTATTTCCCCTACGTTACAGAGCAAAATATAAGGTCAAACAGTGGGTAAAGATGGCTTCCTGTTTAAATTAATGTCAAAATAAGAAAGTAGATGTCCTGAATTCCAGCTAAGAAACTTAAGCATTTGATGTTATCCCTTGTGAAAAGGGTGAGATGGGAATAGGCATTATACTGAAATAGCCAGTTTTTGCCCTCTGGTAAAAAGCCTGCTGAAGAAACCAAGATTAATTTCCAGGAAAGTATTTTCCCATCTAGCTCCCCACGCTTGCAGCAGGAGTGTGTAACCCTGTACTCCTGACGTTGTCGCTGGGAATGGAAGAGCACAGCCAGGTACGGGGCGGCTCCTGGGGAAGAAGCGGTCATGATACCTGTACTCTTCCAGTCCTGAATCTGCCTCGGCTTAAAAGCATATTGACAGAGCTGGGTACTGTGGGTTTAAATGAACAAAGAAGGAGCCGTAGCATTTTGAGGCCGTACCAGTACTTGCATGTGTAAGTTACACCATCTCTTCTAGTTCGCTTGGGTGAGTGAGTGCTAAAGCAGGGCAGCTCCTCTTCTGTGTTTGACCTGGCTTTGAGGTACCCAACAGTAGAAACCCAACATGTGAGTAGTTATTTTTTCCATGAAAATCACTTAGTAGTTTGGAAAATGAAGCAACAGAACTGTAAGAAACCAGCTGCTTCTCACAGCAGCGCTATGTGAGTTACCAAGTCAATGATCCTTGAGGCCACTTCGAAGCTGGTATGCTATGAATTAATTTTCAGTGGCATTTGAGAAACCATAGGTCAGTGACAGGAACCACAGTTAACAAACATTCTTTATTGTCAGGTCTCAAGACACTGTCATATTTGGACATTTTTATTTGTACTGTATAAAAACTTGTACTGAGTCAAAGCAGCGAAAGCCCGGATGTCCGTATCGATAATCAATGATATTTTAAGAAATTTTAGAATAGC
Organism: Tyto alba; assembly: GCF_018691265.1. Taxonomy (NCBI): domain Eukaryota; kingdom Metazoa; phylum Chordata; class Aves; order Strigiformes; family Tytonidae; genus Tyto; species Tyto alba. Next base: position 17,771,238 of record NW_024881282.1, on the reverse strand, counting down.
AGTTAAGGAATTCATCCACTTACTGATAAATAAGATGTAACAGGTACCACCTATCATTTTGATCAGAGAGTTTAAGGCTTTGTTTCCAACACTATTCGGGCCTACAGCTTCTCTATCAGTATTGCAGAAGCACCTCCTCCTCCGTTGCAAATTCCTGCAAGACCGTATTGTCCTTGTTTCAACACATGGGCCATGTGAACAACAATTCTTGCTCCAGACATTCTGAATAAAAGAAAAAAATATATATAGCTTAGTTTAAAGGAAATTCTTAATTTGACCCACACAGGAGAGTAGGCAGAATATAGTACTGATTCACTGAAGGGGAAAAAAACACCAACAAAAAGACCAAACCAATCATTTAATCTACATTTAGATGCAATACAGGTTTTTCTCTAGCTACAGTACTTAAACAGAGATTCTTACAAACAAAAACTTCATGTTTGTCTAAAGTTCCTTCTGGAAAAGGTAACCACCTCTAAGCCAGTCTGTATATTACAAAGTATCTCCACCGGTAGCAATACTCTTTCAAAGAAGATGGTAAATCAACCACAAAAAAACAAATTGATAGCAATGATTAATTTCAAACAGTTTCTTATTTGCTTACAACTCGATTTCCTGCAGTATGCTACTTTGATCCACCTAATATGCAAAATCAGTCATTTAAATTCTGTCATTAAACTGCTGAAATTAACTTTTAAGGCAAAAAAAATATATTCCCTTCTCAGAAGCTGATACCGCAAAGATATCAGCATGTCTTGTGGGATTATGCCTTGAGTAGAGCTTTTTATGAACCATGAAGTACTCTTCCTGCTGAGCCTACTTGTTCCTGATGTACAACGTGGTGACTTCACAGCTGTATTTACTTAGAGGCTTTGAAATGGGGTTTTCTTCATTGACCTGGACCATGCAGCATGCCTGCTCTTAGGGAGGATTAATGGGATATACTTATGCCACGAGTAAGTTACAGCTGTTGGGGAACACAGCAGGTGATCTGGCTCCTCTAACCAGACGACAGAACTTCAAACAAAAGACCCACCAACATCCCCAGACTATCCCCAGCTGCTGCATGAGGTGCTTGGGGACTCTTGGATTCACTGCCATAAAGACTTCAACAAGCCCTGGAATTTCCCTTCACTCATGTAAGAAAAATAAAAGTCCCTGAGCCATATCCTTTGCTATTTTCTTAAGTTTACCTGTAAATTTTATTAGCTTAACTACTTGATTATTCTGTCGTGTTAATAGCGATTTGGTTTTAATACTTCATACACCCATACAGCTATGGTAACAAGCAAGCTCTTTATCAAAGTCGATGGTAACTAACTGAAGAGAAAAATGGGATGGTGCACTTTTCAAGGTACCCCGAAACTTAACAGCTGAATTAAGTCACTATGTACTTGATAGCAAATTTCTACCACCCTTCTTACTTGCATAAAATTTGAGAATACAGGTAAATATATTAGCAGTACGTCTAGAAAACAATGCCTGTGTGCACAACGAAAACCACTGCTGATTTCACTTACCCGATTGGATGTCCAAGAGAGACGGCACCTCCGTTGATATTTACTTTCTGTGGATCAATACCCAGCATTTTAATATTGGCCAGCACCACAACACTGAATGCTTCATTGATTTCCCACATTGCAATATCTTCTTTTTTCAGGCCTGTCTCACTTAGAATCTAGAAATAATAATAAAAACAATTACCTCTATGAAGAAATTAGGAAGCTAATTATAGAAATAATTAGGTCTGTTTTGAAGTCAGTGACTCAGGTTGCCCATAGTCTGATTCAAGTTCCCATTTCGGAACCTCTTTGTCAGATGGGAAAGAGCAAAACTGAGGTACTGAAGCACAAACATGGGTTTTCACAGAAGAAGAAATGGAGAGTGCCCTGTGCTGAGAACACGTTTGCATCACACTTGTACTAAGACCGCTGCTACAGGAAGTACATTTAAACTGATACAGTATTGCCTCATGCTATACACTTGCCCTCAGTTCCTTTTTGAACCAGTCCATACTTCGCCCTTGAGCCATACTAGCTGCAACGCTTCAAGAGTGCAAACGAGCCCAAAGTTGGTGAAAGCAGTATAAAACAATATTCTCTTTCAAAAGAGGTGTGAGAAATTTGTTACTCTGAAAATCTGCATTCTAGCCTTGATCCTCTGAAAAACATGTGTTCTCCGTATTCATGATACAATTTTGATTCTAATTACAGGAAGATCCACTGAGTGATGAACCAATGAACCAGTGCTAGGGAAGTTTGTTGTTTTTTAAAAAACTCTGAGTTTTACCCCTACCTTGGGAACAGCATGTGCAGGTGCAATTGGGAAGTCAATAGGATCAACAGCAGCATCTGCAAAAGCTGTAAAAATCACAAAAGCTGTTTCAAGACCTTTTGGTTTTGCTATATATGATTTTTATTTGTGCAAGCAGCAAACCCAGACAAGATAGAAGAATTCTGATTATATTGGTCCATGAAATAGATACAACTAAATTTTAGTGCCTTAAGTGAGCCACATAATAACATTTTCGTATTTTCAATATTATTCCACATAGAAAACTGTTTATGATCAAAATCCTGCTGGTACAACACTTGAAATTTCAAGCACTGTATTGAGAAGACGCAGCCATAATGCCTCATGGCTCAGCTTTTCTGTCCCATGAACGTCAGATAACCAGCCAAACAGGACTCCCGGTGTGAGAGCACACTATGGGAGCACATTCCAGGACCATACTCAAAGATAAGAAAAGGAAAATCTTACCTACTACCCGTGCCAATGGTTTGACGTTCAGTCTCTTGGCTGCCTCTGTAGTCATCAGCACCAAAGCAGCTGCCCCATCATTCAGAGTACTGGCATTAGCAGCTGTAACTGTTCCTAGAAAAGGTACGGTGTTGTTTAAACAAAAGGGAAAGTGGGATAAACAGCTCGGGTATATCCTGCTAATGATATTTTTTTTTTAACCTTAAACCCTTGAACATAAGGTCTCGACAATATGGCAGTATCTGCTGCACTGAGTTAACTAAACGTTAGTCATTTTTTTTAAAATTGGTTGGATTAAACAAGTACAATCACGTGTATTTGTATCTTTGTCCAAGTGGCTGCTCAGATCACACCTTCCGGGCCAGCTGCACTGCGGGCATTAACACAGAATTCCAGCTCAAAAAGGGTTGTGAACAAGTGGCAACTTTGATTTAGCCAGAAAGATTTATCAATTACAGATTCAGGGAGGTAACAGGCAACTATGTAAAGGCACTCCAGCTCCCCCTGAAACAAGAGCTCATACTTGGTGGAGACCAAGGCAATAGCTAAACCGAAACCAATCTGCTTCAGTCTTTTTAAAGTAAATGTCCAAAGCAGAGGTTTTCACTGGTTTAAGGTTCTTGGACTGGCTTTTAATCCAAGACAGTTCATGCTCCTGTGAAGCATGTTTCTTTATCTTAGCAGACATACAGAAATTAACGGATTACCCTTGGGCATTCAAGCTCTTGTGAACAGTACCGTCCACTATAACAAACTATCCTTGCACTTCGTAGAAAAGCAAGCACTTAATTTAACGATATTTACCATTTTCTTTTTGAAAAACAGTTTTCAGATTCGGAACTTTACTGAAATCAACACGTTTGTATTCTTCATCTTCTTTCACTTCTGTATCTGGCTTTCCTGAAATTCAGATTTGGTTTAGTATTTTATAGAACAGTTCATTCTTAAGGCATTCTGACACAGTACTTTGATTAAAGGCTGCCTTATTTAAACACCTTATTTCAGTAAAAAATTGTAAACGTGTAAAATGCATGTCAAGAATTGTGCTTATGACAACTAAAAAAAATTATTCTTTGATCCAATTTATTCACAGCAAATCCATTTATACTTCCTGGTGGCTGAACGAAAGGGACAAAGAGCATACCTTTAAGGTAATTAATAGGAAAATTAAACACAGGTGTCCTCAAGCCATACTAGCTTAATTCAATAGCTAGTCTTCCACTTACATAAAAAAAGGAAGATATAGTATGTAACATAAAATAAAAATTAAAAACAAAACCAGATCACAGCACACTGACTGCTGCTCACCAGAAATCCTGCATAACAGAAAATTCTTACCTAATCTAAAATTAGTGTTCCTGAGATCTGCATGTTTAACCAACACAACTTGCACTGAACACAGACAGCATGACAGCTTTCAATGAGAAACACAGTTTATTTTATCACACCTTTCCATAATACCTTTTTTTGAAATAGTGACAGGAATTATTTCATTTTTCAATATTCCTGAATCCCAGGCTGTCTTGCTCTTAGTGTAAGAGCCTATGGCGTAAGTGTCTTGTTCCTCTCGTGAAATAGTAAACTTCTTCGCAGTATTCTCAGCACAGTTGCCCTTGGAGAAAACCAGGCACGTTAGGTTTGGTATTTCTGGAGATGGGAAGTAGAAATGTAGTCGAAAAAAACTCAACTAGCAGATTTTCAGAATTTAATGTGACTATTTGGTGTCCCTTTCCAATTTACACAATCATGATCAAACAATAACTTTTGGTTTTGGAATATGATCTTCAGATTTAGCAAATGTCTTCTGGATCCAGATTAAAGCCATGAAGGAACTCTCCCTACAAGGCTTTTTTTAAAGTTAAAAAACTGTGTGGAAAAGTAAGCTTTAAAGTGCTTAGGGCTGATATCTTCAGAGACTGAAGATCCCTGTTCAGGCATTTTACTAGTGTTCATATCATCTTACTAGTGTTTTCATTCCATTATGAGCTTGCCTATCCCAAAGGTTACAAGAACAGGTCAACACACAGGGCTTACTGAGCGTTTGGGATCTGATTCTCTAAAAACTGTACAACTAAAAGTATGTATACCTTTTGTCTAGTAACTGGAATGAAATAAGTAGAATGAAACAATCAAGTAATTTTATATATAGGTCAATCGTAATCATAATTATACAACCATAATTCATTACCAACGATGTCTAAATACCCAGTGACAAAATAAATACAAAAAAAGGATACTCATTCAGTCAACCTGAAAGATCTGTTCTTAAACAGGTTTTGTTCCACCTCTCTGCTGTAGAGAACTCAATGAATCAACACAAAACCGTTTACTACCATGTTCCTCTAGTTCTTTAAACAAGAAACTTCACTTCTATGTAGTTAAAGAATTTAAAGTCTTCATAGCACCAGCAGCTTAGTCTATTGCCAAAACATAGACAAGTAAATTCCAAAAGCCATCAGAAGGGCCTTCCTGTATATTCTCACACACTGTTAAGGCTTTCCAAGCAACCTACAGCTGCTATAAATGACAACAAAAGGTTCTGAAATATTGTCCCAATCTGATAAAACTTTGTGTATTATAACCAACTCCTAGAGTTTTCCCCCACATACAGAAACTAGCAAAGCCACTATTTACATTCCTATAAAAATTCTTGCAGCCAGAATTGTTTTTAGCTGAAATGTGGGAGTGGATTTCAACCAGCAGCCTAAGCAGAGTGCGCCATACTGCAAAAAGAATAAATCACACACAGCAGCAGTGAGGTCTGTATGAGAAGTATGGATCACAGTAGACATGACATGTTTTCCTGTACACCAGCAAGATCACTGACTGATCAATCAATCAATAATGCCCTATAATTGTGAATTACCATAGGCAAAGGTCAGAAAAATCTGTAAACTGAAAGTAGTCATTCTCTTTTCAAACTGTTTTTCCCCGATGTTTGTCCTTCACTATTGTCATAGCAGTTGTTTCCCAAACCCATCCTAAGTTTGCAGTTGTTTGTCCAATTTAAGTTACCATGCTGATGAGTAAGCGTATCAGCTGACTCAGACCTTCCAACAGAAGATATGATATATCTGCACTCGGGGAGGGAAAATAAACATGAGAGCCTGCTGAACCGTACGGGGTAGGTACCCTCAAAGACATCAGGTAACTTGATTGCTTTCTCCCACAGACAGAGCAACAGCAATCTGTCAGTAGAAGAATTTTTTTTTTTTTAAATCCCTGCTCTAGGCTATTCAGACTTCAATCAGAGACTGATAAATATTAACACCCAATTTGTTATTCTGTTTTGGTCTTCTGTCTAGCCCCTCCACTACAGTTACTACAGGAAGCCTGGAAATGGAAGACTTTTTCCTCCTCTGTTCATGTTATTCCTCATTTCCAGGTTTGCAAGATGAAGCAGTTTCATGGTAATTATAAGCAAGCTCTTCAAAGCTGCATCAGGTCTATGGTTAATACTTAGTACTGCGCAGGAATATTTACCATATGGATATGGTTATAAGCATCTGTCAGCCCATCTTTTACTATCAGGTCTTCCAGCTTTACTCCTCCGTAAGGTGTTGATCCTCTGCTCATTGTATAAGGAACATTAGACATGCTCTCCATTCCACCAGCAACCATTACATCCTGCTCAAAGGAAACAAGTTAAAACTATTAATAATGCAGCATGTTCTCTATGACTTGTAGGAACAAATATCAGCAAAAGCTTAAGCATGTCCGCTTTATATTTCTGAGGAGTCTTAGAGAAAGAGGAAAAAAAAATCTTTACGCATTTAAAAAATCAACAGCAGAAACAACAGCTGAAGACAGTTAATCCACCCTGACTGAACAATTAGACTTTTTGTCTTGTATGCAGTTTTAGAAAGCTGCAAGAGCCATGTCAGTCTCTTGCACTTTTACTTCAAAAGCTTCTGAGATGAAGTTATAGATTTTACTTTAAACAGTTTATTTTTTTGTAAACTTCCTGGTTTTGTTCTTCACTCACAGCTCCATATCACTATGGAACAAGCAACAGTCAGAATCTAAGAGACCAATAAGAAGAGACAGAAATTTACAAGTACCTGCAGTTTTACATAATATTGTTTCATCCTACTAAGTAAAGAGAGATGACTTATAATGTGGTTTTATCATCTGAAAAGGCCAGCAAAAAAAGAGATGTTAGTAATTAATGATTACTGAACTTGAATTAAGCTAAATCATTATGGGCATTTATTAATTAGTATACTTTTCAAGGTCAGACAAAGCAAACAAAGCAAGCCTACAAAGTTATCAGGGCCATAAGTATATCTACTGTTCATCAGGCTATACCCCCAAAATCCCTAGGATCTCAGGGTGTGAAGAACAGATACAGTTGTGTTTGATGGCATATATGAAATATGGATAAATGTAAGAAAAATACACAGACAGCAATGTGAGTCTTTGAGAGTTCAGTAGTGCTGTTAATAGAGATTCAAAAAGATTTTACATCGAAACAGCAATAAGAAAAAGCTGAAAGCTTTTTTGTTTTCTTTAAATTAGGACTCGGAGAAATAATGGTTTGGTTCAGAATAGATTATAAACTAGATCCAGGAATAGTGACATGAAGTAATAAAGAAAAGAAAGAAGGCTGGAGACTGGAAAGACAGATAAATTGGAAAGACAGCTGAGAGATGGAAGCAGCAATAGATCAGAGGAACAAGAGTCCCTGCCATTTCAATTCCATAAAGTGAGACTTGAAGACAGAGTTAATACAATTGTTTATACAATGACGTACGCTGGCTCAAGCCACTGGGAGCCATCACTGACTTTCATACCACAGATACCTCACAGTCCACAGCCAGGAAAAATAAACAAATACTAACAAAACCCCATAATTTATAGCTCTAAGAGACTAATAACTGGCCGAGTGTCTGCTTTTGCTGAAATAGGAAGCACAACACATATGATTAGCTCAGCTGAAAACTCCAGTTCTCTCCAGAGCTCACAGCCTGCATCTGTCAAACCAACGAAATGCACAAGAACTCTCATGAAGTCACTGGATGTAAATTACTAAATCTAAATGTAGCTGTTTACACAGACATGCTGGCCCTCGTTCAAAGTCCAGTGACAAGACTTCCACTGACTCCAGTAGGCACTGGGCAAAGTGCCGTTCTCTGCAGAGCAAGGCCAAAGCAATAAGTAGTTGCTTAACTCAGCTATACTGTTATTTTCACAGGAGGGAAAACAAAATTTAAATATTTTACTTTTTTTCTAAAAAAAAAAAAAAAAAAAAGGAAGTAAGTATATTTCTCACTTATGAGCCATTTACTTTGTAAACCAAAAATGTGTATTGAACTGACAATATTTTCACTTCAGAGACGGGGAGATGTTGCCAAAGTGCTTTTGAATATAGAATTAAAAACAAGATTGAAATGTCTTCACACATCTCCCACATTCTTTGCTGCATAGCACTTAATGGCTTGCTGAAGATGGTGTATTCTCCCATTCTTCCATTAAGTGATACTATTTTTGCCATCGTACCAGGAACAGTTGACAGAGATGAGCAATTCCCCTCCATCAAGCTCTCTTCTATGAAAACACTTATTTATCAACATTACATTCTGCTTCTTCTAAAGCAATAAAAAAAGCCTGAGGCATCTTTAATGTACTTGGAAACAACATTGCTTTAATATGTACATTTAATTCATTTAAGTGTTTAAAGTGTCTGAAAGTCAAAATTAAATATGTTTTATTAAAAATTAAGTCTATAAAAATTTCAATTTTTCAAACCAGAAAGCTTGAAAATTCCCTTAATTAGTTTTTGGGGGTGGGGCAAGAGTTGGAGTGGAGGAAAGAAAAGTAGGGAGAGGATGTAAATAGTAAAAAAAAAATTAAAATCCACCTTATTTGCTCAGCCCTAACAATGCATCTGACAATTTCCTAACTATAACACTTAAGATTTTTTGTTTTGTTTTAAACCACAACACACTTAAGTGACTATAAAATTAAGGTTGCATAAGCAAAACAAAACCTTGCTAATTAGCCTTATTATCCAAAATCAAAACACAGGTCCAAATCAAAGAGCAGAGTCATTAGTAGGACAGGATCTACAACATTAATTGTGTGTTTTTCCCATAAAACAGCACTAACATTCACATACCTGACTCCCACACATCAGGCTTTGTGCTGCCATCATGATCGACTTCATTCCTGAAGCACAGACTTTATTGACAGTTGTAGTAGGAGTGCAGATTGGTAGACCTGAATCAAAGAAGTTGTACAAACAACTGTATTTAAGAGTAGACACTTTATTGGTGTCTCAGCAATATTTCACGTGGGACCAATTGTTCCGTAAGCCCATGGTGTCCAGCTTGCACTTATTTAGCCTGCCAGGGCAACCTATCTACCCTCACCCCTAGTTGCTATTCTTCTTGGAGACTCTTGTTGTTTCTCCCCTTCCAACAACAGACTTGTGGTAAGGGAGCAAGCATATGAAGAATTGGAGACAGAAGATCAGTGAACCAATTCCAGTACTATTCCTCCTCCTGACACTCCAATCCTTGCCTCTAAGAAGCATTCAAGATTGAAAAGGCATAAACAGGCCGTAGAATTTAGCAACTGGCAACAAGACAGACCCCAGAAGTATAGGGACTCTAAACACAGGCAATACTGAACAAGACCAAAAATGCTAGGTGTCAGTGTCATTTACACAGTTATTACTGAGTTGTTATTGTTACTGAGTGTTCATTACAAGAGCTTTGGGCCCTGCTGTGTGCAGCTTGACTCAAGACCATTGCATCACTGCCTCTGTCCTAAGCTTGCTCTCTAGTATTATGGCTCTGCTACCAGGACATCACCTCCATACCAGCAGTGAGGTGGGAAAACTAGCCAGGGGAAAGAAAAGAGCATATATTCATCCTTTTGCTTCACATGGAAGCAGTTCCTTCTCTTTCAAAAAAAGTAGAGGGACAGAGCCAAGAAAGTATCCAGTTCTTCCCTGACCTATAGACTTTCCTAGCATCATGCTAGGGTATGGAATTCCATCCCCGCAGCAAAAGGGAGAAGAAAATTTCTGCACCCCAAGAACATTTGTGCTGCAGTTATCATCATGAAGTGAATCCTTCCAGCGACAGTTCCAGACTCCACGGGAAGATGAGCGTAATGACATACTCATATCTGCAGTTCATGGAAACTCACTGACCCCTTATCTAATAAGGCTTAAGAGTAATGATATTCTGAAGAAAAAAAATCTGTTTCATGATAGATTCAAAGAGCAGCATCCATTATTTGCATAAAGTGCTCTGGGACTAACAGCCTGGTCTCCGATATTGTCCTCTCCAGATTCTGCGAACCCCACAGGCAGTAACATCCATTGTATGAAAACTGATTCCTGAGGGTGCACAATTAGGCCCACTTACATGAATACAGCTACACCCCCCACCACAGGATAAAAAGCATGCACAGACTGTCTTGACAAAGGGCTGGGCACACCCCACTTTAACTCATAGCTCTATAATCTACACTGTCTACATAAAGACAGAAAACCTTTAACCCAGTAACAAGAGAATGAATACCTGCACCCAAGACTGCTTGTCTTGCAGGAGCCTGTCCTTGTCCAGCCTGCAAGACATTACCCATATATGCTTCTTTCACTTCTTCTGCAGGGATACCTACAAAACAAAATTATTTCAATTTAGGATTTTTTTGCACAGAAAACACAATTGCCTTTTATGAACCTTCCCACTGAAGTTTTCTATCAAAGATTGATGAAACATGCCATGTCCAACCTGTGTGCTAAGAGCATGCAGGACCCTGTTGGGCGCATTCGAGATCTCTACCCTTGTGTTCATGGAACACAGTGACCTGGTGACCCCCACAGAAAAGAACTCCCTTGTTACTTTGGGAGAACAAGCTACAGTTAGCGAACTCACACCAACATTTCCAAGTCTCACTAGTCACCTGAGAAGCTCAATTTCCACAGATGGTTAAATGCACAAAACTTTCTACCTGCCACAATTATGTCTAAAGAAACAGGTTGGTTGGTTGGTTGAACAGGGGTGAGCCAAGGCCACAGCTAGCTGCCATCAGACAGAAGAGGCCTGCTCCTGTGCTGCATCTCTTGCAACAGCCCTGGTGTTCAAGTTCTGGTAACATGCTCTTTCAAGAAGCCAAATTTGTAGAAAATTAACCATCCTCCATCGCAAAAATAATTTTTTGCTAATTTGAATCCATCAATAGACACATGAGAGTGTCCTACAAGCATAAATGCCCATGTAAAAAATGGGCAGGGCAAGGAAGGGCCACTGGTTTCAGCAACAAGTAGCCTTTACATCAGTTTAGGTGTGTCATAAAACCCCACCTCAGAAAAACAATTAGCATGTTCAATCAGATTTGGATTACCACAGATATCCCTAAGTAATATTCTGCTCCTAGAAGCAGCACTTAATTCAGACTGAAATAAAGCCCAACAGCCAACTTTTCTTAAATACCATTTGTGGATAAAGACGTAAGAGTGCCACAGGAGCAAAACACCCAGGACCTTCTGTTTACCAAGCAATTTAAAGACACAGACTGATACTGTTCTGAGCTACTTGAGGTTTTCTTTGTCACAGAAAAAATATTTACATATACCTGCTCTGTCAATTGCTCCCTTAATTGCAATGGAACCAAGTTTAGTGGCTGGCAATGATGAAAGAGATCCTTGGAAAGATCCAATCGGTGTCCTTACAGCACTTGCTATCACCACCTCCTAAGAGGAAAAGCATGGAGTAAAAGTCACAGTCTCTCTCACATATGCACACATATCCCAGTATTTTTTTTAATGTATCCACTTTTACTCTTTCCTTAATATTACACCTTCCCTTTTATCCTGCAAATGTTTCAGAGCACTAAAATAATCTTTATTAATGCGTGCAGCATAGGGAATTAACATAAGGAGATTGGTGTGCAGCTGCAGAATTACAATCCTGGGATCATGGAGCCATGGTGGGATGGCTCCCACAGCTGGAGTGCTGCCATGCAGGGATATGGGCTCTTTAAGAAGGACAGGCTGAGAAGACAAGGTGGGGGGAGGTTGCCCCTTATGAGACAGAACAGCTGGAGTGCACGCTCAGCCTTGGGATGGATGAAGCTTGCAGGAGTCTCAAAGGTCTTGGAGTGAAAGTGGGTCAAAGAAAGCTCTTCAGTGTTCAAGGATTAGCTCCTCCAAGCTCAAGAGCAGTCCATTCCAGTAGCTAGTAAGTCAGGTAAAAATGCCAGGTCTACATCAATGACCAAAATCCATACGCAAAAAGGAAGAATACAGAAGGTGGAAGGAGGGACAGGGAACCTGGCAGACACTGTCCAAGCATGCAGGGACAAGGTTATGAAAGCCAAAGCCCAACTGGAATTGAATATGGCAAGAGATGTCAAAGACAACAAGAAGGGCTTCCATAAACACCTAGGAAGCAAAAGGAAGTCTAGGGAAAACGTGGGCTTGCTGCTGAATTGGGCAGCAGACCTGGTGACACAGGACATGGAAAAGGCTGAGGTACTGAATGCCTTCTTCACCTCAGTCTCCACTTGTAAGACCAGCCTTCAGGAATCCCAGGCTCCAGAGACCAGGGGGAAGGCTGGAGCAAGGAAGATGTAACCTTGGTGGAAGAGGATCAGGTCAGGGAATACTTAAGCAAACTGGACATATATAAATCCACAGGCCCTGCTCGAATGCACCCACAAGTGCTGAGGGAGCTGGCTGATGTCTTTGTAAGGTCACGCTCAATAATCTTGGAACGGTCACAGCAAGTGTGAGAGGTGCCCGAGGACAGGAGAAAAGCAAGCATCACTCCTATCTTCAGGAAGGGCCAGAAGGAGGACCTAGGGAACTCCAGGCCAGTCAGCCTCACCTCAATCCCTGGGGAGGTGATGAAACAACTAATCCTGGAAACCATTTCCAGGAACATGAACCAGAAAAATCAGCAGGAATCATCAGCATGTATTCATCATGCTCAACCAATCCAACAAAGTTTTACAGTGAAATGACTGGTTTGGTAGATGAGGGGAGAACTGTGGACATTGTCTGCCTGGACTACAGTAAGGCTTTCAACACTGTCTCCCATAACATCCTCATACAGAAGCTAATGAAGTATGGGCTTGATAAAGAGACAGTGAGGTGCATTCCAGGCCCAGGAGGTGGTGGATGATCAGTGGCACGAAGTCTAGTTGGAGGCCAGTAACTAGCGGTGTTCCCCAGGGGTCAATACTGGGTTCAGTCCCATTTAATATCTTCATTAATCATCTGGATGATGGGACAGCATATACCCTCTGCAGGTTTGCTGAAGAGTGGCTGATACACCAGAGGGTCGTGCTGCCATCCAGAGGGACCTCGACAGGCTGGAGGAATGGGCTTACAGGAACCTATGAAGTTCATCAAGCAGGATTGCAACGTCCTGCACCTGGGAAAGAATAACCCCTGGCACCAGGACATGTAGGTGGCCACTCAGCTGGAAAGCAGCTTGGAATAAAATGACCTGAGGATCCTGGCAGACACCAGGCTGAATGCAAGCCAGCGATGGGCACTTGCAGCAGAGAAGGCTGATGGTATCCTGGGCTGCATTAGGCAAAGTATTGCCAGCTGGTCAAGGGAGGTGGTTCTTGCCCTCTACTCAGCCCGGGTGAAGCCACACCTGGAATATTGTGTCCCTTTTTGGGCTCCCCAGTAGAAGAAAGACATGGACATACTGGAGTCCAACAAAGGGCCATGAAGATTAGGGGGACTGAGCATCTGACATACAAGGAAAGGCTGAGTGAGCCTGTTCAGCTTGAAGCAGGTGCAGGAGCACCTCATCCATGTATATTAATACCTGAAGAGAAGGTACAAAGAGGACAGAGCCAGGCTCTTCTCAGAGGTGCCCAGTGACAGGACCAGAGGCAATGGGAACAAACTGACACACAGGAGACTCCCTCTGAATATCAGAAAACACTTTTTCACTGTGTGACTGAACACTGTAACAGGTTGTCTAGGGAGGTTGTGGAGTCTCCATCCTTGGAGATATTCAAAAGCCTGGGTCCCAGCACAATGCATAAGCAGTAGTTTAAGACATGGTGTGACATTCAGTTCTATATCTAGTAGCGCCTCAAAACAGATTTACTCATATTTTGCCTCTTACATTTAGCGCTATGTCAACATGTCTATCTGCTAGTCCTGTGATAGCAGCACAAGGACCTCACACCAAAAAGATGCACATTTCAGACCTCTGGCTGTCCCGGACAGCTATTGGGAAGATGGAATGAATATCTCCAACTGTGCTGGTTTCAGTGGAAGTTAGACACAAAGCTTTATAGGGTCTCACCATGAGTTCTTTATTTAGAGACAAGCAAAGAAAGAAAACACTAGAAAAAAATTAAACCAAAGTTATACTTGTTTAAGCAGGTTTGTCTGTTTCTATAACCCTTTCTTCATCATGATTGACTTCAGTGATAGCAACAGACTTGTCCTCATCTTTTACATTGTAACAGCAAGTTGCAGGATAACATACCAATAACCTCAAAGGGATTAGCTGTCATCAGCTGTATTTCCCAATAACTGGTAGATAGTTACATTAAGCTTATGTTAGCTGACACATGTCTAACCAATTTTGTCCCACACTACCTAACAATTATCAAGCCAAAATAAAAAGGAAATCTAACTTTTATTCCAGATTTTGCAGTAAAGTGTGACTTGGGCACAAGTCCCATTGTCTTCAATACAGATTTCTTATGATAACTTTTTCTAAAACTCCAGTGATTAAGAAACAAATTTAAAGCAGTGATCTATTGCAGTCAGATGGTGCTTTATACTTACATTTAAAGTACGCTGTGATGCATAGCCACGGCTTGTATACTTCAAAGCCTGAAAATAAGAAAGTCCTCAGAATTTCGTATCAAGAAAGCCAATGCCATGACATTTCAGTAATGTACCATTTTCACAGAAGTCATTATTTAAAAAAATAGTATCTAAGAAACACTGGAAAAAATATTAAAAATCATAATATGCCTTTTAAAAAAAGTGTAGTCTAGTATCACATCTGTGATAAAATATTTTCTGAAAAATAAACAGATAATCCTTTAAAAACAAAAGCCATTTTAGCTAAATCTGTTAGGTACACGTATAACACATGTCTAAACTAGGGAATGAGTGGTGCTATCTTGAAAAAGTTTACTAGTTCCTCATTCTGCTTCTCTGGACTTCATTCATTTCTATCGTTAACTTCACTGCTTTTAAAACAGTGTCACTTTGTGTCTACAGCTTCAGTTCACTGGCATTTCATGAACAAAACTGAGGATAATGAATTTGGAATGCTACAACAAAAGATGATAATAAAACAAAACCAAGAAAAAGAAAAAGGTGCCACCTGAGCTGGCTAATTCATCAGCTACTAGCTTCATCTAATTAAGCAGTGTAAATACACACAATTACATCTCTATGTATTGTTTCACATATTAACAGTATGATCTTTCAGCTAATGGTTTAAGCCACTTCCTTAGTCACTTTCTTAGACAACATTTCAGCACACTGGAAACCTCTGGTCATTACTGAATTACAGCTAAATAAATACTAATTAAAAATAACTACTTAAGGACACCACAAAACCACCATTGGTTTTATAAATCAAAGAGTGCCTTCCAGCATATTGTCCACAATATAAAAATTTAGTCTGTTTCTCTCTTTACTTGACAACCTTCAGTTAACAAAAGATAGATTTTTTTTTTCCCAATGTTTTTCAATTAGGTTTTGGGTTTGTGGTTTTTTTTCCAGCTCAGGTTGTAATAGACAGTAGGAAGTTTAATTTAAAACGTCTCCCTGAAAATGAATTATGTCCCTGCAGGGCTTTAATAACCAGGCTTTCAAAGGTTAGTGTCAAAAAAAGGCCTAACAAAGTAGTGTGGTCTTACTAGACAACAGCTGAAGTTTACCTTTGTAGTAAACTGGACAAAGCACACAACAGTCTTCTAAGTGTAACTGGCATCTGCTAGCGGTGTTCATGCTGTGTGTCAATTACAGACTTTTTTTTTTTTAAAAAGACACACTTCTGCAGCTGGTAAAACACAACCTTCAGCTTTGCATATAGCCATCCAGCGCAGGACAGATGCTGTACCTCCCCTTTTCTTCCTATAGCAGCGACAGCATCCCCAGCACTCCAGGCAAGCCAGGTACCCCCACCAATAAGGTCAGCAGTGCCTCAATGCAGCCAGGCACAGAGGCTCTTCAGGCAGGAGCTCTCAGTACCTCACTTCCCAGCTGTCCTGATGAACCTACCTCAGGCACATCAAGGCAGCACCTCTGCCTACCCGATCCCTCTTCTGGCCCTGCCTACAGAAAGCCTTCGACAGCTGCCACACGTCCTCGCTGCTGCAGCGGGTAACCGGTGGGTACAGGGGCTCTGCAGGGCAACGAATTACCAAGGAACGAGCTGAAGAGCCGGGCGAGGGCCCTAGCCAGTCCGCTGTGCTGACAGGCGGTTGCGAGGCCGTGGAAAATGCCGCTCCGAGACCGCGGCTAAAAGCCCCGCGGCGCCCGGCGCGGGGAAGCCGCCCGCCCTCCACCGATCAGGCGGCTCCGGGGCGGCGCGGCCTGCCCAGCCCCGCGGGCCGCGGCGACACCGGCCCCGCTCCCCCGGCCGAGGGCCCGGCGGCAGGAGCCGCCCCAGGGCCCGCTCCCTCCCCTCAGTTCCTCCCCGGGCCGGGGGCTCCCTCCACCCCGCGGCGCGGCGGGAGGGGCCGAGGAGCGGGCGTGACCTTGGCCGAGTCTTTCCGGGCCCCGCGGTGGGGTCGGGGCTGTACAGGGAAGGAGAGGGGAAGGGCCGGGCCCCGCGCCGCCCGCCTCACCCGCAACAGCTCCACGGCCGGGCGCCGCCAGCCCAGTATCGCCGCCGCCGCCATGCTCCCGCCGGCCGCCCCTCGTCACCTTCACCGCCGCGGCCTATAGAGGGACGACGCCCCGTCCCTCTTCCCAGCTCCCATTGGCCCCAGGGCGGAGGGCGGTGCCAATCCCGTCCCTGCCATTGGCTGGGCTGGAAGGCGGGCCGTAGCGTCAGCGGGGCTGAGCCGGGAGGGGGCGGCGCGCGGCGCCTGAGGCGCCGAGGGCGGGATGTTCCTGGCCGGTGCTGCCGCTTGGGGACTCGGTGGGGCGCGGCGGCAGCGCCCTCAGGAGAGGGAAGGGGGGGCCTGCGGAGGGGGAGCCCCGGGTGCGGGGCCGAGAACCTCGGCTTCCGTGCCAAGAAGGAAAAATAACCAATAACGAACGGTGTGAAGACGGATCCATGCAGGGCAAGAACCAGCGCCCGCGGTTGTCTCCTCTGCCCGGGGAAGGGGAAACGACACTGAGGCTGCGCTCCGCCGGCCCTCGGCCCAGCCCCTCGCCCTGCCCACGCTGCGCTGTGGAGCTGAAATAAGCTACAGAAATTCATCCACCTGTGGAACCCGTATCAGAAACATACCCGCGCAGTTACAAGGTCTTTGGGGAGGGAAGTGTTTACCTGAGTGTGGGGCATTTCGTGTCTGGCATGCCCTTGTGCTGTAGCTGCATGCTGTTTTCAGAAAAGCCAGCAACTTAATTCCTCTTAAACTCCTTCCTATCTAGCCCTGGCATAAACATCTAACGGTGCTTCCTCATAATTCAAACCTGGCTGAGAACCGTCTCAGCAGCTGCCTTTACAGAAAGGTGGGTACCCACTCGACCCCAGCTCCATGTAAGGCTGCCCATATTGGTTCCAGTCTTCTCTGCACTTTGCTTTCCCCTGTCATGCTCTCTGCCTCTGGATGTCTAGATGAAGGCCAGTATTAAATCTCTACAACTGTCTGCCTGCTTGACAATGCCTCTCTCCACTCTGTCTGTCTAACATCCATAGAGCCAGGCCAGGAAAAGCCTGGATGTTCCTGATCTTGAGCTTTATGGCTCAAAAGACAAGGTAACAATCTCTATGAATTGCGCAGCAGCACACTGTGTAGGACAAGAAGTTCTGTATTTGTTTATGATCAGTCTTGCTTACTTTCTCCTCAACTACTTTTTAAATTCCTGAAGGAGTAAACATACCATCTATTACAGTAACCCATAACTGACTGCTGTATTCTCTGGAAAAGCCAGGTAAAGCAGCATTTACTTGCACCTTCCCTTCCAACCACAAACTGGAACAAATGCAGAGAAGCATGCTTTGGATAGAGCATCTGGAAAGCAATCTCAACAACTTGTTATCATCCACTTGCTATCTTGACTGATTATTTTACTATTTTCTTTTCACATTGTAAAACTAACATTCATCAAAATTGTTTCAGTTCATGTTCTGTTCTGCACCTCATTCATTTCTCTTTGAGAGAGGATTTCACTTTCTCTCTGTCTGCTCTCAGAAGTAGGATACTTCTTGCTTTCCATATATGTCTAAAGACTCTCCAGACACGTAGTGAGAGGCTGATTGGGACTGGCACAGATCAGGGAAGCATTTGTACTCTTTTGCTTCCTTGGCTGTCGGTAGCTGATGTTCTGAGAGTTTGACCAATGTAGTCTAGACCTTTGATTTAGAGCCAAAGTTTTCAAGTACAAACCAGAGATAACAGAGGAACTGACAAATATTGACTCAGGAAGGACTGAAGATTTTACCCTGAAAATATATATATATCATACAGGAAAGACATCCAACTTGGTTGCATGAAGATATTTTTCAGAAATGAGTAATGCTAAAAACAGAAGGGAAAAAAAAAAAAAAAAGGAAAGCTCTTACTTAACTTTGCCTTTACTCTTGCAGTATACAGCCCTTTTTTTCAGGGATGCAGCCTGCTAATGCACCAGGACTGACATTCGTATCATCTCAGCCAGAAAGGCACTTGGACTCCCAGACAAATTAATTAATAGCCCCTTTACTTGAGCTCACACCAGCAGGAAAAAGAGGACAATAAAGATAATCCTACCTTCCTTCAGATGCTGGGAACTTGGAGCTGTGCAGCATCAGACACACCTTCCATCAGGATACAGCCCGTGGTGCAGATCCTGTCTGTGGAGAGGTTCCCTAATGTTTTGCTCTTCAGAGCTCTTGTTGGACCTTCTGAGAAGAAAACAATTCTGGTCATCATTCCTAATGTCAAACAAAAGGATGTTCACACGAGAGCACGCGGCTTCGCTTTCTGAAAGAGACAACATGCAGGCGCTGTAATTGCCAAAGCCAGGAGGGAGCTCCTACAGGTTCCTGCGTTACAATGAGCTGGCCAAATATTTAATGTGGCCAGGGGACCTGTGCAGCACAGGATAGGCCAGAAGGCCAAGCTGCACCTGTGCTGCAGCACAGCCTGTGCTGTAACACAACCAGCACCTTCTCAGGTTAACTGGTTATGCGGGTCAGTAACTCCCTGGTGTACAATGGCCGCCTGGTTAGGACACTGCTGAAATACAACTACTGTAACACAGAGCATCATATTCCTTGGCCTAAAGGGTAAGCAAGGTTATTGGGTAATTTACCAGATTTCAGCAACCTAAGTATTAACTCTATGGGAATTTAGAAGATACAGCATAGCACTATAATAAAAATTATTTCATTGTTCTGCAACTTCAAGCCTCCAACAAGATGACAGGTATTCTTAAAATAACATTGCTTTGAAAGTTAGTCTGAAGCTGTGTAAGAACTCCAGTGCACAGAGAAGCTAAGTGAAGAAAAAAGAAATATCCCCTCCCCAGAGTTAATAAATACATTTCAGGATACAAATCCTCTAATGCAATATCAAAAAAAAAAAATACAGAAAGAATGCCTTTAATAGGTCAAACAAAAAAATCCATTGCAGCCAGCGTTCCCTCGTGCAATCCCTCTCCCAGCACTTTGGGCTGCACCTTCCCCCACATCTACTTACACCCTCCCCGTCCTGACCCCACGCCGGTGGCAGGATGCCCTCGCCAGCCGCCTCCTGGCCCCGGCCAAACCGCCACTCGCAGCCCCAGCGGGGGCGGCTGCGGGGGAGCAGGGAAGACGCCCCTTTAGCCCGTGGGGTCGGTGCCCCCCTCCCGCGCAGGCAGCGGCTCGCACACCTCCGGGAGATGGTGAGCACTGGCAGGGGTGCTCTGCTGGGCGCTCCCCTGTGTTTTCTATCTTCAGCCCTGGTCTAATGATCTTCATACAGCCCCCTCCTCCGCCCCTGCATCTGTTACTGCATCTAGTCAATCAGTTGCCTCCCCCCCTTAGTGCTTTTCCACTGGGAGTGCTTTAAGATTCTCCAGGATAATTCATTTGCAGGAGAATTCCCAAGTTCAACAGCTGCTGCTTCAGGCTGAGCAGAAGAGCTGAGGTGCTTTCTCTGGACCTCCCCAGCATCCACCTTCATAGTTTAATGATGTTAGAGGGTATGTGCTTGACTTTATTATCTGTTACCCAAGAAGCTGTCTAACCCTTTTTGAACCTGGCAATACTTGTGACCTGCATCCCGAGGAAACAAGTCCTCTTTTAGTATTTTAAAGCATTCCGCTGGTTTTATGAAGTAGTGCTGATGTTACAGGATTCTGTGAACACAGTTCTGCCTTACTCTCTGCATTTCTGCATTTGTAAAGCTCAGTCACATCCACCTTTGAATTCTCCTCTCCCAGCTGAAGCTCTAGCTTCCCCAGCTCCATGGCAATTTGGTTTCCTTCATACCATTTGGTGTGGAACCTAGGCAAAAAGCCGCTGGCAACCCACCCGTCCCCTGGTACCGAAGCTGGCTGTAGCACTAGGTGGCACTCCTTGGCCAGCAGTTCCGTTTCACACCTCAATTCCTTCAGAAGCGTGGGCTGAATTTCAGCTGGGCCAGGAGGGCTCACTGACACCTAGCATACCTGCTTGATGCAATAAACCTTGCATATGTACCTTAGCTTGAGATAAATTCCAGCTGTCTGCTACAAAAAATGCTGGTGGTGGTGTCACTTTCTTAATGTCTTCAGCAGTAGAAATCAATGACTGCACTAGATGGCAAATTCCAAACTGTATGTACAAAAATATTAGACTGTGGTCTTAAAAACAGAAAGAAACCCATACTGCATTCCCTTCGTATTTTCTTTCAGCATCTCTTCTCACCAAGAACAGGCATAACGTACTAACTTCAACGTCACTAACTTTTAGTGGTCAGTCTTTCAGACTATCAAACCCAGTCACACTGTGCTGCTCTTCCTTCGCTTGAAAGATGAGATTTCTTTTGACCGTGCCCCAGATCAGCAAACCGAAGCAGCAGCCTACATGCCTCCAACTGTTCTCTCTTGCAGGTGTTTCACAGTGGCTGCAAGACTTGGAGCACAGGATCCCATTTATTCCACTAAAGTGAGAATGACTTACAGGCACCGTAAGGACAGCTAGAGATATTGAAAGAGATGTCTAGAGAGAGAGGGTCTAGAGCAAAAGTCCCGTGAGGAGCGGCTGAGGGAAGTGGGATCATTGAGCCTGGAGAAAAGGAGGCTCAGGGGAGACCTTATCACTCTCTACAGCTACCTGAAAGGAGGTTGTAGGGTGGTGGGTGTCGGTCTCCTCTCCCCCAAGTAAAAAGCATAGGATGAAATGGCCTCGAGCTGCACCAGGGGAGGTTTAGATTGGATCTCAAGAAACATCTCCCCACTCAAAGGGTTGTCAAGCATTGAAACGGGCTGTCCAGGGAAGTGGTTGAATCACCATCCCTGGAGGCAACTAAAAGACATGTAGATGTGGCTCATGGAGACATGGGTTAGTGGTGGACTTGGCAGTGTTAGGTTAACGGCTGGACTCGATCTTAAAGGTCTTCTATAAGACCTTTAAGAATTCTATAATTCTATGAATGTATGTTGACATGTAAATCAAAGAAAAAAATAAAGCCAAAAGAACGAAGCAGGTTTAAAGCCTTTCATATTTAGGTCAATAATTCTACCTAAACTATGATCAATTTACACGGGGGTAGAGGATGATTCAGCTAAGCAACTCCTTTGATAACTGCCTTATTTCTAGAGAACAACTCCACCTGGAAAACCACTGTTGTGAAAGACTACACTTTGCCCTAAGAGAGAAAAAAAAAAAAAGTTTGGAAATAATGGCAGCCTGCTATCTAAGTTCTGCCTGTAAGAACTGCTAGTTTGCAAATTGCCATGCACACTGAATAGTCTCTCAAAAATAGTTATTTATTCCATACAGATAGTTCTGACCTTTGCATATACCAGGAAGCACAAAACACTGATGTTAGCTGGTGTACTTAAAGAAAAAAAAACTTCAAATGTAAAAAGAGATTGATGTTAAAAGGCAGGGACAAGCAGAAAAGGAAAACCATTACAGTAAAAGCACTCCTTCAGGCAATCAGCTGTTCCCACATCACTGTTTACTGAAGGATCAGGTACCCGAAGGGCTCAGCAGTCTGATGACACCACTGGTAATTTTCAGTGACACTAATTTGTAAGTAATTTCAGAGACAAATCAACCAAAACATGCAGCAATCCAAGTATATCCCGGTAAATTACACAGCCACAAACCCCTTTTTAAAAAAATGCCATAAACAGAAAGTCAGGCACCTCCAGCCACTTTTGGCATGGCCGGCTTTGATACATTTAAATTGAAAGACTACAGCTCATCTTTAAATAGAATTTGGAAGGCTGAACAGCTCTACATACAACCTTAAGTACTTGAAAAATCATAACAACAAAAGAACTGGAAGTCTTTTTTTTTTTTTTTTTTTTTCCCAGTACTCTGATCATAAGAGACTTTGGGACTTGGAATCAGGCAGATCTCATACAGCAGCATTTTTCAGGAGCAGCACCTGAATTCAACTTAAAAATTTTGCAGGGGAGGACACCAAAATACCTTGCTAAATGAGTAGTCTTTTATATTACATATTTATTTTGCAAGAAAATAAATTATACAACTTAAAAAATAAAATTCAAAAATTAAGCAGTACATCAAAATAGTTCAGCTGGACTGCCATACAGAAACTACCACCATTCAAAATTGTACAGCATTATTATCTTGGTAGTGGCACACATTCAAAATTGTAAATACCATACGTAGATAAGATATTACAACTCAGGAACTCAAGTTTGCTCAACACTCCAGACTACATATAATGTATATGACAGGAAAGCTTTCATGTATTGTTTATTTCACAAATATGACCTCAAAGAATTACAAAGATAGCATCCCAGTCATTTAGATGAAAATAGAAAACAGTTTGAGTTTAAGATAGCAAATCTTTCTGTAAAACTATCAAATCTTTTTGCCAATTGTATTTTTAAAATTTGCACTTTACAGGACAATGGCATCCCAATGCAAATAAATGCAACATGTGAACATTCAGAACATTTATAGTAAGTTTAAAAAGGTGAAACCGGGAAAGTCACATTGTCTTTTGGAAATGTAATTGCATTACAGTCATAATAAATGAAAGATAGATGAGTAAAAATAGAAGCTAGGGACACCAACTGTGGAAAGTGGAAAATGGAAGACTTCAGAATCGAAACTGAGATCCTCATCAAGTTGTTGGGACAGAGAAAGATTTAACAGTATGTCTTAATTAAACCCATTAAGAGTGATTTTTTTTTTTCCCCCTCTTCTACATCAGATTTCATTCCGTAGCTATTCACCGTGGCAGTGTGTGTGGCAACATGTTTTACAGATGCAGCACCTCTTTAAGCTAGGTCTTTGGACATATATATTCATAGCTAAAAATTGCAGCCTTAAAAGTGCATTGTTGCCATATTGCAAGTGAAGAATAGTTCATTTTCATTCAGATATGAACTCTACCCTCCCCAAAAGAACAGTTTACCCCAGGTATCTCCCTGTGCCCCAGGTGATACTAGTTTTAAGTGCATATTGGTGAAAGTGACCTGATGAAGGACGCTAAATGTGATTCTGCATCTTTAACAAATTTGCTGGTGTGAGTCTCAGATTTAATAAAAAACCTGACATCCATTTCCAGTATATATTTAAAGAAAAATGACCATGTCATAGGCACATTACCAATTCTATTTCTGCATCCCAGGTGTTGAGAAACTTATAGATAACATTTAGGTTGTATTATTTTATATTTATTAGTTGAGGAAACATGTAGCTCCTTAGCTTTTAGCAACCTGTTGTTTTCTGCATACACTCTGGCTTCCTAAACAGCTGTATCCGAGATGCAATCTCTTAAGCTTCTCTCTCAAATCTACATCAATGGCTTCAAAATCAGCATTACCCCCTTTTCAGCTCTATTCTGCGTGACAATTTCACACCTGCTCTTCTCTGGTTAAGGATTGGAATTTTTTATGTTGAAAAGGGTGTGCTCAGACTGTCATGTTTTCCCCCAATTACCCCAAGTGAGCATTTATTCCTTTTAAGTTACGAAGACTGAAAGCCTTGCAGCACAATTTTTTTAATTAGAATTTAGTTTTCTAATGTTCAAATAATTTTACTGGTTAACTATGCAGAGCACCACTTGCTTTTGATTCTGAACTGCAACACCACGGAGCCAACAGAAAAGGTGCCTTATTTTTAAACAGCATCTACTTTTGAGTATCAATAAAAGCATGTAACATTAGCTGTGGGATTTCAACCAATTGTAACTGGCCAGGTCTCAATTTCTCTCCATCTCTTATTGATAAAATCCTCAATACCAAAAATTTCTTACTCAAATAGATGTCCATGTACACACTGCTCTCAAGTGTATTGGCATTTACATGAGCAACAGGGCATGCAGCCTGTTAAAGGGTGCAAACAGCCATTCTTGTAGTTTGTTTTTAAACCACTCTTACTGTATTCTTTACTGCAACCATGTGAAAGCAAAAATCCACCTCTTACTTACTGGACGTTTTTTGTTTTTGACTAAAGTTAACTGTATCCTCTTTCCCCTTTCAATCACCAAAGACGATGAGACCTTTAGATGTTGTAGTTGAACTGGTTAATTAAAAAAAATTCGCACACTTGCGATTTATAGAATATTCATATAGAACTGAGTAAAGCACAACTTACCTTTTGTCCCAAGACAGGCACTCTGCTCCAGTGATTCATGTTATCAGTCCAGTACATGCTGGGACCTTTCAGAGTAGCAGAGGCAGGCAGTGCCAAACAACTACTTAAGATGATTGAAAATAGAAGAGGTAACATTAAAAAGTTGAAATTCCTGATGTGTATTTGGCACACTCTCTGCATATACTAAACTAGGTATTTTTCCTTAGCTTTTTGCCACTTTCATTTCAATTGTATTTCCTACTCTGCCTGTTTCAAAATAAAAAGCAGAAGGTTTGTTTTTCATAGAAAGATGTTGACTTCTAAGCAACAATCCAAGTCCAATTGGATTAACCTTTCATTTATATCTAAAGTTATCAATGAGTAAACAGTACAGGGATCTTCAGGTGTTATTTTCTTTCCAGGGGAGTTGTGCATCAATTGCTCTTTAATGCATTCAGATTTAGTCATACTAAAATAGTCGGAATACAAATATTAAATGTAAAAAGAAATACACTTAATATTTCTGTTCAGTATAACAGACACACCTGTGAAAACTGCCTTTAGAGTGAAGTATCATTCAAGAAAGCTTTACCTTCTCGAAAAGGATTGTAGCAAATCATCCGTCCAAATAAGGTAGCAAATAATGTGTATCCACTTGTTTACAGCAAACAATTTAAAAACAATGATCTCTTGCTTAAGGAAAAATATCACCCATGACTTGGAATTACTTTTATGTCACTTACGTGTCAATTATTAAAATCCAGTTACTAGATTGAAGCACTGCTCTAGCCAACAGGTTTTAACTGTAACAAATACATATCAGTTGTGATGCATGTGTTTGTGTCTCTCAAATGTTATTACATATAGAGGATCAAAAGGTGGACAGTACATTACTCTGCTGATCCAAAACACAAAAGTGAAAGTGCTACTTCTAGTCCTAAAAAAAAAAAAAAAACAAACAAAACAAAACAAAAAAAAAAAAAAACCAAACCCAAAACAAAACTAATAGCAGTTCCTCAGTGCATGAATATTTGAATATTTTCTCCTTGTGCAAGTACTGGTCATCTAAAAACCCAAACCTGTATTCTTCCTGGTGGGTGTAAATCAAATCTACTTTAAAAAGTTCACAATGGGCTCTTCATGAATGCAAGTTTCCCACAAAACAGCATGCTGTTAAAAGTGTGCAACATGAAGGGAATGCCATCATGCTAGCTGAAAGATATTGGCAAAATATAGTCCTCTGTAAGGTAAGGCAGGGATTTTAATACGTAACGAAAGTCAAAAGTCCTTCTGCAGCACAAACTGTTGCAGCTGTCTGTCCAAGCACCCTTCCATTTATGTTCTCAGCATCCTGCAGAGTCCTCAAATTATGCCATATATATGAAGGTGTTGATATCCGACTCATCTCTTCTGATATATTTGTGCTCTATAAGCCACTCAATTTGCTCTTTTATCATTTTCTTTTGTGGCAAGAACATGTTTTTCAATATTTCTACCAGTTCAGTCTGAAGCTGGGCATTAGTAATTTTCTTCCGCATTTTCATTATTTGGATTATAGCCTCCTGGTGGGGGACAAGAGAAAAAAAAAAATATTTTTTTTGAAATGCATGGGTGAAGTGACAAAGTGAACACAACATTAATAGGAGGGCTCCTAATAAGACAAGACAGCAAAGAAATCTGTATTTTTCCTTAAAAATCAGATATATGCTGCATTTCTTAACCTAAGTAGATACTAAACTGCATTTACAAAGAAATTGATAAAGGAAAAGAATGAAGCACTGGTAAGATGCAAAAGATATAAGACAAGTTCAGTCAAAGGAGAATCTGCAGTTATATCTTAGAGTGTGAATTACTCACTAACACCTAACATTCATTCACTCTCTGAACAGAAGTTGTCCTTTTCCAGGGTGACTTGTGATACACCTTGTGAATACCTCATGAAACGCAAGCTCAATGTCAAATTGAAACTCCCAAGGAGCTCTCATTTTATAAATATAATCAGGCATTAATCCTGATGGAAGTATGGCCAAGATGTTAAGTCAGGTGGTACAATTCACAATGTGCATGGCCTGGAATCCAGTCTGAACAGACCTGCAATTTGAAGATAAGATGGGATTTTTGAGACTCTATTTTAGATCGTGATCTCTGATGCCAACAAAATTCAGGGTTTTTTTAGAATTGTCAGCTCAAAAGATCTGACATGAGTACCTGTCTGAAGGACAACCAACCACAAAGCAGGAAGCTGCAGTTTGTACATTTAAGATGTACTTACAAACTTCCCCTCTAAAGAGAAGGCCTTCCAGAAAGTCATACTGCTATTACTAAAGCGTGATCCCATCTCTGAGATTACCCTCTTCATACAGAGCAGCCAAAGAGATCGCAAGACCAACAGTACTGTTTGTTCATGTTGGTGTCTCAAGTCAGTCAGCTTTACCATCTACTGCTGCCCCCCACCACTACACAGTTACGCCTTCACCACTTGCTCAGTATCTGCTTTGTCCTCTTCAAAAACGGTGAGCTGGTACATCAGAACAGGAGGCTGATAACTAAAGTGCATAAACACACAGGCAAAATGCGGTGTTCACACAGGATCTAAGCCAAATAGCAAAAGTAAGTTCCAGTGGGATTCAAAAGCATTCATTTCATACATCAACATCCAAATGTTGCCAGCATGCCATAGTGACAATACAACAAAAGAAATACAGTATTTTTATAATTCCTCTAGCAGTGTACTTGCCTGGGTTCGTAATATTCTTAGCTGGACTATTCCTTCATTTTCCTCTTCCCGCATCCTCTCTGTAGTAAGTTGCAATCGACCAATCAAATTTATCTTGCCCCTTTTCTGAACTTTAGCGTTTTTTCTGAAAAAGTTGTATTGTATGAAAATAAGCAAAAAATACATTTTCAATTAAGGAATTCCTGTTAAACTTAAATTACAGCAGCAATGAGTACCATCACATATCAGATATTTATAGTCTACAAGCATTACAGCAGTGAGATAGCTGGCTGACAAATCAAAACTCAGTGCCAATATCTCTGCACAATAAAACCTGAATACACTAGCAGTAAAAAAAAAAAAAAAAAATCCATCAGCTGAGATGGACAGAGTCCGAAGTTTAACATAGTATTGGTAACTTTTCAAGAACAAAATTTCAGGAAAATATATTTCAGTTAAATTATATAAAACTAGAGCTGTTTGGAAGAAGTTTTTACAACAAAGTTCAGGAAATTGGACTAGTTAATATTCCATCAAAAGAACTGTCTGTCTAGCAGAAAAGAAGGATGAAAACCAGCTATTGTAACAAAGAAAACTGATGGCATTCTTCAGTGGTCACCCACAAACTTTCTGTACAGCCTGTCTCTTCTGTCAGGCCCTTTCATCATTTCCCAAAGATCACAATCCTGACGACAGGACCAAACATCATAGCCCTGGACAAGAACATAAGCCCCAGGAAAGCAGACTTGTCACCTCTCTCCACAGATCCAGATGTCAAGCTGCTACTGAGAATGAGGCCCAGAATCTGAGGTTACTAGCAAGGTGCCAGTTCTAATCATAGTCATAGAGAGAGGCAAAACCCAAAGGAAAACATGCTGAATGTTATAGACTATTTAGACAGTCTATACTGTCTTATGCTCTGAAGGATGTCAAAGTACCAGTAAAAGAGCACTGCAATTCTCACTGAAACAAAGACACTCCTCTCCAGTGAAAGCCACTCCAAAAAGCCTGGCTTTTGAAAGCATTCCATATTATTACGCAGTTTCACTTCCTTTTTTAACTTACCACTTTGGTTTTGAAACTCTGTGTGTGTATAATAGTCAATACAGCACTAGGGCTCTGCTTATATGCCTTTCTTACTATGTAAAATTCCACAGGCTCATTAGCAACAGAAAGATAGCAAAGCCTCCAATTTTGCACCTCATCCCATGGTGTTTAAGAAATTTAATTTCACAGAAATCAGAATCACAGAAACATTGGTCTGAAGGGGCTGCTGGAGGTCATCTAGTCCAACCACCTTCCTGATGCATCAGTATCGCCAAAACTAAGGGAGGACAGGGCAGCAAAGCATGTGTCTAGCTGAATCTTAAAAACTTTCAAGGGCGAAGATCAACTTAAAGTGAATTCCTGTAGTTATAAAATAGTACATTGTTATTATACTTTTCAAACATCATCTTACATTAAACTGAACTCCTGGTTCACCGAGAAGAGGGTTCCTTCTGTAAAGTCTTTGGGTGAATTGACTTGAGGTTCATACAATAAAACCTGACGTTTCAGCTTTGGAAATGCTACAAGAGACTACAGAGAAAAGGGAGGGGAAAGAATGAAAATAAAACACCAGACTTTCTAAATGGAAAAAATTACTTTTTAAGAACATCGTTCACTGCTGTGTAGACTGTAGTGAGGGAGCCACGCAGCCACCTTTAAAGCTGCTAGAGGGCAACACAAAGATCCTAGTAAAACCAGAGAGGGAACAGTTTATCAAATCTCCTTCTGAAATGGGTTAGCATAAGTAAAATCATACAAAGTAGTAAAATGCACGAACTCACAGCTACAGAAGTGGTGTTAAGTCTGATTTACATGATTTCTCTCTTTTTTTCTTGAGCTAAATAATTAGAAGTCTAATAGAGCAAACACTGAAGTTATTTTTAAGCAACATATACTTATAGGGTGCCACTGATTTCTTAGAATTAGACCAGTTTCACTCCACAAACCACAATCATAACTATGTGCTTTAGGCACCATATGGTCAAAAAGATCTTACTGTTTCCAAAAGCTTGAGTTCAATAATACTGGGTAGAAAGAATGTGTTAATGTAAAGGCTGTGTATGCTCAGCAGTAGTGCAAAGAGCCAGCATTACAGCTGATTAATTAGCAAGAAAGGCGTTCACATTTCAATTTCAAAGTGTTATCTGACAACGCTTTAAAAATACTAATCCAGTATTTCAGAATACAAATATGAAGAAATCTGTTTCAAGAGAAAGGGAGATACCCATAAAGTCCTCCTAAGTTCTGCATCAGGGAGTTCAGTTGCCAGTTTAAGATTTTCAAAGCTGATCTTCTCTCTGGGTCTTTGGTTCCACGCAAATAGCACAGCTAGCTGAAATGTTGTTACCTCCAAGTCATACTGGCCAACCTCATTCTTAAATGTTATCTGCAAACAGAACGACAATTTTACTTATAAGCTTTTCTGGATCACAAGCTTCCTTACTATTATAAATACACAGAAAGTACAGTCACTGAGACTGATACACCAAAAGCTTTACACTTACAATTCCATTAGACATGAGGTGGTGCCAGTGCAGTTTTCTACCACTGTGATTCTTTTTATAAAATTCTTCAACTTCTGGGATGAGATCTTCTAATTCCGTGGGCAGTGAGACAAACACTTTTTCAGAACTTCGGGACCAGGCACCAGCATTTAAAATTTTAATATTCACAGAGTCAGCTGTGAGACAATATTGGATTATGTGAATTTCCAGGTACAACAAGCAGATAAACAAAATGCCTTTTTTTTTTTTTTCCTACTCCAAATACAATTATGGAGGACTGAATTTTCAGAAAGTAGCAGGGTGTCTACCTACTTAAACATTAAGGTACACTATTTATGCACCACTGGCTTTCTGCCAGAAACACTGATTGAAATTTGTGGTTTTTTGGCTTGCCTCTGCAGAACTCCTTAAGCCCTGATGCTTGTAAGTACTACTCAAGGGTTTTCAGCAGTAGCAGGTCCAAAACTGGATGTTCCTCAGACTCTCTCATCAGTGAAATTTAATCTCAGAAATGTGATTTAAGTTCTTCACAGCATGCACCCAGCTCTCCCGCTGTCAGATAAAGGAGGAGCACAGCATGAAGCACTCATGAAGACTGATGAGTACATAAAAGAAGGGAGTAGTTCAAGCATTCACCTGGTCAATACTGATTGAAGCCCCTGCTTGGAATTTATTTACAAGAGTAGGGAGTCTGTATCTACAAGATTGATCATAATGAAAACCCACAATAACTTACAGAATTATATAGCTCTGGTGTCAACTGTAAGATAAAGCAGAGTCTACAGACACTTCCAATCTAGGGGTAACAATGCCCTGAAGACTACGTTCAACCTGCAGTTGGTATAATTTTTAACTCAAGATTCAATAGAACTCTTTTTCACTAAGAGAAATAAAAAATAGCAAATAATTTGAAAACAATACCTGGTAAAGCAAGTTTATTATTTTTGTGCATTTCTTTGAAGGCCTGGTTCAAGTCTTCAGACACTTTGATATCCTGGAACATTCTAGCCAGCTTGTTTACATAGTCTGCTGGCATTCCTACTTCCTGGATAAACAAACAGAACACTAAACTATGGCATAGACAACTGTGAACAAAAAGCTTTATTTTTAAAATAATAAACTCCAAAAAATGAAGAGCATTACAAGTATACAAGTATCATCACTTTACAGCAACAGTTAATCTGCAATACAATATAAAGTTTTTTACAAGGATCATAAGTAGTTAGCCCTTAAGGGCATACGATGCTTCTTTTTAAGAAATATAAGTGCTGAAGAATATATGCATGTGTTAAGGAATCAAAGAATCCCGAGATTTGAAGGAGTATTTAAGGCATGCAAATAATATTCTAATCTACAAAAAATTTCACTATTAGAACACAGCTCAAATTATTTAACTACCTAAACAAGTACACTGCATTTTGTTGATTTGCATATGGAATATATGAAGATTTCAGGTAATCATATGTGAAATATTTTAAAATCTATCACTACCACTAGTAGGATCAACATTTCTTTCAGAAGAGAGATAAACTGTTTTACTTTCCTAAGTATTGCAATAAAACAGAAGTATAAGATGTCCTGAGTGGTCTACAATTTAAGACAGAACTCACCTAAGCAAGAAGGGTATCTCAGTTCGTGAGTGGGCATTAATACCAGAAGCAAGAGGCACAACCAAACAAAGAAAGATGTCAGGCTACTTACTCTGAGCCATTCCACCATATTCTCCTCAATTTCACTATCAGCTGATATATCTAATATCAGGCGTCTTGTTAAGTGAGCTTTGTGATATCGCATGAAAACGTCTTTATTCTGTACATATTTAAGTACCAAAAGCTGTCAAAAAAGTAGATTTTAATATATTTATATGCACTGTCAATCAGACAAGTCTTTGAATGCTGATCTAACGTCACTGTAGACTATGAAGTAGAAAAAGGCTACTTGACATTGCCCTAAAAGCAACTATGTTAATACTATCACAGGCATCAGCTTTGAATCTTTCATAATATCACACCTCCAATTTCTTCTTAAATCAGAAAAGACATTGAAACCAGTATGTAAAAGTCTCCTGTATTATTTTATAGACTAACATTATTGTAATACACTACAGTGATATAGGCATTAATTTAGCACAGTAATTTTGTGAACTGACAGACATAAAACATTGCATGATTTACAAGACTTAAAACACACACACACTTGATGACATAATAAACTCTTTTCCCTACTACCATACCTTGCATAACTGTTTTTGAAGATCAAGGCCTCAACCCATATAAGGAAATAAAACAAATTAATTCTTCACAATAATCGAGAAATAGAAAGCAAAAACATACCACTTCTTTGAGCTTTGCTTCAATTTCTTCAGAGGTTAGTTTTTTGCTTAGTGGTGTTTTTCTTAGCAACATGTCACAGTAATTAGCAAGAAGCTCAGGGCATTTGGATTCAGGCTGTGTTTTCAATCCAACACTATATAAAAGAAGAAGAATGTATCTTCAAACCGTATACAATCCTGCTATTCTGGAGTAGCCACACTGTTAACAAGACAGACCACTCTCTCCTGATCCCCTTGGCAAGGATCCTGGTGGTGAATTCATACCCTTGTTAAAGTAATGAAAACTTAGGGATAACTCCCTTTTCTTCTTGAAAGAATAAATACTACTAAACGTTTTCAGACAGCTTCTACAGCTTGATAATTCCAAATGCTTTTAATTTTAGAACTATAACAATGAAGGATTATGTTGAAACTACAGTTTGAAGCAACTAAATATTGCATAGCAATAAATATTCCAGTAAAGAATTAACAAATGCTGCAGTGAAATGTTTCTCTCATCTTGTCACTATGCTCTAATGAAAGTCTTAAGAACAGCCCCCTGCATCGCATTTCACAGACTGCAAAACCCAACACATCTATCGCATATTAACAGGATAAAATTATTTTATAACAGGTACAAATGGTGGACTAACAGCTTGGAGACTAAAGGCAAATTAATGCTGAACAAGAAGATGCTACAGTAGACAGAATGTGGCTCTTCAAAATGCAGTCAAGCACAAGGTCGTGTTCTGAGCCTGTGTCTAGACTGGTGAATAAAACAGTGCCAAGGACCAATCCCTATTTCTACATTCAAATGGCACCGACTTGACTGCTAGTCTCAAGGGCCCAAAACAAAGGCAGTGAATAAGATAGCAGGTGAGAAGCTGTGGGGATGCTCAGGAATCCACCCAGTGTTCTTGTTCATTCTCTCACCCTCTCATCAACTAGTGCAGACAGTGCT
Source organism: Tyto alba (assembly GCF_018691265.1). Lineage (NCBI taxonomy): Eukaryota > Metazoa > Chordata > Aves > Strigiformes > Tytonidae > Tyto > Tyto alba. Next base: position 17,738,078 of record NW_024881282.1, on the reverse strand, counting down.
AAAACTCTTCAGACAACTTGTCCTTTTTAATTGATGAAGCACCTTGCAGGCTAGTGTATTCTGCCTTCCTTAAAAGCAGATCACTAGTCTTTTGGTTATTACAATTATTACAATTTGGTTATTACAATATACCTTATTTAATCAACATGTTGCCAGGTATTTCTGAACAGGAGTCTTTAAGATCCTGACAGCAACGAAAAATTACCAAATTCCATATTCTTAGGGTGAACTTCATGGCACAAGTTAAGCAGGATGAAGTTTTATTTTACTTAAACCAGGCTGTATATGTAGACAACTTGAAAGAGCTTGGGAAGAAGACTGCTGAATAGATGGCCATCTCCATCATGGTGTTTTCTAAGAAATCACTAGGCATGTTTAGCTTTAGGAGTGAAACACAGTTTCAATGAGGTATTGATTTGGATGCTCCTAGGGGAAATGAAAACATTACCAGAGACCTAAAAAATTCCTCTATCTTGCCTACATCTATACCAAGTATACAAAGCAGGGATCCAGTTTTTTTGTGAAGTTCTTCCTCTAATAACAAAGAAACAGCAAGGCTAATCCCTGTCCAGGCTTGCCATTAGTCCAAAACCAAACACAGAGTAAGAACCAGAATGCTGCAGAGATATTTATAATCATCCACTCCTGACTGGAAGTAATGAGAAAGGGAAGCTGGCAGTGCAGCTACATAAACTTTGCTTCTGTAGTAAATCAGTCTACAACCTATATATAAGCAATCCCAACCACCTAACATACAGATTCCTACTCAAGTGGTGCATCACACGTTAAATGTTTACCATCAATTAACTGCCTGCTACCTTTTCTTGGCCGAGTTAGCACAGTGGCCACTGTAAGCATGGCTTTTCTTCTTGAGTGACACAGGTCTGCTTAATCTACTGGAAACTGTTTAAACTAATCTGGTTAATCCTGCACCAAAGTGAAAATGTAACACCCAGATAGGTCAAACACAGCTGACACAAGAGGTGGCGGTAAACAGCTTGTGGATGGTTACACCTCGACCAACCACAGTTATTCACATAAAGTTTACTGCCTCAGTTTCCCCTCGGACTTTTACTGAAATTGTGGCAGTTATACAGCTCAGGTTTTTGGAATGAATAACCCAGGACGGTATTATTAAATTCAGCTAACAAACTGACTCATTACTATAAAATATCCCCAATTACTACAAATAAATTTGAGTTTAAATAGGCTGCTATTCAATGATCCACTGCCATGTGAAGAGTGCCTTACCAGGGGCTGATAAACAATCTGAAACTCCATCATGCAAAGAACACAAAACACTTTTAAACACAGTGTTAATTTTTGAAGAGGTTAATTTTTAATTTTAAAAGAGAAGCTCAACTGTCACAATTTAAAAACCTTGATTCACGTAAAGTTTATATGGCTTACCCTTTTTGCTTCAATGGCAATTCAAGTTTAAATATTGTAGCATCATTCACAACTGCTTTGTATGCCTGAAAAATAATTACAGATTATTAGTGCTTCACTCATTTTCTCTCTAACATATGAATCAAAGCTTTTCTCTCTTTTCAGTTTACTGTAACATAAAATTAATCCATTTTTTTTTATTAGTCCAAAGTTTGCAGATTTGATTTTCAATATGAGAGTTCATATCCTATGACCCAATTTCCTATTAACTGATGTTCTGTGTTTTCCCCTTTTCCATTAAGATGCTACCTTCCTTTAAGCAACAGCTTACAAAGGGATTGCAGGGAGCAGGTTGCATATCTGAAGTCCTGAGACTACACCCAAATATGCAGTAAATTCTAAACATAAATATATTGCTGAATCAGACATTAAGGTGCTCAACACAGAGATCATCTGATGTGCTCCACAACATGACAAAGCTGAACAGAAATGCAACTTTATGCACTACTACAACACAAATTAAAAGCTAATCAGTTGGTACTAAGCTTCATCAATATTTTAGTCTGCATATTTAAGCAGCTTCTAGATTTAACAATGAATGGGCACAAGGATTTCAGAGATGACATAGTATGAATTAAAACAATTCTTGAACTGAAAACAAATGGCCAGCAGAAACACATACCTTATCTCTTGCAGTAAGAAATCTTGGATCATCTTGAAAAGCTTCTTTAACCAATTTACTAAATCGATTAAATAACGTGAGCAATTGCTCTACGTATTTCTCAGAATCCTAAAGAGGCAAAAATCAAATAAAAAAAGAGGCTCCACAGAATTCAGTGTGAGTTTACATGTAAGTCCCTAATCTGTAATAATGTAGTATCCTCAAGCCTGCATACTATGAATGAGCATTTTATCTTTGTTCTCTGTACCAAAGAGTGCTACAGACTTTCAGGATAGTATTTCCAATATGCAAACATATAGAAAAAAACCCATAATTTTCAAATATTGTATAATAACTTCTGAAATAAAAAAAGTTTTCAAGGACCAATAAAATGCACATCCTAATTGCTGCAGATACTCAGGCCTCCTAGACCCAGAGAAAAAGATGATAAAAAGCTGAAAAAGAACAGTGGAAAAAAAACCTTTTAACTTCCACACTGAACAACCACTCTTAGATTGAAAGCAAATTTCAAATTTCATCAGGAGGTTAGAATTCTGAAAAAATCGACTATGCCTTTTTAATTAAGATACTAACACAAACCTACTGCACAAATATCCCATGCACTTCATTTATAACCTTTTCTTTACTGCAAACTAGATTCATGTTTTAAAGCTACAACTTAAAACAATAAAAAATTATTCTAAAGACATTCAAAACTCTCAGTGGATCAAAATTTCATCAACATTTTTTTCCATTCACATGTATTCCCACAAAAAGAAAATGTTTAACTTCTGCAAAGTTTTTTTTTTATTGTTATTTTATTAAAAAAACAATACACTTACAGTAGTAATAGTTTCAGCAGCTGCTACCATATCTGCAAGTCCAGCACTAACAATGTGCTCTTCCAAGTCTTTTAGCATAGGCTCTATGCCATTCGGAACTTTATCCATCAGTGAAAACATTAAATGCAACTCTGAAAGATACAAATACTGATAAAGCCACCAGTCAAAGACCTGTATAAAACCCAAATATACTGCATTTCTGCTAGAGATATCTCAAGTGGAATACTGAATATGTAAAGAGCAGATAATCCAATTCATCCCTTAAAAGGAAAGATGTTTTGAATACTGGTCTAATTCTGGTCCCACAAGGAGATTCTGCTGAAGGCAAAGACAGAGTTATTGCAGCGTAACACTTGCTTATGCACATAATATCACAAGCTTGAATAAAACCCCCTAAAGTCAATGGCAATTTGGATTAAGCCCAGGTTCTCAGTATAACTGCCTTAAGATCCCTGGCAAAAATGGGTCTCTCTCAGCTGGAAGCCTGCAAGAGTTTATGCAGGAAACTGTATGAATTCAAGATACTATTTTTTTAAAATTAAAGCCAAACAGAGATGACTCTGTATCTTCCAATACCATCTACAATGTTTTGTTTTAATTAAAACATGTCAAATTCTAAAGTAACCAAAACTGGCTAAGGTCAACAGGATTTTTTCCGTTCTGTTTTCCCAAAGTGTCATTAGTTTTCCTGAAAGTTACCAGTTTAAAACTTTGAAAACGGATATGGTTAATTTGTCTACTTTTCAGGAAGGTATTTGAACACTGCTAAGAAAAAAATAAAAGGTACCGAAACATCAATCATCATCTTGACAAAGCTGTCCACAAAGGAACACCTGGATTAAGGCCACCAGATTGTTTTAGATAGACCACAGAGATTTGAACTAAACACAGCAAAGGAGTCTGCTTAATGAAGTAGAACAAACTGATCATAGACTCTGATTCTTTTTTTGATTGAAAAGAATTTTATAGATTCACTTAGTTCCTCTAAGCTATATCTACTGTGAGAGGGGACAAAAGCCAAAGGCCCTGTCTTTCTTTTCTCCTTCACAATACTTTTGTCAGGAACATCAAGATCCTGTCACCACTGAGGATGAAATATGTTATCATCTGCTGTATCCCAACAACTGCTGCACAACCAAATAGAAAAGCAACGCAGAGAGAAGAAAAAAATCCTTTTAGAACATAACAATACAAATTAGAGAATGGAAACTACAAACTACCTTCAATAAGAACTTGCAATGCTACTAGAGACAACTCACAATGTGCTAACAGGAACCAGAAAAAAATGGAGTCAGAGGTATTCTCAGTGCAATTTAGACGTACTCTAAGTGATGGTAGCACTGTTTTACATAGGTTAAGTCCAAAAAGATCACTCAACTTTTACTGGATCTTTTCATCTGTACTTTAAAAAAGGGTGAGAGGGAAGAAGAGATGGCAGAAAAGAGGAAACAAAAAGATATATTAAAGGTTTCTACATCTGTTTCTGTAAACAGTGATGTCATGAATAATGCAAGAAAAAAAAATCAGTGGTTTCTCCTAATAAACAGTGAAAAAGGAAGACATCAGGTGCCTCCTTAAAACTGCAGGAACCCAAAAAAAACAGATGCTTCCAAGACAGATTTCAAAGTAACAAAACCGAAAGGAACATTCCACTGGAATTTCTCTCAGAATACATTATGACACAGAAAGGTAAAGAAATCCATATTGTAGTTGTTGGGGCACTTGGGTTTTTGTTTTAATTTTGCATTTACAAAAGCAAAGTGTACTTTGTATTTGTCTTATGAAGTACTTCAAGAATAAAATTTAGGCTTCCCATCCTGAATACTCTAAGCTAACAAAATCGCACTTTCTGAAGAGTGTTTGCCAGTTATGAGATCTTTGATAGTTTTTAGCTGGAAAACATTATGCTTGCCTCCCTTTGCATGGCATGTAAATATTAAGTACTTAACGTAACAAAGTATTTTACAGTAGTACCCAGCTCATTGCCAAAAATCCCAGTCCTCTTCTGTCAGATGCTGTTTAATAAAGAAATCATTAAATTCCTTGGGGTGAATAGTGTCAGAAAGACACGTGTAAGTGAAGTACAGCAGAGGATACTATCAGATGTACATATTACTACGTATAGCTCCAGTCATTAAATAAATTCTATATCATCTCCACCTGCATCCTTCATTAAAACATTTTAAACAGCATAGGTAGGTCTAGAATAAAAATATATATATATATATATATTTGAAAGAGATGCTTGAATTCTTATATACTAAACAGAAGTATTTTGCAATCAAGCAGCATCACGAGGCAGATGTAGCCACAAAGAAAGAGAGGACTGTGTGAATACTTCAACAAGTTTCTAAAAGATGCTTTGGATGCTACAGATGAATCCTTCTGAAGCTCTGCATTTAAATAAGCCTCCTGTATTCTCCCAGAGGCTGTAACATACACTCATAAGAAGTTTGGTGGCTTTCTAGATTTAGCTCTGGACTACTGCCAGAAATCATGCTGCTAGATGAACAGATCAGGATGACATAGTTTTGAGGTCAAATATTTTCTCAAATGCTAGCTTTAGAAGTGAGTATTTTCTATACTGTTTGAAGTCATGAAACAGTTTTCACATTTGCATAGAAATGAAAACTTCATATAGACATTAGTAAATATTCCCTGGCTGCAAGATACCAAGACTTTAAAAAAAAAAAAAAAAAAACAAACCTGTGATTTCAGCTTCTATTTTTTTCAATTTTCCTACTTCAATGATGACATTTTAATGACTTATCTAGTTTGACTTAATCATACAGGACCAACACAAGACTTCTGAATCACACTAACCTCTCAGTTTATGGCAGAGTTAAAAAAACTTCTGAAAACTTTAAAAAGGCATGCAGAGCTAACTTTCAATACTCAGTGACATACTGGCTATAAAACCAGATGAAAAACTTGCAGATTTTGTTCAATGACCTATTGATCCTGCACCAACAATCAGAATAAAAAAAAAAAAATTTCTCCTTGCTTTTCAGAAAATCAGCTTTGCAAAGAGATGCTTCGCCTTTTTTCCATGGGGAAGGGGGTAGCTGCAGTGGAATGAAGGGGGAGTGTGTTTGTATCTGAACTATATAAATAGAAAATAAGACACATGCAAAATTTATCAGCGTTGGGCAACATGAGGAAAATAAATTGGAGGAAAAATAAAGAAAATAGAACACAAAATATTCTTTTCTTTCAAGTAAGATGAGAGCTATCCAGTCATTCAAATTAGGATACTATACATACATATTTCAGCAGTGATATAAAAAATACTAACCGATGATGGTTATTTTTTGTGGGATAAAACTGCCCACGTGCAGTAATATTTTATCTACGAAACACTGCCACCATCTATTAAAACCAGTAATTTGATATATCTACAAACAAATCTATTTTTATACAGTTGATGCTGAGTTCATCCTGCACTGTTCTTGAAGCTTCACTTACTTTCTGTTTCATTTCGTTTGATCATGCCTTGGCATTCAGCTAAAATAGTCTCTTTAAAAGATGTCACCAGGGCATTGACGCAGCACTCCATTAGCTGAAATACATTAAACACATAATTAGCTCATTTAGCCATCTCAACACCAAAGTCTGATCTGTCTCAAGCTTGCCATGACAGAAAATCTAGCCTGTTCTCAACAACTATGCTCTATAAAATAACCAATTTATTCACCAATTCATAAAACTATGTGTAGTTTGAATAAAATCTAGACAGGAAACCATATTTCTTCAAAAAGTATAGGTTAGTAAACGTGGTAAACTCTCTTCCAAACTAGTAATGAGCTTAGTATTTGTGTCACCTCTTTTATCTCAAGGGAGCCACCACTTTTGGAACACCACCTACCCTACTTATTTTCCAAGCATACATCCAAGAGCTAAGAATAGTTCACATTCCAGCATACCCTATTTGGACCAGGCTGGTGGGCTTGAACAAGACAGTATGGCTAGATCTCAAACAGAAACTGCTTGTACATGCCAAGACCATCTCTCTTTTGTCAGCCTCTTTATACGGCTTACAGTTTATAGCTGGGCAAAATGAATGATTTACAGCTTAATGGAAGACATAAAATACCTTATGATCCACCACAAAAAAAATTCAGATTTAAAGGGTACTTATTTTAAATAACCTGTTTCCTGAACTGATTTCAGCACAGACAATTATGAACTACTCAGTGAAGTTAAAACTTCCTCCAGAATCTGAACTGTGTAAAATATTGCTCAAAGTGGGGAAGGGGAAGGAAAAAAAGAAAAAACATCCTTTATATTAAATGGCCATATTTCAGCCTAAGAGGAAATCCAGAACTGTTTTAGTGAAATTTCTATCACTCCTTTTGATTGCAACTAACTCTTTTGGGTATTCTAAATGAGCACTAAGAAAACCTTTACCTAATAGATTGGCCAGCTTATTTCCAAACATCATTCTCATTCAGTGTTAAGCACAGGAAAAAAAAAAAAAAAATCATACCTGATATTAAATGAAAGAATAAAAATCAACCTGAATCAAAACCTGCCCTTCAATCTGAACTTATGATCTACACTTACTATTAAAACAACTGTAGAAATTGTAAATTGACAGACTGGAAAGTAATACAGATTTTTGCAAGAAAATATAATGGATGTTTAGAAAAAGCATAAAATCAACAATTTCATATCAATCTACTGCTACCAAATAATACTGTAACACACAAAAATAAAAAGCTACAGTGTAATACTAGTATATAAAATATATCCATTTTTCTACATATTTTACTCACCGCTTCTACAGAATTACATTCACGTCTTGTTTCTAAATACCGTAGTGCTCTTTTCTCTTCTTCTTTTAGTTTAGCATCTGCCTGTGCAAAAGTAGAACAGCAATCATTTTAAGTACTAACGCTTTCAGAACAAAGTTGCAACAGAATTTTTACTTACATATTTCATATAATTCTGTACACCATTTTGCTGTAAATAAGAAGGAGCCTGTGTTCTATAAAATCTCTCTGTCGAATCCAAATATGCCTTTTCAAAGTTATCCCGATATATCTGAAGTTTATCTTCAGGATTAGAACAAAGGTTAACTGCAAAGAGAAAGTCCAAACTCACTCTCAAGTTTTGGAAACTTATGTGGCAAATAATAAACAAATTTCTCTCATTAAAGTGAGTCTTGCATTAAAAGGTTGCATTGAACAATTTGAAGTATCCTATAAATGCACTCTAATTCTTAAAGGTAACCAAAATTGTCCAGTGTTTGCTCCGAAAACATTAACTATAGGGAACTGGAAAAAAAATGCATTCTTATCTCCAGCATTTTAGACATTCAAACATGGGCAACCAGAAATACACATAAAACTGCAAAACTACAAAGAAAAAAAAAGGTAAGCTCAGTATAATGCCTAATAAAGTGAAAATTTCTCCACCTGAGCAAACAGCTTTTCTTAAACACTGTTCTTAGAATCCCAATGTCTTCATTTTTGACTTTTTTTATTGTGTTTTTTCTGTTATACAAGAATGGAGGCTGTGAGCTTACTGCAGTGCCTTGCACTATTTGGATAAAAGTTTCCACCTTCCTCTCAGCTGTTACAGATAAATAAATAAAGTCCTTAAATGGGATATGCTTTAAAAAAAATAATTAGAATTGGATATAGATAAAACCACAACTCCATTTCAATAGGCTGCAAAGCTCTGAAGAAGCAGGCAATGTGAAATGTCACAGAAGTTTCAGATACACAGATCTAATCTGCAAAAAAGACGACTGAAGGTCTTAGATGCAGCTTATTCAGCATTTCTTCAAACTGAAGAATCAGGAACAGCACGGAAAGGAGAACAAACAAAGTTATATCTTCAACCCTAAAAGGTCAAAAAGTAATTTGCTCTTTGAAAACACTGGTTTTGCAGTAACTCATATGTAGCTAAATCACTTAGAAATTAAAGATTTTAAACAGAATTTAATTGGTATTCCGTAGCAACAACAAAAAATCCATACAAAATGCTGAGATAATAATTCCAACCCTACCACCACAATTGCCAAGGTTGTATGATGAAAATTCATTTACTGAAGTGAGGAGGCAACAGAGATGGGTCTGTGCAAGACATACCGTATGATTCTCGAACTCCGATAACGAGCTGAGAGTCGAAAGCTTCTCCTAGTCTTTCTGCATGAACTAGCTTCATTGCACTGTCCTGAAGTCTATTTTTTATGTTTGAAAATATGGATTCATTCCACGTATCTAGCATGAGCTGTGTATTGGGAAGAAAAAAAAATCTTGTCAGAAAAGTATACACAGACCTAAGTTTGTGCAAAAGAAATACAAGAGATCGGAAACAGAAATCAATAAATTTATAATGTAATTTTCAGGTTATATACAGCAGTTCAACTACCTTAGAACTTGATCTTGCTCTGAACTTGTTACAGAATTAAGTCAGCTTACAGTCTAAGGTTACTTAATGTAACTGGACAGCTAGAGGAATCAGTATTCGATTCATATATTAATTCCATAATTCTGTATTATTTCTACAGTTCTCAGTATTCAGCCAAGTAACTTTTCTAGCAATGCAATGTCAGGAGTTGCAATATCAGGGGATGCTTTTGAGCCAAACATCCAAATATAGCTCACTATTTGGCAGGCTCCGTCTTAAGCAAAACTGAAAACTCAATTAACACCACAGTTATGTAAAGAAAAAGACTGATGGTTCTGGATTGCATTTATCTAACATGGAAGTTCAATATGCAAGTAATGTATATGCAATTTATAAAAAACTCCAAACCTCATCTAAGCACTGCAACGTTTTAAAGTTAGTTATGGAGGCTCCTAAAAAAATCCTCATCCCTCAAGGGGTCCCTTCATATATTCCACTGTGCGATTTTTATTGGTTTTTGGTGATTGCTACTGACACTGCTGCAAACGTATTGCATTACACCTGATCACCCGACCCAAGGTGCTACAGCTGAGCAACACAAAAAGCTCACTGGCAGACCAGGCCACACCTACATCCACCTAAGCTCCACCAGCTGTTCAGGAGTAAATACTCAAAGCATGTTCTACCTTTGTTAAAAATCTTCATTTGCTTTAGAATTCAAGTTACTGTGCTCAATTTTTTTTTTTTTGCCCTTAGACACTGGATCTGGCTCTTTCTGTATGCCACTGAATACCTAATGAAGTTATGCCAAAGCTTAAAAGATAATTTTTATTTTTTCTATTCAACTCATGCCATTTCGTTGCTTTAGAAGAAAGCTCAAATTTACAGTATCTTCAAACTTGACAGTAACTGCTATGAATGTAATTCAAACATGCCAATTGCCAGTCTACAGTGGCAGTGGAAAGCAGGTTGGAATCATAAAATTTACCAGTTCAAACTTTACCTCACGATTGTGAATAAGCTTACTAAAAACAAGTTTAGGATGACTTGACACAGCTGTATGGTGAAGTTAATAGTAAAGATTAGATGCTCTTGTGCCGTTATGGCTTTGTAAGTTTTAGATTTTAACATGGTAAGCACCTAACAAAAGTCAGATACCCTTTCAAGAGAGTGAAGTTTACCATCCTTTATTCTTAACTTCTCTATAATGGAGAGGCCATGTGACTTTCCTTACGTGTTTGATATGAAATAGTAAAAAGATCATATTCACAAGATTCTACATGTTCAATCTTTTCATTGATAGGAAAAAGGGGAGATTAGGAGATCAACAGCCATATTTTACTTGAGATGACAGTATTTAACTGGTCATTTATAAAATGCAGAGATGTGCCCCAGTTAAGATCTTGGTCTAGCAAAATAAACTACGAGTAGAAAAACTACTCACTTGTATATGTAACTACACTTGCTATTCACAAGTATAAAAACAGTAGGTAAATTTACAACTGTCTGCCACCCCAGGATTCAAATCATAATTAAAAAAAAAAAAAAAAAGAAAAAATCCAAACAAACAAACCAACCCAAAGTCCAACAAAGAAGTGCTTTAATCACCTGAATAAAACTGTTAACAGCCAAAGCAAAACTGAAGAGATAAATTATTGTGGAGAAAAAAAGAAAAAAGTTGCAGGGTTGCTCTGACCCTCGTGCTGAAGTAAAGTGATGCATCATATTACACAATTGGTGCAATTTCATCTTTAGCTACATCATCCCTTCTGTACTATTGCTGCAGGCAGAAGGGTACAACAAAACTCTTAATACCTGTCACTTACCTTTCGAACAATACTGTCTTCTACATTAGACTTCTTGTTGCTGCCCTGCTTGCCCATTAAAGTAATCTCTAATTGACAAAATGGTTTGGGCAAAATATCACACTGTGTGAAGAACTTTCGCCACTCCACTATATATGCTTTTAGTAAAGCTGTATCATCTTGATGACTCAGCACTCTCTGGAAAAGCAGGGGAGAAGAGAAGGTAATTTATAAACAATTTTCTGCACAAAATACAGATTGACTTATACTGAAAATAACTCCTCATATAAAATTCAAATATGCAGTTATGTCAGAATAAGAAAGTCTACATATTTAAGTGCCATTTAGTTTAGTAGTTACCAGCCCATGGCATATGGACCATTTCTAAAGGGTAGAGAAAGGTTAACAGCAAACAAGCAGTCAGTACGTTTAAATTTTTCAAATGAACCAATTTTTTCTTTTAAGCCATTTGCAAGTCAAAAAGATCAAAACCTTTGGTCCAGAGGCATGTACCAGTACAACCACATGTAAAAATAAACAAACCAACCTGTAAGGACTATGTTATATTCTATACAGTGAAAAGTTTAATTCAATGGCACCTACTAACCTTTCAAGAGACCCAGACAGGTAGTTAACATGTATATTTTATTAATGCCTGGAAACCAGAACTACACAGTACAATGGCTATCACAGTGCCTAAAAAGATGCCCTTCAAACAACAGCCAGCGCAGACCATATCACAGGCCTCAGCTCAGCATAGCATTTACACGTGTAAGCAAGCAAGCTGATGGAACTTAAAAATCAACGTTGACATGTCAGGTTAAATGAAGGCCTATGTAAGAAACTACCTTCCATTAAACAAAGCCTTGGTGGTGTAAATCTCTTCACCAAAAAAGGTTTTATAGACTTCCATTTTCTCCTTTCCAAACCACTGTCATGGGATTTTAATTTTTTTTTTTTTTTAATCTCACAACAACCCCATCTTTTAAATCCTTTATTGCAGAAAACATTCTTTGCTGTACATTTTACATATGCAAAAATTTCCTTTGAATCTATTGATGCTTTCAATCATCTGGGGGGGGAAGCCCATAAAACTGTACAGATAAGCTTGCTGAGTCAACAGCATGGATATTTCTAGTATGGCATACACATGGCTTATTTTAAAGCCATCCATGAACACGTCAGCATAGCACTGAAGCTAGACAAGTTTTTTTTCTCAGACAGACATTTTTTTCTTATAGCAAATTTTGCTTTAAGAAGTTTTCAAGTGGAAGGATATTCTGTAAGTACTGCTGGATAAACAAAAATAATGCTGTGGTTTGAGCTTTTTTAATATAATATAAAAATCATTGCCCACCCCAGTTTCAGGACTGTGAGAAAACAATGAGCCAAGGCAAATGCTCAAGGCTGTCTTCTTTTTGTCAACAGAAGTTCACAGGGAAATTATGATCTCCAGAATATCACAGAATTTGAAACAAAAATGCAATGCATTTAGATCCAGTGAAAGTCAGAACTATTTGGTTATTCTTCTAATGATACAAATAGAAGTTATAAAAGGTTAAGAACTTACAGCCTGTGCTTGTTTAATAAAATCAAGGATGTCTTCCTTCAGAGCCTGATGGATTTTTGCTGGACCTTTATCATCCCACAAGCAAACTGCATGTACATCTCTAGAAAACAATTTATCCATCTTTTAGTAACAGCTACTGTATGTGTAATGCATGAGGCTTTAACAGTCATAATTTGAGTACATTTGTGATAGATAAAAAGTGTATTAATTTGTCAAACAATACATGGTTAGATCCCAGGTACAGATCCAAGCAAACATGTTTGGAGAAGAAACTGAAGCTTTAAGTCTTAGAAGCACGTAACAGCAATCTAACTAGAAAAAAGGCTAAGGTCAAGGAGATGTAGAAGCCAATTCTGTTTTCAGTATCTATTCAATAATCCTTATTGCATTAAGGACAATTTGTAAATCTTTTCTTTGACAAAGACAGATATTACTTGCCAGTAGAAGCATTACTATGCAGCCCATATTTTTCTAAAACACTCTCACTAACATGAAGCCTTCACTCACAGTTTCACAATCCAAGCACTACAAATCCTCGTGCTACAAAGGAAACAGACCTTCCTTGCAAGAAATCTGAGCTCAGGGCCATCAGGTAATTTAAAAGACATTTTAATTAGTTCAGTAAGATCTCTTAAAACATTTCATGACAGTCGTAGCATTTTAAAGTGAAACTCTACTGCAGAAAAGCTATCCAACAGCATCACAAAGCAAAATTCTATTAATGAGTTTTAATCAACATTCAAATAAATTCTTGTTTTTCTTAGCTGACAACCCAGCAAGTGTAACTTAAGTCCTATTTTCTTTCCATACTAAAGACTAAACAAAGCAAATTACATTCCTAACCATACACCACATATAATGTGGCCTAGCAAGCCTTTTTTTGACTCATTACCTTGTTCTGGTTGTTCTTCCTCTTTTCAGTAAGGCCACATGTTTGCACGAAACTAACTATGTAATCTAAAGTATAACTTTGCATCTTTTTTAGTTTAACTGAAAAGGCAAAACTTAAAAGGTAGAAAATTCCTTTGACAGAGATGAAAGGTACTGGCCCAGGATTTACAGAGGTCTGCCTATACTTGCACAACTTTCACATGCAGAAAGAGTGTTACTGTATTTAAAATGCCACTGTTTCCAGAGAGCAGTGAAAAAAAGCAATACTGGAAAATTATACTCCAAGGGCAGGTAGAAGACACCTACAGATTCTGAAATTTTATTGAAAAGCTTAACGAAGAACAAAAATATGAACCTAGGAGAGTGGGATCCTTTTCCCCAACACCTTTAATTTAGCCATAAAGTTACTTAAGTTTTAGTCAACAATTCAGCTACAAGAAAAATACATGGAAAATTTCAATACCAATGCAGAATTACTGAACTAGTTATAAAAATTAAAGCAATGACTCAGAACCGAATTTGTACCTTAATTATACCATGTTTCTGGCAACTGCTATAGCCATGACATCATAAGATATTAAAACTCATTACATGATAAACTACCTTTCCTTTTGGTTGGCAGAAAAGTGTGACAGGTGCAATAAGATGGGTGTAAAAAGAATCACTGCACTGTCCTCATCAAAAAGAGCAATAAAGATAGAGACTGCAACAAGACTGTATTTAAATAAAAGACACATTTGTGACAGATTTGAAAAAACAGGAGAGACAGCAGATTTAAGCTACAACTGTATTTGTTGGAAAATAACTATGCTGAGACAAAGATTATTTTAGATATACTTTCGATATACATTCTTTAACTCATTTCCATATTATGTTGGCAAAGGTCACATGATGTATTTTAAGAAAAATAATGTTCTGGGTTTGAGTGAGTGGTGGGGTTTTGGGTAGCAGGGGAAGGGGCTACAGCCATGGCCCCCTGTGAGAAGCTTCTCGAAGCTCCCCCGGCTCCAAGCCAGACCCAGCTCTGCACCAAGGCTGAGCCAATCAGCTGCATCTCTGCGATAACGTATTTAAGAAGGGACCTGGGGGGAGAAGGAGTTGGATTTGTGAGGAGAAATTGCAACATTTACGTGAACACCAAGGTCAGTGGAAGAATGAAGGAGGGAAGGGGAACGCACTAGAGACCTCCCCTGTATCCTGTGAGATGGTAGGGCTGCCCCCCTTGCCGCTGCCCACGGAGGTCTAAGGTAGATCAGATACCAATCTGCAGTCTGTGGGGGACCTCATGTCATCTCAGATGACTGCACTCAAAGGAGGCCGGGACCCTGTGGGAAGAAGCAGCCCCCCACTGTTGTAGTTTGGTGCTGGGAGGATTGCAGCATGTTGGAGTGTCCCACACTGGAGCAGCAAGGGAAATGCTGTGGCCCGTGGGAGGGACTCAAGTAGGAGAAAGTCTTTGGAGGACTGTCTCCTGTGAGAGAGGAACCATGCTGGACCAGGGGGAAGAATTTCCAGAAGTTCCTCCCCGCTCAGGATGGAAAAAGTGGCAGCATTGACTGCACCCCCCATTCCCTGCACCGCTGTGGGGAGGAGGTAGAGATATCAGGAGCAGAGCTGAGCCTGGGACGAAGGGAGGGGTGGGGGGAAGGTGTTCTCAAGATGTGGAAATGTTTCTCACTCTCCTACTCTGTCTGTTAAGTTGTGTTGTTGTTAGTGTCTGTATTAAATTTATGTTCTTTTTTTCTTCCCCTAACGAGTCTGTCTTTTGCCTGTGACCATAATGGGTGAGTCATCCTTCTCTGTCTTTATCTCAATTCCTGAGCCTTTTTGGCTTCATTTTCTCCTTCTCAGAGCTGGGGGGGAAGCAGGGAGTGAGCAGTTGTGTGGTACTCAGTCCCCCTCCAAGCTCAAACCACGACAACCTAACAGGAAGCAACTTCTGGCTTTTTGGAAGGAGGAAAATGGCAGGGTTTTTAGAAAGTACAATAACACAAATTCTGCCTGAAAAATATTATATATTTTATTCTAAGGGTATAAAACTATTCTAGTTATACCAGTTAAACTGCATTACCCCGTTACTTCGGTAGCATTCATAAGTTATTTTAGAAGAAAGGCATTCAAATCAGAATAACATAACATTCAGCAAACTGCCTTTAAACAAACTTAATGCCAAAGCAGTAAATAAAATTTTCTCTCTAATAAAATTTTTGTGGGGAGGTACAAAACTTGTTTACTATGATCAGCTGAAGTCAAAAGCTCTGCTGTTCTTTCTCCATCCTATTTATAGAGATCATAATCTCAGCAAAACTCTACTTTTGCATTGATAGTGATGAAGGCACACTTACCACTTAATAAAAACTTAAGCTGGTACTGTTGTTCTCTGTGTTCCCACATAGGCCATGTCATACGGGACTTTTGTATCAGAAGTAGTACCATAACTGTATTCCCATTATGCAGAAGGATCTAAGATACTAAAAAATTACTTACGAAAACAGATCAAACCATTGCTGTTTTGTGACAGACTCCTGACGAAGAAGTTTCAGAACAATAGGGCGCATGAAATCCCATTTGTCTTCAAACTGAAGTGAACCTTTATTCTAAAAGAAACAAAAAAAAATATTGTTAATAAAAGTTTCTTATTTAAAGTTATCTTTAAGGATTCCAGTTTCTATGGTTAAAGTAAAGATAGCTTCTTCTCAGAGCTGTCTCTCATAAGGCAGCATTTGAGCTACAACACCATAGCTGAACTACACTGCTCACAGTAAGTTGTATTTTTAAAAGTGATAGAGCTACTACTTGTTTCTTAGACAAATCGATTGCCAACTTCTTCCTTTATTCACTGCATTAGCTACAACACAATTTCTAACAACTGTTCTTTACCTGTCAATGGAGTTATACACAAACAACGTGAATGATACTCAGTCCACTTTGTTGCCCCAGCCCAGACACATGCAATGAAAGTCATGAGGCAGAGTTGCAAACCTGTCTTGAATAAATTACCATTACCAAAATGGCAGCCAGGAATCAGCAGTAGTATCTGTAGACACTGCCATGTTCCTTTTTTTCTCCACTGTGCACCTGGCATCAGCAGCAAAGAGGGAGGAAGGAAGCAGAGTAATGTAGGAGCTCTTGTATCACAGACTCCCTTCCTGTGGGCTAACTGGCCATAGGCAGTTTGACAGCTAAGACTACAGTTGGTGCAGATAAAAATGATTTACACTGTGCTGAAAAATCTAATCCAAGGTGAATTTTTTTCAAATTGATGATACAAAGAGGAAATATAAAGAAACAAAAGTACTCCCATATCACTCTGATTATTCTGAAAAATCTCACTGTATACAGGCTGACTTCTATTAAAAACAAACAAACAAACAAATAAACATACCATTTTAAGAGAAAAGCAACAGTTCTACTGCATATGTTACAATCCTATTTGGTTACAGCTCCACATTTTAAAAAGAAAAACCTGCAATTAAAAGTAATGCTGATTGAGAGTTCTGTGGCAAAAAGACTACTGGTTGCGTCATGTGCAGCGTTATGTCCCAGTGCACTGCTTACTTTTGAACAGAGCATTGCCTTGGTTAGTAATACTACATTTGACACAATTCACTTCAAATACAGGAAAAAATACAGCCTAACTACTTGAAATTCTGACAAGTACACTGATCTGCTGCTAAAATCTCTCCAGATAAACAAGCACAAGCAGCACCCCCCATTCTCTCAATCATCTCTTTCTGATTAGTTTCTACGTGGAAATTTACAACTAAATATGCTACTTAGTATTCAGAATAAGCACAGTTTTGAAACTGTAATCCCTGCTGCACTTAAATGCAAAGATGTCTCATCTTCACATTACAAAGATGCAACAGGCATCACAGTAACTATTTTTATAGCAACAGCACCTGGAGGCCTTACAGCTTTATCAAATCACTGTGGAAGGTACTGAACATGGATCTCACCGAAGCAGTCCCTCTCCAATAAAGTTTAGAATTCTTTCAACATTACAAAAAATAGAAAGAGAAAATGTTTTCCAAATCAGAGAGATGGTTTTGCCTGTTCTCTTCCACTGTAAAAAAAAATAAATAAATTAATTAATGTGAATGCATCAGCTTTGAAAATCATCAACTACGTGCCTCCCCTACATAGAGCTAGCTTTATTCCCTAAACTTTGATGAGTTGCTCTCATCCTTCCTGTGAAAACAATTAGTTCCTCCTTCCAGGTATTTCTGTTCCCAGTCCCTCTTTGCAGGATAATGAACTTGAAAGACCAGCTACTGAACAGTTAGAAGTTCCAGAAAAGGCATGATAAAATAAGTAAACCCAACTTCCTCAAAGTTTTCCTTTGGAGTCAAACTTCAGAGTAGAACTCATAAGTTTTCTGGAAGAGGTAAAAAGCCTGTTCTGCAATTCTGGAGAAATACAATTTAGTCCTTCGCTGAAAACAGATGAAGATAAAACCCAAATGCTCTATCTGTGTGAATAAGACTAGTTTAACTGCAAAATATGGTGGAGGGGAAAGGGAATTGCAAACACTAGTGTTTAAATGATTTAGATTGTGATTACATAGTTCATGCTAAGAAGTACACATAACACTCAGTTGTAAAAACTGCATGTCCACTTGTACCTAACATATACCTACTTAAAAAAAAATTCCCCAAATAAAAGCTTAGCAGAAAATGCCATTAGGGAAGTTTAGGACTTTGAAAAAGTAAAATTTCTTTTTTTTTTTTTTTTTTTTTTTTCCTTAAAAAACAAAACAAAACAAAAAAAAAAACACACACAAAAAAAAACCCCAACACTTCCTCCTTTATTCCTAAATTAAGTAGAAAGGGAAATAAAATTAATGGATTAAAAATCCCATTTGACTGAACTATTTTTTAATTTCAATAAACAATTCAACATCTTATAGATAGATTCAGGCTTCCATGACCATTAATCTCATGATCTTGTACTGAAATTACAAGAAAGGGTGCATAATACCACCTACTGTGCGTCATTCACATTTATTAATTCTACCTCTATTAGTGCATGAGAAAACCATATTTTTATAATAGGAAAGGAGGTCAAACAGTGGTAATTTTTAGTTGTTACCAAAATCACACATACACCCGTGGCCCAGAGAACATAAGGAACCTGTTTCCCACTTTGTTGAGCCACCCACAAACCTATGCAATTTCTGAGCAACATTTCCTGGGTAACTTTTCTTTCTTAGCTTGTTGCCTCAAACCACCATTCCCAAGATAAGCAGGAAGGTAAGTCACATCTTTGTCGAAATAAAATTACTCCACTTGTTAAATCTTCTCTGAAAGCATGGATTACAATTGATAGCCATACCCTGACTAAGTAACCATTCTAGTTGTTTAAAATTCAAGGTTTTGAAAAGTAACTCCACTTATGAAATATTTCATGTTTCAAAAGTCACTTCACTAAATTTGTTCACAGAGATTTAAAGTTCCATTTTAACACTAACCTTCACTTGAAATATATACTACTTCACACACTGTATTGAAATTTATACTACAACTTTATTCTTCGAACTTACTTTTTCCTGTTCTTCACTTCTATGCATAAGCACCTAAATGGAGTACTTTAGGATAGCAGGTAAAAAAAACCTCCCAGACTATGTTGGTAGATATTATGTAGAATTAGTACAATGATGCAAGTGGAATTGTTCCATTAACCAGTTTTCCTGATTTGGGTATTATCATGTAACACAAAATACCTCTCATTAACTGTAAGCCAGTTTAAGAGAAACACAGCAGAAGTGGGCACAGAGTATGGTATAAGAGCCTAAATAAACATGGAATATAACAAGGCAAGGCAATATAACAAGACGTCCATGCTATTGTCCCTCTGAATCTTTAAATGTCTATTTGGACATGCAGCTTTCTTTACTGAGTTCTCTATATATTTCAGGTCACATACAAATTCAGCCACCCTGATCTCTGCCAGATGTTCTAACCAGTACTGTTAAAAAACAACATCCTCTACATCTTACTGTATGCCTCATCTACATATGAGTAACATCTTCACCTTTACTACTTCACCATTTTAAGACACTATATATATTAAGGCTAGTTCACAGAAGCATTAAGTAGGAAATAGAAGGTCCTAGACTGAAATAAGCACCATGTTTTATAGTGAAACTAGTCTCACTTGCAAAGACAGAGCATCTGGGTTTTACTTCCAGCTGTTTTCAGCAAAGGACTGAATTGCAGAACAGGTTTTTTACCTCTTCCAGAAAACTTATGAGTTCTACTCTGAAGTTTCACTTCAAAGGAAAACTTGGAGAAAGCTGGGTTTACTTATTTTTGAAATTTTTAAAATTCACTGTCTGATTAATCTCTGCTACCAGCAGCTCTAAACAAAAAAATCAGTGTAATGATTATAGTGAAGTTACTACACTAAGCAGAAAAGTAGCCACAGGCAAAGCTTTGCTGTGTAACTACTGTGCAACATTCCTGATACTCTTAAGGATCTCCTAATTGGAAATAGCCAGGAAGAAACAGACAAACTTAAAATACAGATCTGGAAATATGTACTTGCAGTTGAAGAATTCAAAAACTTTAGATACGTTTCTAGTTGTCAGTGGCAGAGGCGTGAAATTAAAAAAAGAAAATAGCTGAAACCAATGCAAAGGTAAATAAATGGTTCTCATTTCTCTTAAGTCTATGGAAAATCTGCTGCTTTCTTTGCTTCTTCCCTCCTAACAGCAGGCTCAAGCTGCAGCTCATCTTGCAAGGACAGACTCTTGCATTTGCTGGCAGCTCCAGTAAAGCTCTACAGAAGCGTCAAGACCTGCTAGCATGAATAGAGCTCTAGGTTTTCTTTGTGCTGCAATAAGCTGAGGTGCTTTCTGTTCCAGAAACTGCAGAAAAACTCATGTATCTTCATCTCACGTGAGTGAATACATTTAGACTCTTGTCACTGCAAAGGGAACAGGTTACAGGTCCAGCACAGCCCCTGAAATAAAGCACCCCCCTTTAAAAGTCCCAGAGTCACGTGTACACTGAGAGAAAAAAAACTGTAGGGGACTCACCTAGTAATGGTTCAGTCACCTACAAGAAAGCCACAGCCTCGACATGGGAGAGCAGTTCTGCTACAGGTAGGGTACGCACTAGCTTATCACGTAATGGCTAGCTCTTACGAAGTACTTCAACATTTTCATCACACTAAAATCTGTTGTATCTCACCCGGATTCAACATATGATTGGTCATTCTAATTTTGCGTTTTAAGAAGACTCTCTGAGAATATGCTTCTCAGTAAAAAAAATAATTTACAATTAGGAAAATTATGCACTACTGGAGTTTAAATGATGCACCTTAAATTTATGACAGCCAGTCAGAAATGGTTTCAGCTAGTATCCATTACTAGAGCAAGAAAATAACATTTCACTTAATTTTCTCAACTATGTAGAAAGCTGAACGAGGATGGAGGGGGAAACCAGAGAAAAATCTTAGTCTCTGTTTATCCTAGTAAAAACAAGACCTGTCTAAACCAAACGTAGATTTGATTATGCAGGCTTATTTAGAAAAGATATGAAAAAACCTTACAAATTTTAAAACCTCTCCTTTCTTACCCAGGAATTTTTACTGTGCAAGACACTGCCTTTTTCTTCCCTAAACATTAAAGCTGAAGCACATTTCACAACCTCAAACGTCATGAGGCACTGCCAATCAACACTAACCTGGAATCAACAGTTTGCTCCTCTGAGCACACTGATGAGCAGAATTGGGGAACAAAAGACCTTATCTAGTTCCAATTCTTGCACTGGTTTATTGTGTCATTATAAACAAAGTCAAATCACTGTATAATCTTTCCTTTTGTAATGCAGGACTTGTACTTTTTTGCCTTTAGAAAACTCACTAAATAGTAAGTTACAGTGCTTAAAAACACTCCAGAAAGACCTATGTCAGAATAGGTATCTCTGTAGCATTTTCCCTAAAACACACTGTGTATATATATCTTGTCAATATAAAATATTAATGATTCAAGGGCCAGTTGCAAAAATATGACTAGTCAACACAAAGGCTTCAGTTCAGCAAGAGTCATCTCACAAAATCAAGGCCTTTGAACTCTATTTTCACTTACTGTGAAAATACTTACTTCACTTACTTACACCTATTATTCTTTCAAAAGAGCTGAAGTGGAATGCTGACAAGTCTCATAGGCCTACATTTCTTCTTTCTACTACGTGCTATACAGCCACAAGTCTTGTCAAAGCATGCACTGGTCTTTCCAGAGATGCTTAAACATACAGCAAAGAGATGGACTAAAACATTAACAAGTAGATAAACTGTCTGAGCCCTGCTCTAAACCCATGCTCTTCCACAAAAAGCATTTCTCTTCTTAAGGGACATTATTTTTTTTTTACCAGTGTTCTTGGATTCTTCAATTTTAGATTTTTGTTTAAGTTTTATCTGCTTAAAAACCTAACTACCTACATTGGCATAAAAAAATATAGAGATGTGAAATAAAATTCATTTCAATTACATTTCAATTTCAATAAATATTTATTTAATATCCTATTAATACTAAACCCTTTTTTTTGGATACCAGGAAGAAACAAGGCTATCAATTATTTCTCATTTCTTCACACTGAGTGTCTCAGAGTAATACAACCAGCCATTTCAGGCCAAATCTATATATCCAAAATAGGTCAGATTGCTAATATGTAAACAGCAATTCTTCAGAACCCCACTTAACTATAACACATAGTATTGAACACACACTTACTTCTATATTTACATACACTTCAAATTGCTAACTGAAAAGTTAAGCAGAAAGCCTTCCCAAGGCCTTTCAACCAAACTACACCGAGGTTCTAGAAACACTTACTGGAGGCATTAGTAACAGTTGTTTAAAGTAGGCCCGTCTTCCATGTGCTGGCATGGCCTCAAAGGCCACATACAGTCTTCTCCACACATGCCGCAAATATCGGGACAGGCAGGCCTGAGCTCAAATACTGGACTGTCACACTGAAAACTTCTGTTCAAATCTGCAGCAGCTTGGAGTGACTGACATCTGTCATCAAACGCCGGGAAAGTGCTTGAAAACATCCGACTACAAAAGCAAAGCTGCTTCAGCGTAAGCGAAAGGCCTCCAGGAGTTTTTCTTTGCAGAAAAACGGTAGTTAACAAAAAAGCTGGAATACGGTGGCAACCCAAAGAACAACACCTGCCCACCGCGAAGGCATTTTCCCACTCTTTGTTTAACTTAAAACTCATTTTCCATGCACCTAGGTCTTCTTAAATAAACAAAGGGACGTCACCGTGCCCTGTCCAAGAGCGCGACGCAACGCTGTTTCCCAACGACGCGTGTTTGGGAAGGCAGAGCCGGGGGGAGGGGGGTGCTGGCAGCCAAGCGGCCACCGGCCGGGCCGGGCCGAGGCCCGCGGGCCCGCACCCAGCGCCGCGCCAGGGCTGCTCACCTGAGGAGGGGCCGCCGGGCCCCGCCGCGCTCGGGGAGCGGCAACTTCGGGGAGCGGCGCCCGCGGCCTGGCCCCCCCTCCGCCGCCCGCCCGGCCCGGGCCCGGGCCCGGCCGCCCCAGCCCCCCGCGGGGCCCAGCCGGCGGCGGGGCAGCCCCGGCCGCCGCCGCCCCTCTCCTCATGCAGGGCCCGGCCAGGACCCGCTCTCACCTTTAAGAGATTAGACGTCGCCATGATCCCCCCCGCGGGGCCTCCCCGGCCGGCGGCGGCGGCAGCTCCTCTCCTCGAGCTCGGCTCGGCTGCCCCCGGCCGCTGCCGCTTTACATGGCCTCGGGCCGCCCGCACGCCCGGCCGGACCGGCGGCGGCGGCAGTAGCAGCGGCCGCAGCGCTGAGCTCCCCTGCCCTGGGGCGAGGCCGGCGCCAGGTTCGGGGCGCTCCGCGGCGCGACCGGCTGAATCCTCCGCACGCAGCCGCCCCTCAGAGCCTCATGGCGGCGTCCGCCCAGGAGGCGCTCGGCAGCAGCCCCGGCTCCATGGAAGGGGCCGGCCCACATGATGCGGCGCTGAGGAGCCGGCCCCGCCGCCAAGCGCGGCCGCTCGGGCTGCGGGCTCCGCCGCCAGCGCCCCCTGGCGGCCCCGCCGCCGCGCCAGGGGAAGCCCCGCCCCCGCGGCGGCGAGGCCTTCGCCCTTCACGGCCCCGCCGGGCACCGAGCCCCCTCGGCCGGGGCCGGGCAGCGCCCGGGGGGGGGGGGGGGGGGGGGCAGCGGACGGCTGCAATCCCTGGCGGCCCCGCGGCCATCCCCGCCTCACAGACACCCCCCCCCTTCCCCTCGCCTTCCTCACCCCCCTCGTGACTTCTCCCAGGCAAACCCCCCGTGAAACTGAGCCGGAGGAGCGAGCGCAACGTGGCTGGATAATGTTCAGAAGCAGAGAAATAAATCTGTTTCTTACTCGGTGGAGGTTGGCGGGCACGGCCCCCTTCGCAGCTCGCCGTCCCTGCCAGCCGGGGCTGACGCCGCAGCGGCCTCCCGCCCGGTGGGAGCGCGTTCGGCGGAAAGCGCCGCTCCCTTACCAGCACAAACCCACATTTTGCAAAGCCAAGTCGCTTCCCTGTGCCCAAACCTCCAGCTAAGCTGTCACTCTTCCTGCCAGTTCTCACAAGTTTTCTATTTAGTAAGAAGTGGTTGGGTTTAGGTACCTTTTGGGAGGGACTTGGAAACTTTCAGGTTTTATTTATAGAAAACAGAATTCTCTTTATCTGTCAAAACGTTTAGCCTTCATCTAAAATGCGTCTTGAAAAGCATTTCAACAAGCTTTTCGTACAGGAAGCCTGAGAGGTGATGCCACCCGTTCGGCCCGGCCTGTGTGGGCAGCGCGGCGTGCCCGGTGGCTCTCCTGGGCGGCGGGGGAGGGCCGTTATCTGGGGGTAAATTCATATTACAGAGGAGACGGAGACCCTGAAGTGTTGGAAAGGCTGTAATGACATATTCAACAAACCTGTACGCTATGAAGTTTTGATAATGTCGACTAAATATGGTGTGCAGCCTTATTAGCTTCATAAATTAAGATCAGCTGTTTAAGGCCTTCTCTTAATTGAGAAGTAATGAGGTACTGAATAATTTCCTATTTTGACAAAGTTTCTAGCTTCTGAATGCTTCAATTAGTCTGTAATTTTTTCTTTGCCACTATTACATATTGTGTATTCTATACTATAGTAAGTATACAGTATTCATCGCACATATAATGCATGCAGCTATACAGTTGTATGTATAGTATATAATTATGCAATATAGATCTAATTGTCTTATGTACTGTCCATTGCATATATATCCTACAACAGTGCTGAAGTTACAAAGCTTCCAGCGGGGTCAGTAAAATGTGTGCATTGTGTATTTGTGCATCAGCTGCTTCACTCCACAGTCCGCATATAATGCTGCAGGTATGTAAGTACCAGGGAAGCTGAGACACGGGCAAATATCCTATAGACTGTGATATGGAAGCACTCACTTCTGGGAGCCACTGTGCTGTGAACTGATTTATCCTCTTTTCCCCAAACTCATTTAAAATGTGATTATTTCCAATTATTTCAGATTTTTTGTTCTTTTTAATTTCTATTGCATCTATTTTTTTTTATGCTTGCTTTTGATGCTACAATTCAGTGATGTTTTTAAATTGCTTCTGAGAAATAATTTAGACATCATTCAGCCAGAAAACAAATTAACTATAGAGAAATTCATTTCAGTTCCCTTTGATCCAAAGCTTAGAGTACAAAATCACAATGCAAATCACTAGAATGTTATAACTGCAAATTTTGCTTAACCAGCATTTAAGCTAAATGAAATTGGGCTGTATTTTAAAATGCTATGTTTTGAAATTACGGATTTCTCTATATTTGCACTTTTCATGCAAACCTACCAAATATTGACACAAAAATGTAAGAGTATACAGTATGCAGCGGTATCTGAATACCTTACACCGTGTTGTATGTTCTAAGTATCCTTAGATAGTAGCCATTGCTGTAACATTTATGCAGCTGGCCTGGAAGGGTCAGCAATGAAGGGACCAAGCATAAGAGTTCTTGCATCCTGCCCAAATGTCCTCTTGTGCAGTAATGACTGTGCTAGCCAAGGAATAAAGAGAACTTGAACACCTGAGAAGCAGTGAGACAAGGAAACAGTAGTACTTTTTACTGATATTAAAAATGAGGAGCATCTCATTTTGCATGGCTTACACAATGATTGTAATTTTTTTCTGAAGATCTGTGCATCAAAGTAAAGACACCCGTGAGTCTCAAGGTTTTGCGGTGTTTTAGTACTGCTTCAGGGCACTTTGAAAGTACACAGTGTTACATAATCTTGTTTTATTTGCTTTAATTCTATTGCAAATGCATTATTACTAAATTCTGATGGCAATTAAGATATCAATTATTGATTAGTATATGGTACTACATTGAATTACAGTTTTATATCCTTTGCATGGATTGTAAAAGACAATGTGAATGACACTTAATGCCAGAGCTTTCCATGGGTTCAAAGTGATTTGCAGGCAACAGCTCATTAATATTTGGATGATCAGTGAAATTAATACTGTGAATAATACCCTAGATGTCTTGGAGTGAATTGATTCCAGGCACAAATCTGTTGGCTTTGAATGAGTTGCGTCAGAGAGAAATAAGTGCTGCTGTGTTCTCTTCTAGTGCCTTGAAACACATGGTACCAATAAGAGATACATAGTTTCTTCTAATTGTCACTTAGTCCATGATGCAAAAAAGCATTTGATGGTTGATTAGTCAATTTTAGATCCCTCTCCAATCAAACTAGATTTATTCAGTAGGAATACTAAAACTTACGTTTTTTCTTTCAGTGGGAAAGTCTTGTTTATCACTGCCACAAACAGCCACAATGATCCTATGCTCAAACTGTGCCATGAGTCCTTTTAAAAGGGCAAGGACTCATGGACACCTACCTGTAGCTGAAAAAAAGAAGCACTGTCAGTTACCAAACTTTTCACATGAAGTAACTTCTGTGTTTGTTTCTATTTCAACAAACACTTTTATTTCTGGTGTTTGCTATTTGGGCTACACAACACCCTTTCAGTTAATAACAATAGCATTCTGGATAAATTGTCTGTGCGGGGGAGTAGAAGTTACTGTTGCATTCACTTGAAGTTGTTTAAGATTTTGGCATTTTAGCATCACCAGAACCGCCTATCCTGTGCATCTCAGGATGACCTGTTTGTTCTTACGCCAACATTGTCCTTAAGCTTAAATAACTTTTCTCTCCCTGATGTTTATTCTCCTCTGATGTATTTTTAGAGAGCAGTGCTATTCCCTCACAGTTTCCTTGCTGGAAAACTTTGCACTTTTTGCTCTGAGTTACACTGAGGATGACATGGGGTGGTGCAGAGTGACTGTTTGCAGGCAGAACCTGCCCGAGGGTTTTTGCTGAGACTGAATCCCTCCCGGGACATGGAGGAGCACGTGGCATGCGTTAGGCAAAATGTGGCCATTGTTCCATGCCCAGGCACAGAGTTGCAGAGAGCTGCTGCGGGGAATTACATCTGATCTAATTTTTCCTCTCCTAGACTTTTTCGGACAGCTAGAAATTTACTGTTCCATTCACTCTGTGTAGTCAGGGAATTATAGTTGGTCAGTGAAGCACAGTACAGTGAAAAAGTATACAACATGAAAAATTACAATTGAATGTTCCGCTTTTCTGACAGTTGTTCACATATGCAGCTCTTTTTCAGTGCTCAGTAAGCTTTGTCTCTCTTTTGTTTTAAAAGTTTCTCTGAGAATCAGACTCTTCCACAGAGAACTGGGCAGAGAAAAATCCCAATAAAATGAACAGTGTTACTGTGAATTTCAGTGGTCTGACTGACTGGAATTGAGACTTACATCCTGTAAACTTATGTCCTGTCATAGCTTGCTCTTTTAATGTCTATAACACCAGCTATGTCAGGGAAATGAGAAAAATTACCTGCACAGAGGAGGCTTTTCCCCCTGAATAATAAGCAGTATTTTAAAATATCAAAATAATAAAAATTATGACTAAATAGCTGAACTATTTGCTTGGCATTGAAAACTTAACTAAAATGGGCAATTCTCAAAAGTGCTGCAGAGCAGTGCCAGCCCTGCAAGGCTTTTATTACTAAGATTATGACTGAAATATTTTCCATAACTCCTCTCCTCAGTGTTAGTACCTCAATGCATAGCAATTACCACTAACATTTCAAACTACCACCCTGCTCACTGTCAGACCTTAGTGCCAAATATGGTTTCTGGCAGTCCGTTCCTGCAAAGAAACCATGCAGGGGAGAAGGTGAAAGGGGAAGAAGCCTGCAACATAGATGTAGTGCTGGCGTAGAGTTATACCCAACCATTCCTCTTGGGTGGCTGTCCCAAAGAATTAGCTGATCCTAAGGGAGCCACTGGAGTTGGGGAGTCAATAGCCTGAGTCTTTGTGTTGAATCTGGGTCCTTGGTGCTTTCCTTCGTCCCGCAAGTCCCATAATGGTGATGGAAATTTCTGTAGGGTCTTAAGGGCTCTGGCAGCGGTTAGTCTCACTGCTCCCCCGGGGCTGTGCAGGGATAGAAGAAATGACCTGTGTCTTCCTTTCCATCCTTATCTTGTGCATTAATTTCCCTGGTGGCTGAGTTTATTGCTACAGGAGGCTCAGTTTGTCCATCCACAGTTTTCATAGAACAGGAAAAATCAGTTTGCACACAAGCAGATTCGAAGCCGCAGCAATGAGGAATCACAGTAATGGAACTAGAGCTGAAACTTCAGCTTGTTTACCTAAACATTGATTTTATTTACAGTGCACAGAATTTCTTCTTACTGCTTCTACTCTTAGGTTTCTGTAGAAGGTCTTTAGCTGCAAGGTGGCCCTTTAGCAGCAAGGTGGCCCTTTAGCAGCCTGTGAAGGTAATCAGGGTTATTCTTAGTTTGAGCTGCCCTTGTAGCCTGTGAGGCTGCTGAAGGTTGGTGTCAGCTGGTTTACAGAATTGCTCCCATGGAGTACTAGTCTCTCAACAGATTATACACTGAGTGTCCATCCTTGAGTAGCTCGGGCCTAGCCTAAAATGTGATTTTCTCTGAGAAATGAGTGAATTAAATACTTTCAAAGATGATGATCCATCCTAGAAGCTCAGGATTGGGATTTTGGATTTCTCAGTTTAAGTTTAAATGAAGATTTACCTACCCTACTAAAGAGCCTGCTACTCCCATTCCTGTCTGGCCTCTGTGAGCGAGGGGCAGTTGTGGGAGGAGATGCCATGCAAGTGCTGTGGTGGTGTTGGCTGCTGGACATCTGTTCCCTGTCTCACCAGGGGTAAAAAGCACACAGTGTGTATATTATATCTTGGGGGATTTGTGCCATCAAGTTCTTTTCCTGGATGCATTTTAGCCATAGGTTTACTGTTCCACTGGTTGCTTGTGGGAGCAGCAACTCCATGAAGAAAACCGATTGCTCTGTGGAGTCCTGTGTCTATAGAGCTGGCTCTTCCATGTTAAAAGCCCTGCTTAGCAAAACATTTTTGGGTTCACAAAACCAACTGAGTTTTCTTCACACATATGCTACACTCCCACTAATTAAGTATTAGGCAAGGCAAATTGACTTCAGTAACCTGTACAACTACCTAATCTTTATATCACACTCAACTAGCATGTCTTCAATCGCATTGCTATCATCAGATTTGCAAATTAATTGAAATGTTATAAACAATTCTGCCATGCTCAGAAGTAAAATTCAACTTTTCCACAGCTGTATTCACTTCGCAGAGGAGGAAATATTGCTGAGTAAAATGACAGCATACGTAGGTATTCGGTTTTCAGAGAGCCTTACAGAATGTAGACTAAATCCAGACATTGAATTACTACAAGAAATGAGCTGGGGAGTAAGTATACATGCATTTATGAAATAGTCTTTTTTTTTTTTCTCTGAGGATCAGGCAGATGAATTTTTGATTAAGTTCTTCTAGTTTTAAATACATTCAGTTATACCTTTATTATCCTTAAGAAACTTACAGTTTAGTAAGTACTAAACAGCATACAGTTAAGTACTAGAGCAGAGGATCATTACACAAATGCTTGGACTTTTTTTTGTTAGAATCTGTTTATTTTGTCGTGCAATCCTATCCATTAAGCTTTTTAGAGAGATTTGTATTTTACTGATTCCTCTTTTAGAATTTTAATTTCATTCATTTATTTAAAAGATTGTCTCTGGATTCTTGAGAAATGAGCAATGCAGATGTTTACTATTGACAATTGTGTTTTGATATTTAATGATTTCTTAAACAGTCCAGCATGTTTGTGGTATGGTTCCATGCCCATGTAGAGTATAAACCCTCAACCCTCCTTCCTCTCCAATGATGAATAAGGTTGCTGTGCCAGCTCCTGGAGACAGGCAAGGGTGAAGACTTGGAGAAGCTGATGTCATGTGGTGGGGTCTACATCTGGGAGAAAAGTGCTCTCCCTGGCTGTTAGTTATGTAAAAAGAGTGCCATGAAGCATGTAATCTATAAGGCAGCTGAAACACTGGGACTGAAGTATCTGTGGGCACGGTGCATCCACCTGTCTTTTAAGTCAGGCAAGTTGGGTACCTGCAACAGTTTGGCTGTGGCAGAGGGGATCTGAGCGCAGAGCAACTGCAGTGTACATGGGTGCTCAGTCAAGCCTGCATTATTTTCTGTGAGCACAGGACAGTCACCGGCTTGAAGTTAGATTGGTAAATCTGTTCCACACCAAAGGCATAAATGAATAGTATGAACAGATGCTACCTCAAAATTTTTTCCTAGGTTGATTCCTAGGGTGTGCGGCTAGGTTCTGCTTCTCACACGAGACAGAAGCAATTATAAGCAAGCAAAAATATCTGAAGAATTCATGTGTAAAATATTTAAATGAGTAGAGGAAGATATTTATTTCCCTTTATCAAACTTAAAATAAAAGCAGTGAAAGTTTAAACATTTTAGGAGTCCAGAACAGTATTTTATATCCATTCATTTGCCAGGCCTATGAATCCAAATACAAACTGTTTACTCTTTCAACAGTTTTTTTTTCCTTTTCGTAACTGGGATTTACCAAACTTTAATTTTCAAACTTGTGATGTTTTCTTAGTAAATAATTTCTACTTATTCATTTGGCTGACAAATGCGATTCCTCTAATCTCTGTAATTTCTGGAAATTTCATTCTGGTATCAATATTTGCCCTTCCTTGGGGGAAAAAAGAATATACATGCACTGAACTATAATTTGATCTACAGCTTATTCAAGCTGTTACTTATATACTGTACTGCAAAGTACCTGAAAACAAAATTATATATTTCAGCAAATCTATTTATCAGACATTTCTATTAACTGCAAGTGTGTAGTGAGAAGGTACAGTAGTGGTTTAATGTATCAAGATAGACAATGTTTGAATTTACATGTTAATCTACATTTTTAGGAATTACAATAAAACAACTATGTGCACAATACTTTAAAATGCAGTGAACTTCTCTTCTACTTGCATTGACAATACCAGTTCCTTACACATTTGAATCTGGTTAAAAGCTCTATTCCCCGTGTAATAAATGTGACACTACAGGTACAACATTGACAGCAGAGATCATTAAGGCTCTGTTCTGATGATTGTTTATTTCTCTGTGCATACCTCCCCTCCACTCCCCTCTTCTCCCAGTCCCTTCTACCCCAACAGACCTGATTTTTTTTCATACAGAATGAAAAGCTCATTGGCTCCAGAATATTCAGGAAGAAAAGTTTAAGATAAAAGTTTTTAACCTGAAAGTAATGAAACGTGTAATGAAATGTAGATTCATAGTAATAGCAATACCTGGTACTTATAAAGCTGTTTTAATATTTTTAATTTTTTTTTTTTTTGGTATGGCAGAAGAAACCAGTATCCACATCCCATGGTGCTAAACATTCTACAACAGGTAGCACACAGAGGAAGAGTCCAGACTGAAGATCATACAGTCAGATTGGGTCTCAGCAGTCTTTGCGAATTCGAGGAAGAACGATCATCTCTATTTTTGAGATACAGAAGGTGAGGCACAGAAAATGTAAATGCCTAGCTCAGAAACACGCAGTGAAGCAGTGGTAGACTTTGGGTCTGTTGACTCCCCAGCCACCGATGTATTTGTTGGCCCATTCTATCCTCTTAAACAAGTAAGAGAAGATCTTCTGAGATACACAATACAGGCCTATATCATAGGGGAATCAGTGTCAAATGCACACAGCCTGATTCTGCACTACCTTTTAGCATTTAGTAGTCACGTTTACTTTGTAAAGAGGGCCTAAAATGCCCTCAAATCAGAATTGATTTGGTGTAAACAACCAATACATGTAGTTTAATAGAGAATCAGGCTCTTGACAATTACTTTGTGGCATGCTGAGACTAGAATTAACTGTTTTAATTGCTAATGAATTAAGGCTGATTCCTGTTTATATTAAGGCCTCTGTATCCTTCTATGACAGTGTAACTGTGCCTCAGTGCAAGTGAGACTCAGGCCATTGAAAAAATTAACCTTTCAGTTCCCTTGGAATTGAGTAATTTTAGTGGCCCTAAATGAATAAAATAACCGGAACCAAACAACATGTCTCCATATGATGGAATATTTACAAAAGTATTGTAAAAGGACCTAAAAGTAACCCGAAAGAAAAAGAAGTATATGTTTGTTGAAGAAAAATGTTAGATTAGTTAGACTTGTTGCCTGGTCTTGAAAATGGAGAATTCTAACACGATAACACACCTTTATATGAAGATAACTGGCTTGATGTTCAGTGGTTATGAGTATGCCCAGATAAACTGTAGATGCTTATCAACTCTGGAGATCAAGTCATCTTGTTATACTACTACAATAAAATAGCAATACACTTATTTGGTATTTAAGTGCTAGACATATAGGGCATAGTTTGCATAAAGCTTGTGTGTGTTATATTCAGTGGAGCAGGAAGATGACCTCAAGCTCAGTAAAATGCCACATGATCACAGATTTCTCCTATTATTATTGTTACTAAAAGCTATTATGTGTTGCTTTCTTAGAACAGGGGTTCTCCAACTTTCCTCTCTGTAGGCAAGCATTATTTTAGAAATTTTCTCCTCTCCAAACACTCTGTTTATAACAGTTTTGGTTTTAAAACCTTCATTTTTGAGACAACAGTTTTGTATTTGCTGGCTGAGAATAAAACAATCCTTGCTCTATTAAAATTTAAGGCCTGGGTTCCCATGGGCTGCAGCACTTTTTAACTTATTTTTACTTCTAGTTTGAAGTAGATTTGTTTTTTAAAGCTAACATGGAATTTGTTTGTGTAAATTAACATAATTCCCTAGGCATCAGTGTGGCTATGATAGTTAGCCAGCTGAGGATCCGGCCACCAAAATGTAACTCTGGTGGTTGGGAAATCTGTTTCGTATACAAGTCAAACAACAGCTGGATCATATGTGGTATTACATTTAGTTTCATTGGCAATTTAGAAAATATTTAATAATAAATTTCATTGCTTCTATTCCCCGTTTTCGTATACAAATAAATCATCTTTTCTAAAACATTCTTTTTCTTTAGTAAGGCTTGTATTCGTAGTCATATCAAAAGTGTTTGCTATTGGAGCAATCTTTTAGCTTTCTTTCTTTCTTTACAGTTCTCTTTATTATGAAATTCTATAGCATTCTAAATTTTAATGGTCATTAGCAACCCTGCACTTGAGTAAAGAATCACATTAGAAAAGTATACGGTATAATACTTTCTTGTCCAAATCTAAGGCAGGATAAACAAAAGTAATGCATGAGCTCATCTGATCCTCACCTAGCAAGCCTTGATTTTAAACAGTATTCAAAGCCCAAGAGAGGATGTTGTCATGACAATTATTGCACTTTCTCAGTGTCTTGCTATAGGATTAGTTTTTCCGTTAGCAATATATAATTTCTTTTCCTGAAGACCACACGAAGTTATTGTACTCTGAAAAGGAAAAAAGCACTTAAAGTTTTATGAAGTTATGACCTAGACAGAAGGATACAAAAACAAATTACCATTCTATGATTCAGCTATGTCATGATCTAATATTGTTCCAAAATTATTATTCTGCTATTTAGGTTGGCATCATCTTCTGAACACCCGATGTGCTCTTTGGCATGCTACAAATTCAGCAGATGCACTGTCTTCTGGGTTTTACAGCTTCTTCTGATGAATGTACAACATTTGGAACAAAGCCGCTCTTGACACCTTCCCATCCATCTTGTATTGAGATTTCTCCTTTTTTTACAAGTTCATAGATGTCTCGTGTAAGAATTGTAAAGGACTCTTCAACATTCGTGGCATCTTTTGCTGAAGTTTCTATATATTTCATACCACAGTCAGATGACAGTTTTTCAGCTTCTTCTCTTGTAACCTCACGTTGTGACACTAAATCACATTTATGTCCTACTAACAGAAACACAATCTGAAAGGGCTGCACATGCATTTTTGCTTCTTCTAGCCAGTCTTTCACATGTTCAAAAGATCGTCGATTTGTGATGTCAAACACTAGTAAGCCACCCACAGAATTGCGATAATAAGATCGTGTTATTGATCTGTGAAGAAAAAAAAAAAAATTTAAAATACATTTTCCTTTTATTCATAAATAGATTACTTTTTCATGTGGCAATGTGTTTTTATCTACTATAAGTTTTATGAAATATCTTTGCTTTTTTAAAACTAATTGGAATTTACTAATTTAACTTCTACACACAAAAATGTTCCTTCATTTTTTTCTTACATTCAAAAGTCACGTTCTAAACATTCTTGAAGCCTACATCTCTAGTGCAAATTTTGAATGCTGAATTATGCTGCAAAGTACTCTTTATTAGCAAACTGTGGCGCAAGTTCACCAAATAAAAAATATATATTTATTTCTCATATACTTGTTGTAAAGTCTCATATACTTGTGTAAAGTCTGCGTCCTTCAGCTTTATACAAACATGCACTTCACTTTGTTCTAATCAATTATTTCAAACAAATATGCAGGCAGGTGTTGAGAAACCTGGAGCATTTTACCAATATACAAGCATATCATTTTGTATTCCTTGCAGAAAAATTCTCTGATAGAAAAGTTCGTACAGTTAATCATAATTCTTTGTCCTTGCAGAAGTCAACAAGTAACAGACTAAGAAAGGAAACTGCTTAAACAAAACAGTCCAAAAGTAACTGAGCTGGGCAAACACACACTTGTTACAGCACTGGCAAGGAACACTTCTGCCTCCAGCAGCTCTCTCACACAGAGGTTCAAAAGACTCCCAGGACTGGCAATAGATACTTTCTACTTTTGAGCCCTCTTTATTCCACTGGAAGGAATTCTGAAAGAAGGAAGCCCTTCTTCTGGCTGAAAAGATTTTTAATATGCTCTAGAAGAATACTTGTTAGAATGTAGAGAGAGAGAAAGATACAGGGAGTAAAAAATGATTGTAAGTCTCCAATCACAGGCAATAGCGGAAAAAGGTGAAAAGAGACATTTTAAAGGAATGGATGCAAGCACCCATTACTAGCGCATATATATATATATATATATATATAGTTAGTGTATATGTAAGTATTGTCCAGCTGAAGTGAGGTGCACAATGTCTATTATCAGTCATTATTTGAAATTATAATTTAGCCAAGGATTAATTACATTTTATCTTGTAATTATGAAAAAGATGCAGCCTCAAAACTTCTGGAATCAGGATGAACTGTACACAGTAAAATATCTTTCCATAACAGCAGCTCCCTCTGATTTTCAGTTCACCGCATGTCATACAGTGTTTTATAACAATTTAAACATAGAGGTATAATTAGCAGCTATAGTCATATTACAGATAGGTAGGTGCATAGCTAGATAAGGCTTTTTGGCATATCTATATTTATTTAGTCACAGCAAACAGCATTTGAAATGGTTTTATTTAGATAACAGGGAGGGATTGTTTGTGCTTATGTTTAGAAAGATCTTTTCTATGTTCCCAGCAAGAGAGTCCATGGAGTCTCTGAGCAGTTCGAATGTGAAGACAACAGGATCTTACTCTCAGATTAACTGAAGTACCCTGGATATGAAAAATGACACATGATTTTGCAAAATTATTTGACAGTAAATGAAGGGTGCCACATTTTGGGATGTATTAAATAAAGGTGCCATAAAGATCTATTTCAGGTTTTCTTAAGCTTTTTTTTTTTTTTTTTTGCTGTAGAGCAGTTGCAAACACAAATGAATACATTAAAATAATTAAAGTGGTCCTACAAAGAGCAGTGAAGAGAAGCAGGTGACAAAAATGGGATCCAGTTTGGAGAAGTGGAAGCTAATACAACTTATTTTAATTTAAAAAAAAAAATCTTAAAAATACTTGTGCCAAAGAAATGCATTAGCCAGGGAAGAAAGTAGGTTAGGATTGAAAATGCAGTGCATCATTTACCAAGCATTTCTATAGAGTACAAGGTTATATCATGTGTCTATGATCGGGAATACTGAAAAACTGCCCTCCATGTGTTACTGGTTGCCTATACACAGCAGTCAGAATCCTCATCTGTTGTAACTCACTTCTGCAGAGATATGCTAATTTACACTAGCTGATGATCTAAGCCATTATATTTAATTATGTGTACGTATTGCCTGTAACAGAGATGATTAAAAAGCATCTGTAACTTTGGGCTGTACCTCACAAAAACTGGGTGAACATATGGGAGAGACAGCAGTCGTTTTTTCTGTATTTTTGGTATGTATAATTTGAAATTAGTTTTATCATTACCAAAAAAAAAGGTTGATATACTAGAGAGTCTTTAGAAAACAGTAACAAAAAGAAAAAAATAATACGGATAGTTTTAAAGATACATGTTACACACAATACCATGTTATGTGATTGCCTAACATCAGAGAAAAGGATGATATTTGTTACAATATGGTCTACAAATATCCTAATAGTTTTAATATTATGGTGAGTTATTATTTTCAGTTATATTTTAAAAGAAAGCACTCCTGACAAATAAGACAAAATTTTGAAGCAGAAAGTTTAGGACTTCAACTGAGAAAAATATCTGGGCACATGAATGTAGTAGGTTGTTCAACATTATCTGAAACATTTTACAGATGCAAAATATTTGAGTTAAATATGAGAATCAGAGAAGATTAAGTATAGACATATATTTTCAGTGGGCAGCTTAGAGTTATTTGGAAAATGAACTGTGTGAAGTGGATGTACTTCTCACTTACTAATGCCCTGTATCACACCTAGGAAGAATGAAAGAGCATTGACTTAGATGGTCTAGCAGGTGTCTTTGCTTTTGGTTTAGTTTGTTTTTTTCTCTATAAAACTAAGTGCAAGGGCAATATATATGAGTGTGGGCCATAGACAAAATCAGACTGGCCTTTCTTGTGTTCTTCCACAAGCAGAGAATCCACTTACATGATTACACACACTGTGGTAAGTGCTGCAGGATCAGACTTTAAAAGCAAAATGAAGTTTTTAACTCCCTTATTATTGTCACTTTTTGAGCAGAAGGAAAAAAACCCTAGGGTCCTGCAGGTTTTTCAAGTCAGGATGATGAACTTGTGACAGGTCAGGTTTGATGTAGTCCAACTTATTCATAAAGGATATTCAAAATTCCATATCTCAAATTATTCCCGTGCAGATCCTAAATTCTTGTTGAAATGATGGCTTTTTGTGTAAACTTTGGTTCAGCTAATTAATGGCATTAAACTAGCATTATGGAAGGGAATGTGTTACGTGCAGAACCATGATTAGTTTTCTGTGGGGAAGGAGGGAGAGGGGAGTACTTTCTTTAGTCAAGGGAAAGCCTTAAATTAGGGCCAGGTGGGAGTAGGATGAAAAAGTAATGGCCAAAGAGCAGTCTTTCTTCTAAAACTGAGGAGACATCAATGAAGCCCGCCATCTCCTTCCAGGAAACTATTCAGAGGAGGTGCTGGTTGGAAGTAGGAAGCAAAACTTCATTCAGATTTAGATTCTGGTAAATCTGCCCATGATTTTGAATGAAAGGAGGACTGAACTCTTAAATCCATCCCTGCATCTGTCTTTATTCATGTGTCTTATCTCTCTGCCGACAACACTTCGTCTTCTATTCCTTCATACTCAGTACTTCCTTGCTGCCTCCTCTCAGCTCCTCTTCCACAGAAGGCTCTGAACCCTTCTCTAAGCAACAGCTAATGGAAGTGCCCAAACCCACGTGTTTGCCTGGGCCTTGTTCATGGTGCAAGCTGGTGTTTTGGGAGGGAGTTTGTCTGCTTCCCATGGCTACACTAAATGAAAGGAAACAACCCTCCTAATTAATAGAGGTGACTGTGACCCCATGGTGACCAGAGGCCTGTGTGGTTGTGCAGCTCCTCTTCTTTCAGGCTGCAGATGCATGTCACACCAGCCGCTGATGACGGGTGTGCTACAGCGTCCATGCTAAATATGTGAACTGTTATACCATCTTTGCCTGAGAATTACAAAAATTGACATAAGCACTATTGAAAAGGTAATTTTTATTTTCTCCCCCGCTCCATATAGAGATTACAAAGCTCCTTATCTATGCTGTTGTTAAATATGGACTGTCCTAGCATCCTCAAGACCATCCTAAGTTTTTATTTTCAGCAAGAATACCTGTATGACTAATACTTTTGCTCATTTCATATAACGCTTGGGATTTGTAATAAATGAAAAGTAAATACAGATAAAGGGCTGGAGAAAATCAGTTTTTCCCTATTAGAACATGCTAAAAAGGTGAGACTGCACTAAGTATTAAAAGGGAACTGCAACACTGATATTGAATGCTGTATGTTTCCTCCAGATGGTTCTGTATTTGAAACTGCTGGAGGTGAGATTGCTCCTCAAGAAGTTACGTTTTGTAATGTACCATAATGATATGTTAGAATGTTTTTCCAAAGGATAACTTTGAAGTCTTTAGTTTTAATTGGGAATATTTGTTGAATGCAGATCCTAAATTCTTTTGGAAATTATGACTTCCCATGTAGAGTATGTGTTGGTTCCACTAATTAATTCTGCCTAAACTACCATTATGGAAGGCGAAAATACTATCTAGAACAGAAGTCATTCCCTTAGCTTAATGTAAATATTAGGTTCAAGATGCAAGACTCTAATTAATACTTTAAAGAAAAACCTTGGTAAGATGATGGTCACTGAATATTTTTTTTCTAAAAATGAATGAGGAGATGTATTAATCACATCAGACTGTGGCTTTAGGGTGACTTTAAATTGGTCACATTGTTTCTTTCTATGATCTTACTGATCTTTACCAGATGAACCAAACTTTCACTAAAAGCTTTATCTAATTTTGAAGACTTATTTTTATACTATGACTAAAGACTACATTGTAATGGTATTAATTTTTAAAATACACATTGCTTACTCAAAAAGAAGAATAAGGATGGTGTTTTATTTTTCAAGCCATGTGTTAGAAACGGAATGTATCTAATATCATGGTCTACTAAAATGTGAGTAAATATAATTGAGGCATCCCCACAATATTTTGCTCCTATGTTCTTGAAATGAACTCTCAGTCTTAGCACCACTATCAAGCACTTTAAAGCCTTGGAAGTTCCATGATTTAAATATATTGTTGGATTTATTAACAAGGAAAATTAAACAAACAAGCAAACAAAATCACAGCAAAGTAGACAACTTGAAACACAGCCAAAGCAGCAGACTGCTCTAAATGACAACTAATCTCAAGATAGAAAGAAACCTAAACTGTATCCCTCATTTACCTTAGTCTGCATTATGGACCTCAGTCTATACCAAGCCAGTCTGTAGGTTCTCGTTCTAGTAAAGTGTTAAAGTTATTGATTACGTTGCTGTTGTCTGTATGGCACCTAGCACAACCCGAGATTCTGCTTAGCGATGCCTCACTGATGTCAAAGTAAATATAGTCAGTAACAGCCCTGTCTGAGCTCAAAATAAGAAAACTGCCCAGCACTACTGTTTGCAGCTTGCTCACGCTTGTGGAAGTGGTGAGAATTACTTTTATTTGAGAAGTAATGCAAACGGTGCATGTTAAAGATGATTTCTAAGACCAGCCATGAAATCCAGTTCAAATACAGCCACATCAATGAACTAGACACATAAAAGAATTTTTCCAAAACAGTTTCTCCAAGAAATTAAATGCTCTCTGAAAGAGAGTGATGGCAGGCGTGTCACCCTTTACTTTTCCCCTGGGAATTCCTAATGCCCAGGATCAAAAAAAAGGGGGTTATTAAGCAGCCAGTAGTTTGCCCTGCACACAGGGAACTCCCCAGGACCTTTAAACCCAGGTTTTACCTCCTCTAAAGTCCCAATGAAAGTGAACCAGAGCAGGACTGGGAATCAGAACTGCAGACTGCTTGGCATTCCACAAAATTAGATTACTTCTTGGAATAATTAGTTCTTCCTGAAGACAATATTTGCTTGTGATCTGTAGTCCTCTCCATTAGCAGAAAACAGAATGTGCAAGATTTTAACCTGTGGTGTATAACTTAGTAAAATATTTATAATTTACTTGAGTAAGTATAAAACAGATTACACAATAAATGCTATGACATTTGGTACCCAAACTGACAAGAAACTCTTAGCAGAAAAACAAACACAAATGTTTAAAACTACTTCCTTCAGTTTGTATCTTCTGGGTATTAGAAAAAACACAGATGTATACTAATGGTAAATTCAAAAGCAACTGACTGCATGACTCATCACTGTATACTCCCTGAGCCTTCCCAGGTTAAAGGATGGCTATCATTTAATTTAAAATGTATGCAAAATTCTTTGCATTTGCATTCCTTTCAGTCAAGTGCCTTGTCATTGGCTATCCCAGCTATTTGTCAACAAATTTGAAAAAAAGATACACATTCTAAGTCACTTATTTACAAGTATTTGATGTTCTTTGGTGAAAAGCACAAGGAGGGTGAAGAATGCTAAGAGCCTGCTATTTTCACTGTTAATTTCTTTGCTAACCCTTCAGAGGCCTGCCTGCAAAAATACATATAAAGTTGGGACTCATGCAAGCCCAGGAAAGTTTTTTGTTGTTTCACTGTAATGCTTGTTATTGAAACTAAAAGGTAAGATGGTGAAATCCCACCTCTTCAGCTGAGTGCAAGAATCTGCACAACTGTTGCAGCGGAAGACAGAACATAAAAGAATCGATTCTGGCCAGTGAAGAGACCCATTTCAACCCTCCTGCTAGCATCCCAGTAACAACAAGTGCGTAGGTCAGGTACCACATAGATGGGCTATGCGTTAGCCTCCCACTCGAGTTCAGACCTACTGAACCCCAAGTCCAGACTAAAATCCGTACACAACTTGCCTAAGCGGCAAGCACTACAGATAAAACAGAGCCACAAGAATGAGTGAACGACAGTACCAGTTGATATGTTGGGGAATGACCATGACTCTTTTGGGGCAGGAAAAGAGGGTAGTTTTGCTACCTGACTGTGACAGAGAAGAGAAAGGAGAGGATTTAATACTCAGTGCAGCATTTGAGCTAGATTAGCTACACTATAAATGATAGAGGTATTAGTGAAGGCTGCTGGCAACCATCAGTGCAGAGCAGGTGCAGAAGGCAGATAAAACACTAATAAGGGACTGTAGCCGGCTGCCCAGCGGCTTCCACACCGCCAAGGCTGCACTGGTGCTCGCAGTGCTGCTGTGCTGGGAGGAGGAAGAGCAGGGAGGTGGCCTGGTCTCTCCAGATTGCATGGGAGGGAGAGTTACGGCAGAGGGAAATACTGCAGGGGAGGATGAGTTCGGAGGTGATGACAAAGTAAGAAATGTGGAGTGAAGCAGGGGCCTCCTGCTGCAAAGAAGGAAGAAGATGAGGAGGAGGGTTTGCTACCCTGGGTCCAGGGCGTCAGGGCAAAGATGGGGGAGGAAAGGAGAAACAGGGCAAGTCCACTTGTTACCCCCTAGTGTGAGCCGGGAGGAGAAGGGTAGCTGTTCCCTGGTGGGTGTGAAGGGAAAGGCGGGGGGAAAGGGGGAAGATCCTAGGGGGGAACTGGTGGGCAGTGGGGTGAGAGGGAGGGTGGGCCATGGGGCTGGGGGGCACCAGCAGGCAATGGGGTGGTGAGGCTGGATGGCAATGGGGTGGAAGGCTGTTTGGGGCACAGCAGCTAGGGGTGAGTGCAGCAAGATGTGCGGGGGGGGTGGGGGTCAAGAGATGTGTTGAATGATGAGGATACGGTGCTGGGAGGGCGGTGGGGACCGGGGCTGCGGGACAGGGTGTGCCCGGGGGCCGGCAGGTTTGGAGGGCGGGGGGGGGGGGGGGGGGCTTTGGGGGGGTGGGTGTGGGGAAGATGCCGGGTCCAGTACCTGAACCGCTCCTGCCCCGCCGTGTCCCAGAGCTGCAGCTTGACCCTCTTGCCGGGCTCGATCTCCACCAGCCGGGAGAAGAAGTCCACCCCCACGGTGGGGTCGGAGTGCAGCGGCCCCGGGAAGCGGCCCTCGGTGAAGCGGTGCAGGAGGCAGGACTTGCCCACGGTGGAGTCGCCCAGCACGATCAGCCGGAACTGATAGATCCAAATCGCCGCGTCCATGGCGGCCCCGGCCGGGCCCGGCTCCGCCTTGGGGCTCTTCCCGGGGCTCCTGCGCGGCCGGTGCCTGCACCGCGCTCCGATCGCCCCAACGCCCGGCATCGGCGCGGCGGGCGGGCGGTGGCGGGTGCGCGGGGCCCGGGGAGCCGCTGCCGCGGGGGGCAGGACGGGGCCGCCGCGCCGGGCGGGGCGGGGCGGGGCAGGGCGGAGGCCGGGTCCCCCCGCCCCGCTCCCGGGGCGCCGCGCCGGGCTCCCGGTGGCTGCCCGGGAGGGGAGGGGCGGGGCGGGGCGGGCGCTGTCCCTTCAGCACCGCGCGGCCCCGCTCCGCCCCCCGGCTCCGCGCCCCGGGCCCCGGCTGCCCCCCCCGCCCCGGCCTCCCCCCCTCCCGCCGCCGGCTGCGGCCCGCCTCTCCCGCCCGCTCTGCGGTGCCGCGGCCGAGCCGCCCGCCGGGGCCTCCCACCCTGCCCGTCATCTGCGCGGCGAGACGGGCCCTCCCCCGCGGCGGGGCGCGGGGCGGGGCGGAGGGGACCGCCGACCGGCCGGCCGCCGCCGTGCCGCGGGGAGGACGGTGCCTTGCGGCCACTGCCCGCGCCCAGGGCCCGCTTCACCCAGCAGAGCAGCTCCAGCCGTGGGCAACAAGTGCGAGGTGGCGGGGGGGGGGGGGGGGGGGGGGGGGGTTCGCAGGAGAAAGGGGAATGCTGGCGGCGGGGGTGGGGTGGGGGGAGCAGGCCGGCCTGGAAAAACGGGTGAGAGAGAACGGGGCTGTTAAAACGTGAGATCGGCAAAGAAAAGTGGGAGCAGAAAGGGAAGGAGCGGAGGAGCCGGATCAACAGATGGAAAAGGGGCAGAGAGCTGAAAAGGAAGCTGTCTGGCGGGGTGGGAGCCGCGCAGGGGCTGCCCCCAGGAGTGCGAGCGGGAATGGGGGCAGACCAGCGTGTAGAGGAACAAGTGCCAACTGGTAAAGATGGGCCGGGCAAATGGCGAAAGGGAAAAGGAGAGTTAGCGATCTAGATATTCCCAGAGAGAACCATGCAAACCGTCTTGAGAAAAGGCGTAACACTAGAAATGACAGGGACGTGCACCCTTCACTTCTCAGTGGAACAAACTGCATCGCTGGGGCCTTTGTGAAAGTGCCTTTACCTACAGTAATAGAACAATTCTGTCAGTAGACGTGCCTGCTGGAGAAATTTCTTTGGCCCCGTGGCATCTTCACCTAAGTATCGTGTTATAAATCTGCTGAGCAATTGATTCCTCAGATTTCTTTTAAAGTCTCAGGACCACATGGAATAAAAAAACACTTAACAGTCCTTAGAAGGCTGGTAAGGGCATTAGAGCCAAATAAGCAGAAATCCTAGCACTTCTGGTAAACAGAATCGCTGCAGCTTCTTTTGCAGATTGGGCTGGGGTGAGGGAGCCGGGGGCAGAGAGCCTGAGAACCGAGCAGTGTAGGCTGGCTGAGCTGGGAAGTGGGTTGTTGCTGGCAGAAGGTCAGCAGCAAGTGGATATTGATATGAATGGGCACTTTGATAGTGAAAAGAACAGGGAGAGGAGATGGGTGACTTTTTTTTTTTTGTTTTTCACACAGCCTGCTGTTTTCCTCTGTTAATGTCAGGCACGGACGCAGCTAAAACCGTAACCGCCTCTGGCTGTTTAGGGGCGGATCTGCAACCACATTTCTGTTGTAACTCTGTGGGGCAGTTTGTTATGACAAGTATTCTCATTGCCCGAGTCTGGTTTTGTTATTCCAATGTGTTATGTGGTGGCCAGTGTGAGACTTTTATGTTTGCCCCCATAGGCTTGGGTGTGAACCTTGCAGCTCCACAGTGTGGATGCATGAGACCAGGGGCGCCTTGGCCCTTCACCTGACCAAGGGCAGGGGGAAGTCAGAAGAGGGGTTTGCAAGCACCACTCGGGATATCACGTCCTCTAGTCCCAAAATGAGTCTGCCTGGGATCTGCAAGTGTGGCTGGCCCTGGGAGACTCGGCCAAGCGACCCCAGAAGCTTCCAGCAGAGACTTGGCCTGGCAGCCCAGAATTTATATAAGGCTCAGCCAGGGGCTGCCAGAGGGATTTATCTTGCTGTGCACGCTGAGCTGAAGCCGCAGGATGCTGCCTGCTCCAAGAATCCAGACTCCCTAGGGACCTTTTGGGCTGGCCAGTCAGTCCCCAGGACTTAGTGATTGGGTGTCATGTGGGTCTGTTCCTCCTGAACTCTGCACATTTCTCCCCTCTATTTTCACCAGCTATTCTTGTAAAAAATAAATTGAACATAGCTTGTACTTGCCTAGTTGCTCCTTTGAATAACAATAAACCAATATTAACTCAGATAAATGAACCTCAGAAGGGTAAAATCAGTCCAGTTCTTGCAGTTTTACACAGGACATGATTACAGGAGATTCCTAGGGATCTTTTCTAAGTGTTCTGACAAACCTGGTGCTTAGATACAAGAAGTATTTGCATGCGAAACAGGAATGTGAGGTATGTGGTATTAGTAGCTCTGAAACTTGCTGATTTCAAGTGGACTTTGCTCATTATATAATACCTATATCCTGCATGGATCACCACCCTGGCTAACACCCATAGGTCTTCAAAGCCTCAAGTACATGCTCTCTGGCTTAGACACACAGCAGATTGCTGCCTCTTGAGCATCTGGGCTAGAAGAACCTCACACTAATGAGTTACACAGCTCATTTCATTCCTAACAGGTGAGCGAAGTCAATTTGCCTCCGGCATTTACAGTTGAGCTAAATATGTTTGCAAATATTTTCAGGCTTCCAGAGTCTGATCTGTCTAGCTAAGCTTGTCATTGTAGAAAGACAGTGGTATATAAATTCACATACAGCCAAAGTACAACCTTATACCTTCATCTG
Organism: Tyto alba; assembly: GCF_018691265.1. Lineage (NCBI taxonomy): Eukaryota > Metazoa > Chordata > Aves > Strigiformes > Tytonidae > Tyto > Tyto alba. The sequence goes on along the minus strand of NW_024881282.1, from coordinate 17,693,252 downwards.
GGACCTTTTGAGTGTCATATGTTAAATGCTACCTAGGGAAACTGCATTTGTTGTGTCTGCTGTGGAGTGGCCAAGGTGGGTGAATTTTATCTTGAAGTCATTCAGTTTTTGTTAGTTTACCAGGGAGTAGAGAGGCCCTGAAAGCACACAGTCCATCACAGACACCTCTGACCAGCAGTCAGAAGAAGTGATCAAAAATGGGTATGCTTTGAGGAGCTGGAATGGTTAAAGAGGAGAGGTTAAAACAGCACCATGAACCTGACTTTCCTTCAGACAGTCTTCACCATTTGGGCACTGGCAGCTTGAATCTGCTGTTCTCAGGAAGGGGCAATCAAACCTAAATTCTGGGAAATAATAAAAAAGCCAAACAAACCCAAACTTCCAAATCTACTGCATTATTAGACATATGATTGCACTAAGCCATGAATCCAAGAGCTTTCAATCTAAAAACTCATACTTTCTTTTCATGTTTTTGACTTGGCATGGATTTTTCTCATCCTTTGGTGAGTAGGTCACCAGAGATTACACAGATCACAGTGCTCCTGAAGAACATGCACACGTGATCACATGGAAGTTTAGAGGAACATGGATGAAAGTAAGTGATTGTCAACCTGGGACTGAGAAACTATGCTTTCTGCTGCCACCCAAGAACCTAAAAGACCTGAGAGACCAGTCTGGAAGCAAGATGCCATCCATGTATTTTACTGTTTTAATTGTCTACGCTATTGGTCTGGAGGCTGATACAGCTGCTCATTGTATCACAGAGAAGATTTCAATAGATGTAAGCTGTTAGAAGACACTGCCAGCTACCTTTTTTTTTTTTTTTTTTTTTTTTTTTTTGATAGAGTAGTACAGGAGATGGGATACTCCTTGCTAATAAGCAATGACTTTCCTTCCTCTAAGATGTCATCAAGCCAGGTAGGTCTCACCTGATGGTGGGAAGAACATTTCTTAAACCACAACATTCTAGTAATGTTTCATCCACAGACTTCTTTGATGCACATGTATAAATTTAGTGTCCCAGTAGCAGAACAGCACTATGTTGAAATGATCAGTCTGCCCTAAAATCTCATAAGTGGTATGAGAACGAACCTACTGCCCTTCTTACATTTGCAGTTCATAGTATTTCATGGGTTTCACACTTCCTCCTGTGGTGCTAACTGGTGAGTCACTCCAGCTCTTGCTGCAGCTAATGCTCCTGCTGCCAGCTGGGCCGGCCAAGGGGGTGGGCAGGAGCGGCAGGTTGAAGCCAAGATTTTAACAACACTCTTGGTATAAGTCTTCCCTTCCCAAAGTTTCCAAGAGTATCTGCATCTCCTCAGATACCAAAAGCAATTGGGTAGAATAGGAAACCTGCAGGATACCAGGCCTGGTAACCCCACGGTCCACAGAAATCCTTGCCAGTACCAACAGGAGCAGTGGGATGCTCCAGCTGCCCAGGTTCAACTTCTTGATCTCGCACCCAGGTGCCAGGGTTCACCTCTGAGCTCGCTGTGGGACTGTGGCTACAGTTCCATGTCATGCTGGGGCTCATCTCACTATGCCAGTTTTACAGTGAAGAGAAGTAATGGGATAGCAAAGAAGTGCAGAGAGAATATTCATCTGACAAGATGGTGAAAAAAAACCCTGAGTAAAGGGAAATGTGTTGCAAAGTTTTGTGTTTATTGCTTAGCATCATCTTATTGCATTTGGTATTTGTGGCTGGAAGTTTATTCCTGATACTGTGTCTGGAACACTTGGAGCTCTTCGCAGATGAAGGAAAAAGGAATATTCTAGGAAAACATGGTAGGAGTTACAAGCTCCTTTCCATTTATGGTATTATAATGATTTCCTGTATAGATTTCAACAAATAAATGGTTGGTGAGAGTACTTCTATAGTGTCTTAAGTCTCTGTGTGGTAATGTGGTCGCTCATTCAAAGGTACACTCTGACCTCTTAGAAGATGTCCTTGTTTGATGAAGGTATTCCTTATGTTGTTGAGATAGATATGTGCATGGTAGAACATTGGTATAAACATTAGGAAAAAAAAAAAAAAGCTGCATAACTGAGTCATCAGAATGCATGGATGGTTTTATAGAGAAATAGATATCTACATAAATAAATAAATAGGCATCTACATACAGATCCACTTTGTTCATGAGGCATTAAAATGGCTCTGTGGAGATGATGCAAGCGAAAAAACTCCACAGCAGAATGAACTCACAGAGGCAGTCAGTGAAGAACAGAAACACCCAAGTGGGACAAGGAAGACTTCTAACTCCTCAGACCTGATCTTCCAGAAGGACCTATAACATAACTTCAAAGACAAGCCTGGGAACTAAAAGTCATAACTTCGCAGAATATTAAAAACCAAGGACTAAGTATTTATTCAATAAATGTTTTATAACCATTAAACATTTGTATACTTTTCCTCACATCTTACCAACTGTTAAGCCATCCCTCTTCCACGCAAGTAAACAACCTCTGTCTGATCTATAGGCCCATAATTGTCTCACCCCTCTTTTCCAACTATACCCTCCCTCAAAATGTTAGTAATATTATGTTATAGTCAGAGCAACTACTCTTGCCTTGATGTTTGTTGTGTCTAAATCAGACATACAAGAATTGTATTTCCCTCCCAAATGTCTGTTTACTCCAAGTGTAATAGATGATCTCTGAAAATCTTGCCATTTTAGACATCTAAACTGGCATCTTAGATAGCCACAGTTAAAGAAGCACATCTAACTCAGTAAGTGTCAGGAAAATACAGGAACATGCAATCTGCACCACTAAAATACTGAACTGAATCCACACGTGTTGCCATTTCAGAGTTAATACCTAAACAGCATAAAAAGCTGTCTGGGCAGGATTAAGACTGCCTTTAGGTGAGATTAAGAATCAAATCCAAAATCACAATTTATTCTACTAGGTAAAACAAGTTAAGTATTTGTTCTCATGCATTCCTTTGTCATGTATCAATCTTGCACCTCTCTCTTCCATGTGTCATTTGGAATGACTCCTTCTAGGATTCTATGCATTTTTTGCTCTGATGAAGTCCATCTCCTACATCTCCTTTCAGTTTGGGAAATGCTGGTGTGTGAGCCAATACAGATTTCCACTAACAAAGAATGCTCTTTGTCTGAGCTTTGTGCCATGGGCCCTTTGGGTACATTGATCAAAGAAGTACATTTTCTGTAAGTGTTGCATCTCTGAAGGAACCCTACAATTCATTGCCCATTGTCAAGTTCATCTGTTTTTCCCAGATACCCACTTTTGCTCCAGATGCATTCTCTGATAATTTGAGTATTATTTCTAATTGCTTTCACAATGTCCCTGCCCTATCCAGTGCCTTCAACTCTTCCCCTTCCCATGCTTTATACCATTGCAGGCCTCATAAAGGACATAGAAGACACTGATACGTAAATGTAATTGATGAGCTAATTCAGGATGGGCAGACAAGTCTCCCTGCGCTGTTTGCAAAAATTAAACGAAGAACTTCCATGTATGGTAGATGCCACTGAGTTTAGCCTACCTGGAAGAACTGCCCAGACAAATAAGCTGTGATTACATCTGCCAAGCTTGAACTGACTAGATTAATCCAGTATGAGCTGGCAAAACAGGTAATGTTTCCTGTAAGTTACTTGGATGGGAGGCTGGAGGGTTATAGAAACTGTGGTGGCAACTATTAATTTGCCTCAGGGACGGAGGACATCAATGAGATTGGGCCTCAGGCCATGTGAATAGCAGAGCCATTGGCAGCTTATATCAATGATCTACTGTAAAAGATAATAAATAGTTAAGACAATAGCCCTTTGGGAACAACCACCATACACCTGTTGTCTGATACCATGTAGAAGCTGAAGCCCAAGAACTGCAACACACAGAAGCTAAACTGTCATCCATAGACCCACCATATCAACCAGGCAGAATGAGTGACCTGTTCCTCTGGGGTTACTGGTATAGGACAGGTCTAAACTAGTCTGGTGGGGCTGAAACTCTGATCTGTCTGTGATGTGTTTGCAGAACAGGAATCATTATCCACTTACCCATCCTGTCAGGCAAATAAATATTAGACTGTGTATCACTGAGTACAGTATCACACCACCCAATCTCCCCGTGACCATGGGATGCATAGTGTAGATAACTTTCATTCCAAAAAAGTGACAGCTTCCCGTCACCCATACTTCTGGTGCAAGTGCTCGTCTTAGGCTTTGTAACTGCAAGAAGGTTCCATGGTCTTTCATCCTGAACGCCAGCCCCTATGCCTCCATTTGGAGCCCCACCAGAGGTAGACTGAGTGCCTTTAGGGCAGGAAGTCTTCATTCTGCCCATGCGAATTTAAAACCATTTCAAAGTGAATAAAGTTTCAAGACTATGTCTCTGCTCAAAAAGCACACATCACATGAGGATATTTGGAACAAATAAGAGGTTTGTAAAAGGGTATTAGCAGACAAATCATCAGAAGGGGTTAGGTACCCCTTAGGTATGCTTAAAAGAGTACTGCCACGGAGCTATTCAGGGACCTTTTACCCCAAAGAACTTCAAGAAGTTAACCTAAATGAGGACAGAATTTACAGACTATTGGGTTATGTATGTGACTGAAGGCTTATCCTCACAAACACGAAGAAGTAGAGGCACAATGACAAGCGGGGGAATCCCTATAACTGCACCAGTCAGCTGAGCCACTGACAGGGTTGTTCCAAGGGGAGCCACCAGTGTCATGGGTTGGGAGACACCCCCAGCTGAGTCAATAGAAGATGTTCCCCATCAACTCCCCATCAATCCCATTACAGACTCAGAATTACTCGCTACAGGAGGATGGGACTCACTATGGGAAGTTGAAAAGAATATTTTGGGGTTGTGCAAGGCTTAGTATGTGATGACAGGGGAATGGAAAGATCGAATTGGACTGGGGAGGAACAAGTGTGGAAAACTACAGAAGAAAAGGGATAAAAGGAGCTAGACATATGTAAACAGGTTACTGGTCAGTATGCTTGTGTTGAAGTGCAGCAAGGGCCAGGGCCTTTGCCAGCCAGGTCTCCATCCCTTGGGCGGGACAGTTTTGGTGTGCTCAAGGATGCATATAGCTAAGCTGTGCCAATGACCTGTTCATCATCAAGAAGTGCAAAAGTGTCCAGAAGTAACTGAAGCAAGAATCATAAAACAACAACAAATCAGAAAACAAATGGTGTAATCACCAACAAGGTATTCTCTAACCAATCCTGTAACTAAGGACATTGAAAGGTACTAGTGTAACTGGAGGTGGCTGAAAAAAGACCCTGGAGAGGGAGGAACTATGACCCTGCTCCAGGATGCAGGACCATCTCTGCAACCTCTGAGGAGCTTGAGGAGTGGAAAAGAGCACAGGGAAACCCAAGACCCACCCGTGACCCTGTGCTAGGATGACACAGCATGGTAGGAACCACCACACTGACGCACCCAGCCTTCCTCCAGGATTGCATCATCTCTGCCGCAGAATGAGGAACTTGTGGAGGAAACCATGTCAGCCTGCCCAGCTTCTCTCCCTCACTGCACCAACTCTCCCATGGCACAAGAAAGTAATGTAATTTGTAAAATTTCATATATCTGTCTGTTAAGCATAATCACCAGGTTGGGGAGGGGGCTGTAGGTGTGAGCTCTGTGGGAAGGTCACAGCCGCGCTGGACACAGTTGGTTCCAGACAGCCCCACCTGACCCACCACAAGCCACAGCTCAGCACATTAGCCAAGCTGGTGGTGCCTCTGGGCCAGTCAGATGGGTTTGTAGAACCTATGAGAAAGATGCATTTAAGGGCAGAAAGCACCAGCACAAAAGAAAAACCAACCAGGTTGGAGGAGGATAGAGAAAACCATGCCTGAGCCAGGGGCCAGTGCCATGGAGCTGCCTGAGCAGGGCCCATGAGGAATGACTCTAAAGAGACTGCTACTGATGGAGGAACCACCACACACTGACCCGCATCTCCTGCACTGTCCATTGCCTCACCGAAGGGACTGAGGGGACAGGAGAACAGGAGGAGAGAGGAGAGGTGTGCAGAAGGAAGAAGGGGTGTTTTTTATGAGGGTTTGTTTACACCCCATTAAAGGACTATCTGTCTGAACTCCCTCCCGAGAAGGTTTCACTTCCACTACACATTCTGAATCACTCTGTGTTACTGTCAAGGATATTACTGTCCCTCCAAACTAGACTGTTCTGGTTTAGAAAGAAATATGGACAAGCCTTCCACCAGTCAAGTCCTGCTCCTGATCCCAGCTAAAACATACTTTGAATTGAAACAGAACTCAGCAGACCTTCTGAACCCAGGAATGAAAACTATTATTAACAGGTCAACCCCTCACCCTAACACCTGAGATCTCTCAAAGACCATTTGAGCATCTTTGATCTCAGCTCTTCAGTTCTTATGCCCCAGAATGTGTCTGGGTTAAAAATGAAACTTCTCTGGTTTTGCACGAATCAGTCAAAGATATTTAGGGATTCTCAGTGTTTAAATCCTGGGATGCTGCTACTCACATGCATGTTGTTCTCTTTTTATGTGCTGAAGCATACGATGCTGAAGGAAAGGAAGCTCCTTAAAGCTACTTTATGTGCCATGGCAGACAAAGCTAGCAAGCAGCAGTATCCACTGGAGGGCAGTGAAAGGCTGGGGAAATCTGAGGTGAGACTGAAAATGCTTCTGCCTAAATATGGCCCGTAACTAGAAGGATCCTGAATTGCCCAAGACTGAAAGAAAATGGTACACTGGGCATAACTGGCAGAGTTTTGGTAGCAGGGGGGCTCCAGGGGGTGACCTGTGCAGAAGGTCATGGACTGCCCTTCAGTCACAGCTGGTTCCAGTTGATTTGGCAACACACATCATCAACCCACCACATGCCAAAACTTGAACAGATCAGAGAAGCATATGGCACCTCTGCGAAAACATATTTAAGAAGAGCAGCTGCTGGGAGATGTGTGAGGCTACATGTGACGACACACAGAAGATGAGACAGGAGCAGATACATCCTGAGGGGGCTGCAGCCCATGAAGGAATCCCTGCAGGAGTAGGCACCGCACTGAAGGGGACTGTAGTCTGGGGGGGGAATCCATGCTGGGGCAGTTGAAAAGTGTAAGAAAGATGGAGTGCCAAGGAAAGAAACCACTATGCACTGATGTCAATCTCCTGTGCTGTCTTGTGTCTTGCTGAAGGGACTGAATGTAACATTTGGAAAAAGTAAGGGGAACAGAGACTAGAAAAGGAGGAGGACAGGCATCTGGATTGAAGTCGAGGTGTTTTCCCTAAGCATTTATCTTCTCTGTACCCCTGAATCAGTAATTAAAAAATATGCAGTTGGCAATAAACTAAAAATCAGTGAAATTTCCCAACACTGCTTTCCCACGACAACTGGTCAGACTATAAAAGTGCTGATTTTCTTAAGATTATGCTCTATTTAGGAGCCAGACTGGCTGCAAAGATGTAATTTGGTGCAGAATGTAGACCCTTGAGTTAAGATCTGTTCTGGAATGGTTCCTTTCAAATTCAGCCCTTAGAAAGAACAATAGAGAACAAACATTAAAGGCAGCAAGAGTAAGAAGCTCTTGTGTTTTGCTTTTGCAGATAAGAAAGTGTAAGAGACCTGTTCTCATGTGAGGTCCATTTAGACCATTATCTTTTCTGAGACTGTAGGTGATCATATATTAGCACTGGAAAATATGGTGGAGGACACTGGATCCACCTTCAGAGACTTAATACTGTACGCTGAGATCTTACTTGATGCTGTAAGTGAAAGGCAACTCCTGTTCTAGTGGTCTTTGTAAAGTTCACCTGAGAGGTGTGATTTGAGCAAGTGCAGGTGAAATAATTTTGGATCGAGGGAGGATGCTTCTTTTTTGGAGAAGACTGTACTGTGAAGGGCTGTATGTCAGTGTGTGCGCACCTGCAAATATCAAGTTAGCTTAGTCGGTGAGAAGCTTGGGAGCCATGCGTTGGAGCTGCCATAGGTCTAAGCTGGATACTGGAGAGATCAGAGTGGTCTGACAGTTGACTCTTGGAGGGACCAAGAGGTCCAAGCCAATTACTGGAGAGACTATGAGGTCAGGGGTCAACTGGGACCCATCTGCATGTATACGTCTCCGAGCGTGAGTCAAGGGGAGACATGAGGATCCAGGGACAGTTACTGGGGAGATCCATAGTGCATATATGTAGATGTTGGTCTGTGTGGGGACATGCAAAGCAAATTGGAAGGCCAAGAGTCCAAGGTCAGTTACTGGACAGGCTGAGTATCTAAGGCCAACCACCGGAGGGATCCGTATTGTATATATGTACACATTTCACACTAATAAACCTTTACCTACCAAAAAGAGGGCAGGATTAGACTGTTTGTGCCATCTGTTTGAGTGGCCATCTATGTATATATGCATGTATATGTGTATATATGCATGTATATGTGTATATATATGCATGTATATGTGCATATATACACATGTATATGTGTATATATATGCATGTATATATGCATGTATATGTGTATATATACAGCGTACAGAACCTGTGGGACTATTGGGAATACATGCAATACTGACTGCACCTGGCAATACAGGGCTGGGCCAGCCTCACCTCTGTTGTGCTACCAGGTTTGGCAATCCTCAAGCCAATGATTTTCTCTCACAATATAGAAAGAAGCTCCAGCATTTGCAGACAAGTGACTCCACACAAAGTACACCATTCTCACGCTAGAAGTGGATGCACCCGAGCCTCTATTCAAATGAGTATTTGTCTGTATTGCATGTGCAATAGCCATTTAATCCACCAACAAAAGGTCACTATGAATGCCATGCAGCAGAATAGTGCTGAACCTTCAGCTCACAAGATTTATTTATAGTGTGGAAGTGCAGGGTCAGAATTTGTAATTTTAGCTAATTTGAGAAATTAAAGAAAGATGTCTGGAGTATGTCCAACATCCTCACAGTTCTTAAAACATACCTATTCCATAAAACAAGGTGTAACATCTGTGTATCTGTAACGTTTCCATGTATGCTCTCTGGGTGTGTGTATTATTGATTTGGCAGAATTCACATTCTAACATTTAGAGTATGACGATGAATGTTAAAGATTTTCCTGGATAACCAAACAATAAAACTATTTTTCCTTTCTCAAAACATATGATATGATCTGGCATGTTGAATAAGTGTGACATATACTGAGGAAATTGCTCTTTACTCTTTAAAAATCAAACATTACCAAATAAATAGTTATTATTTACCATTTACTCAGAATATCAGTGAGAGTTTAACAGAACAGCATTTGCCTTTTTTTTTTTTTTTTCCCCCTCACAGTGATTGTTGTAGAAACTTCTGAATAGAATAGACTACTTCAGTTGGAAGGGACCTACAATGATAATCTAGTCCAACTGCCTGTCCAACTCAGGGCTGACCAAAAGTTAGAGCATGTTATTAAGTACATTGTTCAAATGCCTCTCAAATATTGACAGGCTTGGTGCATTGACCATCTCTCTAGGAAGCCTGTTCCAGTGTTTGACCACCCTGCTGGTAAAGAAATGCTTCCTCATGTGCAGCCTAAACCTCCCCTGGTGTAGCTTTGCAGCATTACCACAAGTCTTGTCCCTGGATTCCAGGGAAAAGAGGTCAGCACCTCCCTCTCCACTTCCTGGCAGCCACTCCTGACAGGACATGCCTTCCAACCCTTTCACCAGATTTCTTGCCCTCTTCTGGACACATTCAAGAATCTTCACGTTTCTTAAATTGTGGGACCCAGAACTGCACATAGTATTCAAGGTGAGGCTGCATCTATGCTGAATACAGGGGATAATCACTTTTAAACTTGTTAAATTTCATCCCATTTATCATTGCCCGATGCTCCAATCTAACTAGATCTCTCTGCAAGGCTTCCTGTCCCTCAAGAGCATCAACAGCACCTCCCAGTTTGGTATCATCATCAGACTTGCTAATGGTGCATTCTACTTCCTGCATCCAGATTATTGATAAATATACTGAAGAGAACTGGCCCTAGAACTGAGCCCTGAGGAACACTGCTGCTGACGGGTCACCAGCCAGATGTAGCCCCATTCACTGCAACCCTCTGAGCTATGCTCTTCAGCCTATTCTTCACCCAGCGCACTGTAAACTCGCTCATCCCACATTTGGATGACTTGTCCAGAAGGATGCTGTGAGGGACAGTATCAAAAGCCTTACTAAAATCCAGAAAAACTACATCCACTGCCTTCCCTTCATCCACTAGGTAGGTGACCTTATCACAGAAGGATATCAAATTAGTTACCATCCCTTTGTGAACCCATGTTGACTGTGCCTGATGATGGCATTATTCTTTAAATGTCTTTCAACACTACCCAGTATAATCTTCTCCATAATTTTTCCAGGAACTGAGGTTAGACTAACAGGTCTGTAGTTCCCTGGGTCTTCCCTCACACCCTTTTTGTAGATTGTAATAACACTGGCCAGCTTCCAGTCATCAGGGACCTCCCCAGTCTCCTGAGACCTGTGGTAGATGACCATGAAGGCTCCTGCCATAATATCCACTAGCTCATTCAGAACTCTGGGATGAATCCCATTAGGCCCCATGGACTTGTGAAGAGTCAGCTGATACAGCTGGTCCCTCACAATTTGTGTCCACAAATGGAAAGTCACTGTTACCACATGCATGATCTTTCAACTCAGGGGACCAGGCAGCCCAAGGTCTATCAGCATTATTAAAGACTGAGACAAAAAAATGCATTGAATGCCTCTACTTTCTCTCCCTATTAGTCAGATGACTGTCTTCAATAATTATCAGTCCAATGTTGTTTTTAGACTTCCTCTTGCTGTTAACACACTTTAAAAAGCCCTTCTTGTTATCTGAAGCAACGCTGGCCAGTTTCAACTCTAGTTGAGCTTTGGACTTTCATGTCTTCTCCCCACATAAACAAACAACTCTGGGCTGTTATCTTCTTTAGTAGCACTTAAGTTGCCATGCATATCATCTTTCTTGCTTGTAAGGAAAGGTGGTTTCTTTGAAATTGTTAAGGACCTTTGCAGTTTCATGGTTTGGTCAGTGCTTATTTCACTGCTGCCTCAAAGTTGGTTTATGGCCAGAGGAAAAAAAAAAAATCAAAACACAAGCAGTTAAAATACCCAATTAACAATGTTTTTCCCTTCTACCTCTGAACCTGAGTGGTCGTTCTCTATACAGACTATAGCCCAATAGAGCTGCTAGTGTAGCCAAAGCAGAGGAAAGTGGCACTGCCAGAAATTCAATTTTATAAAAGTACAAGATCCCAAATTTGCTGTGAGTTGAGAAGATGAAGAACACTTTGTTTTCAGCACTTCTCATTAGAAAGCCCTTGAACCTAATCGCTTCCACCTTTGTGACTAAGACCATCGATTACTATGGTCATCTGTGCTTGCAATACAGTATCAGCTCCACAATATCATACGCTCATATCTAATTTTAGACACACCGCTGAAGACTGTTTTGACTATTTGGTAATAATAGCAACAAATCATTAGTGTGGAATGTATTAACAAATATTAATTGGATTAAGTTTAAAACTAACCTATCAATTTTCTAAGCATTCCAAGTGAACCATGGCACATGCAAATATGCATATAAATATACATACACACACATTCAGCTGCAAGCAATGATGGCTTTGTACTTTCAGTATTAGAATTTCAGTCACCACAGGCCGTATTGCCCCCAAAGCAGCCTACCAACCCTGGCACACATATGCGCATGTGTAATGATAAATTGCTGAAGAAAGCATTCTGCATTGTAACTTAGAGGCGCAGTGGTACAGCAAGCAACTTCGTACGGAACAAGCTCACATGCAGCTCCTGCCCAAGCCCGGCTTTGCTCCTAATGCTACCTTCATCTCCTCCCTGTGCAGCACAGGCCGCTCTCAGTCTGCTGGAAGACACACTACACAGCTCCAGAGCAGGGCCAGGGAACAGGCCTGGCGCCTGCACCCCCCTGCACAAACCTAGAGGCTGTGAAGGACAAGGTGAGCCACGCAGGGACACCTCCACGCCGCAGCAGGCTGCCCACTGAACCACACCATCCTCAGACACCGCCACGGAGGACAAAGGGCCGCGGAGAACCCAGCTCAGGCAGGGCCGGAGGGGCAGGGGGCACCGCCCGCCCTCACGCCTCAGCCCCAACCCGGCCGCCACGACTCGAGCGGCCGCAGCGGCGCGCGTGCGCTCCCGCTCCGCCCACGGCCGGTGAAGCGGCGGGTGGAGGCGCCATTTTGGCGCGAGGGGGCGCCCGCTGCCACTCTGAGGGGAGCTCGCGCCTGCCGGCGGCGGGAGCGGAGGAGCTGGGTGGGATGTCCTGAAAACACGTTATGAAGTTCAAGTAGAACTTCCTAAAAGCAAACGTTTTAACACAGAATTATAGAAAAAGTCCGTATTTTACCTGCCAAAATCTATACCTTGCCTTAAAAATATACTGTGTTTAGCCCACTGTGTCTTACAGAACACAGTAGATTCATGAGGGTGCATCAGTAGTAATTATCTTGGTAAGAAGTTGTGCTGGTGTGTTGTGCTAGTGGTGTGCTATGCCAGAGATATGTCCGCATGTTTGTGATCAATGGCATTTTAAGGTGGACAAAACCCTTTGACAAAAGTATTTTTTTTTGCTGAAGCCAACGGGAAAACTCAGTGCTGAGGAGATTTTTGGTGGTTTTCTGGATCAGATCCACAGACAGGTTTATAGATGGATCATTTTCATAAAAAAAAACATTTCCCAGAAATAAACTCCAATTGTTGTGGTTAAGATGCGTTTCCTGCACTGTCTTCTCTGAAGTCTGAAATGATGGCATCACATCCATTGCCTTAACAGAAACACCATCATGAATGTGATTTAGTCTATGTGAAACTATCAAACAGTTTGGAAGACAATTACCTGGCTGCTCTTAAGAGGGTTATTTTATAAACACAGGCCCCCTTTCTGGGAAGTGCTAAGAATGCGCAGCTCTCTTGGCATTACAGGTCAATCACCAGCTCTCTTCGAGCCAGACCTGAAGGTAAAAACTAGCTCACCTTGGTCCATACCTACTAAACCTCATTAGTCTTATCAAATTTCAAACATTGGTAGAGACAATTTTTGTTATACCTTTTTTTTTTTTTTTTGCCTACATCCAGTAGTTACAGCTAGCCAAAGCCAGATGGCAAACTACCTGGTCCTTTGATTTAGGTCACTTTTATATTCAAGCCTTTGTGATGATCCTGAAGTGCTGAGTTCAGATCTATATGTACAGTCTTGGCAATCACTCTGAATTTTTTCCAGTCTAACTCAAATAAAAATCTGGCTTATGATTTCCAAATAGAATGCCTTGTTCTTTCTTTTGGTGAAGTTCTGACTTGTAAGGAAATGGGAAAAGGTCTGACAGTTCCAGGTGGGTCAAAATACAAGTAAGTACATATTTGACTACAAAGTTAGAAAGTTTATTTTCTTAAGTATGCATTGTCTAAGATACTGTACTGTTTACAACTCTGGGAAGCACAAGAATCTTTTCATAATGCAAAAGTAATCAGAGGTATTTGAAAAAGTTTTAGCTCACTGTTAATGCAATGTAGATAACAGGAGAGCATACCTTAGCATGCTGAGAGAATTGAAAAAACGTTGATTTGTACATACTGGTTATAGAATCAGAAGGTGTCTTGGAAGTGATTAGTGTAATCTGAGGTGTTGTGATGTGACTGCTGAAATTATGGCTGATATCACTGTCTGGTTTGGTAGGCTGGGTAATGGTAGCAAGGGATTTAGTGGTATAAGTGGGCTGAGTGGTAGTGGTGGACTAAGGGATATTGGTGGATTAAGTGGTTGTTTGGAAAGAGAGGGACGTGATAAATTTGTATGCCAAAGAGACATCACACAGGAAAAAACTGTAAACAGAAGAAACAGGGCACATAACAAAGATTACAGTTTTCATAAAATATTGACTTTGTAACAAAATCATGCAAGTGATACCTGTAAATCAGTTTAGACGTTCTTCTTCTATCACAGACATATAGTAAGTAGTTTTCTTCCATGGGGTATTACATTTATCATACCCAAACAACAAAGCAATAATCATAGTACTCTGTTACGTGGTTATTCCATCTTGGATACCAACTCTTCACCTGCGTATTTCCTGTGGAAAGACCTAACTTGTAGTCTCTAGGACTGAAGTCCAAGTAAGGAAAAGTTGTAAGAAAAAAACCAAATAAAATTCTGGTCAATTTTAAGTTGCAAAACTTTGAATAAGACTAGCAAATTTCATAGACTTATTGCTACCTTACACTGTTACACTGTTATAAATGAGATAAAATTCTGAAACATAGAGAACTCTAATATGAAACAGCTTTCAGATAAGAATGTATTTTATTTTTGTAAACCTTGCCCCAACAAAACTCAAAAAATAGTTCCTCTATCATTAATTTATTTTTCAATATAACATTGATTTTACTAGGGTTACATATATATTAAGACTGTCAGATAAAGAGAATTCTGTGATCAATCTCAGTCCCAATGGAATCATAATAGGAATATGAAAAGGAATAGGAGTGGCTAAAACTATCTGGGTACGTTTCTTAGGAAATATGTTTAGGAAAGCACTTCAACACATGAAGTTAAGTGGGCACTTGACATTTTCCTAACCTGGCAACTAAGCTCTGCAAGAGTCTGGAAGACTAATATTTTCTGACACTCATATTGACACACATACACAAAAAAAAGTGAATTAACATTGCTTATTTTGTGTTAATTTACAACAACAACTAAACAATTTCCCTTTGAATGTATATTAAACTGTAGGTTCAAAATGCCTTCCAATGTCTTCCCACATGGTGAAAGTTCAACTAAAGTAATGCTATGTTAAAGGTGCAGCTTACATCATTTACTCATTAGTGGAATGTCTTGCCAAGATTAAAACAGAGAGTGGAATGCTGTTCCACAGGTCTGGTTGACACCTAACCTCTTTAACATCTATTCTACTTTTACAAAACATTTCCCTTTCTCTCCTCACTTAAAGGAAATGTTTAGGAACTGTTCAGAATAAAAACACCAAGACCTAAACTCCAACATAGATAAAAGAACAGACATATTAAAAAAAAAAATCTTTAAATACTTAATACTGAAACAGAATGTTCTTGAGAAAAGGTAATTAATTTTCTAAGAAGGAATTGATATGAAACATGAACATGTTTAACTAAAATTTCTTCAAGCAGGAAATTTTAATAAAGTGGATTTTGTATATGTAGGAATTTTAAGAAAAAGAATTTACAGCTGTTTACCTCTGCATTATTTATATAACCTAATAGTATCTGTTTTCTACAGTATCTTTTCATATGTTGGATAGTTTTATTTTACACCATTCAAATGTCTGGTATTACTCATGTTTCGTTGATATTGACAAAAGCTAAAATGAAGAAAAAATAATTTGATCTTAGTTCCACATTGAAGTTGATATTCAATTTCTGCTTTTTTTTGTGAAGTACCAAATATGCTTCTGCAGAATGCTTTTCCTCCAAATATGGTTTAAAATGTCAGAAGGCATGTTTTGGTTTTAAGAATAATGTCTTTCCTAAGAATAAGTAACACTTCTTTCAATATAGATATGAGCTGTAAAAAGAGTGAAGAAAAAATTGATAAGTAAGACAGTGTAAGACTTCAGAAAGGAACTGGCAGAAACCATGCTTCTGAGACATTAAATGTTAAAACTACTGAAATCACTCAGTACAATCACCTGAATAAGCATTACTGTGTTCAGGTTTGGGGTCTCCAGTACAAGAAAGAAAATGGCATATAGGAGGGTGTCCAGCAGAGGCCACCAATGTGGCCAGGGGTCTGCAGCATATGACGTCCAAGGAGGAGCGGAGGGAACCTGGAGAAGGATTTTCTTGCAGTCTTCACCTTCCTGATGGGAGGATGTAGAGAAGACAGAGTCTGACTTTTCTTGGAGGCACACAGCTAACAATCCAATTTGCAACAAGGGAATTTCAGATGAGATATAAGGACCTTTTTTTTTTTTTTTTTTTTTTACCATGAGGAGGGTACTTAAACACTGGAATAGAGTTGTGGAATCTTCAGCCTTGAAGATACTCAAGCGTAACAGGACTTGGCCCTGAGCAACCTGCTCTAGCTGACCCTGCTTTAAGCAGGGGGGCTGGGCTAGATGGCCTCCAGAGATCCCTTCCAACCAAAATTATTCCGCAATTCTATGATTATTTTTTGATAAACCCTAAGAAACAATCTGAGAGGAACATTCATTAGGGTGGAACAGTTGGAGAATCACATCCATGTGCTGATTATACCAATTAGGACATTCAGGTGCAAAATAAATAAAATTCAGAGCATATTTTAGTATTTGTAGTACTGGGAGTGTTAATACAGGAGGCTGCAGAGACTCACTGTGATTACTGGAAATTTAATGATTTAGCTGGGTTCTTATGAACAATATAAACCCCACAAATACTAGATAGAGCATTTCAGAGTAGGCAGAGTCTTTAAAGGGAACCTGTCATGCCTTAAATACATGCCATATAGAGATACTGTATTTGATACTTGAAAACAAGAATATGTCAAAGAAGGTCAGGAATGAAAGAACTAGCTTTTCTTTGCTTCTTCTCCCAGATATTACCATTTATCTGTGCATCACAGACTGTACAGCTGCATGATATTCTAGCTCACATGCAGCCTTTCGCCAATGAGGTAAAAGATGCTGGTGCAAGCTTTTCCGGGAAACCACTTTGTCTGTTCCCTGTCTTAATAATATTACATTGAGGCAGCCCAAGTCTGCAACACTGCTAATCGAATTGGATGAACTGCTCGTGTGTCAGGCTACACTGTCTTCAAATTATACTAGTTGATCTAATGAACTATTTCTTCTGCCTACAAACTACTTTTTGTTAGTGGTGGACCACCACAATGTTGCCTTAGATGTTCTTTCCTACAGCTGTTTTGTCAAGGTGCGAAGGAAAAGTGACAGTGCCAGTAGGGTGTAAAAACAACCTCTGTAAGACCATGCCAACTCTTCTGCTATGCTGGGAGTAGAGACAGGGGTCTCATCTGCCTGTAAAATACTATCCTGCCCTTACACCTGTTTTTGGCAGGGCCTGATTAGTCTCAGCCCTAGTCTGGAGATAAGTGGTAAGATTTAAAGATAAACCACACAATGCAAAGTCTGGCATTCACACCCATGCTGGTCAGATCAATTGTGGATTCTGGCCTTTGCCACGGCATGGTGAGTTCAGTCTTGATTATTAATGGTGAGCTCAGTCTCGATTATTAATGGTGAGCTCAGTCTCGATCATTACGACAGTATCCCATCACAGACAAGCAAGTAACCTGGAATGAACACTCTGGAAACAATGCACTCTTAGTTAATAAAGATCTCAGAATGGCAAATTTTGCAATTAAATATACACTTATTGTTTTTTTCCTGTAATATTAAGGCTGAGTACATTGTTACAGGGTATTTTGATTAAAAAATGGGATCAATGTAGTAAACAGACTACTTCATTAATGATTTTCTTTTAAAGACTGAAATTCCTAATCTGGTTATATTAAAAATAGGGTGGGAGCACAGCTAAAATGTGCTTCCACAAGAAGAACCCAATCCTGACAAAAATGGATCTAAATCAGAGCTGATCTTGTCACCCCAACTCCTTACCCAGTATGTCTCTGCCTTTGCACTGCAACTGGAGGTCTTCTGCTTCACAAGAATCTGATTCAGAGGGCTGAGCCAATAAACCACTGATCTTATTCTAGGAAAAAAAAACCCAAACAAAACCATACCCCAAAATCCGAAGGTGTTTTCCAGTGGCTCAACCTGCCGTGGGATTAGATGAATACCACCGGTGAAGGGGCAGGACCGTGCAGCCAGAGGTGGAAAGCTCAGCGTAGTGGTTCATCCTAGAAAAGGAGAGGCAGCCAGTCTGCTGGAGGGTACGGCACGCGAGACCCCGCAGCAGAGCGGGGCAGGGAGCCCACGATGAAGGCATGAACTGAATGGGGGACACAACACACCGGATTATGGGGTCCCAGGCCTATAGTGCAGGCCGGGGTAACCGTTCTGTGTGCTTCGGCCAGCCTGGCAGAAATGCAGCCGAGTGCACCCATGTGATCCACACCAAATTCATATGGCCAGGAGTTTCTCCCTGGAAAACAAAATGCAGAGTCTTCCCAAACTTTGGGAATATTCTTTGGGCTATAATTCCTAAATCTGGAAAGCTTTCAGTATGGTTGTACCCCAGTTTGTATAGACAAAACTCTAGGCAATTTGTTGGGTCTTTACAAATATTATTTTCATAATGATCATCGTGATCAACTCAAAAAAACCCCCAAAACTATTCTATTTAGTCCAAAGAGAAGAAGATGCCTGTTGAAGAGGGTTTATTGTAGGCTGAGGCTGCGTAGTCAGAGGTGTTAAATGCTATTCCATGAAACCACTGGGAGAATATGATTCTCTTAAGAGAAAGAAATCTGTCAGAGGGTTGAAGAACAGTTTCCTTCAATTCAGGGACAAGAGTTTGGAAAAAAAAAATCATGCTATCAACATGTACTAAATAGATTTAAATTTTGATGGTCCTTGGGCTTTATTATGTCTGCCTTTCTGAGACACAACTCCTGGTCTGAAGCTGTAATCTCCAGTTTTCCCATTAGTTCTTTCAATATCATTTATGTTGATGGCAAGGACAGGAGACTAAAGATTTGAGGGAGCTGTGTTTGGACTGGGTGCAAAGCCAGTGTCCTTTGAGATTTTATGAGTTATTACAGAAATTAGCACCCACATCAGTTTAGGCCTCAGGGGCACTATGTTTGCAACAAAACCCCAATTGTTTTTGCCTGGGTGCATTTCCAAGCAGGCGGTCACATCTTAAATGAATGGTGAGGATGGTGTGCAAGACCAGAATTACCGATGCATAGAGATTTGTCTGACCTCATCTTGATTGCCCCCCAAATGCCACCCTCTGTTTTACCATTTCCATTGGCTTAGGTGATGTTCAATGACAATCAAATACCTAAATTCCATTCTTGATCTTTTCTCATAAATAAAACTCTCCACATACTGAAAGTCACACCCTTCCTCATTCAGTTTCTTTTGCTTAGTTAATACCTTTTTTGATGTTGCAATGTGGAAATACATTCTACTTCATATTTCCTTCTCAGTAGAGGCAGCAGACCCAACCCTGCACCACAGGGTATGTCGGTGAAGCCAGGAGGTGTGTTTTTGCACTGAGTAGCTTACTGTGATGTTTCTCAGATTAACTTTTTTATGGCTAATTTTAGAGAATGTTAGAATATTTTAATTTTGAAATTGTGATTTCCTGCATCTTCAAATCCTTTTTTTCTATAGATACAGGACAGAAAGGAGTCTTTTGGCTATGAGGGCTAATGCCCTACTGCCAGGTAGTTATTTTCTTGTTTCTTCCGTGGAAAATCTGTTCCAGGCCCTGATGATCCTAATAGACACAGCTGTATTGCAAATATAAGTAAGAAATTTTAATTTTCAGCCTAAACCTAACAATATTTCATGTATACATGTTTGTTCTTGTGCTAAAATTGTCCTTAAAAGAAATTTCTTTCTTTTTCTAGGGTTTGCTTTCAGTGCATTTTTGACAGCAATCCTGTCCTGTCTCAGTGTCCTTTGCTAGACTAACAAGCCAAGCTCCTGTGATCTCCTGTAGATCCCTTTGCATCTTTCTGCATATTTTTCTTGCATATGAATAACCAGCACATACACCGTGTTTCAGAAGAAGTCTCCGCAGGACTTTCTGCAGCCTAACACATCTCTGTCTTGATTCTAGCTGATGCGGCCTAGGATTACATTTGTCCTCTGTGCAGCTATTAGGCCTTTTCAGCTCATGGCCATCCTGGGAACAGCAAGTGTTTCTTTGCCTTAGTTCCTAATCATTTCCAAATGATGATCTTATGATACAGATCTTTGTTACTGGTTTCCTGATAGATTACACTGTGTTCTGTAGTGATAAATTTAATCTCGGTACTATCACTCAAGTTCCCAAGTTCTTCCAAATAGTTTTCGAACATTTTAAACCAGCTTCTAACTAGGAAAAATATGAAGAAAATAATGAAGCAGCAGAGAAAAACTACTTTACATATTGTTTTATTGTTCCAGTTGTTTATCCTAATTTCACTCATTAGTTAGACCTTT
Organism: Tyto alba; assembly: GCF_018691265.1. NCBI lineage: Eukaryota > Metazoa > Chordata > Aves > Strigiformes > Tytonidae > Tyto > Tyto alba. The sequence continues at coordinate 17,673,132 of NW_024881282.1, read as the reverse complement.
GTTTCCTTAATTTTTCTAAGAGAAAAGTGGCTATGTTAGAGAGGCGGTGTAAGATGATGAAACAAATGGAATTGTGAAAATGTGCAATTGTTGAATTAAAAAATAAGTAACATAAAATAAAAAAACTTAAAAAAATAAAAACCAGGAGCTTTTATTAAAGAAATTCTATTTGCAAAATCCTTATGTTGATATTTTCCCAGAAGAAGTTTAATCAAGGAAAAATCAGTCTATTATTCTAAGAGTGTATTGCATTAAACAAAACAAATTTATTTAGAGACAGTAATTCTTGTATGTAGCATGGATAAAGAAATAGAAAAAAGAACCCACTGTGGAGGAAATCATAATCTGACCATGAAGGACCTCTAGTGGCATAAATACTTCCACAAATAAAAAACCCCCTAAAATTATGCTTGCTCATCATTTTACACGGAAGCACTTTAGCAGTTTCAGATTTTAAGTTCAATCCGTGTGATATTTTTTGCCTTTCCTTTTGTCAATAAGGTAAAATGAAGAAAATATAATTTTGTTATAGTAATATACAGTAAAGTGGCGAGGCATACAATGGCATTGCACTTTAAGTTCCCTGAAACTTAAAGCAGATGCTGTCAACTTAAACATGATGTTCTGTGTTTTTACTTGTTATCATTGTTATCTACTGTTATAACCTACTCGAACTTATGATTTTCTTAGCAGGAGGAACAGCCTGACAGGACACACTGAAATAAAACTGCTTAACAAAAACGAGTTGAAAGCAGATAAAGATGTGAGAGCTATGTCTGTGTCTGATTTGTTATGGCTATGCTGATTCTTTTATCTGTTCTCAGCTCAAAAGTAATTTTTTTTGGAAAAGCTATGCTATTACTTTTCAGTTATCCTTCAACCATTTGAGAAGATAACCAACTATAAGAAATATTTAGATTCTTAGTTCCTTTCAATCACACTTCAAATAGTTTAGATACATATTTTGAATAGAAAGAATGAATTTTTAAAGAATTCTACAAATGTATTGCTAATAGTTCTTTATCAATGATTTTTCTAATTCAAGAAAGAGGTATATGCCTACTAGTCTAGAGGCCCATTAAGCACCCAAATACAGCCTGCACACAGATAAACTCCAGCCACTCCCGATTTCACAAATCCTGGAAAAGACACAGTAAACCATGTTACAGTGCAACTAGTTACTTTTGTAGAGCACCAGGAACAGAGTTTCTGTATCTGAAAGAGGATGCACAGCCTCATATGCACACACTCCCAACTTGCTGCCCGTGAGACAGCACAGGGGAGCAGTAACACCAGTTCTGGGCTGAACAGGAGCATCCCCGGAGCCAGGCAGCCTGGCGGGCACACGCTCTGGGCATCTGCGTTGCTTTGCTGCGGCACAAGGCAAACTCAGGGGCTGACAAAAATCCAAACACACAGCCATGGTCACACCTGAGTGAAACATGAATCGTAGTAAAAGCAGGAGCCTGGAGCAGGAGTAGCTGAACACAAAGTCATGTTTAGACGTCTCAGATATCTCTGCATTCATGGCCATGTTGTCCACAAGCCATAAAAATTTCCTGAGGTGGCAAAGGTTATCATACTCTGAACTGAATTTAGCCCCCAAAGTCTAACAAAGGGCACTTTTAAAAAATGTTGTTGGTGGTTTTTTTTAACCCTTCCATTATTATTTTTTTTTTTAAATAAATTAAATTAAAAAGAGGTCCCTGCCTGTTTAAACTCTTATTGTTTCCTATTTTCGCAGTACACAGATACCCCTCTGGGACAGCAATCCTGCAGCTGAGCAGCCCGGTGTGAAGCCCCAGCCTGGCAGTGACTTTCTGATGTGAAGCTGTTGCAGCCTACCTGTAGCAAGGAATTCCAAGAGCTGAGCTTAAATGGAGACAAAAGCACCAAAGACATGATTCTCCATCTTTGAAAAATCACTAGCAGTTTGCAGCTATAGGATGAATAAAATTAAAGGCGAAGATATTAGTACCACAGTTGTGGAGTCCAGATGTGATGAAATACGCAGGGTCTGACAGTTCTTCTTCTTTTACATTTATTAGTTTAGGTTATGGGGAATCGTGACCAGAACAACCTGATTTACCACTATCACAACACTGAAATTAATCTGACAGACTTGTTTCTTGCAGGAGTCACAGCAGGATTTTTACTGGATTAGGAATTCAAAAATAAAAAATCCATAAACTATTCTGTTACACAAGTGAATAAAAATCCATAAAACCTCTGTATAATATAGAAATGGATATGTATATTATAAATATAGAAGTATATTTATGAATGCTCTTTTAAGACATATAATTATACAGCTTGTCTCTCATATTGACCTACAGCTTTAATATTACATGATCACAGAGTCTAAGAAGGGATTTGGGACCAATCCTCCCCCATGAAGCCAATACCTTAGTGGTTAGGGCCTGGCCCTTGAGAAGCGGGAGACTAAAGTTCACCTTTCTGCTGAAGAGGGACTGGTAGGCACATGAAAGTATAAAGACGACCTGAAAATGGCAGAGTAATGCTTCTTTTACATTCCTAAATCAAATCGTGTGAGGATGAATTTGGGTAATGGCAAGGGGAGATAAACACAGCTTGAAAGAGAGAACTGGCATAGAGAAAAACATGTCCGAAAAAAATGCTGTGGTGTTGTGGGGGGGAAAGATTAAACCATGGTGCTCTGCTGGGTTCACAGAGAAGCAGTGTCCTGTGGCAGAAAGGATGCCAGCGTAGGCAAGTGACAAATATTTTCACCAAGGGCAGAGGATTGCTCTTCCTGGAGACACCTCTGGGGTTTATTTCCATCACCTGTGACACATATAGAGCATCATTAAAAGCGAGTCATTGAAAAAAAAAAAAAACCCAAAAAAACAGGTTCTCTAGGTGAGTTCGGCTCAAATGTGGGTAAAGACAAACTAGGACGAGGTAAATCCTTTGGCATGGCAATGATCAGCAAAAAGGTGGGAGGTGAAGCCTTAGAAACCGAGCTCAAGGCTGTGCAGGTAGCTAGGAGAAGTTAAAAAGTAAGGGTTCGGAGAAACTGTGACTCATGTATCTGCAAGGAAGATGAAACCCGAGCCGCCCGCACACGAGGCCGGCTGCAGTCAGGCCTCCACAGGTCCTGGGGGGCTGAAGCCGCGGCCGGGGCCGGGGCCGGGACCCGCACCGGGGCACCAGGCCGGGGCCGCTGAACGGGAGAGCAGGAATCTCAGCATCCCGTTGGCGGTTCTGGAGCAGCCCCCTGCCCCGCTCTCACCTGCACCCAGCGCGGGGAAGGAGAGCGCCGGGGCTCACTAACGGGAAGGAATCGAGGAGCACCCCGGGGCCGGCAGCAGAGTCCCGAACACCGCCCCCCCCCCCCCCCCGCCCCAGGACGAGCCATGCCCCTCCTGGGGGCGGCCCCTCGGCGGGCACAAAGCTCGGCACGGCCGCCGCCAGCAGAGCCGTGCTCGGCCGGCCGGGTGCCGCCGCTCCTCCTCCCTCCCTTCCTTCCCCTCCCCTCGTTCCGTCCCGCCCCGCCCGGCGGGCGCAGGGCCGGGGCCGCGCCATGGAGGCGGCCGCTGCCGGGGCGCTGCCGCCCGGTGCTGCTGCTGCTGCGGCCGCTCCCGGGGCCGAGGCGCCGCCCGGGGCCGCCTCCCCCGCTCCGCGCCGGCTGCTGGAGCTGCTCGGGGCCAAGCTCTGCACGTGGTGAGTCCCGGGCCGCCCCGGCCTCCACGTGGGGCCGGGCAGCACCGGTGCCCCGGGCCGGGGTCGCTCCCCCCGGGCCGCGGGAGCGGGGGGTGAAGGGGAGGACAATCTGCCCGCCCGCCGCGGGTTGGCCGGTAAGGCGGTCGGGGTGCGGTGGCTTATCCGCGCTGCCGGGGGAAGCGGCGTGGCGCCCGGAGCGGGCCGGGGGTTCCTGCCGGGAGCGTGGGGCCGAGCGAAGCCCCGGTCCCGCGGGAGAGGCGGTAAGGCCGGTCCCTGGCGGGGTGCGGCGGCAGCCGGGGGGGTTCCGGCCTCCGGTGATGGAGGGCGGCCCGTTCGGTACCGGGCTGCGGTGGAAGCCCAGCCCGGCTGCAGCCTGGAACCGCTGTCGTGGGCGAGGCTGAAGTCACCTCAACTACCATAAGTGTAGAATTAGCGAGTGATGCATTTGATTTGGTTAAACGGAGAATGTAACCTCATATGTGCACATATGCACTTGATTTCTTTTTATTATTTTTAGTATTTCTGGCTTTATTTCTCCGTTTTCCTATTTTTTTTTTCTGTACTCTTTTGTCAACGTTGTGAAGAGTAGGTCATGAGGGGCAGAGAAGATAACAGAACAAAATAGCTGAGGTGAGATGGAGAGTCCAGAAAGACCAATATCCCCCTTCCTTCCTTCCTTGAATCTGCTTAGGACAGAGACCTGATTAAGCATATCACTTAAAATGCGAGCTTGTTAAGCAAGCATGGAAAATTTGAGGAAAAAAATCTGCCAAGTTATGCAGGCATTGCATGCATCCCAACGCTGGTACTTGTGAAATGCTGCCTTTTGTGAGAGCAGAACTACCTCCTCTGACTTCCAGGCTGCAAGAGCTACCGTTTACTTGCAGCTCCAGTTTCCATCTGGGGAAAAAAAAAAAATAATTACCTGTTTAAAAGGCTTTTCTGGGGGCTCTAGATTTGGTCTCCAATAACTATTGCATCAGATACCCTTGGCTGACAAGCAGGAGGTGCTGGTTTTCCCACCAGCCTCACACTTGTGATGGCTGCGTGGAGGTGTGTGCTGGCCAAGCAGAGTCTCACTCCAGAGGGCACAGCCAGCCTTTCTCTTTTGGTTATAAGTTTTTCTCTTTTCATTCCTCCTGCCTGTTAGGAATGAGCAAAAAGATAAACTTGTTGAACTGTTCAGTAACCTCACCTGTGCTAGCAGTTGCCAAAATGCTGCCAAAGGGCCACACTAAGTGAGTCTGTTGATGGTACTTGAAAGAAAAGAGCTCTCACAGACTTTTTCGAAGTGTTGTCCAAGATACTAAATTGATTTTTTTTTTTTTTTTTTTTTTCCCTCCTTCCCAGGTGGCTGGATGCTCAGCTGCTTTGGTTTTGTTAGAGGCCTTTCTGAATCACAGGAAGGTTTAATGCTTGTATGTAATAAGCTAGATTTTTTGGGTTTTTTTGAGTAAAACCAGTAGAAAGCATGCTTTCTGGTTCTTGAAAGAAAACAAGCCTTTTCTGTTTTTTACCTCTTACAAATTAAATTGACCTCAGTTTCAAAGCAGAACACTGAAACACTAATTTCTGAAAATATTCTTAAAAATACTTTTTCCTGTCCTGGGATATCTGCTAATCATGTTGGAATATGGCTGCAGTCTGAACCTGCATTTTCCTTTAACTACTTCCATGAAAATGTGAGATTATTCAAATGAAATGCTCTCTCTCTCCCCCCGCTTCAGGAAGGGTTCAGTAGTTAAAACTGAAGTGCAAGTAAACTGTTTCTGTGAAGAGTGTTGGCAGGCTTTGCCTGTTAGTGCTTAACTGGTGGCATAAATAAATTTACTTTTTGAAAAGCTGTATTTCTTTTAATGAAAGAAATCACATTAAAATTTATAGGACTTATTAAACTAATAGCCAATAAAATTAACTGTGGGCTTATTGGATTTTCTTTAACTTCCTCAGGTATAGACTCTTACTGTATTTTAATATCTTGGAGTATTTTTATTCTGCATTTCACATGGAGCCGAACATCTCATGATGTCAAGAGCTGCATATTGTTCAGTGTTAGGTTTAGACCAATTTGTGACAAACTTTTGTGTTTTAAAAAAATCCCCAAATGACTCCTAGTTCTGCTCATAGGCATAGATATAGCTAGCTAAGATATGTTGGCTGAAGGGAAAGCAGTAGTAATTACTTAGTAGCCAACTACCAAGCAGTAAAAAACCACCACCACCTCCCCCCCTCCCCCCCAAACTATAAAACTGAAAGGCCGTTTCGGACCACTTACCTTGCATCATCTGAGAGTCCAAAGTGATTTAGTCCTTACCAATGCATTAAAAAAAAAGAGCAGAGAGGATCAAGTTCTGGCATGGAAAAGTTAATAATTAATATATTTTTTAAAATTATGATAAATTATTAATAAGAAAATCATGGTCATCAATACTCATGTCAATATCAGAATGAATGGAAATTCATGTCTTTGAAGCATTTTTCTTATAGGAAATTGTCTTGCCAAATGAAACCTGTAGGATTTAAAGTTTGCTCTCAAGTTTGTAGAGGGTCAAACACTTTTTAAAATTTGCTATGGGAATTTAGTGGGCATTGAAATAAAGCTCCTGAGCCCAGATTTAATGAGGGTCATCTTACTCTGTTCAAACCAATGTCTTGCTGCCTTGAGCCCAGCACATTGTACCAGGAACATGACGACACCTTTGCAATTTAATTTTGACACCTTGGCAAAGGGTGTGAGAGGAAACCATCGTTGCTGTCTGCTGAGGCTTTTGCCTGTTCTTGGTGGCAGGGGGTCAGGGCAAGAGGCTGTTATTTTACAGCTGAGAGTTGCCAGAAGTGTGGTTTGGGATTCACAGAGGACGTGTTTTGAGGGCATCCTTCCACTGTCTGTCTGAACAATGTCTTTATGTGGCTCTTTTGATTTTAACATTTCGAATCTGTTCACGGAAGAAAAAATTCCCTGAATTAAAATAGAGAAAAATAAAGAAGGGAATGAGACAGGATGAAGCCTGCTTGCCTTGTCTCAGATGCCTTTGGTATTGTAGAAGTAAATGCTGTAGGACTGCTGAGACATACATTAACTAAATAGCAATGATTGCTGGTGCAGTAACCACTGAGCAAACAGTTCTGTAGATTCTGGACCTCTGTCTCTTTCCGTATGCAAAAACACAAGGAGATAATTCCCTAAGTACTCTAAATTGGAGAAACTTATTTAGTAGAAAAGCTGAGGATCAGCTCAGTGGAGTTATTCTACTGCAAGCGAACAACTAGGTCTTTCTTGTTTTTAATAAATGATGTCTGAAGCTCATTGGTCGTTAGCAAATTTGAATGGCAGCAGATTTTCCTCCTTTTACCCTCTCACCGGAACGTGGTCTCTATCTGGTTTGCCAAAACACTGTCTATGCGGAGTCCAGACCTCTGCTATAGAGAGGGTGCCGTAGATCAGGAGAGGCAAAGCTACCCCTTTCATACCAGGTCCTAGAGGAAAATGTTTTAAGCCTTGCCCTACAGAAGTCAATGTTAAACAAGCCAGATGCTTGTAGAGTGTTACTGCCTGTGCTTCTGCCCGTTGCTGTGGCATGACCTAGGAGATGGGTGAAGGGGAGTTTGCATCCAGGAGAGCAGGGCTTCTGCCAGCCAAGGCAGCTTTAACCTCTTCTGGTATGTATCAAGGAGCGCAATTCATTTTGTGGACTCTGCAGGCTTCACAGTTTTGCTCCAGTAAAATTGCAGCAGTTTTGCCCAGTCACACCTCTGCTCAGGTTTAATCCCCACCTCCACACCCTTATTTTAGCTAGACCAAGCACAGGGTGAGTCTAGTTCAATAAATTGCTAAAGGCTTGCTCTGTGCCTCCTGCACTGAGGGTAAAGAAATGTTTCCTGCTAGTTTGGAGCAAGGAACTCTTTATCTGAATAATAAAAAGTATATATTTTTTTTAAGTGTCTGAAACCACATTTCTCATGTGCTGTTCACCGCATTATTTCTTCCTTGAAATTGCAGTGGATCTTCTGTCATCTTACCTCCTGCAAAGGAGCCAGAGTTCACAGGGCTGGCAAAGGGCGAACTGGAACCATTGTCCGTGCCCGCTTGAGAGAAGAGGTAGTCTCATCCCCGAAATTTTAGCTAACCTATGCTACATTCTTAATGGCACCTGATTAAATTAATTCCTAGTCAGAATAATTAGCCAGAATGTGTCATGATCATTGCTGATTTGCTCACCAAATAGTGCAATCAGATCTTTGACCAGAATAAAAAGAAATTCGATGTAACAGAAGTGAGGTAGCATCAGAGGCTTTTTTTTGTTTTGGTTTTTTTTTTTTTTTTGCATACAAATACGTATATATAAATAAATACGTGTATGTATTTTATAACACTGTTTACAGTTAAGGCCATGCTACAAAGTAGCCATGATAAATTTCTAGCTGAAACATTGTCTCTGTTGCTTGCTTCCACATTCAAAATGCTAAAAATGAGAATGTTTGTTCTTTCACACACCAGAAAGAGTTGTTCACGTAAGGTTGGATAGGACCTTACAGACTGTCACCTGATATATGAATACTTAAAGTGTGGATGTGCACTGTTGCTGGGATTGGCAAGGCAAGCTGTAGCAAAACATGGGGCTCGAATCTCTTGGAAGTGCAGCGTGAATGGACTTTGCAGAGATTTGCTGTCTCATCAAAATGGACTTGGAGAGAAAAATGTGCCTAGCAGCAGTTTTAAAGTCAGAAGAGCTTTGGTGTCAGGCTGACTTGAAAATGAGATTCATGCAGCTGAATCCATGCAAAGAAGATGTCTGCCTTCTGAAAGGAGGGATTGATTACGGTTGTAGTTGTCTTTAGCATCCTCAAACACAGCCTGACAGCTGGATTGCAGGGTAAGGGGTAAGCTGGTATCTACTGCGTTAGTCACCCACCTTGGGAAAACAACTGGTGTTACTGTCAGGTGGTGTGCCTGGCACGTTGGGTGCCCTGCCAGAAATCTTCGGGCAGAGATGTGGGCAAAGAGTAGGTGCAGAATCCTTTTGGGATGCTTTCTTCCCTTGCTTAATGAATCAGTTGTGCAGACAGTTAAATTCTCATCAGTAGTCTTCAGAGTAAACAAATTAGATGTGAGCTTTGCAGACCTGTACAAACAGCACAGCACTGAGCCCCTCGCTGTATATTGTGAGTATGCAGGCAGAGACCGGGGTGGTACAATCTGCATAGCTCCACTAGCAGGAAAAACAGCAAGTCAAAAGATACACAGTGATCTATGCATATTCCTGTTTGTCGAGGAACATTTGAAATAGTTCATTTTATATTAGATTAAGAATTGTTACTAAAAGAGCACGAGCTTCTTTTTCCATCTAGCTGTGGGTTGGACTTCAAAGTTATGTTGTAAATGCTAATATGGCCAAAATGTGTTCTTAACACCATCCTCAATTATAGCAGGATGTGATGGAATATAGTGGAAAGAATGCACAATAAGTATTCATTATAACAATTCTTGTTATGAGAAAGACTTTTTTTTACAGTGAGAACAATCAGTCACTGGAGCAACCTCCTCAGGAATATGGTGGAGTCCCCATTGCTGGGTGTTTTCAAGATGTGGCTGGACAGAGTGAAAGATAATCTCATCTAGGCTCCCTTTCCCGTGAAAGGCTGGACCAGATGATCTTTCGAGGTCCTTCTGACCTGGGCTGTTCTATGATTTTATGGTTAATGCTTTTCTATTTCCTTAGCTCTGCTCATCTTAGGGTCTCAGCTCGCTTTCAAAGACTTGGATCTCAGAAAAGCCTGAAGGCAGTCATTGCAAATTATTGCAGTCTCCATCACTGGTGGCATCACTTCTTACATGGCTGTCATGAGGTTAGACAAGATCTTCCATGTAGACAAAACCTTACTTACTGGTAAATCAGAACAACCTTGACAGGGAGTAGAAAAAGAATAAAGTGCCAATCTGAAAAATGACATTTTCCCTGTACAACTAGGAAATTTTTTTAAAAAACTTGAATGTTTAATTTTAACATTACTGTGTTGTCTTTTATATTTGCAGGCATATTTTGAAAACAATAATTCTGGGCCAGATGCTCTCCTTGTTTATCTGTGGGACTGCTGTTACAAGCCAGTACCTAGCAGAACAATACCAAGTGAATACTCCAATGCTTCAAAGTTTTATCAACTATTCTTTGCTTCTTCTAGTTTATACAACAATGCTGGCATTTAGGACCGGTATGTGAAATATGGGATGGGAGATTCTGGTTCATCATTTTTTAATTCTGCATTTTCCTTTCAGATTTTGAAACTAAAGAACTCAGTACTCGTCCTAGTTTTTTAAAGTTCCTGCTGAAATTCCTCCTTTGTAATAACACATGGAAATTAATTTCACAGGTTAAATGTGCATTTAATTTGATCTCATTTCGTATCCGTTTAAAATTATGTGCTCTTTGGTTTCAAGTCCTATGTTATATTAGAGAAAATAGGCTTTGTTGTAATAAGCTTCTTTACCAGAGGCTATTTAATATTAATCTTATTCTTACTAATTTACTCTTTAAACAACTCTATTCTTGTGGGGTTTTTATCTCATGTGGAAGAATTTCTGTGCTTTTCACCATTTGCATTGTCTCCTCCCAGGCTGCATTTTGCTATTGTATCTTTCTTAAGCAGGGGCAACCAAAATTGAACATCTCAGTATTATTCATGCTTGTAAAAAGCAAGATTCCTGTGCAACATTTGGTTGGAAAGAAACACATATTGATTGCTGCTTTCTTCTAAATAGGTAGCGACAATCTTTGGCAAATTTTGAAACAGAGATGGTGGAAGTATATATTTTTGGGACTGGCTGATGTTGAAGCCAATTACATGATTGTAAAAGCCTACCAATACACGACGCTCACAAGTGTGCAGGTAAGGACCCATCTCTCTCTTTGAACTGTTGCTTTTATTACAGTTTTGGACCAATTTTTGAAATGAGATTCATAGGACAGACATGGAAGCTGTTGAAGCGTGAAAAACCTTTCCGATACCTATTTTCTCTCTGCAGTACAGGGAAGACGATCCCGCATCATGAATACCATTTCCAGGAAGCAGAGAAAATGGGCTGGTATTAACCAGTGCCAGCTGTTCAGTTGAACTCTAATTATTTTGATAAAAAACACTTGTAAGGGTTTTCTGACAGCCACTCAGTTTTTTCTCCTGATGCAAAATAAAGATATATGACTAGATGATACTCACTCAGCAGAGGCTCTTGCTGATGAGAGTGAAGTCGATCTCTTGCCTATTCCTAGAAGCTGTGAGAGACGTTGTGAGATGTAACCCCCACATGTGAGGACATGCTGATAGTTAGCTGGTGTTGCTGACCATGCACGTGGGACCAGCCCAGTGGCTTTTGGATGTGACACTTCAGGCCCCTCTCTGGCAGAGTTGAAAGGAAGGTCAGCGTGCCAGGCTCCTGAAGTGACAGTAGACATCCTCTGCAATGCCAGTGCTTGGTGCTGTGTCCCTGCACTAGGATGTATCTTGTGTTCTAAAATAACTCTACAAGCAGAAGGGCTAGGGCTGGGGTTTCTTTGTCACCCTACACAGACATAAGCTGCTGGAAGAGTTAGTGCCTTCCTCCAGCTGCATGCTCCTGAGCTTGCGTGGCCAGATCCCTCGAGCAGCCTGCCTCAGAGCACTGAACAGTCAGAATAAACACTGACTTTTGCTGGACTATGGGCAAGCCATGTCAGAACCAAAGTAGCTCACTATGTGGCTCCACAGCTGCTGCTGGAACAAGGGAGGGGACAGTGCAGAAGCAAGGAGGGAGTGTCTGGGACTCTGCCAGCCTGTGCCCAGTCTTACTGATGGTGGATCTGTGGCTGGGGGCATGGCCCCACTTACCTGAATAAAAAAATAATGTACTGTACAGAATTGGCTGTTACTTGGAAAGGGGTGTTTAGGTGTCAAGTGTTTTACAGAGTCAAAGTAACAAGGGTTAATATTTAAACGAATTACCTGTAAAACAATAAACTCCTGCGGTCTGGGTTCTCTAAAGAGAACTGCAGTAACTTTTCTTCGCACTATTAGAGACCAGTAACATGTGCCTGTTGGATTATTATTGTCACATATCCACTTCATACTTGCATGTTATGACTCATTAAGCCTTTAATTTCCTTACAAATAATGCCTAAGAAACCAAAGCTTTAAGAGTGATAGGTTTCTGTCTCAAGGCCAAGTTAAGCTGATGACTGAGACAATGTTTGATCATATACTTTACAGCTGAAAAAGCCAGGACTTTGATCCAAGTTATCAGAAGTAGTTAAGTTATTCCCATGGTTTCCTTCATAGAAATTGAGGAAGAATAGACAGATTAGGTTGTCATGTCCAGTTGCCAAACTCAAGCATTTGCTCAGCTTTTTTCCCATGTGGTGGGTAACCTTCAGACTGATGCTACTTTGTGTCAGTTCAGTAATTGCGAATTTGTTGTCATTACGGTAAGATTTCTTGCACATTCTGTCATCAGTTTCTCACCACTGTCAGAAATGAGATACGGGACAAAAAAAAGTCCTGTGATTCGGTCTAACACAAGGCACTTGCTATCTGTTAGTAGCAAGCAGTTCTGCAGCTACATCAGAACCTGTGGTTCAGAGCATCCAGCCTGGTGGCCTGCCTGTGGTACTGGCTGTGAGTGGATGCCCAGGGAGCAAAAATGCAATGTAGGGGTATATGGCATCTTCCCGAATACAGCATAATCACTGTTAAAATGCTGGCTGTCTGGCTGGAGCTTCAGCTCAGGCATATGAAACTTATCTTCAAAGATAAGTTTTCTCAGCTCAGCAAGGAACTTCCATGTATTTTCTCACACGCGCATACAAAAGCAGAACTGATTTTCCTTTAGTTATCACATACCAGCATTGCACGGAAGAGGTTGGGAGATTTTAAAGGAGATAACAATGGGATGGCAGCTCTCATTTCTCTGTAAATAAAGAAAAAGACTTTGGTCCACAACTGAACTTTGTTTGACAGTGGCTGAGGCAATGCCAGGGAGGCTCCTTGCTGCTGGTGTCCTTCTGTCTTGTGTCAGGATTTGACTGTGCTGCTGTTTGACCGCATATTTCACAGCAAAAACCAAGCAGCATAGCTGTGGTTTCATGTTGTTAGCATGTTACAGGGCACAGTTAGCATTTGCTCTATAGATAATTAAAGTGGAGGTATTTAATATGCAGCTTTTGACAGAATATCAGCTGATAGAAGAGTGTTAACCACAACAGGAGAAAATACAGGATGAGCCCCTGGGGCTCAGCTGGAGGCTGCCCGAAGGAAGCCTTGTGGGGAGGCGAGCAGGATGAGCTGTTGAGCTTCCTCACAAAGCTCTCTGGAGCTGGCAATTATAAGCAAACCAATGACCTCCAACAGTCTATGATATTTTATTAGCCATGTATTAAAACATCTATTAATAATTTACTCACCCTACATTTAAAACCTTCTATAAACAGTGTGGCAAAAGCCTGTCTTGAGTCAAAACATTTGTAAGTCAAATCATCGGGTTATCTGTTTTTTCCCTTGTCAAAGTACATGCTAGAATTGAATAAGATGAGAGTTTACTGAGGCTCTACTGGCAGTAGTAATCAGTACCACATTACTGCTATAAGTGTCATAAAACCTGAATAAATAAACTTTATTCTTTTAAATGGTTCCATTGACACAATTCATTGTGCTATTACATCTGCTTTGCACCTCTTTGATCTTGGTCCTGTACAAAAGAGAGCATTTTCCACCAAAGAGCTCTGTAACACAGTAGATGAAGGGAAGGCAAGATCCAGTAGTTGGAAATCAGATTTCTTCTATCTGTAATTGAGAGTAATTGTCCCCTGAAACAGATTACCAGGGCGTGTTCTTCATCATTTGGTGCCTGTGTGTCCTGACTGCACGTCCCCTAACCAGGATACTGTAGCTCTACAGTATGGTCTTGGTCTGGATGCAGCAATTCCCCATCTGGCATTACTGAAAGAGCTTCTGGCTCATTATGTACTACTTCTTTATATCCTAATTAAGGATTTTTTTTAAAGGGGTTTTCTTCCACTCTTTCTGGTTGGGTTTAAAAACTGCTTGGAGGTTAAAAAGCTGCATGGTAACATCTCAATTAACAGGGAAATGAAAGCTTACTCATTAGTAGAAGAGATGTCTACTACCAGGGGGGTAAAAAATTTGCTTTCTAATGTTGGTAATTTTTCTTGCTAGTTTGATACTAATCAAAACAATCAAATTTGGAGGAAATATTGAAAGATTCTTCTTGAGCCTAAACTAAATGTAAGATAGAGAAAAAGGCCTGTGACTAGGTAGAAACTCACAGCATGATATTTTTCAGTAGAGTGAAGTTGTATTGAAATACGTGGAATCACATATTAGGACCTGTGTGGTTGTAAAGTCTCATAATGCAGCCTAGGCAAGTGCTTTTGCACTTTACAAACAGATTTTGCAAACTGGACAAGCTGGAGGCAAGCCAAGGAGTGAAGATAGACAGAAGGATTAGAGTCACTGTTATGATTTAATCTATAATAACTCCCCTTAATGCTATGCTTGTAAGACTTCAATATGTATAGTTGTGAACAAGTAAAACCAGATCTATCCTGAAAGTCTTATGAGTTTGGTTAGGGTTAGGATGATGGCTGCACTAACACAAGTCAGCACAGAAGGAGACTGCAGTGGTGCACTTAGGCAAGCAGAGGTTGGTAGATTAAGGACTAAGGGCTCTTGTCTTGATTGTAATGATTATGCCCCAGTCCTATTGACTTGGACGTGATACTTTTTAGGGACTTCAAGAGATGAAGTTTTAAGGGCTGATATTTGAGAGTAATTTTTGAGCAGTCTTTGGACGGCTGACTGTATGTTGTGCTGTAAACTGTTCCCTTATATAGTTTCATGGCACTCTACTGAGACGGGTCAGAAAAGACACCTTTTTTTCCCTGCAGACAAATTCAGAAACAGAGTCTATTTTGTTGAATTAAATATCAAATCAATTATGATTAGCTCAGTGTTCTTGATATTATTGGTTATTGTAGAACATTATGTCCATCTTATGCTGCAGCATATTTTTCTGTATTAAGTACACAGGTAACTCTTAATATTTTCTATAATAAAGGAGAATGGGTTGAAGATGGGTGGGTCTAACAGTAAGGCAAAGATACTTTTGATTTTAGGAACATACAGAGACAGGATAGTAAAGAAAGGAAAGAGAAGTTAGTGTCACTGCTTGTCATGGAGTGCAGACATCCTTGAACCATAGCTGTTCAGTCTGCTTGGGGCAGTGTCTGCATACACGTCTGAAGTGCTTTGAAACTCCAGCTGCTTTGTATGTCTCTGCTGCTGGGGCATGGGTAAATTAGAGTGGGTTACCAGCTTCTGATCGAGAGTCAGCTCTAACAGAGTAATGAAAATGCATTGGTGGCTTGTACGTGATTTCATGGAAAGCTAGAAGACTGGGAAGGTGACTTAAGGAAAATTCTTCCCTTCCTATCTTCTTCCTACCAATTTTGCACAAGGCTTCCAGCATATGTACCAGTTGTTTTTTTTTTTTAGTGGGATCTAGTTGGGGGAAAAAAAAAAAAAACAAAACCAAAACCAAAACGGCAGGGTCAGATTCTTGTCTTAGTCACTTCAGTGTAAAATCAGATTACTCATATCCTTCGATACTTCTAGATTTTTGTGTACATTGAGCCCTAAATTCCATTTACAGATTTGAGGAGGAGTGAAAAGATGAGCTGGACAAAACCTGTTGTGGAGAAAAGGAAATGTTGGTGAACCATCTCTTGTATTGGTGTCATGGGGAGCAACACAGTTTCCGAGCAACATCTTAGCATTCATTTGTGAAGCTGCAAAGATTGATTAAATCCATCATTAGAAGAGTTTCTAGATCAGTGTCTTCCTACCAGGAGAGAGTGGGCCCCTGTCCCAGCTCTTCCTTCGCTTGCAAAATGCTTTTAATGGTAAAGTGTGGGTCTGACCCATCTTTTAAATGAATCCACTGGGGTTGCTTTGTGGCTTTCATTAACACCTGATAGTGATGGAAAGTAAGATCCTGTACATTTGCTTTCAGGACAGTGCAGTTCAGATTTGAGGTGGATTTCTAATTCAAACCATTTCTCTGTGCACACAGCTGCTGGACTGTTTTGGGATTCCTGTGCTGATGGCTTTGTCGTGGTTCATTCTCCGTGCAAGATACAGGCTGATCCATTTTCTTGCTGTTGCCGTCTGTTTGCTGGGTGTAGGAACAATGGTGGGTGCAGACATTTTGGCAGGGAGGCAGGAGAGCGAAGGTAAGGAGTCCTTCATTGTGGGGGTGGGGAGGAGGAGAGATATAATTCCAGTGGTGGGCTAACTTGTAAAGGAGAAAGAAGAACAAATGCAGGGGGAGTGGATACAGTTTTATTTTGAAAAGAGAAGCAGAAGACACGCTGCTATTTGTATTTCTTGTCCAAGAACATAGTGGCTGAGGAGATGCTGGTTTGATAGGGAGCCATGGAATTTCTTTGCTTGTAGGTTTGGAATATTTCTTCCACCTAAAAAGAGAAACACTCATGTTAAGCTTAAATTTTGCTGCTGTTCATCAGACATGATAAAAGGCCTCATTCTTGAAAGTTTGTTCACTTTTACTAATGTGAGATAGTCTAATAAAGGATGCTGTCTCTCCCTGCAAGCCTGGTCTTGCTTACATGGTATCAGCCTGCTGGCAGCCAGTCTTCTCTGATTTGCAGTTTTGTGTGAGTACAAATACCAAATAAAAAAGTTACTCAACAGCAGCAGACTTCTCTGAGTTATCTTTGGCAGACCCAACAGAAATGGTCCACATTTCCCCATGGCCCATGGGTCACTGGCCTGGAAAGCAGGAACTTACTTTGGGAGAGCAAGAGGAGATGTGGGCAGGATGCTGGGATTCCTGAGACCTCCAGGAGGGAGGCTGGGCTCTGGGGACCAGGATCCAGTTGAGTGCAGATAAGAGCAGGTCTCATCTTCTCTATGACAGATGCCTAAATCAACCCATACCCTAGAGATCTTATTTTGAATTTTCAGAGTCAGAGGGTATGAGGCAAGGGTAAATTTCAGGGCATTGCCTTCATCAGGCAGCACAGAGATAAGCCTGTTTGGTGTTATTTTGTGGTCTTACTGTAGGTAAGACATCAAGACAAACTGAAGTTTAGCTTTAATGCTATGTGGTACAAGTGTCTCATTCCTGAGGGAGAAAAATCTTTTTTCCCTAAGACTTTAAGACAGTTGTGCTTTATTTGCTGATGTGTGTATCCTTACTACTGCTTAACCTTTTCTTAGTGATTTTTTTTATTAGTCATTGCCAACTGGCTCAAGGAAGGAAATATTAAATCAATTCAGGGATTTAAACAACAGTGATCCTTTTGCTGTTTAGATGATGCATAACAACTTTTATTTACTTGATGAGTGATTGTATCACAGGGAGGCCCATTTGCCCAGTATAAATAAATCACAGCAGGACATATGAGGCTACCCATCTGTGGTGCCCACTTAAGACCTGTCATAAACCTGAAGCTGAGTCCAGGTCCCGCTGAAATCAATAGACTGATTTTAGCAAGACTTGAATCAGGCCTTACTGCAAAAGCAGGGGCAGTATTCAGAAAGGCGGAGAGCATCTCTAACCGGGAATTTTCTCAAGTCCCTGCAGTGCCAAAGGTCGGCAGAAGTAGAATTGGATCAGACTACACAGCAGTGGCTTGGGCAGTATGAGATCTAAATGCTGGGCTTAGCTCATTCTGGAGTGTGCAGGGTGAGGTGAGCGGGTAGCAGGGTCAGTGCTCAGAAACCAAGCCACTCATCTGCACACACAGGAGATGTTTCCTTTCCCCTTACCCTGGAAGACACTAGGAAGACAGAGATGTTAGAGATAAATTTGCTTATCTTTTTTAAGGAAAGTTAAAAAGTGTTTGCAGCATTGCCCTTATTGTGGATTAATATTTCTGTACAGGTAGTGACGTGGTGATTGGAGATGTCTTAGTGCTTCTTGGTGCTTCTTTGTATGCCATTTCTAATGTGAGTGAGGAATACATTGTGAAAAATCTGAGCAGAGTGGAGTTTCTAGGAATGGTGGGCTTGTTTGGGACTATTATCAGCGGTCTACAGCTGTAAGGATCTAATATTTATTTTAAAACTAATTAAGAATATTCTACAGATGATTGCTTGTCTACCATGAAATGATGTTGTTGTTACTGAATTAATTATTTGTTACGTCTGGATTTGGCCTATGTTGAAGTCCTTCCACTTGAATTTTATTTTAGTTGCTGATCAGCATCTGTTTTATATCCTTTTTGTTTGTTCTACTCTTATTACAGCAATTCTAAAGCTGAAATCCTGCAGTTGAACACATATGATACTTGGCTGTGTTTTTGATTTTGTTGGTCTTCATGAGGACACTCAGTATGCTGAGGACTGTTCACAGGAATGTACTTCCTAATGGGTTTTCCCTGTGGAAAAGTTTAGGAGATAATCGTTAGCAGGAGGTCTTCCATATTAAGCTGCAGTTTAAAATGAAGCCATGTATACTCTTATAAATAAGTTAGAGTAACAGACCACATGCACTGAAGTCTATCTAATGAATTTTATGTTCTTCATGTATCATCATTATAGTTAATAATTTCCTCAAATGGTATATCAAATAAAACTGAATCTCTGAAGGATGAAAAAGCCAGGGAAAGAAGGCATAAGCATTAAATAAAAGTGCTCTTGACTTTCAGGCACTTTAATTTTCAAGTCTTGTTTCATGCTTGTTAGATGTTGGAGCTAGTGTCATTCATTAAGATTTCAAACAAAAAATAAAGGGATTATTAATCAAAATGTTTCTTATGTATTTTGGTAATTAAATTCTCTATTTGAATATGACTTTTTTTTTTTTCCTTTTTTACTGTATTATATCTTTTCTCTAACTCTAGAGCCATTGTGGAACATAGGGAGATAATGAGAATTCAATGGAACTGGAAAATTGGTATGTGTATGACAAAATGATGTGTGTTTTTACAGAACAGTGGAAAATGATAATCATTTAGACTTCAAATGCTGGGGATTTAATTTTCTTTCTCTGGATATTATGTAGCATTCATAGTATATTGTCACATTTATTTTCTGTAAACTTTGCAGCTCAGCAAAGAGAGAAGGTTTGTGGGATTGAACATTAAAACCTTTGAGCTCAGGTTTTGCATTTTACATATAACATGAAATAATTCTTCAGAATAAATTGAAATAAGTAAAAGTTAAACCTGTTTAATTACAGACGTGTTTGGTGTTGGAACATCACAAGAACATTTTTCTGTTGTCCTTCCTAAATGAAATACTGGAAAAAATGGATTTTGTGACACATTTTGACCTCAACAGAACTGTACGTTATTAAGAAATGTGGCTCTAAATTTCTTCAGTCAGCTCTTATGTTAACTAGGAAAAAACAAGAACTTTGTTGTATAGGTACAGTAATTTTTGCAACACAGGGTAGTCTTGGAAAACAAGTATTTCTTCCATGTTTTTCTTAAATTTACTTTCCCATATCATTTAGAAGATCCTATCCTAAAAGACGAAATGCATAGTTTTAAAGCATCTGAGGAGTATTGGTGTTCTTTAAAATCATTGTTCTATGCTTTAGAGGTAAATTGTCATTTTGTTTTACAGCATTACTGTTCACAGTCTTTGCCCTGTGTATGTTTGGGCTCTATAGCTTCATGCCTGTAGTGATTAAAGTTACCAGCGCAACCTCAGTCAACCTGGGTATTCTGACTGCAGATCTCTACAGTCTGTTCTTTGGGCTTTTTCTCTTTTACTATAAGGTAAGTACCTTCATTCTTGCACTTTAATTTCAGTTACATTTTTACTCCAAAATTATAAATAAAGCAAAATGTTCTTAAAAGCCCCTGAACAGTCATTTGCACTTGTACATTTCTGCAGCTTGTATTGTTCCTCGTTGGCCAACGTCAATGAGGAGGAGTCATACTTAATTAATTACATAGCACTGCACCATTAGGCAGATAGTGATTTTCAAACAACTTCACACTTGATGGAATACATTAGAGTTAAGAGATAGTAAATAATTTCCTAAGGTGTTCAAATTACCGTAAGCCCTATGCAGAACTGTGTGTTAGATTTGGTTCATCTCTCCAAATGTCCAAAGAAAGGGTTTGAATCTCCCTATCCTGAAAGGCATTTAGTGTCTGAGAGGGGAGCAGTTTGTCTCGATTTCCAGAAATTAATTTTTTTTTTTTTTTTTTTAAATTTAATCTGTTCATTACCAACATCCTGGGATAAGAATCAAGCACTCTCAGTGCTACTACTAAGAAGAGACTAAAGGAACTGAAAAAAATGCAGAGAAATACATTGTTCTATATGCTTTCCAAAGGGCAATTACTTTTATTGTGTTCTGAAATATTTTTGGTAGTGTCTATTCAAGCTGAATGACAGTGCTAAAAAGATTTCATTCCACCCTGCACTTTTCATCCAGAATCGTTTGTGGGAACTGAGCTCGTTACAGCAATTGGAGTACTTGAGTCAGTTGCTCAGTGGCTGGAAGGGCTTAGTGAATAAGCTTGTGAACTTTGCTTAAGAACTTAATTTGTATTATTCCATGTGGTTGCTTTCTCTTCAGCATTATGGAGAGCCAGCATCTTTTCGGTCAGATTTATTTCTGAAAATGAAGGCAGATTTATTTTACAGCGCAGATGTAATAATTACAGCTGGTAATAGTAGGGTCCGACAGCAGCTAGATTTTCCTTTTCAAGAGTACTTTAGCTCAGATTTCTTCACTGTTTTGGGTTCCAAAATTTGCTCCAAGCTACAGAACATCCATTAAAAGTGAATGTAGGAAATGAACCATACTTACATTCTAACAATTAAAAAAATCCTTTCTAAGTCACTTCCAAACATGTCTTTTGGCAGCCAGATAGCTTAACTCAAGAGGTGATTATAAATTTATATTCATAACTGTAAAGAGGAAGAAGTAAGCAAGAGCTTTGGAAAGGATATCATAAACTTTTATTCTTCAGGATTTCTAGCTTATTTTGGGGAGAGGTTTTTCTGGGAGCAGATCATCTCATAATTACTAACTGTGGAGTATTCTGATAGCAAAAATGAAATATTGATTAGAGAAACTTTGGGATTATATTATGAGAGAATTTCAGATATTTATTAAAATAGGAACTTGCATCTGTGGTTAGAAACAATGAAGTAGCAAAAAGGGGAGCAGTAGTAATGCCGCATCTTCAGTAATCAGAGGGTCTGAGATAGCTTAGGAGCCGAGAACTGAGAGCACCTGATTTTGTCACTGCTTTTAACAGAACGCTTAGCAGTAGACAATCTTATTGCCAACCATATAGTATCTTTACTTATGGGGCAAAGAAACCAGGCAAGACATTTCCTGGGCTAAAAAGCTCCCTGGACACAGGAATCTACATACCAAAATGCAAGGAATTGCTCTGTGTTCCCCATTACCAGATGATATTTCACATCAAGCCACTGAAGGCTTGGCTGGGCCGCAGAGCAGAGTGAGCGACAGAGCTCTGAATTGCTGTGGTCTGAGCCTGTGCTGGAACAGAAGCAACACAAACATACAGTGGCTACAGCAGAGACCAGGCCCAGGCATTGATGAGATTTTGACTTGTGCAGTGTTTTGCTAATGCACTTGACTTTTCAGCCCCAACCGTGTCTGTTTAAGGTGAAATGTGAATTTTGCATACCTGTCTTGATTAGCTTTTTTTTTTTTTTTTTTGTACTCCATAATGATTTTTTGCTGTGCTTGTCCCTAATGACCTCATTATGTAGATACCTGTAATCCCTCCAGAGGTATTAAAAAAGGTCTCCAAATGCTTCTGTTGTATAAACTTCTATGGAAGGGAATATACTGCAGATAGACACTAGATGGAGATACAGTCCTCCAGTAACATTTAAAGTAGTCTTTAGACTTGATAGTGAGTATGGGGATATAATCTGCACAGGTATGACTGAAATCAGTGTCTGAAGCAATGAAGTTGCTGCAATATTTGAAATGAAAAGAAAAAAAAAAAAAAGAAGAAAAATCCTCAGGAAAATACCACTGAGCCCTCCCTAAAAATTAAAAAAAGGGGCAGGGGGGAAGAGCGTAGGCCTGTTGAAGCAGCATGGTTAAGAATCGCCTGTGTCAATAGCTGCAAACACGTAGGCAAGCCTTGAATCACAGCTACACTGCAACAGCTTTGGCACCCTGGCATGGTGCGTGTGTCCGCTCACGGAGGAATTGATTCTGGGCGGGATCAGAGACACCCCCTGCCTGGGCCACGCTGCAAGGGGGGCTCTGGCAGTTCCTGGGGCTGCCCAGTCTCACCGACTGGCCGCGTGTCCTTGCGTACAAGCACAGGTTCACTCATGGCCTGAGGTTGCACTCCGGAGGAGCTGTGCAGGTGCCTCGGTACAGACCCAGGCTCTGCCCGTTTGGTGGGAACGGGTCAGTCAGGGTAGGACCACGGTCGCTGCTGCTGCCTCTGTGAGGACTTCTTCAGAGCTTGGTGCTTTTCCCTGTGCAGAATTAAAGCTTGAGTCCCAGCTCCTCCAGGCAAACAGCCAGCAAGGTGAGACGGCACATCACAAGACCACTGTGTTTCAGTCTGCTTTTCCTTCTGCCTGGTGCCATTCAAGGGTTTCTTAGCCAAGTGACTGCCAGCTAGGAATTTCAGTGCCCTAGCTGTAGATGCCTCAATCTTTTTTTGGATTGGACTCCACTGTCCAGGTCCTACCGTTCATTTAATTCAGCTCTGCTGCTTGATAAACTGGAACATATTTTTCAAGCACATCTAAGGAAGCTAAGGAGGTTAGGGAATATTGACAGTGGGATGTAGGATGCGCTGTGTACTTCATCCTACTGTTTAATCAGTATGATCTGGCAAACGCAACATGGAGGATTTTAACAAATCTGCTGAAAAAGCGTTCCTGGCTGTGGATAACTTGAACAATTTGCATTATTGAATCTGGTGTTATGAAGTAAGCATTTATTTTTCTGTTAAGGTGGATGAATCTTGGCAATTATTGGACTTCTAACAGGCTAGTGAATGATAGTTAATCAAATGCCTGATGTACCTCAGCAGTTCACACTCTTACCTCACACCTCTTTTAACAGAGCACAAATGCTGATCTTGTAAAAGGAACACAGTTTCCCTCTCATCAAGGACTTGCTGGGTATAAAGAGCAAACCAGTTTTGGTCCAGTAATAACATTTATCTAGCCCTGCATATGGTTAAGAGAGCTGCACAGAGAACCAGCTGCTCTGATGACTTGAAATAGGACAGAGAGATTCAGCTCTTGCCAGGACCTGAAATATTTGGCTGTCCTGAAATAAAATTCTCTTAGGGGTACGGTGTTTCAACAGTCATGTGTGTGAACAGCTATCCTTCAGTATCACCATGTTTACAGCTATTTGTTCCCTCTGTTAAGATTCTTGTATAGAGACCTAAGGAAGCTCTCTGTCCAACAGTGTTCAGGATGAGATGCAGAGAAAACCAGCAAGCAGCTTGAGTCCATCAGTGAATGGAGCCGTTGAATTTTGGTTTTCAGACCTGAATACAGATCATGGTGATAATCCTTACTGAAATAATTCTTAAGAGGAAGGGTAGTTTTCACATTCTTAAAACAAGGCAGCATTGACGTCAGGTTTACATCAGACAAGACTTAATGCATCTCTTTCTTTCTTCTGCCAGTTTTCAGGTCTTTATATCGTGTCCTTCGTTATCATCATGGTGGGCTTCATCTTGTATTGCTCCACTCCAACTCGGACAGCAGAACCCACAGCCTTGCCACAGCCCAGCAGCACTGGTTTGGACAATGCTGCACTAAAGCTTGAGGAGAATGACAGTGAAACTCCAGTCATAACTGTACAGTTCACAAGAGGAGAAACTGTGGTGGTCAGCACTGATTGAAGAAATGGCAGCATTTCAAAATAGAGCTTTTTTTTTTTTTTATTGCCAAATTTCCCTCAAATATTAATCTGGAGAATTTTTCTACTGCCAAGGCATGTGTCATGCTGTGCTGTTTTTAATGCACTGGATAGACTTTTAAGGCCAGATCCTCCATCAGTGAAACTGTATTGATTTACCCTTGCAGAAAATCTGGCCCTTAGAAGACAGAGTAGTATTTATGTGGAGTTTCTGGAAAGTGAGAGACTGTTATTTTTAAATGCTTAATTAACTTAACAGCAAATACTTAGGGGAAAAACTAAGCCAAAGCAAGCTCCCAGGTCACTAAGTGGAGTAAATATGTTTTATATTGCATTAGGGACCTAAATCTGCAATATGTTATCTGAGGCTGGTTCCCACACCTCAGTGCTGGGTACCCTGAAATAGCATCTTGCAAGAGTCACTCTGTTTCTTGCAGGCTCTAGTTCTGCAAGCCATATTAAAATACATACACCTTCCATGTGCTGATGGACTTCATTCCTCCACTGGAGGATTTGCTTCTTACATTCCACCCAAATGTTCATCTCTTCATATTGCTGCACTCCCTGTTGCAGCTGGGGCTGCTACAGGTGTTTTTTTTTTTAATTTTGGTAGTAAGAGAAGTTTGAATGTGTTTTTTATAATCCATTTTTCTCTCTGAGACCTGTTATTTGGTGCATTCCCACTAGATGGAGGAGACAAAGTCAGGCCCTTGCTCTGTTCAGTAAGAACTGATTTTTTTTTTTTTCCTGGATGAGACAGCAAAAGGGTTTGAACTGAAGTTAACTTCTCAGTGAATTTCTCCCCGAAATGGGACACATTTCTGCAGACAGATTTGAGTAAAATTGACATTTCTTAAAAAAATTGAAGCAGTTTAGCAATCCTCATTGCAACAATAATGACATAATCTCTAAAAGGTTAAGTGCTTTCAGTAGATGCGTTGATAGTTTTCCTCCCCCTCTTCATATTTACAGTAAATGATTAAAAAAATATGAGGCTGCAGTTTTAACATCAGTAAAACTACTGGGAGTTTATTTTATTTTATTTTTTTTGTACAAACCTTCATAGCTCAGGTGTATGAAGTAACAAAAGAATAAAGTTTTCATCAGCTGAAGAGTTGGTTCTTGGTTTTTTTTTATTTATTTTTAAGCTAGAATTTCTTTATTGCTCAAAATTATATTAATTAATTTTACTGATTCTTTTAATGGCTAAGCTTTGCCATAAGAAGTAAATATGACATTTTCTGAAGATACTGATGATCAAGTGCCACAGACTGTGAACTTCTGGTGTAGTTTAGTCAAACAAAAATTCAGTGAAAATATTACCTGATTTTTTTTAGCAATACCAAAACAAATACTCAGCAGCTATTACAACAATGAACATTGCCTTTTCACTGAGTAGTTCATGCATGGAAGGGTGAAGAGATGCTGATGTTTTATGAAAAGCATTTGGGCCCAGCTATCTTCTGCTTTACCACTGGAGTAGGATTCAGGTCATGGATTAAGACACCCGAACTGGTGCATCTGTAGACATCTGTACGTCTAAAGCTGAGCAAGCAGCTAGAGACCAGGTGGAGTAAAGAAGTCTGATGGCAGTAGATACCTTAGGGAGGCCGTGTGGATGAAGTTGTTCTCCATACCAAATTTTAGTTGCCTACAATCTGGAGGTAAGTCTCACCCACTGTTACCTGCGTGATTAGTTAACTACATGCAGTAACAAAGCAAACAGCAAGCAAACCTATAGGTCTATAAGCAAATGTTCTAGAGCTTTGCACCTATTGGTGCATGATGGGATTTGTCTCCTACATGTAGCTACTTACATATTTTGTGAAAAAAAGTTGCTGAGGTCCTGTCTAAAGTGCCTCTCTGTGGGGCATGATTCAGTTGCCTCAGTGTTAATGGAGACAGCCTATGGAGTCTGTGGCATCTCTAGGGGCTGGCAGATGGGACTCTGGATCTAGAGGAGACCTTTGACCTGGAGCAGATTGTGGAGGCCAGATGAGATGCCCTAGGATCTCTGAAATGGCACTGCAGCCTATGGTTGAGACACTCAACACTTCCTTGATGACTGTGTGGGGCCATATGTGATTACTTCAGATGTTTAACCTTTACTCAGTTAAAACTGGATGAGATGAATCCTGGATGAAGCTTAGGGCCCAACCTGTAGAATGTTCTTTTTGTGGTTGCTGGGTATCATTTCAACATCCCTGTGGTGTTTGCTGAAACAGCTGTGTATGTCCAGTGGTTGAGAGAGCACTTCGGTGTGCCTGCAAGTCCCATATGCAGTGCAGCATGAAAACTGGTCTCATTTTATGCACCTTAGAAAAAATACCAGGGCCCTTTGCACAGATGGTGACTGTGATTCACTCTGCAATGAAGAGAGCATGAGGCAGCAGCTGGAGTTATGGTAGAAGCATGATGGAAAGTGTGGTCAATCAAAGGATGGTGTCAGTGGGTGAAAGCATTACCTTGGCAAATGAAAAAAGATAAATTAGCTTCTACGTTCACAGCATCCCTTCTGATAGTTCCCATCAATAGAAAAGCAGGGGGAGGTTTTTCCATCATGCCAAAGCAAGGAATAAAATGAGATACTTGGCCCACCGGCTTGCTAATATTGTAGCAGCTCCACCAGAGGATGATGCTTGGCTGGTGTCCTGTAGTGCTGCCATGAACAGGAGGGGACATGGCAGCTTCCCCAGGGACAACTCTGGAGGTTTTCCATTAGCACCGAGAAACACAAGCTCTTAGTGTGTGTTTGGGATGGGCCAAGTCAGGTGAGATGTCTGCAGCTGTGGGATCTAGAGCAACCTGTGCCTGGACAAGGGAAGAGGTGTAAGAGTCCGAAAGGCATTTGGAAGAGGCAGAACAAATGCTAAAGGCAGGGACCTGAGTCAGTGAGCAACTGAAAGAAACAGTTAAAAAGAGAAGTCAACCTATGGCTTCCACCCACAAGTTGAGGCGGCTTTGAGGAGAAACCACTGATATGAGTAGGAAGCTTTAGGGAAATCCTGCTTATTGATGAAGAAGGCATGGAATCCTGTTGTTCTGAAAATGGTGGATCCTTTGCTTCTCACCAGGGTCCCTCCAGCTGCCATGGTTCCCTGGCAGGTCCCACTGTGGGGCCATGCCTCCCCTGCCTGTACCTACTGTCCCCTGGAGCTGAGCATCACTCCCTGGCATCTGGAGTGGAGCACACAAACCCAACATGCTGCCCCTGCTCTGCTCACAGGAAGGATGTTAGGGGTGTGTTTGCAGCTATCTTCAGAAAGATTACCTAACCCAAGGACACTTCAGTGAGATTTCCATGTGAGAGGCAAAAATCACATTTGCCTGTTTGGGATGTTTTCAACCCAACCTGATGGTGGTTTTGTCATTGCTGAGTTGTGCTGGAGTTGTTTCACTCATTTTAAATGGGGAATTAATGAAATGGTAGAGCACTATTGGAAAACATCAGGAGAACTTACGATCTTCACTGTACGAAAAACTAAAAGTACATCTGGTTGAAACGTTAATCTACAATATTGCTTTGGGCAATAATCTTGTTACATTAGTTAACCACTAGCTGTTGCTTATTTGTCTGGGGCAGAAAATGCTACATCTGTCCAGACTTGAGGAATGGCAGTTATCCCACCTTACAAATCTGAATTAAAGTAAGGATTAGATCTTTATTATGTGTTAAGAAATAGTGTATCCCTGACAATGTTTTCTGAGAGTTTATAGATACATTATTTGGGGGTTATATTTCTGAGGGATTGGAAAAAGAAATGGATCATCCTTTGGATCTTCTTGTAGGTGGTGATTGCGTGACCAGTTTGCTGAAGGTTTTGTTCTGCTTAAACCCATCATCATAAACAGGCTGTTTGAAGAATAGTAATGCTTCATTGTAGCAGAATCAAAGGGGAAACACCTACATTTGGTTACTGAAGTCTGGATGCCATTAAATTTGTAGTGCAAACACAAAAATGTTTTAATTAGGTGGCTATCCCATACATTCACAATGATAAAAGGACAAAGATCATGCTTGTGGCAGTGTACTGATATGTTTCTAAATATGGTATTATTTCCAAGCTTGTATTAATGTTAATTTTAATTTGGATACTCAGTTTCCTCCCATGTAGAATGCTCCCTTTGAGAGGGGATGGTATTTCATTTTATTCTCTGTAATTAGCGGTATGATCAGTGGTAACAGTGTAGGTTTTATCTGAAACTGCATAGAAGCATGTATTGACTGAGGCTTTGGCTGGTCTTCAAAATGCAGGACCGCCTTGTGACATGGTGTGAGCACACAGGCAGTAACTAATCTCAATATATAGACCACTGAAATCAAAATTGTATAAAACGTGTGAGAGTATAAGCACAGCCCATTAACTGTGGCTTTGTTCTTCCAGGCCTTTTAAAATATGACTATAATAGTAGAGTGTAATCTAATTAGAGCAAATTGGGCTGGACGGGACTTCTGCTGAGCCACAAGGAGAGGAGAGCATGCCAGCTCAGATTCCCCATGACTTACACTTATCACACATAAGTGATTTGGCAAACTTATAGTCTGAACTAAAAACTTTAAAACTGTTTCACAGATACAGGCTGTGATTTAACTTTGTATGCTGTGATTTAACTTCATAAAAAAGATTTTCATGACACATTGTCAGTAGTTAACGTTAAGATGTGTATTAATGCCACCAAGAAGATCTGGAAGGTCCAAGCTTTCAGTAAGGACAAGGTTGATATTTTTTGTCAGTCTTTCTGCCAGTGACCCATGCCCTTCCCATCGCCACGATGCAAGGCTCTTGTTTCCCTCCTTGTGACCCCACTGGATGCAGGGGGCTCCTCCAGCAGCCTGGGAGGGTGACAAGCCACACACACTGATGGTTGTGCGCACCTGGTGTCCTGCCCTTCCCCACCCTGAATTCCTACTCCTGTCCCTATGGAGTGGCTACCAAAGAGGAAGCAAAGCTGACTTGCAGAAGGGCTCTACATCACAAACTGGCACCACGGTGCAGTCCAGACTCTGGACAGAAGAGGTACTTGAAGCCTGGCCTTGCACAGTCCTAAGAACGGGGTGCTGGTCCTCCGAGCCTGCTCTGCGTGGGATGGGGACCAGATATACCACCCCTGCTCACCATCTGTCCCATGAATTGGAAGGAAGTAGGTGCAGATTCTTTAAGAAAAATGCATCGCTTCAGAGCACAAGTGACACATGTATTGCTCCTGGGGAAACAAATGTTCAGTTAATGAATCACATGTGTCAGATCATCTGGTACCTCTGAGACAAGGTGCACGGATGAGCCTTTAACATATATATTTTTACCATTGGAATAAGCTGGAGAAAAAAAATCCAGCTGTCACTTGCATTAAGCCCAAGTATCCAACTAAAAATGTGTGACATCCAGCTTCCCTCCAAGGTTTGGTTACAAGATATCAAAAGTTATCTGGCATCTGAATGTCATGGTGTGTTGAAAAAGAAAAAAATTGGTGTGGCAGTAGCTGAGTAGTGACATTATCTGTGCTAGAGTTTGAGGGTGAGGATGAGCTTTTGGACATCAGCCATTTTAAGATTTTTGACCTTTCCTAAGTTGCACATATTGAGTTCTATATGATGTGATGTCTGGAACAAGCATATCAGTTCTTGTCAGCACTATTCACTCACGCTTTATGTATTGTGGGATATTTCATTGCATTATACGTATCTGTCTTGTAAATATCTATTTCAATCAATTTAGGAAGTTTGACAGAGAGACACTGCACAAGCTACATAATCAATCATGAACAATTTTGAGCAAGCAGACAGAGATTCCTGAAAATACAAAGTGAAGGATCCTGGGAATCTCTTATTCTTTCACCAAAATACAGCCTACTGGCCATTTAAGTGTTAGACCTGATGAGAATCTGGTGAGCTGTGATGTTAGAGCACGTAGTTTTTAAGTTGAAGCTATATCTAAACCTACACCATACAAAAGTGCATCTGAGGTGTTGGAGTCTCACCCTCCTGTGATCCCTTTGCAGTCCTCGGAGGGAGCAATTCGGCTCTCCCTTGGAGATGCCAATATTAGTTTACTGAGATTTCTTGTTTTGGGTGCCTAGTTTTAGGTGGAACCAAGCCAAGTCTAGAGGCCCCAGCCAAGTGCAACGCCCCATTTTTATGGACATTGGTGTCTTTAGTAAGGGGCTATACAAGCTGGAAGTTTTGCGGTTTATGTGAGAGGTGAAAGAGGCACATAGACACTTGCTTAGCTGCTATGGGAAGCCCGTGACTGGTTCAACAATATTTGTGTGCAGTGGTATCCAAAGTGTTCATCCTTCAGTCCTCTCCAGGTACAATTTCATTTTTCTTTTATAAGAGAGCACTCTTTTTTCTCTTATAGTAAGCGCCCTCAAGACTAAAAGTTACAGATTTTATAGAAGAGAGCCGGAAGGAAAAATCTGATTTCTTGTACAACACAGGTCAACACACTGCACCTGATTGCTCAGAATCAAATGTGTAGGTTTTAGTTAAGTTGCAGCATCTCTTTAAAATCTTGATATTAAATTTCCAAAGCAATATGGAATTCATCTCTTCTGAAAGTAAGAGAATTTATTTTTTTCATGAGCTGGCTCTTGGGTATAAAAAGAGTGAAGAGAGAAAGTTACAGTTCTCAGAGCTCTCTGAGAGTACACAGCCTCCAAGAGCAGATTCCCATGCCCTTCAAGACTGATGTATTTTTGTTAAGCTACCATCTGGGAACAGTTGTGATATTTTCATCTTAAATATATGGCCTGGGGTCAGTGTTACCATACTCGAGCCCATGACATCACCCTATTCAAAATAAACCTATTTCACCAGCTCATCCCTAGCTGGTCTCCCTAGCTGTCAATACCGTGAGCAGAGCTTGCACAGAAAGGCAGAAAGATCACTGGGACTACAGGTGAAAGGTGTGTTTTTCTGTCATAAATCATGGTGTCAGAGTGTCCAGAGTACACCAAAAGAACGGACAATGTATACTGAAACTAAATTACAGACAACTTCCAAAGGGCATTAAAGAAGATGGCTAAAAAAGTTATAGAGACATATTGTTAATGTACAAAATGAAATTTTCATGATAATTTAAGAATGTTAAGATGTTTTTATAGAAATACCAAAGTTTATTATGTACTGATGGCTGGAAATCGTGCAGTATGTCCCAAAGTACAGGTCACTGAAAGTTTGTGTAAATGGCAGCTAGTGACAGCAGTTACAATTCTTTAGGAATATTCTTGATGCTACAGCAGTTCAGAGCAATGTTGCTGCACTTCAGCACCATCTATTGACACCAGGTCTAATTATTTTAATTAGGAACAGCACTCTGATAGGCAAAAGTGCACCTTCCACAATGCAACAATGTAACTCAGTAAATGCATGACCAAGAGGGACATTGGAAATAAGGTAAACATGTCAGGACTAGGACTGCACAAGAGTATGGTTGCTTGCCAGTAGTCCAGAAAAGATTGGTTTTGCTTTAACTCATTATTATTACTTAATAAATCAGATAGCTCATCCATACACAGATCCTTGCAACAATGTGGGGAATGTTTTAGGTTTTAGTTTCAAACTATTGAGCTAATAAAACATGCTCCTTCAAAAATTAACCAAAACCATGACAAAAATTCAAACCGGCTGAAAAAGCTTGCTCAGGGTGGAAAGATGTGACCAACCTCAAACAAGCTACTCCTTCACATTCTGACAATAATGTGTGTGTGTGTGTGTGTGTGCGCGCACAGTATTTGTGCCCTTGAAAAATCAGTGAGTACTTAAAACCCCATACAGGTACAGGATACTACTGGTATTCTTGCTTTGCTGTATTTTTTGCAGCAGAACTCCTTCAGTTGCAAGGAGACTGAAATGCTCCTCGCAGCTCAAAAATCTTTGTAATTTGTCTCCCTCTGCCATTAGTGTAAGTGCCTGTTGGACTTCCCTGAAGAAATTACTTTCATTCAATAAAGTTTATACATTGCATGTGTTAAAAAAAGAAATCTTGTTGGGTAATCCTATCTCTTGTAACATCTGTAAATTAATTTGTTTCTTGAGAGCAAGAATGATTTACCACTCATAAGAAAGCTGAACTAGCATGACTAAATTAGGAGGAGCATTCTGGCATCTGGAATGCAATTATAGCACAAATGCACATGTCGTGTTAATGCGATATTAAGGTTATGAATTTAGTGAAACAGGAATCAGCGTGCACAAAGATATGGTTCCCTCCTTCATACGGTGTTTGTCTGGTGCTAACATGAAAAATGTCTGCATTAGCTAGATGCAATCTGAGGACTACCTATGAATTTCATGCATGCAGACAGGAGATGCCATCTTATCTCTGCGTTGTACCAGCTCGTGGATGGAGACATACGCTGTGCTCTGTCAGAGACGTTTTGCTTTTATTGTGGTTGTTTTCCTTAGTCTAAGGGAGGCGTTTGGCAGGAGTTGCATGGTTGCGCTGTTTGCACAGAAGCATGGGGAGGCAGGGCAGGGTGCTGGGCACCTCTCACCCACCCCTAGCCCATGCAGGAGCTGGTGTGGGGCTTCCACGGGGGCAGTGGGGAGCGTCTGTGGGATCCTGGCCCTTGGCTGGGATGTGTTGCATCTGGGGTGGTTTTCTCAGGATCTCAGTTTCCAATGGAGCATAATTTGCCAAAGGTGAGTGTCCCTTGGTTTCTGCAAAGAGCATCCACTGTGGCAGTAGAGCTGTCATGGACCCTCCAGCAGTGCTCACAGGGACTTGGTGAAGGTATGGGGCCCCAAATCATCTTAACTGCAGTGAAACCTGGGTCCAGCCTCACCTTCTGGGGCCCGCTTTGAAATACACAGGCTATGAGGTTTCCTGGAAGGGATATGCAGCATGGGATGAGGAACACGTGGCAGGAGTTGGAGCCACCTCAGCCCTCTGTCCTGGTGAGAACCTCATACAGATAGATGCAAGGTGCAGAGTTGCTGTGTAAATCTGGGAGGCATCAACTCAGGTGCAAAACACTGTACGAGACGAATTCTTGCAGAGCCAGGTCACTGGCACAACCTTATGGCTGGGTCCACATCAGTAAATAAAAGAGGCTGTGTTCTAGACCCTAAGCCAAGGCTGCAGGTTCAACTGCAGCTGAGGTCCTGCTTCTGCAAAGAAGAAGTCATTCCCGACTTCACTGCAAATAATATGTAGAGGGCTCTGAGAAACAGCAGAGCAACACCAAATTTAACCTATGCTGTGTATCTGTTGGTTGTTTTTCTTTTTTATTATTAATATTTTTTTCCTACTGTTTTGATTGCTATTAATGTATTTTTCTGTTTTTCTTGTCCAGATAACGTAAAAATCAGCTTCTTTGTCAGGTTGGTCTAGCAGAAAGGAGAAGGGAGCAGGAAGAAAAGGAACCCTCCACTGAGGTGAGCTTCCTCAAACACACAGACTTGAAGTAACTGTTTTTCTGAGAAACTGTGAAATATCAAAAAATTTGACTGGTGTTCATGCTCTGGTGTCCTGGAGTGGTGTGGTGGGGAGCCTGCCCAAGGCAGGGTGCTGGGGGGGAGATGAGAGGGGCAGTATGCCCCCAGGTGTTCACCAAAGCCTGAGAAAAGTGGTTCTCTGAGTGGGAATGACATAAGTTGGAGGAGACACTACATTGGGTGAGCCCTTTGACCATTTCAGCATGACACGTGGCATCCATGACCACATTGCTGTGCCTACAGCTCATGTCCCTACAGCTAAACCCCCTTCCTTAAAGCTGGGGCTTCATGGTCTGCTGGTCTGTGCTGGTCTTCCCTGAATTTGTCTGGGCATATCCAGGCAGCACAGGCCATGATTTGCCAGCCTTTATTTTGTTTTCTATGTTTCATCCAGTGGAAGGTGTGGCAGAAGTTAGCTGCACCACCTGGTAGTTCAGAAGATGTCAGTGGGGGAGGACCCAGCAATTCTTCCATGTCCTCAGGTCTGGACGCGTAACATGATTCTGTCGTGACACTGTTTCAGGAGGCTGAGCTGGGGTAAATGTACCAGACCCACCCCACTCATGCTCCAGGCTCCTTTTATGATGTCTTTTTTCCCCCTCTGCTGTGTGTTTTCTGCAACGAATCGTTTGGGTTCCAGGAATCTACACGTACTTCATCCAGGAACAACCAGTGACAAGCGTTAGTGCAAACCTCATTAATGCTGGTGTGATGACAGTCTCTTAAATGTCAAGCCTATGCACATGCCCGGTCCCTGCTTTCATTCAGCAAGGTCTATTTTTGTTAGAGGGCAGCCTGTGAATTTGCAGAGAACACACTCTTCATCCCTTAATGTTGCTCTGTAAAGTCAGTATTGTCCACTGTGATGGGCTGCAGTGTTTGGGATGATGGAAAAAACAAGTCACCCAGGGGAGTGGGTGAGGCACTTCAGAGGCTACTATGACTGTTTGTGCTGGGTTTAAGTGAGTGGTGGGATTTTTTTTGTGCAGTAGCAGGGGAGGAGGCTACAGCAGTGGCGTCCTGTGAGAAGCTTCTCCAAGATCCCTCAGCTCCAAGTTGGCCCCACCTCTGCACTGAGGCTGAGCCAATCAGCTGCACCTCTGCGATAACGTATTTAAGAAGGGACATAGTGAGGAGGAGTTGGACTTGTGAGAAGGAGTTGCTGCAGCTGCCTGAACACCAAGGTCAGTGGAGGAACGGAGGAAGAAAGGAGGGGGGAGGTGTGCTGGAGCAGAGACCCCCCTGTATCCTGTGGTGAGATGGCAGGACAGCCTCCCTGCCACCCATGAATGTCTACAGTGGAGCAGACCCTGATTTATGGCCTGTGAGGGGCCTCATATGAGTGACTTAAGGTGTCTATGCCCAAAGGAGGCTGGGATCCTGTGGGAAGAAGCAGCCCCCACTGTTGTAGTTTGGCACTGGGAGGATTGCAGCATGTGGGGATGTCCCAGTCTGGAGCAGTGTAAGGAAACACTGTGGCCTGTGTGAGGGACTCCAGTTGGAGAAAGTTTGTGGAGGACTGTCTCCTGTGAGAGGGGGACAATGCTAGAGCAGGGGGAAGAAGTTCCAGAAGTTCCTTCCCCCACACCCCGAAGATGGAAGAAGGGCATCACTCACTGCACCCCCCCATTCCCTGCCCCTGTGCCGCTGGGGGGAGGAGGTAGGGATATCAGAAGCAGATCTGAGCCTGGGAAGAAGGGAGGGGTGGGGGAAGCTGTTCTCAAGATGTGGCAATGCTTCTCACTGTCTTACTCTTTTCAGTGTTATTGTTGTTAGTGTCAACATAAACCTATGTTAACATAAACCTATGTTCTTTTTTTCTTCCCCTAATGAGTCTTCCTTTTGTCCATGACCATAATGGATGATTCGCCCCTCCCTGTCCTATCTTGAATCTCAAGTGTGGCTTATTTTCTCCTTCTCAGCACTGGGGAGATGGAGGGAGTGAGCAGCGGCATGGTGCTCAGTGACCCTCTGAGCTCAAACCACGACACTGTTGCTAATAAAACATAAGATGTTGAATCAAACACATATTTTGGTTTTCTGTAGGTGTTTTCACAACTCCTTGTAATTTTGAGGTGTCTCTTGTCTCCTGTCTATAGTTCTTCCACAGTTATTTTGATCGCTTTTGAATGGCTGCTAGGAAAAAAGATACTGCATTGAGGGAAAGGAATGTTTTATCCAAGCATGAAAGACATTTCAAAAGACAAATGTCTCAACCCAGGCTGTTAACCTTAAGACTCCAACATGAGGATTAGGGTCTACTGAAACCTAGCAACATTTTTGTAAAGAAAAGTACCTTTAATCTCAGTATTGAATGAGGAGAATTGAAGAACTGCTACCCTTTCTTTCTGAAAAGAGTACAAGTGTCCTTTAGTAGCATTATCAGGCTGCTGGCAGAACTCAGAGTCAGGTTTGTAACAAACTGAATTAAGATTGTTTTAAAGAAGACCTGCATTTTATTTTTTAATTTGCTGGTAATATTATGAAGTTTTCCACAGGGACTGTCTGAATTTGCCCCAGGTCATTTAACTGCTATTCACTCAGCAGAAGTGATGGGACAGAGAAATTTCATGAAAATGATCCAGTATATAGTTTTGAACATAATTTGGGCATACTGCTGCATGTTGAGTTACTCGTTACTGGAACCTTTAGTCTCAATAAGAGCTCCTCTGAGGACTGTGCCCTACATCCTCCAGACAAAGCTGATGGATTCATGTCCATGAGGTACTGAACACGTACCGAAATCAATACTGGCTGTGGCCTTAAATGTCAGTGTGGGACAAGTGCTGACCTGTGACCAAATCCTTCACACTCTTAAAAAAGGGAAGAGAGAGCAGATGACAGCTGCCGCTCTAAATTCTCCCAGTAATGGATTGTCCTCGTCCCCAGGAATGAGGGTCACGGACATGGTGCCCACCCCCAGCCCCACCGCCTTCCTCCTTTGCTGCTGAAGGCCACACAGACAAGGGTTGTTTACAAGGATGCTGTGGTGTGATGGGGCAATTCAGAGTCACCCAAGCAAGAGCTATGACAGCCAGCCCTGGGGATGTGCCCTGCATAGGCAGACATGAGGATCGCTGACGTCCCAGCATGGACATGGTGCTGTTGAACACCTGACCATCCTGTCGCTGAAATATAATCCTGTCTGCTTTGTGGATGCAAAGCTGATTAAAACCCCTCTTCATTATAAAGGATACACGCTCTTGTGCATGCTCTGATGTTTGCAATGAGAGCCCCACTGCCAGCAAAGCCTTGCAGCTGTGTTTGCACAAGCTCACGTGATTCCAGCTCTGCCCAGCCCATGGCAGCTTTCGATCCAACACAGCATCAAGATGCAGCGAAGTTGTGTCCTGGGACTTCCCATCCAATTAAGCTTCTGTGTGCTGTGATCTCTATCTCAGTAGTAAGTTGATCTTCTGGCAGGGTATTCAGTCAGAAATTAATTAGTGTGAGTAAAATGTTGTGAATACATACAGTGTTAAGTTTTTATTCTAATAACCTAGTTAATAATTTTGCTTCTTCAAGGAAAGAGGGAAAGTATTGTGAATTCTAGCACTTTGATCAGGCAGTGACATTTTGATGCTAAGTTGCTAAGATAAGAATCTAGACCAATAGTGTTATACAAAAACAATCTGAAAGTACTTTGGTAGTTTTGAAGGTGCCCTTTTTGGAAGACGGTCTCAAAAAAAGGTCTGTGCCCCAACATGACATCACTGAAGGTTGGTGCTGTATGAGGTGGGGAGGGAGCTGTGCACATCCTTCTTAATAGAGGTGAATAGATTGAGCTATGAAGTACTTAAGACTTTGATTATTCTGCTTAGGCTCTGTCATGAGTGGAGGCTCTCAGGAACCTCAGTGATGCAAGGACCATGATTCAGGGCAGGCTGCAGAACAACACCCCCTCCGACGCCACTGCTCCTTGCTCTGCTGTTCCTGCAGAACATGACCCAGAAAACCACATTTCTGCTCCAAGGTCTAGCAACATTTCAGTTTTATCTGCTTATTCTTTTCATTCATGTTCCCTGAAAATGTATGTAGACTTTA
This sequence comes from Tyto alba, assembly GCF_018691265.1. Classification (NCBI taxonomy): domain Eukaryota; kingdom Metazoa; phylum Chordata; class Aves; order Strigiformes; family Tytonidae; genus Tyto; species Tyto alba. The sequence continues at coordinate 17,636,047 of NW_024881282.1, read as the reverse complement.
TCTACTCAGTGTAGATCTTTACCATCTGCCAGTGACATTCAATATTCTCTTTTTATTTTGAAATGGACTAATTGACTCAAGATCATGTTGCACTGACAGATCTGCAGGCAAACCTTGCTCTGGGTGTCTGATGAAGCTGTGGGAGTCAACAGAAACACTTCTTTCTAATTCTGAAACAGAGCGAGCACATTCCTAAGAGGGAATAATGAGTTTGACCATTTACACTGGTGTTTATGTGAACCCATTTAACACAAACACCAGAGCAGGCGAGCTCCAGCATACCAATGCCCTGTAGTCGTGTGCAAATCTGTGCTCAGCAGATAATAGCACAACAATAGCTCCCTGAGTTCAGTATAACAGATTAGCAGTGCTCATCTGCAGGTTTACCGCAGTAACCGGAGGTGATTTCAATGTAGGCATTCTGAAAGTCATTATTTTACTGTGGTGGCACAAAGGCAAGGATGTGGGGTGTCCTTTTCCACATCTGGGACTCCACTTATAAGCTAGAAGAAGATTTTTTGATTCTGTAATTAATTTTCTGTTTCCTTTAAGATAAACCTTTTCTTGACATGAAATCCCTGGTGTTCAGCGCAAGCCACTGGAACACTTGCCCTTACCAGGCTGCCATCATCAACAAACAGTACAGAAATATTAGATATGGATCAGTTTAGAGCTGTTGGGAGCAGAGGGCATGTGGCTTACAGCAAAAGTTGCTCATGGCCAAGTGGGATCATTCTTAGAAGAGTGAGCTTAGTCCGGTATTTAGCTCATAAAGCTGACACCAGAGCTGTGGCATTTGTGTCCTCTGCTTGGTGGATGGTTGAGACTGGAATACTCCAGGTTCCTCTCTGCATCCCCTCATCAGCTGACTGGAAACCTCAAATCTTTCTGAATAGAAAAATAATTGGAAAAGCTTTGTCACATTTCTCCAAGTTTAAAAATGCAGTTCTAATTACCTGCAACATCATGAGTGGCTCCGGAAACTGGGATAGTAGTCATTTATTAAATATCTGCCTTGATACCCATAAGCTTCTCCTAAATAGAGGGGAGCTATAATAAGGAAAGTGCTGTGCTGCAGCCTGTTATCTGATTTCTCAGCACTGACGTGCCTGGAATAACCATTTTTGGTATTAGTTTGGAAATAACATCAATTACTGTTTCAGAACACCTCTACCTAGACTAGCATATTTCTGGAAGTGGCCTTATGGAGTCAAACTTCTGTCATTTGTAAGTGTCTGGCATTAGTTGGTCAAATACCAAATAGCTTTGTTTGCAGTGACTTTATTGTGCTCTGTTCTGATCTTTAGATCTTTCTCCTTAGGAGTGCTGCCTTGCAGACAGCACGCTTCAGTTAAAAGTCCCTGTCTGGAGAAAGACTTTCAACTGCAAAGGTGTTAGACTATTTTCAAAGCCTTTTTTCATCAGAGATAAGATCTATACTTGCCTACAGTCAACACCTTTGAAACACCATAAGCAAAACAGAAGCCATCAGCAAACTGCATTAATAGTTTAGAAAGATATTTAATTATTTATGGTGAAGCTTCAGCATATTCTTGATATATAACTTCAGTGTAAAGGAGTTGCCTTGAAATATACTTCTCCCTGATCAGTACTGTACCACTGGGAACAGTTTATAGGGGTTTTATTTGTCAGAGAACATCATCAACATTTAGTTAACTTAGAAGTGTATTAAAGGCACTTTGCATACTGGGGTTATGGTATTGTTTGGTTGCTGTTTGGGTATGCAGGAATCAGACCAGGCTTATTGGGTTTCTGCCTGCAATACCAGCACAATGGGTGTGAATGAAGTACAGGTTACTTAGAAAGCATGGAAATAAGCTATTTTATTACAGCTTCTCAGATAACACAATGAAACTGCCATGGTCTGAGCACCTGTACAGATAACTGGGACCCCAGGAGCCACAGGACTGTTATGTGGCTGGGGAAAGTCATTTGATCTTCCAAACTCAAGTTTCCCAGGTGTGAAAGGGGAACAGGAAGACACCAGTTTCCTTTGTAAATGTTTCTGGAGTTAGAGATGAGAAGTAGCTTGTGAGTCGTCTTGTACTCAACAATCTTAAAAGACTGTGAGTTAGAGAAGTGCTAAGAATGTAGTTAATTTCTAAAATTTAATTTATCTAGCCAGACAAGAATGATATTTCCTTCCCAACGTCCGTTAAAGAACCCTTTAATGTGCAACATTGATTTTATGTAGTAGCGCCAATGAATGCAGCACTATAATTTGCCCTACCAGAACAGATGTCTGTGTGTCACTCTCCTCTGCATACCTGTCTTTCCTGGGGAAGCTGGAGGTGGCTTTAGAGAGTTGGGGACACAGACTTGAGGTTGAGCTTATCTCCTTGGCTTGCCCCAGGTTTAAATTGGAGTGAGAATCAACATAGTTGTCATTGGTAGATGAGGAATATGGGCTGAAATGATAATACATATTTGCAGGAGATAAAAGCAGATTTCTCAGAAACACTCTTTTCACCACCAGCATCTTTCCTTGTACCTAATCTGGACGCTTACCCTGCCTTTCTGGGTTAATTTTCCTCCTTCCACTAAAGGATCTTAGCATTTCCTGCACTCATAGCATTGAATCCAAATGTATAATTTCACATTATACCAATGAACTTTCCCCAAATCTCAGATTTACTAAGGCAGAAAATGTTAAGTGCTCAGTGATATATCAGAAGATCATTGCTTCCTGAGTTCCAAGCTGGTGCCTGCTCCCACAGCCCTGGGGTGTGCTTCACCTGCTGCAGAGGTGTCCAGATGTGTCACCTCTTGGTGGAGCTTGGGTCACTGCATGAAATGCTTGGTGGTCTAAGTCCTGTTCTCAGGGAAAACATCACAAACATCAGGATAATTAGGCTAAAAAGGCAGATTTACAGGCAGATTTATTACACATTTATTGGTCGAGCCAGTGGATAGGGAAAAAAAGTAGAAGTATAGAACGATGTAGTTTTATACAGTAGCAGAGCTAGAGGGAGTGAATTTCACAGCTTCTACTGGGAGTTCATCTTTTCTTTGACTACTGCTAGCCTATACCTGCTAGGCATCACTTTTATCTTTGACTCAAAGGACACTTCTGAAGAAATTGCCTTCCCTGGCAATTCCATAACTTAAAAATATCTCATAATCTAAGGCATTTCAAAGGGGAAAAAGAGACTCTGAACCTACTTGCAAGGATGTTATCACACTACCCTCTGAAAAAGCACTGTTTTTTTTCCCCTTGTATGTGCAATAAAAGAGCACTGAAGAAAAGAGAAGAAAAGAAGCCCAATGCTTACCCAGGTGCCAAGTCAATGCATTTGGAAACCAAAGCAGTGCTGGAAGACAGGTTTATTTAGCACTATGCCTGTGATTTTTGTTGGTGACCTTGGGAGCTTTTAGACCTGTGGGTCCTGGAGATCTGAGATGAGGTGAGGATCATGCCTTTTACAAAATGTAAGTTTCTTGCCCTTGAGCTTGCAGAGGAAATGTGATCCAAAGGAATAATAACAGCTTAAATCAAGAGCGCTCCTTAGCTGCTGCTATTTAAAGAAATTTGTTTATTTGGATTTGGGGGAATCTGACTTATGTTATTTAGTTATTTTAAGCTGACAATAGTAACCCAACTCTTTGTTTCTCCACTTAAAACTTCCACAGGCTTTTCGCAAAGTAATCATGGTGCTGACATCACACAAGGACCTGAGTTTTCCCAATTTGTGCAAGAATTCACGGTAATGGCACACCTTTGACCTTTGGTGTTTTGAAACCAGATCAAGAGGGAAAATAAATCCAAGCTCCAAATCCAATTGTACATTGAATTAACTGGCTTGGAGCCCTTCTCCAAGTAAAACCCTGCAAGATCAGAGAGCTGGACTTGGTGATCTGAAGAATTAATTCATGTTTCAAATTGAGATCCAGCTCTTCTAGCAACAAATCTATATTTTAGGTTGAAAATAGGATGTTTCTCACATTATTTTGAGACCAAGAGAGTAGAAGGAAAGACAAACATTTGTCACTTTGCAGATACCTTATTTTGTTGTTACCAGAAATATGTATCAATTGAAATTATCACCGCATGAAAAGTCACTAAAGTATCATACTGAGGCATGGTGAGATCCAAGCTTGTGGAGCAGGCTTTTGTTTCTGATATGGAAAGCTCATATGGAGAATGAGGTTGTTATGGAAGTCTTTCCTTCAGGTAGAGCATGTGAGCTCTTGACTGCTTCTGTCTTACATGACAAACTGACTATCACTGTTCTAGGCAAACAAGCTATTCCAGAACAGCACTCTGTGTCATTGCTGTATTCCCAAATAAAAATCACCTTTCCGCTATGGACAGGGGGTCAACTGTCTTTCTATTCACTCTGCACCTTGTGTACATACACAGCAATTCTTCTACATGTGTGAATTTACTCCAAAGGTCCTTATCACTTAGAGGATAAGTTTTTAGACCAGTACTGCTACTGTGAACCCAGTAGATGTCCATGCACAGCCACCTCAATTCCTGGAGCTCTTACTTGTCATCTTGTTGTGAGAGATAGCCTGCTTAAATTAAAAAGGGAGTAAGAGCATTAGCACAACCACACTTCAGCACTGCTGCAAAAATCTGTTGCCTCTCTCATTGTCATCAAACTTGGGCAGAGGAGGGGAGTAGTGTCTGTGGCTCAGCTGATCTGCTGCAGAACATGGTGCAGATTCTGTGGCTGTAAATGAGTTTTAATCTACATTGACAATTGTGTGCATCCCTGCCTTCCCTCTAAACTGCAGAAGCAAGAGCAATTAGTCTGATTAAGAACATGACTGTAAAGCAGGCAATATGGGTTCTAATAAAGCAAACATGAATTTCCATTAAAACAATTTGCATTATGTAATTCTATGAAGCATTTTCTCCATTTTTCAACGTTGTTTTCATTCATCGAGCTCCATATTAATTGCTAATAAAAAGCAGATCAAGAATTTTCATTTTAAGGGCTTTCTCTGCCTTTTTGAAGTAAGAAGCTCAAAGCAAAGCACAATTTTGGTAGCTTACATTCAGATATACATCGGTGCAGATCTTCTTACCAAAGGTGTTTGATAGCTTAGAGGATACTGTCAATGCAGAGTAGACATAGGGGGTATGCAGCCTGTGAGATAGTCCTCTGGTTACTATGCTATTAAGTGTTTATCTTAAAGCTCAATGGCCAGGTTATCCATTTCCTCACCGTGAGCTGGCTTTGTTTAGTTCTGGGACCAAAATAGCTTCCAGCCAGGTCAAAACGGGTGTGGCAGAAGTAGCAAAGATAATGCTTAATTTTTTTGGTCTCACACACATTCTGCTCTGATGGGCCAATGTCTTACCCAAGGCCTGGATGTGTGCCTGTTCTATGTGTTTTGACGTTATGCATACAAAAAAACACTAAACAGAAGGAGAATGAACAAACCCTTGGTGTGCTGGGGGTTGAGCAGTCATATCAACATGCAGAAGTTATTGTCCATGGCAGCTGCCTTCACTTTCGGGTGACAAGGGAAGACTGAATGCCTCCCTTGTTTAGACATAGTGGAAAACTACTGCATGTGGGCAAGGTGTTGGGGGTGGTGGGCCACTGGAACAGGTTGCCAAGAGAATTTGTGAGTGCCTCATCATTGGAAGTGTTCAAAGGCAGGTTGGACAAGGCTTTGAGCAACCTGATCTAGTAAAAGATGTCCCTGCCCATGGTCAGGGGCTTGGACTACATCTTTGAAGGTCACTTTCATCCCAAACCATTCTATGATTCTATGATAAAGCGATAAGTTTAGACCTGAGATGTTTCCTAATGTTCTGATGGAAAAAGCTCAAAAGGAAGGAAAGGTGTGGTAGCAGCTGTGTGTTTGTGAGGGAAAGAGGGACACCACCAAGGTTCATCTCTGTAGACAACCAGAGAAGTACTTCCTGTGAAACCACAAGGGAGAAAAAAACCCCAAAGCATGAAACCTTGGATAGAAGGAGTCATGGCCAGAGATGTGTGTTGCTGGTGGTTTCTTACTGTGCTCAGGGGAAAAAAAATGCTTTATATACTTGGAAAATAACATACCCCTAATTTTTTCTTCCTTCTGGAAACAGTTTGCATTTTTGTTCAATTCCTTGGATCAAATGAAGAAATTACCTAACCAATTCAGACCAGACTACAGAACACAGCCCTGGTTTCGTTGTCCATCACTGTGGCAGGGTGGTGAGGCTGGGGTGGGATGAAGCAGGTTGTCCTGAAGATGAGGACAGGGTAAATAGAGCAAAACAAAAACAACATGAAGAATATTATTGTCAATATATGTCAAATGAGTCACAATTTTCCAGGTGCTTGAATGTGGAAGTTTTCTCTGCTGGATAATTTGAATGAAGCACATTATATTTGATTGTGTCAGTGGAAATGTTTTTTCCCCAGTAGCATTTTTATTTTTTTTTGTGTTTCCTCATGCATTTATTCACATTAAATGCAAATAAAGTCTATATATTTAGCTACTTCTTTTCATACTGTTGTGCACAGATATATATTCTTTAAGGTAGGGATGTTATTGTTATTTAACTGCTCATACTTTTTGGTGGTGTTCTGATCTTTAGACACTACCATTGTAGTAATAAAATATAATGATGATAATAATGTCTTTGGGAGGGCACTTGATGAAATTACTTTCTGGATGTTGTGAAGACCTTTTATTTACAAAATGGTTAAGAGACTATAAATGGTCATTAAAAATTTGAACTTACCTACCTGTACTTATTGACAAGATAAGAGGTCTTCTGTTCATAAAATCTACAGTGCTCAGTCAAGAAGATGACAATCACGTGTGATTCAAATGATCTATGATATCTAAAAGCAACAAATCATGAAGCCATGGCAGTTAGTAATAGCAATGGAGTGACAAAGAATGCTGAATCAAAACGTTTCTTCAAAACATGTTCATTATAAGTGAAGAGTATTAATAAATATCACCGCTTTCATGCAAATAAATATCACATTAATAAACAACATATTCTACTGAGCAGTTCTTCATGTTTTAAATACAGTCTTTCTTGACATTGTCTCAAAGACTGAGAGCATATAGATCTTAAATCATTTAAGTTTCAACCTCTCAGTCAGGATCAGTTTTTGGCCATGGCCTACCAAGACATGTTTTTGGCCACCCATAGTCTCCACAAACAGCAGCAAACGCAGGAAGAAAAAGGCGGTAGAGACCCATTCTCCATCTCCTGCCTTCAGGAGATGTCTGCATCGGGTAGGATACATCCTATCCTCAGTCTCCAAAGGTTTGGGGTATGGAGAGCTTGACTCTAACTTTCTGTTAGACACTTATTGTAAACTGTTGTATGGCAGGGTAGTGATTTGGGTAGCCAAGAGGGAAAGGGCTTGGTGTGCATCTCAGGGGATGCAGGGGAGAAGATGCCTCAGAGCCATGTTCCATGGTGAAAAGCTGGCCAACGGTGATCAAAGCAAGATTTGACTAGCTGGGGGGTCCAGGTTTGCCCTAGTGAAAGTCCTACTCGGTCCTGTGCTTGGAAGGGGAAAATTAATATCTCACAGCAAACTGGAAGGCAAACCTGTGGGAAGCAGTGATCCTGTAGCTGGGGAGGGAGACAGCCCTGGCACAGGGCTGAGGGGGAAGAGGGTCTGCCTGGGCTGGGCAGGGATGAGAGCTCTCCTCTCCCATGCAGGGTTGCCTAGGGGATGACTGTCACTTTCCTCCTCGCTCAGCTTGGCCCTCACCACTCACCACAGCACTGGGAACTGAGGGCTCTGGTCTAATGCACCACAAGACATTTTTCTCATGTCGGGAGCATGGGTGTTCATGCAGTGAAAGACGCCCATTGGGACTCCTCTACGATTTCCCTTGTGCTACTCCCCAGTGCTCCCTGGGGAAAGAGACTATTTAGATCTTCAATAGCAGCACTGAAATGTGCATTTTCTCTCCAAGATCTGTCAGCTGCTCTCAGTGTGGAGGAATGTGCAACATAATTAGCACTCAGCATCCAAGAAGCACCAAAGAGCGACTCTTGGTAGTGGCTTTGGCACACGGTGGGATGCTGTGACTCGCTGGGGGAGTCTTGCACACAACTGGGGAGCTGTTGCCCATTTATCAGTGCAGCTCTCATGGCCAGCTTTGTCCTCTTGGGTTTGTAGCCCTGCTGCAAATGGCTGCAGCTTAACACTTGCACATGGACTGTCTGCACCTTGCAAACCCGGTGATAAATCCTCCAGGGGATTAGTCTTCATCAGCCCCAGCTGCTGCCACTCCTGCTCAGCTCCCTGTGCAGAGCCCTGTGGTGTGTGGGGAGAGCCCAGGTGCCCGTGGGGTCCGTGGTGCTGTAGGGAAGGTGCTCCCCGTCCAGGCAACTCACCAAGAGTCCAACCAGCCACAAGCCTGGAGGCTGCAGCCACAGCACAAGCCAGGGCAGTGCCGCAGCCTTCCTGGCATGGCAGGACACAGAGCCAGGGGCATGCCGGCCGCTGCTTTTTGGCCTCCCTTACATCCCCTGGGAAGTGCACTGAGGTGGTTGCATGGACTTCACTACCCTTCATCTGAGAAGGAGTTGATGTTCCTCCTTTGCTTTCTTTAAAACAAGAATTCAAGCCTTATTCTGTGCCCTCTCTGCCTCCCCCTCAACTCCCAATACTTGCAGTCAATTATTTTTCAGTCTCATTTTTTGTAAAACACAAGTATTTCTCAGGGAGAGCAATATGACAGCTCTTACCTAGAAGGTGCTGTATAAACCCAAAAGTAGGAAAAAAAATAAATTTAGAAGTAAAAGGAAAAAAAAAATCAAAGATATTTAGTTGTCACCAGAAACCTCTGAGTGTACTTGATGTCTGGAAAAAATATGTTAGAATGAAGTGGAAAACACAGAAAAAGATAATGGAAAGAGAGGTGTAAAATTAGGGCCTGATGCAGCCTGTGGTGAAACAGCAAGAGCTGAGTCCTGAGCACCACGAAATGGTGGGCTGAGCTGCTGATTGGTGCTGCAGGGAGAGGGTGGGCAGCTTTTTGCAAGGCTGTTTTTAGGTCACAATTACTTTGAAATTATTATTTTTTTTCCCCATCAATAAGTGAAACCTAAAAAAGGCAAAAGGCATCTTGTAGATCTCCTTAACTGGAAAACACCCTTTAAAGTATGTCTGATAGTGATCTCAGAAACAGCTGCCAGTCCTGGCAGGCAGCAGCAGCCCGAACATGCTATTCTTAGACCAAGAAAGCGTAAGTAGGTCGAATTACAATTGGTTCTTGTAAACACCATTCCCACTAAAATCAGAAATCGATACAAGGTGAGAAATTTATAGTATGTTGAATCAGAGAGATAAAACAGACGGGGTTGGTTTAGTCTCAAAATACCTATTTTTTTCGTTCATTTCCATTTTTACCAAATGCATTTTGCTCCATATGCTGTCAGTGGTTGGAGACTTCTCTCCAGTGGGGGAGGTACCATAAGCCCTCCTGAAGGCCTGGCAGAAATAAGACAGTGGTACAGTTCAGGGATGCCTTTTTATTTACGCATCCAGAGGCAAAGCTAAATAGTTAATGAGACTAAAAAGGAAGTTGCAACTTGATAAGTGCTTAGCGCTTGCTAATAAAACACACCGCATGTGTGAGCAGGGTGACTCCAGTCACAGTGCCACTGTCTTGTTTGCCAGAGCTGAGATGGATGCGCAGGTTGTGCCAGTCCACCCTGGTGCCGGACTGCTGGAAATGCAGTTCTTCAGCTCATGCCTTCAGAACACGCCTGATCCCAGCCAGTCCTGGCTGCCCGTGGGCCCTGGAAGCAGGTTGGGGTGACCACCTCCAGGCCACATTGGCTGAACATGAATTTCAGGTTACATTCTTCACTGGCTGCACTAAGGGCTTCCCAGGGAGCAGGGCATCAACGGTGATCGGAGGCTCAGTGGGAGGCAGAGGTCCCTGGAGTGGGGCTTCCCCAAGGTGCCCTAGAGGAATCACCATTCCCGCTCTCCTCTGAACTCCTGTGCAAGTTTTGGAGCTACTCACATCTATCTGGTCGTCAGCACACCAGGCAGCAGTGGGCTGCTTTTGCAGTGCTGCTGGCTGGGAAGGAGAGATGGGGAGCAGCAGAGGTGGATGGGGCTGGGCAGCCGCGGTGGCCCCACAGGGAACTGCTTCTCTGAGAGGGCTGTGAAAGGCTCCTGCCTCTTCCCGAGGGTGGCTGTGCCTCCACCAGTGTCTGCAGTGCTGTAGGACACCTCAGCGGCGTCCCAGCTTCCCCAAAGCCACTGCTCTCTCTTCTTTCAGTGCTCTCGCCTCGCTTTCTGGGGTGGAAACTTTTAGACACGGAGGGAGTTCATTTGTAGGCTAAAAAGGAGGTTTGAGATGAAATGCAGGCAGTAAATCCAGTGCAGATTTTAATCCTGAGTTTATTTTTTTTAACTGTCCAATTTTACTCCGTATTTTATCTGCGGTTTTGGGCTGGCATTACAAATTTGCTTCTACTCTATTCCACACATGTATTACATTACAGCTCAGGGACCTCCTCCACATCCAGTTGAGCACTGCCTAATTATAGCTCAAGTTGGCCTTTTAAATAGGCATAACATCTTTTCCAAATAACATTCCTCTCTGTCTTCTTCATTATGAAGGCAGCCATGCTGCAGTTTCTTACAGCCACCTAGATGAAGGAACCAAGACCAAAACATCTTTAGCAGCACTGAGCTCATTCTGACCATGAGAAAAACTTCTGCGCTTGATTGAAGAGGATGAGAAGGAAAGAGTACACCAAAAGGAGGTTTCCAAATAAACCAAGCCAAATAAGGCAGGGCAACATGAGGAGACTGATTGATGAGCCTTGACATAAAAGACTGAGGTTTAGCTGAGCCTGAAATGGAAGAGGGTTGTCTTAATTGTGAGTCTGAGCCCTTTCGTTGAAGCTGCAACTGAGTCAGTGGACTGATTTAATTTCTTGGCCTTGTGAAAACAGATTAAAAAATTCTGACATGGTTGGGATCCCATTATCAGTCAAAAGCTGGGTTAAATCTTTAAGAACTTGGGGTTTTAATTGGGATAGACTTGCCAAGTTTTGTGATTTATAATGATTTCCACAGTAACTTTGAATTCCTCCTTGCAGCTCCAGCACCTGGAAGCGTCTTAGCAAACAAGGATACTGCACTTTAACTGAAAAGTGAATGTGCATCTACTGTAGTTAGAAGAGCTCAAAAATAGGACTCCTGAGGTGCAAACCCATAAGGCAAATGACCTTTTGCCCCAGCAATTTGTGTTTCACCTTTAAAGTGAATGTTCTGCTTTCCAGGTCCTAAATCAAAAGGCAGCAATAATATCACTATTAAGTTCAATAGCTAGCCATTGGCTATAGTACAGCTTTTAATGTGGGAATAAAATTGTGCTTATATATAGCTGACACAAGTTACAGTTGCACTTGAGTACGTCCTGCCTATGTAACTGAATATATCTTTCATGATAGCAGCTAGACTATTAGCGACCACCGATGGGAGTGCTTAGAAGACTGGTAAATCATACCAACTTTAAAACTGAATTGTCTGCTATATTAATTCATTAGCAACACACTTGCTAATGGGTAATTCTTACACAATATTGAGCACTATCACTACATAAAGAAAACTCTTAGTCCCATACTCTAAATCAGCTGTGAGTACGTGATACCATGGAGCTAATAGTTTGCACTGCTGGCTGCAGTCTTGGTCATTCATAATCACCAGGGTCCAGGTCATCAGGCCTGAGAGCTCATTGGTAAGAAAACTCAGAGCCCAAATGGTCTTCTTTCTTCTCTGATTTCCCTTGTTTATGCCTAATGTTTTCATGCTACTTCCCCACTCCAAAAAGGCCCAGGCAGTCTCATTTTCTCCTGATACCAGGAAGAAAATACCTTATTTTCTTCTGTCTTGCCATCAGTCCTTCTTCTCCGATCTACTCCTGGGCCTTTTCACTTCTCTTGTCCTCTCTCTGACAACTTTTGTTACTTGGATGCCACCGATGTGCAACTACAGCTGTCTTTGCCTCTTCGATGACCACTTTGTTTACATACTTTTGAAAAATCGTGCCTGGCTAGGCCATCACAGTGTTACAAAATACTTACATGCTGTTGTTAATTACACTATTTTAACATCCAGACTGAAAGCAAGTTAATATTGATGATAACCTGAATAATGCCCTCTTCTATAGGTGTCAGGTCCCTGTTTTGGCTACACTGTACTGATATGGAATAATACAACCAACACTCCATCTGCAAGAACATGCAATTCTGTAACTGAGTTGTTAAAGAACATGACACTGAAGCAGACATCACAGAAATTGAGAAAAGCCAGAATCCAAAGAACCAGATTAGCAAAAAAATTATCAGGTGCTAAATCAATTAGAAATCATGATCAGACTTTCATGGTAGCAAGGTCAACCTCCTGCTTCTGTCAAGGCCACCCTGGCTGCATGACTTTTGAGGCTTGATGAAGACTCCTGGAAACCTTTTATCTCTATACCTTTCTGGAGCACTTTTTCTTCAGAGGGAGTCCTTTGATTGACTTCTGACATCCTCCTGGAGGTTTCCAGCAGGTACCAATGCTACAATAGGCAAAACAGTGGTACAAACAGCAACAGCTTCCTTTACTGACCCACGGCCAGAATGAGACTCTCGGAACAAAGAATTACTTTAAAGGACTGTGGGGAAAATGGTCAGTGACCCCAAAATTAAACCTGGCAGGCTAGCTGTGATAATGGTTGTTGGGATCTGAAAAGGGTCTGAGACAGAACTGAGTCACCACAGACCCAAGGTGTCCCTCCAAGTGATCCAAGCCATGCAACAGTAAGTGCCTACTTGTTGCCCGTGCTTACTGTATGCCACCATGTTTGGCTCCAGGGTCTGAACAGGGAGCATGGTTAGGCACTGCATGTCACTCAGGGGTCTCCAGAGGTCACACTGGGTTCCCTTGAGGCCCATACATTGGTCTCTGTGCCTGTGTCCCACACCTCTGGGAGCATGGTCCTCACTAAATTCAGTGGTGGCACTGGTGGCTGCTGTGCAGCCGTCTGTCTGGAGTGTAATGTGAAATTACTACAGAATTGCCCTGGGAAGTGAAAGACCTGGATTCAGTTCCCTTAGCCTAGGAAAGACAAGGCTTGTTTCTCCAAACACTGCTTGTGGGGGGACATTTTTCACCCAGCACTGTAAAATGAGGCATTCAAGGTTCATGGGATGATAGGGACTAGGGGGAGGTCAGGACAGTAACTGAATAATGAAGTGTCCTTAACCTGGCTTGGCTAAATAGCTGACAGAGCATGGGACCAGACTGCTGGGACACAGGGTCATGCTCCCTCCCTTTGACTCTGGGGACCGTGCTGCATGATACCACTCTGTTATACACAGAGCAAGGGTTATGTACTCATCATTACCATTTCATATAGGGTCTACACGTATGGCTTCTGGCTAATGAAGTGGAAAGAGCTTTTAAAATGTTGAAACTGGTTACACTTTACCTGTATTTGCATTTCCCTGATATTTCTTGGACTACAGAGAGTCCTTCTATTGGTCAGTGGTAAAATTTCAAATGGCTAGAATAATAATAAGTCTAGATCCATCTTTTCATTAAGAAGGTCACTAGTTGAATATAACATGTCCGCATGACAATTTGCCTGCGGCCTTATTCAGCAAAGCTCCTCAAGTGCATTCAACTCTAAGTGAGAAGAGCTATTCTGAAATCAGCATCTGACTCATGTACAGCTAAACATGCATTTAAACATTTGATGGGATGCTGCGGTACGGCTCCTTGCCTCTGGGTAGCTCGGCACCCCGCCAGGTTGTGGGTGCAGGGAACAGCCACCCCCCAGAATTGTACATTTATGTTATTAATAATTTTTTGTCACTAGGCAGAAAAGAGGTTGGGTTCTAAAAGCCACTGGCACTGGTGAGGTTTCCTACTCTTGTCCCAGCTCCTCCAACTTCAAATGGGTGTGCAGCTCAGAAGACACTCAAGTGAAAGTCCCCTTCTGTAGGGCATTTAAATGCAATCATTAGTGTCTGCTAGGTTGCAAGCACCCAGTAAGTTGCACATCCACATCCACATTCCTTCCACTGAATAATTAAGGCACTTTTAAAATGTCCTAAGACACTCTTGCTTCTACATGAAGAGATATTTTTTCAGGTCCAGACCACTTATAGGGTTATTTTTTCTTGTTTAATCTGATTTCATCAGCTATGTCCATTTTGGGGTTGCCTCTTGGTAGTCAGACAAGTGCTTTCTTCACCTGAACGTGACAGCGGATTATTTAACCAGTTGCCTCAGTGGAGAGTCATCTAAACCTCCTAATCCTTCTCGACGTATTCTATTGCTTTCCATGCCTGGAAGAGTAAGGACATCAAACTTTAGCTGAAACTTTGTGCTGCAGGATCCTCACTGTAGAAATAATTCATCCAAACAAGTCCTTCTGGGGACAGATAATGTCCATCCGGTCCTTAATGAGATTTTTGAAGCAAGAGCTGACAGGCGTCTTGTGGCAGGGATGGATCTGCATGCTGGGGATGGCTATGGGGGAACTTCAGAGCCCCAGACCCCGCGGCAGCAGTGGCTGGATGCTGCCACAGCCACCTTGTCAGCAGCGGGCTCCAGCTGTACATTGTACCTTGTTGTCTGAGACCACACAACTATGATTCAGGAAACCTGCCAAGCTTCAAGCCTATATTGGAACAGGGCTGGTGTGAATATATATATAACTGCAAGCTGTAAAGTATTCTTTAGATGCTGCTAAGGACTAGTGATTGAAAAGCCAAACTCTCCCTGGAATTCTATATCTACGAAGATCAGCTTTCAGCCCTCTATAAATTACCAGAACCTGTCCTTTACCTTTCTGAAAACACCAAGGCTTCAGATTATCAAACCAGAGCCTATAGCAAGCTTCAGAGCTCTGGTAAAAGACCTGTATTCACAATCATAAAAGAGCCACAGTACCAATAGGGAAATCAAAGTTGCTACCTAGATCAAGGGCAGGGAATTTGTGGATGGTATGCTTTTTTTTTTTTTAAAAAATAATTTTTGAAATAGATTTTTATAAAAAGCTTTATCAGATTGTTACGGAAGATATTTACAATACATCAAGTATATGCACAATACAAATATTTTGTAACATATCACTTTGTCAAGTGAGACTGATCCCTGCTGGCTTTGGATTGCAATTTTAAAGTAAATTTATTTCAGTCACAACAAAGGGTTTAGTGGTGAATCCTGCATGAACTCGCAAGCTTCATATCTAGACCTCCTTTCCTCCTTGCTGAGAACATCTTGCTCTATGGCTGTGGTCTTTCTGTGCTCAGGGAGAAAGTTTGTGTTGGAATAAAATGCTTATAACAGGCATCTTAGGGCTATTTTGTTGTCCTTAACAAGGTCCTGTTATGACAGTATTCTTCTGGTTCTTCTCCATCTACAAGAACAGCAAGAGAAGCTACTTGTCTATATCTTTGGACTATGGTAGCCAGAAATGTGAATGTTTTGGGCTCATACATACTCACACAGATGTCCTTTTTCCATTCTTCTCCACCTGAGACTGAAGCAGATGGCCTGTGAAAGTTGGAGAACTCAAGCTGTAAACTCAAGCTGCAGTTAGGAAAAGCTGCCTCGGCCCTTCAGCACTCTCAGGAATTTCTTCCTGGGTTTTCTGGCCTCTGCAGACTTCACCAAAGCTTTCCCAGCCCTGTGTAGAGCCGAACTGCAGCAACTCTTCCTTCCTTGAAAGTGCTGGCTGCACAGGGAGCCTCCTGCCTCTGCGAAGGGCTTGGGCAGGCACCTGATCTGGTGAGGTACACTTGGGAATCCCCGTCCCCATTCCTGAGGGGCTGCAGGTTAGACCTTCCCAACGAGGGGTGGTTGGGACCAAGGCAGCCACCTGCCCTAACACCACCCCTCTCCCCATCACCTCCCGGTCCGCGGTGGCCTGCACCGGCTGAGACCCCTAGGAGGGGTCTCCAAAGAGGCTGAGTTACACTTCTCTCTCCACTGACTGCTGGGGGATCTCAGAAAGATTGGCTTTGTTAGGCTGAAGATGTGCTTTGGCTGTATACCCCTAAATCTGAATCATACAGACAGGTGAGCAAAGAAAACACTACGCTGGTTTTCTGTATACATCTCTCATCTTTCCCCCTCCTCCCCTCCTCTGGAATTATCTAGGAATAAAGAAGAGCCAATGCAACAGTTTCATTGTCCATGAACTCTTTATAGCAAACAGCTTTCCAATATGCCATTTATCAAATGGGAAAAATATAGCTTGGTCTTTAGTGATACTCAGAAGCTTTGAAATGCAAAGAAAATAACTTGCTGTATATAAAGTAAATAAATAACAGGCTTTTGAATGAATAAAAAAAACCAACCTTTTTTAAAATAGAAGTAATTGTTCCAAGCTTTCTTCAAATCCTCTTTCTGCCTCTTTGCAATAAAACACCCAACACCTCATTTCAAAGATTTTTTGTCCAAATGAAATAAGTAGACCTGGAAATATTTTCTATTTTTTGCGATGTCTGGGCCTGCAGGTCCATCCAGTTTTCATAAGAGTATGAGGTCCAAGAGATGGACAGAATAATCGTTGCTTGAACTAAAAAACATGGGAGAGTCTCTCTGGCTTCTCTGGGGTTTAAATCAGGCCCTAGAGGGAGGTTATTTTGCCAGCTGTGCTGTTTCTCCCCGAGAACACTGCTACAATTTGCAGTAAACATTAACTGTTCTCTACTGAAATTTTCACGTTTGCCTATGAATATATTATAGGAAAACTAAGAAATGGTACAGTACTTCCAGATCAGATGAATTTATGCAAATGTTCATCACCTCAGTGAACAGTTCTCATGAAAGGTAGTGAGAAATAAATTGTGAATAATTCCTCCCCAGTCCTACAAAGAGGGAGATGGGAGAAGAGACATTTTAAAATCTCACTCAAGGTGTTGGTGATATTCTCTAGGGCTTTCTTAGCTCAAATGTTTTTTAGCAATATAAAAGAGTGTTAAAAAAAAAAAAAGTATTTACCAAAAGTTTAGAGAGAATGTTCCTAATGGAAAACTGTGAATCCAAACCCCAGTGCAGCCAATTTAATACTCCTGACATTTTATGGCAGCTGGGATTATGTAGAATGAGGAAATACGGAATGTACTATAGCCAGGTGAAAGCTGTGAAAACACATGGACCTACCTCTTCTTACTGCCTTCCTGCCACCAAGATGGTTTTAGGTTGTAGTGTACTAGCTAGGCTAAATGGCTGGTGGGAATTGGCTTTTTGGTTCACAAAGTAGGGATTGTCACTCTGCTTGCAATAGCTTTCTGTGGCAGAAGCCATGATATTCCTGTGGTGCTGTATCTGTGTACTTCCTAGTATAAATTTCCACCTGTATAACACACTACCCTTTATAAACACTTGAAATTAGGAGAGGAGTTATTAATTATTTGCCTCCTCATATATACATTGATTAGTGCATTTACATTGTAAGCAGGAAAATGCCGTAAGATTCGCAAAGCTTGTCTGCCTGAACTTGCCTAGTTAGATTGTGACTTTTACATCACCATGAAATCAGAGCATAGTCTCCTTGGGTACTGATCAATTCCTCAGGGTCTCATTTCCCTGCTGCTTTCAAGGGGAACAGCAACAACATTTGAATTATTGAACACCTTCCTCTATTGGGGTGGTGTGTTGGTAGTGTGAACGATGCCATCAGTGTGATGCTCCTCTGTCTGTGCTCAGCCCGATGTTGTTGTTTACCTACCACACACTGCAGCAGCATTGGCTGTGAGGATGCCAGAGCCATGACATGCTTCATCTTGTGCTGTTCCCACTGCCCTAGCTGTGAGCCTCTTCTCTTCCTGCCCTGGGAAGTGGATATTAAACATGGGATGCTGGAAAAATCCACAGCCCAGTGTAGGAAGAGGGAATGTTCTTGTAGCCTGCATGGATGTACAAAAGCCAGGAGCCTTCAAGCCCCTAATGATTTCTCCAGCAAGGACATGGCTATGCTTGTCCTTCTGAACAGTGGTTTATCAATTGGTTCATCAATTTCCCCAAGTCTGTGTGGTCATTACTAATCCTGTCTGAATGATGCTTGGCACAAAGCGCTTCTTGTCTACATGCCTACTATGTACTACAGATCAAAGCAGCAAAAGAGAGCAGTGGCTTTCCTTCAAAGCCACTCTTTGCCACAAGACCGTGACCTTACAGTTCTTCTAGTGCTTCGTTAATACCAGAAGGTGAACATCCTTTTAAACATCCTTATCATATTCCTGAAGTTTATTTCGTAAATATTTCATGGGCCTTAAGTGGAACAGCTGTCCCCTCACAGCACTGTTAATAGCACAGATCCCCTCTGCCCGGAGTCCCGTCCTCTACTATGTCACCGTGGCTGCCCCAACCCTGCCCCTCTCCTGCATCACCAATGCGCAGAGCTGCTGCTGTTGCTCTCCCAGGCACAATTTAACACTATATTCTGTATCTCAACCCAAAAGCACCCAAATAAAAGTCTAATGAGTTCTACCAGGGGAGGAGGCCTGGGGAGCTGGGCAGGGAACAGGAGCCACGGGAGGTCAGGCTATGCTGAGGCTGACCAGCCTGGCACAGCGTTAGTCTTGCGTGGCTTTGTCAGTGCTACTAAATAAAACAGGCTAGGGTAGTTCTTTGCCCTGAGAGCACATGGCTAAGCTCTCTTCCCTCTTAAAATGGGACGATCACACCCAAACTGCCTCTGGTGAAGGGTCACAGTGTCACGCTGCCTGGGCCATGCATGGGCTCATGCATTCGTGGGGCTCGGCCAGATGTGTGTCCTGGGTGAGTTTTCTTTACTACTGCAGACAGGACCTTTGGGACTAGTGGAGAGAGCAGAGGCAGGGGCCATCCTTATGGCAGCAGGGAAATCTCCAGGGTTTTGTGGGGTAGCTGAGACCTCCACTCCTCCCTGTGAGCCTGGAGGCTTCTTTGAAAAGAGAAGAAGCAGCAGAGACACAATCCTAACAAATTTATGGGTAGGTGAATCATGTCCCACTTTTTTTTTTGTTAAACTGGAGCTTAGCTAAAGCTTAAGCAAGCCAGTAAACAAGGATTTACACCTAGCCCTGTGGAAAGATAAAGGTCAAGCCATGCTTTGTCCTAAAAATGGTGCTAAAACTGAGTTGATGTTGTCAGCCTATTCTATGGGATTAAGACCTCCTGCCAAAGAAATCAGTGTAACATCTGGGCTGTCACATCAGTCCAAAGTGCTTGGATCATGATACAGACAAAGACCTTGCCTCCTACAGGAGGTACTTTTGGTTTTATGGTAAGTCTAGTGGGACTGAGATCGAATAATACAGCACATCTTTTTCCTCGTTCACTGTGTCACATGCAATCTGTTAACCTGGGATGGGAATCTGTAAATCCTGAATCAAACACAACAGAAAGATAATAAAAAATATAAAGCAGTGAATCTGGCAGAAGCGCAGAGTTGGTGGGCACCGAATCTTGAAAAAAAACTTTTTTATTTCAGAAGGACAAATTTCCTTCCTCCATGAGGACAGGACTTTGTAGGTACTGGGTACTCCATGGAGATGCTCAGGGTGGGTGCTGGGAATGCTGCAGACAGATGGCTGAAATTTTCACCTCTGTCATGTACTCAGAAGGCTGGCCAGAATACTCATCATCTTCTACACGGCTTCTGTGATGTGTTCTGGACAAGACATGCAGTAGATTGCAATCTAAATCCAAGGTTAGATTTGTAGGTGGGCTCAGCAATATTTCTTACTGAGATTACAATTATTTTACAGGCATGGGTCTGCTAAAGTGCCAAAGGCATTTATGAAATTGATAGGTTGAACAATTAAGATAACCTGGATTTGGGCTGAGTGTTTATGGACTGAAGAACAGAGAAGTGTTGTGAGAGAAGGAAAGCAGCCCAAATAACCCTGATCTGCAGACTGAAACTGGGGTGGGCTTTTTGTCCTCTCACCTACTGTATTTTTAAAGCTGTAAGAGTCTGAATTTCTGCTGAAGAAGGGATTTTGAGATTTGTTGGTAAAAAACAATTATTTGCATAATCATGTTTTTATTTGCAGACTTCTTCCCAAAATCTCATGTATTTCCCTGACGTTTTCAAACTGGCTCTGTTTTGCCTGACTAGTGCAATACGGCCAGAAGCACCAGCCCTGGCCAGACGTAATGGTAAATCCCATTTTCGCTACTACTGCTGATCAAGTGCAAGCTGACAGTGGGATCAATCCTGTTCAAAAATATTTGTGGCTGGGTACAGAAATGTCTGTTCTCTGCATCTATCTCCAGATATGTTCACCTCTGTTCTCACTGGACATGGTCCTTGAGTCCTACTAACCTCTTTGTAAGTACTTTGGGCCCAACAGCATTTTCTAAGACACTGACTTGTCTGTCACCAGTTTTCCTGAATTTGAATAGGCCTCTTCATGGCCACTTTTCCTTGCAACCAAGCCTAATGCACTCTCTTTCTTAGGGCACTGCCAAAGTAAGGACCTTTTTCTTCCAAGTCAAATGCCTTGGGAGCGAGCAGGCAGGCAAGGGCATGCACCTCTGGGGGGAGCAAGCAAACTACTTGGCTCAGAGTATCCCTCGCACCCCCCCCCACCCCCTCCCCCCCCCCCCAGTATACACACACACACAAACACACACCTCTCTGTTGCTCTTTGGCTGACATTTTCCCAGCACCTCCCCTTCTCTCAGGCTGGTCATACCCAAGCCACATGCTGGCAAACCTCATAAAATAATTGGCGCAGAACCAATAATTTCTTATTACGAGGAGGACTGTACATAAAATCCAGCATGAGCTAGCAAGGTTTGCGTGCCCTTATTGTCCAGGTAATCATCAACATCATCAACCCCTGCCAGTGTGTCAGGGTGGAAAAACTGAACTTTAGCTCAAGATAATGAAGCAACAGCCTGCTAATGTTTCCTGGGATAATGAGTTTCTTGTCTGACCTGGGACAGATTGCCACTTCTCTTCAAGAGCGTAGCGAACCCCACGGGAGCTCTGCAGAGGATCAGAGCATGGTTCCTTGGCTGTTCCTGCTGGATTAAGAGACACTTTCGTTAGCTAAGGTTGACACAGGTCAATGTCATGTCATCCAGCCTGAGCGGTCTATTAGGTGTCAGATGGTTGCTAGCTCCTATGGGTAAAGTACTGATTTTGTTAATATTATCAAGCCAAGCCAAAGAGTGTACTGACTTGCATCCCTGACTCTCTCTTGCAGGGAAGAATTACAAGTAGGAATTCATGCTTGCTGCTAGTTTAGCCAGACCTCCTATCTGGAAAGTGTCTCCTGTGATCCACAAAGGTCTGGAAGCTGGCAGATAACACCTCTTCCAGTCAAGAAGAACTGGGAGAGACTTCAGAGGGGCAGTTGCCAGAGTTGCATTCAGTCAATTCTTTCAACACAGCACTTTCAAGCAGAGCATATTGTAACCACCTGTGCAAACATTTGCACTGTGCAAAATGAGCAGCACACCCAAAGGTGGAGGAAAGGTGGGGTGCCTGACTCCAGCTGTCAGAAACACTGCACACTGGCAGGTCTGCTGTTCAGTGCTGCAGGATTATGTCCATGGCCTGATCCAGAGAAAGTCATGCTGATAGATGGTTTGGTAGTGCCCGGGTTTGATATTAGTAGTTGCCTAATCAAGCCCTGAGAGGGTAAAGGAAGTAGTTTCCTGTTTCAAAGAAGGGAATGAATGATAATGTGTTAGTAGAGGGTATGATCCTCCCAAGGAAAGGTATGATAGCTGAGCAGGGAGTGGATGTCCTCATATTTTTCCCTTAGCCATATCACACTCAAGTCTGTAGGCATAAACGTAGGTGTCTGTGTACTGCTCACTTGCTGCTATCTGTCTGCACTTGTATACCCTCAGGTAACGAAGCCTCCATCTGCTCATGCCGAGATGTGTTAATTGATTTTGCAGAAAGCAAAAAGTGGATTTAACTGTTCATCAGTGACACACAAAGTGTGATTACTAAGACAAGAAGAGGACAAGGAATATCTATCACACGCAAAAGAACTTAACCTTAGTGTTGCAGCTATCTAGTGTTAAAAGACTTTGCTGCTGGTACACTACTGGCCAGTAGTCCTGTTTAAAGTTGTTCATTCTCAACACTTGTCTTACAAAGATCCCAGACAAACATATGACTAGCAAAACAGATTGGGAGAGCAACCTCCAAATGGCTAATTATAATGGATGTGGATTTTGACCAAGCAAGAGGAAAGAAATGCTGGGGAGCCCAGACAGGGGCTGTTGGTTTAGGCTGTTCCACAATTTGGCTGTTCAAACTTTTTTTTTTTTCTGGGTTAGATCCTGACAGTCCCTAAAGCTCAGCTCCATTTTGTAGCCTGGAGCAAGCATCAGGGGCCTGGAGAGGAAGGGGGGTTGCTGGATTGTTCGGAGTTTCTGTGTCTGACTTCTCATTTATTCCATAATAGTACAGAGCACTGAGAAAAAAATAACAATTTGTTTTTATTAGTTAGATACAAAACTCTAGTTTTCACTGTCTTGAGCATTTCAGATTTCATTCCACTCACCCAGGGTCAATGACTGATGTGTTTAGAAAGTCATTAGAGACCTCTTGATTCTCTTTGGCTGGATATAAACACCTAAAATATCAGTGCTGAGTAGCAATCTGCTCCTGCCTTTCCTCCCCATCATGTCACTCCAGCCCTTATTAGCTCTGTTTGTCTTAACAAATAGAAAGCAATGCCACCATGTGCTTAGAGCTCAGTCTCGCCTCAGTTAAAAACCACAAACACTTGAATTCAATGGGAGAAGGATGAGATCCTTCATGATCTGACTAGCACCATGCAAACCTGGATAGGAAGGAAATCTGATTAGAACATGGCTACTTAAATTAAGATTGTGTTTGCTGTTGTAGTTCATACTTTTCTCAGGAATCAGTGACTTATTTGGGTTGCTACGGTTACTTGGTACTGTTATGCAAACCCAGCTCAGCCTGTTGTTGGAATGTTGGATGTGGGCAATTTGAAAAATGAACACTACAAATGCTGCATTAATCATGCCAGAGCTCCTCCAACTGCCTCAAACCCATAAAAACAATACTATTTTTGCTGAGGGGTGTCTCTCACTTGGTTTTGGTTCATGGAATACAATATTTTAATATAAGGATCATGGCTTTTCTTGTCAGAGTGTGGCTAATTAATACTGGCCTTGCATTTGGCTCAATAAATAAAATAGAAGAGTGTCAGCATCTCTCTGTAGAGGGTCTTTGTGGGTGCGGTGGGACAGCAGAGACATATTTTACGTACTGTTTAGTGACAGTTTATCTAATAATTGCATCCACTTACATTTGTAGAGCACACCTAAATCTTGCAAAAGTATTATCTCTTCCAGCTCTGTTGACTTCCTCCAGTTCCTTGAGTAACTATCCTCCACTTACCCTGAGTAACTGAGGGTTCTTGTCTACAGCATCCAGAAATTCAAACTACTGTAAAATCAGTATGTAGTTGATGACTGCTAAACTACACTCATACCAGGGCTCATGCTAGAAAGCAGTTATAGAGATAAGCTTATTTTTTGTTTAAATTAAATAATATTCTTGTTTCTGATACAGATATGCAGCTTAGCGTGGGTTCCCCTCTACCAGTCATGGGCTGGACCCAGAGCTCACCCCACACATACCGTTTGCAGATCCCCATGTTTCCTTTTGGTGGTTCCTGGCTGGAAGTGTGATGCTTCCTATCTACCTCTGAGCTTCATATTTCCAGAAGCAGGACAGGTGCTTTCTATCTGTTGGATTTTTTTTCTTTTTTTTTTTTTTTTTTGTTTTTCCCCAGACAGGTTCTAGGCTATGGCTTCAGCTTGCTGGTTCTGTTCACATGCTGCTCTGTGTGTCCCTAGGGAAGAACAGTTTCCTTTCCATGTTCCCAGGGATGCACTCTCTGTCTTCTCACAGTGGATGCTGGACTGTGTAAACTGCCCACTGCTGGTAGTTACTTCCTGATGATTTTCTAGCGGCGTGGGTGTTGTCCCACCATGATGTTTTGTGTTTAGTTTTTGTTTGTTTGTTTGTTTGTTTGTTTGTTTTTTAATTGAACCAAGCTGCACCATTTTGTCAAAGAGTTTGCTGTTGGCATTTGTGAAGGGGTGAGAATGGGAGGGAATGAAAGCTCATACTAACAGGTAGAACAGCACCCAGAATGTGTTGCTTATTTGGCTTCCAAAATGCATTTGAAGACCCAGTTTGGGTAAGGTTTAGCCAGAATTTCAGAGTTTTTCCTTTGTGAGACACAGATGGGGCTGTCAAAGGATTCGTTTCCCAGGCACACACACAGAGTGCCCCCATCCACTCCTTTCTGATGGTGTATGCACAGGCTGCTGCACTGCAGCTCTCTTCAATAAACCCTATTGTTCAGGACAGCCCCCATCACCCCACTGGGACATACCCCTCTCCAGGTCTTTATAGCCAACCAGGAATCATTAACACAACTGTGGCTGCCACAGCTTTGTCATGAGGACTTGGGCAGGATATTATCCGAGGAGAAACAGTGCTGCTTTCTTAAAATGCAGAACCTGCTCCATAGCATCTGTGTTTGCTGTTCTATGATAAATTTGAAGCATCTTGTCCCACAGAGAAGGAGGGATCACACGCTGCCCCTGGGGTAAGGGCATCCACTCAGATGAGCAACCATGCGGCTTGCACATTGCAGCAGAGCTGTGTTGTGAGCCTTCAGAAACAGGTTCATCAGCCCATAGCCCTGTAAAACCACACAAACAGTCGGCTGGAAGTACCAGGGTGTGTTGGCACAACAGCTGGTGGCTACCTAGTAACTAAAGGCAAACCTTCCTCACAGCGAATATTTACAGGCTGCCTTATACGTGAGTCTGGAGATTTAAGAACTCACACAACAGCTGTATGAGTTAATGCTGAAAGCTTCTCACATAGCAGTAGTGCTGATATGGTTGTTCACAGAGATAAAAATTGTATTTCTACATGATGCCAGGGCATAGTTTATTAAGGACTCACTTCTTTTCATGTAAGAGAACTAAGCAAGGCTGTGAGCACACAGACACCTCACTGGGTGTGTAAGGGGAGAACCTGCCTGATACCACGGCAGCTCATGGCTGAACTCCTACTCAGAAATAACTTTACAGTAACTTACCCCTTTTTTTGCAGTGATAAGCACCCTGTCTTTGCTTATACAACCAGTTACCAGGCTGCAACCCACAGGCTGTAAGTTCATGGCCACCCTTGTTGCTTTGTGCCTATTCCTGTTCCAGAGTGGCTGGACGCTTTTCTGGAGACTTTCAACACGCTGGTAGCTACAAGGGCATCAATCAGTCTTGATGCAAGAGCACTGAACATCAAGGTCTGAGTATGGAAAGCTGCACTTCTCTGCCTATGCCTCTGACCCTGCTGCACCAAACTCTTGTCTCCATCACCTGTAGAATTTTTGTCCTCCATTCAAAACTAAATTAAAAGAAGATTCACTGTGTTTCTGATTTGAATGCGTTCTTCTTCCACTGCAACTTTCATTATCAAGCCCTCTCGTGTATTTCTCTACTAGTTTGCAGCTTGTTTTTTTCTTTGAACAAATGCTGACTAGATTTTTTTCACTTCTCCCTTAACACCTTATATCCATGAGCAGAAGTCTGCTGGTTCATGAATAAACCCCAGAAATAGCATCCATCGCAATAAAGAACTTTTACTGGTGTGGCAAAGGTCATGGCTGCTCTGCTCCTGAAGACGTTGCCAGTGAAGGGGCCCTCAGTCACAGGGATTTATCATGCACCTGCCTGCTCTGTCTGCCCAAACTGCAGCTCCATCCAGCAGCACATTTTAAGCTCTAACAGTGTGGAAAAGTGTGACCACAGTAATCTGCATCTCTGTGACCTTGACCCTGATTGCTGAAATTAGCTTTACAGACAGTTAAGCTCAAAAGCCTCTCCGTATCTTCTTCCAATACTGGCTGGACAAGGGAGCATATAGACATGAACCCTCTGCTAGCTTTTAGTTATCTTCCAGGAGAAACTCAGTAACTGCAAGGCCTGATGTTTAGCATCAATGGGAGAAGTTTATTTTTAATGCTTTTCCTTAAACTCCAGCGAAATATGAAGGCTGTGTCCCAGAAATCAGATCCATTCAGAACAAATGGGAGCACATATGAGCTGAGATGTAAAATACATACATTTTGGCTAACTTTCTGCAACATTTCTGCATTATTTCACCTCTGATATTTAATCTCCTCGATGCTGTTCACTGTTCTGATTGTCCCTGGAGTACCTCAGTCACTGTTGTTACAGTGAATTGATATTGTCTTCACCCTTGACCTAGCATTTAAAATAGTTTGGAGACAGCCAGCTATAAAAGATTAAAACTGAGGTCTCTCCCTCTGTCTGTCTGTCTGTCTCTCTCTCTCTCTCCTTCTTGTCTTACCTCTCATTTGTGGTACCTTAGAAGTAATTTCAGGTTGTTTTCTTTCCCCATTGTGTTCAAGGCTGCATGTGATCTTTTATTTGTCTAACTTCATCACCATGCATGTTTGTAGTCTGACTCATAGTACTGCAGCTTTTGTCCAGCTGAATATGTTGTATAGAAATAAAAGAGTATCTTCTGACTCTAACCTTGTTGTGAAATGAAGTCTAAAACTTAATAAAACAAAACCCCGAGACAATAAAATAAGCCTAATAAAAATATGGAAAGAACAAGTCTAAAAATAAATGAACTCTGACAGAGAACAAGGGATTATGACCTGCAACAATTGTAAATGTTCATGTGACTTGTGGCCCATACTTTGGTTATTGTAATCTTCTCTGAAACATTTTTCCTTGTTACCCTGGACTCTTCATATTCATCTTGTATTACTGTGGAGAGAAAAAAGCTAAATACTTTCCAGAGAACTGTAAATGTCTATGTTATGTCAAATAGATTGCCAGTTGGAGGACTTTCTCCCCACTGACTGTAGTATGATACTGATATTGGAAGAGATTAATCCACCCATTACACACTGAAAAATAGTGATGATTCCCTGCATGCCACCCGTTCCCTATTGTGTTCCTTCTGAGGATTGGCCTCGTTAACAAATCAGCCTGAAGCAAAGCTAAACATGAATGAAAGATTGTAAGAGAGAGTACTGTGATCATTAAAATTTGGAAGTCTTATTCATCAATATTTTCAGTGATTTCTAGAAGGATGAGATTGGTGATCAGCAAACATCAACAATATGGGGCAGGATGTTCTACTTCTGCTCTCTACACCCTGAATATAGGTCCTTAAGATCCTCACTGTGCTGACATCTCATCCTGGAGACACTGTCCACAGACCGCTTATAGTTTTTATCACTGTAGTTCCTTAAGACACGAAAGACTAATAGTGGCAGACAGTTAGCTCTCTACCTTGTGCCTCCATTTCTGTACAGTCTTTTTCCTGTCTGCCCAGAGGGAGAACAGAACTGAATCCAGATCTTCTTATCCCTTGTGTGTCTATCACAGTGGTCCTGCTAGGGAAAAGGTGGTATAGTTTGCTGTGGTTTAAAGAAACAATGTCTGTGGCATCTGAGGATTTGTTCAAAGCATCTAGTTTTCTGTAGATGGTGAGATGCATGCAAATGCAGATAGTAACTACTTCTGTGACTGGATGCTCTGAATATCTAATGATTTCTCATTTGCTTCTGCTGATCTGATATTCCTGCCGATTTTGGGACCTTCAGTTTTGTTTTACACTTCAGTACATCCCAAAGGACGTACTGACGCCAATGTGAATGTCATATGAACTGTCTGCCAGACTCTCCTGATCTGCTGGATAAGCAGTTTTACATAGGAATAATACATGGTATCTCTGGGCAGTCACACCATGCGCTATGGGCTTTGAAGGGGGAGAAGTCCTATTCCTTGTGTTGAGGAAGGAACTCAACAGTGCCAACCCCTTTAACTTTCAAAATAAAGGCTAAAAGATTTAATTCAGAGTGAAGGCTGAATCCACCTGTATCTAAGTAGACTGCAGAATCTCTCTGCAGCCTCAGGAAAGGTAACTGGCTCTGAAATGATGACAGCATTTAAGACTTGCTTAGACCCGTAGTATCCTCTATCAGCTAGCTCAAGCAACTACCTACTCATCCTGTGGCTGGTGTGAGTCCTGTTCTTGGTAATTCAGGTAGGTTCATCTGCTAAAAATATAGACCTTTGCCTTCTGGCCAAGTTCAGACTTCCTAGCACCCCAAAACTCCCTTTGGAGGTAGACAGTATGATTTGTGGAGTTTAGGGAGGACCCTACAGCAGACATCTAGAATAAACAGATTATTTGCATGTATTTAAGTGTCTGGTTTTCCTTCATTAACTCTTTTAAGGGAGCCTATGCTGACTGGTTCTGTGGGAGGTTCTGTTTCTGTAGTCACACAGCAATAGTGTTGAGCGCTACGGGTCTCACACCTTCCTGGCAGGTAGGATCCTGCTACAGGAGCCTAAAAACAAGATGTGGCAATATTCAGGCTCCCTTGTACATCTTCAGCTTTTTGTGGAGTGATGGTGTCTGTTTAGAAGTCCTGCAAATCACCATATTTAAGATCTGTTGAGCAGTCTTAAATGATGTTTGTCTTCTGTTCCCATAGAGAGATGTGATACTTATGTGTGAAATACATACTTTGATTACAAGTACAGTACGTTGCGGCAAACTCGGGATCATACAGATAGGACATCAGTGCTTCAAGTGGGTCTTCTAAGAAGATACTTGTGATTACACTAGAGCATAGCTGCCAATTTAAAAATGATTGAATTATTAGCAGGCTCAAAAAATATATATATTGCACTTAGTGAGAAAGGTAATGATGAGAGCAAAAATGAAAACATTCTGCTCTTATTATGTAAGAATGGCTTTGAAAGATTATGTGTTACTTGATTAGCAGGCTGGGAAGAACTTGAGATAGTCACAGCAACTTTAAATATAGACCGGAGCCTTAAGTTTGCGTATGCAAGGCATGAAGAGGGAGCTTTGGCATGGCCCACGTGAAAGCTGAGAACATCCAGATCTGTCAGAAAAAGAAGAAAAACTAAAAGTGCCAACAAGAAAAATATTCAGCATGGTATCTAAACCTTTGGGTTAGCATTTAAAGTAAAACCATTTAGTTCATTCTCTTCTTTCTCTTCTTTCTACTTTTCTAATCAGTATTAAATCACTTGGTTAAATAAGCCATCCTTTTAAAGATATGGCCTTTAAGGTCTTTGGGCAATTTGTTCATAAATAGCAGGAGTATGGTTTGTTGGGGTGGGTCAGAATTTTCATCCTCTGGCAACTGCAGAGTTGCATATTGAAGTCAGATGTTCAGACACTGGTTGGATTTACAGTTAACATCCAGGCACATTCCACAGCTCAGGTGTGTTTATTGGACCCCCTGTTCAGTGTTAAGCCTTTTTGTTTTTTTTTTCACAAGTCTTTATGTGTGTGTGCATGCGTGTGTGTGTGTGCATATATATATACATGTATATATAAATATATATAGGAACATTCTGTCAGATGACATTAAACATAAATGTAACATAATTTGGCTCTTCTAAAGTTACTAGGGACTAGCTCTGTCAACCAAATAGTGTTTCTTAGCTAGTTGGTCTCAATTCTAGCAAATGAGCTGCCTTCAAATTGCTGATTGGTTGAGGAAAGTTAATTCCTCTGCTATATGCTATATTTGAATTTGTTATTTCATTTTTGTAATGCTGAAGTATGTAAGATGTTGTGTAGAGAAGCTCAACTATGAACAAGTATCGTGGTCCAGAACCATTGATGGGATGAGCCATCACAGCCGCAGAGCAGCCCTTTATGTTGAAGGGACACCCTGACGGTATGAACAAGAGGAAGCCATAAACCCAACCCTGTTTGTAGTCCCAATCTAGCAATCCTAATAGGCTGAATCCCAGAAATCTGAGGATATCCAGCAAAGATCATGTTATGTTCACTGTGTTTCTATATGCTTTTCCCAGATTTCCCTACCAGTCAGTATGCTGGGTTAGATGAACATTTGTTCTGGTCCACTAATGAATTCTTGTGATCCTATATGCTCTTCCATGGTCTCCTGTAAGATTCTCAGCACAAAAAATGAGGGAAGCATCTATGCCTGTAAAGCAGAATTAGGATGCTTATTGTGTGTGCCAATTAATGACAATTATAGCACTGTTTCCCAGCTTTGAAGGAGGGAAGTTTTCTAGCTGTCATGGATGAAGTCCAAAAGGAAGGAGGTGAGCTGGGACAGTGCGGGAAGGGGCTCTCTGTCTGTGGAAGTGCAGATACAGGCCTGGGGACCAGATTTGAGGGGTTAAAGAAAGACATTTTTTGAGTTTTCTGTTGGCAAAGAGTAAAATAACTCCAAGATCTCCAAGATGCATAGCCCAAGGGCACTGCTGTGCAACATTTAATAATTAGAATCAGTGGTACTTAAATGTTTCACCCTTTTCCTGGTGGATATTTATGTGATTCAAGGTGAAATGAGAAATCCAGAGATTTCTACTTCAGAACATGCCAGGAAAGGGAATATTTTAGGGCAGGTTCATGGCAGACGTACACCCTGCTTTGCATGGGCTGACAGGGAGCATTCTGAATCTGGATTTCCTGAATCCCCTGGAAGTATGGAACAGGTTTTGCCAAGTTTTTCTTGAGAGGACAGGCTTTGGTGGAACAGCCTAGCAGAGCATGCAGTGCAGTAGGACCCTGCAAACCTACTTAGTTATCTAATTCCTGATGAGGCATGGGTTAAGCCCTTGCTCTTTCATCTGTATATTTTAGCACAGGACTCCCACGCAGCATGTTGTTTTTTGTGAACATGCTGCCTGGGTGTCTAGGAGGGCAATGGCAAGGCAGTCAAGCCAATGAAAGGGAATATTTCTACAGTTCTGGTCCCCCTTCCACCTCCAGTGATTGCATGAGAAGATTATTTAGGGAGATCATCCAGTAAAACCCATGGAACCCTCCCTTCCACCCTGGTGGTTACCCACAGCTATTTGTTTTGTTGTGTTTTTCATCAGGTTGGTTTCCAGCCAGCCGGCCACCCTCACCGGGGGCTTTGCACCATGATGTGAGTGCCTGCACTGTTCAAAGGGAGAAGCCTGGGAGCTGGTCGAGGGGGACTGTCGCAGCAAGATTGGATACTCTGAGCCACAATACCTCCCAGCATGACTGAATAGAAATATACAAAAGGCATCAGAATCAGTAAATAATCTACATGCTATATATCAAGCGGTGTTTGGCAGTGAGAATAAGGCCAGCATTGTGGATAGCCTTACACGCTTAAATCTGATCGGGATCCTCATGCTCATCTGGCAGCACCACGTTGCAGAAGTGACCCCTCTGACTTCAGTGGAAATACTCATATCATTCATCTGAAGCAAAGGTTCTGAGCTGGCGGAAACCCATGACAGTGCAAGGTTGGCAGAGCCTGCTCCCGGTTCAGTCCAGCCCACTCTGCTGAGACTCACTTTCAGTGGTACTGATTTAAAGAAAACAAATAGCCATTTCTTTTTGTTCGCGTATATAGCAAGTTCTAGCAGTGCCTTGGGCAAAGATAAGGTGATGTGGGGTTTATGGATATCTAGGCCACAGAGAAATGTGCTTTCTGGTAAGAAATGCTGCAAGATGGCAGAAATACTTCTCTGTATGCTCAGGCAGATGGAGCATTAACATCAGCTTTGAAAATCGATAAGGAGAGAGCCTTCAGGTAAGTCAGTGACTCTTTAAAACAATGGACTGTGATTTTCAGACTTCTTAGTCACAAAATTTTCTATCCAGCAAATGATCTTGGATTTCAGTAGTCTGTATTTAAATGCACACAATATTTTGTTCCTGTTCACTTTCTTTTAAATGCATGTGAACTTGAGAAGCTGTGGGGACTATAGGTATATAGGACAGCAACAGCTGTACTGTAGTTAAGAAGATAAATACATAGACAGGCCTCCACACCCTGGAAATTATCTTGAGAGATCCTAAATTCTGCACACAGACTTCTGCAAGCGTCTCTTTCTTTCCCTTTCTTTTCCCCACATTGGGAAAGACACCAATGGGCCAAAAGAAATTCTCTGTCAAATCCCATTGACTCCCAAGGGCTGCACACATCTCTGCTCTTAGCACAACACCACGTCAGAAGAACTAAAAGAAGCAAATCAGCCCACAGAGCCCACTGTATAAACAGCCTGAACCAAATCGTGCAGCCCAGTTTAGCCCTTTTAAAATATTTTGGGGGTGATGTCAGCACCTGGGTTGCCAATGCACTTGTTGCTCTCCTCCCTCAGCCTACTTTAGTTCCCACACACGGACGGGGCATCCAGACCGAGTGGGAGATAAGCAGAAGATTGGAGGGAAATAATATCTGCAGTAACCCAAAGTCCAGAGGCAGAACCACTGGGCTCCATTTATCTCCTCAAGGTAAAAAAACTTGGCTTACTCATTAGGTCAGATTTTCTCTTGTCCAAGGACATAGGAGGCTGGCAAAACAACTTAGGAATGTAGGAATTTGTTAATTGCATGCATGGGGCTTTTAATATTTAATCTGCAAACTAAGGCAGCTTCTATTTAAACTCTCTGTCTTCATGCTGGTGTGATCCCAGGGCTTCTCTTGTTTGCACCGTAGATGTTACAGCCTAATCTGGCTTCTCTGCTGAGATTTTGGTTGTGTGGTTGAAATTCTTTGTCTAGAATTTATGCCTCATTTGCTTAAAGGTTTTTATTTTATTTACATGGCATGCAGATGGGATTAGTGCATGATATTAATGACAAAGTATTATAATTTCTCTGCATGAACTCCAAAAACATATACAATTCAAAACTTGCTGTGATAAAGTAAATAAAAACAATAACCAACAGAAAAGTTTTCTAATACAACTTGGATGGGATTTCTGAAGTAAGAGATATATAGCAGCTTAAAAGTGCAGGAAAACCAGAAGGTTATTGAGAAAATACTGTTTTATCCATAGAATTTACTCACAAAATTTATGAAGCTCTTCAGAAATGAAAATGTGTAACCTTAGGTTCTCCTAGTACTTTTAGTGGTAACATAAATAATTCAGATTTATTAGTCTTTCTTTATAAAAGAATAGTTTGCACCTAGTTTCTCTGAAAAATGAAAATATGCAAACAAATATAGAAATTTAAAGAACTCTAAACAATAGTATATTTATAATGTATGTCTGTTGAAAGTAACAAATGGGGCTTGGTTATTATTTATTTGAAAATGTTTGTAAAAAGAAACACTAATTTCCGTGGACTGCTCACCCCTGCACAGTGTATTTTGGGGTGGCACTGAGAATGCTCCTTGTCAAATGCTGGAAATCAAAGAAGGTGATAAGCTGCCAGAGATAGCTTTTACTTTTTAGCGTCCCCAGTGCTTACTAACTTCTAGCCACTGAAACAACATTTATTTACACCAATATAAATAGCTTTGCTGAACCTGCCACCTTCACGCTTCTGTTCTTCACATATTTTTCTTTTTCCTTAGAAGAGCCTGTGACCTGGAGGTTGAGCTCAAGGACGCTCCCAGGCAAGTCACTGAAGTTTTCCCTTTGCTCTACCTGCTGACCTCTGCTCTCCCCTGCTTACTCCCGAAAAATGGAGCGATCCACACAAGAACTTTTCCTCAACTTCATGATTGTCCTGATTACTGTATTGCTTATGTGGCTCCTTGTGAAGTCTTATCAGGAGTAAAAGACAATCAGAAACTCTGGGAGGTGATTTAAGTGTGTGTCTTGCAGACATAAGTAGCACTGACAGCACACTGCTGTGGTTAGCTTTCAGTCAACTGAGGATGTCATGAATCTTTTTTTTACTCTCTCATATCTGTTGCCTGTGTTAATGTATGTGATGGGTCTATGATGGTCTATTCTGCAGTGATCCAGCTGTAAAATGTAAAATGCAAGATCCTTAGGAACTGTTTGATGGGGCTGTCTCCTCTGGCAGTTACAGTGAATGCTGTAGCCCCCTGCTCACCATGCCGGCTTGTTTGGTGTTGGTGTTACGTTCTCGGGGGTGTAAAACTGCAGTATGCAATGTAACCATCTGTATTAACCAGTGTAAGAGGCACAAACTCACTTAGCAGAAAGGAATGTGAATCCTCTACTTTCACTTGCTCATTTCACTTAAATAAAAAACATGTAAACCCATTTTTTGTAGCATTCCTTATCCCTCTCCCAGCCTGACTGCTGTTCGCTGAGAGACCTGCTGGTAACTGTGGTAGAGTACGCTGTGTGAGTTTGGTAGTTTGCTTGTTCCTCCCACCTGCATTTTTACTTGTACTAAAAAAAAAAAAAAAAAAAAAATTGCTGTAAAGTGGAAATCCTGCAGCTTAACAGATGTGTGGCCACATGAATGAGCTGTTCAAGTCCCTTTTCTGTCCAGAGTGACTTACACCGTTGGTGCCTGTGGATGTGGACTTCAAAGAGAACCTCTCTCCCACCGGGATGTTGCCAATAATTACATTTTATGGATTTTGGGCAGGGATTCCCAGGATCCTATTTTTGGCCAAGCTATGCTTGGAGCAGTGCCTGGAGGGACGAGCCCGGGTCGGTCGCAGGTGTGGGTGCCCGCTGGCGCCCCGGCCCTGCTGCGAGCCTTGCCTGGGGCGGCAGTCCCTCGGGGCCCGCTGCGGCACGCCGGGCACCGCGGCACGGCCACGCTCAGCCTCAGCAGGACGAGGTGCGAGTGTGTCTGCGTTGCTGTGATGGTGTCATTGCCTGCAAAAAAACCTTGAGCCAGCTTGAAGAGCCCACACTCCCTGGGTTTGTGAAATCAGTAATTAAACTCCTCCTAGGCATTCCCCATCTGCTATTTTAATGGCTTCAGAGAATTGGTATCTTCTCCAAAGTACAGCTCTCTGTAGGAAGGCAGTTAGAGGTGTGCTGCACTGCTGATGCAGGCCTCCTTCCCCTCCAGGAGCCTGCAAGGAGCGGGTAACATCATGGGGCTGTGCTGTGAGTTACCCAAGGCAGGTCTCTGATGTGGTTAGGCGGAGCGGTGCTGGTTGTGGCAGCTGGGACTCAGGCCTGGGCTTTAAGGAAAGACACCAAGAGTTGTGTTAGCACCACTTGTAAGTGTGTGTGTATGTGTTGCTTAAAGATCGCTAGTAAATGACCCATTGCCCTGTGTCACTTGTGCTGTCCATCTGAATTGGCAGCCACTCCCGCTGCAGCTGGTGCCATTCATCCTCCCAGTCAAGAAATCCCCACTCCAGTGCAATGATAAAATTCATCTCCTGTGATTTTTACTCTTAGCTGCAACTGAGCAAATCTCCTTCCAGCACTTCCAGGGCTTTTTTTGTGAGAAAACCAAGACATTGAAATGAACTTCTGCCAGTGGTGAATTCAGCCTTTCTCTGCAGCCCACCTTGCACCAGATGCTGCTGTAATTTCACTAATTTACATGGTTGGTTTGTGTTCATAATCTTGGCTGAGACATGCAGCAGTGGCTGGAGAAGGACATGGAAAAATCTATTTTTAAATACAGTGAATACTTGATAATTCAGTATGAAAGATTCTCATCTTTCACTGGCTGTGACTCCCTACTCCAGCTGAACACAGTGTCTTCATCCAGCATTATCAGACCTTCCCCGTGGCTTAAAAACAGACTTTCAGAGTCTCTCATGCATCACGGCTTTCACAGGGGCCCTCACCTTTATGTGCTGGTTCCACCTGGCAGGACTGAAGCTTTTCTGCCAGTCCCAGAGCATATGGCCACTGCCCAGGGAGATCAATGATGTCATGAGCAAATTGACATGTCTGGGCTTATCTCAGGCTAGCAATGGAAAAAATGGACTTGTGGTTCAGCAACAGCTCAAGGTGATCCTTGCATTTTTCAGGTAGGAAGGATCATAGAATCATAGAATAGTTTTGGGTAAGGGACCTTAAAGATCATATAGTTCCAACCCCCCTGCCATGGGCAGGGACACCTTCCCTAAGATCAGGTTGCTCAAAGCCCCGTCCAACCTGGCCTTGAACCCTTCCAGGGAGGGGACATCCATGATAATGTGGGCAACCTGTTCCAGTGCCTCACCATCCTCATACTGAATAATTTATTGCTTACATCTAATCTAAATTACTCCCTTTCAGTTTAAAGCCATTATCGCTTGTCCTATCACTACATGCCTTTGTAAAAAGTCCCTCTTCAACTTTCTTGTAGGCCCCCTTCAAGTACTGGAAGGCCGCTATAAGGTCTCCCCAGAGCCTTCTCTTCTCTAGTCTGAACAACCCCAACTCTCTCAGCATGTCCTCATAAGGAAGGTGCTCCAGCCCCCTGATCATCTTTGTGATCCTCCTCTGGACTTGTTTCAACAGGTCCATGTCCTTCTTATGCTGGGGGTCCCAGAGCTGGACACAGTACTCCATGTGGGGACTCACAAGAGCAGAGTAGAGGGGGAGTATCACTCATATGTCTACGTCTCTCTTTTACTGGGAAGCCCAGCACTGGACACAGAATTCCAGATGTGTCTCATCAGTGCTGAGCAGAGGGGAAGGATCACCTCCCTCGACCTGCTGGCAATGTTCTGCCTGATACAGCCCAGAAGGCTGTTTGGCTTCTGCTGCAAAAGCCCATTTCTGGCTGACGGTCAGCTTGGTGTCCACGATGAGCCCCAGGTCCTCTGCAGACCTGCTTTCCAGCTGGTTGGTCCTAGTCTGTCCTGGTGCCTGGGTTTATTCCTCTCCAGGGGCAGAACTTGGCACTTCCCTCTGTTGAACTTCATGAGGTTCCTGTTGGTTTATTTCTCCAGTCTGTTGAGCAGGACAACACCCTGGTGTATCAGCCACTCTGTTCCGTTCTGTTGCTTTACCTATATCTTTCCATACATACATTCATGTACTTTACATAATTTTAGTTAACCTATACCTGGTTTAAGCTGCAGACATCTATCCCTTCTTTGTGGGTCCTAACACATTATAAATGATGCACCATGAAAAATATTTTTGTTTTTAAATATATATGTGTATATATATATATTTATACATATATATGCATTTATATCAACATTTGACCTGCTATAAGTTCTACAGATAGCGTGCACAGGACATGAATGCAGCACAAGCCTGGTCATGGAGAAGATTTCCAAGGTGACACTATACTTATGTTGTTTCCTCTCCCATCCCACCTACTTTGTTAAAGGCACTTTGTGTAACACCTCAGGAACTGCCAATGACAAGAGACATGGTGGTTGCTCATGACTTTGACATGACCTGAACAAAGTGGTTTTCATTCTGGCATCCAAGTTTAGATGAATCGGCCTCACCCAGAACCAGAAGTTCAGTGGCGGCCTTTCCGTTCACTTTACCAGGCTTTGGATCAGACCATAGCTACCTAATTTTAGATGTTCAGATTTCAAAAGTTTGGCTCTAGGCCTGGTAATTCAGAATTGCTAATCACTCAGCACTTCACTCAACAGAAACTAGAGACACAGGATGTTCAACATACTTTTGGGAAAAATCAAACCACTAGTTTGTGTGCCTGGATACCAACCTAGAAATCAAATTTTAGGCACTAAGATTTGAAACTTTGGCTAAACATTAGAAAATTGTTAGGTGGCATTTATCAAAATGCTTTTACCAATCAAAAGTGTTTTCAGTTGAAACCGGTTTCTATATTTTTTTCAATAAAAGTGTTTTTATCAAGAAAAACTAAAATTTGTCAAAGGCAAACACCATACTTGAAAACCTACTGTGTCCATTTTGCTTTTGAGTGATGTCATGACTGCTATAGACTGTGTGGCTTGTGGCCCCTTTCTACTTTATCGTCCAGGCTTCAGGTCAGGCATGTGCTCTATCCTGTGTGACATAACCAACCACTCTCCTGATGTGTCACCTCCAAGTCACAAGGTAGGAAATTGCCATGCACTGAGAGAGATGAGAATGGAAAAAGAAGTGATTGACACCATGGAACTGCATGTACTGCATTTCTAAGTGGGTTTATTCCAAACCATTTCTTGCTGACATTTTTCAGTTTTCAAAGATTCACTCAAAATTCTTTTTTATATGGAAAAAATTGCACACTGTGTAAGCTCTATGTGTGTGTGTGCTTTGTGTGTGTGCTTAGTAGATGACATAGAAGAAGGAAAGGCAAAAAACAAGGTTCTCGGCCTAATCAAGACAGCATTCCCGTGTATGCGTATAAGTTTTCTCTGGATCAAACCAAGAAAATATGAAGCACAAATAACTTCCTTGCTACATAGCAAGTCCGGCACGGTTCTATTTATACAACCACATTTGGAAGTGTCCCAAAGGCAATAGATACCCTTGCAATTCAAGAAGAACTTTGCACAATAATTATCTATATTTTGGTGGTGCAGTGAGCTAGCAGAGATCAATAAGACTGACAGCTGCTGACACCTTGGGATGCCATTGCGGGGGCTCCTAAATCATTCTTCACCTACACAGCTGAGTTGGATTGCCCCTGGTGTGTGGGGTTTACCCACAGATTAGCGTCTGCAGGTCTGATCTGGAAGAGCCTTTGGCACGTTTCCTGGGACCATATACAGCTGGTGCTCAAGCCAATCAACTCTGACCTCTTAGCTTAACAGTTCAGCTGTCAGCTTCTAAAGAGCGATGACAGCATTTTCAAGCAGACTCCATTATGCTTATCAGCTAATGCTAATCTCTACTCACACTGGGCTGATCTGTGAGGGAGTGTAAAGAAGCATAAATTCATGCAAAATGAATGGAGATGGCCAGTTTGTGCCAGTGTGTGCTATGCTGCACTTGTACTTGCCAGTTCTTTGCTGTAGTGGGTGGATGAGGGAGATGAGTAATAATATGGTTTTGGCAGCAGTTGTTAGCTAAATGTAGACCTATGCTTCCTTATACTACAGCTTGTATGACAGGGTCCAGAAGGGCATTTACATGGTGCATGGATGTGCCTTGATCTATTGGCTTTGCATATATGCCTCCTCATGTGTGCAGAATAGCCAGAGCTGTGTCTCTCTTCCAAATGGCTGTTTTCCTTGTGTTTCACCTCTCCCCTCTTGGGAGGCAGGCAGTGGCTTTTCTCTCTTGGCCTGGTGGCCACAGTGGTACATGGTCTACCACAACAATGTCATGCCCTGTTCATGTCTGCGCTGCTGTCCCTGCCTATGTGTATGAAGGCCTGGAATGAGTGTGGCTCAAGTGACCTGAAGATCAAATGGATGGGGTCAGGATATTCACAGTGACCCAGGTATCTAATAGTTTCTTAGGAGGGACTTAATCCCTTGTAGAGATGTGCCTTGGGAAAAGGACTCCTGGAGAAGATCCTACCTTGTGCTCTTAGAAATCTGCACATTTCTACATGCACTTGGTGCAGCTTTTGTCTTGCACATTACTGTGACAGCCTGGCCTAAAAGCACCCTCCAAAACATCTAGCAGGACTGACCCAATTCCTTAAAACTATGGAATACACTGAGCAATAAACAATCTAGAATGGATTTTGCATGTACCTCTTTTCCTTGCAGTATTCAACCATTTTCTGCTCAGCTTCTTGTCCACGGGCATCTGTTGACATATCTGAAATCAGGGACATAATTTTTTAAGTACCTGCAGTGCAGTTTTGCTGGTGACTGCCAGTTTCGGTAGGATTAACCTGAGCCTTTCAACTAGGTTAGGAAAGATCTGCTTTGGCATGCTGTAAACCATCTGCCCAATGGACTTCAGTGGAGCTGGGTCTGGTTATATCAGACAAGGATTGGTCCTTTTGTGTTTCCCCAGTTCTGATCTGCTCTCTGCAAAAGTCTTTTCAGCATCACCTGGAAGAGATATGCCAGAAGTTGTTTTAGATCTTTCACATAAACCCAGTTTTCAATAGAAGAATTTCGCTATAGGAAATCTTACATCCTATAGTTACTAAGCTGTATTAACTAACACTCTAATGAACATATGATTTGGAAACATTAAGCTTCACACTTTAAATCCACAGCTGTATTTTAAACTATATCTTTGTATTGCTAGGTTCTGAAACTTATTGGGCTATGAACAAAATAAGTAATAACAATTAACTGAATTTAATATATTTTTTTGCAGCAAAATTATTTTTACAGTTCCAGTAGAATTTTAAATCTAGTCCAGTTGGGGTTTTTTGTTTGTTTGTTTGTTTGTTTGTTTGCGTTTTTTTTTTTTTTTTTTTTTAATAGTTTAAAACTAAGTGAACTCAGAAGCTAATAAGCATTGAAAACACTAAGCATTAGTTGTTTTTTTTTCAGCCTAAGATACTTCCCTACTTAACTAT
Source organism: Tyto alba (assembly GCF_018691265.1). Lineage (NCBI taxonomy): Eukaryota > Metazoa > Chordata > Aves > Strigiformes > Tytonidae > Tyto > Tyto alba. The sequence continues at coordinate 17,595,916 of NW_024881282.1, read as the reverse complement.
ACCTCTGGGTACCTCAGCTGCATATTCATTTGTGCATCAGCAAAACAATTAAACTGAAATGATTCAATAAGTTGCAGTCAATGCCAGATCATAATGAAGCTAAATAAAGTCTCTTGTCAGAATAAAAAGTGGGAACTCCCACCTGTTGCACCAGAGTCACACTCCCTTTGCAGTACTGGCTGTGAATTCTGGCTCTTACTCTGCTGAGGCTGTACTCTCCTGAGCACAGAAAGTAACAAAAACTCCCTTGGGGAAAGCTTGTCTGCATAAGAAATAATGCTCATCTTCTAGATGTGAAATCATATCATGCTGTGTCCTCTGATAAAGAACAGTATAGAAGTCAAGAAAATTTAGATGGGAAACACAACAAACAGCAATTTCAACAAATAAAGGCCTATTTAGCCAAAATCAGACCAAGCTCAATGTTAAACATACTTTTTCTCCTGAAAATATTATGAATTACAAAATGAAGTTGGGTAGACTAGAACATCTGGCTGTTAACCAGAAGTGACCTATAAGAGAGGTGGTGACTGGGAGACAACCAGTAGGACATGGCTATAATGCAAATGTCAGAAAGACAAAGATGATATCAATAAGGAAGGTGCAGCATACATTAAAGCAAGCTTTAGAAAAAGAAAATAACTGTTCAAAAAAATAATATGGTACCCCTCTAGTCTGACATTTCAAAAATAGAAAAAGTGCAATGAGGACTAAACTGTCAACCAGAATATGACATGCTAGAGGACACCAGTGAAGCTGTAAGGCAGAAAGCACAGTAGTCACAGAAAACTTCAGTTACATACCACATCCACAAAGTGGGGAAATGTCAGACTGGGCTCTAATTCATGCTACATTTTTTAACAACATAAATTATTGTTTCTTGGGCAGTCAGATATCACAGAAGGAGAAGCCGTGCAGCCATTAACAGCACACAGGATCAGGACTGAATGTTACCTTTGAAAAATGATGGTGTGATAGTGACCACAATGTGCATGTGTGAAACATCCTTATGCAAATGGAGAGGCCAGAAGAAGAACCAGCAAAGCACAGGGAGTAATTACAAATAAAATACTACCGTTCAAAACACAGAAAATACATCCAAATTGGAAAAACTGAAAAGAACTCAGAAAAGTTTAATAAAAAGTCATAAGGAAAGCAAGAAATAACATTGAGTAACACCTGGCCATATGCATTAAAAGCTAATAATAAAACAAATCAGAAACAAGAAATCTGCCACAGAGACTGCAGGGTCTGCAGATGATAGATGCAAACAGGAGCGCTCAGAGAATATAAGTTTGGTACAGGAAAGGTATATTAATCACCTGTGGCAGTGCTCACTGTGGAAGAGCTTAGGAGGGTTTCCACACTACAACACTTATCTGCAGGTGATGAGTTGGACAAATGGTCTCAACTGGAGGGCCAGAAGTCAATAGAATGAACAGTGATATATCAGCAAGACCAGATGATGTTCACCCAGTGATTTTAAAGGAGCTCAGATATGAAATTGCCTGCCTAGTTACTGTAGAGTGTAATTTATTGCTCATGTCAGGCTGGTACCAGAGGAACAGAAGGTGGAAGATTCAGTATCAGTTTTTAAGAGGGTTGCAGAGGAGGGCTGGGCAGTTACAGACTGGGAAGTTTCATCTCCATGTTGGAAAAAAACATAAACCACGGAAAAGCAAACAGATAGAATTCAAAGGCACATGAATCTAAAACATCAGCCTGGTTTCTGCAAAGGGAAATCCTGCTTTTGGTATGTATTACAATTTTGAAAGAGTCAGCGAACATGTCAGTAAAAGTGAGCTGATCAATACATTAAGAGAAACCTGAACTGTCATGAGACAGAAAGGGAAGTTCTCCCTTTAACTGGTTGAAAGGCAGAAAAAAGGTGGCAGTGAACGGTGAAACTGCATAATAAAAGGAGCTCCATAAGAGTCTGCATTGTTTAACATACTTACAGGAAAAGCAGGAGGATTGCAAAATTTTCTGGTGGTACAAACGTCATAGATGAAGGGTTGTAGAATGTCATCTCAAAGCTCAATGCTAAGTGATAAAATGGTAGATGACATTAAAGGTCAACAAATGTGAAGTGGGACACATAGGGAGAAAAATGACTCCAACACATAGAACAAAGAGAACAGCAGACACTGGCACACAGGAAAGATCTAGCAATCACTGCAGAGAGTTCCCTGAACATGAGATCCATGGTCAGTGTTGGAGAAATTGCGGAGAGGGGTAATAAAATGATAAAAAACATTGTGATGACTTCAGCTTGAGAAGAAATTAAGCAGACTATATCTCTTTAACTTGAAAAAAAAAAAGGTGACTGAGGAAAGGATATGAGTAGTAACAAGTAAGGGCACATGGACTGGCTATTTACACTTTCCTAGTCCATCAAATAAATAGCAAACATAGCGGGGACATATAAAATGAAGAAAGGCATTTCACAGAGCAAAAACAAACTGTAAAACTCAGAAGTACAGGGTGTTCTGTAAGAAAACAGGACAGATATGTTTAAAAATGTTTACACAAATCTGTGGAAGGGAAAAACAACCATCAAGACCTGTCAAATATGAGAATAAACTTGCTAGCTCCATAGGAAGCTTAACCCACAGACTGGTAACTTCTGAAGAGTTATTGTTCCTTGTGTTACCTATTGTCAGGGCACTGCAGGGGCCAGGGGCTGCACAGGGATGGCAGAGCAGGGCCTGGCAGCCAGGGCCTGTGCCACCACCCCAGCCATGGAGCAGGCAGGCCAGAGGCAACCGGTGGCAGCCCCAGCAGCAGCCAACGGGCACCTCGCCGGGAATGGGGATGGGCCAAGTAAGAGAAAAGAAGATTATTAACAACCTTCAAATATATACAACATAGAAACAAAGAAGAAAGCAATAAACTATTTTCCTTGCACTCAAATTAATGGGCTTAAACATTAGCAAAGGAATTTCAGAGCAGTTTTCTTAGTCTAACTCATAAGGATATAGCTGAGTACTATGCTACACTGTTGAGAGATGTAGGGCTACCAATATCAAGAGATGCTGTCAGTGGTTCAATCATTCATCAGAAATAATTTATAACAGCTGTCCTAACTTGGAGAGGGATACTATCCCTTGGGGAGCTTCCATAAATGCAAATATGAAGGGCTACCCTTCTTTCAGTTCTTAAGGGGTCTCAGCACTCCAGCCTGGCTCAGTGAAAAGGTAGATGTTTTACAATGGAGAAAAATGCTAATAGAAAGTTGCTGCAATTTGCTTACAGAAACTAACAGTGAGTGTGTGAAAGGGCCAATCTGTACTCGGTGGAATTTAGAAAATATTTAGGTGGCTTAGAGCTGTGTTTCCCAGCACAGAAAATGCTTGCCTCAGGGAAGACAAATGCTACAGAAATTTTGTTTCTTCCAGGCTGCTGCAGCCTCTTTGGGATCTCTCAGACCTTGGAGTGCAGGAACCTTGGCAGTCTTACTCCAAGGTGAGGGCATTCACAATAGCTGACTCTTATCCAGACAACAGGCTATAGAATAGAAGCATAGAACATCTCAAGTTGGAAGAAGACCCATAAGGATCATTGAGTCCAACTCCCTGCTCCTTGCAGGACTACCTAAATCTAAAACGTGTATAAGAGCATTGTCCAGATGCTGCTTGAACTCTGTCAGGCAAACTGAGTGAAAATCTCCCAGTGCAGTTGCAAACCCCTGGAGGGGCACAAATGCAGCATGATTTCCAAAATCTGATTTCCACCAGAAACTCAAGTATAATTAACTTAATTTGATTAATAAAGATTTCATGGCGATCGTTAGGAAGCATTCCACACCACAATACTTCCAGGAGTCGACTAGCAGCAGGGGGCTGAAACAGGGTGTAAGAATTAACAAGGAGCTAGCAGATAGTGTTATTTTTTTCCGTAGAGACCTGGTGGACCCAACAGCACCGGGCACCGGGCGGTCCTGTCCCTGCCCGTCCCTGTCCAGGGTGCTGAAGCGGCGGCTCTGCCCCCCCCGGCCTGTGACGGGGCGGCTCGGGCCCGGCGGGACAGTGAGAGGGACCCTGGCACGGGGGGTCAAGGCTGCCCGAAACCTCTCTTTTTTTTTTTTTTTTTTTTTTTTTTTTGTTGTTGTTTTTTTTGTTTTTGTTATTGGTTTGGTTTTGTTTTTTTTTTGTTTTTTTTTTTTTTTTACACAAGATCAGAAAGCTCTTGCTTTTACCCCAGAACGTTCCTTAGTTATAACTCGTGTGTGTGTGTGTGTGTGTGTGTGTGTGTGTGTGTGTGTGTGTGATCTGGAAGACAATTAATGGGAGGCTGTTCTTAAAGCTATTGGTACTTATGGTTTTGCAATAGCCTTTTGTTTGTTTTCTCTTTTATGACCTCAAATTCACCGTATAGTCAGACATCAATGGTGGAGACTAGGTTATAGAGGCCTTGCAAGAAGAAAAGTTTTGAAGGGGGAGCAAGACTGTGGTTTGATCAGGTAAGAATGCAGGTGAAAGTAATAGGTACGGAGACAAAGTCCAAATAAGGAAATGGCATGATGGTTAACTCATTATTGTTAGAAACTGGAAAATGTACCAGGCACTAAACAGAGTGACTCTCTGCCTGGGGAATCTGACTTTCTCCATTTAGATGTCACTTAAGGGTCAGATTTCAAGTGATGCAGAATAATGATGATGTGATAGCTTTAAACAAGACAAGTCTTCAGTATATATATATATTAACACAAACTTCAGTCATGTCAGAGAAGTGGCTGCTACAGTTACTGTGTCAAGATAGTGAAACCCTACCCAAAGGTTTTACTCACCAACTATAAACCAAGTTATTTAAATCTCAAAGGACATCCTACTTGTTTTTTTGGAGAGACCTTCCTCATAGCTGAAGCAAGGAAGAAGAGTTTGGGAATTCAGGACTTACCCATGCACTAGGGTAATTAAAACTTAGATTATTTTCCATTGCACCTCATTTTCCCCAAATGTGATAAGTAGGTGTTATTTGTCCATGTACAGGGATTTTGTGAAACTGAATTCTTTCTGATGTGCAAAGCACTACTTGTCCTGGCTGGAATATGGCTGCTGGGAACAGTCATACAACATCAGCTTGCTAAGGTACACTGATACTGTGTGGGCTTGTTAACAAAAATTTTCTCTCTCTAAAACACTATTTTTTACCATTGCAGTGTTTGCTACAGGTAACTTAACATGAAGAAAATCAATTTATTACAACTGCTTTGATCCTCAGAGCAGTGAGCTGAGGTATCCCAGAATTAACTCCTGGAAAACTACAAGACAGATGTAGAAGTCTCACTTCTTATGCAGGTAATGCATCACTCCGCAGTTCCCAGCTTCCTGTGGGTATTTTAGACTCATCTTTTTTTATATAGGTACATGGTCTTATAAACATTTTTGCTTGTGCTTATCTTCCTCACTGAAGTTTAGTACTTTGACATTAGGGTTATATTATTGATTCAATTTTCATAGATGACCTCACTCAAATGGCATAGGCTGCAGTGCCTCCCACGATGTTCTACCTCAAAGGTAATTCTCTCTCTGGGAGAAAGAGAGTCTCTAACTGCCATCACTCAAATGTCTAGGACCTGTCATTGCTGTGCCTGAAAAATAATGGAATAGAACTGTGGCATAGAAGTTAATTACTATTATGTATGAGGCTCCTAAGCAGTGATTATAGACATCCATAATAAATTTAAGAGGACCACAAAAGATACTGTTGCTAGACAGTAATGTTTAATTTGCATTTATAGGTGCAAATTAAGAATATAGAATAAAACACTGAAGTGTCAGCATCTCTCTATATGACTTGCAGTTCGGACAGCTCCAAAATTACGTGAGCCACTGCAGGTTCCCAAATGCACTGCACCACCTCTCTGTAGCTTTTTGATCTCTATTGGAATTAGAAATGAGCTTAGTGCTCCAAAAGCATTGATATTTCCACATGATAAGAAAGTCACTGATTGTCTTTTCAAATAGTCTCAGAGGATATGAATGCTTAGTGTAGCTTTTAATACAAGGGCACTCATATCACTAATTAAGGAAGACTTTTTGACCCACTCAGTAGATAGTTGATGTTCACATCTCCCTTAGACCTGTCTTTTTATTCAGCAAATGAAGGAGAGAACCATGCTGGGATTACAACTCCTTGCTGGGAATCAGAGTTCCCTCTTCTTTGCTGTTGCTGGATTTGTCTCTTCTGGCCAGATTTGGAGCCAGTGTAAATTTGCACAACTTCACAGCAGACAGGCTTGACTTATACTAACTGTGGTCTGTCTCAGCCATGGACAATAAAAATAAAACAAATTTTATTATGCAAAACTGAAGGAGTTGATTCTCCCTGGAGAGATCCTGGTGGGAGTTTGACGGTGTTTTAGGGGCAGAACAACCCCATGCACTAAACTAGCAGTTGAGCTAGGGAAGCCCTATGTTCCTCATGCAGCCACATGCTCATGCTTCTTTTTCACAGCCCTCACAAAAGACAGAAAGCAGCTGGAAGCAGCAGCCTTGAGATGGCCAAGCTTGGAGCAACTCTCCTACCCCTGGTGTCACAGTGGCCACCTGCAAGCTGGTCCAGGGCAGGATGGGAGGCGGTGGATCACCAGGTCAGCTGGCACCTGCTCAGACTTCTGCTCCTACCATTCTTTTTCTGACCTTTTTTGGCCACAGAGCTATGGAGAGGTGGCATCCCACATCTGTAAGGAACTGAAAGAATTAATGCCTTGAACATTCATTGACACAGAAAACTTTGACAAGCTGTGGCCTTTGTGATTAGTCTAAGGAACGGCACCCAAGGAAGTGTGGAGTGTATCGAAGGATGTACGGCTTCACTCCCTTGTGGTTGTATTGCCAAACTCCTTAGATAAGCCTCAAAGGAGGGAAACATGGACTGAGTAAAACCATATGTTCAGGTTAAAGGACTGATAAGAGAGATAAATAACCATCACCAGAATGACCTAAGCAAAAACTGAGGAAAAAGTAAGGGTGGGGGAGCAAGCACAACCACCAAATTAATTGACAAGGGGATTGGCGCATCCCATTCCCTCTCGATACAAAAGTAGAACCGATGCTCCACCCTTTCCTCATCTCTCATGGAAATGAGTTTGAGGAATACCTGCCTCTTTTTTTCTACTATGCTAATCAGCTGATAAAGATGAACTTAAAAGGTGACAGAAAACTTTACTATGTGTACACTCTCTACCCAAGATTTCCAGACCTGAGACAAAGCTGGAACAACTGGTGGTGACCTGACTTTTTTTCCCTTTTCTTTCCTTTTCTCTTGTAGATTTATCAATAAGAGACTCCATTGCTTACTATAATTTTCCAAGTTTAAGTTTCTTCTACCATAAGTAAAACATTTTAATCAGTCATTTTGTTTCGTTTCACCTTAATTTAACCCGAGGGGATCACAGAGTCTTTATGACTCCCTGGGCTCCCAGTCCAGATTGTAACAACATCCTCTCCAAAATGGGTCTCTGTCAAATGTGTGTGACAAAGGGTGAAAGGAAGAGAAGCTGAAGGGGCAGTGGGGACAGAGACATTAAACTCGAGGCAAAGTGTATGTCAGTTGGCTTAAATTCAAGCCAACCAATGTGAATGGAAAACTGGGAGAAAGTGAAGAGGCAGATGATGGCCTAGTCACAACAGCTTAAAGGAACCTGTGGGAACATCCAGAGCCAAATTAGCATCACAAATACCCCTATCAGAGAGACAGCAAACTGCAGCCTCCTATCTTCTGCATCCTGCCTCTTTGGCATTCCCCCCATGCAGCACAACAAGCAGGAGCAACTTCACCAGGGTGAGCAGGCAGTTTTCATAGGCTGGATCAGCCTGAGACATCTGTGTCACGAGGTGCAGAACACAGGCCATTCCCATCGTCTAGGACTGAGTCAACTCAAAAAGATTGAGTCATTCCCAGGAGTCAGTCTGCAACTCAGCAAAACTCACACCTGCCTTTGAGCAGGCAAGGAGGGCTTGTGTGCTCGAGTAGTGCTTGCTTAATGAATCTTGCCAGAAGGATGCCTTTATTTGACAAGGGTGGGGGAGAAAAGCTGAAGAGTTGAACTGATCTACTGCTTTTGAGGATTTTGGTACTGTTTTTGCTTGGTGTACACAGTGGTGATTGACCTGTGGTGAGATGGGCACTGCACAGGTGCTTTGCTGGATGAATTAAAAGGAATCATCTCAGAATAGAACATGTCACCAGCGAATAAATAGAGCACTCAGCTGTCAAATGCCTTTGACACAGGTGACCATGGCTGTTTTCTCAAATTGGTCTCCCCTTAGTTTCTGAGACTGTCTTCTCCTGACTCCCACCTTTCTGACCATTATTGCCACAAGTCCTGTAGAGGATTCTTTCTATCCATGGGACTCTCCAGGGGGTTCTGTTGTTGGTCTATTTTTTATTTCTACTTCAGCATTTTCTCCTTGGTTAATCTTGTTCACAAGCACAATCTTGGCAGTTCTTACCCAGATGATGAGTCACAGAGCTCTCTCTGCTCGACTTTTATCCTAATCTCCATATACTGTCCCAAGTTGTTCACCATTTTCTAACAACTCTCTCTAGTTTAAGCCTGATGTGCCTACAAAGCTCTTTCCAGCTGTGAAGAACACTCCTGTCTTGTCTCTGGACCATGACCAAGGGCTCCACTTTTGCCCCTAACCTCTCTTCAGGGCTTTACATCTAAGTTATGTCTACATCTTGTTGATACTTCTTGACTGGCCTCCGTTGAAAAGCACAGCCTTTCTTATCCATCCCCAAAAGTAAAATTTGTACCCAAAGTTGTTCTTATCTTCTCAGGCCCTGGACCATGCAGTGTTGCCATTCTCAGACCCATTCAGGACCCTGGTACACATCCCTTGCCAAGCCCTCTGTGCCAACTGCACCAGTCCCATGTTAATCACTCCAACATCTTTTCAACATGCACTCTCACTTCAGACTATGTTTGTCTTTCAAAGACCTTCTCAGCCATGTTGTATCCACCAGGGATACGTCTGTCCTCATTTCCAATATGTCACAGTGCCATGCCCTGTTGTTCTTTGGTTAGGTTTTTCACAGTCATCTCCATGTACCGTTCTTGGTTGCCCTTGCAATTGGGGAAAACTGCCCATAAGCATACAATAAGCTGCCTCATGTCCCTTTCTCCAGCTCCTCTCGTGCTTCTCTGCTTTGCGGAGCTGCCAGCTGTGCTGATAGGTGTTGACCCCATGCTCCCCTGTCTTGCTTACCTCCCTCCTTTCGGGGTGTAAGCTCTTTGGGGAATATACTACCTCTAGTTACATGTTTTTACAGTCCTTCAGTACAGCAGAGCCCAGGTTTCAGTACAGCAGAGTCCAGGTTTAGGAAGACAGCAACACAAGTAACAAACCCCCTGCCCCGCTCCACAGTTCATTTTAATTTAAGCTGTTGTATCCAGTTCTTGCTTAGAGGTTTCAGAGCTAAATCCATTTTTCTAATTATAGTTCTAAATAGAAAAGAACAGTTTCCTTTACTAGAATAAGTAATGACCTGATTTCTATGTGTGTTGCTCACAGGGGAAAGCACAAAGCCAGTCCTGCTATATTCCTACATGATCTTGTAGGAAGACTCCTGTCTAATCTTTGGCAAGTCTTATAGAAAACCTGCACTGCTGCAAAGTGAGGAAAACAATGAATAATTCATGTTCTTATCTGTTTCAGGATTGTTTTCTGCAAAACATCTATTTTAATAATTCATGTGATTTTTAGCTGCACCATGCTGCAAGTGCACAGAGGAGAGCCATACTGTTTTTCTCAAAGTAGCCTGGAGGATTCATTAGAGAAAAATTCCAGCTCACATTGGACTAAATTCCAAGTGAGGAGTGAGAAGTGAAAATTAAGGTGGTTAGCAAGATTCAAAGTAGAACAGTTCTCTGAAAAACAGAGATTATGGGAGTCATTTATAGAGGAGTCCTCCTATGATGCCAAACTGGTCATATGTTGACGATGTCAAGCTTGTCAAGAGCCAACCAGGGGACAGAAAAAAGTATATACAGAGATCCTCTATATTCCCAACAGTACTTGCTAAATGCATGAATTTAGCATTTATAGAATTGCACATGGTTACTGTTTCAGGCTGTAACTGATTCCTACCCCAGACAGATCCATGCAAGCAGCAGAGCTGTGGATTGAGGTTTCCTCTTGAGCTCATGCAGGAATGATTCCAATCTGCAAGACCTGACTACTGGACAACCCTGCAATGCTGATCACCCCTGTAGAAGGGTCAAAAACCTCAGGTCACATTATCACAAATGTTAAAAGCTAACCACAGCCCGTGAAGGACAGAATTAAAAAGGAAATGATATCAACTGCATAAAGGAAACCAATGTGTGCATGATGGTACCAGTAATTCTTTGGGTCAATAGCTGCAGATCGGGATTCATTAACCCGAGCATCAACACTCTGTTCACATACATCCTGCTCCACCAAACAGCACTTGTTTCAACTGGGGACACACTGAAAATCCTCCGCTTGCAGCAAAGTGCTTCAGCCAGCACCACTAAGCCATTGCCACCCGGCTGTGCTCCGCACACAGCACAAACCATACAGTGAGTACAGGCACTTTTAAAGATTGCTCTTCTGCTAATAAGGACAATGGATTGATCCCCTTTGCCCTCTACACGACAGGAAATTTTCTAGATCAGCTTCAATGCTGCTTTGGCAAACAGCCAGGAGATACAATTCTCCAAGACAAACACCATAGATAAGATGGACTTTGTTTGCTTCTAAAAATAGTACCTAGAAACACCACCAGCACCCGCACCTGAAAAAGTACCTTACAAAACAACCAATAAGAATTTCATTAACGATAATCCTCCCATCCCAAAAGGAAGAAAAAAGCTACAAGCCAGATTGTGATGTGAAGTCAGAGCAGCACTTGCTCTCCTCCTGGCTGTAACCAAATCCCCAGGCGCAGATCCTGCCGGCACTCACAGCCCCTGATCCACAAACGCTAGCAGAGCACTGAGGTTGCTGAAGACAAATCAGTGCCCACCTGCGTTGTTGAAGGAGCCCTGGCAACAATTTGAATTCACATTAGCCAGGATAAGGAAGTACTGTGCTATGGGAAGAGACTAAACCTGTAACATAGAGAAATATAGGCCACCCTAGTATAATTTTGTATACAGAATTGAAGAACCACAACGCTATGTGTCCCTTTTTTCTGGCTTTAAGCAGATCAAGGCAAACGTTTCTGCATTTTAAATCACAGGCAACCTGTCAATATCATGTTTTCATCAATTATATTTTCATCTGCCTGCTCAAAGCAAGACATATTCTGTACAGCATCAGTAAGCTATCTTGTATTTTATAAAGCAAATTAGCAACTTAAGACTTACAATATGGCTGTGCCTTTTTAAAACACCTGGGTTGCATAGCTCTGCCAATATAAATTATTTGCCTGAGAAAAATACCTGTTAAAAAAGAAAGGTGCCAAAGAGCTTTACAGGCTGGGCAGGCAGCACTTGCTGCCCCAGCCATGCAGGGCCAGGGATGGTGTTTTCCCAGCAGCAGGCACCCAGCCTACATCATGGGAGCCTCTGGGAGAGATGTCACATGAAGGTGCAGCAACTGTGAGGCTGCGGAAGGTTCTTTGAAAGATTCAACATAAATTTTCTCTACTCTTAATTAAACCAAAATCTGCATGCTGCAGTGAGTATAAATACGGATTCTACTTTCTTGAAATAACTTTATAGTTTGACTTTTTTTTTTTTTTTTTTTTTTTTTTTCCTGTTTCTTTCATTTACTCCTCCCTAGGGAAAGCAGCATCCAGTTCATTACAGGTTAGTTTGGAGATGTATCAGTGATAGTGTAAACTCTAATTTTTTAAAGAAAAGTTTAGGTTTGTACCATGGTAAGAGGCCATTCCGGGGGAGGAAGGCAGGCAGTGCCAGACAGGTGTCCTCCCTCAGTGGTGCACAGCCAGTTTGGCAGTCACCAGGCACATACTCTGCCCCAGGTTTGCAAAGAATTTTGAGAGCAAGGATGTCACAGAGCAAAGCTGAAGCATGAGTGGGCAGGACAACAGGATCTGTAGGCACCAGCATGCAGGGGCTCCACAGGAGGAAGAATTTCACACAGATTCATTAAATCCATCTCCCTGCGAGATAGGAAAAACAATCACCCAAAGCAGCTAGATTATAGTGACATAATCTGACACAGAGCCAGATAACATCTTCTGATTTTATTTGAAATTAACACCTTGAGACAAGGCATAACAACCGAGATGATCACACCAGTAAGAAGGTAGCAGGGACCTTTGTGCCTCCCTCCTCCCCAGCTCTGTGAACTCCAGTGCAGAGTATTAAAAATAAACTAGTGTAGCCTAACTAATTGCAGAAGGTACTTAAGTCAGAGCAGGGCAGAGAAAGAAAGCAACAGTCTAAGATTTGAAACAATGAAAACTGTTGCTAGAAACTTATTTTAGAAGCTTCAAGAGCGATGCAAAGTAGTCCTCAAAGTCTAGTGAGTACAAATAACCACTTTCCAAAATCAATGGTAGTAAGTTAAACATGCAGTTTTTATTCCTTGTATTTTCATGCAAAATATGCAATAGTTATTTCATAATATGCAATATTATGGGAGAAGACTAATTATCACCACACCCATAGAGTTTTGCTGCTTAACTCCACAAAGAGTGCAAGTTTCTAGCCCTGCAGAAAAGTGCTGATCCCCATCTTACATTTCAGCAAAGAAATGAGAGGGCTTAAATCCAAGGAGTTTCCCAACAACTCCCATTACTTTATTTTTTACTTATAAAGTGATGGCCCAAGCTGTAACAGGAAACGGTATAAAGAACCTGATCCAAGGAAGCTCAGATCACTCTTCAGACTAGGGAAGTACCAGAAAGCTGTTACATCCCCTTTTACCTGATCCATTAAAGTAAAATAGCTTTCATCTCTATTACTGCATATCTCAAAAATAAAACCCACAGTGCTTCAGTTTATAATGACATTATTTATTCATATAATTCACAAGTAGTTGGACACTACTTAATTTAATCTCCATATGCAAGTGATTTACACAAACATATAATACTAAAATTGATTGCTTAGAAGGTAAAAAATACCATGGGTATGAAATGCCATGGTAGATGCTGTTCAATATACTACACAATCTTAGTGTCAGACACTTTTACTCATTTATGTTTCTAGAAAAAAGGCAGTTTGCCATTTTATTTTTTTTTTTTTTAATAAGTAGTCTGGGAAACTTAAGTGCTTTTGCTCCAAACCTTCTAATCAATTATTTCTCCCAGTTCTTAGGAACTGAATTGACAACCAAAGCAACATTTTCAGTAGTTCAAAAAAATATATAGATTTTTGCTCCCCTGAATTCACCAAGCACAATGTGACCAAATTGTGCTGCCTTCCAACATGTGACACAAAATACTAACCCCTGCATATTCAAAGGAATGTGAAGGAATTTAGACCATGCTTCAGCATGGTGGTGGTGGTGACAACAGCCTGATGATATAATTTTTGGACCCTGCCAATATCCCGTAGTTGTGAGTGTGTTTGCAGTTCACTGTGAATGTATTAGCATCACCAGACCATTTGGTATTCATGCAGCTGTGGAGTCTGATTGTAATTCTGCATAAACTCTTCTCACTGAAACTTGTATCTCATAAGCCTCATTAATTCTGCATTAAGCATATAATGGCTGCATGGAGAAAACTGGACTTTAATGTGTTTGCCTGCATCAGATTAAATTACACGCATTATCTTCTAGACGAGGTCCAAACATATATTTTGCTTGAAATGCCAATAGTTATCTTAAAACATACCAAGTTAAAAAGCTTTCACAATACAAGATCCAGCTACTTATTCCACATATACAAAAACACAGCTAGAGAAATACAATTCAATTGTCGATGCTGAATTATGAGGAAAGTCTAAAAAAATAGAAAACCTCTGATTCCTGGACATCAATTCAGAATGTAACACTGTATAATGCGGCAATATGAGCATCCATTTAAAATGAGAATTCCCCAACAGGAGAAGCATATGGGGATCTAGTACGTGTGACAAAAATAGATGAATACTGCACCAAAAACATGCATACAATCTCCATGGTCATTCAGTATGCTAGTGATGGTCTAAACGTTGATCTAATACAAGAGTGAGACAGTGTTTCCAAATAAAATGAAGTGAGTAACTACATATTGATTAAACTTTCTGATGCAGCAAAATGAGGGCACAGAGCCATCTCCGGGTTCTGGAGCTGTTTCAAGATTCGCTTGTGAAATTTCTCTCTGACACGATTAAACTCCATTATGTCCAGTGGATCCTCTTCAATCCAGAATTTGTGGAACTCATGCATTAAGTAGCCTAGAAAATAATAAAAAAAGGAGAAGTGGAATAGATAAATACGGTATGTGAAGATCACATACAAAATCAGAAAGAAACCTGCAATTAACAATTATGATTTACACAGAAAACCCTTGTCACTGAGGTCTGACACCTCAACACTATGCAGGGACAAGACTAAACCCATTTTGGACAAATTCCAAATTTGATTAATATTATACAGTGGCAGAACTTATCACAATAAATACAAGAAGCCACTAGTTGCCTGGACATATGGATACAATGAGTATAAAAGCAAGGGAAGATGCTGCTGACGCTGCCCCACTAGTTTTGTTTATATTAAAGTTCTGCCTCATAGATATTCCCTCATGCTTACTCTCCACTAAAAGAGCGTACTCGTAGGTAATGTAACAGTTATGACCATGTCTTTCTGTATTAACAGTTCTTCCTCATGCACAATGTTATCTTGTGTGTGCATGACCTTGCTGGAAGTGTTGCTTAACACATGCCTATGATCCTGATCCTGAAAAGGTGAACAAGGTTATATACAGAACTACTAGCTTTGGTAAGACATCCCTGTTACAGGAGGAAGCTTGGTTCCAAGGTCGGTTTAATATACAGGCTCTGATTAAGGCCTTTACTCTCTCAGTTCTGTGTCCTCCTTGGACAAACAGGAAAATCACTGACAGGAAAAACATTACATCCAGAAGTAGGACTTCAGTGAACAGCAGATGAACCATTGAAATAGTATAATCTTTCATCCCAACACAGCAAAATGTGCAAGTAAATTTTCTGTATTCCAGAAAGTGAGGGCATTTGTTGTAAAAAGGGCTTGATTGCCTTTATTCATTTGCTGTTGTATGACAATTACAACACACTTCTAACTTAAATTTCAGTATATATTTGTATAGTCATATTTTTTCCCCATCATCGATTTGATAAACTTCATTCAAAAAGTACTTTAGCTACATCTTCAAATCTCTTCCATATAATCCAACAGCCCCAGGCTGTTTCATTCCAACAGATGTTACTATCAATGAAAAGCTCAGTAACCCTCTTTTTAAAAAAAAAAATAAAAATCACCATATAAAATGTAAAACATTGTTGGATCTTCACCCCCAAAAATCTAGGAAATTTCTGAGGTGTACCTTCTGTACTTCAGCGGTGACTGTGTTGAGCATACCATTGAGCAATGCAGTTTCATGCATTGCTTGTACAATCAGAGAAGGCAACAGAGCCCAAGAGCAGTGGGCCAAATGCAATTCTCAGCTTCATGTGTGTGCCCATGGCCTGAGGGAACAGAAGGGTGCAGATGAGGTGATGTGGTAGAGCAGCGTTTAGGAGGTCCATGCAGTACAACCATTGTGTTCCTCTACCAGCAAGGCTGCTGGCTGGGCAATGTAATTTTGACTTTCCAGTTCAGCCAGGCAGCCTGTAGGCATTTAATGCAGCCTAATGGTGTCTGGGTTTGAAGGAAGTTTGAAGGAAACCTAAGATGACTGAAGCAGGGAGAGGAGAGAAATTGCAAGGGCATAAGAGCAGGGATATGTCAGGCTCAAACAGATACTCTCTGGATGAATCATCCTTGCTCCAGGGAAGTTTGTCTGTTGATGCTTTCTCTACAATAAAGTCCATTAGCCTCAA
This sequence comes from Tyto alba, assembly GCF_018691265.1. Taxonomy (NCBI): domain Eukaryota; kingdom Metazoa; phylum Chordata; class Aves; order Strigiformes; family Tytonidae; genus Tyto; species Tyto alba. The sequence continues at coordinate 17,579,961 of NW_024881282.1, read as the reverse complement.
GTTTTTCCTAGGATAACTTCAAGTTTTTTCTAGGATGGCAGGCAGAGTGTGTATTACTGATCCATTACTACACCAGAAACCCCTGTGAATTTTATCCCTCTTCGTAACTCATACATGCCTGGGCTGTAGAGGTGAGAGCTGTCAAAGTCAGCTTTCCCTCCAGCCTCATTATGATGGACTGGCCATGCTGGTCAGCAGACACACTGGTCCTGGGGCACAGTCCCAAGTTTAGCCAGCAGAACAGTCCCTCCTGCAGCCAAGACTTTGGCAGTGGCAACAAGACACTGTAAAGGTACTAAAACATGTCTCTTCCCCCCTGAAAAATTCAGTGGTGGGGGATTTTAAACATGGCAGGAAGCCAGAACCAAGAACAAGATATAGAATCATTGAGGTTGGAAAAGACCTTTAAGATCCTCTAGTCGAACCATTAACCTAACACTGCCAAGTCCCACTAAACCATGCCCCTAACTATTACATCTACACATCTTTCAAATATCTCCAGGGATGGTGACTCAACCACTTCCCTGGGAAGCCTGTTCCAATGCTTGAGAACTCTTCCAGTGAATAAATTTTTCCTAATACGCAATCTAATCCTCCCCGGTGAAACCTGAGGCCGTTTACTCTCCTATCAGTTGTTACTTGGGGGAGAAGAGACCAACAGCCACCTCACTACAACCTCCTTTCAGGTAGTTGTAGAGAGCAATAAGGTCTCCCCTCAGCTTCCTTTTCTCCAGGCTAAACAACCACAGTTCCCTCAGCCGCTCCTCACAGAACTTGTGCTCTGGATCCTTCATCAGATTCATTGCCCTTCTCTGAACACGCTCCAACACCTCAATGTCTTGTAGTGAGGAACCCAAAACTGAACACAGGATTCAAGGTGTGGCCCCTTCCCTCGTTCTGGTGGGCACAGTATTTCTGATACAAGCCAGGGTACTATTGACCTTCTTGGCCACCCGGGCACACTGCTGGCTCATATTCAGCTGGTTGCCAACCAACACCCCCAGGTCCTTCTCCACCGGGCAGCTTTCCAGCCACTCTTTCCCAAGAGTGTAGAGTTATATGGGGTTGTTGTGACCCAAGTGCAGGACCTGGCACTGAGCCTTGTTGAGACTCATACAATTGGCTTTGGCCCACGGATCCAGCCTGTCCAGATCCCTCTGTAGAGCCTTCCTACCCTCAAGCAGATCAACCCTCCTGCTCAACTTGATGACAGATGAAAACTTACCGAGGATACACTCAATTTCCTTGCCCAGATCACTGTTAAAGATAATAAACAGAATTGGCCCCAATACTGAGCCGTGGGGAACACCAACTTGTGACGAGCTGCCAACTGGCTTTAAGTCCGTTCACCACCACTCTTTAGGCCCAGACGTCCAGCCAGTTTTTACCCAGTGAAGAGTATGCCTGTCCAAGCCATGAGCATCCAGTTCTTCCAGAAGAATGCTGTGGGAAATGGTGTCAAAGGCTTTACTGAAGTCCAGGTAAACAACATCCACAGCCTCGCCCTCACCCACTAAGCAGGTCACCTTGTCACTGAAGGAAGGAGATCAAGTCAGTCAAGCAGGACCTGCCTTTCATAAACCTATGTTGACTGGCCCTGATTCACCTGGTTGTCCCATGTGCCACACGATGACACTCCAGATGATCTACTCCATAACCTTCCCTGGCACCAAGGTCAGACTGACAGGCCTGTAGTTCCCCAGGTCCTCCTTCCAGCCCTTCCTGTAGATGGGCATCACATTTGCTAAACCCCAGTCAACGAGGACCTTCCCAGTTAGCCAGGACTGCTGATAAATGATTGAAAGTGGTTTGGTGAGCACTTTTGCCAGCTACTTCAGTACCTTTGGGTGGATCCTATCCAGCTCCATAGGCTCGTGTGTGTCTAAGTGATGTAGCAGGCTGCTAACCATTTCCCCTTGGATTATGGGGGCTTCCTTCTGTTCCTCATCCCTGTCTTCCAGCACAGGGGACTGGGTACATGGAGAACAACTGGTCTTACTATTAAAGACTGAGGCAAAGAAGGTATCAAGTACCTCAGCCTCTTCCTCATCCTTTGTCACTATGCTTCCCCCCCCACATCCAATAAAGGATGGAGGCTCTCCTCAGCCCTCCTTTTGTTACCAATGTATTTAAAGAAACATTATTGTCTTTTACAGCAGTAGCCAGATTAAGTTCTAGTTGGGCTTTGGCCCTTCCAATTTTCTCCCTGCATAATATCATGACATCCTTGTAGTCCTCCAGAGTTGCTCAGCCCATCTTCCAAAGGTCAAAAATTTGCTTTTTTTTTTTTTTCTCTGAGTTCCAGCCAAAGCTCTCTTTTCAGTCAGGCCAGACTTCTTCCCCGCCAGCCCGTCTTTTGACACATGGGGATGGCCTGTTCCTGAGCCTTTAAGACTTCCTTCTTGAAGAATGTCCAGCCTTCCTGCACTCCTTTGCCCTTCAGGACGGCCTCCCAAAGGACTCTGTCAACCAACCTTCTAAACAGGCCAGAGCCTGCCCTCTGGAAGTCCAAGTGGCAGTTTTGCTGACTCTCTCTCCTTACTTCTCTAAGAATTGAAAACTATCATTTTGTGATCTCTATGCCCAAGATGGCCTCAAAACCATCACATCATCCACAAAGTCCTTCTCTGTTCGCAAACAACTGGTCCAGCAGGGTGCCTTCCCTAGTTGGCTCACTCACCAGCTGTGTCAGGAAGTTATCTTTCACACCCTCCAGGAACCTTCTAGGCTATTTCCTCTCTGCTCAACTGTATTTCCAGAAGACACCTGGTAAGTTACGTCCCCCACAAGAGTAAGGGCTAGCGATCATGAGATACGGAAGCCACACCAATCATACTACACATATCCATTCACAAGACCATGGGCAGGTCATGAATGTGGTGAAAAGACAGAGTAACCCAATCAAAAGACATCCTGAAGATGCATAAGTGGATATTTAAGTAGATATGTATGTCTTTTTTTAATTTATCAAGCCAACCACCAACAAAGACAAAAATCTAGCAGCTAAACTGCCCAGAGTTCCTATCAGCCAGCCTATCCAGGGCAGCAACTCAGAAACCATCAGAAGAAGAGAGAGCCCTGCCACAGTATATCTACCGATGTAAGAATTTGGGTGAATGAGTCTTACTAAATAGTATATGTTTTTCAGAACAAGGAGGCTATTTAATGAAAGAGATGCACAGGACACTAATACTTGCATTTATCCAGCTAAGCAATAAGAAAATGCTATAGCTGCAAACAAAAGAAGACTGTCACCTAAATAGTCAAATTTAAAAAAAAACAAACAAAACCCCCAAACCCAAAACCTTTGCAATTGTCATAAATGTGGAAAACAGTGCATCTTGATGACTTATCAGTTTCTTGCTTATACATTGAAAAATATTAAAAGTGTTGCTCCCACAGTGCAAGGATGTACAGCAGGTCTATGCTGTAGAAGGGATGCTCGAATACAGGGGTAAGGGCTGGGAAAGTATTATTTAGAGGGGTGACAACTCTACTGAAGGGTAGACCACTTGCATGCAGATGCAAATACCTTAAGACAGTTGAATTTATGAGGAAGCAATCTCCAGAAGCTCTTTAAAGTACCTTTAATTGAATTTTATTATTATTTTAAGCCCCTTTAAGAAAACAGGAAGATCATTTGTTCAGGTGCTTAGTGGTTTTTTTTTTTGTTTGGGTTTTCTTGGGTTTTTGTTTTGTTTGTTTTACCCCTTGGTTAGCTGGTGGCATCCATCACAATTAAGAACTGAATCCAAGCATCCTAAAGACTAACATGACAGTCTCTGTGCTGTTCAGATTTTTTCCTTTTTTAGAAGTATGGGTAGTATAAAAATGTTAGCAGGAATACAAATTTCATATTTCCCAACCCCCTGCCACTTACAAAACGTCTGCTGAAAGTGAGTTAGTGTTGGTGCTTCTGGAGCAACGTTGTAGAAATGGGTCTTCAGAGCTCCAGTCACAAGCAGGTTGTATGCGAGGTCTGTTATGTTAATGCCCACGATAGCAAAAGAATAGCTGTAAGAAAAAAGAAGCAGCAACATTTGTGCAGAGTTCGTCTTCTTTCAGCACACTACAAGAAACACAGATGACACTGACACTGCAGATTTTGTATGCTACTGAGGGGTATTTATTCTCTCCTTTGTGAGCTTCCAAGGTGGGGGTTGGAAAACAAGAAAAACATTTATCCTGCCTGCTTTGTACACTCCAATGGCAGCGTTTCCCTTGTGAAACATGGTCACAGTGAAAGCAAGAGTTTCATCACTGTGCCAGCATTTTCAGTGGAGCAGCACAGATTCACTCCTACAGAATAAGAACAAGCTCAGGCGCCCCTGTGCTCGCCTCTGACACAGGGCAAGCACTCCACACCGTGGCTGTGTCTGCAGGGTGACCTGTTCATTTGCTATTTTAACCCATCTGCCCCATTGGAATTCATTACCCACAGTAAACAACATCAGGTTTCAACAATCAGACCTATAAAGACATTCATAGGGCTAAAAAGCCTGTTGAAAAGATCCAGCTGAATCACCTCCAACGTATTCCTAACAGAAAACTAGCTACCCAGGTCAGAAAACAGAAAAAAACCCTAAATCAGAGCATGCTGAAAACAGAATATCAGAAAATCAGACTGATGAAGCAAACTTCTATCCTGCTAAGAGATATCAACAAAAAAGTATATTTAGGCACAACAGAACTCAGAAATTGGAAGTTATTTCTTAATTTGTGCGCCTGTTGCATAATGAACTTGACATTTCTAGCAGTGACTGTTTCCCAAGAAAACAGTGTCACACATTGACATTTAGTGATAAAAGCAAACTTTCGTTATTCAGTGATTTTTTTTTTAAATTTTTTTCCTAACCATGGCTGTCTTCTGTAGGCTGTCCTGGGCATTTTTTCAATTATCTCTATCAAGCAAACCAAAATACTTCCCTTTACTTTAATCTTTGATTTATTTATTATTTTTTCCTACTGAAATATAAGTCCAGGACTTAACTGCAACATGAGGTCTAATGGCAAGTTTCAGAGAAAAATGAAATATGGGCATTAAAATGTTGTATTGCAGATTTTCAGGTACACTCAGAAGGAACATCCAGTTCCATACTCATGAATAATGCAGCTATAGCAAACTCACTGCTTAAGGAGAAAAAAACCTCACTACTATTTGTTCCCTATTATACTTTCCTGAAAGCAAATCAGAACCTGGCTCTCACAGTAAGAAGTGAGACTTGATCACATTATGTGTCAAGAAGAATTAAACAGATATTCATCACTGCACTATTCATAGCATACAGAGGAAGCTTCTCCTTGCTACAACATCTGTGGGTTATTTTTCTTTATTCTTACTTCGAACTGTTTTTCCTGTAATCTTTGATCAAAGTCAAGGTGTGGTTAAGGCAATACATATTAGTATGTACAGTGAAATTTCCTTTAAGTAGTAATCAGGAAACACCTTTTTCCCCTCAAATATACAGCTTCATTGTTAGATGTTGTGTTTGTGGCAACTTTAAAAAGATTTTTAAACTTACCCAATTGCCTTATCAAACTTTTTTTTCTCCCATTCGGCTTTGCTGAATTGGCTGAGGAGGAAAAAAAAAATTTAAAAAATCCAGATATTACCATGCATTATTAATTGACAAATATTTTCTTTCAATTTCTTTGATATTATAATGTTGACGTCCACTGATACGGCTAATCACATTTAACTCTGCTTCTGACTGAATGGATTGGTATAAAAAGACCTGAACTGGGTAACTGGTTTTATAGCATTGCTGATAAACTTGTCTCATCTTTACAAAGTATGCACCTATGCCAATGCTCTTTGTAAAAGCCAGTTATTTTCTATATTGACCATCAAGGTGATTTGCTTCAATTAAGTTTCAGGTATACAAAAAGCTGAAAAAATTACATTTCTTTTAACTAATCAAAGATGGTTCCAGCCTTCTGTGTTTTCAATGATATCACTAGAGGCATGATTCACCCGAGGCAGCAAACATGAAAAATACTCCTCTTATAGAAAGTTTTTATGTCCAGTAAAATTAGAAACCACTCCATAGCCAAAACTAATGAACAGTATTTCCTATTATTTGACACAATAATGCAGAGCTTTTCAAGGACAAACAAGGTCCCTCCCTTAAAACAAAATTAGTCAGGGAGCACATTGATTGTAGACTGAATTTCCACTGTTCAACAACAGTTTCCTTTAAATGAGCTATGTGATGCAACCAGTCAGCTGACATCCCACTAACCAGGTTTTAATCTACTGAAATGGAGCATGTTTAGCAAAAATCATTGCCTGCATTTATCACGAGCTAAAAGCAGGCACGGAACTGACCCTAACCAGTGGGCTACAACTTAGACGTGCCTGTGGCAGCTTTGCCTTGGTAAGGCAGATGAGAATTTGTAAGCATTAGATCCCAAATTATAGACAGTTATGTGTGAAAGTGTTGTTCTTGGACTATACTTGAACTACAATAAGTATTACACTAAATACAGTCCCATGAGCTTTGTGTAAATATATCATTTAAAAATTGTTTCCATTAAGTATTTAAGATGCCAATAGCTTCATATCCAACCTGACCTGAGTGTTACCGGGCGGCATGCATGAGGACAAAACTTCACCTCCTAAATGGCTTAAGCATACAGGAATACATTGGTCTTCACTCATTCTCTAGAAATCTTAACCATCTTTGCGGGCTGTAGCATAATATCGGTTAAAAAACCCCAAGCAAACATTGGATAATAAGGGTGGCACATGTAGGATGTGGACAAGCAAGGTAGCTCAACAGATACAGGAATTACATTGATCATGATCACACTGGAAACCAGCACGGCTGCTAAGCAACCACACCAGGAAGAACACCACAGGCACCACCAGCAGCATCTATCTTCTACTGAATGTTCTTTCAAGGGACAGAAATTGTTCATGCTCACACAGCACTCCAAGACAGCCCTTGGTAGTCAAACATGTAAATGAAGAACATTAATGTGTTCCAAGTGCTTTTTGTCACAGAATTACCATTGGGAACTCAACCACAAAATACTGAGATCAAAAGCTTCACAGGATTCAGATGTGAACATGCTATATGGATATCTACCACTACTGGCAGAAGAAAAAAGCCTTTTAAGGCAACTGATTACTAGGTAACTGGCTAAGAAGCATCTCTCCCGCTCCACAATAATTATGGAATAAATCTCCTACTCACAAATCATTCACAACACAAAATTTTGGCCACTTGAAGGTACCTGATCTCTCAACAGTCAGGACAATGGACTAGCCAGATTAGACCCATCATTAGTCAAGGTAGAGTATGTGACTATAAATGAAGGGACTCTTCAGCTGTGCTAACAAGTCCTTGGCCTAGACTATTTTTGGTTATCAAGTCAGTCACAGCTGTTGTGACCATAGTGGCACTGCTTAGAATTTTTGCCTACAGGTAAAAGCCAAAATTTGTTCGTTAATCCTGGTACTAAGTAGGTCTAAGAAACAGTGCTTTAGTTACATCAAACAAAGTTAATTTCATTCTTTATATAGAAGCATGCTCAGATGTACTCAGTGTTCCAGCTACATCTGAACTAACTTTAAAGAAGGGAATATTTATTTCTTGGTGTTGCAACAAAGACTTTCAGTTTATAATACACCAAACTGTAGTATGGTTTGATCTTTATTTACATGTAGGGTCTCATAAAACTAAGAGAAGAGAAAAAAAAAAATACCTTAGTTCCTTCTTAGTGACTTCCCTTCATTATGAAAAGACAAAAGAATTAAAAGAAAGGTAAAGAAAAATACAAAGTCACTTGAAATTAGAAGTGAAAACATTTAACACTAAATTTAACTATTTTTAAGATTCAATATACAAGTTTGCCTCTTGGAGTTGATCAGTTTTCAGAATCAGTACTTAAAAACATATAGCCTGTAGCAATACCCAAGCATATGCCCAACAACCAAAAAGAAAAATACAGCCCCCTCCCCCAGACACAAGACAGCACAGTGCTCTCTCAAGTTATTTTTTCTGGTCTCAAGCATTACCTGTATTTAGGCTGAAGAGAATCAGAGAGAACTTGCTGAGCTATCTCATTGTCCCATTCAGCAAAATACCTGCAGATATATATGTTTAGGGTGAATTGTTAAAGAAACACAACAAAAAAGCATCTTAAGTCATACTAAGATGTCCAAACACACCCTTCTAAAGGTCACTACATGTGTTATGCAGTACGAGTAGCATTTATCGTGTTAAGTTCATGAAGCTACAACTCAGACCACCAAAACAAAAGATGAAACCAGCTTCAAATTACAAGTGCAATCCTATAAGTGCTTAGTGAACGTGCATTACTAAAGTCCCCTTTTCTAACCACCCTGCAGAAAATCAGTTGCTTATTAATAGAATATGTTGGCTGCTGAGCTCAAGAGAAATCTGTTCAGGCTTCTTGATCTGGCAGATTCATTAAGCTAGATAAGAGTCGTCACGGGAGACTAAGAAAGGAAATACATGGTAGGGATTCATCTCCAATGGAAGTTCAAAACCAGAGTCAAGAATCCAGATCCTCAACTGAGCTTTGCTAGAGAATGACATACAGACAGTGGATGATTTATGTCCTTCAAAATGTAAAAGCAGAAAATATTTATTTTTCCCCTTATAGGGAAAGGTTATTTTATCAAATGTTTCTAAGTTATGTAATTACCCGCAGTAGACACAAGGGCTGGAGGAAATAACAGGTATTGATCAATTCTCAAATTATCAACCACAGATATGGTACCAACACCTGGTGTGCATGAGGTGGAGGGAAAAGTGATGTAAACTCACTGCTTAATTTTGAGTATCGACAGAAACTGAAGCAGTCTAACTACAAAAGTCTACCATCAGTGGCTGCATTTCAAGTATTTTGCCTAAGAATTTAGCATGAAGTTCTCAACCAAGAAAGCTGAGCAGTAACATAACCCTCCCACCTACTCACTTCCAGGGCATTTTGTTTAAGGAGATCTAGATAAGGCTAAAAATATACTTTAAGGTTTGTTTCTTGTGGGAAGAGAGTGCTAACTCACTGTGTCAGAGAAACTAAAAAAAGGGCTTAGCAAGCAGTGTTACCGAGTTGAATTAGGAATACCTAAAGAAAGGAGACCCCTTCAAGAAGAGATACCCTCCCAAAATGAGATGAGCAAATAAATTCTGTCAGGTTTTTTATATGAAGTCCCTAACAATTTTAGAAGTTATTCCCACAGTCTTGCTAAGAATCTGCAAGTAATCTGCTGCTTTTCATGACTTCAGACACACATAAACCATCTACAGAGGAACATACTTACACCAAGTTATATAAGCCCAGGAGACCCATCCCTCTAAAGTCTGTTTTAGGATCGTCACCTTGGAAACCAATTTCACACCACTGCTTTGAAATCCGAGCTTTCAGTGGTGAATTGGGCTTCAAGCATTTCCACAACTAGGAAGATTACAGGTAAAACATAATTAAACTTCCACATATTAGTACAGCTTTTTCTTCTTTTTAAACCAAGCTAAGTTCTGATGTAACATCACTGCACTGCTATTCCACCAACCCAAACGTAAAATCAAATTAAATTTCTGGGGGTGAGATCCTAAACCACTCTTAAGTATTGCAGATGTTTCAGTCCTACAAGGCCCTTTTGACCTTATCAGCAGTTGCTCTAATGTCTCACATAAGGACTTATTTTGTTCACACTTTGTGCATCAAACTAGAGTCTACCTCCATAAGCACAGAAACAAAAATGGGCTGGAATTTGGTTGTAAATCACTGACAGAGTGGCAGGCAATCAGCCCTCAAGTCCCTGAGGCTCTGTAGCAATCTTTTCTCTGGCATCTTTTGCAAGTCTCTGGAAGGGTTATAAATCAGGAGTGCTGACTTGGCTACCACAGTGGTGAAAAGCAAATCAGAGAACATAAAAAGAATTAAATAAATCCATACAAGAATAGCATGTGCCACCTTCATATTTAACTAAGGGGTGAATCATTCATTGATCTCACATACAAAAAAAAGGACAAAGCGATCTAACAAGCCAGATCCTCAGCAGGAATAAATCTGTTTAGCTGCACTGGTCCAGTGCCTCTTGTGCCTAAATATCATGTTGCTAGGCACCTAAAAGCAGCCTGAATTGACATGTCTGACAAATACATACCTTTCCACACACCTCGTGCTATATCACAGATTCACCCTTTCTAAAGTGAAAGAAGTCAGGTGTTCTCCATAAACTGTAAGTTGGTGAGTAGGGCCTCAAGAAACGTACTTAGACAAAGCCTATTGAAGGGAAAGAGCTGTATGCATGTTTCCCAAATAAACCCCCCCAAACTGTATGAATTTTAGCAATTCTAACTGCATATAAAATGAAGCGCCTTAGGAAGGTTAAAACTTTTGTAATGACTGCATAACGCATCATTGTTTAAATCACATTTGCTGTCTTTCTTATTCATCCATTGACAGTAAATACAGTATTATTCATTAGTTCAATCATATTAAGTTAATCTTTCTCTCATTCATAAAGTGCCTTCCTGGTAAACGTGAATAAATGATAGACATTAGGAACTTGAATTACCCATTGCAGAGATCACTTAGCAGAATACTTAAAAGGAATGAAAACCAACCAGCCTATTCTTCCCCAGCACGGGTTGGAAACCAAATTAAACCCTTGGACATATTTCCATTTGACATGAGAATTCACAAAAGCAAAATGCCTGCTGTAAACAAGTGCTAATACACAGGTTACACTGGAGGCAGATGGTGAAACTGGTATTTTCTTCAACATTCAAATTTTACTGCATAAGCAGCACTGTTTAATCTCCCCACAGACAAACGCTTAGTTTCCATTCTCCTTCTATTCTCCCTCAGTTGTGTTTTTAAAGCACTTATGTGACCACACACCATTGCTGACAGGATTCTCAGGAGCATATGAAAACCAGGACTTTGCCCTCACCGGCTGGGTGGCTGGGAAAGAGACCACAGCCAGCTCCTTGGTGCTTCTCACACCTGTGATCCCATCCTCAGACTCAACTTCTTGCTCTCTGGGCAGTGTAGATGCCCAATGTATTTAGGAATGCCTTCCTGGAGCCAAAAGCCCTCATTAAACCTGCATCCAGTATCCTGGATTGGACTGGAATAGAGTTAATGTTTCTTGTTGGTAGCTAGAATAGTGCTGTTTTGGATTTGGTATGGGATTTGGTATGAGAAGAATGCTGACAGCACATGTTTTCAATTGTTGCTGAGACTTCAAGGACTCTCCAACTCCCCATGTCCTGCCCGTGTGAAGGTGCACAAGAAGCAGGGAGGGAGCACGGCCAGAGCACCAGACCCAAATTGGCCAATGGAATATTCCATATCATGGAACATCATGCTCACTATACAGAGGAGGGGTGGTCGGGAAGCAGGGCTCTCTCTCATTTCCAGGATTGTGATTGCGGCATCTTGGTATTTCGGGATCACTGGGTGGGAACAGGCTGGGTATTGGTCAGCAGGTGGTGAGCAATTGCAGTGTGCATTGCTTATTTATACTTTCTATTATTGTCACTGTTTTATTTTATTACCATTATTAAGCTGTTTCTATCTCAACATGCGAGTCTCCCTTTGCCTCTCCAATTTCCTCCCCCATTCCCAGGTGGGGGAGGGGGGGTGAGCGGCTGCATGGTGTTTGGCTGCTGACCAGGTTCAAACCACAACATCCAGGTACCTGGTATTTTCAGGAACCAACATTGTAGGCTGGCACCTGGATTGCTCATCTCCGAGACACAGGCTTCCTCCCTGGGTAACTCTGTGTGTCCTTTTAGTTTAAACCCACTCTACCCCCAGAAATGTGCATGTTTGGCTGCACAGGGGCAGAACTTGAACAGGAGGAGGCCATCTGCCCCAACCTACCTGGTGGCTAGAGCACTCCTTCAGGGCCAGCTCTGGATTTTGACTCCTCCTTGGCAAGACTCCCACTTCCCAGCAAGGAGCCAACCTTAAAGACAGCTTTCTCAACACCTACAGGAACTCTTTGACCATTTGATGCACTATTTAGAAATACTTATTTGCATCGGTAAGTGCTTATATAAGATGCCTACTGGGATTTCTGGAAGTACCTGGAAGCCCAAGTAACTAAGGTAAAATTTCCAGAAGCTTCCACTAACTTCTGTAAAGCACTACGCTGCAAGCTGGAGTGTGGAAGACAGCTTCATCATCACGTGCTGTAAAAATCCTGGCCAAAGTCAAATGGAAGCAGAAGCACAGGTAGTGTTTATGTTGTCAATATTTTTGTTTAAAATAATTTAAAAAAATGAAACACGTGGTATATTTTTATAAGACCTCTGAAAATTCTGTAAGAAGGCATTTTGCTTGTAATAAGCTCATTATCACTGTCCTATGTTTCTTGCCATTTCTCTGAAGCATCTTGCACTAGCTACGGTCAGAAACAGGATCAGAAGAAATACTGAGACTTGCTATTTGGTTATTTTCCACTCCCTTTATTTTCCTCTCAGTTTCTAATACAAGAGCTTTCTAGCTTTCTCTCTGCTTATGGCTTCACAGTCACCTTCCTGAAAAAATACTTTTATTATCTGCTCCAGTGCAAGGCTTTCCCAAAAGCCTAAAGTAAGTAAAACCCAATTGGTATGTTTTTCATCTCTCTGCATGTACTATCTAAAGAATGGTTTCAATTTGTTTTTATTTGAAAATATAGTTGGTAAATATAAATGTGTAAGTCATCATCTCCCACCCTTCAATCCCATACAATGAAAGCTAGAGGTTTGTCCCTGGGATACACAGACAATGTCTTCAAAAATGTAAGAAATTGAAGAAAAAAAGTGTTTATTCTGGTTAAGAGAGAAAAACACCCTTCTCATGTTGAGGAAAGGTGTACTGAAGTAGGACATAGGGCTGTTTCTCCAGAGCTTATAATGCAGAGCTGTTATCTGCAGTAAGAGCTGGGTATCCAGTGTGTAGGTAAAGTCCAGCCAAGGGACACGCATTCATCAACAAGGGAGTGAGCTGCTTGTTGGCAGGTGTTACGCCCAGACCAGATTAATATGCTGTATAGCCTTATCTTAAAACAGGTACACGATGGAGGAAGGTGACAATACCTCTCGATGTTTTAAAGAGGTTTATAAACCAGGGGGCTTGGAGCTGACATGAATAAAGGATGCCCTTTAAGTATCTCTTAAGCACCTACCTTCAGAAGCATTTCCTCATGTTGCGGATTCTCCGAATCATATGGCTCTCTGCGCAGCTTTTCAACCTCTGCAATCAGATTTCTGTACCCCACAATCTGCAGCAGGCACGCCTGAAGAGATACTCCCAACCTGATGGGAGGGGAAAGGAGCGACATAATCCAACTCAGCCATATGTAGCCATGAAAGAACACTACCATGTACATACCCATTTAATTCACAGGAGTAATGTTACAGTAGTGAATTGATAGTCTAACACTAATTACAATGTGACAATTTCCAAGAGATCAATATTACATTAAACAAAGCCTTGTGAAATGCATAGTCTTATTTAGTGCCTTTCTTAGATTATAAAATTTGGGATTTAAAAAAAAATTTTGATTAGTGAATTTTCACATTGAAATCTCATTATAACTATACACAGCAGCAGTGAATGTCTGCAACAAGCACATCTCTGAATCTTTCTCCTCATTCAAATGGCAGTTTCTCAAACAATGCCCTGAGACGAGAGATGTGAGCTTGAAAAGGAGTGAGGAGAGGAAACTCAGCAAAAAGCTAAACATTTTCATTTTGCTTCCATGCCACAAAAGCCAGCATAAAGAAGACAAAACCTTGAAGTAATATAGTTCAAAGATCTGCCTTTAGGCAGCTTTTTTTCGGTCTCATGTTAAGAATCACCACAATAGCTCTCTTCTCATTATAACGCATATTTTATGTCTCATTTTTACATTTCCTGATGAATCATTAAAAAACAACCAAAAACAACCAACCCAAAATACCAAAACTCAAAACATACACACCAAAAAAACAACCCAAAATAACAAACCAAAAAAGCTCCCCAAAAACCCACCAGACATGTGGCTTCCAAGGCTTTAAATTGCAACATCTTATTTGGTTTTAGATTAAGATTTTATAAGATTAAATTCAAGTTATGCAGCACACAACCGCCACACTCATAAGAATATTTAATTGTATATGGGAATAAACCCCTTAATTTTTAATAATGTCTGAAATTATTTGAACATCCAGTATGAATTTGGAGGGCACAGCTAAATTTGTACCCTCGTTCCTCTGTGGAACACAGTCTGCAAAAAAATTAAGCTGCACAGGTTCCTCATCTGTCTTGTTTGATATATTGAAACATTTTGTTTATTCCATAATACTGTTACATTTTCTGAGAAGAGGGATTTTCACTGTTTATCTTTTGAGATTAATCTACAGAATCAGAGATGTCATCATTAGGCCATTTCTTATGATGCAGTTTCATGCTATTTGTGGCTATAACCCTTTCAGAATAACCTATGCAGTGTTCTCCCTCCTTTGCTGTTTGTTCTTTTTACATGCTTCACTTGCTATAACCTACAGTTTTACAGAGAGGCTGCATTTCAAAGAAAGCTGAAAAGCCTGACAAGACTGCATGTAAATTGCAGTAGTGCATCACTGAACCACAGCCATAATGTTTTTAACTAGTCTATAACCTCAGAGTAGTTTAGAGCAGAATACCATAGGCAGTAGCAAAGCGGAGAAATTTTATATAAAAAAATAAAGATATTTTTAAGTTCCAAGCTGCACACAATATACAAAACAAGTCATGTTTGCACTTTATCTAAAGCCAGTCAAATGCTCCATGCAATGTTATTCATGACGGGGGTGGTGGAGGGGTGAAATTAGTTTCACTGCTCTCCCTTTCATTAAGTTTTTGCCCTCCTCCTTGCCACACAGAGAAGGCGGGTGAGACGCCAATGCCACACACCTCCTCCCTGCCATCCTTGTGCTGGCGGTGGCAGTTCTCAGAGCATGGGAGCAACCTGCCTGGACTTGCACCTCCACCATACTCAGCTTCAAGTGCTCCACCAGATGAATGCGAGTCCAAAACTGGGAGTATTTAATGGACTGTTTCCATAGTCAGTGTAAACCGCATGTGTCACCACCTGCTTATTCAACCTACTTGCTCCCATCACTAAATATAAACACTTAACTCAGAGGCATTGATAAAGGGAAGTTACTGTGGGCCTCCTCCTCTTCAGGTCACAGCAGCCCACAGCCTTCAAGAGCAGCTCAGTGCAAACACCCCTGGGATGCTAGTTCAGCTCTGCAAAGATGCTACATTAACAAAAATGACTGCATACAGATTTGCAGAAATACATACAGTATGGCACTTATCCCCTTGTCCTTACCCCAGGAGATTTCAAGTCACTACTACACAACGGAAGGCCAGAGCTTCTGAGCAAGACAGCTTGGATACAGGTTTTTTATGTTCAGTAGTAGGCAAACCAATGGATTTTCCTTAATCCTGTCTAAATAAATAGCTGACTTGCTTCTGCTGAAATTTCTCCAGACAACTTTAGCATAAAATAAATGGCTCACATGTAAAACTTCAATGCAGATACTTAAAGCTTCGCAGAACTATGAGTAATTTAATATAAGGAGCAATTTAGTAGCAGGGTATGTTTATAGTTATGTGGCACCACCTTACACATCTCAGGCACCCACATTCCTCACTGTTTTGAAAAGATATTCCATCAAACTGGGGAGGAGCATGAGGGGAAGATAGGAATGGAAGACTTAGTCCTGTAAAATGTCGAGTGCAAGGGTTCTAGTCCAAAACCAATTAGTCATTTGTTCTGTGCTAAGCATATAAATACCACCTGGATTAAACAAAAAAATAGTTCCCATTGTTTGTTTGTTTGTTTTTAAATATTAGGACCGGATCATTCAAAGTGTAACACTTAAGGTCTGAGGACCTGATTCAAGCAAGCAGAAATAATTTGCACCTTTGCTCTGTCTCTCTTCTGGAAGACAGCATTTCTTCAGAGACCAAAGGCAATGCCATGAGAAGAATCACATGGTGATCTCTGGTGTCATACAAAATACTATTTTAATTAATTCCTTCGTTTTTCTTAGAATTATTCCACGCAATTATCCAAGAGAAATAAGTACTTGAATCAGTCTGATTGCTAACACTGCAGTTACTGATGTCCACAGGCCAGGCTCTGAGCTGTGCACATTTACATCCTGCAGTTTTTCCTCATACGTCACTTTCACTAATTTTGCCATCGCTGATTTTTTTTATTGAATTTCCACTCTCAGCATCCTGTGCAATACAATAGCAGCAGAGCTGTGACACCCTCCTGAGATGGGCAGCCTCTCAGAGAGGCCTTGCATCCACTTAAGCAGCTGCTCTTTCATCACCCTCCCTTTGAAGATAATGCAGGTAAGGTCCTGTGAAGAGACACCCCTGGAAAAGTTCTGGGCCCACCCCCTGAAAAACTTCACAGGGCTTCCCATCTATGAGAACAAGATGCTCTCTTTGCTTTGTTTCTCTCATTTTCTTCCCTTTTTTAATGGTTGGGTCACTATGTTTTCAATCCAGGTGGACAGTAGTCATGTCCACAACATTTGCCTCTCCAGCTCGAGTGACACGCAGTGTACTCTATTTCCTTAATGATCAGTGAAGCCTAATTTTAAGACTACCCAGTTACTGTCCTTTTCACTGAGGGTTAGGGCTAGGGGGTCATTCCTGTAATGAGAAAAAAAATTAGGTTTCCAAATGAGCTTTTGGGTTTTGTCATTGCAGCAAGACCTTGGGACCACCTGACCTGTTTATGCTGCTGACCACTTAAAGAAAAGCAGCCATCAATTTATGGATGCTCATTTTGGATTATTTACATCGGTTTCAAGTTTGGGAAGAGGAGTGAACCTCAGACAGATCACCTGAATAATACAAGCCTCAACACTTCTCCCACCGATTCCTGACCTAGACCATCTTGGGCCTTAAGCTAGGGACTGAGAGGTAAGGCAACCACAAAAGTGTTACCACTTACACTTGAAATACAAACTTGTAAATTTAATGGTTTCTTGAGAATCTCTTCTTACCACTAAGATCTTGTAGCATTACAAAAACATCAGCTATGTTGTATTGTTAAAATTTGTGTTTGAATAATTAAAGGCAGTTTTAAAACGTAAACCAGTATATCGTTTATATTAGTTACAACAGGATGATTTCTTCCCTACTCAAAAGACAGCATACATCCTTGCTAAGAAGCCATCACTGTCACTGTCAAGACTACCTGCCTTGGTGGTATTTTATCCCTGGGCAAGTGGCTCCCATAAATCAGTGCATCAACGATATATTAAGACAGCATGATTCAGGAAACAGCTCGATGAACGGGCTCAGGACTCACCTATTACAGTCCCCATAAAAGATCATTCATTTTCCCATCAGATTTTTGATAGCAAAGCTTAAGTTGGAGTTTTATGCTGAGAGATGGAATTAATCTTCAAACTGTGAGCCACAATAGCTATGGAGAACCAGTTCTCCATGGACCTAGACACTGAAGAAATCAATAATTCCTATTTGTTTTGTAAGGAAACCATGAACTTACTGTGGATTTATATCTGGATTAATCCTTTTCAGCTCCATGATGTCATCTATCGTTTTTTCAATAGCATCAGGGTGAACACTTACTGAAGTTTGCAGCCGCTAAAAAGAGGTTTTGGACACATTAATTCTTATGGACGCTATTATTCAATAGAAGTTAACAATGTTAAATTTGATACCCAAAAGCTTCTAGATTAAGAGCCCAAAAGACCCAACTCAGTACATATACACACCTGTCCAGTCTATTCAACCCTACTGACTAGTTTCAGAACACTAGCCCTGTAAGAATTCTTGTCACTTCACCATGCCCTTGTAGTCAGTCTATTGCATTTCTGTGGCAGCTGCCAGTGAAGATGATCTGCACTGAGGCCTTTGATCAAGAAGCAGCTTCAGACCATCCACCTAATTACACTAGAATTATATGCCTTCATTTGATACCCCCTCTCCCAATACATTGCAGCAAGACAGCAAAACATTATCCCTTTCTCTTGCATGTCATTGCACTTTGCAGAGGTGCCCCTGGAAGTTCAGTATCATGAACTGAAAATCAACATAACTTCCAAAAAATTAAGAGGTTGAACTTTCTGGTGCTCCATCTCAAAACTACACAGGTGCTTAAATGCAAGATTTTAAATAAGATCTTGCCTTTCTGTTTGTGCTAGAAGTACAGTTAGAACACTATGTGGAATGATGTGCTATGTGACGTCATTTTTGCTAATGCTGACGTGAGCTTTTCAACATCACCAATTCTTATGCCAAAGAAAAACGAATGGCTGAATGATGCTATTTAACATATACGGAAACTCTTTGCAAGAATAATTTACGTTAGCACAACCAGTGCTACAGTGAAAGGATGAAGTGACAGAAGCTCTTCTCCATTAATGTATTTAAAATGAAAGCAGAGGACAAAGCTGTCTTGGCTATCTAGGTACTGCTGCCTTCAGCCTCTTTTATCCCTGCTTTGCGGACAAAAAAAACCCTGAGGTGTAAACTGTGTAAGTGACTGACTGCAGATGACAGAAATTCTAAGACAGGTTGAGGAATCAACGTAAGAAACCCCAAATTACAACACATCACCCTCATCATCTCCACCATGGCCTGTTACCCGCTTCATTCCATCAGTGCCACAGCGTGCCTGTCCCTGGAGCACAGGACACTCTCCCTGACTTTATGAGACCACCTGCTATTGTAGACACAAGATCCTTTTCAGTAGAAGATGGTTTTAATGTAAAAATCATATCAAACCTTAAAGTGATTTTTTGGGGTGAGCAAACAGCAAACTGAACAAACCAACTGCACAGGACACAACAGAACAGGTGAACGATGAGATGTTTCACTCACCTTACTTTTTGAACCTTTCAGTGATGCCTCTGTAAGAGAACAGTATTTGAAAGCATCATGTCAGACAAGCTAAGTTTATATTGGATTCATTCAACTATCAATTTATTTATTTATAAGAATTAAATCATCCTATTTTTAGCACATACAGAAAGGTGCA
Organism: Tyto alba; assembly: GCF_018691265.1. Lineage (NCBI taxonomy): Eukaryota > Metazoa > Chordata > Aves > Strigiformes > Tytonidae > Tyto > Tyto alba. Next base: position 17,560,925 of record NW_024881282.1, on the reverse strand, counting down.
AAGGCATGCAGAACTAAGTATTTTGCAGTTACCTATTTTCATAGTTCTGGCAGCTCCAGGTTTGGTATTGTAACAGATCCTTTGCAATTCACATTGACCTGTTAGTTTCCTGACCACGAATTTCAGGCAGCGCCACAAGCATTTGCAGTAGAAGTACAGGCATACCTGGACAAACATCCTGGCAAAAGAAGAAGCCTGAAAATAAGAACCTTGAGCAGAATTTATTTCAACAAGGTCACCACACAAACGTAAGGTACTTCCTTACCCCAAATTCCCATTGACTAAGGGCACCTTTAAAGCAAAAGCAGCATTCACACTGCAAACATTTATCCTGATAAGTGTTAATTCATGCTTTTTAGTGTTGGCCAACAACAACAAAAAAAACCACGCACAAAGCATCAGAACTGGAAGCACAGAATAGTCAGCTCCATCATTCTCAAAAGAGTATTTCTAGAAAACTCTTTGCCCCCTTAAAAGGCCAATGTTTTGGGGAAACTAAATGAGAAGGGAACACAGCTCACCCTGTTATCATGGCTGCTGAGGATCCAGGGAGCCCCTACACCCCGGCTTAGCTTTGCCTCTGCATCCAGCTGCTCCAAACAGAGTGGCTGGTTATCCTGACAAACATGAATCAACACTCATATCAAGTCCTTAAGAGTGAAGAGTAACAAATTAAGGAAACCAAAGCTTCCCCCCCTTCAGGAGAGGAGGTGTTTAAGAACCTGTCCTGAGGACTGTCAGTTCTTCCCAATATCAGCTGTTATACAGCGCTGATGTTGTGCAATTTCTCAAGGTACAGAACTGACAGTAAGCCACTATTTAGATGCTGAATCCAGTTTTGAGCCCCAGCAATACAAGACAGACTTTGACAAACTGTATAGACTTCAGTGGAAACCCCTGAGATGGTAGGGCTGGAGCACAGACCCTGCAAAGAGGGGCGGGGAGTGCTGGTCTTGTTCAGCCTGGTGCAAAGATAACTTCAAGGGCACCTAACAGCAGCCCCCAGTGCCTGTGGGAAGATCATGGAGGAGACAGAGCCAGGTTCTTTGCAGTGGTGCAGGGCAGGAAGGCAAGGGACAACAGTCAAACTGAAACATAAAAGGCTCAGCCTAGATATAAGGAGAATCTTTTACCCCATGAGGACAGTCGGTAGTGGAACCAGTTACCCAGAGAGGCTGTGCAGTCTCCTTCCTCAGAGTTTTTTAAGCCCTGAGTGGAAGACCTGAGCAGCCCAGTCTGACCTCAGAGCTGACCTGCTGTGAGCAGGCGGTTGGACCAGAAACTTGTTGAGGTCCCTTCCAGTCTGAACTATCCTGTGATCCTATGAAAGCCTGAAAAAGGCTGCATAAATGAGAAAAGCTCTATTTTAAAGTTTGTTAGCATTGCAGCTGCTACCAAAGCCCACATACTGCTACCACAATTACATAACACACCCCAAAAACAGATTTCATGGGCTACAACGTATTTGAACACAATTTAGCTTTATTGTTTCTATGGCTATGAAGGCACAGATTCTGCAGAACCCCATGTGGTGCACCAGGACTTGAGGTGGGGGTGAGGACCCACCCAGGATCCTTGGATTCAAGAGCACATATCAGAAAAGGCAACTTGAAAAGACCTGACAATGGGGACATTGCCATCTGGACATGGTCCTGGGCAGCTGGGTCTAGGTGGCCCTGCTAGAGTAGGGTGGGTGGACAAGACGACCTCCAGAAGTCCCCTCCAACCTCAACCACACTGTGATTATATTATGGGAAAACATCAATACAGCTTTGATATGCTAGCTTGCCACTAAATGGCCAAAAATAATTTGGTCCATTATGTTCTAAGCCTGTGTGTATGCATATTCATCATTAGCCCATTATTTCCTCCACATGCTGTTGATACTTTCAAAGGACAGTTATTTTTTTAAGAGACTGTATTATCCTTTTCAATGGAGCACAGTGGTTATTCTGAAATACTGAATTCCAGACACCCAAATGAGTTATAGTGTTAATAAAGCTTGAAGAGCTCCATCACTTCCTAAAAACATCCTGAAGGGCATGGTGTCAAAGGACATTCAGGGAAGGGAAGATAAAGTTAACTCATGTTAATGTCCACACAGGAGTTTAATCTGCTTTATATTCACTTTAGCTTAATCCCCTTTGAAGAAGGATTAAACTAAGGGAACTAAAACCATTTTATGTCTAATGGAGAGCATCCAAACAAGTATTTAACATACTTTAAAAAGCATCCACTTTATCTTCACACTTTTAGTTAATTCACTTAACACTCCCAAACGCCTGCATTCAGACAACCCCCTTGTCTTTATGCAACAGGAAGCCTCTATTTTAGATACAAAGTGAAACCCAAAGAATGAGGAATCACTCCCACACTGGAATCAAATTTTAGGCAAGCAAAAGTTTCAGCTGCTGACACTGAAATATTTGCCCTGCCCCCCTGCAAGATGCGCCAGAAAACACTACTGTGAGGAGTTTGTGTGTGCTTCATAGCAGGTTATCACCTTCAGTATTAAGAACAAGACCAGTTACCAGAAGGCAAGTCCATCACTAGCCAAGCAGCCTTCTTTAAGTTTGCAACAATCAGAAGTGTAAGTCAGTTAAAGAGTCAATCTCTCATAAAGTCAACTAATGCCTTCAGCTGCAACCTTTAATAGTGGCTTCAAAAAACCCCACAGACATTTTGGTTCTCCAGTAGACGTCTGATATCAACTTTCACAGATTTGACTAGTTCACCATCTCTGAAGAATCTAAACACAACCTATAGCTATCCTTCAACCTCCTCACCACACCCTAGCTCTGTAGTCAGGCTGAAGGTCCAGAGAAATGAATACAAAAGATTAATGACAAACTGGAAGGTGGAGCATAGTAAAACAAAGTACATTTGTAGTAGAAATTAGAGTTGCTGTCTTTCGATCTGCTTTGTTTCCAAAGGTTAGGGGTCTGTTAGAGCAACTCACTACCCAGACAGGTAGTTTCATTTATATGAAAGAAGGGAGGAAAGACCCACTTAATTTCACACTAAGAGCCCATGTAAGATTTCCTTCTAATGAGCAACATACCTCCCATAAAAACCACGTCTTTTAAGAAAGTTCATGCCTACACTTAATTGCCTTCAGGGCTAATACATTACAACCCACTTAATTACTCAAAACCTTGTTTCTTACTGCAACCTGATCTAGTGGAAGGTGTTCCTGTCCATGGCAGGGGTCTTGGAACTAGATGATCTTTAAGGCCTCTTCCAACCCAAACCATTCTATGATTTCCTATAATTGTGTGATGTGGATAAATTTTGGGCGTGGGACAGGGAGATGTTAAGTGCATTTGAATTATATATTGCTGCCTTCAGGCCCAATGACAAACTTGCAAATCAAAGGACAATCTCTAAATGGGATAGAGTTGTGACCACATGTTTGCAACTACCTTCCCCACTAAATTTTTGCTTTGGCTGTGGTTGCACAAGGATTAACTAATAAAAAAGCATCTACTAAAAACATGTCACTACAGCACACAAACACTACATCTGTGATTAACTAAAATATACTTACCAGCTACTACTAAGAAAGCAAACAGACACTAGTTTTGACTAGGTAGCTTATGAAAGAAAGTTAGCCTTTGTGGATACCTTCAATTTTCTACTACTCATCCATTTCAAGCTTACAACAGTTGAAATCTTCCATTTGTAATATGAACGGCATAAAAAGTAACACAAGTTTGTTTTCAAAGGGTTGCTCTTTATAAAAGGGATTTCTTGCTTGCAGAAGTCCTGTAATAAAAGCACACTAGTGATTAAATAAGACAAATTTTATGTTAACTGCTATGCACTTCAGTTCATGTAAGCAAAGCGGAGGCACTGGCAGCTCTAAAACAAAACATAGCATATCATGAACACACGGAAGTGTAGCACGAGCCACGTGTCTGACTATGGCACAGTGCTATTAACTTCTGGTTTGTTTTAGAGTCCAATTTCAAACCTCTTGTCCACTCAATCTCTTCTGTGTTTTTGTTTTCTTTTCCTGCTTGTCTTTGCAGCTCTTCTCAGCACAGAAGATAGTGTGCTTCACCAATAATTTATGTAGTCATATACAGCAATACTTCAGATCCTGAGGTAAGTTTTAAGAACAGAAGTATTACAGAAATTGAGGTGTTTTTCAGACTTGCACTCTACTCTTCCCCATCCTGATACAAGTTCCTTCTCCTCCTGTATTACATGCAGCTGTACAGACCTACAGATTTATGTTTATGCATGCAAAGTACATTAGAAGAGTCCATACAAACATTTATTCAGGTAAAAGAAAATACTGCAAATAAGATGCTGATATGCACAGGACCCATCAACCAGCTGTTCCCTTCCCAAGGATGTTGTGTGAGTGGAAGCACATATAGCCATCCTCTCATGAGAAGTCAAGGTTACACATTCCCAGTCGTTGATGACAATTACTTGGACACCAGAAACTACCTGTTAGGACCTAGGCAATACCAACGCAATTCAGCATAGTTCTCCCAAGTTGGCTTGCAGAAAGGGTCGCTGAACTGACATCAGTACTACAGAAAATGTGATTGTTACTCGGATTCCAAGGGGGAGGAATCAGAATAACAAAATACTCTGAAATGAGTAAGTATTCCCTTGCATGTCTGGAAGAGACTTATGGAATACTGCCCAGTGCTTAAAGCTACCACCACAATAGCCTGAAGTGCCGCAGAAATGTGAAGTTTTCTTCTGTATAATTAGCAAACATCAGTTAAGGGCTGGTATATGCACCTGTTTCATCTCTCCTTCCTCCTTGCTCTTCTGCTTTTAGCTCTTTCATATTTTCCTTGCTGTATGTCATGACTTCTGAGCTCTAATTTTCTGCTAAGAACAGCTTTAACACAAAAAAGAATTAGGCAGTCAGTACCTTGCAAGGACTATCAGGAACACTGCCAAACCAAACAAGCAACCAGTGTCTATCAGCAATAATGGGGCTCAGCAGAGGTTCTGGAGAGCTCTCTTCCATCAGGGAGGGGAAGAACAGGGTTCTTACAGTTGCTAGCATCCTTGCAAGATGCAGAGAAATTTACAGCCAAAAAGAGCACAGAGTACCACTGTGGCAGTCACAGCACCTCTGTTCTCCACAGCACGAGCTGCTCTGCCTGGGGTAAGAAAGCACACGCTCAGTTCGCTCTGCTTCTTGCTGCCATGTTGTTTCCTACCCTGACGTTGCAAAGGGAAGGACAGAAGTGATTCTCAACAAGGGGTCTCAAGGTTTGCCCTCAACTAGCCCCACTAATGTTGGGTCAGTGTGATGAGAATGGCATATGTGATAGTTATTAGAATTTACATCTCTAATGACAGTATGACATCACATTTTCACAAAATCTGGCTTTTTATTCAAAAGTGACTGGCTCTAGACAGTCTTCTCCATGATAAACAGGCAGAAGCAAAATTGAGCAAAGGTTTCTAAAGTTGTCTAATATTTCTGTGAAGCTCTTTCCTGTGTGAGGTATGTTTGCCTAAATAGTAAGATGCATGTATAATGCAACATGAAGGTATTTCACTGATACAAAGGGAAGCAGAGATTAACTACTGTGCAACATTTTCAAAACTAATAAAATACAAGGGTGCTTATTCCCTCGCCCTAGTGATTTCACAATCTTTGTATTTTCAGAGCTAGTAAAAACCAGAACAAATACTTTGGGTAAAATTAAAACTTCAGCTAGATACTCAATCCTAGGGACTGGACTTAAAATTAGGGGTGGGGGGGAAAGCAACCAAAAACCAACAAAAAACCTTCCAAATATACTAGTTTAACAGAGTGAAATAAAAGTCACTGAATCTACTTACACATCATTTTCTTTCCTGTGTGTCCTGTTTTAGATACTGTGGATAGGAAAGATTCTTACGCAACTATTTTTCCTGAAGGACATAGCTCAGAGAAGAAAGCGTTACACATCAGTATCTCCTTCCTGAGAATTCTGAGTATGGCTTGAGAAGTCAAGGACACACTAGCTACGGATGACAAGCTGGCCAAATAGGTGATTAAGCAAGTGATACTACTCTCTTAGGAGCTAATTAACTTGACTATCTTTGGTTTATTTGCATAACTTACAGTGTTTATGCAGCATCAACCAAGAAGTAAAGCACCAACCACCATTTCTGCCATAGGCAAACCTGTTAATAGCTCCTTTAAAACATACGATTTTTTTTTAATTCTGTGCCTTTGCAGACTTGACAACTGAAATCCACCTTAACTCTCCATTTAGACACAGAAGCAAGTCACTGTGACAGCTAAGGAAGACAGAAGAGTAGTTTTTAACAGTGGCTTTCCACGCTTTCCCTGCTTTTGCTTTTTGCTGACTTGATTTTCATTTTATCTGATGTGACTCCAGTAAGACAGAACTTATGCTTAAAATCTCCCAGTGCTTACAGACTGTTCTGCAGTAGATCAAGAGAAGGTGTCAAGTTTCTAGAATTTATTGAAAAAAATATAAGTATCTGCTACAGTTGGTTCTCCATGTTATCATTATTTCAGACGTTTAAGGTAAGTTACAGTCAAAGTGGAAGTGTCACTGACAGACTCCTCAAAACCCCTTTACAAAAAAAAAAACTCACTGAAAGATTAAATATTTCACTGAGAAACAGTTCTATTATGTAATTCATATTAGAGCTATCTGAGAAAGAAAAGAAATCTACAACAGCTTATTTCATTTAGACATTGCCTTGTATTAGAGAGATGAGCACAAGAGTCCTGTAGTTTACTGGCCAACAACACTCCCCTAAATTTAGGGATTTAGACCTATTCCAAGTACTAGGCTGTCTGTTTTTAAAAAAAAAAAAAAAATAAAATCTTTTCCTTCCATTCTCCTTTCACTGGAAAGCAGCAACTGTTGAAAGCAGTTGGATGTAAAGCGAGAGATGAACTTCTGTTAATTAAGGATCCCTCAGTCTAAAACCTGTATTCTTATAAGAGATCTAGATGTCAGAGTAGCTGCTGTTTGTGCAAGCACAGCCCCTTTCTTTGCTATTCAGATGTGTAATACAGTCCTGGGAAAGGCAGGAATAGAGAAAGTCATTCAGATTGAGAGATGAGTCTCAAGCAGCCCATTCAATTTAGGACTTATTCTGAGCTTTTGCAGTTGTTCAAATACTGGAGGACTTCAGTTTATTAGTCAGTCTTACTACATGGCACCACAAGATATATCTTCTTGTATCTTTTTAATTGTCTCGTTCAGTGTCTGAACTTTGTGTCAGAAATGTATTGTAAGACATTTTTTTAAATTACTTTTACAAAGACAATTTCACTTCCCAGTTACAGTAGAGATGGTGACTGTCAGCAAAGATAGGTAATTTCAGAGTCAAGTCACTTTGCAACAGGCAAAGACTACCTTTCAGAGTATGTCTTAGAGAAAAACCACACACAAACAACACCCCTATCAAAACTAAACCACCCATCCCACACCTCAAGTAAACACGCATGTCAAAAGCAACAAAACATTATGCCATAAGTTTTTAAAGGGATATTGCATACTTCTCTATTGTTCTAAATATCAGTACAAACAAATTCATCACCTTCATGTAAAATGTAGTTTAGCCAGTGTTGTCAATGGCGTGAAGAAACCATCTTTTTACTTCCTTTAAATATGAGGACATACAAGTGTTACTCGTATAAAATTAAGCAATCTCTTCAATTGTGGAAAAGTAGTCAATGTTCAAAGTTTTACCTCTTCCATTGCTTTTCATGTGAGGCCCTTAAAGCTCCATATATTTGTCGATCATACTAATAGTACTCTATACTCAACCCTGGTGAGACAGATCTGGAGTGCTTTATTCAGGGCTGGGCTCCTCAGTACTACAGAGACATGGACTTACTGGATAGAGTCCAACAAAGGGCCACGAAGATGATTAAGGGACTGGAGCATCTGTCATAGAAGGACAGACTGAGAGCTAGGGACTCGGGGTGGTCTTCTCTATGTGCATAAATACCTGATGGGGGTAGTAAAGAAGACAGAGCCAGACTCTTCACAGTGGTGCCCACTGACAGGACAAGAGGCAATGCACACAGGCAGAAAAGCAGGAATCACATTTAAACATACTGTGGGTATTTAAAAATTTTTGTTCTGTTACTGTTTTTTAAATTGTAAGGGTCATCACATAATCAGAACAGGTTGTTCAGAGAGACTGCAGAGTCTCCATCCTTGGAGATGCTCAAAATGTGACTGGACACAGCCCTGAGAAATCTGCTGTAGCTGACCCGTTTGAGCAAGGGGATTGGACTTGATTTCCAGAGCTGTCTTTCAACCTCATTAACCACAGAATGGTTTAAGACTAAACAGGGCTTCTCAAATGGAAAGGTATGAGGGAAAAAAAAGAAAGACAATTCACTGATATTAAATACAAAATAGACTATATCAAAAGAAAGACAGATGTCAAGCTGATTATAAAAAGCCACGTCAGTGGTCCAACAGATGAGTAGTAGGCACAGCAAAAGCAGCGTGCAAATTACACCACTTCCTTATTATCTGTACTCACATCTCTCCAGTGTTTTGTTTGGAAGACAAACTCCAGTAGCAATCAGAGTCCTGATGCAGCATACCCTTAGATAGTAGCAGCAGAGACTACAGCATGCCTCCAGTCCACGAACCTAACTCAGAGCGGAGTGGCAAGTCTGCCTATGGGTGAGAAGCTTCTCTTACAACAAACTGGATTTGAAAGCCACTGTTGAAAGTCATCCTCAGGTCTCCAGGTGAATATCTGCTGCATGAAGTTGCTGTGGGTAAACTACTGCCACTACTCAGAGAGCAGCTGAGGTTATCTTAACTTTACAGATTGCTCCTCTCTCCATCTGTTTTATGGAATTTTCTGTTGCAGTCAATAAGAAGACTTGCAGTTTGTGTAGACTTAACTAAACTCATTGGTTTTAAATAAAGATAATCTATGCCATCAGCCTCAGCTAGTCCAGTGTCTGCTCCATGTTGTGCAACAAGAAAAAAACCCGTGCCACTGAGCAGTCCTCACTCACAGTATACCACATTCAGCCCTACATTCGATCTTCACAAACAGTTAAGGACACTTTTAACAAGCTCCTAGGTGGCTGCTGCTATTGGTAATGGACAAATACTACGGGACACAATATATATTAAATTGTTTATTTTCCAGCTGATTTCCAAGCTGGAAGGCTTAATATCCTTGTCTTGTACGTATATCCCACTGGAGCTCCAAACTTCACTGCCTTATTCCCCATCACACAAACCTGTAACCACAGTGCGTACAACAGAACTCTCTATTCCCAGTAAGTGCTTTTCCTGGAGGATGACCCCAGTTTATTTCTTAATCTCCCTATATTTCTTTTATATTTACAAAATATGAGTATAGTGCTGATATCAGGATTAGCATCAAATATGAAAATCCAGATGCTTGTAAGTAAACAGAATAGTCTTCCTATTTCAACAGTATTTTCCTATTGGAGGTGTTCTATATTTCCACCCCTACCCCTCAATCCGACTTTCAGCATTTGGAATACTGGACTTTCCATAACAAAGTCCTAGACTGTGCTATTGAGATAAACAACTGCTTTTCAGAAGATCTACCTTGGCTACTTAAGAGAAGCCAACACCATCAAGACTTCTCAAATCTTTTATCACTGACTTTAGAAATACAAAAAGAAGTAGGACGTAGTTTCTTCAAGACAGTCTCAGGAACCCAAATATTCAAACCAGAACATTTTCTCCAGCATGGAAAAAACACCAAGGGGCCAGGACAGCCAAAGGCAGACAGAACAGGCAGTTTTTCAAGGTAGAAGCAAAGTGTTTACTGTAGTCACGGAAGAGCTGGCAGCTTAGAAGTTGTCAGCAGCTCAGCTTCTTCATCAGGAGGAAGCAAAATACAATATATTCAAAAGATACCAGGCCATTGTGAGGGCAAGATGTAATACCCTCTGTGACCCCAGCTGGAGGCCCTCAACCACAGGACAGTACAGACAAAGTAAGGTAAAAATTAGAGAGGCAGGACTGCTGAGATGGAAATTATTTGTAGGATACAAGAAGCAAGGCTTCAACATGGAACTTTATAAAAGCACCACAGGGATGTTTGCCAGGCTAGTTGTGTATCAATGGAGTTGGTGGGCCGGATCTGCAGGTGGGGCCAATCCCTTCCCTCCTGATCGGTGATCAAGGTGGTGAGCCCAATGGCTCATTAAATCTTACCTATCTTTTGTGGGTATTAGTAAATAAGTAATTGCTTTATACTTTTAACCTGTGTATGTCCTGCTTACAGAGTCCTTTTGCACCTGGCTCAAGATACCTGAGGAAACTGACCCAAACACTCCACAGAAATACTTAAGCCAAGGCTGGAGTGGCAGTAAAATCATTACAGATGACCAGCCTAGAGGTAATGATGCTGATATCCACAGTGGATAAGATTCTTTGCTATAAACAGTCTAAAAAGTGAGAAAAATATAGTGACAGATGCTATTTACAAAAACATATGTTTCAGTCTTCTTGGAGAGGTTTTTCTCAACCAGACAGAATATGATTTCTTTGGTTTATACACAAATTAAGCTCTTGATCTGTATTAGTTTCTAGGGGTGCTCAACTCTCTTCACTGACTACAGAACGAAGACAATATGGGCTTTCTGCACCTATGGCTGGTGTCTGCAAGTCCCCCATTTAGAGAAACAACTGCAAGTCACATGTAGGAGTAAGTAATAGACATTTCTCCCCAAACTGAGCACAGCTGGCTTCAAAACCATTTGCACATCTTCACCAACCATCTCCCCCTCTCTGCTTTCATAAGTAACACTCCAAAAATCCAGACACCAGACAAGAATGGGAAAGAAAAAACCCAACATTTTCCAAGCACTGTTCTGTTACTGTTTCTCCTATTTTCCCTGACATATCAGGCACTACTGATTCAATACATCACTGCTCCAATCCCAAAAGACAGTTCCCACGTTTCTTTGCTTCTATAAAGAACTGGAAAGGAAATTTTAAATTAAAATATCTTTAATTAGTGAAATCTAGGTGAACAGAAAGCAATCTGCTATAAACTAGTTTATACCTTCTGTACTACTGGTAACAGCTAAAACACTTAACTCATTGCAGCACAGAAGTAATTAGCGTAATTTAACAATTCAGAAAAAATACAGAAGAGTTACCTCAGGAAGTGTTTCATGGTGATGGTTTGGTTTGTGTTGCTGGAGCTGTAATCTATTGATCACTGATGACCTCTTCTTTGCAGGCAATATCAGTACTGTAGAAATAGGATTGAGATGTGTTTACTAACAGGAAAAAAACAACAAAAATGAAGCAGTACTTCAGTTTTCTAAATTGCACTTGAAACAAACATCTATGGAAATACGTGGGAAAGATGTTAAGATATCTTACGTCAATAAAAACAAAATGAAAAAAATCACAATTCATTCACACTCTTCAGCCTGAGCATATATTTTGCGCAGACTATACTAAGTATGTCTCTTTTCAGGAAAGTAAAAAATTTGAATAAGAGTACAGAAATAAGTGAGAAAGCTTGAAGAAAAATCTAAACAATTACAAACGCTTCTTGTGTTCTTCAAACATCCGTCTGGTTCACAGCAGCTGCCAGGTGGCAGTTTCAAGAGATACTCAGATCACTTTCCTGTTCAAGGTTCTCTCTTCCCCAGAATTTGCAACAGTGTTTGGAGACCTTGGGTAAAAGTAGCATGTAATCAAAGAGCTACTACAGGTCCTGATTTAAGTCACTATAGATGTCAGGTAATCAGTTTTCCTGGTGACCAACTGTATTAAATGATACATATGAGGTCTTAAAATAGATACAGTTGACCAGGTTGCCCAGCCATTCTGAGATCTGGTATCCTACTTTTATTTTCATTACGATTAGCATTTAATTCCAGCAGAGGAAAGGAACAGGAAGAATTCAGGAAGAAACAGCATAAATATAACCCTGTCCATGCACTGCAGACTCTCCCTAGTCACCACATCTTTACTTCAGGTTTCTAAAATGGAGTATTCACACACAAGCCATATTTGACTAGGAGATGCAGACTTCTCAGATTACTATATTTCATATCCTGTAAAATGCAATAGAACATCTTTACTTGCTGCCAGAAAACAAGGTACTGATACACGTCTGCTATTGGGACAGTGCAATCCAAAACTTAAAGGGAACATGAACGCACTTCCAAGCTCTGTACTAGCAGAAACCCCACACAAAGGCCTGAATGAAAGCTGTACTCTTAAGAAAGTATTTAAGAGCCCATTTTTCATTAGCACTGCATGTAGTATGCTGAAAAGCACCTGAAGGCCTTAACAGATATGACCTCTTTTGTCACAAAGTTATAAATCTAGACAACCTCAAATCTATTTTCTTTTGCAGGACCTATCAGTACCGATGGGATAAAAATCTTCTTACCCTATCTTGTTCCCATATTCTTTCCCTTCCATAACTTGCAAGTTTTAAGTTATGCTGTTTGCTGACAGGAACAGAACATGCATTTAAGTTCAGAAAAATGCAGCTATCTTGTTGGATTACATCACATACACCTTGCTAAAAATATATAATCCCTGAACTGTGAAAGCTTCATTCATTTATATTGTTTTTGACTGGCTGAATCATGTTGCTGTCCCCTCAATACAGCTGTAATTGGTGCTGTCTGCAGTGGCACCTGCTTGCAAGGGCAGAGAGATGATAACATCAAGCTCTAGCTCATTAATGAACACAGTAGGCAGACTCCTAACACTTCCTGGTACAGCTTTTGATAGGTCTTCAATGACAGCAAGCACAGGACATAGGCAAAAACTGGAGGGACTGTAACCTGCTCCCCTTCTCCAGTCTAATAATTTGCCGTTTAAAAAATACAGTTTGTGAAAGGTTCTCACAGCTGAGTCTCAGCTTTGCAGGATCAGCTGGAACAAAGGAAGCTTCACCACAATATCGACCCATAAGGGCAGCAGTGTAAGGAACGCTCCAGAAGTGCCAGGAGCTGTCAAATCAACTACCTCTAAAAGAGTGTGCTGGCCTCAGCCTCTGAGGTCAGCTTTTTCTTGATTCTGATCAAGGTCCTTACTGAAAATGATGCTGCTTTTTTACTGCTGCTTCACAGTGAAGTTCCACTTGCCTGAACTCCAGAATTGGCTCATCCCAGTGTGGCATGGTAGGAGCTTCAAGACACTCTCCCTTCAAGAACAGTTACCAGCTACAGGCAATTATAAATTTGTTTTGAATGCTCATTAAAAATTAGAATGTTTTTAAAACTGTATTTTAAGTAGTCAACACTGCTGTTCATAAACCCCTGTCTTCTACCCAGAAAGCTAAGCTCAAAGCAAGGTCACTGGCTGCAAAGAAAAAGCATAACTAAGTGACACAACAAGCATGACAAGTGGTTAAAAGTCCCAGTTTTGGATCTCTTTAAAAGCCCACCCTTGGAATTACAAGAATAAATCTCTTTGCTCTCTCCCTTTTAATTAAAGGCAGGGGAAGTCACCTGAAAGAAACTTTACACCTGGAGTCCTGATGCCACAGAAGTCAACATCAAAACCCTCCAGCTTGGAGAGGAACAGTTCACCCTGCAGGCTTCAACAGCTAGTCCCCTACAGCACAGGCTGAGCCAATAACAAGGTCCATAGAAAGGTTGTGGCCTCAAAAGCAGTTTCCTCCACTGAAGCACAAAGCAATCAAATTCTACCTGACTCTTCCAAGAAGGTTTTCAAGACCTAGAGGCATGAATAAAAGTAGTCTATGCTGCTGTCTTGGTTCATAAAGTGAAAAGTTTACTTTAAAGTCTGGCAGACAGGCTTTGTAAATTCTGTCATCTGCTAAGTACAGGGATAGAAATCAATGCCATACTTTGCAATTCTTGCAACAATTCACTTATGTGGACACACACATACACATGGCATTAAGCTACTGACATCCAGGCTAGACTGGGAAGCCAAATCAGAAGGTGAGAACTTACAGTCATCTTCAAACAAGTAGGACTGCAGGGCAGCATTCCCTATTTCCTTATACCTCCATAAGTGACCCTCTAGCAGAGTTCAGTAAAGATTTTCTGTGAAGAAAAAAGTGTTTAACCTCTCTAAAAAGATTGTTACATAATTCACAGCTAAGTTCAACTATTCATAAACTTGTAGAACCACAAGACCTGCCAACCTCTTCTCCTCTCAAAATGTAATAGATTTCTTAAACGAGAGAAAACAAACAAACAATCTCATGCAAAATAAACTAGTACTCCATTTTACTTGCAGTAAAGATGTTACAGCATCTCAGTGAACAAGGGCAGCTATACATCTGGACAACACTTAAACCACTTCAGAGTTTGTCTGAAAAGTTTCAGTCAATTGCTATTAGGTGTGCTTAGGAAAAAAAAAAAAGCATTTGTGATCAGGGAAAGGGACTTGATTTACAGCCTTCTGTTTTCTTAAGGAACGGTTTCTGAGCAAGTTGGATGTTTGCAGATCAGGAAAGCTTTCAAGGTCCTCTAGTGGGAAAGGAGGACACATATGAGAAAAAGATTTCTACAAGTGACAGATAATGAGGGTAATGAATGTTTGTGAGCTTGGTGAAAGAAAGAGAACAATTATACAATTTAGTTGAGAAGTTGACAGCAGTTATGGATTTGGGTAGACTGAAATACAAGTTTCTGAAGACTCGAATTCCTGAACTTTTGAAATCTCACTTTTGTCAGAAAGTGCCAGGCTTGCAGCAGGACACCCAGAGCCAGCAGGTACCCAGGGGGAGAAGCCTGTGGCTGCAGCACCCACCCACCACTGAGAGCCTGAGTTTGTGCTTTTACATGCTTTCACTCACGTGAACTTGCTGCTGTGTTTTTCTGCAACCTAAGGAAATGTTGCAGCTTTAACCTATACACATATTTTCTCACTGAGGAACCTGCAAGATACTTCCCCTCTTTTCATTTTGTAGGCAGCTTTTCAGCCTTTTCTGATTTTAAGTCATGCAGCTGGAGTAAACCTAAAGACAAGAGGGTTTGACTTTGTTAGCTATCTTTCATTAATTCCCTAGAAGTAGCTCACACCAACACAGGTCCAGCACTGAAAATCTCTTGGCCCAACATTTAAAGTTTGCTCTTTAGCATAAAAAGATTCATGTTCTAAGGCTCTAGATTGAGGATGACTGAGCAAGGACACAGTTTGGATCTCCCATATGCTCGAGTTTCTCAGTTTGCAGGATTTTATCCCATACCACACCACTTACACAAATCAACCTCCTACTCCCTCCAACAACACACCCACGTACCCATTCACTGCCAATTGTTTAATCCAGTTTATCTTAAACCAGACAGGAGTTTCCCTTCCCAAAACTAGCTACAGCTTTTCTTGGAAGAGAAGCAGTACTACTAGAATCACATAGAACAGCAAAACTATTGCAAGATCTGTCTCAAAATATAAGTGAAGCTCTCCT
Source organism: Tyto alba (assembly GCF_018691265.1). NCBI lineage: Eukaryota > Metazoa > Chordata > Aves > Strigiformes > Tytonidae > Tyto > Tyto alba. The sequence goes on along the minus strand of NW_024881282.1, from coordinate 17,545,535 downwards.
TAAATGAACATTAACTATTTGAATTCTTGCAAATTCTATGATCTTTTAAGTAGTATAGCAAAACACACATTAATCGGAAAGGTTAACAGTTGCTGGAGGCTGAAAGAAGTCAAGAGTAAGCCTTAAAAGTCACCTCTATCTGAAGCTGAGGGTCTGCTTTGTTTGTCTTCAAGAAAGCTACAGACACAGTTGAGGGAAAAAGTTGTGTTATTTAATATAAATTACCATATTTGCAGGGTAAAATATAAAACCAAGATAGTTTTCTTCACAATGTTTGTCTTGGGAGCTAATGACTCACCTGGCATATCACAAACATTATAATTACAATATAAACTTTCTAAAAAAGAATAGCTGTGCTGAAGAGACAAATCATCAGAACCATTAAGATGAGCAGGCTGAATGTAGGACTTTATGTGGATCATTAGATTACAGTTCATGCGAACTTTCTTCCTCTCAAAAAAAAACAAACCAAAAAAACCCCAAAAAGGACATGTTTGAAATAGAAGGCAGTAATTACATCTGCCATTTTCAGTGCAGAGAAAAAAAAAAAAAAAAAAAAAAAAAGAAGTAATTAATTTATTTTCAGGTTTAATTGTTATGGTTTCAAAGTTGGTTCTTCTGAGCTCAATTCCACCAACTACCATCATGATGTTGGTTGTGGCTTGCAACTTTTCTTTCCAGTAGCATCCTGAGTTGCCACCTATCCTCATTCACCTCAAAAGCCAATGTATATTTACTTGAGTGACAACAATCTTGAGCCTTATGTCACCAAAAGTGTTTTGCTACTGTATATTCCATTCTTTTTGCTGATGGGAAAGTTAATGCTTCTCTATCCTGAGCATCAATCTGCGATAACTAGAATTAGAAGGGGGAAGAATAGCTGATATATGTTTTGTGATGTCCCTTGGGGTCCTGGTGGACAGCAAGCTGGCCACAAGCCAGCAGTATGCAAAGACAAACAACAGTACCCTGAGCTGCATGAACACAGAGACAGTAAGTAGATTGAGGGATGGGATTATCTCCCTCTGCTCAGCACTCTTTGGACCATATTTAGACACTGTCCAGTTTTGGGCCTCAGCAATACACAAAAGACACCAATAAACTGGAAAGAGTTAAGCAGAGGCCACTGAGATGATGGGGGCAGAGACAGCTTTGGGGGGGACCTAACAGCACCTCCAGTGAATACAGGGAGGTCATTGAGAAGTCTCAAATGGACTCTTCACAGCTGTGAAGGGCAAGAAGGTGAAAAACAACAGGCGTAAACTGAAACAGGAGAGTTTCAGCCTGGATAAGGTGAATGTTTTTTCCCCAAGAGGACAGTCAGGCAGTGTCACAGGTTTCCCCATCTCCATCCTGAGAATTCAAGCCCAAACTGAATGAAGCCCTGAAAAGCCTGACCTCAGAGCTGACCCTGCTGTGAGCAGGAGGTTGGGCTGGAGACTCTGTGAGGTCCCTTCCAGCTTTTGATTCTCTGCTTCCCCCACAGTCACTCTTACGGGGAGATCTCAGATATCCTCAGATATACCCAACTACTCTGTACAACAGATAGGGTGCCCAAGTCCTTGCTATTTTATTGGTTTAAGAGCTACCAATTTCTCATTAAAATCCTGTTTAATTTGCCATGTTTTCCATGAAACAAGCTTAGCTTGAGGATGGAACAAGATTACTCCTTCTACCTCATCTCTCCCCACCGCTCCCACCCAAGAGACTCCACTACTCAATTTGATCATAAACAAGTAATTTTAAGGCACATACAGTTCAAGAATAAGAGTCTACAGGAGCCCTGCCTGTATCAATATAGCGCACAAAAAACCCAAATACAAATAAAACCCCAATGACTCCAGGACCCCAGTTTGGTCAAGTCATACTAACTCAGCAGATATTGTTTATCAGGCTACCCTATGGAAGAGACACATACCTACTTGCAGCTTCCAACTTGCATTCATGCCCAAAAGTGGAATGCAAGTCATTTGATGTATTTTAAAACCCAATAAAAACAGACTATGTTTGACCACCTCAACTGCAGCATAGTCATTTACAGGTCTTTCAGTGTTATAATAGCGAGAATAGCGCTTAGACCTCTCAAACTCTGAACACATCCTGGGAAACAGCAGTACTGCTGAAAAGGCTCTCAGGGACAGGTTGCCCTAAACCCCAGTTCCATGAAGTTCAAAAGTGCTTTGTATTGGCTCAGAAGTGGCTTTGCTTGACACCAACAGCCGGCTGCTGGCAGGATGCTCCTCAAAGATCAACAGCGGATGCCTGTTTTGTGTGAGCTCAGTTTCCCACCTCAGTACAGAATGGTATTTTCATTTATGTTGCCCAAGATGAAGCTGTATTCAACTTCAAGCATTCTTTAGAAGAAAGTCTTGGAACAAAATGTCACACTTGATTGACGAAGCTAATAAGCAAGACTTGATTTCAGTCACACTGTCACAGGTAATAAGATTTTTTTCCTCTCCTAATCTCCATCACACACTGACATTTTATATTTCTGTATTTCACTAGGAGTGTGAGGGAAAAGCTAGACATGAAGGCAAAATTCACTGAACTTTAGTCCTGTCTAAAAAAGCCTGTGAGCATGAATTGTGTTGCCAACAACACAATTAAGCAATACAAAGAAAGGGCCCTGAATAAAAGCTTAAAACCACAGCAGAGTTGGTGGGTGGGACAGCACAAAAACCCCCTTCCCCAAGCCATAGAACAGCGCTTCAAAAAGTCTCTAATTCTATAGTCCTAACTTAGCACTTCAGTCCATTACTGCCACTTCAAAGTGATCAATAGCATCACAGATAAGACAGAAACAAAAAAGTATCAAGAGGGTCTTACAATACCTGTAAGAGATAGTCATGTAGGACTGTATTTGGATTCAAGAAAACTTACCTGTCAAATCTCACATGGCAAGTTACCTCTTAACACCACCCAGTTCAGCCTACACACTGCAATTCCTCAGTAGATTTTTGCTCAGTGATAACCCACAGAACTCTGCACTGTAGAAGCATATCCACGGTTCACTGTTCATCTCTGCCCTTTAAAAGGAAAATGCTATGGTTCTATACCTGACTTTTTAAACCAAACTAAATCCCCAAAACTCAAAGGACACATACATGCATACAGATATATTTTGCATGCAGAACTGTGGCAATCATCTACTTGTACCAATTTCTATTTGCTCTGCTCTATTACAGTGTTGAAAGATGTTGAGGACAAAATTATATTAAGTTACTTCAGGTCACTGGTGAAGACTTCACTGGGTACATTCTATTTCTAATACTAAATAGAAAGTTAAAAAGCAGAGGAAGTTCTCCACACCTCAGAGTACTGTAAACTTCTAGAAATGTAATCAGATGCTTAACTTCAACAGCAATTAAAGTATCCAAGTGTTGTCTCTGTCTATAATGTTTCTATCCTTAACAAGCTTACTTTACTTGTTGAGGAAAATGTATTTTATCCAAGAGAGGCCTGAGTACATGATGTATCACCTAAAAACGAAGTCTCATGTTTCAAAACACCCTTCAACCCGCAGCAGTTTTCCTTCCCCTCACTGCTTCATGCATTATAAAAAGACATAATTTTTAGCTACTTCTCATGAACTTTCACTTGAGCACTGATGAGTTCACCCAGGAGATCATCATCATCATTTGGGTGGCTACTGTGTGCCTACATGGTTTACAGCGCAATGTTTCTGGCCTACTTGCTCTGTTTCCTGACGCACCGTACAACAGCTTGTACTGCAAGGAAGTCTGATCTAAATAAAACATCACACTTTGTAGCAACATTCCTTCAGGTTTAGAATAAATCCTACAAGACATAGAATTCAAAGAGTCTGCCTGGTTGGCTCCAAAACTAATTACTGAAGAAGCTCCATGGAAAAAAACTCAAATTACTACTTCCAAAAGCGAATGACTGATGCTCTTTTGCCTTCCCTTCTTGGTTTCTACCTCATTGCATAAATGAGAAGAGGTAAAAGGCAAAGATGAAGTATTCACTTGCCAACAAAATTAACTTAAGTCTAGATTCGCTTTAGAGCCCTGCCAATTTCTAACACACAGTAGTTTATGGGGAAGAAACGTCATCCAATCAGTGGGTCAACATGCAGATGTGCAACGTCAGTAGAATTACATCAGAGGTGCTTGCTCTATCCTTTCCCCTACCTTCCCGACATCTGCTATATTTGCTTGGACCAGTCAGAGTCAATTCAGCTGTCAGATCAATACAACCTCACACGAAGCATCAGCCTGAAAGCATGTAGAACTAAGGACTTGCATATTTATTTTGTTAACTAACAAAAAAAAGTAAAGACAAGGACACCAGAGGTGTCAGGACAAAAGCCAGACAAAACTTTCAGGACAGAGGAGCATAAAGCAGTTTATTTACCCAGTAACTTGGTCAAGGTCAGACACAATTCATACTTATCTAACAGAAAATTACTCCATGTGGTGCCCAGTTTTCCCATCACTGCATCCAGATTACTTTGGCATGCAAGCAACAGCTCTTTAACAGAGCTCTCCAAGACAGACGTGCAAGAGTAAGGTACATGAGAGTTTCTTAATGTCCTTCTGTAATTTTACAGACGCACTGTTCCCCAAAACAGGATTGAAGAATAATGACCTCCCATGCAGTAAACCAGTTAGATGCTGTAATGAAGCAACATGTTTGTGAAACTGTAAGCATTCTATAGCAAGTGTTTACGTGCCAGCTGTTATCTGCCTGTGGTTCTGTAGTCTGCAAAAGGACCACAATAAATGAGCAACATACTTAATCTGCAGACAAGAGAACTAAAAATCCCACTGCATTTTTTTTTTTTTTTTTGTAAACTTCATGGCCTACTATTTTATCTCCTGTTTGCTGCTCAGTGAGATGTTCTGCATCCCAGGAGGCAGGAAACCAGGACAGCTTCAAGTATGTGACCTTGCTGGAAGCTCTGGTTATGCATTTGCTGCCCAGAAGAACATGTGCAGGGTAGATTGCTCTGGTTTTACCAATGTCTGGGGTGAGGAGAAATGGAAGAAATAATCTGTTTGCCCATGGAAACCAGAAATTTTTCTTAAATTTCTGCAATAAATATTGCAAACTAAGTGCTTTGGTTGAAACAGGTTTAAGCACTTCTTTAGGGAAAAGTTTTGAATGGCAACATGGTCCAAAAAAAAAAAAAGAAAATCACTTTAGGGCATTTTCCCAAATCTGTTGTTCAGACAAGCCAATGTACCAGCAGCTACCACTTGACTCCTCAAACTGGAAGTCACAAGCATCTTACCAAACTTTAGTTTCCATTAACAGGGGTTGTACCAACTGTAAAAGTGACTGTATTAAGACTCACTTCATCCTTCCATAGCTTAAGCTAACTCCGAACAGCAGCAAAATCAAGCACTACTTCTATGAGTAGTACAGAAAGCAAGCTAGGATGGCATTTGGTGACAGGACCATTCATAGCAAGGAGGGACACAGTAAGGCAAGCATCCCTCTACCATGACAAAGCAAAACGAAAAGGTGATGAAGATCTGCAAGAGGTAAAGAAGGAAGGAATGGTTTGAAGGTCAATAGCATTGTACCAGTGGGTAAGCAAGACTTATGAAATACACTTTCAGGCATGGCCCAGGAACCATCCTTATGCGGTAATTGCACAAGATGCCCTTGCTCAACCAAGAAGGAAAAAAGTCAGTGGCAAGGGAAGCGTGAGGTGCCGTGGTGCTCTCCTTGCCTCTGCCACTTCCTGCTCAGTCCTACCAGGCATTTGCTTTCTTTTAGGTGCCCAGTCTCAGATAGAAAAGGATGCTGGCAAAGATTTGGTAGCAGAAAATTGGCAACAGGGGAGAAGACAATGTGGGGAGATAACAGAAAGAAAAGATGTTAAGGCCATTGGAAACTGTTCCTGCAACACCATTACCAAGGGGTAAGAAGAACAGAGCAGAGCCAGGAAGAATACAAACTAGGACAGAATGATTGACAGCATTGCCATAACGCACTTATTTTTAACATAATGCAACACTGAAAGTCTTCTTCCTTCAGCGTCTTTCTACTTAGAATAATAGGGCATACATTTTTTACAGTTCCACCCTTTAATTCATAAGTATAGAGATACTTAGAAAAATTTCTAGAAGAAAATAAATAAAACAAGTTTCCAGTACACTAGCAACAGATACAGCCATAATAACTCAGTGATACGAACTGATCTCATTCTTGAGATGGCAACCTGTATTTAGACCAAAATTTTTTCCAGATTCAGTGGGTTGGTGGTTTTCAGTCAGTTTTGTTGTTGATGTTGGGTTAATTTTTGGACTGAATGGCGATCACAATCTCATCTTTCATGCTTTAGATTTAGTCCCAAATTGCTTGCCTTGCATATGATGTGAACTGGATGTTCAAGATGTGCAAAAGCACTCTCTTGCTCATGCTGCACCACTCAACTCCTCCTCTGGAAGAAAAACATCCCCAGAGTTTCAAATAATCCCTACAGCATGATAAATAAGGGGTGTTGGGACGAAAAACCACTCTAGCTAAAACAGCCTTCAGTATGAGAAAAAAAATGCTGAAATATTTTTCCCTTCCAAAGGGAAACCTCAATCCAACAGTTCTAAGGCATCTTGTTGTCATACACATGCCTAAAGACTCAAAGATACTGTATAAAAACAAGCTGTGGCCCAAAACACTTGCACTGTAGGTGGTCAGGACAAACAAGGTTCAAAGAAGAACATGACTATCTCAGATCCTCAGAGATATTGTTGTGGTCCAAACAGTTGAGGCAGATTGCAAGGCATATTCTTAATTTGTGCCCAGGGTATGTCCTGTTTTCCATATCTTCCTCTGGAAGCAACATCTCTCCTCTTCCTCCCATGGTTCAGCAAGAACTCCTCTTTTCCTCCTTCAATCCATCTGTTCTCCTCAGGCTGCCTTAACACTGACAGTGTGAAGGCCTAGCAAGCCCAAATTTAACAAACCCCACATTGATCTTAGTGTTTCAGAAGCACAACCTGTTTGATGGCATGCATCCAAGCCAATGTTGATATAGATGTGGCTTTGTGAAAGCAGAGTGGGAGAAGGAATAAGAGACTTGCTCTTATAACTGCCTACCAGAGCTGTGGAAGAGGACTACAGTTTCCATGACCACAGGACTTCTTTGCACTAAGGTGCCCAATTTTATCACCTGCACGCCCACGCCATTGTGCAAGTAGCAAATTGTTGCTACACCATGGACAAATATCAATACCTGAAGCATCCTGGAGGGCAATGAAAGATAGGGATTTCTTTTTGGTTTTAAATATATAAATAAGACTACTAAAAAAAAGAAGAAAAAAAATCTGTTGCAAAACTTCTGCTCATTATTAGTACGATCTGGAACTGGCTGCAAGACCTCTTGCTCAATATGCTGATCCCAGTAGCATCACAATTTTGGGGTCCTAGGAAACTCCTCAGTTCACTTTTGGCAGGCTCAGTCACAGACACACAATACGGGCTTGTGTGGCAGATGGTGTATACACTAAGGAGTAACTCTTATGTTTGTGAAATTGATAGCCAGTTGTACATAGTCCTGAGTAAGCATTCTTTACAAAAACAGCCTTTCTTCCTTATGCACCTTCAGAAGACAGCTAATTTTGAGTGAATCAGCTGCATGACACAGGGAGCTATGGAGACAGGACCCTGCATAACTAATTTTCTTGAGTTTGGTCCTGTCCCTTAATCTCTCTACCTGAGCATCCTGCCCTGGAAAAGCAAAATACATACCTGCCACAGGAGCTACAGCTACACCAGTGCATAGCACAGACCAACAGAAGTGGCTCTGGAGGGGGAAAAAATGGTGCCAAACATTTGAAATTGAAACTACATAGATGGGGGAAAGGCTGTTTGTTTTTTAAACAAAACACCCAACACAGATGCTGGAGTAGCTCCAACCTGGTCCCTGGGACTGAATGCCAGCTTGCAGTTGGTGTGCTCCCAAAACAGTTGCTCCCATTTATTCTCAGGTGCTCCAAGACTAGTCCACAAAGTGAGGCGAAGAACAAAAAGGCAGGGACAACTGGGACATTTGCTTCTAAAACACACTCTCTGTCTCAGCTAAAACATTACTGTAGAGATATATATTACGGCTAAAAATGCCTGTGAAGTAATCCTAGGTACAATACCACCAGAGAGGGGGGAGCTCACAGGTACACAGTTTCCTATAGACATAGTCATGTGGACCACAGTATCCTGTACCTCCTAAATCTGCTCTAACAAGTTGCAATTTCACCTGCTCTATCTGCCCATTGTTTTCCAATTCTAGTCTTTGCACCTCCTGTATTTCTCCCATTCTCCAGGCTCCTTTGTACATCTATGACTGTAGCTGGCTGGACCAGAACTGAGGGCTTGGCCTGAGGATCTGCAGACAGATTAGGATATGTTAAAAACATCATGCCAACCACTTGGTTCCACTCAGGTACTATACCTACTATAAGTGCTGGAAACTGTCTTCTTGAAGGGCCTCTCAGCTGTAACAGCTTCTTGTAACAGCTGAGAAGTGTTTGCTCACATTTTGAAGCAAAGTGGGACGTAGCACTCCAGAACAAACTCCCAGAAATGTCTGAATCAACAAACTTGGTGTGGGGCTCTTCACTGGTTCTATGCTAAAGTGAATGAGAACTGCTCACTCAATTCCAGCTGAGAGGTAATTTTAAGAAACCATTATCTTTCATGCAAGGCTCGGTAATCGACTGGGAGTGCTCACAGAACACGACTCCTGGTTCAGTTTCATTGAGAGGGTTCAGGTCTCTTGTAGCGAGACTGCTCCGAGACAGGAACCACCACAAGGCAACTGGAGAAGGTCTCCAGAGGATGTGTCAGATACTCAAGCTGGATGCAAGCCAAATCGCTAGTGTAAACATTGCTTTGAAACAAATTATGGTTAAGTCAAACAGGTCAGTTTACCACTACAATGCTTGCTTTGCCTTGAAAAGGAGTGCTCTCACAGTCCAAAATACAACCGGGAAAGCTGCTCCCGCAGCCTCTGCTGTCAGACTAACTACCCTTTCCACTACCTGAGAGGAACAAGCAGCGTTTCCACCTTGGGCTCAGGCTTGACAAATCCTGCGGTGCAGCACAGCTCAGCACTCAAGCTCAGTTATGTGGCTGAGCTCATATCATGTTACATGGATGCCGAGGATGCTAAACCCAAACCAAAGCCTCAGTCCTGCACTACCACAACCGTTCTCCAGATCTCTTTACATCGGTCTAATTTTTCATTTTCTTTTTCCTTACTTTATCCCTTTCCTGATTGGAATCTCACCACTTTGCTTCCTCCCCAGTATTCCAACAAAGCGTATCCTGGAGTTTACCCTTCTTGCCTCCTTCTCAAAGCTGTCATTCAAGGAGGGTAACATAGGTCATGCAGTCTTTTGGCCTACATACTAAGCAAAAGATTTCAAATGAATGTCAAGTAAAACCAGCTTTCCAATCAAGAAGGCTGAGCAGATGTTCATTAAAAAAAAAAAAAAAAAAAAAGGCAAATAAAAATAGTCTCATGAGCCAGAGGGCATTAAATCCAACAAGATTTGATCTCCAGGCAGCCCAACCTTGCTCTTCTTGCAATTTTCTGCTAACGCTTCAAATGACCCCTTGGGAAAAACAAAGCTTGCCTGGCTCTGTATAGCATTTATGCTCTGTCTGTACAACTAAACAGAATTTTTGTTAACATTAGTTACAGCCAATCACAGCTTAACTGTAAGTACAAGTTCTCCGGATAGCTTTAAAATACAAGATTATTTAAACACTAGCAGCAGTCTGGAGTCCTACACTAGCATTCATGCAACAGCATTTTCTCTGCTTCCGTCACTGCAAGCAGCAGCAAGACTCCGCGCAGGAGAGATGATAGATAACTAAATAACCACCTAATGCAACATAGCACTGAAGTTTCCCCACTTAAGTGCAGCTTAGCTCAAGGGGCTGTAATTCACTGGCAAGAGTGACAGAAAGATGTTTGATCAGAGGCAATTCTTGGGTTCACAAGTGTCAGCGCAGCTAATGTGATGCTGTCCCACGGCTAATAAAGCCCTGTCTCATGAACTGAGCAGGCAAAGGATTCATAGACACTTTGGTTATATGCTTAAGCCCTAGCACGCTTCACGTTAGCACAACATGTTTTACTGTATATCATTGAACCAGCAGAAAATTAACCAATGTATTCTGTTACATGATTTTTTCAATTGTTTAGTGATTTCCTGGAAGTATTTTCTGCTGGTTTGCTGTCTAGAGTGATATATGCAGCATCTGATGCTGTCACATGATTCCACTCCCGAAAATCATAGGCTTCCCGTCTCCAAGCTTCTATTAGGCTTGGTGATAAGTCAATTGCTACAGCAATGTGGTTTAGCATTAGTTTTAGTTGAAATGCTGCTTAAAATGATATGCAAATTATGAGAACTGAAAAAGTCAAAAGATATTTCTAGATGTAACTCCACCTGTTTGGTTTGGAAATGCAGCGGTCCACATTTTTTAAGAAAGTCAGAGAAAAACAGGGTCTCCTAAGAATTGGTAGTCTCCTCTGTACTTGCGCTTTGCTAAATAGACATCAGTACGCAGTACCTACCAAATTACCGCACATAATGAGTCTTTTGCTGTTCTCATCTTAAGGAGATGAGATGTTCTTATCACAAGCACACTCAACTGCTTCAACTATTCACGGATCTACCAATATCAAATTATGTTCTTTAAAAACACGTAACAAAATGTTTGAAACAGAAGGCAAACAGTAAGCTTGCTGTAGTGCATAGGGATGATGCAGGATTTAGAGATGCCATTTCTTCTACTTTACTTCATTCTAGGATAAATTTGCATAGCAGGGGGGTGGGGCAGAAGAGAGAAGCATGAAAACCTGGGTTTACTAAAGCATGCATGCCACAAAACAAATTTCTTTCAGTTTCTAAAATGGCTCCTTTGTTTCAAACGCCTTTGTCACAAAAAACAGCTTGTTGTGATCTGACTGTTGAGTTGGCTGAATCGGGACAAAGGTGTTGTTCTGTCCCCCTCCATTGGCCCCCCCTCGTCCCTGTTCTGACATACAGTTTAGCTACTCTCTTTTACGCATCTTCGTGGAAATGATAAGAAAAGGTGAAACGGTGAGGACAAAGAGAAACAGAAAAGACTACAGACATCAATCCTAGAGTTAACTCAGAAGAGCAAGTGTAACTTCAATATACAGTGACCATGCGGAGGGATGAAGGGGAGGCAGGGAAGAAGGGAAGGAAAGGAGGAAAAAAAAAAAAAAAAAAAAAGGAAAAACAAATTTTATAATTATCATATCCACATGCCGGTGTAGCCGAGGTCCACACGACCCCACGGCAGACCGGGCCGGTGGCCCCCACGCAGGGAGCGGAGCCACTGCGGAGCCGCAGAGCCCTGCGCCTGGCGAACGCCCAGCGCCGGCCTCCCCGCGAATTAACAAAGGATGGAGGGGGGTGGGGGGTGTTTTAAGAAAAATATGAATAAAATAGAACCATTAAAAAAAAACAAAAACAAAACCAAAACAAAACAACAAAACACACCCCCTCCCCCTTGAAATGCGCAAAGCACCCAGCGGCCCCCGAATTTCCTTACGCTGCAAGGTCCTCGCAGAGAGAGTCCCGTGTTCAAAGGGGCAAAACTTCGCTGCCACCGCCGGACGGGGGGGGCGGGGGGGGGGGGTTGGGGGGTGAGGAGGGGGCTGAGCTGCGCTGCCCGGAGCCGCCTCCCGCCGCCAGGCGAGCCGCGGGTTCCCCCCGCCCTGCACTCACCGCTACATCCCCGCGGCGCAGCCGCCGGCCCGGATCGTCCTTTCCGTCGCCGGGCGGGGTCTGTCGCTGTCGCTGTCGCCGCCGTCGCGATCTGGGTCACCCGGCGCGGCGGCCGGCGAAGGTGAGGAGGAGGCGGAGGAAGGCGGGTGGCGGTGCCGCCCACCGGCGAGCGCGGGGGGGGGGCTGCGGCGGGGCCCGAGCCCGCCCCGTGGGGAGGGGAAGGGGCCGGGGACCGCGGGCAGCCGGCGCGCAGGGAGCGAACGCGCCCCCGGTCCCCGGCCCCTGCTGAAGGATGCGCCTCTCCCCCCCTTTTTGACCTTCCCCCGTCCTAAAATGAAGGTGGATTTCCCAGAGCTTCCCGCCCCGTCCTCCCCACGCTTGCCGAGGAAAGGCGATACCTCGCGTGCTCTTGTCCAGCCAGACAGCGAAGGTCCCAGAAGAGAGCGGGCAACATCTCCAAGGCGTTAAGGTCGCGGCTAGCTAAGGTAGTACCCAGCGAGTCAGCATACTGCCTCCATATCCCACCCCACCTACCTGCCAAGATCAGGGTCCCTTCTTCCCCAGCAGCATATCCTGAAGACTTTTGATTGTCAAAGTTTAAAATCCGTTCATCAGGATCACAGGCATGCCAGTCTATTTCTGTGGCTCTCCCCTTCAAGAGAACAACGACCCTTGCCTGAAGCATCCACAGAATCATTTAAAGTTGCCCAGTGCTATAATTACCGCCAGTAGGCAAGTAGTCTGTGTTTCTGTTCCTCCTTACTGCTCCACGCATCTGTCCAGATGTTCCTTTGAAGCTGTAAGCAGGCTGTCAGGCCCCATTGGCATCCCCACATTGTCTTGGGTTTTCAGATGCCCTTTGAAAAGGCTAATTAACCTCTTTCAAAGGGTTTTCTATGCTTAACCTGAAAATAGCTTTCTGCGTGCCTGTTAAAGGCACATGGTTTAATTTCTTCTGAATCTCCCTTTTCAGTCCTTTTGATCACATAATCAACTGTCACATTCAAGAAGTATGGCGAAAACACTAGGTTCGCCAAGTTAAACATTTAATGACTAGGAACCGCTGTTCGTGTCTTAAGCTCAGGGCAAAGCAGACTGCTAGTTAATCCTCCTCCTAGCTAGAGCCACGTAGTCCCTCTTCCCCTCCTTGACATCAGCACGCCTGACGTGCCTGGCTGGCAGACGCTGTGACCCACAGAGCTGACTGAACGGCCGGGACGCGTCACCGCAGCCTCCGCGGTGGCCGTGCGGTCCGTCAGCCACCGAGGCCCAACGCTCAAAGGAACCCACTATATGATGGATATCAGACCGCAGCTCTACTACCTCATCGCTTATTTGTGTCATGTTTTGCACATCAAAGTAAGCTTTCAAGTCAATTCCATGCATCAGTGCAACTAGAAAAGTAGTTTTTTCTCCCATCTCCTGCATTACAGCACTGTTTCTAATTACTGTATCCCGATGATTTCCACCCCCAACACACAGATCCTTGCCCTCAGTGCCTCAGCCTGTCAGGAACTGCTCTAGCACTAGGCTGGAAGAGCCACCACGGGTCACTACATCACTGGCTAGAGTAAACCCAGTATTGGGGAAATTTTCAGGGGCTTCAGACGCCTCCCAAATAGCTCTTCGCAAATGCTTCCCAAAACAAGTTTGGGAACAGAGCTTATGAGGCAGTTCATTCATAATTATGTAAGATGTATCATGAGCATGAAAAGCCGATCCAGGCTACAGAAGCAGCCTTACCTTCCCAGATGCAACACTCTCGTCCACAAGTGTGGAGGAATTTAAAACGTAAACTGGACTAATCCCTTACTGTTACAGCAAATTTAGGTGATCAAACCAATGTGTTTGGAGTTTCCAGATGGCCTCTTGCCCGTCCTCTGGAATCACATAGTAGTACATAGCTATACAGTAGTCATGCAGTGCCACTTCAGACTTGACTAGATTTTTATAAGACCCTTGATATCAAGTTGCGGTTTGATGTACCCATTCACTCCATATCTTGGGATGGAAATCACCTGGATTACTATGCCACCTACGTTCAGCATCATTGCTCTCATGGAAAGTTTAGGCAAACCAGCATTTTAAAGCTAGTAGGGGCCTGGATTAAAAAGCCCCCAGCTCCTTTGATTATAAGAAGTTACATAACATTTTCCTATGCTGTAATTTCCTCCTAACAGCATAATTATTTTTAATTTACGGAAAATGAAAGAAACTGTGCGTGACAGCAGAAATATAACCTGTACTTAGAAGTGGCAGAGAAAAACGTATTAGAAAAAATAGATACAGGACCCCACTAGTTGAGCAATGTCACACTTTTCCAGCAATAGCTCATACAGCCTGCTGTGCGTAATAAAAACCAGCAAGGTCACCTGCATGATTAATTTAGCCTTAGAAAGAAGGTGACAGAAGCAACAAAAAAAAACAGATAGCAACATACCTAGCTCAGATATTGGTGAAAAATCAAAAGCTCAAGTCCGTCGTTATTTTGGATAGAGGCTGTTGTTGTTGCACAATTTACTGATAAAGAGTACACGTGCTATGCCCTTGTGAAGAACCTAATGTGTTTTGACACCATCCAGCACTTTTGTCAGAAGATGTACCACCCAAGCATTATTAAATGCACCATCAGGAGTTACATTTTAGGTAATGCTTTTACGGTATTATTCTGTTTTCTTTTTAACAAATACCATTTTTCATTTTGTGACAATACAAATGGTGGCAGAAATACTTTAGCTATAGGTGTATTCTTTTACTTAAAACAGACAAGAGAAAGAATATATTTTACCTAACAACCCTCGTACTCCCAGAAATGTCTTAGAAGTTGTAGTAAGGAAAGATAAGGAAGGAATAAAACTGACCTCCTCTATTTACATAAGGAACCATTTTACCTCAGTTTTCAGAATCTATACTCCAGATTATCAAACTGTTTAGGTTTTATTCAGAATGCAACAGGCTACTCTCAGCATAAATTAAAACCTTCTCAGGCTGCTTTCAATCTTCCTCACCTGCTCTGGATGTCAGGGGACCCTTTTGTCAGCTGAGCATTATCAGGGTGTGATAAATCACACCCTTGTGTTTAGTCTACTAGCATTTTTCCTGAGACCTGAGCCTCAGCTAAAACTTTTTATTTTTTATTTCTTAGTGTTTAATCTTCTGGTTCTATTAGCCCAAGCATGATTTAAGAGACCATAATGCATTAGGCAACCGGTGACAGTGCTGTGCATTTAAAAGAAAATTGCTGTAATGGAAGCATACTGATAAGTATAATGATTCTTGTGATATCAAAGGAACAATAGTGGATTAAGTACTGCAAGACCAGCTGCTGTGTTTCTTTATTACATTGACTGAGCTAATCAAACTTTTTTGCTTGTGAGGAAAAGCTCTGCATTAAAAAGTCTGTATCTTTCTTCTAGTACTCTTGCCTACTGGAACATGTGAAGTCTGATTTCAGTTTAAACAGCTATTTGCTCTCACTCCATAGGAAAGGCCATCTCACCTCCTGTCATTTAGAAAACTGTATGTTTATATGAAACTGTATGGTCTCTTGGTGTTAGACCTCTGCCAAAAATGACCAAATACTGGTATGTGGTGAAATGGAGCCTTTCCAAAGCCAGTAGCAAGCAGATGAAAAAAGAATGTTGCAATTAGTGAGTCTGATGGTAACTACAGCTTTTGCTCACAGAAGAATCAAGCTCAGATTACCTTAGATGTAGGATGTCATCAAGATACATCCAGCTATGTCTTCTGGGAGGTGATTATGATCTAGGTGAATGGGATGCTTCTGTAAAGATGCAGATGGGAGGACAACATTTGTCTGAGCACAGCTTGTTACCATTCTGCACACATGTGTCACCTCCCTTATAAGGACAGGCTGCAAAAGTTGGGATTGTTCAGCCTAGGGAAGAGAAGGCTTCAGGGAGACCTTATAGCGGCCTTCCAGGACTTAAAGGGGGCTACAGGAAAGATGGGGAGGGACCCTTTATCAGGGAGTGTAGAGATAGGGTGAGGGGTAACAGTTTTAAACTGAGAGTAGATTTAGATTAGGTATGAGGAAGAAATTCTTTACTGTGAGGGTGGTGAGACACAGGAACAGGTTGCCCTGAGAGGCTGTCGATGCCTCCTCTCTGGAAGTGTTCAAAGTCAGGTTGGATGGGGCTTTGAGCAACCAGGTCTGGTGGAAAGTGTCCCTGCCTGTGGCAGGGGGGTTAGAACTAGATGATCTTTAAAGTCCCTTCCAACCCAAACCATTCCATGATTCTGTACATTTGGGGTGGATGTTGCTTTCTGAAAAAAAAAAAAACTTCAGTAAGGATCATTGCAGGGGAAGAATGGAGTCTTGGAGGTTGCCAGTGGGAGCAGGAATCCTGTGAGAGGTATGCTAACTATAGTGAGCTCTGTAGTGAAAGGTGTCTATAGTAAATTGATTTCTAGCTGTTGGACTGTATGTATGCTGCTGGACAGGTGCTCCCAATAGGGTTCTTACTCCTACATCAGCATAGCCAGAAATTTTTAAGTATCTGCTTGGAGCTTTATAGTTACTTCTAACAAGCAAAAAAAAAAAAAAAAAAGCTTTAAAAAATTTGGAAATAGGCCCTCATGGGGATCCATGAGAATCTAGAAACAGAATACTAAACATCTGTAGGTTTGCTTATATGTAAGAATCATCTCCCTTTTGGAGCCTTTCATCTGAGGATACTCATGTGCTAGCATGAGTTAGCATCTCTATGTTTGATACTGTACAACATATGTAGGAGCCATTTGTTTTTATATAATCATATATATCCATGCTGGGATTTACTGGGCGGGATCTGGGGTTTGTAGTTTATTCCTCTCCATTCCATGCAGTGCTCATGTAGTGAGCATGACCCTGAATTATGTGGTTCAGTCACAGATTCCTCTCTTTGGTCTCTATGCACATTCAAGTTGGTGCTGATTCCATTCCTAGGACACTGTCCTGGGTAATTTACTGGTGTATGGGGACTTAGCTCCAGATATCCTCCTCCCCAAATGTATGCCTACAGTTTTGCTGCAGAACACTACAGAAGTGTGTTATAAAGAACCATCCTGCTGCAGCGAAGAGAGGGATGGGGTGACAAAATATATTTCCAATCTCTAACTTCTATAATTTTATTTGCTTAAGCAATCTGGTTCCCCAAATTGAAAACTATTTTCTTGCTATATCTGAGTATCCATTTAAAGTATCACAGTGATTTCATAATCTGTGTCAACATTGTACTTTGAAATATTGAGGAGCTGGCAATTCTTTGTGCCTAGCTCAAGACAAATGTCAAATACAGAATTGTCTTGAGATGGTGTATTATATGGCTGTTGTGAACTGATATTATAGAAAGTAAAGCGGCATGCACACAAGCTTTATGATCATTTCTTAAATCTCTCTGCTAGTTATTTTGTCCATTTACAGTGATACACTTTGTTTCATTTTTATTCCTTTGACTAAAGATGCCATAAAGTTTAACATGGGAGACAACAGCAAAAGCACATAGATGATGAAAACACGAGAGATGAAGTGTCAGGCTTACTCATAGCCTTTAGAGAGATGACAGCACAGTGAAGCAGCCAGTATGCTCATTTAGTTTACCTGTCTCTTGAAGCAAAGAATTTTGCCAAAAAGGACTTTGTCTATGTCTGAATTAAGAGCATTTAATGTTATGTTTTAATTTAAATCATTCTGTTTGATATTTCTATATAGAAAGAGTAAAATAAAGTGATGTAGACATGAATTTCAAATACTATATGCTAACAACGCCTGCTTTTTTATCTTCATAAAAGTGAACAAACTTGGATATGTTAACATCAGATTGTGTCCTAATCTTCTTCACTAAAATGTGTATCAACCATATTATGTCTATGTGAAAAAAGAAGGATTTGCATTTGTAATAGAAAATGTCTTAGAAACCAATTTTGAACAAAGGAAAAAAAAAAAGTGATGTGATCATTTTTTATCTATTCTTTTCATTTATCCTCTGCCATTAATCAGATCCATACTCTGAATTCATATGCTACTTTTCATTCAAGGATTACAATGTGTTACACAAACAATGATTCATGAAGATTCACAACACTTGACAAGTTGGGTAAATATTTATGTAAATGTCATACAGATTGACAAATTGAGTCACAGAGAAGGGGTGTTTGTAAAAAAAATTCCACTAAGTTTGGTTGCAACTTTTTTTTTGGCCCGTTCAGTTGAAAAACTTAAAACTTTTATTTTTCAGATGTGTTGTGTATGCGTACAGATTCAGAGAAGTCAAAGAAAACTGGATTACAAGAGCAGCAAGTGGAGTGACTCGAGAAACTGACCATGTTTTCATGTAGAAAATTTTAATTTATGGTTGCAGAGCTATATGTTTCCCAAAGAAGGTGAATCTATTGCATGAGCAACAGCTAATGAGACCTCTTGAGGTGATGCCTGAAACGGACTGAAAGGCTAGAGTCCCAGTCTAAGGAATACATTGCACTATTCCCTCCAATCTCACTGGAGGCACCAAGGCTCTAATTTATGACGGAAGTGCAATATTTAATTCTCTGTATGTAAAAAACACTATGCCTTTAAAAATTAACTTCGCAGATTGTGTCTGGACTGCAAGCACTATATCCTTAAAAATGTAATGTTTGATGAAGTAGACAAATTCACTGTATGATATTCCATGATTGTCCTTATGATACATTTATGCCTTGAAGTTATAACTGTGAGAAAAAATGGTTTCCAAGGCTCTGCAGGAAAGCAGACTGACTGCCTAGTGTAGATGTCAGGGAGGATCCCTGTGTAGGGTCGCATTGCTTTCTGAATGCCTACCAAATCCTAATTGCTTGTGACAGAACTGGGTTTTGCCAGGTTAGTGCAAGATTTTGACTGTAGGGCTAGAGAATAATATAATTCAATCAGTAATTCCAAAAAATACTTCTCTCGTCATGGAAAGCAGGCATAAAGAGCAAGAGGAGAATATAAAGTATGTGCAGGCTTTGAAGAGATGATAATTTTCATCCTTTGTGCCAGAGAGAACAGAAATACTTTGAATCTTTCTAACAATTTCAAGGCTAAACTAAACCACGTGTTGATGGGATCGGTAATTTGGAGGGAAATCAGTATTTTGTATGATTCTTTCAGTACTTCATATTACTTTTCTGACTCCCTGGAAAGTGTACTAGGCCAGTACATGATCTTCCCTAGACTTTGCCCTAATTGCAGAGAAAGAGTCACCTGGACAGTGAAAGCAGCAGTTACCGTTCAGCAGAGAACCAACAGTGGGTTCAGGATTTTTTTTTAAAAGTGTTTTCAGCAGTGATTTATGGATTTAATCATCTCCAAGCCTCTGGTAGACAGTTCATGGACCTATCATGTAGTATTGTAGTTTTTTAGTATTTTCAAAGAAGGATGTGATGATACAGGTGCATGGTGCCTGCTGAGAACCTGACAGTGGCCCATTGCTCCAAACTGCATGAGACTGTCTGTCCTAGAGAGTGGAAATGTCAGTAGTATTGTTAGAGCAGAGAAGGCATGGAGTTGGAGAGATTTAAAGCCTCAAGTCTCCAAGATTGCTTATGGCCATAGAAAATTTAGAAAATGAAAACTGAGGGCAAAATAATTGTTTGCAGTATATGATTTGCTTAGTATTGGTGCATGTGGGACTTGAAAGGCTGGGGACCATCCACTGAGTGGTTTTATGAGAGTAGAAAAAGCTGGGAGGAGACAGCATATCAGGAGCTTCATTGGGAGCTTTTAGTTGATCTTCAAGGATATTATGCTTTGTAGTAATTGTGCCTAGGGAATTTACATCTCTTAGATTCTTCTTTAATCAAATGAGGAAATTCTCTCTATGTTGACACCTCTGTGCATGTGTTGCAGGATCCTCTCTAGAGCTGGAGCTTTGGACTGGAGGGACCTATAATGAAAGGTCTTCTGACTTGCAGCATGCACACCGTAAGTGCAGTAATTTCTGTCCTATGCCTGAAAGTTCACAGGATTTTTCTGAGGACTCTCCAGGAAGGGATCAAGGATTTTCTGTTTATTGCAGCCTACAGAATTGTGCTCCTAGTTCTAATGATATCAATGGTGTCCCAACAATGTGGACACACCTTTGCAGTGTGTCTGACAACAGAAGTTAAAGCTGTTCCACCCTGCCTCTGATAACACAGGCTTACATTTCATTAATACAATCTCATAGCATAGCAGAAGTGCTCAATTTAGCTAACCTCTGCCCAATCTTAAACATTCACGGATCGGTTTGGTTCTCTGAATGACAAGAACTATAGCTGTCCCAGCACAAAACTGAAATCTGCCAGCTAAGAAAGAGCTGTGTTGTTGTGCCTAAGTGTCGTGGTTTGAGCTCAGAGGTTACCTGAACACCACACAGCCACTCACTCCCCCCTTCCCACCCAGTGCTGACAAGGGGAAAATAAGTCAGACATTGGATTTGAGATAGGGCAAGGAGGGGCAACTCACCCATTATGGTCAGAGGCAAAAGGCAGACTCGTTAGGGGAAGAAAAAAAGAACATACATTTATTACAGACACTAACAACAACACTTAACAGACAGAGTAGGACAGTGAGAAGCATTTCCACATCTTGAGAACACCTTCCCCCCATCCCTCCCTTTTTCCTGGGCTCAGCTCTGCTTCTGATATCTCTACCTCCTCCCCACAGCAGCACAGGGGCAGGGAATGGGGGGGTGCAGTCAGTGCTGCCACTTCTTCCATCTTCGGGGAGGGTTAGGAACTTCTGGAACTTCTTCCCCCTGCTCCAGTGTTGTCCCTCTCTCACAGGAGACAGTCCTCCACAAACTTTCTTCGACATGAGTCCCTCCCATGGGCCGCGGTGTTTCCCTCGCTGCTCCGATGTGGGACACCAACTTCCTTCAACCAGAGTCCCTCCCCACGGCTGCAGCCCTTCCCGAGCTGCTCTGGCGTGAGACACCCCCGCATGCTGCAATCCTCCCAGCACTGAATTACAGCAGCAGGGGTGGCTTCTTCCCACAGGGTCCCAGTCTCCTCCTGGCATAGACACCTTAGTCATCCATACGAGGCCCCTCAGGCCATAAATCAGTGTCTGCTCCACTGTAAGACCTTCACAGGTGTTGGGGGGGGGCCGCCCTGCTGTCTCCCCACAGGATACAGGGGGGTCTCTGCTCTGGCACACCTCCCCCCTCCTTTCTTCCTCCGTTCCTCCACTGACCTTGGTGTTCACGCAGCTGCAGCAACTCCTCCTCACCAGTCCCACTGCCCGTCACCACGACCCTTCTTAAACACGTTATCGCAGAGGAGCATTCGATTGGTTCAGTTTTGGTGCAGAGATGAGGCTGACTTGGAGCTGGGGGAGCTTTGAGAAGCTTCTCACGGGGGGCCACCCCTATAGTCCCCTCCCCTGCTACCAAAAATACCAAATCCCACCATTCACTCAAACCCAGGACACTAAGAAACTTGATTCAGGAGAGTATGATACCTCTTAATGATGGAAGTCAATGTGCCAATACTTGTGCATTGGTATCAGAAAACCAGTGTTGCCAAATCTTACAATTTTATAATGAGATTTACGTTATTTAATGTATTTCTTAAAGTTCCAGTACCCTGACTCCAGAGATTTCAGGAAAATTTCAGCTTTTATTAAATAAAAGGAAAAAAATATACTCTGAAGTCTTATGGTTGTGGAAAGAAAGCTTGGGCATATGAAGAGGATGTAGCCTAATGCTTAGAAATCAGAAAGCATACTGATATTACTTCATTTTTTAAGTCTCTTGAGAATAAAAGATTTTTGTTTGCTAGTAGTTGAAAATAAGGATAAAACCTGCCGTCATTGTAATAACTGGCACAACATTGATTTTATAAGGTCCAAGATTTCTCACTTCTCTTTTTGGTCTTATGCAAGTGCTAAAAAATTCTTAAAGTTGGTTTTTTGGCTGTTTTTCTTTTTTAGAAAGAAATATGAAATCTAGCATTGAACAGCACAAATGCAGAATCAAAATGACATGCAGCACAGAGCCAGGCTTACTATCTTCCTGAAAAATATAAGCCTTTGGCATTGCAGAGGTTTGTTATGGAGAATTTTACTATCGCAAGCAGCAGCAGTAGCACATTTTGAATCTAGGTCAACAGATATTTGTTAAAGTCCTTAACTATTACATGAATACTATCCTAAAACAATTCATCCTGTGTCTCATCATTTACTACGGTACTCTGCTACAGCAGTAGTCGTGGGTGATTTTGAGCTGGATTTCATGCTAAGAGGTTTTTTATTTCTGTAACAAACTGCTATTCTGAAACATATCCTATTTGTTATGATTCTTAAACTGTAGCTTCTTAAATCAAGAGATTTGATTGAGCAAATCCCACTACATTCCTGAGATTTTCTTTTAGCTGGCTTTGAAACTGATGGAAATCCAGTGTGATCACATTAGGCTAAAGCATGGCTTGGCTTGCATTGGTATAGGAGGGAGTAAGATTGTCTTTCCTTGTATGGACCAGTAACCTCTAATTTGTTGAGGGAAACAGAAGTGTTTACTTACTTCATATGAAGTGGATGGGAAATTAGAAGGAATAGACAACTTGACTTTCCCTGGGAATGTGGCAAAGGTAAAATAGCTAAAGGCGTACTGAGTATTGTAATTTGCTCCTGGGAAGTCAGCAGCATTTTATTTCTCACCCATGAGTAAATGGAAGCATGATAC
Source organism: Tyto alba (assembly GCF_018691265.1). Taxonomy (NCBI): domain Eukaryota; kingdom Metazoa; phylum Chordata; class Aves; order Strigiformes; family Tytonidae; genus Tyto; species Tyto alba. Next base: position 17,523,109 of record NW_024881282.1, on the reverse strand, counting down.
TCTGCTTTAGAAGACATGTTTCTTGGTTTTTAATTAAAAAAAAAAAACCAAAAACAAAAGAGCCAGAACCAAGATTTTCTGAAACTTTTTTTTTTTTTGCTTAAGAAAACTGAAAACTTAATTTCCAACTAGAATATCTGCTGAACTTTAAAATGTGGATTTTTTTAAAGAAATATTGACATTTATCCTGAAGCACTTTTATTCAGAGATTATATCAACATCAAATGTAAATGTATTTGCATCCCCACTCCTGTGAACTATTTTGTGGGTTAGTCAGTGACAATGTTGTTAACTATATGGAGATGTATTTTCATTTGTGGTCAATAAGCACTGTGGTATCTGTAGGAGGAGGCTGTACCCATGTTATCTAGTATGAGAAAGGACTGCACGGTACTTCAAGGCTTAAATTATAAAGGGAATAACAATTCTGCTTTGACCAAAATAAGCTTCTATTAAAAACCACATAACCAGCTTTTAACTGTTTTCCTTTTAATTGGTGGAATTTTTCTACATGAGAATGTTGTTTATAGAAGTAAAATCTCGATGCATTTACAAAGGAAATGTTATTACAATATGCATCACAAATTCTTGACCAATGCTGATGATACAGAGATATTTCAAGAAGAAAATGCACAGTGAGTCTATCCTCCTCCAGAAAGCAATTTCCAAAATAATAATGCAGAATAAAGCCAAACAATGACTGGTGATCACAAGGTCAGGTAGCTGCCAGAACCTCGTGGTTTGTGCTCTGAGATGTAACATTCCACTAAGACTGTGTTCTACTTCTTATCTACCAACAGTGCATCCCAGTGGGATAAACCACACATGGACAGCCAAGTAGAAGAATGGAGAGCCCACACAACCAGGGATTTGAACAGGAACATGGACACTTAACAGAAACAACCTTTGGGCAGGTATTTTCCACTTGTCAGAAGAAATTGATAAGGAATTACAAACCGATTTCATTAGGATCATCCTTCTGGTAGCTTCCAAGTCTGGTAGTTTCCTGGGCTGAGGGCCTCAGAGAATATTTTAATAGAGACAGCAGGTGCTGACATTGCCTGGTTGTTCTTTTCCCCATTCATTCTGACTTACAAAAAGACCAGATGATGCTGATGCTTAGTGTTTGCAAAGGTTAGCAAGTTCTCTGCTATACTCTTACTAGGTAATCAGTTAATAGTCATACTTTACAGGTTAAAATACTTAAGCAAACTATCTGTGCTATCCAGTACCTTGCTACCCACTGTGTGGGTCAAAGATGGAGAGTGATATAATGCCACAGACTGCTGGAAGGACAGAAGTGGGACCACCGTTCTGACCAAATGCTACCTTCACAGTCTGGTGGATGTGTCCCATCAGCGTCACATCCTTAGTGTGCTTGTGCCTCCTGCACATGGGATAGCTGTATCCCTAGCGCAGGGCATGGTATATGTTCCAAGGGAAAGATTTTTTTTTCCCTGGGTAAGCACGGCCTTATCTAAGAGCATGGGTAGACTCCTCCAGAGTGTGGATCTGGGACAAAGTTGAGGAGCTGGCTTCTGACTACAGGTTTACAGGCTTATCTGCCGCCTTACATACCACCCACCTGGGAATCCAACATGTAATGGATCTTGAGAAAGGTTAAATACCCACAGGAAGCTGAGGGAGGGAAAAAAAAAATCAGCTTGGTATTTAAATAGAGAGGGAAAAAAAAAGTTTTTAGGTAATAAGATAGAGTGAAAAGTAGAATAGGTAAAGTCAGGTAGAGACAGAAAAAGTAGGTAAGGCTGAACATCAGTATTTTAGATAAAGAAGGGGGAAAAGGGCTGTATCAGTCTAGGGGTATAGTGTGAAGCTCAGTTAGTTTATGATGGTAGAGAAAAAAGAAGGGAAGAGAACTTCTATGTTTTATCTCTGATTTAAGGGATCGCTTTCTTGCACAGGGAGCCAGTGAGCTGTGAAGATGCTTCCTTTCAGCAAGGCGCAGGTTGCTTGGTAGCACGGGTTTACTAAGCAGCCTTAGTGGGTTTGCTAGGAAGCTGGCAAGAGTTGAGGGGACCTACGTATGTACAACCAGAGGCTTGGTCTTCAGGTGGCCTTGGCTGCACTGGCGTGGTTTTGTCTTCCTCTGTCCCTAGTGTGGGGTGTGCCAAACGCACTGCGATCAGTGCTGCCTGTGGTGGTGGCCTCTCTAGGTGATGGTCTCTTTGGAGAAGCGCCTCAGCCCCAGGGAAGCTGTCTTCAATCCGCTGTGTGGATGCGGCTCCCTTCAGCTGTTCTTGGATCCCCTGTGCTGGAGGAGGCTCTGTCCCAAATTGCTCTCAGTGAAGGAGTGGAGCCTGGTGTGGGGCCAAGGGATGGTGCCCCACTGCAGGTGGGGTTCAAACATTCAAACTTCTGTTGCAGACTCAGTGAAAGACTTTATTGATGGGAAGGAGGACGACAAGGAGCTGGTTTTACTTACAAAAGGCGGCAAGGGGGAGGCCTGCTGGCAAGTGAAGCTGGGACACACAGAGTGAGCAGAAATAAGGAGATGGAACAGTAAGCAAGTGTGTCCAAGGCAGGCTGAATAGAGCCTCTTTCACCGCCTTTCCCTCGCTACACGGGCAGTTCCCCTCAGCGTTGTGAGCACAGGCCCCGGACCCACCCGGGCACAGACGCACGTTCCTCCGCCGAGCAACCCTCTGACCGCAGCCGCAAGCCGCGGCAAAACCCCGCCCTGGCCGTCAGGAAAACTTGGTGCAGAGCACCGCTTGGCGTCGGAGCAGTTCGGCTTCCCCCGCCGTGTGACACCGAGCCGGATTTTTGTCTCGGTAAAAACCCTCTCCGCTCCGCCTGCAGCGGCCGCCCACCCGCTCGGGGCGCGCGGGAGGCGGGGCGCCGCCATGACGGAGCGGCGGAGGCGGGCGAGCGGCCTGCCCCAACATGGCCGCCTCCAGCCAGGTAACGTGCCGCGCCCGCCGGGCTGCCGGCTGGCGGAGGGGGAGCAGGCGGGGCACCGCGGGGGCAGCGGGAGTGCGGGCAGCCCCGGGAGTGCGGGCAGCCCCTGCCGCAGGCTTCCCTCCCCGTTGCCGTGTGCGGGCGAGCCGAGCCTGCGGCGGCCTGGCCCTGGCCCTGGCCTTGGCCTTGGCCCTGTCAGGGCGAGGTGATGTGAGGGGGGACAAGGCCAAGTCAACCCCTGCGTCTGCCTCATAGTTTTTGCAGCCACCCCCCCCCCCCGCTCTGTGTTTACTCAGGGCAGAACAGCATCCGCACGTTTCTATTGTTATTATCGTTATTATTTTTAACGAATGCCCAGAATCAGTGAATCTGAGGGGTGTCCGTGGGAGGTGTAAGTGCTGGTTGTCATTAGCAGGGATGGAGTGGGGATAGCCGCAGGGATGTCCTGGCACCTTCATACGTGTTTGGCCAATGCTGCAGCTCCTAACTTCTCATCAGGGCGCCTGAATTTCGGGTTTTTTTCCACGAGTTTTGATGTCTTTGTGTATGCAGCGTCTGTATACGTTTGTTTACGTGTCTGCGGCACAAAACCAGGCCAAAGCTGAATAATAAACTGCCAGACTTCATATCTGAGCGTGGTGCTCCCTCTACTGACAGCTGCCGTTTAGCTTCGCTCCAGTAGTGATGCACTTTCATTTTCAGGAGTGGCTTCTACTACAAATAATGTTCCCCATACGCTAAAGCTTTACATTAACCTTTGTAGTAATTTTAGGCCAGTTGCATGGCATGCTATAACCTGAGCTATTTCAGGGGGAGACTGTTTCAGTGTATTTTCAGGAGCTACTTTTTTAAATACTTGTGAAAGGAGGTGGTAATAGTAATGAATAATCCACTGCTGCATGCTTTTTCTTCTGTGGTCATGCTGTCCTTGTAAAGGGAGTGTGAGATGCTACCAGATAAAGTTTCATGCTTATATGCAGTTGAGTGAGATTCTGTAACTCAGAAATCAAGGCAGACTGTTGGTTTCTGTGCCTGCAGAATTGAGCCTCGGGTAATGATGCAACATAAAAGGCAGAGTTTAGGCACAGTTCAGACAGAGACCAAGGGAAGGTTCTGCTGTCTCAGCAATGCAAGTAGTGCTGTTTGAGATGCCTTCAGGGGCTGGAGGCATCTGGGTGATACTGTCAAGCATGGCACAGCATGGAGGGAAGGTCTTCAGTTTGAGCAGCAGGTGAAAGGCCGGGCAGTGTGGGGTAGGGCATCTTAACCAGTTTTAAGTTCTGTTGTTTAGGCAGCTGAGTTGCACCTCATCTGTCCCTTGTTCTGTTGTTTAGTTCAGAGGTTATGAAAGCATGGAAAGTAGTCTTCCAACTTCAGTTTCTATGCTGTTTTGCCAAAAGTTGGGCTGTGACTTCATGCTTTTTTGCCTGGAGAATGTGGGAGTTTGTGAGGTCCTGACTAAACTCAGTTGCTTTCCCAGAGGCCAGATGGAGTCTTCTAGTGTGCAGAGGTGTAGGTGTTATGGGAGAGGCCTGAGCCTTTTGGTTTGATATCCTTTTCTTCTGTCTGGGTTGGTTCTTCAGAGGCTGCATGGCAGTGATCTCGCTGGTACGGGTGATGTACATAGCCTCCATGCTCTTCTATCTGAACCAGATTTGCATGGTTTCAAAGAATAAACTCATTCCATATATTTACCTGTTTTCTGTAACCCCACCTCACCAAATCAAAGATGTATCTCCTATACTTGCCTGTGAAGTAGTTTGAAACTGCTTGTCCCCTTCCCAGAAGGTAAGAACCTGTACATGGACAGTCTGTAAAGCTATTGGCCTCTGTTTACCTGTGTATGGCAAATAAAATTGGGCAGCCTTTTGGACCAAATCTGTTAATTGGACAGCTTGGTCATGGTAAGCTTGCTGAACAAGCCTGCAAATTAGATGAATCATGGTAAGGATAACCTATTAGATGCACTTAGGGGAATGTACTGGATGTAAACTTTTCATGTGTCTTCGTGAGACTTTTTTTTTCCTCTCGTGTACCTTTGCTTCCATTTATCTTTTTTTTTTTTTTTTTTTTTTTTTTTTGTGTCTCACTTTTTTTTTTTTTTGGTCTAAGCAAGTTTGAGATTTCTTGATCATTATTTAACTAACAGAAGTTAAGAGGACTGTTGCTCTCTGTGTGTTTAAGTCTATTTGGAGATAAAGTGAAGAATCCTCAAGAAAACTACTTTGAACTATTTGTCTTCAGAAGCAAGTGTGTTTTTGTCAAAGAATGAACTGTGGCCAGTGTGCAGGCCTGCTATAAAGAAGGGAAAATGGTTATTTAAGAAAGTACCAACAGATTCAGGAAGGGAAGGGAGACAATTTGAGTATAAAACAGGCAAAAGCCCTTAGTGTGAGCACTGTTGCTTTGAAGGGAAATAGGAGACCGTTGCTAACAAATTAGTAATAAATAATTTTACAGAAATGCAGATTGGTTCTACAACCCATCAATCTTTTCAGCCTCTACAGTTTATGTTTCTGAAGTCACCTGATATAATTATTTCAGTAGTCTACTCCTTTTTATGAAATTGTGCCCTGTTGTCACTAGTGAGATTTCCTTCTCATACATTTTGCCTCCATTGCACACTGGCATGGTTATGCTTGAATTAGCTCGAAGTAGGAGACCTTAGGAGCTGGCAAGAATCTAATGGTGGTAAGATGGATCTAGGTGCTGAGTAATTAGTTTTTTTTGGTCAGGCTTAGATATAAATATGATCTTTATGTGGTCAGGATATGTGTAAAAACTTGAATAATGCTGTTTGGCCAAGAGGTCAGAGTTCAGACTGTTACGGCCATGCATGCACCATCTCAAATGATAGCAGGCATCTGAAACCATTTCAGGGTAGAATTGTTGGAATCTACCACGCCAGTAACTTTGCTAGGTTTGCTTGAAATTGTTGTTGCCAATTCATTTACTTTGATGAGTGTTGTAATTTGTTTGAGACTGCTGTAAAATTGGGTTTGGGAGTGGAAGAGCAAGGGTAGGAGGAAGAACCAACAAATGGTAAGGAGTGACAAAAGTCTTTGGCAGCATTTATCCTGCTCCTTTTTGGAAGAATAGAATCTGTTATTTCCATGGGGTGCTTTTGTGATTCTGATTCGCTTTAAAGATTTTTCTCTTTAGGTGCAATTAATAGTTGCGCATGTTGATGGTAATGCTACAGCAGCCGCGGGGAATATATACTTACAGCTCCTATGCAGCTCTAATATTTTAACAACAGTTTTACTAGCATACTTGCCTTTGTTTAAAAGAAAATATTTGCTAAGTCATTCAATACAAAGTTGCATCAAAAACTAATATGAATTTGTATTTTTTACCTTTACAATTTTCCTATGGGACATCATCATGTTATCATGACTGTGTCTGCAGTTTAGGTATTGGGAAGTAGCTATGCAGTCTTGCAAGCCAGAAGGTATGCAGGTGGATGACAGACTGTTGGAGCAGTTGACATATTTAAATAAGTAGATACAGAGGTGATTGGCATAGTTGTTTTGTTTTGTTTTGTTTTTTTTTCCTTAAAACATTTCTGGAGGTGAAGATGAGGTAGGATTGTTATCAGATCAATGATAGCAAAAGAATGGAAGAGACAACTCTGCAGTGGAATTATCCAGCTGTATTGTTAGGAGGATTTTGGGGAAAGAAGAGAAGAAACCCCTGAAATACGGGTAAGGTATTATGCTATAGGGAGAGAAAAAGAGAAAGGCAAGGTCTAGCCACACCAATGTCTGGGAGCTTTGTCATAGTCTTATGTGAGGTCTGGATTCATCCATTGGGTTTGAAGGTGAGAAGGGAGAAAGGAAAAGGAAGTAGGCTCAGAGGGACGTAGGAAGGTACTGTATGTTTTCAGTATAGCAGTAGACCAGAAGTAACAAAAGATGCAACAAAACCTGGAGAAGGCCAGTGACCCTTAAGTAACTCTCTGGTAGGTAAAAGCTCTGTTACCACTAAATTCAATTCCTTCTCATGATGAGAATGTGATTTGCCTGAAGTTTGCCCCTGGGAGATGTGCTAAATGAGGTGTGGAGTATCCTGTTTATTAGTTCTTGGACATCCAAATACTGAACACATTTTTCTACTCTCAGAAAAAGCAATTTTTGCCAAATGTCATATTCACTTCAAAGTGGCAATTAGGAAAAGGGGCTGAGTGAGAACAGTTAATCTCTAACTCAGACATTCAGTGAGGCACGAATAACTTGCTAAGCTAAGCTGATACAAATCTCATGGCAGTTCCACATAGATTTTTTTCTCTTGTTCTGCTCTGGAGAGAAGGAAATTAACAGAAACTCCTATGTGAAAACAGGAGGGGCAGACAGGTTAAAAACTGCAAATGGATGTAATGATACTGTTAATAAGGGAGTGAAGAGGTGGAGAAAAACTGGAAAATTAAATTTAGCATCATGGAAGTCTTTATAAAGCTTTATTGTTGGGAGGGGTCCTCTGTTATAAAACTCTCTTTTACTAGGAACTTCAGAGATGGGGAAAACTGTGCTGTTGACTGAGGAAGAACATACTTTGCAGACTCAGTTCTGTCAGTCCCAAATAATTAATAAAATCTGGAATTCTCTGAAGTCCTATTACTATCCTAGAGATGACATATGAGATCGGGAGTCTATCACTCTAGAGCAGACTGAAGTGTTTAATTTTTCAAACAAGACACTTGTTATGTGTTATTTCTTCTGCTTCCCAGATTACCAGCATGGAAGTTAAAACCAGTGAAGATCATTTGAAAGTCCGTAAAATTAAGAAGAAGGTATTGAGGAAACAGGCCAGAGCTCAGCATACATTGATGAGACACGAGGGCATTGAATGCATCTCCCATGCCACACAGGTGACTGGTAGTTCTGATTTTGATGGTACTGTGAAAATGCTGCTTATCTCTGTTCTGTGTATTCTCACATAAGCTGTGTCTAAAATGCCATTCTCCAAAAAGCACTTCCCGAGATTGAGGGTTTTCTGTGCCTCTGATTTCAAAGCAGAACTGTAATTCATCAGTTTAAGGTCTGTGGAGAGACTTTTGATGGCCTTTGGATAAGATTTTTTTTTTTCTTTTTAATCTGAAACAGTAGTTCCTTGAGTTGAGGAGGAGAAGGAAGCATGGGTAATGTTGCCTTGTTGAAGTAGATAAACTTCTCTGTGTGATTTTTTTTTTTAATTTATTTTCTGGATTTTAGCTTTTGTATCTTTCCTCTGTTCATCTCTATCAAGTATAATTTGTCTCATCTAAACTCTCTGTTAAAAACATGTCTATCTTAGAAATCTTTTCCACATAGTTTCTTCACCTAAATTGATTTAGGCTGTGGTTCTGTGGGAGTTGAACTGATTGACTGACTTGCAGCTCTTGAAAAGGGGACAACTTTCTCTTCCCTTTCACAAAAGGGAAGGTGGGAATTCTGCTTTCTTATGATGCTCAGTGAACTTTACCATAAGCCACTTTATTCCTAACCTAATGGAAAACTACTCAGCTTTTTGATTTGCACTTTTCTGCCACAGTAGAGAGTTACAGCAGATCAGATGGTGACCTCTCAGATACTGGTGTAGCAAGAAGTGACAGGAACATGCAGACAGAAAGGGAAGAAGTTAGATTTTATAATTTCCCTCTGTCAGTTATGAGGCGATGCTAATGGCTTGAAACACCATAGAGCAGTATCATTTACTCTAGCCTTGTTCATCTTGATCCTGCAAATTCTTCCCATTCAGATTTGGAAATATTGGTTAGATCTTTCTACTTTTTTTTGTAACAAAATTGGGTTTAGTCACACCATGTGGACATATGCTAAAATGACCCAGCAATCTTGTATATATTGTAAGGTCTTTGGATCAGGGACTGTGTTTCTCTAGTGTTGCTTGGAAATGGGTCCATAATCTGGGACTTGTTCCCATTGACACTGCCCCAGATACCAAATTATCCACCTGATCTACCCAAAGAGTAACTGGCCAGCAAGATCCTTATCGATGATAGAACATTTGAATAAGTGATGTATGAAACAAAATCATAGTGCTAGTGATAAACTTGTGTCAAGAATACAGAAAATGCTTTCAGGCTTTGTGCAAGAGTCTGCATTGAAGTTGTTCAGTGAGGATAACATGATCAGTTGCTATACATGCTGCTGCTGTGTAGTGATGGTCTTTGTAGATGAAGTGCCTACAGCCGGTGAAAGCACTGGTTTGCGTCTCTGCATTTCCTTTACACACATGGGCCTCTCCATTAATAACATTCTAGAAAATAACAATAATTAATAGTGTGGTCACCTTTGAAAAATGTGATTAGTAATGGACAGCCTGATTCAGTGCTAAGAACAAGTGTTAACAGAACCATTGCAATAGGTATAATCATAGCAGTACTCGCCATATATTTTTTTTTTTTTTAATAATTCTTCTCTTCAGTTTTAAAGCTAACTTTCTGTCTTTTAAAGAAGTGAAATGCTGTCATTTGGAACAATTGAACACTTTACCAGCTGCCTTCAGAAAAGGTCATAGAACATTTATAGACTTTAAGGAAAAGATTGTCTGAAAGCTTTCTGGAAAGGTATTACATAGAGTCAATCTGAGTAAGTTGTTGCTAGCTGTTTGGAGTCACTAGAGCTCAATCAAGACATCAAGACTGCATCTTCATTTGGCCTTAAAAAGGGACTTAAACTTCCTTCAACCACCATGATTAGATTGAACATCCAGTTATGGCATATAGCTATTTAGATGTCAAAAGAACTTGTTGATTTATTTTGAAAAGACCTGTGTATTTTCAAAGGATATTTCTTGAATAATAGTAATTTGAAAAGTTATTTTGTTGTTTCTTCTAATGTTTGTCAGACCAGTAGGAGTCCTCACAAACTGCATACACCTTGATAATTCTGGACATAAATCACTAGGAAGGTGTAGAATTAAGCAATTAGGCATTGTGCATGAAGGAATCTGTGTTAACTAAGTATGGGACATAAATCCCTTTTGCTAATAAAAACAAGGGAGAATTTTCAGATAAGAGTTCAGGAGCAGAACTAGATGCTCTGTTTCTAGAGACTGCTGCTTTTTTTGGTGAACCTGATGTACAGGGAACATGAGGCGGAACTGGGAATAACAGTCTCTCTGTGCTTGGAAAGACTCCTTGGCAAAGATGAGAATAGCTTTCTTTAGAAAAAATAAACCAGTCTTTAAAGGTTTTTCTCTTTGTTTTTGTTAGTGGTAAAAGGTCTCCAGAAAAATTCCATTTTAGAAACCTCCAAAATTATGTGTACCAGTGTCACTGTTTGCCCACAATACACTTGACGCACACAGACAGGTTCAAAGCTTAACTGTTCTTGTAACAGTAACTACATGCATTAATTGAGGAGGTGTCTCTGATAAAGGTTGTAAGCCTTTCTGCCAGAATATGTGCTGGGTGAATAAAGGTTGCCTTACCTGAATATACCAAGCTCATTGAAACGTAAATATCTTGTGTGGAATACATAAAAGAGTACTCATGGACTTAATTTGTCTTTATAGAGCTGCTGTGTTAGTTTTAAATGAACCAACAGTAATCACTAATTCTCCATTTTTTTTAAATTCCTCTTCAATTAGAGCCTGGTTATTGCTAATGCTGGTCTTGGTAATGGGATGAGTAGACACCAACTTCTCAGAATAGTGGAAGAATATGGATTGGTGGAAACACTCTTAATGCCACCAAATAAACCATACTCATTTGTGAAATATGGGTCAACAGAAGAAGCCAAGAAAGCCTTTGATGCTCTTAATGGAAAAGAAGTAACACTACAAGACTTTGGCCAAAACATTGTTCTATATATTAATTTTGTGGAAAAAGGTATAACTTTTTTGCTGTCCTACTTCCTGCATACTGCTTCCTTTTGCTTTTACTTCCTAGGTTGTAAATATAGCTAAAAGCACACTAGTCTTTGTAAGTAGACACACAGAATGAAAGCCAGAATCTAAGATTCAGGACCTAGAATAATTGTTGCTCCTGGTATTTCATGATAGGATACTCTAATTTGAACTACCTTGCCTGGAGGCAAATGGAAAGAGTATTCAGGTAGTTTCCAGGCCATTCAATACTGCACATGAAGGTTTTGTGATTAAGGAGCTAAATTGGGGCCCAGGAGATCTCTGGACAGTTTATTGGATTTCTTGTGTGACCTTAGTCTTGCAATCTCAATCTCAACTCCAAGAATGAAAATAGGAACAATAAGATTTCTGGCTTTTTCCCCCCTTCTCTCCAGGCTTTTTTTATGGCTGTCATAATCTATTTAGTAAAAGAACTGCTGCTCTTTCTATGAGCTTTTATAGTGTCTAGTGAAAAGGGTTCCTGGTCTTGGTATGTACATTCTGCCAGTGAATATATTCTCATAGCTCTTTTAAGATATCAGGATAGAAAGCTGAATGTCCCTACATCACCAACATTTTGTGTTCACCTAGGTGTATTGCATTATACTCCTCCATATTTGATTACAGATTGCTTCTCTGGACAGAGAGTAAATTGGGTAAATCACCAAAGTTCTAGAAAATTAAAAGGAAATGCAGGTAAAATTCTGAAGTGATTGGGAAATTCTTTTACCATTATTTTGACAGGAAAATCACAAGTGGTCTTACGTTTGAATAGTGTGGAGTCTTTTTGGTCTTATGCAGTAAAATTTTTAGAAAGTGCTTTGTATTATGCAAAATTTGGGCCTGATCCTGTTTTGTTATGTCAAAAAGGCATCATTCATTCACCAAATAAAACCCCAGTGTGGGCTTCATTGTATCATTAAAATATTTCCACAGCTATAGTGTATTCTCATACATAGATTTAACAGCTCAGATGGAATAGGGAACACATAGTTTTGTTTTCTCTAAACAGTGACAATATTTTCTTTTTCCATACACTTTAGTTTTCTGTCAGAATGCTGTTCTTACAACCTTGCCTCCAGGCCTAATGGTCATTGAAAAGATTATTTCTCCAGAGGAAGAAAGGAGGATGTTGGAAAGTATTGACTGGATAGGAGATGAAGATACTCGAAATGGTGGGCAAAACCATAGAAATCCAGACCTCCCATACTTTTATGCTGTTTTTTCCTAACATTTCAGTTGACAAGAAGTCTACATCTTGGTAAATGTATTGTTTGAGTTCATGGTGTATCTGTTCTTAGCATTTTAGAAATTAGTTCTTATATTGCAAGTGATAAATTTCTGTGTGCAAGTGGCCTGAATTGATATTCTGGTATGGATATACTTGAATAATGTTCCTACATCCAGAAACAACTGAAGTCTTTTTTAAGTGTCTTTTGCCAAGCACAAGACTATTCTGTGGTGGTTACCCTTGGAATGTGATGTCCAGCCGAGAAGCTGTGTCTTCTCTTAAATCAAAAAGTCAGTGAGACACACGTTCTGGATGCTTTTGTGCTTTCACTGGGGCTCTGTGGAGTTAAATCTCTTAATTAATGAATTGTTCTTGGAATTCACTTCAAAGTTTCTAGGTAAATTTTGTTCCTTGGAACACCGCAAAGGGTTATATTGACCTTAGGTAACATGTAACTTGGTGACTGGTGGAAGTGAATGAGCCTGCTGTATCCACAGGATATTAATCAAGTGCAAGTTCAGAGATCAAGGCAAGAACAAAGATGTATTAAACATGGCTCAAGAAAATTGGTACTCTCTACTTATTGCATATACAGAACCACCATCAGTTTGACTTCAGATGGCAGTGAATGAGATGCTTGATGAAATACAAAAGGTAATAAGGCAGAAGCGTGTGCCATGAAGGACGACATTGTTTTAACTGGTTTAACAGGTCAGATGGAATAGGGAAGCATAGCAAATTGCCTACACTGTTTTATATAGTCTAATCTTACTTCAAACTTGTGTGTTTTTACAGCCCAGAAGACTTTAAAGCATAGAAGAGTAAAACATTTTGGATATGAGTTTTGCTATGATAACAACAATGTTGATAAAGACAAACCTTTACCTGGAGGTGAGAACTTCCCTACTAAATCATGCTGAATTTTCACTGATGTTTGAAGCATTATATAAGGCCTTTAAGCTTCACTGAGATATGGATCTGAGGTTCTAATTAAAGGAGAGGTGAGATTCTAATAAAAAGAAAGCTTTCACTGTATCTTAAACACACACTGAACAGTGCTTTTTGAGTGAGGTTCATTACAAATTACTTGAGTGCTTGAAGCTTTTTTTCCAATCACTTGTAGCAAGAGTTGCTGCCTTTTGTCGAGGTCCAGTCAGATAAGGCTTTTGGGTTTGTAATTGTCATTCTTTTTTAGATTTTGTTTCATAAAACAATTGTGTTACAGATTATATATTCGTTTGTTTGAGGGCTGTGATGTATATTGTGTATATTTATCTCGACTAGCTTGAAGCTTGATGGATGCGCACCAAAATAAAATTCCCTTTGGACTGAAAGCACTTTTGGGAAGGTTTGAATAACTTATTTGGAGTTTAGAGCTGTGAGTCAGAGCAAAGCGAGTGAGTCATCTTATAGTCTTAGATTTAAAAATAGTAAAATAGGGGAGTTAAATTCCTATTAAACTTGACAGTGTTTAAGGTGATGCGCGTGTACTGGCATGGATGTAACGTCCAACAGAAGGGTTCTGGTTACATTGCTGTTTGTACAAGTGAAGCTATATAATCATAAAAACATAGTAATTTGAGCTGTTTTCTAGTCTCACAACTGAAGTATTTTGTGTGTGAGGAAGGTGTAAACACTTCATTGGGGGAGAACAATTGAAAAATAAAAATTAATAGATTCATGGAAGGGCTATTATTAACATATTTGTAGGTGTTACCTCCAACACAATTTTACAGCAAAATCCTCAGGTAAAATAGCAAACCAAAGATTCAGTGAAGGACTGTAACTTTCATTCCTGTTTCAAGACCAATTTAATTTTAGCAGATTTTTTTTGGTGATATTTAATCTAATTCAGTAACTGATTTTTAGGGGGTAAGTTTTTTAGAGACGTCTCTACAGAGCTTCTGACTTTCTGCATAATAATTTTGCTTCTTGACTGCGACCTTTTTACTGTAGTTGGTGGACATTTTGCCTCTGATTTGATGCGCTTTTATTGATTTGTAGAGATAGTGCAGTTTGCATTTGTAAGGGGTGATCCGCTTCTGAACGTGGATGTCTTGGAGGAATGGCCTTTCTAATTGCGAGATGTTATAAATATGTCTGACTTGCACATCAGGCCCCCAATTTTGATGTGTGTGTTACAGCAAATGCAGAGTGATCATTATTGAAGATGGACTCATGTATCTATACAGCTGTTTATTATTATTATGTTTATTGTAAATAGAAAGGATAAAAATGCAAAAAGCTATTCTGTCTTGCTTAGGTTTTTTTCTATAACTAGGTCTTCCTGAAATTTGTGACATATTCTTGGAGAAGTGCTTGAAGCAAGGATATATCAAACATAAACCTGATCAACTGACTATAAATCAGTATGAACCTGGACAAGGTAAGTTTATTTGTTCTTCAAAAATTTTGAGATCTTTACGTTGTGGTTTAACTCTGGCAGGCAACTGAGCACCACACTTGCTCACTCCCATTCACTGAAATAGGGGAGAGAATTGGAAAGATAAAAGTGAGAAAACTCATGGGTTGAGATAAAGACGTTTTAGTAAGTTTTTTTAAAAAAGGAAATAAGGAAAAAGAAAAACCCCAAAACAACTGCTCAGTACCAGCCAACCAGTGCCCATTCAGTCCTCTGACTAATGGCATCCCCGTTAAACTTCACCCTTAGTTTTATTGCTGAGCACAATGTCATATGGGATGGAATATCTCTTTGGTTAGCTGTCCCAGCTCTGTCCCCTCCCAACTTCTTGTGCATCTGCAACCGACTCTCTGGCAGGCAACCGTGAGAACCAGAAAGGACCTTGATGCTGTGAACTAAAACATCCCTGTGTTATCAACACTGTTTTCATCACAAACCCAAAGCATAGTACCATACAAGCTATTGTGAAGAAAATTAACTCTATCCCAGACAAACGTGTACCAATTAACTGAAAATCAGGAGAGTAGCATCTAAGTGTGACATGGTGTAGTGATAGGATTTAAGCACATGCTTGGTGTATTTCCTCTGTGACCAGAGATGCCTTGAATCAAAACTGAAGTCTTCATTCTGGTTTCTGAGACTGGGAGCTTGCATTTAGAAGTACAGTTTTTGATGCCACTGTCACGGAAATTGAAGAGATTTCAGAGTTCAAGGCCATAACATGGAAACTAACCATAAAAAGATATAGGAATAAATAGTCATATTTGGTTTTGTAGTTAAGTGGATTTTTTCACTCCAAACTCTTCTTGTTGCCTGTACTGTGCATACAGCCTCCAGGAAACTGCTCTTGGTGTTAGTACCTATGATATAAAGTTAGTATATGTGATATATGGACTTTTAAGTATGATGCAAGCAGTGTTCCCTTATCTGAGGAATAAGAAATTACTCTATTTCTGTAATCTTTCCCAAACTGGAGACATCTGAAGAGAAATTTGCTTCTAATCAGACCTCTAGGGAATAAATCACATGCTGTGCTTTTTGCTAAGGTCAATCATCAAGGCTAAGTATTTGGCTTGCTTTCTAGAGTGGATATCTTGTTTGTCCTTAGGAAGAAAGGACAACAGTTTTCTTTCAGAATTAATGTCTGACAGCTAATACAGTGTCTGCCAAACAAGGGTCTGAAAAGCTGATCCTATTTGTTTATGTATCTGACAATCTGTTAAATTGATAGAGTCATGTACTTCTGGCTGGGACATCAGAGGAGATTAGTTAGAATTGTAGATTTCTATCAAGAATAGAAGCAGTTTTTAAAAAAAAAACTAAACCCAAAGCAAAATACCCTTTAAGAGCAAATTGTTAGGATATGAATGAGCACAGAGTGCAGCCAGATTAATATGCTTAGCATCTGTGTTCTGAGCCAGATTGTCACTGGAAATTACATTTGAGATTTTAAGAAATGACTGATGACTTTGGGTATCTAAGGTGTAGGGACCACACTTAAAGACACATTAAATGAACTCCTTTTTGAGGGCATTTTTTTCATTCAGGGTCCTAACAATGTTTAAAGTTGTAGATTTATACTTGAAAGTTACCATCCATTTTGAATGCTTAGATGACTGTCACTTATCACCTGCTGCATATATGGAGTATAAATAGCAGGTAGGTAAGTCAGTGTGGTCTTGATTGAATTGTCTGAGTGATGCTGAAGAGAGCAGTCGATGTTCTTTTGTTGCACAATGAATTGCATAGACTTCAGTGTAGATCTGAAGGCAGAGTTTCACTGATTTATACATAGGCAAAGTTACGAGCAAGCACAAACAGATAATGTGTCTTTGTTTTTCAAGTCTTGATGATTTTCTACAAGCTTAAATGTTGACCTCATGAAACTCCTGTATTGGTTTCACTGAAACTAACGGAATTCAGAATCTGGAGGTAAAATCTGACAGGGCTGGCTGACACTGTAAGGAAAAAAACGTTTTTAGCTCAGAAATTTGATAGTGTCCAAAATGAATGTGGGTAGAATTTTTAATAAGCAAATGTAACTGTCTTGGTTTGGATCATGTAGGAGTTACAGTATCTGTCTGGGCCTGCTATAGTGTCAAAGGAAGGTGTACTTTCAGTTCTCTCAATCTGGCTGCTGGTCTTGCTCCACTGCATGATTACAGTTCCCCACCATGCGATGAGATCTTGCTGTGGCATGCATACAGCTGTTTCAACACTTGGTGTTAAAATGTGTGGCACAAGCTGTGGGGAATGGCAGTTTCTTGCCAATTAGCAGATCTGAAAGAAAAATTTTAAAAACCCCATAAAAATTGCTGTCCCTTTGGCAATTCTCACCTATGTGTGTTTACTCATACACACACCAAGAGATGTACTACCCCGGGGTTAGCCAGGCAATGGTGTGTGGAGTTCTGGGAACTGCAAAGCAGAGGCAGGGTTTCACTCTGACAGTGCCTGAGTGTGTGGTAGTAGGTCCTAATTCTGAAGCTGAGACCCCTAGCACAGTCATTTGCTTAGCAATAGAGGGAATATTTGGGATATTCCTTCTCTGTGAAGAATATGAGGGAGAAATACATGATCATGTATGAACTAAGGTGCAAAATCACCTAACGTAGCGTAACTGTTAGTGCTAAGTGCTAAACTGTCTAAGAGTAGAACACTGTGATTTCAGGTGCTCCCTGCAGCAAGGAGAGCATTTGAAGTCTTCATAGGGCGAGTGAAGCCTTTGGGTGCCCCGAACTGTCTTCTAGATATTCCCACAGATTATACAGGACATTTATGTTAACTGTGTGCATCTAATCTGGGCATGTAAATCAGACAATTGTCCTGAATTCTTTTGGAAGGCAACTCTCTCATTTATGGTAAATTCTGTCTGTTCAACCATGCATACCAGTTTTTTATATGGACTTCCATGGAAATAGAGCTTGCTAACAGAGTTGGCACTGTATTATTATTGTACTGACTGTTACCGTTTTTCTCATGCAGGAATTCCTCCTCATATTGATACACATTCTGCGTTTGAGGATGAAATAATCTCTCTCAGTTTAGGAGCTGAGGTAAATTTAATGTTTATATGTGTCTTGATGAAGCTTTACTGAGAAATTTTGGTTTTATACTGTTTAATAGAAGTTAATTTGATTTTCCATGGTGTGTGTTTGCACTCATCTGAGTTTAAAATCGAGCATGTAAGGTAGTGTGAGATGGTAATTAAATAAGTAACTGCAATGAGATTTTTGTCACTGGACGGTTTGCCAGTGATACCAGTGATACCCTGGTTTTAAATCTTAGCATCCAGTTCTCCATTGACCTTCCTTCATTCTGTGTTAATCTTAGAAAGCATGTCACTTCTATTTATGTTTCTACTTCCATTTTTCCCTGTGTCATCCCCTGTTCCCTCCAGTCTGCATAAGCCTCCTATTATCCTATTATTTTTATATTCAGTACATTTACAGTAGGCTAGTGTAGATGTATTACCTGTAGAAGCTCCAGTCAAAGTCTGAACCCTACTGAGCTAGTCGTGGTGCAGGCAGAGGTAGACTCTGATCTCATGAGCTTCCAACATACACAGATGATGTAAACAAAGAGTGGTAAGGGAAATGGAAGAACAGTGGACTAGCACAAAGTCGTGCAACATATCAAGAGTAGGGCTGAAAACAGTCAGTATCAGCTGGTCTCAGTGCTCTAATTAGTGTCTTTTCTTTTACTCTATTTGGATTCATCTGCTGCATCTGTGCCCATGCATATTTTATAAATTTAGTTTTACCTTCTCTGCCTTAAGCACTACTGCAGCAAGTCTTTGTTACTTGGCCTTCTGTACTGAGTGTGTGTGGCAAGGTTTTGGTAGTGGGGGGCTATAGGGGGTGGCTTCTGTGAGAAGCTGCTAGAAGCTTTCCCTGTCTCTGATAGAGCCAATGCCAGCCAGCTCCAAGATGGATGTGCCACTGGCCAAGGCTGAGCCCATCAGCAATAGTGGTAGCACCTCTGGGATAAAATATTTAAGAAGGGGGGGGGGGGCAAAAAAAACCCCAACTGTACAACAGCAATTGCAGGTGGAGAGAGGAGTGAGAATATGTGAGAGCAACACTGCCAACAACAAGGTCAGTGAAGAAGGAGGCGCAGGAGATGCTCCAGGTGCTGGAGAAGAGATTCCCCTGCAGCTCATGGTGATGACCATGGTGAGGCAGGCTGTGCCCCTGCAGCCCATGGAGGCCCACGGTGGAGCAGATCCCCACCTGCAGCCCGTGGAGGACCCCATGCTGGAGCAGGTGGATGCACCTGAAAGAGGCTGTGACCCCGTGGGAAGCCCACACAAGGTCAGGCTCTTGGCAGGACCTGTGGACCCGTAGAGAGAGGATCCCATGCTGGAGCAGTTCGTGAAGAACTGCAGCCTCTGGGAAGGACACACATTGCAGAAGTTTGTTGAGGACTGTCTCCCGTGAGAGGGATCCCATGCTGGAGCAGGGGAGATGAGGAGGAAGGAGTAGCAGAAACAACGGTTCATGAACAGACCACAACCCCCTATCCCTGTCCCCCTGTGCTGCTGAGGGGGAAGAGTTATACAAAATTGTGAGCAGAGCTGAGCATGGGAAGAAGGGAGAGGTGAGGGGAAGATATTTTTAAGATTTGGGTTTATTTCTCATTATCCTACCCTGATTTGATTGCTAATAAGTTAAATTAATTTCCTGAAGTCAAGTCTGTTTTCCCATGACAGTAACTGGTGAGTGATCTCTCCCTGTTGTTATCTTGACCCACGAGTCTTTCGTCATACTTTCCTCTCCCCTGTTGAGCTGAGGAGGGGAGTGATAGAGCGGCTTTGGTGGGCACCTGGTGTCCAGCCAGGGTCAACCCACCACACCTTCCCATCTTCTCTGCATTTCTTGAGAGGATATACAACACATCTGGAAGGCCTGCTTCCAAAGCTTGGGCTTTTTGTGATAGAAGAGTTACATTTATTGCTGTGTATTTCCATAGTACTGGATTACTAGAAGCTTAACAAGGCTAAGAACATGTTATTGCAGTGGGTAATAAAGGTTTGAATTTTGAATCTTTCAACTGAAAAGCTATGAATGCTGTATAAGAATGATATAATCTGCTA
The DNA here is from genome assembly GCF_018691265.1 of Tyto alba. Taxonomy (NCBI): domain Eukaryota; kingdom Metazoa; phylum Chordata; class Aves; order Strigiformes; family Tytonidae; genus Tyto; species Tyto alba. The sequence goes on along the minus strand of NW_024881282.1, from coordinate 17,503,594 downwards.
CTTGTTTTTTCTGGCAGTGGTGTGCAGATGACAGATGTGTGTGCTTATGGAATTGTACCTGTATTACTGATAGCATTCTCCTGTTACAAAACAAGAACTTTGGTTATTGCTCTTGGATTGCCTTACTCTTTAGGCAGAGAGAGAGAGGAACAAGGCTGGATATTCTGAGCACTAACGTTTTTTGAATCTTTAGCCTGGGCTTTGGCATCAACCTCCACTTTTCTTGCAAGTTGTGGAGCTCCTGGGACTAGGGGTGAGTCCAAGGAAGGATAGCTTTTTCATTAACGTGTGTGGCAGTGGCACATATGTGATCTTGGTTGCTTGAACATGGGGATGGTAGTGTTATAAGTCCTCTCAGCCTGACTATGGATGTATTTGTCCACCATTTACAAAAGTATCCACTCTAGAGTAGCAATATCTGGGATTAGTTGTGAAGGTGGTATGCACAGTGGCAGTAGAGTTCTTGCTGCTTTTGTTTTGGAATCTTCCAGTCGAGGAGCTACTCTCTCATGTGGCTTCGGTACTTAGCTTTGCCTCAGAGATAGTGTATTCTCCTCTGTTCAACTGCAATGTTGTCTTTTAACAGTGCCAACACCTCCATGGTAGGTAGCACATGGGAATGTCCATTTCTTTCATTTGGTTTCTCTAGAAGGGCTCTAATTGATCTTCTGTGCAGTTTACCCATCCTAAGTTTAGTTTTTCTAATACATGCTGAGCATTCAGAGCAGTACAGCAACAGTAGATGACCCCAATTTACAGCTGTTCTTATGTTGATCTTGTAAATAAAAAAAAAGGTTACTTTAGTTCACTTTATAAAAACTATATCAGTGCTGTAATTTCACATATTCTGCCTCAGTCTGCAGCCCCAGGCTTTCTTACCCTTTCCATTTCAATTAAAAGGCCAACTCTGGCACAGATTCTCTGTTTACTTCCTTGATAAGGCACCATAGGCAGAGTGCATTTCTAGACAGTTATATTACAGCACACCTTTGTGATGGTTTCAGAGATAGCCAAAAGCAGAGTGATTTTAATCACCTGAGAAGTACAAACCTTTCTGGGAAGTGGACTGCCTGAAGCATTATGATGCTGTTAAAAATTGGAATGTCTACATTTCAATCAGGCAAACAGCCAGAATTGGGCCATTTCTAGGTATTTCAGGCATAGGCATTGGATACAGTCTGTTAGGTAGCTCCCAAGTTTCAGTGCCTTTTCCTAATGGGCTATTAATGCACTTTTCAGGTGCAGACAATCAAAGCACACATGTAGTAAAACAAGTCAGTGGCCCATGAAATGCTGCATTATTTAATGGCTTTTCTTTCTGCTACTTTTACAACTTTCTATGATTTCTTTAATGTGTTTTTGTGCACTTAACTCTTCATCTGATTTACAGATGTAAATACCAGTTGCAGTAGTATGTGAGTTAGCTATTTTAGAAGCGAAGCCCCCTACACTATTCCCATTAAAGCTTACCATGTACAATATTTACACACTCTGTTAATAAATAATTGGAGTTGCATGTACAGTAGCAAACTTTGCTGTCTGTCTCTTCTTCTCTCTATTCTTCTCTCTGTAGTGTGACTTTTTTTTTTTTTTTCACCTGATTAGGCTGCAATGTAATGGAAAACATACGTAAACAAAGTCTTATGTATTGTCCTTTCTTTACTCTCCTCAACAGTCAATGCATACATTTAAATAAAAAGTGCCATAAAGAAATAACCTTGCAGCCCAGCTGGTTCTATATTCTATTTCAGAAGTTGGCTAATAGATACTTCAGAGGAAGAGAAGAAAGTGAAATGCTTTATTTAGTTTATTCTTTTACTAAATCAGGGAAAGAGCTGCTTTTTCGTTTGTTTGTATGTTTGTCCTTCCAGGATCTGACTTAGGCAGATTCTAGTAACTGGTAACTAAAATAAATGCTTTGGCTTATGAAAGAGAAGTCTGTGGCAGCAGAGCAGGGGACTAAACACAAGTGCCTTCCTAGCCTGGTGCTTTAGTTAACAGCATCAGTTCTCAGACTTCTTATATCATGTTCACAGATCTGCTCAAGCAGTGTCAGTTGCAGCAGGTTGTCCAAGACTGTGTCCATTTGTGTTTTGAGTATCTCTGCAGATCGAGATTCCAGCACCTCTCTGGGCAACCTGTTCTAGTGTTTGACCTCTGTCACAGTAAAAAAAACCTGTTTTCTTGTGTTCAGATGGAATCACATGGGTTTTAAATTGTGCCCATTGTCTCTTACCCTGTTGGTGGACACTACTAGGAAGAGTCTGGCTTCCTCTTCTTCATTCCCTCCCATAAGGTATTTATACACATTGATAAGAGCCATCTTATCTGAGCCTGAGCCATATCTTCTCCGAGCTGATCGTCCCAGCTTTCAGCATCTCTTCATATAAAGATAGTCCTTAATCATCTTCATGGCCCTGTGCTAGACTTGCTCCAGTAAATCCATATCTTTCTTGTAGTGGGAAGCCCAGTCCAGTTCCAGTACTAGACACAGTACTCTAGATGCATCCTCACCAGTGCTGAGTAGAGAGGAAGGATCACCTCCCTTTACCTGCTGGCAGTGCTCTTCCTAATGTAACCCAGGAGGCCACTGGCCTTTTTATCTGCAAGAGTACATTGGTGGCTCATGTTCAACTTCTTGTCCACCAGAACCCCAAGGTCCTTTTTGGTAGAGCTGCTTTCTAGCTGATCAGCACAGAGATAATCCTGACCAGGTTCAGGACTTTGCACTCCCCTTTGAACTTCATGAAGTTCTTGTTGGTACCATTTCTCCAGCCTGTCCAAGTTCCTCTGAATGGTAGCACAGCTGTCTGGTGTGTCAGCTGCTCCTCCTGGTCTTGTATTGTCTGTAAATTTGCTGAAGGTGCACTGTGCCCCATCATCCAGGACATTAATGAAGATGTGAAACAGTGTTAGGCCCAGTATCAACCCCTAGGGTACTTCACTAGTGACATCTCTGCAACTGCATTTTGTGCTCACTGCTATCTTCAGTGATGCCTCACAACCTAAATCACATTCTTGACAATCAGTCTTTCCCTTAGCGGTGAATGAGTTTATCCAGTTACAAAGCACTTTGTAGTATTTTGTTAGAGAAATCACTGTAAGTCTAATTAGTTTCTACAAAGTTGATTTATATTGAAAAAGGAATACTTATTGGCATGTGGCATATATGTTCATTTTGAATATGAACAAACAATCTTGAGAAGAAAATAAGGGTGTGATTCTTCACAACACTGTGTCTTACATCAGGTAACCTACAGCAGTCCAAGTTCTTATGCTTGTGTCAAGTGAGGTGGAAATGTAGGTGTGAGATTCTCTTTCTTGTCTCAGTCACATGGAACAGTTTTATCAAGAGGCACAGGGAAACCAAGTGGCTCAATTCTGTTTTAGTTGGTGCAGTACACTGTATTTTGGGGAGTTTACAAGACAGATTAAACTTGATTTGAAGGAGAAAGATCTCAGTATTACTTTATAAGCTAGGCAGAAGTACAGAAACCACTAAACAGTTAGAGGGCAAAGCAGAGACATGTGATGTGTCTTGTTCCATAATACTCCATAAAAAGTGAGGGTCTCAGGCTAATCACTTCCCTGTTTTGGCCTATTTCTTTGGCATGTCCTGGGAAACTAGAATAAAGTGAGACTTCCAGAATGTCCTGTGGGCTTACAATGGCATTTCATAAATCAACACATTCACCCTTTATTTATAGGAGCTGATACACTGAAAATATAAGGAACATCAGCTTCAGTGTTGTGTTATTGAATGCAACTTACTTTAATTCAGAAGTTATCACAGTAGGAGAAGAAAGTCAATCGGGTAAATTTAGTTCAGAGTGATTGTTATTAATCTTAATGGCAAACTCTCTGTCCTATGTCCATGAATTTGAATGAAGTACTGCAAAACAAGGAACAGTCGTTTCTGTTGAGAATTTTCTGGTTTTGAGTTAGGTGTTATTTTCAGTGCCTCCATTTGGTGTCTCTAAAGTTACATAATTTTACAGTATTTCATCTTAGGAGCCTGGCCAAGTTTGCAGCTGTCTCAAAAAATCCTAATTAAAGCCTGTGTCAAATTTCCTTTTGCAGGTTTATAGCAGGAGCTCGATCAATATTGAGATTTCTGTTTTTCCACTTTTCCTAATTTGCCTTTTTACTTGCTGTCATGTAAGCCTTGATTCATTAGAATTTTAAAAATACAGAGGTAGCATTTCTATAATGAGCTAAGTATGCTATGAGTGTATCGAACCGTTAAAGAATTTTCCCTTTCTGGCTGCAGACCTTACCCCCAATAAGCAGCTAGCGACACCCTGCAGGCCCTCCTTATCGTCTCTGCCCAGGTCTGCTCGGGGACACCCACTGCCCCATGCCAGAGGGTGAAACACAGTCACAGTTTTCCTGAAGGATGTGTTGTGTTGGCACCATAATATGATTTATGTTTTTCTGTCCCATTTTCCTAATATCCAGCCCTGATGTGGAAACCCCAGGCTTGTCATTCTCTTTTCCTCCTTGAGTGCCTTACTCAGCTTCCTATCCCTGTGCCTTGCCTGGCAGGAGGCTGGTATAAACACAGAACTGCTGTGATGCTCTGGCTAAGCCCCTGACCTAATGTCTGCAAAAGGGAAGCTTCAGGGTTTTGAGTCAGATTTGTGGTTCAGGGTTAAATAGTGGGGCCGTGTGTGGATCATCCTTGACCTCTGCCTAACTTCTGTTCATCTGAACACATATTCATCATGTCTTAGCCTGCAGATACTAAGTGCCTTGAGCTATAAAGAAAAGCCATGACTCACTCAAGCCTTGAAAGCAGAGCAGTGTTACAAAGAAAAACTCCACCAGACCTTTTGAATTATGTGTGACTGATGGCTGTCCTGGAACTGATAGAATGAGGCACAACACTATTGCTTATCTCTCAGGCTGATAATTGATCATTTTCCTAGCACTTTTGCTTCTTATCTGTTGATCGATTTCTAATCTGTCTTGGTGAACAAACAGAAACCTGTAGCTGCTATAGCAGCAGCTGTTTCTGTAATAGCTGCTTGAGAGATTTTATCAGAAGCCTTTCAAAAGTCTAGATTGTACGGACTTTGACAGTTAGCACCTGTTTCTTGTCTCCTATGAGCTCTAACAAAGTAGGCAGGCACTGGATATTGTGTTAACTTTGTGTCCCGCTCTTATTTGGCTTATCTCGGTTAGTTGATAATTCAGTTTAATTTACTGTTTACATTTACATTGCTTTAGGTTTTTTTTTAAGGAAAGGCAGAAAGCATCTTACCTATTTCAGGAATTACCCTGGTAGGGGCCATTACCAAAGTTTTCACTCTGTTCATGCTAGCAGCATGATTGTAGTAGGTGAAATAATAATATTAGAGGTCAATATTTAAAGGGAGATTGGATTGGCAGAACCAAAATGTCTCTTAACCGAAATGGAAAACATTCTGAGTTCAGAAATTTGTTCAAGTGAGTCTGGTGGGATTCTTGAAGCTCGATAGTGTGTGTTTCAGGTCTGTAAGACCCATTTCTTGAGCTGTACCCTTCTTACAGTCATGAATTTTATCAGTTCTTGAAGAATAGTGATTTGCAGTAGTGTCTGTGTCATTTAGCTGGAAACCCAAAGGGACTATATCTATAACTGTCTACCAAATTTAGTTGGTTTGTTACATTTAAAGTGGTATTTCATTTTTAAAACCTACTGAAGAGCTTCTTTGTGTGAAAAGTGTCCTGAGGATCACAAGTCAAGTGCATCAGGCTTCATAAATCTGCCTCTTCTGACTGCATTTACTGTGTATAAATATGTCCTCTGTGTGTGTTTCCGTCCATGTCATACCATAATGTCCTGTCACTGAGCTTGGATCAGATGCATGACCCATCAAAATCAAGGGAGAACTTTCTGTTGATGTAATTGTTGAATTGTGCCCTCTGAGATAAGCAACAAAGCCTTCAGCCCTTCATGGGAATACATATAATAGTCCTACTGTCTCTTCTGGGGATGGTAAATATTCAGTAAGCATATTGTTCTGAGTTTTTATTTGTGCTGGATGTCCCTTCCCTGTTTGCATACAGGATTCTGTTCAGGTATCAACATGTCCTGCTGATACTTCCACCTGATCAGTTATTTTAACCTTTGTAAGGAACTTGAAAGCCCAGCTTTCATGTAAAGTGTTCAGAGGGAACCTGTCCTGCAGTACCTAATCGCCTCCTTCCCCAGCCTTGGTTGTTTATAGGCTAACTCCTGTTTTAGCCAGAGGTAACAGCAGCAAGGCACCCACTGTATGCAACTAATGCAGACAACAATTTGTTTCTCAGGTGCTGTAGGAATCTGCTAACCAATCTTGATTTTCACTGAGGTGCTATAAGAAGAGCATTCAGACAGAATTGTCCCCAGAACGATAGTACTCACATGATTTCGCTAGAAGCTGTGTGGCAGTAATTTGTTGAGAAATGAGACAGCAGCATGGAGATCTTACCTTCTCCACTACTTCCTCAGCTAATTGGGAGGAAGAAAATCAAAGGTAAAATTCTACAGAGCCTGCATTTTATAGTTTTGTATGTAAAATTATTCTTTTTTTCTTCCTCTTTAATACTGGTGAGATATTACAGTTTCCAGGTGCCTTTTTGTATGAATTGTCCCTGTGGTGAGTCTCTGAGGTCTGGCATTTGCTACCAGTGGGCCAATACTGGTCAAATAGCTCTGCGAAGCTTTGTCTTCTGTCTCCCTTTTGTTGGATTCATACCAACTTTTCTTCCTCTCCACAGAAGAGAGAAACTTGTCATCTCCTTTGCCTTTCTGTAAAGCTGCTCCCCACTTTGCAAGGCCTGATAAATCCTAAATTAACTAGAATCTTACTTCAGTGCTGAGGAAGGAAGGGCAGCCTGTAGTTTGATTTCTGTGGGATCTCTGATCTGCAGAATATACTGTGACTGTGCTGAGGTATTTCTCCTGGGTCTGCTAGAGTGGGAAGTTGCCTTATTCTATTCTGTGTAGCAGTTTACTCATGTGTAGCGTGTGTAGCATGTTTCTTACACGTGGTCAATTATTTTGGCTGCTGAGAGGGAAGGCAGAGCTGTGGCTTTTCCTGTTCCTACAACTTCTTCCCAGTCAGCATCCTGTGTTTTCTTTGAGTTGTTGCTGTTGAGCAAGGTACGTGGGAAGAATGTTCGTGTTGTCTTCTGAAGTCCTCTGGGCAATTGCATCAGCAGTACATCTGAGGTGAATGTGGAAAGAGACAAAAGACATTGCAATTATGTGGAATTTGAAAATTAAATCCACTCAATATCACATGGAAAAATACATAGAGATGCTGTGAAAAATGTCATGTAGTTCCAGTTAGTTTTCTTACAATCACACCAAAGTCCTGTGTGTGAAACACTTTTTGAGATGTTTGAAGTCTGCAGGAGGGCTTATGATTTTCTGACAGTGGTCATAGCTGCTAAATAATGAAAGAAAACTTCTGCATAATTTCTTTACCAACTTGATTCTGTTTGAACAGAACCTGTTGTCTCCAGGCTATTTGCTGTTTCTATAGTGTGCTTATTTTGTATGCTCAGGCAGCATCATTTCATTTCCAATTCTCAGACATCTGGCTGTTATGGCTTTACTGTGACACACAAATACCGATATTGAATTTTTTGGTGGAAGCAAACATACTCTAAAAAAAGTGTCTTGCCATTGCTAGAGTTTTCTAATTGGTTTTCATGTGGTAGGAAATATGTAGGTAGAAAAAAATCTTTAAAGTAATTAGATTATGATGCACCGTATTGTTCTTTTTAAACTAAAACCTTTTTTTTTTTTTTTTTCTTTTCTTACTGTTCCACTTTGCTCCCTCCATGTACCCTTCACTATGATACATGAACTACTCTTCAGTGGTGGTGAGATGAATTAACTGTTTAAATATGAAGTTGCTATTTGTTCCTGTGAAAAATGCAATCATTGTTATAGAAGAAAACTAACAGAGCATTTAAATTTACATTTCAGTTAATATTTTTACAGATGAAACTATTTTTGAGTCAGGTTTTGGATTGTCATTCTTGAAATATAGTTCAATTAATTTTTTTGAAACCTCTGTATTGTTGTTTGAGCAGTTACTTATTTCTTTATTTTTGAAAATAATTTTTAATTTCTGCAAGAGGTTTATCAGTGGAAGTTATTTCTATTCCCCATCTTATTTTTAGAAGATCAGTGCTTGATGCATGAAATGAAATTCTGGTGTCTGCCACAAATTAACAGCAAACAGGCTGAACTCTGGGGCATTAAAAAGTCGTTATCTTTAGCTGTTGCATTTCAAGTGTACTTCAGTTCGGGAATTCAATAAAGAAATCTAATTTCATTAGCCAGTGATGTCATCTCTATTGTCATAGGAGCCTATTCTAAGACCGTGGCAAATTTCATGTAGAAATGACAAGTAGTCAGTCAATAATAATAATCACAAGTAGTCTATAAGCTTTGAACTGGACTTTCATAATACCAGTAAGCATAGCAAATGGGGTTTGAAATCTGTCTGCATTTATGCTATCTTTACAAATCTGAGCAATTTGCATGCTGCAATGTTCTGTTTCTCTTTCCAGCTATGTTGAGTGTTTCAGGAGGAGTTTCTCTACAGAGCCCTTGTTTCAGTAGAGTTGACTCTGGAAATTTTCATTGAAGAACTGGCAATTTAGAGCAGTTAAAAGCATGCTGGAGCCATAGCTGTGTCAAACCTGTGATGCCGATAAACTTGACAGAAGGATTCTGATTCAAGGCAGGAGGAGAGGTGTGCTTTTAGCAGAGAAGCAAGCAGGCAGGCAGTCTTTTGGTGCAGTGCAGGGGCAATGCAGGTGAAGCTCTGGTCTGTTTGCAGGGGCAACAGAAGAGTGGTTGTAAGGAACCAAGGTTGATGGTGCAGCTGAAAGCAGTGAAAACTGGATACTTCATAATTCCTTGTGAGGTGTTCTTGTTCCCCACCTTCCTCCTCTTCCTCTGTTACTGTGTATATCAACGTACACAGCAATCATTCTTTGATCTCTCTGCAGTGCATGTTCATGCAAGCCATCGTGAATTCAGGGCCAGAATCTGAGGCCCTGATAGAGCCATTTTGTATAACTTTTTGCTGCATTATGTGAAGACAGTCATTGGTCTAATGAAGCAGATGGAGGGAATGGGAGAAGAAAGAGATCATATTGCTTGTGATGAAAATCAGCTGTGTCGGAACATTGCCTATCCAAACTTCAAAATGTGTTTTTCCTTTTTGATTGTTTTACCTGCTCTGTAATAATACATATGTCAGATGTGTGGTACTTCCATGGGGTGAAACATAGCAATTGTGTGAATTGATAAAACAGTTTTCTTCAGATGATTTTAAAGAAGTCTTTCTGTGTCATGCTGTGTTTTGAATTATACTTTATGACCCTAGGAGACATCATTAACCAAGAAGATGGCTTTCATTTGTTCTTTGGTGGGGTTTTTTTCCTTTGACAGTTATATGCTTTTATCTGCAAGGGAATAACTTGTCTTTATGTATTTCAGCCATTTCTGTAAATTCATGCCCAGATCTTTGTTCTTCAGTAGATTTCCCTTTTACAGTGAAGATGTAGAGGATTAAGAAACAGGCCATATGGTAGTTTCTATAGTGATAGATTTGAAACCGTGTCTTGTCGGCTCTTGTGAGGTATGATGCAAGAATTAGTTCAGGAAGGCACAGTTTGTATGTCTTGTATTCTGGCAGTTCTCTGTTATGGTAATGGTCTCTGGGATAGTTGTCAGGTGGAGTTAAGACGTACTAATTGACCTTTGTTTCAAATTCAGACTGAGTAAGCTCATAATTTCATCCTCTTGAATTACATATATATAGCACTGGACTATTTACATACTACTTTCTTAGTGTGTAGGGGGCAAGGTTATAGTGATAATAGTGCAGGAAGAGGTTTTAATTAAGGCAGTACTGTTTTAAACAGAGTTGAGGCATTTGCTGAATCCATACCTGGGTCCCTTATTAAATAATTTATTATCAGTGATATTCAGTCCATGATTAAGACACTGAAATTTTGGTGTTTATAAGTAGGTATGCCCTGCTTGCCTGAGCTCTTCTGTAATCAATGGGGATCGAGTCAGTCCAGCCTAGGGGGTGATTCAGCCTACACTAAACTAGACATCTAGTGTCTGGTTTCACAGGTTTCAGTTCCCTAATAGGATTTTTAAAAATCTATGCCCAAACGTAGATGTCTTAATCATAAACTGAATTGACTATTCCCACTGTGTGATTTATAGTTAGCTTGGATTCCTGTACTACAGCATCACTAGCAGAAAGCTGAGACCTGCAGAGGAGAGTAAGGCCTGATGAACAATCCCGATGTTTGTAGAGGGTGAGGGAAGTATCCAGTATAGAATATCATGAACATGCAGCGTGTTTTGCTCATGCCTTGAAGTCCCTTGAACCTCTAAGGACTTGGGCTATTATGCAACAGCTGGTGGATCTGTCCCACACTAGCACATGGTATGAATTTACACCCTGAATGTAAGTATTTCAGGTCCTCTTTCCTGTAACTGACTCTCATTACTATAGGTGTTTTATTCCATGTTTGGCAGTATTACTCAGTCAAAGCCTGGTTCGTCCTGTGTCAATTATTTATGTAAAGTGGAGGGCCTATTCACAGTCCCTTACACTGCTTCTGTTGTAGAAAACTTGCAATTAAAGTTTATAATGGTTGATGACAAGATGATAAATGTACAGGTAAAGTGGCATGGAAATAAAATTAGGGTTGAATAGAGTCCTGCTATGTGTATTTGCAACTTCAGTAACATGGAAATTGCTGATTATAGTGTGCGTTTCCACAGATATTTATGAATTATCAATGATTTAAAAAGGTGATATGCTAATTTTGAACCCTGAAGTGTTTCCTTTTCTACTTAGATATTGAAAATCTCTTGAGAACTTGAAAGTTTTTAATGTGTGAAAGAATTACAGATATGCCACAGCACCACATACAAGGATGTGCATGCCAGAATCCTGTAAATGTCATCATACTTGCATATAAAGTTGTACTCATTACAGAACAGCTGTGTCTGTGCTATAAGGACTTGTTCAGTGGTTTCTATGTAGACATTTGGTACAGCATTAAACATGTAAATAAGGATTATTTTCTTTCAGGACATAGAGTAATACCTTAAGTGCAAGTCTGAGGAGATGTATTTGAGGATGCACAACTACATTCTTGTGACATCTGGGCATTATATCTTGAACAGATTGAGCCCTCTGGAAGCCACTAGCATCAGGATGTATAAGAGTCATCTTGTGCTTTCCACTGAACTGTACTCCATTAGAGATCAAGGGATACAAAATCTTGGAAATTTCCTTTCCTTTGGAAAGGAAAATGAGTGATTTCATATATGTGGGGCACATTCTACCCCGGTGTAGGTGGATGCCATTCCTTGTATGTCAGTGTAATAGCACCCACAGATGTGAGGGAAGACATACGCCTGAAAGAATGGAAAATATTGCAGAGGAGGCTAAGTCAATAAAATAAATTAAATGAAGACTAACTGCATTAGCCTCATGCTTTCTGTGTCCTTAAAAGAGTTTAAGCTAAGAGCTAGGGAGGTGATTTACTAAAGGATGAAAGTGGAATGTTAGCAAAATTGAATAAACTGGATGTTTTTGCAAACTTGACTGAGTCTTTGTCTCTGGATTCACAAAAGAACATCGAGATCATATGTTGGGATTGGATAGCATTTTCCATAAAGGAGAAATTTATACCTGTGGTGGCAGAGAGAGTAGAGCAGTGGTAATGCAACTATTGCCTTTTACTCTAGGGACTGAAAGTCTTTTATGTAAGAGTCTAGTATTCAACATGGGTAGTGATCTGGGAAGGTGGTGCAAAGGCCACAGGTAATGTCCTAACATAAAAAAGGAACTTGATACTTTTAGAATTAGTAGGAACTGGTGTATTTGATGGGTAGTCTTTAATGGGTTAGGTTTTCTGTGTTCTTTTAGCCTGGCTGTTCAGTCATCAAGATAAAACAGTAACCCTGGATTTATAAAGCAGATTTTGAAACAAAGAAGAATCAGCTTGCGAAGACGTATGAGTGAAGCATAAAAATTTGTAGCAGCAGGGAGAGACCCTGGAGTGGGAACAGCAGCAGTCAAAAGTTGGTGTGATTTTGCCAAAAGTACCACCAGCATCCTAACCTCTGCCGAGGCTGGGCAGAGCAGCCACACCATTGGACACCACAAGGAACTGGCATCCAGCTAGCGGGGTGACTAGTATCTTCTAATAACTGGGAGCTGGTGAACCTTGAGATGCATCCTTGGGTACAAAATGAGTGGCTCATATTCCAGCTAACTGTGGCAAGGCCTGCAGAAGGTTGAAAGCTCCTCCACCCAACAGGAGTTAGCTTGGAGATTGCAGTAGTTTTCCTCTTCTTGTGCACTACCTCAGTCTTGTAAACGGAGTACAGTCAAGAAGAAAGTTTGTATCGTGTAGTCAATATAGTAGCTAGGAGAAATGCTGGTATGCTCTTCAGTGGATACAACTCTCCTCCTTGGGATTATCAAGGAAGTCATAACAAGGTGAAACCTCAGAGGGTAAAGAATGAAGTACTGTCCGGATATTGAAATGGTTTTTAAACATTCATGTGCTAGACTTCAATTTTTTTAAACATTCATGTGCTAGACTTCAGTTAAGAGGAAGAAATGTACAGATATTTAAAATGACACAAAATTCAGGAAGATAGTAATGCTTTGTATGGTTGGAAAATTGAATACAATTTTTGAAGGAACAAAACCTAATAAGTATATTGAGCATCTGACTAGCACCACCATTGTGCCTAAGTGGATAAGCAGGCTTAGCAAGAGATAGTATGCTTTGGCATAAATCTGATATGGGGGAGGCCTGCGCATGTGTTGAGAGATTTTTTTGAGGTAGGCAGTACTGAAATATTTCATCATCATGACTGTCAATGTTGTACTCATTTTCTGAAGTATGGTTAGAGACCGTGATATAGGATGTAAATATAAGCAATATATGTATAAGCAATATATGTAAATATAAGCATAGGTTACAGAAGATAAATTTTTTATGGCATGGATTATTCAGAGAAGATAATCATATTCTCTTTCCCCTTAAAATTCAGCATTTTTCTGAATTCCAAATTTTAGAATTTAGCATGTTTTTTGCAGGAGAAGGCACTATCTATTACTGATCGATTGCCTCAGGCCTATGTAAGCCAGCAGGCTCTTGTCTCTGCATAGAGCCCTGCTATGTTGTTCAAGCTCCATGTGTGGGCTTTAAACCTCTCAGCTGTCTTGGAAGTAGACGTTCTTTTTCATCTGTTTTACATGTGGGAAACTGCTACGTGGGCTGATAATGTGCCTTTGCTCTCTGAAAATTCAGTAAATAATGTCAGAGACTTGAGAATCATTCCACATGGTACTTTTTTTAGCTTTAGATTCTGTTTCGTCTGAGGTAGTCTATTAAAATCAAATACAGATTGCATCAGAGACAAAGCTTAGAGAAGCAACATTGTCATAACACTGTAGCAGCAAAATCCTGATCAACATTGTCCTTGTAGCCCCATTGCATTATTTCTGTTTTGCCTTTGGATCGTTACTTATTGGATAGACCGGTCATTCACCTCCATCCTTCTGGTCTTTTGTGAAGTGCAGTACTATTGCACTGAAACGCGGTGCAGACTTCGCATTCTCTGAGGAGTTAAGAAAAACATACTTTATTTGTTTTTTCTTTTATGTTGTATTCTTTTCTGGTTTTTGCATTTTACTGTACTTTATGTCACAGGAACAATGTTCGTGATGTGGATGTCCCTTTGCTCTGATGTTTAGCCATCCTTGAAAGCTGTTTACTGCTTCATGTGCTGCCTTGTCATGAACACTGTCTCTTAAAATAACCTGGAATCATGACAACTTATTTAAAACCATGAGTAGGTATTATTAGCTGTTTGTTTCTTTTAAGTTTTTTGGTATAGTTAGAGACCCACTTTTCCCATAGTACAAAGAAAGAAAGTAAAAGTTGTATAAGATCAAAGCATCCACTATTTTTATTTTTTGAATGTAATCCGTGGGTGATGCACCATGGGCTAGCTGGAAATTTGATCTTTATTGACTCTGCCATCTAAGAGAAAAAATAAAATAGGTAAAAATGAAAATAGTAATTGGAAATAGCTCCTGTGGAGCAAAGCTGTCATGAAGCAGATTGATTCAGCAGTGACAGAGTTGCTTTATTGATTGTGAGTCCTTAGTAAATTAAAAAGAGGACCAAATGCGTTAATCTTTTGTGTGCGTGTGTGTGTGTGACAGTGACAATTTAGAATGTTCTGCCAGGATAAAGACACATATAGGAGTGTGGGAATGTTATCTCCTTCAGTCAGTAATAGGCTTGTCAGAGATAAGAACAGAGTTCTTCAAAAACTGTTCTGGGTAAAATGTTTTTTACGGTACTGTAAACAAAGGATAGAAGTACCCTTGCGTGGTTTTTCTAAGCATTCAGGTGCAGTTATTTTAGATAAGGGAACGAAGCATAGGAATTACACTAATTTTCTTCAGATGTTCACAGTGGGTTCCTTAAATTTCATTCTCTGAATTGCAATGTCAAACTTGTTGTTCATAGAAAAAAATGCAGAACTTTATTATATTTTAGCTGAAGATCTCCATCTGCTTCATAAGCAAAAGTTGTTTTTGGATTTGGATTTTTGACTCTTCCAATTACTGCTAATTACTTAATGTCATTGCCCATTTGCAAGCAAATCCTTTTTTTATATTTTCTTCCCCAAATCATCATGGATTACATTAATTTAGAAAGGGGAACAGCCACACAGTGTGAGATGATAATACAAAAGCTTTTCCTCCATGGAAGAGTAGGGAGCAGGGGCAGAGTGGGATCCTGTGCTGGTGAGGACTACGAGTTGCCAGATGTTATGTAGATAATTCTTGCTTTTCAGCCTCAAATTCTGCACCATCACAAATTTTGTTTCACATATTTCTTGTTGACTTAGCACAGGTGAAATTTAGCCAGGAGGATAAGCTCTTCTCTTTTACTGTCTATTTTCCTGCCAATTCTGCCTGAAAATCTAGCTATCAGGGATAGTTTTGCAGCCTCTCATTCCCAACATGCTATCTGTTATAGAGCACTTTGAACCTCTGCTCTTTTGGGTGTACAGTTGTTAACAGGACAGTGTTTGAGGAGCATCTTCTGTGAAGAGACTGGGGCCATGCAGTTGGTTGGGTAAAAGGAGTTGGAGATGCATGACGCAGGGAGCTGGAGCAACTGTTTCCCACCGCTTCATATAGAGTCCCCAGCCTGGCGCGCAGAAGTGAAAGGGAGCGAGGTTCTCTTCCGGGCCCTGAAGGGATATGGGGTCGGGAAGTGTAGGGGACCTCACAGAGGTCTCCTCATTGACTCCTGGAGAAAGTGCTGTTCTTGAACATCATCTGCAAGAATAGAGCTTTGTAGCCACTGCTGACCCAGAAAGAGGAACAGTGGGGTAACTCAGCCTCCAGGAAGGAATCTGGACAGAGTCTCATGTTCAAGTTTATTCTGGCATACTTTTGAAGAACCCAGTCTTTATCTTGTCCCCTCACGCCTGTTCCCCAACAGCAGTGAGCCAGAGGGGCAAAAGACAGACTGAGATACTATCTCACCCCTCTTATCCGATGACTTCACTCCTCACTTCTGTTCTTTTCATGCTTTCCCTTTCCTTACCTGCTGGTCCTGATTAGTTATCCTTTGGTTTCTTTGCCTTGCCAAATAGCTACATCTTTTTTCAGAAGCTGGCACCTCATTATGTTTTATGGGACAGCCTCCCTATCAGAGATCTGTGAAGCCACTGTGTTTTATCCTTCACCCTGTGCTTCTTTGAGGATATCTAGAAGAAATTGCTAAGTTCAAGGGAAGGAGTATGTTAGCAAGCGGCTGCCATTCATCTATTTGTGTAGCTATTCAAGTGTTTCATAATCATTAATCAGAGCTTATAGGTAGGCTTTGTTCCTGTTCCTCCACATCCCTCTTCCCCTTTCAGCCTCACTGTTTGTCACCCTTGTCATTTCTTGCCTGAAATTTAGATAGCTCAACAGGAGAAGCTGTGTCACTCTATGTGGGTGGTACCATAGCGTAAATAATTTTTTTCCTAAAAATGTAAATGCCATTGTAGCTTGCTCCAGTGTGCACAACATTAAATAGTAAATGTTGTAAGTGGTAATTTGTAGTGTTTAAAAGTCTTGCTTATTCAGTCTCTGTCTTGCTGGGTTTTTATGCTGAATGATTGATCATTGCACCACTATTTTCTCTTTGTTAAACGCATCTGTATGCAGAAGCAGAACTGCTTAATTTGTTTCGATCTGGCGTACTGTAGTAAGTCTGCTTTTAAATTGCATACTTAGTAGGTTACAAATCAGGTGGCAGCACTTTCATGATGCTAATTCGCCAGTGTAGCTGGAACCGCTGACTTGAATAGTTTCTGACCACTTTTCTTTTTTGGTAAGCCTTCTGTCTTCCGTAACTCGTTTGGCTTCCTTAAATGACCTGCTCCTTATTTTCCACCGCAAGAGTTTCTCTCATTTGGGAAATGTAAAAGGATAACATTCCTAGCCCAGGCAAAAGCAAAATGTGCCATCTGGGCTGTGAAATTGGAATAAAACTGAAAGCGTTACCTCAGTATATTGCCATGGCTAGAAGCCAGGTGGCAAATAATAAAAGGATGGTCTGGTACTTGGCGTGTTAGTCAGGATCTTGGGAGACTGTATGTGCTTATTGAGCTGCAAGCCTCCAAGAATGTGGGCAGGTTGGAAATTATTTCCCTCACCTAATATGGGTTAGCTAAATGTTATGTATCTACTCTGAATTAATTGTTTTAGCTCAATCTGCTGTGAATGGATAGGCATTTCCAAAGGGCATAGGATTATTCCACATCACTTAGTTCTACATGTTGGACTAGCATGAATCACTCTTTGGAGACACTTGTCTCTCTCTGCATAGGCTTCACATAAAGACAGTAGCTGACTGCCTTAGCCCGGGTACCTAACACTCAGATGGCTGAGTTACAGCAAATGAGCTGTCTACTTCCTTTTACGCAGTTGCCTTTGGTTAAGGGGTAGTAATCTTTTCCTACCTCACAGGTACATACAGAAATTAAATGGTGCTACTGTATTCTCACACAGAAAGCTATTACTATGAAAAAAAAATTTTTTTTAAGTGTTTTAATTATCTGTATATACACATATATTGGTGACTGCCTGTTGTGGTTTGAGCTCAGAGAGCAGCTGAGCACCACGCAACCACTCACTTCCCCTTCCCCCCCCCCCTCCCCAGCGCTGAGAAGGAGAAAATAAGACAGACTTTGGATTTGAGATAGGACAAGGAGGAGCAAATCACCCATTATGGTCAGAGGCAAAAGGCAGACTCCTTAGGGGAAGAAAAAAAGAGCATACATTTATTACAGACACTAACAACAACAACACTTAAAAGAGTAAGACAGTGAGAAGCATTGCCACATCTTGAAAACACCTTCCCCCACCCCTCCCTTCCAGAGCTCAGCTCTGCTCCCAATATCTCTACCTCCTCCCCACAGCAACACATGGGGCAGGGAATGGGGGTGCAGTCAGTGCTGCCTCTTCTTCCATTTTTGGTGGGGGGAACTTCTGGAACTTTTTCCCCCTGCTCCAGCATGGTCTCCCTCTTACAGGAGACAGTCCTCCTCAAAATTCCTTTGATGTGAGTCCTTCCCACGGGCTGCAGCCCTTCCCGAGCTGCTCCAGCGTGGGACACCCCCGCGTGCTGCAATCCTCCCAGTGACGAACTACAACAGAGGGGGCTGCTTCTTCCACAGGCTCCCAGCCTCTTTTGGGTGTAGACACCTTAGTCATCCATATGAGGCCGCTCACAAGCCATAAATCAGTGTCTGCTCCACCGCAGACCTTCACAGGTGTTGGGGGGGGGGCCGCCCTGCCGTCTCACCACAGGATACAGGGGGGTCTCTGCTCCGGCACACCTCCCCCCTCCTTTCTTCCTCCGTTCCTCCACTGACCTTGGTGTTCACGCCGCTGCAGCAACTCCTCCTCACCAGTCCCACTGCTCGTCACCACGTCCCTTCTTAAATACATTATCACAGAGGTGCAGCTGATGGGCTCAGTTTTGGTGCAGAGGTGGAGCTGACTTGGAGCTGGGGGAGCTTCGAGAAGCTTTTCACAGGGGGCCGCCCTGATAGCCCCCTCCCCTGCCACCAAAAAAACCCCACCACTCACTCAAACCCAGGACACTGCCTCAGATTTTTGAACACAGTGCTGGAAGGGAGGGATGTTAAGGATAGAGGCATAGACAGCCTTGCACCCCCAGGAAATAAGTAGCTGTTTTGTGGCAATATTCTGATGATTGCATTGAAGAGGCAGACAAAATTAGGACTTGAGAATGCCTGGCATATATATGAAGCTCTCTAAGTCGTACTCATTCGTGGTGGTTCATTTTGTTTCTTAGATTGTGATGGATTTCAAACACCCTGATGGCCATGCAGTGGCAGTTATGCTGCCCCGATGCAGTTTATTGGTGATGACTGGAGAATCCAGATACCTGTGGACACATGGGTATGTGTAAGAGTCCTTGCATTGCTGATAATATAATAATATAAGTTGTTTATTTACTTTGTTAATGACATTCTGTATTTAAAATTGCTCTGAAAGAAATCAAGTCAGGTTTTATAATTAATGTACAAATTCACTCCTGTGCTCAGATGCTGCTCAGGTTAAATTGAAAAAAATTGAGATTTTAGGAAGCTAATTGCCAGTCTCTGAGTTGCAGTTACCTGCTGCTGTCACAAGTGAAGTTTTACTTGGAAATTGCTTTCACTTATACCTGTGGTGTGAAAGTCCTCAGTGACTCTGAGCTGGCAAAGGATTGATTGTAGTGCAATTAGCTTCACCATTTCCTTTCTCTCTTTTCAGCCCACAGCTTTTCCCATTGGATCACATATGCCAAAGGCTTTAGAGAAGGTCTGGTTTAAGAGAGTGACTTCCCCTGTACAGAGGTCATGAGGGTGACAAAGGGGAGTCTTCCAGAGCTCTTCCCAACTGCTTTAACTGATAAGGCTGCATTGTACTGTGCAGGTGTGGGATCCTGGAAAAGAGATGTCTTGAAATATGTCTTGAGGCTTTGCTTATTTTAGAGTTTAAATACAGGCTTTTAAAATCATGCACCGCTGGGACACACTTACAATAGGAGCTCTGAAATTGGCAAAAAGGCTAAAGCCTCCGCAAGCTCGGAGAGTGACAGTAGTGCACTTCAGGTGAATATGGAAACCCTCATATTGGACACAAATGCCCATGGTAAATGTTTTTTTCCCTTGTGTGACCCAAGCTGTCACTGGTTATAGCAGTCAGTTGGAGACACTAATTAAATTCTGTGTAAATTAAACATCAAATCCTTTTATTGTCAGAACATTTTCTGCCTTTTAATTTTACTGGTCAATTTGTATTATGATGAAGGGTGACTATGAACTCCCCAATGACCTTTATGTCGTTAATTTTTATAGAGCATTTATGCCACCTATATATTCTCTCATTAAATTAAATAGTTGTAAAAAGCAGCTGGTACTTCTGATGTGCATCATTATAGAAACCCAGGGCAGTGAAGTTCTTTGGTTTTTGGTATACAAGACTGAACATGGATACCAGCATTATAAGCTTCTTACTCTGTCCTGTCAAATACTGTCAGCGTTTGGAAATATCTACAACTCTGAGAACGTAGTGCAGTTTCCGTGTGGGTGACATTGCTGGCCAGGGGAGCCAGGGGGCAGTCCCCAACCCTGGGCATCCGGCAGCTCCATGGGTTTGGGCTGTGGCCAGGCTGGGACGTCAGCCCACGGGTCAAGGCGCGGATCAGCACGGCAGTGGCCGTGCACAGACAGCTGGGACGTGTCGGGGGCTGTAGCTGGGGCAGGCCCCAGGGGACAGCCTCTGATTGAAAGCAGCTCCCCGGGGAAGGAGGGGCGGCCCTTGCTGAGGCCTCTGGCTGCATTCATGGCAGCTTTCTCCGAGGCCACCAGCTCTGCTCTTCCCAAGCTGGCCATGGGCAGCCAAATTCCTGGAAGGGGGAAGGATGCACCTAGGGCACTTGCCAGCTGGCATTCAAGTTGAGGTACCTCCATACTAAGAACTGCAGTGAGATTATTACTTAACTCATTTGTACCTTCAAATGATGGCTGTCTTTTGAGGAACAATGACATAAAATACATTTAAAATCAAGATCCCAGATCTTTCTACTCATAGATAAGTTATTCCTGTCCCAGTGCTTGTTCACCTTTCCTAACAATAGTTTTTCTGTATCTTTTAAAAGTTGTAGTGGGTCAAGATACTCAACTGGAGTAAGCTTTCCATCGTGCTAGTGGAGCATACTATTATAATCAACAAGATTAATCAACCAGCGAACAAGTGGAATTAATTCACTTGAATACATAACGTCGTTTGTGATGCCTTTTATTTACTCCTCAGAAGTCAAATTAGAGAACAAAAAGGTTCAGTTTAGCAATTATTCTGAAATGTTTTCAATGTGTTTTATTTGGATGCCAAGGCAATTAGAGACTTCATTTTGACCCTGTTAACAAAATGCACAGGGAAAGGATTTTTGTTCTGTTCTCTCTGAAAGAGAAGCATATGGTTAAGAAATAAGCTGTACAGCATCATCAATGAGAGCAAAAGATATGTGCTCTTTTTGTGTCTTACGTGAAAGTAAAATCACGGCTTTTCTAATGAGATTCCTTTGTGATGTTTTTTCTGATGTTCATTTTTGGTTGGGTAACCTGGCAAAACACCTTTTCTGACACTGCAATAGTAAAACACCTCTGTATCAAGCAAGATGTTCAGCATTTTATTTTTGACATTGGGAATCCTGTTTTTAGCCCAGCCTCTATCTAGAGTTCTTGCTTGTAGGCAAAAGGAAATTATGCAGGTTTAAGCTAGAACCTTAGAAAAGAAGACTTATTTCTGAAATTATTAGCTACTATGCTTAGCTTATTGCTGCAGGTACAAAGGAAAATCAAATAGAAAATCTGCAACTCAGGATTTGAAGTTCTCCTGTCCAGGGAGTCTTAAGCATCCTCGGCTGATTGTTTCATCACAGGTTCATTATCTGCTGTGAACAAGGCAGATCTTTATTAGATCTCATCCTTTCTATGGCTGCCTTTGGGAGATTGCCATTCTTGGGGCTGCTCCATGTCTCCTTTTTGCAACATCTAGATGGAGCATCAATGTGATGCTTCTTGATTTCCAGAGAGGAAGGACCTGCACTCTTTTTCCCTGTGACTGGATTAGAGATCAGCTTCCCTGCGGTAGGAAAGATGGCATACAGTGGGGTACAGCAATGCTGATCAGGCTGCCTGCTTGGCATTCGGATCATTCTTCTTGGTTAAGTACAGGCACCGGTCAACAGTTTCATGTGACCTGCAAAAAAGTACCAGTAGAAATTTGAGATAAGACTGAATGCTCTGCTGTATTACAAGGTGTAAGACACTTCCCTCGCCCCACACACCTTTTGGCTCAACCTGTGAGGGTTAAACTCAGCTAACGAATATAGAAGTCAGTTTTACACTGGGAGTTTGTTCTGCTGGGAGTCAAATACTTTGAAGTCAGTAGCTCTGAAGGGGCTTCACTGAGAGGCCAATTCCTTAGAGATTTTTTTTTTTTTTCCTTGAGGAATCTGCATTAATCTCCTTGATGATTAAGTTCAGGAAGCATTTCAGTGTGACAGTAACAGCTTTGAAGTGCTACGCTATTTCCCTGAAGAGTTCTCATTTTGTTCCAAGAGTATCCACTTTTTCCCATGTGCAAATGATGGGAAGCTACATGTGGGTGCAGCTGTTTCTCTTCTCTCATGTTGTGTTGTGCATTTTACTTTCTCAGTTTCTTCTTCTCAGCTTCGAGAGTTCCATTTGTAGAGCTATTAAGAGTTCTTGGGTTTGATAGTTTTTCACGATGTAAGCATTTTCATAAAATTATTTGAAACTTTTGTCACACCAAGAAAGTTCAAAATCACTTTAGTTTTAGGAATTTTGTCCTTGCAAAAATGTTTTTTCATTTGATTAGGATCCACGCCAAATCCAGAAGTAGCTCAAGAAGGTCTGCTCCCAGTTTGCTTGATTGATAGGTAGATTTTGGTCAAGAAAGACCTACAGCAGACTTTCTCCGTTTAGGTATTTTAGCAAATCTCTCAAGTGCTACATTTTTTGCATCTTGTCTTGTCAATAAATGGAAAAGCAATTCTGTTGCAAAGCGGAATTCATCAGAGGTGCCCATTTGTAACAAGAAACTTCAGACTGCTAAGGTAGAACTCAGCTAATTCTATGCTTTTATACCCATAACTGCCATTTTTAGTAGTGTATTTTATCTTTAACAAATAATTTTTTTTAATATAAAATAAATATATTTTAAAAGTATTTCCTAGAAAAATGAACAGTCAAACCTTATGGAAGGAAAGGCAGGGAATGAAGGGAAATGTAATTAATTGCAATTAAATAACTCTTTAATTAACATCATTAGTTTGTGCTAGCTCCTCTTTTTTTCTCTGAAATTGAGTAAGTTGAAAACTGAGAAGCAGCAGTACATTAAATAGCATGTTGTAATCACACTTGTCACAGTATGCAAGAATTACCTTCTTATAAAGATGGATTTTTTTTTCCTGATGGAAATTGAGTTATTCTTTTGTTTTGTGTTACTTTGTTTTAGGATTACACCCCGAAAATATGATGTAATTCAGGCATCTGAGCTTGGGCAAAAAGTTGGAACAATCACTGCTGATGTTGGAGATTTAACACTAAATCGAAGGGAAAGAAGGACATCGTTTACATTCAGGAAAGTGAGGAGAAGCCCTTGCAATTGCAGTAAGTGTCTTGAGGCGATCTTCAAGTCAAAATTATTATTTATCACCAATATGTAAGCATTTTGTTTTTAGCAAACTGGTTTATCCCATTTGGTACTTTTGGCAGTCCTGGTAGCCATTCTTGAATGGTTCAGGGTTAGGCATACTGTACAGTTCGAACTGGTTGCATCTGTGTGGTTGCTGGAGTTTCTTTGTACAGAAAGTCATTTGGCTTGCTCCAAATCCGGGCAAGTAATCTGGAATCTTGCATTTCATTGGGGCCTCAACTGTTGGAATAATGTAACAGAATAGAAGCATCTACTATTCTTCAGGTTCCTGTCAGTTTTGGTTGGTTTTTATTTGAAGGGGAGTGTAATTTTGTGAAACTAAGTACATTAGAGAAGAAGCAGTCAGATCTGCAGTGATAGAGCCATATAAGTGCTTTAGGGCAGTACAGATAATAGTAGATAGGTGTCTCAATGATTACATGGAGTTGAAGTCCATTTGTGCCCTCAGAACAGAATTTCAGGGGCTGAATTGCAATAATGCCATGTATTAGGGGCACTCTCTCAGTTTTGAAAACATAAACTTCATTAACATATCAGGATGAATGATCACTGCCAATGGCCTCTGGTACACGTGGGCAGGTTGCTTGTTTTAAGGTCATCAAACACTTACCCAGTTTGACCTGCATTTCAGTTTTTAAAAGGAGAAGGAGGAATTAAGTATTTTTTGCATTTTAATATTTCACTTTTAATTTTATTTTGCTAAATAAGTTTAGCCAACAAGAAATTACTTTAATTTTTTTTTGTGTGTATCTGTTGCTGTATCTAGTTTACCCATCTGTCTGTGACAGCCAGAAAGGACAGCAAAGACAGGTACAACCTTCATTTCCTCACAGTGAGATGGAAGCCTCGAAGCTCGAGCAAGAATATGTACACAAGGTGTATGAAGAGATTGCCACACACTTCAGCAGTACCAGGCATAGCCCATGGCCCCAAATTGTAGAGTTTCTCAGGGCCCTACCAAAAGGGTCAATAGTGGCTGATGTTGGTTGTGGTAATGGGAAATATCTAGGCATCAACGAGGATTTGTACATGGTAAGTAGTAGCTGCTGTCATTTGTTTCCGTTGATACTAGTGTTTATTCCACTGTGCATTTGTAGCATGTTGGAATGTCAGCTGTGGGAAGAGTGCCAAGAACAGAAAGCTGTTTCCTGATCTAAGATCAATTACCATTTGTGTTAGGTTTCCACATCCATTCACTATGGACAATACCCTTTTTTCAAAGCCACTTTTGCTTTGCAAGTCAAAGTATGTTAATAAAAAAAAAAATAGTAATGGGTGCAGTGATGTGAGAAATTGTAATGGATGCTCTAGCCTTTTTTGTTGCTGTTGTTGTTGAATAAGCTTATTAAAAGGGAAAATGGCTGGGCAGTTTGAATGCTTCCAACAAGTTTTTCACTTGGCTGGTGGGTGGAGAATGTAGTGTCCTTGAAATCTCCATGGGCAGCACTACTTTGCATATACCTTCCCCAGTTCTTTTTGACCGGGTGGTGTGGCTCACTTGTGAATGATGTCATGTTTGGCTGTCCCACCTCTGACTCTGTGCATAGGCCTAGTAAATATGCCAACATAAAATTCATGGGGGAGTCTCAACTTCAGCACAGATTTCTGTCCTTTCTCTCACTTCCTTTCACTTTTAGACAGTTCTGACATCATTCTTACTGGTCTTCTCGTCACGTTCCCCGTCTCACAGTCTGTACTCAGACCAGTTTTACTTCTTCCCAGCAGGAGGACATGAAATACATACAAATAAGAAATGAGAGAGTTTTGATTGCAAATATTTCAAAGACTTTTTTGCAAGGGTCAAACTTCCTGTTGTTCTTACCCAAGATAAATCTTTGAGATACACGCATTATGGTGTCTATTCTCCCCTGTTCCAGAATTGTCTGATTCTTTCATGAGCTTGTACCATGAAACACTTTGAAATCCATCAGACTTGAAAACTTCTATGTAAGGCAAAACATTAATTATTAATAATAAGTCAGACATGTTTGTCTGTTTCAGGAGTTTCTGTCCTGCTATTTATAGTCAGCTATAAAATCTAAATTGTTATTTACAGCCCTGTCTATATTAGTAATGGATTTATTTCCATTACAGTTCTTATAAGCTAGAACACAATCAACTAATTTGTAAGTAAGCATGTTTATGCCTGACTGCTGTAGCCTGAAAATAATTATTAACGTTCAGAATATTTCAGTCTTTCATTCCCGATTCCCATAAGAAAAGTTAGCAAACCTAACTAGAGAGAAGAAAAGTTCATCAGGGCACCATGAAGGTCACCTGGTCCTAGAACAAAGTTGGTAAATTGCTGTTGTGTAGGTTTGTGGCAAACTTTTAAGGTGAAATCTTGGCAAGATGCTGTGTTCTGAAATTGCCAGCATCAGTCTATTTTCTGGAGTCCACAATTAACCAACTAAGGGAAAGAAAGATCTCATACTTACTGGCAGTCAAATGAAACCCAGCCTCTCTCCTCTCTTACTTCAGGAGTTATCTCATTTCATATGTGCCTGCAGGAGAAGTCCAAAATGTGAAAAATAACAGTGAAACAGAGGAAACCTTTTAAAGGGACAGTTACGACAGTTGAAAAACAGAATTGGGGATTGCTTCATTCGGTTGGCCTCCCTTGACATTTTATTTTCTACTGGTGACAACTAGTTGTTCTTCGTTGGAGTTAGAATCTAGACTTTGCATTTTGATTATTTTCATCTGCAAGCCATCACAGAGTCTCAGGAGGATGGATGTGATTCCTTCTTCCTACTGTGTTTATTTTTATGTGTCAGCCAAAGTGTTGTTAAAGGAAAAACAGTGTATATCATGTGTACAGATTTTTTTTTTAACTTTTGACAAGGTATCTCAAAAAGACTAAGAGAACTAAATTATCGTAGGTGAGAGGAACAGTACGGTGTTACACTGGTTTGGACACAGAAGAAGGTAGGACTGTTGGATGTCATTCAGTGCTGATGAAGGGTTATCAGTGGGTGTCACTTAAATCACCTAGCATGGATATGAGTAGTTGCTGCTAGTGAAGACAGTGAGGTGATCCAAGGGGACCTGATGGTTTGGGAGCAGGTTAAACTGCAGCAAACCATTTTCTGCTGAGAAAACAAAATACTTTGGGCGCATTTGGTGCCATTTATTGGATGGAACTTATGGTCACAAAATGCTAGAAAGCCAAGCGCTGAGCAGAAGTCATAAGGATCGGGTCAAATTCTTCTAAGAGACATAAAATTGAAGGAAAGTGCCAGTAGACAGGAGTCAGCAAAACATTTTTCTTACGGTCAACTTTTTAGAGAGTGAACTGTCTTGATGATTTTTTGGTGCATCTTCGTCTAAAGCAACTGGTAATGGCTATTATTTGAAACAAGGTACTATTTTAAATACTTTGCGATTGCAGAAGGGACTGACATCAGATTTTTTTATTTTGTGAATTATGATTTGTGGGAAATCAATACTCATTTGTTCATTAATAGGAGATCAGTACTTGTATATTTCTTAATAGGACTTTTACTTATATTCCCTTGCCGTACTGCTCTATAGGAAGGACTGTAGAATAAGTGTCAGCAATTTATTAAGTGCTATCACTGTTAGTCTCCTTGGTATGGTGACTGTGTTGGATGAGTCAGCCTGTTCAACTGTTCTTTTTACCTAAGGGAGAAAGGAGCAGTCTTTCCCACTTTTTGTTGTCTTCCTGGGTTCTTATTTGGGCTCAACAGAAAGGTCTGATTATACAGGGCTGTTTCTCATTCTGTATTACTTCCATTTACTGTGGGTTGGACATGGAGCTGAGGGTGAGGGGTCACAGAATATGCTTTGTAACTCAGGTGCACCGTTGGGATCAGGGGAGCGCTCTCTAGATACCGACATCAGTTTCCTCCCTCATTTATTCCCCTTGACTTGGGGGCATAAAATCCAGGCAGAAGCTTAATCAACTGCTGCAGCCTTTCCTTCACAATAATTGCTGTGGCTCTTGTTAACTTTCTATGCGCAGTGCACTGGAGCTCTTTGCCTAGGTCCCGTTGGGAAAGAAGCAGTAAAGCAGTGCTGTGTAATTAGGAGTTATTTAGGGGTTGGGTAGAGAACTGTTAGTACAGCTATGTAGCTTGGAGTGTTTTGACTCAGAAATACTGAAAACCTGAGGCAAGCACTTTCTGAAGGCAAGTGATGTGCTCTAAAGGTTACTGTACATTTTTAGATAGGTTCCTTTAAGTAGCGGTGGTAATGGTAGATCAAAGCTAAGGTAGCTCTCTTGATGGTTTTACTCTTCGGGCACTGTCTGAAAATGTCTCCAGTGTGGCCTGTGCTATTGTATTTGCTTCAGTTTCTTTGGATGATTACATATAGCCTTATCTACTTGAACATCATTGTGTGACAGTGGAATCCACCTGAGTCCAGCTATGTTCAATGAAAAATGACAGTGCTGTAATGGCTGCATTATTCTGACACAGTGAAACAGCAGCAATTTCATGACAGACAAATTCAGATTAAGAATGTTTGAGTGAGAGATGGAATCCAGGTCTGATGTACTTAGGACAAAGTCTGGAGAAAGATTGAATTTAATAAAGTTTCAGATTACTTTCTCTGTCTCACCCAGCATTTTTATTGTTTGAATAAATGCAAAAAGAGAAATGGTTTTGGGGTAGCTTTTACACAGTCCCCTTCCCACCCTAACTCTTTTGAGGGAACTATTTTAACAGTTTATATCTAAGTGCTTTCAAGCTTAATATTCGTATCTGTAAGCAGGGCTTTTATTTTTACAGAATGCTATGTTTCAGCCTTGCCCACCCACCCCATCACCACAAGGGTTTCATTCCAGAGCCAGTTGACATCATTGCAATGTATCTCATCAATGTTTATGAGATTTAGCTCTATTTCCCAGTTTCCAGTGTGCATTACTATCCCCAGCTGGGTTCTATGGCAACTGTATAAAAGTTTGATTTTGCCAGGGTGTGGGGAAGAGGGAGAGTGAATATTTGCTGCGGTATGGTTGCATAATGGTGGGTGGTTTTTAGCTGCACTGGGTCCGTGTTGATTGAGAACAGATTCCTATCCAAAGGACTTAGTAGTAGCAGGTAAAAGCAGGAAGGACAAAGCTAATTGTAAAGGTGTACTGGGAGCAAGTTCACTGTATCTTAGCGGTCAGAGGATGAGGCAGAGGAACCTTTCCTGCCCTTTCCTCTCAATGAATAGGAGTCAATGAATGATGGGAGATGTGGGAAGAGAGCTCAGGAGGAACTGGGTAACAGCAGCACAAACCCAGAATGAATGCTGAATTGCCCAACTTGATTCTTATGCTTTGTCATTGAGAAATGAACTTCACATTTTAGACTTAGCACTTCGTTTCTACAGACGCCCTGACCATGCAGTGGAAAATCAAAACGCTACGTGAAAGGAATGTTAAAGGCCTGTCTCAGACCAACTGGAGCAAGGAGATTTGTCTGTCTTGCTATGGCTGTGCTGGTGTCTCTTTTTCTGTGTGTGTGTTTACTGAAATGTAATTTAGTTCCTTGAGGCTCTCATGCTATTAGTTATAGCTGAGGTGTTTCTCCAGGGAGCCACATAATTCCATTTGGCATCTGGATTTCAGAATTAGATGTCGTTTTCTTCATCAGTTTCTAATGTGCTGAATCAATCAGGTTTCCAAATACTTAAATGAACTAATTCTACCAGGTGGAGTTAGTTATAATGAGATAACATAGGAAGAAAATATATAAGGTTGGGTAACATCAACCTGTCTTAATGTATCTTTATTTAAGCTTGCAAGAGGATTTATCTCTGGCAGATTTGCACAACCATTACAAAGCAAGCTATTTATTTAGTGTCTTTTGCCCCCTAACGATCTATTCCAAACCACTGCATTAAGTAGATTTTATAAAACTTAGTTTAGCTACTCCTGGCTGAAATGGTGGAGGTGAAGGTGCCTGGGAACACAAAGGAGTGGGATGGGATATCTGCCTGTGTTACCCTGTTCCCAGGAAGCTGGTACAGAGTTGCTGCTAACTCCAACAAATTATAGGTGTTACATTTGTTTCTCCCTTTCCTGATCCTCTTTTATCTTAGTTTTTTTTGGATACTTCCATTAGTCTAAAGGTTTGTGTTACCCAGCATGTCTTAAAGAAAGAGGGTGCTGTATGTCAGTGACAACATGGTTTTGCCTCTTTTGTAAGTTTTCTGCTTGGGGTTCTAGTTGCAGAGTTACAGGCCTCCATTCTAATACAGATTTCCTCGCTTAAAACAAGTGTTGGATGCAGATAATGTGTGTCGAGATAGATAGAAAATCAGTGCCTGAAATCCCTCTTAAAAAGGTAAGTGGATTCTGATCTCCAGTACATAGGAGTCCGTGACCACGCTGGAGCTCCTGTGAGCCATTGTCCACATCATAGAAAGCAGTGAAGAGAGGGTTGGTGGTACCTGCCAAAAAGGCAGGGATGTGGGAATGGCTGTCTGGAGTAAAATCTGAGAAAACTGAGAAGCCAACCTCCTTTGGGGAAATACGAAAAAGTGTGGAGCAACTTGCTGAGAGGTGGACTTGCTAAGAGGTGGATTCAGCTGAATAGTCAGCCCTGCTATTTGAGATATATATGAGAAATTGGGGGGTTTGATCAAGGAATTTGATTTGGAAAACTGGGAAAACAGCTATAAGAAATAATTCAGAAGACTCACAGATAATAAGAAATAGGGAACCTTAAAAATGGATACAACTTGGCTCACCAAGAGATGTAGTAGGTTCTGTTGGTTTTGGACACTGAACTAAGACTTATTCATCTACCTTTATCTTCTCTTTTAGAAGAGATGTCAGCAAGGACAGTATCCTGTGCTGAGCATCAGAATTAGAGATATGAACTGGCAAAAATGAAAGCATTTTGAGATTTTTTGAAATGTTTTAGTTGCATATTTAATTAGGAAGAGAAAAATAAACCTGTTCTAAATTAAAACATTCCTATGAACTGTTTTCTATAAATAAAGCTTTGTCACATCAAAGCTTCCACATGCCTCAAAATGTAGAAATCGGTTAGTAACAGAATTGGGAAAAGTTGAGTTTGGGGTCTCTGCCCCTTGCTGTAGATATTTTCTATACTCATAAAAACCATAGAGAGGCTCATTTTCCAGCTGTAAGCTGGCATTGCACCACTGAAGCTAGCTGCTTTCTGCTAGCTTATTGTTTTCTAAGCAACTGAAACCAACATATTTTGGTTTTTAATTAATGCATGTTTCTTGTAAGCTAGAAAATGCAGGAATTTAGGCATATCTGAGGTAACTCCCTGTGTTCAGCATTTATGCATATATGCATAGCACCTATTATAATGTTTACATTTAAAACCATGTAAAGTTTTAGCCTAATATATCTATTTCAGAGCAGCTGTGCATTCAGAGTGATCTATTTCAAGGTCTCCATTTTCATTACGAAACAGAATCTGCTTCGGATGTAGGTTCACTTTAATAAGTATGACAATACAAGTAAGCCTGACTTCGTAATTATTTTATATAATTTAGATGCAAATGAGGACTTCACATTCTGGCAGTCATGCCTTTGTTCTCATTCTCAGTTCATTGGATTTCATCAACATACAGTGTAGTTCTTTCAAGGTCACTTTGGGAGGGGAGGATTGAGTGCCATTATCCAGCCTGTTTTTACTATAGACGTACAGGGCCAAAGCAATTCTTTCTGGGAAAGCTTGTTGTCAGTGGAAGTTGCAAGTATTCGTCTCTGTCCTTCTGCCAGCAGTGAATTTGGTCCTCTGAGTTTTATTAAATACTGCATGCTAATGTCTTAATTGCAAAAGTAGTTGAAGACACGGGTAATGAGGTGTGGAATCTCTTACATGCAGGTTGTCAGCTAAATCCATTCCATGACGAGAGTAATTTAAAGACATTTCAGCTGGCTTCCAGTATGAAATGATGAGGATTTATGTTTACTCCCAAGTAAAGAAGAGTTTCCTTTTTTTATTTGTAAATACCACTATTCACTCAGTGCTTTAGTAAATGCAGAGATGAGACCAAGGAATAAATGGGAAGAAAGCAATGCTAGGATTGATCTTTTCAGGTCTGTTAGAGCTAATTGGCAGGACAATATGTACATATTCATAGTACTGTTTTTGTGGAGGATTATCTTGGGTTGTCAGATTGGTATTTTCACAATTATTTCATTTACTTTGGACCAAAAGTCAGGGACCTGACTAGAAAGCAGCTCATCTGGAAGCTTTCAGGACATATGACTGGAACAGAATCACAGTTTTCTTAAAAACTGTGGTTGTAGACTGAAAGCCAAAATGATTTGAACTGGTAAAATGAAGTTATGACAGAAAATAAGTATATATTCATTAATCATTGCAAAAGAGATTTTTAATTTTAGCAGTACTGTTGTCTCCACTGGGTTGATTAACCAGAGCAAGTTGTTTACTATTCTTCTTGCATCAGGGATGGTTTAGTATTCTATGTCAAATGCAATAAAAACTGTCAGCAGTAATTATTTAGGATTCTGAATCTGTTCTCTGCTATCTACTTGTTGCTGATCATTGAAAACAAAAATAAATTTAATATTCTCATGCAAGCTGATATACAACTTGGTAGCAGGGCTTTGGTTTGAGTATTCAATGTGCAGCAGACATGAAAATGAGAGTGGTGCATGCTTCGCTCTGTTTGTTCTTTCAGAAGGGTATTGATCAGTTTGGATTTATTGTTTTTATGCAATCACATAAAAAACCTCTTCTGGATGCCTTTTCTTACCAACTTTGACCTGGACACTGGGCCAGGTTCAAAGGGGAAAATATAAATGTTTTATGAAGTGTCCTGCAATGGTTCCTAATGGTCACTTCATTTGGACTGTACAGAACCTTGGAAAACTGTTAAATTTTTCTGGATTGTGATACTGAGGGTGAAGAGGACTGAACCTGAGCACTTCCTTACTTGTACTGAAATGAAGAAACCTGGGTGATTAGTGAAGCTGTGCAACGTACTTCAGTGATGCCACTAGAGTCACCAGATTGTCATTTACACTTGTAGGTTCAGCTTTTGTGAGTTCAGTGTTTGGCTGCTTCAGATGTTGTCAGGTTACAAATGGCAATTGAAAGAAAGAGAAAATACAGAGGTTAGGTCACCTCTGATTTTGCTGTTTTCAAGATAACTTAAGAGCCAGTTTTGAGGAAAAGTTTGGTTGAAACTTGTTCTGTCTTAAGCTGTTTCAAAATGAGGGTGCTACAGTGAGCTGTCTAATATCCAGTCTGCCATCTTTGTTTTACATAAGCATCAGGATTTTTTTTCTTTTTGTCTGTAGCTGGGAACCATATATTCCTCTTACTTCAGGTTATTTTCACACACTTGCTCTTGTTTTTATTTTAAACTAAAATGTGTTACCTCAGTAGGAGACTGTGATGACTCTATTACTGTAAGGATCAAGTGAAAAGCATTTTCCAGTCTTGTAATTATCCTGTTATGAAAAGCTTAATGAAACACTTTCTGTTATAGGTTGGCTGTGATCGCAGCAAAAACCTGGTGGATATTTGTGGAGAAAAAAATTTCCAGGCTTTTGTCTGTGATGCTCTGTCAGTGCCAATTCGCAGTGGTTCTTGTGATGCCTGCATCTCTATTGCTGTAATCCACCATTTCTCAACAGCAGTAAGTCACCCCTCTCAGTGCTCCACTGTACTTTTTTTATTTCTGTGCAGAGCTCCTAATACTACAAAAATCTGCTAGTGTGGGCTCATGAAAGCAAAGGGGAGTAACAACATGGGAGGAAATTGAAGGTTTGCATTTGGTGTAAGCAGTTGTCAAAGTTAATGTGTTGTGGTGCTGCTGCTTCTTTCTCTTCACATTCTCCCTCCGCTTGTCAAATTCCCTTGGTCTTCCTTGCACTTTGATCTAGGTGTTTGTGTTTCATTTTCATCTGCTTACAATAAATGACACTGGAGAATGGGGCTCTGCTTTGGGAGTTGAGATATGTTACTTCCTGGCTCAGATCTTGAACAGATCTCATGGGTTTTTTTCTCTGTGCCTTCATTGTCCATCTGCAAACAACAGGGATGCTGCTCCTCTAGTCTGCTGTAGCTCTGGGCTCTGTAAGCTTCTCCTGGCAGGAACTGTGTGATTGTAACAAACTTCTAGACCATGGAGCCATAATCCTAAGTGGGGCCTGCTGGGCTCTCCATACCAGAAATACAGCGAATGTTTCCAAGCCCAATATAAAGAAGCAGGAAGAAGTCTGTTTTGGAGAAGGCTGATGTATCTTTCTTTGGGTGGTCAGAGGACCGCTGTTTAAACTGTAAATCTGACTTGTTCAGCTACAAAATTAGGGTGTGTATCATCAGGCGCAGTACATTTGAATCTGGGATTTTAGATACTGAACAACCTTCTTGAAGAGGGATGTGTTATTTCCAGCTGGGCTCATGTCCAAGAAATCCTGCTTAGCACAGCACTGTTTTCAAAAGGAAAGGGAATCATAGAATCTTTTAGGTTGGAAAAGACCTTTAAGATCATCAAGTCCAAACATTAACCTAACACTGCCAAGTATCCTTTAAATACCTCTAGGGTTGGTGACTCAACCACTTCCCTGGACAGGGGAACAGGACAGCCTGTTCCAATACTTGATAACCCCTTCAGTGAAGAAATTCTGTTTCAGTGAGCGTTGTGTTTAGCGCAATGTCTTGGCTTGCATGTAGTGATGGACTACTTTATGAATGAAAATGAATAGTGAAAAAAAATTCATCTGATTTTTATTGTATCTTGGGTGAGGACAGTAAGGAGGAATTACTGCCATTCCATTCTCCTGTCTTTTTGTTTATGACCTAGCTTTATGTTTTTGCTTTTCCTTTGCAGGAGAGGAGACTGGCTACTATCCGTGAAGTAGCCCGGCTTCTAAGACCTGGTGGAACGGCACTCATTTATGTCTGGGCCATGGAACAAGAATACAAAAACCAGAAGTCTAAATACCTTAAGGAAAAGAATGGTAGTAAAGACAAAGAGGAAGAATTTGGTAGTGGCATGGCCCAGACACCACTTAGTGATCAAATGTCCGATAGTAGCAGCCAAGACTCAACATGTTCTGACCAACAACTTCATGACTCAAAGGACAGAGGCTGTGATGCAAAGCCAGTGGCAGACTCCCAACTGCCTGTTCACACTAACCGAACCTCCTTTCACTCTCAAGATTTGCTGGTTCCCTGGCACCTGAAAGGTGGCACTAAAAAGAAAGGGGAAAGCACTGATACAGTGTTGTTTCCAGCTGGCTCCAAGGGATCACAGGAACTCAGCCCTGTTTTCCACCGCTATTACCATGTGTTCTGTGAAGGGGAATTGGAAGCAGCGTGCAGATCCCTGGATTGTGTGAGGGTTCAAAAGAGCTACTATGATCAGGGAAACTGGTGTGTGGTTCTAGAAAAGTTGTAGCCTGTGGTGTTTCTTCCACTACTGGTGGTGTTTGTTTTCTACAGTGTGAAAAGTATTTTTAATGCCGTCTGCAGCTATTACGTCTTAAAATAGCAGAATAAAGATTGT
Organism: Tyto alba; assembly: GCF_018691265.1. NCBI lineage: Eukaryota > Metazoa > Chordata > Aves > Strigiformes > Tytonidae > Tyto > Tyto alba. The sequence goes on along the minus strand of NW_024881282.1, from coordinate 17,469,230 downwards.
TTATTGCGTTAACAGTAACTAGCACTGTGTGCATACGTTAACAAAATAATGGCCGAACTCAGATACTACCTCTGCAGAGTGTTCATTTTACTTCTGTGAATTACAGCAAAGAGGGTAAGTGGGAAAATACTGGCTATGGAAATCAGTAAGGCCAGTGTCGAGCTTTTAAAGACAAAGGGCCTGTTTCTCCCTTCTCTTACACCCGTTTATGCTGGTGGAGCTGTAGTGGCCTCCCTGCAGTCCACAGCTAATTGGAATGGAGCTCTGGGCAGGAATGGTAAAGCTATTTGCTGTATAAAACTTTGGGTCAGGGAGGAGGGAATGAATGGCATGTGAAGCAGTTTAGCTGAAGGGTCTAAATATTGCCTGAAGTTTGGTCCTGCCTGTTCTGGTGTCTGTCAGGGGTCACAGATGTCTTTCAGTGTAGAATTTACTCTTTTGGTTGTGGTAATAATGATTTCCTCAAGGTGAACTGGAAAACCGGTAGGGATACCACAACCCTTTTTCTCTTCCTTGACCTTCAAGCACCCACAATTCATGCTGTCACGCCCCAGATTTCTCTGTCTCTTCATTGTAGTGTTCTTTGAAAGCTCCTCTGAGGTGTGAGGTTGTCCAGCTGGAATACCCTGACCAGCTCTGCTAAACACCAGCCTTCCTGTGAGTGCAGGGCTCTGTGGCTGTAGCACCAGGACTCATGGTGTGGGGTGACAGCTCAGATGCCCCTGGAAAAAAAAAAAACCAGGAAAAACATTAAAGTGAAGGCAATATTGGTGCAAATTTTCTGCAGGGTAGTATTAACCCCTAAATGTTGGCAGTGGAAAAGGTTTTATTTATTTCAGAAGAGCAAAGAACTGGAGGGAGGCTGATGCTGGGCTGGCTGACTCACAGCAGCTGTTGCGGGCATTGCCTGCAATGACTAGCACAATTTAACACAGCTCCTGTGCTGCCAGAGGAGCATGCCACCTGCAGTGCATTTCCAGAATTAAAATGTAGTGGACTGGCTTTTGCAGGGTGAGTGGCTGTTGGTGCCTCTGTAGTTGTAGAAAGATCTATAGTATAGGCAGGTTGTTGCTGCTGTAACTAATGGCATCTAAACTGAGGTGCCCATCTTGAATCATGGAGGGATTTGCAGGACAGCTGTGTGCTCTTGGCCTATTCCTGCCTGCCTCAGACTTGCAGGTTGAAGGTGGCTGTGCTGGCAACCTGCTCCTAGTCACCATTTCTCCTAGGCTCTGCCATTTTCCCCCTCATTATATAATGGAGACAACCTGAAGGGAACAAGAGGAGCTTGCTGCCACCACAATTCATCTGGCCTGTGCCTTGCTCACTGTCTGCTTCCAAAGAGCCCTTGGGGAAGAAGATTTAATTCTTCAGCTGCACATGTTGTCTGTGTAGCAGCAGCCCTGTGCCAGCTGATTTCTTTGGGCCACATGGAGGTATGTCCATGGCAGATGAGCCTTCTTGGGGTATGTTCAGGAGTTGTTTTGCACATGTTCAATAAATACCACGTAGCTGAGAAGCGTTGGCCTTCCCATATGCGTGCGGTTTGGCTCTGCTGGTATTGCAGCAGGTGGTGAGTTTATGCAGGAGGAGAGCCGCCTTTTCTCCTTAGCCTCTGTGGGCAGGCAGCTGGCCCTTGTTGATCCAGACCTAGTGATGTGAGCAGTCCTTGGTGTCAGAGGAGACACAGTGCTGCAGAGTGAAGAACTAGCACTGAGTGATTGTGCAGTTTCTATCGCAGGAGCTACCCCTCAAATCTTAAAGCATTTACAGCGTAGCAAACTGTTAATTTCCCACTTCCAGACAACTGCCTCCTTCCTGCCCTTGCCCAGAGTGGGTCTTCTCCACACTGTTGGACTGAGAGGGGATAATCATGGCTCTTGCAGTCAGTTTGGAGGTTCCCATACACTAAAGTGTAGCCTGTGGGCAGTGATCACGTGTTGGATATTCAGCAGGGCTGGTACCTGTTCTCTTACTCTGCTTTTTGCTCATCTTTTGCCCCTTGTTTGTCTCTTCCCAATCACTGTTTTTGCTGTTACCTATTTTCCTCCTCTTCCTTTGGCCTAGGGGAGAATTTGCTTGTCCTTGCTTCTGCTCACAGCTGACATGGCATGGGCCCAGGGTGGCTCTGGGAAGACATGCTGGAGAGTGCTATGCTGATAGTTATCATCAGTAAATGGCAATACTGAGTAATATATTTTCAAGCTAAGAATATTTAAGGAAGCAAATCAGCTGTGAAACTTGGGTTGTTGTTTTCCTTTTACTTGGCATTATATACTGCTGAGAAACCTACCTACCAGTTACTAGGACTGCATTGTGTTTTGCAGGGGTGCCCCAATGTGCTCTCCCCCCCACTGGGGCATTTCCCAAAAAGTTGTGTGTCGTGTTGGGGACCGGTTCTCAGAAGGGCCCTGCATGACACAGTTCTTCATCGAGGCCCCTGAGCTGGTTCCAGTACTGGGATGCCACGTTCGGGTGCAGCAGGACACCCAGTTCCCAGGTGGGCTGTGGGACCAGAGCTAGCCTGGATGGCTCCCCAGTGCAGTGCCGCAAGGTGTTGGTGTGTCACTGGTGACAGAGGGCAGGGACAGCCTCTGCTGGGTGTCTGTGCAGTAATTAACTCACTAAATTGTGCTGCCTGTTTTTTTCTAATTATCGTGGATTGCATTAATGTAGAAGAAAATAGGAGGACTGCATCTCTTATGCTCTTTAGCTGCATGGCCACGTGTGTCGATGCCTGGATTCCTGCTGAGCACTCAGCAGCTGCTGCTGTGTTTGCTGTAAGGCCATTTTCCATAAGGATATACAGTGTGCTTGTAAGAGACGCAAGCACTGCTTGAAACAGTCCAGGGTGTTGCTGTGTCATGACCTTGTGTGACAAATTAGGAATCAGGTCTGCAGTAGTGCTTGATTACTCAGCGTACTCTTGTTCTGACTAGGGAGAGCTCAGAGGTGCTGCCTCCGAATTAACCGCTGGCTCTGAGCTGGGCACGGAGTTAAGTGCTGTTCTAACCAAGGGCTTCAATGCACCAAGCAGTCATAAACCCTGAACTGTCGACTGTGGACTTCATGGAACAAAGTGATCTCTTTTTCTCAGGCCCTGTGGCACCCCCAGAGCTCTGCTGCTTCCCCAGCAGAGGCAGCATTAGGCAGCGTCTGGTGTGGCGTTAAGCATTTCTGGACTGCCAAGGCTGATTAACATCATTTCTTGACTGCTGCATAAATGAATGTGTCAGATTCCCTCTTTTACCAGTTCTACACTGAAGCACCTGGGATGTCTGAGAGAAGAGTCAGACTTTGCAATCAGCCTTTGAATATCATCAGTATTCCTGCTGGAAGGTATTCCTTCCAGCCAACTGCTTTTAGTGAAGTCACAGCAGCATTTCCCATCCATTCCACCCTGACCCAGAGCAGAAAGTGTTGGTCTCCCTGTCTCAGGCAGCCCAGTGGTGATGGGTCTCAGCTGGTCCTGGTTCTCGAAGGAGGTTCTGGCACAGAGAACACCGGCTTGGGCAATGCTGATGAGTGGGTTAAACGTGCAGTACAAAACTCATTACCAAAGGGAGTTTTCCTGGCATTCCTGAGGGCTGTGAGCTGGAGGCTGGTCCCAGGAGCACGTCAGCTCTTCAAAGACATTAGAAAAGTTGAAAGGACTCTGACATTCTCTGAACATTAGGAAATACTTCTTTGATTAAAGTCAGGCAGTCTCTTCAGATGCTTGGAGAGGAATCAAGTGGTGAAGGAGAATATGACAAGGGTGGACAGCAGGTAGATGTTAACAAAATGTATCACAGAGGTTTATTGAGGAGTTCATTACAACACAGAATTATGTGCCACCACAGCTGCCCTCTTCAGTACTTGCTCACTCCTTTTTTACCTCCTGGAAGTGTAATGAGCTGAAACTCTTTAAGGTCAACAGTTGGATTTAAATGTTACAGGTTTCATAGTGCAGTGGTTTTCATAATAATTATGTTCCTTTTTTGGTCTTATTTAAATAACAAATGTGCTTAAATGGTTATTCATTTGCAGTATCAAAGCTAAAGGGAAAGCAGAGCTCCATGTGGGTATGGTCTGTGCTGTGAATGCCAGTGCCTCTCCTGCAGCAGTCCTCCCCCAGGTCCCAGTCCGAGTGCCTCAGAGCGCCCAGGAGTAGGGAGGTGGGAATTTCTGCTCTGGCCCAGATATGATCCTTGATTTAACTCTGAGCACATGCAAGCAAACGTCTGGTGGTGTGACCAGAGGTGGCTGTTTTGGAGGTCACTGTCCCCCTTGTTCCCAACCTCCTGTTCCAGGGACCACCAGGCCACCCACCCTGATCCTGCATCAGACAGACCTGTCTGTTGATTGTTGCACTGTCCTGCCCTGGCAAAACAAGTGCTTCAGAGCATGTGTGGGCTTAATGCTAAGTACACAATGATGTGATTTGTTGTCCCTGGGGCAGACAAAAAATGAAACCTGCAAAGCACCGAGGGCTTCTCTTAACTTCATAGAGGTCCCTCAGACTGATGTCCTGGTGCAGTAAGCCTGTGACAAAACCCCCAGGCCTCAGGGAGGCTGGATTTCCCTGGCAGTGCTCAATTTAAGCTTAGCAGGGAGAGGCGTAGGACAGCAGATGGCAAAGGACAACATGCTGACTGTATTGCTTTGCTGATGGAGTCCCCAGAAAGCTGCATGGGGACCACAGCTTCTCTTCAGAGAGCGGGAAGGACTGGCCTCAGCAGAGTAAGCAGAAGATGGGCTCTTGTACTGCTCAAGGCTATACAAAGTCAGTATAGAGGAGAATACAGTGGGAAAGGCAATTTCCCCTGTTTTGGAACAACTTTAACAGTTTTAATATGATGGAAGAATTCTTGATAGATTTACATGTCAGTCCTTGATCAAAGCATCAAAATCTACTTGATAACCTATTTCTGGTGAAGCTTCCAAATAAATGTTCTAAGGGAATTTTTAGGTCTTTACTGAGCAACAGAAGTCTCAAGTTTGCTACTTGCCTGTTTGTTTTTTTTTTTTTTTTCTGCTTAGTGTTTGGTTTTTTTCATAACTGTTTCTCTATTTTTAGTGGAGTTTGTCAAGAACTTTATTTTTGTATGCATAACAATTTCCAACGTGATTTTATTGAAATCTGTGATGAAATATTTGTGGATATGTTTAGTGAAGTTCTGCATGTTGTAAAAAAATGCCATTACCACGTGCAAGAAACAATACAAAAAACTTTAAGTAAATTCCTTGTTTATCAAGCATGAAAATAAGAAGCTAATGCAGAAAAATCACAAGTACCCTCCCCCATGGCAATCCATGCTTCAGCCATTGGACTTGCTGGTTAGTCTGTTTTTTCTCATGTTGTGTGAATCTGGGAGGGGTCTCAATGTGCAGTCCACAAATTTCCCTAGTTATTGGGGTCCATATTTCTGCAAATTCCAAAAATGGTGTTTGGTTAACTTTTCTGCCTTGTCTTCAGTATGGTTAATGATATGTGCTATCTTGTCCTCTGTTTCTCTCCTTTGCAGTGATGCCTAGAAAATCCTAGAGCAGTGTGCTATCAGTAGTTACTGCCTGTCCCACAGCTGGGTGACTCCTTGTTCCCCTCTTCTGTAGCCCTATTTCCTTCTGCCTTATTTTGTACATTCTCTGAGGCATGTGCTCTTCGTGTTTGTGTAGTGTGAGTGCAGCTGGCTCCTCCTCTGCAACTGTATTTCACATAGGGTTTGGTTCCACAGGTGTGTTCCTCACCAGCAAAGGCAGACTGAGATGTGTCTTCTCTGAAGCTGCAGATCCCATCTCTCAGCTATGTGGAAAACTCTGTTTGAGATGGCTGCATGGAGAAAAAATACATGAGATACGTGATTTGTAGGAGGAAAGAGGCCTGAGACAGATGAGATTGCCTCAGCTCAGGGTTATTCTGTGGACCCATGCAGATCTGTACTGAGGAGGGTCCAGATGGCAGGAGATAGCACTTGACCCCCTTCCAAGCTTTTGCTTTGCCTAACATCTCCTTATTTTTTAATAAGTGTATTGACTTGTTAATAGTGAGCTTTTTTTATTAAGTGACAGCTGAATTACAAACCATCAAGATAGAGAATTAACACACTGCTGTGTTAGCAAACAGCGTTCCAATTTCTTCTGGAAGAGCTATTGCATGGTAGGAAATGTCGAAGCAGGATGAGGATTTAGGAAGAGGTGCAGTTCAGAAGAATCTGACAAGTATTCAGCCTTTAATCCTGCAGACCATCAGTCTGCTCTTAGCAGACAAAGCAATTAATCTGTACAAGAGATGCAGATATTTAGGTCAAGGTCTTTTCTCCTTATTTATGTACTCAGGGTGGTTTGAGAGGTACAGGAACAAAATGTCTAGAGCTGAGGATGATTCATTCTTGTCTCAGACACATTGCAGACTTGTTCAAAGGGCCAATATTTTAGTGAGGGTTTGACAGACAGAATGGTAGTTTGATGCTGATGCAGGGAGAAGCCAGCAGTAGTTCATGTTGAAAATAAAGGATCTTCAGGGCAAAATGACACTATACTGCACCTGCATGATGGGTCCAAATCAGGCCTAGCTACTGATATGGGGTTCATCCCTCTAGCCTGAACAGAGACGGGTCTCTTGCATTTGTCCATGCTATGACTGATTCATGATTTGATCCAGAAGAGCTGAAGGTATCTCTGAGCTTCGGAGAGGCTGAAGACACCTGCTTTGGTGTTGGGTTATTTGTTCTTATGGGGACAGCCATGGCTGCAGCTGTCTGTGGCTCAGGTGAATCACAGAAATTCAGATTCCCCTAAAATTCTTCTGTGATAAACTTGTAGGTTACTGAGCTCAAGAGCTGAATTTACAATCCTGCATATCCTGCTGTGCTCCCTCCAGTTCGGAGGCATGGTATCAACACAAGGGGCAGTAAATAGGCAGAGTGTACTTCTAGATGAGGATGAGTATATGGGGTCAAGAGGTCTGTGAATCTCTTGACAGGAGCTTGGTCTCCTGTCTCCTGGTATGTACTTCTATGGAATCGCACATGGTGAAAATACAAGTGGACCACTGGAAGGTCTTATTCCCATGGAGCTGTGATGTGGATGTCTTGAGAAAGGGCCATGTCCTGAGGCTTGGGCACAGCTTTGAAATGTAGATAGGAGGTAGGTGAAGAGCTGCTTAGTGATGCAAATACACAAAGCAGAACTGCAAGTCCCTCATGCAAACACTCTGGCCTACAAGGCATGGGAAGTTTTCTTATTGTAATTTTAGATGCGCGCTATTTTGGATCTGTCTCCATCTTCCCTATTTCCATGTTGCTAGGAATCAAGGTGCAGCACACACTTGCTAACAGGACAGCTTGTTCCTTGGGGTCACAGGTCCTTAGACCAGCTTTTGTTTCGTATCAGACTCAGAGGTGGCCGAGTAAAAGGCCCCAGGAAGCACATTTGGGCTCTGGAGTGGCTATGAAATAAAGGCATTGGAAGAAAGAGCACATCGTATTTCAAAACTGACAGAAGGAAAGGGCGTGGGTATGAGGGCTCTGTGGATTTGCTTCACTTTAGTGTTTTCTGTTTAAGCACTGACGAGGAGGAGGACTCACAGGAACATGCATGGCGAGCTGCACTCTTCTGAACTTGCTGGGGAGTTGCCCGGTCTGCGCGGTGCCACAGGGAAGATCACAGTGCTGGGGTGTGTGCGGATGGAGATACAGAAATGTAGTCATTATTCTTGTGGTGCTTCTGTCTCTGCTCAGTCGGGTGGTTGAGAGGGGTGTTTGCTCACTTTCTAGCTGTGCAGGGATGGGACAGGACTGGTGGGATTCTCTGGAAATGAAGCAGCTTGTAGAGAGAGGCTTCCAGCAGGGTCTGTTAGCTCAGTGGTCTGAGAGTGACTCTTGAGGCAGAAGGACTTGCATGCAGGATTGCATCTTTGATTTTGCTGGAATATTTTAAAGACTGAGCTTATGGCCTAGATGTCCAAGAGGGATGGTCAGGGAAGTGGTGTGATGCTATCAGTGGGAATCCTTTTCATGTTTTGGGAAGGGGAGGACTGACCTTCAGGTGTAAAAGGGAAATAACTTCCAGAGCAGCGGAATTTGGAAAGACAACCCTCGCTACCGCTGCGTCGCCTGACTTCAGTACTTGAGTTGCTTTGTTCCCTGGTGTTAGGGGGTCATGAACAAGTATGCCCAACAGGATCCGGTCAAGTTTAGCAAAGACAAATGCAAAGTCCAGTTCTTGGGGCAAAACAACCCCTTCCATTGGTACAGCTGAGGGACTGACTGGCTAGGTGGCTTTTCTGCAGAAAAGCTGCGTTGCTGGTTGACAATGAGCTGAACACGTGTTAGCCTTGGGATGTGGCCCAGAGAGCTTGTGCAATCTCTGTCCTTGGAGATTTTGAAAATTCAGCTGGGCAAAGGCCTGAGCCACTTGGTTGAACTTCAAGATTCGTTCCACTTTGTAGTTGGACTATGTGAGCTCCCAAGGTCCCTTCTAATCCAAATTGTTCTGTAACTCCATGACCGCAACTAATCTCCAATTTTGTCTTGTTATTTTTCCCCTGACCCTTGTCAGCAAACTGCTCACCCATGTGGTTCCCTCACTGCTCTCTCTGTGTCTCCATTTCCCTTCCTTCAGACCGATGCTCTTCCAGTGTCTGTGCTGCCGGCATGGCCACGCTGGCTATTCGCTGCAGCAGGGAGAGGACAGAGCAGGGAGCAGCAGAGTGGGGCCAGGAGCTTCTCACACTGTTCGTGGTCTGATTCCCTGCAAAGGTCCTTCCCTGCCACAGGGGACAGGTGCTGGCAGTCCAGCACAGGACCAGGGTTTGAAGAAAATTGTTCTGAAGTCAGGGAAGGGAAGGAGAAATATCATGGAGCAGTAGGAGGGAAGAGGTGACACCTTCTTTGTCTGCTTCTCTCTCCTTATTGTCACTTGCTGTCACATCCCAAGCCTCTGGAGCAGGTGAACACGGGTGCCACGTACCATGCGAAGTGGTACAGCTTACTGCAATTTCATCCTGCCACTCATCCTTACACTTTTCTCATGTGAAAAGATATCCAGACTTAAAAGCTGTAGAAATAAATGGCCACTTGTAATATTGCTAAAAGCATCTTTCTCTGAAATCAATTCACAAAGATAAAGCCAATAATTTCTGGTTTTACCTGGGTCTTTCTAACTTCCTGTGTGTGTAAATACCTGTGATAGCCCTTGGTGCAGGGAACTGTACCCAGTACTTTGTCTAAACATTTAGCGTCAGCTTGGATGCCACCAGGCTGGACCTGTGTGCCTCCAAGTTCCTTCTAGGCTGAGGAGATTGATTTGTGGTGGGGCTGTAAGCAAGCTCTCCCCTGGCCCTAAAATCACCAAGCCACGAAGCAGCTCTGTGTTTGCACAGCCAGCACATACAGGAGGTGGACCAGCTTCCTGGGCAAGCGTAGGATCTCACTTAACCAGGCAGCTGCCACACTAATCCTTGTGCTAAATCTGGCAGATAGGTTTGAGACCCAGCCTGGCACTGTCTTCTGCCCAAGACTGCCATCCACAGTGGGCTGCCAGTCCCCTTCTGCCTGATTTAACCCCAGAAGCAAAACAGCTGAAAATCCCACAGGGAGAGAGATGTCCCACATGGCATTAAGTTAGATGTCTGTCTCCCAAGTACAGGGTCAAAACACAAACTGAATTCAGCTCTCTCATATCTCTTTAGGAAGTGTGGCCATTTGCCACAGGATTGTACTGTGTCTCTTGGGGCAGCTGGTTGAGGACCTGGTCTTCATAGTTTGTTTTTCTGCAGGGACATGTGGTAGTTCAGATGACAGAGCTACAGACTTTGCGAAGGCTTCTTCGCATATTATATTGAATTATGTGAGGAACAGAAAGAAAAATACAAGTCTTTTTCTTGGCAACAGATCATTTCACTGTGACAGCACATTTTCAGAATTAAGGGCCAAGTCCTCTGAAATGTCCTCTGACAGGAAAGGTTCACATGGTTTTCTACTCAACGGAAACAGATATGTTACTGTGCAGACAGAAACAGCCTGCTGTGCTGGACAAACACATCCCCCATTCCCTATTCCTGATCTGAGACTGAATTGTATTCAAAGTCAGGTTGGAAGGGGCTCTGAGCAACCTGATCTAGTGGAAGGTGTCCCTGCCTATGCTAGGGGCTTAGACTAGATGATCTTTGAAGGTGCCTTCCAACCTCAACCTTTCTGTGATTACAGATTCTCCCATTATGACTTGGATTCTTCATTTTGGTTTTGAGGCATCTCTGTTATTCCTGTTCCATCACAGGAAAGCTGGAACAAAATTGCTTTCCCTCCATTTCATCCCATTTATCCAGGTCTGGTCTGTGTGACAGCTGATGGCCATCAGTTACTGTCTCCTTTAAACAGACACAGAGGTGCTGCTTTGCACAGAGTAAAACCACCAGGACAGTGGTTGGACGCACAAATAGTTTATAAAAAGAGATTAGAATTCGTATGGTGTCGTGTTCCCCAAGCCCTCCCTGTTATTACCAGAAACAATGGAGATGGCAAAGAACTCTGTGTTTACCTCATAAAATACAGACTAATGTTTTGTAGCATATGGTAAAAAATTTGCAGTGGGTGTTTGTGTGCATATCTCTTTCTTAAGTGGTTAGAGAAAACATAGAATCAGAGAATGGTTTGGGTTGGAAGGGACCTTAAAGATCAATTAGTTCCAACCCCCTGCCATGAGCAGGGGCACCTTCCACTAGATCAGGCTGCTCAAAGCCCAGTCCAACCTGGCCTTGAACACCTTCAGGGAGGAGGCAGCCACAGCTTCTCTGGGCAACCTGTGCCAGTGTCTCACCATCCTCACAGGAAAGAATTTCTTCCTTCTATCTAATCTAAATCTACCTGCTTTCAGTTTAAAACCATTATCCCTCATCCTATCACTACACTCTCTGATAAGAAGTTCCTCCCCATTCTTCCTTTAGGCCTCCATTAAGTCCTGGAAGATGACTAGAAGATCTCCTTGGAGCCTTCTCTTCTCTAGGCTGAAAAACCCCAACTCTCTCAGCCTGTCCTCATAAGGGAGGTACTCAAGGTGGGATCTCATGGAAGTGGAGTAGAGGGGAAGAATCCCCTCCGACGACCTGCTGACCAGGCTTCTTTTGATGCAGCCCAGGACATGGCTGGCTTTCTGGGCTGTGAGCTCATATTGCTGGCTCATAGTTTTCCATCTGCTAATACCCCCATGTCCTTCTCCTCAGGGCTGCTCTCAATCCACTCATCACCCAGCCTGTATTTGTGCTTGGGATTGCCTTGACCCACATGCAGGACCTTGCACTTGGCCTTGTTGAACTTTGTGAGGTTTGCACAGGCCCACCTCTCAAGCTTCTTAGGGTCCCTCTGGATGGCATCCTTTCCCTCCAGTGTGTTGAACACACCACACAGCTTGGTGTCATCGGCAAACATGCTGAGGGTGCACTCAATCCCACTGTCCATGTCACCAACAAAGATGTTAAACAGTCAGTCCCAACCCCACCTCTACTTGGACATTGAGCAACTCTTCAAGTGTGACCATCCAGCCAATTCCTTATCCACCAAGTGATCCATCCATCAAATCCATGTCTCTCTAATTTAGAGATGAGGATGTTGTGCAGGACAGTGTCATGTGCTTTGAACAAGTCCAGGTAAATGTCATTGGTTGCTCTTCTTTTATCCACCATTGCTGTAACCCAGTTGTAGAAGGCCACCAAATTTTTCAGACACGATTTGCCCGTAGTGAAGCCATGTTGGCTGTCACCAATCACCTCCCTGTTTTCCATGTGCCCTAGCATAGTTTCCAGGAGGATCCACTCCATGATCTTGCCGGGCACAGAGGTGAGACTGTCTGGCCTGTAGTTCCCCAGGTTGTCTTTTATCCCCTTTTTAAAGGGGGTTATGTTTCCCCTTTTCCAGTCAGCTGGAACTTCACTGGCAACATCCCTGGAATATTCCTGACAACTCTTACCACTGTGTTTACAACATGCTATGACAAAAGTCATAGCATCTGGATGCCATCAACTGATCTAGATTTAGCACTTTGCATTGCAGCTGCTTGCTTCAGTGGATCCCTGGTATGTTGAAAGGCATGCCCAGTTTCCTATATAAAACAGTAAGCTTGTAAAGTTGGGTGTCGCTTGATCAGCTGTCTATGGGGGACGGTAGAGAAAGTAAAGAAAGGTGGGAAAGGGGGGAACTGATTGATAGACCCTACAGAAAAAATTATTTGGAAGAGGAACCGGTGGAGAAATTGTTTCATATGCTGTTAGTAGTGAGGTTCCTGTTCTGGGAGAATATGAAAGAGCAAAGTAGGCCTGGGTAGAAGGAATGATGACAAGAAAGAGGTTAAGAGTTGGTAAGTGTGTTTAAATAAGGTGGCTGCAGCAGCTCCCTCAAAAATTGATGAGCAATGGAGCTGTTGAGGTAGAAAGATCTAAAATGTTCTAAGTGTAATGGGGACTTCATGCTTGAAAAGCTGCAAGTCTGAGATTGGAAAGGAGGAAGCTGTTGGTCAGGGCATGAAGAGCAATGTTGAGCCTATGCTACCAGTCTCTTCTTGCCCAACATGGTGTAACAAAGGGAGGAGGTAGGGGTTGAAAAGGAGATGAAGATGAAAACTCTGAGTCAGAGGCAGGAAAGAAACTTCTGTAGCTGGGAAGGTAGAAACGGCAAAACAGTGCAAATGGCTCAAGGGGGCTGTTACAAAGTGCCTGAGGGTCAGACATAAAACCATCAAAAGAATCAGGTTGGAGGGGACTTCTAGAGCCATGTAGTCCAACCTACTGCTCAAACCAGGCTCAAATTCAATGTTAGAGCAAAATACTCGGGGCTTCGTCCAAATAACTTAAAACTTTTTTCAGATATTCTTTTTTCAAAAGTTGTGATACCATAAATTCTGTAGGCATTTCTCCACTAACTCTGATGCAGGCCAAAGAGGTCTTTTTGCTAGTGCTGACTTTTAGTAAAAGGCTTCTTCCATGGAAGCCTTTGTATTACCAGTCCCTGAAGTAATCCATGCAGCTCAGCAGAAGCACGTTCTGTTACACTGCTATATATCCTAAAGGGTGGCTAGCATTGGGAAAATGATCCTGTTCTCCTGTCTGAAGACTAGGATGGAGTGTAATAACTTGATGTTAGCTATATACACTGAAGGCACCCTTAACTTAAACAGCGTTAAGGGAAAAACAAATGTTAAGTATTTATAGAATCTAAACAATTAGGGCGTTCATGCAAGAACAAAGACACCACATTTGATGTACTTTCCCAAACTCAAACCTGAAAGATTTCTGTCCTTTTATCTTAGAAGTGTTTACCTCCCCCACGTGGCCATGGACCACTAGAGTTCTGAGTTTTCATTTTGAGGAAAAAAAACATAAAGAACACCGCTAACTTTTATGCCCCAAATCTCATTTGGGACTTACTTTGGTCTCTATTGAAATAATCTCCCTCTCTTTATTCACTGGACTTTAATCTTTTTCATTTCCCTGACTTTTAATATTTGTTCTTCTGTCTTTCTTCATGCCTTGGGAAATGGTGACGTTCTGTTCTTATGCCAGATCTGGGCATCTCCTTCCCTTGACAGTCCATATAAACACAAATATAGAAGTGCTTCATATGTACAAATAAGATTAAAGTGTGCATCTTGCTACTGGCTTTTGACTGAGATAGTTATTTCTATCACATCCATGTTTATACTGGATATAAGGTAACTAACTCAGATTTCAGTCTTTAAGAGGCATAAGGCAGTGTAGTCAGGAAGTTGCTTTAATATACTAAGAGATGGAAGAGCAGAGAGATTGTAGGTACTCATTATACAGAAGGGCTTGGTGAATAGAAATATAGCTTAATTTCAATAGAGCATAGCAGCAGAGGGTGGAGACTAACAATGATCAGTTAAATGGCATGATCCCAGTGGGAACAATTAAAGTAAATGTCTATCATAGAGATTAAATATGGGCTAGAAAAACAGCAATCAGTCTGAGTGATAGCAAGCTGATGGTGTGCATACAGGATGAAGAGAACTTCTGAAAATGATACAGAAAGTCAGATGTGTAGGTAAATCTCTCCTGAGAAAAGCTCAGACATGCTCTATATAACGTGAATGGCAATGAGCACATTTGGGGAACCATGTGCCAGAAATTAATGTCATGCAGCTGTCATTGAATAGAGCAAATGTTCTGAATTGTACAAAGTATTCCCTTGGCAGTATAGGAAATACTGGGTGAATGGGGAGCCATCCCAAACACTTACGTTATGAGAGATTTAAAATGATAGCATTTTCCATACATTACAAGATTTTCAGATTTAGCAGAATCTGGACAAGTTTTAGTTTCAGAATTACAGTTCAGATATGTTACACCTGTAAATACGACAGAAATTTGCAAAGGAAAAGTGGTAAAGATTTGTCTAGAAATACTAAAGAAGATTAATAGTTACTGTCTCCAGTGTGCTTTGTTTTCTGTATTCTTCTTGCTGCAACAATTAAGGATTTCTTGTCATTATTACTTTCTGTGTGTCACTATGGTTTTCTATAATTTATTGAGGGGGAAAGAAGGAAAGACATTTCATTCATCACTGCAAATCTCTTTATATTTCTTAATGTGCTTTATATGAAGTGATTACACTGACAACAGCAACATTTGGACCCTAATTTATTATGTAAATAACTGGTCCTGCATTAACTAATACGTGTCCTCCTGGGACAACATCAGAATTGCATGGGTTTGTCCAAATTGTTCCGAAAGACCATACCTGACATCTCAAGTGACCACAAATTAATAATTTTCCTTCTCTTGCCTGTCTCCTCACCAGATATTTGCTACAGAGATGCTTGTTGAATGCAGGCAAGAGCCTGATGGTGCTCTCATCCACAAGCTAGATACAGATTTCTAGGCTGAGCCAGCTCACCTGACTTTAAAAGACATTGATGTTGATGCCTGCATTTCGGCTCAACAGCAAAACTCTCTGAATAGCTATCAGACAAATAGGAACTTTACAGTATTATTTCTCTGACTGACTTAATTTTGTACAAAATATTCAATACATCTCCTGTCAGTTACAAAATTAAGACGTTTTCTTAGCTAAAATTTTGAAGCCTTACCTTCACTGATATCCATTTGACCTCTGAGAACGCCCGAGAATTTCTTCTTTTGAAATCTTGTCCTCTCCTTGCTCCTGTGATGCTTTTCCTTCTGGAGTTTCCTGCATTTCTAATTGTGCATGTATTTGAATGAGTTCATGGTTCTTTCCCCTCACCATCTGGCAGACAGAACTCACTGTGGCTAAAACACAAGTTTGTTAGCCTTTCTCCAGCTGTAGGTTTTTATGGCTTGCTTGCTGCAATATTTACTTTCCTTTGGCCTCAGCAATGTAATCGTACCACATGTATATCTGGTTAGGTACCTATATCCAGTGTGCTACTGCAGAGGTTATCTTCCCATCTTCTCACTTTCACTGTCTTGACACTATCTTTAAGTTCCCCTGCTGACCCTCTCTTTGTCACATCCTGTTTCTCCATTGTTTTCAAGGCCTTTGGGATGTTTAGTGAACCGATGTTAAATGAAGGATAAAGGAGGTCATAAGGAGTCCTGGAAGTGAGAAAAAACCCCAATGTATGTGATGCAACAGCCAGCAATACCAGCTTTCTGCATCTAAGACTTCCCGGGGAGCTCCTGTTCTTGCTCAGTGTGCGTGTGTCTGTGCATGTAGGACCCTTGATGAGAGGGACAGGCTCCTCTAGGCCCATCTGATCCCTGCTTTACTTCAAACCACTTCTTATGACGTTGTCTTTTTCTGGGCACTGAAGGGAGCCCTTCAGTAGTGCTCTCCTTGAGCTTCTTCCTTCACACCTTCTCAGAAAATGCCTGTATCTCGCTTTCCCAGTAAAGGGGGAAAGAGCTCTACTCTTTAATTTAGAGCTCTGATGCACCCACTTGTGCAGAGGCAGCTCTCATGCTTTATAGCTGGCAGGGACCCCCTGATGTTACGGGCTACTGTGCAGGGGCATCCATGCGTCAGTTGGCCCGGTGCTCAAATTTGCACTATCTGCACTTGATGCAAGAGGTAAATAAGACTCCAAAAGGTTTTACTGAGGTCTTTGAAGTTCTGGTGGAGATGGACCCCACTGCTCCCAAGGTAAGAGCCACCCCTGCCTCAGTGTTACTCCTTACTGGGCTGAAATTAGGAGGAAAGAAAAGCCTAGTTTTAGACTGTGCAATAAGCAACTTGCCCAGTGGTCACCCCAATTCATTAGATTATTCAGCCTGCATGTGAGTAGTATGAATATATGGGAGTAACTAGGTGAGGTGATATCTGAACTATAGTGAAATATCAATATAATTTCTGTGTGGGCCATCTAAGCCCCAGTTCTCTTACTCCAGCAAGTTGCCCAGATTATAGTCATTTGTATGAATGCATTTGGTCACTGAAGCTATGGATTTGTTGTTTGCTTTTATTTTAATGGGAAGTTTTTGCATGTGCATAGGTTGCTGTGGTTAATAGATAGCTGAGCTAATGTAACAGGGGATAACAGTCATAAGTAAAATGATGGGCTGCAAGGAAAATTAAGACCTTTCACAAAATATCATTTGGTTTTTATTTGTTCAAACGAAGGCATGGGTTAAGGCTGCAGTATCCCTGTTGTACTTCTGTACTTGCAGCAAGCCACTACTGGGCACCAGGACCTCACGGTAGGCAGCACCTCCATACAGGCAGCTTTATGGAGGTACATCTGGGCACTGACTGGATCAGACACAGAGACAGCTCTCTGCCGTGAAACTTGTCTCTCCCCCTTAAGCAGGTTATGCCTATGCTTTACCATTACAAAACAGCAACCCCCAATGGCAGCAGTAGTTTTTCCTTTGATTTTACAAAGCAAAGGCAAGAAATTTCCAATTCACAAGCAAAGAAGTTGGACAGATGTGTCATTGCAATATTAGTAATTAAATTTCTCCTTCCAATGAAGAAACACTCTGTATTATCATTGCCATCATGCTCTAACATGATGACAAACTTACCTTTGTTGTAAAACTAATGCCCTTTATCTGAAAAATAAAATCAATCCTCTATCACAACAATCAGCGTTACTGATGTATTTATTCTTTGCTATGTCTTTGTCTTATATTCCTACTGAAATTTAAATTAAAAGGAAAACTACTGAACCAAAGCAGAAGACACTAGAATAAGTTAGTGTGAAATATATATTTTTGTAAATGATTTTGTGCTGCTTCATGTGATGTCTTGTTCAGAGTCTAGATGAAAACTGAAATAGTGATTCCAAGGCCTAGACGGAGTTTAGAAATTATTAACATTAAAAATAGCTCATAGTCTATTGCCGAGCCATCCTGTCTCCTCTTTGATGCCTTGTGCAGAGCAGAAGATGGAGAAGCACATTTCTCATCACATTTAACTGCTGAAACACACATCAGTCCCTAATGTCAGACTTCTCATGCCCATGGATGAGTTCAAAATATAAATTTTAACCAAGGAATTGCTAAAGCTTTCATCTCGGGGAAACAGAATCCTTTACAGTATGCTGCAGCTCTCTGCCAATCATTCAAGTAGCAGCCTGACAATATCTAGAGCTCTGTTAGAACAATTACAGTGAATCCTGCTCTCTTGCTATTGGAAGGCAAACCTTGCCTTCAGTTTTCCTTTTTCAAAGCTCCCAAGCTTTTCACACTGCTTTATTCTTCTAGTTAAAGATGGCAGGGATGAGAAACAGAGAAGAGGTGGTTCATTCTCCTTTTTCCCCTTGTCTCTTGCTTAGTTTCCAAAAGTGATTTGCAAAGTATATGGTCTTCATACATTCTTTTGTTCTCTCTAAATCTAGCAATACAAATCTGCTGTTTTTTTCCTTTTTCTTCCTTTCCAAATCAATCTTCTGTGCACAACATCCCTTTCTGAGGCCTTGTTTGTGTGCGCTGTCCATCTTTTCATCTTCATTAATGTATATCTCTCTTCTCTCTGGCATCATGGCTTCTAAACTCTCACCCACATCAGATTTCCTAATATACCAATACTGAAATAATCCCTTGACTCACAAGTAATGCCATACCTCTGTCCCTCGAAAATCCTAATACTTTATATTTCCCATTCAAATACTGTCCTTAGATTATTTGCACCTCACTGCATGACATTATGCAGTCTTCTGCATATCTGCATTTTTTTTACATCTAGCCATGTCCTTTTGTGGCTCTTTTTAAACCTAGCTCTGGCTTTTAAAAGGATATTGGCCATCCTGGGAAGGACTTCATGTGAAGGAAGAGGAGATGTGAACCCTCAAGCCTCAAAGAACAAGCTGTCTCATCATGAGGTCTGCACTCCTCTGGGAAGGGGGAGTACTCACAAGCCTCGACACTGGCCAAATGCTGCTCACTTTCAGGGTGAATCCTTGAAGCCTCTTTCTGTCTTAAGTATCCACAGAGGAGGAAGCATGACCAAAGACCTGACTTCCACAGAGCATAAAGAAATTACTCTTAGAATTTAACAAATGAGGTTCAAGTCTATATGAATTTCCTGAGAGCAGTTTTTGGTTCCTGAAAAATAGATTCTTTTTACGCATCTCAGACTGGGAAATTTTGACATAAAGCCCTTTAGTAAATAGCCTGTCTGGTAACTAGGGCAATGCTGGTTTTAATTTACTGTAAGAACCAGTTTCTAGCATGATCCTTTTCTTGAAGGGTTATGCCCTTCAAGAGAACATCATTTCTTCAAGGAGTGCTTCCTATCTCATTTTTTTATAGCAACTCTAGTGATTTCTGCTGCATGTACTCACTTCACATCTCACTTTCCTCACTTTGCATCCTATATCCTCAGGATGAGAGGATGTTTTATTTAGAATTCATCACTGCCTCTCACCAGGCCACCAGAATGAGAGGCGATATTTCATCTGGCCCAACTGTTTGGTTCCCTGTATTCCTCCAAATTGCTTCCTCTCAAATTGCCTTGAAGTTGAATTATGGCAAAGACACTGGAAACTAGCATCCATATTCAGAGCATAAGAAATATTTTTGAGTCCTCCAACCAGCTGTCATGGTTTAACCCCATCCAGCAACTGAGCTCCACACAGCCACTCACTCACTCCCCTGAGTGGGATGGGGCAAGAGAACGTGGGTTGAGATAAAGACAGCTTAATAGGTAAAGCAAAAGCTGCACGTGCAAGAAAAGCAAACCAAGGAATTAATTCACCACTTCCCATGGGCAGGCAGGTGCTCAGCCATCTCCAGGAAAGCAGGGCTCCATCATGTGTAACTGTTACTTGGAAAGATGAAACTCCATAACGTCAAACTTCCCTCTCTTCCTTCTTCCTTCCCCAGATTTATATGCTGAGCATGACATCATATGGTGTGGGACATCCCTTTGGTCAGTTGGGGACAGCTGACCTTGGGGTTTTCCCTCCCAGTTCCTTGTGCACCCCCCAGCCTGCTCACTGGAGGGGTGGGGTGAGGAGCAGAAAAGGTCTTGACTCTGTGTGTGCACTGCTCAGCAATAATGAAAACATCTCATCAACACTGTTTCCAGCACAAATCCAAAACATAGCCACATACCAGCTACTATGAGGAAAATTAACTCTATCCCAGCCGTAACCAGCACACAAGTCTAATATATTTTTTAATTCATGAGAAATAAATTAGACTCTCCTCCAGTATCAGCGCTCTCTACTCTGGCCTTTGTGAACTGGGATTTCCAGAGAGAGCCTCAGATGGAGCATTAAAAGGAATCTGGTTCTGGTAGTTGGTTTGGTTTAAGACCTTCTACGGCACTGGGAAGAGAAGGCAGTCATCTGCAGCTTTTAACACTGCATGTGGGCCTAAAGGTAGTGCCTATTACAAGCCTCTATGGTGGAGGCCAGAGGAATCCTGGTCACCATTGAGGTTCCTACCTGGCTAAGAGCAGCCAGCACTTCTGGTGGTACCTAAGATCAGGGAGGGGTACAGGAACCCTGCCCCTGGTTTCACAGCGATGCAGACCAGAGGAAAACTGTTACAGTACTGTCCCCTCTGCTTCCTCACAAAGTAACATGGTCTTCTTCTCATCTAGATTAATTAAAGCCTCAGACAAAGAAACTAAGTTTCTAAGGGAGTCTGATCATCATATTGTCTGTATTCAATTAAAATTAAATGAAAGGAGACTGAAATGCATACTAAGATATCTCTAGCCTATTTCACCTTATTCTGCATTGCAAACATGTTTAGTGAAAGCAGTGATTTACCACACCATTCATTAAAGTTAAACCCTTCCTCGCATGAATGGTTCTTGTGTCAGTGTATAGAAGGCACATTTTGGAACATGGGCTTCAAGTTTTGTTTCATGTTTTTACCAGAAAAGGTCTCTAACCCTTCTTTCTGAGGCAGTGCTATTAAGAGTACACTAAAAAAAAAGCATGTTTATTTATCATGCACTTTTCTTGGGTCTCAGGCTGTATGTGGCAAGGATGTAAATTAGACGGTGATCTGCACTGAAACGCATTTGCACCAATTCATTTTAATGAAGCAATGCTGATTATGAAGATTTAGCCTATCTGTATGCTTTGACTTAGAGGAATTACTGTGATCAATCTGTATCTTTCTGTTGATATCTTGCAGATGAAATAAACACAGTTCTACAACCTATGGCACAGTTCCTGTTCTCATTTCTGTTACCAAACCTGAAAGACACAAAGCCCTCTTGCAGGCCACAGTTACATTTATCACACCAGGATCCCTAGTAGGAGCATTGTTAGGATGGCCAAAGCTCTTGCCTTACCTCTGCTCTTCCCAAATAATTCTCTCAGCTGAGGCAATCCACTTGGCCAGGCCGACATACCAGGTAGTCTCCTGGGGGAACAGGCAGGAAAAAATACAGGGAAATCACTTCTCACCCATCTACCCTGTCTAATATGTGCTTGGCTTTGTAAAGTATAAAGGCCTTATAAAGCATTATTCCCGTATGACAAATCCCTTTCTGAATCCACCATCCAGGCAGGGTTCCCTGCAGGGTTGTGTGCATCTCTGCCTGTGTCAGCAGCTCCCTAGGATGCTTCTGACAGGCAGGGTGAGAGCTTGAAACCGCATCACAGAGAAATACTGAGTGGATCTTGACTATGAAAGGTCCTATGTTTGGTCTTCCCCACTCTGAAACTCCTAGGACAGAGGAGGCCAAAGCACACACTGAAAGAAACCCAAGGTCTTCCCACTGTATGGTCTCTTCTCTGACGTGGTGGTATCCAGCACCATGACACATGCTTGAAGATATGCTTGCTTGGTGTTACTAGTGTGTTTGCAGTGACAGGCGCCTGGAGGGGCATTTGTGCTTGGAAATGAGGTGAGCAGCAAGACAAACTGGTAGTGTTACACTCCTCGGAGGGTTTGCTGTCAAGAACAGTGACAAAGATGGTGGCTTGGGATGTCAGGCACATTACTCAGTATTTACAGCTATTGCTGGGTCAAGGGCTGAGACAAGAATTGGATATGAAATTACCCTTCCTTCTTTACACAGTACTATAAAATAAAATGAAAAGTAATTTCAGGAATTGTGGGGTGAAAATTGGAGAGAAGTAAATTGTTCAAGTTGCTGCAAAAAGAGACAATTATGGACACTCTCCATGGCAGTCAAATGCTCTTTACAATCATCATTACAGTGCTGTAGTGCCTTGGAGCCCTTTCCATGGAGCAAGACCTCACTGGTATCAACAATTTTTTTGTGAGTGTTCTCATTTAATTAGAGAAAGACATGCTCCCATCACCATATGTTTTTTGTTTCTTTATTGCAATGAAAGGAGGAGACTTTCCTACGATACTCCACATGCGGAGGCCAGCTGGGAATCTTGCAGCAGCTTTAGTTTGCTGGGTGCTGCCCACGTGAGTGTGCATTGGACTGAGCAACAGCACTGCAGGAGAAAGAGGCAAAGACAGCCCCAAGGTCTCTGGAGCAGCCAAAGGTTGTGGTTTCTCTGAACCACAATATCAGCTTAAGGTATCGCTGCTCTTGTAACTAATGGGCTGATATAACTGTCTGTGGGACTAGGCTACAACCTGGCTTCTGGAACAGACCTACCTTTAAAAAGCTAAAATATGCTTTAATCTCACTTTAGAACCAAAACCAACCCGTTGCACTGCATTGAAGTTCTGCCCGAGACTGTTCGAGTTATTTCATTGGTCTGAGGAATAAGGACAGATAAAGCAAAGCCCCATGGTTTTAATTCCTGCCCCAGCCAGGTGAACTGAGTCTGTATTTATGTCTCATTTTGAAAGCAGCTGATTTGAAGCTCCCTGACATGTCCATCTGAACCTCTCCAAGTTGATCAGGCACCAGAAAAGACTTACCCATTTCTGACAAAGAAATGACTTATAAAAAGGTGTTTTACCGGACTCAGTAAATCAAGGACTGGAAGGGTGTTACCACTGCTGTGAGCTTCCCATCGGATAAAAGTCTTTGTTTTCAACTTCTCGAAGGAAAAAAAAAGCGTGTAAAAGCCCTACAAGAAATTAACTGAATGAGTTATCATTTCACATGTGTAACAGCTTCCTTACAAAACATTTATGGGAATTTCCCAGATGAATGATTCTCTTTATTACAGTCATGAAGCTGGGGTAGGAGGAAGGAAAATGGATGTTTCTAAACCCCATCCCCCTGGTCTGCTGAACTACAGCTGAAGAGATCACTTGTTTTCAAAGTAGCTGAGCAAATTAAAAAAATAACTATTGCTCAGGGGCAGACAACACACAATTTGCTATTGAATATGGAACAACGGGTGAATCATTCTTCGATCTACCAGTCTCCTCATTTGTTTTCATTGCAAGATGAGCTCTCCTTTCCAAGGCAGGCTGTCAGGATCCTCAATGTCACAGGGGCTCTTTTGCTGCTGCCAGGAGCACTCTTTCTGATGGACAGTAGAAAGTTGTCTGTTTTTTCAATTCAGTTGCTCATTGCACAATTCAGGCGTGAGCAACTAATAACCTAGGCATTGCTACTGCATTGATTTTGGGGCAAGGTGTTCTATCATTTTATGGCACTGAGTTTAGAAACAGTTGCTTTAATTTTATCCTGAGGAAACATAATGAAATTTCTATAAAAGAAATATGCTTTTCCCCATAATTGCATCATTTGTTGTTGTTGTTGTTGTTGTTGTTGTTTTTTGTTTTCCCCTGTACTTCCTCCAAGGACTGACATTTTTATTTCTTAGACAAGCCATTGAAATTTCCCAGCCCAGTCTAAGTCATCCCTCAGAACTGAATGTAAATGACTGCTCAGCAGTACCAATGCCAACTCAAAACCAGGTGGTTTTAAAAATAAACAGAGTGAGAATTAACTGAAACTAAATACATTTTCACTTGGATGTACCCCCTCTCTGTCCTCCGCCAGCATCCTACTGCATATTGTTCTTCTTTAATATTGTCGTGGTTTGAGCCTGGTTGACAGCCAAACACCACGCAGTTGCTCAGTCCTCCCTTCTCTTCTAGTGATGAGAAGGGGCAGATGAGCCAGGCTTGGGATTCAAGATAGGACCAGGAGGGGCAGATCACCCATTATGGTCACGGGCAAAAGGCAGACTTGTTAGGGGAAGAAAAAAAGAACAGATTTATTACAGACACCACCACCAACATTTAACAAAGTAGGTCAGCGAGAAGCATTGCCACATATTGAAGACCTTCCCTCCACCCCTCCCTTCTTCCCAGGCTCAGCTCTGCTCCCGATATCTCTACCTCCTCCCCCAGTGGCACAGGGGCAGGGAATGGGGGGTGCAGTCAGTGCTGCTGCTTCTTCCATCTTCAGTGGGGGGAGCTTCTGGAACTTCTTTCCCCTGCTCCATCATGGTCCCCCTCTCACAGGAGACAGTCCTCCATAAGCTTTCTCCAACATGAGTCCCTCCCATGGGCCACAGAGTTTCCCTACACTGCTCTGACGTGGGATACCAAACTTCTCCGACTGGAGTCTCTCCCACGGGCTGCAGCCCTTCCTGAGCTGCTCCAGCGTGGGACACCCCCGCATGCTGCAATCCTCCCAGCGCTGAACTACAACAGCGGGGTCTACCTTTTCCCACAAGACCCCGGCCTTCTTTGGGCACAGACACCTTGATCAACCATGTGAAACACACAGGCCATAAATCAGTTTCTGCTCCACCGTAGATCTCTATGGGTGGCAGCGGGGGGGCTGTCCTGCCATCTCACCACAGGATACAGGGGGGTCTCTGCTCCGGCACACCTCCCCCCTCCTTTCTTCCTCCATTCCTCCACTGACCTTGATGTTCACGCAGCTGCAGCAACTCCTCCTCACCAGTCCCACTGCCCGTCACCATGTCCCTTCTTAAATACATTATCGCAGAGGAGCATTCGATTGGTTCAGTTTTGGTGCAGAGGTGGAGCTGACTTGGAGCTGGGGGAGCTTTGAGAAGCTTCTTACAGGGGGCCGCCCCTATAGCCCCCTCCCCTGCTACCAAAAAACCCCACCACTCAAACCCAGGACAAATATGAAGACTTCAGAATGTGTTGTTAAAATTGAGGTAAGAAACTCTCCCCAACAGCACTGTGGAAAAAGATTTTCATATTCCTAAAGAACCCCTTTTCCCTAGTGAATCATTGCCTTTTGCTTAAAGAAAACTGCACAGGATCACAATCAGCGGAGAGGATTTTTTCCAACCTTTTTCATATAAAAATAAAATATCAAACAGAGCGCTGAAGGCAAGCAATGAAGGTTAGCAGCATAGAGGTTTATAACACAGGTCAGTTGGAGAATTACCAGCTTCTTTCAGAGAAAGCGTGAAATGTGCCATTAAATGGGAAATAATAATTCACTCTGCAAGGTCTGTGCCTCCCTGTAGGAGTTCAGCAAAGATCAGTATCTCTGAAACATTACTGTTTTATTAGTGTGCTTAATTTTGGCACTGAGAATGAGATGACTAAACAGAGGTGCCCAGCTGACCATTAAAAGTGGTATAGCAAGGACTTGTTCTATACGCTCACTAGAGATTTCTGAGCATGTGAGGAGCCCTCAGACATATTAATAACTTGAAAGAAATAAGACTAAACTTTTGTTTTTGCTGCTTCCTCTGAGAAAATCCTTTTCTTGGATGATGAGAGGAAGTAAGATTAAATGATGGCATCCTTTCCCTAACTGCCGACTTCAAAATTAAAGTCAGATCTCAGAAACCCCAACAGCAGAATGATCGTATTTACAAAATAGCTTTCTAGTTTTTATTGTTATTAATTTTTTGAGATTCTACAGTGTATTTGCATCATGCTTTCTCTCCTAAAAACAGGAGTACTGGAAATGTGTTTTTAAATTAAAATTTACAGTACTGCCTAATATGATGTATATTATGTAGAGGGTCACAGATATCAAGAACACCACCAAATACTGCAAAAGTTCACACCCTGCTTTGAGTTCTCTTCTTTGGCTGTAAATTCCAGCTGTAGAAAACACATTCCCTGTTCTCACTCCCATACTGGAGGAAGACATCGTCCATGGCTGTCACTGTCCACGCTCTGCCACAGTTGCCAGGCTCTCTGTCCTCAGGCAGCTCTTCCGAATACTTCCTAAACTGATTGTCACAACCAGTTGGGTCAGCTCATGGATTATCAATTTGCTGCTTAGATTTAATATAAATCTATTAGGCCGATATGCCCGGCTGTGTGCTGAGTGAATTAGGTAGCACTCATCTGAGATGCGCTGCTGGCTGCCTGGAGCAAGCGGTAACACTGGGATGGAAGGAAACCAGTCTGTCAGTAAGAAGAGCACGTCATGATCAGAGAAGAGGTTTTCCTTACTGGGCCAACCACATGCTTTTCTTACCTCTCCTCCCTCAACCACTGTACTTTGCTGCACATAGCTAAGGACTGAGCATAGTACTACTCAATCCTGCTGGAACTTCTTTTGTGTCCATTTGCTTTGTAAGTGGCTCTCCAAAGAGGGTTCACGTGCTGCTTTTCCAGCCTGTGCCTGTGACGCTCTATCGGTTACCATCCTCTACCAGTGATCTACAACAGGTCTTTCTTGAGATGTTGCTCACTGACAAAGCATAAATTGAGCAAAGATGCAAATGCAATTTACACATTTACTACCACCACGGAGATGATGATTAAATTACAGTTATCACTTTGAAAACATGCTGTCCCATGCACACAGCTAACAATTTACCCAAGCACTCTCCTCAGACCTTTACCTAAATAATGTTATTACTTAGCAACTGTGAACATGTTTGATGTCGGGCATATTAATAATGCTCCGATCTCATTCCAAATAAATTATGTCTCAGATAAACATTTGCTTCACTTGAGATGTAGCAGCCCTGTCAAACAGCTGGACAAACAGTTGAAGCGTGTGAGCATTGGTCAGGCCACGCTTCCCTTGTTCACTTCTCATTAACGTTGGTTCCGAAGAGGAGGCCGGGGCTCACGCAAGGTAATTCGGGCCAGGCGGGAGCGGGGAGCCCAGGGGTCAGCGGCCCCATCCCGGGACGTCGCGGTCCTCTGTGTCAGGCAGCACAGGCGGCGGCCAAGAGGCCACGGAAAGCCTTCCGTGGGCTGACTGTAATTCTGAAGCTATGAGAGAAGCTGGGGGAACTCTGTCAGGAGACCGAGGGCGTTACAGCCGGACGCTGGCGGCACCAGAGCGGCTCAGAGCTGGCGCCCCGACGGACCGGGGACCGCCTCCGCACCCCGCCCCGCCCCCTAGCCCCGCCCCGCCCCCTCAGCCCCGCCCCGCCCCCTGCCCTCTCAGCCCCGCCCCGCCCCTCTCGGCCCTGTCCCGCCCCGCTCAGCCCGCCGTTGCCCGGGACGCCGTTTACGACAGTCTTCCGGGCTTGCCGTACGGCGGGGCTGCCGTACGGCAGCTGCGTGGTGGTTGGTTTCCGGTGGGTGCGGGTGACGGTGTCCGGGTTGGAGAGCGAAGGGAGCTCGGCGGCGCGCAGGGAGCAGCGGCAGGCGCTGCTGGCGCAGGTGGGCTGCCCGGCCTGGCCTGGCCTGGCCCGGCCCGGCCCGGCCCGGCCCGGTCCGGTCCGGTCCGGTCTCGCCCGGCCCGGTCTCCCCCCGGCAGGGTGTTTGGGTGATCTCGTCGTGCGCGGGGTCGGTGCGCTCCCGGCGGCGGCCCTCGCCTCGGCCCCCGCCCATGGGTCCGCCGGCGGCAGCTGGGGTTGGGTGGGCCCTGGGGAGAGCCCCTTCTGCCCCGAAGGGTTATCGGCAGTGGCAGAAAGCAACCGGAAGCGGAGTTTTGAGTGGCGGCCAGCCGAGTTCGTGTGTTATGCCACTTGTGGCGTTGATCTGCTTGGTACTTCACTTATTAACTGTTTCTGTGCTTACACCTTTGGAAAGAGCCAGGGTCGATCTTTATGCTCTCTTCAGGTATTTGTATGCATTGATAAGATGACACCACCTGCACTCCCGGGCCTTCTCTCGGCTAAACAGTCCCTGCTTTCAACCTTTCCTTAAATGAGACATAAAAGTCAACTGCTTCTCCTTGTCTTCCTGGCCTTCCTCAAGGAGTTAGTATCCCTCCATTACAACACTCTGGTCATGGAGTAGTAGTAACTTGTAATATCTTGAACAGACGTGGGAGAGCCTGTTTTTATGGAGCCAGGATGTTACCTGCTTGGTTGTATCTTCTTGTAGTTTTAGCCAACAATTCAGAGGCTCCCACTCCGATGCTTTAGTAGTGCTGTTGTGACTTGGAGACTTTGCTAATCCTGATGCATTTTATTCAGAGCCTGCCTGTATGCCCTGTTTGGTACTTGTGCAGTAAGCTGCTGATTCTTGTTGTAACTTGTAGGTAGAGTGAATGATAAAATAGTAAATGGCACATCAATTAGATGTCATGACTTGTTTTGAAGTTTAAGGAGTAGGTGATAACTGTATGGAAAGAGAAGTGTAAAAGGAGAACAGGGTATGGAAAAAAATATGAGGTTGTGATGATGGGCTCTTTAAAGAAGGAAGGCCAAAATAAGCAGCATCCAAATCTTATTGGGCAAACATATTTTCAGAAAAAAAAAGTAATGGGAAGATGGTCTGGATAGCCTAAGGCTTACACGGTAGTGATGTCTTTTTTCAAGGCAAAGTGGGAAGACAGAGGACTTCAGGTAGTATATTGTGTGGGTGTCTCCCTTGCACAGTTGTGGAACCATTTCTAGGCAACAGAAGTTCCCTTTAGTGACTTCACAAACCTGGGGTGATCCTGCTGCACTGTGTGCTTCCCCGTTTGACAAGCAGCTGAAAGACAATTCCTTTAACTTAGTAAGTGAATCATACTATCCTGCAAAAGTTTGTTGCTGTTGTTAAAATGTCTTTTGCTCTATTTGAACTGCTGTATGATACATTTAAGAGTGCCTTTGCTCAGTTCAACCTCTTGGATGTTCAGAAAATACTCTTAACGGGAATTGAAACTTATGTAGGACACCATTATCCTACTTTACCTTTTCTTCTCAGTTGGTGCCACTTGTATAGCAAGCTGTCAGAGGCAATGCCACTTTCTTAGAATCACAGAACACCCCTGCTTGGAAGGACCTTGAAAGATCACCTGGGCCAACCTTTTGTGGGAAAGGGAGCCTAGATGACGTTATCTAGTGCTCTGTTCAGATGCATCTTGAAAATCTCCAGTGATGGGGATTCTATCCCTTGTCCTTTCCTTGTGAAGAGAGAGCATCTGCCTTCTTTATAGGTGTCCTTTAAGTACTGGAACACCGTGATGAGGTCCCCCCTTAGACATCTCTTCTTCAGGGAGAAAGACCTAACTCCTTCAACCTTTATACACAGGGCAGGTTCTTCTTGATCATCTTTGTGGCTCTCCTTTGGACCCTATCCAGTCTGTCTGTGTCTGTCTTGAATTGTGCGGACCAGAACTGGACACAGTACTCCAGGCATGGCCTGACAAGTTCTGAGTGGAATGATCATGTCTCTGTGTCTGCTAGTAATGCCCCAATGGATGCAGGTCAGGATCTGATTTCCCTTTGTTGCTGCAGTGCTGACCCCTGTGCAGCTTATTGTCCACCAGGACCTCCAGGTCCCTTCCAGCAAGGCTGCTCCCCAGCCACACGGGTCCAGACCCATACTGGGCTCTTGGGTTATGTCGTTCCAGGGGCAGGACCCTGCACTTGTCTTTGTTAAACTTTGTACAGTTCTTGCTAGCCCGCTCTTCCAGCCTCTCCAGGTGTCTCTGTAAGATGTCGTGCCCTTCTGACATGTCTACCTCACCACCCAGTTTGTTGTCATCAGCAGACTTGGTGAGGGTGCTTTCAGTCCCATCATCCAGATCTTTTATGAAGATGCTGAGTAGTGTGGGGCCCAGGATTGATTTTGGGGGGACCCCACTTGTGACAGGCTGCCAGCCTGAATAAAAAACATGGATAAATGGTTACTTTTTGTAAAAGCTTTTTACAGGGTCGGGCGTTACTGAAGTAGTTTATTAAATAATCTGTTTCCTCTTATTTGCTTCTGTTTGCATCAACTGTTTAACATGAAAGAAAAAGTGTTCTGTGAGCATGTTGTTTCAAAAATTTGATATAACTTCTTCTTTCCAAATATTTGTGGATGGTTTTTACTTGTTTTTTTTTTTTTTTTTGTTAATATCTCTAAAATAAAATCTGAAGTAAGAGATGTAGCATTAAAGACTTTTGTGATGTTTTTATAGAAACTGGATTGTGGTATTAAATATGCTGCAATCTGTAGAAAAGTCAATGAATTTGTATTTAACCTCTCCTCATGTTTAGGTAAGTCTCAGTCAGGGAGGCAGTAAATCTGAGAAGGGAGGTTTGGTTCCAGTAGTGTTGCAGAAACGCTACAGCAATGAGCCAAAGCTACTCTCATAGAGAAAAGGTTGAAGTTGATGATGAGAACAATTGTTTGTACAGAGGATGTGTGGGGAAAAGGGGCGGAAGTTGGTTTTGGGAGAGTTTGAGTTGGTGTTAGAAAGCCTACACGGAAGAGATCATGCTTCTTACTGTTAGGATATGTCTCAAGAGGTCTTCGATGGTAATGTAGCTTCATAGGTCCTAACTCTCAGTATTAATACATTCTTGTAGGTTTAGATGCTGCTCATCAGCCTTATTGAAGAAGATTAGAAAAATTGGTTTGGAGGTTTTAGAAAGAAACTAAATCTGCTATGTTTTCTTATCGATAAGATGTGCTGTATTACAAGGTATGTATATAGGATCTGTGTTGAATTTTGTGATTTCTTTTTCTTTTCATTGAACAAGAAACAGACCATCCTTGTATTGTTCAGCATGTTTTTTAAATTCCATGAATACAAATTATTCCTAGATGGAAATCTTAAAAACATATCTGCAACTTTTGTGCAACCCTAAATAAAACCAAATGCACAACCCTAATTTCCTGGGGGAAGGTAACCCTAATTTTCTGTATACAACAGTGGCTCAGAGTTGACATTTTACCACTCAAGACTAACAACTGGGGTGATAATAGCACTACAGAGATGCTCAGACAAAAACTAATCAAGTGCTAGCAGTTACTGGGGAAGGAGCAAAAAATAAAAGAAATGGTTACACAGACATATTACTGATTTCTGTATAATATCAAATAGTGTATGCATTCCTGGTCCCAGCATCTCAAGGAGAATAGAATAGCCTTGGAGAGGGTGGGAAGAAATGTGTCAGAAATTATCCTGGTACAGACTGTCCAAGGAGACTAAAGGTTTTGAGATGGGGAAAAATAGGCTGAAAAAAGTTAATGTGAGAAAGTTCTGTAAAATCATAGGTGATATGGAGAAGGGAGTACAGAATTGCTATCTGCTGTTTCTTTCAACACAAGAACTAGGTGGTATTAAGGGTTTTGCAGATAGCTGTCTCAGCGCAGGCAAAAGAAATCAGATGATGCACAGAGAATTTGTAGGGCCTCTTGTATAGCATGTTGCAATTACTGACACTTCTATCCAGACAAGAATAGCCTAAAAGCAAAAATATATGTTGAAAGTTATTGACTGAAAAGCTGCTGAGCCTCAAATTGCTGGAGGATACAGGAGTATTCTGGAGATGTGTCATTTTGGGCTTAACCCTGTATCTACTTTTACCAGCTTCCCTGGACACTACAGGACATGTTTCAGATGGGATACTAGCACAGATTCTCAGTTTTGAGAAGGACAGAGCACTGAGAAATTCAATATGGGGAAGCAGGATGAAGTATAATTTGTGAAATACTAGGCACTATGGTTTTACAAGTCCATTTTGTTGTGGGGTGTAGGAAGGGGTCTTGAGAAAGTGACACTGTTTTCTACAGGATTTAACCATTAGAGGTGCTTGGTCCCTATGTGGCCATTGAGAAACTTTTGCAATACGACTTTTTAGCTTCTTACTGGAAGTGCACATTCTGGAGTCTGTGTTATTTTTCCACGGTGTTACCTCTCCACTTCCAAGCAACCTAAAGCTGAGCCAGACTCCATGACTTTCAGAGGTTATTTTGGGTGCATTGGGTAGCACTGAAATGTACATTAATGATCAGATGTTTTTCATTGCTGTTGCTTGTGGAATTTCTGTGATCATCATCATACGTATGTCCTTGAACTATTTCTTTTCCTTGCAGTAAGAAGTAAAGTTGAAGTAAGGAGACGACATGTTGAAGGTTGGTAGTTGCCCTCCCACTGCCCTTTCTGTACCAGAGTTTTAGAATGTTATCAAAACTGTATAATAAACATTTTATCCTATTTAAGTCAGTGTGGGACAAAGGAGGCTATAGAGCTTCCTTTATCCTTGTTTTGGCTGATAAAGAGTTTCTTCCCTAAATTTCTCTAAAAAAACTTATCGCATCTTCCCATTTATGGACCGAGTAACCTAACACTAAGCTATGTAAAATGGTGAAATTTTTAAGACTTCTCATGTAGCTACTCTTATTTTTGTGCAAAACCAACCCATCATTTTGTAACATGGAAGCACGAGGATGTTGTAGTTGCCATGTCAGTCCTCTGCTGTCTGCTTTTCAGAAGTGGAACTGACTTGCTGCCACTTTTGTGCTGACAGAATAACATTTCTGTCTTCCTTGAAGTTGAGACACACTGTAACTTGCAAAGCCTGGAGATGAATATATATGTGGATATCCTATATAAAATACAGATATATATGTAATATATACTAGTACTTCAGACGTGGTGACATAGTACCATTTAAAACAGCATTTGATAGAGTGGTTAAATCTTCTGTACTTATTTTAAGTAATTGATGTTGTTCCCATTAAGTATCCCACATCTAGAAATAGTCAGTACTTAGCTAAGTTTGAACTCCTTTTTTTTTTTTTTTGTTATGTTTTGAACTTAATTCAAAAGAGAGTTTATTAAGAAAAAACCAGGTTTTATCACAAGCAGGTTTGAAAAATCTTTCTTTTCCTCTGACCATTCAGAAAAAGAAGAAAGCAGAAAACAGACAAATGAAAAAAGTAACCTCCCCTTGGGAGTACTCTGCCTGAAATTTTATGCAGGAAAAAGCTTCCAAATGACAAATTGGTTGGTAGGCTATTTTTGCTTCCCTACTTCTTATTGGGGAAGGAAAACCAGTCCTCGTTTGAAGAAAATGAAGTATTTTTGATGCTTATGGACTCCTAAAGATGTTCATCTGCCCATTAAAATATGTATGTTATTGATACTATGAGTAAGTAAGAATGGATTAATGTCTTAAGTGTATTGACTTTCTCTGCTTTAGTTAGGTTACTCTGATTATGGTTAGATGGCCTGCTGCTATAGTGATGGAACACAACTGGGAGAAAAATACTGCAAGGCTTTATCTATGCATTTTGACTGACTTGCTTGCAAAGGCAGAAAAAGAGATGCACAGGGACTTTCCAAATGTGGGTCATGACACTCGGTGATTGCAATCTTGGAAGCTCCTGCTTTTTGCCTTGGTAAAGACACTTGGGAAACTGCGTAGGGCTTTGCTTCTGATAATCCAAGAAGTTTACAGAGATGACTGTACTTCAGTAGTTCTGTTTCTGGAAAGATGATATGTTCAACCAACTCACCTTAAGAAACTTTTTGTTATGAAATACTGGAAATGATTAGTCTGTCTTTTGTTCTATAGGATATGTAGTTTGGGCTAAGATAAAAGGGAACTCTTTAACTCTGGTCTTGAGGGTTAGTACAGTGAGGAGTCTGAGACAACCTTCACTATCTCTTTGGAAGTAATTCTTTCCAAATCACTGAGCTCGGTAGAAGAATCTGATTAGTTCACTGTTGCAGATTCTATATCTGCAATAATCAAGAGATCAAAAATATAGTAGATTTTGAAACAGTTATAGAAGTAGAATAGATTTCTTTAGTAGCTTTTACATTTAAAAGAAGCTGAATAGAAGATGTTGCTGTTAGTTAATTTATTTACTATTTCATGTTTTTTGCTGGTTATGAACTTACACTTCTTTTGAAGAACTAAAATACAATCCAGCTCATTAATTGAGATTTCTGTTTTAAATTTGGGAACTGTATTCTTTTGTGCAGTCTGTCCTCCCAACTGCACTGGTAGAACCCAGCAGCTGGTAATGTTTATGATAATGATCACTAATCAAATAATTAAGTGTTGATGTGCAAATTGTTATTAGGCTCCAGAAATAGTGTCTTGTTTTGATGAGTGCAGTAGTTCATGACACTGCTGTTTTAGTTTGCAAGTTTAGAACAAGAAAATATTCTGATGGGTGTTTTGGTAAGTGCAGGGATGTATACTTTTCTTAGACATGAATTCTGCTTTTTTTGGTAAAAACTAGCAGTAATTAAATTTTGAATTATTCTTCTATCTGTCCTATGACATGGTATTTCTGCACTTCAGGGTTACTCTTCTGTTACTTGGGTTTTTTTTTGTGTAATCTGAGTCTTTCACTCTTTGGTCACTGAGGGTGATGTGATTTGACCATTCCTTGTGCAGAAAATCCTGTCTTACTGAGATTACAAGTTTTTCTTGATAGCAGTACATACTGATTTAAAAAAAAAAAAAAAAAAAAAGAGTTCAGTGTAGTAAGAAAGACCTCACTCAGTATTTCAAACGAATAGGATATATTCTTGGAACAGTATAAATAAAATGATACCTTGAGACAGGTTAATTCCACAAAGAATAAATTGTGTGTTTAGTTTTACTTACTTAGGTTTCTGAAAAAAATGTTTTCAGATGTGCAAACCATTACTTTTGGACACATCTTGTTTGATGCTTTTGACTTAGACCTCTACCTTTATTTTTGGTTTACATTTTTTGATTTATTTTCTTTGAAAATACAACCTAAAACTTAAAAACCCCAATGTGTAACAGTATCAGAGTTCACTGTATTTGAGTTCTAAACAAGCTGAGAAATCAGCAGCTTTTCCTGGTGAAGTATGATCAGGTATTTCCTCATAAAAGCCTAACTATTGGGTTGTTGCAGTGATTAATATTTGCCGAGGTGATGGAATGCTTCATCAGTATTTTACACTTCAGTTTTCAGTGGAAAATTACAGAAATTTCTCCTTACACAGAAATTAATAGCAAAACATATGACTGTTAGGGGTTATAGAGCTGTTATTTGTTGGAAGTTGCTTCTGTGCTGTAATACTAAGCACCTCCTTTTTGTTCTTTCTCTTTTAAAGCCTTTATGAAGTGCTACATCCCTGACTGTCTGTTGAAGGGAATAAGCATATCAATATTACTATACTCACTTAAATCTTTGAGTGATATTAGGAGAGTAACAGCACTGAGAAATGAATAATGCCTTTTCACAGAAGGTTTTCAGATTTTTGACAAAGCACCTCTATATACATTTTTGTAATCAACATCTTTGATTTAACAGACAGGTCATTTTAGAAGGTGAGTGATGAAGACAGATGTCATCATTATTACATTCTGTAAGTCCTCCCTTTAGAGCTTGCTCTGCCACAGAAGTGGAGAGGTCCTACACTAATGTGAAGCATCTGCCTACAGTTTCCTAGCAGTAGTAGCTACTGCAGTGCATCTGTTCATCTGTTGTGTGCAGCTGTACCAGCAGAAACAGTTACTGCCTCGCAGATGCTTCTGAGTGAAGGTTGACACCTCCTACAGTCTGGTCTTTAAATCATGTCTGACTGTTCTGTAATGATTATTGATGACAAGAAGCTTAAATTATTTTAAGTGATGGTCATTTCAGTGACTTGTCTTCTGTGCCTTTTGGCAGGTGAGAATGACAAAGAGTGGTGACATTTTCAGCTGGCACAGCTGTGTCTGGAGGAGGTGGAGGTGCAGGTAGCACTCTGACCAGTTGTGATTTGGCAAGTTGGGTGAAAGCTAAGCTCTTTCTTGTGTTTCCACTGCTGTCCTCCTTGGGAAAACTTTGTGGATATAACAATAATCAGAATATCGAGGGTAGAAGAATGGTCTAAGCATTCATGAAAATAAGTGTGTTATTCAGATAGAGAATTGGTATAAAAGCATCGGAACAGCAAGGAGGGGTATGTTCAGGTTCCCTGAAGGTAAGCACTCGTATGACCAGGGCTCTCCAGCCCTGAGCTTTAGGATGATGGAAGCTGGGATGGTAATACAGGCCACAGCAACCTTTCTGATAGCTGAATATTGGAACTGGTAAATGAGTGGAATGGTTTGTATGAAAGGAAGTGAGGTCATCTGGAAATTAGAAAGAAAAGGTTGTTTAGATTTTGGGTGCCTTATGTTGATTTTTGAAGGACTGGACTAGGTGTTAGATCTTTTGAACTTGTCTTGAACAAAAAGCTGTTGCTGAAAGGAGTTTTTTTTCCCCACACTTCATCTTCCCCAAAGTGCACATTTTTTCCCTCGTTCCTTTTGCTTAAACTGGTAGCCTTGATGACTTTGCCAGAGGGGCAGCTCGGAAGCTTGATCTGCGGGAAGCTGCACCCATTGGCGGGATTCATTTTGTGTCAGGATGGTGTCCCTCAGGTGGCTTCCCCTGAGGCTGGAGTGCTGGGACAGGCTTCTGCAGGGAAGATGGTGGAACATGTGAGGGGGAGTACGGAGAGGAGAGGTAGGGGAATGGAGCCCTGCCCTTGGGTGACAGGCAGCCATTAGAGCAGCTTAGCTGTTGCTCTGTGTTGGATGATTTTGTCACATTCTATTGATCTGGTGTTGTGCTGTAGAGTTTCTTCTGATTGCTTGTTAGAGAAAAAGGGAATTTTTCTTCTTTTGGATGGGGAGGTTGGCTACTGAATGGTGGTAATTATTATCTGAAGAACTAGAGGTTGGCCACAGTTAAAGATCAGAAATTGTGTGGTCTCTGGAAAATTTTCTCTGGCCTTGGTGAGCACTGAAACGGTAAACGGAGTTGGGGTCAGGAAAGAGTGTTGGTCGGGATTTTTGTGAGCTGGAGAGGAAGTGTTTTAGCTTCCCTAGGTGACATCCCTCCATCCCTTCTGGACATCTTTGGGATGCTGTTGTGTAACAACCTCCATTTATTGTGCAACCTAGACCTTGGCCATTTGCAGTGTCTTTCATCTTTTCTGCTTCTTCCTCGGGTAGCATGGTGTAATTTTTACAGCTTTTGGTGATTGTGTCTGCAGCATATTATAGGCTGTCTGGAGCGTTTTATTCTTCATTTAGAATATACTGTTGTCAGCAGCCATACAGGCTGGCCTTAATGACCTAACTAAAGAAAACCAGAAAGCACTTTCCCTGACCTTGATTTCCTTCCTTGTTCAGATAGGGCTGTAAAATCCAAGGCCCTTTGGCCTGCTTGTGGTAAAGACAACAGTTTGGCTCTGTTCACCCTGGCAAACCTTGCTAACATAGTGCTGTAATTATTTTTATAGCACCTTACCAACAGACCTTTCAGAGTACTTTGCCAGCATCGTACTTCACCCGTGCTTGTTGCAAAAGAGACTATGAGCAACTTTATTAGGGTGTTGCATAAGTATGTAATGTAGCATGATGCTTGCCCTTCTTGACAGATTGTTGCTTGTAATGGTCCTCTGTGTTCATGTGTAGCATGAACAGTCATTTCCATAATTAATGCATTACGCTGAAACAGGTACTTTCGTAATGTATTTATGGAGAAAAAACTTAAAAATATTGCAGTGCTGACCTAAAATGCACCTAATGTTAAGTATTCATTTGTAAAGGGGAAAGGATAAATTGTTGGATATTTTTGTGGTATCATAAACTATTAACAAACCTTAATGTGAATTAAATGCTTGAGCTCCTGTGGGTTGAGAGATGTGAAACTGTTACAGTTGAACTTTACAGCACAGAATGGTAAGTGTGACAGGGGATTTAACTTGTATTTATTCCTTTTCGACATTTTATAAGATGGTAGTAAGCCCTGTGTCATTATAAAAGACTAATAGAAGAGAAAGCTAAGGTTTGAAGCTAATAAAGTAGTGTTGACTGATTTTCTTCCTCTCCCCTACTTGAAATAATTGTATGTGTGTGTGTGAGGGGAAAGCCTTCACCAACAATAAAAATTAATATTTTAATTTGATGGTAGAGGGAGCCAGATAGTTTTTAGAGATAGAAAGGATCAGAGGGTATTGCTGCTAACCCTAGTCTTGTGTTAAAATGATAATTTAGGTGAAAATACAACTTATTTTATCTTTTTAGATTTCTAGGCAGCTTTCTTTTTATTTTACATTCAGATATTGTTAAGAATCTTCTATATTTTCTATCTTTCTCTAAGAAGAAACAAACTTTCACCTGATGTTTTTGTGTCTTTCTCTCTCTTTTTAGCAGTCTGGTTGTACTGCCTCTACAGATTCATCTTGCCCAATCCTGTTTCATTTAGTATTCTGGAGACATCAGTCTGCAGTTTGATGATGATTTCTAGTCATTCTGCGTTCTGATTATGCACTTGTATACTTCAGCCAAAATGATGATCCACCTCTTTTATTAGGATCATGTATCTCAATTACCTAAATATTTGGCTGTATTTTTTCTATTTATTCTTAGATCTAATAAAAAGTATAAAAGCTCCTTTTGTACCTTATTTATAATGTTAACTTCATTTTATGCAATGCATATTTGTAACTTTGATAACATGTAGGAAATAGTAATATTAATTAGAATATACCTGTTATTATAGAGAAATGTAGGAGGCTGAATCTTCCTAGACAGGCAGAGAGCCTATTAAATGAAGACATGTCGACAAGCTGATCTTGATTGGCCTTTATTTGAGATGCTTATAGATTTATATACCCAAGAGCTGCTGAAAGGGTGGAAGGGAACTGTTGATTCCAGCTGCAGGTCTTTCTTAACCAAATGTGAAATGGAGTATGCAGAAAGCCTGTCCTTTTCCCAGTCTAAACCTTGCCAACATGTTTGCTCCACAATTATACATGGAACAAGTTTGGAGTCTGTTTTTGTAGTGCTTTTCCCATCTAGAAGTATATTCAAGTTCCCTTTATCTCCACTGTTTCATCTTTGTCCAGTTGTAAGCTTAAGGGTTGTGTATGTGTGGCTTGTAGACAGTTTGTGAGGTGCATAGCTGACATTATTACCCTTCACTTGACCATGAATGTGGCATGCTTAGTTACGTTCTTTTAGTCATGTGAATAGCAGAAGGGCCATCATTGTCTGTATGGACTAGAACAGAAAATACCATTCAGTGATTTCCACATGAACTTTCAAGGGTATTGGCCCAGATGGATAGATGTCTCAAGGTGGCCACCAGTGAGTGATCTGGATTATGGAGAGGTAGCAGGAAACATAACTTAATTTTTTGGAGTCCTGGGTGGTTTTGGTGACCCTACGTTATGTTGAACAGCTATTTTACTCTCACTGAATTATAGTCCTGTTTATTCTTTTGTGGCTTTGTTTATTTATAAACTGAAAAACTCTTTTGATATTGGAATAAATGTCTCAATGTGCTCTTAACTCGTTATTTCTTTACCCCTGCCTTTTGAATTTTAAGATGCAGCATTCACCCTTGTAGACTCTCAGATTGATTCTACAGATGGAAGTCCCTGTCTTGGTTTCTTTATCCAAGCTGACTTAAACTATTTTTTTGGTGTTTTTGTTTTGCAAAGTCCCTTCTTTTAAAACAAAGAATTCTGGGTCGCAGCCTTGCTTTGCTTGCATTTAAGTGCATTAGAAAGTATCACCTGGGGCTTTTAAGGAAGTAGGCAATGAAGGTTTAAAAGGTTGCTTTGTTTGCACACGTGTAGTATTTTGATTTTTTTTGTTGTTGTTCTTTGTGCCACTTTCAATATTGTTAATGACAATGTTAAAAAATACAACAACACTCCTATCTCATGAGTTAGGTTTTTTTAAAAAAACCCTTTTAATCTTATTTTTAGCATGTATTTGTGTTCATTGACCCCTTACGGTATGCTGGTCATCCTCCTGCAAACCTTGTTTTCTATCAGTACAAAAGATGCAGATTTTCTTCTTGGCTGTATCAAAAAAAGAGAAACTGGCCCACGGTAGGAAGGTTACTGTCTTGTGTAGTGCACAGGCTTGTATCTGGAGTTTGTTACAGAGCACTAATAGCTGACCAGGAGGAAAGACTGATTGTCTAATTTCCTGAGATATTTTATTTTTTAAATACTGGTCTTTTCAAAATTTGTATGCAATTCCTTGGTTTATGGTTGAATACACTTTCTGGTAAAACTTGGTGTTTCAGGATCAAAACAAAACTCCACCTTTAGTTTTTGCTTTGACTTTAGTTATCTAAAAAAAACCACTAAACCCCAAACAAACAACCAAAAGCAAGCTCAAACTTTCAAGGGTTATCTCACACAAAATTAGAGTTGTAATAATACAAAATAACTTATCTCAGGTTTCTAATGGCAAGTTATATTTAAGTAAACTTATTTGTGAAAGTCATGTTTCTCCTGAAAGTAATAGAGGGAACTTCAAAGGCTGAAAAGGTTGTTATTTAATTGATAAGGTTTATAAAAATCCTTTTCAGGAATTGAAACTGCCTGTAGTGGTTACTATTTTATCAGAAGTAGTAATAAAAGTATTTTTAGTTTTATCTCCATAATCAGAAAAACATTCTGCATCCCAAAATGCTAAGCATATCTGTATACTCCTTGAGAGAGTGGACTTCTGCAGTTCCAAGTTTTGCACCTGGCTGAGATATTTTCAAAATTGAATGTGCACAAAGACAGGCTTGCTAACTTCTCAAGTTAACAGATAGGGAGCTGTGGTTTGCAGTTGGGTAATTGCCCAGGGAATTTTTTGAAATAGAAAATCAGAATTCCACTATATCGTATCATATGCAGCTCATAAAGGCTGTAAGAACACAAGACTTCTAAGAATAAAGAACGGAAGTTGAATGCCTTTGTGTCACCCTCGTTCAGGATGATAGGATAAAATCAGAGCTGCAAAGCTGTTGCTTGAAGGAGAAGGGTGCATAATGTGTTTTAACTGAGTTTCCACTTTAACACATAATCCAAAAGTATTTTTATTGCAGTCCTCTACAAGGAAAAGTTCTCAAGCACAGTTCTCAACATTGTGTATGGTTGTGTCAGTGTGGTTTACAGAGGTGCGTCTGTAAGCAAATGCTTCTGAACTCTGCCTGGTTATTCTTCTTCTCTGTTTGTCTTAGGCCAAAATTAGTTATCAAAAGGAGCAGAGGCACAAGCTGCTAAAGCATCTACGAGGTGAAGATACGTGGTTGCTTGATGATGTGAATGAACGCGTGGAACAAGTGGAAAAGGTGGCAGAACTGTAAATCACTGAATTGTGTTGTTAGCTTTACAGCATGTTTGTATGAACAGAAGGCTTGGAGAGCTTTAAAACAATCTTTAAAGACCTCCTGATTTCTGAATTTTATGCTTTGATACTAGCTTTTTATAAGTGGAAATAATCTTATACTCAGAAAGAGTTAAAATGTATGTCATTCAATTCCAGCTTTTACATCTACCAAATGCAGAAGAACAAGCCCTGCCAGACAAGAATAGTCCCATGGGAAGAAATGTGGAGGGTCCAAGGCTTTGTAGCAGTCCCTTTTGTAGTCATTCACAGGAGAAGTCCTAATGGAACCTCCGAATATCGCATCCTTTTAGTGAAGAAATCTGTGCAGATATTTCAACAAAGAACAGATGTATGTTGATGATGCAGTGATTCCTGAGGAAATAGATTTGACCCAAATAAATGTAATGTAGAAGATATTCTATGTATAGTTATAGTGCCTTAGTTACAGTGAAAAAGATACTGAGAGAGGGAGGAAAAATTGATTATGGATGTGAGGCATGCCCTCTCTGCCCTCACCAACAGAAGAGAGATAGGGTAGTAGAAGTAAAATGTAGCTATGTCCAACTGTGTGTTTTACTTTTTTCAGTGTGATTCGGTAAGTAGCTTGTGATTGTATTTCTTGTATGTGGGTGATTTGGCTTACTGGATCTTATTTACAAATGTTTACTTGTAGGGACATTCTGTGCAGAAAAAGAAAAAGGATAAGCATTCAAAAAAAGCTAAGAAAGAAAAGAAGAAAAATAAGAAACAAAAATCTGAAAAGAAGGATGACTTACTTGATAGTTCTTCGGTAAGCAAGAAACTTTAAAATGCCTCAAATGCTTAAATTTTTAAAACTTGAACTGTTTTAGTCTCTGTGGGTACACATGGTTAGTAAAATTTAAGACTCATTCTTACCATCTTCTGTTGGGAAGAACTGTGGCAAAGTTTTTCTTTTTAATATATAGAGTATTTAATAAATTTAAAAGATGTTGTTATGTGAATGCTTGAGACTTTTATAATATTGAATTCACTCATTACAAGCTAAGGGATTTATAGTTTTTCAGCAGAGAGAAATTGAAATCTAGTAGTGGAAAAATTCATAGGTTCCCTGTAGTTAGTGATATAAGGTAGAATAATGTGTCTAAAATTGCAAATACTTGACTTTGATTTTAAGCATGAATTACTGCTGCCTTCTTCCATGGATGTTCATGGAAACTCCCAACAGCATGGGAGTTGTACATCAGTCTGAAGGAAGGCTGAAACTTGTGCATTTGAATCTGTAGACAGATGCCTTGACATTGAGGGGTACTTTGGCAAGACAGTACAGAGACTCCATTAGAAGTCTAGGTGCTGCTTTTTGACCATGTTGTGTAAAACATCCTCCTAGCGTTTTGGTGCAAGTCAGGTAGTGCTGTGATTTTTTTTCTTTTCCGAGAGTCCCTTTTATTGAGGGAAGGAACATGCAGTACGATGGGATTTATTTTCCAGGGACTGATATCAGAGGTTAACTGTGCTTTTCAATGTGGGAAGTCATCTAAGGCACAAATGTCTCACATTTCCCATGGGAGTCATAAAAACCCCTCAGATCACAACAGTGAGGCCTAGGATACAACACAATCTTGGCTTATACCTTCAATCCAAAGTCCATTATTCCCATGACAGGTTCATGTAAATAGCAAAGAAACTGTTCAACGGAGCCCTCTTTACTTCAAGTATAAAATCTCAGTAGACTGTTAGCAAGTGCAAGTGTGGGAAGTTGAATATGAAAATAGGAGGAGATAGCATGTATTGGGCTTTATATTGTACTGTTACTGATTTTACTTTTTGATGTAAAACATACTTAGTAATTAATCTAGATTTTCTTAAAATTTTGTTTTTGTAATGCCATAAAAACAATTTATTTTGATTTTGTTTTTATTCTGATAGTTTTAACTTTAGCAGTGTAATGCTAATAAACCGCTAGTATGAACTAGTGTTATGTAAAGTAATATGCTCAAGTATGAGAAATGTTCCAATCATGAACAATCTCTTATGAGAATATCAATATTCTATTTTTATTATCAATATTGCAAAATAATAAAAAGTATTATATTAATAATGCTAATCAAGATCAATTTTGATTATTGATGTACTTGGTAAGTATTGCATTTTATCAACTTCTAATACTATGTTAAGGCATTCTTCTTCTTCTTTACATTAAACTCTATTTTTAGGATTCCTCTGTTGAATGGGTTGAGTCAAATGTGTCACAGTCGGATAACACAGAAGAAGCTTGGAAGGTCAACAAGCAATCAGATGCTGTGAAAGAACCCTCCCTGCAGGTGAGCAGTCTGATAACTACTCCAGAAATAAATTCAGCATGACCAAATGTGAAACGTGCCTAGGTTTCTTGACAGCTCTTTTGCAATGTGTTGAACAAAACCTATTTTACAGAACAGTGTCTTTGTTTAGCTAGGTAAATGTTACATTTCGTTTATTGGAAGACTTCTCCTCCTAATAGTTGATTAGTATTTAATAAGGCACTATGCTTAAAGTTGCCTAGCACTAATTCCTTTCACTGTGTTTTAAGTCTCTAGCAACTTAGCTTGGTTTTCTTAAAGAGGTCAGTTTAAAAAACATGACTAGAAATGGTATTTTTTTTCTGTATAATTTTGGTGTCTATTTTACAGTTGAATGAATTTTTGCTTCTGTGGTGGTTAGACAGATGTAAGAAAGAGAAGTATGGAACTTCTCAGCAACAGTATTTATGGAATCAATGCCTCTTTGTGATCTTCCTAGATGAATTCTCTGCCCAGTAAGCAGTGTGTATTCTGGAGAATCATAGAATCATAAAATGGTTTGGGTTGGAAGGGACCTTAATGATCATTTATGTCCAACTCCCCTGCCATGGGCAGGGACACTTTCCCCTAGATCAGGTTGCTCACAGCCCCATCCACCCTGGCCTTAAACACTTCCAGGGAGGGGATAGCCACAACTTTTCTGGGCAACCTGTTCCACTGACTCACCACCCTCACAGGAAAGAATTTCTTCCTTATAGCTAACCTAAATCTACCCTCTTTGAGTTTAAAACCATTGCCCCTTGTCCTATCACTATACTTCCCAATAGAAAGTCCCTCCCCATCTTTCCTGTAGGCCCCCTTTAAGTACTGGAAGACTGCTATAAGACCTGCCCAGAGCCTTCTCTTCTCCAGGCTGAACAATCCCAATTCTCTCAGCCTGTTAGAGGAGAGGTGCTTCAGCCCCCTGATCATCCTTGACCCTTTTCTGGACTCGCTCCAACAGGATTGTGCCCTCCTTATGTTGGGGCCCAAGAGCTGGACGCAGTACTCCAGGTGGGGTCTTGTGAGAGTGGAGTAGAGGTGAAAAATCATCTCCCTTGACCTTGTCGTGCCTCTTTATGCAGCCCAGGATATGGTTGGCTTTCTGGGCTTCGAGCGCACATTGCTGGGTC
The DNA here is from genome assembly GCF_018691265.1 of Tyto alba. Classification (NCBI taxonomy): domain Eukaryota; kingdom Metazoa; phylum Chordata; class Aves; order Strigiformes; family Tytonidae; genus Tyto; species Tyto alba. The sequence goes on along the minus strand of NW_024881282.1, from coordinate 17,425,264 downwards.
ATGTTCAGTTTTCCAGCTGCTAACTCCCCCAAGTCCTTCTCTTCAGGGCTGCTTGTTGCTCATGCCTTCCTCATTGCTCAGCCTGTGTTTGTGTATGGGATTGCCTTGACTGATGTGCAGGACCTTGCATATATTAACAAGCTGTCTGGACATGGTCCTGAGCAACTGGCTCTAGGTGGCCCTGCTTGAGCAGGGGGGTTGGACCAGATGACCTCCAGAGGTCCCATGCACATCCATTTCTGTTGATCCATGTTTTTTGCTAATGTGGGCATAGATACTATTGAATCACTTAAAGATAGATTATTTTTTGGTTCCTTCTCTTTTTTGGAAGAGATCTGAGAATTGGAAGGCCATGTTTCACCACTGAAACTCTCTGGGTTGTTACCTAATACAGATTTTAAATAATAGAGGAAGTGTTATTTAAATAATAGAGGAAGCATCTATTCAGATTGACAACTCAGTCTCGGACTCTACTGAAGATCTGAAGGACTTCTGCAAGGACATGTTTTAAAATAGGTGTAGTCTTGTTATTTTCATTGTTTATCCACAGAAGTGTTCCAAATACTTCTTTTTGTAGAGTAGTTGTTTACATTGTGTATGTCACTGCTTTCTTTTGAGGCTTCAGGTTTTGTGTGTATAAAGGAGTAGGTATATCTAGGCTTTTTATATGCTGCTTTTCTTTAGAAAGGAGTCCTCATTTTTGAAATGGCTTTGGGCCAGCTTAGGTTTTGTAAATGCAGTTTTCTACCTGTTACTGTGGATACAGTTAACAGAATTTAGATGTGTAACTTTTTAATTTGAGGGTGTAGTTAGTGCCTAGATATCTGAGGCATGAACTATGCGCAGTTAGTGATTGCAGATTTTGAATATCCTGGACAAGATGTAAGAGGTCATGAAGTCAGAATAAGCAAGATTAAAAGGAATTGGTCTAGATGTACAGTGTTCATTTAAGCAAATAATAATCAGTCTGTACAGTTTGCATGTTTATTAGTGTCTTAAATGCATTGTAAAGATGTGTTTCAAATTACAGAAAGACATTTATGAAATTTGTGTAAGTGAATATTAAAAAATTGAAAGATTGGGGTTCTTAAAATCATATTTGCTTTTCATTAAATTATTTCATAAGTGTTTGTAAAATCTGTTCTGTTTGCTGTAAGTAACATTTGTCAGTAGTTGCACTGGTTTGATTTGTACCTAAGCCATGTTTTTGTTGGAAGTATCAACTCTGACCCTTTGTGTTTATTTTAAAGAGAGAAGAATGGATGAATTTAGACTTCATGTCATTGAAAACCATGTCAGCAGCAGCTGTCAAAGGTGAAAGACACAAAGAAAAAATATTGGAACGACAGAAAGCTCAAGAACTTGAGCAGGTAGGAAGAATTAATGTATCAACTTTTTTCTTCATCTTACTAGATTTTTTGTGATGAATGAACCAATGAGTTGGTTCAAATATGTAAGTCTTTGTATAGTTTTTAAATTAATGCCTGATGTGTTGTGTGATAGTGATTTTAATTAAATTAGTTATTTGTTCTAAGTCAGTTACTTGTTCTGTTAGGGATGGGAATTGTTCATACAGCAGGCTTATCTTGTGGAGAAGAGCCTTTAAACTATCTTCTAGGTAAGGAGAAAGCCAGTTTTGTTAGTACTAAGTTCAATAATATTGGAAGTGCTTCTGAGATGTTTTACTTAATAACAGTGACAGACTGTTGGTCTGGTCGTCTTCCCCATGGTGTGTGTGAAAGCAGCACTATTGTTTTGTGTGCTAAAAGCTTACCTAAGTTACTCTATTAAAGCACGGAGTGCCAAGGTTGTTTTTTCCTGAAGAAAGAATTCAGAGCAGTTGCTGTTACTTTCATGCCACAGTTGTGCATGAACACATGGGTGGATTCAGGGTCTGGCTGGGGAATGGGGTTGCCATCATTAAATTAGTTCTGTATACATACAGTTCCTGGCTGCCTCAGTTGTTCTTTCAGATCCTAAAATGCAATGTAGTCTGACCTGAAAACATAGTTGCTGATCATTATCTAATGTTTACTTGTCCTTATATCTCACAGTAGGCCATTTGTGGCTGTTAGGCTTTCCAGCTAGTTGTGTTGTGTCTAGGAACCAGATTGACCAGACTTACTGTATAGTATCCGACACTTCAGTTATTGTCTTTTGACAAGGGATTAATCTTTTTGCATTTTCCCCACAAAATTTTTTTGCTGAACATTTTTTCTGAACTGTTGAAGAACCATTTAATGTGGAGATCTTAAATCACTAGAATGTCAGCATGTATTAATATGGTTAATGACAACTTATATGTATTTTTGATCCTAGAAGAGTATGTTTTTTTGTAGACTCTCCCACTCAACCACTTGCTTTCCATGCAGGTTTATACTTTTGTGTTTTCTACACCAGAATGTCAGTCCGTTCTTTGATATCCAAAACAATATGTACAACAGGTGCATACAGCATACCAGTGGTGGTGATGAGTTGACAATATAACAGACAAATTCAAAGTTTTGTCAGTGCTGGAATGCCTAATCAACACTTTTCTCCAGTGGACTTCCTTGCCTGCTTCCAGAGAAGTCACTTGACAGAATCACAATAAGCAATCGAGTTTGGGGGTGAAAAGCAGTAACATGAGGTAAAACTAAGAGCCCCCATAACAGCAGTGCTTCAGACGCAAGTGCCTATTACTGCTACACTGGCAATGCAGTCAAACAGTAAAATTGCTTCTGTATAATAAGGAAGTCAACTAAGCACATTTGAGAACTTTGAGTCAGGATGGAGAGTTATGTTTATTTCTACCTGTCTTTAGATAGCACAAGTTATGAGTAAGCTGTTCTATTCCCACACAAGCCTCAAAATTTATCAAATATTCTAGAAAATACAAACCATATGCTATATATATATTAAAATGATCTCTGTTTTAGGCCATGCTGTCTGCAAGAGAGCTCAATCCCTATTGGAAAGATGGTGGTACAGGTTTGCCACCAGACAAGGATGAAGGAGCTTCAGTTAAGAAAGGTAAAACTTTATTAATCATCACAAATTTTTGTCTCCAGTTTCTGGTCTCTGTGTTGCTAATAAATTGCTATAAACGTTGATGTAAAGGGATTATGAATAACATGTAAGAAAGTAAAATTGTATGAAAATTCAGTAGTGAATATTGGGTTAATATCATAGGAGGTTGTTTTGCAGAATTTCTCTTCACTGGTTTTTAATCTTGAGTGGTTTGACCTTCAATATCTTTACAGAAATTCTCCAATTTGAACTAATTAGAGGAAAGCATGATTTAACCAAGACAAGATAAACTGTTGTCATCTCATTTGGTTCCTTTCATTCCATTACCGAAATTATAGTTTTAAAATATTCAACCACAGAAGTCTGAGTCACATTAAAATGAAGGGCATTACAGATGCAGTTTGTGAAAAATATTGTTTCTGTAACCTTTTAACTTCTTTCCTTACCCTAGGGTTATCCTGCCTATTTCTATCAAGAGCAGTTAGAAAAATGTTTTTCATAATGTCATGAAGCATTTATTATGTGAGAAGAAGGGTCCTTGTATTCTGTCAACAGGGAACAGTGGGGTTCCTGGCTTTTCTCTTTGGGAACCTTTCCCTGTGGACAGTCTGTCCTGCAAATCATTAGCCTCATGCCCACATTTATGAGTCACAGAGATCAGCAATCTGTAAGAAGTGACAGGCATCAGACAGTTTGTATCCTGAATGTTAAGACCTCTGCTAGCTTCTCAAATGGAAAGCAATGAGTTGCTCATTCATTTCCTAAGAAGGGGAATACACTTGTTTGTATGTAAGAGGTATGCCAAAGAATGGACACAGAAAGTGGAAACAATAAAAAGGCTCTTTAATTTCATAAAAAAAACCCCAACTTCTCATATGCCACTGCTGTCTTGGAAACTGCTTGTTGTGTTCTATGATAAAATGGAGAAGCTTAGATTAAATCAGTGGTATTACTGAGGTATATCCAGCATTAACTTATAGAAACATGTAATTGTATTATTATATTCTTTCTATTTTTTGTTTTGCATCCCTTCAATTTTTATATTAATTTTAGGTGAAGGTTTAATGTCACATACACAGTAAGGTTAAGTAGGAATAACTATTGAGATACAAAACTATGACCTCTTACTGTTTTCTGCTTTAGTTACAGCGGTAGAAGATGCTGGATTAAGTTGGTTACAAAAATCATACCGAAGGATGAAGGAGCAGGCTGAGAGAGAGAAACGAAATTTTGAGGAAATTGTAGTTGAGAGATATGGGGTAAGGATCTTCAATTAAGTTTTTTTTCATACTAATAGATGCTTGGAAAAGGTTACTTTCATGTAAAGGCACAAATACTTAATGTGTAATGTAAGACATAAGGAAAGAAGCAGGAAAAAACAGCCTCTGAAGCTTCTCTCAAGTGATGAAGAGTTTAAAGCCACCCAGCATTTTACATATTTTTTGTTAAATATTTTTCACTTTATGGGATCCTCTAGCAAATTTTAAATGCTTTTCTACATCAGGAGGTTCAAATGATCACAGTTAAAGTACTTGAGTGCTTCCAAAATCATGATGTATACTAGAAAATACATTTAATTCCTTTGCATGGAGCGGATAATAATGCATGTTGCGGACAGTAATAATGCAAAGATAATTTGGAGAGTTGTGTCGAATTTTACCGAATGTGAATCTTCTGCCCACTTGTGATATGCTCAGTCCAGATATATTGAGAAAACGGCTTGCTTCTGGAGGGTTTAAAAGTCTTCAGAATTTATTTGTAATAAAATAGTTTGCCATAAACTCTGTCCCCTCTACTTACTATATTCTTTAAAAGCATTGGTCAAAGGTGTGGTGAGTTAAATCTTGGCCATAGCATTACATTTGAGTTTTCTGTGAGTTTTTTGATTAGGCTGGTTTAGTTGTGAAAATCTTGGATAAGACAGTATGACTTCATACTATTGTCTTTGAACTGAATTGTAGTCACTCTTGAATGATGAAACCAACATGGTCAGAGCTGGTAGAAATTAATCAGTAGCAGTGATTGTAAAATGTATTATTTTTAAGAATCTTTCTCAAGAAACTAGAGTTCAAACAGCATGAACCACTCTGGCTGCTGAAGTACAGGATAGTGATTGAAAGAGATCCCTGCCTGATATGCTTCAGTATGTAATGTTTTGAGCAAAAAAAACAAACCAAACCAACCAACCAAACAAAAACAAACAACACCCAAAAAACCCCCCTGTGATTGGTGGCTTTTAATTCAGCTCAAAAGAGGGAGGAGGAACTGTCCACATTTTGCATGATTGCCTAATAGATAGAATATTTGTTGAGAAAGCCAGAGACAGGGTTTCAAAGCCTCTTTCAAGCTAAAGATTTTGAACCCACTCTCCTGTGTTTTAAGAGTTTAACTAGATTGTAAAATGGTTTACTGGGAACATCCATTGGTTCTATAGAAGCTGAGCCTCTGGTGAGCATAAATTCAAAGTTCGTAAGTAAGGAGGAAGCCTTTCTCCCTAGTTCAAGCCTTTAATCTCCAGGTTTCCAGGAGGAGACAGTTCAGAGTCTCTGGTCCCTGTTCCCAGAAGTGTTTTAGCACTCTAGAGTCACAGGATGAAAGTTAGAAATAGTCTAAGAGAAGGGATCAGAAAGCCTTCCCAACAGATCATCTTAGACATGAAGTTGGAAGTTCCCTTTTTCATACTGGTCTTCCTTTCCACTTCATGGCTCATGCCCTGCCCTTTGCACAGTGACTCATTTTCACAGAATGGTGCCTGTCACGTAATACTTTGTAGGGAACTTCACAACATCCCATGATCTTAAAAGCACTATGACTTTTTTTATTCTTTCTTATAGTCAATGGAGGTATTTCAGTCACGATTAGAAGAAGCTGAAAAAGTTGCATCCAGAAAGGAAAACTACTATACAAGTGGCAGATGGAAGAAAACTGACTATTCAGAAAGTGAGAAAGAGAGGAAAGAACAGCATATGAAAAAGCAGACACGAGGTGAAGATGATAGAAACAGGAACATGTTTGGGGACTATACTAGGGAGAAGTATGGCAGGGGATGGGCACGAGAAGACAGAGGTTACAAAAGGGATGTGTCAAGAGAGGACCAAGAACGTGGACACAGTAGCACGGACTCGGTATTGAGAGGGTACAGCTCCAAAGCAGAAAAACACTCCGATGAAAAACGAAGTCAGGAGAAGAGTTCATCTCTAAGCAACATGAAACACAAATTTCTGAAACCCTCTGAAGATGATTTATCATCTTATAGTACGCCTGGAGACTACAAGTCACAGCAGTCCTCTTCCAAACTGCCAGTTCATAGCTCTTTGAGCAGCCGTTTCCAAAAACCTAGTGAGGATACTGCACTGTGGAACAAAACACACACAGAAGATAACAGGGAGAAATTAATGTCTGATCAGAAGTCATCAGGTGCTAGGAAACAAATGGATGACAGTAGTTGGGGAAGAACTCCAATTGATGAAAAAATGAAGTCGCGACAGGAGTACCCAAATGATATCCCTGAGAAGAAACAAACCTTATCTGACAGTAAAGCATCGTGTTCTAGGTATTTTGCAAGCATCTTTACTTGTCTTTTATTTGCAGTATTTTTCATGGCAATGTACACTGGAAATATTGTCTTAATTTGTGACTGATCTGTTCATATCAGATCTCTTTAGTTAGGAGGAGGCAGCTAGCCCAGCTAGGGGCAGCTAAAATGAACAGCTGTATAAGTAACCCCCTACTCGTCCTGTCTCCTCGGCATATTTGAGAACTGCTAATGCTATATATTATTTTCTGCTTCTTTCTAATGTTAGTTCACACTGCAGTAAAATTGGACTCTAGACAAAAAACCTGAAAAACAGTATCTTAACTGTTGTTGAATTTATAAAAGACAAACTTGAAATGTTAGAAAATGCTGACTAAAAACTGAAATAATACAGCAGGGATAGGTTTGTCACCTGTGAGATGAACTCATATGCTAAAGTAGTAGCATATGAAAAATAATAGAAGGTATTGATTCGAAAGGTTCATTTTCTGTGGAAAATAGGAAAAAAGGAGTGTGAAGGGATATGCAAGCTAATATGTGGTAGGAATTTCAGTTTGTCTGACTTGCATTAGAGAAAGACAACAGACTATCAAGGGGAGGTGGTCAGAAAAGTAAGTTGTAGACAACTGAACTTTTGCTCTACTCGAGGCCACCTGTTCTCTAGTATTACCAGCTTGCTGGTTCTTCCAGTGATAGGAGTAGTGTGTTTATTGCTGTGAATGCTTTCCTTCAGATCTTCCCAATAGTAAGTAGGCATGTGCAAAAGTATTTTAGAATCAGGATGGTGTTATGTAATTGCTTGGAAAAGCTGAAGAAGTAAATTTTCTTGGTTCGAATATGTAAGAAGGATGAAATGATTTAGTTGGAAACAACATTTGATGAAATATGATCAAGTGTAATTCTTTCTTTCTTATATGGTTCTGTCAGTTATTTGCAGAAAATAACCTTTTAATAGGGGGGTTATGAATTTCCAACAATTAAACCTTACAAGTATTCTAATGACAAGACTATCTTAAAGGTATTTATTTTATTTATAACTGTTCCTACATGTAGTACTTGCAGGTATCTCACTTTGTATTTGCGAAGAAAATTTCTACACTAAATGAATGCTGCGTGACTAACCAGAAACAGGCAGCTTAGTCTACACAATTTTTTATATTGTATAGATTGGGTATTTTTTCCAGATTTTATTTGCTATATTTCTACTTTGAAGGAATCAATTCAATTTTCATTTCCTTTGATAGCAGGAAGAGAAATTGTTTGCATGATATTCACTTAATCTAATTTATTTATTTAAAAAAAAAAAAAATCATGAGTTTGAATACATATCACAGCATGAGTAGTTCCCAATTCTGGCATAAATAGTTTGGATGTGCTATGGGAAGTCTCACTCATAAGTGTTTGTCATCTCTTGTTTTATTGTTTATTTTAGTATTTGCCTAGGTGTTATTTTGCTGGAAAATGAGAAATAGATTTTTAGAGTTTTACTTACTCTGAAAAAAAGATCTTGTAGCATTAAAGCTGTGGGGTATGAGACATTAGGCATTGGAATTTAGTGATCCTGTTTGTTTTTGTAGATACTGCCCAAATAGTTATTGCCCTGAAGTGCCTGTGGTTTGCCACTTACATATACTTTGTAAACTTCTGATTGTAATGATTCACAGTGTGTCTGACCTGCAGCCTATGAGACTTCCTCAGCTCTTGAGTCCTGGTTTGTTCATGACTTTGTTCAGGTACAAGGTCTGAACAATCCATAGTTGTTCTCTGCCTGCCTGGTGTAGTGCATTGGTTTCCATAAGGAAATGTAGGTATTCAAGTATGGAGGGATGCTGTGGTGGGTTGGGAGATGGCATCTGCATTGTCCTTCAGGCACAGACTCTGTGAAAATGTACAGCTGCCCTGTTAAGGAGCATTTTTGTGCATGTAAAAGGGCATGATTATGCATGGTTAGAGTCTTATCCTTCATGTTAAATATCATGCACTTTTTAAAAAAAATGAAATACTTCACTGATTAGCAGCAAATAATCTGTGTAAATGACATATAATCCTTTAGTATGTCTGCCTTCATTCTTAGTTTTGTTTCTTCCATGACTTCCAGAAGGAGAAAGCAAGATCTAACAGCAGTGTCATACAGCTGATGCCAAATAGAAGTTCTGATATCCAGTATACTTTATGTAACTGTAGAGAACTACTGGTGTTACTGGAAAGTGGTAATTAATTCACTCTCTGAGACTCAATTTTGGAGTTTTAGGAAGCAGTCATTCTGTATTCCAGTGCCGGACACACAGGGGATAGCTCCTCCTAGTTTGTGTGTGTGGAAATGGAGTCAACAAGCATTTATACTACTTTAATCATACATATTCCTTGCATTTCAATAATATTTTTATCATATTCATAACTTTTCTGGGAACTCGTTAGCATATGCTAATGTCTCTTGTGCATGTCTGTTGGAGTCTTAAGGTGGTCCTTTTGGGGGTCTTTAGATGAAGGCTTGTAGTCTTCTTCACCGTGTCGGCCAGTTGACCCTTATTTCTGCACAAACTCAGTCCTGTGGTCATGTGTATCTTGTCCTCCAAAGCTGGCCTGCTCATCCTACAGTTACTCTAACTATTACTCAAAAGATCAGTATTTGTTCTGCAACACAATGCTTAAATGGTTAAAACAGCTTAAAATGATCTTAATAATTCTATTCCACAAATATCTATTTTCTTATAATCTTAGTTCACGAGTATCACTGGTTTGGACTGAGGATTGTCCAAAACTCAGAGAGTGAGTGAGAGAGACCATGTGAAGACACTGCACCTTGTTTGTTTGTAGTTTTGTTGTTGTTTTTTTTTTTGTTTGTTTGTTTGTTTGTTTTTTTGTTTTTTTTTTGTGTTTTTGTTGGGGTAGTGTGGCGCTGGGTGTTGCTTTGCATGTGTGGTGTCTTAACCCCAGCAAGCAGCTAAGAGTGTCCCCAGGTGCTTGCTCATTCTCCCTCCTGCAGAGGGAATCAGAAGAGCAAAAGGGAGAAATACTCATGTATTAGATAAAGACAGTTTAACAAGTGAAGCAAAGGCAATCAGTCACTCGCCACCTCCCAGGAGCAGACTGATGCCCAACCAATCTCTGAGCAGCAGCTACTTTGGAAAAACTGCACTCCCCAGCTTTTATTGCTGAGCATGATGTTATGTGGCACGGAGCAGCCCTTTGGCCAGTTCGAGTGGGCTGTCCTGGCTGTGTCCCCTCCCAGCCTCTTGTCCACCCCAGCCTACTTGCTGGGGGTGCAGAGTGAGAAACAGAGGAAGCCTTGAGGCTGTGTAAGCACTGTTCAGCAACAGCCAAAACACTGGCGTGTTATCAGCCCTGTCACCAGTTAAGTCCAAAGCACAGCACCATGCAGGCTGCTATGAAGACCATAAACTAACTCCCAGCCAGACCTAGTAAAGCATGTAATTACTGAGTAAAAGTTAGTGATACCATTGCCTCATTTTTATTCTCTTGAGAAGCAACTACTCCTTTACAGTTTCGTTGGGTTCGGTTTTGTGTTGTGTTTTTTTTTTGTTTTTGTTTTTTTTTTTTTTTTTAAATAATGGTGATTCACTTTTATTTATTGCAAGTATAAAAACTTTACCTTTTAGCTTTTGGTTACCACATGTAGTAAGTGCAATGCTAATTGTAACTGGAGAGAGCTGCAGATTTTGAGGAAGTAGATTGTATATGGAAGTGGTTTGCTTATTCAAGTTCATAGAACTCAATTGTGATAGAAAACATAATTCTTTTCCTCACAAAAAAGAACTAAGCGTAGAAACTATTTAGCTGCTATTTTCTTTTGTGTGTGTTTTATGGTTTAGTACCATTAAACCCAATTGTGCATTTTCTTTGAAATTTTAATTGTATTTCTTAGTCAATACAATTACTGAGCTGAATTATTAGTAAAGTGGAGATTACTTAGGCCTGGAAAACAGTATAGCCTCTGCTTATTGATTTAGTTATTTCCAAGTTCTTTTAAGCTGACTCTTAACTCTTAAGTTTGTGTGTGTTTTAAGATAACGTGTGACCTGTCTTCCTGTTTCCTTCAGTGAGAATTGTCCTTTTTTTGTAGAATTTTGTAGAAAATTCTGCCTTTGGAACATTTCAGGTTTGGATATGTGTGGTAGTTATCTGTTGGGAAAAAAATATAAGATGCTGCTTTTTCTTTCTAAAGTTTCAAGTCTTGTAATACATGTACTCTTTCAGTGGTGTCAGTCACAAAAAGTATATCTTCATTGATGTGAAGGCTTGGATTAATGGGTGTTATTTCAGGTTCAGTTCCTCATCTTTCATGCTGACAATGTACCTTTTAAGTTTTATCCCTTCTTAAACACTGAGAGAGTTTTTTCAGCCTATAAATCAAAGTGTTTTGGACAGTTATGACACAGGTTAATTAAAAGTGCTGATTGGATATCCAAGGGATCTCCCCAGAGGAAAAGTCCATCCAGCTAGTGTTTGCTGAAAATCACACTTAATAATGTGACTGCTTCAGAGTTTAATTTGAGACAAGATAAAAAGCAAATCAACACAATGTCTCAAGACTCAAAAAGTTCAGACTGATTCAAGTGCTAGCACTGCTTAAAAATAGTGTGTATGAAGTAATAAACACCTCTTGCTCCCGTTACTGAAAATCTGCCTTATTTTGAAAAATATAGGTTAAGGAGAAGTGAGAACTTTACCTTTGAGGGTTCTGTTTCTGGTGAAGTTAGTGTAAATATTTATGCTGAGTTTTTGGGGGTTTGGATTGGGCATCTTCAAAACTGAAAAAAGTAAATTTTTAAATTTTCCTCAGGGCTGGGGAGGTCTGGCAGTTAAAGACAACACCATCTTCAGAGTTCTCCCATTCTTCAAATCCTACAGGGTTTAACCATATTGAGTAGTGAGTGATTTCTCTCTCTTTTAATAGCAGCAACCAATATCATAACTGTATTCTTATTTCTTTTTTGTGTTATGTATTTTACTTTTAGAGTTAGTTGGTTCTAGTCTTTTCTCTAGACTAAAGAGACTAAAAGAGCCAAACTTGTTTGATGCCTCTTCGAAATAATTCTTAGAGACCTTATTTATTATCAGAAGAACTCATACACTGAGCTTTTAATATCAAAATTAAGATACAATACTATTTATTACTAGATGTAGCTTCTCTAGGGAGACTTCATATTTTAAAAACTATACCAGTTAATTTTCCATGGAAACTCTACCATATCAGCTGTAACATCTGTAGAAGCAAAGATTGTACTGTGAGCAGGTAAGTATGGGCATATATATAAGTAGTTTTCAAGAGATGGAAAGCCATTTGGCATACAGCAGAAAAACTGGGAAATGGGTGATTTTTCTGGAGCTGAGAAGCATGACTAAAGCCAGAAAGGAGAACCACAGAGTGGGTTTAAATTATACTTTCTGTTCTTCCTTTCCTTGTTTTTTGTCTGCTTATACCTGCTACTGGCTCTTGACTGTTTTTTCACAATGAGAAAATGTTCATAGATAGTACTTTTCATTTTAGTTGATCTCAAAAGTAAAAATTTTATTTGAGCCTTTTCAGAGTTCTTGGCAACTTCTGACTGCAAATATATTTTTATAATGTGTTGTTATCAATTCTTTTGATAATAGGAGCATATGTACCAATACAGCAGGCATATAAAACTTAATTACACAGGTGAATACTGCATTGTTTTTCTATGGGTTTAGTGCTGCTGGTGTTTTACAGGTATATATCAGATGAGCCGCCTCGGGTCCTTAGTGAAGAGGAGATGAACAGACTGGGAGCAAGGATTGTGAAAGCAGAAATCATGGGAGACATGGTAATGTTTTTGGAAAATTATCATGATTTACTGCAGTTTTTCTTTAAAGCTTACAGTGATTTAGTTGTTTTTTTTAAAAAAAAGGTATTGATTCAAGCAAATACAGTCCTGCAAAATTTGATCAGGTAGGATTTGAAGATACTGCTTTTACTGTAACTTCTGCTTAAATGCAGTGCTTCATAGACTAGAATAGAGGATTCAGGTCCCCAGGTTTTGTAGGCTAGGCAGCATATCCAAAAACCAGTTGTTCTCTGCCTTTTTTATGGGATTTAAAGTCTTTTTATTAAGCAGAGAGCAGGTGAAAACTGCGAAGCTCCTGGTCTGTGTTAAAGGTAGACAGTGTCTAGAGCTTTTTTTATTTCATTAACTTTGTCACAAGTTGATGGTTGTGGTCCATAGCTCTGCTGATAAGCATACTTATTAATTATGATGCAGAAATCTAAAACTAAGAGGAACCGCATAGGCCATTGCATCCAGCTCTGCAATGAGAACAATTATGTAATGCCTTGTGTGGTCAGATCCACAAAATGCCTGCTCTGAATGAGATTGGATCCATGGAGCTGAGATAAACAGCAGCGTGATTAACATTGCTTTAAGAGACAGCCTGAAATATCAAGAATTTCACTCTTTTGGGAAGTGTATTTTTTTTTTTAATTATGTTCAAGTATGGCTATAGTGAGTTAATTGCATTCAGTAGTGCTGCTTGGAAATTTCACTTGTAACAAGTCTGTAATCATAGTTTTTAAGATATGTTTTACAAGTGCTTACTCTGAATAGCTGCTCTTGAAGTATTGCTGAAATTTTTTGAAGGATATAAGTAACATTTTTTAGAAGTGAATCCTATTGCTATGGACCTTTTTTTTTTAAAAAATTATTAATTTTTAGTGCACCTGTTTACCTTGCCTCTTGTGACAGAGTATTTGCACCAAAATCTGCATCAGTAAGAAGTAAAAAATAAGACATGTTATGACTTCAAGTGCCAAATTAATACTTCCTGATAGCTATTGATTTTTTGATTTGTGGGAAGTTTTAGCATGTTTACTATACGAATTTATTGCTAGATTAGGACATGTTGTTAGTCTTCGTCAAAGCCCCTATCATATAATTTAGTTAGGAGAAAGTGTCTATATTATAAATACTTTCTATGCAAACTGATTTTATAGTATGAACTCTTTTTCCAGAGAGTTTAGACAGATGTGTGTATGTAGCTTTATAAAGTTTGAACAAATACACTTTTTCTAGAAATCCTGTCCTTTTGAAGTCTTATCAACTTCAAAAGTGAATTTGAAGTAGCTTCAAGCAGTGTATTTTCTACTAAGATATAATGAGTGTTAATGATTTAAATAGATGGCCTCCATGTTTTAATTTATAGTTTACCTAGTGAGTATATAAAAAAAATACACTAGGAGGAAGAAGTATCTTCATGAATGTATTTATATGATAGGTTTGTGAAGGACTGGTGTTAGTCATGTAAGATATTATTTTAAGACATTTTCCTACAGGGGAAAATGATTGAGGCTATCTCTACACTAGTTGCTGTAAAGAACTGGGGAAGTGAAAGTTTTCCAAAAATTCTTGCAGAGAGCAGCAAAAATTTGTAAAATTTTTTTCCCCCTACTGCTCAGCTTCAATAGCATTGTCCAAATAAAAGTTTGGGCACAAGTGTGTGTGTGGTTTTGTTTTTTTTGTTTTTTTTTTTTTTTCTTTTCAACCTGCCAGTAATGGAATAAGAGTAATTTGAATAACTATATACAGGTGCTCTGTGGGGAGAGTGTGATTCTTTTATTATTCTACCATTTTGTTTTGTTTTGACTGAAATAATGTAGCAGAAGCCATCATTACAATTTTACTGTTAATTTTATATATACATTTTTCTACATATGCACTCTGAATTACCTTAGTTAAAAAAAGAACACCCAACCACTGTATAAATTAAAAAATAACTAATTTTTGCTTTGTTGCTCTTTAAATATTTTTTCATGGACTTTCTCTGGCCTCATTGAAAATGAAGCTTGTTTTAACAAGTTCATCCCCACACACCAAAACAGATGGCTATGTAACAGCATGTCCTGGTGGCCAGAGCTCAAGGTTGACCTTGTGGGACAGATGAATTCTATTTTTGTTACTGACTTGCTGCCTGGTGTTGATTAACTGACTAAATTTTGGGGCATCAAGTATAGGCATGAAGTCCAATCAATGAAACTGGCAAAGTGGCCAGAGTATGAATGGTTGTATTTCTTATAGGTTGATAGGTTGTCACCTGACAATTCTCAGCAAACCGAGATATTCTAAAATGCTTGTATTTTTTTAATAAAGAGGGATGAGAGAGCAGGAGCACCAAAAACAATTTACACAAGACTGTAAACAGTTCTCATTTTCCACCTATTGTCCATTTTAATACCCAAAGGAAGGTCCTAAATGCCAAAGTTGGACATGCGATATTAAGCAATGTGAAACAACATAGCAAAATTGTCTCAGAGATATTTCCCTAGACCCCTTGCATGCATGTGTATATATGTGTGTGTGTGTATATATATATATAAATAAATAAAAGGATATGTAGCGTAACGTGTAAAGGTGATACACTTCCTGTGTTCCGACTTCCTTATTTAGCTTCCTATACATGAAGTAGTATCTATGCTTAGCTATACAAGGCATTTATTAACATAACTGAATAATGTTTAAGCATATTTTTTCCTGGTATTTTTCTGACAATGTATGTGTTTGTACTTCAGATGCCTCTGTTCTGATAATTTTTTAGAATTTTATCTCCAGTAAAGATTTGTGTGAATGATATTGACATATTTTCATTAGTCTTTTGTGTCATTAGAGTTTAAAAAAATTTATCAAAACATGAAGAAATGGAATAAATAGTAATTCTGATATAAAGGTCTATAAAAGTTTAAAATGGTTAAACTAATGGAATAGTACCACTTTCTTTGAAGGAGTTGGCTTCAGAACTTCAAGCTGAACTTGACAATGCTCGCAAATTGAGAGAGACTCAAAGACAGATTACAGCGAAGTCTGGCAGAGAGGTAAGGGGAAATTATTCTTCTTTTCTTTGTGCTAATACAGTGGTATAATACAGGTAGCAGCTGAATTATAGAGAACATGAAATGTACTTGGGAAAATTACAAGGTTTGACTTCAGGTGAGTTACTGTTCAAAATGAAATGTACTTTTTGGTGGTAAACAAAACTTTCTCCACTGTACTTTAGCAACTTCCATAGGATTTTTTGCTGGTAATGTTTTCTCCGCAATGATACATATCTTCCATTAAAAATAAAAGTGGTATGTGTCATGTTGTTGACTGTGCTGGCTGTTACATAACTGATGTCTCTGAAGAAGCTGGCACTTCAAATGTTCTTTTTAAAGGCTGGTATTCAAGAAATGGATAACAATCTTCTTCCATACCAACTTTGATACAGCTACAAAGAAACAGAGTCAATATTTTCATTTATGAGCTCTGTCCTCATGATAGAGAGGAGACTTTCAGGCAAAAACTAATACTCTTGTTCAATTTGACCCCAATTCCACAGTGAAAATTCAGCTGCAAGTCAATATGAGTTTGAAAAGCCACTAATACTTGTTTTGAAAAGGCTCAATCTCAGACCTCATACATTGACTAGTATTTCTCCAGTCTTCAGAAGACAGACTGAACTGGAAATTAATGTGTGGCCTCTTGCTGACTATATTGTAACAGTAGTAGTAAAATTTAAAGTCTCAGACCTTGAAATAACAAGAATTTAAGAGTGCAAAAGCTCTGTATAGGTAGACTCTGCTTTGTTGCAGTACAATTCTTAGGCATGTTTTTCATGTATATACAAAAAATCCCAATAAAGCAGATTGGAGTTATGTAATTACACAGGAAGAAATTCATTCAGATTTTAAAATTGAGGGCATATTATGGGAGGTCCTCAGAAATGTTGATAAAGACCTGCTGCCTAGAAATTGAGTCATGAATAACAATTTTTCTCAGCCTTAGTCTTGACCGTAGTTTGATTTTTATTTTAATTTTCTAATTAAAGGATTTTTAGAACTAACAGCATGTAGTCATTGCAAATGTACCACTACTTGAATTTTCAGAAAGGAAAGATAATTTAAAAAAAACAAGTGAAAACATATTTAGCATGAGGCCTCTCTTTCTAGCCCTCTTCATCCTGAGGGCAATTGATCTCACAGCTTGTGCTTCTACCAAGTGATCTTCCTGTGTGTAGAAATGTGAAACTCATCAATGCACGAGTTTGAGGATTCAGAAGGATAAACTGATAAAAACCAGTCTACATCCTTCTGGCTTGACATGGGTCCTAATCTATCTCTGGACTGGCATCTGAAAAATGCATGAGTAGTCCAGGAGGACTTTCAGTCTTTACTGAAAAAGAAAGATGTATTATAGACTTGGCTAATTGGAAAATACCATCTTGCTGTTCTAAAGCCTCAAAGGGATTGAGTTAGTAATTTCTATTCATGAATATGCTATAAGATAATTATGAATTTTCTTTTATCTTTTGTGTGACTGTCCATATTCAGTTTTGTACTCTTGTGTGCTTATTTGCTCGGGCTGGGTCTGGAGACTTACAGGGCATGTCCACGCCTTGTCCTGCATTCCCTTTAAACACGGTGGAAAAAGTTGTGAATGCTTCTAGTCTGTCCTATCTTTTTCTTCCTCTCCTGCGGGAGCTTGACTAAGCCCCACTGACCACCTTAGTGTTGTGACTGATAGAAGCTGCTTTGGATGATCGAAGGGATTTAAAAACAGGACTCTTTCCTCTTTGAGGTATCTTGGATGCAGAATGTCTACTCTCACAAGTTTTATGTTGACTTTATCTGAAGCTCAGGTTCAGCTTCTTACATAATTCCAGATGTAGGAGCTTGGTTTTTAGGTCTGTTCACCTCAGAATGCTTATTTTCATGTTAGAGTCCATCTGTCTTGCAGAAACAAACTTTAGTTTGTGGGAACCAGGACTGTTGACAGTCCTGCTGTTTTGGCCTTTCCATGGTTTGACCGTGCAAATAGTCCCTTACAGATACAACAGGGTTGATGTTTGTAGTTCTGCAAAGGTTAGCTCTTGAACTGCATCATATCAGAACAGTATCAACCTTTTTACAACTTGCTGTAAAGTTGCTCAACTTCTTAGGCTTGTGGTAAATTGGCAGACTCCCCAAACCATGGCAAAAACCTTCAGGTTTATTTTATGTCATTCGAGTTTTAATTACTGCTAGGGCTTGCTTTCCAGAAGGTGAAGGTCTTCCTGTACATTTTAGAGGCTTGCTGTCTTGTCTTTATGAATACGCCTTGCCTGTGCCTATTTCATGGTTACTCCTAGTCTGTATTACATGGCTTTTGAGTCTGAGCAGTCCAGCAAAGCTGACAGTTGCTCTGTCCTAAGTCCTATCCTTGTGATAGTTGCCAGAGTAATCTTACTGGTTTTACAGCTTTAAATTTATTTGGGTTACTGGGGTATAAGCAGAATGTGTTGGGTACTCCTGTGAATGCTGGGCTGGCTGTGGATGTGTCTGAACAGCCCAGATGTTCAGAAACTGTCTCATAACATGAGGCTGATTTGTGAAGCTGTATCTGATACTGTATGAATGAACCTTTCTATAACGTTGACCACCCGAGTGATAGCCTCAGTCAGTTCAGCCAGATGTATTGCAAGTACAATACCCGAAGCAGCTTCCACAGAAGTGGTTTTCCACATGGATGTCCCACTGATCCCAAATTTGATAGCTTTGCCTCTGCTACCAGTTAACAAGCATGAAGCGCTTTGTTTCACGTAGGCCTGTCTCTGGTTCCTTGGAGCAGCATGGCCAGTGTCATGCTGAAAGGTCCCAAACCATGGCTTTGCCTTATTTCCACTTCTGTTGGGAGAACCGGGGAGATAAATTAGGAAGCAGTGAAGGCAATTCTGAATGCATCTCCCTAGGAGGGTTTTTTTCCTTCTTGATTAATTGAACATGGATCAATTTCCCAATGCAGTTCACTGTGTAACTGAATGAAGACTTGTGCTAGTATAAAGGCGTGTGTATGGGCGACTGGGGTTTGTATTGAGGACAAGATCAATTATTTCGACAGTGGTGCTGTTTTATTCCGCCTTAAAGCGATCAAGAAGTTACAGACTGAAGGGACTGTGAAGTGGTAGCTTAAATTCTGGTTTTATTTATTTATTTGTTTGTTTGTAAGTGAGAATAAAGGCAAATCTAGCTTTTATAGTTTGTTTGATTTAGACAATAATTCTACCCCAAGCAACCCCAAAAATGTGGTTTTGAAGTATAATTTTCAAACACTGATGTCTGGTGTTTAAAAACCTTATGTTTATCAGCTGATGTATTTCACCAAGTGTACAGATCCTGGTAAGATGATTTTGTTACTAGTTTTCATTTTCGCCAAAGTCATCTGTAGTTTTAAGACCTGCTATTTGTGGTGCACGTAGATGTTTCAAGTAGAGATTTCCATCAGAAAGAAGCCAGAAAGCATGAATGCATGCATTTTTCTGAACCTAGAATAGCAGGAAAACTGTAGAAGATAGTGAAGCAAAAGAGAAGTCCATAGCTGCATCCTGAGTAAGCCCACTTTGGTGATTTTATAGCAAAAAATTACATTGAGGAAGAGAAGTGTTATTGTTGTCCTTTTTTCTTTTTAATTTTTTAAATTTTCTTCTTTGTTCTTGGTAGCTAGTACAATGTTTCTATTAAAGGAAGTCAACACCCACAAATAATGTTATAGGCTTTCTGCTTATGGAGGTATCCCAGCTTAAAATCAGTATAGGCTAAAACATGTTTGGATTATCTTGATATTGGAAAAGAAAAATACTAACTTTGACTTAAACCATTTTTCAGCAGTATTGAAGCATTTCTTTTATGCACTAGCAGCCCTCGTTTTGCCTGTCTAACATTTGATTTGTTTTCAATTGCTAGCCTTCCATGTGTCCAAAGTGCAGAAAAGATGAAAATTTATTAGTTAAGTTGTTCTTAAATTTTTTGTGGCTTTTGAGTAGCCTTAGAAATGAAATTATTTTGCCTGATTTGAGATACGAATTTTTCAATAAAACTTGTGTGATTTTTGTTTGTTTTTTTGTTTGGTTTTTTTTTTTTTTAAGAGGTTAGTTTTTATATGTATTCCTCTTGAAGGCATATGAGTACCTGTTATCTTGCGTTTTAAATTTAGACTCAGTTTATGATGGTGGATGAATGAAGTATTAAGTGTATGCATCTTTTAAAACGGTTTTCAATTTCAAATTAAGTATAGCTTATAAGAAAAAAAGCTTCTCAACCCTAAGTCTGTTGTGTTCTGTAACACTTAATCGGTATTCAGGAAACAGAAAGTAGTCTCTGCTGAGCAATTGCTAGAGACAGTTCTTAATAATGATGAATTGTGTTTAAAATACAAAATCAATACAAAATTGAATGAAGGGTAGAAGGCGGTACTTTAAGCAAAATAACATAGTAGAGGATATACTATTGTAGAGTATTTAAAAGAAGAGTGAAGTTCTGAAAAAGTAGAGAGAAACAAATAAAGTCTTTTCTGTCATGCATTTGGGAAGTTGTAAGGAAAACATGATTTGAGCATAGCAATTCTTCATTTGAATAACTGAATTTTCTATGAAGCCTTCAGTCAAGTATGATTAATAAATATATTTAAAGCATAAGGAATAAAACAGAGATTGGGATATATGCACACACACATAGAATATATAAATATATATATATTTTTTCCACAAGATAGAGGTGTATATATATATATTCCTCAAGATAGAGAGAAAAAACTGAGAAAAAATCTAAAGTTTTTCTAATGGAGGGAATGTAGTGCTTCTGTGAAGCCTCTTGGGCATGAAAAATACCTGTATAGCAATAGTCTTCAATTTTGGTAGGCACTGTATTTCACTTCACAGTAGGTATCTGACTGACATGATGGTGCTTTAAAGGAGAAAACTTTTTTTAGGCTACCTGTTGAGACTGTAAGAGTAACACTTTCCAGTCCACTGCTTGTGCATCTCAGGCAGAGAAGATTTATAGTGTAAAGGAAAGTTAATTTAGATAGTTCTATAGTATGAGTTGGGCTTGTCTTTTAGTGAAAAACCTTCATAATATCAAGAGCTTCATGTAGTTCAAATGCTTCTGTTGTTTTTATTTAATTATTCTTCCTGAGTGTAAATATGATTAGGTTTCCAAGACCACCTCTTATAAACTACATCCGAACACAAATTTTGGTATATTGAAGTTCTGATGCTTGATTTAGATCCATGAGATGCATTGGACTCCAGGCTGAGAGAGAATTCTGGGGAACCTAGCTCAGTATAAATTACTTTTTTTTTTTTTTTTATTTTTTTGAAGCAGTAATAATGTTTTTCAGAAAGAAAATTGAATACAACAGCTTGGTTTATACCTCAAATCCTATTTATGATAAAAAACCTCCATTGCCTACCATTACCTATAGTTCTGCATTAAGAGAGTCGGGATGGAACATGCTGGATCTTTAATCAGAGAAATTATTCACAGCACAGTTATTATCCTGAGACAAGTAAACCATATGACATTAGGAGCAGCTGAGATGAATCAGTTGTGGAACAAACCTGAAATAATAATCTGTTGGTTCCTGTAATGATGACAGGGAAAAATTAGATTGTTTCTTTATTTTTAATGTGTTTTCAAGATTGGCCTTTTCAAAAATAGCTTGAAAATGAGTGATTCTTTTGAAAAAGAACCAGTTATCTAAAAGTAAAGTGGTGTGTTTATGTGTGTTTTTGCATTTGTGTTTGTGTATATGTGTGTATACATGTAGAATTTAGATAGTGATTAATACTTTGGAATAGGAAGTGAAAGAAAGAAGAAAAATAGTTGGTGCTTCTGATGTGTGTTTATTTTTTTTCTTTTGGGCTTTTTTGGCCCAAGCCCAACACCAAACAAAAAAACCCCAAACCAAATCACCCTGAAAATTAACATTCAAAATTGCAGGTGTACCAGCATGTTTAATTTTAGGTTTGGGAATTGAAACTATAAACACAGATACTTTTCTGCAATAAAAATACTCAGTTGTCAAAATTTTCCTGTAATATGTTTTAATAACACATGGTTGAGTGGCCTTTCATTGTGACATATCCAATGCAAAAATTGAATACAGTTGTATTTAATGCTTTTAGACATATGATATATAAAGAATCATTAAAAAAAATATTTAAAACTGCCTGTCAGGACAATACAGCTGTGACACTTGTATAAAAACTAGAATGTTGGGGATTGATGATCATTGCTAAATGCACAATAAAAATCTGTGATTTCATTTGGAACTTCAGATGGTGGGGAGATACAGCAACAGATGGCTCTTGGCCTGTTTACTCTCAGATGTTTTCGGCTCATCATAATTTCTAATTGCTGCTGCTCCATCAAACTTCAGTCGTGTCTGCAGGATGGCTGTGCTATTCTTTCTTCAGGAAAAGTTTGTGTTTACCATACAAAGAGTTGACTAGCTTTAACTGGAACAGGGAATAGTAAAGTGGGCACGCTTTTGCAGAACAGCTTTAATATCATTAGTGCATATTTTTTAAAAATAAGTATATGCAGCTTCTGGTGAGTGTATTTCCTGAACATTGTTGTTGATGTCAGTAAGAGAAGATTACACAATTATTTAGAAGACAAAACCAGATTAAGACAAAGTAGCTGAAGTTCCTGAATCTAATTTATAGGACACTGTTTTTTGCAATTAAAAAGTACCGGAGAAATTGTATTGGTAACGAAATGATGTAAAATATCTTACTAGTTTTAGTACATGTAACAAGTATAAAAGGGCAGAGCGGATAAAGCTTTGGAGTATACTTTGACACTGGAAGCAAAAGCCAGATCAAAGTGCCGTGCCGCACTTGTAGCTGATGTTGCCATTTTTTCTAGCTTTGTTTTTCTCCTAATATGGTGTTGAATTTTTGCATATTTATATTGCTGTATCTACCCTTTCAGTGTTTCTTCAGAGTACATTCTGGTTTTCTTAACAAATCTGACACACACACCCCCACCCCCCAGCCCCAAGAAAAAAACAAAAGCAAAAATATTTCTGGAAAGCCGTTCTGGTGCAGTAGATACTTCCAGTCTGAAATGGAAAGGTAGAACCTCACTGGTGCTTCTTTTGGTCCTCGCACAGCTTTGGTAAATATACAATATTAAACCTTTTTGAATTTAGATAGTTTATGTGTAAAACCATTTATAAAAGTGTGAACCATAAATTAACTATATTTTATATCTTTAAGCAATGAAGCGTAATTGCTGTGGTCAAAATGAGGTTTTGAAAGGACAATTTAATCAACAATGACTGTTGGACCACCTGGTCTGTAGTGTAATTAAATGTTAGGTCTCATTAGCCACTGCTACCAACATAAACCAGAAACATTTTATAGGAAAAGGCTTTTTAAGAGGAGCAATTAAACTATGCACCTCTCTTTCTAAAAGGAATGAAGACTTTTGGCTTTGGGACAGTACATCTGGATAACGAGATGCTTTCAGCTAGCAGCATGGCTTGCAAAGTTTTATGAATGAGATTTTTACAGAGGTACTTCACGGGTGCTGCACTGATGACTGTGGACAGTGGGGTTCTCCACCAGTGTCTGGAGTGGAAGTGCCACTGCCAATGCCTGTATTAGCTTTATCATCCTGTTCTGACTGTCTAGGTAAGAAGATGTAATAGGCTCTTCGCTTTTTCAGTCTTTAGCTTTCTTCAAATGTCTTCCAAAGTAGCAACAGTGATAATGGCTCGAGGGTGTGGATATACATGAATAGAAGAAGCTTAAAAGGATGCGGAGTTGAATCTTTGTTCTGCAATATCTGATTGTCCACATTCTTCCTCTGCTTTTTTATTTGAAGACCCTTTTCTACATACACTCCTTTAATAATAAATCACAACACAGAGCTAGGGTAAATCTCTTCTAAATAGTGAATATTGAGGCCTGAATATTTTTGAAACTTTTTCAGTATTTTTACTGTATTTTTAAAATTTTATTGTTACTAAATGTTTATAGTTACTTAAGTAAATACTATTTTATTTATAAATGCCAAACTTGTGCGTTATCACCCTCTCAGTTGTATGTTACATTTCTGTCTTTGGTAAGATGAAACAGGAATTTGTGGACTTACGAACCAACAAGCTGCAGTACTTTACTTTTTTATGACCTAAGTATATATGTCTTGTATCAGATGTTCTTGCTATAGAAACAAACCATGTAGTCGTTACATTTTTAGAAATTTTCTTATATCCCATACCTACAGTGGC
This sequence comes from Tyto alba, assembly GCF_018691265.1. Lineage (NCBI taxonomy): Eukaryota > Metazoa > Chordata > Aves > Strigiformes > Tytonidae > Tyto > Tyto alba. The sequence continues at coordinate 17,401,657 of NW_024881282.1, read as the reverse complement.
TCACTGATGATATGGTTAAGTGACAAACCATTTCAAAGTGTAGCTAACGATTCTAAATATCAAACTACATCTTTAGACCTTTTTTAAAAGTTGTATTCACAAGGTTATGTGGCTTCCTGACATCCAGTATTATTAAGTTAGACTTAATCGCTTTAGCTTCCCCATTAGTAGGCACATTGCTGGACAGTACAAGCTGTTGTAAGTTACACATTACTAGTTCCAATCTTACTTCTGCAGGCTGGCAGTGCGACTCTTACTGAATTTGATTTGAGGGTTGTGTGCATGTCCATTCTAGTCACGAGATGTTATTCTGATTGCCCTCAGAGATACTCTAAGAAAATAAGTACTGAGAGCAAACAAAGATTTTTGAATGCAGGGATTATTGAAGGCATTCAATATAAAGAGAAGTGTAAGAAGGTCATACTACTTATTCTGATTAATAAACAGTTTAGCTAAAATAACCTTTTTCAGAATGTAAGAACAAAGAATTGTTGAATTTAAAGAGCAACCAATTTTATATCAGTGAGATGAAATTGGTTTTTATATAACACGTTGTTAACCTGTGTCACTCACTGACTGGGGGAAGAAAGTCTAGAGACCAAACAATTAGTAGTTATCTAAGTACCTAATCCTTTTCTAATAATTAATGTTGTCTCTTATCAATAGGAGCTATGTTTTAGAGTTTTTGTTTGGTTTGATCTTTTTTAGTTTGGGAGGTTTTTTTGTTTGGTTTTTTTTAATGCTTCTCCTCACTGTTAAGCACAGGGTCTGGATTATGGCAGACCTACTTTCTGATCTTGTAAAACCATTTTTTAATCCTATTTCTGTATTGGCTTCATACCTTTTGAAGTTGTAGTAGTGATGCTTATTACTATGTTTACTGAGTCATTCTTGAAATACTAAATTTTTAACTGAGGTAGAAGTTTGCTCTTGCTTCCTTTCTTCATGTTGCTATTAATCCTATTTTTTTCTGCTATTAGAAATCAAGAACAAAGATATAAGTTTTTTACAGTGGACTGCTGTTACTGACCTGTGACCATTTTAATTTCATCTTGCTGTGAGATCCAAACCTTAGTCTTGCTATGGAGAATGGTCTGCTTACTGACACCTGTTGATTACAAGTAAAGCAAGGGCAGTGTGGAGGCTTGCAAAGCTCTACATCCATTGTAAATAAGCAGTTGTGTTATGTTCTACATAAAGAATACAGGATGTCTTCTTAAAGATGGTTTTGTATCTGTAACTACGTTAAATATTAAAATATGGAGTAGAAAATTGCTGAAAAACTTCTAGTTGATAGTACAAAAGATGTTGATCTGAAAATACATTTATAAGAAGTTAGTTTCTGTTTAGTTATACAGAGAGGGAAAATGATAACTTCATATATACATTTTATAGTATTTGACAAAATGATTATTTCATTCAGCCATGTTTCAAGGCTATATATTTATATCATTTAAAAAATAAGAGTTATTTCATAATGTTTTTCAAATGTATTTTGCCCAGAGCTAGAGCAGTTTTGGGAGAATGAATGCTTTAGTCTTGTTTCAGTTGCCCATTTCCTTCTGTAATCTTACTAGTTTATGGGATCTTTTGAAAATTACTTTTTTGCAGGGTTGTATATTGGTGTGCATGATTAAGTCTACCACTTTGGCCTCTAGAATTCTCATTACTTTGTATAATCTAAGAGATAGAAAACACAGCTCAGGTTGTGATTATCTGGTGCTCAAACTTGGTTTTTGACATGCTGTCTTTTTTCCACAGTATTGCCCCCTTTCTTGTCTTCAGCCTTTGCCAATGTATGAGTTTGTCCTCAGGTGCAAGACTTAGCATTTGTTTGAGGTTCCTGCCAGCCTATTATTTCAGGTTGTTGAGCTCCCTCTGAATGGCAACCCTACCCTTAAGCCTCTCAGCTGTGTCCCCATCCCACCTATTTGGTGTCTTGGCAGACTTGCTGAGAGCACATTCTGTTATGTTGTCCAGGGTGTTGAAGTGAAGTTGTGCTGATAGAGATCAACTCCTGAGGAATGACATCTGTAACAATGTGCTAGTTAAACTATGAGGACTGCCAGTTAGACTTTGAAGTATTGACAACTACTCTTTGAGCCTGATAATCCAGACAATTTTCCACCCATCTTGCAGTCTCCACATTCCTCCAATTTGGCAACAAAAATACTATGAGACTGTATTGAAAACCTTGCAAACTTCAAGGTAAACAACACCCCTGGTACTTTTCTTGTGCACTGAACCAGTCATTTCACTGCAGAGGGCAGATTTATCAGGCATGACTTGCCATTTGCAAATCCATGTTGGCTGTTCCTGATCATCTTGCTGCTGTTCTTGTGCTTGGAAGGGGCTTCCATAAGGACTTGTTCTGTAATTTTTTTTGGACTGAAGTGAGGGTGGTCATCCTGTTTTTCTCCAGGTGCTGCTGCTTCACCTTTTTGAAGGTGACTGTATACATTTATCTTTTTCCAGGGACATCCACTGATCACTGCTACTCTTCAGATGTGATAGGGAGAGACCTCTTGTCCAGTGTAATACATGCATCCCATCTAGATCCATAAGCTAGCATATTTCCAGTTTGTTTAAGTGATCCTTAAGTTGATTCTTCTTTCCTGCAAGTAGTACTCCTGTCCTCCAAACACTACTGCTAGTCACTGGGGCCTGAGAAGCCCAAGAGCAGACCTTGCTGGTAAAGACTGGCAAGGTATTGAGTGTCTTAGCCTCTTTCAGTGTTCTTTGTCACTAGGTCTGTCTTCTCTCAGCATGGGACCTGTGTTGTCCTTGCTTGTAGGAGGACATCTGGTATGCTCAGATAATCTTGCTTTTTGTTCTTTGCACCTCTCGCTAGTTTCAGCTTCAGCTGTGGTTTTTCTATTTCTATCCCTGCATTCCTGGAAAGTGCTTAGGTGGTCTTCCTGGGTAACTTGTCTCAGATCCCACCTTCTATAAACTTCCTTTTTGTTTTTGAGCTTTGTTAGAAGTTTCCCATTTAGCCAAACAGCAGATCAGATGGACCCTTCTCATCTTCTATGGAGGTTGTCCTTGAAGATCAACCAACTCTCTTGGGCACCCTTGTCATTCATGACCATCTCTCATGAGATCTAGTCAGGTAGATACCTGAATAATCTGAAATCCATTTTACTATAATCCAGGGGTTTTTCTTTGTTCTGTTACTTGCCTTCCTTGCTTCCCTTAGAATCTTAAGCTGTTATCTCATGATTGCTGCAGACAAGGCAGCTGCTGACTTCCATGTCCATGATTAGGCTGTTTTTTTAAATTTGAGTAAAAAACTCAGTAGAGCAACACACCTCATCAGTTTATTCAGCATTTGTGTCAGTACTTGTCTTCAGTGCATTTGAAATCTGGATTGCTTGTGCTTTACTGTGTTACTCTTCCAGCAGATGAACTGGTGGTTCTGTTCCACTGTGAGGACCAAGTCTAAGTGTGTGAAAGCTTCCCTTGTTCTGTCCTGTGTGTGCTTCTCACCTCGTATCTCCAGCACCTCAAAACCTTGGTTTAGTCAGGTTTAGAAGATAACCTTCTCACGATTCCAAAATTTCTTTTGGTATGTAGAAGCAGTAATTAAGCACAAGTATAGTTCATTTGAGACTGGCTGTGCTTGCCGTCCAAAAGCAAATGACTTATTTGGTATATATCAGGTAAATGCTTGGTTTTGTTTCCACATATTTCAGCACACAAACATGATTTAAATGTTGCCATTTCTGCCTCATTCTAAAATTTAATTTGACCTGATTAGTCAGTGTGCATCTACTCATCTGTTTCTTCTTCATCATAGAGAGAGATACTTGTGTTGAGCTGTTTGTATTTCCTATTCTGCATATCTTAGAATCAGGATTTTAAAAAATTTCAGTATACAGTGGTCTGTACTGGTGGTGTAGGAAACAAAAGTCAGATCTATTGAAACATGTTGAAAAGCAGTAGCTAAGGTTTTTGCCTAGTTAGTTAGCCAAGTTTTGAAAGAAAAAAACGTACACCAAATACACACAAAAACCCCCCCAACACCTACAGTCCACAAAAAGCCCAGAAGTGGTAACATGCTGCAGCTTTTCAGGTGGTTTTCAGGACCACACCCTTATAATGGTGATGGTGTATGTTAATTCAATATTATCTATTTAAGTCTTCAGAAACTTTGTATTTCTGGGGTTGAAGCTTTCATATAAAGATCCAAGAATACACACCTGGTTCTTTTTGGAAAGGACTTGTTAATGCTGCACTTAACTAGCTGAATATATTTTTAGTATTCTGTTCTTTTTGAAGTTGGAAAAGAATTCACTGTGTAAGGTATTACTGTCTACTTTCAATTATAATGAACACATAAAATGTAAAAAAAAATGTTATTTAGTGTTTAGGATTTTAAACATTTATTTAGTGTGGATTACTTGTTCCTTTTGGTTTTGTCTGTTCTAAAATACATCTTAAAACCTGACATAGACTTCAAGCCATCAAGAAGATGAAGAAGTGGTCCTTGTCAGAACAGATCGAAGTGGAAGGGCATGGCCTGTGACTGCACCAGCTGAACCACAGGGGCCAAAAGGAGGACGAAGGAAGAGACCAATGGTAAGTTTTACAAATGTGAGTACTAAATTGTAATTCTGAAGTGATTTTTGTAGTTTTATGGTGCCATAACTGAGTGTCTTATCAGAATGTCAATAGGTAGTTAAAAAGTTCTTTTCAGAAGTTGATTGTAATTAAGTGTTAGAGTACATATTTATTAAGCATATATTAAGTTTATTTTCAGACTGCGTTTCCCTAGGGATCACTGTAGGGCTTATTTAAATGCACATTCAAGGAAAAGTAAGTTTTTCAAGTTATCATAGTCTCTTAGCCAAGTAATTTATACTACATAAAGTTATGTAAATAATGAAGATTAGCAGAGGTGCATGTTTCCCAGAGAAGAAAGATTTTACTGAGATACTCAGGTTTTCAAGCTAATTTTCCTTCTCGTTTTTTCTGATAAAAAATACTACTACTGCTGATAATAAAAATTACGACCTAATCTTTGTAACAAAGTGCTTTGTGGAACAGAGGGAAGCTTGGGGGCTGGAGCAGTGTTTTATTCTTAGGACAATTTCTTGCAGCAGTAAATAAACTAATATTTCAATCTTCTTGGGATAAGAGGAGATGACAATACCTCGTATTTCTAGCAAACATGTTCTTCATTAGTAGAACAGATCAGTTTGTAACAGTGCTATGGAGGAGTGAAAGGCATGGGAGGGTGAAGAATTGCTTGTTATCCTCCTGTTGTTTCCATTTTGGAAAATGATATCTTGCTTTTTGCTAATGACCATTCCCTATGCTCCTTCAGGATTTAGTTTAGTCCTGCTCTAAAGAACAAACTGTTCTCTTGTGCGCTCTGTCTGCGATGGCAACATTTCCCAGCAGATGCACCAGAGTTAAACAAGTTTTCAGTACTATCTGTGTTTGCTGTGTTTCAGTAGTCTGTGACTTGACGATTCAAAATCTTCTGTAAAAAAATAGATTACTACTTGGAGTTTTCCATTTTTGTGAACTGATTAACTGTTTCAGTGAATTACTGTACAACTTTCCCGAGTGGTAATGTTGTAGGTCCGATAGCTTAAGGATATAAAGGGTTTAGTGATTGTGGGAAGAGATTATATTTTTATTTACATGTACTGATGCAGTTGAAGAAAGGGGAAGGTGTTCTTTTCCATAGGTCAAATGAAGCAGCAAGCCCAGTTTTTTCTAGTGTGCTTAGCTTGATTCGTAATTGTTTAAACTTGTTGAAACTATTAGGATCTGAATTTTATAGTTGATCTTTCTCACTAGGTTAATGTTTATTTTCAACATGTTTGTTTCCAGGTCCCTACTCATATAGATAAAGAAAGAGTAAGGTATTTTCAGGATGATGATAGTATGAACCTCAAGGATTTGGTCAAAAATGAGAAGATGAGAACAGCAGAGGATCAAAACTCACTGTTCATGCGTATGGCATCAAAGGTAAGGAGTCCTGTGTATGGATTTATAATTAAGCATTTTATTGTTAGAAATACAAGTGAGGACATGAGGCCTCAGTGCTGTAGGTATCTTGCTTTTGGTTGAAAATTCTGATTGTCTTGAATAATAATGAAGTCTCTAAGATGGTTCTTGTAGGCTTTATTGAAGTAATGGAAACCTGCAGCATGCAGGAAATGTGTGCATTCAGTTCCTTCCTACAGAAGATTGTGCTGCTCTTCTGCCTGTAGAATCTGATATTTTTGAGGTGAACTCTTAAAGTGTGTTATACCGGGTTACTTAGCCCCAACAGAGCAGATTTTCCCCCAAATTAGTGACAAATAAAACCAGCATTTCTTTAGTGTTTAGAATGTATCTTCCATTTAGAAGTTACAAGAATCAATGAGATTTGAAGCAAACTACCTGAAATACCATCAGTATATCCTGCATAATGAGATCATTTATGCTCACGGGCCACACAGATTTATACATTATGGTTTCATGAGTGATTCCACTTAAAAGAGTAGCTAGCTCACAGACAGGTACTGCAGTGCAAATGGAATGTTTAATTTCTGTCATCTAAACTGAGTAATAAAGGATACTTTCTGTGCTTGATATAGAAGCTTTTGACAGAGATGATTTCCAGTAGCTAGGGCACACAGTTTCTTTAGCATGCTTCAAATTTTACTAGGTTACTGCTCCAGTACATTGTGCACCACTGAGCAGGTTTTGAAAAAGTTTCTTGGCATGGAATTGGTATCATCACAGACAAAATTTGGTTTTCCATTTATCGAGAAGGCAAACCAGATCTAGATCCTGGAGAGTAGGTTTGGTTTTGTTTTGTTGTTTTGTTTTTTCTTCTTTTTAAAGCTCTCCTCCTTCAGGTGGTACTTAGACTTGGAAAAGCCATGGTAGTGCCCAGTAAAAAAATATTTAGCCTGCTGCTATAAAACATCTGTCAGGAAGTTGTTCTGGAGAGTTTATCAGAACTTGGTGTGGTTTATGCATCTTCTCATTTAGCTGGTTCCAGTAGAAGTTCTCATTCTCTTCCCCTGGCTTACTCAAAAAAATGATGCCCTTGGAGTCCAGTTAAATAAACACATCTTGTTGCCAGTCTCTGATTTCCTTCTTTACCTTTCCTTCCAAAAAAAAGCCCTGAAACTTCAAAAAGTGTAATAGTGCAAGGTATTAAATATAATTAGCTAGCATATATCATGCAAACATTAACAAGCAATTAAACATGTAAGGACACAAAACTTTGTACTGTGCACATTATATGATAATAAGTATAACGAAGAGAAATGGTTGCCATTTTCTTAAGGACCTTATTCAGCTTGTGTTGTCTTGTCTCCATTAAGTATTTTCTTTAGAAAAGTTAACCTTTCTGAAAAATGGTGCTTTTGTGTGTATCAATGTCTGTATTAAAACATAAGTGGAATGGAATTTAAAAAGTCTTTGACTGAAATCTGGGCATTGAAGGTGAGTCTGTAAATCAATATTAGCATGTCTTTCTGAAATTATTATCAATGTGTTCAATTTATCTTGTGTTTATTAAGATGTTTTCAATACGGCTTCCACGGAGCAGTTTACAGGATTGCTTTTTGTGCTCTGATTCTTTTTAGAGATGTGAAAATAAAAGCAGGCTAATTTTTGAGCTTCCAGAGTTTGGTGATAGCAAATGTTTGCAGCGTCCCTATGAAGGCCTAGGGGAAAGTGCTCTCAAAGAGAAAAATTTTTGTGCTTTGTTGTTTCCAAACTCAGAGGCCATTTGGACTTTTCTGAGAAACCCATGTGCATTCATACAGTTATCTACATGGCTTTCCCCTCAAATTTCTAAACTTTGTGGAAAATACTGTTTGTGTATTCATATCTTCATTGATTTCAAGTTTCTTGACATTATATTAAGTTTTTGACATTGTATTAAGTAATTATTGATGCAAGGAAGATGAGCAAACTTGAAGGGAGATCAAAGATTCTTATATTATTTAGTTTTGTAAATCTTCAAAGGGAAAATTCTCATAATTTTTCTTTGTATTTTTTTTGTTCTGTTCTTTTTTTCTATTCAATTTTGAAATGCTGTGAATTTTCCAAGTTCTTGATGACTGAGACATTTAATGCAAGAGTAGCTATATGAGAGATTCACTCAGCTCACTATTCTGTGTCCAGCAGTGACTGCTTAGGAGGAGTATAAGGACAGGTCACATTTCCAGTGATTCAGCCTTTATGTACTTTTCTGGTCTTTAGTAATTTGGAAGTTTATATGGTACCTCCTTACATGGTATTTCAGTTTTACATTTATGGATAGTTATATTAATTGGGGACTGGACTGAGTATCTCCTGTTACTTCCTTTCTGTCTTCCTTACATCTCTCATTCTATCATCTGTACCTATTGCTGAAAGGCACGAGCTATAATTACTGACTTTGAAGAAAATAGAAAAACAAGTTCTGTATGCGTAATATCTTTGATTAGCATTCTTGTACCTGCAGCCAATTCCTCAAAGATTTTAGTTACTTATAGTGTAAGGATTTCTGGAACAATGGGGAAATTTGATCCATTTAGGAATGGTGCAGAAATAGCCTGGTTCAGTATGTAACTTTTAAAAATAAAGATTCTGTACGAAAAAAGGTGAATTTTGGCAACTGAACTTCTGCATCCATATAGCAGAGGAGAATGCAGTATAGTCTTTAACTTATATAAAGAGGCAATTTTGAAGAAATTAGTCTAGTGAGAGTTTAGAATAAGTACATAAAGAGAAAATGCTTACAGATTGAGGGATTCTCTAGTACTCGGTGCTCATTGCACATGTATGCCACTGATGAAAACATTCTAAGGGACTGAACATCCTCCCAAAATGGGATAAAAATTTATTTAATTGTTTTTATTTAAGAATAAATCCCAGGGCGGGTAAACAGAAGAATAAAGAGTTTCTGGAATTTAAAACAAAAATCAAATCCAAAACCCAACCATTATTTAAAAAGTACTTGTCATGTCCAAGTAAGGAGAATGGAAAAGAGCATGAGCCTAGCAGGCTTAGAAATAAGCTTTGATAAGAAAGATTAAAAAATTATCTTGAGGGAATTACTTTAAGTAATTATTTTGAGTTTTCTAAAAGCATAAAACTAGGCGTTAATCTCATTGGAAGCAAGAAGCCTGCAGGAATGTGGTGTTGAAAAAACCTGATCAAGGTATAATTAGAGCATTTATGAAAGATAAGTGCATGCCAGAAGAGCTAATGAACTAATTGCATTAATATCCTCTATAAATGAGGTCAGAGCGATTCATTTGCATGAGCCATTATTTACAGGGAATAAGTGAAAAACTGTCTCAAGGTAACAGTGTCAGTAAAATGAATTTTAGCTCAAATTTATAGCTCAAATGCATTATTTTAAAAGAAGCTTGAGTTTGAGATGAATAGTAGCAAATGACTGAAACTGAGTGGTCCTCACTTAAATGGTCTGAAAGAAGTCAGGTGTGACATGCTGAACTATGAACTGCTGAGTGTAATTTTTATTCATCCTGAGGAATGGAAGATGGCAATCTTAAAAACGAAAACAGAAAGCAGGAGTAAAAGGTTATTTTTTATTATAAAAGAAGGTTAACAGTGGATTCATCAGGAATCTCTTTTGTTCAACACATACATAAACCATCTGGAGGAAGGGATACTTGATGATCTAATAATTTGTTATCATTACATAGTTATTCAGGACTGTCAAATACACTGGTCACTAAATTATAAGTTGTAGAATTTCAAAATACAAATCTGGGTTTTTTCTAACATTGTGAAACTTGTATCTGAACTGATTCTTAAGATTCACTTTAGAGAGTCACTAGAGAGACGCATGTATTTTAGGGGTGTGAGTCATCTGTCCTATTTTGAATGCTGTCTGAAAGACATTGTGAATATAAAAGCAATTAAGATGTCGAGCTCAGACACAGGAGATTATGCTATAGACCTCTCAAATAAGGAGAAAGAGAACCCACCACATGTATCGAGGCAATAAATTCAAATGAAAGTCGGTTGATGAATGCAAGATGACGGAAATCATGAAGCTGAATGAAGAAGCCGTAACTGTGCATATACCACAAGAGGCTGTTACTGCTTGATTTGAGAGTCGTTGTGAGTCTGCAAACATCGTCACAGTGTTGGTGTGATTAAAAAGAGAAACAGAATTTTGGAGGTTGTGAAAAAAGGGAATTTAGGACCCAGTGAAGACATACAAGGCTACTATAGTGCATCCATGGTGCACTTACAGCTTGAACGCTATCCAAGCTCATAAAGCATGCCCTGTGGTCAAAGGCACAGAATGGTGGCCATTTGAAGAAAACCTTAATAAGCAATAGTTCTTCAGCCTGGGGTGAGGAGAAGGCAGCTGGTAGACTAGAACACACAATTAGCATAAAAGTTTAACAGAAAACAACTCTTTTTGTTTCTTATATGTGAAGTCACAGAGCACAGTTTAACACAAAGGAAGGGTTAGATTTGTGGTGGTGTTGGGTTTTTTTGTTTGTTTGGTTGCTTTGGTTTTTTTTTTGTTTATTTTTTCTCCCAGTGAAGAGGGAAATTGTAGAACTTGTACTATAGAGAGTGAGATGCTGTGGAGGCCTTAATTGTGAGTGGGAGGAAGAAAGATACAGTGACTTTGTGAAGTACAATTTAATTGGTAAACATTAAACAGGGAGGTAGGCTTTTGGCTTTCCATTGTGAAATGCTGAGAGCTGCAAGTGTGTAGCAGAAGTGTCAGTTCTAACTGCATGCTTTGTGCTTTTCCCTATATGTTTTAGCCATTGCTGGAGATTGATTTTTTTAACATAAAATGGTCACACCATGTTAGGAGCAAGCAGCTGAGTTCAGTATGTTTCATTTAAAAACCATTCTAAAAGCTTCTTTCTCCTTTATTTGTTTGTTTCGTTTTGTTTTGTTTTGTTCTTAATAATGTTACAATAATGGACTGTTTCCTGGCTTATGCAACTGCTTTATTTTAGTTTGAGAAGGCTGTGAAGTTCCTACTGACTTCAATAAGCTTTGAGTCAGACGCTATGTACTGTATTTGTTTTCTGTTACTAGGCAAAGATGCACTACATTGTCATTATTTTATTAGAACAAATCTCTTGAATTAATATCTAGCTCTTGACTAATCTTTTAAGATTGAGCCATATTATTTATTAACTAGCTAAGTGTGCTGGAGCATGTGCTCAAAGTAGATGTTTTTGTCAATTACTGTTGCAATGGATTTTTAGTTGTCCAGATTTTAATTCATGGTACTGAAGTTCTCCAGTCCCATGCAATGTCACATTTAGGTTTTGAAGATATTTGAATGTTTCATCTTTCAGAAGAGTAGTGGGAGGAAATTGCTGAAAGTCTATAAATGATATCCTGCCTAGGATGGGAGGAGATCCTATCCCTTAACTTCTGTTGAATAATTTTTTTCACCTCATCAGCCCAAACTGCTTTTGTTGAGTGGTGGTTGTGATTTCCTAGGAGTGGCTACTGGGATAGAAGCAGTTTTCCACTACAGACAAGGCAATTGCTTTTGAAGAATGAAATATAGTGTGTATTTTTACCACAACCTTCCTATAAGGATCTCTGCTGTACAGTTGCTTCTCATTACAGTGGTGTTTTGGCTTCTGTAAGTTCTAATGTCAAATCTGATGCCAACATAATTTGCAGGAAAACAGATGTTTGATGGATGGCTCATCCTTAGGTTCAGTTGGATGCCTCTTTTCAGCTGAATGGAAAACAAACCAAGATTTGTTTGAGTTAATAAAATTATTATTTTTTTTTTTAATCTCTTGCATTTGTTAGTTGTCTTAATTGCTGGCTGCTCAGCCAAGTAATAAGAAAAGTTAGACTACAAGCTTAAGAAGCTTCTTCTGCCATAATGTGGTCAAATATGTCTGACTTTTTTTTGTTTAGATCTTCCATTTTATGGTCAGATTATATTTTTTCACATTGTTTATATCTTGTTCAGTGTGGTGACTGTTCATTGTTTGGCAGCAAGGTGGCTCTCCAGTCCTTACAACTCTTTGGTTATGCAGTGGGATCACCCTTATTGCCACCTTTTAACTCCTCTGAGGTCTTCATCACCTCAGTCTTGTGCAGCAAGTTTGTTCCTACTCCCGTGATGTGTTGGACGAGCCAGCAGTGTAATTCCCTGTGCAATTGTGGCTGTGGCCAGCTGTAGTTACTGTTAAGCATATTGACTACAGCACTCTTCTTTCCTTCATGTATTTTCCCAGGGCTTTTATCACTTTCCCAGACTTTGCCAAATAGAAAATTCCAGCCGCATGGCTGTTGAAGGTGGAGGAAATGGGCTCTGCTCTCGCAAATGGAATGGACTGAGAAAGACAGACCAGCATATTTTCCTGTTTTTACACAGCCAGATGCTCTACTCTACATAAATGTTACTTTCCCGATATTTAGTGTTTTAATGGTATTTCAAATTATATACAGGCTAGTTGTTATGAATCTCTGAAGATAATGACATAATTGTAGATTTGTAAAGGGAGATGGGGCTATTGAATTAGAAAGATATAATTGATAAAAGGATTTGCTTTCTTAAATGGGACTTGGAAGAAATGTCAATATGTAGACCCAAAATCTTTATCCATGAAACCTGTCTAATCCCATTGGCAAATTAAGGTCTATATAATGTTATGTCAAGTGTGACTCACATTCACAGACTAAACATCTGTTGTGGTCAAGCCGTACTTGTCCTTGTAAGTTTTTTTTCCCACTTGTAAAGTTTGCTTTTCTCAAGAGCTTCATGAGATCAGATGGAGCGAATCTACCATCTCTTTGTCTGTTTGAGCCTATGTTTGAAATTTATATGAAAAGCAAATTCCATTTTACCATTTCCCTATTTCCCATTCTTCTTTTTCTAGTCAGGGTTCTAATACAACCCTGTTGTACTTGAGGCTCCTACCTCCTGTTGCTTTTTGGTTTCTGTTTGAAGCAGGCTGATGGGGACGGCGGTTATCAGACAGTTTGAAATACAACCTCTCCCACGGCCATCCCATGCATGCTATTTTGTCAAATTTATGAATATCATGAAAAAGCAATCTTTAATTTTCAGTGGTGAAAAAGCTTTTTTTTCAAACTAAAATTAAAACCCCAACACTAATCTCTTTGATATATGGAAAGAAGCAGGTCTTAAAGTCTGATTCTTTCATATTTCACTGTTACACCTGAAGAAAAAAAACACTGAAGTTACTGTATTTCTACTTTTTACTTTCTTCAGCTTGGAAAGCAGATTGGGTTCTTACTGCTACAGAAGCATGACTATAGGATACAAGAAGTTAACAAAATATTTGGAAAATGATCCCCCCCCTCCCCCAGTTTTAGAGTACAAAATATGTGTGAAATTTTAGGTTTTCACTACTGACAGCTTTAAGTACCCTGTCTGTAGATCCTTCTGCCCTAGACTGTTCTAGGTAGTTCAGTTTTCCCAAATTCATGCAGTTAAGACTTATGTAATCCTTTCACTAACATCAATAGACGCTTGTGGGTGTATAGAGACTGATTTCTAGAACATTACCTCAATAGAAATTACTTTCTATTTGTACACATAAATTCTACTAACGCATTATTTTTTCTTTTTGATTACTTTTTACTAAAAGAAAGTGAGAAAGATTAATTTGTATTGTTCATCAGACCACTTAAATTTTGTCCATAAACTTGTTTTATTTAAAAATCTCTGCAATAATCCATAACATGAATTTAAAGAGTGAAAAATACAGAACTACGTTAGAAATGCTGACCTTCATTTACTGATTTAGTAAAGAGGTATGCTGGTATTACATGTTTGCAAAAAGGGAATTTGTATGTTGTCTTTCCTTGGTTCTAAAGTCTGTAAAATGGAAAATTGCTTTCAGCCTTATCATTTTCACTTGCTGTGCAAACCTACCTGTTGCACATTTTTGCATTTGCATCACCATCAGCCAAAATATTAGTCTAGAAACACTTTAAAAACTAAAGTGAAAAATGCAGAATGTTGCTGCTGCTACTGTTATGTAATAAACCTTTTTCTTCTCTTTCTTCACATAGTAAAGCCGTTCTAACACAGTATTTAATAGATATGATAAAGCTGACAAATAACAAAGCTGTGATGCACTGTTGAGTTTTACACTTAAAGATCTAAGCATCTGCATGATTTGCTGTAAATAAATAATGTGAAAACCCAAGAGAAAATAACTTCAGACAACATTGTTCTGTGTTTTGCTACATTTCAGTTCAATGCACTAAACAACTTTCTGTGTATGTTGTGTGGACACAATGTTAAAGCTGTCAGTGCATGTGGAAACACATCAACAGCAGCGACAGCTGGATTAGGAAAGAAAAGCTGGGAACAGGAGGAACTGTGTAAATGCAGCCCATATTAAATGTCTGCATAAGCATTTGGCATTCCTTCTGAATTACGTTAAAATTAAAAGATATGTTGCAAATGAAGACTTGTGCAAGAAAGTCTTTCCTAGGCATTAAAATTATGGCCAGGAATAACTGTAAAGTTAAATGCTGATCACACTTAATAGCAGAATTCTGTGGCTGAAGGTGTTTTGTTTGTCTTAAGTTTAGTTTCATTGACTTGCATATAAAATTTTATCTGTCCTAATAACTAATTACAGAAAATCTACAGTTTTCATTTCAAATAACTGAAAGAAAAAGGAGCACAATCCCTAACCAATGAGCAGTACTCTGCTGTTTATTGCTCAACTTTTGCTGCTCAAAGGTAGTCCTGAACAACCTTGCTCATCAACATGATTTGTAATACTTTTCTGTCAGTGACACAGGCCTGAAAAAGACTGTGTGTTGATATCTTTAAATCCTCTGATACTATGTGTTTCAAATATTGTTTATTTAACTGGGATGATAGGTTTGGGAAATGCCTGTATGCTGAATTATATGTTGAATTAAACCTACAAATTCAGATGTCTCTGCTTGTAGGGAGATTGGAGTTGTAGTAAAGTTAACATGGTAAAATTCTGCTTTGATTTAGTTTAAGCAAATGCTATTGGAGATCAGAAAGACTGTTTTCAGAGGTAATTTTGTAAACAATAGATGCTAAATGCTGACTAAATGTGATGAGATGTGTTCATATGTCACTCAGGTTTATATTCTAAAATAATAGTTTATTCTTCTTTACTGCAGCTTCCCAAAATATATTATGAATACAACATTTCACAAATATTAACTCTGTCATTTAAAGTTAGACGTCAGTGTTGCTATGACAATTTAAAACCAAACTGATGTTTTATACAATCTATAGACTTTTTTTCACAAATTTTCTGAGCAGATGTACTTTTATTAGCTTATACGGAAGTACCTTTAACTGTGATTGTGTTAGCAAGGAAAGAGGAGAAGCGGAAATTCAATAGTTTGCATAGAAAATGGAACAAGAAAATATACAGAAAAGTAAGATTACAAGAAAGCTGGAAGTAACCCACACTAGAAAGATGCAGGTATATTTTGTTACTGTGCTAATTGTGTTTAATGGAATTTCCTGTTTCATCCCCAAATTTAAGAGAAAATTTGAAAAGGTGGGAAAAAGGTGTACTCAGGGTATTATATAAGAATAATTCCCGATGATGAGGAGTTCTGTCTCTTGATGTTTCCTTTCAGTATCACAATGATATTAAATTCTTTAGTAGGGCTTTATTCTCAAAGGGCGCACCCAAAGACCAAATAATAGCAGTGGAAAGAGAGATGAGAGACACAACATGCAGCCCATTTCAGGTATAGTGCGTAGGCAGCCAGCAGTATATAAGACTCCAGGGATTTTACTCTGGAATAAGAAAAACAGAATCAGTTTAAAACTAAGCGATGAGATACTGTTCCAGTGATCTGAACACATGTTGGCAGAAAAATGAGGCTGACCCTGGAGTGTGCCTTGAATGGATCTACAGGAGTTTAGGGGGTAGCCCCGTGCCAAGGTGCCTGATGGCTCAGTAACACAAAAAAACTGAATAAAGACATCAATTGTTTTATGAACAGAATTTTATATAATGAAATTATTCATGTAATATATTCATGGTAATTATCAAGTTAAGGATTTCATCAGCAAATACAACACTAATTTTTCCCCTCTCAAATCATTCTCATTTATGCATAGTCAGATGCTGATCTCTTTCTGAATTCCTGTGCTGAACGATTAGAGATCTCCTTTTCTTGGGTTTTGGCCACATTTGCACTGTATTTGAGCTGTCCAAATGAGAGCCCAAAGGGTGATTTTTATCTGCTCCTGAGAGAAGTTTGGATGCCTTCCCTGACTGCTGTTTGAGTGTTTGTGTATTACAGGCATTTCTTGGCCAGGATAAGCAAAACTGTGATGCTGTCTCTGTTGGTTAAACCAAAACTGCATCCTGGTTGTGGAAAATAGATCCCCTGTCAGATGGATGGTAAAAGTTTCACAGTTGCACAATTATGCTAAGAGGTATAAGAGGCTATGTCATTTTGCCTGATTCTAAGAGTTCTAAAGCTGCCTGTGTGTTCTCTGGTTAATCAGTGCTTGCCAAAAGAGAAGGGAAAGTTGGAATTTAGAGGGTGCATGCAAAGGAAGAATGTGGCAGATGACCCCAGAACAAAAAAGTGAAATGGGAAAGAGAAGATGAGGGACTGTGGAGATGACCTGTGTTATAAGCATGCCAGTTCAGGTCAGCTGTTGGTTTTGGCCAGTGTCTGGTAGAAACAAGGACTTGAGGTGCATTGCCTTTATAGATGTCTGAATTTCATATATTAACGTTAGGCAGTTAATGACATTTTGTAGGACATCCCAATGTAAAACTGATCTATCAAAGTGTCTTCCTGTTTGTTTCTGATCTCTGGGCAGCCCCTGAAATACAGCAAGGGTAATACTGAGTAGTATCAGGCATGGTGAGGGAACTAAATGCACACCTCCGGAATGCATTGACTTTCTAGTTTACCAGGTGTGATGCTTCAGCTGTTGCAGAACAGCAGCTTTACAGTAACTCTTAATACATCAGCATAATTCTTTCTCTGGATTTGTACTAGCTCTGTCTTGGAAGAAGATTTGTGTGAAAGAAACCAGTTTTTAAATGATTACTTGCGTTCTATCTGGCATTTTGGAGAACACTTTCTTCTTTTTCATTTAATTCCCCTTTACTTTTTTTGAGAGATTTCATTATAGACAAATAATGCGATTGGCAGAACACACTGGGCACCTTATTGTAAAAGTAAGAGTATACATTTTTTGAAATACAATTTCCATTTTTTTTCCCAAGCAAATTTTCAAAAAGGCCAGTATTTAGAGTAGCAGATGAAGAGTACTCTCTAGTCTGCCATGTTAGCAGCTACATTTTATTTCAGTTCTGACACATTGACATTTGTATTTGCAGGATTGAAGGGATAATCGTATTTAAGGAATTACGCCCTTAAGAAAGAGTGTTTTTTCTTTTTCACTGTTATGGGTAATGAATGTGTTATTGATGTTCATTACTACTATTCCAATATTGCAGACAAAATATCATTAGTGTTTTTTTTCTTTGTTTTTAAGGCAGAAAACATTGTTGAATGGATTTTCCCACTTATATTCGTATCATACCTTCTTTCAGCAGGAGTACACAATTCTTTCTTGATGATATTTTTTTCTGGTTTTAGGTTTCTTTTACTTCCTGAACTGTTTTTAGGTATGATGGAAGGACACTATGGCAATAGGGGAGTTGCAAAGAAATTCTTATTCCTTTCATGGCTGTTGTTTTTAGAGATGAAAATACGTCCCCTTTTAGCACTCTTTAAAAGTCATCTAAAGGATGTGATAAAACACAGCAGGAAATGAATATTCAGGGACAGGGTGATCATCTGTAACTTGGTCTCTTTGTCTCAGAACTACAAGATAATGGCACTCGCATTGATGCGCTAGATTTACAATTTGAATAAAAGTTTTGTAAACTTCTTAAAAGTATGATAATGAGTTAAAAAAATAACCGCTCATTTTTCCACTATGTCCTTGTCTTAATTCAGCAAAAGGAAGAGTATAGTGCTTGAACAGCATCCAATAGGGCATGAATTATTAATGACTAGGCTTTTTTTTATTGCACCAGCAGGTTGAAATGTTTAAAATAACTTTTTTTTTTCTTTGACCCTGCATATCTCAAACACTTATTTAATGCCTTTGAAGCTGGGGTATTTGTTTCTTGAATTGCCTTGCATTCCTTATTATTTTCTGTTATTCATTAGTATTGCAATGGGATCTATAATTTTGTTGCTGGTAGAGACTCTGTGGTAGAGGTAGTCTGAACCTGATCTGTGAATACTCCTTCTCTAAATATCCCTTTACTATGGCTTCTCTCTCCAAAATGCAGCATTACTACCTACCTTTTCTTGTTCCTTTACTTCTCCAAAGTAATCTTATGTCTATTTTACTTCCTTCCCCAATGTGCTTCATCTGATTCTGTTGACCAGCACATACTACATCTTAAACCAGAAGTGCAGTGGTGCCTGGCTCCCATGGCTTCTAACTGTGTGAAGAACTCTCCTACACATGTTTTTATTTCCAGGAAAAATACAAAATTTTGTTTAAGACTCCACAGACTTACTCGAGTCTGATGCACAGAACTTAGGTGGGATCCAGGCTGCACTAGGAGCTTACATTGAATGGATAATGTATGCACACAATTCTATGACATATATATATCCTGTTTAGTAATACTGGACGTGAAGGTATTACTTAATCTTTTCCACCATTTGCCTTCACTTTGAGGACTTAAATTTAAATCCTAAAATACTACCATTGCATTTCCAGGAAGCACTAGAACAACTCTCAGGTGAACTCTCTGGAGAATATTTCTCACCATTCTTTTGTGTGACTCTAACTTCTGCTAATGGCTGGTTGATTAGTTTTGTTTCTTCCTTGTCCTTTTTTTGTTGCATATGTAGCTTATTTTTTAAGTCTCCTGAATTGTGCTTGTTTTCACTGACTCCACTTAAGGTCATGCGTTCGATTTTATATTGCTTCAGACCTACTCTTTGGTTTGAGTCATTGAATTCTGAATATTTTTGCATATTGTGTTGAACATGATGCAGAAAAATACAATTCCTGAAGAACAGCAACATCATTTCTTTTTGGTCTTACTGAATTACCATTTGAAGTGTAGTGATCTTCTGTTGGTCATGACTGTACCAGGAGAAACCAAATCTGGTCTTCAGACATCGCTTTAATAAAGTTTACTGCTTTTTAGGTGATCATTCTGTTTTGGGTCCCAGATGTCTCGTAGTATACAGCACTTCATTCACTGTTGAAGAAAGGCATCATACAACCTGTTTAATAAGATGAATATTTATTTCATCACAAGAAGATCTGTAGAGTATTTTTAAGGTGTTTTGAAAAGTACTATTATTTAAAAGAGGTCATGCATAACAAACCAGGAATTTCCACTACTAAACTAAACACAAGTAGGGTTTTCACTGTTAAGATCCTGTAACATGCCGCTGACCCTCATGCATGTCTTCATAACAAATTTAGTATTTTCAGAGTTTCCTTTTAAATGTGGCACGTTTAACTAGAATGTAGTAATTATTGAGCAAACAAAAAACCTGTGGATCATTCAGCCTTGTTTCTGATAATGTGCTAGTTATGTTCGTTGTCCATGTCTAGCAACAGTTGCACTGAAGAAAGTCTAAATATTGAAGACAAAGACTCTTTTCTTCACAAAACGACTTAGTACTGTTTACTTGGTAAGAATAGCTGTTGGCATGTTTTCACAGAATGTAATATGAGGTGCAGAGTCATGGTCTAGTTATTTCACAAGAGATGATTCAATGGATAGTGATAGTTGTAATGGGAGAGGAGGAGAGAGAAGATGGAAGTAAAGTTTATGATAATATATCATTTAAAAAACTGTGTGCCTATTTAAAGCTGAAGTTATGTCAATGTAATATTGAAATACCTAGCTCTTAACTTGAGATGGAATATAGCAATGCACTTTTCTCATTGCTGTCACACATCTTTATTTTAATATGGGAGATGACCCTGATGGTTGCATGTGCTGCAGATACCATGTGGAAGGAGTCAATGCTACTGCTTCTGTACTTTATGCTTTCCTCAATAAAGGATATTACAAAGAGCTAAGTACTTTTTCTTGTTTATTTATATATACATGCAATTTTTCTGTATATCTTTTCAGCTCATGGAAAAAACTGACAGAGACTACTACACTCTGGATGACATGTTTGTTTCCAAAGCAGCCAAAAGAGCGCACAGTGGGGGAGAGGAAGAAATACAAAGAAGAAAAGCAAGACATGAGCACCAGCAGCTTGCTGCACGAATGGAAAAGTGCCCATACTGCTTTGATAGCAGTGAACTTTCTAAACATCTTATTATTGCAATTGGCACCAAGGTAAGAAAATAACAATTTAACACAAATGTAAAAATAAAAAAGAAATAAAGGAAGGCAGTGTTGATGTTAGAGTACCTAAGATTAAGAATTAAATTGCTTCTATGAAATGATTTATTTTTCTGTATCTTATTTTCCTTGCCCTTCCAATAGATTTCACAAATTCCTCAGGGGTGAGAGAGAAAAAGATATAAATCTGACATGAATTTTAAAGGTAATCTTTGATATCAGAACTTCACATATGTGGATTTGTGGGAGATAGGAGCCATAATGAAAGACCTGAGTGCAGAGATTAGTCTGTAGGTGGATTTGTGGAAAACTAAATCACACTGCACTGAAGGAAATTTGAACTTGTAAAGAATTGTATCTCAATG
Source organism: Tyto alba (assembly GCF_018691265.1). Lineage (NCBI taxonomy): Eukaryota > Metazoa > Chordata > Aves > Strigiformes > Tytonidae > Tyto > Tyto alba. The sequence continues at coordinate 17,380,959 of NW_024881282.1, read as the reverse complement.
ATAGAAAAGAAAATTAAGTGGAGAATTCCATTTTAAAACCTAAAATGCTTTCAAATAGGCAGAAGTTTGGTTCAGGGAACTTTCCTGTTTCTATTAATGCTTTTAAAAGTTATATAAATATTTGGATTTATAATACCTGAAATGCTTCAGTATAGGCTTTTTTGTCATTCTTTCTCCAAAGTTTTAATTTATTATTGATGGTTTTAGTTTGATTTGAGACTTTTTGTAGGCCAAGGAATTAAATACATAGATATGTGTTATGCTACATTGGATTTTTCTTAGATAGATAGATATAAAAAATGCAAACAGATGTATATCTGTGTGTATATATCTGTGTATAGAATCATAGAATCGTTTGAGTTGGAAGAGACCTCAAATATCATCTCATTCCAGCCCCCCACCATGGGCAGGGACCCCTTTCACTAGATCATGTTGCTCAAATCCCCGTCCACCCTCATGTGGAACACTTCCAGGGAGGGGACAGCCACAACCTCTCTGGGCAACTTGTTCCAGTGTTCACCACCCTCACAGGAAAGAATTTCTTCCTTATACCTAGTCTAAATCTACCCTCTTTCAGTTTAAAACCATTAACCCCCATCCTACCTCTACACCCCCTGATAAAGAGTCCCTCCCCATCTTTCCTGTTGTCCCCCTTTAAGTACTGGAAGACTGCTATAAGGTCTCCCTGGAGCCTTTTCTTCTCTAGACTGAGCAACCCCAACCCTCTCAGCCTGTCTTCATAAGGGAGGTGCTCTAGCTCCTTGGTCATCTTTGTGGCCTCCCCTGGATCTCCTCGAGCAGATCCGTGTCCTTCTTATGTTGCGGACCCCAGGACTGAACACAGTACTCTGGGTGGGGTCTCAGGAGAGCAGAATAAAGGGGGAGAATCCCCTCCCACGACCTGCTGGTCACACTTCATTTGATGCAGCCCAGGACATGGTTGGCTTTCTGGGCTGCAAACACACATTGCTGGGTCATGTTGAGCTTCTCATCAACCAACACCCCCCAGATCCTTCTCCGCAGTGCTGCTCTCAATCCAGTCATCACCCAGCCTATATTTGTGCTTGAGATTGACTTGAACCATGGGCAGGGCCTTGCACTTGGCCTTGTTGAACTTTGTGAGGTTTGCACAGGCCCACCTCTCAAGCTTCTTAGGGTCCCTCTGGATGGCATCCCTTCCCTCCAGCGTGTCACCACACCACACAGCTTGGTGTTGTTGGCAAACTTGATGAGGGTGCACTCAATCCCACTGTCCATGCTGCCAACAAAGATGTTAAACAGTGCCAGTCCCAACACTAACCCTGAAGGAATGCCACTTGTCACTGCTCTCCACTTGGACATCGAGCCAGTGATTCTGTGTACATATATGTGTTCATACATCTAACAGATAATATACAGAGATATATCTATATCTGCATGCATTATATATATATATATATAATTTATTAAAACACATACAGATATATATCTATATTAAAAAAAAAAGTGTTGTTATGAACTAAACAGTGTGTTTTCATAACAGGATACCAGTTGGTCTGTAAGGCTGATATTACTGCCTTGTTTGTGAAACTGTTTTCTAGTTACTACTTGTTCATTAGAGCTAATGATGGATAATGGGACCTTTTTAAAAACGCTAAAATTACTAGTACCTTGCTGTAACTGAAAGGTAATGGCTTCTATCGGTTTGAATTTAGCAAACAATGTATTTCTTAGCATCAGCAACAGGAAGACTTTTAATGCTAGAAAAATGGGCACTTCAGTTTTTGTTCACTTCTTATAGGTATACTTGTCTCTACCAAGCAACCAGTCCCTTACTGAAGGTCACTGCCTGATTGCCCCTCTCCAGCACCATACTGCAGCCACTCTGTTGGATGAAGACATCTGGGAAGAAATTCAGGTCAGCTGAGAAACTCTGTCATGTTTTAACAGTTTTGTAAAATAATGTCGTTTTGAATAATAATATACTTGTCATAAGTACCTATTTTCATAATTTCCAATCTGGCAGCTTTTTTCTGATTGCACTAAGAGGTAGAACATTCTTGCATTATGGATGAAAATTAGTGGTCAGATATTGTGAAAGGGAGACGCAGGGTAAACACCAAAGAAAAGTTCCCATTTATAAGCACTAGAGAAAGTTTCCTGGAATGCTGCAGAACCTCTGTTGTTGGAGGTCTTTGAAACGAGGTTATTGGGTGAATGTCAACTGAGAGAGGACTATCTCGTTCTTCTTCAAATCAGTGAGGTCCCTGTTAGAATCCAATTTCCTATTTTTTTTGAGAAGAATTATTATCATAAAGTGCCAAGCATGGTGGGTCATTCTTTCCAACTCTCTTATGAAGACATTTTGAAGGTTTTGAGTTTTGTTTTCATTGGAAAAGGAAAATCAAGGGAGGAATGTAACAAGCTCTTGCCAAAGAGATTGACTGTGATTGTCAATCCCTGCCTCTCCCCTCTCCTTCCCCCTCCATCAGGATTATTTGAAGGGAAAAACAACTTGCAACCTTTTAGGTCAAAATACTGTAGACTATTTCAGACTACAGAAAGGCTTTGTTGTTTATATTTAAAGACATGTTAATTCATGAGTATGAAATGGTTTAAGTAACATTGGTCTTGCCTTTGGTGTATTTTGGAAGTAGAGGTCTGGGGGCAGGGGTGAGGGGGAGAAGACACCGAGCTATTAATTCAGAGTTGCCTGTCACTCTGAACAGTAAAGTCCCATATCAGTCATGGTGCAATGATGTATTCACTGGGCAATATCTTATAGCTGTGTTTCATCAGTTCTGTTAGGGGGATGATGGCAGCATTTTCTTGTGACAGCATGGAGGAGCTTATTTGTGAGGAAAAACTCAGGGCACAAGGGCCTCCTCTGAGAGCTTAAATACCTGGTTAATATATATTTGGCCAAGTTTCTTAGACTTTTATTTTGATTCACACTCTGCAAGATGACGAAGGGGTGGGGAGAAGAGCTCAATTTCTAGTCCCATTGCATTGAAAACCTGTTAGTGATTTGTTTTTTATCTGATTTACTTAAGTATTTGCTGATATTTATGAATATGTGTATTTGCCTATGATTGTTTGATTCATCAACTCTCTATTTACATTAAGATAGGGAATCTTAAACCTTTAGATGAGATTAGCCTTTTAATGGTGGTATTTGTACTTCTAAGCATTAGGACAACCTAAGAGTTATGTGAGTTATAGAGCTATGATACCTACAGTCTGTGAAGCTTATACAGTTTCAGTGATTTCTTGGCTTACACGGTGGAAATGATATAGGGAGCATGTATAATAAAAAAATCTTCATTTTTAAAAAGCAATTTTCAAGATCTTGAGATACTTTCTGAAACAATTCACCCTGTCACAAAGACATCTCTTTTGTGCATTTGAAAATGAGTCTGAATGAGTCTCAGAAATCATACATTGTGCTTGATAATTTAGTTCAGCATCTACATTGTAAGCTACAGAATGATGCTTTTTTGTTTTTTTGGATGCAAATACCAACTGCCAAGAGTCAGGGAGCAGCAAGAGCGGGCTGCTCCAGAGGAAGGCAAGTCAAGGGTAGAAGGTTGATGGGCAAGGCAGGTGGGGGAATTCACCTCACTGACAAGATGCAGTCCCATGTTACCCAAGCCAGGAGAAGAGAGCAGGTCCCATGATGGTAGGCAGGGTCAGCCATGGCCCAGTGATGACCAGGCAAGTCTGCAGTGGTGTCTTAACTTTAAGGAAAAGTCAGCAAGGCAGGGCCAAGATGTGCCAGGTACACAGCTAGACACAGGCATCCCTGAAACTTAGCTCAGGCAAGAACCAAAAGGCCTGAATTTACCTGCAGTTCCTCAGTGATGGGGGTCCAGGCCCCCACTTCTTACAGTGTTTTTCCCCAGCTCTTTCTGCTGTGTTTGATCCCAAGTTACAGCTGCAGCATGTCAGAGCTGACCACCTGCGTGGGCAGCCAGAGCCCCAGCAGGTAGAAGAAGCTCTTGAATGTATGCAAGGCCCTGACACTGGAGCTAGCAGAATTATAAATTGAAATACACTTTGAATAGGTGCAGCACCTAATCCCTATGAAGAAGAACTGTTAAGTGTACGTTGAGGCCAGATGTATTAAGCATTACATTTGATCAGCTTCCGTACAGTGAAGATGGTGGTTATAGCCATGGCTTTCTTTTGAGGCAATGTTAATATTTTCCTTCAAGGTCAAGCATGCCTAGTGGAATTGTAGTTTTATTTATTTAATTAAACTGTATAATTGAAAGGAGTAGTGAAAGGATAATGGTATCTATAGTCAGCACAAGCCAAGACATTACCTTCTTAAAAACTGCAAGTTTGAGACCAACTGTTAAAGCCATGTTGTTTTATGGAGCAGTTATGGAATTCAACGCAGTTTTAATTTCCACTGTAAAAATATGTGGTATTTACTAAAACTAAGTATGAACTGTTAGTTATAATGCATAATTCAGTATAGTTTTCTAGATTTCCTATGTTTCTATCATAAGAACTGTAGCTCGTATTAAATTGTTGAATAATACAGAATTTTCCTAATACGATTGCTGCTGTTATCCAATTTATTATGAGTTTATTATGATTATGTTACTGAAATAATATAAATTATTATATCTGAAAGCTTTGAAAAGTTAATTCAAATTACACTTTTTTTTTTTTCTTTAAACAGATGTTCCGAAATGCATTGGTGAAAATGTTTGAAGCTAAAGATTTGGACTGTGTGTTCCTAGAAACAAACATGAGTATGAAGAAACGATATCACATGGTATATGAATGCATTCCTCTTCCGAAAGAAGTAGGACATATGGCTCCAATCTACTTTAAGGTACATGAAAATGGTTTTCTTTAGGTCATTTGAATGTATTTATCATAATTCCTCTATTTCTGGAAAACTTTTTTTTGACATTCAAGTACTGGTTTTGAAAAGATGGGTTCTTTGATCCTATTTCTTGATCCATTCTTTGATCATATTACTTGATCCTGAAACAAGCCCTGTGAGATAATTCTCTTTTTCATGTAGTCAGTAGAAGAGCTGTATGTCACTGCACAGTTGCCTTAAGTCTGACTGCACTAACAAATCCTGGAAGATGATGAAAGAATTGTAGTTTCTTGAAGTTCTGTAAGGATTGCAATAATTCTTACTTAGTCCTGTAGTATAAACTTAAAACCCTGTACATGTGTCTTGGCAAGCATAAAATGAGAAAATAATGCCAACTGTTTTAAGAAATAACAATTTATAATGTTTCATCCCCATTTTATTTCAGTAAGCCCAAATTTTACATGTGTTTTAGGTCTCTGATGAATGTTAGACAGCATGATAGACGTTCTTCTATAGCTTTTGTGGTGTCTTTCCCTTGACTCTGTAAAGAGAGACTCACTGAAGCTTTTACCTGGTACTGAGGCCTTTTGGCTTTCAGCAGCTGGGTCATGATTTGCCTTTTATAAGAAAATTATTTTATTTGTTCTTTGAAATATTATTTTTGTTTTCTGGAAGTAATGTGATTGGTTTCTGATGAAGTGGAGCAGTCCATATGATGAAGAGTAGTGCAGTAACTTACCACATTTGTAACTCTCCACCTGGTTGATTTCATTCCTATGCTTCAAGTGATGGTAAAACTTGTGTTTTGTCTGAATACTAAACGAAAGATGAAGTATAAGATTTAATGCAATGTAATTTGCATAAACTTACTTTCAGAAGTTTCCACCATTAAAAAACACAGCAAATGAAATTTAAAAGGCACTTAAAATACACTATACCCACTGCTATCTTGTGGAGGATACAGAGGCACTTTTAAAGATTTTTAAGCACAGTCAGCCTTCTAAGCTGGATTTTCCTCTTAGTACTTAAAAAAACCTAATATAGCATAATGAATTCATTAAAGTTTTTTTATGAGCTTAGTAAAGAGAGAATGTAACCTCTTAGTTGAAATGTGTTAGAGAAAATTTGTGTCAGGCAAAAGTTAAATTAAAAAACAAAACAAAACAAAAAAACCAAACCAAAACAAAAAAGCAGTAGAATTAAGTAAGTTTGAAGATATTATACAATGCCTGTATAAAGTATGTAAGTTGTGGAAATTGGAAAGGTTGCCAAAAATAGTTACTTTGTTAAGAAATGGTACTTGCAGTGCAATGTACTTCACAACATTGAAAAGTTAGTTCTTTGTTTGGTATATGAAGGTCTGCTTTCACATTTACATAAAATAATTTTACAGAAAGCTATAATGGAGTCCGATGAAGAGTGGTCCATGAATAAGAAATTAATTGATCTTTCTTCAAAAGATATTCGGAAATCTGTAAGTAATGAGATGTATTGAACACTTTGTTTCTCAGCAAGTGTTTCTTATCTTTTTTTCATTATTAACTGTTTCAAAGAGAGAAGAAAGGGAACACAATTAGATTAGTGCGTCAGGAGATGGCATAGGTATGATGAGAATTAAGAGTCTGACAGAACTCCTAACTGACATTAGGGAAAAGATCCCTATTTATTTCAACAATTGGCGGGCTGAGCTGCAAGCATTGGTTGAGAACAAAGCTGGCACTTTGAGGACATGTACCAGCATAATTTTCTTGATTAACTTTAAGAATTAAGTTAGATCAAAGATTTGCAAATTACTTCCCGGGATAAGATATGAGGTGTCTTTTTCATTGACCTAGAACAGCCTTTTCTGTTGCTAAGTTTATGAAGTGAAAACAGAAATAGCTTTATGTCTTTTTTTTTTTTTTTTTTCTAAAACAAGGGAACAGTACTTTATTTGTCTCCTGGATACTAAACTGAAACGTCTTTGTAAATACAGATGTCAAAGGAATAACGCTGGAACTGTTGGGTTCAAAGATTTTTCCATCTTTTAATATTAAAGTGAAAGATGTGTGGTATATAGACTTTACCGCAAGTAGTTTACTACTATGTAGTAATAATACTTAATTTTTTAAGTGTCTTTTAGTAAATATAGCACCTTTGCACTAAAAAAAAATCCTAATATATGGGAAAGAGGAGATGGGTTTTAATAATGAGACATGAAGTGCTGACATGACAACGAGGGAAATAAAATGCTGAAGAATAAGGGATTGGGTGGTTGTATAGTAGGAGAGTTTTTGTATATTGTAATAACTCTTGAACTAAACCAACAGTGATAGCAAATGTATCAAAAAGAAGAAATTTATTCTGCCACATAAGCTGAAATGTCATATAAATGTAATGGGAGTCAGTTATGGGTCACCTTATTCAAAGTGGTGAGGCTTCACCTGGAAAATTTGTGTCTGAATTTGGCAGCAGTGTTTTAAGACAGTTACAGAAGAGGAGAGCATAGGTTAGAAAACTTAATTATAGAAACCATTTTAGGGGTTATGCAATCTAGGAAAGAAAAGACTGAAATAGCATGTGATGGTAGTTTTCTGTATATGGGAGATTGTTTTAAAGAAGATAGTACTTAGTTGTTCACTAGCACTAATGGGTGCAAACAAGAAGGAAGTCAATTAATTTGTAGCAAGGACTTAGGGAAGACTTTAAACTTAAGGTGGACGTAAACAGAAAACAAAATAGGTATGTTTTGGATATCTTCTGCTTATTAGTGTTTCAGAACAGGGAAAACCAAGAACTGTCACAAATAATTATAATTTTCTTGGCACATAGTAGGACATCAGGACATTTGATTTTTTTTTTTTAAGAACCTCCTTAACCATGCATTTTTGTGACTATTATACCCATTTGAAAGTAGGCCAGTTTTCAGATTAAGTCACAACACTTCTTTACATTAGTAGAATTCATCTGAATGTAAATTGCTTCACAGTTGTGTGATTTTAACATTATTTTAGGGTAGAAGAATGCCTTTAGCCTTCAGGAAGATATGAGGGTGTTCAGAGACTGAGCTCTGAGGTATGAGAAGTTGGAGGGTTGTATTTGGAGATGGTGGTGCGTGGAAGGAAGGTCAGACAGGGCTGAGACATCATCTAATGGGCAGATTGTATGCAGAAATTGGAACTGGGGTCCAGAGACAGAGCCTAAGCATCCAGCCTTTGCACAGCATCAAGGCCCTCTCTGCTTGTCCCTCTGCTCCCCGCAGCGAGGGAGCTGGGGTGGGCAGTGGGCTGGGAGGGGACACATCCAGGAGAGCTGAGCTCTCAGCAAGCACTGTTCAGCAATAGCCAGCACACTGGCATGTTATCAACACTGGTTTAGTCGCCAGTCCAAAACTCAGCACCACATGGGCTGCTGTGACAAGAATGCACTCCATCCCAGCCAGACACCGATACGTTGCTAGGAACAAATAAGATAAAGTTGACATTTTTCTTAAGGTGTTGCCTGCCAACCCATTTTTTTCTTACTTAAGGATTTTTTTTAGTTCATTTAAAATGTTTTATGTTTCTTGCTATGCTACATTGCCCCTCTGTGTTAAATCTTAATTATTTTTAGAGTGAATTTTCAAGCAATTTATGAAACATGCCTTGTGAAAATTGCACAGTCATTTGGACTGTAGCAGAGGAAATGCTTGTGAATTTGGGGCTTTGTAAATCTTATCTGTACAGGAACATCCTCAACAATTAAAAGAGTGGAAAATAACTTCTTGCAGTGAAACAGCAGAAATTACTTTCAATGCTGTAGCAATAAATGAATCCACTTCTTACTCTGTCAGACTGAAGGGTCTTTCCTAGTGGCAGGATAATCAGTGTCTGCTCTGTAGGCTGACTAAATTATTAAATTAACCAGTTCGGCAAGTTAATGATAACTTCCAGTCATGTAGTGGGGTTTTTTGGTAGTGTATTCCCTATAGAGGTGTTCCCCCTTCCCCCTGAGTGTCAGTGTTTCCACTGGGTAAATATTTCCTGTTATCAAACAACCCCTTATCTTTAATAAATGCAACTTTTTGGTGATTGTCTTAAAATTTGTACTCAACCCATGTAATTCAGAGGTGTGGAGTCAGGAAGGCATTTGCTCAGTGTGCCTGCTGCTGCCTGGTCCCTCCCTGTCTCTTACCTGGTCCTGCAGCAGCGGTCTCTGGAGGTTCAGTAATCATCTTTTCAGTTTTCAGCGTCTTTTTATCTAGCTGTTGTGTGTTGTTCTTTCCCCTTGCCTGTTTATTTTACTGTTTCTCTGTTGCAATTTTATACTACACAATCTTGATTTGAGAGGTGGTTTAAAATAAAATGTGAGGCTATTAACTGTAAAAACACTTGGAAATTCATTAAGTTGTGGGGAGGTTAACTAAATGCCTACAGTCTGTTAAACATCTAAAAAAGTGGTTTTGCGTGTATAGGTTCCTAAAGGATTGCCATACTTTTCTGTGGACTTTGGCCTTCAAGGAGGATTTGCTCATGTCATTGAAGATCAGCACGAGTTCCCTCATTACTTTGGAAAGGTATTGTCATGTAAAAGATCAATTTACTATTTACACTCCGTTTTGTAAAATTTAAATAATTGAAAGATGCTGCCAGAACAGTCGCTTTGATGTACCTTATCCCAGTTTATTAGCTGACTTCTTGGCAAGTCATTATAACTTGGCTTGTTGAATAAAGGAGTAGTTGATTTCTTCACTGGTTGATGCTCAGATCCATGTTTCTTTTGTATTAGTAGGAACTCTAGATATTTGACATATAATCTAATAGATGGAAAATAGTTGTATCTATTTAGGAGTTTTCATGGCCATAGTATTCTTATATAAGTACACTGACTTCTGCTTTTATCAGTTAGGGTGCATACACACACAGACTCACAGATGACTCCTAGTAAAATACTTGTGTGGTTAAATTACTCTGTGTGGCATAGAGAGTGAATATACAGGAAGAGCTGCAATAATTTTTTCCTTTCTTTATTATGTCACGGCTGTCATTTATTGAAAGAGTCAATATTGCAAAAACACTGAGAGTGATTGGGGTGAAATATAACTTACTTCCAAAGGAGTTAAGAGCAAAGTGGGCAGCTTTCTTTTTTCTGAACTTTTCTCTTCTTAGTCATAAATGTACTAATATATTAACAATCTTGCAATGTTAGGATATTTATGTAGTGGAGTGCTATGCTGTACTTAAAAGAATTTTGCCGAGGTAACTATCTAACAACTACAGTCCTAAATTTTGAATTGGTATGTTTTTCAGAATTTCAAATTTTAGTAACTAGCACTTGAAGAAAACAGTGACAAATATTCTCATAATTTGAAAACATATATTTCTTTATTCTATGGTAAAATGATGTTAAGGTAATTTTACATTTATCATTATCTTTCTTCTACTTGCAAAGGAAATTATTGGTGGCATGCTGGACTTGGAACCACGGCTTTGGAGAAAAGGAATCAGACAGAACTTTGAGGATCAGAGGAAGAAAGTGTTGCAGTTTGCACAGTGGTGGAAACCATATGACTTTACCAAAAAGAAAGAATGAATACAGCCCTGCAGTCAAAGACTATATAAGCCGTAAATTATATTAAATGATATTTCATATGTTAAGAATAACACATAACACCAGTGTGTTTTGTATTATGAATATACTTTAAAACCAAGGATATTGTTTAATTGCTGATTACCCGTTTCTGGTTTGGACACTGTAGATCACATGAACTTGCAAGTCTGACAAACCAGAATTGTACAGTGCTTTTAGTTTTCCATTTTTTATCTGATCCAAAAGAATAATATCCGTGTGGCTATTGGAGTTCTTCAAGCTGTAGCTTCTGTTTATGGAGTTTTTATAATCTTTGAGGCAACTGATTTTTTTATATTGTATTTAGCATACAGCTAGTGCTTAATTACCATTTTTTGTAGAAAATGGTATACATTTTAAGAACATTTTGATTAATCCAAAGACACTTGCAGAAGGAAGCTGTATGGAAAGTCGTTTTATGATTTTGAGTCCTTGTGTTCTTTAACTTGAGGTCACTGAAGTAATATAAACATTCACGTAGGACGTGATTGATAAACCTGCTGCTGCCCCCCCCACCCCCACCCCGCACAAGAATTAATGCAGTCTTTTGCACTTTATTTCAACGTGAAGTAGTATTTTTCAAGCTGACCTGTTGCAGAAGGGATGATGAGACAGTCCATAGCTGGTGGCAAATGACAGCTTTAATGGTAACAGTTACTTCTGATGACAATAAAAACCAAAAATCAAAAGAGAGGAGGATGGAAGAGTCTTAAGGAAAAACACTCTCCAATGGCCAGCAAAGAAGAAAATCACCACAGGGATCTCCCCAGGTGACTCTTCTGTCCTGGGAATCCCACCCACCATAATATTTTTACAATAATAACTATGTAATTTTCATCAGGATCTGCTCAAACTCCCTGCTGGTTGTTCCTGCTTGTGATGCTGTTAGTGCTGATTGGAACACGCTCTGATCAGAGGCAAGAGCTGCACATTCATTGATTATTAAGCTTTTTGTATGGATGTCACTGGGAAATACCTGTCTGCTCTTTAAAGGACTACTATCTATCTACTGTGTTATTCACTAGGTTTTGTTTTTTCTTTTGTCTAAAAAGGTACAAAGTGGGGGTGGGAAGGCGTGAGGGGAAAAAAAAGGATGACTTTCACATTAGTGTCAATCACTTTCCATGAGAAACCTGACATAGCAGGTGCAGAGCTAGAACAGGACAAGGACAGGACACGGATGAAAACATTGCCACACCATCCTCCCAGTGCGTAAGGGAAAGGGTGCAGACTTACAGACAAAGGGCTGCAGTGCTACAGGGAGAGGCTCCAACAGGCAAGTGGAAGGTCCTGAGCACAGGAGAGGTTAAGGCACTGTGTAAGTGTCTCAACGCGCTTCCTGTTCCTCTGTACCATTGCCCTGTACAGCTCTGTTAACCATTGTGAACTGATTAAGAAATTAATCACTAAATATTACACAGTTGAATAAGTGTTCATTTCTAGTCCCTTGGTGGTCTTTTGCAACTTTCCTGAAGAGCTAGTACTGTTTTGTTGTTTTTTTTTTTTTTTTTTTTTTCCTCCATTTTGGCAAATAAGGCTGGTAGAAGTAGAAATCTACTGTGCTGGAAATGATTTTCTGTAGGATCTTTGTAGATTTGTGTCACTGCCAGAGAGATAACTTAAAAATAAGATGTCATGATAATTCTAGTGATTTAATGTCTGATCTGTACTATTTTTCACCAGCAAGCCGTGGATAAAAGGGCCAGTTCTGCTGTTCTCCAGTAATTTTTGATCTTCTGTAGACTACTAGGGAGATTACAGAGAAAATAGGACTTGAAATAGTAGCTGCTAGTAGTTGCTTAGATTGTGGTAACACTGAAGCAAGTTTAGGTAAAGTGCGGTGTTTGCTGGTATAAAGCATGACTTAATAATTGTTTTCTCTGAAAGTGTATGTTGGCTCCAGTCCCCTCTGCCCCCCTGGAAGATAGCCAGGAAGCAGCAGAAGTGTCTGTCTTTTAAAGCTGTGAAAAAAGTCTTTATTCAGTGCTGTGCTGGAGATGCAATTTTTCTGAATTATATCACTTCCTTCAAAATTCGTGTTCCTCAAGGGAAGTGCTGTGTTTCACAAAGGATATCTAACTTGTATATAGAAAAATGTTTTTTTCCAACTCATGGTCTGTGCATATTTTATTATTCTGATTTCAGCAAAACTACTGATATTCTTTGAACCAGAAAGGACTCAAATATGGAGTAAGGGTAGCAATCTCAAGCTAGTGGTCCAGGAAAATGTGTCTTACCTTACTATAAGTTTTCAGAATGGAAAACTGTGGTTACCACATACACTTAGAATAGTATCCTGTTGTAATTGGTCACAGGCCAGATGTGTATCTTCAGGTTAAGCTGTTCCTCTTCATAAATATCTGTAAGGCCATGAAGGTGAACACCAGCTTGTTAGGACATTTGTGTGGAAGGCATGGTGTGCTTAGACCAGTCCTCACACTTACAAAAACTAAAATATTTTAAATAAACCTCCTTCATCCACAAGAATACCCAATACCCAAATTCTTTGGTACTAAGGGGTGGAAAATGTAAATTCAGGTGTCTTTAGGGAGAACAAGGGTTGAAAGCTCGATTTCATACATTGCTGTAGATGTGCTCCTCTGTACTCTTGTGTAACCAGGGAGGAAAAAGGACTTCTCAAGTGAATCTATGTGTGTCATTTAACAGGTGTTAGAACATATTCATGTCCTCCCCTGTGTAGCAGAAAGATTCTTACATGTAATATGTGCTGCTACTCTTCTGCTCAGTGCCTGGCATAAAATACAATGTTTCCCTGCTATCAAGTCAGCTTTTTCCAACTTGTAGTACTTCCCTCCTTCGTATTTCCTTGCTATGCTGAAACTGTTGTGCCTCTCACCTGCATTCTAGGTCTTCCAGCGGTTTCAGGGAAGGTGTGCTGCACCAGCACAGCACCGTTACTGCTGCTCCATCAACCCCTGGGTACGGTTTGAGCCAGAACTCAGACTCCAGAACTTTTCATTCAATTATGTTTGCCACTAAGTTCTCTAGAGAGAACCAGAATGGATGCTGTAGTGAAGCAGATCATCTGCCCCAGGCCTTGATACCTTGAAGATTCCCAGCCTGGGTCTGTCTTGGGGAAAGTGAACTAAACAGGCTCCTGTGAGACATTCACTTTCCTCTTCACTTTTTCTCAAGCTGTATTATTCAACCTCCTATTCCCCAGGCCCATGCAGTTGCTGTAGAAAGCTGTCTGAAGCATGAGGCAATTGTCTTCATATTAAGGACCCACGGTTTGAAGTTATTATTTTTGCTCAAATTGGAGGAAAGCACTGTGAATTTGTATCACACCATTAGCTACAAAATGAAGTGCAAAAGCTGCCACAGTATCGTTATTCTTATGCATAACCAGTGATTGGTTGATGTCAGGGAGATTGCCTGAAGTCATCTGTTGATGTAAACTGAGGTAATGTAAAATGTGGTTGATGTAAATGGAGGTAAACTCAGCTAAAATGAAAAACAAGGCTTTCTGCCAGTTATTGGTGTTCTTCCAGATAGGTAGTTCTCATTTATGTCTATATTCCACTTGCTTTTTTTGCCTTCTCCTTTTGTGTTTTCCTTTGGAGTAAGACTGTGAGATGCTGCATTTAGTGCAGTTTGGCTGTAACAGTGCTGAATTGTTGCTTTGTTTTTGTTAAAATACCGGGAAGAGAACAGCATAGATTTTCGTTGCTTTGCTAAAAGTCAATATAGCAACATTCAATCTTAGGGGTATTTGGGTTTATTTTTTTCAGTTTGTTCATGAATCCAATCAATGAGTTACTCCTAGAGTCATAATCAGATGTGTTTTAGTGGGATTTTACATATTGAATTCAACCAACTTGTTTTAAATTTCATAAAAATTCTGATTGGAAAATAACATGTTAAAATAAATAGTAACTCTTATGTCAGGAGATCACAAATCTCTTGCAGTCTGTGAAAGAAGAAACGTTTTGATGGGTCCCTTAAGGGTTCTGTATTTGATCAAAATTTTTTCAGCATTTCCTGTCTTCTGCATCTGTATTTTTATCATTAAAGCATGTTTTCTCTTTCTAATTCCAGCTGGGCTACTGAATGAAAAGATGTGGAGGCACAGGCTGCTATAATCTTACTTTAAGCATAGCTGTTTCAGAAACAATTTCCATAATGTTCTAGCTAGAAGTGCCATTTTTAGCCCTCACAAATCAAGACAATCTAATCCAGTATGAAGGAACAAACTTCAGAAATCCAAGCTTGTTGAGATCATAAGTCTTGTGTGCATATTGATGTAGCTGTGTGGTGATATTACTTTTCTAGATGTTGCATTTATGTTGTTAAAAGTGAGAAAGAAAGGTAACAAGTTTCTTTCAAGAAGGTCATGCTGCTGCACCCTTTACAGGGAAGTTGGTGTAAATTTTAGCCCCCAAGTTAAGAACCACTGGAAGCTGGTTCTAAAAGAACATTTAAGCTTTTCTTGGGTCCCAGATTTCAAAACTAGTAATACAGCCCCAGGACTGTCCCAGGAAAAGAGACTGTCTTTGGAAAAGAGTTATCTACCATTGTACAAGTTGATGAAGCTGCAGTTTTAAACGCAGTATCCTGCTCGGTGATCAGTCTTGCACAACTGCCCTGCTATCTCTGTTTATTCTGAGGCTTATGGTAAGTGTCTGTGAAGTACTAGAACTATATTTTAAATGACTATAAGTACAAGACATCTTTAACTACAAGCATCTTTACCCTCCCTGGTGTTCTGCCTCCTAGGTGTGACCTAAGCGCTGTACATGGAGAGCCTGGAGCGACATCACACAACACAAAAGGAGTGTGTTGATTACTTTAGAGAAAGCACAGTCTGAGCTCTTGATGTGTGGGTAGATGTAAAAAGTTAATTTGCCAGTGCCCAAGCTTCATGTGCCATTGTATGTGTGGTCTGAGGGCAGTTGGTGGCCTGAAATGGCTCTGATGAACCTGCTTTAAGTTCTGTCTTAGAGTTGAAAGTCCATCAATTGATTCTTCTAAAATTTTTAGCTTTTGCAAAGGAAGTACCCTAGAGCACACATGCAGTAAAAATGAATTTAGCAAACAACACAAGCATAAATAACTTTTTATAGTAAAGTTGAAGGCATTCTTCACAGACCAGCGTCTTGGAGGACAATATTTTTATTCAAGATTTTTTTGTCATTTATGCACAACTACTGGTCACCCATTGATCTGGAATGATAGGTAGGTAGAGTTTGATCTTGAGACAGGAGAAGAAGACTTTTCAAAGTCTCCCCCAGCTCTTTCTGCTGTGATTTTAAGTCCTTAATTCTGATACTTTATGTGAAAATTGCTTGGAGTAGCATTTGTAAGACAAGATACGAACAGCTAACGGATCTGACATGTATTTAATGTGACATAAATGCACATTGTCACTGTACAGCTTCCCCATTGCTGTTGTCACAGGTTTACAAGGCTTCATTTGAGGATGCCAGCTGATCTTTCATTGCTCTAGATGCTTTTTATAGCCAACTCCAGGTGTATGCCTTGTAGTTTCTTTCATTCTCTGGAGGTTCCTTTTGCATGTTTGAAGACTGCATTAAGTTGTCTTTACAAATTGTAGTCTTCAGGTTAAACAGAAGATTAAACTGTGCTCAGGTTAAACTGTGTATATTCTTTCAATGTCATCCTGGAGGTTGTTTTTTCTATTCTTTTGTGCTCTGGCACAAGTCTCAGGAATGGATAGGATATCTCAGTGAGGTGTTACCAGTGTGGCTGATGTGAAAGGGTTGCTGCCATTCTTGATGGAATATCCTCCTACTCATTCCCTCTCATCAACGCAGATCAGAGGAGTATGATATGGCAAAGCCCATGACTTCCTGCAATCTTCAGATCCTCTCTGGCTCTCAAGTCAACAGTTTGCTATTATAACGGAATATTTTTTGCCCAAGCCTAGGTTCTTGCTCTTGTCTTTTTTGACTTTGTTTTCTTTCCATAGACTGTTTTTTTACATTTTTCTGAGATACTTCTGAATTTTACTTCTGCTTTTAAACATTTTTTTTGTTGTTTTACAGCCCCTTGAGTCATCTACAAAATTAAGCATCAATACTGTATTGCGGTGACTACAGAATGATGCCACATCCTTGTGTGCCCTGCAATATTTGTGTACACTGGCTAAACTGTTTCCATGCTATCACTTTTGCTGTTGCTGATGGACTTACTGCAACTTCTTATACTATTATTCTTGCTGTGGGTGTGAGTGCTGTAGACATCACAAATAGAAAAAGAAATAGGAAGGGTGGCTTTAGAAGAGTCCGAAACCAGTATCATCTGGGAAAGGTGAGGTGGAAATGAACTCTAGGCTTGTATTCTGTGTTTCATTGGGGAAAAAATGGGCTGAAAATCAGACATTCTTGTAATACCATTCCCATTCAGGCCATATACCTGGCTGTGTCATCTCCCAACCTCTTGTGCACCCCCAGTCTATTTACTGGAGAGGCAGAGGAAGAAACAGAGAAGGCCTTGACGCTGTGAAAACACTGCTCAGCAATAGCTGAAACACTAGTGGTTTATCAGCATGGGTTTTGTCACATCTAAAACACAGAACTATAAGAGCTGCTGTGAAAAAACCTAACTCCATACTAGCCAAAACCAACACAGATACAGGATACAGAAGACTTAATGTCAGGTTCTACTCAGACTGGTACCATGTTTGACTCTCTGGTAATTGTATAGGATTAGAAGATAAGGTGGTAAATCTCTAATCACTGAGCTGTTTTTCTCTCTTTAAAGACTGTCTCTACATTTCAGCAGGTTTAGGATGTGCTAGATTCTCTCTCTCAGACTTAAGCGAGTGCCCCTTTGCTGCAAAGCAACATTTTTTTCCATTTCCAGCTATTGCTGTTCGTGGATATTATTGAAATGGGAAGAAATCTTTTTTACACACTGCAGGTGGGATTCAGCACAATGTTAAAACACTTCTATGTATCCCACTGTGAGATGCGTGTCTAAGTTCACATGATATTCAGTGTTGGCCTAGTCAATAAAGTTAATGGAGCCTTAGAGGGTGATTCCTCTTACACTGCTGTAGGTGACCTGATGGGTTAATTGAATCATTCACTAGGCTCTAGTGACTGTGTTGGTTAGGGACCAATACCCACTATTATTTTATAATGTAAAAGCAGTTTAAGTTTGGCAAAAGTCCCTGACTCTCTTAGCCAAGAGAAGTGCTTAATGGAAGTTTAGCCATCAGTGTGGCTATCCCTGTATAGTATTTGCCTTTGTTCCGCGTGGATGCAAGGAATCTTTCCAATGTTGCGAGATGCCTCTATGTCAAATAGTGATTTTACAGTCAGAAATCGGAGGTTTCTTTTGCCTGTTTTTTCATCTTGTAGTCGGAAGTGATCAGAGCACTAAACCTCAGTCTGTCAGCAAAGAAATCAATGCATTTTGGCTAAATGTCTCAGCTTTATTAAAACAACTTACTGAATTAAACTTTGTGGCTGATGTTCTCAGTAATTCTCTCTTGTTGCTTATTATGTGTTGAAAATTAATGTGGTTTTCCCATATTTAGTATTTTTAGCTAACTTCATTTAGAGTGAGTGGAAAGTGACTGCCCAAATAAACCATGTCTGGTAAACTTGAGGTTGGGTTCTAGTTTGGCCCATACAGGTTGTGGAGTAAATTACCTACTTTCTTTGCCCTTTGCTATTGGCAGATAGTGAGAGGACCACCACTCAGCAGAAGTTTTGAGAAACTTCTTTGAAATTATGTGCCATGGAGTACTTGCAGTGATTTCCAAGCAGGTTGGTTGAATAAAAGCATATACTGCTGGCTGTTCCTGAGAGCTCTGGGGAAAATGTTATCTGTAATTACAACATAGATTCAGGATTTTAAATGCCCTAAACAACTTAATATGCTTTTGAAGGTAGAGAATGGACAGAGAATTTAGCTATTATCTCTTTCTGCAAACAGCACATGCTTCTTGAGAGATTTCTGTGAACCAGCTCTCCACTTTTCCTGATATGTAATCTTTGGTGGGAAGCTTTTAGGTTATTTTCCCTTTATAGCAAAAATATTTTGGCCAGTATCAGAACAGGAACAGATGATATGGAATACAGCTCACATCTGTGTGAGTAGGTCTTGTCTCTGTATATAGCTGTCTGGAAGACTGCGTAGATAAATAGCATTTTATATATCAAACATTTTAAAAACTTTGTTTAAAAGTGAATAAAAGAGTGAATCCCTCCAAGAAAATCTTGATCCTCAGGACTTTCACCTTCACAGCTCTTTACAAATATTAGCTTCGTATGTCTGAAGGCTTTGTCCAACATAGCTCCCTCTGACAGCTGTGAAACTGCTGTCCCTTTGAACCGAGTGAATTTGCCCCCATGCCTCTGCACATCCCCTGCCCCAACCTGGCGCTGGGGCTTTGGGTTGCTGAGAGCGCCCAGAAGGTCATCTCTGCTCTCAGTTCCCTGTGCACCCCCGAGATTCCATTCACTGCAGTTGATCACACCCTCCTTGAAGTGCTCCTTGTCCACGAACACTATTTTAAGTGATTTATGACTGCACTGTCTTCTATTTTTAGCTTTTGTGCAAAGCTTCCAAATCAAATCTTGGTGGGAACTGCTGTGTCTGATAATTTTGTTGTCTTCCTCTCTGCTAATGAAAAACAAGTTCAGTCTTGCAGTTAAACGGTGCAGTTGTCTTCCTTAGTCTGTTTTTATACAAATCAAACAGGAATACAGGTAGCTGAGAACAGTAATATGATTCTGGTATATTAAATAATTAACTTTTAAAAGGTCAGTGAGTCCCTGCCTAACAAAACAGCAGTGCTAGAAAGCCTGGATTGTCTTTTAATCATGGGAGGAGGCAAAATGCAAGTGGGTTGTGAGGACTCCACCATTTTCTTGCTCTTGCTTCACAGAAGAGTTGCACAGCATTAATAGGAATGAGTTTGCTGTGCAGTGAGGATACTCCTCCCACCTGTCTTCAAGTCTGTTTATTATATTTAGTTTCCATGAATTGCTGGAATTTAAACAATACCTACTTTTAAGGTATCAGAGATATGAAAATATAAGATGATGATAAGGGTTTCTTCTAAACTAGAAGGAATAAGCTAATTTGTGAGGTGTTTGGCCATCTGGTGGCAGAATCCTGACTTTATTTGTGTTGGAGACCAGACATGAGTGATAATGTTGCCTTCCCACTTGTCTGCAACCTTAGTCTGCAAGGCTCTACAGGGAGAAGCACAAAAGGCAGAAACAGAATGAAATTAGTATGGTACATGTTTGCATTCAAGGAGACTCGGGACTCTGAAAAATAGATTTTCTTTTTCCTTGGAAAAAACTCAGAAGAGCTGGAAGCAAGATGCTGAAAGATGAACAAAATGCATCCATATTGCAGCTACATGCCCTGTTATAACCCAGACAAGTAATGCTGACAGTAGTTGCACCTTCCTTCATTTGCCTAGGATATATTATAGTAGAATATATGAATGTGTGTGACATCTTCAGCTAGGGCATACCTTGCCTGGGCTCCACAGCTCTGGGATCTGGAGGTTTTGAGAACAGGCTGAAGAGCATTTTTTGGAATGGCATAGGTGGGGTGCCTCTGATTTGGAGCAGTGAAGTTCACTAAATCACCCTCAGAATCCCTCGTTGCCCATGGCCTGTGATTTCTAGGGAATCTGCGCACCTCCTTTGCTTGACAGTTCAGTTATTTTGTCACGGGAGTGTAGGATTAGGAAGGGGATATTTTTGTCACCTATTTCAGGGGACTGATCTACAAGGATTGGTCTTGAGTGTCCACACTACAGGCCACTTACTCAGATTTGTAAGTCTAAACAAAATGTGATTAGCAGAGATCCAGAAAAGCTATAAACAATTGCAGTTGAAACAAATTAAAATAGTTTTTTTGTTTTTTTGTTTTTTTTTTTCCCCCCAGTAACAGGAACTGATGCTACTTGGGAGTAGAGTATGACTCGTGCTATAAAAAGGCAAGAAGTCAGGCTACAGCTAGCCATGAATATGGGGGCAAAAAAGCATTTGTAAGGGTTTCCAGTGTCACTTAAAGGTAAAGAACATCCCAACTCTTCCTGTAGCCTTGCTTCGGTGTTTCATGGGAAAGTGACAAAGTAATCCAGGAATCTGTTTTACATCAAATGAGGCTAAATTCAGTATGACTACTTTGGGGGAAAAAAAGGTCAGCAACCTTAAACATCCAGAAATGAATTGTCCTCTTCATGAAAGACCATTTTATTAACAAGGGTTTTGCTAATAACAATACAAATTTTCTTAATAAATGCTTTTGTTAAAAGAAATCTTGCTTTCTCTACTGCTGATATAGTTTCCTTTGCTTTTATAATCAGGTGATTCCTCAGTTTTGTCACTACCAGTCCTGTAGTGTTTTGCCCATACAGCTGTATTATTTAGGGCAATAGAAATGTGATGTTTAATTTTCTTAAATTAACCTATTTGAGTAACACAGTCATTGTACAACTTCTGGTTAATGTGTTTTAGGGTCACAGAATATTTCTGGCTATGCAATTTTCATTGTGTGGGTTTCGGGTTTTTTTTTGTGTTTTTTTTCCACACACACACACCCCCCCGCAGGTACATTGCCTGTAGTGTGTCTGCTGATTTGAGGGTGCCAACAAGAATGCTTCTCCCGTGTGGTGTCACGCTTAGCATCTCTGTGTGTTAATTCCTCTTAGTTAAGTAGACTGGTACTGCCTGGTCCTGGGGAGTCCTTGGAAACCTGTGCTGTTCCCTTTCCTAATAGGTGGGGATCCTGGGGACAGGATCTGTTTGTTGGAGATGAGGTGTGTGGTTATTGATTGTCTCCCTCTTCTGAAGAAAGGGTGTTGTGCAAGAGGACAGGTCTGGGGAAGTAATCTAAATGTGATCACTCTCACCTTCTCAGGGACAAATGTTCCACATCTGGATCAGCTTATTAAAGATATTTTCTAATGAAGCTCTAGTGTGGTGACACAGCAGCCAATTATTTTTTGCACTGTGTTCCTGCTTGTTTAATGACAGACAGCAGGACCTTTTAAAACTGCAGGCCTGACAATTTTGCGTTAAATCTGTTATTTCAGATTAGTTGTTAACAGCATGTCTAAACCCCAACCTGAATCCCCAAATATAATCACATTACAGACCAATTATTTTGCTTGCTGAGTCACTTTGTCAGTTTGACAGCATGCCTGGCAGAAAATTTCGATTCATTTCAATTATTTGATTAAAAAAATTAATTAATCCAGAGCTTTATTTTGTTTGGAGATATCAAGGTCTGACTCTACCACTGATTCATAGTCCCCAGTGATAGTCACTGGTGGGATTCATTCTCTCTCCAGCTCTTTGAAGCTGTAAAGATCCCGTTTTGTGGTAAAGGTAATGAGCAGTCATGTTTCTTGGTAAAATCCTTCTTACTGCCATGCTGGGGCACAGATCTGTATATTTGAAGACCTACTCCCAGCTTCTTGCTTGTATTGGCCAGAAGTTGACTGTGTTTCTCTCTGTTAGCCATGAATGGCCAATGCAACAAGTAGTCATAAAGAGGGGGTTGATCCTTATGAAGGATGTCTGCCTGATGGGTTATTGTTTAAAGTAGTGAATACAAAGATGTGTAGACAGAATTTGGAGATGGGAAAGAATCTTTTAAATTTGAACAAGCTGATCTTGAAGTTTAAAGTTAGCAAATATTCATAGTGTTTGAACTTTGGAATATTTGATTGCTTAGAAAAGTTGGGTATCTGCAGGCTGCAGTGAAGATTGAGAACTGTTAACAAAAACATACTGTCACCGGTCTCTGTTTGATATGTTTTTCTACTCATTATAATGGGAAAGGGATAGTATTAGCATTGGCATTTTGAAACTGTTTCTCAAATACAATAAATACATTAAGGTTTAGAATTTATGAATATTTTATTGCTATCAGCATGCTGCAGACCAAACTGGCTGTCGTGCTGGTTGTTGCCCAGTCACATAACTAGGCCACCCATGTCATAAGGAGTTCAAGCTCTAGCCAAAAAAAACTCAGAATAGAGGAAAATTAATACTTTTCACTCCCATTTTGCTAATGAGTAATGACCCACAGAAAGATAAGAGCTTGTGGGGGTTTCCACTTAACACTGTGCAGTACCTCCTGCTCAGATGTGGTCAGTACAGGACAACAATCAGTGTGTGTGTGGGGGTGATGATAATCCACTTCTAAATTATGGAAAGGAAAATTATTAGAGATCTATGTAAGGACATAATAGGAATGTGTAGGGATGAAATCAGAAGGGCTAAGATGTGAAATGGATCTAGTGACTTGTAGGCTCATAAAAGACAAGGAGAGAAGCTTCTACACCTATGCTGAGAGGAAGGCAATGAAATCATGGCATCATTGCTGAGTCAAGAAGAACAGGAAATAACTGATGGTGCAAAAGATAGATGAAGTAATTTTGGCTTCTAACTTTGTAAAAAAGATTAGTTTTGACCAGATGCTAAACACAATTAAGTTTTCAAAGGAGAAAATAGTCATCAGGAATAAGGAAAGAAGAGATAAAACAGAATGTTTGCTAACTTGCATGCATACCAATCTGAAAAATTGGCAATAAACTATCTGGAAGGCTTGGAGTATTTGGGAGAGATGTGAAAATACTACTACTGCAGACTAATAAATATTTACAGAGATTTTCAAGTATAATATAATGTTACAGCATGTATAAATTCACCTAGACCTATGACCCATAGCTTTGTTCCTTTTATCAAGGACATTTACTTAAAAAAAAAAAAAAAAAAAAAAAAAAAAAGAAATTAAGCAAACTTGTGAAAAGAATACATTTATTTTACATTCACTCTGTGGGAAACTTAACAGTTCTTTAAAAAGTTACCTTTCCCTCTGAGCAAAGCTTGCAGTATTTGTACTTTGAGATTTCTGTCATTATGTAGTCCAAATAAAATTAATGTGTGAAAAAGTTCTTTCAGGTGGAGCTTTACTGCCAAGAAAAATAGTATAATTTTCACTATCCTCTTGGTGATTTGTGCAGCAGGAAGGTTGTTTTGAAGTGCACAAATCCTGCTCTTTGTGCTGGGTAATTTTGCACCCTCTTGTGGTCCTGAGGCTCCTTTTTTAGTCCTAAATTCCTGCTGCAAGAAGCAAAATGTTCAGATCCTGAAAGTCATCTGTATGCCTTCTCCCTATAGCCAAGTAATCCACATCTGTTTCCAAAAGAATATATTCAAGTGACTTCATTTTTACAATTTTTTTCTCTTTCCTTCCACAGTGCTCTAGCACTGTTGAAAAATTAAATACAAAGAAATCTCACCTGTGACAGTTAGTTTATGCTTAATAGCTACCACAGACAGACAGGAGTCCTACAGTACTTTCTTGTCACTTTTGACGAGCTTTGTAATATCACAGAAAAATGGCCCTTGGGAATTCAAAAAACAGGCTGCAGTTCTGTGTCTGTATCTTCAAATATCTTTCTTCCTTCTGTTGGGACAGGACCTCAGAGAGGAGAAATTGCTCCAGTACTGAAACAATTTATGTATTCTTTCCAAGGCAGGCATCAGTGAGAGACAGTGAAGGTCTGAATACCTCAGTAGTTGTCTGTTTGCTCCCAACTAAATCACAGAACTGCTTGAAACTTTGTACATGCACTGTCCGTATGTGGAAATAAACTTCTTTCAAATGTCCATCAGCATTCTCTGGAAGAGAACCTGATATGCAGTTGTGGGTTGTAGATGCATTTCAACCAAGACCCTTTATATCTCTCAAGTCCAGTTTTTATGTTGAACATTTTACCTTTCCTCCTCTGCAAAGCCAATGAAAACAGTGTTATCCATGCTGGCAAGTTACCCTCAGCCTTTGTTTCTTCTATAACCTTCAGAATTTTATTGGAACTTAATTCTGCAGTTTCACTAAGAAATGCAGAAAAAAGTGTGGGCTTTTCATTATTCAGTGGTGAGATGCAAGGAGTAGAATATATCTCACCTTAAATTTAGGGAAGTAGTTTAACACTAGTATAGGGAAGATGTCTAAACTTCTGTTACGGTTGGTACAGTGAGTGGAGCTGCGAGAGTGATTCAGCCCACTGAGTGTGGGTGTTGGTTTTGGGATAAGCCAGTGGACTCCAAGCTGTGACCTGACTGGCGCTCCATGGGCTGTAGCGGGAGGTTGGATACCTGCCTCACATGGAGACACCTGCATTGTAGAAACTTGAATTCCGCAAGGCTGGACTGTAGCCTCTATCTCTATGCAGAAAACTATCGTCATGATTTTTTTCTCCTGTAAAGGAGCTTTATATCCTATAGAATAAAACATTTCTTCTGTGAGTCTCGCAGCAGCCATCATAATAGTATTGAATTTTCTTGTTCTAAGATATTAGCCAAATTGTGCCTTATTAAAGATGGGAGACTTTCATATGTTTCATGCATTGAATGTTTAATGTTTGTTAATACAGTTTAATGTTCTAATGAGAGATGGGGACTGTGGGGAGAACTGAGGACTCCTCTTTCTGAAGCAGCAGGGTCTTAACTGAGGCCAGTCCCTAAAAACTGCGGGTAAGTTTTCACATAAACTAGTGGTTATATTTCAGAGGTCAAAGGCATTGAGCAACATCCCAGAGGACTTGCAGAAGAAAAACATATTTCAAAAAGCAGACTGACGAGAACCCAGGGACCTATATTCTTCTAACCTTTACCTTGGAACTGGGAAGAAAGCAGGTAACATCTAAGGGTGATATACACAAGTAAGAAAAAGAAAAAAAAAAAAAAGTATTTTGAAAATTTCTCAAGACTACTTTTTTCTTTAAGTGGTCTACAGAGAAACCAATAGATATGATATACGTGGAATTTCAATGCTTCTGTAACTTGCGTGTGATACTTTCATAAGCAACCTATGAGGATAATGAAACCCTGAAAATGTTGGTTCATTCCACTAGTCAATCCATCTCTTTGGTCTTATATTGCACTGGGATCTAGATGATTCCTACAATGTTGTTAAATGTCATGTAGTTGTTAGGTTTAGGATGTGTAATTTGTAAAGCCTCAGCACAACCCTGAAAATGCGAAGAACAGCAAGGAGGTAATTTTGGCAGAAAGGCAATTGTTTTGAACTTGTGTTCAAATCCCCAGTTGAGACAAAAGACCTCAAAAGACTGTTTTGCTCAAGATGGGATGAGGCACTATGTGTAGCAGCATGTGATGCTACAGGAGTGTAGTTCTGCAGCCTTTCACATAAAAACAAGATGATGACATACCAGAGATGATAGAAAAGAATGAAGGATGTAGATTGTACAGAAGCAGTCATGTCCCTCCTTGTCTCCCTGGACTTAATGAAAAGAACATGGGAAGAGCAGCATACTTTTTTGTGTCTTTTTTTTCCCCCTAATTAGGCCAAATTTTAACACGTCAGTTGTGTTCTGCTGAGCTCCAGTTCTCACGTGCTTTTTGCACAAATGGTGCTGTGTATTGCCTAGGTTACAACAGCAGCTTCTTCATCTTTAAGCCCTCCTGTCTTTAACTCCTGCTGTCTTTTACTAACCATTTTGTTTAATGACTTCAGGTGGATTTTTGTTGCTTTCCCTGGTACAGGCCTCTGAACACGTAACAACTCTTGCTTCACGCCATTATGGGTAATACAGCATTTTCAGCCAAGTCATCAGATATGTTGCTGGTGTGGACCTCTGGAGTCTGATGCTGACAGTGGACCTACTATTTCAGATAGGTTATGTATTGTTGGAGGATCTGGTGTTCCTTGTGTTTCATATTTCTGGATGCACTGCAAGAAACAAAACATAGTAAACAAAAATAAACACTTCTGGAAGATGTTTTTGGTATATCAGCTGCAGCAGTTTAGTAGTATATAAAAATACAGCAAGATATAGAAGATTTTTAAAAAATAACATACAGCTGTATAGGCCAGGAGTTTGGCTATGGATTCATGACTGCCTACATTTTCAAAACAATCTCTCTTCTATTTAATCGCTATTTCAGGAACTGAGAAGAGCCCCTGGCTCCAGACTGAACAGCCCAGGATGTGGCATCTGTCCTCCAAAGTTCCCTGAGCAAGAAGTAGCCCAGATATTTCACTAAGTTTGGGAAGGTTATATAGTTGTTATTTGAATCTTGACTGCCACTGCAATTGCAATTATAAAAGGGGAATGTTTATGTATCCTGGGGTTTTGTTGTTTTGTTTTTGTTGTTTGAAAACTTTATTCTGGTGGAACTGCTCAGGACTTCAGAAATGATATGCAGTGATGTTTCTGTCTTAGTTTGCTCCTTCCTGATTGTATAGATTTCAAACTCCTAATTCAATTTTCTGTTAGCATGGTTATTTTATTGTCTAATAGTTATTTCTTCGATGAAACAAAAGTGACTTGGAAGAACAGAATAAAAAATAAATTATTTTATTGCTACTCGGGTCTCTAACAGGATCAGACAAGAAATGCTCTAAATATACAGAACAAGACCTGTTTCTGACCCAAATACATCATCATCTGTGGGAAAGGAAGGACTATTAGCCTCTTATTTAGAGATTGGAGACTGAGGTACAAAAATATAACTTTCCCTGTTACGCTACAGCCGTGATTATGGGTATTTGTATTTAACATTATTGTTGTGGGTGTTCTATTCTTTCAGATTTGAGCATAAGAAGTATTGGCATGTACATAACACCTTTCAACTACCTCAATCAAAAGCTCTATACTTAGAAACTATGGTTTCTCCTTTGGTGAGACAGAGACAGCTATTGGAACACAAGCCAATCCAATGCAGTGAAGACCAGAACGCTTTGGTCGCTGATCAGTGGGCCAGTAAAGGAACTACTCTGGCACAGCCTTGAAGATATCAAGCTCAGATTTCTGACTGATAAAGAAGGAAAACATGATTATTGTGAGTGTTGTTGGATATCTGAGAGGGGCTTATGGGCCTATGTGAAGTTTATTATGGGATATAAGGAGAGGTTTGTAGGGTTATGTAAAATTTATTACAGGAAGTTTAGGAGATGGGGTCTGATCTGGACGGGTGAGGAACAAGCATAAGGCAATGGACAGAAGGAGGGATAAATTGGGCCAGCTGGACTGAGCCCTGCACCTGACCACCACATCCATCCTATCTTCTTATTAGATCCTCTCCTGAACCATTCTTTCTTTGTAATCTTGCTATGTTGTGTGTGAGAGCTGTGAGGTCTAAGTGCCGGCAGCTGGAGAAGGGGCTGTGAGTCCCAGGGCCTGGGGGTCTAGCTGTC
The DNA here is from genome assembly GCF_018691265.1 of Tyto alba. Lineage (NCBI taxonomy): Eukaryota > Metazoa > Chordata > Aves > Strigiformes > Tytonidae > Tyto > Tyto alba. The sequence goes on along the minus strand of NW_024881282.1, from coordinate 17,353,361 downwards.
AGCAACTGGAGAGACCAGCTCGTATATGAGACACCTAAATGGAAAAACCTGAGTGCGTTAATATTTCCATGGTAAATTTAATCCTGTGTGCATATATTTGCCGAGCAAACCGAACTAGACTAGCTGGAGGAAACCTGCCTCTGGAAAGACTCAAGGTCTGAGTTGGTGACTGGGGAAGGGTCCTGGGGTCTGGACATGGATGTTATTTGGACTGAGAGCCTGTGCTGATATTTGAGGGGCCGGTGGGTGTGGGGTGCCTGTGAGATGAGCCTGTAAGTGAATGTATGTTTCACTAGTGAGCATGAAGCTGGGTGAACCAGTGGGTAGGAAGAGACCTGCATATGGGGTAAGGTGGGCCCAGGTTCAGGTGTGGATATTAGATGGACTCCGGGGCTGTGCTGAGGGGACATCTGAGGGATCTGTGAATGTGGATGTACTTGTGAACCTGGAGAGCGAAGGCATGTGTGTTCTTACTAACGGGATTCAATCCTGACTACCTGGAAAGGAAGGATGGGACTGAGTAATTGGTGCCTGTATGTGAGCACTAGTGGTGTTTGCGGGGATGCTGGCAAAGGCTGCGCTGTCTGTGGCAGCCTGTGTCAGTGTCCTCTGTGCATGTGTGTCTGGGATACACTCTCAGCCCTGCTACTGCCTGAATGAAGACTGCTTTACAGTCAGCTGTCATTCCTGAAGGCTCTAAGTATATGGTATCAAAGGCATGGACTTAATTAAATCACTGCCTTAAAACTGGCCGTATGGTATCCTGCTTCCCTTGACTGCAATGACATCTGCTAACAATAAAAGAAAAAAAAAAAAAAGTCATGTCAAAGGTTGTGTGTTATTTCCATGAGTTACAGAAAACACGCTTTCCTAAAACTCCCACAGCACCAAATGTAATGACTCACTGCCTCTGATTGTTCCTTAATTACAAAGCTCCTATGTGGGGGTCTCAATTTTATGACAGCAGATTTCACTGGCATTGCTTTCATAATGACTCTCCTCTATGGCATGTTTGGACTCAAGTATGGGATTATGCTGAGAGCAAAATGTACCTTGGGGTTTCCAGTGATGGAAACCACTGGCATCTGCAGCTTCAGCACCTACTGCCTCATAACTGAGGAGAAAATGGGTGGAAAATTCTGAGGAAACCGCTGCACATGCCAAGCAGGAGAAGCAATAAAACTGTAAGGTTTAAGGCAGAACTAGGTGATGTATGCTGTGGTACAGCCAAGACCACATAAAGCAAAAGACCACTTCCAGATACATATTCCAACATCACACGTTTCCCACAGTGCTGCTGGAGACAGACTCTTGAAAATAATGCTATTTTACTCTGTGTAATTTGGAAACAGAAGGAACTGTAATTATCTACTGAAGTGAGGTCCAGCATTTAGCTGAAACTTGCTAATGAAATAACCTTGTTTTTCTGACTGCCTCTAGTTACAGCTCTGTGGCAGAGCCAGGATGAATAGTTTTGGTGATGATATTGCTTCTGTGACAGAAGGTCCTGCCAACCTGAAGAGAAGCTAATCCTAAAATAGGCATGGCACAAAAGGTGAACCCAGGATTGCTGGGGAAGTTGATTAGAGGGGATGAAGGAGCAGCTGTGATGGCCCTGGAAATATGCTGAGGAGTTTGCTGTGGTTACTCAGAGAAAGTACAAAAATGGTGTTTGAAAATAAGAAGGAAAAGGAAAAATTGGAAGAGCAACCGATAGAACAGGCCAAGAGTCAGTGCTTTACCTCTTAGTTTCACCCCTGATCAGCACAATGATTAGGAGAGACAAAAGAGTTTTGAACAGACCTGAGTCATCTCTTCTAATTTGGGGATGAAATGTTCTTCTGCAGAGTCATCTCTCCTCCTCAGGGTATGCTTCTGGGTGTCAGCCTGCCTAACTGAGGTGGCTTTAGGCCTTGCAGACAAAATTGCAATTGCATTAAGTCTACTTGATGCTTTAATACAAGCAGAAGAAATGTGTTTGGGGTAGTTGCTGAGCTTGCAAACACCCACTTTTGATGATTTTGGTTTCAAAGGTGGCATGTATTATTGATGAATAATTAAAGTGTTATCCTAATTAATCTGGACCTAAGATCATATTGTCTCTGAAATACTTTTTCTCCATTAATTAGTCATTTTAACAATGTGGTTGGGTAAAACGGAGGCTGTTTTTCTCTGGCATGGGTTATGCTCTAGCTTCTCATATGATTTTTTGAAAGAAAATAAAATCTCATTTTCTTTTTTAAATCTTAATTTAGACAATCATTCCTTGTGAAACTGTACTTAGAGGAGTTTCTTTAGACACTTAAGTAAAGACTGCAGAAAGAAATAACATTCAGCCTTAGGAATTGGGTTGAACCTTTGAACCAAGCCAATTTGGGTTGCCCCACACATAGGCTGCAGCCTAGCAATAAAGATTTCCTGGGAAGTACGTAGACAGTACTAGCTTCTACTTTGCTTTTTCTGTGATGTTCAGGACAGTGTCACATAACAAGGACTTGTGCTAATCTATCAATTATGTTTTTATATTAAGAAGCCTCAGCACATTTTGATCACTAACATAATTTATTCCTCCTGTGCAAAGGAATGACTCAGGTTCTTGTAGATGTTGTGGCTGACTTAAAATATATTAGTCATTTTGCATGGAAAAATAATGCTGGAAGCATATGACTCTCTAATGGAGGCTCTGCAGACATTTTATGGTCTTTGGCTCACTCCCATTATAAATCTTGTATTTTTGAGGTATTTCCAACTCACTCATTGAACTTTTCATCAACCTAACATTCAACATTCGGGATGTTGGTTAGAAAAATTATCCAGGAGTTTAAAAAGATGCAAATGCCTTAGTCAAAGGTAAGCTCTCCTGAAATACAACATTTCTTCTTCTCAGAACTATTGAAGTTCACATGAAAAGCCTTGGGGAGGGAGACAAGAGCAGAGACCTCACAGCTGTTTGATATAGTTCGAGTGTCTAGATAGCCTCCTGCACTAGACACCCTATATATATGATAAGATTTTGCCTGGCCTGACCAGTTTACAACCCAAAGAAAGAGAGGCACAAACTAATGAAAGAGGATGTGGAAAACTGAGTTTTGAGAGTACCAGGCCAAACCCTCCCTGCCCAACTGCAGAATCGTTCTTGATTCTTGATGGATATTTTTGCCATCATTCTGCTGGTGTAAAATAGTGAATTAATGGTCCTTAATCCCCATTACAACAAGGCCTTGGTATAGGTAGTCCTAACAGGTTTAAACAGGATTAGCACAGATCGAGTGAAGTGAATAGTGGACAGGGGTTTGTTTATTTTTTTAAACTGAGTTTATCCATAAGAGATGTGCTGAGTAAGCTGACTTGGTGTTTCGTGTTTGTTGGACAGCAAAATCAGTCTGCATTCTGGATCTTTTAGGATGTATGTACACCGACTTAGTAAGTCAAAGTCCATTTACACAAAAACCAGGCTGGCCGTACAGTGTAAGGTGAGACAGATGATAAGCACATTGAAATTAGGAACTCCATAGTTTGCTAGATAGTTGCTCTAGATAAGGAAAAGGAAAGTTCTCTGGGGATATTCTATTCAAATGCATATGAGCAGAGAAGCGCTGGAGGAAGAGCGTGGGAGAGGCATGCCAGCACTGGGCAGCTGCGAGAGGACCCTGGCTGGCCCTGACAGAGCAGCACAGGGTACTCTGCCTGTCTTGCTCAGGGCAAAGGGTTGCAACAGTAATACAGATACTGGTAATTTGTCGTGTTTTCCTTTCCTGACAGGCCATGATTTTACTGTTTTTTTTTTCACTTAGCTTCAGCACACAAGCTATTAATGAATGTGTCATACCAGCAGGGCTGCTTCATTATCTGCACTCCAGGCAATCCAGCCTGGACACCAGCTCCTACGAGACAGCATTGTGTGGAATTTCTATGAGTTGTTTAATTAATACAGCAAATAGAAATGACAAATTAGGCAGATATTGAACTTGAACTTTGCAAGGGGAGTTTTCAGCCCAAGATATAACACTAAGATCAGACTGGTTTTATGTCTTTTGTCCCTGTTGTAGTTGTTGGGTTGCAGTTGTTATCTGAAGGTGTTACAAGGAGCAGAAAGAAAGAGATGTAATAAAGGCATTAATTTAGGTTTAAAACATCTTCTGTACCTAAGTGGAAGACACAAGATGACACTAAGTAATTTTTAGGCCTATTACCTTATTACAGATGACAGAGGTGCATTTAGACAAATCTGTATAAGCAGACAAGAAATATTTAGAGGAGAGGAATCAGGTGCTTATACAGTAGTTGTTTTTTTGACAGGCCTTTGTGATGAGCTGGGAAAAAAAGTAGCTGCATAACGAGACTTTGGAATATGTACTACAACTGTGTTCAAGACACAGATTTTATCAAAGCCATGAAATAATAGCACTTTCTTGGCATCTTGTTCTTGTAAAACCAGATGTTACTTCCACAAATTTGAAGCTTGCAGGCACCATGAGCTGTCTGCTTTTTTGATACAATTAATTTTCTATTTTTTTTAAATTTAAATATACTTCAAAATCATACCAGAGAGATGATGTTTCTTCCTTCTATTAAGACTCCCGCCCAGCATTGTCACCACTAAAGAATAGTACTGGGAAGCTTTCAAAAGGTATCCTTATCCCCTGAAATGAGAAGAGGAAACCCCATCCTCCCCCAACAAAACCAAGTTCATAGACATCACAGCTTAGACAGAAAATCTCTAACCTCTTTTGCTAAAATGTTCTGGTTAAAGTGTGTTACTGAAACAGTTATGAAAGCTCCAGGTGGCTGTAAAGAACAGTAGTGCTGGAGCTGGTCCTTCTGCAGGCCAGCAAGTGGGTAGCTTCCTTAGAAATGTGTCCTTTCTTCTTCTTCAGCAAGGCCACCTCCAGAACATCGCGAGGGATCAGCTCCTTCATAGACATACAAAGGAACCTGCTCCAGGTATTGGAATACTGGCATGGGTGGTGTGATGTCACTCTACTCTTCTTTCCTAGGCACAGCAGCATTTGAAAGCTACATAAGAGAATGATCATTCCTAAGTCGGATTCTGAATCTGCATAGGGAAGGCAGCTGCACTCCATGGAAATGGCCCTGCAAACATTGTGATGAAGCTGGGCAAATGAAGGAAATCTCCAGTAGCGCAATGAATGCTAGAAGGCACGTAGTTGAAGTCACGATTGAGACAGATCTCTATTTTTGCTAGAAAGTTAAAGGGAAGATATGAAAGGTTAACAGATAGAAAAGAAAAAAGGAGAAAATATTCCAGCCAAAAGAAATGAGGGATGACACTTGTTTACATCAGTAGATGTTACAAACCTTTTTTAACTAATGAACTTTCCTGAGGTAAAGAATTACATCCATTTGTCTTGAAAGGGCACTTGACAAGGGGTAAAGTGTCTATTATAATCTCATATAATAAACTGTTCAGCCTACTTAAATATGTTCTCTATCTGCTTTATCCACTGGAAATATGTGCTTTAGCAATTCATTAACCTCCCTTCTAATTATGTGGATATAGACAGCACTCTGTTATGACCCCACAGAACCACAACTGAAGAAATTTTGTTCTGTTGCTGAAAGAACATGTTCATTTCTGAAAAGGGGCAGAGAAAGGTCAGAGGGATGTAGCTGTTTGTAGCCTCCCTTGGATTTACTGTAATAATAACTTGCTTGTTCAGAATTAGCTATTACTTCAGTATGGATTTTATTACAGGTCAAAGACACACTTATGGAAGCAAAAACAAACCTCCCACTAAAATAAAAAATATCAGATAACATCAGATACAGTATTTCTACTTCAAGGGAAATATAAATAAGTACTTCATTAAAGATGTTCTCAGAGGAAATAAGCTGGCTTGGAAGAGCTATGAACTTTGGGGACATTTGCTCAATGTGGAGCCAAGTTCAAACTTTGCAGCAGTGGAGATGTATTATATTTTTTCTGAAGGGAATGTAGTGGGCTCAGAGGATGAGAATGCTAATAAGCGCAAGAGAGCTTCTAGGCTGCAATGTCTCCCAGTGCAGTTTATTTTCCAGTTTAGACCAAAGTCCAACACTTGCTGCTTAAAAGGAGGAAACAAGAAACTTTCTGGGGCAGTTTTGGGGCTGACTGCTGTCATGGAGGCAGTCCGTTTGAAGTAGCCGGTGGCTAGAGGTAGGTTCATGCTATCCGACATGAGCATGTTTGCAAAGCTTTGAGGACAGCTATTTCCTAGCTTTAGTATTAATTATTTCAGCTTATATGATATATAGACAGATTTAAATCCACTCATTTAAGAGTCTGCAAAGTGGCTCATACCACATGTATCAAGTGGCAACAATGTCCAGATAATGCACTGGGGAAATCAAAACTTGGAATGAAAATGGGGAGGATGAATATGTTCTGTGTCTTCCTTCAGTACTCTTGGGAGAAACACTAGGAAAATTTCCAAGGCGTTTTCCGTCTTGCTCTATTTTATTACTCATTTATTATTCCTTCACTCCAGGAAGGGTGTCCCAGGTGTTGTGAGAGCTGGGGGACAGGCCTATGACTTCTAAGAAGTACACTGTCACCTCACTTAGCATGTGAAGAGGATGCCTGCAAAAGTGTCTGTGCTTAAATTATAACAAAGATTAGAACATGGATCATCCTTCTGCTCCTTGGTTGCACAGTGTCAAGTGCCACCAGGGGTCCTGGTCCATTACCAGCTTTTTTATATATTAAGTCTGTCACCAGAATAGACAGTTAAAATGAGACAGACCTCCTCCAGTAGTAAACGGGCTATCAGATGCAAATAATAAATTGTGAATGCTGCTCTCAGCAGCTGTCACAGCAATGCTCCTGTTCTCCACACAGCCCTGCATTTGGTGAATGAGAGGAGAGGTTTGAGAGAAAGCAAGCGTTACCCAGGGTCTGGCACAGAAAGAGGATCAAGTAGAAAGTTCTGCACAAAAATCTGGTGTAAAAGAAAGTGTGGGAGTAGTGGGAAAGTAGTGCTGAGCCCTGGCGAGAGAGGGCTGAGGATGAAATTAGACCTCTCTTTTTGCAGACTTGCTCTGAACAGATATGAACATAGTGCTGCCTCTGCTCTGGAATGGGTGCTGGATAGCTATGATGAGCATGGTGCTGGACTGGCAGCGGTGCTGGGAGGTGGTGGCTGTGGCTGCAGGCTCAGTGCCCTGTTAACCACAGCGGCAGAGCTAGCTGACAGCTGTCTGTCTATGGACAACACGCCTGTGCACTCAAGAAAATGTTCCCACTGGGTGAACGTCTAAGCTGTGTAGAGACCTTCGTGGTTTGTACTTCAATCACTGGAGTGTAAATTACATCACTGGATTGCCTTTACTACCTGTTCCCTTAAGAAAGATTTTAGCTTGAGAATATTCCCTGTTGCAGTTCTTTACTGTAGTGTAACTCCATTGGCACTTCTTTGACTGAATCAGTCCATACTGAGCAAGTAGCTAGGACCTTCTGCAGAGAAAAGCTGGTTTCTTGTGCAGAACAAGGCCACCATCCCTCCACAGATGCAACAAACTGTCCACAAGGTGAACCCTGGGTGTTATTTTAGAGCTAGTCCCCATTCTCCAGGTGCTCTAAACCATACATATGTGATTAACTGACATCATTACTTCATTAACGGTTGTTGTTGCACAGCAACTACATATTTTGAGGAAGTGTTGCTGTGAATATGTTCACATAAAATTTTAAGCACTGTGCATGCTCTGCCCAGTAAATGGCGGAAGAGTAAATGGGGGAAGAGTGGGTCCTGCTTGCTATTTTACATCAAAGGTGCCTAAAGGCAAAATAAGCATGAAGTGAGTGGCATAAAATTGAACATCTCAACCAGCCCTTGCTATGCATCAAGGTAAATAACTGCACAAGAAGTAGGACCGTTACTAAAAAGCCTTGGATTTCTATCATATATTTCATTCAGGTTTCCCTGAGATGAGAGGGGCCACACGCTGCTGTGAATGGGTCAAAAGTGACCACTTGACATGAGCCTTATCACTTTGTGGTGAACTGCGGCAAGCGCTGGTGTTCACTGTTGTAGAGTAGTGGCATACACAGTACAAAATCCAACATTAATCAAATAATAAATTTGAAGGAGTAATGGACATGGATTTCTCTACCATCACTTTACTGTTAGATCTTCTCAGCCCAGAAACTGGGATATTTATTATTCAGGAGGACCTGCCATTGCATTTGAATTCAGACCACTCAAGTGTTTTTGTTATACTGGAGAGGGCTAAGAGCTGAGCAGGAAGACCAGGGAATGACTTCTAAGACTAGATCTCTTTCAAGAACCACCTATGTAGACAAAAAGTCTCTTTCATGTTTAATGCTATGTAAAGTTCTGTGTGTAGCAGCTCACTTAACTGAATGAAGAATATGAAAGTGATATAATAATACAATGGTAATATAAAAACCTCGAGACACTCATGACAAGAAGCCCATCTTTTTGTCTCAGTGTATTTCAGAGCGCCTTAGGGGAATCTCTTTTCCAGGAGAAAAGTGGACATGAATTTTCTCTTGTTTGTAAACAGATATTCCCATAACAAAAATTTGAGCTGCCTTGAAAGTGCCTTTGTCTCCTAAAATTGGATATCCACCCATGAGGATGTGTGACTTTGCTGCCAGCTTATGTACTCAGTAATTCTCTGTTGATTTTAGATCTGATGCTCTCCTGAGATAATAGATGGCTCTGTGGGGCTTACCAGTATAGGTATGGAGTAAGATAAGTATGTGGTAACCAACCAAATGGGCAATAAAAATATAACCGCTTGGAGTCTCCAGCCCCAGCCTGGAGAAGAGAAGGCTCCAGGGAGATCTCATAGTGACCTTCCAGTACTTAAAATGGGCCTACAGAAAAAATGTCAAGGGAGTCTTTACCAGGGAGTGTAGTGACAGACTGAGGGGTAATGGTTTTAAACTAAAAGAGGGTAGATTTAAATTAGATATTAGCAATAAATTCTTCCCTGTGAGGGTGGTGAGACGCTGGAACAGATTGCCCAGAGAAGCTGTGGCTGCCCCCTCCCTGGAAGGGTTCAAGGCCAGGTTGGACGGGGTTTGGAGCAACCTGGTCTGGTGGAAGGTGTCCCTGCCCATGGCAGGGGGGTTGGAACTAGATGATCTTTAAGGTCCATTCCAACTCAAATCATTCTATGATTCTATGAGTTTCAAACCCCTGTTTTCAAAGACTTTGTGGAAAGGGTTAATTATGCCTGTAAATATACCCGTTGTGAGGCTTCTCCTGACTGAATGCCAAGTGGCAGGCAGTCCATTTGGATGCATACAGGGAAATGATGACACAGTTAATGCTTCTGGAACATCTGGACTCAGCAGGGATTAAACAGAGGTAAAACTTAATTGCTGTGTCTGTGTGTTCAGATACTCCATGTGTGCACAGAAACTCTCAGCTCACAGGTGTTACTGAGGACCATTCACAATCTTCCTAAGCAAAAATTACTTATCAGAGAGAATACCATAGCAAATAAATTTCAAACGTGAATGTGGGGAATGTATATGACCTTTATAAAGTTAAAGATAGTCTCCTTCCCTCCTACATCTTTCTGAGATTTCTGCCTCCTCTTTATACTGAGGAAAGGGTTTGTTGTTGAAATATTTGCATTTCACTCTGGAACTCTCCTAGTCCTTACTGTTTGTTCCTTTCCTCCTTGAGTCCTTCCTGTGCATGTGGATCATATGACTCTCCAACCAACTTGTTCCTGTATAATACCCTGTGTGATGTTGGTTTGTGGCTAATCCCTGTCCCATACTTGTTATTATGGTCAGAGTCCTCACATATGAGGTATTGCCTGCAGTCCCAGAAAGCAGGACAAAATACGAACTCCAGAGAAGAGCTGAGCAGGAGGTCTTGATGTAGAAGTAAATGGTGGTGGGTTCAGGAAAGGTACCTGTATGATGGTACATTTCTGACTTTGTACATGGGAATTACTACAGTCTTGAAAGCAAAAATCCTCAAGGTGCCTTGTTTGTTCCAGGCACCTGGTGATGTTGAGGTGCTGTGCTGACCAGGCTGGAAGCAGAGGCATGGAGCTGGGGCCAGGAGCTGCGTGTTGTATTTGAACCTATTCATGGATGGATGAATGTGTGATAGTCATCCCTACATATCCTAAGCATTATAATGGAGAAAGGGTGAAGAGTTCCCCTCCCTCTCCTTTGAAATCACAGTTTCTGCCAGGACAGATGATTCCTCTTTTCCTCCTTCACTGTCCAGCCCTTACAGTCCTTCCTCCTGCCTTACCTACAGATGCGGGGATCCTCTGTGCTCTCTCCCAGGAATTTGTTAGGTTATAAATTTGTTATAAAGCCTAACCACAACGAACACAAAGGACCAGTGAGAATCAGTGGCAATACCATGTGGAACAACCTGTAACCTCAGCAGTGACAACAGAGCTCCAGACCTGCTCCCTGTGATTGTTGGGGGAGAGTGATCAGCATCAGGCCCCTGGCGAAACCCATGGAAGGGTCAGGGGGGCCACCCACTCCCCTGAAGGCCCAGGCTGGTGGGGGTGAGCACCTACAGGGGTATGGAACTCATGGGGGGCTGCAGGAGAAAAGCATTTGAGGGTGTTGTATTTCCTGTGAGGTGTTAAGGGTGTTGTGAGAATGTGCAAGAATTGTTATGGGATGTTTAGGGGAAGGATCAAAGGTGGTTTTGTAGGGAGAACCACTGTGAGAGAAAACGGGATGAAAGGGCCTGGCCCTGGGTAACAGCCGGCTGGTCAGTATGTTTGTCTGCCCAAGCCCTGCACCTGGTCACCACGGTGTCCTACTGTCTTACTAAATATTCTTACATAATAATAATTATTTATTACTATTAATAATACTGTTTATTCTTACATTCTATCCATCCATCTTCTGTCTGGGCACACCCTCTATTCTGAGCCCATGTGAGAGACCACCAGCAACCTCTAAGCCCGACAAGCAGGCAGCAGCATGAGAGCAGAATGGCGGCAACTGGAGCGGGATCACGAACCTCAGAGGCTGGAGGGTGCTGGTGCCAACACCTGGGGGACCTGGGGCCTGAGGCCAAGCTCTGAGGCAGACTGGGTGTCTAATGCCAGCTACCAGAGAGACCCGTTTTCCATGTGTGAGTACATATTTCATTAGTAGACATAAATCTTCATCAACTGGAGAGGAACAATACCTGTCACCCACACTGTTCACGCGTGTGTGCACGTTCTGTGTGTGCCTGTGAGTCTATGCAGGTGTAAGCACAGTGTAAAGGCACTGCTCTCTGTTTTCATCAGTGGCTGGAGTGATGGAGAAAAATGTACACTGCTCCTTATGCAAGGACAGATTCAAGGTTTAATGGTGGACCACTTTGTAGATGCTGGTATAGGGTGGGGAGTCAGAGTTATTCACAGCAGAAGACTCTCATGTCGTTGAGAGCTGTGTCATCGCCTATTCCCTGGGGTTTCTCAACCTTTGTCTGGAGCCCACAGATGGCTCCAGAGGTGCAGCTGCTGCTCCATGGGCCAAAGTGACCTCCTGAAAGTCCACAGCCCTCTAGCTTTGTCCCATCCGAGCAGGTGAACCTCACGTTGTTGGCTGCCGTGTCATCAAGAAGGTACTGCCTCTCTTCCACACGCAGAGAGAAGGAAACCAGCTTATTGCTGGGGCAGAGCTGAGCCGTCGTCCAGTTTCCCCACCTGCCAGAGCAGAAAACAACTTGCTAAGATGTGTTTAGCTCTGCTGTGCTGCAGTCAACACCGCAACTCGCCTGGGTTCCTGGTATTCCCGAGGCAAGGGACCTACACAGGGATAGTGGGTATCTACAAGCACCTGTTTCACTCTGCTTCCCCATGTCCCCCTAGATGCCTGCCACCATCAACCCTGGGCTTCCCTGTTGCTGCACAATCCCTTGGGAATCTCATTAGCTTGCTTTGTCCCTTTTACTTAATATCAATGTCCTTTTCAAAGTAAACATTTGAGGAAAAGGAGAAAGCGCAGGTTTAATATCTGCATTTTTTTGAACTCTCCTTCATCTTTCAAAGTACTGTTCCCTTCCCTGGGACCAGATCTCTACCTTAAGACCTTCACACTTCATGGCCAGTGGGACTTCACCCACCTCCTCAAGTGGGGTGGGGAGCCACCTTCACAGGGTGTGTGGGTGCCTATGGAGAAACCATTGTTCTGGTTTTCCTTCATGCTCCTCAAAAGTTGCCGCCCTGAATGAGGGCAAGAAAGCAAACTACTTACCGCCCCACAGAGGACTCAATGACTGTGCCATCCGTGCAGAGTAGGCGGATGCCATTCAGAGCCGTGTCATCGCCAAACATCCAAAATCCCTGGTAGGTCTGCACCTTAGAAGAGGGGAAGAAAATGGGAGACGTCAACACCCTGCCCCATTTAAAAGAAGAGTAGAGATGAGCCCTGGTGATGAGAGGTGGTAGGAGACACAGATAGTGCTGCTGAGCAGGGCTGTGAGACCTCTCCACAGCATTTCTCAGGTAGCCCTTTTCACTGTTGCCCAGCTCTACTTTTTCTCCAAACTGCAGAGCAGAGGCGCTGGACACAGGAATATTTATTTGGTGGCTGCTGTCCCAGATCATGCCCACCCTCTCGCCGTGTGTGGTGACACTCAGATCTGGAGTTCTGGCAGGTAGGAGCTGTCCCAGCCCCTTGGGAATGGGCTCTGCAGTACTGACCCCAGGTATTTTCTTACCCCATGGACTCCTCTGCTAAGAAATCACTCACTGTCAGGGAGTCCGGAGAGCTACTCTAAGCTAGAGATTTCTTGCTGATAAGCCTGCATGAGTGATGCAGATACAATGCAAACTGGTGCAATGGGACAAAGTGTTGCGTCCAGCCCTGCTAAGATCACAACAAAATAACATCATTTCACAGCAGGGGTTTTCCCACACCCAAGAAGGAATGAAACCTTACCTTCACTTCAAATCCCTTAGCGTAGCCACTGGGGCAAAAAAGTGGGTGTCCCCAAGAGCCCCAGGGACCTCCATTGGGCACCGTGAGGATGGACTCATATTCCCGGGCCTCTGTGCCCTGGAGACAGCAGGAGCCCAGCAGGCAGAGGATGGCTGGGATGAGCAGCTGCATTGCGGGAGACCTGCTCAGCGCCTTGCTACACAGAGCTGATGGCATGGGAGAATTTATGAGCCATGAGACTGGGTGGGAGTCCTTGGGGAGTGTCAACAAACCCCATGGGGAGTGCTAGCTGTTGCTATGTACTGCTCCTGTTGACTGCCTGTCCCTCAGTGGCGGGGCCACCCTTGCCAGGCAGAAGGGGTGTCACTGGTTTGCACTGGAAGGGGAGATTGCAGGGCTGTGAAAACTTGTGGATGTGAGGGAAGGGAAGGGGTGCAGAGCTGGGACCATTCCTCAAGAAGATGCTGTGGTTTGCAGGAAGGTCCTGGCAATGCTGAGAGGAGGTTATTGGAGAGAGTGAGGTTAGAGAAGAAATGGTGGACTGGAAGGGGAAGAAACCTCTGAAGGGGCTGAGGCAAAATGAAGGTGGAGGTGTCTCAGGGTTCTTCACCCTGTGGAAGTCCTCACTTGCTTCCTCTTCCTCACTTCCCTTCTCTCCTCACCATCCCATTGGGGTTGAGGAAAGTGCCTGCACTAGTAGCCATTGCATTTTGCTCTGGGACATGCATTAAGTGTAGGTGACTACGCGAAAAGTGGCAACCTCTTCTCACAGGACAAGTGCTCCAGCTGCCTACCATCTTGTGTGACCTTTGCTGAACTTGCTCCAGTTTATTTATGTCTGTCTTGTACTGGAGGCAGGGGAATGGGAGCAAAACTGCACACAGTCCCATCATGCCACAGATGTGTGCAGACACAGCTCCAGCTGCTCAGGTGTATCTTTAGGAGGTGTGAGCATACGGAAAGGGTGGGAGTTTCCAACCAAAGCAGACCCTACTTCTGCTGTTGTTCCACTCTCAGATGTGAGTTCCTGTTGCATGTTTTATTCCTGCATAGGGACTAGCCAGAGAAGAAACCTCTGCTGACAACAATATTCAAGGTTGTTCTGTGAGTATCTGCAGAGTAGGAGGATAAGCTGCTGAGTAGGAGGATAAGCCTCTCACGGTCCTGTTGAAGAGTCAGTGATGATTCTTCCTGGCAGAGTTGTCTTGTGAGGTTTATACCAGCAGTATATTCCACACTATAAACACAGCCAACATGGGGAGAAAGAGTTATTCCAGACTTCAGTTACTGAAGAACGGAATAGCCTGCTTCTATAATATCCCTTTTGTGCACGTGAAGGAGGAAGTGTTGATTTCAGCTGAAATCTTCTGATGTTGTCCCTTGGATAAAATTGTAAAGAACCTCAGTTACTCACAGCACCCCATGGGAGACAACGAGGACAAAGATCTTATTGTGTCATTGTATCTCATATGCAGCAGGAACCTGGCAGAAAGAAACCAACAGGGATGAAGGCCTGCATGGTCAGGTTTCTGGTCTGGAGAATGGATAGCTCAAGGATACTTTGCCACTCCTGTTAAGATAGGACTTTCTAATCTTGAGATGTTGACTGGATTTCTTCATAAGAGTGGCAGCAACCACAACAAGAGCAGTGGGCCATTGCCAGGTACTATATCCAGTGAAGAGCTGTGAATAAGTGATGTGATCAACCCTCTTCATTAACCATGCCAGCTGCATGCTGAGGCTTTCAGGGTATGTGGAAAGTTATGGGTTTTGGGTGGAGAAGTGGCAGAGGCACCTAGAACCATGAAAATATCTTAAAGAGAAGCAGTGAAGAGGAACCAGGTGGGGAGGAGCCCCCAGCCTGGCTGGTGCCAAAAAGGTAGAGATGTTTTACAGTTTGTAGTTATATCCACAGAGCTGAATCTTGCACCATTTGAGTCCCTCTTATTGTGAGGGTCTGTTTTCTTTGCCTTCCACTTTCACACACCTTCCCCTGTTTCCTCTCTGTTGATCAGTCTGAGCTCCCGTCCCAGTGGTCCTAACACTGCAGGTAGGAGAGGGGGTTCCTGTCTGGGAAAAGACCCTGTTCAACAACTTTGCTGATTTTTTTTGTTGCTCCCTTTTGGCTGCCTGGGAAGGAGGTAGTGGAGGCAGTGGTACCGGGTCAGTGGTTCTGTGATATTCCAGCAGGAAGCAGTGAAAACAATTCACACTAGTAATTAACTCTGCCCGTGGGAGAAAGTGGATACCATAAGCGTTTCTGTAACTTCAGAGAAGGGAGCTAGAAAACAAACAAGGAACTAATCTCAGCTTTATGTTTCTCTCTTTTGTCTCTCATCAACTTTTAACCCTTCCAGAGTGATGAACCTCCTTCTTGAGTCTAAGAAACTTTTTTTCCTTACAGAAAACCTTTCCTGGTCTAGGAGTAAGGCATGGACTGGAATGAAAACACTGGGATCAGTATCAGCAGTTGAATTTGTGCTGCTGGGGTACAGGGTCAATGAGTACTTTTGGATAAATCTGCTTATACCCTGAATTTCCCTCAGTATCCAGTGATGTCTCCAACATCCCTGCTAATGCACATTTTTTCATATGAGGAAGCTCTTTTTCTTCACTCCCTGCTTCTTTTTCTCTTCTGTTAACCTGCAGTCCTCCAGTCAGGCAGGGAATGTACCAGCTTTTTGGATGGATTTTTCATTATGTTAGATTAGAAAACTGGAGTTTGAACTTCTCAGGCAGTCTGGCAACTTCTTTGCTAGTTAGCTTTGGTAGCTAGTTGTAGGGTTATATTGTATGACATATCTTTTTTTCTTTCAGTCAAATTATTGGAAGGCAGGATAGCATTGGACTCAGCAGTGAAAGTGAAAACACGATGGCCTGTGTAGAATAAAGACCAGTTCTACATCTTTTTGAAACATATAAACCAAAAAGCAATACCTCTTGTTTTTTGGACCACTTAAGTCCTACTCGCTATGATAAAAAAGAACCAAGGGTTACAATAAAAACAAAATCTTTGAAAACAGTGCAGGTGCTCAAAATAGTCAGAAATCAGTAGAATAGAAAAAGGTACTCACAGAGCCAAAATATCAAGATAAAAGCGTGAAGTGCTTGCAGTAGCTTTGCTGATATTGCATATATACATTTACATTGTAGATACCTAAGTGTAGGTTAGATGAATCCCACTTTCCGTAGGCCAGAAGGTATTTTGTTATTTACTATCCATTTACAAGACCACGGGGCTCTCCAGGGAAGGCACGGGAGCTATATTTTCAGTTGGACACCTTCTCTAGCAACATAAGCCTTCTTAGATAATGGTGAGAAAAAGTTACTTTAAGTTGTGAGTGGACTGAAAACATTATTGAAATGGCCTTTGTAATGTCATTGGAGATAAATCCAGTTGTTTTTTTCCCACATCTGGTAACATTTCAAGTGTTCGTTGGTTCTGTCAAGAGACCAATCAGTCTTTGAAGCATGTAGCGCTCCTGTTGCTGTCATGTTAATTTAAAATCAGATGCAGAGGCTCAAAACTTTATATGCTACTAATAGTGTTCTTTGAGGGCCAAGAGGCAGGCAGTGGCTGACACTGTTGGTGCACCTAGACCAGATATACAGGCACATTTCCATCTGGGTGAGGGACAGCACTAATTGCCTATAACATAACAGTGGTGAGGTGTGATTCAAAAGCAATATTTCCCCCTCTTAGAAACATCCCTAATAACACAAAGTCATTAGAGTGAGCTAGAGTCCGTGACTTATCACGCTCAGTGCAGAGCAGCTAGTGCTGAGAATTAGCTCTCTGAGGCAAAGGTAGAGGCAAAGACATCTTTCTCCTTCACATTTTCTTTCTTTATAATTTCTGTTTCTACTTGATCTTTTCTATTGACTGGTGAGGCCACTAGAGCTCTGGTTCAGGTTCATCTAAGTTATTACACCCCCATTTATTTGTCTATACAAGAGTCCACCTGTGACTTTCATGTCTGAGCTGCTGCTACAACCAGTGGGGATGCACATGCTTGGTGAAGTCTAGAAATTGAATTCACTGAACAGCCATTATGGAGATGAGTCAGCTGCCTGAGGGTAGGTGTCCAGTGCCACAGGAGAGTCTATAGGGTGTCCTACCTTGCTGCTGTTTACCAAGCCAGAAGGTGCATGGGTTTTTTCAGGCCTGATAAGAAACTGGGATCTACCTTATATTTCCCTTTTCCCTCTACTTTTTTTTTTTTTTTCCCCTATGTTTATGTCTTTCATATTTCATGATAATAATTTCTCATGGATCTTTTTGTCTCTGCTGAGTCCAATTTCTATGGAAGATCTTCAGGAGGAGAGAGAAGGTTGTTTCTGGAAAGAATCTGTAACAGGAAAATGATGGCAGTGATTACAGACATTATTAAAAGTTGCATGTGAAATAGATAGCAGGCTTATCACACTGTGTGGTAGGTTAACCTTGGCTGGCTGTCAGGTACCCACCCAGCTGCTCTCTCTCTCCCCCTCCTCAGCAGGACAGAGGGAGAAAACAAGATGAAAAGTTCATGGGTCCAGGTAAGAACAGAGAGATCACACACCAGTTACTGTCAGGGGCAAAACAGATTTGACTTGGGGAAAGTCAATTTAATTTATTGACAATTAATAACAGAGTAGGATAGTGAGAAATAAGAACAAAACTAAAAACACTTTCCTCCTACCCCTCTCTTCTTCCCAAGCTCAACTTAATTCCTGACTCTTTACCTCCTCCCCCTGAAGTGACACAGAAGGATGGGGAATGGGTATTGTGGTCAGTTCATAACACTGTCTCTCTGCTCCTTCCTCCTCATGCTCTTACTCTGCTCCAGTGTGGGGTTCCACTCACGGGAGACAGTCCTCCATGAACATCTCCAATGTGGGTCCTTCCCACAAGCTACAGTTCTTCACAAACTGCTCCAACATGGGTCCTTCCCATGGGGTTCAGTCCTTCAGGAATGGACTGCTCCAGCCTGGGTCCCCAATGGGATCATTGGTCCTGACAGAAAACCTGCTTTAGCGTGGGCTCCTTTCCATGGGCAGCAGCTTCTTCCAGGAACCTCCTCCAGCATGGGCTCTCCGCAGACTGCAGCTTCCTTCAGGACACATCCCCCTGCTCCAGCATGGGGTCCTCCATGGGCTGCAGGTGGGTATCTGTTCCACTGTGGACCTCCATGGGTGCAGGGGCACAGCCTGCCTCACCATGGGCTTCACCATGGGCTGCAGTCGAGTCTCTGCTCTGGCGCCTGAAGCACCTCCTTCCCCTTCTCCTTCACTGAGCTTGGTCTCTGCAGAGTTGCTCTCTCATATTTTCACTCCTCTCTCCCAGCTGCTGTGCAGCATTTTTACCCTGTCTTAACTACATTATCACAGACGTGCCACCAGCATCACTGATGGGCTCGGCTTTGGCCAGTCATGAGTCCATCTTGGAGCTGGCTGGCACTGACTCTGTCTGACATGGGGGTAGCTCCTGGCATCTTCTCACAGAAGCCATCCCTGAAGTCCCCCCACTATGAAGACCTTGCCATGTAAATCCAGTACACACTAGCAGACTCCACTGTAGTATATAAGATGGAATAAGAGGTCAGTAGTTACTCAGATCATCCTTGGAACAATTTTTTTAAATTGACTTCATGTTTGCCCCTGTTTAGCCTTCCAGTAATTTTAAATGACACATTATCCACCACTGCTATGACCTTAGCTATTCCAGTTTAGAGACATCTTAGACTTCTTGAGTATTTATTAACAGTTCTATTTATTTGCTGCTATTTACTCTGTAAATTATTTTCATCTATCTTCCAAAGTATTTTTAATTTCCACTTTATCTTTTCTAAAATCCGTAACCCCCAAGATTGGTTGGAACCATCTGAGCACAAAATTTCTTCCACTATGAACACTGATGCAAATAAATAATTTTAAAATAGCTGTATCTGTTATGATCTTCCTTTATACTGTCAGCTGGTCCTACAGATTTTCTGACAGGCTCCTGAATCTTTGATCTGAAGAAACATTATTAGTGTTAATTCCCTTTGCCATTTGTTCCTCAAAGTGCTTTATGTCTGCTGTGTTTTTACATGCAATCTGCCACCAGATATGTTACTTTTATTTTTTTCCATTTGGCTACAACTTTAGCTTTCACTGTTTCCCCTCAGACTCCCTTACCTTATGGATTAACACTGCCTATTTCCTTTTATCCTTCCCCAAGTCCTTGTTACTAAGTTGTGTGCCCTGGTCCTGTACTTCCAGCACCATAACCTTTAGACCACTCCTGCTGTCAGTCAGCCTGAAAGCTCTAGGGTTTCCTTTGCAGGATGCCTTTTGGCAGGAGGAACAGAGAAGGAACCCCTGCAGGGTCTGTGTCTGTGGTTGGTCTGTGAGCAAGGGGAATAGAGAGCCAGGAGCTACTGTGAGCACTCCTGAGGACTTGGTGACAGAGACCTGCAGCATTGCCTCGGCCCAGGGATGGCAAACAGAGAGAGATGGGCACACTTCAGCACTGAACATGCCCCATGCCAGCACCAATATCTACTAATTTTTGTTAGATTACTCAGAATATTTTTAAGAAATAGAATCCCACTGAGGAACATCATTACACAAATTACAGATGTTACCCTTGGAAGCTGGAAGGCAGGCCAGCAGACTTTCCCAGGCATCTGCCTGCCTGTTGCCTAACTTGTTCCCACCGTATCAGTGAACAGAAATTCTGGCTACAGCTGGGGCAGGGAGTGGGGGGCTGTTAATGCCCCACAGCCCCAATGAAGAGCTTACTGGGAGGGTTTTCCTCAAGATCTGAAGAGAGGGGAGGTTATCAAAGTGAATTGAAATCACCTGAGAATTAAGTACTTCTCTTTGTGTATGAAATCTGCTAAGAAATTCCTTGCAGGTAGTCAGCCCTGGGGACTTTATCACTAGGAGAGTTTTGCTGGTATTTCATGCCAAACAAAGCCATAGCTATCCTGGTATGATGTATTGTTGCCAGCTCTTGCTCACTTTGAAGAGTGAAAATAAACAAATCTGACAAAAGATTTTTTCCTGGGGAAAAAACACCTTCAAAACTTCGCTGGATATGACCCTGAGAAGCTTGATCTTTCTTTGAAGTTGGCCCTCCTTTGAGTAGGGTGCTCAGGTTCTGTGAAAAGCCACGTCTGCTGAGATGTTGTCTGGGACTGAACTAGTATAAAACTAGATATATCGTAGTTTTGCCGACATAACTGTGTCAGCAAAACTCTTCTCTAGACTTGTCCTCTGAGTTAATTCTGAACACATTTCCTTCCTGATTTATGCTCTTCCTTCCAGTTTACACAGTAACTTCTCTACTTTCATCAGTTTCCAGACGTTATCTCATCCTTTCTTTTTCCTAAGCCACAAAGATTTATCCTTTTGAGCTCTTCTTTTGCACTTCCTTCTGATATTTTCTGTGTTGCCTGGGAACTTTCAACATTTGAAGAATTAAACCCCTGTAAGTTTTGTCTGCAAAATCTCTAAATTCTTCTTTAATAACATTCCTCCAGTCTCAAATCTGAGTTTCAGATATTCTTTAAGGTAATATACATCAAGAGCCTGTTTGCTGAATGCAAACCAAGGGGAAGGAAAAAAAAAAAAAAACCACAATGAAAATACCTCAAGCACAAAGGAATTTTCCTTGTGAGGCTGGATATTGAAAGTACAAAGGCAGACAGGAAACCTCCAAAAGGAGAGATTTTTTACCGACAATGCAAATCCCTTGCTGTTCTCAGAGGAGGAAAAATGCATCATCCCTTTGCTACCTCAGGAGCCTCCATGGGCACAGCAGGGACAGAGCTGTGCTCTTGTGCTCCCTTGTCCGGAGCATGGCAGGAAAAGAGCTGGCAGGCAGAGAGCAGCTGCAGCAGTGTTGCATGACAACCGTTCATCTCGAGCCTACTGAAAGAGCAGTTGCTCAGTAGCTCCCAGCTTTGGAAGTGGGGGAATTTATACTATAGCAACATAGGGTGATCCAACCTTTATAACCACTGCTGCTATCTGCCCCTGTGTCATCTGAGAACAGCTGTCAGGGTGAGGAGAGCCACTGCTCAGTACAACAGCAAGACAGAAACACTGGCCATGTTTGCTGAGAATGAGCTGGGACAGTTGGGCAATTCCTCGAAGTTCACTGATTGGAGAAGTGGACATTAGCCTGAGTGTAAAGTATGTCCTCAGTTGTCCAAGAAAAGGTGCAGCCAGAGAACTTTTCTCTTTTCACAGTCCCATTTGCAGGATTGATGGCTCTTTCCTACTTGAACCCCCAACATCAGCAGTATCCCCTTTTCTGGGGTCCCCCAGCCTCCCTGATAATGTGTGACTCGGCCCAACCCCTTCCATCTTTCAGCTCCTCTCTGGGACACTCCAGCATATGGGAGGGGATTTTTCTTGGGTCGTTATGTGACACGCCCACAACATAAGGACACGTGTTTCTGACTTGCTAAGATGAAACAGATGACATGCACTGTGTGTTGCTTTTTTTTTTGTCCTCAGACGGGAAACATGTAACTACCTGAGTTTAGCTTTGTTTCCTCATATCTCTTGCTTTGTCTTGTTTCTTATCAGGCCCTTTGTATTCTGGTCTCATCATGAATCATATTGCCCTGACCAAATCCAATTTCCACAGAAAAGCTTCATGAAGAATGAACAAGGTGGCTTCTGGAGAGAAAATCAGTAGCAGGGAAATGCCAGGCCAGGTCATTATTAATGGTTGCCTATAAAATAAATAATAAGCTTATTAACTTTGCAGACCACAGCAAGCTGGAATAGCTTGCAAGTACTTTGGAGGACACAGCTTGAGCTTGACAAATGTTCTTGTCAAATTGGAGAATTAGTTTGAGAAAAATAGGATGCAGTTCTTCAGGGACAAGTGCAAACTCCCATCTTACACAGAAATAAGCAGCTGCATGAGGAAAAATGCCTGCATTAACATCACTCTGCAGAGAAGGGTCTGGGGGTCATAAGGGAGCAAAGGGAAAGCATGAGTCAGCGGCGTCAGGTCGTCTCCATGCCGAGATATATGAACCAAATTACAGCCTGCAAGAAAAATGGAGTGATTTTCCTTCTCAGCATGTGTAAGCCCCTGGCAGGGATGGTCTGCTCAGCTAAGGGTACTGAACTTCCAGAAGGATGTGGCCTAGTTGGACAGTGTCCAATGGAAAGCAACAAAAATGATCAGCGGTTTGGAAAACATGACCTGTGAGGATTGAGCGTGAGAGCCAGGACCATAAAATTGAGAGGTGGGAGGACTGGGGAAAGGGAGTCATGGGAAGAACGGTTCAATTAGGGGTCTGCAGCTAGTGCTGCTGTGGAAGGATGTGGGGAGGACAATGCAGGGAGCACAGGGGAGAAAATCTACTCCAGATTTTCCTGTCTCCTTTCTCATTAGGCTATGTAGATCCAGGCTGGGCAGCAGCTGTAAGGGTGGGCTGTGAGGAGAGTCAGCATGGGGGGCAGGTCTGGTGGCTGTATGAGAGCTTCTGTTCAAGGGGGAGACATAAGGAGAATGTTGTGGAGGTAGGTATTGCTTCAGGGACTGAGAAACCATGTCACAGTAAGAGTGGTGTCACCTGGGACCTTCAGGGAATGAGAAGATCAGCAAGTCCCTGTGCCCAGCATTACAAACAGCTCATGGCCACTGGGGGGGGCGGGAAGGCGGGGGGAAGGCACACAGGATAAGCGGCCTGCAATGGTACAAATTATTGCTGCAGGGAGGAAGGGAATAACCTTGTCTCTGTGCGTAAATCAAATGGCTCAAAACTAAGAGCCCACCCTGACCTTCAGCTGGTGAACAGGGGCAGAGCTCCCAGGAGCTGCTTTCTCCTCTGGAGACTCACTGGGCATGTAGCTGCACCTGGGGCCGATGGGGACCCAGGTGGGGACAACACGAGGGAAGAGCGTCGTGGGGAGCAGTGCAGCAGTCATGGGCACCCATCTGTTTGCAGACCCTACCTGCTCTCAGTGCTCGCCACAGGGACGGTGCAGCAAGAGGCTCTTTGCCGAAGCATCGGTTGCTGGAGGTGTGAGCGAATGGACTGAGGTGGGAGGGAGACACCACTTCTCCCCCTCAGGCACACACAGTCATGTCGTATATATCTGCAAGCTCACTGGGGACAGCTTTCCCTGAGGCCTCGCCTGGCTGCTTGCCTCAGCCCCCGCACCGCTATGCTCCCAGGCAGCAAAGCCTCTGTCGGCGCTGCAGAGAGGGGAGTGTGAAATGGCAAGTGACAGGCCTTTACCGGAGCTTCACAGCAGCAAATGGGTGAAGGTTGCTGCCAAAAGCATCACTGCAATGTGTTTATTTTCTTTGTATTTGCAGGGTAAAATTGGGAAAAAGTTGTGAATATGAGCAAAGGCAGTTGAACAGCTGGAATCTAGCTGTGTACACAAACTGTTGATGGAGAACGTAAGTAATCAAGTTCATATATATATTACAGCATGTGCTGCATTTATTAGATTAAGTATATGAAAATATTTATTAAATCACCTATTATTACATGCATTATCTTTTACTGTGATTGTAAGCCTGTACTGAATTTCCCAGCTCCTTTGCAAGTGGCCAGCAGAATGGAAGTACTAAATAATCTTGAACCTTTATTAATACAAGCTGGACTAGAGTTGCAGATAAGAAACTGTTGGACATCAAATTCCTGCTGCCTGGGGAGTCCTTTTCCTGACTAGTAATCTGAAACTAGCAAAGGGTAAATATCCTCCAAGCAGCAGTGAAGAAAACAAACAAGGGAATAAATCCTGCCTAGTACTGACATGCAAGAAATACCATGGAGCCAATTTTCTAGGGATACTTAGCACTTCCCTCTAGCTACAGCGTTGTTTGTGGAGCTGGGTGAGCCCAAGTGCACCTGCCTGAGCTCTGGCACAGGTCTGGCCTGGGTTGTGGTTAGGAAACACCTTCTCAGACTGCCATCAGCTCTTTTCTGAGGTAAGGATGGGAGGTGAAAGGACATTTTGGTGTCAAACAGGGGAAAGGAAAGAGAGTAGAAACAGTGGTATACTTGGGCCTAGTTTCTCTGCCATTGCCAAAGCCGGAGTAATTTAAGTGAAGGAGCAGGACTTGCACTGTTTTTGTTTCCTGGAAAATGTTCAATTTTGTGCAACAATTCTGTGGGACTGGAAAGTCTCCCCACTCTGGGTCCCTGGTGATGCAAGAGCAGTGAAAACCCAATGTAGGAACAGGGGCAGCAAATCTCCAGCGCGTCAGTAGCAGTCAGTGTCACTGCAGTGGCTGGCTGACTCATCACCACTGCTCTCCTCTGCAGAGGTGGTGTATTTTCTGGTTAGGACTGTGTGAGAGAAGTGTAATAAGTGAGTACTATGTAAGAGGAGTGCCACCTTGGAAATACTTCTGCTGCCACCAACTGCAAGGACCTGTACATTTTGTGAGGATGCTCTAAACCCAGACAGCTAATGGGGAAAAGCTTCTTTAGACCTTTTAGGGAAGAACAAGGGGTCTGCTAGTATTTTGAACACTGTGGTTGTTGCAGAGGGAAGAGTGGGATGGCTATATAGTGGCTATTGCTGAGGGAAGGTCTTTCTGCAATCTCTGCTTCCATCTTTTCCATCTCCTCTGGCAGCAACTGGAGAACTGTGCTTCCCCATGCTTGTCCTGTCCTGTCACCTCTCTGCCAGCAGCAGGGTATGGGGAAGTGACAATTACTGCGAGGAGAAGTGTGGCCCCAATCAATGCTTCAAAGCAAACATCTGCCCTGGCACCAGCAAGAATAACAAGCTTTCACTCACTCCTCTCTCTCCCAGCTCTGTCTCTTCTTGCTAGTCTTCTTTTCCCATGGTAAACATCAACCCACACTATAACATTTTATTTGGGGTCTCAGAGTTGAACTTTGATATGCTGCTAAGGAGATTTGAGCCATCTCTGATTTGTTTTATCAATTCATGTTAATTTCTTGAAAAAAGATAAAAGCTGAGGATGATGATGTTTATTAAACTCCAGGTTTATTATCACAACCTGTGTAGAAAAGATACTTCTAACACCTGGAGGAGGATTTCCAAAGATAAGTTCTTTAATGTATCAGACCAAGCATCACAGCTTTTGAAGTGTGTCTGTGGCCATGCTTGTTCTTTCTTTTCCCCCTCTCTCATTCTTTGGTATTCCTGGCATATCTGAAGAAGGAATTTTCAGCTAGCGTTTGAATTCTTTGTTATCTCCAAGTGAAACTGAATGCCTTGAAATACCCTGTATAGTGTATACTCTGGTTGATGCTGAAGGCTCAGACTTTCCTCCTGTGCCTGCCCATCCCCATCCCTTTCTCCTCAGCCGTCCCACAGGGACCTGCACTGCAGCTATCCTGAGATGTTCTCAGCCCGCCGCTACCTCCTGGGAGAGGTGTCCTGCGGAGCCCCTTCAGCCATTGTTTTCCCTGAGATCCATCCAACGCCAGGTGCACTGACAGCTCTGCATTGGTAGCTGCATTCTGCTGTGTTGAAACAAAAACCTACTCCATGGATAAATCCTGGTGGTGTGAGCAAGGTCTTTTGGACTGGAGGTGAAAACAAGAGAAGAGAGGCAGCACTGTCTTGTGATCACCACTTACCCCAGGCCCACAGAACTATGTTAGGTACCTTCCCTCATTTTCCTCTCACACTCCTATAGTACCCACCCCAAGTACCTTTCTTGTCCTCCTGGTAACCCAGCCTGCATCTTAGCTGGTACAAACTCTTCTCTTCCAGCTTCTTTGTTGCTGCAAACTCTCCTCTTGCTTTTCCTCCCACTGCTTCCCCGAAGAACTCAACCTCTGTTCCTCCTCTGTCTGCCTTTGCAGAGAAGGTGCACCACTCACAGGTAAGGCCCAGTGACTGTGTCTGAGCTGCTGCATGGCAGGAGAGAAGAAAACAAATTACCATTCATAGTAATGACTCAATGACTTTGATACCTGTGCAGTAAAGATAGGTGCTATTCAGTGCTGTGTCATCACCTCTACTTTTGGCAGACTCCACCAGGGAGGAAGCAAAGATCTAGTGACAGGAAAAAAGACTGGAAGACAAGAAAAAGTAAACCTCAGTTTTATTCAAGGGTTCAATAAAATTCTGTGCATCTTCTGATTTGAACGAATCTCTTAAAAAAATTGCATTAAAACTGAATTTGACATACCGCATGGTTTCAATACTGATCCACAAAGCTGACTATTTCCTGAGTATTTCCTTCTCATCCAGGCTGTAAAGCTGAGGTCCTGAACCTTGTCTAGAAAAAAATGAGGGGGCTGCCTTGCCCTTGTCTCTGTTCTCATCAGTTTGTTTTCCCCAGGCTCCAGCAGTACATTAATTTCTTGCAACAACACAGAGATCATAACAGCTCCAAGCAGCATGGGACGGGAGAGCCCAGGCTTAATTTACATTAATTTATGCACTAAGGCTTCCCTTTGTCTGAAGAGCTTTTAGCTAATAGATCCCTCATTGGCAGAAGCCAAGGTCTAATTACATGATAAAATTGTGCAGATGTGGCCATAGAAGAGACACACGCTGTTAATAGAGTATTTTTCCACAGTGGCTTTTCCCAGTTTGGAGAGAAAAATAAACTGCCTCTTTTTTATTTTTTTTTTTTTGTGCTTTTTTTGTTTGTTTGTTTGTTTGTGGGCTGTTGTTTTTTGTTTGTTTGTTTGGTTTGTTTTGGTTTGTTTTGTTTTTTTGGCTTGTATAACTGCATCTTGTGTAGGCATATGGTTAAATTAAAGAAGACCTTAGCCTCACTGGCGAAGATATTACCGCCAAGATGTTTGGACCTGTATTTCAAGAAACACAGGGGCCTTGACTTTCTATACTTAGCCATGAGTGAGGAAGGAACAAAAGGATCAAAGCAAGTGTTACACAAGTGAAGTGTGTAGATACCATCTGTAGTGTTCAAAGCACTTCAAATACCAAGTGCAATCCTATATTGAGGAGTAGGTAAAGATGAGGGGAACAGAACATTTGAGAGACTGACAGCTAGGGCATTTGTATGGGAAAAGAGGATTCATGCCTTCATGGGTAGGATTGCCCTATTTTTGTGAAAGATTTTCTGGGGGAATATCCATAAATTTCCAAGAAATGGGGAATATCCATATTCCAGTTGCATAAAATTACTGAAAAACTGAACATGCAGGGGGAAATCTAGATATGAGATAGTTTTTGGAATGCAACCTGGGAAACTGTGAACTGCTGCTGTCACCACAGATGGTTGTACCTCTGGAAAATCATGTCCTGAGATCAAGGAGAGTTTTCAGAGGGCCTTAATGACATGCAGGTAGCTGGCATAGGACACTGTTAGGAGTGGAGAAGACTTTTACCTTCAGTGCAAATCCAGTGATGTATCGACTAAAGTGATAGTGGGGATTACCCCAGTTGCCCCAAGAACTTCCTCATTAGGAACGGGGAAGGCAAAAATGTGTTGTGTGCTCCCTGGAAGCAGCAGGTAAAAAGGAGACCAAGACCCTGGGTGAGGGACCTGATGAGTATCAGGGTTTGAGCTCTGGTCTGTTCACAGCAGTCATTGCTTCTTGACACATGGCCTGAGCAGGTCTTCAGTGACCTGTCCCGGCTGTCACTGACATGAGGCTGTGGAAGGGTGTCAGTCTGTATATCAATGTTTTCCATTAGCAGTCTCCCTCCACTGACCCCACTGCCCTGCATCCTTGATGGAGACCCCTGGGAGTGGGCTTCCTGCAGTTCTGAAGAGAGGGGTGACAGCCCAGGTGACCTCATATGAACAGAGAATTAAGTATGTGGTAAACAAAACCTTCTGCCAAGGAGTGCCTCTGTGGTTCCAAACCCTGGAGCAGTTCACACAGGCCGTCCTAGTGGCAAGGCAAACACAGTTTTACAGTAAGAAGTGTATAGTAGCATTTTTCTCCCTTTGAGAAAGTAAGCAGTCCTTGTGATAGCACTTTTTTTCTTGTTAAAATCCTATCTAACTTTTGTCAGCAGAGAAATACCTCTCCTAGCTTTGGTAGAGGACATGCAATGGCTAAATTTTCTAGTCTTGCCTGGCACTTAAGGCTTGTTTTCAGCAAATCTTTTCTTAGTTTAAAACTTCCCTTTCTAACACTGATTCTAATTATTCACTACTATTAACAAGTTCAGATATTTGCAGATATTTATTCTATTTCCTCTCAAGGTATCGGTTATCTAGACCATAGTGTTTTATCTCCTTTAAACTTTTCCACCAAGAAAGATGCTGGGGGACTTCCAGCCCTGAGGACCTTGGGACCCTCACCCTAAATCTGCCATGGGACAGAATGTACCTGCTCAAAGTTACAATAAGAGTAAGGGGCTTTACTTTTTTGTTTAGAGTGTATTTCTCTTTCCTAATTTTCTCATGGTTTTTCTCCTTGTTTCATGCACAACCTGAGTGTTTGTGTGCACACTAAAGCCTGTTAGAGGCCTCATTGAATGCATTACTTACTTTTTTTTTTTTTTTTTTCCCCCAAAATTCTCTTTCGGGGTTCCACCTGAAATAAATTTCAATTTTTGAGAGGAGCTGCAAGGTATTTGGACTCAACATGACGCTAGCATTTTCTTCTGGGAAGAGATATATGCATTGGTGTTGTATACAGGCTCGCTAGTAATGCCTGTTGAGATTTCCTACTGTTTGCTTCTCTAAGACTGATTTCAGTTGCTTGTAACTTTTCCAGTCTACAACCATTTGTGCTGAAATTTTCCATTTGTGGTTGCAGAGCTTGACTCCATGCAGAAGTTTTTCTGGAAAGTTTTCTGGAATTATGATAAGGCTATGGATTGAGGGAAACTGACAGAAGAACTTGCATACTACAAACAGCAACATACTTCTACAATAGTGATCCCCACTCAGATGGTGGAGGTCTGTGCCATGAATTTGAAAATTTCAGTTCTACTGATGCTACAGTGTAAATTGCTTCAGGGGTTTAGTTCCTTTTTAAAATTACTTAGAAAATTAGACATTCTAAGAGGTAAATTGGAAACTCAAAAACTAGTGTAGCATGAGTAACCAATTATTAATTTGATCTAGTATTTTTATGTAACTAATACTGAGGAATAGACAGACTCAGCAAAGTGATGCAAGAAATGTTTTTTGAAGGAACCAAGGGTGTCAAGACTGGGACACAAAGACCCGCTCCAAAAGGACCTGGTACCTGGGAGTTTTATCTGAGTGCAAAAAAAGAAGGGATCACAGCATAGAAAATAGCTGAGAAAGGGAGATTTTGTACCAAGGCACTCACCTTTTTTCCCTGAAATAAGAAAACAAGCAAGAACCCAAAAGAGTAGCTGAAGGGCCAGGTATGTTTGCTCAGGCAGGGTGACACAGTGGCAGACAAGATCATCCAGACCTGCCTGTTGGCTGCAGCCCACACAATGAAGAGTCACTTAGAAAGGGTTTTGACCTGGAGGTGATGCCTTAAAAATAAAAAAGATGATCGCTCCTTTCTTCTCTTTCTCTACTTTTCCTGAGATCCTTCCCCTTGCATCTGCATGGCTGCTCCTGCATGGTGGCAGTGACCACCCCACAGGCACTCTCCCTGGGATAGCCTCTGCCCCTGCACTAAACATGAGGGTCTCTCCCATGTCTAGTGTGAGTATGTTATGAGGGATGAACACTGGGGGAAGAAATGGAAACAGCAGTGTCAGGGTTTCAAGGACATGCCAAGAGCAACATGACTGGCAAGTGCATATAGGCAGACTCTTTCAGGTTAGAGCAGTGAGATAAATAAGCAGAGCCTAGCACGGTCATGATGAGCCTTTCATGAGAAGAAACTCTTGGGGCTGTCTGAAAACCTGCATGTGGCAGCAAATGGAAAGAGTTAAGTGGGCTTCCTGTAGGGCTGCTGCAGGAGACATGCTGTGGGCCAGACCCTGTTCAGATCACCAGTTCTGTTAATGCTTCACTGACAGCTAGAGTGGCAGGCTTTGGTGGAGACTAAACAAATTTATACTTGCTGGAGCATTTATCCCTTTTTCAATACATGCATATAAATTTACAAGCGTGTCTAAAGACAAGATATCACTCACATGCACCTAGCCTCTATGTGAGAAGTTCTCAGGGCAGGTGATTTTTATTTGTACCCACACAGAAATTTTTAGTCTATTCAGAGACCTGCAGTTACCATCAGAATGGGACATAATTCTGCTCTACAGTGACTCCAGAGAGGAGGGGATTAGGGAAGCTTGTGCCTGTTGACTTCAACCAGGAGGAGAGTGATACAAATCAGCACTGGTTCAGCACCGGTCCAGTGCAACTTACAGTAGGGATGTGGGTAAGTGGCTTCTGGTGAAACAAAAAGGTCATGTGAAACTTACAGAAGCAGTAGAGGTGAAACTTCTTGTGCTGTGTACTTTGTAGAACTTCAAGTTCAGGCATTTCTGAGGAGGAGGCTAGGAAAAATATATGTTTTTCTACTGTTGTAAAAAGTCAATATTTCAGTGTAGTGTTCATGTAGTGTTGGAACAATGTGAAGTCTGACAAAATATCTATCATATGCATTCCCTCTCCACATCTCTTCATCATCTCTAATTAGTATGAACAATAAATTTAACAAAAACATGCATTTTGCACCTATGCAGATGAGCCTTGGAAGCAATTGCATTAAGTAGACTGGTTATTCCATCTCTGCTGGACAGAAAGCAGAGACACAACCCACCCTTGTCCTGAATCCTGCCTGTGCTGTACATAGACAGCGTAGTGCCAGAAGTTCCCAAATCAGATAAAGAGAGGCCAGAAACTAGATGTGGGAAATGTGAAAAAAATAGGCTTAAATGGTCTGAAACTAGAGGTAGGAGCTGGAGTGAGGAAAATCCATTGACTTTTCTAGGATGCAGGATTCCTTCATAACCAACATCTCTTCCACAGCAATCCTTTTCCCCTCCCAATGGTTGCCTGCAAGTGAACACCCCAGATTAGGAGATGTGGGAGCTACAGCAAGCCATCAGAAAGGAAGCTTCCTCTTACCAGCAAGCACTTTGGTCCCGCTGTCCCTGCCAGCCTTGCCTTCTCCAGGTGGACTTGTATGCATGTGCATGGGTGGAAGAGGAGGTGGAAGACAGTCCTGTGGCTGCCAGAGCTCTGCGGGCAGGTGGATGCTACCTTCTCCCGGGGTGGCAGTGGCTTCCCTGCCTTCTACCTGTGGCTGTGCTGGCTTTCCCTTGTTTCTGTCTGTGTTAATGGTCACTACCTAGGTGCAAGGAGAGACATCCACCTCCTCTCTTCACCTCTCCATGACTCTTTCTACCTCCTCAGGATTTTCCTGCTCCCGTCAGCTCTCAGCATCACCCATGACAGCAGGAACTAGTGGGATGTGGCACATATGCCCCGACTTAGTGCTACACTTCTAATGATGCTGAGGTAATTGTTTCCCTTTTCCTTTCCAAGTCTTTGGGCAAGGGACAAAGCAGAAAATGTTGTATCTTGGCACCAGGGTCATGTGCAAGGAGCCAGGGTCTGGATATAGTCAGTCTGAGATGGCTGGGCAGCAAGGCAAGGCCTGGGGACTGAAGCCTGAGCCCTGGTTGAGTGTGAATGCTGCCTAGGGCATCTGTGTCGCTCCTCCCTTGCTGGTTCAAGGTATATCAATTCGCTCATTCATAGATGGATTCCTTATTGTTTGTTTTCTGGGTTGTTTGTACTGAGACACTAGGATCTGAACTGCAGAATGGAGTTTTCTACAGGCAGTTGTAGCTCTGCCTTGAATATATTATATCTGAAACCTTGAAACGTAGTCAAGGAAATCTGGCTCCCAGAGTGAATGGATTCTTTTGTCTTTAGTCAATTCACCTCGATGCCCAGACTATTACATGGAGAAATGTCACTCCCTCATTTCACAAGAGAAACTAATGTTTGTGGAGTCCCTGGATACCACAGTAAAGAATACTATGGAAACTCCCAAAGCAAATAAGTAGACATTTCCAGGTCAGGGTTTTAACAGAGTGTAAATAATAAATAGATTATGCCCTAAGCAGCTACCATTGTTTGCAGGTGGTGACCAAATCTTGTTCTTGATGTTTATGACACAGGTGAGGCAAGAGATGGAGGTTTGGATCATTGTGTTTGCAGCGGTTGAAACCAAGCAGATAGCAGGGTTAAAACCACAGAATACATGTTCATAACTCAGAAGGAATAGCCTTCGTGTTTTCACTCCGAACTACACCCAGGTATAGGATATCTTGGGTTTTTCTGTACCTAATCAGCATTTCCCCTATAGTCATCTGTTCCTGACAGAGGCCCTGGAGTTGCTGGTCATGTATGGTTTATCTTATGGCATGAGTCCAAATCCCCAAGCAAAGCCGTTGGGTCCAGATTATTGTGGTTCACACCATTTTATGATGGAGAACTGAAACAGTGTCAGGATCAGGGCTGCTTCCTGGGTCAACAGTCCACTGGTCAGTGACGTGAGGGCTTTAGGACTTTGGTTTGAAGGCTGCTAATTGAAGGTCTGAGCTTTTAAGGATCTGCAGGCTCAAGTACAGCAAAGTCCTTTAGCACTTGCTGAACTTTGCGAATATAAATGAAGCCCAGAAGATTAATGTTGTGCTTAAAGGCTTTGCTGGATCAATATTCCAAAGGTGGAAGGCTAACTGTAGAAGATAGGGTCTGTTTCGCAGTAAATTCTCTGGATCAGCATGGCTGCCTGTGAAAAGATCTTGGGAGAAAGACGACTTTTGCTTGAGTTGTCCCATCAGTGCAAATGTTCATACTTTAGTTGCCAGCAGTAATTGCCCGTGGTAACTCCCAATAACCATCAAGTGTTTCTGCCCTGCTCCAGAGTGGAAGGGGACTGTAATTCCACATGTGGGTTTCTTGTAAGAACATGGACTCTTTCACATGACTCTTCATCTTAGGGTGATGGCCTCAAGACTCTTTGTCAAAACATGTGGTATAGTAGAAACTATTGCACTGCCTGACTCTGGGCATGGGCCAGGGTGCAGTCTGCTCTGTTTATGAACATGCATGTCAGAGTGGTGGCTAAAGTATTTTCAACCAACACCTGAATCATCTTGGGAGATACAAAATTCTGATATAAGAAAAAAGTGTTTATGTATATTAAACACTTCTAGACATTTTGATGTCAAGGACATGCCCTGTCCTTTCTTTTCATGTTTCCGTTAATCTGTGCTCAAGATCTGCTAATAAAATGCTTTATAAAAAATAAATGTATCCTTTGAATGATCTAGTATTTATCAAAATAATCTATAAATATTCTATTTACTTTTAAGAGTTTTTTGCAGGTTTTTTCTTTCCTTTCCTCCTTTCTCCCTCCCACCCCCAACCCTGATCAGATCTCAATCTGCTCCTTTTGTCTTAGTGTTACTGAGCTATCATGCATAGCCACCCTGCCGCTGCAGGCATGGCCAAAACCCAGTCAACAGCACATGCTGCCTTTTTCCACAGGGCAGTTAAAGAGGGAGGAAAGGAGATGAGAGGGACGGTTGAGATCCACCAGTAGGAACTTGGGGAAGGTGGCATCAGTGACAGGAGCAGTTGCGAGGTCCCAGCTCTCTGCAGGGGACACTGGGACTGAAGTACCTTTGCTGGCACTGCTGGTAGCACCAGACAACATTCCACAGCCAGGTGGTGGGGACTGGCTTGCCTCCGTAGTGCTGATCGATCTGCATCCCAGTGCAAAAGGTGCTGTAGCTGGTGGCAGCCTGTTCCCACCAAGGGAACCAGTTGATTTACTGGAAATCAAAGCCCAGGTATGTGCTAGTGTGTACACAGTATATAAAGCCAGGGGACTGGCTACATACTGGAACAGAGCAGAGGGATGAATTGCTTTGGACATATTAGATATGCCACAATACTCATTTTCAGGGGACTGAACAGCCTTGCGGCTGTAGTTAAAGCTAATCCTGAGAACTTCTCCCAATGCATTTTCAGAATAAGTTGCTGGGGTTTTCATATGTGAAGTGATCTTTAGTTGAAGATATAGTCATAGATTTGCAGTGGGTGTAAATTGACATTTGGTCTCTGGTTGTCAGTAAATCTGCACTACAGGAAGGTCTGTCTTCTTTCTTTTCTGTTAATTAGCAATTTGAATCAGTGTTAAAATATATCAAAAGCCTGATCCAATTGTAGAAACACATATTGAGCCATGTTCCACGGGAGGCTGTTCTGGGTCTGGAATTACTCAATATTTTTATTAATGACTTGCACTGTAGAATAGAGAGTTTGGTTATTAAATTTATAGATGGCATCAACATGGGAGATGCTGAAGACACTGAAGGATGGTGATAGAATTCAAAATAAGCACATTTGCAAACTATTATGCTGACATGAGAATAGCCACCTTCAAAGAGAATTGAGAGAGACTGACTGGTGGGGCAGTAGTTCTACAGGAAAAGAGGTGCTGGTCCAACCCTTGGTATCTAATTGGGCATTTTAACTAAATAAGCAAGTAGAAAACTTCTACCTTTCAAGTATCATGTTGCAATTGCAAGGTCTCTGTTGAAATGTTGTTCAAAACCAGTGTACCAGCTGAGTACAGTCCAGAAGAGATCAGCAAAAATGATGAGAGGTCTAGGAAACAACGTATGAAGGATTAAACGTTCAGAAAGAGTCAAATGTCACTACCAAATGAGATAATGCCGTGGTTTCTATTGTCAGCTGATGATGTCCTGTACCCTGGGTAGAAATGGACTGAGTTGTGTTCTCTGGCTCTATCTGCAGGTCCTAGCTGTTTTCTTCACAGCTTCCCTCCACCTCCTTATAGAATACCTGGGCTGCAGCCAGAGAGCACCTCTCTCCACCCCTGGTTGTTGCTGTACAGTACTGCCTGAGCAGATATTCCTATTGATTTTTAGCTACTATTCTCTGGTCCTTATTTGTGAACTTCCTTTGCTGCCGATTCTGACCCCTAAAACAGCCTTGAGGAAAAAAAGTGAATGTCTCAGTGCAAAAAGTGCAAAAAACCATGAGATAACAAACAAAAGTTTCTTCATTACTGGCCATGGTCTCTGCTTTCTTTCTGCTCAACAGGTTTCTTAAATATATTAGATTTGTTTGCTGACCATCCTATGCAGGTGGAAATCACAAAAAGATCTAAGTGACAAGTGGACCCTTTATGTGTTTTCTGTTCTTGTGTGGGCATGGTGGACAGCAAGTAATACTGAAATTAATTCAGTATGAAGGAAAAGGACAGGGATCTTCTGTAGCAATTCTGAGTGTAGTGGATCATAACCTGAGCATGAGAAAACATTGCCACACTCTTGTGACAATAACAGTAATTGTACTGGAATGCTTAAATAAAAGTGCAACCTTCCAGCAATGCTGAATAATCCTTCTTCTCTCCTTGGCATTTTGGTTCATCTTGGCTGGGGTACTGAGTACAGTTCTGGATGATGAAATTCAAGGACGCTGCAGATAGAGGAGTTCCAAAAATAAAAAAATAATCCCAAACCAACCCCACAAACACCAGATCTAGAAAATAATATAAGCAGTTGGACCGAAAGAACTGAGACTATTTAGTAGGAAGAGAAGACTGAAAAGGTATGTGAAAATAATCTTCATGTGTGTAAATGTTTGCGAAGGGAAGAAATTAATAAATTATACTACTATGAACAAGAAAAAAAAATGTAGTCTTACATTTCAGCAGATATTAGGAGCATCAATCCAACAGTAAGGACAGCTAAGCGCTAGACTGTCCTGCTTAAGGGATCTATGGTGTATTTATCATTGAAAGTTTTTAAGGACAGGTTGGACAAACATCCTTCACCCTTTGGGAACACTTAGGTGTGGATTGATCCTGCCTTAGGGCTGCAGGCATGGATGAGCTGTCTTGTTATGTTTCTTCAGGTTCTCTATCTCAGATTTATTTATAGAAAGCATTGTTCTGTGGCACTCTAGCAAAAATAAGCAGTTTTGGCATGTTGGCTCCCAGACAGAAATCGTGAACCAAAAGAAATTGAGAGCTCCTATTGCAGGTCAATTAGTCTTTCACAAGAATCTATTAAAACAATATTAGTCATTGTAAACAAAAAATACAAAAAGCAAATAAAGAATAAGTCTATAGAAAAAAGACAGACATAATTCGTAGGTGAAGGAAGTTAGTTCTGTTGATAATACAGAAATAAAAAATGTGAGAAACTGTAAAGATTGTAATTACTGTGTTAAAAACCACTAATGGATACTTAGCCTCATGGATAATATAACTAAATTGTCTAAGTTTGTGAGGAAGAGTTTTATATGAAAGTTGGGGGTCATGGGCAGGTGGGAAACTGCCTGAAGACAAGTTCACAACAAGAGGAGCACCACCTCGGAGTGGAGGTCTTCTTTATATCCTATCACTAATGTAAAACTCTCTCCTCCAAAATCTGAGAAATAACTATATTTAGTCTGTTGTTTGAGGTAAAGCTTCTTTCTCTGCTCATGCAACTAGAAAATCCTGAGTCTTGTCTCACTTCTGACATCTCCCACTTGCATTTTTCCTCCTATTCTATTTTCTATTAATCTGAGTCAATTTAGCAAATGAGAAAATGAGGAGCAGACAGCACATAATTTGATTGCTCATGTTCTCTAAACATTTGCCCATATTACTGAAAACTGATTCTAATTCAGCACTACTGTTTTTAGCCTACTAAAACCTAAAAAGAGACTGAGGTTATAAGACCAGTCCAGATGGGGATCAAGCCTCCCTGTAGTCAGCAGAGATGAATGGGTATTTTTAGGGAGAGTTTCACGTGAAGGTATCTGTTTCTCTCTATTGTCACCATATTGCCTCAGCAACTATAAAGGACCCCATGGCGATTATTTCAGATGGAGATATCTGCACTGTAGTTGTCTATGTTCATTCAGAATCCCACCTGTTATTTCTAAAAAATACAACCCTTTACTCATTTGTACTTTCATAGAATAGAATAGATTCTTTATTGCCCTTATATGTTTCTTTGGCAACAGGTGTCATTTCTGGTACTTTTGCTGATGTACTGACACAGTGTGTTCTTTTTCAGGCTGCAGTTTTACCTGTGGAGTGCCTCATCTTCACCCCAAGCCGCATTTGAGGGAGTTTTGACAGGGCTAGGCTGTGTGATTCACACCTGATTTATACCTAGTTGTAATGGCCAGTTTGGACATTAGAGCTGCTGAAGGGCAGGGCTACTGAGAGCTGATGGGTGGCAACCAGTACCTTGGAAACAGAGTGGGAGGAGTATAAAATGGCCTGGAGCACACAGAAAAAAGAGTCATTCAGCCAAAACTGTTCCTCTGTACTTATTGACTTGCTTGGTGGATGCTGTCTACATCCACTCCTCTACTGAGTTCCTGGGTACTTGCCTTCAACCCTTCCTATAGTGCGCTCAAAACACATCACTGAGATTGTCTTCATAGGCATTTATCCTGCCTTGTTGTTCCTGTCGACTCCTCTCTTTCAGTTCACAGAATCACAGAGTCAGAGAAATGCTGATGTTGAAGGGACCTCTTGAGATCATCTGGTCCAACTGCCTGCTCAAGCAGGGCCACCTAGAGATGATTGCTCAGGACTATGTCCAGATGTCTTTTGAATATCTCCAAGGATGGAGACTCCACAATCTTTCTGGGAAATTGTGCCAGTGTTCAGTCATCCTCACTGCAAAAAAAGTGTTTCCTGATGTCTGGACAGAAACTCCTGTGTTTCAGTTTGTGCCCATTGCATCTGGTACTGTCCCTGGGCATCACTGAAAAGAGCCCAGTTGTCCTCTTTGTACCCTCCCTTCAGGTATTTAGAGACATTGCTAGGATCCCCTTGGAGCCATCTCTTCTCCAGGGTAAACAGCCCCAGCTCTCTTGGGCTTTCCTCACAGAAGGGATGTTCCAGTCTCTTCATCATCTTCATGACCCTTCATTGGACTCTCTCCAGTCTGTTCATGCCTCCTTTGTACTGAGGGGCCCAGAACTGGACACAGCACTCCAGGTGTGGCCTCAACAGTGCTGAGTAAAAGGGAAGGGTCACTTCCCTTCACCTGGTGGCAATGCTTTGCCTGATGCAGCCCAGGATTCCATTTGCCTTCTTTGCCACAAAGGCGCAGTGCTGGCTCATGTTCAACCTTGTCTCCACCAGGATCCCGAGGTCCTTTTCTTCCAAGCTGCTTTCCAGCTGAGTGGCTAGATCAAGGTGGAGCCCCCACAGGAACTTTAGGATAAGACAGTGCTCAACAATGTGAAGTTTTTCTGCTGTAAATGAGCACTTGCTCCATCTTCATCACAGCCTGCACATGCCATATCCCGCAGCAAATGAAAAATTAGTAAAGCCTGTCTGTATCCTTATATGGGGACATAACTGTGACATTTTGACTGTTTGCATCTTGCTGTAGTGACCAATTCCTTAGATGATGAAGTCTTTTACAGCTACCACTACCTTAGCACAGCTTCTCAGAGTTACCAAAGTGCATTATGTTCACAAGAATCATCACGTCATGTAACTGCTGGTAAATTACAGTGAAAATGCCCAATCTCTGACAATTGCTCCAAGCTGAGGAACAGATTTCTCAACTTTTTTTTTCTCTGACTGGCGAGTTTCTTTCAGGTTTGTTCTGCCCATTTTTCTCTTGTTTGAAATAATATTTGACCTGTTGACATGATAGACAGGGAAGAATGGGTATTAGTTTGAATCTATCTGAGATTTCTGAGCAAAGAGAAAATGACCAATGAGACCTAAATGAGGTCAAATGGAAATTTGGGTGGGTTCGTAAGAAGCATCAAAGGTTTAGTATCATTGCTCACTTCTAACTTTAATTGACTCAAGATTGTACATGTTTTTTACAAGCAATCTGTTAGCTCATACCTGAGCTTCTGCCTTAGGAAACATGGTTAGCAAGTGCTTACACTGAGTATTCATCTAAGTGTGGCTATGGTGTCACCTGGGTGGGCTGTAGCTCCCCAGGCCTCCTTTGTTGATACTTTGCGGTGTGCTCCACTGGCTCACCTAGTTGTTAGTGCAAAACTCATTTTCATGGGACTTCATTTTTTGTTCGTTGCCTCTGGGCTTCGTGTTCTAAATAGAATGTGGAGAATCCAAACTAAAACTAAACTCTATGTCATTCATCCATTTTTTGTGCTCCAATTTGTTAAATAAACTTGAGGTTATTGCATCAACAAAGGCATCACCAACAGAGATACAGAATTCATTATCCCACTCTACCCAGCGCTTGTCAGGCCACACCTGAAATCTTGTGTTCAGTTTTGGTATTCACTAAACAAAAAAGTTGTGGACAGGCTGGAGAGGGTCCAGAGAAGGGCCACAAAGATGATCGAGTGACTGGGAAGCCTGTCACATGAGGAAAGGCTGAGAGAACTGGGTTTGTTCAGCCTTGAGAAGAGAAGGTTTAGGGGAGACTTTATCACCACGTTCCAGTATTTAAAGGGTGGCTACAGAGAAGATGGAGACTCCCCTTTTACAAAGAGTCACATGGAAAAGATGAGAGGTAATGAGTACAAGTTTCTCCTTGGGAGATTCTGATCGGACACAAGAGGAAAATGTTTCACAATGAGAACAATCAGCCATTGGAATAATCTCCCCAGAGAAGTGGTGGATTCCCCAACATAGGACACTTTTAAGATTCATGTGGACAGGGTGCTGGGCCATCTTGCCTAAACTGTGCTTTTGCAAAGAAAGGTTGGACCAGATGATCCTTGAGGTCTCTTCTGACTTGGTATTCTATGATTCTATGATTATTACCTTGTCCTGATGTGCTAGATGTAAAGAACATGCTCTCAATTTGGGAAAAAAATCATGCCTGGAGATCATTGTTGTGCCCTAATGTCTGAGCCACCAGGCCTCTCCAGCAAGACTTTGAGAAGACTTATTGCCTCTCTGAGGACCTTTTAGGAAGTGTAGCTGTTGCTATTCCCTCAAAGCAGTGCATTATGCATCTTTGTGTACTTGAAACAGGGTAGGGGAATGGTGGTGTCACTCTCTAGGTGACTGGTTGGGCTGTGGTGGTGTCGTGTCCAGGACCACAGTCATGTGAAGCAGTATAGAGCTGATGGATGGAGGTTCCTTCTGCAAGTTCACATCCTCTGCTTACCACATACACAGCAGCCATCACCACTCTGGCTCTTCATACGTGTGAAATTTTTGTCCTGCCACCTCAATAAATACTCAAATAATAACTGTATTGTATTTTAAGAGAAAGTATGAAACAGGCAAAAGAATAGAACAAACATGATATGTACTTTGGTTAAAAGTGTTTTGATAAAGGGACAAGGGATTTGCTTTTGAGTAGATCACTGTTCTGTCTAACTCTATATACCGTCTCTGGTGACAATGCTCAATATGTAATGCTTGCTGCAGTAAAAAGTTTATCTGATACAGGGAAGTAATGAGTATGAATTTAATTGTCAAAGCAAACAGCAATCATTGAATGTTTACTGTTTGGTAATGTTCTCCAATGCTGGACTTTGGAGCACACAGCAATTTCTCATGATGTTTGTGTCATTTTGCCTCCCAGTCCCCATTTTTGACCACACAGGAATTTTCCAAGTGATGAGTGATGAGCAGAGAATTCACCAGAACTTAGTATTGACTGCATCTACCACAACCAGGTGGAGAGTAAAACATTTCTCTTCTCTTTGTCTCTCCTGTACAGCATATCACTTCCTATCTTCTGCTTCCCAAGGTGCAGCTGGGGTAAACTGATGCATCTCCAAAGACATCATTCAGAGTTACTTCAAGTGAAGCACTTTCCAAAGCCTCAGTGGTGCAAGAAGAAATCTTAGAAAGATTCTTGGATTTAAATGATTTTATTAAAAAAAAAAAAAAAAAGAAATTTCCATCCAGACCTACTGCTGCAAATTTGCATAGCTCTGATTTATTTAATCTCAGGACCTGTTTTATTTCTTAACCTTTTACACTGTTTTTTTGTTTTGTTTTGGTTTGTTTTTTTTTTTTGTTTTTTTTTTTTTTTTGTTTGTTTGTTTTTGTTTTTGTTTTTGTTTTTTTTAATATCATTTGGTGGGTTTTTAAAGAGATCCTTTAACTGCTTTCTGTCCTTCTCTTGTCTGCAGACATTTTAAACATACAACAGTTTTTTTAAAGAAATGCTTATTTTTGAAAACCAACCCAGTCAGCATTTGAAATACAAGGGATTATCAACTTCAAGGAAACATTTTGTAACTTCCATCTCCATTTGGGAGTTTCTGAAAAAAATCTTTATTTTTCATATATTCAGCTCTCTGTAAACATTTATATCCCTCAGCTCTAGTACTTAGTAGCAAAAAAAAACCCCAACCCCAAACCCAAAGTAGTAACGTTTTTCTGACAGGCTAAACTAGCCTAATTAAAACTAAATTCCGATAGTATCACAGTTAACTGGGGTTAACAGTGACCACATAGAAATTTATCTTTTAAAATGACTGTGTTTTTTAAAACCCACACATGGACATATCTTAATTTGTATCTAGTTGCTTGACTTCCATTTTCTTCTGAGATAGGGATTATTTCAGCTTGCAAACTGACCATCTAGTACAATTAGTGAGGTGATATTTGAAGAGATAGAAATAAAAATAGCTGCACTGATCTAAACAAAACAGGCTTCATTTAATTAAAGTGAACCGGTTTGTGGTGACATTATCTGCGTCATCTTCCAAAGCCTGGGGAATCCCTTTGCTGAGGCAGAGGCAGCTCCATGAATTTCACAGAAGTCTTAGAGGGCCAACTACTGGTCACCTTCCACCAGAGCAAGTAGGACAAGCAAAAATTGTTAAGTATTTTATATTACAATATTGTATGTTCAGTGTCACCATCAAATGCGGCAACATGACATTTCAAGCACTCTTTTTTTCAGTGTGTGAGTAAGCTGTATGTCTTGGAAAGATATACTGTGTGAATCTAAGTTGTGTGTGTGCAGCCAGTTCTGTGTGGGAAAAGAGATCTGGTAGCTTGTCTGTTCTCTAGGTAGAGCTGGTTTCTTAGAGAACTAATTCTTGGAATGGCTGTTATCGCTGAGCTGAAGTGCCTAAAAGAAGGCATTACTTTTCTTTTGAGTGATTTGTTCAAGAAGAAGTGCCTGTTTTCTTATGTGTATGTATGTATATATGTAGACAACTGAAAAACTTGAACTTAGTATAGCACATTTCTTCTCCAGAGGGCAGGCCAAGCTGGAAGGCTCTAAACATCCTCCTCTTCTCTGCTAAGGAATGATTCAGTTAAATTTTGAGGTTGCACTGGGGGAAAAAATTATTCACGTTATCAGAAAAACTAACCTTTTATGCTTCCCTGTTGTGCCAGGTGTAACATACCTTCATATTGGTGTCCAAATAGATGCTCAAATGAGAGCTGTTACAAGAAATGCTTGGAAAACAGGATAGATACCACCTCCTCGTCACATTCTTTCTCATGCATTTATCAGCAACTTCAAAATAAAATGGGGATGTTTTTGTCATCTGAATATTGATGGAATACTTCCAGCCAGCCCTCCTCTGATTATTTGTTTGTAAAACATAGGTCATATACAAAAAAGATAGGGTGGGACTATGATTTAGAAGCTTGAGCTGAGCAGGTCTCAGCCATTTACTGCACTTAGGGTGGAGGAATTAAACTCTTTCAACTGAAATTAAGATTTAAAAGCATCACCAAAGTTTGCTGCAACTGATGTGCCTGAAATGGTGCATAGCTGGAAACTGTGAGTAGCTGCATTTGCATTACTTCAAAAAGTCACTGTGTGTCCCTAGCACATCTTGGAGAACATCAAGAGCATGTTGCCAAAGAATTTCCAGCCAGTTCCTGTGGGATGACAATGGGACCAGTGGCAAGACCAAGGGCAAAGCAATATTTATCCCTGCATGTGGCAACTTTGGGGCTGTAGTATGAATAGGCTTGGGGAAGGCAAAGAAGAATTTCCCACCCATCTATGAATATGTGGCACAGCTCCCAGGAAGGCCAGCAGAAGCTGCAGGTCTGGAGCTTTCCAGAAGTGATTTTTAAAAGCCAGTTCTATTGAATAAGACTGAATCAGATTCAGAACAAACCTGCTGTTAGTGGTGCCCCAATGAACCGAGCTTTGAGACTGCTTCTAGAAATTTGACCTTATAAATCTTACCCTTATGACTGCATTGTTCCTGCTGCACAAGGAAAATAAATACTCCATACATCACAGGTGTTCTGATGCTTAAGTTATTACTTTTTGTGAGATGCAGAGAAAACATCCAAAGATGCTTTAGCTACATATGACTGTTAATACAATATATAATGAAGATGTGCACCATGCAG
Source organism: Tyto alba (assembly GCF_018691265.1). NCBI lineage: Eukaryota > Metazoa > Chordata > Aves > Strigiformes > Tytonidae > Tyto > Tyto alba. The sequence goes on along the minus strand of NW_024881282.1, from coordinate 17,310,317 downwards.
CTCAATCTGTCATAGTTAGCTCTGATAGCCCTTAAAGACAACCCTAATTAACTAGCATGATTGCCAGTGAAGAAACAACTGAAAACATCTTTTTTAGAATTTTCTGAGTATAATAATTTAGAAATGTTGCTACAGAATGTGAGCATCAGAGAAAATTAAACTATGGGTCATGAAAAGAAAAACAGCACGGCTTTGGAGAGCTGCTTCATGAAGGATTGAACTCTGGCTTCCTTTCTCCCTCACAACACTGAGCCTGTGGGTATGCCCTTGTCCCAAATGACTGCATATCTGTGGTACTGTGCTCAAATTTTGTCTGAGAAGTTGTTGCATGGTTTGTACCTGCCTGCTTTGTCTCCGTCTCTGCAGAAATGAGGCCTACCTAAGACAGTCTAGACTCTAGAAAGTGATGTTAGAAACTCTTGTCCTGTCCGGAAGAGGGAGTAGAAGGTACCTCCCTGGCTCAGTGAAAGCTCAGGAGAATGAATGAGCTGTCTGGCAGTTCAGAAACACAATTAACTGCAAGGTGAAAACACCAGATATACAGAAACCATATTTCTCTTGAGCAGGTAATGTGGAACATTTCTTAAAGACTCTCTCTTTTGGTGCATGTTTCCTGCACTTTCCACATCCTACCAGACCAAAATCTGGTGGACCTCAATCACATCATAGCACCTTACAACACTGAATCTGTATAGCCTGTTAAGGTTTTATGGCTTCTGCAACAGTTCAACTACTTGGATGAAATTTGGCTGCAACAATAATTGGGCTTCTCCAGCAAAGAGTGACAACTATTTCTTTCTGATCGCTCAAAATCAGTTCAACGGCAGCGATAGCATAGTGGTAGTTTGGTGCGTTTCTTAATGAACATATATCATCACAATGGACATAATGGCCTCTTTAGTGGTTGTGTAGCAGAGGAGATAAGTGAAGGTGTTGCAAGAACACTTGCATGAGCTTATTAACTCAGTCTGTGGAAAAAATTGTTTCTAGAGGGAACATGACAGTATGAGAAGTTAGATGCATGCATGAGTCTTTTAAGGATCAGGCCCTGAACAGGTCTGAGATATCCCCTTTGTGTTTCTGCTGATCTCTTTCTGTTTTGCTGATCTCTTTCTGTTTTCAGATCTCAGATGTGTTGTGGTTTGAGCTTGGTTGGCAACCAACCATGCAGCCACTTACTCCCCCTTCTCTTCTGGAAATGAGAAGGGACAGATGAGCCAGGCTTGGGATTCGAGATAGGACCAGGAGGGGCAGATCACCCATTATGGTCACGGGCAAAAGGCAGACTTGTTAGGAGGAGGAAAAAAGAACATACATTTATTACAGACACTAACAACAACACTTAACAGAGTAGGACAGTGAGAAGCGTTGCCACATCTTGAGAACACCTTCCCCCCACCCCTCCCTTCTTCCTAGGTTCAGCTCTGCTCCCAATGACTCTACCTCCACCCCCCAGAGGCGCAGGGGCAGGGAGTGGGGGGTGCAGTCAGTGCTGCCTCTTCCATCTTCAGTGGGGGGAGCTTCTGGAACTTCTTCCCCCTGCTCCATCGTGGTCCCCCTCTCACAGGAAACAGTCCTCCACAAACTTCCTCCGACATGAATCCCTCCCACAGGCTGCAGCATTTCCTTACACTGCTCCAGCGTGGGACACCAACTTTTTCCGACTGGAGTCTCTCCCACGGGCTGCAGCCCTTCCTGAGCTGCTCCAGCGTGGGACATCCCCACGTGCTGCAATCCTCCCAGTGCTGAACTACAACATCAGGCTCTTCCTTTTACCACAAGATCCCGGCCTTCTTTGGGCACAGACACCTTAATCATCCATGTGAAAAACGCAGGCCATAAATCAGTTTCTGCTCCACCGTAGATCTCTATGGGTGGTAGGGGGGGCCGCCCTGCCGTCTCACCAAAGGATACAGGGTGGTCTCTGCTCCGGCACACCTCCCCCCTCCTTTCTTCCTCCGTTCCTCCACTGACCTTGGTGTTCATGCAGCTGCTGCAACTCCTCCTCACAAGTCCCACTCCTCCTTACCTCGTCCCTTCTTAAATATGTTATCACAGAGGCGCAGCTGATTGGCTCAGTTTTGGTGCAGAGGTGGAGCTGACGTGGAGCTGGGGGAGCTTTGAGAAGCTTCTCACAGGGGGCCACCCTTATAGCCCCTTCCCCTGCTACCAAAAAACCCCAACACTCACTCAAACCCAGGACAAGCTGTTTTGTGAATGACTTAGAAGTGCATTGACAAAAATATACAACTGACATTGTTAAAATCCAGAAAGGGCCCCTAATAACCTAAAGGACAATGTCTCTCCATGGTGTCAAAAAATATTTTAACCCATTGCACTTTTTCAAGAAGTAGATGTAGATTAAAAAATTAATCCCAAAATCTGATGTTGTGTCTAGAATGTCTTTCAATCCTTGCTCCAGAATTTTTTTCCATTCAGACAATTTATGGTGAGATAACCAGAAGTAATTTAGAAAACAACTTTCCTTCTCAGCTTTTGCTAATATTGTGAATATCAAATAAGACCTGCTCGATTATTTCTAGTTTATTGCTATAGCATCCACAACACAGCTGGGAGAGCTGTCAATGGGAAACATGAAATATGATCTAAAAGTCAATCTAAACATTTTATTTTCTGTGGAGAAAAGACAAAAATAAACTCTGACTCCTGCCAGCTACAGTGTTTGTGCTTCACTGCAACAGCAACTTGTGTGCTTACTGGGAAGAGCAGTGTCAAGGGGACAAAGCTCTTCTTAATTTCAAAGGAGACTTTCATCTCATGAAACATAGTAGCTAACTGAAGAAAACACCACTTCTATTTCTAGGTGTTTGCAAACAAACAGCTGGGAACACTTCAGCGTTTTATGGAAAAACATAACTGTTTCTTTTCTGGGTCACACTGGAGTCAGTGAAGTATCACATGTATAAAATAGGGGATAAGTGAAAGACAGAAATTTAGGAAATCATTATTGTATGACCTATTTGATGAAAAATTTCATTTCAAGTCTAGCCAAATGACTACAACCTTCCGTATGAGATTATAACACCTATGCTACTGTGTTAAGTAGTCATCCACAAGTACCTGCTGAGTCTCACTCCTATTAGAGGTGTAAGAAATCTACTGGTGTCTTCCCAGACTTTAAAACCCAGTTGGAATTTTATCAATGAGTTATCTCGGAGGTGGCTCACCTTGAATGAGATACAGTGTCACACGCTTGCTTGTTAAACAGGCTCTTATGTAAGTGTTATGGTTTCCATAGAAACATAACTAAATCTTTCCTCCAGCATAATCCCAAAGGCTTTCACAGACCTGGAAAATATGCAGTGAATAGTCAAATTATTTTTTATGCTGACAAAAAGGATGCCACAGCTGTCACCCAGTCAAATTTCTCATGTGGGGCAAAATAAGTTTAAATCCCACATTGCAGAATTGCTTGCATCATTCAGACATTTTCTGGAATCTCATTTCCCTGCAAGTTCAGTATTATAAAACTCTTATGAAAACTTACAGAGCTGCATAAGCTATAGATGGGAAAGGCCTGTTGTGGTTTGATCTCAGAGGGCAACCACACAGCCGCTCACTCCCCCTTTCTCCTCGAGTGCTGGGAAGGAGAAAAGAATCAAAGGCTCAGGATTTATGATAAGAACAGGGAGGGATGACTCACCCATTATGGTTAGGAGCAAAAGGCAGACTCATTGGGTGGAGGAAAAAAGAACATAAATTTAATACAGACACTAACAACAACACTTAACAGACAGAGTAGGACAGTGAGAAGCATTTCTACATTTTGAAAACACCTTCCCCTACCCCTCTCTTCTTCCCAGGCTCAGCTCTGCTCTGGATATCTCTACCTCCTTCCCCCAGCACTGCAGGGGACAGAGAATGGGGGTGCAGTCAGTGCTGCCGTTTCTTCCAGATTTGGGGTGTGGGAAGACTTCTGGAACTTGTTCCCCCTGCTCCAGCATGGTCCTCCTCTCATAGGACACAGTCCTCCACAAACTTTCTCCAGCTTGAGTCCTTTCCATGGGCTGCAGCATTTCCTGAGTTGCTCTGGTGTGGGACACCCCCACGTGCTGCAATCCTCCCAGCACCGAACTACAACAGTGGGGGCTGCTTCTTCCCAGAGGATCCTGGCCTCCTTCAGGAGCGGTCACCTAAGATGTCATGGGGCAACCCACAGACTGTATGTCAACATCTGCTCCCCCATAGACCTCCATGGGTGGCCATCTTGCCGTCTCACCATAGGATATAGGGGGGGTCTCTGCTCCAGCAAATCTCCTCTCCCTATCCTCCTCCATTCTTCCACTGACCTTGGTGTTCACACAGCTGTTGCAATTTCTCTTCACTAGTCTAACCCTCCTCCCAGGTCCCCTTCTTAAATACATTATTGTAGAGGTGCAGCTAATTGGCTTGGCCTTGGTGCAGATGTGAGGCTGACTTGGAGCTGGGGGAGCTTCAAGAAGTTTCTCACAAGGGGCCATGGCTGTAGTCCCCTCCCCTGCTACCAAAAACCCCACCACTCACTCAAACCCAGGACAAGACCTTACTCATTTGTCTTCCCAAAGCCAGTTAATGAGTGCATAACCCATGCAGACAGAAATAATAAATATTCTGATGATCTCTTTCCCAGGTATATATTGCTTCCAGTTGTGTATTTTTTAGTGTTCATCATGCAGAGTTTTAAATGTTCCCCTTAACTGTTGGGCCTTGCACCGTGTAATAGGTATTTGCTCGGTAGAAAGATTTCCCCTGACAGTCATAGGATCATAGGATGGTTTGGGTTGGAAGGGACCTTAAAGATGATCTAATTCCAATCCCCCTGACATGGACAGGGACACTTTCCCGTAAACCAGGTTGGTCAAAGCCTCATCCACCTTGGCCTTAAACACTTCCAGGGTGGGGGCAGCCACAACTTTGGGCAACCTGTTCCAGTGTCTCACAACCGCCACAGGAAAGAATTTCTTCCATCTAATCTAAATCTACTCCTTTTCAGTTTAAAGCCATTACCCCTTGTCCTATCACTACACACCCTGCTAAAAAGTCCCTCTCTTTCTTTCCTGTAGGCCCCCTTTAAGTCCTGGAAGACTGCTAGAAGGTCTCCCTGAAGCCTTCTCTTCTCCAGGCTGAACAACTCCAACTCTCTCAGCCTCTTGTCAGAGGAGAGGTACTCCAGCCCCCTGATCATCTTCATGGCCCTCCTCTGGACTTGCTCGAGTAGGTCCATGTTCTTCCTACACTGTGGGTCCCAAAGCTGGACACAGTACTGCAGGTGAAGTTTCATGAGAGCAGAGTAGAGGGGAAGAATCCCCTCCTTTGGCCTAGGGGCCACACTTCTCTTGATGCAGTCCAGAACACGGTTGACTTTCTGAGCTGTGAGTGCACATTGCTGGCTCATAATTTTCCATCCACTAATACCCCAAGTCTTTCTCTGTAGGGCTGCTTTCAATCCACTCATCACCCAGCCTGTATTTGTGCTTGGGATTTCCTCAACCCATGTGCAGGACCCTGCACTTGGCCTTGTTGAACTTTGTGAGGTTTGCACAGGCCCACCTCTCAGGCCTGTCAAGGTCCCTCTGGATGGCATCCCTTCCATCCAGTGTGTCGACTGCACCACGCAGCTTGGTGTCATCGGCAAACTTGCTGAGGGTGCACTCAATCCCACTGTCCATGCTGCCAACAAAGATATTGAAAACACTGGTCCCAATACTGTCCCCTGAGGAATGCCACTTGTCACTGCTCTCCACTCAGACATTTTGCTGTTGACCACAACTCTTTGAGTGCGACCATCCAGCCAATTCCTTATCCACCTAGTGGTCCCTCCGTCAAATTCATGTCTATCCAATTCAGAGACAAGGATGTCATGTGGGACAGTGTCAAATGCTTTGCACAAGTCCAGGCAGATGATGTCAGTTGCTCTTCCCTTATCCACCATTGCTGTAACCCTGTCATAGAAGGCCACTAAATTTGTCAGGCATGATTTGCCCTTAGTGAAGCCATGTTGGCTGTCACCAATCACCTCCTTGTTTTCCATGTGCACTAGCATAGCTTCCAGGAGGATCCTCTCTATGATCTTGCTGGGCACAGAGGTGAGTCTGTCTGGCCTGTAGTTCCCCAGGTCTTCTTTTATTCCCTTTTTAAAAATGGGGGTTATGTTTCCCCTTTTTTTAGTCAGTGGACTGTCACGACTTCTCAGATATGATGGATAGTGGCTTATTCAGTTCATCTGCCAGTTCCCTTATGACCCATGGGTGCATCTCATCAGATCCCATGGACTTGTGCACCTTCAGGTTCTTTAGATGGTCTTGAACCTGATCTTCTCCTACAGTGGGTGGTTCTTCATTCTCCGAGTCCCTGCCTTTGCCTTCTGCAACTTGGGTGGTGTGGCTGGAGCTCTTGCCAGTGAAGAGTGAGGCAAAAAATTTGTTGAGTACCTCTGTCTTCTCCATATCCCAGGTAACCAGGTATCCCATTTCCTTCCGGAGAGGGCCCACATTTTCCCTAGTCTTCCTTTTGTCACTGATGTATCTATACAAGCTTTTCTTGTTGCCCTTGATGTCCTGGCCATATTTAATTCTGCCAGGGCTTTGGCTTTCCTAACCTGATCCCTGACAGCTCAAACAGTTTCTCAGTATGTCTCAGTCTACTGTGTCCTCTTGTGTAATTTCATCCCACTTCTATTAGTAGTTTAGGATCCCATTTTCTTTTCTAGATCACAGCTGAAGATATTTCTTGATAATGTTCTATAACAGAGATGGTGGTGATCTGTACTAATTCTTTAGTAGTTTGTGGGCATTTTAATGCTTTCAACTAAAAGAGACGTAGGCAATTAGCTTGATCACTGGGCCCAGACTGTTAGCTCCTCCTTTGGTGAGTTTTCCCAGTCATCTTTTTTTTTTTTTTTTCCCCTCTTTTCTTTAGTGTTATAGACCTGGATAATATAAGAGGTTTTGGACTGCTTGTGATCTGCATGCTTTGTTCTTTCAGTGCTTATGTGTGCTGGTTTCATGCCAGCTGAATAGCCAAAAGAGAGAAAATCAAAAACGTTCAGGGTGTTTATTATCTATGTGATCCCCTAGATCATTTTTAATCTCGTAATACCAACGTACTGGGAGAGGTCCTTTATAAACTGTTTCCCAATTCTTCACCTCCTCAGCTAGTTTTTCTGTCTCCTGCTTTATGTCACTACAAAGTTAAAGAAAGTTCCTATATCATTTTTCCTGGCCTTACTAATATAGTGCGCTGAAGACTGATTCTGGGTTGGTAACTGGCAACATTTTACAACTTTTTTTTCCTCACCATTAGAGCACAAAAACACTACTGATCTCATCTAAACAGATTTGAACTAAAGTTTGGGGTAAGATTTGCTGCATTACTGTTGCTGGATGCATTAACAAGAATTTCTGTGCTTTGAAACTGTTTTAGCAAGGCGGTTTGACTGAACTTTGATATCCTGAGACATTTCTCATGAAGCCTTCCCACTCTCCTTATACTTCTGCAGGTTTTTTTATTGAGTATGTGCATATTCAGTAACTAATCTGTCTTGACAAGGATTCAAACGCAGAGTTCATTCCCAACAGAATTTTCACAGATGGTCTGCAGATATGTAAGGTCAAGAAATGTTGAGCTTGATACTATCTGTAGCAAGAAGTATGTAGCAACTTTCCTTGCTCAGGAAAATTTCATCCTATGGGTAAAGCCCAGGTTAAAAATAGGGAGAGTCCACAGCATAAAGTACTGAAAAAATTCTAAATGCTGTGTATAATAATGGATTTTAGAAAACAGATCAGGCTGTGCAGTAGGATCCCTGATCTGTCTCCCATCTCCCAGCAGTGATCTAGGTGTTGTGTTGGTGCTGACTCCCATGGTGGACTGTGGGTCCATGTTGCACCAGAAATATCTCTGGGAGTATCATCTCTCTGGGTTTGTGCACTCAGACCAGAGAATGTGTTCACTGAAGACTGCATTGTCCCTTTGCTTGCCTTTTTGGAGGCTCATGGGAGGCTCCTGGAGGAAGAAGTCCCCATTCCATGAGTCATGATTAAGGGAAAAAAAAGTGAGATGGTTGTGCACTGTTTTAAAAGTCGATTCATACTCAGTTGGGTTCTGTTTCTTGTAGGAGATATATTCAGGTACTCCTGTCAGGGGGGAAATTCTGCCAATATTGAGGTACCTTCTGGCAGCTCTAACAGCGTCTGCTAGAAATTAAGGATTCTTTCTTTGGTAAAGCCAATTACACTTCTCCCAAACCCTCAAGTATAATGACTCCTTCCAGCCTCCTCCAGTATACTGAAGAGGTACTTAATGATTGTCTCTGTTGAGTGTTTCTTTGGCATAGATAGCTCCATGACCACATTCAGAGCCAGTAGTGACACTAGCAAGGGGATGAGGTGAAAGCTGAAGCAGAAAAAAATCCTGAGGCTGCAGGAACAGAAAGGGGTGAGCTTGTGGTATGGGAGTGTGGGCCTCATCCTGCAAGGACTGAGCAGGGTATGATGAACAAGAAGGGAAATACAAAATGGAGAGGAGGTGGGAAGGGGCTGCATTCATGCAGAAGCTGCATTCATGTAAGTGTGTTTTCAGTCCAGCTCCCTTGCACTAGGGGATGGCTGCCATGGTGGTGGCAGGGCTGTGAGGTGCTGTTTGTTGTGGCTGGATCCTAAGACTGCTGGTACAGGCACAGTCACAAAAAAGAAACTTGAAAAGCCTTCTGATGTCTACTCAGGTAGGTATTTGGGACAATTCACTCTGAGCATAGAGTGCCTCTCTGTTTTCATGGACTGTGTTTCTCATCCACTGATCATTTCTGTGCTATAAGTTGTCATCCTTATTGCTGTCCAGTTATATTCAAGGGGAGAAAAACATTATTTGACTTTCAGTCAAATAATTTGATTTCTGATATCTCAAGGAAGTCTCTTCCACCACAATCCTCCTTCTGCCACGCTGACTTCAGGCTCTTCTCTTGGTGCTCAAATTGCAGTTGGTGTCTCCTGGCTCAGACTCCTATTCAGTCACCAGACCTTCACACTAATCTGCTGCAAGAATCAGCCTGTTTTTCTCTCTCACCTTGTGTGGATCATTGTATTATTGCCAGTCTGAAGGTTTAAGTTATTTTCAGCTTTGAGCAGGACCACTACTTTGCCAGGTGCTCAGGCCTGATAGAGGTCAATAATAAGAAGATATGAAAATCTTTCTGTTTGATATCAGGCTTTTTTTTATTCATTACAGTGAGAAGAGCATTTAACTGAGACAGGATTAGGCTGTGGCTGTACTTTTCTGTATGTCCATAGGCAGACTAGCTACAGGCCTGCTCTCATTACTGCTATCTCCCTATAGAAATGCCTAGGGAACACTAATTATTTGTCATGTTGGTATTTTGGATACAATAAGTGCAATTAGTTGTTCATTAGGTACGATAAATGCCACATGAGGTAGCTGCTGTTTCACAGAGGCTGCAGTACAGGTGGGCACCAAGGGGTCCATTAATGGCTGGGTGGGCCAGGGAAGGATCTGGGAGCTTTAAGGAATGGGAGCTTTGGACTGCAATGACAAAGTGTGAGCATGGCACTTACCTAAATAAAACCTGCTTTCTTCATTCAATGAAAATTTAGAGCAAGGCCTCAAAATGGACTTCAAGCGCCATGAAAATCTTAGAGGGCCCATAACCCTTTATCATAATGACTGAACTCTATCTGGCATCAAAAATGCCTTATTTGCCTGCAAAAGTTTGTTCCTCTACTTACTTGTACTTATGGAAAAAACCCCCAAACTTGTATTTTACATCAACTTTTCCTTGTTTATCTTTCTTCTACTACTTCTTGTCTTGATGATCTGAAAAACTTTTTTGCTTCTGAGAATATGTATGTCGTTTTCAATGTATATTTTTACCTTGCACGTATATGCAGTCTGTTATTATTGTTCCTTTTATTGCCAATATAAATTTAAATCCTTCAGTGTCTATATGATTTATTATTCTGTATATACCGCCATAAAAGCTGTGTGGACATTATTTCTCTTTGAGCTTTAAAAATGGTTACAATATTTTAAACATTTTAATCAACTCTAAAACACATAACCTAACCTCAGTTCAGTGCATACAAAAATTTTATGATGCCTATAGATAGCCAATACCTATCAGTAACAATCTAGAGGAGCTGGAAGTATGATCCTTGAATTCAGATTTTTTTCCCAATCTGAATCGACTGGCTCATAAAAGTTGAGCCTGGAAATAAGCATTTCCTTCTGGAATGATGGAGAGAGTCCTTTCGAGCAGCCAGCCCTGCAGTTGTTAGAAGGCTGAGATGAGGATGGCTTATTAAGGATCTGTATTTAACCCTGACTGCTGTTTAACTCAGCTCAGGTATGTGAGCTTAAACTCTCTAAAGTCCAGATGAAACTATTATGATTCATCTAATTAGCACTGTATAAAGTTCCTTTTTATTGAAGATTTTAACATACAATGCTGCTGCAATTCAGTTAAGCAACTGAGGAGAGTCTTAACATAGGTGCATGAATAGTCCTGTCACTTTCAACACTTAAAATTCAACATGAGCCAGTGCTTTATTAGAATGGGTCTAAATTTGTTTGTTAAAATTATTTATTGTGAATTACAGATATCAGAACTGCAGTGCCTTTAGGTGGAATATACCTGAGGGAATATGGACACCTGTAATCTATAGGTCATGTGCTCATGAGTGGCAACGTTCTGGTCTTCTGCTCCTGTTACAGGAACAGCATCTGAGATTTAGCAATAACTTAATCCTGTTCTTTCTCTGTTTAAAGGGGAAAATGCAGCTGTCCTAGCTTGGTGTTAGGTGGTATATTCCAGTCAGAGAGACAGAAATCTCCTGAGGACCTGATTTGGGGCTGCTGGCTGTGGATGACCAATGGTGTTCATGGGAACTGATGGCTTGGTCGCAGCCCTCCAGACACTGGGTGCTTACTGTGCATGCTGTCTCTGCCACAAAACAGATGGTCCAGTCCACAGCAAGGAGCCAGGTGGATATCAGAGCCAAACGCAAATCTCCCAGACTCCACATACAGCCCTACCTCATGTGGGAGCACAGCACAGTTGTCAGCTCTCATTACATCCCTGTGACTGAACTTGATGCCTTCGCAGTTGGGCTGAAGCCAGACAGGATGGTGGAGACACGAGCAGCAGCAACCACTCTGAGGACTTTCTGCTTCCACGGGTGTCCCGGTTGGGGCTGGCCTAGAGTTCCCGTTGGTCTGGCAGCGGGAGGAGCTGCAGCCCCCTGAGACCCCAGGGGCTCCCCAGGGCCCAGTGCCCTCACCTGTGTGCGGGGGCGGGGGGAGCACAGCTGGAGGGCTGGGCCCCGATTGGCCGATAGTCCATGTCACGTGATACTGTGCTCACTATATAAAGGCAGGAGTGGGCCAGGAGGGGCTTTCACTTCTGGGAGTGTGGCTGTGGTGCATTTGTGTTTGGGATTGCTGGCTGGTGGTGAGCAGCTGTATTGTACATTTACTGCTGTCAGTGTATTGTTCTGTTGCTGTTATTAAGCTGTTTTTATCTTCACCTGCGAGTCTCCCTTTGCCCCTCTGATTCCCTCCCCATTCCCAAGTGGGGAGCGGGTGGGTGAGAGACTGCATGGTGTTCAGCTGCTGAGCACAGGCTCAAACGACGGCAATGGGGGAAAATCCCTCCCCAGTTTGTTGGCTGTCCCACACGCTTTCCTTGGAGCAGAGCAGAGGGGCAGGGGGAAGGGCTGTCCCTTACGTGCTCCTGGCATGGAGAGAGAAGGAGTCCTTGTTAAAGCTGCCCTCCTTCATCCAGGGGGTGACACCCAGCCCATCAGGAGGATTGAGCTGCAGCTTCCAGTTGCTGAAGAAATGATCAGAGGAGTTAGCTGGGCTTGAGAGGGGACATGGGCACTGTCTTGAAGCTAAACCAGATGGAGAAGCAGCTGTGAGATGAGCTATTGTTTCATGTCTCTCTGCTTACCTCCAAATACAAGAGCTACTTCCTTAATCTTTCTTTCTTTTTTTTTCTTTAATAATTCTTTTTAATTGTAGTTTAAGATACATTAATGTTAGCAAGTCCCAATCAGGCTGGTAATTGCTACTGGTTTGCTCTGGCAAGGCCAGCATCGCCTAGGAGCTGGTTGGGATCTCCGTGGGGACAATCTACACATCTCTGCTGTGGTCATGTTCCTGTCAAGCTGATGAGGTGCCAGCAGTGCTGAAGGGGTTGATGGAGGAGCTGAGCCCAATACACAGCATCAGGTAGGATGAACAGGAAAGAGTCCCTTGAGACAAGCCCCCAAGCCTGCTTTTGCGTGGAAGGAGCAATGGCAAAGAGCAATCCCTGAGCAGGTGGAGGATGGGAACTCCTGTGGTGGGGGATGGATGCTTGTAAACTATTGCAACAGGAGGAAGGCTTCTTCACTACCTGCAGAAGTGCGGGACCTCAACAGGTGAGCCCAGATTATGTTGGAAAAAGCATCTGGGCTGGTTGAGCCCGATCCATACTCTGGAACCAGGAATCTGTGAGTGGCAGTGGTGGGAGACTCTTTCTTGTGGGTGACAGAGGCACCCTTAACCTGCCAGGCTAGATATCTCAGGAGGTTTGTTGCTTGACCAGCAATATGAGATGTACTAATGAGACTGACAAGATTTATCCAGCCCTCAGACTACTACTGCTTTCTTTATCATCCACATGGACACTAGTGATTCTTCTGGGAAGACCTGCAGTGTATCAAGAGTGACTAAAAGGCCTTGGTGGCAATGGCCAAGGCCATGGGGGCCCAGGAGGGGTTCTTTCTAGTCTTGTTGGTAGGTGGGAGATGCTCAGATCAAAGCATCCTGGTGGGTCAAGTTTCAATTATGCAACCAGTATCCAAGACAGGGTTTAAGATCTGATAACTTTGAGGAATGAGAACAGCAGAGGGAAAGGCAGGATCCATCAAATGAAGTGGGACAAGAACTGTACCAAGAGGTTTGTTAACCTGGTAAGTAGGGCTTTATGCTGGAATGCCAGGGGATGATGACCAAAGCACAAAGAGATGTGGAGGAATTAATGTATTTATCTCCATTTATTCACCTAAGACTACATGTTAACTTTGTGTACAGCAAGATTTTCTGGTATACCACGGGGTGCAAAGCTGTAAGGGCAACACAAGCAGGTACAACTCTTCCTAGAGCCACCTCCTAGCAGTGGTACAAACTGCTGTGTCCCCAGGTAGCTCCTCTTCCCTGACTCAACCAGGATCAGTTGTGCTGAATTCCCTGTTGTAGTTATGCCATGAAGTGAAGGGGCTAAGAATAATAGGTAGACTTATCGCGAAATGCATACTATGCTTTTTCCTTCAGTCTTAGTTCTTAAAACACGCAATAGCATGCAGAAAGCTTGGAGACTTTTTGCCTTTGCAGTACCTGGGTGAATATGCATGTATCTTACAGGCCTCATACTCCACATGGTGACTAAAGGCTGGGCTGTTGCCTGTGTTGGCACACACCAATCATCTTGATGACTCAGGGCTCTGAGGGAGAGAGTAAAGAGAGTACAGGGTGAGTGAGCGCATGGGCTGGCACATCTCAGACTCCAGTGATGGGTAAATGATTTCTTTTCTGTGAGTGCTTAAAAGGACTGGGAATACACGAAACAGTGCTTCTTTTGTAGATTGCCTGGAGGTGATTCTCAGGGTCTACAGAAGAAGAATGCTGTAGAAAATGTCTGCTGAATTTGACACAGCATTTTGGTGCCCTAACAGTGATTGACAGAAAGAGCTCAAGGAGTTTGCTTAATAGATGTCCAGAGAAAGTATCCAAGATTTAGAGCATCCAAGTGCTGCTCCAGTTCTAGCACAAAGCATTAGCTTTGGTATATGTATGCCAGCTTGGTGTCCATGCCAAAATACTGCTTTCTCTGGGTGAGATATTTGTCAAATTCTAATCTTATGTCAGGATTTCTAATTGTCATTGACATTTTGAATAATCAAATAAATTAACTACTCTGAACATGATCTCAATAGGTGTGAAGATGACATTGTGCAGTGGAGGTTGACTCATCACACACATCAAGGGACAATGTTTTTCTCTGAGTATTTCACCCTTGTGCACTTATTTGTCCTGTCAGTGAGCCCGAGACAATTTTAATGATTATTTTGCAACTGCATTTTATCTTGATACAAAGAGAATTTTATATTGCAGGCCAGATACTGGAAGGTGTCTGTTGCTGTTTCTTTCCATAGTTATTCCGTCAAGGACAACTGAAGGCAGGTAATATATTAATATTTATTATGTCAAGAATGAGAGTGATTACAGTGTTGACAGCTCACCTACAGCTGTATTAGATATGGCAAACACTTCTTTCTTCTTGCTATAGAGATTTCTGTGGCTGTATTTTCTCCAGTGTTTCCATTGCAATTAGTTAATAAATTACTTGTTTTTTAAAAAGCCTAAGTCTTGACTCTGAGCATAAAGGAAATTAAGATCCTTTTTGTCCTTTGCCAAGACATCAATGGGAATTTTACATAAAGAAATATGTTTGAAAGCTGCCATGGGTTACAAGGTTATGTAATACCTAATACATCAGCATGGACCTTGGAGTACAGTGGTTTCTGCTTTGGCTTATGTGATCAAGGGCTAATGACTTTGACTCAGGCCCTTCATAACAGTCAGGTTCCTGCCTCTCACTCGCAGAAATGCAATGGGGGAAGAGTGCAAGTGCTCCAGGCACACACATGTGTCACTTTGCAGTGCTTCTGTCTATCACAGTCTTGGAAGACAGCACCTAAGGGTTATTTTTGCCAAACAGCAATTTCTGCATCCATGCAAGCATGGGGTGGGGGCAGGGAAGGGAGTCTGTCTTGACAGAGGGTTAGTGTCACTAAACTAACTGATTTAAATTCACTGATGGCAGTTTTCAGACTTTTGACACTGATAGTCAAAAATGCCTATCACCTGGCCACCAAAATCCAGCTGTAATGGCAACACTTTGTATTATTGTCCTGACCTGATTCCCTTTGTTCTTCACTCCAACTCCCTCTGTTCCTCATCCAGTAGCATGACTGGCATTAAGCTACTTAATTGCTGGCATCAATTTATCAGGACTGACCTTTAAAACTGATACTTCAGTGTAATTAATGTGAAACAAGTGGGATGGGTCAGTCATACCCCTCAGAGCTGTTAGATGATTTTTGTAGGCAATCTGGGAGTAAGGTAACACTTGCTATGTCTTTACAACTATGACAGAAATTTTTCTCTCTGAATGACATATAAACAGGTTATATTGATCAGATAACAACTTGCAGTCTGCATGCATGACCATAGCCTTCCTCCTGCCTCATCAAGATGGATGAATATTTACAGAAAACAGACTTCTTTTGAATCTGTATGTGAATTCTGGGTTGCATAATAGGGTTAAAATAGTGAAGTTCTTGAGCTGTTGTATAATTGGGATGTGTCTTCTTGAGATGATGACTGCTGAGATGGGGTGACACATCACAGCTGCAGTTTGCAGCATCATTTTACTTTTGCTTGAGCAGGCCAGTTGCAATGACATGCCAGTGTTTTCTCCTTTGATCTTACAACTAATTCAGAAGCTTTGTAACCAAAAAACTCCACCACTCACTCAAACCCAGGACACTACTATAGCATATTTCTCATTCAAAATATGAATTGGAACATTATATTCCTTAATAACTGCATTATATTCCCCTTTGTGTGTAGACTTACAGCAGTGGTTTGATGACTAAGTTCATCTTTGTAGATTTTGCTCTGGAAGGATCCCAAATAAATTCAAGATTAGTTGCCTGGGCGACCAAATAATGCAATTCAAAATGCAATGTGCTGCAGACTAGTTGCATGCTGCCTAATATATGCCCAGCTTTTTTCTACAGAAGACCTGGTTTCAGAAGTTTCTGGATGCTTTCTGCTCTTACACTTGCTTTTTCCAATGGGATAGGAAGCTTTAATTGTATTTCAAGTCTTACCTGTTTGGTTTTTTTTGCATCTTGTCTATAACAAAGATGATGTTTTCTCCTACTACTGTATTTTTGTATGTTTATGATTTTAATATACAACTTCAGCAGTGTTATCTTTTATAAATGTTCACATGAAGATTTTCAGTGCTGGGTACCATTGAAACCAATGAGAGTGGCAGTTCTGAAAAAAGAAATCTTTATCACATTAACTGGACTAACTAGGTAAGTAGTGTTACTTGTTACTAATGTCCAGAAACATGAATAAGATCCATGTTACATTGCCTGGTAAAGGCATGGGTAGTTCCCTTCTTGAAGAACTTATTGTTGACAGATAGAAGTGCATCACAGTGATTTGGGTAACATGAATTACAGATCAGAGGGAGAGCTGGGATAAAGATCCTTTGAGCTCCACAGTCCTCTCTTTCCACTCTGCCTATCTGCCTTTTCTACAAGTAAATGTGGAATTACCCAGTTTGGGATATTTCCTCCTTTTCTGTTATTCTTTGTAAACCATTCTAGGTCATTCAAACATGTTATTGAGTAGGAGAAGCCTCCTGAAAATCAGCCTTACCTGCAGTAACATCTCTGTGATGTGTTGACTCTGCCAGGTTGCTGCCTCCACCCCCACACGCTGGCATTTCGAAGAGAGAAGCATTGGATCCCCGATGCCAACAGCTGTCTCATTGCGCACTGGTTCATTTGTCATCAGTGACTGACTACTGGAGCACAACTGTGACCTACGAGCTGCCTTGTCAATGCGTAAGTGCTGGCTGTTTAAATTGACAGGAGATAAGCAGTAAGTATCTAACTTTCCAGCCCAGAGCAAGATTTCTCTCTATTGCACTTCCAGCTGGGGCTGGGGATCCTGAAAGAGGGTGTACAAACACAGTGTGCAAACAGAGCATGCTTCAAAATCCCTGACCTGTCTTGAAATGGTTTGTTTTGTTTTATCTGATAGCATGAATCATGTGACAAACATTGACAATTTACATGGCACATAACCCCAGCAAGCAGTGATTCTGCCAGCCTCACCAGTTAAACGATACTTAGGAAATATTGCAACTGTTTGTCCTGAATACTGGCCACAAACATACTTCATATTGCTGTTAGCTGCAGGGTCATTTCACAAGTCTATATTTAGAGGATTTGGAAAATCTGTCCTGAATAAAAGCCAAGCTTAGTGCAATCTAGTAACTCTTCTCAGGAAATATGCTTCTTTAGGTCCTATTTGGTTTTGGTTTTTACTTGGGTTTATTGTATTAGGTGAAGACAAACAACAACTTTTTATTTCTATTTGTGTATCCACATCCCCTTTACATGGTGTCTGCATGATGCAGGAGTCTGGGTTGTGTTGTCCTCACCCAGTCAAGAAGCTCCAGTAATACTAAGGTACAGTCACAACAAGAAGACATAATAAAGAGGAACATATGCAGGATGGAGCTGCGTGCCTAGGGTGAAACATGAAACCAAACAGGGCATCAACTGATGATACCATCAATCCAATTCAGCAGCTGCTTTTGATCGGTGGTGACATGCTGCAGATTACTATCACTGTCTGACTACCAATACAGAGCTCCTTTGCAGAGGATGCTGATGTGAAATAAGCCTGTGAGATATGACTGGAGGGAAAAGGTTGAAGGAATGCAAATTGTATGGAAATGCCTTTGGATGTGATGGGGCCTGATAAGCTCTAAGCAAGGATTTTATAGATTGCTCTATGCCCAGCTTTGCAAAATGCACTGTTGCTTATCTCATTTGTATGCAGAGTGCTGTGCTCTGTGCTGCACTTCTCAGCCCTTTCTCCCTTAAATGAAGACCCAGCTTCCCTTCTGGTCATTCCATCTGAAAACACTAGCAAGGGAGATATGCATTGGCACTTGGTATCTGCTGTCAGTCTCCACTGAGTGTACAACCATGCCTGTGCCCCTCTTGCTCCTCCAGCATGCTCTGGCTGCTGTACCCCACTCCTGCCAGAGACCCTGCGAGGACGCTCCTCTCCCACCTCACTGCAGTGTCACCCAGCTTCAGAGCTGCTGCTCTTTGCCTTTGCTCTTCACCTTTTTTGTGATCTGATCTACTTAGACCTCCCTGTACATTAAGGCCAACACGAAAATCCCTGTTATCAATCAGATGTAAAGGCACAGCCCCTGTATCAGAGATGAAGACATAGAGCAACCAAAATATTCTGTGTTTCACAGCTCTACTTCTCAGTTGTGGGTGTTTTACCATCCATTACCCTGTCCACATATTGTAATAGCATGGCCTTATGTGTGTACTTTAACAGCTCAGTATTTAATTTGTCTTAGTAAGCAAACGCGCTCATCTTGTTTTAAATTAAAAGTCTGGCTCAAAAAAAGTTAACTACATGAATATAGAAAAATATTATGAAGTATTTCAGGGCTCTGTGGTATTCTGTCTGCAGCATGAAGGTTAAATAGTGTTTGTGAAGAGTATGTGTATTAAATGGATGAAGTGTCTGCTCACCAGTGGGCTGCGAGGGGCAGTGGGGAGAGGGGAGTGGTCATGGTGTGGGCTGTGCCTGATGGGATGCTCCACAGGTAGTCACTGCACCCAACATGCCACAATGGCTTTGTCAGTGTACTCAAAGCAAGCCTAAACCCACTGATAATCAAAAAGTTGCAGGTGATTGTGGCACAACACCAAGCAGTGGTCAGAACTGGGCAGCCATTCAGAGTAATCTGGAGCATTTGAGTCTGCCCAGGAAAAAACATTTTCCCTTGTCCTGTGCAGGTTTGGCCTTTGAGGGTGGCCACAATGCCAAAAGCGTGATAAACCCACATGGCTGAGGTAGCTGCAGGTGCTTGGAGCAGGCTTAGGAAGGCCTGGTGGGTATTCATCATGTGGGGAGTCCTGTCTACCTCCTGGATGCTGGAGCATGCAGAAAGGCAATGTCATGTAGATGCTGTGAAGCAGGTGGGATGGCCTGGGGTCCTTCTCATAAGGTCCCACTGAGAAGAAACCTTTGCCGAGATGCTGCAGGAGCAGAGAGGATTTGCAGGCAACCAGTATTTAATTTCCAGTCAGGTTGTCCATGAAGGAAACATGGAAGGGAGATGGTGGTGCTTTGGAGTACCTCTCAGCTGAGCAGGGCCAAGATTTTCACCCCAAACCTGCAGGATGGGGGACTGCAGCCTTGAAAACAGGCTCTTGAGAAAGGATTATGGTGGCATAGGGGTCCAGTGTCAGCCCCTTTTTAAAATTTTGAGGAAAAATGCATTTTCTGTGTGCCTCAAGAGAGGGGTAACGAGTAAGACTGGGCCGAGGATTTTATCTCTGTATGCACAACATTGGGAGACCACACTGAGGACTTCAGAATGGTTCAGGGGAAGGATTCAAGTGACTAGAGTAGATGTATGCATCTAAGCCAGGCTCTCCTGCTTTCCTTTTAGTCACTGGAGGTGCTTTTGGGGAGTAACCCATTGGATCCTAATGTGGGCTTTCTAAAGGATGTAGGAAGGCTGCTGAAGACACAGAAAAGACCCCAAAAACCTATGTAATGTGTAGAAAAAATGCTGAACCGTGTGAGCTTCAAGGGTTTCAGTATGTTTAGACTGCCAGAAATAAACTTGCAATATCAATTGATTGTGACCTGGAAATCCTTGACAGGAAGAAAATATCAGTTAGCAAATGGCTCGTTAAGCTTAGGGCAGAGGAGGTATAATGAGATCCAGTGGTTGGATGCTGAAGATGGAAAATTTGAGTAAGGAAAAATAAGACTCTAATATTAACTTGGCATGAGTAGCTTTTAGAGCTATATAGAGCAGGCAGTCGGAGAAGAGGCAGGCTCCCCACCTCCTGAGGACTCCCAGCAACAGGATGACACTTCTCTGGGAGACTCTGGTCAAACACTGTTAGGCTTGAGGAGGAACACGAGAATGTTGTGTAATAGTTGTGACACCTGCGGTGAGGTGAGAGAACCTGCTGTTCCCTAAGGGGCTTAAACTCTCTGGATCAATCAGTGAAAGGATTAGGAGCTCATTTTGTCTTGCAGCAGTCATTGATTGATTTTTGAACACATACATCAAACAGAGGGACATGCAAAAAGGCTGGCTAGATACACAGCCTGTTGCTGCACTGAGATGGACTCCTATGGGTTATAGAAATTCAAAATAGTTATTAAGTTAAATCAGTCCCCTGAGGTGTCAATAGATAGGGTTTTAAAAAAAAGACCCCAAACCACATCTGAGCACAGTAAGCCCTGGAAGATGCAATATCTTGGTGCTGAATCATATTAGTTCCAAATGGGTTCATGTCAATTTGAAAGAACTTCTTAAGAAAACAGGAGAAGAAGAGTTCCTGAGTGTCTTGGTTTGGGCTGAAATAGAGTTAATATTCCTTTTCAGGGACTAGATGAGTGCTGTGTTTTGGATTTAGCTTTGGGTTTGGTATGGGAAAAATGCTGATAACACACTGATGTTTTCAGCTGCTACCGAGACTTCAAGGACTCTCCGACTCCCCATGTCCTGCCCGTGCGCAAGGGCACAGGGAGCAGGGAGGGAGCATGGACAGCACCTGACCCAAACTGGCCAGTGAAATATTCCATATCATGGAACGTCATGCTCACTATATAGAGGAGGGGTGGTTGGGAAGGAGCTCTCTCGCTTCCGGGATTGCGATTGTGGGATCTTGGTATCTCGGGGTTGCTGGCCGGGAATGGGCTGGGTATTGGTTAGCGGGTGGTGAGCAATTACGTTGTACATTGCCTGTTTATATATTTCTTTTTGTTTTCCCCCTATCATCGTTATTGTTCTCGTTTTATTGCCATTATTAAACTGTTCCTATCTCAGCTGGCGAGTCTCCCTTCACCCCTCTAATTCCCTCCCCCATTCCCAGGTGGGGAGGGGAAAGGGAGGGTGACCAGCTGCGGGGGTTGGTTGCTGATCAGGCCCAAACCACAACACTGAGTTATTACAGTTACATCAACTTAATTTACAAACTCCTGTAAATTGTTGACATGTGTTAATAATGGTATTAAATCATGGTGGAGAGGGAGAGGGGCCACTTTAATTGACTGCTGCTCAGGAACTTAAACTGCTCATAAGATGCTGAGCTGTGGGTATACAAAAACATAGACTCCCTGTCCCCACTGATCTGGGAGTTAGTAATTCTTAGATACCCTTGAAAATCTGGGCCTGAAATTCTGATTTGAGAAACAAAAAAGAAAAAAAAAAGAAAACTCAGACTTTCTTTTGCATCACAGTTTGCCCATGGGGGAACCACAAGACACTTCTGAGAGTAACAGAGGGCAGGCAGATCTCTGAGTACTGAGAGCCATAAGTCAACCACATCTATTTTTGATGAGGTAATTCTTCAGCACATTTTTAAAATTATTCATCAGTTCCCTCAAAATAGATCAAATTAAAATCTCTGAAACTCAATCCCTAAATATGTTTGTTTAAAAAAAAACCCAATGACCATCACCACATAGAGTTGGTCTCCCTCCTGAAAATTACAATCCTTTAAGTAAGAGGAGTAATTAGGCAAAGTATACATGGCCTTGCTGCCCATGATGAAAATATTAGCTAGCCCAGAGTGCCCATAGAGTTCTGCTGGGGCCATGGGCAATGCTGGGGCTCAAACAGGTGAGCCTGATGTTCAGCTGAATTTGGCTCCTAGGATGCACAGGGAGCCCCAGGACCATGAGGGAGACAAGAAGCAGGGGTGGGTGCCTGGACGTGGAGCACAGCCCTGGGGTGCCTGCTGCTCCCCCAGACCTGCTCCAGGCAAACCTGGCCCTGGTGTGGTGTTGAGGGGAGCCTGGGTGCAGCTGCATGTTCGCACAGCTCCTGCACCCACTGCCAGCTGCAGGAGTCAGAGGTCTCTACCCAAGCCTTTGGGCTGGGCAAGGGTAGCGAAACCTTGCTGAGAGTAATAGGAACGATAAAGAAAAAATTCATGTACCTAAGAAATTAATTACATTGTCTGAAATATTTTAAATACAATTAAATTGCACCTGGAGCTTTCCCTCACATCAACCAAGCCAGCTATTATTTTTTTTTTTTTTTATGTGAACCTTACGAAGATTTGATGCTACAAACTATTAGATCCAAATATTACAATGCATTTTCCTCCATGAAATGAACACCTTATTAATCATGCTGCACCCACTGCAAGCTATTTCTTACCTTAGTGTTTTTGTCCCGTCCCCTAAACTATTGCATTCCATCTACTACTTAAATTTCCTGTAATGGATTGTAAGAAGTCCTCTGTGCAGTATGCTGAGTGAGTGATCAGAATAATTGGATTTTTTCTTGTCTTTTCAACATTTTCATGCATTATCTTTAGTGACTCATGTGCTTCAGTTTTTTCCAGGTGTGCTTCAGGGGAAAATGAAAATAATCCACCTCCAGCATATGCTCAGCCTCTCAGGAGAAACTGCAAGTTTTTGTTATTATTCTAAACAAGATTTTCTGCTGCAGAAGATCCACTTAGAGCCATTTCTGCTCCCTGTATCGTCTGGGCAGGAAGTCTATTCTCAGACTATTAATGGCTTGCTATTTTTTTCATATGGAAAAACAATAAATAAACAAACAAACAAAGGATCATCACTGGCAATGCTGTTCATATTACAAGTTCAATTGCCAGAAGAAACATATAGGTTTTAATATGAAAATTTCTCTATAAATCTATATGTAAGTATATAGATTTTCATTCCTGACAGCATAGCCGTTTGCAGATCTGCATTAAACAATGAATTTCAATGCCAGTGTTGTAAAAGTATCAGTCAGCAGCTCTGTTGCTTCTGGGTCTGATGGTAATAGATTGGCTAAGAAATCTGGACACGTTCATTTTGCCAAGGGATCGTGTGCTGCTGGAGGTAATGCACATCAGATGAGATGTCACACTCTCAGAAGAAGTGCAGAGGCGTTAAGACAAGCCAAATTCTGGGCTGTTTATATTCTCCTTTACCAATCAGGATGTCAGGATGGGGACTGAATTTATAAATACTGGAACAGGATTTGTTGCATGACAGAAGCTCTTGGAGAAAAGAAATAGGTTAGACTTTCTGGCTTATTATGTCTCAAAGAAAACTGATTATCTGTGATCACAGTTTAAATTAAATAAATATGTTTGGATGTGGAATGATAGAGAGATTTCAGAAAAAAAGTGCTTCAAACATCACATGCTGAGGTCTATAAAGAGGGAAGCAGAAAACAGCAGCCAGTTGTGTTTTGTGCTGCACAGGTTTCTGAATGTTTCAAAGCAGCCCTGTGAAACTTTGCAAGTGTTTAAGAAACAACTGTCTCCAATTAGCACTAGTTCTTGGCTTACAATTGAAAGCCAGTTTTGGGTCAGTGGTAACTTCCCTGAAGAAGGAGTGAGGGGAAAAAAAAATCTGCTGGGGATTTAATAAGAGCCAGAGACATTGCTGTGATTTCACTGCAGCTGTGGAGGCACTAGTGGAACATGGAGGGAGGACTGTGACGGGATGTTGTTTTGGGTTTAGGTGTGGAGAGCATGTTAACAGTGAGAAGATATAGCCTAATGTGCATCTCTGTAGCTTTTTGCCTTTCAATCTTTTTGCTTATCATGATTTGACTAATCCTTTAAATATATTTTGCATTCATTTCTCAAATAACCAGCAGACATATGGTGCTAATGAGAACTAGAGAGGGTTTGTTTTTTTAATGAACAAGAGCAGCTGGTAAGTAGAACGTAGAATTAAAAATGGAGGGAAAAAAATAAGCCCAGAGGAATAGATATGGTTATTAATCACAGCAGAATTCTTCAGCTCTCTCCTCTGATGGGAAGAATCAGGTGGAGTGAGACACCGGTGACCTTGAGACAAGTATGTGACAGCCTGTTGCGCTAGGTGAAACATAAATGACTGTCTGATACACTCAACTGTGTCAAGGCTCTCCATGGAAGTAGAGATGCTCTGCCCTGTCCCCATGCAGGCAGCCTCGCTGGCGGCGGCCGCTCCGGTTGCCCAAGCCTCTGTCAGCCCATGGTCCTTCCGTGGGGAGAGAAGCCTGCGCCGCCCGTGTGGGTGCAATCTGCAGCAGGGTAGGTGAGCCCAGACCAGCAGCCACACATCCGAAATGAAAGTCTTTGGAAAGGGGACAAAATTGCTCCAGTACATCCAGGAGTAAATTCGCCATTTCTGAGTGGTGCTGCCTTGCTGGGAGGGTTTGTGGCAGATGTTCACAGCTTTCTTTAAGTGAAACTCACTTCATTTTCTGCTATTTAAACATGTCATCCTAACCAGCACAGAACAATAAGGGAATATTCCTGGGTTATGCTGACTGAGTCTGGAAAGGCAGTCACTTTCTTAACACAAACTGCCATTCTGCCCAGTAGCCTGGAGTTTCTGCTGCACTCTAATGTTCATTTTTAAAATCAAGCCTATTTCATTTAATGACTTGAAGCAGACAGGACTCAGCTAATGGTTTTAGTGTTAACCTACCCTCACCATGAAATACATACTTTTCAAGACTGCTGTGACTCAATCTGCCCCTTCCACTCAACAGAACTTGTCTGCGATTCATTAAAGCTTATTCCAGCTAGAAACCTCCGACTCACATATTTTCTGTCAGCCTCCAGTCAGGGTACCACATAACCCCCTCCTAGAGAGCTCCTGAGTCGGGACTGAGTTACCACAGACAGTGCAGGGATCCCCAGGTTTTCAGGGGCCCTGAGCACCTTCGGCTCCACAGCTATGGCTGCCTCATCTATCAGACCCTGAATTCTTTGCCAGAGCATTGTGTTCGTAGGTGTGGCTAGTAAGACAAGTCAGATTGTCCTCTGGTCTTTGCACATGTCTGGCCATAAAAGATAGAAATTATCTAGCTTAGTTTTAGATGTCCATATGTCCATAGGTTTCCCTTATAATCCAAGGAGAGAGAAAGGTGTAACTTGTCTCTTCCTGATACAGACATGATACCCTGGACAGGTTAGTAACTTTAGAAACCTTTCCCTACTGTGGTCATGTCAAGGACAAAGGACAGTCTCACCACTCTGTGTGCTTACTGGAGTACCTTTTGATCCCAGTAGCTGTGGGGCAGAAATAAAACTGCAGTCCCACTTCCTTGTTGCCCTTGGCAAGCTAAGGACATTTAGAGACTCTGGTGGTGCTTTCAGAAGACAGTGTTGGTCCTTTTGGTGCTGGGATGGTAGGAAAGGACAGGCATGGTCCAATGAATTCTGTAGCCAACCTCTATTTGAAAGGATCTAGTTTGAATCCACTAAGACCCACTTCATGATGTAAACAAAAGTGCAGGAAAAGGGGCAGCTGCAACGTGCATTCTTGATTTGAACTGAAGCACTGGTCTGGACACACCGTAAGAGCATTTCATGGGCTGCAGCATGAACACTAGCAGTTGCTGGTTTCTATGGTACTACTGATCTCACAATTATTATGCTGAGAGATAATGATGATTTACACAACACAAAAGCAGCCTCTTTTCCAAAAAGCATCTTTGGCAAATTCCTAATCCCTCTAATTTTCTGTAGTTCACGCCCTTAATCTCCAGAGTCAAAAGGATGCTTCACTAAAGTGACCGCTTTGAGCAGGAGTCCGTGCCATTTCTTTTCCTTCTTGAACAGTGTAGGCACCTTTTACTTCTCTGAGGTTCACTGAAGGTTGTTTTTTCTTATTAATGAGTAAAATGTACATTGTTATAACTAACAGGGCAGTAGACCAGTCATTGTAACAAAGGATTATGATTTATTTACAAGGTAAGAACATAAGAATCTGGCTATATGGGAGAAAGCCCTTGTTTGAACATGTTATTTGCACCAGTAGCAGAGAGAATCCCTACAGCTGAACGACAGTAAGTGGCTTTTCCTGTTTAGTGAAATATAACAAAAAATTGTCTAGGTGAGCTGGATGAGTAATGGAAGCGCTCAAGCCCTCTAGGGACACTCTCGCTGTCTTGCAGGATTGGTCTCCTTTTGCATCTGGGAAAGGAAAAATTGAAAAGATAATAGTGGCAGATGATTGCTGCTGCTAACAGTGGTGAAGAATGAGCACAGCTGTGTTGGGTTTTGCCCCCTGCATGGTAACAACCTTTCTGGGAACAAAGAGATGCTGTGTGCCCTGGGATTTAATGGAAAAGGGGGTGTGTGAAACTTCAGGGGCATAGCTGAAGTTGCCGAGTTCAGAAAGAGAAGGAATAATTCCAAATCCATTTGCTTCTTACGTCAACCTGGAAAGTCTTTGATGGATGTAAGCATCAGGCACGCTGCGACAGTCCAGCTTTGTGCCTAGAAAATGCTCTCTTGCTGTATGCTCAGCACCATCAGTCTCTTCAGGAAAAGGCTCCGCATGCCACACTCGCACTGGGGCTGAAAAGTGTTATTTGAGCTGTTTGTGCTGTGAGATTCTCACTAGCCCATTGTGGGGGATGCAGATTTTCAAGATCTGGCTAAGGCAGCTCTATCTTATTCACTTCCTTATGATAATTACAGTGATATTTTTTGCTACATACTGTGCTGAGGGAGAAAGGTTTCCCTTGGTGTGCCTGAATGCCGCACAGAGTAACGTAACACAGTGCTCCCTCCTGCCTCTCCCAGACCCCCCATCAATCTCTCAGCAGGGAGAAAAAAGCTCACGTAAAAGGGATGTTTACAGTGATGTTATTCAAATGAGCAACGTACAAATAAAATGATATTTAGGCATTGCCTTTGCTTCTCAATAAATTTCTCCAGGCAAAATTACCCACAATGGTACTTAAGCCTCCTTGGGGGGTCCATAGCTCTTGGCAGTATTTTCTTTCCTGCCTTCTACAGTTTGAGGAAAAAAAATATTCCTTACTGTACTAGCATAGCCCACAAACTTGCTGAGGCCCAGATGTGAAACACTTGTCTTAAGAAATGCCAGGAGGAGGAAGAAACCTGAAAAACAGCAAAAAAACCCACGCAAAGGGAGACATTTGCAATTGTACAAAGTTTACCTCTCTGATTTAAATGTTTCTGTAACTTGTTACAAAATTCACCATTTGTAAGGAAGAATATGAACTCACTGTATTGAACAGTTGCTGGATAAGATATTTGTGCAGAATAGAAATATTCTAGGGCCAAAAATCAATACTCAGAGGGGACTGAACTGCTCAAGCTATGGGTGAGCATATGGAGGCTGCTATGAAGAATTTAGCACTTTGAAATTCACCCAGGTTAGAAGAAATGGAAACTAATTTCCAACTAACACCTCTTCTGAGGCCATTAGTTAGAACCTGTCAAGTTAATATGAACCTTCTTTCTAATTTCAAGAAGGCAAATGTTTCTCTTTCCTGTTTACAGGGTGTTTGTCACTGGTGCAAAAATCAGTCTTAGCTATTAGATTGAAAAAAAAAGACAAACAACTAGCCACGGAAATAGAAACAGCTCCCCCAAAGCAGTGCAATTGTATATTGTAGGAAATTTGCACAGCCATGGATCACGCATTGGAGAACAGTGTCAAGTGTAGTCAAACTTGCATGTGCTTATGTCTGAGGGCCAAAGAAGTAAATGAGAGGTGTCACAAAGTGTGATCAGGAGAAAGCTTGCCTATTTTGATTTTGTATCCACTTAGGTATGGGAGACCCAGGGAAAGTCTTCAGCCTCCACCACCTGAGCAAAGGACAGCATAGGCAACAAGTGCAGGTGACTTGGTTTTGATTTGATTTATTACTGGATAGAAAGGCAGAAGAATAATATTGATAAAAAGGGGTTTAAGAAAATTAAATGATTCCAGAAGAGCGTTGCCTCTTCTGACTAAAAACCCAATGACTGCTGAGTAGGGACTTACCTCAGTCACTCTCATTGCTCCAGCATAGTCAGTGGTTGAACTATTTAAATTAAAAAAACAACTGCACCCAGACTCTGGATTTGATGACAGTTGTAATCTATCAGCCACTGATAGTTTCAGCATATGCTGGAGCCAGGGGATTTTATCTAACTCTAATTGGGAGGTGACAGGTGGTGAGCAGGTCTGACTTTGCTCAAGAGAAGCTCCTTTCTGTCCTGCTGCAGCATGATTAATTTACACCCCAAATAGTACCTTCTACTCAGAAGACCAGATTAAAAGTGTTGGTTGTGAGCAAAGCCTTAGACCTGCAGGTCAGCTGTGCTACTGCCTGGGCGAATCAGAAGTGTCAGAAACAGCAGAATTACGGATGTGACTCAGTGTTCTGGGAGGAAGCCTGTTGCAGGAGGGCTGGCCGGCTGTCAGCCCCCATGACCTGCAGTTCCACTGGGACCAGAAAGGGTGGAAGATCCCTCTCTGAGTCGCCCAGCTCTAGTGGGAAGATGTCCAAGCTGGGTACAGCTAGGCTCACAGGCAGTGGGTAAGGTCACTGGCACATCCTGGTCTGACGCGAGTGATCATGTCATTAGTTTTTGTGAGGCACATGTACTGCAGAGCACAGAAAGCTGTGAGAGTGCACAAGACCTCAATAGAGTGTTTTTATTCTCCTGTGGTGACTCAAACTGGTACCTTCATATCCAGTGATAGATTTTTTACACAGTGGGTCACTTGGTTTCTCTATAAATAGATGGGTATAAATATATTAAACTCCCTTTGCATGCCCCACTCAGGAGAATACCATAACAAGACTCTTTCAGGATCCATAAAGATATAGAGTTAGCAGATGCTATTTCTCTTTGCCTGCTGAGAAGCTGCTTACATTTTCATAGGGTTCTCATTGCTTTGAGCCTGACTTAACCAAGGCAGCAGGAATTCTATCCTGTAGCTGTTACCTGAGCCTTTTCGTAAGTCTTTCTCGTTTACTTTTGCACAGAGGAACTTCAAATCTTAGTGACCTACTTTCAGCTCTGTTTACCTGCAACAGATGAGAAGTGGCCCATACCCCTTGTGCTTCTGCGCTTCACTGGCTGAGATGAAGTCCTGCACCCAGGCTGAAGTGCAATGGGCTGTGGTCCCTGAGAGACCCCCTCAGCTGGCTGACAGCTCCCCCGTCCTCCCTGTGTGTTTTTGACAGGAGGGGACACTGCAGCCACCACAGCACAGTCCCCTGGCAAAGCACAGCCTGCACAGGACGAGGCTAATATCAGCTGGCCGTAATAGTTTCTTTCCTGAACACAGAGAAAAAATATCTTCCTTCCTTTGCAAGCTGAATGTATGTGCTGTAGATTATATCCATCATACTCTTGTCTGTATTACCTGTATTAATCTAGTACAGTGTGGGATGAAAATGTGCCCCTGAGACTAAGCATGTACATAACTTTAACTACCAGCTGCCAACATGGATGCAAAGTTATCTATTCAAACTATGCATAAAACCCTGTGGATAGTGACATTAAGTAGCTATCTTGTATGCAGTGCAGGCATTACATTTGTGTTAGTGTGTTGACACGACATTATATTTCTCAACAAGGCAAATTAGAGCAATGATATGAAATTTTGTCTTGAGAGCCTGAGGATTTTTTATAGTTCTGGGAACTAGCATTAAGACAGACTGTAAAACGGGGTGTAAATATTATAATGATGAGTTATTCCTTCCTGCTTACTAAGAAGCAACAGACATCACTAGAAGAGGCCAGCATATCCCATATGGATTACTTGTATTATATTTTAAGCACTGATGCATGTACTGATTGCTTGTAGTTTGTGGGGATCAAAGGTAATATTACCAATACTCAAAGAAAAACTTACATTTTGTACGTAGCAGCCATTTCTAACCACCTCCTCAGCTGGGTCTTTCGTACTGCTCTTGCTGTGAAGACACCCATGTGGGATCTTCCTTTTCTATCTTATTTTTTCTTTTTTTTTTTTTTTTTTCCTGCCACCAGTTTTGATGTCACCGTGAACATGTGTGATAAAACTTGGAACACTTGTTTCAGGGTATAGCTGCATGGCACCCTGTGGTATAGGTTCCTACAAGGATGGATTCCCTGTGTCCTTCAGATTGCTGGGCAGATGATATGTGTGGCCAGAGTCATTGTGGTATAACCTTGGGCCTGCACAACCCTTCCTCCTCCTCAACCCCAGGAGCCAGGGGCATCATTTTGTCTGTGGCACCACAGTCTTTATTAAGAAAGAGGACTAGGGTTGGGGAGAACTGCAGCCACCATGCCATGGTAACTTGTTTGGGCACCACCGCTCCCTGCTAGAGTTGTTGTTGGCCCATCTACTCTGATTAGACAACAGGTATCCTGACTGACTTAGTAAGTCAAATAACACACCCCACAGAAATTTCCACGTGAAAGCTGAACAAGCAAATGTAGATCTTAATATTCCACAGGAGCTGTTATTCCTTACATAGATACCTGCTTGGTTTCCCCACTTCTTGTTTTCAAAGAGGTATATTTAAACACAAAATTCATCAAGGCTGGGCCTCCTGAATTCTCCTCTTGCAAATTCCCTGTTTTGTGGACATTCATAGTTTCAGTGGCTGTGTTTAGGCTTCCACACTTCTAGACATTAACATCTGCTTGGACTGTATCCCGCCTCCCAGTCAGGGAAGGGATGGGTGAGCACCACCACACCCTGTTTTTCGCACAGAGAAAGACTGACTACAATGGCAGGGCACGATGCTGTGTGCTCTTTGCTCACACAGGTGAAGCAACTGGGGATTATTTCCTTACATACATTTAATAACATACACGTTTAGCAGTAGTCGCTGTTCAGTAAATGCTACTAGTACCTAGTCTGACCTTCTGCATACTGCAGGACCCATCACCCTGCTTCGCACCCAGCAGTTTGTGTTTGATCACAGTAGGACTCATATTTTGTCACAAATAATGTTACAAAAAGGTATCCAGTTGTCATGTACAACTACAAAAGGGGAAGAGAACATACCATTTTCATTGGATGTTTGTTCTGTTGCTTAACCACCTTTGTTCTTGTAATTATATGACTGATTTATAATTTAAATGCATCTGACTTAATTTTTTAGCTGCTGCAACTCATTTTTTTCAATGCAAAATGAAGAAGGCATGTGGTACTGAACATCATCTCTGCAGTCAGCTCACCCCTCCAGCCTCCTCTTTGATACAGGAATCACAATGATTGCTTTAATCCTTGTGAGGTTTCTTCCCTAACCCTCAAATAATTTTAATTAATCTTTTTAAAAAATTTCTGATTTTTTGTCAGATCCTTGAGTTGATCAAATTATTCCAGTAGCAATTTCTGTAAACAGGAACGATCTGAGCTGCCAGCTGCTGTCCGTGTCCCTGTGTTGCTGCTGTTATCCCCAGCGAGACTTCACTGCTCTTCAGCTTGTCCACTTTGACCCCTCATTCCTTGTGTTTCAAAAACTGTGAAGTCTGCTGCTCCTACAGCTTGATGCTTGACTGTTCCCAACAGTAGATTTTGTATTTTGCTTGTTGATAGTTTAAGGTGAAACCAGAGAAACACCTCAAAAATAAGACCTTGATTCAGATTTCTCTCCATGTCCTCTACTTTCATTACCAGGCTACAAAGGCTCCTCTTTGTTCATTTGCTTTCTGATTCTCCAAATCCACCCTTACAATTGGGAGGACAGAGTCATCGAGAAGAGTGAAAAGTGATTGTGTGGCAGCCCTGATGCCATCCCAGGCATTTGGGTACTCCTGTGGTAAGAGGGTGTACAGTCCAAACTCATCCAGCACAAGGAGGGCTCAAATTTGTGTCTCCCCCACCCTGGGTGATTGCTCTGACCACCAGCCTTTTATATGACCTTCAGCTTAAAAGCAAGGCATGAGGCAATGTCATGTACCCAGCAGAAAGGTGACAGCCTGGGAGCAGAAGTCTGGTTTGGAGGGTGCATCTCAGGCTCCCGTAGGCACTCCAGTAGAGAAGCAACAAGCTTAAATTTGTTTCAGACCAGACATTAACATTTGCAAAGAAATCCCAGTTCTAGGTGCGTTCCTCTGCTCATTCCCTGCAG
Organism: Tyto alba; assembly: GCF_018691265.1. Lineage (NCBI taxonomy): Eukaryota > Metazoa > Chordata > Aves > Strigiformes > Tytonidae > Tyto > Tyto alba. The sequence continues at coordinate 17,278,543 of NW_024881282.1, read as the reverse complement.
AGGAGTCTCAGCAGGATAGTCCAGGTTTGTAATCCTGAGCCAGGTGGCCAGAGGTGCTATTTAATACCTTTCATACAGCTGGAATCGAGATCTCCAGTTTAACACCCGGTTCCTTCTGTAAAACAGATCTGGCAAAGTTTCCTTACCCCAGAGGAATGTTGTATTAAAGGACTTGAGATGGGCAGGCAGGGTGAACGCCAGTTATGTTTCTTAAACAGCATTTACTTCATATATAGAGAACCTTTCAGCAAAACATTAAATTGTACTTAAATCCCCCCAAAATAGTAAGTATATTCTCACTTAATACAATTTTTAATGATAATAAATCCTTAATTAATGGTAAATATAATTGCAAACCCAACAGTAAATTCTCCTCTTGTGTACATCTGTGTAGCACTGGGGTGTGAAATGGTAGTTTAGTGCTGTGAATGAACAAAATTTGGCTCATAGTTATTTATTCTTGTGTTTGAAGTGTCTTTGATCTTGTGTTAGTTATTTCTTTGAGAGACAGGCAACTGCTCCAGAAGTGAAAATGGAAGGACACATGAGTGAGTAAATAGTGGCCAATAGCACACAGAATTCAAGCATTCATGCATTAAAGTATAATAACCATTGTGCACACTGACATGTCTCATAAACACCTTTAGATAGAACTGCTAAGTTAGATCACAGCGAATTCTGACAGCTGAACTGTTTCTATTCTGTGCTTTTTGCTTAAAAAAGCTGGAATTGTATAAGTTGATTGCATAATGCAACAGAGCCATGAAGTTTAGGATGCTGGACTGTGTTTTAGGAAAAATGAAACAAAGAGAATGCAGACCAGATTTCTAGATCATAGGACATAAATACAGCAGGTCTCAGCTGTGTACGCAAATGTTTTCTCCTGATGAGCAGCTATTAGGAGAGGTTCAACAGGAAGATGTTTCCTTTGAGTGCCAGCCAACATTTGATTTCCTTGCCTTTATAGGTCTATGAAAATTATTTTTTAACCTAGATAGTTAATATCAACACATGAAACACCGGTTCCCTGTCTCTCCTTTAAGTGTTTTCTAGCGTTGTTCACATTTCTGACACAGCCAAGGTCTTCTCAATGAAAAACTAAAAGGAGTCTGTATTGAATTAATTAGAAGCAGCCTGTAATGTGTACCCTAGAACTGTGTTGTGCACTGGGGCTGGTTATCAAAACCAGGTGAATGTGCTAGGTGAATGTGTGTCTGTGGTAAATGGGATTGCTTATAAGGATTTGACTGGTCTGAATTAAGAAGTTATTTTATTTCAGGTACTGCAAGTTTTGTACAAGAAAATTTTCAGATTCTTTCCATCATAGTTAAATGAAGTGTGATGCTTGTATAGCTGTATTATTCTCCTCTTTGGAAACAAACAACAAAAATTATATATATTCTTGAGCATTTCCTTTACCTTCCAAGCAGTACAAATGGACATTTAATGACCTGTAGAATATGGCCCATGACAACAAAACAGTCACGAACACCTAAAAATTATAAGACCAGAAAGTTCTAGGTTTTATTTTGCATGTCTTGTAACTCTAGAATATCGATCTCACCATTTATGGTCTGTCTGGCTCTTTACTCCTCGTAATTTCTGAAGTGCACACAGAGGCAGAGCTAAATAAAAGTCAAAGTAATTTCAAACAAAGAGATATTTGACTTCATCATTGCTTTTCTTTCTCCAAAAAGAAAGCATTTAGTGAAAAGTTCTCATTAACACCAAAGACAATACTTCTGTTTATCACTTGCCATCCAGAAGAGAAATTCCTCAGCTTGTTCCTACTGAAAGCCAGAAGAGTATATAAGGGTCATGGGATGCATACCACCATTTCTGCCATGTTAGTGGGACCAGATGGACCTTTGATTTGACCTAGTGTAGAAGTTCTTGTATTTTTATTTAATCTAAAGATGCACTGAACAGAACAAGAACTGTGGGGAGTTTTATTGTAGTTATGCTGACTAAGAAATGTATGTCCCAGCTGTTATGTCTTTACACCCTTTCATGAAATATGAATAAGAAATTTCTGTAGCATACTTTAAAACAACATATCTTCATATGTCCTTTGTACATTATATGAAAACAAGAAAATCTGTTTTTGTACAAGAATATTCACTTTTTGTATCCATTAGTCACTATTCACCATTCTCTCCTGTTGTGTCACGCAGGGAGCACAGCTGTTATCACCTGACCTACATGGTCAATCACACAGTCCAAAAATCCATTGGCTGGCTAAAAATGACCCAGAAGTAATGGCTTATATAGATTGTTTCACAAAACTACTAACTGAGATAAGGGTCGTATCCATTAGGAACATTTACTTCTTGGTGCTGAAAAATCAGCTGGGGATTTCTGTGTTTTAAAATCATTGTGCCCGGGGAAAGCTTCCTTAGCTGCTGCTCACAGCAGACTGGATCCATACACTCTTTAGTTTTTCCTCATTTGATGGACTGCAGCTCATTTACTGCTTTTGGCTTCTCTACCCAGAATAGGCTCTTTGCCTCTCTCTTCACGAGATGAGGGTTTGCAGCCCAGCAGCTCTAGTCCACCTGTACTGAAGCTGTCTCTTCAGATATCCAGAAGTTTAAATATTTTTTTTTTTTTTTTTTTCTCCAATAGATTCTACCATGGGAAGTCTGAATTTACAATTTTCTCTCCAGGGACAGCCATGTAAGAGCAAACTATGCCCAGGCATTGTAAGATCTTTCAAAAAAAAACAGCCCCGCTTTTAACTCAGAGTTGTACAGGTTGAGACTTAGCTATAAACCATCTGTAGACAATTCAGTGCCTCATTTCACTCCGTGTTCATGAGTCCTCTAGGGAATACGGTGTACTTCTACACATGACTTCTTCTTCTTCGACATACACGTGTCTCCTGCAGCCCATGTCCTCCCTCCTTATCTGTTTCCACAGTGAAAATTATTTAATTTCTGCAGTAGTGGAGCAGCTCTTCTTTCCTGCTCAAGCCTCCCTGATGACTTAAAGCCCCTGCCAGTTACTATTTGTTGGGGACTCCTTTAATTTGCCTCATTAAGTGACCAGTTCCCTAACAGAACAGGCAGTCAGTGACTACTTACTGAAAAGCCAAACCTCAGCAAATTCTACCCTGAACCTTAGCCTTCTTTTTGCTTAAGGAAATGCCTCTTAAATGGCCAGTCTCCAAAGTTCACTGGCCCTTCTCTGCTGGTCCTAACCACGTGCAAGCACTTCTCCTGCCATCCTCTAAGGATTTGCCTCTGTGTGAAGCACCCCTTGGAGAACACACAGCATCCCCTGAAAATACTATAGTGTAAAATGCCAAGAATTCAGAAAATTCTTCAGTTTTGGTAACTTTAGTGCTCTATGTGTAGAGCCACAGTGTGTTTTAAGACCCAGTCCTTTGAGACTGGTTGAAGAGTCAGTTTCTTTAAACCTTGGTCTTTCTGAGGAGAAACAACAGCAGTTTTCAATTTGCAATCTCTGTGACAGTTTTCAGTGAAATCAGTGTGAGTATGTTTTTGACTTTTCCTAAATCTATCTTCAGTCCTCCTTTAGTAAACACACAGCAAGAGCAGCTCAGGCTGGGTTTGAGACAACATTTGTTTTTCTTCATTTACCTGTAACAGGACCAATGGCTCTAACATCCTTGATTTGCACATGACTGCCAACATTCGCTCTGCTAAAGGAGAGGTCTGGATAAATGATATCCTTTCACCTTACCACTGGCCAGCTTGGTCACCAAATACCTGCTTGTTTGGTATATGACAGGTTAATTTGATATAGATGTATGAGTTTCCTTCAAAATCCTGACAAAATACCAGTTTCTTTTACTAAATAGGCAGAATTCATTCTCATACTTCAGCCTCATCCTTAGGCAAGCTTATAAATAAATAAATAAATAAACAAACAAACAAACAAACAAATAAATAAATAAATAAGAAAAACGCACAAAAAACTAAGCATTGTAAGAATGGGTGACATTCCCCAGCAATCTTAGCTTTTTTTACCTCACAGACTTTCTTGTCTTTTTTTCCCAAGCCAACTGCCAGAACTATTTCAGACAACCACCCCAGTAACCTTTGATATTCCCTACAGATCTTGTCACAGAGAATCCAAAAGAGTACTCTCAAAGAAATCAGAAAACCTGTTTTCTGCAAAAGCTCGCTTCTTGATCTTCTCCAAGGGAATAGAGTATTACTGTAAGTCTCTATTCCAGATATAGCAAAGAGCAGCCACTGTGAATAGAAGGTACTCAATAAAAGAAACTTATTTTCTGTACCAAATAATTTTATTTCTATATCTGTATATTTATAAGTCCACCTTTGTTAGTGTCTGCACAATGTAAAAAGTGAATAAAAGGGGTATGAGCTATATTTTGTTCTTGTCAGATTCAGCTGTGACAAAATGTGAGAGAGATCACAGTTCACCCAATAAAAGATGAACAAGAGGCTTGGATTCCCTTGGATGTCTGCCAGTGGATATCGGGTGATTCACTTTGGACAACTCACTTGTATAAACAACCTCCTTCTTGAAACAAGTGCTTTGAGGCTGTTGATGTCCACAAAATGGTCAGGACTTCAGCTGTGCACCTCATCTGAAGGATGGTCTCTTGTCTGGCACTGTAACTTCTAATGCTGTGTGGAAGCATTGGTTCATAGTGCCACCTACAGAATCAGCGCTTCTGCTTGACCATGAATTAAGACAACAGCACGTGGATTGCCTTTCTTTCCTTCCTCTTTTAGGACCTGTAACTTCATTTAACATTACCAAGAAATTGTGAAACAAAAGCCTCAAACTTTAAGAGTTAAATTTACTAAGATTTTCAGGAGAGCAACGATACAATGCACCTGTGTATTTTTAAGCATCTTCCTTTAATTTAGGCTGTGATGAGAACATTCCTACCATGGAAAGCAGAATAAAATTGAACAAAAATTGAAGGTGGAAGGAAGAAAGATCTGGGACATTAATAAAAGGATAACTATTAAGAGTGATGTGCGGACATTGAATGACACAGAAAAACATGTAACATTGGGCCTAAAAATATGGAATTTACATTCCATATTGAAGAGAATCTTTAAAAATATATATCTGATGAATATACTACATATTTTCAAAAATGAAAGTGCATCTTCTGTAAATGGAATCCTACCTGTGGCAGTTGCTGTGCAAGTACACATAAAGAGATGATGTGTATATTTGGAGAACTGCAGTCTAGAGCTACTCTAAAGGATACCCATGACAAAAACTTCAGGAACCAGACTAGTCCTTGAAGGAGCGTGAACTGGCATTGACACATATAATAATGAAAGATCTAGTGGGGAAGGCTATCTAAGCAGGGTATTCTATGAAGATATCCTTTTGCATGGCTTTCTTTCCTTAAGGCTAATATATGTGTGTATGTGTGTATACATATATACATATAAAAATTTAAGAGAAGTAGACTGGACAATAAGGGGAAGTTTGGAATTCAGATATGTCTCTGGATTCCTCTTTTGTTGATTATTACCCAGTAACTAAGTAAATGCATAATAATGTAATATAAACTAAGAATTCCCTGGTGCAAAGATCAGCACTCACATCCTTTCAGTCCTAGGTTAATTCCCATGAAGCTTTGGAGTCATGGAAATAAAATTTAGGAATTAAATTCAAATTTACATCATGTAAGAACAGAGTGCCCTGATATGAGAAGGATGGCCATGGCTTTGAGTGCCGAAGCCTGGGCTCAAGTCTCCTTTAATTTTTAGCCAGAACACCATTACAGTGAAGGTCAGACACATCCTTAAGACATGCTTTCAGTCTGAGAACTAGGGGTGGATTTTTCTTTTCTGTCCTGATGAAGCTGTTCCAGTTTACATCGGTACTTCAGTGCTTCTGGGGCCAGAGCACAAACAAGAATATCCAACTTGCTAAACTTCATAGATAGGGCACTCAGACTAGGGGAAAGGGAATAATAACTTGGGTTCGCCCTGTATTCCCAGGGATCTATCTATGTACAAGACAGAACATCCCAAAACATCTGTGGTTGAACATTCCGTAACGTCTGTCTTCAGAAAGCTGATTCTCAGTGCAGCTGTTTCTCACAATTCATGAAGGAAGAAGTCTGGTGCTAATCTCAGCCAACAAAAGAGTTGGATCAGTTTTATGGAATTTAGCTAATTATACCCCAAAATTTCTGTGTATTCTAGATTCCAAAAGTCCTGAAGTGTGAGGGTGTTTGTGAAAGAAAAGGGATTATAAAAGGATTTTTTATTTTCTTTTCCGAAAAAAAAAAAAAAAAAAGAATGTTAAATCTCAACTAGTGCTTAGTTAATTACACACCCCTGGAATCCTGAAATGTTTCATTTTTAAAAAGTCATTTCCAAAATATGGACATTTCCAAAACACTTTCCTTCTTTTGGAGGAAAACAGGGTATGTAGGGTGGGGGGGAAATATGAAGAAAATTCCATCACACCTCACCCTTCAGTTTGCACATAATTCCATGTTGATGAAACCATAAAACTGCAATTTTGATAAATAACCTACATACAGGCTTCCTCTTTCCCTCCTCTCTCCCCCACTGAAGTTAAAGAAATGCACAAACTTATAGATAATATTAGAAGATTATAATCAGTAATGCCAAACTAGACCTGAAAATAATTACATGACTTGCAATTAATTTTTAATGGTTTCCTCTTATTTGCTTTCAGGTTTTCTTTTTTGAGTTTCTTTGCAAAGAATTTGTCTTTGCTGGGACTGAGTTGACCAATGGCTCTTCAGATCCTGTAAGAGCAGCCCCAGCACTTAAGCTAGTGGAGAATTTTCATGATCTCTCTCTCAAAATGCCATGGTGGTGAGCACTGGGGAAAGGACTATTAATCATTTGTCATCATCAGCAGCAATAGAATTATTTTTATTTTTTTTCCAGGCGCTTAACCATATGAGGACAGGAACACCAAAATACAAACTTCACCTGGGCAGACTGTTCAGTCTTTCATTTTGTTTCTCACACAAATGTCTTGAGTGGTCTTGGGTTGACAGGGGAATTTGCTTTGGGGACTCACTGGTGGTGTCTTTGCCCATGTGCAAGTTGGGTTAGGAGTGAGCAGGGTCAATGCTGGAGTGAGGTTGGTGCCTGGGGAACATGAGTCTTACCAGCAGGAGGGTGGCAGTGACCTCCGCTTTCCAGGGGAAGGCAGGAGGAGACCAGCTGAATGGCTGGAGGGCAATAGGGATGAATTGTCTGGGACACCACTGGCCTAAGCAGAGGACTAAATACCCTCCAAAGAATATGACAAAAAAAAAAAAGTAATCTGGATATCAGAGGAGCCCAGTGATGAAGGCTGATGTAAATGTCTTAACTCTTAGTAAATGTGAAAGAAGTATGAGAGGGGTGAAAGCAAATCTGTGAGAAAAATGACCAATTGTATCTTACAACAGTTACCTCCATGACTTTCAGTTTGGAGAGCTGGCACCCCTACAGCCCCACCAAAATTCCTGGCTGGACTCCATATCCCATGGTGTAGCATAGCCTTCCTCCTCACTCATGAGAATAGGCAAATTCCTTCTAACTTGTGACCTCCCTGGTCTACTGATATTTACTACCCCTGCAAATACCCATGAGCTGGTGATATTTTTTAGGGTATTTTCCACCATGGAGACATCAGAAACATTAATAAATAACATGTTTCTTCTGTGACTTGATTTTCATCAAACCTTGATCAAATCTTCATAGAGAAGATTGAGGTAGAGGTAGTACTGAGTACAACCACATGCTCTATCTATCCCACATAACTGGTGGAAGCAGGGATTTCTGCAGCAGTAGTTCACTGAGTTCATGAGGAGAAGGAAGTATGCCCAAACTGTTCTCCTAAGGTGTTTGTGACCACTTGGAGTATCAAGATGAAAAATTTATTGAAAATGGCTGTTCTGTACAGAAGTCATTATTTTCTACAGGCAGGGTAGCAACACATTTTTGTAGCAGCCCTTACTGCTATTTCACAGGGATGCTCTTCTGCTCATGTTCCCTTGAGGACTTTCAGAGATCTAAGCATCTGTGTGGGATATTTCTGAGTGGGATGCAATACCTTTCATGTTTCCTGAGCAGCAACACTGTGACACAGTCAGGAAAAACACTGCTCTAAGGAAAGCTAAGAGGTCATCTGCTCCAGCCTTCTGCTCCAACTTGTGTCTAGCTGTGCCTAAACCCTGCCTGGCTTCTGGACTTCCAACCGATGCTTAAAAATCTTCCCTGATGGAGACCACAGAGTCTCCCTAGACAGCCTATTCCAGTGCTTAGCTAGAGTTAGGCATTTCTTGTTGGAGAATGGCTCAGGGACAAGGGTCCTGAGCCCACCGAGCAGTTGTACGATCAGAGCCCGTTCTAAGGGCTGATGCTGCCTCGCTGATGCTGGGCCTCACTAGGGTTTGCCTGCAGCTGCTCGCAGCTGCTGATACATGAGGAATGTCAAGGATGCTTCGGCCTGGTGTACCATGGTGTGTCAAAAACAGGAATTAGAAATAGTGGCGTGAGAAACTTAGTGTTATGAGAAGCTTGTGCTGTTAGCTAACTGCAAGTAGGTGGACCGTGCGAATACGACCTTTAGAGCTTAAACCAATCAGCTAGTGACTGGTAGGCATAATAATTATCATTGTCTGTATAAATATATGTACCCTGGACCAATAAAGACACACGTAGGTTGATGTTCTATCACCCACATTGAACCCGTCTCGGCGTGTCGTTCTTCCGCGGCTCTGCAATTTCTTACCTTGCTTCAGCAATCGTCTCTAGCCACTGTCCCGTCTGCCCCAGGCACAGTGGAGAAGCCCTCAGTGCTGGCACCCAGCCCCAGATCTCCAGCTATAGCTCCCTGACCAGCCGTGGCTTTGTGATACAGGAGTGTAAGTCTTTTAAAGACTTTAAAAGAGTCTTAACCTTCCTCTCTGAACAAATGAGTAGTCCAAGTGAGATGGTTAGTTGCCACGAGCTCTGACGCCTCATTCCAGCGTGGATGACTAATGAAGGAGTAAGGCAAAACCGTGTACATAGGAGAACATATTTGTATCCTCATATAGGCATAACCTCACTGTGATTTCCAGCCTGTGAGTAGCTGCTCACGTTGGGTCAAGGCACACTAGCACTATTATTAACTGCGGTGTTTTGTCTTTTCTGTGTTTGCATGGGAACAATCTGCAGGTTTAATGACAGACCCTCTCTCCCATGGGCTGAGCTCACCTTGTTGCAAACCTGCCTAATTCAAGGGCTGTTGGTGACTGCAAGGCGTTACCTTTTTCCTTTTCTCCGCTGCATGTTGCCTTTAAATTTGATCCTTACAGCAAACCATTCATTTATCCTGAGTTACCAGTAAATTCGTTTATATGCAGACATCATAAATCACCCTTTACAGTATTTTATAGTCAAAATACAATTAATTAGGTTTGAGTTCTTTTATTTCTGAGTAGTTTAAATACTTATGAACTAAAATTTAAATAATTATAGCCTTCTCAGAATATTTTTAAGAAAGATCTATCAAGTATAAAGTTGAATTTTCAATGCCTCATTTAGCATGCTGCAAGGAAGAAAAGAAAGATATTAAAATATTTTGTACTGGAGGTTTAGAATTGAAAAGAGAGACCTAGAATTCTGATTACTAATTAAGTTCACATTTAACACAAATAAAACATGCAGGGTTGTAGGAAAGTTTGACAAAGAGAAGCCTACAGAGATCCATACTTTTTGTGCTATAATTATTTTGGGGTTTTTATATTATTATAGTTATTATCTTGCCAACAACCATGACAAAAAAACACTATTAAATCCTCTGAAGTTGATAGTATGCATATGTATGTCTGTGTGTGTGCAAAAATGTGAAGAGTTGTAAAAATATTGAACAGGGTTCTGATTTCACATAGTCCCAAATCCTTCGACCAATTAACTCTAGCTACTGCAGCACAAATTTCACCCTGTGTCTGTGAGCAATTCAACAGAGGTCAACTTGAGAAGAGCCTCACTCAAGTCATGCATGGCTACTTATGCTTCAGCTCGCAGGACTTCCACTGAAGTCATCTGCCCAGAGCAGGCAGGTGAATTATTGGTTGCAAACCCAAAGCCTGATATAGACATTGAATACTGTAGTGCTGTAAGGACGTTGGCGTGGCTTACAGCCCTCCACCCACCGCCTGTGAGCAGTGTGTCTCCTGAGAGATTCTTCAGCATTGCTCTTGGCTGCAGGAAATGAACAAGAGAGAATGAGGCTGGCACAGCAAGGTCTGATATTGCTCACCGTTCCTTGCTTGCAGAATGTGTGCAACCATGGGCAGGTGAAGCCTGGGGGCTGCAGAAACAACCTAGTCGTAACCTAGCTGGTTCCAACAGGAGTGTTCCAAGGTTACTTTGATTCAGCTGAGGTGAGAACTGAGCCCAGTGTGTCTTCCATGTTGCTGTTCAACAGCCTCCATCATTCTTGTTATTGTTGATTTTTGTTAGTGCAGAAATGTTTAATTTACTGAAGAGGATAAAACTGATTCTGAGGCAAGACACACCATCATATTTCAGAATGGACTAACAGTAATTCCTAACAAATACAGTTGTATTTTCCTAGAAAGGCCATTTTTCTATTCACATGTAGACGGCAGTATTAAAGTACTTGTTGAGAGCATCATGCATTTACAGAGATTCAATGACATGAATTAGGGATGAGGAATACTTTAACTGCATCAGTTGGATAGTGTTGATCAATTATTTGAAATGAATTTAAAGGCTAACTGGAGTCTGGAGATTAATTTGGAAATGGTCTATGTATTCTATTTTCAGGCACCTTCATGCATTCAAAGTGTGAATAAACCCAGGCCAATCAAGAGGGAAAGTAGCAGCTTGGGGGAGACAACTCTTTATGATATTATACTAGCATTATGCTTTCAGAATGAGGCTCCCATAGGGTATATGCAAACCTGGTGGGATTTAGTTGAAGAGTTTGTGCATTCAGGTCAAGCCGGGTTTCATTCACAGAAGCTCTTCCACAGTATCAGGCTTCATTTACTAAAATTGCAGGAGGGACTCCCCCTTTGCAAACCTGCTCTATCTGATGAAGAAGCCAGCCAAGCTCTGCTGGCCTTTCTGCACACCAGGAGAGCAGGGAAGGCCTGCAGTGAGGAGCTGATCAGAGTTAAAGGAACAAAATAGCTGTTCAACAGCTGCTGTTGCTTAAAAAATATAACTACTTGGCAGCTGAGTCTCTATAAGTAATGTGAAAAATAAGTGAGATTATGTTAATGAACAGTAATATTTCAGTTCTTTGAGTAAGGGGGGCTGCACTTACTTTTATGGCTGTTTCACAAACAAAAGGGAGAAAATTTGGAAAGATCTAAGCATTAGGGGAATCAGTGCCTACAGCAGAGCTTTTGCCTAGTCTGCTTTTCACTAATGGCCTAGAAATAGCAGTTTAGACTATGTCTTGGAAACAATCCTTTTATGGGATATGGGAAAAGGCAAATTTTAAAGTATCTCAGCTCCTGCTTGCTTATGACTGCCTGTAAATCTTCTATCCTCCATTCTGATGCCCTTCCCTGCTTGACTGTGGGGCTTACAGTTCAGTGGGATGAGGAAGTGTCGGGAAGATGCTGAGCTAGCTTGTTGGGTAGGTTGGAGTTGTAGTGATGTGGTAATCACATATGTGTTTGCCTGAGCTGTTTTTGACAGCTCAGGGATTTGGGATTGCCTTTAGGAGGGCTTTCTGGCCATGCCCTGGTCCTGGTGAGCATGAAGAGAGAAGTCTAGACCACATCTGTAATGTTATAGACACTCAAAATTGGATTAGTTTCCAGATAAAAGCATCTAAATGCATCTCAGCTGGTACTAGGTGCCTATGTTTGGATGAATGAATTGATCTAGAGTGATTTAGAGTGTGATTCAGTACCCTAAATATAGGCAATTCAGATAACTTAAGGTATCAGAGACATCCACGTGGGGTTGACAGGTTCATCATATCCTTGTAGCAATGGGTAGCGAAGGGGTAACTTTCACTCCAAATGAGCAGGTCTTATCTGGTTTTTGGGAAGGCCTTGCACGAGCTCTGTCTCTCCTGCTACTATAATTATAGGCATAGGACATGCCAGCCTGCCTAAGAATGGGAGTCATCCCTTACTCCCTAGAGTGTTTAGCTATCCTGTTACAGGGCAGGATCTCCAGGGGCTTTATGGAGCCCCATGAGCACAAAAGCCATACTGCTGCACACTGCTCATTTTCCTATGGACTACGAGCTCATTCATAATGTGCAAGGTTTGCTCTACCCTGCTGCCTTCATGCATGCCTCTTAAAAGTCTCCCTGTATTCCTAGCTTGTGGTCACTCCTGGCCCCTACACCAGCAACACTAGTAACTTTATGTCCCTAAGAGACATCATCTAAACCCAATGATCAGATACAAAACATTTAAAATATCAGTACAACTTGACCAGAAAGTAGACTAAAACCTTGTGGGGTGATCAGAGCAGGCAGCAATTGGCATAGACTGTGTATTACAGTTAGCCACAGATTCAAAACAAGTAATAGTGTGAACATAAGGTCAGAGGAAGACAGACTTCTTACAGATCTGTGGTGACCAGTAATGTATGAGCTCCAGTGCTCCCATTTCCTTGGTCGGGGCACCAGCAAAGTCTCCCTCCTCTACCAAACTGCCTTTTACATGAAACCTTTGTGCCTTTTCCATTTCCTATTTGTCTAAAATTGGCCACTGGGTTCAGACACCATTGGGGAGACTTAGGGACGTTCACACCCTCAGCCCAGACAGTGCAATAGCACATGCCACATCTTCCTTGAAAATCAGACTAACAAAATGCTATTGCTGTAACAAGCAAAGCTCTCAGGCAGGTTTACAGAGGGAAAATTCTAGTTTAAGACTTTTTCTTCCTTAGTGCTCCAATGAACGATTTTGGCAGCATGGGCCGTTTCCTGAGGTGCAAGAAGTCTGGGCAGCTCATTGTTCTAAATGTGTTTGCTATGGACTATTACCTGTCTGCTATTAAGATTTACTCGGAAGGAGAGACCAGCCCTCATATCATCTCTGCTCATTCATCCATCTATTCCAAACATAGCTCAGGGCATGAACTTTTGGGGTGTTGAAAACAAATTCTCTTTGGCCAAGTAATGTGCTTGGAAACAATGTTCCTGTTTTTGCAGAAGTAGTAAACAGTGAATCAGGGTGTAAGACATTTTTCAATCATATGTGGCTAGCGGTCGGTAGATCTCTCCATTTTGAAATCCACAGGACCTATCTGCCTTTTACTTTGATTTCATTAATCTCCTTGAAGAGCCAGTGCCTGCCTGGTCGTGTGGGCAGGTAACCTTCTGTCACACCGTCACTATGGTCTGTGCTTTCTTCACTCCTCTCTCTAAGCACCTTCTGTCCCAAGACTTGCCTTTAAAATGTTACTGCAGGGTGGATTAACTGCAGAGCAGTTTCACCACTGGTACCAGAGCTCATGCCAGCCACAACCCTGGGGCACCAATTGAGGCTTCTCCTCCAGCAGAGGAAGCTTCCCCCCCCATTGTCATCCATGTTTTGCTGGTGTGTCAGCACAGAAGCCAGATAACAACAGATATTTGGGCACTTAAACCACCCAGAGACCAGAGAAAGGTGCCATTCTGGAGACTAGTCCAAGGCTGTGGGCTCCATAAAAGAAAAAATAGTCCAAGAGGTGAATGCTGGAGCTCAGATACCTGGTGCCATGCTGACAACTCACATTTTCCATCTGAAGACCTCCTGGAGGGATCTTTGCCAAAGCCATTAGCAGCAGAAGGGCACTGGCATTGCTTTGTTTCACTAGGATTGTCAGTACTTTTGGTGGCAGAGGGACTTTCCACCCTCCCTGCATCCCTTGGCAGACAGAGCCCTTCTTCCTCCCCCTCGGCTGCCTCTCTGCCCCGGTGGGCATGGGGAAGGAGCCTGGGGTGATGGCAGGGAGCAGGGGAGCGACACCAGGATTTTGGGCAGACAGCAGCAATTTCTTACTGCAAGGGTAGTCTGAGGTGGGAAGAGAGGACAGGCGTGATGGGGATAGAAAATGAGCACAGAGGAGCCTTTGGGGATCTGGCTGTGAAGAGGAACTGCACAAGAAGAGGAAAAAGTGAACAGCTAGAAGGGAAGACCATGGTGGATAGAACATTTAATCGATTTTTTCCCAGGGAAGAAGAGTGCTACTGGATCAAGTGTGATGAGGAGCAGCTCGTGCGTGGTGGCCATCAGGGCTGACAGCCTGCGGCGGGGTGGTGACCTCCTGCCAGCTGGCCCCAGTTTGGTCTCATACTCAGATGGTATTTTAAAACTTTAGAGCAAGACAGTGAATTGGTAAAGGTTACCTTGGGGCTTTTCAGACTCAGCTATATGTACCATACAGGGAAGAGCTCTGCTTTCACCTGGCATACCCTTTCTCAAAAGTGTGGCATCAGCTTAATGTGTAGTTGTGAGATGCAGGATGTCTCCCTTAACATTAATGTCTCCCTCAACGTTAGTACATTTGCCCTTCTTAGCTCATTGCCAGTATAGTTTGCTGATTGCTGGTGGTGTCTGAGTTGGCTTTCTTTTTAGTAATTCTGTGACAAAAAACACATGCAGGTGAAAGCAGCTGTGCAAAAAGCAGCCAAGCACAAAGGGGGAAAAAAATTGCATCTCTTCCTAGTGGCAGGGAGTTTCACTGTGATTCATTGTGCCGCTGCTGGGCTCACAGCTCTCTGCTGTTTTTTTAACTGCTGCAGGCAAAAGCCAGATCAATCTGTTTTAGGTGTTTGTTTCATTGTCGGTATTCTGCGCTCTGTCAGTCGCAAAGGCAGGGGATGCTCACTCAGAGACAAACAGATGATGGCAATTTATAGTGTGCCAGATGGGGGTGTGTGATTCAATACTGAGTGAAACTGCTAACTAGAAAGGCCATCAAACAACACAGTCTCTACATTTTCCATACGATTACAGTCTGTCAGATCCCTGCCAGCCACAAATATCTGCAAGTGTGACATCACTTGCATTTTGGAGTACTTCTTTGCCCAAGGAGATACCATTTTACACTTGAGTATTTCTTGGAGACCAGCACAGGTGTTATCTGCCTGACTGAAGCATGGGGAAAAAAAACGGCAGGATTTTGGTACATGTAAACAGTACCTCCTGGTTTTTTTCAGGAAATCGCACCTGTCTAGGACAAATTAAATTTCTGCCTTTGTTGTTGTAATTTATGAAATTAAAAATTACCTTTCATCTTTAAAACCCCTAAAAACTTTGTCAAAATAAATGATTTTTTCCACCATAATCCCACAGTGTAAAATTTGATCTGACTTTCTTCTAACATAGATATATTGGGCTTCATTTGCTCTTCACACTGTTGCTGTACAAGAGCAAGCCCACTGTTGCAAAGCGATATTGTACCTCTTGTCATGGTTGTCCATGAAGGTACTTGCACTGTGTACTGTGATGCTGGAATGACAGTCTGACCAAACCCTGACTACCTTTCTGCCTTTCCTATGGCAGTAGTCCCTTTGGACAATGGACATTATTATTTATTAGTTACATTAATAAAGTTTGAAGTTTAGGCTTGTTGGTTTGGATTCAATCAGCATAAAATACTCACACCTCTATCTGAAGCTCTGAGATTCATCTCGGAACCTTAAATGGAAAGACAGATACAAAATATTTATTTATTCTAATTACTTTTTCATATACACTGCAAAATCTCAGATTTTAAACCTATTATTGGATTGTAGGAGGAGAAAAGAAAACCTGTGGCTCCCTCCCTGTTTCCCACCGCTTCTTTGTGGCTCTTCAGATACATCACAAAATCACTCCCCTGCTCAGCCTTGATGATCACAACACTCCCGTGATGAGATTCCTTTTGCAAACATATTTATCTCTGGCATTGCTTTGTCTTCCCCAACTCAGTTTATATACATGAGTTTGATCCATTCAAATCCATGGGAATCCTTGCTTTGGATAAATTTCTGATCAAGCTTATATCTGAGGTGGCCCAAAATATAATGACTGTGGAGGAAAAAAGACTTTGTGTCACATGCTTATAACATTCTAAGTGTGATGGTACAATAAAGTACTGAGGCAATAAAGCCTTGGCTGGGAAACTTAGCATTACAGGAATAGCAATAGATACACTAATAGAAAAAGTCCCCAAAAAATATTATTTTCCCCTTCCAGTACCCTTGAAGATCAGTGGAAATAAAAGCATTGCTGTATATCAGTGGTTGTGGTTTTGTTCTAATTCTTCCCTGCCCCTGGTTTGAAAAGTAAGACTCCTCTTTCCTCCTGAGGAACAGCACTTCTGTTTTCTGGGGATTCTTACTCTCTTTTCCTCCTCCTCCCACCCATCTCCATTGATTTAATCTTACACGATTTGTCATGCAGCCAAATACTCCCATAGTCAGATTTTGTCCTTTTGCTCACAAACCCTGCCTTCCCCTGTCTGTAAGTATTCCCCTGTTCCCACTGACATGAAGGCTGTTGCAGAACCAAGACTTGTTTCTTTAGCTTCTTTTTCTGCAGCTCCACGAGGGCTACTTTGTGTGATGGGAAATACCTGGCAGGAAGGTTAACATGAGCCAAGGATAAGGGCTGTTTCCTGACACAGCACCTTGGTTGGGCTGCTGGCACCTACCTGTGCTGAAGAATGTGAAAGGAGCACTCTTTTTTCCCTTTCTTTGTCTGCTGGGCCTTTGCTTGTATCCTTACTTGATATTATCCAATATACCCTGCATCACTAGTATAAAAGAATAAATGGCTCTTCCTCAGCTTAGGGGGCCCATGCCCCTGAGAAACACCCTCTTCTCTCTGAGTGCCTGAGGCATGTCTGGCTGCTTCTCTGAAATACTCTAGAGGAGTCACGAGTATCTCCAGGAAGGCTTAGATGTTGTTTGTCTGCTCCAAAGCCCCACACCACAGCCCCACGTGCACAGGCTTGACAGTTAATCCACAGGGAGATTAGTGGCCGTTTTATCTTCACCCACCCTGGTCTTCATCCCCAGCCTGCTCAGATGAATCCAACTGGGAGACCCGGCAATGCTGTGCCAGCTGAGCCCTGTGCCTGCTCACTTCACAGATGAACAGGTCTTACCCATGTGCCTGCCTGCTGTGCAATCCCCCGTTTTAGGGGGTGAGGTTTGCTCGAGGCAGGCAGGCAGATTCTCCAGATATCTGAGAAAATGTGGCTCTTCCCATAGCCAGGGAAGTCCAGGCCATGGCATGGTGGGTCTCAGAGGGTTCATGCCCCCTGGAAGGGGAGTATGCATGTTTCTCCCTCCTGTGAGGCCACCCCAAGGTGGCACCAAGCCTGTGATGTCTCAACATGGCCAGAGGACAAGGGAGAGGAGTGCAAGGGGGGGTGACCTCACTGTCCCCCCAGGTGTGTGGCTGGGGCCCACTCCTGCCCTGACCTGCACCACTCCCCCTTGAATTGGGATTTGGCTTGCCAGGACTATCTGTTCCTTTCGGTCCTTTGCTTGTATCCTTACCTGATGTTACCTGATATACTCTGTGTCACTAGGATAAAAGAATACATGGCTCTTCCTCAGCTTAGAGGAAAACCTAGCAAAGAGCATCTCCATTACAGAGAGCTCTGTGGAGCCTCCTGGGAGAAGAGAGAGGATGAGACGCTGAGGAACGACCTGGTTTTCCAGGCTGTGAAGGAGGTCACAGGGTTGGGGGGCTATTGAGTTTCATCTGGCTGCCCCTGGTGTCCCCAGTGCATGCACCGCAGTGGGATTCTGGCCGAGCGCAGCTCCTGGTGCCTATCCATCCTCCCACCCACCTGTCCTGGGCAGCTGCGAGGGGCAGCAGCAGTAACATGGTGTAGAGGTCTCAGAGTCCTCCACCACAGGAAGGAACTGTGCTGTGGCCTTTCAAAGCCCATGAAATCAGCAGAAGGAAGCAGAAAAGCTTCTTCTGGTAGCTGGCTGTGGCACCTTGACCTTTCTGAAACAGTTGTGTGGACCTTGGGCTGGTGAGGTTAAATAGTGGCATTGATATTTTGCTCCAGAGATGCTGCTTCCCACCATTTGTTATCTAATGACAAAGCAGCCTTAGATCAGTTACTGATCTGCTTGAAATGAGGGACAGTATTGTCATTACCAAGTGACAGTATTTGGACAAAACTTCTTTTTTCCCTAGAAGCTGTTAGAACTAGAAAACAGTGGGACTGCTGCTGTTTGACTACCCGACACATCAGTAAGCACAAAGTGTAGCCAAGAGTAGGAGCACCCCAGCAGCCTTCCCTTTCATACTGTTTATCAACCATTATATTTGAGCGTCACCATTAAAATGCAACATCTACCAATAGTTGAAATATTTTTCAATATTTGATATTACAAAATGTCATTGTTTTCACTTACATGGAGCTTTTAAACAGGATTGTTCCCCAAATCTTATTCTCTCTCAATATTGACCACAATAACTCTGTGCATTTGTAGTGCTTATATTAAACTCTTTACACATGAATTATGGAGGTTTGGGTAGTTATATTTGCATTGACCTATAACATCTTCTCAGGCATTATACTAATTTTTCAGGTTCTAATGTAGTATCTGACTGCAGTAAATATAACTTTGTATTACCTAATAAATATACTTAACAAAATCTCTTTGGAGGAAGGGACCAAAATCCAGTCTGTGAGCTGCTGTAAGAATCCACAGAGGAACTCCCACTGTCTTCATGAGAGATGCATATAAAGATGAAGAGAAGGATCTTGTCTTTGCATAGTGCTTGGTGTAGGATTAGCTCATCTAATTACAGCTATCTATGGTATAGGAATAATAAAGGTTGGGCCAGATGATCCCTGAGGTCCCTTCCAACCTGGTATTCAACGATTCATTTACAATGAAACGAGTCACCCTAGGTTCCTGTCAGAGTCAATCGAGAGAAGTAGGTATTTTCAAGAAGTGATTCACTTGACCTATTTGTAGCCATCTATTTTAGGATGAAATGATCCCTCTCTCCCCCCCAGAAGTGCCTATTTCTGTGCATTGACTGTAAAGGGCAGTGTAGGTACTAGCTGAAAGGTAAACGCCTACATTGCAGGTTTTTGCTTTTGCCCAAAGGAATCAGTGGATGTTTAGATTTTATCTTTATTTATTATTAGCTCATACCCTTACCTTATAGTAATGGGTGGGTTTGGGGCAATATGTTCACACCAAGGACTGCTCTGTTTCTGCCCATTTCATCTTTGCTTTTCCTATTTTCCTTTTCTCTTTCTTTTCTCGTTCCTGTCTTTCTGTGGCTCTTTTTTCCTTACAGCAATTTCCAGTCCTTTCTTCTTTTATTTCCTGAAATTGCTTTCAATAAAATAATTAATGCAAGTCCTTCAAATATTATTAAGACTTTCAAGGTAGTATGCCAGTAGGAGTAATAGGAAGCTGGGGAGTTCATAACTCTCAGAACTCGTGTCGGTCAGGTTTCAAGGTTATCTTCACAGCCAGGAGGAATGGAAATATGCATTGTAAAATAGAAGCTCAAACTGTTCAGAACCTGAATGAGTCCTATACATTACACTAAGTGTGCTGCATTCAGACAAATGTATTCTGGGGAAGAGCTGCTTGGTGCATTTACTCGGCAATGTCAATATTCTCGGTTGTACTCTTGTGTTTTTACAGTTGTTATAGTTTGGGTACGTTTCTTCATTTTCCCTTTGTTGCTCTGACTGATGAGGTTACATCCTGGCCTTGCTGAAACCCCTGGGAGTTGACTCTCACCTGGATTTTAGCTGCTCTCTGCTTAGAGGAGACACAGGTTCTCAGACTATATGGGTATGGGGCACATTATGCCTTGTGCTGACCTTTTCCTCTCTGCTGAGGACTCTTGTCTGTGTGCTAAATAAGAGAGGGCAGAGGACACAGCTGAGGGAAGAGGATTTAGCGGGAATGTATTTTATGGGATAACCAGGGTGTGCCACAGCTGTGGCTTCCCCAGCCAGCACAATGCTATTTTATGAATGTATCTTTCAATCTCTTTCTCTTCTCAGAAGGAAAGATGAGGTCTGAAAAGGAGATCTTTTCTGTCGAAATTAGTAATGCTGTCACTATAGGATCCTATACAGACAGGAAGGCCATGGGTCTCAAACTGGCAGGCAGCCCTCCTGGGAGAGGTGTACAGTGTACAGGGTGTGAAATCATCTGATAGCCACAGTGGTACAATAAAACTGATGAGTAGGGATGGGCAGGAGTCCTGATGCTTTCCCTACCTCCCCCAGAGTCCCAGTGGCATCTCTCCTTTCTCTCCACTGCGCTGAGCCTGGCGGTGTGAACCACCCAGCAGGACATCTGGGGCTGCAGCACCTGTGAGGGCACTGGGTGGGCGGCTGGAAAGTGCTGGGTGCTGGGTGCTGGGGCAGGCATGGGCAGGCTCGCATCCCAGGTGCCCCACGAAACAGAAACAGCCCTACATTTCCCACTGGGACCTGGCTCCAAACGGTATCCCCAGCCCTGGGCTGTGATGCTGAGGTGTGCAGTGGTGCTCCCTGACATTTTGGGAGTGGGATCTCCTCTCTCCACAAACCCTACTGACTTCTCCAGGATTAAAGATGAATATTGCTGCTTCTGACTTTTTTCTTGCAAGCATAGTGGCTTGTTGCTCTTCTCATTTCCACCAAGACTATACAAAACCTCCATAGCATTGAGATGTTTATCACCCCACCTTTTAAAATCCTGTTGCTTTCATGTTTATGGTTCAGCTTTTCCCAGTGGAGCTTGGTTTTCCTTCTGTTAGTCATCTTTGTTTTCCTACCCAGAAAAAAAGCACTCAAACCTCATAAATTCCAGTCATCTATAATAATAAAATTCTATTATTAGTGTTGTCTTCAGTGTAGAGTCTTATGCATGCATTATGCACATTGCTCTCTCATCAACAGTAAAAGAACCCAAAAGATTTCAGAAGAAACGAAGAGCACAAATCTTGTGGCCCTTTCTAAGTCAAATTTCCTTTTTAAGTCAAACAAAATTAAGGAAGAGTGTAAGAGTTGTAATGTTGATTGAAGATTACTGTGACCCAGTTCTTTCCCAGAATTTACTAGGAAAGTTAAGTTTTATACTGTTAAATTTTTTAATGTTGAATTATAAACACATACTCAGCTTCTGCTTGGGCCCATAAAAGATGATGGGTTGTTTACAGGAAGTAGAGATTTCCTTGGAGTGACTTGTCATTCCATGTATTATTAGAATCTAGCATCTTCCAATAAAACCCAAAGAAGACATGAGAAGTCAACCCGAGATTGGCAAGTTTTAATTGGCAGAACTTTCTTCTTTGATAAGTCATATATCTATATTTTAATCCTTTACCTATCCATATCTAATTTGTTCCTTGTAACATCAAATCTATCTCTCTGCCTGTGTCTAATACCTATATTTCTGTTCTATGAAAGCTGAAATTTTGCTCAATACAGAGACACCTCACAAGACCTTTCACACTATTTAAAACCCAATTACCCTGAAAATTTTTCTTTTCCCAGATATGTCTCAAGTGTTCAGATTTTGAAATTGCTTTGCTTGGTAATAAAAGGTACACTTGCCTTACTAATAGGCGAATAAGAGCTTTTGCTTCTACTTTATTTATCTGTACACTTATATGAGTGTGCCTGAATAGAAATGTTACTGTTTTCAATATTTAATCAGCGATATGTGGACTTTATTTATTTATTTATTTATTTTATAAATAAGGACAAGCAGAACAGGACAGGAAAGGATGGGAAAGAAGAAGAAGAGAAGAAAGAATTTTGAAACTTGAAATATTTAGGAATTACTGGCAGCAGTGGACAGAGAAGAAGATACCCCAGACAGTAGCATAGTACCTTCCTTACTAATTTCCCAGACTTCCTAAAATGTTCTTTATTTAGGAACTTATCTGTCAATAAGATCAGTGTTTCTTATTCACACCCCTATAATTTGCCTTAGTGTAATTTCACATTTTTCTCTTTTATTTCCAAATTTTGTCTGCATCAAGCCATTTTAATGCTTTTGTGATAAAAAAAAAATAATTTCTGCTATATGATGAATTGCATAGGTTAACACTGCAATGACGTGAGCTTTTTCCTACTTTTCACCTGCAATTGGTTCAAAGTGCTTCTCAAAATCTGCTAAAGTGTTCAGCATTTGAGTTACTATGGATGTTTTCAATGTAAACCTCCTTCTTTCTGCCGCAATGCATTTGCATTCCATTGCATTTGTATCCAACTAAAGAAGAAATTGCTTTTTAATATTTTTCACACCCTGTTCATGTTGAGTCATGTAAAGCATTAAACTGTTGCCAGTGGATGGAAAATATGACACTATTTGAAGACAAAACACGTGCATGAAAAAAGCCAGTGTGGTCAATTTGAGATCATATAGGAGGCATACATTTCACTTAATGGTAAAAACGGGGCATGGTATTTTACAGGAGCTTTGTATTGTGCGTAGATTAGTACTAAAAATAGTTCAACTGTATTAGCACTTTCACCTTTTTTGGAATTAAATTCTCATTGCTTTACAGAAGGTATTTTTAACTTCTGTGGTTTAGCTTTAGCTGAATCTTATTATTGAAGAATGAAGTGAAAAACTGATACTACAGGAAACTTTACTAGTGGGTAATCTGAACTGCAGTGTTCACTCTCTTTGCAAACCAAGCACTTACCTGCACCACTGCAGTAGGGACTCAGATCTACCTTGTCATTTTAAGAGAAACAATACATAAATCTGGTTTACCTATTGGTTTTAATTGCAAAACATTACATACCATTCTCTTAAGACTCAGTTTGATTGTTTCAGGATTTTAATGGTACTTTTCTGTAAAAATACTTCACACATCTGCTTTATTTATCTAAAGAGGCCAGTTCTTTTAAACATTATTCCTTGGGCAGCAAACATTTTTGGTAGCTAGAATTTATCTTTGGCATTGTTACAAGCAATTAAATTCCTATTATACCAGCATGTACCTTGCCTGTGGATTTTTTTTTTTCTTGTAGATTTTGAGAATCATTCACCCAGGGCCTGATTCAGAGAAGTCCTGAGGATTTCCTGCAAGGTGCTGAGCACCCCAGCTGGTATCAGAAGGAATTAAAACTACTGGATTTTGCCCACAGTACTTTTAAATCCACCATGAAACTGTGGTTGTTTGTTCAAGCTTATTCACATTACATACATTTGCTCTGTAATTGCTTGCAAATCGCCTTGAGAAGTTTGGAATGAAACATGCTACAAAAGTGAAATATTGATGTTATGGCAAACACATTGCAATCCCCCCCAGATGTGTGATTCCCTCACAGTAACCTATCTGTGACAGACATTTTTATGTAATACATGTTGATATGAAAGAGGACTTGAGAATCAATTAGGAGCTTTTCAAAGAGAAAAGGATTTGGCTTTTTCAACTATATTTTCCTTTTTTGTTCGTTTGTTTGTTTCCTTCCCCTTATCACCTCCAACAGAACATTTTAGACAGGGCCCAACTCAAATTCTGAAGTTGAAAATACACATATATATACATATATATATTTATATTCGTTTCCAGTTGTGTTACCATTATAAAATATATTTCTTTAAACTCTCTCACAGTGTACAGCTTTCCCATTATTATTCACACTAGTCTCTGCATAAAGATATTCCTCTGGAAACTGATGATCTGTTTTACAAAGAACACAAGAAACCTTGGAATAAGAAATTGTGGTATCCTGATGCAAAGATCATCACCAACAGCAAGAGTGACAGTGCTCTGAGTAGCCCAAGTGCTCATATTTGAATGTTGTATTCCTTCACCAAAACAAAGTGACAGGGACGTAATGACAGGCAAATAATTTACCTTCGTATTTACCTGTAGCCTTGTTCTACGGAGCCAAGTGAAAGTGAAGAGTGAAGTAAAAAGAGCAATTTAGTTTTCAAGGACTAAAGACATCAGAGAAGAATGGAAGGAACAGAGAAATGGATACACCATATTTTGCAACTCTTGTAAAAATTTCTCTAGAATATTAGAATTCTTTTTACACCAGAAGCCACAACATCAGTAGGTTAGCTGAATGTCTGGAAAGGTTCCTGAACTAAGTACTTAAACCTGCTATGCTCTACCGAGCAGAGACAGTCCGAAGTTCACTTTGCAGATACATCTAGTGAAAGAGGCCAGGACAGTTGTACCAGCATTGCAAGAAGCTATTTACATCACATTTCCCTGCTTGCAGAGATTGCTTTCACAACAGAATCATTTGCCATCTCTGGGTGAAACAGAGTAGATTTTATTACAATTTTATCTAGAAGCTCAAAAGGATCTTTCATTTGGACAACTTTTGGGCTGACTCTGTGTTCAGTGAATAATATCCTGTAGGTAGATATTGTAGATATTTTTTATTTGCTCCGGTACTATCTTAATGGTTTCTTATTATCTATATCTATAGGTATGACCACACTCTTTCCCCATCTCTCTCTCTCTCCTGTTGCTGAAACTATATATAAGTAAAACCTCTTTTTTCCTTTTTTTGTGCTTCATGTGAGCAAGTCATTGCAGGCAATTCCTTAATCAGTTCATCCATTATAGGATGCAAAGAAGCTTCCAAGAGAAAGTGTTCCCACTCATTATACGATATGAGGTCTCAGTTTTAAACAAGTCTGGGTAAACTATTGTGTGATTTCCTGTCATTAAGATAAAAAAGACAAAGGTAATCTAATCAGACAAGATGCCAGTGTGTGTTAATCTTAGGCCAGTTGGTGAGAGGACATTAATTACAATGATCTACATTTTGGAATTTTTAAACTGGAAAACATCTGGTAGAAGGTGTCAATTTGTGAAGAGATGAACTGTAATAGAAGTGTAACATTTGCGGAAAGAGCCAGATTGCTCAGATGACACTAAAGAAGATGCAGTACAACACTATGTACTATGTTCAGCGGCTTGGCCTCCTTTGGTAGAGCCTGCTGACACATTCCCAGCCAAGTCCTGAATGAGCTAGTCAAGAAAACCCTCCTTGCACAAACTCTGTGGCAGGCTGGTCACCTCCCAGAAGCTGTGCAGCACTGCTTGCCTGGACAAACTACTCCTCCATCAGGTCAGGCTCAAGCCTGGTAAAACCTGCTCAGTATTTTGCCACTACCCTAGTTTTCCAGGACCTACCTGCTAATTCCTTGCTTTTGCTTCCAGAGCTGCTTCATTGCTCTCCTGCCCCATCCTCAAGCCAGTGAACACTGCAGTGCTGCCTAGAAAATGTTATGTGCTGTGTGAGAGACTGCCAAGGGGAATTCCTAGAAGCAAGCCAGAGCACTGGGACGTGAGGAACACCCTGCCTCATGGGCATCAGCTCTGCCTTCCCTCAGGAGATGAGGCAGTCCTAGAAGCCATTTGAGAAAATGTGGGGGTCCTGGTTTAATTCAGCCTCTGTCCAGGACACAAGAAGCTCCTAAAGTCCTTGCCATCTTGGATTCCCGTGGTGTATGAAGAGTACAGGGAGCCGCTCCAGAAGTCTAGAAAAATGTCTGAACTCCCACTATGATACAGAGGATGCTTTACAGCAAATTGGCTTTAATCTCATATGTAGCCAGCATTATGCTTTCTTCAGATCAGGCTGATTGATGACATCGATACCCTAACAAAAACTGCTTAGAGTGGGAAGTCTATCTGGGATAAATATGGTTGCAAGAGTGAAAACAAACTGGCTTCTGTAGGGAGCTGTTCTATAAATAGTGGCTTGATTAAACTGCAAAGAATGCTGGGGTAAGGTAGCTCTAGACCAGATAAGATGCCCATTGGCATCTTCTTGTTTTGGTGTTTTAAATGAATTTGGATGGGGTTTATAGGTAACTGAGGCAGAACTCATAGGGTAACTGTTTCCTGCTGTCCCCAGGGTAAAATAGGACACAGAAGAAATGCTGATCAATAAAAGGTTCAATTTAGCTCACCTGGTATTGAATTCAGTAAAACTGTCTCTCTGCAAGCCAAATGGAAATGAGAGGTTTGAGTGCTGTGCTATATTTTTTCTTTTACAATTTAGAAATTCTCAAGTCTGTATATTTAGTCAGCTGCGTGTTCCTTCTGGACAATTAGTTGAAGCTGTATGCCATCAGAAGTTCTCTCCAAGTTTTGCCATCTCAGTTTGACCTAATCGTCTGAGTCAAAGCACTGTTATTTGAGCATTTGTATTTTTTTCACTCCCTCAGCAGCTTCCTCCACCATTTCTTTTGTGAAATAGTGGTGATGTCAATATAACATATCTCATTCCACAGCCTTGACATCTTGTTCTGATCCTTCTTTGGCAAGCCAGTATAGTGAAATCCCCGAAATTATAAATGGATCTGATGCTGGCCATTCATGTTTCAAGCCAATTGATTCTGAATAAAGTTGTCTTGAAGTTAGATTAGGCAACAAGGAATTCCTGATTCTACTATTGATCTGCTATGTAGTGTGAGACTCATGATATCAGTCATCGGTGCTTTGCTTTTCTCATCCATGAGAACAAAACTCTGAGAAGTGTGCTGAGGGTCACAGATTAAAGACATTTAATGGGCATTAAGACCCAGATTCTTCTGCCTTGATTATGTAGTATCTCATCTCGCAGTGCAAAATAGATTCATTACTCCTTCGGTAATACACTGTGCAACATGATGGACTCAAACATAACCTGATTACTAGAACATCAACTTTGGCCAATGCGAATCTGCTGTATCTTGCACATAAACTTTATTTCCGGGTAGTTGAAACATAAAATTGATCTGTTCTTGAAGCCAGTTGTAATTCAACAGTTCATTAATGACAAATGGCAGAATGCCCCAGCCATCCTTCCAGGCAATACTCCAGATGGAAGTCATTGGATAAAGAACAGGAAGGTTTGGCAGAATGTGAAAAAAGAATAAATTTGCTACACATCACTCATTTTGCCTGACTGCAATAAAGTAATTGTAATAGAATGTTGTCACAGGATAATGGTCTCCTGCTGCTTTAGAAATCCTTTGCAAAACAGATGTTTACTTTCTCTGTGGGAGACATTGATCCCAGGACAATAATCTTTTCTGTTAAAGGAAAATTAAGTACTTATAGGTTCAGCAGTGCTATAAAAAGATTATAAAAAAACATATAATGTAATAGGTGATATGATATAAAATAAATATGTGATGTATGCGATACATACAAC
Source organism: Tyto alba (assembly GCF_018691265.1). Taxonomy (NCBI): domain Eukaryota; kingdom Metazoa; phylum Chordata; class Aves; order Strigiformes; family Tytonidae; genus Tyto; species Tyto alba. The sequence continues at coordinate 17,251,466 of NW_024881282.1, read as the reverse complement.
TAATCCCTAAGTGGGATTAATTCAAATAGATTCTTCTGCCAGCTCTGCAACTAACATTTTCTCAACAAACGCAGATAGGACAATGCAATGCACGATGATGAAGCTGTTTTTGTTATTTTAATCTTCCAAGGCTCTGTGATCTGCAGAAAAACAGCATTTGTAAATAAAAACAGTAATATTAAAACTCTAGCATATAATATCTGATGATAAATGCTTAGTTAATAACAAATAGATACAAATAATGAATAAACACCAATGAAGTAACACATTGTAATTAATGGAAATTAAAGACCATCAATTTTCTGCCAGGGCTGAACTCAGTATTGTGAATTTTGCATACTAGCACCAAGACAAAAATTTGAAAACAGATAAAAATTTATAAAACATTTGTATATTCCAAAATAATTTCCTTAGAAGAGCAATTATACATTAGAGATTGCAAAAGAATTAAAAATACTCACATTTTTCTCTGAGCTAGCTGCAATACATGTGGGAGACATACATTGCACTCTGTTGTAGTAAGATAGAAAACTTACATATGCACAATTTCGGTGAACCTTATACATTTTATGGACATTTCTGCTATTCATCCAATAATGTGCCAACTGCAAATTTGAGCTGATGAGACATGTATACATTTGCTCTCTTCTGTGCTGTAACTGTCTACATCTATGTGCTGTCAAAGGCATTTGACTGTCAGATGAAGCAACCCTCTGTGGTATTTAGCTTTTGCCAAGGTTGTATCTGGATCTGGAGGAATAAAATGAGGATAATTAACCAGGGACTGAATGACTTGTTGGGTCACCAGCCTCACCTTCAGGACCTGCATCATCTCACATCTCCTGCTGTCCATTTCTATTTAGCTCAAGACATCTTGTGATGGTGGTTGGTACTTTTCCAGCTGGCGCCTCTATCCAATTCCATGTATTTTATATCACGAATCCCAGAGTTGCAGCATGCAGACTACCAACATCTTTGTAACCGGGCCAGGAAGGTATCAGGCTTGCTTCCACAAGATTTAAGGGTCGTAACTGAGCAGAATAGCCAGTGAATAGCAATGCTAAGTCTGGGTTCACTCAAAGTGCTGCTTCAGCTGGAGCAATAGAAGACTTTAAAATTGCATTTTTTGCTCTGAGTGGTGAACTTCACTACCTAGATGCCAAAGAAGAATGTCTTTTACATTCTTGAGAAGAGTTGGTTTGGTATGCGAGTGCATTCAGTTATAATAATCCTGACCTCAGGAATAGTCACTGAAGCAAAGAATTTCCCTTCTCATTTCAGGGTCACCACATTACAGATATAAAAAGAATATGGCCATGAGGGGCATGAATAAAGTAATTTTTAATGCTGCAAGGGTAACTCAGGAGTGCTGTCAAACGCTAATGATAAGTTGCATTGGGAAGAACTACTTTAAACTTTAAGAGAGGAAACTGAAGACTTAAGAAGTGTCAGTCTTGTCATCTTGAAACCATTTTTCCCTAGTGATGAATAAAATGCAAATATGCCCACAAGCAAGTTGCTTACCCTACAGCTGAAGTACTGCACATGGAACCAGTTGACACTTCGGTATTTTAGCAGTTTAGACTTATAAATATGTATTTACATTTTCAACGCTAAACTATGTGGCTCTTACCCAGTTGTCACTGTCACTGCATCAGCCAGGAAACCAGTGGAATTTGCTTCACTGAGGGCTGTACGATACGGTCTACAAGAATGCAGTAATTTTAATGGAACCAAAGCATATGAAAAAAATTAACATCTTAACAGAGAGTATCCTGCACTAGGGATGGTGTTTAGCACCGAACGACACCTTCCAGACCTCTTAACTCCTGAATCCCCTCAATGACAGGACCTTGGCCTGAGGGCAGGCAGGGGCTTGTGCAGTGGGTTTCAAAGAATCTGTTAAAATGAGGACTTCTTTAGAGGGAAGAAGGAAAAGGCAGAGTAACCATTTCATCTCTCTGTACTCAAGTACTGATGAAAATTGTTATTCTCCACAGGAGGAAAGACAGAGGAGGACAATGGGTCTGGAGGCTCATGTGTGGATTAGCTTTCAGGTGAGGTCATTTTGCATCACTAGGACTGCAAAAAGAAAGTCTCTGCGTGCCAAGTTCAATATTTAATAAAGCAACAGAAGGTAGTATGGACCACTCTGGATTTATTATACATTCTTTCAAGCCACAGGCTTCAAGCCCCAGAAATGTAAAAAGTATGGCAAGACAAATGGAAAGACAAATGGAGATTGTTTCTCCTACTCCATATATATTTCTATAGGAAAGAAAAACTTTAAAAAAAAAAAAAAGAAATAAAAACTGGGTGAGCCAAGAGAAACAGGGATGACGACACTGAAAGCAGTGCCCTGGCAAGGGCTGTCGTGCCCTAGTTAAAAGCAGCGTGCTCAGCCACAGACCTGTGCTGCTTCTGAAAGCAGACACACGGTTTGTGCTGCCCAGCGACATGCTCAAAAGCTCCTTCCTACCTGTGGAAATCTTCCCAGTCTCTCCAGTGGGTTCCTGTTCAGGCTTCACTCAGACATTTAATAGGGTAAGATTGTAAAATGTATGCCATAATACAGGGGAAAGGTAAAAACTACCTTCAAATTGTTGCCTTTGAAAATAAGTTTTGTTTGAATGAAGATAATGTAATGACAAGCAGTATTCCTTGATGGTAGGACAAACCACTGGAGCTGAGACCACATTTCCTTGGAGCCTTTCTGCCAAGGACTACGTGTGTTTATCACTATTGCCATGAAACTCTCAAGGTGTCTTTAAACTGACCGCATGGGTAGGGAAAGTTGGGAAGGAAACACCTTGCATTATCTTCAAGGGTGCCATCCTGCATCCAAGCTGCTCTGCTCTGTGTCCTCCCCCCCCTACCTTTCTCCTTTTGCACAGAGCGGCTACGAGGGAATGAGTTTAGGTTCTTCCTTCCTTGTTTTGGACGTGACCCGCCACGTTAGCGGGAGCAGTCCTCGCTTGAGGACGAGAAGAACTTTTGCCCCCGAAAACGGATGGCGACGCCCGGCGCCCCCCGGCTTTCTGAAAAGCTTTTTTTTTTTTTCCCGAGCTCCAGCTCCCCGCAGGCCACTCCGAAAAGTTGCCTGGCGGGAAGCGCCGGGCAGGGCTGCGAGGCCGCGCCTTCCCCCGGCGCAGGGAGCTGTCCAGCACGGCCCAGCCCCCGCCGGCGGCGGCGGCGCAGCGGGAGGGCCCCGGGGAGCCCCCGGCCCCCCGCGCCGGCACCGCCGCCCCCCGCGGAGCCGCGCGCGGATCCCGGCCCGTCTCCCCGCTCTCCCGCCGCCCGGCTGCCGAAGCGCAGGGAGGAGAGCGGAGCGCCCTGCCCGCCCTCCCAGCACCCGGCCTGCGCGCCGGCTCCGGCCCTCGGCCCGCCCCGCCGGTGCTGCCGGTCCCCGGGGCAGGGCGGCGGCTGCGGGCCGCGGCGTGCGGGGCTGAGCGCGGCGGGCGGTGAGCGGGGCGGGGGCAGGCGGGAGGAGGAGGAGGAGGAGGAGGGGGGAAAGGGCTCCAAACAACACGTGATTCCCGCGGAGCAGCGAGGGAGCCGGGGGAGGGGAGAGCGAGGGCGGGCGGCCGAGGCAGAGGAGGGCAGCTGCCGCCGCCGCCGCCGCCGCCTCTTTAAAGCCTCCCGGCGCGGCCCCGCGCAGCACCCGCGCTCCCCCGGCCAGGCGCGGGTCGAAGCGCGGAGCCGGGCAGCGGCGCGGGCTGCGCCGGTCCCGGCGCGGAGCCTCCGCCGCCGCCGCCGCCTCCCGCCCAGGGGCACCCGCGGCCATGCGAGGCGGCCGCCCCCGCGGCCGCGCCGCTCGGCGCTGCCCGCCGCGGCTGCCCGCCGCCCCGCGCTGAGCCCGGCCGCCGCCGCCGCCGCCGCCGCCCCGCGGCACCATGTCCCGGCGCAAGATCTCCTCGGAGTCCTTCAGCTCGCTGGGCTCGGACTGCCCGGAGACCAGCCCCGAGGAGGAGGGCGAGTGTCCCCTGTCCCGCCTCTGCTGGAACGGCAGCCGCAGCCCCCCCGGCCCCGCCGACACCCCCTTCGCCGCCGCCGCCGCGGCCAGCGCCGGGGCGCGCCGCGCTCCGCGCCGCCGCCGGGTCAACCTGGACTCGCTGGGCGAGAGCATCCGCCGGCTGACCGCCCCCGCGGTGAGTGCCCCGCGCCCGCGGAGCGCCGCGCCAGACTCCGCGGGGCCGGGGTCCGGGCTGGGGCGGGAAGGGGGGCGGCGGGGCCCGCGTTCGCCTCCCGCGCCCCCGCCCCGCCGCTCGCCCCCAAACCGGCGGGAGGCAAGGGCTCGGCGGCCCGGTGCTGCAAACGGGGAGGGGGGGCGCAGAGGCGCGCAGCTGCCCCTCTAGCTGGGTTTAGAATTTCCGCCGAGTCCCTTTCTGAATCGAAAGAAAATCGTAAAATCACAAAGTGCTTATCGCTATCCGGTACTAGCAACGGGTTTTTGTAAGAAGTTATGCCTGTGTGATGCATGGCATGCGCGTTCTTCCTTCACCACGCAATAAGCCGTGAACTTCTTATATTTATAGGGCTCTTCTGCACTGAACGAGGTGAAAAAAAAAAGTTTCGGCTTTGCGTTCAGAAATATTTCGGCAGCAGATTTCCCTGTGCCTCCCAGATGTGCTGACATTTCTGAGAGATCAGTTTCTTTAAAGTGTACTCTGAAATGCACGATTTACGATTATCCGGGTAGCCACACCTGTAGTTGAGAATCGGTGAAGCGCTGCGTGTGCTAAAATAAGGAGTGAATTTGGGTAGATCCCGTAACGTACGCTGGTATTGCTTTGTAAGACTGGAATCAGTGGCTCAGGACTTGTCGTAGTCTCATGTAAAACAAGGTTCTTCTCCAGGGTTTCTGTTACGAGTGTGCTACGTTCCTGTGAATACCACTCTGACCATCACTAAATATTCCTCTCAGAGTTTCGGCTGCAACTGAATGCTTGTTTGGTCTCTGAGATATTTTAACGTGTTAAGGTATAAAACATGAATTGCAACAAGTAGTCTAAATCTGTAAAACAACTATATCTACTATTGTGGTGTTGGATCATCTTTTTGCATATTGTTATCCAGCTTTGGAAATTGCTTATGACTCTCATCATCAGCTATCAGTTTGCTTTGGTTTTAATATACTCTTTTCCATTTGGTGTTTCTTGAACTGGCTAGATAGAAGTAGACAACCTGTTTAATGGGAGAAGTCATCAGTGCGTTACATAGCTAGTAGTTACCCGGTTTCAGTTAAGACTTTTCTTTCCCATTGATTTTTTCCCTCTCCACTGGGAATCTGGTCTTGTAATGCTGATATTAATAGATGATCTCTCAGGTGACCTGTCTTGTTATAGTACAAAAAAAAAAAAAGCGCTATTTAATTTGATAATAATACAATGGTATAATTAGAGCATGTGTTACCCAAAATATTTTAAGTATTCTGAAGTAGCTCAGTGCAGTATTTTTAGATAACCTCAGTATTTGTATTTTCCCAGCTTTGACTGTTGCCTCCTGTATTGAGTTGCTATAAAAGACAATTACATTTTTTACAGCTTTGATGAATTAATTTGATGAGTTTGTTTTCAAAATAAACTAATTGTTTAAATTAAGAGATTAGGAGCGCTTTGATAGCTCTTATAGTGCTCTTTCCTTCCTATTCTCAGAGAAAATATATGTAAGAATGCAAAAATTTCATCCAGCCTGGTTTTGATGTCCCAAACAACAGCTTCCACAGTTTCCTTGCGAGTTAATTATAGCAACCTTTATTGCTGAAAAACTCCGTTCTTTTAAAATTTTAATATGTGATACATATTGCTTAAAATTTTCCTTTTTATCATGGTATCATAACTAGTGCTTCACTCCCCTCTTACACATTTTGGCATAAATCAATGTGAATTAAATCTAAAAAGTCATGTTGGCACAGGCCCGGTATAAGAAAAGAATCAGGTCCCTTGTCTTTTCATTTTTCACTTTGAAAAATCACTGTTCAGGTGCATTGTTATTTTGGTGCAATCTTTTCTTACTGAAATTCTGTTCTGTGATACTGAATATATACCTTCTTGCATTAAGTCAAGTTACCATATGTCTAACACTTTGATTATTTTTGCACATCTGCTAATACAAATCAAGAATAACTGTAATTAGAAGTAAAAAAACCCAAAATGTTGCCTATAAAATTCGTGTCAAATGGGACTCATTTCCATTATTTGTAAAATTAAAGGACAAGTCTGAAGAGTGCGCTGACGTATGTTCTTTTTGAACAGAAAGCTTTAATACTTCTGCTATAAATGCAGATGTATCTTAATTCCATGATACTATAGATATGGGTCTCTGTTAAGTATATAAACATATATTTATGTACATACAAGTGTGTGTGAATGTATGCACTATATATATTGCCCGCGGTGGCTTAATGTTTTCCTTTCCAGCATGAATGCAGCAGCAATTTGTCCCCATCCCAGTGCTGAACATTTACAAAGTTGAAGGATGCTACAGGTTCCTGATGTTTATACTTAGCCTTAATTTTGTGCTTTCCTTCGGGAATGGCTAGGATTGAAACGCTGAGTGAAATGGTTTTTTGTGTTGTCACTGAGGAAGAATTCTCTGTGTGTGTTTAATACTGCTGTAGCATGCAGAGGGATCTCTGGGGTGATGTTGTTTCAGCGTGTCAGTAGCAGGGGCTACCGAGAGCTGCTCGGGGGGTGTAGAGAGCCTTGAACTGAGCAGGAAGGAGCATCCAAGGGGTGGAGGAGCTGAGCAGGAGGGGTGTCCATGGGGCACAGCAACAAGAAGGCTGTGCAAGCAGGCTAGGTCTTGAGTGGTAGCACAAAAATGTGTGTGAAAATATTAGTATCTCCTGTGCAATGTATTCATGAGTTAGTACAACCATACAGTCAATGGAAAGAGATTCTATAGAGTAAAATGCAGCAATAAAGTATTTGAGGTATTTTATACTAAAATATAGTGAAAAGAAGTTACTGCATTTTGTTATCACTTGTAATTTTGGTCTCAAGTTTAGTTGAGTGTGACTTTGCACAAATAGTACATTTGTGGGGCTGTGGGGAAAAAATTAAAAAGTGAACCTTGCTGTGTTGCAGCGTTTAATCCAACCCGCTCTGCTTGCTGCCAGAGGACAGCTTCTAGCACTTTCCCTTTCCAGCACACATTGTTTACCAACTTTTCTCTTAACTACATTTTTAGAGATTTTTCCTGCTGTTGTTATACTAGAGCATGTAGAGGCCTGATCTTCAGTCAGCACAGGGTGGTTTTGTGTTCCTGTGGGTTTGTAAACATTTCCTGGCATGCCTGGATGGTTGACGGATGGACACTGTTCATCTGGAACTTGCTTACACCAAACCCTTTCTTTTTTAACAGCCAGAACTAGGAGGATGATGGGGCTCACCTCCCACCAAAACAGCTGCATATTTTGGGGAAAAGTATGTGGTGATGAGGAGGATGAGCAGACCTCCCTATGTACCCTACTGTTGGCATTCGTGAGTAGGGTGTGCTGGGGGAGGTCAGGGGAGCAGGGTGCACCGGGCAGGGAGGCAGCAGCAGCGACGCAAGGAGAGAGGCAGCTTTTTGTCACAGCTGCACTCAACGATCTGACTGTGCACGCGCCGAACATCACATCGAGCTGCTGCCCTGTTGCCCTCCAAGGTGGCATTTTGCTGGGTAATCAGGAGCACTGACAGCAGGAGGGTTGAGGCTCTCCCAGCATCCTGGCACAGCCGGGCACCGCAGCCCAAAGGGTCGGGGGCACCGGGCCCAGCCAACCTGTGCGCAGCACCTGAGTGTGAGGATGATGTTTTGTGGGACCAGATGTAGCTGCTCGGCGCAGTAAACTCCAGGCATTGCACACACTCGGCTCTTGTGCCTCCTTTAGCTCAAGAGATCGTGGCCAAGAGTGCTCCATGGTGACTGCCCCGTGTCTGGCTCTGCCCTCTCACAGCCATCACCCCTGTGATGGCCCCACAGAGCTGAGCCCGTGGCTGCGTAGGCAGCTCCTATCCACTCCAACACGTTCCTCAATCATGTACCTGTCTGGGCAGAGATGTCCTTTCTGTCCTCCTTCATCTGAATCACCATCGAAGGATCTTTGGTTGCCTACTCCATCAGAGAAATTTGGAGGTAGATCCAGCTGCTGTTAAAACTAATATAATAGGTGCCCTTCTCACTGGGCTGAGTTCAGGTTTTTGGAGATAAATAATAAAATGCTGGGAACCTGGTAGAGACATGGGTTTATGACCTTGTTTTTAAGAAACCAACTGCAATTATTATATGTACATCACAAGTAAATTTAACGATACGTTTTTCTTGTGATTCCAGCTTTGTTGTTGTATTCCATTTTAAAGGATGAATTTTACACCCACAGTGACATAAATCTTGATTAATTATAACTAGAGCTGATGATATTATACGCTATTCATTACCAACATGAATTTTTCTGCCTTTAAGAGCTCTGCTATATGAGAATGGTATCCTGGCACCAGTGGACACAGTTTTATTCTGTGGAAATGCCATTTAGTATCTTACTGAATTCCAGTTCCTTGTAGCAATTTTCACATTTGCTCCAGTTCTATCTTGACTTGTATCCAATGCCAGGCTGAAAATAGAATCAAATTCAGAAAAAAATAATTTGTCACTGATTTGAAAAGTCAAATACTCTGCTCCCATCTGAGGGACATGGACTACCCTAAAGGAGCTGAGAGTGGCTGGGCATGCGTTCAGAGGAGACTGTATACCCCCCAAGCACCGTACTGATTTTTCTGGAAGGAGAATTACAACATGACACAGCATTAAACTGACTTAGATTTCCACTAGATTTTATTTTCTGAACGGCCTATGTAACACATCTCTTGAACTGTAAACATTATTCAGTGAAAATTGTTTCTGTATACTTTTCTGTTCATTCAGAATTATTCCTGCTATTCTTTAAAGACCCAGCTGAAGACACATTAAAGTAAGAACATTTTTTTCCTATTTAAGTTAGAAAGCTGCTACCGGCTCGTGCCAAATAGTCTGAATTTAAGAATTGTCTTTTCCTGACAGTGGGAGAAAAGTGAACCTGAAGACAGTCGTTTAGGTTAGTATGTAGGCTATTACTTATGTCACAGAACTGCTGTAACTTCAAATTGCTTAATTGCAAGTAAATCCTTCAGTGAGAAGAGGTGGTGTTTTGTCGAAGAAGTTGCAATATAGTGGCTCAAATTGAACCCGGCTTCATCATAAACCTCCACCACTTACTGTCAAGGAATAACTACTCTTTTTAGTAGCAATAACAAGTTGTTGAGTAGCAATAACAACTAGCAGGAGAGGTAACAAATTGATTTTTATATGAGATTTTGAAAAAATTTTGCGTAAGTATTCTGAGCTCCTTATAACTCACATTAACCCATCAAGTATATCTAAGATCTACTGTTGTAGGAATAACTTCTATAACTTCTGCCTATCTTTCTTAATGAAGGGAGGTAATATCAAATGATAACCATATCAGCAGCATGATGAGCTTATTCACTTAATAGCCCAGGCTGGATGAGCTTTATGTGAGTAAGGTCCTTCTCAGGAATGAGGGTGTGAAGGAACAAAAGCATGAAAATGGTGAAGAAAGGCACTTCCCATGAGAAACTCCTAAATTCTTACTCCAACAGGTAAACAGGATTAATTTTTTTAAAAGTGTGATAAAATCAGAATTTTGCCCAGTCTCTTTCAACTAACAGGGAGGAAAGCCGTTTATACACAAGGTCACACGAGCAGTCTGTAGCCAGTCAATCTGCTATTTCATAGCATCAAACAGAGCTGTGGTGTCTTAAGCAGGAACATTCTGGAAAACGTTATCAGTCTGAGCATCATGGTGGGTTTTGTTTGTTTGTCTTGTTCAGTGGTTTAACATCTCATGCAAGGGAACTTCAGCCTCAGAAAATAAAATAGTAAAAAAATCAGTTTGGCTATACTGGAGGGCCTGCAGCATTGGAGTGACCCTGATGAAATTTTATTTAGGGTGAGTTTGAATATTTGACATCTAATGCTTAGATCGATCATAGTCATAGTTGCTTTCTTAATGTTTGTACAGCTCCTGGCTGAAATCTTGACTTCCCTAGAGGGCATGGAAAAAAACGTGTCTTGGAAACATTCATACATCGTAGATAATCTTTGCTACCTGGAAGAAGAGAGCATGTCCCCGCTGGGGATCATGCCTGCCCACAGGCAGATCTGAACTGCTGGCTCACAAACCAGAGTGTGGCAGCACCAGTGTTAATCCCACAAAATTGATCTCAGTTGTTTTGCACTTCTCTGCCTCTTCCCTGGCCAAAGTGTATAGGTGCAAATAATAGAGAAAGACTTTGTAAGATAAGAAGTGTTATGATCGTCATTGTATGCCCCTAAGTAGCAGTGCGCAGTCATGGCTACGTGAAAATGAGGGTGATGTCCTTCATTTGAAACTGCTTGAGCAGAGACAGTAACTGCTTCACAGCAGTCCAGTGTAATCCTGGTGAAATTTATAATGTGAACATAGAGAAAAGCCGCCTCTTTCCTTCTACCTCTTGTGCTAATGTTAAAGGCTGTTATAAAATGCTTTGAGTAAAAGAAATCATTCTATGTCATACCCACATTCTTTCTAGATGTGTCTGCTTGCTAACTCTCAAACTGAGTTTTAAAATGAAGACCAAAAAAAAATCTGTGGTTTGTCTATAGGTCTCAAAGGGATAAGCATCTTTGCAGCTCCGCATATGAAATTATGACCAGTTATACTGAGGAAATTAAGTTTGTTCTATCCCAGCAGAAGAAATTCCTTGAGAAGGGCAGACATGTAAAACTTTCCATTTCCTATCTGTCTGCCAGAGTAGCACTGGTGATTTTATGTAGTAGATGTGAGTTGCATTAGAAGATGATCAGGTAGCATTAGTGGTAGATCATCTATTTTATTCTCACCTACTGACTACATTTTGTCTGCAGCACTGAACGGATCTTCTACCCAGTCCAGACATGGGTGAGTTTCAAAGATGAACAAAGTGATCCCAGCCAGTATTATAATGGATAGCACCCTGAGATACTTATCCTTCACTGTCAAGGAGTTAGACTAGATGATCTAATAGGCAATTTCCATCTGTAATGTCTGTGATTCTTCTAGTTGAAAGGTGGCTGGGGATGCAGGAGTTATAATTTCTGATTATTATTTAGCTCTGCTTCATTTCTTCAGAGTGTTTGCGTTGTTACTAACATGAAATAGTATGGGGTAAAATTCTTAGTCTCAAGGTTATTTATTAAATTAAGGCATTTTTTTTGATGTGCAGAAATATTTTTTTGTGAAGAGAACTCCAGTTTGCATCAGCTGAGGAGCAGAATGGTCTCAAGTTTAGGTGCCGGGTAGTACTGAGCTCAGGCGCTGCACCCTTGCCTGGTCCCATCCGGATCATCGTGAACTGTTCTAGGGCAGCTTGTTTTGCCTCCAGCTGTCAGTCATCCCACTGTAGATCCTCAAACAGTCCCTTCCTGGGGATTCTGCACCTTCCTCTCTTGATACCAAATCCAGTGCTAGTCATGGAGGTCTGCAAGCAGTTGGTGCTTTTATCTAAAGCACCAACTTCTGGAATCAGGAAGCCGTTTTTCATGAAGAAAAAAAATAAATTTTTAGCTCATACAGAGGAAAAATGAATGCACTCCAAAGGTTCAGAAGCTAGAGAGTAAAAATATATTTTTATTTCCTGATTATATCAAACCCACTATTAAACTTCCAAAGATTTTTATTTTTAATATTCAAATGATTGCTTATGTTGGGACTATGCTTCTCCATTTCTGATTTCTGTCTTTGCCCTTTCATTCCATTCTTTAGCTATTGGGAGGGGGATGGGAGGAGGATCCTGGCTGTGCAGGACCTTAAAGGACCTGCTAGGGAGCCTTCTTCCTTTCTGCATCATCAGAAATTAGTCAGATGCCAAAGGATCCTTCCTTTTCTTTCTGAGTTTTGTTCTTCCCTAGTTGGAGCAATTTCAATTCATATCTCCCCACTCCTGGCACATGGGAATGTTGATAAAAGTTTGTCTTCAGCTGGAGCCTTGATTCTTTGTTTACGGCCTCTTTAACATCAATATTTTGGTGACCAGTAGGGCAGGGAAAGAACAGTTTTCCTCTGCTTTCATGAACATAGGGTAAATATTAAAAAAACCCAGACTGGATGTGAAAATGAGTATTTTGCCATTTATTTCCTTCCAGATGGGCCAGATGCACACCTACTCATGTGTTCTTAGAGATCTGTAATCACCTATGCACAAAGACATGACTAAAATTGGTTCCGAAATATGAAAAAAATAGATGTTTTTCATTAATGAACAATCACCAGCAGTGAAGTTGGCAATTAAAATCTTAAACATCTGCTGAGTTAGTGATTGAACACTACAAATTTGAAGCATGTAAAACTTCCAGCATCAAAGTACTGATTTGGCTGAGGTCTGTGGTAGCTTGCCTCTCCTGCATGCAGAAGTGTGGATTCCTCTAGGAAGAACTTCGTGGCTCCCCAGGGCACAAAATTCTGGAGGAGCCCCCTGAGTCAATGGACTTCCTAGAAGAAATTCTGATAGAAGCAAAGTGGTTTCTAGCTGAGCCTATTATACTCTTCAGTGCTTTAACTTTTATGTTTAAAATTTTAAGCACTCAAGTTTTTAAGAATATGACTGCTGAAGCACTTCTGAGGCTCAGTTGGGAGCTACTTAGCTTTTACCAGGAAAAATCTTTGAAACCTTGTTAGGGTTAAGGAGAAACTGCCTGTGTACCTGGCTGCTCTCTTGGCTTGGACCTCCCTGTTCCATACAGTCCCCTTCTTCTCTAATTCTATCTGGTTGTCTTAGGATGCAAAAGGAATGGGATGGAGAATTTGAAAGTGCATTTATGTTAATTTAGACTGAGTCATCTGGGATACTGTGTGCAATTCTGTCACCTCAGGGTGGGGTTTGTCTGTCCTTACTTAAACATTTAAAAGATGTCTAAGTCTAAAGCAATCACTCAACATCTCTCTAGACAAAAGAAAGAAATGTGTATTTCTAAAGACTGAGTCCTCAGGCATGTATTAGATGCCAGCTATAGGATGAAATGGATCACTCTGAGTTCCTACAGTTGGACAGATGAGCCCTACCATTTATTTCCAAAGGTGTTGCAGTCAAATGAAAGACATTTCAGAGGCAACAGAAAATGGCTAGGGAATAGTCTAAAGTCTCTGTCCTCTGAGAAGACTGGAAAGCTTACATTTGATTGCCTTAGGGAAGACATTTATAACAAGGGATGCAATTAAAGTGAAAGTCCTCTCCCCTTTGTCTCCGAAACTGGAGGCAATGAAGTTAAAAGAAAGGAAAATTAAACTGAAAAAGAGAAAATTGTACACAATATTTAAACTGGAATCCTTTTTCAAAGGAGCTTGTCTGAGTTAAAAAACCTAGAATACTTCAAGTTCATTTAGACAAATATCTTAATAAAGTCTTTCTCCAGTTAGTCATAAAAGTGCTTTTGGAGAGCTATTACTCCCCTAGCTTCAGGTCTTGAACCAATTTTGCACTGCTGGAGAGCAGAGTGAGATCTAGCAAGAAGGGCAGATTTCTCCATGAGTGCATCCTGCAAACAGTGGCGGCTGGTGGGGCGACAGTGGCTGCCATGTGAGGATTGCTGCCTGCTGGTGTGCAACAGCAGTGTGCTCTGGTTGTAGCACTGAGGTGTTAGGTGAAGGAGCTGTAGTAGATGGTGAGCAGGCTGTACGCATCAAGGAGGATGGACAGGTCTTTCCAGAGGCCCTGCAGAGACAAGAACCTGAGCCCCATGTTGAAAGGAAGGAGGAAAAATCAGAGATAAACCTTGAGGGTCAGGGGTGGTAACTCTTGAGATGGAGGAGGCTGGAGGTTTTTTAGTTCTGGCAACACAGCTAAGGCCCCCTTTCCACCTATGGTTCAACAGCTACAAAGCAGGTACAGTGCCCTGGGAAGAGTTGGGAGCCAGGTGAGCCTCAACCCTGAGTGTCTTCAAGAAAAGGAGGGTGGTAGGTATCAGAAACTTTCTCCTGAGGAGACAGAAGCACTTATCTGCCAGCCTGCCTTGCTGCCTCAGGAGGTTTTCTGCTTGCTCAGTGTCCTGGGTTGAGTGGTGGAGTTTTTGGTGGCAGGGGAGGGGGCTATAGGGGCGGCCCCCTGTGAAAAACTTCTTGAAGCTCCCCCAGCTCCAAGTCAGCTCCACCTCTGCGCCAAAACTGAGCCAATCAGCTGCGCCTCTGTGAGAACGTATTTAAGAAGGGACATGGTGATGGGCAGTCGGACTTGTGAGGAGGAGTTGTGGCAGCTGCATGAACACCAAGGTCAGTGGAGGAACGGAGGAAGAAAGGAGGGGGGAGGTGTGCTGGAGCAGAGACCCCCCTGTATCCTGTGGTGAGACGGCAGGGCAGCCCCCTCTGCCACCCATGAAGATCTACGGTGGATCAGACATTGATTTACGGCCTGTGGCTTCTGCCTTATTGATCAAGGTGCTGTGCCTGAAGAAGGCCGGGGTCTCATGGGAAAAGGTAGCCCCGCTGCTGTAATTCAGCACTGGGAGGATTGCAGCATGCGGGGGAGTCCCACGCTGGAGCAGCTCGGGAAGGGCTGCAGCCCGTGGGAGAGAATCCAGTCGGAAAAAGTTAGTGACCCATGACGGAGCAGTGTGGGGAACGCTGCGGCCCATGGGAGGAACTCATGTTGGAGAAAGTTTGTGGAGGACTATCTCCTGTGAGAGGGGGACCATGATGGAGCAGGGGGAAGAAGTTCCAGAAGCTCCCCCCACTGAAGATAAAGGAAGTGGCAGCACTGACTGCACCCCCCATTCCCTGCCCCTGCGCCACTGGGGGAGGAGGTAGAGATATCGGGAGCAGAACTGAGCCCGGGAAGAAGGGAGGGGTGGGGGGGAAGATGTTCTCAAGATGTGGCAATGCTTCTCACTGTCCTACTCTGTTACGTGTTGTTAGTGTCTGTAATAAATATATGTTCTTTTTTTCTTCCCCTAACGAGTCTGCCTTTTGCTCGTGCTCATAAAGGGGGATTTTTCCCCATCCCAGTCCTATCTCAAACCCCAAGCCTGGCTCTCTGTCCCTTCTTATTGCCGGAAGAGAAGGGAGAGAGCACGGCTGTGTGGTGGTTGGCTGCCAACCAGGACCAAACCAGGACACCCAGAGCTTGGATATAGTGTTGCAAAGAGACTGACAAAGCTCGTTTGTCTCCTGGACCATGGCTCCTGCTGCTCATCCATGTGGGCACCGATGATACAGCCCAAGGAGTTCTTGAGTACATCAAGAGTGACTACACGGCTTTGAGTGCAAGGGAAAAGGGTGCAGGTGACAGTTGATGTCTCCTTAATCCTGCTGGTGAGGGGGAAATGTTCTGGTTGGAGCAGACACATCTAGTAACGCAGTCCCTGGCTGTGTGGCTCGTGTTGCGCTGGCAGAGCTTTGGTCTCCATGGGCATGTGCTCATGATAAGGTGGGTAGAATATTGACCCTTAGGGTGGGATATTGAACGTTAGGGCTCAAGAGGTGGCCATCAGAGTCACAAAGTTGAATTAGCAACCAGTTACCTCCGCATATGTGTCAGGGATTGATACTGGGGCCAGCAGAGGACTACCAGGTTGGTCAGAGGATGGAGCACATGACAGCTGAGAAGAGGCTGGAGGAGCTGAGTCTGCTTAGCTTTTGAAAAGAGACAGCTTTGGGGGTTTCTCGTTGCAGTCTACAGCTACCTGATCAGGGTGTGTAGAGAAGATGGAGCCAGACTGCACAGGGGTGCACAGTGGAAGGATGAGAGGCAAAAAAGCTGTGAGATGGGAAGTTTCAAGTCAGCATTAAGAAAAAAAACCCTAAAATTGTCATGAGGGTATTCAGACACTGCCACAGGTTGCCCAGAGAGGTTGTGGGATCGCCATCCTTGGAGACACTCAAAACTTGTCTGGAGAAGGGCCTGAGCAACCAGTTGCAACTCACATTACTTCGAGCGGGAGGTTGGAGTAGAAGACCTTCCTTCAAACCTGTATGATTCATTGATTTTGTGATTTTTTACAATTTATTTTGACATACTAGGGTTAGCTATGGTCTGATACCTGGATTCGGAATCAATTTAGGGAAGCCCTGTGGCCTCTTCAGTGCAAGAGATCAGTCTCAATATTTTCAGTGTTGACTTCTACCTTATATATCGTCATTCCAGATGAATCTTGGATATGATCTGGTATGACAATTCTTGGATCAATATGCAGTTAACAGTAGCAATACTGGCATGTTGTAATTTGATTTGCCCTTAGAAACATGAACTGATGTGACCATTCCTTTTGTATTGCATACGAAATACTAGTAAAGCATTATAATCAAAATGAATTGTTAACATTTACTGGTTTAGGTAATGGTCACTGTTTTACATTTATATTAAATCTTTCATTTTGAGTGGCCATGAAGCTTTAAAACCTCTTCGGTAGATAAAATGCCACTGGGTACTTGCTTGGCACAGACTTACATTGAGGTGGAGGAGGTATATTATTATAGGCAGCCTCTGGTCTCCCTGAATGGCAGAACTATGCTTCTTGGAGAGGTGATCAGTGTCGTGCCACTAGGAGAAGATTTAGATATTTTGCCTCCATCCAGTCTTGCCACAGGATGCAGAAAAGAGGTGGAAATGTTTTCCTGCCCACTCTCTCTCTCATGGGCAATGCATAGTCAGTAGTGGAAGACGTAGTACACCACACTAACCTTGCAGGCATCCATAAGCAGGTGTCATATCTCTTCTCTATGTTTTCTTTAGTCATGGCCATAGTTACAGAACTACATCTATAGCAAAATGACATTCACCCGCGATAAAATCCAGCAAACTGAGAAGATAAGCACAGTGGCTTTTTAACCATGCACAGTGACATACTGTAATAATGCTTGTTGGAAATGAAGAAAGAGTTTGTGACTCCTCAGGTCAGTTTTCATACTATGAGAACATTACACAGAGCTCTGTTTATGACCAGTGTTTTAAACATAAATTCTACTTTTTGTTTCTACTTAATTCCTAAGATTTGATAGGATAAGCCAATGAAAAGGGGTGTGCATTCATGGGATTTTATTAAATTGTCTGACAACAGCTAGGCAGCTGACTTAGTTTTCAGAAGAAAGAGTTAACATGGGCTAATTTTATTTTTCCATTCAGCACTGCAGGAGAAGGGAGGTCTACTGATGAAATAGGATCAGGACTTGGAGGTTGCTTGTATGGTCAAATCTTGGGGTATTCAGAAGGATTTTTCCTTGGGTAAGGAGTGCACCATCTGTGTGTCAGGCATGAGAAACACAAAGACAATCCATGGAGGATTGCTTATGTGTCATAAGCTGCAAAACTACCTGAGAAGATAAAAAGATATTTTCCTTCCTCTCTGCTGTGGTACCAGATATTGCTGCCTGCCATACACTTGCTATAAAAGCACTTTGAGAGAATCAGAAGGGAGATTTAATTTAACAATCAAACATTTCTACCATTTCCTATTTCATGTCAGAGGAGTTACTGCTGGAGTACTAATGTTTTGTGCATAGGGAGTGGGGCTGAGGTAAATGCTGTATGGAGATGGGAGGTGGCAGCTGTCTGGACCTCTTTGCTTAAAGACATTTTGCTTTGCTTCATTGCTAGTGTGGGAAAATACATCTTTTCTATGTGAAGAATGAATTTTTCTGCCTGCTGAGCGCAGGAAAGATGCTGAATCTCTGTGAAAACATGCCATGAAATATTTTTGTAGCTCATCAGGCCTAAGGACTTCAACACCTGCTGTACCACTGAGAAGAGGAGTTTTTTGATATGTGATGGTTTCATTCATATGGAGCTTCCGTTGTGTTTTGCAAGAGAATATATAACTTTTAATGCCTTTTAGCACAGGAAACTTAGCTCCCACAGAGAAGAGATCATCTGATACAGAATTAACAAAAAAAAAAACCTGTTTCAAGATTTACATCTCTTTTGAGCTTATTTTTGTTCTTAGAATCATGGAATCGTTTGGGTTGGAAGGGACCTTTAAAGGTCATCTAGTCCAATCACCCTGCAAATAAGCAGGGACATTTTCAGCTAGATCAGGTTGCTCAGAACCCTGTCCAGCCTGACCCTGAATGTTTCCAGGGATGGGGCATCTACCGCCAATCTGGGCAACCTGTTCCAGTGTTTCACTACCCTTATCATAAACAATTTCTTTTTTATATCTAGGCTGAATCTACCATCTTTTAATTTAAAACCATTAACCCTTGTCTTGTTGCTACAGGCCCTGCTAAAAATTTTGTCCCCTTCTTTCTTGTAAGCCCCCTTATGCATTTGTTAAGTGCATACATTTCTACACATTTGATTTCAAAACAGAAGACATGTTCTTATAGTTTGGTATTAAAAAAGAAACTTTTACAATTGTACAAATCCAGTGCAGCCTGGTATGCTTTTTCATTCCTACAGTCAGCAAAACAAATGCCTCCTTCTGTAAACTCAGGACCAAGAGCAGGTAGAAATCTCGGCTCTTGTGCTGCTGAACTGATACAGCAGTAAGCAAAATCTGAGACTTTCGAAGGTGATAGAGGTTTTAGAATGAAATTCCTCTAATTAAGGGGCATTTAAACGATTACTTTCCAAAACAATTATATGTCTTTTCCAAAAGGTAGGGAAATACTAAATATCTCTAAAATTTCAGTGTCTGCTGCTGCGAGTCTGATCAAAATATCTCTGTGTGCCTCTGATACAGCAGGAAGATTTATAAATCCCAATTGTGTACCTTTGTCTGACCTCTGGCACCAGGAAGAAATGGACAGATGAAAAACCTCAGATTTGGTACAAACTAGTCATTTTGGAAGAATGTTGTTTTGCCATAAGTGACTTGGAAAAATCAAAAGAGGATGACATGAATTTCACATTTACTTTATTTACACAAAGATCTCTCATGAATTAATTCAAAACAATAGTCTCAGCAGCAGTAATAGTAAGGAAAATAAAAATATATATGTACATACGTATTTTGCTGAACACTGTAGTAGTAGTAGTAATGCAAATAAGCACATATATGCACATACGTTATTTGGTGGACACCTATTAAAATGCAATAGCATAGAAATGCTTGAAGCATGTCATCATTTTCTTTTGATGAACTTGAGTTTCCTAATAATGTAAAAGATGACTGGAGAGTCATAGCTTGTCAGGAAAGTGAGCCAAAAGAAACTGTATAATATTCTTTAATACAAAATGCTCTAGGGATCATGCAAAGTTTAAAACCTCAGTGCCTCTTCCTGGTGTTACTTTCATCACAAAATTATAGCATTTTCTTGCAGACTACTTTAAATTAATTATTTTCAATTAATGAGATAATTATTGGGTCATAGTTTTTGAGAGCTAATAGTGAAGGCTCCTTTGTTATGCACAACCAGTCTTGTAAGCAGTATTAAATACGTCACATTGTTAAGTGGTGAAGTAACATATAAGGAATGAATAATATTTCATATCCATTGTTGCAATGGGCATCTGGCAGGTAGAAGATGAGGAGGTGTAAAATTGCAGAGAAACAGTGTGTTAAAAGATCTGTTTAAATTGTACTATCCTTCCCTAATCTTACATTTTTTTTTAATTCTTCCATAGCCTCAGACCATTCGGCAAACTCTTCAAAGGACACTGCAGTATTTTGAGCATCAAGTTATTGGGTAAGTGTTAATGTGAGGTAGTGAAAGGTACACAGTAATGTTTTGCTCCGTGCTTCCTAAGTCACAGCCTTGCATGACAAGCTTTTTACTTTTCTCTCAAATTCTTAGAAATGCTCTGGAGTAACTATACATACCATGGATGTTAATGATAAACTGCTGTCCAATCCTGCTTCTATGTAACCTCACCAGAGCACGATTGCTCCATTAACAGTTACGTTTCCTATATAAGGAGAATATGGAATCTTTCTGTAAAAGTATAAGATCTATTCTGTTTTGCTTTTCACAGAGCTGTCTGAGAGTGCTAAAAAAGTTACTTATACTATGACTTGATGTCCACATCTTGCAAAATCTTGCATCAGTGCTTGTTACATACATAGATAGTTACATACTTCCAGGTTTTTGCAGAAGCAGGGCTGAAAGCCACCTCTTAAGAACTTATGACATAGTTTCAGATTTTGGTGCACTGGAGGGAATTGTCCTTGTCTGTTTCTCAATGTTCGGATAAAATTGACAGGGAGCCCTAGCTTGGTGGCTGATATCTGCAATATTAGCAGTCTGGCTGGCTCCTGAGGGCAGCGAGTAGGCCATTCTTGTCAGGTAGTTGTGATGTCTGCTATGGGGCAGGCAGGGGGAGAAGCCTTCTGGCTGCTAATTTTTTTAGTTGCTGAAAAAATTGCTTGAAATCTCACATTAGGAGACTTCAGAGGATGATACAGTGCCCTGAAGAAAGCATGTGTGCTATAACAATGCAGCTTTTTATTTGTGGCCACGTGTGGCTTAGATGTAAGTTTAAAACTGGAACGCTCTGAAAACCTGTAATTCATGTGTCTTATGATACACTGACTTAACCTTTTTGAACATCAGTATGAGTTGGTTAAAGTAGCATCTGTCTCTAGCAAATGTCCTGTATTTGTCCTCCCCGGTGATCATTACTGTTGGTACACACTGTGGTGGGTTGACCTTGCCAGCTGCCAAACCCCTACAGAGCCGCTCTGCTCTCTTGGTACCCCTCCTCAACAGGACAGGGGGAGAAAATAAGATGAAAAAAGCTTGTGGGTTGAGATAAAGACACTCCCGACAGCTCTGGCTCATCCTCCCCTGAGTAGTGCAGGGGGATGGGGATGGAGGTTGTGGTCAGTCCATAGCAGCTCCTCTCTGCTGCTCCTCACGCTGCTTCCCTACTCTGCCCCAGGCTTTCCACAGGCTGCAGATTCTTTCAAGGCATATCCACCTTCTTTGCTGGGTGGTCCTCCATGGGCTGCAGGTGGAGATCTGCTCCATCGTGGTCCTCCGTGGGCTGCAGGGGGACAGCCTGCCTCACCATGGTCTTCATCACAGACTGCAGGGTAATATCTGCTCCAGCACCTGGAGCATCTCCTGCCCCTCCTTCTTCACTGACTTTGGTGTTCATAGGGCTGTTTCTCTCTGTTCTTTTCCTCACGCCTCACACCTCCATGAGGTGCTTTCCCTTTTCTTAAATTAATTTTCCCAGAGGCACCACCCACTTGGCTGAGGGGCTCAGCTGTGCCCTGCGATGGGGCCATTGAAGCTGGCTGGAACCAGCTGTGCCCAGTGCAGAGCAGCCCTGGCCCCTCTTCACAGGGTCCTCTGCAGCACCCACTGCCAGCACCTGGGTGCGGACACCCGATACAACATAAATGTTCATCAAATCTCCCATCCCAGTCAAGATAGAATCAGAGAATCATAGAAACATTTAGGTTGAAAAAGACCTTTAAGATCATCAAGTCCAACTGCCCAGTCCACCACTAAACCATGTCCACATATACATCTTTTAAATACCTCCAGGGATGGCGGCTCAACCACTGCCCTGGGCAGCCTGTTCCAATGCTTGACAACCCTTTTGGTGAAGAATTTTTCCCTAATACCCAATCTAAACCTCCCCTTGTGCAATTTGTGGCAGTTTCCTCTTGTCCTATGGCTCGTTACTTGGAGAAGAGACCGACACCTGCCTTGCTACAACCTCCTTTCATGTAGTTGTAGACAAGTGGTAAGGTCTCCCCTGAGCCTCCTCTTCTCCAGGATAAACAACTGCAGTTCCCTTAGCCGTTCCTCACAGGACTTGCTTTCTGGACCCTTCACCAGCTTCATTGCCCTTCTTTGGACGCGCTCCAGCCCCTCAATGTCTTTCTTGTAGTGAGGGGCCCAAAACTGAACACAGTATTTGAGGTGCAGCCAAACCAGGGCCAAGTACAGGGGGACGATCCCTTCCCTAGTCCTGCTGGCCACGCTATTTCTGATACAAGGCAGGACGCTACTGGCCCTCTTGGCTACCTGGGCACACTGCTGGCTCATATTCTGCTGGCTGTAGACCAACACCTCCAGGTGCTTTTCTGCTGGGCAGCTTTCCAGCCAGTCTTCCCCAAGCCTGTAGCATTGCATGGAGCTGTTGTGACCCAAGTGTAGGACCCAGCTCTGGGCCTTGCTGAACCTCAAGTTCAGAGGTGTGGAGTGGCTGTGGTGTCATTCATGGAGTCAGTGACACTGGCTGAAGAGGCCTGGCCTCCTGGAGTGGCGGTGAGACTGGGCCGTGACTTTGGGCTCTGGGTCATCTTGAGCAGTGTGCAAGGGCATGGCCTCCTGCCAGGTGCATGGCTTGGCATTGCTGGGCATCTGGGAAGCTGTACAGACCACGCAGCTCACCGCAGAACGCACCAGCAGCCCTTACCATGAGGTTTTCCTTACCTAATATGAGCCCACTCTTCCCAATATGCTTTAGTCCATGTGGAGAACCAGTTTCCTGTTGGGCTGTAACCTGATGTGCAGCTCTGAATCCTTTCTAGTCCTTTTCCACAGGTGCTGGCAAAACGGGTGCTGAAATTTTACAGACATTAACCAGATGAAGAGTCTAATCCTTAAAACTGCTATTCATGATTTATGAAGTATAAACAAAGTATGAAAGCATAACAAAACTGTTAATAAAATACTCATTAGAAGAGCTTTTCTTTGTGCATTGAGCTAAATTGATTGCGTATTTTGCCAATTGCATTATCACTCTGCTGCACTATTTTCTTCACTTGTATTCCCTCTTCTGTTTTCATTATCACCTGCATAAAGCTTTGTTTTAAACATAGTTTCAGCTTCTGTTCTGTTTCTGTTGAATTAAGGAAAAACAATCCAGCCAAACCAAATCAAATAGAATAATTTAGGTGGTAGCTGCTTTCTTGCTTGTTGGACCATAGCTCTGTGCCTTTCATCAGTGGTAGGATTCTTTTTAATTTTTCTTTAACAGTCTATAACATAAACTTTATTCTTGATAGTATAGTGAATTGCAGCTTGACATCTTTCTGCTGAGATGCTTTCAAAAGATAATTCACAGAGAAATCTAGGTTTTATACTTGCAGTGCTAATGTAACGTGATGTGGAAAATATATTACTCTTATTACATACTCAGCATTGCTTCATAAACATCCTGCTTTTACAACTTCGTTATAGACAACACCCCAGTCGGAATGATATATGACAGATATGTGATACCCTTCCCTCATGCTTCAGCCCTTTGATACTATTTTTTTCTTACGTCTTCATTTTCATTACAGATAATATTCGAGATTCTAGTATAATACCTGAGATACCCAGGCTACTAATGCAGTGTCATCTGTGTGTGATAATGCACAAATGGAAATGAGGTGATGGAGGGGAGAAGAGGGAGGAGATGAGGCTAAAGGCATTATTTATCACCACTGCTGAAAGACGTTTGTCGACCTTGCATTTATATAAGGAGACACTATAACTTTTTTACATTTTTTTTAACTGTAGTTACAGGGATGCAGAGAAGAACTTTCACAATATATCAAACAGATGTTCGTATACAGACTGCTCTGGCAATGAAGAAGCCGAAGATGTCTCAGGAATTCTCCAGTGTACGGCTAATGTACTTGGTATGTATTTTTTCAAGGGAATTTGTTTCCTTTAGTTGGAAGGAAAGTTTACTGACCATCCCAATACCGACAACAAACCAAGGAATGTTTGCTCCAACAAAGGAAATTTAGGATGTAGGCAGCTACATATCAGCGTACTGTTACCATATTTGTCTGCTTTTCTACATATATTTTGTGCCTTTGAGACAATTCAGACTGATTTTTCAGTGGTGGCAGTGGAAGTGTACTGAGCAATACCTAGTCATTAGAGAAGTTCCCAAGGCTTTTTAGTCCACATGGGCTTGCATCTGTGCAGGCCTTGGTCTTGGAATTATCTCAAGTGGTTTTATGAGGGTTCTACAGAACAACAGATACTCCTGTCATCTATGGGCCCAATGGATAGAGGGTCTGAGAAACACAGAGCAGGATGTACCTGAGACATGAAACATTCTGGAAAATTATGTTCATATTGAAGAATGCTTGCTGCAATAAACTTTTAGAAATGTTGCATGTCAAGACAATGTCATCCATCACTGAAGTGCAACTGTTTCAGTAGGTGTCAAAATTAGGTAGCTGGTTATTTGAATCCATTCTTCTGATGTGTTCAGCTTGTTCTCCTTCCAAGTTGTTAGTAAGTTTTACTGCTTTTCTGCTGCTATCATGGAGTTTGAAAATGGAGAGTTCTTGCAGTCGTTTCTCTGCAGGAAAGACCCTGCGTGTCCTGGTGGCCAGCAAACGGGACACGAGCCAGCAGCAAGTCCTGGCAGCGAAGGTGGCAATGGCAGCCTGGGCTGTATGAACAGGAGCAGAGATACAGATCGAAGGGACTCATTATTCCCATCTACTTAGTACTCATTAGACCACATCTGGATTACTGAATCCAGTGTTGGGAGCCCAAAACTACAGAGAAGTTGATAAACCAGAGAGAGTTCAGTTGAGGCCACTAAGATGGTGGGGGATGGCATACCTGCCCTGTGAGGAGAGGCTGGGGGAGCTGGGCTTTTTCAGCCTGGAGCAGCGATGGCTTTGAGAGGACCTAACAACAGCCCCCAGTGCCTAAGAGGAGGTCCTCAAGGAGAGGGATCTGGGCTCTTCACAGTGGTGCAGCATGGGAGGACAAGAGGCAGCGGACCTAAGGTGAAACAGCAGATGTTCAGACTGGGTATTTTTTTCCATAAGGACAGTCAGGCAGAGGCACAGGTTTCTGAAAGAGGCAATCTGTGTGCAGTCTCTGCCCTTGGAGGTACCTAACCTCAATTGGGTAAAGCCATGAGCAACGTGGCTTGAATGACCAGGCAACTCACGGGGTCTCTTCCAGCTTGAAAGCCTCTCTGATTCTGGCCCAAATGACATGATGCAGCTGTTGATACCATGAAGACATTTTTGCTAGTTGAGCTTTTTTTTTTTTCTGAATTTTTATATAACACTCACACCACTCAGGGCTGTGTTTTTTGTAATGTTGAAATACTCTTTGATCTTCCATTTGAGATCTTGGTAGGCTGCTGGGGTGGAAGGCACAAAAGATGGCATTCTAGTTCATAATAGTTTTTCTTTCAGCTAGTAATATACAATATTAATCCTGTGAAATTTTTATGGGCTTATGCAGTTAGACTTTCTTCATCAGGAGGCACAATGCTGTAATCTGATCTTGTATGATAATTAAAGAAGTGATTTACATTCCAAGTCAGGGGAATACTGTAAGGTGATACTCTCCCACTTTGTGGTCTGGACCATTGTATCCTGCTGACCTTTGGAGGTATATGAATTGCATGTCTGTCTTTTCTGTCTCAAACTGTTAAACAGACTTGGTACGCTCTGCGAAATAGCTAACGTTCTAATTGAGATGACTGTCTTTCACTGACATTCAAAAAGCTTTTTTTTTTGGTGTCAGGTGCTTTGTTCTTATATTATTAGGTGTCAGGTGCTTTATTCTTTTATTATTACCTATGTTATTATAGGTGCTAGGTGCTGTCAGGGAGGTTCTGAGTGCCCTTAGCTGCTGCTGAGAAGCACTTGCACATTTGTGATGGGGAGAATTTAGAACAAATTAAATTGTAAATATGTCCAGTATTAGTAAACATTTTTTTTGATGTTTGCATTTCAAAATAATTGAATGCTAACTTTTAGAAACAAATGCTGTGAGTGATAAGGTAGGACTCATGCAAAGCAAAGGGTTTTCATGCTATCATGTGTATATTAATAGTATAAAAACCCAAATTAGACATTCAGTACTTATTTTACCACGACACGAATTAGGTGTTCTCAGAAATAGTTATGAATACTTTTATCTTCAGAAAGCTTTTAAATCAATATGTTAGTCCTTGCCCCTTAGCTTGTCTGAGTAATGTGCAGCCTGTTTTTTCAGTGATATCCTCACAGTGCATGTGTGTTGGGTAGATCAGACTGTTGGGATCATAGTGTAGGGATAACATCTAGACATTACTGTCTTGGGATATTGTTAAAGTGCACTTTGTTGAAAATAAGTTTGCAGAGACTTACTCTCAGAAAAGCTCACCTTTTAAAGAATGAATTTGAGTTCATAGCAAAAAAAAATCAATGTGAGCAAGACACTGAGATAATTTAAAAGCAGTACTTCCTTCTTCTTATCTTGGACGGGAATGTTAAGGGAATGAGCAGTAAACCCAGCTTTTTCATTTTAAACATAGCTCCTGTCACAACAGGTGAATAATTAACAGAGGGTGCACAGTTAATTCTCACATATGCAGTTATTTTTCTGATTGAATAAGGATTAGTGAGAGCTACTTCTAAGCAAGAAGGATGTAACCTTCTGGGTTGTGTATCTAGAGCAATTAGCATTGCTGAGACAAGGAGACAAGAATGAATCTGAGTGTGATGGAAGCTAGAGAAACTGTTGAACCAAATCTGGCTCTTTGTTTATTTGTGTGAGTGGGAACAGGGACTTTGCTGTCTAGGGCTGGAAGAAAGTGTTTTGTTCAGGGTGCTTAGAAGCAACTTCCTGATCTTTTACCTTAGATATTGCCAACATGATTCACCTCTCCTGACACTCTGACTGCCTCTAAAGCAAATGCTGAAATCGTTAATAAGCTTGGAAGATTGTGAGCTTTGCACTGTGGTCCTGGTGTGATTTATCATGTATGAATATGGGAATTTTCCTCCTGTCAACTCATCACTGAAGTGTAACACTATCTTCCAGAAGTGGAAGGACCTCATTCTCCTCACCTGCTTGCTGTGTTGCTCCTGCTACAAGTCTAGACATCAACAGAACTCTTTCTGCTTTAATCCACTGTAGTAAGGGAGCCACATCCATCATGCTCACGTGCAGTAAACCACAGCTGATACCAAGTCAATGGCACAGATTTCCTCTGGGGTGACAGCTTCTGAGACAAGAATATTTAATTTAACTTTGTATCCTTTCCAGAATAGTCCAGACAGCTTTGTGATGGACTCTGCTTTCTTTAATTGGAGCGTACATACTTTTGCAGTGTCCTTCATAAGCACATAGAATCATAGAAACATTTAGGTTGGAAAAGACCTGTAAGATCATCAAGTCCAACCATTAACCTAACACTGCCAAGTCCACCACTAAACTATGTCCCTAAGTGCCACATCTACACATCTTTTAAGTACCTCCAGGGATGGCGGCTCAACCACTGCCCTGGGCAGCCTGTTCCAATGCTTGACAACCCTTTTGGTGAAGAATTTTTCCCTAATATCCAATCTAAACCTCCCCTTGTGCAACTTGAGGCAGTTTCCTCTTGTCCTATGGCTTGTTACTTGGGAGAAGAGACTTGCTACAACCTCCTTTCACGTAGCTGTAGATAAGTGATAAGGTCTCCCCTGAGCCTCCTTTTCTCTAGGATAAACAATCCTAATTCCCTTAGCCACTCCTCGTAGGACTTGCTTTCTGGACCCTTCACCAGCTTCGTTGCCCTTCTTTGGACGTGCTCCAGCCCTTCAATGTCTTTCTTGTAATGAGGGGCCCAAAACTGAGCACAGTATTTGAGGTGTGGCCTCACACAAGGGACACAAGGGACGATCACTTCCCTAGTTCTATCATCCAAAGGAAAAACAAGTGACAATATATTGGAGATTGGAAAAAAGAGAAGAGAAATCCTAGCTTCTAAAGGGACCCTTTGTAAATTTCCTAGTTGTAAATAAAGTATTTCAAAGAATAAGGGCTGTTTTGCTTTATCCAGTTGACACGGGTAATGCTTTTAGCTGGATCACTAAGCTGTGTTCAGAACAAATTGGTGTTTTTAGTTTGAACTTACTTTAGAAATAATGACAAGGCAAAAGATTCCTATGATAAAGTATATTATGTGAATGACTACCACATTTCTTTATTAGGTGACCATAAATTTATACTGAGGTACACTAGAGAGGAAGATTGTATGTGATGAGATTTCTTATTTAACCTTGGGCAAGTTTTTATTCTTTCTGTGCCTCAATTTCCCATCTGTATAATGGAGATAACAGTGTTTCTTTTAATCCTTTAAACCATATGTCAGTGCTATTCAGATTTTAACCTCCTCAAAGCATAGAGTTTATCATACCATTTGTACATTCAGCATTTTGAGCAATGACAGCCAAATCTTGTTTGGGACTGCTTTTGTCCCCATAACTTAAAATAATTTGATTTCAAGTAAGATGAGAGTGTGCATTTTGACTAGTCAGAATAAAGCAGAAGACTTCCATGTAGCTGCAAATTAAAACTTCAGCAACAGGAAAATAAGGATGAAAACTTATTTTTTAGTCTGTAATTCCTACTGTTAGGAATTTAATTTAGGACATAAAGCCTTCATGACCTGTCTCCTGCTTGTCTTTTGGGCAGATAATTCCAAGCAGGTCTGTGCTACTGAGCTTTACAAAGCAGTAGGACAAATGCTCAGTTTTCATTTTTCAACCCCACTGTGCACTTCTGATATATCACATGATGTTTCTCACATCCCAAATGCACAAACTAGATAAAAATTGTATGGCCTTCACCTCACCTCCTCTAGACTCTTTTCAAACACTGCACACAATTAATATAGTGTTTGTGGATGTGAACTATTTTTCACTCTGTTGCGGTTTGAGCCCAGAGGGCAACTGAGCACCATGTAGCCATTCACTCACCTTTTCCTCCTTCAGGAATAGAAAGGAGAAAAGAAAGTAAAAGGCTGGGGAATTGAGATAAGGACAGGGAGGGATGGCTCACCTATTATGGATCATGGGCAAAAGACAGACTCCTTAGAGGAAGAAAAAAAAGAACATCACTTTATTTCAGACACTAACAAAACCAACACTTATTAGACAAGGTGGACCAGTGAGAAGCACCACCATATCGAAACTAAAATCCACCCTTCCCTTCCTGCCCACCTCCCCCCGCCCCCGCCAGTCTCAGCTCTGCTCCCAATCTCTACCTCCTCCAGCACTGCTGGGGGCAGGGGATGGGGGTTACAGTCACCTCACAGCTCCTTCCTTCTCAGGAATGCTGCACATCCCTCCCCTGCTCCATGTGGCTCCCTGCTCACTGGAGACAGGCCTCCATGCACCTTCTCTGGCGCGAGTCACAGGATGCAGCCATTCCCATCCTGATCCGGCGAGTCCCGGCTTCCTTTAAGTGCAGTGGCCTGTCCTGGTGTGGGCTCCTCCACAGGCTTCATGTTGTCCTCTGCTCCACAGCGGACCTCCATGGGTGGCAGGGTGGGTGGCCCTGCCATCTCACCACAGGATACAGAGGGGCTCCAGTGCATGTTCCCTCCTTCCTCCTCCCTCCTTCCACTGACCTGGGTGTTCACATAGGTGTCCTTGTAACTCCTCCTCACAAGTCCTCAACCCTCTCTCAGGTTCCCCTTCTGAAATACATTATCACAGAGGTGCAACCATCATCGCTAATTGGCTTGGACTTAGTGCAGAGGTGAGTCCGACTTGAATCCGGGGGAGCTTCGAGAAGCTTCTCGCAGGGGGCATTTCTGTAGGCCCCTCCCCCACTACCAAAAACCCTGCCACAGAAACCCAGCACACACTCTTGGTCAATCCTTCACAAAAAAACAAAAGGTAGTTTAGTGGAGTTGCATGTTTTCCTTTAAATGGCACCAGTAGTTCATTTGGAGAGTCTTTGCATCTTGCTGAGGAACTCTGTAATCTGTCATAACTTTGATAGTAAAACTAATGAAAAGTAACCTAAATTCATAAATGCTGATTAAAAAAATCTGTTGTGCAAAATTTGCAATGCAGAGTAAATGTTCATACCAAAACTTTAACAACATGGAACAAACGTTGTCTTTGAAAGCCTATTTGTGTATGAGATTACAATACCTAAATAATGTAGCACTACCATGCTATATATACTGCATAAATAACATGTGCAATACCTTGGGCGCGCTGCCCAAAGTTACAAATGCACTTATATCAGATAGTTACTTCAGCAAGGAGGCCTGGAGAAATAATTACACCTACCTGACTTTCCATTGCTTAAGATACAGAAAAACACTCTCTTCCATTTTTTGTTCAAGAAATTAATTTATACAATGCAGTTCATCTGTTATAAAAACTTAGTTCCTAAAATCTTACTACAATTATTTAATTTTCCTTAAAAAATGCACAGCATATGTCAATTGCTGCTAAGTCAGCTCTGTATGAGGACTCAAATGTATTACAGGAATTTTTCCTGTTAGGCATTCTTAACTTGTAGGTTAAAAATAATGCTCCTGCTCTTGATTTTGTTTCTGAGAGTGATGTGAGGATTTTGTGTCTCTGTCATTACTAAGTGAATATCTTTCTGGGCATCTTCCATTTGGAGGATGATATGGCACAGTGGCGAGGATTCCTGAATCCCCTAGTGATAAGTTATGTGAAATCCCAGCCCAGACACCTGTCCTGTCAGCGAGATAAATCATGTTTCTGGATTCAGCCTCCCCAAAACACCGAGGAGGAGGTGGAATCCGTCGTTGGTGTAGAGGTTTAGAGAGCTCTTGCTCTGGGTGACATTTGCTTGTCACCACTGAGGAAGATATGTGCTGTAGGTTGCTTTATATAGAGCAAATCACTTCATGCCTAAATACATCTTGCAGGGCTTTCCTTCATTTAGTGAAAAGGGCATAGTACTATAAACGTAATTTAGTCTCTACATTTGACAGAGTTGAAGATCTGTGTTTCCTTTGGGAAACTGAGAAAATCCTAGCTCATACCTGTATTCTGTAGTTAAAGAGGAATCAATTTGGGAAGATTATGATAAGTATTAAATAATAACATCACATCACTGCTGAGAAATACTATATTTGAAGAGGCCGGAAATACATAAAAAAAGGAGATTTCAGGACAGATCTTAGCCTACTGTGAGATTAGACCAGGTGATGGAGTTGGAGAAGCTAGACAGGGGTTTGGTGCACTGACTGCTCAGCAGGTGTCTGAGAACTGTAAATGCTTTATATTGAAAGTACATATATTACTATCACTTTCCTTTTTGTTTGAGCTAAGAACTGCAGACAGTCATTAGGATGCAAGTAATTTAGGATATACAGCCTGATTTATAATTAAAGTTGTTGGTTTACAAATGGCGTAAAAGGAAATATTACATAACCCAGAGGACTGGCAATACTAATGGATTTTAATATTACTTTGAACTCTATCCAGGGAGGGGGTCTAAGCTATGCACAAATGACTCCTATTATTTAGCAGATGCTACAGTGCACTGGTAATACAAAAGTAATCTAAACAAAAGTCACGTAATTCATGTGATTTCAAAACTGAGTACATCTAAATTAGAGAAGGACAAATGTTTATATCAAATGGCCTTAGACATCCCACTCTTCTCAAATCAGAGCTATTTATTGTTAGAAAGCAGATGAACTGCCAGTAGATAGTGAGCAGTTTGAAGTTATGATGTACAGTAACATCTTGTAAAAGTCTATTTATAAACTAGAAGACATTCTGGCAGTGATTCACTGACTAAATGTAGGTGTTTGCCATTATTTTAGGTGCTGTGGGGTATCTTGTGTGGCCTCTGTTAAACCTTCAGAAATGTGTAGGTCTCCCTTAAGTCCGGTATCCTGGCAGATGTAACTATCTGTTAGTTCTTTTGTAGATGTCTTGGATGCCTTATGAAAGCTCAGGTAGCTTTAAATTTCTGTATTTAATCAGTTGAATTGAGCCCTTAATATATATAAGGAATTATGAGAGATGATTTTGCATTTCATGGGAAGAGTTTTTAGATTTCATTGCAGTTTTATTCTAAGAAGTGAAGTTGTGCTCCCTATGTCAATTCAAAGACATATGTGCTTATTTTAATGCAAAAGAAAATGAAAAAACTCTGTTCTTATTGCTGTTTGATCTCTAGAGTTAAAATTAAACAAACTGGATGTGACATTTTTAGGAATCGCCAACCTAGTGACTGCATTTTTCATTTAATAAACACTGTGCAAATCTAAAAAGTGAGGTTTCTGAGATGTGGCTGGGGGACGGACGGACCATAAAATGATGGTAGTCTTGCTTCAGACAGCTTGGCTTTGCATGCAGAATTGGCTGCTACTGAAAGCACTATGTGTGGAAAAAAAAAAGAACATTGCCTGTTCTTAATCTTTCAGCTGAGCTTCCTGTGTCAGCAGTTTGGTGCAGAATCTCTCACATGTATGCTTAGCCTAGGTGATCAGGTCCTCACCAAGAGGCAGCAATTACAATGATGTTTCTAAGCATCATTTGTCAGAGGAGACCCTCAGTTTAACAAAGAAAGAAAAGACCTCAAAAAAACCCTTGTTAACCTAAACCGAAGTATTTTAGGTTAACAAGTGTGAGGAATTATTTTTAACAATAATTCTTATTTTTATTTTATGAAATCTTGAAAGATATGCAGACCCTGTATGGCACTAGAAGTGTAGTACAAATTTTACAGTTGTGTCAAAACCATATGTAAAGGCATAAAATGATATTATTGTTTTTATATAAAAAACACCAAAAAGGGTAATATAAAAATACTATTTGGATTCCCAGGATGATACAATTTCACCTTCATAATGAAGTAAGATCAGTCCTTTATACAGAAATTAGATACTGGTACTAGGCTCACTCACAAGCCAAATGATTCATGTAATATACCTTCAGCATTAGCTTGTACACATCAAAACCTTCTTTACTGAGAGAATAAATAATGCTTTTCCTACCGTCTTAAATTATGCTTTGGAATTCTGAACTGCCACCTGGCTTTCTGTCCAAAAGGCTGTATAAGGAAAAGA
Organism: Tyto alba; assembly: GCF_018691265.1. Classification (NCBI taxonomy): domain Eukaryota; kingdom Metazoa; phylum Chordata; class Aves; order Strigiformes; family Tytonidae; genus Tyto; species Tyto alba. The sequence goes on along the minus strand of NW_024881282.1, from coordinate 17,218,722 downwards.
TCTTATTCATACCGAAAATCTGATAATCCAAAAACACTGAAGAGGTATTTGCTATAATTGAAGGTGGCAAATTTTGCTTCTGTCCACAGTATGAGTTCTGGAATTGCATACTGAATTGCCCCATCCCCTTAATATTTGACATTTACAGATTCTTAACGGGTATCCCAGAAAAAAAGGTATTTTTCTATGCCAGAGGAATCAGATGCTGGCCATTCTCAAACCACTGTCTCCATAATTTACTTTAAGGAATAACTGGATGGCTTGTATCTGCTTCTGCATGCTCTGCGAGTTAATGGATAACTTTGATGTTTTTATCACATCATTCATCTTCTCTTTGTTTCTGAAGAACCTATGATTTGATATTTTCTTTATGAGAACAGTTTTCATACCTAATTTCTCCACTTTGTAAAGTACAAAACAGAAATACTGTATTAGTTCCTTGACGTTTTGTAGTAGGTTTTCAGTTTACAGGAACTGCTGAAAAGAAAAGGAAGACAGACCTTTTACTAGCATGTTATTACAAGATGAAGTCATCTATTTCTCCGCCAGTTCAGTGAAATACTTAATTTGTACTTTGAGCCTGTGCTTAAAGACTTTGGTAATTTTGGATCTGGCTCACAAGTATAGTTCTCTAAATGTCTCTGAGACACGTTTTCAGAGGATAATAATAGACCTTATATAGTACTTTTGTCATAGATCCCAAAGTGCTTTGTAGTGGAGACCCATAGCAGTATTTTCATTCTATGGTTGCTTTGCCTCGGTTTCCTTCTACAGTGTGCATATTTAATTTTGGTATGGGTTAGAATAAAAATGGAATTGTAACAAAACACAATAAAAATAAACTAGAAAGGAAAAAAAACTTATTAGAGTTAAGAGATGCAATTTGTCCTCTCAAAGAAATGGTTGAAGTGGTAAGAACACAGCAGATCACTTTCCAAAAGGAAAGCAAATTGAGACTGATGAATTTTTAGAGTTTTATTCAGTATCTCAGTAGAAGGTTGGTAAATAGCAGAAGCTCAAAATAACAATTGGCTTCACTTGGGCAACAGTAGAGAGTGTTGGGATGGATTTTGATTTATTATGTGTCACTACCATTTAGTGAAGTGTCTTGGTGAAACTAAGGAAGACTTTTTCCTACTTACCAATTTCAGGCTAGTGGCCATTAGTAAGCCCTATCTGTGGTTACAGGGTTCATGCATGAGGCAATACGGGAGCACAGTAGCCTCTGCATTTGGAAGTGCTGGGCACGCATACAGATCTTAAACATTACTTTTTTTTCTGGGCAGCTGGATGAAAATTTGGATTAAATGTCCATAGTGAAAAAGAAAGGATGGAAATGCCAGCTTTTCAGAAAGGAATAGTAAATCATCAATTTTGATGAACAGAAGTTGATTCACATTTTCAGTGCCATCTTCAATTTGAATTACTCCACTGCAAAATCAAAATGAAAAAATGAAGATTCAGAGAAATAATTTAATGTGAGATGAGTTTGAAAAGATTAGACTGCTTATGCTGATGTATAAACTGAAGGTTATAAAGATCATTTTGAAGAATTTATTAGTCTTTTCTCAAAATAAAAGAAAAAACAAAGGAAATGCTGAACATGTTGGAATTGGAAATCATACAGAATGTAATTTTTAAAGATGATAATTAGCCCGTGGAAGACTCCAAATGCAGTAAAGTATGCACTATAGAGACAATGAGTTCTGGGAATTTTCTTTAGTAAGCAGGTTTTCCTATATTTAATAAAACTATCTCCTGATCAGATACTTCCATCCATTTCAGTGAACAAGCAAACATTTACTGTAGCAGTTAAGGAGGAGCTTCCTCGAAACCATGTTTTTCATGATTTTCCATCAAATTTTACAGTTTTTCTATAGCATCTGATACCAATCACTGCTGAAACAAGATTTCAGAGCAGCTGAATAGCAATCTGATGCAGTCTGACATTTTCTCTTGTTGCGATGATGATGGTAATTTCCATTGTCTCTTGAAAGCTAAACAGATATAAGTATAAAGAAAGGAGTAGGGAGAAAATCCACAGAAGATATTAAAAAGATCGGGATCATTTATATGGTAGTAAATGAAAAGTTTATAATGAAATGTATACATAATTAGTTAAGTGCGTACTTCTGTTCATCAGTTGTTTCAGTAAGAGAGGCAGGAATAAGTCAGTAAAAATACAGATTAAGTATTTTGTACAACTTCACACAAGCACATCACTGAGGCCAAGAGCTTTGTAGAAATACAGAAAAAAAACAGTTTGTGCATGTTTGTGTAATAGAAATGTAAATAAGTTTTTGATTTAAAGAAAAAACATTACGCTTCAAGAAAAACTGACCTCTTACTGGTGTGTCTTAGGAAGAAACTTCCCTGGTAGGTATATTATACTTGTTTGTTTTAGAAGGTCATTTCGCTTTGTTTAATTTTCTCAGTTTCTTGTAGTGTCTATTATTAGAGAGAAAATTCCTGACTAAGACCAGCAGTTTGGTCGAGTTTGGGCATATCCATTTTTCTATTCTGGGCTAACCTAGTTTTCTGCTGGTAATGTGTGTAACTCAATTCAAAGCTAAAATGTTTTAAAAGTAGTGGCACGTCCTTGAGCCAGGTCTTTGACCTGAATTTCACAGTATAATTTATATTGCTTGGAGTCAGTAAGTTGAGTCCAGATTGATCAGCCAGTCGTCCAGTGTGGATGACAAAACCGGTCTAAGACAATCAGCAAAACATTAGACCAAATACTTAGATACAACTCCAGTTAATGAAATGAGGCTTACATATGTAGCAATAACCTACATGAGTGATTAGCTCTGCATATCCTATTTTCAGGTAGTGGCAGCAGGGCAACTGGCTGTTTTACTGTAAATTTATAATACACTTTAAAGACAGCTCACTTACGCAGTTGTTTTGGTCAGCTTTGTGGGGGTTACATAGTTCTGTAACAGTATTTGGTCATTTGTATGAATAGCCCCGGCGTTTCTGATACTGCCTTGTTCCCATACTTTCAGGGCCACTGCAATCTTACAGCCTTGGGTGCCCCTGCTAGATTGCTCGCTTTTATACACAGACTTCTAAAGCTACTCACAGTTCACTCTACAGAACAATGAGATTTAAAAGTATGCATATGTGTTTCTGTATACATACAAATACGATAATTTCTTAGCTCCTGGCTATTAATATCCAGCTATGACAATGCTACTGGTATGGGTTAGAATTTAATTCTTTCTAGGTTATAGTGAGTATTTTTATGGAAGATACTACAATACTGTGTTATGCAGACGTAGTGGTAATGCATCAGGAATTGGCACACTGTCCTCTGAGTCAGGATGTTAGGGGGTGTTGTGTACCAGAGGTACTTTCTTCTGGTTTAGCTGCAGATCTGACCATCTGTGGTCATAAAAGATCCTGGGAATATTTGTGTAATAGCCTAGTTTAGTGGCCAAATTTGATTATGAGTAATGGCATTTGAATGAACTTTCCCAAATTATTACTATTACTTCTTTTATAAAATATGCTTTGTCATGTTGTCATGTTGTCCTGTTTATATATATAATTTTATGCATTTTAATCTGCTATTAATCATATTGAAGGTCCAAACAAAGCTATCGTTGCAGATAGTTTGCAAAGCTGTGGAACATTCAGATCCCTTATGAATATTGATCATTATAACTATGACTGTGTTCACAGTCAGTTTGGATGCTGCCTTGAGATGATCAAAGGTTATTGTCTGCAAACAACAGATACATGATTTCTTCTGTCCCCTGTTATACCTCTTGGGCATGGAAGTCACTAATCACACTGCTCTTCCAAATTTAAAAGCCTTCCAGCAATCTAAACAAACAATGAGAAGTTCAGTAATCTACTGGGATCTTATCTATGTTATAAAGCATGCTGAATACATACTAAAATAAAGGGCCTGTTGTGCCCTTAGAAAATAAATAACTGCCCTTCATTTCTGTTAAAATTCAAGATAAAATTTAAGGTGTCTGACTAGCTGACTGAAATATGATTTGATTTGATTTCATTACACTGAGGAACTATGTTGTTAATTTCTGTATTAATTTCCTTTGAAAACTCTTGCTGGATATTTGTAATTCACATACATCTGATTCAACTTCTTTTTCTTCTATTACAGCTTAGAACAATACAGACCTATCTGATTAATTTTGTAACTCTACTATGTGATATAGAGATTATATACAGATGAAATTTAACAGAGCATGTCTTCCCTAAAATAAGACAGAGAAAAATGTTTAGTAATCTTCTCAAAATTATTTTTTCCAGTTCATCGTTAAAATGGTAAATAACAAACTGGAGTAGGATTTGATACACATTTGTATCCAGGGACTTCCATCACTGATATTTTTTAATCCCTTCAGCAATACCAGCCTTATCACTACTGTAAATCAAACTCTTTTGAAGTTCTGTGATGGAGACCTGGAGTAACATTATGAGATATCACAGAACTATCCCATCTACTAGCAGTTCAGATTGCTCGAAGAGGCAAGGGGTTTTTTTGAAGATGGGTGAGTGTAGAAGCCTAAAATGGAAAGGCTTTGCTCTCCTTTGCAGGAAACAAAAAAGTATTTATTCATACCTTCTGGCAATGCCCAGCAGTTACAATGAGAAAAGTATTTTGTCTGAAATGAAACCCCAAACCCCAAACTCCCCTCCCCCAGCTACCCAAGTGTCATCTGACTGCAGGGCTTTACATTGCTTATTGAAAGCCAGAGGCCTGGACTTTGAGTCCCAGTACCTTATTCTTCAGGTAGATAGGAGCTGGCTCCCTCACAGAGGCAGCTGAACAGAGGGGCTATAAAAGCGGAGGCCTCGTTTGTGGCTAGATCAACAATGGAATGAATGCACCTGTGGCTGAGTGCATTCACACAGCAGACTGCATGTGACCTGCAGAAGTCAGGGGAATTATAGTGTATCCTGGCTTCCAGCAGGGAAAAGGAGACAGGCAAGTGTAAATCCCACAAGCAGCTTTCTGGGACAGCGAGCTGAAAGCATGGGAGCTTAAAATGACAGGCAAAAATGGCTTCTGGGCTTATTCCCAACCACCAGAGAAAACAGAAGTCCTATGGATAGGTATCCAGTGAAAAAGCCACTCTCACTGATTTGGAAAATACTAGACAAGTAGAGGACAAAGGGAGAATGTGACACAGTAGCAATACTATGTTGTTGATATCAGTGTCCCATTGTCCTATAGGTCTGAAGTTTGAAGAAATGCAAGAAAAGTTTGGGGAGGAATTCTTCAATATCTGCTTTGATGAAAATGAGAGAGTTCTTCGAGCTGTAGGTGGGACCCTTCAAGACTTCTTCAATGGCTTTGATGCTTTGCTGGAGCACATTAGAACTTCATTTGGAAGACAGGCCACCCTGGAATCCCCTTCTTTCCTATGCAAAGAGCTCCCTGAAGGCAATCTCATGCTTCATTACTTTCACCCACATCAGATTGTGGGATTTGCAATGATGGGAATGATAAAGGCAGCAGCAAAGAAGATATATCGCTTGGAAGTGGAAGTAGAACAGGTCACTAATGATAAATTGTGTTCAGAGGGGACGAACCCCGGTAACTGCAGTTGTCTGACTTTCCTTATCAAAGAACATGAAAATGCAAATATCACAAAAGCACTTCCACCGGGAACTTCCCAGTCCCCCTTAGACCTGAGGATTAGCATCAGCACCTTCTGCAGAGCTTTCCCCTTTCACCTGATGTTTGATCCAAACATGCTGGTTCTCCAGCTTGGAGAAGGTCTTAGGAAGCAGCTCAGATGTGACACTCATAAAACTCTGAAATTCCAAGACTGCTTCGACATAGTTTCTCCTAAAATCAGTGCCACATTTGAACGAGTTCTCCTGAGATTATCTACTCCCTTTGTCATTCGGACCAAACTCGAGGATTCTGGCTCTGAAAATAAAGATAAGGTAAGAATGTTAATTTGGAATAGGATGTGTGCATGTATGTGTGATGGGATGGTGTTATTTATTCAGGGAGAAGCAGCTCAAGTCCTGTGTACTGTGGAAGGCTCATTTATGCCTTGCAAACAGGGGCTAAGTGATATTCCCCAGCCAAGTGAATATTTTCCTAAATTATTTATAAGCTTTGCCTGTGATGTTGTAGCAAATCGTGACATTGCCATTCAGAAAATTCTGCACGGTGGAGTTGAATAGTGCAGTTTAAATCAAAAGCATGAGGAATTTTACAAAATGCCCATATCTAATCCTTAATTTCACTCCAGCTGTATTATGATAACAATAATAGTTAAGCCATTTACTAGGGAATAGCTTTCAGTATGTTTTCTGAAAGACTCTCACTGCAGGGTTCACACTGCCACTTTATTATATCTTACTTCCCTGTTTTGAAACACTGCTTTCCTCTGTGTCTCATCTTATCTCTCACCCTACGCTCAAGGGAACCAGAGCTGTAAGTGGTACCAAGTATCACTTATGCCAGTTTTGATGCTTTCCAGTCATTTAAATAGGCACTTGTCCTCCTACACTGCCTCTTCCCTCAATGTTTTTGAAGAGAGCTACCTTAACTAGTGAGTCCTATGTTGAGTTCAGTGCATCCCAGGTGAGTAAGAGAGAACATGTCTTCTAGAGTGGACCTCTCCAAAGGTTGGATGGAGATTCTTTCATTGCATATCCTTGAATGATAGGAAAGCTTTTTGGTGTAAAGTTGGGTTCCAGCTTTATGCACCAATGTACTTGTATTTAATGCTTACATTGAAAGCCTGTGTGTGTGTGTGCCTTGGAAATACTCCTGCCCTAAGTAATGATTAATTTTCAGGGTTTTTAAGAAATAGCACCCAAGAATAGTCAATCTCAATTACACTGGATACTTAGACAGCTAAGTTCTGCCTGTGGGTGCCACATTTACAGCTTAGGTGGTCTGGATATAACTTGAGAAACTCTGCCTCTGTTTTGCTACCTACACTGGGCCAGTTTCAGAAGACTCCTGGGGTAACTCCATGTAGAGTCTTGGGTTCTTTTCAAAACCTAACCACTTCTGAGAGCACCAGAGTTTCCAGCTCCTCTTTGGCACTGCTCTTTGGCACCAGTAAACACTGGTTTCTGTTGTATTTTCCCCTAGAAACATGCTCCCTCAGAAGAAGCAAATTAGTGCTTCTCATTTTATATTAATTGATGTAATTCAACCTATTTAAAACTGAAGGGAGTTTGTTTTTCAAAATCTCTCCTCAAAGTCACCCTAGCCTTTAATTATGAAAGGGAAATGTGTGAAAAGTTTGGAGGTGTTGGCTCTGAGCTACCTTTCAGCACAATCATTTCTCCTTTCAAAGAGGCTTGTGCTGTGCTCCTTCCGCCCTCAGAACCTGCCTATCCCTCTTGGGAGGCACCTTCCCCTGCCCTGGGACTGAGTCACAGCCCTTCGACCATCTTCTGTTCTTCATGCATCTGCTGTAGATGACTGAAGAGGAAGAAGGTTTTGATGGGGGAACGGGGGCTTTAAAAACATTTTTTCCTCTATAATTACAAGTTAAACAAATAAAACATTCTCTTACCTGGGCAGTTTTCATACACTTGTGACTTGCTTATAGGAGAGGTGGCAGGGAGCGGACCTTACTGGAGGCAGGTTTTAGCAGCCAGTTTGGGAAGCAACTGATTTCAAAAGTGTGTTCTGTACCATCAAGCCGTACAGCTCTGAGTGCATCCTTGCATCATTGCTGTGGTTTGTACCATGTGTCATTACAAGTGGGCAATGAATCGAATCAGTGGTGGGACCAGCTACCACTCTTGAGAGTGACGCTCTTTGTCTTAAAGTTATGTGTAGAGTCAGACCCTGAACAACCAGTGTCAGCACTAGTGCTGCTGCAGCAATTCAGATTTTCTTGAGAAGCAGATGAAAGGGAACGGCAGTAAAGGAAATCCTTTGCTGCCAGGAGTTAGGAGAAAAATTGTGTCTTGAGCAGTAAGGTGTAAATGAGAGATAAAAAGGTGATGGTGAGGTGCAGGGAACCTGAGGTAAATGTTGTGGTGCAGGCACAGGAATTAATTTGTGAATGTCAATTTAGATGAAGAGGTATTTTCTTCTGACTCACCTGTTTTATAAGCACTTTCCAAAAGTTTCTTTCTGTGAGTAGTTTAATGAAGCTTTGTTAGTAGTTAAACAAAGCTCAGCATCTGATACATTTTGCTAGATATTCCCCTTTTTCTCAAATTGAAAGGCTGCACATATTCAGAGGTTGTGGTTGTCTTGCTTACGTAGATTTTGAGAGGAGCAATGTGGCAACACTGTTAGGTTGTGTTCAAGTCCTTAATATCTCCTGGATAAAAAAATACAGACTGAGCCCTGTGAACTGCATGCTACATGACTTTCCCAGAGCTCATGTCACTCATGTAGCTCATTTTGGAATTTTTTTCAATTTTCCAACACATGTTTTGAAGTTGAATATTGGGCAGGTAGATCAGTGGCTGTAAGCATGACCCTGCTTAAAAGTCAGCAGTAACTGACAGGCACTTCCATATTTCTGTCACACACCTCTATTCAGTACATACTGGAATTACATCCCACTTACACCTATTTATCTGTTTTTTAGAAAACTGTGACTCTGTAATAACGTCAACACTTTTCAGACTTGGTTACTTCAAATGACAGTTGAAGGGATGCAACTCAGACAACTCTGCTGCAGTTTTGAAGCTGTTCAGTGCTTGTCCCATTTATGCAAAGTCTCATTTGTGTGCTTTGATTTACTGGGATTTGAATCACTGGAATAAATGACTCTATAACATCCTAAATTTCTGATTTAAGGCCTATGAAGTCTGGGTGATAAGTTGCACTTCCTGCAGAGATGTATGTACATGTTTGCAGAAGCACAACCTCATCCATCAGTGCATCAATATCTCAAAATATTTTGTGAATTTGGTATGTCACCAGCTCTGAGCATTTCCAGGATCCCATTGTTGTAGGAACCAAACAGGAAAAAGAACTCCCCACCTGAAGAACATGGACTCTATAGCTTTAATCCCAATTTTCAACACCATCCATACTCCTGGGTCATAATTCTAATGTTTTGATGTTTCATTGGCTGATATTTCAGTCTCCATTATAAAATGGACACGTGGACACTGCAAGCATGTATTCCACAAAATAGTAGGCAACTGTATAAATTTACTAGATCAGCAGTCTCACTGACCTTACTTGAACTTACTGTAAATTTGCAGCTAAACACACTTGTAAGTGCGTGGAGAATAAGAACCAAATTGTACAAACTAACCCAGAATAAGACAGGATGTGATAGTTTACTCCCATCCTTTCTTCCCTCCCTCCTTCTGTCCCATTTTACTTTCAGCAGTTATCAAGTTATCCACACGGATGCTTTGGCTTTTTTCTTGATTATTCTGCACATTCAAAATTGTCTACATGAACAATTACGAGTGTTTTTAGATCAGGTTTCCTCTTTAGATGTGTAAAAGCTGAATGCGATTGGCCTCTAAGGTTGTCACTTTTCCCATGCAGGTTAATTCTTGTTATTGTTTGTTGTTTATAGTGTGGTACTACCCAGATGCTGAAGGCAGTATTAGGGCCCTGTTCCTCTACTTTTTGTACAAACATTCTGTTGTTTTTCACATTTCACACTAATTTTTATTCAGGGTTTTTCTGTGTTTAACTGGAGAGCTTCACTTGCATGTAGTCAGATTTTCCAAATTTTGGGTGTTAACCCTAAATAACAAGAACACAGGTGTTGCTGTTTCACCTTTCTAAGGAAACTCATGCTACACCTCTCATTCTGAGAGCAATTATATATTGCAGCAATCAAAAATACATTTACTGTGGTGATTAGCTGTTTGGGATTGATTAGTTTACAGCTTCACACATGGTTAATACAGGTGTACTCCACAAGAGTTTCATGAAAGTTAGTGGAGTCACATATAGAATAAGATACAATTTAACTTGAGAAGACTGGATCTGAACTTGTCTGCTGGAGTGTTCTGAAGCCCCTGTCAAGCCCATCTGCTGAGGTTTCATTTCCATGGAGAATGCTGGCATGCGGGAGAGTTGATGATTGTGCACAGCCACGCAGGAGGACAGGAGCTGCCTTCCTGTAGGCACCCACAGGCTTCAGTGACGGGTCCTCCTGGCCAAGTGACCACCTGGGAAGCACTGCTGTTCCCTCCCTGGCAGCACCCCCAGGTGTTTGTGCAAAGTAGATGGGGTGTTTGCACACAAGTCTCTCCTTGACTCTCGCCTGTGAAGAGAGCGTGTGGACATGACAGACTCAATGTTTTCCTTGTGAGCACTGCACTACTTAGACGTGAGTGGTATTGACGTTGCTGTCTCTCGTCTGAGCTTCTGCAGGACTTCCACTTTCATACTTTTCCAATAGAAGTCAATTCCTCATCTCTGCGAGTCACTGTTGGTTTTAAGGCAGATCATCTTTTACCATGTCTCTTTGTGTATGCTATTTGTTTTCACAGAGCTCCCTAACACATATTGCCTGATTCTGCTGCCTCAGTGACTCGGCTTTTCTCAAGTGGCCTGTTAACTTTCCCCTCACCTTAATGGTGAGACCTTGCACAGTCTTTCTTTTAGTTTCCACCAAGGCCACATTTTAGTTTTCTATTGAAAGTGCATGACAGGAATTTTCCACTTTGTCTTTTTTTTTTTTTTTTTTAGCGAACAAGACAAAATGCAGCTGATTACCCCATGATAAGTTGTGCAGGTAGCCTGAGTGCAGGTGGGCTGCCCTCCCACCAGACCAGGCAAGGGCTGTAAGCTCCTGATAGGTACTCCCTGAGTGCAGTCCTTTTCTGATTATACTAATGAACAAGGCCATATGTAACATGGTGTAAATACTTTCCTCCTGGACAGTACAGTGAGATGGCTTGAGCTGCTTCACTTTTTGGCCAAATGGGAAGACAAAGACTGACTCTCCTGGTTTTCCTCTGTTGTCTAACATTGTCCTCACATGCCACTCCTGTTCCATCAGCACTGGGAGATCGAGAGGAGACAGGGTTGTCCTCACAGGGACCCTCTGTGCCCCCCAGGCCTTGATCCAGACCCAGTCCTCTCAATGGATGGATTGAGAGGACAAGCTCTGCCAGCACTGCTTTGTGGGTGCCTTTCCGAAACTGTGACTTGGCATGCAGTTGGCAAGAAACTTGAAAATGAATCATGAAGGAAATTATTTGGTTCCTTGCCAGATACTGTGCAGCTGTATTTCCCTTGTATTTTCCTTGCTCTCCTGTTCAGACTAACAGCCCTTTTCCACCTTTGAAATAAATTGGTTTTTATAAGGATACTCACTGGCCTTTGACTTACTGTTAGGCCTGTGAACACTTTCACTTAGAGAACTTGTCTAAGAATAAAGCTGGCACCTGAAACTGCATTACTGAAGGTGGCCAGGACTTTTCTGGTGGAATATATTCTCTTTGAATAAGCCATTTTATTAAAATCACAATTTCCCCAGGCATTTGGCAAAATGTGTTCTGGAAAATAATTTGTTTTTATTGTGTTAAAATGTTTTATTCAATGATTTTAGATATACCTTTTATTAGGAAAAAGTTTTACATTATAAATTATAATACAACATTTAAAATATGAACATTGGGTTTGACAAAAAAAAAAATCTGAAAATTTTATATTGCAAGAAGTTCCAAATACCACATCTAATTCAGATTTTTCAAGAAACACCAACTCTGTAATGATAAAATGTCCAGCAAAATGGTAGCATCAGCTTTTTATAGCTCTACTGATTGTGCAGGCTGTCTGAGCCAGAGCCTCATCTGTTGTCAGTGGGGAGGAGAGGTTTGTGGTAGATGAGCTAGACTGCACCAGCAGGAATTTGTACCAGTGTACTGATTTAGATAAACACAAAATAAATAAAAATAAACCAGTCCAGAGTGAAGATTAAAAAAAACCCTATATCTGGAAAGTGAGATTCTAAAGTGTATCATTAGATATGTAGTAAATGGCCAGATTTTTAAAAACGCTGAGTAATAAACAACTGTTCATTTTAAAATTTAGGTTGATTCAGTGGAAGCCAGTGGGAATTTCCTCTGTTAATTTCCATTGTTTTGTTTAACTGTGAAGTTACTCATCTAGTCCTTCTTCCACAGTATGAGGAAGTGCCATCTCCACGTCAAGTACTTCCTTTCAATCACTCATCTGTGTATTTGCCATGTGTGAACATATCAAAAGTTCATCTAGTCCAGCATACTGGCCTTCATAGTGACGAACAGACAGTGCTTAATGAAAAATAAAAGAAAAAGTTCAAGCCTGCAGTGCTCTTTTCTGTAATATGCCCTCCCAGCTTTTAGCTCTCTCATGATGAAAGCAATTCCTCTTGCACTGGCATCCAGGATGTGGGACCTGACAGCCCCCGCAATTTTCTCTAGGACCTTTTGAACCAGGGGAAGTTCATTCTCTTGGCTTCTATGGCATCCTGTGGCCATAATGTCCACTGTTAACTAGAAATTGAAGATAAGACCTCTCTGCCAGGTCTGTGGAAACCTCATGTGCAGCATGGAGCTGTGAGGAAGCCTGCTTACCCATTGCTTTGGCAAAGCACATTCCTGTTGTGTTTGTTGCCCACTGGAAACTGTATAAAAATAATGTTTTTTAAAATTCAGGAAGTACATTGTCCCCTTTTTTATACTGAGAGTCTATTCTTTATATGCTACTTTTTATTTTTATTCTGGACCAACTGAATGAAATGAGCAGTCCGGACACTGGCAGACTAATTTAAAACCCACAACACAATCTTGAAGTGTTTTGCTTTTGTTCTGTAACTGTGTTTTTCTTCCTCTCTTAATAAAATTCAAATGAAGTGGCCTGAAAATCATTCTAGCATGAGGGACATCTGTCACTTACTTTTCCCAGATCTGATCTATTCACAGTCAGTCAGCCTTTGACACTAAGCTTCTATTGCTTTCCAGGGTCCTTGAGCTCTCAGAATCGAATTGTCTTCTGTTTCTGCTAATGCTAATATTCCACCCGTTTGCCTGTCAAAATGTGTTCAGACTTCGATGGTTTTCAAGATGAATTGGATTGGCTGGTTTGACTGCTTCTGGAGACTATGATGGCTTAGAAGAAACAATAGTTGACATGACTTTCTTATCTCACTAAGGGTTGTGCATCAGAGGACTTTAATAACACTGTGAAAGTGGCCCAGGATTTTTAATAGATCTTCTTTAAGACAGGCCAATGAGAACATAATTTTAAAAATGTTTTCAGTGATAGGACTGAAGAAGTGTAACAATCTAAAGATAAAATACTCTCTTTTCTTTCCCATTAGCTGAAAACCAAAGAAGCTGTTTGCAGTTTTGTTAAGTCAAGTGGCTGTTAAAACAATTTAACTCCATGGTGAACTCTTCTCTCTTGTGATTTTTATAATTTTTTATGATAGGGAAGCTGCTTGCACATGAAAACGTCCATCTTTATTTGACTGAAAGCTTTTGAATGGGTTTCTAAATTATGCTATGTCATAACTGGAACAAAAAAGCGCATTTAATTAATTTTTACATTACATAATGAGAATAATCAGGCACAACTCAGTTTGATTTTCAGGAATGCATTTTTTTCTATCTCTTCTGGTGACTAAGACTAAGTATTGGTTATTCACAATACATTTTTATAATTTTCTTCATTTGCTCATGTGAGTTCTTGAGTGACTGTGTTTTTCATGGCATCACAGTCCTCTAATCTGAGTAGGTGTGATGTCAATAAAAAGCTATTTTCCTTGGGATGGTTGAATTAGAGTAGAAATATTTTTACTCTTTACCTTCCTCCCTCTTGTCTTGGAATTTGCAACTGGGCAATGCACATAGTCAGGTTAGGGCTTTTCTGTGTCTCTTAGGAGAGGCTGAAGTGGCCTTAGAAAGAAGGAAAAAAGACCTCAGTGTCTCCCGGTGGATTGAGTGGCTTTTGTTCATGAGCTCCCACAAGTGCACGGGTGGGAAGTTGGAGGCGGTGGGAATACCTGGCTGTGCCTCTGAGCATGAACACTAAGTTTATTGCTTGGCGGGGCAGCGAACGCAGGGTCTGGCACTACCTGTGATGTCAGCTTTCAATCGTAAGGTCACTTCTACCTGGCAAATACCAAAACCTCCTGCTAACCCTGCTTCTGGAGCACGCTCCTTGCCTGACAGCAAGCCTGAGTTACTCCAGGTTACTTCCAGAGTGGCCCTTGCATGGCCAAAGAGCCCAGGGAGTGGAAAGGAGGCTTTCTACTTTTTTCCTCCACCTTAATTTTTGTCTTGAAACCTCAAATGAGGACTGTGGGTTTCCCTTCTTATTTGGTTGTCAGTGTAGCTTAGTAGTTTTGGACCAGTTGTCAACTACTTGGCTTGGGTCCTCCAGTCCCATCTCATAAATATCTAATCTTTTGAATGTGTATTGTTGTTGACAGTATGGATTGACTCTAACTGGTGCTCATTGTGCATGCATCTTGTCCTGGATTCTTCATGCTTTATTTCCATGGAGGAAAAACTCTGAAGTTCTGAAACGCTCCATGAAATAGGAGCTTTGCTGATGTTTTGCTAGGCAGTGGATGCAGGCAGAATAGACAGCTGATGGCAAATTACTTTGCCTGTGATTTGTACCTGGTTTTGACCCCTTTTATATTCTGGAAGTGTAGCTGAATCAGACATCATAAATTTTGTAGGTCATGACTTGAATCAAAAGGACTACTACTCTGAAGTAGCACCCAGTTTATTTTGCATTAGCAGTAATTAGCAGTAGTATGAAAGAGTAAGATAATAGTGATTTACAGAATTCAGAACTTAGAAAAGTGACATGCAAAAGCCAGATGCTGATTTGCTAATACTTACGTGCAGTGTTTCTGTTATCTTTGAGCAGCAATGGATGCAGAATGAAAAATGGTGTGATGTGAGTGTTTGACTAAGTAACATTTTGCTGCCTTTTACTCTTGCCAATCATGTGCAATTTACCCTGTTTTGCCTTCCAAGGGCAGTGACTGTCAGTCTCAGTAACAGCAGATCACCTATTGCCAGGCAGGTGGTCCATGCCAGCAGTTCTAATCGTTGTTTTAGCACATGTTTTGCAATGATGAAATGGTGTGCTGAGGAGCCAGGAGTGCTCACTCAGGAAGGATGAGCCTTTCCTTTGCAGTTCTTTACACTGCTGAGGATGGAGTAATCACTGAAGCATACAGCCCAGCCAGGCAGATCGGTGGTTGGATAACTGTGGATTTGTTACTCTAGGAATATTCCTTCATCACATGTGCATTTTTAGGATGTGCTAAGTCAGAACTTATCTCAGCAATGAACATGTTAGATGTAGAAGTTACATAAAGCACAAAAATACTTCTTAGAGGGAACACAGGGATGTGCCCAGGTTCTGCTTGTGCTAAACCATCATAGGAAAAAAAAATAATCCAGAGTTTCGTAATCTGCTGTTTTGAGGATTCCTCAAATTTTGTAGTTTGTCTTGTTCATTGTTTTTTTGAATATGCCTTTTGTAGCCATATATGTTCACATTCTCCCCAGCTAAAACTTTTATACATTTTCTTCTAAAATGTATATAACACCCCTCTTATCGTCATGATTAAAGAGAGTGAAATGAGTTAACCCGTAAAATAATATTTGTATTATTTGTTCCCGTCACTAACCTTTGACTTTTATAAGTGAGGACTTAGTATCTGAAAAGAGAATTAAATGTTCTTTTTCCACAGACCAAGGGCAGGCATGTAAGATATTCCTAACACATAGTTTTCCTACTGTTTTGGTTCAAAATAGAATAAACTTGTTCTTCTTTGTGGATTGCAAACAAATAATAAACATTTGGTACTTTGAGGTAAACATTTTAAAATTCAGTCCTTGATGAAGACACATTTAAATATTATTTTGAACATTTCGACCAATGTAGTTTCTATTTGCCTTCTGAGTTTTATGTATTTTATGATACTTGTTATTCTGTTTCTTTCTTTTTAAGAACTTAAATTGATCTTCTTGTTCACACTGGATGCAGCTTTTTCTGTAATGATCCTCACTCTACTGTAGAACCACTAGCAGAGCAGGGTCTGTGCATATCTATCAGGAATATAAACATATTTCATTTTCATTTTTGCATCACCTTTCTTTTTCTTTGAAAATTTAGAGATTGAATCATTTTTGCCCTGTACCTAAAAGGGACTGTTATGAACATATTGTTTGATCTGCATAAATAAGGATGTTAGCTATTAATTGCTGTGTCTTTTTGACAGCATCTTCCTAGGAATATTCTAGTGGCTTTGGTGGATTGCTGTCATGACTGGAGATGTTAGGGTCTGATTATGGCATGTCTCAGTAATTCAGTCTAGCATTTCCCTCCTCAGATGTTGGACTGGTAGCTTTAATAATGTCTGTTGTGATGAAAAGACAGGTCTAGGGAATCCTCCCTAAGACAGTACAGATAACATTACCAAAGTGTTTAAGAAGGATGGCTTACATCGACAGGTTACAAAGATAACTGCTTCTGAAAATTCATAAAATAAAATCTTAGAGCATAAGAATATTTGGCCTGTGCAGTGCTTAGGAGTATTTGAAGAATGACCCCAAATTTTCAAGCAATCTACTAATAAATCCATTCCTTACACAAGTATTTTAATGGGCAAAGATAATCAAACTGGGGTAACTTTGGAGGCCCTTAGTTATGGCTGTTGAAGGGCCAATACATCTGTCACAAAACAAAAGCAGAGTCATGCCCAATGGCTTGAGGAAGAAAGAAAAAACTGATCACACTAACTTCTTTTTTGTTCTGTGTATGATGGGGGTAGGCTTCTCTGCAATGCTTCAGCACATTCTGCTGTTTTGATTCTGTTTGAGAAGGGAAGATCACTGACACTGATACATGAGCCCCAGAATAGGCATGAGGTGTGAATCAGGGGACTTAGTTATGTCCCCTCCTTCCACTGATGCCAATGATCTTTACAGCTTCAATTCATCTTTTAATCCTTCTGTCCATAAAGAGTGTTGGATGATTTCAGTTGAGTAGCTTCTTACCTGCATGAATTCACTTAGAAAGGGATGATATTAAAACTGATTTTATACAATACAGCAAAGACTAACCTCTTGTGTTAGTGTAAAACATTCATGGGGAGTGCCCAGTGATTTCTAAATTAATTATATTTTAAATTCTAACTTAAATATAAAAGAATTGGTGTACTGTTTTGTAAAACCCACAGTGCTTTCTACTTTGTTGCCCCGAAGGCATCTAGCAGAGGGAGTGTTTGAATGGGTTAGCAGAGCCTGGGGATTATTCTCAGCTGTGCTTGCTGTGGCTCAAAGTCCTTTGCAGTGTAGGCTTTTGGATGACTCCCCTGTGAAAGTACTTTCTGCTTCCATGGACGTTGCACCTGGTAAAAGTCAGGCAAAAAGAATGAAGAGATCCCCAGTTCCCAGAGTTCTGTTATCCCAATAATGGAGAGCTACCAAGAAAAGAAGAGGGTATTTCAGGTCCATTGAAACCCAAGGGGAAAAATATCAGTGCTTTGCAAATACTGAAAGAGATACTTCATATTGAAAGAACTTCGATTTTTCAGCGTTATTGAATTGTATTTAGCTTTTAATTTTAAAGGAAAAATATGCTATAAAAATACTGTCTACAGCAGTGATTTGAGTGCTGTGCAGACAGGCAGCGTTTAATTTTCATGTGAAAGAAGCATGGAACATATCATTAAAAGGGCATCAAATTTTCTCACTCCTCTCAGTGGACTGCTGATTCAGTCTATTTCCTCTTTGTTTAGGAAGGTTTCAAATTCAGTTATTGGATAACTTCTGCTCTGTGTCTTGAACATTCAGTTTCTGGCATTTGTTCCTGGGAATATGGGGATAAAATAGCTGAGAATATTTTCTGTCAGCCAAGAATGTAGAAACATCTGAGAGGTTTCCTAGCTATGTTCAGCAGCATCAGAGGATCCTGAAAAGCTTTTGGAGCCATTTTGGGTGATGGGGAACTCCACAGAGAGTTCTGGGGACATGGGAATAACACTGACGAATCCATAAACAGTATTTAAAAATAACTGACTTATTTGCTGTGATTCTGTTTTTTTTCCCATGGTGTCATATAATCATATATGGGCTCACTGAATGTGGTGAATACACCAGGGTACCATACTGGACTAACAGGACTTGAAGGGCAATCCTAGCAGCCCACTGTTGCACTGTCTATAAAATCCAAATTTTGTTAGTAGAATATTCTTTGAAACAACTGTAGCAATACAAACCCCGTTCATTCTGTCAGTACTGGTGTAGTGAGGTGTGCCTGAGAGTATAAAAGCAAAGTGCCAGCGGATGTGGTCAGGATCTCCTGACCCCCAACTGGTAACATAAATCAAGTTACTATTCAAAACTAAGTATATCATCCTGATACTGTGGGATCAAAACCTGGTACCTTTGGTCAGGATAAATAAGATGTTACTTCTTGATTTATCTTCATTAATTATCAACTCTGTTTCAACAGGATTACTTTGGGAGAAGGTACTTATTTTGAGTAGGGAGAGCAAAATAAAGTCTAATTTGACGTTAAATGCAGAAAAATATATTTGGTGACTGCTCCTACGAATGTCTTGAGCATGAAACTCTTTTGGTAACAGAAGTTGTCCATATGGCGTGTTCAGGGAATTAGACTTTTATTACTAAGTAGGAGCCATTAGCTTCATCAATACTGTACTGCTGTTTTTTTTTTTTTTTTTTTAGTTTGGAAGAGACGCAATCATAAATAATTCTGGGTTTTTAAGAAAAAAATCCTTTTTCTCTATAAAATTAATTCAATGTTCAACAGATTGTGACTTAAAAAATAGTATAATTATGTTATCTTTTTGTTATGTGTTAATTTGATTGACATTTTAAGACTTGTTTCTACAGTCACTGTAGAAGTAGAGATTGTAGTATTCATTATGGGAAATGGACACAGAATTATCAATTATTTATTAACAAGAAGTGACTAACACATTGTTTTTCCGCTTATGCCAAAGTACAGCTCTACAAAATTATGAGATGAAAGAACTGATTGACCACCCGCCCAAGTGTTTATTTCTGGATTTGTTTTCAGCTACAAGTGGCTATTTGTAGGCCAAGCTCTAGGCTCCTTTCACTAGCAGATTTTACAGTGAAGTTGTCAGATGCTGGTCTGAGTAACTGCTGGGTAAGGATATAAATTCTGTGTGAAGTCAAGGAGAATTTTACTAAGAAATTACTTAACTAAGAAAATGGGACAGATCCAAGATTTTGTCTTAAGATGATTTAATCAAAATAGATTTATTAAAATTAATATTATATTAATACAGGTGTTATTTTTCAAATCATCATATACAGGGAATTAACCTGCAATCTGCAATGGAGAGCACCACCTGAGTGAGGTGTCTGAGAACATAAAATTACACAAGAAGTTTGATCTGTTGGATTTCTTGTGGCACAGATAAAAATATTCTCTACAAAATACCCTGTCACCAAAGCTCTTGGTATTGAATCTGCATGCAAAGAAAGTGTCTATATGGGAATAGCCTTGCTGGGTGAAACTTGTAAGGACATGTTAGCCCATTGCTCCTTTGTATTGAACTCAGCATTGGCAGGACTGCTCAGGAACACAGTGGGCGCACAGGTAACTCTAAAATACCTGGTGTGGTATTTTTCTAGAAATGTGGATGAGCTCCACCTCTAAACTGGAATGAGAAGTCGTTGTGGCTGCTAGTGCATCATGATGCCCGACCCATGCTGGTGCCAGGGGTGGTTTGGCTGAGCAGTGCTGTAGCTTTCCTCAACAGTGGGTCAACAGCCTATGCGGTATCAGCAGGAAAGCAACCTTCCAAAGGTCCCTGGGGCATGGAAATTATCCAGAATTCACCCAGAGCATGAACAGCGTGTTAAGAGCTGATGACCTTACAGAAGTGCTGCTGCCTCCAGACTGATTAGTTTGGGGAAGGGATGTTTTAGATTTGGGTGAGCTCTTGTTTCTCAGCTGATAGCTCCATTTCAGAGCTCAGGCTTCTTCCATATCTCAGATGAGTGAGGACCACTGCTGCATGCCTAAGTCTTGCAGCACTGCTGTTGCTTTTGAAATTGTTATATAAATGCTTTTGCTCAGTTCAGCCAGTCCCAACCTTGTTGCAGCTGAGCATCAGAGTCAAATCAGTCATATTCTGTATCAGCAAACAGTTGACACTACTTTCTCTCAAAAGAAAGAGCTGTGATGGAGAATAAATACATGTTTTTAAATAATGTCATAAATTAACTGTATCAATCAGTAAATGATCTGACTATATGCAAAACAAACAGTACATCTTGTCCTCTGAAGAGATGCTGTGCCCTCTCTCTCACCCATTTTCATACTCTCCTCTCCTGCATGACCACCTCTCTAAACCAGAACCCTTACTCTTCACTTGCTGTCTGTTTTCCACATCTGTTCCACTGCAACCCCATTCCCAGGTCCACAGCTGGAGTGTGGAGGTCACACCACATTATCACTGACCATGTGTGGACTAGTGACCTGCACACTTCCAGGAAACATTTGGAGGGTCTCTGAAGCAACTGTTTGTACTTTTAAATGGTGAGATGCTCCTTGGCATGATTTTGGCTTAGTACCATTTAATAATCTCCCAAACATTACCTGGCCCAGAGTCAGGAGTTTCCCAGGGGAAATCTGGATGTGACAACTCTGGGGGGGTGAATGACATCAGTTGTGTGGGCCCACACCATTTCATGCCTGTTGGTTGCCATGCCAGAGGACTGTCCTGGGTGTCTTTATTTACAGAGTTCGGAGTGCAGGAGTTCCTGCAGAAGCAGGAGATGGTCACCTCAGAAGATCGTGATTTGCAGCCCCCACTGTGCTCCTGCAGATGCAATAGGCAACCTGCCCTTATGCGAGCAGGGATGACTTTTCCATATGCCTGCCTGCCTGCAGGCGTGCTGCTCTGTGCCCCTGGCATTGTACCTGACGGGTACAACTGATCCAGTGGGTTACTGTCTCTCCTAGAAATCACCGTTAGGTACTACACTGGGTGACTGTTCTTGCTTCATTTCATATCCTAATGCCTTTCTTTCCAAACAATCCCACCTTGCTGCCTATGCTGCAGCTAGACAGTGCTGGTTCTCATCCAGAGTTACAGAAGTCCATTATGTTCTGTAGCACCATCTTCTCATCATGGTACTATGTTTTTTCCTAACTAAAAAGTTTTAAAAATGCATGAAATGTTGTTTGTTTGTGGGCTTGTGTCCTGTTTGGATCCAATACCTGATTACTTTTCTCTAAGTCAGCAATGAAACACTGTGAAATAATTTGTGTTATTCTCCAGGATTTTATTTGGTCAATTAGCCTCTGACAACCTGTGTGCTGGTAACATTATCTAAGGTAAGGTTTTCAGTTTGAAACTGTGGTCTGAAGGTAAGATCCTTAATGTGAATGCATGTGGACATGATGTTATGTGGGAGAGGCCCAAAGAGTCCTCCATCTGAGGTCCCCTATGTATCTTTTATATTTGCTTTTATTATTTATACTTAAGCATTACTATAGACAAGGGTCTATAGTTCATGCCTGTATGTAGATCTGTAGGGTGACATAGTCTCCGTATTCGATTGCTCAGATTCTAAGTAGATAGGTACTATGTAGTTAAAAATACAAGAACATACTAATATATCATGGTTGAGCACAGATATATATTCAGTTTTCAGTTTAAGCTCAGTTTGCTACAATCCTGTATATAACATAGCCATTTATGTTCAAATTTATGACATACACTCTGTTATCTTGTTTTAATGAATGTCACTGTCCTTACTTTCCTACTAGTTTCTATCTGATTTTGTCCATGAGAGAAACTCCCAGAATTTCTGCCTGAGCCACGTTGCTCCCTCTTGGTGCTTACCTCTATACTGAAGAGGTCTATAAGATGTAGGTCCTTTGGTCTTGTAGTTTAATGCCTTCGGCAAGAATGTGACAGAAATACAAGGAACATAAGCACAAGAATTTCTCAAGACAAGAACTTTCTTTTTGATATCACTTATGACTACTGGATGTTTTTGAACAAAATGTTCTGGGACATGTTCCTCTGTCTTTGTTTGACCATCTAATCCCTTTGTCTAGAACTGCCTTCAGTTTATCTGTGTTTTGTGAGCAGTTTGAAGCAGGGAGAGTCCTCTCCTCTCTGTGGGCAAGGCTTTCTTGTGCCGTGTGCTTCTTCTTGACCAAAGCACAGCTGTGGTTCTTCAGGGTCTCCAGGTCCTTGCCTGGTGAACCCACTGAGAAGCCTCAGCCCTTTTGCTGTGTTAGCCCTGGTATTTGAAAACAATTGTGGTGGTGAATCATCCAAATTAATGGGCACTGCAAATTTTTAACACCACACCCCCTCCCCATGAATAGTCTTCACATTAGTGGATACTCAGGAGTCTTCTTTAAAGCAGATGCATGGCATAGGTACTTTCCTAGTTAAGGTCCTTTTACAAAAAAAACCTTTACTGTAACACTTTTCCTGGCTATGCAATACTCAAACCCGTGTCAGAAATAGCTAGCTGACAGATTATGGATGGCCTGACGCTTCCCTCTGTTAATTGCTTTCTATGGTGTTTTGTACAGCAAGTGTTAGTGGTTTCTGTTCAAACAGATCTTTACCACATGACTAGGGAAGCAGAAGGATTACATGCGGAGAAAGAACAGATTCCATTTTCTAACAAGTTGAAGAGTTGTTAACGTTTTTAGGGTATCTGCATGTGTTTGTGAATTGCGTCTGCTGAAGTGAAAATTGTACAGATGATCAGTATTCGATAACGTGTTGTGGAATAAAAAAAGAGAGTTTCTGATCCCTGCATAGATTAAAAAGCATGAGGCTTACTTCTCTGAAAGAAGTACTGTATGAATCACAAAAAAAATGCCTTGGGAGTTTAAATTTAGCAGATCCTTCCCTCTGTAATTCTTCAAGCATTTGTATTTGTAGGTAGTAATCTACCTAAAGGCAGCCTGGTGCTTTCCCACTTGAGTTAGAGAAAATGAACAGAAGTAAGGCATTCTGCTGAGCAGGATTGATAGCCCAAAGCAGATTATAAAGGGCTTGAGTAAATCTGTCTTCCCTTTGGCAGAAGTATGACTGAGAAATGAGTTTAATTTGTAGGTTTATTCCCTTTGAAGAAATGTATCAGTAAAGGATATTTGTCAGTCTGCTACTGCAGATCTGTGAGAAGAACCTAATAATATAACTCTCTGTTCTTGTTCATGAAAGTGATCTAGATTTAAAATAACCTCTCCCAGAGGAGTGGGAGGGGAAAGGTTGTTTTAAACTGGGATCAGAAACATCCTGAGAAGTTTACCTGAGTGCCCTAGTTACTGGGATCCATTTACTGTTAATATGTTTGTAACAGATGTATTTTTGTAAAACACTGGAATTTAAGAGAAGCTAAAGAGCTATAGGAAGCAAATGAGTTCTTTTGTAGACAAAGAGGAGGCTGAGATAGCCAGACAGAAGCTTGTATGTGCCACTGCAGTTGCACAAGATGTTGGTGCACAAATGTTTAAATAACACTGATCTTCCTTGGACGAGGAGCCCTGTCTCCAGTAAATTCAACAGGATCTGTGCAAGCTGGTGTAAGAGAGGCAGGATTTTAGGTAAGGTGAAACCAGAAAAAAATGTACTCCTTCAAGCAGCCTGTTGCTGGAATCACAGAAGGACCATACTGTAAAACTAAAATTGAACTGTAATTGAGAAAGTCTGATTTTCTGTTACCTTGTGTTTTGTTTAAGAGAGAAAGAACAGTTATATGGTTCTTGCCTGTCTTACCTGCTTTGCACATGAGTTTGAGAAGAGGTGAAGAAATATCTTTACTTATGCAATGCAACTCTGTTGATAATCCACTAGTATACTTAGTTCTAAGTGTACCAGTTTGCTTGATTTTCTTTTTCCTCATTGAAGGATTTTCATTTTCTACTTTAAAGATTTCTGCTAAGTAAATAGGAACATGTGAATAAAGTCATCAGTACATATTTTCATTATACCACTGTTGATATTTGGAAATTCAGAATGTTCCTACTGTTGAATTTATTAATAATAATATAGTATTTTAAAATTATCCTTTAATTGATCTAAAATATGGCATCTGGCCATGTTTACTTTTAGAAAAGCAAAATATCTGTAATCATTGTTTATACTGTGCTCCTTAGGGAATCATAACGCATACATCACAACACAGTGCAGCTTCTGTAGATATTCTGATAATACCTGGACAAACTGCACAGTGGACAGTGAGACCATATATATAATTATTTTCATATATTTGTATTTGGAAAAGCACTGATAAATGAAAAATAAACATAGATTTTAGAACTTCATATTGCAATAGTGTGTAGTGCACCTCTGCCTTGTTAGGCATTTGCAAAATTTTGCTTTTGAAGTGTCTGCTTGTCAGTGTCAAATGAAATTCTTTTTTTCTCTGAATCCATCTTTCTAAATAAAACCTTATTTCATATACATTTAGAACATGAAAAGTAATTTGAGATACACTATGTTAAAACTGTTCTTTAGATGAAAGCATATATTATCTCCCAGTAATTTAGATTTTTATTCAGGACAGTTGGCCTTGGAGGAAGCACCCTTGAAGTGTAGAAGTGCACTTTAAGTTCCATTATTACCAGGCAAATGAGACTGGTTTATAATGCTATTATTGGCTGGCGAATTTCCCCAGTGCTTTTACTAGATAGTTTTAGTTAGAGACTTAAAATGTTTTCTTCTCTGTTATTTTTGAAAATAAGTCTCTTGAGTCATACATATACCATTTAGTGTGTGATTTTCTTGTAAAATGGTGTTCAAAATCTTCATAGGATAATGTGTAAATCAGTAAGAAGTTGTATATATTAGACACTGCACAGTACTAAGTAGAGGGAACTCTTCTAACTCTATCTTCAAATCTAAACCAAGATATAAACAAATGTTGCTTGTATGAAAAGCAAGTCCTTAATCCTTTTTATACATCTGAGTGGTGATCCTGCCATCTTCTGAACAAGGACTGGTGAGACAAGCACTCTAGCCCTTTGGGCTTGCTCATGAAGCTCAGTACCGGTGCTCCTCTGGGGCATCTCTGTTCTGTGAGGCAGCAAGTGCAATGAGTTGCTGAGATTTCAGTGATACTTCAGTCTGCATAGCTACAGGCACATGCTAGTGCACTAAAAATTAGAAGGCTTTTGAATGTGATTTTTTTTTTCCTGCTTCTTTATGTCCATATTACAGGTTTGCCACAAGCTGCCTCATTGGGCAATGTATCTTAGAAGTTTCACTGACCCTTTAAGGAAAAAATTCACTGGTGCTGTAGGTAGGAAGGGAAAAATAAACAGAAAAATTATTTTAAAAGGTCAAAGGTTTTCTCATATAACTTGTTGACTGGAGTGAAGTAATATACATAACACCAAGCCGTGTGGTGCGGTCGACCCACTGGAGGGAAGGGATGCCATCCAGAGGGACCTGGACAGGCTTGAGAGGTGGGCCTGTGCAAACCTCATGAGGTTCAAAAAGGCCAAGTGCAAGGTCCTGCACATGGGTCAGGGCAATCTCATGCACAAATACAGTCTGGGTGATGAGTGAGAAGGACTTGGGGTATTAGTGGATGGAAAACTGACTATGAGCCAGCAATGCGCAATTGCAGCCCAGAAAGCCAACTGCATCCTGGGCTGCATTAAGAGAAGTGTGGCCAGCAGGTCAAAGGAGGGGATTCTCCCCCTCTCCTCCGCTCTCATGAGAAACCACCTGGAGTGCTGTGTTCAGCTCTGGGGGCCCCAGCATAAGAAGGATATAGACCTTCCCAAGAGGTTCCAGAGGAGGCCATGAAGATGATCACGGGGCTGGAACACCTCCCTTATGAGGACAGGCTGAGAGAGTTGGGGTTGTTCAGCCTGGAGAAGAGAAGGCTCTGGGGAGACCTTGTAGGGGCCTTCCAGTACTTGTGGGAGACGACAGGAAAGATGCAGAGGGACTCTTTGTCAGGGAGTGTAGAGATAGGATGAGGGGTGATGGTTTTAAACTGAAAGAGGGTAGATTTAGATTAGATACAAGGAAGAAATTATTTACTGTGAGGGTGGTGAGACACTGGCACAGGTTGCCCAGAGAAGCTGTGGCTGCCCCCTCCCTGGAAGGGTTCAAGGCCAGGTTGGACGGGGCTGGGAGCACCCTGGGCTGGTGGAAGGTGCCCCTTCCCATGTCAAGGGGGTTGGAACTAGGTGATCTATAAGGTCCCTTCCAACCCCAACCATTTTATGGTTCTGTGATACCATTTGACTTTTTTGACTTTCTTCAGTTATGAAGTGACTGTCCGAGTATTATTTGTTTATTAATGGACTCTTTCACAGGGAAGATAAACTATGGTAATAAATACATTACTGGGATTTGAGCAAGTTGATGTGTTTGGCCATTTCAGATATCCAATAAGAACAAAATGTATTATTTGTTTTGGTATGAAATTGTTGGCTAAATACAGCATCACGTGATAAGCCATGCTATGTGTTGACATAACGCCAAGCCAACAGTCCTGATATCATTTTCACAGTCTAAACCATTTATAGTTTGTTCTTAGATCCAGTCAACAAAGACCTTGAACTGAATCCACCCACTGGGACAGTAGAAAGCCCTTCCAATAAAAAGCCCTTAAGAATATCTAAGAAAACATTATAATATTAAACCCATTAAGATTAAAAAAAAAAATAATCTGTAAGACTTAATGGCAAACGAGTATCAGAAAAAAACCCCAGCTGTAAGACAGTGCTAGAACTAGGAAGCACAAGTGCAAAGTGGTAACAGAGAAGCGCTTCAGACAGACATGGCAATGGCAGAATACATTTTGGACAGTAAATGTAGCACTGACGGCTGTCTAAAGTCACTCTTTAGAACTGAATCTGTCAAAAGAAAAGGCAGTAGAAAATAAATAAAAATCTATCATAGAATTGCATCTGATGTTTTTGAAACTCAAATCTGAAACAGTCTCTATATTTTGCATTTGCAGGTTTGTATGCAAGAGCAAGCCTTTAAAACCAGAACTGGCATCTGAACTCATGTGCTATGCTCTGTTCTGGCTCTAGGATGAGGCACTGAATATGTGGAGTGGCATATATGTGCATCATATTTTTTACCCTTTGACAATTTAGTTTATAATCTACTGTCTAGATTTACCCAGTCTAGATTTCCCATTTCTGCAGTATAAAACTATTAGCTGAACCCATGCTTAGCTTGTCTGGATCTTGGAATTTTCTTAAAATATCCTGTCTTTTGATGGGAGTGAAGAAGAAGAGGAAACAGAAGTGACTTTTTGCTCATGGATTAAGGTAGCTCATCTTTCAGTTTACTCTGAGGATGCAATGGGTGTGGACTAATTCCAGCTCCTTGCAGGTGTATGGGAGGGGACCTGCTGAAATATAGGCCCCATCTGCTCCTCCTCAGGTGGGTCTGTGTTCTTCTCACAGTGAAGCTGAGTCTTAGAGGCACAAAAGCAAATTCTGATATAGCTATTACCAGGGTAAGTCTGAAGTGCTGGAACTGAAATCTCTTCTTTAATTCTTTGTTCAAATTTAATTGCTTTAATGAAATAAAGGATATTTGTGAATGATAATTAATGACTGAATGGAGCATGATCCATTTCAGACAGAGTACAAAGGAACAAATGGCATTTAACATAAAAGTCTGACCTTCATATTTGACAGATAAAAACCCCCATAACCTTAATATGGACTTCATATTGTTTGAAGCACAATCATCTTTTTTCTCTGTTACATAGCATGACAAAGTACCAGTCTAATTAATGAGTTTCCTAGGCCCACTAAAGCATTAAAATAATAAAATCAATGGAAAAACCCCACATCTCTACTAGAATCAAGGGAGGTATCATCTATGGACTTTGTTCTTCAGAATTTCCTTCTTCATACCAAAATTTATAAATGCTGGCAGCAGAAGCTAGTTTCTTGACTGCTTGGTATCAGGAAGCATCATTCAGGGGTGCTGAGAGAAATGGCTTTTACTGGGGATGCCCATGAGGGTGGTGCTGTTCTACTGACAGCACCCATTCTGATTTCATTTTACTACACTTGCACTTGTATTTGAATCTGGTATTAGAAGAGTATTTATGACTCTCTCATGCCCTCATCTCAGGAGCTGTACAGCCTGGCAGCATTTTAAAAATGTCTTAGTTTTCCTGCTCATCCCTTCTC
This sequence comes from Tyto alba, assembly GCF_018691265.1. Classification (NCBI taxonomy): domain Eukaryota; kingdom Metazoa; phylum Chordata; class Aves; order Strigiformes; family Tytonidae; genus Tyto; species Tyto alba. The sequence continues at coordinate 17,190,593 of NW_024881282.1, read as the reverse complement.
ATTTTCAGGGTACTACCTTGCTCTTCGTAATATCAGTTGATGTAGTAAGTGTTTTCCCTCTTTTGTTTCTAGGAGCTAAAACATTCAACACCATGGAAATCTTTATGATTTAAATCATATTTAATGTTTTAGTAATGTCACCGTATTTCTCTTTTTAAGGGAAAAAAACCAGCTCTTTTGAAAACTCAGAACTAATAACACTTCAGATCTGGAGTTTTGATTTAGAGTCTCTCTGTAGCAAATTAGAGACTGATTGGACACATTAGAGACATTAGCTACTTTTCAGATCAGCTCTGTCTAGTAAAATAGGCATCAGTCCCATTTGTACTTAACAAAGAAGTAATTTGGAAAGTAAATGAGTTGCTCACAGCAATGAGGTGAGTAAGTAACATATCTAAAAGATCATAGCACTATGTTCAGTTAATTTCTTCATCCTTTTGGCTATATTCAACTATTTTAGTACCTTTATGTAGTCTTCCTATTACATCAATCTGTAATTTACTCCTTCTCCAGTGTTCTAGGTATTTTCATTTTCCATTTAGTTCTCTGTAACAATTTTTTCTGTTTCTTCAGTACTTCTGACTTTGCTAAAATGAATTTTTAATTTTGTGTTGACTGTTTTTCATTATAATCCCAGTAACAGTGCATATTTGTAGGACCCTAGAGGGTCCAATTTCCTGTGATGGCAGGCAACTTTTTCATGAAATGATCACACACGATTTTAAATTGGTTAGATTTTATTTTGCCACCAGTTCTCCTATTTGCATGACTCTCCTAATGCTTTACTCCCCTGATGGTTGGAGACATTTTCTAATTTCCTGTTTAAATGTATTTGTTGTTAGCTTGTGTGCATTTATTGTTGTGCAGAGAGTGTTGAAGGTACTCCTAAACCACAGTAATCTAGGTCCTGATGGTTAGGAAACTCTCTTACGAGATATGAAATATGAATGCCCATGCCCTAGGGGAGAGGAAGATTTCATTAATGTCAAAGACTGTCAGATGACATATGAGACCAATGGGAACGATTGTTTTTTTTCTCCTCTTCTGTTTAATCATAGTTTAGCCTATACTGTTTTTATATCACAACCCATTAAGCCTGTTGAAACCTCAGAGCTTTGAGACGACATATACAGAAGTTGAGGTTCACTGCATGAGTTCTCCTTTTCAGATGCTTTCATTTAAGAGTGTGACTGATTATATTGTTTCCTTGGCTGCTACCGCTGTGTCTTTTAAAAGCCATATTCCATGCTTTTTTTTTTTTTTTTTTTTTTTTATTATTAATAGGAATTAGCTTAAACATTCTGCCCTGACATTTTAAGTCTGTGAGATTCGGGGTAGATCATAAACAAAAATATTTGTTTTGGTGTGCTCTATATATGTACTGAAAATCCCAATTTGGATTTGTGATACAGTTCTCCATAAAATTTAAGGATCGGAATAGACCCATTTCAAAACCATATAATAATGAAAATAAATCTTTGTGAATAAAACTAATTCCATATTTACAATCTGAAGAACAAGTTTTTGATTTTATGTTGATTTTATACCAGAATGACTCTGCTCATTTCAGAGCAATTACTTTGTTTTATGTAAAATGTACATAATACTAAGATCAAGCCTTTAATAGAGGCCCTACTGCTGTCTCAGAAAATATTGCTGACTGAAAGTCACATAACTTTTGTTTTGATGTTTCCAAGGAAACACAGCTTGCTTCCACTGCCAGTTGGTTTCAACATGTGTGGAAGATATGTATTTTTTTCTCATTGTGTAGTCCTCTGGGTTGCTTTAAAATTTCCTTTAGTGTTGACTGCATATTTCACTCTGCATCTGCAGTGTCTTTGCATTGAATTGAATGATGCTTTCATTCTAATCTTGATTTACCCATGCACGAGGCACCACGCAGATTCAGTTGTCTTCCAGTCACAGTACATTGTAGCTGATTTTATATTTCAGATATTTGTTACTGGCTTTTTTTTTTTTTTTTTTTTTCCCAATAAATGTTTCCATCATTCAGGCTCTTTTGCTCCTACATGCTTCTGCAAAATGGTTCCTATGGTGACACTGCTAAATATCTTTCTGTGTGCCTTGCATTGCCCTCTGCCATCTTTTCCTTCAGAAGAAAAGGTGGTATCATGACAGCCCATTCACCCTGCTTTTATAATAAGACTAAATCAACTTTTTTTGGTATATATTTGTTTTACAGAGCATTCTCAGTACATTTTTACTTATACAGGGTCTTAATTAAATAGCAGTATGCATGAGTTTTCAATTCTTGTTCACTTTCTGTTTCTCTGCCCATATTTCTTCACATTTGTAGAACTTGGTTTCATAACTGCTCTCTGCCTTCATCACCTGACTCCTCTGATGGAATGGGAACCCTCTAGAAAGATGGCCATGCTCTTGACTTTTAAAGTGCCTTCAAGGCTTCATTACAATTTGAGTAAATGGGGTCATGCTTGTGAGTGCTGCACTCATGCATATTTATGTTAGTTCAGAGACCACAGTAAAAAGGTACAAGGATCAGCTACATGATGTCACGAATCAGCTCATGAAAATGTTTCCATAAAGCATCCAGTATTATTTATAGGGCATACACTATGCCAGCCTAACAGTTCACCTGAATACCCATAGTCTTTGGGAAGTGTAAATTAGCTTGGACCGCTTTTACTATATGTGATACCTTAGAATCATTGCAAGGTCAAACATGTCCTGCAGCATAGGTTATGGAATATCAGCGGCTTTCTTCATGGTAATTTTTTACTATAGCCATTCCTGTACCTGACTTGTCTCCAGATCTAACGTTTCTGTGACTTTGTAGGCATTTTAAAAGAGAGGATGAATATTCCTCCAGCAGGATGGTAACATCAGTTTTGTCTACCTATAGATCATTAAATACAGTTGTGGCACATCCCTGGGAAGTAGTACAGGCTACTTTGGTTTCTTACATGGAAAAGTTCTAATTTTTGCTGTATTTATACCTATTTGAAATTTTCCGTTTTCTTTTCATTCCTTCTTTTCAAAGCAAAATATTCTGGCAAGGTCTTTATTTAGCCATCTTTTGTACATGGTTTCTATTGCAGATGCATTGTGGTGCTAACAGCATTGCACATGTAAATCATTATTCCTACTGACTCCTGCATAGCAGCTTTGGAATAGTTTAAGTACAGCACAGTTAACTCCTCCATGAAAATTCTGTCTTGATTTGAAATTGGGAGGAATTCTTTCAGTTGTGTATGTGTGTGTGGGTGTGTGTGTGTGTTTGTTGAAACTCAATACAGTAAATGAAATATAGAGAAAAATCTTAAAAGCAATGTGCAGATTTTGCATTATGGAACTGACTGATTAAATTGTGGTCTAGTTGGAAGAAGAGGATCTGCATTAATACTGCTTTGGGAGATTGGAACTGATAGCGGCTTTTGTAGATCAGTTGAAAAAGGTGACTTCCTATCTCACTCTATAATTGCCACTTTTGCAGTCAATGTAAGGCTGAAATTTTTTATTATTTTTGTGTTTCAGGAGTGAGAATTTAGTAAAGAGAGGCACACTGTCTATCTGTAACATAGGGAAAATCTGAAAAAATACAGGGGAGTTGTCAAAATTCTCAAAGATTATTGTTGGTGTTTTTATCAGGATCTTTGCTGTAAATAAAGTCCATTAACCTAACTTCTTTGATAATTGGGGTCAAAAATTTGGATGTAACATAGGTCCTTACTGCATCTTCAGTAATATTCTTAACAGTTTGTCATTTTTAACTTATTACTCCTAGCAAGTCTTGCGTATTTTTGCCTATAAAGGTGATCTATAAATTACTCTGGTCTGGAGTGCTTTTGTCTGTGATACAATAGAAGTTTGAAAGCTAGGCCTCTGCATTGTTAACTACCAAAAATATTATTTGTATATTGTAAGAACAGTAGTTTGCTGTTGAGCAAATCCAAGATAACTGTGCTCCCTAAAAGTTAGAAATAAGCCTAAAAATATCTCCTTGGGAAGAGGTAGATTTATCTTACCTATATACTGATAAAACAGCTTATGTTTTAATTTTTCCTCCTTTTTTTTTTTTTTTTTTTCTTTTTTTTTTGGTCCAGAAAGGTCAATAATGATGATCTCCTCGCACTCAGTTCCTGTGTTTTCACCCAGTGGTGGGTGGGGCACCCTGGATCAGGAATTGCAGGAAAACGTCCTTTCAGCTCTGGACTGTAGCACACACAGGGCATATATCTGCTGACATCTGCTACCAGCTGTCTGATAAATACATTTTTAAAGGGTCTCTGCATTTGTTAATTTGGATGAGTTAACCGAATGGCATAACTATATGCCTGACACAGATGCTAAATTTCAAATTCCTGCTCTTACGCACAAACGTACTAGAAATCACAAATGTAAGAGTTATTTCCTACTTCATTAGAATTGATTTGCTTTAACCATGGGGACTTTTTATTTCTTTGGTGTCTTTTTTTAAATGGCCCCAAAGCATTTTGGTCCAAATTCTCTAATGCCATGACAGCCTGAGTGAGACACAGGAAATGTAAACCTTCAGCCTGAATGGTTCAAATATGACAGTTAGGAGCCATGGAAAATTAGATCTCTTAATGGGAAATGTTTGTCACCTTGAGTTGTAAAAGAGGCTTGTAATATTGCTTATGATGTAGACAGAACAGCTTTTAGTCACTCCTTTTTAACTTGCTCAGGATGTGAAGGGTAATGCAACTGAAATGCTTAGATGGTATTGGCTTATGGCACTGTACAGTTCTTTACAGGCGTAATTAATAAAGTAGATTATGGCCTCTGCCATCTGCTTAAGTTATGTTTATGATAAATACTGCTTTCCCCACTGTGTAAGGGCACAGATAATTTTGTGTTGATAGCTCAATTACCTGTGAACATTTATACTTAAAATTCCTCACTTCAAAAAGGAAAAAAAAAGCACCAGCAAAACAGAATGTGCATGTATATGTGGTATATTGACTGGAATGCCTTAATTCTCAGGAAATACTCAGTGAGCCCCATACCTAAGCCTGTGGTGGCTTCGTCAGTGCTTCTGACCTTAGCTTAAAATGCCTGTCTGGGGTGAGAAAGATGGCTTAGAAGATGATACTGAGAAGAAAAGAAGGCAAAAAAATTGAAGCCAAAGGTGATGACTCTATCCCTATTGCTCTCTTCCTGTGTCACTGTTTTTAGGAAAGACCCAAGAGCCAGAAGTGGTAAGTCTGTTGCTAATGCTAAGAGATGCTGTGGGGTGCCTAGTGTGTGGTGGGATGCACATTCTTCGGACTAAATGTTTTCTGTTACTAAATACTTTGCCTGGATGGGTCTTTTCAGTAGTTGAGCAGGGTTATTTTTCAGTGTTAAATAAAAATGATATTCCCTCTCCTGCCTTTAATTCTCTTTCTTCTTGCATTGGATGTTGCCTTCCTCGTTCATTATTAGAGAGGATCATTAAACTTACAAGCTCAATACCTTTAATGTCTATATTACAGATCCCCTCCAGCCTTTCTGACTGCTTACTTTATAGCTGTTAATTATAAGTTTTTCCATCTCAATATCAGTGTGGGTTTTTTGGTGGGGTTTTTAGGTCATTAAGGAAAAAACAAATGTAGTTCCTTTAAATGTCCTCATCTTAACATCCCTCTGTTGAAAAACTGATCACTGTCCTTCATTCCTTCTCTTACCCTACTTCTGAACTGACAGAGTATTATCCTATCCAGCACTTATATTTCCATATTATCTTCTTATGAAAAACTTTGCCAAGGGCATTCTAAATGTTATACATGCTCTCATTTTTTTGCTGAGTGTTCCTTTCAAAAGGATGCCATTTTCCTTCGAAAAAGTAGTCCTATTTACCTTCTATTATGCCTCTCAAGGTGTGCAATAGTTCTGTTTCAATCACTCCATTATGAATTAAGTGGTTAGGACTCAGTAAAATTTCTCACCTACAATTCATATGGTCAAACACGAAGCTTTTTAGCTGACTGAGCTACTAACAAAAAGGGAAAAAAAAATAATGCAAGGTCTTCTGGAACTCAGCTGAAAGTTGGTATCTTAAGACCTTATGGACTCTCTGACTGAGGACCTTCCCAGACTTCTGGCTGTGGCTATTTAATCACCCATTTTTTCTCCAGTACCAGCTCTTTTGACTTATATTTCTCAGACTGTGCCTCTTTAATCAGAGCTTCTTAGCACCCTTTGTATGAAGAGAATTACTACAAAGACATCTTCTTAACTCCCTGAAAATGTCCTTACTATCCTTGGTGAAGAGTTTTATATGTTTTACACCACATGCTGGTGTGGTAGACCTATGAATTCTTTGCTCCTTCCACAAATAGAAGTGTGAGAGGATGAAGAAACTCACCTGGGTGATTTGGAAAGCTGCCTACCATATGGTGTGGACATACCTGGCTGTTGGCATGATGGTGGCAAGAAGCCTTATCATGTCTGAGCTCACCTGGGTCTCCTGTCAGGCTGCAGCAGGTGGAGCTGACATACAGCATGTGTTCAAAAAACTAACTGCTTCAAAATTGGCAATTCATACATTTAAGAAAATGAACTATGTGATGTGATTGTCTCCAGCAGCAGGGAACTGGGCAAAATTAAGTGGCAGATCCTTAATAAGCTGAGAAGCAAACTAATGAAAGGGACTGAAAAGCGCACATAAAATGCCATGAGCATTTTACATCCACTCTGCCATAGTGAAATACACAGTGAGATTCTTGGTTTAAGTCTGAGTCTCATAACATGCAAAAAAGCATATGAGACTGATGATGAATTATAACTTATGTTCTATAAATAAATTTTAAAAAACTTAGATGACGATTACTAAAAAATAAATCTATATGATCTGAAAAAAATTCTCTGCTATGTCTCAACATAATGCTTTGTCAAATACTAAATACTGAATACAGGTTTTATAATGGACGTCATTATAATTCAGGAATTGCAGAACTACCTGGCTTTGAGGAGATAAAACTAACTACTTTTATTATTTGCAACCATAGAACGTGGTGTGACAAACTGGTTGAGGTAGGGACCAAAACCCGCATGCTGTATGGCAATGCAACAGCATTTTCAGAAGCTGTTGCGTTAAAATATTTAACAGGACTTCTACTCCTAAACAATTTAGATGCTTTTGAAAATCTTACCTGTAGTCTATGTTGTAAAATGAATAGAAATCCATGATCACAGAAATAGATTGTTTTCTGAAGTGGTTACGTATGTGTGATAGATAAGCAGCACTTGCTAATGGCAACTGACAATGTGATTATATGACAGACAGAAATGATGCAGGGCCTGATTCTCCACTGCTGCAGATCACTCATGGGCACTCAAACCTGGGTAGAGTGACATTTAGTCTGTCAGGAGAGTGCTGCATTCATTTAGCATTTGAATGAAATGACTGCTTGAGTTTCTAGGCAAGGGAGAATTGGGGTCATGACAATTTCATAGCTGGTTTCCAAGTTTAGCTTTAGGTACAAATGCTAGTGTGTTGGCATAAATTTAATCTGGCGTAACTCAGAAGCCCTAAATTGCATGCCAAGAAGGGCATGTCAGACAGATTGGCATACATGAAATTAGCTCCCAAGATTATTCATGAATTCTACTTTATGTAAACAATGGATTAGAAACAGACTCGGGCATGAGAGATGACTGTATCTATGCTAGCAAGCATTGTGGAGCGTTAGGAACAGACCTGGGGGGTAAAAGAGTAACTGTTGAATACTCAGCACCTACATTATTTGTATTTCTGTGGGGTTTACTGTGGACAGGCTCTAGCCTGGTCCTGTGGGCTGACTGTCCTTTGCAACACGGAGTTCTGCAGGGAAACTCCTGGAGAGCAGCCTGCTCTCTAAGGCTGCTCTGCCAGGCTTTGCATCTGAAGTGTGATCCCAATACAAATTAAAAGACTATAATAGACATGTCTCATCTTAATCTACTATTTTACTGAAACAGTTAAATGATTAAATAATTCTGTGCTTAATTATTGTGCTATGAGCTGTATGAAGCTTTCATTCTTTTCTGTGCAGACTCCAATGTCAATGTGAAAGGTGCAGCAAGTTAGTTCAAATGAACTGTGATCTTTAAAGAAAATCTGTGAGTAGTTAGTTTTGAATCCTGAAAACACCTTGCTGGAGTATCTGCAAATAGGAGAAATCTTAAATCTCAGATATATCACTGCTCTAGCAGACTGGCTACATGCTGAACATACAGGCTTTTCATTTACCTTCTTGAGGCATATGCATCTCCCCAGGTAGTATACAGGAAAACAGTCACCCAGGGCTCGATTCAGTTGTCCACACTGTGTCATCTGGTATGACTGAGATGCCCTAAAGCACTAGAGAAGCCCTCACAGGGCTGGCAGGAAGTGTGGGAGACCTGTGCTCTTTCGGAGCAGCAGTAGGAAGCTGAGAGTGATACCACAGAGCACCTCAAATGCTACTAATGACAGTGTGTCAGCCGGTGAATTTAATATCCACATTTCATGCTTTGTGGCACCACGCTTATCAGATGTATAAATCCTTATTTGTATGTAACTCCCAAATTCATGCAATTAGCAATGCTGAAAACAGTGGGGATCCACTGTGAAATAATCAGACCGGACACTACTGTAACAAAAAATACCACCTTGTGATGATGATGGTTCATCATGCATTTGAATTAGTAGTTAGCAGGGATTTGTCATATTCATGACTGTTGACTGTCCATTTTACTTACTCCTTTTTCATCCTTTTTTTGGCGGCCATTATCTGATTTTTTTTGTCTGGTTGTTTTGTTTTGTTTTAAAAAAAGGAAATCCCTTCTCCCTCAGTTTTCCCTTCAGTAAGTTCTAAGTTTACAAAGTCTTATTTCACAGCATTCTGTATAGTAGCATAGTTCTAATGCAAGATTCTAAGTCTCATCTACGTATTTTTTTTCTGGTTGGTAGCAGCTTAGTGTTTTAAGAAAAGGGCTTATTCCACTATAAATCTGTTTTTTAATATAAGTATTTGGTTAGAATATATATGTTCCCTTTCTAGAACATTTGTTTTGTAATTTCATGTTTCATAATTTGTTTTCATAATGGCTTTTCAGTGTTTGTGATCATTCAAAATTCAAGTCTGAACATTATGAAAATTGAAGACTTCCTTGATGCTCTTTGGATATATTTTAGTGATAGAAGAAGGATGTACAAAATTTTTTAAACATGCTGATCTTTAAAATGTGTTTTCTAAGAGTAGAACATCCATTCATCTGCCTCAGTTGGATTTTCCTCAGTCTAGTATTGATTTTAGTCAAGCACTACTACCCATCAATAGACCAGTTAGATTTAAGGGCATTCTTGAAGCTTGGCATATGCTAGAATGGTTCTGTGAAAGGGGATGAATTGCCATGAATGCACCAAAACTCAAGGATTTGACCACAGATAATATTACTTCCTCTCCAAAGATATATGTGTTACAGAAAGATGTGTTGACTCTTTCATCAGCTGGACAGATCAGAACATGTTTAAATTATTTCTTCCAGAAAAGATAATACCATTTTTTGTTATGAGTAGGAAATGATAGTCTCAAGTCACTAGTCAATCTTCGTTATTAATGACAGAATCAAATAGTGCAGCATGTTTGGAACGTGTCAGCTTGGCATGTTTCATTTTCTGTAAAGAGCAAACAGAATGAGACACTTATTTGCAGCATACTTCACTTCCACAGCAAATTCTAACAATGGTGACATTTAAAAAATATATTTTTGCAGTAATACTGCTACAAAGCCATCTAGGCTTGATGTGAGTAGCAGAGGTCATAATGAATCCTTACAGTTATCTGTGGGAGTATCATACTTCTTCTAGAGGAGATAAACTGAAATAGATTTGTTAAATGTATCATGAAAGCACTGTTACCCAAGGATTTTAATTTTCCTTTTTAACAGCCTAGTTCAATGAATTGTTCTGATTACCTATGGAGAAATTAATTTTAAAATTAGGTAGGTCTCAAATGGAAAAAGATAGTGACATGCTCAGGAGTCATTGCAGATTGATTTATATGAGGAATAAGCAGATCTGTCAGCCAGGAACAGGTGTCATTTATTTATTTTATTTTATTTAACTCACACCCAGGATCATCATAACTGGCTCATTAGAGTTTAAAAAGAGCATATCATTACCAAAACCATGCAGTGAGCTGAATCTCCCTCCGTGGTGTTGTGTGTCCCATGCTCGTGGTACGTTTCCTCAGCGGCACGCTCACGTGAGAGCGCAGCCCGCACCCCGCGCCAGCCCCTTGCACCCCGCGCCAGCCCCTTGCGCCCTGCAGTGTTGCTTGTGGGAGCGGGCTGGCTGCACACACCGAGAGATAGCAAAGTGGGGTCTGCCAGCTCTGACCTGCTCTGAGCTGCTGAAGAGGACTAAAAACCCAGTCCAGATCTGAAAAGAGGAGCAGGCAGTAAAGCAACTAACTTCTGGGTAATACATCCCTCTCTTCTTGAAGGGAACAGAACAGACCCATGAGAGGTGCCTGAGCTCCCAGGAAGAGGTGACAGAGAGGAGTCCAAAATGAGACCTTCATTGCTGTGAAGCAGTAGGACATACAGACTGCATGGGACTCATTGGAAAAGCCTCATCTTTCTGTAAATGCGGGCATAAATCAGGGCAAGAAGAGAAGAGCTGGAGCCCTAACAGGATTAGAAAACAGAATCCTCTCCCACAGACAGATGTGAATGTAATACCTATGAGCCAATGAGAGCTCGGGCCCACATCTGTTCTTCTGGCTAGTGTATTTACGGCTAGACTGCTATGCAACACACTGCGTAACAACCTCCTCTGCTACCTTTTCAAGTAGGGGTGTCTGTGAGTGAGACATCAGTGCTGTCCGTGATAGCAGGGTAGTTGAAAAACACTCACCCTGTGAGACTCTGTAGGGACGGAGGCTGGGCTTTGCTGCTTTTTTGCCTTCTGTTGTCCCTCAGGCTGGGGCTGGCGGCTACGGCCCGGCTGGAGCACCTCGGGGACGTGTACCCGGGCACCTACAGGGAGTTAGTGCCAGCAGGGAGGTAGGTGCTCAGGGCCTGTACGTGTGTCCCTGAGCACTGCGTGAGGTTTTTCAGGTTGCAGTTTAGGATTTGTGCTGAAAGGCTGCTGAAGTCCTGTTTGAGGTCTCTAAATCTTTTCTTTGGAGCTGGCTTTTGGTTCTCTCTGACTAATCAGCAATAATAGTAGAGATAAGAGAGAGAATGATTTTGTGTAGATCATGTCTCAAGACAAAATCTTCTCAAGCTAGATTTTTGTAGAATGGGGGGAGAACGTATGCTGATAAAAACCAGTTCTGTAAATCAGTAACAACAGAATAGCTAAGGGATGTTACAATAAAATCAGAATGTACATTTTAATGCAGTTCCCCTCATGCAGTCTGTACTATAAATGGCAGGCTACTAAAAGACATTCTCCATGTTGTCATGCATTTTAACTCCCTAATTTGGCTATTCAATTTGAACTACAAATGCAACAGTCTCTGGATTTTTAAACCTCTTGGCTAATGGAATAGATGGCTTCAGCATTGTCCTATGAGAAAGAGACATGCTACAGGCTGTGCCAAATTAACTTAATTTCTTTAATTTAAGGGGCACACACTTGCTGCAGGATGAAAACTAGTATGAAATTGGACATGGTTGGCTAACAGTAATGATGTAATTTCTCATTTTTGCTTTATTATATCTGCTAAGTGCAAATTTACCTTCAGAGTTCAGCCAAGAGGAAAAATATCAACAATATTAGAATCCAACAGAAAGCATATTTATTCTTTTAGCAGTTGTTTTTCTTCATTAGTTGTTTTTTAGAGAGACTTATTTTAAATAAAATTAATAGTTCCTTTTCTATAGCTGCTGAATATAATTTTCCTTTGAACATTTATAATCTTTTAATAGCTGTTTTTTTCCAGACAACATGACAATAATTGCTAGATTAAAAAAAAGGCAGTTTGATTGAGCTTGAATGCTGGCTTGATCCTATTTCTGTTGAAGTCAGAGAGACTTCTTCAGTAAGAACAGAGTCAGAATTTACTTCATGATTGTTTCTTTTCTCCTGCCAAATCCTCTTTCATTCATCCAAGGCAGTGAAGAGTTCTGCTTTCAATCACACTGCTGTAAATCTGGTCTAACCGCATTGACTCAGTGGACTTATTTTTGTAGAGATCAGTATAAATGAGAGAAGGATTTATCCCAGTTGGATTCATGCTACTTGTTAGTGAGGTAATGTACTATATAATTGGCTCTATCAATAAGACTTTCCCAGTATTAACTTATTTTTCAGTCTGTGTATGGAAACAGATGGAATATATCAGTCTCTAATAGATATGAAAGGTACAATATCCAGGAACAAAAAAAGTTTTTATTTGTCTGGGGCTTTTTATCTTTTATCCTGAAATTTAAAAATAGCAACGAAGTGACATGTATTGCTATCCATTGCTCATTTTTTGTTGCTTAACTGTCCTAGATGTTGTGACTGCTGGCAGAATCATAACTGTTTGAAGGGTTAGATCCTGAAGTAAGAAGCACACACGGTGCTGTTTATTAATTATAGCACCCGCAAGGTGCTATAGATAGAAGATGTAGAAACACATAATTTGAATCTTGGAGAACTCACACTTAATGGAAGTGAAGAATATGAAGGTAACAGAAGAAAGGCAAAACCTGACAAAATTCATATGCTAAGAGTTGCATTGAGGGTACGATTTTAGCTTGAAAAAGCTGTAGTTTAGATAACAAATGTTCTATGCTATAGTTATAAAAAAAACCAGGAGAGGGTCTTTTCTAGACAGAAAGTCTTAATATGAAATCTTAGAAGGAGCCTTTATTTTGTTTAACTTTGTGGAAAAACAAATTTGAGTGGGTGCTGTGATAATCTGGGAGCTCTCAGGCAATCTGAGTTATTACATTTTAGAGCCAAGAATTTAACATGACATGGATTTTTTATATGACCCTTGACATATTTATTTTTGCTGCAGTTTTTCCAAACAAGAAGGGACCATGCTTAAACTGTGCTTAGAAATCCAGAACATATTCAAACAATAAAAGAGGGAAAAAGATCATTTTGTTCTTATAAATTCTGATATGCAAAATAGCTAAGGTGGCACTGATTTATTTGCTTGGCTCCTCTTCTATATTTTGGCAGATTTCTGGATATATATATATTTTAGCTGTCTGGTTTTTGCCTGTATACACATGTTCCAAGAATTCATGCAACATAAATTAAGCATGTATGTTCTGTCTGATAGGTTATTTGTGAGGCAAGAGCCATTACACCTTGTCATTTAGAGACTTAAAACACTTCCAGGAAGTTTAAATTACTCATCTTTACAAAGGAAATATAAAATTTAATTCTGATTTGAGCATGCCATTTCAAGCCACCTTGCTTCTCATTAGGGTTCTGATAATCTAATGTTAGATTCATTAGCATTTAAAATTATTGCAATCTGCTGCCTTTTGTTTTGATTCAAAGTCCATAATTGTGCCACATGATGTCAGTAATTACTGAGGCTGCTTTAGGAGGATATGCAAAGATATGGCAAGAAAAGATGATCAAGCCAAGTTTAGATTTGTTACATGGTTGTACACGTGCGTCAGAAACTACATTTTAGTAGTGTATCTGTTTACTCTTGATATTGCATAGGTTCCAGAAAAGGAGGAATTACGCTGGAAAATTAGGAAAACAAATTAAATATACTCTTGAATCATCCAAGATGGAAAGGAAAGGACTCCTAGCCACATGAGGATGAAGCTTCTACTGTATTTAGGTTTTTTTACTCCAGTTTCTTCTAAAGACAATATATGCTCTTCTCTGTGTAGAACCTGTCCTTTTCCATACAAAACAGATTAAAGCACTCGTGCTGAAAATTAATAAATGTTACTGGCTCCAAATTATGTTACAGATTATATAATTTAAAACACATAAAAATATTTACTATTTCTAAATAGTAATTTATTTTATTAATTTTGTCTTCTCTTTGTAAATGAATAAGGCAGACTTTCCACCCCAAGAGGAAGGGTAAAGTGAATTTAATTTCTAGTCTCTGTTTTCATATACCTTCTTATGAACATTCCACTAATGAAATGAGATTCTATACAGAATATAAACATGAAATACACATCCAGAATAGTTTACTGCAATAATGCAGTATTACATTGCAATTTGATCCATCATTAAAAAAATTACAGCCTTGAGGCAGCCTGAATCCACTAATGGGACACAACATTATGGGTAATGTTTGTTTTTCCTAAGGTTAAAAAAAAGTGGATAAGAGAACCAAGATATGCAGGTGTGATGGTGGGTGCTGAATGTGAAGTATTTGGAAGGCCCTAATTTTCATCCCATGAAATTTTATTTCTCTTAAAATGTTCCAATCCTGGTGGCCAGAAGCAGTTGCTTTTAAGAAATTCGGTAATTTTTTTCTGTTAGAATTTTTTTTTTTTTTTTTTCATTCTAGTCATCATGACTACCTTGCTTTTAGAAGCTTATTTTGTTTTGTAGGCAGATGAGACTTTTTTTAGAGTAAATGAAAACAGAATCTCTGGCTAGAGAAGCAATAGATCTTGTTTGCTTTAGTTTCTGATCCATCAAATTAAAGACTTTCCGTGTTCCATGATTGGAAGTAGAAAGAAGTAGGGGAATTCCGTAAAAGGTCAGAGTTCTGAAATACATGTGTATTTAATGGACCACTTAAAATTAAGAAAGATTAAGGAAAATCAAACTGAAACTTGGCAAAAAAAAAAGCTTTTCCTTTTGACTTTTTCATGAAGAGAGGAAAAAGCATCAAGTCTGATGGCAGTTAACAGATTCAATTTGTGGAAGCAGCTATAAATCAAGTGCTGCTTTATTACACTGCTACACATTTGGAATAAATTGGATTACTGCAGTGGGAATTATTTTAAATTTGTACTGCTGAAAACAAGAATATGATGTTTCCTGAAGTCACTAGCCAAAGTTTAAGAAGAAAGCCAGAGTTTAGTAAGAAGAAAAAGGGAAGATAAAAGAAATCAAATTAAAATCAAATGTCATGAGATTACACTAAATAGACTAGGATTACTACTTTTATTTAGTACTTAGTCTTATTTTGTTACATTTAATTGCTGCTGTTTATTATGTGTGATAGGAAAGAAGGAAAAAAGAATCAAAGCAGGCTGGAGACAAGTACGATGACTGAAGAGTGTTAGAAAAGCAAGCTCCCTTTCCAGATTAAAACTGATTTTGCTAGATGATACAGACAGCAGATTGTTGATCATCAGTATAATGAGAGAGAAGATATTTGGAAATTTGCCTCAGATCACTTGGAGAATTCAGTAACCAAAGGTAGGAAACTAGATTCTCTGAAGTCATTAGGAAACACCTCATGCTACGAGTCAGAGTAAAAACTCTTTACGCCCACTATTGAACGAAGACTAACAACAGTAATCCCATCGAAGTGTTCTTGTTCTCCATCTGGTTTTATAAGAAAGGGAGAGCAATTAATGGCTAAATCAGAACCAGATCACAGAACACAAACTATGAGCTGCATTGAAACAAAGCTGAGAACCTCTCGCAGCAAAGCAACTTAATTGGGAGAGAAGTTCTGGTTTTGCTGTCTTAGCTCCCACTGTGACTTTGTCATTAGCATCCTATAGTGGGGTATTCGGCTTTCCAACTAGGTCCTGATCTCTTCACCTCAAGCAACAGCTTTTTAGACTTCCTCAAGATAGCTGTCAGAAAAAAAAAAAAAGCCAACAAACCTAAGCAACGCAAAAAAAACCACCTCCCAAAAAACCTCATAAAACCAAGCAACTCTCCTCACCCACAAAGTACATCAGCAGCCCTAGCGACTTCCTCTGGGGTGTCTGGTATTGCTCAGTATCAGACAGAAAGCAGGCGAGTAGAAGGGCCATGGATTAGTCTAACACAACAAATATAGTACTGTAACTATAGTGGTATCACACTGACAGTACGAAAGTACATTATCAACCAAAAGAATACATTTTATTCCAAGCTTAGTGTATGAAAAAGTATAGGAAAATCATTACTTCCGTGTTAGGAATTCAGCCTGGCTCATCAGAAAGTGTGTAAAGCTGATAGAGCTTGCCAAAGACTGTTTAATGAGAGTGATAGTACAGCAGCATCAGCATGAGAGTGTGGCATGTAACATTTGCTGGTCTAAGAAAAATATGGTCTGATATTGCCTGTGTATGTGTACAGCAGTCAAAATGAAGACAAGGAAGGGGAAATCACTTTGGTATTGCATCATATAGCCAAAGCAAATGAACCAGTTTCTGTTAGCAGTATGCCAGTTAGGGTTGATAAAAAATATCCTGTAGGAAGGTATGCCCAGAATTCATGAGAGATGAATTTTCAGAAGTCTGCTGTGCTGCATCAGGAAAGACATATTTCTGTATTTCTGTTCTTGTTGGCCCAAATATCACAAAGTGAGATTTAATTAAAGTATTTACAACATGAACCTAATTTCAATCTGATAATTTTGATATATCTCAAAATACAATTTTCTTAACCTGTATGTAGTAAGAGATATACCTTCAAGTAGTACAACCTTACCACCTTTTTTTGACTGTAACTGCTGAACAGGAGGCTGTTTCTGTTAAATACAACACAGGGTACAGTGTCCCATGCAGACAACTTCCTTAACCTGAGAGAATTTTGACATTTCACATTTTTTTTTCTTCAAAAATCAAAAATATAACTTGTTTTTGAAAAATTTTGAAACAAACATAAACTTTAGAATATAGTATTTTTCTTTCAATGAGGTTGAAGGTTTTTGTTTCAATAAAGATAAAGCCATTCATTGTATATTTTATCACTTTATTTACACTCATGATTGAATTGAAGAATTTTGAATTTGAGTCCATGTGGATACATATTTTGTTTTACCCTTTGGTTTAATTCACGTATACCGAAGAAATATTTTTTTGCTTTCCTTGAATCATAATTTCCTGACACAAAAAGGTATTTTGCCAGGATATTTTTGACCAGCTACTGTCACGGTTTTTTCCACGTATTAAGGATGTACCTACCAGTCTTACCTCAGTGGGGGACTTTATTTGAGAGTGACCGAGGAGCTTGCTAAAGTCAGCATTGTTGGAACTGTGTGGCTGCAGAGCTTTGAAATGAAGCTGTCACCAAATACGAAAAAAAGTGAAGTTTAAAATACATTTCTCAGCTAGGTTGCAAAATTTCGATTCTCCAGAAGAATTAATTTGCAGGTTGTTTTACTAATTAGCTTCAACATTAGAGTTATTTCTGGAAGATTTATTCTGTTAAAAACTAAAATATTTGGAACAATCTTGTATCTCTAAAATTTTTAATTTCTTGTGTGATCTGATTTTAATAAATCAGGAATTTTATCTTGTGTAACAAGAATGTCCTGATACAACAGGCTAAATGTTTAGGCACTGTGAGACAGTGATGCTGTTGTCATTTCTTCTTGGGTGAATCCAAGACAGTTCTGCAGACTTTGGTAATTTACACCAATTAAAACTCTGAGATTTGACCAAGCTCTGCAGAATTTAGGCTTCTGGTAATCTGAAGTGAACAAGACAGCACTGGGCATATGGAAGCTGATCTTTGGAAAGCTTTTACAGAATAAGCTTTGATTTAATTTTTCTCTTGACTTCAATTGTTAACTGCTTTTGTGAAATACAAGCATTAAGATGTTGTGAACCTTTGCAATAAACAGAGACAGTGTATTTTACGTATGGTTGTCAGTGTTCAAACAGTATATAATTTCATAGCATAGAAGAGAGCTGCAGTGGCGGTCCCTACATAGTAAAGGTAGCTGCTTAGCCGTTTACTTCCCTAGGTCAGGATTTTTACTCTGGGGACATAAATGTAATTGAAGTGCCTTGGTAACCTGTGGTCATTTAACATATTTCGGTTGGGTTACTGTGTGTGAAATACAAAGGTGTTTTAGATTGACCAAGCGGCCATCAACCAAAGCAGAAAGGAGAGGGATTTAATTCTTCCATCTTTTCACAAGTCACTAGTACCTCAAAATGAGCTTTCGTAAACAATGCCTTATTTTCTTTCCTGTTGAGCAAAGGATGTTATTTCCTTTCACAAACATGGGAAGAAATTGGGAAAAATGTCTAGTTACACTGTTTAGATATGACTGACAAATCAGAAATGTCATCAGAGAGTCATTTATACCAGACTGTTTCCATTTATTATAATACGAATAAATGAATACTTGTATATGTTGGTAGATATAACCTATAATCTTTTCTTTCCTCCAGTGAGAGGTGAATGTTTCAATCATTTGAGAAAGGGGGGATTTCCCACTCATTTGGAATGCTCTGTTCTAGAGTGTGCTGCTGTCAGAAATAGCCTTCCTCTTAACTTCATATGACTTCAGATTAGGCCTTTTCATTGCTACAGCTCCAGAGCATCCCTTCTGGAGAGCCATGCATTTTTAAAGCAGTGGAAAAACTTCTTTAAACAAAAGGTAATATATTTGTCTCTTAACACAGAAATAGGCAGTCATCTGTTCGCTTTTCTGTGCTATTTCCTCTTACCTGAAGCTAGGTAATCATCTTCATTTTCGCTCATTTCCTTGGTGAATACAAGAATATTTTCCCCTTTTAAAGAAATCAACTGATCTGTGAATAATCCCATTGATCTAAATCAAAAGACTGTTGCAGTGTGATTAAGAATTGCTAAATTTTACTGTCCCCTTTTTTGGGGGGATTATTCTTCTGATGGAATAGTATGCAAGAATAGGTTATTTGGGAGAATTGTTATTATTTTTACTTATTTTAACATTATAAATAAATCATATGATAAAGCATGAGAAGCTGAGGTCCTATATTCTGTATTCCCAGCACATCAATCGCTGTAATTTTGAGGACTGGAATTTTATTTCATAGAATCATCACCTTGATAATTCAGTATTGTTTAATGTTCCTTATAGTGTTCTCTACATGCTTGAATCTTTAGTAAGAGATTTTGAAAAATAATTTAAACACCCCCCCAACATTCTAGCCAAATACTGCAAGTTATATTTGAAAACAAGGGAAAGATCCATGGGTCTTGTCTTTGTGTTAGTTTGAGTACCCTGAAACTTTAAATGGATAATGCTCAGAACAGAGGATGGGATTTCCAGTGTAAATGTGTAGGAAAAATCTACGTATAACAGTGTACTACAGCACTCTAGCAATATCTGGTATTGGTGCAAAATAATTTAAGATGAAACTGTGTATTACTAGGCCCAACATTGGCCTCAGTGCTTGTTGAATCCAAGTATATCGTGACTTACACTGAAGGAGATGAGATTTTATGAGTGTGTCTGGGCATGTAAATGAAGTAAGGCACTACCATGTTTGTTTACATGAATCAATGACAGGCCATGTAAAGCAAAACCCAAATAAATAATGAAAATGCAATGCAACTAATGAAAACATATGTGCTAGAGAAAGTAGGTACTAGAGATGCTTAATAAAATTTAGCCTTATGGTGAATCATTACCACAGGAGCCTGTTGATTTCCAGATAAAAACTGAAAAAAAAACTAAGGTAAACTGATTTCCATGAAAAGAGTATATTTTCTTTCAGGCTCTTCTCCTGGGGTCTTTTTCATGAGAGATTCTAGGCAGGTCTTTTTTGTTCAGGATCTACTGAAGGAAGAGCATCAAGGAGCCCTCCAGCTCCTATGACCAAGGGTCAGTCAGGGTCCTTAATAACCCCAGCAGGAACTGAGAAGATGAGGGGACAGGCACTGGGGGAAGCTTGCCGATGACACCACAAAGCACACATTGCTGAATTACAACTGAGGACAGTGCTAGGAGTCTGTATTTGTACAGTAACACCCTTGGATGTGGTATTGGTTTCAAACAATGTGATGAGCAGGAGGCTCATCAGTTCCTTCCATTTGCAGCAGCAGCATTGTATCTAGCTTGGGTATGTCTTGAACTTTTGTCAAAGCCTCTTCCTGGCTAGTCCATAGCATGTAAATATCCACTCCCTTTGCAAATACAGCACACAGCTTCATATTTCTATCAGACGGCACAGAGGACTGTTGGTTTGGTTTAATCGCCTTTGTTGAGATGTGATATGAAATGAGGCTGCTGAACGTGGAGCAGTGCTCTGCTCTCAGCAGTGGCAGGATCACTTTAGCTCCTGAAGGAAATCCTTTCCAATTTTTCACACACTTAGACTCAGAAGGATCTTCTTACAATGTTTTTGGTTTGGGTTTTTTTGGTTTGGGTTTTTTTTTGTTGTTATTTTTTTATGTTTACAACAAAATACTCCAGGAACAGTTTAAAAACTTTCCAGACAACAGTGTTGGGGACTCAGCAGTCATGAATGCGAAGGAAAGTGCTTCTGACTCTTACAAAGGGAACAGACATACAGAGTGTGAAATTTGAAAGGCACCTAGATCTTATTCTTAAAACTGACTTTTGAAATCAGGATTTTAGGCTTAAAGGCTTTAATACTCAAAAGAATCATAGGAGTCAAAATGCTGAAAATTGGGGAGCTAATCAGGTGTTATGCCCTGTAGGGAATTCAGAGCTCCAAATTAGCTACAGGTCAGTATTTGCATAAATTGGATGAAACCAGTCCTGTCGATGTGTGTACAGACAGCTTTTCTTTAGCTCCACTCAGCCTCTCAGCCTGCCATGGCCAAGCTGGCCCTGATCCAAAAGCCAGGGAGCAGTGTTGGCATCATGCTGTTCCTGAGCAAATATTTTCTGCTGCTCAGCAGGGTGCTTCAGCCGAGGCAAAGCACTGGGATAGGGCATCCTCTGATTTCTGGGGCTGGGCTGGCTCCCGGTCTGCCTACCCACAGCAAATACTGAGCACTTGTGTGAACCTCCCTTAAGGTATTTGAGGGCAGAAATCCGCAAGCTGAGCGGAGAGCTTCCTAGAGCAGCAGATCTCAACATTTTTAGCAGGAACAATTCCCTTGTCCTTCTTCACTCTAACAACTGGGCCTCCCATTTGCATCCACACTCACACTTGCCCCATCCCACCAACCTCCCTCCAGGCTTTGGTGGTCCCTAAGCAGCAGTGCTGAGCAGCTAAAATCTTGGAGACAACTTCGTATTTCTCATCAGCCTGGGTCATTGAAGCAACTTGCTTTAATTGCTTTCTTCGACTTGTGCTAGAATAATCAAGGCAACAGAGACCAAGTTTTGGTTTTAAAACACCACCTTCCACCTAATTTTTTTCTTTTCCTTTGTTGTCATTTCAAGGAAAAATAAATTAATTGTAGTTCAGAAAATGGAAGATAAACATATATTTTAACATGTACAGAAATGTGAATAATCACTAGCTCTTTATGTTCCCTCAGACACTCTATATAATGTTCTATTTATAATTAAGCTAAAGGCATTTTAATGTTTTTGTTTGCTTTTAATTTATTGATGGGTTGTAAAAAAATACATTATGTAATTTGTTATAAAAATGACACCCTTAAGCTGGGACTACTAAACAAAACCAATGAATTCTTCCCAAATTCAGATCTTTTACGTGGCCTGTAAGAGACTCCACATGAAGATTGTCTTTACTGGTACATGTCAAATATGGTAGCTGATAGAAAGTTATGGATGAAAGGTCTCCTAATGCTGTAATGTATTGTGTTGAGCATACTGAAGGAAATTCAACCCTTTTAAGAAAAATACAGAAAATGTAATTTTAAAGACTTAGTACAGTTCCCACTACAACCAGCTGGATACATATATACAGTGACTTTGGTGAGACATAGAATGGCTCTTTCTAATTATATCTAACTTAAGAATGATGGGACTGGGAAAAGAATAAATTTCTTCTCCTGGTGTTCCAAAAATTTATACTGCACCAAGAGATCAGAATTGATTAATCTTGATATCAAAAGCTAATTATAGTGTCTTTTATCAAAGCTGTAAAACTATGTGATATATGGGGTAGTAAAGAGAAGAACAAAATAAAAATACCAACAGAGGACTCACCATCTAATCAGTTTCCTTGGTGTGGTGCTGGCAGGAATTTCAAGCAGATTTATATACTTAAGATGAAATAGGGGAAGGGTTGGAGCCTGCAAGTCCTAAAGGAGAAAAATGTCTGCAAGCTAGTTAGTGCATGGGCTAAGAGATCTTTTAATCACAAGAATTTTAAGATACCTAGGTTGGTGATGAAATGTCACATTTCCTAATGCTTGCTCTATATATATCTGTTCTGCACAGATCAAAGGGGAAAGCTGCTTCTGCTGCACTTTGCCTGCTGTTCTCATGAATAAACATATATTCTTATTTAACCAGTTCATTGCATTTTGATAAAAACAGTTTCCACAAGGAATCTAACCTGGATCTGATAAAGAAAAATATTTTGCAGGAAATATCACAGAATTACTAAGAGTACTTTCTGCTAGCAGGTCAGCTCAGGCAGCTGGGATGGATCACGTTCAAATGAGAAGCTTTTGCTAGAAACAGAATACTGCTAGTGGAAGGATTAGGTGCCAGACTGATTTGTACACCTGCACAAATCTTGTGGTGAAAGGAGGAGGAACTAATCCTAAAAGTAACAACACGGGAAAATTGGAGCCTTTTCACTGCTTTCAGTGTATTGACACATTCCTCTGTAATCTTGCTTGGTTGATGTTGATAGAATAAATAAAAATATCTGTCTTTAACAAACAAAATTCATCAATTATAAAGGTTTTTACAGTCATGAGGTAATTAGAGATTTGACCACGTAAATATATATAGCATTTGTTTTTAACCAGAGAGATAGTCTTGGTGAGTTTCTTGTGTTGTTATCATGAATGTTGAGAATGTTGCAGTATAAACTCAGTAGAAAAGCAAAGGTGTGGTTTGGTGTGTCTGCACAACATATAGCAAAAAAGGGGCCAGTTCAGAGTAGGATTTCCAGGGGAGTTTCAGCCCCTGGTATTCTTTTTTAGCTGTGGCACGTCTGCACACTGCTGTATGGCAGCTGTACCCCAAAAAATAGCTAAAAAGGAAGGTCTAGATGTATGGAACAATGAATTTTCAGCTATAAGAAGGATTGAGCCCACCTTTAGTGTCTTTCAATCAGCTACTACTGTTGTTGCATAACTCAGCTGTTCTTAAATTTTTTGTTAAATAATTCAAAACAAATTGAAAGATCTCTGAGGCTTGAGTGATGTAAACAAAAGGTGAAAATAAAATGAATTTGTTTTAAAACAACAAAATGTCATAATTTAAAGGCAATCTTAATTTATTCTTATTAATTTATATTAGACATATAATAAAAAGATTTCCCTGCAGATACTTTGAATTTTTTGTAAAATTGGGTCTAGTGGAATGTGCTGAGCATTAACTTGCTCTGGGTGATGGTCGTTATGCTGTTTTCTAGTATAATTTCCAAAACAGGAAAAGAGAAACAAGGTTTCAAAGAAGCATTCAAGCAGACAAAGGTACTTGACGATTGCACATTATCTTCTATTCATAAGTGGAATTTTCAGCTTGTAATTCAGCATGTTCAGAGCTCTCTGTAAAGGACAACGTGGTATGAACCAGCCTAGGCACCATTAAAGCCAGTGGTGAGCTGAGGACTCTGCATTATGTGTGTTGGAGCTTACTCCCACAAACAGCCATCTAGCTGGGGGCCGGGCTGTGGTACAGACCCTCAGATCTGCTTTTGGGGCAGGAGCTGTGGGCTTTTCACATTCTCTCCAGGAATCAGGAACTGAAACCACAGTTTCATTTTTTCACAGATTCTTTCTTCCCTCTGCCCCCACCCTACCAAAAGCGAAACATGTTGCTTTGAGGCTCATAACTTTGCTACAGGGTTTACAAGATTTTCTTTTGACTAAGTACAGTGTAAGAGTTGTGCATAGAGGAAACCTCTGGAAGTCAAGAAATAACAATTATAAATGATATTCTAAATGATAATGCATATGAATGTTGTTAAAATATAAGCAGGTGCAAAAAAAAGACAGGAGAAGTACTGTGTTAGGGATTGTATCTATTAATTTGGCATAATTATTTCAGGAAACTTAATTGTAACAAGCATGATTTTTACCTCTCTGGAGTTGGTAAATTGAATGCACGTTTGCGTCAACCTCCACCTCACTGCACTGTCATGCTAATGGAATTTTGTTTGAACTGAAGAACCAACTTTTCAGAAAGCTTTGATGACTTTCTCATTCTCCATGCCTTTTTTAAAATGGAAAGAGAAAAACAACAGAAATAATCTATTTTTTTTTTTCCCAGGAAAGACTTAAATAAGAACTAGTGTTTAACATATGTTCACTGGAAATGTAGTATAATTCTTTTCCATTTGTCTTTCATAAACGCAGTGAGAATATTAAATATGGGAAGTTTCCCTTACACTCTGATTGTTTTGTTGTAGTAAAACTGTTGTGGGGACATAAGTATAAAAAAGGCATTTTGCTTTTGTTGAAATGCAAAATTAATACAAGTGTGTGTCTTGGGGACACCCTGTTTGGAGCATGTTTATTGCTACTGCCATTCTCACAGTTCCTGTCAAGCAGCAGGGCTTTAAGTTTTCAGGAGTTTTTGTAAAAAGGCTCTTGGATGACTCAAAATTATATGAAAAAGTAGTGAAATATCCCGTAAGCCAGAATGTCCCCAGAATCTGCAGCTTCTCAGAGCAGTTAATCTTCCTGTCCAATTTAAACTTTATGTCAAAAATATAAATCTCACTGAGAAGTTGCATGAGGTACCTACAGTACATAACTTCAGGTGATGTGTACTGCTCTCACAGCAGAAATCCTACAATTTCTAAACCTCACCATCCATGAAGAGGCAGGCCAGCTCTACTCAGTTGTCAGAGGCAATCTAATCAGAGCATTGGAGAGAAAGATCTTAGGATGAACAAATGGGCATTTCCCCAAAGATTGTTTTCACTCATCTGCTCCTGACCAATACAAACAGATTTTTTTTAACCCCGATGCTGTAAACTTATAACTCTGTGTTGCTGGAGTAAGGTGGATATCTGTATATCTCCATAGGGTCTACTGGCTTTTAGTAAGCAGCAGAGAGATGCAGTGGTATCAATAATGCCTAAAAATCTACCACGCTAATCGAAGTTGCGTGACCTGAAAGCAGTTTTAAGGGATTAAATAGATTTTGCAGTGAAAGGAAAAAACCCAGAATATCTCAAGTTCAAAGGGACCCATAAGGATCATTGAGTCCGACTCCCTGCTTCTCACGGGACTACCCCAACCTAAACCAAATAACTAAGAGCATCGTCCAGACGCTCCTTGAATTCTGACAGACATTTTAGGTAAAATCCTTTCTGGGGTGCTGTCAGAGTACAGCAGGGGCCAGGGTTTCCTGGGTGCTGGGAGCCATGGGGGTCCCCAGGGTGACTGGGCAGGGCCTGGCAGCCAGGGCCCAGCCCGACTGCGCAACCGGGAGCGGGGCAGCCCAGGAGCGGCCATTGGCACCAACCCGGGGATGGGGATGGGGATGGGGAAGGGCCAAGACTGGGCTGGGCCTTGCGCCCATGGAGGGGCCCAGCCCAGCAGGGCCTGTGGCTGAGCAGGGCAGGGCTGTGAGAGCTGGAGGTTGGTCCTACTGCAGCATCGCGGAGGCAGGGACTGACAGCCCCAGGGAGCTGGCACGGGGTCCTGGGCCGTGGGCAGGGTGGGGGGATCCCAGGGGGACTGGGCAGGGACAGTCAGGCCAATGGTGCATTCAGCACCCTGACAGGTCGGTATTAAGTATATGAAGGCATTTATTCATGAAAAAAACTCCAATCTAATCTCAGTATGTTGACTTTAAAAGGGATTTTGAAATTATCTCGGAAACACCAGTGAGTTTCTTCTTCTTAAACAGCTGACTTTTGTTTCTCTGTGCCATGCAGCACCTTGTCAAGCGGCTCTGCCTGTCTGCCATGTTGAGTTCATCCACTCCCCTTCTTGGCAGCATCCATGAGGGGAGCTGACTCAGGCACCCATGGGGTTGAGTTATGGCTCTTCTACCTTGTGAAGAAAGGGGTTCCTTTGAAGGAGTAATTTTTCCATTATTTTTATGCCTCAGGGCTAGATTTATCTTGTACTTATCCAAGGAGGAGTCTGAAATACCGTCTTAAAAGCAATTTCTGTGTCTTGAAGCAGGAAAGGAGAAATTGTAAATCATCATGATAATTTCAGGTGTAATCCACTGTTTCCTTTTGTTTATCTAGTTGCTTTGACAGACTAATGTGCAAAGGATAGAGCCATCTCCTATACCTCTTCCCCTTCCACATTTACTTATAGCTGGCTCCATGCTTTGATTTGCCATGAATACCTGTGCTTCACGTGGAGAAGATCCTAGATCCTATCTAACCCTCATTTGTTTGCTTTTAATCTGCCACACTCTTACTCTCTTTATAGCAAGAAATAGCTTTGGAGGTCCAAGTTTACAACTGAAGGTTTTTAATGGTTCTTTCATTATTACGCTCTCTCTTTTACATTATAGAACATGAAGGCATTCCCACCAAACTTTTATATTTCCTAGAAGTGGGCTCCCTGCAATATTCATGCTGGCATTTTATGTTCATGAGGTATCTATGGTGTACAGAAAATGTTAAATTTGGTCACTTTGGTCTGGAGACTGTTGTAGATTATGTAACACCTCAGGGATTTCTATAAATAATGAGAAATTTATATCAGACACTTTGCTGCTGTGTGGAATAATGTTCTTTTGACAATGCATTGAGCTGGAAATCCAAACTTGTAAGCAAATGCTGAGAGTTATACTTCTGCAAGAACCTGAACACATCCTGAGTTGTGCTGAGCAAACACTGACTAGTTTATTCAATTGCATTAAGCATCAATTGAAAAAGTAGTTTTTCATTTCTGTGGAGATGATACGTATTTCTTTTAGCTTTTTCAATAAAACATAGGTGTAATGGAAGCTGGTGTTCTGTTATGATTTTTGTATTGAATTTAGATGCTTTTTTTTTTTGTCTACAGGTAAGATAACAAATCAGGAATTCTTTTGAATATAAATTTTCTTATTCGCATGAATCTTTCTCCGCAGTTAGTTTTTCTGGCGGTGGCTCTGATTTACCCCACTCTACAAGCAGATCTGGTGTATTGGAGAGGTTGTAATGGCTGTTCCTTCTTCTCTGTTTAAGGTTAGAGTTGTGTTGTGCCTGTGTTGGTGGTCAGCCAGCCACAGAGCAGAGTTAGCTTTATTGGCACATAAAGTTTTTGTTTAACTGATTGAATTGAGATTTGGAACATTTAAGATAGCGATCAGTTAGACCAATGGAAGACTTGTACTTCCATCAATGTACTTATATAATAGCATTTAGCTGTCTTTAAATACACAGGAATATCTTTACTGCTCTGAAGTATGTTTATTCTGATAGGGGATAGACTAATCTGGACATCATAGACATCTATGTCCAAGCCTTGTTCTTTTACAACAGAGAAATGTGTTTCTACACATGGGACACAATTCAATCAACCCTGACTTAGATGTCTCACATTGATCTCCTGTTTCTGTTGTTGCCAGTAAAAAGAGGAGTAACTAGTTTAGCTGTAAACCGAGTGAAGGAAAGAATTCCACACTATCCACACTTGCACTGCATTAATTATCCCAGAAATAAATTGTGTATTTTTTGTTTGAAGACAAAATGATACCCTCCTACCTCTCTCCTTCCTGTTGCCACTTAGATTTCTGTCAAGTTGCTGGTTCATCCCTCTGCTTCCCAGCAAGACTGAACATCTTTGGCAGGTATCACAAATCTCCACTAATGGAGAATCTAGATCCTCTCCACTGATGTTTCCATTCTCACTGTCACAATAGAAGAATATCCCACATGAAACTAATTTTTTTCCAGTTTGAGCCTTTTACTTGTTCATTTCACACTCACAGAAGGTTGAGGTTGGAAGGAATGTCTGCAGGTCATGTGGTTCAATCTCCTGCTCAAGCAGGTCCATGTAAAGCCGGCTGCCCAGGACTGTATCCACACAGCTTTTGAATATCTGCAAGGATGGAGACTCCACAACCTCCCAGGGCAGCCTGTGCCAGTGCTTGGTCGCCCTCTGTAAAAAAGTGTTTCCTGATGTTCAGAGGGAACCTCCTGTGTGTCAGTCTGTGCCCACTGCCTCTTGTCCTGTCTCTGTGCACTACTGAAGAGAACCTCGGTCTGTTGGCTTTGCACCCTCCCTTCAGATATTTATGTACATGTGTAAAATCCTCCTGAGCCTTGTCATCTCCAGGCTAAACAGTCCCAAATCTCTCAGCCTTTTCTCATATGAGATATGCCCCAGCCCCTCAATCATCTTTGTTGCCCTTCACTGGATACTCTCCAGCATGTCCGTGTCTCTCTTGTACTGAGGAGCCCAGCACTGGACACAGCACTCCAGGTGTGGACTCAGCAGTGTTGAGCAGAGGGGAAGGCTCTCCTCCCTTGGCCTGCTGCAGCATTCCCTCTGAGGGAGCCCAGAGTGTTGTTAGCCTTTGATGCAAGGGCCTGTTGCTGGGTCATGTTCAACTTGGTGTCCACTGGACACCCCTGGATCCTTTTCTGCAAAGATTTCCCCGCTGAATCTGTAGAACAGCCTGACCTTTTTGCATCAGGTCTTAGTGTATTTGAAGAATTTCATATGATCACCCTGAGACTTTTCTTCTTTGGGGAAAACCATCAAATTTCTTCAATTTTTTTTTGTAGGTCATATTTTCTAGACCTTTCATCGCATTCTTTACTCTTGAGAAGACTCACCAATTGATCCACTTCTTTGCTATACCAAACACAATCAGATTTGCCCATCTGGGGACCTAACACTGGTGGTCAGAGCATAAGGATTACTTCCTGTGTTTGGCAAGCTATATTCTTGTTTACATAGTCCTGTATAGTGTTTTCTTTCTTAGTGACAGCATGACTTGTTGGCTTACATTCATCTGTTCCACTCTGTAGACTATGGGCCATCTTAGGAACTGTTAGCCTGCCTGTATTTTTTACATTTGATTATTTCTGCCTAAGCATTCTTTGCCCTTGTTTTGAATTCTGCTTTTAGCCCACTCCTCCGATGCAAGATTTTTTTTTTTTATTTTTTATTTTTTTTTAATTTCAATGTTGTCCTTCATACTTGCAGCCTTTCTTTTAGATATGTCACCTGGAAACATGACAATCAGAGTCATTACATTTCTTTCTGGAAGTGTCCTGTTGCCCTGTCCAGTGCTCACAAAATCCCCTAAGCCCCTAACCACAATCTTCCCCCAAATCTTCCCAGTCCTCTAAATAATTATGGGTCTGTTAAAGAAGCAGCTCTGTTTATTCTCATTGAATTTGTTCATTGTATGAAGTCCAGCATGCATGTGTAACTGTTTACAAAAGTATGGCTTAGGACTGTAAATTTCCTAACCTACTCCAAATAAAAAGTCCTAAAAAAAGAAGGCTATTATCACAGTTTGGGAGGGATTATGTACTGATCAAAGTCAAAGCAGCAGCTCTATTAAAATTTGTGATTGCAGAGGCTGCAGAATACATAGCCTGACCTAATGAAAAAGAAAATTTTTTTTTAATCCCCCAATTCTTTCTCAAAAATACCTTCTTGTATTTTCCTTAATATTTTCCAGAAGGTGTGTACACTTTCTCTCAGTCACTATTCCAAAATGCCTGTCTTTGTACAGGGAAGTGTTTGTTGTCTTCTATCAGTGCAACAAATTGGGCTTTTCCACATGCTTTTCATTAAAGACTAGGCGGTGGAGTTGGCATTTGATTAATAAGCTTTTGATCCATACTTAATCCTAGGGTGGCATGCATCCAGAGCATGCAGAGTGTTGGATATTGTGTACCTAATGAAATAGCTGTTGGTGTACAGCACAGTAGGAGGCTCTCTCATGTTCTCAAACAGCAGCTTTAGAGTCTGTCCGTTTTCCCTGGACGGGTCTTTGGGGAGAGAGGCAGAAAGAGTTCCTGAGAAGCAGGTCCTCTTCTGTTTGCTCCAGTTTCTTTCCAGTGGATTTGCAGTGAAAGTAAAATAAAGCAATACGTTTTTTGTTTTTCATCCTAGATCTACTTAAGCTGCACCATCATTTCATAGCAACATAATCCCATAAAATATGACGTGCAATTGCTCATTTAGAAATATTCTCTTATACCACTGTAGATCAGGAGAATGTCCTCTGAAAACAGTGGAATTATTCTCACTTTTCAGTGAGAATATAATTCAAGAGACCAGAAAGCAATGAAATGCAGCAGTAATGAAATACAACTGATGACAAAAATGTTTCAATCTTTCTCGTTTTACAAGAAAGATAGATGATGTAATCCTGATTGCCTGTAGGTTTATAGACCAGATGTAAAGCAGTCCAGCTCTGGGGAGATGCCCAGAAGTGTGACTTCCTATGGCAAGCTTCAGGCAAATCTGATGTCTCATTTCATTCAGCTATACTTTAAGATACAGAGAAGGATATAAGGGGCAAGAGAGTCCAAAGAAAAGAGATGGAGATTATGCTGGATCACAGTTGCAGACTGAAGTCCTCTAGAAAAAGTCTGAATGATCTCAGAAACTTCTTTGGAAAGGAAAGGGCTTTGCAAAAAACTGAGAAGAGTGATGCAGTTTTAGCTCTTCTCTACTGTTGTGCTTTACAAGATCTGAGATTTTCTTTGGCAGCTTGAAGAAACTAGCAGGCCATTTTCTAAACAAAATCCTCAGTCATCAAGAGTGAGCAGGATATCAGAATCACTAACAGAACATGAAAGGAGTGGTGGGAAACATCAACAATTCTTGTTAAGCACAGCAAATAATAATAATATTCAGAGGATAAAGCCAAAATAGCACTGAACCTGTGACACTTTTAGGACACTAGGCAGTTGTGTAGGGAGAACACATCTTTGCGAAGTTTCTAAAAATGCTCTAAAACCCCACAGTCTTGTTGAAGTAGGGGCTCAGCTCACTTGGGCAGAAGAACACGTTATTAGGCATTTTACAGGATTTTCTGTGTCTTCTATTGCTTCTCACACATAGGTCGCAAACTGTATTATAGGGTGGTCAATATCATTGTTCTTGCTGTGCTGAAAGGCCAAATAAGCACTCAGGAGTTGATAATTTACTTGGGGTTACCCCAAAGCAGAGTGGAGGACTCCAGAGTGTCTGTTTAGTATGTTATTTACTTGATCAGTGTTTCCTGAGAAGAATCTACCCAGGGAAGGTTGGCATGATATACTCACATGGACAGAGGTCACATCAAAAAGTTTAACACCTCAAATTTACAAAGGTGAAGCAAGAGCAGAGAGTAATGCATTAATTTTCTTCTAGTCTCACAGCAGTTAACAGAAGAAACACGTCTTCAAAGGTAGGTGCTGTGCCTTGCTGACAAGGAGCCCACCCCCAGTCCAGGCTGGCTCAGCCGGGGTCTGTGGTCACGCTCTCTCCTCCTAAGATCAAACTATTTTCACCTGGAGGTGGAAGAGAGAAGTGATAATATGAGATACGTTTATTTTGCACACCAGTGAAATTCTAGGAACAGGAAACAGAAAAACTCTCTGTCAAATGGGACCAAAATAAGAAGAGAATTACGAATGCCATACCGAGTAATTCACATTTGGCACTTTGTACTTAAAACAGTTTCGTATGTGCCCTTTGAAAGCATGAGGCAGCATGCATGAAAAAAAAGCACCTATTTCCCTTATGTTTTGAGCAGGGATCCATATGTTTTAAAAATTAAAAAGAACATTTAGTCTTGGAGCATGAAATCTGCCCATCTAGGTAGCTGACTAGCTTTCTCACAAAGATGGCTGTCCCAGAGCGAAGCTGAGGAAACAAGGCTTGGAAGTTTAAACATTGGTAGGTGTGTGGGAACATAAATTAAAAAGAATGTCAATTTTAATTACTTTCATTTACTTTTATTTGCTGAGTTTCCAGGCTGACATCAGAAGTTACATCTGTTGGGTTGCTAGCAGTGTGGGGTACGGTGCAAAGGGGCATCAGGACAGGATAGGCTCAGTCCCCATGTTGACAGTAGGATCTGCAATGACAGCATATTATCTGATGTAAGAAATCCCTAATAGAAACGGGAGCTTCCCAGTGTCTCCCCCAAACATGGAAAGTACCATGCTGTCAGCTCAGCAGGAGCTTCCAGGCCTCTGGACACTTCAATCATGTAATTATTAGACACCTCTGGATTCTCTGATGAGGTTTTCCTATTTTTCTTGGAAAGATCATGGATGGAAGAAGGATAAATGATAATCATGTGAGAGTGAGGGAATGCCTACACAATGAAAGAAAGGGTGACTGGAAGAGATCTTTTCATTTCAGTGGATTGTGTGGAATAGAAAGATACAGATTTAAGGCATTATAGTGACTAACACTGTGCTTGGATGCACAAAGTTTGTGTGTTGTGCCTGTTTTAACTATGAGGTCCTTAGGGTAAGGACTGTTTGTTGTTTTTTTTTTTTTTTTTTTTAGATCACCTAGAACAGTATTGCCCTGGTCTTTGTGTAGTCCTGGAATAAAAACATGAATGATGATTTTTTTTTTCATGGCAGAGGTTACAGCAGGCTTTTTATAAAGAGATCCAGTTTATTTGATTTAATTATTTTCTGCTTAAACAAA
This sequence comes from Tyto alba, assembly GCF_018691265.1. Classification (NCBI taxonomy): domain Eukaryota; kingdom Metazoa; phylum Chordata; class Aves; order Strigiformes; family Tytonidae; genus Tyto; species Tyto alba. Next base: position 17,158,120 of record NW_024881282.1, on the reverse strand, counting down.
ACATGTTCATCTTAGTTTTCTGTTTGCTTGTTTTTTAAATACTATATTCAGGTGAGAAATGTCCTTTGCAGTACTTGGCAGTTACTTTTGTGTGACCCTAATAATTTATTAAAAATCAGAATGTATGTAGCCCCAAATGTTGAATATATCATTACAGTTGGTTTTCAGTGTTCATTTCAGTCTGGTAGTTTTGTGCTTGTCTGCCATCATGGAGCAAGAGGTAACAAGCCAGGGCCTCACTGGTGTCCAGCACTGGACAGCACTAAAACACCTAGCCATTTAACAGGCAAATGCGAGATCTATAAACCAGTGTGACAAACCACCTGCTGCTCCGTTCCTACTGTTCCTTCTTCTGTCTGCAAATACAAATTACATGAATCTGTATCACCAAGAAATCTGCAGACTCTAACAAAATGTCAGCCTTCAGCTCTACTACATGTATGAGAAAGATAATAGGAAACTGGACCACTGGTATACTTTTTCCATTATTTTATGGAGTTCTTTCTCACATCTGTTTTTATTTGATTCCTCTGTAACATGGCCATATTTGACTTAGATGTTTTGCTACTAAGAACAGAAGATACTTCACCATTTCACTAACCTGCTTTCAGAGAGTTGTCATTTCCCTTAATTTTGTTATTTTTATAATTTATAGTTAAGTAACAAGAAGGAGCTACTCTGGAATTTGCTTTTAAGGCTAGGTACCTTCCAGGAGCAAAAGTTAGAACCATTATTTACATACTATTCTGAGAAATATATGTTATTTATATTGCTTTCTTACTAATTGGGTTGAAAAATAATCCAGCATCTGATTTGGGAATCCTTTTGTGTCAGTATAGGCTTTTTTCTGACTCACCTTGGTGAGTGGACTATGTGAGTCTCATTACTTGAATAGGTGAGTGTGAAAGGCTACAGTTTATGTTTATCAATTTTAGCTGAAGAGGAAGGATGGGGATCCACATCTATCAGCTATTTTTTCATTTTTTTCTAATTTTTTCTAATTTTTTATTTTACAGGTGATGGAAATTAAAGGACAAATGATTCATGTGCCAGAATCAAACTCAATTTTGTTTCTGGGTTCCCCCTGTGTGGACAAGCTGGATGAACTGATGGGCCGAGGCCTCCATCTTTCAGACATACCTATCCATGATGCTACTCGCGATGTCATACTGGTTGGGGAGCAAGCAAAGGCCCAGGACGGCTTGAAAAAACGAATGGATAAGCTGAAGGCAACGCTAGAATGCACACACCAAGCCCTGGAAGAGGAGAAAAAGAAAACAGTAGATCTGCTTATTTCTATTTTCCCTGAAGAAGTGGCTCAGCAGTTGTGGCAGGGGCAGCAGGTTCAAGCCAGGAAGTTTGACGATGTCACCATGCTCTTCTCAGACATTGTCGGCTTCACTGCCATCTGTGCACAGTGCACGCCCATGCAGGTCATCAGCATGCTGAACGAGCTCTACACGCGGTTTGACCATCAGTGTGGTTTCCTGGACATCTACAAGGTAATAGCTCAAGTCCTAAGTTAGCAAAATGTAATTGAAACTAAGATAGAAAAAAATCCCAGTAGCCATCTTCCTAAATTACAGACCTTCCCTATGAAAACAGAAAGGCAGTATTTTTGTTTCACGTGAAAAAAAAAATCTGAAATACCCTCATTGAAGATCAAATACTTTGATGCTGGGCTGTCATCATGGTTCCCCAAAGGAATATATGCCTTATATTCCCATTTTCCTATAGGAGTGTACACTTCCTGTATTATAGTCAGGTTTCCTTTAGGTGATGCATCAGCCACAGTGTCCTAAGGATAATGAAGTGCACAGTGATGATCCTAGCCCAAGCTGCAGCTCCTGGAAGCACTCAAATACTTTGTCTCAGCTGAAACTGGAATGGTTTAGGATTTCAGCACTTACCTTTCCCCTGAAAGAATCCAAATTTTCAATGAAGAGCAGAGCATTCACTAAAAAAATTGTTATGAGAGATTTATACTTCCACTGAAAACAGGAGGACAGCAGATGTCCATTCATAGTAAATGGAATGAGTGGGACATGGCATTGGGGTGCCGTGCTCCTTTACTGCTCTGCTGAAGAAGAGATATTGCATGCGTTGGTCCTGTTAGAGGCTTCATCACTTTAATTTCTCTTTAGTGAATTTGGTGTCCAGTATGTATCTGGGAGAAAAAAGGGGGGGAGGTAAAATTTAATAAACTAAGATATTATCTAATTATCCTGTGAAGTCTACAGAGAATAAGTTTTATATATGGAATACCTTTAATTTGGTGATAGGAAAAGCAGAGTACATTTCTTTATAACCGAATGCACCAAAGGAAAAAAAAAAACGTAGTTCTAATAATACATTGACTTAGTTTTCTGTCCGAGGCTTGCAAACTAAATCACTCTTTCAAACTGTTTCAAATAGTATTTGTTGATGGGCTATAGAGAAAATGGCTTCACAAGAGTGATGTCCCTTTCATTTTTAGCCTCTAATACTCTTTAAACAGCATCCAAAAATATTAATTACCCACCTAAATAATAATCGTGGCTGAAAAGTTACAATACATACCACAGATAGAACTGAACATGGTATAGATACAGATTGTTAGGACAGTGTAGCAAAGTACACTGTAAGTAAGTTTTGTGCTCCTGGGCTAGGGGTTTGTATTCCTGATGCTCAGAAGCCAAAGGCCATGGTGTGAGAAGACTACAATGAAAGGTACCAACCGTCACTTGAAAATTGTTATGGTGATACAGTCGTGGAAGATTGGAAGCTTGGTGTCAGTTTATATTAATCTGATGTTGCTGCACGGGATCTTGAGCCAGCTCTGAGAACAGGACTTGAGGAACTTCTGACCCACAGTCAAGAACGATATCTAGTGACCCTATTTCACATGCTGTATCTGGTACATGGGTATAGTTAGTATTTTCCCAGATGATTAATTTTAGTTAGCTGTTTTGAGGCATTCAGGACATTCTTTGTTGAAATGGGAATAGGAAATAAAGTATGTAAAACTCTGATGTGTTTGGAAGGAAGGTTAGTTGAGTCCTCTAAGAAGGAATATTTATACATAGGTCATGAATATTATATCATTTAGGCTACGGTTTTCTGCCTTTCACCTAGCTTTGTGCCACTTTAGATAGAAAGATGTTACTGTATGGGAATACTGTCCTGACCAGTGAAATAAGATGATGACTGCTGAGATAGACAAGGTAAGATTTATGCATTCAGAAAAGAAATAAACACTCCAAAAAGTTAAGACTCCCATGTAATTCTGTGAGCAAAGGAATAAGCAAAACCTGTTTTTCTATGGAAGGATGTTTTACACCTCTAACACCCTTTCTCTGCTGTTACTGCCTTAATATTGCCCCTTCTTTCTCAGATCCTTTCATCCTGGGTTTTCGTCCATCTCCCTGCTCCGCCATGTCCCCTGAGCCTCCCTACACATACCCTGCTTCCACCCACAGCCCACCCATGAGCAAGGCAGTCTGCACCGTGGCTATTTTTGAGTTGTGTGTACCCTTTTTTCTCCCCGCAAATCTTTTTTTCATTTGTTTTTTAAACAGAAGTCTAAAAAAGTTACTGTGGGGTTAAGTGAAAATTATTCAATTAAGCATTACAGAAAGACAAAACCCAGGCAATTAACCCTTCTTCTCTTCCTTAGAGAATCAGGCTTAAAATGACAATTCTTTTGAAAAAGCATTTGTATTTTATAATAAAAATAGCTCATGTGTTTATATCTTTTTAATTTGTTCCAGGTGATACTGTGGGAGCTAAGTTTATTGCTAGGAATGATCACCACCACAGCAACTATAATTTTAGAAGTTATTGTCAGGCAGTGAATTTTAGATGTGTAATCACCAGTATTTGTACCCACAGCCTGCCTCTGAGATACACTCCTGTTACTAGGCTATAGAAATTTATCATGTGACCTATATATACATCAAAACAGATCAGTTTTCAAATTTTCTTGTTTTTAAGCAACATGGCAGGAATAATTTGCAGAGATTATTTGGTGAGTAGTTCTGAATACCAAATTCACTGTTTTATAAACAGATAATTAAGCAAAATTCATTAAATAAATTCCATGCTGTAAATTATTCACCCAGCTTTACTGTTACAGCATTTTGAATTCAGAACCTCAGTGCTTCTAATCTTGGACTCAGACAATGAACATAATATTTTCTATTGTCTCATACTATTCATTCAGGGATGTTTACAGAGAAGTATGGCACAGAGAGAAGAACAAAGATCCTCACATTTAACAAGCACGCACAGAGGGCAAGCATAATGAGCTGTGGATACAGAATAAGAAATGCTTGGAGAGGGCTGAAGGGATGAATTACACTTTGAGATTTCTTGGAAATGAAAGTAAGTAGCTGTAACTGATAAGGCAGGGAAGGTATATCCAGTGGATGGATGCATAGGTAAGAATGACACAGGCAGATGATGGACTCAGAAAATGCACTTCACAGCAGCATTTTGAATGGATACCAGAGATGATAGATTACATTTGTCCAGTCTGAGGGAGGACATTACAGTAATTGAGATGCATGGTGATATGAGTCTGGCTGACAGTTTAAGCAATCTGGAAGAATCTGTGTTTCAGAAAATGAAACTTTAGAGAGAATCTGCTTACATATAGCCTTGATGAAAAGATCAAGAGGGACACTCTTGGGGTAATCACAGAAGGGAGAGAATGTGAGACAACTGAGGCCTGGCAGTGCATTTGGAAACTGGTGCTGCTGACCATCTGAACTAATTATATTTTGCTTTGGATTGAGAAATGGGAGAAAAAGATGCTGTCAGGCAGGGAATGCTAGTCAAAGCAATGCTGATGCAGATGCTTGGTAAACTAGTGTATGTGGAAATGCAGGTAGAAACATGGACCCCAGGAGCAGAACTAATGGGAGAGAGAAGATCTCAGTAAATTTTGAAAGCAGTTGCTTTGAGTAAAATATATACTGGTTGGCCTGACAGTTTGTGTCTTTGTTTTGACCTGTTTTTCTGTGTATCTGAGTTCCTCTTGTTTATGAACCAAGTGGTGGGAAACTATGCTTCAGCTAAACCATATTTCATCACATAAACTATTTAGATATGCCGCAGCCATGGCTGCTGGCATTTAAAACATAACCCTGCAAACTGAAATTGTCCCTGCTCAAGATTCCTGCAGCTTCTGCTTCTCCCTCCAAGTAATATGTCTTTGACATAGGATCATTTTACATATTTTTTTCTTGTTGAGTCCTTTTGCTTGTGTAGGCCTGCTTTCTCAGCTGTTTTCCCCTCAGTTTCCTTTCTGAAACAACCCAGTTTCCCTCTCTTGCCCTTTAACTACTTTGTGGAGTAAAGGCAACATGTACTGTTGCTGTTTTTTTCGTCATGCATGCACTGACTGGGTGGCTATATATGCTGGCTGGATAACTCTGAGCCAAATAGAGCAGAACCAGGCCTGCTCCAGTCGGTGTTAGTTTCTTTGTCCTTTCTCTGGGCAAGCAGCATTTGCCCTTGAAGACATTTGCAGATTTTCTTCTAACACTAAACTTCACTTTCTGTGAAGTGCTGAGTCCCACTTTCCATGTCTAAGCAGACAGTCCTAAATGTTTTCAACGATGAACTGTTGTCAGCTGCCAGAATTTCTTTGCTATACATCTTTGTTGTCAAAATTTTAATTGAAAATTTATTGAATAAGACAATATAATTCCACAAGTTAATTTTATAGTTAGGGTTCACAACTTTGATATGTGAATTTCTTCTTTCTCTTTGGTTTCATTATTTGGCTAAACTGACAGTTTCTCTGAATGGTACTACACACATGCCTCAAAGTCCTTTACCAGCTTGCTTGGGTTTCTATTTGTCTGTTATCCCTGACAACATTATTTAATTTGCTTTATACTGAAATATATTATTTTTTCTGAATGATAGAGTTAGCATGTCAGATCTTCATTTTCTAACTTTGGCTACAGCCTTAATTTTTGATCATTGAAAGCAAAAAAGGATATGAAGCCTGGACTGCTCTGCAATCATTTGAGACTGATACTCACTGGTTCTGAAAAATGTTGCTTACTTTGAGGTTGTGATATAATGCTTTTAGGAACCTAATTTCAAACTCACAGTTTCTGAAAATGCCACTTTACATTTTTATACTGGTAGTTTAAGTAGCAGAAATCAGTATTCATTCCACAGAAAATACCAGTACTTTCTCAGTACCAGGACTATCCCTTGAGAACTGATATTTGTACATACTCACACGTATGTTCCTAAGCTTCCTATCAGTGTTATAGTGACTCCAATGACAGGAGTCATGATCTTCAGACTATTCTGAGGTTTTCCTGGCTTTATGTTTAATAAACTAAAAGCCAGTTTCCAAGTTTTCATGTAAAATCTATGGCCACTTTTTTTGTCTTCTTTCCATAAGTTCTACAGTTTTAACCTTTTAAGTTCAGTGCAACTACATGACCATTTTTAGAAGGTTTCAAATTCTTTTAGCTTCAGCTTAGGCGTCTGCAGAATGAAGATATTATGAATTGCAATTAAGATATGTAAATGATATTGATACTTTTATATGAGCAATATGATATGCATAAAATACCATGGTATACCTTTTTCAAGATGAATAGGTGCAGTTTTGGGGATTACTGGTGTACTAGGTTACTTCCTCCTGTTAGTTTAAAGTCAGTGGGTTTTGAATGTGTAATAGAAGAAAATGGGTAATAGAAGAAGATTTCCATTGCCCAGAAGCTCTTAACATGATGCCACCCAGCCTGGTAGAGCTGCCCTTCAGCATGCTGCTCTGTTCAGGTCCCACCACAAGGGCTCCTGAACTTTCTTCCTTTTCTTGCCCTGAGCAGGGTATAACACTGACTTTCTCCTTGAACTCGAGTTCTGCATGCACTTGCTGGCTCATGGGTGTTCTCTTTCCAATATGAAGTCAGGACAAAGCTGGGGCACCTGTCTTCTTTGGGAACGCAGGATTGTTCTTGGGTTAAATTTAAAATAAAAGAAACACAAAATATTCCTTGGATTTTCCCTGCAGATCTGGTGTATCACCACCCAAGAGTTCCAGGATATTTTAAGGCTTCCCATTACATTAAGCATGTATTTTTCTGCAGCCTTGTGGAGGATTTACACTTTTTGTCTTTAGGGATATGTGCAAATGAAGCAAACAGACATGCAGGCTCCAGAAGAGCTCTTCTTTACTTCGTAAACATACAGACCTTCACAAAGCATTAAAACATCTGTGCACGTTCCCCTGCTTTAGGCAATTCATCATCCAAGAATCCTCTAAAGAGTCTAGGACTTCTACTTCTGTATATAATTTCTTCTTCAGGAATACCATGCTTGTATATATTTCCTTCTCTTTTTCTCTTTTGTCTCTCTCCTTTCACTTTTATCTGAAAAGCACACATTTGTTTATAAGTGTCCTGCTCAATTTCTTTCAAGTTGCTTGGGAGCCTTAAAGCACATGTCCAACTTGGAGGTTGGACAAGGCCTCAGTTTGTGTGTGAACCCTGCCTATATCCTGACTTCATCTGAACAGGACGGAGAAGGGTATCCTCCTTTGGGGCTCCCTGCTCTACAATGAGGAGCAAGTCCACACATAGCAGCTGGACAGAAACCATAGCTAAGAGCATGCCCTGTTGCAGCATACAGGTCTTCCTGATGCTATGTCTTGTAAAACCCACCATTAATACTTCAATCCTTTGTTTTCTTGTGTCGTGTTTTTCCACCTTCTAAATTTCAGTCTCTCTGAGGGACTGGAGAAAATTAATTTCACTGTCTATCAGCCTAGGCTATTTCCATTTAAACAGTCCAGTATTGTATCAGATCTAGAGGATACATAGCACAACCATGACAACATATGGCTGGCCCTTCATATTCCTGAGCATGCCAAGATGCAGCATCTTCATTCATGCAAATAACATTCATAACTGTACCTTAATTTCTTAAATGATTTAAATGAATATGGAGGATACTTAGGTAAGTTAAGAGAAACTAGCTAACGTATGGATTTCAAAACAGTAAATTAAAACTTATGTAAACTTGAGGAAGATGTTGTTGTTCAGTAGTAGTTTTAATACAGGGGATATCAAATTAAGACCACTTTTACATCTGGAGAAGGGCAGTCACATTAAACTGAAATGTGTGTCAAATTATGCATGATTATTTTCACATTTGCTTATTTCGTTAAACAGTTCTTTACTTTGACATTGCAACTATGTCACATAAGGCAGAATGCCAGCCAGGACATTTTCTATTCATCAGACATACTCAGTGTGATTTTTTGTAATTACATACTTGTCTACAGAAGAGAGAAATCATTTATGCACTCTGACTTTTGTGTTCCATGACTGTTGTGTGCAAACCTGATGTTGACATCATGTAAACTGTAAGTCTTCTAGCATGTCTCTATTTTAACTAGAGAAAAATCCTCCTTAAAAATACTAGGTAATAATTCTACAGAGGAAGTACTATTTGTCTCTTTTCCTTTTGTAAAGAAAACAACACTCTGAATTAAAAGTGTAGATGAAAGAGTTTCTTCCTGTATTGGGTACTGAAAGATTTATGCTTAAGACTGCTAAATAGATGCTATAGAAAGAATTTGAATACAGCTCTTCCTGCAAAATGCTCCTGAAATTGCCAGCATGTAGCATCATTAAACTCACTAAAAATAAAATGCCCTCAGGCTTGGTAAGAGCAATTGCTTCATAATTAGGCTCTTGGGAAAGAAGCTGGGGTTTAAAGTAAGACTTTTCTTTTAAAAAATGAGCTCTACCAGATGAACAAATTTTTGAACTTCATAGTTGGACACTTGGAATCCATTCCTGCTCACACTGGAGGGGTTTTCCATACACTGTTTCCAAAAGCAGAATGCAGTGTCATAAAAACATTGCAGAGTTATCTTAAAACTTATGCACAAGATTTCACTGCTTAGGAGTTAATTTTGAACTTGAGAGACAGAAGGTAAGAGAGTCAAACAGTAAGGTAGAAACTGAAGGAGATTCTTGGGTCCATTTGAAGACAGTCTTATTCTCAAATCCTATATTGAAAACTTTTAAAACCTTTAAAAACCAGGAGGGTTTTTTTTAGTATCCCAGAGATTTTTGGAATCTATAAATAATATTGTATACCACATGTAGAATTAATTTAATCAACAAACTCCAGACCTAAGTATTTTAAGATGACAGATGTTAAGCTTCACAGTGTTGCACAATTCAACTGTGTTTCAAAGCTTTTCTTCCAAATCTGTGCAGTAGAAAAACATATAGAGTACTTCAGAATGCAAACAGAACTACTCTTTCATTTGTATTCACACAACACCAAGAAAACAAGCAGGTTTTGATTAACTTGAAAAAGGTCAGTATTCACTCTTTGTTATGTAGACGGAAATGTAGCTCTAGAAGTTACCTCAGGATCAAGTATGCTTAGGCCATGCTCAGAGGAGGCTTTTCTAATCTGCACTTACACCACCTCCAGATATAAAGCATACACACTTCACCTCTCAGTAGACAAACCTGTCTAGTTTCTCTCCAGCATGTTTCTTTGATATTTCTTTCCTTAGAATCTGTGTTTTATATTAAGTGACTCGTTCAAGTCTTTCTACCGTAAGCTGCCCAACATATATCACGTCTGCCCTCCCTCTGTTTAGTGATTAATAACACCTCTGACCCGCATGCCAAATTAGGCATGCCAAGATACTGGATTTTTTGAGCTAAACAGGATATTTCTGTTCTGCTGACAAACAGTATCTTAGTGCTAGCAGTCAACACACTTATGCAATCTCTTTCTTGTTTTGGGGTACTTTATGGGAGTAGGAACATGCAGTCTGCAGTGCATTTTCAAAGGCATGGGGTGTCGTGCATGAGAAAATAACAGCTCACCTGGAGTTTTCTGAGAGTTTCACAAATTAAGCCTTCCCAGTCTGTGGCCATTGTGGCCCACATAAACCTGGTTTTCAGCCATTTCTCAGAAGAAGCCTGCTGATGACAGCATGGGAGGGGTCTTGCATATCACATGACAGTCTGGGCGTGGAATCAGGCAATTAAGCAAATACATAGACTTTTGGGTCCTACTGCAGCAAAAGGGTAAAAAAAATGAGATTCACATAATTCAGGATGGAATACATCATCCCCTGGAAGTTTATTTTTCTCTTCAGTGACTATAGAAAGGCTACAGATGAGTAGCTTAACTTTTGTGTGACTGACACTGGGTAGTGTGAGTCCCATCCTGAATGACAGTGTTGTGAGGTTATTACTGGTTTGCAGAGATATGTCTGGAGAGGAGTTTGAGTAGAAGGAAGTAAGGGAGATCTCAATGACATCTTGAGGTAGAATGTGGATATTAAGTAAATTGTTCCCGCTGATGAATGCTGAGATTGCTGACTTGAAATAAAAGTAGAATGGAGAGACTTTCCCTTCAGTCTTCGTCCCATACCAATTAAAAAGGTATCCTGTTTGCTGCCAAACTAGAAATCACAGAAAGAAATAATAAAGCCCAAATGGTAAGTCTGAAGCACCACTTTGCCATATACCATGGCCTTTTCCTGATTTTCCTGCTGTACAACTTAAGGCAGAAAACAGATGAAAGAGAAGTCCAATAAGAAATACAAATAACTTCAAATGTTTCTTACAGAATTATACTTGCAATAATTTAATCTTAAGGGTGAATTTTGCCGCATTCCTTTAAGAGGGAAGATGTTTCAGCTTTCATAAAATAAATACATAGTGTTGAGGTACTGTGTAGTTCAGTCTTGCAGATGGAATGAAATATGGATAAACAGGATAATGAACATTCTGGGGAGGTGTAGTCTTTACTGCAGTATGTAAGAACACTTTCCAGCTTCCAGTTCCAGGTGCATTCCCATCCTGAATCCTGGCCTCATGCTGGGATGAGATTTAAGAAACCACTTCCTTATATATTTACATGCTCCAAATGAAATGCAGCCTAAATGTGCAGGAGGCTAAGATGTGGTTGGCTAAGTCCAGGCTGAGGAGTACACACGGAACTTACTCTAAGAGATAGCCAGGGACATACCCTGACTTTGATCCTTATGAAACTATTTCCAGGTCTTCAAAACAAAATTGATGTTCTAGAAGTCATTGATTTTGTTCTTAATGTAATCATAAGAATCACTTAAACTTCATATTCTCCAGTAAATGCTGTTCTTGGCCTGGATTAATCTCTAGGAGTTGAAAGGAAACTGGTATGGAGTGTAGAAAGGTATTCCACTGGTTCATATATCCATCTGGAGATCAGCTTTCCTGAAGGACTGTTTGATTTCCCAGAACTTACCCTGCTTTACTTCTAAAATTCACATGCTTCTGTGAACTTCCATGTTCAGTCTGCCCTTCTGCCTCTTCACATGGTCTTGTTAATTCTCTCTCTTCTCTAGTTCTGAGAGGTGGAACTATGCTATTTATAACATGGAACTAGTCATCTAGACTATGCTTACAGACAACAAAGTATGATTTTATAGGGTAAGTGTGAATCTCTTTTAGTGTGAGATTCATCTTTTCCTGAAGGAGCTACTTAGCACAGGACAGATGACTGCTAGAGTTCCCATTTCAGTTCATTGATTATAAAGAGAATTGAGAGTGAATAACTCATATTCAGATTACTGTATCAGAGATACCTCTGTCTAGGTGAGCTGAATCTCACCCACATAGTCTACATCTTATAAATTTGCAGCCTATATGGTTGAAATACTGCTTCTTCCCTGTTTATGCCATCTACTTTTCATGTTCTTTATTTTTACAGTTATTTAATTATGTTATATAGTTCAATGCCATGCTATGCTGTTTAATGAATGTATTTTGTTTGAGTAAAATGAAGTTTCACTGCATATTAATTTCTCTCGTACAATCTGTGTCAATCCACGTTACTTCTTTCCTAATTTGATTGCTTTTTGTTATGTTGGCAATGGAATAACTCCCATCACCACCTGGCATGAGTATCGTGCTGTCTCTCAATAGTGTCCCTTAGAATACTTTACTGATTAATTCAAAGCTTGACTTTCCATGACTTTTGTGAACGGATATGATGATTGTTGTCCAAAAAGCCATGTATTGCCTATTGAAACAATCAGTAACATGTGACATTGACTGAAAGAGGCAATGGAGTATTCATTAGTGCTGATTCTGTCCACTTTTAGCTAAGAAGAGAAATATTAAGAGCATTTTATCAACCAAAGAAACTGCGGTGGTAATTTTACTGGTGATCATTAGAGGAAGATACAGAAAGGCTGACATTCTGGCAGATGTTAATCAGCAGGGTGATGACCAGAGAAACTGTAGTGTTGCAGCTACAAAGAATGCAACTCCGTGTCTCAACTGAACAGTAAAAGCATCTATAATAAAATACACAGAAAAACGTGCTTTTATAAAAATTCCTTCCTTCCTTCCTTCCTTCCTTCCTTCCTTGGGCAGTTCAAATATTACATCATGAAAAGTTCAGAAAGTGTGGATAATTTTCAGCTTTAATTTTTCCAGTGTAATTTGTGTTGCAGATTTTTCTTCTTGGAATTAAAAGATACAGTATTACAGTGAAAAATCAGTGACTGCAATATAACCTCAATTATCTAAATGTCAGGGGAGACAGAAAACATATGGACAACTGAAATTTCAGAGAATTACCAATATAGCTAGTAGATATACTGGGGTGCAGGGCATATCATAAAGTTTGGACTATGGTAGAAACTGCCATAACTATTGCATTATAATGGTCCATGTTTGACAGTATTGAACACAAGTACTTGAAAAAGCACAAGCCCCATGAGCTACTTATGAAATGTTAGGTACATATATCAGACTTCTTTCTGGTATGTTAATTTTGGTATTTATGCCCTAAAATACAAGGATTATGTTCTTTATCACTGTATTTGTTGAAGCATTTATTAAAATCCTCACTGTCTGCAGAACTGTTTGATAGTTCTTTAAAAAACTTGCAAAATTCTTTTTATCTGACTAAGATCTTGTGGTCAATAAGTTTCACAGGCTTCCTGCTTCCATAATCTTTAAGGATGCTGATGCCATTGTCTCTTGCCCTTCCACCCTGCACCACTGTGAAGAGCCCACCTCTGTCTCCTTGAGTACCTCCCACAGGCACTGGGGGCTGCTCTTAAGTCCCCCCTGGGCCATCTCTGCTTCAGGCTGAACAAGCCCATCTCCCCCAGCCTCTGCTCACAGGGCAGGTGCTGCAGCTCCCACCATCTCGGTGGCCCCCACTGAGCTGGATCCAGTTTATCAATCTCTGTCTTGTACTGAGGGGCCCAATGCTACATGTAGTATCTAGGTGTGGTCTAATGAGTGCTGAGCAGGGGGTGATAGCCACTTCCCCTGTCTCTGTTCATACAGTTCAGGCTATCATCGGTCATCTTTGATTCCAGGAGTCGTTGCTGGCCCATGTGCTACTTGCTGCCCACCAGGACCCCAGGGTCTTTCTCGCAGAGCTTTTCCTCAGGAAGTTGGCCCTGGGCTGTATCAGTTCCAGGGGAATTTCTTAACTCCTTCCCAGGGACAGGACATTGCACGTGTCCTTGTTGAATTTCATGAGTTTCCTGCTGGCCAATTCATCTCGCCTGTCTGTGTCCCTCAGGATGGTAGCCCTGACATAGAACAAACTGACCCATCTCCCTAGTTTGGTATCAACTGCAGACTCGATGAGAGTGCAAATAAAGTTATTATCCAGAAAAGAAGTACAGATTTTGTCAGAAAAAGCAGATACACTTATTCAGTAAAATTCTAGCTAGTTTTTTTTGCATAGAGTATTTTGAAAGGTGTTAACTAACCAGCACACATTGCATGCACGTAGAACAATGTGTCTGTATTTGGATAGGAGAGGGAAAACATCCTTCGGCAACAGGTGAAAGGAGAGATGGTATTTTAAGATGGAGAATAATGTTCTTCTGTGCAGGGAGAAAAAAACCCACACCCAAACCAGAAAAGTTAGTTTTCTCATTGAGAAAAGTTAAGTGAGGAAGACAAAGAACATTAAACTGCAATTAGCTAAGTCGTTACCCCTTTCCTTGCAGCTTTCTATTTTTTTTCACTCTCAAGCTCTTTAAGAGGAAACCGGTATCATTGCAACTGCTGTTTGTTATTATTTCAATATTATAAAATTAAATTTTATAGAATATCTCCCAACAGTAGGAGAGTTTCAGGATATTGGCAGATTAGTCATAAGTAATAAGAAACTATTTAGTAATAAGCTTTTCTTCAGCTAAGTATAGCATCTATGCTTTATATACTGTGGCTGTAAACGGGGTGTGGCACACAGAGAAACTGTTTAATATTCCAGGTTTTCCTGCCAACTTAAAATTAGAATGATTATGAACACATACTCTCTTAAGCAGATGTAAATATTTCTGGTGATTAAAATAATAGAAGCACGAGGCCACAGCAGGATTTGATACATGTGGAAACTCAACTGAATTTAAAGAAGTATCTGTTACTCTGTAAAAGGAGGATAAGAAATCAAGACATGGAAAAGGCTGAAGAATGTCTATGTTTAATTACTCTATCTAAAGTCTGTCTTTGTGATACAGTTATACATATAATCTATATATATTAATAGAATAAACCAAATAAACTTTTAACAGCATAATATATTTTTCTTCATACATGTAACACTGAAATGTTTTCTCAAGGAAGAACATCCTTGAGCAAAGGATGGTTATACAGTACATACTTTCCAAAGTAATCCTGTATTCACTTGATCACTTGTGTAGAACATCAAGGCATCCAGGAGTGTCTTCATCCTGAAATGCACTGTAAATTTTTTTTCCTGTGTCATATGAGAATAAAAAAATTCTGTTTTTTCTGTATATATGTATATATATATCAGGAAAATGCTGAAGGGTGAATGTTCCTTGAATGAGACATTCTTGAGAAGGGCTCCATTAGCAGTTAATTTTATCTCAGCAGGACAACCGACTCAAACTAAAATTGCTAGTGCAACCTGTGTTAAGGGCTTTTATTTATGGATGACACTGAGTTAGAGACAATACTTTAACTGTGCTTATCTCTATAGTGAAGGCAGTCCAACTTTTTATTTCCTATTTATTTATTTATTTTGCAAAAGAACGTTGAACAGACCATAGAGACAGGGGCATAGATTATTTTAAGGTGAATGGGTACTAAATATTATAACCCCTAGGAGTGAGACAATAAATACCTCTGCAGGCCTGTGAGTATTTTGGAGATGGGAACAATAGTACACAAGTACCCTTCAGAGGAAGGTGAAAGGGCATACGGTTAAGGGTAAATTTTCTACCTGAAAGAAGACAGCAATTTTTGAATTTTCAGACCCATTTTTTTGTACATATTTAGTTTTAATTGTAAGCAAAACCGTCTTCTTGATACGAGCATAATTTAACCCATTAAAAAAGGAACAAAGAGCACACAGACTTACTTATGTCTCTCGTGAAAAAAATTAGTCATGAGTACTCCACTGCAACAGTTATAATACAAATTATATATTAAGCTTTTACAGGAAACCAGCTGAGAAAGCACTAAAACTAGAGCAAATTCTCCCTCCAGTTACTTTTTTTTTAGTGGATTTAATATTTCTGATTGCTGTAGGAATTTCAGATTGGAATTGCCACAAGAGTGACCTCCATGATTACATTTTTTATGTTTATTTCCAAGCTGTGCTTTGAAAAAGGTGCTAGTAAGATTCCTTACACTATCGGAATTCCTGAATATTTCAGATTAAAATCTTTAAACTTGCCATTGCAGTTTTCACTTACAAAATGATATTTCCCACCATGTGTGTAATCCTGTGAGATGAAGTCTAACACTTCAGTTCCTTCATTACCTGTAGAAGTTCATATACATAATGACTGGTGCATATTCATGCATTCATGAGGAAAAGTACAGAAGCAGGGATGTTACTTCAATAGTCCACATTTTCTCTTCTAAACTGTCACGGAATCAACACCCCAACTTTATACTCAGGGAACATGATTCAGTTACAACTTCGACTTTCTCAGTTAACGTAGCACAACACAAGGTTTAGCTACTGTTAGTTCAAAGAGATCTGTTGGAGCTGCCCTGGGGACAGTTTATTAACCTCTGTTCTCTGGACACATTAGAATTGGAGAAATTATATTCTGTTTGCTGGGCTACCAGATTCATCTGCAAGTCATATTCCACCTAAAACCAGTATGAATTAAGAATAAGTGATGATAAAAAAATTACTATAGATCTCAACTTCTGTAAAAATTACTATTTATGTCTAAACCAGACATATGGTATCTATTGAGGACTAACAGAAGCTGGGTACATAGGAAATGAGTTCCCGAAAGTAGAAGAGATTTTTGTTTGCTGCCTGCTGCAAGTGTTATGCATTGTCACTCTTAGCAGTCTCAGGATATCTAGCAAGAAGCTTCTTCTGAATTGATGGGGACACACAACTACTTCAATTAATTATGAATCTTAATCTTTGATTTGTCGAGGACCTGACTGAAAATCTTTTGGACATTTCCAATGACTTGATGCAGAGTTACAGAAGGATTTAGAGAAGGCCTGTGTATAGCAGTGTAAGTAGCTGCAGTGTTTCCTGACTTCTTTGTTTGTTAATTAAGAATAAAAATTATATCCTACATTTTTATAGATTGGTCTAATTTTGAAATCTAAGTTCAACCTCACTTCTCTCTATGATGCTAAATATTAATTCCCAACTAATGAAAGTCCAGTGAAGCTGCCCACAGTGAGTGTAAATCAGTGAAAAGGGATGAAAGTAGGTGAGAGTAGGTCAGGCTATCAGTGAGTTGCTGGAAATATTCAGAGCAGTAAGAAATGATTATTTAACTAGAAAAAAATGTACTAAATCTTAAGAAAGGTAAAACTATCAACCATATGCAAAAATAGCTGAAATATTCAAAACAGAATGTATTTTGTTTTTTAAAAGAAGCAGGATAATACATTCCAATCTTACAGGGACAGTGAAATACCTTTTCCTGCATATGTATCTAGGAAGGATATAAAAATCAAATATACCACTAATAATGCACTATAATAGTCACATTACAAACTCAGAAGCTTAAAGTTAGTTTATCACATGGTAGAGATTTTCTCTGGAGTTTCATTACTGTGTATTATCATCTCAAAGATCATCAAACAGATCTGAGTGCTGCTATTTTTAGCTACCTTGAGTAGTACCTTCCTTTTCTCTAAATCCTATTGACATTTACTTGAATATTTATGGAGTAAGTTGCTCTTTGGTGTGCATAGTGATTTCAGGATCTACCGAGAAGATAGTTTGGAGCGAGCTATAAGCAGTGCTTTATTTTCTGGTCCAATTCTTGCTTCTCAGCCAAGACAAGATAAATCCCCTTCTTCCCCATGTATGTCTGACTCACTGACAGGCCCAACCTGAAATTTTGAAGCATGATGTATTGCTTTCATTGCAGATTCTATTTTAATGTCCTCATATAACCTCGTGAAATTTAATAAGGCCAAGTGCAAAGTCCTGCACATGGGTCAGGGTAATCCCCAATATTAATACAGACTGAGGGATGGATGAATTGAGAGCAGCCCTGCAGAGAAGGGCTTGGGGATATTGGTAGACAAAAAATTAGACTTGACGCAGCAGTGTGCACTTGTAGCCCAGAAAGCCAACCGTATCCTGGGCTGCATAAAAAGAAGTGAGGCCAGCACGTTGAAGGAGGTGATTCTCCCCCTCTACTTTGCTCTTGTGAGACCCCACCTGCAGTGCTGCATTCAACTGTGGGGTCCCTGGTACAAGAAAGACATGGACCTGTTCAAGCGGGTCCAGAGGAGGGCCACAAAATTGATCAGAGGGCTAGAACACCTCTCCTCTGAAGAAAGGCTGAGAGTTGGGATTATTAAATGTGGAGAAGAGAAGGCTCCAGGAAGACTTTATTGTGCCCTTTCAATATAAAAAAGTGGCTTATGAGAAAGATGGAGAGAGACATTTTGCCAAGGCCTGTAAGAGGCAACAGTTATAAACTGAAAGAGTAGATTTAGACAGATTATAAGAAAGAAATTTGTATGATGAAGGTGATGAGGCACTGGAACAGGTTGCCCAGAGAAGTTGTGGATGCCTCATCACTGAAAGTGTTCAAGGCCAGGTTGAACAGGGATTTGAGCAACCTGATCGAGGGGAAGGTGTCCCTGCCCATGGTAGGGGGCTTGGACTAGAAGATCTCTGAAGGTCCCTTCCAACCCAAACCATTCCATGATTCTGTGACGCCATATGAGAGGACCAAATCAAAGTGCCATGAACAAAATGAATTATAACAACTCCTGGAGATTTTTTAAAACAGGAGTTGGGGGAAAAAACCCACAGATTATTGAAAAATTTGTCAAATCTAATTTTGAAGGACTGAACCAGGATTAAAGTTTGATGGAGATACTCAGCATGGAAATTTTAGCTTAAATGCTTAGTTGGGAAAAAGCTTAGTGACTGAAAACAGGGTCACAGAATGGTAAATCATTAGACAACTTTATCAGTACTCATCACATCCATTTTCAACAATCAGGTCAGTCTTAACTGTCCTAATCATTCCCCTGGTTCTCCATTGTTACTGGCAGAGGAACTTCACAGGGATGAGCACGTTAAAGAGTATCCTACAATGGTATTATTATAATTTTTATTTTCAGAGTATGGTGAACATGAGGCAGCTTCAGTCCCATTTTTCTTGTAGTACACAGTTATGTACAATGAAACTCTGATGATGCTACTCATTCAGTAAGTGCAATTTAGCTGTTAAATTAGTTTACACCACTATGGAAATTTCCAAAGGGGAAGAAGCTAACAAAGTAAGTAGGTTTTCCTGAACATTTCAGGAACAGTATATGGTCCCAGATCTATACTTGCTTACAGTGGTGTAACACAACTAACTAGTGGAAAAGTTGTTCTGAAATTAAATCATTCAACAAAGAACAGACTTTGTATTCAATTTTTCATTTTTTTTTTGACTCAGCTCTTTTTGTAGTAACCCCTTTATTTCTGTTCAAACTGGTTATGTCCATCCACAATTTAAAGAATGACAGTGTGCAGTTATTTGGATCTCTGCTAATTCTTCCTTCTGATTTGGAGAATTTTTTACCATCTATTTCTTAGCTATCCAGAATGTCTCTTTAACTTCTGATATTTCTCACTATGCTCATGTATTTTCTTCCCTAGTTTCTACATTTGTCACTAGCCGTTGCAACATACTTGTCTATCCATTTGTCTTTGGAAATACAACCTCCTAAACTGCAGGGAATTGGCAGTCTCTGTGAACAGAGACCCTGAGATAGGCTTGGGTAAAACAGGCAGGCAGGCAGCAGTATTGATTGCTCCTACATGTTTTTTCTATATACAAGTACTATTAGGAGCTTCCAAAAGTGACAAGGGAGCTCTAACAGCTGTCTCAGCTCTCAATTTATGAGAAACCCTCAGCTTCTTATATATATCCTCCTGCACAGTCAGCAGGAAAGGCTAAGGTTCCAAACTCAGCAATGGGCTTGCAGCAGCTAAGTTTGATGTTGGGAAGTATTTGATCATACAGCTGTTCTAGATTCATGCACTGGGTACATTTACATGTAATGCTTACTTTTTGAGATACTATTTCCAATTCTGTTTGTCAGGACTGGAAATTAATCTGAGAGGGTGCAGGTCTTCTACTATTAGTAGAATCTCTGCAGAGAGAAGAATCAGCTGGTTTTATTCCCTGAATAACTTCTTGCTCAGTGCATGATTTCTTCTCACCCTAGTCTTTCCTGAAGCCTTTTCTGTCATTCCTGTAGTGCTGTGGGCAGGGTGAAAGCCACATTAATCATGTAGAAAAACCCAAACTAATCCTCGAGGGCTGCGTTTGCTTGGGCATGTGTTAACGGACGCTGTTAACAGACCATGTTGCAGGTGTGTGGGCAAGCAGACTGCAAAACACAATGCTGTCAATAAAGCTGCAGAATTTCAGGACTTCAGCGTTTCTCAGGCTGCCTTTATCCAGAGCCAGACGGCTTCTGTAATTTCTTTTGTTCCTGCTTCCTCCTGAGGGACAGCTTTCTTTAAAGAAAATCAAGGATAAGAGGGAGGTATGGCCTGTCTGAAGAGACCAGGGGGATCAGGCTGCTGAACTTGATGCGTGAAGGCAGGGAATTCACAGTCACATAACCTGCATTGTAGAGAGAGGCAACAATTTTTACTTGAAAATAAGAGACAGGTGCAGTCAGAAGTCTGTAGCAGTAGCATCTATTTGTAAATTATTCCTATACTGGGAAGAGCTGTCAGCTAATGAGAAGTTATAGACTCTTCACTGTTTTTGATGGTGATGTTTTGTTTTTTCTAATTCTTTTCCTGATATACTTTTCTAGAAGAGTAAATAATAATTGCAAATTATAATCATGTAGCACCATTCTTACCCAACAGCAAACTCAGCCAGGATAGTGTCAAAGCTGCAAGCAATTTCTTATTTAGGAAAACAGAATTTTTTGTATTGCTGCTATGGAAGAATGTTGTCATCGCTCAGCTGATGGCATACACAGTTAATGATCTTCTTTGGTTATAATGGTGATGAACCACTATGCAATTGCATGTCAGGTTTTGGCTGCACCTGTTTGCAAACTCAGGTAATTATGCTCTGTTGTCTAATTGCTTATTTTATGGATGTTTTGCTCACATGTTTTAAGCAATGCTATTTGATTGCAGGTAACTAATGGTAGGGTTCTCTTCTCATTATCATACTTTAACATTTGATTTGTCTGATTGCTGCAGGTGGAAACAATAGGTGATGCATACTGCGTTGCAGCAGGGCTCCATAAGAAAAGCCTTAGTCATGCCAAAGCCATTGCTCTGATGGCACTGAAGATGATGGAGCTTTCAGAAGAGGTTCTCACTCCAGATGGGAGCCCTATTAAGGTAACCCCTTTGCTCTTTATTCTCAGGTAGTCAGTGGTATGTAAACCTGAATAATTCTGTCATGATCTGTCAGTAGAAATCTGTTTATTGCTAGAAGAACTTAAAATTGCATCAGTGTATCACAGTCATTTTTATAGACTTATTCACTGGTTCCCATCAACAGTCATGTAAGCTGTGCCTTACTTCTGTAAGCGCAGGTAGAACGCACAGACTAGTTGTTGCCTTGTCGTATGCACTGAATGCCTGTTTGTGGCTGGAGGACATTAGATGCACTCCTGGAGCAATTCTTCCAACTCACTTTAGTGTGAGTAGAAGACAATTCACGTGATACAGGATTGTCCCATGCTACAAGCCAAAGCACAGTATGGGATGACAATAGGGAAATTCACTTCAGAAGTAGGCTCCTGATCTGAACTTCAGCACTAGCATAGAGGAGCTCAGAGAGTTCTGTGTCTCTAAGGGGCCATATGCCTCTTTTGTAAATAGCTGTTGACCTGTATAGAAGAAGAATGTGTAGACTGCCTGCTTTTTCTCAGTGCTAATATGCTTCCTTCCCACGCTACTCCAGTTCCTTCTAGATTGGTGCAGGAGGTGGAAAAACGCATGTCCTTTTGTACCGTTTTAAAATTCCAATGCTGTTCTACTTCTCTTGACCTTATACTAACCTTGTAGCTGCTGGCATTTGGAATTAGTAATGTTTAGGTAGGAGACGGGGATTCATGAGGGAAGAAAACCATGGAGATATATATGTGTCTTTCTTTTTCAGGGGTCAGATTACACACTGTTTTCATTATGTGTACTTACTCCTGTTTCTGGTTAAATTGTTCTTCCCATAGTACAAATCTTTTGTTTTCAAAGAAAATGAGGGGTATTGTGTAGGACAGTTATTCAACACTGTCTACAGCCCATAACAAAAGCCATATGTGGCTGGATGAGAAGGCTGGACACGCTTCCCATAGGACTATTTATATCATGGTTGAAATGCACTTTGTAAACTGCAGTTCCTTATATCTGTTAAAAAAATAAGGGTTGCATCTGAAATGCTTCTCTCTTCTTTTTCTTTTTTTCCCCAAAATTGATAGACTGTTTTGAAGTTTAAAACTTGTCAGAAAGGATGTAAAATTTTAAAAAATGTGTTCAGGGATGTTCTTATGATGCTCCATGTGCAATAAAATACTTCTGAGTTCCAACTCTTTTCTATCCATTAATTAGATCATATCTTGAACTATATTCCTTGAACTCTTTGTATATGGTGAATTGAGAGTTTTAATCTAAGTGAATTGTTCTGCCCAGAAAGGAGAGTGTGGATGCAAGGCAACCAAGCTAGAAATTCTATGAAATATGACACCAAATGAAAATATTCAAATGACAATATATTGAGTTCTGGATTAAATATTTTTATTTTTAGATATCAATGCTAATAATGATATTTTTTTAAATGTTAAAATATTTTATTATTGAAAAATGTCCACATATTCAGAAGAAAAAATATCTTGGGCTATAGATCTTGAAGAATATTTTTTAAAGCTTCATGTGGACATTCATCAAACTCAGAATAATAATTAGAAGACACATGTCTGAAGATACCAGAAGACGTAGTGTTTTCAGTTTTGAAATAAGGCTGTTTCAAACAGGTATTAATCCTATTAAAATAGATTTTTCTGGGTTGTTTGTTTGATTTCTCTATTTTTCCAAAGACAATAGCTGGTTAATACATTCTAGATATACTGTCACCTGCTGGGAGAGCTGTCTTTCAGATCCTCTCCATCTTTTCATTTATTTCGAGTGACTGATGCAATTGTTGGGAAATTTTGAAGGTGTATGTTTTACTTCAAGAGTCACAGTTTGTTGCTATTTTCATTACCACTCATTATTTTTCAGAAAATTCCTGATGATTTCAGTGGCTGCACAGGAAAACCTATAAAAGAAAGACTATAAAGACGGTGCAAAGGAAAAAATGCTTGAATACAGTGAAATTCTAGGAATAATCAAATATTTGCAAAAAGTGCTTATAAGACTCCTTTAGAATTCAGAAGAAAAAAGTGAGTTCATCATACTTAGACTGAAAGTAGAGGTACTGAGAAGGTCTTCAGAGGGTATTAATTGTCCTCCCTTCAGTTTTAGGTGCAATAGATTTCAGGGCAGGAGGAATGGTGATATTGTAGAATGTTGCTGTTATCTTTGTACCTAACCTGGTAAATCATCGTGTTTTAAAAAGCTTATATTTCATAGAGGCATCTTAATTTGATTTTTAAATATATTTATATTAGGATTCCTCTCACATGGATGTCTACCCTGTAAAACTACTGAAATAAGGACTTTTGGGGAAGTCTACTTTATTATGTCCTAGTTTAGGTGTCTACTCTAGGATGAGATGAATCACGCCCTAAAAATGTGTATTTTCTCAGTTGTCTGGAAGGGTAGTCTATAGACTTAGTCTAAATGTGGATGTCTACACTGTATGATTACACTCTTGTCAGATGAGTCCTCCTACAAATGGCAAAAAACACGTAATTTTTCTTAGTGGTTATGTCAATGATCGTCACAGTTAAAAACATACGCATTATTTCTAAATTGAAGTGGCATGGTTTTACCTTGCAGACAATGTTGAATTGACTAGAGTGATCCTTATTTTTGTTAGCTGCCAGTTTTCCACTTAAAAAACCGTGAAGGTGCCTATCACGCCACAGAATCCTGTTAACAAACATCCCATGTACATAATAATGTCTTAAATCTGCGTCAGGGGAAGTTCAGTTTGGATTTTAGGAAAAATCAGTCAAGTACTGGAACAAGATCTCCAGAGAGGTGGTCGTGGCCCCAGGCCTCCAAGCCTGCTGGTATTAAAGAGTTCTGACAAGGCTCTTAGATATGTGGTTTAACTTTTAGGTTTCCCTGTGTGGACTTAGTTCTGTAATCTACCTGAAGTTTAAGGAACCCCTAGGTATGTGTGACAGTTGCTATGGACTCGGCTCAGAACCAGTAATAGGAGACTTATTGCGTGACACATTTTACAATTAAGCCTTGCCATTCAAATATTTAAATATTCATTAACATTACATACAAAGTACACAATGTAGTCTATAAGTGGCCTGACTTCTAAACAGTGAATTAAACTGTACTATAACGTGATACTTTGAGCTGGTCCTGTTGATATGGATGGCAAAACAAGTGCAGTATTTTGACTGTATTTTGACCTTAATTGTTATCTGTGATTCATGTTAACAAGCACAAGTCACATTTCCTGAGTCTTTGCCAAGTGTGTTGAATATAGAATTCTGATGCAGCTTTTGTTTTTTTGTATCAAAAAACCTACATCAGTATTTGGATATTTGAAAACAACTTGAAATCAGAGGGCAGTTTTCCTCGTGACCAACATTTTATACCTTGGACAGCTTTCATGAGTTGCTGTGACTAAACTCCAGCATTATTCTTCAGGATAGTCTGTAACTATTTTGAAAAAGACAATTACTTCACTAAGTCAGAGACAATTTTTCAAAACATAGTTCCTAAAGATAATGGACTTTCTGATCTCAGGAGTAAACAACAGTGTTCTGTTTTCACCCCACTCCCCCAACAACTGGCTGATAAGTCTTGATTAAATAGGAGGAAATAATTTTCAGCCATTTTATATAATACATGACGCCACAGTTACTTGAAGTTCAATTTCTGTTAGACTAACAATTGCAGCACAATTATTCTGTTCTGATTTTCTTTTCTAGTAAGAAGCAAACATGCTAAAGTCTCCTTGGTGTTTGCAGGATATTTCTTTTAACAGAGGCATATCTCTTGTTTAAGCTTTTTGAGGTCAGCACTGGAAACCTCAGAAGTTATTCCCCAGGTTTGCGGGGTGTGACTGGTATGATGCCTGTTTAAGAGGCTAATTACTTAGGGGCAAGATTTTTTTAGATAGTCATTATGAATCTGTTTGGGTTGTCCTGGTTGCAGAGATTTCAGCTCTGGGGAAACCTAACTGCAATTATGAAATGCAGTGCTTTTTATCTGATGATTAGATATGTCTAACTTTATGATTATGGTTTATGGAATATATGCATTTTCTAAATTACTTTGATGGATACATTTTGTTATCATCTCAGGACTGAATTCACCAGAATACAGATACTTTTTGTAGTGCTTGAAATGTTCATCCCTGTGATAGCAGTGGATATCTTATTAAATGACACTTAAAATCTCAAAATTAGGAAGAAAAAGTAAATGAACAAATGAAAAAAAAAAATCACATAAATGTGAATTTAGGATGAGATTTTTACGTATAAAGTACATTAGCAGACAATGAAATGAAGTTTTTTGTCTGGGTACACAGTTACCATCTAAAAGTATTAATTGTAGCGATCACAGAAATACCTTGTTTGTACAACTATGTATACTTTAAGAAAAATCTGCCCCTTAGAGCAGTGCTCCTGTGGCCAGTAAACAGCGAGGGCCTGCAGGATGGTGACAAGGTGTTTGAAGCAGATCTGGTTTATATCCAGCTGATGCTTCCACAACCAGAGTTGGAGCTCATAGCATACTGATGAGAGCACCCTGGTGTGCAGCTGACATGTACTAAGGCATCTGACACTTCCAGCAGAGCCAAAGGCAGCAGAAATACATAAGCAGAATGGAGACCCTGAGCCTGCACTCCTTATACCTGCATGAATAGCCTGGGATTTGCAGGGTAATGAAAAAATGTTGTTTTGCAGGAAGAGAGAGTGAGCTATTTTATGGCAGCCTCCACAAATCCCATCATCAGTGTTGTAACACAGCCTGCTCTTTTCGAGAGAAATACTTGTAACAGAAAATGGGCTGCTCATTCTCCTGTGAATGACAGAGAAGGCTTCAGGTCCCTGTATGTTTGTTTTTAAATTCCGTTACTTTAGCATCAGCTAAGGCATTAGTACAAAAGGAGGACTTTTGGCTCAGATACTGCATGGAGAATTGGACGTACATTTATATTCTTTCAGCAAAACACTTTTTAGTCCAGAAGCACTTATTAGGTTTAGCTTCTGTACAGCTAATTGTACGTCATGTCCTATGACTGAAGTTTGAAAATATTGACTTAAAATTGACTCCTACATTTAAATGAGTGCTACTTGAATTTAGGGTATGCTTCATATTTTACTACATTTTTTTAGATAAAGTGGAAGTACATTAATTTTAATAGCTGAAGATAATGCTGTAAGGAGAATTATCCTGAGTATTGACCTTTAGAGATAAAGGTCGCAATGCAGATCTCATTTGATGTGTTAAAACCCATAGGGTATTATTGGTGGCATCACTTTTTATCATGCTTCAAATCTTGCCTAATTAATTAACGTGCAGTGTATGTCCCAAGGAAACAGAAAGGCTTCCTTTCGAGTTTATTGTTAAACGGGCTGCTCTGGCAGAACATACCTAGTTTTGACTAATGAGATTTCCTAAAAGGTTATTCTCTAAGATTATCTGCTTATTTTTATAGTGTATGGAGGTGGTCTTAATAGGGTTGTGAAGAGATACAGAACTGGGAACACACAGAGGAAAAGTAAATGATTTCCATGAAGCTGATGAAATTAACTACAATTATGTAGATTTGTTGTGTACAGGTGTTCCTCTCTAAAACATAAAAGATCAGGCCCTACCACAGTAATTTAAAACATGTTTTGAAATATGTTCCTCTACAGCAGAAAGATGTCATGTATCTCTCAAATTACCATGTTACAATAAATGAGAATTAGGCCTGCAAATATTGTAATCACAAACTGATGCAAATACATACCCTTACCTTTCTTTTTGCTCACCTGCTAATGACTAGTTCATGAAATAATCTAAATAGAGTAGTGCAGAAAATTTCTAGCTGATACTGGCTTCAATTAGATTAATTTATTCTCAGTGGGGTGAGGTAGGTGGGACTTTGTATTTGCAAGGCACATAATCTGGTCCTCAGTTCAGTTGTTTCTTTATTATCAAGATAGAGAGTGTGACTCACTTGCAGCTTCTAACTTTCAGATGTGTGTTCCCAAACCTATTTTATTACTGGATTTATAAAATACACTTAGTGTAGTCTGATTCTATCACTATCAACACAAGAGCTGAGTTTCATCTATCAGCTAGAGAAAGAAGAACAGCATGGCAGAGGGACCATTTCATGTGAGCGGTGGGATTAACCTCCTCTAATTTCAAACACTGACTGTGAACAGCTGAATCTGAACTTGTTACTGTAGCTGTCTGTTTAAATGGAGAGAGTAAACCTATTTTAGTCTGTATTCATCTGATGTGCTTTCAGTGTCTACCTATAATGAAATATTTGAATGAATATTTGTCAGATAGGTCCTATCTCAAGGGTAAACAGGCTGACGAGCTCTCAGGATGGACAATCCTACTGGAAGGAGCTGGACTGAAACACAGGTTCAAACCTTTGTTCAGTCACAGCCTTTCCATTTGAATTTTAGGTATTATCCAGACTTTCTATACTTCATATATATAGGTGACAAATAATGCTATGTGTAGAACCATTTCTGTAGCATGTGTAAGCTGAGTGACTTTACAGCCATGCAGCTGCATTAGTTTTGGTTTGTGTTGTCTATTTAAATACCTGTGGTCATCATCACAGGAACAATGAAAGTCTGAGTTTGATAAACCTCTAATCTCTGCTTTCCAAGTGGTAACTTTTAATAAGCATGAACTCTGCCTCATGAGGAAGGGTACAAATAGTCAGAAGGACTGTGGATTGGAATGGCTTATGTCCAGTGAGAGTGACATGCTTTTCTAAATAACACGGAAATGGACAATTAATTTTAGCATGTGTTGTATCTTCTCCTCGCTCATTAACTATTCCCCTTTGCATTATGGTAATGAGACACTTGGGCCCAAAACACAAGCATAGTGAAAATGCCTTCATTTGCTTGAATATATGCTTTTTTTGAGTTGCTAAGTAAAGAGGCCATTCCTAAACATACAGTGAGGGAGCGTAGTTTAGAGAGTGTTTGTCTGTATAATCCTTTTCAGTGTTTATTGCTTTACTTTTAATTCAGATTGTGGCATGCTAGTTTTATAACAATTTTGTAGTCGTCTCCAAATGTACATCTTTATGTAAGCGGTAAAAGGTTGTCTGGTTTGTTTTAAATTGTGAAAGGCTGAGTGCTGATGCAGTCATTCTCATCAGCCCTGTGTGAAAAGCTGCTGCGTTACTGCAGTGCTCCTTGCTTCATCTGTGGTCTCCTAGCAACTTCACCCTGTACCTAATGTCTACATCAGACTCTGGAAGGTATATAATACCTTATTTCAAGCTGCATAACTTCAAATTAGACATTTCCTTGTGTTAAAAGAAAAAATCAGAGACAGTTCCACAAAAGAAACACTTGCATTAAGAGACTTTTTTTACTAAAAATGACCACTGAGCCAGTACAAGAGTTCTTAGTTTCATGGGCTTACCAACATAAGGACAGCACAACTCCTTTGGGAAGCACTCAGAGCTTCACTCCTCGGGGGGAAGCTTGGTACTTTTTCTTGAGAGCATGCTTGGGAGATGGTGAGCCGAAGTCAGCCCTGGCGATGGTTCCTTGGATTTGAGGAGAGTTGGTGACACCATACCTCACTTTGGTCCATTTGCCTTTGTAAATGTGAAATGAGAGGAGCTGATCTGTATCAGAGTGCATCTCCCCAGGCATCTCAGAAATTACAAGTTTTGTTAGGCCTACCCTAAGTGAAAACTCACTTTCCTCAGCCCTCCAGTCATTTGCACTCAAGTACTTCCTTTTGACTAATTTTAATAATTATCAATTGTTTTAAAAAAATCAAAACCACACCCATTATTTGTAACTTCTACTCTTTTGAAGGGACTTTGCCATATCCAGTTATATGTTGACAGTGTTACTGCATATGTGTTGCAATAACAAGGGCAAGTGGGGTTTAGTGGGTGCACAACAGCAGCTTTGTGGAACAAGCTGGTCTGAAAAACTTGATGTTTATTATGCTGAAGAGGGAAGTTTCCCAAAGGTTTGGATATTCTTTCAGATGGCATGCATTTCTTGTTTTAATTGGGTACTTAGGTAAAGTCTGCAGTAGATGATAAAGGTAGATTTTTCAAAGCTACCAGGGCTTCATCCTGCACCACATAAGGGTCAGCCTTCTGTGTGTGCAATTGCAGGGCAGAGGCATGATATCGGGATTGGCAACCCAGTGTAAGCCCAATTTGAGTTAATTAGAAGATTATGAAGATATTATTTTTCTGACTGCTGGGAGAAAAAGACCTGAAAGATGAGCTGAGAGAGCTAATTAATAACATGAGGATATCTTTGGACCTGGCCATTCTCCTCTCATGTCATGCTTTCTCTGACGTTCTGCAAGTAAGAAGCACAAGCACCTTTCTATCTATACTTACCTCTATTGCAAAGATAAAGTACACTTGTAGAAACCAGGGCAATTGCCCAGGGCTCCTTGTGGACTTTTCCACTGTTTATTAGTTCACAGTGACTACTACGTGTTCACAACTCTGACTCACAGTTTTTAGATTTAGCTGAGTGTCGAAACACCTCTGTAATTCAGTCATATGTCCTGTTCCCTAAGGCAGACAAAACTTTACTATGATGGTTGCGGCTTGTAACTTTCTCCTAGTGCTTCACAGTGAGCAGACAGATACTTTAATTTCCTTCTCCAGGTGATATAAGTACATGTACAGGGAAAACCAGCACTGGCTTCAAGATTTAGATTCCTATGTGGGATTTTGTGGCCACAGGATGTGCAGCTGGATTGTGGGGTTAGGTTTAAGGTCACAGTGTGACATCTCTCGCTGTTCTGATTCTCACGGTTCAGCAGTTGTTCCAGACACAAATGCCTCCAAGTAATACTCCAGATGTCTGGCTAGTAGTAGAGCTGGTTGGGAAATTTCCATGGAAAACGCTTTTTGGCTGAGAACGCTGAATGATCAAAACAAAAAGCTGTCATAGAAATGTCTTGCCAGATTTTCATCAGGCAAATCTACCAGGTTTTGGTAAATTTCTGGTCAGAAAAAAACTTGCTTCAGACTTCAAACAGAATAAAGTGTTGAAATTGTGGAACAACAGTGCATTCTGGTTATCTAGGATGGAAGATATCCTATGATAATGTTTTGGTTTTGGGCTTGGATTGGGGTACATTGTGCAGCTGCCAGAACTTCACATTATGGTTTTGACTGCTCCAATCAATGGAGAATTTCCAAGCTGAAGTTGTTACTGTCCTTGACTCTTTAATCAGGCAAAAAGAAAACAATAGTAACAAGAGCAATGACAACAGAACCCACCAGGTGAATAAATAATTAAATCTGTGATGTACGTAGGAGTTTCAGGAGGTTAACACTGTTACATCTTTACAAAGGGACAATGGACAAAAATTCTTAGAAAGCGAGAGTGGCTATGTGTATAGTGATGTTATATATTTATATAAAAAAAGAAACAAACCCATATAACTTAAAATGATCCATGAATATTTAAAGACTTGGGCTAAGGAACCCAGGGTAGCTGAGTGCTGAACTTTTATTTCTCCTATGTCCTGTATATCTGTTCTCTTCTTCCCTCATTGTGTCTCCCTGTTATTATAAAAGTTAGTCAGGCTTCTGCTATCAACTGCAAGACTATTTTTCTTATCTCCTGAGATGGAGAAGAGATGGAAAACATTACACAAGAACTAAACAAACGTAGTGAGATAATACACAAACCTACAAGGACTTACAGAAGATAAGCAGTAATACACTGAGAAGCAAGCACAGTTTTTGCATAAAACCAGTGGTTTACTGGCTTTTATGCAGTCCGACCATGCCAGCAGTAACAGAAAATGTTACTAGGCTTGAATTGCCACCTCACTGTGTTAATAGGCGCAGGTGATCCCAGAGGCCTCTGAGTGGGATGTAGAGGCAAAGATGCCTTGCCCTTTGCAGCTGCAGAGGTGGCTGCTACCTGAATGTCTGGTCCCTTCAGTGACAGAGTTGTCTGCACCTCCTATTTGCTCTGGCAGCTTTAAAATGAAGGAAGCCTCTTCTGTCCAGTGCTAGTGATACTTATTTATTATTGTCATCTCAATTATGTACGTTGTCTTTTCTAAACTGGGCAATATTTTTGTTGCAGAACCACCATTACATTGCTGATATCCCTTCATTTTCTGTCTTTCTCCCAGAGTTACAATCAATGAAGTACCCTAATCCAAATGTTTCACTTTTTCTGGGGCCAAAATATGCCATAAACTGCAGTTTTTGGCAGCAAATAGGGAAAATCTGCTTCCTCCTTTGATTTGACCCTCCCCTAGAAGAAAGAGATAGTGTTATGCCTCCAGGAGTCCTCCAGAGTGCAGAAGTAATACATCCTGAATAATGCAACTTGGACACACGTGTGCCAGGTGATGGTGCTAGCAGAGCTCCCTCTTCTTTCACCCTGATGCAGGCTGGAGAAAAAGATTCAAGAAAGAGCCTCTTTCCATCTCCTCCTTCTCCCATCTCTCTTGTCTCATACTGCACGATTAGTTCTGGGTAAGGTGCACTGGAAATAAAAAACATAAAAATGAAGCTGAGCTGCATGCACTTTTTTATACTGCATACTTTCTGTTACACATCTAAAGGGCATAGCTCTCGTGTCCGTGACCTATTATTTATCTTGTCCCTTTAATATAATTTTGATGGGAGGATTATGCACTCTGCAGGAAAGGTCCCTTTGGACACAAAGCTTTTTCATCTTGCAAGGAAGAGTGCCTCAATAGTCCTAATAGTCCTTGTATTTTCTGACTCTGGATTGCAAGCAGAGCCTTTCACAGAGTCCCAGAAGAGCTGCCTGTGGGTTGTCTCGTGGACAACAGTGTCTTTCTCAGCCGCACTGGGTAATTCTGTAGATATGTTAACCTTTATGCAGATCTGGCTCCATACTCTGGCATCCACAGTTATGGGATTTTTAGAAACAGCTGCCAGCATCTCCTCTTCAAGATTAAAAAGAATAAAGTATATTTGTTAATGGAAATTCTCTACTTTTCATCCCCCATTCTCTCCAACATGTACACTTCTGAGAAGAAAAGTCAAAGTCTGCAGTTTTAAGCACCAGCTAAAAAACTCCTATCGCATAACTGTTGTCATTATTTTGTGCTAAACAGTGAGTCATTACACTGTGCTATATTTGAGTGAACAGTTCAGATGGGGGGTGGATGCGGGAGGATTATACTTGGCCTTCTGTTTGAAGCTGACAAGTTCAGCAACATTGTTCAACTGTTTCAGAATAGTTTAGTTCCCTAAGGAAGAATGCATTTCCTGTCATAAATAAATCCATAAACTAAATGTTTAATGGTATTTCAGCTTCTTTTTATATGAGACATAGAGTTGGAAAAAATGCCAGTACTTCAGAGGAACTTGGGATGGCCTATTCTGTTTAAATATCTTCCTTAAATTTAAACTAGGGTAAAAGTCATTCAATGTAAATATTCATTTTCAGAGACTTCATATTGAATAACCTGAATATTCTTTTTAAAACCAAACCAATCTCCATATTTTGGTATAGGAGATGAGAGGCAAAGACAGTAGTTTTGAATGGAGAAGATGGGAAAACAAGGCACATATAATCTAAGGATGTTCAGTTAATTAAAGGGCTCTTTTTCTTCTTCCTAGAGAGTGACCTATTTGATTAGGTCAATAAAAAGAAAGGGGAAAGTGGTATAGACAAAAGTGGATTAGATTGTACTGGGATTTCTCCCACCTGTCAGAACTTGGAGGGGCCCAAGTGGTAATTATCCCCCAAAAAGTCCTGATTTTTGTCTAGTTTTGAAGCTTTGTTACAGGAAAAGAGTCAACTTTGAGGAGGAAGATGGGAAGTGATGTATTTCTGAGATCCTGTTTTTCCTTCCTACAAAATCTCCACACCAGGAAACACAAGGCTCTGGATAATTTCTTATTGAGATACAGTTTTCATAGAGTGAGCAATGTGTAATTCTTGACGTTTAGCTAAATATTCTGTTAATGCTTAAAGCCTTCACCATTATCTTAGTATCTAAAATGACAAAAAAGTTATTAAAGCTTACTAAAAGTCATAAAATAACCCAGGTTGGAAGGGACCTCAAAGGATCAGGTCATCCAACTTTTTGTGGGATGGGAAGCCTGGATGAGATCATCTAGCACCCTGTCCAATCACAACTTCCCACAATGGGTACTCCACCACGTCCCTGGGGAAGTTGCTCCAGTGACTGATTCTTCTCAGTTTAAAAAATTTCTTTCTTATGTCGAGATGAAACCTCTCCTGGTGCAAATTGTACTTGCTACCCCTTGTCATCTCCATGTGGCTCCTTGTGGAGAGAGAGCGCCTCTGTTGTCTTTGTAGCTGCCCTGTAAGTACTGGAATACTGTGGTGAGTTTCCAATGAGCCTTCTCTTCTCCAGGGAGAAAAGACCTAACTCCTTCAGCGTTTCCTCATAGGGCAACTTCTCTGGCAGTTTGATCATCTTCATGGCTTTCCTTTGAACACTCTCCAGTTTGTCCACATCTTTTTCAAACAGTGGAGCCTGGCACTGGACACTACTCCAGGTGTGGCCTAGCAAGCACGACTGAGTAGAGTGGGATGATCACGTCTCTGTCTCTGCTTGTCATGCCCCTGCAGCTGCAGCCCAGGATCCGATTTGCTGGTGTTGCTGCAGCAGCACACTGCTGAGCCCTGTGCAGCTGCTTGTCCACCCAGACCCCCAGCCAGCAAGGCTGCTTCCCCGCCACACAGGTCCTAGCCCGTACCAGGCTCTCTCAGTATTCTGTCCCAAGTAATGTGATGATATATTTACATTGTTAAAATTTGGCGTTCATCTGGGAATCACAACATGCTCTTTACAAAAGAGTAAATTTTTAGTTGTCTGTAGCAGTAGTGACACCTCTTACATTAATTTTAATGGAAATTGACCAATTAAATCCATATGTGCCTTTTTAAAAAAATTATCTGTTGTGTCATCTTTCTGCAGAATACCCGTTTTTCTTTCTGTGACAGCTTACTTTGTAGTAGGTCCGTTTGTGCTACATTTTGAAAACGGATGAAAAAGTAATAAAAACTTCTACCAGAAGAAAGAGTACTAAAAATAGGGAGATTTTTAACTACCATTCAGTTCTAAAGTTCTTTGAGAAAGGAAGTAACTGCTGCTGTTACTTCTTTACTACTGTTATTTCTGCAGGGTGTTCCTTTAGGAATCACTCTGTATCCCCAAACAATACTGAAGAATTAGAGTTACCATTTCTGTTGGGATCATCTATGTGACTTACTTAAAAGAAGCAGACTGTTACTAAATCTTACCTTAAAGAAGTCTCTTCTGATTTTTGACTAAGTTGTGACAGTGACAATGACAAATACATAACATGAAATGACACAAATATTTCCGTTATTCCAGTAAGTGTTTCTATGTTTTTCTGAAAAAAATTCTGTGATCTGAAGGTGGCTTGATTGTCAGAAAACAATTGAGCTTTCTGGTCTGAAAATCAGATATATGTAAGACATCTCAAGTACGACAATTAAAATCACTACTCACACCAAACTTTAAAGTAGCTAATCTATTCAAAAAGTTGCTTTTATGGTCTCTGGTCGTAGGAGTTTGATCTCTTACTTGTTTGTAATTTCTGTTTGCATCTTATGTTATCTTTTAATCTTCCAGTTTACAAAGCTGATTGTATAGGCCATCCTCATTAACTGGCTATTGTAGTTTCTTTGCAATATTATGAAAAAGGTCGTAATCTCACAGCACACTGGTTGCTTGAACTTCAAAAAAAGCTTCATTAATCAGATGTCTTTTTGACTAAAATTTCTGTTAACTTATCAAAAACAGTCCAGGGTTTATAGATAATGGAAACATTACAAACTTGATTAGCTAACTATACATTTGTACATCTAAGTGGTTTGGGAGCTGAGCTCAAGTCCTTTGAATTGAATAGAAGATCTTTTGCATTAGGCTACCTTTGTTCAGCCTTTGATTTTTCTGAGGTGAAACTGTCGTTTCTGACTATCAGTTTATAGAGACTGGAAGATATATATATATATAGAGATATATTTATATATAGATATATATAAATATATATATATATATATAAAAGACTGAGCAGTTTCTTCTCTACATCACAAGTCTTTCTGTCTTCAGGAATTTGCTCAGAGGTACAACTGTACCATTCTGTAAAATCAAAAGTGTTTGGAATGTCTCTGAGGCATTAAAATCAACATGAGCTGAATTACTCCTCAGCTCTGGATTTTGCTTTTTATATATTTTGTGGAATTAATTTTCTAAAGAATGGAGGGTTCTGAAGGTCTAAACTGATCTGTGAGAGCTTTTGTTTATAGGACACTTGGCTTACTGAACTCTTAAGTATGTTTTTTAAAAAATAAATGATATTTTAATAGCAGCTGTTTCTTCAACTTTTAATGCATGTAAGCAATCTGTATTATTTAAGAACTGGATCTACCTTAGTTGTGTTGAATTACAAAGTGAAGGACTTGCACCTACCAAATTACTGCAGACCTTCAAATTTCTATACATTTAGCTGATTCTCACAAGCCCTAAATTGGTCTATTTTTGACTCTAGAAAACTCTGTCTGTTTGGACTTAGTGAAATGAATGCTAACAGCTATTCACTTTAGAAAATTTTTTAATAGCCAAGTTCATGTCCCACACACAACTGCATTTAGGTTCAAGCAATAATAACAAACACTCGGAATAATCAGAACAAATGGAAATCATTCCTTAAATATATCTAAACGTTCCATATATTTTTTGTGAAAGGTCTGATTCAGCGGACCCATGCGTGACTGATATGTGTACACATTAGCAGTTTGTAGTTTTACAGGCTACTGTTATGACTAAAGGTAAGAATGATCATTAAATGTGTAATTTTGCCTTTTTTCAATTGTTCAGGTATTTCATGATTAAAAGATCATTATAAAAAAAGTTAAGTTCAAAATACATTAATGGAGCTACTTTTTTGAAAGAAGAATCAGCAACATAAGTGTTTTCAAGAGAATCTGACTTCAGGTAGTGATTTTATTTTTTAACCTAGCTTTTGTGATAGTCACAATTTCAACTTTAAAGCCTGTGGAAGACTGAGAAATCCAAAGAATTTCTGTAAATACTTTCATGATATTTTCTAAGGATGTCACTTTAAATTCTTAGCTTATGTGCAGTAAGACAACATGAAAATGTCTCTCATATTAATGATTGAGTCTTTCCCTTTTCCTATATAAACTCTTAAACACTAATTAATTTAACTTTAATACATACTAATTTTAACATGGACAAGGTATTGTACGCCCTGAAACTTTGTAGCGGGATACATAGAGTTCCATTATTTCCAACTCCAAAATATCAGTCTCTATTTCACCAGGGTCTCTGTGAATAAGAACTTTATCAAAGGTGAAAATTAAGATAAGATGATGTGGAGTTCAAACTTAGGTTTTTTATTTCTGTATCTGTTTACCACAAAACTTCACATATCTTAGGAAACTATTCAATATTCAAATTTACAGTCTCACTTTTCTTAAACTTTTGGTGAGAACAAAGCATGATTACATTCTGTTCGGCACTCTGAAACCTTTCCTTTACCATAATTAGAATAATATTTCACAGGCTTCAGTGAGTCCCTCATTTAACCTCATTTGTCTTCAGGGTACCGTCCCTTGCATGCTGGGCTCCATGTTCAAGCACTGTTTGCTTTCAAGGCCAGAGTAATGGACTAGATGATCTTTTGGTCTGATACAGTACAGTTGTTCTTAAATTCTTATGTAATTTATTGTCTGTTCCTAGTCACAGACCTCTGCAGCTAAGTGTCAACTTCTTTTTCTGAAGGAATGGCATATTTAATAGCTAGGATAGCTCAGATAACAAAAACAACAGAGTGCAAAAATTCTGTCTGCTGTGACTGAGGTCACGGTATCTATTTCAGTCTGGTTACCCTACAACATTTTATGGTTGCTTATACAGTGACATTTCCTCCCCAACGGACTTGTAGGGAACTTGTGAAATTTCTAGTTACAAACATATTGGCGAGACTGTAACATCCTTCTTCTGTTCTCACAGCTTTCATTATTCCTGAGCATTTGCCAAAGAATTTTTGGCCTTTTTGTTTTTCATGAGCTCTTCCTTGATTTTTGCCATTTGTTGCATTGATGTGTACTGGTTACCTAAATTACGTGACATTCTTGCTCCCCGGACAGAAGGAAAACTTTTAATGCATGAGAATGAATGGCAAATAACTAAATAATAAAGCTTACTCTTGTTCACACACGTAGAGTATTGTTTATAGGAGATGAGGCTAATTTTGCAAAGATCTGTTCCCTAGTGAACACAGTAAGTTTTTTTGGTCAGATTGTTCATAACTAGAAAGAAATGAACAGCCATTCAGAAGCAAAATGATTGTTTGCAAATGTATCTTTTTCAGAATGAAGAAAGGTTATTCTCATAGTAGAACTGCCTCTCTAGTTATGTCTACACAAACCTACTGAGCCACACTCACTCTACCAACTGCAATCTGTAAGACAGTGCAGAGTTTCCAATCTAGTTCTCAGTGAGGCTAACAATTGCATCCTGGATAGTGGTGGCACAGGGCTCAAGTTGCCTTGACTTAAGTCAGGTATATCATGCTTTTTGTTGTTTTTGACAGCTCTGTAAAGTAGAGCCATCCAAGATTTCTTTTTCCTTTTGGTTTTGGTGGGATGTTTTGTGCATATGAAAACACAGACCATTTTAAGCCAAGACTTCTTGTGAAATGCACTAGTTTTAATGATCTTTTAATAAAACAAGAAGTTCTGTGGTTTAGGATGGCATTTCTGGAAAGATAAAAATGTGTTAAGAGCGTCCACTGGTTAAGTGGGGTGTAGAAAACCAAGCTTAGACTCCATGGCTTATATTAGATGAAGGTGAATGTCCCACACTACAAGTGAGTGGGTACTGTTAAGCCCAAAATAGCATAATGGCTGTTCTGGAGCCTGTCATCATTTTCTTATGTTGTATTTTGAAGGACCTCAGTTTTGTGTCACAGAAAAGATGCTTAAAAACTGCAATTT
Source organism: Tyto alba (assembly GCF_018691265.1). NCBI lineage: Eukaryota > Metazoa > Chordata > Aves > Strigiformes > Tytonidae > Tyto > Tyto alba. The sequence continues at coordinate 17,120,270 of NW_024881282.1, read as the reverse complement.
ATACAAAACTGAATGTTTTTCTTGTTAACTCTAACAAGCATCATCATTTCACAGCCTACGTAACACTAATTAAAATTAAATCTAAGCTCTAAACAATGTTTTTCAAGAAGAATAAAAAGTATATTTTTGAGAAAGTAGAAAGTGAGAAATAAATGCATGTTTTAGAACCTTGACTGTGTTTCTTGGAAGTCTGAATTCCCCCCCTCCAAACTGCTTTATAAATGCTTCTGTTTGGAGCTATTACCAAATTGCAACAGATGACTACTTTTAGTTTGGTCTTCCAAAGACAAGAAAGAGATACCGTGTCAGCTTCCTAAAAATTCTTCTCCATACCCTCCCCTCCTCCTCCTCAAAAAAAGGAAAAGGAGAAAAAAGCCAATAGGAAGAACTTGGTAGAGTTGATTGGTTCTTACGCACGTAGATTTGCTGTTTAGAGGTGTACAGACAGCAGGTTTACAGGCTGTAGAAAGTACTGAAAGTTGTGGAAATTTCTGTGGATGTGGTCTGTGATACCACTTTTTCTGCTGCTTCATTTCCGGGAACACCAGCAAAGAACAAATATTTTGACTGGACTTGTGGTTTCCTCAGCAGGACATGGGCGTTATGCAGATGTGAATATAGTTTATTTTGCCATCTAGATAAAGCATTTTAATTCATGATATTTGCCAACATTTCTAAGTCCATTGCTTGATATGTCTTGCACATTAGTGACAATGTTATGAATAATGCCCTCACATCCTGATGCAACTATTTTCTGAGCACATTGCTAATTTAGAGGGACAAGGTTCCAAAATGAGAATGTGACTCGTGTTCTCTCATTACTTTGGGCTAACAGAAGATGATACTATTATAGCCCAATGCTGTTACAGGAATTATAGCTTTTCCATATTTCCTATGACACACCTGGAATTCTTACTGGTGCATGAAAAACAGATATACATCTTTGCTATCATGTGTCACTACGGGCTTAGCCTATCAAAACTTAACTGGTCCCTCCTCTCCACCGTCCTCTTCTTCCATTCCTTTGTTTTGTATTGGAATTTTACTTCTAAGGCATTTTCTATAACACTATTATCATTTACTCCTTGTGATTATGCCAAGGTGTATTGGTTATAGTCTTTAGGGTTTGGTAGTTCCAGCATTTAAAATTCCCATGGATTAACATGGAAAGAGGCCTGTATTTTACCTTGTATCACACCCTTTACTACAACCCTCTCTTCCCCTCATGATAGCTGTTCTCCTTAAACTCAGGCATCCTAACCATCTGACAGCATACTGCCCACTCTCCAGATTGTATTGCCCTCTGCTGTCCTACCTTGCCTTTGACCCAAATCCTTTTTCAGGAAGCCTTTGAGTCAGTGAGAGTTCATTAAAAAGGTTCAAACACTCTTCTGTGTATAATCCAGATCTACTGCAGCATGCTGTCAGCTGTTGTTGTCAACACGGGGCTAACTGGGTGGAACTGCAGCCAAATCATGTGCTTCTTTTGTACCTTCTGTTTTAAAGTCTATCAGACTGGACTGAGATGTGACATCAGAAGCGCTGCTTGTGACCTTCACAGAAATGGCACGTTATCAAAACTGTTAATTGTAGAAATCATTTTTGGGTACAGTTTCCAGATATTTCTAGACTAAGCAGAACTGATTCCGTTCCTGTGAAAAATAGTTAAGAAACCATTGCATGCCAATTTTCTACTGAGTTAGTTTGTTTAAATAAGGTCAAGGATATGTAGAGGAGAACAAGGACTCTTGCTGCTGAGTCAGAGGACAGTTTCTTTCATTGTCCCGTTCTTACAGCTGGGATGGTAGACCAAGTAAAAAGGAGCTGCAGTCAAGTAAGAAGTCATTAATAAGTGCCTGAGCATTACAACAAAAGCCTCTCTTCAGTCCAATGAATGTTCGAGGAACCCACCAACTGCAAAGCTTTGAAAAATCTAGCAGAGAAAGAAGACCAGAAATATACTTGCAGTTAAGGGAGAGGCAAATATTGGAGTTACCTGTTCCAGGTTTATGCCAGTTAGTTTGAGCAGTCATAACAGCCTAGTGTGAGGGCGTCAGAGGACACGGGCTCAGCAGAAGGTGATACATGTTTCACCTCAGAAGACCCAGAGTCACAACTGGTTGGAAAAAAGGAAAGCTGGAAAGGTATCGGTCTGCACTTGTCATGTTCTGATAATTTTTCATAGGTGTTGACAGCTGCCATGGTTTGAGTCAGGACAGTGGTCCTCATGGCCCTGTGGACTGCCCCAATAACACTGCTGTGCTTCTGTGGCTATACTGGGTCAGATCTGAACAAGCTCATTTTAACATGTCTTGGAGTCTGTATGCCTCACTGAAACTTACAGTGCCAGTAGTAGCTTTAAAGATATTCCAAAGAGAAAAACAGCCTTTCTTAGTTTGGCAGAATTTAGAGATACAAAGAACTTGTGTTTGCTTGGCAGCATTTCCTCGTGATTAGTATGAAAGCGGACTTCCTTGTTAACAGGTTCTTTACACAGAGGCATAATTTTTTAAAAATCTGCATGCTTTTTGAGCTACACTGTTCTATGATTTAGACAGACATTAATGAAATGTATGCTTTAAAGGAGAAGATTTGCATTCCTTTGCTCAAATTTGCATATTAAGTTCAGCTACATGAATTTGGATGGTTGCTGATGTGAAGAAAGCCCCTGTTTATTTTTATAGAAAATAATTAATTGACTTCAGAGAAGAGGAAGGGAGTTTTCATTACTCTTCCCACATTTCTACAATAGGGAATGGTGCCTGTGGAACGCGTAGGCTGAACATTATTCATCTTTCCCGTGGGGATTATTAGAAGTGCATTAGGATTCTCTGAATTTCCTTACAAACCAAGATCAATTTCTAAGTAAGACTAAATGAAGAAAAATTGTGGTGAGTTATCAGACGCAGTCCACTGTAGTAGCTGCTTTATAATGAGCTTTGAGACACACCATAATGCAGTCTATTGTTGCAAGTATCTTTTGTACGCAGACTGCCTACCTTTTATGAAGTAATTGGAATTTAACGTGCTACAGCTTTGAAATGTATGAAGTCAAACCCTTAATGTGGGAAGCTTCTGGGATTAAACAGTTTTGCAATGGGAAATCTTAAATGTGTTTTGACTAATTCCATTCAGTGTTCATCTCCAGCATTTTTTTATAAGTGAATTTTATGGGCCTTACCACTCTAATTAAAGATGTCACTGTTTTCATTTTACATTTCAGTCCTGAACATTTCTAATACAGCCATAACATTTTCACTTAGTAATTAATTTATTGGTATAAAATGTCAGTCGTTGAGTAGAATTTAAAAAAATGGTTAAATGCGTGATCACAGGTTTGGTTGGCTAACCTTATGTAATTAGTTTTACTCTCATGTCCCTGTCACTGATGATCCCATAGGTATGCCTGCTCCTCAAGTAGATCAGTGCAACAGAAAAGGATCAGTGGATTGATGGAGTTTGTGATGAGGCCCTTTACATCTACACTCAATGCATTTTGAGGTTTTTCACTTGGACTGATCTTGTTCCTCTGACTGAATGCCTCCATCATATGTGATATGAAAGACCAAATGTTGATTTGGACCCTGATATGACCATAAGAATTTGTCTTGACTTCGGTGTATATATTGAGCACAGCTACTGCTTTAATTTCCTCTGACAGTGGTCTAGTTCATGCAGACCAAAACCACTATGTAAAGTGAAGCAACGTAGAGTAAGCAGGAACAGTTGGGGCATGTGCTTCAAAACTGCACTGTTTCTTTGAACAAAACCTGTAGGACGTAGCCTCATTTTACTTTGGAGGTTGCTGCCCTTTAGTGAGTTGATCCTTTCTCTCATCCTTATGGAGGCTGAATGTACAACTGCTGAAGTATTTCCTGTGAAAGGGTTTATTTTTACAGTTATCCACATGAAGCTTAACTCTGATCAACTGTGATGAGGAACAGACCAGTGCCAAAACAATATGTATAGTTCAATGTATGATTTCAGTGTATTAACAGAATTGACAGTCACATTCCTAAATGGTGACTGTCTAAAAAATTCTATTACTTTTTCTACCTGTCAAGATTACACTGATTTGCTATGGACTGCGTACTCGATTCTCCAAAGTATGTAGTTAGACATAGATCATCATGTTGTTAAAAAAAAAAAAAAAAAGTTAAAAGTCCAAGTTTATATTGTAAGTAAAGTTGTTTAAACATAGTTGCTATACTCTTCATTTTCATCTCTGGTATTAATCTTATACCCTGATCTGACTGGATCAGAAGTTTTCTGCCAAAACAGTTTTTTGATTCCATGGCACTGGAGTTGTTTTCCAGAAATGCAGGTTTCGCTATCTATGACAGCTTGTTTGATGACCAGTGGAGATGACGTGATTTCTAGGATTTCCCAGACTTTGATCATTCCCCACACAGCTATCAAATCTGGCATCTATAAATACCCCGTTTATATGAGGAAATTTTAGGCCTCTTCTCCCTGCCATGCTCCCGACTTCTTAGACTTAGCTTAGATGCTCCCTAGTGTCTCTGGAGTCACTGCTTTTGCCCAGTGAGGACCTGAGAAGGTACAAATCTTGTGAGGCCTGCTTCTGCTGAAGCTTACCAGTTTGGGATCCTGTTCTCATTTACTTTCCAAAATACTTAAATAATTATTTTTTAATTAATATTTTCCAACCTGAATTCTGCTAAAAATGCTAAATTTCTTTCCTTGAAAGGAATGTGTTCCTCCTCTTCCTCTCACACCTGCTATTACCATAGAAATAGATGTTCCAATACTGGACACAACTCTGTATCTTGGTGACTGCTTTCAGTAACTTTTGAGCATTTCTTGTACTAGCTGCAGAGTACTGACTTCATTTTACATAGGTTTGTTCAAGGAGGTAAAGCAGATTCTCAGAGTTCTTTTAGATGTCTTTTGAAAATGCTAAACCCAAGTTTAAGCCCATGGTAGTTTTTTTGACAGTTTTAGGGAAACACTAAAGAAAATGTGAACAGAATTGCACTTAACTTTAGTTTTAAGTTCAAAATTATGTTTCTTTAAGCAGTTTCAGGACTTTAAAAAATATTTTTCCTACCCCATCTGTTATTAAGAATGAAAGGAAGACAGACTTCTCAGCAGTCATTTGAAACCCTCAGATATATCACCACTTTCTAATTAGTTGTCCTGAAATGCAGTATCATATTAGGAGTTAAAGAAGACATACATGTATTAAGTCATCCTGTCCATCTTCCTTTCATCGTCCTTACAATGTATTTTCAAGTGTTTTGCCTAGTGCCTTAAAAAAAAAAAAATGCCTTGTATGATGTAGCTTAGCACTCTTGCCTCATGAGTCTGTCACTGCCATTAATATAGTCTATTTAGGCCTAGGGAAGCTGGATATTCGTCTATGTCTTAATTTCCATTTTATTATTTCTAGTTGTGTCCCTATCTGCCATATCTCCCTCTTTGACATTAACACCTTGTAGATATTTGTAGATGATTATCATGTTCTCCCTATTGAATAATACTTAGCCAAGCTGTGAATATTTACAGGTTTTTTAGTTCTCCTCCTTAAATCCTTTCAAGGATCTGAGATCTTTTCAGAAGTCACTCCTGCTGACAGTACTTAGTTTTTAACTTAATATTCTTGGTGTGTTTGAACTAGAATTCTGTAGGAAGGAACTATTTAGAGTGTCATATGATGTTCATAGCCCCAAATTACTTTTTTTTTAAGTGATCAGATTGCATGTTAATTCCAGTTCATTTTAGTCTTCACTCGGGAAACCTTACACAGAATTTTCCAATTTTCTCTCTTGAATTGTGTATTTTTAATTTGGAGTATATTTCTAGATGCATTTAGATTGTGTGATCAGTTAGCTTCACATGTGTGTTGTTTATTGCAGATCATTAATGAACACAGTAAACAAAATTCAGAATAATTTATTTGCTAGGCACAAATACAAATGAAATGAAGTTCAGGCATATTTGACATGATTTAATCTTCACAAAACCACAGCCATAATCTCTGGAATGTCTAATGACTTCTTCCTCTCCAGCTGTTTCTCCTTAATTTATTAAGGCTAAAAGATAGACTATCAAGAAATAATATCAATAATTTTTTTTTTCTGCTGTAGTCATACCTATATTTAGATTTCCAGTGTCATTTCTATTGTTTATTGATTCTAAAAGAACTATTATTTTATTAGTAAGGTTGATAGCTAACTTGTTTGCTTGTCTTGGATGCAAGCTCTCTACAGATGACCTACTAAATTAATACAGACTTTTTTGTTAGTATTTATGTCAGAAAAGTTAGTGTTCATTTTAACAAATGCATTAATGTAAATTTTGGGTAGCAGTTTAAGAGACAAGGATTGTTGAGTTGGTTGCTCTTTTTCTTTGTGGGAGAATTTGTATATTTTACTCCTGTTTTTCGATTACACCAGTTACCCTGCATACATGTTATGTATGTATGAAAAATATAGTCTATCAGAGAACAAAGGGACTCTTTCCATGAAAACACATCATGCATGCATTTGGGAAGAAAGGAGCAAAGAATGTGATTAAATGGTAAAAGAGTTGTCAGCTCTTGTCAGCAAAGGTTGAACCAAGGGAGATGGCTTTGAGTGAAGATGTTGACTGGAAAAGTTCCAAATAAAGCACAATCAGACAAGAGCAACAGCAGGAAAGAAGCAAGTAATGATAATGCTGGATAAGCAAAATCCAGGGCTAGACATCTGTGTCCTTCAGCTGCCAAATTCACCCAATTAGCGGCATTAAAGATTGGCTGGGCAGCAGTGACAAACAATGAAGTTATAGATATGCCATGCTATCATCTGCTACTGTATCCAAAACTAAATTAGTGTTTAATTTGTCTAGTGATTTTCAAAAGAACATGAAAGGATAATTGAGGCTTAAAGTCACTATGTCTTTCTTTTTTGGTCTCTCTCACTGAGACAAATAAAAGCACAAATATGCTTTTATTTCTGTGTGTATATGTTTGTCGATTATAGAAAAATAAATTAGTTTATAAAAGCTTGTAAAGATGGGCAGAGGTGATCTTGACCAAGCATATTAACATGTTTGAATTTTTGTATTTGCAGAATACATAATATATATAAAAGGAATTATTATAATATGTCTATTATAATTGCCATTTTTTTTACAGAATGTAGAAGCTAAAAACAGATGTATGTGTTCCCATGCTTTGTTCTTTATTAGTGTGTCTCTGAGAAGGGGATGAGTGTGAGATGCAGGGGGACAGACTACTGAATGAAGTGAAGTCATTAGACTGAAGATTGAAGTCTTTATTTCCCATAAGTGATTCACCTTCATCTGAGAGAAATTTGTCTCCATTTCTTTGGATTTTGTCATATTCGTGACATCATAAGGTCTTCATTTGCTAATTCCTTTGAAAATAAGGTTGAAGTTTTTCCAGTCATGAAAACACTGGAACATTTGAAACAAACAGTAAAATAGTATCTCAGTTCTATTCATGACACATATGATGTGCAAATCATCGGATATTGCTAGTAGATTTGCAGCTTAAATCTAGGAATATAAAATGTTACATTTTACATGAGTTAGAGTGATTTTTCATTTATTTCATTAACCATTTTATTTACAAATTTATTTTTTAAGCTAGCTTTTCAGTGAATGTAACAGAGCTGTATAGAATACTCTGAGTTTTGATGCTGGCTTCTGTTATACTTGTTTTGTGGTGTCAAGAAAGTTTGACTTGCTGAAGTGCTGACTAGACATGAATCATGAGAGTCTGTGAACTCTTTTCTAAAATCCTCAGTTCAGTGCAAAACATCACCCTTTTTCTTCATGCTCATTCACTTTGTTGTATGAAGTAGTTGTTCTCAACTCAGTAGATTTGCCTGTCTGAAAGACTTCAAATAAATCATTAATATGTGAATGTATGTTTTGATTTCACTGAGGAGGAAATTTACTTTCCCTGCAAAAATCTAAAGCTCTGTGACAGTGAAGTACAAAGGCCAATAAGGAGTGTTAATAAACCTCTTCCCAATTACAGCCAAGGTGAAGTCTTGGACTTTATAGGATCCATACAATCACAAAGCCTCTTTTCTCTTTGTGTGCAGTTACCATTGCCTGTTAGGCTAATCATAATCATTACCTATCAGCTGTAGAGAATTGCTCCAGGCTTCAGAGGGGGGGTAAATTCTACAAAAATCGTTGTCATCATCTAGTTCTTACATTGTCTTGCTTCAGTCTGTAGAAACTGAAGTTCTTAAAAACGAACTGATGAACAAGTAAAGGAACACAGCATCACTACTGTTTTAGAGAAGAATGAGATGTGTAAGGATGGGCTAATAGTGTGAGCTGTTCTAACACTGGAACATACATGGTATAAAGTATCTGTACACCCCAGCTGTCATATGCAAACTTTCTGTAATTTACAACATAATCTATCCTTTATGTAAACATGAGATAGTAATTGTGTTGGACATTTAGTATTCAGATATCTATGATGATGGCAGTGCCTGAAATTTCTTCACAAGAAAGCAAAATATTTTTTTGGTTATAACTTGCAGCACTAAGCATTGCTTATGCACTGTTTGGGATGTTCTTAGCCTTTTGTTTTTCCATGTGGTCATTCCTTGATTTACTGTATTTCAAAAGAGAGTACATGTTGCCTTGTTTCTGGTATTTGTCTATATTTAATTGGGTATATTGTTTGACAGATTGAGAGATGCTAAGGGAAGTAGTCTCCGCTTTTCCCAGCTTGTGAACAAACATATTTTCAAAGCCTGGCCCATTGATATTTTTGTTGTGTCTACTGTGTCCATATGGAAAAGGAAGGTTAATCAGTTTATCTTGATTTTGTTTGCCTTTAGTGCTGATTGCAAGAAATTGAGGAATCCAGTAGAAACTACACACTTAAAACATATCTCCTCTTTGTACAAGAAGTATTAAAACGCCTTGCAGTGGTAAATGTTTAAATGACAGACAACAATTTAGGTCCCTCTAACAGTGTAGAAGCCTTTGGGAAGAATCTTCATACAGATACATCATTATTGTACATAGGCTAGATACGGTTGCATCTAATAGTAAAACTGAAAATCTCCTATTCATCAATGCTTTCTGTAGATTTTAAAGCTGTTATGCATCAGATCCTCTGCGCTTCTACAAATAGAATGATATTCTGACAGGGTCCTATCCATCAACACCTATTTCTTTGATCATTTATGCACAGGAATGTAGCTCATTTTAAGCAGAGAAGATGAAAGTGTGTCAATTTTGCTAGTCTGGGGGTTGGATTCATCTCACATATCTGTCTGTTCATGAGGCGTCCAGGATAAATTTACCATTAAATGTCCTTCTCTGTTCCACCAAGAGAGTTAGCCACCTTCAGGAGTGATTGATACGGCCCTACCTAGGTGCCAGTTTTGGAATGTGAAGAACTGCAGCCTTGAGGTGATTTACCTCCTTGGTTTAGAATTGGTCTAGAAATCTAACTTAAATGAGCTGTCTAACTACTAGGTGGTTGAAATTAGGTGAAATCTATCTTAAATGACTAAATTAGTAGAAGTATCAAAGACTGTTTCCTAAGGTTAAAACCCTTATGCCCAACTCTTTTTTTTTTTTTTTCTTAGCATACAGTTTTTTGTTCCCTTAAATATTTTGAGCATGTGTCATTTATCCTTGTTAAAATATCACCTAATCCATTCAGTATATGTCATATGATGGCACTGTGAGACAAAGATGTCCTCCTACACTAAGGATCAAACAGAACTTTCTGATGATTTTTTTTTTTTTCTTTTTTAGGTGTCAGTGGAGGCTGGGAAAAATCCTTCACTGATATGTGGGCTTGCTTGAATGATTAGCTCTTTAAGTGCCTGAACACGCATATTCACATAGTAATTAAATTCTTGCAGAGGAAATTACTATTCAAAGAAACAATAAAACAAAGTTTTTGGTTAAATGCTATATCAGCAATGAAATGCAACATTTTATTGTTGAGGGAGAATCAGATTATGAAGCAGCACATTAATATTAATTATATTAATGTCTCTTCCTTGGAATCTTAGGGAAAGGATATCGAATTTATTCTTCTGTTCAGCAACTCTAGAAATCCGCATTCACATGGTTTATACCCCTCCCAGTAAAGAATTTCATGTCAGATATTTTCTTACAGATGACCCACATCCTCTTCTAACCTAGACCCTTAGCGGTGCCACAGTGCATTCACATGATGCCTCAGGATAGAATTTGGCCCAAAACACCTTGCCCCAATATAAACTTGCCTTTGGTGCTAGAACTAACGAGCTACCAAAACTAGTTTGAGTCTTTGGTTTTGATTTTTTACTTCATCTAATTCTACTTCATATTGCTGATAAAGACTCATAGGTGTATAAATTTTCATCATAGGTTATGAAATGCATAGTCATGGAATAAAGGAAGTTGTAAGGAACCTCTGGAGGTCATCTAATGCAACCACTATTCAAAACAGGGCTAACAGATCATAGTGGAAGAATTTAAGGGGAAAGAGAAAAGGGATTTCATCTGTCAAGTCTGGGGCTTCTTTAGGTAGAATAGCTTCATAGATTCTCGTTCCACATTCAGTAGAGATGACTGTATGCCAAAACCATAGTCCAGGGCCAGGCATATGTAACGTGCATCACACTGATTATAATTTAATTGTATGTCTTTTACACAAACGACATGATTGCTTTAACTAATAGCTGTTTTAAATGGATTTATTGAACTTAGGGAATTCAGTCTTTATTAGTTTACTATTGTATTTTTCATTGTCCTTGTATAATTTTCTGTGTCTTTTGCTTCAGGTGGGTTGAATAATTCTAAGTCTATGAGTAAGAAAGTAGGAAATTCTCATTAGAAAAAATCTAGGTGTTCATTTCTCCAAACGTTATTCAAATATAGGGAAATATATCCTGTAGTTTAGTTTTATAGAACACCTTGTGAAATTCAAAGTGATCTAAATTTTCCTCTGAGCAGGTCTGTTCCTTGGCAACAATTCTGTAGTGAGCTGTACTGTCATATGTCCCTTTCCAGAAAGACACTGTGATATTTATAAATCTATCTAAGAATACAGATAACCCACACACTAAAGCATATGTCAGGACATAGCTGTCAGTCCTGTCAACTTGCAGTTCTTTGAGAGAGCAGAAAGGCACAGTGACTCACCAGTGTGTGGCCCTGATTTTAGACCTCTGAGCTCTGCAGAGTCTATTTTTTGTTAATACATTTCACAAAAAAATTTCCCTGTATAAGGCATATGTTGAGATTTAGAGATATCACTGTTGTAGAAGCTGCTACAAACTACTAGAGCAGATAATGTCTTACAGAATTTGGCACATTCTGTTTGAAAGGATCTGGCAACGCGTTACAGACTAATAGCTAAGATGTTCTGCAAGAGGTGTTTGGTTTTTTTCCTATCTGAAGGACACTGCAAGGACAGCAGGGAGAAGGTCCTTACTGAAACACAGAGTATCGCTTGGTATGCTAGGGCAGAAAGTGAGGAGTACGTTATTTGTCTGAGAAATGGTAGTGTACAGATACTCATGTACATTATTGGAACTGATTTCTAAAGTACTGATCCAGCAGAACACTTCCTTTTATATTTAAATGCTTTGCTGGCTTGTAACATCCATGTGCCTGTAAGTATTTCCATACAGCTACTGCCCCACATCAGCCCTGAACTCGACTACCAGCTCAGCACAAAGTCTTGAGCAGCTGCCAGTCAGTCACATTATTAAGGCTTGAAATGCTCCATGCTGGCTGAGTGGGGGATTACTTCTGCCTGTGGTTGCTTTCCAAACTGTGTCACCTACTTCCCAGCCTGCCCTCATGTCTTCAGCTCAGTGTCTGTGTAAGGCAGGCAGTTCTGTGAAAATGAATTTTGAGTCCTTCTGGATGCAGTTAACCCGTGAGGCAATCGGAGAGTTCTCTTTCCTGCATGGGAGTATGTTTTTCAGAGTGTGAGAATTATTAAGGTCCTTCTCTCTGTCTGTGCGGTGGGAAGAATGTGTACAGCTACCACTCCCATGAAATATTATCATAGTTCATATTTGAGGAGGAACTGTGAACAACAAACACCTTTTCTCTACAAAAATAATTTCTTTTAGCTCAGGAAATCCCTGAACTAAAAATTACTGGTTACAGAGAGAAAATTTTAGAAATCGGCATGTATTTTTGCCCTGTGCTTATCAGAACACAGGTTACACATACTTTTGGTTTGAATTGGGAAGTCTGCTTGCCTGTTAATAATATCAACTACTCTTTACTGGCAGACAAAAAGAAAGGTACCCACAAACTCTTCTTTTTCCTACTCTGCCTTTCAATACTGTCCACAAAGAGCCTTTTCAACTCAGAACTCATTCTTCAGTGTCACGTCCTTATGCAATTCTTGATGCTGCACCTGTCAGGAAAGATGTCTCTGTGTCCTTTCTCCTTCTCAATTAATCATGGGTTATGCTTTTTAAAGTAGATTTTTAAGCCCTTAACCAAGATTGCAGGTACTTTAGCACAGCACCATGGGCATAAGAAGCTTGAAGAATAATTAAAAAAAAGTTAAATTTTCTTTCAGATATCCTTACAGCTTAAACCATTATTTTGTGGTATAATTAGAAGAGGAAGTATTTTTAAGTCTTGTAATGCAACGTCTCAGTTTTGACTGAAAGGAAATACGGGGTTTAATGTGTTCTGTTGGTTATCAACATGCAGACATATACTGGTAAAAAATCTTAGATTTAAGGTGGTTTTATAAAATGTTCTTGAAGAGACGTATTATTTCTCAGACTGTAAAATGGTGTCTTTTCACTTGCATTTTAATGTCAAAGCTTTTTTCCTCAAAAATTATGTGGGGAAATTAGAAGAGGGAAAGGAGAATGCATTTTTCAACAGATTTTCAAAAGAGAAGAAGCTCAGGAGCTTTGAACATAAAGCAAATTACTGGATTTTCTTATTGTGAATGTACTGATTAACATAAAAAGCTATTAAAGAATAAATTAGCAATGATGAAATTTCCTTCAGGCATGCCACTGCATTCCTTTACTCTTTATAAAATATTTTTGCCTCTTCACCAATAAGTGAGTGTAGATGGGTTGTGAGTTTTCAATGTTGCATTTACTTTACCTCACTTGGAACAGACTTTGTTTTGATGGAAGAGTGCAGGTTTCAGTAGGGTGCCTAAGGCGGCACTGGGGCTATTGGAAGTGATGGAAACTGCACAGCAGGTATAAAGAAAACAAAACCAAACTGAGGAATTTTACCTACAAAAAAAGAAAAATCATTCTTTGGAAATGAGGAGGAGTAAAAAGGGGTAACATGCAACTTTTGTAAGATTCGGTACATCAGAAAAACACATAACGGAATGTTCAGTCCAGAAAAATAAAATATCTTTATATTCATCGTCCCTCTTGCTGTTTATTCGTGGCTTTTCTCTCTCAGTCCAGTCTGGATGATCAATTTTCACTGATACTACTTCTGGCACATTTCCCCATTAGAGGATGACCATTAGCTCCAGTGCTCCTTACCTTTCCTTATGAACCTTCTTTATCTATCACTATTATACAAAATGACCATTCTTCCTGTCACTCAGGTTTTAGCCATTTCTGTAGTATTGCTTTACACTGTAGGCAATGTCCAAATACTACTACATTTTTTTTAAATTTTCTGGAAGCCTCTTTTCCTTTCCACATGGATAAGTCTTTCTTCTTGTCCTCAGTTGATCAATGCGGGCTGCTTTTCTTTTATGTCTCTGACACTCACATCAGCTTTTCTCCACCTCACTATTACCACAGATGCTGCAAAGATCAAATTAATTAATCTTTCTTCTCCCTGTCATTTTCCACTCTAAATCTTTCCATGGCAGCCAGTTCAAGTTGTTCTTCTTTATCTAAAAGGCCTCTCGCAGGTCTCTGTCTTTTTCACACCTGTTCATGTTTCATTCCCCATTGTGCCTTCCAATATTCTGCTCTAGAGATGGTTCTGGCCTTTGTCCATCTCTTCACTATTCCTTATCTACAGGGGTCTGGTGTTTTCTGGGGTTTTGTGTGCTTTTATTTTTTTTTTTAATGGCTGTCTTGTCTTTGTGATTGCTTCCAAAGAGCTGTCTTTCCATTTGTATGCAAAATGCCTCCGAACTTGCAGTCTCAGTTATATGCTGCCCTTTTATGATTAGCCAAATAATTAAGGATAGATAACGGAGCAGCTGGCACAGATGAAGAGTATGTGTTTTATTAAAAATGCTCAATTTAAGTGTAAGATTGTGAATATATGTATAATGTATACTATACATATATTTAAAGGACATAAATGAATAAATATAGTTATGAAAGACAAATAATACATCCTAGTGTTGCCATGCAATTTGCATTTCATACGTTATTAATAATCTTTAATTATACTGTTCTGGGAAAGCACTGATAAGGGCTGCATATATGATATAGCTTGGGAAGCCATACATGTATAACTTATTATTGTTCTAAGTCAAGTTCTCTAGGCAGATTTGCTTTTGCTGCAAAGTTAATGTGAGAAGTTGATGTGCCCCAATAAGTGTCTTGTTGTTAATAATTTGATTACACATTTTCTTCCTTTGTAAAAAAAAAAAAGCCTTAAAATGTTAACACAACACTTTTCAACTCGGTGAGGAAAAAGCTAGAGTACCTTATCTGCAGATGAAATAAAATCTTGAAAAGACATTCTTATGAAAAGCATATTTCACTAAAAAGAAATATATGATCAATATAATGGTTATCCTGCATATAAGAAGACACACCAAGGAGTACTTCATGGCAATAGCATCAGTGTTGCAGGCTTTGTAGAGAACCATATAATGAAGCAGAAGTAGAGCTTTATTGCAAGCCACTCCTGGTGTATCAGGCATTTATCTCTATGGTTTAACAAGAAAACCTGTATTAACTAACTTGCACCCAATGAAAACTTCAGTTTTTGGCACTCTCATTGGTAGCTCTATGCAATTTAACCTGTGTGTATGAGAATATCTACCTTTTTTATTGTAAGAGCATGTTTTTTAAAAAAAATCAAATATGCTACAGAACACAAAATCTTATGTACCAGGCCAAACCAAAGGTTTTAAAAATCTCTTTAGATAAACATTATATTAAATGGAAAATCTGTTTCCTTGCTTCATCTGTCTCATCCCTTCTGAAAGTCAAGCAGTTCACAGAAGATCTAAGCTGTGTACTCCTAAGTGAAATTTTAAATATCCGTTTATTTTTGCTCCCAACCTCAGTTTTTATGTGGAAGTTGGCATGGCTTTAGCTTCATTCACCTAACCTTGTAAAGGAAAATATTTTGTATTAAGGGTGGTATATCAGCTTGTATTTTTTTCAGCAAGTCTGACAGTGTAATGTCTGTTTTTCTTGGCACATGCAGAAAAGTCATAACCACAAAGGCCATTTCCCCAGTATCTTTTTGAGACAATCATGAGAAAATATCTTGAAAGCATTTACTTTTTTAGTAAATTATTTAGTAAAGTATTAGTTTGGGTTCTTCAAGAGAGCCTAAACTTTTCTTCCTGAGAATTTGGAAATTGTGATGGATTTGGAAATCCTTTGGAAGTCCTCTGTCACTGAAGCACTGAATGATAAAAAAACTATGTGGACATGTAAAAGGAAGCACTTCAAGAGTGAAAGCAGAAAAATAATCATGAGCAACTTTAGCTTTCACTACATATACTGCAAAACTATGTTTTATTTTCTTAGTATATTTTTTGCTACCAGATTTTTCCTTCCGCTCTAACGTGTACTCTCATTTCCACTTTCTAACAGCAAAATAAAGGTAGTCCTTTTTATTATAGCTTCAGTCTGTCCTTCACATATGATTGAATAGACAGTAGAAGCAGTCACAGCAAGTGGTTCATTTGTGATTCTTAAATAGATGTAGTAGCGAAACAAATCAGTAGCATTAGTTCTGTTCTTAAAACCGTTTACAAAATAACTAATCCTTCTCCAATCTCACAAAACCGAGACATTGTAAATAAGTTATTTATTGTTTATTGAAAGTTGACAGCGTGCTTGATGTTGTGTGAGCAAGACTTTCTACCTGCAATCTTTTGCTGAGGGCATGTATTGACCTCACTAATATGCAGAAGGGCTGTTTGCTCACTTCTTGACTGCAGGAACACTTTTTTCACTGGAAGTGAACAACAGAGTTTAAATGTATCTTGTGTCAAAATCAGGAAATCTTCATGCCCCCGAATATGACCAAAATAATGCAGAAGTCATGGGTTTTCACAGATGTTCAAGGCCAAAGCAAGTTTGTGAGTGCTTCCCAGTCCAATAGGATAGAGTATTTGAAGGATTTCAGTAGCTGTCTTGCAAAGTCTAGCAAAGGTTTGAAAGCTCAATTAAATTTGAATGCTATTTATTCACTGATTAAAAAAAAAAAAAAAATAGAAATCCTAGTCTGTAATTAACAGCGTTATTGTGAAAATTGAAGGTTTTATGTTTCCTGTGAGAATTTGCTAAGAAGTATCACACTGAATGCTGAACAACATGTTCTTAGGTTACTCATGGGCTTAATGTATAGCTGATACAATGCTATTCCCATCATCTGTGACTTATATGAGAGGAACAAAATGAACAGGGTGCTTAGCTGCATGGTAAAAGTTTTGGACGCATGGGAAGAACTATAATCAGTGAAATAATGTGGGGTCCCACATACTTGCAAAACTTCAAGGACGCCAGCATTATAAAATGCTGGCATTTGTCTTAACATAAAAAAAAAAAAAAGCTAACGATTTTTTTGTTTGTATTTGAGTAAATATGTATTGCGTTATTAAAAAAATAGGGATTGACAGACAAAAGCACAGTGCAATAATTGTGAATTAAGTCAAAGGACCATATTGAGTGTAGTATTTAAGTCATTCACTCATACCCCATCAGACCCTCTGTTTTAGTAGCTGCTATTTATTTTCTTCGTTATCTCATGTTTTGAAGTAGTTCAGTTACTATGAGTAAGAGTATCCTCAGAAGATATAAATATCTTCTTTTCATTTTTAATGTTATAAAGTCAACAAGAGGAAAAGACTTTCCTTCTTGTAAAAATTATTTTCTTGGCAAACACAGTTGGTTGCTATAATGTAGGAAGAATATATCTCTGATTATTCACTCTGGAAAAAATTTGGATGGTGATTCCAGGTTTTACAGATCAGGGTAATTGCCACATCTCAGTTACGGGGGATGATTGCTAGAATAGTCACATGGGTTTTTGTAATTTGCTGGAGATTTATTCCTCCTAATTTTGAGGGGCATACAATTATTTTAAAAATTATTGCTGCCTAATCTTCAGCATCTTCACTGTTGCAATATCTCTGTCTGGCAAAGTGAGAACAACCTTAGACCCTGAGGAGTTTGGAAGAAAAAAAATACGAAGAAGATAAAAGTACCATATTCATTCACTTCACCTTACTACTCTTTCTGCCAGTTTGAGAAAATTGAGGTCTTACTTTAAAGCCTGTGTTAGAAGTGGTGGCAAAAATAACCCTCCATAATGTATCTATTTGTGTAATTTAGATGTCTGATATTTCAGTAACTCTTGGTGATCCCATCCTATTCTGTTCATGATTCCTGTTCTAACTGATGTAGTTTCCAGCAACTGTGCACAGAGAAGAAAATAGTTTTAGTAGAAAGATAACCATGTTTTTGTTCTTCTTTTTTTGACTTTAAGATAGAGGAAGAGAAGAGCCTGGTTTCTTCCACTTTATTCTTTCTTCTTTGGTTTATTATTTCTTTGAAAGGGTTGCTGTGACTGGCTTGTAAATAAGTGCTAAAGATATTACCACGGGCAGCACAAGAGAGACAGACTGACATGGATCTCGTATTTTTCCAGATGAGGATAGGCATTCACTCAGGATCAGTGCTGGCCGGCGTTGTTGGTGTAAGAATGCCACGTTATTGTCTCTTTGGGAACAATGTCACCCTTGCAAGCAAGTTCGAGTCAGGAAGTCACCCACGCCGCATCAATGTCAGTCCAACCACATACCAGTAAGTCCTCTTAGCCTTCTCATACTGTTTTTATTTCAGCTTGGTTTGAGTTCAGTCTTGCAACATGCTCTGTCCTCAATACGCTAACTTCAACAGAAAGCAATGTACCAGGACAAGTGGAAAGTGGTGTTGCCTGAGGCTGTCAGTCTTTCGTTTGCAGGTTTGCATCAGAATGTGTGAAGAAGTCAGACAGTGGAGGAAGGAAGCACAATGGGAGAGCCAATCATTCCTGCCTTAAATAATATGTAACTGAAGAAATGGGAGACGTCTCCCAAAGCACCATAATTTTATGCACTCTTACAGCTTTAGGCTAAGGATTTCTGTTCCACCTGCTAGACGCAGTTCATGGAGAAAAGCATATTCCCATTGGCTCCGAAGAAAGTCTTTGATTTGGCCACGATGCCCAGCTTTGAAAGAGTTTTTATGCTTTCTTGAAGACAAAATTTCTTATTTAGCACTGTAAAGAGACACTTGATTGAAGCGTTTTCTTAATGTAGGAAGAAAGATTGAAAATGGCAAAGCATTATTCTTAGTTCTTTGAAGAAATTATGCAAATAGAGAGAAGGCTTGATTAAATCTGGTTATGAGGAACAGCTCCTAAATAAAAAAAGTGTTCCTTATTGTTCAAATTTGACAGCTTGACTATTAGAATTTATGCTGCTTGGATTACTACTGACGTACTCACTTTTTTGGCAGGACATCTCAATCTTACTCCCTTTCCAGTGTTCTGTATCTGAAGTAATTTTCTGAAGTACAGTTTGGCTCAGGTTTTGGGACTATTTTTCTGTGGTAAATCTGCATGCAATTACTCAAACAATACTGCTTTTCTTTCTTTTTTTTTTTTTTTCTTGCACAGAACTGTGAATCTCAATATTTACTTTTTCCCCATACCTATCTATGTAAATTAAAGTTCTAAATGGGATTTCTTCATTTAAGAATTGAAGCGTCTTACATGCTAAAATATAAATCATTCAGAAATTAAAGTTAAAAATAATTAAGCCTACTGAAAAAAATTACATTCCTCTGAAGAGCCCATTCACTTGTGATCAGATTTACAGAATGGGGCAAGTGTAGCTAATTGAACAAGAGGCAGAAAAGCTGAATAGACTTTTGATCATAAAGTGAATGGAAGCATATTCATACAGTTGTCTGCTAACATACAAGAGAAACACAGACCCAACCTACTATTTGGTATAGAAAATCTGTTAATTTAAATACAAATAAATATCTAGGAAATTGCTGTTTAGAACTTAGTGTCACTTGAAAATAAATTGTCTTTGGGACCTTCCAGGTTCAGTGTTCTAGTGGCTTTGGTTTCTGGCCTTCTGCTGTGGGATAGGAGAAACCCTCTAAGACTGTGTTTGAAAAGTGAACACAAGGTTGTTGATTAGTTGTGTCCCAGTCTTGAAAACTTATACAGTAGCAGGGCCTTTGGTGTTAATTATATAAATGGAGGTAAGTGATCCTGGAAAAAAGCTACCAAGGCTATGACATGGACCTGAACTTTTCTTGTACAGGAACAGTTCTTATAAACGGATGTTCTCCAACCTGAGAAGGTCTCTGAGATACTCTGAAAGTGCCGTTTATACTTTTTCAGAAAAGGTATCTTGGTGTTTCACAAATGTGGGTCAGGGGTGTGATTCCACTCGAGCAATGGTGTTGTTCAAGTTTGTGTCCCTGAGAGCTGAAATTGATGAGCTAGACAGTTTCATATTAATTTAAGAAAAATACAGTTGGAAATACAATAAGTGAGTATTTGTGGGGCCAGTGATGCACAAAACTCTTTTCTTGGCATGCTGAAGCCAGAGTCACCATCCATGTCCCAGTGCCAGTTCTGCTGGGTTTGGTTATGAGAGTGATATGTCACCTTCTCTGTGAGATAACAGATTTGTGGTCATTGTTGAGCAACCTCACCGAGTTGAAGATACACCTGCTCATTGCCGAGGAGTTGGACTAGATGACCCTTAAAGGTCCCTTCCAACCCAAAGAATTCTATGATTGTATGCTTTGTTTTTGTCACGTTGCTGGTAAAAGTCTGTTCTGAAAGCTAGTTTGAGGGCTTGTACATGGAGTTTGTTAGAAATGTGGTTTATGCTGCCTTTTATCTGACTCCAAGTACACTGTAGCACCGAGAAGACAGCTTCTGTTTGTCTGTGTCTCACCTCTACCTGGCTGCCATTGGTCATACCCTATTGTAACAAGTTAGATGTGGGTAACCTGAGTTTGGAGAGCATTCCTACTAAGACTTAACTAGCACAGTGCAAGTCAGATTTTCTCACCCTGTATATCTTCCAGGTTGTATCATAAAGAAGGCTACAATTTTTTTCACTTCCCTTTAATCCTAGAAATCCAGTAGTAATAGGACTATTTGTTCCAGGATGGTGAAAATTTCACCTTACATGATTATCATGTCTGGGTTTATCTTCCAGAAAGTTACAAATTTAGCCTGTTGCTTTCAAAAAGGGAAGACAGTAGAAATATAACTGATGATGCAATAGTGCTATAACATAAAATTGCAAAAGAAAACACTGCAAAATACAGAATTATTGATATTGTTAGCTGCATTATTGTACCATGTAAAAAATATGCTGTTGTGTGCTGAACAAATTCAGTGGCTGATTCAGAGAACTTCATGTGCAAGTAACAGGCTAGACACATGGTTACAGATAATGGAAGTAGAAACGTCAAGAAAATACATGTTTGAATGAGAGGCAGTTATCATTCAAGATGAATGGCTAAAAGTAATGAAGAAAAGGCAAGGAATGAGTTTATTTTACATGCTTCAGAAATTATATGAAAAAATAAAATTAATGTGCATGAGGTGGCTTAGGCTATTTCAGACCATAACTTCTGGCATGGGACATGAGAACAGACAGGGAAGATGGCAAGAAATGACACTGCCGATATAGGGGTGGGAAGAGACTGCAATTACAAAATACTCTATAGGGCAGGATTATTCAGAACTGCTTAAGGTGATCTAGGAGGTCTGAACATAATATACTGGTACTGTTCAAATAAACAAGTACTCATCTGATGCATCTGTATATAACTTTTCTTAAATATAATTTGCATGAGTATATAATTTACTGTGTGCAAATAAAGTGATTCATCGCAAACTGAAATGTCTTTATAGTTGACCTTATATTCGATCAAATACTTCTATTTGATCATACCATGCTTCTGTGTACTCAGTTAACATTTTTATTATCTAAGAAGCAGTGTTTTCCAAAGTGGATAATTCTGCAATCAGTATGAAAATAACAGAATTTTCAATTAATTAAAACTACTGGCATTTATCATTACATGTTTGTGTCTACCATGCCCCCTGATGAAAATTCTGATACAATTTTTGTGCTTACAAAGCTTGCAGATACCGGAAACATGTCTGATAGTTATCAGCTTTCATTTTACAGTACAGATTATGCATTATAAGGCATCATCGGCATTCAAATGATAATCACACTTCAGAGTGCCTATTATTGGTTTCAGACACTTCCCTGTGAGCCCATAATCTGCCTATGTAAGAATCAGTCTAAAATTATAAATAAAAGATGTGGTGTTGCCTAGCAGCAGCAGTGAACCTGGGGCAGCCTTGCTCCAGTTACACCTGACTGGGCACAGCTCTGTGGTATGAAACAGCACCTTTTACAAAGGTGGCCTTTGAATCTGTTGGGAATAAGATCTCACTCCTGTTCAAAATATCTTGTTCTCTTGACTCAGACAGGTCTTTTGACTGAAGGATTACAGAGCCCCATTTGCTTTGAATAACAGCATCGTAAAATGAAAGCACTGGAACAGCACTTGTAAAACTTCCAGTGAAACGTGGAAACTGGAGAGGGACTAGAGGATCCCAGACTGGTACCTGTTTAAACATATGGCCAGAAAGGAATAGAAGAGGAACACATTCTCTGTTCCTTTAGTAAACTGGCAAATCCAGCTCAAGGTTTCTTTAATTCATCTACATTATCCTGAATTGAATAAAATTACCCCATTTTCCTTACTCAAGAAGGTAGCACAATGAGATTTATGAGACTCTTCTTCAGCACAGAAGAGAGATAAAATATTTTTTAATTCTTTGTTTCAGTCTTGAATAATGTTGTTTATCAGATATTAATATAATATTACCTACATTCATTCTGTTTCCCTAATAGTATTACAATATAATGCCTTGGGATCTCTAAGCAGTTATCAAAAGCAGGTAAACATAATTGTTGCTATTTGTCAAGTAACTGTATTTAAAAATGAATTATCTTTTTCCTCTTCTTTGCACTTCGGGTCTTTTACAGCATGTATTTTCCTTGTGGAGAAGGTGCTTCTGACATCAAGTATCAGGTACAGATACTTTCCATTATCAGATGCTGGGCAATACTTCTGGGACCTAAGCTTAGGCAAAGATGAACAGCCTGTATCCCACATCCTTATCTAATTTAGGAGAGAGAGCAATCAAGCGTACCTCCTTAAAGAGCTGAGTGAGGTCACTGCTGGTTCACCTGCCTAAATTGCCCCTCAGCCTTTAAAATTGATTAAAACGTGAAGAATTTGAGTAGGTTTTTAACATTTATCTCACAGAATGTTGTATGAAAGGTTTACCTTTAGGTAATTAAGAAGGATGTATTTACATCTCTCTGTTGGGATTTAAAATTAAAACTATGCATTTCTATGAACTCCTTATAGATTTTTATTTTAATAAAATTATCTTTCCTACAGGTTATATCTATGTATATGTATTATTTTTCCCAGAGGTTATATCTATATCTACATCTATGTCTATATATGTATCTGTGTCTGTATTTTCCTGCCTCATATCAACAAATGTATAGATCTGCTCTCCAGGAATTTTTCAGATTATTTTAATTTTTATTTTTGAGCATCCTTTAAACAGCTATTTTTATATTGGTCAATTCACTGTGTATGCTTTCATGAGACTTACTGGTGGACAGGAAATTTAGTTATGGATGGAGACGGAACACAGCTTATAAACGGACACAAAAAGTTACTCTTCATCTAATTAAAGTATTAAAAGCCTAGTCAAAATGCACTGGCTTATTCTTGCTTCTCTGTTTCCAGTGTCATCTACCCCCATGAGGCTGCACCCCCATAGTCACTGTGATTACAGTCCTGGGGCCTCTGCTGTCCACCTGTGTTTGTGCTTTGTGACGCTACATTTTTATTCAAGGCTCATAGGTAGTTCACTCTACACAGAATAACTGTGTTAAACCACTGTTCGTTAGGTAACAGTGTATGTTACACCACAGCTCCACACAGCTAAACTAAAGTTAAAACATATTTAGGCAATAGTCATCTGACTGCTAGACAACTGCTATAACTGCAAAAAGCTCAAGCCTAAATAAATACAAGTCCTGAGGCTAGCACTGTTAGATCAATGCAGAGCCTGGCGCCTCTTCCTAGTGGTGGCATGGTCCTATTTACTGAGCCTAATTCTCTAATGTCCCAAACAGAGAGCAGAGACTGAGTATTCCTTCTGCTTAGGTGTGTGAGAAATAACAGTATTAAAGGTCAGGAATAGACACTCACCATACCGAGCTGCATGTGATATACAATATATTGCATTAAAAAATCATGGATAGTCCTTTCATAATCTTATTAAAATTGATCTATATGAAGTAAAAACAACAGTACACAAACTTCCATAGTTTAAAAAATGATAAAGTACAATGTGAAATGAATTGGAGCCAGACGCAGTCAGTTTTGTTTGAGTCTCCTGGTCTTTATGTATAGAAACTGAGGGAGAAATTCAAAGCCACTAAAATTTGGAACCACGTGCACTGATTTTTGGCGTTACAATAGCAAATTCATATCTTTATACATATTTCTAATGAGTACCATAATAATTTACTACCTGAATACATATGGAAACAAATGAGCTGGCATATGTTATCAAACTAGATGCCCAGCTGGTACAGTGACCAACACTTGTTGTTGCAGAGGAAGGGTTCATCAGTCCATCAGGTTATCTTCTGATAATCCATTTGGGAAGCCATTAATTAAATTTTCCTAATTTTACCAATTAATAGGTGGATGTGAACAAGGTTAGCTACACTTTTTACACTTCTTTAAGATTTAGGGCAGAAAGAACCTGTTCTTTTGTTGATAGCTGTCCCTGTGAAAGGTAACATTTATGGAAGATTGACCTGGCTGCTTTGCTTTTCTTGGTGCATGCTATATTTAGGAAGGCAGTGCATATTCTCCTTTATTTTAATGCATTGTTTTTCTTTTAGAAATATTGTTCTAATTTTGGTCTGTACAAGACAATTTTCCTAAAAGAAGTTGACTCTGAAATTCAGTTCTGAGTGGGTCCTTTTTTTAACTCTGATTCAGCAAATTGCCAAACCCTGACTTGACTCTTGTTTAGG
Source organism: Tyto alba (assembly GCF_018691265.1). Taxonomy (NCBI): domain Eukaryota; kingdom Metazoa; phylum Chordata; class Aves; order Strigiformes; family Tytonidae; genus Tyto; species Tyto alba. The sequence goes on along the minus strand of NW_024881282.1, from coordinate 17,095,924 downwards.
ATATGTGGAAATTCATTATACAGAAGTTAAAATGTATATATATGTACAAAACTAAAGCTGAATAAATATTCAGCTGTTGTTAATACCTCGCTTGAATATTTGTGTTGGGTTTGTGTCAGGGATTTTTGGTAGCAGGGAAGGGGGCTACAGCAGCGGCCCCTGTAAGGAGCTTCTCAAAGCTCCCCTGGCTCCAAGTTGGACCCACCTCTGGCCAAGACCGAGCCAGTTAGTGACAGTGGCTTCAACTCTGTGATATAATTTATTTAAGAAGGGAAACCTGGTTGAAGGAGTTGGAGTTGTGAATGAGACACGTATGCAAACACCAAGCTCAGGAAGAAGAGTGGGGTGGGAGGAAGGTGTTTTTAATATGTGGTTATACTTCTCACTGTCCTACTCTGTTAAGTGTTGTTGTTAGTGTTTGAATTAAATTGATGTTCTTTTTCTTTCCCCTAAGATGTGCCTATACTTCTCACTGTCCTCCTCTGTTAAGTGGTGGTGGTATTAGTGTTTGAATTGAATTGATGTTCATTTTCTTCCCCTTCTGTCTTTTGCCCACAACCGTAATAGATGAGTCATCCCTCCCTGTCCTTATCTCAATTCCTGATCCTTTTGCTTTATTTTTCCTTCCTGTTCTTGAGGGGGAAAGCTGAGCAAGTGGCTCCTGGTGCTTAGTTGCCCTCTGGGCTTGAACCACGACAATATTACATTTCTGTTACATATTATATTGAAGAGGCAATTAATACAGTTGGTCATTCCTAATTAGATATGAACATGTGTTTGAACGTTATTATATAATATGTATTTTATATACATATATATTTGTATGTTTGTGGCATTTATCTCAGGAGCTGTGATCTAAAGTGTATCTACTTCACATTTTGTGGAGGGCCTGAGGAGGACAGAGGGTAGCAAACCATGCAGGCAGGTGGAGATGCTGTGCTTTGTTCTGGGGAGCCTGGCTGAGGATGGGCTGCATCACCACTGGGACCACTTGCTTTCTCCTTACTGTCTGTTGACTCTGGAAGGGTTTGGCCTGAAGGTGTCTTTTTAGATAAGCTTGGTGTAAAGTGTGAAAGAAAAGACAGGCCCCTAAGCACTACAAACTATGTAGTGTGCCGAGCTCCTGCAGCCAAACCAACCTGCTGACATTTGCTGGGACTTGCAAAGTTTACCAAGGTGTGGCAGCTTGTGCTATGCATATCCAGCAAGCACTAGTCACAGCAGTGGGGACGAGGTTTCAAAGGTTTCCAGACACTGGACAGGCAGTGTGTCCTCTGAAGTCCTCATGGTGGAACTCAAAGTATTAGAGCATGCTGAAGCTGGGCAAATGTTTCCTCAGCACTGAAGTTTCTCAAAGCAGCTAGCATGGAGTTAGCACGTGGTAATCATTTATTCCTTTAGCTGTGGACATACTGTTCTGAAAGAAGAGATTGTCTTTTGTGTTTCCAAAGGAGTTGCTACTCCAGGCTGCTAAGTGGCTGTTCCCCTCACCAACTTACTCCTCCCCTTGGACAGATCCTTTAGTTTGTGATGGTACCTTGTTTGGGAAGGAATGGAGCAAGTTAGCCCATTTTCACATGAATATAAAAGATTTGCAGCCATCCTTCCTGCTGAACCTGAGGGCTAGCAGAGGTACTTTTTTTTTTGTGAGTATTAATGAATCGTCACACTATCCAGTGATAAGTGCAAATCTCTGCATCTCTCCAAGACAGAGAGATAAAGAGGTGATGTTGCTTTCCAGTGAGCATGGACAGAGTAAGAATCCTTGTGGAAAGCATGCGCTCAGCATAGAGGTCCTTGCAACAAACAATTCTGTAGTAACAAATCTTTGTTAGTTCATTTGCTGAATATAAGAAGTCCCTAATCAGGATGTGACTGTTTCTTGCCAAAATAGTGTGAAATATAATTACTCTATCATTTTATCTATGCAAAAAAGAGCTACAGCTTTTAAAAACTTCTTTAAGGTTCGCACTAAGTCTGATCCTAATTTTCATTCATACTGACTTCCTGACACTGAAATGCTTCTTGTTTCCACTAGAAAATAACCACATTTTCTGTTTTCATACTGACACTTTTTTTTTTTTTTTTTTTAGTATGAAAAAATAAAGGGCATAATTCTCAGGTACCATATCTTTTTGTCTGAAAGCAACAGCATTTCCACCAGGAAGGGGACAGAACAAGAATTTAAACAGTTCGGGAAGATGTCAGGTTAGAAGGGGAAGTGGTCAAAGTTAATCAACTACAAATCAGTATTTAAGAAATTCATCCTCCTCTGAAACGTCAACAAAGAAGACAAGCTGAGGGCAGATCTAGTTCCAGACAATTTATAGGAATGCTTGAGTAGTGTGACCCTCACAATCTAAGCACTGCATTGTAAATTGTATATATAACCACTTGAGTGGAACCCAGAATTTTGAACCTGTGAATAAGCCTACTATAAAAATACCCTTTACAGTACTGCTTTTAAGGGAAATCCACAGAAGTGATGCAGAAAATAACTGGGAGAAATGTTTTGGAATATTTTCAGACTAGCTGTTACATGCATATTCCTGAACTGCAGAGGTTGTGTAACTTCAACTTGAGCTCTGTGACTATGGGACAATCTGGGGACCTTTTATGTAGAGTTTAAGCTACTATATCATTTTCTGAAGCTGAAGGATAGACTCTGCTCTCAGAATTTCAGAACTGGCAATCTGACTTCGTCACAACAAAATGCTCTGAGAGTGGTCCACAAGGTGAGACAAACAACCAGAACTGGGTGCCACCACCCAGGAAACCTCCCAGACCAGAAGGTTTTACCCAGGCTTTTTCCCTGAGCCAAAGGGGAAATGCAAAAACTGACAGTGTGGCTTGGCCTTGCCCTCATTGAGGATCTGTTGGGGTTCTTTGTACCCATGAAAAGGAAGACAAGAAACTTGGAATCGTACAATTCCAGCTTGGGAGGGACCTCAAGGATCATCTGGTCCAACCTTGGAAAAACAAGAGTCTAGGCAAGATGGCCCATCACCCTGTCCATCTGAATCTTAAAAGTGTCCCATGCTGGGGGATCTGGGCCATGGCCATCAACTGCCATGCTTGCTGGGGAGCTGATTTGTTATCCAAATAAAGATTGGCTAGATGATTTCTGAGGGTGAGAGTCTGATTCATATAGTGCAGCTAATATAGGGATGTGGAATTTATTACAAGCCTGTGCTGGATTTCTGTGGTGGAGTTTTTGTTGGCCTCCTGTGAGAAGCTTCTCAAAAGCTCCTACGGCTCCAAGTCAGACCCTCTTCTGACCAGGGCCGAGCCAATTAGCAATGGTGACTTTGCCTCTACAATAACATATTTAAGAAGGGGAACCTGAGAGGAGGCTGGGACTTATGAGAAGGAGTTACTAGAAGGACACCTATGTGAACACGCAGGCCAGTGGAAGGAAGGAGGAAGAAGGCAGGGAGGTGTGCCAGAGCAGAGACTGCTGTATCCCTTGGTGAGATGGCAGGGCCACCCCCCCGCCACCAATGGAGGTCCGCATTGGAGCAGAGGCCTGTGGAGGAGCCCGCACTGGAACAGGTGTCTGAACTTAAATTAAGCTGGGACTCTGAGGGAAGAAGCAGCCCACCTGTTGTAGTTTACTGCTGGGAGGACTGCAACACGCGGAGGTGACCCACACTGGAACAGCATAGGAAAAGCTGCATCCCGTGGGGAGGACTCACGCCAGAGAAGGTTCATGGAGGACTGTCTCCAGTGAGAGGGGGGACACATGGAGCAGGGGAGGGATGTGTGATGTTCACCCTACCACCTGAGAAAGAAGGAGCGGCGAGCTGACTGTAACCCCGATCCCTGCCCCCTGTGCTGCTGGGGGAGGAGGGAGAGAGATCAGGAGCAGAACTGAGCCCGGGAAGAATGAATGGGTGGGGGGAGATGTTTTGGGATGTGGTGGCACTTCTCACTGTCCCACCTTGTCTGTTAAGTGTTGTTTTTGTTAGTGTTTGCCTTAAAGTGATGGGGTGTTTTTCTTCCCTTAATGAGTCTATCTTTTGCCCCTGACTGTGATGGGTGAGCCATCCCTCCCTGTCCTTATCTCAGTATCCCAGCCTTTTACTTTATTTTCTCCTTCCCATTCCTGAGGGGGAAGGGGTAAGTGAATCACTGTGTGGTGCTTAGTTGCCCTCTGGGCTCAAACCACAACAAAGCCATAGTAGTGGAGGAATTTCCAGTGGACTAATTGGTTAGTCACCCATCGTTCCTGTAGCATTTCATTGCAACCAAGTTACAATTCACAAAACAAGTGAAAATAAGGCCTTAATTAATATCTTGCACTTTTGTTCTATGAGGAAAATAGTGTGAAATATCTGCTAAATTCAGTGCCAGCCCTGAACTGAATCAAAATATATATATATTCTACAGTTTCAGACTTGTATAACTGTCATTAAATTAGATAATGTTAGGCTCTGAGAAGGAAACCACTGATTTTTAGCAAGGCCAAATGATCCATAGAGAATAGTCAGTTTGGGGAAGAATGACTGCAGTGAGAGCTTACAGATTTAGGTCAGAAAGTTCTAGGAGTTCAACTGTTGCTTGCAGAAATCTAGTTTGGGAAGCAGCGAGGAGTTATTTCAGCGTATTAAGCCTGTAGTTTTAAAATACAAAATATTTACCACAAGCATTGCAGAGAAGAATAGAGAGAAGCTTCTCTGTAGAGGCCTCTGCAAACTGTAATACAATTTAGAAAAGATTACAGTATTTTGATCATAAAATTGACAGTCTGGAAAATAGATTATGACATTCAAACTACATGCTAAACAAAGACCACCACAGAAGTTCAAAGGCAAAAACGTTGTTGGATTTATAACCAACTGATTATTTAAAAGCTGAGAAGAAAAAAATCTTTATATTTCAATGAGCTCACACAGATTGTCTCAGCCAAAATTCACGAAAAATGCTCAGTAAAAGAAGTGCCATTACATGTGCTGTGAATCCTGGAAAATTCTACTGGCAAGAGGATTCATTCATTCATTCATTTACCTCCCAGAAATCAGCTTTAGAGACATCAAGTAAACAACCTATTATAAAATCCATTGAAGTTCTTCACACTGATGTTTTTGAGCTTCAAATTGATTGAGAGAAAGAATAAATATCTTGGGAGGGGGCAAGATGAAGAATACTTTGGTATATCCATCTGTGCTCAGAATTTATCATTACCTCAAAACTGCTCTTTTCAATGTTGCGAGGGACTGAATACTCCAAACTTAATTTACTGGAAACAAAAAGAAAGTGTATGGAATTATTTTCTTTATTTTACAAGTCCAACTATTTTCAGAGAAGATACTTGATAAAGAGGCCCTAAACTTTCAGATCTAGCCAGACAGGGATTTCTCCACTATAGAGGAAGACAAAAAATGGCAAAAGGCAGTATGTTGTACCACTTGTGTGGGCGTGTCTGGAGGATGGCTTCATGGCTCCCATGAACCTGTATCCCTTTTTGACCCCAACCAGGTCACCCAGATTAAACCCCTGAGTACTTTTGGTGATGTCAGATTTGATTCTGTTTTTTGTTGAAGCTGGATTTGCAGTATTTGAACCTAGTTTCTGAAATACAGTACTACTGAGCATGAGAAAGGCACAAACTGACCACCCTGCTTCTTCCTGTGAAAACTCCTAAGCACTGTCACCTTCATACCTATTTTCCAACAGGATACCTGGTGGTAGTCTCCACTGAAATGTTAATTTCTGCACAACTGGCCAGACTGGAGTGGGTCAAATGCTATGTTACGGATAATGATCATTATGAATTTGGTTCCCTTTCTGGTACATGACTTTCTGGATGCTGACACTGATTTTCAGAGAATGTGTTTGTTTGGGCCATCTCCTCAGTTGATCTCAGTCAACAGAGCTCCTTGAAGTTGATGATACTAAGTTAATATATATTACTTAGGATTTTATTAGATGTTACATAATATTTTTAACTGATGTTTTATTTGGGACCACATAGGATCAATCTCTTCCAAAGGGATGTTTCTGGACTATGTTTTACATTTTTTTATATCCTTCTGTTTTATTTTCTTTCTAGGCTTTTGAAAAAGGAAGAAAATTTTGTTTTTATCCCTCGTTCCCGTGAAGAGCTTCCAGAAAACTTTCCAAAGGAAATTCCTGGGATCTGTTACTTCCTCGAAGTCAGAAGTGGTCAGAAGCCGCCAAAACCCTCCATCACATCTGCCAGAGTGAGAAAGGTTTCTTATAACATTGGCACCATGTTCCTACGGGAGACTAGCCTATGAGGCCTGCTGCAGATCAAAGACTCATCAAAAAAGCACAAGCCCAGAACTGGGTCATGACAGGGGAGTTGGAGGTTCTTTCTATTTCACTGCCTTGTTCTGAACAAGCAGGAAAAGCTCCATGTAATGTCAGGCAATAATAATTTTAAAAGGTAGGTGACTGCTGTCAGTAAACAAAGTGGAGATAGGGAAAAAAAAAATTAAATAATATACTTCCACTTCCAGAGGAATTTCTTTCATAAACTTCAGTCTGACCCCTCTATGATAAACAAAAACAAAACAAAAAAAACCCCAACTCTCAAATTAGAGTTTGGTTTTGTTTCGTGCAGAAAGGATGATGGTTCTCTGTAGATTTGCACCAGCTAAGCAGAATTGAAAGTCAGTTCTGATTATGCATTCCTACATTTAATATGTTCTTCAGTAAGGTAATGGTGTTTTTTAACTTTATGAACAAACATTTCATACATATACTGTAGACCTGTTGTAACCTTCCTGGCAGGAGGAATTATAATTCAATACAAATATTGTAGGAATTTTACCTATTTTTATACATATTTCACTTTCTGGATAATTACATTCCACATACTGTAAGCTGAGTGAACTTAGATAGCTTTTCAGAAGAAGCTACTGTATATTTCATACATTCTATCTATCAAACCTTATTGTTATACATGTGGAAAGAAGTCATTTTTTGACTTTTTTGGCAACAAAAATATTCATATTTTAGAGAAAAAAACACTTTGGTAAATCTCTTTATCTGATGTTTATGCTAAAGCTTTAGATGAGCATTGTCTTGCTTATATAAAATAATGTTCAGTATTTGTCCTACAGTGCTGTATGTCCAGTCCTTCCAGGGCAATGCAAACGAAGTGTAGAAGATCAATGTGTTGACAAAGAGAAAAGTTCTGTTTAGTGGGGCTTGTTTCCCACTCAATTATCAGCCAGACTGATTTTGGGTAGAAGTCCTGGACTTTTTTTTAAAAAAATTGATCTTGTGAAAACTTATTCTGAGGAATTCCAGCAGATACTGGAAGCTCTCTGGAAACTGGTTTTCCACATTTTTTTAACAGGACTTGTGCTCCTACTCCAGTTTGATTATTGAAAATCCTATCTGTTATTAATGATGCCTATCTGGAAATTTCCTCTGTTGCTGGACTGATCCCCGGCTTTATCTAATGTAGACCAACAAAACACTGAAAAGGGGAAGGCAATACTTTCCCAGGTTTAATGCAAATGGCAGTTCAAGATTTAGATGAGTCCATGTCAATTTCTGAAAAAAAAAAAGCCAATTATTTGCTGTTGAAAATTAATACAGCATTATTGTCCTCAGTGAATCAAATTGGAGCAAGGTGTGGATCTGTCCACTAATAGGCACTTTCAGGCATTGTTTATTTCTCAGGTTTTCCTTTCCAGAAATATTGGCAGTCAGTTTTCCTCTGCAGGTGTACTTCCTTTAGGGTTGTACTGAAGTGGATGATGTTCTGCTCTTGTAGATTGTTAGTTAACACTTGTGCAGTGATTTTGAAGTGGTTTACATTTACGTGGTCCTGATCAAAGCTCACTGAAATCAAAGATAAGACTCTCAACAGCACTAGGAGGCATGAGAAGCTCAGCATTTATATAATCCAGACCAGAAATTAGAGTTTACTTATGGATTTAGTAGTCATAACTTGAGGCACCTTTTGAAAATAAGTAACTTTCACCACATATCCAGATTATCCAGTTAGATCTTTCTGTGGAGGGAATGACAGTGTTGCATTTCTACTCTTTGACTGGTAGTCCATGTTAGAGTGGGAACAACTCAGTGTGGCACTGCTAGCCTGTGCTAACACGTTTCAGGATTCCCTTCCATGAAGCCTTTCTAGATGAGAAAGGACTATATCGGACCTATAGAGACTTCAGCATGTAAAGAACATCTGAACTTTTTATGCAGGGGTGGTTTTTCTCCCTGAAAATGGTAGATGCATGGAAATTAGCACAGAAACTTATTTAAATGGAAATTCCCTTGCTTTCTAGAGGAACACTGATGTTAAAGATTTCTTCCACTGATATTAGAGCATCCTTGGGATTGGAGGAGTTAATCTTTTATCCACCTTGCTAAACAACATCTGCAGCTCTACTGTCTATCTGAAAAAAGACTTAATAAAAACTGTTTGAACTTGAGGTTGAAGAATTTCCATCCAAACTACAGATTTTAGAATTTTCTGCATAAGATGACAAGTTTCAGCCTGTAGCCATTAGTTTGCACAGAACACAGGATGTAGCATGCATTTTTTTCATGGGAACACCAGTGAGACATGCAAGAATCATAAATGGAGCAAAGTTCATGTTTCACCACTGGAAGAGCAACACTACTTCCTAGCTAATAAAGCTGTGGTTTTGATGTCATTACCAAGTTACCTAGAGTGAAAATTTTTCAAATAGTAGTCGATAGCTTGAGATTTCATTCTGAGTTCCCTGACACATCCTCATTGTTCAGTAGGTGCTGATGTAAGAGTGCCAGTCTAGCCAAACTCTTTTTCTCTTCTCACCACTCGTGGTTCTGTGTGAAGAGGACAAATGTAGAGATTCATATCAAAAGCTTGTGGCTCAATAACTTCTCTCTCACAGTTGCTAATAGGAGATGTCTAGGTTAATTCTGTGGCTGATCTTGCTAGATCTATGGAAACATTTTCATGAGAAATGGTGGATAAATGCTAATTCTACTAGCAAATTGGAGAGGCAATCTAAAAGAAATTGTATCACCATCCTCATCCTCTCAGAGACTGTTTATTCTATAAGGAAATTTAAAATCACAGAGATCAGTTCAAAAACTGACCATTGGTGTTGACATCACCATGGAGACAATTACAGTGTTTGCAAATAAATCATCTAGCTCCTCAAATTAGAGTAGATTTTCTATATAAGAATACACAGTCTCTGCTTTTTATAAGCTTGTGTAAAGGTAACATGTCCAGAACTTCAGAAGTGATGCTAAGTTTTGTGTTACTTCCCTTGTCATGACACGGGAAGTTAAAAAAGTGTGGGTTCTTTCAGGATATTTTTCTGTCTTGTTGTGAGAAAATTGTAAAACAATTCTCAGCACTCTTTAACTTAGTAGTTTCATCTGCTGCCTTTAAGGTTTCAAGTTTGTTTTTGATGGACACCTTTATGAAGGGAAATGAAATTGATTATCAAGGTTGATGCTGTGAAGTCAATTAGATGGTAGTCGGACTCAACATTTCTTCAACAACACTTACTTTTAGTGATAGGGAAAACTCTCATTTGCCTGGCATTGTCTTCATAAATAAAAAGATTCTCAGAGTTTTTATACCTTGGGATGTTGAGGGTAAAGGTGCTGAAATGGATGCAGAAATCAAATACTGTAGTTGGAATTTTCTTCTAGTATTTTGCTTCCTGTAAAACAGATGACTTTTTGTTCATCTGATTAAGAATTTACATGCCTGTGTTTCTTCATATAGCTGCAAGTAGCAACATTGGCTGTCTTGAGTTTCTGTACAAAACAAATTGACCCTCTCTGAAGATAGAGGGAGGAGCTCTGTTGCATATTCCCTGTACAAGGCAAGATGATGTGAGGACCCTAGCTGGGGTCATCAGTCTCTGCTGCAAATTTGTTCTGTGCAGCTTCCTTCTGCTCCAGGCTCTGAGGGACCAGGCTTAAAGGGAACATGGAATAACCACAGAGGAAGACCCAGGGCCCAACTTTTTGTACAAAAGTCGTGAGACCTAAGTAAACAGAGGCAACAGTCATTCCCCCAGAGCACTTTTTGCAGATCTTGTGTCAGGTTTTTCCACCTGCTTGAAGCTCCTCATCACACAGGCTCTTCTGTGATACAGGCCAGACAGGTCAGGAACTCAGAAAAAGAAGAAAATAGTGATGGAAGTATTAAAGTGGTGGATAAATTTTGTACTACATCACCTTGGTAATATCTGTCATTCAATGACAAAAGCTTCTACATGGGAAAATTGCTGCTAAACCAGGACTCTCAAAGTGTGGTTTTCTTGCAAGATCCCACAGGATATTTATTTTTTAATTCCAAAGAGCCAGGAGTCATTAATTGTGGTTGTGGTTTTGGCTTCACTGCTCATACCCACATCCAGTTTCAGACCTGATTCTGTTTGGAAAGGCTTTTTGGAGCCTGGAAACATGCCTCTGCAAACAGAAATCCAAAGCTTTTAAAACCTTGGAAGGCTTGTGCTGGAATTGCCTATTCCAAAGAAGAAATCCTTGCTGTTGAGTCATTAGCAGGTCTTACTGCAGTTCATGTGTGTGCATATGCCATTTCGCAGTAATATCTCCTCCTGTGTTTACAGTGTTCCCTACCAAGCCCAACAGCGGTTTTGAGTGTATGACTACCTTTTCTCTGTTTTCCATTAATATTCTCTGTCATTTTTTTCTGTATAAAACAAGCAGTGCAGAACCATGACATGCTGCATGCATTTAAAAGTATCATAGCACTGCACTGAGGCTTAAACTCTGCTAAACAATCTCACGTTGTATATTTCTTCCTCTGAATAGATCCTTCTCCCAGATGATTTAAAAATGAAGGAAAAAAAAATACCGCCACTGCTGTGTTGAATTGCAAATGAGTATGAAACCTGCATCAGTTGTTGGGGCAAATTTAACTGCTGGACAGCTTTTAGATTCTTCAGCTGCGACAAGCTGTCACGCTTGCATGCTCCATGCAAGCTGTCCTGCCAAGAAGTCTGTAACCCAACAGCAGCATCACAAATTTGTGGCATTTTCTGGGTTTTCCTCTTCCAGTCTCAGGCCACTACCTCACCTCTGCTGAGTGCTCAGAGCTCACTGAAAAGACCGAATTCCTAGTCCTAATGCAGTCTCAGAGTTTCTGGCTTCGTTTTCGGATTCTGGTGATCTATTGCAAAATTACACATGTGTAATATTGGAAATAGCAACATGCTTAAATTAGCAAAAAACCAGGAAGCATAAAAAAGCTTGTCAAACTCAGAAGCAGTTGGTTCCCTTCCTTCAAGGTAATACATTATTCATAGCACTTTACTAGGATTGAGGGTGCCAGTGACAGGAGAGGCTGTGGATGAATTGAAGATGCTGAGTGTGCAGGAGACTCGACAGGCAGGAGTTGATTGGCCCCTGCTACTGTTCATCATTCCATCACCTTGCATGCTATTTTTCTGCTCTTGGTGAGGCTTCTGCTCTTCAAAAGGCCTCCACTTTTCTTTCTTTAGCACCCTGTATGAGACACAGATAGTTAGTAATTCTTATTATTGTTCCTATTAGTATCTGTTGTTGACGTGGATGGCTGCTTATATCTAAATAACTGGGATTAAAGGGCTGATCTTACTCTTCTTTGCAACAAAGACAAAACTGTGACAGTGACATGGCAGGCACTCACATCCTTAGAGAGGAAGACTGCAGTGCTAGTTGTCACTGGTGGGTTTGGGTGAAGAAGTAGTATATTAACAGTCCATGGCAAGTTTTTAACTTTCCCAAGCACTAAATTTATCCATGCCATTAGGAGTTGCTCTTTAACGCTGTTATTAATTTGCAATGCATGAGCAGCCTTACAACAAAAATCTGTAAACTGTTTAACCTCATATACATGATTGATCTTTTGTGGCTTGGCTATTAATCATGCATGAAAGCAAGCACGATGGTGAAACTGGGTAATGTACCAGTTCAGTCATAGGCAACAGATCATTCACCTCTGCACATGCCTACTTATTCCTGTGGTTTAGAAAAGTTGACCCCCGGTTATCTGTGGTCCAGGTTTGTATCAATCTGTCACCATAGCAACAAAATGGCCTCTGAAAAACAGCATGAGGCATCTCAGTCTGCTTCCCTGTGGGCTGGGGTTCATGTTACAGAGGCCAATACAGTAAGTGATGCCAAGGGGCAACTTTGCTGGCAGTCTTAACAAAAGGATCAGTGGAGGCAGATGTTAAACCGGCTGTTTGCTCTTGGGATTCTAGTTTCCAAAGGCAGAGTGAGGCTGAACATATTTTATTTTGGACATTTATTTTATTGTGGCTAACAGGGAGGCAACGGAGTGAAAGGGCGTCCAAAGGGACACACTGACTGCCTCGGCTGCAGCAGTGCTCTCTTCTGCCTTCAGCTCTCTGGCCCACTTTGGCTTTAGCATTCCAAGAATCATATTTCCTTTGAAGACTTGGGAACAGGTAAGTGCTTCAGGCACTTGTCACGTGTGCTCTAGACACAGCATGAGACTGCCTAAATTCCTGAGTGTGCTTAACTTTCTCAGTGACCACAGATGGCAAACTTAGACTAGACGTCTGTTTTTTAAGATGGGCAAAATAAGAGAGTTTGATCCCACTGAATTAAGCTCTTCCCGGCACAAGTTCAGTGTCTTGAATCTTTTAGTCTTGCTACTTTTCAGAGTTTTGCATTGACTGAAATAAATTGAATCAAACTAAGTGGCAGAGGGGTAGATAAGCATATTCCAGGATAAATAAAGGTTTGATATGGTAGCCATGATAAATGTCAAGAACAGGGGCTACTGCAGTTCCGGAAACCTCTTCCTTCTTATGTCTGAACCCTTTACATACGATACCAGTACTGCCAGTCACAACTGCTGGATGCCATTAGGACTGTGGTTTAGAAAAGCTGTTGAGCTTTGAGCTCCTAGCCCAATTATGCAAACCCTCTGTGCCACCTTCACCTGAATTATATGTCAGAATGCCTACATAGACCTTGGAGTAGAGATGGCAATAAAATACATAAATTCTAAAGAGCAGAGATAGTTGCTAGGTTATCATTAACATACATTTTTTGTGCTTTTGTGACTCTGTAGGCCAAAAGTTACCTTTCCATTAGCAGAAGGTCTCACATTGAGCTACTTGTTTTCTAGATAATTATTCCCTAGCAATACTCTCTAATGACTACTCTTGAAGCAATAAGTAAGGCTGTGCTAATCTGCTCTGTGTAGATTCTTGTACAACACCTATCACCTTAACAAACCACCTTTTAGCAGAACATTAAATGACAGAGTAACACCCTGTCATGTATTGTTTGTCCTTCTATCCTCTTCCCCAGGGAAGAAAAGTATGTAGTGGAATCATTTGATTTTGTGAGGTGTTGTCATTTTGTTAGTTTTCTAAAAACATACATTGCTACTTCCTCAAATAAGGAAGAGCAAACTCAGAACTATAGACAGGGATTAGAAAAGAGTTTCAATTGTAAACAGAGTATTTTAAAGACTGCCCACTGAGTAGGACTGGTTTCCCATCCTAGAAACAACAATACCAGTAATATATGTAAGATATACCCAGGAATTATAAATATGAGCAATAAAACAGGCAGGTATATATAATGGATAACTTCTGCTTTATACGCAACAGTAAATAGATGGTAAAACTGAGTAATACCCAGAGAGGAGGAATACTGTTTAATCTATTTTGGCATTTGTTTTATTACCAGTATATGTCTAAGGTATTATTTTTTCCTTCCCCAATGAGACTGGAACACACTGTTAAATCAATATCAGAGTTTCTGAATGTATTGCAGAAGAACATGGTTAGGAATAAGTAACTATCAAGGAGAGTTTGTTTAAAAATGAGCTATTTCTTCAGAGAACGGATCTGATGGAAAAGAGAAAAGAGGTATGGACAGGTATATTTATTTTAAAAGTTTCTATGGCATTTCTGATTGGTTGAAATAATTCTGAAACTGTACACTTAAAGTACATCTGCCTGGTTCAGGGTATTTGCATTTGCTAAGAAGGAGGAGATACCTAACTTTGCTGAATGATCTGGAGATTCTGAATGCCTGATTAAGTTTTGGAAATGTGGATTATAAGTCTGTGTAATTTACGTTCCTTTGAAATGTTGTTCATAATGACGTGTGGAAGCAAATTCTAAATATCCAACCAGCATCAAAGGAGAGTTTTCCCTATGCTAACCTGTGCTGGATGGTGAAATGTGGACTTTTTTCTAATCTATGCAGTTTTTTACACCGTTTTACAAGGTGATGCTCCCAGATGTGTTGGTGTGAGCATATGAATGCTCTGCTCTTCAGTGGGGATGAGGCTCATTACCCACCTTTGTGATGTTCTGAGGGATCCTGAGGGAGAAAGCAGTGCCCAGCCAGCTCCATCCAATTTTGCTCATCTACTGAGGGAGTGTCAAGCTGAGTCCAAAATGTATTTTCTCATGACATCTCTAAGTCAATTCTAGTGTGCTTCCCAGTGTTTAGGTGTGTAAGCATTCCTCTCTGGCAACTTCTCACAGGTGCTATAAGTGTATAGGTAAGAAGCCGACAAAAAAGAAAGCATCTGAAGAAAGTGACTTACGTGTATAGGAGAGAGCTGCTGTATGTAGAAGTGATGCTGATTCTCAACTTTCTTGTATTTGGATGACCCAGAGAGTATTCTGGGTATGGTGAAAAATGCAAGTGCTGTGCATAATGTCATGAACTCTCAAGGCATTAGGATGAGTTTTAGAGCCCATAATCCTTAGAGTTTTAGTGGAATTGCATGAGAAATGCACTATTTTTGGAAGAGGGAAAGTTGCTTTGTATTTTAGATAAAAGTTGAATCTCTAGTTGCACAGAAAAATTGTGGGGGACAATTAAAGTCTAAAAATTCTAAATGCAAAATGCAAAGAAGAACATCCCGCTTCTTTGTATTATTTGACTTTTCAGGAGGTAAAACTCAGAATCCCTCTACGAGTTTCAATACTGAATGCAAAACTAGATGTGAAACATTACAGGTGAAGTACTTTGCCAACTGGTAGAAATTTGGAGAGGATAGTAAGAATGCCTTTTAAAAAGTATGTAGGGATATGATACTTAAATATTAGCGCTTAAAAAAAAAAATCAAAACTCTTCTGCTTTGTAAGTAAATATTGTTTAGAAATGCCTAAACTGAAAGAAAGTTTGGAAGACTGTTGTATAATAACAAAAAGATACGAAGTCTATGACATAACCTATAGTTCACACCATTTCTTCAGAAACAGTGCTATATATGGAATTTTCTAAAGCACATTCAACCAACAGTTTTTTATAGTTAATTGCAAAGAGAGCAGTATTTCACCAAGCACCTTCTGCAAAAATGCCAAGTGGATCATGTTAGGTAAGGCCTAGATTTAACTCGGTTGGTTTAGAGTGTATTAAGAGATACACTGCATCCTGAAGCAAGGCTTTAAATGCGCTTCCTAATATGTGTCAGCATTGTGCCTTTTACTGAAGTCTAACCAAAGCCCAGTCTAGACAAAATTCCCAACCCAATTTATATTTCCTCTCCAGAAAATTAGCACTTCACTAAGTTGTAGCCAGTAAAGTATTAGATGCTGGAATATTGCTTATTATTCTTATGTCTCATTCTGCCCAAGTTGCACTGGAGCCCATTACGCTCTAGAGCACCAAGGATTTGGGGAATTGCTGTAAGATTGAGTGAAATTCAATTAATGTAGATTTAGATATTTAAAAACTGTGTCTGGTCTGAGCTAGTCAGGTCAGCTCCCTCTACAGTCAGTGCAGACATCCTGACATCTCAAAGAATGATCGTTCCTGGAGAAAGTGTTAAGGATGAGATAAACCACTGCCTTAGATGTGCTCTTCTCTCTCTCCCCAGTGGCTACATACAGTATAGAGCTGGAGGACTCGATCACATTAGCTGCCATACTGTCGGTGAGATAGATTCCACTGCTGTTAAGAGTATCTAATAGGACAGAACAGCAGATATACATGGAGAGAATCACATCAGTGGCAAGGGCCAGGCTCCAACCAGAGATTGAGGGTTGTGGTGGTAAAATTACTAAGATTCGAAAGGTCTGGCTAGGAAGTTTATCTTAATTAAAAGAACCTTCCTTTCAACTAAAAGCTAACAATCTGTGACTGTTTCCAACTCCCCACTTCTGATCCAAGATAATACTGGTGTGCTGCTCCCATAGGCTCCACCAAGAGCTATCTTTCTGAATCCTCATGTTTTTACTCCTTGATTCCTTCTTAGAATAGTGGCAGTTAGCAAACTACTTAAGGAGTCCATCCCTCCCAGGAATGGATATCTGGTTTTTGTAACATTGAAATTATCATTTTTCCTCACGCCTTTCTTTTTTTCTGAAGCAGTATATAGGTTGGTCTCTGCAATCACTTGGGAAAGAACAGGAGAGCAGAGGGGGAGACGCTGGCTGAATGTTCTTTCACTACAGTCATAGTTACTAAAGCTTCTGTCTGACCTGTCCTAAATTGTACTTGTGTTGTTACACACTTGGAGTATCCAGATCCTCCAACAGGATCTTGGGTTGGGCCCTGAACCAGAGTCAAGTGGGAAGAACAAGGGCTGCCACTGCTATACTGCTCCCATACTTGTCTCTTGTGTTTGCAATTGCTATTCTGATCCTTTGATGTTTGTGGTGATTTTCACTGAAGTCTTGGTTAGGGAGGCCGTGGGAAAGTTCTCCTTGGGAAGAAGCAATAGTATGCAGTCCTCCACACTCTGAACTCTCACTCTCTCCAGAGGAAAAGAATCAGAAATATTATTGTCCTCAAGAGCTGAGAAAACTTGCAGATTTTCCATATATAATAAACAGTTTCTATAATTACCAGGAAAAAAAACAGAGAGGCAAACTTGTGCAGCAGGGGCATCCTGTCTCATACACACTGCTGTGATAATGAAATCCAAACCCTGCAGAATTGCAGGCACATTATTCTCACTTGCTTTAAAGGTCAGCTAAGAAGCCAATTTCTCAAATGGGCTCATAGCTCTGAGACAACTTAAGACTAGTCATTTCTTCCAACAAATTGCAGTTGTCAAAGAAACTGGATTCAAAGAAACTCATGGAGCTAAAAATTGGTATTATGCACTTGGCAGAGAAGGATGAATTCAGTAACAGAGGTGAAGGTATATAAAAATACCATAAAATCTGGAGAAAAAGGAACCAAAAAAAATGCTCAACTTGAAGCACGTTACCTATAAAATTACTTTAAAAATAATCTAAATCACCAACTGGAAGAATGACAGGGTTTTGTCTTGATCCTTCTTTATTCACCTTCCAGATCCACCTTGCAGGTGCTGCTTTATCAGCTGAATCAGTTTGGCCAGTCTTTTCAAAGTTGTGTGCCTCAAATTAGGCAATGAAAATCAATATGTTAAAGCCATTATTTGAATACTGAAAAAGAAGATTCTTTGGCTTAACATTTTTATCTTATTTGTGGGGGGAGGGGGTAAGAAAATTTGTCACTAAACCTATTGAACTGAGAAATATAAACTAAACTCCCAAAGCCCAAATCTAGTAAGAGGGCTACAGTGAAAGCAACTTTCCAGACCTCAGCATATCTTTATTAAAAAGTGGATAGTTATTTTTCATTACATCAAACATTTGCATTTTAAAGAATTCTCTTTTATGCTGTGGTTTTGCAAATTTGTGTTACTACTTGGTTGGATTTAAAAAAAAAACCCAAATACTTCTTTATTCTTCATTCTTTTTCAGTTATTTATTTTCCATAGCAGAGCAATTCCAGCATACTGTGTATGACCCTGAAGGAGCAGCAGTCCACTGCAGATAGGGAGCCTCAGCCTGTATGGTCAAGATGAAAAGTTCTGCAAAGTATAGATTGGGTGTCAGCTGAAGACAGGGCTGGTAGTAGTTGCATGCAGTTTGTACTATGACTTAAATAGTTGTTTTTACTTTTATATTCAGAAGCAGACCTATGTATAGCTCAGGAGTAATCTTCACCACTTTATTTAGAAATTCTTTCTGTAGTATGTGTCTTTTCTGCGCGCCACTTATAAAATCTCTGCATTTCAGATCTGAGGCATTGACAAATGTAGGGTATAAATAATAACTTGTGTCAGTGAATCAAATCACTGTGAACAACATTTGTGAAGTATTTATGCGTAGTCTTACATGTCTTATAAGAGTCCTTTTTGCAAATTCTGAGAGGTCAAGAGTAATCTTGATTTTAGGATTTAATTAGCATCTATATAATTTATCTAATATTCACTGTGTACCATTATTACTGCAGTACTGAGGTTCAGTTGTGAAATAGAAATGTCAGGATAAGCAGCACCAGCAGTTATCGGCATTGCACATCCTACACATAATGTACACATTTCATGTCATACTTCGTATTTTATAGAACATAGTATGACTGGTTAGATATGTAGAAAAATAATTAGGAATAAAAAATACAAAATATATTGACTCTTCTGTGTCTGATAGTTTTCTTGAGATATTATGGGTATATTATCACCTACTCTTGGGATTGCTCTGAACTAGACTGTGTATCTTTGGTATCCATCCTTGCTTTGGTGAGAGGCATGGTCAACATCATCCTTTCAGTTGTTAAAACTCAGTTATATTAGAGACCAGAGATGATTAATACAGGAATTTTTCAGCCCAATGTTGTAAGAGAACTAATACTGTTCTTTTTCTGAATATGGTGGGTTCCACTGCTAGAACTGACTTTACATCCTTCTTGATTTGATTTTAACCTTTCCCAGTTTACTAAAATTCTGCAGTTCCATTTTGAGGGATTCCATAGTGTTTTGAAGAAGTTGTGTGTAGTCCAGTTGTGCAATCGGTGCAACACACAAATGTTAAGCTGTTTCAGATGACCATCCTGGAGAGTTCAACCAATGTTTCACAGCCACAAATAATCCTCTTCTCTGTTTGACACTTTGCTCTGCCCCTATGGCCAATTTTAGAGAAGGAACTGAATTCTACTAAAAATCTTCTGGTAGTTTGTATTTGTTTCAGTGGGATAAATTCATGACTAGGAGAAACTTTTGCAGAACAAGCTAGTCTTACTGACATGAACTTCACAGCCTGAGCCCATCAAGTCATAGTTCAGTCTCTTCCCAAAGCCTTTGAGAACAAATTGATCTTCGCATGCAGTATCTTGCCTAGAAGAACTGGTAATCGTTTTCCAGTTGTCTCTCACTATGATCCTGACTCTCCCATCTAATGGAAAACCCATGAAATTCATGAAACCCTGAATGGAAAATCTGATACTTCTGATACTTGTTTAAACCCTTCTTCCAGGAGCCTGGTGCAATTCTGAAATTGGTGATCTAACTGGCAACTCATTCAGGCTCATCGTCATTTCCTCTGCAGGTGACACTAGAGGCTAGTGCTTGTGCATATCTTAATCTTTGATGCTTTAGAGTTGTATGTTTCATCTTTTCCCTTTGATTTCAGTGTTGCCAAAGTAAAATCTGAAGGCTAATTCCTGTCTAAAATGGTCACACACAGCTCCAATAACAGGCCCAGACATATGTGAAGGTAAATTGTAGGTATGAGTAAAAAACCTGTATTATTTTAGGAAGATGGATATTCACCTGAATTCATGATGGTCAATTTTAGAAGTGAGAATTTTATTAAGAGTTATGAGCCACGTATTGATGATCTATCATTTACTGAGAACAGAACAAATGGAAGAAACAGTTCAGTGCAGTGCAGTTTTAATCTCAGCTTTATGAATACTGAGACTTGCTACTTGTCTTTTGTCAAACTTCTCTGTTTTGCAAGTTGGATAAAAAAATTTGGTACTCCTAAAATGTGAAGATTGACCACCTCGAAGTCTGCACTCCTGTGGAAATGGACCAATCTCCCCTGGATGCAAATGTTTTTTGTGTAATTCTCTAATACTGTTTCAGTGTGGCCTATAAAGCTTCTCTGAAGAGACTTGTACAGGTATTCTGCACTAAGTAACAAGATTACAACCTTGCACTATCAACAAAGGATGCTTAGCATTACAATAATATTGAATGCCGTTAAATAATATTAGAGCTCTATCAGGGTTTAGAGCACTGTGATGTTTGTGAACTAAAGCAGTTTGTACAAAATTTCTTACAGATACAAGGATAGTTTAATTAATTACAATATTTCCATTTTAGTAATATGCAGAAGAGGTAAGGTGGTGTCCCTATTTCTATCAACTTAATGATTAAGAGATTCATTTTAGTACTATTTAAATCTGAACATTATTTTAAAACATCAGCCTGCAATCTAATGGGAAGGGATGTGGCAGGTTAGAGTTTTACTGTGAGCTAGCATGGACAGAAAAGCTCAGCAAAGCATGTAAGCCAAGAACTTCCCACAATGAAACCAAGGGAGTAATTGCAAAATCAAGTCTGGTTACTTGTCCTATCCGTTCAGCAAAGGAATCCACCTGCCAACAGAAGCAGAGTCTATACAAACTATTGCATGCTGCATTTCATTTTTTTTTATTGGGATTCATTTGACAGTCTTAGTGGTCTGGAAGTTACAGTAAGTACCTCTGGTTAAAAATTACTATTTCAGTTATGATTGCTTCCCCAAACCAACTGAATTTATTACTAACCAAAGACTTATCTACTTGAAAACAAACCAGACAAGTTTGGTTCTGTCATTTATGTCTTTGACTGTGAGCAGTTGAAGTGCATAATATATGTACTAACCAGGCCTGTGTTGTGTCATTGAGCAAGTTATTCAAGGCCACAGCACCAGTATAACACAGCAGAATTCAGTATTAATCCCTCTATGGGAACATGAGTCTATGTAATAAATTGATGTGCCATATGTGTAGGCCATGGGAAAATTGTGTGTACAGTGAACTACATATGGTCTTAAAAGCTTTAACATTTGTACTGCTCTTCCTGTAACAGAATGTATATCTTGATAGCTGTGACCCTATGAGCTTCTGAAAAAAAAAATGTAATCTAAAGTTTATTCTTCTTGTTTTAAAGGCGCTGTTTTGTGAGTTGCTGTGTATACAGGCCTCCATGCAGCAAGGGGTCTTTCTCCATGTGTTGCTGGGAAATGGAAAAACAGATGCTATCTGTAAATCTTTGCAGGTTAGAGAGATCAGTGAATGCCTTTCCTGAATCTCCTCCTGATAAGCTGCTTCTTTTTTCTGTCAATCAAATGCAAACTGCCAATAGCCTGGATCTTCTATAGAAGACACAAATCATTTGTTAAACGTCCCCGTTCTGTTCAGCTTCTATTGATACTACTTAATTTTCCCATTCTGCCTCCTTTTGAGTAGGCTTTGATGACAGGATACTTGCAAAGTGTAACTGAGGGTAAACAGTTTGCCTTTTCTACCCTTTTTCTTTTCAAAGCCACTGAAGGCCTCAAACAAGAAGAAAAGACTTTTACAAAACTCATGCAGGCATGTTGTTAAGATAGCAGAAGGATAAAACAGCCTTCTAAGAGTACTCCAAATTATCTTTCAATGGCATGCCTGCACTGCGTTGTGACTTGACATCTTGCTTTCATAGTGTGACCTGCTATAATGGTGTTTGTTACAATGAGGTCCTTTTAGTTTGTCCTAAGAGATTTTACTTGTTTGTCACCATATTAGAAACATAAAGTACAATCTATAAGAAAAGCAATATACAATATACTATACATCTTCTTTGCCTCTAGTTTTAGGCTAGTATCATATAAATGTTTATAATCAAAGTACAGGTTTTATTGTTCTTCACAGGACCAAGCAAAGAAGTTTTGACTTGTCTAAATACTAACAGTAACATTCCTATTCAACAAATACTCTTTTTCTCATGCTTCTTGTTAACTTGTGGTGGGCGCCATTCTACTCTGATTCCCCATTAATGTCTTTGAAAGGGAAAAGTAATGAGCTATTTCAGTGCATGACTTTTGCGCAGTACCTGATTCATAAAGAAAAATAGATCCAAAATATCATTTATAATTTATCAGTGATCAGCAAAACAACAAAAATCCTCTGAAGTTCAGCTAAGTTCTGAAGATCTTGCATTGCTTATTCAGTTTTGCAAAGTTTCTCAAGTCATTGTAACAGACATATTTGATGAAGCCTTTGCCATGGACACTGGCATCAGCCTTCATCAAAAATTGTTCTAATTTCTGCTTCTCACTTCTAGAAGCGTACTGTAATGAAGTAATTATCTGGATTTTTTTAAAAAAAATATACAGGTTTCCTTCAAGACAGTTCTCACTTTATTTGACCTAGTCCTCTGGTAG
This sequence comes from Tyto alba, assembly GCF_018691265.1. Lineage (NCBI taxonomy): Eukaryota > Metazoa > Chordata > Aves > Strigiformes > Tytonidae > Tyto > Tyto alba. The sequence goes on along the minus strand of NW_024881282.1, from coordinate 17,073,746 downwards.
ATAGCTCACATTAATCAATTATTGTCATATCAGTAAAACAATATCCAGAAAAAAATGTTTCTCCAGACAAACTTCACTGAAGAACATTTTGTTCCTGATTGTGACCAGGCTACTTCTATTTCACAGCTAAGTCACTGAAGAGCTGATCAAAGAAGACAGACTATTAAGACAAATCCAGAAATTTTATACACAAGAAACGTGTGTAATTGTTTTTTAAAAGTGGTACAATAGGGAAGTTATTAAGTTCTTTTTTCCTCATTAAACTTCACTGATACACATAACAGTTGCTCATAAAATATATATTTTTTTCCCCTCAAGTTCTCTCATTTGAAGCCAATAGAGCTTCAAAGCAAGAAAAGTTACCTGGTTACGTTGTCTGAATTACTTGGTAAATGCAATTCAGCTGCCAAGTCCATCCAGACTGACTTTCATTGTCACACATGTAGCTAGTTCACTGGAAGTCATTGACAGAGCTTGGTTTTCTAAGCACTGCAATAACATGATATAAAATGTACCTGTTCAGTTACATTGCTGGTGCTCAAGATACACCATCCAGACTATATTATTCATCTCCCATCATTTAAAAAGGAAAAAAAAAAAATGTTTAATTCTGTGTCTTTGCATTATTCAAGTTCTCGTATGTGAAGACTGCATCTGGTAGTGTGTTGCAGACTTGCTTTCCCATGATAGAGTAGCTGGTTTCTCTCTTTTGTGATACCTTTTCTTGTCTGTTTGGAATTTTTTTGACGTCTTTTCAATCATGTCAATAGCTTTGACTGAGCTGCCCGATGTCTGGAAATCCTCAATAAAAGGCCACAATAAAGATGTGCAGAACATTTCTGTATCTCAGGTGAGAAGAGTTTTGTATGGTTATGCTGGGCTTTCTGCTGGGGCAGACCAAATTTGCAAGTGCAAAACTCGTCTCACACTGTAGCTGTCACAACACATGACACGTTGCTCAGCTAGTGCAGACACATTGTCATTGCATTTCAGGCCAGCAAATCCTGATGAAAAACACAGAAGTTGCAGCATTTGGAATTTCAGATGTTCACAGGAGTCTATGACTTGCACCAGCTACTCTCTCTTGTACCATGAAAACTATGTGGAAGAATAAGAAGGAAAAATTAAAAAAAGAAAATAAGTGAGGAGGATGGTGAGGTAAAGCTCATCTATCAAACTTCGTGTCCTCTTAAACCTCCCTCTTTGCAATTCCCAAATGTGGAACTAACACCATTCAAATATAGCAGTCAATGCCGATCATCTGTCTCATAGGAATTGTATGAGTTTCGTTAGGTAAATTTTATACTGAGTAGCTATAATACTGCCATGGGGCAGGAGGTGACTGTCCTTTTTAATAACCGTTATTTAAAGATTCATTGCTGAAATGGTCAATAGCCAAATACCCTGTTGGGACTTGGCAAGTAGAGTTCACTTTCCAGCAAAGTTTTGTGGTAGGAACTTTGATTATTACTATGAATCAGAATGGATCTGTGGTGGTCCTAAATCTTCACAAATAAAGCAGATTATTGCAGCACAGTCAAAACCTTGGTCAATACTGCTATGCCAGAAACCTGGTGTTCGGAACAATTGCAGGTTTCCTACCTCCTGATAATCCTTGCAAAGCAAAACCATGTGACTAAAATTTACCTAACAGGAGTCTTTGTTTGGGCTAAAAGTTTGCAAAGAGCATTGAAACCATATTCTACACTCCTTGCTGTAAAAAACCATCAGTGGTCTGATTCTGCAAGTGTTGTATTTGCTGGGTAATGCTCAGTCCGTAAGCAGAACCATAGTCCAGCACGTCAACATGTAACACATTCCGTGTAGGAACAAGACAGCACTTTCCCCTGTCCTGCATTTGGATTTAAAGCTTAGTTACATGGGCCATTTAGGCTGCAGTCCCGCATGTGCTCAGGTGAACAGGTAACTTAAAGGACACAGGGGCCTCACGCCAAGTGTGCTTTGGCCACGCTGCCTGCAAAGGTTGTGAGCAAGGGTGGCAGGACTGTGGCCATACCTCATTGGGTGGTTGTAGATGGGAGTCGCACACCCAGTACCTAATGCAGCATTTCAGATATCTAAGGACTTATTTTTCCATACATTCTACGCACATTCCTACATATTTTATGAATCAGGTCTGTGATCAATGTTTTGAACAATTTGTTTGTTGCAGTTTCATGAGGTTACTATCTCTTCGGTTTGCAATGTAAATAATGTTGTACATCTGCTGTTTTATGATAAAAATGCCATGTGAATTGCTTATTTTTAAGATGTTACAGCTGTTATGGTTTATTTACAATGCCATCTTACAGTATTGGTTTAATATACAATGTATCTGTATGGCATGAATTAAATTGCTTATATTTTACAATGTCAAATATTTTATTTTTGTTTTCTAAAATGAATACGTTTCATCCTATGCAGTTTCATAAATAATTCTTAAGTAGCTCATTATGTCTGGAAATATTGCTTCCTCTCCAATAGTGCAGGCATAAGAACCAGTACTCCTGATCGAAATCATCAGATATATCATCTAGGAATTTTGGATTAGAAATATATGTACAAATATGTAAGCATTTATAGTTAATCAGAACATCTGCTATATCTTCCTTGCTTTTCATGTAATGATACATTTTAATCATTTTGTATACTTTTTATTTGTAATTATTTGTGAGTCATACACAGTGTAAATAACATGTTTCATTATGCAAGATTTCTAGGTATTCGAGATTACAAAAAAGTTGAATTTGTATATGAAAAGAAATTGACAGTAGATTGGAACGACATAAAATAAAGTGGTGATGACTATATCCTATTTATACTGTTCATTTCCAGATTGCCTGTTAAAGAAATAACATTTCATTTGTCCTTTAATGTCCAACCAGTTATTTACAGTATATTACATCAATAAATCATGCAAAAGTCTATTAAAAGTCATGATGAATCATTGAAATTTTCCCTTTATCTGTTGACAGCTTACCTATGGAAAGCAGAATTAAAGTATACTAAAACCCAATTCAGTGGAAACAGTCCAAAAAGTCAATGAAGATATTTGGGAAAATAACCTCTTTTGACTCCCGGCTCTCAAACCTCACTGTATACCACAAATATAAATGTACTGTTAAACAATAAACTAGTAAAACATGTTAGAACAAAATGCTAAATGCTTAAATACACATTGTTCATATCCCTCGATATGTAAGCTTTGGTTTTCATGAAGATTGCCATGTAAAAACCTTACTAAAGCCTTTGTTCTTGACTGAACTTTTGGAGTTTTGAGGAAGAGCTGCTTAAGAAATCTAACAGATTTTTTGGAAGAAAATGTCTGGTTTGGGTGATACTATAATGGCTAATTTCTTCCAGTGATTGTTCCAGTTCTTCATTCTGTAGAACAACAGAGCAGAACCAGATTTCACTTCTGGAGAATAGTTAGAAAATGGGTGACATTACAATGAAATATCAACACTAGCTTATTGCTACCAATGCAAGAACAAAGGAAGCTGGCACGCTGTAACGTCATCAGCCTTACAAATGCTGCATGTGTTGCCCATTTTTCATTCCTTCTTCATCTTTTCTATATCCCCAACTGAGAACATGATTCATTCTGCTCTGCTGTTTTTTACAGAAGACCATTAACTAGAATTGGTTGTAATATTTTTCTGTGGAATGTGTTACTGGGGGAAAATGGAATTTCAATTAATTCAAAATGTTGGCAAGGGAGTTTGATTCTGACATTTCAGTACCGAATGTGCTTGGCTTTTATTTGGATGAAGCTAAAGCTAAGGAAGGTCTAACATATCCTAAAATTTTAGATTTTTGCCTTTGCCACCACTGGCTTTAAGCCTGGTAAACATTTTCAAAGAAAGACATTGATATTTTGCCTATTCCTGTCTTCAAAATTATTCCAAAAAATTATTCCACAATGGTTAGACGGAAATTTGAATAACTCTGGTATGTAGGAGTCAGTTCTGGTCCACAATAGATTTGGGAATACTGTGTGTCAACCAAGACATTTTGATAAAGACAGTTCTCAGTCTTTCTAGTTAGGAGAGTTATTCTTCTATTAACATAACACTGCATTTTGAGATCTCACTTTCTCCAATAAAACTCATTTATGTGGCTGTATGAATGTAAGGAATGCCTTCAGCTGAACACCCATATGCAGTCCAGATAATTCCAGCCCAGAAGGATACAATAGCAATAAAAAAAGGTACAGACAATGACAACAATTATGAAAGATGTTGCATATCTTCCAGAAATTAAATAGGCAAGAATTGCCTAGGTTTGAAAAGACATGACTATGATAAAGATCTCTGAATACTATGGTAAAAGTGGATATAAAATTATTATTCTCTGTTTCTTACAATGCCAGAATTAGAGGGCATTTAATGAGGTTACAGGCAGCAAACTAAAAACAAGTAATGCAAAAGAAAGTACTTTTTTTTCACAGAGTGTGTAATCAAATTGTGGCTCTCATTGCCAAGAGAACATTTCAGAGACTAAAATAGAAGCAATTAGAAAAACTGATGGAGGGTGGATTCATCAGCTGATTTTAAGTATGTTGAACTGCATGCTATTGTCAGCTCAGGAAGCCACTAATTCTTTGTTGCAGGGATCTGGGAGAATTTACCAGCCAGAGGTCTCATCATACTTTTTTTATGCTCTCTTTTGTGAGGCATTCCCTATGGATATTGTTGCAGAGAAGCTGTTGGGTAGATGGACCTTTCAAAAAAAAGTCTGGGTTTATATTCTTACATGGGAGACACTGGAAGAAGACAGTCCAGGATGATTTGCAGGCTGAGGGAAGAACAGGAGGAAGAGAATTGGAAAGTCATGACAGCATCATGAGGAGATAGTGATGCACTGGAAACTTACTGTTAATACATGAACTAGACATCAGAGTTGGTCTGGGGGAAAAGAGGTGGGCTGTCTTGTGGGAGCAAGCATACAGGGTAAGGATTTTAGACTGAAAAGGATATTGGCTGGAGCAGGAAAGGCCATCTGGTGATCCTTCACTTGGGGACAGATCAAAACCACAGATTTCTGCTGAAATGTCTTAGCACAGGCAATTTTCATGTGATCATTCACAGAACTTTCCCTATTCCCAGGAAAAAAAGAAGATGTGGACCAATGGAATAAATGAAGACCCAACAGTGGACCAATATTAGTGCTACAAGAAACACTTGGGGGGTCTTTCATCATCTTAATGAGGAAAAAACTCCATAGTGTATTGACTGTATCTGAGTACCTTGAACAAAGGCATTGTGGGATTAAGTCTGAGATGTTGTTAATAACAACTTTAAGCAAAAAGGATTGTTTAAGTTTTCTTACGTGTAATAGCCCTCCTTGATTTCACTGTAGAGGCAGAGAAAATTAGATAATAGTACTGAATAAAGGAGCTACTCCTATAGGTATTTTCTCCACTGTATATATGAGCATATCACATACTATAATTCTGTTTTACTAGCATCCTAAGATGTAAGCATGTGTGAGATGCATAGGCTAAGTGGAACAGAAACTGAAGCTGAGGACCACTTTGGTTCAGTATTTTCATTAAAGACCTTAGTACGGAGGAGAAGAAATTCTATCTGTTGATGGCACAAAACTAGGAGTTGTTATCAACACAGCAAGAGTCAAATGAAATAAGGGAAGAACGGAGTGGCCTTCAGACAACTTAAAACAGAAGTAGGATGAAAGGATAAGTAATGTGTGCCAGGATTAATTGCAGGTATTCCTGTAATAACTGGAAGCTCATAATTTAGAAATGACAGAAGAAAAAGAGATACAAGGGTACTGACTGAGAAGTGTATGATTATAGCCACTTATGTCACATGAAAAAATCAAATGTAACCACAAGAGAGATGTTTCTGATAGATACAGGGAAATATCAATGTCATTGCATAAGGTACTCGTGGGATTATATCTGGAATAGCGTGTGTAATTCTGATTATTTACATTCAGGAAATTAGTGTATTCCTATGATTGACAACAAGGTAAAGACTAAGGGAAATATAATTATTTAACCTGTTTCTTTTCCGGTAGACCATGCATCTTTTAAAAAACATACATAAAAAACAATTTAAGTGTGCCTAATGCAATAGTATGTCTTTGGGTAGAGAATATAGCACCTTCAGAAATGTTCAGAGTGCTCACATTCCTTGCTGCTCTGTTAGGCTAAGGAGGCAGAAAGTGATGCAGCTTAAAAATACAGCTAACAGAAAAGGCTGAGTTGCCATCTAGTGTATCTCTTGACAGATCCAGGCTGTGTTTCCCTGTACCTTTTCCTGTTTTGTGTGGTGCTAGAATCAACAGGTAAAGGACCTTCAGCTGTTGCCTGTACTCCTAGCTTTTCTTAAAAATGTGAGAAAGTTAGCTAATGATATTTGTGCAAGGCTTCTTGATTCAGCTTCCTAAACACAGTCCTCTTTTGCATTTGAGATGCCCTAGTTCACCTTTCTTGGCCTCTAGCTCCTAAGTGGCCAAAGGACTTCTGTAGAACCTGCGCCATATTTATCAATGCCACATTAATCTCTTAGATGCCATAAAATAACAATGTATTCAGACAAATAAAGTAATTATATCATGCTGAGGTTATCATTGATTTCCCAGACAAAAACATCACACAGTTTGAAGGGAAAACTAGCTAACCACACTAAGATCAGAGGTGGTTTTTTTAATTAGTGTACAAAATGACTTTTACCAGAATACATTCACAAATGATAAAATAAAGCTTTGAATTTGGTCCAGAGAAATATTAAAAGAAGTTTGAACAATATACCTAACATGGTAATATAATGAATTGAGTACTTGTATGAGCAAGTAGAACAGAACTGTGATTTAATTTATTACATTAGACCCTGAAAATGTCTCTGTAAGTCCATGGAAATAGACATAATATTATATAAATTGCATTTTTCCTCCCATTTTTTTAACAGTTATTTCTGTTAAATATAGTCCATTGCTCTGGCTGTTATTTCTTGTATAACATGCTTTATTGTAATTACTTTCAGAAAATTAATATAATCCTACAGTGCACAGATCCAGATAGATTGCTTCTCCTATGGTGGAGGTGAAAGAACAAGTGCTGCTTTTATTTCAGTTGTCTGTCTGGAGCTGACAGAGTTTATTATGCTGCACACAAAACCAGTGGTGTTCAGACAATTGTAGCGGTATGCGAAGCTGACTGCAATGCTCTTCAGCCAAAAAGACTCGATTATATTATTGGCAATCTTCAGTTCCCTGTCACAAAGTCCGGTGATTGGCAGGATGTGGCTGCTCAGCTCTGAGTTTCATAAACCTTAGATGGTGCCTCCGCAGTGACAGCAGCCTGGCGATGTGTCAGGTAAGTAGACTTGCTGTCACACACCTGATTCGTTACAGGGCAGGTCATATGGGTTGTTACTGATATTATTTACTTGTCCCCATACACTTAAAAATACTTCTTCCCAGTTTTAGAACCGAATATTACATCTTTCTTTCTTTCTTTTCTTTTTCTTTCCTCTCAGGTATTTGACTTGGGAAATGCTAAGCTGGATAATGTGTTATGATGAAGTGCTTAGCTTCATATCTCACTTGTCTTTCTTGAGTGCCAGATGCATTTACAGTTTCTGACCTGTCCAGTTCTTTCAGGTTTGAAGATACCAGAGTGTTAGAGAAGTTGATATGATTTTTCATTTGCATTACTAAGCACTCTGTTATCAGAATATCAGCAAGACATCTTGTGCTAGTTTCTAATAGATTCTTCCCCAAATGGACTCAGTGCTTCTCCAGCTCTCTTACTAACACACAGAAGCATTAAAAAATGCTCAGTGCATTGGGAAAATGCTCTGCAATTTCACACTGCTTCTTCTCCAACAATAGAAACATCACCATCTGAGGTGAGAAAGCCCAGTCAGAGCCACATCTTCCTCTCATATTAATACCTTTATAGATTGCTAGCTGATCCCTCCTTCCATTCTCCAAGTTGCCTCCTTCATTACAAACCTGTGGTAACATGCAAGTATTTGTGAAAGGATGTTTCATAAAAACTTCACATATGGCACCTAGATATTATGGTGAACCAGAGACTTCCCATTAAGCTCTTTGACTGTGTTCAAAACTGCAGCTGTCACGTTTTGGATGGCATGGACACTTGTATTTTTACAGGTTATGTTAAGACTTTCTTTTTGTAAGCATATTATCAAACTGAGCTGCATTTTGCTCTTATTCTGTATTATCTCAACGGTATTATTTCCAAATTTCCAAAGGCTTGCTTTATTGCTGATTACGTCTATGTACAAAGCAGTACACATCTGAGTAATGATGTCTTCCAAGAATGGTGCATGAAATCAGGCTTAAGCTAAAATCAGGAATGATCTCAAACAGAAATGAGCACAATTACATCTGAAATATCAGTCTAGAAAAAAATGGAAGATGGAAGAAAGAAATGGAGTATAAGCTAGACTAGGTAGGACTTCCTAAGGATAAAAGAATAAGAGAGTTGTTGCTGTTACCTGTAGAAAACTGTTCGGAAACCTATTACCAGGAGGTGCTGAGCTTCTGTTTAAATCATGAAACGGTAATATTGCAGCCCATTACATAAATCTGCTGCTGAAAACCCATCAATATCAGTAATAACCTTGAATTCTAGAATAAGTAGAGGTTTAAAATTATCTTGAACATTGGAGACTGTAGTTTATAAGGAGAAAAGAATTATCTCTTGATGTCTGTACTGGCATTCAAGGGAGGAAGACAATTTTTTTTTGTAAAGAGAAGATTATTGGTAGAAAAATGAAGGATTATTCATAGTATCAGAATCATAGAATATCAGGTTGGAAGAGACCTCAAGGATCATCTGGTCCAACCTTTCTTGGCAAAAGCACAGTTTAGGCAAGATGGCCCAGCACCCTGTTCAGCTGAATCTTAAAAGTGTTCAATGTTCACTTCCCTGGGGAGATTATTCCAATGGATGATTGGTCTCATTGTGAAAAATTTTCCTCTTGTGTCCAATCTCCCCAGGAGTAACTTGTACCCATTACCCTTCATCTTTTCCATGTGATTCACTGTAAAAGGGTAGTCTCCATCTTCTTTGTAGCTACCTCTTAAATACTGGAACGTGGTAATAAGGTCTCCCATAAGCCCTCTCTTCTCAAGGTTGAGCAAACCCAATTTTCTAAGGCAATTATTCTTTGCTTTAGGCTCAGATTTGTTTTATATTGTAATAAAGAGAAATTCTATCTCAGAAAAAGCTATGAGTTTCTCAGATTCTCTGGAAAATCAAGAGCTAATCAATTTTAATTGTCTAGAGCACATCACTACCTCCAGGAAGTGTAATATACATTAACTGTGAAGCTTGGCTGAGTATTGGCTGCATGCTCCAGGACAAAAGGAGCTTGTGTAAATGTCAGTGGCATAACTGATCTGTGACACTGGAGGAGTGTGGCAAATCAATATTGTCTTAATTACAGTTTAAGTCAAATATATAGTAGTCAGAGAAGGATGGCATACTTAGCTTTAGCATAATTTATAAAAGCTTAAATAGTTCATTAATAAATTCTTCGCAAATCATTAAAAACCACACAAGGTTTTTCCCATCCCATTAATCCAACTAACACATTCCTGGTGGAGGTTGTGTAATAGGCTTAGGTCAGACCCAAGAGTCACTGTGCTTAAGTGTTAATATGGCAGAAACCCAGAGAGATCGTGGCATGAGGATTCACCAGCCCTGTACAGTGTCCAGCAGTCACAACCAGGCAGAGGGTGCAGGGATAAGTGCCGCTGGTTTACGAAGCACTATCTCCCCTTCTCTTGGCCACTGAAGGATATCTTTGTGGTAACCACTGTTCATCATCATCACACATCACACAGAAGTAGTGAATGAATTGCGAAGGTTTCACAATGTGATCTGGAAGCAGAGAAAGCAACTCTTTTTGCACCACCTGAAGCAGTTTCCTGACTCTAGGTAACATGCTGACATGGGACAGATGGTGCTGCTCTAGCAGCTGCACAGACTGAACACAGCTAGAGCGTGAAAAGCGGAATGATCATGGAGTATTTCTGTTACTGTAATTGTAGTAAAGGGGCAAGGGGTGTCTTGTGTGTAATTTTCCCACTTTTGTTCGCTGGTGTGATGATGTTTTGATTTTGGTGTGGGGAAATCTTTTTTGCTGATCTGAGTGAAGTTTGTGAAGATTGTGTTGTGAATATGGATGTTAATGAAAATTATTAAATATGTGATTGAAAGAGGTGAGGGTTGTAATTTATTGGGTTTGCATGGCTAGGTTTTGGTAAGTGGGGGCTAGAGGGGTGGCTTCTGTGAGAAGCTGCCAGAAGCTTCCTCCATGTCTGACAGAGCCAATGCCAGCCAGCTGCAAGAAGAACCCACCGCTGGCCAAGGCTGAGGCCATCAGTGACAGTGGGAGCACCTCTGGGATAACAGATTTAAGAAGGGGAGAAAACTGCTGTGCAGCATCCTCTGGAAGAGAAGAGTGAGAATATGTGAGAGAAACAACTCTGCAGACACCAAGGTCAGTGAAGAAGGAGGCACAGGAGATGCTCCAGGTGCTGGAGCAGAGATTCCCCTGCAGCCCGTGGTGAAGTCAATGGTGAGGCAGGCTGTGCCCCTGCACCCATGGAGGCCCACGGTGGAGCAGGTACCCACCTGCAGCCCGTGGAGGACCCCACGCTGGAGCAGGGGGATGCCCAAAGGAGGCTGTGACCCCATGGGAAGCCCACACTAGGACAGGCTCCTGTCAGGACTTGTGGACCAGTGGAGCGAGGATGCCACAATGGAGCAGGTTTGCTGGCAGGACTTGTGACCCCACTGGGGACCCAGGCTGGAGCAGTCTGCTCCTGAAGGGCTGCACCCCGTGGGAGGGACCCACACCAGAGCAGTTCATGAAGAACTGCAGCCTGTGGGAAGGGCTCACATTGGAGAAGTTTGTGGAGGCTTGTCTGCTGTAGGAAGTGACTCCACACTGGAGCAGGGGAAGAGTGTGAGGAGTCCTCCCCCTCAGGAGGAAGGAGCAGCAGAAACAAGGGGTGATGAACTGGCCACAACCCCCAGTCCCTGTCCCGCTGTCGTCCTTGATGGGGATGAGGTAGAAAAAATTGTGAGTGAAGTTGGGCCTGGGAAATGGGGGTGGGAGGAAGGTATTTTTAAGATTTGGTTTCATTTCATTATCCTACTCTGATTTGACTGGTAATAAATTAAATTATTTTCCTTGAGCTGAGTCTGTTTTGCCCATGACAGTAATTGAAGAGTGATTTCCCTGTCCTTATCTTGACTCACGAGCCTTTAATTATATTTTCGCTCCCCTGTTCAGCTGAGGAGGGGAGTGATAAAGTGGGTTTGGTGGGCACCTGGTGTCCAGCCAGGGTCAGCCCCCCACAGCTGCACATACACGTGTCTCGTGGATGGGTACTGCCCACACGAACCTTCAGGCTGAGCCAGCAAAGCTGTTAATATGTGCCTGCCCAGAAAGCCCAGCAGAGACCTGAGCCCCACAGGCCCCAGAGACCTGTTAAGGTTTTGTAAGGACCTCAGGGACATTGCAACACATACCAATAGGACAAGTGAGCAACGCAGAGGGAGCAGAGGCAACTTGATAGCTCACCTGCTCCCAGGCAGCATTCTGCCGTGCCACTCCTCCCAGGCACAAAAGCAGTCATTGAAAAAAAACCCACTGAGATAAAGCCAAACCTTTTTTTTCCTGAAAGCCACTTTCACTTCACTATCCCTCCTCTCTAATAAATGGTTAACACTACAGCATTTGTTTGGTTAAAGAGGATTCAAGGAGCTACTACTCAGAGGTCACTGCAAAATACAATGGTAGGTTTCGCTACCATGCATGCATGAAAAGTGCAAGACACTCTTTACAATCTCCATTGCTAATGAGTACAGGCAGCTCAACTCGCTGCCCATCTCACTGCCCAGTGAGAACTTCTCTGCCTTAATTATCACAGTACCCTTGCTCATTTTCTTCCCTTATGTAAATAATTAATGCCATGAAAATGCATTCCTTCTTTAATCTGTGTGCTGCAATTTTCAATGTCACTCCGTACACTTAGGAACTTAATTCCTTAAGTAGTCAATTTTGAAAAATGTGGGATCTCACTCAGAAATGAGTAGATGAGTGACATGACTTACTGATTACACTTTAGACATGCTTGCGAATTCCTCCTCCCTCCCCACACACCTCAGGAGGTGTTGTGGTGTAAATGGAGAAATGGACCTAGAAGAAAATAGTCTTAGGAGAAGAAATGTAGTGGAGAAATGCAGTAAGAGTAATTATTTATGTAAAGGCTAGGAAAACAAAATGGTTGTGAAAAAAAAAAAGAGGCGAGAAGGATTCAATTAACCAAGGTTAAAGTATACAGAACTATTCAGAACTTTTTTAATAGCATCTACTGCAGAGGTTAAGGAAGAAAACAGATCATAAGGCGAAGTAGAGGCAGCAAGTGAGGAAAAGCCTATTCCACATTGAGAGTATTCCATAGTCACATCAGACTGAGGAAAACCAATGGGGTGGATGGCATAAAGACAGGGAAGGCTGCCCTCCTGGTGAAAGGAAAATGGTGCTTTTATCTTTCATGCAGATTCATTATTTTTTAATGCAGCTTCATTTGCCATTTCACAAAGAAAAATGCTGTTCATAATTTAACTCTTTTTTTTTTTTTTTTTTTTTTTTTTTCCTTTTCTGTGCATGGTACTGATTATGTTGAGCTGATTTTTCTTCAAATTTCTCTCTAGCAACTTATATCAAATATGTACATTATTTTTATTATTGTTTAAATGTTGACTTCTTGATTATTTACTGCACTATCAGACCAAGACAATCCTTGATTTTTTTTTTTTTTTTAAATGGCTTACGATTACACAGATTTTTTTCAGTTTGTCACACTTGGTGACCATTTCTGGTACGAAGAAAGCTTGCCATAGATAATTCATTTGCATAGTGGTGAAAACATAAAGATTAATTTCCTGGTACACTCAGAGACTGAAAAAAAGAGATGCTGAGGAAGTATTTGGGTGAAGTGAAAAAAGAAGAACTAGAGAATAAGAACCAAACATATGTGGCTTCAGCCAGTGAAAAATATGTGTAATATACCTTGAGTCCCTATAGATTCTAGAGCAATGAAGAGCAAACCACATCAGTATGTGAAGCGAAAACAAGGACAACAGAATTCCCATCACAACTGGCTGCTTTCAAAATGGTATCACAAATTAGGAGGTGCCAAAGAAACAATCAATTCAAAGGCTTTGTGTGTGATTCAGAGAGTTTGATGCAACACTTCATGAAATCTTGTCCAAAGAGCTAACTTGCGTAATGATAAAATATCTTAAGCAAAATAAGGTCCAGAATACACTTGCTAATATATAGCAAGATGTGTCAGAAGTTTTGGTGCCTTGGGAACAGACTAATTTTTCTCTTTGGCTTTGCCAGTAGACCAGCAGGGAAGTTATCTGCTATGGGAACCGTATCTGGGCTCTTTGTAATTCCTTACCCTGCCTGTTTACTGCCTGCTCATTGCCAGGATGCAGAGAAGCAACCCTGGCTGGGTGGGTGGCTGCAGCAGCAGGTGATGTGAACACAGCCCAATGACAGCACATACTTTGACTTCCTCACTGATTCTTGCCCCAAGAGAACCCATATCACTTAGTCTGATCTTCGTAACTTTGTACAAAAATCCTTAACTAATAATTTTTCATCAGGAACATATTTCTCCTCAGTAGAAAATGCCTTACAGAAAGAAAGCCAGGCTTAGTTTAAAGCCATTGGCATGGAGCCCTGCAGGTTCAATTTAATTTTTCTAGAAAGCACACACATAAACATGCTAATCCAAAACCTGTAGTCCAGCCAGAAAGTTACTGTATTAGATTAACTGCAAGATGACACTGGACTTAAAAAAAACAAAAACAAAAACAAACCAACCTAACAAACAAACAAAAAGAAACAAAAAAATGCAGCCAGTCTGTGGTCTCAACACAGGGAGCAGCACTCAGACCTGTCGTGTTAAACTGGAATGTTTAATTGTCCTTCCCTGCAGGACCAGAGTAAACCCAGGCACAGCATGAAGGAAAATGATGTTTCAGGTTTTTTATTGCAAAAAAATAAAATAATAAATAATGGAATATTAAAATGATGTACCAGGCACTGTTACATTAGCAGGTTTAATAACTTTCCTCAGATATTACTTTGTTATAATTCATAAAATGACCACGACTCCATCAGCAGTGTGGGTGACTACTGTGTTGGTGAGATATAGCTATTGCAGTGCACATTTTCTATCACCATGGGCTCACAGATAATAAACATAATTACCTCCACAGTAGCAGCCAGTGCTTTTCCTCACATAAATTATTTTGCAATAGCATGACCTATCCTCATGTGGTGTGCTGTGCTGCTACTTTATGTCATGATCCTATTTCAGCACAGTATTAGCTGCACTGTATCAAAGCCGTAGAACTGTTGAACACAGCTCCTAGAAGATTTCAGCCACTTACTGAATTCCAAAGAAGGAAAGATTCATTTCTTACGGGAGCTTCAAGACCAAACCCTGGGGTTTTGTCTTGGTACTGTTGCGTAATTTTTTCCCTATATCACGCTGCATAGGCATGCTTATAGAATATGATTTACGCTTCTAGATTTACACATATATCTAATTTGCACCTCCACCCCCTCTCCTGGGACAGTCTAGACAGCTTTACAAGATTGATAGACAGGAGAGTATCTCAAAGGCTGCACTTCTCTGTCCAAAGCTGCTCAGATGTTTAACACTCTTTGGCAATGGCCCTGAATATGGGGGAGTAAACTCAGTTCTTTGAGACGGTATGAGTCCTTGGAGGAAAAGCACTGCATCAAACATACTCAGCTGGAAACTGAAGAGCATGGTCTTGCACACAATGCATAATATCAGCAAGCTGTTAAGCAAATGTCAGGTTAGCTGATCTCTGGGAGCACAGCTGCTTTTGGGAGAGTCCTTCCTTCTCTGCTTCCTAGTATTATCTTCCTGCTTCAGACCTCTCCTCCCCTAGTACCAATGGCAAATTTCCAGAGCTGAGATGGACAGATGCACCCTATATTCAGCATGGGGCAAAACCTATATCTAACAACATAATCCTTATTTCTGATAAAGGGAATGTAACAGCACGTCTGACTCTTTCTATCTATGTAATATTAAATCTTTGGAGAGACTGCAGGGATGCCTTGTTCATTCTCTGTGAGTGAGTGTTCTGTCTCCTTTCGATCTCCAGTCCGACAACAACCTATTTCCTATCAGCATCACTGGGTGTGCACCAGCACTTACTTGCTAGTGGCGTTAAGACCCGGGGAAAGCCTGTCTTCCATGTCTGGATGCTGACTGCCTTCTCAAAGAACTGCTACCAGGCATCTAAGTAGGATCTGATAGGGAAGGTCTGCATGTAACCTGTGCTGTGCCTGACTGGGCACCAACTCTGTACAGTACACAGGCTTTACTAGAGAAAACAGACATCGCACTTACCCTTGAAGGACTTCTGAGAAGAGCCCTTTGCTTCAAACTGCCTGGTATTCATCACAGGACATGCTCACATTTTGTGCTTTTCTAGTGAATTAAATTCTTTGTACTCTTATCTCTCATGGGGTTTTATACACTTGATTTTTGCTTTGTGAGTCTTTTAACATTATTATTAGGAGTAAAAGGCTTCTCAGCAGGATGCAAAAAGGAAACCTTCTCTGGCAGAAACAGCACAGACTCCTTCAGTTCAGCCTGTGAAATGGCTGTCTGCGTGTTTCTTTGAGTGGTCTTTATTGTTTAAATTGATAAGCAAAATCCTAGTTCCTCAGAAATTATGCAGGTGTGAAATTATGCATGAGCTATAGAACAAAGGAAAGAGGGTAAATGAAAGTGGAGGGGGAAGAAGTAGTAGTTTACTATGCAGGGAAATAAATGGCATTTTACATTGTTTCGAAAACTGTGAGATATTTATTTGATTTTTCTCTGAATCAGCATAGGCAAATACATATTCTCTGATCAGTAGCAATGAGTTCATGGTGGGGTCACAACTTTTCTGCATTTCATCATGGCAGGAAAATTAAAAAATAAACCTGGAGAGAACCTGAGACATCAAAGCATCCTCAGGGGTATCAAACACCACTGTAATACTGAAATGTGAAATTTGTGCTGTAACTACAGTAATTTAGTAGATTGCGTCTGACAAAAGGCTCAGATATTGATCTCAGTCCTTCCTTTGAAGTTCTGGTTACCAAATATATCTACAGTGGCAAGAGTTACAGGATTTGAGTCTGGTATAAAAATGAAATTAGAGTTTGCCCTGTAGTTATAATTGTGATAGCAGGGATTTGCCTGCATGCACTCCCAATGCACTTAGTCACTCATTCCCGGGGGGGGTTCCAGGAGCTTTGTGCAAAAAAAGCCAGGCTTTGCATAGATGAAACATGGGACTGGTTTGGTTCAATGGACTGACGGGAGACAAAGTGCTCGGCTGAACTCCTACTGGCTTCACTATGAAGCGTTTGACCAGCTTCGACAGCGGGTCTCCGGGGAGGACTTTGAACAGCCCTGCAGATTCCCCCTGGGCAGCTGCTGCTGCGCACAGACCAACTGATAGACACGGCAGCTTTGCCTTGGCATGCTGAGTAACATCCCGGGTGGCAACTCTGGCCTTCCCAGAGATGCCCTGAGGCCATTCCTGCAGCAGAATTGACCAAACTGTGCATAAATGGGACACCTGTATGGTCAGTAAAAAACGTTTCTGCAGATGCAGGAATGCTCACATAGGAAAGTCTTTTGTGCATACTTAAGATAGGAAGAGCTTTTACATAGCTGAAGATAGCGATGGATCTTATTTGTGGGGTTGTGAGCATGTAGTACCATAGCCCAGCTGGATATAAAAACCCCCATAACTACCATTTGGAGTATCTCACCTGATCGAGGTGAAGATGCTGCTGAACGACCCTTGCAGATCCCCATCACCAACCAGACAGCATCTGATCATCCTGTCAGAGAGATTCAATTTCCCTTGTGAGTATTATCTTATGTAGAGATCTCAGTAAATAAGTTTATCTAAAAAACATTCTCTGCCAGGGTCTGCATTACTATGGCAGAAGCCTTATCTTCACATGCAGAAAAATAACCAAGTAGTTATGGTGGAGCCCCAATAATAACCGGGAGCATTCAGAGATGAAATAATAATCTTAAAATAATTCATTTTAAAGCCTTAGTAAACAATAGTGGATGCTTTTTTTTCTTTTCTCAGATGTTAAGAAATCCTGTAGAGTTTTACAGCACAGACATAGTTCCTCAGTAAGTCTAACTATTAATGATATGTTCTCTATAATTTCATCTCACATTGAACTTCACAGTATCTTCCCATACAGTTCAGGTGAAATTCATATATTACCATTCTTTCAGCTCTCAGGAAAGTGCTACTACTTTAAAATTTATCACTTTTCCATCTGAAGAAAGACTAGAGGCCTGACCATAATGGATAATATGAGTTTGTATGAAAATAGTACAGTAGATATTAGCAGTTGTGCAACTGAAATAAATAGTTTTAGATTATTTCTATATGAGTAGCAGTAAACATTGACATACTGCACTAGTGTCTTAGAAGCTCACCAGCTGGAACAATGCAAAGGGAAGAGGTGTATTGAACTTAAAAATACACAATCTTATATGATTTAATTTGGAAGAAGAAGGAAATAAAAGAGAGTGAACTGGCATGGAATCAACTGTGAAAATTTTCCTATATGATATGTTTGCACAATTTTAATGTACAGCCAGTCTTAATAGATGTGAAGAAGTGTTACAGGCTTTTCTGGTGAAAAACAGCTCAGAAAAGCCCATAGTCCTGTGCTGTTGTTTTCTCTGCCGGGCAGGAGAACTGGAGACACATTTCTGTGTTAGTCCAGGTTATCCACGGCTGCTGTGGAGAGTCTGTGAAGAATTCCAATGCACTTTGATGCCTTCAGGAAAAAAGATATTTGAAGCTTTTTTAAGCTTTTCTCTGAAGTGATGAGTTTGCTCTCAGCTTTCTGTCATTTCTCCCACAGTTTCTTGTGGCTTAGTGAGAAGTAGAAGGTTAGTTACAAACTCAGCCTTATATTTACAGGGTCACCATTGCATTTCAGCTGCCTCAGAGGGCTTCTCAATCAAAAAGCTACTTCTTGTAATATCATGTTAAGACAAAATGTTATTATTTATCTGAACAGCATACACTGCTTCCCCCAGCTCCCTTCCTGACTTAATCTGAGGAGCTCAAACACTGTGGGTGATCAGGGTGTTCTGTAAGTGTGATTTTTACTTGCATGGGTCATCCCTGGAGCCTGAGGAAGTACGTTCCAGAAATGCAGAGCCTTCTTGGGGTGGCTGGGCACAAATATGTGATTGTTCTCAAATAGCACAAGGCAAATGTGTGAGCAAGTCTGAATCACTGGTGCTGATCTTTGGCATTGTAATTATCTAAAAGATTTTAGTAGTGGGCACTGGTTTTGTTTGTTCTGCCATATTTTGGTGAGTTACAGTTATTTTTCAGGAGATGAGGGAAAATCTGCATCACTAGGACCTGGGGCCTAGGGATTTGGCTTGCTCTTCTTGTACATGCACACAGGCTTTCGGGTTATCTCTCCCTGCCAGCCCTGCTCTTCCCTGCCCTCTTGTTTTGGTATTGCACTCCACTTGAAGTCAAACCCTCCAGTGCTTGAGGCACTACCCAGGGAGAGCCTGTGTGTGTCGAAGGTGCAGTGGCAGTGAGGGACATGGAAAGGATGCCAACAGCACCTCAATTCCATGCCCTGTACAATGTGTTTATTAAACTCCACATATGAATAGCAGATACAGCTTTTTCAGCCTATGCAGCGTGCAGATGATGGTGTAGATACAGCTCAATGGTACAGTCTGATGTGGGAAGGCAGTCTGTGTGTTTGCCCTCATCTGAGCAAAATATGCACAGGAACCCAAATTTGGAAAAGCCACACACAAAGAACATCCTTATGGGTAGTCACTGACCAGATTAACCAGCAAATCCAGAGCTGGAAGTGCACCACAGGTTTCTGACAGCTGAAACAACAGAAAGGGATATATGAGTTTTCCTATCTCTGGTTTGTGGTTTGGCAGTCATCCTTGCTGCTTTAAAATCTATGCAGGTTTTAAAATATTGTGGTACTAAGGCTGTTTGATATCTAACATACTTCTCAGCTTGACAGAGATACCCTGTGTTGTTAGACAGATAAAATAAAGAAACCTCAGTGTCCAGCAGAGCAGGACCATGCCAGAATTAGCTGGAAATGCAGAAGGAGAGCATGATGTTTAGTTACAGTAATGGCTAACAAGGCCCCAGTGAGGTGTCTCTTTTGGCTCAAGAACATCTGCTCTGTGCTGTCTGATGTTCTATGAACACCTTTACTAATTTTAGTTTGCATATGTGCAGTAAGGACCTGGCCCAGTGTTGCTAGGGAGTTGCAACTATGAGAAAAATGCAAGTTTCTGGGTCAAATTAGACAGAAGTGATATGAACCCATTGCCCCTCCATTACTAGACTGTCTCTGAATTTCTCTACAAGTGGGGGTTAAATTCCGTGCTGTTAATTCAGGGTCTTTCCTCTTTTACATTGAGTGAACATAGATGGAGAGCTGTCTGTTTGCTAATTAGGACCAACTGATTTGAGATGTGATAATGGCAGTCCTGGCTAGAGACACCATGAAATAGTGGAGCTGGAGAAAGGCAAAAGGTCTCCTGTCCTCAAAAAAAGACAGTTCAGGGAACTACAGGCTGGTCTGCCTCACTTAGTTCCCTGGGAAAATTACTGACCAAGTCCTGTTGGAGCACATTTCTAGGAAGATAGAAAAGAAGAAGGTGACTGAGAGTCACTTTCAGCACAGGTGTCCAAAGGTAAATTGGGCCTAATCAACCTAATTGTTTTCCATGATAATATGATTGGATTTTTGAACTGTGGAAGAGCAATCACTTTGACTTTAGCAAGACTTTCAAAACTGTTTTCTACAATATTATTGTATTTCTGTTTTGATATTATGGTCTGGATGGGTAGACAAGCAGATGGGTAAATGTCTGGCTGGATGGTCAGGCTTAGAGGAAGATACTGGTTAATGAGATATATCTGCCTGGAGACTTGTAACAAGTGGAATGTGATAGGGTTTGTCCTAGGAGTTGTCTGACTTGTCTTTATGAATAACCTGGAGGATGACAGAGTGAACTCTCACCAGGTTTGCCAATGTCACCAGACTGGGTGGGATCAGTCAGTTTGCATGAGGTCAGGGCTTCTATCCAGAGCGACATGGACAGACTGGATGAATGGGCAAATGGGAATGTCATGAGATTCATCAAAGCCAAATGCCAACCACTGCTCCAGAGAAGGAAGAGTCCTCTGCAGTAATACAGGCTGGGTATGACTTCTTAGAAAAAAGCTCTGCAGGAAAGGCTTTAGGGGTCCCAGTGGGCAGCAAACAGAACATGAGCCAGCAGCAAACCACTCAATCACAGAATGGTTGAGGTTGGAAGGGATGTCTGGAGGTTATCGGGTCCAACCCCTCCGCACAAGAAGAGCCACCTAAATCCAGTTGCCATAACCAGATGACTTTTGAATATCTCCAAGGCCGGTGACACACTGATCCTTCTCTTCTCTAGGCTAAGCAGACCTGGGTCTCTCATCCTTTCATCATATACCAGATTCTCCAGTCCCTTAATCATCTTAGGGGCCCTTCATTGTACTCTCTCCAGTATATCCATGTCTCTCTTGTACTGAGAAGCCCAGAACTGGACACAGTACTCCAGAGGTGGCCTCACCTGTGCTGAATAAAAGGGGAAGGATTGCCTCCGTCCTGGCACTATTTTGTCTAATGCAGCTGAGGATAACATTTGCCTTCTTTGCAACAAGGGCCCATTTCTGGTTCATGTTCAACCTGGTGTACACCAGAACCCACAGTGCCTTTTCTGCAAAGCTGCTTTTCAGGTAGGTTGCCTCCAATGTATATGGGTGCCATGGGGTTGTACCTTTCCAAGTGCATGATTTTGCACTTCTTGTTGAACTTCACGAGGTTCATGTCAGCACATTTCTCCAGCCTGTTTTAGTCCCTCTTGATGGCAGCACAATTCTCTGGTATAGTAGCCACTCCTCCCAACTTTGTGTCACCAGAAAACTTGCCCCACCATTCAGATCACTAATGAAGATTTTAAATAAGACTGGACCCAGGGTTGACCTCTGGGGTACACTGCTAGTTACTGACCTACAACTAGACTTCATGCCACTGATCATTACTCTCTGGGCTCTGGCATTCAGCCAGTTTTCAGTCCACCTCACTGTTTGCTTATCCAGCCCATTAACTGATTCTCTGTGAGGATTTTATGGGAGACAGTCTGAAAAGGCTTACTGAAGTCCAGGTAGACAATATTCACTGCTCTTCCCTCATCTACCAAGCCAGTCATTTCATCATAAATGTTTATCAAGTTGGTCAAGCATGAATTCTCCTTGGTGAAACCATGCTGAGTCCTGGAAGCAAAGATCGTGAATGACAGCCTGGGCTGTGTGAACAGGGGCAGAACCAGAGATTTAGGGGGGTTGTTATCCTCCCTCTACTCAGTACTTGTTAGATGATATCTGGATTACTGAATCTAGTGTTGGGTTCCCCAGCAGAGGTTCAAGGGAGGCCACCAATATGGTGGGGACTGGAGCACTTTGTAAGAAAAGTCTGGAGGACCTGGGCTTTTTCAGTCTGGAGCAGAGATTGTTTTTGGGGAGTCTAACAGCAGTCACTCATGTACTAAGAGGTCACTGAAGAGATGGACCCAAGCTCTTCACAGTGGCACAGGGTGGGAGGCTGACAGACAATGGGCATAAAGTGAAACAGAAAAGTGTCAGACTGAATCTAGGGAGACATCTATTGCCCATGAGGACAGTCAGTCAGTGGCATGGGCTGCCCAGAGAGGTTGTGCAGTCTCCATCCTCAGAGTTTTTTAAGTCCCAACTGGATGAAGTTCTGCACAGCCTGGTCTAACCTCAGAACTGACCTGTTGTGAGAGGAAGGTTGGACAAGAGACCCCTGAGCTTACTCCCCACCCGAGTCATGCTGTGATCCTGTGGTCCTCTAAAAACTGTGATTATCCTCTGCATGGCTGTTATCTGTCTATAAGGAACCCTTTTCTCATTCCTTCACTTGCCAACCTTCTTGTCTTATATCCCCTTTACCACAATCCAGTCTTGCACTGTTGTACACACTTTGGTACTCTGAGTTACATTTGCATGACAAAGCAATTGCTAAATTGGAGAGTGGTTAAGGGTGGGCTGAAACCTGAGTTTTATCAATACAGAGAAGGACTCTGCTGTAATCTTTTTTCACTGTGAGGATATACATAGAAGTTTGTAGAGCTTGATGTTCATACAAATACATTTACCTGTGGGAGGCAAATGACTCATCTCTGGTTTTTGAAAATGGAAGTGATGACTAGATTGTTTTTTGGAGATAGGCTTTTACACCATCTGCAATGCTGTCATGTTACTGTGAACAGACCCAAAATGCAATCGGAACAACACTGTAAAATAGACTTATGTGAGAAATTCCATTGGCCATACTGCTGGAATCTTACTAATAGCAGTGAGAAATGCAGTTTATATGAAAAATATAGAAGCTTGGTACTGAGAACCTCTACCTGTTCCTAGAAATTAGAGTCTGGGTTTAGCTCTGAAAGCTGAGGCTTTATATTATTTCTAACATTCTCGCTGACATTAATTCACGAAACCATTCAAATTTCATTCAACCTTGCAGATTCCTTGACCTCAATTGCACCTCTATCAGTGTATTTGGCTCCACAGTCTAATTACCTGATGGAGGGAAAGGATTTTATCAGTTTTCATTCTGACAGCTTTTGGTTTTGTTAGCATGACTCCTTGTTCTTGCATTGCAGAAGTTCCCCATCTACCTTTTCTATCACATTCTTTTGTTTGGCATAGTTATTTCTCATCTCCTCTTACTAATCTCCTTTCTAAAGGAAACAATTCCACTCTTTTCAATCTCCTTTTAAATGTTTTTCTGTGTTCTTAATAATTATGCCCTTCTCTCAAGCCCTCTATAATTCTGTGCAATTTTTCTCAAAAAATGGTGGCTGGTATTATAGAACTAGCAACATAATTGCATTACTTTTGCAGTATTCTTCTCCAGCCCATTTTTTTATGTAGTTTGACGTATCATTTGTTTTATTCCATCACTGTGATGCATTAAGTAGAGGCTCCAGTGGTCTGCCTGTAATGATACACAGCTTTTCCTTAGGTGATAAAGCCAACAGACTTCTAATTCATCTGTTGAAGGAAAAGTAGTTTTGTGGGTTTTTTTGTACTTACCAACTTTACATTTCACTTGTTTGTATACTGTCTGTTCTGCATTCTAAATTTCTTTCTCCTATTTTCATGTTCTGAATAGCCTAAATCACTTTATCAGATTTCAGATTCTGTGGACAGATTCTGTAGGTAGAATTCTGCCAGCTCTTTTGTACCATTCTTGTTCCATAATACATTTTTCTTATGCATAGTGAAACAGTGAAACCTAAATTTTGGTTTTCTTGTTCTGGGAACATTGTATTCCTCCTAAAGGAAGTAGGCCTACCAACTCACTCCAGTTCCTATTTTCCACAGATTCACCCACAAATAATACATCTCACAGATGGAGAAAGATGGAGAAAGGAATAAAAGAAAGTAACTAAGTGGATTTCCAGCTCAATCCCCTGCATTTAGAAGACATTAATTCTGGAGTTGTCTATAAAAGCATCTGTTTTTCATTCCTCTCCCATCTCACCACACAGAAAACCAACAAATACAAAATTAAAGCTTGTAAAGCTTTTTAAAGTTTGGAATTTTACCTGTAGTGTAAATAAAAGTTCTGAAAAACATTCAGATATCAAGCAGCCCTCTTCAAAGGCATTGCTAGCACACTGGGACATTAATAATTTCAAAGTACAACTTACAAAGTGATTTTTTTTTTTTTAAATCAATAACTGTAGTTATCTAGAAAAAGAAACAAGAACTCATCTGCTAGTTGTGGAGGGTTCCTGTTCTATATGCCTAATAATATGGGAGAAGATTTACTGAGAAACTTCTTTTTCTTCTTTCTCCCATGCTCACAGATCAAAATACCCAGGAGAACACAAATATATATCAATGTGGCAATGTATTGTTTAGATAATGGAACTAGCTCACTGCTGAAAGCAGGACAATAACATTAATGCAGCTGTTCTCTCAGACTGACAATCAAGACCTGATAACAAAACAACATGTTACCATGGCTCTACCATTTCTCATATCTAAGTCTGCACTTATACGGATAATGCCTAAAAGATATTGTTTGGCACTATGCAGACATGACTGCACATCATCACAACATTTGAATGCAGAAATTCCAGTCTGGAGGAGTATGGTCTCCCTTTGAACCTATACAGTGTGTCCTAATCCTGCTCCAATAAGCATTGTAGCATCTCTTTATCTGGCACAGTTTAGCTAGCTTTCAGAAAAAAACAAAACAAAACACCATGTACTCACCATCCCTATGGTACCCTGTACAGAAGGAGGTTTGAAATAGATGGGGAGCCACAATGCTGTCCTGAAAATGTAGGCAAAGTCAGGTGCACATTAGGTCTGAAGGTCTTGCAGTCAGTGCAGAAAATTTCTCAAGCACCGTGTTCAACTCTTTGTATTTTCTAATTTGTTCATTCACAGTACAGCATAATGGCCTTAAGAAAAGGAGGGAAAGAAGAAAGAGCTATTATTTTTAAAACACCATACAGTTATGAAGATTTTGTATCTAGTACTATATTGTACATTAAAGTCATAAACCTTAGAAAAAAATGTTTTTTAGAAAAAAATGGTGGAAAAGTTTTGAAATTACCCCTTGAAGGTAATAAGATCATAATGGTGGAGCAGATGTCCATCTGCAGCCTGTGGAGGACCCTACGCCACAGCAGGTGGATGCCCAAAGGAGGCTGTGACCCATGGGAAACCTACAATGGAGCAGGATCCTGAGCAGAACTTATGGACGTGTTGAGAGAGGAGCCCACGATGGAGCAAGTTTCCTGACAGGACTTGTGACCTGTTACTAACTGACAATAAATTAAATTAATTTCCCCAAACTGAGTCTGTTTTGCCCGTGACAGTAATCAGTAACAGATCTTCCTGCCTTAATTCTGACCCACTAATTTTTTTCATCTATTTTCTCTTCTTGTCTTATTGAGAAGGGGGAGTGATAGAGCATCTGGGTGAGGGTCTAGCAGCCAACCAAGGTCAAACCCACCACAAAGCCCTTCTCTGTAACCTCAACAAACTTGGCATCTACCAAGTACATTCTTGCCATAGAGAATACTTTTCACAATATACATGGTCTCCAGTTCGCTCAGTGGTTATATATAAATGCAAAATCACCATGCATAAACTCTTCCATAAATAAAGTCATAATCTTTTATATATTGTACTTTGCATCTGTGTGCCCAATTACTGGTGTTAGGTATCACAGGCCTTTGTGTAGAGAAATGATAAAGTTTCTAGTCATGGATATACTGCAGGAAGCAAGAGGGTTTTATCTTTTTATATGATTAGAGTGGCATGCACAGCTGTGCAACCATTTCTGTTTCAAAGTTCTATCTGTTCCATAAGTTGCCAACCTACAAAAATGGCTGAAGCAGAGAGACTGGATGACTAGGCCCATTAGTCAGTCTGAAATAAATTTTACTTTCAAGGCTCCTGGGTTTGACTCTCTTAATGTAAAAATGCTAAAAAGATTTTTCTTCAGTGTTGTCGTTTGAGCCTGGTCAGCAGCTGAACACCAAGCAGTCACTCACCCACCTTCCACCCACTTGGGAATGGGGAGGGAATCGGAGGGGCAAAGGGAGACTCATGGGTTGAGATAAAAACAGCTTAATAACAGTGACAGAACAATACGCTGACAGCAGTATCAGCAGGTAATGTACAATACAGCTGCTCACCACCCACCGACCAACACCCACCTGCTCCCAGCCAGCAATCCCAAACACAAAGGCCCCACAGCCAGACTCAAAGAAGTGAGAGCCCCTCCTGGCCCACTCCTGCCTTTATATAGTGAGCACAGTGTCACATGACATGGGATATCGGCCAATCGGGGCCCAGCCCTCCAGCTGTGCTCCCCCCGCCCCCGCACACAGGTGAGGGCACTGGGCCCTGGGGAGCCCCTGGGGTCTCAGGGTGCTGCAGCTCCTCCCGCTGCCAGACCAACGGGAGCGCTAGGCCAGCCCCAACCGGGACATTCAGTTGTTCAGGCAGATGAATTCCTGCTGAACTTGGCTGCTACTAGACTCATCTGATGATAGTCAGTTTAGGATTTTAACACCTTCCAGAAGTACCTTGAAAAAAATCTTCCCCCCCCCCCCCCTTTTTTTTTTTTTTTTTTTTTTTTAAATCATGATCAGACTGTTTAGAAATTACAGACATGGACACTTGACCTTCCTATAAGGAGCAAAAGCTCAATCTCTTCTGCCTTTAAATGGTATGAACTGGCAATTTGGGATCTAAATGTTTGTCAGTCTTGACTTCTTCTATTGCCCTTTTTGTTCATACTCATTTCTTCAAAGCCCCTTGAAAGTCACAAAGCAGCCTGGCAGAATCAATTTTCCACCAAGAGAACCTGCCATTAGATTAGACCAGCTACAAAGAAGAGTGGTAAAGCAGAGGAAATCAAATTACAGAAATCTGTCTGGGAAAGAGGCAATGTGTGGTGTGAAGCATAGACAGCTAGCAGAACAAAAAGGGCATTCTGACTGAAACCAAAACCTGTAAAGACATGTAGAACCTGTGATTGCTGCTGAAGCAGCTATGTTATACTGGTACTGAAGTAAGGGAATAAAAAAAAAGCAATAAAACAGCCAAGGTTGATGGCAGTAAGCAGTGAACAGGAAAATCACTTTCTGTGCTATAAACTGCTGAGGAAAAACTGAAAGCAAGGCCAGGGAAAGAAGGGAAGAGTTTAGATTAGTTTCCTAGAAAATATTTCTTTCTAAGTGAAATGTTAACAGAGGAGAAGATATATGAACTGCCTTGCAATGGCTGTTTATACTGAAAAAAACCTGTTGTGTAGATTTTATTGGGTCATCACTGGAAAATAACATTATTTTTTCTGCTTTTGCATGCATTGCATAAATTAGATTCCAGCTTCTGAGCCATGAAAAGCAAAAACCTGTTTAATACCATACTTGCTCTGAAAGAAAGAAGCCTCCTGCCATACTGTATAGCAAATCGGGGACTAGTGGAATGTATAATTACAACAGGGGTGAAATTTTGAGATAACTGTGAAGTTTTCCACATGTGCCTGAAATTACCTCTTCATCCCCTCTATGTATACTTATACTCTGGAGGTACTTTAAACCCATAAAAAAAGTTCACTTTCCACTTAACACCACATATTTTATAGAGAAAAATTTTGTTGCATAGACATCCTTCATAATCTCTTTCCTCGCCCTCATAAATACTTTGTCTTTCTACAAAAGAGCCCAAAACTCACTCTGACTCTGCTGGAAAGTATTTGGGAATGTTTAAAGTAGAGATGACTTTAGCTAATGAAGAATGTAGAAGCTCTACACAGTTTTCCTATTTGGAGGAGAAATCTGGCTTTAGATCTGTACATACTAGGTTTCCAGCATGCCTACACTTATGATCTTCTGTTGGGTGGCACTGTGCCCATTCTCAGACACATAATACAAGTTTCAAGGAGGAACAGGCACCAGCCAAAGTGGAGCTGACAAGGATAGCCTTCACATCAGAAGATAGCCCTTACAATAAGATGAGTCAATTAGCATTATACAGCTCTGCAACATGGTACCTCTGTGATCAGTTAAGTCTCTTTTCTGTGGGTCAGAAGTAGAGGTTGACAGAAATAGCTGAAAGTGCTAATGGGCATCTCCCTCCAATGCCTTCTGATGATGCCTTCTGAACTAGTTTCTCTCTGGTGCCCCACTATGCTCTGTTTTCTCTTGGATATCTTGTAAACAGCAGGGAAATTGGTGAAAACCTGTTTTGCTGTAAATACAGAAGTTGCAGCCCACTTCATTGTAGCTCTCTGCTCTTGAGTTACTTCTGTGTTCCTCCTAAGACTCCTTACCAAACAAGCAACCTATAGGAATGCTTGCATCATGGATAAGAAGGTACTGTTTCATACATATGGAAAAGCAACCTGATTCCCTAAAACTTGGAAAGAAGAACTAATGAGTCATGCTTTAGGAATCTCTTGAGTTGGCTACCAGTGACAGAGCTGCTTCCTACGTACTTCACACACAGGAGACATGAGTTGCACACTTGGGAAGATGCCTGGCTGAGGGTTTACTGGGAAGGAAATCACAGCTGACTGGACCTTGAGGTTATTCCAGAATAACATATGTGGATTGTTTTGAAAATTATAAACTCCACATTGTGGAAAGGGCATTGGAAGAGAGAGATCCAGCTACATTAGCTAAGAAATCAGCTTTTCATTAATTAAGCATTATTGATTTGTTTACTTTGTTTTTACTCTGAAAGGGTTACTTTATCTTAAGTTGGGTGACGACATTGACCTTACCTAGACTGGAAAAACTGTGGGGAAATAAATATTAAAATGTATATGGTAAAAGAAGTAAATTTTTTATGTCTGCATGTGGTTTTTATGACAATGAGGCTATGGACTCAGGAAAAAAATGGAAATGACAACAGTAAAAAGTTTTTCTTTCTGAAGATAGTATAAAGAAAGTGTGCCAACAGCTCAGTAACATGAAGCTCAGGCACCTTAAACATTTGGGTTTGGATGTTGATGTCTTCATAGTGCTTATTCTGGTGGTTTGAAACTTAAGGATCTGCTGAGCTGGGAGGACTTCTTCCTTTGATTTTCTGGTTCTGTCTTCTTTGAAAATTGTGTGAAAACAATTTCCTGAATTATAACAGTTCTTCCATTATTGGGAGGAACACATAAGACAGACATAAAATAAGATGCAGTAAAATAATTCTTGAATTGAGTTTTCATAACATTTATTCTTTCAATGCAGTTGTCGTTTTTTTTTTTTTTTTTTTCCAAAGTAGTCCCTCTGAATTTCAAAGTAAAATATCTTCAGATCTAGAAGTATCAGTAAGAAGATCCAAATATTTTTGTGATTCTCTTTGATTCTGATTTGCTGCATGAACCCAGGAAAGAAACTACATTCAGGGAGTAATTTCTCGACTCTTATGTGACAAACCATAGGCTCTAATACCCTGGTTTATTTCTGACTTTCAAGCTCTTGGTATGCAAACTCAACCTTGATCTCACTTTCCTCTTAATAAAGACAAAAACCCTAAATAAACAATTTTCTGCTTCACTCCAGAGTTGTAGCAAGGCTGAGTTTATGAGTTTAAACATCTTACTCAAAGTACAAAGGTATCATACTTTTTTTTTTTTTTTTTTTTTTTTTACTGTCAATGAAATCTTGCTTCCCAGATGAGTGGCTGCCTCATCTACCTACCTACCTACCTAACTACCTACTTACCTACCTACCTACCTACCTACATAACTCTCTTTTCTCTGTCTCAAAAAATGCCAGAAATAATCTTCTGAAACTTCTTGAAGTATCTGTTTGAACAAGAAAGAAAAGAGTATTCTGGGTACTTGACAACATTCAACCTGATATGCCAGAAGGTCCTTTCTCTCAACAATTCCTCTTTTAGAATTCGGTTTGACATGTTTACAATTTTCTCACAGCTGTGATGTACCGTGTTCACTACCATGTGGTATCCCATCATCTGATTTTATTCACATACCTGAGTAGGTATCTCTCAGTGACAAAAGTCCGATGACCAGCACGACTTTTGATGAAACTGGGCCTGACTCAAATAACACCCAGCTTGTGATGTGCCAGGGAAAAGGCTGACACTTAGAGCTTCATGTTTTCACACTTGTCATAATTTTTTAAAACCCACCACACCCATATATTTTACTTTTTGACAAATTAATATTCTTGATTGCTCACACTTGATTAACATGCAGTGCCTACTGGAGCACTAACCTTTTTAGGAAGAACAGAGGGAAAAAAAATCGTGAGCTGTCAGAACTAACAATGCACTTATGAATTTATAATTGAAATATTGAAAGGCATCAAAAAAGAATTTAAAATTATTTACTAATTATTTCAGCTAGAAAAATAATTATAGCAATTTGTTGAAGGTTGCTTTAAAGCAGAGGTTTCTTTAAAAAAGTTTTCCAGTTGACTGAGAGTAACTTGAAAGAAATTCACAGCAGTCTTTGCATTACAATTAAGGAAGGAGACATTATGTAACATGGCAAAAAATGACAGTTCTGAGTTACTTTAGTAGTTTTTCTGAAGTGGACTGCAGCTGGATGGGCATTGCGTGTGTTTTTTGTGTCTGGTTTACATATATGGTTTTGATGAACTCTAATCAAACTATGCTGTCAGTCAAACTTGTGGGTAATCAGCAAAATTATGCCAGATACTAGTATCTTGTGATATTGACAACTTCGTGTCAGGTTGTAGTTAGAAGACATATACAAAAATGGATAAAACTGGAGAATTAACACACACACACACACCCCTCCAAACCCACACAGAAGGGTGATTCTGACTTACCAAGTCTGACAATAGCCTTGGATCTAGAAAGGTCTTTCTGTTTCACGGTTCATTTCCCTTTTCCTTTCTCCTTTAACCAGAAGTCCTCACTGTTAATCATGATCATAATGAATTGGAGGTGTGTTTTTTGATTTGATTTTGAAATTCAGAGAAAATAATTTTTTTTCTTTTCTTAATGAGAAATTGAGCAATGTTCTCATTCATTTCTGGATATAAGAGTAGAATTCAGATAAAGGTTCAGACATTTACAGATATGTGACACAATGTCAGTCCAGATGGGGACCATTTTAGAAAAATCATTAAAGCAACTTAGAATATTCCAATTCTGCCAGATATGAGGACTGTTTTCTCTCTAATTATAATGTGAAGACTGTTGTTAACACCTTTAACCTCTGAGCCAGGCATCTAAGCTCCCATTATAATACAGGGAGATTTAGTAGAGTCAGCCAACAGAGTTTAGAGAGCTATTTACCCGACCAAATGTTAGTGCTTGCTTTTAGAGGAAACGAACAGCTCTCTAGAGTCCGTATCTGTCCTGCCCAGATCTCTGCTGGCTACCATCAAAGGTTAAATTTCTGGCTGGTGTCTATAGCTAAATTTAGGTGCCTAAATCTTTAGCTAAATTGTCTGAATTTGGGAACCTGCAATGTGTTCAACATTTATTTGCACAATAGACATGCTGACATAAAATATTCGAAAAATCACTTTTCCTTGCAGAATACACCATTTTTTCTGAACATAAGTAAAGGGGGTTTTGGTAACATCAGAGACTCCCAGATAGAGAATGGGAGCTGTTTTGCTCAGCAATGTTTGCAGACATTACTGAAGAGTCCCTGTTTCAGTCACCTGTCACCTACATAAGCCAATGCTGTAAGTAGATCATAGAATCATAGAATTATATGAGTTGGAAGGGACCTTAAAGATCACCTAGTTCCAACCCCCTTGACATGGGAAGGGGCACCTTCCGCCAGACCAGGTTGCTCGAAGCCCCGTCCAACCTGGCCTTGAACCCTTCCAGGGAAGGGGCAGCCACAGCTTCTCTGGGCAACCTGTGCCAGTGTCTCACCACCCTCACAAGAAATAATTTCTTCCTTATAACTAATCTAAATCTACCCTCTTTCAGTTTAAAACTGTTACCTCTCATCCTATCACTACACTCCCTGATAAAGGGTCCCTCCCCATCTTTCCTGTAGGCCCCCTTTAAGTCCTGGAAGGCCGCTATAAGGTCTCACTTGAGCCTTCTCTTCTCTAGACTGAACAACCCCAACTCCTTCAGCCTGTCCTCATAGGAGAGGTGCTCCATATGCCCTGATCATCTTTGTGGCCTCCTCTGTACCTGCTTGATCAGGTCTATGTTGTCCCTATTCAATGTTGGGGGAGGTTTCAATATGATCCCAAGAACCAGATTAAGAAACAAACAAGGGCAAATGCCGTACACTAGAAACAACTTTTATTATCAAAAGTAAAAGAAAAAGAGGTAGAGATAGGATATGGAAGGAAAGGGCAAAAATCAAGCAAGCAGTTGGGATAAGGTTGCAAGGATAGTCACCACCATGGATCCATAGCGTCCTGGGGGTCCAAGTCTCTTGGTGCTTTGGTGGTGGAGGATCCTACAGGGCTACTCTCTACAGCCCTTCTTATCCCCATTTGTGGCTGCGGTTTCTCTAACAATGACACGAGAACGCAGTTACTCCGCATTCCTGCATTTACGCCAGGATGTTCTTCTCAAATATCTTGCAGCTGTTCTTGCAAGCAGGCAATTTTTGAGACAAAGAACTTGAGACAAATAGTTCATAGTTCAGTCTCCCACATATGTTCTTTTGTTGGGGGCTCAAAACTGGACACAGTACTGCAGGTGGAGTCTCTCAAGAGGGGAGTATAGGTGGGGAATCACCTCCCTTGACCTGCTGGTCATGCTTTTCTTGATGCAGCTCAGGATACAGCTGGATTTCTGGGCTGTGAGTGCACATTGCTGACTTATAGTCAGTTTTCCATTCACTAATACCCCCATATCCTTCTCCACAGGGCTGCTCTCAATCCACTCATCACCCAGCCTGTATTTGTGTTTGGGATTGCCTCTACCCACGTGCAGGACCTTGCACTTGGCTTTGTTGAACTTCATGAGGTTTGCACAGGCCCACCTCTCAAGCCTGTCCAGGTCCCTCTGGATGGCATCCCTTCCCTCCAGTGTGTTGACCACACCACACAGCTTGGTGTCATTGGCAAACTGTATAAATCTGTATATATGCAAAACTGAAGAGTCAACAAAAAAAAGGGGAACAAGTCTTATATGTTTCTTTCATACTTGAAAAACTTTATTTTTTAATTTATCTGAGCAGTCTGCTGTCTTGTGACTTTTTAAAGGTGGCAAGATGTAAATTTATGAAAATGTCCTGCTTTTATTCTGTCTTCCATTGGAGCTCTTCTTCCACAGGTGAATAAATAATGCTCTTACTTGCCCATTTCTTATTTTCGTCCTTTCTGCTTTCCAACTGTAGAACATTCAGTCACTTCTTTTTTTGTTTTCCTTTTTAACCTGATTCTTACTGGTCTGTTCCTTGGCCTCTTTTTTCTCCATCTACCCACAGGGCTCAATTTGCCTCTCCCAAAAGCAGAAGCACGTAAGTTTGAATACCAACAGCTATTTCCTAAAGGTGAATTTTGCTTACAGATTTAACTTCCCCTCTCAGATCTGTGATGCATCTAATTTTTTTTTTTTAAACTAGAAATTTCCACTGTGTTTTTGAAAACAATGTCAGCACTATCTGCAGAAAAACAATACAGTTTTTTTCTAGTCTGCTGTCTTGTATTTTCAGTTCTCTGTTGTAGCAGTTATTTTTTATTGGATTGCAGTGTAATTGTTCCTCACTGGTACAGTGAAATGTGAAAGTATAATCATCCTGCTGACATTTCATTTTTGGCTGTTTATTAAATAATAGTGTGAAATGTTGGCAATGTGATGCAACATGTCTATTACAGTAAAGGACACTTAAATACATGAAAACAAAAAGAAAAAGAATGTGTGACCTTGCAAAACTCTGAAGAGCACTGTAATGGATATTATTGCTCAAATGCTTGAAAAAGCACATTGTATTACACAAATAACACTGCCAAATATGCTATTGGACTTACACTGAAGCACTGGAACATTTTCCTACGTATTACATGAGTACATGATCAGATTTATGTATTTTCCAAAGACCTCAGTAAACCTGATCATACATGACTAGATTGCTAAATCCTTAGGGAATTATGAATCCCTGAGTTCGATTTTTTGCTTAGCTGCACGTAACTACTGGGAAGAATTGCTGCAGGCCTGCGTCTTTCTCTACTAGGAGGAATAGAGATTGAGGGGGATGATATTACACTGGCCATCAAACTAAACAAGTCTAGCTCTATTTCAGCCAGCTTAGGTGCAATGTCTCCAAGGTGAAAGTAAACTGCAGATCCAAATAAAACAAACATTCAAAATGAAAAGAAATGAAGAGGGAAGCATAGTTCAGGGAACAAAATTTTTTAGTTTGTCAGACATCATAAATGTACAGAATACTTTTCTGAAAGCAGGCATATACTCCATGCTTTAAAAGGAAAATCTGTTTTTCTGAACCTTTGTTCTTATAAGCAACCTTCTTCATTTGAGTATTCCCACTGAAATCAGTGCAGCTTTCACCAGCGGTGAGCAGAGGTGTTTTTAGATTTGACAGCTGAAAGCAGAGCTGGCAGTCAAGAAAAGAGAAGGTGGAAACTTTATTGTAGTCTCAGTTTGGCAGCAGTGTTCAGAGTGTGATGAACTTAACATTTACACACACACCTGAGACAAGTTTTATGCCTCATTATGTCCTTATGGCCAAGGATGTTATCACATCTTTAGGTAACACAGCCTTAGTTATCTTGGTGACTGGTTCAGCTTTAAATCAGCTAAATTCTTTCTCACAAAATATTTCAGATCCAACTTTTCTAATTACATTGCAATCATCTCTTTCATAAAATTATAGGAAAATTTGTAGCCCTTTTCATAAGGAAGTGAGACAAATAACTGGTAGACCATATTTTATAAGAAGTCCTTTGAAGTTTTTGTTAGCTAAAGTATTTGCAAGTACGGAGGGCACTTGTGGCCTGCTTTCTCTAAGTGTAAAAGGCTGAAGGGAGCTTGTTTCATTCTGATAGCTATTATCTGTGAGTTAATATTTTAGACATCAAGCTAGAGTGAGGCCATACAGCTCCTTGGACATGGTACTGTGGTATCAGCTGAGATAACAGTAAGAACTTGATATAAGGGAACTGTTGGGTTTGTCCTCTCCAAGGTGAATATGAACTGAAAGCAACATCCTAACCTGCCACCTTACTTTCTTTTTAGAGCAATTTAAATATGTGCACATCAGTCATACTGTAAGGTAGAAATTGCTCTTCTCTATGTCTTTTCTTTCCCTCTCACATCCATGTAGTAGCTCTGTCTGACTCTGTGGCAAAAAAAACCAAAAAAACAAACAAACAAAAAAAAACCAAAAACCAAAACCAACCAAATTTGAATTTTAGCTGGAATAATGCATTTATATTATAGGTACTTCCTATGCATCATCACTAGAAGAATGGACATGGACTGGGACAAATGATACACCAACTTATGGGTCAGGTTTAGAGGGCAGAGTGACACAGGCAATGGTGCTGTGGAAATCCACTACAGACCTCCTGAAAAAGATGGGGCCTCATGTTCTCAGGGCCTGGTCCTTATGTGGGACTTTAAACATCCCATTATCTGCTGGAGGAAGAACACAGCAGGGCACAGGCAATCCAGAAAGTTGCTGGACAAAGTTGATGACAACTTCCTGACACAGGTAGTCAAGGAACCAATGAGAGGAGATGGGCCTCATGCTTACAAACAAAGCAGGACTGGTCAGGAATGTGAAAATCAGAGGCAGTCTTGGCTACAGTGACTATGACTGTTGGAGTTCAGGATTCTGAGAAAGAAACCAAGCAAATAGCAAGATCACAACCCTGGACTTCAGGAGACCAGTCTTTGGCCTGTTTGGGGATTTGATTGAAAGAATTCCATGTAATAAGACCCTAGGAAGAAGACAATCCTTAACAGCTGGTTGATTTTCAAAGATTGTTTCATCCAGGCTCAAATTTCATCCATCCCAATATGTACAAAAGTCCAGCAAAGGCAGCAGCAGGTCTGCATGCATGAACAGGGATCTCTTAACAAAACTCAAACACAAAAAAGCAAGCATACAAGATGTGGAAGCAGGAAGAGGTGACACAGAAGAGATATAGAGATACTGTCCAAGAGTGCACAGATAAGGTTAGGAAAGCCCAAGCCCACTTGGAGCTGAAACTGTAAGGGACATAAAGGTCAAGAAAAGTTTTTACAGGTACCTCAAGATCAAAAGGAAGATGAGGGAAAATGTGAGCTTGCTTCCAAATGGGGCAGAAGACATGAAAAATGCCAAGGCACACAATGCCTTGTTTGTTTTAGTCTTTACTGGTAAGATTTTCCTTCAGGAATGCCAGACCCTTGAAACCAATGAGGAAATCTGAAGCAAGATGTCAGTTTGGGAAACATTTAAACAAAGCTGGACATATGCAAGTCACTGGAACCTTATGGTATACACTCAAAAGTGTTGTGGGACCTGGCTGATGTCATTGTGAGGCTGCTTTCAATTATCTTTGAAAAAGGCTCTGGTGGTCAG
This sequence comes from Tyto alba, assembly GCF_018691265.1. Classification (NCBI taxonomy): domain Eukaryota; kingdom Metazoa; phylum Chordata; class Aves; order Strigiformes; family Tytonidae; genus Tyto; species Tyto alba. The sequence goes on along the minus strand of NW_024881282.1, from coordinate 17,037,468 downwards.
GGAAGGTTTTGGGGAACAGACAGAAAACAAATGCCACTCCTACCTTCAAGGAAGGCAAGAAGAAGAATCCAGGGAACTACAGCCTGGACAGCCTCACCTCAGTCCTGGAATAAACCTGGAAACTTTTCCAAACATGTGAAAGACAGGAAGGTGATTTGGAGTAGTCATCATGGAAATCCAAGAGAAATCAGACCTTAGCATTATAATCACCTCCTGTAGTGAAAATGACTAGCTTGGTGGATGAGCAGGAAACAGTGGATGTTGTTTTTTGTGACAGTAGCAAGGCTTTTTACCATTTCCTATAACATCGTCACAGACTAACTGATTCTGTCATATGTATGGAATATACAGATTTTGAGCTTTAGTGAATGGAGTTTCGTTTATGTGCTTCTTATTGGATGTGTTCCCTCCTCATGATTCTCAGGTTAGGAAAAGATGTAACACTTTTCTCTCTAGCCTGATGGAAAGCAATGGGATTACACCAGGGTTCCATGTGTCAGCACTTACCAAATTAACTCAAGAAAGGATTCAAATTGCTTTCCTTGCATTAAATTTGCAGATGTGAAGATCTGTAATAGTCTCGATTTGCTTTTTTGAAAACTGATTCATTTGAGAAAATGATTAGTTACAGATCTCAGAGCCTAAATGTAGACACCCATCTTTTTAAAGTTTTGGCCATGGTTTAGGCTTCTATTTATGCTTAATTCTCCTTTCTTTCTTATAGTATTTTAAAGCATATGGCTGAAGTTATTCTGCATCTTGCTAAATGTGTCATCCAAGCAACTCTGACACTTAAAATGTTAAACGGATGGTAGTCTTCTATTTGAAAAGTAGGAATATGACATTGTGCAACTCTTGGTTTCTTAGATGCTGCTAAGTGTATGCAAAGTATTGTGATTTGATGGGAATTTCAATTTGCCATAACCATGCATGAGTGAGAAAATATAAACAGATGGGTCACCTTGTGATAACTAGGAATAAAATAACAAATGGAAGAGTTATTCTACTTTTATAGAACTATAACTGAGAGCAGAAATTGACTATTAGGACATTTGCTGTCAAGCTGGATCCTGGCCAATTGCATTTCAGTTCCTAACTGTATGACATACTGTGTGGATCAATATATGGAGCTACTGAAACTCACTTCTCATAAATTATGTCTTATATCCATCCCCACCTGCTCTCCCTGTAGTATCTCCAGGTTCTCAGTGTTTCTTGAATTACTATGATACCATCTAGCTTATCAAAAGTCCACTATCTCTCTTGATTCCCTTACCCCCCTATCATTCTCTTACTGCTGTGTTCCCTGTCTGTTTTCTGTTTTCAAGGGAAGAAACGATTAAGTCCAGTGGCTAGGTTGGAATTACAAGTGTTAACTGGCCATCAGGTGCTCATGTCAAGTTGGTCAGGTCAGTTGTCTATTATCTCTCCAAATGGATAAACACTGAATTCTGCTTTCCTTTTCCTCATTATCAACCATTTGTTGATTTTCACAAAACTTGTTGGTCATGGGTTCTCATGTGATGCCTCTCCCAGTTTAGTTGAAATTAGCCAGCAGGTTTAAAGGTTATAATTGGGATGGGATAAGATATTGTATTCCCATAGCACAAGTGATCATATAAAGATGATTTCCATGAGTAGAAAGGATAAACAAAGCATAGAAAAGCAAAGGAAAAAAAAATAAAAAAGAATAGCTACATATTTTGAATCCTAGCTTTTCACCACAGAGGGCTAGATAAAATGTAATATTTTTGTTTGTTTAGGTCTTTTTTTTTTTTTCATTTTTGATGTTGTGTGGTGTTATGGAAGAAAAATGACCATTAGTAGGATTCATGTCATCTGGATTAGATGTTTAAACTCAAATGTCTATGCTACTCCATGATCAGTGGAAAGAAGGATATTTGAAAGAAGATCCATTTTATTCTGTGGTAGGTCAAATGAATCTTATGTTGATGTTCAACTCTCACAGAGTAAAGTTAGCTAACAAGAATCACCTCAAGTAAGGCTGAAGTATTTCAATCTGATATGTTTATTTAAACATAAAAAAAATCTATTTTATTCTAAGGGTGATCGAACAGTGGAACAGGCTTTCCAGAGATGTTTTGGGATCTCCATCCTTAGACACATTCAAAATAAGGCTGGATATAACACTGAGCAACCTGCTCTAATTGACTCTACTTTGAGCGGGGTGGTTGGACTAGATCACCTCCAGAGGGGTCTTTCAATTTCAACCATGCTGTGATTATATGATTTTGATATCTTTTGCTACCAAACATTTGTCTAAGAAAATAGATGATACTGACTGATGTACCTGCACCTTGCAATGCTTCTTTCAAACTCATTATCTATTCTTCTGCCAGGTTTAGTGCTCAGGCAGTAAAAAAAATCTATATAATTTGTATTCATGTCCTAACATCATACAGAGTTGATTGTCTTGAGAAGATGATGTTTACCGATGATTTCCTAAGTGTTCTCACAACTAATAGGAATGTGTAGTGGAGCACACAACAACTTTGCAGTAGACTTTTAAACAACATTTTAAAGCTGAAAGACTCAATGTTTTCGTTGCCTCAACTTCTCCAAGGCCTCCTGTGAAGGGGTTCAGGGAGGAGGAGAATGACCAACAACAGAGCAAGACTGAGTTAGGGAATGCTTGCAAGTACTTACATTCATTGAACTCAATAGGCTGTATCCAACGGTGCTGAGAGAGCTGACAAAGTCCTGGCAAGGCTGCTCTCTGTCATCTCTGAAAAATCAATGACCAGAGGAAGGCAGATTTTGCACTCACATTCAGAACAGGCCAACAGATTAACCACAGTAACTACAAGTTCAGGTTGGTCTGCCTCATCTCAGACTGTGGGAAAATCACAGAGTAAGCCCTCCCGGAGGATGTTGTGGGGCACATGGAGGACAAGAAGATAACTGGGAAAAGTCAGCATGGATTTGACAAGGATAAATCATGCCTAACCAGACTGATTATCTTCTACAATAAAATGATTCTATAGTCAGTGGATCACTATGAAAACACAAGATAGTAGTAAAATTGAAGTTCTGATTATTTATTTGGACAAATGTAAACTCAAATAAAGATGAGGCTGCTGAAGAGCTTGTTGTCTATTAGGAATCACTTTTTGGAACACATTCATATTTCATTATGGAATTTATAACTTCACATAACTATGACCTGAGGAAGTCTGGTAAAAATATACTATGTCTTTTTTTTTTTTTTTTCTTTTCAGAATAGGAACTATTTGAGTTATTTTGGGCTTAATTCTAAGTATGCTGGCATAGCTCGAATACGACCACTTTTATTGCAGGTAATAGAAAGCACTGAACCCTGAGGTGATTATCAGTCAGTGCTAGGAACTTCTGAGGAACAAATTGCCATAATCTAAACCCAGCAGATCTGCTTCTCTTCCTATCTCCTCCTGACACTCCCACAGAGTGGGCTTTTACCCCTCCAGGTCAAAGGCTTGGAAGCAGAGAAAAAGCTTCTCCTCTACTGATCCTCTCCTCTCTTCCTCCTCATATAAATTAGCATACCTAACCACCTAAACCCAGATAAATTGCTTATCTACATTTTCCATTCTCGGTTTAAGCCTTGTGGTTAAGATGTACATATACACTAAACACTTTCAAGATTCATTCCTTCAGGGAAAAAGACAGAATGGGATAACATTATTTTTTTTTCATGAGTAGATTGGATTGACTTGCATGTAATGTAGCTTGAAGCCTTTCTCTAACTCTCAGATGAGAACACTGAATTAAGCCTCTGATCTTTGCTCATCACATTAAGTCCATGTGTTCACCAAAACTGGACCGACTAATTTGTCTTTAAATCAATTTTATTTCCTGCCTAGATCTTTCTACATGATCCATTACTCCATTTTCATTTTAATATTATTTCTAGTGGGACTTAATGCTAAAGAAATGCTTGTGAAATTAAAACCTCTGCAGCAAAATTCTTTGTCAGTGTAACTCTTTCATTGGCAATGGATTCATTTAGTCCCGCTTTAAAAACTCCCATTACTCAGGTATTCATTTTATATCTATACTTATGTATATCTAAAATGACATGAAAATAAAAAAAAAAAACCACTTAGATCAATGGAAAAATGACAGCCAAAGAATTAATGACTGATGTAGAGAACAGTGCAATTATTTGAAATGCCAAATGAATAAAAGCTCAGAGACCTACCATGAAGACACATCATGTTTGTCTCTTCTTTAGACTTGTAGTCTAGTAATACAATACTGCCACTGCTATTAACAGGCCACAGGGTTTGTACTGAGTTGGCAAGGCTTTGTCTCAACTTTTCTTGATCTGCCTAGAGCTTTGTTTTCATTTAGTCACAACAATTTTTCTAATGATCAACTAGTCATGTCTAACTTGTTTTACTGTTGCTTATCTGTATATTGTACAATCATAATTTTTTATGTAAATAGTAGCAAATAGACATTATATATATAATGAAATATTTATAACTGTGACTTAGTAATGTAGTGTGGAGAAATTTCAGTCTGTTAGATAGCAGAGATCTGGAAAAAATGTGTTTGCAGGATGCAGTGGAGAGGACTGAAAGCATGAGATGATAAGAGATGGGCTACAGGCTTTGTACTAGAGATCTCATGGCTCTAATGCAATGGGGTGTCTCACCAGTGGCTATTTAAAGAAATGTAGATGTACATCTGGACCAAACTGGATTTAGGGGTAACAAGGAACGAGTGCCCAACATGTAAAATGCACCATATACAGTAAATTCATGTGTAAACATGGCATTGTGGGACCAATGAAGAAAAAGAGAATGTATTGGTGAGCTAACAATCATATGAAGATGACCCCACGTGGATCCTGGAGTGAAGAAAGAAAAACCATCAGCACTCCTCCTGGTGAAGGACTTTGGATGCTGACAACTTGCTGAATTCATGCCACCTCCACCAGACTGAAGCTATCAATCTATGAGTCAGAGGGGCAGTGGTAGCATGGACAGAGCACCAGGAAGAGGCATCCTGTTACACACATGGAAATATGTTGATAACAGTTGCAGCTGCATTATTATTGTTACTGAGATTTTTTTTCTTGCATAATAATATGCCTTGTTTTTAATTTCTAAAAGTTATCTTTTTTTGTTGGAACTGGCAGCCTATCTCTTCACTAGTTTATATTAAGACAGAACAACTCATCTAAACTCTTATCTGCAAGAAGAGAAGACTAGATTCAGTGGCCCCCAAAGTCTAATCTAGTTCTTTGTTCTCCTTTGTTTAATTTAATATAATGTTGTGAAAGGAGCTTCTAGGTGATGATGATTCATATCACTCAAAGTCTTTTGTGTAGAAAGTGAGCTTTACTCAAACTCATTTGACAAAATCTCAGTATAATGGTGCTGTGGGCTCTGAGGCAAACAGCAAGAAACATAAAAGGTGGCCTCCCTCAGCTTTAATACCCGCATTTGAGCTGCAAATATTTAATCATTGCTTTAATGCTGTTTTTAACCATTACCATTCTGGAAAAAATGTATAATTCTAAATAAACTAGTTTAAATTAGGAACTAACCTCAGCGCTACCACTGCACTGCCTTTGGTCCAGACAGAATACTCTCCAGACAGAACTTAGTCCACACCTTAGCATGCTACCAAGTATAGTCCCATGAATCCTTGGTACCTGCACCACCAAACCCTCCCTTACCCCAGTGCATAAAAATCACGCTGTCTACAAATCCTGGCTACAAAGCCCCCAAAAGGGCCATGTGAGAAAGGACCCTGGCTTGCCATGTTTGCCTGACAGCCATGTGATAATGCAATGGAGGCAGATGGGATATCTGGTGGACAGACCGAGCACAGTTGTCCCAGACAAACTCCAGAAGAGTGTTTGGTTTTGTCCACAGTAATGTGTCGTGCAGACCCAATATGTGTCTTCTAGTGTTTCCCAGAGAATATCTGGGTGCCTGGGCAAAGCTTCTGTCCCCACTGCAGCTGAACAGCATCTTTGGACCTCAGTATGGGCTGGGAGTGAAAGTATACATGTGCCCGAGTCAGTGATTTTTCCTGTAGCTGGACACTAACAGTTCAGGTCATGACATCTGCTGTGGGAGGTCAGGAATAGCCTTTACCTTAAGCAAAATTTCTTTGCTTTGATTTCAGTAAAGAAGATCATAAGTCGTGGGGGACACTTCTGTATACACTTCCTTATTTTACATTTCTTTGCTGCTCATGTCAGTTCTGCAGCAAAAAAATGACCTTCGGAAAACACTTCCAACTTGGCTTGGATGGAAGCAACTTTGTACTTTTAAGTTGCAGAAATTAGAATCATTTTGTTTGTGAGAGTGAGATAGAAGGAAGAATGAAAGTCAGCATGTTTCTAATGAATGAGGATGCATCAGAACTAAAACTACTGTGAAATAATACAGAAGTTGCATCTAATATTTCTTTAAATCTACAGTCACAGCCAGTGCCACTGAAAGATGGGACTCAACAGTGTGAAGAAGCATGTTTTCCTAGAGGGAATGAACTACTGTAGAACATGACATCTGTACTCTCTGTTGCAACTGCTTTATGCATATATTCCCACCTTCTGTCCAACATTTATCTACTTATTCATCTGTCTGACATTATCACCTGCCAGCACTTTGGATAGCAGGACTGTCAGTGTAGCTTTTTCCTCTGGTGTCTAGTACAGTAGCTCTTGTTTGTTTAGTACAGTAGTTTAGCATTCCTCGCTACCGCTAATAATAGAAATAGTAATGTATTATTTATAATAGAAGTTAGGAATCCTGAATAGTAGTAGCATTTAATTATGACCAGCCACTGAACTAAACACCCTGTGTTCTGACAATCTATGATGTGGTGGTACAGAGATTCAAGTGGGAGAAAAAAAGGCACAGAGGCTGTGAACATCTATTAGACCAGTATATAAATGACAAAGGCAAAGGCGTTTTTGTTTTTTTTTTTTTTTTCACTGCTGTTGAACACCAGTTGAGAGATAGAGTTACGTTTTTCATGGGACAAATTAATTTTATGAATCATTCTTCCTTCATGGATCACAATTTAATGAGCGTGCCAGTCAGGTCTGCTTTAAGAAATAAACTATTTTCTATGCTGATCAGTACTAACAGGGCTGAGGGATCAGCATGCAATATATAGAAGATAGTATGTAATATCTAGGAAGTGGGTATTGCAGGACATAAATTTCTGTGAGAGTGCAGGCCTAGGGCTCTGCTCAGAGGCACACCTCTAACTGGGCCTGTCTCATTCCAGGTCAAATTTCCTCCTATCATTTGTAGAACATGATATCATTTCACACATTCACTGGTATCAAGGTCATATTTCCAGAAGTCTTTTTTTTATCAGTCTGCAAGCTCTTGGCTTTGCATGCTGTTTTACTCCCATCTGAAAACAAATCTGGCTTTTCCAGTCCCCAGCTTTTCTGGTGAATTCCTGAAAGCCTGCTTTTTTCTGCCCAGTGTAGGTGCTTCCAAAAGGATCCAGTTCTTCAGCTACAATAAGCTTGTAGCTTATTAAAAGAGCTTGAGTTAACTCTTAAATTATCCTTTTTCGTTTTTCCTGCACTTCTTTTGGAGAGAAACTGAAGGGACTCTGGAAGCTAACCCATCATCTTCAGTTGCTAAAATTCAGGTAGAAGTTTCAAGAAGTGGAACTTTAAAGCAATGAACACCTACTGTATTTTGAAACAGAAAGCTCATTGCTGACCAAGAGAGAAGAAGAGGAAGAAAAGAATTCTTCCCAGCTTCCTGCTCACATTTTTGGGTGAGCTGGAGCTAAAAGCTGGGTCAAACAATAGTTGTCTAATCCCAGGGTAAAGCCCCATGATTCACACACCAAATTAGACTTTGAACTCACCCAGAAACAATTATCATTTATATGCTGGTGGTAGGTAAATCTTTCCTTTTTTCTTTTCAGTTCTTGCCTTGACACTGAAAAGTCCCTCGTATAGACATCCGACAGCTAAACCTGTGTTATAAAGCTACACTTCACCGGTATGATAGGAGGCAGATGGTTTCCTTAACAACTTCAGAGCAAATTTTAGAGCAATTTCTCCCCACTCTGGTACATTTCAGTATAACATTCAGCACCTGCTGGCTGGAAAACTATATTGTGGCCACTTAAACTGACTAGGCATAATCAGAAGAAAAAAATAAAGCTGACCCAAACCTAATTCTTCAGTCAACAAGCTCATGCACTGAGGTGCCTCAGATATAACCTCAAAGCTCTCTTAATCTCCAGTTCTCTAATGTTCTCGGATGAAGCAGTTCCTAGACTGAAGGGATGACAAATCCCTCTGTCATGTCCTTGGTTGTGCCTGCAGTAGAAGATGTTTCTGACTAGAATTTTGTGTTTGGACATCTATTTCCTGAAAGTCAAAAGGAATTTAAAGGCAGTAGAAAATTCATCACCTTCTGTCCATATCTCATAGTTAAAACATTAAAGTTTATCTAATAGAATTTCAGTAAAGATGTGAAGTCAAGTGAGACGATCAAACTTTTATCTGCAACCTTCACAGGTAAAATGAAAGAATCATTTGGATTTCAAGGAGCTTTTAATGAAGCCTGATATTCCAAAATTGACCATACAACTTGGATATAACATGTGATATATCTTTTTTTGTTTGTTTGTAGGAAAAATTTGGAAGCATAGCCACTACATGTGTTTTATACTACCGTGTCTGTAGGCATATTAGTAAATCCGCCTTCTCAGACATGAATTTATACAAAAGCAGAAAATTATGCATCTCATGATGCTTGGTAAGGTCAATAAATGTTGTGTATGAAAAAGTCATGAGGTATGCTTGTCAATATAAATGATATCAACAAGGAAAAGTTCCTATTGAAATTCCCTGCACAGTGTTGCATTTGGTTTTGATAAAATGACATCTGAAGCCAGGAAATCCTTAGGAAAGACACTGGTAAAGCACTAACAACTTTCCTTCTTGAAAGTGTACAGCTAAACATGATCATAGACATCTATTTTAGTTAATTTTTTTAATTAACAAGAATTAAGCATGTATAATATAATTTATGCAACAAACATAATAATATTCAAACAAGATTTATTCCTTCCATCTTCACTTGATTAAAAAGGATAAACCTGTGTAGTGTCAAGCTCTCCTATTTATGTTCAAGAGAGAAATAGTCTGTTAGACTAGAAATAGATCTATTATGGGAAATGAAGCCCAGAGATAAGGCTCTGTCCCGTACATAAAGTAACCTTGTAATGAGCTCTCACTGCTGAAAAAAATATTTATAAATTCTATAAAATATTCATTCAGATTTTTTGGTGCTTTTCCTCAGGATTTCAATCTGTCTGTTAATCAGAATTTGTCGGAATTGCATTGGAGAAAACAAACATCCAGTGCTGTCAGGGCTGGGGTAATGAGCTAAGATAAACATGTGTTGTGAGGTGCGAAAGAGAGGACTTTTTTCCCTTTCAAACACAAACATCACTGGAAACCCTGGGTGCCATATGCCAACATCTGGGTATATAAGTGATATATCCAAACATGTATACATGTGTGGTTTTGAAATTTTAATTAATCTGCTTCAGAGAAAGCTCTCACTTGGAAGATTCAGAGAACAAAAGCCAAAACTGTTGTGCAGATTTTAATTTGACTGTTCAATTTCATGTGATGTCCACATATCTCTCTGCTTTACTTACCTGCACTTTTTGGTTATTTTACACAGTGAGAAAGGTACGTACAAATAGCTCTCTCAGTCTTGGTTAGCCTGATGCTACCGAAGTGGAATTAAAAATTAGCTCTGCTATAAACTTTTCAGAGGAAACTTACCTATACCAGCTACTCCAGTTTTGACATATTTTGGAGAAAACTCATTATCTTTTGTATAGGAATATACTATACCAGAGTGCAAGCATAAGACAGCGTGTATTTTTTTAAAGAACATTAGAAAGCTATTATTGAATACAAAGAGGTCAGCAGTGGAGTTACAGAAGTAAATAATTAATAAGGAGTTTACTAGGTAGTTAAAAGTCTGTCCTTGAAAGAGAACAGGAAGAAAAGTTGGATGAGAAAAAGGCACAGCTTTATAATTAACACCTATTTCTTTATTAATAATCAAGTGACTGCACAGGAGACATATACTTCTCTGACTACATAGTGTAGTCTTGATTCAAGGATTAATACCCTTGTCTTCTCCAGGATAACAGCCCCCTTATTTTACTTTGCTCAGTTCCTTTTCTTCAGTCCTGCCATTTTGCTTCTCTAACATACAATTTCTATCAAAACACATCTGACACTCACTTGGACTGATTTACAGCAGTATAATTTTTACCACTTCTGAATGTTGACCTTACAGTTGACAATATAACAACCATTATTTTTGTTGCCATCAAAGACTGAAATAGTAATGTCCAGCAAAGAGCATGAGCCTCTGCAGAGGAAAGGATAATTCCCTGGGCTAGGTCTACATCAGGTCAGTTCTGTTTGTGGAAGAGTCACACGCCCCACAGTGATGGTTAGATTGCATATTGGGCTAAGAAATGTCATTGTGCTACGAAAAACCTCAAGGACTACTTGAGGGTACTATTTATTTAAGGGGGAGTTCCCTGTTCTCACTGACATCACAGCAGCACCAGTAACATTAGCAGTGTTGAATCCCTTCAGTAGACTGATGTGGAGCTGCTGCTGGTATTTAACAACATGCCAAATACCTACATGCAAAACATGGTTAATCACTACCGACAGCACATTTACACTTGGGTACCCCATCAAGCTAACTATAGTGAAATGTTAATGTGCTGGTGTCAGTGGGAAATGTATACATGTCCTCAAAGACTGTGTCTTTTTAGACAGTGTGTCTAAAGGCTGTGTGTGTCCTACAGTGCTGGTGCCCCCAGTCATGCAAATGGGGTGGCATGTATGAGTGAACCACCAGTATCCTTGTGCCTGGTAGGCGATATCTGAGCCTCACAGTGACATGAATGCTAGCTGTCATCAAAGCACACAGTCATAGCTGAGAGCTGGGAAATGCTTCAGGAACTCTCAGATTCAAATTAGCCATTGGAGAACCATGCCTGAAGGCAGCTAACAGGCAAAACTAGGATAAGTCTTCAGGAGAAAGCTTCTCCCCTTGACTTTAAACTTTTATTCCCCTTACTGCCAAAAGGAGTACTCCTTCAAGATCTTTAAGATTCTGGAAATTGTCAAAAGCCAAGATGAGGCTAGGAAGTAGTGCAGCACAATGGGAAACATTTGCAGAAGCAAACAGATTTCAGAACCCAAAGTCTTGACAAAGGACACATCACTGGACTGTGTAAATTTAAAAGTTCATGCACATTCCAAGGTTCTAGATAAACTGGTTAGCTGTAGCTATAAATCTTTATATAGTTATATACATATACACTCATACATACACTTTTATATTTTAACTTCCTATCCATAACCATACTCTGCAGTTTTCATGACACTGTTACCCTATCCAAAGATCAGTCTTAATTCTGAAGAGTTTCATTGTCTTGTTTCTGTTTCTCTTTCCTATAAAATTCTTCATCCTTCCAGCAGGCAGAAGTCTCAGACCCATCCATACTTTTACCCTGAATGCCAAGGCATGAGGGGAATATGATAGTCATCCACAGCTGAACATATATATTTGTCTGTATTTCCTGCAGGTTTATTAAATAAGTATCATAGAAATAGTGTGTAATATTTTTTTTTCACAGTTGTCCAATTTCATTAACTGTAAATACAAAATTGTTCATGAATTTGGCTTTGTCCTTCATAGGATTTTAACGTCCATTAGCTTGAAAACAAAATGCACTTCATATTATCCATCTTCCTTGTTGTAATTCTTATGAACACACTGGAGCTACATGAGGAATCAGTTTGTCTTCTTCTATCTTATTTGAAATACAGGTAAACATTCTATTCTATTCTATTTTTCTATTTTATTTTATTCTTTCTATTCTATTCTATTCTATTCTATTCTATTCTATTCTATTCTATTCTATTCTATTCTATTCTGAAATCTCAATGAAATACCAACTTTTTTATTCACAAATGTGGAAACAACCACAGTTTATACTATACATGAAAATCTCAATGTGATTGTGTCAGATATTTGAGATAAGACCATTTCAAGAAGATGTTGAAGGACTCTTTTTTCTCTGACCTAAATAACAGACTTAAGAGGAAAAGTATTAAGTGAATGGTACTAAAACAAGTACTTCAGAAATGCCCTGTGGAAAACAGAAGCTGTAGCCCTAATATTGAGACAATTTCAGTAATCCATTCACTTTTCCTGTTTGCTGAGGTCACTCACCATCTACTTGAACTACTTGGTTGTGTGGCTTTACAAGTCAGTTTGTTTCTCAGTTCAGGAGGAAAAAGTATCTTTTAAAGTTACCAGAGCAACCAGCTCTGAATTGCAGAACATTGTCTAGGCAATACAGATAGTCTTTATTTATATTATTTCTATTTTTATAAAACAACGTATCTTCTAAAATGTGGAGCTATTTTCTCTCATTAATTATGTGTCATTTTAAATTTATTTTAACTAGCATAAAAAAAGAAGACAAGTGAGACTGTTGGCACAAAAAAAAAAAACAGGGTCCAGAATGTCCAAACATACGCTCTGTGGAAGGGGTAGGACTGCAATTTGCATTAATTATACATGCATCTATGGCTGCTTCATCAACTAGTCTTGATCACCCCTCTCCTGGCTCACACTGTCTGAATACTGCTCTTTTCAGCCCTGTGCCTATTCCCACCCCTTCACCAATGCACCCCTACCCTTTCCTCCCCACCACAGGTGTTTCCTGGTCCCTCCATCATTTCAGGACTCATTAAAAAGTCCTGGCTCCTTGTCCATCCCTTTACTCAGCCAGCTTTGAATACTTCCCCACTTCCAACATGTTAAATCTACTCCCTAGTACTTTTCCTTCCCTCTTTCCCACAACTGAAAAACTCACTTTCACTTTCACCCTCTTCCAATTTCATTCATTCACCTGAGCTGCCCTTGCCCCACAGCATCTTTGGGTCTGAGCTGACAACTAAAATCCATCTTCCAACTAATTTTTTACTTCAATTTCTTCCTAATCTCTCTTTCTGTTCATGGTCCCAATTCCTCTTGTCCTCTGCTTCTCTTTCCCATCCCATTCTCTCTATTCTTCATGTGACAATCTACTTTTTCCTCCTCACAACCTATTTTTTTTTTCCTTCTGCTAGCCTCTGGCCTAAAAGAGATACACTTCCCTTAAGTAATATTCCCACAGAGTTTCAGTGAGAAGGGGAAACTGAAGATGTGTAGTCCATTAAAATGTGGTGGAGAGAAGAAGAGACAAAGAAAACAAACCAACAAGCATGCTGAAAAGATGTTCTGCTTGCATATATTTTTAAATCAACTTTGAATGATATTTATGTTGAAAGGGAAAATATGTCATAAAATGAAGGAAAGTTTATATCTATTATGGTTTAAGCCCAGTGGGAAACTGAGCACCACACAGCTGCTTGCTCACTCCTTCCCCCTCAGGGATGGTGAGGAAAAAAATAAAATAAAAGGCTTGGGGATCAAGAAAAGGACAAACAATGATGACTCACCACTTAAAGTGACAGGCAAAAGACGGGCTTGATTGGGGAAGAAAAAGAACACTGATATCATTTGAACACCACCAATACTTAATTTACTAATCAAACAGAGTAGGACAGTGAGAAATACAACCACATTTTAAAAACACCTTCCTCCACCCCTCTCTTCTTCCTGGGCTCAGCCTTGCTCCAAATTTCTCTCCCTCCTCCCCACCATCAGCACAGGGGGTCAGGGCATGGGAGATGTGGTGAGTTTGTCACCTGTTGCCTCTGCTGCTCCTTCCTCCTTGGTGAGAGGACTCCTCACACTCTTTCCCTGATCCAGCATCGAGTCCCTCTCACGGGAGACAGTCCTCCATGAACTTCTCTGACATGAGTCCTTCCAACAGGCTGCAGCTCTTCACAAACTGCTCCAGCGTGGGTCCCTGCCATGGTCTGGAGTCCTCCCAGAAACAGACTGCTCCAGCGTGGGCTTCCCTCAAAGTCCAGGCCTTCTTCAAGAACAGGCACCTGCTCTGGCATGGGGTCCTCCACAGGCTGCAGGTGGTCACCTGGAGAAATCTAACTGACCTAGCCATCATCTGATGTGCTATGATATATCATGGCATAGGCTTTTGCTAGAATGTGTGGAACAATTCCTACAGCAGTCAGCCCTGGTCTCCCAGAAGAGCTCACTACCCTGCCGGGGCTGAGTTTGCACCCCAGTGCTTTCTGCACTGGAAATCTATCCCCTTCTCAGCCAGGATAGTTTCCTATGAGGGAGAATCTGATCATTCTTTTACATTTAATTTGCTTATTCACATTCAGGTTTCCTTTACTTACTTGATTTTCCCTCTTCTATAACTCCTGTTTTCAGATAATTTAGATAAAATTAAACTAAATTATGCCCATAATAAGAGAGTAATTTCTTCAAGGTGATCCTTTCTGGCTCTACTTCAGATATTACAGGGATTGTACATTCACCCACTCATCCACTATCAAACAAAAGACATCATGCTTTCAAAAAAGTTAGTTATAACAAACAAAAAACTTCTATAAATTAACTTAAAACACATTAATTAAAGTACAGCAATTGGAAAATACTGGGTTATTTGCTGTACCACATTAGTTTATTCACCTTAGTGACATCTCATCATCTCAAAACGCACTAGCAGCAAGAAGGAAGGAAGAAAGTTAGATGTTTGTTATAAATATTTGGGTTTTTCTCTGTTGTAGTAGTATTTGGTAGTGAGGACAGGAAGTATAAATTGGTAGCAGTTGCAAAGCTAACTGTACTAAACAATGTAATTTAATGATATAATAATAATACCGAATGATGCCAGAATAATTTGATGATGTAGAACAGACACAAATTTAAAGGCATGATATAAATAGCATTGGAAGTACTGGACATGTATAGGGGAGTAAATAATCAAATATAAATTCCAGGTGTCTGAAAGCTTAATATGCATAAAACAGAGCAGGTAAAATAGAGTGTGAAAACTATTCAAGGATTGACTCTCATGCTGAGATTTTCCAGAGGAAGTGAAAAAAGACAGCAGGGAGAGGGAACTCTGTTCTTGGGTAGAACTGATGGATCCCCCTCCTTCATGATAGTAAAGGAAAGCCATAACTGGGCTGTGCTATGCCAGTGAACCTTCAGTCTGTGCACAAAGAATTCAAGTAGTCTAGAAAAAGATGAAATGAAATAACTGTTCTTTAATTACGTCTGTGTGGAAGCTTGACCTTGACTGGATGTCAGGTGCCCACTCCTCTGTATCACTCCCCTCCTCAGCTGGACAGGGGAGAGAAAATATAGCAAAAGGCATTGGTTGAGATAAGGGCAAGAAGAGATGACTCACTAATTACTTTAATGGACAAAACAGACTCAGCTCAAGGAAAATAACTTAATTTATTACCAATCAAATCAGAGTAGGATAATGAGAAATAAAATTAAATCTTATAAACACCTTCTCCCCACCCCTCCCTTCTTCCCAGGACCATCTTATCTCCCTATTTTCTCTACTTCATCCCTGCCAAGGAGCACAGCGGGACAGGGACTGGGGGTTGTGGCCAGTTCATCACCCCTTGTTTCTGCTGCTCCTTCCTCCTCAGGGGGAGGACTCCTCACACTCTTCCTCTGCTCCAGCGTGGGGTCCCTGCCACAGCAGACAAGCCTCCACAAACTTCTCCAGCGTGAGCCCTTCCCATGGGCTGCAGTTCTTCATGAACTGCTCTGGCAGGTGTTCCCCCCCCGCCACGGGGTGCAGCCCTTCAGGAGCAGACTGCTCCAGCGTGGGGCCCTTTCATGGGGTCACAAGTCCTGCCAGCAAACCTGCTGCAGTGTGGGCTCCTCTCTCCACAGGTCCACAGGTCCTGACAGGTGCCTGCTCCAGCGTGGGCTTCCCACAGGGTCACAGCCTCCTTTGGGCATCCCCCTGCTCCAGCGTGGGGTCCTCCACTGACTGAAGGTGGAGATCTGCTCTACCATTGTCCTCCATGGGTGCAGGGGCACAGCCTGCCTCACCATGGGCTTCACCACGGGCTGCAGGGGAACCTCCAGTGCCTGGAGCACCTCCTCCCCCTCCTTCTTCACTGACCTTGGTGTCTGCAGGTTTGTTTCTCATATATTTTCACTCCTCTCTCTGGCTGCAGTTGCTGCTGTACAGGCTTTTTTCCCCCCTTCTTAAATACATTATCCCAAAGGTGCTACCACTGTCACAGATGGGCTGGGCCTTGGCCAGCGGTGGGTCCATCTTGCAGCCGGCTGGCCTTGGCTCTGTCAGACAGGGGGGCAGCTTCTAGCAGCTTCTCATGGAAGCCACTCCTGTAGCCCCCCACTACCAAAACCTTGCCATGCAAACGCAATACAGTCTGACAAACCAATGTTAACTTTATCCTTCCATTTAATGTTAAAGATTTACTATTTTCCCAATATTTGCCATTAAGTGAATTTTTGTGTCTATCTTTAACACTCCTGATAAGGAGAATAACCATATACAAATCCACATCCATCCTTTTATATACGTATCTGACATGTACACTTTTGTCTGCTTAGGTGGAATTACCCTTTTGAAATCTGAGAGTGTCATAGAGATTAGGTTCATTTTAATATCAGAGTGAGAATATTCCTTATGTTTTAGATACTTATAGAATAATTCCCTAAAAAGAAACCCAAAGCAACTCAAGCTGTTAGTTTGTTTTGTTCTGTTTTGTTTTTTGATGGCATATTATTCAAAAAATTCAGCCTATGGAAGGCTTTTTTCTTTTTTTTTTTTTTTTTAAATGCTCCATTGTAGCTATTTGCTCCCTGCTGATTGTGATTTGCTCTTTGAATTGCATAGAATTTATGCTGATGATTGGTGACTGGCATTTTTTAAAAATTAGACTAGTACATGAAAAACAGTGAACTACTTCCAGACCTCTCTCATTGTAAAAAACTGTCTGTGCTAAGCTCCATGAAATGTTTAGTAGTCACATAAGCATTTATAAATAAAATGATGATCATCTGACCACTCAGAAAACAGTAATTATTATCACACCAGGAAATATTATGCACAGAATTTAGTATGCTCAATTAAGAGAATATTAGAACAATGCTGCTTGTGTTGTCCAAAACCGGAAAATGGAAATCAGCATTTCCAAACTTATGCTTTCCATCATCATCTTTCTTTCTTAGATGTACAGTCAATGGGTGCCCTTTAAATTTCAATGTCACATTTTGACAAGCAAATGCAGTGAAGGCATGTTTTGCAAACAAATGTTATAAAATAATGTTCTATAGTTTTGCCCAGTGTTACAAATGCTTTGCGAAAATACTATTTCAGTCAAAGATAAGGTTTTATTTTAAGGTAACACTGAAATATTTAAGCAAACAAGTAGGCTGCTGTTCTAAGAAATGCATTTTCTGGTCTGCAGAGCTGTGCAACATAATGAGTGTTACTCATTATACCTGATTTATTCATTGCAGTTAGTTATTAGTTAGTTCTATTGAATTTCTTAGCAGGATGCCGTTCTATTTTAAAGGCATATGTGTATTATAGCAACCCTTAATTTTCTGGTCTTTTACAATATAAAAGCCCTATTTGTTGTTGGTTAACAAAGTTGTAATCATGCTAAACTTTGTAATTTTATTGACTTTAACTGAATGCATTGTGAGTCACATCTTCAATGCAATGTTATCATTAGCCTTATTAATGAATAAGACCAACCTATATCTTGGAATGATTTCAAATTTTAAGAGATGTCTTTCTTATTGCATTTCTATGAACAAAGATGACTATAGCACCAGTGCAGTTTGTGGTTTTGCATGCAAAATTGCTCTGCTGAAAACTCTGTGAATAGGTGGGTATTCAGAGGCTTAAAACACTTTTTTTGGTGTTTTGAGGAATGAATTCTATATCTGAGTTTTATCAAAATTCCTTGATTTCCTATCACATTTATTTTAATAAGCTACAGCTAAAAACAACTTGAGGTGAATAACTTAAGAAAATATCGTTCTCACTTAATCTTATTTAAAATATCCTTAGGATTTCCAAGGACCAGAAAAGCAGAATAAAAATTATTTTACAGATCATATGAGATATTGTTTATTAAAGCATGGATTAATTACTTCTCTCTTGATAAATTACTTCTGACTCATGTAA
This sequence comes from Tyto alba, assembly GCF_018691265.1. NCBI lineage: Eukaryota > Metazoa > Chordata > Aves > Strigiformes > Tytonidae > Tyto > Tyto alba. The sequence continues at coordinate 17,019,291 of NW_024881282.1, read as the reverse complement.
TTAAAGAAGAAGATCCAATCATTAACTTCAGTCAGTGTGAAAGTACACTTAAAAAGAACAAATTGTAATGCACAAAGGTTAATAGCCTTATGGTACACAGCATTTTTTTTATATTTTAAAATACCTTTTACCAGAAAATGCTTATAAAGAACTCGTATATATCTGATTTTTCATACTTGTAAATCCATAAATCACTAGAAGGACATGAAAAGGAAAAAGCAATGTTTGCACCATAGATACACAAAGACTTTAGACGGAAAAATGTATGACATTGACAGTACATACATGCAGCACACATCTGTGATGTTCCATAGATACAAGCAGGCTGGTATCTGACATTGCTAGTTACTGTACAAACATGAAGAAAAAGGCAGTCTCTGACTCAGAGAAAAGTTTGTGACATTAGAACTGCACTGTTTTCTGGTTGCATCACACTGTAAGGAGAAAAGTGCTATACTTGCCTCAGAGAAGCGCTGATGCTTGTTAGCCTGGTTAAATGCCTTGCTAAAGCAAAAATACAGGCATTTTCAGTGAAATTACTGCCTTGCAGTATGTCACGCACTGCTTAATCCTAGTGAAGTGGGTTCTACATTGAAATGGCTGGTAGGAATCAACTCTGTCCCTTTCAACCTAGACTTCAATGTTGTTACTACATTTCTCTAGGGTGCTAGTTATCATATGAATACTGTGCCATTGACTACTACCGGTATTATTACTACTCAACCCTGTAGTCCAGATGATTTTCAACACATCCAAGAGTCTGCTTGTCTAGTGCACACTTATTTAGCATCTAGCTTATACTCAAAGAATATTAGAATTTATTATATAAAATTCTAAATGTCTCCAAAGATGGAAACTCCACTTCCTCCCTAGAAAACCTGTGACAGTGTTTGACCACTCCCCTTGCAAAGACTTCTTTTCCCTTGTACCTAACAGGAATTTCTCATCACAACCTGTTTCTGTTGTCTCTCCTCCTTCATGCTGAGGAACCTTCTTTGTACCTTCCCATCAGATGGTTGAAAGCAGTAATAAGATCTCTCTAAAGTCTTCTCTTCTTAAGGCTGAACAAATCCACTTCTTTCAGTATCTCCTCTTACATCATGATCTCCAGTGTCCTGATGACCTTGATGGCCTCTGCTGAACTCGCTTCAGTATGTCTGTGCTTTGTCTTTTTTGTGCGCATTACCCCAGATGCAGTCTCACAGTCACCAAACTGAGAGGAATAATCACTCAGTAGTAACCCTAACCAGTTGGTGCCCTACTGTTGGCTGTCCCTCTCCTTCTCAAAAAACGATGATGCACACAGTGTCTGGGAACAGGTTTTGGCTGTGAAGACTTATACAATGATGTCTCAGCCATCTCCACATCATCCTTTATTAGGTCATTTTTGTAGCCTGTCTTTTTTTTCCAATTCTCATACTCTTTTTTTTTTTTTTTTTTTTTAATTATTTTATTTCATGAAGAAGGTTTTCAGCCAAATTTTCTGGGTTGCTCCTGCTCTCTCAGTAAGGTATTATTTATATATTTATTTGTTTTAAATCAGCTAGGTCTTCTGAGCACCATTCCCCCGATGGCAGCTCTCCAAGGCATTCTGTCTAGCAAAGACTTAAACAAGCCAAGGTCTGTTTTAATGAAGTTGGAATCCTATCTCTGCTGCTTATCTTCACAGCTTTCCTCCACATCCTGAACTCAGTCACACCATGGTAACTGCAGCCCAAATTGTTGTGTGTGACCACACTGCTCAAAAATTATCCCTTGTTTATGAGCAGTTGTCAAGTATGGCACTACCCCTGCCTGCCCACCTCTGGCATTTGCATCATTAAAATCGCAGCAACATCCTGGGTTGTTTGCACAAAGCTGCATTGCCCTCACAGTGGAAGCCTGCATTATTGAAACCCACCCTGAGGACTGGAGCCTGTAATTGGGAAACTTCTCCAAGTGGTTTGTGGAAAAGTTTCATCCACTTCATCCTTTACATCAGACACTGTGTATCAGACCCCCAACAGATTGTCCCCCATGTTTTCTTGCCTTCTGTTCTGGACCCTCAAGCTCTAAGCAAGGAATGGAGGAGACAAATTTGTGTCTCTTTTTTGATGTCTGATACAGATAAAGGGAGATAAATCTGAAGGACCAGTAGCAAGCCCTGATAGATGTTTATTCTGTGAGAGGTTTGATATGCTTGAGAGATGTTTTCCTATTAAATTAGGAATAGTGTATAAATTTAAAGGGGGCTTACAAGAAAGATGAGGACAGATTTTTTAGTAGTGCCTGTTGCAACAGGACAAGAAGTAATGATTTTAAACTAAAAGATTCAGACTAGATATAAAGAAGACATATTTTAAGATGAGGGTGGTGAAACACTGGAACAGGTTGTCCAGAGAGGCGGTAGATGCCTCATCCCTAGAAGCATTCAAGGCCAGGTTGGATGGGGCTCTGAGCAATTTGATCTAGTTGAAGATGTTCCTGCTCATTGCAGGGAGGGTTTGACTAGGCAACCCTTAAAGGTTCCTTCCTACCCAAACTATTCTATGATTTTATGATTCTGTGATCCTATGATTCTATGATTCTACAATTCTATGATTCTATGATGCTATGCTAAAGTGTAGAAAGGTTCCAACTGTAATGGTGTTTTGAAGTCTAAGCCTAACTATTCCTAAAAGTGTCTGGAGTAGCATAACAGTTTTAGAAAGCAAAAACTGGCATCTGGGCACTAAGGGCAGGAGAATCCATCCATCTGTCAAGCCAGTGGGAAAACTGTTAAAAGATTTGTGGGCTGAGAGACAGAAGAAGCCGGAAACTGATTCAATTGTCAGTGCTGCCATCATTCTTGCTGAGAACTGGAACATTAGTGTAGAGAATGGCTGGCAGCAAGGCCAGGTCACCCAGGAACCTCTAGTGCAAGTGTCTGGTGGGAGGAGGTTGGTCTAAAGGGCCCATGGTGGCTTGTATGAGTCCCTGATGCTCCCCAGGGGTTAACAATCCCAGTGGGTGAGTTTCATGCTACTGCAGGAGGAAAAAAGCAAATGTTCAATTTATAATCTCTGTTGTCTATAAAATGAGTACAGTTTATGATAGATGTCTAACTTTTAAAAGCCAAAATGAGGTGAAGTGAATGATACCTATAAAGATGAAGTCCTTGCCAAAGATCATAGAGAAAACAGGAAATAAAAATCAGCACATTAATCTAACATAGCCTATAATATAGCGGGTGATTGGGATACAGAGATAAGTACAACTCTGGCTCCATTTATGGAAATGAAGTTGCATCCACATACATTAGAACTGATTATAGCTCCCACTGTCTAGATTAAACAACTCCAGGTCTCACATACCTAATGTGCCCAAAATTCAGATTCACTTAGTCTTTCCTGACATTTGAAATAGCAATCTGAGTTTTCAGTTCTTTCTGTCCTTCATTCACAATTGCTAAATTCTAATTACATTTTTTATTCAAGCAACAGGATATTGACTCTATGAAGCCTGAAGGATTTTATCTTTTTCTTTCTTTTTTTTTTTTTTTTTTTTTTTCCCAAGGAGAGAATCAAGAGGTCTCAAAAAAGCTTAAAACTTCTGATTAAAGTTATCAGAAGAAGAATGTGTTGTTTAACTCTACATCTCAGCCTGTTATTGATACCATAATAATAAGACATTTTATTCAGGTAGACCTTTTCTATGTACCTGTTGCTACTCAGTTTGGAATAGATGCATATAACTATTTTCTCGAGAGAAATCAAAAATATTCTTAATATTCTATAAGTATTCTTATTAACAGTGTTTCTTAAGTGTAAATAGAAAGCATCTCACAGGATGTGTAAGAAAACCACACTGCAGGAATACACTTTTGTTTTGAGACTACCTGGCTAAGTGATTGATAGAAAATACTATTCCTCATGATATTTTTCTGCATTTTGGTAGAATGCTATAGAATAAAATACGTAAATTGAGGAACCAACAAGGAGAAGAAATTACTTTCAAAATCTACCTTCAAGCTTAATTGTGTCTTACTTCACCATCTATTAGTGAAGAATAGTGGAAAGATGGTGCCAGGTCAGACAAAATGTCCTTTTGTCCTTGCTCTTTATCTAAAACAGTTGAGAGTCAGAGGATGACAGGACCACAGGATCACAGGATAATTCAGGCTGGAAGGGACCTCATGAGGCCTCTGGTCCAACTTTCTGCTCACAGCAGGGTCAGATATGAGTTTGGACTGGGCTGCACAGGGCTTTATCTAGTCAGGGCTTGAAAACCTCCAAGAATGAAGAGTGCAAAACCTGTGCCTCTGCTTGACTGTCCTCTTGGGGAAAAAGTTTATCCTTAAATCAAGGATGAACCTCTCCTGCTTCAGTTAATGCTCAATACCCCTTGTCCTCTCACCCCGCAGAGCTGTGATGAGCCCCGCTACATATCTTTGATGACCTCCATATAGACACTGGTGGCTGCTGTTAGGTTCCCCCCAAATCCACCTCTGCTCCAAGGTATGAAAGTCCAGCTCCCCCAGACTCTCTTCAGAAGGCAACTGCTCCAACCTTCACCGTCTTGGTGTCCCAGTAGGAAAAAAAAAGAAAGATCTTAAGAAAACAATACTTTTTTTTTTTTTTTTTTTCTCTTCTCTAGCTTTTGTTATAGTGTGTATTTTTCTTTGGTCTTCAGTTTCTTACCTATCTGGTTACCCACTCTGCCTAACCATGGTGTTCAAACATGAGTAGTAGAATATTGAGCGAGACAGTACTGAAAATCTTGCCAAAGTTGGGGTGAATGACATCCTCTGCTCTCTTCTTGTTCACAAATCCAGTCATGTCTTTGTAGAAGACAATCAGGTTGATCAGACATGATTTATCCTGGCAAACCCATGCTGACTGTTCCTAGTCACCTTCCCCTTCTCTGTGTTCCCAAAAATGTGCTCCAAGGGGACAGAAGTTTGTGCTCAGGGAAAAATGCAGAACTGGGGAATGTAAGAAGTCTCACCTACACTCGTGTGCATTTTCAGTTTCCAGTACACTTCAAGTTAGAGGCTTCATGAATCAAAATTTTTATCTCTGTATTAATGAACTTTAAATTCCCCCCCCCCCCCCCCCAATGACCTTAATAACTTTTTCCAACCTAATTGAACAGGTAGAATCTTCAACAACCTATGACAGTGAGTGTCACACTTTAATTTCATGCTCTGTGAAGATATAGATGTCTCATCTTTGGGGTTGACAGACTTCCCCTGATGATCAGTCTTGTCTTTATATTCAGTGGAGAGAATTATGTTTCTAAGTGGAAGGAGAGGGTAGGTTTTTTTGTTTGGTTGGGGTTTTTTGATTGTTTGGTTGATTGGTTGTTTTTTTGGGTTTTGGTTTTGTTTTTTTTTTGTTTGTTTGTTTGTTTTGTTTTGTTTTGTTTTGTTTTGTTTTTTAATATACTCATTTATTTTAAACTGCTTGCTTGGAAAAGTAGATAAAAATTTTTTTTTTTGAGATAGAGAGAACATGGGATCAAGGACCTGTATAGAATGAAAAAGCAGTTCCTTCCCCTGCCCAGTGCCCCTTGTCTGGATTTATCAACATTCTCAGGAACCATAATTTTAATTTCCATTTAGTTCTTCTTCAGAGTAGAAGCACTTCATTATAATTATTTCATTTATACATACAGTTTGCCCAGGGAGAGGTCAGGGAATTAGAAGTGCAGACTGAATATCTGGCTAAGCACAATAAATGTGGTTGCTGAGCAGATTCCATGAGATCCCCAAATCACACTGTTAGATAATGTCTCTTCTTATGGTAACTCAGATGCATCTTCTTAGCTGTAGGATACCTTCTTTCCAAGGACTTTGCAAGTACTAAATGTAACCTGCTGTGTTCAGCTCCTGCCATTCAAGATGAGATCCATAATTTGGTCATAACCACTTAATATGCAGTTATTTGTATAATCTGGACTAGGGCTAACATGCAGATCTTCACTTAAGACAACAGTAGTTTTAATCACATACCCTTAGATTGTGCTCCAGACCATACACCACAGCCAGTTTCTGTGTGTACATTGCAATTACTACTTGAATAACCACTAATTTATACACAGCTGCCAACTTCATTTTTGCCACTGTAGGAAGGTGTAACATACTGAAAACTGAATAATTTTTAATATCATAAGGGGTGGATGAGTGATGTAATGTGTTTTGGTTTTCATACTTTGAGTTCATCTAGGTTCAGTGCTTTGAAATTTGCATGGGAGTTAACATTATTGTTGCTTCACTGTTGACACTGGACACTTCCATAAACATTTCTGGGAATGGTCGAGATCCTGTAGTTGTCCAGTATTCATGACTGAGATTTTATTTGTGATTAAACACACCCTCTTTCAAGTTAGATCCCCAAAAAGCTGTCTCTGAAATCAGGAGGCATCTAATATATGTACTTCATGGAAAAATGTGATGTATTGCTATCAAAATAAAAATATTTATGTAGGCATTTAATGATAACATCTGTGTATGTCTGTAATATGGCTGGATTTCATACATAAAAATGGATATTTGAAGCAGTACTACACTGTTTTTAAGAAGACTCCTTCTTTATATAGAAAGAGGGTATGTGCATGTGAATAAGTATTTTTCAAATATTTAAATAGAAAATATCCTGCTGCTGTTTTATTAGAAAAATCAGCAGGTAATCTTGAAGCATCTCATCTGAAATATCTGTACAGGGTGCACTTGCAAACACAAGATTTTAATTTCTAAGTATAGAGTGTTGCCAGCAATATCAAGATTTAAGGAAAATATTGCGGTATATGTAGACATTACAGATACATTTTTAAGGTAGCAACTAGAAACTCCAACTACTGTGTACTAAGTAGTTCCTCTATATAAGAATCCAAAAAATAATATACTTGAGGGAAACTGCATGAATGTAAACAAACTATACTTCTTTGAGAAAAACATTAAACTGAGAAGAAAAGATTAATGAACCTGGTGGCTGATGTACCAAATAAGTCACATCTGAAAGAGGTAACTTCCTGTAACTCAGTACCCTTCAAAATACTTTTGTACTTAAGTGCTACGTTTTCTTGTGAATTTTAAAATATCATTAACCTACATAAGACTGCAAAAATGTTCATGACAGGGATGTTATGTTTAAATAGAACTTGGAAAAAAATACAATATCACAATACTGTTGGTGTAGAAACTTTAAATTCTTAAGTGCAGAGTAGTGGAAGAAGTTACATTATAAATCATCTTGAGTAGTATGTTGAATGCAGTTTCTATCTTTTTCTGAGTGAAGGGAATAATAAAATTGCAGTTGACTTCCCTGAGGACAGGATTGGGCCCTGTCAGGATGATAAAATAATACATCAGCAGCAGATAGTTGCAACAGATGATTGAATAAGCACTATGTTTAAATTTTATGAAATAACTTTTTAAAAAATGTACAACTTGTCAAGAAATTAAATCTGACTCAGATGAATTCTAAAATGTACTATATTTTCATTATGGTATGTGCAGGGCAATTTTACTTGCCAAATTAATCTCTATAGCAATAATATTATACAACAATAACATAATATATATGCTTACTCAAATTCAGAAAAATAAGTGATTCTGTGTGTAAGAAGAATGCAATAGAAATAAGGAAAGAAAGGCCAAAAAGACAGTAGGAAAAGGGTTTTTTTAAAAATAGCCATTCTCTTTCTAGGACTCTTTTGCTCACACTACAAAAGCATTTAGGTACCTATTCCCTGTGAAACTGAGTTCTAAAAATGATGAAGCACCTACATACCTTTGAGGATATGTCTCCTGCATACAGCTGAGTAGGGTGTTATATTTAAAACATACCAGTTAAATGTAATGGATGTTTTGACTGATCCTGTCAACACAGATTACAGACAGTAACAATTGCATCCATCCCTATGGCTACTACATAAGAGACTGGGATTATCCCAGCTAGATAGAAGTGTGAAGCACTCTGAGTGCACAGGCAGGGAGCTTGATCTCTCCTGGAGGCATACAATAACTGCTCATTCAGCAGAAAAATAATCTGTGCATCTACATCTATCTACCAGACACCCAACAGCTCCACCCAGGTGTTCCTCAGCAGTTCCGAATGGGTTTGCATGTACTTGTGCCCCCTGGGGAAGGTGTCAAGGGCCTTCATGTCCTTCTCAATAAACCTAAAAGTGTTTTATTACTACATCTCTGTGGTAGTGTGCCATAGTGACTACTTAGGCTTGAATAGAAGCTGTGTTTATACTATGTAAATAAAATATCAGGGCATTGCCAGCCCTCTGCCTTTAGCATTGCTTGCACCCACACAGCTAACGCTGTTCATGCAGCTAAGGTGACCTCACCGAGTGCATCTCAGTGCCTTTCAAAACAAACGTGCACTGCGGACTTCCCCTTGTGCTTCAAATTTTTGAAACATCAGTATCCCCCGGTCTATCGTGGGGGGAAATCAGTGTGCTCAGGCCAAACCCGTACAAGGGATAGTGCTAAAGATTTAACAGTGCATGTGGTCACGTAATATGCTTGATCCCAAGGCTGGATTCTCTTCAGTTTATTTATATAGACATAGCCAAAGATGCCATAAATCTGCTCAAACATGTCAGGAAAGGAAGGAACATTAGTCATGGGCACAAGTTAATCTAGGAAATCACATTATCTAGGAAAGATCCTCTTTTTCAAAGTGTTAAATTATTTTAGTACCAGGAGCCCAAGATTTATAATCTCTTCCCTAGATAAAGCAAACTAGGTATCAAAAGTTTATTATTGGAGCAGATTCATGGACATAAACTCAATGTCTGAAAACTGTGTTTTCAGTGTGCTCAGGACTGAAAGAAGACGTTAACCAAACAGTGCAAGAATGAGCTGTGCCTTTTAAAAGGCAGCCTAATAAATTATTGGGACAACACATCAGCCACTGTGGGGTGTTTTTTGTTACTGGAAGACTTGAAAGCAATACAGAACAGCTTTCCAAAAGCAAGGATTAAACCAAGGATTCTGAGCTGAATACAGGAGTTACTGGTTAAAATTCTGAGTCACATTAAAGATCAGAGAATTCATTGATGGACATAAGGTGAACAGATGACCAGTGATGAAATTTCTGCCCACGGGTAGGTGCCTCATTTCAGGTTCCTGATGCACAGCAGCCATTCTTCCATGATTTTTGGACATTTTGATTTTTAGAACTACTCTTCCAGCTGAGCTATCTGATGTTTGAAACCCTGGAAACTATACTGGAAATTCTGCAAAATGTACTGGAGACAACAGTAGTAATAGTGGTCTGAGGATTAAAGATTCCATAGTTTTCCCTGCCTCTGAGTGCTAAGCAGTTGTCATGTCTTAGTTTGGTAGTAGCTGGATTGCAACAGTCGCTGATCTAGGGATTGCTGTTCAACCAGATGTTTGCAATGTCCTTTGGGACCATCAGGGCAAAAAATGAAGTATAATCATCAGCTATTATAAATAGCAATGGACTCAGAGAGGCTCACAGACTCTGCATGGTATGTGCAGCATTCACAGAAATCTGGTTTTGCCTTTGCTGTGAGAACAGCAGAACAAGTCTGAGAGTGGTCCACCCCCCTCACAGTTCTTATAACAGTCCATGTGCCCAGGAAGGGGATGAGAATCTTTCCAGTCGCTTCACAGAAAGTTGGGTAGGATCCAGACAGGGCAGAAGAGGACTCTATCAGTTTTTCCTACTTAGCATTGTTGTGTGAAAGGTATGTGCTAGGAAGGGATAAATCATCTGAGTAATTTTCCATATCAATTTCAATTAAACAGAGCTTACATGGTTGCAGAGAAACTATGAGTTTACAATGGACAGCATTCCAGTGAAGAATGGTAAGTTAAAAAAGCAAATTAAAGGAAATATTCCTGTGGCATATATGGAAACTAACTTAGTTTAAAAGGATGGAAAAGCAAAAGAAAAAAAAAAACTCCATCATCAGCACTAGCCAGTCACAACACGAACACTTTAATGTTGACTGGTGCTCCTGTGGGAGTTGTTATGACTCCTGTGTTCTCTTGATAATTCTGTTCTCTGAGATGTTCCCAGCGCTTGAGTACATTCTGCTTGTGGCTACACTGATAGCAAAGCCACATTCCTCAACTCTAAAAATGCAAGAAATATATTGTGTTATTTTATGAGATTTGTCTGGCTTTGCATTGGAGAGCCAAGGAAGAGGACATGACATGACCTTTAGCATATAGCCTTTTGCTTATGAGAACATCTTTTCATTTGTACGTTTGAGAAATACACAGCTCCTTTAGGAAACACATGTTGCACAACCAACATGACCCACATGACCAACTTTCTTTGGCCACACATGGGTAAGAGACATCTGAATGACATCATGCTGTGATTAGAGTTACTGTATCTTAAAATAGATATTAGGCGCATAAAACTCATCTTAGTGAAATACGGATACCTTATTCTAACAGGACACTCTATAAACACAGCCTCTAGCTTGCTTAGATGCCTAAGACAACACTGCTGTCTATTTGCTCTAAAATTATTCAATTGAAAGTCCTGCTCCCCTGCCTGCTTATTGACTTTGCTGTATTGGGTTGATCTGAAAATATAGGTCCTTATTTTTCTCCTTAGCCAGTCTGGAATTCAAAAAATAAGCAACTCTCACCCATGTATTCTGGGGATCCTGATCTTTTACACTAGAATCATACTTAACACACTGATTAGCCAACAGTACTAATCTTATTCGCCCATAAATTTAAGAATTACACAGCCTACAGAGCCAGTAGGAAGCTTACGGCTTCACTGATGAAGCAGTAATGCCATGCCACTGGGAGGGAGCAGTGCTGGGACTATATCTATTTTCAATGATATGCATTCTTAGATATCTGGAAGTACATAAGTATTTAGGCATGGCACTCTACTGCATCACTGCTCAGTTACTCCAGTGTTGTGGTAATTTTGTGTCTGCATGTTCAACTCTAGTTCCTTCTCTCTGTTTCCCTGGCTGTGTGCATTTGTGTCTGAGCATGTAAGGAAGGGCTCTTTTTGACCTGCTTTCCCTCCTCAGGACTCTCCTGCTCCCCTCACCCTTCCCCATGTACTCACCAATTCTGATCTCCTTTCCTTCACTTAACTGCAGGCAGTTATCCTCATCCCCCCCAGCAGACACAGTTGAAATCCCTCCTCACAAGTTTGGCAAGATTGTTAGCAAAGATGCTTTTGTCCCACTCTTTCAGATAGATCCCACCTCTTCACAGCAATTTGTGCTTTTCAAATAATGTCTTGTGGTCATAAGAGCCAGAGTGATTCCTGTGACATCAGCCAAAGAACCAGTTCAATCTTGCTGGATGTGTCCCAACCTTTCGCTTCACCAGCAGGATCAAGGGGACAGAACCTGGGCCTCCATGCCTTTCACTGCACCCTTGGTGCAGCAACCTCTAGTCACCCTTGGTATGCTCAGGGTCTCCTTTGGAAGTACCATCAACACCCACATGGATGACCACCAAGGAGTAACATGCTGATGGTTGAATAAATTGTCAATCTCTTCACAGGATCCCAAATATAGACAGCCAACAAGAAACAAGTGTTCTATGATAGCATATATGGATGTAGGTGAACGTTTCTGTCCTCCACAAAGGGGAAACTTCAACCACTCACACCTGTCACTTCTTAGTGCAGGTGCTTGGTTTCAAGTTTGATCATATGTGAAGCCTCTCATGGTGGAGCTTGTTCCCCTTGACACCTCTAAGGGCACCGAACTTGTCCCTGCCAGTTTGTAGATGGAGTATGAGCCTTCCTCTGTAGCCAGGTCTCATGTCTCCAGCTTCCTCCATCTCTGTCATCTACCCCTCAACCCAGTACAGCCTCTAGATGTCCCTCCTTCAGTGCGATGCAGGTTCAGTCTCTTGGCTCTGAAGGGTTTCTGTGCAGATTCTGTTAATCCTCCTGGATGTGGCTAAGCCTGCTCACCTCTCCTGGCAGCTCCTTCAGCTGTCAAGTCAGCTCCTCAACTAGAGTAAGTAGGACTTCCAGTAAGTAGGACCCCATTACTCCCAGCCTCAGGAGCACCAGGCACTGCCTATAGATTGAGTCTCGGGTGGCCATATCCTCCCCCCAGAGCTCCCACTCAGTTGATGTTCCTGATGCTCCAGGGATAGCTTCTCCGTTTTGTGATGTGGACCATGACCTTTGGCATGTACACTGTTGTTCAGCAGACAATTGCTCTCCTAAGCCATTTTTGGGACACTTATACACACTGTTCAATACAAGCTGTTGCATCTGTTAGCTAGACAGTCATGTTCCTGAAGCAGTGAGTTCCCATGAAATCCAGGAAAGGGAAATGCCAAGAACTGCACCTGGGGAAGAATATCCTGAGGCACCAGGGCTGGCTGGCACACTTATTTATCTGAAGCTATTATTATATCAGTTGAAGGAATATTTCCTATTTAAACAGAACAACAAGCAAACTGAAAAAAAAAAAAATCTAAAGAAATAAAAGGCAGTTGAAAGGCTATTCATCACAGTAGATAGGATGGTCTGAAAAAAACACAAATGTCACATCAAAATTCCTGATGATATCAAGCACCAAAAAGACATTCTCATGATAGTTACTGTGCCACAGATAACAAAGTGAGTCAGAAACTTGAGTTCCATCCAGAAATAGGGGGAGGTGGGAGAGTGTCTAAATCAAAACTTAAGATAAGGGTTAGTTTTATCCCATGAGCTCATTAAATTGGATCTTTTGGCTGCAGTTGTACCACAGCAACTTGGTAACTGGGAAAGAGACAATTTCAGTACATTTATCTTCAGTACTGCCCTTGGCCTGTTAGATTCCTGGAAAAGTAAGACCAGGTCGCAGTTTTCTAACATATTTGATCCCCTAATTTAACCTCTCTTAAAATATTTTCAATTTCTTTCAGTATTGTGATTAATGAGGGTTTTTTCTTTCTTATTTTTTTTTTTCCTTCTTTTTTTTTTTTTTTCTAGTGGTGACTGCTAAATGTGAGGTTGTCTCCTGGGTAACCCCATGCAAGTCTTCTCTGAAACTCAGTCTACCAACCCCAATGTAAATGCTTTGCTTATAACCTGCCCTGCAAGACTGAATAGCCAAATGGCTTTTACTCTCTGTCAACTTCAAATGGACACCTAGCAATTGGTTAAAGCAGTAAATATAAAAAGTCACAGTTCATTCTAAATGTCCCACTGTATTATTCTTACCAAAACATAGTCTAGAATAATGACAGAAATTTATGCAAAATCTACCCTTATTGCAGGAACAAAAAGGGAAATGGCAAACATAGTTACAAAGCTCTATGGAATTTGGTCCTCCATACCTGTTATTGACCTTCCACTTTTAATGGAAATTGTCACTGTGTTTCCATCACCAAGTAAATTGTTAGCTGAACAAAAATGATAGCAGTTTTATATGGCACGATTTAATGGCTAATGCCAAGTATTCAGGCTCTTTACTCTCTGTATCTATCAATTAATTTCTTACTACTTGGCCATAGATTTTCGTATTTCTTTCCTTTCACTTTTTGAAGAAACTAGTTACTCTGACCTTAAACCCTGTGGAACTTCATCAGCACTTACCTTGTTCTCTGTCAACCGATCATCTTCAACTACAGCACTGGTTGCATTTTTTCAAAGGTCACAGTAAGTTGTAGCATTCAGGTGCAGCAAAACTAGCTGAGCAGCTAACCAAAGTGGGGATAATACCTTCCTGAACATACCTTACAAATGTCATGAAGCACACTATTAAATTAATCGTATTTAAAGCTCTATGATGCTCTCCTATATTTCAACACAATTTCAGCTGAAGTATGTTAAGTGACAGACAACCCAGTCTTTGTGGATCATTTTTTGTATATGCTTGTACAGTGTCAAGCACAGACGTTCCTTGACTCCCCATTAGATCCTGTCTGCCTACCAGAATAAAAGGACTGTATCTTTTATGATAATGATTCAACCTCATAGTAATGATAAAAGAGCAGAATTGTTGCTCAGAAGTACTTGGAATCTGGTCCGTGCCATCTTTATAGATAGGCTTTTCTATAGATTCTATCTATAAATTTTGCTTTTATTTTAGATCAAGATAGTAATGATAGGTGATACAAGCCTGATTTGTCCTCTCCTTCTATTCTATTTGTATATATCTGATGACTTCCAAAACTACCAGCAAATGTTTATGAGAATCCATCTTCAGGAAGACAGTAACAAATTATAAACACCACCTAATTTGACTTCACAGACAGGAATAACTCAGGTGCTAGAATTAGTGTCAAATCTAGACAGCTCCAGACTTCACAGGAACCTCCAAACAGAGGCAAAAAAACAAATCAGTGTAGCTTGGAGACAGCTGGCAACAAACATTGAGCTGCTGTGTTATCTTTGTATGCACAACTTTACCAGAAGCAAAATTAATTTAGAATATAGGCAGAATGTAGTAAATATCCTGACTTTGACATAAGAATAGCATTTCAAGGAAAACTGTCTGGAGGTCTGTTCACAGCCAGTGATAGCAGAAACACAAATCAGTCATGCTGGGATTCAGCTCATTTAACTTTCAGTGCCTGCAGTGGAGATGCTGGCAGATGTGACAACACTGGGATTTTTTTTGTGCAGTTCATAGAGAGTAACTTGCAATTCTAGAACATAGCCTACCTCCTGCCCCTTTTCAGATATCTACTTAAAGAAGAGATAAATTGAGTTCTGTCTTTCCCTGACCATGCTTACTGGTTCTTTGGCAGGTGACACTGGCAAATGGTAACATATACTGGCAGCCCTAGAAGAGAGTGATACGTCCTCTGAAGTAGGCAACTCTAATCAGAGCTTGGGTCCAACTGTTATTTGAAATAATTTTTTCAAAACAGCAGAGATGGAGCAGGCAGAGCACTAAACTACATATAAGAATGCATACTAACTTGCTAAGCCATTGTCTTGTAGTTATCTGTTTTTTTCCTAGAGTAGCCTTTTTTGAATAAGATGGCTAACCTAGATGTTGAAGTCGGAGCAAATGAAAAGCATTTTCTTTCCAGGTGCCCAATTGGAGTACAGTTGCCAGTGGTACTAGGCAAGTAAATGCAGTGGGAGCTATACCATGAATATTTAATTGCAAATAGTCTTAAATTAGGGAAGTAATATATAAAAGTCATTCTTGAAAATGATTTTCAGTGAGTTTCAGTTCTCCCAGTCATCACAGGATATGTTAGCTTTCTTTCTAAGCATGCTGCAGCACATCATTTGCAAGTTAGCCCTCAGGACATTCTTTACTGGACATTGTCTTTTTCATCTCTGTATTGTCTTTTGTTCATTCATTCTCTGGACTGGAAGACACTGTGATGAGCAAAAGCCTTCTGTCCAGGAAAACAGGTGAATGTATATTATGTTAGAAACTTCTTATTGGGCTTCTCTTACATATGCTATCCATGCACACCAACTAGGACAGACACTAAGATCAGGAAACTGTCTTCATAGCTAAATTATTTCACCCCCTAACTCATATGCCAAGACAGGTTAAAAACCAGTAGGAGCAGCAGACTGCAAAAATTGCTGAGTAACTTTTATAAGACAGTGATCAAATTCAGGATCAAAGTATATGTTGGTTTAAGAATTTTCATTGCCCCAGATTAAGAGTAAAATTTTAGGTGTGCCTGGGAATGCCTGTCAATCCCACAAAGCTACATACAAGGGAAAGCAGCTTTCAGCCTGTGCTATCAGACACATAATACCAATAAATACATCATAAATAATGTCAAATAACAGAATAGCAATCCATATACAACAAATTAATAGAATAAATAATGTGATGGGTATTTATTTACAATAGGTTGAGAGCAAGAACAATATGGAAAAGTCCAAGAATAAATACTGTTTTCACTATGACACTTGAATTAGCCTGGGCAAATGTGATTCTAAAGCATGCCTGATATAAATGCCATTTATTATCATTGTGTTGAGAGCAAGTACTTTCCCTACAAAGCCTTCCGTGGGCTGTTCAGTGTATATATGGATTCATCAACATTCATTTAATAAATTGGCTAATTATGATAAGTGTTTGGTGACACTAAGAAAGCTACCCATTTCTTTAGTCTGCTTTTCAGGCAAGCAGCTCAGTGTGCAGCAAAAGGAGTGTACTTACAGATAATGGAAACAGACTGGAGTAATTAGGAAGAAGCATGGCTAAATAGTTTTTAAATGAGACTGGAAGAGTGGGAGCGAGATGTGATAGAGGTCATCTCAGAAAGAGTGCATAGCAGAGTGGAGTGCAGGAGTGAGCAGTTCTTGCAAGTTGAGATAAAGAGTTAGAAAGATGTTTCTCCCTCACTGGATGACTGGAGTTTAAGAGTGTTGGTGTTACTTACTATGAAAACACTATCCATAATATTTCTTTAATTTTCTTCTCTCTTCCTGCCTTTCTACCCTATATGAAGATGTGTGCTTTTCATCTTCCCAAACAAACAAAATCCATCATTCTTGTTCAATAGCCTAACTCAAGCTCTTCATGGGCACAAGAATCAGTAGATACTCTCACCAGCTAAGAAACAGTCATTTACTATGGGTGTAATTGTTTTTTCTTTGTCCTGTTACGTAGCAAGTACAGTGAAAAACTTTCAAAAAGTGAAAGCCTGGATCAGAAGGGGAAGAACCCAGACTTCAGCTCCTCAGCTTTCTGCTGGTGTCTTGTCAAGGTGCAGAACTTCCTCTTCCTCTTCTTAATCTTACAGTGGGATTCATGTCCCACTTAGGGGAATCTCCCTCTGGAGACTCCTGTCACTTACCATAAATTATAGAGGGAAACATATAGTCACTCCATGGAGAGGTGACCATGCTTGAGCAGAGGGATGGGTTAGATGATCTCCAGAAGTCCCTTCCCACCTGTGGCAGGTGCACCCACCCAATGAAATTGTGGCTCCCTGGCTGTTGAACCTTTCCTGTGTCCTTATTCTCAGGGCTTTACGATAGTTGAGGTCCTTGGGCAATAGGGACTGATATTGACCACAGGTCAGATTCGGCTCAGGTATACCTGGAGTCCCTGGGGGGAGCTGCTTTGAGCTAGTCCTGCTTGGAGCAGCGTGCTTCAGGTAAGGACTCTCCTCTTGGGTTGGGATGCCACCCAAGGAGACTCCTCAGGGTTCTAAGATGTTTCTCGAGGTTGAGACCCCTTCCCTTTTATTAGGTGAGTGATTGAGTGTTTTGGGTTGTCATTAAACCTCTGGTTAGTGTTTTGGGTTGTTGTCAAACCCCAGAAGTTTGTGTGGTGATAGTTGGTTCTCCTCTCATGGACATTTGAACCTGTTGTTTGTATGTTTGCAGAGTATTGATTAATTGTGTATAAAAATAAATTTTGCTTTTTTTATTGTTAATTGGTTTGGGAGTTTCCGCAACACCACCTCAGCCACTCTGTGATTCTGTGAATCTCAAAAAAAACATGTTGGGCAATATGGCTATGTTTTAGGTGACTGAAGTTAGATGAGTCCAAGCCTCTGAGGTTATGCTAGATCCTGAAGAAGAATATGCCCTATAAAGAAAAGTCCTTTATCAGCTATTAACACTGAGCTGCTTACTCACCACCAGGAGCTGAGCTGCTCTTCAGACTTTTGAGGTCTCAGAGGAAAAACAGGCTAGGAGACCAGTTGTAAATAGCTGTTTTCTTTCTAATACCTTATTATTTTTTTCCCCAATTTCTAAGACTGCTGAAAGGAAAAACCTGAATCCCACTATCTGTCTGTGAAGAGAGCTGATCTGGCATACATAATGATAACCAGAAACACTTGGGCACATTTGGCCTGAAGGCAATGTTGTGGGAAGCCATGGTTAATGACACCAAGTGTAGCTATCTTGCCGACTTGTCAAAGCTGTCTTTAAAAATAGGTGACATAGTACCTGTTTTAGAAAGAGGAGAATAAAATATAAATTATTTCTGGCTATAATTATTTCATACTTAAAAAAAAAAGTAATTTCTGTGGTTCAACACATATTTTCCAGAGGCTTAAAAGTGGCAAGATTCTGCCCTGAATATTGATAACAGCGTGCAGTAGGGCATGGAGGCCTGTAGTGCACAGCTTGCACTGAGATGATCACACAGCACTGTCCTACAACAAACACATTGACATGAAATTGTCAGTCACTGAGGGCTTCTATGCAGTGAGCAGGGGCTTCCAAGGGGCAGCACTCTGCACCACATGGTGCTAATATGGGAACATAAAACCACTAACATCCTTCTTGCTGGGAAATGCTGAACAAAAGTCAATAGAGAAGAGTGAAAAGACACACTTTAATCCCTTACAAAAAAGGAAGGTAATGGGACTGGGAAGGGAAAGAAACCAATATAAGAACTGGGGTAATTATTAGACATGTTACTGATATTACTGTTTCATGAAGAGATGAGAGAACTTTTGGAACAATACTGCTGAAATTTGGGCTTGTTGACAGCAACACAATTTGGTGAGTAGTTCTTATAAAATAAGACTGTGAAAGCAGTTACTGTCTCAGCTTCTACCATTATTAAATCTCATGAGATTTTTAGCTGCAATTTTACTTGAAAGCAGAATCAGAGGTGGAAATTGTCTTAATCCTTTTCTTTCATTCAAATTTAAATGTTGTTTGGATTTTGCACCAAATCTCAGGTAATTCTTTTTTTTTTTTTAAATGGTCACAGAGTTTGGCAGTACTTCTCAGAAATATAATACCTATATAAGAGAAAGAAACTGATGTGGAACACATTTCAATTCTTTATTTTAAGATTAATCTTAGCTTTTTTAACCTTACACTGTAGACCCTATGAATGACTGCTATGGCTTTTTGTAGGGCAGAGGTGTACAAAACCTGATGTTTGGTCTAGAAACTGCATACATTAGTGCTTGACTTCGAGCATTTGGTCAGTAAGCATTAAAGAACACTCTTATATTTAGTCCATAATCAGGACCTCATAAGAAGAGGTAGTATCTGAATGTCTGAAAGCACATACAAATGTGTCAGCATAGCAGATGCCATATTTCCAGTAGTACTGCTTGATAATGTGCAAATCTATCCCCATATTATATGTATTACATGTCAATGGCTGATTGCAAATGCTAGGAGAAAAATGTTACTGTGTTGTTTTCAGGGTAATTTCTAGGGAACAAGGCTGATTTCCTTGAAATGTGGAGTCAGAACTCTTTGATGAAAGGATTGAAGAGTTCATTTTTATCTCCAGTATAGAGAAGTTGGATGTTTACTCTTTATTTTCTGTATGACCTTTTTTCTCCAAAGGAACAACAGTAAAAATCCCCCCTCTTCTATCTGCAGAATTTGAAAGGATGAGGAGACTTTTTGGTAGCTTAAATATCCCTACAAGTTTCTTATTTCTCCTAGCACTATAGAGTAAAACAAAGCTGTTTCCAGAAAGGTAACTATTTTTCCTTTCTGTTTCAAAGCCAGTATTTCTACTAAACCATGGAATGAAAACTGTACAAGTATGAAATATTCCCATAAAATTATTTTCAAAGGTGATGCAATTTTTGATATGGCATTGATAGCTTCAGCACAGAGAAGCTGGCACAGAAATGTTCAGAGATTGAATGAAAATCCTGGCAAAGAGCTGAAGCTCAACAATGCAATCTTCCAGTTTGACAAGCCCAAAGACTAAATAAATAATCCAACTTTTTATTCACCTTCTGGCTACACACATTTTAAACTTGTGTCTGTTACCTTGAAAATCTAAGGCTTGTTTTTTACCAGAGAAGGGAAGAGAAAGCTGAAACTGTCACATAGCATGAGGATACCAGCAGCTGCTACTTGAGTAAAAACACGATCAGTTTTGAAACCAAAATAACCTAAAAAACTTCACAGGTCATTTTATAGCTGGCTTTCAGATAAGAAAAGGCCGAAAGCGTTGTCATCTTCTTGGACAGTGTTTATAACATCTGACATAAATGCAGTCCATGTATTCAGAGAGTTCTTGAGTGTTGCCAGCTTTGACAATTCATGCCATTTTTGGTATCCTGTTGGACCTTATCTGTAGAGCCTCCAAGAGCTCCAAAATTTTATAGTTTTTCTGTCCCAACAAGAAATTTTGGTTATTTCTTCCATGTCTGTGCATGCTTAGGATGCTGAATCAAGGCTACCCAGAAGGCAGGCACAGCTTCGGCTCCCACTTCTGCCTGCTGTGGCTTTCTGTGTGTAACAGCAGGGAAGAGGAAATAACCAACACTTGACACAGAATAGGAGGGAGCAAAATTATATGAGTACTTTAGGGCAACCCTACTATGTGTTTTCTCCTCTTATCCTAAGATCATCACATTTGTCTGCTCTCAGCTGCAGAGAAACAGAGAAGCAAAAATATGCAGCTGTTGTCCTAGACTGTATTTTGCTTTCCATTAATTAAGTCTTCCGTGGGCTGAACATTACACATTATAACATATCTGAAAGCTAGTATTATGTTGACACTTATGATGTGGATGGGCAAAAGGTTGAAAAGACAAAAAGCATATACAAAACCAAATTAGATCATACACATAGACATATATAAAATCTGCGGGAACCAGTCTGATGAGTAAGGAACTCACAGATTCAAGCTCTTCCCATGCTTTGTTGGAGAAAAACACCTAACTTCCATTCTCCTTGACACCAGCCTGAAGATCTCAACTGTCACAGAGAGGTTACTGTATGTCATGTTTTGTAAAGAGGAGTAGCAAAGGACATGCTCCCTTCTTTCCCACAGCATCTTGGAAGAAAATCTGCTTCCTGGATTACTCCCCTGGGCATTGATTATCCCAGTTCAAGAATTTGTTATGAAAATATGATTGAGAACTAAGGGAAGACTCTGAGGCTTGCTCATTAAAAGAATATTTTGTAAGCCAGGGATGGCTTCAAATATGACAAAGATTAGTGACCAGTCAGGATGAGCAATATGTGAACCTCTATGTCCATTTATTCATGCCAATGACCCAAAGTCTCGACAGAGTTCTCATTTAGCCTTGAAAACATGTCACTATGGGGGTGAAGTTGTAGAAGTTACTTTATGTCGTGGGTTGAGCTCAGAGGACAACTGAGCACCACACAGCTGCTCACTCCCCCTTCCCTCCCAGTGCTGGGAAGGAGAAAATAATACAGGCTTGGGATTTGAGATAGGACCAGGAGGGGCAAATAACCCATTATGGTCACAGGCAAAAGGAAGATTTCTTAGGGGAAGAAGAAAAACATATATTTATTACAGACACTAACAACAACACATAACAGAGTAGGACAGTGAGAAACATTTCCACATCTTGAGAACACCTTTCCCCACCTCTCCCTTCTTTCCGGGCTCAGTTCTGCTCCCGATATCTCTACCTCCTCCACTCAGTGGCTCGGGGGCAGGGAACGGGGGGAGCAGTCAGTGCTGCCACCTCTTCCATCTTCGGTGGGGGGACCTTCCAGAAATTCTTTCCCCTGCTCCAGCATGGTCACCTTCTCATAAGACACAGTCCTCCACAAACTTTCTCCAACATGAGTCTCTCCCACAGGCTGGAACGTTTCCCTCACTGCTCTGACATGGGACACCAATTTTCTCCAACTGGATTCCCTCCCATAGGCTGCAGCCCTTCCCAAGCTGCTCCGGTGTGGGACACCCCCACATGCTGCAATCCTCCCAGTGCTTAACTGCAACAGTGGGGGCTGCTTCTTCCCACAGGGCCCCAGTCTCCTTTGGGTGTAGACACTTTAGTCGTCCATGCGAGGCCCCTCACAGGCCATAAATCAGTGTTTACTCCACCATAGACCTTCATGGGTGGCAGGGGGGGGCCGCCCTGCCGTCTCACCACAGGATACAGGGGGGTCTCTGCTCTGGCACACCTCCCCCCTCCTTTCTTCCTCCGTTCCTCCACTGACCTTGGTGTTCACAGAGCTGCCACAACTCCTCCTCACAAGTCTGACTCCTCCTCACCACGTCCCTTCTTAAATACTCTATCACAGAGGTGCAGTTGATTGGTTCATTTTTGGTGCAGAGGTGGAACTGACTTGGAGCTGGGGGAGCTTTTAGAAGTTTCTCACAGGGGGCCACCCCAATAGCCCCCTCCCCTGTTACCAAAAAAACCCCACAACTCACTCAAACTCAGGACACTTTATTATCATTATATTTCAGCTGCTGATTCAGACAAAGCAAGATTATTTGACAGGAATGAGTTTTTTCTAAATTCCTCATTAAAAGCTTATAGAAAGATATGCGATGGGAAGAAAGCTGATATTATATAAACTCTTTATTAAAAAGTGTAAAAAACATAGCTGTACTCTGTGGTGTTTATACCAGAGCACAAGCACGTATAAAAGAGGGCATTGTCAATAATAGGAAATTCTACTAAATCCCTCAAGGAAGTGGAGCCCTGTTTCTCCGCAGAGTGGACCATGGATATACAGTGCCATCCCCACTCATACTGCTGAAACTCAACACACCTTATGGACAAGTTGTGCAGAGTACTGAAAACTAATGGAGTTGAGGGCTCTCAACACCTTACCCGTGAAGGATGCCCATCAGCACTGCATCTTTGGAAGCAATTTCACCCAAGTTTTCCATGGCAAACTGCTGGTGTGGTTTTGCTGCACCATGCAATAGTACCTGGAAAAAAGCGAGACAGAGCTGTGTGAAGGTCTTCCTCTTCTTCTACTACCAGTGTGGCATCTTGAGTGTGTTATGGAAAATCTGTTCACTTTTGGGGCTCATTTCTGTGTCTTAGGAAAAAGACTCTTCTATCCTGGCTTTTGGTGCTCCTTACTCATCACAGTGGCAATAAACCATGATTCAGTCATTAGAGACTGAGCTATTTAAAGTGACCAAGGTCAAGTTAGCTGAATCATGACACTGGCCTTTTCCCCCTGGATTTTCCCCTGGTAACAAAACTGACTACAGGGAAGAAGGAGATAATGTCCTGCATTTTCTAACTCTGCATACAGTAGTTCTTCCTTAGACACAGTATGCTTAACAAAGTACAAACAGGTGGCTGCAGAGAATATTTTCATCTGGGCAGAGTAACTCCATGACCAGATACACAACTAAAAAGGCAGCAGGAGACATCTATTCGGTTTTATACTTAAAGAATGATTTCTCAAAAAAAAAAAAAAAAAAAAAAAAAAAGGGAGATGAAAAATTATAAAACATTCTTACTATTAAGGTTTTGGGTGCTTTTGGGTGGTTTGTTTTGGTTTTGGTTTTGGTTTGATTTGTTGTTTTTTTTTTTCTCATCACATAGTTTTTATGCACAATGCAACAAGATCCTGAATTTTCCAAGCTTCCTGCTCCAGCTGTCCTGAATAGAAACTCATTATCATTAAGTAGGGAAAATAAAACTGATGGATTTGGGAGAAGGAATTGAAATGTCTTTTATAAATATATATATGATTTATGCTTTCATACATGGCTGAACTGTGTCATGTTTCAATATACATAGCAATAATAGGCTGATATTCCTGTTCAGTAGTTTTCATGGAGTTTTGTTAAGTATTTAAAGAACTCCAAAGAAATCAGTGCACCTGCCTACCTCCCTCATGCAACAGAGAATAACAAGGAATAAATAGGAATAGAGCTACTTATGATGTGCTGGTGAGCATCATAAGCAAACATTTCCTCATCCTGTGTGGAGAATCAAGAAAATATTCCTTTGACTCAGAATTGAGTTCTTAATGAGAAAAATTTCCAGAAAGAAAAAGATATCTTCAAAGGATTGCATGAGGCAAAATCCCTTAATGAGACCATGGTTGCCCCTCTGGAGGGCATCATTTCTGCTGTGAGCTATTAGACTAGATGTTTACAGCCTTTGCCTGCCAGCATTTGAAATTCTTACTTGCTGCTGCAGATTTATTTGACATAAAAACTGTAAATAGTTTCTATAGCTACATGTAGCAGAGCATCACCAGTATGACCACTTCTGTTTCTTCCCTTCCATTGCCAAGGGAGGAAATATCTTCCACCTGAAAATGGTAAGACACAGTGACAACAATACCCCTGAGTCTTTGACAGGTTTCTCGTTGAGTCTCTTCCTTGGGACTTTTACTTCTCTATTCATCCCCAGAACCTGTAGGTTGCTTTTAGTATGCAGCTGCTGCCTGCTCTCCCGAGTCTCTAAAGATACTCCATTAAACAACCACTCTGCTACAGACATGAAGAGAGTTTGTTCTGATGTGTCCCGGTTGGGGCTGGCCTAGAGCTCCCGTTGGTCTGGCAGCGGGAGGAGCTGCAGCACCCTGAGACCCCAGGGGCTCCCCAGGTCCCAGTGCCCTCACCTGTGTGCGGGGGCGGGGGGGAGCACAGCTGGAGGGCTGGGCCCCGATTGGCCGATATCCCCTGTCATGTGACATTGTGCTCACTATATAAAGGCAGGAGTGGGCCAGGAGGGGCTCTCACTTCTGGGAGTGTGGCTGTGGGGTGTCTGTGTTTGGGATCGCTGGCCGGGAGCAGGTAGGTGTTGGTCGGTGGGTGGTGAGCAGCTGTATTGTACATTACCCGTTGATACTGCTGTCAGTGTATTGTTCTGTTACTGTTATTAAGCTGTTTTTATCTCCACCTGCGAGTCTCCCTTTGCCCCTCCGATTCCCTCCCTGTTCCCAAGTGGGGGGCGGGTGGGTGAGCAACTGTGGCATTCAGCTGCTGAGTAGGCTCAAAAGACAACATGATGACTCAAAATCTGTGTTTGGAAGCCATTACTAGCACAAAATCTTGACTGAATGTGTTGGGTTTGTGTGTGGCAGGGTATTGGTAGCGGGGTTGGGGGCTACAGAGATGCCTCCTGTCAGAAGCTTCTAGAAGCTCTCCCAGCTCCAAGTCAGACCTGCCTCTGGCCAAGGCCAATCCAATGAGCAACAGTGGCTACACCTCTACAATCACATATTTAAGAAAGGGAACCTGAGAGGAGGACGAGTAGTGAGGGAAATACCTCTGCAAACACGGAGGTCAGTGGAAGAAGGAGAATGGGCGGGAGATGCACCAGAGCAAAGCCCCCCCTGCAGCCTGTGGTGAGAGGGCAGGCTGTGCCCCTGCAGCCCAGGGAGCTCCGTGGTAGAGTAGATGCCCACACACAGCCCGAGGAGGACCCCACACAGGAGCAGATGTCTGTACCCAAAGAAGGCCCAGACTCTGAAGGAAACCTTCACTGGAGCAGTCTGTCACTGGGAGGACCTCAGCCTGTGACAAGGACCCGCGCTGGAGCAGTTTGTGAAGATCTGCAGCCTGTGGGAAGGACACATATCAGAGAAAGTTTATGGAGGACTGTGTCCCATGAGAGGGACTCCATGCTGGATCAAGGGAAGAGTGTAAGGAGTCTTCATGCTGAGGAGGAAGGAGCAGCAGAAACAGTGATGAACTGACTGCAGCCCCCATGCCCTGCTTCCCTGAACCACTGCAGGGAGGAGGGAGAGAAATTTGGAGCAAAGCTGAGCCCTGGAAGAACTGAGGGGTGGGGGAAGGTGTTTTTAAGATGTGGTTGTATTTCTCACTGTCCTACTCTAAATTAAGTGGTGGTAGTAGTGGTGTTCAAATTAAATTGATGTTCTTTTTTTCTTCCACAATGGAGTCTGTCTTGCTTGTGACCTTAAGTGGTGAGTCATCCTTCCCTGTGTTTATCTTGAGTCTTGAGTCTTTTGTTTTATTTTCTCCTCCCCTTTCTTGAGGGGGAAGGAGTGAAGGAGTGGATTCCAAGTGCTCAGTTGCCCTCTGGGCTTAAAACACCACACTTAGTATGTAGTATAGAAAAAGCATCCCTCAGAAGAGGGCAAAGTCATTTTTAGAGAAGGAAGGTTTGGCTGTGAAGTGGGCTCTAGGGACATTCCCTCTTTTTTTTTTTGTCAAAACCAGCTCTCTCTAGTCCTCCATCAGCTTAATTCCATAAACAAAATGCACACATCTCCCTTTTCCCTCCATTCTTACCCTTTATCTGGGGTTCAATTTGCTGAAGTAGTGTAGGGGATACAGAATATCAGTTGAAATATCTTTTCCTAGCTGATGTGGAAAGACAACAAAAGACTCTATTTCACACATAACACAGCCAGAAAAGAGTTAGAAAAAGTTGGATTCGTCCATCTCTGCCTTGTTGAACCCTGCATTAACATCAGGTTGACAAAAAGGCCAAAACCGGGATCCAGGTTAGTAAGGCACTAGTGAAGGCAGTTGGGAGTGCAAGCAGAGCCTTGTGTCTAAACCTGTGAGTGAAGCTTGGCTGGAAACAGCAGATGACCAGGGCTTTGGTCTTGTTAGACCCCTACTGAGGGGGGACAGTCTGATGTGGGACAGTCTGATGTGGGACATCTGCCTTGGATTTGCTCTTTGGGACTGTCCTGGGTTTGAGTGGTGGGGTTTTTTGGTAGCAGGGGAGGGGGCTCTAGGTGTGGCCCCTTGTGAGAAGCTTCTAAAAGCTCCCCCAGCTCCAAGTCAGCTCCACCTCTGCACCAAAGCAGAGCCAAACAGCTGCGCCTTTGTGATAATGTATTTGAGAAGGGATGTGGTGAGAAGGAGTCAGACTTGTGAGGAGGAGTTGTGGCAGCTCTGTGAACACCAAGGTCAGTGGAGAAATGGACAAAGAAAGGCAGGGAGAAGTGTGCCGGAGCAGAGACCCCTCTGTATCCTGTGGTGAGACAGCAGAGCAACATCCCCTGCCACCCATGAAGATCTACAGTGGAATAACCACTGATTTATGGTCTGTGTTTCACCTGGATGATCAAGGTGCTGTGTCTGAAGAGGCCAGGTTCTTGTGGAAAAGGTAGACCCTGCTGTTGCAGTTCAGCACTGGGAGGATTGCAGTACGTGGGGATGTCCCACGCTGGAGCAGCTCAGGAAGGGCTGCAGCCCATGGGAGGGACTCCAGTTGGGGAAAGTTGGTGTTCCATGTCGGAGCAGTGAGGGAAATGCTGCAGCCTGTGGGAGGGACTCATGTTGGAGAAAGCTTGTGGAGGACTGTGTTTTATGAGAAGGGGACCATGCTGGAGCAGGGGGGAGAATTTCTGGAAGCTCCCCCACTGAAGATGGAAGAGGCGGCAGCACTGACTGCACCCCCCATTCCCTGTCCCTGAGCCACTGAAGGGAGGAGGTAGAGATATCGGGAGCACAGCTGAGACTGGGAAGAAGGGAGGGGTGGGGGGAAAGTGTTTTCAACATGTGGCAATGCTTCTCACTGTCCTACTCTGTTATGTGTTGTTGTTAGTGTCCGTAATAAACATATGTTTTTCTTCTTCCCCTAAGAAGTCGTCTTTTTGCCTGTGACCATAATGGGTTATTTGCCCCTCCTGGTCCTATCTCAAATCCCAAGCCTGGATTATTTTCTCCTTCCCAGCACTGGGGGGGGAGGGGGGAGTGAGCAGCTGTGTCATGCTCAGTTGCCATCTGAGCTCAAACCACAACAGAGACTCGTGGTCATTCTGGATTTATCCAGCTGCATCTGATACCCTGTCTGAGGAGGGTCAGAGAAACCATATAAAAATATTTTCATTTGTTTTATCTAATTGGCAACTTAATAGTGTTTTGTCATGAGTCTGGGGCAATGTGGCTCATTGTGTGGGAGTCCAAACAGATATAATTCATGTTTTGTTCTGCGTGTGAGAGAAAGCTTAGAAATTTGAGGAATTAATTCTCTTTTGAGCCGAAGGATAATTGGATAACGGACTCTGTTAAGATAATCACTGCAGATCTGCTGCCTTTGGCATTTCTGTGCAATACCTTACAGAGTCTTCGTGCTTGGCAGCTCCCGAGAGCACTAGTCTTCAGTTCCTGATCCTTCCCATTCTCTGCACAGGGAGACCAAGTACTCAAGGGCCAACAGTGTTCAGCCTTGGCAGTGGATGGCTGTAGCAGAGTCCTTCAAAGCTGAAGAAACACTTCAAATTTATCTCCTAGTTTGGAAGATTAACAGATGGGCTAAAAGATCTGATCCACAGTTTTTAAAAATAACAGTACTTAAATCTTAGAACATGGGTTTTAGTGTAATATCCATGGAAAATGGTCATTGATTAGTAAAGCTGGTGGGAGCTGGCAAGTTCACGTGTGACTGGGGAAGCAGAGGAGTGAGATCAGGTAAAATCACTGATCTGGAACCAGAAGATGGGGCATTTACTGAGCCGAGGTGCCTGAGAGGAGAGCTTTGAGAAGACGCCTGGTGCCAAAGGCGCTTCACCTCCCTCTCCACCTGCATCCATGGGCATGTGCTGATCCCTGGAGCTGCTTTCTGCCCACCCTCCCTGAGAGACAGGGAAGATGGGGAATGATGGCCTTTAAAACAGTTCAGATTTCAAACTTGCTCTTTACCTCTCTGTCCTGAACTGTTTTGTCTGTGTTAGAGCAGTAAACTCATCCATAAATAAAATAAAGGAGAAAGAGCACTTACTAACCCACAAATGATTGATCATCTGGGACCAATCAAACTACATTCAACATGAAATTGCATCTAGTGTTCACAATTAGTGGTAAGTGCAAGTGACAGGTTATATACAGTGAAAGTTATATACAGTCAGAAAACCACACTGTAAACCAAAATGTGTTTACCAAAATTCAAGAACAGAAGCTGGGCAGTAAACCAGCAGACCAGTAAACATTTTTTAGATCATGAAGAGGCATCGACCTTCCTCATTTCTTATAAAGTTCTATTTATCATCAAGGGGTTTTTTGTTTTGTTGTTTTTTTTTGTTTGTTGGTTTGGTTTGGTTTTTTTTTTAAACACTGTAAAGACTCTACAGTTCCATGGACCAGCTTCAGGGCCCAGATTTTAGGAACAAACATGCTACACAGATTTGCCAAACTGGTTGGAGTGGAAGTGGCTTGCATGATGTTTTGTGTGATATTGCATGTCTTAGTGTAAAAATTTACAAATATCAGCAGAGCCATTCACTCTTTCCTGTCCTGTAAGATTCAGCAACCTGGAATATCAGTTACTGTTCAGGGATGCTACTTCGATGCTGTCCTGGGTTTGAGTGGTGGAATTTTTTGGTCCCCACCATTTATTACAGTGTCTGTAATAAATGTATGTTCTTTTTTTCTTCCCCTAATGAGTCTGCCTTTTGCTTGTGTCCATAAAGGGTGCTTTTTCCCCATCCCAGTCCTATCTTGAACCCCAAGCCTGGCTCTCTGTCCCTCATTATTGCCGGAAGAGGAGGGGGAGAGAGTGGCTGTGTGGTGGTTGGCTGCCAACCAGGCTCAAACCACAACAGATGCCCGAAACTCTTCACATCACCTTCTTGCTACAGTTTTGCAACTCTTCAGTTACTGGAACTGAAATTTTGAAGGAAGTTTTTGCCTAGCATTGAGATTTGTCTGAAATCACTAGAAATATGCTTTTTGAGAAGGAGATGACAGGGGAAATATGGTGTCAAGTTCTCCTAAAACAACTCAGTGAAGCTTTGCTTTGAAATTGTCTCTAAACCATGTGCTTTGAAGTAGGGAAGGCTTATTCAGCAAAGTCATTCTCTCTGTGTTGCTGATGTCTACCCAATTTGGCCACACTTTGCAGTTTTCAAAACCTGCAATATGTATCTTCTCGATTGATGATACCTAGAGTTGGTTGCTAAAATCTTCAGAAATTTTGTACAAATGGACTATATGCAGCAGAGAGCTTAGCAATATCTATAGGGGAGGTGGTGTTAGGAAAAGAAACTGGTCATGATTTTGTGGTGCTGGGACACTTAAATGGAGCAA
The DNA here is from genome assembly GCF_018691265.1 of Tyto alba. Taxonomy (NCBI): domain Eukaryota; kingdom Metazoa; phylum Chordata; class Aves; order Strigiformes; family Tytonidae; genus Tyto; species Tyto alba. The sequence goes on along the minus strand of NW_024881282.1, from coordinate 16,989,723 downwards.
AGATTTCTTTGCATAAGCAAAGAAGTGAGCACCTGGGAAACAGAGGAAGAAGTGGGATAGACTAACAAGAAAAGAAAAGTCAGTAACTGAATTTTGGTTTAGAAACTTAAGAGGTGACAAGAGGATGTTAAAGGTGGATGGACAAAGGCACTAGAAAACTGTGCTGCTGGAAGGAAGAACTGGTCTTATAGAGGGTCTGCAATAATTAGAATAATGGGACTGAAAGCCAGAACTAGATGGGGAACGGAGAGTGAGGTCCAAATGGAGACTGAAAAGGATGAAGCTCTATGATAAGTACTTGGGGATTGGTTAAGGACTGAGGAATTTTGTCCTCAGCTGCTCACAGATGCTTGCTTAGCTTTTGGGAAAGCTGGAGGAAAAGTTTATGACTTCTAGATCTCTACAAGACTGACATGTCCAATGCCCAGTTTAGCTTCTGTCTCTGTGTAACAATGCTGCTATATTTCCCTGCAACTCAGCAAACACATAAGAGGAAGTAGATGCAGGGTAGTTCTTATTCCCCAGCCTTTTGGCTGAATGTAAGGTTACCAAGAAAGAATCTGGCTAATATAGGATTTCTACAGAGCAGCAGTAGCCTATTTAATGCAGTTATCCTTTCAGCCTGGGAAGAGGGGAAATTGCTGGAAAGGTGAGTTACTAACATCTCCCTCAACAGCACAACAAAGAAGTGTCATTCAGGGCTTCTGGCAGTCTTTCTAACCCTGCAACAGACCAAGTGTTTCCAAGAAGTTTCCAAATTATTTCATCCACATGCTGCTAAACATTTCAAAATAACAGATGAGTTATAGAAGAGACATAGTCTGAGGGATTAGGCGTTTATTTTTCATTCTTTTATAATCAAAGAGAAGACACTTCAACCACAATATGCTCTGTCTTTCTGTATTACTCAGGTTTGTCTTAGAACTGCATCCTTCTCTCACAGACATCTTTTTCCCCTTCATAATGTACAAAGCATTCTTGTTGTTTCTGCACTGTGCCCTTAGAAGACAGATTTCCTCTCCTCTATGGTAAATCCATTAGAGGGGACATCTATCCTACCCTATTTTGCAATACTGAAAGTCCCTCAGATTTCCTTTGGCTTTTGAGATGACTTTCCTCTCCCAGGACTACCTTATTCCACAGCTGGGTAAGGCCCTAATGGAGCCCTTTCGCTGAAATCTTACCCTAGCTATATGTTTCTGTATGAACAAGTATTTACCAAATCCAGTACAATATATGCTGTTTATCATAATTGCTTTTGACCTGTTGGAAAAGACATTTTTCATCCACATGCTTCCCTTTACCTTTAACAACCTGAATATTGTAATATTGATCTGAGCTTCCTGGAAGGTTTTTGTTATCATGTATTGACTCTATTGGTCTTTCAATAACTTAAATTGTAAAAATAAAAAAAAAAAAAAATCATAAATTATATATAAGCTGACAAAGTAGAGAATTGAGTTACAGACTAGAGACAAAGGTTAGCATGTACCACAGTAATGAGTGTATCTTAAGGAATGAAGATGTTCATATGTAAGTGTCCCCTTAAAAGTTGAGGTGATAGCACCCAGACACAAGACTGTGATAATAGCTGTGAATGGTTTTATTGTCCCAGGCTGCAGCAAGATTTTTCTATCTCCTATTGCCGTGTGACATATTAGAGTAGAAGGTTTGTATGTGGCTTCCCACATTGGTGCTAGAGGCTGCTGCATCTTGGTGGGAGGAAATTGTGATGCACACCTGTGTAGAGCTTTCAGCATGCTTTTGTCTAGAAAGCACCATACTAACATAAAATAATTTTATTGTTTCCCACCTCAATATAAAATGTCCACAAAATTAAAGAGGTTGAAAAAAATACCAAACCCCAACAATATTCAGCTCTCCCCATATCAATGATGTTAATATAGAAACTCAGGAAGGCAATAAAATGGAACTGAAAATAGAACTTTCTTACAGATCCCTAGCAGCACCCATGGTCTGTAAGGCCAGAGAAGGATTGATCTACACAGTATAGGTCTAAGGATTATTTGTCAAATCTGATTTCCATAATGGAGGTATCAGGACTAACATTTTCTTGGCAGATTATTTCATAGTTTGCTAGATCATTTTTTACTGTTACTCAGACTAATTTTTCCTCTTCTCAGTTCTGATTTCTGTTGCATCTCAGGTGAGACCTCACAATAAATCAAGAAAATTTTTGTTCCAGCTTTTTGCCTGGAAATATTATGGAAACTTATATTTAGTGCAGTATATTTCCCTATAAACCTGACTTTGGAAAAAATGAATAAACAGATTAATTTCACTTTGTGTCCAAAGGCCAACAAATTCTGGACAGCAGATGTCCTAGTCAGGGTTCTTCCACCAAGAATACCAGATGTCCAAAGTTTTTATGGAAAGCACTTTAGTATACATCAACAGCTGTTATCTGTTATAAATTGGAGGTTTTACCTTTTGTGACTTAGATCCAACCCATCTGGGGCTTTCCAGTGCTAGACTTATTTTGATAACAGTGTAAGCTGCCATACATTGAGTGCTTTCTAAAGCATGACTCCCATGGCATCACGAACTGTCCTGATAGTGGTCTCTGCTGAAGCAGAGGGAGTGCTGAAGGACTTCAGGTTATGGCTCCAGGTATCTGAGCAACAGCATCTCTATTAATAATCTCTGTGACAGTAAAGACCAAAATAATTCAGTAATAACCAAAGATCTCCTATGGGCAGGTGAACCCCAACCCTCACTACAGAAGAAACAATGAGAACAAAAGTTTAGCTCCTGTGCTAATGTGCCAGCAACAAACTCTGCATCGTACCTGAAAACTTCTTTCTTTCCTGTACTTTTCACAGGTGATAAGACACTGTCTGCAGTGGTATAAGCAGAAGCCAACAGAAACAGCAACTGTTTCCTTACTACTGACCATCAGGTCCCATTACATTTCTACTAGCATTATACTTCCCTGACACAGATGAGAACCTTTCAGTCAGACACTAAAACAGACTAGGAAAATATCTGGTGTTAGACTATGAGACATTTTTTTAGCCTTTTATATCATACTGCTTATTCAAATTCAGTGGGCTCCTGCACTGAGAACAAGCTGAAAGTGGCATAGCCAAAGGGAGACTAAGAGCCTAACTTTTAAAATACATTGCTTTATGTTGAATTTTTTTGAAGAAATATGAAAGTACTACATGTGAGACATGGTATAGCATACAATGTTTTGAATATATACAAAATATATTCAGAGTTAACTTTCAAAGAGCAGCTATACAGACCCAGAACTTACTAGAATTGAGCAAAAAAATGTGATTAAAAGCAAATGGTATGTGATGAATATATGAAATAAAATTAGATGCCATGGTAAAATAGCAGCAACTGTATTATATGCAAAGAGGGCTTGCTAAATTGGAGAAGATAAATAATGGACTGAGTACATGGCACTGAAACACTGACATCACTCGGCAGATTGCAAGAATGGTATAATCTAAGGAAGAGGACAGAGCCGGAGCAAAGAGACTTATTGATACGAAGGCACAAGTTTAACATGAAGGCCTATCAGGTATACTATATCTATAAAATATGAGGATACTGTTGAAAAAATATTATGGTTTGAAAGCTGTGTATGTACCTCAGACTTCCAAAAGAGTTTTCACTTTAAATCTTTTAAGTGGAAAAGTTTCAGAGAATACATGCAAATCAAACCTGAACCTGATAAACTGAGTCTATGATTTACTGCAAAAATTGGATCCAGCCACATGCATAGAAGAACATTGAGCAATATAGTGGCAAGATATCACTTTATTCACTTGATTCTGATCAAAAGGCATTTTGAAAATTTTTTTCTAACTTTATCAGGCATATATGAGAGTTTACCTGAGAAAAAAGAACTGTATTAACAACTACAGAAAATGCAGAAGCAAAAGCAAAAATCCTCTTATGACTACTTTGAGAAATGACAGTCTTACAGTCATGAAAGCAGCATTTTCGTTTCTACAAAAATGAGATGAAGGAAGTTTGACACCTACTGCTAATGTGGCAAGCAGCACAGCTTGTGTCATACTTGTATACGTTCTTTTCACATTCACAGAACGGATATTTTCCTGTTCACAAAAATTTTACCAAATTTCCCCTCCTCTGAATTGCATTACAGGCTGTAGTGCACAGACACATGGGGAGGGCCTTTGCCGACAGACCTGTAATTCCTTTTCCTTCAGTCCAAGGAGGCCAGCTCCCATCTGAGTCTGACGAGACCACAGATAGGAAATTCCCAAATCTCTTTGTTTGAAGATTTGCAGATCATCTGGGATGGGGAGCAAAAAAGATACAGCATTGGAAGATACAACTTGTCAAAGCTGAGCCTTCGGGGAAGTATTTCAACTATCAAACACATTAATTGAAACTTTTCTCTTTTTTTTTTTTTTTTTTTTTTTTTGCTTTATTGGTTTGAAAGTAATAGAGTAAGGGGACATGTGATATGACTGCAAGGCAGGTTCTCCCTGCAGTAAAAGGATGTTTTATCACGGAGGTCACAGGTGCTCTGACAATCAGTGGAGATTCTAGCCCGCTGCTTTTTTAATTCTCAGGCCGTAATGTTTTGAATCCCCTGCTGAGAAGATTGTTAGGATGGTAATCTAAGACTTAATAAACTTTACTGCTACTTAGTTATCAATCTCCTCAGTGCCTGACTCCTTTTTATAATAACCAGCACTCCAGCTTTTGGTGACAAGGCAGATCTATCTGCAAATACACGAACAAGTTACTAACCCCAGCTGCCCTCATTTGCAAAGCTACAGCCACAGCAGGAGGGATGGCAGAATGAGCACATTACAATGCACAATGCCAAGCCAATATGCAGTGCATGGTAGAGGCGTAATCAGTGTTACCTTCTCATTGTAGTGCTTAATAAAAATAGATAATAAAGCATTTGGAGGACTGTTGAAGCAAAATGCTAGTTAAAATGAACCTGATAATAAAAGGCTCAGTGGGCTTTCTTGAATCAAGTGCCAGCCTCAAGCAATCGAAAAGAATTTCCCAAGAGCTTGCTTAATAAAGGAATAAAAAGAAACATTTACTTCACATGGCTCATTCTCTCCATCTTCTGTGGTTAACTGTGTTTGTGCTTGGGACTCACAGTGATGCCTTCCAGCTCCAGCAGAGTAATGATGTCCAACGCAACCTTTCCTTTGTCAGGGCAAGCTTCTTACACACTACAGCTGCTTGGGTCGCCAGGGCAGGAAACCCCTCAGTTTCTCAAATGTCCATAAGAAGAATAAGAAACCTTATAGTTAAGCCTGAGGAGATAGATAAAGAAAGATCCTTGTTTTTCTCAGTTCTAAGTGTCAGGAATGTCACTTATGCACAAATGTAGGGAAATGTGCAGTTAGACATATTGTCATGGTTTGAGTTCAGAGGGCAACTGAGCACCACACAGCTGCTCACTCCCACTTCCCCCCTAGTGCTGGGAAGGAGAAAATTATCAAAGGCTTGGGATTTGAAATAAAGTCAGGGAGGAATAACTCACCCATTGTGGTCATGGGCAAAAGACAGACTTGTTATGGGAAGAAAAAAGAAGAACATAAATTTAATAAGGACACTAATGACAACAACACTTCACATACAGGGTAGGACAATGAGAAGCATTACCACATCTTGAAAGCACCTTCCTCCACCCCTCCCTTCTTCTCAGGCTCAGCTCTGCTCCCGATATCTCTACCTCCTTCCTCCAACAGTGCAGGGGGCAGGGAATGGGGGGTGCAGTCAGTGCTGCCACTTCTTCCATCTTGAGGAGGGATGTGGAACTTCTTCCATCTTGAGGAGGGGTGTGGAACTTCTGGAACTTCTTCCCCCTGCTCCAGTGTGGTCCCCTTCTCATAAGACACAGTCCTCCACAAACTTTCTCCAACTTGAGTCCTTCCCACAGGCCACAGTGTTTCCCTCACTGCTTCGGTGTGGGACACCGCTGTATTTTGAAATCCTCCTAGAGCCAAACTACAGTAGCAGGGGCTGCTTCTTCCCGTGGGGTCCCAGCCTCCTTTGGGTGCATCACCTGAGACAGTGTGAGCCCCCCACAGACCACATGTCAGCATCTGCTCCATCACAGACCTTCATGGGTGGCAGGGGGGGGCCACCCTGCTGTCTCACCATAGGATACAGGGGGTCTCTGCTCCGGCACACCTCCTCCCCTTTCCTCCTCCATTCTTCCACTGACTTGGTGTTCACATAGATGTCACAACTCCTCCTCAAAGTCCAAACCCTCCTCCCAGGTCTCCTCTTAAATACATTATCACAGAGGTGCAGCTAATTGCCTCAGCCTTAGTGCAGATGTGGGTCTGACTTGGACCTAGTGGAGCTTCAAGAAGCTTCTCACAGGAGGCCACTGCTGTATCCCCCTCTCCTGCCACCAAAAACCCCACCACTAACTCAAACCCAGGACACGTATATAACGTGAGTGATGTGCATTTGAAGGACATATGGCTATGAGAAACCTAGGGTATAAAAAAGTATAAAAAAGCCATAAGCACTGTCTCTATTTTCCAGATCCATTTAGCTGTCTCTCAGGTGGCAAAATGTGGAGGGCTATTGCACAATGTAAACAAGCTCTTTTTCTAGCTATTTTACTGTACTCAACCGTTCTGTGTTTGAAATCATATCCTTTCTCTGCTGCCCTTCTCCCAGTGCCATCTGACCAGGAGTGGCTAGTGGGTCCAACCTGTAAATGGGAGGTGGAACAGTACATCAACCCAGGCCCACCAGTGAAGAACTACCTTTCAGTCAAGTACTGTGCTTTGTCAGACATTGAATCCCTTCCGTCAGACACAGACTTTGGCATTAATCACACTATATATGGTAAATTTTGTCTTTCAATTAGGAGATAATGGAAATGCTCCCTATAAATTTAAAATGGAAGATGGTCTGGGATTTTAATTCATTATTTCATTTCATATGTAAAATAAGTCCAGTGCCCATTCTGTTTACCTGGAGTACAGAAATTTATCAGGAGATGTTATGTATTGCAAGGAAAGCTGGCACAGTACAAGGTAGCACATTCAACAGTCCATGAGGTGGAAGGAGGAACTTTCTGCATAATACTCAAACAAATATTTGCAGATCTCTGGCACTACTAAGCCATGGTGAACTATCACTTTGGTTTGTTTTTTTTTTTTTTTTTTTTTTTCTAGATGCAACTTTTATACTCATATAATATCTTCCTTTAAAAAAAATCCTTTTCTCTTTTTCCTCCTCTGTATTTTACTTCTCTGCCAATTGCCAGTAACAAATTGATGAAATCCATCTAGGTTTTCCTTGGAGTTTGTCAGATGTTTTGAAGAGATGGAGAGAGGAAGAAAGGAAGGTACATCTGTTTGTACTTTCCAGTCTTGTGACAAAGTAAAATATTTAGCGAGTTGCTAACGAAGGTGGAAAACAGAATGTGTTCTGCAGAACAAAGCAATCCTTTGAGAACCTACTTAATGAGATGAAGGTTAGCCAATGACACAGTCTCTGGTTTAAATTCCTAAACAATCTGCATGGAGGAAAAGATGAAAAGGTACAAAGAAGTTAAACATAAACATATTTACCTTTTTTTTTTTTTTTTCCTCTAGCTCTTTTTTTTTTTTTAAAAAAAAAAAACAAAACAAAAACAAAAAAACAAACAAACAAAACAGAAAGAACCAGGGATGGGAGAAAATAAGCATCTGGTCCAAAATAAGATTCACACTTACATAAAGAAAGGAGCCATTCTCATGTAATACACCATAGAAAACATTGTACACCATTTACAATGGTAAGCTTCAAATCAGTTTGCTGTAGATGTTTAGTAATCTAATGAATTATATTTAATAGCCTTACAGTATGAAACCATATAATGACATAATATCCAGTATTATTCAACTAGATCAAATTTAAATAGTAGGGCTAAATACAGTCAACATTTTCTCCAATTGAATTAACTGAATATATGTAAGTATGACAAGTAGTGATACAACTCATTGATCTAAACTGTCTTCTGGATTGGATCAAGGACAGGAACAGCCTGTATGTATGTACTACTGAGTTGCATACTTATAGTTTAGACGAAAGTTCAGAAGCATTAAATTTACCTAGGCTAAAAGGCTACAGGAGGCTAGGCTATACAAGCTTCACAGGCATATTTTCTTTTCCTTAGTGAGTGATTGGATTTTGAAGCCAGAAAGTGTTCAAGATCGAAGAAATCAGTAAAGCCACTATCTCTATAAATTTCATAAAAGACAGTCTTGTGCATAATGCTCTTAAATTGCACTTTTATTTATACAAGCCCCTTCCAGAAAAATTTTAACATCCACTTCTGGAATTCATAGATCCCATAGACCAAGAAGGACTCTTTCCCAACATCTCATAGTGTCTGTCTATTTGAGGTTTGCACAAAACACCAGTATTTACCTCATAATGGTGGATCATTAAATGTCCCTTGAAAGCTGTGTAAAATTATCATGACACAATGCATATAGAAGGTATTTTTTACTTTTAAACTCTTTGTGCCTACAGCTTTCATGATTGGGAAATGGCAGCTGGCCACTTCTGGACTTCCCAGTTATGTATTATGTTGTGCCCCTGGAAACTGAATGAAGCTAATGGTCCCCTGTGTATCTGGCATTGAATAATCCTACTTTCTTTTGCAGTAAATACTTTAATCACAAAGTGAATGCTGATTTTCAGTGTATGATGTAGTTCTTGACAAATTGATTACTGAATATTTACTGCCAGTGTATGACCTCAACCAGTCTGTGTTTCCTACTGTCCTGGTTATCTTCAGTCCATGTGTTCCTAGAGTATGTAATTTATTTGTTAAGTAGGAGCAGGCATCTTAGCTCAATATATTTAACACTCCCCAACAAAGCTAACAGAACAGGAAAGCTGAAACATGCAAATACCTTCTCTGCTTTTTTTCTGATTAGGGTGTGTCAGAGGGAGTGGCAGAACACAGGGCAAGAGATTCTATTTAAGGAACTCTTTGGTTTTTAATACATTCTAGGTTGTTTGTTTATTAGAAATAATTCCTATGAATTATCCACATTCAGAGCCAGATACTGCTACTTAATTATCATGCTATCAATGCTGAACCAAGAATGGTTTGATGGAAAACAGAATCCTTCATACAATTTATCAACTTGAATAGCAGTCCCAGATAATTAGAATCATAGACTGCCACAGCATGCAGCTGGTGCTCCAAAGCCAGCTATCTAGAATCAATCCAATCAGTATGGTTTTATCTTGACAAGGGGGTTATTCACCAGCATGCTTCCATTTCTTACCAGCTTCTCTTTCCTTAAATGACTGTTGAGAAATCTTTTTACTTTAACCTTATAATTTTTTCTGTATGTGGCATAGATGATCTTCAGGAAAGTAGGCTTAGATTCTATTATATTATATGTCAAATGAACAGAGACAAAGAAGATAAAACCCACAAACTAATTGATAGGACTCAAAATTCCCATTGATTTTGACACAATGAGGAAGATAAATTCATAATTAAAAAAAAAAAAAAAAAGACTGTAGGAAAAGCAGAATTAAGGTTTCGGTAGCAACCTTAACTTTGACTCTTTCCATGACTTAAAAGATGGTCTTTCATTCTTTTGCTCAGGCAATTCTTGTGTGACGTTTGATTTTTCCTCCCACTTCAGTGTACAGTTACAGTCCTCTACATGTTGTTTAGTCATTTTATTGAGTCAAATAAAGATGGCTTTTACAAAATCAGACTGAAGGAAAGATCGATGTTTCCACTTTCCACAGAGCAATAAAAGTAACCATTTTAATATTTCGACTATATCATTATTATTATTAATAACAATAATAATAATAATAAAGTCTAGATTATTTCCTCTATTCTGCGAAGAGTCTGAAATATCAACAAGACTGTTGCATAGCCACTAGCAACCTAAACCAAGATTAAAATCACTGCTTCATACAGCTTTGCACAAAATCCTTCTCATAGTTGGTCATGCACTGAGTTGATCACTGATGCTACTCCATTTCCAGAAGGCTCTTAATAGCAGTGATGGTCTGTAGCACCACATCTAGTCAGACCAAAGAGATAGGGAAGGTCCATCAGTGGGTATCTTTATGTTTGCACTGGAGAAGCAAGGATATCTCTGAGAACAGAAGCAGCTGCTGCGGGTGGGGAGGGGGTGAGGGAGACATGAACAAAATGGTGAAAGAAGAAGACTCCTCATCCCCTTGTGACATTCCCTGGATATCTGCACAATCATCAATGCTGAGTTCAGACCTTTTGCCTCTGTACCTTCTCCTGACCAAGGGCACTGCAGCCTTCTGTCTGGCTGCAAGAGACACGCTTGGCAAATTTGTTTGCTCAGTGTAAAGGAAAAGGTATGTTCCCCGTGACTCAAATCCAGCCCTGTTGCAATATCTAGCTAACTTCAGACAAGCTTCTTTCTAGGACTGCAGCTAAATGAAACAAGAAAGATGGAATAAAAAAAAAAAGAAAAAGAAATAAAATTTGGTGTCTTTTATTGCAACCTTAGGGAAAAATTTTCTAATGTTTGTACAAATGTCTTATTGCGTATATGACACAGAGAGTGCACTCTAGCCCTGTTCTTGACTCTATTTTTCTCTTTTTTATTCTTTAATAAAGAATTAGCTCAAACATGCATATATATTGGCATAATTTGGGGTTGCCATGGCAATGCTGCTATACCAGAAATAAATGCAGTGTGAAAGTATAGTGTAATTATAACCAGCACTGAGATTCAAAAGGAAATATTTCTGAAACAGTTTTAAGTCAATACAATGCAAGTATCTTATTTGTATGCATTTGTGGAGATCTTATTTTTATAACAAAGCCTTAAGCAGAAAGAGTATTACTGAGGACTCATTGAAGTTAGTTGGAATCTTACTGTTGATTTTAATGATTATTCTTTTAAATGTGTACATTTATTTTGCTTTGTACCTATGCTTGGCAAAACACATAAAGCAAGTGTATTCCTTCCAGCATTTGCATTTCCAAAGCTTTCTTAGTTTCAGGATTTGGCCAATGAATATCTGGGTGGATGCGGGTGAATGGGGGCCTTCTCACAGCCAGTCTGTAAATTCCCATCTTGCAAATAATAGGTGTACCTTCACCGATACACCAGTGTGCCTATAAAGGAAGATGTATGAGGAGGAGGAGGGGGATGAAGAGTAAATAATTCACAGGCTCCTCCATGCTGCCTTTGAAAGAACAATAAACACAGATGCAGGGTGTATGTGGGGAAATTGTGGCAGACCATGCACAATACATCACGGGACAGGGAAGGAGGAGGTATAGCTAACATGCCTTAAGCCAGCAGGTCTCATGTGATAGAATTTTTTTGGTCATGATTTGATAGGTAGGGAGGACTGCCTCAAGATTCTTGAATTTTATGAATGAACAGTAATAAAAGACTGACCTTGATAATACAACTTTAAGATAGAGGGTTATTTAGTTTGTTACAGTAAGTCAGTCTCTAGTACCCATTTCTACTGAGAAGTCTGTCCGAGCATCACCAGTGCTTCAGAAGACTTAAAATCCTTCAATTCCTTTAAAAAGGACATTTTATCTCCTGGAAAAAGCCTACCATTTGAATACCTTTATCAAAGCTAAGGAACAACTCTTTGTCATTGTCTTTAAATCTACCTGCTTTTTTTTTTTTTTTTTTTTTTTTTCCCCAGAAAAAAAATCACTATATTCCTTTTTCTGCTTCTGTCAGTAAAAAGAAAATTCAGGCTATTTGTATACCTTGGTTGCAGATTTACCTATGGGAATACGTGTGAATTTCACTTAAATATTACCTTAACTAGTTTTCCTGTATTCAGAATGCCAATTTCTAGAATAGCTATGTTATTTAAATCGAAGTTTTCAGTCATAGGTTATTGCTATGTCCTAAACTAAGACTCAATGTTCTTGGCCTTCATTATAACCTTTAATTTGCTTATATGTCTTTTTTTTGTTTTTTACCTGTGGGTGTATAGATACAGGAGGTGTTATAGACAACATGATCCCAATCACATCTGGTTCAACCAAATAAATCTGCTCTTACTTTTCTACAGGTCCATGTGAAGTGGGAAATGGTTCTGAAATCCACTTTATTAGAGGCTGGGTTTGGACTCACACTCTCTGGAGGATGCGAATACAAGGGGCAAGGTGGAGGGGGATGTTATCTGCTTTTGTGTCATGACTTATTAACAAACCAAAGAGGGTTAGGGACCAATCCCAAGGCTCTATTTCTCTCTATGGCAGGTTTATCTTGTGTGAGTGAGGCAAAGTGCGCAACAGGGGAGACAAAGAGTGAGTCAACAGGCCATTGGGACAGTGGGGGATTGAGACTTTACACCCTGGCTACGTGACAACTGCAGGGAGGTAAATTCCTCATCTTCATAGACACAAGAAAAGGCTGGGAAATGTAAGACTTATTATTAGACTCTGTAATGACTACAAGGAGGACCATAAATTTGCCATTTATTAATATGATGCAGTTTCTGTAGCAATTGCACTATTTTTAATGATTCACTAATTTTATTTTGTAGTAGTTTTGTAGTAATTTTCTTTTTAATAGTTGGTTAACACAAATTTTTGCAGAAGGTTTTCAGAAGGATAGGTTAGAATAGAACAGAACAGAACAAAATAGAAGAAAATATTTCAGTTGGAAGAGTTATACAATGATCATCTAATCCAACTGCCTGACCACTTCAGGGCTGATCAAAAGTTAGAACATGTTATTAAGGGCATTGTCCAAATGCCTCTCAAATACTGACAGGCCTGGTGCATTGATCATCTCTCTAGGAAGCCTGTTCCAGTGTTTGACCACCCTCTTGGTAAAGAAATGTTTCCTCATGTCCAGTCTAAATCTCCCCTGGTGCAGCTTGAACCATCCCACTGCATCTTGTCACTGGATCCCAGGGAAAAGAGGTCAGCACCTTCTTCTCCGCTTCCTCTTCTCAGGAAGCTGCAGAGAGCAATGAGGTCGCCCCTCAACCTCCTTTTCTCCAAACTAGACAAATCCAAAGTCCTTAGTCACTCCTGATAGGACATGCCTTCCAGCCCTTCCACCAGCTTTGTTGTCCTCCTCTGAACACATTCAAGGATCTTCACATCCTTCTTATATTGTGGGGCCCAGAACTGCACACAGTATTCAAGGTGAGGCCGCACCAACACTGAACACGTTGGGATAATCACCCCCTTTGACCGGCTGGTTATACCATGTTTGATGCACCCCAGGATGGGGTTTGCCCTCTGGGCTGGCAGGGCACACTGCTAACTCACATTGAGCCTGCTGTCGACCTGCACCCCCAGGTCCCTTTCTGTAGGGCTGCTCTCCAGCCACTCCTCTCCCAATTTATACTTGTGCCTGTCATTACTCTGCCTTAGGTATAGAATCTGGCATTTCAAATTGTTAAATTTCAGCGCTAACACAGGAGGCACCAAACACCAAGGTTTCTCCAAACATCTATCACACCGAGCACTCAAAGTTCTTAAATACTCACAGGAAAGTAGAGATAACCTTTGCCTTTTAAATCAGGTCGCATTTTTACATATACATATGTGTGTGTGTGTGATTTTTATCAACATATATTTTTAATTTATGAATTATATAATGCACATTTATAATGCATAATAAAATAATAAAATATCAAATATCAGCAGGAGTCTTAAAAGGCATAGATGAAACTAAAGAAGAAACACATTTTGTTGATAGAAAGGAGAGGGAATAATAACATATTCTGTGAGAGCATTATAATTTACAAGTGATTCTTATACATTAATTAACAGAGTTCACATAGCAGGTTGGTATATCCAAAACTATCCCTCAATAAGAGAGGTTTCCTGACAATAGGAGGATGTTTTTTGAATCAAGAATTGATTTTAATGGATATGATGTGGCTAAAAGGTTGCACAGCATTTTGAAAATTGAAGGCTTGTTTTAAATGTTGTACTCTGCAGAGAGATGATTCTGCCAAACACAATATGTCTAGCTTTCATGGGGCAAAAGAAACTTTGTGTGGGGTGAAACATTAACTGGCAGAATGGAGACAAAGCCTATTACCACTGTACACTTTTGAGTAAAGAGTAAAAAATGAGGAAATTAAAAAGCTTTTAGACACCTCGATGTGAAATTTAGGGAACTGAGACATAAAATTATTTTTTTCACACAAACAACATTGCTATTTAGGGGTGGCTGAGAAGCAAGGAGCACTGGGGATTTCCATGTCTCTGAAATTACTTGAAAAAAATGGAGTTGTAGAAAAGAAATTACACTTCAGTGGCACTAGGGCAAACAAACTGACTACTAATAAGGCCCTAGAATTAGACTCCTGAAACAGGGCAACAAATCACTTTTATTTACAAAATAGTAATTAAAATATGACTGCACTGCTTTCATGGATCAGTTCCGAACACAGAGGGCTACACTACTGCACACTTTTTTCTCTATATGATTTATTTCAAAGTAAAACTACTAGAACTGTTACAAAAATTTTCACAGCCTACTCTTAGTATATCTCTACAAGATGTAATTGAGAAAAAGAAACCAATCCAGAAACAAAAAACATTACACAATTGAAAGTATGTACAAGTAACTTCAGGTGAAAGACAAGCATCAAGAATATAGTGATTTTCCTAAAACAGTAATTCTTTTTTTAATGAAAAATTTAACATATTAAAGTGTATGGATACATAGCTGACCAACTAAAGGAATTTAAGTATACCATCTACAATTAGAGCAAGGAAAACAAATTGTAAAAAAATATAGTATCTGTTTTTAAAAAGTAATTCAGTCTAATCTGGTATCACAAGCACTAGAGTCTGAACCAAATTTTTGTTATACAGCTATTTGAAATGTCACTGAAGTCTGAATTAAAGATAAATTAAATAAAAGAAAGTTTAGTAAGTCCAAGCACTGCTTCCTCCACACTGCTTGGCAGTCTTTTGGATGTTGCTTCCAGTACCACACCTTATGCTGTGCTCCTGCTCTTCTCTTAAAAAATTGGTCCAACTGGGCCTTTTATACTGTAAATGAAATGGAACGGTTTATTTGTACTACTCAACTCTGAGTCCAGAAGTGGTTGTTATAAAAACTGTATATGGTTTATTTTATATATAATCCATGTATATATATATTTCCCAGAAGCCAAATTAAAGTATTGTGTGTTCTTTTCAAGATACCTAATCTCACTTTAAAGACTCCAATGTAATGGAAAATGGATCTCTTCACTATGTAATCTCTCCAATAGGAAATTAACTTTATTGTTAGAAAATTACATCTGATTTCAAGGCTGAATGTGTATGACTTCAGCTTTAAGACATTCTTATTATTGCTTTGCACATAAGGGAAAAGAAAAAAAGCTATCAACACTATCAGTTACCTTTTCTTTAACAATGGTACTTTGATATTACAATAAAATAATTTCCTACCCTTCTCATCATTAACTGGCATAATATGTGGAAAACTTAATACTGCAGCTGTATCTTTAGAATCCCAAGTACTTGCTCACTTTCTGATCTATCCCATCCTTTTTGGACAGGGGACTCCAAAACTAGGTGCACCACTGCAGTAGTGATCTTCCCTGCATAACAAATAGACCCGCACAGCTATTAGAGAACATGAGATTGACCTGTTCCCTTTCCTAACCTGAGGGGAAAATGACTCTCTGCAGTTTAGAGCCATTTCTGCCATCGTAAATTTTTGTCATTGATCTACATTATAGAGAACAACTGAAGAACCTTAGTTATCAACCAGGAAAAAAAAAAAAAAAAAACAGTGACTAAGCCCTTTCCCAAAATACCTTGATGGGAAAAAGGGGACAAAATGTTGTGAGGGTTTCGGTCTGGTCCATATAACCATAATGAAATTAAATAGCCAGATGCTGTAGCTAATGCATTTGGGGTGGAAATAAAATATACCTTTTTAACAGGGAGGATTGCTAAACACTGGAACCTCTACCTAGAGATGCACTGGATTCTCTAGTGGATATTAATTACTTGAAGTCATTAAAAAATGCATTGACTCCATCTTTCTCATTAATTACCCATCCAAATTAACAGGCAAAATATTCGGAGCTGCTTTATAGAAAGGCCCCAAAACCACAATACTCCTCTCTGTGCTTCATAACCATGAATCATGGGGAAAATATGACTGATAAACCCTACCCACCAGCAGATAGGCATCCATTTACTGGTGTGTTAGCAATTAATAAGGTGGAGTTTATCTGCACCTTAACTTGTGAGAAATCACAAAGTTAAAATTAATTACCAATATACATGCAAATATTACTCATAAAGTATCTTTACATGCATAAAAAACACTGCCTGTAATGGGCAGGCAGCCTAAATTCAGACTTTAAAACTCTGTGCTGGACAGATGTGGGGCTGAGAGATTTCTGTTATCATTAAGGGATCACAGATCACAGTCTAGCTGCTGTTGTCCAGCATGAGACACCAGATGAAAACAGACTCTGCAAATCAAGTGAGAAAGATTCATGAGACTAAGGGGAAGTATCAAGCAGCTTTATCCGTGTAACCTGCCCTGTGTGGCTCCTCACTGAATCTGTTGCATGTGGTGACTGACAGCTGCAGAAACATGGAGCTACTGAGCATGAGGGCTTGGACAGCTTTTGGGCACGAAGGGAAGTTCTGCTGGAATATCCTGCTTAATGGAATAGAGCACCTCCCACAAGGGCTGAAGTCACTCCCCAAAGCCTCTCTGGGTATTATAGCTGGTGGGTTTTACCTCTGAATTTCATGACAGCTTGGAGACCACAAAGCTGCATAACATCCTGGCTGTAAACCTAGAGGACTGAGTTAGAACAAAATAGGGTTTTCTCAGTTTCTTTCCTCTCACTAAGTGAAGATGCAAGTGTAAACCTGCTTCCTGGAAGTTCACAGTACTACTGTAAAGTAGTAACATTAACAACACAAACAAAAGAAAGTGTGAATTTATTAAAGACATGTAGTGGGTTAGGATTTCTTGCCTTTAGAATGAGGAGAAATGTTTGGAATTTGTCCCAACAAATGTTTTTAAAAAAATATGGTTTTTTTAAAACTATCTCATGGTTTTGGTGTTTGTGGGGTTTTTGTTTCTTGGGACTCAGATTTTCAGCAGTTTAGAGTTGGGATTTTTTCCATCAAAATTGATGCAAACGCAAGTAGGTTTCATTCTCTTTCTGAAAAATCACCAGGTGCTTGATGGATCCTCGAGGCGTGAAATATGACATCTCAGTAGGTGGCTAGAACAGTTTTATTTTTCCTTTTAAAACAGCATAAACTTGATTTCAGTATGAATAAAAGCCAGCTAAAGTAACATTTCAGTTTAACAAAGCAAGGAGCAAGTTAGGATGAGATGATTCTTATCCCACTAATGAGGGCATATGGAAGATGAACCAGAAATAGAAGTACACGTTGTACACAGAGTTAAGTCTAGCAAACCTACTGTGAACCTGAAGAGGAAGTGGCAGAGGTTTGAAAGCCACATGTGGAGTGTGCAGCTGGCAAGCACAGCAGCTCCCTTCAGAGTTTCCTCTGTGGCTGTGGGAGTGGGATCCTTGGGTATTGAAAGTGAGGGTATTTCTGTATTGCTCTCCCACACATCCTTCAGATTTCCTGAGTCCAGGAAGATAATGGAGGAATCCTGCTTGCCCATGTATTATGTACACAGCCCACTGTCTGTAGTGAGATGGTCCCAGTAGTTTTCTGCTGCTCACATTCTCTCTTATCCTCCAGCATGGGAAACGTTACTAGAAGGAGTGAAAATAGGGATTTATTTCTTGGTGGTGAGTCACTACATCTCTCTAGCTGAGGTTACTGAGGGGCAATCCCCACATGACACACAGATGTGTCCCAGGAGTTCACTGGAGCGAACATGTAAATTTCCTAACAAGCCACTCTGGGAAAGTAAGCGGGCAAGGGCACCCTTGAAGAAGGACAGACAGCAATTCCTGCACCATAAGTGTGCAGAAGATCAACCCTGGCTTGACCACATCACAAAAGAGCATGTGATGCAGACAGAGCTGTGACTGAGCAGGATCAGACCTTATATGTTGCTGCAAGGATGTCCAGGTTCTTGTCCTATCTCAATTCTTTGTGATGTTTTTTGATGCCTTATTCTTTCTTTATGTTGTTAGATTAGGACCTGCCTTCTTGATTATTTTTCCTCTTCTCCTATCTTCTCTGTACATCCCAAACACTGTGCAGGAGTAATCTCTTAGTCCAATAAAGGCTGTGCCACATCAACTCTTCCTTCTCACCTCCAGTGGTTTTGACTGTTATATCACTTGTTTCCTCTTCTGTTGTGTTGGGATTTTTAAATTTTAAAACCTTCTCAAGCATGTATTAATAGTGGATTAAAGTGCATAGAAGTCACATTCTTTATTAAAGAGACAGATTTCTCCCTAGTTCCTAGGCTGGCAGCTATCACACCAAAGTTATTTTGGAACCCACATACCATAGAATATGCACCAAAGCATACAAGACTTTGAAAGATTCCTTCTTCAGGCTTCCAGATATACACAGTGGTGCTACTGAAGAAAAGCGATTTACTTTGAGGTTTTATTATTTTGAGTAACAGGACACTGGGAAATGGTAATTAACAGGAATTTTGGTCAGGAATTTAAAATATGATAATCTAAAGTGAAATCCCTAACTCCTAATTTAGAGCAAATGAGCATTTTCATCTTACTTTACAATCTGGAGGAGTTTTTTGTAAACACCAGTAAAAATGCTTCATTATCCTTTCCCAAGTCTCTTAAAACCTTTCTTGCCCTAATGCCAGGAACAAACTTTATACTGGTAAAACTGCCTCAGCAATGATTTTACTGCCACTTATGTTGATTGATGTTGTGTCACTGATTCCTTGTACTCTCCATCTGCCTCTTTCCATCTGTCTCTTGTCTTGGATGGCAAAGTCTTGGAAAACATAACTTTGTTTTTATTCTTTGAATAGCAATCTGCATCTCCTATCATGCCTATTCGAGGAAAAAGAAGAAAAAGAAGAAAATGTAAAGGCATTAGGACATTTGTACTGGGTCAAACCAAATATCTGTTTAAGCAAGTCTCCTACTCCAACAACAGGTACCAGCAGAGGAATAGAGCAGAATACAAAAGCAGAGCTAGTGTTGGCATCCAGATTTGATCAATCTAATGCTCTGGGACTTCCTAAGATAAAAGTCTTATTTTTGTTTTTAATAACCCTGGATTATGACACTTCCCAAACTAAGCTTGCAGTGTTCACATTATCCTATGGAAATGAATCCCACAGTTTAACTAGGCTTTCTGTGAGAAAGTACTACTTTTGTTCATCTTATACTCCCAACTGAACAGTTTCATTCATTGCCTGCCTTGAAAAACTGTGATAGTAACAAGAAGATAAGTGATAATATCATCTAAGCAAGGTGTTGAGTCTACAGTGTATGCTGCTGGCCCAGACCACAGTATTAACTGGAAACCCACTAATTTGCATAGAAATCTGTGGAAGAAAATGGCCCAATGAGGTAAGATGTAGTATGTGGTCATCTTCAAAAATTGCTGAGAAAACATTTGCTTAGTTTTTTTAACTAACATGGTCTTGATTTTTTTTAAAAAAAATGGTTTCACTCTTGTGACTAAGAAAAATTAACTTATTCTTTTTTATTAAGAATTTGGGAGCTTTGCAGGTATTGAAACTCAGATAAAGATGAAACTATGAAAGACAAAAGATGAAATACAATTCATAATTTAGGAGTGGGGGTTTCTGAGATATCTAAACAAGCTGAAGGTCACATAAAAGAAAAAATGTCATTGTGGTTGTACATCTTAAAAGAAGATAGATTTTAAGACTGTGTTTTGATGACATTACTAAATAGTACATTTAAGTTTACATTTACCAATTACTTTCACAAGCCAATAACTTTCATCAACTGTAATCATCAGGCCAAATGTCAAAGTTCCTTTCAGAGATGTTTTATGGTGCAACTGAAGAAATTTTCAGGCCAAGAGCATCACTATTAATGGCTATTTCAATAGTTACAAGAACAAGCCTTTTGTTATCAGAGTACTCTTGCATGCTGTTATCCAAAACCATGAAAAATCTGTACAAGGAAACTCTTTTTAGTGTTTCCAAAGTAATGGTCTATGAAAGAATGGCTCCATATTTCTCATTTTTAACATGTTTTATCACTTTTTTTTCCTATTGGGAAATGCCTCAGGAAGTGATCCTGTCTTTATTATGATTCTGATAATAGCTTTTTTTAGAAGGAAAGCATCTTATCTCTGATAAATGACAAACCACATTTCATTGTTTTGTGTTCATATAACCCAACTTTATGGAAAATACTTCAGGTCCTAATGGTGACAAAACATCATTTTTCTGGTGGCGTTCATTCCCCAGACTGGTCACTTCTTGTTTGTGCTTCAAATTTTCATTCATTAATTCAATATGAAATAAAAATAATTCATTCAACTATGGTAAAATGTACTATTTACACATCATTAAGAGTCAGGATACCATAAAACCTTGCCTATAAAAATGAAATAAAATTTATAATTAAATAGGCTTAATAAAACAGTCCAAAAGTTAAGACTAAATATAACTGAAAAAAGGGTAGTATAAATACAAATAAGACTAAAATATAATGTAAATTTTATCACGATCAATTGATTGGAAAGGATTTAAAAAAATAGTTGTTGGTTTGTTTTTTTTTTTTAACAGACTTGCTGCTGTTTGGGTGCCCAAAATAAATTAAATTCTTCTTAGCATCAGTCAGTGCCTGTACCACTCACCTCAGCCCTGTCACCCTCATGCATATGTGGGCATTGGTAGCTTCTCATATGTAGGAACATAGCCAGCCCGGCATATCTGGGAAGGCAGAGAAGTCAAAAAAATCTTGGATAATTTCATTGTTTTATAAGCTTTGGAGCTCTCAAAGCATTCTAGATGCTCAGGGATGAGAGGAAAAGGACCTTCGAGGCCAAGATAAAATACATCTGGGTGTGCCAATGGAGTTAAAATGTTCCATATCCTAGTCTGTATTGGAATGACTTAATTGGGAATATTTGATACAGTGTTTTAAATGTACACCGTCTGCCTTTCCCTGCACTCCCATTTCTGTTATTGAGAGCAAGCAGTTTAGCAGAGACACGTTATGGTCTCAGATATTGTCCTGGGGGCCTTGTGTTCCTTTCCTCGATGAGCACATTCAGAAGCATTCCTGGTGGTGAGAATACCTAAAGCCATATTCTTATAAAAAACTCCTGGAACTAAAGCCAAAATCATTGGCTTGCCTTTAGGAATACTAGAACCATTTGGAGGCAGCATCTTTATTTAAATCTTGACAAGCAGAAATTTATAACTGTGTAGCATGTGGTTTTATGTGACTCTTCCTCCCAGAACAATAGATATTTCAGATGAATCAATGTTATTATAGAATCATAAAATAGTTTGGGTTGGAAGGGACCTTTAAAGGTTATCTAGTCCAACTCACCCTGCAATGATAATAGCAATTGCTCTGCCAAAAGTTGTGCCATGAGAAATGAGACTATAGTCAGCTTCTGGAACAATAAATATTTAATCTTTTATGCAGTATGGAACAGTTCCAGTTCAAGTGCACGCAAGAGACCATAGCTGAGGGGATGTTTATTTGCTCTTGGTAGACATATGTGAATTATTTCTGCAAATGCTCTGAGACAACAGACTGTGAGCAAACTCTGATCCAGAAGTTTTCTGCCCATCCTGCATCTTACCTCCTCAGAACCAATAACAATGTCTGAAGAAAAAGAACTGAGTAGGGGGAATTAAAAAAATAAAATCAGGGGTTGCAATGGGAAAAATAATTTCAATATATCTGTGTAGGAGAAACCAAAGACCGCAGAAGAATAAGACAAATTTGCAGAAGGCTGTTGAGAAATCAAAGGATAAATACATACACTAGAATTAAAAATTGTGGGAAAAATTATTTGACGAAGTTGCTTAGTTGAGTACATTGAAATGTACCTAGATGTAATAGAAAGAATGGGTGAAATTAAAATGCAAACTAACTTTCAGGAAAACAATACTTAACTGAATGATGGTCTCCAAAAAAAACCCTGGGAATCTCAGTTTTATGTTAAAGTTGGAAAAATAATAGTGTTGTGGTTTAGGCCTGATTGGCAGCCAACCACAATGCAGCAGCTCTCTCTCCCTTCCCCTCCGGCAATGAGAAGGGACAGAGAGCCAGGCCTGGGGTTCAAGATAGGACTGGGATGGGGAAAAATCCCCCTTTTATGATCATGAGCAAAAGGCAGACTCGTTAGGGGAAGAAAAAAAGAACATACATTTATTACAGACACTAACAACACATAACAGAGTAGGACAGTGAGAAGCACTGTCACATCTTGAGAACACCTTCCCTCCACCCCTCCCTTCTTCCCGGGCTCAGCTCTGCTCCCGATATCTCTACCTCCTCCCCCAGTGGTGCAGGGGCAGGGAATGGGGGGTGCAGTCAGTGCTGCCACTTCCTTCATCTTCGGTGAGGGGAGTGTCCGAAACTTGTTCCTCCTGCTCCATCGTGGTCCCCCTCTCACAGGAGACAGTCCTTCACAAACTTTCTCCGACTTGAATTCCTCTCATGGGCCGCAGCATTCCCCACACTGCTCCGTCATGGGTCACTAACTTCCTCTGACTGGATTCCCTCCCACGGCTGCAGCCCTTCCCGAGCTGCTCCGGCGTGGGACTCCCCCGCATGCTGCAATCCTCCCAGCACTGAATTACAGCAGCAGGGCTACCTTTTCCCATGAGACCCCGGCCGCCTTCGGGCACAGAACCTTGATTATACCGAGCAGGAGCAACAGGCCATAAATCAATGTCTGCTCCACCGTAGATCTTCATGGGTGGCAGGGGGGGCCGCCCTGCTGTCTCACCACAGGATACAGGGGGGTCTCTGCTCCGGCACACCTCCCCCCTCCTTTCTTCCTCTGTTCCTCCACTGACCTTGGTGTTCATGCAGCTGCAGCAACTCCTCCTCACAAGTCCCACTGCCCGTCACCACGTCCCTTCTTAAATACGTTATCACAGAGGCGCAGCTGATTGGCTCAATTTCCCAAACAGAAGTGGAGCTGACGTGGAGCTGGGGGAGCTTCGAGAAGCTTCTCACAGGGGGCCGCCCTGATAGCCCCCTCCCCTGCCACCAAAAAACTCCACCACTCACTCAACCCAGGACAAATAGACATTTTTGTTGTTACATGAATCAAAGTGGAAAAAGTCTAACTTCAAGTCTGTTGAAAACAACAGAAATTTTGTTTTCTCACTAAATTCCTATTGCTTTGAGGAAAATTTTATCTTTTCCCATCAGTTAAGTTTAGGTGAACATCTGAATGAAAAATAACTTGAAAAATGTCAAAATGAAAAAAAAAAATTTTAAATTAAGTCTTAAAAAATTCAAGTTCTAGAGTGAAGAAACTGCAAAATATGTAATATTCCTTTTGGTGTACACAAATGAGATTATGTATTTATACTTTTTATTTATTCAGTTACTGAAGACTATTTCAACCCTTAATTTCAGTCAGATCATCTTTAGACATTTAGGTAAAGCACTAGAAAATTCTCTACCAGAGGCAATCTTCAGAGACAGGAAAATCGACAGCTGGCTCTTCTTTCTCTTTTCCACCTCGCTTTGCAAGGTGTGTAGTGAGAGAGAATAATGTCCTTTGTAGGCTACAAACACAATATTTCAGCACTGAGGCTAGGAGAGCACACCTGACCTGGTCCTTACCCCCTGTTGTGCCCCTTCGCTAGTGTCTGTACTACTGTCCTGTTCTAGAGTTATCTTAGCATTTTGCACCAGACTCTGACCAGAGGTGCTACATGGTGATTTCTGCCCTCAGAACAGGCACAAGCTCTCAAGACAGAAGCTCTCATTTATTACCTCTTTCCTCTCCTTTCTTTAAGGTTTTCTGATCACGTTCACTTATATTAACCAAATCTATAACCAAAATGTCAAACATGAATATCCCGTTTCAGATACCTGAATCCATGCCTTAGAGGTGTGACCTTGATTTATTGGCGCACCTTTCTGGGCTGGTTTTGCTGCTCACACCCTGCTTGGGTGTCAGTGTTGCTCACACTTGCCTGGAAGTGGTTCCTGATGGAGGTCATGGAGCTCATTTCACCTTTTGGAGAGAGCAACCCTTGGTACTGTTGCTTCTTTCAGATATCTTCATTTGCTGTTGCTATTGTGCTAAGAAGTTATTTTGGCTGGAAAAATTATTAGTAAAGAGTTGTTTATGCACACAAGATCTTTGGGAGTTGACTAGCCTGCTTAGCTACTCTGTTATGCTAGCTTTATGGAGATATGAGCCAGTTTTGGATTGGTGTTTTGACGCAGAAGTCTCGGACACAACATGCACGATCAGTGTGATCAAGTTAATGCCACTTTATTAAAGGATACACAGCAATTTATGCACTCGCACAAAGCACATGCGTTACGTTTTGGTTGCTAATAGGTTAAAGCTGCTCATTCACACGCCTTGCTCTGCTGTACCTACATTCTGTTTCTCCCTCTTGTTATCTTGTTTTTTACATTCCATTCTCCTTACCTCTCTGCAACCTAGACAGTTTCTCAAAACCCCAATTTCACTATCTCTTTCGAATTTGCATATGTCCTTCACAACAGCTGCAGTTGTGAGGCCCCTCGGTCTGGATCACTCACAACATGCCTATTTTCTTCCAGCCACTCCACAGTGGTTTGTTTGTTTGTTTGTTTGGTTTTTTTTTTTCAACAAAGAAGGAACAAACCAAGCCTGTACAAGCCCATGATATGTAAATTACCTGGCACAAGAGCTGATGCAGAGCACACACTGGCATCTAGGGCAGCCAGACCTGCTGGCCAAACTTCAACACAACTTTCCTGAAGAACTGAGGGCAGGCCCACATCTCAGCAGCTAATGAGTCCTCCCTACCAGGGATCCAGAGGTGGGAGGGGAAAACAGGCACTTCCATGTGATCCTACTTCATCACAAAAGGGTTTCGCTTTCATCTGTGAACACCAGACTGGTGTGTTGCAGAAAACACACTTTTCTTACAGCTTGTAGAAGTGCTGTCTTTTCTGAGAGAGCTTGATAAAGCCCAAGATTATCCGGGCAAGTAAGGACCCTAAAGCAACCTCTATCCTCATGTAAAAGAAGTCCAAGAGCTGTCTAAAATATACAGAGGAAGACTATCTGGCTGTATTCTGGATTTCAAACAGCCTAGCCAAAACGTGGGAGATACAGAAAACCAATATGCCAGTCAAAGACCTTCCCAATATATCTGTGACTAAATATAGCACTTAGGAGTGAAAAAATTCTGTTGTTCTTTTTGGGTTTGGATAGGTTTGGCCTTGAACTAATAGCTATTTCTGTAAATATGAACTAGTAATCTAGATAGTAAAATAAAGTCTGCTGGGCACTGGTTCAAGCTGGTGCACAATCATTCATTTTGGTTAATTTTAGGATGCCCCTTGGCACTAGGGCCCTCATAGCCTACATCCTAGGACAGATACAGGAATACTACTGGTGAAGGACTGCTGCCTACTGACTGTGGGATGGAGCCACCACATCCTGGGAGGAGAGGAGTAAGCACCGTAGATGCAAGCCGTGTCTTGAGGATGGGAGATAACCTTTCTATTTACTCATCTAAACAGCCCCTGATCCCAGGACATACATGTGATCAAAATTTTTTAGTTTATCTTAGACTAGTTGCCTTCTGTTAAATGTAAATCACTACCAAATATATCAGCTACTTTAAGAATAAGTAGCTACATAAAGATTATTCTTTATTTTTGGTGGTGCTGTGAAGCCAAGTGAAAGACTATGATTTTTTAGAGTCAAAGAAGTAAGTGGCTCATCCTCTGCTTAAAGGTACCTGTCAAAAATGTATAAAAATCTATATTCCTAGAAAAACACTTTGGCAAAATTATGAGATTCTTAACATAAGATCCATTTATTTGTTCATGGACTTGAACTTTTGTAGGCAGAGTTATAAATTCATAATAGTTTTCCTGAGTGCTGAGATTTTCCATTTGGGAATATGAATGAAATGCAAGATGTTCACAATCGCAATTATTATCGTATATTCATAAGAAAGGCTCAGAGTAGTGACAGCATTTGCATACAAAAATCCAAGATACCTGTTTTTTCCATAAGTACATAATTGGTTGGTTGTCTCTATTCTGCATTCAAAGCTATTTCAATCTTGGCTGACTATTTCTACCACAAATTATTCCCTATATAATTTGCTATTTATGATCAAATTTTGAAAACAAAATTACTGACTTTGTGTTGTGTATTAATAGTATATATGATGCAGTTTAGATGCAATCAATTGTTTAAGATAATATTAAAAGGAAAACAAGCAAAATTTCTGACACAAAATCTGGATAGAATATCACAAAAGTGAGATACATTTAAGGCAATGGGAAGCGTAATGGGCTAAGAAGACAGTGGATTAAAGATATCATTCGGTTTTTCAGGGTAGGAATTTAACTGGTATTCCATGGTCTTTTACAACATCATCAGTTCTTTTCTTCACACACAATCCACTACCTGCCCGGACCTTTCTTAATCCTAACTCAAAATGATTAAATTACTGGGATGAGTACCACAGTGTTGTAAAAGACCATGGAGTTCCATGTAAATGCCAGTACCAATCCCTTATTGTCTCTCAAAGCCATCTAACATCCCCAGTCCTGTAGCTTCCTGCAGCATGATAATGTTCAGCCATGACCATAGTGAGAGACCCAACATGATATGTCCAGAAACCTAGAAGATCATTCCCCATTGCAGAAGGCAATGTAATGCAAAACAACCCATCTTTCTATCCACAGTGGGCAATTAATATCCAGTAAGCTACCACCTGTCAAGACTGATACATTCTTCAGCCCCAACCCACACACCAAGCAAAGCTTGCAACCAGGACAGCAAATTTCTCCTATATGTAGGAAAGGGAACCGGATTTATTTCTCTATTAGGTTTTCCAGGGCCTTGTATGGCAGGGCTACATTGTCTTTATTCTGTAAAATTACTATAGGCTGAGTTTAGGGTTAGCAATCCAGGTGGTCAGTTGACTCTGGGATATTTGATATCTCCCAGTAACGTGAAATGTTATTTTTGTAAAGTTTTTTCTTTATTGCTTTTCAAGCTATGTGCTATTCCTCAGAGACTGAGCACAGGTTAAAGCAAAAGAAATGGATAATGAATGTAATTAAAAACCCAGAAATTGTTCAGATGGAGGATAAAGCAGCAACATTATTGAAAGGACTTTATTATTAGTTTGGTTGTTTTATTCTTATAAAAAAAATAATGCAGTTAAAAATACAGGACTTTTGATGATCTAATCCAAACTTCCTGTATCAACAATATACATAGTTTATATTTTGTGTCTCAGAGTTATAAAGCTAATTTAAACACTTCAGGCTACAGATTGATGCTTTGTTATGTTTGTAAACATTTTGCTTATATTCAGTAAAATACATTAATTTCTAAATCTACAAATTTATCAAGGGTGAGAGCCATCCAGCAGTATCTGATATACATATAGGCTGCTGGATAATCTCCTTTATACTTGGCATCTTCTTGTTAACAAAGTAATAAAGTAATTTATCATAAAGTTCCATTTGTTTGGGTGAACAGAAATATTTTTATGTGAGTCTGTCACTGAAACTGATGAAATAGTCTATTTGAAAGAACAAAATTTTGTGAACATAAATGAGACACCAAATAAGAGACAGTTACAATATAAGTAATCTGAATAGACAGTACATTTATACAACAAATTCAGAGTAAATAACTTCTGTTCAGCTTCTGACTAATGTTTCCCTTTTCACTGTCAATCTAACATGTTAAGGCAAACTTTGAAAAATTAATATTAGAACAGATTGTTTGAATAATACAAATTCATCCCACAAAAAAAACCCAAAAAAAACCCAAAAAAAAACCAAAGCCAGGTTGACAAAGTAAGTGTCACCATGATCTTGGATGATTTTAAGGCTGTGCTTACACATGGCCCCATCCATACTGTCTCTAGACCTAGACATTTGGGACTATCCAGGGCAGACACCCGGGTACCAGATGTGGATCAATTCAGGGCAAGACGCAGTTACTTGATTTGCTCATGGGCAGGACCGCACTAAGCATTGACTCAGGTTTGAAAGCAAGTTAGCAGCAAGATTACACTTTCCCATGTGAATTGATGAACTTAGGGATCTATTTATTATTCTCCAAACCACACTCCATTTCACACCTGTAAGGTCCATCTTGAAACTAGTTAGATGTTTTCTATTGAAAGTCTCATTAATCACATGTAATAATGATAAAGACACTTTTTAATTTTTATTATTTTGAACCTAAAGACATTCCTTTTCAATATATATCCATTTGTGGGTTTGGTTTGTTTTTTTTTTTTTTGTGGGTTTAGTCTTTTTATTTTCTCTGTAATACTGAGCCTTGATTTATATATGTCTTTATTAAATGTGTTTATCCCTTAGCATGTTTATGGATGAGCCTCTCGTAGTTCCTCTCAATGAAGTTTTCTCCAGAGTATACCCTGCAAGGTGCCACATCTTCTTCGGTACTGCCAAGTGGTGACCTCAGGGATGCACAGAATACCAGACGAAGTGTCACAAAAGCCACAAAACACATTAATACTTCTCACAAAAGGCATTAATTTTTCTTTACCTCCAGTGAGCTTCAGTCTGACATGCAGGTAAAACAGGTAGCCTCTGCTGGAAATACCTCTCTCAGCATATCTTAAAAACACCTTTACTTTTTTCATGCCTACTTCTCTGTGGTTATCTGCTCACATAACACCCTTTCTCTGCTTCATTCAGCTCCAGCTGATGAATTTCTTATTACTCCAGAATGTCTTATGAGTCTTTACGCACACAACCTTTCATTTTATACACCATTAAATTTAATCCCATTTTCATCACTGCAGTCCTCAACCTCATGCTGTTCTTCCTGGCCTTTATTGACAAAGTCTTCATGCTATCAGAAAGTTTTATCGTCACATACTTGCTTTTAGGCTAAGCTCATTAATGAAAATATTAATAAATTAATCTTGGTAGCAATTTTTGAGGACCCTCATTGTTACCCCTTTCTGTCGACTTACCCTCTGGAGAATACCATCTTCATTCCCTCTTTTAGCAGTTTTCTACCTACCTTACCTTAGTTCCACTTACACATTACCCATGTTACATTTAGCTCTCTTGTTCTTCAGCTTTACTGTGATTTTCTTAATATAAAATGCCTACTATATTTAATGTAAAAAATAATTTCATTCTTCAAAGAAAACTCATAATTGCTTGACAGAACTTAACTTTGGCAAAAATATGTTGTATTTTTCTGTGTCTTTTGTCATTTTTTCCTTCAAAATTTGTTTCAAAGCTGTAAGGTCTAGTCTATCCTTCAAATTTAAACACCTGACTTGGGCTTGCCCATTGAATCCGTTCTCTTAAGAATGCCTAAATCCACTATATGCAGAAGAGAAAAACATTTTAGA
Source organism: Tyto alba (assembly GCF_018691265.1). NCBI lineage: Eukaryota > Metazoa > Chordata > Aves > Strigiformes > Tytonidae > Tyto > Tyto alba. The sequence goes on along the minus strand of NW_024881282.1, from coordinate 16,960,243 downwards.
AATTCTTCAGAGGAGGACTCTGTCTTCATTACTACAGTACTAAAACACAGGCCTTCTAAAAATCTTCAAATATCATTTAAAAGTGTAAGAAAAGCTTTTATGTAATTATATATCACTGACTTGTTTTTCTTGCTTTCATAATTCTTACATCTGCATTGGCCTTATTTTTTCCATTATTTTCCCCCACGTGAGAGTGAAACTCATCTCAATGAATCTTAATTGTCCAAAATATATGTGTCCAGTATAAGGCAGTGGTCTCAATTTTCCTCACAGTGAAAAGAGAGACCAGAGCTTCTCAAAAATAGACTACCATAAAGCATTGTACAAGATAGGTGAGATTAATTAAATTTGGCTAAAACATATTTCTGTCCACTGACTACACAGGAAACCAGACAATTATCTTGAAATTAGATGCTTAAAGTTTAAATGGTTGAAGTTTAAAATGGTTTAAATGGTTTGAATGAGACAAGAATAATTCCACCCTAAAAGCTCAATTTTCCTTTTTTTATTAACTAATGTTTTATCAAATCAACTTATTTTTCTCTTTTTTTTTTTTTACTACCACAGATGTCTCTTAAGTCTTTTTGTATTGGATCTCTGTCCTTCCTATTGTTATGCGATTGTTCTATTTATTATTATCCAAGTAGATGTTATTACCCATGTTTTTAGATTACTGTTGATAATAATAAAATAGGAGTAACCCTAATATTAACATATATCTTAATCTATCCATGTTCATACTGGATTTCCACTTGTTCTCTGCTTTGACTGATTTTCATGTTTGTTTCTTAACAAATGTGAATTATTTGTGCACAAGTAGGTTTGTGTGATTTAGTATACTTTGTATTCCAGGGCTGTAGTTATGGTTTCTGTCAGAATTACAAAAAAGGTCAGATCAACAGGAAAATTTTGTAAGTATTCAAAATCGTGATTGAGGCTCAGAAAATCAACCACTTTCTATTTAAATTGAAGAGATTAATAAATACACGTTTTAAGATCTATTTGCCTTGTGGTTTTTGAATTGCAATCCAATTACTTTTCTCCACAGCCTTATGGAAGATATGAAATATTCATAAATGCCAAAACGAAAAAAGAGAGAGAGAGAGAAAGGAAGTGGAGATGCTGCAGAATAGCATGACTACCAAAGCTAAGGCTTTAAATCTCTTGTTTCATGTTAAAACACTGAGTGATGGCAACAACATTTGAGAATGTTGTTACTTAGTTTTCCCTAGTTCTTTTTGTGCATGATAATGTTGTCAAATAATCCTCTACATATTTCTGTGGGTTCTTAAAATGTCCACTAATCTCATTTGGATTGTTTTATGGAATACTACACTTCAGAGCACCTTAGTCCAGCTGCTAGATTTTTTTTCCCCACAAGTAATCCTGTTTTCAGTTCTATTCTGAAGGAAGTCTATTGAGCTTGAGGTCTACTTTTATGCTAGTGAGTTTGACACATTGACGTTCCCTCTGAACCTTCTATTGAGGTTCAGGGGTTCATGCAGTTTTTATATATGCCTCAATCTCTTACACCTTTTCAGAATGCAAGACACATGAATGTATCCAGGCTGGGTAATGAAGGAAGCCTTACTAAATTCTCTCTAGGTGTCTGTCTTAATCTAGGTGATGGCTAAGAAAAGAAACCCTCAAGAATAACAAAAAATTGTTTGAAAAATGAGATACAATCATGGATTCTCTACGAATGTAAGAAAAAAATAACCTGACAGGTAGGTTAATAGGCATGCATCTCTTCAGACAGACACTCAGGGATGGATCAGCCGGGCAGCCTCCCTGTGCTTTTGAAGAGGTCTCTCATTAAAGATGTTAGTTATTATTATTATGTGTTTGTGGTAGCGCAAGAAGCCTCCTGCTGAATTGTGGTAAACATGAGCACATTGTAAGAGGGTGCTGCAGGCCTCAACACATTTCCAGTCTCAGTGGTCAGAGGAGAGTAAATAATTACATTTAGCCTGGTGTGGGCAGGGTGCAGATGCACCCAAAGATGAAACAACTTGCTTTGTGATTTGGAAAGTGGAGCCCAGCTTGGAGTCAGTGCTCTAGGAGGTGCTGATCTGCCAGAAGGACAGTCCTTCTTTCAAACTGTGTCATGAGCCCAAAGTTTAATATTCTTTTTCTTTTCTTCAGGTCATTCAATCCTGCACAGGGATATAAATGTGTTAGCCCTTGGAGAGTTAAATCTGGGTATTAGAGGAAGGACAAATTCTGTAAGCAGAGTATGATGCTTCAGGGAGGAGTCACGCTAAGGTAGCTGTACAGCTTCTGATAACCAAGTCAGTTTGGGTAGTCTTTCATAACGTTGTAGTTGTGCTGTGTTGTAGTTGTGGTTTAGGTGTATTGTTGGATTCTCAAAGACTCTTCAATAAGAGACATATTTTCCATGATTTTTCTTTAAATTCTGAGCTGAATATCAGAGGTACGTGGTGTATGCAGCAGCTGTGCCTGGAATAGAAATCTCAAAGTTTCAGCTCATGGAAAAAACTAATTGTCTTATTGGCATTTTACTTATATTTGTCTCTCCTTTTAGCCTGTTGTTAGAGACTTCTGGAGAAAAGGAATGGTTCCCAAAGAAAGACAAATGAGGTAAGTTACCAAATTAGTTCATTTCAGATGCTTTTGTTCAAGTGACAACTCAAAGGGACAGCAGGCTAAATGACTCAGAAGGATGAGAAGAATTTGAGTATGATTTATTATCTTGACACCCATTATATAATCTTTGTTTTGTGCTGTACTTCAGAAACTGCTTTATTAAATATATTTCCAAACATTTCATTATTTTTTTCACTTAAATCTATTTTTAAGTAACTTCTTTTTCAACTTGTGAAGATTCATTTTTTGACAGACATCTGAGAAAAGTTCACAGGATTTTTATACATATCATCACATGCTGCATACACAGCAGAAACACCTGTTTCAGAATTGCTGTTTTAATAATTGTTGTCAGCTTTTGGCCCCTACCTTTTTTTACATTTAAGCTCTGCTGGTGGATTCATATGCACTGGATTCTCTCACATCTTTGTCTTTTGATTCAGATTATCCCAGGTCTGGTGACATGCATAATTTTTAGTTTCCCTTTTCTCTCCCTGTCAAGGTCAGATTTTGGGAGCCAGGCTGACAGAGCTGAGCAGCAGTATGCTATTTTCCGATGTCTCTGCAGGTTTCAGGAGGTGCAAGCAAAAAAAAACCCAGAGAAAGCCATCAGAGCTGCCTATGAACGACAGACCCAGATCTGAGACTCCGACTTCTTTTATTAGTGCTGTTTGAACTGAAACAGATTGGACATCAACTTTATCCACAATTAAACAAGAAGCTGAGCTTAATAAAAGCTCATAAAAAAAGATCACAAACGGAGACTGCAGTGATGGCCTAGCATAAGAAGATGTAGAACAAGCCATTACAAATCTTGACAATAGGCACAGAGATTAATAAATTAAATATTTTAATGATCTATATCTTTAACCAGATAAAAGCTTATTCCATGTTTTGTATAAATGCTTCCTCTTCAGTCTAATTTGTTTCACCATTGATAAAAAGTTAATGGGAAAGAAAAGTAGAACATATGCAATGATACGATCAATATTTTTACATTAATCAGATAAGCATGTTTTAACTTATTTTACATAAGAATAGCTACAGTGAGTCAAACCATCTGCTTTCCAGTAGTGGTCAAAAAGCCTGGGGCACTGTATAGGAGCAGGACAAACATATCCATTCTTTTTTCTGATGATCCTCCCAGCCCATTACTATTTGCAGCTCAGGTACTTTCTGAACTGAGAGTAGTTTCTACGAAATTATCAAATCTCAGTGTATTTCTCTTCTGTGAACTTTTCCAGCCTCTCCTTGAAGCCATGTAAGCTTTTGCCATCCATAACTTGTGGTGAAGAGTTCTGCCTCTCAACTGTAACACCACCTCCAAGAAAAGTCTCTTTTTTGATCCTAATTTCTGGCATCCTTCTTCAATGTACCCACTGCTATAATAAGGGGTCTCAGGGAGCTACAGTGGGAAAAACTCTGTTAATGAAATGCAGCACTCTGTAGAAGGCTGTAAGGGTTTTGTAAAGTCAGGTCTCAAGTGAGAACAAGTGAGCAAGTGAAAGTTTCATCTCGTCAAAAAAATGTCTGAAGAACATGAAAGTGCAGCTGTGCTAGTGAGGAGGAGATTTTTCTGCTGTGATAAGAACTGATATGGTTAAATATAACTTTAACATCTCTTCTGCTCTTTCTGCCAGGTTCAGTATGCCTCTCGTCTCACAGTTTGGGAAACCAGATACTGCAAGGATTATTACATTTAAATAAACATTTTCATACCTCTAATAATTCTGAATCTATCTCATAACCAGAAAAGATTAATTTTAATAATTTAATAGTAATGTTCACAGTGTTGCCTCTGAAAGGAGTATTACATGTGGACTTACCCAGGAGAAACAACAGGGAAAAAGGCTGAGGACAGTAGGTCTGTAGCTGTCTCACAGCTGCTCCATGCTCTATAGGTAACCCCTCCCTCTGTAAGCCCCTTTGCAGTCTCTGTCCAACGAGGGACTCAGCCAGCTGGATCACCAAGCTGAACTGCCTGGTCATCAGTGTCACAAGGTTTTAGGTTAACAGGAGATAGCAAAGCAGTACCACTGAGGACCAAGCCCAAGAGCTGCAGGGGCCAACCCTTCCTCTCCTGTCCCACCAGCAAAGGCTCTGGGGTGCCTTGTGGAGAGGTGAGTGTCACAAGGCTCCTTAAATCCCAGATATCTTTTGTGTTTGTTAGTGAGTAAATAATTGCTTCATATTTTCAGGTGTTCATATCCTTCTTGCACAGTATCCTTATGCAGGGTTAAAGATGTCCAATGTGACTCAGAAGAAGGGTAATGATACCTATTATGTGTCAGATAGTTTAATCTCAAGCTTCTCTCATTTTATCAAAATCTGAGGTACGGTCATCACTTGGTAACTTGCAAATGTTATTAGAAGACCACTGCAGTCTGATCTAATGTGAGAAGTCAGAAAGTGAGATGAAGATGTAGGTCACTCAGCTTTTCTCCTTGACCATTAAGTACCTGAATATTTAGTCTCTCTGTGTTCTGCTTGTCCTTATTTTTCTCACAGTGTACCTAATAATAAAGGTAAATCTAACCTTTTGCAGAAGTAAGGATGGCTATTGCTTCTGTGCTTAGATCTAAACAAACACAATGTTTTTCCTCCCATGCAAAAGACTTTTCTGCAGAGTTGAGCTTCTGCTTCTACCTTGACTTTCAAAATCCACAAGACAACGTTCAAGCCATCCATTATAGCTACAGCTCAGAGTCACTACAGAATTGACAAATAATGTGTGGACTTATCCTGCATTAGACCTTTTGCTTTTAGTCTGATGATCTCAAACATTATTTACAATTAATTCTTACCCTTATATTTTTCTGCAAGCACAATTCAAAAAAAAAAAAAAAAACTAAAAGAGTGGAAGCTTTGTCATAAGTTTGTTTTTCATTAGAACAATATTTTTTTATAGAACTACTTTTACAAGGGAATTTAACCCCTGGCAGGCTGGGTAGTAGGGCAGTCTCTTCTGGGTTATATCCCATCCACTATTGCAGAACCACAATAGTGTGAACACGCCGGGGTGAAGTTCAGCATGTGCAGTCTGCAAAATGCTCCACTCGTGGCATCTTGCACTGCATATAAGACAGTAACTGTTGTTCCAACAAGCAAAATAAAAGATTTAATGCTTAAATATAGCTTTGATGGACAAAAACCCAGAAGCACTAGGTATTCAGCTTTGGCAAGATTCTTATGTCAGTAAAATGTTGCAGTAAATCTCAAACTCAGTTCTCCAAACATCTACTTAAAAAAGCATCTACCCAAACTCTTGATCCTCTTGTTTATTCTGCAATGTCTTCTGACAAACTCAGTTTTTAGCAGTCATTTCAATGCATTGAAATGCATAAGGCACTGATGAAAACTCCAGTAGTCATGCTTAATTACTGTGTTGGTAAGAAATTGGTTTCTCTTTCTTTTTTTTAAACTTCACATTTTCTATTGCAGGGAGATGACCAACATGAATGAAAATCTAATGATGGGCAAATAGATGTAAGGAATTCAGTTTTTAACGTACTGCATCAGAGATTGAGAGAATGAATGCAAATCCCTTTGGGGACCCTTTGTAGAAAAATCATTAGTGTAGTCCTGCAGGCTTACATGATTTGCTATGCATAATTGGAGATAACTAGATTTTTCTAAAGGTTAAGAACTAGTGTGTTAACAGCACATTGAAACAGCTCAGTCCTTATTGGCCTCTATTAAATTGCAGCGGTGTTTCATTTCCCTTATTACTGTAGTAAGTAACATATTTTCTGGAAGAGTTCTTTAAACATGGTGATTAAAGAGAAGGAAAGGGAAGTCAAAAGGTAAACTGAAAGTTTCTCTAGTAATTCAGTTTTGTTACCAGACAGTGGTATTGGAGGATGAAGTCCTTCTTAATAGTGAACACTTATGAACTGTATGGCACTTAAAAATAAATGCTGAGAAATTCAAAGTTGACTAAGGATTTTGGGCAACTCGTTTTTAAAAAAATTACTGGGATTTATATGGAGGGAGATTTGAAAAACTGCACCACAGCATTTATTGTCCAGGTGGCTCCTCAGATGGTTTGTGACCAGAAACAGAAGAAAATTGTAAAGAGAAGATCTGAGGGAGGCATTATTAATAATGTCTTGTGGAGATGTTGGAAAACAGTAATTGAAGTTCTAGCTACTAAAAGGACAGATTGTTTAGTGTGACACCCTGTAGAAGAAAGGCCAGCTCTGAATTCACTACTGTGAAGCACAGCTTCCCGACAGAATGCTGCGTCGGTGGTGGAGACTGTACCAGGGACCTTGGGGAGCTGACGGAGGGATGGCTACCCTCCCTCTGGAAAACAGAATCTTATTTATTAGCCTGAATTTATTTAATTTCAGTTTCCACTCACCAGATCTTGCCATGCTTCATTCACTAGATTCAAGAACTCCTGTCACAAACCAAGGAAAATGGAAACAGTGACATCCTCCTTGCAAAGCTTTCTGAAGCCACTCAGCACAAGTGCTGCTTCTCTGGCTCTGACCCCTCTGGGACGGATCCTGATGTCCTTCTCCACATCCCAGCCATTTATGGTTCCTCCTGTCCATTACCTCGGTCCCCACAGTATGTGTGGTGTAGGTGCTGGTCCTCTGCTCTCACAGAGCTAGCTAACCAGTCACCTAAGGCAAAGGACTGCTACTTAGGACAAAAGCTTCAAACACAAAGAGCATACATTTCTGTTCTGTTAATCCTCAGTTTTCGGGCTATTCCCCGCCTCCCTGCCTTTGCCCCCCCCCCCCCCCCCCCCCCGAATACAGACTGGTCCCTAATTGCCATCATCAGGGCTTTGACACAAAATTTTCATCAGCCCATCCAAACTAGCCAAGGCCAACATGGGACTGTGGTTCCGTCTGGGTGTTTTTTTCTGACTAGCTCTTTGCATTACCTCTAAGTTAGTTTATTTCATGCATGAAACTTCTTTAACTCCTCCATGAAGACAAAATCCAACCTGTCCACAGAGACACATGTAACCCCTATTTGGCCTATAAAACAGTTTCTGAGTTACATTTAATATTTATCTACTTGATATTATGGAACAGATTATTCCCTGGGTTTCTATCACTTGGCATACCCATTACCAAAGATTTTACCCATGTGTTTCAATTCCCATTCTCTTTTTTTCTTTCTCATTGATAAGAAATGAATCAGAAAATGATGTGCTCCACCTTGAAGAAAAGTATTTCATGAAGTTTAACAGGACAGTAAGAACTACCATTGTCTGAAAAGGAAGACATGGATGAATCAAAGCTTATAGTGGGGATGAGAGGGGGACACCAATAATTGGCCTGGATGGTAATGCAGATGTAGCAAACAAGATGCTCTGGGCAAACACCAGATTCAAAATGTTAGTTTGTACCTCTCTAGAAAAGTCCAAAAGCATTGCCTGGTAAACAGAGTAAATCACACCTAGCCCTAAGACAATCCTGCTTTATAGCACCAACTAGCTCTCCAGGAACATGAGGAACTCACTGATTTACCCTTGATGTCCGAGTTACCCATGAAGTTAACACACGTTTGGTTAAAAGCATCCAGAACTAGGGTGACAAAATCCCCCTTTTTATAAATTCCACATGGCTTCTGAGGGAGGACAGAGAATTTAGACACATAAACTTCATAGAACTGCTCTGATTTCAACCTAAAACATTGTCATACTACCTCCATTTTCCTAATAACTTAATGCTTAATGCCCTGGGATCCTCTTCTGCTACAGCAGGGTGACAGCACAGCACACAGGAGGCTGACGGCACCCATAGCAAGCTCACCCAGATAGGAAGGAGTAAACCTGAAGGATTTTGTTCCCAGAACTGTGACTTTCTCTTTGCTAGTAATGCACAAATATTTCCGAGAAAACAAGACCTCAGATCTTGAACCATCTTTGTCTTGGATGAGTACCTTCATTTGGAGGTGACATTTGCCACTGACAATTCTTTGGAGGGATCCTTGGCTCTGTAGCAGCACTGAGAAGCTGACTTTCCCACACAGTCAGCAGAGACAGGTGGCTGTTTAGTTAATTGGTCTAAATTGCCTTCTAAATGCTTTCAGAGACATCTGCAGTGATTACATGGGACACTTAAGCTTTCTCCAGTCTCTTACATTTAGATATTGCAATTCTTAATTCGGTGCTTCTGACTCAGTCTGGATCTGACTCTTCATGCAACACAACTGAAAAACTTTTATTATCAAATGCAAAGACAATTTAGAAACTAATGCTGAATCTTCTTGAGGGGAAAAAAAAAAAAAAAACCAAAACAAAACAAACCATAACAAAACCAAAAGAATTGTATTTCTTTATTGATATAAGTATCAGGGCTAAACTCAGTCTGATGTCTTCTGGAGCCATGATCCACTGTGGAGTGCCACCAGGGAGATTGTGCTGCTGTCTGATAAATTCAACCTGTGTTTTTTTAGTTGTCCTTTCCTATCCTGAGGGGCTGTGTGGAGCGAGGCTCAGAGATGACTCAGTTCCATTCTGCAATCAGGAACAGAGTACTAAGGGACAAGACAATGCATTTATGAAAGTTTCATTATGAAAGTTCAGTACCTCTTGTTCTATTGCTGTTGTCTTTACTGCTCCAGGAGGAGAATTTCTGCATGTTGTTCTCTTTGTCTAGATTACTCCTAATTCCAGACAGAATCCAGATGTGTTTGAGCATTCTACTGAAGAAGTTCGAATGAAAAGCCTGACTAAGCTGAGTCCTGTACTGGGACCTTTTTTGGTATTAAGTTAAATTGAAAATTTGCACAATGGATCTCTAATTTTCATCAAAAATAGAAAAGAGTATTTTCCTTTTGCACTTTTTTTCTTCAAAGTGCTTTCAAAATGTTAATTAATTAATCCCATAGTGATTATGGCATTCAAACTTTTTCTACAGTAATGATAAAAACTTTCTGTAAATGTTGATGTGCCACTGAACTTTGAAAATGTAGAGTCTGTACTGGAAAAGGGATGTTTCCTGTCAAAAAGAGCTCTGTCTGAAGCATAAAGGGTAAAGAATGAAAGATTATGCATAATAATATTTTTCAGATACTTAAAGGTCAAACGTAAATTTTAAAACTTTCCCCTTCTGAGAAGAAAACTGTTCCCCCTTTGAAGTGTTGCTATCAAGCCCTTCTTAGGACTTTCTATGACCCAGTCCTTTCATTTTATCTCATTATGTTGAATATAATCAAACTCTGAAAATGAGTGTTAATTATATTATCTCAGTGTTAGTGAAATCCTTCTGTAGCAAGGAAAAAACAACACAAAACAAAACAAAAACAAACTACCAAAATAACCACCATTTTCAGATCAAGTTTAATGTAATCAAAATGTTAATATGCTCAGAGTGGACTACTAGAAGTTATCTTAATATTTATACTTCAAAGGACATACAGTCTGGAAGAGCACTGAGAGCACAGCTGAAGCCAGTACAACTACTCAGCAGGATGCTGTTTTGTTCTCACAAAACTAGTCTGCCAGTGACTCCAGAAGGAGTACAATACCAGTGGGCATTTGCCAGTTGCTGAGTATTCAGGGTCATAAAGGAATTTAGCACATCTCAGGTGGTGATGAACAGATGACACCAGCTCTTGTTTTCACCTGAAAGTATTGGTGCTGGGCAGAACCTCACTCTGTACCACAGATGCCTTCTCCTCAGTGGATGAAACACAGACATGATGACCAAAAAAAAATTAATGCTGTAACAGAACACTTGAAATTACCAAAGCAACCAACCAAAAATAACAACAACGTATATGCAAAATAAGGACTCTTCTCCAAAGAAGTTGAGTACCCTGAGGAAGCAGGAGGTTTTCAGAAGTTCCTTAAGGACTTTGTTTATGGAAGGTACTTAACGTCCTGTACCTTGGGCCTGCGTTAGTCTCTGCAAACAAAGATTTCAGAGCATTACGTATTATTAAAATAAACCCACAATAAAAGACAGAGCATTACAGTAAGAAGTTAATGAGCTTGCTCTGACATCCTCTAGTGTAAATCAGAAGTAATCTAACTCAGCTCCAGATTTCATCCTGTAGTATTCCCAGTAGAATTATAAACATATTGATACCATGAACAGTGTAAAACTAGAGTGACACCCTGAATCAGAACTTGTCTCTGTACGATGGGTGATAAGGTTACTCCTTGATCCTTGAGTTTTCCTTTCCTCTTACATAGCCAAACAACATACTAAGGTAAAAGCCAGACAGAAAACTCTGCCATGCACATCTGCAGAAACAGCACTGGACACTCCTAATGATCCCACTCCTTCAAAGAAGGATTGAACACCTGAAAACTCCCAATGTATTCTTGGGTCTCCCCTCCACCTCTGACCAGTAGCAATGTGTTTGCACCTAATTTCTTTTGCAGGATTGTATGTGTCCTGAGGCAACATCCTTTCTTTGTGATCGGGGTTAACTGGGGCTCTCAGCTGAATGAGAATGTGAAACTAAAGTCTTTGCCTTGGTGTAAAACAACTAGCATTGGTGAGCTGCTATTTTTATTTGCTATAAATCTTTCATAGTAAAGACAAGAAATCTTTAAGAACGAGGATGGCTGATATCACTGAGGTTTATGAGTCTTCACAGAGAATTCTGTAGTGAGGACCCTGTCTGAGGAATACTTCCCAGCTACTGTCTTCTTCCCTCCCTGGCAAGCACGGCCAGCTGCCTGCATAAGAGCTTGCAATTCTCTGGAGGGCTCAGTCCTGCCTGAAAGGCTTCCATTTAAATATTCACTTTTTGTTCAGCATAATTAATGACCACTGCAATTATTTACAACTTACATACTAAATTTCTGACGACTTTGTGCTACCTTGAGGTCATTAGCTTTAATGGAGGCAGAAACAGGCAATATGGTCAAAGAGTCAGTTCTCTATTGAAGTTTTTAAGTTCTGCAAACAGATCTGGGGACTGACTTTACCTTTCCTAGCCCAGTATAGGGACATCTGCTCTAGGTTCAGACACATTTTGGCAGTTTTCAAAGATGACTTGCTACTTCTGGGGCTATTCAATGTTGAGGAGTACAGGCAGCAATTGCTGAGGATTATTCTACCCTGGTGGGTCCGTGCTCCTGCAGTGGTACAGAAGGAGTCTGAGCACAACTGAGATATGTTAATTCTTACAGCTGACTCAGGTTGTTTCAGAAACAAAACTGTCCCCACTGTCCCAGATACAGGAAGGAGAGCCTGTTCGTCCTGATTAACACCAGTCTCAGTCCCATCATATGGACAAACTGGATCCTCAGCTGACAAGATCACCCAATGGAAGGTTCTGAGTGTTTTTAAACAGACTTAGGGGAAGTGAATGAACAGCTGGTGTACCATCTCAATCCCTTAAGGGGGGCTATATTGCTTTCCCAAAAGAGAAGCTAAGCAGCCCTCAGTATTAACATAATTTAAGAGAAAAAATATTACCTTTCCTGCCACAAGAAGCATATACAAGACACAGGGGTATGTTTCTTACATAGGTGAGAAATAATCTCCTTTTGCTGTTGACCTAACAACTGAGGAAAATTTTGCAGCTGGTGAACAATGAAAGATATTTTCTTAGGGATAAAAAAGGATCTTCTCTTAATAATCTTATTGAAATTCTGCTGTGGCAAATTCCTGGAGACATGGGGAGAAGGTAGCACAGCTCAATCTAGAAGACAGACCAACAGACCGACACGTGTTAGATCAGCAAGCACAGTAAATGATGCAGTGTTCTCCCTCACAGAGCTGTTTGAATTATTTGTTGTGACTCCTTTTGCTGAATTTAGATATTTTTTCTCTTTGCTGAATGGTTCTGAGCAGATGTGTCTTGAACTTCTTTTCAGGTTTGTTTATTTCTATTTATTCAATGAATGTACTGGATTCATGGGAACTGTGAAATACTGTTACACGTCTGAAATATGTTCCATATGAACAGCCATCCAGTTTATGCAGGCTTGTTATTTTGCCTTAAAAACCAGAAACTCAGACAATGAAAACTCATGTTACAGGAAAAAGAAAAAAAAAAAAAAAAAAAAATCCCTGTATTTTTAGTATCTTTGGAGAACTTGCAGGTAATTCCAATGCAAAAAAAGGTGCACACTAGATGCGAGTCCTAGGGGAGAAGGTTCGTTCTACACATGACTTTCTCAACAGCAATTTTTCTTGTGGGAAAGAAGCAAAGCCTAAACTATGCCAGCCAGAGGTGAGGAAAAGGACCTAGTTGAGGTATACAGTCCAGGAGAAAGACTGCTGAGGTACATCTAGCCTTTGGACTATAAACCCCACTGCTTTTCCAAATGGACACCAACAGTATGGCCAGGAAGAGCTGGAGTATGTCTGGAGTGACTACATAGCTCTAGGTGTGATTTTCAAGACCATGGGGTCCCAAGTGGTTTTCTCCTTGGTCCTGCCAGTGAGAGGAATGGGCTTGGTGAGAAGGTGATAGATCCTGCAGGTTCACAGTCAGTTCCACAGCTGGCATTGTCAAAAGGGTTTGTTTTGTTGACAGGGCTTTTAAAACCACAGGACCCTCTTTGAGGACATGGGATGAGTTGGAAAAGATGGGACCCATGTGACTTGATGGCCTTCTATAAAAAAATGACTGGATTTCTGGGTGAAAGGAGAGCAGTGCCTCCCACATTGTCCTTGTATACATGTGAGGACATTATGGTCTGGAAGGGTGGACAAGCAGATGGGTAAAACCTGTTCTAACAGCTGGCGAGCAATGATTAATGGGCTGTACTTGATCTGGAGGCCAAGAACAAGGGAAATAAGAGACATCTGTCCTGGATCTAGGATGTTTCTAGACTTGTCTTGCTTCTGTTGGTTTGAATTTTCAGGAACAAAGGGACATCAAGATGATTTAGGTTTTAAAACTTTTATTTATGTTAGCTAACTTTCTTCCTCCTCCTCCTCCTACTAGTAGCTTTGAGTATTGGTCATGGGTAAGATGAAAATGACAACTCCACATCTGGAAACTGAAGAGAAAGATGATGAACTGTCATTTCCAAAAAAGCTTTTGCTTTTGTTCCTGATGCCCTGAAGGAAGAACCGCCTCTTGAAACCAACAGAACTGCTTTTGATAGAAGGTTTCCCATATGGGCAACATTCTAGGACTCACTTGGACTTCTTTTGCCCTGAGGTCTTTTTTTGCTCTTTGTGGTGAGGAATTAGTTTTTGGTTTTGTTCTTTGCTTGCTCTCTTCTCTCTTATTTTCTTTCTTTCTTTGCCTCTCATTGCATGTTTTGATGATTTATGCATACTGAGATGCAAGATGCTTCTGGGAATGCCTGTTGCTATTCAGATGCCTGAAGGAAAAGCCTTTGGTAGGGAGTTGCTGAAGTTACTACTAAAATCATTTTAATATTATGTTCTGCATTCCATCTTTAATCATCTCTGATCCACTTGGAGGTATTATTCTGATCAAGAAGGTTTGTCTATTGCTTGGGCTACATTTCAGTTGAATTAACTTTTTTATTTATTTATTTGTGGACATTCAGGGACTTGAGAGATGTGGGAAGTGCAACTACCAGTGAAAACCAAATCAAAAAAGTTGTTGAGAACCTCAGACTTCTCCATGTCAGTTGTTATCAGGTCCCTTGTCTTTATTTTTTTTTTATGTCTTTAAATTTATTAAGAGGGGTACAATTTCTTTTGTAAGAAAACCTTTTTATCCTTTACTTACCTTGCCAAATTTAGGTCCATCTGTGCCTTATCTTTATTCATTATTCCTCTTTATTTTTTACAGCCTTTGTAAAGAAAGCCACTGTGACAGTCTTTTCATGTTTCTCAAAGGAAGGACCATTGCCCACTTGTTTGCACAAGGAGTCCAGTCAGTTCCAGAGAGACAGGGAGGAGGAAGAAGAGAAAGATCCTCTGTGCAGATGTGGCCAGGGATCTGGGCTGTATATCAGTTACTTCAGGAGGGAATTTGCAGAAATCACGCAGCCTGTGGAACCCACCAGGGACCCCCTTCAACAAGGTGTTAAAACCTTGGGTGGCTCAAAGTTAGCAGAGCCATGCAAAAGTCCTTGGAGGTCTGCCACATAATGCTACCAGAAGATACAACACAAGGCAGTCTCATTTTCTGCTGCACGTGTATCCCCTGATGCAGAGCTGGAAATAGTGCCCTGTTTGCTTTAGAAATTAGGATCTGTAGGAAGTTATTCTCGAATTTCCCTTAGTCATCGTCAAAATGCTTACGATGTTCAATACATGGAGGAAGGAGACTTCTTTGTGTTATTGCTTGAGGAAGGTGCCCTTAAGTCTCATTATATCCAGCCTCTGCAATGCAGAATACCTTATGATTATGTGGATCCCAGAGAGGATGCTCCTAGGAAAATGACAAACAGCAAATTAGAAGTCTAAATGGCAGCAACTGTGGACAGCGTGGTCAGATCCTCTCAAGGCAGCCCTTTGCAGCCTTGCAGGGGCCTGAAAGCCTCTGCAACAAGGTTCTAGGAGGTATATCTGACAGCATGCAGTTGGCAGAAGAGCTTTCACCATGTTGCTCACAGGTCCCAGGGGGAAACCAAGGGGACTATTTAAGCATGACAAAGTGACCAACTGTTCTGGGTTGAGTGAGTGGTGGAGTTTTTTGGTGGCAGGGGAGGGGGCTATAGGGGCGGCCCCCTGTGAGAAGCTTCTTGAAGCTCCCCCAGCTCCAAGTCAGCTCCACCTCTGCACCAAAACTGAGCCAATCAGCTGCGCCTCTGCGATAACGTATTTAAGCAGGGACATGGTGACATGCGGTTGGACTTGTGAGGAGGAGTTGCTGCAGCTGCATGAACACCAAGGTCAGTGGAGGAACGGAGGAAGAAAGGAGGGGGGAGGTGTGCCAGAGCAGAGACCCCCCTGTATCCTGTGGTGAGACGGCAGGGCGGCCCCCCCCTGCCACCCATGAAGATCTACGGTGGAGCAGACATTGATTTACGGCCTGTTGTTCCTGCTCAGCTGATCAAGGTTCTGTGCCCAAAGAAGGCCGGGGTCTTGTAGGAAAAGGTAGCCCCGCTGCTGTAATTCAGCGCTGGGAGGATTGCAGCATGCGGGGGAGTCCCACACCGGAGCAGCTCGGGAAGGGCTGCAGCCCAGGGGAGGGACTCTGGTTGAAGGAAGTTTGTGTCCCACACCAGAGCAGTGTAAGGAAACGCTGCAGCCCATGGGAGGGACTCACGTCAGAGGAAGTTTGTGGAGGACTGTCTCCTGTGAGAGAGGGACCACAATGGGACAGGGGGAGAAGTTCCAGAAGCTCTGCTCCCTGAAGATGGAAGAAGCAGCATCACTGACTGCACCCCCCCATTCCCTGCCCATGTGCCACTGGGGGAGGACGTAGAGATATCGGGAGCAGAGCTGAGCCTGGGAAGAATGGAGGGGTGGGGGGAGGGTGTTCTCAAGATGTGGCAACGCTTCTCACTGTCCTACTCTATTACGTGTTGTTAGTGTCTGTAATAAATGTATGTTCTTTTTTTTTTTCTTCACCTAAAGAGTCTGCCTTTTGCTCATGACCATAAAGGGGGGATTTTTTCCCCCTCCCAGTCCTATCTCGAACCCCAAGCCTGGCTCTCTGTCCTATCTTATTGTTGGAAGAGAAAGGAGAGAGAGTGGCTGCGTGGTGGTTGGCTGCCGACCAGGCTCAAACCACAACACCAACCCATGGCCATGTTGCACAAGTACATTCATTGCAGCTGACCGTGGCAGGTCAGAATAGCATCTGAAGCTGTGCCAGCAGATTAGAACAGACATCAACCCAATTTACCTCAGGAGGTCATGTTGGAGAGATGAACTCCCCAGTTCATGTATTCTGATTTGCCCGAACCATGAATAATTTATAGTTTAAAACCTGATAATTTGCATACACTGATCAAAATAGTATTAGGAAGATGTACTGTGTACATTGTCATATAAACTTGTAAATGTTATGCCACTGCAGTCCAGATACTTCTGCCCAAGATCAATGACTTCTGTTCAGTAATTCTTTCACCAGTGGCTTTTCATTTGGAAGCACAGAAGAATTTTTCTATACTTATGTCAAGCTTTGTTTTAGGCTTACTTTAAAACATCATTTTTCCTGGATTATCTCTTCTGTACTAATCCATACTGTAAAACTCACAGTATACAAAACACCCTGACAAGAGGATTTCCATTTGAGGAAATGTTGAACCTGGTGAGAGCCTCTGTGTACTCTGAAACAGGGTATGGACAGGGGCACTCTTTCTCATCAAAGGAGGATTACGAATTTAACCCTACGTTCTCCAAAGATAATTGCTACAGATTGCCGTTTTGGATAGTCTTCATAAACCCCAGCCTTAATTTAAATGCTCCAAACATGCTTGTACTTGGTTCTATATTGAAAATAAGTGAAGTTTTGCTGGGATTTTGATACAAACCCAAGAAAACCAGACACTCAAATCACATTTTAATTGGAAAATGGATGGTTATCTGTCAGACTCCTTTGAAAAATCCCTTTCTAAATATGTCTTTCTGGTGTTGTTATATTACATTTTTTCCCATAAGGAAAACAGATTGCTTGCATCTTTATGGGAAATTATTGTACCAATGTACTCAGAACAACACTTAATCCTGCTATAACCCAGTCAGTTGCACTGTATTATCTATATTTTAATTTCTGCATAAATTCGTTGAGTGACTGGACTGCTGTAGTTTTAGAGTATCTGACAACTTTATGTTTACTTACTATATTAGGGAGGCGGCTCCTTTAATTTTCATATTTTTTTTTATGGAGTTGGTAGTTTTCTGATGAATTTGTAGTTAATATTCTGAGTGCAGTTGTATTAGCTGAGTAGAATGGCCTTGCATTGCTCCCATGAGCAGCTGACATTTTCAATGAAAAATATACTTCTGCACATCCAAGCAGCTGTTTCCCAGAGTACTCAGCACTGACAGTACTGATGTGTGAAGGTGTTTTACTAAGCCAGGGCTCCTATTTCAAGCACTGAAGTTAAAGTAGAAATGTGCAGAAGAAAGTCTGAAGCCCATCATGCTAGAATTGGACTCTAGATGATTACAGTGATTCCTCCTAAAATTAAGGGCTAATTTGTGAAAATCCTTGTTAAATATTATTTTTAAATATCACTTACTGTGTTTATCTGCTTTATTTCTACATGCAAACCTGAGACAACAAGTTGGAAGCCAGAAAGAACTATTAAAAAAAATATATTTTCAAAAGTGGTAAAATAAACACCATTGCTGAAATTATTTACCTGCAACTCTCAAAACAAAAAGTGTTTTTTCAAAGAAGAAACAAAATTTTTTTCAAAGGTGAAGTATGTCAAAATCGAGTAAACATTTAAAACTCACTGAAGTGGCACTTTCCAAGAGAGAACTGTTTCGCCAGAACACCCTTTGCAGCCTCTGGCCTTGAGGCAGAGCTGGAGCGGTGCTGGCCCTGCCCGGGCAGGACATCAGGATGCTGGTGGCTGGGGTACATCAGGGAGGCCACCCACCTCCACTCCTCACTGCAGCATGTTTGCAGAGGTTCTGCTGAGCTTAGTATCAGCTGTGCCTTTAATGAGGCTCTCTCTCTCATCTTTGTGGTCTGCTTCTCCTAACTCGCTGCTCCCACAGTCCCTTAACGTATAATTGTGTTCAGGGAACTGAGGCAAGCAGCTCTTTCTGAGGCTATTTTCCATGATAAACAAAATAACAACATGTAAAAACTGCTAATAAATGGCACCTCCCTCAGGAGGGAAAGTATTGCCTCAGTATTATCCTATTTTCTGCTTATTCAAAGAGTCAGAATCTCAAGGTCAAACAAACCGAGGCCTCCCCTAAGGCAATGCTAATGCCAGACTGGCTGTGCATGCCAAGCTGCTGGCCCAAATGTTACGCATTACAGACTTTGACTGTCAATATTCTTATATTGCTGTTTTTCCTTTCTATTTACCATTCTCCTGTACTGCTTCGCTTTTATATCAGGCTTTTAAAAAAGTCTTTTCTCCTCCTATTACGTGAAATTTTCAAAATAGTAGCTATGGTTTGTAGGTGAAGAAGCAGGCCAAATATAAACACTTATATATGTTATACACAAAAAAAGCTGTGTTGAAGGAACTATCTCAGGATAGTAAAGCATTTGAGTTGAGCACTTGAGAATTAGGAAGAGCAGGACTATATTCACTTTTAACTTCTCCTTCTGTCATCCTTATATAAAATCAAAGTGCTGAAGTGGGTAAAGTTATTGTGTCTCATTCAACTTGGAATTTATTCTCCTTTTTCTTGTTTTAAGCTCTGACTGAACCACATTTCTGATAACCTATCGCAGATAAATACTCCATACTGCAGTGTTCCTTCACCAAGAAAAGGAGTGATGATACACTGCTAAAGAAACTGGTAAACAAGAAAAAAAAATACTAAGAAATCAAAACAGCATGCTTTTTGTGAGGAATTTGAAAAACAAAGCTTCAACTGAAACACGATCTTAAAAGAAATCTGTCATCCAGGCTCCTATACAACACTGACAAAAGCAAATTCAAGTTGGCAGTTCCATTCCAAACTTCACTTTTAATTTTTAATCTATTACACTCAAAAGGACCTGTGAATGTATTTGCATTAGGAAAGGCATATTCAGAGGTTTTAAAGCCATCTCTGTTCACAGGAAGGGAGAAAAGACTTGGGATTTAGGGGACTGGGATTTTCTTTCTCCTCCATCCTCCCTTTGTGTAAGAACAGCACCAGGCTGCTAAGGGCAGAGGAGGGAGGTGTGCCTGCATCCTCTGGCTGTCTGCTGGGCCCTAAAAGGGAGGTAGATGCAAGAGAAAGACAAGTAGAAGGAGGATTCCTCTAAGCACCTGAAGATTGTCACCAGAATTCTGCTGTTACTGAAATAATTAAGTGCAGAACTTTTGCAGTGTTGTCGTAGGGCTCCCTTACGGGGCTGTGCTGCTGGAGATGGACCTGAGGGTGAACACCTCTTCTAGGGTAGAATGAAAATGAGAATTCAGACCAAACACATAAATTTTTTTTTCCCCTACTGCAGACCACAATGGCCTCCATCCCAATTCAAAACAAAAATTTGAGTTTCAGAGAAAACGTTGGTAGGAGAAGGGACTGGATGAGCATCCTGCCTTTGTGAGAGAAAACTAAAATGCTTTGCATCATGCCATAGAACTGAAACACCACCATCAAACGTGTACCAGCTGTTTGAGAGGTTTTACTCCTGGGGCTGATACAAACACTTTGCATCCTATATTACAGATGGAACTGTAAGTTAGGAAATCCCTCACTGGCTTAACATCTTTGAATAAATACTCACATTTCTGCAGAGTTCAACTCAGTTGCAATATTTTTTATTCTCCCTCCATTCAAACAGTGCATAATCTGGTCACAGGATCAGATCACATTGCAAAGCACGGTTTTCAGTCAGTGCCCAGTTTACTCAGAGAATTTCAGATCCAACGTTTGAACAGCTGATTTTGCTCTAGTTCTCTGAGCAAATGTTGCATACTGAAAATGTCTGTGTTTGTGTCAGAAGTGTTTACAGTTCTGTACATGGAGAGAACCTGCAACAACAGGGAAGTGACAACTGCTTTCAGAAGTCAGAAAGATCTATTCCCTCGTAGTCTTGAAAATCCACAGCAAAATCTGCCCAAGTTGTTCTAAAGTATTCAGTTATTTCCTCAGTGTCTTAGGAGAAAAATTAGGTTTAGATGATTTCCTAATGGCAGCAGTGTCAGAAAAGATGCTCCAGCTGACTGTCTCAACCACAGTGTATTTGATAAAGAGCCATATTTTTCAGTAGCAAATGAGGAAAGAACCTAAAAGTCTAACCCTTGGTTCAGGCTTAAAGTTTTGGGGATTTCCTGCAGATGCCACCAATTAGAAATAACATATTCTTCTGCTAAAAAGGAGAATCAAAATAAAAAGGATACAAAGATTTTAGTTTGTTGACTCTGTGACAAAAGCCTCCCAGGTAAATGATAGCTTTATTCTCAAATTTTTAAACAATCAATCACTTTTTCTCATTGCTGGATATCAAGAGGGATACTCTGGAATGATCAAGCCCTCTGAAAAGAAAGAGTTTAGAACCCTCACCTCTGACGACCATGCTTGCCTGTGCATTAGCACCATCCTGACAACCCAGTCATCGTCCATTCACAGCTACTGAGAGAAACAAGACTTATTTGGAGCAAATGTCATCACTGTGCCATCTGTCTAGTGCTCACAGGGCAGGGTCACACTGCTGTTACTCACCACCTCAGTGTCAGCCTGTGTCAAGACAATCAGGTATAACAAAAGAAAGCAAAGCCTGTCTGAAGTGATGAGTTTCATTTTGCATCATGTCCACGGTGGCGCTTGTCCCGCAGACTCCCACTGTTAGTGGAGCAATTCATTAGTTAACAATTCATTTCAGTATGCTAAATGCCCTTATTAAGCTGATAAGAATTGTGCCCTAAAAGAGCCCATGTTCCTCCAGATAAAAAAGGTGAAGAAAGCTCAGTCTGTTGCAGACATCAGCACTTACAGATATGCATTCTCTGTCACTTGTCCCCTCAGGCAAGAGTGCAAATCAGTCAAAAAAGGCAAAGGATGCATCCACCTTCAAAAGAGGCCAAAAAGACAATGTGGGGAACTACAGGACACTCAGATGGGTTGTGGTAACAGGGAGAGGTTTCTGACGACTGAAGGAAAGCAAATATCACTACCTTCAAGAAGGGCAAGGAGGACTTGGGGAACTATGACTGGTCAACCTCACCTTAATCTTTGGGAAGGTGATGAAGCAAATCTTCCTGAAAATCATTTCCAGACACATGAAGGACAAGATGGTGATAGGGAGTAGTCAGCATGGATTTACAAAGGGGAAATCCTGCCTGACCAACCTGATAGCCTTCTGCAATGAAAAGACAGGCTCGGTGGATGAGGGGAGAGCAGTGGATGTTATTTATCTCAATTTCATCAAGGCTTTCATCACTGTCTCACACAACATTGTCATAGACAGACAAATGAAATTGTACTAGATAAATGAACCATGAGGTGGATTGTGAAAACTGGCTGAAAGATTTGTGGTCAGCAGCACAAAGTCCGGCTGGAGGCCAGTCACCAGTGGTGTGCCACAGGGACTGGTACTGGGGCAAACACTGTTTAGCATCTGGATGATGGGACACTGTACCCTTACCATGCTCATAGACGTTACAAAATCAGGAGTGGCTGATACACCAGGTGAGTGTGTTGCCATTCAGAAGGACCTAGACAGGCTGGAGAAATTGGCCAACAAGAACCTCTTGAAGTTCAACGAAGGGAAATGCCAAGTAGAAAACTGAGATATCTGACTTAAATTGCTTTGTACATTTCC
Source organism: Tyto alba (assembly GCF_018691265.1). Lineage (NCBI taxonomy): Eukaryota > Metazoa > Chordata > Aves > Strigiformes > Tytonidae > Tyto > Tyto alba. The sequence continues at coordinate 16,938,373 of NW_024881282.1, read as the reverse complement.
ACTCCTGGCAGGCCCTTGTGCATCCACATTTGTGGCTAGATTAGAGGGCTGAACAATATAGATCCAGGATTGCTTCTGCAGGTCTTCATTTCACAGACATATAATTTATACACAAAACCCCTTGTGTTTCACACTCATTCCTGACCAGGCAGTAATGCCTATGTACTGGAACATTTTTTCAAACTCTGACAAAAAGTGCATTTAACTGTTACATCATCCTATAGGCAATTACCTAATATAAAAAAAAATGATATGCTGTTATTTCCCTCAGATAAACAGAATTTGTCTCCTTAATATCAGAGATAATCTCGTTCTGTGCCGTGCTACTACTTAGTATCAAATCCTACTAAGAGAATGATGTTGTGTTCACTCATGTTAACAGCAGAGCTGACCTGCTGTCCTCCTTTTGAGGTTAATTTTCTTGTATTTTTCACAAATCCATTCATGTTTCACAAAAAGAAAAGTGTGCAATCAAGTACAATTTGCTGCCAAGTGTCAACAGGAATTCACAGGACTGCTGCAAGAGCAGCTCTTTGACATCCTGAGCAACATAAGCATCTGACCTCCCGTGAAAGCAAAAGGGATTTTTCATGTCATAGTCTGAAAAAGGTTATGCACATTCACATTGCATTAACAGTACAGTGAACTGGGATAGCCAAAGCCCAAGGACAACAAAGCCATGTGATTTGGCTGCCAGTGGCACTAGCGGCACCACAGAGGATGCTGGAGTGTAACACTCCGCCTGCGTGGAGGGCACGGCTCACACCATTCGCTCCCTGGACGTCTTTCCTCTGTGCACATCCTGAGAGAGCAGGCAAAGGGGCAGCACAAAAAATGAAAAGGAGGGAAAAGTCACTGTTAAAGACAGTGGGTGCTAGAAAGAAACCCTCTGCCCAGTCTCACCTCTCTGTAACGGCACTGGGGTACCCTGGAGAGAGGAAGGGGCAAAATGAGTTGTGTCTCAGGATTAATTGACAAAGTGAAAGAACTTAATGAAGTGAAAAAAAAAAAAAAATTCATAGTCTGGGTCTGTGAGCATGGTGTTGTCATAAACATAATTGCTTGTGGTTCTGGTTTAAAAAACAAAGATAAGCACATCAGTGATGCTTGACTGTAACACTCTCCAGCCTAAGTAGGCAGCTCCACATGGTAAAACCAATTCCTTGTCCCTGTCTTCCCATATAGTGATTCACATCTTACTCAACTTCTTATACTTACCATTTCACTTCTGTAACTCCTTTCCCAGGCAGTGACTGGGGCTCCTCTCAGCAGCCAAGGGATGAGCTGCTCAGTACTGCAGAGCAGGAGCCTGGGCACGACTGCTGCACATAGAGCTGGCAACACACACAGGGTTCATCTTTCCATATTTTTCCTCTTGGAAACTTCATAGTGAACCCATGTATTTGCTGCACTGGTGTTCCTATCAGTCACTGCTAATGCATCAGAAAAAAACACATCATTTCCATCCCTCTGCCCTTTTTCACTTTCTCTCTTTATCTTGATGCTTCGATTGTAAGTGTTCCTGCAGAGGTGGTATTTTTCATCTATATGTGTATGGCATTTAATTACTTGACATTAATTAGTACAAGCAGCTTTTTCATGAAAAGTTGCAAGAACTTTGTAACCTGGCTGCTGCACTTGGGTCACTTGTTCATTTTCAGATTGTCACTGAAATCAAGGAACAGCAAGACTGCATCCTCTGGCTCATCTTTTAGGCACTGTCTCCCTGCTGACAACTGTTACCCTCCAGATGGCAAAATTCACACCCAGGTGCACAGCTTTTCATACCGGCGACTTATTTTGGATATGTCATTGCATTTTTTTCCTACAATTTTGAAATGGTACACAGAGTTAACTAGCAGCTTGCCTGATTTCAGATCTGGCAGAAAGTTCTGCAGAATTACCGTGCTGATTTCAAGTGGCACAGGCATTCATTTGCCATACTGGAAGTTGGAGAAGTTGTTTATAACTCAGCAAATTCAATTGGTTTCCATCTTAGATACTATTTGCCATAAGATTTCACACTTGATTTTTTTTTTTTTTTTTTTACTTCCCTTATTGTAATATCTCATACTTATTGAAGTGACCTTTGCTTGCTCAGTAGAGGGAGAGCAATTATTTCTGAGCAACATGTAAATCTCTGGACTGTCTTGATCCTTTTTTTTGGTTTCTATTGTTGGCGCTCTTAAATGTTATTTTTTTTTTTACAGCTTGTTAGAAGTTTTCAATAATGTTCAAGAAATGGAAAATTCAGACTGTATACAGTAACTGTTAGATTTTTGATGGTGCAGGTTGTAGCTAACAGTTTCCAAATAACCACTGAGAAACAATTTTATTACAACTCTATCTTAAGAGCCCTTATTAAGCTCTGCTATTTAATCTAAAAATGCTGAATTAGAGTGGTTTACTAAAAAATTCCTCCAGTTTTATCACAAAGAAATAGTCACCCCTTATCCACTTTGTACATTCATAGATGTTTTTCATCCAATAGGTTTACCTCTGTAAGGATTGAACTGTGAAAAGCAATGAGTTTCCAAGCTCTCTCTGTAGCCTGGGTCTGGGAAATGGAAGTAATTACTTATGGTGGTTTAAAAGTGAATGGAAAGCAGCTAAGTAAGCTTTTTATGAAATAGTATCTCCATAGCAACACTTGGTCATTGGATTTAATAGTGACTTATAACAGTAACAGCTATTTAGACAAGCACTTTTCCAAGCAACGTTGATAATTATTAGTCTTCCTATCCCCCTGCTCGTGACAAGTGCTAGTCTAAGACAAATTAAGTTACTGTTTTAGATAGACTTCTAAAATACTCTTAGGTTACAGAAATAAAGAAGAAAAATACTATAATTTCCCTGCAGAAGATGGAAGACTCCTCAGTTGCAGACACTTCAAAACAGCAGTGGAGGAGATATTCCTGCCTCCTGCACAGTATCTGCTCTGGGGATAGACTGCAAAATAAACACCCGCTCCCTATACCAGCACCAGTGCTACATCTATGCTTAGCTGGATGTAAGCTGGCATTACTACCAAAGTCAGTGCGCGATTTCCAAAGCCATTGTCATTGACATCAATGGAATTACATTCTTGAAGTAATTCTCTGATCTGTCACCAGTGTAACATTGTGCAAAGCAAAAGCGATATATTGCTTCTTAAAATACCAATGACAATATCTTTTAGGGGTAGCATCTCATTGTATTTCTGGTCTTTTGATTTATTACAAATATAATCTTTTGCTTGCTGAATTGCATTACTGAAAAGAGGATAGCATAACTGTATGAATCATAAACATGCCAAAGAAGGCCTTTCTTTTAAAGCAAAGAGAAACAAACTGGATGAACATTTACTGATTCAGCTTTATTTATTATTTCACAATATATCAAAGTACTGGTCCTGTTCTAAACGCCTAGTATAGATGACATTTACTGAAAACTTCAGTGCATTTTTAAACAAATATTTTTCATTAAAAAAAACCCTTATCTGTTTCTCGCACTGATTGAAGTTTTAGAAAGTTGTTTTAGAACTTTGTTTTAGAAAGTTGTATTTTATAAGAAAGTTTACTGAAGATTTTTCCCTGAACTATGTGAAATAAGATGACAAACATATATATAAACAGCAATGTTCTCATTTACATTAAGATAAACATTATAAACACAGTTTAAGTAGTAGTAGTTCTCAGAAGTCTTAAATGGGTTCTAGTAGTAAAAGCAATGCTCCACTTAGCTTAAATAGTTATTTTCATGCATCATTAAATTTGCAATAGACATCCTGTACTTCTATACTCAAATCAAGGCCAGCCTTGAATAAATCAAGCAGGGTGTGGTTTTTGAATGAGATCATTATTTCAAGAATATTGGACCAAAATATAAGCTGGTTTTAGTCTGCAAAGTTCTTTTCACTTTAGCAGAATTATACTGACTTGGGCCTGCTAATGATCTGGCCCATACCATTTATTTATTTGGAAAAGGAAAATAAAGCCAGTCAGGTTTACAAGTCCCCAGATCAAGGGAGCAGCCCTAAAGCACAAAGCAGAATGTCTGATTGCATCACAAAACCGTGAATATTAAAAGGTTCCTGATGGCAAGGAGACAATGAAAACATAAAGCTTTCAAACTGATGCTTTGACGGTTTTTTAGATGTTATCGTTTAACTCAAAATATCAAGAGTCTTTTAAGAAGTGAAATGAGTAACATCAGAAATTAGTCAGCTTATAGCCACAGTACAGAAATCTACAACTAGCAACTCAATGGTTTAGCAAGCTCAAGGTAACAACTCAGCTCGTGAGTGTTCCTCTCTGGGCTGATGGAAATAAGCTAGAAGATTTTGACAGCTATACTTGTATAAAAGATCTGACTCAAACTTCAATTCAAATCGCAGAGTTAAATACAGCATACAACAGACATACCCAGAGCGCCCAACAGTGAGAGGATACGGCCCCTGCTCTTCCTAGGCTTAGCTCCAGATCCTTTGGAAACCAGAATCCAGGGCAGCTCCCAGTTCTCCCATTGGCAGCCTCTGAGCCTGACAGAGCTTAACGGCAGAGAGAGGTCTGCCCATACAGCTGTCTCTGCTGATCCAGGGTAAATCAGTCCTCATTTACATCCACCAAAATTTGCAAGCTGTCTGGCAATAACACCACAAATGTGTGCTCCTCCAATAATTTAAATAATAACTAAAGTATAGAAATAATTAAAGGGTAAATTTATGTTGGTGCTTAGGATCATTTTAAAGGCTGTCCAGCCTGGAATGGGCTATATAAACAGTTCTACTTACTCCTTTATCATAACCTGTAACTTGTTTCAAATTCAAGAGTGAAATATGTGATATTGAGGTAGTGAAAGTAAGAGAAGACAACTGATCTGTTCAAATTTAAAAGACACAATTTTTATAATAAAAAAACACGATAAAAATAAATTAAAAAGTAATTAGAAACCTAGTATATGGAATAAAGTAGAAAAATTGGAAAAGGTTTTTCTCCAGAAAATATTCTCAAATGCTATTTGAACTTCTCTAACATTTTTATGATTATACCTGTCATGAGGGAGAGGATAAGCCTCTGTGAGTCCAAAACAAAAATTAGAGCAGAAGCCTAGGTTCAGTTTTAAAAATGTTTCTCCTTGTTGCAGCTGCAACAAGTCATGGTGGGAGAAAAAAAGAAGCTTATGAGTGAAATTTAGTTTCTGATTCTTTGCTGGAGCTTTCCTGTGCCTGGAAACAAACAGGAGAAAGTTCCATTTGCTCCCATATAACAGTGCAGCTCACACACTTGAGTCTGACTCTTTCCTGGCCCATCTGTCAATTAGAACATCTTTTCAAAGACTCTCCTGCTTATTCCACTTTGCTCTGCCTGCTCTGTCTAATTCTCTCCTTTCCTGCATTCAGGTGGAGTAAGAAACTAACCACAGGCCAACCTGAATGCTGATCCTTTAAATGTAGGCACCTGTAGAAATGATTCAACATCAACATCAACTGCCAACACAAGCTCCTGATCACATGTGCATACCAAGTTTTTCAGATGCTCCTGCCTGCCTGGCCGTAGCACTGTTCGGTCATCACCCCAAACCCAGCTGCCTTTAGGCATAGGTAAGTGAGCTAGCAGACAAGCAGGGGTAGACACTGCTTTTGTGTGATCCCACCTGAATTACCCACGCAGTCCCAGTGAGAGCTGTGGGTGGCCACGCTGCTGAACATCCAGCTCAGCCCTCACCCAGTCACTGCCTGTGTCCCAGCACTGAAACAGAGGGAGAAGGTCTGAAGGCAGAGAAGTGTCTTTATATTAGACATAGAGCAGAATAAAGGGAGGGAAGCAGAGAGTAATCATACTCCCTTCATCTCACCTTCCCCAGATGGAAATGATGTATTTTCTAGCAGAGCCAGCACATTCCAATTCTTTTGTTTTCACCCTCTTTGTGGCAAAATTCAATTTCACCTCCATCACTGGAGAGGCCTTGAGGCATTGCAAGGAGTCGGAGTTCTGTTTCTCACTAGTTACCTCCACGTAACATGGTCTCTGTATAACACACTGGCCAGCTTTTGCCAGAGCTCAGTAAAGGTAGAGCTTGTTACATCTTCCTTCCCTAGTCAAACATAACAATAAGAATTTTTTAAAAAAAAAAAGAAAACATAATACAAAATTAACATAATACAGAACTTCAAGAACATCATCCTATTAACTAAAATAGTTAACGAGATTCAGTGGGTGCCCAGCATGCCCTGGGATGTTCTGTTTTGCCTCTACTGCTCCTATTTATTATGGTGGAAGGCATAAGAGTGCTAGAGTCTCTGTCTGTTGGACTTTGTCATATACAATGCTGGAATTCCAGCTGATACATCGCCCTGTTGTCCATCCTGAAGGGATGAGAAGATGCTGCCTCTCTTTCATAGTTTATGTCAATCTGGGCCCCAAAAGTCTGCTACTGAGAACATTATTTAAAGTACATAACCCTTACTGCTCAATGTAGAGGTAATTCAGGCACCTGCTTCTGGGTTGCAGATTCCCTTCACAGGCTCATACAACCAGCTTTTAGACATGGCAGCTCTGAGGTGTGTAGCTCCTGAGATCTTTCTGAAGCTTCTCCAAGATGTTTCAGGCCCATTGAAATGGACAGTAATGAATCACCTCAAAGTTATTCTTCTAGATTGCTTCATGCCCACTCCCACAGTCATAATCATTTTCATTGCTTATGACTTCCATGCAGATCCTACACATCGAGTAGAAGAGAAGCAGCAAGATGGTTATATGTGAAGATACTGTGGCTTTTGAAGTAATCTTTTAAATTCTACTTTGATCAGAGCTCTGTTCATTGTCCAGTGCAAGACAGTTGCCAGAAGCTCAATATCGAGATACAAAAACCACTAGTACAGATGACATAATTAGTGATTTGTACCCAATAACTCTGTCGGACAAAGATGGAAGACCAGCAAAGGCTCAGTTTATATTTTTTGGAGAGAATATTCTCATGGGGAAATAACAGAAACTTATTATTTCCTGCAGAAAATAATAAAATCATAAGCACTTCACTTATCCATAATTAAACTAGTCACTGTTTTTGTTCCTGTGGTATATAACATAAATCATTGATAAACAATTACAATATAAAACAATCTTTTGAAAGCATTAAGCTAGCATAAAACTATTCATTTGTCACATTAAATAAACATTTATCCAAGTACTACAGCTTAGTAGTGTGGCCTCTAGCTATCTACTACATTTTGATACCTCTGAGAAATTATCCTGTCCTGACAAACTTCAAAATACCTTAAGAATAAAAATTACACTTTAAGTGCCTTTTACACAAAATGATCTCATCAAAAGCTCCAGTTGCAACCAAACTGTTCACACACACTGTGGAAATTTTTTGATTTACCACACTGTTGGGGTACCTATTTTTTTGAAGTCTTTTGGTGGGTTATCTCTTGTTTGCAGTCTTTTGGCTAGTATCAACCATCTCAATGAGGAGGCATAACTGTCTTGTGTGTGATTTCAGCATTTCTAACAAACTGATAATTTGAACGTTTTTGTTTTAATTGATTCAATGCAAGACCAGCTTCAATGTTATCCAGTGACAGAAGTTACAGTTATAAAATTTTATCAAACCCAGGAACTGTCTTATTCGCTCACGGTTAATTGCAAGAACCGGACACAGGGAGACCTGCCTGGAAGGTCCAAAGAAGAGGCAGAGCCATAATGCACCACAGAGGGCTCACAGTGGCTGTGCAGTTGACTCCTTGGCTCTACCTGGGCTGCTAGAGGTAAAGAACATAGTAGGCTGCCATCTAAATCTGTTCAGGCATAGTCTATAGCTAAAAGCGCTTCTGTTGACAGTACATATGTCTGCATGCATTCAGGAACCTTCACAGTGGATTATGCTGTTTTCTGCTTGAACACTAAGCTACTAAAGCCTCCAAAATCCATTGATGTCTTTCCAAAACCCATTGACGTCTTTCCAAAACCCAGTGACCCAACTGGAGTAAAAATTTTTCATTATTTTTCATCTCTGTATAAAGCTTGAATCCAAGGGCTTTGGGGCACTAAACAAGGCAAATAACTAGATAATAGAAATGTATCACCCCGGTTTACAAGTGAGAAAAAAAATGCATTGAAGACTTGCTGAAGGTCCCATGTAAAGGGGAAAATAATGCCGGTAAGACCCATGTGGCATAAACCCAGACACTTTTCTTGTCTCACTATAATGCCAGGTCCTGCCTCACAAGGGTACAGTGAAGGTCTTTAATGCATGTAATGTAATGACAAAGTAACACCCTACTGTGACTCTGCTGTTGAAAAGGAGTGGCCACCACCTCTGCAAGAACCTGTATGAGTGTAGTCCTGCCTGAAAACAGTGTTACAGGGTAACTTAAGCCAGTCTAACTGTATGTGCCTTCCCCACCTCTGTAGCTAGCACACGGTAGTGTGACATCTAAGGGCTATATAATAGAAGAGGAGGAGGGAACAACCTGGGAAGTAAAATGTCAGTTTATTGTATCAGGAAAAATAGAAGGGACTTTAGATTGGAGAATTGGAAAGCGTACCAGGAGAAAAAAAAAGGAACTGAGAAGGAGAAAAGGGAAATGACAAAAGTGGGAAAAAAATTATCCAGAGACTCACATTGCAGGTATTCAATTACACTTGTGCAAAATGGGAGTCCATTGCACTGAGTGGCTTTGCAGACAAGGCAAGGACAATCTCCACTGCATGAGGGACTCAGACTCAATTCCCCCTAGAGGAAAATTAAGCTGGAATGGGTAAAAGAACATGAAAAGGAGGAGGAGAATGCTGGAAAAGTGTGATGTGATTATACAGTATTTGTGAACTGGCTTGGGATGTAATCAGCATCACAAAAGAGACTTTGGCCTGCAGAAGATAAAAATATTCTGGCCAAGAAGTTATAGGCTAAGCAGGAAAGCATGGTAAGCAGAGGCCATATACCCTAAGCACAACTGAATTATCTTTTAGTTCATACATACACACACATTTAATTAAGTTATGATATTGTCAAGCCTCTGGCATACTGCCTGCTGCATAAACATTACTGGCATAGATATTCTGTAATTCTATTATAGACTTACTAATTCAAATGGAGAAGCAGGCAGACATGAAACCAGCTAGAAATTTCCACTGAGAACCACCTGTAGGTTAGACGGAGAAATGCAACAGGCCAAGGTGGAAGAGTCTAACAGTGACGTCTCCACTCACGGGAGCCACACAAGGTGTATGTCCATCTCTTTAGTGTATTAGCAGTCAAACAGCCTAGTCTGTCTTGTATCAGCACAATGACTCATGATCATCCCCCATGTACAAGAACAGCATCTTCTGAGTTTGAAGAAGCTGCTGTTGGATTATTAGGTTTGTCATTGGTGGGATTCAATTATTCCTGTATTATTTGTGTAAGAGTAATGCAACAAGGCTGCAGTCAAGACCAGGCCTCCATTTTATGAAGTACTGGGAGACAGTTTCTTTCTCAAAAGGGGCTTGCAGTTTCAGCTGACGATATGCAGACAGAGGGGAAACAGAGGCATCAAGAAGTGATTTATGATGGTTGCACAGAAATACAGTCAACAGGCAGAGACTAATTCTAAATGACACTTTTACATTACTGAGTATCCAGTTAAAATATAACCATATGCCCTTTCTTGATTAAAATAGTAGCAAGACCATTTCAGACCCATAACATAAACAAAAAGCCATATACAAAATTGTATGAAAATGTATGTTAGAGATACAGAAATATTACATTTTGGAACTGGAGGAATGGAGAAATAAATTTCATAACCAGAATTGGAAGACTCCTTAATTCTTACACCCCAGCTGTGCTATTGTCCTGTACTGTTTCTAATAGAGATCCTATAAACCTTGAAACAATGGTTTTCACCACAAAAATCACACTATAAACTTCTCTACACAGAATCAGGTTTTAGCTGCCCTTGTACTTACTTTAAGAAGTCAAGCTGCTTCTTCCAAAGTCTTGTTTGGTGTCAGCTCAGGTGCTAGACTGGTTTACAATCCCTGGCCTGCCTCGCTTCTCTTACCTATTTTCCGTGGCTAATCAGAGCTCTCAGAGACCCTCCTAAAGCCCAGAAGGGAAGCCCTGGGTACTGGGGTGGACAAACATCTGACTCAGTGTCCTGCAGTTGAAATCAGATTCCTTAGAGCCAGGGAATCAACTCAAGCAGGCGTATAAAAGCTAACAGCCATCTATCCTCAGCACCTCAGGACAGAAGAGTTCACAGGAGTTTAGATTCAGATTTTTGCTAAAACTTATGCTCTTGATCATTCCTTAACTAATAATGTTATTTTACAGACATCAAGAGTAAGTTTTTATAAGTCCTACAGGACCTGTACTGCTAAGTGGTGAAGAGGTAGGCATCATTTCTGATATTGTGCCTTATACTAAGACCATGAAATCACCTCTTCAAAGTAGGACACAGTAGTTATTTGGATGCGATATGCCCACCAGATTTTCTAATTAACAGGTGTTTTGCTACCTGCCAACCCACAATGTCAAGAGCCTTTTTTTCAGAAGCATTTTTGTCCTGAAACAGTTGCATCTGGACTCTTAAATACCCATGAGAAACTCAAATATATTTCAAGCATGTACTGTAAAGATACCACAGGTTTTCCTCTGACACACTGGATTTTGAACTAGAAAGGCTCTTAAGACCTGTGGTCTAAAGCAAAATAAATTCAATGCAGTCTTGTTTCTTGGGTTTCTGTTGTTAACTTCCTTTACACAAAGTACCAATCATTCAACGACACAGGAAAAAATAGATATTTAACTACAGTCACTCCTTTTTCACATTTTTTAATTAATGTATTTTTAATGAAAGCTTCCAACAGATGAAAAAAAAAAAATATGTCTTAATCCGTGCCTTCTCCTATTTGTTCAAGGCACTGTTTTTAATTTCCCCATTGCCAGGCCTTAAATTGTCTCTTGCATCAGCCAAATGTGTTTGTACCATTTGTATTACTTGCTCTTGAAGCTCTTTTCTTACACTTCCTGGTTACTGAGTTAGAAAAGATGGGGTTGGTTTCTAGTGCTTTTAAAGCTATTATGTGTATATCATATATATCTATAATGTATATATAAGTATATGTGTGTGTGTATATGCTACATATCTGTAGCAACTCTCTGATCCATCCGTCAGTGATGTACTAACTGTAGTCTGAGAACAAATGAGTTAAAACACATTGTATGGCTGAAACATTTGCATTAACACATTTAAATTTTAATGCAACTACATTTTTATTTCCCTTTTAAAAGCCTGTTTATACAAACTCAACAATTCAATCAATGCTGCACTCAAACTGCTGTCATGACAGAAAAAAACAAACCAAAAAACATAATCATTCTATCACATTGTTTCAGAAGTCTCCAAATTGACACTTATAAATAAATCAGATATATTTTAAAATTCCTGGCACATACAAGGTTTCTTCACTATTTCAGCAGCCCTTTACTCTGGGATAAATTATTGCCTTCATCTGACATTACCTTCTTCCCTCTTTTAACTGAAGATTTGTCTCAGAAGATACACTTATTTACTGATTTTTTAAAGGCATTTACATGACCAGTGGTACACAGCTCTATGACCAGCATATCTGACTTTACCCAAGCCAGTCGAAACCAATCTGCTTTCACTGCAATGAGCAGTTTGCTATTCTTTTTTCATCCTGAAAGGTGACTGAGTTATAAGAATGATTTCTGCAAGTAGAAGCTGCCTGACTGCTGCAGTTTAAATGCAAATAAATATCCTATTGCACTTTAGGGAAAACATTCTAAATTAACAAGGCTAATCATCTAAAGATCCTAACAAGCAATTAGGCAGAAACAATGATATCAAAAAGATCAGTTTCTTTGCAATATGCTGTTTTCACTCACATGAGAATTTTAATTAAGGTATAAGCATTTACACAAGTGAAGTACAACCTTTACCCACACACAATTTTACTATATAAAATTAATCCAATACATTTTCTTAATCTTGTACAGGTAGCTAGTTAATTGTAGATGACATAATTGTCACAAGATTAACAAAATGTTTTCATATAGGTAGTAAACACTGCTTGCTATTACTCTGTTCAGTAGACAGTGTTTGAACTTAATACATGCAGGAAAATTCCATTTCTCTTGCAGAGACCAGTGACCTCATTGAATAAGCAGTTCACTGTACCTTTCACAAAAGCTCTCAATGAGGATGAGGAGCTCATTGTACAGTCAGCTGATACATGGGCTGAGATTCCACTCATCTGATGGCAGCAGTGATAAATTGCAGATAACTGTGCTGCTAAAGCTCAGAAAATACAGGATATATACTTTAAAGGGAAAATAATTTCAAGGCAGTATTTTCAGATTTTTGCCTGTGTGCTGTTTTAAATGCAAACTCAAAGTAATTTTAATAGGCAGTCATTTAAATATATCAAACACCACTCTACGATGAAAAATAACGAATGCATTTTTAAACTACATATAGGTACTTATACCTATATATACTGCAGAGGAAAACACAGGCCTATCCTTAATTGAAAGATAAGATAGTGTAATACAGTGTGTGCATATATATGTAAGTTTACATGCATAAATATATAATACATTTACAAAATTAGTATACAACATTGTTAATACATATACGGCATACAATATCATGCAATGATATAAAAAATCTGCAATCAAATTTATAAAGATCATTTATATTTTTGTTAATTTTTTTGCTTTTCCCTCTGCACTGGAGATTAGGATGTCATAAAGCTAAAACCAGTAATAAATTGATCTTATGGCAAAGATTGCAAACATTGGTGAGAACAGCCATTAGTAAATTCACAGGGCAGAAGCATCAGCTTCAACACTGGAAAAAAAAAAATCAAACCTAATTATCAGTCATGCAGTTGAGAGTTTAATATTCAGTGACATCAAGTAGTGATGTCACTCAGCTGTGAGTTAATTCAGTACATAATGAGGCAGCTTAAGAGCCATTACAACAGGAGCATGCACTCTCCTCCTCTGACAAAAGCAGGGTCACGCTGAACAACCAAGTAACCGCTGTCCAAGCAGCAGCAGGCTGGATGAAATGCTGCACTCAGTCAAGCTCTTGCTTCTGCTGATGTATTTTTATGAAAACATCTGAGAGGCACCATCCGACTCGAGCCTCTGCCATCTCTCAGCACTGCTCTATCAGTGGAAAGGGCTACAAACACGCCCTGCCTGGGCAGCTAGCAGTTTCCACAGGCACAGGGGATCCTGGACGCACAGGGCACGGTCGAGCAGGGGATGGGGCGAATACCTGACCTGTTTGTGAATTCAGGGGCAGTTCAAGCTCCTGCTTTCTGCCTCTGGTCAGAGATTCTCATGGATAAAATGGATGTGACTGGATAGTTGAGTGAACTTCAGCCTATTTCAAGATTAAAGGAAAGCAATTTTTCAGAACACTGAACAAGGCTGGAGACATTAAACTACTGTGACAAGAGAAAGTCACTGGATAGATGGAAAATCTCAACAGGAACTTTGAAAGTGTGTAATACGGATACTACTATTTAACTTTGAGGGGAAAAAAAAAAGAAACCCGGATAAAAGAATTGAAATAATTGCAGCTGCTTTGAGACCTTAGAGCAAAGCAGAACTAAGAACTTCTCTTTGTGAGTTAAAAGCTAGTATTAATACACTTTCAACTTGTCTTTTACATTTATTTCCCCTTATTATTTGCAGTACATTAAGGTCTTAACATACAGTTGCTTTACTCATCTTTTCAATTAACTTACTAGGGAAATACTGCATCACTTTTTGGTAATGATACCAAAACATTTTCTTGTAAGCTCAGGGACAACAACGTGCCAGTGGAAATTTTCATCACACTGGGACTAGTCCATTAAAAGCTGCTGCAGCGAAAGGTACCTCAGGGAGATGAGTTAGATGCCCTGTGGTACCACGGGCACAGCACAAGGCATACTGACACACACAGAAACAGGATGAAATTGATGCACCAGCTTATTCACGTGCTTTACAAAAAGGCAAGTTTGCCAACAGCAATCACACCGAGCTAAATCCTCAGATCCTGATGCATTCAAAATCTCAGTGCCCTTGTGGAATATCTGACTAGGCTTAAATGCCTGAATAACTTAATGGGGTAATAACCAAGTCCAAAGTGAGACATTTATACTTCCACAACTTAGCTATCAAAACCTGAAAGTGTGAACCTGAAAAAACCCCACCCAACCCCTTTAGAGCTTTGCCATGCCTAAGAACACTACCATTTACCGAAGCCCCACCAGACCTTCCAAGTTCTGGTATTACATATAGGTCTGGCATTGCATCTTGCTTGTGCTGGGAACCTTGGTGTTAGCCTCCTACCCTAAGCCTGCTTGGGATGTTCAGTAGGGACCCCTAAATCCCCAGAACATATCTGACAAGCACTCTAGCAAACCTTGTAAGTACACTTAACGCACAGCATTGTGTTAAGATTGGAACTTAAATAAATTCTTGCCTTCAGTAGGAACTATACCTTTTGTTTGTTGCAGATTGGCAGATACTGCACTTGCACATCTGCAAACCCGTGACTTGAAATTTTTTATTCAGAGGGTTACAACTTTGATTAAAAGGTAGAAACTCCTTCTGAATCCTCCTCAGCATAAGGAAAACATATCCCTTTTTCAGAAACAAACTTGACCAGCAGGTTACAGGCTGACACAGGCAAGGTTACTACTCAGTAAGATTCCTAGAAGCCAATAAACAAGAAAGTGTTAACTTCAGACTTTCATTTCTAGTATCCACTGTGCCCCAATCCATTCCTTCTCTTTTTGGGTTGATAGCCACTAAAAACATAAAAAGGAAGCTTTAAAATGTTTTAAATTATTCAGTTAGTAGTGATGCAAACTATTTCCTCACAGATTATACACATTTATTGCAGATACTTTTCTGTTTGTGGTATGAATAATACATCTTTATAAGGCAGCTACTGGACAGCTTCTCTAACACTCTGCTATTTGACAGTGCTTCACTGCTTTGTAAAGTAGAAATAAAGGTGTCTAGGTACCTCTAGATGTTGGAGGATCAAAGATGCATTTCAACTGAAAAAAACATGTTCTTACTGTTTATAACATTTATAAATCCAAAAGAATTTTTCAAGGGTTTTAAAGAAAACTCCTGTACAAGCAAAAGTGCCTTTTCTGTATGAACAAGCTCCTACTACACCATAGAGAACCTTTGTCTTCTACAACATAGTTCCAAAACAAATTCTTCAGAAATTTCCTTACATGTGTAACACTATGCAACACTGTAGCCCTGAATTTAAAAACAGGTATCTTCCTAAAAGCACTAAACCTCACACTGCTGCCATTTAGACCAAATGATAAGACACTCTATAGAATACACCTACTTTATCTCATAGTTATGTAAGAAACTAGGCTGCACGTTATTAAATTAAAATTGTAGAAATAAACCAGGGAGTGTTTTCATCACAGAAGAAAGACTCAAACACACTTAGTCTTACATGAATGCTGGAGTGTGGACAGCTGGTCCAGACCTTTGTTTCATGATTCATCCATAGGATGTCACTAACAGTATAAGGTTTTGTGTTCCCATAAATTGATTCAAAAATAACAAAGGAGTGTTAGGCAAGTGTTTCAAGTAATTCCACCAATGTCTGGATCTAAATAATAGTGAGATTAAAAAATAACTGAGAAAGGTAGAACCACAAATAGACAACACAAAATCAGAAACACAAAATAATGCACTTTTTATTTCAATAAAGAAATTAAATTTAATCTTAGCAGAAATAGGACTCATATATAGTATCTGGACATAAAAAACTGTATGTACAGCACAAGAAAATAACATGTTACAGTAAGTGACTTTTTGGAAAAAAAAAAAATTAAATGTTTGCTTTCTTGAGAAGAATTCAGAAATTATTTTCATGCTTACATTTGCTACACAATGTAGAGAAATCCAAAATATCCAGCTTCTGGAGGAAGATGAAGGGCAAATTAGCATGTCCAGCCACCTGCAGAACTAGGCCGCAGTTAAGGAGGGAAGTCTGAATCACTGCTTTAGACTTGGTTGTATCAATTCAGCCCAATAAACACTTATCTTCTTGGTACAATCTAGTAAAGCTCCAACAAAGAGGCAGTCCAAGATCACTTAAATAGCTTATCTTTTCCTTCCTATCTTGATTTTCTTTACAGATCGTGGCTTTATTGCAATGTCTTGGATAAAGATGATTGTTTAAAGGTGAGCTGTTGATTGGGTCTCTTCAAAAACATATAAATTACAATCACATTTACACTATTTCTCCTGCTACATCTACTATTTATTGTCCGAGTACATTTGATTAACATCAGTGCATCTGAACCCATAATACAGTAACAATATACATCTTGCATAGGTTTGCAGACTTTGTGAAAGGCTAAGAGCGAATTCATATGATCCACTTTTCAAAGTTAAAGATTTTCACATCAAATGGAACCAACCTCTTGACACACAGCTGCAAATTGTCTTGAACACAGTTATATCTCCTGAAGTTCCTAATCCTTTTATGAAAGATATACATAGGTTTAAGCATGATATGTCCAAACTAAACCGCACTTATTCACTTTTGACAATCTGTTCACTGAAGACCAAAACTTCTTAATAATTTTTTTCTATTTTTAGGTCAGAGACTATTAATATCTACTCCTCAGAAATGGGTTGATCTGCAGTCTAGGGCAGCAGATCTGACCAAAGATCTAAATTTGTACTTTGAGAAACAGAGAGGCTGGTCAATCCCGTTCCATAGGGAAAAAGACTACCTAGCCACAGTCCCTGCTGGGAAAGGCTCATGCACAGCAGAGCTAGTGTTTTTGCAGCGTCTTACGCTCTAGGATCCACGTACATGGTATGGTCATGTCTAGGGCAGTACATAGAAAATAAAATAGATGAAGGAATGGAGCTCTGAAGAAGGAACCTGAAGGCCACAGGGCTTCTAAACATAACGGGGAAATTTCTGGCAGATAGAAGAGTGATGGGAGACCAGTAAAGGCCAACTCATCTGCACCGGACTGGGCCAACAGCTTGAGCTAGGGAGGGAAGCTGAAGCTGTGCTGGACCAGTATGTCTAATAGTGGCAGGGATGCTCTATGGACATTAAGACTGTATTCTGAGGGAATGCAAGGAAGGCAGTGTTATGGCCATGTGTGGACACAGGGCTCAATAATTTATACAATGGAAAATGTGACGGTGAAATAATAATAAAAAAAATCTTAGAACTGTGAGATTACATTAATTTATCTGTACATGCTAGCAACATTTATTTCAGTACATGCCTCCACACTACAGATTTCCAGAAAAACATTCTGATGACTTTCAGAAGGATCGTTCACATTCATAAAGAGTCAGAGTATCTTGTTGGCCTTTTAGCATCATGCTTTTAGCTGATAATTCTGTAACTATACAGCTGCTCTTTCCCACAGTGGTAAAAGCAAGTGTAAAAATTTTGTCCGTTACACTGACACTAAACAAAATGCTCATGTGGCCCTTCACAGGGCATTACCATCACCTCACCTAATTGCTACCTAAGGTTAAAAAAGGAGCGATTAATCTTATTTTTCAAATAGTTCAGTGTAAATTAAAGACATGGAAAAATCATAATATGAGAAAACACAATCTTCTACACGATTGTGTCTGAACCATTAGAAACTATGATTTTATTTCACAAACTCCTTTGTTTTTGTAACCTTTCTAATTAGATATAGTCCTGAAAATCATCACATTCCTGGAAAATAAACCAAGTGTAATTCACTAATTTAACAAAATTTCTTTGTCCTCTACTTACATGCAAGCACAATATTATAAATAATTTCATTAATACTTTTTAAACTCTTTCCAATGAGAGGAAAATTGTTTTGAGACAGTGTCACCATGCAAAAATAACTCACCTCTACTCTGAAATTAATTCCTTTATCCCTAGAAATCCAGATCTGAAAATTCTCTATTCATTTCATCCCATATTTACAGTTCATTTCATTGTCCCAGGAAAAAAGTTGGCAATTTAAACTGGCTGGTACAACTGCAATTGGTAGGGTCCTCAGGGACTCGTGGGGACTGGCATGTACTGGACCAGTTAACAGCCAGCCACAGAGCTCAGTACTCTCCAGCCCCTTGTACTCTGAATAGCCCTCCTTATTCTGCAGATTTCCAAAACCTGTGGCAGAACAAGTTTTTTCTTTCAGCTTTGTAATGTTTTTAGTTATCTCAGCTCTTAAGCATCTTCATGTGCTTGCCCATCTGGGACTACCTGACACTTCAGGTAGGACAAAAAGACAAAGTCAACTGAATCTGTTAAAAATATCCTACCCCAGTAAGTGATACCATTACATAATCACTCAATAGCCTTTTGTGGCCTCCATGGAGTGCCAATTATTTATCAAAAGTCGTATTTAATTTAAAAAAACCACTCTGGAATACTTGACTTAAAATATGTATATAAATTAATCTGTATTTCTGTTAACTTCAGATCTGAAATTACTGAACAGCTAAAATAACTCATGTGGAGTCTGGAGAGAAGAGTCACTGTTTTGCAGTTTTGGTGGAAAAAAGAAAACCACCAAACACTAGGATTAACATGGAAGATGAGAAAGTCACTGAAACGGATACAAAATTATTTATCAGAAGTGGTAGAAGTAAGAAAGTTTAGCAACATATTTGAATTCAGAATTATCTACAGCAAAACTCCAAGAGCTTGTATAATATTGTAAAACTCATATCCTTCTCTAAACCTTTTCTTTATGTTTGTAATAATGCATGGATTGAATTGTTACACTACAAGTAGATTCTCCTTTAGTCAGAATAAAGGGTGCAGTCAAGTTGTACACAAACCCAAATTCACTGAAGATCGATGTTTAACTGTAGGACAGAAATGCTTTTTAGTTGTGAAAATCATTCCATTCAGTATGACTCATTCTGTTCATTATGTTTCCATTTATATGGACCATATTATATATGACTTCTAGAAAGAATAGTGAGAGGTAATGGCACAAAACAGGATTTGTTTAGAAAAAGAATATGAAATATTCTAAAGGTGCACTCAAGATCTACAGATCTTCTCCAGAAAATTTAATTCACTGCAAGACAATAAAATACTCTGTCTTCAGATGTTATAAGACTTTCTGGAAAAAAGTAAATAAGGTTTTTTTGTTTGGTGTATCCCCATGATTTAGTGTCTAGGACAGTACAGATGCAAATGCAAGTCCAGGAAAATTGAACTGCTGTTTGGCTCATATCTATTGCTGAGGGAAAAAATACGAGAAGAACTGTTAAAAGTCAAATCCCAAGTTACATACAGGAAGCTTTAATTAACAAAGATTGTAAGTGAGAAGAGTATGAAATACTTATAAGTTAATTCCCTGCCTGAAACTAGTTTTGCACAGATGTAGTTTCAAGACTACTAAGATTGAGACCTCTTCAGCCTGATACTACATAAAGTGTTGCACAAACACTTACACCGTATAGCAACAGCAAAAAGATTACTATCCATTTTTCTGGCTGTATTCATCCATCTGAGAATAAAACTATTATTTTTTTAAGAAAAAAAAGGCAATATCATAATTTAAGCTTCAGCAAAAATGAACTATAGAAACACATTTTTATATATTAAACACTTGTTGACTAATCAACATTATTGTAGCTTTGCTCCCTGTTCCTAGCATGGGTAATTACTGAAGTGTAAGAACCACAGGCATGAAGAAGCAGAAAAGCATGTGGCCAGCCCAGACCTTTCACTCATAATTCCTTCACTGATGAAACACTCATCTTCCTCAAGATCATGATAAGGAATGTCAATTTTAAAAAGGTGAATATCAGACTTACTTTAAATAAGGAAAAACATGTTACATTTACTCATGTGCACTTTTGCCCACACTCTGAATTACATAGAATAACAGCATAAAAACTTTTGACAATTTTATTTTTCTTACAAACATTCTTATCTTGAATGGGAATTCTGTTTCATTGGACACTCCTGCTTAGAAAAAAAATTATCCCAACATGCAGGATCCTCAGGTGTGACTGGAATACCAGATGCAACTAAATCTTCAAAAGTCAATAATGTAAACTGTGGTTGGTTAGGCTCCATGGAACATACCTAAGGAAAACACATATTAATATTACATGAATCAATAAATCTCAATTTTCTTCCTTTAATATTCTCCGTCCATTTTAATCTACACATTGCTTACTGAAGAAGAAAGAAAATATTCCAGTTAAGACCAATATCACTGTCCCTACTTTAGGCTATACAGTAACTAACAGAAGCATTTAACAGGCCACACAGAAAAAGCAAGTTTTTCTTTCAAGTGTAGTTCAGAAAACTGAAAGAACGAGGGACAGAGAATGCTGCAAATACCACAGAATGAGTAATTAAGTCTAGAGAAAATGAATTTAAAAAAGCACCAACAAACTAACTGTACTTCATTCTCCAGCAGACATGATTATTTGAGATGATAGCACGAAGATTTATTCCACTAGAGGTGTGCCTATTCGTACCAATACCAGCAATCACTAGAGTTGTGCATGCTTTTCTCAAACTCACACTGTTTAAGGACAAAACTGGTCACAGTCAACCCACAGTTCCCCGTGTTAAATCCAGATTAAATGCAGACTGAGATATGAGAGATGAGTGTCACAGTCTCTGTGTTAGCTCCATCACTTCAAGAAAAATCACATTTCAAAGAAAAACAGGTTTAGTTTTTTGAGCACATGTTCCTGTGCAGCCTGCTGTATGCTATCTGTAAGTGTAATTCTTTCCAGACAGCAGGGCAAATAGTACAGCTGCATGAATCGAACGTGAATACTTTGTTCAAGCAACATATTCTTAATGCTTAGTATTTGATAGAATTCATCAAGGCTACTCTGCAGTGGGGTTATTCTGTACATCACACAAACTGACTCATTTCTGATGCAGGCTAAGGTACTGTTAACTTCTTGGGGAGCAAATACTGATGTCTGGTAATCACAGACTGGCTGAGATTGGGAGCTCTGGAGGTCATTTGGTCCAACCCCCCTGCTCAAGCAGAGACACCTAGAGCCAGTTGCCCAGGACCATGTCAAGACAGCTTTTGAATATCACCATGGATGGAGACTTTACAACCTCCTTGGGCAATCTTGGACACCCTCATAGTGAAAAAATGAGTGCTTCCTGATGTTCAGAGGGAACCTTCTGTGTGTCAGTTTGTTCCCACTGCCTCTGGCCCTGTAATGGGACACCACTGAAAAGAACCTGGCTCTATCCAGTTTGCATCCTCCCTTCCGGTATTTATATATATTACTAAGATCCACCTGGTAGCTTTCTGTTCTCCATGCTGAACAGTCCCAGCTCTCAGCTTTTCCTCATAGAACAGTCATTCCAGTGCCTTAATCATCTTTATGGCCCTTTGCTGGACTCTCTCCAGTATGTCCATGTCTCATACTGAGAAGCCCAGTACTGGACACAGTACCCCAGATGTGGCCTTACCAGTGCTGAGCAAAGGGGAAGAATAACCTCACTTGACCTGCTGCCAATACTTTGTCTAATGCAGCACAGTATACCATTAGCCTTCTTTGCTGCAATGGCACATTGCTGGTTCATGTTCAGTGTGGTGTCCACCAGAACCCGCAGTGCATTTTCTGCAAAGCTGCTTTACAGCTGGTTGGCCCCCAGCAAGTCCTTGTGCCTGGGGGATGCTGCTCCCCAGGACTTTGCACTTCTCATGGTTGAACTTCATAAGGTTCCTTTTGGACCACTTCTCCAGCCTGTCAAGGCCTCTCTGGATGGCAGTATGACCTCTTGGTATATCAGCCCCTCCTCTCAGTTTTGTATCACCAGCAAACCTGCTGAGGGTACACTGCTCCGTCATCCAGATCATTAATGAAAATGTTAAACAGGACTGGATCCAATTCTGACCCCTGGGGTACATCACTAATTACTGGCCTCCAACCAGACTTTGTGGCACTGACCACCACTCCCTGGTCTCAACCATTCAGCCAGTTTTCAGTACACCTCACTGTCTGCTTATCCAGTACGTACATCATTTTCTCCAGGAAGATCTCAGGAAAGACAGTGTTCAGAGGTAGAAGGTACTGAAGTCTAAGTAGACAATATCCACTGATCTCCCCTCATCTACGAGTCCAGTCATCTCATTGTAGAAGTTTACCAAGTTGGTCAACCGTGACTTTCTCTTGCTGAAGCTATTCTGACTAATCCTGATGATTTCTTTGTCCTTGATGTGCCTGGAAATTGTTTTCAGAATTAGCTGCTCTGCCACCTTTCCAGAGATTGAGGTGAGGCTGACAGGCCTGTAATTCCCTGGGTCCTTCTTCTTGAAGACAGAGTGACATCTGCCTTCCTCCAGTCTTTGGGTACCTCTCCCAGTTGCCACGATCAACCAAAGATTATTGAAAGTGTCCTTGTAATGACATCTGCCAGCTGTAGTCCATAAGAGCTCATGGACTTACACGTGTCCAGTTTGCTTAAGTACATGCCTGATCTAATCCTCTTCCACTAAGGGTACATCTTCCTTGCTCCTTCCCCTCTCATTCCTGGGACCTGGGATTCCTCAAGGCCAGTCTTGCTAATAAAGATGGAGGTAAATGCAGCATTCAATACCTCAGCATCCTCCATGTCCTGTGTACTCAGGGCCTCTGTCTCATTTTCCACATTGTCCCCGGTCTTTCCTTTGGCTTCTATGCACTTACAGAAACCCTCCTCATTGCCTTGGACATCCCTGACCAGATTAGATTCCATTTAGGCTTTAGCTTTCCTAACTGTGTCCCTGGATGCCCAATGTTCCTGTATTCCTCCCAGGTTACTCATCCTTGCTTCCACTCTCTGTATGCTTCCTTTTTGTGTTTGAGTTTGGCTAGGAGCTCTGTCTCCACACAGACCTCTTGGCCTTTTTGTCTGACTCTATATGCATTGGAACGGAACTTTCTTGAGCTTGGAGGAGGTGATCCTTTGATATTAACCAGTCTTCTTGAGCTCCGCTTCCCTCTGAGGCCTTATCCCACAGGACTCTTCCAAGCAGATCTATGAGGAAGTCAACGTCTGCTCTCAAGTCCACAGTTGTGAGCCCTTCTCCCTGCCCACAGGATCCTGAGCTCCACCACCTCATGTTCACTGTAGTCAAGGCTGCCTTTGACCTTCACATCCCTAACAAGCACCTCCTTGTTGGTGAGTAGGAGGTCCAGCAAAGCACCTCTCCTAGTTGGCTCCTCTATCACTTGGAGGAGGAAGATGTTGTCAGTGGACTACAGGAGCCTCCTAGATTGCTTATGTCCTGCTGTGTGCTTCCAGCAGATACTGGGGTGGCTGAAGTCCCTCGTATGGAGCAGGGCCTGTGAATGGGAGGCTGCTTCTGCCTGCCTGTACTGGGCATAATCCACCTGTTCTTCCTGGTCAGGTGGCATACAGCAGACACCCACTATAACATCACCGTGACTTGCCTTCTCCTTAATCCTAACCCATAAACTTTCAGCTGGCTCCTCATCCATCCCCAGGCAGAGCTCCACGCACTCCAGCTGCTCTAGCACTTAAAGGGCAACTCACCCTCCTCATCTTCTCTGCCTGTCCTTCCTAAAGAGCCTGTACCCCTTGATCTCAACACTCCAGCCATGGGAGCTATCCTACCCTGTCTCCATGATCCCAACAAGATCATAGCCCTGCAGCTGTATACAGATCTCTATGGTTTATTCCCCATACTGTGTGCACTAGAGTACAGGCACTTCAGAGAGACACCCCAGCATGTTGAGTTCCTGGAGAAGGTTTGGGGGATTTGTCCATAATGGTGCCTTGTAGGCATTTGTTTGTTTGCATGCAAGTGCTGGAGGTGACCCTGTCTAAGGCCCATTTTGTTATCCCTTTCTGTCACATCAGAGAAGGGAGGTCAGTAAATAGGTAAAAGCAAAAATGTCTATTCTCCACTTCAGTGGTTTTTAGCAGTAAGCTACTGCTAGGAACAAATGGAGAGACAAGAGAATGGTTGGTGTTTGTTGTAACAGCACAGCAAAACAAAGTTGTCCAATGCAGACTGAAAGCAAAAGTTAATTGAGCTGCCTGTCATTTTATATCCTCACCTAAGTGACATGGTGTTGAAACATTCCTGTTCATCTGGTATTTTGTAGATGAGGTAAAGCTGCAGGAACTGTGCCTAGAGCCATGCAAGTGACATCACAGATGCATACCAAATATGAACTAAGCCTCAGAGCTAAGGAGATTGTTAACAGATCTAGTCTGAACTTCAGCACATGCTTGTCTGAAGGCAAGTGTGTTCTGACTGAATTCATCACAAGTCCTGTTAAATTAAGAAAGTGATAGATGAAAACATATTTTATGGCCTACATAGGAATTGTATAGTTATAAACTCAGCCATCTTTCATTGAGACTTGCCTCAGATAACTGTCTAGATCTAGGTGTGCTCAGTTTGAGTGGCAGGGGTTTTGGTAGCAGGGGAGGGGGCTACAGCAGTGGCCTCTGTGAGAAGCTTCTTAAAAGCTCCCCCAGACCCAAGTCGAACCCACGTCTGGCCATGGCCGAACCGATTAGCGACAGTGGCTGTGCCTCCATAAGAACATATTTAAGAAGGGGAACCTGAGAGGGTGTGGGGACTTGTGAGGAGGAGTTATGAGAAGGATACCTATGCAAACACTGAGGTCAGTGAAAGGAAGGAGGAAGACATGGGGGAGGTGTGCCAGAGCAGAGACCTCTGTATCCTGTGGTGAGATGGTGGGGCTGCCCACCCTGCCACCCACGGAGGTCCACAGTAGAACTGAGGCCAATCTGCAGCCTGTGGAGGAGCCCACAGCGGGAGAGGCATCTGCACTTAAATTAAGCCAGGATTCTGAGGGAAGAAGCAAGCCCCGCTGTTGTAGTTCAGCACTGGGAGGACTGCAACACACAGGGGTGACCCACGCCAGATCAGCATGGGAACGGCTGCATCCTGTGAGGAGGACTCACGCCAGAGAAGGTTCATGAAGGACTGTCTGCAGTGAGAGGGGAGCCATATGGAGCAGGGGAGGAATGTGCAGCGTTCACCCCACCACCTGAGAACGAAGGAGCAGCGAGCTGACTGTAACCCCCATCCCTGCCCCCTGAGCTGCTGGGGGAGGAGGGAGAGAGATCAGGAGCAGAACCGAGCCCGGGAAGGGTGGTGGGAGGTGTTTTTTGGATGTGGTGGCACTTCTTATTGTCCCACCTTGTTTGTTAAGTGTTGTCTCTGTTAGTGTTTGAACTAAACTGATGTTCTTTTTCTTCCCCTAATGAATCTGTCTTTTAATCCTGACTGTAGTGGGTGAGCCACCCCTCTCTGTCCTTACCTCTATTCCCTAGCCTTTTACTTAAATTTCTCCTTCCCATTCCTGAGGAGGAAGGGGTGAGTGAACGGCTGAGTGGTGCTCAGTTGCTCTCTGGGCTCAAACCAGGACACTAGGTTAAGAATGTAGATACATGTTCTGACTCTTCAAGCATATAGCAGTCATCTGCAGACATTTTGTTAAGATTCTTGACAGTAGAGAATTTAAATTATAGTACATGAAAGTAACAATTGGCCTTCCTGTGAATTGTAGGTACTTGCTATCAGGTTGGGAAGCAAGCTCCCTGAAACTACATGTTCTACAAACAGGACATAACAAATTACTCCTGTGATAACAGAGGGGAAACAGAAACAAGCATTGATGTGCTGAAGCAATTTCATAATGTCTACAAACTCAATTTTTTTTGAACTAAGACGAAGACCACGTTTTCCTCTCAACACATCTAGCAATACTTATAATCCTTTTTTACAGTTCCATTAGAGAGAAGGCCACTCTCATTTCATCCCATTACTGTTAGGAGTCCTGAAAAAGGCATAATGCAATAGGTACAGAATTTTTCACTTCATTTCCATATTGGGGAGTCACAGAATGCTCACTTGTCCTATTTAAAAAGAATTTTTTTCAATTAATTGAGCTAATGAAATTTAGGTCATCACAAATTTAGTCAGTGGACAAGTACACCTTTGAGACTCTTTCTCATTCAAAGACTTTTCATCATGACTCTTGATACCATGCCTATTCTTTCTAAGATAATATTAAGGTGTGTGACAATGATGATGAAGGTTAATACTTAAAAATACTGGATTTTTGTAGAATACTTAGGTAATTGTCTTTAGAAATAACAGCCACCTTCTTTTCACCTCAGACTGATATCAGTATTCCTGTAGGAATGATGATATGCAGCCCCACAGGGAACTTAAGTATGTCCTGTCAAACAGGATGCACATATTTTCTTGAATATTTGAGCACTGATTTACCACAGTAAATCCTCACAGGTAGTTTATACCTCTTTTTTTTTTTTTTTTTTTTTTTTTTTTTTTAAATCTAAGCAATACTATTAAAAGATCTGCCTCTCTGTGATATCCATGAACACAGATGCAGACTTTATGACCCTGATAGATGTGTGTACGGCCACTTTCAACCTTTTATCCATTCATATAGCTTTTTTTTTTTTTCTCTCTAGTTCCTGTCAAAATCTTTGTGTCTAAATAACAGAAAACTACTAGCCCATTTTCTCCTGAGCAACTAAAACACCACAGACAAACCTGGCAATTTGTCACACTTTCCTTTGCTGACTGGTTATTTTGGCTACAACTTGCCAGTCTGCCTCAAATTTGACTTTTATTGCTATTTTCATGACTCAGGTCTTTGTTAAATTACACAGAAAATCCTGAAAAGCTTTCAAGTAGTTTTGTTGCTTCTTTCAATAGACAGCACATGTAATGAAGACTAACACTGCTGTTCTTCCCATCTGTTGGTTGTTGTTGTTTGTCTCACGAGTTATCTTGTCATAATGGTGTTTGAGAGATGGATCTGCTCTGGGATACATGCACTGACAGTCCCCTATTAAATTCAACTTGGTGAGGTGCCGTACTAGTTTAGCCGTTCAGATTGGTTCACTGTCTCCATTTCCCTTTGTGAAAATCATCTTTCCCACTTTAGCACTAGAAGGTTGTGACAAAATTTACTTAATCTTCTCTCGAATGAAGACACTGAATGCTGTAACGCATACATTCCAGATTTTACATTATCTGTTGCTGTCCTCTGAAACCAGTTCTCCTTCCCAGACCTTTCCTGAAGTAGGCACAATAGAACTAGAGGTAACAGTTCAGTAATAATCTGGTTAATACTGTGCTTCAAGATAAGCTTTCTCCTTGGCCCTACATCTGAGATAACAAACTTTTAGCTACAGTATCAGACTAAGTTTATGTTCAAGTGATTAGTTACCAAGACCTGAAAACGTTTCATAATTTCTTACATCAGAACACTTCTGTCCAAATCCCTCCTGTTTCCCGAGAGCCACTGCAACATGATGATGGTCATCTAACCGGGTTTCCTAGTAGATATGAAAAATGGCAATGTAAATGCATTTTCTTTACTCTGTTTCCAGCAAAGGCTATATAAATGTTTGTAATATGGTTCAGAACAATAGCAAAACATAATTTAAAATAGTTTAGAATGATGAAATTCAAAAAGCAATAGTCCCTTTTGGCAGTTTTGGCGGAGAGCTCAATGATGCAGACACATTAAAAAGTTACCTGGGCTGAACTGGCTACTATAGGTTACCATCATCTCACCCATTTGTAGATATTTATATTCAAGTCTGTGACCTTAGCATTCCTTTACCAGTCCCTTCTAAGTCACAAGCCATATAACCCATCTTAACTATCTGTTTTCCGATGAGATGAACTGTGAATTTCTGGGAAGTATTCTGAAAAACAATGATGTAAGTGTAAACTTAAACCAAATACTCCCTCACTCTTGGCTTCAGACAGAGTGTAAGATCACAACTTCAAATTTCTGACATGGCAGTCTGAGCACTTTTTCTCTAGAAAGGCTAAGAATAATTTATAAACAATTCATTTCAGAAAAAAATACTTTTATATACTATTTCTGAATAATGTTTATTCTATAGTCAAGTCATAATCCTGTTGGCTTTCTTTTTTTAGTACACATAAAGGGGGGAATAATGTTTTTTTGTTTCTTTATCCAAAAATTTTCCCATAATTTCTGCACAAGCTTTCTAAAATGGAAATCAAGAACAACAAAAATTTTACCTAGAAAAATGAACAATTTAGGTATCACCATTAATCTGAAAATCGGCTAGTAGTCTGGATATTCTCCTGGGAGGTATGACTGAAGTTCCAATTTCCGCTTCCTTGGGGAATACTCTAACTGTACTATATTATAATATAAAGAAAGCATGATGTCCTCCTATTTCCTCTGACACGTTGTTGATCGCCTTTTTTTTTTTTTTTTTCCTTTAATCTAAGTAAAATGTCTTTTAAAACAATGCTGTCAGTCTGCATTAACACTTGTCTAAAGTTCATCTACTATACAGGATTTTCAAAGATTCCAGTTGCAAAATATAATTTCTGTGATTCCCAAACAGCCCTGTATATAAAAAAAAAGTGCCAAGATGCTCAGCTTGGATCTACTTAACTCAACTCAACCAAGACAGCAGGTGCTGTTGTAGCAGCAGTACAACTATAAGGCTGGGGGACTTTACTGGCAGAGATGTGTCTTGGCTTGTGGGAGTAGGACTGTGTTTTTACTTTGATCTCTTCAGCACCAAAACTGTGCCTATTTGACAGATTTAGCATTGAACTTTGTCTCTCTCACTGACTTATAAAGAAAACATCAAGTTCATGTTGTTTTACCTTTCTGCAAAGCACTAATAAGAAAATGACTACTTCAATTCTGTCTAGATTAGGAGAAATACTTAATGCACATGAGAAACATGTAACAGATCTGCAGTGTAAGTGGTATTTCCCATGACTGCAAGAGCGGTAGGCGTACTTACTATGAAGTATTTTAGTAGGTTTTCTGTTTCTTTACTAGGGTACAAGACTGAAAATAAGTCAAGCATAAAGAATATGTAACCTCAAGTTTAATGAAATCTAACCATTTGTACATATTATCCACATTTCCATAACTTACTCAAAAATAAAAAAAGAATAAGAAAACCACGTTTGATCAAGTGTAGCTAAACAATTTATATAGTTCTAGGGTGGCTGCGTTTTGTGTTTATCTATATAGAAAAATTACTACATTCAATTTTTTGTCACTTTATTTTTGCCCCTCTTTCATTTTTTGCATGTCCAAGAGGTCAAAGACTGGTGAGAACAGAGGACACAGCACAGCATATTCAGCAGTGGCCTATATCTGTAATCAAAATCTGCAAACAACTGTGTTACAGCTTTAAGCTAAATGCATAAAAATTTACTTTCATGAAGTGAACTTATGTATTACTTCTTGTTTGTGCAACTATAAACATATTATAAAGTTTTTTACATATTGTTAATAAAACTAATTTTTTATCAGCTCAAGGTTGCATTTAACAGGCAGTGACTCTTTAGATAACAGGGACCACTCCCCTGCAGAGACCCTGACCAATGGATAATGAATTCAGAAGGTTCCAACTCATTTATTTCACGTATCCCCTGTGATCACAAAAGAGTTTTCAGCATTTTACAATAAAACATAACAAACTATGCCCCTCTTCTTATGTTTGCTGCTTCAGAGAAATGTAAATTTAAAACAAATACAGAAGGGAAGGAGATCTTCCCTGGCCTCTACTAGCAGCCAGCAAAAACTTTAAGGTATAGAGTTAATGAAACATACTGGAACCATAAAAAAGAGCAAATCAACTTGTTGCTCTATTCACCTGGAGATATTGTTATACCAGCTTATAAAATAAATCCAACTTCTTAAATGGAAATATGTGGGGCAGGGTTTGGCAAATAGATGATTAAACAAAAACAGAAAGAGAACAACCGTACAGGAATTCCTCTAAGGTAAAGGAGGAATTCCTTTACCTCTGTTTTGTTAGGATTCCTCTCTATAAACCAGAAAACATGTAATGGATCAAAATTTGTTTTTCTCTGCACAGAACCAAAGTGTTACTAGAGCTGTTCAAGCTACAGGCACATTGAGACTCATTTCAAAGGCTCAGCAGAACACTGTCTGGGATTTAAATCATTCTGGATTCACTCAGCAACAGACAGTTTATGAGAAAACTGTACCTTCCCAGCCAGAAGAACTGACTGCTGTGTGAATCCAGGTTGACTAGCTAGTCTTAGAAGTAAAAGTTTTCATTCCTATTTACTCCTGACAATACAACAGGATTAACTTCTCTTACTGAAAGACTCCGTTACAGTTGCACACCAACACCAATTACTAAACATGTTTCAAACTGACCCAGGTAACCTCGGTTTGAAATTCATATTCTGTAATGTGTTTGCATATAGAGAAACCAAGCAAATATTTGTTGTGAAAAAAAGGCAAACAATTATTTATGTAGCAGCAGAGATGCCAGGTGATTCTTAATCCCTGAGCAAGGTATAAGATAAATTTGATGCTTTCTTTATAAACTGGTTGTATTCAAAACTGAGGTAGGGACCAAACCAGAATTGTCTTATGTCTCACTTAAGATTCCTCTTAAATCCAGTAAGTGCTATCCAGCCGTTCTTCCTGATCAACTGTACAAAACTGGCCTAACAAGGAAAGTCATGAATACACTTAACATTTTGCAAATCAATAATTAGATTTTTTTTTCCCACATATCAGATCTGCTACAGGTATATTACTATAAACTTACGTTTATCTCTAAATTATAAAACTTGTCATAATTATTATTGGTCAACTTCTTTCACTTTTATTAAAATTAACTAGTACTCCATTCTGTAAGTCTATTTCCTTCAAAGGAAGTAAATGGAGCATATAGAATTACTCATAATAATCATCATCATCAGCAGCATAATAATGGCTCCATCCTAAATTAACACCCAGATACAAATACTGTGTCACCATTTACTGGGTTAAGTAAACTTTTAATTATCACTTTTTCAAAATGAGCAAAACGTGCATTGCCTATGTCAAAACCCCCCATATTTTAACATATCTTAACATAAATTTATGTTTTTAAATGAAGTTTTACTGTATTTTTTTCTTCTACTCCTTCCAAAACAGTTGGAGGGAATCTGAGTAGCAATCTCTAGAGTACTGTATGAAAACAAGTGCCTACAGCTAAATCTATCCATCAAGATCAAAAACCAAGAGGCTGTTTCTGAGCTACTGCCTTCTATCCAAGCTCAAAAATAAATGAGGAGCAGAGGAGGGGAAAGACACATTGAAAAAAACTAAACCCTTGGTAAAGGGACAGCAAACAGTCAACTATGAAGTGAACTACTTTGTTGTGTATTTCCAATGAAATAACAGAAATTTTTTTTTTTTAATGTTCACATAAAAATTCTATCTCCAGTATGAACAGGGTTTGCTCTTGTTGTAAACAGTTACACGGTGTCTGAACAGTGTCAACTTTGACTTGCTCTAATTCACTAATACTTCTCTTGACCTTTTTGTCATGACAAGTATAAGGTGATAGATCCTTCTCTAGTCTTTATGCTTTTAAGTTGCTTTTTTCACATTACATGGTACTTTCTGAAGGAGATTTCAGATTATTTTCTGTAATTTAAATAGGCAAAATCCCCTTTATTACTGTCTTCCGCTTTTGGTAAATTAGATTACCTTTAAAACTGAAATAAAACAATCCAAAATATGTGATAATTGGATACTAAACATCCTTGCTCTCTTTGATCATCTCCTATCATAAAGATATAGGCAGATATGAAAAGTAAAAGTGAGGTCATTATATTGTTTGGTAGAAAAAATTCACTCAAGCAAATTCATCACAGCTGGGAACACAAGAAAAATACTATACCAGTAATATGCAGTCTTACAGGTGATTCTTAACAACTTCTATTGGATGACTCTCACAGATTTCTCAAAATTACTGTTTGCAGTTAACAAGTTGTTTCAAGAAGTTGGCTCAAGGGCAATTAATGAAGCAAACCCCCCACTTTTTTAAAGAAGAAAATGGGCACAAAATTAAAAGAAATCTGGGAGAAGACAAAGTAAAAGTGATGCTTACTTTTAGGCTGGGGATTGGTAACTGAAAAACTAATTTTTTTTTCCAATTTAATTTTAAATAAATGTTAATATTTAAATGAAATGATATACTGGTTGAGCATGTATTTAAATGAAACTTGATAATAAATCTTTTATTTGAAATACTACAATCTGCCTCATTATAAGGCTGTGCTCTTGGGAAACAGGAGGGCAAGCATGGAAGAGGAGACATATCTCAGACAAAAATTAAATTAAGCTTCTAGCAGTCATTACTAAGCAATAAGGAAAAATCAAATAATTATAAAGCATTTAAGTGATACAGGGAGCTATCTACATCATCATCGTCAGGCTATTTTAGTCAACCAACCACAGGCATTTCACCAAACACCAAAACTAGGAGTTCCAGAAGTCAATTCAAAGAGGTAGATACTTCCTTGACAATGGTACACTGTTAACATTAATACAGTAAGCATTCTATTACAAGATGTGTCACAGTCTTTCCTAAGATTTTCTTTTGCCAGTGTATAATTCCAACTAGTAAATTTCATGACATACTCATTTCCTAAAGAGTATGGAAATATCAATAAGAGGGCTGATTTAGTATGGATAGACTTTTAAAATAAGACAAAACTAAATGTGGCTAGAAATGCTGGAAGGAATGAACTGTGAAGAAGACAACTTACAGTCCAAGTAAAATGTTACTGGTACATTCATTCATTCTTTTTTACTACATGTCTACCATACATGTAGCTTGTATACTACACAAAACAAGCATACAGCAGAAATTCGTCATTTAGACAAGCTCTACTCGAACAGTTGTCTCCATCAATGTAGATAATTTCAAAATTTAAACATGTATTGGAAACCCAATACTCTGACTGAAAAGTGCACTTGACTCTTTCATGAAATTGCGAAGTATGCATTCTTTGAGTTGCTAGTCAGATATATACCAGCTGTACAAACTTATGGCAGACTGGAACAAGGTGCCCTTTACAGACAATTTTGAAGTCAATGTCTTTTGCATTTTTTCCTTCAAGTGGTTGAATGAAAGTGCCTCTGGGATGTAGAGAAATTATATTGTGACTTTTTTTAAAAGCTTGATTTCTTATTGTAATTAAATAATTTGAAACCATTGTATAGAATCGTAGGATCATTTAGGTTGTAAAAGAGTTTTAAGCTCATCAAGTCTAACTGTTAACCTAACACTACCAGGTCCACCACTAAACCGTGTCCCTATCAGTTCTTTCTCTTTATACCCTTTAAACTACATTAGATGCTACTGATCATTTCCTACCAAATCTAACAGGACAGGTGTTTTACTTATAAGTCTCAATAACTTTCAAGATGGAAAAACAAACAAAAACCCCAAACCCAATACTCAGATAGAATAATGAGCCCAAACTAATGTTCCAATTAAGCAAAGGCAAGTTTTTTGCACCTCTCCATCCCCACAGACAGCAGCTAATCAGCACACTGCAACTCCAAACCCACAAAAGTATGTGTTTCTACCAGCTTGTATGGACAAGAAGTAAGAAAACCAAAGAAGCTGAAGACACCTCCTCTATTTCAAACATTTAACAAAACCACTAACTAATGCGGTTAGTTAATCACTAGTCCCATTTGAGACCAACTGATGCAGAACTTTAAAATCTTAGACACTGTTCAGAAGTCAGGTCTGAATATGCTGCAATGAACTTCCTGCATGCCCTAAGATGAATTTTATAGAGAGCAAAAAATATACTCCAGGAAGAGAAAAAATAAAAAGCCATTACAAGGATTATATCCCTGGGGTGTTTTGTGATCATCAAAAATAATTTAAAATGCTGCAGGTTTAGATCTTAAGTTTTGACTGATATATGTTCAATGTTGTTATACAGAATAAAGGTGTGAAGCTGCAATTAAAAAAAAAAAAATCAAATGTGTAATGCAACCATAGGGTGTTGAGAATGTTTATCACTATTGAAAAAATAAATTTGAGTATTTCTTACCTCAAATGTCCAGTCTTCTTCCTTATCTCCATCCAAAAGCATTTTTGTCTCTTTATACACCTTCCCTATTTCCAGTTGCAATGGGTACACATTAAATTCAATTCTTTGCAAGTTAAAACCAATTCCAACTCCAATAGCCTTTAAGAAGCTCTCCTTTAAGGCCTGTAACATAAAATAAATGTATTTTATTCATATTGGCTGTTTTCAAACTGTTCTATAAACACTACTTCTGAGCAGACACTGTAGACCAAATAAAGTAAAGACTTATACTACTGTAAATGTGAGGGTAGACTGATCTAACTATGAAGAGAAAAAGTTTTCACTCTTAATACCTAGTCTAACTTGCTGCATTATAATGAACATGCAGCCAGAATTAACAAGTGGCACATACAGGTGACAAAACCTTTACCTTGTTTCTGTGTATGTGTTTAAAACTAGTTGTAAATCCTTCTAGTAATATCAGCTGTACTATGCTTCTCAAAGTCATTCTGACATTAAAAAAAATCACTGATATATAAAACCCATTAAAGTATTATCTCCACATGAACATGTAACTATAAAAAGTATACAATCTTACCATAATTTCTGTTAACAACAAAATATATCAAAAGAGAACATGCAGGTTACAGCATTGCAGTCTTTAAATTGGAAAACAGTATTACCCAGTGCCGATAAAACATATCCAGCTGCATCCATTCATTACTCATAGACTTGATTACACCCCACTCTGTTTCAGTAAACTGTCGTTCCATGATGCGAAAGAAATTTGGAATTGAGCTACTACCTATAAATTAGAAAGAGATATTTACAGAAATTTTAATAGAGTAGTAATAATAGGCAAATGAATTACCTCATTTTACTGCTTTAGCAAAAACACTTAGAAAAAAAAATTATGAACCAACTCTGTTCTACAATCTGAATGTATATAGCCTTGAAGCAGTAATGCCAATGGTTGTTCAGGACACAGTATGAAAAAAACCCCATTCCTATAGCAGAATTACTGAATTAAAAATGTGAAATTAAAGTCATAAACATATTATGTATTTTCAGCATTCTCTAAAAAGGAAAGTATTTAACCAGTACTGATTTTATATTTAAAAAAATATATATTCAGCTACAAAAGTAGCATATACAGGCTTTGACATCTGACAGCTTGATCTAGTAACATTTTATAAAACAGCATACTCTTTGTCAGAATTCATCAAGCTATTCTGCCTCCTGCCCTTGGATGCTGGGATACAAAAGAAACACTTTTTTAAGCACATGTAGAAATACAATCTTGCAAATTTATCACATGTGCATTAAGTCTTTTGTATTTATTCCACAAGAAAAATGGGGTAGAGATGCCCATAATCACAGTAAGAAAGGTATCAAGGAAAAAAACCCCAAACCACTGAATCTTCAAATCCTTACATTAAATTCAACCCTCCTCTGCAAATAAGCACAGCTGTGTAGCACTGCAGCAGCTCTTCAGGGGCTACACCACTTTTTTCCACTAGTCTACATTTACTTTGCAGAAAACACTACAGACTGTGGTTCTCTTGATCAATGGCAGTTCTATAATACACTGGAAGCTATGGATCTCATTACACACTTGGCTAATCACCCACAGCCTATATCATTAATCAGCACACCATACAATCTGTCCAATAGGTCTCAGAGCTGGCTAAACAGACAATAGCAGAAAGCAATCTGTCTTCTTTAGTAGGGATAATAAAAATCTGGATAGAGACAATTTCACATATTGAGACAAAATTTTTCATAGGTTATGCAATGTTCTTTTTAAAAAGTAAATATTAGTCATATTTGATCCAAAACAGTCTCCCCTCCCAATATCACACTAGTTTTAAGGACCCATCAATTCTGTAAGTGACTATGGGCAAAGCACTTTCCTTCTCTACGCTGATGTTCCTCATCTTAAACCAGGGATAAGGGTATTAACACTTCTCTATAAAGTGCTTGTCTTCTCTAAGCACTATATTAAAACAGGTATTGGCAGCAGTAATAATCGATCTGAATGAACAAATGTCACACTAAAGCACACATTCAGGTTTTCTGACAATTTCCAGAGTAATCTGACATACGTATCACACAAGAGATGGCAGTGACACTTCAGATATGCCCTCAATTTAATTTACAGACTAAAGTGAAGAAAACATCTTAAGACAGAAATTTTGTTGACAGTTGCAATAGTCAGCTGATGGAATGATCCAGAAGGATAGAATAGCCTTCCTCTTCGGAGAAAATGATACTAAAAAAATAAAAGCAACCACAGTGTCAAGTATTTTTTTATGGATTACCAAAGCAAATGAAATATCCACCTACTCACTCAGACAATCCAACTTCCTTGAAACAATGAAAAATAATAATAAAAAAAAAGTTAAAATTGGAAAAAGGCTATTGCCTTTCATCTCTCTGAGTTTATATGACCCATTTTATGATCAAATAACTGTGTTAACACCTGCTTCAAACAATCCACTTATTTTTCTTTCTCTTCTTCTCTCAGGTATTTAAGATAACAGCGGTTGTGGCACCAGTCTCTTCAGGTGATTCAAACTACAAAACATTCAAGAATGTCCTGGTGTACCCTTTCTCCTCCAATACCTTCAGAGAGTTCTCTCGTTTTCAATAACGCAGGGCTATTCACACTACCAGAGAAAACTATCCACACTATGCTGTATTAATCACCTAGAGGTGTATAATCCCTTCTGCCCTGTCAGTCCTTCCGCCATCCAAACCTTATCACACATGGTGGATACACTTGATACTTAGACTGTTTAGTATACCAAGTGTATATCAAACCCATACGCTCCTGCCTTTTCACTCCTTAACTACCCTTTTTTTGTCCTTAGTTTCTTCAACTGTTCAGCGACCCTTCTTGATGTTTATGTTCAAATTTATACAGTATTTTCCCCTCCACTCCAGTTGTCTATCACGTCCCCCTTCTGAAAAGCTCAGGCACTGCTTTCTCCTGAACTGTCCTCCCCTCCTGTTTCCTTCCTAACACAGTACAGTTGCTTCACTCTCAGGAATAGATCAGATTAGAGGAGCCAGGACTATTATTCTCCACAAATTACTAGCAGTACCACAGCCTGCCTAGTCCATTTCCCCATATTTGCTTCAATATCAGAGAAAGACAAGACAGATTCAGAGAATCATGGAAAAATTTAGGTTGGAAAGGATCTCTGGAGACCACATGGTCCCACCTTCTGTTAAAAACAGAGCCTTATGTTAGGTTATCCAGGGCCCTGTCAAGCAGAGTCTTTCACCCCTTATCTGGGAAATTTATTCCAGTGTTTTACTGCTCTCATAGTGAGCACATGTTCTGTTGAGACAGAATTCCTCCTGAAGCAACATGAGCCTGTTGCCTTGTTCCCATGCACCCTCATGAAGACAGCTACCTACACCTTCTCTACACCCAGACTGTGATCAGATTCCCCTCCTCAGAACTTTCCCCTCTTCAGGTTCAACAAACCCAGCTCCATCAACATTTCTACATAGGTCAAGTTCCCCAACCCTCTAATCACATCGGTGGTCCTTCACAAAACCCTCTTCAGTGTTCCCATTCCCAATGTTCCCCTCTCACAACTGGGAGGATGAGAAGGGGACAAACCAAGAAGGAGCAGAAAGTTTTCTTTTAGATGCTACCTTTTTTGCTTTTATTTTGAGAAAAAAAGCCTCAAGCGTACTTGCCACAATTTACAAAAACTTCCTTTGAAAGAATGGGAACAAGTCCCATATAGCAAATACTCAGTGGGGTATAAATTTGCATTTCTAAATTACCTCTCATTCGCCAACTAGTTTCAGAAATAAACTCACCTATCAACAATTATACAAAAAACTCCAACTTATTTCTGTGACCATTTCAATTCATTAATAAACCAAGTTCTGGTTTACAAAATAATTAAATTTCATTAAAAATATACCAAGGAGCTTTCATGTCAAATTATTCCATTATGCATATTTTAGAGCTAACAGCTATTTTGGATGCAATTTTGGATTACACATGGTACAGTCTACAGATGACCATTTGTGGCACAGGGCAAGACAGGGTACCAGGGTCCTTCACTGAAAAACCAACATTCCTATTCTGATGGTAACTGTCTAAGATCTGCTTGAGTATTTTTCCTCCTGTGTTTATTACCTATATTTTTTGCTCAGAGAAGTTTAGGAAAAGTACTAAACATTTTTGGTAACCTCAAAGCCTACTCTAAAATTGAAGTGAAGAAACAAAAAATGTGCCTCGATATTTTAATGATCTTCATGAAGCCACAAGGAAAATACAAAGAACATGTAACAGAAAACAAAAAAAACTGGGATGCAAGTTGGACAAAGAAGAATTTGTAAGGGCTATTAACACAGGATACTAAAATATTCTTAAAAGTACTTTTAAAAGTTTCAGAGTCCCAAAGACTTGCAAAGTATTCACCACAAAAATGACATAAAATGATAAATATTCTCATAAACATAGTCAGGTTTTGGCTTTACCTTCAGACTTCTGTTAACTAACTCAAAATGTGAATTTAGTATCTGCACTTCACTGTGCAGTGGCTTCTTCTTCTCTACAAGAAGATACCTATTTTATAAGAGAAATTTGGCTGCAGTGTACATGCATGTATTTATGCAGTTGGAATTCTGGTACATAAATGCTCTAAAATCCTTACTGCATGCAATCTTCAGTGTTTTTCTAAGAGCAAATTCGAAGAAAATTCTCTAAAAAAGATCTACAAACCGGGGAAGCCTAATAAAAATGCATTGACAGTAAAAACTTGAAAAAACAGATTCTCTGAGGGAACAAATGCTTTTTTGTATTGCACACATTGCAATTGTGTATTCCAATGCACACAGATAACACAAATACTTGCAGAAATACTTTCTGTTTTTACATTTTCAATGATCAATGATAAGGCCAGACACTCATTGAAACTTATGTAATTGTACTACTGTTTCTTATTTAACTCACATCAGTAAAGAGATTCCTTTACAATATGCCTATGCGGGTTGTAGAAAACTGCACATCTGATCTGTCTGATGCTTCTAAACATCCATACGCAAACAAGATCCAGAGCAGACGCCACACAGCTGGGTTCACACAGTACTGAGCCCTTGCTCACATGATCCAGCACTCCTTTCCCGGTGCTCAAGGTTATTCAAAAAACTGCTTAAACATTGAGTCAAAATATTAGTTGGGGATACAACTATGTGGAAAAATATAATTGAAATGCTCAAAACTGCATTTCAAATATCCCTTCTTGTAAGCCATATTTACAGCTTCTGAGGAATTGGAATTCAGATTCTGATTCCAATAATCCCAATATATTTGCAGTAAACTTGTCCATCTCAGTGGCAAAGTGATTCCTGTAACACACAATGTGTGCAATTCAGAAAAAATATTTATGTATGAAAATTATGTATTTAAATTGGTGAGAATCAGAAAATTGCACAACATTTATTGGATTGCTCAAGCATCTGACTAGGTGGAGGTTCATCACTGAAATGGAATAAATTCAATTTTATGATTTTTAGGAATACGTAAGAGGCATAAGACATGTTTTCATATGAGAATTCAGAAATAAGTGGAGTTGAAAGCGGTGAAAAACAGGAAGCTTGTTCCACAGATGGCTTATGATTAATGGGAAAAGATACATAACCCCTTCAACTATTAAAACTCTGAAAGAACAGTCACTCACCTTTTGTTGGTTTAACAGAAGAAAAAATGTGATAGGAGCAGATCTATGAAAATATTGGATAAAAATTTTCAGAAAAAAATAAATGAAAAAAATACTGATTTAGATTCTATAGGGAATTGAGAGAGTGTATTTCAGCAGACAGAAAAACTCAACCAATGGCATGAAAGTTATTAACATGACAAGGGGGCGGAGGGCTAGGGATGAGATTTTTGAATTAAACATGAAACCAAACTTGCCTGGGTTGAGGGGATTAATGAAAATAAGCTTCACTGACTGAGAGTTTTCTTGCTTTGAAGTTTATCGAATTGATTACTAAGGTATTCTGTCAAAAATCTAACAATATATCTTTTCACAACTACCCTCTACTAATTCCTTAAAAATAAGACTTTTATTTAGTATAGAAGCCTAATCATAAAATTGTTATTAATAGACACTTTTTATTTTCAGAAATAGATACATCTGTTCAGTCATCAACCAAATCATTTCACTATAAACCCTGTGAAAAGCAAAGTTAACAGCTACAATTTTTGAATGTAGTAATTCCTGGCAGTGTAAACTTTAAAACTATTTCCACTGCTTTGTATAGCTACTTCTTACTCACCTAGGCCACTTCATTTCCTAATTTACAGTTAACATACTGTTCAAAATTTACACAGCTTCTTTTCAAGAGAAGCTGGGAAACAAACTTTAATTCTCCTTAATACTGAGCAGAATTACATTGCTGTCTCATTTGAAATTTCATTTTAATTTGTATATGTTTTCATAGTTCATTCCTTTTCTCACCTTTACACAAACCGTTGTGCATTCTTTCTCTTTGCATTTGTTCATAATAGCTAATATTCTGAAAGCATTTCTCTAGTCTACTGTAAACTCCACATTTGAAAAATTTTTGTTACAGAGCATGACATCCTCTATTGGAAGCAGTTTTAGTTCTTACACTGGATCATCTTGCTGAAAAGCAAGAGAGTCAACTAGAAAACTCTTAATAAACTTAACCAAAACATACTACAGCTTCTTTTCATAATATCCAATTAACTGACAACAATTTGTCCCAGTATCTGATTGCCTAACAAATACAAACCAGTATATTAATTTGCATTAGAACAAAATTGACTGGATGGTTTAGCTATTCAGTGGCCTAACTTTAAAAGTCCTGTGTTCCCTAAGATATGTAGAGCTCTGCCTCCTTCCCATAAAATTAATTAACTTGCTTCTTAGGGAACAGTACCCAACAAAGGAAATGCGTCCAGCAAATTCCTGACCAGTTCCTTCAGCTGTTGTCTAAATTAGTTTGATATTCGTAACAGAAGCTAGAGGTTTTATCCTGGAGACCAAGATATATTTTCATTGATTTTTATTTAATCTACACTTAAGCCTCACACCCCTATCACATCATAATGCAGATATGAAACCAGAGTAGTTCACAGAAAAAACTAAATGTAAAATAAACACAGCTGTGAAGGCAATCATTTCTTACATATATACAGCTATTATTCCCTGCTAATAAACTCTGAAGCACATTAGATCCTTCAAAATATAATCCGAGTAAACTTTCAAAAACTGTCTTGTATGCATTAAAAAAAAAAAAAAAAAAATCTAACCCAAAAGTTAAGTTACTTCATTAAATTAGAAATACACAACACCCTAGAAATTTCAGGAAGAGGGAAAAGAAGAAATAGTGACTTATTGGAAAAGAGACCAATATTAAATCTGTAAACATGCTATATACAGGTAAGTGTGCACATTCATGTGTGTGCATATATGTGCACATTTTGGATTTTCTGCACAAACTATTTACATTGAAATATATAATGCCATCTTTTCCACTGCAATGACAACTGGGTATTTTATATATATTTTTTTTTAAATACTAGGCCAAAAACCTTCTTTGCATTTTCCCTGTAAAACAGTAAAACCTCAGATCAGATATAAAAGACTGATTTTAAAAAGATGTAGAAGTGAAGAATAAGGAGACATACTATATTCCCTAGTCCTATTTGTGAAAATGCTTCAGAAATAGTAGATAAATACAGGGTGATTTTTCTCCATTTTTCTACCTGATAAAAGAAGTCAAACAAGCTGCATTTGTAGCAAGATAAAAGACAGAGTTAAGATCCATGTAAATTATGATGCTATTAATAGTGAAGATTACTATCTGTAGGGCTAACACAGAAGTCTTCCTAGTGGTGTTTTGTTTACACTGTTATGAATATCAGGTCAATCATAAGTCAGCTTTGGTGATACAATGTACACTTAACAAACGTAATAACTGTTTTATTGTACCTCAAGTTATTAAAACCATGACACACCTTCTCAAAAAGTGAGAAAAGTAGATAACTGACCTTCCTCACTTCAGTTTTCACCAGTTTGAGAGTCTTCAAATTGTTTTGGTCAGACACAAACTAGCTTGTACTGTGGTTTATATCCAAAACTATGGAAATTGAATGCTAAAAGCTACTACTGCCAGCTCACTGGTCAACTAATCACTTCAAAAAAACCCAACAAGCCAACCAAATCAAATCCCAGAATGCTAACAGATCCCTGCCTGCCTTGAACTGCATGAAAGAAACAGGTCACTGATCAAGAAGTAATATCTAATCAATACATATCAATTCACTTTCAGACAGCAAATGGGCAAAGTGACAACGTGAAACATACTACCTAGCGAAATGAGCAACTGAAATAAGAACAGATCAACCTACTTAATACTGTGAAACACAGGCTAGCCATAAATCCTGCAAACTAACACACTGTACAGGATGAATACATTTTGGGTCCTGGACTCTTGGGCTGACAATCCTTTTGGTGTAGGACACAAACCATATTTGAACACGTTTTACTATCTCTAAAAGAAACCAAAGTAAACTAATACAGCGAAAACATTTCTTCTCCAACAGATGCCCAATTCCTAATTGTTTATTAATACCAACTAATCCTTGTACAGATGTTTAGAAACTGACAGCAGAAGACAAATAATTAGCTAGATGAATGACTAAGAAGGACCAGATAGAAAATTAACAAAGCATGTTTTTTAAATGTATTAGTTCCCATAGCTTTAGTGTGAATTGGAAATGAATTTGCATTCTGTGACCTCCCCACTTCCTACCAGTATCCTACAATTCTCCCAGTGATACATATGTCAAACATCTATTCTTGTCACGAAACTATTTATTATATGCTTTTTCTTGGCCTTAGAGAAACAGTATTAATTTTAGGATGTCAGAAATTTGAGGTTTCCACCTTTGAATTACTCAGCAATTCCCAGATTATAAAAATGGAAATGTCATAAAGAGACTGACATAATTTTACAGTGTTTGCTATTTTCTCTGTAGTTAGGATTGTTAAATCCTTGCAATATTAAAAAAACTGTGAAGGTTTCAATTGCATTAGTGTGATTAGGTCTAACATCAGTGATGAATATTTAAGCAAGCTGCCCTGATAGTCAGTATTAAACAAAAGAAAGTAAAGAATCATAATGAATTAGATATCTCTACCTCCAAAACTGCACTGAAGAAATAGCAATTTCGACACAGGTATGGCTTGAGTTTAAAAAAAACAAACAAACAAATAAAACCAGAAGGAAAGTCACAAGCTATTAACTGGATACCTCACATCTTATCAATTTACATACAGGCAGCGTATGGTCTGCAACAGATATCTGCTTTTTGTCATTTGTTCTGGAAACACAAGAAAATGCCAGATCCTTTCATATTTTGCTTAGGCTCCAGCATACTTTTACACGTTC
Source organism: Tyto alba (assembly GCF_018691265.1). Classification (NCBI taxonomy): domain Eukaryota; kingdom Metazoa; phylum Chordata; class Aves; order Strigiformes; family Tytonidae; genus Tyto; species Tyto alba. The sequence goes on along the minus strand of NW_024881282.1, from coordinate 16,895,018 downwards.
TTCCTATGTCAAACATTCAACTGTAATGTATACTTGCCATTGAAGAGCTTACTGACATAATCACACCTGGGTGCAAGTGCATGGTTTTACCTTGCTTCTAAGTAGAGAAAATAAATAAGTATTTAAAATACATGGGGTCTTAATCACTGAGATGATTCAGGTACTCCAAATTCCTTTAATGAAATGTACTTAGTTATAACTAAACAGTAATAGCAAAAAAAAGATAATGAGCAGTAATAAAATAAGAAACCCTTTCTTAACTTGTCTGTGTCAATGGTTATACCTTTTACTTGCTCAAACTCTTTCCTAGAGATTGTATGACCACAGCTAGCAGAGCTGTAGGTAGCCACAGTATTTCAGCAGAAAGGTAGATTACCCCATGAAAATGGCATTTTAATCAGTTTTCCATTATAGAAATTATCAAAACAGTTAAAATAATCATTCCATTTTGTCAGAACAGCAGGAACTCTACTTTCTTTCAACACTCATGAAGTTACGATGCATCACACTGAATACAAAATCCCCAAATCTAAAGAAAGATAAAAATAGACTTTCTTTTATAAAGTTCTTATGGTTGTGAGTTGTGAGGACACAACTACAGATGTGAAAAAAATGTCACAGAAAGCCAAACACTCTCAGATCTCTTTAAAAGTAACAGACATTTAGGAACATAACATATTTCAATGGACCTAGATCTTCTGTTACTCTTTAAAAAGACAACAAAGACCTCAAGATGTTACTAGTGCAACGGCACCCACACAGAAGATATGTCCCTGACCATCTATAGCCTTACACTACAGTAGTACTACCAAGACACCAGATCTCTCAAACATTTTATGAAATAATGCACTAGAGGGCTTTTCTACACATACAGAAAGATTGTATTGACTGAAACCTCTGAAAACTAATCCTTTGCTTAAAAGTAAATAATTTAAAGAAAATCAACCACTTAATACCACCTACAAGTCCCAGAAGAGAGACAAGCAAAGACAAAGACTCACTGCTATGAGGATGACCACCCAGTGTCAAAACTGGATCACTTTGTACCTCCAGTAAAATCAGATTAATTCTCACACTATACAGTACACAACATGTGTGTGTATACATATATATGTACACACATATTCACATATATGTATACATACACACACATATACACATAGATACTGGCAACCTTGTATATATGTGCATGTGCATATATATATGTATATATGGTGCTGCTGTAAAGATGCATAGACAGAAATTTCAGCACCTTGAGACTCAAAACTGTAGTTCCAAACTGTAATTCTTGCACAGATGACATCCAAGTAAGCTTTTGACGACACAAAATAAAGACAGCTTCTATTTTCCTGTTCGTGCAACAAATACATGCATCTGTAGAGCTGAAGCTACTAGAAATGGGCAGTGTTAGCAAGAAACTCCTCAAAAAGCAAATTCTTAATACCTACTTAATAATGACGTAAACTTGGCCCTCCTGTCACATCTTTCTTCTAGGCTTCCTTAATTTGGAAAGCCAAAGCTAACTGTCATTACTGTGGGCTGAGATGCCCTTTCAGTTCTGTTAAAAAAAAAAAAATATTAAGACAAAAATTCAATTCTCTTTAGCCTCTCATTTTGAATGTATAACTTAATTTCCCCAAAGACTAATGAAGGAATAAATTGTGATCACTGTAAATTCAGTTTGCAGAAGGATATTTCAGAAAACAAAACAAAACAAAAACCAAACAAAAATTAACAAACCCCAAATCAGACAAGCATTCTTATAGTTTCTCTTTGTTCCACCTCTTATTTTTACTAAAAGCTCCTGGTTTAAATTTTTTTCTTTCTGAATTGTTAATTTATCCCTCATTTTAAACATACTTATTCTCCACAAGCTCATTTTTACTGTTCTACATTTTGCTATCCATTTCTATTTTAATCCAAATGGGTTTATGTTTTCCTATTAAAAAACAATCATAAAGGCTTAAGATAGGCTTAGAAACAACTTCCCCTCAAACAGGAGATTCAATCACAATATCAAATTTTCCTTTCACAGTTTATCAAGCATTGGTGCTTAATCAATTACCAGAATGTGCAAGTGTTTTTACAAACGTGATGCAATTCCAGGTTAAAGTAGTGTTGGAAATGTGACTAAATAAAGCACAATAATGAAACTGCTACATAATATGTATTCTTTAAGAGTATGTTTAAGATGGCTGTTCCTTCCCATTTTCAAATAGAACAAGAACAAAGAAATTCCTCCCTGTTTACTCAGTGTAAAGGCATATGACCACTATGATTTGTTAGTTCAACAGGGATATTAGCTGTTTTAACTATTTTACATCTAAAAATGATGTGCTTCATATTCATATATTCTGACCTCTTTAATCAACTGGAAGTAATGTTTAACCTAAATCCTTTATTAATTTCTTCATCCCAAACAGTGCATTTACATATCTACAGCTGTAGCATTAGCTGACAATTTGGTAATTCTCTCTTGTAGTAAGAGATTAGATGCTGATTGCTGCTATGAAATTTACTGAAATACAACAATAAAGACCAAAACAAATAAAACTTTGCTTAAGGTAAAGTTAAGGCACCATAAGGACAAAAGCACTCCAAAGAACAATCTGTTTTGGCATTTCTTTCTAGGTCAAGAAATCCTTACTGCAAAAGCTGAAAAGCAGCAATTAAAAAAGCATTACAAGTTCAAAAACTTCAACATGGCTACAAGATAGAAGACATGGCAAATATCTTAACTATGATGTACGTGTGTTTAACTCTCAATTTAGTTTATGACTAACAAAACAAACGTCACAAAGTTCATAACTGGCTGGAAAAAGAGAGCTTCCTTCCACTAGCTAGACTGTTTAGCTTCTTCGTGTGGGACTTTGACACTGATTCATGTGTGATATATCTCTGATTTGAAGATCTCTATCATCTCTCGTATTTTCACCTCAATAATGAAATTATGAGAATAAAAAGAGAAAAATTAGTTAAGTTCTATTTGCATTTCTTTGTCACAGAGAAAAACATTTTCAAACAATCATGTCCTACTTTCTTAAAAAAACATTTCAGGAAGTATTTTTAGATCAAATTGATTTTCTGTAAAATTCACATGAAGAAAATTTACCATTTTGTGCCTGTTAATAAGCAAACCTAGCATAAAACTGTGAAATTAATGAGAAAAGCTAATTTTATCACGTCAAATATTTAATTCTGGAATTACTTTGAGATTGGTGATGTCTGGACCAAAGTAACTGTAATGCAATAGGTAGGAAAGATTGCAGGCTGATTAAGAAAGATCAGGAATGAACTGTTAATTTATTTACCTTAGTAATACCATCTAAGCTAAATTGTTGCATTACTGAAAATTAACTTGCACAGCAGGAAAGCTGTTGAACCTAAGATCTAAACTTTTTTCAAATACTCAAGGCGATCTTTATTAAGTTATAATTATTTCCTAAATCTCTGAAAATGTTCTACTTTACAGAGTTTAAGCGACTGGTAAATCAACATCCCACACACTACCTAAACCAAGCTGACATTTGTCACAAAGTTTCTTGTCCATAAATTAAAAATCAAATACATTATCACAAGCTGAGTTTTTCTACAGTAGTTAGTATGGTGAGAACTCTTCTCACTTCTTTTGTGAAAGGGTTAAAATAATTTCATATGCATTACCTCTCTTGCCAAATAATGTCCACAATTACTTGCATTAACAAATTTACAGTACAGTGCGCATTTTCCCAAATGATTCAAGAGTTCATCCTAAACTGATCTAAAGAAAAGAAAAAAATCACTGGTCTCAGTAATTCTTCAAAAACAAGGAAACTGAAAGCCTGATTTAAATCTACAACAATAACCTGTCATATAAAAAGCACAACACACAATACCTAAAGACGACATCTTCCTTTTCTACCATCACTATCTTATTTAGTACAATATCTGAACAGAGGAAAAAAGGTGACAAACTGTTGCATACCTGTAGAATTTTTGTAGAACTGTCTCTATTTACACTGCTAAGAATAGCTTCATTGTGTGGCCTGCCTTCACCTTCGAAGAATGCTATGTCTTGCAGTAATTTCATTTTTCAGATATTAATAATGCAGCAAAAGTAATATGAAAAGAGGTGGCTTCTTACTGGTCATAAGTAAAACAAAAATAGATAGCACAGATTAAGAATTGACACAAAATTTTTATGTGCACCAAGTCTCCTTGTTGCATGCCACCACACAATTTAAAAGCATATTTCTCAAAACTTTCAGCTGCATGATACTCTTGTATATTTGCACTGCATATTTCGTTCACTGGTTGAACAATAAAGGAATGTAAGAACTAGGATATTGGAGACCTCAATCAAGATTCTGTTAGATAACATCACAAGATGAAGTACTTTGTATTTAAACAAGCATTTAGAAAACAAAACAAAACAAAACCAACAACAAAAAAACCCTCAACAAACAAACGTACTGTGTAATATCTTGCCCACAGAGAACTCTTTGTCCTTGTAGCTATTCCAGAAACAGATTTATGGTGGATTTGCTCTCAGAAATACACTGTACCTAGCAACTACAGAGCAAGAGCACCACTCAGTGGAACTATCAGATAAAACAACAGTGGTGGTGGTAAAGTCAAAGTTATATCTTCATAACACAGCAGTAAAAAGAGTTCCAGGTAATTCTATCAAGACACACACACAAAAAAAAAAATCTTCTTCAGAAAAATTTTAGGTGAAAATAATGCTATCTTAGTTCATATTACAGAGACTATATTTTAAAATTTTATCCTTAATACTGCTTATTTGCTGGCTCACTTTCCCACATACAAAGTTTTCATTACTATCGCATTTCTTTTCCAAAAACACAAATTATCATTCCAAAAAGGAAGACACATGGCCATAAACAAAACCTCTTTAAAATTTGAAACCTGGCATTTTTTTATTTAATTCACAAATATTTATGTAAAGTTACATCATGTGGAAAACAACTGCACAACCAGGTGCTGACACACGTTATTTCTTATACATAATGACAAGAAGTTCCTTTCTTTGCTTATCAAAAGATAGAAAAGATGCATACAAGCTGCTGACATCTAAATTACTTCAAGACACACTATGCTAGTTGCGGAACTTCATGTACTGGAAAGCCACAAATTTTGTAATGATACATTTTATACTCCTCTGTATACACTGCAAAGCTTGCCACCATGCATTCAGATTGTGGATAGAGTGACTTGCTCTAATAGCTGCCTCTTCTGTTAATATATACTTGGATCTCTGATGAAAGAGGGAGAGGTGGATGAAGTCACCGTGGATAAAGGTGGATAAAGGACCCATGCTCAGGCTGTATTTGTCACTAGCTTGTCTCAAACTGGTCATCTGGATACCGAGTTTTTCCAGATCACTTTATTACAAAAGCACCAATTTAATTTCATCAGGTACACATTGGAATCATGAGCATCTCCAGAATAACCACCATTTTTCTCTCTATGGGTAAAAACATGGAAGCCTGTTTGTATCAGATCTCAAAGTGTTACTTAGTGTCACCAGGTCACATTCACAAATTAAACGCACACAGCTGCTGAGTGCAGCTGCCCAGAGGGATGTGGAAACATTTCCTTTATGGTAAGAGGTCATGGCTGATGCTATCAACAATTCTAGGACAGGTTGGCAGGAGCCTCTCTTGCTACTGAAGAAATTAAGAACCAAATGTTGTGTCTAAATCGCCTTTTTAATTAACTAAATATTTAGTTCGTTTTCACTGCTTCACCTATATTTCTGCTATTTCACTCTTGCTCTGATACCAAATCTTCCTTTGAAATTCAGCTTCATGTTGCTATTTGGAAATCCTAGAGCAGGCAATCAAAAAGCTACATGACAAAAGCAGAATAGCAATCAAAACATCATCGATAGGATGAACTACAGATAATTTTTCCCTAAATTTAGCCTGCTAAGGTTGAAATAGCTAAGAGTAAGCAACAATATATACTGACAGCCTAAAATTGACTCTATACCTCTTACAACAGCAGTGACTAAGTACACAAAGCAAAGAACACTCAATGCACCAGGTAAAAGAAACAATTTGTTTGTGATGCTACTCACAGAACGAGCAATAGATCAATTGACAATGAGTTATCCACTATTTCAGCAATTTAATGTGAGGGAAATAGGAAAGGAACAGTAAATAAGTAAAAAATACAAGAAAAGGAAGCAGTAGAGATGAGATTCTTTTTTGAATAAAGCCAGGTAATACTGAAGTTAGGAGATTTTTTCCTAAGAACTAAGAATATATTTCCTTACAAAGTTGAATGCATTTTATCCCAAAATTAAGAAGTAATGCAAATACAGGTTTCTAAACCTAAATATAAAATTAAACCTCTACTCTTCAAAATTGTTTCCTAATTTCAGAAGGAGAGTTTAACACATTTTGTAAGACTTGTCAGCTGGACATCAGCAGCGTGTCTTTAAAATGCCAGCAGAGGATGCAAGAAATCCCTACGTCCATATATACCATGTATAAATGACTTTCAATTTCTCATTTTCCAATAAAAGCTTAAAATACAAACATATGAACGTTTTGATTTTCACTATATACCAGTAGAAACAGGAAAGCTTTTTAAAATGAGTGATTAGAGAGCCTTGCGGTAAGGCCTGTGGCAAGCCCAGTCGAAGCGTTTCCAAGGGTACTGGGTGCTAATTTTTTTTCATAGCAGCCTGTATAGCACCGTGGTTTAGATCTATGCCTAAAAGTGTTGATACCACACCACTATCAGCAGGGTTTGCACAGTGTCAAGGCCTTCTCTGTCACTCTGCCCCCTCCAGCAAATCAGCTGAAGATGTGCAAGGTGCTGGGGGACACAGCCTGGACATCACTTTGGGGTTTTTTTTTGTTTTGCTGGGGAGAGCAATGACAAAAGCACAAGCCTTGAGCTTTATCTATCTGGGACCTGCATTAGTGTAGTCCCTTCAGGGGTGTATCTGTTCCAGCACAGCCTTACCCACGGGATAGAGTTCCTGTCACAAAATACACAACTGCTCTGGTGTGGGGTCCTCCATGGGCCACAGTGTGGCCTCATATGTTGACCACTGTCTTCAGAGCAGACGGAGGTCAGTCACAAAGAACTTCACTTTGGATTGCAGTAAAGTTTCTGTGCATCTTGGCTAAACATGTCAATCCAAAAACATACACTTGTAATAAACATTAAAGAGGTGTAAAGCAATCAGAGAAAAAGTTAACCAGGCAGGGTTTATTTGAATCTTTACTACACACGTTATTTTGTAGCATAAAACGCTGGGCAAATTAGAGACTGTGAAGAGAGATTTTCTAAGAATACAGCTATTACTATCATATCTGGTTAAACATTTGAGAAGATTCTCAAAAACTAAAATTCCAGCAAACTGTAAATCCCAGAATGTTTCTGCTTTAATCTAGTCATGCATCAATGAACATGTGTGAACTACATGATCCCCATAAAACTTTATTTAAAAATGTATTTTCCTACAATTCTAATTTATAAGTTGGGTCCTGAAGCTCACTAATATAGTCAGGTTAGTGCAACATGTCATTTAAACAAACAAGCCAACAACTAAAGTTTGTGAAGTTTAGTCTTTTACCAGGGGCAACTCAAATGTTCTCTCCCCACAATCCCCTCTCTCTGAGGATTACTGCACACTCACAGTGAATCTCTGATGCCAGTTTGTTACAGTATAGGGCCTGCTGCTGACACACATAATATCCATGCTTATGGACAAGAGAGTAACACTCAAAGTTCACAGGGGGATGGATCTGACTGTCCCCAGTTAGAAAGTTGTCCCTGCTTCTACCTGACAGACAGCAAACCCATAATTAAAATATCTGCAGATGCTGGTCCTGCTCGTATCACAGCAGGATTCATGACCTTGTTTTTCCAGGGTTCTGCTTTTCTAAACTGGAAATATATCCATATCTGGCATAACAGAAAACACCAAATAAACAACGAGGAGTGCATCTAACAATAAAAAAAAGCAACTACACAATACCTTCATACACTCTTCTAATTACACTACCTTTCTAGGACACAGATTGGTTCCCTGGGAAACATCAACATGTTCAGCGTTTAAACATTACAGAATCTGCTTTGGTCACCATAATGCATTACCTGGTAAATTAGTCTTCATAATATCAATGCCAACTTGAAGCTCAGGCTCAGCTGCAAGAACTGCATAATCTCCTTGATGAGAGACATTGAAGTTGTAATTTGAACAGATACTGAATATATTATTTGCCAAGAAAGGTTTTCCTTTTGATGTCCTTTGCAAGTGTATTTCATTCCAAGGTATGCACAACTTTTCTGCAATTAATTTCCGCATCAGGAGGCGACCAACCTATGAAATAAAATGGAAGTGATTCATATAGAACTATTATGCTATGTGCAAAATATCTGTGGCTGCTAGAAAACCACCTTTCAAAAAAAAATGTAGCTTTATCATTGCAGATATAAAGTAACAGTATATTTTAGTTAAATCATTTATATTTCTCCCTTTTATGGAAATCTGTGTCAAGTAAATTTAAATGGGAGTTCACCAGATGTGAGTATAGATATGTTATCACTATTAGCACAGAGACAACCTGAGAGAGACTCAATAAAAGCTGTCCCAGCCTAAAAGAATCACATAAAATAATTATTTCTCTACCTTATTTACTTACTTAGGATACTTTATTGCACAGATGGATATTTTTTATACCACAATGAACAGTAAAGTGTCTCAACAGCTTTCCTTTCAGTACATTCATTCATTTACTTGGGCACTAAATGAAATACTTTAGAGCTAAAAATGATGAGTAACCTCTTATAAACTAATTAGCAGGAGTCTGTTATTACTACCTCACTGTTATGTGAGATTTAAAACCTGAATTATGTAAAAGTTTTATTCTCTTACACATTACGCTACTGTCTTCATGTACAGTCTCCCAGAGTACACTGATTTTGTCTAACTTGAAATCATGACATGAAATTTATGAAGTCTTTCATAATAGGTACTAAAAGCAGGCTGCAAACAACCGTTTTTTCCTCCTAAGGGAAGGTGTAAGTAGAGATGGCTTCGTAGTGCGTTTGCTTCCCTGAAATGCCCTTGTAAACAGATTCTCCTACAAGAAGTCGGAAACGCGGGCAATACTGAACCTGCTGAGAGACACTCGCGTCCCCACGGGACAAGGCCCGCGAGTGGCGGCCAGCGGGGGCCCCTCAGCGGAGCGGCGTCCGCCCACGCCGCGAGTGACCCCCCGCAGCCGCCACCGCCCGCCCGCAGCAGCGGGGACGAAGGAGACGGAAGGCTCCGGACAACGCGGGTCTCCGAGTCCCGCCCGTGGACTTAAGGCCGCCAGCCCTGAGGGAGGGGAAGTCGTCCCCAGCCGTGCCCTCCCCACCCTCCCGTACCAAGGCGGCTTTGGCATCGCGGGCAAAGACAAACTGGCCGATGCGGTCCTTCTCCTCGGGCTGCACCAGCCGCGCCGCCAGCAGCCACTCCCGGCGGCCGGGGCGCCAGGCCGCGCAGGGGAAGGCCCAGCGCGCGCTCCCCATCGCGCCGCGTTCCCCAGCGTCGCCCGACGGCGGCGCGGCCGCAGCCCCGCCTCAGCGCCACAGCCTGCGCGTGCGCCCATCGGTGGGCGGGAAGGAGGGAGCGACCCGCTGTCGAGGCACGATGGCCAATCCGATGTCAGAATGCCCCGTGATTGACAGGGGAATGCGCCAGGAAACGACTTATCAGGGGAAAGGCGGCGCTTGCGGCGGAGCTACACCCGTGGTGTCGTCAGAGAGCGCAGAGAAGAATCCGCGCGATGGGGGGGTGGGCGGGCTTCCATCTGGATTGACGGCCGGGGGAACTATTCCGAGTGCAAGAAGCGGGAGAATGACACCGGAAGTAGCCAATCTGCTGGCGTTACTGCGGCAGGGGGGAGCCAGACTGGTCGGAGAGCTGCTGGTGTTGGCTGCAGGTGGGTGCGCGCTGTTCGGAGGGAGCGCTAAGGGAGGGGGGACGGACGACACTAACTCTTCGCCGGTTACGGAGAGGCAGTGGCGCGGGAGACCGCCGCGTCCCGTGGCCGGGCCCCGCGGTCGCGCTGAGAGAGGAGGGGAAGCCCCTTTGCACCATCCTTCCTGTCCTGTCAGAATTAGTCCTCCCTTAGAATTAAGGGAGCCGCCGCAGGGCGCATGCGCGGCGCCCCTGGGCATGCTCAGTAGTGGCGCTGACGCCGCGGGCCGCCCTCCGGCGGGCGGGGCGAGGGTCAGGGGCGGTGGCAGCCGCTGTCCCCGAGGTTGGGCCTGCGGGGACGGGCCGAAACCGGCACCGGGAGCAGCGGGGGGCCCGGGCGGTAGTGAGCTGATGAGGTTGGGGGTGGCGGATAACCCCCACCGTGGCAACATGAGCGTAATTTCACCGTAGCTTCTCGCTGCTCCCGGCTTTGAACCCCCACCGTGGCAACATGAGCGTAATTTCACCGTAGCTTCTCGCTGCTCCCGGCTTTGTGACAGGGCCGCGTTGGTGCCGGCGGGGGTAGCGGCACCGTTATCGGTTAACGGCAGGCGATTCCCCCGCGGCCTCTGGCCCCAGCGTTGCCGTTAGCACATCCACGCGCCCGAAGAGCCGTGCGGGCCGCTGGCAGAGCTGGCGGGTGCCGGGGGGCGGCCCCTCCCCTGTCCCTTCCCGGGGCTCGCGGCTTGTGTTGCCTGGGAAAGAGGAGGCAATTGTTCACACACCCGGGTTTGATTCTGGCTTCTAAAGAGAATGTCCAAACAAAAGCCTTTTATATCCCGTGCTCTTTGTTGTGCTAAGAACTGTAGTGGTTGTTAGGACTGGAGTCCCGTGTGCCCGCAATTACAGGCCATCTGTAAAGCATCAAAAGGTAATAATTTTGTTTCCCCTGTCGTTTTGAAGCTGGGCCATGGCTAAAAATTTAGGGTCTCTTTAAAAACCTATGACCCTCCTTTCTGTTGCTTACCTTTAGAAATATTTATGCTTTAACTTTGCTATATTGACCACAAATGATGCAATGATAATTGAAAACTACATTATTTCAGGTATTTCTTAGAATCTTTGTTGTTGCTTAGCATTCACAGCTCCCTGTTAATGTGAAAAAGTGCTGTTTCTACACAGGCCAGAGGTCTTTTTGCCTAAAATAAGTCTCAGTTATAACTGCGTGTAGGTTGGTCTTTGCAATATATTTTAAACACGGAAGTAACATTAGGGGAAAAAAAAATACGTTTCAGCTAGGAATCAGTAGTGTAATTCACTTATTTTTAAATAAGATTCCCATTTTTTCTTCATTGATTAGTCAAGCCAAGGATGTCATATGTGCTCTTTTATGTATTATCCAGAGACAGACAAAGTTAACTGACAGCAGAGGATGATTTAGCACAGTCAAGTCCCCAGGAAAATACTATTCACCTATATCAAATTGTCGCTGAGATTTATGTTTCAAGCATTGTATTCTGCACACTTTGAAGAGGTAATTGTGGCTATATTTACTGTTATGTGAAAATACTAATGGAATGTGGATCTTGCCTGGTTCCAAAAAACCCCTCAGGTTTGATTGATAGATTTGCCTTGTCCATGCTTTCTTAGAGAGATGTAAACATGTAGCAGTTTTTTTCACTATAGGATTTATTGATTTTTTTTTTTTTAATAAGCATCGTGTAAGTGCAAACTGAGGTTCAAGATGCAGTGTATAGTATGTAATATAATTATTAATAGATTTGGTGTAAACCCACATTTACATTATTCTATAATTATGCTCAATATTGCATGTATGTTTTGAAAAAAACACATTTTAATCACATACAGAAGTGACAGACTACAGAACCCAGTAAAAGGAGTAATTTCCTCTTCCAGAATTTGCAGTTACTATTTTTGCCAGAATTGGAAGTACAGCATGGCATTTTAATTCCAATTTTTTTTTTTCTGAAAATAAAAATTACAGTTATTGAACTTTTTTTTCGCTAAGGAAATAACTTTCAAGGGAACTTGATGAATTTGAGAAATTTAGCTTTAAGATAAAAATCTAATCAGTTTGATTTCTTCTAAGTGATGATTTGCTTTATCTTATTGAATTCATGTTTTTTTGAGAGGCTATGCAATTAAAGATCGCTGCTTGCAGAGAGGGAATCTTCCACTTTTGGAACACCTCCAGGAATCAGTGCAATTTCGCTGCTTCCTACTGGTACCATGTTGGTTTTTTTCCATGCTGTTTTTTTTTTTTTTTTTTTCAATCACTTCTGAAGAACCCAAAGCTTTAAAGTCTCTGTGTAACTTTTCCTTATTAGAATACATGTCTCAACATGTATTATAGATAAATGCCACTTCTGTGGATTAAATGTCTCAGAATGTCACATGCATTTTTTTTGATTGTGAAAAATGATTGACTGAATATTAGTTTTCTTTGAAGTTCAGCTATTTATGGAAAAGCTGTGAGACTCAGTTGCATTGAAATTTCCAGACAGGAACCTGAAATTCTGTTACTGTCTGTTTTCAATCTTAGTCAATGACAGTCAAAACAATAACGCAATATAAAAGTACAGTACTTTGTACTTAGTATTTATAATTTAATTACATTTCAATCCACTCCTGTATTTTTAGTCAGCAATTAGAAGTGACACCAAATCCTTTAGATACCTGTTCCACTCATATTCATCTTGCTGAACATTAAAGTAGGTACTGTTAAATTGGATGTGTAGTGGTGAATGGTGTCTTTAAAAATAATTAAAAAATTAATTATTTGTCCTAGTCTGCATAGATAAAGAGTGAAAATACCAAATAATCTTAATGGCTATGTGGTAGACTTAGTAATATAATAGTTACATTTAATATTAGATTTTAAAATGCTGACCTTGACTTTTTCAAAACTTACATTAATTATACAGTTAAACTTTGTATGAGAAAAAAAATCTAACACTTCTCTAAGGGAATGTATACAATTTCTTTATCTTTGTTGGTCTCTACTTTACATACCTAGGAAGAAATAATTATGTTGCAAAATATCAGCATTTAAGATTTTTTAAAAATCCTGATACCTAGTAAGACATACTATCCAATCTGGGAGAAAGCTAAGTGACAAAGGTAATGTTCTCTTGAAGAACAATTTATTTCTCATAAGATACCTGCTAAGATGTATTAAGAATTAGTATTTTTTTTTTTTTTAGTTGGTGAGAGAATGCTGTAGCACAGCTATATTGTGCTTTGAGATAAAGCAGATAGTTTTACAATTGTTTAGTAAAGTACCAAATAAAGGTTGAGTTTAGACTGGTTTTGCCAGCTGTGTTGCTAGAAGAGAGAACACCTACACACAGCATGTTATCTATACTGTCTGAATGCTTACATGTCTCAGGTAAGCTTGGTGTCCATTGCGCTGGGAACAGTCTCGGGCTTCGGTCCCATTACAAAGGTTCAGTCATGTTTACTGTAAGGCTGGCATGGCCCTAATGTGCATTTTCTGACAAAGTGCTAATTTATGTACACACAATACTTATGTATGCTTATACTTTCACAAAACAACATTCCCTAGGCTATTACAAAGTCACATAGATTTGTATATATATTTTTATTTTACTGTTACAAGGTGATCAAAACAATTTGGTGTAAGTCTTCTCCCGTGTCATTCTGTACCCTGTTTCCTCATCTGAGTGTTTGTGCTCCATTCTTATTACATAGGACCTTGCATTCCCTTGTTTAATAAATCTTCCTCTGTTAGTCACTTAGAATTAATTGCACATTTTAAATCATTCTCAACTTTATTAGCACATTTAAACTTCTGTAACCATTTTTATCCATCAGTCACAGTACCTAAGGCGATTTTGACTGTTGGTTTAGCGAAATCTTTTCAGCAAAAGTGTTTATGAATATAGGTACTTTGTATAAGTATGTTCTGATTGATGCTTGGTGAGAACTACAGTAGACCCTGCACAAACGAAAGTTCATCTCTGCTCAAAGTTCACTTTGCAGTTCTGTTTGCTTTGCTATTTCAAATGTAGTGGAATGGATATGAACACCATTTCTATGAGGCATATTGCAGTGGTTATGATATAAGTGTATGCCTGTTGAGATATTCTGAAGATGGCTATCCTGGATGCTTTTGGAATCCTATATAAGTTTAACAATGTGCTGTGTTTACAGTCTTTTAGTGTAATATCTAGGATTCTTATTCAGGTTATGAAATTGATGTTCAAAAGGGCAATTGGACTTTCTGAAGGATAAGTATAAACAAATAAATTACACATTTCAACTTCTTCCACATACAGAATTTTAAGTACATCTAAGAAGGATTGTTGATGGTGCCAATTAAAATCTTTGTAAATATGCTATGCCTTATAACTATGTTTGGAAAGGGAACTTTAGCATTGGTGAAGTAAAAGAATTCATATAGAAATTCAGTGATTGTTTTTGGTAGCTGTTTGCTTGGTATACAGGTACTGAGGTCAGTTAGACATTTTCTTGTCGCTTTTTACCAATAGATTAGATACTGCTAATAGGAATGGGTGTATAGTTTAGATTTTGCCTATGGGCTTATCAGACTTCTCAGTGTGGTTATCTGACATCTGGGTCAACGAGCTTCTTATGTTCTAGGCTGCTCCATTCCTTACTGTCTTGGGAAAAGGACAGTGTTAAAACGGAAGGGTCTTGTGAACAGCAGAACTAATGAGGTCTGGGTCCTATTAGCAGACTTTGTGACAGACCATAAGAATGCTCTTACCTTCAGAGCTGCCAGCTGGTCCCTTAGTTCATCCACTGTAATGACTAAAATTAGTTTACCAATGCCCTTCTATTCAACTGCTAGTTGCATTGTGTCCACACATAGGCTGGCCATTTGTTGCCGCTTAACCATCAGGTGTGCAGAATGCCTTGCCCCTCAACTGGAGATCTGTACAGATAGCTTTGAGACACACATACATGTCCCTAAGCATGTATTATGTGGGGTTCACCTTAATAACATCGAAGTCTGTATCAAATTTCACTGTAATGGCCAACAGGCCATTTGTTTAATGTGACCTTCAATCAGAAAAACAGGGCAAATGTATTAACATTAAGAGGGTTGGTTGGAGGGTTTCAGGGGGGTTCAGCATGCAAGCAGAGTTTTGTCACGTGGTAGGGTAGCTTGAATTTGGTCACATCAGAGAACATATTTGATCTCACCTCAGACAATACCCAGTCACATATGTCAGTACTTGGTCTGGTATGTCACATTACAGGAGATTCTGGAAAGCTAGTTGTGTGACAAGTGCCCAGTGGGTCAGATGATGGAAGAGGGCTTGAGTATATAGTCTTTGCCTGCCATAAGAAGCTGTATGACACACAGCCATATGTTAAGAAACAAAGTAGGAGATCCCAGTTCTAATGAACCATCTACTGGAGTCTGGTTCATGGTAATCCACATAAAGACAAGATTTTGTAATTGGAATCCTGGGGGAGTAAGTGGAGAAAATATAAGGAGGCTTATTGCCCAGCTTTCCTGAACTCCAGACCTATGCAACATACGTCTGCCCCTCCTATGTTTTCTACCCTTTTGTCAGTAACTTGATCAAGTATTTATAACTATTAATTCATAAGGCTTTGTAGAAAAAGCATGGAATAAACGCCTGATGGCCTTGTTTAACAGAACAAGTTTTAGCTGAATTGTTAAGATATTTTGGAGGGCTCTAAAATCATCAACAGATCCAGCAAAGTGGTAAATTAGTACCAAAATTCTAAAATAAAGCAGGAATTGGCTACGAGGGAGATGAGAATTGAATTTTTTAATATGTATTTTTTTAATGGAGTGCAGAGGAGTGTGAATTAGGCTAAGCCATAGCACAGTATTCATTAGTATTTTCCTTAATGATAGACAAAAATCATTAGAGGTACACTGTTGAAATTTGCTTTTAATAAAAAATAAAGAGGCACTGCTGTTACAAATTAGGATTAGGATGCACTGGATGACCTGCAAATTGGATTAGTGAGACACTGATGAGATTTTAACCATAATGCTGTACAACAAATCTAATATCAGTGAAAGAAATATGAGATCAGATTGGCATGGATGAAGAGAAAACTGCAAAAAAAAATAATAAGGAAGACAAAAATTTAGTCTTATAAATGGACCTTGGAACATTTGACAATTGTTCATTCTAAAAAAAGTTTAATGAGAATATCAACACTCTTGATAATTATTAGCATGAATAAATATACAAAGGAAAATGAACTCAAATGCCAATTTTGACAGAAGAATAAATATATGTAAACATTAATAAACTGATTCTGTAGTTAAAAGAAGGTTTGCAGTCTTGGCACCAATGTACTGGGATAGTCTTTCTGTGGAAATAGTGCCAGTAAAAGAAAACTTTCTGAAACAGATTGCTTTTATGAAAGTGATCATATGATATCTTTGCCTAAAATAGCAGAGATAGACTTGATGACATTAGATGTTTCTGTGTTCATTATACAAAGACGAATATTACTGAAATTGGTAATTTCACCTACAGAAAGCAAGCTTTAAGTTGGAGCTTGCTATAGAAATTAAATGTAAAAGGAGAAAGATGTCTACTATCTATTATCAATTCCAGAATTTTGTGAAAAGGTTTACATTTCCTTCAGAAGTATTACATCATGCCAAATAAGCCTTGAAATTCACTTTTTTTTAAAAGTTTCATTCAAATGTGGGAAACTAATTTTACTGAAACAACTCTGCTTTTGAAGATTCAGTCTGTTGAGGAATGGGTTTTTAAATTCATAATAACAGGGTATTCTATAGAATTCTGACATACAAAAAAGCTTTGATTTATGGAAGTTTATGAGGCCATACATTATCAGAATAAAAGGTGGTCTTGTTCTTCTGTATTTTCCTAGTTCCTCAGGCTTAGAATGGAAAGAGTGAATACGTGAGATTGTCTGGCCATGGGAAGGAGAAGATGCCTGCTCCAAGGGTGCCAGTGCTGGCAGCAAGATCAATGGATCTCTTCTATTCCAGGAGACATGGAGGTCTATTTGTGGTTGGAGCTACCTGACTAGATAAAGTATAGATCAGTCTGCTATGAAAGTGCCTCCCATGAAGAAGACTACCTGATGGCTTAGTTTGCTCTGAATGTGTCATGTTATCAGATAAGCCTTTTCATGAAATTGAAAACGAAACCAGATTTTTATGGTTTCCAAGTTTGGCTTGGAATTTTTTATCCCCTTATTTGTCAATTCAGGTGGGCCATTATCTGTTGCTAATTTTAATTAGAATTGTGGAAGCAAAATCCCGCAATAGAAAAACTTGAATGTTTCCTTATGTTTTAAAATAGGCAAGCTTGACTCAAATTTGCAGTAAGGGCAGTTTATGCATCTCTAGCAGTATAAATAACTCTTTAAATAGGTGTAAATGAAATATACTCATGTTTAAAGTTTCTTTGTGTTGGCAAAGTGGAGTAAAATATTTTTATTGCAAAAAATAGCGAAAGCCAATTTACTATACAAACAATGCACTTCAGTATAGGGATTTTGATCAAAAAACCTTGGCCGCTGAAAGGGAGATTGCACTGTCTTAAATTGAAATTTGTTCTGAAGCCACTTAATTTACACCACTGTAAATGAAGCTCACAGTGTGCAGCATAAGCTGTAAGCAAGCATACAGCTTCCTTGCAAGACTTACGAGGTGCAAGACAGAATCAGTATCAATTGCCTAAACACAGTTGCACTGTCACCAGACCATCTCTAAATGACCCTATTTGGTAAGGTCTAGCAATCCTGTGATTAGGCCAGGCTGTTACTTTAGTCTGGAGTGCCTAATGGGAATCTACTTAGAAAGCAGTGTAGTAGCTCTGTCTCCCTTCCACTGTAACCTGTAGAAAGACTATTGGTCTGCATTGAGTCTGGGAGGTTATAGTATGCTGATGAGGATGAGCCTTTTGGAATCTAAAAGTATGTAACAAAGTTTTTCTTTTCCATCTTCATTTTACATGAAATTGTAAGAGTTTGTTTTGTTTTGAGTATAAGCCTAGGGCTAGTCTTTCTCTTAAATGACCATTAAAAATTTTAACACACTCCTTGGTGTGCTTCCTGTGGACTTTATTGAAAAAATTCCTACAGGTGGGTACTATTTGTAGAGTTGTTCTTTGATATATGTTAGATATTTTACTTTTCAAAGTGTGCTATGTGTATATATTTTGCAAAGTAGAAGTTTCATTATCAAATTAAATTGAATGTAAAAATCACAGCACAAATTTGTAACTGTGCATAGGACTTACAAACCAAATTCAATGCTGGGAATTGTTTTCTTTGTTTTATGGTATCTTGATGATTTTTATTTTTTAAAAAACAGTAAAACTGTAGAATCAATTACTTTCATTTCCTTTTCACTTTCAGGAGTAGATTGAAGAAAACATGGCCAATCAACGGGATTACATTAGCAGACCTATTTGCAATGGAATTTCTGTTCCTGAAAATAAGATCAATTCCTTAGTGGCTGAAGGTCATGGACAACAAATTCTAAAAGTACTACAAAAATTCAGAGAACAAAATATATTTTTTGACTTCAAAATTCTTGTGAAAGATGAAATAATTCCTTGTCATCGTTGTGTACTGGCAGCATGCAGTGATTTTTTCAGGTAAACCTAATTTTGGCTTGAGCTTGCAGGAAATGGATTGTAAGTTGTCTGGGAGGGAGGGAAGGTATAATTACATAAATAAAATCATCATAAAAAATAAATCATCATAACTTACATATGTTGCAGAGTTTTGAGCAAAGCATTCAAACATCATATTAAGGATTGTAAAAAGAACCAAAACTACAGTGTTAGCTGTGTAACCATACCCCAAATATATCTGTTTATATTTCCAAAGCTACATGAAGACTCTGAATTTGAGATTCAGACAGCAGTCTATACTCTGAAATACAAATATCAGACTCTCTCTGTGTAACAGTTATTAACAAGAGCCATCAAATTCATAAGTTGTCCTGGAATGCAAGGCCCATTTATTACCTTCAGAGAATAAAAAGTACCTAGATGCACTAGACAAATTTTAAAATGAAACACCTTTTGTCTTCCTTGGCCTTTGGACTTACCTTAGTTTTGGTTTCATTATGTAAACCCAAGATTCAGCAATATTTTGCTCTCTACTTGTTAGCTTTTAGAATCAAAGCCTTTGCCTAGATTGCTCTCCTATTAGTATTGTTCAGTTGCTGTTTTACACTCTAATTAGAGATTTGTATCATAGCTCTTGGGTTAGCGAGGAAAGGATTTTAAGGATCATCATTTAGTATGTAAAAAGGTCTTTGGGAGATAACTGTCTTACTGTAATTTTTTGTTCTTGTTTAGGAGGTCAGACAAGTACCTGCTTTACCTGATGTTCACTTCCCAAAGAGTATGCTATACACAGTGATTTTTTTTTTTTTTTTACTCTTCAGCTTTATAGAAGTATGGGATTTTAAAAATCATATACAGATACTAATTGTATAATTGAGCTATGATATAATACTCTTAATAGGAACTATCTATAATATATTAATAATCCAGATTATATACCTAGTATTTGATGATTTAGCTAAATCTTTCTCCAGTATCATCTTTCATCAAATTCAGAAGCGGTTGCTATCACAGCCTGATGCTTGGGCTCTGGGAGGGTAGGGCAAGTGATGATGTAGCACTATTCTGTTACTAGCACTTACCAGCTTGAAAAACTTCAACTATTTTATCTTGCCACGTTAGACTGTGTGAAATAGTTAAATGTTATTACATATTTAGTAATAAAGTCGTGAAAGTTGTAATAAAATTTGCACAAATTTACTGATCAGTAGTTTGTTCCACGATTTCAGCTTTTGTCTTTGTATTCAGTCACAGTCTACTTTCTGCACAAGTTTCATTGCGTCATGTGATCCTAAGTCAAAACTTTATTTTTTCCTGACATCTGCCTGTACCCATACATCTATCTGTCAACTCTAAAGGAAGAATTAAGTTTACTTATGTTTCTTCTCTTTTACCCCTTACCTGCTTTTATTACTTTAGAATGCACCCATCATCCATCCTGCCATTTGCTCAGCCTGCAATTTGGAAGGCCTTTTTTTGCTTAATTTTCTGTATTCATCCACAGTGCATGACTGAAACCACGGGGCTTTTTTACTATGTATTTTTTTAAATCAGCCTTTCTTTCTCAGGCAGTTGAAACTGATGCTGTCTCCAACAATTTCACATTTTCTCTCACATCGAGAGCTGCGGACTTCATTGCTATCTGTGAAAATCCATACAAAACAGAGGGGCTGCTATAATTTTTATGAGCCATCACTTTGAATATGTTCTTATCACCACTCCTTTTTCTTCAACCATATCAAGAAAATGCATTGTTCTTACTTATGAGAACCTCCACATTTTAGACCTATACAGCCTGCCCACCTTATTATATGCCGATTGTCTCCTTCCTCTCACATCAGTGTTCCCTGCTGCTTGCTAAATCTTTAATTTGTGTGTATATCTTCTATATTTTATTCACAGGGCCATGTTTGAAGTTAATATGAAAGAACGAGATGATGGCAATGTTACTATTAGTAATCTATCACCCAAGGCAGTGAAAGCTTTTCTTGATTACGCTTACACAGGAAAAACAGAGATAACAAATGATAATGTGGAAATGCTCTTCCAGCTGTCATCATTTCTTCAAGTTTCACTCCTTTCCAAAGCCTGCAGTGACTTTCTAATAAAAAGTATTGATCTCGTGAATTGCTTACAGTTGCTTTCTCTATCAGAAAGTTATGGTTCTGTCCGCTTATTTGATCATGCGCTAGATTTTGTACAGCACCACTTTTCCTTGCTGCTCAGATCAAATGATTTTTTGGAGATTAATTTTGAAATACTACAAAAATGTCTTGAGGCTGATGAACTAAATGTCCCTGAGGAAGAATCAGTGTTGAAAGCTGTCCTTCAGTGGACCAAACACAACTTAGAAACACGACAGAAATACCTGCCTAATTTGATTAAAAAAGTGAGACTACACCAGTTACCTGAAAAGACTTTGCAGGACTTTCTACATTCTGAAGAACACTTACTTACGAGTGCTAATTGCTCGATAATAATCAATGACGCAGTTAAAAGTGTGCAGAATTTTAGTGGACTGTTTCCAGATGCACGTCCTTCAACAACAGAAAAATACATATTTGTTCATAAAACTGATGAGGATGGAGAAAACAGACATACATTCTGCTACAATATCAAAACAGATAAATGGAAAGAACTACCACATACGCACATGATTGATCTTCCAGGGTCAAGTTTATCTAGCTATGGAGAAAAAATATTTATAACTGGAGGATGCAAAGGGAGTTGTTATAGGACTGTCAGGCTTCATATTGCTGAACCATTTCATGATGCCACTGACCAAACTTGGTGCTACTGTCCAGTCAGCAATGAATTCTCCATAGTGTCAGCTATGAAAAAACCAAGGACAATGCATACATCTGTTGTAACCTTAAATCAGCTGTTTGTAATAGGTGGAAAGACCAGAGGAGCTCAAGAAACCCGAAGTCTTTTGGATGTAGAATCCTATAATCCTCTTTCGAAAGATTGGAAATCTGTAAGCCAATTACCAAGAGGTATCTACTATCCAGAAGCAAGTGCATGTCAGAATATAATTTACGTCCTTGGCTCAGAAGTAGAGATTACTGATGCCTTTAATCCATCTCTTGATTGTTTCTTTAAGTATAATGCTATGACTGATCAGTGGTCTGAGCTTGTAGCAGAATTTGGGCAGTTTTTCCATGCAACTCTAATCAAAGCTGTTCCAGTGAACTGCACATTGTACATATGTGATCTCTCCACCTACAAGGTCTACAGCTTTTGCCCAGAAACCTGTGTTTGGAAAGGGGAAGGATCTTTTGAATGTGCTGGCTTTAATGCAGGAGCAGTTGGGACAGAAGACAAAATTTACATACTAGGTGGTGATTATGCTCCAGAAGAAATCACAGATGAAGTTCAAGTCTACCACAGTAGTAGGTCTGAGTGGGAAGAAGTTTCACCAATGCCAAGAGCCTTAACCGAGTTTTACTGTCAAGTCATTCAGTTTAATAAATATAGGGACCCCTGGTCATCTGTACTGACAATTTGCTCTGGAGAATTTTGAAACTCCTGAGTCAAAAGAATCTATTTAAATGCACAAGCTTTAGAAGATATTTTTAGGTATTAATTTACAGATGGAAAAATTCATACTATTTTGTTTAAATCTTCAGTTTAAATTGTATGCTATAGAATTGATTTTGGAAGAGTCCATTAAATTGTCATTCATTCTAGTCATTGTACAGAAAGTATTACTTAATTTTATATGCAAGTCTCCTCTGTAATTATCTGAGTAATTTTCAAAATTGTATTACTTTTCAAAAAAGCATAGTCTTGAGGAATTCATTGTGCAATATGTGCCATTATTTCTGCAATATTCACAGTTGTCCCAGTGGAGAAATTGCAGTGAGAAAACTGACTGTGATACCGTTTTCCCTATGTAACTGAAGTTCAACAGAAATCTGCATTAGTGTTGTTTTATTTATATTTTTTATATTCATAAATCTGTAAGAGGAATTGACAGCTTTATCTTATTAGAATGACCTTAGCAAGGGCAAGAGCCAAAGTGACCTTCACAGCATTAAAACCAGATATCTGACTTGAAGAGACTGATAATTCCTATCATCTTACTTCAGCTCTTCAGTTTTACTAGTTTTTCTCCATCCTTGTGCCTTAGTAGTAGCTGTACTTTCTGTTTTCATCACATTAAATGTGGCAAGGTAAACTTTGATAACATATTGCAGAGTGGGCAAGATTTCAACAGGATGGATGATTCATGTGGTATCTTTGCTTCAGTCATGCTGTCAACTAAAGAAAAACCACTTCGGGATGTTTTCTAACAGAAGTCTTCCATCTCTAAAGTCTCCAGGGCTACCTGCTAAGCAGCCACTAGGCTGCTTAGAGCAGCATGCTGTAAAATACATTTTAGTTGTTGCTTCGGTTAACTACGGGAAAAGTTCGTATCTTGTCATACATCAAATACAAAGTTACAAAAATAAATCCCTATATCTAAAGTAAAAATAAATAGTATTTCTGAGGCAAAGGAATTCTTTTGTTTAACTTCTAAAGTTTAAATTAATTAAAACACTTTATCTTGTACTTCATGGTAATATTAGGTGTTAAAATATTACATGGTAAACACTACACAATATATCACTCGATAAACTTTCAGTAGTCATCCATTATAATGTTAAAATTGTAATGGACTTTTAGTATTAATATTAGTCTAGGCATACATTGTGAAGTAAATTTGATCTTCTGCATACAAAGTGGGATGTGTGTCTGACAGGACACTGAAATTAGATAGGCTTCATAAACACATTTGTAATCCTCCAGAGCCTGAAAATTTTCTTTCTTACCAGCTATTTGAATAAGATATTGGAAGCCCTTATGTTCCATATAAGTATTGTTTAAGCAGTAAGGTTGTCTTATGCCAGAAAGAATGGTTCTAAACATCTAAGCACATCTTTCCCGAGCAGTTTAAAAATGAACAAAATTTACTGAGTCATCTAAAACATCTTTCTTATAGCTTGAGATGACCATAGTAAGTTCATTATCACATCATTACTGAGTGTATTTTTTTTGCAAAACTCAAGCTCAATATTAATGCTTAAAGCAAAACATTGCCTAGCAACATACTTCTGTTTTAATTAGTAAACAATGGAAAGTTCCAATTCTGTGATTGACTATAATTTGTTATCGGGTACCTTTATAAATTTAGATAACATTCATTATAAATATTTTCATAAGTATATAAATGAAAATTATGCACATTTGGAGGACATATTAATAAAGTGGAATCCTCCCACTCAATAATTTATTTGTATTAAGATGTGTGTCAGTTCTGTAGAAGTAAATAGCTCGTTGTTACAGTATTACAGGCAACTTCCATATTTATTTTGCTCTTTTCATAGTGAGTCTTCAAATCATATTATAACTGTACATAGCTAGGTAAACTTTGCAATCACCATACTGAAATGCAAGCATTTTTACACTGGAACACAGCTACTTTTTGTTAGTGCAAAGCAAATCTATTGAATAGTTTAGGGGAGATGGAGAATACTATTCATGCTTACTGAAACGGTAGGAGAAAAATAGACATAAGCAAACAGTAGTTTTAGCATTAATAAAGTACTCAAGGTAGCATAGAGACTTCATTAACCATTAATTATTGCAACTTGTCACTTAATTGGAATACAAGGCCCCATTCTCCTTTGCTTGTGTTTTTGTGTTGTTTTTATACCCGAGTAATAGATGTATGCAATTTATGCAATGAGAAAAGTAACATATTATGCCCATAGAACATGGGTATAAATAGCTATGCAAATAGGGAAAGACTAGAGAATTGCGAGGTTTTTTTAATTGCCACTGTCATGACCAAATTGCTGGGTCACATAAACAGCAAGTGAGTCAGTCAGTAATTCAGGTGACGCTCTTTTCTCTAAGTTTTTCCTTACAGCAAATTTTTTTTTGCAGTCTTCCATCCAGCTGCTTGCTGTATGTATAAGGCTCTGGCTTATGACATCAGACAGCACAACGATGTATGTGGCAAATTACTCTATATATAGTAAAAACTGAATGAAGCTTAAATGGAAAACAGACATGCTTCTATAATATTCTATGCTACATTTGCACAGGAACTAATGTCAGTTCCCAGTTTGACAAATCATTCATGGATTTCAAATGGGGTTCAGCTCTCTTACTCAGTGATCAGAAAATAATGTAGTAGTGTCAGTTACTTTGTACCACTGCTTACAGAAAAGTTACTGTGAAATAGTACTAATTTTCTTCAGTTATGTAGGCAAGCCTTTATTACCATTCTCACAGAAGAAAAAAGGTCAGTTGCCGTAATTCCACATAGAAAGAGTTAAATCTGAAAGCAGAACTGAGCACAGAAGAAGCTGTGTTAGAAAGTCATGGTTAAAAACAAGGCTTTATGATAGAATGAAGGGCCTATGTTCGAAATCCTATGATTAATCATTCATGATGTAAGAAATCTCAGCAAAGTCAACTACACTACTCAGAATATGGATTACTTGCATGAGTAACTGCTGTATATTTGGATCAATTAGATTTTTCAGTCTACGCAGCTGTTAGGCAATTTTTAAAAAGTCACAAAATTAGTGCAAAGCAAGTTTTTCTACATCTTTTCTGAATTTTTGAAGCTCACAATACTTTATGAAGAAGTACCTTCCTCTAAAAATAGCCGATGACCAGATTAATGATTACCTATGTTCTCACTGAAATATAGTTACGTTTAAAACATACAAATTGCATGTAAAGTTATAATCTACTATTTGCACTTAAATTATGTAACCAAAACATTTCTAATAGTATTCTATTACATGTCACAGAACATATTATAAGCATGACCAGTATAATATACATGAAGATAATATATATTGTATGGGGGATTTTAATACCCAGTAATTATTTTATTGGATAATCTTAATTTTTAAAGAATGCTATCAAAACATTAGGGCACTTTGGTAATGTTATCATACTGGTTTAGTTGTTATAATAAATATCAATTATTCAGGTGTTTATATTGATTATGTTTGCACAGATCTGATGATTACTCTTATGTACTAATTAATTTATTTTCTAAATACATTTGTAGTAAGTCAGTTTGCTGTTAAAAATTCATTATATTCACAAAATGGAGTAAATTTACTGGGTCAGAATTATTTCTGGTATTACTCCATGAAGAAAGCTGTATACCTCCTCTGATTAGTAGTAGGTAGTAGGTAAGGTATAGGCTATAGAATGTGCTGTCTGCAGTTTGTAATGTAGTCTTAATTGTAGATCCTTCTGTTTGTAGGTGACCAACAGGAGGCAGCATAAGATCTATTTTAATTAAAACAGACTGAAACCAGGGCTACATTTGACAATATTTATAGCGGAACATTATGCTCAATTTACTTTTTTCCCTTTCTAATGTCCAATAAAGCATAAAGATCAGTAACATTTTGCTGCTGCCTGGGCTCTGCTGATACATGGGAAGTATGATACTACATGTTTGCCAAGATGTTCATTCTTTTGTGAAATAAAAGTACTGAGCAACTGAATCCTCAAGTCTGATTTTTTTCCATGTTTCAAAACACAGAGAATCTACAGTGAGGTTAACTGCTTTTTTTTTTCTTTCCTGTTTCAACCGGAGAACATTTCGAATGTTAGATTATAACCACAAATGCAGTTAGCATGCACGAAAACTGCAGTGAGAGGGTTTTTTTTAATTAACCTTGGACTTTGTATATCCTTTGTATATCAATTTGCTGCTCCCACACTAAATTTGATTTAGTCTGCTGAGAAGGTGTAATTTTACCATTATAAAATATTCATTTAAATTGGTATCTTTTTTTACTGG
Source organism: Tyto alba (assembly GCF_018691265.1). Lineage (NCBI taxonomy): Eukaryota > Metazoa > Chordata > Aves > Strigiformes > Tytonidae > Tyto > Tyto alba. The sequence continues at coordinate 16,868,647 of NW_024881282.1, read as the reverse complement.
AGCCATCTAGCTCAGACTGATATATAGGGATTTTTTAACAGTTTAAGGGTTGCAAAGGGTGAGGTATTTTGCCTGAAATGGGCTTTGATACTACTTAAAAGTAGCTTTAAATAAAAGGAGATATAAGCTACTAAGTCTAAATGTCATGTGCAAAGGGTGCAGCAATTGCATTAATACAAAGTGAGGGAGCCCTGTGTTGTCTTGTATTCTCTCAGAACTTAATGCTGTGACTTGCAAACCTCTGCATAGATAAAATGGAGTTACAGCAATAAAAATTAACCCTGCCCCACAGCTAGCAAAAGCCACTTGGAGACACGTACAAAATGCTCCATCAGCATTCACAATGTTAAAAGCTTATATCGAACAATAAAGGGATTCACAGCCCAAATCTGAGAGCTGCAGTTGTGTAACCCTGTGCACAATCAGAAGAAAATTGTATATGTATGTTCTACAGATTCAGGGAATTCACCATGGACACGCACAGTTTGTATCTGAAGTACACAGTATGGTGGGGCTTTTCTCATTGTCATCAAACGCAAGGAAGCAGAGTCTGGATTTAATGAATAAAATACACATAAATTATACATAAATTAAGAGTGTTCACATGAATGAAGGTCCAAGGATTTTTGTTAGAAGAAGCTGGTATATACCAAGATTTCTCACCTGTGATCAGTAGCCTCTGTATTAGTGGAATAACAACAGAAGTAAGTAGAAGAAAGTAGAGCTATTTAGAATGATGTGCACTGCTACCCTAGGAAATCATATGCTTCCTAGTTCAAATTAGTCTAATGGACACTAATCACATTTAGTGTTTTTGTGCTTCACAATAAAAGGATACTCAATGAGGTATAATTAGCACTAATTATTTTTGCAGACTAGCAGAGGTTGACTGTTAATGACTTTCACTCTATCATTTCTCTACCTACTTGCACCCGAATCTAGTTTGAACTAGCTTTCAAGACCTTTAGGGCACACTTACATCTTATTTCTGAACAGTCAAAATGCTGGTAATAATGTAAATTGAAGTCTACATAGGCCTTAGTAAGAAATATCTCCATATGATATATTGCCAGCCATGTGGCACAGTCTTGCAACCCTATTCCTTACTATTTTCCTATTTCAATTTTTATGGTATTCAGTACACAATGGCAATTACGGCAGCAACACTAACATTACCTGTAAGTAACCTGATAAATTCATAGCCTTTCCACATGTAGTTTCTATAAATATTTTCAGTAAGTTCGCTGCAACTCAAAAATACCAGTTAAAGATTTGTAATTTCAGTCACAATTATGGTCACCAGAAGCAGTACTAATCAAATAATTTATCTTTCCAATGAAAATGCTTAAGTCGAAATAACAAATACAGCCCAGAACTTAGATTTGAAAGGATTGCGCAAGTAGTTGTTAATAAATATGCAAAATAATACATGCATGCATAAGGTTATACAGAATAGAGGTAGTAGAGAGAAAGTATTTTTAATTATCTACCTGCAAGTAGTGCCTTAAGCCTGCCCAAAGGTTACAATTACCAAGGCAACAGGATGTATTACAAAGAGCAAGTGCCAGACACTTCATGTGTAGCTGAGGAGACAAAAAGGAAGAGCCCAGGAACAGGAAGCTCCACAAAAATGTTTTCTGTATGATTAACTGATGTGTCTCAGAAATCTTCTAGTCTACCAATTCTGAACTTGCAAATAGAACAATGACAGGGTCAGCTACTGATTTAAGACTGTTGCAGTCAAAAGAAGGAACAGGAGGTAAGGGAGTGAGTTACTCCGATTTTGCATGAACAATGCAGGCCCTGGTAACAATTGTACCTTTGAAGAGGAGCTAAAAAACTATTCAAAGGGGAGCATCCTGCCCCAGAAAGCACCAAAGGCTGGATGATCATCAGAGTAGCTCAAAGTCAGCAAAATCTGCGGTAACTCGGCAAAGGTAAAGGCAGTAGATCATGACCACCAACTCAATTCAAGACAAAAAGAACTTGCCCCACACACCTGGAAGGAGCATGTGTGCTGATTTGCATAGTAAACGAGGCCAATTTAAATATAAGTAACCAAGAAGGGACAAAGTCATGAGAAGCTAACCAATAGGCATTACAGAAAAGGCGTATTCGTGTAGTTTCAAGCGTAGAAATACACTGAAATTCTTCCATGCCGCGTGCTAGCTGTGTGGAATTACCACCTACCACCACGCTCTGCACAGATGTGGAATCAATAAATACCTCTGCTGTTCGCATGTATTAGCATCCTGCGCACTGGGTGAAGAACCCCACCTGAGGGACAACACAACGACGTGGTGGCCTACATAAGTAGCGCTTTCTGAAAGATACTGTCAAAAAAAAAAAAAAATCGTTACCTCCACAAACGTTATTTCACTATTTTGATCACAAACCCGACAATACACTCAAACCGCGCATTCAGGAAGAAATGCGGATTGCTGTGCGTTAGCTCTGCCATCACAAGCCCCCAGGCCACACTGGCTCCGGCTGCTCCTACGTAGCCGTGAAAAAGCCCACGCGGGAGACACGCAGCACCAGCCAGGCCTGCGGTCACCCAGCGTTCTGAGAGGCCAGCCCTCCCCTTTCCTTACAGATGGCCTCCGAGAGGCGCCAGCCCTCGCCCCCTCAGACAAAGCGGGCGGGACGGCGCCACCAGAACCGCCCTGTCTGGCTCCGCCATCACCCCGCGGGATCCCCGCCGCCGGAAGCTCATTGAGGGGAGAGGCGGGCCTTGACAGCCACTATCCAATCATCGGCAGGTGTCGGGAAGACAAGCAGCGACTGTAGCCAATTGCTGCCCCCAAGGGCTGCGCACGGCGGCCCCGCTGGGAGAGGAGTCGCCGCGCTCCAAGCGTCTGTGGGAGATTTCGGCCCGCCCGGCGCGTCGGGGCGGGGCGGGAGGGAAAGCGGCGGACGCGTGCCACCAATAGGCGTGAGGGAAGGACTGACGGGCACTCAGCTAGCCCAATGAGAGGGCGGCAGCTGTTAAAGGGCCGGCGACCTGGAGGGGAGAGTTGGGCGCAGGTGAGTAGTTGGCGCGGCTCCCCGGGGACCCGGGCGGGGTGGCAGCGGGCCCGCCGCAGCCCCCGGCGCCTTCGTGGGGGAGAGCGGTGGGGCCGCGTCGCCCCTGAGCGCGGCAAGGCGGTTGCCCGCCGTCCTCCTCCTCCCGGGAGAGGCGCGGGGCCCCGCCGGCCCGGCCGCAGGTCACTTGCCGGGGTGTGTGTGTGTGGGGGGGGCCCGGCCTGCGGCGCGGGTTGCCCGCCCGCTCCCAAGGTTCGGTGCGGCGCGGCGCGGCGGCGGAGCGGGCCCGGCGGGGCTCGGGGGGCAGCTCGGCCGTGCCCGCGCCTTTCTTTGTTGCCTTCCCCGGGCCCCCCGCGGCGCCCCGGGCTTCTGTCGCTCCGGAGGGCGCGGAGGGTTGCTCCCGTTCGTGGCCATTGCTGTTTCGGGGGAAGGGGAACTTGCGACTGATGAGTCTGTAGGTTTAGCAGCCTGAATCCACAGCTGCTTTCCATCCTCCGTACCTCTCCGCTTCACCAAATTAGCCTGGTAGGTGGTGGTGGGTCCCTTTTCGTGTGCTCGAGCCGCAAGCTCCTTGCAGGGAGGACTGCCCACCCGCCGGCGTGTTCAGCAGCACCCGGGTCCCCCTGTACTTAAGGCTCTCTTAGTACAAACGTGTAAGTTGCTCAAAGCCACGGTGGCCGTCCGTTATGAATCACATACAAAGTTTTTCGGAAAGACCTAGGCTTTATTATCATGCAAAGATCCGCAGACTCAAGTTTTATTTAGAAAAAGCCAAGCAAACAAAAGAACAAACAAAACAAAACCAAAGCAGATAGCAGGTCCTCCTGACTTAAGGTGTTTATCTTCAATCATAAACTCTGAAAGTTTTTTTGAAAAAAAAAAAAAATCAAACCTTCAAGAGATATACTTTTAAAAAAATATATTTTTTTCTAGAGTTCAAGTTTGATGCTAGCAACAATCCTTCAGTCCTGGTGAATGCATGGATTATTTTTTTATGTTTACTTGCATGCTTGTTTTGTGGTGTTTCTTTGTTTCATTTTTTTTTTTTGTTGGTCCATCATGTGGTCATACAACAAGGTGTGAGCGAAAGAGAGACAAAGGCACAAGGTGGCTCTCATTAAATATGTCAGAGTTAGTCAGCGTATGCGTGTTCTGTGTGTTTATGGAGTGTTTAGTTTTGCAATACTTGTTTCATTTCAACCCTGACGATTAGTTTGTTTTTCTTTAGTTCACTGGTGAGGACCTTCTTGACCATTGGTTGATTCTGGCCTGGTAGGGCTGTATCAAACTCCTAGCTCCATGTTGCTGTCTTTCCTGGAAGACCCTTGAAATCTTTCTGTTATCATATGATGAGAATTGTTTCTTTTTTTCTAGCCAACACTTCTCCTTTCTACCCAAATTGTAAAAATACGCATTTTGCATTTGCAGTTAGCGTCATGCCATATGATGGGTACATGGCTGGTCACATAAAAAGCATCTTCTGTTATTTCCCAGGGATTTGTCTGTCACTTGGACAAGCTGTAGCTATTCATTGTCAGGTAACTGATGTCTCTGATCATGTACCAGAAGTACTTTTGGTCATATAGTTGGGATTTTTTTTTTTTTTCTTGCAGATGTTTTATCTTACCTTCATAGTGGTGTAAGTGGTTTGATCTGACCAGAATATTTTATTTTCACATCTGCTCTTATATCCATGTACTTTTCCTGAATGAACTGCTCATCTTTCCAGTTGGTACACTCAGAAAATAATATTTGCTGTGGAGTCCTCTGCTAAAAACACTAAAATGTAGAGCAGTTACAGTTCTGAATTTGGAAAAACTGTAAAGTCTGTCTACTGTTGTGTTTTTTTTTTTTTCTGAATGTATGCATTTCACGTTTTAGACTTCCTATCAAAGCAAAACTTGAACATGTTCTATGTCGTGTTTGTAAATCATGCTTTTCAAAATGTTGATAGGTTTTTTTCTTCTGTAACTAGAATGTGTACAAATCTTAGCTTATTACTGTTCCTGTCCCTTATATACTTTGAGCATGTAACAGTGCATTCTTTTGCATTAAAGAGGAATATCCTGGAGACCATCTAGCAATGTCAGAAAGCAGAATATCCCAAACCTCAGCTTTAGTTAGATAATAATGCTTTTTTAATTAATAGATGAGAAAGGTAAACAGTCACACAGTGGATTTGATCTAACTCTGAGAGTCAATGTACTGTTCAGACAATTCATTAACATCCATTTATATCAATAAGAAGGGAATTGTCTTTAATGAGGCAATATGGTTTCAGAAACTAAAGTGTTAGAACAGGTAAGATGTCCTTACCAACTGGAAGTTAGTAGTCATGAATTTTAAAATAGGTAGGGTTTGCTGCTCTTTTACTGTTTTTATCAGACATGTTCTAGCAAAAAACCCAAAAGGTCTAAAAGAAAACTTTACGTAATAAAGGAATGGGATGCAAGGAATTTCCAAGTTAATATTATAATTCTTAAAGGTTATGTGCTTGACTTACAGTGTAAGATTTAAAACCAAGATTAGGCATGTCACAGAGTGGCTGGGGAGATTGGACAGGTGATGCACACCAGCTGCGCACAGAGCAGTGAGGCTGATACACAGGGTAGCCTGACGTTCATGTGGTAACTCTCAACCTTCTCTGGAGCTAAGATGAAAGCTTGGCTGTCTGTCTTCTGCAATCGTAGAATTTTATTTAGAAAATAATGATGAAAATTTGTTTTGAAACCTCCCCCGCCTTTTTTTTTTTTTTCCTGTAATTGTGCCCAATTTCTCCTGCTATGCTAGCACCGAGAAATTTAGGGAGGGTAACTAGAGATAATATATGAATCGCTAAAATCCTGTGGTTCCTTGTTATTGGGCAATGATCAGAACCTTGTTCATCCCATCTGGGGATAAGTAAAAGGCTTGACCAGTGTATATCCTGAGACAAAACTGGCTGTGATTGAGCGTAAGTCTGGTATTTAGGCACCTTAAGAGACAATTAAGTATCTACTAGTACTTTCAAGAGTTTGACATATCCAGCTGGAAAGTACTTTGGAAAGTCTGACTCATTTTACCGTAGTTAGAAAAGTTCCTGAATGCTCACTTAAGTACATGCTTAAAACCAAACATGAAATTTTGCTGATATCATTAAAAATAAGTGGCCTTAGAAATGGAGGCTCGGTGTCTTGGTAGTGACAAGTCAGAAATTCTTGTGAAATTCATGTTGTATGTAATAAGTCCATGTAATTCTTTTTACATGGAAGACCAACTCAAAATGGATACCTCTGAATGCTTCAAACACACTCCTTGCCTTGAAAACAGGTCAGTGCAAATTTGTGTGTTTCTGAAGTCAGCATGAAGATACAAGTACTTGGTCATTCCCTGGCAACCAGGAATCACAGTTTAATCTGTATATTTATCAGTCCAGAATAATTGCCTTATTAACAGTGAAACTTCTGAAAGTGCTCTTAATTTGTTCTGTGTGCAGGTAACTTTTACAAAGAATTTACCTGTTCGGTGACTTTTGAAAACTTAAAAATTACATAAGATGAACTTCGAACTTGATACATAGGTCAAGAAGTTTAGTTGCCATAATAGTAGTAAAGTACTAATGCTGTAATTTTTGTTTGAAAAGCACAACAAATACCAAATAAATTGATTTATTGCCAGACAAGTAAATATGGTGCTGCTTCCTTGGAAGCCCAAGTATCTTTTCATGGTAAACTTACAATAATGAAGGTTAAGAGAGATGCTTAAAGATCAGGTGAAAGGTCTCAGAAAAATGTTACGTAATTCTAGCAGATGTTGTGTTGTGGTATAAATCTGACTTTCTAAACTGCAACATTTTTTTTTAGTACTGGTCATATTAAGGGCCTACATTAAAATGGTAGATCATACTATTTTGTGAAATAATTCCCTTTTCTCAAAACCAATTAGTATTTTATTTTCAGAAGGGCAGGAAATTTTATGCATCATAAACAGCAACATGCAGCTTCCAGTTTGATTCTGAGGAGTTAAAAGTGCTGAGTAGCTGCATTGGAAGCACTGTAGAGTGGTCCATGCTGATACACACTCATGCTTTATGCAATTGATTTCTTCTTGGGACTCAGTTTTGCATATTTGCTTGCTAGAACCATCAGGAGTAAGTGGGTTCACAGTGAGGACAATATTTCAGCAAGAAAAAGTAGTAAACCAGTTTCCTAAATGCAGTGTTTTAAAGAATATTTGATGCCAGCATGCTTACGTGTTTGGTATGGATTGCTTGATACGGAAAACTTGGCAAGTTAACCACTTATTTACAGTCAGTAGCGCATAGGAGTTGAAGAACAATGTCTGTGTGCATTATCCCCCAAATTGAGAGTTTTTGTGTAATGTGCTGATGTGTATGTTCTAGCCCAGTTTAGGAAAGTAACAGGAGAAAAAAATACTTGGTAATTTAAGAGTCCTGTATAGCCGGGGGAAAGTTATTTAAGGATTAAGTCCATTAATCATTAGCAATCAAATATATAATCTGCAAGCCATTTGCTTTAGGTGGACAAAAAGTCTGTACTAGATTAATAGGGAACAGACATAGCAGCTTGAAACTGTAGGTATTGTATAGTCAGTTGCTGTCCTGCTTCGTTTGAAGCCTTTTAAGCTTACTTAAAGTGGCAGGTAACATGGTACAAAAGAAAGCTCAAAATAAATCCTAAATTGGACCATTACCAAGCAGTCTGGGACCAAAAAACATTTTTTTATTCTCAGTCTCTGCTTTCAGGTTTTGTTTTTTGGTAATGAGGTCTATGATATGTTCATCACTGCATTAATAGTCCCCTGATTCTCCCACTCAAACTTTCCATTTTCTGTACAGACGTGTGCACAATCTGTCAAGTGGGTCACGGGGTTTAGCTTTCTCTTCATCAGGCACAGGACCAGCTATTGCTGAAGGCAGAGGACTGGACTAACTTTCAACCTGCCATCACATTGGACATGAGGTGTTTTGCAGTGTAGGGAGAGGAGGGCTTTCCCATGAACATGTAGTGACTTACTCCTAAACGTGTTTGCTGTTAAAACTTCCCCAATACGTGACACTGGTTTGAACTAGTCGTTATTTTCTGACATTCAGGAGAATTGCTCCAGTTCTTTTTTTTTTGTGATGAAGTCAGAAGAGCCTCTAAAACTTCAAATTTTCATATTAACCTACCTTTTTTGTTTGTTTGTTTTCAATGGAAATGGTGTCTCATTTAAAATGTGTCCTAGAAATTTCAGTCCCCTAAACATTTCATGTTTTTGAAGTAATGATACAACAATTTTAGCTTCTTTTGGAAATAATTTAGCATTCAAACTGAAATGTGAATGTCAGATTTCAGCCTTAAGCAAATTCTGAGAGGTAAAACTCTTAAGAGTTGAAGGAAAATAGCTGTATTTTTGTAATGGAAGTATCAACTCAACCTTAACGGTTTGTGACATGGATATATTAATGGATTTATAATTAATATGAGATTAGAGAAGGTATCTATAGCTACTTTACATTCAGAGTTTAACAGAATGTTTTTTTTCTATCGAATGAACTATCAGTTCAAAATATGCATTCCTTAAATGATGACTTAGGAGTCAAGTTCATTAAATGAAAATACACAGTGTATACCTTGGAGATTTATGTTGTTTGCTCTTTCTCTCTTAGGAAGCCTGTCAAATAGGAAAATACTACAAAGTGAAGAGAAAATTCACTTCACGAGAACTGAGCTCTACTTTCATTGGCTTTTAAATTTGATCTGTATTAATAACTGATTAGTGTCAGATCATCTCTGTAGTCTACCGTGGTGAAATTACTAGGTTAAAGCTGGAAAAAATGAAACAATTAAAAAGAAAAAGAAAAAGCAATTTTAGCGTTCAGGAAACTCAAACTCTCCTTAAGGAAATCAGAAAAAGGAGAGAAGTACTCTTTTCAAAGCAACTTAATACAACAATTAATGAGATGAAACGGAAAGCTTGGGAGGAAATAGCAGAGTGTGTAAATGCTGTAGGTGAAGGAGAGCAAAGAACAGGGACAGAGGTGAAAAGGCGATACCTTGACTGGAGAGCACTCATGAAGAGAAAACGTCTGAATACAAACATCAAAGTAGTAGGTGCTGGGTTTCACCTTCCTTCATCCAATTTAGATGACTCTCTCAATGAAGACATGGACGAGAAAATGGGATTTGCAATTGAATCTAGTTTTGAATGGCAAAATATCACTGACTTCAGAGAAGCCGGAGGATCTTTAACAGAAATCAAAGTAGAAGAGGAAGAGGAGGATCCGCAGAATTTTGAAGTGAGTGACTGACATACATTAGCTCTATGCAATATGGCCTTCGTTTCATTTCAGCATAAGGCTTTTTGCTGTGTTTCTTCATAGCATCTGTTTCTGTTTTTTCCTGAATGTGTGAATTAAAGAAACTGTAGAAACAAATATGTTTCAGAAAGATGGTATTCAAATCTAGCAACTTGCAATTGTGTGTAAGGTCCTGGATGTTGATTATTAAATTGATATCCCTCAACTTTGAATATCTATTTGCACATATATTTTCCATTTGTATATGCCATAGATAAGAATTAGTTCGGTCAGTAGAATGAAAATACACTGTTAAAGAAAACTGATTATTTTAATACTTAGGCTGACTGGATGGATGGGTGAATGGAGAAGAGAAATGCACCTGTTTAACAAATGGAAGTATATGTTACCTGCAGGTACAGAGAGAAATAGAATACTCTATGTTTCTTAAAATGAACCCACAGGAGATGAAAATATTAATTAAGTCAGTCAGCGATTCCTCTCTGTCAGAATTTTAGTGTGAATTTGACGAGGAGCTGTGGATCCTGTAGACAGGTTCTTACTTTTAGTAGTACCATGACTGTCCTGGGGTAGGCAGCCAGCTGGAGTGAAGTGGAAAGTTTGGGAAGTTTTGTTATGCCTATACAAATATATAGTTTCCATTTCAAAAAGGTGTACTACCACAGTTTTGGTTTGGGGGTTTTGGGGGCATGGCAGTGGGAGGGAAGCAACTCCTGGTTTAGCTCAGTTGGGATGTGTGCTGGGAAAAAATCAGCACAAGCTGTTAAATGGTAGTGAAGCTACTGTCTGAGAGCTGCTGAATAACAGTGCCTGTCTCCCCTAATGCTAGAAGACTGGCAGTGGCTCTCATTGTCTTAAGATTTTCTGAAACTGTTTCTTCCTCAATTTGCCTTTCTTTTTCAGCATACTTAGTGGGAGACAATTATCCCTTGTGTACTATGAATTAGTAGCACGAGGGCTGTAATTCTGCATGAGTTGTTACAGTCTGCCAGGAGCAACGGGCCTAACCACCTAGTCATCTGTGTCAGAAATAGCTTTACAGCAAATGTGATAATGCAGAATTGGTTAAACAAATCCTGTTAATTCACCCACTTAATACAGTTTGAAGGGTCAGGAGCATGTGAAAAAAGTCAGTGTTTTTAGAAATGGAATGCTCGAGTTAGTGAAGGCTGGGTTAGTTTATATACCACATAGCCTGTGGATCCAGCTACTCTGATAAATAGTCAGAAAAATTCAGTGGCTTGCATAAATGTCACTCTGCTATATGAAAAGTAAGAACAACGTATGCATTATAGATCCAGTTTTTGATCAGTGTTTCGGAACACTTTGTAATATCTATTGTGCAATATTTTCTGTATGTTTTTGCATGTCCACTGCCAAGCTGAATTTCCATTTTTCATTACTGGGTATTAACTTGCAGTTAAAGTGTGGTTTTTTAGCTGTACAATGGTAGAAAACAGGTTTTTTGATCTAACATGGTTATTTCACAGCATGTGAGTTAAACAGTTCTGAGTAGCTTTTAACATGAAAAAACCCTGTATGTTATTTTCAGACAAGTTGTAAAAAAATTTATTCTGGCATAAAGACTGAAATGTAATTCTTGTCTATTGCATTCCTCTCTTCAGTTTCCTATTGAGGAAGAAGAAGAAATTTTGTCATCGGTTTTGCCAGATTCAAAAAAGGAAAATGACCTACCAGACTTCCCCCACATTGAAGAGTTTGGAAACCTAGGCTCTGCTCAAGCTAGGCTAGCCTATGAAGATTCTCACTTGCTTATAAATCTAGAAAAGCAGAAGGTGGAGCTGGAGAAGCAGCGACTAGACATTGAAGCTGAAAGGTTGCAAGTGGAGAAGGAGCGCCTGCAAATTGAAAAGGAGCGGTTGCGGCATGTTGACTTGGAGCGTGAAAGACTGCAGATTGAGAAGGAGCGACTTCAGATTGAATGGGAGAAACTCAGGCTAGAGACTCTGCATGCTGAAAAACCAGCCCTGGAAAATGACCTCACCCAAACAGAAAAACCCATCATGCAGCCTCTGGATATAGAAACTGAAAAGCTGAAACTTGAAAAAGAACGTTTGCAGTTAGAGAAAGAGAGGCTGCAGTTCCTGAAGTTTGAGTCAGAGAAGCTGCAGATTGAGAAGGAACGCTTGCAAGTGGAGAAGGAGCGCCTTCGAATTCAAAGAGAGGGTCACTTGCAGTGAACCTCCTGACTGAAGTGTCAACATTAGTGTTTTGATGTTTGTAAAATAGAGGTAGTTCTTTTCTTAATACTGAAACTGTCTTAGAGGCTTAACATTCTTCTGTTCAGAGTTGAATGATGATGTTAAACTGAAAAAGAAAAAAAAAAAAAGAAAAAAAGAATGGTGCTCAATATGTCAGTGTGCCTACATAAATGAGCTTATGTGTGAAATTGCTTTTCAGTGTATCAGAACTAAGTGTTATGTTCTCTTGTCTTCAGTATTGTGTTGTATTAGTTCAGTGTCCTCTCATAGACACATTGGGAAGAATCAAGGCTGAAACTTGTACTTTTTTTACTGTACTAACAGTAAGGAAGGATCAGAATAAATCAGCATATGTTGTGAGGGCATGGTGCTGACGATGGCCCACACAGTAAATAAGTTAGACAGAACTCAATAACACAAAGTCATGATGCGGTTGATTCATTAAACTTAATTTCCCCTCTGTTTTTTTCCACCCCCATAACTGGAAAAAGAGTTCAAGAATCATGTAAAAATTAAAGTACAAGTTAAATTCACTGCAGTTGTGTTTACTGATGGTCCATGGCGTGAACTTTTGCATGAAATATCCATACTAGATAAAGTTACACATCAACCGTACCTACTATAAGCTGGACTGTTGGTTGCACCAGGTCATTAATAGTGCTGTATGGAATATAGCACCTGTCTTAGTATAGCATAGGGACTTACTGATTGATCAGGTGTGCTGTCTGATGAGTCTGTGGTGACTTCCTGAAGTAAATTGCTAGACCTCATTTGTTCCTTGAAAGACAAGTAGCTGGTGATGGGAGTCTCAGGGGTGGAGACACAGGGTCTGAGAACAGACTAAGGAGCACTGAGCTTGAACACTAATGCTCCTGATGTTAGTTCTGCCTGGCCAGCACTTAGGGGTCATGTCCCAGGGGCAGCCAGAAGAGGCTTCTGTGGCTGACAGCACATAGTATGCTATACTTGGACAAACAGAAATGGTCAGTGCTGAAGGCTGTCAGTATTTTTCATAAGCAATGTATTCATTTAAAATAATAAAACCAAGGAAGCTTTCTGTTATTTCATATGTGTTTAAATCCCAACTGAGCCAGACTTCACATTTCTCATCTTTCTGCAAGTAACTATCTTTTGTTGACTCCATTTGAAATGTAGGACTATGAGAATACTAAATCTGAATATATGTAGAGTGACTTTCATGGATTCTTGTGCAAGTAAATATATTTATACCACTACAGGATTACTTTTATTCTGCAAAGAAAATGTTATTTTTTTATTACTGAAACAAGTGTGCTTCTACAGTGGAAATAAATTTGACTACTACAATCCAAAATTGCTCTTGAGACTGTGTTTCTTCATAGAGAAACAGGGCTACGTATGAAGAGAAACCTGGATGCTCAACACTGCAGCACCTCAAAGTTGCTGGTGCCTTGTATTCTGTGTGTAGTAAATCGGAGAGATGAGGCACCTCAGAGTAGCACTTAAACCAACCACAACTCATTTCAGAAAGGAAAAATGAAGAAGACACAAACCAGATGGATAGAAATGCTGCAGGGAAAGTGTGTTGGGGATTCTTCCTGAATGTGGTGAGCTGACCCTGGCTGGATGCCTGGTGCCCACCAAAGCTGCTCTATCACTCCTCCTCAGCTGGACATGGGGGAGAAAATGCATTGAAAGGCTCATAGGTCGAGAGAAGGACAGGGAGAGATCACTTGCCAATTACTGTCACAGGCAGAACAGATGTGACTTGAAATAAATATAATTTATTGCCAATCAAAATCAGAGTAGGATAGTGAGAGATAAAACCAAATCTTAAAACACCTTCCCCCTATCCTTCCCTTCTTCCCAAGCTGAACTTCATTGCCTGGTTCTCTACCTCCTGCCTCAGCAGCACAGGGGGACAGGGACTGGTGGTTCTGGTTGGTTCATCACCCATTGTCTCTGTTCCTCCTTGCTCCTCAGCGGGGAGGACTCCTCACATTCTGCCCCTGCTCCAGTGTGGGGTCCTTCCCACGGGAGACAGTTCTTCACAAACTTCTCCAGTGTGAGTCCTTCCAACAGGCTGCAGTTCTTCACAAACTGTTCCAGCGTGGGTCCCTCCCACGGGGTGCAGCCCTTCAGGAGCAGACTGCTCCAGCCTGGGTCCCCAGTGGGTTCACAAGTCCTGCCAGCAAACCAGCTGCAGTGTGGGCTCCTCTCTCCATGGGGTCCACAGGTCCTGCCAGGAGCCTGCTCCCATGCGGGCTTCCTACGGGATTACAGCCTCCCTCGGGTGTCCTCCTGCTCTGGCGTGGGCTGCAGGTGGGGATCTGCTCCACTGTGGACCTCCATGGGTGCAGGGGCACAGCCTGCCTCACCATGGGCTTCACCACGGGCTGCAGGGGAACCTCCAGTGCCTGGAGCACCTCCTCCCCCTCCTTCTTCACTGACCTTGGTGTCTGTAGGGTTGTTTCTCTCACATATTCTCACTCCTCTCTCTGGCTGCAATTCCTGTTGCACAGTTGGTCCCACACCCTCACCCCACCTTCTTAAATGCATTATCCCCAAGGTGCCACTACCACATTGCTGATGGGCCAGCGGTGGGTCCGTCCTGGAGCCGGCTGGCGTTGGCTCTGTCAGACAGGGGGGCAGCTTCTGGCAGCTTCTCACAGAAGCCACCCCCCCTCCCGTATCCCCCTGTTAACAAAACCTTGCCATGCAAACCCAATACACTGAAATAAAGTGACAAATTTTCAGCTCCCTGTTACATATCAAAAAAATTTATATTAAAAATAGCTTTCTGTGATTCAGAGAAATTACTTATCTTTCCGTTTTAAAACATGAGAGAGGCAGAATTCAGAAGCTCGTCAGTATTACCTAGTGCACAGAGCATTTAACCAGACAGTGGGATAACTTGGATTTCATGCTCACTGTATCCTGAGGTGATCAACTTTCTAGATAACTATTCTGACTGCCAGATAGGGTGAGTAGGAACAAGGGACAACATAGCCAGCTGTGCAAGAGGTGGTGACCAGAAAAAACAGCCAGGACAGAGGCCCTTCCTTTGGGCTTGTCTGTAAGAAGTGCTCGGTTGGGAAGGAGCAGGAGTGGAGTCTGTCTCCTGTTTTGTTTGGTAGTTCCGCTGCTGCTTGATACCAGCACCTCTGTCTTCATATTTTATTCCAGTTTAATAACTTAACCATTAGGATAATGGTTTGTATTTTACATTGGACATCTTGGGAATTATGTCCTAAGGGCATTAAATGTTTTTGGGGAAAATAAATAGATAAATCTGAGCCATTTCTGAATTCTGAATTGTTTCAGAAATTTGAACACTTTTCCAAATGTGAATAGAATAGTATATAAGCAATTATTTCTTCTAACAACTATTCAGCCTCTTAGGGAAATGATGCATCCCTTGGTTATACAAAACCTTTTGGAAAATACTGAATGATGAAATTAAGTATCGTCATAAATCATTGAAAATACATTTCAACATAAAATTTAGAGAAAATTACAGAGTTTAATACATCAATTTTATAGCTTGCTTTTTTCATATCAAAATTGCAGTCATTTTGTGGTAATTTAAATTTAAATGTCATATCTTTAAATACTAATCTGCAATCTCTTAAACTTTAGTTGCTTGATTTACAAACCTGGGATCCTGACAGCAAAGCCTAAGGGCAAGTTTTCAACCATCTAAATGTCACAAAGTCATGTGTATACATGAACCCAGTTCCTCTGTTAGAGAGGGATATTTTGGGCTCCTGCTTAAAAGAAGGGTCTATGATTGTAAGTAATGAGTGACATTTCCAGACTGGGAAGATTTTTAAGGGGGAAACCACACACATAGAGAGGAAGAGGCAAGTATTTGGAGAAAGGAAAAAAAAGAGAGGAGTGAAGATCAAACATCTAGTAAGAAGAAACGTGGGCAAAGCTGGTGATAGATAAGACGGAGTACTGAAAATATCCACAGTGGTCACTGCAAACTGCTTTATCAAGGTTATGTCTGATGCACTTATGTCAGATCTCATGGCTCTGTGGACCCACATGGGAATGTGGGAATGGGGAAGGCAAGGGGCAAAGCGCAGCCTGAGGCGGAGCAGGGAACTTCACAGCCACTGTGCTGCAGCAGGAACATGCACCAGGGCCTTCATAAATCCCATTACGCCCGCTACTCCACAAAGGGCTTTCTAGCCAGTAATTTTAAGAACAGAAGGCCAAATAACAAAGGTAGAATAAAGGCTAACTCAGAGAGTTTCTCACTGTCTGTTATTAGCGATGGGTCCCACCAAGTTGTGCCTGGCTATGATGTTAATGGAGAGAAGCAGAGTGCGTCCATGTGTTTTCACAATGCGGTTTGGAAACAGACTGGCTAATGCTTAATGGTGTCCTAACAACATCCAGAGAAGAACACAGGGTAAACATGCTCCCCAAGACGAGCCCCGGATGAGCAGCAGCCACAGTCCCAAGAGTACACCTGAGAGAGGACGGAAGGATTCAAAAGCACCTTGATTTCCTTGAGTAAGGAGTCCTGTGTTATTTCTGGGCCATTTTGAACAACTTTCACTGTGCATAAAGAGATGCTGCTAGAAATGTATACACAAGGTATAAAATATTTATTTATTAAAACAAACAAGAGCTGGTTAGGATTTAATAAAGTCTCAAACTAAGCATTAGTATCTTCATCACCTCAAGCTATCTACTAGCCAGACAGTCATCAGCCAGGAGAGGAAGATTTTACCATCCTCCAGGGCTCCCCAGCATAGCTCTTTGGCAGTGCTGAGTTGCTGTTTTCTAAGAGACTTTTTTCTTTTTTTGCTTTGGTATTTCTTAATCTTTCCATGTAGGTACAGTGTTTTAGCCCTTAAATCCTTGAAGTGCTACTGACACCTACCTCAACAAGCCTACCTCCATCTGTAGTTTTACCTTATCTTGCCTGACCATTCTCTACAAATTCTCTGGGCTTTTTTTCAAAACATGATTTTCCCATCAATGTGAGCCAAGGCAGCTGGACTTTGCTGGGCCCTAGATTAGGGATGTGTCAGGGAGTCTGCATGTTTACCTGCAGAGTTGATTAGACCCACCCAATCTCCCTGATAAGAGTCCAGGAGGTCTTACATAGCGGTGGTACTAGTCAGACCAACCTGCAGTGAGTGAAGCTGTTCTCTAGCACCCACCTGTGGATTTAGGAGCTGTGTGACTAGGTGATGGTGTTCCAGGCATTGCTTCTGTTGCTGTCTCCAGGATAACAGCAAGACTGGGCAAAAAGAGGCAAAGCCAGTATCATTATCCTCAAGCTGTTTCAGGTGTTGGAAAAAACCTTTTTGGTCACTGGCAGCTATGTGAAATAGCATGGAGGGCCCAAGAGGGAGAGAAAAGTAAGCCTTGGGTTCCTCTGAACTTTCCCAAGTAAAGCATGAGGCTCTCAGTTACACCAGGCAATTTGCCAGTTTCCTGGTGATAGAAGTTGCCCAAATCACAGCTGCTATGCCAGGTATTTGGATAATCCAGGACCAGTTGTTGTCTGTATGCATCATCTTGAAATGGGCAATAATCTTTTAGGTGTCTTCTCAGAATGTAGCTGAATTATGTTTGCAATTTTTTCCCCTCCCCAAAAAAAAAGAAATTTCTAAAATCCCTCTTGCACGTGGGAACAGAAACTGATAACTCATATTTCTTCACCTTTTCATAGAAATTCTGATGCAGTTGCCACAAAAGAGCATCAGCGACATCACCTGCCTCTCCGGCTCACACGCCCCCAGAAGCTCCCCTCAGAAAGGCACAGAGTGTTCCAAAGAGATGAAATCACATCCAGGCCTGATATTTTACAAACACAAAAATACCCTCAAAAATCCTACTCCATGTCAATCAGGAGCCTTGACAGAAGTGATAGGTGGGAGAAGAGGGAGGAGGAAAGATGATTTTTCTCTATTGTTGCTGAAATCAATTATTGAATTTAAGCCAGAGGGTGTCAGAAAATGCTACCAAATGCCATGTTGTTCACCATTTTTCTCCCCTTTCTTTTTCCTTTTCTTTTTCTTTCTTTTTCTTTTTCTCTTTTTCTCTTTTTCTCTTTTTCTCTTTTTCTCTTTTTCTTTTTCTTTTTCTTTTTCTTTTTCTTTTTCTTTTTCTTTTTCTTTTTCTTTTTCTTTTTCTTTTTCTTTTTCTTTTTCTTTTTCTTTTTCTTTTTCTTTTTCCCTTTTTCCTTTTTTCTTTTTTTCCTTTTTCCTTTTTCCTTTTTTCTTTTTTCCTTTTTTCTTTTTTCTTTTTTCTTTTTCCTTTCTTAGAGTTGAATGTAACAACTCTGCAATCTGATGAATGGCAAAAGTTAGATTTAATACAGAGTATTGCTTAAGGCCCTGTGCAGGTTCCCATCTGTCAGGCTATCATTCCTCCCTTGTTGAGGTAGGACACTGCCCCCTTGTCTTTTTACAGGAATTAGTAACCCCAAGTACACACTCTCTTCCTCCCATCCTAAAAGCACTTTGAAACATGATCCAGCTCAGCTCAGACTCCCAGTTCAGGAGTGGAAGTGCTGGGCCAGGCAATTTGGCCCCTTACCTCATTGCTCAGAGGTCAGGGAATGATTGTTTTTCTCTGCTCCACTTTTCCAGGCTGTCACCCTGCCTCCTTGCATGTTTCCGAACTCTGCTTCACCTTGTGTCTTGCATTCCTCTGCCTTCATCTAGCTCAGAAATTCCTGGGATGCTTGTCACTTTGAAGTCCATACATCCACATTGCGCTGATTTGCTCTCTGTTCAGTTTTTGTATCTACCCATTCACACGACGCTGTCTTCGCTATTAAAATGGAGCACGAGAAGGCAACAGTCCTTGGTCACTGTCTGACCCTTCCATTGACTTTCTAGAGAGACCCAATGGTGATATATTCTCCCTTTTTTAGTTCAGTGAAGAAGTAAAGATAAGGCGCTCTCTTTACCCACCAAGTTTGAGCAAGAAGAGTGACAAGGAACAGGTGAAAGAACTGGGCTTACCTAGTCAATAAAAGAGGGACTGAAGGGAGACAGCCTTCAAATATGTGAAAACCTGCAAGAAATAATCTGCTCTTTGTGCCTACTGCCAATGAGATGTGGAAGAATAATCCTAAATTGCATCTGTGACTGCCTGAACTAACCCTGAGGACAAAGGCTGGTCAAGGCATGAAGGACTGGTCTAGATGTAGATGCCCAGGGAAGCTTTATGGTCTCCATTGTTCAGCAATTTAAAAAATACGTTTGATAAACATGAAGAGTGATGCAGATACTGTCCTCCACTGGTATTTTCTACTATGCCATGAATAGGAGCAACAAGATTACTCGCCTATTTTCCTGCTTATTTCTCTGTGCCGTCAGGTTGCAGGCTGTCTTCCCTTAAGGTTTGTCTTGTGAAAAGACATCAGCCATGCAGTGTGGACATGAGATGCTGCCTTTGCTTTTCTGACCTGCATTTATTTCCTGGGCTCAGCCAGCTTCCAGAGCATTAGACAAGTGCATCCCTGTAGATGGGGAGGGCTGTTCCGGGAGGCCATTTGGCTCAGGGCTCGGGCACTGTGCACTGGGAGCCCGGCTCCTGCTCAGCATCATGTGTGTGGCACAGGGAGTCCTGCCAGGGTGGCAGTTCAGCTGCATCCCGGGGAGCTTCTCACCTCTGAAAACATCCAGTAGCTCTTTCATAGCTCAGTGTTTCTCTACCACTAGATTTGTACCACCTCCTGTGTTTGTGTGCCCCATGAACTTCCAGACTGGAAAACCTGCATCTCCAAAGTCACGAGCAGTCATGCAGGCGAAAGGATGATCAGTCCCAGGATTGGCTGTCAGTAACACAGCGTGCTGTATATTTTTGCCAATGATGTTCAAATATCATCTCATGCTACGAGCTGTGGTCTGGCACTCTACTTTTCATTCATCTTTTCCATCACTTGTGTTAGTAGAGAGTCTAAATTTTGGGCTCTTTATGGCAATATTCCTTTCCAGAGGCTAAAACTGATGGACAAGCAGACCTTCCAGTGGCATGACTATACCAAGGAAGGGTTTCCAGCTTGTGCTACTGCTGTGGCTATCTCACCCATCGGACAGGGAGCCACAGAAGATGCTGTCCCAGCTGTGACCACTCACTTGAAGAGTTCTTACTGGCAGCAGTTGGCAGAAGGGGTTTGGTGGGCACCATGCTCTGACACAGGAAAGGCCAGAGCTGCTTGCTTTAGATGTATGTTTGTCTTCATGAATATCTTATGTGGTGTTAGGCTGTCAGTTTATGAAGAGCTACGTTATCCAGTAACCACGTTATCCAGAAACCAGAGCAAGAACCAGTGCCTTTGAGTAGCCCAAAGTGCTAAAGAGGCAAGTAGCTACACATGAGGCAAATAAACCTGATTTTAAAATCTAGCAGAGTGAGAGCAGCAGCTATGGCCTCTGACAGACTTGGGTTTCACTGGAAGTCTAAATCCCTGCACTGCTCAGGCACTGTTGAAGTTTGCAGCTAACGTTAAGATAAAATATAAGTGGGCCACATTCCTCCCTATTTTAGTAGGTTTGTTTTGCATAAGTGACTCAGAATGTAGCTGGTATTAGGACTACAGAAAGATTTTAATCTATGCTTAAAAAAAAAAAAAAAAGAAAAAAGATTGCATTTTAAAATAAATGCCCACCTTTTTTGTTTCCAGATAATGAACTTATTTGAAGACTCGTGCTCAGGCAAATAAGAGGAGGGCAGGGAAGAATGCTTTCAGTACTGACTTGGGGCAAATTATATAATTTCTTCTCATACTTTTTTTGGCTAATTTATATCCAAACATTGTTTTTTTTAAAAAAAATACTAGTTATACCACCAGTGCTTTTGTCTCATTGTCACTGGGCGACCTTGAAGTGATGCTGTGGTCTAGCTATTTGTCACTCATGCAGCGTGACATGGGAGTTGGGGAGGGAGCACTGGGCGATGTGACTGCCTCAGCTCTTGCCCTTGCCTCATCATTTTTCCATCCTTGGCTCTTAAAGCAAAATCTCCCACTGCTAGATCACTATGCCAATGAATGTAACAGTTCTCAGGCATCAGAAAACATACTAGAAAAATAAAAAAGTCCACTGACACAATACCAGAAGCCCTTTTCATGCTCTGCACATAATCCTTTTAAACTTGACCTAATTCAGAGGACACTTCCATCCTCTCCTTTTAGAGTTTATTAAGAATACCATTGTTATTTTCTGTTACAGTTTTACTGTTTTTAATTTTCCTACTTCACACTATCAGTAGTTTTATTCTACACATTATCAGACCATGGAATACCTTGCCTTGTTACTTCCATATTTTCTAATTGCAACACTCCATCATTAGTCAACTGGTTCATAATGTGGAAGGCAAAATTGCTATTTCATTTCATGCTATATAATACAATGCTTCTGGTTCAGTAATTACATTGTGCCAGACTTGTGATCAATCCTAAGATAGCTCACTTGTGATGGATAGCCCCATCACAGAGTGTATAAGAGTTAAAGGAAGAAGCAAATTTTTAATTTTGCTCCTCTGTCTATTTAGCTAGTTGAACACTGCTTTTCAGACCAATATTTATCTCACTGAGGTAGGAAGAGATTACAGAAATGAGACCTTAAAAGAGAGAACTGAAGTTTGAAAAGCATTTTCTAAAGTTTTGGTTTGCAAAAGAGGAAAGATATAAATTAGACGTTCTTCCATAGAAAGCTATTGTGTATTACTCTGTTAATGAAGTGCAAATCTTTTAGTCACCTGTTTAATGTACTGGAGAAAACCATTACTTGCTTCTCATAACTATTCCAAGGATTATGTGAAATGAGCTGATGATCTTACTACTACTGCTCAGTACTAGGCCTGTGAAAAAAATTATTTCCAAAGGTTTTCTGCTCAGTCATAGGAGTGTATGTGAGTCAAACATTTTTCTGAAGTGGCAGACAATTTTCAAACAGTTATAGGATACAGGAAATGCCTTTTCCTAACAGGGGAAGAAGTGCAAGTATGGGGTCCAAGAGTGCAACATGAGTCACAAGGACATCTAGAACAGCCACACCAAGCGAGTAGGAGTGGAGAGGGCTATAGCCTTTATGAAGAAATTACATCCTAGTGGCCCGACGTTACAGCAGAGGGAAGTTTGATCCCAGTGGGGCATGTTTAAACTGTTCTGAGAAACACCTGCTGGAAGCCAATTTCAGGGACAGAATTTATGGCCAGACAGGCTATTGCTCCGGTCCAATAAATCAATGTTTATGATCTTGCATATCTTTATAGAATTGGATGATATAAGGGAAAAACCTATAGCTGAAATATTCCTATTTCTGTAATAAAATTCTTTTGTCTTCATTGCTCTTTGACTTTTGCACAGGTCTACACCTCATATTTTTCCATCTTACTTCCTATCTGACATCCTTTTAGTATATAATCCTTCCTCCAAGGACTAGCTGTGAGATCCCACTAGACAGAAATAACAGTTAAAAATGCTTCAGAAACCCCGAGGTCAAGTACCCTGAAGGGGATTGGGCCATCTCACCAAATCAAGGTGAAGCAGCTGTGTCTGCAATATCTGTCAAGGTCAGTGTGTATCCAAAACATTGAAAAAGGTCTGAAGTTCAGTGTTCAGCCATAGAGCTGGGTTGAAGTTCAAAGGAGAGAGGGCAACAGGAGGACTAGACTAGTAAGGCAGGTAGTACACACTCTGCTGTGATAACGGATGTGGATAAAGCTGAAAGCAGCTAACTGTGATACTTAAACAAGTAGAGAGAGATGGAAATGGGGAAACAGGGCAGCAGACAAGAGTATCCTGGATGGACAGAGGCTGATTGCCTGGACCACCATCTCCTCCTCTTTGTCAAGAAGAAACTATACAGCATCGCTTTGGGTTTTCCACTAAAGCAGCTCCTCCCAACATCACCTACATGGTGGATGAGCAAAACCACCACGTAAGGCCAGCTGTAAAAGTAAAAGAACAACCACACAAAAGGATATCAGGAATCAGAGAACAGAGCTGAAGTCAGTAAGTGAATACCAGGGACACAGGTGAAGGGCAAGAATTACAGCAGCTGCAGGATTTATAACATCTTGCCTCTCTTCCTGGCTCTCCAGGACCAATATGCTTTTCTATCGATTCAGGAATTCAGTTGACTTTTAAATGGACATGTCAATACTATTTTATGCACGTTATTAACACAGAGGTCTTTTAGTTGCTATACTCTGACTTGTTTACAAGCACAGCAAACTGTCCACCCAAGAGGATTCAGGAGAAATGCTGTGAAGATTGATCAGTCACTCTGTTTCTGGTGTGTATCTTTTTGCACTATTGCTGCAAAATAGCAATTAAGAAAGTAAAGATACATCAGAAAAAGTGGGAAAACTGAATATATAAAGATGAAGATATGAACTGTTAATATTCCCAGGCCTGGGTTTAGATATGCTGAATGAGAACAACATTTTTGCCCACTGGCACCTTGAGAACTTGCAGAGCTGAGGGCTGTTTGGTGATCCATCCCTGAGGAATATGCCTCAGAATTTCTGGAGAGGACCTAAAAGCCCAGGAGGTGAAGGCAGAATGGTGGCTGGTGGCAGCACAGAGACCTGGGGAGGATGAGGGTCCTTAACTCTGGGATCCCAGGGACCAGTCTATGTCTGAGTCTGAGCAGACAGGCAAGGAGTGGAGAGGATCAGCCTCCCCTGAGCTGTGACTGTCCATTTCCAAGTGCCCAAATCTTTAAAGAATTGCACAAAAGACAGAAGGGAAAAAACCCAGAGAGAAGAGGTATTGTTCTTTCAGAGTGGTTTCAGCAGAGAAAAAAAATCTTGGAGCTGAGGGCAGGAGACAAAAATTAACCGATCTAATGAGAACATTTAAAAAAAAAAATTCTACTTTTATTGTTTGATTGTATGGGTGTTTCTTCTGCTTTTTGAGACCTGCACAGGGAATGGTCAGGAGTACAGTTGCTTTGAGACGAATGAAGATCTCCCTGCAGGTATCTCCCAGAGCACTGGCACACCATCTCCTCTACGGCTGGTGGCTTGTGCACTAAAGGCTTTCTAAATCAGTCAGTGCAGACTATAGCTAAGAGAACTAGCACTATTTCTTTTACAGGCTGGGGTTGAAGAGATCTTTTGGCTCAGAAATATAGAGCAGAAATTGTGGGCTAATCCAGAATGATATCCAGGAAAACTCTTACTCTTAATGGACAAGCTAAGCATTATCACTGACCTCTGAGCTGTCTCAGACCGAAAAAAAGCATTTCTTTCAAGTCAGCTACTCATTGTCACATACTTTTCTAAGATTTTATTTGTATTTGACCTTATATATAAGATCTAGATAATATAAATTTTTAGCCATAAGTCATCTTGATAACAAAATATTTTCTGGAAGCAGTTCTTTCAAAGGCAGAAGTAGACACAGATACTTGCCCTACTTGATTTTTATCACAAGATGACTCTTCTTGTGAATCAAAGTGCACATACTGGCTCCTCCTCCTTCCTGGAGCCCACCAGCTTCCCTTCCTTCAAATTGTTTTCCCATCTACAGTATTTATAATAATTGCAATGTTTCTGCAAGAAGGATACAAGGCTGTTTATTTAGGAGACTGTACTCAGAAGCTTGTCAGTTTAGCTGGACTGTTTTCTAGAAAAGAAAATTCAGTCTATTGGAGGATGACAGCTTTTATTCAGGATGAGCAAACACATTCAGAAAAGAAGTCCCTCATGCCCTCTTCCAACTGTCCCTTTTGATATATGATCATTGTTAAGTCTGAGTAGTTCATATGTTTATTCTTTTTGTAGAAAAGAGTTATTTCCTGTATTACAAAAGTCTCTATGGGAAAGACAGAAATTGAGCTCTGTGAGCTTCAGTTCACAGCTTTTCATCCAAGAGTTCAGAAAGCGGTTAGGGGAAAAACAAAAACAGTGCAAGTGGAGCAGACTTTGAAAAGCCTCCTCCTGAACCCCCTCTTCCACTGCCAGAGGGAAGGGAGCAACCTCCAGACAGACTTGATCTGCCACTGTCTCTTGGGGTCAGCAGGACCCTCTACAAGGCGCACATGGTGGCAGGGTCACTGGTCCTTCTGCTGCCCAGCACTGTGCTAACATCCTCACCATTGCCTGCACCAAGGGAAGCCCAGACACTCAGCAGTGTCTCTACTGCTCTTCAGATGATGGAGATCTGAAAAGGAAAGTGTGCACATGTGTGTGTATGTTGTGCACACGTGTGCTTATAACCCAAAGGGGGTTTATGAGAATACAGGTTCTGGTGGAGATGGGCCCCATGAACCCCGGTATAAGAGCTGCCCCTGAGCCCACAGGTGATGGAGATGAACACTTCTCCAGTGTGCTGTCATGCTCTTATCCAAGTGCATACTACAAATATGACATGCGTGATGCTTTTGGTTGGGTGATATTCATCAGTGAGGGGGAAGGAGGTGGTTGTTTTCCTTAATTATTCTTGTCCATTGTGGTACAAGCTGTCTGGGTCCTGAGGCAAGGGGTTTCCCATCTGCTGCACAGCCTCCCCACCATCTCTGTGCTTCTGTAACTGGAGTTGGAGAAGAAGAAAAGGGTGGAGAGCAAGGACAGCTGGGGAATTCAGAGATACTTTCAAGAGGGGAGAAAATTAACAATACTAGCAACTCCTAAGGAAATTTAAAGCACTTAACCCTATCTAGTGACCAGGAGGACATCATGGGCACTGATTGGAGGTCTCCTAAGAAAAAAAAAAAAAACACAAAACAAAACAAAAAAATCAAAGCCTTTTTAAGACTGAAAATCAAGGAAGAAGCAAGATCCTTTGCTAAGAAGTGTTTGTACTGATTATTCAAATTGATTGGATAGGACTGAACTAAATAGATTCCAGGCTGAAATCATTCCTCCAAAAGTAATGGTGAACTTTTGTGGTGACTCTCAGAAAATTAAGCATGCACCTAAGAAAAAGAAAATTGTACAACTGGAAGTGCAGGATGGAGCTGCTCAGGTTAGTTGCATAGGACATTTGTCTGCTGGAGTATTTCTTGTCAAAGGCCTGGGATAGGGGACTGTCCTCACATGAGTGTCTGAGTGAGCAGGTCCAAAATTGTAGCAGATACAGTTTATGTGGCACAACTTCTAATGTCATTGTTTAGAGTTAATTTTAATTTGGTAGCTAAAAATGGATGCCAGAAAGCAAATTTCAGTACAACAGATACAAATGGGGAGGTTTGAGTCTATATTTTCAGGTGAACCAATGTCTTCCCATCAAGCTTGTTTTCTGACAGTGTCTTTGTTTTTTCATAATGTAAATTCCATGCTGATCTTTTTAATTCTGCATTTTTGTTGGAAATATTTGTCCTAGCCTTATTTCTGCTCCTTTGTCACTGTTATAAAAAATTCATTCAACCTTGGGTTCAAACTGAAGTTTTAAATTCTTTTTTAAATCAGTATAGTGAGACAGGGAGTAAAACTGGTGTCCTGTTCAGATTTCCCAAACCTAAGGTACAATGGCTGCCTGGATAATTTCTGCCCAATATAGAGATTTTTTTATGATGGAAAAGGAAGGGAAGCAATAGGGATTGAGCAAAAGGAGGAGAAATTGTAGGAACTTGTTTTAAACAGGTATTAAAGGAAAGAATAGCAAGGGATTTGTGAAAACTAAACTCCAATGCCTCCAACATCTGGATATTTAAATTTAGCATTTTTGGCTTGTTCTTTATTAAAATCTGACTTTCAATAGCACTACTGGGAAGCTCTGCAACCCTGCGAGATACTGTTTCATAGGTGATAGGAATCTTCAGGAACAAACAGGTTTGCAAGAGCTGAGCATAATTATGTCAGCAGTGGAAAGAATAGCTCAAATCAATTCTCAGCACATGTCCTTTCAGTGGCTTCCTATACATCTGCACCCAAGTTTGACAACATTGCCAAGCTGACTCAACAGGGTTACAAATGGACAGACAACCTCATCACAAAAACACCAGGCAGTTCATCTCTGGAAGCACAACAGAGGATGCAAAGGCTGAAATAGAATGATAACTGAGATGTGGTTTTCTCTGTAAGGTTGATGCCAAGACTTACTGGTGTGATCTGGGGGTAGCCAGCACTGCTATTTCCTGTGCAATATTTTTCCCAGGGTTACACAAAAAATTTCAATTTCAAAAGGAGTCTGTCTGGTAAGTTTTAACAGCGCTCATGTATTCCACAAAAAAAAAAAAAAAAAAAATACACCAACCCCTATGTACCATGCTGCTGATATATGCGAAGTACAGCAGCCAAAAAACTTTTTGTGCTTTTTTTTTTTTTTTTTTTTTTTGTGTATGTGTGTATGTGTGGGTATATAGGAAATCATCCAAAAGAAATCAAATTAAGAAATGCATCACCAATTATCAAATATACATAAATTAAGCTTTTCTGCCTGAAATACCAATTCAGAGGACATAGTCACCTACTCATCACATTTCCCACTGAAATTAACAGAATAAGGTTGTAGGCCTGTGAGGAGTAGGCAGGGAAAAAGCCACCACATGTTCACTGCAGCATGTGATAATAACTCACTGCCAAACGTGGTTGGGCTCTCATCCCACCTCGTCCTCCCTCCAACAGTCTGTGGCTGCCCTGGATTTGAGTGGCTGTGTTGTTCTAGGATCAGGTCCGGGGAGAAAACCTGTCCCAGGTGGGAATGTGGCTTCATCCTTCTCTTCTCTGAGTGTCCACCCAAGGGTGGTGGCCATGACAGGGCCTGGGAGGTGCCCTCACTGACTGCTTGCTGATGGAAAGGTAGTGGCAGATAGGAACATCCCTTTGCTCCGGTTACAGCTGGGACAGCAAACCTGCCCCACCCCTGAAGAGAGAAACAGGCAGATCTACAGCTGAATAAAGGCAAGGCAGAGGAGTTTTCTGTCTTCACCTGCACACATCTGAATGGATCTCACAGGTCTGTGGTAGAGGTTCCCCTCCTTCATGCCAAAGTGGTCTTAGCTTGACGAAGCTTTCAGGAGTATGAAATATGACTGACTGAAGCATTGTGCCAACACAGCCCAAGGATACAGGGATCAAGATTGACTCCAGGCTGGGAAAAACTGCTGTACAATGAGATATTGATAAATCAATTTAATTTACCTGAAAGAACAGGTCATGACAGCATAGCTTGATTAAGCCTTAGAAATATCTACATGGGAGATTTCCAAGGATAGAAGTATATCTTTATAACAGATAAAGGCAAACCAACGCAATCAGATTCCTGGATGCAGAAAATAAGTGCACTTAACCTTGTAAAAAGACACTTTTAACCCCTGAGGGCTTGCAACAAAACACCTAGGGATCTAGATGTTGAGTGAAATCAACATCTTTAAGTCAGTTCTGAGTGGCGTTTGAAAGCCCAGCACTGGCACGGGAAGTGCTGCAGGCCGTGGCATATGTGCCCTCTGGTGAGATGCGTGTAATTTTCCCTTCTGGACTGTGGACTTCTGAGTCTCTGTAAAGGTCAAGGGGTTGCCCAAACTGTCTGTGCTAATAAATAATCACAGCCTGAGTTCCTCAGGAAGATAAACACCCCAGCTGGTAGGTGGGTATACTGAGATGGGAATCAGCATGCACCACACAAAGATTGGCTTGTGAAACCAGACCAGCCCACATCCCAGCGTGGGTGTACCCATTACCATCAGTGTTTTCTCTATCATCTTTATATGCTATAAATGATATCATAAGCTAATAGATGCTCCTTGTAATCCTACCATAATCCTACTTCTTTTTTTTTTTTTTTTTCAACCTTTGGCCTTCATGGTTTAGTGGTGGACTTGGCAGTGTTAGGCATATGGTTGACCTGATGATCTTAAAGGTCTTTTCAAACCTGAATGATTCTATGATTCTATGACTCATTTGCAACAGTTTGCATTTATTCTGCTACACATGTTCACTCCCACCAGCAAGGATAACCACCCCAGCACTGCCTCTATCCACATCTCCCTTTCTCTGACAGGACTTTACTATAGTTTCTCTCCCCATTCTTTTGGCTTTATTTTTTTCCTAAAATATTTTTTATAGATGAAAATACCCCTCTTTCCTGTATATAAGGAACTGTGTGCCTACAGACAGTAGAAGTTCAGGCAACTACATGTGGATTTTCCAAAATGGGGAGTCTCCTAGTGGAGGGGATTTGGGAAATATGTGGTACCTGGTCATGAAAGGAGCAGATAGGAACAAGGGGACTATGTTGAAGGAAGGCATTATAAGGAACAAGGGTTTAATATATAGTCTCATCTTCTTAATACTATTCATTTACCCGACATAAATAGTCCTTTGTGAGGATGCCAGTTTCTCATTGGGATGGATGAGTCAGGATTGGTGGGTGTACAGGTGACTGTTAAATTTTGTGCATGAACAACACCTTAAATTGTACCCTTCACATCATCTTCCGTCACACAGTGCTGCACCATGTGCTTAGCATGAACCTCCTGCTCAACAATGTGTTTCAGTCCCAGGAAACTTATCGCTTCTCTCATCTTTCTGACTTATCTCTGTCACATTGGCCACAAAGAGTTTGAAAGTCAGAAAAGTGCACTCATTGAATATACTTTTAGAGTGGCCACAAAGTCTCATTTTGGACAGTCATGCTTCCTTCTTCTCTTTAGTTCACTATGTAGGAGCTGCTTGGCCACCAAACAGCTGTTTCTATCTCTCTCTAGTTTGTCTAGTCTAGGAACAATACTGTTACATATTGCAGAGCTAGTGTCAGGAAGGAAACAGTCCTCCACTGAATAACCTTTTCAGAATAATGTTTAACTTGCAAGAAGCTCAAGGCCATTGCAAGTTTCTGTACCAACCCCCACTCAAAGCTGGGACACCTCACCTCAGTGTCAGAACAGGTTGCTCAGGACCGTGCCCAGCAACTTTTAAATATGTCTGAGAATAGAGGCTCCAGAGCCCCTCTGAGTAGTCTGTTTCCATGTTTGACCAACCTCTCTGTGAAAATTTTGTTTAAAAATGTCTAACTTGAATTTTTGATGTTGCAACTTCTGTCCACTGGACATTGTCCTTTCACTGACTGTATGTCCTCTTCAAACCTTTGTATGCAATCTTGACTAGTGTTTCCGGAGATTTTTGGAATGGTCTTCCATTGGATTCATTCTAACAAGATGTTTGGATTTCTGCTTGACCACTAGTAACAGCTTGGTACAAAATATTTGGCCTTTCTATGTCTCCTTCCAAGTACTTTCTCCAAGTACTGTCCACTTTTGTGAATACTGTTGTAATTCTTTCTTTGTTTCTGTTTCATTTGTGCATCTTTCTGTTTGACGTTAATGGTAGCTGGAACTGTGGATCTTGGCATTTTTTCATTATTTTTATTGTGGGCTGACACCAATCTTCACATTGACTGAAATGTTGCTCGGTGGCATTTATTCATGTGCTGATGCCCTGTATAAATTTTCAATACCACAGTTGGAAAATGTACAAATCTTCTTTTTTCCTCTTCTTTCTTCCAACAAAGAACATAAAAAAGGATGTTCTAGAAGGGGACATCTTTTGTCTTAGCATCATTTTACTGTATTGGGTTTTTTTTTAAAGTTAATTTTAGCATTTATCCAAGAGGCCTGATTCAAAAACAGAAGAGAAAGTTTTCTGATTGATGACTTCATACCTAACCAGAATAGAAAAACATGCTCTCCTGCCTAGAAATTACTTCTTCTGCTTTCCACCTACTGGGAAACCTTTCAGATACATCACCTTCACTGAACTGTGGTGTTTATCCAGTATTACAAACTTAATGTATGGGTATAAATCTTATTTTCCTAATGGATATTAAAGTAAATGGGCCTGAGAAAGTACTGTTGAAATATTTATCTTGTTTCAGCTGTACATTTGATCAGAGGGAAGTTAGGAATTTTGGCATTTTATACACAGAGAAGCTTCAGATTTACAAATCTTCATTTGTCTTTTTTTATTCAAAGCCAAGCTCATAAATGAAGTGACTGTTCCCAAACTGTCACTGTAATGTGACTCGCTTCCATGAAGTCATCACACCATTTCTGTCACTATAACAACCTAACATTGTCTGTCGCTAATGTCACAAAAACATTGCATAGCCATCATTTTGACAATAACTCTGAAGTTATGACTTTAAATGCAGCCTTTCTGCAATAGGTTTTGCGGGAAATCACCATTTATGAAGAAAACTTTTGAAAATTAATCAGCTGTATTAATCGCAGTGCAGCTTGTAATTCTTCATAAAGATAGAATATTTCTCACTGTTAAAACATGCTCTTTCCTTCCTTTTTCTCTTAGTCTTTTCTATATAGTATGAACAGTTGAAAAGTTTTATATGAAGCTAAGTCATTGGATAAATAATATAGAAAAAAATTGAATGCAATTTAAGATGGACAAATGTAAAACTATACTTAAGTAGGAGTAATCTACTACAGAAATGCAGAAAGACAGATGAGTGTCTCCAGCTTTACTGCAAAAAATCAGGAAGAAAATACACCAACAGCCACATACTCCTACAGATAAAATAAATGTCAAATTAGGAATACTGTCTGCAATACACATGAAGGAGTCATTGTGCTTTAATTGTAACCACTCATCAGGCCTAAGCTGGAGGCGGCTTTTGATAGGGGACTTCATGATGGGTGTGGGTCAGTTGGGAAGACTCCTGTGGACAATAATGTAACCAGTCTGGGGTTTAGAAGTTAGTTGGAGGTTAGCTGACATGGAGGACTAGAGATGCTATTATTGCCTCAAAAGTGTGGGCTGGGTGGTGACAAGATCACAACCTTCATCAGGGATTCCACCTAAGGAATGCCTCAGACACTCACAGGTAGTGAAACTCTAGTCACGGGATGGATAATGTGGAGGCCAGAGCTGATAAGGCGGCCTGGATAGCACAGGGTGCAGCTGGAGGAGGGAGCCATGTGGAGACTGGATGGTTCTGTTCTGATGCATCTTGTAAAGTTTCAAGGGCCATCTGTCCGGTGAATGACCTTTGCTTCATTATCCACAAAATGCATATTAAAGCTGACACCCTTCAATATGCTAATGAAGACTAACAAGACCTAGGGGATGGACCCAAGAAAAGTGTGTATAAATTGAGGGGGGTGAGGAGGGAAACATAGGGGAAAAAAAAGGTGTGAAGAAGTGGAGAAGACAGATGCACCCTTGACAAATTCAGACGGGTGCAAGAACTCAGACTGGTGAGGTCTATTTCTCTATTCTCTCTCTTTTCTTTTTCCCCTTTTCCATTACCATTAAGTAATGCAAGGCATACTGCATCGCTTGCTGTAATTCATCATATACTTAGCCAATTATCATGCATCCAATTAGTACATTGTGGGAAATGAATAAATGTCTGTGCATGGACTCTGAGACTTGTCTCGCTGTTCTCCACTCCACTGGAGATTTACAAATCTAAGTCACTTGTCTCCCTCGTCTGAGAGGGATGTGACACATTATCAATGCAGAGCAAAAAAAAATTTTAGGAAAATTTTGAACTTAGGAAAATATTGAGGGTGGTCAGAACTTGGAACAGGTTGCCCAGAGAGGTTACGCAATCTCAACACTGGAGATACTAAAATTTTCATAGGACTAACCTTGAGAAGCCTTTCAAACTTTGAAGTTGGATCTAACTTCAAAGCTGAATCTGCTTTAAATGGAGGTTTGAAGCAGATGACCTCCAGAGGTCCCTTTCAATCTAAATTATTCTACGATTTTTATTTACTAGTTTCATCTTGCCTGACCTTCCATTCAATGCAATTGTTATGAAATCAGTAAGTTATTTGGAATCTGTGGCACTCCTTTTATTTAGAAAAGGAAGTGACTCTAAATTTCTATTTATAATTCCACTGGTAACTTCTTACCCTTAGACATTCCAGGTGAAGTTTAACTGGCTGATGCATGCCAATTACAAGTTTTGTTTTAACAGTGTAAATTCATCCATGTCTATAACAAATCTCTGCAGGCTGCATTTCTTTTCTTGCTTTTGGCTTTAGTGTAGTAGGTACATTATGCCAGTTGAGAGCCTTAGGAAGTAATTTCTTCTAGTCATGGATGAAGATCTGCTTACGCTCTGAGATCGCAGAAAATCACTGGAATATCTACAACAAATTAAAGAATATTTGCTCTTCATTATGACTTTGTATCAGGGCAAAAGCCAGTACAGAATTACTAAGGAACAGAGGTGAACAGGTACCACTCTCCTGCTTCATCACACACAATGATTACAAGCAATTGTATAAAGTTGTATTCCTTTCCCCAGGCTCTGTTCTCAATTGCACTGAGGCAAATTAAATTCAGAACATGTACATTCAGATCCCAGGATAGTCTCTAGGTGAAATTCAGCAATAGCAAGTGGTTGTGTAAGACTAATTTTGCCTGTGAGGTCCTCAGACAACCCAGCAAGTCTGTACTGATTTTGAATTTAATAGGTGTTTAATAGAACACACCACCAGTGTGGGAGGGTTGAATGTGTAGAACAAAAACCAACTAATATAACAGTGAATGCGAAAGCAGGCTTGTCCCACAGTATGATTCATACCAGCTCAGAGGACACATATTTTGCAGACAAGTCTAGTATTTTTGTACGTATTCATGTTAATAATTGCAACTGATTACATCAAAACTGAAAGTACTTTAAAGGCAGATATATACATATATCATTAGATAGCTAAATGTAGATTTCTATAGGAAAATTATGTGTCTAAGGTCTTTTCATGCTCCATGGAGATCTAGTCAATGGAGGCTTGAAAACAACTCAGCTGAACAGATTATAAGACACAATTTAGTTTCTCTCCCACAGGTACCTGGTACCTTTTGAGATGCCTTAGGTCATCTGAGACATCTGTATAGGGCTCTTAGATCTGACCCAGGATCTATAGGAGACTCATGCTTTTCTGGACTTGTAGTAGAAGGCCAGGTGGGATGTTCAAAGTCATCCCAAGTGACATAAAATGCCTACCTTTATACAGAAGAAATGAGTCTTCAGTTAATCAAAATCAATCTTCTAATCACCCTCAGTTCATTTGCCCACATATGGCCATCCTGTGCTCTTTCTGATTCTCTGTGGTGATCGAGATACCTTTGGGACTGGCAGATATGACTCAAGATTGATAGGACACTTTCTGGACCATTAGCTGGACACCAGGCAGTATGGTTTGGGGCTTCCCATATGAAGGAAAATGGATCAGGTTCTGTTGCCTATATTCTTTTTGAGGGCACTATCTTGGAAAAAGTTGGACAATATTTGAGTAAATGCCTCAACATTAGTAGATTCCTTTAATTAATAGCCTCCTTTGCTTATTTTTTCTACCTTTGAGCCAGTCATCACCATGAAGCTCCTAGATGGAGGTGGCTGAAGAAAGAGCAGGGGAGGAGGATGGAGGAGAGCCACAACCACTGTGCTGGAAGGGTGGGATGCAGCCCAACAGCTTTCAGTCTCTGCTCCGCTGCTTCTCAGACCCTCATACCCATAGGAATGAAGATCATGGCATTCCTAAGCTTGACCTGAGGAAGGGATCTCCTCCTTTGGGTCATATTTCCTACACATGGAAGGAGGGTGGCTTCCGGCACTGATCTTCAAGAGGGTGGCGGGGAAGATACAGAGGGGAGTGAGAAATTAGTGTTTCAGGAGAAGGGGGAAAAACAAAAGAAAAAAGTGTCTGAGGGGCAACTAAGATAGGTATGTGAAGATGGTCATGGCAGTCATGAAACAGTTGCCCCCTTGGGATAAGACAACAGAGTAAGCTACTGTGAAGAGAGCAGACGAATACTCTGAGATTGCTTTCTCAAACACCCGCATTCCAGTCATTTCTCTCTGCTGTAGCATTTTCCCATCACCTTTTTTTTTTTTTTTCTTTAAATTATTTTATATCTGTGGTACTTTATGACAGGCATTGGCAAAGTCACAGTCCCCTCTTCACCTCATTTGACCAAGTTTTCTTTGAGCACAGCATTCCTTTGCCAAGTACAAAGCTTGGAAGCGGTGAAAGGATGCGGCGACTCTCCTCCGTGGCTGCTGGCTGCATGCTCTTGGTGGGTCACGCCACTCCATGGCCATGCTGCCGTGTGGCTGCATTGCTCCTGCTGCTTGACTAGGGGATCTCCATAGGGATCCTTGGTAGTTACTGAGACCGGACAAGACATCTCAAAAGACTTGTGGGTCTCATTGCCAAGTGGAAACCTGAACCAGGCAATTAAGAATGGTCTCCATGGAGTGACATTTCTAACTGCAGTGATGGGCTGTTTACTGAAGGTGAAAAATAAATGTAATGCATTAAAGAGACAGGGGACCATGTAAGAGGAATAACACTGGAAGACAGTAAAATATCCCAGGACAGCACTGGCACTGCTCACAGTCGTGAATGAGGAAAGAATGAAGATGAGCTCCTGGAAAAACAAACATACACAGTAGAACAGAATAGACAGCATCCTTCACACTTGGTCTTCCAATCCATTCAGCCTCTAATATGTTACTGTATCAAAAATCAAGACAGATGCTTTTTTTTTTTTTTTTTTTTTATTAAAAATAACCAAACCAAAACAACCCAGAAGTTGCTTTTTTAAATTCAGCTGTAAAAAGAAGTCGGAGAGGGAGTTCTCAGCTTTACTCAAACAGGAGAAAAAACAGACAACTCACCATTCCAGCCACAGAAACACGAACAGGTCACAATAACTCATGAATGAGCCAAACATGCCAATAAAACAAGGATATAAAGTAAGTCTAGTCACAGTGATTCACTGCAGTGTCACATGTCTTCTCCTCTAAGAACCCTGTGCACTTTGTAGTCATTGTGCCTTAGGGATAAGCATCATCTTTTCATGTTTGCCCGCACTGTCAAGCTCTGTATAAGAACTGGTCACCCTCAGCCTATATGATAGTCAGTAGAAAGATATAGGCTCTTGCTGCTGTGATTCAGCAGTTTGATGTTTTAATGTCTGCTTTAAGATGAAGTCATTCACTCTCATTGGTTATTTCCCTCCAGTAACTATAAAGGATGTCTAGAGTATTTGAGGTAAGAAATTAATATCTATATTGTTGATGCCTTGACTGAAGCTACCACTTGCTTTGCTACTTTGTAGGTGTCTGTATCCCATAGGATGAGTATTACCTCAGTAGTGCTTTTGTTTGGTTGTCCTTTGCTGCAGTTGTTGAGGGTTGGTCATTGTTTGGCAGTGTTAGGTTCCACCAAGTGCCCACACTTCTCTTCGTGAGGGCCTGGAGCCCTGTAGGTTGAGAGAAGCACCAGGCATGGAGGCTTTGGTGAGACTAAGCCATCTGAACATGACCCCTCGTGGGCCTGGCAAAATCATGAGGGCATTAGAAGCTATGAATAATCCAAGTTTGATCTGATTTGTGGTCCGGGCTCTGGCATGGAGCTTTGACACTGGTGGCAACACTCTGGATTTGGAGACCACTGCAGTGTCTAGTGTGGCCAAGGAGAATGACCACCGCAGCAGAGACTTGCTACAACTTTGCACCTACAGACGTGCCTGCTCCTGTCAACGTTTGGCTTTTATTCAAACGGTGCCTGCTCGCCTTTCCCTGGAGTGCCACTGAAAGGCTGGCTGATGAAAGCGGAGGTTGCTGGGCACCAAGCACATTCTATCCGTTACACCAGTCCGACAAACTGCCACTTGCACTTTCTGGCTCCCTGGTATCTCAGCCCCTGACCTACCCAGAGAACAAACCCTATCACTAAATGGGTCCCTAACCTCTCAGAAAGGGTTTTAATGACTAGTACTAAAATACCTAGTAAATAATCATGACAGTACTTTGACAGCTTTGAGACCCTCCTCTCTCTAAGGACTTAAAAGCACTTCACAAATGTGCAGAGACTCAGACTCTCTCTGAAAAGGTCCTGCATCCTGCAGTAAGCAACGAATCACCTTCATCTATTTTCCAGTTGACATCCTTAATGATCAGAAAACAACTCAAGCTCTGTCAATATTATAAGAACGTTTGTTGTTTTATTCTTTTTGGTGGGTACAAAAACCACAGTTTCTTACACAGAACAAGATTATAAATAATATCTGTAACATGAGTGACCCGTAGTCTCTTTTGATTCTACACTGCAGACTGATGACGTACTCTAAACATTTTATCATTTTGTTTCTTGTATTAGACAGATGCAAATCTGTGGAACACGGAATGATGGAACAGAATGAAGGTAACAGCAAACAAGAGGATGACCAACAACTTTTATAAAAAAAAAAGTCTCTGAATTTTATTACAGTGATGGCATTTTATATCAATTATTGCAATGAATTGTTCCCTAAGATGGTTAGAAAAAAGAATTGTGTTGTCCTCTACTGAATTTACATCAGTTAAAAAGCAAGCATGTTTCAATATTCCTCTTTTTTCAAAGAAAATGTAAATAATTTCTTTATTTTTTCACAGGATTTACATATTTATTATTTTCTTATCACAGTTTAGTGATTCATTTCTACAGCTGAACAGCTGAGTAGTCTTCCACTGTATACATTGATGTTCTGGAGACACAGGTTAGCATGTTCATTGACTTCTATAGCTATTTTTCTCTCTTTGTCAAGACAAAGACCAAAATGTTGTCCTTTCTGAGCATGTTCTTCACAGTTTAATGCGCTAAATTGTCAAGTCTTATTAGTTTTAAGTCCACTCAAGTGAAATTTGTTGCTGTTAATACACCCTTCCCAGCCCCCTCCCCCCAACAAAACTAAATTATGAATTTTCCTGATATAAAATCTGAGTTTGGGTTTCCGAGCTGAGCTCATGCACACACTGTTGCTGATGATGTCTGGCGCATTTGGACGTACTTCCCTTTCTCAGCCAAATTATTAGTTCATCAATGACACTCCCATGTCGTTACAGTCTGTGCTGTGTTCCCATCAGTCACCAACACAGTTTGATTAAGGCACTCAATTATTTTTTTGGTTTTTATGGTAGGTCCGATGCAATTACAGCCAATCCTGAACTTTGTCTAATTGCAGTTCCAGTATGCACGGCCTTCGGGCAGTCGGGAGTCAATACACGTCCGTTTTCTCCCACACTCCCTGTGATGGATAATCTGGCTTTGTTTCTTATGGCTTCAGAAAAGGTAAGCTAGGTTTGAAAAAAAAGGAGAAAAAAGGAAAGTGTTACAATGTTTCTGCACTTCAACAAACCAGGACACAGCAAACACCGAAATATTAAATTTTAGACATCTGCATTTTTTCATGTTAACATTAAATATAATAATAGTAATCATCGTAAATGTAAGACATAGCATTTAAGTCTACTAGGGGAAAAAAGACTAGCAATTCTGAGGGTAAATTTCATTACAATCAATCATTATTGATTTAAATATAAAATTCAAATTTGATAAAGAAATTAACAGAAGAGGGAATACCTTCATCTAAGGTGCTTCAAACTACATTTATATACAGTGAAATGAGAATCAAGATCTTTTACGAACCTGAAAGCATTAGCATCTGTGAATAAAGTCATGCACATGTGTTTATAAGCTTAGACCTTCAACTAGGAACGTCGAGATAAAATATAACTACTGAAAATCATTTAAAAATTGCAATAGCTGTATCAGCTGTATTTGTGATAATTCCATGGATCAGATCTAAAGAAATTATTACTTCTTTTCACAATGCACATATTTAGTGTCAGTAAATCTTAGAACTATCTTAAAATATTTTTTCATATATATATTTTCTTACAATTAGGGAAGGTGGGAACTTTCAAAGGAAATGCAGTTCATTGAGAGAAAATACAATTTTCTGTAGTTTTCTACATCAGGTCTAAATTTTACACAAGAAGGTTTAAATTTTTGTTACCTCAAAACCTCTAGTTTCATGTAAATCAGAACAAAATATCTTGTTTAGGACTAATTGACTCAAGCATAAAATTTGGATTTGTTAAAAACAAAGAATTTGTAGTTATGCCTAACTTTAGTCATCCAAAAATCAGTAACTTAAGCTCAAAGACCTCTCCCACATGATGACAGAAAAAGCCAAGATGACTAGTTTAGACTAAATGATTTACAGATGACTAAAATTAGGGAGGTGTCTAAGGTTAACTAAAGCAGCAAGGACACCTGGCACAACATGCACCTGAACTATGCTATGTTGAAACAGATTTCAAAGATACCATGTTAAGACATTAATTAGTGGGGAAATCTGATTTCTAGTCAGCAGAAGCTATAGTCTATGCAACTAACTCATGTAATTAGTGTGCAGGGATGCAATCTGAAATACCAGTTGGAAAAAGAGACAGGAGGGTGCATTCACATAGAAGCAAAGGGATGACAAACATCATAAAATCATTTTATTTGCCTTATTACTGATATCTGCATTTATAACTTTGTCCCTCTGAGCCCGGTTTCTCCTTCTGAGGTAGCAGTGAAATCCTGAGCTGGTGTTTGATATGCTGAAGTAATTTTACATATGAGTGTGTGTATATAGGTATGAGGGAGATTCCTTAACACTCCCAAATGTTTCCACTGCTTCTGGGCACACTTGGATGAAAATGCACCAGTGTAATATTTCATTGCTATCAGTAGCTCCTTCAAAAAAGCGTTCTTGAAAGTACAGCTGCTGTTGTGACACAGCCAGAGCTTGGATATAAAAGCAGATTTCCAATCAGTTACCCGCAAAACCTCAGCCCTCCAAGCAGCTTCAGGAAAAGGCCTCAGCTTACAGAGGGTGTTATGGCATTACCCTTATGCTGAAAAACCTTGGTTTTGATAATTATCAGTTCCAATGCCTAAAGTCACCCTTTAAAAAGTTTCCCTGGTGCCACAGTACTTCATGACAGGGACTGTTACCAACCACATCTTGACCTAATTCAACAGCTAGATATAAAAAGGGAGGCAAAGGTAATGGGGGAGTGGGGACCTGGGCCCAAACAGTATCAAAAACCTCAACTACTCCCCAGCAGCAAATAAAATATCTGTGCATTTGCAAAGCACAGACACAATGCAATGTGGTGTAGCACCATATAGTGCATGTCCAGAGTCCCATTGCAAATGAACGTTAAGGATTGGTAACTGTCTGCAGAAAAGCACAGAACGTGTTTTGGTCAATGTCAAGAAAAAAACAAAGGTGTTTTATTTTTGGGGAGGAATGAGAGTCCAAACCAGATTAGAATGCAAACTTGGGTGGAAAAGGGACAGCTTACTCCAGATGTGCTAAATTTCTCAGAAAGTCATCAATATGTACCAGCTTGTCTCCATCACTTTGATCAACTACCTGTTCATGGCCATTCAAGGTTTGCCACTGGCAAATCTGAGAGCTCAGATTTATATGGGCTACATGAGTTATGTGTAACTGTGGTTTTCTAGCTCAGTCTATATAGCTTTCTAGCCATTGACAACACACTCAGGACAGAAAGACAGTAAAAAGGGATCCACCAAAAAAAAAAAAAAAAAATCAAATGAGAATAACAAACAATTTCTCAGCAGCCTTCCATAGAATAACAGAGAAAGCTGCAAGAGAACAACTCCTCTTTTTTCATGGCAGAGATTAACAACAGCTCAGCAACACACCACGGAAACAACCCAGACAGTTAACAAAGCCAGGAGGAGCAGGTCAAACTTCTACACAGAAGGTGCCATAAGGCCAAGTAACCAGATAAGTGTCTGTGTTACATTTTAAACTATGCTATAGGTATTAAGCCAGGCTAATACTCTGCTTAACTGTGCTGTTACAATTTCAGATTTATGGCCTGGCTGCAAAATCAGCTCCAGGAGAGGCTGGGATGAGAGGGAAAAGTCTTGGTATTTACTGTGAATACTACCCAAATTGTGAAAGTCTCTGTGGTAAGTGTATGCAGTTAATAGTGATAATGTATTTTCAAATTTGTCATTAGTTTTGATTAAATTAGTTGTGGAATTAATCACGTGAAAACACTGACTGCCCTGTTCCTGTTGGGAAATGGAAATTTAGGAAACTGATATCCTGAGTAATACAAATATCCTAGCCTATGTGGGTTCTTCCGTTGTTCAGGCTCCTCTAGTACCTGGGTCAGATGGAGGTATCTTTGGCATAAATATTTAAGATGAACTTTTAACAAAATTTTATATCTTGAATATGAAATTGGAAGTATACAAATCAGAATAAGTACATTACACATTTACTGAGCCATCTTGTAGCACTTCACCTTTTTTGTAATTAATTTAGTATTTTTTCCATTGTTTTTTTCTAGTTTTGTAAATAATTTTGTTATTTATAAACAACAGCATGAGAAGGGAGAGCAAGAGAAGGCAGCTGAACTGGAAGCTGGTTCATGAGCTTCATGGCCCACTGAGGTGGCCATGGAGAGGCGATGGTGGTGGCTGGCTGGACACTGGGCCAATCCCTTTGAAAGCCTGTGGGTTTGGGGTGAGGAACTCCGTAGGGCTTTTCCCTAGAGCAGCTGGAGAGAAGGCTGTTAGGCTCCGCACTGTTCTCAGGGCATCAGCTCAACTACTGTACTAAGGGCTTACTACTGATACACGAAAATGGAAAACAGGTGCCCAGGGGAAGAGGAAGGGACTCTTCCCTCCTTAAAGCAAACTTCCTTCCCTGACTTCAGCAGATGCAATAGCCTGTCATCCCTTCTGAATGTCTTTTTTCCCAACACACAGACTAGTCCTTTCTCATACAGACTAGTCCTTTATCATATAGACTAGTCCACACATACAGACTAGTGCTGTGTTTTCATTTTCTGCTGCCTCACAGGCAGGTGAGCTCTCCTGAGGCAACTCACTTTCGACTGGATTAAACTGAAAGAAAAAACATGGTAATGAATATTGTCAAGTGAGTTATTTAAGCTATTTTATATTAGTTTAAAACATATACTATTAAAACTATTGGATGTTAGCTTAATAAGTCAGTGTGTTGGTTACTCATGCAAGTTAGAACTGCCAAGCATCTTGCCACATTAGCAAGTTTTAGTCTCAACACGATCGCTTTACTCCTTGGATAAATAAACATATCAAAGGTTCCGAAATGCGTGAGGCAGACATATTTCTGCAGAAATACATGTAACCAGTGTTATGGGCTCTGTACCACTGCCAGCTAGCAGGGGTTTGTGACTAGCACGTGTACAAACAGATGGCGCAGCCACCCTGCACAGAGCACGGCACACAGGGAACTCCTCTGCCGGCGTGGCTAGGGACCTTGGCAGTCCTCCACACAGAAGCATAAGCGGTTTTATAAGAAGTTCACATGTTGAGTTTTCTCGAGTAAATATTACGGCAAGTAAGTAGAATGAAGAATTTCAGAAGTCTATAAATATTTGCTAAAATCCTAGTTATTTCTATTTTTTTGTGATTTTTCAAATGTCTGCAACCTAGAATGTTTTTAAGAGATTATCAGAAGTTTTGTCTGACCCAAACATGAATTTTCAAGAAAATAAAATGCAACGTGGGCATTTTTAATATATTTTTTTCCTGTAAGAATTCATCTCTGTGTTGCAACAACTCCCGCAAAAATC
The DNA here is from genome assembly GCF_018691265.1 of Tyto alba. Classification (NCBI taxonomy): domain Eukaryota; kingdom Metazoa; phylum Chordata; class Aves; order Strigiformes; family Tytonidae; genus Tyto; species Tyto alba. Next base: position 16,826,739 of record NW_024881282.1, on the reverse strand, counting down.
CCAACTTTAGAGAAAGATACTTATGATCTTTCCTTAAAAAATAAAACTCAGTTAGACCTAATTTTTATTTCAAGAAAACAGTAAGGCTAAAATAAATTCTACAAGCATAACCATAGTTCAGCATGCTAAACCAGCTTGGGTCAGGTCGATATTTGAATGAAAGCTTTGGTTTTTTGTTTGCTTTCTTTAAGATTATGTGTTGGATGCACTGCACCTTGTAAACCTGATAAGGAATATGATTTCTGGGACTCTTACTTTCATACTATCCTCAGGACACTCTCAGTTGTGGGCATATCATTAAAGAATTTAAATGAAAAATATTTCTTCATTTGCATGTTGCACAATTACTTGCACAGGATTATTTCTTTTTAAGACCCTTATTACTGACAGTAGGCAGCGAATGTGGGAGATTGATATTAGCATCTGGAAGTCCTGATTCCCAGTTCACAGTAATAAACACTGGCCTATACTTTTGGAGTCCCCCTGACACCTACTATGCCTCACATTTTCACTAGTGAACAAAGTACATAGCTAAGATATTACATTCTTTTTTTTTTACATGGGAAAATTGGGCAGCTCTGTTACAATTAAAATATAGCCAGGGTCATGTCTTCTTGTACAACAGGGAAGAAAAGAAAACTAGACAGTGACAGTATGTTTGGGATAGTTTCCCAGCTAGCATACACCAAGCCCCCTCCCTTGACCCCCGAGAACCCACCTATTCCTCGCAGCGCTCCAGCTATCATGCTCAAACACCATTCTCTGCTCACTCTGTGTTTGCTCTGTACTGTATGGTTCGGTATTGTACCGGCTGTGCCTTTAGACTGTAAGCTCCTCGGGACAGGGACCTGTTATGTGTTTGGCACACTTCACCTATTGTACTGCGCCGTGTACTCCAGCGCTATATAAATAATAAATAAAAAATAATAATTGTATCTCCAGTTGTTTCCTCCAAAAATTTTTCTAGGCAACATAAAAATTATATTCATCTCCTTTCCCTAAATTTTTGTTTCTTACTTCCACTATAGGGATGGCTCAGTGATTTCAGGGTAATATAGGAAATTATTTTTGTTAACAGAGGAGACATGTGGCTTGCTATTTTCAAGGGCAAGGGAGCTCTAGGTAGCATGAAAGGGCAGGTTCCTAGCTGCACCTTCACTTGCAAAGCAGCCAGTATAGCTTGGGAACTATGTAAAAGTTATATTTAGAAACTCAATTTGTTGCTACGTGCCCTTTCCAAAGGTCAGAGAGTTGATTTGACTAATGACTAGTTGTCAAGATACTCACTGCACGGATGACAACAAGTACGTTAGTAAACCATCCCTGCATGCCTACTCAGGGGAACTACACAGAATGCAGCTCAGCAACATCAGTGGTTCAGTCTCCAAAATCACTGCATGAACATCTAAAATACACTAGTCCTGAGCTACCAAAGGAAGTATGTTACTGAAAGCTGTGGATGATAACCAAGGTCTATTCACTGATTAGTGACTTCTTGTGGTTATTATAGTGGGCAAAGGTTGACCTGGAGTGGGATATTGTGAAAAAATGCCACACAATTAGCATAAAACATGTATCAAAGGGAGGGTGAAGGAATAGGGTGGGGAGGACGGAGAGAAGGTAAAACAACATTTAGACTTCTTGTAACAGTGCCTTGTCTTCCATTAGTTTAACTATGGTTCAGTGACATTGCCTATCCTAAATCTTGATTATAACAAAGTCCCAGTTAGGGCCAATATTGAATAATAAAGGCTTACAGCAATTTGTCACTAGTAGAGTGCAAACCTTTAGGAAAATAGACTGGCCAATCAAGTAATTAAACACTGGGCCTCTGAATATAAATTTCATGGTTTCAAATAGTTGTCATCTCCCAACTGATTCAACAACACTCAGTTGTTAAAAAAGTATTTTTTATGTTAAAAATTACTTGCAATGCAGATGTCTATTAGCAACATAGAATAGTATACTGAACATCTGCAGCCAAAAAAACTGAACCACTTTGCACTGAAGTTTTCCAAAATATAAAGCTCTGTTCAGAAGCAAGCACCACTAGACAGACATGTCACAACACTGCATTACAAGATGCATCACCCACTCACTGTAGTAGGCCCTAAATCCTACCCCTAAATTTTAATACTTTCGGTTCCATATACGTTGTAACCTTCTCTATAAGTTGCTAAATTCTGGGTATTCTGCGAGGAAGTTGGGTTAAAAGTCTGTGCACTCTTTGCCACCTTCATTCGTTTCGCCTCTGCCCTGGACTTGTAACAGAACTCTATCAAAGCCACCAGCATTGCCAGGCCCAAGCCTCCAACCAGAATGTAGAAGACTCCAGCAACGTTGCTGAGACTCAAGGCACTCGTCTTGTCCTGGGGAAACAGAAGCGACACAGTTAACCTGAAAAACAGACCCCCAGGAGCACAAGCTACATGTTAAAGCATTGGAAATAGAAATAAATAACAATGTTTAGCTGAGATTAAATGACACTTGTTTACATATTCTTACAAAATTTGACCTATCTGGATCTATAAAATATATTTAAGTGCCTAGTTTTCCTGGTCAGCATAAAAAATATTACCAGTATATTGCCAACATATCAGGATGTCATTGCTTGCTAACTACAAAGCGTTATTTCCACTAAGTGGAGAATTAAACAATGACATGTCTAGCTCTATTTAGGGCATATTTTAGCTCTGATATGAAACTGCTTTTACATAAAGATCTTTAAAAGCCTTGGATTCCAGAAGATTCCAGAAATCCATTTATATCAAACAAGACTCTGCTTGATCTTTACAAAACCAGTAATTGTACTTGTGGAAGGCATTGCTGTTAATTTAAAAGATCCAGACTGAGTTTCTGATACTTAAATGACAGGTGAAAATAACATGGGAGGCTTATGTTATTTCTTTGAATAAACACTTCCTCTGAAAGTGCACACTGTACCATACACATCATGATATTTTTGCCTCTTACCGATTGTTGTATTTTGTTTCTATTTTATTATAGATACAGTTCTGGAACATGCCCATGGACTACTAAGGCTCAGTAATAGTATAATTTTAAACAGCAATTTATGAAATCTCACACATTGTAATTTAGACAACAGTAAGAACTTGCTTTAGCAAAGTATTATATATACAACATTCTATAAACGATCACCTTCTTGGACGTATTGTAGTAAATAACTATTCTACATTTCTCTATACTTCACTGCTTAGTTATGAATCATATTTTTATATTTTAAATCCATGTGCACTTTTAGCACAGTTCTCAAGGAACGCTCTCAGGACTGACTTCCATATACTACGTCGTGTGCCTTAAGATACTTATAAAGCTTTACTCTTAGGCAGACTATATAATCTTTACCTAAAGTAAGGACAGTACTTCTGATTGTAACCTGTATGAAATTTTAACTTACAAAGAATGCAAAATATTTGGATGTTTAATTTAAAGAGGCACTATTTATTGTGTAATCAGTAGATTAGCACAGTAACAATTCCCACAGATGCATTGAGGTGCTTGGGGCTTATAGTCAGGTTCTGTTTTATCTGTCTCTTTTTAGCTGGCTAACAGGACTCTGAATATTTTGGAGGTGATTGTTCTCCTCTGGTGGCAATTGCCAACATGGTGCTTGAAAACAAGGAGGAGGTAGGACTGAGAAAGACCTGACCTAACACACATGGTGGGTTGAGGCTTTCTCAGATGGCGTTTGCAGGTACTCTGCCATCCTCCTAATTGATTTTCACTCCTTTCTCCAAAGCACTTGTCAGAAAAAGCAAACTATGTTGCAAGTTTGTTTCCCAGGCTAATTTTACCTGCTACCCATCAGGGTAAGTCTTGGGGCATGCAGGCAGCAAGCAGTTGTGGCCTGTCACACTTTCCTTTTAGCTCTGGGCAGCACAGGCTGGCACAGAGACAGGCATTATGAAGAAATTTTGTACTCCCCAAATACAGGTCTGGCACTGACTGTGGTGCTTCCCAGACATCAGAAAACAACTGCTTCTGTGTTTGTCCCCAAATAGAGAGAAATAGAGAAGGCTCCACTCCCTGGAACTGTCAGGATTACTGTCTGGGTATGGCTTAGGGTAAACACTGGAAGATGTGGAAAGTTTATTGAATTATTAATTATCGAATCCTTTCACTTCAGAGCTGAAGTTAAGCCTTTCTTGGCTCCTCAGGGATCCAGGGACCTTCCCAAAGGCACCCAGGCACAGCCATCCTGGGCAGCGATGAAAAATAATTCTTCTTGCTAACATTTTTCCTTTTCAGAAAATGGATGAGGAAGGTCAGCTCCAAAAGGAGAAGGCGTGAAGGGACGTTTTGTAAGCAGTCAGTGGGGGGAGTCCATCCCCCCTAGGTAGGAAGGAAACAACTAACTCGAACTGCCTCCCCCAAAACTAGAAAACTGCCTTGTAACTCTTCAGGACAATGTTTGGTGATTTATATCACTGAAGACTTTAAAAAGCAATAGTGCTTCTTTAAATTAAAGTGTGACCCCCATCAAGATGAGGCAAAGCTGATTTGTTCTGTGTCTACAGCTGCTTATTTAATTTCTATGTCATTTTGTTTATTACTTCCTTTACTGCTTTGTGAACAAGATAGTAGGTCCCGAACTGCAGCGACTGACCTTACTTCCAGAGTCCTTGGGTCCACATTCACCTTTATCGTACCACCATTTGTTTTTCAGCTTGTCTAAGACGCCTGCCTCACTGAGTTTCAAAACGGCAAGGTTTACAGGAGTTCTTCACGTGGAAAATAACATAAATAACATTATATATGTTATTTTATGTTATTCAAGTAAAACTACATAGAATCGCATTGCAAAGTGACAGAGCAGAGGCCACAGTGGGTGCTATGTCATGTACTGTTGGCCCAGGTTTAGAGACAGACATATGACCGGGACCTGCTCCATCGCTTTAGGTAACAGGCACATACTGCTGGGGAAGATTTGTAAATAAATAGTATGCAATTACTGTGAACCCAAAACTATTGGCTTAGACATATTAGCAACATACCCTTCAGAGACATATATCATACAACTGGATATTAAGAAACATATTAATTTGTGTTATTAAGAAACATATTAATTTGTGTTATTAAGAAACATATTAATTTGTGTCATACTATTACAAACTAATAGTATGACTTGGCTATAGGTATTTCATTTACTGTCCTCAAAATTATCCTGGCAATAGAAAGGAGATGTTTTGTGCAGTTTGCCGCCCGTAACCGCTTGGCACAGACCTGTAATTAGGAGGTCTGCATGCAGAGAACTTAGGGAAAGAGCTGTGATGCCCTTATCCTCAGCTAAGAACAACATGACAGTCAATCTTTCATTTCCATTTCCTGTTTTAACGTTACGTTCAAATTAAAACTTTTTCTTTAAATCTCACTTATTCACGTAAGTATTTCAATGGTCCCAGGCTGATAATAAATTACCACTTGGAATTCCATCTTCTTTTACTAGTGGTATTTGCTGTGGGTGACATAACAGAGTTTAATATTGAGATGAAACCTAGTCTGGTGCCTCAAAGTCATGAACTGCTGTGGGTTTACACTGAAGTTACTTAAATTCAGTGAATAATCTCAGAGTATAATGGTAATGCCCCACTTCATGCAGTTGTACCAGTTTATGTTCTAAAAATCTGTGAAATTATTAACAGACTTTATGTATTTTCCACTTTGAATCGACTGTCCAATTCTTAATGTGCTAGGCATATAGATATCTATTTATGTGCAGATGTGCATGAAAATACAATATATATCAGAGAAGGAGGTTGATAAACAGAAATAGTATGTGATGGATAGCCTTCTGGTGATGCTATACGTCACAGGACCTGATTCTGGGTGTGTCAGCAGATTCCTATGAGAAAATTAGCCTCTCATAATATACTATAATCCATGCATTGATAAAACTCGTGAATTTAAGGCTTAATAAATAAATAACCAGTGCAAGCACTAATTAGTATAGTGTAATTGAACCTACTAAAATAGTTACTATGAAAGAGAGAAGGGGCTTGTTACACTCTGTAACTGGTTTACCTGAAAATCCCCAAATGTTTATGTATTTGCGCATGTTTATATATATGTATTTAATATACAAGTAACAGCTCCTCGACTTTGTATGCTACTCTTAGCTTTAGTGATCCCGTCTTTTCATACATTCTGATTACTCTTTGTATACATACATATAGGAGGGGGGGATTCATTTCACCTCAGTTTCTTCACCCATAAGTTATGCCCTAAGCTTTGGCTGCCTGTTTAGGCCTTTCTGCATTTAAGGGAAAATGATAGATACCTCCAAAAGGTGGACTCAGATACCGGTTTTAACATAGGGTGAAGCACATTGTTGAGATGCCCATCTTTTTTCATTTACTATTGAGGAAGCCTTGGTGCCTCGGAGAAATGACAATTTTGACAGCTACAGCTGGATGAGAGGATTCCCAGGTACTCTCAAATGATTCCTTTAAGTAAAGAAAATGCATCATCCATTTTCCAAATCCCACACATTTAATTCACATGGAATACTCTGCTTCTAGAACAGAAAATTATTATTTCTTGATCTTTTCTGGTATTCAAACTTGTATTTTGTCTTCAGGCTTCCTGGCATCAGGTTGTGCAGGTTGATAGTGGAATATGAAAGTCCCACAGCTGTGAACTGAGTGGGTAGTAGTTTGGGATGCTGGAAAGGTGGCTGTCAATATGGTCCTCTGTTTGCTTCTAGTACAAGTGTGAAATAATTAATATTATTTGGATAGCCATCATCTGTAACATGTCATGCATTGGCACTGAGCCACATTTTGGTGCTCCTAAAAATCCCGGCAGTGTAATAGGGCTGGTTATGACAAAGATAAGGGACATCCAGGTACAGTTCTGACATGGAAAATCAGAAGCCTGTGGAGTTCTTGCGGATTAAACAGATTGAAGTGATAATTAGTACTCAATATGAACTATCAAGACAAGCAGCAAGCTGGGACAAATCAGAAAATGTGTCTCCCTGTCCTTTGCTTGGTTTTTTTTTTGAGCACTAACTGTTTAGGTATATAAGACCTGATGCAGGCAGGGATTTCTTCTTCTTTGCAGCTGTAGATCCTTTAATGTCATCCTTTCTGTATTGTCTCTGTGAGGAAGCTCTCAGGACTTCCTTGGGGAAAAGCAATCAATTTCATGCTTAAAATTGCCATGCTATCCTCAATATATAACTGAATGCAATGGCAATGGCCAACAGAGATGAGGCAATTCCCCCTTTTCCCTGAAATACAGCCAGTGATGTGTCCAAGGCCAGGCCCTTGCTTCTCCTCTCCATTGTTTTTGCTGAAACACTTCCCGAATCAAGGTGTTGCACAAGCTTGGGCAAACCTGTCCTCTGCCCCTCACTTTCTTGCCTGTCCTAGTGAGGCTGTGTGAATGAGACACATAACCTTTACACCTTCCCTCAGACAGTCCTAGCTGTGATGAAGGAGATGCCTTCTGAGCTAAACTAAAATTTCAGAACAAGGATTTTTGTCCCACTTTAGATCAGCCAGCTGCAACGGGAAATGTAGATGGTCCAATACAAGAAGCCCAGACTGAGGGGCTGCAGAGTGGAAAAGGAAGATTGTTGCTTATGCTTTTCAGAATAGCAACACATATATCTGTTTGCAATCACAGTAAGTGATTGCAGGTGTAGTGAATTTTCATGTATTTTAGGCTTTGTTTTGTTTGTTTTTTCGTTTTAGTAGGAAATTTTCAATAGTTCCCATGGGAGATGAATGTTCAGATCACCTTGGCTTTCAGGGCGAGTTGCTTATCCAGGCATCTTTCCTTTCTTTGAAAATATCCTCTCCAAATAAGCATCATTTTGACTGTGTCAGTCATGAACTCAGAGACTACAAGTTATTACTACACTGTTTACACAATCTGTTGGTGAATAGTCCCACTGATATTAAATGGGGCAGAAACTAAAAATCAGTAAGGTCTGCTGTACATGAGTAAGAACGATGTACTTATGTCATATACAGAGGATAAATTGAGCATTTAGAATTAAATTTCCCATCAAGTTCAGTCTTATATACTTAATATTACAAAGAAAAATTACTATAAACTTGTTTCTTTTTCAATTTGTTTAGTGATTCCTGAATTACTAATGTTAGGCTAAATCTTCAACTAGAATAAACTGGCAGAGTTTGTAAAAATCAGAGTAGTTTTTCCAAAGTACAGCTGCCAAGAATCTCTCTTGTTATATATAAAGAGGATCCATCTGCCTTGAATTCATGTAAGGATAATATATGAGAAATAGCAACTAAAATTATCCTTTATATATGGAGAAGAATTTGTCCCATATAGCCACAGTGCAAAACTGCTGTGTGACAGCACAGGCAACCCTGTTCTTCACTCATGTGCTGAAGTCAGTGGTGGCACAGCCCAACCTGGGTGCAGGGACACAAGTTTTCTAGTTTTTCATCATGTTCTCAGCCTTTCTACCTCCTCTCTCAACTTCTTAGTATTTTCCTCCCATTCTGTCATCAATCAGTTGCCATTGGAAAGGCTGGTCTTTAAGATCCTTAGGCTGGATCTTGTGCCAGCAACATCAGCAAAATCACAATGTTTTAAAATGTCATTAATGAAGTTCTGAGTTAGTTGTATTCAGGACAATGAATGGGCAATTACAGCATTTAAATTACAATACTGAGCAATTCTGAATCCAATATAGAATTTTGGTAGACAGGGATTCTGAAAATGCAATCATGAGTATGCTTTCGGAGCATTTTCATTACCTACTCATGGCTGAGCCATTAACTGAGTGTAAGGTCAGTCTCATACACTGAATGAAAAACAAGGGCCACTGTGTTCTCCTGACAGCTGCCAGCAGAGACTGGAGGACAGTTCTACCGGCATAGCTTCCTTCAACTCACACTTTTATAAAAACAATGGAGCAGAGTGGCAGAAACTGTGTTTAAATACCTTCCCATGCATCACATGAAATGATGATGGCATACAGTTAAGATCTGAGATAATACTTTCAAAAGCACTCAAAGGACTCGGTGACCCCAGTTTTATCTTCAAACATGACTTAATTACTGAAGTTACTAAACCACAGGTGGTTCACACAGGGCATCTCTCTGAACTGTCTTTCTGAACTCTGGAAGACTGTTCCTTAAAGGGAACAATAAATGTGGAGGCTAGAGATGACCTTTTAAAAGCACATAATGGTGATCAGAGAAATCTTGTTTTACAGAGCAACACAAACCTTAGGAGAACTGCTGAGCTCTCATGAAACTCCCTGATTTCTGTAGTCCTCAGTACTATCACGAAGGGTTATTCTGAGTCTAGATTCTCATATTCTGACTAGTGAATCTCAAATTGTAACAGCACAGTTATCAGTCAAGTCTCAGGTGCTGTATTTCTTTCAGGAGAACAGGATGTTCTTATTCTCATTCATGACAGCAGGAAGCCATACCATTCAGGCTGGAGCTGCTAACAAAGCTCAGGGTTTGTTCTTTTTAAATTCATACAATGAAAAGAAGTATTAGCTAGAGATGCTTAAGAGCTTAGTTCAGGACTTGTTGGTAGCTGTCAGGTTTACAACAGCAGTGCATGGTGTCCTGGTTATTCCACTAATGATCATCTGCTAGCATATAAAATGAAAATATTTAAAGCTCCATTAATTTAGTAGAAAGGGTCTTATTGACTTTAATTGATCAGATCCTACAAGACTCTTCCTGAAGAAGGAAATGGATTCTGTAGATGATAAATAGCTAACACTCTGGGGAGTTAGAGTATCTGTAGTTTAAAAAACAAGACCAGATGCTGCTGCAGTGCGGAATTTGAGAAGCATGGTAATGCCCTCCCATCTCCATGATGTGCCTGGTTCTACTGCATGTGGGCAGTGTGGGCACATGGTAGACCTGGAGTTCCCTGGGAGCACTGCTACTGCCTACTCACTCAGCTGTGTCCAGGAAAAAGCGTGTCAAGAAACAGACCTGAGGTCAGATGTATGCTCCTGGCAGGCTGTATATAGTTGTAGGACCACAGGTTGAGCTCCATCATGTTCTCCACCCTTTGCTAATGCTGCCTTGCCATCATATTTTCTGTTGTGTGTTGAACTGCCTGTATCATCTATTGTTCATTTCCACTGGCAATGTGCTCCTTCCTCCCTCCTGCATTCGCAGACCCTATTTCTCCATGGACTACACTCCTTGACTTTCTTTTCTACTTTTCTCCCACAATCCTTCTTCTGTCACGTGCCATCATACCAAACTTGCTCCTTCAGCACTTCCAGATATTTCTCTTCCTGTCCCTCTCCCTCCCCTTTTCCTGCTTTATGACTCAAAGTGTCTGGTAATAAGAGAGAGTAAGTTAAAGCATCCTTAGTTTGCTACCTAGCTTTTGTCTCACCTTTCAAGAACAGCAGGTTTATGAGGAGTGTATTGTAAGAAAATGGAAGTATTTTAATGATGTGACTCCCCGTCTGTGATATTTAAAAAAATTAAATAAACACTCCTCCCCCAATAATACAAAAGTTCAGGCTTGGGTGGAGCATATAATAGTAGCAGCGTGGGAGATCTATGGTTCACTTGTCAACTTTCTTACAAGAAGTTGGTGTCTGCTCAACTTGCAAGTAAGTGCTACCAGGTCTAATACGCCTAAGCACTTTGGAAGAGAAGATAGAGACCATTTTTGAAACTGTGACTGCTGTCAAGCAGATTGGTGGTGGTGGTGAATATGTAGAGCAGCAGAAGCAAGGGCAATGTGCAGAGGATCAGGAGACCAATTCTAGGTGAGTGCAGAACTGCCCAAGGGGATGGTCCCTGGGGCCCGGACACAGCATGAAAGAGCAGGAGGACTAAAGGAAGGGTGAATATAGTAAGAAAAAATATATGTAGGCAACTGTAAATCTACATAAACATATATGACAAATCAGTCAAATTTAATCATCTATATCTGACTAGCTCTGTGCCTGCACAGTTATCCATGCAGCATCCTCATATATTGTTCACACACAAGCACATAAATAAATATTGTTACATGCTGCCTGGCACAGAAGGGGTATTTTTAATATCTTCATCCTCTCCCACTTCACCATCTTCCACATCTCTGCTTCTTTTCAGCACAAGGCAGTTTCCCAAAAGGAAGCTGTGAGGAGGCAAGGAATTAGTGGCACTGGCCATATGGGAGATATGGAAATGCAGGAAGAATAAGAAGCTGTCATCATCTCAGCCTAAAATTCCTGTCTGATAAATTCTGGTAAACCCTGCCTAGAGAATCACCACAAATTTCAGTTTGCTGGTAAGATATTGAGAAATTTCAGCATGAAGATATTTTAGCTGAAATTTGTCCTCCTATTTTGAATAATGTGAATATTGGAACTTGTACCAATATTTGTGTCAATAGCAGATCCCTGAGCCTGGTCCATGCATTAGATTACTGCTAGGCGGCAGACACACTGATTTTCACCCTTTTCCTCTACTGTCACTGAAAAATATTTTGGGTAGTACCGTATGGTAGGAAAAAAGTCTGAGCTGGTATTTGCTTCTGAAGGTTTCAAACTGCTTGTTCACAAGACCAAGCTTGGAAAAGGCTATTCAGAATTTCAGAAGATGCAGGCTTCTGAAAACTGGTGATAGATCTCACAGCAGAGACTGTTTACAAGTTCCCCTTGGGGTGCTTAAACATATGCAAATATTTTTGCTTTGACAGTAATTGCATACACCTAGATGTCAGCTGCAGGTACCAGCAGTGCTGTGCTACTGGTAAAGCTCTGTCGTCACAGGTAAAACCCCAGCAGATGCACCAATTACTTTACATACTGTTTACCCGCTTTTGGTGACATTGAGGCTAACCTTGGAGTCACCTCCCCCGCTGCCACATTCTCCTTTGTCGTACCACCATTTGTTTTTCAATTTGTCCAAGAGGCCTTGTTCATTCAGTTTTAAAACTGCGAGGTTAACAGCATTTCTTGAAACGATAAAACATATTTTGTAAGAAACTGCACAGCTGTTAAGATGTTAGAAGGAATGAGGACTTAAGCTGTTTATAAGCTTGATCCACACACTAAATAAACCTCTCATTTCCATATTTCAAAGCCCTTAGCAGCACAGATAATTGTGGTTACTTTCAAATGTGAAAAATGAGTTTCCAGTGTAGAAATGATTTTCAGAATGGCTTGGATTTTAACAAGAAAATTCTATCAACCAACCAAAATTATTTTTGAAATATTATTATAAAACTCTGCCTGGAATTATAAGATTTACACATATTTATTTGAATCTATATTTAGAGTATGTTTACTGTGGGCCCAGGCTGATTTTTCAAGCAGATGGGAAAATGTATTTCCATATACTAAAGAGGCAACATCCAGATGACCTATGCTAGACACTGCCAATCACTGTGTCACATACAGTTTTGACATATAGCACTTCAGAGTGATCCTGCACAAGCTACAGGCTAAGGTTTCAGAAACAGGCAGTGTGAGGTAGAGCTGAAGAGCAGTGCTAACAGCTTGCACACTGACAATGCTGTCTAGAGCCAGTCAATAGAACACAAGGCACAGAGGGGTGCTGGGAGTCCTGCCTGTGTGAAGCTTCATCACCTGCTGTAGGCACATCCATACATTTGTGATGCAGGCTTCAGACTCCTGCTCCCTCTGCACAGTAAAGGCTCAGCTGAAATATGAGACCTGGGGTCTAGCTTAGTGCCGTGACTCCAGAGCCTGCCCTGCCAGCCTGGGAGAGCACCCTGACTTGAAGGGCACCCACAGTGTGGGGGAAGAAGGTGGTGGGGGAGGGCAACCTCTCCGGGGAGACCTCAGGACAGCATAGCCAGGCAGGAGCTCAAGCACTGGGAGGACCAAACCCAGCCTGTTTGCTGGGTGCTGAGATGCAAGAAGGTGGTCGGGCTGTCCTAAGGACTTTTCCCTGGAGGGTTTATAGATGTTCTGTTACCACTGGGCGAAACATGAATCCTGCATTGCTAGCGGCACAGTGGCATAGGCACAACAGACCGAAAGGGGCTCTGTGAACCTGGTGTCCTCCATCTCATGTTTAAATGCTCATTTTTCAGATGAGAGAAATACTTGAGAGAGACCTAGGATCTGTGCAGGCAGAGGGGGTTTGACAACATGAAGGCTAGAGCACAGAATCACTGCTTCAGTATGAACTCAAGGCTGCTGAGAGTACACTGAAACTCGGGCAAGAAAGGGACACAGATGGTCCTAGGGCTGCTTCTGTACATGCTCAGAGGTTTTCCTTTAGGTGTCCAGAGAGCATTAAGACTGGATGGCAGAGGGTAGACAGTAAGGATTACCATACAAATGCAAATGTAAGGCACCTGGATTTACCATAGGAAGTACAGTCACTAAATTACATTTTAAAATCAGTTGGTAACTAATCTGTCAAGGCATTTATGCAGCTTTCATCACTTCCTGAGAAATCTTTGCACTTGTTTAAGTGTATGACTTTCTATCTTTATTACTAAGAGCCTCAACAGTCTCATATTCTAAGGGTACATAACTACTTCAATATTTATTCATAATTCATAATAATAAACTTCTCTCTTCCTCTTTACAGGTTCAGAGATCCCTAGTGCATCCCTGCCTATCAGACATGGACACTCTTTCTGGCTGGTGTCTGCCCAGGCTTTCCCGTGGATCTGCAGAGGCATGTGGAGCAGTGGCATCATAACGTTGAAGCACCATTCATCTCCAAAGGGAGACAAGTATCTGTGAGGTGTCAGTAGCTTAACTGCTGCTCTTCAGACACAATATGCGATTGAGAAAGATGAAGCTTCTCTCTCTGAATTTGCTTAATGCTGTCAAGATCTGCCTGACAGGGCTGAATGGGATTTGGCAAGAGCAGTGTCTGTCAATGGCATCTTCCCCTCAACAATTATGAGAGGATGCATCTCTTGTCCCTGGGGGTCCCTTCTGGTCTTAGAATGGAAATTTTTCTCTCACTCATTAGGAGAGACATCTTCCTGACAGACAGGTTCAGACAACAGTATTTCACAGCTTATGGAGCGTTCCTTACAACATCGGCTGTTTGTGGGACAAATGTCAGCTTCAGGACATACCTTCACCGTTTTCTGGTAACAGCTTTTCATGTAGTTCCTGCTGGAACCGATACAGGTCTTTGCTGGCTGGTCATGAAGTTTGGAAACAGCTTGTGTGTAGATCTGACTTTACCTGGCTCCACTGTAGTTACAGTTATATGAGATTTTCAATACAGATAAAGTAATTGCTTGTCTGTCCCTGAAAGTGAAAATGAGAACTGTAGGCTGTAGTGGGAGTGATAACAGACTGCTTTTTGTGGATAAAGCTTTAAGGGGAATTTAGCAGCCAGGCTGACAAATGTGATTTTGTATAAGTGCTCTAATTATGGTTCACACTCCAGAGGGAGAAGAGCAATTGCAAAATTGGAATGAAATTGTTCATTTGTCCCTTTTGTTCTTGGAAGAAATTGCTTTCTGAACCAGTCATATTTACTACAGATTCTTCCTACTCAGCTTTGAGTTACAAAGCCTACGCTTTTGGTCTGTTTGCCCCATTCAGGAAGGTAACTGTGTGGCCAGCCTTGGCACTTTACAGACAAATTTCCAGTACATTAAATGTCAATTTTACCTTTGTAAGGACATTGGGACTGAGCCATAGATGAAAGATGATCCTAGAAACACATTTTTTTTGACATTGAGCAACATTACTTATTCTGAAAATGGTTTAGTTATATAGCTTGAGCCTGCTGTCTACAGTGTCAATGTCAAAACTCCTTCTCCCTTCAACAGGAACCAAACCAAGGCCTACTTTAATGCTGCTATGTCTAATTGTCACACTGGGTAACAATAACATAAACAGCTCCTTTGACAGTGCTATACCTGTGGGCAGGAGTGATCACTCCCATGAAAAATAAAACATATATCAAGAAGTATCACTAACTCAATTCAATAAGCCACTTAAGCACAGGCTTATTTTAAAGCAGATGGGAAGCCACATCAATCAGTCTATCTGTAAAAGCACCTTCATACTATTTCCTCTAGTCTGTAGTCTCTAAAGTATGAATACTAAAGCTCATTGAATTAGACAAATTCCTTATGCTAAAATCCTCAGAAAGCTTTTTTTTTCAATCTTTATCTTACCTTGGGTGAAGATGTTACCTGATAATTTACAACTTCTTTTTCAAGCTTTTCAAGTTAATGTCTAAGTAAACCTTTTATCTGGATATTCTAAGATGAATAAAAAACAACAAGGTGATTTTTTTTGACAACTAATATAAATTTTCATGTTTAATTTCCATGTTGAAGGGAAAGCGCTTTCTTACTTGCCGAATGTTAGAATTTATCTTTCAAAGCATTAAAGATTATCAAGGAAAATTTTCCCACAGTCATTTAGAGAAGCTGCAGCTGGTTGATAGTAATCCTAGAAAAATAAATAAATGAAACCCATTCATGAGAGGGTTATTTAGCTGGGTTATTAGCCATATCCATAGACAGTTTCACAGCACAATAGAGAAATGGAAATAAAAAGGATGAAGAAGTAAATGTGGATTTAAGCTGCAATCACTGCTCTGAAATTAAACCGTATTGTTTATAAACGTAACACATTATTGTCCTCATCATGTCTAGTAGGCCATGTAAAACCAGGTTAGTTTCACACTGCTTTCTCTGTTGCTTTGTTATCCAGGTCCACCTCAACATGTGGAAAGAAATAATTTCCTTCTGGTCAGCAAAACACAGAGAACCTTTGCTCAACACTGCTGTATCTCCCACAGAAATGTAACTGAGATCCTGATAGGTGCAATGGCAACTATATTGAAAACTATATACCTGAGACCTCAAAGCCAAGATAGATCACTCATACCCATCCTAGACAGTGCTTCATTCTGCCACAGAGGAAAGCATTTTGAAACCTGAGTATCCATGGCAGAAACTGTTCTTTTGTCATTAAAAAATAGGACTGTATTCTCAATACCACACTTAGTCAAAACTCCCACTGAAGAATGTGTTCCTCAATACAGGAATTAAAATATTTGCAAGAGTAAGGATTTAATAGTAGAAAGCATGCAAGTGCTTTAATATTTGACTCTTAATCCTTGCTGTCACTGCACAATCCTGCCTTTTCCATTACTCAGAAGAAAACTGAGTCCTCATATGCGATAGTCAAGCCAGTTCAGCCAAAACTGAAGCCCTTCTGTTACAGCGATACCTCACTTCACAATTGCTTGAGTGTGTGGAGAGTGATTTCAATGTATGGATCACAGATTTCTTTAAGTGCCTATAGAATTACAGTATGAAAAAACTGATGAGAATTCAATCATTCTTACTCATTTAAAATCATTTTCCATCTCCCCATAAATAAACAGTAATAAGCAGTTTCAAACATTAATCAGTGTCACTCCTTTTTTTAGTGAGTCTACTTGTGCCAACTGCAGATATGCCTTTCACAGTCAGCAAAAGATAAAACTGCACAGACAGATGACAGTGCAAGTACCCAGTCCCTTGCAAAATAACATCTGTGATTCCAGACACAGATACCTCATCTGCTACCCAAAAGAATCACAGTAGGGTGTTTGCCCAAAGCCCAGGGAATCTAGCAGAGAGGTCTGCTTTGACTTCCAGTGAGTTTGGGTCACAGCAATGGTTAGCAGATGACCCATCCACCGGACTTCAGTCCGTACAAAGCAGTGAGGCAGGCATTGACTAAACAGCCTGAATGCTATGGCATACAACACCGTGGTACCCAGCAATTACGTGCTCAACCACAGGAGAGGCATCTCCAAGGTTGATTGAGACACACTAAGATCCCTGCACCATGAGGGAATAAGACAGAGAACTAGGCTAGAGACCACGGAAGCCAGCATCACGGGCACTGCTGGAAATCTGAGACAGCCATAGGGCAACAGCGGGGGTGGGCACCCAGTTCTGCCTAATGCAACACTTTAAGCACCTATTTCAGCACAGCAACTCAGCATCTCCAAGAAATCAGAAAACAAAGCATGAAATGCATCCTGCACAGTAAAATCAAACCTGTTTTCATCAGCCTAATGGCCAGAGCTTGAATACATGCAATAGGTAGAAAAGGCTCTCTCCAGTCTGATTAGACTTGAATAAGTATCCACTGTCACAGCCACAGTTGCTTTGTGTTTAAGTCTTTCAGCTCTCAAAATCTCTGGAGGCACAGTGGTTCATGGGATGGGTGGAAAGCACCACCCATCAGTACCACTCAGCACCACCTGCAAATGCAATTCAGAGGACTCAGCCTCGGTTTAAGCACATGTAAAAGGCCTCCTCCATGAAGGAATCTCAGAATACCCGTTTTTGAATACTAAATGGCATAAAGGCACAGACGGATCCCTAAGTACTCATTACAACAAAGGCAGGATCTGTGCTGGGAGCATTTAATAACAATCTTTTAGGCAATCGCTAGAGTTTTGCCAGGAGAACCCAAATGTCTTAGCTGTTTAAACAGCTTTATCATTTTCCAGAGTCCCTTTCCTGAACTTACTCTCATAAATTCTGTGTAACATGTTAGATAGCAAAATACTTCCCCGAATTTTGGGCAAATTACTGGTGAAATTTTGCTGTTATCTTTACAGACGGCGGCACTGTTGTTTCACTGCTTAGTGCTGGGGACGTTATTCACTTGAAATAATGAACAAGCAGGATGTGCAAAAATAACATGACTCACTAACGAGACTCTACATACACAGAGACAGCTTTGTTTAAACTGGAGCCATATTGCACAGCGTATTGTCCTAGAACTGCTGGTGCTACTACCACAGTTACTGATGCAGGAGCAGAGACCCTGATCCTCTAAAAGGCCTTTTGCAAATCCTTCCCACAAGGATTTGAAAGCTTCAGAAATCGCTCAGTCACTTACAAGTCACATCGCGCAGAGGGATGCCACCTCTTTAGCCTCAGGTTCTCTGAATGGAGAGCAGACTTCAAAGAGTACCTGGATGTTAAATGATCAAAGCACCATGGGTGGTCCATACGCGAGGTATGGACCAACTGACAAAATACAGGGATTTGGTTTTTATTCCAGTAAAATCCGCAACTACATTGTCATATAAGTTTGTTGTATATATACTCACTCCTACATAAGTAGTGCCTGGAAAGAAATGGGACTCAGTAAGATACTGCACAATGGGAAGTGAAGCCATGGATGCGGTGGTGCCTCCGCAGGGGGCTTTTCACTGAAGGAAAAAACTTTCCCGAGATCATACTGTCACAGCCAGCGATATGTCGGCCACTGATGATACATCTCAAGCAACTCAAAGCCCACTTTCTTCCTTGCACTTTGGACATCTCTCCCTGCAGCTACCTGCTGATGCAGCCATCTGCCAGACAAGCCCCTCGGCACTCCTGGCCCAGGCTGGAGGGGGTCCTCCCTCAGGACAAGGCAGAGAGCGAGACCAGTGAAGCCAAGTTCAGTGACCTTATTTCAGTGATGCGAATGACAGTTATTCTCTCATGATCTAGTCTGCATCCAGCCCAGGTGGCTTAGGAAGAGGAAGCCACAGCAGCCTGAGAGCCTCCCCTCACTGCACAACCTAGTGCCTCCTAGATGCAGCTGAGGATCTGTCTCACACATACTTAGTGAAACACAAACAGGCACATTTTTACAGCTTGTTCATTTTTCCCATTCAAATGATTTTAAATGGGAAAAATTAAAATGCAACCTTACCAAGCAAAAAATTAAAACCTGCCCATCTTCCGAGCTGTTTATTTTAGCCATGTTTTGAAAAGCATTGATGGCAGATCGTAACATGACACAAATGCAGTGCAGCTTAAGGGTGTTTGACAATTCATCAAGAGAAATTAAGTGCAAAGCTGTATGGCACTGGATGAATATGTTTAATAAATTAGGAATGAGACAAGCACTCCGTTAATGAGGAAGATGCAGCCAAAGCTTACATCATTCTATACTCAGAAGGTTTGAAGGATCAGTAATGAAAATACTAAAAAACCAGAGCTAACGAAAGAGAATTTTTACAAGAAAAACAACCTAAATTTTAATAACAAAGGGTCAACTTTGAAATCATGTTTTTTTAAACACATTCAAAAATTTATAGGAATAATTTTTGTATTGGGATTTATAAGGGTTTGCATGCTGTAATGCTATTTGGATGAAAAAATTGTATTCAAATTCTGAAATACATATTAAGACATCTTCACATGTAGCTGATAGTTCAAACAAAATGGAGCCCTTGACACTTGCTCTGATGGCTTGTCCAGCATTTATATTAAATAAAGAACTACTAATATTCAAGTTGTGAGTCTTCACAACAATACTAGCTTTTCTGCAGTGGGTCTCAGGCTTTCCTGATAAATTCTTCCATTGCTATAAACGTGCTTATCAGAGAAAGGACATGTCCGACCATCTCAGCTGAGTACCCAGGCCCAGCTGAGGATCCACCAGGACACTGGATGCCTCCTGAATTCTTTTTTTTGCAGAATTCACATACCCTTGAGGAACTGACTGGCCTGTAGAAAGTCTTGCAAAAAAGCTAGGGGCAGGTTGTGTGCTGCATTAGAAGCTAATACCATTTATAAATATTTTAAAATGCCCTGTACAACTGCACTTAAAACACCTCTTCCAGAACAATATCTCAAAATAGTCTACAAACACTAACAATAAAGTATCTTTACAAGAGTGTCTATGTATTGTTATTCTTTGTTTATAGATGGGAAATTTAAGAGAGCGCTCAAATACTTTTAAATTGTGGCTAACTAAAATAAATAGAACGCTCTTCATTTAGCCATACAAATAAGATGGCTAATTTCCAGGGGCACTGAGTATTTGCAGCTTCCATGTATATCCTAAGTATGCAGCTTAGTTACTTGAACTGAGCTTTGTAAACAAATATAAGCCAAACTGACACCTTGAGGATCAGCAGGAGTTCCCATTAATGGAAGACCCACTGCTGCTAAAAATTGCCATAGCTACTTTGAATTCAAAGGAGTTCTGACAATTTACACTAGCTAGAGGTCTGATGACTGTTGTTTAAAATATTTATATAAATTGAAAGCTGTTTTGCAGCAAGATATTCCAATTACAGTATGCAAACACTCCTTGGCACAAGCAATTAAATATATATTTTATTTGTGTAAAAACAACAGCAGTTGACCTGGGAAGACAACTCAGCTTGTTTCTCTGCTTTATACAAAGCTTCACTGTAAATAAAAAGCACATAAAATTGTCCCTACAGTAACTGTTCATATTGGTTCAGTATATAGTCTTTAGTAGCAGAAACACTAGTTTCTCCCCACTCTGATCTGTGTTAATTATCCCTAACAACTACCTAATCCTGTTCTCATTGAGCAGTACCACTTTTCAAAGTACATTTTTTCTTGCTGATTGCAGCATAAACAGAATTATGCGAATAGGCTGATGCAGTTCAACACCTGCAACTCAGAATAAGTGTTTTAAAGGCTTGAATGGTATTTTTCATGTGTCTGAGCACCAGTGTAATACTGCCTCCACACTGCAGAAATTGCTCTGAGGATAAGCTTAGCCCATTGCCAACTGCCTCAAAACCCTGCCTCACCTCAGAAACATTAGGAATCCTGAACCTTTACAGTTTTTATACATTTGATAATTTTTTTGTTACAACATCCGCAAGAAAAAGTCAAATGCTGCAGTTCACTGTCTGCGCAACTGAACTATTTGTTTTTCGGATGGATGACTTGATTTTAACAGGATTGAAAACATTATTCATCATTACTGATGTTCTCTAGTAGATTTAAATTTTGTTTTACATAGTATCTTATCCATATTTGTAAGGCATTTTAAGTTTATGCTTCTGAATGCCATAGAGTGACTACTTTTACCCAGAATGCGACTAGGAAAATGTATCTGGTTTGGATGCAATTCAGTGCTTACTGAATAGAAATAGGGTGTGGTTCCTTATAGCTTAGGAAGTTGTTCTTTCTTTAAATCCATTTTATATCACTGATGGATTACTAGACAGCCTATTAAGATTGCAGACTCTGGCCACCCTACACAGAGGAAGAGTCTACTACATCAAAATCTTCCAGCACAAAGCAGGTGGCAGCTGTTTCAGCAGCTTCTAATTTTTCACTCCATTCAACATGTCCCAGAAGTGGCAGAAATACTGTACCTTTGACTGAGCACTTCAGAGCTCTCATCCACTGGAAGACCCAGTCCTAGGCTGAATCACCAATCCCCACAAGAAATGTTACTGTGACCTCCAAAACCAGTCAGGACTTATTGCTGACTCTCACTTCAAATCACGGAAAGTAAAATATCCTGTTGGACTCACGGCAAAAATTAGCTTCCCTGGCTCCTCACCAGCCCCATGTCTCAACGTGCTATATAAATGTATGTTCTATTCCGTGGGTAGCAGGTCAGCTAATACAATAAACGCAAGATCTTTCCTAATGAAGTATTGAACATATCTGGCATTTTTGGAGACAGGTTCAAATTTGGCAATATTTGAAGAGATTTCACTATCAGAATTCTCCAATTTTTCATTTATGTTGGGCTGAATCTCACCCTTTATGAACATATAATTGTAAGATGTGTAAGAGGAACTATATTTGACATGGTCTTGTCCTGTTATTCTGCTCCTTATGATATGTTGATATATTTTCCTCCTTGCAAGCAGCAAGACCTTGTACAGCAACTGATTAATTTGTCAGTTTAAGATTAACAAATGTTAAAAAAACATAAGTCACAATGGGGTGACTTCTACAAGTAAAGATGCTCAGCTGAGCACCTCTGCATGCCTTTTTCGCAAACTACCTTAAGCTTAAGATGCTCCATAAAAGGTGATAGAAGTCTTCTATCATAGCTAATATTTCTGAGATGTCCTCAGAGGAGAGTAATAGAAAATAAATTGCTTTTAACCACTCTCAGGATGACAGAGACATATACCTCTGTGTCAAGAGCGACAGTGAGAGAAAATACCTCCTGCCATCTTCTCAGCAGCTGCAACTGGAAAAAAAAATGAATTTACTGGTAGTGCTGTTCTCAGAAATTCATGGAGTATCCAGATTCAATTGAATTAATAAGAAGAAGCATGGCCAACAGGTTGAGGGAGGTGATTCTGCCCCTCTGCTCTGGTGAGATGTCACCCGGAGTACTGCATCCAGCTCTGGAGTCAGCACAGCATAGACACGGACCTGTTGGGGTGGGTCCAGAGGGATGGAACACCTCTCCTAAGAGGAAAGTCTGAGACAGTTGGGGTTGTCCAGCCTGAAGAAAAGAAGGCTCTGGGGAGACCTTATTGCAGCCTTTCAATAATTAAAGGGGTCTTATAAGAAAGATGGGGATAAACTTTTTAGTAGGACCTGTTCAACAGCACAATGCATAATGGTTTTAAACTAAACAAGGGTAGATTCAGAGTAGATATAAGGAAGACATTTTTTATGAAGAGGGTCTTCTATCACCAGAGGCATGGTAGATGGCTCATCCTTGAAAACATTCAAGGTCAGGTTGGACAGGGCTTTGAGAAATTTGATCTAGTTGAAGATGTCCCTGCTTATTACAGGGGGCTTGGACTAGATGACCTTTAAAGGTCAATTCCAACACAAACTATCCTATGATTCCATGATTCTATGCATATCTGTATTTTTATTTTAGAAACAAAGCCACTGTTTTAGGTGCTGTTTCCAATGGGCACTGATCTTTGCTTGTCTAGTTAGACTTTTCAGCCGCCAAGTCCTGGTCTCACCTTAAAGAGAATGAAGCATGAAATGACTGCAAAGCCAAATACCATCAGCATACTGTACCTTACTGGAAGTGCTTTAACACAGTCTCCTCACCCATTAATTTTTTCCTAGTAAGGAAAGCAAGTACACATGGGAAAGCTATATGGCAAAACTGCAGTTTGTTTCTGAGGGAATTCATTCACTGACATCAATGTCCACAAAATTATTAATGTAACATGGCCACTATGTCAAAAGCCATTGTCAACACTGAGAAATGAGGATTGATACTTGATTTTTACTGTTGCCAGAAACAGACTATAAATTCATAAGATCTGCACAG
This sequence comes from Tyto alba, assembly GCF_018691265.1. Taxonomy (NCBI): domain Eukaryota; kingdom Metazoa; phylum Chordata; class Aves; order Strigiformes; family Tytonidae; genus Tyto; species Tyto alba. The sequence goes on along the minus strand of NW_024881282.1, from coordinate 16,803,755 downwards.
CTGATACACTGTTATCATATTTAAACTTAGACTGAGAAGAGGCATGAGAGATTTCTGTGACTCTGCATGCTGCTTTGCAACTCCAGACTGATGTTTTTCATAAAGAAGGATTAGAAGGAAGGCAATAAATTGAAAGATTCCTGCTAAGAGATGGCTTCTTAAGCTTTGGTCTAATTATAATGCAAGCACTTTCAAGTTCATGATTTTAATTAGAAGCAGAGACTGAGAGAAAAAACAGGGGGACCATTCCCCAGGTGGAACTCTAGCTGAAACTGCAATGCAAACAATAAATAATACTGCATAACTTGAGCCTTAGTGAAATGCTGGCTTGTGTTTTGCCTAATGGCAGATCAATACCATACAAATGAAGCAATTACAGTTGTGTCATATAAAGCCTTATTTGGTCAGCAGCCAAAATGGGATTAGCTGGAAGAGTTCCTAGGACTTTCTGTCTGAATATTATTGCAGAAGTTAATGAGGAAGATCTGATAGGCTGAGACAAACATAAGTGGTGCCAGCAACCAGATGAGGTGGTCGGTCCAATAGCCAGTGTGCTGATAATCAAAATGCCCTGAAGCCAGCTGAACATCAATCCAAGATCAGGTGAAATTATCAATGGCAATCCAATCCCTCTATCAACCAACTATATAAAGTTGCCATCATCGGTACAGCCACGTACACAGTAGAAAATGCAAATACATCAACATTCATACCAGTCAGTCCAAGCACAGCCATGTCAATACAGTAATACTCATGCTTGCAATGTTTCAAATACAAGCAGCCAGGCTATACAGAAAACAAGGAATGGAAATTACTCATAGATCTCTGCAGTGGATATGGAGATCCAACTAATGTAATTGCTCTTGTCCTGAACACATGCCCACATGCCACTTTTAATAAAAAAAGTTGGAGGAAGTAGAGTCCACTGGTGATGGAGATTTTTGCTATTGCTTTCTAAAGGGAACACAGAACAACATATGGTCATAGACCATACACTGTTTAAGAAATCATTAGCTGAAGTTACATTTTCTTTATTGTTTGCCTCCAAAACAGTTTCCTTGGTCAAAGACACTGAGAAATCTACTGTGGGGTTTGTTCTGAGGCACACATTTTCATGGATTTGAAATAATAATACAAAATCTGAAGTAGGAATGGACTTTAAATATTCACAGTACAATAAACACTGTGCTATTAATCTTCATCGTTCCTCTGAGCTTGACAGACAATTGTCATTACCCTCAATTTTCAAAGGTGAAACTGAAGTGAGAAGGTGAACTGACCTCCTCCAAGACTCCCAGGAAATTGGGGCAGGATCATAATTAAACTCATCAGTATGACATGACTTCATTCAACCACACTTCATTGCTACTCAGAAATCATTGGGCCTTTTAAGGCAAGTGTTCATAGAGAATTTATTCTTCTGGCCTCCCAGTGGAAATGACTTCCTAAAGATAGACCAAGCTTAAACTTCTGTGCACATTCCCTCAACTCAGTCTTTAATCATGAGATGCTCCTAATTTTTCCGCATAGCCTGCCAGAAGTGAGGCAGCCAACCTGAAGGGCCTGGCTCCTGTAAGAAAAAACTCTTTCACCTTTTGACCCCATTCTTAGAGGTTCCACAAAGGTCCATGCTGTCAGTCACTCAGCATCTATATAAGGCTGCTTAGGATGTTAAGGGCTCCCTTTGCCCTGTCAAAGCAGAAGATACAAAACACTGCCGCTTATTCACTGAGTTCAGATGCTCTCACTCTCTTTTGCTTTTCCAGCATGAGAATGGGATTTCGATAACAATCTGATTGAGTTTTGATTCACAGAAATCATAACTAAAGACTAGTGGTCAGGAGGACCTTTTGTACAAGTTGGGGAGAAGACCTTCTCCTATGCAGAAAAGTTAAACATCCCTCTCTGAAAGCTCCTACAACTTTGCAAATACTCTTGTAGTCCCATGAGGTTGAATGTGATGGCTGAAGATGTCCTTTTCATATCCATAATTGTCAAAAAAGGTTCATAGCATAGTGCAGACACCTCAGGAGGTGTCTCTTCCAACCTCCTGCTCACACAAGGGTCAGCTCTGAGGCCAGACCAAACTGCTCATGGCTTCTCATCTAGTCACGGTTTGAAAACCTCCAATGATGGGACTGCATAGTCTATCCAGGCAACCAGTGTCACTGCCAGACTGTCCTCAGGCAGTCAGGGGAAAAAGTTCCTCCTTACATCCAGTCTGAACTTCTGTTTCAGTTTATGCCCATTGTCTCTTACTTTCCCGCCCTGCACTGCTGGCTCCATCTCCTCAAAGACCTCCCCAGAGGCACTGGGGGCTGTTGTTAGGTCCCCCCAAAGCCATCTCTGCTCCAGGCTGAACAAGCCCAGTTCCCCTGGCCTCTCCTCACAGGGCAAGTGCTCCAGATCCAGCTTCATCTTGATCACCTTCCACTGAAATTGATTCAATTTATTGATGCTTTTCTTGAATTAGAAGGCCAAAAAAAGGATGCAGTACTCTAGATGTTGTCTGAATGTTTGCAATTATTTTATTTGATGCTACAATATCTTCTCTTGTGGCCTACAGATTGGATGAACTAAAAGCACTCTAACTGGAAACTGCCTTGGATAATTGCCTACTATCTAAGAGATGCCAAAAGTAGGAGCCTGCTTATTTAATTGTGATAGGAAAAATTCCTAAATCCCCAAGAAACTGTGATGACTTTCTGTTCACTTTCAACTACACTTTCAGAGCCTGAATTTACATTATTTAAACTCTGCACAACCAGAACTAGTTGGCAAGTGTTCATATGGATTGAAAGGAAAAACTATCATTAGCAGGTATAGAATATAATTAAAATAGTATCATATACTGATTAAAACCTGAGGAGACGGATTTTAGAAAGTGGAATGTGGGCTGGTCCCACAGCTTTGCACATAGAAGGACATAATGTTTTTAATGTTTTTAATTAAAACCAATAAAGAAATAAGCATTAGCCCACATCCTGGCTCTTACTGTTTTGCAACCAGTAAAAAGCTTTCGTGGAAACCTTCAAATTCAAAATTTTGTTGAAAGTGTAAAAATATGAAAAATTGACTAGTAATGTTTGCATTTAGGCACCTGAAATTTGGGTGATTTGATTTACCTAGGAAAAGTCGAGATATTCTGCAGGAAATAACTCGCAGATTTCCAACCGGCTCTGATGACTTTTTATGAAGACTCAGAGTTTTAAGATCCAAACCAGATCTGAACCACACAAATGACAGCATAAAATGACATAAAAAAAATTGCCACACTGCTGTATGCAAAATCAGGTGCCTACATCCATACCAAGGAAGTCAAAGGTCTCATTCTAAATGTAAAATCCTCTTACGACACAGTTGCAAATTTTGGCTGCATTAAATGGAACCATATAAGCCATAGATTTGAATGAGCTTAATGTATAATTATGTACGGAGAAAGACTATTCTGGAGGTAACAGGTGGTCTGTCAGATGTTGGGGATGCTCTCACCTGCAGGCCTTGTTCATCCCTGCTGCTAGTAATGGAAGATGCAAGGGATCTGGATCTTCCTGAGCACAGATGCTATCCCTGCCCATGTGGGGTGGGGAAAAAAAGCAGAAAACCCCCCCTCCCAAAACTCTGTCTTCACTGGGTCCTGCAGATAGATTATTCTTTTTATGTGTTCTTTTAGAGTAGAATGAAATAACCGAAGTGTAACAAAAAACCAGGCCTTTGTATCAGGTCAGGCTTGGACCACTTTCATCCAGTTGACTTTTGGCTTTAAAAAAGTACAGTGAAAACTGTAGTCAAAATTTGACTACAGAAAAACTGCCAATCCCACCAGAAGCTGTTAAAAGAGAATCTCACTTAACGAAAAAGCACATAGCATTGTTCAGCATCATGTGATTTGATAAAATATGTGGTTAAATAGGACCTAAATCCTTTTTCAGCTCTGATTTAAGCTCTTTCTCAGTGATTAATTGTATTGGGAAGCAGAGGAAGGCAGGCAGAAAATGGGAGTAAGGCTTCTAGCTATAAAAATACAGAGACTTGAGAAAAGGATATCTAGAGATAGTTGACAAGAAAAGCTGTAGTTTTACTCTACTTCCTACCACACACAAGGTAGACGAGTTCAGAGAAATAATTACTGATCTCTCACAAGGCACCATTTATCATAGTATCTTTTAAATTTCCATTGTTCAGTGAGATGCACATGTGGCCATTTTTATCTGGAACCTGAGCACCCTGGGAACATGCTGCTGATGTTGGGAAACAGCCACATTTTAGACATGTGGTGCCAATACACGGAGTAGCTTAAATTTTGTATTAAAACTCTTGACTCTTGTTTCGTGCTTTTTTAATTGGCAGCATCTTTTTACCTTTCATTCTGGGATGTTCACTCCCTCCATAATGCCTATTCCATCGCTCAGTATGCCAGTCTAAGATGCTGTTCTCAGCTCAAAGAAACCATGAGAAAGAAATTAAACTTTTTTCCTTACTTTTGATTTGGGATTTTTCACAAGAGGTGCAGCTGCATAATGACTAAATGGCCATTTTATGTCTCTCAGGAGTCCACCTAGTACTTACTGTCAATTGGAAGCGGGCAGTTTTGCAACTACCACACAGATTAATCGCAAACTGTTTTTCTGGTGCTATTTGTTCTCCAAATGTCAGTGCCACAGGGAGGTATTGTTGTGAGCTGCTGAGATGCCTTTCAGTGGCCTGCTCCCTTGCTTTAGTCTACCTACAATTTACCTGGACAATTATTATCTTAGTGGGATCGGCCTTTTACTTGGCGGGAACTGTACCATCAACTTCAAAGGGTAGATGTTTTGTGCCCTTAATGAACACATATTCTGAAGCCTGGCAGCTTCCTGGGAATTGACACCTAAACAGTCAGAGAGTTGTCATGAAAAGAAAAGAGAGAAATAATAACGAGCCACATTGTTAAAATATAATGGGCTGCATCTTGCCCTCTGCTGAGCTGCTTTACGAGGGATTGGGGAAATGGCAGGGAAAAGGGCAGGACAAATTTATTTCTGAAGTGCCAAGAAGCAGAGTTTGTTCCTCAGAGGATCTATGCATTGGAAACTGACAACCCTTTTGTATCCCACAGGCACACTCTGGGCATTAACGCTTACCAAACCTTGGCAAACCTCCAAAAAGGCAGTAAGATGTGTGCACAGAAATGGTATCAGTACTTTTGAGATATTCTGGTCTTCACTGGTAGTTTTAGGGAAGTTTGTTGGTTATAGTTAAATATATGCCTCTTTTTACCTGACAGAGAAGTGAACAGCCTGACAATTTTAATTTGGACAGATATATCATGAAGCCCCTATTCTGTTTGCATTCAAATATTTCTGAAACAGGCAAAAAAAAGAAATGTTTTTTTTTGGATGTCTTGATTTCTTTCTAGTTGTAGAAAATGAACCTGTTATAAAACTTGTCCTGGTGCTGACTACCATGGACTGGCCTAAGCAATGCTTCTATATGACAGCACAGAAATTTCACTTTTAGTCATCATTAAATATCAGAAGGACAAAGCTCTTGTATAAATATTTTGTAAAAAGGGAAAACAAAGAAAAAAAGCCTCATAGTGCTGTTAAACCAATGCTAAAGCTGAAGAGACAGAATGGTAGTTTCACCTTTTATACTGATTATACCGCTAATTTAAAAATATCTATTGCAATTGCAATGTTTAGATAAAAAAGTAACCTTTATAGGCAATAGCTCTACTGCTGTTTCAATACTCTGCCCTTTCACTCCTGGTCAGAAGCACCTCGTTTCACAGCTGTTCTCGCCGAAATCCTGGGACCTTCCCGGGAGTAAGAAGCAAGATGATGTTAGCAGAGAGGTACCAGAATGTGACTGTATGACCAAAATTGGATCTGGGCTTCTTAGAGGAGCTTTGCCTTTCATCAATTGCTTCTAATGTCATTTGTAGTGCAGGAAAACAGAAATGGCAACAGAACAAATTCCCATGACTTTTGCTCTCTCCTCCAGGCCGCAGAGAGCTTTGTTCAATTATGAATCCACCCTGATGAAGTCTGAGGGTGGAAAACTTCCTGAAAGTGGCAACGAATTAATAGGTTCTGTGGGGCAAGGTAGGTCAAAGATGGATCTTTGAAGTACCTGAAAAATATACTGATGTGTTTTTTTTATGCTAAGACAGAGAAAATTCAGTGAGTTCAGCATCATGGACACTAATGAATTGTTTTCTTCTGAAGATACAAATACCAGAAACAACAATGCTCTTCACTACAAATTGGTGACTTAAGTCAGGATTATTACAATTTCCTGCCTCTATATGTAAAAATTGCAATAAAGGGCAAAACTTCTCCAAGTAGAAAATTTTTTCTTAAATACATTTGCTCATATAACTTGCAATGGAGCTCATTAGCCATCATCAATTTTTTATTTTTTTTTTTTTTTGGTATGGAGAAGACCCTTATCTTGATTAAAAATTATGAAATTAATCCAGTAGACATCACTGCGGAACAGAGCAAGCTGGAATTCTGATCTCTGTTCTCAATGCTTTATTTTTACTTTTAAAACAGGTATTCTGTTTTCAGACAAAAATAATCCAGGTAACTGAAACTAACTATGACTCCCAGGCTCTGCTGAAAGAACAAGTTGCTAACATTCATTGCCAGGCTCTCTCCTCACCGACCCTCTTTTGACCCCTGACTTTTACATTCCTTGCTAAGCAGTGGCCCCCTCTCTGCTTTTTTACCTAGTGAATGCTATTTTTAGTTGACAGAAAACCCAACAAGCTCTGAAAGGTCAGACCTGTTTGAGAAATATCCAAGCTATAAGCTCTGACACTGAATGGGTAATGGGGCAGTAATTCAAGCCTTGTTATGCCTACAGTGAAGGGAAGAATATTATGCAAAGTCATACAGTATGATCTACACCATCAGTCAAACAAGATAATGTTTACAATATGCATAAAATGCTATAGATCCCATTCTAGTTTTCAAATCATTTTGTACCACAGAAAGAAATGACCTTGTAAAATCTTGGTAAGTGCAACTCCGGACTAAAATCCTGTTCTTGTAAATATCAACAGACCACTCCATAACTATACAGGGATTTTAATTTTCTCCACTGCCCCTTGCTTTAAAAGAATAGAAGTCAAACTCAGTAATTTCACATCACTCATTTTTATCTTCAAATCTCTATTATTCACCAGTTGTCTCTAGATCTTCTCTATATCAAACATAAATAACACCAGTTTCTAACTCCTACTGTGCTTTGCTGAAATGACTGCCTCTGTGGATAACACACTGATTATGGGCAAGACAAGACATTCTGGCAAGGGAAGAAAAATGTGAAAAAAAAAATCAAACCTGCTTCCTCTGCATCCCTCTTCACTGTGAAGGTCACTTGTCTTCAGAATGATCTGGGGAGGTCTTTGAATATCAGTGTTGCCAGCTGAAGGACAGCTAGCCAGCAGAGGAAATACCCATTCTTCTCTCTGAACTGCCAGAACAATGCTCAAAAGCACATAGGGCACAGACCTCACCATGGTGACCCAAGTGTACCTGTGCCTACTTCTGGACCTTTCTAGAAACAGGAACACACAAATGCAGCCACAGTGCAGTAAACAATGCAGCACAGATGCACAGAAACACTACAAGATAGAATAGCTACATCAATGATACTGGTTAAAAAATTAAAAAATCTATTAAGTCTTTCGAAAACTGAACAATGTAGGGTACACTGAAGAGTGGTCCAGGGAAATGCCCTGTGGAAGAAGAGGGAGAAGTCCTCTGCAGGAAATAAATTTCTGTCTCCGTAAGTAATTTGGGTGGTCAGCTCAGATACTTTTTCCTAGTTGTCCTCTTACTCAGAGGGAATCCATGAATATCATACCTATTTTTTGTACACACAAATTCAATTGTATAGAAATCGTAAGAAACCAGAGAATGCCAGAATCTTGCATGGAAATATTTTTATCTACCCTTATAGGTGACAACTGTGTAATGACTCTGATTCTTTTCCCACAGAGCTTGATGTGAATTATCAGTACACTGATCTGCAAAACCAGGGTAAAAGGAGAACTGGGATATCAGAGTAATATATTAAGTTCACAATAAACAGCTTTGACAGTGAATGATGATCTGGGAATTCCTTCCACAATAAGCTCCTTATACTCTGGTCTCCAAAAACATCAAGGATAGAACTTGATAAAAAGATTAATGGTACCATTGGAAGAAATACTATCAGATTTACCCTTACTTTCCCAAGCTTGTTTCAGGTCAATGAAAAGCACGCCCCTAAATAGGACTAGGGAGTATCCCATCCTATGTAAGGTCTGACAAAAATTTGTATGAATGAGAATGTGCAACACTATGTTTATAAGGGACCATACTGGATATATCCTTGAAAAGCAGATGTGACATTGTCAGCTGGTACCACACTGAAATGAAGTAATGAAAGAACAGCAATTTTAAGAGATTTATCTCAAGAAAACAAGGACTAGATGAAGTCACTGAAATCATGATGATAGTTTATAAAGCCCATGCACACAGACTCCCTTCATAACATATCTTTACCTTATTCACATAAACTCACACATTTCGTCAAAAGTCCCCTCCACCACAGATTCTTCACTTTTAGAGTAAATCTCTTTCAGGTATTGCACAATTATATAAACAGAAGAATCCATACAATGTTGACAGGGCACAGTTGGGATGCCTTCTGCACCCCAAACACTCTCCACAGCACTTCTCCTTTGCAAGGGATGGAAACTAAAATCCACAGCTTCACTCATGTTGTATTTCGCATTTCACACAAGCTGCTAGAATGATGAGAAAATTACATCTGCATTACCTGCTTCACTTCCTACATTTCCCACCCCATGTTAATACAAACAGAGTAAAGAATGGATAAAGAACTGGCACCTTAGTCAGTGTAAAGAGTCAGCTCATGTCACCAGCTGTCACAATGCAAAGAACCAGCAGGTATCACCACGTGGGTATTTTTGCCTTCCTTTCCAGAACATAAAGAATTATTCCTAAAGTCAAACTGGTGTTTTTTACTACATAAAAGGAATAGAGACTTGAATAATGAAATATATAATCCAAGATTCATATCTGTAAACATTAACTGTAATTGCAATAGTGGGTACTTAATATAGCTCTGGATTTCATCAGGTTGGTGAACAACCATATTATTTGGCTAGATCTAATTCTGCCACTCATCTGGCTGGACTCAGAGACTCACGAGACACTCCTGACTTGAGCAGGTTTCACTCATTCACTCTGCATGCTGTTGGCTGCAGGACAGGACAGCCAGATGTCCTTACTTAAAACAGTCACAGAAACAACGGCAACAACTCCTCAATTTTTAGTCCAACCTGTCATTCACCTCTGTACCGAACAGCTTAAAGGTACAAAAAGCTTTTAGTGTACCTTTAAGACAATATTGTCCCTACTTGCTTCTCCATAGAGCGGAGAACTCTTTCATGTTCATCACTCTTCAAACTTGTTTATGATGCCTACATATCTAAAACAGAAAAGCAGAGGCATGCAAAGCATAGGATTTGTGTACTACAAGATCTCCAGGTGTTGCTCTCTAGAAACACAGATTACTGCAAGTGGCAAGGCAGATGAGCCAGGGGTGATCCACAATGGCCAGAAGTCTGGCCATGAGAATGTCTTCGAATGGCAATGCATTTACAAAGGCAGGTCTGCTAAGCAGACAAGCAGCACTCTCTTAACCACCTTTGAAAACACCACCTTTGAAGAAAAACCTCATTAATTCACACTGATTACTACACAGTAGTTTTGGAAGAATACCTACCGTGGTAGGAGGAAACAGTAAGGACAGCAGGGTAGTACCATGAGAGAAACTCAATCTTTGCTGTGAGGAGAGCCTTTGCCCTCAATCCCATGTTCCTTCTCAAATATGTCAGTCTTTTGTGACATTGTATAGAAATGAATATCACTGAAAAGGAAGGAAGGAAGGAGACACACATGATGTGTAATGTGGTGCTGCCTGGTAGGCATAAAAAACCCACACATCAGGCATTTCCCATTCTCCTCCATCCAGTGATATGCATGAATCCTAATACTGCACCAGCACTGAGAATACATCATTCCAATTAGCCAATAGGTACTGGTTGAACACTGCAGGAATGTAGCATGGAACTCAGTAAGGAGGAGTTTCAAAATAAAATCCACTACCCTGCTCATGTGTAGGGTCATGAGCAATAGAGCAACCAGTCCCTGGATCGCTCTGACAGGTGGATTTCATCTGCATGAACGAAAAGTGATGGGTATATGCTCTGTAATGAACATGAGCCCAGTGACATGATGGCAGGGAACCATCACTAGTCCTATGCTACAGGAAAAAGTTTGATTTAGATTACCCCCACTTTTTGTCAGTGTTAGATGTGTGAAAATATATGGTCTGGTTCTCCATACACTCACAGAAATTTTATGCAGCTGGTTCTACATTTTCAGTGAAAAAACTCCTGATTTACAATCATTGTAAGTAGTAGGTGGATTAAGACTAAAATATCTCTAGTGAAACAGGTGTTCAAAGAGTTTAGTGACTAATTTGATATTAATAATTAATTTGAAAAAAAATGTATTTTTTCCTAGTCCTGAACAGCCCAAGAATAGAGTGTGAATGTTTAACATTTATATGATACTTGCAATTATTTGTGAACTATATCAAGCAATTTGTGGCCTACACATAACTCAAATAGGAAATTATGATTATTAAATAAAATGCGGAATTTACAACTCCCATAGCAAATTATGTCTTTTGACTAATTTATGTAATGAGCTTAGCTAGTCTGCCCTTCATGGATTTCAAACTGCATGTTCAATATTTGCAATTATCTGAGCAGGCAGCAGTTACGTAAGTCATCTGATCAGTAGCGGAAACACTACCATGTGGGATGCAGTCAAAAGAGCAAAACCAGCATACTCTACAATTTCAAACAATTCAGAAAATACTGAAGCATGCAGTTAAAATTTACAGCTGAGTCTATTCTGATCAAAAGCACAGGGGTAGGAGGAAGCTTTTCCCCTCTTCATTAAGCACTACTGTCTATAGACATATATGGAGGAGGTAGTATGAATGGGAGGTATTGCATGTTTATTTTTGTCCAGAACACTCTGTTGCTTAATGTTTTTAATAGGTAAGCAGCACTGATGTGTTGCCTGAGGTTTGCCACTTGGGCTGGAAGAGAAATGGGGTGCGGTAGAACAAGCAGCTTAGCACATCTGAAAGGCTCAGGAAAGACATGGACATGGACAGCCAGTTGACACAGCTTGAGAGAATATTTGGTCCAGTTTTCAGCTTGGGTAGGTTTTCTTCTATTCCACTTTTTGAAAGACTTTTGAAGGTAGGATGCGAAAAACCAAATGCTTTTGATCACATGACCCTAATGATAGTTGCCGACCCCCAGTTAGACCAAGCTGTGGCCTCACTGAAACATATGGGAGCTTGGTCTTTAGCTGGGTTGGAACCAGGAGTTCACACTTAATCCTTACAATCATGGTTGTGCTCTTCCTCTCTGTTCTCATTAAACTGTCTTGCTAGGCCCTCTTCCTTCCAACTGCTTTATGTCTTGTCTCCATTACTCCTAGATATTTTTATCCAGCCAACTGACCAAACCTGAAATAAACCCAGATTTGATACAAACCAACTTCCACTGGATACTAGTGCTCATTATGACATGCTTGTCGTTGGTGTTTGGATACTCTGCAGAAAAAAGTGAGAGGGATGGAAGGGTACCATAAAGCATGCTTAAGGGCAAACAGCCCACTGCTAAGATATATATGACAGAAGCTAAAGTGATTCCTAAAATGTTTGCCCTAGCTTTGGCACAGTAAAGCATGACTGTGTCAGCAACAGGCATTTCTTTACTATGGGAAAGCAGCTCCACTAAACTGCAGTGCTGCCTACTGCTTCTAGGTTGTCTGAAACACTGAGAAGCAGACAGCAATCTATTCTAAATATAAATAAAAAATAAGTGTTTTGAAAAAAACCCCAGATAATAGATCAGCTTCTCCTATTTTCTGCTGTCTTCTACCCTTAACAACCCCATGAGTTCTGGACATATTTTTCTTTATAAGTATTATTTTTATTATTGTCATTTCCCTCTCTTACTACTTTATTTATCAGTGAAGGTGGCAGGTTTTAAATCTGAGAGGTACTGAATGTTAAGGACCAAAAATTCATATTCAGTCACTGAAATAACTGGCCTGATTTTCCCTTACACATACAAATCTTTTGCTGCGGATGGCAGTGGTTCTGACGATACTCCTATTCCCACCTGTGTAACACAGTTAAGGCTATTGAGGTTTGTGGTATTATGTGCAGGTTAAACTGGTGAGTTAACAGCGAGTCTAGTTATCTGCACAGTGGTGATGATGTCTCCTCTGCGGTCACAGATGTAGACAGGTACCTCCTTAGTTATTTCCTGCTCAGAACTACAGCTCCATCTGCCCTTGAAACTCCTCCCTTCCACTCACTTCATCTCCTTTGTGAATCTATTTCATCAGAGCCTGCTGTAATCCCTTATCATGAGCACAAATTGGAGAAGTGGGGTACTGGTTGCTCCACGGGCCATTCCCTCTCCCCCATCCACGTGCCCTATCGCTGTAAGACTCCACAGGTCCCACCCTCTCAATCTCCTAGATGCTCTTTTGTTGTGGAGAAAATTGGCAAGTCTACCACAGGAAAAAGGTAAGTTTCGTTTGCCTTAAACATTAAAGACAACATGATGGTAAATACTGCCAATTTTAACACAGAACTAGTATCTTCACTTCTGTTTCCCTGACAATTTGAATGAAAAGCAAATGATGTTCTGCCTGTGAATCAAAATCTCTCTTACTTGACTGAATGTCTGATATCATGATAAAGTAAATGAAAAGTTTGAAAGCAGTACTGAAATGCATAATGCTAGAAACACAAACTTTTGTTTTTCTAAATAAGAAGGTACTTTAACAAGAAGTACTTTAGTGAAGTTGCTTTGATAAAAGACTAATTATATCCAGGTGATAATATTTGAAAAAAGATGTTACAAGCAGCTCCTTATTTAGAAATTAGCAGCCAAAATCAATAAACAAACCATAAAATGTAGACATATGACTGACGCACATACTGATGCAGATAATGTAGACATAATAATGCTATAAAGGGTTGAATTTGGAGAAAATAGCTGATGAAATTGAATAGCTGATGTTAATTCTGTTGAGTCTGACTTCAAGTAGCTAGTGTTCAACCAGTTTGGTTTTTATATGGCCTTGAAAGATATGCCAACTGTAACTGTTAAATCTGTATTGAAATTAGAAATGGTTACCTTTGTTGATCAAAAAAAAAAAATGAGATGGAAGAAAAGAAAAATAACATACCATGTTCACACACAAAACAAAAAGAGCTATATCAGGGACATCAGGGAAGGTGGAATACTATAACAACACATTTTATATTGTTATACTATTCCACCCACCTTAATGGAGAACCCTTCGGTGTGGCTACGCCATAGCCTTTCGAATCCAGATTTCCTCCCACTTTCATGGTGTCGCATGGCTTTCGTTGCTCAATGTATTCGTTCATGGTAGACTCCAGCAGGAAGGCAAACTTGCCCTTGGATTTGCGGACACGAGCTACTCCCTCTGCAGTAGTCCTAGTGAACACTGATGGCTCAGCTGATTTCATGTAGGTCCACATCTTTTCATACACTGCTATTTTTGATCTCTGGAGAAAATTAAAGAGAAGTTAGAACAAAAGAATGTGGCAACATTTCAGAATGGCACTGTTCAAAATAAAAACAGTCATACTTAATTTTTTCAAACAACTGGTGCTAGGAAAATCATACTTGGATAAGGATTTTCTTTGAATTCCATGATTATTTTAGAAGAAACAAGAAATAACAATATCAGTACTATAAAATTAGATATTATTTTTAGGTCCAGTTAGCCTCTAGCAGTCACAATAAAATAACTGCAAAGCTAAGACCTGAATCTACTGTTAGATAAAGACAGTTCACAGAGTCAAAGTGTTGTAAAGTGAATTTTAGGGAATGATATATGAAATAGATATCCACAATAAAACTGTATGGGAAAAAAAAACCAAACCAAAACAATAAAATAATCCCCCCACAAATCCTGAGCTGAATTTTAATGTATTTCTCAGCTCTAACACCCACTTTTTACAGCATCAAAACCACAATAGTGTAAGTAAGATTTCTGCTTTATAATCCAGAGTCCAGAATTCACTCAATTTACATTCAGAAAGGCTGTACAACATTTCAAGACATGGTTCACAATAAATGATGGAAACAGCAAATTGGACCAAATATGCTATTAAAGGAAACAAAATGCCATATGCATTTGTCTTAAAGAAGTATTAGGTATGTTTTTAGAATTGCAGTTATCGGTGGATTTATTTTAATGACTCCGATCCTGCCAGTAATTAAGAAATGTGCTTGCTCAAAGGATGTACACGAATTCATGTCTTAGAATGGATTAGTTGGAAATTTTCCTGTCTGGGAACGCATTGTGTAATCACAAGACTCAAGCAAATAAAACAGTAAAAAATAAAAATATTTCATCCACAAATACAAATTTTCATTGAAAGGAAGGAAGAAAATGCTGTCAAGCTGAGGAGATTCCCATGCTTGTTAGATTCGCTCAACAACTCCTTTGCTTCCTGCAGCAAGAGGGATACATGCATGCAAACTAGCAGTGCATCAGTTGAACACTATACAGTGTTTTTATTTAATGACAGATGGCACTTGTCTTCTCTTATGCATGCTGCAAAAAGGACTTTTTAACCCACTGCTCAAGTCAGCTTTTATTTGAATCAACAGGAGCTTCTAAGCAAGAGTTGGTGTACAAGCCCATTCCTACACTGTGCTGAGCTCACAATTCTTACTCCAGGAAAATATTCATGATTATAAATTCCAAAACAAAGGGCCTTAGAATGTTTAAACAAATATCCTATCTTGTAATCTAGGTATTATTTAAACTGCAACTGAGCCTTTGTATAGGTATGAGTAATTTCCCTGAAGCACTTGTTTTTACCAGTTACTGAATTATTAAGTTGTCAGGGGGGCAGATTTAACCTGAAAGTAAGTGGCATTTAACCAGAAATGTTCAATAAAAATATCATATACCAGAGCATCATAAATTATCCTTGCTTTTTAAGCTTGTCTATATGCATAATTTTCTCTTTCTGTCAAATATAATAAAATTTAAATTAACAACAGTTGTGTATGTCTATAATCACATTCTGTCTTGTCAACCTCTCTTTCCACTGTAGTCATAGGTACATTTTAATTTATATACTAGTGGCTGAGAGCAGTGTGTAAATTAAACCACCTATGTATTCTTTCTGATTTATGCGGATGCACCTTCATAGATTTAAATGTACAGAAAGAAAAAAAATGGAAGAGAGCAGTAAAGAATCAGGCATCATTTCAGGAATATTTACTTGCCTTTGTCTGCTTTCACTTCCAATCATTTCTTATGTCTTAACATCCATATCATCATATTCTTTATAAAGTAAACATATAATAGGTCACTTTCCTTCAAAACTAAAAACACGCAACACAAAATAGCTCTATTAGTATGAGGAAACAATGCCCTAAATCAAATTTAAAAGGTTGCATTCAAATCTGTTTTTTTTTAGGATCTAGTTTCCTTTGCTTATCAAGAGACAAAAAAATATGCAAACTCTAATAAGGCATCTGCTCTGTAAGAACATTTTCTTCTCCCAAACTTTCATTTGTTAACATTCAGTTCCTATATGTCAATCAGAATGAAAATCAAAGAATGAACCAATAGATATTCTTTGTTATCATATGAGGAAACATTGCAGCTTTCCCCTGCAGTCAACCAAGCTAGGATAATTTTCATTTAGGGCTTTTCTGAGTAGGATTGCTAAAACTAAGTTCTTTCCGTCTTGAGCAAGCTGCTTGGAAAATGCAGCTCTCACTGCATCCAAAACAGACAATAAGAGTAAATAGCTAATACTATCAAAGTCTTCTTTTTCATATGTTGGCTTTAAAATTACTTTTCCTTTTTCTGTTTTCAATCCAGAATCAAAGTAGACTGAATAGCTGTTCAGAGTTTCTGACATTTTGATCAGAAATGATCAAATGATGAGAAAATGTCCCGAAGTCTCATCTTCAGCCAGATAGCAATCACTGACAGAAAAGTTACTCTAATTACTTTAATGTAATGTTATGATGTAATGTAATGTTATGATGTTTGCTTCCTATCACATAAAATGTTAGACTTGGCAAACAAGTTTTCTTGTACTATTGTTCCAGGGTAGGTCCTAATTTATGTATTATGCAAACAGTGTGTGCAAATATTGTCTGTCAAAGACATTTTATCTCTGCCCCTCTTCTGTGAAAAATACTTTTAGAAACAGCACATACAGTATCATTAATAATCACTATACTGTTGCAGAGATTAGAAATCATTTGATAATAGGACCTCAACTGCACTATTTTTAAAAAAGTGATCAACACAGTTTAAATCTTGATAAAGCTTCAAATTTTGCATATGCAACTATATTCAGCATTTGTAGTTACTTTTAATGTTTCCCTTTGCATTTTGAAATAAAGGAAAAAATATAAAGAAGAACATTGATTTTCCTTGTTTTTCGTCTTAACCCTTTAAGATTAAAGTGAAAGAATGGCTATTATAGAGGACAAAGAATCTTCTCTTTAAGGAGACATCTTGCATGAAATATTGATTCAAACAAAAAAGTATCTGTGTTTACAGAATAATTTAAAAGAATCATGAAATTTTTGTGCCCAAGAATGTTTTTATGTCAAAAGACCTGACCTCATTACTTCAAAACAATTGCTTGTACAAGTGTTTTGAAACTCTTAAGAAAACAACTCCATTCCTTCATTCTTTACTATTTCTTTGAGAATTAATTTTTACTTCATCACCTAAAAAAATTGCAAGCACTGGATATCCTTGAAAATGCAACAAGTTAATGAATCCAAAGTTAAATAAATCTGCCTGGTCTCCAGCTTCATGTTTTTAAATATCATCACAGCTTCATTCCAGTTGAAAGAACTATTCGTATGCATATACTCTGGTTACCACTTCAGCTTGTGATGGACTGAAACTGGCCTTCCCAGAATTTAATACCTAACTTTCCACGAATTGCACTAAAGAAGAATCTATGGGTTAAACAGACATGAATATAAATAATGAGTACTGAGGGATTATACTCTTTCCAACAAAAGAGGAAATATGGCCATCTCAGGATCAAAATATTTAAATTCTCAAGCAAGCCTCCTGTATCTTAATGCCATCATTTTTGTAGATATCTCATGTGAAATCAGGGCTTCTAGGGAGCACAAACTGAATTTCTACCACTTGGGGTAAACAACAGAGCTCCCAGAGAGCATCTGTAGTGTCATATTTAGGTTTATACCAACACTCTGCCTCTAGAAGAAGACTGGTGTAACTAGCAACCTGTCACTGAATTGCATCCATTAAAAAATGATGTACGAAGTACCCTAGCCATTTCAGTGGGAACCCGTCTAGAGCTGACGCAAAGAGGAAGATACTCTAAAGCATGATTTATTTCAACATATCACACTTGTCCCATATAGGATGCACAGGGGTGCTCTTCCTTCTCCAGTATCTATAGAGAAATCTAGAAAACTAGCTTAGACTAAACTCCTTGGACAGCTTCATTATGCAAAGACTCAACCATTGTGTGTTGGTTAAGTGCCATCTGTATCTTACAAGTCATAATTTTTTCAAAGCTAATAGAAAATATTTGCAAGTTTTTCTATGGGGATATCTCTCACAATAAAAAGATTATTTCACTACAGATCTTTAGGGGGTCACTCAGCAGCTGCCCTTGAATCAATACTGTCTATAGCTCACAAATCACATCCATAATTTTTTAAATGATTCACTGAGTTCAGTTTGGCCAAAGTGAAAACAGTCAAGGTACATGGGAGTACATAACACAAAACAGTCCCCTTTCAATTAGACAGTAAGAGGAAATTAACACTTTATCTTCTTTTCTTCTATAAATGTCTTAAACTGCACCTTTCAGATAAATAATGCTCCTAAATTGTGTAATTTCCAAGGAAGGATTACTGGCTCACAGCATTTATTCAGAGCCATGTTCAAACACTAAACTCACACATGTTCAGTCAGCTAGGTTTAACTTTCATCTGCTAGAGACATGAAATAAAACAGGAGGAACTGTTTATTATATACTCTTTGTGATGTCCAGACTCCCTGTTTTCCAGCTGGCAAATGATGAGGATTACAAACCAACCACACTAATGCAGGAAAGCAAATGAAAATGAAGTAATCAATACAGACAGCATAGACATATGAATGGTTATTTAGGCTATTTCCTAATGCTCCAACCACATCCCCCCAAGATATGTTTTCTCTTCATTATTCATCTGAAAGTCAGAAAATTAAAAAATTAATTTCCTGCCCACCACCCAAGACCCTAAAGCAAAATGCACACAGCCAAATCCATAAACAGAAACAAAACCTGCAAGACACCATGTTATCATCATAGGCTTTCAGTTCTGTACATTTCAGTACTGGAGCATCATATGAATCAACAGTGCAATGCTGCTTTAATTATCACTGGCTTCAGTATCCCTTGGGGCACCTCTTTTGCCCAATGTGACAGGATCAATAAGATTTCCATGAATTAAAATAACTGAAAACAACAGATGGTCTTGTGGGGGTAAAAATGTAGCTAAAGTATTGCAAGATTTACAAACTATATTACATATAACTGCAAAGTAACATTAATTCACTCTTCTAAGCATCCTGTAAGACCAGTTGGTAGGGAGAGCTGCTCTAATGGACATGCCAACTTACTCTGAAGAACTCTTTGGTCGACCCTGAGTCCAGTGTCCCATAAGCAATTTCGGTTTGTTTGGCAAGGTCTTCTGCACTTTCTATGGGCGAGACCATTCGCTCAACAGTCAAGAAAGCAGCAAGGTTAGCAGTGTAGGATGAAATAATGATGAGCGTGAAGAACCACCAGACACCTCCAACAATGCGACCTGAGAGGGATCTAAACATGAATAAAATAATGCACATTTTCCTGTCTCTTAAGCCATGAAGAGAGAGAGAGAGAAAGAGAGAAGGCACCATTATTCCTGAACATGTATCATTAACAGTCAATGGGAGGGAGATAATTTGCATTTTAAATATTAAGTAATGCTTTTGCTCTTGTATCTTAATGCCTACAGTACAGAGTCCACTGTATTAATACGTATCATGAACATACAGGAGTTTGAATTCCCTTGAACAGTAATCCCAGTGTTCTTACTACTTCAGGAAATGCCTAACATAGCAAAAATTTTGTCAAAAATACTAGATAAATAATCTCTTTTTGGAGACAAAAATAAAGCATAGTAGCTAAAATCAGTAGCTTTCTCTGTTTTCTCTTAAAAAAAGAAAAGACACAAAAGGCTTTGCACAAGGGTTATGTTGGCTCTAGGATCAAAATGTTTCTGTCACTCAAATTTATCAAACATTCTGTGAGCCACTGCAATCATTTGAACTTTCACATTTTTCTTATTTAAGAAGCATCATTTTGTGATAACAGATATATTTATGTTAAGTAAAAAACTTTATATTTTCCATTTTAATACCTGTAATTTGAAGAGAAGGCTGTTGAGGAGTAATGTACATCCAGTCTTAATCAGTACCAGTTTTATTGCTAACTTCAATAATAGCAGAGTTAGGCCAATGCTGAACACTCTCAAAATCTCACTGTAAATGGCTAAAATGAAGCATTCAGGTTTGAAAGATTGGGTCATAATGTTTAAATAAGAAGTTGTAGTGACTGCACACTAGAGTTCCAGAACATCTTAAAAGGCTGAGAAATTCAGGCGTGGGTCATATATTACATCAGAGGCACCCACTCTGTAAGGCATGGCTTAGTAATACAGCATGGCTTCTCAGAAACAGATGGTGAAATATTCTCTCTCTCATAGACAGTGATATTCTGGAAGCAGAGCTGTAGAACTCAACAGGGAACAGAAATGGGACATTCGTTCATGCAAGGCAAATATTCAGCAAAATAGTGTGCATTTCATAATTGTAAGACAATGGAACTAATTTAGCAACAACACAGTTCCTCTGAAGTCAACTCAGAGGAATTGCTCCTGTGTGTACCTGCTGTTTCTGACAGCTGTTTGTGGTTTATGCACATTGACATACATAAAATAATAGTAATGACTGAAATTCAAAGCAGATTCTCTGTTGCCTTTATAGCTATTAGAAAAGAAAAAAAATGAAAAGGCTTCCTAAAGAATGAACTTCAAAACACTGCCAGGAAAATAAATAAGGAAGATTTTCTGCTTCAGTGTTGAAGATAAAATGCAAATGTAAAAAGATTTGACACAAACCTTGGGGAAATATCACATCCTTGTTGCATAAAGGCACCCAGGGAAAACCAGAGGCTGTTGAAAATGCCAAACTCATTGGGAGGCTGGTCACTGGGTCCTTCTTTCCCATCCTCTGGTTCTTCTGTGTGCCACTCATATGGGCTAAACCTGCTAACTAGGAACAGGACCACACTGACACCAATGTAGGCAAAGACTATGCACATCCAGATCTCATACGCCAAAGGGTCCAAGAAGGAAAACACTCCTGGTTTAGATTTCTGGGGCTTTTTGATCATAATGGATATCCCCAAACTCATAAAAGGCTTAGAAAAATCAATGACCTCTTCTCGTACCAAAGTGATGGTCAGAGGCGCAACAGCAATCTCTGCTTTCTATAAAGAAAAAAAGAAATATAGATGTATAGATTAATTGGAGTTGGCTTATACACTCAGCTAAGCAGCTAATTCCAAAGGTATGTCATTAACGTCAGGATACTGTGGCTTAAACGTTCTTTATAACATCTTTTTGTTTCTTTCTATCACAGTCTATATTTACTCAATATGCTTTTAGAAAAACATAGCTATTATAGATTTTTAGTTTACAGAATTATAGAAATACTTAATTTTCTTGCTAAGGAGAAGACTCTTAAATCTTATAGAGAAGGGCAGCAGTGGAGGTAGATCATTTTAGCTATTTATTTAAAGTAAAGGAACACAAGGAAGAATAAAAAATGAAAATGACCCTATTGTCACTGAATGTATAAAGATTTTTTAATAATATCCCAGGAACAGTCATTTATTATCATATTTTCATAACACAATCATTCTTTGAGGAAAACCAGCTCACAGACTCAAGGAAGTTCCAAATATTATGAAGCAGCAAAGGTGATTAATTATTGCTGTGATGCCACAAAACTGCACACACTTGTCTTGGGGGAAAAATAGTTCAGTAGGAATGAATCTGATTTTAAACAGTGAAAAAATACAAGTACACAGAGAATAGCTGTGCAAAATCATGCTATAAACCGATAAAAAGTGTGCTGATTCCATTGCTGTTAGAGACAGGAATAATTTTTAATATGTTTCTCTGGTTTTAGAATGAAGATGTCAGTCTTGAATGAATTGTTATTGATGATGATGGGGATTATGGCTGCTAACAGTGATGTCTGCATGAACTATAAGGTATTGTAGCTGTGCTAATGGGTCATTTCTATCATTAGGGACTCAAAATTTCATTAAGGTTTGCTCCTTGCCTTGCCTTGTTTGTCTTGCCTCATACACTAAAGCTGACATTACAGTAGTAGTTAAGATGGGAACTGTAAGAGGAACTGGAACAAGAGATGCACTGGTGGGAGGGGAACAGATACAGAAGCTGCTGAAACCTTTCTCGGGTTCACTGTTGTGGTGCTGTATCTGGGTGGATTCACAGAGCAAAGCCCGTGCTCTGTGACCAGTGTGGACTTCCATACACATTATGGGCTAAGGAGAGTACCTGAGCATATTTTGAGAACACTTTTTTTTGGTTGCAAATAAGGTAGACTCACAACCTGTCTCCTGAAGTGAAATTACTCTGCTTCACGCCACAATATATGAGATAATCTGCCTGTATTTACCCCACTCCAGGCCCAGTCATCTTCACAGGCACAATTAAGAGTTATTCTTAAGACTCCATGATAGAACTGTTGTAGTTTTCTCTTCTAAATACTTATTTGGCCCAAATTAATCTTATGGGGTAGCATCTTCAGATATAGTACATAGCCCACAGTTTAGCAAAGCATTTAAGCATGTTTGCCTTGTAGGATGCTCTTAAGGACTTTCATACTCAGTAAAATATACAAGGATATATTTAAATCCCATCAATTTCAATGAGATTAAAACATGCTGAAAATTAAGGATGCGTTTCAATAGTTTAATTCAAGTGTTTACATAAATAGCTTGTGTGATAAAAAAGAAATTTAAATGTAGGCTTTTTTGTCATCTCACAACTTTGAAACAGAAAAATACATTTAAAATAATATGTTTTTGTTATTTTATACAGTAAGTTATACTGAGCAATATGTATTTTATGGAATTTAATTTAAAGCTGATTTCACATAGATAAAATTTAAACCTATTTTGGTAGCTCTATAATTTTGAATAATTCAAAGAAACTGCCTCATTCCAGTGCAATTGCCCAAAAATGGAAATTTGTATTAATTTTCTATATATTAATCATCAGGTTATATCTGTCATTCTGAAATAGTTGTGATTCAAACACTTATCATTGTAAGTTTTTGTGAGGATATTACAATTTAAGCAACATAAAATCATAATTTTGCAAGCATATCAGACATTATTTCTGGTGCTAATGTCTTGGGTAAACATGATAATATTGCTAATCCTCTGAATTTTAATGTAAATTTTGTAATAGAAGGCATTTTAAAAAATTTGGCTTCTTGAAGTCTTGTGATTACATAGGTCTGACTGACATAGATATTTTATGAAGATAGGTATTATATGAAGAAAAATAACATGTCTAAAATATATTTTTAGATATCTTGAAAATTGTAATGTAAATTTGGTTTCTGTAGTCTGAGGATTGTAGAATGGCTTGGGCTACTAGCATTGCTGCGTATTTTTGTATTTCATTCACTCATAAATTCCTTTTTTCTAGAAGAATGATTTCCTTCTTTAGAGTCAATGTCTTTTATATTTCTAAATTTCATCTAGTGTGAATGCCTAATGTGGAGTCCTTGAAAAGAATTAACTGAAAGACACAGGGAAACTGATCTATTACTGCTAATCTTTCTATTTGTCACATAGTGGTATCTTCATTAACAGTGTAAATTACAGAACTGGTCACTGGTCTTCAAAAGTGTTGGCTAACACTTCATTTTTTTGTGTCTGCAGATTCCTACTGGGATTTAAACAAGGATCCTTGAGGGTTGTTAGTTTTTACAATGTGAGGTGGAAAAGGGACAGCACCATTTTAAGTGTGAATTATGGATATTTTAAAGACCCAATTAACACACTCCATATTGTATGTTAGACACTGGAAAAGATTCATCTCACCAAATTTAAATGCTAGAAAAGTACATGCAGGACTTGAACTACATTAGAACTAGCTGCCTACACTACTTTGAGCAGTTAAAGAAGAGAAATAGGAACCTATCCCATCTCATTACGATAGTGATCTAATGTCAGATGATGCATAATGTAAATAAACCTGTTTCATGCCAATGAATGCAAAGGGGCAGTACACAGCTAGGTCACAACTAGATGCCAAATAATTGGAAAAGGTGCAGCCTCCCCAATCTGATCATATTCTTTGTTATTTTTGTAAGACTACTGTGTGCCACATTAAGGCCTACATAAACTCTTCACCGTTGAAAGCTAAATAATGACAATAGCTGTGCATGATAATCATCAGCATTTGTGCTTTGCCCAGTTAATGTACACCATATAATTATGGATTTAAATGATTAACAATTTAACAATGATGTAAACAATGATTTTGTTGCCAGTGAAATGTGTTTTGACAAAAACTAATGATACTTCACACTTGAATCAACTGCATCTGTAACAGCATTTCAATCAAGGCTGAACCACTACTAAGGACAGATGGATTCTGGAGCCTTCCGACATTACATGATGGCACGAGATTAAGTCTGACAGTTAAGAGACTTCTACTTTTCCAGAATATATTATTATAAACATGTGAATAAAATCTATGCTTGGTACAAGCTATATGAAGGTGGTAAAGCTATCTTGAGAAAAAGAATGCATGAACTGATCTCAACTTCAGAAGCTCATAGCTTCTCAGATTTTAAACAGAGGTGAGTTGTGACCTTTTGTGTTAAGCTGTGAAAGAACAGCATTCTGTGTCAGGAGAATGAATATTTAATTGGAGCTGACTGTTAGTGCATTTGGAAACACCTGTTACACATTCTTAATGGTATTTCATCCCCATCCAGCATTTCTCCTGATATCAAGGCCTATAGGTGACCCACAGGGACTACTGCAGGCATGTGAATACATCAGGGACAAAGGAACAAGATTTCCTAGTAGTTTTGAACAGTGCTAAAAAGAAAACAGGAAAATAAACACACACACACACACACACCCCACCCTGACCTTCTGTACAGTCATAACAAAACTGTACACCACAGCACTTTATATACTGTTTCTCCTGTGACATGATGGAAAAATCAACTACAAAGTTTAGGTAACAAGCAAGCAGCTCTGGGCAGTAACTGAAGCATCCAGGTACCAGAATGACCAACAGTACATATGGGTCTCGAGGGGACATGGGGTAAAATTGGCACATGTGTCCATCCTCAGTAACACAGATAGAGCTAAGTGGAATTGGTGGCACTGAGGCATTGGGGTATGGTAAAAAGAACAGGACAGGAGGGGAGCCTTTTGTATGGCACAGAAAATGTCCGATCTCACTGGCCAGCACAAAACTGTCTGTTAATCCGTTAATGTGGTTGGGAATTAGAAGCTGTAAAATGTTTCCCAAACAGATTATCTTTTAACTTGGTAATTAAGTTGCAAATTCTCTCCCAGTCCTGGCTGCATATAAAAAGCCTTGCTTGTAGCATAGCCAACTACTCAGAGTACTCGTGTTTGTGATTTGGGCATCTATCAGAGATGAACATCCTCTCACAGCACAGATTTGCAGGAAAGTCTCTGACTGACTGATTTTTCTGCTTTCTCTATGTGGAATAGGCCAGGGAACCTGATGCTCTGTAAATCATCTGGCAAGGACTCAAGGAAGTTGCAGGGAGGATGCTCTTCATGGATTCCCTATGGAAATCTTAAGCAGCAAAGTTTTATAAGTTAACAGAAATAACAATTTCCTTTAAAGCTACACCTGTAAAAGTACATTAAACATGCTTGGAGTAGCTCTTGGCCTTAAGGCCAGCTGGCACAGGGGAGTCTGTGTCGCTACTATGAAAGTCATTTAACCTGTAAACCATCATGGCTGCATTCAAGCTACTTATGGTGAATGGTTTCTTCCCCATCCAAGTGTCCAGCTGGGCTCAGAAATTGTTTTGGACAGTAATTATGGGCCAAAAATATCCCAGGGATCATTGTTGCAATTTAGCAGATTAGTCAGGCAAGTTCCAGTGCCCAAGGGCATTCCCTGGTGCCACTGTTATACTGGGATAGATAGAGCCTCAAGGAGCCTTTGGACAGTAAAGCAAATATACTGGGCAACAGCAGACTTCTGTTAGCTTTTTCAGTAAAAAAGCAGCTCTGAGAGCTTTTCTGCACTCATTCCCAGAGCTCAGTCCCAGAATCACAATCAGAATGCAGCCATCCCAAACAGATAGCTGTGCAGGAGCTTTTAAACCTGGCCATCAAACCTTTAAAGAGCCTTCACCTCATTCTCTTCCATTACAAAGAATGAAGTGTTGACCATGTATTCTGGGATACTCTCTTCATGCAGGTGATTTGACAGGTTCCTTATGCCTGTGAGTTTTGTTGCAGCTGTGTCAACAGCTGCAGGTCAAATTCCACAACTGGCATGAATCTTTGTGTGAAATTCCTAACAGCACTTTGTATTTCAGTCTAGTACTAGGGCACTTTGGGTTTGATGAGGCAAATTTTTCATGATAAAAGGAAAACAACAAACAAACAGAAAACTTAAGTATAATTTCAAGTTTCATCTATAATTTTCAGCTCGATATTAGGCCACTGAAACTATGCATCTGGGCAAGAGAATTTTCTCACAATTTGGAAATTTTCTTGGATGATTAAAAAAACCTCCTGCCTTAAAATAGTGCATAGCCATTGACATCCATGCGTTTGCTATTG
This sequence comes from Tyto alba, assembly GCF_018691265.1. NCBI lineage: Eukaryota > Metazoa > Chordata > Aves > Strigiformes > Tytonidae > Tyto > Tyto alba. The sequence goes on along the minus strand of NW_024881282.1, from coordinate 16,777,595 downwards.
CACTTAAAAGCCAGACAAGGAGTCACCTCCATTTTGATAAAAAAGTCTGAAAACCCTTTGACTTTGAATATCCCGAGGGTTGAGCTGTTTCCAAGCCACTAAAGTGGATATATATATGCTTGGTGATCATTCAGCTTTTATACTCTTTAAAGACACAAGAGGGGGGTTGGTTCCTCCAAGAACTTCCAAGAACATAGGGATTTTTGTAAGGTGGGTTTAACCTTCCCATTCCCGTGTGCAGGGAAAATCAACAACACTCTGGGACACCATTTCCCACATTTGTGCAGCACGCAGTCTATTTCATGTTGAGTCGTCCCCTGAGCTGATGTTAGTGGAGAAGACTTTGACAAAACTTAACAGCTATACTGAGCTGACAGAAGGGAAAAAAAATGGAGCTTCTAGAAAAGCAACTAGGCTTTTGCCACACATGTCCCTAACTGCCACTGGAATTGCAAAAACTGCAACTGTGGATGGACCAACTGGTCTGCAGCAGTTTTTTATAGGGAGGCTGAGGTATGTTATGAGTTCATTGGCAGAAATCTCCTCACCTAAGTAGTTTTAGCATTATTTTTTTTTTTAATTCCATTACTAACATGAAAAATTTCTCTAAGAATTCTGATCTGTTCTCAGTGCAGACACTAGCAACTTCAGTCATCAGCAAACACAGCTCTGAGTTTTGCTACTTTTGGTAACACCAGATACAGCAAATATTTCTTTGGGTTTGTTCAAACTATTTTCATTAAGTATTGCAACTTTATGTGTCAATGGAATTGTTAACTGTTATGCTATTCTAAAGAATCCTTCTCCAGATCACTGTATAACACAATGCTCTTAGTTGCTGAACTTACCAGGTTTGCTCCTAAATTTTATTACTAATGTTCATCTTAAAAGTCTGTCTTAATTCTGAACTGCCTAACTGTGCACTTCTCTGTAGTGGTTTGTTATATAAGTTTAATACATGATTGTGGATTCCTCAGTTCTTGGAATAGACTAAGAGTCCTATCTTTTTTAAAAGATCTGTCCACCATACCATGCAAATGAATAAATGAGTGATATCCTTCCCAACTAAGTTTTACAACGTATCAGGAATAGATGGTCTCTAACATTAGTTATAACATTAATGAATTTTTAAGGGATGTGCAAACTATGACTGTACTAATGTTGCAAGGTACTAGCTGAATAAATAGTAGAATTTGCATGAAAATATTTGATTTTCCTTTGAAAATAAATGAAAGCACAGAGATCTGAAACAGAATTCTGTTTCTTTTCTCTGACCCCAAGGTTAAATAAAATGCATATATACTTCCTATTTTATGACTAATACTATGATAAATTAAATCCTACTTCAAAAATTGGTATGCTTACCCCATAAACAAGTTCTCCCACCATCCCATTCCAGATTTTTGTCTCTGGATCCCTTGCTCCATATTTTCCATCAGGAACAATGGCAATTTTGTACTTGATACCAATATGTTTTGCAATTTCTGACGCCAGATCTACACAGTATCCTTCAAACTTGTCATTCCCTTCAAACGTATCATGGTTTTTCTTGAACATAACATATGGGGCTTCCTATAATGAAAGAAGTAGAACTGTAAAGGAGAAGTATACCGAATATACTCCGAAAAGTAACATGTCATCTACTGATGAACAACACACATTTTATCAAAAGTTCATAGATAGTATTAGCACATTTAAATTAAAATGTATGAACAGAAATCCTTCTGGGAAGGCATACTATTTACACTGTAATTTGGCTTATACATTTCACAAGATTTATCAACCTTATAAATTATGAACACAAAAACTATCCAAGAATGCATATACATTTTACTTTATTTTAAAAGACTTTAGTGCAGTATATGCTAAATTTAAAGCATGAATAGAGGTTGAACCTACACAGTGCAAATAACTGTGGGATACTGCAAGGTAGAATTTATGCTTTTGACTTCAGTAAGTAAGCATCTCTTCTAACATAGTGTGGTTACTGTCTATGTAATTTCAGATGCACAGCCTGAGTGTTTTGCTTTCTTGGGGTTTAGAATGCATAGTTAATAAGAGCTTCCATACATTCTAGTGAGAATACAGAAATACATTCCCAATGAAACATGTATCTTAAACAAAGCAGATTCTACAAGGTCTTTTAGGATGACTCTAAGCAATATGCATAGACAAGAATGGTGCTAAGCAGACACTGACTTTACATGCTGCATGAAAAAGAAGTACCAAAGTATTTTTGGATGGGGAGTGCCACTGAAAACAAGTAAAACCTGTCTTGAAAAGTGGATCTTACATTCCCTGTGTAAACCATACTATCACTACAGTGAACATTATATGATTAGAAATCAAGGTCACACTGGGAAAACATGGTCACTTTTTTTTTTTTTTTTTTCCTGTGTGGATTCAGACTTTAGGAATTATTAGGTAAAACGACACTTTCTGGTGGTATTTTAAATTACTTCACATAATTCATATTCATAGCCAGCTCCAGATAAAATACTTGTCACTAATGTCACATTTTATTTGAATTTCCATCACAAAATACCAGTAACTTAATATTTCTCTATGCTGGCTGTGGTGAATGTTATTTTTTTGATACTAACCTTGGTAGTACTCTGCCCTATTCACATCTTTCCTACATACGTAATTAATACAAAAATAAAGGTAAACGTGTAGTCTGAGAATATCTGCTTCACTGAAATTACATCAGCATCAGGTGTAAGCAACAGCAATATTGTAACCTCTATTAGGTGTTTAACAATAAGGGATAAGTGGCATTACATGAGCAATAGGGGGACTGAATGAGCCAATTCCAAAATTTTTCATTGTGTCAGGTAAATTTTTCCTTTTGCATACCAGTATGTAGCTCCTATTAGCAGGGTGTGGAAACACACTTTTCAGCAAGCCCGAACAGTATATTTAATTTACTATTATAAGGTGAAAAGGCAGAGAAATAGAAAAGAGAGATATTATACATGGGAGGAACTATTCCCTTTACTTATCTAAGTTTACTCCCTGTGGTAACTCTGCCCAGGACCCACCTCTGTGTAAGGATGTTTCACTCTCCAGTGTATTCTCAGAACACCTCCCCTCCCATCATCTCCTTCTTATGTTATTATTCTCTGCTATGGATATGCTTCTTTGGACCACAATCGCTTAGAAGTAATTCAGTGTTGGAGGCCATTGATGCATTATGACCATTACTTCGGCTAAGGAACCACACAGCATAGAAAAGTGTCCACAGTGATCACTTCCAAAGTCAACCCCTGACTACCTGGTTCTTTGACCTATATGTAAGTATAAATGCCCAGAGAAATTTGAGGGTGACAACAGCAGAATGTTGCATTTCTTGAGCATGTAGTTATGACCTCTGCACATCTAGGTATCACCAAGGACCTCTAAAACTGGGGCAATCACAAAACAAACTGTTATTGTCCTGATGCATGTGGCCTGGGCACTGAGAACACCACTGAACTACAGCATTAACTATGCACCATAATTGCTGCAGTGATGCAGTGCAATGCCTTTGCCCATACAGAGTTTCTATCTTCAAAGGAAAACTGGTGAGTATTACCAGTAGCCTGCATCATTTCTCATATTCCTATTCCCAATTAAATCACCTTAATCTCAACCACCTGTCTTCTAGAGGGAGGGAGGGAGAAGAGCGGGCAAGAAGGGTCCTGCCCTCTATGCAGTAGATCTTGATTTTGGGAAGTATTTTGGGCACATTAATCAGCTATTCCTCCCTCATGTAGGATTTTTGTTCCCATGAGAGGAAAAGCCAAAATCAGGGTCTTCCTAGATATGTTACTGCACAAAAATGGTTAAAAGTAAACAGAGGTGAAACATACTATGTCTCCTGACTGTGATTTAGCCAACTGCTAGCTAGAAATACAAGCAAGTCTTGTCCAAGATCCTGCATTTGTGGTCTCTCCTTACAAGCTTCCGTTACATTTGCTTGCTGCACCCCAAAAGCAATTTTGTTTTTCAAAGACCAGAGTTAGTGACTGCTAGCTCTTCTGATTCAGCCTTTCTTATAAATCCCAAGCCAAAGGCATATAGTTAAGGTCACATCAGGAAATAATAATTCTGGAGAGAGACAAAGAAGACAGGCATAGAGGAGGCCAGGTAAGCCTGCTCCTTCTCCCAAACCCCAGACATTCTGCTTCTGCCTGCACCTTATTACTGATAGAGCTGCTACAAAAAACTGCCTCTGCACAGCAAAGCCAATGGCAGATGCCTTATCTCCTGTTAAAGGCTAAATAATCTCCTCCCCATGAGTTCTGTGAGGGAACGCTGAGAAGCGAAGCAGTGGGGTCTAATACTGTCCTTGGCAGGTGCAAGCAGTGGCAATCCCATCCAGTGGAGGGACCACCAAGTGAGGGCTCACAAGACCTGGGTTCTGTCAGGGATCCTCTGGGTGACTTGGAGAAATCACACTGGTTCTTTCCCCATCCATTTCTCTTTCTATACACTCTGCTCTTAATGACTTAGAGCAAAATACAGCAAGGAACACCTCTTAGAATGCAATTCTCTTACAGAGTAAGGTAAGTACCTCTTGCAGAGGCTGCTTTAAAAGAAGCAGCAATTGAATGAGATCTGTCAGTGTGAAACAATACAATTAAAAATAATGGAAACACCTACTACCTTTTGCTTACTATCTTGTCCTTTCCCTCCTACACATTTTACACAGAATAAATAGCAGTTTCTTTAATTGTTGTGCCTACTTTACCTGCCAAATATTGAGAGGTGCATTTTCAAAGTAGAATTTAATGGGGGGATGTGGGTGGGACTGAATGTGGCTTTCTGATAAAGACTGTTTACAAAAAAAATCAAATTCTGTCCATTTCAGACTTTGTGGGTGTTTCAAATTAATGAGGTGTGCAGATGTTATTATAATAACACCAGGGCACTGAAAAGCAAGTTTTACTAGTTTGCTAACAAGCAACTTACACAGATGAACTTTCAAGGTCACACTGCAAAGTCATGAAATATCTGAACTGATCAATAGCATGTACTCAGACACACCTTGATGCTCTTTTCTATCTGTGGCACCAAAAGAGATTTTTTCTGTATAGTCTATTACAATAATATTTTCTAAATTAATAGTAATGTTAGTGTAACCACACTAGTCTAAAGATACAAGAGATGCAGGACATCTATGGAGAAGTAATATCTATTAGATCAGCTGAAATACCTGAAAACAGTAGGCATACTTTTTTACTGTTTACAGTTATAGCATCTTGTCTAATAAAAATATTACTTCTCCCCACCATCTTTTTATTTACTACATTTTTGAACTATAAACTCTTAACTTACTGATATAAACCACATTTGACTTACTGCTGAATGAGGTTTAACACCATAATATTTGCAAGATTTCAGCTGCTTAATAGTATTCTATGGGATAGTGAATCAAGGAAAAGTCCACATTGAAATGATCAATGACTAGCACGGAACAGATATTTGAAATGGTGCAAGCTTTACTTATATAATTCACAATTTTATAACAATATTTAACATTTGCAAATACAAGTTGATGTCTGCAACAATTACCTTTATAAATGTACACAAATCATTCCACCACATTGCCACAAATTCATGTGTACAGTAAAATGCTCACAACTGATGATTCATACTACAAGGGAAGCTGGAGAAAGTAACTAACCCAAATACCAAACAGACCTGTTTGGATTCCTATTCTAAAATTAATTTTAAAATCTTTAAGAATTGCAAAAATAATTTATAAAACTGACAAATATTTGTGCAAGGAAATGTCTCATTTTTAGAACAGGAGTGGCACACATTATCACACTTTATTCTGAAAGAAACTTCTTTAGATGTCAATGAAGATTTTTTGGTTTTAGTGGTTTTGTTGTTGGTGTTTTTTTTTTTTTTTTTTCTGAATAAAGTGTCCAGGATTCGGTTTGAAGTCTTTATTATTGTCATGCAACAAACTTCATTTTTTTCTCCAGCCTACTAAAGAATTTAATCAATAAAATTTCAATCAAAAATATTTTTCTATTATGAGAAAGAAAGTTATAGTTAGAATTTTTGAGGTAAGACTCCATCAAGAGTACATCAGTCAAAACTATGAGGGTGGTTTTCAGTCACTGAATGAAGGTTATCTGTCATCTAAGACACCCTAAGGTAACCTGCTTGACCTCCAAGTGCTGTTCTGCAGGTCCTTGTGCTGCCCCTTTACAGATAGGTCTGATATTATCAGTGTTAGGCATCCACCTGTGGGTCACTGAATCAATTTCTAAATCTTCGTGGACTTGGATGAAAACTTACATACCTGGGGCACAAGTTATCCCACATTCCTGAAACAACATACACTGGCTGAGACATCCACATGGTCATATATGGCATGAGACAGGCAAGTGTCACCCTGCCAGCGTAAGAAATGGGGGCTAGGCAGTATATCCTAGAGCATCTTAAATATCAATGAATGCTTATATGTGTGCAACTGAATCAATACCCTTTGTAAAGTCATCTACATTTAGGTGACGCAGTTGTGAACTGGATCCTGCCCTTGAAGGTTAATCTGCCAACACCAAGACTATTTCATTAAAATACTGAGCTGGAAGCCACAATGCAGATGTACATCAAACTTTGGTTCTAAAAGATTTTTGTGATTTTTAAGTTTTGCAATCTCAGAGTAGGTTCAGAGTTGTCTGTATCATGAAATAAATTAGAGAGTTTGGAGTGGTCTTCCCAGCCTACTACCCTATATTCTACCTCAACAACTTGTGACTGTATTTCTCAATTTGTTGAATTAGAGATGATCATCCTTCATAGCTGGCTAAGTCACACATTTTACCTTAGTGTTAGAGGAGGGCTGCACATGGTGTCCCTTCTCCAGTCACACAATAAGCCTATTGTGCACTTGGAGGTCCCAAGCCCACCCTTGGAGGGAATGCCTCTGCACACAGGTAGAAAATCTGTCCTTTTCAAATGGCCAGATGTGCAGGAGCCTATGCATCACATGTGATGCATGACACAGGTCTCTCCCAGGAAATATAAAAAGCAGAGCTGCATGGCAGCTGGTAAAGCACATCAGCTGCTCCTGCTGCCACCTCTCTCTGGGCTGCTCCTGCACCACATGACTAATCAGAGAAAGGTTGAGTGCTTATGCACTAAACCAAAACTGTAAAACAAATTCTATGTGCTTTCACTACATTACAAATGAACATAATATTTTGCCAAATAGAAAACACTGCGCTAAGTTCTTGGAGTGCAGAGCTAATTTGTTATAATGCACCTTCTATGCAAAAGCCACACAGCCACATTACAGCAAAGTAAGCATAGAGACATAAAAACTGAAGAAACAGCGGGCAAATCAACTTGTGCTATTTGGCTTCAGGCAAAAATGAAAGCAAGCCATGCTGAAAACTTGTAAACTTTTCTTAGGCTGCCAAGACACCTGTCTTTGAAGACTGAAAAGCCTGCCAGCACTGGTTGCAGAAGCTTTTCAGTTCAATGTGGGAAAATATGCATGCTATCAAAATGATATTTGTCATCTACAATGGTTCAACTTCCCTTCAATGTGAAGAGGGCAATGAAGAGGTGAAAAAGTCTCTGTCTGGCATTTGCAACATGACTATAATACAAAGAAGAGCAAAGTAACAGGATTCTGAAAGTTATTCTAGTTAAAGATATCTTTTATTTGTGATCACATGCTCGTGGATACTAAACATATTGCCCTGGCAGGCCAATATTAAGAATTATGGTTCTAACCTGCCTTCAGCATCATGTGTGCAGCTCCCAGTGGAGTTAATGGGAGATGGGCATGATAAGGCAGAATTCACCATATATTCTTATTCAAACCAAATTCTGATATATTTCTCTTGCACTGTGATTTTGAAACATTGAAAGGGGACACTGCTGGTCAAGAAGCAGTGCTCCTTTCAAATAATTGCATTTATCCCAAAATGACATGCTGCATAAACATAGGGCATGTTTTGGAATATTAATTCAGCTTTTTGGTTTTGAAAATGATCCCACCAGTCCTTTCAATACAGGGACTGGAAAAGTTCTTTTGAAGATAACATTTATTATGCACATCAAAATGCTCCAATGCAAACAGGACAGGCAAGATAACACATTTTAAAAGCTTTCTTGTTTTCCTTTTTTTCCTTTCTGGCAAACAGGAACCTTTTCTGTTACTTTTCATTATTATGTTTTACTTGCTTCTCCTAAGATTGGAGCTATTTATAGAAATTACAGTATTCATGTATGGTAGCTTCAGTCAAAGATATCAGGACTGGTATGAGAGGAAAATTTCGACTGAAACTTGTTATTCACATCATTCTCTTCTCAGCTTGGCAAAGTTGAAGGTTAACGTCATCTGCTCTAGACATTTCAGATTAGTCACAGAACTTTTCTTGGTGGTTCAGTGCCTGGTCATCCAGTCAGAGGAACAGTAATCCATATGGAAAAATAAGCTCAATGCTACTAGACTGGTGGTTAATACTTGAGCCTTAGTTAGGAATGTTCGCAGCATCTTGGGACTCTTTTCTTCCTTGATCAATTTCTTAAAATAGGATTCTTCATCAGAGGCTGAAAAGAGGAGGACTGTACTGAAGTATATTTTTTTTCCATCACCAAGTCTTTTTTTTTTTTTTTTTTTTTTTTTTTTTCGGAAAAAGATACATATATTTTAAATGTCCCATGCAAAAAAAATAAAATAAAATTAAGAGTTACACAATTTGGTTAGGAGTTACATTCTGTATTCCTGTATAGAAGTTTGGTTGGTTTGCATCCTGGAATGATAATCTTTAACAGAAGATTTGTTAAGACATACTTAAGGTACAAATGCTGACACACACTGCTGGAAATCTGGTAACTAACTGCTTTTCTGAGTAAGAAAAGGTCTTGTCACTGTCCTTTGGATTATTTTCAACTCTGTATTAAATTAGAAAAAATACTGCTTAATAACACATACAGAATATTCCTTCCCATTTGAGACACAGATTATTCTAAAGGGTTAAAATGTCTTGTCTAAATGAAGCAGGTGAAAAGGGCAGTGAACTGAGATGTAAAATCTTAAAAGCGGTCAGGTAAAGGTCACCCTTTGCCAGTTGGCTTTGACAAACATCAGCTTAAAAGGGCATGTTTGACTTCAGAGGGAAAATTGTTAAATATTTTGTTTAAAATACAGATTTGTAAGAAACAATGGTTTTGAAAAACTATACATTAAAAATGTAAATGAATGAAGCAACTGCATTCTCTTTTGCAACCACTCTTTAAAAACATCAGTAACACTGGAAAATCAAACCCCAAATATATTTAGATTTTATTAAAATGGAAATTTTATTGAAATGCTAAATAAACATATTAAGAAATATGTGCAAATGCATCTACTAAATTCATGTTTTCATTCACAATTGAAAGTAGATAATCCAGGTCTCATTGGCTGACTGAACTATACTACTTACAATTTTAGCTCTTGCTAATGTCAATTTTGAATTTATAATGTACCAACAAAAAGTGACACTGTCATTACAGACATCTCATTTTATAGCCTCTGTTCAATTCCGAAGTTTTGGGTTTATATTTTCTTCCAGTTTCTTGTGAGTCAAGATTTATCAATTAGAGGTTGAAAGAATTAACTTCTATTTCAGAGACTTACTTTAGTAAAAAATGGAAAAGACTGAATAAAGGAAAAAAAATACTGCAACTCAATTTTAAAAACCTGATTTTAAGTAAATCATTATAATAAATGCGTACCAAAAAAACTATGTACAGACATAACAGTCAAGATAATTAAAATATATGGCTCACCCTCCCACTAGCCTAGGAATTAGCAGACTAAATTAGAACATAACTAGAAATAAGATAGTGCCACACACCAGTATAAGCATTAAAAAAAGAAACACCTTACCAAAATTGTAGTGACAACTACTGTTCTATTCTCAATGGCTGAAGTGTCATTTCCAAGTGTAGGTTCATGCTGAATCAAAACTAACTTATCCATGTCATTCCAGTAACCAACCTGCAAAACAAAATGTTTATGTTCTACAGTAGAAGAGTCTACATTCTGTATAATTACAAATATAAATGATTATAAGAACAACAGAGTGATCCAAAGATAATTTTGTACCAAAGGAAGTGCTGCCATGCTCACAGGCAGGGGCACAGTGGGATGTATCTTAACACCTTGGGCATATTATCTTGCACTGCTGCTGCATGGAGTCAGAGCTGCCACTCAGATGTTCCTGAATGATTTGACCTACTTACTCTGACCAGAGGTACAAGTTAAATGCCATTTTCAATAGTTTGAAGTCTTCCTGGGACATAAACAAAATACAAGAATTTTTGCTTTCCACAAGAAAATTTTCATCCACTAATCCTCCAGATCTTCCAGTCTTAGAGAAGTGAAAGACATCTGGATGACAGCTTTGCAATTCAGTGACTGATCTCAATTCCCTGCTTCACTATGGGCTTCCCAGGAGACCCCAACCCAGGGACTTATACCAGGCTAGCTCCACTTAACTGCTGGCACTGACCTTTAGTACCTACATTAGAAACCCTGTTATTGAAGCTTTCTCTATACTCACTGGACAGACAGGCACCACCAGACAGTGACTCAGATCATGCAGAATAAGCACCCCTCCTTAGAATAGTGCTTGCTTTCCCCACTGACTCTGAGGCATGGTGAGAGTGAGACCTACAGGGAGGTGGAACAAATCAGGTTTTCTTCTCCTTGGCTGCATTTAGGCTACCACAACCCTTCCCAGAGCAACCTTAAGGTGAAAAAGCTGTCGTGGTTCATTGCTGATGATGAACTTACTCTAGAGCCATATTTGAATCACTTGTTCTTGTACTCCCATGGAGAAAAAAAAAATTAAAGTTGCATGCCTGCAATCTGAAGCCTTCCTTTACATACATACAGACATTTATTTTTGCAGTGCACACCTCTGGTATTCAGTACAGTCTGCAGCTGTGCCCTATGCATTGGTAGTGGTGCTGCTGGGCACAAGATACAAGTCAACATCCTTTCCTGCAAGGGCCCAGGGATGCAGTGCTTGCTGTAAGACCAGATGGTATGAAGGCAGCCTGAGAAAAGGAGATCCTCCTTCAAACTTTTATTGATGCTTTTGAGAGCTCAGTGAACACTTAAAATTCCCCACATACTCCCCAAAATTCCCCACAGGCTATATACTATGTCTTTGAGTGGCCAAAAGAAGATACAAGTCTTAAAATGCTTTACTTTTTGGTAAATCCTGGCCAGTCAGAATCTTACAGCACACTCATCTCCTCGCTCCATGTGGTGATATAATGTTTAGTATCTATATCAGCAAGTGTATTTCTGGATTTGGAGTTCCCTCCCATCATTTAACGTTGCCCTGGCTGACGTTAGGTAGGAAAGGTCTTCCTGGGAATGCTGTGTGCATGACCTTCCCAGTACAAGGTTGATGTCTATGAAATGGCAAGCGGTTCATGACAGTGGTCCCTTGTCCCACTCTTACTTGGAGATATCTAAATCCAACTTCCCACCGATTGTTTCAGCATGCCAGACACAGGTACCTTAGCTGAAACTGCCCTCTCACATGTAACTTGTGGCTCACTAGCAAACACCCTCCCTTTTCCCCTTCTTGCCATTCTGTTTTCTGCAGCTAGATCATGCCTGTCTGTGGAGCCCCAGACAACGCTGCTGGGGAGTAGCTCAGTGGCTGTTCCCCTGATCCAGCACTGACAGCACTCAGCTCCATGTTAAACAGACAACATGAACACAAACATGTCAGTAGAACAGTGCTCTAATACCACCTAAAGGGGCTTTCCAGGTTACCGAGAACCTAATGAATTAAGAGGCTGATCTTTTTTTCCCAGGAAAGGTGCAGACAGTGGCAGTGATTTTAAAAGGTTCCTATCGAAGATATGAAATTCAAGCTGTCACAGCTCACTCTTCAGAAGCACGTGGGGACCAGTCAGCAGCAACTTCCCCTTCCCTCCTTCTTTGATTAGAGTTCAGGAGACCAAGAGCTGGAAGAGAGGAACTCCTTGTCCATCTTACCAGAAGAGGAAAGGGAATTTTAGTGGAAAGTGGACTCCAGGCAGAGCTCCAAAGTAACTTGTCAGTGAAAAAGGACAGTCTGTGTCTTGGATGAAAAGACTTCAGTATGACTGAAACTGTATAAGTGACCAGATCAGTTATGCAGCCAATATTATTTCCTACATTATTGTAGAACCCAGACTAAAATTCACCATCACATAGGACTTGACCTCCATGGCATGGAGAAACGTCATGTTCAGATAAATGCAGTAATGTGGTATGAGAGTCTAGTAGGGCAGAGGAGTGGTTTTGGTTCCTGGTCTCATATGCATTAAAGAATCCCCTATATTCTTAAAACAGGCAACTTTCCTCTTGATTTTTACATTTATTATTTCATTAATCTCCTTTTTGAAAAAAAAAAAAAATACAGAGCAGCAAGTAATTTTAGCAGTCCCTAAAGCAGCGTGCAGACACACTCGCACAGAGAATTACAAATACACGAAGTAGTGCAACTTCTGGTATATTTAGTGAAAATTATAGCACAGGAACCCTGATTTAGGTGTCTGCAGCTAACAGGAAGCTTCAGCATTGCTGATACAGTGGAGAGGGAAGTTTTCTTCTTAGTAGGATGCACTGCTAACAAATATTCTTTTTCATCCAGACAACAGAGTCACAGATACAACTGATAACTGAAATTGTCAAGTTCTTGTCAAAACTGTGACCAGCTAAAGGCAGAACATGTACACCAAAACCTGGCAATCTGGCAAGCTCATTATAATAATGAATGATTGCTTTTCATTGTGCAATTCCTCACTGCTGGAAAGTTCATAAGGAAAGCAGAAAATGAATGATGCACTGTGTTATAAAAGTAAGTACCATATGAAAATGCAGATAGAGATAAAGGAGGTGTTTGAGGAATGTTAGGCATTTTTAAAAGGAATTTTAACTTGTGTGTATGGGTATGAGCTTGTCTTTGTGCATCTCAAACCTGTGCTAAAGTAACTCGAACTCGATTACTGAAGATACATCATGACACTTGTATAAGTATGTAGATTCACAGTCACTGTGAGAGCACTAAATAACAATATGCTTAACAATAAATACCTTAAATCCCCAAGGAAAAACCCCTCAAAGTATGGGACTGAATTCAGGTATTAAAGTACATCCAATTCTATTTGGATTGAAATTGGACTTTATAGCAGTTGCATCCACTTATACAGAGGCTGAATTTGTCTTTTAGTTAACAATATTGGAAAAATATCTTCCCCAAAATAAGTTTGTCACAACAGTTTGGCATTTGAATGGTGTCATTTCTGAAGGCCGGTGAACCTTGTAGCAATCACTGAAGTGCTGCTGCAGAAGTCAACAAGTCACCAAGGGCAACAGAATACTCAAAATTCTTGATAATCAATTTTCACGTTAGTCGCTTAAGCTGGAATTTAGCTGACAAACCTTAGGCTGTCTTGTGCATGTTCATGTATACATATATGCTGTGGTTATTTTTTTTTTCTCTTTTTTTTTTTGTCTTTAAATTTTGGTGGCATGATGAATGGTGAATGACAGAATCACAAAATGACTGAAGTGGGAAGGAAATTCTGGAGGTTATTTGGTCCAGCCCCCTCTGCTCAACCGAGAGCCAGTTGCCCAGGACCGTGTCCAGATGGCTTCTGAATATCTCCAGGGATGGAGACTCCACAACCTCCCCGGGCAACCTGTGCCAGCACTTGGTCACCCTCACAATAAAAAAGTGTCCATTGCCTCTGGTCCTGTGCCTGGGCATCAATGAAAAGAGCATGGCTCAATATTCTCTGCACCCTCCCTTCAGGTATTTGCACACAGTGGTAAGATCCCTCTTGAGCCTTCTCTTCTCCAGGCTGAACAGTCCCACCTCTCCGAGACTTTCCTCACAGAAGAGGTGCTCCACTCCCTTAATCATATTTGCGGCCCTTTGCTGAACTCTCTCCAGTACACCCATGTCTCTCTTGTACTGAGTAGTCCAGAACTGGACACAGCACTCCAGGTGTGGCCTCACCAGTGTTGAGTAGGGGGGAAGGATCACCTCCCTTGACTTGCTGTCAATACTTTGTCTAATGCATCCAAGGATACCATTAGCCTTCTTTGCTGCAAGGGCACATTACTGGCTTATGTTCTGCTTGATGTCCACCAGGACCCCTGGTGTCTTTTCAGTCAAGTTGTTTTCCAGCTAGATGACCCTCAGCATATATCGGATCCTGGAATTGTTCCTTCCCAGGTGCAGGACTTTGCAGTTCTCCTTGTTGAACTTCATAAGGTTCCCGTTGGCCATTTCTCCAGCTTTTCAAGGTTCCTATGAATGGCAGCACAATCCCCTGGCATATCAGCCCCTCCTCTCAGTCTTGTGTCATCAGCAAACTTGCTGGTGGCACACTCTGTCCCAGATCCAGATGATTAATGAAGATGCTAAATGGGATTGGACCAATTTTGACCCCTGTGATACACTAGTTACTGGCCTCCAATCAGGCCTCAGACCACTGATCACCACCCCCTGGGCCTGGCCCTTCAGCCAGGTTTCAACCCACCTCGTTTGCTTATCTAGCCCATACACCAATAGTTTCTCTAGGAGGATCTTATGGGGCACAGTGTCAAAGGCCTTAGTGAAGTCCTGGTAGACAATATCCACTGCTTTCCCCTCAACTATGAGGCCAGTCATTTAATTCTAGAATTTTATCAGGTTGATCAAGCATGACTTCCCCTTGGTGAAGTCAGCCATACTGGCTACTCATGATGATCTTCTTGTCCTTAATGTGACTGGAAATGGTTCCCAAGATTAGCTGCTCCATTACCTTTCCAGAGATCTAAGTATAGTTCCCTGGGTTCTCCTTCTTGCCCTTCTTGAAAGGTGAAATGACATTTACTTTCCTACAGTCTTCAAGCACTTTTCCCAGCCACCATGATCAACCAAAGATTATTGAGAGTGTCCTTGCAACAACATCTGCCAGCTTCCTCAGCACTTGTGGGTGCATCTGTCATGTCCCGCTCAGAAGAGGGAGACAAGTGACTTAGATTTGTAAATCCCCAATGGAGTGGACAACGGTGAGACAAGTCTCAGAGTCCAGACATTTATTAATTCCCCACAATATACTAACTGGATACATGATAATTGGCTAAGTATATAACAAATCATGGCCAGTGAAATGGTATGCCTTGCGTTGCCTAATAGTAATAAGGAAAAAGGAAAAGAAAAAAAGGAGAGAGATATATATAGAGAGGTAGAAATAGAGGTCACAGGTCTGGGTTCCTGCATTTGTCCCACCCGAGTTTGCCAGGGATGCATCCATCCTCTTCACTTCCTCACTTCCCCTTCTTTGTTTCTTTTTACTCCTCACCCCCCCCCCCCCCCCCCCCCCAATTTATACACATTTTCCTTGGGTCTGTTGCCTAGGTCAACCCACATATCTACATATCACATGTATGGGGAGGGGTAAGATGCTTCATGTGATGATGCAACTAGCATGATTTAGTTAATCTTCATTAGCATATTCAAGGTGTCAACTTTAATATGCATTTTGTGGATAATGAAGCAAGAGTCATTCACCAGACAGATGACCCTTTAAACTTTACAAGGGGCACCAGAACAGAACTGTCCTGTCTCCACATGGCTCCCTCCTAAAGCTGCACCCTGTGCTATCCAGGCCGCCTTATCAGCTCCGGCCTCCACATTATCCATCCTGTGACAATAGTTTCATTACTTGTGAGTGTCTGTGACACTCCTTGGCTCAAAGGGCCTCCGCTCTCACGCCATCCCTTATCTTTACCAGGTCCCATCTCTCGCCGTTATTTATGCTTCCCTCAAGGCTGCTTCTCTCAGTCCTTGTTTTTGGGGAGTTACAAGTCGTCCCTTATAGCATCCCATAAGGGCCCATGGACTTCTGTATGTCCAGTTTGCTTAAGTATTCCCTGACTTGATTCTCTTCCATCAAGGGTATATCTTCCTTACTCCAGCCTTTCTCTCTTGTCTCTGGGACCTGTGATTCCTAAAGACCAGTCTTGCTAACAAAGACTGAGGCAAAGGCGACATTCAGTACCTTAGCCTTTCCCATGTTCTGTGTACTCAGGTCCCCTGTCTTATTGATTAAAGGTCCCACATTTTGTCTAGTCCTCCTTTTGCCACCTGTGTACATACAGAAGCCCTTCACGGTGTCTTTGATGTCCTTGTTCAGATTTAATTCCATTTGGGCTTTAGATTTCCTAACTTCATCCCTCGGTGCTCAGACAATGTTCCTGTATTCCTTCCAGGTTACCCATCCTTGCTTCCACACTCTGTATACTTCCTTTTTGTGTCTGAGTTTGGCTAGGAGCTCTTTGTTCATCCATGCAGTCCTGACATTTATCCCTGACTTCTTGTTCATCGGGATGAAACTCTCTTGAGAGGAGGTGATCCTTAAATATTAAGCAGCTCTCTTAGACCTCTTTTTCCTTCAGGGCCTTACCCCTTATTTTCCAAGCAGATCTTTGAGGAGGCCAAATTCTGCTCTCCTGAAGTGTGAGCTTTCTTTTCACCCTCCTCCCTGCTCTTAGGCTCCTGAATTCCAGCATCTCATGCTCACTGCAGCCAGAGCTGACTTTGACCTTCATATCCCCAATAAGCCCCTTCTTATTGGTGAGTAGGAGGTCTAGCAGAGTAACTTTCGTCATCACCTCCTCTATCCCTTGGAGGAATAAATTGTTGTCAATGGACTTTAGGAACCTCCTGGATTGTGTATGTCCTGTTGTGTTGTCCCACCAGCAGATATTGGGGTGCTTGAAGTTCCCCATGACAACCAGGACCTGTGGATATGAGGCTGCTCCTATCTGTCTGTAGAGGGCCTCATCCACTTCTTCCTGGTCAGGTGGCCTAGAGCAGACACCCACTGTAAGGTCACCTTGACCTGTCCTCTCTATAAACCTAACCCATAAACTCTCAGCTGGCTCCTTATCCATCCCCAGGCAGAGCTCCATGCACTCCAGCTGCTCTCCTACATAAAGGGCAACTCCCTCTCCTCATCTTCCTTGCCCGTCCTTCCTAAAGAGCCTGTACCCCTCCCCTGCAACACTCTAGTCATAGGAGCCACCCCACTACGTCACCATGATCCTTCCCCTCACCAGCAGGTTTTATTGTTCTGCAGACAAGAACCAAGTAAGAAAGGTTGCATAAGTGAAACTAATATGAGCACTCGATATTATTTCACATTTTACTAAACTATATAGAAGTCTGCCTCTGACCAGCTGTGCCATTTTGTAATGCTCTGTGCACATCCTTAAAGCTGTGGGCAACAAAAGTCACTTTTCTAAAGATTAGAGGCATACATTACTCTGACTGGAAAGTCTAGTCCTGAAAAGATATTGCTGGGTGACTCATAAGTCATGTTATGTAGGACATGAGAAGAAGATATTAAAAATGAAGGCTTCTTAGTTCGATTAAGTATCGCCATTTCTCACATTATATAGGATTTGTCAGGCTGAAGCACAGAATTGGTCCAATGATCACATATAAAATACTGTGTAATACATGAGAAACAAATTCTTGTGAGTAGCCAGATCTGTCAAAGATGTTATGGCTTGGTATATCAAAGACAGGTAATGGCTTAAGAGCAGCAGAGGCATGCCCGAAATTGTAAGAAAAGCACCTAAGGACTCTAGCACAGCACAGACATAGCTCTTCTATTTGCAGCCACCCTCCCGTTAAATTGAAGGCAAGAAGAGAGGGTGGGTGGGAACAACCCTGCAGTAGTTCCAGACACCTCAAAAAAGGTGACAAAAGTTGTAACAGGAACAACAGGCCACTTTCAACGGTTTGCTGCCAACCTGTTCTAGTTTGGGCTGAAATAGAGTTAATGTTCCTTTTTGGTAACTAGAATAGTGCTGTGCTTTAGATTCAACATTGGGTTTGGCATGAGAAGAACGCTGATAGCACACTGCTGTTTTCAGCTGCTACCGAGACTTCAAGGACTCTCCAACTCCCCATGTCCTGCCCGTGTGAAGGTGCACAAGAAGCGGGGAGGCAGCACGGCCAGAGCACCAGACCCAAACTGGCCAATGGAATATTCCATATCATGGAACGTCATGCTCACTATATCGAGGAGGTGTGGTCAGGAAGGGGTTCTCTCTCTCTCTCTCGCTTCCAGGATCTTGGTATTTTGGGATCGCTAGCCGGGAACAGGCTGGGTATTGGTCAGTGGGTGGTGAGCAATTGCATTGTACATTGCCCATTTATATTTTCTATTGCTGTTGTTGTTTTCATTTTATTACCATTATTAAACTGTTTCTATCTCAAACTGTGAGTCTCCCTTTACCCCTCCAATTCTCTCCCCCATTCCCAGGTTGGGGGGGAGGGTGGGTGAGTGGCTGCGGGGTGGTTGGCTGCCGACCAGGCTCAAACCACAACACAAGCAAATTCCCTAATGAGTTACTGAAGTTGTGACCTAATTAACCTCATCTTTTTCACGTTGTCTTCCCTCCTGTACAACTGGAAATCGGGGATGGAAAGGTCCTATTTTACCACTTGCCTTCAATACACCTCAGCCACCCGTACATCCTCCTGGCTGCCAACAGTGCAGTGCAGAGCCAGGGAGGGAGCAGGGGTGGAAGCAAGGTCAGACACATTGCCTGGCAGGAGACCCTGGGCTTCCCAAGAGAGAAGGAAGACAGAGTCATCTTTCCCAATATATTCTTTAGCCATCTGTCATACTTTCAAAAGGCAACTGCACCAACACGCCTCATACACAGGTACATGCTTTGTTTTGGTCTACAGCTCTATACTGTGATATACTGGCCAGTTGTTCAGCCCAGTGTATAATTCTGCCCTGAGTCTGCAGTTTAACACTGCCTCCTCATCACTCTGGTGTGTACCTGTCTTCGGGGACACGCAGTTCATCTGGGTTACTATTTACTGGTCTTGTCACCTCTGGCCCAACAGCAGAAGACTAATTAATTTGATTCTGATTGCCTTGACCCCTATACAAGCATCCATGATTCTCCTATTCAACATCAGCTTCTCATTTTTTCTTGTTCTGATGAACTTGCAAACAAAACAGGCCACAGTGCCTCCAAAGGAAATAAAATCCTTGAGCCTGAGTGCATCTTCTGCTCTTTATTTGTTTTATACTATGAAAAATGGATAAATTTCAGAACAGAAGAGCAAGGGTTAACAAAGTACCCAGGCTTATCTTTTCAAAGTGATAGAGATGAGTGATAAGCTATATGCATTCAGACATGGAGGATCTGCTTAGACGTATATTAATGTGCATTTGACTAACTTGCTTACAAGCAACCAATCAAGCACACAGGGTTAGATACTGCAATTAATTTCAGAAAATCAAGTATTCAGGGCATTTTCTCTTCCTTCTCTCTCCTCTCCTTTCCCTCTTAAAAGCCCTATATTAGTTACAGCATATGATTCATGTTTACACAGAATGTACAAATGACCCTGCCTAAAAATGTCACTAATTTGTAAGACAGAAATCTTTGGATAAGATACAAGGAATATCAACTATTCAGAGTTCTGACCATTTTCCATCAGCCAGCAGCCTAGCAACATGCCATCCAGCTGATTTTCATTAGTATGCTTGACTGACTGATGTCCCACCTCTCCAAGATGCACACTTGTTTTTTTGTTCCTCAGTTTGTTGCACTGAATTATAGTATCTAGTAGAAAATGAAGTTTAAATCTGCTTCCATTAGAAATATCCATGTATTCAACATATTATCTTTTTTTAAACCACACGGAGTCCAGTTTAACATAAGTTTGCATAATCATTTCATCATACATAACTCATTTATATGAAAGCAGAATAGTAAACACTGTCAGCATATACCTTCCGAGGGCCTGTGTTCTTCAGCTCAAAGACATCCATGGTGTAGTTGACTCTGCGACCATAGTGGTCAAACTGAACATTTCCTGTCAATCCTTGTATTCGAACCTACAAATGGAAGAAAAAACATAATGAAAATCCAGCCTTTTATTCTTTATTCCAAATGTCACAGAGCAGCAAAAGTTATCCTGGTTATGCCCTTAAATTATTATAACAACACTACTTTAGTATAGACAGGCATTATAAAGAAAAAAAAATGGGTACTTCTTCTTTGCATTCCTTCTTCCTGTCAAAATCTGCTCAAAATAGGCTTAGATATGCCAGTTTTTAAGGGCTAACAAAGACACACAATGGACCTTCTCTTCTTTCATATATGCAGGTCAATATTTTCCATCTGCAGGTCCTAAAGAGAAGTACGTTCTTTATCATTCTCATCACTGATGCAGAATATTTTGGAACACATGAAACAAACCTGAAGGATGTTTGACCTGAACTCATATATCTTTTTAGCTTACACTCTGGTGGATTAAATGTATAAATTTAGTACATTTTGTGCATCAAGGTAAACTCAAGAGCAACCTTGGCCCCAGCAAAGCTATCTACTATCACAGAAGATGGGTGACATTCATAGGGCCTGAAAAGTGTTTTCAAAGCCTCAGAGTGGAGAAGGACAGATGTAAAGCCGTAAGATTGGCTGTGAGAGTCCTCCACCATCTGTGTCTTAGCTGAAATCAGAACTATTGTTTTTTCCTTTCAGCTCTTTAGTTCCTCACCGAAGGATGCCCAGACTGTGGTCCACATCCCAAAGAAGCCATGGCCATACTGCTGCTGGGTCTGTTTGTACCAGGGTCCAGCTATACAAACCTCTTTGGCCAGATTTGAAGGCTCATGCTGTCTGCCCTAACACAGAAGCCAGACTTTGGGCTTCTCAGAATTGTTAGAGATCTGTGCATCTGCACAGAGTATGTGAAGCATACAAAATGTTTTATTTCTATCCCGACGAGTCATGATGTGGATTTAACCACTTACTCCTTCCCTCTGTCCACTTCTATCTCTGCCAATTTTTCTCCAGGACAGAAACCTCGGCTTCTAGGCACAGAGCTGCCAGCTCTGTCAGCAGTCACTTCTCCTCAGCAGTTTCTCCTGAGTGGAGCCTGCTCATTTGCAATGATTTAAATTCTACTGCAGGATTTCTATTTTCTTACTGTCCCATTCAAAGGAAAGGCTAAATCATCTTGACAGAGATCTGGAACTTTCTAGGCATCCATATTCATCAGGAATTCAAATTCCTGACATCAGAGAACAATAGCTCTGGGTTATTTCTTTTTAAAGAAAAAATACTACCTATGTGACTTCCCTGGGAGAAATCTACTTCTATTCAAGATGACAGAAACATATTTGAAAGGTTGTATTATGTAGCTATACCTTTCTCCTTAAATGACAGTATCTGTACTCCCAGATTATATGCAAAAGCAACAGATGAAATCACCAGTTCAGTGGAGGAAGTCCCAACTATCTTAAGAGAACTAATAGTAGTTTCAAATAGTAGGAGTTACCCTCTGCCTTCATTCCAAGTTATAAACAAGAACAACCAAAACAGCCCCAGCTGTTTCCAAATGGCAACTGAAAAATAAATTTCTCCTCTCCCATTACTACTGTTGTGTATAACAGCTTCCGAATCATATAGTGTACAACTAGTATCTAATATTCACAAAGATCACTAGGATCAAGTCTACCCATACCTGTTTTAATGTCCTCTCCATATCAATTCCTTGACCCCATGGAGCTGCAGGGTTAGCAAGACAATCACCAGCATTTCCTCGCCTTGAAATATCAATTTTCTGTCTTCTAAGATTACGGAAAGTTTCAGCCATCACGAGTACTCCATCATATGTTAATGCAGATGTATACTAAATAGATGGACAAATACACTGCTTTAGAGTTGGCATGTCTTTACAAAAATCAGCTGTCTCAGATATTTCTAGTTTGATTCATTATGCAGCAGTTTCTACACCTCCATTTAGAAAAAAACTCTCCTTAAAATAAAAAGCAACTTTGTCTAAGGAACAAATGCAGGACTGAGAAGAGTACATTTCAGTAACTCCAGCCTTAAAACTGTATTTCTTAAGGGTAGATAAATCCGCCTCTGAAGAATTATTAAAAGAAACAAATTAAACTGGTAAAATTCAAGTCTTAATATTTTTTACAGTTGTCTTATGTGTTAGGGAATAACCCCACTCATCCAACTTATTCAAAAGAAAAGAAAGAAAACATTAACTCACAGAGAAAATAAAACTCAAAAAAAAATGCACAGCTATTGAGCAGACATCCAGGCTATTGGAATTGCTAAGAATGATCAAGGGTACATTCTTCCTATTGGAAAATCTATGTTGACTCTCTGAATGACATAGGGCACTGAATGGTCTGTGTTTCTACACTAACTACAGTAATTGCTTTAGGTTGAGAACATGCCAAATGAAATGTGTAGAGCAAGTCGTCAGCAGATGTTAGCTTGGAGCCACATAAACAAAGGGGAGATTTGTCACTGTGGTCCTCTGATGGACTGCACCAGGAGAAGTTGCTCATATGCCCAGGGCTGCTACTGATATGCTTTGTAACTTCCAAAACTTAAATTCACTTATTCAAGTCTAATTCCGTTCCTTTCATTTGCCTTGCATAGCATATTATAAGCTCTTTGGGACACAGTTTACCTTTATAATCTCAAATTTTGGTTATCCATAGGTGAATTATGTGCAATTCAGATTAATCATGCTGACTTCTCAGAAGGAGGCAGCACAATCCTGTTCATGTGGCAAGGAGTCCTACAGAGTAAATTGTGTCTGTCACCAGTACTTGGGGATGTCTGTACTCCATAGCCCATAACATCCTTGTTTTTTTTTTCCTCCAGACCATAAGTGTATCGAATTTTCACTGAATTATATAGGTATGCTTTGTATTACCCATGTTGATACTTCCTCTACTTTGCCAATCTACCACTCTCCCAGCCAAGGGTGGGCTGATTGCTTATCTTTGCACAGTGCCCAGCAGAAAGGAGTGCATTCTCAACCAGGTCTGACATTCATTAGTATGTATAATAACAGAACTGTTTTGTTGAAGTCATGTTTATAGCTATGATGTGATTTGTATGCCAAGAAAATTATAGGCGAGTGAGATATTTTGTTATCCGTCTGTGAGGGATTAGGATAGAGGAACACTGGGATGTGATTTCACTGTAACAGCGTGCCTGAAAGTGATTACTACAACAGGTTTTGAAGTGGATAGAATTTCCAGAGGAAACTCCAAATGAAAATTTAAGGGTAGTAAATTTACAATAGTGGTTATATTTTGTATACAGAAGAATTCAGCTGTCAGGAATGCTCTGCAAGCTAAGTGAATCTAGATAATTAGACTAATTACTATAGAATTGCTTGAAATTAAGTTGTCAGTTAAGCATCTGACCTTTAATTCCTGTCAGTTAAGGGATGAAGTTGGAGAATAAGTGACAAAGGACATTAAAGTACATCCATGAAACGTGTTGCAGCTTGTGTTTTTATCATACGATCATAAGGACAGGCATAATTAGCTCCCATTGATAGCATGATAAACAGCCTTCTCTTCTGCCTAAATATTAAGGTCTTCATTCATGTATTCAGCAATGTTAATCAGAAATCATAACACTTGAGTGATATCTTTGGTAGCACTTCAGATCACCCAGTACCTTTGGTGGTGTCTCAGATCCTGGGTATTCTCTCTGGTCCAGCTTCTTCCAGCGCTGCATCAGCTTAGTTACCATTGGGGTACTGAAATCTACTAGCTGAAATCCAGTCACATTGGCTCCTCCATGCATAAATCTCTCCAGAGAAATATCTTTGAATCCCTAGAAAATCAATTTAAGATTTTGTTTGTCCTCATACACAGCTGTGGGTCCAATCTGTTCTATGTCAGCAAGGCAGCATAAAGCATGTACAGCAGCAGGTTTCCATTAGAAGTCAAGACTTAAAACCAGAAAATAATGTTGAACCTTTGTTCATAGTTTTCATTTGTGTAATGAAGAATGAAACAAAACCAGGAAATAAATTTCCCACATTATTTCTAGGGTGGTCCTGACAGCCAAGCAACACATTGCTGGGAATGGCAGACAGTTTTTGAAGAAATGCCTTTGGCGAATCAACTGAAAAGTGCCTGCAGAATATTAAAGGCTTAATTCAATTTCCATCAAAGCTGGCAGATTTGAATGAGGACTGTACTAGTGCTTTAACCGATAGCTCCCTGTTTCTTTGCATGTTTGCAAAATGAGCTATTGCGTAAGTATATTTATTCCAGGATTCATTGTTTACGCTGAAGGTGTCTGACACAATGAGATAATATAATAGACATTAGAAGGCAGAGGCAGCGCATGAGAATCTCCCTGTCAGTGCAAGGAAAATGTAAGATCAGACTCACACTTTTGTGAAATATGATTGTGATAGCTCTCAGACCTGCTATATATTTAAAACCTAGAGAGACCCCTAACATTGCAAGAAAAAATAAAGTACATATACTTCCTAACTTACTAGTTTCTCAGGCTAATCTGTTCAGCACATATAAAGACAAATTCTTTACTAAAATTTGCCTTTAGTGACATAACTGAACTTCAAGAAGCTGCAAAATGCAAACTGCTAAAGCAAGCTATGAAGCAAGCATCATCAATCCTTCTGCTCCTTTCCCAGTTGCTATGTTTAATGCTAGCTCAGAGGTATCTTATATTTATTTTCTTAAATTCCTCTGATCAGCATTTATCAGTGCAAACAGAATTGCATTATCACACTTAAAAAGGAAAGATTTAGGAAAAAAAAACAAAACTTGTGGGGTACTGACTTGATACCCCAGGGGAAAAAAAATGTTTAAGATGGAGATTTGATTCATGTCCTAATGGATACTGACATTAAATATAAAAGGTGATGCATGAGGGAGTTGTATTACCCACATTATTGAACAGCCAGTACATAGCAACATGTACCCCTGCTGAAATAAATGAGTAGATGTGTCTGTATATCCACTGTATATCCCACATGTAGTTCACTGTAACATCCAGTTCCTTGTTTATAGCAACTGTTTTGCATGGCAAAAGTTACTTGGGGAACTATAAATTTGTAATACTGAAAATCTAATTTGTAAGACCTAGGAGAATAGACATGTCTCATATAAAATGCCTGAGGTCTTAAAAATAACTGAAGTGATCTTAAGTTAAGGTACAAGTACAGCAAAACACACTAAAATATTTCATGTCAACTAAAATTCCTTGAGGGAGAGTAAAAAGAAAACAATTTAAAGCATACATTAGAGACTGTCCTACATTCACTGTGCTTCACCAGGCAAGTATTTTGGCTTAAAGAATGGATTATTTTAATAATATTGCATTACACTTTCTTTGCCCTCTTCTGAACATTATCTGTGTGAATGTGCAGCTTAGAGTGTAAATACTGAACTAATAATTTGACTGGAAATAGCTGATCTTACAGCAAAATGAATGCTCCTTGTAGAACGTAGAAAAGTTACCTTGAGAGTTGTTATGTTACTAATATTAAAAAGATGAGTCAAAAATCATAGGGTAGTTCTGCAGATTCTAATTCAGCCACAAGATACACTTAGCAGTCCTTTATGCTACACTGATTTTGATAAAATTTAAAAGGGTAACATTGTGCCCTTCTTGTCTGGATGCTGTAACAGCAAAATCAAGTTCTTTAATACACCATAAAGAATGTATCATACACAACCACATATTAGTGACAAATGGCAAATGTTGTGTAAAGTGCTATAACTTCAAAATAAAACTGAGTGTTTCACTTACCAAGCAGGAGTATAATTCTAGAAAAGTATCTTACCAGGTTGGCAACAATATAATGGTATCCTTTAACATGCTTTCCCACGCTCACAATCTGTGGGAGAGAAGTAAGAAAGAATAAGAAAAAGCAATGTCATATTGTTTTCTGTAGAAAGGTGTTTTCATAGCCATACAGATATAAATTCTGAAATATATATAATCAGTAATATAATGCTGACAGTCTTTCTCCAATAAAGTTGCTATAACTTTCTAGGTGCTTAATCATGGGAAAAAGGTAAAATGAAAGTAATGAACTGGTAATCTGAATGTCTTCTGTATGACAGAAAATGTTACTGCAGTATACCATTTCATCAAATAGAGCAATTATCTATGGGATACAAATTCAGAAGGAGGAGGTCACACATTAGCAAGAAATCCTGCCTGCTAATGTACGTTTTAAGTTTAAATAAGTGCAGAATTTATGACTCAAACTAGGTTTTCACCTCTTTGGATCAAAGCTGTTTGCCCTTGAGGTGGTCAAGTACTAGAATGTTATTTGGCTCTTAGTAATACTCTGAAGACTTTGGGAATGGGCATGAGTGAGGTCAGAGCAAGAACGGACAGCGAGACTGCCTTTGAGTGTTTAACCAAAATATAATGTTAAGTGATGCAAAAAGGGAACAATCATGATGTACAGCTGTTACAGTCCTGATGTGGCAGTATCAACAACAGGGTTTAGACAAAAACTGTATCAACCAGCACATTGTATCAGTATTACTGCCATTTCTATGATGGAACGCCTCTCATTTAATGTGCTGAAAATCAAAAACGGGGAGACAGAATATTTTGTCAGTAGAAAATGGTGTTAATATTTTCATTTCAGACTAAAGCTGTTTTTATTAAAGAAACTAACAGTAATATCTGTAACATGCAGCTTGCATTTAATACCAGTAAAGAGTTCTTTTAACTCTTATTTTTGATAGTTTACCACTCATTTAGAAAAAAGTCTGCTTGCAGTCCAATTATGTGAGGTTTTTTTATCCTCCTGTACTCATCTCCACAAAGCATTTTACATCCCTTCCAAATGAATAAAAAACATACAGCTGGAAGTTTTTCATGTGGTGCAGGTTACTCAGTAAGTAATGGGAAACTTATAGATCTATCTTCTTTCCTGCCTTGAAATCTTAGCTCTAGGCCCTGTCCCGAAGAATTGGCAACTTCTTGCCTTTACGGATCACACCTCATGTTCAAAATACAGAACAACATTCACTAAGTCTTGCAGCCCTTTTCCCAGTGCAGTAAAAAATAACTAGTATCACATTTTGGAGATGAGAGAAAAGTTGCTGAAGGACTATGTAATTTGGCCAGAGACACCTAAGGATCCATGATCTAAATCTGGATTAAGACTTGGAAATGCTTGTTTCCCAGCTCTACCATTGCAGTAACTCAATATGCTTCTACATCAGAGTAGAAGGGAACATCGAAGGGATGTGTCATAAGCATCTTGTCAGAACTATTCTAATTTCATTATTTTAAAGTAATAAAGTAAATAAGCAATTTATCTGTTATCCTTTTGTTCTTCTTGTTTCCCAGCATCTATTTTGTATTTATAGTCTGTAGCTAAAATGCCCATAGTCCTCACAGTCAAACTGAGTAAATACTGCAAATGATTAACCAGATTTGTTTCTGTGCTTGTTCCTAGCAAATGCACATAGAAATGACTGTAGAATTTCTGGATTTAATGTGAACAATACAGAATATTTTGGAAAAAAAAAGAAAAAATTGGAATTTTTCTATGTATTGTCTCAAAACTTGTTTCTTAGAACGAGTGATAAAGGTATGCACTTATGTATCATTTAGTTGTCTTAACTTCCTTTATAGTCAGCGAAAAGAGCAGGCACTTTGAGGAAATGATTCATCTTATCCTAAAGCACATGTCTAAAATTAATTACCCAGCTTGTGCCCTGAAAGTGCATATTTTCCTGCACTGACTAGAAAAAGAGTTGATGATGATTAGCTCTGATGTAGACACCTACATTTTATATCCCTAATGTTAACTGAGACGAATTTCACCCTAAGAATATTGATCATGCAGACAGAGAAATGATGCTATATGGCTTGTATTTTCAACCAAGATTGGATACAATTCTGATTTTGATTTTGAAAATGTTCACGGTTATTGATCACACATAGTCTGAAAACTAGGAATTGTTTATGATTTATGAAAAAAGGGCCTGTTCAAATGAAACAGCTTTCTGTGAGCATCTTATACTTCTGAATATCCAAAATATACATATGGTCACCTTTCTCTCTTGAATACTCAAAGCTGCAGGTTATGATCTATAAAATAGGATATGAAATGTCTCTACCTGAAGAATCACCTTTCTCTATACTGTACTTCTGCACTGAGATATATTGAGGCAATGAACCTAAATCCTTAATAACAAAAGGAGTTTTTGACAGCTATTCGATCTAAAACGCAAACTCTCAGACTTTTCCACTCTATTCTTTAACTGGTTAGCAGTGATGAGAGCTTTAACATATATGAGACCTCAGCCATTCCATACATATAATAGTAGATATTACCCCAAACCACGAACTAAACAGATGAGTGCGTGAGGGAGTAATACTTTTCTTCTGTGGCAGCACAGGGAGGGGAGGTAAAAGAACCAGCAAATCTATTCTGAAAGGGGAAAACAGGGCTGGGATTTTGACAGATGAAAGAGTGTTCCAGAAAGCCTTTGCCGTAGAAGTTAATTAAGCCTGGGACACCTTAAAAATCCAGGTATGTCCTCATACACCCCTACATTCAGACCAAAGGGCCAAGTTCAGTCACAGGCCAGAGAGAGGGCAGAGTTGCACCACATAACATCTACATTAGCAAGTAGCAAAGTCTGTAGGATAGGGTATGTAGAGCAAAAACGTTGGTGCTGAGGAGCTAACATCCATAGCATGCATATTTCAGGGTCTTACTTTGGACTATCTCTAACCTGGTCACTAGACTTAACTCACACTGGGCACTGGTGCACTTCAGCGGTGCTTCTGGACACATCTTGTTTGGCATCATCCAAAAGAAAACCAGATTGCTGGCAATCTGGGCAAGTGGGATCAGATCCATTCCTCCCCCTCACATAGTACTTAATTACTTACATCTTCTAAACATTCATTTTTGTTTTGTACTCCCACTCTGACTTCTCCTTAAACACCACACACAGATACTGCACCTGGCTTTTGTTACAGTGAGAGTTTAAGGTGATCTCAGCTTGCTCAGGGACATTTTGGGAAGAAAGTGTTGGGAAGGGTGAACTGATTTGTGACTTCTTTGGGGAAGGATGAGATTGGGTAAAAGCAGAATGCTGAACTGGCTTTTGTATATTGATTTGCATGTTTTAATTAAATGACCAAGGTGGCTAGCACCTAGAATTGGAGCTTTTTTATACTTTTATTTATAAAACTGAAGAAATTATCGAATAATCAACATTGTTCTGGAGAAGAATGAGTAAGAAAATACAGTCTGCTTCCAAAATTATCATTAACAGGAATGACAACAGGAATCATTCATGGATTATCCAGTAGTCACATTATTAGTGAATACTTCATTTCAGTAAATGCAACAGAACAGAACCAAAGAAAATGAAATATTAAGGCCATTAGGCTATCAAGGTTGTTTCAGATTGTAATGCAACTTTTAGTTTTTTTTTCCAAATATCATCATGTATGTGAGTGTCCAGAGAAAGCTGAACTTTGAAAAAAAACATAAATCAGCCTTAGGCTCCATTCACATTACTAAATGCATTTATGTATAAGAAACTAAAAAGAACAGTACACTGTGACAATTTTTAGCTGCCGATCTACCATGCTGCAATTAAGAAAACACGTTATTCTGATATCAGTGATTCCAGTGATAATCAAAGCTAACTAGAATTATACCACTGATTTTTAAAGTGTGGTAAAAGCTAGGCCAATGAGATCTGAATCCAACTTACACTTTAGACACAACTCTGAACTTTCTGACTTTAACACAGAATACTGTTCTTTCCATTTAGATGAACAATAGCCTTACCTAGAAAACTGAGAAAGTATTCCACTATTGAAAAGTAGAGCTACCAGTGTCTGCTTTGATTTTTTTTTTCCTAAGGAGTAGCAAGTTCACTGACTTTGATAAAAACATTTCCAGACTTACATCAGAATCCGAATAGAGAATCAGGCCCCCAGTCATCTTCTGTTCTCTACTACTATGAAATGGATATTGCATTTAACTCATTTTAAAAGAATGCTTAACTCCTGTAGCATGAAATGTTCCTCGTTATGATTTCCAGAAGATGGAGGTCAGTACAGCCGGAGTGAAAAAGACTTATTTTCAGTTAAATCTCTTCAAAGGGTGATAGCTGTGCATTACCTATGGGACTTTAACAAAGGTTTTCTTCTTAAGCTATTGTGTCACAATCCGCCGCTTTAAGAAAAAGAACACCTGCAATAAAATGAAGTGTGTCTAACACAATATAAAAAGTGTGGAGACTTGTTAAAGATAGAAGATTGAGACCTGACCTGAAATACTGTGTCAGAAATGGTGATGATATAAACCACAACTGAAACGGGATTTTATACAGTATCTGAAGCAAGGATAAATCTTTTACAAAGCCATAAAAAATCAATTGAGAAACAAGCTTAATTTTAACAGCTAGTGCTCGTGAAAGGGCACTGTTGTTGGGGAAAGAGTGGACTGTTAACAGCCTACAGCCACCAGAGAGGATGTTAAAGAAGACAACAAGCAAAGCAGATGTGGCTCCTTACAAATCAGCATTTCTTTCCCTGTTGCAAAGGCAGGCTGAGCCGGCACAGTGGTGCACACACCTGCCCCATGCACAGCCGAGCAGAGGGGAAGGATGCTTCCCACACAGCTCCCGTGCCCACGAGCAGCTGGCCTGCGTGGCGTGGGCAGCTGCTCAGGAAGAAAACACGGAGGTGACTCAAAGGCCATTAACCAGTGCCCTGACCACGGCTGGTTGCTTTTTTCTGCTGCTAAAGTTGTTTGCATTCAAGGCCTACTCCTCTGAAAGGCTCACTCAGAGCTAAATGGGACATGAAGGCTTGTTGGGAAAAAGGAGACAAGGAAGGAGAGGAAGTGTGTAAGAAGTTCACTTTACAAATATTATGAACTATTTGTATTCATCCTTTGTCTTCAACTGCCTATTTGTTCTTTCAGTAACTGAAATAACCTATTTCTTGGGTCCAAACCTCATCAGTTGTGTGGTGCAGTGGCAAAACGTGTTTTTATTACTGTGCAGTGTGGGACTATTATTGCGTGCAAAATCCCAGCTGCTTCACAGAAAATGAGCCTATGCAGAAAGCTCCTCCTGGCTCCATGGAGTGAGGAAGATGCTGGTGGCAGTGCCAGCGGCTGGCTCTCTCACGGGGAAGAGCTATCAGTTTGCATTTACATTATTACGGTGTTGCTTAGATGCAACTCCTTCAACCTCTAGGGAAAAAAGTATGGAGAGAAAGGAATGATGAGGAAGAGGCACTTTATGAATCTCCCAACTCCCCTGGGACTAAGAAGAGATACACAGAGAGCTGCTACTATGTCCCTGACGTAGTGTAAGCCTAACAACGCTGCTACTGGCCCAAACTACTGTGTGTCATGCACATACCAAAATCTTTGGCTAATGATTTGCTCCTGTGGTTCTATGTGAAAAGAACTAAACCTGCATTATGTTCATGCAAATCAAAAAGATATGGAGGAAAACTGAAGACAGTGAGAGACAAGGCAAGTCCATGCCATTTCTGACTCAAGGGATAAAGAAATCCTCATTATGCAACTAAACTACATGTAAAAGCAATGAGATCTCTTGATAAACACTCATCTGTGTTGTGCTAGTGATCCTTTGTGCCAATGGGCTCCTGTGTTCATGAAAAACAGGGAAGCAGAAAAAATTGTGGATGAACGACTGAGCTACTACTCTGTTTAATTCATGTGGCTGGTTAATTTCTGCCTTCCTAAAAGTATTGTGTCATATTTTATTGAAGTATTATGTTTTATTATTATTATTATTATTATCTTAAATTAATTATGCCAGTGATCTAAATATTGTTTGCAAAAATGCCAGTTGATAGCTTCAGTTAATAGACATACTGGAAATTAAGATGAGAAAAAACATATTTTTAAAAATGGTAAAATTTACAACTCGAATAATTTAGAGAAATTCAGCAAACATTATTTTTTCAGGTTTATCACTCCAGTGGCAAAGTATTAAGAGCAGACCAAGAAGGAGTAGGATATGTCACCTTCTGTACTTTTCTCCACTCACATTTATTTACTTTCATTTTGATGGTAGTAATAATAATCAATCTTGCTGTAACAGCCTGCTCCATTCTATTCATCAGAGACATTTGGCTTTCAGTGCTCACACATATATGGCACTTTTCAGCGACATATCTCAAGGCTCTTTAAGGCTGAGGAAGATGAGGATCAGCGATGTCAAACAACACACTGAAAAACTGAATTAGTTAGACAGCTATGAGCAGCGTCCAAGACACTGTGCAGCTACTTCTCTATCATGTTTGTTAATAAGTATTGTTAGCTACTATTAATTGAAGTTTATTGGCTTGTATTTTTTACAAGATTAGCGATACTAATATTTTCGTACGTAACAACTTTACATCCATGTTTAAATTTTAATATTATAAAGTACAGTGTACATCCTTTGTATTATTATGTATCAATTCAGCCATGTACGCTGAAGCATTAAATATGTGACAGATGCTGCATAGCAGTTTTCACCTCTGTGTTTAAAAGGCAAATACAGTCCTAGATGGGCAGTGAGGCTTGATCTTGCTGATACAGAGCACTGACAGAGCTGAGAAAAGTGGTGCTTGTCTACTGGGAAACATCCTGTTTAGTTCTTACAGGCAGGGGAGGGCAGGGAGCAGGGAAAAAAAAACTGGAATCAGCCTGTCTGGCAGACTAGGAGTCAGAGTGATGATTTCTGACAGCAAAACTGATTCACTATGCAAAATTCAGAAGAAAATGCTGTTCACAGTGGACGCCTTGGAAGACATCTAATACATAGAGTGCTGAGGTTTGAACTTTGTTGGATGGAGACTGGTGGGAGAGGATGGAGCTGCTACAGTTGGAAAAAGAAAGGAAATCTATTGCCATTCTTGAAGACAGGAGAAACGTTTTTTTTCTGAATCGCGTCTTGTGTATGTCCATGTGCATGTGTTTATGTATGTATCTGTGTGTACAAATATAGAAACAAATACTTCAAATATTAGTGCATATGAAAAATCCTGAGAAAACAGAAATTAGAGGTAGCAATATGGTCTTTCAGTAAGAAGTAAACATAAAGGTCCTAGGAAAATGCAATTACAGTTAGCGTGTGTTTTTCTGTTTGCTTTGCTGATCTTTGCATGAAGGTCAGTATAGAGACATGATTAGACTCAATTAATTCCTAGAAAAAATCTGCCCAAGAGGACTATCTGGAATTAGGAAGAAGTAGCAGAGTATGTAATAGCAGAGAATGAGGAACCAAAACACTGGAGAAGCATGTTGCCTGGCTTAGTGAAGGATTTTTTCAGCTGTGGTCACTTAAAGGAGCACAGAGGTTGACCTGATCACTCTGGTATTCCTCCTAGCTGTTTCTGATGCAAGAATATCATGGGTTTGCAAGAATCAGTACAAGGTGATACACAGTTCGCCCACTCATAAGGTATTTTTATCTCAAGAGCTGCCTATAGATGTTATTCTGTTTGTAGAATAGAGCTGCTCATGTCAATACCTCACAGTCTGAATTTCAAAACCAGGTCCAAAATCTGCCTAAAAAAAAATCTCAGAGCTCTAAGACTCAGGTCTTTTTTCTGGTACCTTATTTGCTCTGCAGTGTTTAGTATGTGCTGACAATGAGAATTCTGGCACAAGAAGAAATGGGGGACCATAACTGTTAACTTTCAACTTCAGCATTTCATGCTTTTGAAAGCTTCCTTACATAATTTTAAATATCCTTTTAATATAGATCAACAGCAAAAACAAAAAACAATAAAAGGCCAAAAGAAAAGGACTAAAGTATTTACAGCTAACAAAACTATCCATCACAAACTGAATGATTCTTATCTTACACTTTTCAGCTTAATTGTAAAATCTATTTGGATCATTGACTTCATTGTATATCTGAACACATTTCTGAGCACTGAACAAACTGTAAGTAACAGCTGTGAGATCAGCTATGGCTGAGCAAATGACAGTCTGCTTCTCTAGTAAAAAGTGTTATTAGTGTCTGAAGAAGTTAAAAGAACAAATACAATGGTTGAACAAATAACGTATGTTTTCACTGAAATCTTCAAAATTATTTTCTGTGTTATTCTTCAAATCTGACCACAATTTCATTGCTTCATTACACTTCACTCTTGCTTACAAATTAGCACACAAAGAAATAACAAAGAAATCTATGACGTGTATTTACTGAAGGCAAATTATTCGAACTAACTAAATGCAAGTAAATCTTAGAAGAGAGTGGTATGACACATATCCATGTGTTTTGTTATATATTTTTATTCTTCTTTCCTAAGGAAATCATATTTGTGCTACTGAGCTGTCTGTGGATCTTTCTATCAGTTTTCCAGTAAAATATTTTTTAACACATTTGGCAAATTTGAAAGGAAGCCAATGCCTCTGTGACATCGCCAAAGTCATCTAGGACATCTAAGACATTAAGTCTGCACAGTCCTTATTAATACTGGCTGCTGGGTGGATAACAAGAGACCCATATGTTTTTGCCACCAAAGGGATAAGCACCCAGACACTACACCTCCTGTCTGACAGCTACTAGGCAGCACATGGGTACTGTCAACTTGCACATATTTCTTAATTAGCCATAGTAAGTGCTATTTCTTACTTTTTCCGTACATTTTGGGGAAGATTTTTATGGTGCTGGTGGTAGTGGTAGTCTAAGAGAAAAACAAAACCCACAGAAACCAAGGGGGTATCAGTCCTCACTTCTCACAGTTTTAGTAATTCTAAGCACTGCTTCGTTCTACTATATGTAGCTTCTGAACTGCTTCAGATTGTACTGATACAAATTAAGCAAGGAATAAATACTAATGAGAAGGAAAAAAAAAATGTTGTTAAACTGTGAAGCCTGACTTGGCATTTTGTAAATTCACCTTAAATAGGTATCTGGTATTACTGAGAAAGCCCAAGCACATTTCATTTGTAGGCATATTTATTTTGAAACATGAGTTCTCTATTTCAAATAGAAATTCAGTAAATATGTGCTAAGATTAAAGCAATTATTTTCTAATTTTGGTAGATACACCCTTTATCCTTAGGCTGACTTGACTTCTGATTTTCAGTGAATAAGACAGAAATGCAAACAGACACACTATTTTAGAATGCAGGAAAAAAAATAAAATGAAAAGAAGGAGTAAGAAAAGAAGGAAAATTGCTAATTAAAAGTGAGAGAAACACATGAGCCTGACTCTTGCTGTGCCATACCAATAAATTACTATTTTGGCCTGGACTGTTCAGATGCTGTACCGCTTGCTGCCAGTATTAGCAGATTAGCTGGTACGAAATGGAAATCACATTACAGTATGTTTCAAGTATTCATTTAATCTGAAACAGAAAATTCTTTGTATTAAATTCAGGGGAGCACTTTAAAAACATAACTTGGAAAGAAGACACACACAAGCAGAGAATTCTCTGTCTCTCTCATCAACTTTCATCCTTTGATTCAAACAGAATATTTTTGTGCTTTTAAAAGACCACCTGCTGAAAGTGTAGTGAAAAAAGAGATGTTGATAAACAAGGACATAACGATCCTTGAGAGAAGAATATGAATAACTAGAAATGCATTCTGCTATATAAGCTATATCTGTTATATAAAACTGTGGAGATGTAATCTTATCTTTCTGTGTCTTTGTTTTAGCTCATTTTTTCTATCTTACTCTGGTAAGATGGAAAGGTAATGGTAAAAACAATCTCTAATTTCATGCATGTAGGAAAATTGGGCTTTGTCTCTCTAGTCACTTATGCAATACAAATAAAGGACTATCATAGTTTATTTTTTTTAATTAAAAACATGTGGTATATTTTTATTATGTCTGTGTATGGACAGATGAAACAAAGAGCCATGTAATTAAACTGGGGAGACACTTCCTCAGATTTAGTGAGATCACTTATGAGGTTCTAAAAAACATTCTGTTAAGCATAAAGAGTCCTCCATAACTGCTAAGAGTAGGTGTGCTTTCTCTGAAATGGAAACACTGTTTCTGTAAGTTCTGGGGAAGGCTGACATGAAATAGATTTTCATAAAATCAGATTCATGGTTTGAGTTGGAAGGGACCTTAAAGATCAGATAGTTCCAACCCCCTGCCATAGGCAGGGATACCTTCTATCTTCATTTTACTGCTTTTGCTGCTCCTGCATGGGACTGAAACACAGTGTTTTGGGGTTATTTCTGGGGGTGAGCAGCAGTGGCCATGTCAAGCATTGTATCTCCTTCCATAAAGCACTGTGGGGCTACCAAGAACCAAGATACTGCCAAGGCTGCCCTGAGAGGCCACGGCAAGGGAGCAGTCCATGCTCAGACCCACACCACTGCCAGCCATACACTAGGTCTATGCTGGTAAATTAAAATGGGTCAGGACCTGCTTGCACTCCCCAAAGGCAAATCATGTGCACCACTTAAAGTGGGCAAGTAGAGAAAACACTTATGGAAAAAGTCTTGATGCTTGTATTCTTTCAGAGCCTGGATTGCAGGATGATAAGGTCTGTCAGAGGAGTGTCAAATGAGGAGTTTCACTCACAGGTAACAAAAAGGTTTTTCCTGGTTATGTCTGCTGTAAAATATTAAGGAGATAGGGTGTTCTTTCATCATACTGAGAATAAAGTCTAAAAAAAAAGAGCTAAAATTATCTTGGTATTGCTTAAGTTACATCAGATTCTCAAGAGTAGGTGGAGAACTCCTGACTCAGATAGGCAGAAGACGCTGCCTGTCTTAGTGATGAATCAAAGCAACAACACTGTGACCCTGCAGAAATGGAGGTCTTGCTCCAGTGTTGAGTTTAAACAGGGCTTTGAGCTGAGCCATGACAATTGTCACTAATACAGAAACCAAGCAAAATATTTCCACTCACTCCCAAATATCCCCAGTTGCTACTGGAGACTGTACTGTCTTGTGTGGGTGAGCATGAGCAAAGAAGAGGAGCATACCTCTATTAAGAAAACCATCACTTACTTCTAAGTCTTGGCATAGCCTTGAGATGTAAGATCTGAAATATTTTCTGAGACTAAGACAGTAGGCAACAATCCAAGCAAATCAGAGGTAAACACTTCAGTGCAGGCTGAATCCATCTACTGAATTTAATGCTGGCCCTACTCTCCCTTTCTAGACAGGAAATCTGAAAATGAAACTCCATCTCTCTACAGTTCACCCTTAAAAGGACTACAGGTTTGGCCTCAACCTCACCACAGCAACATAAAAACCTGAAAGGAAGATCATATGATGAAAAATGCACATCCTGTGTTGTGCACAGGGGGAGTCTGGATTTCAGATACATCATTGGGTTCCAGAAGATAAATTTTCCCTGAAGACAAGCCTCAAGCATGGAGTGTGGTGGCAGATTCTGCACACACCAAGGCACATAATGAGGAGAAAAAAATGAGAAAAAATAATGATCTACGAAAAGTATAAGAGACAAAAAGAAATAGAAAATGGTAAGACTGAAGTTGCAGAAGTGAGGAAACAGCAAGGTGATGATTTTCTCAGCTGGGCAGCTGGGAGAGGACAGTGAGCAGAAGACACCAGGTCAGATAAGTGGACACCAGGTATGGCAGGGGAGCACCACATGAGCTCACTTTTTGAATACAGGCAGCTAAAAAGTCTCCAGTCTTCACTGCTTGAGGTCCACAGTCATTAGAAGTATGAATGTGTATATATATGGGCAGTCACTTGAAAAGAAACCCACAAGCCCACAAGCCATTTTATTTCCCTTCATTAGCATAGATTTAAGGGCAAAGCACTTTGAGTTACGTTCTCATTACTGAGATTTAATTACTTTTCCTAAATGTTCTGCAGAACATTTACTTGTACATTGCAAAGTATTACAGTATAGTCACAACTTAGGCTCTCAATTACAGGAGAACTAGGCAGGAAAGAAGTTGAGTTAATTAGAGTCACTGAAGCTTAATCAATTCCTCTGTGTATGCAGGGAGGAGCACACCAACTTTTAGTCCATTTGTGAAGCCACCTTACCTGTCTGCTACAGGTTACTAAAGCATTCATGCAAAGGAAAAAAGTCAGTGGCTGATATTTTAAAATGGCTGGTGTATTGGGCTAGACTCTTTCTGCTTCAATCCCATTTTTGATAGACTAAATGTTTTTGTGTCTGAGACTGTTTCTGACTGCCCATCCTTAAGCAGCACTTGACCTCTGAAGGCAAAGTGCTTTCATTTTGGAGCACCAAACCAGAATCTACTTGCAGGTCAGCAGTCTAGGAAGACCAGGACCTTGACGACAGAGAGTAAAGCTGCAGCTCTTCTGAAAATTTTGTATAGCCTGGCTATAATGACATTCCTGTTTGTACAGTGACTTTCCCTTGGAAGGATGGAGAGGATCTCCAGGCATGTTGAGGAAGAAGAGAATTAACATCATCTAGGAAAATTACAGAAATATTCTGAAATATATGAATTCTAATTTAATTAGTTCAAGGGTAAATAGATCTATTTATTTATTATATACGGGCAGTCACTACTATGAAAAGAAAAAAACCCGTATGTGCAAAACCCAATTTCTCTGACTTCATTAGCATAGATTTAAGGGCAAAGGCTTTACACTTAGGTGTGAATAAACACTAGCACAAGTACAGAAGAGCTCATTTCCTGGGTAAAATTCATCCCAACCAAAATTAGACAGTAGTCAGATGAATCACTTCCTAAAACTGTTTGTATGACTGACTAAGATATAAGTATGTTTCAAGTTAGGTGTTAACTCCTACTCTCCACTTTCCCTCTGCAGTTAACGGAAAAAGGACTCAATTAGCTTTCAGGCTAGCCCTGAAAAGGTGTTAGCCAAATTCAACACGTCCGATTCAGTCTGTTGAGGCCAGGCACTTCATTTTTATGACTTACCATGCCTACATTAAGTATCTATTTTAGACATGTAAGATCCAGACCTGCATGAAGTCAGAGGAGGTCAAAAACCTAATCACATTAATATCAATATCCAATTCAGTTCTGCATGATCTAAATGAAGCGCACTGGTTATCTTCCTAAAAAGGACCTGACTACACAAGTGCCAATCTAGAAAGAAAAAGAATAGCAGCTCCTAGAAGCAAATAAAATGTACACGTGAACTCAGTGAGATCGAAACGTGTACGGGGTGACTTAGTTTTGCTTTGAAACTGAGTAGATACTCAGTAGATACACCTACACAGGATAGTGGGTGTATTTCAAGAATTTTGGTAATATAGCATAATTTTTCTAAGTCACATTTGCATGCCATGTAAAAGAAATCAAGTACATACACATGCTCACATACACAGAGTTGAGAGAGAAATTATTTTTCTGAATGTATTTCAAAAGACCCTCAAATGGGTGTTCTGTTTTACTATAACATAGACTGAACCGGGGGAGGATTTAATTATAAGCTATAGAAAGCAAGTGTTAAAGCATAATGGCATTAAGAATCAAAAAAATGGCCAAATGAATACATAAAGCAATATGGCATCATTTATTCTCCTCTTGGCAACAGTCATAGAAAAAGTCCTTGTTAAATCAGCCATACTATTAATTCTCAGTTTCCTTCTTTATCTTCTGCCAGTGAAAGCAAAATTGACATACATATTTCTATGAGTACTATTTTATTAATTTATGTACCACAAACGATATTTCATATTTCTGTGGCTCCAGTAGCAGATGCATCATGAACGTTTTTGCAACAAAATCTTCAAAATTCTCTATTGTGCTAGCAAAGAGAAGCAGCGTGACTGTGGAGGATCTACCACCAGCAGATGGCATTCATCCCCTGCCATTCCTGTTGCAGCGACAGCAGCAGGTACTGAACGGCACACTTGCACCACATCAGCATAATATGTGGGATCATGCAAGATGCAGATAGTTAACTGTTGTGGTTTGAGCCTACTCAGCAGCTAAATGCCACACAGTCGCTCACCCACCCGCCCCCCACTTGGGAATGGGGAGGGAATCAGAGGGGCAAAGGGAGACTCGCGGGTTGAGATAAAAACAGTTTAATAACAGTAACAGAACAATACACTGACAGCAGTATCAGTGGGTAATGTACAATACAGCCGCTCACCGACCAACCAACACCCACCTGCTCCTGGCCAGCCATCCCAAACACAAAGGCCCCACAGCCACACTCCCAGAAGCAAGAGCCCCTCCCAGCCCACTCCTGCCTTTATATGGTGAGCACAGTGTCACATGACAGGGGATATCGGCCAATCGGGGCCCAGCCCTCCAGCTGTGCTCCCCCCGCCCCCGCACACAGGTGAGGGCACTGGGCCCTGGGGAGCCCCTGGGGTCTCAGGGTGCTGCAGCTCCTCCCGCTGCCAGACCAACGGGAGCTCTAGGCCAGCCCCAACCAGGACATCAACCCTAAATTGTTTTCTCACAATTTGACAAAATGCTCCTTTCAAAGCATTATTTTATTTTTTCCATCATTCAAGAAGGAGCTCATACATAAGCACTATATAGAGATAGATTTGCCACATCAGAGCAGCAGGATTTCATATTCACTTTATACACTGGAATAGGTACTACCCAGGGCAAGCCAGTTTGTCTGGACCAGTATTTTCTTTATCTAATTGCAGCTTTCTATGAATAACTTATGGAAGAACCTGACCTTCCTTCCCAGTTCAATAGCACCTTTATTCCACTGTTCTTCATGTTCATAAATAGTCTGCTAAGGTAATAAAACTATCAGTTTAAATATGCGTAGTAATAATTTTAAAGCATTTTATGGCTAGAAATACATGGCCTATGCTATTTGTTGAATAGAAAGTAATACCGGATTCAAATAAGCTTTTTTTTCCTCAAACAAAACTGAGATTTACCCCCATGAAAGCACGTACGGAGGGCATCTTGGCAATTCAGCCACACCATGTTGTTCTGCCAGCACTAAGACTTTGGTACAAGATGTATCAGGCATGGAGGTGCTGGGATACAGGGCCAAATGTGCAGCTGCCCTGTCTGCTGGCACCCTTCACCCACAGACCTGCTGAGGGGGGGTGTGCTCACTGCACTGATGTGCTGTCTGTCAAGACAAGAATTATATAGGAAAAAGGAAAAGACAATGGAGCAGGCAAGTGGATGTACAAATATGGGCCCATGAAGAAAAACAAAAAGAGCAAGCAACCTCATTTCCATGAGAAAATAAAATGCAGTGCACAATGGTATCTCATCTGGAGTTTCAGTAACGTGCTTACAGTGATGTTAAAAGCAGGTATTACCTGTTCTAAGAGATTCTGAAGCCTCTCTATTTCACAGTCTATTACAAATTTCTTTTCTTGCCTTCGGTCCAGATCTTCTAAAAGGCGCCTGTAGCTGGCATCGTT
This sequence comes from Tyto alba, assembly GCF_018691265.1. NCBI lineage: Eukaryota > Metazoa > Chordata > Aves > Strigiformes > Tytonidae > Tyto > Tyto alba. Next base: position 16,736,395 of record NW_024881282.1, on the reverse strand, counting down.
AAAATTCTCCACACAGATGGCACTGACTTGCCAGCTATTTTGTCCTGCTTTTTCCATAATAGCTTGAAGTATTGAATAACCTAAAAGAAAAGGATACAATACACTAGTAACACAATCACTGCGTTTTATGAATAGGAATTTTCTTTAATCAATATTATGTCTTTTAATATTTGCTATTGCAGGGAAGGGAAAAAGAGACTATATGTACCCCTATCTATGCTGCTAACCATGATCAGCACTCACTATGCAATTAACAAAAATTACAATTGCTGTGATCGGAATGCTTGGAACAATTCTCAGCATTATGGATAATCTTCATTTGATTTATACACATAAACTCTTCCAGTCAAGCATTCAGTTTCTCAGATTGGTTTTGTACAGGTTTCTGTATCTGGGCATTTCATGACACAGCGAAGAAAAAAATCAGAGCCTACTCATTCACCAGAAGTATTTGTATTCTACAAAAGCAGTATGCTAGACATTCAAATGCTTTGCTTTTTTTCTTTTTTTTTTTTTTAACAATATTTAATCCAAGCAGTTTTTAATGGTTCTTAGTAAGAATTCATTTTTTCATTTATTTATATATATACATATATATCCCAGTATAAATGTATAGAAATACAATGCAATATAAAAATTATATTGACCTATTTCAGATATTCTATATAGCTTTAATCAATGTATGCAAAGTGATTAGAGGTCAATGAATGAAGGGCATCATAGAAGCATCAATTATTACTACTGGTAGGATTCTTGCTCTTTATCACTGTAAGTATTTAGTGCTCCCTTTGTCATCTTTGAGCCCATTCACAGAAGGGAAAGCCAGCATCCTCTCAGAGGTCAGGTCATCTGCACCCACAGGGCAGGCTCCCTGCTCGCAGGCTCAGCGTGCCCTGGCCCACCAGCCCTTCTCCTTCTTCCTTCTCCTATTTTTTTTTTTTTTTCACGCAGGATGTGCAGTACAGAGGCAGGAGAAGAGGTTGTGACATATCTTAAGACAGCTTGCAAGTCTCACCTTGACTTGCCCAACCAATACTTGAAGAAGGAAGCACATATTATTCCATCTTTTATCAGAGTAAATGGTGAATTCATTTAAAGCAATGAAGATTGCACACCTCAGATCCACAGTTAATGTTTAAGAAAGACAAAAAGGGCAGATATGTTTGTCAGTAACACACTGATACAAATGATACAACATAGAGAATGCCCCCTGTCTCGAATCACAACACAAAATATTGTGGCTTTTACTCATTATCTGTCTGAATTTTCCCCACTAGCTTTAAACGAAAGATTCTACCTCTTGAAAACTGTCTTTAGTGATGGAGCTACACAGTGGTGGCTTCTTTCTCTCTTCAACAAGAGGGTCCTCCTATGTATGAGTGCAGTGACACCCACCTGTCATTTTAATGCACTTGAAGATGTCACTGCATGACAGATTCCATGTATAAAGCACTATCAGACATTCCCACAGACTGCAAGAGGAATCTTCGTAAGGTACATTTCAGAAAAAGTACTTTTGAGTGTGCTGGTGCAAATTAATTATCAGAAGACCTACAAAACCACCAAAACCCAAGTTAACCACCAGAATAATAGAAGTGGACAATAGTTTCATCAGAATATGAAGATTTTAGGACACATGAGAAACTAATTATCTTGCAAATCTAGGAGTAGCTGTTTTTCTACTGGCTCCTATGACATGTGCAGTCTTTGAAATATTAACTTAAAATCTTTATCTTCTTATCATTATGATAATATGCACTAGTAATCTGAAATGAACATTTATTAGGTTTTTCTTTCCAATTCAGATTACATATTTAAGATCAAAATACAAACAACTGTAATGAATGTATACCATATTTTATTGTATAAATGAGACATTTATTATATGAAACAGTATTTTATCTTAGGAAATGAATTCAGATACTTGATGTGTTGAGTATTAAAACATTTCTGTACTCAGCATATATTTTTAACCTGATGACTGTTATTTTTTTCAAAGAACCATACAGCTTTCCTGTTAATTGCTGCATAATTATTCTGCTTTTCCTGTTACTATATTCAATCTCCTTTTTGCCTGTAATTATCTCTGCAAATCATGACAAGATTCTTTCCCAAACATTGTATTTCTTCCTTCATTTCCTATTAATTTCCATACATAGACATACATTAAAAATACTCCAGTGTTACAGGGGTTCCTGCTTCATTTACACTGTAACTTTGATTTGATCTTTGGTACAAAGGCAGTCAACATTTACTGAATTCAGCTTCCTGACACAAATTAACATTTTCTTTGATTCAGAATGAATGGTGTTTGAAACAGCAATTGACATGCTCTCATTCCTTTCTTATTTTGCTTGGACAACTTTACTAAGATGTGTTTTGATCAAACTGGGAATTTATCCCAACATAAAGCACGACAAATATCAGACAAACACATAGAAAAGCTTTTCTTCTACCTTGGATCAAGGTTTGACTTGCCACATTGCATTAGCAACTGCCATCATTTAGGCATTTGAAGCTTCTGTAGCTTCTTGTCAGTAGCTGGTACTCAGATGTGTGTTTTCATGTGAGCATGTCTTTCACATATAGCATAATACAGCTAAATGGTAGTAACTGGATATGGTGCAACATCTCCATCAGAACAGTTCAGAATCCAGTGAGTCATCTATTCAGTGTGCAGGAACAATTTTTAATATAACAGACTGACAAGGGTGGAGTTTACACAGAATGAATAAAGGCATTCACAGGCTCAGTTGGCATAAAAATTAGACATGCTGAGGAGAATGCTTATTTGTCCAAAATAATTGGCTACAGCTGACAGGGAAAAAAAATTAGTTGTATGTACTGCTGTAAACATTTTATAAAGCAAAAAACCTGAAACTAACCTGGGGTAATTCTCAGAAGCTGACTGCAGGATTTCTATTTAGACAAAATTCTTAAACTTCAGGAAGATGTTTGCTCAAGTAAAGACAGCAGACAAGAATCTTACAGCTCCAGTCTAAAAGTTATTTATTTTCTGGTTATCTGCTGTTTATCCTCAGTCATGCTACAGACAGATGAATGATTCATTTTCTGGAATACAATCCATCCCATGTATTGTGGAATACTATTTGTTGCATAGGAATAAACTATAAAAACCCAGGTTAACTCATTTCAGTTGAGATACATAATCAATGTTTTTCAAAACAGTATTATTTAAAAAAATGTTTACGACTGTGACAATAAATGAAAGGTGAACTCTCGCAAATGGATAGATAGATAGATAGATAGACAGACAGACAGATATAGTAACCCCTCATCATGAACTAATTCAACCTTAAAATGCAGGTAACTAATTTATCAGAAAATACAAATTATTGTGCCCAAACACAACCGGTTGAAGTTTGGAAATCTGTATCAGTAAGCTCCTGGTCCTTCACAGAGTTTGGCTTTTTTTTTTTTTTTTTTTTTTTTAAATTAGCAAATCTATGAACAAGATAAATCACCAATACAACTGCCTGGAAACACAAATGAAGTCCTTCACAAACACAAGGACACTATATGCAAGAGCAGCTTCTTTTTCCTCTTTATGGACCTATGATTCTCAGGAATTTTCATCAAATGACCTGGGATGACATGTTTGCCAACTGCTTTCTGTAGGTCATTGCTCAAATGTAGATACTATCGACAACTGCTTAAGGACCGGTAATACCAATACTGAAACCAAACCAGAGACAGGGGAAGTCTGCAAATATTTTATTTTCTTGATCCTTTCTCTCCTTGCTTTTCTGTTCTCTGGTCAGGTGGAATTGCAATGATACAAATGACTGCTATTTTTTTCCCCAAAACATAACACACACTCATCATGTTGGGAAAAAAACCCCACAAATATGAAAACTAAGAGTTACTGTATTCATTTCCTGTAAAATCAGAGCTGGAGTTGCCTACCACAGGGAATCTATATATTGGGGTTGATATTACAGCTAAGGGCTTTACAAACAAAATCTCAGATTTTTTTTAACTTAATTCCATACTCCATAGGCATTTTTCCATTGCAAAATGCATCAGCCACACAAAAACAATGTCAGATGTGCACCTTGCCTTCTATCTGTTTAGAGAGAGATTAGCATTTCTTCACAAAGACTTTGATATTTTCTGGAGGCCAAAGTGTGTAAAACATTTGAGCAATTTTGGTATTTAAGAACAAATTTTAAGTGAGAGTTTGGGAGTCCAGGATTTCTCCCAGTCATTGAAACATTGCTGTAATTGGAGCCATACACATCTACCCTTAACCCAAGTAGCTGAAATCATGAGCAATCTTTTTGATTTTAAAAGTTCAGTGGCCTTTCAGGTTTTTTTATTTGCCTTCTGCTGTACCAGCTAGGCTCTCCCCTACCCAATTTTGTTTCAGCAGTCAATGACTTAATTTAATTTATTTCCATTTAAATGAAAAGTACAATCTGATATCTAAATCTCTTCAGTGTGTTCAGAATAAACTAAAGAGATAGAGAAACATTTTCTTGACTTATTTTTCTGCTGAAATGCACATGGTTGGCTTGTTTCCTTTTCTTTCTTTTCCTTTTTTTTTTCTTTTTCTTCCTGCTTGCTTGCTTGCTTTCACCAGAAATATTTCAATGATCAATTACAGTGTTATAATTACATTTCAATAACTTTCATCTTCCGGCAGTCTTTTAATTCTGGGAAACTGTTTCCCCCGCCCCTCTAAGTGCAGGCAAATCATTCCTGATGGTCTTGCCAGGAGACAGATAGCAAAGCATCTGCTTGCTCCAAACAGTAGTAGTCCCAGTAATAATTCTTATTTTGGAACCGTTGTGCAGGAAGTAACTTCTTATTAATTTTCTACGATGAAGAGGCTGCAATATTTGCATATTATTACTGTATTTCACTCTGGTTAGCAGACTGACAATACTGAATGACACAAGTCAACAGGTTAATACACTTGGAAACAGCATATGCAGTGTATTTGTTACGGCCCCAGGAGTAGAAACATCTCTGACTAACATGGGTCTTTTCCAAAGATGGGCATCATATACTGCACATTACTGAAATGCAAATTCATTTTCTTCTCTTTCTGGTACAATTAACTTTCAAATAGGAATTGATCCTGTTCCCAAGATTAGCTATTATCCCAACAGCCACAGTCACTGAAATACTGGAGGTATTTTATGAAAGCTACTTTTATCTATTGGAATTCGTATTAGGATCAGTAGAAGAAATAAATTTCTTATAAATCCAACACACAGCAGAAGTGAAGAAAAAATGATCAAATCATTTGGTATGGATAAGCCAATATATTTGTCATTCAGAACTGGATTCATGTCACTTAACTCTAGCTGTCTATAAAGTGGTTTTCTGAAATTAATCATCGAAGCTTTCGAAAGAGACACATATATCCCATAAAAAAGCATTTTTTTTTGTCCTAGATATCTATCTCAGAGGTGCTTTTCTCTTTCTTCGATGAATACTGAAGGAGTCTGGACACGAGGCTTAGTGAAGATGCCTACCATTTATCTGGCAAAATCTTGGTGAGATGAATCCAGACACTACAGTGATGAAAACCATGCAAGTAATTTACAGTATGAGTGATGCATGATTGTAGATTGAACCACTAACTACAAACTCTCAAACTCAACTGTATTTTAATTTTCCTCATTATGATTAATACCTTTCTATTAACATGATTTTGTTTTAAATTTTTGGTCAGTGTACAGCTTCCAGAACTCAAACATAATCAGCAAGATTTATAAGCTCTGTCATATAACCTTTAACATAAGATAACTCATTTACATGGCCAATTTTCTTCCTCATTTGGAGTTGGAGCCCAAACATTCAACAAAAAGTACACACAAACTGCTCAATTTAGATGACAGAATGTGCTGGGTTTGTGTGGTGGGATTTTTGGAAGCAGAGGAGGGGGTTACAGCAGTGGCTGTGAGAAGCTTCTTGAAAGCTCCCCCAGCTCCAAGTCGAACCCACTCCTGGCCAAGTCCAAACTGGTTAGCGATGGTGGCTGCACCTCTGCAAGAACATATTTAAGAAGGGGAACCTGGGAGGAGGTTGAGGACTTGTGAGGAAGAGTTACTAGAAGGACACCTATGCGAACATCCAGGTCAGTGGAAGGGAGGAGGAGGACGTGGGGGAGGTGCACTGGAGCAGAGACCCCTGTGTCCCGTGGTGAGACAGTAGGGCAGCCCCCCTGCCACCCATGGAGGTCCGCAGTGGAGCAAAGATCTTCCTGCAGCCAGTGGAGGAGCTCACACCAGAGCAGATGTCTGCGTTTAAAGGAAGCTGGGGCTCTGAGGGGAAAAGAAGCCCCCAATGTTGTAGTTCAGCACCAGGACCCACACTGAATCAGTATGGGAACAGCTGCATCCCATGGGAAGGACTCACACTGGAGAAAGTTCATGGAGGACTGCCTCCAGTGAGAGGGGAGCCATGTGGAACAGGGGAAGAATATGCAGTGTTTCCCTCTCTTTCCAAGAAGGAAGGAGCGGCGAGCTGACTGTAATCCCCATCCCCTGCCACCTGCACTCCTGGCAGGGAGGAGGTAGAGAGATCAGGAGTAGAGCTGAGCCCAGGGAAAAGGGAGGGGTGGAGGGAGGCATTTTTTGGATGTGGTGGTGCTTCTCACTGTCCCACCTTCTCTGTTAAGCATTGTTTTTGTTAGTGTTTGAATTAAAGTGGTAGCTTTTTCTTCCCCTAATGAGTCTGTTTTTTTCCCATGATTGTAATGGGTGAGCCACACCTCTGTGTCTTTATCTTGATTCCTGATCCTTTTGCTTATTTTTTCTCCTTCCCAGTGCTGGGGGGTAAGGGGTGAGTGAACGGCTGCACGGTGCTCAGTTGCATTCTGGGCTCAAACCATGACAGAGTGAAAGCTAGAACTACAGCTGTGTTCTGAGTCCTTCTTGGGTCTAGTTCACAGAAATGACACATAGATTGGAGAATAAGATGGGGAGCTCAAGAAATAATCCCATCTTTTCTTCTCTATCCCTCAATGTCCCAAGACAGATAAATTATACTTAAATCATTCTAGACAGCTATCTTTCTTTGGTCCTTAAAAATCTCTGAAGAGGATTCTGTAACTTTCCGTGTAATATATTCATTGCTTAATTATCCTTATGATTAGGAGATATTTCCTAAGTCTAACTTAAGTCTCCCCTGGCACAATTTAAAGGCACTCATTCTTGTCCTATCTCTAGTAGACCTGGAGAACAGGATGTTCCCTTCTCCTTTAAAGTAATCCTTTACATAACTGAAGACTGTTGTTTCATTTCTTGTCTGTCTGTACTTCTCTTGCTGAAACATGATTCTTTCAGGTTTTCCTTGTGGAACATGTTAGTCTAGATTCTGACAACTTTCCTTGCTTTCCTCTGGATATATTGCAATTGATCCAAGTCATTCCTGAACTGCATTGGTGAAAATGGGATATATTTCAAAAACGTATTCCAAAGTGCACACAGTCCTTTCCACTGTTTATCATCTCCAAGTTTAACGAATGTATTCTGTATTTCTTCATCCAAGTCATTAATAAAGATACTGGAAAAAACTGCAACCAGAATAGATCACTACTTAATAACTCCTTATTTGACAGTGAACCTCATATACTTCTTTCTGAGTACAAGTGTGTGACCAGTGTTTGATGTATCTTCTAGAAATTTCATCAAGACAAAATTTCTTTAGCTCATTGTGGTGGGTTGACCTTGGCTGGACACAAGGTGCCCACCAAGACACTCTATCACTCCCCCTCCTCAGCTGGACGGGGGAGAGGAAAATATGATGAAGGGCTTGTGAGTCAAGATAAGGACAGGGAGAGATCACTCGCCAATTACTGTCATGGGCAAAACAGACTCAACTAAAGGAAATTAATTTAATTTATTACCAATAAAATCAGAGGAGGATAATGAGAAAATAAAATTACATCTTAAAGACACCTTCCCCCCTGTCTCCCTTCTTGCCAGGCTCAACTTTACTCCCGATTTTCTCTAACTTCTCACTCCCCAGCAGTGCAGGGGGATGGGGACTGGGGTTGCAGTCAGTTCAAGAAACTTTGTCCCTACCGCTCCTTTCTCTTCACACTTTTCCCCTGCTCCAGTGTGGGTCCCTCCCACAGGAGACAGTTCTCCACAAACTTCTCCAATGTGAGTCTTTCCTACAGGCTACATGTCTTCACAAACTGCTCCAGCATGGCTCCTTTCCATAGGGTGCAGTCCTTTGGGAATCGACTGCTCCAGTGTGGGTCCCCCACAGGGTAACAAGTCCTGCCAGCAAACCTGCTCCAGCATGGGCTCCTCTTTCCAGGTCCTGCCTGGAGTTTGCTTCCAAGCAGGCTTCAACGGGGTCAAAGCCTCCTTCAGACTCATCCCTCTGCTCTGGCATTGGGTCCTCCATGGGCTGCAGGTGGAGATCTGCTCCACTGTGGACCTCCACGGGCTACAGGAGACAGCCTGCCTCAGCATGGTCTTCACCACGGGCTGCAGTGGAATCTCTGCTCCAGCACCTGGAGCATCTCCTGCCCCTCCTTCACTGACCTTGGTGTCTGCAGAGTTGTTTCTCTCACATATTCTCACTCCTCTCTCTGGATGCTGCTGCACAGCAATTTTCTCTCCTTCTTAAATACATTATCTCAGAGGCACTACCATGGTTACCGATGGGCTTGGCCTTGGCCAACGATGGGTCCATCTTGGTGCCGACTGGCATTAGCTTTGTTGGACATGGGGGAAGCTTCTGAAAGCTTTTCACAGAAGCCTCCCCTGTAGCCCCCCACTACCAAAACCTTGCCATGCAAACCCAGTACACTCATTTATCAAAATTTCATGTGAATTCTGTAAAAAATTGTGCTAGAATGAGACACCCATTTTTTTCCCAAAGTCTACAAAACCTATTACTTTTTAATGAAAGGAAATTTGCTTTATCTCACAAGATTTGTTCCTGAAAAATCCATGTTCAGGTTTACTTAACTTTTTAAATTCTATGTACTTTCAAATAAATCTGTTATGACGTAGGTTGTGAATTAACTCACCTCTGCGCTATCAATGACCAGGATACATTTATTACAGATGGACCTGAAACAAAACTGAGGAAATAATGGATCCATTTAGCCATTTCCTCTATCACTATTTTGCTTCAAAGATTTTAGAATATTTGATGATAAAGTTATCTCTATGATCTGAGTTTATGTTTCTTGCCTCCCTGAGATGTATGACCTTGACTATTCTCTTGGTGTTGTGAAACACTTCCAAAACAAGCTCTACCAGTAATTTATGGTCAGAATTTTTGTCCTTCTTTCTCTTAATCCTGTGGAGACTGGTACCTGTGCAACTTCATCTGCAGTATTTAATAATCCTTTTTTCCTGAGGAGGACATAAAGCTACAAGAAAGTGCTGTCAATATATTGCAACGATGACCTTTTTTTAAAAAAAAAAAGTCTTAAGTGGATCAACAGCGTGTAAGTTATGTGATTTCGGTGAGCATATGGGAGGAGGTTTGACTCACTCCACAACAGGAATTCATGATCAAAGATTCAGGCTATGTCAGGTCCCATTTATGCTACACCCACTCTGCAGCAAGATTTTTCCCCTTCTTTGCATTTCAGAGTCTGCAACCCTCATATGAATTACACTGTAAAGGTGTCTCATCAGAATGCCAAGTGATAAATATGAGTGGAAACTTGAGAGGGACTGAAGAAAAGCTCTGTTTTTCAAGGCAGTCTGATAGTTTTGCTCATGCTTTCACAGTTCTAAGATATCCATTACCCTTCCCACTTCACTATCTTCTAACTACTGTCAAAGTCCAGTAACATTTCTTTCGACAATTCTGTATAGAGACGAATCCATCCAAGCACATTTACATATATACACCAGAAGTACATTTATGTACCTTGTTAGCATTTCATATTTTATTTGCTTTTATTTGTCTATTATTTAGCTATGCCAAAGAGTTCAGCTAGAACTGGCTCGGGTGAGAAGTCTTTGGTTCCTCTGAAGTTTACAAACAGCAAGACAAATTCTTAGCAAATTTTAGCAAACACTTACTACAGAGCTTTGAATGCTAAATCAGAAACTGGATGTAATTACAGTGGTATCAGAACCTCACCAACCATTACCTTTAAAAAAAAGCAATCAAGCCACTGAGTGGAAATAACAGAGAAAAAGAAGAAGCAGGTGCTAGGCTTACCCTCTGTCAGACCAGCATTTAAAAGTAACTATAGAAGCTAGACAGTCTCTCTGAATAACCAGTTATTTGATATGTCATCTTGAGCCTATCATGAAGGCTAATATATATCAGTATTTTTTAAAAAAGTAAAGAAAACAGGAAAAAGTGAACTTATTTTGGAAGAAAATAGAGTGTGTTCAGAAATTTAACTTATGACCATCCTTTTTCTTTCTTCTTCTTCTTCCTATATATTTGACAAATATCCAGCTTAGCTGTAAATATTGCTTTTTTACATTATAGCTTAAACTTTACTTCTTTAGCACAATATCTTAAAGTCAGAATTATTAATTTCACTAAAACCTATAGTCTGTAATGTTGATACTAATAAATTATCCATCTTACACAATATCTTCACTGATGTAAAGCTGTTTCCCAGAAATTGATGGCTTCCCAACAGCTTACCTCTCTATCTCAGTTTAAGAGGATTTTGTTTGCTCTATGATGTTATACAATTGTATGTAGACTTTTGTTTAAACAACATCTAAAAGAACCATGTCAAAGAATATTAAGACTGCAAGCTAAAGCACTCAAGAGCTGGTGTATCTTAGAATTAACAGTACCCTAATGTATTCTAATTAATGTATTATAGTGCTGTCTTTAATTATATCGTCACATATTATTTTTCCCCACAAGGCATCTGCCTCAGTCAGTGTGTAAGATACCTGTGCCCTAGGACAGAACTGACTGTGGATACTAAATGAGGACCTTGATGTCAGAACTTCTGCCTCCTTTCTATGGGAATTTGTTAGAAAACTAGTCATTTACTATAAAAGTACTATCTGACAATCTCTTCCTGTCATCATTAATGCAAGAACAATCTTCAGACTGAAACAACAGGCATTCACACTAAGAAGCATTAATTTTAAGAGAGTCGCAAGCTTATTGCTCTCTATATGCACATGGCCATGTCCATATTTATTGGTGGTTACACAGCAGAAAATTTATAGGACCTTACTCCTTCTATAAGTTCTACTTGTGGATCTCAAGAACATTATTTCTGATTTTAAATTTCAGTTAAGATCTTTCTGAAATCTATATTCTTAAGTATTCAACTTTTTCAGAAAAAAAGTAACATTTCCTGACAAGAGAAACTTTAAAATTTTGATGCTATAATATGGTTACCTTTTAACTGAAATGAGTCTGAAATAAGTCTTACTATTTCTTTTAAACTGACACACAAGCCAAAGATTTATTAAAAGTTGATTGTTGTCCCCGTCCAGCAAACAACTAACAATTTGGAGATAAACCTAAAGACATATGATTTTCTTCCAGTTCCTAAAACTAAGTCATTGCTTTTCTGATGTAGACCAGAATTAAGATGTCATTCTTTCTTTTTGGACTGGAGCAACAATTTGGGAAACATCCAAAGATTTCATATAGTGGCTTTTATTGAAGTGTAATGACAGTGATCATTCCCCTGTACTTGGCACTGGTGAGGCTGCACCTTGAATCCCATGTTCAGTTTTGGGCCCCTCACTACAAGAAAGACATTGAGGTGCTGGAGCATGTCCAAAGAAGGGTAACGAAGCTGGTGAAGGGTCTAGAGCACAAGTCCTGTGAGGAACAGCTCAGGGAATTGGGGCAGTTTAGCCTGGAGAAGAGGAAGCTGAGGAGAGACCTTATCGTTCTCTACAACTACCCAAAAGGAAGCTGCAGTGAGGTGGGTGTTGGTCTCTTTTCCCAAGTAACAAGTGATAGGACAATAAGAAATGGCCTCAAGTTGCACCAGGAGAGGTTTATATTGGATATTAGGTAAAATCTCTTCACTGAAAGGGTTGTCAAACATTGGAACAGGCTGCCCAGGGGAGTGGTTCAGTCACCATCACTGGAGGTACTGAAGAGAAGCGTAGATGTGGTGCTTAGGGACACAGTTTATTGAGAAGTGTAGATGCGGTGCTTAGGGACTTGGCAGTGTTAGGTTTACAGTTGGACTTGATGACCTTAAAGGTCTTTTCCAACCCAAATGATTCTATGAATAATCTTGCACCTCCAAGACACTTCATCTGAGGGACTGCAAGTATCACTCTCAACTAAATCCTGAAAATGGCCTAGAATCTGAGTTTCTTAAATAGAACAAAACCCTACAATGAAGAAAAGCAGTGAGAAAACATTTTAGTAAGTTCTTCTAAATGCTCCAAGAAAATAAATACATATATATGTATGTATATATGTAAATAGTTTATATGAATTTGTACAAAACAGCATGCAAAGAAATTACAGAATTTTTAAAGGAGGAAAATGAACAAATAGAGATTGTTTCAGCTCTTTCTACCCTCTTCTCCCTCTTCTCACCCCTCCTCTGACAAGAACTGATGGGGAAAAAGGCACTTAATAACCTTGCCTCGTGTGTCTTCACGGAATTTTTTATCAGTCATAGATATGCAGAACTGATCTATCCCAGTGATGCTATGAGTAAGACAGTGAATGTAACAACCAGATACTTGAACAGAGAAATGGGGAGGAAGAAGGATAGAGTGATGTGATCTTCATACAGGACACTGGAATACTCCTACATGACTAAATCCTTTTTTGGTGTCCACATTTAAAGAATTTATGCTAAAATATTTGACAGAGTTCAAAGAAGCAAATCAGAATGATTTGAGGCCAATATATAAAACATGCCTTGGAGTAAGAGTCTTACAGGAGAACTTAACTCAACTGAAAGTCCTATGGCTAAGCCTTAGCTATTTACTCCAGCCTCCTTCTGCAGGCAGTGGATGGAAACAGGCACCCTCTGAAGGTAATTCATGAAAACTGTTATCATTTATCTCTCTCATGCATTTTCAGGGGAGAAGAAATTCTCCCATGTTTAAAATTAAAAATTCTCAGGTTCAGTGTCATGAACACTATTAACATAGTAGTGTATATATGTAAAAAGCAGGACTAAAAGCAGCCTGCAATATTAGCAAAGTATCTTTTTGCTACTCACATGTCTTTTAATTTAAGTTTTTCTGGTTTTGTATATGCATTTTACATATGAAGATACAACTTTTCATTCAAGTAGCATTAAAAGTTAGATTAGTTTTATGCTTCTCTTGTGGAGGATGGGCAGTTACACATAGGTTTCATTTGATTATTCTGGTGAAGGGATTTGCATACAATTACAGAGAAAATTTGAGTTCCTAGCAGGAACAAACGCAGGATGAAGTACTCACCATATGATTAGACTAATTTATTAAGTCCCACTGAGGCAAACTATATTCTAAGAAGTAATCATAAACTCATGTTCAAAGCTCTGTTAGAATGAATATATTTAACAATTCAAATTAAATTTCAGCTGTAGGAACTGACATTTAGTGGGAAACATGGAAATGGGCAAGGTATAATGAAAAGATAACAAGTAAAAGAATACAGACATTAAAGGCTGTGATTACTCTGTCTGAAAACAGCCCAGGATAGAAAATTGTGATAAAATCCTGGCAAGTTTCTTGTATTAAATATATGTGGATCTAGACTTTGCTTAGTTCTAACTGACCTTGGCATTAACGGCTGAAAACAAACACAGTGACCGGTCAATAACTGCTCCATAAAAGTTAAGTGCCTGTGACGTTTCATTACACAATGGCACTTGTGTTGACCATTTTGAAAGCAAATGGTCTTAAGAACTTCATTCATTTTAGAGCTGGGTGTTTTTCTTCCCCTGAACAGCTGTTTATTCACAGAAAACTGCACTCTGGTGATATCCCAAGTCTTAATGAACATGACTGAGTTTTTCTGAATATGATTGGCCAGAATTAAAAATGACAAAGGTTTCACAAAACATGGAAACAGCATCTAATACAAATGGACATTTCTTAAATGTTTCCATTTAGGGCATCTCCATGAATAGAAACAAAAGGCACCCTTTGGTATCTGCTTAACAGTTACCCAGGAGAGCAGTGGTAGCAAGATACTCTCTCCCACACTCAGAAAGTACAGGACTCTGAATGGGTCACGGCATGCCCCTGAGTCCACTGTGTCATGATCATTAGGACTGAGTGTCCCAAGTGATTTAGTCTTCATCCCTTCATCTGCAGCACCTCCGCAACATAAAAACAATGCTAAAATATTCACCAAGGCAGAGAAAGACAGACAAAATTACTCTGCAGTGTGGTACAAAGAATATTTATCAGAGAGGTGGGAAACTTTTATTGCAATCTTTGCTTCAGTGGCTAAGTAGTTTATAAAAGAATATCCAAAAAAAAAGTATGCAGAGGATGTGGGAATTGGCTGCAAAAACTTAAGGAGGAGAAAAGTAAAAATACAACAGAGGGACTTTCTATATCTGAGAGGAATGAGAAGTGAGAATCCAGTAACTGCTCTATAGATATAAAGTATTTTAGAAGTCCTAGAACAATTTTGGCATTTTAGTCTGTAACTTAAGTTGAAAATAAAATAGTAAATAGGGTCTGATTTCAGTTGTACTAGTGTAAAAACAGAAAAAATCCCACTTTCAACTACTTATTTGAGGTTCCCACTGCTATACTTGGAAATGAAAAATCTATAGGAGATGATAATCCATCTAAGTATACGATATTACATAAGTTAACTTGAATTTTCTTAAAACTGCTGCCTGCAGTGACTCTCTCTATGCTTATTGCTCAAAAACTACTGCAAAACCCCTTGCTGCCCACTAATACTTCTTTATATATTTTGGCTTCTGCTTCCACTGCCCTTTTCAATGTGACTGACGAAGTATTATTTCATAATAGAGCATCTTAACACTCTAAATTACCTCAACTGTCTTATTTTCCTCAAAAGATACAATGTAGATTTGAATTTTACAGTCTGCTTAACACAGTGACGTCTAGCCTTTTCAACCTGAGGGCTGAAACATTATTCCAAAAAGGTCAGTGGGCCGCAATTAATACTTGAGAGCATTTTCTCTGGAAGCAGAGTGGAAGGGAGGAGACACCACACCCAGCTCCTTTGCTGAAGATCCTTAAGTGTCTCCAGGAGACCAGGCTACAGCTGTAAAATTGCATATAATTCCATAAGCACATCGTATTTTACTTGTGTTATTGAAGTTACACCTACTGGCACCCCAAAGGAACGCTCACATGGCAGCTTTGGGCTGTGACTCCAGACTGAGATGTACGCAGTATGATCTCCCACGGTACTAGAGACAGGGTGACCTCTATCCTCTTGCCAAAGTTACCTGCTAAATCAGGTTCCAAATCATTGAGCCAGATCTCAGGCTAATTAATTACAAATAAACAAACATCACCATTACAGAAAGTGGACATTTGCCTATGTCTCTTATGAGATGCTTTCATGAGAGACAATTTGCACAGATATAAGCAGCAGCAGGAGCTTCCCTGCTGAGCTGTTAACACTGGAGATGATACGATGACAACAATCTCAATATTTACACACTGCAGGACGCTTACAACAAACAACCTTGTGAGAAGTCGTATGTAGACCTTGCTGCAGTTGGAATGAGGGTGTGAATTTGCAAAGCGCTCATGTGTGGTGTTTCCCCTGCCAGAGACCTCTGTCCCTGGGCCAGGCTGTCTACGTGGGCTGGAGCTATTCTGAAGCACACCATGTAGTAAGTGTCTCCCAAAGTTGTTCGTGACAGACACAAAGAAAAGATTTTTCCTTAATATAACAAAACAGACATAAAACATCTATTCATAGAAGAGTACTCTACAAGATAACATTTTACTTACATTTAGCATTCTATTGATGATGGCATCTTGACTTGTATATCACTGACTGAACACTTAAAAAATCCCTAGTGGCTTAATTTAGTAATGTATTTGTGCAAGAAAAAGAGTTGTAATTACTTGATAGATATTTCTTTAAGGTTTTATCTGTGTCTGAAAATATTAATATTCACTATTTAGCTTTCATCTCCATGGTAGTTTAAATGAACAAGTCCTTTTCAGCAGAAGAGTCTGGTGTTAATTCATTTTCATGATTAAAAAGGTTATTCTGATCCTGAGACAACAATCATGAAATATGAGATAGGCCTGTACAATACACCCTATGACAAAGAACGTGGATAAAATTCTTCGCACCCTGCTAGGAATAATTGTTTGTATTTACATAAATAATGTTGTGTTGAAAGGTCTCATTGTCCTAGGTATTGTACAATGTATGCAGAAGAAGTCTCAAAAAGAAGATTTTAAAAACCAAATAGGCTTGGAGGTAGGGCAAGTTGTTTATTTCTACTTTTATTTCTAATTAGGTCAACAAGACATTTCAAAAGCATTTTTCATACTTATCAATCTGAAAATGAAACAACTTGCTTTCATGTGGATATTCAGTAATTGGTTAAAAAATTATCAAAAAATACAATGTAATACAAATTATCCATATATTTGAATATGTATATATTTTTTATTTTTATTTATATTAATATTAGTTTATTGTAAAATGTACTTAGGAGTAAATGATTTAGGTAATTTACTTGGAATTTTCCTTTTTATTATTCTTTTGCAACATTACAGATGAGTTATCACACAGTCCATATTCTATGCTGCATTTTCACAGTAAGAACGAGAGAAATACTATAAATACTGCTTTTCTTTAGGATTCCTTATAAAAGATATGACAAATCCTGTTGCATAACTCATAAAATATTTGTATTGTTGGAACTCCTCACAGGAGAAGAAAATAGTCCAGTATTTGAAATGTGTAGAATTTGAGAGCATTTAATTCCAAAATCCATTTAATATATTCACTGTATTTTACATGTACAACAACTAATTCTGAGCCAGGAGAAAATGTAATTGACAAAAAGAAGTTAAAGTAAAAGCTAACCAAGAACCAGATAGGAAAATGAGACTCAAGTATGCAGGCAAAAACTTTACAGCTGGAAGGAAGTTATTCAGGAAGGGGGCCCTTTTTCTTAGGACTGGTACTATACACTGTAACTGCAGTCCTGTCACAAAGCGTATTAAATGTTTTAGGTGAATTTGGGTAATAAACATTACAAATCAAAGTCTGGACCAGAACTGGTGTTTTGTCATATTGTCATAGAATGGTTTGGGTTGGAAGATTAAAGATCATCTAGTTCCAACCCCGCTGCCATGGACAGGGACACCTTCCACCAGACCAGGCTGCTCAAAGCCCCGTCCAACCTGGCCTTGAACCCTTCCAGGGACAGGGTAGCCACAGCTTCTCTGGGCAACCTGGTCCAGCACCTCACCACCCTCACAGGTAAGAATTTCTTCCTTATATCTAATCTAAATCTACCCTCTTTCAGTTTAAAACCATTGGCCCTCATTTTATCACTACTCTCCCTGATAAGGAGTCCCTCCCCACCTTTTCTGTAGCCCCCTTTAAGTACTGGAAGGCTGCTATAGGGTCTCCCCAGACTCTTCTCTTCTCTAGGTTGAACAACCCCAACCATCTCAGCTTCTCCTCACAGAGGGGATGCCCCAGCCCCCTGATCATCTTCATGTCCTCCTCTGGACCCGCTTGAGCAGTACCATGTCTTTCTTATGTTGGGGGTCCCAGAGCTGAACACAGCACTCCAGGTAGGGTCTCACAATAGCTAAGTAGATGGGGAGGATCACCTCCCTTGACCTTCCGGCCACACTTCTCTTGATGCAGTCCAGAACACAGTTGGTGTTCTGAGCTGTGAGCACACATTCCTGGCTCATAGTCAGTTTTTCATCCACTAATACCCCCAAGTCCTTCTCTGCAGGGCTGCTCTCAATCCATGTATCGCCCAGCCTGTATTTGTGCCTGGGATTGCCTTGATCCATCTGCAGGACCTTGCACTTGGCCTTGTTGAACTTCATGAGGTTTGCACAGCCCCACTTTTCAAGCCTCTCAAGGTCCCTGTGGATGGCATCCCTCCCCTCCAGTGTGTTGACCGCACCACACAGCTTGGTGTCATCAGCAAAGTTGCTGAGGGTGCACTCAATCCCATTGTCTATGTTGCCAGCAAAGATGTTAAACAGCATCGGTCCAAATACCAACCCCTGAGGAATGCAACTCATCACTGCTCTCCACTTGGACATTGAGCAGTTGACCAAAACTCTCTGAGTGTGATCATCCAGCTGATTCCTTATCCACTAAGTGTTCCAACCATTAAATCCATGTCTCTCCAATTTAGAGACAAGAATGTCATGTGGGACAGTGTGAAATGCTTTGCACAAGTCCAAGTAGATGATGTCAGTTGCTCCTCCTTTATCTACCAATGCTGTAACCCCATCGTAGAAGGCCACCAAATCTGTCAGGCACAATTTGCCCTTAGTGAAGCCATGCAGACCGTCACCAATCACCTTCTTGTTTTCCATGTGCCCTAGCATAGTGTCTAGGATGATCTGTTCCATGATATTGATGGGTACAGAGGTGAGACTGACTGGCCTGTAGTTCCCCAGGTCTTCCTTTTTAAAAATGGGGGTTATGTTTCCCCTTTTTGAGTCAGTGGCAACTTTGCTGGACAGCCACAGCTTCTCAAATAGGATGGGTAGTGGCTTAGCCCCTTCATCCACCAGTTCCCTCAGGACCTGCAAATGCATCCCATCAGGTCCCGTGGACTTGTGCACCTTCAGGTTCCTTAGATGGTCTTGAACCTGATCTTCTCCTACAGTGGGCAGTTTTTCATTGTTCCAGTCCCTGCCTCTGCTTTTTGCGACTTGGGTGGTGTGGTTGGAGCTCTTTCCAGTGAAGCCTGTGGCAAAAAAGTTGTTGAATACCTCAGTCTTCTCCATATTCCAGGTAATCAGGTCTCCTGTTTCTTTTCAGATAGGGCTCACATTTTCCCTAGTCTTCCTTTTATCACCAACATACCAATAGAAGATTTTGTTGTTGCCCTTGATGTCCCTGGCCATATTTAACTCTATCAGGGCTTTGGCTTTCCTAACCTGATCACTGGCTTCTTGGACAATTTCTCAGTGTTCCTCCCAGGCTATCTGTCCTTGCTTCCACCCTCTGTAGGCTTCCGTTTTGTGATTGAGTTTGTCCAGGAGCTCCTTGTTCATCCATGCAGGCCTCCTGGCATTTCTGCCTGACTTCCTCTTTGTTGGGGTGCATTGCTCCTGAGCTTGAAGGAGGTGATCCTTGAATATTAACCAGCCTTCCTGGACCCTTCTTCCCTCCAGGGCTGTATCCCATGCTACTCTACCAAGCAGACCCCTGAAGAAGCCGAAGTCTGCTCTCCTGAAGTGCAGGGTAGTGAGCTTGCTGTGCGCTCTCCTGGCTGCCCTAAGGATACTGAACTCAACCATTTCATGGTCTCTGCAGCCAAGGCTACCCTTGAGCTTCAGATTCCCCACCCTCCCCTGCTTGTTGGTGAGGACAAGGTCCAGCATAGCATCTCTCCTTGTTGGCTCCTCTATCACTTGGAGAAGGAAATTATCATCAACACATTCCAGGAACCTCCTGGATTGCTTGTGTCCTGCTGTGTTGTCCCTCCAACATATACTGGGGTGGTTGAAGTCCTCCAAGAGGATCAGGGCTTGTGGATGTGAGGCTGTTCCTATCTGTCCAGAAGGGGCCTCATTCGCTCGGTCCTCCTAGTCAGATGGCCTGTAGCAGACCCCCACTATAACATCACCTGTCCCTTCCTTCCCTTTTATCCTGACCCATAAACTCTCAGTTGGCTCTTCCTCCATCTCCAGGCAGAGCGCCATGCACACCAGCTGGTCGTTGACATAGAGGGCAACACTCTCTCCTCATCTCCCCTGCCTGTCCTCCCTTAAGAGTCTGTATCCTTCTATTCTAACACTGCAGTCATGGGAGCCATCCCACCACATCTCCGTGATGCCATAGCCCTGCAGGCGTGTGCACATCTCCTCTTGTTTATTCCCCGTTCTATGTACTTTTGCATAGAGGCATTTACGTTGGCTTCCCAGTGAAGCTGACTTACTGGCTGGAGTGGCTGGAATTCCTTTGTGCTGCTCTTCAGGTGTTCTCCTGCTGATCTGTAATCCCCCTCTAGGCTCTGGGCATTTACTGCTGGCACTGGCATCAAACTGGTAGGAGCTGGATAGATTGAGGTTCCAATACCCTGGCAACATTAGTTTAAAGCCCTCTTCACTAGCTGAGCCAGCCTATGACCAAAGATGCTCTTCCCCTGCTCTGACAGATGGACCCATCAGCTCCCAGTAGACCAGGTTTCTCAAAGTAAGTCCCATGGTCTAAGTAGCTGAATCCCTGGCTGTGGCACCAGTCCCATAACCAACTGTTGATTCACCAGATTCAACCAGCCCTTTCAACCCCCCTCCCTTTGACCAGAAGGATTGATGAAAAAACTGCCTGCATTCCAGAGTCCCTCACCACTGCCCCCAGGGATCTGTAATGCTTCTTGATACTCCTCAGGCTGCCCCTGGCTGTACCACTGGTGCCCATGTGAAACAACAGCAGTGGATAACAGTCAGTGGACTGTACGAGCCTCAGCAGTCTCTCGGTGACATCCCTGATATGAGCCACCAGTAAGCAGCACACCTCTCTAGAGAGTGACAGGTCATCAGATGATGCCTCTGTACCTCTCAGAAGAGAGTTGCCTACTACTATCACCCATCGCCTTTTCTGAGTTGTGCTGGTTGTTATATAGGAAGCAGACTGCGCTGCCTTACTCAACTCCAGCATCTCTCCTGATGTGACGGGTCTTTCCACTTCAGTCTGAAGAGCAGTGAAGTGTTTCTGCATGGGCACCTCAGGCTTTGGGGGAAGTCTCTTCCTCCTACAGGTCCCTGCTGTTGCAAGGTTCCATTCTTCTGCATTATTGGCCCCAATCCCTTATGTGTGTGATGTTGGGGGAGTTTTTGTCTGTTTGGCAGTGAGCTGTAGGTCTACTGCAGACTGCACTTGGATCCAGCTCTCCAGCTCCTTCTCAGCCCCCCTGATGCTATTCAGCCTTCTCACCACCTCCTGCAGCCCGGCTACCTGCCACAGGAAGTCTTCTCCATGGGCACTCATTCTGCAGGCAGATCTGCTGCCTGTCCCTGCCCCGGGAGAAAAATCTAGGCACGTTCTGCAGCCTGAGGCCTGCACTATGGCCTCTCCCTTCAGCAGCTCCATCTGGGTGGAGGCATTGGCCACCACTGGGGTAGATGGTGCAGACCTCCTAGCCAGAGCTGCAGAATTGCTCTCAGATGAGTACCCACCATCCTGTCTTGAGAGTCAGGTGGGATGAGTGTCTCTGGCCTGTGCAGATGGTCACAGAACAGTGCCACAGTGCCCTGTTGCTCTGTTATGTGGACTTCAAGCCTCTCCTCTTGGCCATTGGAATGCCCCTCCTTTGAAGAGGAGCCTCCCTTGCATGGTCTCCCATGCAAACTGTCCTTATGTTAAATATTGTCTTGATATACTTTTTTTCCAGAAATAGATTTTTTTTTTTCACTTTTTAGACTGTATGTTCATCTCTTCTGTGCAAATTTCTCTTGTATATCTTTCATACGCACTCAGTTTCACAACTTTAAGATGGTCACAACATGTGTGGCACAGTTTTGGCACATCAAAAGTATGGTTTAAAAAGCTCCTGCATATGTTTTATGATCATTTCCAAAAGATATGAAGTGACAGATTTTGATTTTTAAATAACATGTCTTATTTGCAAACTGAACACTTAAAACATGACCAAACACATCTACCACAGATTAAGCATAGGTTTTTCTCTTTAGAATCAATGACACTTTTGACAGTTCATTGTCAGCAAGCCAGTATGTCAATATTATCTTCTTCCTGGTAGTGGAGAACTATGTGGGTGAAGTGTATGACATATTCAATGGGCTGTAATAGCAAAAGCCCTTTTCCACCCTGGAACGATCTCAGACACTTAATATCCAAGATAGTTGATATCTGGGTAGGAAAGAAACTTTAAAAAAAACCTACCATGCTGGCAAACAGTACAACACATTTACCAGGGAGATGTTAGAATTTATTAAGGATAACTTGAGCAAACTGACATTTCAACATTCGGTTTGAATAGCAACTTCCTTTGTTTGTACAGTAACTTGCCGCAGGCACGCTCCAGGCTTGCATGTCTACTGAAGCCCACAAAGACTTGAACTTGTGGTCTCATGCCACTCAAAACTGGTACCAGAAAAGGTCTTTATGCTTCAAGACAGTAATACTCAAATCTGAAAGCTACACTGTTCTTTAAATAACTCTTCGTATCTTATTGCACATTCTTACCTAAAAGCCACTCCTCTCCATTACACTGTGTCTTTGGTACTCAAAAGTTTTTCTGTCCTGCAGATTTATTACAATTAAAGTTTTACAAAGTCAGCTACAGATATCCTGCCCCAATGCATTTAAAATGTGGTAAAATACCCAACGTTTCTATGTTAAGAAGGTCTGTGCTAATACCTACATCATCCTTGGGAACTTACATCTGCATCTTAGAAAGGATCCTAAGAATATGCTTTTGTACAGTAACCCTAATAATATCAGACATATCCAAATGCTAGTTCCCATAAATGTCAGAGGTTAAATTCCACAACAGTGTAATGTGCAGTACAAGCTACATGTTGTGGATAAACTTATATGGTATGACTTATAAAGAATGAACTTACAAGGCACATTCTATAAATAAGCATCATGGGTTCTTCTTTTCTTGATACCGCACCTTTTGGCTTTTCAGGATTTGCAAGCTATCTTCATGTTGGACTTTCCTGAAGACCAAATCCATGTAGTGATAGAGTACTCCATTGTATTTACAGGCATTTATAGGCACCTCAGTGAAATTACAGGGACCCAGATCCATAGACGTTTCATTACACCTGATTATTTGGTTTATGGTGACTATTTTTTAATTTAGATTCTTCTTTTCATAAAAACAAAGACTTAAACCACAAACATAATTATCCACATAAGAAGGTAAAAATTATGTGGAAAGAGACCAAAAGATGGGGAAATAACCCTACATTCTTTTTCTGTCCAATACAGTTAAAGACACTCAAAATCACATTCAGTAACTTCTTCCTCATTTTTCAGAAAACAGAGTGACAAGCTACTCCAAATGTCTAGCCATTCCAAAGCTGAGATTAATAATTTTCTAAAGGCTGAAGTAATCAAGTTCAAAGACACTGATGATAATCATATAAAAACTGTGACTGTTCCTCATTATATGGTACAGGTATATTACCTTGAGTTAAAACCTCCAATTCTCTAGAGAGTTATTATTGTTGCTCTTGCCCACACTCAAATATACTGAATTATGAAAAGTGAATTAGACCTTGTTATGCTATTTAGTCCCACCTTATCTCTAACAATTCAATAGAGAATTTAATCTGGTGCTTTTGTCTGCAACCTGATAAAGACAAAGGTCTTGTTTCTGGCATCAGTAAGCAGCTGGGTCTAATCCTGTGACCCAATCCTCCCTGGATGCCTGCTGCAGCCTCTCCATAATTTCCCCATAAGCAGGCCTCTGCACCCTGCTCAACATCCCACTAGGATATGTGGATCATATGAACACTGTGGATGAAAAAATGTGAACCTAAAAGCAGAATATTTTTTTTTGTATGCATAGTCCCAGTGAAACCCAAAGTACTTACAGCAATCTACTGTGGGAATTCAGTCAATTATATAGCAATCCAGGTAGAGTACACAGTGAGGTAGAAAATGCTTTTCAAAAAAGCTTTTGTTGATTAACAGTTTATTTTTTTATTCAAGAGGCTCACGCATTTTGCTGGTCAAAACCTCAGGTTTTTTTAATCCGATGAGTAAAACATAACACCCCAGAGGAACAGCAAGAGAGGAAAAGGTCTTCCTGAAAATATTGGTTAGGTATCAGGGATGGGATGAAATCCAAAGGGAAATGAATTAATTTCCTAAAAGAGCTGTCAAAGACTGGTGTATCTAATAAAGGAGCAGAGTTACTTGATCCCAGCTGGCAGAACTCCCCTCCAGACAGTGAGATATAATAAGAAACAGAGGGACAAACTGTATGAAAGGGTCAGGTGACTTATTTTCAGAAACTTACTTTTTCTTGACAAGTACATAAAAGCCTGACAGTTCTTGTGTTTTATCTTCTCAGAAGCCTGATCTTTCTTTTGCCTTAGTGGTCTTTCTACACAGACAATATTACTGACCCACAGTTTACAAAATTAAATCCTAGATGTTCACAGAGAATTTGAACAGGATCACTTTGTATTTATCTTGTGCTCTTCTTGGACTATTCAGATAATATTGAGTTTTCCTTAATGACACTAACATTTGCAAAAGTAAGACAATACAAAACCTAGGACTGGGGAAAAAATATTTGGTAATTGTAAAACAGTAAAAGTTCCTATTTTGTACTATTAGTACCATGAAGTTTATTGATTGGTTATTGATAATGGTTGATTTATACTCTACAGTCTTTTCAAATCATTATATAGTATTCATCATTACTATAGTTTTGAAGCTAAAAAAGTGGGTTTGATCTCCCCCAAATTGCCATTATTAATTTACAAATTTCCAAACATTTCTGTCCCCTATCTATATACTGCTAGTTATATATTCCCCAAAAGGGTATATATATGCCATCTTAAAAAGTTGATACAGAAACACTATACTAGGAAGCACATGATATTAGAACAACACACATTTCACCAGAAGTAAAATTCATTCCCCAACCAAACATCTGCACAAAATCTAACCATAAGGCAAGAATCATCAATCTGCCATTTAAAACAGTCTTTTCTCTATAAAGCTCACTTGGAGGCTGTTCCACAACCTTCTTCCACTTTTGCTTAATAACCTTCAGACTTCCAATATAAATTCACTAAGTGTTTTTTTTGCCATTTCTATACTGTTTTGCATTTGAGTCAACACTATCCTTTAGCTTAGAAGTTCCACTTGCTCAATTACTTTTACCCTCCTAATATATTTATGAAAAATAATCACTCTTAATTTACAGAAAGCTTTTTTATTCTCCTCTCGTGACACAGGCTGTGCATAGTGATGATCATCCTAGCAGATCTTCTCAGAATACCTCTTTCTTGAGGAGAAGCCACAAGAATTGCTGTGGTTAGGGTCCTGTGCAACCCTATGTAGCTTTAAGTTTTTCATATAACCCAAGCTCCAAATCAAAAAAGCTTTATCATGATTAGCACTATTTACATGAACACCAACAACCTCCTTTTTAAAGCACAAACTATTTATTTGTTGTAAGTTGGGGAAGAAATACAAAACTGTTAAACAGTGTTAGGAAACATATAAGCTATTTAACATAACTAAGCATGAAATCTCATGAGATAATTATATCCTACAGCACCTTGAATCAAGAGTAGTAGCCAAGTAAATTCAGTTCTCCAGAGGTGTGATTATCTCATGAGGACTACCTTCCCCTGATACTTGTGTCAGTGTTGTTTGAAAAATCTCTAATATGTAAAAAAAACCCTGATACTTAAGAAGAGGAAAGATGAAATATGGAGCTCAGAAAGCAGAACAGTAGTTTCCAGTGAATCAGTGAACATCATAATGCACAGTGATCTGCCACTCTTTAAAATGCTTAGTAAGAATGACAAGTGGATAAAAAAATACATTTAGACAGCATTTTTGGTGGGGGTAGGTGTTGTGGTTTAGGCCTGATTGGCAGCCAACCACAATGCAGCACCTCTCTCTCCCTTCCCCTCCGGCAATGAGAAGGGACAGAGAGCCAGGCCTGGAGTTCAAGATAGGACTGGGATGGGGGAAAATCCCCCTTTTATGATCATGAGCAAAAGGCAGACTCGTTAGGGGAAGAAAAACAGAACATACATTTATTACAGACACTAACAACACATAACAGAGTAGGACAGTGAGAAGCACTGTCACATCTTGAGAACACCTTCCCCCCACCCCTCCCTTCTTCCCAGGCTCAGTTCTGCTCCCGATATCTCTACCTGCTCCCCCAGTGGTGCAGGGGCAGGGAATGGGGGGTGCAGTCAGCGCTGCCATTTCCTTCATCTTCGGTGAGGGGAGTGTTCGAAACTTGTTCCTCCTGCTCCATCGTGGTCCCCCTCTCACAGGAGACAGTCCTCCACAAACTTTCTCCGACTTGAATTCCTCCCATGGGCCTCAGCGTTCCCCACACTGCTCCGTCATGGGTCACTAACTTCCTCCGACTGGATTCCCTCCCACGGCTGCAGCCCTTCCCGAGCTGCTCTGGCGTGGGACTCCCCCGCATGCTGCAATCCTCCCAGCGCTGAATTACAACAGCGGGGCTACCTTTTCCCATGAGACCCCTGCCTTCTTCGGGCACAGAACCTTGATCAGCTGAGCAGGAGCAACAGGCCATAAATCAATGTCTGCTCCACTGTAGATCTTCATGGGTGGCGGGGGGGGCCACCCTGCCGTCTCACCACAAGATACAGGGGGGTCTCTGCTCCGGCACACCTCCCCCCTCCTTTCTTCCTCCATTCCTCCACTGACCTTGGTGTTCATGTAGTTGCAGCAACTCCTCCTCACAAGTCCGACCGCACGTCACCACGTCCCTTCTTAAATACATTATCGCAGAGGCGCAGCTGATGGGCTCAATTTCCCAAACAGAAGTGGAGCTGACTTGGAGCTGGGGGAGCTTCGAGAAGCTTCTCACAGGGGGATGCCCCAATAGCCCCCTCCCCTGCCACCAAAACACTCCACCACTCACTCAACCCAGGACAGTAGGGAAAGGCACGACTCATGTATGAGAAATACTTCCACATGCCTGTCAGGTCTTCAACATTGCTTTTTAAGAAACCATTATAATATCTACTGTAAATTTTAAAGATGAAGAAATCCCATTTTTTCCCCTCTTCTTAATGTGTACAGACTTGAATATTTCTGCCCCTTATCCACATCACAAAACTCCATCTTATTTAGGGACTGAAACTGGTAAGATTTCATACAGGCCCAAAAGAAACCTACTGTTGCTGAATAGTTTACTCCTCCATTCATATTTTGAGAAAAAAAACAACAGAAGTCATGGAAAGGAGAGTAAAATGTAAAATCAACTATTTAAAAGAGACTTAAAAAGGAAAACATACACATTTGCAAATTAAGAGGTTAATTAAAGCACAGGAAAATATTTTAATGGGCTTAATGCAAACTACTACAGTCTTTCTAACACAGTTCTCTGGGGAGGAGGAGGAATGAAAACAGTAATGCTTATAATACACAATCTCATTACCAGTACTTACTGTCTCCTTTTCTCTGTGTCCCAAATTCTGAACGCTCAAAAAGGTAAAAATTACACGGACTTCTCTAAGGCCTTTGACAAAGTTCCCCACAACGTTCTTATTTCTAAATTGGAGAGATATGGATTTGAGGGATGAACTGTTAGATGGATAAGGAATTGCCTCGATGGCTGCATGCAAAGATTTACAGACAACATCTCCATGTCCAAATGAAAATCAGTAATGGGTGGTGTCCCTCAAGGGTCCGTACTGGGACGAATACTATTAAATGCTTTCACTAATGACATAGCCAGTGGAGTTGAGTGCACCCTCAGCAAGTTTGCAGATGACAGACACCAAGCTGAATGGTGCAGTTGATTTGCTAAATGGATAGGATGCCATCCAGAAGGACCCTGATAGACTTCAGAAGTGAGCCTATGTAAACCTCATTAAGCTCAACAAGGCCAAGTGCAACATCCTGCACCTGGGTCAGGGCAATCCCAGTATCAATACAGACTGGGTGATGGATGGATTGAGAGCAGCCCTGCAGAGAAGGACTTAGGAGTACTGGTGGAGGAAAAATTGGACATGAGATGGAAATGCATGTTTGCAGACCAGAAAGGCAACCATATTCCAGGTTACGTAAAAAGAATTGTGTACAGCAGGTCGAGGGAGGTGATTCTGTCCCTCTTCTCTCTGTTCTCCTGAGACCTCAGCTGGAGTATGTGTCCAGCTCTAGGGTCCTCAGTACAAGACAGACATGGACCTGTTAGAGCAGGTCCAGAGGAGGGCCATGAAAATGGTTAGAGGTCTGGAACAGAGTCAGAGGCTGACAGAGTTGGGGTTGTTAAGCCAAGACACGAGAATACTCCACGAAGACCTTATTGCAGCCTTTCAATATAGAAAGGGGGCTTATAAGAGAGATGCAAAGAAACTTTTCAGCAGGGCCTGTAGTGGCAGGACAAAGGGCAGTGGTTTTAAACTGAAAGAGGATAGATTTAGATTGGCTACAAGGAAGAAATACTTTACGATGAGAGTGGTGAGACACTGGAACAGATTGCCTAGAGAAAATGTGGATGCCCCACCATTGGAAGTATTCAAGGCCAGGTTGGATGGGGCTTTAAGCAATCTGATCTAGTGAAAGATGTCCCTGCCCATGGCAGGGGGGTTGGACTAAATGATCTTTAAAGGTCCCTTCCAACCCAAACTATGCTATGATTCTATGGAAATGCAACTGTTTAAATTACAGGCAACAAGACCCACTAGGGAATAAATAATATTTATTTCTCAGCAGGACCTTCTAGAATGTAAAGACCAGAACCACAAAATACCAGAAAATCCCATGGAAAAAACAAGAATTATGCATTTAAGTGCTTTTGCAGACCTAGTCTTTCATGCTGACCAAAATCACATATACATTTTTCATTGTGGGAAGCTGTTTTTGTGGAAAGACCCTTTGAGGGAATTACATAGAAAATGTCTTCAAACCTTCACCTCCTAGGGCATCCCAGATCCTCATCTGTGTACTCCATGCCTCCATTCATCAACATTCAGAAGTACTGATGAAGTTAAAGCTAGATATTGGCTTATAAATAGAGTTCTCATGGGACCTTGGCATTTAGCTCATCTCTGGTACTGTTATGAAGAATTTTGTGCATATTTTCTGGTGTCATAGTCACAGAATCATAGAATAATTTTGGCTGGAAGGGATCTGTGGAGGCCATCTGATTTTACTTCCTGCTCAAGCAGGGCAAATTACAGCATATTGCTCAAGGCATGTCCATTTGAACTCTGAACATCTGAATTTTGATGGAGATCCTAGAAACTCTCTAGGAAACCTATTTTAGTGCTTCATCACTTTCACTGTGAATTTTTCTGTAGAATTTCACTGTAGAAATTTTCCTAATATCAAACCATAAACTCCACAGTTGCAACTTTTGAACATTGCCTCCTCTCCTTTTGCTGAGAACCATGAGGAAGAGTCTGGCTCCTTCTATATCCTCCCATCAGGCAGCTGAAGACTGCAATAAGATCTCCCTGGAGCCTTCTCTTCTTAAGGCTGAACAAACCCAGTGCATTCCTGACTCATGTTCAGCTCATCAGGACCTCAAGTCCTTTTTTGCAAAGCTGCTTTCTATCCTCCAAGGCTTACTGTTGAGTTATTCTGTCCCAGGTGCAATGCCTGCAGTTGTGTTTGCTGAACTTTACTTCTGTACAGCAGATCAGTCATCTACCCCAGTTTGGTATCATCTGCAAACCTGCTGGGGCATGCACTTTGTCACATTGTTCAAGTCATTATTTAATAGAGTTGACAGAGATTATTAATTCCCTTGTTGACTCCTGAGGCACACCACCAATACTTGGCTGCAAATTCAGTTTTCTACAGCTAATCACAACCCTTTCAGCATGAGTATGCAGCCAGTATTACACCCACCTTATCACTCACACACCAAAACTGTATCTCAGTTGTTGATAGCATAGGAGATAATGTCAAAAGCCTTGGTAAAGTCAAACTAAACATCTACTGTTTCTTCCCTTGTCCATGGAGCCAGTATGTTGATTGTAGAAAGTGATCAAATTGGTCATGCACAGTCTTACCCTGGTAAGTCCATGCTGACTATTCCAAATCAACTCCTTGTCTTTCATATATGTAGAAATAGATTTGCTCCATAATCTTCTTGCAGACTGAGCTGAAGCTGAACAGCCTGTACTTCCCAAAATCCTCTTTCTTCCCCTGCCTGAGGATGGGCATGAAGTTTTCCTTGTCCCAGTCATAATGAATCTCCTCTCAAACATCAAGATCTTTCAAAAACTATAAAGAACAGCATTAAATGATGTCAGCTGGTTCCCTCAGCACCCTTGGATAGATTCCATCTGGTCCCTTGGGTCTGTATAAATCCAACTGGCTCAAAAGGTCTCTGACACAGTCCTTCTTCACTTCAATTTTGCCACTAAGCTCAGTGATTTGGAAGGACCGAGGGCATATCTTGCCAGTAAAAATCAAGATAAAAAGGAATTGAGATCTTTGTGTCCTTGGCCACTACTTCCACTGTCCACTGAGCAGTGGACTCATAGGGTTTTATTCCTCCTTTTGCTGTCAGTACACTTTTGGAAGCCCTTCACAACCATTGTTGGTTTTCATTCCACTACATAGCTGCATGCTTGAGTCATGCTCCTATAATCCTCCAGGTAGCCTGCTCCTGCTTCCATCTTCAGTGGACCTCCATTTTGCATTTGAGCTCAGTCAGGAGTTCTCCATTCATCCATGCTGACTTTGTGCCACATTTGATTGACTTGCTGCACATCAGAATGGACCATTATTGGTGCTATGAGGAAACTGTCCTGGGAAATCAAACAGCTTCCTGGACTCTTTCCTCTCCAGGGTAGAAATCTGTTGGATCATGACGAGAAGATCCCTAAACAAGCTGCTCTCCTTAAGACAGGGGCTGTGACTCTGATATTTCTCTTGCTTACTTCTCCACCTCTGAATTCAGAATCACACAGTTGCTGCTGACAAGGCTGCCATTGCTCTGCACACCTCCAGCCTTGCTCTTCCTTGCTTGTAGCTTCAGGTCCAACAGGTCTACCCCAGTTATCTCCACCTGTTTCAAGAAATAATCTGGATGTTCTCCAGAAATCTGCATTGCTTGCACTCTGCCCTATTGTATTTTGGCCAGTATCAGCACAGCTGAAGTCCCCTGTGAGTACCAGAACCTGCAGTTTTGAGGCTTCCTTCAGATGTCTAAAGACTTCCTCTGCTTCCACTTCGTGACTAGTCAGTGTGTAGCAGACATACCAACACCCCACCCCAGCACATCTGTCCTCTGCTCCTGACTCCCATGCTCTGGGTCAGCTTGCCCAGTAGGCAACTTCTTGCACACTGCAGCTGCCTCTTTGCATAGGGCACAGCTCCTGCTCCTCACCTTCCCAGTCCATCCTTCCTGAAGAGCCTGTGTCCATCTCTTCCATGCCCTGCAGCACTGCCATCTTGTGAGTCATCCCACTCCTTTCTGTAATCCTGTACAAGGTCCTAGCTCTGTGGCTGTGCAGGGACATGTAATCCTGCTCGTTTGTTCCCCATGCTGCCTGCAATCAGGCACAGACACTTAGCATAGGACTACAGTCACATTTTTACCAGGTGAGGGCATGAGAGCATCTCCCACCACCCTATTCCCCAGGTGCTTCCTTATGGCCTCTCACTCCCCACTGTGTCAAGTCCTCTGATGTCATCCTAAATAAACAGATATCCAGACAATTTTGATTTTTAGGCCTAAATGCAACAGTTCACACTAGGAATTTTATGCTACTGGAACATAAATGTGTCTGAAATTATTACCACTGCTCCTTATTATCTTTCTCCCCCTTCCTTTACTTAAATTAAGCTGAGATGATTTAGCTTATATTTTAGGTCAATTCTTAGACTAAAGCAAGGCCTCATACTTCTAATAATAGCATTATGAAAGAAATGCTGACAAAATATTAACTATTGTATTATGAAAACCAAATAATAATGGTATTATGAAGCATCATAGCTAGGGAAACTATATTTGTGTTAGTTCTCATTCATTGTTCACTTTAGATCCTTATCAAAAATATACTATTTTGCAACACTTCTTTGAGTATCCTCTATAATCCCTGTATATACAATAAAGCAGAAAAATCTGAATACTTGTTTGATTTGATTGGATTTTTTTCCCATATAAAAAGACTAATAATAGGGTAAGATTCAAAATGTCAAAAAATACATTATTTATATTCCATTTTCTCTCTTTATTTCCCCATTAATTTCTCTCTTTTCATTTCTAGGTATTAAAAGTGGTAAAAAATGATCAGCAGTCAATGCAGTATGTCTCTAGTCTTGCATTAGCTCACATAGTGGGGCTGAAAATTGGCTATGATTTCAGGACTTTATATAGCTCTCATTATCTTTTTCTGCAACAAAGAAGGTTTAGAAAAGCAACATCCATCCTCTTGCATATTATTCTCTAAATGTAATATAAACCAGTTATATTAGCGCTTACCTATATAATTAGCGGAACAAAGCTCTTAATAGAACAATTTAATACAGACCCTTCATAAATTAAGCCAGTGTTACGCCCTTTTTACTCTCATGGAATCACTGAATTCTAAAAACAACCCACATACTTCCTATAAAAATAAAGTGGCAACACAGCTACAGTGAAATAAAATTCATAGTACTTCCCTTTGGAGTATAGCCTCTATTTTCTAAGCTTATAAATATGCATATACAGGCATATACTCTAACACACACTTTAGTTATCATCCTTTCCTCCCAATCAGAGGTTGAATTTGTACCAATTCACTTTACTCTACAATCAGTACTCAACTTTCCATTCTCTCTAAGCTCTCTGAATCCATTGCTTATAAACCTTTTAAGCACACTTCTCTGCCAGGTCCCTCTCAGATCATCTCGTCTGCTTTCCAACCTAACTATCTGCATCAGCTAAAGTTTCTACTAAAACCTTTAAAACTGTATTATGTCTTTACTTTGCTATATATTTTGCCATATTTATCAATATGTATAACCTATACATTTGCTATTCCAGTCTTTCTCTTTCACAGACTGAAATTTGTCTTCTGCCTTTCTACTGTTTTCTCATGAGCTCAGGATCAACATGAGTAATTTTCCTTCTTGAACTGCCTATTTACTTTCTTAAATACCGTAATAACACAAACACCACATCTTATTTATAAGGCAGGCTCTTAACTTACACATCAGAACCCTGGAATAAGTTATCACATTAAACATGCTAATATACACTCATATTTTTTGCAGTTTAAATTCCGTACTATTTAGCATATTGTATTCATCCTGCAGTCTAAACTCACTATAGCTTCCATCCTTTTTGTCAGCCTTTTCAACATCATTTTATTAATTCCTGAGGTAATTTTTCCTCACTCATATCCATCCATAACATTACTCAATGAATGTCTCTTAGCCCACTGTTCTGGTGATAATATCCCTTTCTTTGTATTCCTTTACCCTGTTCTTTTTTTCCTCAATTCATCAAATTTAAATATGTCTACCCACTTTCAAGGCTCTTTCTGACCTACCTCCACCGTATTATCATTTATTTTAGAGATTCTGCTGATCAGTGATGCTAATCTCATGCTCACTTACTAGATTTTCCAGCATTTAACTCTGCTTTATCCTCTGTGGTTCTGTACACTGAGCAGAGTCTCCCTGTGAGCATTTGATTATTCTCCCTCAAATACTGCTTTTCCATAACACCTGCAAAAAGGCTTGACAATGATTAGACTGCCATGATGTTAAGAATACTTTTCATGTCTCCCTATACGACTCAATTCTCCCATCTTTTGCTCTCTTTTTGCTGTCCTGCTTAATGAGTAGATGCAATCGCTTTAGGTAATGATGGTCTCTTTCTTTTGTACTTCTATGTGTAAGCAATTTTCTCTTGCTACAGATCCCAAGTGCTATGATGATACTGACAAGTAATACTCAAATGAACATACTACTTCCATTTTGGTGGCACAGGTTGCCCTTGGGTAGTTCTGCTGTTAATTCTAAAATTGTCATGCTATTAAGCCATTATGGCTATGGAGGAAGACCCATTTTTGGAATGTTTCTTGAGCAGTTAGGATACCCACATGCAATATGCCAAGAAAGGCAATTTGGTCCTGGAAACAGTGGTTCAATAAGCCTAAAAACCAAGGATCCCGATCAAAGAATGAAGTGAAGTGTAGGCATAGCCCACATTGTCTTGACTCATTTCTAAATATGTTTAATGAATCACTTGCCATTCTATATCTGAAAAGTAGGAAGCTTAAAACCAAAGGTTTTGAATAATACTAGCTGAAACAATCACCTGGATATTTTGTTAGTAGCTCTTCCATCCTACTGGAGGCAAAAAATAGTCATGACTATGTCAGACTCCCACATGAATTCCTTTCAGCAATGCTGCCATTTGTAAGTGAATTCCATTTTGGGGGGATTGAATGCTTTTCTACGGAGTAGAAAAATTAGATCACTGTGCAGTGGTCCCCAGCCATTTCGTATCTAAGCCTTGTTGCCACCTTCTCAAAATTTCACCAGGACTCCCCTGGACATCTATGCAGTCACATGAAGCGAAAAGAGATCAAGCTCTATGCTAGTGTACAGTGAGAATCAGAAGGATAGGTTGGAAAAAGCAAAGAAATGAGAAATAAACCCATTGCTGTTCATTTGCTAATGTACAGCACTAATGAAAGGGTTTACCACATAATAATGACGTTAGTATTATCAGCAGTTGTACTGTTCTAACTGCAAGAGAAGCCAGAAAGCCAAATACTAATTGCAAGGAAAAGCAAAGTAGGACGCCTCTGCATTCTCCTCTCTCTATATTTTTGCATGTCATTTATGAAATATATTTCCAAAGAGAAGGTAGAGGGTTATTGAGCAAGTTGCATTTTCCATGCTTTGGAAAATTATACTTGACAGATATCGAAGTAGAATCATCAGCAGTTGGTAGTTTTGACCTTTTACATGTAGCTGCCATCACTTTATTAATTTTTTTGTTGTTTTTTTGTTTGTTAGTTTGTTTGGTTTTTTTTTTAATAAAAATGTGAACTCTTGTAGAGTAATGAATAGTTCAAAAATCAAAAAAAAAGTTATCAGGTTATGAGACAAACTGGCTGCTGTGTGCTCCACTGGCGGCTGCCTGCTCCACAGAACTGTCTGAAGACATCCTAATTTTATTCTCTCCATAAACTAAAAGCCCTTGGTCATGTGATTTGATAAATCACAAAAAAAGAGGAAATGAGAAAACAGAAATTATATTTTCTATTAATTAGTACTTCTTTTATAACTTTCTGATTCCTTTTTCATAGCATTCAAGTAGCTTCTAGTATTACTGTATCCTGGATCTCAAAAATGTACTTTATTGTGCTTGTTTTTGCAACAGAGACCAGATATTATCCCCATTTTGCAGACAAAGAACTTGGACAGACTTTATTCGCTTCATGTAATATAAACCTTCTGAATATGTAGCTATATGCCGAGACCTGATCCGTAACAAGAACCTAGAGATGATGCGTTTCAGTGATCCAAGGACAGATAGAATGTAACATCATCCTGTTTTTCAAAACAGTAGAAAATAATTAATAAATAGAATTAATTAATACAAAATTATAAATAAACTCTGCTGTGTCATTACTAAGCCCTATAGGACAGATTATGTTACTTTGATTCTGTGAAGACTACGAAGGCTCCCAATGACTGCTCACAAATATATCCCTCTCTACGGGATAGTGATAATTTGGTAACTGCTAAAAAATGCTGAACCGAAGTTCTGTAAAACGCACACTAATAACAATTATTTTTTTATGTTCATACTTCGTTGATTCTTTTTTTCCAACCCCATGCAAACCTTCTTGCTTTCTGGTATTTTTGAATTTTCTTCATTAAGATCTTAATTCATTTTGTTATTTTTAATAATTTAATAAATTGTATCCCATTCTGATTCTGCAGCACCACTGTTTACATTTCCACTCTATTTGGGAGTCACTGTGATAGATCAGACTGACTTATGTCAGTATGCACTTTAGTTAGCCTATTTCCAAAAAGGAGTTAGGATGATACTATTACTTCTCAATCTCCCTCACTTTCAGTTTTTAAGTTTGAATGTTAAGAATGACTCTCAATCAGATCTAGAACAAATATATCCATTTAAAAACTGTAGCCTGGCTGTTGCTGACAATGTATTATTTAATATATGTAGCTGCTTTTCTTCTCCCTCTAGTGCTTTCATCTTGAGTTCACAGAACTGTCAGTTTTTACATACAAGAGCTGCACACAAGCAGTGGCAAGGGGAGACTTCAGAGGCTACAAGCACTTCTGCTTCTCGTTATACTGTATCATCACAAAGTGCATTTTTGTTAAGTTAGAATACAAATACATCCAAATCAGATGTTGACTCCATTACAGTACAACGCCTGAAGGAAGCATCAATTCAGGCATAGACTTCTGACACTTCTGACACAATTACGTAGCATCTTTCAGGACTGTATGCTGTTACATATCTAATTACCCTCCCTCCTCTCCTTACTTTGCTGATTCTCCCTTCTGCCTCAATAAGGACACACAACACCTTTCCATGTACAACGCACTGGAAAAATTTACAGTGTGAACACATAAATCCTGGAAAATCTGTATTAACAACTCTTGCAGTAATCACAAATCATGTGTAAGGTTGCTATGCAATAAAAATTAAGTACAGTAAAGCATTACTGAGGAATATCAAGTATTGCATACACCAAAAAGAAATTATTATCTATGTGAGAACAGTAACTTCAAAATTTTCTGACATCTGTACATCTATAATCATGTGATGTTGGATGTTTTGCATTCATATATTTACGGTTTGGAGAAGCTATACTAAGATCAAAACTGTTCAGCCTGCATAATAATTCCATCAGGAACAAAGACAATAAAAAGTATTTCTGTTGGAGTTTATAAAAATATTAAATTCAGTTATGAAGCCTTATGCCGTATAAGAGATGCTCAACTTCTCAAAGCAAAGAAGTAAAGAGCTGTCTCTGTTGGAGGAAAGATAAAATGATACAAGCAACCTATCAGAAACAATTATGCTGATTCATGTTGTAAACATCATTACAATGTATGCCCATCAGTAAAAGTATGACATTTAATGCATCAAATTTAGCTTTGTCATTGCCTTATCTATGGGGGGTAGAGAGCTTAGCACACATCTCCCAGGAGAGAAAAATATCCAGTTAAAACCCTTTAAAAAATACCCCTCATTTATAACTTGAAAGCAAATTTTAGTTGAAAAAAGTATTATTTCAAAATTTTCTTTTCAGCATACACAGAGCACACTGCTGTTCTATAAAAACAGCCACAGTGCCACCTTATCTACTCACAGTTACATGAATAGAAGCTTTGAAATTTATTTAGATCATATAGTCAGCATGAGCCCTGAATAAGGAAAATGTCTAATTGTATAGCTCAGGGGCAGATTCGGGTGTGCACTGTGACCCAGAAAGTCACATTTCAGTCCCCTGCTTCCTCCTCGTAACGGGAGCAGCCGGAGCCAGGCATGCACCAGGTGTACTTACATGCGCTCCTGACAGCCCAGATGCTGTGAGGAGAGGGCTGGGGGTCAGAGCCACTGTGGCCTCTTATTTCTGCCTCCTTTAGCCCTTCTCCATTAGCTCACACAGGTGCAGCAGACTGGGGAAATAGTGCCTGAAAGGTGTCTGCTCCTTTTTTACTGTGGCTAGCAGACCAACAACACAATCAGCCTTACATTGTGCCCCCATCTTCAGAGTCACTGAAGCGAAAAATTCAGCCCTTGGCATTGTATGTTTGCATATCTAAGAAGAAGGGGTATATTTCCATGCAATTAGATTATCCCTACTCCTTGTGTGACCAATTCCTCATGTGCTACCCACTGAAGTCAGGAACAATTTAAATCCTGACATTTATTGGTTTTC
Source organism: Tyto alba (assembly GCF_018691265.1). Classification (NCBI taxonomy): domain Eukaryota; kingdom Metazoa; phylum Chordata; class Aves; order Strigiformes; family Tytonidae; genus Tyto; species Tyto alba. The sequence continues at coordinate 16,698,707 of NW_024881282.1, read as the reverse complement.
AAGAACTGTTTCCGCATTGAGTGTCCCAGAGAAGGATGGGCTGAGGTGAAGAGGAGATAATACTCTACAGAATACATAATGGAACAATGTCACAGCTTGTTTTTCTCCCTGCTAAGAGGGCATATAACCATCAGAGTCTAGCCTACAATGTGCATTTTCTGTCTCTGCAGTTAGTTTTACCTTAAGGCAGAGAAAAGAAATCTTCTTATTATAATATTATACTACTGACACCATAACTAAGATTGAAAAAGGCTATTACTGGTGTAAATGACTCCAAATAAGGTTCCTTACTCTTTCCGAATTGCTATTCAAAATGCAGTATCCGAAAGATATTAACTCTTTGAGGAATAATTGCTTCACCAACCTGAGGCTAAATATATTGGGGCGAAGCCTTACCTAGTTCACAAAGTTCAGTTTAAATCGACAGAACTACATCCTTCACAGCCCTCACACAAGACAGAAGGCAGCAACAGAAGGGAAGGCTAAGGGGGATCTTACTGCTCTCTTCAACTGCATAATGGGAGGATATAAAGGAGATGGAGACAGCCTCTTCTGGTGGTGCACAGTAAAAGGAAGAGGCCCAACAGACCCAAGTTCCAAACGCAGCATTTCCAATTCTCACAATGATGGTGGTCAAAAGAAGAGATTTCCCAGAGAAGATCTGGGATCCCTGGAGATACTAAAAATCTCATTAGATACCCATCCCTGGAGATACTAAAAATCTCATTAGACAAGGGTTTGAGCAACCTTCTCTAAGGCTGAAGTTGGCCCATATATTTGGGTGGGGCTTTGGTCAGATGACATTCAGAAGTCCCTTCCAACACAAATTATTCTGTGATTCTATGATTTTAGCAGGACTATTGGTCTGTTTTGCTACTGACTCAGACTTGTGTTTCAGCCTGCACTGCCCTCAGTTGAAACCTGCTTCTCAGCCTTACCTCTCAGATCTTGCCAGTTAAGCCTCTGTGACTCCAGACTACAACTTCCCTATGGGGTTTGGGTAAGCTGTCTTCACAAAATCAATCCATTTAAGCATGAACAGACTTCTACTTATCATTGCTGAAATGATATCCAATATATGCAGACTAAAATCTGGCTTTAGCGGTTTTCGATCAAACAGAAATCTGTTGCACTTATTTCTTTGGTATAAATTTGTGTTCCGTGTCTGGTAAGTCGTGCATTTGTTCAGTATGCATGACCGACAAGAGTTGCTAAACTAGAAGTACCCTCAGCTACATGCAAAAATCAGAAAATCTATGCCCCATGTATGGCAGAATGCCCAGTTAGATGAACACAGGCAACCCATCTGGCTTCATAACCCCTCACTTCTCATTGAGCCAGACCGACAGGAATGGTAGGAGGTGCAGCATTTCTTCACCATTTATGTGAAATCAGTCAGAAACATGCTGCTTTACAATGCTAATTCAAAGAAAAAGGAAGAGAGAACTAGGGAGAAAAAGAATGTCATGTCAGACATTCTGTCCATGTCTAATAACACAGTCTCTCCCTCTCATCTGCGATCCTGTTCTTAAAACTACATCAAGTCTGACAAAGTAAAAACTCATATAAATAAATACAGAATACATAAATGTAATCCAAGATGAACAAACAATCCAAGATTCAGCAGGGTGTTGATCAAAACTACAAGAGCTATGGTATTTTCTCAATGAAAAAGAAGTTTCTCCTATATGCTAACCGAAGGCTTAAAAGGAATTTATCTCTATTAGCAACTAAATGGGGCTTTTTGTTCATTCCTTTTTCATTTTCTTTTTAGTTTAGCAGACAGATTTATCCTTTAAAAGGGACAGCCCAGTTTCTCATTTTAAAACTACAACTGGGGCAGACCCCTCTCAAGTTATTAATTGGCAAAAAGGAGAATTATACTTCCGTTAACTTAGATAAAGGTTCTCCGATTGACACTCACAATGTAAGTTATACATGAACATGTTCTCACATAAATGTGTTTCCAGCCAAGGAGGTAAAAAGTGACTAGGAACATATCATAGCATCAACTTTCTAGTTAATATTCTTCCATTCATGATCAATAAATAGCAATTTTTTGCAGGCTCTTGATGTGAACTACTGCTTTGGATGTTCTGATTATTTATAATTTCATCAATCATTACTAGGTTGTTGCTACAAAGTGCTTTGTTGTGACACTGTAAGTCTGCAAATACATATATGTTACGTGAAAATAAACTTCCGGAGGGCAGACTTTGGCTTGTTTAGGAGCTTGGTTGACAGAGCCTCTTGGGTAGCTCTCTTGAAGGGCAAAGGAGTCCAGGAATGATGTACATTCTTCAAGAAGGGCTGGAAGGAGGATCCTGGGAACTACAGGCCTGTCAGTCTGACCTCGGTTCCGGGGAAGGTTATGAAGCAGAACATCTTGAGTGCCATCATGCAACACAATCAGGACAACCAGGTGATCAGGCCCAGTCAGCACGGGTTTATGAAAGGCAGGTCCTGCTTGCCTGACCTGATCTCTTTCTATGACAAGGTGACCCATTTAGTGGGAAAGGCAGTGGATGTTGTCTAGCTAGAATTTAGTAAACTATCTGACACCATTTCCCACATCATTTTCCTGGAGAAACTGGCTGCTCATGGCTTGGACAGGTGTACTCTTCACTGGGTAAAAAATTGGTTGGATGGCTGGGCCTAAAGAGTGGTGGTGAATGGAGTTAAATCCAGCTGGCAGCTGGTCACAAGTTGGTGTTCCCCAGGGCTCAGTACTGGGGCCAGTTCTGTTTAATATCTTTATCAATGATCTGGGTGAGGGGATCAAGTGCATCCTCAGTAAGTTTGCAGATGACACGAAGTTGAGCAGGAAGGTTGATCTGCTTGAGGATAGGAAGGCTCTACATAGGGATCTGAACAGGTTGGATCCATGGTCTGAGGCCAATTGTATGAGGTTCAACAAGGCTCGGTGCTGGGTCCTGCACTTGGATCACAACAACCCCATGTAACACTACAGTTTTGGGGAACAGTGGCTGGAAAGCTGCTCAGTGAGAAAGGACCTGGGGGTTTTGGTTAACTGCCAGCTGAATATGAGCCAGCAGTGTGCCCAGGTAGCCAAGAGGGTCAATAGCATCCTGGCTTGTATCAGAAATATCATGGCCATCAGGACTAGGGAAGTGATCGTCCCCCTCTACTCGGGAATGGTCAGGCCACACATCAAATACTGTGTTCAGTTTTGGGCCCCTCACTACAAGAAAGACATTGAGGTGCTGGAGTGCGTCCAAAGAAGGGCAATGAAGCTGCTGAAGGGTCTAGAGCACACGTTTTATGAGGAGCGGCTAATCCCTTTTTGCCCTTACAAGTTTTTTAGTGTAACTACTTAATGGAAATTATGTATCAAAATCCAAGATGGCACCACGTCTTCCAGCCATATTTTAAGGGAAAAAAGTGACCTGTCTTGGCAGGGTTGTCAAAAGGAAAAACTTAGATGACTAATTCCAAAGGGAAATTTGTGAACTTTGAACAGATGCCTTCCTAAAATCTGATTATGTAAAGCCCAGAGGGTGCAAAACATTGTTCCCATTTGTACTTCCTAGCATCTGGCTTTGATGATTCCTCTCTCAGGATGTCCGCTCATGGGAATCTCCTAGTTCTGCACGTATTATTTACGTAGGTACCTCAGGCTGGGGCCTGGACACACACTGGTGCCATCCCAGATCTCTCTGTGAAACAGCCTGAAGTCCAACATCTACAGCTAATCCTTCCCTGTCCTCTATTAGAGAGGGCCATATTAGAAATGTTTCTGGAGTTTGAAAGTGGAACAAAGAAATCCTAACAGAAATGGTATTATAATCTCAGAATAAGTCAGATCAGTATCTCAAGATAAAAAGGAGGAAAAAAGAACCCTTCACTTTTCTTATTAAATATTACTTATGACATGTATCATCTGTGCTTGAATATAGCAAGAGTATCAAGATTTCCAAAACTGCTTCACAATCAATTTTGCTCTGTAAAGTTAGCAGTGCTCATGACAAATCTGGAAGCTTTGCATGCGGTCATGTTAAATGAAATCAAGAAGGTAACCACTCAACTTTGATAAATTCGCTAAGATTTTGAGGTTTAAACACTGCTACCTATACTAGATCAGATTTTGCCTGCTTTATTAATTTCAGTTTACTAAGGCCTCCACTGAGGTCCAAAAAATATATTTCTAATCTTATACTTGAGTTTTGACTCCTAAATGTTTTTGCTAGTCAAGGTTATAAAATTTAATTGGCTAGTTGATAATGTACTATATTATTAACATTTGACAAACATTTATTAAGTGAATAAATTAATGGGTCACCACCAGGCAAACAAGTGCAGGCTCTGAGCTTACACCTGTGTCGGATCACTTAGACAACTTTCCTCATAGTCACGTAGTTACTGTGGAATAATCAATCTGCTATAAATCCACATACTAGTTCATCCTGCACTGATTTATTTCTCTAGCCACATTTGTACAAAACATTTTCTTTCACGAGGTTGCAATTTCTTTCCGATAGACAAGTTTTTTTGTTCACTTGCTATGATGTCTTTATTGTATACACCATTATTCCTAAAACTATCAGCAATTTACTTACTATTATTGTAACTAACCTACTGGCAATAGACAAGTCAGAAAAACAATATTATTTTTTTTCCAGGGGAACTCCTTTTTATCTGCCCAACTGTCCTAAAATATTCTGTAAACAAACAATATGCTTTGAACACTACGTATTTTATAGACTCTTATGTTATTAACAAACTCCCCACCCACATCAGGACATGTTTAGATTGCCTAGATATTGCAAAGCATAACATAGTTTTCAATGCCCAGTCTGAAACGCAACTGGATTCTTCTTTGCAGAAAGGCTACATTAATCCTTACATAAATTAAGGTCCCTAGGTAACAAATATGTAGTCAAATTTGTATTAAAAATGGAAGGATACCAAAACACGAGGACATTTTTAAAACTGTGGCTGATAACTTTACATTCCACCAGATGTACAACTGGAAATATGCGTGAACACAGTGGACAGTTAATACATGTTTTGAAGACTCGGAATTGAAAGTTATTTCCTTCTCAACTTAGCAGATGAGAAGATGTCCAGTCTGCCATGTGTGAATATACCACATGGCAATAGTTCTGGAACTCCTTAAAATTTTTTTTTGTTCAAATACCTTTAAGTAGGTTTTTTTCCAAATGAGACAGTCTGTCTCAAAGCAGTCTGATAATTAGCTAATTGCCAATTTATGACAAATACTAGCCTTTTAAATAAGTTCTAAGAATCTAGCACAAATACTCCGCTAAAAACTGCAAATACATAAGACCTGATAAAGACATCAGAGATCTATGAAAATTCTTGTTTTAAAACTTCACTGAAAGTGATTTTGGATTTTTAGGTTCATTTACCTCTTTATATATATATATCTATGTCTTGTTAGATTTGAAGTATGACATTTCTGAGCTACCAGAAAGTAGAGGAATTTGTCTGCCTGTTTTGTTTTTTCATTAGACACTTTAACTACATGGTACAGTAATCACAGAACTTTTATTCCTGTAATTGAGAAAATAAGATTCTATTTCACTGTGGTTTTAGTGGGTGGTAGCCACCCTAAACCTGATCATGGAAGAAACCCCAAAAATGTTTTCTATCATATGGGTACTAATTATTTATTGTTTTCTTCATATTTGAGTAAGTATTTCACTCTGTGGTAAAAGAGTCTGCAGTAACTTAGATTGTCACAGCACCAGATATGCAAGTTTCTTTTACAATTGCTGCTTAGACAACATGATACAGAAATGCTCATATCTTTCCTTCTACCATTCCACCATCTATATTTATAATTTTATTGCTCCCAAACCCAGTAATTTTAGCTGTTCAAGAAGTAGCTTTATATTTAGCTTGAAGCATTTGAGTTTTCTAATTTTCCACACAAACATTAACCAGTTGTACTAGCTCAATGGCATCACCTGAAGGTGAGTTTTACAAGCTAACAGCAGGAAACACAGGAGCTGCTCCCTGCAGGGGAGCATTGTATGATTCAACTTGAGTATCAGAATGAAATGTTGATTCCCCTCAGAAACCAGACTTTCACCTTATGTTGTCATTAATTTTAAAAACAATTTATTAGCTTTATGGTAGTTTTTCATTCAGGAGCTAAAGACTGATTACTTCTCAGTGTTTGTTTTGTCGAAATATCTTCTTTATTATAGCTTATCTTAAAGCTCTAAGGCCTACTGTCACCTGGGATAAATTACCACAGCCCTACCACACTGATACAGTCGGACAAATTATCCAAGAGAAATTTTGGTCAGAGAATTTTGAGAGACTGGCTTTGTATCATTTTATTTGAGAGTCATTTCAATTGTTTTTACCTTACAGCATATAATATTTGACACTGAGCAAAACAAAGTCCAGTCTATCCATGATCCTTCCTCTTACCATATGTAACATCAGATGCTGCACAAAAAGGCTAAAAAGCAGTTTCTATGTATTACACTGTCAGTTTTATCATACTTGCTATTGTTCAGATATTGGCTTAAATTCTGACATGACTTGATGTCATCTTTATAATAGTTCATCTTTGGCTTCACTAGTATAACTCAAGATATTGTTACTCATAGCAATTTCCAACTGATAATTGACATATGCCATACCTTTTCCTTCAGCAGTATCCTGTGTCATTTTCATGTTATAATTTCAAAACTTTATACAAAATTCTTCATGAGTTTTGAAATGGTCACCTTTCCATCACCACTTAAATCTGTAATATCTATAGATCTATAGATCTACTATATATTTGCTCATGTGCATTCATGTGGAGAAAGAGAACACCTGGCCTCTTGTAACAATAGCTTGTTTTATTATCTTTCTTAGATACCTTTTGCAGGTCCTCTGAATCATTTCAAAGGCACTGAATAAAATCTAAAGCTGTGATCCCTGGGGATTTTCTTGGTAGCTTCCTCTCCCTCTAGTGAAACCTTGATAGTCACATAGTTTTAATGTTTTACGTTTGCCAATGTCTGGATTCATCCCACTAGGCATTTTCTGAGCCCAGGACTCCATCCCTTGAAATTTTTGTTTGGATACTTTAAAATAGTGTTCTAAGTAATTTACTTTAGGAGTTTTTGATTCTTAAATTCCCCATCTTGTTAGTAACTCTTTTTTAATCTTCATACCAAACAGAAATAATAGTTCAACATCTTTCTTTTGCTTTTTTTTTCACTAAATTTACTGAAGTCCTGCTGGCTATTAAAGTTCTATCCTTGAGTGAATCTTCTGCCCTCTGCATTTTAAGCAGTTGGAATTAAGTGTCAGTCTGTACTTGGTATTATCTTAATAATAATATTAAATCTTAAATAAGTGGCCTTTTTTTTTTTTTTTTTTTTTTTGCTAAGGATCAAAACCAAGAGTTAGATAATTTGCAGAGGACAAGGAACAGCAAGAAAAAGATAAATTAAGTGGATTATTAGATGTTACTATCACCAGATAGTAACTTGCAATGTTCACTATTAATCAAATATAACCATTATACTAACCTGTATGAATGTAAGGCTGAGGGGAGTTAACAGCAATTTGAAAGAAACATCAGAAATTAAAGTCTAGATTGATCTGTTTAACCCAAAGTCGTCCATTAGCTAAAAAATGAAATACGATACTAGTCATTGAAAGATGCAATAGTTCAAACTGACATACAAGAAAACATCTTAATCTGAATGAGTCTGAATTTACTCAGAGATCACTAGCTGCAAATAAAAAAATATTCAAGAAGTCTCTGGCATACAGTTCTCTCATTTGTTTTCTATCAGGCAGACTATGCCAGCAGTTTCAGAGACATATACTTTCCTTTATAGAAAGGCAAACTACTGTTTTCCAATCATTAAACTGAAAACATCTTTGTAAAACATCTTCACATCTAGTAGAACTTCTTTGTACTTTTCCAGTTGTTTCTCTGCATAAGAGCAGTGGCAAACAATGGCTCTACCTGCATTCAGCACTGAAAAAAAAAAAAAATCAATTGCCTATAGGCCACTACTATTTTTTCTTCTTTCAAGCTGTGTCATAGTCCATGAAGAAATAATCCATCACTGCTATATATCTGCTCCACATCTGTGACAATAAATTCCTCATTTTGTTCTCATCTTACCCCAGGTAGCTCCACTGACTTAGCTGGAGATACTCCTGATTTTCATCACTGTCAGTGAAAGCACAATCAGACTGAAGGAACAGCCACTGCCATGTGCACTCTATGAAGTGTATCTATGAATCACAAAGTGTTTTAAAAGCTTTGTTCCCCTTATTTTGTTAACTGAAAAACAATTCATCTAGGATTTAATTTTCAGCCCCAAATGGTCTTTTTAATTCAGAAGAACAAGACATGCACATACATTAGTCATGCATTAAAAAACTTTCACATTTCTAGTGCTGACAGTAACTCATTGCATTGTGATTTATGCTGATTGACATGATCTGCTCTAAACTTCTTGTCACACAAACCAGAGGCAGACCAAACCTAATCCTATGACAGAAAGATTATGCTATATAAAATATAAACAGAGATAAGAAAATTCAGCATAAATATTTATGTTTGTACTTGCAGTTTTCTATTTTTATAAATCCATTAGATCTCACAAGAGATCTTTAATACATTATTTTAATTTCAAATACCCTATTTCAAAATTCAAGTATATGTATGATTCAAAGTAAAGCCAAGCTAAATTAATATATTTTTATTTATAATATAATAAACCATGTATAAAAAGGAGAGGTAATAAGAGGATATCCACTTCTGTTCAGATGAGACTAAGATTTCAGTGTTCTAAGAGGTAACACTGACCAACACCATATGAAGGTCAATACTCACTTGTCAAATGTACTGTAAACCTCAATGGACTGAAGAAGGAGGAATCAATATATAAGGCCTTGTATTTTCATGATCATTTATGACAACTAAATGCAAAACTGGTGTAAAGTCTTTTAATTCAGACCAATAACATCTCACCTTCCATTTGTACCTGTTCTAATAGATACAATTACTGCTCAAGTCTATCGAGACTAAAACATACAGGAGGTATCATACAGACAAGAGGTATGTTCTCAGCTTGAGTTAGCCAAGTCAAACTAAGGTGAGATGAAATTCTAAGGAGTATTTCTTTCTGCAGATACAATGCAAAATAAAGTCTAATCACGCAAAGGCATGTGCACACATGTATGCATACACATGTACACACATACCTTTTTAATGATAAGAGTAGCTGGGCTGTATCCTACATCTGTGAAACCAGCCTTCCCTCAATGGGGATTCCCTAGCTTGAGGTTAGTAAAAGCTGCAAGCTCCTGGCACAGTAGTCATGTCAGAAGGGAGCCCTGGGAACCAGCCTTCAGAGGATAAATGCATAAATGCCTCTTTTGTAGCTTTTGATGACAGCTGGGAATCTAGTCCTCGTATAGTCACAACCATTTTTAAAAAGCTAAAGGTTGGAGAAAGTTTATTACTATGACCAGTACATATTTATTACTATAGATTTTTAAAATATGTGTATCTTCTCTGTCAAAGATTCCCCATAAGCTCTCATAGAAAGAACATAGGAAATGACAATGCTGAATTGAAATCCTTACTTTATTACCTAGAAAGTAAGCTATTCTGCTTTGCAATACACACTGTACCAATATTGCTCAAAGCCAGTAAGAGCTCAATATGCCCAAGACAGTAATGTCCTCTCCTTGTTGCTTAGATTTTAGGATGCTGGAGAAAAAGGTATTTGCTCAGGACCCAGAAATAACTTCCCTGACACTTTCTGGAGAAAACATCTTGCCAAGTTTTGCCAAGGGTAACTCTCTTGAGTACCTCTTGCTGGGAATGCAGCAAGCAAATTCACTAGTTATGTCAGGTTGGCATGGGCAATTGCTTTTTCTGCCCAGGTGATGGAAATTGTGACAGTTATGCAAAGGAGGTACCAAGATTCTGGAAAACATGTATTCCCTTTACAGGAACATTATTATCTAAAAGATAAGTCGAAGAGAACAAGGGAGCAGGGAATGATCCCAATAAATCAAAATATTACCAGTTGTGAATTTCATAAGATCTTTTGCAGGGTTTTGGTTTTGGGGGTTGGTCTGGTGGTGTTTTTTTTTTCGGTAGGACCTCGTTAACCAAGCTAAGCAAACAAATTTTCAAAATCATTATTGAAATTAAAGAAAATCAGAAGACTAATACAAAAAAGGGATTTAAAGATAACAATACATACTTGGATTTTCATTTTGTCCCCTAGTTTCTGAGCCACTGCAGTGGTTGGGGTCACAAACTCTTTTTTTATAACCAAACGGGACAGAAATTTCCTTTTTAAATTTTTTTTTTTTGACAGAAAAGAGTGATGAGAGCTTCACAAAACCACATGACTCTTCAAGAAAGAGACTCAAGAAAAAAAACACTCAATACTGTTAGTTTTGCAACAGAGTCATGTGGCTTTGCAGCATGGGGTGACATGAAGCAGTACAATGTCAAGATAAAACGGTTTTAACTACAGCAAGCTAAAATGAGAACTGACTATTTCAGAGCTCAGAATAGCTTCTGAGGAGGCACACCATGCCATGTAACTAGTTGTGGCAAAACAATATTAAACGGGTTTTTTCTTGTTTCCAGCAATGCTGTTTATCAAATTGTGATGTAACAAATTTAGTGGCTGAGCACAATGATATTCCAAACTATGAATTCCATATGGATCAGACTGTATTTTTCATTGTTTTTAGCACCATAATCTGAAAAAGGCATGGAAAAGAAACCTGGAAAAAATACTTGACAGCATTAAATGGCTTTAAGGCTTCAGGTCCCATTCAAAGGCTTCAGGTCCTATTCTTCATATTGGACAGTCTGATCTCAGGGAGCCATGTGTAAATCTATCTAATAGGATTTTTTTTTAAGTAGGTCAAATTTTATAACTCCAGTCTCTGCCAGAGATTGGATTTTTCTTTCCAAGCCAGATAACTTTGAGGCCTTCAGAAACAGCTTCTTTACTACAAACGGAGCAGAGAACCAAAAGGAATTTAGTGGCTTGTACCAGGTACCTCTTTCAGACATATTAATTTGTCATATTAAGGTATTAATAATGAAATAGATGGAAGATGGTACTGGGAAAAAATAAGAATATTCTTTTGACAGGTGCATCAAACCAGGTGACCCTTCTTGGCCAGGACAATGAAAGCATGTGGAACTTAATCTAAAAAAGATGTTTTCTTTCTCTCACACCTCCCATTAGGCCTTTAAGCAGCACCTGAGGTCAGTTCATTACGACCGACCACTCTGTTACTATCACAGCCACAGTGGAATAATCCCTTATTAATAAAAGTAGTGGTTATATGATGTTGTAAAAGGGAACATGATGTGGTATATCTATGCAACTCACATGCTCAGGGCAGGACAAGGCCAATGGATGGCCACAGACAGGTGGATGGCAAAGTATTAGAGTATGTTTACATTTTAAAAAAGAGGTTTTCCTTTCACCACACTAACAGTACAAGCTGTCTCAGAATCTCCACACTCATATTTAGGGATGCCCTTGCAGGCAGTTAGCATTGTCCTTCTTTCCAAATGGTAGACAGAAAATGTAGGCTGCAGAATTAGAAAGAAAGAGCTGCAGAACTGCTCCCTCACAGGCTTCATGCCCAGGGGAAAGCCAAATGCACCACAGAGAGCTGGAGATAAGCAAGGATGTCATCTGAATATGAAATAAAGTTTATGATTATTTATATGTGGTAGAAGAGAGACAGGAGAAAAGGGAGGGGAGAAGCTCAGAGTGTACCAGGTGATGCATATGGCTGTGCAGACGTTCCCCAGAACACTGGGGAGGAGAGCGTGACACTCAGCCAAAGCAAGCCACCAGTAGCTGCACCAGGAATGAAAGGTGCTAGGAGCAGAAATGGGCACCATAGCTGACTGAAGTGAGATCTACTCCTTTACCCCTGCTCTGCACACCATCATGCAGCTTGCATAGGTCTCTGGAGGCCAAGTTTTCCTATTGAAACAAGTGAAACACCTTCTTTTTAAACATGAAAGGGATGGTTGTCAGCACTTCTTGAAGGTAGGGCACTAACTGAGCACGGCCATCCCAAAGCATCTGCCGCTATTCACTTTTGACAGTTCACCTTGATGCTTTAAGATCTCTGCAAATGGAGTAAAAAGGATGAAACAAAAGAAAGAGAATCAAGTAAGTTCAGCCCACAACACAGTGGGAAGACGCTGCTGAAGCTACAGTAGGCATGTATAACGCAGACATTATCAGCTATGACTCAGGTTTAGTAGCTCCTCCCAATTAGTTTAATCTTCACCCAAACCCTTCGACTGTTTTAACTCTTCTGTTTTCCTGTCTAAACATCAAAAGGTCCACTCTAAACGTGGATGTCCTCAGAGAAGGCAATGTCAGCTGTGTCCCCACGGGCCGCCTGGCACACGCAGACATGGGACGTAGCCCAGCCCGGGGCTCCCCCCCCCAGGTGACGGGGGCCTGGGGCTGGGCTGCCTTGCACGCCGCACCGCAGAGGACGTGAGCCGCGCCGCGCTTTCCCGGCTGCCTTCACGGGCACGAGGGGAAGGCTGTGGCCACTTGCCAGCTCTGTCTGGAGTCCATCCACTTTGCACCAGCTGAGCAGCATGACATGGGCTGTAAAATCTGGCCTAAAGGTTTTCAAATGTTTAGAGCCACAAAGGCAAAAGGGTAGCCTGAATAAATGGTGCAGCCCGCCCTGAAACACTTCTCAGCTGTGGGGCTATAAGAGATCCTTTTTATTATCCTGGACAGGAGCTGAAAAATGACATAATACTGGAGGAATAGGACACAGGGGCATTGGGGTTACTTTAGAGATGATTCAGATCTTGTTATTAATTCTCTCTACTTGGCAGAATGTTTAAAAACTGGCAAGGGAGCATTAACATTGCTGGCAGAGCATCGCTACAGCTGCACAGGTGGAGGGAAATTAGCAAGTAGCTCTTTCCAGCCTGGTGAGGAGGGATAAGGAGCAGGAGAGAGTACCGGCCCCACATCCCAATGACAAAACCACACAGGAGAACTCAAAAGTAGATAGGTTAAAAAACAAGCGTTCTGTCCTAGCAGGTTGGTACAAGGTAACTGAAGTATGTCATATGTTGATATTTGGCCTCCCTACATAGCAGATGTCTTTTTCACAGGTCAGGCAGAGAGGGTGAACAATTGACTCAATGGCTAGAAAAATGCCGAGAGAAAGAGAAAAAAACTGGAGATGGTCCCATGTGTAGTACATATTGCATAAGTGTATGTGTAAGAGAGATAATCCTCTCCACAGTTCTTTTAGCAGGTGCTTATCCTTTTTGGCATTGACAGCAGTATTTTGGAGCTACACAACAGACATGCAGAATAAAATTCCTTTCCACACTTGCAAAAAATAATTACCCCTTATGTGACTTACAGCTGCTCCAGCCATTCATCAATGCTGTTGTCCTCTTTCCCCAAACCAACACTATGAAAGTATTGCTTCTTCTGGAATTTACTGAGAAAACTGCATGATCTCCAAGCTGACTCTTAAAGAGAGTGATCAGGGTGCTACACTGGCTGTCTTTAAAAGCACTCATTGCTATGGAAGATCCTTTCCTATGAACACAAACAGAAAAGCCTCAGAGAAATTCTACATGATGTTTTGATGCTAAGGTGATAGACACCATTTAAAATGTCTGAAAAAGGCAGGAATCAATGAACGATTAAAATTAAAACACTCTCTTCTCTCCCCAACAAATTTAACTACCACAAAATATTTTGTTTCCCTTTTGATATGCAGAGGGAAGTATGAGGACATCTGCAAGAACAAGGTCACAGCTGCTGTAAGCTAATGTTTCCTCACTGTAGTTGAAGTGAACCTCTCCCTGAAATAACTAAAATAGCTCAGGTAACCCAGTGTCCACCTCTGAGCTAAGCATTTCCCTGTGTCACAGTTTGAATGTAGCTCTACAAAAATACCAACTGCTGAGAAAATGTAGCTGTAACTACCTGAGCGCTCACTCTGGACAAAGTTGGAATTAGAACTGCCCTGGTAAGAAGACTTCTCACAAGGACTTCTCACATAAACCCTGGCTGAGGACAGAGTATGGGATCTGAAAAACCATACAATGTTAGATGTTTAAACACAGTGGCCCAATTCCCTGGCAGTGCAGGATGCAGTCAGTAGGTTATGCTGAGCTGCTCTACCTGATGACCTGAGCCCGCTTCTCCTGATACATGAAAATGTTTCTCAGTCCTCTGCTGAATCCATTTATAATAACTGCACTTTCTATTACCCTGCTTTCACACTTGCTAGCATTATCTTATCTTCAAAAGAAATTAAAATATTAAAATATTGTACCTACTTTTAGCCAGCTTAGATTTGATATGAACTGTGGATTTAATAAAACTGCATCACTTTATGATAAAATAAGTAACAAAGTTGCAGAGGCTGTGAATATGATACACTGTGTTTCACGTATTCTGGGTAGATTAGGTCAGTAAACTGGAAAGTGAAATGGACACTTCACACCAGCAATGTTTTCCCGTGATCTCTAACCTCGTTAGGCATTCTCAGTACATCCAGAAGAGCAGTGTAAATAAAATACACTGTTTTCTGATGAGCTTTGATGAGCAGATGTTCGGAGGTTTTGTTGATTCATGTCTGGGATGTTTTTAAAACTTTTCTGCTTGTGTTCCATTTCCTGTTGAGGGAATTCAGAATGACCCAGATGAAAAGGGACAATTGTGACTGTGTCTGCCTGGATGCTGCCCAGGCCAGCAGCTGTGCAGTGGCCACCGCAACGCGCCTGACTTGCGGGAGAAGAAATTATGTAATTGGGCGTTTAGGCTACTTATGAATTCAGCTCTTGGTGCAGACGAAATACTGCACCTCTATGCATTTCCTATTATCACTCTTGTCTGGTAGCCTGGAAGTGCATTTGAGGATACCAGATAATACACTTGGCAAACCTTTCTTTTAGCTGTTTGGTGATGCATGCACGTGAAGTCCATATGCATTTTTAGGAGCAATAAAGTAAGAAAATCAAAAGTGGAATTCCATTCTTCTCTGAACTGATTTAGAATAAAAATAAACCAATATCTGTTTGGCTTTGTTTTTCTTTAATGTCCTCCATTTCATTCAAACTGGAGCATTGATTCATTAAAATATATTGCTAATTATTTGTTCACCCTGGAAACAGAAGTGCACTTTTTCCTCCACAGCAGCCACAGACATAGACTAATTTTAAGACACATTACATAGTTTTTTATTTTTTTTTTCAAGCTAGAAACCTTAATGTGTGACAATTATGAATGGCAGAGATAAAAATAGAAGGCAGTGGGATGCTCCCAGGTTCTCAAATAGTGTGCAAGGGGGTGAAATTTAATCAGGCTTACGGGAATGTACTGATGAAACAGGAAGGTGTGAGAAAAGGAGCAGAAGGAAGTGTAGAAGAAAAGCCAATGCTAAGTGATCAAAGAGGAAAATAAATGCTGAATAAAACAAATAAATCTGGGCAAATATGCGAAAGCAGGAATGCAGAAGTAGATCTTGAGGTGATTTATGAGATAATGCAGTTGAAGATAATTAAACCTCCCTGCAGCAGTGGAAATGTGAGCAAAGAAACAGATAAGCCGAGTTTTGGGAGGCCCTATCAAACAGTTTTTCTGAAGCGACAGAAGATAACGTTGCTGCAGTTCTATACATGGCCCATGATGCACAATTGCCATTAGGAACCCATAACTGGATATTCTGATACAGAGCAAAAAGAAAGTTCCTATTCTCACAAGGGGAAAAGAACAGTTTTAAAATGAGAAGGGTGCATAAAGGCTGTTCTGAGGACATTTCACAGAATAATAGAAGTCCTGTGCAGAAAAGCACACTGTGAACATCACCCTTTGCTTCCCACAGAACCTGGACAGGGATTTTTATTCTGCCTCAAGACTGAGAGCATGTAGTTGTATTAGGAAATAACTGGAAGAATGATTTGCTTATTTAAGGCAAAATTGGATGTGAAATCAATCTAGCACAAAGCACAACTTAAAAGATATATACAATGATGTATTGTTCTTTTAAAAGCTTTTTTTAAAGAAACACTTCAGAGGAAAGATATTCTTTTCTCAGTAAAACAATTATTTGATAGAATTAGCTAGGAAATTTTCTCCCAAACTCTATTTCTTTGAAAAATAAATAACAATACCCTTTTAATGGGAAAAGGCTAGTTTAGATTAATTTCATGTTTTGAATAGTTTTGAAACAAAATATTGAAGATGTTGAGACATACTAGCTGAACACTGTAAGAGACGTTTGGTTTTAAAATAATGCTTAACGAGAATTAAAATAGAAATTAAACAGACAAAATAAAAGAAAATATAATTTAAAATTATTTCTATAAGATTTTTCAGTAGTATGATCTGAATTTCTAAGGCAAGAAGATTTCTGATATTTAAATGTTTTCAACTGTTCTGCACTCGGACAAAGCTAGGAGATATAATTATTGTTAGGCATATATATACACACATATATGTATACACATATGCAAAATGATAAAAAGCCATCCACACCATCAACACAAACAAAAGGAGGTCCCACCCAAAAATAATTGATAGGTCTGTGCTTGGGATGCTTACTTGTGTTTAAGGGTCAGGTTCATGAGATGCTTTATACTACTAAATGTAAACTGTGCTTACAATGTAAGTTTGGCAAAGCAGCCTTATTTCACTACCAATAGTTAAAAGTTTCTTACGAGTATTTTTAATAATTCAGACCTATTTGAAACTACCCTTATCCCATTAAATAAAAGATAGTACTTTGTTTTTTACAGGAAGGTTATATTTGAATACAGAGATATCCTTTGTGCCTTGCTTTTACCAAGTTTACTACCAAAGTAAACTGCTTCCTTTCCACTTGATTTCATTCATACAAATCAAACCATTTCATAACAAGCACCTGAAAACACATGTATCTCTGTTATGAGGAACTTCTTTGAAAAGCTCACTTGAAAGAAGTTGCGTATTATCTGTATGTGTTCAAGACTTGTTTACTACTGTTCATTTTTTGTAATGTCTATCTACAATTGCCATTTGTTATTTAGTTTTCTTACTATGAACTCTCTACAGAGGAAAATCAGCTCTGATAGCTTTTATGAAATAAAAGTGTCTATACGGGACCTCCCAGAATAACAACAGTTCCGTGCTGACTGGGGTCTCAGCTCGGAGAGGGAAGATCTAGGATACACATCTTTACTCCCAGGAGTTTCTTTCTTTTTTTCCAAGTGACAGGTTAACATAAAATGCATATTTGTTCCAAGGATCTAGATTAGCAACCACAGTTTCGCATTCACGACTCCTCTCTTTGGTGACACTTTCATCACTTATTATGCTCATATCTTCAAAACTAGATTAAATGTTCTGTTTGCCATTTGCAGTCCAAGTCAAACTGGAATAAAATGTATGTCCCTTGCCCACAGGAAAACTTCCTGCAGCATCCAGATGTGCATTAATGTTAAAACCCACCAAGGTAGTAGTACAAAAGATGGATTTTGAGTCCTTAGGACTGAAGGACCCTTTGGTAACTCTCTTTCCAAATGCAAAATGCTAAATACCTCTAAGATTCACTGCAATTTTGGTAAGCAGCTGTTAATGCTATTATCTGTAAATACTAGTGCAGGAAATTCCCTGTACAGAGGCAGAAATAGCATCTGTAGTACTGTGATAAGTAGTCAATCACTTTAAAAGGATCTCTACACTTCCACCTCTCCTTTTAGAATCGACCAAAGACAAATTATTTGTATAAATATGTATGCAAATAGAATTCAGATGTAATTAATGAGGGAAATGCCTAAAATATACCTCATTTACAGGCAAAATGCATCTCAAAATAGTGAAAATCTAAATACACTGGAATATGCATTCTTCATAGAAGCAGAAAATGCAGTCTTAAAATTATATATTGCATAGATGATACAATGACAATTCAATCAGTTGAATTAAGAATGTGCAACTCCAGAAATGCCCTTGAGCACAAACACAGATTCACTTCACAACATACTCTAATGCTGAATTACCTTTACCTCCTGCTGCAGCTCTAGAGAAGTAATTTGTACTACATAGGGGATAAATGTCTCACAAAATATGCCAAGGAGTGATCATGATTTAAATTAGTCTAATACAGTTTGATTCTTTTTTAAACAATAAGAGCATAAATAATAGAATAGTAGGTTTTGATATTTGTAAGTCTATATTTTGTTTATTTATTTTGATTTTTAAAAAGCCTGCTTTATACTGTATTAAAACTTGGAACATTCATCCCCAAATAGATAATGGTCTCAAAAGACAAGCTAATTTTACTAACTAAAAATGCATTTAGAAACAAATTGGCACAAGTATTTGTTTTAGATTCAGTATTAAATTGGCACTATGTCTGGTCTCTGGCAGCATCGACTATACTCCCCTTTGTTTGCTACTACTCTGTGCTCCAGCACTGAAGCCAACACCTGTGACCATATAAAAGGCTATGTACAGCAGCTGCAGGACTCGGATGTCCATACTGAAAGAAATTTCTAAAGCATAAGCATTTGGATGTGTGGCTGGCTTCCTCGTCTGAGTCTTTTCAAGGCCTTCTTTGGAGGCTCATGCTGCTGGGTGTTGTATCTATCAACTGTCTGCAGTGTTATGACTGACCAATGTGTAGTGGTAACATAGGACATCCTCATACTTATAAAAGATGCTCTTGGTTATGCTGATGTAAGGCTGCCACAGTCCCTTCACCAAAGAGAGTTTTTTTGCAGGTTTTCGCAATCGTTATACCACTGATATAGATATATGTAAGGAAGGGCAGAGTCTATCCTAAAGATTAATATAAAAGCTATATATCAGTAAACCACAACAAAAATTTATACTTAAAACTTAGTTCTCTGGAATTAATTTAATTCATGGAAAAGATGAATATAATTCCCATTAGCATGTATATAAACCACCTGCTCTTATTTGGGATCAAATAATCATAACATCAATTTTTACACCATACAGTTCCGAACGTACAGTATGCAGACCTTTTATTATGGCTTATCAGTATGGGGCAAGTGACTAAAATTGCTAAATATGTACTTACATACTCAGGTATTGCACATACTGAGAAACATGTTCAGAGTTGCTACTCATAATTTGTAAGAGCAACTGAACTTAACTTTGCTATGCATACAACGTAGAGTAGAAATGGCTATACAGTTTTTCTGCAAAAACACTTATATTATAAAGAAGTCACTTCCTTTCTTAAATGCAGTATAACTTCCTTGTGTGAAAAAGCTGTCAAATAAATGGAAGCATATTCAGAATTACAGGCAACACTGTCTTGCTCTCAAGTAAATACAGAATGTGTGTAACAAACAGCTAAAAATTATGTTTCCATTTAAAGGAATGTTCTACATATGCAGGTAACAACAAATTAACTGTTTGTACCAGGTTCTGTAAATGCAATTGCTCTGATATTATTAGAACAAGCCACTGGAAGTAGCAATGTAATTTATATTAGGATTTTGGAATATAAGGGCATATAGACGCTACAGACATACTCTTGAGTTACACAGGTGCAAAACTGAGATAAATGCTATGAGAAAATAACTTAGCTCTAAGGACTCTGCAACACTGTCACAAACAAATCAATAAAAAGGGCAAAGCTGATTCACTGGTATGACAACTTGAAAAGCAATACATATAATTAACACAAGTCTCTTGCCTTCTCCATTGCGTCCACTAACCCAGAATAAAGGAAAGCAAATTCTTCAAATCAGGAATATAATGAGAAGCAGCTTATTTAATGTTTTCTGATTTAAATACTACTCTATTATTTGCATATTAGGCTGAACTGCATATTCTGAGTGTTTAGCTAAATGACCAAAACATCCAGAAATTTCCGATGCAGCTTAGTTTGATTCACATCTTGCACGGAATAGCAAAGTCAGGGAACTCATCCGTACACTTGATGATCAGCTTTTCATTTTCATACCTGTATTTTCTATTAATTTCAACATTGATCTAATGTTGAATTGTTTCAATGAGCAAGAGGAGTACTTTTATTTAATGAAGCAGTCTGAAAGCTCTTGGAAGATTTTCATACGTAGTAAATTCTGAGCTCATTAAATGATGACCATGCTGGTTTATGATTGTTTCTACTCTTTGGTGGGGAAGATGGAAAGTCACGATATCATTACTGATGCTGATGTTAGGATCCAGCTGTATCTTAGTTTCACATGTGCATTTACTACCTATACTTTCAAGCTGTTACCGCCTGCTGAGAAAATAAGGAGAAGCCGGTACATTGCTGGTACAATTATTAATGAGCTAACACTGGAAAAACAAAATTTGCTGCAAACCACTTATTGATGGGTCAATCACATTGGTCTATTCCATTAAAAACATGGAATTTACTGTTACTGAGTATAGACAGCAGCAGATCATAGGAGGAAGGTTGACAAACTTACTGCAGTTTTCTACACTCACTGATATTTGAGGGAACAACTTTTTTGCTATGTTTTGTGTATCGGTTCAGATTGGCCTGCATGAAATTACAACACAGCTTTGGTAAACAACAAACACAGTGGTTCTTGGATCCCAATATGTATGACATGATTCACTGTCTATGTGGAGTGTTTGTTGAAGACAAACAGCTTTTTTTATCAAATCTAGTGAGGATTTTTTCCTTTTCATCTACATCATAAGTGTCATCCTATTTCTGGGATGTATTTGGGCTACTGAAACGCCAAACCAGTTTGACCATTGGCCTTGATGGAACTACTCTGAAATAGGTAACAGCTGACACAGTGAAAACATTGATGATTTTGATCTCAGCAATTGTAAAGACACAAATTATGGAAAAGTTCAAACCTACAGACCAGATGTTAGAGCAGTCTGATGACACTATGAGACCAGATATTGGATGCTGTTTCTTTTTTGGAATACATCATACCAATAATTCTGCAATGCCATGCCAGCACTGATCACTGTTTCACAAAAGTTTGGTACATAACTGCGTGATGCTGGTAAGAACCTTTTAATTTTAGTGGACACAGTCATGTACTTCGGTTTCTCTTTTGTTCTTGGACATTTTGACAAAGGTCAGTAGGATGAAAAATGCTTATTGTGGGAATCCTTCCAAATTCTTCCTGGTGATCATAATGAAAAAAGGGATCAAGACCAAGTGGATCACTGCAACTGAGCAAAGTCAGATTCCCAGCATAATCTTCTCTATGATCCAGCATGTAACTGTAGTTTCTCAGGCTTACCTGAAACACCCTGTGACGTTCCAGCAGTTTAAGGTAAGAGCAATGTAAGTCTGGGCTTAACAGTGTTATGCAGAAAATATAGTTAATAACTAAACAGCACTTGGGGGCAAAACCTTTTTTCTGGCAGTCCTGGGTTATATATTCATCTACAATTTGCTGTTTATTAGCAAAACTTGGTCTTTTTAACTTATTTCACAAATAAGAGCTTTAGCTCAGTATTTTTATGCAGATAAACATGTAGGCTATATTTCTATAACACTAGAATGTAATGTATGTCTTTAGTATGTCTAGTTCTTTCAATTGAGCTAACTATTGAAATAATTTTCCAACTTGCTATTATTACTCTTTTCATTATTAAGACATTGACAAATTTGTTCATTAGTGCAGTAAAAATATCAAATAAAGCTTGATGTAGGGCCAATTCTTGCAGTTCCTAAATGCCCATCTAACAATAACTTAACTTGTTGAATACCATATTATAATTATTTCAACCTGATTTTACAGTGTTTTTATCTGTCACTTGGAACGTTTTTGATCTGGTTTTTGAATAATAGAACATACTAAATGTTTTACAAAGGCTATATATATAATTGAATAGCAATAATATATTATTGAAAGTTTCTCCATAGTAGAAAATTATCTTTTCAGCATCTCAAATACTGTGATGAAGCCATCCTGTTTCGCAGAGAAACAATGAAAATTACATAAATATAATCATGAGGGAACAAAATAAATTATCTGAGGTGGGATGTAGTAAAGCAGATCACCATTGCAGGTAATTTCTAACCTATTCTTTAAAATCTCTAGTGATAAGAATCCCCAAAATCTCCTCAGACTATTCTAATCTTACTGAAATGTTTTTCCTAGTAACACCTGAAATCTGCCTTCCTGAAAACCAATCCTAATTCTTTCCTTGATCTCAGTGGGTACAAAGAAGAATTGGTCTTCACTCCTTAACAGACCTAGAATAAAACATCTCAATCCCTGAAGCTTTTTCTCACCTGTCATATTTTTTTAAAATATTCTTCCTCTGCTCTAGACCCTTGAAATTTACGTATGTGATCCGTATGAGGTGATCAGTGACCACAGTGACATTCCAGCAACAGATGCCTGATCCCTGTGCCATGCTCATACCGAAGGCCCTTGATATAGCAGTGAATGGTACCCAGTGCTTTCAGAGGGCAAGGAAAAAGTGGTGGGAAACAGTGCTGCCACCACCATGTCTTCTAACATGCCTTATCCACTCAATCCCATACCACTTCCTCAGCTTACAGGAAATTTTTCATCTTTTCTGTTGCAGTGGAAATCCCAACATGTGACACAGCAGCATAGCCAGCTAGGAGAGAGCAATATTCAGATTTCACTTCTCACAGGCAACATTCTTTTACCTAAATTTCAAAATAACATTTACTTTATTGGAAACAGTATGGCTTTCTGGACTTATATTATTCTTATGGCTCACTGCAACTTCTGAAACATTTCCCATACTACTAGTGCTGAGTCAGTTACTCTGCAATTTGTGCTTGTACCTTTGACTCTTCCCTACTAAGTTTACCCTTTGTAACACCTTTATCATATTCCACCCTTTTTATTCCTCTATTTAGCAAGATCACTTTGAACTCTGAACCTGTCTTGTATGACTCTTACCTCAGCCAGTCTGGATACCCACAAAAGCCGTTCGCTGTGCTATCATGCAAATTCATTCTGGACATTCACTAGACCAGGGCAGAGTCAAATCCCTTACACCTCATCTGACACCTCCTCTTACTTTTAAAATGTGACATTAATAAAAATTCTGGGGCTATGTTTTCCATTTTCAAGATGGCATGCTATAGTTGAATCTCTATTTTCTATTTTTTCTTGGAGAATGTCAGGCTTGAGGCAGTATCAGTGGAGTTACAAATCATGGATACATCAAACCTACTGTTTACTGCTGGGCCAGCTACTCTACCAAAGAAGAATATTAGATTAGCCTGATAAACTGATTGTAAATAGTGAACTCTGTAATCTATCTCAAAATAAGAGAAAGAGCTGTAAATTTCCTGTGCCTTTCGTTACCTTCTCCATACATCTGGGACTCACCTATCTTCTGCAAGTCCTCAAAGACAAAAGCTTGGAGATTGCTACTCTGTATCCTGTAGGACTAATTCAAACAGGCCACCAGTACTTGTGTAACACTTCTACCAGGTTTAGATTGTCATAAAACAGAACAGCTTCAACTTTAAAGAGGGTTGCTATAAAAACACTATCCGGAAATGTGGGAAAATTAAATTTACCTTGTGCACAGCAAGCTGAATTTCCCTCACCTGCAACCACGACTGAGTTGATTTAATGAACAATATGTAATCACAAGGAGCAAAGAAAAAAAAAAAAAAAAAGCATCAGCAAAGTACATAAACAGGCTCACACACGATGCCTAATTTCGAGAGAACTATAACTATTTTACAGTCCTCGCCTCTGGTGAGCCAACTGCTAAGCCAGCTGGTAGCTCTACCCCTCCTGCTACCACTCTTTAGTCACAGTCAGGGACTGAAACCTCTTGCTGGGAAACACAGTTGAATTAAAATGGCTACTGAACTTTTGTGAAAACTGTGAAGCCACCTTGCTGTGAAGCCACCTTGCAGACTGCCATCTCCCCTGGAATCCCATGCTGCTCCGCAGCCCATCTACTGCTCTCCATCCTGGGACCCTTTAGCTCTGGGTAGTCCCTGCAGTTTTACTAGCAACTTCAGCCATTTCAGCTCTTGGTCGCACACAATGTGGAAAACTAACAACGACCACTTGTACGCTCAATTCTTGCACCTCTCAACTCTATACTGGATATTAGGAAAAAGTTCTTCACAAAAACAGTTGTCAAGCATTAGAACAGGCTGCCCAGGGAAGTGGTTGAGTCACTATCCCTGAAGGTATTTAAAAGACGTGTAAACATGGCCCTTAGGGACATGGTTTAGTGGTGGACTTTGTGGTGTTAGGTTTAGAGTTGGACTTGACGGGGTCTTTTCCAACCAAATGTTTCTGATTCTATTCTTAAACAGCTTTTCACACCTCACACAAATTTCTCCAGCCTTCTTCTGTGGTTTCAGGGTCCAAATTTTGCTTCCTAGTGTTAGAAAATATCGTCATCAACTAGTAAAATCACAATGTAGGCATACCAGTGCTAGGTCAAAAATCCAATGGATTTGCAGATGCACCGCTCCGCTTGATTGTATGCTTCTTTTTAAAAGAAATACTTCTCAGTCACAATAAAACAACTTATATAAACTAAATGTCCTTCTGGTCTACTCATTTGATTCTTTCACTTAAGTTCCTTTAGAGGTGACATCAAATATTAACTGAGCACTTCATCCCTGCTGGACTTCCCTTTCCTCTGGATACCTCAAGGAGGCATGGTTTTCCCTTCAGCCTTTCCCACTATGCTTTGTGTAACTCAGTAAGTGTTCTTCAGCCTGCTTTTTCCCTGTTCTGTCTGTGTTCCTGGCACTTTGCTGTTAATATTAACTGTATTAAGTACTGGGTCATAATTAAACCTTTTTATGGAAGGAAGGTAAGAGAAAGAAGAATGTGTTGAAACAAAAGGACCCTTGAGGCTTTAGGCTTCTGTGTCACTCTTTACGTGCTCACTTTCCCTGTTAAATAATGATCTGAACTTTCCTTCATCTTCCTCTTAGGTCTAATGTTTTTTGCAAAATCTGTTTTCCTTTCCTGTAATGTCCTCTCCTAGACCCAGTTCATTTTGCACCTTTGCCATTCTTCCTAGTGTCTTCATCCTGTCACAGGACAGTGATTTTCTGGACTGCGAGTTTGGCAGAACATCAGAAAGGGAGATTTAACATAATAGCTGAAGCCACCACTTCATCAGAGTTTGTGAGCTCCAAGACTACTCCATGGTGTAAACTCAAGTGCAGTATGTGGGAATGACTTGAAGAGATGTGACAGAAGTACGTACATTCCTGACCTGAACTGAAGTGTTAACATAGATATCCCCAGTAGCAAAGAGATGGGGGTTCTGCAGGGAGATGAGGGGCTGTCAGAGTTGGAGTGATAGCAGAGAAACCCACCTTAATAATAGCATTTAATTGTTCATCCCTAAAAACAAGCAGCAACTGAGCCGCATGCAACCGAATCAAGAAGCAAGCAGGATGGAAAGGCTGCGAAAGCAGGTCTGAAAACAACATGCATTTGCCTACCACTGCATGTCACCACTGTGCTTGAAGGGTTTGCCTGTGTTTATTCAGTCATACCACCTTCTGACAAGGACTTCTGCCTTTTAAAATACTGATAGCTGCTAAATGCTGCTTCTTCACAAACAGCTACTGTGTCTCGATGGAATTTATGCCTATTGCTTACCTTCCCCCTAAGAGCTTATTTTTAGCTTCACAGTTAAGCTGCAAAAATCAGCTCGCAGGCCCAGTATCAAAACCAAAAGGCTAAGGGTGTTAGCCCTTCCTTTAGTTTGGTTGGATAAGGCTGCTCAGAGAGACAGGGAAACATCTGGCAGGTAAAGGAAGGGTCTTTGGCAAAAATCTGAACAACATTAAGTTCTGGCCTTACTGACAGAGATCCTATGACTCAACATCAATGATTTTTTTTTTTCTTTTTCCAGTTACACTGATAGTAAGAAACAACACTTATATTTTTCTTATATTTCAGCTCCACATTAAAGACTTCTGTTGTGTAACAGTAGTCAAAGTTATTCAGCAATGATGTGTCTTTACAGTAATCTTAATACCTAAAGATAAATTGAATCTTATTTTCTCCTGCACTAAACTGAGTCACAAGACATATTCAGAATTTGAGAGTCTATCCAGTGTAGCACCCCTCACATCTAAGCTGTCTAATGTCATCTCTTTATCAAAAACACACTGATGAGTTCAGAGTTGCTGAGTTCAGTGGCATAAGAATCACTTATTAACCACACTGTTATAGATGATGTTCTAAAACTGCCCTTGGTGTGCTACTGCATCCTTATAAATGATGTCTTAATCTAATTAAGCATGTAACTTTTGATGAGGAAGGTGACTGCAGACTGTACACTTCTCTAAACAATTTGAACTTGTAGCATCGCATCTGTAACTATGTGCTTGTTTTCTTGTTACCCATAACTATGTTTTGAGTAGGAATACTTTTAAATGTGTTAATTTTTTCTCTTTCCAGTTACCTACTACTTTCTATGATCCTTCACAGAACTTCCTTTGTTGGTCCAGCAAACGTAAAAAAAAAAATTATTAAAAAAACCCCACAACAAAACCAATTATGGAACAATACAAACCCTTTCATTTTGTTCCATTACTCATTTTGATTTAAATTCAGGTATTTAGGCACTATATCAAGATAAAAATTCACTAAAATTTAGTGCTTTTATACATGAGAAAATTGACTTCTATAGATATAATCCAATATTTAAACAGATTTAGTTAGGTCAGTATAATTCCCCATTTCTACTGCAGAATTATTATACTGGAAGAAAGCCATCTTAATTCCAGAATAGACTGTCCACACGGGGAGCTATACTGAAACAGCTGTAGTAAAATAATTATTTGACTACAGCTATGCTGCTCACTTACCCCCGGAAAACAAGCTATCAACATAAAAATCTTGCCTCTTTCACAGAAATTCAGCCATGCTGGCTCATTCCTATTCCATAAATAAAGCCAAAGGCCTTTGCCAGAAGAATGAACACACGAATGAACACAGAATGTGGAGAACAGGAGGTTTTACTTCTCGATTTAGCACTGAGTGGTGAGGTGCTGTGATGCACTTGCAGTTTTTTACCACTTAAAAGGTTCTGAGATGCTCTGGGATGTGGAATGGAGCATGCGGATGGGAAGTGTAGCCTTTTGTGTAATGCTATGTATTTTATAAAAGGGTGGGTCCATCACAGAGATAACTCCAGATGACAGGAGTAGATGGGCTACTGCAGCACTCCCTCCCTCTACTGCCCCACGGATACCTCTCACCTGGCAGGTACTGCCTCTTGCCCCCGCCTCTCTGCCACAGCCGGAGGGCCCCACGCTGAACGCCTCTCCCTGCCTTGACCTTCCAAAGCATGGAGCTCCATGGGGCTCGCTCACATCTCAGCTTACACCACTGCAAATGCAGAGAAGCGGCTGGTCCTCTCTACTTCTTTGTACTGCTGTCACTTATGAAGTGAGTTGAAGAGCGAACAGAGCTGTAAAATTCTGCTTATTGAACTGTGCCTTTGTTTCACTAACATTAGTTAAAATGTTCTAGACTTGAAGCACGGGCTTCAGCTAGTCGATTACATACTATGTGCATCCAATATCCAATTTTTGCAGACGAAGGAATTCTTCCTTCAGCCACACAGCTACTCAGTCAGAGGTATTTCACCTCAAAGGCCCTTTAAAATTTTACTCCCCAAGCTCTCAACACGATATAAAAACACACAGTTCTTGCAAAAGTCATTTGAATTAAAAAGAGTAGAAAGCTGGGTGGCAACTCACCTCGATCTGTGTCATACAGGAAGACAAAGCGGTTCCATTCATAATGATCCAGCAAGCTCAGGAGGGCTCCCCGCAGAGATGGCCGCAGCTGCAGCACAAACTGACTCTCACCCTCCGTGGGGAAACTTGGTGTGATGAGGGAGATGTGCAAGGCGCTGCAGAATGAGGTCAAAGTATGTACTGATCTCTTATCATATAGTCCAAAAATGGCAAAAACTCCTCTAGAATACTGGGAGCAAACTGAAAGAAAACATAAAAAACCAGAGTTCAGTTAGTGACAAAATCTGTAAACATGTACTTATGTATTCCAACATTCTCAAATTTTTAATTTGAAGATTTGCATTTCTGCCTGTACAGTTAACTTCAATTTTCACTTCTGTTTAATTCTGGAAACCGATAAATAAGTAACTAACTTTTGGATCGTATTCATGGAACATTACATTATTTATAGTGTTTTTACTCTAAAATAAAATATAAAATAAGTAACATTTTTGCACACCAGCGAAAAATCAACATACGCTGTTTAAACCACAGCTCTGCATATTATCAGGCATTGATCATTTCCATTACCATAAATAGGGAAGTGTTCACATTTTAAAATGTGAAAATTATCACAAAAGTGTTACTGACCTCATAAGTGAAATTTGGACATTTTGAATTATAACAATGCAGACCCTTCACTCCCTTTTAAGCAGGGAGCCTGTGTGCTACATTAAAACCCTAATACAGACACTGAGCAAAAACCTACTTCTTGAATAATCTCCTTATCTTTAAGAGAACAGTTGAAGAAAAATGTAGTAAGTCAATGTGACCAGGCTTTTGCCCCAAACCTTTTATTTCTACACTCTGTCAACCTCAAAAACAGAAAACAAATGACCTGAATACATATTCTGAGTTTTGATCTGCTTTTGGACTCATTTAAGACATAAAGAAAGACTTCTATTGATTTCAACAGACTGGATAAGGGCATTACTGATCTATGCACATAGAAGTAGGCATAAGGGTACCTTCTTGAGAAAACACTGCCTTTCTAGTCATTCATAAAGGATCCAATAAAAAACATCCCATTTTTTTTTGAAGTACAAAACAACTTATGAGTAACTATGTGATCATTATTAGTGTTACCTATCCCAGAATCACAGAAAATGGAGAAAGGAACAGTCAGTTAGGGGAATATTGTATCTATTTTCTCTTAAGTATTTATCTCCTATGCTCTCCTGGTCCAGATCCTCCCTCCTCACAACCGATTCTTCCACGTAGCCCAAACACGGGAAAACCTAAGTCACACCCTTCTAACTACATGATGGCCTCCTCTCCTCTAGTCTGGATGTCACCGTCATCCTGTGAAAGCAGCACAGTCAAGGTACAGCATACACACTTAGCAAATGGATTGATTCAAATCAGTTCAGGTTTAATTCTTCCATATTACACTTACTGCATAAAGAGCAAAAAATACAAACTCTGTATTTTTCTCCTTAGACTTGGGTGATTTATCTAGTTCCGATGTCAGAACTGGAGTAAGTGGCTTGAAGGCAGTTCTGTGATTTCATGTGCTGCTGTACTGTTACAGCCCCCACCAAAGGATTTTCATATCCAGATTACATATAAATAAAGCTTTTTAAAAAGATTTCTTCCTTCCCCTAAATTCCCCTTTAATATGTTGATATACAGCTCTTACAAACCCTCGTAGTGTTTTCTTTGTTGAACCACATAACATGCATTCTCCTAGACCCATCAAATGACTGACCTGCCATTCCACTAATCATCCTAAAAAATGTTCTGTCATTTCCCAGTTTAATCTCATCTTTCTTGAACACAGATGACCAACATGTCAGAATTCCAGTTGAAGGCTTTCTGCTTCTTTTTACAGTACTTCCCCATCTCTACTGTAAAATACTTCTGCTGACATATCTTAATATCACATTACATTTTTCTGAATCTGCACCTCAGTGATGACTGACAATCATCCTGGGATCAAAATACTGCTCCTTCTTCTTTCTGGGCCATTTCCAAATGATGAATTTCTGCTTATAGCGTAATATTTTTATTAGTCACTACTATTCATTTTCCATTATGTCACATCTTTTACTGTACTCCTTAAAATTATTTACTTCTACAGATACATTCTTAGCTTGCTCTGAACTTCTATCAATGTCTGTGTCTGCCTCACCAGAAAATTCCATCAGGGTACTCTGACTATTTACCTCTGTGTCTTCTGTAAAATCAGTCTCTTAGCATATTCCTCCTGTAGCTATGCTTCACCAGCCTGGTACCTCCTCTTCTACTGGCATTTGTTGCCATCATTCCCTTAGCTTCAAGCCTGTTTGTCTCTATTTTCATAAATCACTTCTCTTAGAAGCAAGTCTATTTTACTTCATTCTCTTGGCAACTGGAAGATATGGATTAACCCCATACTTTCTACCTTCTGGTTGCATTTTATGCCATTTTCTGTCTATAGTCATATTTGAAAGCTTTCTTTCCATTAAAATTTGTTCTATAACTTTACAGTCTATTGATGTAAAATGCTAGGTTCATGGCTGCCAGATTCTACGTCCCTCTTTAAAAATAGGTATTATGTTTCTTATTCACTTGTATATATCACAACTCATTTAACAGCTCTACTAAGAAGCACTTGTTATTGCATCTGCCCTTCAGTAAACCAATTCTTTAAAAAACACAGAAGAAAGAGCTGATTTCCCTATTCCCATTAGCTATCACGCTTCTTTTAAGGTCAACATCCTCCCTGAGTGAAAATCAATGTGAAGTATCTATTAGTTTTATGTTTCTAACCAGATTCTCCCGTTTTTCTGTCCCATCATCAATATATAACGGCTTCAATTATTTTCCTATTTCCTGTCTTTGTATTTAAAGATGTAAATGACCTTCCACTGCTGTTTTAATGTCCTTTACAAGATCCAGTTTTCACTGGCAGACCTAACTTACGCTCTCATTTCTGCAGCAAATGTCCTCTATACCTCCTGATTTCTTCAATACAATCTTTAATATTAATAAGCCTTTTTAAACCCTTGTTTCTTACAGCTTTCTTGTATAATCATTCATTCAGTTATGGAGTCACATCCTCCATGTTACTTTTCCCTGCAAAGGGATTTCTCAGTGTTTTACAAGTGTTTCTGTGAGGAAATGGCAGGCCTCATCTATTTTCAAACAGTCCAGTTAACTCTATCAAATGAAATAGTTGAATGTAAACTTTGTGTACATAAGTGATATTTACTTGCCTTACTTTGCAGTTTTACATGGATAAAGCATGCTTTTCATAACATATAGTCCATACAGTAGGATTTTACATGAATTCAAGGAAACAATGTCAAGCTGTGAAACTGTACAATTAGTGGAGTTAATGCTCAATCTCATTCTCATGATGGAGGAAAAAAAAAAAGGAAGAAAAAGGTCAAACCTGAAATTTCATTAAATAACATGATATGACCCTAAAACACTTTTAACTAAAAACCAACAGAAGAGTATTGCTTCACATTTTCAAAACAAACTATCCTTGCCACAGCCTAGATCCAAATGCAATAAAACATGATCTGACTACCATTAATGTCCTGAAACACCCAACCCAAAAAAACATGTGCTACTATACTTGAGACCAAGAGTGGGAAGTTACTGAGTAGTGTCCTTCTTTGCTCCTTCATAAGAAAAAATGTTAAGATGAAGGTTATGAGAATTTTTTCTTAGTGCAGTACCCACAGAGAGGAAAAATGCCTGTGACACTATGGAGATTAGGCTTAAACATATGCAGAGATGCTGCAACGCTCCTGAATCAATTTTACAGCAATCAGCAGCAACCACGAAAATCAGCAAAGCCATGAGGATTTGCATTCTGACTCACTACTGTTCTCAGAAAATGCCTCCAGGCAAACATGACTACCTGGATTTCCCAATTCTTTATCTATTTCTCTTACACTTTTAAAGACATTTTACTTATTATAAATGGACTAAATTATGCTTGGTAAAACAGTCTCATATTAGCATTCTAAGAAAATTTTGTTCAAGATTTTTCCCCCATAAATATAAAGCAGTGACAAAGATAGGCTCATAAGCCTACTTTGAAATATACTGAATAATAATTTGTCTTTAAACCAGACATCTCTTCATAGCTCACAACTTAATGCTGGTATTACACATGATTTTCTCCTGAAAATTTTGCAATGCCATTTGTCTCACCAAAGATAAGATGAATGTGGAGGTCAGAGTCCAGAGAAGACACTGCAATGCACCTTAAATAGCCAAGATAATGTTTTTGCAGTAGCTGTAATATGAATTAGATATGTTCTATTCTAGCACATTGAACTATGTGATAGTACTATCACTTTAAAAGAATAGGTGACTCGCAGGACCTTCATTTAAAAAAAGAATCCATAATGCCAGAATGGCAAAAATTGTACACTGCAGGGTTTACTGAGACAGTCAAGACACATGCGGTCTTCTTTCTCTGTGAAAGACTTTGCCAAGTCCCTGATACTGTTCTATAGACAACTCTCACACTTTAAACACAAACGTTTTCTTGAAAAACAAAAAATCCCAACATCTTCTTATTCACTGACTTCCAGAAGTTATATCCATGTAGTTTAAGTCCTCTAAACAGGCAAAGGGCAATTCAGTGTCCAAATAAAGCTGTAATCATAACCATGAAAATGACACAGAAGAGGTCAAGTTTGTGAGAAATGTGTTCGGATAAATACATATATATATAAATAAATACCTGCACACATATTTATATTATATTGGTCTTATTTTATTATTGGGTGTTGTGGTTTGAGCCCAGAGGGCAACTGACCACCACGTAACTGCTCAGCCACCCCTTCCTCCTATCAGGAATGGGAAGGAGAATGTCAAGCAGAAATGACACAAAGAATCCATCTAAGGACAGCGAGGAGTAGCTCACCCATTATGGTCACAGGCAAAAGACAGACTCCTTAGGGGAAGAAAACATCACTTTAATTCAAATGCTAACAAAGACAACACTTAACAGACAAGGTGGGACAGTGAGAAGCACCACCACATCCAAAACCACCTCCCCTCACTCCTGCTTTCTTCCTCGGCTCAGCTCTGCTCCTGATCTCCCCCCCTCCTCCCCCAGCAGCGCAGGGGCAGGGATGGGGGTTACAGTCAGCTCCTGCTCCCTCCTTCTCGGGAGGTGGGGTGAGCGCTGCACATCCCTCCCCGGCTCCACACCTCTCACTGCAGAGAGTCCTCCCCACGGGCCGCAGCCGTTCCCGTGCTGCCCCGGCGTGGGTCACCCCTGCATGTTGCAGTCCTCCCAGTGCTGAACCGCAACAGTGGGGGCCACTTCTCCCCTCAGGGTCCTGGCTTACTTTAAATACAGATGCCTGTCCTGAAGTGGCTTTCTCCCCAAGATTCAGGTTGGCCTCTGCTCCAATGTGGCCCTGCCGTCTCACCACAGGACACAGGGGTCTCTGCTCCAGCACACCTTCCCCATGTCCTTCTCCTTCCTTCTACTGACCTCGATGTTTGTCCTTCTCCCAACTCCTCCTCACAAGTCCCCACCCCATCTCAGGTTCCCCTTCTTATATACATTATTGCAGAGGCACAACCACCACGGCTGATTGGCTCAGCCCTGGCCAGAGGTGGGTCCAACTTAGAGCCGGGGGAGCTTCAAGGTTCTCACAGAGGGCGCTGCTGTAGCCGCCTCCACCACTACCAAAAAATGGCACCACGGAAATGCAGCACATTGGGTCACACCAAGAAGTTTTATAATTTCTTCAAGAGAGAAATAAAAGACTATCCTAAAAATATATTTATAAAATGAAGTCTAATAAGCAGGGCATAGCTGGTCTGCCAACAGCATTAGTTTTGCTCAGCAGCCTACAGGGTACCTACACCATATAGGTAGAAATCTGGAAGATCCACAGTCTAACATGGAAGAAAACTTAGTACATCTTTCTTCAGAGCCATGACTCATAGACCCTGAGTCTTCCAGGACACAAGCTCTGGAATAAGAATTTTAAAATGCTTTTCTGTAGGATTTAGGCTCCAACATGGGAAGTCCTGGCACAGCTGGCTGTTACAGATATATTGACAGGCCCACTGATCTGCCATAAATTCACAAACTGTGAAAGCACCAAAACTGAAAGACTCAAAGCAGTTTGCATTATGGAAGTTTTCCAAATACGAGGACAGTCTTTCATTGCTGTTCCTTCAGTTCCTCCTCTTATGCTTTGGACATCTAAATGGGGAGTGTGGATTGTGGTCAGGTTCATAACAACTTGTCTCTGCTGCTCCTTCCTCCTCACACCGTTCCCCTACTCCAGCATGAGGTCCCTCAGGGGGATACAGTCCTTCACAAACTGCTCCAACATGGGTCCTTCCCATGGGCTGCAGTTCTTCTAGAACTGCTTCACAGTAGGCCCTCTCCATGGGCTATAGCTCCTTCTAGAAGCCAGCCCCAGTGTGGTCTCTCCACAGGCTGCAGCTTTCTTAAGGGCACATCTATCTGTGGCAGCACGGGGTCCTCCATGGGCTGCAGAGGGACGACCTGTGTCACCAGAGTCTTCTCCATGGGCTACAGAGGAATCTCTGCTCCGGCACCTGCAGCACCTCTTCCTCCTTCTTCACCAGCCTTGGTGTCTGCAGAGTTCTCTCACATATTCTCACTCTTCCCTCTCACTGCTCCTCTGCAGTGTTTTTCACCCTTTCTTAAATATGTTATCACAGAGGCACCACAGCATCACTGATGGGCTCAGCTTTGGACAGCGGTGGGTCCATTTTGGAGCCATCTGAAAACTGGCTCTGTCTGACATGGGAGTGGCCCCTGGCATCTTCTCATAGGGGCCACCTGTAGCCCCTCCACCCCCAAACAAAACCTGTCCACATAAATCTAATACACCTGATAAAGTCCAGAGACCAATGCATTCAAAAATATATACAAGGAGTTACATTTCTGTGCCACCACAACAGTATATGAAGGCTTCATTTGAGGTGTGCCTGCAATGCTGTCAGTGATTCATGTCCTCACATATCACAGTCATATACTCTCTATTTTGTTCAGCTGCTGTGCACCTGCATTTGCCAGCACTGATGTAAAAGTACTGGGTGAATTTTCTCAACCTAAAGAACTCCTTCCAAGAGGAACAGCCAAGCCATATGGAGATACAAGCTCTACAAGTGAGATGAAACAGAAAAGGGAGAATCATTTAATCTAAATAAGGACCTGCCTCCCAAGGTCAATTGATTTATCAACTTATATGCATGAAAGCGCCAACACTTGAGATTAGGTAATATTTCTAAAACAGTTTTGAGATTAGTTTCCTGGTAAAATGTCAAAACACGTTTCTGTTCTTTTTGCACAGAACATCCCAACTCTCTCCTCCTCCTTTGTGCTCCCTGATCCCCCTCCTGATCACTCCACTGACCTTCACCCCCTGGAAGAGGACGTAAGGCCAGTCAGGGCTCAAGTATTACAAGACAATTGATCTAAATTCATCTCCATGTAGTTTTCAACTATCCTGCACCCAGATCCAGTACCCATTTGATACAAATACGCTCTTCCTCTGGCTTGTGTTTGAGACTGCTGTTTTTATACTAAATTATGCTGTTGCATTAAGAAAAATTCTCAGCACTAAAACCAACTTAATGAGATACCTTAATGAATTAAATCACTGATATAAAATGACAGATAGGATTATAAAGAGAAAACAGAGTTACATAAAATGGGTAGATGAAAAACATTACAGATGTATTAGGACCAGTTTATTGTTATTTTAAGTACTGTCTCAAATAGAAAAGGGTATTTTTGAATACTGCTATCCAAAAAAGGGGAAAAGGGAAACAAGGAGTTTCTTACAAATTATGTGGTTAGATTTTTTGAAACAAGCATCCATTGCAACTCTATTCATTTTCTATTAATAGACCCTGCACCCTCTAAATCATCATCTACCTTTGCTTTTTGATGATAAACTTCTTCAAGCAAAAGGATTATCTTCCCCTGCATTCAGGAGGCATGCATCACACTTTGAGTAGCATCATACCTAAAGCATTATAACCAGAAATAATACCACATCATTACTTTAACTAAAATCAGTTTATTGCTCTACAACTTGATACAGTATTAATGATGGAGGTGAACAGAAGAGACTAAATTAAGATCTTTCCAGTTAAAAAAAAATAAAATTGAATCTCAAACATTATCGTCTCAAGTACTTATTTCTCTCCAATGTTTGTCCTCTATAATGTAACTGCATAATGAAAGTAGTTATGCTGAGCACTGAATCTCTGAGACTAAATTCATATTCTGGAGCAAATCACTTTACATTTCCATGTCTCAGTTCTCAGCATTTCAACTGCCTGGTGCGTTTTGGACTATAAGCACTTGACAGGAAGGTCAGTCTCCCATTAGATGTCTGTAAAAAGTTTTGTACAATGGTCCAACTATCCCAGCTGTGGCTTCTGAGTGCTACCCCAGTGTGTATTAATGTTACACCTAATGGACCTTTATCTTGCAATTCTGTAGTAAATTCTGGAACCCTAAAAGCATGTAAGCACTTGTCCTAGAGGCCAGTGTGTTTAGTTGCATGAATAAAATTAAGCATATACTAAAAAGTGTGCAGGAGTATTTATCCGGAGATCAACAGGTAGATCCAACAAAAATGAGGCACAGAAGATTCACGAGAGTCTTTTACACATAACCTACAGCAGCGGGTTACTTATGGAACTTTCATTTAAATATACTCTCCTAGGAACAATGGAAAACTTGGTTTAATGTGCTAGATCAAATGGTAATTTGGAAAATGCAGTTTTGTTTGTGCAACTGCAGATGTGAGAACATATTGCAAAGCAAGATGAAAACTTGTTACCTTTTTTAATTAATAATTAAGTTTCCAGACACAATTTTTGTGAATTGTCTCTAAAAGACTGTTTCTGTTCAAAGTCAATTCCTGAAACAATAGCAGAAAGTGATAGTGCATTTCTTGCCTATTGAATGGAAAATGGAATTGAATTAGCTTAATTAACATGCACAGTATTTCTTCTTTTAAAATCAATTTGAAATTGTAATGTAGTATTTTGTGTGTAAAGTCTTAGACCAGATCACTAAATTACAGAACTTTAATTTCAGGTTACCCTGAAAGACAACCAAAATAACAGAAGAAAGGGCCACAGAGACCAGACAAGACTGACTTGTAGATCTAACTGCTGAAATTTTCTCCATGATTCATATGGAGCAAGCTTTGATCTTCAAAAATTAATACATTGATTAAAGTTTCTTCCATGCCAATCCCCCCAGAATTTGTGAACGTAGCATGTGCGGTTTTTGTATGTGTATGTGCATGCAGGGAGAGCAAAGAGAACGCTCTCATCTGAATCTTCCTACCTGAAAGGTATGTTTTTAATTTTGAGGGGTTTTTTGCCTGTCTCTGAAACAGAAAAACATATATTCAGAAGACAGATCATCCCAGCTTAAGATAAGTGATAAATTAAGTGTACTGATTCATCTACTAGAGGTACCTCGCTCTTTTGGTTATAAAAGGACACTATGCAACTATGAAAGACTTTGCACCTACATTTAGATAGGTACATTTAAAAATTGTTGAAAATTCTCACTTTAGGAAATGTTTCTCTGTGTTTTTCTCCCATCCATCCCTAGATTTAATGTGATTGGGAGCTGCCCTTCTCTGAGGCCCTTATACAACAGGCACAGATCCCTCCCAGTCAGCTGTTGCAGGTATTTCTCAGATACAGACTATCTCTATTTTCCTGAAAAGTGCTGACAACTCTAATTCCTTGATGTAGAACACAAAGTAGCTTGGCCTTTCAGAAATTTCTATGAGGAAAACAGCTTTAATCTTCAAGTACTTTCCATCTGAAAACTTCAGCACCACTGAAGTATTTTACTTTCATTAATATATAATTCCAAATAATTTGAATCCAATGGAACATTTTTACACAACAAGAAAACATTTTCTACTGGGTTTATTTAAAAAATTTCTCTTTACGCTGTGCCCTGGCTAATCTCTCTGATAGTACTCCCCTCATGAATTTCACATTTGCTGAATGCTAACAATTTTTTTCTCATTTTAAAAAGAATTTTACAGCGCTCTCTGCAATAAATTATCCAGTCTTTGTGCCATTGTCCTCCAGTCCTGTGCACTCCATGGATCTGGTATTTATAGCTGTCTGGCAATGCACATACACGTGCATTTCCCTAACTCTGCCAAAACTTTTCTCTTTGAATGTTCTCCCACAGAGAATCCACATGCAGCATTTACCTTCCATAGTCATATGAATGAGAATCCACATTGGTATAGAAGCTGTTTTTTGACTCCTTTTAAAAACTGATAAAAATATCACTACCACGTGAGAGGTTAAACATGAAGGTTTTGGTAGAAAGTGCCCATGAAGCTGGCAGGTTTTCTCAAGGACAAAATGTCTACGTTTGTGGGGTTTCTTTTGTCTCCTTCAGGATAGAAGCTTCAAGAGGCATAATGGATTGCATGGAAATTAGACTGGACTACAGTAAAAAAATGGTTTATGAAATCAATGGTAAAACTCCCAGTTGCTTAATTGAGGTGAATATTTCAACTCAAATACTCAAATGGTGGTTAGAGATCTTGCAAAATCACATCACCTCTGCAGTTTGCCAGCTGAGGGAAAGCTTGTCTGCATTAGATGAATATCTCGAGAAATCATGTTTTATAACTTATCTAGATTGCCTGTGTGATTAAACGTTTTTTGCTTCTGTGATTAAACATTTTTGGCTGTTCTTGGATTGATTTATTTCCTTATGAGACATATTATTTCTTTCAGTTCAAATTTGAACTTCATCCAAACATTCCTCTGTACAGAAAACAAATTTCTTTGCAGCTTGCTTTTCCCCCCAAAACGTATGATTTTATAAAACCTGTCCCCATATCCCATTTTAATGAAACAGAACAAGGATAAGTTTGACTTCTGTATTAAGAAGTAATCCTTTGATGTCCCAATTCTCTACATTAGCTTTCTTTTTTCTTTTTATCTTGGAAAGGGAGAATATAGGCACATTTAAACAGACATTTTTCTTTCTAGAAAAACTGAAAAAAATCAGTAAAATTTTAAATGGGAGGGTATCTTATAAAATGTGCTGTCGATACATAAAAACAGCTTTTTATACATAGCTACATAATCACAGTTTCCTATGCAAAAAATAACTATTTTTGGTTTTCAGAAAAAAAATGGAGCAATAATTTTTTTCTTCATTTTGGAGGAATACCTGTTAATTTTGCAGTATTCCTGACAGCAAAACTGTCATTGACAGAACAAATGGAATTTCATAGGAGATATGAGAGGTGTAGCCATACAGTATGGCTCCTGACCTACACTGTTTTGATGGATGAATTATCATCATTTATACCTCACACTTTGAACCAATTGAGCTTCTTTATGTCAAACTTTGTGTTCTCATTTAACTGAACTGAAACAAAACATGAACTCTACTGTAATTTGAGGAAACTCAAGTAAAGCATTTTTTAAAGTATCAGGCAAGTTTGGTACTAAACCTCAATGTGACTCTAAAAGGGGACTAGTCATCAAACTGCTCCCTCTGATTTAGGAAATGTCTCCCCAGATGTGGGAAAAGGGAGGAAAGGAAGGCAGGAAATCATGAAAGGTGTGACTAACTTGGTCCTGCATGAAGATGAAGGTCCTGAGGTGCTTGTCATTCAACCTGAGCGGAGACAGGGGGATTTTTTGTCTGGTTTACAGTTTTATTTTTAGAACTAAAGCCTGTCCTGAGGGTATTGATGCCATTTCATCCATTGCTGGAACTCTATTTTTCTTTCATTGATGAGTCTGTCTCCCAATTTCTTATTCTTCCACCTTAATCTTCCAGCCAATGTGGGATGTCCACTGTTGGCAGGGGCAAGGCCGAGATTTTTCCTTTCTTCCCTCAGTAACAGATTTCACACAATCAAGAGCCCCCTCACCAGCAACTTAAATCATTGCTAACTTTGATTCAGGATATTGTAAAAGGTTATAATCTTAAATAATTCTTCCTACTTTAATGTTTACCATTTAGAACGAATGAAGCCACGGATTCCTTTTGGCCTTAGTAAGATCAACAGGCACTCACCACACACTGTTAAGTAACATTAAATACAACATTGCTTCCTTATCCACTCTTAAGTCAAAGTATCTTTTAAAGAGCCAGAAAACATGGTTTCTAATTATTGAAAACAATGTTAATGTTAAGAGGATATACGAGTTGAAAATCTTACCTGGTTTGTCCAATTTCCCATGGGTTAATAAGAGCTATTATCTAATTAAATACATTCTAACTTGAAAAAAACTTTTCAGTCACTTTTTGCTCACAATTGGGACTTCCATAAGAAGAGTTTCTGAAAACTTTTGATGAAATCTGTTGTTTGTCCTTTCCTTTACTTCCTTCCCTTTGATGGTAAGAAGCAGAATTTGAAACCAGTATTACTGTCAGGTAAATGGAACATGGTATCACATCATGAGATTATATACAACTTGGTCAGAGAGAAAAAAAAATTCTCACAAGATCTAGAAACAAAAATCTGATGCTGCCTTCTGCAATCTGTGACCGTATACTGGCAGAATAGCAGTTGCTGACCAAGTGCATGAGGCTCTGCTGAAGCTATTCCTTGATCAAGGCATATCATGTGAGCTATTATTTCAAGGATCAAGATATATGAAGTATCAATTGTTCATTAGTCTTCTCACATTTAAGGACCTTGGTTTTATTTGTAGTGGGTAAGAGACTGCCATGATTCTGTGATTTTTCTTCTATGTTAGTGCAAGTATGTTCTGATGAGTAAGTACATTAACAAAAAAAAAAAAAAAAAAAAAGGATGTGAAATTTACTTTGTCATGTACATCCAAAATGTACTTCTCGGTTGTTTGGATTGTTTCTTCTCACACATCATCATAGGTAACAATGGCTTTCCCAGAACACTTAGGTGCTTCTGACAGCCTAGAATTGCCCCATAAATTGTGTGATCTTACTATTCTTACTGTTTTTCCTAGCCTTGATCTAAAGAACTGGCAAGTGGAGAGACAGACAAAGCCTAAGTGAAAGGAAGGAGTTGGTAAATTTTCACTCTAACTCCCATTTTAATTTCCACTAGATATGTCACTTAGCTATTCTGAGTTTTCCAATCTGAAAAACAAAGACTCTAACACTTAAGTTTTTTCACACAGTTAGAGTAATGAATAAAATCTTTTCAAAGAGTCATTGACATGAATGTAGATACCCTTATTATCCATCACTGTCCTGTCCACCAAGAATTCTCTGAGATTTCTTTCATCCTTCTGTACTTCATACTTCAGCCCTCCCTCAAACATCCTAGGCATTATTACTCTTAACTTCACAAAAACAAAACAATACCAAGAAACTTTCTCTCCTGCTCTTCCCAGAAATTTGGGCTTTAGACTGCTTGGGTGACTACATTTATCTGGGAATTATGGTTACTTAAGATATCTCACACTGACATCCCAAACAGATTGTGTTTTCACTACTTGTACTTGTTCCTTTATGTTGCCTTGTTTTGATTATCTCACTGCACTGAAGTTTTTTCAGCATCTTGTAGCTTGCTGTTTTCCCCAGATAATGCACTGATCATAGCAAAGGGATTTTTCAGATGTAGATTCTTCTTTCTATGGATATGTCACGTCAAAATGACATTAGGTAATTACTGCTTGTGGACGGCCACAAGTCCAAAGCTTAAGGAACCTTGAGCTATCTCTTCTCTTCCTCCTCTCCTTTTTTTCCCCCATGTGCCTTGCAGTTTCTTCTCTATTCATTTTAAGAGAGAGTTGCTTCTTAACCTCCCATGATTATGT
The DNA here is from genome assembly GCF_018691265.1 of Tyto alba. NCBI lineage: Eukaryota > Metazoa > Chordata > Aves > Strigiformes > Tytonidae > Tyto > Tyto alba. The sequence continues at coordinate 16,657,160 of NW_024881282.1, read as the reverse complement.
CAGTGGGAATCGACCACCATACAGGTGGGTGGTTTTAAAACCAAATGCTTGGCATGGATTACTGGAAATGCATCTTCCACTGACTTCCCTTTTTTTCACCAAGCTGTTTCTTCTTTCTCTGAAAAACTAATCTTTCCACTTGTTAATGTATAAAAGGCATTTCTAAGTGGCTGTAGGTCTCACATAATAATTAAAATAATGAGGAAAAGGAATTATCTTTCAAAAAATAAAATATAAACGAACCATTTGACCAAGGTTATTTAAAGTGAAAGCCATTCACCTCCTAAATGGGAGACTAGTCTCATCAGATCTGAGTGCAAGATGGATTCTGGCCATGTTCCTGTGTTTAATGACTTCAAGCTCTAACTTCTTGATATGAAAGGCAGGTTTCAGTGTCAACTGCCGTGAATGGAGTATGTTTTCTAAATAATTCTTTTCAGCTAAAGCAAGATTTAAGTAGTTTAATACATGCATAAATACATCTGTGTATACATCGTAAGTATGCATGTTTTCTATTTCTTTGGGTCACAGAATTATTCTAATGCAAACTGAACACCTGTTTATTTAAAACATATAAATCTCCACTATAAAATGGAATAGATGTTAGCTTAGACATCTTTAAAAAGATAAGACAGATGAAAATACGTAACTTTGTAACTGTGGCAACATACTTGTCTTACTTATTTACTTCTTCATGTTTAGTTTAAAAAGGAGAGTTTATTTCATTCCATTTCTGGGGAAGGAGATATTTACAGAAATTAATGTGCTATTGTCTGAGAGCCTAACAGTCAAGAGGAGAATGTTTATGTTGTCTCATAAAGCATAGTTACCACCTACAAAACGTTGTTTCACATGAAATAATTACATTGTAAGTTCTTTTACTAATGAACACCTCTTTTGTAACTCTGTATTTGTAAAACATATAACAAAATGGTGTATTTATCCAAAACTGGAGCTCCTGATGGATACCAGACCAAAAGCAGCCTATGTAAATCAGGTAAAAGCTTTTAATGCTTGGCATGACCTATCTCCCCTTGACTCAAGTAGCCATTCTAAAACACAACACAGCCTTCCAATAGGCAGAAATTGCTTAGCTTATCTCATATTCTCCTCTGAGAAAAATTTCTAACTTGCATTAAAATGAATTGACGTCACTAAATTGCATTATTACGTCGTTGACTACAGTAACGCCAGAATCTCTCTTGCAGTCACAGTTCTCTTTCATAGTATTTCCCAAGACACAAAAAGATGGCAGTACAACCTGCTGGCTTAAAATCATAATCTCAAAGAAATCAAACTGCATCTCAAAAACTATCTGCGCATTGTTCTCCTTAGGTGCACTGTGATGCAGATATTTGTGTTCCTATTCTGCTCTTGGCACAACAATCAAATATGTTGTTTCCATCTCTCTTCCTATGACATTGTCAGATTGTGAGCTTATAAATGAGAACAATAATCTGTAAAGTGTAACAAAAAGATGGCAAAATGTATTCAGAAGCACTTAAGTGAGAGGGCATTGCTGGTCAAAGCCTGAAACAGCTATTAATACTCAGTTTTATTCACTGCTTCACATCTTTCTACATGAAATGAGTTTTCTTCATTTCTACAAAAATTTACCTTCTGAAATTAGAGATCATGATTTCTGTATTTGGAGAGTGCTTAACAAAAAGAAAGCAGTAACAGAAATACTTTTCAGTTACCTTCATTTCTTCCTACATTTCCAGCTAAACCTGTTTTCTCCATGCCAGGTTTTCAGGCACCATCTTAAGTAGTTTAGTTCCAGAACTTCACTAATTTAAAACAGGAGCACAAGCCGTCTCATTTTGTTCTCTCATATCTTTGGCAGGAATGGGGCTTCATCCATAAGGCATTTTGAAATGGACTATCTATAATTGGGATTTCTACAGAGCTGGAAAATGTGCTGGTGATTGTTTTAGAAAAGAAGCCAGATAAGAAGGGAACCAAGATTTGTTGGCTGGCACCCTGTTATCTCTGTGAATGGACCAAAGGCGGGTGTACTGTGGGGTCTGGGGGAAAAGGCTGCAGATTGTCAAACAGAATTTGCCATTACAAAATACTTTATCACGGTTATCACAGGAGATTTAAAATAGCTGTCACCTTACATAAACTTCTTTTGCTGTTCAAATAGTAGCCTTCTCAAATGAAACCCTTGGTTTTCATTTTATTTTTGGACTAGGGCTGACCAAAGCAGAGTCCTTCACTTCACTGAAGTGTTCAATCAGCAAAATGAGCAATATATTCCAACTTCTTTTATATATCAATCTTAGTCTGCAAAAAAGACCACTGAAAATTAATAAAACATTTAACAGTTTTATGTAAATGATGCAAGAACATGTATTTGTTGATGTACTTAAATTAATTTGCTGTAAAGATTGTTTTAAAAATAATGAAATACTGTATATATCACCCCAGGTATTATGTAAGGCTAGTAGTGTCTATGCTAGCATTTGCAGGAATAAGCAAAATTAGTTCAGCACAGTTCACAGCTGTGATCACTGGAATAAAGCTCAGGGTCTAGGGGCTGCTAGCTCTCATGTTATACTAAAAAGGCAGCTGTACTTTACTACTGGTCCACTGGGCCTGATGCTAATAATTTTTAAATGGCCTGTTAGTTACAGCAGTGGCCTCAAGCTACCTCTTATTTCAATTCCTATTAATATTTGTGTATCTTTAAACTACTTTATTGTCTTAGTACCACATATTCATTCATAATTCCCAGATAGTCTGTTGCTACATACAAACAAGAAAAATGACAAAAAATCATTAACAGTGGCTGAAGAGTTGGTGGATGAAATGTGACTGTGATAATGTGCACCCAAACCAAATCAATCATGCGAAACACTGAACTGCAAAAATGCTTCTCTGCATGTTGGTTTTCTCTGCACTGCTTTGCAGGATCAAACTGACTGTCTTAGGATAATGGATTTGTATTGCTTACAGGCATATTGGAGAAAAGCAGACTGCTGTAGGTAGTTTTTAAGAACACTATGTTCAGTCTTTTATTTTTATTTACAAAATTAGATTAAAAAATATTAAAAACAGTTTTCCACAATTTTAATGACTCCAGCAAGACCTACTCAAAACAGCTGTTATAAAGTAAGTTCCTCCTTTCTCTCTGAGACCATCTTGCTTATTCTGTGTTCTGTTTCTGTAAATTTCATTAATAGAAATGGACATTTTTCCTGAATAAGGATTGCAACACATCTTTTAAATGCATATATACTAGCATATTTATTAAAAGTACCTCTGCCATTAAAAGCTATTAATTTCTGGTAGCCCAAAGCTACCACAACATGTATTTTTCAAAAGTCACATTATACTTGTCTTGAAAATGCTTTATAATCCAATAATTTCTAATGTACAGAAAACTCATTAGTAATTAGGTACCACAATGATTTTATTATGCAAATACGCAACTACTGGCCCAAATCAACTTCTGTAACTAATCATTCTTCAACTTTAGAAAATGTTGACCATGCCTTTTCAAACAATTGAAGGTTTAAAATGAAATGTTGACATCATATACCTAAACTCAATCAGTCAGAAACAATGTAGAGAATAAGGCATTTTTCTCTCCTATACAGCTATGCAGAATCAAATTGACTACCCTTAGCCTGATGAATTTGTTTTGTTTATGGGTACACAGAGGAACACAGTTGCTACTAAAGCTACAGAATCAAATATTTTTCACAGCTTGATTTGAAGTGGAAGAGTTGCTATGAAAAAGAAATAATATACAGAAGTGCAGAAAACTTGTCTTTTTAAAACCTTTCTCTACAGTCTCTTTCTTAGACTATTTTTGTGGCATTTCCACAATAGTTATACTTCTATACCTACATAGCTAAGAAAGAGATGCACCTATTCCTTTGCCACAGATCAAATATAATCTAGGTAGGGTCATTTTACTTCCTTCCAGGTTTTACTAGGTTTAATGTGTCTCACTGAAATCACACTGAGAAGATACAAAAAAATCCTGTCCTATTAATGTACTCCACATGTTTTCTTGATTTTCAATGTCCAGATTACCTACTATACATCCATGTTTTGCTGGGTAATTCTTTGCCTATGTATGAGTACAACAGTATCAAGAGACAGTTTGAACAAACTAGCTGCTTAATTTTCTTGTCTCATTTCCTCTGGACTAAACAAAAGAGGGATGGCCTGCCAGCTGGTGGCCTGTAAGAATAGGGAGGACTGCACTGGAGGCTTAAAGGAATCTCCTTCAGCATCACATTTCTTGTGATAATGCTCTGATCTCAGTGCTGACAAACTCAGCACAATGCCACAGGATTTCCTTACCATGCTACTTTTTATCCAGGAGTTTGAGATAAAAATTCAGAGAAAGCAGAGATTTCAAGTGACCTGGCTGGATGGTAGGAACATGATCACAGCATGATTCAGGTCGGGAGGGACCTCAGAAGGTCTCTGGTCCAACCTCCTGCTCACAGCTGGGTCAGAGTTGAGGCTGCTTAGGGCTTCACTTGATCGAGGCTGAAAACCTCCAAGGACAGAGACTGCACAACATATTTGGGCATCCTGTGCCATCTCCTGACTGTCCTCATGAGGCAATTTTTTTTTAATATCCAGTCTGAACCTCTCTTGTTTCAGTTTCTTTTCATTGTCTCTCATCTTCCCACCCTGCCCCACTTCAGTGAGCTCAGTTCCATCTCCTAGATGACCTCCCTATAGGCACTGGGAGCTGCTGTTAGGCCCCCTTGAAGATGTCTGCTCTAGGCTGAACAAGACCAGCTCCCCTATCCTCTCCTCCGAGGCCAGTGCTCAAGATGTGTGGTAATTTCCTGTGATCTACTGGCTCCACTCCTGTTCATACAACTCAGGATACTGTTGTCAAATAATCAAATATTGGTTAATAAACCCTCCTCCAGATATTACCTGCAAGACATCAAAATTTTCATTGCCCATTGCAAGGAGCAACTGAACTACTATGAACAAAGTAAGCATAGCTACTAGAAAAAAAAAAAAACATCACCAAACCTAGGCTAACAATGGTAATGTCAATGAACAGAAAAGTACATGTAATTCTGAAAATATGGGCTTAAAAGTACATCATATTTGCACTCCATAATAATATTCTTCTGTATCTTATCAAATTTGGACCAAGAGTAAGGGACTGTAAAAACAAAAAGAAAGTCAAACCTGCTAATGCATGGATGAGCCCATGACATAATGTTATTAACACAATGAGGAACGTGTTTTATTCCCAATCACTTACTAAAACCAGAAATCCTGACTGATCATTTACTACTGATTGGGTGCACTATGAGATGTCACAAAAACACAACACCGATTGATTAAATAACTGCATTGCCATAAAGGCTGAGGGACAATATCATGCTCCTGTGTGAAGTCACCTTACTTCAAAGTCAGTGGGAATTGCTTGTTCACACATAAGGGCAAGATCTAGCCTGAAGTCATCCCTCAGCATCAGAAAATAAAACAACATGTATCAATGAGTATTTTAAACAACACACTTTGATTATTGGACACTGTACACTGCCTAAGATGTAAGTCTAGACATGTCAGAAAAGGGCTAAGGGCTTGCTCTAGAGGCTATATTTCATCCTGTAATAACATTGCCTATTTACTGTCACACCTTCATATTACCTCCAGAAAGTAAATGGTGAAACAGAGCTGCAACAGAACACTGGTGAAAATCAGTTCCTGCACAGGCGTAGCAGATCCCTTCATTTACAAAATTATGAGGCTATGTAGACATGGGGCTTACTTCTACAAGTGGACTGTGCATTGAAGTAAATGAGCAGATTCTGAAAAAATAAATGCAATTCTTTGAAATATACTTCCATTTAGAATTTAAATAGCACCCACATGTATGTCAGATTTAAGAACAGCTTAGATTCACCAACAGAAGAAATGGAGTTGTGACATTTTTTAACTCTGAAATTAATGAAGAATCGTAGAGTCATTTGGGTTGGAAAAGACCTTTAAGATGCACCAGTCCAACAACCGTGTACCTAAGACTTCCAAGTCCACCACTAAACCATGACCCTAAGCACCACATCTACATGTCTTTTAAATACCTCCAGGGATGGTGACTAAATCGCTTCCCTGGGAAGCCCCTTCCAATGCTTGACAACCCATTTGTTGAAGAAATTTGTCCTAATATCCAATCTAAACCTCTCCTGGTGCAACTTGAAGCCATCTCCTCTCATACTATCACTTGTTACTTGGGAAAAGAGACCAACTACCACTTCACTACAGCCTCCCTTCAGGTAGTTGTAGAGAATGATAAGGTCTCCCCTCAGCTTCCTTTTCTCCAGGCTAAACAAACCCAGTTCCCTCAGCCGCTCCTCATAAAACGTGTGCTCTAGACCCTTCACCAACTTTGTTGCCCTTCTTTGGACACACTCCAGCACCTCAGTGTCTTTCCTGTAGTGAGGAGCCCAAAACCGAACACAGTATTTGAGGTGCAGCCTCATCAGTGCCAAGTACAGGGGAACAATCACTTCCCTCATCCTGGTGGCCACGCTATTTCAAATACAAGCCAGGATGCTATTGGCCTTCTTGGTCAACTGGCCACACTGCTGGCTCATATTCAGCTGGCTGTTGACCAAAACCCCCAAGTCCATTCTCACTGAGCAGCTTCCCAGCCACTCTTACCCAAAACTGTAGCGTTGCATGGGGTTGTTGTGATCCAAGTGCAGGACCCAGCACCGAGCCTTGTTGAACCTCATACAATTGGCCTCAGACCATGAATCCAACCTGTTCAGATCCCTATGTAGAGCCTTCCTATCCTCAAGCAGATCAACCTTCCTGCTCAACTTCATGTCATTTGCAAACTTACTGAGGATGCACTTGATCCCCTCACCCAGATCACTGATAAAGATATTAAACAGAACTGGCCCCAGTACTGAGCCCTGGGGAACACCAACTTGTGACCAGCTGCCAGCTGGATTTAACTCACCACCACTCTTTAGGCCTAGCCATCCAGCTAATTTTTTACCTAGTGAAGAGTACACCTGTCCAAGCCATAAGCAGCCAATTTCTCTAGAAGAGTGTTGTGGGAAACAATGTCAAGTGGTTTACTAAAGTCTAGCTAGGCAATATCCAGAGCTTTTCCCTGATCCACTAAATGGGTCACCTTGTCACAGAAAGAGATCAGGTCAGGCAAGCAGGACCCGCCTTTCATAAACCTGTGCTGACTGGGCCTTATCATGCAATTGTCTTGTTTGTGTTGCATGATGGCACTCAAGATGTTTTGCTCCATAACCTTCCCCGTCACCGAGGTCAGATTGACAGGTCTGTAGTTCCCAGGATCCTCCTTCTGGCCCTTCCTGTAGATGGGCAACACATTTGCTAACCTCCAGTCAACTGTGTCTGACCTGGTTAGCCAGGACTGCTGATAGATGATGGAAAGTGACTTGCTGCGTACTCCTGTCAGCTTCCTCAGTAGCCTTGGGTGGATCCCATCCAGCCCCATAGACTTGTGTGTCTCTAAGTGGTCTAGCAGAGGTTGCTAAACATTTCCCCTTGGATTATGGGGGCTTCCTTCTGCTCTCCATCCCCGTCTTCCAGCACAGGGGGCTGGGTACATGGAGAAAAACTGATCTTACTATTGAAGATCGAGGCAAAGGAACATTAAGCACATGAGCCTTTTCCTCATCCTTTGTCATTATGTTTCCCCCCACATCCAGTAAAGTATGGAGATTCTCCTTAGCCCTCCTTTTGGTGCTAATATATTTATAGAAACATTTTTTATTGTCTTTTATAGCATTAGCCAGATTAAGTTTTAGTTGGGCTCTGGCTCTTCTAATTTTCTCCTTGCATAACCTCATGACATCCTTGTAGTCCTGAGTTGTCTGCCTCTTCTTACAAAGACCATAAACTCTCCTTTTTTTCCCTGAGTTCCAGTCAAAGCTCTCTGTTCAGTCAGGTCAGCCTTCTTCCTTACCTGCCCATCTTTCGGCACATGGCGATGGCCTCCTCCTGAGCCTTTAAGATTTCCTTCTTGAAGGATATCCAGTGTCCCTGGATTCCTTTGCCCTTCAGGATGGCTTCCCAAGGGACTCTATCAATCAGCCTCCTAAACAGGCCAAAGCCTGCCCTCTGGAATTCCAAGCTGGCAGTTTTTCTGACCCCCCTTCTTCTCTGAGAATCAAAAACTATCATTTCATGATCTCTATGCCCAAGGTGGCCTCCAACCACCACATCACCCACATGTTATCTGTTTGCAAATGACAGGTCCAGCGGGGTGCCATCTATAGTTGGTTCACTCACCAGCTGTGTCAGGAAGTTATCTTTCACGCACTCCACAAACCTCCTAGTCTGATTCCTCTCTGCTGTATTGTATTCCCAGCAGATACCTGGTAAGTTGAAGCCAGGCCCCTACAAGAACAAGGGCCAGTGATTGTGACACTTCTTCCAGCTGCTTATAGAATATTTTGTCTGCCTCTTCATCTTGGTTGGGTGGTCCATAACAGACTCCCACCATGGTACCTTGCCTTACTGGCCTTCCTCCTGATTCTTACCCATAAACACTCAACCCTGTCATCACCATCATTAAGCTCTAGACAATCAAAACACTCCCTAACACACAGGGCTACCCCACCACCTCTCCTTCTTTGCCTATCCCTTCTGAGGAGTTTGTAGCCATCCATCGCAGCGCTCCAGTTGTGCGAGTCACCCCACCATGTTTCCGTGATAGCAACTATATCATAGTTTTCCTGCAGCACAACAGCTTCCAGCTCCTCCCGTTTACTGCCCATGATGTGCGCACTGGTGTGAATGCCCTTCAGTTGAACTGCCACCTTTTGGGGGGAGAAGCCCTAATTCCTACGTGACCATTTTCTGGCACTTACATGGTTTCTAACACATCACTAACCCTCACATCTTAACTGCCCCATGGATCTCTATCACCTACCTCCACTGAGATGGCAGACTGAAGGACCTCACGAGCACACCATTCTTCAAACACTGGCATGCCTCTCCCAGACTTATCTCTAGCGAGCCTGGTTTTATCCAAATGCTGATAACATGCTGATGTTTACAGTTGTTGCTAAGACATCAAGGACTCTCCAATTCCCCATGTCCTGCCTGTGTATAGGTGGACAAGAAGCTGGGAAGAAGCATGGCCAGGGCACCGGAGCCGAATTAGCCAAAGAAATATTCCATATCATGTAACATCATACTCAGTATATAAAGGAGGAGCAGCTGGGAAGGAGGGGGTTCTTTCTCGCTTCCAGGATTGTGACTGCAGGATCTTAGGATTTTGGGATCACTAACTGGGAATGGGCTGGGTATCAGCTGGCTGCTGATGAGCAATCTCACTGTGCACTACCCATTAATATTTTTTTTTTCTGTTTTATTACAATTATTAAACTATTTTTATCTCAACCTACAAGTTTCCATTTACCCCTCCAACTCCCTTTCTCATCCCTTGTGCAAGGAGAGGGTGAGTGAGCGGCTACATGGTGTTTGGCTGATGGCTGTATTCAAACCATGACAATCCCATCTGTTGCCAGCAGGTTTGGTGTCATCTAAACTGACCCACGATCAAAAAACCCCCAACTCTGCCGGTGACAACATTCTTGGAGCCAGGTATCAATCTGCTGGCTCTTCCTGTTTCTTCCCTCATCATTCCCTGCAACTGGTAGGATAAAGGAGAACATTACTTATGTTCCTGATCCCTTAACCAGTTGTCCCAATTCCCTGAAGTCTCTCTTGATTGCCCTCAGACTTCTTGTTGCAACTTCATTGCTGCCTACCTGAAAAATCAAACAGATAATCATCTGAGGGCTGTAGCAGGGTAAGAAGCTTTCCCCTCACGTTTTTAACCTGTGCCCCAGGGAAGCAGCAGACTTCCCTAAGAAGTGGGTCCTGTCGGCATATTGGGCCTTCTGTTCCCTTCAGAAGGGAGCCTCCTATGACACTGACCTGTCTTTTTTTTCTTTACAAAAGCAGTTTTGACACAGGGTATAGGCTGACTTAATCTCATCAACAGCTCCAAGCTAGATGAACCATCATCCTCATTATTTTTTGGTCCCACTTGCAGAGCCTCGTACCTGTGCAAGGGCACCTGGGAAGCTGAGGAAGTCACAGAAGAGATGCGCCTGCTGTGCCGGGCAGGAACGTGTTGCCATTTCCCCCTGTCCCTTACATCACTGTGTTCAGCCAGGCAGAGAAAGGGGTAGGGAGTCCTGTGTCATGCGTTCTGTCTGCCTGTTGGTAAGGTGCGATTCCAGTAGTGCATCTCTCTCTCGCATTCCCTGATACTCCTCCACCTACTCACCTCCTCCTGGAGCTCTGTCACTAAGTGGAGGAGATCCTGTGTCTGGGCACACCTCTCGCAGGTGTGCTCTGTGCTGCCATCCTGTACCGGCGTCAGAGCAGGGCCCACCCTGCCGCCTGGCACCAGGGTGGCAGCGGGTTCCCACCACAGCTCCGGCGGGGCAGCTGATCAGTCATGGTGGGTGCAGTGCTTAGAGAGGCCATGGCTTTCATAGTCCTGTCAGCCACCGTCACACGAGCTGCAGGCTCCTGGTGGCTCTTGTGGCTTCCCCTGAAGTTCGCCCATTTGGGAACCCCCTCTGAGCACTGTGCTAAAGCACTCCACTGGGGATCATGCCAGCACCAGAGCTGCTTGCCTCAGCAGCTCGGATATTTCCATGAGGGTTAAGACTCCACCAGCACAGAGCATGTCACCATGAGGTGTGTGATGGACAGGAAGTCTCCTCCTTAGACATAAAGAAATGCACTGACCATTACTGAGGAGAACACCAGCACTTTAGACTCCTCCTGATGCTTAAATTTTGTCTAATACTGGGTATTTAGCACTAAGTACAGTGTTTCGGTTTATACTCATCTTGTTGGGTGAAGCAAGGTTATCACTGCCTTTGATTATAAAAGCTCCTCTGCAAAAAGCTAGAAAAGCCCAAGTTGTTTTATGTAATAGCCCTGAAGCAAAGAAATAATTAATAATTTGTACAAAATATGTAAATTTGCTTTTCATGTAATTCCAACCTTCTGCAAAATGCTGAGTAAACAGGAAGTCAAGCAGCTAGTGAGATATGCCTTAAGAGGTCTCTGATACTGAGGGCCCTCTCTTACCCAGAATGCTGCCAATTTTCCTCCTTGTGTGTACTGCATCACATGACAATTACAACATATCTTGTCTCTTTTTCCGAGATTACCATCTTTAAATTACATTTACTATAATCATGTACATCTTTTAGACACTGGATTTTGTAAACAACATGAAGTGGTTTTGATTGCACAGATGATTACTTACTGACCTAGTTTTCTGTAATTTTGGTCTGTTCATCTCATGAGCTTCCCATGTCAAAAAACAAGGACTATTAAATAATGTCTAAACAATTAAAATATCTAATGAGAACTAATGGTTCAAATTTCAATAAAAGAAACACAAGGGTAATGTCACAGTGTAGTGTGAAAAAAAAAAGCTCTCTTCTTTTGACATCTTCTAAATAGGAATATTATCAGGAAAACATGATTTCTATAACATTAGAAGTCTCTGCCAACTACTTCAACTACCAGAAAACATCCATATTTTCATCAGTAAAATCAAACAAAGTTTTATATTTCAAATAAAATCAAAATGTTTCATTTTTTTAAACTGACTCAGAAACTTTTGCTTCAGAACTGTCCATTCTTAGCCATTTCCTTCTTCAGGCAATTTTTCATTTTCACTTGGAACAGAAGTCTCTGGGCAGACTACATTTCCCATGATGGAATACAACATTTCCCCTGGCCTCTTGACCAGGGTGATTACAAGAGCTGCAGTCAGGGTAGAGGGGAGGAGGAACAGTAGAATTGATCTTTTTAATTTTCCAGCTCAAGTTATTCAGAAGGGATTTAAGCATATGCCATCTAATACAACTGTTTTATCTTCATCATATCTAGAATGATTAATGTATTCACAGAATGCTGTATGAATATAAGGAAATCTCTACAAACAAAGCAGAAACAGGATTTCTGAACATGTAGCTTGGCTGTAACTTACACTAGTGCTACTCAAAAGAACTGACATGAATTGAGCAGTCTATCTTTGAGAACTGAAAATATACCTGACATTCAGTGATCACAGATAATACATACACCTTCATCACCATCAAGAGTTGAAACAAGCACATCAAAATATAGAGTAGTTTTAAAAGGATGACAATATGAACTCATAACTTTTTAGGACAAGAAGAGTCTTTGTGACTTGGATTTCACAAAATACCAGTTCTGCAATTAAGCTTCAGTGACTCACATTTTGAACAACTTGTTAAATAGAGCCCTGAAGTGATCATATTTTTAGACTCTGGAAGATAACATTTCATTAAACTGAAATAAGGTATTCAGAGCTCAGTGTATGTTTGGCTCACAAGCTGTCCAGAGATGGACTCAACAAATTATAGTAGCATTGTTTATAACATTAAGCTTTTCTCAGATCAGGAAAGTCTAACTAGCTCCCCCCAAAAATTCAGCTTCAGAGTCTGAATATTCCCATTTTCAATCTCAGTTGTCCTACTGACAGAAGACTCCAATAATTAAATGATCTGTGGCTGTGGAAAAGGTTGAAACCATCAGAATATAGTAAAGCTCGTGTATTTAGGAGAAAGATTTATATTTCAATCAAGAGTAGTGTCAGAGTCTGGGAAGGACATTTTATGCTGTTAAATCATTTATAATGGTGGTTAAAGTATAAGGAGATGAAATATTACTATATTATATAGAGTAATATACAAAATATAATATATGTAATAAATGTTATACAAATATATTTGGAAAAACTGTAAGATGTAAATATTCATCTAAAAGAAGTGCAAAATGTCAAGTAGGTAGCATAGCTATGCCAGCGTACAACCAAATGTCTGAGGCTGAAGAAAGCAACCTTGTCCATGGAAAACAAAAGAAGAAGCCCAAGAAGAAAATCAAGTTTACTTTTGAAGGCAATGGACAAGTGTAGCAAGAAGAAAGCTGGAATTGGTAATGCTGTCCAAAAGAGTAAAAGAGGCTCCAACAGGGCCTGAGCAAGGACTTGGGCATCAACCAGGTTTGTTAACACATGAGAAGATGAAGAAGTGAATGAATGAGCCTAGTGACATGGACTAGCCCTTTTATATTTAACAACAGCTATGGGGAAGCTCTAACAGTCCACCAAAATGCAGAGTAATTCTGACAAATGCAGAGCAATAAACCTTATTTGAGAACTGATTATTGGGGAAAAAAAAAATATGGAGGAAACAACCGGGGGGGAAAGAGAAAGTTACACAAGAAGAAGCAGCAGTGTATGAAGCAAATAACATAATTTGAAAAATACAACTTTATTTATATAAAGAGAGAGTGAGCTTTCACACACAGACCTACACAGAAAAAAACTTTAGTCCGAAACTTCTGGAAAACAGAATGGATAAAATATACCTGGAGCCGGGAAGAAAAATATTCCCTTGGATGTTTTCAATGAATTGTGTCTCTTTGTATGGGATGTGGGTGCCCAGGTGCTGGCAGAGGGGGCTGAAGGGCCGGCTCCAGTGGCCCCACTGCAGGGCACGGCTGGGCCTGGCAGCCAAATGGCGGCTGCGCCCCTCACAGCAGGGGGAAAGGAGTGCAGCTGAGCCTGGGAAAAGTTGCTTAATTCATTTGCCCCAATTCAAGTCTGTTTTGCCCATGACAGCAATTGGTAAGGGATGCCCCTCTCCTTATCCCAATCCAAAACTTTTACATTCTGTTTTCTTCTGCTGAGGTGGGGGGAAGTGAAAGAGCGGCTGGTGGGTGTCTGGCCTTTAGCCAATGTCAACCCACCAACCTCTTTATGAGACTCTTTTTTATGCATTTTTAAGGAAAAAACAATACAAATATACAGAGGGGAGAAGAAAAGGAAGGGAAGAAAGCAAGCTCCAAAGAAAAATTAATTTTAGATTTGCTTCCTCAAAGCATATGCAACCAGAAAAACATTTACAAAGTATGGAAAAGTAATAGCTGTCAGTCTGCATATACTTAAATGATAGGAGAGAAAATACACTTAGGCTTGCACAAATTGTACAATCAAGTGGGACAGAATAAAAGTAAGGCATGATCTAAAATGAGTATGAAGGACCTATCCAGCCTTTGCAATGTGTAGACAAACTGGCCCTGAAGCAGAAGCTCTGCTGCTTCAGACACACTGAGAAAATTCTGTGAGGTGGGGGAAAAATAACACTGACATAAAAATACACTGGAAGATCCAATCTGTGCACTGTAAAAACCTCTTTGATTTGTAAGGCAGTTAAACTGAGTTATTTCAGTAGATGTAGAATTCATGAAGACAAAAAAATGTTTAATGGTTGAGAGAAAAAAGGCACACCTTTAAGTCACTTGTACAAGAAAGACAATTCTGAAAGGAATTCAAGCTAATGCCCAATATACACAATTTTCTGCATTAGTAAAGCTTATAGTAAGAGTGATTAATGCTCTGCTGCTCGCAGGAAGGCCAAATACTCTCTATAGCTGAATACTGCCTTCTGCCAGTAGAAATTTGCATCAGTCCATCTAGGACATGAGCTACTGTTAATCCAGCCAATACCACGTATACTTAAAAGTAAGAGCCCTTGCTATCAACCAACCTACCACAACACCCTGGACAGAGATTTTTAGGTCAGAAGAAACCACATTAGGATCTTGTTTAAGCACACCCATGATGTGGGCTACAGTAATTTACTGGCCCTATATAAATTGATTTATTCAAAGTTTGATGAACTTAAAAGATTTTTTTTAAATATCATTTTTTGGCTTTTTTTGTTTGGTTGGTTTTTAACTGTAAGAAAAGGTCAGCCTAATCAAATCTCAGAAAGGTAGGCAGGTGTATTTGCAACAAAAGGGTTATACTTTCAGAGAAGTAATGGGCCATAAAACTATGAAAGAATTTCTCATTTCCAAACTGTATTTAAAATAAAACATACTAGAGTCATAGCTTGTGGTTCCAGACATTTTTATTGATCCAAAGCTCAGTCTGCAGCACTCAGCCCATAGGCTTTGGGGAACCTGTGCATAAATGACCCAGTGCAGAATCCTCCAAATCCTGACTGTGACTGTAAACTCTTATCCTGTGAGGAATTATGCAACTGCAACAGTTTTAATTTGCTGTTGCTCTTTGGTGTGAATGTGGTACCTTATCTAAATAATTGCTTGACCTACAATAATTTTCCTAGATGGTACAATCTCAGTTAACACCCTTGCATAAAACAGAACTTCAGGTTCATCTGCCTTAAAATCGTAGGGTTTTTTTAATCTTACAAAGTCTTAAACATAAATCATATTTAAATTAACCTGTAGTAGAGGACATCAACTTTCTTTTTTCTTATTTTATCTTGCTGCCTGTTTCATACAGACACAGTTATTTTTTGCACTGATTTATTTTAAATCTTCTATTGGGTATCACTACAAAGCACATTCATGTCAATAATGGAACAGAACACACCATTTCCTACTGGAGGTAAATCCTCCAATTAACCTGGCTTCATTCCTTGCTAGACTGAAGCAATGCTTTTATGAGTAGCTCCTATAGGCTGGTTATTGAAAATGGAAGGTGCTTAGCACTTTGCATGCATAGGCCTTTATAAATAATATATAAAGGTCAAATAAGTTATTTATTGGCGCTCTCTGTCCATTTTACATGTGACACCCTGTTTCAATATTGAAGGTCTGATTTTCAGCTGTGGTAAATTCAAACCAATTGACCTATGTTAATTTACCATCAGCTGAGAAACTGGAAAACAGTGAGAATGTTTGTTCTATTTTCTCAGCTCAGTGAAATGCAGTTGTCTACCCATACTCACTGATTCCCTCCCTTCTTCAACGGCCGAGTCTTGTATGATTTTTTCTTAACTTCCTTCTCTTAAAGCTGCCTTTTTTCCCACTTTTTTCAACTTTGCTTGTTCAAACACTGTTGGGTAATAGTCTTGTATAGGTGACTCAAAGCAAAGCTGCTTATTCAGTGATGGCCTGCCTCCATTTCCATTTATTCAATTCCATAAATCACACTAACTCATAATTTCACAGTATCTGCTCAAACTCACCATGGCAAAACAGAGCTCTTCTGTTTCCTCCAGGATTACTTATGATTCTCTATGCAGTCCTGACATAGCCCAGTATCATTTTGACCACTCTTCCTCATCTGCCTCACCCACACGAGTCATGTCTGATACTTACTACTTTTTTCCTCACATTGCATCTGAGATATTTTCTTTTCTTTGTCCTCCTATTGTGCCTTCACCAACTTGATTCAGAGAGATGCCTGCACACTGTCCTGACAGAAATCACACTCGTTCCTTCCTGGTCCATCTAAAAGTCATCTCTGAGAGGGTGTCCCTTGCTTCTTCTCATAGCCTCTCCTCTGAGCTCCCACCAGCCTTACTTCTGAGATCTCCAGCTGCAGCAAATTGAAAGCAAATCGTCATGAAGGCCTCATTTGTTACATTTCTCACAGATATGCCCTCACTTCCCTCCATGCTTTGACTCCAATGGGATTACCCAATCTGAAATGTTTGGAAAAGCTCTCCACTCCCTCCCTACCAGGTCTCTTCCAAAGGCACACTTCTTCCCTATGGCAGCTCTCAGATATGCATGGTGTGGGGCACAGGTAGGAAGTCCACATTCATCTAGTCAGAACTGTTGGAGAGAAAGGCTAGAAGCAGCCCAACATACTGATGCTACACGCAACGTATCCGGAGCTTCATGAGGGTGAAAGTAGAAGACAGCACGGCCCCGCATGGGACTAGGAGGCAATGGAGCAGGGAAGCAAGCAAAATGCTCTCAAGCAGTTAATACCCAAAGGATGACACTCAAGTGTTTCCCACCCCAGACCAGCCAGGGCTGGTTGTGAGCATGGCCCTGAGGCCTGGATGGCCTCGGAAGCATCCACTAGTCCCACAGCTGTGGGATTTATTTATCTAGTGATGCCTGTGATGGGCAGCCTCACCAGTTCTGCACAGAACTCTTGCAGGGGGCTGAGTGTAGGCTCCTCAAGAGCCACGGGTTGGTCACTCCTGACTTACGGATCAGTGCAGACAGCAACGGCTTAAATACTAAATATGTGTTAAATTTAGTCTCAGACAGGAGCAAACCTGTAAATAATGAGATATTTACCTAGCATCAATCTGACTCTCTGCATATTACATCTCTTCTCTCTGCTTTATGTACTTTTAAGATGCAGACTGTGCTGTCCTCTGCATTTCTAAAGGGCTCAGTAAATTCTGGATAATACTGGAATACTAATAGTAACAATAATTACTGCCCTACTCTTGTCTAAAATACTACGTTAATAATTTTCTACAGTAGCAACATTCTGTAGTAATGAAATTAATAAGTTTTGTATAAATCATTAGCAATTAAAATTTATTTGTACACTATAATTTGAATATCTGAGAAATAACATAGTACTAATTAGCATATGCAGAACCACTGAATAATGAGTAAAGGATATTAATTTGTCTCTTCTTAATAAAGCCGTATTTCTCCAGAACCTCACAAACGGTCCAATAAAAAACTAAATTCTACAGAAACAGTATTTTTCAACACTATCCATTTTTTTTCTACAGTGCATCCAAACTCAAAAAGCAAGACATTACCCTCTGCCTTACGAATACTAAAGCAACATTCTGCATCTAAAGGTTAGACCAGAAAAATCAGTCTATGTGCCTGTATTTTTATGAGAATTGTGAATTATTTTATTTGTATTGTTCAAGTGTAATCCAAACCTGTATTGCATGCCAGCAAACTTTAATTTAGCATGTCATTTTTCCATAAAAAAGTAACATTATAAATAACCTTCAGAATACAATTGCAAATTTTCAAACTGTTAAAACAGATAATTCAAAAATACCTCTCCCCTACTCTATCTCATTAAGAAAATGCACAAATGCATTATATGTCTTCAGAGACATTGCCTATAGATAAACATTTTGGGAGTCTTACACGTTTTTAAATGAGACCCCTTCACAAAAGTGATAGCAGTCACAAAGCCTGACTACAGACATTGAATTTAATTTACTCTGATCAGGGTTCAAATGGACAATTATGAAGTTGAAATAGATTTTCTAACAACTGAAGTCCATAGGTTGCATTACACAACACATATATTAGGGATGAGCAAATCCTGGCTAGAGTACAAAGTGGCCAAGCTCTAAGCTGTATACACGTGAGCATATTTACACCAGTGTTTTTCTGATGTATACTCTATTCCCAGAGCTGAACACAGGAAGGCTCCCCATGCCTTTTACTCAATGTGGGCAAACCACTGTAAGCCAGCTAAATGTTCCTGCTTTCAAATATGACCAGCCTTCATGACTGACATGGTAAACCAGCTTGGTGACAGATATTAGCACGTTACCAAATGTCTTGATGAAAAGATGTGTCTGGGGAGAGGACGATGACCGAGTTTGGCCGACCATGCAAGACAAGGAAATAGAACAATTTCCATATTGTAATTCAGTGTGCTCCAAACACAAATAACCCAGCAGTAAGAATCGATGCATTTACAGCAAATACATATTGCAATACTCCTTCTAATACTACAGAACCAGCTGTAGTGCTATGGGGAGTATCTATAGCATGGTATGACCATACCAAAGTTTTTTAAAGCAAACAAAGATGTGAATTCATGGCAGTCACATGCCTAGAGTTATCCTTGGAGAATGCATGTAAAGACAGACATATTTTTCATTTACTGGGGGTAAACTACCAATTCTGTTTGATTACCAATTCACTGATTCATGAGAATAAAGTTATCTGGGGGCATCACCAGTCCAGACTGACTTTCTAGGAATGCTGAATTTTATATCTAGATCTCTGCATTATTAAAAATAGAGAGAAAAAATACAAAGCAAAAGTGCAGGTGGTCAGGTCTCTTTGTGGCAAAGTATATTTGAAGGTTCAAAACTATATTTATTCCAGTAAATAAACTGTATTCATATGTTAGCTATACAATAACATATATGGAGAGCACCAGGACAAAAGACTAAAATACTGCAGACTGGCTCCACTTCCTGCCATTATCTCATTCTAAACAAAATACAAATACATCTTTCCAACCTAACACATTTTAGAAGACAGGAGAAGAGCAGAATAACTGTTTTGGACAGAGACTGCTATTAGCATCTCCAATAGAGCTTATTCCAAATTTGGTGCTATGCCTCTGCAGATCTCAGATCAGAATCAAGCCTTTAGGCATTAACTGAGATAAACAAAGTATGATACGTCAAATCTAATTATGCTATAAATATCCAAATAAGATCTAGATCTCTAAGGTAATTCTAAAAAGCCTCAGTGACGGAGAGGCAAATATGATTAAGTTTAAACTGCAAACAGCTTGTGAAATATGGGAAATAGCATTACATGTGAAAATATCTGTTGGGAAATATTTTCCTTTAACTAATAAGGCAGGAAATTTTGTGACATAGTAAATAATTTTTCCAGTAGCTCAAGGCATCTTAAAGAAGAAGCAAGAGATGCTAAATAAAGTACTATACATTCCTGTTTTAAAGCCACCATCAATAACACTTGTTTATAATTACCAAGTTACAAAAAAATAGCAGAAAGCAAAGCAATTTAAAAAAACAGTGGAAAACAAACTTCTTACATGTTTGTATCACTTATAATTACAAAATAAGCGGTTAATTTCAATATTGTTTAGGATAATTAAAATTGTAGCTTCCCCCTCCACCCCCTTCATAATTTTCATACTATGAGAAAGGAAGAATAAAATGGCAGTAGAATACTCAAATACAACCCTTTGACCAGGAAGACTCGGCAGAAAAAAAAAAATTTGTTAAATGCCAGACCTCTGCCATCCCATTTACTACCCATAGAAGCACTGATGTATGGTAAAGTGTACCTAGCTACAATTTTATTTTAAATCAGTCTGAAACTGAGCTTGTAAATGCATACTGAACAACTGTCTGACGCTGGCCTCTAGTCCTCCTATGTGAGTTCAAGTCATGGAATTCCACAGATGCTGTCATGGCTTTCTCAATCAAATGAGAGAAATTCAAAAACTCTGCTCAGTGCTGTTTTCAGGAACAAATTTAGATGCCTGTAAGGCACCCAGAGCTATACGCCTTAATTAAATCTGTTTCCCTTTGCATTATCCTAAAGCACTTCCATTAACTTTTTACCTCTTTAAGCCATGTATACCAACACTGGCTCGCTCACAGGGTATCTGACCAGCTCCACACTCACCTGCACTATGGGAAACCTTTCAGGAGAACCTCAGGAATATGTCCTGCCACGAAATCCCACACAAAGCACTCGCCAAACCTCCATCTTTCCCATGCAGACACAATGCATGCTGAGGGCCTCTGTCTTACATTCAAATCTAATGACAGCAGCTCTGTTGTACCCTCCCATATAACTTCTTCTTTCATTGATTTCAGCTGGCTCAGTTCATATATCAAGTGATAAAGTATTATTCACTTATTATTCATTTATGAATAATAAGATTCACTCATTAAGTCTCATTATGAATGATAAGATTCACTCCTTAAAACATTCACTTACACATATACATGAATACAGCTATAACCAACTTTATCTTGACTGTACACTAAGTTTTGTACATAAATCTTCTACTCAGTAATCACTAACTAGAACTTCTTTCAGCTTTGTTGGCTGTGTGAGCATTATAGATATGAACCACACCTAGCCATGCAGGCTAAGACTTGGAAACAGCTTGTCCAGGATGAACAGCCTAGTTCAGAATTGTCCTAAGCTTTCAGGTCCAAAGTACAAAACTGTGATCACAGACTCATAATTCTAAGACTCAGCTTCCAAGTCTGGAGATGTTAATAGAAAAATATATAGAGAAATGAAACATCAGCTTTGACAGCTACAGATTTAACTGCTGGGACAGTTCTTCAGTCACCAGCCCGTCACATTCCCACAGTCTGAATTGAGGCCAGTGACAGATACATTTGCAGGTCTTCTTCCAGTGCTGAAGGAATGTACTTCACAGTTTAAGAAGAGCGAAGTCATGTAAGAAGAGCTAGATAAAGACAGAAACAGCACATAAAAGAAGGATTATTCTGAGCTGGAAGAGGAGACCTTTCTGAGCTGCAGAGAGATAAGGCAGTGGAATGTACAGTGACAGATGTGACCCCCAGATCCCAATGGACATTGCCACAAGCCATCTTGTTGGCTACACCGATTCTCGTATCATTTCATGTGCTTAATTAGCAATGTAAGTGAGCACAAGGGAAATCTGGGGCCTGCTGAAAGAGTCCCCTATTAACTCGTTATCTGGGTACCAACAAAACATACTTCCCATAGCCTTTGAGCATGGCTCTCAGAAGAGATTTGAGGAAATGGTCCGTTTTCTTCACATTGGTTAAGGTGCTGCAAATGAAACTGGAGGCCTTGGACACAGTACATGATTCCTTTATCCTTCACCATCTCCTTCACGTAGCACCTCATAAGATGCAAGGACTGAAAAAAGCTCTCCAGTCCCTCCAGCAATGAACTTCTTCCCCATTCCATTCACCTTGTAATCAGACAGCTTCACAAAACCTTGTTCAACAGAAACCGTCTAGTGTTATTATTTAGGTCAATAATATGACATCTTTAAATAGCACCACAGATGTAAACGGACAGCGAAATTACAGCCTTGATCTAAAGACTTAATCTAAATTAGACCCACTGAATAGTGAAACATTGTATTTGCAGGAGTAAGTGCTGAACATAGTGATAGGAGGCTACTTGCACAGATTTATTTTTCAAGGACAGTTTTATGGAGAAAACTCTCATGTTTACAAGACTATCTCTACTGTTGGACCTGGGAGGATTACAGGATCTTAGAGTTTGCCTGGGGAAAGCTAAGAACTGAGATATACATTCTCAAAACAGAAACATGCAGTTATAGTCCATACTATTATCTACACTGGAATTAAAATATGGTTCTATACACTTAAATAAATTTACATTTCATTTTTAAATTTAACATTTATCTTAGGGACTGAAATCCACCATTTCTTTAAAAACTACATCCTAGACTCTAAGGTCACAGACATATATTTGCTTTGCAGGCAGCTGGAAGAGCTGCAAATGTTATTACCTCAGGCCACTTTTCATCACCTCCATGTTGAAGATCACCATGACAACAGCAAACCGAATTAAATGGAGACCACAAGTGCTTCCTAGACTCAATGCCCCAATGCAGAATCTTATTTTTTTAATCTTAAATCAACCGTGAAGGCATTTCAATCTACCATGGTTGACTCCACACTCAAACAAGGAGGAAGTCAAGGGAATAGGGAAGGCAGCAGTCACCCATGCGCTGAGTTGTACAACAGCAATCTTAGGCTGCAACATAGATTTGGGTTACCAGCATTAAAAACATCGGCAGATAGCTCCCAAAAAGGACAGCTGCCATTGCTGGGGTATTCACTTAACACCAATCTGAGGCTACAACTTCCTAGTGCTACACATCAGCAATGTTCTAGTGGAGTCTCCTGACCCATGACAGGACCTGGTTTCCAATTTCTAGTCCTTGAAGGACATCAACTCTAAGTTCATACACAAAAAGTTTCCAGACAATTCTTTAAGAAAAGACAGTAAGTGATCATTTTTCTACTGTTCCATTCACTTCTAATTACAAACATGTATGTTAATTATAGTGAATAGCAGCTGGTTTAGGGTTCAGCTATTGTTTCACTTCTGAGATGAAATACAGATCTCTAGACTTTGCAGTCATGAACATAAACTTCAGATTTACGTTTCTGCATTTTGTGTAATGTCATCTTCTTTGTAATTTAACTGCAGATATCATGAGTTTTTACAAAAGTATATTGTCTCTACAGAACAGTAATCAAAACATGTCCCAGGTTTATAAAGATTTTTAAAGACTTTTTTTTCTCCCCTGTTGTTATCCGGATTTATGCATACACTTAATTGTTCTGATATTTTGTATCATGTTAGTTATCAGCCTTCAGAATAAACCCATAAAACTTTTTGTTGTAACAGCTGTTATTCAGATCATGGATATGTTAAACTTCAGGAAGTTGAAAAAATTGAGTGCTATTTCTTTCATCAGATATACAAGGTGGATCTTGCTACATTTCCATATTATGAATGAAAAGAGGCATTTAATGACTCTCCATAAATATCTGCAAGCACAGAGGTTTTTTATTTACATTTTTTCACTGCATTTGTAATTTTAAAATGCCTCCATGTCTATAATTGCAGGCAATATTTACTTGATGGAATTCTGTTCATACTACTTGTTTCTTGCATTCTACATAGAGAAGTAGGCATTTAGTAAATAAGTGTGCATTTTATTCAACAGCAATGTGTAGTGGGTTATGAGAATAAACCCCCAAAATACTAGAATTTCTGCATCTCAAAGATGTAACATTCAATGTTATTTATCATTTTAAAACTAAGAAGTTGACTGCAATACAGTCATACAAAATTGCATGTAGTTAGTTTCTTCCAGGAAGTAACACTTGTGAATGGTACCTGAAAAAAAACCTTGCCTGACAAGTAAGTAAAAACAAGCTTCTGCTTCTTAAAGCATGCTGAGTAATGTCTAACACCCAGAATGGTTTTATACAACTAGAAAGAAAAAAATATTAAAGTGACACAACTATAAGGCCATTAGTTTCTACAAATAATTAATCAAGCACCAGATATTAGAAATTGACAGCAGAGTACCAGAACACCCACTGAATGTCTTCAGCTTTTCAAGACACTCTTTCTTTTTTTATTAACTATATGAAGTAATATTTATTTTCTGTATATCAGCTCTCATATCCCACTGTACTTTTTCCTATTACTCATCACATCACTAGTACCTAAGGAAATAAACACAATTGTCTGAAAGTATGTTGATTTTAAATTATCAGCAGGAACAGCATCTCCGATTTTGCTGTTTATTCCTAAACTGTATGTTAGGATCTATTTTTCAACATGCTCACAAACATTAAGCAAACATTTGAGCCATCTGGACAACTGGAAGGGTAACATATTTATTCATGGGTTGAAGTGATCTTTTGCCTAATTAAGGCTGGCCCTCAAATGTGGATTCAGAATGTGCTCATCCCAGTACCATACAACAAACTTGTGTTTCTATTATCTATCATCTGAGAATAGCATATTACATAAATGTGATGTTACACAATTATACTGTTATTCAACATGTGTTGGCAGTGAGCTATTTGGATAGCTGATATTAAAATTAGGTGACCTTTGAACCTTACTTGTCTCAAATAAAATATAAAAGTGATCAAGTGCAGAATGCTCCTACTACTTTTTGATAGTAAAGGATATCTAGCTGAACTGTCTCCATGTTAGTGAGCTCTACTGAATTTACTCAAACAGTTTTGTTAGCTTTCAGATGTAAAGTAAACCTTAATATTTTGAGTTTCTCCCTGTCAGCTGTGGGGGGATAGCTTGAGGAGCTACCCTTTAAGGTGTCTCCAAACATCAGCAACCTCCTGTTATTTAGACACACATATCTCCAATTCTTTAACATTACACCAGTCTCTGAGGATTAGCAGGAAAAAAAGTAATACTTTCAATCAGCTGATAGATGAGGAGGGACTAGCACTGCTGAATTTTCAATTTTACTCCCAAGCCTCCAACTAGGCTGAGTCAGCAGTTGCTTTATTTTAGACTCTCTTTATTCACCTGCACTGCTGCAAATTGATAAAACCTATAAATTCCAGTTACCTCTTAGAGGGCTGCTTTAGAGATTAAAAGTATATACTTACTTTGATACTACAGTGTAACTCTCAAAAGGATTAACAGGAGTTAAGTGCGTGCCTGCTAAGCAGCAGACACTCTACACCTCCCCCTACTTACAGAGGGCAAAAGAGGAAATGGACCCTACATGCTCCCTCAGGGAAATGTAAAGGTCATGCAGGTGAAACGCTGACTAGACCAGCCTTCAGTCCTGCAAGCAAGTATGTAGCACACCTACTATTTCATTCGGGTTAGGAGTCCAAATCACAGCAAGAAAGGGCACCATTAATTAGATACTAAAATCCTCTTGTGATAAAGGGCCTCACTGCACATTTACTCCAAACCAGTAATACAATTTCAGGTTTCCCGGTGCACACAAAAATGACATTTTTTTCTTTTACACTGTAATTGCTTCTGATTTCACTGCTGTATTGCATGTGTTCATAAATCAGCACAGGGTATTGAACAATCCTGCTGTTTAGTCAGCGCTGTTTACTTCACACTGGATAATATAAAGTAGAAATAAGACAGTGACTGGTGCTATATGAATGTGGTGATCCATCTGCTAACAACCGGGAGAAAAAGTAAAATCAGATCAATTAATATGCTCACTAATGCCACTGTTGCAGTACTATTGCTCCCTGATTCTGTATCATGTTCATCTTATGAGTTCAGGATGCCATTTTTTCTTTTAGAATGCACACACATTACAGTATCACTAAAAGTAAGCAAAAAAAATTGTCTACGAGAGAAAATACCTTCACAGAAGGTTATGGATTTGAGCTCATGAATTGGGATC
Source organism: Tyto alba (assembly GCF_018691265.1). Classification (NCBI taxonomy): domain Eukaryota; kingdom Metazoa; phylum Chordata; class Aves; order Strigiformes; family Tytonidae; genus Tyto; species Tyto alba. The sequence goes on along the minus strand of NW_024881282.1, from coordinate 16,631,650 downwards.
CATGTTCAGGATTTCAAGTTTAAAACTAATGCAGTTCAAAATGGACATTGTGTTTTTTTACCATCCTAACAATAACTGTTACTAGTTCTCTTCTATGTCAGAAACCTGTGTAGGCAGGATTATGACAAAGCTTTTGGTTTAGCAGCTGCACAAAGAAATAGTAAGGAAAAACTGAACTAATATTTTTAGTAACCTGTAGATATTACAAAAGGGATATTGGAACCATTCAAGCAAATAATATGCACTTGTGCTTCAAATGAGCATAGGTTTTGTGGCAAGCGTCTTTTAAATTAGCAATGGATAAAACAGTAACAGTGCCACAACAAATGTAAACAGGAGATTCTTTTATTCTCTAAGGGCACTTTCCTAAATAAGTTGTAAACTGTCTGAACATGGGGCACAATCTTGCAGCTGCCTTCATAGATATATCTTCTCCAGACATAAAAGTGACAGGACACCAAACCTGCAAGGTTGAGGATTTGCTAGAATCTATCCATGCCACAAGTGCTGTATAACACAACTCATGAAAGTGAAGATCTAGTGATGCAGGTGGAGGACAGGAGAGCTCAGTGGAGGACATGAAGACATAGCGAAGATATGAAATGAAGGACCTGTGCAAACAACTCAAAATTTTCAAACTGCCGAGCAAGGGAATACAGAAGGAAGGACTGTTCAGTGGGAAGAATGACCCAAGGAAGCACGCAATCCAGACAAGGCAGGAGGTTAGGTGACTTCAGGGCACTGGCATGGGAAAAAGTATGGTGCACAGAAGGCACTCTGGAAGAGTAGCTGTTCCGATTCTCTACTGAATTCCAAGTCTTCAAAGTCTTGTTCCATTGAGCTATGCACTAGCTGATTTACCTTGCAATATGCTGTTCTTAGCAAAGACTTACTAAGGAATATGAAAAATTCTCAGCGTGTTTACACCATTCAGTACTTCACTATTTATCTAGACTGAGTTTTGTCTATATATCTGCCTTGTATCCCATTTGCAATTATGTTTAGAAATGAAATAAATTCAAGAACACACAAGTAAGCATACAATTTCACAAACAGGCTTGTGTTGGAATATGGATTTGAGGCACAGGTGGGATATACAGCCAGACCTTAGAAGTAGGAAACAACTTCAGGTCCAACAACTCAGATGCAGTCATTGCAGCTGGCACAAACTGCAGCCAGAGCATAAAAAACAACTAAGGCGCTACCATAACAATTCTACCAAGCAGTCAGCATCAATACACGTAAGCTATGAAACTCCTTTGTAAATGAGGTGTTTCTAGCTGTTTTTCATCAAGTTCCGATGAAGACAACTTGCTCAAACCTTCTTTTCAGGAGGCTGATCACAAAAACTAAGGTAAAACAACTACCGTGAATTGAAGCCCTCTGCCATGTTTCCCTTTCACAAATTCAGCATGGGCATAGAGCACCCTTCTCAGTCCCTGCAGGAACACAGGACATGGCCAGATTAGATCTGCAAACATATACTTGTCCTTGAAACATTATTTATGTAATTTTATTGTGTTTACATTTATCTTTTAATTACTGAGATATTTTACACCCTCCAAAGGTGACTTACCAAAGTAAGAAGGCAGAAAGAACAAGTGCTTCCATTTTGTTATGACTCTTGTTTATTATTACATTTGTGCAAAAATGTCAATTTTCTAGAGGTTTTATGCTGATGAGACAAATTCAGTACACTTATATCGCAGAAGCGAATATAACTACACTACACCTGTACTGGTGTTTTAATGTATTTCCTTACTGATTTTGCAAAGCTCAAAGCATAAAATCACAGGGATGTTTCCTGTAATTTAATAGAGTACATTACCATCTAATTAATATTTAATAAATGCATGAAAGAAAGCTGTGTGGAGAGGAAGGAAGGGACACAGAAAATGAGAAGGGTGAAAATTTGCTAACAGTATTGAAAGCAAATTATATCCAGAAATACTTATGTCTGTCCTGATTTTCCTTCTGCATAGGTGCTAAAGGACAGTTTCTTGTGCATCCTTCAGAAGAATGGACAGCCTCCAAGTTTTCATTCTTGCAAGCATCAAATCCTGAACACTGCTGCGTCAGAAATATCAGAAAGCTGTTCTTGAGTTCAGTTCCTAGAAGCCAGGATTTTGCCCTTGAATAGGAAGAGAATTACAGAGTATGCTGCAGATCTTTGTGTAGGGTTTACGTATTCATGCTCCTGGCAAAACTGAGCTGTTTACCTTCTGTTTGTGGATATATACGGGTCTCACCTCCACAGTTTCATTCATCCTGCTCTGCCTTCCTACTATACTCTTAGAAACATGAGAAATGGCTAGAATTATCATTATGTCGTAAATAAACAACCTTTACAAAAATTTGCTGGATGCAAACTACTAAGAAACATACTTACATATGAGGAGGATATAAAGCCCAGCACCTCCAAATGTGAATTCATAAAGTCAGACCGGATTGTGAGATCTGCCCTCAGGCCTCTACACCAGTTAATTTCAGCAGGAATGGTTAAGATTTTCACATCTCCCAAACTATTAACTTAAATACTTGGTATTAGACACCTGCAGTTGAAAATTTTGGCTAAAATACCTAATTTCTTCCTTTCTCATATCAGTATGACTGTTGCATTCATAAATATTGTACAGTTTGGTACCACTACTACCCTACTGTCCTGGTTTAAGCCCAGAGGGCAACTGAGCACCAGGGAGCTGCTCCCTCACTCCTTGCCCCTCAGGGATGGGAAGGAGAAAATAAAACAAAAGGCTCCAGACCAACACAAGGACAGAGAGAGACACTCACCAATTATGGTCAGGGGTAAAAGACAGACTCCTTAGGGGAAGAAAAAGAACATCAATTTGGTTTGAACACCACCACCATCACCACTTAGTTTACCAAACAAACAGAGTAGGACAGTGAGAAATACAACCACATCTTAAAAACACCTCCCCCCCACTCCTCCGTTCTTTCAGGGATCAGCTTTGCTCCAAATTTCTCTCACTCCTCCCACCCCACAGCAGAGAGTGGCAGGGAACGGGGGTTGCAGTCAGCTCACCACCCTTGTTTCTGCTGCTCCTTCCTCCCCAGGTAGAGGACTCTTCACACTCTTCCCCTGCTCCAGCGTGGGGTCCCTCTCATGGGACACCGTCCTCCACAAACTTCTCCAACACAAGCCCTTCCCACGGGCTGCAGCTCTTCACGAACTGCTCCAGCGTGGGTCCCTCCCACGGGCTGCAGCCCTCCCAGTGACAGACTGCTCCAGCACGGGCTTCCCTCAGAGTCTGGGCCTTCTTTGGGTGCAGACACCTGCTCCGGTGTGGGGTCCTCCACGGGCTGTGCGTGGGCATCTGCTCCACCACGGAGCTCCCTGGGCTGCAGGGGCACAGCCTGCCCTCTCACCACAGGCTGCAGGGGGGGCTCTGCTCTGGTGCACCTCCTGCCCATCCTCCTCCTCCTTCCTTCCACTGACCTCAGTGTTCGCATAAATGCCCTCCTCACAACTCCTCTTCACAACCCCAGCTTCGAGTCCCAGGTTCCGCTTCTTAAATACATTATCACAGAGGCGCAGGCACTGTTGCTAATTGGCTCAGCCTTGGCCAGAGATGGGTCTGACTTGAAGCTGGGAGAGCTTTTCAGAAGCTTCTCACATGAGCCTCCCTCGCTACCAACACTCTGCCACACACAAACCCTACACACTTACTAATACTTGCCTCTTTGAGCACTGCTGATTAATTCTTTCTTTTTTGGACTCCTAATCTCTCCATCAGTCATGTCATGTCTCAGATTACAACTCTACTTGGGTGGGGACTGGCTTCCTTATGTTGCTATAGTGCCTTGAATAGTCTGTCTTAGATGTTACCACCTTCAAATTATAAACACAGACACTAACAATACACAGTACATATAGTGACCACAATCTGTGACTTGTTGAAATTAAATGCCTCCATCAGACTGACTTTTTGGTAGTGAACAATTGAACTAGAAAATGAGTGTGACACATTCATGATATGACACCTCACAGTTTAAAACTTCTTTGGTGTCTCACATAAGCAGCTCTCAGCTATTTACTTTTCTGTATACTTCGTATTCTAAATTCAGTATTTTATATATTTAATATTCAGTATTTTTATAATAAATCAACAGTTAATATTAACATTACATTCTGTTTGACTGAAAAGTTAAATGCATGATGTTAGACTTTCAAAACAGAATTTACGCAGGAATAATATTCAAGGATTTATATACTGACTCAGGTATAAAAAGTACCTACCAAGCCCACTTAAAATAGATGGCAAATGTGCACATAAAAAAAACTTGTTGAGCTGCTCTAAGTACTCCAAGTCAGTCATAAATCTATGTGATGGTTTCAGTACCTTAGTGTCCAAAGAGAAAAGTACACAAGGCAGCCAGATTATGCAGAAGTAAAACCTCCTTACACGTGTTACCATTTTTTAGGATAATGATTTACACAGTGTATCCATGCTACCAAAACACCAAAGCACACACAAACCAAGAGCTATCAGGTATAGTTTCAGCCACACTCACAAAACAGAAATCTCTGTAAAAAGGATAGTCCTTCTAGCTGAATAACACACAGGTTTGATTTCCAAGTATTAATCCTTTATCTCCCAAGAATCCATTAGGATCTAGCCAAAAAAAGCGTAGCATCAGTTCCCTCACCCCCAAAAAGCACCACACCATCATCTTGCTTCCTGTATGCAGGGTGTTGATGGCATGTAGCTACTATTGCAATAAAGGTAACTAATCATCCTAGAAACTATTATTTAACAATCTGAACCACATGAGCTTACTTAGATACCTCTACCAGCACCAACTCAGGCTTTCCCTGTCAAAACAGTAAGAACCTGAGCTCCCATTGTACAGTCTCCAAAACAGAAACTCAAGCTGACACTCCCCTGCCTCGCACTTCCCACAGGCACTCACGTTTGGCCAAAAAACCCCAAGCCCTAAACGGTATTAGAGAGTTGCATACCACTGATGTGGCTCTGACAGTGCTTTATACCCACCTTGTACAAAGCAGTGCAGAAGCTTGCCCTTCATGTCTGTGTAAGGCAATGAAAAGCAATGTGGCCTGATGAGGATCTGAGGTGACATGCCAAGACGGCACATCAGGATATTTTAGGACTTCAACCAGGAAAGTACACTTCTGGCTTGCACCCCAGCCACACAGCCCACCCTGGCAAGGCGTGGGGCTGGCACCTGCAACCACATTGTAAGTGGCTCCTACCAGGAGATGAAGGAGCGTGTCAGGTATTAAAAAGATTTCATAACTCTCCTAACTGCTAAGAGAGCCATTGCTGACAAAGAACTGTAAAGCCAAAATATTGAGTTCTTGCACACTGCATTTCATCAGAAACCATTTCATTTGGCTTTTAATTATATTAAATCAAATTAATAGTGGACACAAAGCTCATTTGAATTGTATCATTCCTCCAAAACTACAGCTTAGTGTTACTTCTATAATATATTCTACTGGGGAGATAATACACCTTTTTTAAAATTATCACTAGAGTTTCTGTAACTAAATGACGGTTTCCTAACATCAAATAATACAACATCACATCTATTCAAAATACAGAGGAGGACAAAAGACATTGAAAAGCTTAGGCGTATTGTTGAATATTGTGTCCAGGTACGTGAGACCATCCCTCTACAGAGCATATATAATAGAAATTTCAAAAGGCAAACTAACTTTAATAGTATCTTGGTTTTATCCAACACATAAAGGCATTTTCTCTGGTAATGCATTTGTTTCTACAGACTGAAAATGGATTTTTTTTTATTGCAAATATGATTACCTTCCCTTGCCACAAGAAAATATTCATCCTTATGAGATTGATACTGAGAAAGTTGTCAGTTAAAGAGTCTAGCTGTGCTATCTTAATGTGCTTCTCCGACTAGGAAATATAGACCATAAAACAGATCAGAAATGGCAGGTATTTTTGCAACATTTTTTGGAATAAAGTTTTGCTTTGTTCAGTGGAGAAACATCCATTTCCTTTCCTGCCTTTTTTTAAAATAGTATTTTAAAACAGGTTGCAGTAAGAATTTCAATTTTTCATCTCCAAATGATGAAAATACAAGCATAAAAATTTCTTAATCCAAAGTAAAAACCATCAATTATAGTTGAAAATTTTAATTTTGCTCATTTTTCAAAACAATTCAGAGAAATCCTTCAAAAAAAAAAATACGCATTTTGTTTTAAAAATTTTTTGTCAAAAATAAAGTATCTGGAAAAATATCTCCCTTTTCTAGAAACCCCTAGCACAAAAAAAACTTAGTAAGTTTGGCACATATTAAGTTTATATGCATTATGCTACTTTAAAAACTCTGCCTCAAACCTTATTATATAAAATGTAAATTTGTTCATTCTGAAACACATACACTACTTACTCAAATTTAGCAACAACACTAGAACCTTCACTAGAACCCTGAATTCACAGATCACGTTCTGACTTCCATCTGGTTTAAGCAGTACCTGTATTAATTAAAATAATCTTTAAGCAAAACAGAGCATGTATTTTATCACTCAAGAATATACTACGCATTCGTAAATATAAGGACTGAAAATTAAGATCTGTCTTAGCTATACGTGTGAAAAATGGTTTCCATCCATTACCCTAAGTGAAAAAAAAACACTGTTGAGACGCTTGGAAACCTCAAGGTTCTTGAGAGTTTATTCTAGCTTCAAATCGAAGTCACCTCTAGTTAGGGCAAATGCTAGGACTTTTGAAATCATAAAAAATTTTATATTAATTACAGTATTCATTTTAATGAATCTGTCTGTTAATTACTTTGAATATTGCCTGAATAAAAACATGACTGGCATTTCAGCATTATTACTTGTCTATAACTACTTTATGAGTCTGAATCCATCAGTGCAACCTTAAGTACAGGGTTATCCCTCCAATGCTATAATGAATTTAGGTTTAGATAGTGATTTATTTTGATTATGCTTTGTCAAGTCCACGATGTGTTTTACTGAACCGAGGAAACAAGCTGTCAAGCAGTTCAACCTTGGAACTGAATACAAAAGTTTTTTAATACTCTATGTTAGTGAGATTTTTGTCCCTGTTCCAGTATATTGATAGAAACACATGACTTATTTTTTTTCTCACTGTCACTTAAGTTATTCTTTTATTCACTTCGGGTTATTTAATGCTTTTTAAATCCTTTATCAGTTTTAATTTTGAGGTATGATTTTTTTTCAATAGTGAATTCCTGGCATTATTCAGTGACAATACCATGCTTACTGCCACCTCTGCAGGTTAACATTGCCATAGATGATCTTTAACTCATATTGCAAATCTAACCCAGCATTTTGAAGTAACAGATTCCTTTCAAAAGTCCAGAAGGTATGAGCCCTTGCAATTATATCACTACATGCAAGAAACACTTGTAAGCATATTCAGCTCTTTATTCTTAAATATTACACTGACCTCCCTGACACTGCCTAGGCTTAGCTGCCTCCAACAGGGTCCTTCTTCTACACTATAAAAAGCAAGATGTTTCCACCTGCGGTAGCAAGCAGCACTGAGGTAATCCACAACCTGAATTTCCACATCCAGCATCCCATCCCAAGCTGCTCTCACTATTCCTGGCACCAGAGAGCTATTGTTATTCATGGTCTTCTTGTAAAACTGACACAATCGGGCAGTCTGAATTATTGCCCAGAGCTACTTATGTTGCCCTCATTTAAGAACTGTATGTAAGCTTTTCTAATTTCTATGGCAAGCACAAGTACTAATAGCATTTGGCAGTATATTTATTTGATAGCTGTTTGCAGCTACAGTAGTCATCACTGTAGAGAAATGACATGCTCTGTATTTGACTTTTTTAAAAAAGAAGACTGCGTATTTACAGTGCAGTAAATATTGACTTCCTATTAATGATCACTTTACGTAAATGGTATTTTCTGGCTGTAAGCTTCCTTGCTGATTGTTCTATCCCTTCTTTAATTTGTGGTACAAAGAAGACTGAGTAATGTTTAATTCCCATTCAAATTCCAGGGAAATCTGGTGGATCCCCACTGTAATTTTTTATTTAAATATATATTATCTTGTCAGCCAACCTGGCATAGTACAAGCTTGTTAATGTTATAGTCTACAGACACTGTGATGTATATTTTAAAGGTTTAAATTATAATTTTTACTCAACAGAGCACAAAGAGATGCAATCTTTAATAGTGTATGACAACTGCCTTCTAGAAAGGACCCATATGAGTTACGTAATAATTCTCCTAATTTCTAGTGATGCTTAGCACTGATTCTGGTTAGGAACCCACAGCAACCACAGTCACTGCACCTGCAAGGTCCATTGTCATGGAGCTGGGCTGTATGTCTTTCCCCTGCCTCTTTTGCGAGCACTGGGATCAGAGCTTGGCAGAGGCATTTACCAGGTATGATTTTTGCAGTTCAGGAGTGCCCTTCGGTTCTTTTTCCTGTGAGTTTTACTGAACTTGAATTTCTTCCTCTACATTGCTAACTATACTCATCTAATCAATATGATTAAGTATGCCCCTCATGGCTTAATTTGGAGTGTGCTGGTGGGCACTAGTCCCAGTACACAAGACCCTATTATTTGATTTGTCAGGCATGACAAATCCTCAGTGTACAACCACTGTGACTCCAACAAAACATAAGGTAAAGCTTTAATGCCCTTTCTACAACAATCATGATGCATAATGTTAAATTACATGAAACACAGCATGTGCGATAGTGTGGCTGAAACTGCTTGTGAACAGTCAGCAAACACAAACATTGGTTCATAATGGTCTAAAACCTTTGTTGATGTTTTTGTCAGTAAAATTAAAATATAAGATACTACAGTTTTAGTTAATATTTTCCTTGCTCTTTAAAAGCAATGCTTACTAATTAAAGGCATCACTTGTTCAGATTATTGCCAAAATATTTATATAGTTAAATCACATATCACAATCACACAAGAACTATACAAATTGCCTGTTATACTAGAACACAAGGAATTGTTTAGAAAACAAAATACGTTTGCATTACCCTTCTACTGTGAAAACAAGTGTTACTACATATTTCATGGCCCTGAACTACTTTAAGATCATGAGTAGTTCAACTAAAGACAGAAGGACTGCCAACTTGCTCAGCTGCTACAGGTGGGAGTGGGTACTTGGGCAGGGTCACAGTGACAGGTATGCTACATTCCTCACTGGGAAAGCCTTAAGGTTATCCCATCAGTTTTCCTTGGCCAAATGACAACTTTTCCAGAGAGAAAATTCCACTGCTCTTATGAACTATATCATGGGGTCCAAGCAGAGACCATCTACAAGCCAGGGGCTTTCCAAGCAGCAAGAAACCTGTGTGTCCAGGGGACGTGTCCTGGAGTACATCAGATGTTAAACATAATGAATCGAAAGTAAGGAAAAGTGTATGTATGTATGTATGTATGTATGTATGTATGTATGTATTTATGTATGAAACAGGCAGTGGGACTGCCCCACTCTGGCCTCATTTTGCTGTGAGGGGGATATTTTTTGTTTCTCAGACTGAAAGGTCGAGAAAGTACAGCGGGAGTGTGGCTTCATCCTCTGATGCCACAGGCAGGTACTGAGTGCTGCACATCTCAAAGCCAGCCCAGGAGTGCCAACCATCTGCGATAACATGACCCTTCCTATTATGAAAATTTCCTATCATAAACAATAGCCAAAGGCTTTCACTTCCCACAGGCTCCGTAGTCCTGGCTCCGCTACAAAATAGGGAGACTTGGGATAATCCTTTAATCTCCAGCCACACTTCTGCTGTGGAGAATACATTCAGATGGGGTAAGGTTTTATATCTGAAAGGGAAACACCATCCAGGCCAATGGAGTTACTTCTTTCTTCTATTCTACCTTTTTAGTCTGGATCAGATCATGGAATATTTCCTCCAGTGCCCAGAAATGGTGAGGGCAAAGGGACCTGGAGTCCCACAGCTCTCCATGCCAGTCCTTAGCACATCTACCTGGCAGTCAGTAAATGGTTTAAGGCCAGAGAAAATTGATGTCTGGTTAGTTTGGTCTGTGTGGGTGTTCCCATAAACATGTTGACCTTTGTAACCATAAACAAAAGGAGCACATCTTGCACACAGCCTTTATTAACCTTAAGAGTCCTTATTTTCCCAAAGTATTTACAGTGACTTCACTAAGTGTGTCAAACTTGCATAAGAACCAACAACTGGGAAACTTCAGTGTAACATAAACAGGCATGCTCTCATCTGTACATATACACAGATAATGTACATGTAATTTATGAGGAATTTTTTTCTAGAGGAACCTGTAAAATAGATAAACTGAGACAAAAGACTCATATTCTAAAATATCTACTGTAAAAACATAAAAAGAAACAAAAGTGAGCCTCTTGCATTTCCCTGCTCTAAAATTGACTTACTCTGCAAAATCCTGCAACATAGAAGTATAAAAATTACATTACTTTTGCAAATAAAGGTGCACCACTCCAGACACTAATTCAGCTGATCTCTAATACATTGAGAGGGATGTCACCCAGAAGAGTCATTGGCAAACTGGTGAAAGAAGGTATACAGTTTGTCTGGGCTAGGTGGCTTTTCCAGATATTGCCCATTCTCTTCACCACAGTGGCTTAAAACACAAATTTCTCTAAAAATCTGAAGAGAACACAGAAATATCTAGAAGTTATCTCCTGAACCACCAAATCAAACCCTGTAAAATTACAGGCAACCACGTGAGATAAGCCCTCCCATAAACTGGAAGAAACCTCAACACACTCATAATTTATCCTTTCTTCACCGCTAGTCTCACTGGAATATAGTACCAGATGCTCAAGTAAATTCTCATTGAAACCAAACTAAGACAATTGAATAGAACAGCTACAAAAAGAATGGCTTACATCCTCCATTATTTTCCACAAGTTTACAGGATTCAGAATACAGCTTAGGGGCTAACTTTTATCCTTAATGAAAGCAATGACATTTCGATAGACTACTTTTGATGGGAGGATTAGAATTGCATCTGCTGTTTTTCCGAATATGGGTGAGCCTTGAGCTTCTTCACATACCTGTGTAACCTGAACATAACCACTTCTGAGGCAATCTGATAGACCAAGCTGCTACCATTTCCACTGGAACAAAACAAATCACTCTGGACTGTATTGGACTTGGAAGACTGCTTGTCTTCCAAGAACTTTTCCTTGACTTCCTCAGTCATATGAGGGACATGCAGACCACAGACCAGATTTTTCCTCCAATTAGCTGGTCAACTGAAACTGATTGATGATTTCACATTCTGTTAATAACTAGGTATTCTTTATCCTAAACATATATTATTCAGTAACAATGAAAAAGCATTTCATTGTATGAGGTGATTTTTAATATTATTAGTTTGAAGAGACTTAATGAAACATTGTAACTTATGTGGAAAATGATAAAACTATAAACCAATAAAACAGCTACATGGAAAGCTTTATGTCGGTGATTAAATGAATTACAAAGCCAGCATTTACAGAAAGTAATTTGTGTTTTCTCTCAGAAAGAATCTTGGGAAGTGAAACAATAAACATGGGGAATTTATGCCACAAAGCTTTACTGAACTGCCCCACCAAAGTTTCCAGTTGTTCTGGGGAAAAAAAAGGTTTAGAATAAAGACAACAATTCAAAAGAGCACTAAGCACCATCCTTTAAACTATTATTCTCATCTATCTTTAATTTAAAAGTTGAGAGGGATAAAGTTTTGTACATAGTAGAATGGTTTATGAAATATTTTGCAATCTTTTCAGATGTCTTTGGAGCTCTGTCTTTGAGTATCTTTGCTCCAAGAGCCAAAGATTCCTTGAGCAAACACAGAACCAGTTATTCCCCCCGCCACACACCACTTCCACGAAGTGGGTCATCACACCTCTCCCTTCTCACCTATTCTCCTAGTGAACATCTAGTCAAAACCTGTGCACACACAGCTGGAAGTCTGCAGGAGCAGAAAATTCATCTCACCAGCCACTATACCCCAGGAAAAGATCATGTCTACACTGGGTGGGGAGTATCTTGCATTGGCCCCAGTTCATGGCTGTGTTGTGGGTGTTAGCAATCCAGACCTAAACATCCATGTCAGTACATCCAAACTGGAGCAATGTGTCATTACGATTTGAATCCATGGACCTGTGACAACTTCCCATGACTATCATCTTTCTGGAATGATGACCCATGGGTTGAAGTGCTCCTGAGCTGAAATATTATCCCATAATATCTTTTTTGTTCTCTTGCTACGGAACTGACTGCAATTTCAAAACACACGAAGGGTTAATTGCAGTCTAAAATATGCAAAAATGGTTTCATCATATAAGCATTGTTGCTCATTATCACCAAATCACAAAAAAAGGAAGTAAAATATAAGACCTGATAGTATGTTAGAGAAGAAAGAAAACAGTTTATTTGTTTGACTATTAATTCTGAGGTAGCAGTGGATGACAAAACCTAAAACAAAAATGTTTTTGCATTTCTAGGTAAAATGTTCACTACCATTAACTGAACATGACGGTTCATTTTTAAGCATTTATCTATTCATCCATACCATAATTTAAATGAAAGTATTTTTGCAGGTCATATAGTCTGCTTTTTTGACTGTAAAGCTAGGAACAACAATTTATTGAAGCTTTCTACATTTTTATTGAAAAAGCATTAATTCCTTAAAAAAAAAAAGGAAAACATTAGCTACACAGGTCCAGCGCAGAAGTCCTATTTCTTTACTGTTCCCTGAAGTATCTAGAACATTATATTTGTAAGCAGCTCCTAAATTGTATCTCTTTGTTCTAATTCTGGTATATACTATCAACTCACAATGCACATCCCTGTTCATTAGCGCTCTGCAGTAGGGTCACATTGGAAAGACCTCTTCATTATGCACTGCTTGTCAGCACACAGACTGGAGCAAGATTACTACTACATCTAATTTTACTAAGAATATTGATGCAAAATCAGTTTCATCCACTGTCTGCAAAACCAGAAGCCTGTCCAACTGGGAAAAAAACAAAACAAAACAAAACGTTTTTCTTTTTAAAAATCCCAGGAGGCAATGAGGAAAGGATGTGAGTGGTCTACCGTGCCGTATTTGTAGTCGGCAATAGTTACCCAATAACTTTATTTCACAGATAACCACATGTAATTCTGAAAACTTAAATTCCATTAAGGGACATGTGGTAGCTTGGTAGAGGAAAAAAGAAGGGAAAAAAGGAGAAAAAATCTGCACATCCTAGTGAATTTTCTTACATGACTTATATAATTTCTAAAACTTAAGACAGAGCTGTGGCTTTGCATCAATTTACATTAGCAGAAGTTCTCTTCCCATCTTATCATTTAGTATGTCATAAAAAGTTGGGCTTTTTTAAAATGGCTTTTACAAAATATATGACTGTTAAACATTAATTAGGTGGATATTTAGCACTGAATATGAACATCCGTGGTCATTCTAGTTGTTTTCTGATGCTTCAAAATAAACCAACAAAAGGCCCCCAGTATCCAAGCAATTTTCTCACCTATCATCAGTATCTTCCTAATTAGGAAGATGGTGATAAAATACAGAGTGGAGTAAAATATAGGGAAAATAAAATCAAAAAGATCTAATTACACTGTCTGTGAAGAGGATTATTTCTTGCTCTCTATTAAGTGGCGTATAAGGTTTTGATTAAAGCAAGCAAAATGATTTCTACTCTTTCTCAAGGAAAGTAGAGTCCTAACAATGCTGGTAGAGTACAGCTACCTGTAATACTACTTAGACTTCCACATTTCAGTGCTCACCTCGCTGTCTTGCTTCACTGACATAACATAAAATACTGACATAACATAAAATACTGTGCTCACTTATTAAATCATTTACATTTTTTGATTGTTCATACAGACATTGTAATATCCTTTAAAATTATTCTGGGCTTGCTTATCATAAAAGTACAGTTTCCAAAAGGAAATCTTTAAACACTATGTTTCAAAATTTTAGTGCAGTGATTTCAGGAAAAGAAGTCACAGATATTACAGATAACTTTAGAATGTAATTTTGAACTTTTTAATCAAATCCCATCTCTTCAAAGGACTCTGACAAATCTAGAGTGTCTTCAAGAGCTAGTTGTTCATTTGGATTTTGATTGACCAGGCAGTCACAAAAATCGTAAGGAGACAGAGAGCATTGTAGCAACTTCATAGCTTGGCAAAGAGTGTAATTTAACAGTTAATTGTGTATTTTTTGGAATTTAGTATGACCCAGTCTTGTAGTGCCACATACCAATGGCATACATATTTTGATTATTTGCAAGACCAGAGTACACCAATGAGTACCAGAATATAAATATTGTTATCTTAGACTTCTGAAATAAAATGAAACTTCATGTGAATGTTCTGAAATTCAGGAGGAAAACTGTCTGAATAACTTATTTTTCAGTTTGCTTGCAATTCTGAAAATAAAATCAACATCTGCTGTGAATGGAGATAAAATCCTTTTTTTTTTGGGGGGGGGGGGGCAACAAAACAGAAACATATCTGAAGGTTAAAAAATCTCCTTCTGGGTTTGAGTAATTTTGGAATTTTAGAGTTTTGCATTGCATTTAAAGTAGATTTCAAAATAAAAATATCAAATACTAAAACTGGAAATTGGTATTTAAGTATATCTAAGTTGAACATAACAACTCCTAAGGAGATGGGAAAAGAGAGACAGGGAGAGAGCAAGCTGCCAAACATACTCGCAAAATCTAAATGGATTAATGAAATTTCTCAGTATCAACAGATCTGTATGTTTGGCTAAATGATATTTTGAAGGAAATGTTTTGTCTAGTTTAATCAGTCAGCTTGATGCAGCTTTCTGCATAAATTCTGGAAAAGAATTTCTGGAAAAGAATTCTGAAAAGCAACTGCCAGTAGCTGAAGATTTGTCTCCTATCCATTAATTTAATAACTCAAAGAAGGAAAGACACTGTAGATTATGAATAGGATGTGTCCCTGAACTCCTTCCCACCCAGAATTTCAAGAGGATAGTAAAATTCAGAAAGGGATTAGGAAAAGTCATGAAGGACAGATAAATTAGTGGAATAAGTTATCATGGCATGGATATACCTATTGGCTCCATAAATATATAGATTCTGCCAGAAACTGCATAGGTCACAGAGCAATGATCACGCTGTACTGGCCTTTTTTTCTATAAATATTCTCCAGTAGCAATAGTTAGAGGCAAGATGGCACTTACATGGAGTTTGGTCTGGGTTGCACAACTATTCTCACATTGCAGCACTCTGGAATTGCTTTTCTTACTTTCCTATTTGCCTCATGGCAGCAAATCCTTTCCATCTGCTTTTTGCTCTCTTTTGTTATCTTGGATTGAAAAAGACTATATTAACAACAGGATTTTCACCCTCTCTCGTATTGCTAGCCCTTTCCTTTTAACCATTTTTCATCTCCCCATTTCACTTGCCCCTCCTCAAAATAAATTTTCTTTTTTTTTTTTTTTTTGTTTTTTCAACTAGCAAAACAAATGGCTTCCTGACTGAGAAGCCTGCTTTCATTTTGGTTTTGACATATTTTTCCCTAAATGAAACTAAAATTTTACTTGATTCTAGGTACTGCTTCACAAGTCACCAACTTTGGGTGTAGAGAATATTTTTCAAAATGAAACCCAAACTACTGAAAACAAAAACTTGCTAAAAGAAAAGAGGAAGGATCCAATGCAAATTCAGATGAATATCAATGAACTCAGTCTACTTACATCTGCATAAAGCCATTTTCATTAAAAAAAAAAAAAAAAATTAGTCTAAGAAAGAGGATTCTAACATCAGAGGCCAGCAGTGTTGTGTCTTGCTTCTTTTGTTGTTGGGGTTTTTTAAAAAAATCTAGAAACTATCTACTGCTTCCACCCTGCAAAACAGGCAGAATTTTAATGTACCAGGACTGTGAGTGCAGTTCCGGTGGCAAACAATTTGAATTATGTTTCAGGTGTTGTAAGGCAACAGACACTCCTAAAATTCTGTGTTACTGAAAAGTAATAAAATAAGAGGAAATTGGGCTCACACAATTCCGGAACTACAGAAATGCAGATTCTTTCAATAAGGGCAGCTCTTATCAGTCTTTGACAGGTGCATTTAGGTTTACTCGGGTTATTGCTCTTCAGACCCATGAACCTCTACTGAGCCCAGATTTTGCCTCTTACAGTCAAGATCATGTGGAGAATGCTTGGGGCAAGTAAATAAATAGATATCTCCATGAAGTACATAATTTCTCACATCCCTAATCTTACTGCCACCCCCAAAAATCTCCTCACAGAACAAAATAAAAATTTTTTGTTATCTCCTAAGCATAAGGAAGCAGACCACGCATGCCAGGACAGCAACAGAACTGTAGTATAATGTATTTTCCCTATTCGTTGTTTCCTCTGCAGGCTGCTTCTTTTCCAGCACTCCCAGACAGCCACGGTAGGTAATTGTGGACTTAGAAACATGTGCATTAAGGGCAGTTTTACTGCAAAAATTAACAACAGATATCACCACTTTATTATTTTTTGACTTACTATCTTTCTGACATCAGAAAGTGCAATTTTCAGCTGCCAGCTGTGCAAATATCTTTTCCTGCATCATCACTATTATCAAAAAGCTCAGAAAATGAAAAATAACTCTTTGTCATATCTATGCATCATTGGACTTCAGATTATATTCCTGAGTTGTACCTTGGCACTGCCCACTGCCTTCAATAGAACCATTAGAGTAACATACAGGAAAGAGGCAAAGAACTCCACAGATGCTGCACTAACATTCGGAAGAGAGATGCCAAGGCTTTTTTTCTCCGAAGTTTTGAATATACAGGATGATGAGGTTTTGGCCAAGATTCAAAGCAGGGAAGTTTGTAAAAGAATTGAAGGCTTCTGGTATGCAGCCAAAGCCTCTAGTTACTACTAGTTTTGAGGCTGGCTTCCTCATTTTAATATTTAATGCACATTTTTATTTCTTGCATGGTAAGCCAGAGTACACCACAGATGCTTTCTCCTCTAGGGAGAAAACCATCTCATCCAAAGGAAACAGAGGAAAACTACGTGCAGGTAATGATCTCTGCCATTTTCGAAGGGCCACAGTGCATGTTCCAGTGTGTCAATTTTTTTCCCTAGCTCCCTGAATAGAGAGAATATTGTGACTGCACCATCCTGCCACGTGGCATTCTCACAACAGTCCACTGATGTTAGCAGAGAATGCAAAACCATAGTCTCACTTCATGACAGCAGTCTGTGGAACTCAGTAGTAGCAGCCCAAATTGACAGTGAAAACAAGACCCCACAGCACCACAAAATTGTAACTGTATCCCACGATCTGCAGTGGACATAGTGGAGTACCCTCTCCTACCCTGCTTGCTGTGGCGTTTCACATATGTACTTTATTACCTATTGAGGGTAATGGGCTGTTAGCTAAGTAGAACAGTGCTATTAATGGGTTCTGCTACAATATAATGCTTCGTTAACAGAGCTCTCAAAGAAATCAACAACTTCAAAACTCCCATAATCAATCCAATTTAATCTGATATATGCTCTGTCAAATTGCATTTCAAAAGGCTTTTATAATACCAAAATTCAGTTATCTAGTAACAGCATTAGCAATGTTAATTTTCTAATCAGAACTCAAAATCATTAATTATCCATGCCTTCCTTAAGTAAAAGGAACTGCAGTTCCTAATCAGTAACCCTACAGATCCTTTGATGTTTATGAGTAGAAAGGGTACATTCTCCTCTGGAAATACCTGGGAGGCTTTCGTTAGCACTAGCGTGTGCATTGAACACATAATTGCTTCTCTCGGTCTGAGCTGCTCCCACCTTTGCATCTCGCGCCATCACCTACACCTGCACGAGGCTGATGCTCAACAGCGTGAGCAGCACTCTCTGGTGGTCCCTGCTTCCAGAAAACCACACTCAGGGGTCCGTCTCACCAGTCCAAGGACTTTGGTTTGCCTGCGTATCTAGCCTGTTCTTATGTTAGCACAGTATTACATAAAGAGTCTATAAACATTCTGGGACTAGAAATATCCCCCAAAATAAGAACGGTACTTTTGCTTCAGGCAAAGGGTCCACCTATCTCCAGTAGTGGCCAGAAGTGAGTATTTCCCCTGAGGATTCTCCCAGCACTCAACCATTTACAGCTCCTGGGTGTTTCAGAGTGGATTGGCCTCATGGATCTTTTCCCCCAGTGCACAGCTAATATGTACTTGAATCCATGCAAACTTTCTGCATCTCCCGTTTTCTTCAGAAAAACGTCCCATAGGGCTACCAATCATCATGCAAAAAACGCATCCATTTGTTTGTTTTGAATCTTCTGCACACAAACACTGTTGGTGAAAGGCAGTAAAAATATATTAAATAAATTAATTTACACCATTATTTCTAAAACTCTGAACGTTCATCCCACTCTCTGGAAACAATTGTTTCCATACTTCACTTGTTATTAGAAAGTCAGCATGTATATACATTTTCCTTAAACAGCAGCCCAACAACAAATAGAGGCATTATCTTTAGAATTTTTTTGCATGCAAAGATTAATGTATGAGAAGCTTACACTACATATTTAATAAATTATTAAAACAAAAATTAAAATCAGGATAGTAAGACAATTGCTCAGCAACTTCTTGCCATTTACAATCAGGGAATTAATTTTGCAGGGAAAAAGTATACTCCATGCTCCAGGAATATACCATCTTAAACTTGACGATAAACCAACAAGCAACCACACACTAAAATTAAATCACAGCTTTAATGGTACTAGGAAAAATGAAACATATTGCTAAGGCTATAAACGTGTTCATGACAACAGTATAAGACAAAACCAAGAAAATATGCATAAATTTCTATTTTTATACTAGTAATAGATTGTCATGTAATAGTTATTTGCTCTTTTAAAAAAATCCTATTTTTCAGACAGAGCATTTCCAGAGAATAAAGACAACCATAATACATAACCATCATGAAGTTTCTTACTTCTATATCTAAATATGTAAATGGATCTCAAATTGTGCTTTGACTGTCAAGAAGCTAGTCAGGGAATTTACTTCCTTTCAACCCTGCTCGTACTGGTTTGTTGGCCTCAAGAAAACATTTCGCTTTTCCTTCCCCATTTGTAAAATATTTGTGTTTTGGCTGAAAGAACACTGAAATGCTTTGAACGCCTTGCTCAACTAAGCTTTTAGAAGTATAATTAACTTTATTTTCTCTGAGATGGGCCTTGAAGAACAATACTAGCCGTACCATGTTTTTAAAGTAGAATCACTAAATGCACATTGAATGGATCATATAACAACAATGATTTTCACTTGTAGTTTGGCTGTCCAGTGTAGTTACGCTTCATTGATAGGGGATAATTTATTTCTGAAGTATAAAAGTGCCCCCTTAAACTCTCATAAATGGGGAATAGGAACATGCCCTGAAATAATTATTGGCACTGAATAGTTTATACCATTGATTTCCTTTTCTTCAGCTTTTTGTTTCTTTTCAGTTTTTAAAATAAGAGATTGTTGCCAATGAGAACATCTAGATAAAATGAAATTTCTGTCTTTGGCACATAGATGATCAAACTGTCAGAAACTGGACCTAGAAGCATTTTGCCACATGTATGTACACAGGAGATGCTATTGTACATACAGCATACATAGCTAGGCATTGAATCTTTCTGAATTTTCCAGCTGTCCTAGAAACTATAAAAGAAGGGAGGGTTGGCTGATTCTATTCATTTGACAAACTAAAATTGAAACAGAAGTTGATGGTTAAAGTTACTTCATGTAATTACTGATTCCCTAACTGGGTGAACCCACATATGTGCTCCAGCAGAAACCCTTCTGATTTTTTTTTTTCCCAGACAAAATAAATTGCCTTTGACATACAGTGACTCAATGCAAAGAAAAATCAAGCCCTATTTTTTTGAAAAGTGAGCAACAGCATCTCCCAGTAGCTTTTTGGCTGCTGGAGCAGAGGGTGTCCTCGGCAATCCACTGCTAGAAATCAGGCCCCAAGTACCAGGTTGGTTGGAAATAGCCCCGATTGTTTCTGTTCTCTGCGGCAGCAGTGATGGGGAGCTCTCCTCATAGCCATCAAGTGCTCAGCTTCACTACTTGTTATGAATTAGAGACCTTCCCTTTCACCCCACCTGCACAGACCACCTGCCGTGGAGGACACCAGCCTTGCTCTGGTTCTCTGCTCTGCTCAGTTCTCCCAACACATTACAGCACACAGAAAGCAAATGCATCGGAGCAGCAACTGAAATAATCTTTTAATATACCACATAAATCATGAAACATTCAGAAACTCGGTTGATGGATAATACAAACACCTCTGAAATCTCCACTTGAAAGACACTGAGGAAGCCAAAAGGAGGGGGTTTTTTGTTTTGTTTTTTATTTTTTTCTGTTTAGGGAAAAATATCAGCTGTGAAGACAAGACTAAGGAATGCTTCTCAACATCATTTTATAAGCAGGTGCTTTCACAGTAGGCAACAGGGTGTCTGGCTACCACTGGGAACCACGTATCTCATGTCCTTGACTTTTTTTTTGACTTTTTAAAATAGCAAGAACCTTTTTCATTCAAAATTGCCACCTTCCCATCCATGAATTATGTTCCCAACTATAATGCGTGACATACATAATGAGTAAAATAAGTCAGTGGGCCTGGGGGCTTTTTAAGTTTCCCCATGGATGTTTGTGCTCTCCCAGGCCGTCCCAAAGCCCAGGCACAGGGGCTGGTGGGGGCCAAGGAGCCTCCTGGGGCAAGCCCTGGTCCAGGCAGTCAACCACCACATTTAAGAGCACTGCAGCACATATCCACCACTAAGCCTACACACAACTAGTTCATTGTATTAAATGCCATTTTCATGATAAGTGTCCAAAGACACTTCCACAAGAAAAAAAAAAGATGTTATGAACAGAGAATTTCCTTTTTCTATCTCCTACTCCAACTTTCATTTCAAGCGGTATTTCAAACTGTGGACATATATATTGCACAGGTGCCATTTATTCACCTTTACATCAAAAGCATTCCCAGTTATAATAATTATCTCTAATGACATAAAATTAGGTACTCATCATTTTCTTATAGCTGATTACTCCTCCAAAGCCAGCCTGATGGTTAGGCAATGGTATACTCTGCTATCTAGACTCAAGTTACAGCTGAGAATGTGATATATTGCATAAACATTACATTTCTCACGTTACTTTTAATTTAGCCTGAAAAAAAATTGTTGAAGTAGATGATTATATGTTTACAAGAGAAAGACTGTGAAAAGTTCATTACCTAAACATGGGTTTATGTCATTAAATCAATGGAATATCATCTATCATACCATCCAAACTGATAAGCAGTTCTTGGAATATTTATCATTATGTCTATTAAACTTACATATTCAAGGACAACTGGAAGGGACATGGTTAAGAAATATTTTATTCAATACATTCAAAGTTTAAATAGGTGCTGTTAAATAACTAAATAAATATTTGCCACAGAACATAACAAAACATTACAGCTGCTCCTGTAGGCTTTGTGTTCAGCAGCTCACTTTGTACTTAAAGCTCAGTTTCAAAATTCTGAACATCTGTGATGGATGTACATTTGTCCTATTTCCATCCCCTCTTCCTGGAACAATTTATAGAATTTAAGCAAAATAGCTGCAGCAAGACAAAATGGAGGAAAGAAAAACTCTACACGTTCTACTCCAGCATCTATTACCTATGCACCATCTTCCATTTATCTTTCTTGCACTGCAAAGCCAGCCCGGTCTATTTGCCTACCTCCTATTAATGAATTATAAATATACTTGATAATTAAAACTAGGCATTTACAGTCCTGGCTATTCAGTGGCACAATGTGTGATGCAAATCTGTCGCTTTGTGTTAAAAGCAAGGTATGCTGCTCTCCAGGTCTTCTGGCAGCATTTCAAGATGTCTTGCTAGAAACACTTAGCAGACAAGCTCTTACAACATGAACACAGCGTATTAACCCTAAAGAGCAAGAAAAAAAAAAAATCCACATAATTCCAAGGCATATAAACAAGCACTAGCTATTTTGCTTATTAAAAGGTCTGAAAGTTTCCCTCTGAAATCACCTATTTTTGGAGTCACTTACATTCACCTTAGTGGTTGCAATCGAGCTTTTAACAACACTGCTTGCTGCGGTAAACCTGAGGCTGATAAGCGGTGTTTATAGGCTCCAACCTCTAGGGAAGAACAGCTGATGCCCTCTCCAGCCCCGCTGCCCGGCCCCCTCCCCTGCGAGGACACAGGCGGGCAGGCACCGGGCAGCTCCCTGCCCAGACCCCAGCCCCGGGCAGCCAGCCCCTGCGCTGGGCACCGCTCCGCCTGGGCAGCGGCAGCACCAGCACCGGCTCCAGCTTAATGAAGGTTTGATCCAACAGTCACGAATAACTGCAGCCCCCCCCACGGCTTTAGTGCAATCCTACCAGCTTAACCCCGTCGCCATCCTAAAACCAGCCCTGTCTGTTATTTTCCAAGGCCACGCTGGGCTGGGACACCGGCACCCCACAGCGAGGGGTGCCACCAGCCCTGCGCAGGAGCACGGCCGCGTCTCAGGGTGCCGGTGAGGCAGCAGCTCCTCCGCGGGTCGTTAATGACCCGTGAAACAGCATTAATCCAACACAACACCCGCCCTGGTGTGCCGCGCTGAAATGGAAAGTACCAGCTTTGCCCACATTCACCCACTTTGAAGTTTTAATTTTTTTTTTTTTTTTTTTTTTTTTAGATTTGCAAGATTTATACAAGAGATTCTTGGTTCTTCATTTTGAATGTGAGAACGAAACAAAACAAACAACAAAAAGTAAACAACGACAAAACAAAGCCATCATCCCAAGCATATCTGAAAGCCATTCATCTTGCTAACACCTGATCACATCACTAACCCACTTCTTACTGACATGAACGTTAGAATGGCACTAATTTAAAGGCATTTTCTGCCTCCACTACAGAAGGGCTTTCCTTCAGGTCACAGTTTGTCTATTTGACTGAAGATTGCCTTAGTGACATATTAAAACAAAAGCCACTGACTGTGGCAGCCTTTCCACTTATGAGAAAGCTCTCTAGTGTCACAGGTTTACACCAAAGTTAGTTTCTTAGTCCTTAAAGATAAAAATACTTGACTTTCACATTTTTTCAGTGAAAGCGTGACCTCAGCCTGAGGAAAGGCTCTCCCTGAGGTCAAGTGCAGAAGAAATGTGGTTTTCATTTCCCACACTCTCCCAGGAAATACTGTATCTCCTTGCCCGCCTGTGTTCCATGTCCTTCTCCCCATTGCTGGGTACTGGAAAACATCACACTTCCAACAGAAATTCACAGGAACATGGAAAACACAGATGGCAGGTATGACCAAAAAAAAAAAAAAGAAATCATCCCTGATATCAATTCTGATTAAACAGTGCTGTTGGCAGGTTCCCTTTATAAAGCTTGGTGCTTGGTGGATGCGATGGCCCGTGAGGGAAGGGAGAAGGCAGGGCAACACCACATTGGGCTGAGAATTGACTCCACTTGTCTCCAGCTGCCCATCCTCATTTTTCAAGGATGCCCTCATTACTGCCTAGACCCAAGAGATCTGCTGCATCCTCCTGAGATCCAGAGCATGCTCTGGGCAATACCATGCACATCAGAGCAGCAAGAAGCAGAGCAGGACAAACTGCTGAAGATGACCATCATCCTGTGAGGTTGTGAAGTGGGACAGAAATGACTTGCTAAATGCTTCTACACTGCATGTGCACATCCCCAAACAGTGGAAAACAATAATGAAGTGGAAAGAGATAAGTAGAACTCCTAAAACACAGTTAAATATACTAGTTGCTGCTCTGGGCCAAATGTAACTTTGGTTTTACATCTCTGCAAATTCTGAAACTTGTCTGAAGTCTCTGAAATGGCTCTGGCTTCCATGCCCTGTAAGGGACAGCAGAGCAGAACCAAAGCTTTCCCCCAGGAATTTCCAGCTGCTTATTTTTTTATTCTCACACTTGGTGCTCTAAATAAGCAATAGGATGAATATTAGCACAGAGTTATTATTTCTGTCATAAACTGTAAAAACTACCTATATGAATAACTGTAAGCCAAAGTCCTTCAGGGACTGTCATAAATCCAAAAGCTGCCTGAGTGCTAGATTTAGTATTTCAATCATTGAATTAGTTGAAAGAAGTATAAAAATGCATGCACAGGACAGCCCTCTCTTAGCTCTACACATTTACACAGACTTCTGGGCAACAGTTTCAACCAGACATTGACAACTTGGTCCAAGTAAGTCAACTCCCATCCATGCTTCCAATGGCGTACGGGGATTTGCCCTGCCAAGGTATGTGATGCATCAAGTCTCTTAAAGTCTCTTCCTGGAGAGCATCACCTAAATGTTTACAGTCAACATAAAGCCAAAATAGACAGTTTTAAAGGTATTTAAGTGTTTTGTAAAGCTTTCTCTACATACACATGGAAGAAACCAAATAAGATATTTTTACATGTGTCTGCTTCTGCAGCTCAGCCTAAGCTGGCAGAGGACATCAGTGACTTGCCCCTATTATCACAAACCTTGGGGACAAACACTGTCAGCCAAACACATAATTTGAGACGCAAGTTACAATCCTAAGAAAACAAACAGTTTTAGCTCCGAAAATTAAACTGTTGCTCAAATTCTCTTGCAGATATGTATGAGGAAGCCAGAGCACAGACATAAATCATAAATATGTACAGGAGATCCCGGATAAGAAGAGTACAAGTCTCCCCCTTGTTTTGCTCCCTCTGTAGTTGGCAAAAGGGAGCAGATATCAGTGCCCTCTGTGGGTAGGGGCTCCCCCAGGTGTGGTGTAGGTGCAAGAGAAAAAGGCACCAGGAGGGCCCATGTTGCCAGCCATCATCTCTTCAAATGGAGATGGAACTACCAGGGTAGACACTGAAGAGATAGAAATATAAGATACTCCAGCAAATCTCTCCTATAATCCTTTGGGACCACTGTCAGGTGTTATGACTTCCAGGGGATTAGATCCAAACAGATATCAGGGACCAAAATATCTTCTGTTTTGTCAAGATGACCACAGAAGAGAGTAAGAAGTATTACAGTATAACCTCTGACATCTGCCTTCTCGTACAATGAGGAATATCTGGCTGCTGATAATGGCATTTTACCCAGTGTGATGCTGGGAATGGCCACATCCAGACTGCCCTCCACGGAGGTCTACTGTGGGTTGCAGCTGGCTATACAGGGAGCCAGAATTGTGGCACATCTTGGATTTTAGGAAGTCTGAGCCATTATTTGCTCTCTTTAAGATAAGCATCAGGACAGCCACATTAATTGAGATGACAAACACAGCTTATTCAGTCACCCATGCCACAGATGCAGGGAGATAGTTTGCCACGTTCCTATCTTCTGACAGGTTTTGGATGTTTCCATATCTGTTTGGACCTACTGAGAGAGGTGAGAAAAAGGGGCAGACTTCCAATAAAAGCTGGCGTTGTTCTGTATTCTTAATGTGGAAAGTTACAGGCTGCACCACCAAGAAAAAAAAAAAAATCTAGGATTTTAAACCACTATGCTATTTTTGTCTCAGTAAAAAAAACTATGGCACCAGCTTATTATGATCACACACATCCTTAAGGAACTTATCATCACAGCACTAACAATAGGTACGACATTCTGAAAGACTGACACTGAACTTCATAATTTTAATTAAGTGTGGAGCACTTTTTTTGGGACAAGAAAAGGACCCAAAGGATTTTATTTCAGCAGATAGAAACTGCTAACTTACTGCACCAACAGTCCAATAGTTTGCAGACCACATTTTCACAGACAGAACCAGATAGGTTAATGCACATCTTAAGAAACCAACAGGCTTAAAGCTACACCTGTGTGTTACATTTTTGGTTGCACACATTTAACTCTCACTAATGCTCCTAAGATCGACATGCTGTGCAGTCAAGAAAGGAGAATGACTCACGTAAGCACGCTCCCTCTGAACCGGAGAGACTTTACCCTTTAACATTTTCCTGTCTTTTACAGCCACACACAAGAAAAAAACCTTCTTCAGGCTGCTGATTCCCCTCATTCATATTCTCTTTCATGACTTCATTTGTGCAGTCAATTGCTCACAGACATGAATAGGAAGGTGGCAGTACAGACCTGCTTGACCACACCAAAGATAAGGGAGCAAGAAGCTGAGGCCACAGAGAGCAGTTTCTCAAGGTAATGCCGCTGGCAGGGGATATCCACACCTTTTCAAAGGGGTAACATTATGCTGGATCTCATTTTAATCTCACAGACACTATGTAAGTGCAAGGAACTGCAATAATTATTATTATCCTCTTATTGTAATTGCTCACAGGATTTTCTTCCAGTCTCCCATTTAGCATAATATGTGAAAGGCTGACAAAGAAAATGTGATTAAGGTGTGAAGCTCTGGTGCCTGCCATCTGTAGTGAAGTGCAAAAGATTCCCATCATAAGCAGTAACTGAAAGAATGATGGGCTTTCTGGGGCTTTCATCAGGAAATAAAAATACAGGAGTCCTTCAACATCTGTCAGAGACCCTGAGAAGAATAGAAGAAAGCAATCCAATTCATCTGTATAAACTGTCTTCCATGGTACACCACCACCACTCCCTCCTTCCATTCACTCTCTTATAATATTAAAGTATTGACCATGATGGAGTCTAAGGCAAGGTGTGGGGAGTAAGACAGAGATGGAAACACGCACAGTTTTTCAGAGGATGTAATAATAAGGATGTAGTTTGGTTTTTTTTTCATAACCAGGAAACGAGTATTTTATGCTCTGCCCCTTTCCTTCCTTTCCCTGCAGTAGTTAAGCTGATGGCTACCTATAATCAGTATGTTACAGGAGCTAATAACATGTGCCAAACCCAGAAGCCACCACAGCCTGTCCCTAGGTGTGGGGCAGGAAGGGGACAAGTGACGCAGCCCCTGGGATGCTGGCTGCTGCCTCCAGTGCAGCAGCACTTCTCCAGTGGTGCAGAGCTTGGGAAACATGATGTCCACTGTTTCCACTGCCAGTACTTCTTGCAGACTGTCATGAAAAGCTGGGGCACGTAACAGAGGATGGCTGATGGAAGAGAACAGCATTTTCCCTCTGTCTCTTTGAATAGTATTTTTCAGCCTTAGTCTTCCATGTCTACTAACTCCTACCGTACTCCCCTAGACATGTGGACTAGTCATTACTTTCACCTCTATTACTAATTTTTCAGTTTAGCACAATCACATGTCCACTTTAACCTTTTTCAAAGTCACATCAGCTCACATCAGCTATAATCCCCAATTCACAAATCCCAGCCTCACCTTCCTGCTCTGTTTTCAGAAGCAGAGAATCCCCCATGCAGTGAGCTGTGCTGCATGTCAGTCCTTCCTGCACTCTCAGAAACCTCCTTCCCCAACACCGAACAATGCTGTCATAAACACACAGCTCCTGCTGTATCTTGAACCCCTTCTCCACCCAACTGAGGGTGAATGGAGGGCAAACACCAACTTCAGGTGCAAAGTCTCAGAATCATTCAACTCCTTACTCCAGGCAATCTGTCACTTCTGAGTCTACAAGAGTCCCCAAAGAACTGGAGCAGACGCACCTCCTGCCTGGGCTCCAAATTATCACACAATGCCTGTCCAAACCTTGCCAATTATACGCTGCACACATGCATTTGCATTAACTGTGTCTGTTCTTTTTCTGAGTTAGTTATCTAAAAACACCTTGTCATTTTCCAGCTGATTTTAATAATAACAGTATAATAAATCATTTAAGCAAACCATTTGCAAACCATTTAATGGATGGACTGGTAGTAAACAGGACGCTGCAAGTACAGCTATTAGTATAGCATAATTAATCGCTGAGGTCTTATGTTACTATTTCTCCCTCTTTTAATGACTTATGGTATAAGGAAATAAAAGGTTTGTTACTTTTTTTTTGTCTTTCCATATAGGTTTGCTATTCATAATAGCACAACAGATCATCAAAGACAGCTATGGGAGCACTTCTTGTATTCCTTTATTCAGGCTTTTGCATTCTGCAAATATTCTTGTGCATTAAATCTCATTCATCATCATGTTTGTGTTCAGGCTGCCATTTCCTCTGACACACAAAGCAGATGAAACCAGGGACTTCCAAAGCTGAATTTGTAACTCTTGGTATCTTAAGCTAATAGCGCAAACCCTCCAGGTGAAAACAGTAACAGATTCACTGTGGCTCATAGAAAGTGAAATATGTGTCACATACATGACCATTAAGTTGTATTTGTAGGTGGACTGAGTCTGTGAATACAAATAACGGGGATTAGCGTAAATTTGTTAGCCAAAACATACTTAATCGTCTTTGAACATATTTACCAAGCTTGTATAACTATTGCTTCAAGCCGTACTCCCTGCTGTGGGGCTAGGAAATGTTCTTTCTTAGGAGAGGGAAAAAATACATCATTTGTGTCCACTGAAGTATTTTTCAAGGGAACTTGAAAAAGGGCCCAGTAAACTCTTTACATGGCATAAGCCTTGCTACTGCGGGTGTCCCGCCTTGCCCCTCTGCGGAGGAAGACACAGCACCAGCCAGCCAGAACAAACCTCAGGGGGCTCTGGGAGCTGCACAACTCCAACGACCGGATGTAAATCATGCTGACTATGGTATGTCTCTAAATTAAAGACCAACAACAAACCCAGTAGGCATTTTTTTTCTGCTTGCCAACTCCGTATGACTCCCACATTCAACACAGATAAAGACAGTTGGTGATATGTGCAAATGATGTGTTGATGACATGACAATTTACCTGGGATTCTTTCAGTCTTTAATTCAACACTGTATTTACTTGGAAAAAAATTATGGGGTGGATAAAGAAATTAATTGAGGCTGGCTGACTAGCATCTCGTTGGTCAGACTGGGTGATCAAAACTGTCTCACCTAGTCTTAGAACACAATAATCTGTGAACACTATTACATGCTATCCACTCTCCCATTTATATTGGTGACCTTTTTCTTCTTTCAAGCACTGATGCTCATAGCCATCAGACAACATTTCATCCCCCAAACTGCTTTCACTCTTTTCTGTTATCATCTGTAAGGATTTGTAAACTAGATCACTTCCATATGGCACTACTCCCAACCTCCCAGCCACACACTTCCATGGGGCATCTGTAATCCTGCAACAGATACAGATGTACGTCCTCCCAATACACCATTGTCCTCTTATGCTCCTTTCTTTGGACATTTATTTGCTTGTGACTCCAGACAGCAACTCCAATTCTTATCTATATAAAAATTTATCACTTACAGTATTACCCCATTGCTCTTACCATGCGAGAGAAACACTGTACAAGGACACTGATTTAAAAAAAAAAAAAAAAAAAAAAAAAAGTACCTGAGAAAGAAAAAACCCTGACCAGCTCTTACCTGGAGGGCATACAAACAGCTAGATACAGAGACAGCATGAACAGGGTATGCAAACAGCCCCAGGAGACAGCTTCTTACCTGGCTTGTGCTCCCTCCTTGGAGAAGTGAGGAAAACTCCTGAGTCAGCCAAGAGCACATGACTATTGATTTTCAAAGCAAATTACTCTCACAGCCTCATTGTTTCTGAAAAGTCCATTCGTTAACACTCTTCTCAGTTTAAACGGATGGAAATGACCAAGGCTGAAGGCCTTTATTAGCAAATAGATGGAAATGACCAAGGCTGAAGGCCTTCATTTGCATGCCCCTCCAAGACAGAATCACACAGAAAACATGGAGGAAATCACCAATACAGAGTCAAACATGGCTCTGCTAATGCTGTTGGTCTGTAAAGTCTTGTTCCTTTTTCTCACCCTATCAGCTTAGGTAAGAAAACAAAGGGCTAAGTGTACTGATGTGCATGCGCTTTTTAAAAACTATTACAGCTTTTTAGTACTGAATTTTACATGAATATAGCTGTGCTTGATAAAACATTTTTCTCTTACACTCAATAATGTTTTCCAGACGTGAACGCAGCACCATCCAGACCCATATCTCACATTAACTAGTAGCATGAAATACTGTTACTGTACATCAGGAATATTAAAGCAGAACAGGAAGCTTTCTCAGACAAATATTATGCCACATTTGCCACATTTTGTACTCTCTTTGCTCTACAAGAATTTCCTCTCTTTCCCCTGTCTGTACCTTGAATATGTCTTACAAGAATCATTTTACCCACTGAGGAAATAGATCTGACCCTGACACTGGGAAAAAAAAAAAAAAAAAAAAAGTCATGTGATATCAAGTGAAATCTTTAACAAAAATAAATTGAGCATAATCCATAACTGTGACAGAAATTAACAAAACCAGAATATTTTGTAAAACAATTCCTAATTATTTTGTATAATAATTTCTAATACTAACATATGTATTGCCTTTTGCACCATGATGTGGAAATGTAAATTCCATATCAATTTAGAATTTAATTTGAAAACTGAGGCAAACAAATTGTAAAAGTCTCAATTCTTTTCAGAAATTAACTCTCACTATCTGTGAACTTTCCTAAAACACCTATTTGATGGATATTTATTTGGCATACCTGAATTGTACAAAAAGTTGATGTGCAAATAAAAACGAAGCTCAGATTTTATGGGTTTAAGAGAGTACTATGCAAGTACACCACAGAAAACTGGAAGAGTGTGCATGCAGAAATGACACTGAATCTACCCCCACAGAGGGTCTGCAAGTGAGAAGCAGAGGAACTGTTATGAATAGTTAAAAGCTGACATATTTTTGTATCAGTCTTCAAAATGTGTTTAAAGCCTTTCCCTAAAAATAATGTAATAAATAAGCTGGTAAAAAGTGTGTTTTCTGTTTCTCTTGTGCTCTATTTGTATTTACAGAAAAAACCCTGCAGTCACACTTATGTTGTCCATGACTTTAGAATATAGAAAGGTACTGCACAAGACTGCATTTTTCAGGAGCAATGGTTGCATATAAATGTCAATGAAATAGCCTGTGGAACACAAGAAAACAGTAGCCCAAATGACATTCTTTTAAAATAGGCAATTATGTGCCAGGGGTCCAATTTCTAAACATATATTTTTTAAAAAATAGCAGGAGTTAAACAATTTAATACTTTAAAAAATTTGAGCTGTAAGACGAAACAATGAGAACCTGTTCACCTTGCAAAAAGCTGATTCCTACTATTCCTTCAATATAATGGGTTCCAGTCTGCAATCTCCGCTCAGATAGAGCCCCTACTTAAATCACAGACAGCTCTGCCGGGGGAAAAACTGCAGGACAAGGGCCAATATTTGAAGTGGAATTTGTTAATGTTAGCATAACTGGCCAAAACCCAGCAAGAACAGTAGCTTGTTAGTAAGTACCCAGGTATTCCCCTGAGTTCAACATAAAGCTTATCTATAATCAGCTTCTGAGGAACCTTGTGAAGAGGAAGGATGGGCTAGGTCTTTACAGTGCATTTCCAAATCAAAGGTGATAGGAATGTGGGTTCCATCTTCTTACCATAAGGAACCAAACATCTGCAATTATTTGAACAAGTCAGGCACATGCTTCATCAAGACTATGCGAAAAAGAACAGGGAGGAAACAAAGTCCTCACAAGAAGTAGCACTACTGAGACAAGACAGTTGACTCATGCATTATCACATCGATAAGGACAGATTTTCCAAAGTGCTCAGCAGTAAGCAGTTCCCATTGGGATGGCAGGTGTTGCTGAGAAATCTGGAAAATACCAGCACATCTCTGAGTGCCAAAACCTAGAGGTACCTTCTCTATTTGAACTTCGGTGCCTCAAAACAGACATCGCAGGTACAGAATTTTTAAGAGTACTCAACCCATAACTGCACTGAAACAACTGAATCCATATCAGTATTAAAAGCCAGTAAGATTTTTAAAATAAAAAAGTAAAAAAGTTATGTAAGAACCCAAACTAGATGGAGAAAGATAATAAAACTTCTGAGAAAATGTTTAAAAGTAAAGCAACACTAAAATGTTCAAACAAGATGCTGTGATCTAGTACTCTTGAGTAAATTTATTTTCCCAAATTCAGAAGAACAATTCTTGATTTACACAGGAATAAATTATCTAGCTTGACTTTGTGTCCCAATACATAACTTCGGTATAGGTAGGTCCACCTAAGTTGCAGAAGCAGACTTGGTGCTGTACTAGTCCAAAATCTTTGCCTCAAACCAACTACCCAGAGGACTGGAAATCCAGAGAAAAGGCCAATTTTTCCTTTTAATTACACTGGTGTAATCATATGGAGTTCTTCACTTTTGCACTAGCACAAATTTCCTTCCCTTTAAATCAGTCATCTATCAAGGAATAAGAAATATGAGACAGTATTATTTGGTCCAACACATTTAAATCCAAAGAACTTTACCTGCTCACAGTCTGAATTTGCACAATCCATAGTAGGATCTAAACTAGTTAAGAAATCAAAGCAGACTGCTTCCTCTCTCATGAACAAGCAAGTCTCAAAACAATAAAGACCTAAAAATGAAATGCATGAGTTATTTTGACTAGCTTACAAACTTAGATTACAACGATAAAGCTGAACTTAATCAATTTAATTTACTTGTTAAGGTGCTTTGTCCTGCACAAGAAGTACTGCACTGCATTGGCTTCTGCAGGAGGAACGAAGGAACTCAAACTTTTTTATTAATCCTCTAAAATGAAGATGAAATTATCTCTGTAGCCTAAAATAAAGCTTTTGAGTTTACACTTTCAGCCAATCCAGTAACATGCTAGGACAAAAGGTCTTATTTCATGCCAGGGAAACGTATGTTCTGAATTTTCACTGAAGAAATCTGACTATATTTCAGCAAAGACCCATCATTTATTTTCCCAACAATAACCTTGAAAATTAAATCTAGACTCTGATGGATTGGGGCTATTGATGGCTGATTTTCTCTCTGCTGTACAGCTATTTACAAGGATCACATTTAGAGCTAGGAAACTCTCTGAATATAGATCTTATATCTTAAAAATATATAGAATCCTCTCAGCAAATGACACCTAAGTGCACATATATTCTTTGATTCCATCAGCAAGTGCTAATAATAGAAATTTTAAGAGAAATTGTTTTCAATAATTGGGGTCTAGCTTGAGATAAATTCCATTTATTAAAGCAAAGCACACACTTCAAATGGTGTTTTGTAATCGATCCTATTTTAGAAGGGTACGATTTAATCCAGTTCCATTTTTCTAGCCAACTGGCACACTATTGCTTTTGCAGTTCTAACCTGACCGTATGGTATGCCTTTATGATAACTCTCAATATACTCCAAACTGCATCCTTGGGAATACTGTACTGCTCTTGATGATAGCAAAATACCATTCAGCTGTATGAAACCTCACGTTCTAAACAAAGAACACCATAGTTTTAAATAGCACTGATTATTAAACTAAGGTTACATTCCTGTTGCTAAATTGAGTTGTAATTATAAAGCAGAATTAATAACCAAATTTAATGAAAGTTCCATGATGATGCAGCTTAGCAAATCAAAGCTGAAACTGGTGTAAGTAAAATGACAGACAGACACAATATAAAGGCAATATTACACTTGAGTGTATTTCCTCAGCTTTCAGGATGTCTCAGCAGAAAAGTTAACTCCAAAGTGACATTGCCTCTCCCCTCGCTAGCAATCACAAGCCCGGAGACAGACCCTCACTGAGGGCAGGGTGACAAGGGAGGTTCCTGTCTGTCCTCAGGGCTGACCTCAACCTCAGTGGATATCACCCAGAAACTGCATTCATGCTGGGGAGGCAAAATCAGGTCCTCCAATTTCAGGTCATCAACTCTACATGAGCACAGAGGGAATAGAAGCCGAAGAGAATAACTCTTGGAAAAAGAAGAAAGTTATGCCAAGATACAATTTTTTTTAATCCCAGTGGGCTATTATTCTTCTGATCCATGTGGTACATAATAAATGAAGTTATATTTACAAAGGGTTATATAAACAAAGGGGTTTGTACCTACTGGGATTAAAATCTGGTAAGAATTGAATTGTGGACAAGATGAAAGAAGAAAAACGTCTGATTTACCCGAAATTACGCTTATTAGGAATATATTCATCTCAGAATACACGCGTCAAACAGACTCAGAGGGAAAAGCTTTACTTTTAGTATGAAACACTGATGAACAACTCAAATCGATCTCTTTTCTTCCCCATTTAGTCTAATCCTGTATATGAACTGCAAGACTGGTTGTACTTTCACGATTTTTGAAACTTCAACAGAAAAATTCTCAACCACAAGACAAGAGTTGGAAGGCAAATAGTTCTTTGTAAAATTACAGAGCTGCCTCTCAAAAGTATGCAAGCAGGTCTAACGTTGACCACGCTGCTGAGGTATACTTAAGCAATATAGATGGTGCATGGAGTGTAGAAAATTATTTTGCATTCAGCTAAAGAATAAATATATACAATCCTCTCAAAAATAAATGCATTGCTCCAACATCTGAAATCAAGCTGAAGGTAGATCTCCAATCACGAGCAAAATTTCCTGCTTATAATGTGCAAACCAATGTATGACAATAGTCAAATGTTTCAGCTCTGGTGTATTCTGTTCTGATGAGTAAGAATCTTGTACCATTCATGTTTTGCAGTAATTTCAGCTCTCTCTGTCAGTAAGAGAGATTCTCTGAATAATGTATGTAGTGCAAAAGAAATGAACAGAGTTTAAATAAAACACGCAAATGGTAAGGGGTAAGAAAGAGGACTATCTCCAAACTGATATAGATCAGATCAATTTTGCAAACTTACAACAGAGTCTATCTGCTTACGCAACCTGCTTCACATGCATTCACAATTTAGAACAAAAATACTAATGTTCTGGGCCTGTTTAGAGACAACAAAGATGCCTAAGATAACCACTAGAAGATAGGTATTTAACTGAATATACAAAATTATTGTAGTACTTGCAAAACTACTCCTGGGTGAACATGTGGATACGTTTTTATCTAGTGAAAAGAAAAAAATATGCAAGTTTTTCCAATATTGTAGTGAGTTACCTGCTAATATGCCATCCCTAATCCTTTGAAATAGTCTTTTTACTACCCCTAACACATGCAAGTGGCCAGGCCCTGAATCTTCACAAGTAAGCTCTGCAGCAAATGGAAATAGAAATAGAAGTAACTGGTCATGTCTCAGAGCTTTATGCTTGAACTCACATGAATATTCATTTCAGTCCAGCAGCTCTACGGCTTTTGTACTGTATATTTCAGGACGTGTGTACTGAGTAATTTCTACACAAATAGCAGGATCCAAAGCCACTGTTTCTCAGTGGTTCAGTAAAGAGTTATCATTTCATATTGCCATGAAATCACTTAATTCAGAGCTGATGGTGGGGGTTCTTTAATTAGGTTAGAAAATCTCACACATCTGCACTTTAGAAGCCTCCGTCAAACCAGCAAATTCAATCACATGGAAGCCAGTGTCCTCCAGCTATCAGACAATTGATTTTTGCAGGATTCTGCCCATATTTAGCTTAAGGGACATGAGATATGTTCATTCAGTTGTCAGTCAGTTTGACTACGTTTCATTAGAAGATCTGTTGTTTAAAAAATATTCTTCAGTATTAAAATCTTTAAAAAAATAAGCAGCTGTCAGATTACTGACACACAACTGCAAAATGCGAAATAAATACAAACTTGGACTAAATCAAAAATACATGTTGGTTTAAGTGAGAAGTACAGACCTAAATAAAGCTTGTAGGATTACACCTATTTAATGCAGACATGTACAGAATTATATGATCATACACACACATAAACATATACATTTACTTTCCCCCTCTTTTTCTGCCTCCCCCCATACTGTAAAGACTCATCATCTCTGAGTCATTAAGGTCTTTGGAACTGAAACTAGGATCAGTTTAAAAAAAAGGATCAGGTTATGAATCACTATTTCTATAAATGATAGCTAATATAAAAGGACATGTTTTCCTCTGTTAAAACAATGCAAGGTAAACATAAGGTAGTTGGAATGAGAGAGAAGAATCTGCTGTGAATAGTCTAAATAAGGAAAGTTTGGGGCAAACCCTTTTTGAATCTATGGTGAAAGTCTTACACAGAGAAGCAGTTCAATTTTAAACAATTTTAAATTTATGCAAATCAGGATTAATTCACTAACATTTGAGCGGAGATACCATGCAATACCTTTAATCCAAAAAGCAACAACAGCCTCAGAAATTATTTGGTAGAACTGGATTCGTAGGTAGAATTTCAAATAATTGACTTCACCTAAAATTACTGATTTCAATATGCAAAAATTTTAGTCCCCTCTTCTTTCACTAGAAACGAAAGTTTAAAAAAGCTACTGTCATTTGTCTTCATGGAATATATAATCAGTGCCTGCAGAAGTTGACATGCATTGTAATATTTTCTCAATGAACTACACCTGTACAGATCTGATTCCTTCCAGTTTCAAAGCACCTTTTGAAATGTTTTCTCTTTATGGAATTTGGTATTGATTTTCACGCTAAACACAACTAATACATTGCTTAATATAGAATTCAGACTTAATGGGACATCAATCTTTGCTGCATAAAATGAATGGTGCCATTTTGGCAGGTCAGCAGCTTTTCCTGTTAAATACGGTGGCAAGGTCATCTGAAACTTAGAGTAGCAAAAACTCATATATACAAATTTAGCAATCATTCAATAAATTATACATGAGAACTGCACAGTACATTGTATGTTTACATACTAAAAAGTGCCAGAGATATTGCTGTGAGAAAGTGGAGAGAAACATTTTAAAGGCACGATGAACAGTAAGACCTTCTCCAGTATGTTTCTATTTTAAACTCGCTCAGCAATGTTGCTTAGGGCATCCACTTCCAGAAGCAATTCACTCTTGAATGAAGAGGAGGGATTCAAAAACTTAAAGGCCACAGTGGAAAACCTACAGAATCCTGAAATACGGACATCTAAGTAGTAATGCTACTACAGTCTTCAGCTTTGGCACGCTATATCCCACTGTCTTACACAATAACATTAACTCCTTTTTATAAGCCTGCCATACATGAAGATAAATAGATACAATGCTTTGCCTCTTCCAGAGATTAATCAGTATCCAGCATGTGTTTTAACCAAGGCTAAAGACCCTTGGGTTATCTAAGTGTAGGGAGTTCAGCTAATTATACTCTGCTTTTAGAAAAAAAAAAAGGAAAAAAGTAATGTTACCTTATTCAGTAAGGGCATTTCTTTTTCTGTTTTCTTCTCACGGTGTATGTGCATCTGTGTGCGTGCGGGTGTGTGTGTGTATAAAATATATAGTAGGAAGAGAGTATTTGTTCCAGTTGAGGTGGTCTGTGAAATCAAGTAGATCAGATACTAACTTGATTTGGCACCAATGTATGGATGCATAGAGACATATCCACAGGATGTATGCATTACAAGATGATAAGAGACATTTACAACCTAGAATATAAGAGCAGGGCTGCCTCAAGTGACATCACCAGATCAACTGCAGCGTCAACCAACTCAGATATATTATCCTGCACACCACCGCTTCCCTGTCTCCTTTCCAGCCATTAGAAAAGCATTTGTGAGCACAAATATTATCATATATTTTCAAATACATTCAAGGCATGCCATACCCAAAAGCGAACAAGAGTAACTGTGGGGTTTATGGACTGATCGAGACATTCATAATTTTGCTTTACAACAACAAAATTCATCTCCATAGAAACCGGAAAGCAAGAAACTACAGTAATAACACTAAAGTAAATGTCACATCAGGTTAGTCAGCAGAAGGCAGGAGATGGGATTTTGCTCCAGTTGGAAACTAACAAGGATTGCTGCCTCTTCTGCTTTTCTGCAAAGGGTATCTATACTGAAGACAGACTTACTGATGTATTTCCAATGCAAGATAATAATGTGGTTTCCTGTTATTTCCACCGTAATTTACTCATAAGGTGGTCAGATCAATGGCATGTTTACTTACAGGCATTTGTTACAGCAAAGCTGTTAGCTGTTTCAATGTTGTCTACATGAGGAACCAAATTAAAAGGTGCTTCAGATGCATTGGGGCTGGTGTTATGAAGAAAAATTGCTAATCGAAAAGCAGTATATTCCTGATCTGTGTTCCTGATGAAGAGACCACCTACGAAAAACAGAAAAAAAGCAAAGGAAGCAGGGTGAATTATTTGCCAGTTACTTACTATCTTGTAACACCAAGCAACTGTCTCTCTCAAAGCTGCACAGTAAGGCAAGTCGTAAGACTTTAATGGATAAGGAACTAATCATATTCATAATCACAACCGCTGCCTTTAAATCACTGTCCTCAATCTATTTTAACCTCTCTGATGCATTCATGTTTCTTTTCTGGCTTCTCAGTTTCCAGCCTTTCATACATAAATACCCAGATTTGTCATGATTACAGTGACCTTTTAAAGTGTTTAGCCTCTATCTCCCTGATACGGAACACACTGGTAAATCAGCTACTCAACAGCCTCTTACATTAAGTGGCAGGCTGATTAAGGGGAATGATGCTTTCTGGATTAAAAAAAAAAAAAAAAAAGAAAATACCAACTCAGTGTAGGATAATTTGTACTGAACAGGAATATAATGAACTTTGATCCTCTGCAGCCATGTGCAGGCAGGGAGCAGCTCAGCCTTATTAGCAGCATCTTTACAAGTCCACGAGAAATGATGCAGTGATGGAGCTGAGCTGGAAGGAATTCAGAGAGCTGCGTCCCATCCAACACACGTCCGAAAGGAGGGAAGCGGGAGGCGATGGCAAACGGGTGAGGATGGGGCACGGGAGTCTAGGGAGAGACCTACAAAATCCTAAACTTTCCAACTACGAGAAGGGAAAGAAGGGCAGCGTTGCCTTCTACCCCCACCCCTGCCGGCTACCGCAACCTCCGGTACACGTAACTCGCCATCCCTCCAGGATCCAGGCACAAGGCGGGGTGCCGGAGGGGGCTGAAGCCGCCAAAGGGCATCAGCCCCGAGCCCCTTGGCCCGCTCCCGATCCCACCCGCCCTGCCGCGGGGCCGCGAAAGGCGAGCATCCTCCCGGCCGCCCGCGAACGCACACCCGCACGTACGGATACACACACTCACGGGGGCATACATACACAAATACACGCGGATTTTTGCGTGAAGGCAGGGGAAGGGGATGAGCGGTGGAGGAGCAATCTGCAAAACTGCCTTTCGAGCCTCCTTTCCAACTCACTTCGCAAAGGATTGAACCCCTGGACACACGCACACAGCCCAATGCAGCGCTTACCTATTTGCACACTGCTAGGAAAAGCTCCCATTGCTAGTCCCCAAAAGCCAGAAAACAACAAGACAAGCTGTCTGCAAATTATCCTCATCTTCTCTTTTGCCTCTCTGTCTCGCCTTCTCCCGCTCGCTCGCTAGATGCTGCTCAGAGAGGCATTGAGGGCAAGGTGGATACAAACAAAATAAAGAATTAAAAAAAAAAAAAAAAGAAAAAAAAAAAAAGGAAGGGGGAGAAAAAGAGAGGTTTCTCCTTTCTTTTTCTTTTTTTTTTTTTTTTCCGTTCTTTTTTTGTTTGTTTTGTTTTAGAATTGGTTTGCTATTCTCTCCCGCTCGCGCTCTGCCTCTCTCCCGGTTGCCGCTGCCGTTTCAGCACGCCATCCCGCCGCGCCGGATTTTTCCCGCAGTCTCCATCGCCGGGGAGCGGTTTCTGTCCGGCTGCGAACGCTGCACATGCAGAAGATGGTGGTGAGTTTGGCGGCGGGGGGGAGCGGCTAGTGGCGGCGCGGCGCGGGCGGACATGCGCCGTGTGCTGCGTGTGTGTGTGTGTGTGTGTGTGTGTGTGTGTGTGTGTGCGCGTGTGTGTGTGTGTGTGCGTGCGTGCGTGCCCCCCCCCCACCCCCCACCCCGCTGCCCGTACCGCCACCGCGTCCCGTTCCGCGCCGCCCCGCGGAGCCGCCCGCGGTTTCAGGAGCACGCTGCAGCGCCGGCGGTCGCAGCCACCACGAAAGCGATCGGGTTTTTTTTTTTGCCTTTTTGTTTGTTTTTTTTTGTTTTGGTTTTTTTTTTTTTCTTCTCTTTTCTGCCGCTCGCACATCCGCGGGCGCGCAGCGGCGCGGAAGTTTGTGCCGCGGGCGGAGGGCCACGCAAGGTCACTGCCCCCGGCTTTGCGCGGGGCGGGAGAGGCACGGCCGCTGCAGCCCAGCGGCTGGTGCGGGTGCTATTAAGTACCAATTATTATTAATGAAGGTGGCAGGGCGTGTCTGCATGTGTTGAGCAGCTGCGGAGCAGGGGAACGCGGCTGGGCAGGCCTGCCCCCCCCACACACGCCCACCCGCCCCCCCCCACACACCCACCCACCCCTCGGGGTTGCTCCCGCGGAGGAGCAGAGCGGGGGCTCCGCGCCCTGCGCGCTCCGCTCCGCGCGGGGGGAGCGGGACCGCCCTCCCCGCGCCCGGGGTCTGCGGCAGCGGATGGAGCCGGGGGACGAGAGCGGGGAAGCGCTCGGCGCTGGTGGGCACTCATGCCAAAAGGAGAGAGAGCAAATGAGAGGAAAACTTCGCTGCTCCTATGCTGCCGCCTTATCTCTTTTTATTTCCTTTTTTTTTTTTTTTTTTTTTTTTTTTAAATCGGTGGGAAAAATAATGGAGCTTTTTTCCATGTCTAGACCCTTCTTTTTGGTGCCTTTGGATCTTTCTTTCCAAGCCTTGGAAGTTCCACAGAGCAGCTGCCAGAAGTCTGGAGATATTGCAGTTAATAATTAAAAGATATATATAATAAATTATAGGTAATGAAATCATCCAACAATAGCTGTATGTCAGAGACAGGAGCTTCTAGTTTTACGTGTGGCTTTGCAGAGAGATTTCTGTCAGCTACAGGGAATGATTTGGGTTCCAGTAACTTAATTTTAAAATGTTAATTGGTAGTATGAAAGGATATTGATTTTTAAGGTGAACTTTGTGCCTCTGTTCAAACACACACAATTGCTCCAAGACCAGAGTTTTGCCTGCTTACACTCAGGTTTACTTTCTTAGTTTATTACTACATCCCATGTGCCCAAGCTCTCCTGTTTGGGGGTGAAAGACACCCCCTTTAATTGCTGCAGACAGTGACAGTGATTTCTGAAGCATGATTGTGAGCTCCTTAGCGTCAACCACATACCCAGAAGAGCAAGCAAAGAACACTGAAAGCAGAGATATATATATAAACTTATCTGCATGGGCATGTGCAACTGTGTGCGTGACTGTGTGTGCGTGGTCGGGAGAGTGTGAAGTTCCTGTAAATAAATTACTCTTTGAGACATTTCTTTGCAGGTCAATAGCAAACAAACTTCACCTGCATTTCAGAATACTCATTTTTTTATTTTTCTGTAAGTCTTCCACTTCCCTTTGCTTTCCCTCCACATACTGCCATCGTTCCTCTGAATTTGCAGGCTTGTGCTTCACACTGTATTTACTCATGGCTTTTTGTGACTTCTGCTTTTCCTCTTGCTTGTCTGTCTTCTTTCTTGCCTGTCCTCTTTCATATCCCCAAATTCTCCCCAAAATTTGGTTCTTCCATCCTTTAGCATTTAACTTTTGATTTTGTAAATCCAAGTAAAAAGGAATGAAAATGGAATATTTCCGTTCCATAATGGCTGGCTGGTTCTTCACCACTAGGAGCAAGTGAACTTGGAAACAGGTTAAACATTTAGTTGATTTGATGACATACTCATGTGAATTCATGCCAAATACGTATACAAGATTAGGATTTTAGATGCACGTCCATTATAGTGGCAGTTCAAGTTATCACCTACCAAATGAACTGAGGAATATGCTTTGTTGTTTTTCAAATATAATGGTAGCATGTTAATTTAATCTAAGAGTCCTCAAGAAACCATTTCACACAATGGTCTAATCTGATCTGACCAAGTGTCTCACCCAGCAATTCCTACATGAAGTCTGTAATTTCTGTTGGAGTTGGAACATACATTTTAGTGAAACATCCAATCCTGATTTAAAGACTTCAGGAGAAAGATCCATCGCTTTCCTGGGTAAGTTGTTCCAGTTGTTACCTACTCTGATATGTTAAA
The DNA here is from genome assembly GCF_018691265.1 of Tyto alba. Taxonomy (NCBI): domain Eukaryota; kingdom Metazoa; phylum Chordata; class Aves; order Strigiformes; family Tytonidae; genus Tyto; species Tyto alba. The sequence goes on along the minus strand of NW_024881282.1, from coordinate 16,589,684 downwards.
ACCTGCATTTGTTTATCTTTGGTTTCTAATGTTTACTATCAGAGATGACCCCAGTATTCCTGTAATAGTAACACTCAGTGCTATTCAAATAATCCCATCCACTACTTGACACTACCCTGCTTAGACAGCTCAGGGTCATTTTTGCAGATACGGAAAGCAGAGGAAATAAAGGGGAAGAGGCCACCATAGCAATTTTGTTTAAAAGACACAAGGTGGGGGAAAGACTTGAAGTGTCAAAGGGGAAAAGTGCCATTTCAATAAGTTTTGAGAAGTGAATGGCAGATGATCAAGTAATTGATCACAACATCTTACAGAAAAAGTGGAACAGGGAAGGTAACAGGGATGTAATCAAGATTAAGGCTGGCAGGGAAGAAAGGCGAGGTAAGATTTTAGACTCACTGCTGCTCTGGTGGTTTAACCTCGTCTGACTGCTGAGTGCCCACCAAGCTGCTCTCTCACTCCCAACAGGACAGAGGGAGAGAAGAAGATGAAAAAGTTCATGGGTCATGATAAAGACATTAACCCATTACTATTATTGGCAAAACAGACTCGGGGAAAATTAATTTAATTTATTGCCAATTAAGAATAGAGTAGGATAGCAAAAAACAAAGACAAAACTAGAAAACACCCCCCACACACATCTTTTATGAGGCTCAACTTCACTCCTTTCACAGCTCTTCTCCCTCCTGTCCCTGAGCCATGCAAGCAGATGAAGAATGGGCGTTTTGGTCAGTTCATAACACTTCTCTGCTGCTTTTTTCTGCTCATGCTATTGTCCTGCTCCAGTGGGGGTCCTTACCATGGGGTGCAGTCCTTCAGGAACAGACTGTTCTAGTGTAGGCTCTCCATGGGCCACAGTTCCTGACAGAAAACCTACTCCTGCATGGGCTCCTCTCCACGGGCCACAGCTCCTGCCAGGAGCCTGCTCTGGTGTGGGCTCTCCACAGCCTGCAGCTCCCTTCAGGCATCTCCACCTGCTGCAGCGTGGGGTCATCCACGGGCTGCAGTGTTGATACCTGCTCCACCATGGGCTTCACCAGGGGCTGCAGGGGAATCTCTGCCCCCGTGCCTGAAGCACCTCCTCCCCCTCCTTCTTCACTGACCCTGGTGTCTTCAGGGCTGTTTCTTTCCCATTTTTCTTACTCTTCTCTCATGCAGCTGTTGTGAAATGTGTTTTTACCCTGTCTTAAACATGTTAATGCAAAGGTGGCACCAGCATCACTGATGGGCTCAGCTTTGGGCAATGATGGGTCTGTTTTGGAGCCAGATGAAACTGTTTCTGTCCAGCATGGTGGCAGTTTCTGGTGTCTTCTCACAGAGGCCACCCCTGCAGTGCTCATCCCCTCCCCCCCACTTTGCCACATAAACCCAATACAGCTGCACACTGCCAAGCAAGAGGAGGCCAGAAGGGAGAGTTTGTGTGTTTTCCCAGTGGCTGCTGGAGAGGTGTTGCATGAAGCCACTTTTGAACTGGGGTCCCTGGCTCCGCTAGTTCCCCTCAGGCAGCCTGTGAAGGTTGTGGTACATGATTAAGGGAAAGAGGGACAGACCTCCTGACAACAAAATGTCAGCAAAATTAAGCAATTATTGAAAAATGTTTTATTGAATGTATAAAGTGTGTGGAGGGGATAGACTAGAGAGGGTGTGGAGAGGGACTGCTGGTTGTTGGAGGCGAATGCTTGCCTTGCCTTAGACCATGACAGCTCGTGTTCGCCTTGCCTGGAGGCCACCAGAGAAGACTTACTCTTTAGAGCATCAGCTGAGAGGCTGACTATCTGCTGCAGCACCTGAATGAATCCTGCTGTAAAAGATGCATGAATATGATGTTTTCTTCCCTCTGGTGAGGATTCGAAAACTTTGGCTATTTTCTTGATCAGAAAGTCTTGTGCTTGGAGTAAATACATTTATGAAAAGACCCTGCAGGAACCAGAAGAATATGAGATAATCTGTGCTAGAGAAAAATGAAGGCTGTATGTTAGCCAAGAGGAATAAAACTGCAAAGGTACCAGAGGCATTCACCTTATGGAAATCCCAGAGGAAAAGCAGGATATGAAGGAGGCAGACACTTTGTAGTATGAACAGAGTTTGTGATGCATACATAGTGATAAATACACGCATGCTGAAGTAGTAACTTTGACTTGTATTTATATCTTCTTGCATCCAAAATGCAAATCTCAGCTACACAATCTATAAAAAAGTCATGTCATTATGTGTCTGGAGACATGGAACTTTGTGAGGGAGAAGGGGACTTGACTGAGAAAGTGGGAAAGTGAAGCTGTGCTAATTATCCAAGATAAGTTGAGACAATTAGGAATACAGGGAGGGGGAAAGGAGAATGGCAATTTCACTAGCAAGAGACACAGGAATAAATAACCACCACCACCCCCTCCCCACCATGTTCCTAGTGCACTGAGGCAGTGACAGCATGAAAACAGACAACACCCTGACCCTGGTCTGTGTGCTGCTAAATGAGCTCCCTCAGAGCAGGCAAATGTCTGTGCCACAAAGGCTCCCCATGGCATAACCATCTGGGCACAGAGTTCCATCCCGAAACTGGATTCAGTCATTTAGATTAGTCTTGCTTCAAATGCAATTCTCATTGTAGCTCCCACTGTGTGGTCACTGGAAATGCTTCAGCAATAAATAAATGATGGAGAAAGCAATTGACTCAACACCCTGTCCTTTCTTAGTCCTTTCTTGCCTTATGAAATGTTGTAGCTCACATATCTGTCAAATAGATCCATTAGACTGTAAACTCTGGGACAAGGCTATGTCTTTTGTGAAGTGCTTAGCACTTCTGGGCAATAAAAAGTAAATAAAATACAAATCATCTATGTAGAATTTTTTACACTCCACCCTTTGGCATGGTCTCACATCACCTTATGAAGTGATACCAGCAGTACTGAATAGATTAGCCGTGCACCAGAATAAGATACAGTTTGCTTTCAGTAGCAGAACTCATTTTCAAGAAATTGCTTTACAGTGCTTTTTTGCATTTTCATTCTTACTGATCTATTTTTCATTCATGTAAATTCTGGGGTTGACAGAACAGGTCATTATTTTTAATAGTGCTTCTCATGAAGAGTATTATGTTGATATTGAAACAACTGTAGTACAATGCATTTGGCTGTGAATGTGTTCATCCAGTGGTCCCACTGCTTTCCACCATGCTGTATACTAACATCACTCTCTGCAACCTTAAGAAATTAAAGTGATATGGTAAAAGACCTTGACCATGAAAGGAGAGGTTATTGTGATCATACTGCAGAAAGCGAAAAATCCTGATTATACTTTAAATCATGCTGATATCAATCAATCAGGATTATTTCATTTTGAGAAAAATGTGGTAACACTGTTAGAATTAAGAACTGCCATATTAAGTTAGTCTTAATGTCCATTTAGAACAGTACTGTATGTCATTACATGACATTAATTGATAGAGGTTTATTGAGGAAGATTATAAGAAGCTGAGCATTTAAACTTGAAGGGGCTTTGGAGAGCTTCTTCCTTGCTGACTGCTCTCACCACCTGACAAGCCAGGGCTTTAAGGTTTCTAAACTGAAGATTTCACAGAGATCCTTGTGTGGAAGAGTTGCCTACAGTTATTTCCATCTATTTACTTTCAGTGTCCACAGCATCCTATGCAAATGAGCTCTATAATCCCATTCTAAGAAAGTAGTTTATTTAGTCTGTTTTAAACCTTATTGTATATTGACCATTCCCTGGCACTTCTCTAAAAAAAAAAAAAAAAGATGTAAAAATCACTTATCATGCCGTATCATCCATAGTTTTATATACCTTTATAATATCACCCTTCAGTCACTTCTTCAAATGTGAAGAATCTTACTCCATCTATTCTGTCTTTCAATAGTCTATACTATATATCAGTCCTCCTTGTCACTATTCTTTCTGCTGCTTCTTATGGCTTTCTAAAAAATAGGACACACAGAATAGGACACATTTTTTTTAGATGTAAAAACTGTTTTTTATTTTACTCCTTTCCTTTCCTAATCATTCCTAAAATGCCATTCCCCTCTGAGCATGCAGTCAATGTTTTCAGGAAACTACCCACAAAGATTTCAAGTTCTCTTTCTTGAGTGGTAATAGCTAATTTAGAGCCTATAATTGTGTATGTATAGTTAAGGTTATTTTTCCCATGTGCATGGCTTTGCATTTTTTTTGATACAAAATTTCATCTGCCATTTTATTGCTCAATCAATTAGTATTGTGATATTCTTCTGCAATACTTCCCAGACACCTGAAGTCCCTGAGAATTTGATACAAGAGCAAAATTGGAATCTATGCCCTTTAAATTTGATCTCATCTTCGTTACATTTTTAATGGTATAATAGGGTTCTTCTAGCCCAGATTTATAACCTGAGCTGCATCATGGGATGTACCTGAGAAAGTATGAAAGTTTGAAGCAATGTTTCTTCCCTAAGTACAGCTTATTGCGGTAGTAAATGCCAGGCAATTCTGAAGGATGGGGCAATTTCCTCATCAATTAGAGGCGTGTGTGTGGGGAATGCACCAACTTAAATGCATTCCACCTGAGCCCATCTGGCCTTGTTTATACACTGAAAAATGATCAACTGTTGCTAATGCTGGCTTCTGCCCATCACTTACAATAATTCCCGAATTCGAAGTGAGTTATTGCTAGTCTTCTAGGTACTGTATGAGTTAGACCAACTGTCAGTAAGTTTACATGAAATAGTGTTTAAAGTAAGAGTATTTCATTCCCAATTTCATACTTACTTGCTTGAGTACTTTTCTAAAGTAGCAAAAGAAGGGTTCCCCTGGATATATTTGTGGTGTCTGGCTGGTAATCATACACACTTCGAAGTCTGGATGCCCTGGTCATTCCCTGAAAGGGAGGGTACAGGTTAAGAAAGACTGTTCACCCACGTCCCTCTACTATTTACTGGAGGCATGCATATGGCCCTTCTGAATCATGCAGTACTTAAAAACTGCCTTTTTTAACTGGGAGTGAGATGTTGATTCTACAACTTCTGAGCAAACAACAGCTATAGTAACAACGAACCCTACCCTGCAGTCGAAAATTTTGCAGTGAAACTGAACTCAGTGTGCAGTAAGATGGGAAGAAACGAGAAGAAAATAATCAGGAAACAGAAACTCAACTTAGATAATTACAGATATTTGGAATGTGAGTTACTGTGAATAAAAATTGTTTATCCCTAAATGAAAAAGACAGTTTCTTTGGCTTCCATTGTGGAAAAACACTCCAAATGTGTCCAAACATCACTATATCTCCATTAAAAAAATAAAGATTTCCAGAAAAAACTTCTTTTTTTCCTTATTTTTTGGCCAACGGTTGATGGAGAATTTTTTAAATTTTCTTAACAGTTCTTGTTAAAATATTCTGCCATAAACTCTGTGATATAATCTAGGTAGTGGAGTGAGGAAGATGTCAGAACAGCATAAAAAATGGCATCTGTTCACTACCCAGATCATCTTGCTGTATTGACCTAATTGTCATTTCCTGTAAAACACAGCCCAAAGTTCACTTTTGTTTGAAGGTGGTAGTTTTTTAGATCATTTCTCTTATTCACCTCTGTTGTGCTGCCACCTGCATGGAAGGGTGAGCTGGTTTCTTTGTGGCTTGTGCGTGCCACTGTCACAGAATTACCACATCAGCTCCAGCTGCAGAAGCCTCAGCATCGATGATGCTGGATGAGCAAAAAGAAGTCTGAATTCCAGGTCTAGGGGGTGAAAGGGAATGCTGAGAAGCCTATGCCCTGTCTTTTTAACTCATGAAGTAAAGCAAACTTGATAAAAAAAATCTTTCAAACATAACTAGGAAACCTTCAATGCTGTTTCTACAAATTCATACTTATAAAATGCAACTGAAGTTTGATACACTAAGTTACTCAAAAAATTAGCTTTAGTGAGGTTTATTGCCAATAACAATGACAGTTTTCATCTATGTGCTGTGATCTTGTCTTACCTTTCCCAGTTCCCAACAGACCTTTATCTGCATGTTTGAGATATAAATATGCTGCCAACATACTATCTATACTTTTATATCAAAGCGTTAGTTACTCACATGAAAATATTTCTCAGCTCTGGGGAAAAAAAAGATCAAGCAATCTAATGCTTTTCTTAACACACATACACATACACAGACTCTATTTTCTGCTTAATTTTCACATTAATTAGAGCTCATACAATATTGCCTACATTAGAAAATTCATTTTCAGCCCACAGTTTTGGCCTTTCTGTATTCAAACTTGTATTATTCTCTCTATGGTAGGGTTAAAGTTTATCTCAAATAAATCTGTCTGTTTGCCTCAGCTCTAGCTGGCTTCCAGCACCTGTCCCCCACACTGCAAAAGCTGCAGACTGGATAATTGCTGCCATTCAGCTATAGCCACGTGCTGTGTGTTTGCAGAAGTAGAATCTGTTTTCCTAGAAAATCAGAACAGTCTTTGATTCCTTAAGTGCTGTAAGCATACCTGGTATTTATTCAAAATTGTGTGTTCCTACAAGTATTCTGATAGTTGACACATGTCTGTTTTTATCCAGTTATTTCTTCTTTAAAAAATGTATAATGAAGATGCGTTATCCTAACCAACATCAAGGTGGGTATGTCTGTTACATTACTACGTGAAGTTATATGGAGCAAATCAGTGTGGTAAAAATCTTATCTAGCACTAAAATCCCTCAAAAGCAATTGATTTTAAAGCTGTTGATTTATTTAATATTTAATACACAGTGATTCATACTCCGTGAAGCTAAGGATTATTCATAGAAAGTTTATTTGTGAAGCATCTTTTAAAACAGGTCAGATTTTGTCCAATTCATTCACATAGACATATTTTATGGCAACTGCTTCTGTCTTTACCTGTGCTGAATAGCACTGTAATCTGTAAGTAAGTGCAAGGGAAGCAGGAGTGCCTTGTGGGGTAGAAAATGCTACTTTGTGAAAGGGTGAAATTATCTAACCTTATGTCACTTAGAGCACTCTTAAAAAATCCATAAATGGTCCTTGCTAAAGCACATCATGTGGTCACTGAATTAGAAATGCAGGGATGGAATAGATTTCCAAAGGTTACATAGTCTAGTCCCCTGGTGCTGGGGAAGGATCAAATATACTAGAGCTTCCCACAGAGATTTTTATCTGGTACTTTTTTTAGAATTTCTGCTAAAAGACTTTCCGAGGGTGTCCTGTTCAAGCTATTTTTCTCTCAATTTTTTTCTTATTATATGACCTATATAGTTTTTACTGCAAGTTAAACCGGGTTCTTTTTGTCTTTCTTTCTCATCAACAATTGGTAACAATCTATCATTGTCTTTCCTGTTAACAGTCTTCCATATCCTGGAAGATTTATCAAGTCTTTACCTGCCTAGACTAAAAGAAACCCTTTTCGCTGCAGTGTTCCCTCACTGATAATGCGTTCTGAGCCCTGTTCTCTTTCTTCCTGTTTTCTGCTCTATTCTTTCCAGACTGACTACATGTGTTTTGGAGTATGGTACTGAAGACTGCTCGCATTGCTTCAGCTGCATTCTCCCTGGAAACAAGCAGAAGAAAATGATCCTCACCTATATCTTACCTGCAAAATTCCTGACAACACAAGATTTTCCCTTTATGTCCTTTTGCAGTAATACTGCACCATTGACTCACAGGTCATTTCCAATACACTTAATCTTGCAGGTCCTTTTTTCTCATTTGGCATTTTAAGTGTTCATTTCTCCTTACTAGTTATTGTGGTCTGAGCGTGCTTTCTTTATTTTTTTAAACATTATGGATTATGTCTTCATTACAACAGTCTTGAATTTTGACATTGTTTTCCAGACTTCTGTAACACTAACACATCCTGGTTTCATCTACAGTTTTTATCCACTTACTTTGTGATGCGTATTTTTAATTAAAATATTGAACAGGGCTGGGCCTAGAAACTCTGAGGGAACCAGCTTGAAAGAAAATCCCTATTTGGTACTGATAGCTATTCTTTGAGAACAGCTTTTCAAGCAGTCACGCACTGTCTTTATGTTTTTTGGGTTTTGTTTTTTTTTGTTTTTTTTTTTTTTTCATTTAGACGACATTTCCCTGTGAGAATTTAGTATGGAAAAATATTAAAAGTCTTACTGTACTCAAGATACAGCAAATTTATTCTTCTTCTTACCCAGTATTCCAGTTAACCTGTCCAAAAAGGAGATTAGCTTGGCTTGACATAGTTTGATCTTGAAAAATCCATATTGGCTGTTTTTGTTATTCTTCAGGTGCTTGTAAGTTCACCATCTACACATCTGTTCCATTTTAATGTAGTCTGTAGTTAGCTGAACTGTTCTGTTTTCTTTGGGTTCTCCATTATCCCTCTTTTAAAGAGACATTGTTTCTTGTTTTCTGAGACTATCCCATTCTAATATGACTTCTCACATATAATAATTGATGCCTCAAATACTGTGTTATTTATTACTTTATGCACTTGGAGATAAATTTAATCAGGTTGTGGACACTTTAATATATAAAACTAATTTCAATATATAAGATATTAGTATCTTAACCACTAAAATTCAGATGTCCTTCAAATAGTTTAGAAGGTTTAAAAGCACCTTGAAAGATTCACCATCATAAAACTATGCTACAAACTCTGTTAGCAATTGAAATAACAAAAGCCTGTTTCACACAGGTAGGCAGGACACTTTTAAAGCTAGTTTATTGCATTTCTTTGGAAATGTTTCACTTTTTGTTCCTTGAAATATTTTCTTACTGCATTACCTTGTAAAGTAAGGAGCTAAAGCAATAGTTCAATAATGCAGTATTTCAGGAAGAATCTTGAGTGGCAGGAAGAAGACAGTATAATGCCCCAGGTGAACAGATCATTTCTTTAGAGGGATTTTGAACATATTCATGTCGTACATGCACCTGATGCACTTAGCATGTGTAAACTTTGATGAGAGTTTTTGCATTCAGATCAGGTAAACTTCCAGCCAAATACTCTCATGAATACAGAAGTAATTACTGAGCTCTAAGGACACATTGCAATGACATTATCATTTGTCAGCAGGATACCAGTGACTGCTGTCATGGAAAATTTACATTAGCATCATTGTTAAATAGTCTGTTTACTAGTTTCTTAATGACCTGCAGCAAACAATGATTTGAACTACTTTATGAAGTTCAGCATGGCAGGCTGCGGTTATGTTGAATCTATTTTCATAGGTTAATGATATTAAGATAGAATTGACAGCAGCTGTCATGTCATATGCAACCAAATCATCTGTGAGTAAGTCTAGGTGGCACTTATTTCTGTGATGCTGCTCTAGGTTAGAGATACCAACTTAGTTTTAAAATACACACTTGAAATATTAGTAGCCGGATACCTGTGCTAGCATGAAGCATAGGGAGGGCTCTGAAAATCCATCTCATGGCTTAGGAAAAGCAGGATTTACTAAGCCAAAGCTTCCAAGAGTCATTCACTATAGCATCCAGCCTAGGTCAGAAGTTTATAGGATAGCAGTGCAAACAAATTGAGACATATGTGGTCTTCTTTGTAATTGCATCTTATAAGATACTCAAGAAACATTGAAAAGTGCTGAGAATTTTTTTTAAAAAAAACATTATTTCCTTAGATTTCACTGGAAATTGCTACTACTTGACAGCTGAAAATTTGGAACTTTCTTTTTAACTTTCACAAATGATGATTTGATCTGTAATCATATAGTTCTGGAAAGATTTAATTAAAACCTATTAATTGAAAAAACATCCACGACTGCTGATAATGCATGAGAAATATTACACGTACTAAATACATGTGAGAATTCTTTACCTGAGATGTCTAACAGCTTACATAGAGGAAAAATTAGTCTTAAACTGTTATTGGGAACACCTAATAAAAAGGTAATGTTCTTGGAAAGGTCAGTGTGAAGTAGGTTAATGTATTTTTCTTTATCAAATATAATAAAAATGTTGGTCTAGTTAACTTGAGAGTAAACAAAATTGATAAAGAGACACTTCTTAAAATGATACTTTTGTAGAGTAAGGGGGGATGGGGCTTGTGGTCACAGTCCATAACAGCTCCTCTCTGCTGCTTCTTCCTCCTCACACTTTTCCCCTTCTACAGTGTGGGGTCTTCATGGTGGCATCTTCCTTTAGGAAATACCCACCTGCTGGGATGTGGAGTCCCCCATGGCTGCAGCCTGGGTATCTCCTCCATGGCGGTCTCTTCCACAGGCTGCAGGAGAATCTCTGCTCCAGCGCCTGGAGCACCTCCTCGCCTCCTTCTTCACTGACCTTGGTCTTCACAGGGCTGTTCCTCTCACTTCTCTTCCTCACCCCTCACCCTGCCATGAAGCATTTTGTCCTTTTTAAAATACTCTTTCCTCTAAGCTCTACCGTCTTGCCTGCGTGGCTCAGCGGTGCCCTGCTGTGGGGCAGTTGGAACCGGCTGGAACTGGCTGGAACCGGCTGGAACTGGCTGGGACCGGCCTCCCCTCACAGCAGCCCCTGCAGCCCCCCTGCACCCCGGCACTGACAGCCGGCACGCACAGCGCGACCAAGACACAGCGGCAGGTACAGTCTCGGAAATAGGTGTCAGTAATTCCTCCATGTGCGTCTGCATATGCTTGTGCGTTTGTCTGTGACAGCTTACTAGTTTTCAGCTAATCGCTTAATGATATGCAGAGAATGTTAAAAAGAAAACCCGTAAGAAAACTTGTGAAGTGACGGGCGCTTGTGCACAAATTTTAATAATGACAAGAACACATTTAATAGTTTTATGGAACAATACAGGAATTATGTTATTAATGTAAGAATCTGTCTTTTTATGTTCCTTAATAGAAAGGGTTTTGGGGAATTTTGCTAACTGTTCTTCACGCCTCTTTCATTTTTAAATTAAGGGTTTGTGTGTGTATGCATGTAGGTTGTGCTAACTCTCCAGCTAGTAAAATGTCTGAATCCCTCTTCATATCTTCATCATTACATTCAGTAGGCTTTCTACCCTCTTTTTAATTCTTTTATAGAGTTTATTAGATTACACAGAACAAATTGTTTTTGAAGGAAACTGATCCTAAAGGAAAATGTCTTTGCATTTATTATGAACAATTACTGCTATTCCATGTGCACAAGATGAAACGTCTCCTCCATTTCCCTCTGTTACAGACTGCCTCACAGTACTGAGTGCCACCAGCAGCACCATCCGCTGTGTGGATTTCCACATTCAAAATTTTTTGACATTTTGGAAATTTAGGCTACAATATAGTCTCAGAAGGAGAAACAGCAGCCCTAGAGAAAGGATGCTTGATTGGCCGTACAAATGTTACATGTATTCAAGGGCACTTAATGTAGGAGAACATTTAAAATTCACTGTTTGCTAATGTCATTGACCAATGCATCATTGTAGCATATTCATCAGATCGCTTCATTTTCATAAAGGTCCTTGTAGGTAAAGACGGGTTGAAGTTTGCAACTAAATATTTACTCAAGTCAGGAATACACACTGAGTCAGAATTATGTGGAAAATGTTCAAAGTAATTGTGTAATGACAGTTTATGATAAATAATGTAAATATATAAAAAAAAAAAATCACAAATGCAGCTCCAATTCCTTGATTTTCACAGTTCTAAGTACTTGCTTTTACTATTTTAGCTGCATATATCATAGGACTTTTCTTCTTGTGTATCATAACACTTAGAAGGAAGTAAAAAAGCTGCTCAAACTACAGACAGTCAAACTGAGAAAAAGGTTTTTCTCAAGCCTCATTATTTCTTACTTCAAAATTTTATTAGAAATTATACTTGTCTTTTCTTAAATTTTCCTCATAACTGTCAGTGCCTTCTGAACACATTTATATCTACTTACATGAAAAAATTGATCTTTCACTGTTATACAAAACGAATAACATGAGTAAAGTTAAAGCCCCAAAATATTTCTTGAGCTCTAAAGGACCCAGGAAAATTTGGAACTTAAATTATAAGCAGGAAACTTCTGAACTTAAGTTATAAGCATCTTTAAGAATGAGACCTGACAGAAGAAGTGTTTCTTTATTTGGCATGAACAAGTTGGTTTCTACAGAGTGTTGCTTGAAAACTCACAGTGTCCTGTAAGGTCATATGAATTAATAGGTTCTCACACAAAAATTTTTGAAATCTTTTTACTGAAGATGAAATTTACTCTGCTAATAGGAACTTATGCAAAGGCTCATAAACCCCATGTTTATAAGAGAGGACTAAAACTAAAGAATGAGATTTTTCAGGATGAAGTATGAGTAAGTAAACAGTCACTTACTGGAAGAAATTAAGGGATTTTCTATGGAGCAGAGGAGGGAATAATCAGAACACCAGCAAATTTGCAATTCCTGGTTAGTTTATCCAGATTTTTTGGAAAATAAACTATTCCAACAAAATGCAGAATATTTTTATAAACAAAGCTTTACAAAGTGCAGGTAAGATTTAGGAAATATGAAAATATTAGGTATATTTAACTTTTTTTTAGTAAAATATTTGTTATCTGTAATTCAAGACCAGCTATTGGCACTAGCTGGAGATGTCACTGACATGGGAATTGAGAGCTGGGGATCTTGACCTAAGGGAAGAAATATGTCCTTAACTTTAAAGAGCTTAAAACAAGATCAGACTGAGCACTAGATATTGTATAATAGGGGACAATTTGTTTTAGCAGGCAGACTGATACATTATTTTAATCCTTTCTAATCTTTTATTTCATCCATATTGTCTGGTCTACCACTGTGAGGAAGTAATTCCAATTACATGATTTATTTGCAAGCTTCACTTCTTAACATGACTTGGCACCCCATGTCTGGATACCTGCATACCTGTCTTGAGTGTCCAGTTTAAAATACGTGATTTCCAAGTTGAAGATAATCTAGTTCTTGCAAAAATCCAACATCAAGCAACTTTCTCCCTAGTAATTCCCCCCCTAACAGATAGCTAACACATACCTTTGGAAAGTTGACTTAATAGCTAATTGATAAAAGTGCCATTAAGTTTGGAAAAAAAAACCCATCAAAAACTTGCAAAATAAAAACAACCTGAGATAAACTGATAAGATGAGATAAAAACCCATGGAAATACCTGTGGATTAATTTATTTCTAATAGTTCTGTGGAAATAGCACATTGTTGTGATAGTTTACAACATCTGGATATACATATCTGCTGTTGTTTCTTGCTTTGTCAGCTTGCTTCTCCTTGGAAATCAGCAAAAACCAGAACCACCTATCCTATTCATCATAAGCTACAAAATCCTAGGTTTGTTGTGACCCAAATGGAGACAAAAATAAGAGAAAATTAATGCTGGTTTTAGTGTTCTCCCTGGGCTTGGTACATCTTGCTCTGGAAGAGTTCAAAGTCACATCAGGAAAGTTAACCTCACAGTTTGATAGCACTTGATCCATGCAGGTGAAAATGCTGACATATATTGTGGCTACAATAAGGGAACAAATATATTGAGCTAATTCTGAACTGAAGGACATGGTCAAATTGCAAAATAAAAAGTCTTGCAATGTGACAGACTTACCAGAAAAAAAACAATAGAAAATGGTCTGGAAGGGTATCAGTTTCAATCTTTAGCTGTTTTGCATGAAACCGAAATTGCTCCCTTGGTAGTTCTAGAAATGTTCAGTAATGACAGAGGGAGAAAATTTTAATGTATAGCCATCCTCATATATGCAAAACTACTGAAAATTATGACAAATTGAAAACCAGACTGCTATTCAGATAAAGTTTCAAGTAAATCAGTGGTAGATTTTTCTCCTAAACAGTGTTAGTTTTAAGTTATTCTTTGGCTCTTAAACTTTTACATACTTGGTTGAACTTTTTAGCAAAAAATGTTTCTCAAGAGTTTAGACCTATTTCTTCAGGCAGAGGAAGAAACAGGTCTTGTAGAAGTTCAATGGTCTGAATTCCAAGATATTTCAAGTTGCTCTTGTTACTAATGTTAAAGAGTTCTGAGATTCCTTCAGGTACTGTACACCTGAAGGAAACAAAGTTTACTGCTTTGGATAGTCCACCAAAAAAGTTCATAATAGGAAACAAAATCCAGCCAAATAGAGAAGTGGGAGCTGGCTGAGAAGGATGACAGCTTATAGTTAAAACACTGATAGTGAGATAGATTTAGACATGCTTGAATGTCTTCCAAATGGTCTATGCTTGTTGTGGTTGCTTTAGGATTTCGTTCTTGACACAAGATAAATCCCAAAGTGTTAGCACATCAAAGCAACCTATCAATTAGTGTTAATAGAAGTTTAAGAAATGGTAATATATAAACTTGAAAAGTTTGACTGTTTGTGTATTATGCTCTCAAATGTAGGACTAAGTTCAACTATACAATTTAAATATACCTTATACATAGTGCATGTCCCAAATACTTACATAATAAGGTCTTGATCCTGTAAAATTATTCACATATACAACTACACATATGAATAATTCTTCTGTCTCTGAAGAACTTCTCAGTGTTAATATAATGAAGAATGGTTCGTTGTGTTTCAAGAATGAGATAGTAAGATGACATGCGAAGTACAGAGCTGAAGTATGGGGAAGGACCATTGTGATGCTTAAAAACTTACAACAACAAATGGTTTAAATCCTACATTTGTGTGTCCAAAGAACGATCTGTGAAAATGAATGGAAACAGTTGACTGACTGATATTATACACTTTGAACTTTAAGTCTCAGTGAACATTTACACAGATTTATCATGTGGTTCATGGTTCATGCTTTTTGAGCACAGCTGTAGAACTAGGTTGTAAAAGAAGACTACATTTGTATTTATTGTGTATTATTTAAAGGCCTCTTTTCATGGAGGCCAGCACTGTCTCTCATTTCTAACTTCTGCCTTGTGGACTGGGCTCTTGTCTCGGTTCAGGATCATAATTTACATTTGTAGCAATGGAATACCAGCTTCCTGCTCAAAAGCTGCTGTTTTCAGGAAGTTAATAAGTTTGAAATGAAAATAAAACTTTCCCTGAACATTTGCTGTCATGTGACAAGTTTTTCAGAAGCTTCAGCATTCAGATTCTTTGACAGTAGGGAGGATCCTCAAAAAGTGAACACACTTTAAGAAGGAGACATATTTGCAAAATTCTTTTTCTTCTTGTACTGATATGTAAAATATCCAGGGGTGATTTGAGGTGTTTCAGCAATAAGTATGTGTTTTACCTATAAAAGTCTTGTTAAAATTACTATTAAGCTTATCAGAAGTATAGACAAAGGATCCCATACAGAGGAGATACAGATACAAGATTTAACATTCTAATTCAGGATTTAAACTTGGATATTCCCAGGAAAATATGGATATGTTACAATAATTTATAAACGTATGCTTGTCACGTGTGGTAGATTTAGTGTTGATGGCATTCCTCTGAAATGGTGTTACGCTTGATAACACAACAAAATTGAAATTAGAGCAGAAGGAGGATAATATTTGGGTCACCAACAGCAACGAAAATGTCATGTAATCTGGCATGTCCTTTTTATTGCTATTTTCTTTTTTTTTTTTTTTCCTGTGCTACTGGACTTTTCTTCTAGCCTCAGAGCAAACTAATCTACTTATATAAGTAGTTTCAAAGTCAAAGGATTTTAGACAGCAACCATAATACTGGGTAGGGTTACTAAAATTTTAGATGTATTGCTGCTTACAGGTTTTTTTTAGTCATTAACGCATATTTTGTTTTGGGGTCAGAAGAAGACTGTGAGGTGCAGAGCTACTGTTATTTGGAAAATCTTTAAGGAAATGAGGCATATGAAATTAAGTAATGGAAAGACACCTTTACTGTGAGAAAAAAAATAAGCTGGTTTCCAGAGTGGTACTGGAAAATGACTGCTGAACAGTGCTTCTTAAAAAGTTAATTGTTGCCCTTATGTCTTTAGGCCTGAAAATAATGCTGTCTGATTGTTTATTTATGTGTGATAAGACTTGGAGGTGTCATTGATTCAAGAACATAGTGAAGACAAAAAGCAATTCTAGGAAGAAATTTAGGTTAGTAGACTTTTGTTTCAAACAACACATATCAGTTACAGAAGATTTCTGTATAGATCCTGTTGCCTTAACACCAGAGAAGCTTTTTTTTCCCTCTTGTAAACACTGCACAGGAATGATGAAGCAACTATATGAAGGTAATGTCAAATGCTACTATAAATTAGCTGTTAGGATACAAAGTTAGTGTATTGATTTTTTCCGTCTAGTACATATTCTTTTTATAAAAATCTTGATCATGTGCCTGTTGATATATTGCAGATGTAAATTTTATTAGAAAATATAGGAAGAAAGTAAAAAAAGATATGAACAGGTAATCACTATCAGAAAATTCCATCAGTAAACAGATAAAATTTCAAGCAAGCTTATTGTTTTTTAAAGAGGTTTTGATTATTCCAGGAGACAAAATTTGACTGATGTAAGATGGTCCCAAATCATTTGAAAAAATAAATAAAAACCTTTTCACTGACTGGTGGAGAATAGAAAGTTTCCCATACATGTTGATTTTATATATATCCTGATTCACAAGCAAAACAACCAGCACAAGAAATGATAAGATAGAAATAACCCAGGCAGATCTTGGTGGCATGCATTCACTCTCAACAACACTGTTTTAAAATGTCACACTGCAATGATGCCTTCAATTGCCACTAGAATGCCAGGACTTCTTAGTCTTTTTTAGGAGAATTAATTTATTGAGCACTACTGTAGGAAAATAAGATAACTGGGAACTGAAAACATGCAAAACCAGTGAGACAAGCAGGAAAGGGGATGGATGCTGACATAAGTTCCCAGCACAGACTGGGTGGGTGAGAATTATAAATCAGAGACAGAGTCACTATATCACCTGTGCTACCACTGGAGCTAGCAGTAGTTAATGAGGTAATTTCATGTACTCTGGAAATGCAAAATGGGATAGAAGTATTATTGTTGAATTTTCCTTAAGGCTCAGGCACCTGCTCCTGTTTGATGTTTTCTGCACATTGCTACCAACAGCTCACATTATAGAAGCACCATTGTTTTGATGAATTGCTTATTGTCCTAATAAGGGTGCATGCAACCTCTGTTTTGTGAAAGTACTAGAAAATAAGCAGTTTTTTTTTCAAATCCAACACATTTCTATTTTAAAACTTTTGCAAATCAGTTTAGCTATTTCAGAGATTTTCATTGGGAAATGTGAAAACAACTCTTTTACAGTGAGCTAAGCTTGCAAAGGGCAACGTGCTGTTATTTTAGAGCGCAGTATTTTCAATTTCTGAGATTTACTCTTTGATTTAAATTAAAAATATTTTTCCACGTGACTGTTAGGTGCAGAAGAGTTCATCTTTCATACAGGTGTAGGGATCCTGAGGGCACAAATAGTCCTTGCTGGCTCTGACCAGCCTCACCTGGGACCTCCCCACACCTCCTGACTGAGAGCTCCAGAGCTCCATTTAAGCCCAGTCCTGCACTACCAGTCCCTGGCTATAGACCTGTTGTAGGGGTGTCTTGGATTTCCTGGCTTGACCTCAGTGCTGACTTGCTGCCTTGCCGCCTTGCCATTGCCTGATGATGACAACAACAGGGCTCTTGATGGGGCTCTGTACTGTCACCACACTGCCCTGCTTGCCTGCCTCTGGGACAGTGGCACAGCACTTTGTAAGTGTAGACACTGCCTGGCAGGGACTGCAACCCCTACCCTGTCTCACCCATAGTGTATCCCTGCTCGTGCTGTATCCTCACAACAAGCTGTCTTCATCCTTTTAAACAATTGTATTTAATGTTTAACAGGATGTTGTTTAACAGGTGCTTCCAGACTACTGCCAAATCTTAGCTTTTGGAGTAACTCTGTTTCTGTACTGGAAGGCTATGAGAGCTTTCTAGTGACTGGGAGGATATAGGTCCAATCAGCCTGCTTCAAATAGGCACTGCTATTGCTCAAACCTTTTACATTAGGCATTAGCAATGTGTGGCTTATGACAAGCAGCCAAGAAGTTCTCACTCTGTGCAGTATTTTGAAAACCTGTCTAAGAGAGCTTCCTACATAAGATTCTCTGCAAGCACATGAATTTTGCACGTTTTTAAGTCCTACTGGTTATAATAGCACAGAAAATGTATTGGTAGCCAAGCATTTGTGGTTATCCTAGCCTCCCTTTAATGGGCACCTGGTAATCTGCGGTAGTCATGTTGCTAAATCACAGAGAGATTTGGGGGCACAGAAAAGGATCTGAAGCTTCAGAAGCAATATTGAATTCTCTAAACAGTTTCTTTTTGGAAGAAAAGAGCAGAGTATTTGAGGTGCCTAAAACCTGTGTTGACTATTACAAAATCCTGCCCTTTCCTTCACAGTGTGGGCAATGGGCAGAATTCCTTTCTGCAAGCTGATGGGATTTGTTTCTGTATTTTTCATGACCTAGAAGAATGATTTAATATGTGCTGAGTATTTTAGTGTGGGAGACTGATGTCTCCTGATGGCAGTGCTCCATTGTAGAAGTAATTGATTATTTGGTAGCTCAAAGACAGGAATTGAGTCATTTCCTAGTATGACAATTCAAATAATAATCTAGATGATGGAATCATGCTAATCAAGAGCTCTTTTGGGCCTGTTAGAAGAAAACCCCTTAGAAGTAATTGTTAAAAACCACTGGCCTTTGTGCTCTACACTTCCATACTGTTCTCCACTCCCTTTATGCTCATCTAGAGAAGAGAGGACCTAAGGGAGAAGGTGAAATTGCTAGGTCATTTTTATTTTCATATCCTGAGGAAATGGCCCTTGTTACTTTCTATAGTCCCCATGGAAGGCCTGCTACACTCTAGCATATTCCCTGTACAATGCATGTTTTATTACTTATGTGTGGTAGCATCAGGCCAGCCTGTGAAATACCTCTCCAGTTAGTTTTGCCTCCGGTACTGCAGTCAGTGTCCTATTTCAGAGGAGTCTGGGACTGGACTAGGCGTTTTCCCTATTTTTATTCTATTTTGAACTCTAAATCTTATTTCTTATTCTCTAAATTCAGGAATATCTTCCTTCTTGCTATATGTCAGTCAATTGCAATTCAGGAAATGGCTTTCCTGATGTATTAACTAGCATCTTCAACAGTTTGATTCTCATTTTGTTTTTCTTCCATGCTTCTGCTTATGTCTGTGTTACTGGTTAGGAGTTTGCAAGTGTTGACAGAATCATTGTATCACTGAGTGGCTGAGGTGGGAAGGGACCTCTGGAGATCATCTGGTCCAATCTCCCTGCCCAGGCAGGGCCACTTAGAGCCCAGTACAGGACTATGTCCAGATGGGTTTTGAGTATCTCCAAGGATGATGACTCCACAACCTATCTGAGCAGCCTGTTCCAGTTTGATGTCGTTTCCCTGTTTAGAGGCAAATTAAGACTGCACAAATGTTCATGTACAGTACTGTATGTGTCTAACACTGTACAACAAACATTCCTGTACAACACTAAGACATGTCCAGGTACTGGGTCTCTCAGTGGCTCAGATTTGCCCCGTTGTTCCTTGTGGGATAGTGTTTCAGTCCGTTTTCAGGCTGTATCAGGGTGTTCTGACCTCAGCACATGTACATTAAACTATTATTGCAGGTATTAAGACAATTAATTGTATTTGATCCTACTACCCAGATATATTTTATATTCAGGCAGTGCTGCATGAATGGATGGACTACTTCTACATTTGTTATTTACATTTTTCATTTACTACATTGATACTTTTAGCAAACATTTTTTTGTTGTTGTTGTTGTTTTGTTTGGTTGTTTTTTTATTTTATATACTATACCTAAAGAAATTAATTTTCCTTCTAGGTTGGACAAGTTGCTGGAGCAGCACTCTGAGGAATGGTAAACATGCATTGTTCTTTTAAGCAGGTACTGTTATAAACACTTGTTCTTAAAAACTTTTGTCTCTGTGAACTAGACAGTCTTATTGTTACATTTGCAATAGATTACATTACTGCTGAGTGTTCAGTATTTCCTAATTTTCAGGCTTTTAAAAGAGGACTAGGTTGTTGCTGCTCTGCTACACATATCTGTCAAAATCTTCTTAGCATCCTTCTTATTTCCATTTGCATAATTAATCAGATACCCAGAAAAGTTCTAATGTCTCTGGAATCCCTAAGTCAAAATGCATGATACTAGCATTTCTGAGGTAAAAAGTCAGTTGAAATCTTTGAGAACTGTGCTTTGGAAGCACAAGACCAGTCCACCTTTTTTTTTTTTTTTTTTTTTTTTTTTCCTCTGGTTTCCTCATGTATTTGAAGCTACTGTTCTAAGTTATTTAATCGTGTTTGTTAAAGTCTGGCCTCAGGATTAAACTCTTCTGTTCTTAGGAAATGCTATCCCCTTTGCTGTTTCCTGAGTAGCCTGTAAATGCAGGAGAATTCCCTTCAGCTGAGGGCAAGCAATTAATCAATCTGATGATCTAGTAATAGCTGTGCCATAATTTATACTATAAAGTTTAGCTGAAGACAGGCACTAAAAATTTATTTCACAAAATACCCATTAAAGAGAAAACCAAAACATATAACAGTACTGTTTCTCACAGTATGTGGACATAAGATTACATTATGGGGATAATAACATTGAAAATGCTGACTTCTTTCAACCTCGATGATTCTGCAATGCTGTGAATGAATACTTTCTAATTTTAAGAGATCACTCTTATTTTTTTAAATGAAGTATTTGAACAAGTCCTTTTCTCTCACACAGTTGTGTAGCCTCCAAGAGAAACAAGACTGACATATTTGTGACAAGTTATGTTTATATAGTTAACAGAGATGCACATGTTTTGTTCAGTGTACCATAATGGCTTAGTAATTACATATTCTATAGGCATATCCTATCTATAGATTTCTGGTATGTTAGAAATTACACAGAGAGCAACACTGCGGCCAAAGTCTCAAAATGTCTTCTGAAGCAGTATCAAGAAGACTGAGAAATTCTGCTGGAAGAAGGGAAAAGTTAGCCAATTGAGTAATAGACTTGCTGTTGATCTGATGAGTGTAATCACATCGGAATGTGTTTCCTGCATATTCAGGGCACTGCAATCGTAACAGTGTGTTTGAAATTAACCTCCCTATTGGCTGCCTTTGCTGCAATGGTGCATTGTTGGCTCCTGGTCAACTTAGTGTCTACCAGGAGTTCCAGGTCCTTTTCTGCAAAGCTGCTTTCCAGTCAGTTGGCTTTCAGCATGTCCTGGTGGCTGGGGTTATTCCTCAGCAGGTGCAGGACTTTACATTTCTTATTGTTGAACTTTATGAGGTTCCTGTCAGCCTGTTTCTCCAGCCTGTCCAGGTCCCTCTGGATGGCAGCATGACACTCTGGCCTGTCAGCCACTTCTCTCAGCTTTGTATCACCAGAAAACTTGCTGAGGGTATATGCTGCTCCACCATCCAGATTATTAATGCAGATGTTAAGCAGGATCAGACCCCATATTGGCGCCTGTGGAACACTGCTAGTTAATGGCCTCCAACTAGACTTTGTACCACTGATCAGCACCCCCATGACCTGGAAATTCAATTAGTTTTCAGTCCACTTCACTGCTCATCCAGCCCATGCTTCATTAACCTTTTTTGTGAGGATGTTATGGGAGACAGTGTCAAAAGCCTTATGGACAGCACCCACAGCTCTCCCCTCATCCACCAAGTTTTTCACCCTAAGTGGCTACTCCTATTAACTAGAGGCTAGCCGTTACTCTTGTAGTTCACTGAGTTGGGATATAAGATTAGGATTGGAAGATGATGTGATTCATGGTGACGAAATATATGTCTGTGTTGAAAGAACTGCTGAATATGTTTTGTACAGCATAAGGTCTCTGGCTTACATTGATAACCAGCCATATGTAGTACCTAGCAACAGAAATGCACCCCATGAGTATCTCTAATCTATCTGGAGCCCTCCCTGTATTTTAAGCATTCATGGCATCCTGCAGTCATGAATTCCAGTTACATTTAATTTTATTTCATTTCAGTTTCATTTCATGTTTGATTTACACTTACTGCCTGATAATTTCCTAGTATGTTCCCTAGTTGTCTTGTTATGACATATAAAGCATAATCTTTCTTTCTTCCTTTTCTATGTCAGCAGTGATTTTATAGATCTTTTCGTTTAGAAACATCATATTCTTTTTCATAGCTGAAGTCTCTGTAGTTTCCTGTCATGTGTGAAGTGTTCTTTAATTCTGTTCATTTACTAGTATACTTTTTTTCAATGGTTTGACCAGACCTTTCCATATTCCAGTATGGAAACTGTGTGGGTTCAAAAAGTGACATAATGATTTCTTGTAGGTTGTTCTCAATTCTTTCTGGAATGACCCCCAACATCCAGTTACTACCTGAACTACTGGTTGAGTACTTTCTTGATATTGTCAGAGGACTATCCACAATAGTTCTCAGGGTTTTTTTTTCTTAGTGATAATGGTTCATGTGGCATCCACCAGTAAAAATATTTTTTCCTCCTTGCATTATTTCTCACTTTGCTATTGAATTTCAACTGACATTTTATCACTTGGTCACTGGGTTCTGCTAAACAAGATAACAACAACAACAACAAATTATTTATTGTAGCTGGAAAAAAATAGCCAACAAATGATGAGTTTTCAAATGATTCCTACCTTGCAGTGACACTTTTGTGCTTAAGCCATTGTCAGTAACTGTCACTAGGTCAGCAGCTGTCACAGGACAGAACGAGTTTTGGAAAAGAACTGTTTTGAGGTGTCCTTGCCAGGAATAATTACGCTGGTACAAAAATATCCAGAGACCTCCACAAGATCCCTGACTTGGAAAAGATGAAACTAAGAGGTTTTCACTGCAGTTTTCACAGACAGATCATTAAATTCCCATGTAATCTTTTTTCTTTGCACAAATCTATGGGTCTTGACTTATCAGTGCTGTAAGGGGCTATTACAAAGTCTGATTGTTTGCTTTAAATAGCAGGAAAACAGGGCATATATTTGAATCTGATCACTGTATTTGTCTACAGACAGATTAACTAACTGAAACAATGAGGAAGTAATAAAGGAGATTTAATTCATGCTCTTGTTCTGTCAGACTTTATTCACTTCATTATTAACTGCTTCCCATCCAAAAAAACACAAAACTTGTAAAAATGTTTTCACAAAGGATTAACCTTGATAGAATTACCTTCTGTACTGAAAGCTGTTTCCATTTGAATTTGTCTGGCCATTTTAAGCATTCAGCGTGAGGTACAACTGAATGAGCTCCCCAGTTTAAAAAAGTAGGTCTGTAGCAAGAGGTTACAAATAGTTGACGTTTTCAGTGTTCAGTGAAGAATATTAAAATATATAAATTACCTGTTTAAAACTTAAAAAAAAAAAATAATATACCAGATCAAATTGAATGTTCCATAATAAAATAGACACATTTTTTGAATAATAGCTACATTAGGCAGGACAAGAAGGTATTTCCTCTTTTGCCTAATAACTTAATGCCTAGAAGATACTCCTAAAAAGCCTAGAAAAATGGACTTTTGGGACAGAAAATACAATTGAATAAAATAATTGGTGCTTTTCCTGGAGATCTCTCTCACTCTTTGTACCAGTTTTGGTGGAGATAGAGTTAATTTTATTCACAGTAGCTAGTATGGGGCTATGTTGTGGATTTTTGATGAAAATAGTGTTGATAATACAGGGATGTTTGATGTTTTAGTTACTGTTGAGTAGTGCACACTCAGTCAAGACCTTTTCTGCTTCTCACCCCACCCCTCCAGTGAGCAGGCTGGGGGTGCAAAAGGAGCTGGGAGGGGACACAGCTGGGACAGCTGACCCCAACTGACCAAAGGGATGTCCCACACCATATGACATCATGCTCATCAATAAAAGCTGAGGGAAGAAGGAGAAGTGGGGGGATGTTCAGAGTTATGTTTTTTTTTGTCTTCCCAAGTAATTGTAATGCGTGACGGAGTCCTGCTTTCCTGGAGATGGCTGAGCACCTGCCTGCCCATGGGAAGTGGTGAATTAATTCCTTATTTTGCTTTGCTCTACCTATTAAACTGTCTTTATCTCAACCCATAAGTTTTCTCACTTTTACCCTTCTTTTTTTTTTTTTTTTTTTTTTTTTTTTTTTTTTCCCTATCCCATTGTGGGGCAGTAAGCAAGTGGCTGTGTGGGGTTTAGCTGCCCACTGGGATTAAGCCATGACAGACCTTTTCTCTGGGTGAGTCAGAAACCAATAATATTTATGCTATATGATGAGGATGACTCTCCAGTTGTTTTAAAGACAATTTCTCCTATTTGCTCAGTATTTGGTCTCTTGTGCCAATGCAAATAATTTAAACCAGAAGCTTATCTGTTCTTTGAGGGAAAATACAAGATTAATTTTACAGCACTCTGAACAGGTTTCTTGCATGATAAGAGGGAGGTTTTTGCTCATATTTGGTCTTCCTACCTGGAGAAAAGGTATCTTGCTATTTACTTGGTCGGGAGTATATACATGAGTTTAGAAAGATACTTCATTCACTTTTGTCTATTTTGTCTATAATTAGCATGCCGTCCACAGGATGGCTTAAAATGCCTTTATTTTTTTTTTTAATATTTCTTGAATAACATGTCTTCCGATCAGATCAGCAAAGTGCCTATACTTCATTTTGCTCGTAACACTTCTGTAACTCATGTGCTGTTTTCCTTGGTTACACACATCTTGTCTTTGTATACTGGAAAGCTTGGGAAAAGGATAAGAAAATATACACTATTCTATTGATTTGGAGGAACTTTTCATATCCTACTCTTAATTTTGTCTTCCCTTTTCATCTCCCACTGATGCACTGTAGCACAATGTTGAGATTTATTTTATGATGAATTACAAGATTACATTATAAATAGCATCTCTGAAAAGTCTGACACATCTGTAAATAGCCAATTGCACTGTTTTCTTTTCTCTAAAGACATTTACTGTACTCCTCAGGGAAGTGCTGAATAGAAGTCTTGAACAAATTCTTCTGTTCTTACAGCAGTTAAAGATTTTTTTTTCCCTCTCAATTCCTAAATTTCCTTTTATAACCATTTTATTAGTTTTAAACTTGTATAACTTTTTGTCAGCCATCAATGCAGCAGTCATCTTCCCAATGTTTTAGTTATGTCTTTACATAATATCCAGAACTCCTTAAATTCTACAATCTTAGGTTGTTGAGAATGGAAGAGGAAAACTTGGTGCATGAGTAATACCGGTAATAGTTAATATTTTTTTTTCCAGTTTTTTTTCAGGTTTTTCCAGCACATTAGTCCAGACTTTGCTACTCCAATGCAAACCATGCAGTAGTCTCTGGATTACTGTATTCAATAAAAAAGTAAGTCTTGGAGACAAAACATAAAGTACTGTTCTACTGGAGTAAGGATGGAAGAAAGTGATTTAAGAATATACCTTATACTTTTCTAGAAGCATGATGTTGAGTGAAATAGAGATTTTCATAATGCTCTTGTAGCTGACCTTTGAATAAAAAAATGTTGAATTAGGCCAGACATTTAATGAGACAAAGACTTGCATGAATAGCTGTGTTTGCAGCAGAGATGCAGAATAATCCCTTTCCTGGGGAAATGTGTAAAAAATAATTAAATGATTGGCAGGTTTTAATTTTGATTTTGTTTCCTGACCTAAACTTATGGAGATTCCTTAGAAACTTCCAGGAAATGAACACTTGGACTATGGCTTGTAAAGAAAGATTGTCCCATTTAGGAAAGTCTATACATCTGAATAACACGATATGGCTTTTTGAGGTATCATGGTATATATTTCAAATTATTTCTGCCTGTTCCTCACTGTCTGCAAAGCCTTGGCATGATCAAGACCTTCAAGGGAAGGAAATAAATCATTTCACAAGATCAACCAATTTTCTCTTAGAACAGAAGGCAGTGCATGCACAGGTGATTACTGGTCCGTGGTCTTACATGCCACCATATTGCTCTGGTGTTACCAGCTGTCTGTTCATGTCTGCAGTGCCATTAAATCTTGCAGCACTCAGGTATTGATCGGACCATATATATTTGTGTTGTGCAGTGCAAGTCTCTCCCTATGAACAGATCTATACACATAGCTCTCAGACCTACTACACGTGCTGCTTTAGCTTTTTTCCCAGTTTATTCTGAGTCATCCTGCAGCTATTAACAGAACAAAATCTAGCTGATGACCTTTTATTCAAGATTAAGGAGCACAACTAACATATTTAGCATAGTTAATGAGATTATTTTCTCCAGTTTAGATTTATATTTCACAGCTTTTTCTTTGTATTTGGAACAATTTTTGACCTCAGACTATTTTTATTCAGCCATAGCAAGAACAAAAAGCAAGTGGAAGCTGCTGACTGTATTTTCTTCTGAGTTTATATTTAACATTTTGGTAAATGTTCTGGAATATACAGTTGAGGGTCTTGTCTGGCTCAATTCTTTTAATTCCAGCAACAGAGAGAGTGTGCATGATATGTGTCACTTTAATGTTAGCAACTATATTATTGTAATTTTTTTTTCTAGCTGAGAATTTGTGTATCCATTTTTACACAGTAAAAAACAGCACAAGAGTACTGACATTCTTGTGGAAATCCATTATAAGAGTGTTTCTGATCAAGCCAAGTGTTGAAGTGTCCCAATATAGAAAGTGTTAGGATACCATGGTGATTGTCTCTATAAAAATCTATACCCTGTCAAATTTCAGGGATTAAGAGCAAACACACTCTGCGATATATTTTATGAAAATTCTTTACTAGAAAAAAAGACTGCAGAACATTAGTTCTATGTTTTTCTTCATGTGTCTGAACTTACTCTACCATATCAGTTGTTTTGAATGTCACTGGAATTTGAACACAGAGATCAAGAGCAGAACAGAAACTACGACAAGCCTATACTGATTTCTGAAAGTTTTATAATCTAGTGCTGGTGGTTAAGGACAACTTTTTTCCATGTGTCTGATCTGTCCTTTCATCAGGGATTATTGCTACAAAACTCAATGAACTCCTTGAACCAATATGAAGTGTGACAGCTGGAAAAAAGGCCTGGGCTTTAACTCAGGCTCCCTGATATCAAGTTACCAGCCTGACCAGGGCCATCTAAAAATTAGATATGGGTTCTGTCTACACCACACCAGCCAGAAGCTTGTTCTAGAAGCTCACTACTCTCATACCAGAATCCTTCCTCTAATCTGCAACCTAAATTTATTTCTGTCTGGTTTACATTTTTTCTTAGAATCATAGAATCATGGAATCATTTAGCTTGGAAAAGACCCTTAAGATCATCGAGTCCATCTGTTAACCTAGCACTGCCAAGTCCACCTCTAAACCATGTCCCTAAGCACCACATCTACATGTCTTTTAAATACCTCCAGGGATGATGACTAACCAAGCCTCATCTAATGTTTGAGAGCCCTTTTGGTGAAGAATTTTTTCCGAATATCCAATCTAAACATCCCCTTGTGCAACTTGAGGCATTTTCCTCTCATCCTATCACTTGTTACTTGGGAGAAGAGACTGACATCCACCTCGCTACAACCTACTTTCAGGTAACTGTAGAGAACAATAAGCTTTCCTCTGAACCTTCTTTTCTTCAGGCTAAACAGCCCCAGTTCCCTCAGCTTCTCCTCACAGGACTTGCTTTCTGGACCCTTCACCAGCTTCGTTGCCCTTCTTTGGACGTGCTCCAGCCCCTCAATGTCTTGCTTGTAGTGAGGGGCTCAAAACTGAACATGGGATTAGAGCTGCAGCCTCATCAGTTCCAAGTACAGAGGGACAATCACTTCCCAGTCCTGCTGGCCACACTAGTTCTGATACAAGCCAGGATGCTACTGGCCCTCTTGGCTACCTGGGCACACTGCTGGCTCATATTCAGCTGGCTGTTGACCAATACTCCCAGGTCCTTTTCTACCATGTTTTTCTTGTGTTAGTCTATCTTGCAGTTTATGTAGTTCTTCTACCTCCCTGCTGATTCTCTTTTCTTCTGACACCATCCTACCTCATCTTCCTACACCATCCCTTCGTTATGTAAAAAAATCAGTCATAATTCCTCTCCACATCCCAGCCTTAATTTTGGTAAAATGAACAAGTTATGCTCTTTCAGTGCTGTCTATAAAATCAATCTTTCTCATTTCCCTGTTCACGCTATGAAACTTTTTCTGCTGTTTTTGCAATTTTAACTCCTCTTTTTTGAGTGAGGATAACCAGAACTTTATGGCGTTTCCAGATGAAATCTCATGAGTACATTATACAATGGCATTAATAATTCCTGAGCCTTTGCAAATACTTTTTCTGATACACTCTATTGCTGTACATTTTTTTATTATTATTATTTAATGTTATATCTCTTGGGTGAGAGAGATTGTAACATCTGTCTTTTACCTCCATTTGTGTTATGTCCAGTTCACTAGGTGCTAGGAACTTAGGCTCTATTGTAAAGTTTAATAATATATTTTATTAGTAATATTGATGAAATGCAGATCTCATTATTTGAGGATGTTGGAGATATGTTTTATTAAACCTTGGTTACCTCATTTCTCCCCGTATTTTCAGTTCATTTTCTTCTCATTCATACTGAGTTTGCATGTATTAATTTTAGCAGTTGTACTTCTGTGCTGTGGCTGCCCTTTAGAAAATGCAAAAGAGTTTACAAATCTTAATGTTGCATGTTCAGGTCTTGGTGCAATATAATTGTAAGGTTCAGTCTGCACATAATAAACTGTACAGATTTTTTACTGGAACTAAATAAACAGTAGTCAGCATTACAGTAAATTCTAAATAATAAAAATAATGTTTATAATGAACTATAATTAAGCTGTTATTTAGATGACAACATATTTATTAGATCCAATGTAATTTCGTTTACTCAGTGACTCAAAATGAAAAATGTGTATATGTATATATATTGTTACAGAGTATATAGACTGCAGAATTACAGAAAGAGGAAGATAACAAGAGTGTAGAAAGCAGGTCAAAAACTTACTACTGTCTGATACAATAAAGCAGACTTTTACTGTATATAAAATGTGGTCTTAGGACTTTAAATTCAAGATATTGTAAGACTGGGATGTATAACTACATACATTTCATTTTATGCACCCGTAACAGTATTATGTAACGTTTGTAGGATGCAGACTATTTTTCTTAGTTTACCTAATTTGTGTAATATACGAAGATTACATTTACCTAACTTGAAAAGAAATAAGTCTAAAAACCTAATGCTAAATTTAACATTTGAATCACCATTGTTTCTATAGCCCTAAAATATGTCTTTGAAGAATATGTCGTATGTCTTTAAAGAATTGTTGTAGGGGAAAGAGGAAGAAAAATTAACAATTTAATTACTGAATACTGAAAGAGAAGATCCACATTCAACACAGAGACATAGAAACCAGAACTTTTGCGTAAATGTGATAGTTGCGCTCATTGATCTGGGGTTGTCATCCTGACGGTGTCCACCTACAAAATTTAGAGCTGTAATTAAATAACATTCCACGCATGTCAGACTGACTTTGAAAGAGAAATATACAGAAATAAATGATTCCGTAGATTAACTGAACAAGAACTATCAAAGCACAAACCAAATCGAAATCTTATTCTGGAATATGTTGCTTGAATGAATCCTGTTATTTTGAGAAATAGTGGCTTTGGCTGATATATATCCAGAGTAGAGTTTGGAAAAATATTTGATCAGATTTTTTTTTGAGCTGTCAGATTATAAAGAGATTTTCTGCAGATCATTCCAATTCAGGGAATTTCTACTTGAGTCTGCCTGGGTTTGTGCCAGGCTCTGCTGTATTGTGTGGTAGCTCCTGAACTTGATAGCAGAACCCACCTCAGGGTAAGTGAACGCTGGGGGCACACTGCTCTGGATCTGTGCTACTACTGTGTTTCATTTAACACAGATATTCTTGAATTTGTACCCAGCAAGAACAAAATCAAACCAGGAAATATCTCAGTAAGCACTGAAGTGGGATTTTTTCCCTGTTCTGAACTTTGCAAATTCTCTGGTAAAACAATGTGTGTTTCATTTTCCTAGCACTTTGAAAAAGATAGGAATTGAGTTGGCTGTCAGGTCAATCAGATTTGGGATTAAATAACAACACGATCAATGCATCATATGTGAAGGAAGCTTCGATTTCTTCTCAAACACAAAACTGTCAGGACACATATGGCCTTGCATGAGCTCAGGGGCTTTACTTATTCTAGGTCTAACTATAATATTGTATATATAGTTAGTTATTAATTACGCATTCGATTTTTACATGCCTTGTTAGAAGAAGAACAAAAAGATTCTGTGGCAGGAGACGTGTTTCCATTTTCTGGTGCTACAGCAAATTCCTCCACAAGCTGTTTCTTCATCTCTGTGCCTCAGTTCATTTATAGAAAATAGGTGTAGCATTTTCCAGTGTTGCTAAATTACTGTGATAAGTCTTTGATTTATGATGATAGCAAGTTCATAAGCCTCTCAACAAGTTGTTTTACAAGTAAAATGTTTTTAAGACTTCTGAATGCTAGTATTCTGTGTATAATTTCAGCATGTGAACTACCTCAAGTGGCTTCAAAAGCTGACCTCCATAATATGAATTCCTGAAGTCAATTACAGAATACTGGTATCTCTGAATATCCATTAAATCCGGCAATGATTCAGAGAATGACAATTACATGACCTGCTGCCAAGAAAACCTCTAACATACATGCTGACAGACACTACTAACAGATGTAGTTTTTTGTAATAAGGATTTTGACTGAAAATATTAAAAATGTAGAAAATATTTATGAGAGTAGGAGAAATACTTAACTTCTTTAAGTCAGGTGAGTGATACATGAAAAACTAGTGCTAAATAGCAGAAGAGAAGCTTTTTTTCACAATGCACATTAACTGAATCTAAGAATTCAGCTCAGATAGCCAAAAAAAAGAACTGGACAGAAGCAAAGGTTAGATAACATATCTGGCCAGAATGTTTGGATGTAGCAAACACAAGCCTTTACACAAGGCAAGCTTTGTAAAAAGTCCTGTATAGTATGAATGTACTGGAAAGATGAAAAGCAATGAGAAGTTTGAATGTGTGATGTCCATGAATAGTTTTCAAAACTCTGAAGATTCCAAAAGGGATGAAGAGTACACTTTGCAAATGCAATTCATGCAATGTATTAAGGGAAAGATTTACTGGCAAAGAAGGTTAAAAATGATTCATAATATTTACATTGTATTTCAGCACTTCAGTATGTAAGAATTAATAGCCAGAGAGATATTAAACTGTGCAGCCAGAGATACACTTTTGAAAACACATCTGTCTTCAGTTCTTCATGACACTGACACTAGATCTTTGTTGCTATTGAAGTGACAAAAAATTATCTGGCTGAAAAAATCCACAAGAATTCTTCTGTAATAGTTGTCAACAGTTTTTCTATATTGTTAAATGTCTTTATTACATTATATTTTTACCTCTCTACAGCTTGCACATACGTGAAGCTTTATCTGAGCAACCACTCTGTAAAAGACTGGTTTTATCTTTATCATGATGTTACTTGTCTTTCTGAATAAAAAATTGAATGGAAGGAGTAGCCATTTAATGTGTGTATCACCAAAGAATGAAAGAAATGTCAAAAGCCCAAGTCCACAATAGTGGCATCTGAAGTAACAGTTATTATGCACAGTTGCTGATCAACTCTGAGCAGTCAACTCAATAAATAATCACAGGACAGGCTGGCTGTCATTGCAAGGATCAAGTACTGGATGCTTCCTTCAGTGAGATTAATACAGAGCCAAGTGTAGGTTATCAGTCACCATAAAATACGTGATTCAGAAGATTTCCAAACAGACAGCAATGAGATAGAAGCATAACACGTTAAACAGCCAAGTTATAAACTAAAATTATTTCATATATTAAGGAAAATGTTAAGGTTATAATGTTAAAGTCAATGACCAATGTTTCTTAACAGTGATCAATCATTTTAGTTTAATTTCATGACCACTTCTATATTAGTCATGAATTCAGCACACAGAATTTCAGGTTTTGCCATATGATCATCAAAGACTAGGATAATCAAAATGAAGGAAGAAAGAGCATACAAAAAAGCAGATGGGCTAAGTCATAGCAGTAGCTGAAAAGGAATGGAGCAAAAAAATGTCTAGTTTTTTAGTGTAAAATGTAAGTACAGTACAGGAAAAACCATCATCACTGTCTGTAATTAGACATATATTTAGTTAGGTTACCAGACACTTCCCATTATCTTTCGCCATTTGTGTTGAAACTTTAATCGTTTGGGCTGGAATTTTCTACACCATGACAGTAGCTTTATAGATTTGTATCTTCTTTAAATCTCAGGTAACACCACTAGGTAGTTTCTTTAAATAGAAACAAGTGGGAGAAAAGAAAGAGTATTTTTTATTATGTTTAAAAATATCAGACCTGCTATTTTTAAGAATTGCCAGAGTTTTGGAGATGAGACTTGAAATCTGTCTCATTACATGAGGCCTTATTTGGTTTATGGTTATTCCTGGTAGTTTACCAGGAAATAAGAAAGATTTAAGCCTAAAAAAGCTGAAGCTGTCTCACAAGTTCCTTCGGAGATGGATGGGAACAGAGGTTTCTCTAACTATTGCAAGAGCTCTCTAAACACTAGTTTACACTTGGTAAGAATTTCTTCCTTCTACCAAGAATTTTATACCTGCAGTGATTTCTGCAGAAGTGAAGAACCCTTGGAGCTGCAGGGAGTGATGCATGAAAGAGAACATAACCCTGTTTCATATGACGTTCATGACTATACTATGAAATGTAAAACAAAACATACCAACTCTCTCGGTTCTTTGTTGAAGGTGTTTTATTAAAGATTTTAAGGTTGTATATTGATCATAACAGAAGATGAAAATGAAATAGCAATATTTAATTTCTGAAGAGGGACAGTAGGTGAAATTTGGAAAGGATTCTGAATAGCAGAGGTATTAATCTCACAGAAAAGTCATCCATGTTACCTTTAAAATGAATTAAACAGGATCTCCATCTGTACCTTGGTTAGGAGGAATCAGAATGAAGGAAGAATTCCAGCCCTGATGCAGTCAGTGATGTGAGGATGCCATGTGAATGTCAAAACATTTCTGGCTGAACAGGACCCTAAGAATTACATTTTGGATAAGATGTCCTCAAATATATTGGTATTACATGTTTCAAATTTATTTGTAAATTGTTTGTTTCCAAACTCATAAACATTCCTGTCCAAATCTTTGTCTAAAACCTTCATAAATACACCAGAACTTCATTGTGTTGAATAGCCTAATACCATAGGACAAGATTGGTGAGGATGAAACCAGAGAACTGAAGATAAAGCGCTGCAAGGAATCAGCAGATGAACATATAGAAAGGAATACTGTCATTTTGGTGATAACACCACTTCAAAGATGTGCTTGTAGAGCTCGGAGTCTGGGAAAGTACATGTTGACTGAAATATACTGAGCCATAGTCTGCAGAGCTGAGTCTGGAGACTTGTATCACTAGCAGATGGAGTTCAGGAAGGAAAAGACTACGTATTGTATGATCTCTTTTGAAGCTGCTTGGAGACATCTTGGTCTGAATTCCATGGGTACAGTACAGTCGTTCTGCTATTAAACTAAGTGTATTGGTCAAGTAGCTGAAGAAGAGGATCCCCCAGATCTGCTTTCAAAAGCAAAGAATTCAAAATGTGTGAAAACACAGTCATTTTAGCATAGGCTTTTGGCAGCTTTGTTCTCCAGTTATAAAGTGGAGTTGACCCTACAATCTAAACTCACAGGTATTCTGTGAAGCTAAATTTGATAATGCCTTTGAATTACTTAAATGGTGAAAGGAACGGGAAGAAAATAATTGTAATACAAATTCTGGAAAATATTTAGTTAAACAGGCATATGAACACACATTGAACTGGAAGATCAAAGCAGCTATTGAGAAAATAAGGAAGAAGGAACTGTGAGAAAAACACATGAAATAAAAATCTATGTCAGGACTATAGCAAAAGTAAGCACAAGGGGGTGAATTAAGACTGTATATGATATATATAGTTATAGTTACATTCTTCACTCTGTAGACTATAAAGTACATATAAATTCACACATGGGTTTTTTGGAAAGAAATTATTTGTGAAATTAAATGCTTATATGGTAGCAAATGCCAGAATTGCAGATATTTGTGAAAATTGAATGAGAGAATCTGCTCCCCAAAATACTGTGTGGAAAATATAAAAGATTTAAATTCATCCTGTATATAAGTCACATACAGACATTTCCTGTAAGGTTTCTCACAATACTAGGCAACAGATGTTGAGAGAAACACATCCATATTGATATGCTGGCAATGGCTGCAGCCTAAAAGCTGGAAGTTGGATGGTGCTCAGGGGCATTCCTGTAGCCTCCTTACCAGGTGAAGATGATTTTGCAAGCCTGCCCAGTCTAGCAGTTAAGGAGCTCTAGCCCCTTCAGTGCAGAGTTAGCTGCACTGATTGTATATGCTTCCTATTTCTCCTGTCATGGTCTGTGAGGGTTTTTTTTTGTTGTTGTTGTTTTTCTCATGTGGATATTCTCTATTTTTCTAAAATTTAGTCCTGGATCCATTTCGCAAAAAGAGGCAGAAACCAGACAAATTGATTGCATGAATTTATGAAAAGGAGGGTTGGCTCAAGAAACCTGATTAATTTATTAAAGGACAGTAGAAGATGACAAGAATAAAGGAAGAGATAAAATCTATTGTGGACATCAAGAAGTCCTTTCATACTGTGCTGTGTCAAAGGATCATATATGGGGTTACTAAATACATTGCCAAAAGTGAAATTTTTCCTAAATATTTAACTTAACTACCAAGATTATAGCAGTAAATGAATACAGACCGAGGAGATAGACCGTACAGTTCTGAGGGACAATACTCTTTTTAATGTATTTTTTTTTTTTTTTCCCTTAAACTTTCAGTCACATTCTTTGCCAAAGACCTTTGTTATTTGGCAGGAGAACCTCCCTTGTATTTCAGAAGCAGATTTACTTGTCTTGTGCCTTTCTGTTCTGATTTAATGAAATTTCAGTAGTGTATCTAAATTAACATAGATTGTGAGGACAAACTCATGACACATAAGCATCACTGCCATATAGCAAAAGATAACTAAAGTGAAAGTTGACAGGATATAAGGAAAGAGTGTGAGCATTCCCCTAGAGCACAAGGACTGACCAAATGATGTATTTCTCCTCCAGGGCGGATTCACAAAATCCTGCCTAGGAAAGCATAGATTCAGCAGGTACATCCCTGCTTTGCTGTAATTTCTCCAGGCTCAGAACTTCACACAAACAGCTAACAATCTCTCTGAAAGTGAACACAGAAATAAAGATTGGGTAGAAAACTATAGTGGAAAGCAGGACTTCTTTTATCAGTCCTTCACCTGGTAGCATTACATCTTTGTGTCATATGCATGGTATTTCCCCATTCTCTGGTGTTGCCTAGGTTCACAACTTAATTCTCCTTTAATGAAAGTCATGTGAGAATTTGTGATATGTATGCGCATGTTTCAAAATGAAAGCAGAGGAAGGATGCTGTACACAATGATGGTCACCATATTGCAGAAAATAATGAAGAATCAGAAGTGACAAAGAAGATGTCGGAGAATAACAGAATTTACGGACTTTACTGCTATGGGAAGCTATTAAAACCTAGTATTAATTTGTAAAGAAGTAATTAAGAACGAATATGTTGTAGACATATATAATTCTAAGAGGGTTAGAGGAAGTACATGCATAAAGTGATTTGAAAGCTGAAAACTTTGGGAAGAAGAAAGCATGAATTTTGGTATAAGAGGACCAGAAATTTCATTAAAGATAATTATTATGTAAAAGAAGTGAAAGCCATTCATTTGAGTTGCTCTGGATTTACAACACTTCAAGCAGAATTCTGGATCCAGCTCAGATTGCTGTGCTGGGTTTACCTGGCAGGGTTTTGGTGATGGAGGGATGCAGGGGTCGTCTCTGTGAGAAGACACCAGGGGCTGCCCCCATGTCAGACACAGTGAGTTCTAGCCAGCTTCAACAAACCCACCACTGGCCAAAGCTGAGCCCATCAGCTATGCTGGTGGTGCCTCTGTGATAACATATTTAAGAAAGAGCAAAAACCACTGTGCAGCAGCAGTCAGAGTGAGGAGTGAGAAAAATGGGTAAGAAATAGCCCTGCAGGCATGAAGGTCAGTGAAGAAGGAGGAGGAGGTGCTCCAGGTGCCAGAGCAGAGATTCTCTTGCAGCCCATGTAGAAGACCACGGTGAAGCAGGTTCTCTCCTGCAGCCCATGGAGGACCATGTCAGGTCAGATATCAACACTACAGCCCATGGAGGATCCCATGTTGGAGCAGGTGCCTGAAGGAAGCTGCAGCCTGTGGAGAACCCATGCTGGAGCTGTGGTCCATGGAGAGGAGCTCATACAGGATCAAGTTTTCTGGCAGGAACTGCAGCCTGTGGGGGACCCACACTGGAGCAGTCTGTTCCTGAAGGACTGTACTGTGTGGAAAGGACCTATACTGGAGCAGTTCATGAAGGACAGTGACCCATGGAAGACACCCTAATCTGGATCAGGGGAAAAGTGTAAGGAGGAAGGATTGGAAAAGACGAAGTGTTATGAGCTTCGCACAACCCTATTCCCCAGCTGGGGTGGGGAGGAGGTAGAAGTGTCAGAAATAAAGCAGTGAAGTTCAGCCTGGGAAGAAGGGGGAGGGAGGGGAATGTTCTTTTAGGTTGTGGGTTTGTTTTGTTTGTTTGTTTGTTTGTTTGTTTTCTTTTGTGTTTTTTTTTTTTGTTTTGTTTTTGGGGTTTTTTTTTTTTGTTTGTTTGTTTGTTTCTGACTATCATACTCTATTTTTAATTGGCAATAATCTTCCCCAAGTTGAGTCTATTTTGCCTGTGATGGTAAGTGGTGAGCGATCTCCCTGTCCTTATCTCAGTCCATGAGATTTTTCATCTTATTTTGTCCCCCTTGTCCTGTTGAGGAGGGAGAGCAAGAGAGTGTGTTGGTGGGCACCTGGCAGCCAACCAAAGTTAACCCACCACAAGAGCTATGAGCCTTTCATCTGAAAGAACGGGACGATTTTGCCTTTGGAAAATTGGATTTTGACTTTGGAAAAATATGGTATGCATTATAGAAACAAAATATTTTCACTTTAAATATTAAAAATGATGAGACATTGTCTGTGTAATTGTATCTATTTAAATCAGAAATGTGGGTCTATAATGGTTCTAGAAAACTTCAGAAAGCGAATGTATACGGATATTCGGTCTCTAGAAAGCAAGCAAGGTCCAAATGAATACATATAGTACAATCAAGTAAATGACTGAAAATAACCATTGCTTAAGGAAGAAGCAGGTTAGGAGGAAGACATATTACCTTTCCACACTATTCCACAACAAGTAGAATTTATTTTTCTGTTGTGTGCCAGAGACCAGGAAGTAGCTTTGCCTGTTTTCCTGAGAATGAATAAACCTTGGTGGAAATTTAGAACCAAATGTGAGAATTGTTTACAATAAATGGAATAATTTGGCTGTCACATTTATGAAAGGATACCAGAGTATGTGGATGCATCGTCACAGACTACTTTAAGATTTTATTCAGACATACTAGATTTTCAAACTTTGCAGAAACAGGAATAGAGCAGAGCATGTCAGAAGTTTCCTATAACCTCTAGAGGGATGGACTGATATTATTAGCATATGAGGGAAAACATCTCAGAATCAAAAAATAGTTTCTCTGCTGCGGTGGAGAAAATGCTGCAAAGAGGGATGGAAAAAAATATCTCTCTAAGATGACCACCAGCAATAATAATGCATTCGTAGTAATAATGAAGAAAGACAGTTTTTACAGATGAATGCATCCATGCTTCTTTTCTAATGGAAGCTCTTAGATGGAACACTTTATAGCTTTCTGATCAAGGGAACAGTACTTACAGGTACATAGGTGCACACCCAGGCCATGTTTGCAAAATTGCAGGCACAATGTTAAAAATCATTCCAAGAGGGAGAGAAAATGTATTTTAACATTATTGTGAGAGATACATTTATTTCTAAAATTTGATATGAATTTACTAGCTTTTGAGTGTTGATCATAGAAAATGACATTTGAGAGTGCAGAGCAGCCAGTCAGTCAGGAACAAAGATCAGAGATGTGTGAGGGAAAAATTCTCCATTGATGGCAAATTCTGTCATCGTTAGTTCTCTCACACTTCTAAATTCTCTCTGCAGGATATAAAACTAGTCTTTGAAAATATTATTTCCTACCATGCTTTGCATTCAAGTCCTCTGAGTGAGGCTAGTGAAGTTTCCCATTAAAAAAAAAAAAAAAAACAAAACAACAAACCCAGGATATGATTCTATCACAGGGTTTTTTTGGTGGTGATGGGTTTTTTTTTCACTTAAAGATTATGGAGAGCCTGCAGAAAAGCACTAATGGATGTTGAAATATGCATTTCCTTTTTCAGGTGTAGGGAACGATAAAATATGTCTATCTTGTCCTCTGAACTGTGTATTACAAGGAGTGTCTGTTTCTATACATAATCATAATTTTTTTATGGTAGGAGGCTTAACAAATGATTGCATATATTCTTATAAAACTAAAAGTTCCATTTTGTTTTTCAAGCAATATTTTACTTGCTAGTTTATCTTCAATTTTCTTTTGCCTCCAGCTTGGACAGAAAGGTGCTGACAAAGAGTGAAGAATCCATTGGTAGTAGCAGTCCCAGACCTGGAGGCTCTCCTGCTCAATACAGGCATTGGACAAGTGAGTTCACAGTCTTTCATTCTATTTGATCTATTCAGTGTGAATGAAAGACAGTGACTCTCTTCAGAAAGGAAACAGCAACTTTAATAAGAGAGGCTTTTCCAGCACCCATCCTGAAGCTGAGAGGCACAAGTCTGAGCAGGCAGAGGAAGTGCGACAGTAGAACGAGGACAATAAAGGGTACAATTTCCCTGCAAGTAGTTCCTTTTATAGAGATTCATATTTACCTTACACTTTTCCCTTGCAATATATTTCCTTTTGTGATGAAGTGGTAAATTTGAAGCTTTTAGATTTTGTTGGCACATAGAGGAACAACTTTCAAGGAGGGCTGGGAAAGCTGACAATTGTTTTAGGCTCTAGAAAACTTTATTATGGCATCCAAAAGATGGAGGAAGCATTAGCCATAGAGTAAAACCTGGAAGTTTTTGTGGATGTCAGAGTGAATGACACTGCTAGTCCCAGTGAGCAAAGGAATGTAAGTCTGTAAACCTGGGTTCATTAGGGCAGAGTGGTGAATTCCCAGCAGGTGTGAGTGCATCCACCGTGTAGCAGAAGTAGTGTAAAACTACACGAGAAACCTGAAAAAAAGCAGGTAAATAATATGTCCAACTGTTTACCTCCCCAAAAGCATTAGTATTTTATTATTCTATGACAGAAAGTAGGTTGGAAATTTGTGCCATTTGGTGGTGAAACTAAAACATCACTGAATTTTATATAGCTTTTTCATGTCCAAGTTAACATGGTCCTATTTCTATGTATATTTCTTATCCAGAAGCAGAATAGAAGGACAAGAAAAGCAAGGGTTTGAGAAGCAGAATTTGACAGAAAATAGGCATCAGAGAAACCATAAATCATATGCACAATATAAAAAATTGAGATTCATAGGTTTTTTTCAGTACTATGACTTTGACAGGATAGTAAATATTCTTGCAAGAGAAAATATTCTGCATCAAATTTTGTAGGACACATCTCTTATGACTCTAAGAATTCATGCCTATTTGGGGTTTTGAATTGTTGCTGGAAAGGGTTTTTATATCTATTATGTTAAGCAGGTACATTTTTACTTTCTTTTGATACACAGAAGACATGCAAAATTTCCTGTCACTAGGTTTGTTAGTATTTTGCTGAGCTAATAATGAAGTCTTTGTGACTTATATGACCTTGACAATCCTCTATGAATTTAAATCCCTGTAAAGGTTTTTAATTTGCTAAATTTCTGGGTTGTTTGGGGTTTCTAAAACAATTATATAGCAATATGATGCAGTAAAATAAAAAAATCTAGATAATATGAAAATGAAGGGCAAGTGTAGCATATAATTTTAAAAGTATTTTTTCTTTAAAGCCTGTATCAGTACTACCTGTTAGGCAAGCAGTAATATCAGTGCACTTTATTTTTGAAATATTAAATTTTTTAAGTAACCATATATTTATTTCCACCCCACCCCCCCCCACACACACACCCCAAGTATTTGGCTCCTCATAACTGAATAGCTGATTTCAGAGTGTTGCATTCACTCAGTTCCCATTAAATATTCGAGTACTGCTTGGGCAGTTGCTCTAATCCTCACCCAGGTCTGCACATACACAGCACTGCTGGCCTATGACAAGTAGATTGTTTAACCCTTTCCGCCCAGCGCGGTGGGGAACCTGCGGTCGGCCTGGCCTAAGTTGCTGGCCGTGGTGCTGAAATATCGATGAATTCAAATATCCTGTGTTTTAAAATATGTATTGCTATAGCAGACAAGATTTGGGGAGCTTTACATTTGGATGAATTCACTTCCTTCCTTCAGTATCTTTTTGTATTTCTGCCTGTTTATATTTGTTGTTCCATGGGCCTCACTCACTCAAACAGTTCATTGTCTTCTCCACTAAAACATTTTGAAATGAAAGGAACGTTCCGTGGATGTTCACCTGAAATGGGAAGATCCAAAATAAATTTTTTTGGTAATAAAAGTAGTGGTATGCCGAGACTACTAGTTTATGCTCTGCTACAAGTTTTTTGATTGCTCCCATCTAACTTTTCATGTTACTTTCACTTATATCCTTCAGTAATGATCATGAAGAAGACTTAGATTTAGACATCAGAGTATCCTTAGTTAAGGATTATTTTATGGGCTCTTAAATCAACACTTTCTCTCAAAAATCTGTAAATACAAGGTGTCCACCATTCAGTGATGAAAAGAAATTTTAAGTGTAATGATTGAGGCCAGTACTTTTCTGACTTCGGTACTTCTGATAGTGCTATGATTACCCTAAGATACTGCATACATAATAGGCATGACTGTGACTGACTAAATAAAGAAGGTATATATGTTTGGAGGTTTTTTTTAAGAATGGGAAGAAAATTAATTTCTGGCTAGTGGAGCATGCTAGATATTAAAGCAAAGTATATGTCATCAGATAAAGGACTCAGAAGGCTGTTCCTCAGGGAATTGTGCCTGTATTTAGTCTGGATAATAGTAGCTGTCATATTTTAGACTATTCAATGTGAAAAATCACAGAGCACATACCTATTCCATACTCTAAACAATTTTTATTTGTTAAGTATATGTGCCTCAGACATTAACACCTAAAGGCAGAACACTATTTTTTCATGCAGCTAACTCTCACAGTAAAAATGATTGGTTTGCACCAGCTGGTGCTGGTTTATCTGGATCCCAATAAGAAAGGAACATATACTTTCAACACAGATAACTATTTACTGAAAGCCTAGAAAAGGTAACAGCAAGTTATAAAATCTCACATCTCTTTCTGATTCTGGGAAACCTGAGATGTTACATAATTGGATGGACCACTGATCTGAGCATGGCATGCTCAGACCCCATCCATGGTGAGGTTCACTATGCTTAAGTTTGTTAGTGTCCTTATAGTTTTGCTCACAGTACACCTTCATCCAGTCACTGGGAGAAATTGCAGTGTTCAAATCTCAATGGTAAGCCAAGTGCAGCCAAAAGAAATCTTACTCCACCAACACAGTATATTTTATAATAGAAAAGTCACTAAAAAGTATATGCTTCTTCTCAGACCCCAGATAAAATATAATGTTATAATATCATGTAGCTAAAGTTTCCAGAAGGAATTGTCAAATGAGACCAGTAACAGGAAACTTTAACTCAAAGAAATGAAGCAACTACGAAGTGATCAAACCAGTCCTAGGAAAATCCTACAGTTGTTTTCCCAATGATTTCTTGTTTACTTAGTTCATCACAAAAGTGGTTGTCTACCATGTACAACATCACATAGGTGAAGGTACTGATCTCTGTGCTCCAGGCTAAATAAACAGAAGCATAAAGCAGAATGTTACCAGCAGAATAGATAGAATTCCGCTCGTTTTCAACATGGAATCTAGTCTCAGGACACTGCAGATGAAAGAATAATTGAAAATATGAAGGACACATTCTGGGGCAGAATTGACAGGAAATACTTTTCTTTTCCTCTACAAAAAAAAAAAAAAAAAAAATCAGATTTCAGAAATATCCCAGTGTAGCAGAGGGACAAAACCAAGATCTCTTATAAATAATAATAATAGCAACATAGGCCAGACATGCTAGAATAATTTGGAGGGTATATTTGCCTTTACTGTCAGAAATCCAAATAGATCCTGCAATTCTTTTACCTTCTTAGTCTAAAATCTTCATCATGGCTCTATTGGCCACTTTGGGGTGATTCTCTCAGTCTCTCTTTAAGCTGTACAAATGTTCACTGCAACAGAGGTTTGTTCAGTTACTGCACATTTACAGTTTGGACCAATCCTGCTGCTAACCCTGTCCCCAAAGAGGGAGATTTAAATAACTGTGAAACTTGCATAAATTATTTTTTAAGCAGAAACAGAACAAAGATTGCCTTTAAGTAACTGATATTGTCCCTCTGAAAGTGAAGGTTAAGTCTTTCAGCCAGCATGAAAAAAAAAACATTTCAAGGGACTATGACAGCCTTATAGACAAGAATTTTAGCTATACCTGTTCTATGGCTGAACCTCATATAAAAGCAGAAAGCAGTGTGCAAAATTAGTCATAAAAATATTTTCTTTATGACATGTCTCACAAATGGATTTTTGACTGCATAGAAATCAACCTTGAATAAGAGAAACTCCTCATTATAGAGAAGATTTATTTTTTTATATTTTCAGGAATGAGATTGTTATTTTTCTTTTCTATACCCAGATGTCTCTAAATTTTATTATTAGTCAGTCTTATGAGCCAAAAATGGTAGAATCTGATACAAACAAAAAGTATGGAAATCAAAGGAAAAAACAAAGAAAAAAGAAAATTTCCACATAATATTGTCTTAATTCTGTTTTTGTTAATGCCAGAGATAATTTTACTACTCAGTTCAACACAATCAAGTTTAGGAACAGTTTAAGAGTCCTTGAAAATCCCAGGTTATGGACACCATAATTAATTCCTACCCAGATCAATAAACTCTTCTTTTTGGGGGGGAATATACAGCAAAGCAGGAAACAAGAAAGCAAAAAAAGCCTAATATCCACTGAAGTGTGACATTCCTCAGAGATGGAATTTAGGAGTAAAAAAAAAAAATATTATCTACACAAAGGTTTACATTTTCTTAGACAGCATAAATATCTTCTGCTTACTACAATTTAAATCTTTGGAAAAATTCAGTGAATCAAAACCAGAAATTCTGCTTTGCAAGGTAAACATTTTTGCCCTCATAGCAGGCTTCTCTTCTTTTTAGCAACCTATTTTTCCTGGATATTGTATTTTGCTTTATTTTTTCTTTTTAATTTTCTGTATTGGAATAAAATAAAGCCTCTCTGTGCTGTTGTTCCATCAATCTATCTTGATGCCATATTTGCATACTATTTCCATCCATTACTCTAACTCTTTGATCCTGTTGCATCTATTTCAGTTTTATCAAATTAAGATTTTATTCCCCATTCACAATAATTCAATTCGGTTCAATTATTTTCTAACACTGAGGGCTCAATGTATTCTGTGTGCACTTAAAATACTTTTCTATATTATGTCTGATATATTCTTAGAGATTGTTTAATGCAGTGAGTCATGTTAGTTTTCAGACTATTGTCATTGTGGTAAGGCAAGTCATACAGAGGTGATAGGGATGGATCCTTGCAGATCAACCTAATGGTAGATCAAGAGTTCATGTCTAACATATCACGTGATGTAACATGATGGTTATGTTTCAAAAGCAAGCTATTAAAAACTGATTCCTCATAAAATAAAACAGAAACAATAGCTGTACAGGCAGAGGGGAGCTGTGAGGTTCATTTGAAACAAAATACTATTTATACCCTGTTAAATCCAGCATATATTATGTTAAATAAGGTTGCTCAAAAGAGAGTTCTTCACACCTTTTCACATCAAGAACAACTCATCTGTCCTCCCTGGAAAGATTTATTTCATTTTCGATAGGAGCCACTGCAAGCTGTAGTTATGTCTAAGGACTTTCCCCAGAAAAGTAGAATGATTGTTAACAGCTGTTAGAGCCAGTTTCATACTTTGGGAAAATTGGTGCGGTGACATCTGATAAGGGATACATCAGAGAAATTTTCAGTAACACTTCTTCCATGAAAATAGCAGTAGCACAGCACTTCCTAGTCTAATTGCATTTATAACACATATGTATAAACCCAGCATGCATTTATAGATTTTATACAATGGTATTCCACCCTCCTTCTTGATGTTTTATCATTAACCAATGCAGACTTCTCTGCAGCAAAATTTCCCAAGAAAAAAAATAATACAGGTTTTCAGTTATGAACTAAACAAAGAAAATAAACTTCCCTACCTGCTGTGTCTGGCTGAATACAGATAGAAAAGCAGTGTTAATTCAAAACAAAATCACCCAGTGAGGATCCATTCACAGCTATTCTTCTGTTCAGCTTGCTTTATATAAGGCAGTAAAAACATCTGTCTGAAGCAACTTTTCTTTCCAAGGGGTACCTTTGTAAGCACATTTTTATTGGGAACACACCTGCCATTCAGTGACCAAATATGTACTCTGATCTCCCATGGGTCTTAGCTTCCATCATGGCTTCCAAAATATCTGAGGTGTATGTCAACTCTGCATATTAGTAAATCCCCACTAGTGTATCTCAGATGCACTAACTGATACTTTTCATATGCCAGAAGTCTCTTCTTACTAACCTGAAACTAGGGCTATCC
This sequence comes from Tyto alba, assembly GCF_018691265.1. Lineage (NCBI taxonomy): Eukaryota > Metazoa > Chordata > Aves > Strigiformes > Tytonidae > Tyto > Tyto alba. The sequence continues at coordinate 16,544,881 of NW_024881282.1, read as the reverse complement.
CATATAAAGTGGTTGATTTTCCACATTTTCTTATCCATTTCCAAATAACTGCATTACCTCACATTTCTGTCTGAGGCAAGAGCTCACAGATGCTGATTTATAAACACTGTGGCATTCAGAGTGAAAGGTAAAAATACTGCTACTGACCTAAATGACAATATTTTTGATTTCCGTGAGGCCCAGTGCAATTATTTTCAGGATCAAAGGCCCCATTAGCACCAGAGAAAAAGTGCAGGTGGATTGTTTTTGACACTGACTTATCCATAATCTGTGACAAAACGTGAGATATCTCTGACCTTTCACATGATCCTCAAAAATTTTTTTCATGTATCTTAGAAGTGAAATACTTCTTACTTATACTTGAAATAGATAACTTTATTATATGTACATCTTTCAAGTGTCAGTTTTGACCTTGGAAGTACAGAATTATGGAATTTTGTGTCTTCATGGAAATAATGTGTGTTAGCATCACAATTTTACCACAGAAGGTTTTGTTCCTGCTTTTTTTAATCATGAATAAAACTTTTCTTATTGTTTGTAAAGACGAGATTTCACCTTGTGTCAAAATTGTAAACAACGACAACAAAAGGTTTTCTAAAACTTTTCAAATGTATCTTTTTAGTGAAATGTCCAGATGTATATATTCTTTTCCCACACCTTCCAGAAAGAGTGGTTGAAGACTGTCATTACCTCACACTGTGGTTTAATGTTCTTTCTAAATGTGGCCACAGTCCCCATTTTCATGTGCAGTTCTACTAACACACTTAAAAACTTTCCCATTTTTGCATTTTAACTGCTAAATTAATTTTTCTAGTGTCATATTTTATGGTCCTTCACATATAGATACTGTAGTGGTAACCAAATACCTCAGATCTTCAAAGTAAAAATCTTAGTTTAACAATGCTACAGTTATAACCTGAAGAACTATACCAGTTTAGGCAGAAAGGGGAATAAAAAATACAAAGTCTAAGTAAGTTGCCCAAGATATTATAAAACCACCTGTCACCAAGCAAGAGCAAGAACTCAGTTCTGACTTATTTGTGTTTACCATCATGATCATGACTGTCACTGAAGCTGCAAGTGAACCACTACTGAAGCTTATTGGTCCTAGGGACTGTCCAGATGTGCTCACTTACAAGATAACTGTACCATCAGAGCTCTGTTAAACTATAATAGAAAACATTTTCAGGCAGTTGCACATCTATTCTGTATCTGTGCCTACATTATCCCAAGCTGATCATATCACACTCTATTCAAGACATTGTGCTATTCAGTGATGGGCAACCATGTCCAGTGTTTCCTCAGACACCAGTCCCCAGCCAGTGAGACACTAATAAAAGGAAGGGAGGAACGAAGCTGGGTCTAGGTGCATTGCTGGTCCCCTTCAGACTGTATCAGGATGATGCTGTTCTGAGAAGACAAAAGCAGAAATCTAAGAGATGGACCTCTGCCATTTCACCTTGTGGTATTGCCACTGGCTTTGCACAGCATTGGGAGGAGAGTGATACTGCAAGGGATTGCAGATGGAGAGGTGAGATAGTGAAAGGAAAAAATCAGCAGGGGAAACAAGAAAACAAAGGAGATGGATTGACACCCTCCAATGCTTTTATTTTTTTTTTCCCTTATTTTTTAAACAAAAATGGTAACAGGCACAGCAATCTTTCTGAAAATATCTTGCTTTCAGTTATCGTGGTGCACATTCAGCACATTATGTCTGTGATTGTCTAGAAAACTATCTGTGAATGCTGATAAAAATTTAAGTATTTCTTCTTGGGAAAAAAAAAAAAAAAAAAAAAAAAAGAGATATTCCTAACACATAAAAGACTGGTTTACACCTTGACCTGACCTATCTAGGACTCATAAAATTGTAAGGGACATCCAAAACCCAATAGTTTGTACAGCAAAAGCACTGAATGCAGTGAAGTATTTTCTTATTCTTCACTTCTCTCCTTGTTTTGTGGTATGCCACATGTCTATGCAATAGCTCTTCCTATACACACTTATATATCCCATAGTTGTTTTTACCATGTCCTACCTACAGATACTCTCAAGATATACATCAACTTTAAGATCAGTAGAGTAATAGTACAGGAGAAAAAGAAAGGCATCATTCGACCTATTGACTGAGAAAGAATGTCACCTTTTCCAAAAAAGCCCTTTCTGGTCTGTTTGGGTATGCCACATTTAAAGGGCTAAAAGATTCTGAATGAAAGCTGGGAAAATGGAAAAGTGTAGCTTCATGCCAGGAGGAGATAAGGGAGACTGCGAAATGTTAGACAAGAAAGAAATAAATTTTAGCTAGTAGTAGGTCACTCTTCTTTCATAGAGAAGTGACTATTATTAATTTTCTGTGGCTTACACTTCCTTCCCCCTCTGCAGAGTATCTCTCTAGGTTACTGTTGTATAATGGTAAATTCTCAAGGTTTGCTTTTCTACTAGGTCACACAGTGCCAGATAGCTTTATGGCATGTCCAAATAATTCAACATCTCACAAAAAAATAAAAAGGGTCATAGCAGCTATATATATATATATGGGGCCCTCAAGGCTAACATAAGAAAACTTAAGCCTTTCTTTTTTTTTTTTTTTTTTCATTAATTTCTAAAATGTTGGTTTGCTGAGGTGTGAGTTGTGGATGGTGTAAATTTTTAAACAGTGGCACTCTCAGCAATTATGCAGACTTCTGTAAATACTGCTTGTCTCAGAGGACTGCAAGACTTCTGTAAATACTGCTTATCTCAGAGGACTGCAATATTTGAACAGTATTCTCCATTTGAACAGCACAGGAGAATTTTCTATTCATTTGTTTTGCTTAGGAGTGTTTAGTACCTGCTCACACCTTCTGTAAGAAACCAAGAAGCAAGCCTAGCATCAGCCATCTATCACACTGTGGAAGATACCTGGAGATGGAGTTATCTCTGAGATGAAAAAATTGTATGTAAGCAGTATGCCCCCTTTGGTTTCTCATCCCTGCTCCTCCTCTCACCTCTGCCCCATGCTCCCCCAGGTCTATGAAGGAAAGAGTTAAGAAGTAGAAGAAGCTGAGCAAGACTGAGTGAATTGAAACCGACTATCTGAACGTTATTACAGGATGGAAAGCAACAACCATTTTTAGTATTTCTGTGCTTTGGGGACTCAAAGTCCTGCTGAATGCATTCCTGAGCTGATTCCCCTGCTACTTTAGGTAGGGACTGGGGCACAACTTGGTCTGAACTACTCCTATGTGAAAATCACCTTGAAAATACCATGTGGGTTACACTTTTCAGCAACTACAGAAGTATATGATACTAGCATTCTCCACATCTTGGAGAAGGCATGAGTTTAATTTATGAGCAATACCTCTGATGTAAACTCTGAGTGCTCAATTTATCCCTGGCACTCTGAGTCAGCAGCAAGAAGTGGAAAATTCATGTAGATAGACAAGGTTCTTTTGGCTGCAAATCTAAGGAAGGCCTGTGTATTCCACCACGTACTGTTGCAGTCGTTCATCGTCTTTTTATAGCAGAATATATACGCTAAAAGCTTTAATAATATTCTACTGAAGAAGAAACAAATAGGAAAAGAATGAAGGTAGAAGGAGGGCTGTGATGTGATAAGGACAGTGAAAGGATACAGTAAATCTAGTAAGTCTCAATATTAAGTGAATGGCTGGTTGCAATTTTTAATGACGACGGTGATGCTGCCTACATGCTGTGGGAAATGAAGTAAGGCAGTAGAAATTGAAATAATTGTAACTGAGGTTGAACTGAATTCAACAAGACAAATAAAATTGTCTTGGGGACAGATAATTCTGAAAAAAAAATTACACTTTAAGTCATGGATCTGGTGGTAACATATTGGGAGATCAGTACAACCAGAAAGATAAAGGTAGAGGTAGAGTTGGAGGGGGCAGGAGAAAAATATTGAACTGGCAGTAAGTGAATACCTATTAGGATTGTGGAATATGTGTCTTGGACTGATTTGGACAACTGGAAGCTTTGAAGAAAAAAATAAGAAAAACATGAAATAGGCTAATAAGGAACAGGTTTACAAAAAATAGATTAGGCTAGACTGAAATTAAATCTTTCTTTCATAAGATAATTGGGTTTTGGAACAGAGAGATCTTATAAGATCTAATCAATCTGTACCATTACATAACTTACCTTTTAATAAAGCATACAATAATTTGACATGGAGATTTGCTAGGAAAAACCTGAGATAAGTATAAAAAGCTTAAAGTGAGTACAGCTAACAGGAAGAAAATAAATGTATAATGCTGAACCAAGAAGTCTTAAGATAAGTGTTAGGAGTGAAAGCATTAAGAAGTCATTTTCAAGATACAGGTCATTTGATGTTGTGGTTAATAAAATTCACTCAAGAAGTACAAGTGTTCTAATGAAATGTGTTGATTGTTTGAAAATAGCAGGTGCTGTTAATAAGGAGTAGTAAAAGGACGTTACTCAGAGTTAGTTGGCATTAGGATTAATATAATGTAATTAGAATATAATATAAAATTATAAAGTACAAAGAACTTTAATTATGAGGGACTAATAAATGAAATCAAACAAGGCCCTTTTAATAATCTTAGAGTTTATCAATGGGGTGCCGACGGGAAGGAAATGTATCTGAGTACATTCATCAATCACAGAATAATTTGTGTGCTACCATTGTAATGTGACAGTGAAAAAACCTAGTAAAAGACTGGGATATGTCAGTGGAGACATTTCCAGTGGAGGGAGGGAGAATATTAATGCCACTGTAGCAGGCTTGGATGAGACCTCATCTGGAATATTGTGTTCAATTCCTCATTCATAGTCAGGAGAGATGAATTTGAAAAAGTGCAAGAGACAGGCTCTTATGATTCTCTGGGGAAGGAAGAGTCTATTTCATGAAAGGATGCTGAAAGAGCTTAGAATTTTAGCAGAACAAAAGCAGAGAAGGGTAAGATTGCTGTCTTTAAATACATCAGGATGGTAAAGCCAGAGACAGGAAGGAACTGTTTAAGCTAAAGAATAGTGTTGGCTCAGGAACAAGTGGGAACAAACGGTCCAGGAATAAATTTAGGCTAGAAAGGAAATGAGGGTAAAATACTCTGGTTTTCAGGAAAACGATTTTAGGAAACTGATTATATCATATAATCTTACACTATAGCATATTATATGATATGATTACCTACTGTAAGGATGTCATAGGAATTTTGTTCCAGTTCACTGTCTGTTATTTTCTGTGAATGTGTAAACGCCTGCATGTATAAATATTTAATTTGCAGTAAAACTGTAGCTCACTTGGGATTATTGAAACACAGATGCAAAAGTCAGGCCAACTCTATATGTTTACACAATAAATAGAGTCCAGGATTTTGATGAGTAAACATACCTGCTCTACTGAAATGAGGTAAATTGTGCTTTAGAAAAAACATGTCTATGCATCATATCTATAATATTTAGATAAAATTGTAGGTGGAGCTGTTCACATTCTGTTCCCATGTTTAAACCAATTTTGTTGACTTAGCCAAAGCACATAAAAATAGATTAAAACTGACAAAAAATGAGGTTAGAAATACACCTCTGTAGTTCCATAATTTGGTTTTTGTTCTATGAAAGAAATAAAAAGCCCTCTGTCTCTGACCTGTTGTGGTTTGGGTTTATTTTGTTTTTTGTTTGGGTTTTTTTTTTTTGATTCTTCTCCATAGGAGAAACTTTTTATGAGAAAATGGATTTGAGTGGGAAGATTGTAGAGAAGTCTCTTATTCAAGTCTAGAAATTATATAACCTACATAGAAGATAGTATGGGAGAGTAGATAGTCATTTTTTGAGAGAAATGATTGAAAGAATTGTGATGGTTTTGAGCACTCTCAAAAAAATATCCAGAGTATGGCATTGAAATAGGAAGACTGTGAGTTATAGGGCCTTAATGACAAAGGGGAAAGCTAAGTAGATAGGGCAGAAAACTAACTGATGAAGGAAAAACATGTGCAGAGCCTTCAGAGGCTCAGAAGCTGGTCTTGTATATGCTGTTTGGAAAGGACTGAGGTGAGGGCAAAGTGCTGAGAGAAGTTTTTCATGTTTCCAGTAAAAACCAGTGAAGTTCACAGGAATATCTGTTCAGAGACGGGTCAATTCTTGGCATTCTATAACATCACAAGGGATGGATTTTCAAGAAAATGTTCCAGCAAGGTTGTCTGAGTTTGCCATCTCCTTTAAGATAAAAATTTTCTGTGATGCTGTAGCTGCTTATACACTGTACTGTTCCTTGGACATGTGTGTTACATAGAAAGAGCATCCTCAGGAGGGTTCAGCATCAAACAGTTGCAGTCTACCACCTGGTGAGCTGACCTGCTTTTTTTCTGAGTGCTGTTGCTCAGAGACACAGCAGAAATGCAGATCAATATTTATGCTCTTCTTCCTCTGCCCTTGAATTACCTTCTGGTTTCTTACTGTTTATTCATGTTTCCTTTCCTCTCTGTTTTGTTAGAGTCAAACGTTATATTAATTTGTCCTTTCAAAATGATCATACCTCAGTTTACAATACATTTTTAACAGGAACAGTTTACTTCACCAGTAGTTTTTAATATCATTATCTTTTACCACTTATAGTATATTACTAAGTGCTTGTTTCTCTAAAAGGCAGCTGAAATTTACCAGTTTTTGATAGTGTCATTTTTCTAGGTATGTTACAACATCATTTATGATTGCTCTCAGGCTTCCAAAATTACTATTAGTAATGGATGGAAAAACTACAATTACGGTTCTTAGGAAAAAAGTGTTAGTACAGACTGTGGTGTTTTATTCTTTCAAAGTAAAAATCAGGCCTATTGAACATTTGATGAAAAACTTCTTGTATGGATATGATTAGAGATACTTACTATATATGTTCTTTGACAACTAGACATGAATATCTCAAAGAGTTCCTCAAACAAACCTTAGTTTTAACTTTTTTGTTCAGTGAGATGCATGGGTGGGAAGTGGCCAGCCCCTTCAGTAGATTCACCCAGGATTTTCACCATGTGCCAGCCTGCTCATGGTTCATGTTATCATCATCATTTTGACACAGCGATTTTATTGAGGTTCCAGAATGGAATTCTATCAGTATAACCCAAGTCTTATTTTGCAAGTTTGATTGAGAATTTCATTCTAAAAAAATATTTGGGGTTTAGATGTATGGTTTTGTCTTTTTTTTTTTTTTGCTTTTAACATGTTTAACAGAGTGCAGGTTCAACACCATTTATCTTTTATTACTTTCTTCCTAAGAAAACTCATGAGTGTAAAATTAAAGTAATCCTAAAACTAGGACTTGAATTTGAACCAATGTGGTAGTTTTCTTACATGAGACTCCCAATAGTTTATATTAACAGTAGGAAAGCTGTGACCTTCAATACGATGGCAATTGAGAAATTTCTAAGTGCCCTTTCAGTACTGAATTGACTAAATATTTCACTGCTGCTGAGCTACAAAACTGATCTACTATTACGGGGTGTGCTGTAGGGACCAAGTGCAGAGTGGCAGGTACCACTTGTCAAATTATTTTGAAACTGAAATAAAGTAGCTTATTTTTAGAATTGCAAGTCTTTCTCTGCTTTCTTTTCCTCATGAGCAAAGAAATCTTACAGGCACGGGTGGCAGAGAGATCATGGGTTTTCTCTGACATCTGTTTAATTTGAATCTCTGAATGGAGAGGTAAGGACCTGTGTTATACAGGAAATCTGTCTAGGTGATCTACTCTCTGTGGCAACTAATGTGCATGGAGGTAAGAAACTCTTCCCATGTCTCATTACCTCAGATTCTTCAGAACAAGATGTCCAATTCTTTCTCATCCACTATTCTCTCATCCAAGTTTTTTCTTAACATTATTTTGGTTTTAAATACAAAGGCGTGAGCAGAGCAGGGGAAATTGTCATGGCAGTTGCTGAATGTAGTATGAAAATAACTCAAGAGATTGTACTGAAGCAATGTATTTATAGACCAGATATTTGTGTCTTTTCATAAAAGCTGTTATTTATTTTCTGCAATGTCCTAACCATTATAATATAGAAAAAAAATAATACAGTAATTTTGAATCTGGATAAATTCTCACTTAACTAATTTAATCACAGATAATGTACTAGATTTTCTATTTTTTTCTTAATTAATTCTTACAAAGAGTAGTTAATATGCATTTGTACAATACATTAGGGGCCCATTACCTTGACAAAATTAATCAGTTTTAAATTAACCTGAATGTAGAATTCCACATAGGAAAATTAATATACTGTTAATGTCTCTGAAAGTTGTAAAGCACTTGGAAAAAAAAAAAAAAACAACCAAAAAATCACATGAAACCTCATGTTGGTTCAAGAGGTTTTATTTTCCTTTCTGGTTTATGAGACAGAGCTCTCATTGCTGTATTTATTCTAAGGCCTGTTCCCGAGTTTTGTCACAAAGCTGCCAGAAGAAGTTATAGGACAATGTTTGCTAAAAGACTCTTTTTGGCACTGATTTGTTAGAAATGGAAAGCTCTATTCTCCTTTGAACAACAAAGTTGGCCATTTCTTTGGTTCTATGAGTAGAGGAAACCAAATAAACTTGTACATGTTCAATTTTTATGATAATGCTTTCATCAAACTAACTACTGCCCAAGGTGGCATTCATTTCAGCTACTTCTAGATTTCTACATATTAAATGTTCAGAATGATTTTAAAGTAGACAACCTTTGATCCCTTATAGTACCAGAGAGAAACAGGCACTTAAAGTACAGTTCATGTGACCTAATTTAGTTTTTTACTTTTGGATGAGCTGAATCAGAATATACATTTCACCAGTCATACTATTCCCCAAAAACACTGCCTCTCCTTTAGGCAATTATACATGCCTATCTGTTTCCTCTGCAAATTACTTTTTAGAATAATTAGTAAGAGATAAGGGAGAGGAAAGGACTGAGTGTTTACTTGCAAAGAATCAGGTACCTCTTGTCAGCAAGCTCTGAGACTTCAAAACCACACTGTGATACCTCAGTACTTGCTTCTGCTCTTACCAGTTAAGTCTACTGAAATGATACTCAGCCTGCAGAACATCTGCGAACCAATGGAAGTCATCTGGAGAGAGAGTAATGAGAGTTGAATCTAGGAGCACACAAATGAGAAGGGTTCCCCAGTATTGGTGGTATGATTACAGGCACAGACACCAGTCACCTACCCACCCCCAAGCTACAGAGCACTTCCCAATGCCCAGTCCTCACAAGAAGTAGGTGAAAAGCCACATGATTTATCAGAAATCATAATATGGCATTGGAAGAAAGCAAGGGTATCAAAGGGCACTACCACATTTCTGCCTGTAACAAGTAATTTAGTAGGTAAATATTCCCAGATTATTTTAGAGATGGGACCATGCCTCATGCTAAAAAAAGAGGTTAGAAAAAGAGTATCTGCCACATTCTTGCCCCTGGTATCCCTCCTTATGTGACCCAGGGGAACTTCCCTTTTTGACACCAAACCTGATAATCAGTTTAATCCCCAGCATGGAAAAAAAACTAAGGCAAACCACAGAGGCAGGCTAGAGGTGTTTTAGTACCACTGGTGATTTAAACATTACAGGCAGTGGAAGGAGCATGAAATAAGCCAGAGAAAAAAGTCATTACACCTACAGTGTACCTTTCATTATTTTTTACCTTGCATTGATTCACTATTCTTTAGAAATGATGCTCTTGAACTTAACATTACAGAGTCTCTGGCCCAAAGTTCATAAGAACATACTAAATTTCTGTCTCTGCATCTTTTATTCTGTGGATTAGGACAGCACTTGCTGAACTCAGGAAATCATAAGAAGCAGTCACTGAATGGCTTACTCACCGCTGTCTCAAGTATGGTGTACATGGTCATGGTTAAGAGTTCTCCTGTATGACTCCATGGTGTCCAGAAATGTTGCTCTGGGATAGTGCTGGTGACCACATGTTGTCTCTTCAGTGCTGGGGGGAGGCTGCACCTATCCCAGAAAGAACTGTACCCATCAGGTACTATTCAGGGTACAGAAAAGCATGTTACAAACCTCACAACAACATACTGGGGAACATGTCTCTGTTCTTGATAGGTCGGTGGCTACATCTTTTGTATAAAAATCAAACAAACTTGTCAAGGAGTTAAAAAATACCATTAATGGTGAGATTAAACTTGTCATAGCTTGTCATAAATAAAATCGCTTTTAAAAGTTTTTTTACTATACTGTACACCGTGTTAAATTAACTGGGGTCATATATTTTGTGGCAATCAAAAAGTTAATTTAGGGGTTAAGATAATTACTATGTCTCATCTAATTTATGGTGTTGTTGTATTCCATCCATGGTTCCTGGGTGTTTTGTTTATACTCTCAGTGCAGAAAATACAAATGTAGTGTGTCAGCATCCTTTGAATGGACACCCAGGTGAGACTGGTGAACTGATGTAACAGTTCTCAGATAACAGAAGGGAAATGTTCCTTTCCCCCTGCCATCCATCCCTGATTCATCTTTGTGCTCGCTCTCTGGGAGTATCTGGGTAATTTTGCTCATGTTTCCCTCAGTGAGAAAACGCAGCTCATCAATCCAGCAGAAATCTCTTTTTTTTTTCCCTTTTCTGCTGGATTAGAGGATGAAATGTACTCACTGAGGGGCACCAGAGCTGGCTCAGAGGAGTGGCCTTTCAGAGGCAGCAAGCTATTAGACTGGTTCAATCTGTCTTGTCTGACTGCACCCTGCATCAGACCAAGCACCACATGGTAAAACACACTTCTGCACTCTGAAAAAGCTAAGTTAAACCTTTTGTATGGGATTTCTTTACCTCAATCCATCTTTGCTCCTGTGATGTTGGCAAAGAGCTCTGCGTGATCTATGGCTGAGCGTCTGATTTTCTTTTTCACAGTCCAATTGTGATGCTGCAGAGCAAGAAATAACTCTTGCAGATTTTCAACTCTGGCAGTACTTACAACGTGGATTGGTTATTCTGCTGCTTTCAGCTCTTTGTGCCTGTTATATTTGGGCCAAAATTTTGAAATGCAGTGTAAATTTTGGGGTCCCAAATTGGCATAAGTCTGGCATTCAGAGAGGTAGAATGCCCATTTTTTTAAGGTATTAGTAGTTACACATATCTTCTCTAGCTAGGCTGGGGTGGGAGAAGAAGGTCAGAAAGGAATAAGAAAAGCGAGGGAAGCATGACTGCATTTCATCTGTGTGCAGGTGAACCTGAAGTCAAAGAAACCCTCAGGGGCCCACAGTTGCTGAAAATTTGATCTTGGGCTCATCAAAATGGTTTACCAAATATAAGAAAAGTGAAAGCCTTTTTCTAAACTATTCTCATGCTCAATGAAATCTACAGCAGCAGTCTAGGTGTTGAAAGAAGCACGTAAAAAAATAAGGGATATTTTGTGCTTGGAAAGGGGCTTGCTGCAACTAGCTGTAGTAAGAGATACCAGATATGGAAACATATTATACATACATAAAACAATTTCTGAGTGACTCTGAGAGAGAGGATCACAAAGACTAGGGAAGGATTCAAATCTGACAAGTTAATTTACAGTCTGGAAATCCTACAAATTAGACATGATGATTACTCCTATGAAACTGGTTTGCAGGCTGCCAAAGATAGTGACTGTTAATGACTGGCTCTAATCTGATGGACATATTTACTCAGAAGTATATTACTGAGATTTACCAGTTTGAGAACTGTGTCAACTCAGAAAAACTCTCACAGAGCTGTGAGATCGCCAAAAAAGCAATTCAGAGAATGAAAGCTCTGCTAGATGAACAATCATGGTCAATACACAATATTGTGGCACTGTAGAAATGTATAATTATATGGATAGAATTTCCCAGAATAGATGATTTATTTTTGCAAGTAAATTTGAATATATAGTTGATGTTTGACCTTACTAAGAATAACAGAATACTTATAACTGGTATTTCAATTATAGTTACCAAAAGGAAAGCTTCTACACCTGAAAGCAGCCGTAGCAACAATAGTTGGCTTGAGTTTGAGAGCCCTGTTGGATTCAAGTGACTTGATATGTTGCACTTTTCCTCTGTTTCATTTTTTTCTTTCCATGCTCTGTATGAGGTAACTCTGAACAAGCATTTAAAAAACAGAGCAGTTGGATTACATTTTGGAACTATGTAGTTTACAGAATTTACAGAAACGTAATAAAATATGCATTTTTGTTTTGGAAAGTTTCTTAAAAAATAAATATAATTGGTAATGGTCTGCTTTGCTGGAGGGAGGATTCTGAAAAACAGAAAATTAGAAGTTTTGCTTTCCCTGTCTTTCATTTCATGACCAACCATACTGGAGACCTTTGGCTACTTACTAGCAAATGCAGCAGTAGTGTCACAAGGTGTTCATCACTAATGTTACAGAGTATGCAACCAGCAACATCAAAGGACAAGGTTGTAGGAAATGCATTGAAGCAATCATAGCCTTAAAACTGTTCTGAGTCATACAAGTCTCTTTCTATAATTTTTGGAAAATCAAGTCATTCTAACCTTAGAGAGTGTGGAAGACATTGAGTTCACAGCTTTGATTTTCTAACATATGTGAATTGAACATACTTAGTTTTAAAATTTTAAGCCTAAAATGTCCTTCTCTCATGTGAATGACACCAGATCTTACTGAAGTGGTTGTCTGTCACTCCAACAGCCTTCACAGTTTCTTGCATCTGAGGGAGATATCCAGTACAGCATATATCTGCCTTTGGAATAAAGACTGAATTACTGCAGTCCTCAGGATTATAATCCATAACTGTGTCAGGAGTAGAGAAGTTCCAAAAATAACTCTAGGAAGCTGAAATGTAGGATTATTTATTCTAGTTGTTTTCAAACTGCATGGACTACATTTGGTGTTCAAGGAACCAGAAGGTGGTAGACCAGCAATAAGTGCAAGGTGAGATGGACCCTTGCCCCAGCAATCCCTGGAGAAGGTTGGGAACATATAGGTTTTACAGTTCATTGCACCTTGGCTGACCAGCCAGCTAACAACTTGGATCCTTCCCATGTCTTCAGACGCTTTGACTCCAGTTGCTCACTTGAAATTTCATGCTGAAGATCCTGCCTCCATTCACTTCAGAAATGCATTTTTCTCTGAACTTTGAAATGCACACCCTTCCCCTCCCCCCCCCCCCTCCCCCCCCCCCGCAACCCCCAAATCCCCTAATTTGGAAGTCTTTGAAACTTCCCCAGCCTCAGGGGCCACAGATCCACCAGCAGCTCAATTTTATATTCCCACCTGCAGTCCCTAAGCCCCTAGCCCCTCTCCCCCTCTCTGGCGTGCTCACTAACAGTGAGCATCCTGGAAGGAGAAACATTTAGAGGTCTAAAATAGGTCAGATGAACTTGTCCTTAAAATATGTCTATTTTTTTCCCTTTTTCCCTTTTTGCCTTTTTTATTTATCTTGGAGTGACTCCAACATCTACATTGCGGAGATGTAAAAATAGGAGAGACAAATCTCATATCTTCTTTAAAAATGATTCTTGGATTGTAGAGGACTTCAGTGCAAAATAATGACAGAGAAGTTGTGGGGTGGTTCATGTGCTTTGGTTTGATTCAGGACAACCTAGTAATCAGCACTAAGTAGTGCAAATGTACTTTTAATACATTTGCCACTTTCCAGAGGCAATATTCCTTTTTAAAAGGGAATAATAGAGTCCTATAATGCCTAAATTTCACTTAGACCTTCAAATGGAATTAATTAAATTACAAAAAAAAAATTAAACCTTTTATATTTAAAATATAGTGACGATAACAATCTTCGTTTCAGCATTAAATTTGATTTGCAAATATATGTAAGATCCTACTTAGCATAATACAGTTTGGATAGGGACATTAAAGGTTTCTCTTCCTTCATATATTCTTTGCAACATTTACATTTCCTAAATCTTAATCACATGATGTTATACACTCAAAAATCAATGAAAGGCTCTGTATGTGTGTAAAATAAACTATTTCTCTTGTAAGAACTGAGTTAGTGATGAATCATATAGATCTACAGTGCATCCACTTAAAAGATGTCAATATGGTAGAAATTTATTTGACCAAAGCTTTCCTGGTGTAAGGAAAAAGATATGAGTTTCCTGGGAAGAGAAAACAGGATCAGCCTTAGTAATCGGATAATAACTTAGCAAACCAGCACATGTCAAAAGACAAATTAGAATTCAGACTTTCCATTTCTTTAGCAGCTCAAACAACTGAGCTTTGATTTAAAACTGTAAATAGCTTATCTTTTCCTTCTTCAATGTTTTCACAGGTGTTTTGTCTGCTTCTCTCTGACAATTGATTTTTTTAAAAATATGTATTTTCACTATTTTTATGTTCCTTCACTCTTCGCTGTTTTCCAAGCTTATATTTGAGAATTTCAACATGGAGTTGTTTTGAAACTGAAATTAATGATAGAATTTTCTACAATTTCAACAATACTAATATTCAGATCACACTGTGTAAGTTTGGAACCTAATATTTCTGTTATTTATATAATTGATGTATCTGTTTCTTTAGTGGACTACGTATGACAGAAAATCTAGGAAGATGTTTTTTAGGACCTAATTCTGCAAACCTTTACACATTAATTTTTTTTTTTCCATTTTTTTTATAAAAATAAAAGAAGAAGGTGTGACTTTTTTAAGAAACAAACAAGAGACCAATCTTGAACCTTCTTACTGAAATCAGCATTCTCAGGCTTAAAACAAACCTTTTATATACAGTGATCAGCAACCACTTTTGGTACTGAATGCATATGCAACAATCAACACCTGCTCCTGCATCACCTCTAAGAGTCTGTATTAATCTCTGAAGAGCAGTTAATCTTCACGATTCCTGATACCTTTTTCTACTTTCCTTCTCCACATATGAACCATGTGAAAAATGGCAAAGCATCTTCATTGGTCATGAGTGTGAAGAAGCCTCCATTTTAAAGATCTTGAGCTACATAAAACAAGCAAATGACCATTACTTTTTCTATATGTGTATGGCTGCCTCGGAAGATCTAGTTTTTGCCTGATCACACAAGATGCACAACTGAAATACACACCAGCCAGACAAAGTACTTTCTTGCAGTATTGTAAATAATCAGCCTATTATGATACAGTAATCTCTAAAGTTATCTTAACCTCAGCTTCTTCCAACCTTTTATTCTATTTAAAGCTGTATGCAGCCCACCTTATTTATATACTCTACTTACCAGCCAAGCATATTTTAAAAGAATAATTGCTACATTCCTTTTTAAGAAAGGATTTGCTACCACTCTTGTGGATGAATGCATTTGTATAGAGAGTGAGAAGGCAGTCAGTGGATGTGAGGGGAATCCACAACTCCTGGTTCTCAGCCTTCCTTTTCCACTGTGCATTTTCCTGCCTGGAGCAGGATCAATATCGTCATATATTTCAACAACAGTGCATCAAGGTCCCTGGAAAAGCAATATTATGGATAATTAAATAACTGCAAAGTGAAATTCTCTTAGAAATGTTTTCCATTGAGCTGGGATGAAAATGATTATAATAACAGGAATTGTTCTGATCAAACAGTTCAAAAAGCTGAGATTGTATTACGACAGCATGAAATGCACACTGATAACTTCCTTATTCCCTCCCTTCAGCATATACAGCTGACTGATAAAAACCAAGACATGTCTATCTTAGAACAGATGATTATGGAGATCTTAAATCTACATGTAAGTATTCATTTATGTGTTCCAAAGAGTAAAAACCACACTAGGTATTGCCTATAAAACAAATTTGTACTTCAGCTGGGAAAGCTCTGTCTGGTGTCTTTGTCAAGTGCTGTGGATCCAAAGGTAGTTAGACTCTCAAATTAGAGGAAAAAAATCTTCCAGGGAGTGAATTGCTTACTAGGTAGAAAGGGTGAGAATTATTTAATGCCATGAAGTGATTTGCTGGTTTATTCTCTGGATTTATTACATAAAAGAACTTCTGTACATTCTCTGACGAGACTGCAGGGGAAAGTGGGGAGGAGCTGAACTCAGGTGGTGCTGGAAGATGAGTGCAGAGCTGACTGATTTACTGGGCTGACTGATGGGTGTAGAAGCTGGGGTAGGGCTGAAGTCCAGCACTTTGTTTTTCTCAATCAACTCTGGCGCAATAAGAGGTAAATGAGGAAACTGGTGAGCTACAGAGAGAAGGAGTGATTTAATGAAAGCAGGTAACAAGAGGTAAGAGAGGGAGAATTTACTTTCCAGCACAGAAATATATTTTTCTGGAATAGATTTTGTTGATATAGAGAAAAATATCTTACCCACAAAGGGCAGTGCTGTGGCTAAATCTCCATACTAACACTTCTGGCTAATACTAATTTGAAAAAATTGATTTGATGTTAGACTTAATTGCTTTGATGGAATAAACTAAAAAAACTCACAAAGAAAAATACTCTACCATCACACACATACTGGTGATTTTATATTAATATTACTATTACCTTTGAACCAGTAAATGCATCCTGTAGGTCAGTGGATGACTTTTGGTTCAGTGGTAGGCTCTGTGGACAAGTCAAATTCTGTACAGTTGCAGGAATGGGAAGCTTTTGAAAGTGCTAACTACATGCAAGTATTTCTTCTCTTTACAATTGATTTTAATTTCTTTGACAGTGTAATCTGTGGTGGTGTAGGGACCCATTACTGACCTCATTATCAGTGTTCATATTACATTGCCAGTGTTTCCACTGAGTACTGGAAAAACTTTCCACATGATCAAAACTAAGGCTTTTAGAAGGTCTATGTTTTGCATTCTTTCTGTGATGAAATATGCATAGATACACTGTCATTAAACTTCAAATGAACTGCTGTTTAAAACATTAAACACAGAAACTAAGATGAAGTTTATAACACTTTGTAATTTACATTGACATTTAACTTGATTTACAATGACTGCTGCTTAGTCCAGGTGGATACTATACTAAACTGTAGCTGTTCTTTAACCATTATTCTGTGTACTCTCTAGAGTCAGTTCTAATTTGTTTGACTTTCTTTCAAAACACTAGATCCTCTGTTAAAAAAATAAAAGATTTTAAAAAATATTTTTAAAAATCATTTGCTAAAGTTAACCTGGCAGTTAGCTAAGAAGTTGCATGGAATTATTCAGTTTTGATTCTCACTTACTATGAAATGTTGCTATAATAGAATATGTTGTTGTTATTTTTAATTGGTAGATACAGTTTACAGAATTATGCATTTCATGTATTTCTTGTAGTTTTCTGACATTAAAAAAATATGATATTTTTCTCTTTAATTACAAATGTTCTACCTTTTCACTCACAGACAAAATCTTTGAGGGTATATCAGGAATTTTTCTGTCAAAGATATCTTGGCTGTTTCCTAAGATAAAACTTTATTTTCAGTTTTTCTTTAATTTTTCTTCCAGACTGCTCAGGTCCCTCCTGTCATCACAATACTATAGAAAGGCACAGTAAGATTTCAATGCAAAACTCAGTGAGCTTGTGGAAGAACTGTCTTTGATTTCAGTGGACTTTGGATGACTCTAGGAGAAAGATTGTTAGACCTTAGGAAGGTATTTGTTATTTCAGTTTGGTTGTAAAAAAATTTTTATATCAAAAATCTTAATTTTTCATTTTAGTAGAATACTCTCTTGTTTTGACACTTTTTATTTTTTTCCAACCATCTGTTCCAAGAATCTCAGCAAAAAACGTGGCTGATCATAAGGAATTAATATTTGATACGGTATACTCTAGAAACTTTCGTCATCCAACAAGACTACTTAAATTGCACTTAAGATATGTATGTGAGAGGTGATATGCTGAACATATGGTAAAGTTTTAACCCTGGTATTACCTTATCCTGAAGAATTCATTTTGATAAATATTTTAATGCACTGAAAATGGGAAAGAATCAATGTCCTATCATAGTAGCTTGTCAGCCACTAACACATGTAAGATTTCAACCCTTCACTTAGAAAACACTCTATAAAAAGGACCAGATCCTCAAATGGCTAAAGGATTTAACCTTCAGTAATAAATCCAATGTTTTTAAAAAAAACTATATGCAATTTCTGTCCTCTCTGTTATGCACAGACACGGATGTTAGGATTATAGTAGACAAGTCTACTGATATATAGTCAAGTTCAAGTGATATATGCATACAGAATAATGAATGTGTACCATTTATATTGCTCAAAAAGAAGATGGGTACAACAGCTGAATGCTGGTAGAAAATGCTGAGATCAACTTCCTCACCTGCATTCTTTAAAGCCAGGAGGAGTTATGTTCCCTGTGGGAGTGTGCATACAGGGAAACTCTTAAGTCCTCTCCACCTTTCAACTTTTACTTACACCAAAGAAAACCCAAATTCATTCCTGTAAAAGTGTAACAATTGTACATGAAAACAACTCATGGAGCAGTATTTTCTTTCATTATTTTTTTTCTTATATAAACACATGGCCACGATTTTAGATACAGCTTTCAAATTTGACTGCTAATGTTCAGTTTCCCAATTTGAGACATCCAAATCCACTGTTTAAAATTCTGTCTTACCTTCATAGCAAGGAATTGTATGTGGCTAAGATGGAAGCAAGGACAAGAAAAAAATGCACTTTATAAGAAACTTCTCAAGTTTTTCTGTCTGATGTTTTTATCTGCTCCTGTGATAGATCTTTTTAATTATGCATTACAAATAACACTGCTCCCAGAAATTTCTGAGGAAGGAAAATTATATGAAACCAAGGATATACTTTGGACAATATCTTATATTTGTGTGGTGACAGCCTCTATTTGACATTTTTCATGTACAATGGTGCTTTAGTGGCATAGTCAAGATCTTGAGTTTATAAAAAAGAAACAGGTAGAAGTTGACTTGTTTGGGTAGCTTATTTCAGAGTCAGTGTTAGTAATAATTGTTGTAAGGATAGAAGTCATGATACCTAGACAGAAGAGATATAGAAATAACGTTAAATGGGTGGTTTTGCCATTGTGCTGAATAAGATGCCATTACCAATCATTTTAAAGTCAATCCTTCAAGATAGTAGTGCCCAATGACATTATAATCTGTTGACTTCTTTTTTCAAAAATTAATTCGTACTAAGGAACAAACCAGGTCTTTCAGTCATCTTGTATTAGGAATACAAGCAATCAACAGTATGAGTAATTAACATCACATCCTATCATAAATTGAGAAATAGGTGCATAAGGGATGAGGTTCTGCAAAGCAGGCTCACATATCACGGAATCATAGAACAGCTGAAGTAAGAAGGCATTTCTGGAGATCATCTAGTCTAGTCCCCGCTCAAAGCAGGGTCATCTAGAGCAGGTTCTTCAGGGCCATGTCAAATTGTGTTTTGAATATCACATAGGGCAGAGATGCCACAAGTTCTTGGAGCAGCCTGACCTGACTATTCAACCACCCTCACAGTAAAAATTTTTTTCTTATATACAAATGAAATTTGCTATAGAGCAATCTGTGAATGTGATTTTGTTTTAGAGTCCTCACAATGAGAGGAAAAAACAATACTGTTTGCAAAAGAAAAAGCACCTCTTTTTGAGAGGAACAGGGTCTCTGGAGCTCAAGGTCTGGGCAAGCACTGAAGTACCATGCCTGGTTTGCCCTTTTTTTTACTATGGGATATAAAAATCTAAAGAAAGTGGTTGAATTCTCCACTGTTACCTGGGAGCATAACCAGCTCTTGTGAAATAGAAAGCTCTTTCTTAAAGAAGAGTGCAAAGAAGACCCCTAAAGTATTTAGTTCACTCCATGGGTGAAGCAACTTGAAGCACCAATGAGTATGGCAGTTTTTAACAGGAGTAACTTGAGCTGCAATGAGGAAATGAAATATGGAATCCAAAATGATATGGCATAATGTCACAAATTAAAATGTCTTCAGAGACTCTATTATCAGGCTGTGGCTTGCTTTCTTGAGCAATGAATTTGGTTTCTGAGACTCAGGTAGCTCACCTCATCCAAAACACAGTGTTAAAATCTACTTCACTGACTTAATCCTGCAAATAATAGGAATTGATATAACAGTATGATAGAAGTCTTCACTTCATGGATAAATATCTGAGAAAATTGTTGTCTCAGCACCACTTACCACCTGAACAGATAATTAAGAGAGAATAAACTGGAAAGGGAATTAAAAATTCAAGTGGACAAAGCATTTAAAACACATGTTCTGCTGTTATTTATTTATTTTAAAATTTTCTACTCTCCATTATTGCTCTAGCTATGTGGGAAGAAGTTTGGGATGTATAGACTCTTTTGAAAGAATACCATTACAAGGATTTTAGGGGAAGAGCCGGGAGCATTACATAAATCAGCAAGCACATTATAGAGGAGAAATAGGTAAAAGATTTTCACCAAATGTTTCTTTCCAGACACAAAGAATTTTTTTCCCACTTCTATACAAGTACAAATGAAATACGCCTGGATTTATATTCAAAGATTGTTGAGTTTTTGTCTGCAAAGAAAAAGCCCAAGTTTCATACTTGGTTTTCAAAGACAAGTTGAACTGTTACAGTGTAAACATTGACAGAGTATTTTTTAGTTCCAGTCTCCTTTAAAATTAACCATAATAATGTTATTTTTTTTGTACCCAACTCTACTTACAGACAATGGGCAGTACTAGAGAAGAAACTGAAAGCAGGAGAAAGGTACATAGACATAATGATGATAGGCTGAGGTTGTGGTGACTCTGCTTCAAGGATAGAGATCTGGCATTATAGTCTAGACTTAAGTAGTGCAAGCCTATTAAGAAAGACATAGAAGTATGTGGGATGACAAAAGTGTCTTAAAGGGAATATTTAAGCATAATCATCGACAAACCAGTATAAATTGGAAAAAAAAATCAAATGTTTTTAAGAGAAGCTGGATGAGAGCCTAGAAAGAGAATACTAGATGGAATAAAATGGAAAATGGTCCACTTCTAGAGGTAACTAAATGCTGTAAATGCAGGTTAGATTTTAGATGACAGGCTAATAAATCTATGGAACACCATATACCTGATATATTTTCACACTGTTAAACAATAGATCAACAGTTAGAAGTGCTTTTAGACAGTTAAAAAGCAAAGTGGGTGTGTAGTGCAGTTCATGCACACATTGCAAAGGGTTGTGGGTTATCTTAGTTGGTACTTCAGAAGTTGAAAGTATGGTAATAAGTTTCAGATATTCCATTGCAGTTTCACTTGGATATGAATACGAATAAGAGAAAATGTTCCCTTTTATTTTTATGCTATATGCATTTGCACTAGGGGTGTGAGGAAAGTGCTTACTTTCAGTTTCTCCAGACAATTAGTGTTCTACATGCAGACTACATGTGTAGACTGCCACAGCTAGTTATTTATAATTGGTAATGTATATTATTTTTAAAGGGACATAGAATTTGTGAATGAATTGTTGTCATTTATTGACTGAAACAGTACATCTATAAATGATACTCCACGTCCAGATCAGGGTTACCAAATACTATGAGATCCCTTAAAGACAAATACATCTTGTGAGAAAATTAAATACTGGCCTACTCATACTACCATTCATTATTTATCTCTTTCTGTGGCGCAATTCCTTTTTTTATTACTATTTTTGGTGTTTTGTTTTGTTTTTCTTTTCTTTTTTTTTTTTGTTTTAATTTCCACAGATAAAGCAGGGAAGGAAAATTTTAAAAGCTGAATGGAATGAGACCAAAAAATTGGTTGCTTTGACTTTCTCATTGGACAAAGCTGGAAAGCAGGAAAATAAAAAAGAGTGAAAGTAGGGAGAAAAAGAAGAGAAACACCTCACTTTTAATTTCTTTCTATTACAAATATACGTAAACCTTTTTTAAGCATGAGGTGTAAAGAAATAGTTTTCACCCTCATATTCGCCACTTTTTAACTTTTTATTTAAAAAAAAAAAAAAAGTAAGGATGAACAAAGTAAAAATTCCAAATGGTATTCCTAGTTATATTTTCCTTTAAAACATGAAAAATAAAAGCCTCAAACTCCATTAAATAGTTTTATGAGGAAATTAAAAAAAAAATGCAGAAGGCTAATATTTGGATGCAGTCTCCTCTCCAAATAATCAGGAATAACAATACATATTCTGGAGAATAACAGTTGACAGTCATGCTTACTGAAAAACATCATTTGTAACAACTATTTTTTTTCATTTAGAACATACTTCAGGTTTTATTTTCATGCATTTTTTAAGAATACTTACCATTTTCTGCAAAAAAACGCTGATCTTATTTGTGAAGTTTACTTTTGCCAACAAAGCTTCCCTATTTATTTTGTTCTTATAATGGGAAAGTGCCACTATGTACATTTAGCTATTCTTACTGACACAGTTTTCACTGAGTTTCCTTTGTGTTGCTTTATCATCCTTGGGTTTAATGGAACTTAAATGTTTGACATGTGCTTTTGGGACTACCTGCTTTGGTATTTTGCTGAACTAAGACATAAATAAATGATATTGACATCAGTCAATTAAGGAGAAGAATTAATAAAACTTATGTTTGCACATGTAATAAAGGAAGAGAAGGTTTCTGGGACTAAAAGGGGAATATTTATAAATTATAACTGGCAGGAAAATCTGAAGTTTCTTATAAAAATAACAGCATGCAGATGTTGTATTTTGACCAAATAGTCATAGTGGTCTTTGTATGAATACACTGAAAATTTGGTGAGCTTATAACATTGAAATTCAGCTTAGGACAATGTAAATAAATCCAACCATATATATTACAGGTACATTTTAAAGACAAATACAAGAGCTACTTTCTCATTGTTCTGACTATAATCCTTGCAATGTCCACAAAGTACACTTTGCTGTACAAGAGAATCTGTAGATGTAGGGACCAAAGGGATTACCAGTGTGAAGAGAAGATGAGAGACAAGGACGCTATTGTTCATATGCTGAACTATGGGTCTGGATTCATATATCTAGCTATTATGATCGACCTTTTTTGGCCTGTGTTAGCAAAATAACTAATTAGGTTTGATCTGGGATGTTCTACCACTTACTGTAACAAAAGTTTTGATAAATAGATTTTTTTTTCTTTCAATTCATTTTTTTAAACTTTTTCAGAAGTTCTAAGAATTGAAATACCTTTTCTGATTATAATTTATTTTGGCTTTTTTTTTTTTTTTTTTTTTTTTATTTTGTCCTTTTAGAAAATATGGAGATCAAGTGTTTCCACTTTCCTTTACTTTCACAGCTATTTGCCAAATTTTATCCAAATTTGTAAACAGTTTTGTACCCTAGAAAGAATTTTCTGGTAAGTATTTTTCCTGAATATATACAAAGTTACATTACTTATCTCTTGAATGTATACACAAACTCACAAAACTTGGAGAATTTGACATAGATATACAATTCATGAAAGTAAAGAGCTACTGAAGAATTTATAAATTTGAGGCTTGCCTCAAACCATTTTAGAGTGTTAAGAATGAATTTCAAAGGTAATGAGTGCATTTAACTCCCTTTGACTTTAAAAACAGGCAGCAGATTGCTGGGTTTAGGAACACCAGATTTAGTACAGTCTCATTTAAATCTGTATTTTGGAGATGTGTTACAGTCAATGAGATTTGAGATAGTTTGGTCTTCATTTCTAGCAGAGCAGCAAATGTTAACAATGTAGTACATCATGATGAGTAAATGGAAGGTGAAATAAAGCCAGGAAAATATCAATCTATGTTGAATTCAGACTTCAAGTTCACATTAAGGTCATACAGAGATGAAAAAACACGTAGCACAGACACTTAATGCTCACTTTACCCTTTCTGTTAATATTCTGATGGTTTGGGGATAAAGCCTGGCAGATACATCAGGATGAATGATTTTTGGATTTGGATTCCAAGTGCCCTTGTGGGAGTCCGCACAAGAGTAAGAAGATGCTTGAAGATGTTAAAGCATTCTATGTATTCTTTTTGTAGTTATTATTTAAAAGGTCAGTTGCAACTTTTCTCAGTCAAAGCCTCAGTACATGTATACAATTTACATTTTAATTTAATTGGGAGAATTTATAGTTTACTGCAAAGCCATTTCTCATCTAATCAGAATCTTTCAAGATTAATTTTAAAGTATTTAGAGTCTTAGATTTTATTTTTCTCAAATGAACCAGTCATTTACTGTACTATGTCTTGAAGTTCTAAAGACATTTGATGTTAACATATATGGATATGTTGTACTGAAACAATATGATAATGTTTCAAAGAATGTATGCATCTTGTAGAGCCAGGAAAATAACTTTATATCCAAATACTTCACATACAGACATAGAGCATCCCTTTACAACGCATGTACTCTCTTTTAGCTTATTTTCCGTTAAGATGCAAACAACTTTTTCTTTTGTTTTTGTGTTTCTCTTAGGAAATATTTGTCTATTATTTTCATATATGCTTGTAAATCTGGTAGTGAAAATATGTTTCCCAGAGATATCCTGAGTTGTGTCCCTTTCACCCAGCTTCATATGTCTGCAGTTTTTATGTGTACATACTAACTAGTAACCCAATTCTCTCTTCAAGGTCAACTGAGAGCAATATCCAATGATTCATCTGACCCATTTTAATCATCTATTTTAGGATGAGATGACTCATGCTTTGAAAGTGCCAATTTTACTCCACTCACTGTGAAAAAGTCTTGACAACTAGCTAACATGAAAATATCTGTACTGCTGATGTCTATATTTGTAATCTCATAAATGCCATTATATGTGTCTATCTTCAAAGCTCTTTGATTTCCCCACCCTCTATTTATGAAAATTCTAGTCATCCAATCAGTGAATCAAAACAGAATTGTATAGTACTGCTGAATATGCATATACCACAAGTATCAACTAGTTACTAGAATATTTTAAACAATTTATGTGAAAGAAATTCATGTTGTGGGCTGGATTCTGCAAGTCATGTTGTTCCAGAGTGAAGAAGCTTCAGAAACAATTATTTTATCACTTGGTCAACAGAAATTTAATTCAGGACAAAGTATTTTGGTGAGGGATACAATTGGTACTAATATATCTAAAAAGGCACACCTCTCCTTTTCATATGAATGGATGCAGTTATGTTATTATAAAAGCATGGAAAAAATTGTATGCATACAACTTCCCCTGCTTTGATAAGACTGAGAGGGTTTGTACCTTCTTAATCACACTTTAACAGTGAAAACAGTTTTATACGAAGCTTGTCCTGAACACATTTCATACTTAATGTATGATAGGAATCACAGTTGTTTGACAATTTGTAAAAAATGCAGTTGTTAAACATTATGGCAATTGGTTACACACAGTAAGAGGTGGAACACTGAGATGAATTGGCCTTCTTCAGTATCCTTCTTGTGTTTAATGAATTTGACCTTTAGTATAACGGTATCAGTTATCTTTTTGGAGATTATTAGACAGATGAATATTCATCACAAAATGTGGGAAACTAGTGCAAAGATTTCTAAACCTAACTTCGTACTCTGTGCATCAAAATCATATATCAGTGTTTCAGCTATTATTTAAACAAATCTTCCTCAAATGAGGTATCCCAGATGTTGCTGTTTTTTGGCTCTGATCAGATCTATTTATTCTTATTCATCAAAAAAAAACCCATGTTTTGATGAGGACAGACAACTGTTGCTCCCTGAATATCAAAATTCAGTAACAGCTGAAACTCACTTTTGTATTCTTTGAAACATAATCCCAATGTTTAACAGCGTTAAACTCTACTGAAACATGTATTAGCATACGAGTACAGAGTTTGTGAAAGCAGTCATTGTCTTAGGCCTCACTGCAAGTGTAACCAACTAACTATAAGATGATGATAGCTGCCAATTGTGCAGGGATTTAGAAATGTGATATAGCATTAAAACATATAGCAATTAATTTCAGAAACAAGCACATTTCCTTCTGTACCTTACTGTTCATTTTAAAGGCAAGTTAAATTTAAAGTAAGCTAATTAAATGACTGATTAAGAAAAGGCATATTTATTAATAACTTAGTATAAAAAAATTGTGTTTTTACAAGAACTATCAATGCCCCAAACTAAGCCAGGAATCGAGCAATATGGTTAGCAGCATAGATGAAAGCAGTTTGGCCCTTCAACCTGTGTCTTGGCCAGTCTAGATGATGCCAAAGATTTTGTCTTCAAAATTGTAGCTTTCTGCATTGGTCAACTGAATTTCACCATATGTGTCTCTATGAGCTGCCTTGCAATTCTTACCTTTGATTGTCTTAATTTAAGAAGTTAAATGCTTTCCTGGATTTCCTACCTTTCTGGAAGAAGGCTGAAGAAAGGATTATCAAGAATAGCACCATCTTGCTGTAGGATGGAGTTGGATACAGTCTTTCATGTGACAGTCTGTTATTGGATTTGTAATCTAACTTTGCTTTCATTGCATGCAAAAGGCTTTTGGACACTGTAGATTCATGGTTATTTTCTTGTATTGTTTTCAGAAGCTGTGTCTGTGAAACTGCATATAATTATTTAGAATCAGAGAATACCAGGTTCCTACATGAGTTCCTCCCATGGGCCACAGCGTTCCCCACACTGCTCCGTCATGGGTCACTAACTTTCTCCGACTGGAGTCCCTCCCACGGCTGCAGCCCTTCCCGAGCTGCTCCGGCGTGGGACACCCCCACATGCTGCAATCCTCCCAGCGCTGAATTACAGCAGTGGGGCTATCTTTTCCCATGAGACCCCGGCCTTCTTCAGGCACAGCACCTTGATCAAGCAAGCAGAAGCCACAGGCCATAAATCAATGTCTGTTCCACTGTAGATCTTCATGGGGGTGGGGGGGGGGGCCGCCCTGCTGTCTTACCACAGGATACAGGGGGGTCTCTTCTCCGGCACACCTCCCCCCTCCTTTCTTCCTCCGTTCCTCCACTTACCTTGGTGTTCATGCAGCTGCCAAAATTCCTCCTCACAAGTCTGACCGTCACCATGTCCCTTCTTAAATATGTTATCGCAGAGGCGCAGCTGATTGGCTCAGTTTTCCAAACAGAAGTGGAGCTGAGGGAGCTTCAAGAAGCTTCTCACAGGGGGCTGCCCCTACAGCCCCCTCCCCTGCCACCAAAAATCTCCACCACCAACTCAACCCAAGACAGTGTCCAAATGGAATCTCCCCAGGAGTAACTTGTACCCATTAGCTCTCATCTTTTCCATGTGTAAAAATTTGTAAATTTTAAAATTTGTCTTATTTGTAGCTACCCTTTAGATATTGGAACATGGTGATAAAGTCTTCTCTATGCCTTTTCTTCTCAAGGCTGAACAAACCCATTTCTTTCAGCCTTTCCTCATATGTTAGGCTTCCCAGTCTCTTGATCATCTTTGTTGCCCTTCTCTGGACCCTCTCCAGCCTGTCCACAATGTTTTTGTATAGTGGAGACCAAAAATTAACACAGTATTCCAGGTGTGGCCTGACAAGCGCTGGGTAGAGTGGAATAATGAAATCTGTACCTCTGCTGGTGATGACCTTGTTGATGCAACAGAGCATCCTGTTGGCTTTGCCACTGCAGCACACTGTTCACTCATATTGAGCTGGCTGTCCACTAGGACCCCCAGGTTCCTTTCTACAGATCTGCAGGTAGATCCCAGTCTGTGATGCACTCCTGGATTATGTTTTCCCCGGTGCAAGATCTTACACTTGTCCTTGTTGAACTTTATAAGCTTCTTGTTAGCCCACTCTTCCAGCTTACCTAGGTCTTCCTGCAAGGTAGCTGTCCTTTCCAAAGCATCCACTTCCCCACTCATTTTGGTATTGTCAGCAAACTTCACCAGGGTACAGTTGATCCCATCATCCAGATCACTTATAAATACTAAACAATGTTGGACCCAGTATTGATCTCTAGGGGACCCCACCTGTAACAGGTTTCCAGTTTGGAAAAGAGCTATTTGCCACTACTCTGTGGGTGTGTCTTGTCAGCCAGTTCCTCACCCACCTCACAGACCACTTGTCTGGACTGTAACACGTCAGTTTCTCTAGGTGGAGGCTGTGGGGAACTGTATCAAAAGCCTTGGAGAAATCCAGGAAGACAACATCCACTGCTTGATCTGCATCAGTCAAGCAGGTTACTTTGTCATAGAAGGCGATCAGGTTTGTCACGCATGATTTGCCCTTGGTGAATCCATGATGGCTCTTCCCAGTCACATGCTTCATTTGACTTGTGATGACCCCCAGGAGGATTTGTTCTGTAACTTTCCCAGTGATTGCAGTAAGACTGATGTGCCTTTAAGCCCTTCTTCTTGATGGGGTGACATTAGCCTTCTTCCAGTCTTCTGGAATGTCCCCCTATCTCCACAACTTCTCAAAGATTATGGAGAGTGGCGTCACAATAATATCCACCAGTTCTCTTAACACACTCAAGGGGATAATGTCAGGGCCCATTAATTTTTAGGGGCCAAGCTCCTATAATACTTCTCATACGAACTCTTCCTTTACTGACAGTGGGCCTGTATTTGCATCAACCTGGATTATTTTTCTCAAGGACAGGGGCCCAACAATGCTGGTAAAGACCAAGATGAAGAAAGTGTTGATAAACTCTGCTTTTTCAGTGTTGGTGACTAATTCACATCTGTTTAACAGCAGGCTGATATTTTTTTCTTCTGTTTCTGCTTGTTTACGTAACTGAAGAACTCTTTCTTGTAGATTTTGACATCTCTGGCCAGTTTCAATTTGAGCTGAGATTTTGCTTTACTAACTGCATATCTGCACACCCTGGCAATGCCCTTGTAGTTCTCAACAGGTATTTGTCCACTTTTCCATTTCTGGTATGCTTCTCTTCTGATTTTGAGCAGTCTCAGAAGCTTGCAGTTAGGCCAGAGGGGTCTCTTGCTCTACCTACTCCCCTTACCTTTAAAGGGGATGAACTATTTTTGTGCTTCCAGGAAGAGCATTCTCGCAAAACTCCCAGCACTCACTAACTCCTTTATCCTCCTTGGAAGCTTCCCACAGAATCTCTCCCAACTGAGCTCTGAGTGAGCTTAGACACTCATGGGGAAACCTATTTATTAGTGAATGTTAGGATGTATAACTTTTCCTTGAGCGAACACCATAGAACCTTTGAAAACAACCTGATCACACAGTTATAAATAACAACATGTCAGAATGAAAATAAAACATGATGTATAGCCATATAAAGATGTGTTTTATTTGTTTCAAGAATATGTTCTCTGAAACTTTAACAAAGATAGGTGTCTGTAAAAAAGTCACTGACATTTTATCTGTCATCTTAAAAGTTTTCATGCTGAGAAAAATGTTGTATATTTGTTCCCTGTAATTTGTTAAGAAGCAATGGGAACGTCAGAGGTTGATAAAAGAAGTCAACTCTTGTAGCAGAAATAGTGCCAAGTTTGAAAGTTGTACAAAGTTAGAAGCTGTGGGGAATAGTGACTCCTTTTCAAAAAGAAGAAGCTGGAGAATGAGAGTCTGTTATTTCAAGTAGTGCACAATAAAAAATATACGGACACATAAATAAACATAAATACACATACATGCATGACTATGCTTATTTCAGATACTGTTAACTTTATTGATGATCATGTGATTATTTAGTCAGGGGGAATTTCAATCATGTGTCCAAGCAGAAAATCTAAATTATAAAGTTAGATTCAAAAATATGAATGGAAAACTTGTGATTGTTGATAGTTTTTAAGACGACGTGTAATGCTCTAATTGACAATGTTATACTTTGGTATATACACTTCCCTCTTGAATTTCTCAAACCTTGTAATAGTATTAATTCTTAAAAGAGCTTAATGTTTTCCCTTACTAAGTTATATTTTATTTAAGTCCAAAATTCATCTGGTCATATGATGATACCTACACCTGGACTAATCGTCTATACCTGAAGAGAAATAGGCAGTTACCCTGTGTCATCCCTTAATATTTACTAGAAAACTAATACCTTTTTATTGACTCATAAACATATTGACTTTATAAACTTATTTTTGTATTTACATTTTGTGACAAAAACTTCATATTTCTTGAACAGCTTTACTCATGTATGAATTTATTTGTTGTTTGCTTACAAAAACTTTACCCTACTGATGGTATGCTTTTATTTCCATGTTGAAAGACTGTCTTCCGTTTTGTTTAAATAATTTTTAATTGCATAAGCAAGAAAATATTTCTGTATTTTTAAGAGTTATGTTTAAAAAAATGTGTAACTGTTCTGGAAATCAAATACATATTTTCCCTAGAAAAAATAATCCCTGAAAAGCATCTGGAAGAACCCTCATCAAATGGCATTTAAAGAAGGCCTATATGCAGACAATTGTATTACCTTAAACGGAAGCTGCAGTACTAAGAACCCAAAACTGTACAAAACTAAGATAATTTTGATTTAATGACACTGTTTGAGACTATTCTCTAAAAGAGGAGATTAATAACATCTCAAATGACTTTTACATAGTTATATTAATGTTTTATTAGGACTGGTATAGCAAAGTAAAAGGGTCTCCATGTAAATGGGACTAAGGGTCTTTGTTCATGTTTTCTTTTAGTTTAATAAAGGCTACTCAGCCTGACTCTTGCCTCTAACATGGTTCTTAAAAAAGCACCTTGTTTTCTCCTGTTGTTATTTATTTCCTTCTCATGCAGCCATCATCATTTCCACATTCTTACCAATTTCAGGATTTTAAAAACATGTATTTTAAAGGGTTTGGTTTTTAGAGGTGCTGAGAGCAGCCATTGTCAACTGGACTGTTGATGCTCTGAAATGCTGACAAATCTATCCATTACGCTTTAGTAACAGGTTGGAATCAAGTATAGAAACAACAGTAGAATAACTAGGCATCTGTAAATGTATCTCCCTGCCCTTTGAACAGATTTGCATTCACTCATGCAAAGTCCTGGAAACCCAGTTGACTTTTACACAGATGAAGCAGCCAATTACAGAACTGGGTCCCTTGAGAAATGTTCATCTTAAATTCTCTAGAACAATAGAATAAAACAAAAATGGTGTCTGAAAAATATAAATAAATTAAGACCCAATAGAGTTAGCTATTTGACTAAATAATTATAAAATATAATACCATTCTTTCTCCATAATGCTGTAGTTACAATATATCCAATTGAGATACCAATATCTGTATTTTTCATCACTGATAATTCAATTAATTTCAAAAAATCAAAGTTAATAAAAATCTGCACCAGTATTTTACAGCAATAGACTGTATCTTGATGGCTTTTCTGTATTTTTTGCTTATGGCTATTCAAAAATACAACAGAATTTTTATTCTCTATCACTTTTTCAGTACTACATTCATACTGTACCACATATATAAGAATTATTCTGGCCTATTGTTTGTTTGTTTCTTTTCTATTAAAAAAGCAATACAAAAATGTTATTAACTTCAGTCTTATCTCAAACAGTAATTTTAACATTTGTATGCTTCTGTAAAGAAAAAAAAAAACAATTATCTTGATAATTTACTGCATTGATTTTCTATCAATAAAGTAAAAAAATCAGCAAAATACTATGTAGCAAATTGGTAGGCTAGAATTATTACTACATTAAGTGAATATAGCAAATTATTAAGCAATTAAGTCACTCTTAGACTTATTTGTTAGAGGACATTCCATTACTAAGTGTTGGATGGGGAAAACAAAAAAATCATATTCTTCAATCTAACTATAAAATTCAGCAGGCTTTGTGTTCCTCAGCTTATGCCAAATGTAGTCTGATCTCTTTAATAGACTCACATTTTTTTTACATCTTGTCAACTATCATGAAGCATCTGGAGCAACAACATGTAGTTAGAATTTGCATTTTTCTCTACTTTAAGTAGCTTGTCTGTTTAGGGTCCAGCTTCTCTTCTGTGGCTTCTTCATGACATTTTAATGGATGAAGAGCAGACAGATAAGACCAAGCACTATACAGCAGTTATTCCTCATTTTTGCTGCCTAAAGGCAGCAAGTTCTTGCTAAGAGACTTTTGGAAATAAGTCAGTCCTCTTACTTCTTACTCCATACAACTGGTAGTTTGACCCCAACTCCATGCCTTAGAGCTCCATGCCAAAGCATCAGCCCATGTAGAGCCCTCACAATCTTTTTTCCTTCCTCATGAACAGTAGACAACATCTGTTAGGGCTTCGATCTGAATCTATACTAGGCTTGCAGGATGATGCTCATCTGTCAACTAACTACTCATAAAACCAGTGATCCCATAATTGAAAACAGTAAAGTAACCCTTGCATATCAACTGTGCCCAATGTTGTTGATCATTCCACATTGCTGACATGTCTACTGACTCTTCAATAAGACACAGAGCAGTTTGATGACCTCTGCCTTCTGCTGTATGATACTTGTTTTCTCTCTTGATCTTCCTCCAGCTGATTAAAAATATGCACCTGTGAATTGAATATTTTATGAATAGGGTACTTTATATCAAGGTTAAATGTGAACAGTTGCTTTATGTTGGCAAAAAAACCCAGAGGGAAATGTCTTGCTCCATGGAAGTGGGTCCAGTATAGAGCCTATGCAAGGGATTTAGAATGTACAAGGATAGTGTGCTTTTACAGAGAATGAAGTGGGCTTGAATACTCCACGATATTTTTATTATTTTTTCACAACTGCAGATGACAGTCAGTGAAGGCAACCAGAAATAATATCTGAGAGGACATATGGGTGAAGAGATCAAGACTACCTTAGGCTTTGCAGAAATATAACTGAAGAACTGGATATACATTTTTTTTTTAACTCTGAAAACTCCAATGAATAAAGAGTGTGCTGTATTGAGAACAGTGAATTCCTTCCTCAGGACTTTTTTTGTCTGTAAATTGCATATCAGTCAAGAAATGAAAATCAGCAGAAGAAAAGGAAAGCAATATAACAATTTTTTACTGTTTTTATACATCTTTTGAAAGAGCAGAAAATAGAAAATATACAAACTTGAGTCAACAGCTAATCTTGCTTTTGGAAGCTACGTAGTCCCTTCTTTCTCCCTTTGTTTTTGCATATGTCAAATTAGTGTAAAAATCTTCCTGGGACATATATACTATTTTGTATTTGTATTTCATGCACTTAAAAATTAAAATGTCTGGATTAATGAATAGTGGAAACTCTTTGAGTAGTTTGAAGAAAACTTAATTTTATTTCCTTGAAGAAGCAAGAAAGTTTAATTCTCTGTGATTCATAGGATCACATTCTTAGAGGTGACCCGAAGTAGTGGGAATGTACATGAGCACCTGCTAAAAAACATTGTGAGTTAAATTTGGAAAAAAACACACAAATATGCAAAGAAGCAGAACAAGAAAAATTACAAATGCAGAATTTCAGAAGTGAGGAAAATAAAGAAAAAAATGAAGAAGGTTATTGCACAGCAGAACATGCTGAGACCAGTAGAGGTAACACCTGAGTGGGGCACCACAGCGGCCAGCCTAAGCAACTACATAAAGAGAAACCAACATGCAGACAGAATCCACCCAACAGGACTTCCCATAAATTCAATTTTGTTGTTGCTGCCATCCTTTGTACTTGCTCAGGACGATGGCTCCTTTGTATGCTGAGGTTAGGAGAGGAACTGGATGCTGCTGTGCTAACCACTTATGTTGACAGAGGGCACTGAGGCAAAAGAGGCAGTAGAAGGCAGTAAGCTCTATACCATCTCTTTTTCCTGCACTTACCATCTATGTAGCAAAGCTCGCAGAGTGCCCTGAAGGAGCAGGGCCAACAAAGAAGTAGAAAGGCACAAGTACACGCTATATAATTTTCTGGGCACAGGTGATAAAATGATCCTTCTAGCACACATTTGTAACTGATCAGCTATTCTGTTCTCCTCGGAAGAAGGTAAATCTGGATAAAAATGAGTAAAGAAAAACTTTGCTTTTACAGCATTTGGCTTATATTATCCATTCAAAACTGTCAATTATTTTTATTACACTTCCTTCTCACAGCAGGTGGGAGCCTGTGCAGATAGTTTCTTCCTTGTGTTAGCTGCTGTACAAACAAGTCCAAAGCATTCTCACTGTCCCACATTCCTTACAAACATGTCACGACAGCAAAACTCCTTTATCTAAAGTTGTCATCTGTTCCTTACAGCAATGTGTTGGCTGCTGGCTCCTGTATTGGAATAGGGGTCTCTCGGACTGTGACATATCTAACAGAAGTAAAGGCAAAATGTAAAGTCTAGCTCTTACAACTAGCCTTTATGTCTTACTTAGACCCAAATAAGTAAGTGATGCTAACTTTGCATCCATGTTTCTAAGAATCAGAGAAACATTGCAGACAAGTTCTACTCACCTCTCAAGAAGATGATATATTGCGGTCTTACTCGATAATGGTGTTGTCCTTTTTCTTGTGCTTTTCCTACAGCATAAAAAGAAAGCAGGGATAAAAAGGACAAGGGGGTAGGCTGACCAGGACTGAAGCTGAAAATCTGTGTCTCTTATTTTCTAGACTCTAGCAGTCTTGATGTGAAACTTCTGAAAATCATGTCCATTTCAGTTTTGCACATCAGCCAGATACAAATACCAAAACTGCTTCTCCTATTGTGATATGGTGGAGGTAAAAAAGTCAGAAAAGAAGCTGACTGATGAAGAACATGAGCATATGACTATCTAAACACAAAAATAGAGTAGCCAGGCTGGATTAGAGGGCAAATACAAATTAAAATGAAATTATGAACCTTTCCCCTCTGGATGCAGGAAGTCCAGCAGTTAGATACTGTTAGCATTTATTTTCATTTCCAAAGCTTTGCAAATGGATTAAGTGTATCAAGTTTGCTCTTCAGCATCTTGACCAAAGGCAGCCTTGACTGCAGCAGTCATGGTTTATTTAGCACAGTTTATCATCTCTGTTTCCACAGATTTCTCTGTTCACACTCTGAGTGTTGCAGAAACTAGTATTACACAGTTAATGCAAAGTCTTGTCACAGAAGTGATGCAAGTATAATCACTTACAGTAGTGAACAGTGAATCCAAGTGTCCCTGCTTTAGGTGACTGACTTAGATTTAAGGAACACCAGAGCTGACAGGACCTAGTTATGCCACTGAAAAAAGGAAGTCTGTTGATTAAATTTCTGTTTTATAAGAATGCTATGCACATGACATTCAAATATTTTATAAAAGCTTTCCCATGTGGTACAGTAGTCAGGAATGAAGCATTTGTTATAGATGCCAGTATTACCCATTGCTTTTCTCTAGGAGGAACTCCACTAGGTTGACAAAATCTCTTTATGCAGTTTAATGAGATTTACTCTCACAATCCTAGATACTTAAAATGCTTTGATAATTGCTACTTGAACAAAATGAACTATTTACAAATTATAATTCTTGAAGGAAGTAAGGAAATTGTAACTATCTGCTCAAATTTTATTCCTGACAAGTGCCTGGTTGAGATTTTGCAAAACATTTAAGCATGTGTTTATATGTAAATGTAATAGCAATTCTAGACTTCAAAGACTTAATTTCAAGAAGATCTAACGTGAGAAAATGCTATTAAGGTAAATTAGTATCACCTAACTTCAGCTATGTGAAAGTTGTGTATCTAGTAAAGTTAGTCTTCTCTTTTTTTCTCTAATCAACGGTAATAGGCAGGCAAGTCTATAGGCTATTAGTCTTGACTGTCTTAGACAACTTACATTGGGAAATGTTTATCTGAGAGTTGACTCCAAAGGGAGTCTAGAAAATGAACTTAGACTTGATGTCCAATTCTTATAAAGCTAAATGAGATGAATCTCATCCTTCATTTCCAGATAATAATAGATGCAATCATTACAGTGGCTCCATTTTCACAAACACCCACACTTCATCACAAGACGAAGGCATAAGCATGATATTATTAACATCATTATTCTGGATAAAACATAGCTATGCACTTTATATAAATGGGAGCAGTTTATTTTCCCATATTTTTTGTAATTGCAGCCCTCAATGTACTTAACGATTCCTCATTCTGACATGTGAATGTTATGTATTACATCATCTTTCTGAAACACTACTTGTTCCTGGTTTTCTTTATGTCTTTCACCTCTATTTGTTCTCTTATTAGTATGTTTGTTTTGGTTCCTCACTTAAGAGCAAGGATACACCTTTCCATGCCCTACTGTATGTTCTGAAATTGTACTCTGCCTTCTTGCTGAGTGTCCATAGTGCTGCTTCATAAATTATAATTGTCAGTAAAACATCATCAAAAACACCTTGGGTGAAATCCTGGTTTGCTATGGAAGCCACTTGAAAAATTCCCAAGTCTTCAAAGGGATAAGATGTAACTCTCTGAAGAGATCTTTCTGAAATGTTTAGCCTTCTACAACTCACTCTGTCTAAATTTCTCTCTTTAGAACAGTTGAGGCTTGAAGGAAATAGATTATGTGATACAAATACTTTCCTTTTTTCTATTTCCCGTCAGCAAAGAATTCAACAAACAACACCAAATTTCGGTTACTTCAGCAGAGGTTTTTTAAAATTATGTGCCAGATAAAACTTTTCCAGAGTAGCTGGATATCAGATTATCACTTCCCTGAAATTAATCAAGGCCTGGCTGGTCTCAGTACTCATTACATGGTGTAGTTAATGGTCTTTATAGAAAATCCAGACCAGACCTGGGGCAGCATAATGCTACCCAAAGCACTCAGAACTTCACCTATTTTTTGGGGCCTAACTCAGACAGGAAAAAAATGTAGTCATGTACTTGGTAATTCTGGTAATGAGCATCTTGGTGGTATAAGTAGCAAAATATAAGTTATTACCTGGGTAGTATTTTCTTTGTTTCTAAACAAGTCTAATTCCATAATTCTTACTCACAAAGCATTCTTATTTACATATTTCATGTTTCACTCTGAACATCCTTTGTTACATATTGCATAACTGATTACTTTTAAAACAAAGTTATTCTAGAGTAAAATAGGAATTAAATGCTGTACAAAAAAACAAAAACAAAAACAAAAACAACACCCCCCCCCCAAAAAAAAACAAACAAAAAGCCCAAACCATAAATAGTTCTGCAAGTCTTATGATGAGGTCTGTCTTTCTTGGTTCCTTCCATTGCTTTGACTGTAAAATTTGCTGAGCTCTGATTGTTCTTGATTTCAAAGGCACAGATGCTCAGCTTTTCAATAAAGTCTATGGTTAATCTGTTTGCACCTCAGATTCCACCTCTGAAAAACGAAGGCTGTTAAGGATTCTCCACTTTGCAAGGATTCTTCACTTTTGCAAAGCTAAATTACTTAACAACTGTAAAATATGCTGAGAGCCTGCTGCAGAAGATGCTATGACATGGAAGATGCAAAGTGGTATTATAATGCTTACAAATGCAGGGAACAGGTAATGGGAACAGAATCAGCAGTTTGGGTGGTAGGTCATTTGCAAACACAATGTGAGGGAGAAGGAAGTTTCTGGGGAGAAATTTAATTCTTTGTCTGAAATTTATACCTGCTGTTGATGCCAGCTGAATAGGTTTGTTTCATACAAAAATATGAGTTATTCAGGTTGAAGTTCTATAAAATGACTTTTTAGAATTCTTTCGAGTCATTATTTCAGCTAGAGATGTGATCTCATTAATGTACATGCTGCTGTAACAGGGTCGAGATGTGCATTTAGAATATGCCAGTTTGGGGCACTTGTATCATTATTGTGACAAGTTATTGTGATAGACACATTACTGTAGCATTGTTAATAATGCTTGTCACAATAATGTGATTTATTTTTGTGTGAACCATAGGATCTGGAACTGGGAGTCATGCTAGGGCTCCTGTGGAAGACAGTAATACCAACCAATAGGAAGTCCTGAAGAGGTTGCTTGTTGGTGATTTAATCTGTTTTGGAAGGCTTACATTCTTACATGCATTGGCAGATTTTCATGATCATTCTAATGGTTCTGAAGCAACTTTCCAAATAATCTTAATGGTCTGATGATGAACTATTTTAATAGGATTTTTTCCTCCTGTCATGCAATATTTTTCTCCAGCTGTTGGTAACCGTATAAGACTGAAGATACAAAACTTGTATGGTTTCTTGTACATTTCAGTGTTTAACATTGTATGAAACATGCTCTCTGATAAAATCATGCAGAAAACATGTCTTCTTGTTAATATGAACTCTGTAAAAATGCCTGCCTTATTCTTGCACAGCTCAATTTTCTATTGAATAAACCGACTTTCTCATAAGGGGGATTTGTGGAACTGAACTTCTTATTAATTCTCATTATGGTGCTACTCTCAGGAGAGATGCAGCTGCCATTCCAAAGTATAAATGCTACACGACAACCCCCAAGAGTAGCATTTAAAATATTACGTAAAAGTGAAAGAAATACTTTTTCCATTAGTTGGCAGATTTCCTTCTGTCTGTCCTATCAGTGAGAAGTCTCTCCCTTCCTCTCATTTTTTTTCCAGTTTGGTTGGAAAGGGATCCTTTTGGTTAAAAAGGGATCCTTTTGGTTAAAAAGGGATAATGTAAAGTCAATAATGGAGAATAAGAAAGTAGGAAGGCACACAATCTCATCTTTGTACAATAAAATAAACAGAACATGAAGATTGGATAGAATTAGAATTCATAGATTAAATAATTGCACAGAAGGAAGTGAACTGTAATCTTAATTTTTAATTCTGGGCCAGGAACATGCAACATTTTTTAATTATTATGATATCATCGAAACACTAAAAGCCAATACCAGAACCTTCTGAGACTATTGAGAAGAACATTATGAATCATAAAAGGTAGCTGGTGTATTGTTTTTGTATTTGTTTTTTCTTAATTTCTTTTTTTTTTTTTTTTTCCTAGCCTGTACTAAAGTGCTTGTAATCTATTAGAAAACAAAAGTCCAAGAATCTGGACATGGAAATGTGGATGTGGAAAACTGCAATAAAAATGTTTGTATTGGTATGAATGGAGAGAAAAAGTGAACACAAGGGTGCAAACACTATGGCACGAGGGCTATAAAAATGGCTGAAACCTACCGTAGCAGATCATCAAGATCCTAGCACACAACTACCTGCAGTTCCTCAAGACAACTAGAAACAGAGACAGTGAGTAAATCCTGATGACTCACAGAGGTAGGATATGCATCAATGACACTCATTCACAACTGACACTCTCCTAAAAAGAACCCAGTAAGTGTGAAGATAGATTCCAAAACTGGTGCTGCTTGCCCTCAATGTCATTGCAAGCACTCCTGGATAGTATCCCTGCATACAGGTATCAGTGCCTGGCTACTTGCCAGACTACTTATATGCATCTTGGCGTTGTGTATATGAAAGTGTGAGTGTTAGGGGCTGAAATAAGTTCTGTTTTAAAATAAGTTAGTATTTCCTTCCTATGAGATACTGCATCAAGCTGTGTTTTTGCTACAGTGTGCATCATTATCTTCTGCAGGCCAATTTGGCAGTCATTCTGTTTTCAGGATTTACTAAAAGATAGAAATTCTGTAATAAGCGATTCAACGTTCATTCATAATTATAACTTGTAAGATGAAATGCTTTACTTAGTAGAATACAGAGTCATTGCTAGTGATAAAGTATAAAAAACCCCCAGAATTTCTAGGCATGGGTTCATGCCATTCTGACACAGTTCTGAAACAGTTCAGATGATCGCAACTACCAGCGCACAGAATCAAGTCTCTCATGGTATCTATCAGAAACATACTGTTTACAACCAAATTTAGACATCTAAATGTAGGAAAGCATTTAAAAACTCTAAATATTTACATAGAGCCATATTGCAGACTCCCTAAGACATTGACATAGAACTGCCAGGTATGACACAGGATCTATAGGAGGTCTCTGAAGTGGTCCCTTGGGATCTGAAAAGATACCTTAAGATAATTGAAGTACACTGCAGAAATCATTTCAAGCACACAAATTAATCTGTACAGGGTGTTCTGTTCCTAACAGATAAATACCCAGAGCCGTTTGAGAGGTCTCCATAGTGCCTGAAACCCCCAGGCAGAGCAGACCAGCGCAGTGTGGTGTTTACACCAGCCCTTCCCTGTCCCGGTGCAGCGGCTCCAGGCCGGGTGAGGCTCCTCACAGCACCTGAAGTGACACTGCGGCCGGAGCCTGTTTCCAGACAACTGACCCCTGCTCTGTGCGGCCGGGTGTGAGCAAACTGTCCATGCGCGGAGCCAGCGGGCTTCTGGGTGTTATAACCAGGATTAAAATAAGCATCTAGTGCAATGTGAGATGCCCTCCTGTATCCCTTCTGGCTGATCTAAAGAGACACACATTTTTCTCATGTCCTGTCTGCCAGTTTCATGCATATCCGTAGGATACTGAGATGTAAGACAGCCCAAGAGGCACTAGGTCAGTGTGTTAAACATCTGAATTGCTCCCCGGTGTTTAGACATCACATTTATTTCTCTGCACCCCCACGATGAGCTCCGTATCGCTCTGCCCCAGCCCGGACAGCAAGGAAGAGGCCCAGGGGAGGTGGGGTGGGACAGGACGGTGAGGGGCCGTGAGGTGATTGCGGCCCTGGGTGAAGAGGCTGTCTCCGCACAGACAGGGGTGACAGCAGGCTCTGTGTGTTGGCCATTTTCCCCATGGGCCTGAGATGTGGGGTTTGTCAATCCCACTGCATTTAACAAGGCTGAGAGTGACAGCCCTTTTTCCCCTGGGCAGCCGAGGGCTGGGCTCTCCATCAGCTCTGGAACCTCTGGTGGTGTGGCGGCCATGTCATAGTGGTCAGAACGTTGGTGTTGGTGACACAGCCACCCTGGATGGGTCTAGAAAGGGCTGCACGGTGAGCCAGCCCAGACTGGAGGCGAGCAGGCAGGTGAGCGAGAGCTGAGGTGAGAGGGCAGGGAGGAAGGCAGGGAGGAAGGCAGGGAGGGCAGGGCTGCTGGGCCTGGGCAGGGATGCAGGGGTTGCCTGTGGTGGGACATATTGCGGCTGCTCCTTCTCTGTCTTCCAGAGCCGGAGGCTCACACAAGGACAGGACCAGACCATGGCACACTCCTGTCCTTGGCCACACACCCAGAGAGATTCGATCCCTTCTATGAGGACAGTGACACAAAGTTAAGTAACCAGGAGTCTGGCAGAACCCTGAGCAGGGGTTACCCATGGTGAGCCAGGGTGGCTGCTCCCTTTGTTTGTTGATATTGTCCTGCCTTTTGCAGCCGCAGGACCAGACAGGGACTACACAGAACCATGGAGCCCTCTGGTCCTCAGCCACACAGCCAGACATGTGCAACCTTCTGCAAGGATGCTGACACTCTAGTTAAGACATCAAGAGTATGACAGGGACCTGGGCAGGAGCAGCCCTTGGTGAACCCAGAGTGATCTTTCTTTTGCTTTTTATCCTGCCTCTTGCGGCTGCAGATCCAGACAGGGACAGGACCAGATCACAGTGCCTTCCAGTACTCAGCCATACAGCCAGAGATTCGCAACCTTCTACAAAGACACTGAAAAAAGTTAAGGAATCAAAAATGACACGAGTTCTTGGCACCAGCCTAGAGATGCAGCAGCACAGCCAGAGTGGGTGGTGTCCTGGTGGTGGGCCATGCCACCATGGGATGGGTGTCTCCTGGGTGCCAGGGAGATGTGGGACTGTCAGCCGTCATCTGAGGCTGGCAGAGCTCTTGGCAGGGGTTACCTATGGTAGCCAGAGTTTCTGCTCCCTTTGTTATACTGTCTTTTGCAGCCACAGTTCCAGACAGGGATAGGACCAGACCACTGCGCTCTGCTATCTCATCCCTCTGCAGCCACTCAGCCAGATATTTCCACATCTTTTTCCAATGCTGTTGACAAGCCAAAGGATGAGGAAGCACACACAGCCCCAGTCTGCACTGTGCCATGGTCCCACAGGCACCGGGAGGTTCCCCACAGCTCTGGACAGGGGGAGCTCTATGCCACCTGCCCTCTCTGTCTGAATATGACCTTGAAATAAAATCTTCTGACTCATGAGCCATTGGCTGGTTCTTCTCCTTTGTGTGGTCTTTTGGGGGAAACCTCCTGGGCCTTTTCCTTATTGCCCTAGTACATTGAATATGTAGATCCTTATATATCTCTATAGATAAAAAATATAGACTTTTTTATGTACAGATATATGGAAAGTGTACATAACCCTTCCTTATGGAAAGGAAGTACAGAGCCATTCAGAGGCTGTTCTGAGATCATGTGGGTATGACGCTTTCAAAACACAGAAACCAGCCAATCCCAGAGCAGTATGAAAACACGTGGGGTGTGAGCCCAGAGCCATGTCCTTGGGTCGGTGGGGTGAGGCAGGAGGCAGAGGTCAGCCTGTGGTACACGGGCTCCATGCAGACCCATCCTGACCACAAGGTCATTTGTTGTCAGGTGCACAGCTGGCATGTTCTGTGCTCTGTCTCTGGGAAGTTTCACCTGAGGCCATCAAAGGAAGGGAAACTTTTCACTGTTTTACCTCTTTTCTCCTAGAAAACATCCATTAGCTCTGGAATTCCCTATAGATTCACATAAAGAGGCATATTTCTGCTACACTGATTTTATTGATTGAAATATTATGTTATATTGCATCAAATCTAGAGCAGAACTTACTAAAGATTTTTTCCAATAATTTATTATAAAGATTTTTTTAAAAAACCCCTCAAATTCTCAGAAAACCATAAATCTAAGGCAATGACAATAAGGTAATCCTGGTATAATAAGAATATCTAGGTAAGTTCTCCCAGTCTTGGTAGAATCTAAGTTTTACCAAAGTATATAAACCAATTTTTTATGATTCACATGTCTATGGGGAGGTCTATGTCATGTGAGCTGGCACAGTGCACTTTTATTTCCTGCATAATAATTTGAATCAACGAGATTTAATCAGATAATATGATGCAGCTAATGTACAGGAATAGAATGCTGTCCAGATGAGATTCAGAGCCTTACATTCATAGGCAATTTAATATCTATGGTGTTCTTTCCTTGCCCTCTGCTTTGATTTTTCAAGCCACACCTCTCAGAAATGTGAATGCATGTAAATGAAGTGCATAAAAGTCATGTTTTGCAAAGCCAAGAGTGTCATCCTGGTGTTACTCAGAATGTGTTGAGAAAAGATACTGCTTTAACATGGGAAGGGTATTATAAAAAGAACTGTTATGGTAAATATTAGCCATGCTGCAACAGGTATCACTTGGAGGTGTTGAAGTGACACTAGGAGAGGTACAGTGTAGAGCTCAGTGGATTAGACTGGACTATGCTAAATGGAAAGCTGCCTTGCCCCAGTCTGTCAATCAAGGACAACAAGAATGCAGAGGAGAGAGTTTTCAATTCACTTTGAAACAAAGTCCTTCCTCAGAGTTGAAACCTGATTCACATTGCATACAGTTCAGGGTTGAGGTACCTCTCATGAATGATGATTTACTGACAGGTGATGCATAAGGTACCCAAACCACTCAAATCATTTTTTGACTCAACTGAATTACATTTTAAAACCCACGAAATCAGGTCACTCAATCACATTAGGAATGCCTGATCACTCAGTTTCAATTACCCAGTATGGCCTGCAAAGCTGATGTCTTGTATTTCTGTGGTACTAAGTTGGGGTTTCTCATTCCTTGTGTGACATCTGAACATACTTTCCCTTACTGCTAATCGATATTTTCATATTTTATTACCCTACTTGTACTAAATACCTCAATAGGCGTGCAGGTCTTCCTCACAAGCCATTGAATGTTTATGAGTCAAATGATAAAACCTGAAGTCTGGTGGCTTTTTTTCAAAACATTTAATTCACATCTTTTATGATCTAGCATGGTACAAATGCTTATTTTTATGGCATGTGCTAGAGACCCTGAATGTATTGCGTTATGCATCTGTTAGAGGTATTGGTAAAGCAGCACAGAATGGACCAAGCAGTCATTAGAGGTGAGACTCACCTCATTTCTTTTCAGTACATATAATGCATATTTCTCACCTTCTGAAATAAGCTCCCTTTTTAGCCAGCGGAAGGAAACAGGTGTTTTTAGGGATCATTCATTTGACCTGCCTCAGACATCGGTTTATGATTAAATGAATCACATCTTTTTTTTTGTTTTTTTTTTTTTTTCTACTGACTATGAAGTGAATCTTGGGCATAACTTGACTATATGCATGGAAAGGTGAAGTTTAATGAAATTAATCCCATTCAAGTAGACTGTGAGCGACATAAGGGACCCTATGTCACACATGCTTATGCCCTCTTTGGTTATTCTGTGTTTCTGTTATAGTGCAGACTAAAACTTTGCCTGTTTTATGTTGAACTAGATCTGAACTTAATGAAAGCCACTGATCAGTGCAAACCACTTAACTCCATTTAAAGAAGTGGCCGTTTAGAAATTTCTGTAATGCCCTGCATATGCAGTCTTTAAAAAATGATGCAGATAACAAATGTTATGATGCTGTAAATTGTTTCTTTTATTATTGTAAGGCCTATAGTTTGGCCACAACAGTCATGAACAAGGTTTAGAGACAATAAGCCATATTCACAGTTGTGGTGGGTTAACCTTGGTTAGGGGCAAACTCCAATCCCGCTGCTCACTCACTCCCCTTCTTGACAGGGCAGGGGGAGAA
Organism: Tyto alba; assembly: GCF_018691265.1. Taxonomy (NCBI): domain Eukaryota; kingdom Metazoa; phylum Chordata; class Aves; order Strigiformes; family Tytonidae; genus Tyto; species Tyto alba. The sequence continues at coordinate 16,500,556 of NW_024881282.1, read as the reverse complement.
AATAGGATGAAAAAGCTTATGGGTTGAGATAAAGATAGGTAAAAGACACTTACCAGCTACTGTCATGGGAAAAAAGGACTTGAAAAGACTTGGAGAAAATTGATATAATTTATTACCAGTTAAAAATGGAGTAGGATGGTGAGAAACAAAGATAAAACTAAAAACACTTCCCCCTTTTTCCCAAGCCGAGGTTCACTCTGATGCTTCTACCTCCTCCCCACCCTGAGCAGTGCAGGTAGATGAGGAATGAAGGTTGTGATTAGTTCATAAGAGCTTCTCTCTGCTGCTCTTTCCTTCACTCACTTTTCCCTTGCTTCTGCAGGTCTCCTTCCCAGGCTGCAATTCCTTCAGGATAAACCTGCTCCATGGACCATAGTTGCTTCAGGGTATATCCACCTGCTTCAGAGCGTAGGGTCCTCCACAATCTGCATTGTGGATATATGTTCCAGTATGGTCCTCCATGGGCGGCTGCAGGGGAATATCTGCCTGGACCACCTCCTCCCACTGCTGCTTCTCTGACCTTGATGTTCTCACTGCTCTTTCTCATTCTTTCTTTGTCCTCTTCCCTTACCTGTGTGGTGTTTTTCCCCTTTCTTAAATACATTTTTCCAGAGCTGCCATCAGTTTGGCTGATGGGCTAATCAGTGTCTTGTGGTTGGTCTGCTGGAACTAGCTGGGACTGGCTGTGTCTGGCACAGGACAGCCCTTGAAGTTTTCTCACAGAGGCCACCTTTGAAGCCCTCTACTGCCAGCACCTTGGCATGAACACCCAATACTGAAAGCAGTGTATATTTTCAGTACTTTCAATTACAGTCAGAAAGATAAAGGAAGGAAAAGGCTGAAAGGGAATTGAGCTTAACAGTTCTTGAGCTCAGACAGATGGTTAGATTTATGTCCTTTATGGTCACTTTTGGGATAAAAAGTTTCTCTTGCCCCCATCTTCAGTGCTGCAATACCTCCTACTCTGGTCCTGAGAAGACTTATTCCTTGATATTGTGGTAGTTCTTTGCTGTCAGGCTTGCAGTTTTGGAAGACCTGGATCTTCAGGATGCAACAAGCCAGGCAGGAAGGAACATTTTCAGCTGCGGACTACAGTGGAATGAGGTATGTGACCAGTTAAAGCGGGAGAAAGTATTTGATACTGTGACAGGTAGTTTAGATAAATGTGTGAAACAGTATAAAGAAGAAGAGAGACAAGACACTGTTACAGTCTTCTAACAGAAAGCCATTTGAGGAGAGCATCAAATCAAACACTGCAGTCACATAGACATGTCCATGATGAAGTGGGATGAATTACTAATACTTTGGGCTATTCTTCACAGACAGTCTTAGCCTGGAGAAACACTGCTGTAGACATCAGAGAGATATCAATCACCAGCAGTCTCTTGGTTCAGTTTACCCAGATACCTAACTGTACATTATGTAAAATTCTGTGTTTTATGAAGAACTGTTCCTTTTTTCCACTCCTGCACAAACTCCCAGGAACATCTGGAACACATAATGTCTTATAGCATGAGGATTTCATTACATAATGCCCTGTGTTATAATACGTTTGCATATTATTTTGCAAGCACAGTTTATCTTGCTCTGAACTAGCAGAAAGCCACGTGATAAAGCTCCAACACTGGAATAAGTCCTGCTGACAGTCAGAATGGTTTAGCCCAGGTTCAGCTCATATAAAACCTTGTCAGCTGTGGCTATGGCTCCACTAGAAATGCAGTATTGCCAGGGCAAGCCCAGAGTAGAGGAGATGATATGAAATCATCCACATTGTATGACCACTAACACTCACTGGTACAGTTTTGGCCTGTAACAACTAGCAGTCTCACTGGCTCATCCCAAAGGTTAGGATGAGCTAGGAACCATTCTTAAGAGGCAGCTTAGGTGCAGCCTCCTTCTTCTCTTGGTGAGATGTTCTGCTTTTAGAAATGCAAGGTGTGACATCTGACTGGACTCAAGGCTGGAGTGTGATCCCTGATGGGAACAAATGCAACTGAATTTGTTCAGGAGATAGAAGCTCTGTCTGCTTCCAAAATGCTGTGTCAACACATTATTGCTTCAAGCTGTTGGTAAAGGAACAGACCTGCATGATCCAGGTAGCTCAAGTCTGAAGGAAGCATGGCCATGCTGATGGGGTGCTGTGTCTAAAACAATTACCTGGGTTATATGTGATTATAATGCTATGTTGATGTGATAACCCTGCCTGCATCCTGGGGCTAGATTGGTTGGCATTTAGCTCAGAAACAAGGTGAGTTGCCTTCCATGCTGTCAAGTAGGATGTCATCAGTCCTGCATCAGATCTCAGAAACTGCAGGAGTGGAAACAATATGTGAGGTAAATAATTCTTCCTTGATTGTAGAAATTAAAAAAGAAATATTTGATTAGCTTTGGTTGGGCTAAACAGACTCAATCTCCACAAGCCACACTACATGTATGTGCTTCCAGCACCATTTAAGCCCTGGTTTTATGATTATCATTTTGGAATTAACAGATCATTTATAATTTCCAAGTAAAGTTTTGATAAATGCAATAGGACTGCTATTATATTAGTATGGTGTGGTTTTTTTGTTTCGGTTTGTTTTTTTTTTTGTTTTTTTTTTTTTTAAATCTTAGCAAGGCTGCAGTATTAAACCTAGGAGAATTCTCATCTTCTACAGGAATTGAGTTGTGAGCTATTTTAGTTTATATAATCATGAAAAATGTATTGGTCACAATTTTAAATTATCCTCAGTTGTCCTTTCAGACCTGAGATACTTGGTAAGTCTTCTTCAGAATGTGCTGGATTCAGTTAGATACAAATAGTTACCTTTCTCTTTATGTGTATGAAAAATGTCACTTTGTACAGTAGTCTCTCTGGTAATGACCTTATGAATCACTGTAATTTTACAAAACATGCAGAAATTCTGTTTCCTCGGATAAAGGTGGAAAGTAATCACAGAATTTCTATCCCCTGGGACAGACATTTGTCTTCTTGATTTTCTTTAGAGTCTTTTATGTGCATTGCTGCTTCAAAGTGGACATGGAAAAAATCCTTTGAGAATAGCCTCTTAGAAATCCCCTGTTGTTGTTCCCTGAGAGGAAATGCAGTCTGCTCCATGTAAATAAAACTCTATGTGTCCTGATCTCTCACCCAAATGTCCCTCAGGATTCACAGAAGGTTCAAGCCACACATCTAGAAATCTGTACGTTATTGCTGGCTGTGTTGTCATGCTTACTCCCTTTTTCTGTTAGTGTGATGACAATGGCTCTAGAAATGGACAGTGCCTCATAGCATCTTTCTTAAAGGTCAGCAATGTCCTTGGTAGTATAGTGTCTGGAAATGACATCTGTCAGTAGTCCTTACTTCAGTGAAGTGTGGTGGTGTAAAGTGGAGCTTGCTTGGGAAACTGACTGTAAGAGCAGTTTTAATTTTTCACCTTGCAAACCACACTCCTTGAAAAACCCAGTCTTTTCCCTCATTTATGTGTGACACTTGGAAAGAAGGACATCTGTGGTTGAAAAGAAAGTCACAGAAGTTCAGCTGTCCTTCTACCCTTGTTACACACTTAGCAAAGTCATACTGGTCAGGTTTTTATGCCTTTCTTCCATTCAGTGTAAAAATGTAAAGGAAATGGCCTAATGCTGAGATAATTTCTTCAGCTCTGATGAATGTTCTATAAGAAAATAAACATAATTAGCCATATTTTACATAATGAGATATTCAAATGTGCCTCCCTCAGCAGCATTTGAATAGAGTATATTCCTAATTAGCTAAGTCAGGACCTTTCTATGAATGCAGACCAACTATATCAAAATGAGAGATGATGTTTTTCTCTCAAATGAGCATGTTTAATTTTTGGTGTTAACATTATAATCTAATAGATAAGACCTGATCCAAATCCCACCAAAGGGATTTTAAAAAATGTTTTTTGGTATATTTTGAGCTAGCCTTATAACACATTTTACTGGTAGATATGAGCAAATGCAGTAAGTAAAGCTAGCATGCAGGCAACAAACTTCTAAGCATTAGATACAAAGCTATTCAAGGAAAAAAATATCAGTCACACCCTGTAAATATGCAATCTGTCTCAAAGGCTGTAAATATGCAACTTGCTCAGTATCTGGGGGGTAAAGGGTTTAGTATGTTTTGTGTGTGTGTATGGTTAGAAACCAAAACACATCATCTTCCTATAATTTTTAGTGATTTGAAGCCATATGAAGTGAACAAAACAGGGGCAGCTAGTATAATGAGAGCCTAGAAAATGCAGAAGAAAACCCAAGGATTCTTAAGAATCGGTAGGGATTATAGAGAACAATACTAAACCCTACAAGAGTGAGTAGAGAGATTTCTAAGGTAAGAACCAAAGGAGACATAAGTGACTGTGTAGTCTTTATCCTTCATCCTTTCTCATGCATGCCACAGCCCTTCATGAACCCTCTTTCAGACAAAGGTTGAGATATTTTCTGTGGAGCAGGCTGTGCTGCCCACTGCTTTTGTTCTCCCATGGGCACTCCAGATTCCAATTTGAACTTCTATATACAGCTGTAACATGAGTAAACCTGGTCCATCATCTAACTTGCTGACAGTTGTATCAGTACTAAAAATAAATAAACAATGTAAAGTAACCAATACTTAAATAATTATTATCATTTGCAGATAATTATTGGCTGGGATGATGATAATGGTAAAATCCATAGGGGTTTTTTACACTCATTACATTAAATTTTTTTTAATGACAACTCACTTTGCTTTATGTCTATACGTGTCATCATACATTATGACAGATGCCAATAGTCAGGTAGCCTTCCTATGCTAGCAAAGAAGGAAACACATATCCAGAGAAGTCTTCACTGCAGCACAAAGACAGAGGGTAGTATCAGGACCCACAATGTCTGAAGCAATTTACTATGTGTGTTTTATTTGTATAATCTTGTGGCAACATTGACTGAAATGTTTATTTACCTCAGGAGACTTTTCATAACAGTGAGTTAATGTGATTTGGATGATGGAAAGCACTAAATGATTCACAGAATTATTACTACTAGTAAATCACTTAGAGGTTTCTTGACAGAAGAGATGGTTTCTTTTATTTCAAAAAGTTCTTTATATCTTTTTAGAACATAAGACTGAGCACACAGACTAACACATTACATGTTAGTGATTAAACCCACTTGCATATATTATGAATAGGTTATTTTCTTTTCATCTGCTTAATATTTTAGATTAGTTTCTAGGAAGCTAGATGATGATCTAAGAACACTGTAATATGGGAGCCTAAAACCCCTGAGGTAGAAATGAAATGGCAGAAATCTGTTGAATTTGCTTCATTGCCCTTTATGGCACTGAACTAAATTCCTTCTATAATGCAATTCAGCTTAAAATTTGCAAGATTCAGAAAAGAGCTTATAGTCCAAATTCATACCTCCCATTCAAAAGGAGGGAGCTAGATACATGAAAGATGCAAAAGGAAAAGTTAAACAACTAGAATACAAACTCTCAGCATATGTTAGTGTTATTTTCACTCACTGCAAAAAGGATATCACCCTGCAAAACAATGAAGTTGAAAACTTGTCTGAGATGAGGGCATCTGCACTTTCTGTGGAGTTCTAAATTTTCTATGAAAACAGAAATTTGTCTTCTTATACCAGATTGATAGTTGATATTAATTGTCAAAATTCCAATCAAGTGAGAGTAAGTTTAACAGTGGTAGGAATTTGTGTTTATACATCAATGGCTATCAGAGAGTCCAAACTAATATTTTTCTGTTACAGATACAATGTGTTGTTAAATAATTGAGTGCATTTAAGGGTCTTTAGTTCTGTTCATGTTCAGTACTTCTCAACTGTGGATAATCTTTCCACGGGGCTGAATATCTTTTATTTTAAAGAACTTGTTGCACTTTGTTGTGCCAGTTGCTCTACAGTCAACCAATAGACCCTAAAATACAACCTTTTCCACTCTTTTGTAGATTTGTGGCTGGTAAGTAGGTGAATACCATCTTTGTTGGAGGTCTCCTCTTTTTCAGTGCTGGGTCATGGGATAACCTACTCTAGATGCTGCTCAATTATTTCCCGCATTTATTTCTAGATATCTGTATTCCATTTATGTTGCTAGAGTGATTCCCTTTAATAACAACATCAGTGAAAAGAAGTCACAAACTTTCTGGAGCAGATGACAGATCTTCTACAAAATATTTTCCTTTTCTTGAAAGCTATGTATTTATAACTACTTCAAAAGGACAGAGTTCATTCAGATTATTGCAGAATCAGACTGTATACATATGGATATTAAACAAATGCTGTGTAGATAATATACATATACATTCAATCCCCCCTTTCTCTTTCTCTCTGCATATTTATGGTGTGGAAGAAAGAGAGAGAGAAAATAATTAAATACATAAAATAATTCTAAGTTACTTCTGTGAGAATTTATTACACACAACCAGAGGGAGATGTACTTTGTAATATACCCATTTTTACTCAGATACTGAGGTAAGAATGGACTTTATCTGAGATACAAACTACTTCTTAAAATCAAGTAAATAGCAAGAAGATAGAAACACATTGGCCATTTGTGCATGCTAATATTAAATGCCATAATTTGTACAAATATGAAACTTCTCTTTTTCAGATGGAAGCATGGGATTTTCAATCAGTTCTTCACACAGTGGCAAACTATTCAACTTCAAGGCTGAAGGAGAACAACCATAAAATGCAAATAGGTTAGTAAGGATTTATTGAATTTTCTCAAGTGAAAGATGCTATCCATGACTGTAATGTAAAGTAAAATGGTACTTTTTCACATGAAAATACAGATTAATAAACTGTTTACATTTGAACACTTGCTTGTCTAAGAAATGTCAAGATTTTTCCTTAATTTGTTCTCAATAGACATTGATCTTGGAAACAACCCATCATGAGTATACCCTGAAGGATTTTGTTTATTTGTGCATCCTCAGCATGGACTCCATTATAAATATTTTGTAGCAGAATGTGCCATAATACGCATTTGCATAGGATGTAGCACTAATGAGAAATTGTTGTGGTTTGAGCTCAGAGTGCAAATGAGCACCACACAGCCGCTCACTCCTCCCTTCTCTCCCAGCAATGAGAAGGGAAAAATAAGTCAGACTTGGGATTCGAGGTAGGACTGGGAGGGGAAAATCACCCATTGTGGTCATGGGCAAAAGGAAGACTCAGTAGGGGAAGAAAAAAAGAACATACATTTATTACAGACACTAACAACAGTTAACAGAGTAGGACAGTGAGAAGCACTGCCACATCTTGAGAACACCTTCCCTCCACCCCTCCCTTCTTCCCGGGCTCAGTTCTGCTCCCGATATCTCTACCTCCTCCCCCCAGTGGCGCAGGGGCAGGGATTGGGGGGTGCAGTCAGTGCTGCCACTTCCTTCCATCTTTGGTGGGGAGAGCTTCTGGAACTTCTCCCCCTGCTCCATCATGGTGCCCCTCTCACAGGAGACAGTCCTCCACAAACTTTCTCCCATGTGAGTACCTCCCACAGGCCAAATCATTCCCAACATTGCTCCCTTGTGGGTCACCAGCTTTCTCTAACTGTGATCCCTCCCACAGGCTGCAGCCCTTCCCGAGCTGCTCCAGTGTGGGACACCCCTGCATGCTGCAATCCTCCCAGTGCTGAACTACAACAGCAGCGTTTACCTTTTCCCACAAGATCCTCGTCTTCTTTGGGCAAAGTCACCTTCGTCATCCATGCGAAACACCTCATAGGCTATAAATCAGTGTCTGCTCCACTGTAGATCTTCATCGGTGGCGGGGGGAGGCCGCCCTGTCGTCTCCCCACAGGATACAGGGGGGTGTCTGCTCCAACACACCTCCCCCACCTCTTTCTTCCTCTGTTCCTCCACTGACCTTGATGTTCACGCAGCTGCTTCAACTCCTCACAAGTCCGACTGCCTGTCACCATGTCCCTTCTTAAATACATTATCGCAGAGGTGAAGCGGATTGGCTCAGCCTTGGTGCAGAGGTGGGTTTGACTTGGAGCTGGGGGAGCTTTTAGAAGCTTCTCACAGGAGGCCACCCCAATAGGCCCCTCCCCTGCTACCAAAAAACAACCCCACCACTCACTCAAACCCAAGACAGAAATCTAACACAGCTTAGCTAAGTGGCACGAGATAAATTGCAAGCTTTCTTCTGTCCTCAAATTTGAAAAGAGTTTCAAAGTTCAGACTGAAAAGAACAACTCACATCTCCTGACATTGTTCCAGGATATGTGAGATGCCTTTAGGTGATGTATGTGCCTAGCTCATGTTTTTAAGCTTTTCTTCTACCCTAAAGGCCTAGGAATGTAATAGAAACATGAGAGCAAAGATTATGATCTCACCATTGTGCCTCCAACAGCTGTAGATAGAGGCAAAGAACCTTAACACCTATGTCTTACTCTACCTCTGCCTAACTCATCAGACTGAATTTCTAAGTGCTTAACAATGTCACTGTGTGATTTCCCCCCTCCTCCTAAAACTTATTCTTCCATGTAATCAAACTAATATTTTATTGGAGACTACAGATTAAAGATGCAGAAATATGGAAGGCTGTGAGAGGGTTATAGCTATGGCTATTTCCACAAGACAAGTTATGTCTGCAAAAGTCTAATCTCTTATTTCATCCATATGTACCAAGATGTGGTAAACACATTCACTGTGATCAATTTAGAGATAAACCCAATCCTTGCTGAAACTGTACAGTTTGAAAAAATTTGCTTAGCCATCGGTGTTTAAATATGCAAAATATATTTTGTTTCCAACCTTTGGAAACACAATAAAAATACAATGTAACTGCAGAAATTCATAAGGGTAAAAGATTGAGATAATAAATGTCCCTGTCTGTGTAAGGATCTTCAGAGTTTGAGGAGAAATAAGAAGGTTCTTGAAAAGTTTTAAGGAGCATATAGCTATGTCTGCTTTTCCAGTAAAAACTTGAGTACCTCATTAATTAAACATTATCCAGGTTTGGTTTATAAAGAGTCTTCAGATGTTCTTTGTGTTAGGGGTGGTTGGGAGTGGCTGTCACCTCCAGCATCTCAGGAGTCCAGGGATTCCTCCTGCTCAGCCACTGGAGCCCAGCCTGGTGCCTCTAGGGACTCAGGAGTCTCCAGCCCAGGCTGATGGATGTGGCTGCTTCTTTCTCATTTACAAGTTCAACCAGTAACGAGGCCAAGTGGGTATCCCAGACACACACACAGACACGCATGCACATGCACAGACAGACAAAAGATACAGCTGGCTACCCAGACTGCCACAGACAAGGTGCTGCTTTCAACAGTACCTCCATATAGGACTGACATAGGACATAATTATGGACACCAAATCCCCTTCCTCCTGTTCAGCTGGCAAAGATCGAAGCTCACTAGTCAAAGCACACACACAACACTCTCTAGATTCACAAGCACATGCACATCTACAGGTCCTCTGAGTACCATCATGACCCCTCTGTTTATCTGATATCACTGTCCAGATCCCAAGCCCTCTGAGTTATTCCATTGGTCTCCTACTTACTGTCTGGTCCAGCTTGGTGCTCATGATCAAACAGACACAGTCAAGACACTCATCTTACAGACACCCCACACTTATATGTCCCCTGACATACCAGCATGGATAATCTTACCCGCCTGATAACCCAGCCCAGACCTAGGGCCTTCTACTCACCATCTAGTCCATCTTAAATTTTGTTAGTGAATGACATACACACCCTCATGTATGCCAGGTTTGGTAAAGATATAGATACTCACTGCCCACCCCAGAGCCAGCAGCAAGTACACAGGCTGTGACTTGCATTCCTGCTCCAGCCACCAACACTGAGCCCCTTTCCTAATTTACCCCAGTCTCCCCCAGTAGCTGGTTTTCAGGACACACACTGTTCCTGCTCCAGTGGCTAGCAACAGAGACCCTCACCTGCTCCAGTAGCTCCAATGAGATCTCCACTCACTCCAGTAGGTGACACCAAGGGGCCACATTGCCTACAGCCCTGGTCTGGTTCCAGTTTCTGACCCTAAATCCACTCACACTGGTCCCACCAGTTTCTGACACTTAGTCCTTGCAACCCTCACACACACAGAACAGAGATGAAGCTACACAGATAGTCAAGAAAAATTTATAAGACAGGACAATGTGACCAGGTGCAGAGCTCAGCCAGAGAAGCGTACTGACCAGCCTGGTTTTACACCTTTATACTCCTTGCTGTCTCTTCCACTCTCTGTTCCTCCCTGATTCCCTTCAACTACACATTATTTTATCAGTCCACATGCTTCTACTACCCCCTCTCAAATAACCTAAATGTTCCTCTTATTCCCCCTTCTTTTGAGTGGCAAAGTCCAGCCTGGGGGACTTTTGGTCTTTGCCGTCATCTCTGTTATCCTGTGTCTACCAGGTATGTGTCTCAGTGTGTTACCGTTCAGCATTTTCTCTGTTATACATTATCTCCTTCGCATTGAAGAGGTCAATGATCAGATAACTTTAATGTAATAGATGCTGTCACCTTCCATATACCCTTACACTTTGTGGAGAAACAGAACCTACAGACAAGTGAAAAGCAGACTATTACTTGTCATCATGTATAGGGAAATGAGGCATATTTTTTTTATGATGTCTTAGGTCTACCTGTTTGAGATTAATGCAGATAAATTAATATGGTTACGCTATCGTTATCTGAGACACATACTGTGTACTGTGTACCTTTGGAAGCGACTCAAAAAAAATGTTTTCCCTATCTGACTTTACTAATAGGACATACACTTCTTTGAGTACTGGCCAAGGTGTTTCTCTGAACATGTTACACTATTGCACAATTTATTCAAATGTAAGTCAGGCATTCCATATTAGATTTTTTCCCATATTTTTCATTCACCAGAAAAATAATCAAAATTTAAAGATTAATTAAATTTTAAATTAAATTTAAAATTTAATTCAATTTAATTAATTAAATCTTATGTTTAAGATTAACACAAGAGTTTCAATGTTTTCCTCTATCAGCAGTTTGTGAGTGGTTAAGCTACATAAACATAAGAGTCCTGTGCCAGTATAGAGGTCATAGGGTATTGCCCAGCCTTAAGATGACCATGAAAAACTAACAGGACTCTTGTAGTCTTGGGACATGCTTGCCAACATCACATGGATGTCCCATGTCCAAGGTCACTAGGCACCTATGTTTAAGGATTTGAATGCTTCAGTTTTCAGTATAGAACAAGGCAAGAATGATTAATAGCTTCTAGGGGCATTGGGTAAAGCCTGGTATTTTTCTCATCCTGTAATCTTTTCGGTATTTTTTTTTTTCCTCACAGTCTGCCTGGAAGCAATAATGCACCACAGATTTCCATGAAGGGACCTATTTGAATCTATACCTTGACCTTGATTTTTTAAATCTTATTTTTACTATGATTTAGCTCCTTCACAGTATGAGAATATGTTTTTAAGGAAAAAAAAAAAAAAAAGTAGTTTGAAAGTACTGAAAAGGAATATAGCTAAAAAGTTACAGTGTGTTTGTTGATGACTTTTGACCTGGAAAAATTCTCTGAAACGACAATGCTGTTATGAATAGCTTTAGGTTAGATAAACCAGCCTTTCTTTTTAGAGGCAGCTATAAAATATTTGCATGGACCATTGTCATTCAGTTCCTGAGCTGTGTTCTGATGGATATTGGCTGATAATACTTTCTTCCTGTTGCAGGGTATTCATGGTCCAGTGATGCTGAATGACCTCATGGCTGAACAGTCCTAACTGTTTTCCAGTGCAGAGTAATACAACACAGTTAGAAAGAGTGAATCAAGGTGGCTCAGTAATTCAAAAGTTCTGATGTTCTGAAGACATTCTTATCATGCATATGCCTTAGCTGGGTGCTTTGGGCATATATATGATGCAGAGAATGTACGGTCATTTATGGAGTTTGCACATAGGCTTTCTAGAGTTAAAAAAAAGCTCTTCTTTTATGAGTTTAGACCTCTGTGTTGCCAGTGCCTCAGGTAAGGACACTCAATAAAATGTGTACTTTTGTGTTTGTGTGAAATAGGCCTAAGTTATTTAATACATATTGCTGCAGAATATTGAGAGGCTATGCTGCTGCAGAAAGCAGGAATAGAATTATTCAGCGGGGTTTCTTGCTTTTACAGTTGGTAATTTTTACATCAGTATAAATTCATGGACACTAATTTCTTACTTATAGTGATCAAAATGAGAGAAGGTTTAGTTGCATCTTATAGGGAATGTCTCAATATCATGAGTGTTTTCTTTCACTGCTTTTTAATTTAATAGCTGTATGGATGCTTGAATACCTCACAGTCCTGCTTAATTTCATCTTTTTGTCTGATGCAATTTTAGGATCTAGAAGAAAGGAGCATCATCTGATTTTGAAAAGTATTTAAAAATCATCTCTCTCTGTTTTTGCCAGAGATAGAGAAGCTCCTTAGAATCATGGGTGTCTGTCATGTAAGCACAGAAAGAAAAAAATTAGTACAAAGTGGTGATTATTTCTTTTTAATGCTTGGAAGGTCTCAGTGCTAGCAACATACAGGCTTCCTCTTGTTGTTAGCATGTCTGCCTTTTTTATTTGGACAGTTTGTTCTACAGAAATAGATCTAGGCTCATAGTACATTTCTTAATCATGTCTCATTTTCAATACAAATTAACACAAAGTCACACATAGCATTCTGTCACTTATAATACCATAAATTATTTATGCAGAAATTATGAATCACAAAAATTATGTTGTAGAATTTTATGTTCATATCTATGAAACTAATGTTGTATCAGACATTGCTTCCTACACAGGTATTTTTGACATCTCTTTCTTTTTTGGACACTGATCCTCTTTATTTTACGATTGAAATGCTATGGTTTTCTATATAACAAACAACTAGAAAGACAGTCAAGTGTGGTGGTTATTGGTGGGAATGAGCACTATACATAAGTGTGGCTATACAGATAAACAAGGAGATGACCACCTAATCCAAGCAAATTTATACATGTAATCTGGTATCTTTTCAGAGATGGCTGAGTTGGTATCTAAACATGATGTACAGTTTTATTATGAGAGGAAACTATACTCAAGAGCATTTAGGCTAAAATAAAAAACAAAACTGAACAGTGGCACATGCTGAAGCAATGTTGAAACTAGTAAGAATTTCAGACCTCTGTTTGTTTGAAAGAATGGACAAGGAGATGTAAAGGACAGTAACACCTCAACATTCAGGAAAGTTATGAATAAATTGGCATTCATAAAGCTTTCCAGGTCCAATTGCACTGGTATCTACTCAATGCTGCAAACGTATGCTCCCCTGTACTCTCTGTTTGAGAGACGAAACAATAAGAGGGAAAAGGCAGTGCATTCATCGAAGCCCAAGAATTAAAGCCAGATGCTCCGGCATTCTCTCATACTGATTTACCTCTACAATTCTGTGCCGATCATTACCATTTCATATTTCAGTGCCCATCAGTCCATAAATACTGCAGTATTTGCCCATATCACAAAGATGTTGCAAGTATTCATTTGTATGTATAAAATATTTTTACAGATAATGTAGCTATTATCTTTGCTTAAAAATGAACCTGGTCCTTAGCTTTGAGAAAGAAAAACCTTTCTGATCAAATCCCTGGGGAAATTTTAAGTTCCTGGTTATGTTTTACCACTTTGATCCTTTCAGTGCCTTTTCCAAAGAATTAAATGTCCTCAGCAATAAAAAATATCTTCATCACTCTGGAATGCTAGCAGCAGTCATGATTTGTTTGTAGTGATGTCATGGACTACCTTTTGTATATTTTAAATGAATGTAAAGCTGATGTGTTCTATTTGAGCAAAAGAGAATAACTTTCATTATGGCTGCAAAAAAACCCCGGATCTGCATTTGTTTATGAAAAGCCAAATTTCCCTCAGAACATGTTGCCTCCTCTGCTGCCCTCCCAATATGCCCTCTTTTCCAACATAAAGCAAGATGTGTCTTATATTGTACTTTGTATTACAACAGGCACATTTCTGATTATTAATGGTATACTTATAATAATTATTAGACTGTAATAAATTAAAGTTTAATACTGTAGAATTTGTAAAGCTTTAAAATCATAAATAAATAAGAAAACATAATGGCTCTTAATTAATTGCTAGTTGCATTAAATCTTGATCACAACAACATATCTGTAGTATACACTGATATTTCTTCTCTGCAAACAAAAGCCAGTGGAGACAAAAAGTCATTTCAACTCAGTAGGGTGTTTCCATGATAACCCATGTATCCACATTATCACATATACCACTGCCACTAGATCTTTATATCTTTCTATGATGTATCTGGTATTGACCACTGTCAGGAATGAGGTCCCAGCCTTGATGAACTTCAGGTCACATATACCCTCATGTGGAAAATAAAATAATGTTCCCTGGGCTAAGTCTATTTCTTACATTAGGTAATTCTGGAGTCAGTTTATGACAAGAGTGGACTCATCCTAGTGTAAAACTGTAGAGATACAAATGAAATTAGAGTCAAACTGTAGTTCTTCCTGTTGGCACTTTGTCACTATTTTCATTAGAGAGAAGACTGGCATGAGAATCAGGACCCCCCTGATTTGAATCTTTTCACATAATTCCAAGACAAAACCATGTAATGATTTCTATTTTTTATACTATGTATCAAGTTTTGATACTGAGCCAACTGTCCACTAAGAAAACTTTGATCAAGAGTAAAATAACTGTATCAAATAATAAGAATTATTAAGGAAAACGCTGACGAGACAGTACTAAGAGTTTATGATTATTTTATAGTATTTTTTTCTGAAATTACAGATGTAGCATTCTCATAACTCACAGTGGATATAGACAAAGTCTTCAAACCACAGTAGTCAAAATGTTGATGTTTCTACAACTGCTATGAAATAAATTTTGAAATGGTTTAATTCCTCATCTATATGCACAAGTAAAGATGACACAGGTGAAAACTGTTCTGATAAAGAGGTATTTAGAAGAGCTGAAACATCTTTTATTTGATTCTATTCCTCTTGGATCAGTGAGCCTGATTGTTAAAAAAATTTGCCAAGGTCTTAATATTTAAATGTTTGCCCAGGTGAAGGTCATCTAGAAACTGGAATGATACCAGATTTTTTTTTTTTTTTTTTTTAAATATAAAATCGAGTTTTTGAATGTATGCTAATGATTTGATCATTAAATATGGGAAGCTATAGACTATATACAACAGAAACTCTTTATCAAGGATAACCTTATTTAGACTTCCATTTTACACCTGTAGTAATGTAAGAACAAATAACTGTGGAGACAATTTATGTGCAGTTATGGATTCACTGATTTACCAGTTATTTAAGTCACTGTAACGTGGTGTTGAGGAGGAATCATAATATTTACCTTTTTGGTGTAATCAGGCAGTTATATATCCAAATGAGATAGATTGCATAAGTCATTATTGTGGATGCAAAAATGTGTTCACAATTTGCATCTGTAAATTGTGGGAACAGAAAAGGTAGCCCATACATAAATATCCATCTCTAAGTTCTGTATTTATACCCAAACCCAGGGTTAGATGACAGTTTGTAATTGCAAGACTGTAAATCAGTTTAAAATACTATGACTTTGGCCAAGTGGTTGCCACTTTGCTGTAATCTTTTAATAGAGTGTTACCT
This sequence comes from Tyto alba, assembly GCF_018691265.1. Classification (NCBI taxonomy): domain Eukaryota; kingdom Metazoa; phylum Chordata; class Aves; order Strigiformes; family Tytonidae; genus Tyto; species Tyto alba. Next base: position 16,484,930 of record NW_024881282.1, on the reverse strand, counting down.
GCCAAGTTGAATTTCTGCTGTGATACCAGAAACAGTTCCCTGACATTGTGATGCTCAGAAATATATAATTTAAATGAAAGGGGATACTGGTGATTTTCCAGAAGTGAAATGGAAATAGAATATGAATTAGCTATAGTTGTCTACCTGTCTATAGTCATACTCTGGCTAAAGTTTGCCATATGCTTGATGTTATCGTGGAGAGGAGAGGAGAGGAGAGGAGAGGAGAGGAGAGGAGAGGAGAGGAGAGGAGAGGAGAGGAGAGGAGAGGAGAGGAGAGGAGAGGAGAGGAGAGGAGAGGAGAGGAGAGGAGAGGAGAGGAGAGGAGAGGAGAGGAGAGGAGAGGAGAGGAGAGGAGAGGAGAGGAGAGGAGAGGAGAGGAGAGGAGAGGAGAGGAGAGGAGAGGAGAGGAGAGGAGAGGAGAGGAGAGGAGAGGAGAGGAGAGGAGAGGAGAGGAGAGGAGAGGAGAGAGCAAGGGACGATAATTTCAATAAAAGGGTTTTGAATCTGTGTAAGTCTGTTCCCTAACAAAACTTTCCCTTTGTCCTCTACAGTGGGGACATTTCAAACCTTTAAACAATTTCATGAGTAACAACTTCAGCCCTCATACATAAGCAGAAGCTATGGTGCTCATAAGGAAAGATCAGAGCTCACTGAGATGACATTAACATTTTTTATATTAGTAAAACAAGTGACAATTCGGAAACATATAGTGTTTCTTTACTAGCTCATTAACAATGAATTTGGATTATTAAATAATATTTTGATAAGACTATGACTATATTTGCATTAAATAAAATAGTTTATTGAAGAAACATTTCTGATGGTTTATGCGTTCATCAATATGTTAATAGAAAGTCAGCCAGGTGTACTATTATTCTTTCTAATGCCTTGAAAGTTATGCTTTAGAAAACTTTACTCAAATCAACATTCCCATTTGATATTTGAAAAGCATATAAAATTAGAAGAGAAGGAGGGGACAGAAAACTTGTTCTATCCAGTTTACAGGAACATCTTGCCATTGATTTATGCCTCTGACTTTTGAAAGTGTAGTTTAAAATCTGTCCTTGAAAACACGGATCATATCATGCTGCCAAGTGTTTTCCAGATAACATAAGAAATATGTCTTTTGCTAGTGTTACAAAATCAGTTTGAATTTCCTGAATCAACATATGGAAATATTCTGTACTAGGGCAGTTTAAGACATGCAATCAGATTTGATGTCTTCTATGATTTTTACAAATGGTCTAACACAGTCATAAATTAGCTACCAATTTTCAAAACAGAACAACTATTTCATCTTGCATCTCACCTCATAATAGACTTGCTTCTAGTATAATTTCCTATGCCAATGTTTAGATGTGTAAACATTTGTGTATATATACAGAGATATACATATATACACAATATAAAAGTCATAATGCCTATGTTTTTAAGTGTAAGGAATTTCCCAAATCTCCTGAGCTAAATAGTAGTTGTAAAGACAACTGAAAAATTCTGAGAGTCTAAGTTTCAGAGATGGTGTTATAACTAGCTTTTTGCCTCTGAGTAGAATGGTTAGTGTGGCAATATCTGTCCTGTGGAAATTGCTAATTCTTTCACATTTGGTTTCTTTCTGATTCGGATAACAGGTTTGAATACATATTTTTACATTTTTTTTTTTTACATTTTTTACATTATCATAAAACAGAAAATTCAGAAAAATGGTTAAATTTTGACATTTGTGATTATAGTAAAATATTTTTAGATATTTAGAAATCAAGAGCAGCTTGAGCTAAGATTAATAGGTGTCTCCTAGTCAAGATTATATCATTCCGATGACACATGCCTCTTACTGGCTATGCTTTTGTTGCATAATATGTATTTTTAAGATATAATCATATGATTGTCATCATGTGTCACAATTTCCAACATAAAAACACAGTGATATGTCACAGGAGATATAATCTGTTCACAGAGCTGTTTCTGTTGAGAGAGTGAGGAAGGAATGTACTTCAATTATAACCCCTGTGAAATCCGGTGGCAACAAAGCACAGACAGAAGTTAATGTAGACTATAAAATAAAATCATTCCACTGGTTTCAAAAACCCCCAGATTTTTCTCATTTTAGTTGACTTGATGTAAAAAATTAAGATTTTTATTTTTGTCACAGGAAAACCAGTTTTCTTGGAAAACAATATTTGCAGAAACTGCATTTTCCCCTTTAAAAAATGTTACCTACCAGATTTGTCTGTGAAACAGTAATAAATCAACTCCTTAACATGGTATTTTGAAGCACTTTGCAGCTGGATGTTACATTTTTACATGAAATTTCATCAAGGTCCTGATGGTTATAACAATATAAGTTGCAGGGACAAACCAAGTAATAGGAGCCGAATGGACCTGCCTAGGATGTGGGAACCTGTGTGTAATGAGGTCCAAAGTGAACAGCATCAGGCTCAGATATGAACAAACTGTGTTTCAAAGTCCCTGAATTTTATTTACAGTCAGGTACTGGGCAAGATAATTGTGTCTGCCATGCAGTTGCAGGTGAGATTTTCCAGCCTCCACGCACACAGCTGTGCAGTCAGCCCTTGCTCAGATGAGAGACATGGTAGCTGAATGCTGATTACCAGATTTCAGCTCACTATTTCGACTTGCTATAACAGCTCCCAAAAGCGGCTTAGAGGAGCCCTGTATGCACTTCTTTCTTGTTCTGAGGAAAACTCCTTTTCTTTTCCCCCAGGAATACAGACATATGACAAGCATGGTTCCTCATTGCTCTGCTCTGTCGGACCCTGAGCACACCCCTCTCCTGGTCGGGCTGACTCCGGGACATGTCCCGTGGGGACCAGGGAGGATCTCCTGACACTGCTGTGGGGAAGCCATGGCCAGGTCCAACCTGGCCCAGGGAGACCCCTGCACCTGGGGCAATGGCTCCTCAGTGAGGCAGCCCTGCCTGGGCCTGGCCACCACCCTGCTGACCCATGAGCTGACATCCCAGCCTGTCCTCAGCCTGTCCCCATCCCCATGGCCATCCTGGGGCTGCCTCACCCTGATTTCCCTCACCAGACCTGTTCCTGACCCACACCCATGGGGGGCGCTCACAGCTCCCTGATGTCTCCTACCATTTCCTAGACAGCTGGAGCAAGTGCCTTTGTAGCATTAATGAAGTAAATCCCTAGTCTTTCACTTCTCCTCAACACAAAAAAAATCAAGGGTTTTTGTTGTTTTGCTGCATAACGCAGTTTGTATTTAAAACAATCCACAACCTGAAGATGTTTCTCATTTGGAAATTAGTTACCCAGTTTGCATATTTTTTCATGCCACTACTGATATGCTACTGAATTTTATACCAGTACTGTCCAAGAGTAGTGTACTGACCATGAAGCACACAAAACACTGTCCTGGTCACTAAAATATATAGAACCCAAGGCCAGGATTTTCTTTTCAGAGTGCTTTATACGACCTGTGAATTTATCATTGAAACTCAGTTACCCTGAAGTGAATCTCTTAAAATAGCATACAGTTTCTTGTTGACAAATTTACACATGGTATTAAGCCATTTTAAAATCCAGTTTACAAATTTCAGATATGAAGCAACCTATTGATTCATATTTGAATGCTGTAAAATCAATTAGTGTGAACAGCTTCAGTAAATAATTTAGATACATTAAGACAAAAAAGAAAATTCAAGCACTGACAACTGGTAAGAGCTATTATGCTAAACACAACATGTATTTGCACATTTTTCACAGTTTCTGTGCTTATAAATGACCAGTTACTGGTTAATATTATAAATTATGTTTTTAAGAACTTGAAGAAAGAAAAGCACTATAGGTTTGTCAAAATTGATTTTTATGTGAGTTATGATTAGACAGGGAAATACTGTTGCTGTATTACTGGAAGGACCCAAACAAGAATTTTATATGATTAAAACCCTGGTCATATAGTCAGTCTCCAATATGTTATACCTGTATTTAGAAGAATTATTTCTTCATAAACCTTCCACATTTCTAGCCATCTCACACAGACTTTCCAAGCCTCCTGGGTTTTGTCATGGTAACGGCTTAATTTATCTCATTTCAACCTCTGTGATGAAAAATTGTCAGAGAACTCTACAGTGCCCCCAAACATTTGTCTGCTTTTGATATTCTGTGTTTATACCCAACACTTTAAAAAATGTTAAGTTCTTTCTTTGATTCACTGAACTGAATTAATAGGAAGATTGGTTAAAACAGACATTGTGAGGTAATTTTATCCCATTTCCTTCCTAGATTTGGTAATATAAGCCCTAGCATGGTACTTAGTGCAATATTTTGAAATAAGAGTTTCAAAATTTTTCTTGCTCGACACACAAGAGATGGACTTTAGCACTCATTAAAAGCGTACTTGAATAAGGAGATACCAGCTAAGCACAACAATTAGCCAGATCCAGTCTAAACTAAATTAAGCTTAGGAAGGTCTCACCAGCAAAACTTTGGAAAAGGAATGTTTCTGTATGCCTTCAGTTCAGTGTCCAACATTTACACCAGATTGTTGTTGAATCTTACACTGAGTTCCACCTAAGTCCATACTTTAATTTTGAATATTCTACTGAAAAATACCTAATTGAAAAAAGTGTTTATGAACAAAACCATTTTAAACGCTTACATTTGCAGGAAGATATATTTAGTGCAAAAGCTTCCATGTGAAAACCTGACTTTTAAAATGGAGCCTTCTCTTTGTCATTAGTAGGACTGAGCTTCTGTAAATACTCATTTGAATTGCTTAATTAATAATTATTGGAAGAAGCAGATATATGGCAAGGATTGATGTACATTGATGAAAGCAAACTGAGTGTATTTTTACCCTGAATATTTAGTACAAGAATTGCAGTCAAACAGAGAATAACTTTTTCAGTGTAATGATGTCCACTGTCTGACATACACAACAAAACACTGACGGATCTGAAGATTGCAAAAATTTGTCATTGTTTCCATGAGTATGCATGGGAATGTAGTTTATAAAACTTTTCTGTGGTCTTCTACTATTAGCTCTGCTTTGTCAAGCAGCTCCTTCAGAGAAGAAAGTCAGGCAAATTATTCTGGCAGAAGTATTCACTAGTGGTAGGACTGAGGCAAGCATACATTACACTTGATAAGAATTCCCCCTGTTAATCCTCTTCTGCATTTCTTGGGAGAGAGATGTTAACTTCTGCCCGAGTGGGAGCTGGATCAAAGCTGATGCAAACCCCAAGGACAACTTCTAACTTGAGGGGAGAGAAGAACCTTTAAAAAATAAATTCTGTTCATAATTTGCAAACAAAAAAGAGCAAAATGTGTCATATTACTTGATATAAAATGTTGGCCCACTCAGTACTTAGCACAGATGCTCCCTGAGTGAGTCATTTGTGCAACATACTATAAACACAAATCAGTTAAGTTCTTGGAAGAGAAAAACATAGAAAGAAACGAGCTTCTTCATATTCATAGAGATATCCCATTTCTATTTTGAAAGTTTGGTCTGCATGAAATTAGCAGAAATTGGACCAAATTATAAAAGAGATGGCTTTTTATTAAAGTTTGTCTTCTCTTAGCTATTCACATTTGGAGGACACACCTAAATGATTTTTAAAATATTTGATATATCCTCTAATTACAGTTTGTTCTAAATCTTTAATTATCTGCTCACTTTTCTAGGCTTTGGTTCAGCAAAGCACTTAAACATGTACCTGATTTCAATCTTATTGAGTAGTCTCATGGTAACCAAATGGACCTAACATATAGTAATGAATGTGTTTAAGTGACCATGTGTGCAATCGTTTTGCTTGTAAGCACATTCTGCAGTATGTATCTCTTTTTAATATATAATCTTCTTGTATTTTCTAGCTTCCTTATATTCTTTAATCATCCATTTTAAAATAGCACATTAAAATATGCTAAAGAAATGTATGATCAAACTGCTGCCAAATGTTTCGATTAAAAAAAAAAAAAGATTTTTACATCCAGCTGGAAAAGAGACACTTGAATTTGTTGATAGTTTAATATTGTTTGCAAACAGTTTATTTTGAAATTTGCACATGTGCTTAGCAAGTTTAGCATTATGAAAGTTGGAATGGTTTGGTTTTTTATTAAATATTAATTAGATTTGCAAAATGGATGGGAAAGAACAAGCAGACATTTTGCTCTTATAATTTTGTGCTAACAAACTAATGATGGTTAATTTTACAGTTTAGTCTAGAGCAGCTAACTAGAACCTGATTTTGGAGTATGAAAACTTTATGTTTTCTGATATAAATAGATCTTCTTGGTACTTCCTTCTATGGAAAACTCGCTACCAGTTTGTTCCATTTTGAGAAACTACCACCCATAAAAGCTCTTCATAGTTAATGTTGGCACATGGATGAAGTTTTCTTCCTTCTATGTACTTCCTATGATCTGCTCCCTGTGCTTATGGAATTTCTTGGTCAGGAAAAATAGAGTCAGTAATCTTGCAGTCCCCTTACTCTCCAATAAAAAGTAGCTTTAAAAAAAAGTCAACATTTTACAAGGCTTCAAAGTTTCTAAATTCTGTACATGTAGAAAAATCACAGCTTTTTTTCCCCCAAGGTTCCTGTACAAGCTGGGAATTTATTGCACAGTGTTCTGTGTTGAATTTATGTCAACTTCAGTGTGAAATACATGCACGTTGTAGGATTTGCACCATTGAGCATTGGAATCTGTCCATGCTATAGCCTAGGGACTGATCTTTTGAGCTCTGGGTTTTCTTAGTGATGAAGACATATCTAATTTTCATTCTGAGGCATCACCTTGCTTTAGATCAATGGGGAAACCACCAACTTCAGCCAAAGTTGGCTTATTGTAAGAAGAAGTACTCAGCGAGTCTCCTCAAATAAAGTTCTCTGGCTTTGGAATTTGCTATATCAACACTTAACTGAAACATCCGAGTATCTTCAGGGTGTGCAGACAAACATATGTGTTTCCTGTAGGCATTTGCAATTAGTTGATATGTACATATTTGTATGTATGTGTGTACACAGTTTCTGGGGAATAAAGGGGTGGCTTAATTTCTTTGAGTTTGGGAATGTGTAACTGAATTGTGTTATTTTTTTTTAGGTCTGAATAAAGTTTTTATTGAATTATTAAATTATACTGAGGTGGCTGGGAGGGCCTTTCTAGAATTTTAAACTAATAAAAAGACAGAAGACAATATATACTAAAGCTTTCTCTAATTTCAGTTCATCACATATTCTTATTGCTACCTGATATGACTTCAATCCCTTTCTTCAAAGTTAACACCATAATATAGCTCACAGAACTCATGTGTCTCAGAAATAACCCTATAAATGGTGTATGCTATATTTACTCTAAGAATTGGAATTGCAGAAGCTTCTGAATCTCCCCAAACCTCACATTAGATATTTTCCTTCTGTTAAGATGAAACACAGTAGGTAATTTTCTAGCATGTTATGAATGAGAAATTCTCATTATAAAATAAGGTTATTATGCTTGCCTTCAGACTTCTAGAATAGATTGCTGTTAAACATAATGAAGGTGAGAAGTGAAATGGAAGTATTTGTCCCATATAGGTTGATACCAAACTTCCAGAAGTGTTACTTAATTGACAACTGTTGAAGATATTGATGAATCAATGGCATTGTTCTAATAGTGTCTAGTGTCAGGTAAGAGTGAGGGGGGAGGAAATCTATATTATTTTAGCATCTTGAAAGTTGATTGCTAAGCACCAGCATGAAGTGTATAATTTATTTTATACCATTCAGAACAGAAAAAGAAAGAAATAAGAAATTATGTTAAAGAAAATGCAGCTGTTGTTTATACAGTCACAATTATTGGATATGGTCTAAAGATATTAAGCTTATCAGAGCTCAGCCAAAAATAATAGATTGCAAGATAAAGAAAACAACTCCTTTACAGTATCTTTTAGCCCTCAGCAGTTCTATGAGTCTATGGCTGGAGTAAGGGGTGATGGTAGAAATAATGGGCATAGTTAATTGCTGTTTAAATAACAGTTATAATGAAAATATGAGCACTTACTCATGATTTGCACATAGTTCAGTTTCAGAAAAAGTCAACCAGTAGTTGTCCTGTCCTAAGAAAGACCCTTCAGTTACTTCCTCACAGCTTTGGAAAACCCAGAAAAGATGAATCATGACTGACACTGGAAAGGAGGGTAGGAAACAATTATTCACTTTTTCTCACAGCAAAGGAACTAACAGACATGAAATTAAATTATGGGGTAGAAGGCTTCAAGCAAACAAAATAAGTTAATTTTGTGTGGTACTCATAATTAAGTTGTCCAATTTACTGCCACATGGTGCTAGTGATGCCAGAGGCATTGATGAGTTCAGAAAGCAATAAAAGAAATTAAGAAAAGAAAATCCCATCAAGACCTATTAAAAACAGAACCTCTGAGTCTAGAAGTCCCTAAATCACAGACTGGGAGGCTTTTTGGGGAAGTATCCCTTATGGTTGCCCCACGATTATTCTCTTTCTTTAGGCTTTCATTATTAGCCAGTATCGCCCAGGTTCCTGGGCCAGGTGAAACCCTGATTTGACCCAGCATGGCCATTCATATGTTCTTATGTATTTTAAGAGTCATTATGTTAATTTATCATGTGATGGGACAAGATTTCAGTTTAGGTTTGTTCTTGACTAGAGATTGCTGCATTACAGCAGTATGTTTTTTACAGACCTCACTGTTAATCCTGCACACTTCGATTTAAGAAACTCCCGAGAATATGAACCAGAACACTACATATTCTATCTTCTTCATAGATCTGTTATTTGGCTTACACAATGAAAGCTGCATAGGTCTTTCTGTATAAAACAAGGAAATTAAATGCAGACTTCTGCTGTTGCACCACATTAGTACCCTTACATTATTACTTGAATAGATAACTTCTTGAGTCACAGACTATGTCCATTGGAAAGCTAGTGCTTGATGAAAGCTAAGGCTCCACTTCTGAATCAGATCCCTCTAGAGAAGAACTTAAGCTAAATCTAAAAGTGAGCAGCAAGATTCAGTGAATGCTAGGTCCCCCTACCACAAAATGAGAATTACAGGAATTAAAGTACAGTGTAAGTACTATTTCATTAGCCCATAACTGGCCTGAGTTTCCCCACAGAAGTTGCAGTCCCATGTAATAGGTTGATGTGGGATCAGCAGTAAAAGTTTTGTCCCAATCTCTGATGTCCCAAAATCTAGAAAAAATTAGACTAATATTTGCCTACATAGTAGAAAATCTTTTAGTGATTCCTGCAAATCCAAACTTCTGTATCACAGTTTCAAACTTGCTCATTTTGGCTTAGGTAACTGCATCTTATATCTTGTCATTAGAGCTGGGAAGAGCAGCCATTCTCATGATGCATTTGCAATAGTGAATGGAGGGGGAAGCTTTTGTAACTACTTAGCTTGTCATCTCCTTAAGGTAAACATTTCTACTCTTCTCAGTGCCTTTTTCAGGGAAAATTATTTCAATTATTTCCACTTTACTGTCTTTTTTTTTTTTTTTTTTTTTAAGCCTAAGGAGTCACAGATGACACTTAAATTAGTGAAATATTTATCAAAAATATGAATTCTTGTATGCAGCTGCGCTATTTACATCTGTCTTCTAGTCCCACTAAGTGGATTTACAAGAAAAGTTCCACAGAATCACATTATTACATTTTTATTATTTTATTTGTTACTTTGCATGGTGGCTTAGCTCTGTGAGCTAGAGTACTGTGGGTGAGAAGTGATTAAAGGCCCTATCTATTCTCTGTTCTACTTCTTCCTGGATGGATCCATACAGCAGAAGTATAGAGCTGTCAAATAAAATAATGTCTCTTTTCTTTCCCACATCCCAAGTCTAAAACCCAACAGCAGTGCACAGGAATGTCATGAGACAGGATTTTTGTTTTTAAACCATCTCACTGTATTACTATTTATAGCTGGATTGTATTTTTTTCCAAAAAATGTAACACAAATTATTATAAAACAGGGCAAAGAAGTAGTAAACCGACTATTGTTGATACCCCAAAGCACACTTGATAGTTTTTCCTTATGGGCTAGTCTTTTTGAGTTTTTACAGCAAATATTCACTAAGCATACATATTAACTCTGAATGTTTCTTTGATGGTATTGGAGTTATTCATATTAGATCAGTTAAAGTTTCAAAATGGTAGTTACCTGTGAAGGCTGGTACAATTCATTTCATATGTTTACTGCCCATTAGCATGTTCACAAAGCAGTTTCTTGCTGCTTGTATATCTGTAATGAATATTAAACCATCTCATCTACTCATAATAATATAATGGGTCCTGTGATGACAGACTCTGTTTGCATGGGAAGCAGATGTTGGTGTTTACCTAGATGTAATTTACAATGATGAGTGGTGGTGAGTAAAGGTTTTTTTATTGCCAGCACAATTCAGTCTATGTTAAGCTTCTGCAAAATGTTTTGCATGCCATTGTGGTCTCTCATGTCAATATAGATATACATATTATCTTCAGTGAATAATTGTTAATCTATATCAGGGAAATAAATTATACAATTAAGGAAACTATTTGTTTAAAGATAAATTTACTACATCTCTGAAAGGTGATGTCCTGGCAAAATTGTGGGTAGACTTCAACCCAAGAATAAAATAGCATATGTCAAGGTCATAAATGGATTTCTGAGCCGTAAACATGGTAGGAAATATTCAGAGAGAGTGCCAGTGGCTAGAAACTGAAATCAGTAATGGGTAAAGTTGAAATAAGACACATTTATTTTAGTACAGGTGAGTGCCAGTCACTACAATGGATTACAAAAGGATGAAATTAATTCTCCATCATTTAGTCTTTAAATTTAGGCTAAAAAATCTTTCTAAAAGAAGTGCCTTAGTTCAACTTGCCACATAAATTGATGAGTGATGTTTTATAACCTGTGTTATGTTAGAGGTAAAAGAGAAGGACATTATGTTTTCTTTTTGCTAGAACACCTGTAAAATCTGTGGTATCATGAAATACAATCAGATAACCACATTTATTCCACTTTTAGATTCCATATTTATTTTCACTTTTGGAGATCATTTATAACTTTAGGAAAACATTGTCTCATGGATTCTTATTTTGAATTTAGAGATGTGATTCCTTGTGTCCAATTCTTTTGTCTTCTCTATATATATTCCAAAACCTGTTTTCTCATCTTTTCACATTTAGAATTGGGGACATACAAGTCTTTCTTGATGAACATCAATTTATTCTACTAGTTTTAGACTAATCTCTCTGAATCTCCTTTCTTATTGTCAGCAGCTTACAGATATTTGATCTTTTCTATACTTGTCACTACTTGAATCCTGAAATAAAATCTTGATGAAATTCATAGTAAGACATAAAGCTATAATTGCAGTGATCATGGCAGTGCTATATACATAGATATTTTCTAAACTTACCACTCATTTCTGAAAATAAAATGTTGAACATAAAAATGTGGAAGCCATCTCCAGAAGCAACCTTTTCCTTTGTTGTTTCCTAAATCATACCTTTGGCTCTAGAGACAATAAAAGCAAGGAAAATACAGATCTTTTGTCTCTCCTTATTTTCATCAAAGTGAAAGTGGTGCTTCTTGGCTAAAAGCAGTGTTCTAAATTTAAATCAGTTGCAATTACAATGGACTTAGTCACATTTTTTCCCAATTTTGTTGTTCCTCATGGAGCGACAGTTGTTTAAACCATAAAAAAAAAAATATATATATATATATAAAGCCCAGGCTCCAATGTGAAAAGAGATTCTTGGTATATGTGATCTGATTACCTGCAGAAAACTGGCCTTAAAATTTCCTTTTCAAGGTCATTTAGAAAAATGTTGGATCCCAGAGTCATTTGTATATTTGTCCATATATATTTATATCTATATGTACTTTTTATCTTTTGTAAAGGCAACACTTTTCCCCTTTCTAAGGTCTTCCTTTAGAGACTCTTTTTAAATTCACTTTCTTACTTCTTTTACTAATTTCGTCCTGCTGCTTCTCTTCTGTATCCTGAAAATGTCTTTCCCTCCTTGACATTTAGACTCTTCAAATATTTATAGATTGTTACCATGTCCCCCTTTAGTCATTTCTTAGACAAACTATGCATATTTAGCACTTGCAATCAATCCTCATACATCAATCACTCCAGAAGTCTAATCATTTTTTGCAGTTTTCTTCTGATCTTCCTCCAATATGTGAATATCTTTCTTATAATAAGATGCCTAAAATTAAATACAATGGGTCATGTCTGCAGCTCATGTAAATCAGTGTAGCTTTGCTGAAGACTGTGTTGATTCATGCTAGCTAAAGTTAAAGAGCAATATTTCTAATGCAAAGATATCAAAACTGTATATAGTTTGTGAAGTAGTGAGCCTGAATCCACAGAGCTTTCTTTTTTTTTTTTTTGCATAGTAAAACCTCTTTGAATTAATTTCCGTCACTTAGCAATACTTTTGAATTATGAATTTCCAGGTCGTTTCCTGTAAAACTTCAAAATACTCTGCTTTTTCATACTTTTATTATTGTTTTGCAGAGTTCCTTTGCCCTCCCTGATAGACTTCCATTCTATCCTCACTGCAGCCATGTGTCCCAGTCCTAGCTGAAGGTTTCTGCTTGCAGACCGTGGTCATGGAGAGGTGCTGCAGGTTTTGTATGGCTGTGGGAAGGATCTCTAGCCCAGATGGAAATGAGCAGCAATGGCTGACACCTTCCCAAACCATATCTACTGTGTGGAAAGAAAATTTATAATCCTTCTCCTTCCACCATTTTTGTCACTCTACTGGCCCCATCAAGCAGTCCATCCCTCAGCATATTTAACCCCAAAGCAACTTTTTATGTCATTATGATCCAACAAAGTTCATGCAACTCATAATAGGAAAAACAAGCTCATTTTTTAAAACATTTCTTTTAAACTAGTTATGGCTAAAGGGCAAAATAACTACCCTGTTTAGGCTCTTAATAGTTCATGGCCTACTACATTGTCAATGGAGATGCATAGACTTTTTCAAAGAATTAATACAGCATTTAGCAGAATGAATTAGCATTAAAAATGAGTAAAAATTAGATAAATAACTTACAAGATAGAATATCACTGCTAGATGTAAAATGTTGACCTTTCATTATAAATACTGTAAGACAAAAAGTGCTGTAATAATTAAATTTCACAGGATTCATCTCCTGTAATATATTAGAAATATAAACATCTCCCCCTCCCAATTACTGAAGAACACTTTTTCACTATGCCACTATTTCACTAGGTCACTATGGTCAATTCTGACCTGATCTGACACTAACTGGGGGGACGGTCAGTGGGGAAAGACTTCTGGATTATTGTGAAGCTTTCCATAACATTGAGTTGATACATCTTTTTGTGTGTATGTGTGTCATTAATGTGTAGTACAAGCAGCCATACTTCAGAGAAATCCGATTTATTACAAATATATCGTGGCTGAGGTGGAACTTGGTTTTAAATGAAAATATCATCTTCCTCAGGGAAAATTTTGTTCCAGCTGTAAAAATTATTTACTTGAAAAGTTTAGAAGACAGGCAAATTTGTGACTGATAATCATAAAGAAAATCTACTGACCTCTTTATTATTTTGTAAACTATTTTACATATTCTTTATTTTCCCCTCCACTGTTTTTCAACTTATATACTTTTTCTTTGGTCTTTTCATTTTAAATTAGTGTTTTCTGCTTGATTTCCTTCAGAACTGTTTAGTACGACTTCTGTGACTTCAAATTCCACAGGGAAGAGTAAACCAAATGCAATCTGAGCTGGAAGCCATATGTCAAAATGGCTTTGCATTCAATACCAAGGGACGCACATAGTAACATGGGAGTCACAAATGATAGTATTTGTTCAAATAACTACAATCACAGAACTGGGTTAATGGAGATTATTTTCTGTCATAAAAGATGGAGAAAAATCAAAACTTTAATGAGATTTTGTGTATATTAGCATTGTGTTTCACCACTAAAAGGTATGGAGAAAGACATTTTGGAATGTGTCTGCGCCAGTAAGCATATGAACCTGCTTCGAATAAATTAGATTTCCAGATACCATACAGGCCACTGAGGCAGTCTGACAATCAATATAAATTACATGGCAACAAGAATTTGGAATAGAAAACACCTAAGGAATGAGGTCATCTGCTGTGTATGTCAATGCAGGGTTGTTCCCCTTCAGGGCACTCTTGCATGTTGTGCAGGGTACTTCCCTAACTACTTCTAATGATGAAATTCGTTTCACCAATTATAGGGATTCATATCACACTCTCACTGTAGTTTGTATTTAGGATTATATTTCTGACCTTGTACACCTCTTAAATTTTTGTCCCCTCTTTTGCAAGGAATAGAGTGAAAGGAGTACAAAATATTAATTTATGAAGCATGGTAAACTACCAAGGCTAATATTGAGCTGCCTCCTCTCTTTTGAAAGCTAATGGCTGCAAAGTCTTTATAGAATCCTTCTGGGTTTCACCTCTAAATTATGCCAGAGGATTTATTGTGAATGACTTCAGAAAAAACAGGCTGCTCCAGCCCAGTCACTGATGGTGAACGGGTGACTACATGTACCTATTTCATACCAGTGGTTCCAGTTCCTTGTCATTGTAGACAAAACAGAGGTTTTCTGTTCTAGGGCTGAAGGAATGAAATGGAACTGTGCTTCTCTTCCCATCAGAATTTGCTGGGAAGGTAGAGAAACCAAAGTGGGAAGAAATGGTGAAAACATTTGAGCAATCTACAACCATTGCCAGCTGCCTTTTCGTCCATTAGATCTGCCACTGTTTTGCAGGTAATCTTAGGGTGTGTTTTAATCTGTTTGGCCCTTATGCACAATTGGTGGTGCATCTACAGGATCTGAGTATTAAGCAATAACCATTCATGCCCTGAGGAAATCATGCAGAGCCTGCCTGTGAAGAGGTGCAGAGGAATTTTGAGGCTGATTGATAGTGTCACTCAATTATTGACTGATAATAAAACGACCGATGAAATAGAAAATACTATTTGGTTGTTGGGAAAAACAACCATATCTATGAATATACAAAGATGATTGCTAAATTAGTTAAGATTATTTAGCTAAGAGATTGCAAAATAGCTATGATAGTTCTATGAAGAGAGCTTAACACCTGGTAAGCCCAGGAATGCAGAATGTGATATTAGAAGTTTCTAGGGAAGGGAGGTAGGAAACATTATTAAGGCAGCATATAAATCACTAGGACACTTATATTTTTTAGTAATACAATGCATTCTAATATTCTAATCTGAAAAGGGTTAGGCAGAAATAGAAAAGCAGGAAGGAATGTGACAAGGACGAGCAACAGTATGGAACAGCTTTGGTTTTAAGTGAGATTAAACATAATAAGACTTCCAGTTTGGAAAAAAAAACTGTGATGTGGTACAAGTATATAAAATCAGGAGTAATGATCATTCATTAGCTCTCAAAGAAGTAGCCAAATTATACTTTTGAAGCAGCAGGTTTAAAACAAGCAAAATACTTTTTTAACATGCTTGTAATTAAAATGTGGAACTCATTGTCACAGGATATTATGAAGAACAATGGTAGAAATGGATTCAGACAAATTTATAGAAAGAAAAAAAATCCTTCAAGGGCTGTTAAATAATAAGATCTGAAGTCATGCCCGATTTATGAAACCCTTAAATCACTAATTATCAGATACTGATAGCATATAAACTTGTCTTGTTATTATATGATTTCCTTAAGCACCCACTGTTCACTACTGTCCACTCTCAGAGAAGGCGCTGTATCAAATCTCAGACTCAAGTCCTTTCATGTGCTCTTCTGTCATTATATGATAAATGAAATGCTAGTGTTCAGAAGGAAAAAAGGCCACTTGGAAGTCTGGAGCCTGTTCTGGGGAGTCAGCTGGGCTATACAACTGACAAATTCCCCTGTTTTTCTAAATGTCGCCCACAGAACTTCTGAAAGTAACTGTTTATATGCTCAGAAATGATTTGCATATTTGTGAGGCAGGGAGACCAAACGTGTGCAGCAGCGATGTGATCTCCTACGCGTGTCTTATCAGTGTGCTTCCATTGTAGCCTCTGTCTCCCATGTATACACAAGAAACTGTCCATCTACCTGATCTGACCCTTTATTTCTGCAGACATTG
The DNA here is from genome assembly GCF_018691265.1 of Tyto alba. Taxonomy (NCBI): domain Eukaryota; kingdom Metazoa; phylum Chordata; class Aves; order Strigiformes; family Tytonidae; genus Tyto; species Tyto alba. The sequence goes on along the minus strand of NW_024881282.1, from coordinate 16,468,825 downwards.
TTCTGAAATATGACAGCAGCATAGATTTCTTGTGAAACACCAGTCATCAGATGGAAATTAAAATTTGTCATTCAGTTAAGCTTCTGGCTGTATTGGTCTGAAAGCAGGCAAGGAAAATATTCCTCAGAATACAAGATATGAAAAGTAGAAAACTATTAAGATTTAGATATATACCACATTAGCTTTTCCAAATACCCTTAAGACAATAGTATTTTATTTTAAATTCTGTCACATTTTTAGCAGCTTTTTAATTTACCAATCACAATTACAAGTTGTCATTGATGTGTGAGTCTGTCCTGGTTCGGGCTGGACTAGAGTTCCTGTTCGTTTTAGTAGCCGGAGGAGTGCTGCAGCACCCTGAGACCCCAGGGGCTCCCCAGGTCCCAGTGCCCTCACCTGTGTGCGGGGGCGGGGGGAGCACAGCTGGAGGGCTGGGCCGGGATTGGCCGATATGTCATGTCATGTGACATTGCGCTCACTATATACAGGCAAGAGAGGGCTGGGAGTGTGGCTGTGGGGCCTTTGTGTTTGGGATTGCTGGCCTGGAGCAGGTGGGTGTCAGTTGGTGGGAGGTGAGCAGCTGTATCGTACATTACCTGCTGATACTGCTGTCAGCGTGTTGTTCTGTTACTGTTATTAAACTGTTTTTATCTCAACCTGCGAGTCTCCCTTTGCCCCTCCGATTCTCTCCCTGTTCCCAAGTTGGGGGAGGGTGGGTGAGCGACTGTGTGGCATTTAGCTGCTGAGTAGGCTCAAACCACAACAGAGTCCAGAGATGTGATTAACTATGAAGTTGCATTCTTCACATACACTGGTGGTTTCTCCTTAATTTTTAGAGGACTAGAAAAGTACTAAGGAACTACTCTAGTGAAGCCAGTATACTCTGGTCCTTCTGCAAATCAAGACAAGGCTGTAGATGAAAGTAAGTTTGTGACTTGCAGACTGAAGCTAGATTTTCCACATAGTTCTATCTGAGAATTTCCTTTCTATTCTTCTCACTATAATTTAAGTAAAATATGCTCCTGGACTAAGGCTTCAGAGGATTTCTCAACCGTGCTCTCTGTTTTGGTGGTGTTTTTTTAGTCAGTCAATAGTACTAATGCTCATCAATACAGATAGTGACAATCCTGTCAAAACACAGGAAGTAACAATCCCTTTTCTTTTCAAAATTATATTTAGGTAGAAAATAATCTAATCTGTAACTAACATTACTTTATTTTTTGGTGCTGAAAAGAAAGATTTCACTAGAATGTCTTTTCAGGGACTTTGGGTTGTTTTAAGTGGGCATTATGGAAAAATACCCAACTTCTCTATTTCCATTTTTTTTAGCCCTTGGAAAATGGGGACTCTAAAAAATGGAAGAAGGAAGTAACATCCTACCTTTTAAAAATAGATTTGTTTCACATTGGTAAGCAACACTTTTTCTTTTACATGTTTATTTCACTTCAAAACATGACCATGCTACTTCATCTCCAAAGAGTGAATTTAGCACTCTACTGTTTTAACACAGTTAAGCTGGAAGTCAGTCAAGGGATGTGAGGAAGTCATTTATTGTACATTTAATGCTATAAAGTATTCACCAGGGAAATCTTAAAAGATTTTTGTTCCTTCACAAAAGTGTCCATGAGTAAAATTCCAATTTACTGACTAGTTCTCTGATTAGCTTTTCACAACTCTGCCCTGTGTCAGACAATTGACAAGAAAACAAAGATCAGGCTTTTGTTGATATTCATGAATATTACATCTTTATCATCATCCCTTTCGTTATGTCTCCTGGATTTGCTATGAGGGAAGCTTCATCACCAGTGATCTTATCGTCAGGCACCAGTCTTGTGGTGCTCTGTAACTGTACAAGGCTGAAGCTAATCTGCTGTTTAACTCTGTTCCTATGGGGATCTTGAGCACTGCAGCAGCTTAGCTTCAGCTCTGCAGAGCTCAGACGCTCTGTGGGTCATGAGCTGCTGCGTATCTGAACCACCACTTATCTACTGGTTTCTCAAAACTCCCCTCAGACCTTGATCACACAGGAGTCTGCACCAGCAGACTCTTCTGTGGCCCAGGGTTAAAATGAGGAATATTGTTCCAGGAATCACCATCTAGCTCTTCTTTAGAAAATTAATATAAAGCTAAACAAAACCCTGTTCAGAGGAAGCTTTGAGGGGATGGTATGTTAGAGCTGCACTATACAATTCTCAACACACTGTGGAGTTGAATGAATAATGTAATACTCCTTTAAGCAACATAACTTCCTTATTTTTTGAGAGAATTCCTGGAAATGAAGGAGCAGATTGATTTATTTTTGACCTGCACTCAATTGGGTATTGTATGCTACTGCTTGTCATCCTTTCTGAAGTTAGTTTAGTATTTTCTTTCAGTTAAATATCGAAAAGCCTCCAAAGAAACCCCTTGAGTCAAACTTATGAGACTTTTGTGGTCTGTTACTTGCACTGGAGCGTTCATACCACCATATCCATCTACGTCATGAAGTTAATCTTGTCCTTGGTTTCCCTTAAATACTTTATTTTCTTACATCCAGTTCATACAGAAAAGTGCCTTATTACTACTAAAATAAAGGTCCTAGCAGAAGTGGCCTTTTATGAAATTTGTATTTTATTGCTGTGAGCACTGTTTGACCATAACAAAACTGTCATGTAAACCCTTCTGCTCATAAATAGTACTTTCACTACCACGGTCATCATGTTCAAGTAAATAAATATGTGGGATTTTTTTCTAATTCAGGCGGTAGGAAAAAATATATGACTTTGCATGTTCAAGAGGCTTTTGTGCATTGTAATGACAAAACAAATATTTTTTTATCCATCTGCAAAATGTATTTCAAAATAAAATTCCACAGGTTGAGTCTCAATGTTAAGGCATTAAGGCAAAAGTAACATTTTATTGAGTAGTCTGAGAGATTTCTTCTACAGATGTAAGCTGAAGTTATTTCAGCATTTAGAAAGAGCAGTATGTACTGAAGTGTGGAAGTGTTGGGTTCGCTATGGTTGTTACTTTAACACATTTTCTGATTAATTCATTAATGCGTCAGCCCTGAAAAATGAAATGACACTTCACTGCAGTAGTCTGAGAAAATCCTGATAATACTTTAATCTAAGATGTTTTCAACAAATTGCTTGGGGTTTTCAGCAAAAAAAGTTTCCATGATGGAATTATATTTTAAAAAAGTCACACTAAGTCTGCCTCACAGCACATGTCATGCAGTACAAAATCCAATATTTTGGTCAATAACTTGCCAGCAACATAAAATGTATGATCATCCACACCAGGTCAGATCGAATCCAGTCTCCTATGTGAAACCATCCTGCATGGGATGTGAAAGGAAATTTTATAAGAACAGGGCAGGTGCAGCAACACTTCTTCCAGCTCCTAGTACTCGATAGTTTAACCAATTTTGGTGCCAAGAAAATGATTTTTATATCATTGTGTTCTGGGTTGAGTGAGTGGTGGGGTTTTTTGGTGTCAGGGGAGGGGGCTATTGGGGCAGTCCCCTGTGAGAAGCTTCTTGAAGCTCCCCCAGCTCCAAGTTAGCTCCACTTCTGTTTGGGAGATTGAGCCAATCAGCTGCACCTCTGCGATAACGTATTTAAGAAGGGACGTGGTGATGGGCAGTCGGACTTGTGAGGAGGAGTTGCTGCAGCTGCATGAACACCAAGGTCAGTGGAGGAATGGAGGAAGAAAGGAGGGGGGAGGTGTGCCGGAGCAGAGACCCCCCTGTATCCTGTGGTGAGACGGCAGGGCAGCCCCCCCCTGCCACCCATGAAGATCTATGGTGGAGCAGACATTGATTTATGGCCTGTGGCTTCTGCCTGATTGATCAAGGTTCTGTGCCCGAAGAAGGCCTGGGGCTCATGGGAAAAGGTAGCCCCGCTGCTGTAATTCAGTGCTGGGAGGATTGCAGCATGCGGGGGAGTCCCACGCCGGAGCAGCTCGGGAAGGGCTGCAGCCATGGGAGGGAATCCAGTCGGAGGAAGTTAGTGACCCATGACGGAGCAGTGTGGGGAACGCTGCGTCCCATGGGAGGAACTCATGTCGGAGAAAGTTTGTGGAGGACTGTCTCCTGTGAGAGAGGGACCACAATGGAGCAGGAAGAACAAGTTCTGGAAACTCCCCTCATTGAATATAAGGGAAGTGGCAGCGCTGACTGCACCCCCCATTCCCTGTCCCTGTGCCACTGGGAGAGGAGGTAAAGATATCAGGAGCAGAACTGAGCCTGGGAAGAAGGGAGGGGTGGGGGGAAGGTGTTCTCAAGATGTGGCAATGCTTCTCACTGTCCTACTCTGTTATGTGTTGTTAGTGTCTGTAATAAATATATGGGTTTTTTTTCTTCCCCTAACGAGTCTGCCTTTTGCTCGTGACCATAAAGGGGAATTTTCTCCCCATCCCAGTCCTATCTTGAACCCCAATCCTGGCTCTCTGTCCCTTCTCATTGCTGGAGGGGATGGGAGAGAGAGAGCTGCTGCATTGTGGTTGGCTGCCAACCAGGCCCAAACCAAGACACATTGCTTAAAAACAGCCAACACCATAAGAGTGATGAAGACAATAAGGTGATAATTATTTTATATAAGCTGTTGAATCTTGCGATGTTGCAGTTGTCATAGTTTAAACATGGCTGGAAACCAAACCCCACGCAGATGCTCACTCATCCTCCCCCACCCAGGAGACTGGGGAGAGAATTGGAAAGGTAAAGGGAAACTTGTAGGTTGAGATAAAACCAGTTTAATAATTGTAATAAAATAGGGGGAAAAGAAATGTACAAATGAGTAATGCACAATGCGATTGCTCACCACCCACTGACTGATACCCAGCCCATTCCTGACTAGCGATCCCGAAATAACAAGATCCTGCAACAGCAATCCTGACAATGAGAGAGAATCCCCTGCTTCCCAGCTGCCCTTCCTTTATATACTGAGCATGACATTAAACGATATGGAATATTTCACTGGCTAATTTGGGTCTGGTGCTCTGGCTGTGCTCCCTCCCAGCTTCTTTTCCACCTATACAGGGGCAGGACATGGAGAGTTGGAGAGTCCTTGATCTCTTAGCAACAACTGCAAGCATCAATGTATTATCAGCACTCTTATACCAAATCCCATACTGAATCCAAAGCACAGCACTATTCTAGCTACTAAAAAGAAAAATTAATTCTATCCTGGTCAAAACCAGGACATCTGTTTGCCCTAAGACACAGCAGTGTTCCACTTACCAGTGGACTTTTTTTCAGGTGGGGCTATGTAATCTTTGTATCAAAGGACAAGACTGTTTAGTCCGCACTAATCAGATGAACACGGAGAATTGTGTTGCTATCAACACAGATAAAATGCCATGCCACAAAAAAAGCAGTTCAGCATTATTTTTATTTATCTCATTCCTAGCTACTTACTTCTGTGGCCAAGATAATTTTCCCAGTGTACTGCAGTGCTGGTGTGCTACTGTTCTGGAGGTTCCCAAAGAAGAGTGAAAACACAATGGTCACTGTAACTGCAATGGTTTTGGCAGTTTCTCAGATTCAGTAGCATCAGGTGGCTGTGTGCAAGGTAAGCGATGCGATCAAGTGTCACTGCAGAGTCATACAACATAGCAACAACTTCTGAAAAGTCCCACTGGGCTGGCTGTTAGTTCCCTATCAAAATAATGCAACTAGTCAACAGCACCCAAGGGTCTCCTTCTGTATTAAAATAATGAAAGAGAAAGCAAAGAAGTGAAGGACTTACATTCTGTAGTTTACAGTGTTTATGTAGTTCTAACAGAAGATATCTGTACTGAAGGAAAAAGATAAAGATAATGTTATCGTGAAAATCAGATAGGCAGAAAAGAAGATTGGGGCAAGCACTGAGCCAGAGGCTGTAATCAATTAGCTGATTGCTGAACTTCAGTCCCCTACAGTGTATCTGCCAGCAGCAGTGAAAGAGGTACAGCTGAAAATTCCCCATCACAAAACCACAAGTCCATGGAAGTTTATTCAAAAGTACTTTAAAAGGAAAGGATCTGCTGTAGTATAGATTCCATCACCTTGACAATCAGCAGCTCTTCAGTGGTATCCACTTTATAAACAGAAAATCCTTGGAATAGAGAGATGTGAATGCAGTTGTCTGATGTAATAAAGCTCAAATTAGGCTCCAGTATTTTAATAAGAAATCATTAGACTGAACTCCTTCAGGGGAAATCTTTCTCCATTGAAGCAAAATTCCCTCTGACTTCAGACAGCAAAAAATAAAACTTCTGCAAGAGAGTTATTAAGCTGCAGTAATGAATAAAAGGTAAGGAATTTATTTTTATTAAATGGAAATCTATATCTCACAAGCATAACAAGAGAAGAGATTCTATTGATTTTTACCTCATTGACTGTATTTACTGATATGCATTAAACTAAGAACCAAATAGTTTTTGGAGTCCTTTTTTATTTTCTGTCAATATCTACCTATGATTTTTTTTTTCTTTTTTAATTGTATTTTGGAAAAGGTGATTTTAAGAACACAGAGATAATCTTCTCACAGATAACCAGGTAAGTAACCCAACTTGTGCTATAGCAAACTGAAAAATCCTAGAATGCTGCCATGAGTAGTGTCTAGGAAGAGTCTTTTGATGACTGTTTTTGGCTTTTAATTAGAGCTTAGAGATACATCTCTATTTTCAATGCTTAGTGAGTTGTCCCAGTGCTGGCTGGTCCTACTCTGATTACTAGCGAATGTTGTCTGTGATATGAATTCTATCTGATAAGTTGTTGCCTATACTTGTATGTCTCTTTAAAATAATTAAAATAAAAAAGAATATGAGTATTGTCTGAGAGGTGAACAATAGACTATCAGCATAAATGGTCAAGTAAATGAGACTTCTTGTGAGCAAATGGCAAAACTATACAGACGACAGGATTTGAGGCATTAGTGAGGCATTTTAACATCTGTTGTGAAACTTCTGTACTGCTGAGAAAAGATGTGAACTGCCCACAAAGTCCTTGCAATGAACTGGTAACAGTTACAAATGCAGATGAAACTCAGCTAAAAGAGAGAATTCCCTTATTTGTAATGACTAAGGAGGAATTGGTCAAGAACATCAGGGTGAAAGACAATATTAAGTGAGAAAAGCCATTCGTTAATAGAGTTCATGAGAGTCATATAATAGGAAAAGAACAGCAAAATTAAAGCATCAGATTTCAGGAAAGTTGGCTTCAGTAAACTCAGAATTATCTTGTAAGACATCGTTAGAATATAAGTAATCTAGGAGTTTCATAAGGGAACAATATTAAGGGCATAAATGCAAATTATCCCACAACAGAAAGTGCAAGAGTTGCTAAATTATGAGCAATAGTGTTAAATTCTGAGCTTTTCAGTCAGCAACCAGGAAGGTGAAGCTGGGTGACTTCTTAAGGGTAGAGAAGTATTGCATAAATGTGATGCTGCAGAATCAAAACTTTCCAAGGCACACAATAGATTTCAATCCCAAGGGTCATGATAATAATAAAAATCATTCTTTCATCACAGAAAAAATAGGACAAAGACCAACTAAATAACAGTTCAAAAAAAGAGGAAAAAGCAATCAAGAACTGGTACTGACACATGTTTTTTAATATTTTTTCTGCATCACTCATTTAAAAAGGTGAGAGGCAGTTCAGTATTACAGTAATAAGTAAGAATGAATAAAATTTAAGCCCAAGGCTTTAAGTGGGAAGGAGCAGGTTAAATACTTATTACTAAGTTAGATGTTTTCAATTAGCTGTGATGTTATGATACTTGAAGAATTAGCTGATGAAATATCAGAGATGATAGAAATTCCTCTGAAAAGTCAAGGAAAATAGGTGACTATCAGGAAAAACTGTGGTAGTGATCTTTGAAAGGAATGTGAAAGATTATTAGGAAATTAGATGAACTTCAGTTCCTGGAAAAAAGCTAGAACAAATAATCAAACTATTTGTAAGCATTTAAACAAAACCAAGGAAATTAGTAACTGTCAACATGGATCCATCAAGACAAAATTATATTGAAATAATTTAATTTCCTTCTGTGAGAGCAACAGTGGACAGAAAAGAAGCAGCAGATGTCACACATAGTTTTAACACAGCCTCGTGATATTCTCATAATTAAGCCAAGGAAGTCTATTCCAAACAAAATTATAGAAAGCAGGCAAAAAAAAAAAGGCTTGAATCTTTTTACTAGTTCTGGCTCTTTTATTTTCCTTCATGACCAGGAAGAAGTAATTGACATGGTACTCACTAAACCTGCGGGAAGAAGCATAGGATTAAACGTATTGATTGAGTTTGGCCAGATCTGTGACATTTGACCCCTTGTGCTTCTATCCACATGTGGCATTCAAACCAATTTTTCCATATACATATTAAGCATAGAAACAAGTATACTCACACTTTGGCTGTATTAAACATAGAGTGGTCACAAAAGCATATTTTATTTTCTGGGAAAATTTCTCAATACTTTCATATCTTTCATTATAAATTGTACTTCTGTTAAAATTTTTCTATAAAACTTACCATAACATATTAATAAGATATATTGGAATAAACTGTAATAATTTGAATATTTTAAAGGTATTGAAAAGATTGAAATTTCAGTGGGTTTTAGTAATCAACAGTATCATTCCCTAAAAGACTTTATGAATAGTTTATTTTTAATCTTCTTTATCCCATACTATCTGGCTAAATATACATTTCCTCTCCTGACTGAACAAGCATAAATTTTTAGAATAAAGTGAGATTATTTAGAATAATGTTTTCCACTTTGATTAGTAGCATTCATAATTTCAAAAGTCATTTTTCACTGGTATCTCCATTATCTACTTAAAATTCACTGCTCCTATAAATATTTTTTCAATTGCATGGAGGGAGATAAAACATACAAGAATGCCAGGGGAAAAAAAAAACAACACTTTTTTTTTTTTTTGAAAGGAAGTTTCACTTTCAGAAATCAATCAGCATTTTATTTTTGTATTATTTTTCTACTTTATAGCTTGCTATGTTTGCATTGCCTGCCAATAGGTGGCACTAATAATTTCTACATTAACTGAGAGGTTGTTCTATTGTCTTTCAACATTGATGGAGTTATATCCTAATATATTTCACAATTTCATTATCTTTGTTTGGTTTTGACTTCAATTTTATGTTTAACAAAAAAAGGATTTTTGTATAAAAATATGGGTGCTGTAGTTCCAAGCAAATATTAGATTTATAGGCACAGAACTGATACTTTATTAAACTCTAAACAAGCATTTGTTTTTGTTTGGGGGATAAAATAGTGGTGTGCCAAAGATTAGCAAAGGCTGAAAATTACTGAACCACAGCATCTAAAGGGTACATTTAACACTTGAAATAAAATTGAAAGAGTCAATAACTCAAATACAACATTCATTTTTCTCACTTGGACTTAATTTATTTCTTAGGAAAGGATTTAAACAGTTGTGTTTAGAATAGTTGAAGTAAAAAACATTTTTTCATAGTGCAAACTGAATGTTATGATTATGATTTACCTAGCCATATGTGTCTATGACCAACACTAGATTTTGGAGCACCTGCAATTATCTGTCCTTTACCTTTGAGTGATTTCTTTATTACCTTCTCTTTCAGCTTCATGATGGCACTATCTTATTGTAAGAACTGAAATGAAGAGGCAAAGACGAACTGGTTGGCTGAATTTTTCATGCAACTCCAAGAAGAACCAAGTTTCTTTTAGCTCACCAGAGAAAAAGGCATACATACAAAGTTTTCAAAAAAGCATACATTACAGTGGAAGCTGGATGCCCCCAGCCCAAGGTACTTCTCTTCCTGTCCAGCTGAATAAAACCTAGAATATGACATGCTGTTAAAGACATGTCAAGTTCTGCTGAGTTCTTATGAGCCAGTCTGTACAGCCATGCTACAGAAGGTTATTTATCATGGTTTGTGCTGTGTTGCAGGCCCAAAATATACTGTTGTGCAAGCAGACAGCAAAACCCCGTGCCATTCCAAAGAAGATCTAATTTCTGAAGACAAGGAGATGAAGCCAGTTACTTTAATAACACAACTTTCAGATCTCAAATTTCATGATTTCTCAAAAAATTCAGATGAGTGAATTTCTGTCTTTAACACTGTACACTAAAAATCTGTTTTTGGAGGGATTCTTCCCATATTGGCTGCCTTCTGATATATCACTGCTGCACTGGCTGCGGTGGGCATGCTGGGGTAGGAATGGGATGTCAAATAGAGTTGAAACAGATATACACATAGGATAACTGCCTTATCAGGTGTATTTGGCAATTAAAAACAACTTAGTACCTGCCTGAGGATTACATTAATATGGATGTTTCTACCATATTTCCCTGTGAGATTAGTGTGTGCTCTCAAATTTCAGTCAGGAAAGAAAGGTGGCAGCAATAAAGTTAGCACACAAACGCCATCTGTGAAACACAGAAAGCATCTATAGATCCTCTACACACTCTGAAATGCTTATTGCATCATGTATGAAGAAGGATAGAAAAAACCTGGAATGAGGAAGGATAGAGGGAAATACAGAGTAAGGATCAAACAAAATTAATCATAAAACTGACAAGTTAATATGAACTAAAAAATACTGTACAGACCATTTTAACACTGGTATGTTAGAATCATATAATGTTTTGTGTTGGAAGAGACCTTAAAGACCATGATGTTCCAAGCCCACTACCAAGGGAAGGGACACCTGTCCTTGGTTCGGGATGGTTCCAGTCCTGTTTGGGGCTGGCCTAGAGCTCCTGTTGGTCTGGCAGCGGGAGGAGCTGCAGCACCCTGAGACCCCAGGGGCTCCCCAGGGCCCAGTGCCCTCACCTGTGTGCGGGGGCGGGGGGAGCACAGCTGGAGGGCTGGGCCCTGATTGGCCGATATCCCATGTCATGTGACACTGTGCTCACTATATAAAGGCAGGAGGGGGCCAGGAGGGGCTCTCACTTCTGGGAGTGTGGTGGTGGGGCTTCTGTGTTTGGGATCGCTGGCTGGTGGTGAGCAGCTGTATTGTACATTACCTGCTGATACTGCTGTCACTGTATTAATCTATTACTGTTACTAAACTGTTTTTATCTCCACCTGCGAGTCTCCCTTTGCCCCTCCGATTCCCTCCCCATTCCCAAGTGGGGGGAAGGGTGGGTGAGGGACTGTGTGGCATTTAGCTGCTGAGTAGGCTCAAACGACAACAACCTCTCAAGCCTGTCAAGGTCCCCTCTGGATGGCATCCCTTCCCTCCAGCGTGTTGACCTCACCACACTGCTTGGTGTCATCAGCAAACTTGCTGAGGGTGCACTCAATTCCACTGTCTGTGTCACTAACAAAGATGTTAAACAGCACTGGTCCCAGTGCAGGTCCCTGAGGAATGCCACTCATCACTGCTCTCCACAGGGACATTGAGCCGTTGACCTCAACTTTTTCGGTGCAGCCATCCAGCCAATTCCTTATCCATCAAGTGTTCCATCCATCAAATTCATGTGTCTCCAAGTTAGAGACAAGGATGTCATGCAGGACAGTTTCAAAAACTTTGCACAAGTCCAGGTAGATGTCAGTTGCTCTTCCCTTATCTACCAGTGCTGTAACCCCGTCATAGAAGGCCACAAATCTCTCGGGAATGATTTGCCCTCAGTGAAGAAGTGTTGGCTGTCACCAATCACCATATTTTCCATGTGTCCGAGCATAGTTTCCAGGATGATCCACTCCATGACCTTGCCAGATACAGAGGTGAGCATGACTGGTCTATAGTTCCCCATGTCTTCCTTTTTTCCCTTTTTAAAACTGAGGGTTATGTTTGCCATTTTCTAGTCAATGGGAACTTTTCCAGACTGTCACAATTTCTCAAATATGATGGATAGTGGCTTAGCCACTTCAACTTCCAGTTGCCTGTGGATGCATCTCATCAGATCCCATGGACTTGTGTACTTTCAGGTTTCTTAGATGGTCTTCAATCTGATCCTCTGCTCCAGTGGCCAGTTCTTCATTCTCCCAGTCCCTGCCTTTGACTTCCGCAAATTGGGTGGTGTGGTTGGAGCACTTGCTGGTGAAGACTGAGGCAAAAAAGTCATTGAGTATCTCAGACTTCTCCATATCCCAGGTAACCAGGTCTCCCATCTGCTTACAGAGAAGGCCCACGTTTTCCCTAGTCTCCCTTTTATCACTGAGGTACCTATAGAAGCTTTTATTGTTGCCCTTGATGTCCCTGGCCAGATTTAATTCTACTAGGGCTTTGGCTTCCCTAACCTGATCACTGGCTGCTTGGACAATTTCTCTGTATTTCTCCCAGGCTACCTGTCCTCCTTGCTTCCACCCACTGTAGGCTTCCTTTTTGTGTTTGAGCTTATATATTACCTCAATACAATTACAATTGCAGTATGGTACGGCAATACAAATCAGGGGTATTTTCCACATGTTGTACAGATGACATGAATTATTGCCAGCCCCACTAAATTCTGTCTGTAGGCCTTCTGACATCTATTATTTGTAACAGGAAGGGTTTGAATATCCAGGGATTCCTCTTAAAACTCACATAAAGCATCAGCCTGAGGCACTATCCAGGCACATGTAAAAACTAAATCTATCCTGAAGACACAATTTAAATGGAAGACTTCCCTGATTATTGTTAATAAGGTTGCACTATAAACAAGGAGGGAATATGTTGTGAGTCAAGACAATTTTGTTCAACTCTGGAACACAGTTATAGCCTAAAGTAATGAGTAATGAATAAACCACTTTAGGTCATGCTCCTTGCTGGTATCAATCTTTAAGTCAGTTCCCTGTCAGCCTCTGACTATGCTCCATAAACATTACTTAACATTTCTGCTTTCTTCCCTATCACACTCTACTCCCAGATAAACACTAACAGACAATACCTGTGTTTGTATGAGTATACAAAGTCAAGGTTATCTAAGGCGCTAAGGTGAAACATTGATGGTCCTGGCCATGGGTTTCCATCATTTCACCCAACTACAAAGACTACAGCTCTACTGGAGATGGCTCTTCTCTTCCCAGGGTCACTCACCTTTCTTCCTGTGCTCTGCAATATCAGTAAAGAGCATCATACCACAAGGTCACCTCTGGTGTTGGCTACAAAGTCCTCAGTGGAGAGGGTCATTGAGGAGTGTCCTCTCTGTTAAGCATACACTTGTTCCCACAATCTGGACAATTCTCTCTTCCTTCCTCTTTTCTTGCTCATCACACTCCACCCTGTTGATTTATTCTTTATATATCCTGTAGAGACCTCTCAGAGAGTAATTTCATTGCTACTGGGGAAAAAAATACCATGAAAGGAAAATTCTACTTTCTGCTGTCTCCAGCAGACAGTAACAGAGAGCATTCAGCTTCAATTTTCTATATTTACTGTTAGAAGAAGGTATCCATCTCCCTTTCCCTTTACCTGTATGTTCACTTGCATTTTTCATTTTGGGGACTTAACATCCATGGTGTATACTGTAGATCTCAATATTATATACTTTTATTCCTATAATGTGCTGATGAATCAGGACATGTCACTTATACCAACTTTATAGGCAAAAGAGTAAGTGCCAATACATTGTGAGCTCAGGCTTGTGAAAAATCACTCACTATAAATGTGTCAGTTCTCTATAGGTGTACGCAAAGTTCATGGCAAATGCAAGATAACTCAGATATCTATGTCTTTTTCTTGAAAGGTTTTGTGACACAGACCAAAAGAATAAAAAAACCTTAAATCTTACATTCTTTTTACCATACACTAATTTAACTCAAATAACTAGCCATTGCTGCTGACTTATTTGTGGTAACTTTTTGCCCTGAGTTTTCACTGATTGTCCTAAAATCACAGTGGAGTATGTAGCAAATAAAGAAATGGAATCTGATTTTTTTTTTATTTTGTTTTAATCCTAAACTGACTGATGGAATGTCCTTCCCTTGCATTTCTTGCAGTATTCTTGTAAATGATGCTTGATGTGATATAACACCTTTCATGCTTAAGCATCCTAGAAAGTTTAACAAACAAATGACACCACTAGCTCTTGCAGTGTAGTGCAACATGATGTGTATGTTTGAAAGGGCAGAGAAGAAAGCATGTTTCAAGAAGACAGCATGAGAAAAAGAGAGATGCATTATCTATCATTTTTACTTTAAAATCTTGTGTTTCAGAACCACAAAGTGCAGTAAATTACACATAAACTCAGCTATTAGTGTTGATATAAGAGATCCTGTTGTGCCAAGGGAGTAAATACTGGCATAGGTATATTCATGAATACAAAAGTTTATATGTAGGAAATGGATATTTAGGAACAAATGTAACATGATTATAGATTGTGGCAGTATTACTTGACATGTTTGGGAATGCGCTGTCAAGATGAATTAGATCCCACCTTCATTCACAGAATGATGCTGTCACGAACAACAAGAAAAAAAATCCTGCTCTGTTACAGGCTGCAGCCTATTGCCTGCCTCAAGGGTGGCAAAAGAATAACCAAGGCATAAAACAGTATGTAATATCAAAGATAATCTGACACACTGAATGAGACCATTAGAATAGGAATCCTTATTATTGATCGCAAGCACCACAGCAGCAATCATTCCCCCTTGGCTAGGTTTTGACCTTTCCACTCCAAGTAATCTCCTGAGAGACAGTCTCAGTACACATCTGTGCCATGCCTGCATCTATTGCTAGTCAGCTTTCTATTTTCTAAAGTATTCGTTTGGACCGAACACTTTACAATCTTCATTGTGTTTACCACCACAATATCTTGGGAAATGGGAAGTAGCAGTCATCCTGACCCTGAGGCAAGAGGATAAAGAGTGCGATTCTGGATAGAACTTGGATATTGTGATGCTCAGTACAATAAAGCACACCATAAGCAACAGCATAACCTAAAGTTTAAGCACTATCCTTTAGATAAAACAAACAAACAAACAAAACCTAAGCCAGAGAAAATTTAGGGACACACCTGTCTCTGTACAGTAAATGAGAAGGATTTGATAATTGAAAATGGGATTCAAAACTGTGATATAACTCATTCAGTCAGATTAGGAGTGCCAGAAGTTAAAGCACACCTGAAATTCTGTCCTTCTTGAGAGATTCCAGAATTTATCTTAGGGTATACTGAGATACAACCATGCAGCTTGGTCAATGGCTCATATAAAGATTTTTAGCTTTGCAGAAATTCACACAGGATAAATTAAACTCCCAAGGAGCCTAATTAATTATGAGATTTGCTGCTTGGCAAAAATGACTAATTTATCAGTACATCTTGAAAAATCATAGGTAACCAGGGGTATGATTTCTTGTTTAGCTTAAATGTGAAAGTTGGAAACCAAGAATTGTTTTGATACAGGGCGTTTTGTTAAGCCAGCTCCATGCTGAAGTTTTAATAATAGTATAACCACAGTAATTGCATAGCAACTGCTAATATGAACATAACACATATAAAGGAGAGATTTGCATAGCCTGTAGAAATTAGGTGCTGAGGGTGGGATTCATCTCATTTAATTTTAGTGCTCTAAAATGTGTATGTCTATCTCTGAGCTGGTCATCCTTAGATTCTTCAAAAGAAGGAAGCAGGTACTCCTAGTTATGCAGTTGACCTGTTTTAAATTTCTGCTTTGGGACAATGTGAACTGTGCTCCAAAAGTCCACCATCTCTTTCCATTGAGAGTTTATAGTTGTTTCTAGTCACTATATACTGCCTCAAGTGTTTAGCTGGGATGTTGATTAAGACACTATAGGCATTTCCATTTGGTCAAATGAAATTTATCCACATTGCATTATTTGATATTATTAGGAAATATTTTGAAAACAAATTTTTAAGAGTAATAAATATTTAAGACTTCATTGCTTGGAACATTTCTCTCAGCAATATTTATAGTTACCATGCTGTCAGTCCCCTGGCAACGCAAGGTTGTGAAAAAGGAAGAGAAGCGCAGAACATTCTGTGGGGGCCATTTCTTTAGTGAATCTGAATTTTTTCTTAACTGGCATTTCAGACTATTGTCACAGAGTCTGAAATTCTTATGATAATTTTAGACTAGTTTAGTTAGAGATGAACCTCAGAGAAGTGTTAATTTCTGTTCAAAGAGATCTTAATCTAACACTAGTGATTAAATGTCTTTGTAAAGGTGGGATTTGGGAAAATTTCCTCCTATTATCACATATCAAAATCATGTGCAAGGATACAAAAGAAAAGACAGCTGTTTTTTCCTAAAACACAGTTGCGGGGGCATGGATGATGTTGCCTTCTCCAGGACAGCTTGATGGAAATTTTTGTTGTAATTGGCTGTACAGCTGTAGTATCTTTTCCTTGTATATGTCACAGTAAGTTCTATAGTGAGAATGGATTTCTGCACAGAATGCATAATCTGTGTATGTCAGAGGTAAGAACAGGTGGCAGTGGCTTACTGATGTTCTTATTTTTATCTTTTAATGCTGAACAGATTTCAAAAAATTTTAATAATATATCCTAAATTTTGTCAGACATAAACAACTGCAGTTGTTGTGATCAAAGTCTTTTTCTTGTGCTGGATCACCCAGATGTTATGATTAGTTCTGTGATTTAGCCTTGTCTAGGAATTGTCTCTGTATATTGATCTTCCTCTTCCAGGATGAGTTCTTGATTAGAACTCTCCACAAAAAAAAAAAAAATGACCTTAGAGACTTTTAGCCATCTGATATCTGATTACTGTCAATGAAGTCACAAATGACTATGACAGAAGTAACTCATAGATGACACTATTTTGCCAATAACAATGCTGGTACACTCTGCAGTATCTTCAGCAACTGGAGCATTTTGAAAATTTATGCTACCAAGGTTAAGAATTTGCAGGCTTGAAGTGCATCTCAAAATGGAGGGGGTGATGGGAGAGGGTATGCATGGATTCAGTTCAACCAGTCTTAGTCCAAACACAAGTTGCATTTTTGTTATTGTGAGACCAAGATGCTTTATACTTTGAGCAAAACAATTCTAAAACAAGCAAGTTATTCTTAGAGATACAATTCAGCAGAGCATAACAGTACGCAAACAACATTCACCTCTGTTTGCCTTAATTATTTTTTCTTTTGCATACCACTGATGTGAATTCAAGACTTGTCTTTCTTGTATGTGCCACAAGGAATGTCTTTAAATGCAATAAGAAACAGTGGAGCAAATAAGATACTGAAGATACTCTGCGCCGCCAAGCCACATCTGTGAGACAAGTCACATCTCTGTTTAACATCATTAATGACAACAAATATTTCTGAAAAACATCCTTATTCAAGGATGCATGATGGCTTAGTGATTAGAAGAGTACTCATTTAGGAAGTGGAAGACTCCTCTAGCCTGCAGGGTTCTCACACAGCTCTCACACATGAGCATTTTCCTATTGTCCATTACAAGATGTTAGGAAGGCACTTAACAATTCTTGTTGAAGCTGGACTAATTTGAATCTGGGAATTCATGAGCTATAAAATCAGAAAGAAAGATTCTGAACTAGCTGTTTAAACAGGGCCCCTTAGATGTGAGAGACCTTTCTTGCATTTTCATTCTGCTTTCAGGATTATTTCTGTTTTTAACCATGGACACTTTATAATATAAAATACATAAACAGTCCCTGGAGCAGAGAGCAGAACCTCAGGTTCTCCCTTTGTTAGATCATACAAAATAAATCAGTGGAATACCATACTTCTCTTTGAATCCATCACATGTCAAAAAGGAAGGCTTGTGCTATGAATCTATCACTTGTACTGAGGAATGATTATGGAATTCAATCTGATGTTCAGGGAAGATATTGAACTGATAAACTGGGCTCTTTATATAACTCAATTGTTCTGGACCATCATATGAACAACGGAGACTATATGAGAAGAGGGTAACACGTCCCTTACTAATGTGAAACTTCAGAAAGTTTACTCATACTAATTAATCAAAGTAATGATAGATTTGTTATTGATAAGATGAGCTAATGGAGTTCAAAATCTCATTGTGTAGTTAATTTCCACTAGCCCTCAAATAATCTTCATAGAGATTCCTTCCGATTTTTCATTTTATAAAGAGTAAAACTGCAGACACCATTCTAGATTGGTTTCAGTATTGACAAGAGGAGAGATATTGTTCAGTGTCTCTTCACCACTACCCTATTAGATTTTTCCAAGGATTTATTCAGTTGATTTTCTTGCTGCTGCATCACTGAAAGAGCTCACTCTTACTCTGATTATCAACTATGAACTTCTCATCTTTTTCAGAGTAATTGTCATCTAGGTTACTTTACTCTGCAAACATGGCCTACAATTTTATTCCAAAATGTATGGCTTTGTTTAGGCTATATTATTTTTTTTTTACTGTTCTTCTGAATGGAACTGGGGGGATGGAAACTTGTATTCATAGTATGAAAGTCTGGAAAGCTGGGGTTTGGATAATTAGCTGTAAAGGAAGTTGCAATTATAATGAAAAAGGATATTACTCTGGGATGAATATTCATTTTTGACACGTTATAAATATTTCTCATCTCTTCTGCCTACATTTTTTGAATAGACAAAATGCTAGTATGTCTGTCTGTATGGTCCTTGCATAGATGAGTTCTCAGTTTATCCTGCCTGCCTTAACACCCATTCTTTTCTGTGAGGAAAACATGGTTTTGCTTGAAACTGAGTATCCTAACAAATCTTATGGATTTATTACTCTGCATGTATAGCCCCCTTCTTCAGTTCACTACACTTAATGTAACATAAACTAATTAATTCCTCCTAAACAGTTAGAAAGGTAAGGTCAGCAGTTTAGCTCAACTTGCCACATGTTTTCCTAAGGGTCATTTCATTTTTTTCCCTAGCAGGTTCAGCTCAATGAACATCTGCTCTAGATTTAAAGGAACAACATGATCTACCACTGTATGTTTTATAATTCAGAATGCTTCAGTAAGATGTAGGCTGTCTTGCTTTACTGAGATGCAATAGCACTTCTGAATCTCAAACAATGAAAGCTCAAAATTAATTTACTAGTGTTCCCTTTTCATAGGAATGGAGGATGGTAGACTGAATATAAGACCTCACAGGTCAGTCAGTCCAGTTCCTGCTGTCTAGGCAACAGCATTATTCAGTATTTTTCAAAACAACTTTTTATCTGTAGTGGACTATAGTAATGTTGATAACAATGCATTGCATGTAAGATACTTGAGTTTTGCAGAAACAAAACCGGGTTTTTATAGCTTGGAAGGATTTAGAGAATATTTTCAGCACATGGGATTTAAGAATATCCTTACCAAAATTTTAAAATATCAGCATTGTTACCAGAGGGAAGTTGTCCTCCTGTCTTGTGGGAAAAAAAAAAAAAAAAAAAAAGAAGACCCACAGAAGAGGAGAGAACGAAGATAAGTGTTCATGAAAATCAAGACATTTAGCAGATATTTTTATTTTTTAGTAGCTGGACTGTGGTTTTTTCATTCTTCATCTTGTTTCTGTCCATGCTTGTGAGAGAAGACATGACAACAAGGAATGGTCAGAACTATTATATGAATATTGCAGTGGGTTTTGCAGGTTTTGGATGACAAAATCATAGAATCATAGAATGGTTTGGGTTGGAATGGACCTTTAAAGATCATCTAGTCCAACTCCCCTGCCATGGACAGGGGCATCTTTCACTATATCAGATTGCTCAAAGTCCCATCCAACCTGAATTTGAACACTTCTAATGAAGGGACACCACTGACATTGACTTCGAACACTTCCAGTGATGGGGCATTCACAAAATGCAATGCACTCAACAGTTTCATTTTCCTGGACATAATAATTCTGAAAAAATGATTGGGTTCTTGCAACGGTGCTGCAAAGGCATAAGCAAAATAGAAAACAGTAATATTTCACCTCATTTAATTTTCATGGATAGTCTTCACTCTCACTGGATTTCCTGTTCCTCATAAATCTTATTCCATGAACTTTTCATATAAACTAAACTATGCCAAAATGCTCAAAAGAAATCCCCAGGGAAGACTTTAAGAAACTAATACAGGAAGGTTACTGCATTGTGTAGGTATCATACAAGTGCAATAATTTTTCTGATTTGTTTGTAAACTAAAGGAGATACCATTTAGTAGGACAGTCCAATTGCTTTAGAACCATTAAGGACATTTCTGTGAAAAATCAAAAATCAAAGAGGAATCCAATGGCACCTTTGAAAATGTCCAAATAATGTACATAAAGGGATCCTTGCCCCCCTCAACTAATTCCATAGTGTTAAAAAAGCTAGAGAGAAAATTCACTGAGCAAAGTAATTAATGGCTATGCAGCAATGACAAACTGTGTGCACAAGTAATTGAAAGAGGAAAGGGGTTGTTGTTATAATAGGGAAGGTGAGACTAAGTAAGAAGAGGACAAAAACTGTTTTTTTGACTAGTTAATTATTGTCCTAGGAAGCAGTGTAACCTTAACCCTAAATAACCCTAGGTAATCTGTTGTGTAGTGACATTAATACACCATTTCAAATCAATGCAAAGAAGCGGGTTCTCTAACTAGCATGTTAAATACTTTCATCCTGCAGCAGAAACACTTTGAAATTCTGTTGCTTGAGGGAAGCCATAGATTTTAGATAGTACAAAATTTCCTAATGAGGACAAGACAGAGGAACCTACTGAAATAAATTCTTGAAGAGAATCTGTGTCTTAATGTTCTCTTATTTCCTTCTGTACATGCACTTTATTTTTCATAGCTATTCAGGAAAGCTTTCATGAAGATTTTATTCTTGAATGAACTTGAACAGCTGTATAGCCCCTGCCTTATTGCCACTGCAGCTAGAGCCTTTCATATATATATAAATAATCAGTTTCTTCAAGCATTTTGTAGAAATTATTCCTTCCATTTATTCATAAACTGATGGCAAGGTGAAAAGGAGGAATGTAAAGGAATTTATATATTTATCTGGTAATTATTTACTTTTATTTTCAGCTGAGCTTTAAAAAAAAAGAAAAAATATCTCCAAAAGACTGGAGAAATAAATGTCAGTATCACTTTCTTAAGGTGCTCACTGTAGTAAACTAGACTTAGACCGACCGAAGAGTAATAGCAGGTGCATGCTAAAACTATGCTTCATCTATTGAAAATTATGTACTGCATTACATGAGGACCATCTCAGCTGCTAATACACAGTTTGTGAGTTAGTAATGACATTTGGCTTAGTAGAGGAGCTAAATGGCTTATCCTGGTCTGCAAACATAAACTGAGAGGTGATTGATGCTACCATTGCCAAGCCATCTATAGAATCAGTAAAATAGATTTCCTGGTTATCGGCTCATAACCATGAAGAAAGGTACCTAATTTCTGTTTAGGCTTCTAGTATGCATTAACAAAATGGTCCTCAGGGTGCCTTGCAGGAAAGACAAGACAGAGGTGAAAACTGGATGCATGTCTTTTGGTCAACATACTTGGGAGGCATTAGTTTAGAACAACCATTCCAAGATAAGACAATGACCTGTATATATCATCTCTAAGACAATAATTTTAATGGAGTGAAAAAATTTTCCATCTGTCAGTCTGGTGAGTTTTTCTGTTACTGACATGCTCATTTTACTTCTAAGGGACTCCATGCTGCTTCTTCAACATTAGGCGCTCAGTGACAGTAGCATCAGTCAAATTCTGGTCATTTGACTGGCTGCTCACCATTACTTGATTAGTTCATGCACAGCAAGTTTAACATACTTCTCTGAATGCTTCCAGCTCTTCATCTTAATTAATATGATGAACCAGGACATATTAACCAAAGTAAAATGCAGAGGGAGATCAGTCTGGGCTGTAAAGGTATAGCCAGCTCACCATAACAGTTTATATCTGAGACTATATCCTTTGAAGCATATACAGAGGCAGGATTGGTCTAATTCACTGAGAAAAACCTGCAGGATGGGTTCTTGCCAGTTCTTTGCTCTGCTACTGATGTATTGTATAACCTTGGGTAATTCACATAGCCTATGTGTAATTTGGATTCCTTGTTATAATAGGAATAATATAATTTATTAATCCCACAGAGTCAAAGGAAAGTCTTTTCAATAACAGGAAGGTGCAATATAATTTCTATGTCTGAACCTCTCTTAACCTCCAAAGTATTACAATGATTAAATATTGATTAGTTTATAAAAACTTACGTTGTGGCATTTATATCCAAGAGAGGGAAAGTGTTAATCTGTGACAAGCAATAAAAACATGAAAACTAACAAGGAACTGATGAATCAAAACTTGACTATATATATATATATATATTGACATGCCTTTATAGATCCTGTGAAGAGCAAATTCAAGGGCTTTAGGTGGATTATCAGTGACAGATGTAATAACAGCTATTCCACTTCTCTCTTTCTCCCGATTTTTGATATGTATGATCGCCTAATGAATGCATCCAGGCAAGTGGACTGGAACCACAAAGCAAAATCACATAGAAAAGGCAGTGGAGGTGCTCCAGAAAGTGGATATTGTCTCTACTATTATAGGAGTGACACAAGTAATTTGTTTTGGTAGCAGAATGTAGAGCGAGGGTGAGGTCCCAGATGTCTGCTCATCAGCTGGATGTTGCCCTAGGCCAGGGACATGCTGTTGCAAACTTTAGTTTATTTTGCTGCTCAGCTTTTGTCTGTGATTCATCTAGTCATTATGATTAGCAAATTCAGTTATTTCTCTTTTGCAGATTCCATGCATAGATCTTTGAAATATGTAGAAGACTAGGTGTAGGTGAAAGCAGTTTTTAAATGGCATATAACTGCAATACTTAGAGGTATTTGCCTGCTTAAAGGAAATCAGAATATCCTGATTCTTGATTCTTCTCTACACTGAGTGATGAGTGATATGCCATGGAGAAGCAGAGGAAAGCAGTGAGTGACGATGTTTTATCTATACTTAAGCTACGAAATCAATGAAAAATTCATCTACTCTGGAATGGACCTCAAGAATTCTTACCTAACCCAGTGCAGTACTTGTTATATCAAAACATCCCTGAAATATTAAGGAGGAAATATGGAAATAAGCCTTCATGGTTAGATGCCAAATATAATCTTGAAGAAATACTTTTCTGCACTTAGTATTCCCTGCTGTGCAGTGTCCTCCTGAAGTGCCACATGAAGGTACCTTTGCCCTTTCAGAAATGGGAGTCTTTTGCCCACTCTGCTGTGTGCTTTTCTGAAAGCTGAAAGTTCTGTCTCACTGTCCACCTGAGAGAGATAAATTTCCTAGTTCATAGTTGCAACCAAGGAAATTTCAGAGGCAAGACTCTTTGTTATTAAAGTTGTTCTGTTTTCTGTACACTATTGACAAAGTGGTCCAGGAATAAAGAAAGAAAAACAGTCCTGTAAACCATATACTGTTTTCCATAGGTTTTTCCATAGGTTTTAGCTTTGTACATATTTTTTAGAGGTTTTATCACAATAGCAACACAATCCTAGACTTACTAGAAAATGAAGCAGAGAGAAACCAAAACCTGCTTGGTTTTCAGAGGAAAGTCTTATTCAGAGGCTGGCTGGAGCACACAGTAAGACTGGTATGGACCTCCATTTCTTGAAAGTGATGTAATATTGTGACAGAGAAAGGACTGTGGGAAAGAAAAGATAAGGGTATCAGTAGATAGGAGAGAACCACATGGAAATCTTACCCTTTCAATCTGCTTCAGGTCCCCTCCTAATGTTAACAAAATGGCTCCTGCAAAATATGAGAGAGATTTGTAGCAGAGTACATTTTAGGCTGTGTCCATCTCCTGTTTGCTTTAAGGGATTTATTTTCTGCATAATGGTAGGGTCTTGAAACTCAGAAACTTATGACATTACATTTACATAATTTTCAGAATAGATTTCTAGTGGATGCATATTTCACTAAAAGATTTTTTACATACCTTAGAGTAAGACTAAGATTTGATCACAGTTCCTTGAAATGATGTACATTTCATTGGTTAAAGGTTAAAAAAATTAATTTTTTTTCTGGTTTTATTTTTCTTCACTATAGAACAATTAATATTGTATAAAAAACAGAAGCAAATAGACTTGTGGATTTGCAGATGTTCTCCCTGAAAAAAAATATAGTAAAAATATACCTTCTCAGAGTACCATACTGAAGTTCAGTTGTCTTTTGGAAGATTCCCTGTCTCACAGAAAAATGTAGAAGAGGTCATTTATACTCTCTGAGACAGTAACTCTTGCTTTTACAAAACTTTTATTTATGTATATCATATTAAACAAAAGTTTAAGAGGCATTACCCAGGAGCAGTCATATGCCCTTTCTCTGCCTTTGTGGAATCCTGATGCAGCAGAAACTGAAAATTCAGGTATTTGCAAAGCTCAGAAAATATTTTATTCTAAAGAGCACCTGAAGCTGAGTCACTGTCTTTGGGAAAACATGCTCAAAATAAAAAGAAATAAGAGATTATTCAAGATTACTCCTAACACTGCTTCCAGTTTATTTACATATATAGTGTCATTGCTTACGAAATGGCATGATGTCTTCTTGGAGATTTAACACTCTAACTTTTATAAAAGAATTAAAGAGACTGAGTTCTGCATTGTGCTTTGCACAGTTAAGTGGCCTAAGGTATAAGGTGAAAGAACCATGGTACTGAATACACAACCTTAACTTATAGTTATACAGATGTCACCAAAAAGTGCAGAGCACCTCAGGTTATTGGTAAGAGGATAACAAACCTTTCATTTCTGGATCACTGGTTGCATCCGGCTGTGTTTAGTAGTGCCCATAGTTCATTAAGTAAAATGAATTAGATATTGCAGATTGGCTTGCAAAGGGACAGGTGTTCACATCACTGAACCATCAGAATGGTCACTGCAATTGGCAGAAGGGCCAGTGCCTACCGCCAACGTAGGTCTGAGCTACATTAAAGGAAGATTGCGGGCCAGCTTGTGCAGCTGCACAAGTGTAAGTTTTAATAACTCAATCCCCTACCACTTAGTTGAGAACAATTGCTGCGCTTTGGATAGGACTTCAATATTCAAGGCTGTCAATCTGATACTCCTGAAACATTAAATTCATTGCAGAGATTAGAGTGGGATGGGCAACCTGCATTTGAAAGCTGTAAAATTTAAAATTACAGTCTATGAGAGGCTAGTGTTGTCACATTTGACACCAGATCTGACGTCAAACAAGTAGACTGGAAGTCAGAGTTTTGATTTCAGAAGTGGTCCTGAGAGTCCCTTTTTGTCAATTTAAAGGTAGAAGAAGATCCAAAACATTGAATAATTTTGTTTTTGTTAAACTTAGACAATTTGGGTTTCATTGTTTAGAATACCAGCGCTGTTCTTGCTGATTGCACCAAAGATAGAACAGGTGAAGAAAGAAGCAAAACTCATTTAATTACAAGAAACAGTGACAAAACTAATAGAATGACAGATATTGGATTGTTTCACTAATGCACATGGCAGTTACAAACAACATTAAGTCTCTGGAGGCCTGAGGCTGGTTAGGCACTTATTCCTCACACATTCAGTTGCCTAAACATTCCTCCTCAGGTCTTGAAACACTGTTTACTTGTGGTTACTCTTTAAATCATTCTGCATCCTGAATTTCTTTGGGGTGGTAGTACTGCAAAAAAGCAAAGCTGTAGGAGGAGTTTTTCCACGTCGTTCACACACAACCAGCCAAGCTCCTTCAGGGGAACCTGTAATGAAGTTTCCACTAGGAGAAGTCTCCAGGGGGAAACTGGAAATTTGATACTGAGAAGATAGTGTTTAAAAGCAACTCACACAATGATGCTTATGGTCTTGTGTATCTGAGATACAAGAAAAGTCCTTTCAGGCTAGATAACTCTAGATTTGAAATGTGAGTTACAAATGAGACAAACTATGTAAAGAACATGAAAAAGACAGCTGTGTTTCAAACTTATTCCACAAGATTGATATGATCTCACTGGATTTAATCCACACTGCAGAAAAGACTAAGAGCCAACTGGTAAGACAGGGACGTGTTTCTGTGCCAGCACAACCCTAAAGGAAGAAACTGAAATGGTTCTAAAGAAGTTAAAATAATAGGTGTTGCATATTTGTATCTAATAAAGAAAGAAGATGGTTCTGGTTTTAGCATCCTTTTTTCAAAACCATCAAAACACACAGGTGTATGTCCTAGTTTTCTTCAGTGTATCAATGATGTGTCCTTGGGTTATATATGTATGCACATGTAAGTGTTTATGTAAACATATTATTATTCAACTCATCCATTATTTCATAATGGGAAAACCACAATTTTCTTCTGCAGAAACCTACTTGTTTATAAATAAAGGGATTGATTGTGACAAAACTTTCTCCAGCCATTCTCACACATTCTATTTTTTGGTTTTGTTCTTGTTTTTTCTCTTCCCTTTATTTTTTCAAAGGATAGGAAGCTCATCACTGATGGCCTGATAACTCTTAAGAAATTTATTTGAAGCAGTTTGGAGAAGATTTCTAATCCCTCTGAAAACTAATACAACTCAGTCTAATGTGGGTATCTGAAATAGGTCAAATGTGTCTACTTCTTATTATTAGTAATAAAGGAAGTTTAGGATGATGAGCTCAGATATAGACAACAGCAGTGTAGATATCTGTAGTTTAATATCGTAGATCCTGTGCACTGTACTAGGTCCCTGGTGTCCCATTCACATAGACATCAGTACAGAGACAAGCAAGTATTTTCTGATAGTATTTCCTCCACTTCTACTTTATGTTCTTCAAAAAGTCTTTATTTCTCAGGAAGAGAAGGTCACATAAAAATGCAGAGTATGCAATTCACATGCTTTCTGTTGATCTTTTCACTGTACTGCAATGGAAGATATAACAGCAACCAACAGCAGCAAGAACTTAGTTTCTTTTAAAGATGTAATACAAAGAGAGTCATTAGAAACCTTAGTGATATTTCCACCTCTTTCTACACCTAAAAAGCAAGATCCCTGATTAAGTAAAAGAAATGATGGTAGTACATTGTCTTGAATTTAAGTGAGTGTTCCTTGTGCAGAAGTTCCGTGTTTCAGAGTTAAGCTACCAAATTTTGTACATTTTTCCCTCAAATAAGTCCAGTAGCATTTGCTCCGTATATCATGAATTATGAACAAAAAGATTTTAGCAGAGAGATTCTATTTAGTCCCATTGTATTGGTATATTACACTGAAAAGAGCAGTGATTACCTTTTGATTACCTTGTCTCTTTCAAAAGTCTGAAAGTTCAGATTTAGAGCTAAAAACTGTAATTAGAATGCAAGTTGAATGAGATTCATGAATATTGCTTTAGGAGTGGTTGGCAATAGATCTGAGTCTCTGTCTCAGTTTAGTGACCAGCTCTAATTGTTTCCTTGCCTTTTCATACCCTTTCCCCAGGCATCATAGATTGCAAGTCTACCCAAACTCCACTCATGTTTTAGTGACTGGAGGCACAGAGTCTGTAGTACCTCCCAAGAGGACAGCAGTCAGCTTTGTGGAGACAAGAGCTTGTCCTGAGTTAGATGCAGTGGTACTGTCTCTGAGCTAAGCATTTTCTCTGTTGCAGACTCCTGGAGAATATTCTGAGGAAGTACTGCTTTTTTTTTAATCACTCATATTCTTTTTCAAGCATCCTTCATCCCTACTGAATGCCATGGAAAGGACAAGCCTAAGCCTGTCCTGAAAAGGAAATGAAATCCCTTACAAAAAACTGAGAACCACAGAAAATGGGGAAAATTAATTCAAAATCATGAAGGAAATGTGATTAATATTCCTAAAAAATTCAGAAAAATAGAGCCAAAGAATTCAACACAGGACCAAAGACCTGCTGGGCATTGCTCACTCTGCTCTCTCTGGAGAAAACGGATCCAGACCCCTCTTAGTTGGTGAGACTAGACAGACCTTTGGCCTAACCTGAAAACCCATCCTTCTGGTTTTGGGCTCTCCCATAATGATACACTTGCTGTTCAGCCTTTTTATTGGGAAAATGTATTGCAAGTTAGCATTTCAGAAGCCATCAACAGGGTTTTGCAGTCCCCTCAGGTATTCCTGGTGAGTTTGAATGTGTTATCAATACAGGGACTTGCCTTTGAAACAAAAGTGATTGCTCACACTTCTATGCAGCATTTCCTTTGTAGAGACAGAAAGTAAATGTGTCATTAAATAAAGAATAGACAGGTTACTGTTTGAAAACTCTAGAGAAAAGACATCTCTAAATAGGATGTGTTTGATACATCAAACGCTGCACTTAAATAGCAAATATTCAAAACCCAAGATCACATCTCAAGAATTTGAACTGAGGCTTTATGTGTTTGCAGTAATATTTTAATAAGGGACTCACATAAAGTGGACACTTAAGTAGATGAAAACAGTAAATCCTGTGTACTTGAGGTACATGTACCATTTGTTCAGTCCTGTTAAATGTCAAGGTTTAAAGCTGCAGAGATAAGTCACCCTTCACTTGGATTATTTAGCAGTATCTATTGTACAGGCAAATATCTATCAGAGAGTGCTATCACCCCAGACTACCTCTCGCTTTGTTTATGGAATTTAATAAAACAGATTCCAAGGCTACTGAGCACTTCTTCTTCCACATTGAGGAGCTGGTGCAGAAGTAAGAAGTACCAAAAAGGAACTGGTAATAAATTTTTCTTCTGGTCAGGAACTTTGTATTTGGAAAACTTTAGCTGCACATAAGTAACACTGTTTTGCAGTGGACACTTCTTTTTTTGTAGGCAATGAAAATCTCTTACTCTTTCATTATTATGGAAGTTCTTCAGAGGAGTCAAGCTGCTACTTCCAGCTGTACTGCAGGCATGGCTTTTTTTTTTTTTTTTTTTTTATGTAGTATTTAAAATATATCTAAAGCCATAATATGTGTGCCACTGAAGTCTGAGGCATGGAATGACAGGATTCCTGACACTTACATTTGTTTGTCCTATTAAATTAATGGGATTTTTGGGATTAGGCCCTCACATTTCAAATAAAAATGTTAATAAAATTTCTTGCATGGTTCAGTCTTTGTATGTAAAAGGTCCGTTCAGACATTTTATACATTCTAGAACCATTACAGAAGCGTAATTTCTACTGATTTTAAATAATTTTGGAGTAAAAAAAAAAAAAAAGTAAATTACTGATCATCATAATTGTCCAGAAATTAGACGGCATAATAAAGACCTAGCTATCTACTGGCAACTAATTTAATCTCCATAGGTAATGACACTTCACAGAAGATACTATAAACGTCTTCACACATGTAACCTTTAGAGGTCAAGGCTATCTTGATATTGTTCCAAGTACATACAGTATCAGTGTTAAACACAAATAAACTCATATTCATATTACATAGTAAAATAGACTTTTACCTAAAATGCTAATTTAATTTTCAGCCTACATCCCCCCACAGATTGTATTTGCAAAGAAATGTGGAAGATGTTTTTTTTGGTTGGTTGGTTTTTGTTGGATTTTTTTTTTTTCTACATAAATAAGACTCCTGTATATTTCCATGCTGGTTGTAGGTGACTTATACCAAGACATATATGCAGGATGTATTAACAACAGCAGTAATTTCCATGCATTATTGGGAACAGTCAGTTTGTTTTCCTACCAGTATTCAAAACAAGAGGTTAGATATAGATAAGTGTGGAAATACTTTCTGCTGTGCTCTTTCTTATGTTTCTAGGATTACAAACACATAAGTTGATAGCTACATGTTTTAACAAACACCACTGACCAGAAATGTTGTCTGAAGAGAGCTGCAAGGAAGTGACTTCTATTTCCTAAGCACAAAAAATAAAGCAGATTTGCTTCAGCAACAGTTCTGTGGAAGAGCTGATGCCTGATTTCAGAGGAACTGGATATCTGCTTACTGTTTTAAGTCCTTCATGGAAACGATTATTTTTAGGCTCGTAATATTTAAGTGTTTGATAGTATTTGGTCCCTAATCCCCGTTGCTTTCATTTGTCATAACAAATTTCTGAGGCTTCTCTGAAAGCACTTAAGTCCTACCTCTTTAAGCAACAACTTGCTTTCAAAAGCTCTACTAAGCTACCATGGAGAGCTATACTGAAGTGTTTCTTAAACGTCTTCTGAGGGGCAAATCACCAAAGGCTAACACCTTCACGTCTGAAAGTAGAGTAGGGAAATGGAAAAGAAAGAGGAAAGAGAAAAGAAAAAGAAAACAGGAAAAGATAAATAAAAATAAAATTTTGAAAAATAAACAAAAACTAAAATAAAAAATAAAAATAAAAATAAAAAATAGGAATAAAAACTAAAATAAAAATAAAAATAAAGATAAAAGAAAGAGAAAAATAGAAAAATATAAAAAGAAAAAGAAAGATAAAAAGAAAGAAAAAAGAAAAAGAAAAAGAAAAAGAAAAGAAAAAGAAAAAGAAAAAGAAAAAGAAAAAGAAAAAGAAAAAGAAAAAGAAAAAGAAAAAGAAAAAGAAAAAGAAAAAGAAAAAGAAAAAGAAAAAGAAAAAGAAAAAGAAAAAGAAAAAGAAAAAGAAAAAGAAAAAGAAAAAGAAAAAGAAAAAGAAAAAGAGAAAGAAAAACTCTATGCACAGCTGTCAGTACTGTGCCATGGCTGACTTAATAGAAGAAGGAAAAAGGATCCAATGGAGGGTGTTCTGCAGCACTTCTCCTTTACTCTGTGCTCTGAAATGCCATGATATGAGGAGAAACATTCTTGGCATACAGTGTCCGAATATCAGCACATGAAAGTGTCATTGATTCAGGGGAAAGCAACAGGAAAACATCACAAGACCCTTCTCTTCCTTTCTTCTCCCTTCTTTCTTGATTACTTCAAAGCTTCTTTGCTTAAGTCAGGATATGTCATGTTAAGAATGTTCAAAATACTTTTTCCGGTGTGATGATTTTACACTGGCGTCATTTCATCCACTAACACTGATGCTGACTTGTGAATAAATTGGTCCATTCTATGATCCGTAATGGGAAGTGTGTTTCCACTGTTTGTATATCTTAAAGATTTATGAAAAATTATTAAAATGATGTTATAGATCAGGTCATGATAGCAGCCCTGATACTGCCTTCAGTTCTTAGATACTCAGTACGCTTCCGTCAGCAAGACTGTCCCTAAGTAGGACCAGAAGAAGCAGTCCTATTACTTCAAATCATCTACTTTCAAGAAAGAGGAAAGGGGGGCTCTTTTGTACTGTGCTTTCTGGATCATTCACTAGAACCAAATAATATTCTTACAGTTAAAATCAGATCTTTTACAGTTAAATAAAATTATTATCATTATTACATAACAGAAACAATTTCCTGTAAGAAGTACAGTAGTCAATATAAAGTGTGACATGGGAATAGATAGTTCTTGCCATAAAGAAGAAACAGTAACCAGCCACACTGGTTCTTTTTGTTATTTAGAGAGCCAGAGGTTATAAAGCTGAGCAAAATAGTATTTCAGAGAAATGGAGACATCTGGTAAAAAAGCAGAGTATAATTGCCCTATCATCATTTATTGCAATTCACCTAAGGACAGTCAAGGGATTGTAGAGGAAGATAGCTCAATTTAACCTCATTTCTATTGACATAGTCAAACATCCTTTTCCCTGGTTTAATGCCCAAGCAGATGAGACTAGCGGAGGATGTTATGGAGAGTCTGGACTCATTAAGTTTTTCCCTTACAATGTAGAGATACTTTGATTTTGTCGTAATGACTATTTTGAAATTGCAAGAGTAAAAAAACTGTTGGATTAGTCATATTTTGAAAAAGAAAATCAAGCCAAAGAATCTCTTGGATGTTAAAAGCTACATATTTATGTATTGGTTTGCCTGAGATTTTGGGGAGAATCTGAAGCTCTGTCACAAGATCACAAGATGTTCATCATGTTTGTACATGAACAATAGGCGCAACTTACAAAGTGCTGAGGTCTTCCATCATCATAGAATCATAGAATCATAGAATCATAGAATGGTTTGGGTTGGATCATCTTAAAGATCATCTAGTTCCAAGCCCCCTGACATGGGAAGGGACATCCTCCACTAGACCAAGTTGCTCAAAGTCTCATCCAACCTGGCCTTGAACATTTCCAGGGATGGGACATCTACAGTCTCTCTGGGCAACCTGGTCCAGTGTCTCACCACTCTCACAGGAAAGAATTTCTTCCTTATAGCTAATCTAAAACTACCCTCTTTCAATTTAAAACCATGATCCCTCATCCTATCACTACATCCCCTGATAAAGAGTGACTCACCATCTTTCCTGTAGCCCCTTTTGGGTACTGGAAAGCCACAATAAGGTCTCCCCAGAGCCTTCTCTTCTCTAGGCTGAACATCCCCAACTCTCTCAGCCTTGTCCTCATGGGGAGGTGCTCCATCCCCTGATCATCTTCATGGCCCTCCTCTGGACCTGCTCAAACAGGTCCATGTCCTTTTTATGTTGGGGCCCCAGAGCTGAACACAGGTGGGGTCTCACAAGAACAGAATAGAGGGGCACAATCACTTCCCTTCACCTGCTGGCCACACTTCTCTTGATGCAGCCCAGGATTCTGTTGACTTTCTGGGCTGTGAGCACACATTGTTGGCTCATAGTCATTTTTCCATCCATTACACACAAGTCCTTCTCTGCAGGGCTGCTCTTTATTCACTCATCATCCACCCTGTATTTGTGTTTGGGATTGCCTTGACCCATGTGCAGGACCTTGCACTTGGCCTTGTTGAACTTCATGAGGTTTGCATGGGCCCACCTCTCAAGTCAGTCAAGTTCCCACTGGATGGCATCCTTTCCCTCCAGCATGTCAACCGCACCACACAGCTTGGTGTCATCAGTAAAACTGCTGAGGGTGCACTGGATCCCAATGTCCATGTCACCGACAAAGATATTTAACAGTACTGGTCGCAATACAGATCCCTGAGGAATGACACTTGTCACTGCTCTCCATTTGGACATCGAGCCTTTGACCTCAATACTTTCAGTGCAACCACCAGACAATTCCTTATCCACCAAGTGGTCCATCTGTCAAATCTATGTCTCTCAAACTGAGAGACATGGATGTCGCATGAGACAGTGTCTGTGCTGGGTTTCTGTTGCAGTGCTTTTGATAGTGGGAGAGGGGACTACCAGTTGTGACACCTGTGAGAAGCTTCTTGAAACTTGCCCCGGCTTCAGGTCAGACCCACCTCTGGCCAGGGACAAGCCAATTAGCAACAGTGGCTGCTCTTCTATAAGAATGTATTCAAGAAGGGGAACCTGAGAGGGTGTGGGTACTTGCGAGGAAGAGTTACAAGAAAGACCCCTATGCAAGCACCCAGGTCAGTAGAAGGAAGGAGAAGAATGTGGGGGAGGTGAGCAAGATCAGAGCCCCCTGTATCCTGTGGTGAGATGGCAGGGCTACCCTCCTGCCACCCATGGACATCCACGGTGGAGCAGAGGCTGATCTGCAGCCTGTGAAGAAGGCCACACCAGGACAGGCGTCTTAAAGGAAGCCAGGACTCTGAGGGGAAAAAAGCCCTCGCTGTTGTGGTTCAGCTCTGGTGAGGCGCGGAATCACAACTTTACAACCAGTAAGGTTATAAAGTAGGTATGTTTATTCAGCGCTGGGCACACGGGGGATAACTCCACCTGCAGGGGTGTGCGTTTGGAGCGAGAAGGGGCTCCTTTTTATTACGTAGAATGTTGCATATGTATCACATTTCCGGGAATAGGGAGGGAATATTACAATTAGTTCCGATAAATCCTTAACACATCCTCCACCCCAAGCCCCTGGCACCAGATTCCTCAAATACAACTTTGGCACTCGCCCTCCCCTAGCAGCTCTCTTGTTATCAGATAAATGACATGTCCCAACAAACAAAGGGCATGTCCCAACAAACAATCTTATCAAACAAACGGCATGTCTCAACCCCCAGGTGCAGTGTTTCCTGAGGGTGGGGGGGGCCATCTGGTTAATGTTTCCTTAGGTCACTGGGAGGACTGCAACACACGGGGGGTGACCCACACCAGAGCAGCACAGGAACGGCTGCATCCCTTTGGGAGGACTCACACCAGAGAAGGTTCATGAAGGACTGTCTCCAATGAGAGGGGACCCATGTAGAACAGGCTAGGAATTGCAGTGTTCACCCCAAGTCCTGAGAAGGAATGAGTGGTGAACTGACTGTAACCCCCATTCCCTGTCCCCTGCTCCACTGAGGGGAGGAGGCAGAGAGATCAGGAGGAGAGCTGACCCCAGGAAGAAGGGAGGGGTAAGGGGAAGGTGGTTTTGGATGTGGTGGTGCTTCTCACCTTGTCTGTTAAGTGTTGTCTTTATTATCATTTGAATTAAAGTGATGTTTTCTTCCCCTAAGGAGTCTCTTTTTCCCCTGACCTTAATGGGTGAGCTAGTCCTCCCTGTCTTTATATGGATTCGTTGAGTCATTTCTGCTTCACATTCTCCTTCCCATTCCTTATCAGGGAAGGGGTGAGTGAATGTCTGCACGGTGCTCAGTTTCCCTCTGGACTCAGCTGCCCACTGTCACAGCAGTGTCAAATGTTTTGCACAAGTCCAGGTAGATGACATCAGTTACTCATGACTAGATCTCACTTTTTTTTTTCTATTCTACTTTGTTTTCCAATGTTTTTCTTGTATTATTTTTCTCAGATGCATTTATTAATTTGTGTGTTATCTTTATTAAATAGTTGATACACAGTGAAGGACTAGTGTTACTGAAATAGCTCATCACGAGCGTTCTTTTTCAGAGAGGTTAGTGGAGTGCTTCACTTCTGGTTATTGAATACACACTACATTCAAGAACATTAATTTTCAGAAAACACTCATCAGTTCCATTTTGGAAAATGCAATGCATTTAAAATATTTAAAACTGATTACATATAAACCTTACCTTCCTTCTAAAAATATGGGCAAAATTGAAAGTTCTCTTTCTTATATAGGACCAGTATATTTGCTAATTCCTGCACTGGTTGGACTCTGTACTGGGCCATCAAAAGCAGTTTCTGTCACACAGAAGTGAGCAAGACAACAGTGCTAAGCAGGCCTATGAGAGTTTTTGGTAGAGTATGGGATCAAGCACTGAGATGTGACACACTGCAGGCATGTACCTTGTTTCCCAGGACCTCTTCATATTTTGAGATACGATTCTATTAGGTTCAAATTATAATTATTTATTGTATTTTCCTTAATTTAAAACATGTTTTATTCTTTGTCCAGATCATCTGTTGTAAATTTATGAATCCTGTTAGTGGGTGGGTGCAGTGGGAAGATGGGGAGACTATCGAAACTGTGAGGTAGTATAAGGAAATAGTAATTTTGAAAAACAAATAAGCAAACAAACAAAACAACCAAAAAACCAAACACAAATTGAAAAGAAAAGAAAACAACACCCTACTTGCAATACATTTTCTCTCTTATGCCTTTTATTGTGGATGAGGAATTTAATAAATCTTCCTTGAATCTTCTTAAAACCTTAATTGAAATACCAGAATTCTGCTAACTTCCTTTTGCCTTTTCACAGAAATATTGCTGAATGTGGTGGAACTAGCGCCCATAGATTCCTTCTGTGGGTATTTTATTTTGTTTCTAAAACTGTTTTGGCTCATGTCTCAATACAAAATGGCCAGTGAGTCCAGCAATAGTCTGAGGAGGAGTCCTTGAAAAATAAATGTCAAATGGGAGCATCTAATAATTAATTTAATGAAACAAGATGGTATAAGCAAGAAAAAAAAAATTAGGCTTTTTTGAGTATTATCTACATTTTATATGTGGGCTAATGAATCAGAATATATGATTAAGCCATTATATTTCACAGATATTTAATTTTATTACTAGATTATTAAAGTCTTGATACTTTTCTCTAGCTCTACCAAAGTGGTGCAGGAAAGGCACAAAAAAAAAAAAAAAAGTTAAATATTCATCTTGGCAACTCTTGGAAACTGATCTATTAACAGATTGCTGTTTTCATCAGCTTCTTTCAGAAAACAAGAAAAAGGAAAACAGGAGAAGTCAAGGAAAAAAATCCATAAGGGAATGTCTTAAGTAGATTGGTCTTTAACTATGAGGACTTTCATGAGGTGAAAAAAAAAAAGATAAATGCAAAAAAGTATTTTCCTTGTTAAGGCAGAGAAAGAAGATGTATTTTATAAAAATGAAAACATTTATGAGAAAGGCTTCAAAGAATGAGATTAAGTGGTAGCACGTATAGTATACATGTATACACACATCAGTGTAGACTGTATGCAATGATGAGAAGATACCTGTAGGATTCCAATCACTTTAGTTTAAGGTCTGCTTGGGTTTGTTTTTCTGAGTGTACTTAGATGTACTTTAGTAGAGTACATTCTTAGCACATTACCAATAATAATAATAATTTTGTCTATATTAATTCTGTTTATCTCTCCTGTTTGCCAGGTATTGAATGTATGTATTCCTTAAACAATGGTGAACAGTGTAAAAAATAGTTCAATGCATACATTACAGGCACATTTTTTTTAAACTGTCACCTTTGACAAATCCTAATGATGCATACACAGTCTGTGTCTAAGCAGTCTGAGAAACCTCCACCTCTCCCCAGTTTTGGTACTATAAATTTTTGGCAACCTGGATTGTTTGTTTGTTGGCAGAGGTGCAATCTCCAGACACTTCTAAAAAGAAAAATAAATATTTGTTACAGAGAATAAAATACAGAAGTGGTTTGTCATGTTTTTTGAAATCCACCCCCAGACTCCTCTCCAGTGCATTACAGCTGCAATAAACATGTTTTCAAATTCTAGTTGGTGCATCTTCATTAAAAGAAAGAGGTCATCCATAATAACATCACTCCTTTTACTCAGGTAAAATCAACATATTGCTGTGATGTCCCTACTTTTAAGTGTAAAATTGTGCTTGTTCATGAGGAATTGTGAGATTAGTTATGACAGCCATTGGTGTCAGTGGTAGCAACAATCAGATCCTATGATTTTCTAGATATGTTAAAAATGCAAAATGTTTTGCAGCCACTCGTTACTACCATTTTCTTTTACCCTCACTATGTCAACATAATTAGGAAAAACTTAATTGGGTTTGTGGTTCAATGCAAATGTGACGTGATAATTCTTACGTGTGTAAGTAATTGTAAGATTTCGTATTATAACCCTTTTCCATACATTTCTGATTGTTCAAAATATCTCTTTATTTTGGGAATTCCAGATGCAGAATTTTAATTAACATAGATTCTGTGTACTTTTAACAAAAAAGGGAAAAAAGAAAAGAAAAAATAGTTCTTTTCCCGCTTCTGCTCACATCCCAAGCTTGCTTACTTCTAGAAATCATTAAACTCCTACTTCAGCATGAGAGAGAGAGACAGAGCTGTAAAGATGTGAATTCTTACTTCATTTAAAAAGAATAGCTGTGATGGTGAATTTTGGCTAAGGGTCAAATTCCAACCCAGCTACCCACTCACTCCTCCTTAACAAGACAGGGAGAAAATGGGTTAAGATAAAGAGAGGGAGATCTCTTACCAGATATCATCATGGGAAACTAAAGTAGACTTGGAGAAAAGGAATTTAATTTATTACTGATTAAAATAGATTCCATTAGTTAGAAACAAAGAAAGATATAAACCAGCACCTTTCCCACTGTCCCCATCCAGGAACAACTTCACTCTTTCATTCCTGACTCTACCTCCCACCCCAGTGTGGCAGGGGGATGGAGATGGGGGCTGTGGTCAGTCTGTAACAGCTCGTGTCTGCTGCTCCTTCCGGGGTTCCAGCATGGTCTATTTCACGGCAGAACGTTTGCAGCTCAGACCTTCCTGCCCAGAGGCCGTCCCTGCAGCCCTCCACTGTCAACCCCTTTGGCACCAACATCCTGTACACAGACTTCCTCAAAATCATGTCATTTTCTTTTCATTCTCTAGAATTTAATGAATGGTCCCATTTTGTGTGCAGAAGTGATACTCCACGTCATCCCTCTTAATCCTGTGGACACCCTCTTGACATGTCAGAAGCAGTAGAGCTCTGGCTTGTGACCTGACTTCAGTTTATTTTACACACTGTTTGATGACATTTCTACTTTTTTTAGCAGTAATTCTCTCCTTTATGACAGCTCTTAACATTACTGATTTCATCAAGGGTCCCATTTTTCTCTGGTGTTATTTCTGAAACACCTTTCCTGAGTTCCTTGTTTATTTAGTAAGACCGGAGCTCTGCCACTGTATTCTTCACATCAGTGATTTACTTTGCCAAGGGAAGCAGAGGAATCAAATTCCTATTCAGCAAATCACAAGAACAACTTGAAACTAGCTGCAACAAGTTTAGGATGAGCTTTACAGCTCACACATACATGCAGCTATTGCAAAATGCACTTACTACCAATTCCATCTAATAATTAATTTTAATTGAATTCTGAGTTAATCCAAGACAAAGATCTCCCTGAAGCTATAGAAGTTTTCCCAACATAAGACTCAACTATTTTATTCCAGTTGCTAATCATCCTCACCATTAAAAACATACTCTCAATTTCTGTTTTGACTTTATCTAGTTCTATTCCAATTTATAGCATTTGTTTTCTGCTATTCTTTGTCCTCACATTCTATAGAGTACTTTAATATGTTTGAGTTTATAAATCCCAGGATTACATTTACCCATTTTACCACTGCATTATGCTGCTTATAATAACTCCTTTTCAGAGATATTATTTTCCAGAAGACAGTCCTCCTTTTGTTTGATAGGACCTGCATTCTTTGCTGCAACTGTATTAAAACATATTTTATAGGAATGTGTCCAATGAGCCAAATGGTACAGACTGTGCTCAGTGATTGCTCCTTCTTGCTTTATGGCTCTGACAGTGTTCATCATGCACAGTTTTGTACAGCACTTGTTTTATATTTACATCCACTACATTAATGGCATGCTGTATGTACTAAAAGCACATCTTTCCAGTCTCCATGTTCCAGAGGCTTCTGCTTTTGACATTTGCCAATTAGTTGTTAACCCTTTAGTATGTGATCCATTGGTACCAGCTGGGAGGTGTTCTCTTTTATCTATCTCTTTTTCCTAACAAAGTAAAGCTTATTCAATTACTTTGTCTCAATAATTGTATAATCTTTTTGAAACCCTAACAAGTTTCAACCAAATTAAGAGGAAGGTAGAGCCCTGAGTATGTTCCTCCAAGTTTTATAAGAATAATCAACTAGATATGAAAGAAACATCCTCTATGCTCTGTAAAGAGAGCAAAGGTAAGAAGTGCACAGGTTGGATGCACAGGGTGAGGTTAGGAACGAAACCTTTGACAGCACTGCTGCTCATGGACTCCCTTTTTAGTGAGAAGGCCCTTCACTGACAAGTGAATTCACTGAGGGGGTTGAACTTGTCAACAGCTTTGGACTTTTCCAGCCTCCGGTTTTCATGGCTGATTTTCTTTCCAGTCTTCTGTCTTTGTTTTCATGTGGGTGCCTCTTGAATATATAGCGGTTGTGGTTGTAACACAAGGTGTAATGTGACTAGCTTCACCCACCAGATCTCTCCTGAGAATGCATACAAATTTCTGATGGTAGGAATGATTTTCCCTACAAGCTGTGGCAATTCATGCTGTTCAGAATTAATTTTTCTTCTAGTCTTCACTTATTGGTTCCTCCTCTCCCTGTTTGATTTCTGACACACTGTTAACACATATTCAGCTTTTAGACTTTCTCTCATGATTACAAAATTGTTAAAAAAATTAAATTACCAGAACAGGAATCTTATCAGTCAACACTCTCAGGAATCTGTTGACATTAGTTATCCATGACCTGATTTCAAAATACATCTAACATATGTCATTTAGCATCCTCCTTGGTTGATAATGAACTGGAATTTCTGGAGCCTTATGTGATGCAACAGCTAATTATTTTAGTAGATAATACATAATTTTGTAATGAACCAATCTACCTCTCTCTTTAAAAGCAGCACAGAAGCATACGCAATTACTTAAATTACACCTGCAACATCAGACACCACTCAGATTCTTATAAAATCCACCATGACATCAAAACCTGACATGTTTGTTTCAACTTGCCAACTCATTCAAATCATTACGCCCAGCAGCTGACTAGTAGTGACACAACTGATGAAACAACTAAACAATCAGAATATACACCAAAGCCTTTCTTTAATGGTGGATATGTACATAATGTTTTAATATAAAGAATAACATTCACAAACCTTGAAGTGTTTCCTATTGTTATTTTCTTATGTGTTCCTATGCAAGTTTTCCTAGTGCTTCTTGGGAATTTTGAGAACACTTAAACCTGTTTTACAAATGTGCAGAGAGGGAAAAGAGCTGAAAAAATCCCTAAACTGATGTTTAGGTGTTATCATCTGTGGCTAGTTTAAAAGTGGAAACCTCACATCTATAGTCACATGAATCATTGGTTGTTTCGTCTTTTTTTTTTTTTTTTTTTTCCCTTATGAAAATAAGCATGCATAGCTTTCAGAGAAAATAACAAAATAAATCGGTTCTACACATGCTAAAGGTATTCAGTTGAAAGCATTGTCACTGTAAGAAAAGTAAATAGAAGCATCTGGATTATATTAATATTATCAGTCCCTTCAGTGAAATATAGCTACAGTTCCATTGACAGTGCAGAGTACCATGTCAGAACCCTCAGTACTGTAAAAAGCCTGGACTGAGGATCAAAGAATGCCATCTGGTTTATACTACTGGAAATACTCTTTTGGCTTGAAAGCACACTGCATCTAGAAGGGAAGACCCTTGAATATAAAATCTTAGTTATTTTTTACCTTGATATGTGTTCTTATTCCAAATGTTATCATTATAAAATGTTTTGAAGGTGAATTTTAAAAAGCTTCAAGCAGAAAGTGTTGCTTTTGTCTATATATTGGTTCTATGGCTATTCTTGTAAAGGTAACTTGTCTTAATTTTGCAATGTATTTTAAAGACTATAAGTATGGATTTTTAAACAAGAGAAATATTTCTGTATTTCTGTATCTATATCTATCTGTATTCTATCTACATAGATATATATCTGCATATCTATCTATATCTATCTGTATCTATCTTTTTATCATCTATATCTGAATCTTTATATAAATATATAGATAATTTATGCTTTTTATATATCTATTAGAATTGTTTATTAATATACACCTCTATATCCTTTGCAACTTTATATACACAAAGTTATATCCATGTAGATATAGATATTTATACATCTAAAAAGTTAAAACTTTCTCCTAGTTTGCAAAAACCCTTATGCATATCAGTATAACATAAGACACAAAATTTCTGAAAAATTTTCTCATGCCACAGGAAAATTGCTCTCCTTTCCTTCTCTCCACCCACCAAAATCCCCCCACTTCCTCTCCCAGAATATCTCTTAGGGTAAATTAATTCAAATACAGTAAGACAAAATTCTCTTGTGAAATTATTGCTGGTTTAATATATTTGACACATCATATATATAATATATTAATACAATATAAATAATATCTAATGTATGTGGCAGAACTGAATTTGACCCATGCTTCGTGTTCCAAATTTCCCTCCATAATCCTTTTCCCTTCACACAAGGATTCCTTTTTCTCCATTTCTTGCCTTTATTTACTATTACCTTCTTTGCTGTGCCAGATCTGTCAGGTTTCCTGCTCTTTCAGGTCTTGATAAAAGGCTAGCGACTCAGTAAGGCTCATTTCATTAGCTGTAGCAACACTGGCATGCAGGAGTAGTCCCCAGATCAACTTCTGGGCAGAGTTGTCAAAACGTACATTGTTTAATTGCTGGAATACTCTCAGGTCCTACTCTCAGCATTCTGAGGTGGGACCTTTTCAGGTAAGAGTGTGTTGGGCTGAGGAGCATAAGCTTGAAAATAGTAAAGATATATGACAAATGCTATTAGAATATTTAATCCAATCCTTCACAGAAAAACATGATGAAGTGACTTCTATGATGTTGAACAGTGATGACCATGATATGAATTTTTAGAGTTGACACCTGCAGTTCACCATGAAGCCTGAGTAAGTATCTGGTTTAAAAGACTTCAGGAAGTGGATTTCAAGACAACAGTCCTCTTGAGGAAATAAAATATATTTCTTTATAATTTTTATATATGTGTATTTGTAATGTAGTATAATGGTGTTCCACACAGAAAAAAAGAATCATTGTAACAAGCGATTTGCGTTAATAAAAGCAATACTGTATAGCTGCAGGGAACATTCTTTGTGAGGCTTAGCTCTAATGAAGTCTTTTTCCTAGGCTGTGGCAGCACTAATCATTTTATGAGTCACTGTGACAAGATTTTGCTCTTGTCAGTGATTCACAGCTTCATACTGCTGAAATCTCTCAGAGGCATGACCGGTCCCAGTGGACTCTAACTCCATTTCTCTGCTTTCACTGTTTCCTCTTTTGGTTATTCAAGTCCTAGCTTTACCTTCCAGTACTCATGTTATATCTATACAACATATTTCTAACATATTCATACAAATCCATGCTTCCTCTAAGCAAAATAGTTAAAGTACTAGAAGCAGTTTAACCTCAAAATAAATAACACTGTTCAGGCACCTTAATTACCCTATTACATGCCAAGTGAAAGCATATTTTGCCTGTTAGGGACAGGCTATGCTATGTATATTGTACTAACATTCAGTACAGCTGTAAGTACCTGTGTGGCTAAAGTCTAAATTATTGGAAATCTGTGGGGTTTCCTCTGTTGGGGTCTGTCTAAAAGTGCCTTGATAGCTGGGCAGCATGAAGAGATGGCAGATAGGGACATGCCACATGCTGACCTGTCGACAGTGGGAACTGTCAAGCCAACAAAACCTGAGCAGCACCGAGAGCTGAGTTTTCATGAGGACCTTGTTATCACACAGAACATCAGTATTTTTATAGCTTCACAGGGGCCACAGTAGAGAATTATGTGTCTGATTAATCATGCTTAATTACCAGCTCTTATTAGCCTCAGATCCATTTTGGACACCATGCAATACAGCACAACCATCACCACCTGCTGTGCGAACAGAAGAGGCACATGGGCGCGTGCAGCTCCTGTGTCTCCTTTTTGTCTGGAAACTGCAGTTAAAAACTGTGGTACTGTCATCCAGAAAACATAAACACTTACTGTGCTTTAATCTTGGTTTATATAGATCTCGTTTCAACACTGATATTTCAGGCTACCTGACATGATGCATCATGTGGAACATAGCCCCATATTTCAGGAAGAATTTTTGGACAACCATTTTTTTTTTGCAGCTTATAAGCAGATACATTGGCAAGAATGTTTTGGGTATATTAATCTTTAAAATTACACAAATAAAAGTCATGTGCTAGGGCACATACTGTTATCTTACATACAAGTTAATTTTGTAATATGTATTTGTCTACCTAAGTAAGTTTACATGCTTGGAAGTTTTAAACTTTTTACAGGTATTTTCCTTGTGTTTCTCAACATATATCTTTGTTCCCAATAGTGTTAGACTAAAAGTCTTGTCAAAAAATAGCTAGGATATTAATATATACAATGTGCAAAGCAGCTTGTCTATCATTCTTTCTACCTGCTAAGTCTTATTCTGTTTTTATAACACAGACTATCGGAAAAATATTCCCACTGATGTTAAACACATAGCAGTGGAGATAAGAATCACACCCTCAGGCACTTCACAGAATCTAGAATAGTGTGGGTTGGAAGGGACCTTTTAAGGTCATCTAGTTCCAACTCCCATGCAGTAAGCAGGTACACTTTCTACTAGATAAGGTTTCTGGGAACACCATCCAACCTGACCTTGAATGTTTCCAGGGAGGGGGCATCCACAGCTCCTCTGGGAAACCTGTTCCATTGTTTCACCACTTTTGCAACTATTGGATATAAATTTGCCTAGCAAACTTCCATAAAAATAATATGATCTACTTGTAAATACTTATCCTTCTAAAGGAATTAATTTTAAATTTAAAGAAAAAAAATATTAAGGACTGAGCATCTGCTGTTTTTGTGCCTCTGAAATCTCCATTTGGCATATTCATCTGCAGAACTACATTTCCAGGATTTGTTTAGAAAGATGCTGGAAACGCTCTGGTACCTTGCATGCCATAAAAAGATATAGATGAGC
This sequence comes from Tyto alba, assembly GCF_018691265.1. Taxonomy (NCBI): domain Eukaryota; kingdom Metazoa; phylum Chordata; class Aves; order Strigiformes; family Tytonidae; genus Tyto; species Tyto alba. The sequence goes on along the minus strand of NW_024881282.1, from coordinate 16,424,946 downwards.
AAGATGAATGAATTATTACATTATATGTTAAGTTGCCAGTGAATGTAGGGCATTCAGAAGTTCCTGTCTCTGAACAGAGTCACATTTTTCTTTTTGTTGCTATTCAACCTCACTATCCATTTTACAAAATCATCCTATGTCTAGCACTAAATGCAATTAAGGACCTTTTCAAAATAATGATTTAATGATCTGTCCTTTTTTTTATTTCTTTTTTCCCAAAGTGTACCAGAGCAAACAGGGCATTCGACTCACAAAAGGCCCAGACTGTTATTTCATATGGACACATCATTGCAGCTGGAAATGCTTCACGTGGATAATATGTCTTCAGGTAACAATCTAAACTAAGCATTAATACATAAAAAGTTGGTTTTTTTTGGTTTTTTTTTTTTTTTTTTTTCTTCCTGTGTTGACATTATAAAAAAACTCACAAAAGTTATTTGAAGAAATTAGAGCATTTGCAAGACAATTCTGACTCTACAGAGCTGGATTCTGATCCTGAATTGTAAAAAGGCAAATTCTATGAAACATTTACAGAGTATCACATAACTCTGTGTTTCCATTTCCTTATGGAAACCCTTGTAAATTTACTAATGCTCTTACAATCTTCTATCCATTCTTTGGCCAAGTACATTCACCTGGGGCCTTTGCCCCAAAATAAGAACATTTGTGGCTAAGTTCTTAGTTCTGCTTTGCTCTCTTTACCACCTTCTGTTTAACAAACAGGCCTGAAAACAGTTGAATCATTTTGTGCCTAACTAGCTTTGGCTAAGTACGTGACTCTGACAGAACTGCAGCTCAGGACTAGCCTAGCAGCCCTGGTTTTGTACCAAAGTAGGTGAATTCCTGGGTAGAAAAATTGTAAAGGGGTTCTCCTCAGGTCTGCCTGTTGGACTGTTGTGTCTGCACCATCATTTTAGGGAGGCTGAGTTCAAAGACAGATTTGCTGATGGCCCCACTGATGGCTGTCAGGAAAGCACATGGGCTGGCTCAGGGGGATGAAAACCAGCTGCCTTCTGTGGTCTGTATGTGCATGTTTGCAGCAGGGACATGTCCCCTTCAAAACAGGTTTTATCTGACTGTTTTCAATTTGCTCTTGCAGTGATGGCTTGGGAGTAAAGCTCTGACTTGATCTGTGGGAGCAGGGACAAGATGGGATTTGAAAGTAGTGTGGTTTTGTGATGCTTCAAGAGCTGTAGGTGAATATGGTGCTAGTTCATGGAAGAAGAGACTGTTCCAGAAAGCAGCAAAAGCAGTTTCTGAATAAATGAAGATGGAGGCAATGTGTCTATGCAACAGATTTTTTCTTTGCCCACCAGAAAATCACTTCATCCTTCTTGCTGTAGTGAAATAAATGTAACTACTTATAGTGAACAGACGGGACTGATTTATGTTTTCTGAAGAATTTCATGCCAGTTATTTCATTTTACCCATTTTCCAGCACCTTCTGATGGTAAAACTGGCTTAGCTGTGCTGACTTCTAACTAGTGATGCCAAAGTTGATCCCAAAAAAAGAGTCAAGATTTCTTCAATCTTCTTTCAGAGAATGATCATCTTGGAGGGGAGCAGACCATCTTAGAAATGCTTCATGGCAAGGTGGGAAAAAAGGAGAAAGGGATATGTGTTCACATACTTCTCAGCTTTCAGCTGAGGACATGCATCATCAAAATTAGGAGTAGTACAGCAAGGATATTCCAGATTCATCTTGGCAGTCTCTTTATTTCTGTGTATTGACTTGGCCATAGTTCCTGGCTCCTGTCAGTGCTGCTCCTCAGCCTGCTTTCTGTTTCTTCCAAACAATTTCTATAGCTGGTTCATCAACTTCCCAGCAGCTGCTGTCTGAGATGCACAGTAAGAAGAACGTGCTTTGGTCAGAACACCTGGTAAGAAAATCTAGTTTTTTCTCACAGCCTCTTTCTGCATGCCTCAATAGACATCCTTGTTCCTTCTGCAGCTGTTCTTCAGCTGCTGCTTTAGCCTGGTGTGTATTTCACATACATGTCTTTAAAGCCTAACCAAAATCCAAGGTTGACAACACGTTGACAACAAGACAGTGACTTATACAAACACAGCTGAAACATAAAGAGAAAGACTGCTCACCTGGGGAATGAGGTGCATGGAAGAAGACTGGGGGTTTGTATTCCTTATAATAATGTCAAGGTCTGCTGATAACACTGCAGGAGGAAAGCTAAAGAAGCTTTAATAGAGACACTAATGAAATAGAAATGTCATGACCCAAGGATCTAGGCGAACAGAAGAACCGGAACATTGTCCTCTTTATGACTCTTGTAAAGAAGAGAATACTTTTGGGGATGACTTTTACAACAGGCACAAAACACAACTTCTGTAAAAAAAAAAAAAAAAAAAGTTTTTTTCCTAAGTTTTCTGACTTCCTAAGTCTGGATAATCCAAATCCAGGAGCTAGTATCATGCACTACTATGTGATGCCAGCCATGTGAGTTAAACAATGTAGTATGAGATTAAACAAACTGTTCATAACTATTTTATTTTAGAAATTTTTAGATGTTTCTTAAAGTTCTCCATTATACTGAAAAATTGCCAAATTCATTAGCATTAAATAAATACATATCTGAAACATAAAACCATCAAATATTGGATAAAAATATTCATTCTATTTCAGCTATCTTGCAGCTGAAGTGCCAGACTTAAATCATTAGTTTCATTCACGCCAGTGAGTTTTCAAAGAGAAATTATGGCCTTTAATAAAATAATACGATACCTAACTCTTATATGGTGCTTTTTTTAACTGTACATGTCACAATGCTTCAGAAAGGAAGTCAGCATCATTAAAATTAATGAGCAGGTTTAAAAACGAGTGACTAAGTATCACACGTTCAGAAATGATTGCAAAATTGGTTGTTGTGTGCCTGTATCCAGACAGAGCACCAAGACTTAGGCACAGAACTATTGCTTGTTTTCCAAAACACATGGTGATGAGGTGGGTGAGTGGGAAAAAAGATTTCCCTCAAATATTTCCTTTCATAGAATACTACTGGAACACTGCTTGTTTTCTGGGCCTGCCACTGATTTTTACAACAGTTACTTTTTTAACATTTCGCCAGTTGTTTTCTTATTCTGTCATTTTTTCTGAATGACATTGCTGTTTGTCCTCTTTCAGAGTACCTAGGTAACTGGTACAAAAAAAAGAAAAAGAAAAGAAAAAAGGATCATTCTAATATACTTAATCATGCAAAAAAAAAACCCTGAAAAACAATGTTCTTTATCCTTCTTCACTCAATTGTGTCCTCTGTATGTGGGGCAGAGGCAGTGAGTCACAGCAAGTCTTATAAAAATGGCTTTCTCTGAGGCATTTGCAGAACTATGACACTTATTCTTGCCAGCTTCTTAAAAAATGGAGGGTTGTAGCAGCACACAAGAACATGCATGTCTTCATGCACACACATTCTCACACATGTATGCTAGCCATGCTTCTGATATTTGCCAAGGTTGGAAAGGTAGGAAGGCATCCACTGTGTAGATAATCCATTATTTCTCCTTCAAGCTTCTGAGGCAGGTATGGATTATTTTCACAGGGTTTGAATGACTATATGTCTTACATTGACCATTTTTTTTCTTTACATTATAACTTTAATACTTTGTGAGATTTATGTCAAAGGAAAGGAAAAAAAAAAACACTTTCCACAGTTAATTTACTTTTACAGAAATAAAATTAATATAAGTATCTACTATTCTCCAAGTCGATAAGCTTCACCTATAAATTCAAACAGCCAGTCCTTCCTGTAAGCAAGAGCTATGTCAACAGTTTGTTCTCTCTTGAATTCCTTTTGAATAAAATGCATTATTGAAGCATATAATACCTGCTGCTTGAGAAAGAAAGACAGGAAAAAAGAAAGAGAAGTAAATTCCCATGATGAAAAGGATCTTACTTTTTTTAACCAAAATTTGCCCACATTAATCAATGTAATTGAAGTTCAGCATGCTTTAAGGTATAAATGCTTGAAAGATGCTTTTAAGATGCAAAGAAAGAGGTATCTAGGTAACCTAAAGAATAAAAGAGAAGGCAGACAACTGTCATGGGACCTGTCAGACTATTCATGATTTTAATGAAAACAAATTTTATATGAATTGTCAAAAAAATCTTTGGGTATCTTTAAAGGTAATATTTGTGGTTAGTAATTTTTCCTACATTCTCCACCTCCCCATAATGAAATAACAGGAGATGTGGTGGAACCTCTTAATTGTACAGTGCCTAAAAATTTCCCCCTTGTTAATTATGAAAAATAAGAGGACAATCAAAGTCAATTAATCTCTAGTTTTCTTTGAGGTTCTTATTAAGAATATTCTTAGTGACCACACTTTAAATATTCAAAACTGATGTCTGTCAGCTGCAGAGTACTTGGATAGAAATGCACATGGTTTTCACATGATTGCAAATCCTCTGTTACTTACAGTGATTAAAGTTTCAAACAGCTGTGTAAGACTTACAGTGCACATTTTCATGAGACCAAATGTTTAACCTTATTTCTGTTGTTTGTGTTACTGAGTGACCCAGTCATGTAAATGATACTGTCATTTCATTTAACATTTTATAATACAGACACCCTCTCTTGAGAATGCAGTCATAAACACTTACACTAGGTAGTATCATTGAAAGCCACCCCCAGCAATGCACATTTTCCAAATGTCCAAGGATATCAACTCAGAATTACAATAATGACATTTTTGCCTTTGCTCCCCTCCCTCCTTCTCCCCTCTCAAGGGACTTAAAATGAGCAAAAACCCCCTAAAATCCTTTGACTGTGAGTTTTCTGGCTTGTATTTTGTCCTTATATTTTTTCTATGTACAAGTCCAGGCAAGATGAGGTCCCACTTAATTCCATTACAGTGGCTAATTAGGACAACAACAATCAACACAATACCAGAATCCTTCTGGTGTACTTGAAATGAGATGTAGCCAAAGAAGAACTGTAGTCGTGCACTTAGAAATGGAAAATCACACCTGGGTTTCAACCTTGTATTAAAGCAAATAACTTGTATTTTAACTCACTTCAATTTCTTCAGAGTATACAGTTACAGATAATACTGTATTGCACATGGGAAAGGAGCTAAACACCTGACTGTGATTAACTGGGTGGTTGTACTGTTCTCAGATAGGTATAATTCTGAAATAAGTATAGTCAGATACAGGCGCGTAGATCTATCACTGACCCCTCTTAGCATTTGGCTGACGAATACATCCCCAACCTGCTTACACTCTCAGAAGATCAGAAATTTTTTTGTTATACTTAACAGAACACCAAACTTATTGCCATGCTAATTATGAACACATCTTGTTATCAGATGTGCCTGCCTCTGAACAATGGTGCAGACCCACCACCATAAGGTAGGGTGGAACAGCACCAGGAAATGTGTCATCACTCAATAGATGAAGCTTGAGAACCTGGTGCTTCTGCCTCCTGAGCTAAGGGCATACTCCAGGAAGATAAAACCGAGAAAAATGAAGAGATTGACTGCCTTCAGAATGATGAAGAACTGAAAATCTCTACCCCAGCAGATATGCCTGAGGAGGAATAAATGGCCACTGTGGATTTTTGTGATAAGGGCTTCATGTCAATGACTCTGCTGCTGGCTTGCACAGAGTTAGAGTGGAATGATTTTAAAAGCCCATAAATATATCTGCTATAACACCCAAGTCAATCACAGCTTTAGTTCATCTCAGAGAGCTGACTACAGATGGTGTGTGCTCAGGTACCTCAGACTGAATACAACTGGTTTTGGCATCATGACAGATAGATATGAAATAAACTAAACCCTAAGCACATTCAGCCAACAAGTTGATCACAAGTAATGGAGGGCACAGAGCAAGGCAATCTGGCCAGTCACTATTAATGTCAGTCAGCTAAACTCAGCCTCCATAATCATGTTCAGACACAAAAAATATCCCAACATATTCCACTGACCGAAGGGCTACCTTTACCCATAAAATGTAAATATTTAAAAGAGTAAAATAATGCAGTTGCTAGGTCTGTTGAACAGCAATCATTTCCCAGCATGTGTTCTTCCATTGACTGTGAGAGACACAGTGGAGACTGACAAGACATTATATTCTTGAATCCATGCCTTCTCTCCTTCCTATTGCTAAAGAACTCTTTATATATTACATTTACTGAGAAGTTTTAGTGTTCATAGATGTTTTCTTTATCTCTGATACTGAAGAATGTTTTACTTCCTCTTCCATACTATATTATGGATACTACTGATATAGGATCACTCTTTCTTAAAGGAGAAATACTATTGAAAGAGAACTAAATAGCTGCCAAAGAAGCTTCCCCCCTATGTAGAGGATAGGTGATTTGACTCCATAAATGGGCAAGGCGTGTAAGATAAAGTAGAATTTGGTTCCTCTGCTTAACTTAGTCAAAACTGTCTATCATATGCTTGGGTTTGTTTAACATCTTTAATTCAAGCAAAATTAAGATCCTTGCTTTGTTCTCTGTCTCTCTTTGTTTGTTATACACACAGAACAAATTAAGAGATATAAACCATTCGGATCCATGTAAAATATATTTATATTTAAAAAGATTCTGATGAAATTGTTGCTACCTGGAACAGTAGTAGTATTTTAAGTTTATTTCTTCATAGTTATTTGCTTTGTGAATAAATAGAGCTCTAGTGTCATGTAAGTTAAAGTCAGAAGCATTAGCATTTTCCTAGAAAAAAACACAGACTATGTATATTTCAGTTTTAATAGCACTATTCCTAATTAAACTATTCTATGTTTTAAATATTCATTTCTAATTTACATTGCTATAGCAAAGGGTAAAAACTTTTCAGAGAAGGGACGCATAAAAAGAAAAACAATCCTATCTATAGTCACTTACAGTTAAAATTTTGAAATTTTGTATTCAGTGAAAAATCAATACAGGAGACAAGCATTATACTGCTTTCTGGAAGCACTGAGTTTCAAACCTAGACATATATCTTGCAAAGCAGAAACTGTACAGTAATTTTATCACAAAAGATATTGTAGGAAGGTGATGCAGTAACTCATGAACAAATTTTAGTAATGCAAAAACAAATAGAGGAATAACAAGATTTAAATATGAAAGCCATTTTTAGGCCTGGTAATTTCTGTCAGAGTGCAGTCCAATATGAAAAGGTAACTTATTGATTATTAATTATTGATTATTATACTATAGTATGAATTGATAAGGAACTGAAATGCCATTGCTTGGGCTGGAATATTGGTATCATGAAGTCTTAGTTCAAGTACAAAGTGTGGACATCTTGCAAAATAAAATGCCAGTACCACCTCATCCAAACTTTGCTTTTAAACTTACACACTACATTTCTGTGAAATTAAAGATAAATTAGACAGTAATTTATCATTTTCAAGCATCCAGAATGTGAATAGACTAAAATTAATTAGTCCAGTGTCTTGATGTTCATTCAAATCACTGGGTAAATCAGAACTTTAGGTTTCCAATAAATAGATATTCTAGTACAACAATTGTGATACAGTTGTGAGATGGTTGTGAAATTCTCAAAAGCGGTCTCCACATCTATTTTACTAATAAGATTCATATTATTGTATCTGAATGCCTCATAATCTTCAGTTTATACTAGAATAATAGAGAGGCCTTAAGAGGTCACTTAGACTACCCCATTACAGAGACTGGATCCACTATATCTATGTTATTTCTGACACATTTGTCTTAAAAGTTTCAACGATGGAACTTCCTCATCCTTCCTAGGTAATTGATTCAAGTGCTTAACTGCCTTTAGACTTAAAAGGATTTTCTTACTGCCTAACCGAAAAGTGTTTCATGACAATATAAATTCACCTTTTCATGTCCTGTCTCTGGTGATTATAGAGAATAGATTTTGTTCCTCTTTGTGCCAGCTTTTTATGTATTTGAAGGTAGTTATTTCTTCCATAGACTGAAGAAATTCAGTTCTTTCATGCTGTACTCAGGTCATGTTCTGTAGCCCTGTGGTCAAACTTACTGTTCTTTTCTGGACCATCCCGGAGGGCAATGTCTTGAATTAAATATAGCTGAGGTCTGTCCTGAGACAGTATGAATGTCTTCACATAGCTGAGGTTATGTAAACCTTAATAGCAGTCTTTTTCCCTTTTTTTGCTGTAGTATGGTGTTAGAGCTACTAGAAAACAGTCATTGTTGCCTCCTGGATCCTTACTAGGTAAGATGCACCAATGTGCAAAGGAATTAAAAAGTCATTAGGTACAGAGGAATAGAGGTCAAGAGGATCCCCTCACTTTTTGTACTGGTGGCAAAAGTTCTCCACTAATGATGAGTCACCATTGGGTACATAACTTTGAGTGCTTTTCTTCTGCTCACATGCCTGTAATTAAACCACAGAATTTTGTTCCTTTTGCCTGTTCTTGTAGATCTATGAAGGTGACACTGCTTGCTTCTCCACTTCAGGAGTTACCTTTAAGATGCCGAGTGTGATATTACTTCAGATTTGTCTGTTAGGTTAAGAGTGGTATATAAAGCAGTCTCTCACTTTCCAAACAAGTTCTACAAGTGATTCACAAATTGCTCAAAAAAATGACAGATCCATAGATGAAAGCAATCTCTTGAAATACCTGTATGGATCCCAGTAGCACAAATATCTTGATGAATTACCCTTAGTGAATAAGGAGTAATCAACCAAAGGATATTTATCAACTTTGATCAGAGATATTAACTTGTACTAAACTTTCTCTGTCATAGCTAGATGGTTAGCAAAAGTCCTTTGAAACCTATCTGCAGTTGCTGTGATTATGATACAGGTATATCAAAACAGAAAAGCACATTTGCTTGTACACGGGGAAACAAGAAGAATCTATAAAAGAGAAGGAACAGATTACCAAATCACTGATTGACAGAAAAAGCAATGTTCACGGGAAGTCACAGATCTCCCATTCTAATAAAAATATTGTGTCACTGATTAGAAGTGAATGTTATGCTCTGTATCTGTTATAGCTGCTTGATACAAATATGGAGTGAAAAGAGAGTTCCTCACTGCACAAGCTTTACATCCAGGGAAAGAAAGAACGAATTTATGACACTAACCTTGCTCTACCTGAATTCTTTTTAGATCAAGGGAAAGCTATTTCTCAACTTTCTAACACAATGTTTAGAAAGGTAATATATGATCTAAAAGAAGCTGAAGAAAGTTATGTTCAGATGAGGAGAGATGTGTGAACAAGTAGTCAGTGGATAAGAGATAAAAAGGGTTGGAAATTGAGAAGATAGCAGTAGCCAATTCTGTTAAGAAATGTTTTTGCCTAAATTTTTGGTCTTTATTGTTCATAGTTGGTTTATTTTCCTTTTAACAATTCAGTCACTTGCTATTTTTAAAGTTAAATTTGAAAAATAAGGAAAAGAGAGGGAAGAGGTCTTTCTATTGCTGTTCTCCTTTTATCTTTTTCTCCATATATTTTGTGGGTTTGTATTTGTATTACTGCAGCAGTTCTGAATTTGAATGATAAAGCACTTGGCTTAAACTCAACATGTGCAATAATAGGCTTAGTTACTCAGTACTTGTCCAGAATCTCTGACAATTTCAAACCTTAACATCTTTGGAACCAGTGCATTTCTTATCCTCAGGTTAAAAAAAAACAAAAAACAAAAAACAACAACAACAAAATGTAAGTGTATGCCAGAACACGGAAGTTTTAACTTGATTTTAAAACCCTTAAAGCAAAAAAGACTTTTTTTGTTTTTTTGTTTGTTTATTTTTTTTTTTTTCAAAAAGTAAAAACAAACCCAAAACAAAGTAAAACAAAACAAATTTTTTAAAAAAAGTGTATTATCAGAAGAAGGAAATGTATCTGGCTAATACACCAGATGGGTGTGCTGCTATTCAAAGGGACCTCAAGAAGCTGGATAAATGGACCAGCAGGAACCGCATGAAGTTCACTACAGGGAAATGCCAAGTCCTGCCCCTGAAGAGAAAAAGCCCCAGGCACCAAGACAGGCTGGGTGCAGTTGGCTGGAAAGCATCTCTGCAGGGAAGGAACTGGGAGTCTTGGTGGACAGCAAGTTGAACATGATCCATCAGTGTGCCATTGTTACAAAGAAGGCAAATGGTATCCTGCATCCAGCATGTCATGATGCCTGGGGTTGTTCCTCCCCAGGGGCAGGACTTTGAGCTTCCCCTTGTTGAACTTCATGAGATTCCTGTGAGCTCATTTCTCCAGCTTGTCAAGGTCCCTCTGTGTGGCAGCACGACCCTCTGGTGCATCATTTCTCCCAGTAACAAAAACAGGGTTCTTCTTTCTGAAATCATTCTCGACTGAATCTCAGGGAGCTGAAGGCACCTGAGGTGACAAGCAGCACTCTCCTCTGTGCAGCACTCTCCTCTGGATAGCTCTAAAGCAGATTGCCACCCAATATGTCAGATATGCTCTTTGGCGTGGTAGTTTACATGCAGAAATCAGATGTTTACACATTCACTGGGCGAGGTAATGTTTTAAAAAGCTAGGACTAACTGCATCTAATCTGTAGTAGAGTAACTTCATTTTAGCTGCTGGCAATGGCTTTTTAAGCAAAAGAGAAGAACAGCTTCCTATGACTGGAAGCAAAATGTGAACCAATTCATATAAGCCCTTTTTCCTCCACCTATTGACCGACCAGCTTTCTTGAAGACTTTCTTCACCCCATATAAGGAAGCAGTTGGAGTTGAGAAATTTACCTGGAGGCAATCCCTGTCTATCTGCATCCAGACCATAACCTCCCATAACCTCCAACTAGTTATGAGGTAGAAAGTTAGCCAAGGTGTGAGAGCTTGTCTGCCATCTGTCCCAAACAATTTAAAGTCAAATGTCCCCAGTAACATGGTGCTCGTGGTCCTCTGCACAATAAATAGAGACTTTGATAAGCTCTAATAAATTACTAAACCAATGTTGTATTTGAAACAGTGCAAGGATTACAAACAACGGTGCCAATGCTAATTAGGGTTAGCCAAAGTTTTCTCATTCATACAGCTAAGGGAGCATATGGGAAATGTCATGTTGTCATAGCAGATTCTTTGCTTCAGAAAGTTGTGTGAAACATCAAATCCAAGTAAAATAATAGCTGCATACAACAAATGTGAGGTACAAGAGCTTCAGATAATATAACTCTTTTCATTGGCTGAGAAGTGTTGCAGTAAGCATGTATACAAAAATGCAATCTGCTGTGATGCCTATGGTCAAGCTGTTACCTTGCCTTTTCTGAGATGTTTTTCTATTTTTGTATATTAAAGCATTTAAGATATGCATTTTAAATAAGAGCTTTTATTCAAACTGCACAGAAAACCCTAGAATTAAAAATATTATCAACTGAAAAAAATGCTATGCCTTGTAAAATCTTGAAACACTTCCTTTTTAAATGGATGTAACTCTTCTTCCTTCTTGCAGTCGTCAGGATTGAATTAGAAGAGTCAAGAATTCTGATTGTGTTAGTTAATAACTGATGCAAATCTTAGATTAGTCTTTAAAAATTGTTACTAGAGTACTACTAGAGTAGATCTCTCTTCAATGTGATGGCTCTATACAAATAATAAAACAGGCATTTTACCTTCTGTGTTGGGATTCACCTAGGAAGGAATCCTTTTCAGAAGTTATTTCAAAAGCTCCTATGTACATATGCCCTAAATATAACACTCATATGAGTAATTTCTTTGACTCTTGGCCTCTCGATGAACACTAAAGTAATTTTAAGCAGACAAATGAAGCCAGTGGGAGGGACCCATAGATGGAAATGAATGCCAAGAGAATGTATAATAGGTTTTTTACTATTCCTATAAGAGAAGAAGCAAGGCAGTGAAAAGTATGTTAGACTCAGCATGTGAATGAGTTTGTTTGGTTTTTTATTTTTGTTTTTCCTCTAGTATTTTGCATTAGGAATGCCATCAGATTCGCTGTTCACAGATTCCCAAAGAAAGGAAACACTAGCTGAAATGTAGACATTGCCAGAAGTTTTCTCTCTATTTCTTACTCTCTGCCTCTGAAACATTAAAAGAGTAACACTTTTCCAGAACAGACATTTTCCCCTTGTGTGTTCTTGGTTAGCCCATGCCAGATGACCCAGCACCTTGGGCCATGGTTTCTGTTTTTCAGCCATTTTTTTTTTTTTTTTTTTTCTTTGGGAGGAATGGGGGGTGTGGGGTGTGGTGTGGTGGGGAGGGAGTGTGTTTTGGTGTTTTTTTGTTTTGTTTCCCATTTAACCTGACATAAGAGTGGTAAGGATATAAATCAGCTTTAAGAAGATCTGTGGTTGCTCACAGACATGTGTCCTGGTTGGGGCTGGCCTAGAGTTCCCGTTGGTCTGGCAGCGGGAGGAGCTGCAGCACCCTGAGACCCCAGGGGCTCCCCAGGTCCCAGTGCCCTCACCTGTGTGCGGGGGCGGGGGGAGCACAGCTGGAGGGCTGGGCCCGGATTGGCCGATATCCCCTGTCATGTGACATTGTGCTCACTATATAAAGGCAGGAGTGGGCTAGGAGGGGCTCTCACTTCTGGGAGTGTGGTGGTGGTGCCTTTGTGTTTGGGATTGCTGGCTGGGAGCAGGTGGGTGTTGTTTGGCAGGTGGTAAGCAATTGTATTCTACATTACCTGTTTATACTGTTGCCGTGTTATTCTATTATTGTTATTAAACTGTTTTTATCTCAACCTGCAAGTCTCCCTTTGCCCCTCAGATTCCCTCTTTGTTTCCAAGTGGGGGGAGGGTGGGTGAACAGCTGTGTGGTGTTTAGCTGCTGACCAGGCTCAAACCACTACAACGTGCTCGTTGGCAAGTCTAACAGGATAGCAGAAATGGCTCTTAAGCTGTGTGTGGACCATCAGAAGTTCAAGTCATATGTTAGATTGTGTTATCTGACTAATAGGGAAGCTGAACTGCCATGGGAACTTCTGGGTAATCTGAACCTCTGGCTTTGGGGAAGCAAATCAGTAGGATATGTTGAGACTAACAATACCCGGGTCAGTGGGACACCTTGGGAGCTGTTGTCATCTTTTGTGAGCCACAGTTTGAGCTCCCTTCTTGCATCAGCTCTCCAGAATATGCCATATCTATCCTGTGGCTCTTGGGGATTTGAAGATTTGATGGTTGTCTGGATAAGGAAGGTTGGACACATCTATGTAAAAGGAGTACCAATCACTGTTGGCCAACAGCTTACCACTAATTGTTATAACTGAACATAATTCAATTTTAGTGCAATATTTAGGACTACATATTTCCTGCTTTTACACTATTATACTTGCTAACTTGAGGCCATGGCTTGAGCTGATAAACACTACCTGAAAAGCTATATTCACATTGTGCTTGGCAGAGATTGTTATAAAGGTGTTGAGAAAACTCATTATGGAGAGTCATAGTGTAGAACTTTGAACTACTTAGGATTTGATTCTCAGTTGAAGAGTTTGTTGCGGTTTGTTTTTCTACTGACCGTTTCTTTTTGTTATTTGGTGGAAAATGGAAGACAAGGTCACTAAGAGAAACTGGGACTGTTTAGAGCCTGTAGATGGCATTATGGCATTACTGCATTTCTAGGCACTAGCTCTGGACACATTAAAAAATATAAAGTACCAAGAGGTCATAAAGGTGTGTAGCAGCTATGCCACAGCTGATGAAGTTACATGACTGCCAAATGGTATCACTTAAATCCCTTAAAAAAAAAAATCAGAGTAATATTTAACTGCAGTTCAGTGTAGTGAGTGAATGCTACATAACCTATGAGTAATGTACTCAGTAATGCAATCTGCTTCTTAGGAGAACTTGGCTGTGGTTTTAGTCAATTAAGATTAACAATTGGCAAATCAAAACTGGAAGTCATTGTGTAGTCAACAGTGGAAAGGCCAAGACATGCCTTAGGGCCTTAATTGTACTGGCATATAGAAAACAATATGATCTGGCTGCATTACACTACTGGTATTATGCCTTGGAAGTACCAAAGATGTGTCACTTGAAAGGAATATTATTGCAATTTATTTTTTTTTTTTTCCTCAGAATCCAAGACAGAAAATAAAGATGCAGCTAAGAGTGAAAACACATACTTAAGGACATGTAGGATTCACTTAACATGCTCTCCTTCCTTCTGTGAATTAAGTTTCAGGTTAGTAGTCTGTAACAAATCCTCTGTTCCAGGGGAGAGAAGTTAGTGCATTACAACACAGAAACCAAACTACCTTTAAAAATATTTGTGAAAATTAGATGAGATCTACCAAGATACATAAAAGTATTTAATACATTAAATCAATAATATCTTTCTGACATTAACCTATCCTTTATTTTAAAGGAGACACTCTTTCAGTAGAGATCAGCTACACTTAAATTACCTTCAGGATGCACAATAATGTCTGAGATAATTGTGATCTGAGATGAAAATTGTACTATAGAGCTTGTTTAAAATATATTTATTGCATGTTCCATATATGTTTATATTTTGTCAGTAGGTATTAAAAATAGCTTACCATAGCGTTAATATTTTAAATTGTAATCAGCATTATGTTATGTATGTCAAGTATGGCTGAAGAGTAATGGAATTGCTTACCATACAGGATTCAAAGTGAGATATCATGCTGACTGTTCTTCAACTGCAATTTGGGTGCTCTACATATTGCAGAGTGATTGTTTTGCATCAACCCTGGATTTAGCACAGGTATTTTTGTATAATGCATAACAGCTGCCATGGTCTAATTGTCTAACAGAAGAAAAATCCCATCCCTAGTCTTTCGTCAGGTCAGTGCATCCCAGATAATGTCACAAGAATGAAATAATTCAGTTGAAACAGGAACTGAGAGAAAAAAAAACCCAACTCTTAATGATAGCAGTGTCATCATTGTTTTGCTGTCAAAGAAAAAAACATCTCGCATAAGTTAGGTGACCATTAACCAGAAGCTATATCCATAATGCATATAGACATTTACCTATATGAAATAAGTATATTTTTGATGTTTCCACATAAAATTTCAACAAGACTAGCTTTACCTCACTTGACTATTTTCTCAGTGTCCTTTGAATCATGTTTTTTAGCTGATAAGAGAAAACTTATGGAACTGATGGACCTTTCTGCCTTTGAACCATGGACTGACATTCCTGGTTAACACACAGAGAACAGGAATGATGAACTCTGTAGGGGCACGAATCCATTAGATTGGAGGAAATCACTGTTAGAAGAGACTATATTAACACATCTCTGTACAACAGTAAGCACAATCCATCCTCCATTCACTACAGTAGCGGAATAGATAGAGCAGAATTTGCATCTGTCTGCCTTAGAAGCCCTGTTGGTTTTTTCATACTCAGCTCATCAGTGTGATGAAACATTGCTTCCTGTGTGCAAAGTCATAAATCTTGGACAACATTATTGTGGTTAAATTCATTACGAATTCTTTTGTCAGCTAATAGGTTAGCAATATATTTATTCATTAAAAGTATGGGATATAAGTAGGGTGAAGGTAACGAATACTCAGAAGAATTGTATTTGAATTTGCTGGTGTTGATGCTATATTTGAGTCTTTATCCTTTAAAAACCTGTTTTGGATATTACTCATCTGATGCATTATAGGAAAACTGTTTTGAAATGTACGGTGCAATTTTCTTCTCAGAAGGCTAGTGAATGTTTTGCTGTGAGAAATGGAGTTTATCTGCATGATGGATAGTGACTTTGTGTCTAAGCATAGTGACTGTTTTAACATTATGCTTCTTGTGGTGCTACTTAGCTGAAATACAGATGAGGTTTGAGATCCTGATCTGGCACTGAAAAATACAGCTTCTCTGCTGTCTATGAATCTGTGCAATTTAATCAGGACAAGCCTTGCAAGTTCGAATCCAATCAAATCAAAAAGTCTTTTTCCTATGTCAAATACAACTGTAACAATTAAATAGTATATACAGAACAGTATATAATGCTACTTGCATACTCACATATGTTCTAACTGATTTCAGTGTTCACTGCTATGAACATCTACTGTTCAATTTGTTTCTGAATAGATTCTGATGCTAATTTTACTACCTCACTAAGACTGTGTTTTCATTTAGAACAATGAAGCGGGCATTTGTGAATAAGTCACTGAGGTGTTTATGTTGTACTTCTAATAAGAGACATAGCAAATAAGATGTTTACTAATAATTATAGGGAAAAAATCTGAACAGTTCCTCTATCATATTGGAAACCGTTGAGAAATTGAGGTGAAAAAGGTCCATTAAATTACTAGTGCTACTTCTAGTGCTAAATTACTTAAATTACTCATAATATCGTAGAGGTTCTGTCATTCTTCAGGCTTTATCAGTTTCTTCAAGTGCACAGGGCTGTCTGCAGCCTAGTGATATGCAACCTAGTGATCAGCCTGCTAGGGGAAAACCTCAGCTTCTGCCACTTGATGATGGCAGTACACATGAATGGCAGAATTTCCACTGACTGGATTGGATGCCATTTGTCTTTGAAAGTGTGTGGTTGTGACCATGCAACTCCTTACCTAAAAGTGTTTCTTCAGGCTTCCCCAGTCCTGGAAATGTTTTGATATCTTCTACTACTTTGATGCCCTTATGGTCATCTGAGCCCAGTCTGACTTGCTATCCTATTTATTGTGTTTCCCCTGCAAAACACTTCTCTGTAAGCATAGCCACTCAGTGTTGGACAGCAACAGGGAACTGGAGTCCTTGACATTAAAGATGCTTTACGTACAGTCTCTGAAAGCAGCAAACATCACTAACTGCCTCCTTCCCTCCCCTCTACAGTTCATGTATGGTGTGTGGGCCTTGACTTTCCAAAGCAACCCTCAGATCTGTAATTGCACTGAGCAGTCAAAAATGTGAGTTAAGATGACAGTATCTAAAGAGGAGAAGGCTGCAATTCTCTCTGCAGAGAAAAAAAAATCCCAGAGATGTATCAGCTCCTCTCAGCCAGCATGTGTTTGCAGACACTCAGCGGAAGTAACAGGTTCTGGGGACTACTGGTGACTGGCACATCACAGGGCTTGGTGCACCCCTTGGGCATGGTCCCATTAAAACCATGGGCTTTTGGACACAGCAAAACAAAGCCTGCAGACTTCCAACAAAATGTTAATTCTCAAGGCATTCCTAAGTAAGATGAGGAACCCCTGGGAGAGGGTGAATGTAACACCTTTGGTATTCTCCTCTAGAAATATAACTGTTTTCATAAAAAAAAAAAATAGAATCACAGTATAGTTGTTGAAACCGAACTCTGGAGGCCATCTGGTCCACCCCTGCTTATCAGGCAGGGCTACCTAGAACAGATTGATCAGGACTATGTCCAGATGGCTTTTGAATATCTCAACCACCTCTTCGGGCAACTTGTGTCAGTGCTCAGTCATGCTCAAATTAAAAAATTGTTTCCTGATGTTCAGAATTTTCTCCCTCATCTACTTTACTTTCCTCAGAGACATTTGCATTCTTATAAGAACAAAGGCAATTTTTCTTTGCAAATATAGAGGCAAATATAGATCAAGAAATAATAGATAGGTGGCTACAGAAATGAAGAGGTTGGAGAACCTGCTACAGACTTGGCTGTTAGCTGCTGAAGCAAACACCTGTAACTCAAAAAAAGGCATGTCCCCTTTTTTGTATCTCTTCACAAGTCCAGTCCTCAAAAAATACGGGTAAATGGCTTCCCAGGAAATAGTAGAGTCCATTTAGCTCCACTTCCTTGTCTAGTACCAAGACTATGCAGAGCTGATTTCTCCCTTCTAAGGGTTTCATGGTCGTTGCAACCTCCTGCTTTCCTCTGGGAAATGGCTAGAGAAGGGAAGAAGACCTGTCTGAGGGCCTACTGTCATAGCAGCCACCTGCCAGCTTCTAACTAATGTCATAAAGGACAATCTCTCTCACTGCCATTTTCTTCAACTTCATAGGTCTTTTAAACACCATTTCATGACACTATCATCTCCTTTTCGGTATTTTTTGTTTCCATTTAGTGAACTGACTGCCAACAAAATCCCACTTCCTTCCCCTACCAAGTTAGAAATTGGAATGAAGTTGCTAGAGCAGATCCATAGGCTGTTTTTTTTTTTTTTTTTTTTGTTAAAATGCAAGAAATTCCATCTGAATATAAGAAAAAAACATTTTTACTGCGAGAGTGGTCATACTAGAGGCAGGTAGAGAATATCTTTGGAGGTATTAAAAATTTGATTGTACATGGTCTTGGAGAACCTGCTGTCAGTGACCCTGCTTTGAGCATGGGTTGGACTAGGCAATCTCCAGAGTTGTCTTCCCAGCTCAGCCGTTCTCTTTGCCTGTGATTGTCCCATACTCTGACTGCATGTTGTATCTGTTCACTTCTGCATGAAAGTCTGTGCTTTCAGCTACAGCTGGAAACTCTTCCAGCTACTGACTTATCCCTGTAATACTACTTAGTTCCTAATACAGTACAATCTTGATTTCTTCTGGGCTGCAGGTTCTATTATAATACCAGTGTTAGTAATGATTTAGTTTCTTAAATACATGTTCATTTTAAATATGGTAATTTGTAATTTTTTTGTAGAGGCAAGATAGCACAAATCACAATGACTCCAAACAAATTATGTTTATGGCAAATAGCTGCATTATTGCTATAGAATACCAACCTATAATTAGTCTTAAAGTAGTTTCTACCCTTCTTTCTAAAGGGACTTTTTTCTTTTTTATTTACACACCATCATTGTGACTTTAAGGATGAAATGTGGCACATTTGTTCTCAAGCCAAGAGTGTTTTGTCATTGCTGGGGGATTTCTTGTTGTTTTTTAACTTTTTTTTTTCAGTAGTTTTTTGTTTTGTTTTGATTTGTTTTTTTTATGAGTGTGTTTCAAATTAGAAAGAGTAAGGATAATACCTTTGTGATAACTAAAAAAATAAACTGTCATGTTTGTCTAACAGTCCTCAAATTCCTGTCTCATGGGGCATGTTAAGTACAAATTTGGCAAGGACATATATGTCTATGTCACAGAAATACCACTCATGGGTCTCTTGTATAGAGGAGACCTTAGGAAGAAAGCTGCCAGGGTAAAGAAATACTTCTTCTGACTCTTTTTTTCAAATTGAGTTATAAATGACTTTTAAAATCACTTTCACCTGCCTAAGTTTCTCTAGAAATATTTTGTAGTCTGCCAAAATAGCGATGAAAATTAACATCCCAGAAGACCAGACTTTCAGTCTAAGAGAATGGCATAAAACCACCGTGGATACCATCATTATGAATTGTTGAAGCAGGAAACAGAGAAGAATTGAAACCTTGCTCCTGCCACATTCTGCACATAATGCTTCCTCCTGTCTTTGTCTTTGGTAGCATCACATTGGGAAGTAGTATTTCCACATACCAATCTCCTAATGAGAAAATAGGAAGGAGACAGGCAGTCAAGAAGGGATTCATCTATGTTAGTTCATCTAAGCTGTTTTTATAGATTGTGGAGAGAAAATGACACTGGTATAATTGATTTGATTTAAATTTAAATTAAAAAAAAATAGTTATAACTTCAAGAATGTAGAAGACCTTTTGCCATTCACTGATAAAATTCTGGCTTCTGTTGCAGGCTAACATTGATAGTCTTGTAAATTAAACATCATCAGCAAATCCTAGAGATTTACTGTTGCAGCATGGTTAACAATTGATGGAGAAGCATAAAAGTGTCCCAGATGATTTCTATTGAGTGTTATTTTTTCAAAGGAAAAAAGTCCATATACATAGACTAAAAAGGATAAAACAATCCTAATTGATATTCTTTCCTTTACTACAGCAGGCCTGAGAGGTGAAAGAGATTCTAACAGAGCTGGTTACATTAGGAACCCAAAGGAAGGTAGTATGAGCAATTTTTAATTGGCTTAAATCACTTTCTATCTGCTTATTTCAGTATGTGTTGTATTTTGATTTATATGTATTTTATTTTACACAGTTTATAAATGGTATATAAATATTATGAAATTTATAATTGGCTGTATATGATATATATCTGCACTGACATTTGCTAATTAATGGAGGTAATTTGTAAGTATTTAACAATAGAATTAAATGATCACCTGAAAGTACTGGAAATCATAAGTTTGTTTGAACACTTCTAACTCATCAATAGGAAGACAACAATTTTCCTTCCTTTATTAGCTGTAAATGAAAAGTTAGAATGAAAATAAATTCCACTGACCAAACATGGCATGCTGGGAAATATGAGTGCAGCAGAGATAGCATTAGATTGTTGTTGCCTACTGCTATTTAGGACAGTGAGTACCGGTGTCAATGTAATGCCAAATCTCTTAGACTCTATTTGCAGTCAAACAGAAGATCAAGGCAATTCCACACAAGCAGCAAATCCAAAAAGAGCAACAGAAAACTGTGCTTTTTCAGACTATGGAAGCAGTACTTTTCAGCCCTCCTGAGAACTTTGTTCCCTCTACTTGGTCAACCTTGTTCGTTTCCAACTCTGATTGTTCCCTCCGCTGCCACACTACCTTTCCAAGAAATGCATGTCTAACCTCTTCCCTTTTTTAGGGCTGAAAATCCATTTAAACCAGCAAGGTGACCTGATTCTCTGCACCTTAAATGCCATTCTCCTTCACAGTGACAGCTGATCTTCCAGGTTGTGAAAGTGTCTGGGTCTAGTGAAAACACTTCGGGCATTCACTAATTCAGTATTCTTTTCTGTTTCTGTCACTGACATGTTACTTTACTGGATGAGCATTCCCAGTATTCCCCCCAGATCTCACCTGTCTTATCTAGTTGGACTGTGTGGTCTTTGAGGAGAAACTGTGTCCTGCTCAGGATGTACATCTATCACAACATGTCTTTTATTTCAGCTGGAACTGCTATGTGGGGATAAAACATACATATTTTGCCTAGATTGGGAAACATTCTAAAGATAGCAAATAGGATTACTCAAGCCCTGATTATTCCTCAGGATCACATCTATATAAATTATCTTCGGTCAGCACAGATGTTCCATAATAACTTCTAATTCTACAAATTGAACTACTTAAGAAATATTTTGCAAAAACATATTTCAGAGTCTCAATGACCTACATATACAGTCATAGCATAAGAATTTGTTATTGATTTGCCAAAGCATACTCAAATATATGTTTGTGTGTACGGCATACAGTAAGGATAAAAATGCACACAATATTTTAAAGTGCCTATGAATTTTGTCTGTTCTTTTACACCTAATTTAGCTGTTGCTTTAGCAATGGGAAATCCCATTCAGACAGCTCTCAGGTCAGATAGAATGGTTCAACTCAGTTTAAGTCTGATAGATATGATATGATCACCTTTTCTTTTGCTATTTGTAGGCTTATACAAATAGAACATTCATTTTACTTTTGCTAATGATGTAAAAATGCATTACTCACTGTACATAGGTTATTGCTCCAATCCCTCATTCCCCTTCCGTATGCACTGAAAGTCATAGTTCATGCCTTTTGAGGCTGGTGATAACTGACTGCATTATGTTCCTGCTGGGCCTTTACATTGCTTTATATGCAACATGTACCTTGTTTATAATAATGATTTGACACTAAATCATTACTAGTCAGTTGATCTGAAATGTAATCATCTGTCATCTCTTCACCTCAGGCCAGTGATGTCATGTAACATGTCTTTTGTGCCATCACGTTTCCTTGGGCAAATTATTCCAGTTCACACCATCTGCATCACTGAAGGTGCATGAGTGTTTCCAGCTGTTTTGTGTCATGATTATTTTCTCTGATTGTAATGAAAATAATAATTCATAGGGAAAAAACATCTCAAAACAAGTCATTTAAGAATACATTTATTATGTACATGGGATTCAGTATTCCATTACTCAGGTACTGGTGAACAAACTAGAAAGCCAGTTTAGGGTAAAGATGTACTTCATATCTGCTTCAGTTAAACTGGTTGTATTTTGTGTTTTGGTTAAGCTAGATAAAAGTATACAGTAAATATTTAGGAAATATATTGATACCAAAACTGGATTACAATCAGTCTAGCCCTTTAATTGGCAGTGGAGTAGGAGATGAATGAGGGTATGCTTCTCAATATAATTTGAACATGTTTTGTTATGGTGAAGAGGGGAAGGAGCAGGAGTCTGTGGAGAATATAAACTAGTGAAAGGTGTTTCCTAGAGCCACATCTGGAGATCATAATCAATCATTGAAAAGGATATTTTAGCAAACACAGATTGATGTAGACAAGTACATCTAGTCCCCTTAAATGCCTTCTCTAGTAAAGCAGAAAGGAATTTATTTCATCTTAAATGAGCAATTTTAGATATACTATTTGAGTAAGAGATGAATATAAGAATAAGCAGAGAGCTTCAGGCCAAGGGTTCACCAAGCCAGCGTTTTCTCTCTGGCTTTCTTGGTGAGTTAGGCACTGTTGCCAGGAAGGTGATTTCCCCAGAGTGAAGCTCAACTCCTACACTCTGGGAGTGCTAGCTCTTCTGACTTTGTCAAATGTAGGAAACTCAGCTGCATAATCTGTGGGGAATGTGGATTGTGTTTATGCTCTCTCCTAAAAAGAATTGACAAATGTTGTTCAAAAGTTAATGGGAATAGAAAAATCATACACTGCATTTCCCCCCTGACACTATCCCAGGGGACTTCCTTATCCTGTAATGATTCATCTCTCTAGTGACTCAGAACAGATTTACCTTTGCTGGAGCTTACTGCATCCACAATGCCCTTGGAAAGAAATCAGCAGGTCTGTAACCTGCTTCATGAAGAACCGCCACCTTTTGTTTCTTTTGAACTTGGCTGCCCATGGTATCCTTTGGTGGAGGAGGCCGCAATCAATTGATCATTTCTCTCCATACCTTCGGGACTGTGTAGCTGTTTACCACATTCCCTGTTCTCCTGGATGAAGAAGGAATCTGGCTGGCTGTACATTGTGTGCACTAGTAGGCCCTGTAACCTCCTTTCCCTCACCCCAGGCTCTGCCTGCCTGCACAGCTGGCCAGCTTCAACACAGTACAGCTATAACCTGGGATCAGGCTGCTGTGGAAAGACCAAGGGGAGGAAGAGCCATGAGAGAACTCACCAAAGCCTCCTTCCTTTCTAGAAAGCTACACATAAGCTCAGACCTTTGTGTTTAGGACTGGCACAGGTGACTGAGTAGGTGTGTCTGTGCATATGCATGTACTGTGATGGTCCTGATTTTGCCTTGCTGTCTTGATTTCCTGGCCTGACCTTGGCCTTATCACTACAGGCTTACCTGATGATCATTGGACTGTGACTGACCTTGGTTACAGTCACCAAACCTGCTTAGCTGTTCTGGGACTGCACCTTGCTGGAGAAGACACTGTCCCGTTCTGTCCCCTTCTGACTTCTGCTCATCCCTCCTTGTGAAGCAGCCCCTTCCTGATGTTCCCCCAACACAGGCTGCTCAGTCATTGCTCTTAGAAGGGCAGCCTTTGGTGATCCTTGCTGCGTCTCTGAGTCTCTTCAGGTTCTGTCAGTGCCTGCTTGAGACAAGAAAGCAAAGACATGCAAAGGCTTCAACATGAGGGTGAACAGTGGGTTTATACAATAACATAATTGTTTTCTCTCTTGTTCTCAAACTCTTTTCTAATAATTCCTAACATTTGACTCACTTCTCTTTCTTTCTGGACAGATGCTAAGTACTGAACTAATATTTTCGTAGACCTGTGTGTCACAGCCCAGAGATCTCACTTCTGTGTGACAATGGTCAGCTCATAGCCTATTTCTTTTTTCTTACGTTCATCAGTTTGCATTTACTTACAATGAAATTCATCTGCCATGTTATTACCCAGTCATCTAAATCCTTTATGGGGTTCTCTGTATTTAACCTTTGTCCTTTCTGTCTTCATAAGACCTGAAACTTCATGAGCTGCAAGCATTGTCCATTGCTTACTGCTTTTCACAAGCAATTTAGGAACAGCAAGTATCCCAGCATTTCTGTGAAACTTTCCAGTGACCTCCCACTGCAAGAAGTGACTGTTCACACCTGTCCATCCTACTCTTGGCAGTTCTTCTCCATGCCTGTTCCTTCCCTTTATCCCATGTCTGTTTGGTGTATTTAGAAGACTTCCATGACTGATTGTTTCCTTTTGGAAATCCAAGCAGGCTGTAATGTTTCTGAAAAAAAAAAAAAAAATTAACACATATATTCACTGAAACTGGTTAAGTGGAGGAGTCTGCCTGAGATGTGTGGGGAAAAGGGATTCACCCTGTAAAAAGCACCATTTCATCAATAAACTGGCCCAAATTCTTATTCGAGCCCTGACACAGGAACTTAGTATGTGGTGACTGCTCAATAAACTCCCCAGATTTGTAAAGCTCTGTGCTTCCTTTTGACCTTGCACCTTTTTGTCAGAGATCTATTTCATTCAAACTGCACGCTGTTCAGCTCAAAGACAAAATTCTGTGGCACTGTTTTGCTCGCAAAAGAGGTTTTAGTCAGGAATTTGACTAAACTATTACAGTGATCATACCTAGACCTGGAAATCAGAGTTAATGAATATAAGAAATATATGACAGGAATCTTCTGCAATTTTATAAACATCATTCCATTAACAGTAGTTTCAGAGTAACTAGAAAATATTTCCACTCATAACCTACTGAATAATTTTGCTGACTTTCTCTGTTTTTGAGAAAGTCTTCGTAACACTGAAATGTGAACAAAATTATAGAGATGATGTTCAAGTTCTCCCATTCTTTTTATCACTGCTAGTAAAAGAAAAAAAAAAAAAAAAAAAAAGGAAACTTGCTTATTTTCTTGGGTTTTTTCTTCCTTATATTTTTAGTATCTAACTTTCCTCTTGTCACCCCTGGCTCAAAATATCACCCAATGGGACTAATCATTTAATTAAGGGCTACAGATGCAAATCCCTAAATATATGGCAGCTAGTATAATGTGTGCACTGCTATGAAAGTTTATAGAAAACTGACTCATAGCTGTAGAGAAGAAAAGTTTAGCTTGATCTAACAAACACATTGATAAATTAGCTGTAAAGTATCAACTCACATCTCTAAAATACATCTAATTCCTGACTGAATGCATGTTTAGTGGAAATAATTGTATAGAACCATAAAATAGAAAACCTGACTTACATAGCTATATAGTTCTGTACAAGGATCACCTTTTATAATCATATTACAAACTGCTTTGTTAGCTAAGATATGTCCATCTGAACACATTTTACAGCATTGGACTTGTGTACTACATGCACTCGTGTTACTGTGAAGAAATGTTCACAGTAGACAATGTTCTTAGGTATATGGGTTAACATCACCTCATCAATTTACCATTGTCATAAGTAAGTTGTGAAATATATGGAAGAGCCCTGATTTATGAAAGGTGTGGTGTTACGTCTGAGTGACATTTCTGAATTTTTCAGCCTTATGGCCCTCTGAAAAAGGTTAAGAAGTTTAAGCTAAACGTGGACTCACAGTATCTAAGTCTTGAAAAGGTTTTGAAAACACTTCTCTGACAAGAACATAATAACTGAGCGTGATAGGTGGTGATTTACTCCTCTGTTCTGGACACTTCCCATTGGAAATGGTGACTGACCTTTCAGATGAAAAATAATCATCATGTAATTGGAAAGGCTTAAGCCCTCAGATGACAAGATGAAACCCTCTTTCTTCCAAAGTCAGCTGACAAATTTCCACTGACTTTGAACCACAAAGCCACTCATAGAATTACAAGTCTCAGGACTATTTCAAGGTCAGATCCCATGTGCACTGCAGCTGCACACTATCTATACGGTGTCGATGTGTCTAGGCTGCCCACACTCTAGGACACCTACTAATGGTGCCTAGTCCATAAGCTCCTGTTGTAAATCTAAATGGACTTTAGCAAAAATGCTATGCTGGAAGCATCTTCACCACAATCACATGAACCTCTACACTGGCTTATATGAGACAACTGCCTGCTTTAATCCTTCATTGTTGATATTGATTTTACTGATTAGACTTTATGATGATTAGCTGGAAGAGCAGTCAGGAGAGGAGAAGGTAAAATGAGGAGCCCTCTCCAACCCATTTGCTTGAGATGTTCTGATTCCTGGAATAAGACCTGAATGTTGCCTCACCATTTTGTTCTCATATTTGATCTCCCTCCACTATAATTTCCACTGGAAGAAAAGCTGGCAAGAGTGCAGGCTGGGAACACAGTGAGTAACCAAAGTCACTAGGACTGTGGACTATATCTGTTCTGCAATTTACATATGTCCTCAGGAGTCAAGCCATCTCTCATTCCTGTGACTCACCTGTTAGAATCTTACACTGCTGATTCCAATATTGAGATGTTCTTTTAACTTTTGTAACATTCCTGGTAGCACATGAAGACATATTTGGTCATCCTCAAGTAAAGACCATCCATAAGGTAAGTGTCACAGTTCCTGTGCCCTTTCTGCAAGTGCTGAGAAGTTTACCACCTCCCAGATTTTCATGCCTGCCTCTTTGAGATACCATGATAGGTACATCAATTCACACTTCAGGGTGTCATCAGTCAGAGAGATCTCTACGGAGAAACTAAGTGCAAAATCAAGTCCTTAATTTCTGACAGCTTTGAATTCTCTGTGCATGTTAACTACAGGCATAGCTATATGTCCACCAGACTTTTCTCTTAGCCAGTGATGAACTTTGAAATTTTTATAAGACTCTCTTATAATACTCAAAATAGAAGCTGTGAATAGTAGAGGAGTACCCTGGGTGAATTAGACTATAAGAAAAATCTCCCCTCCCCCAGATGTCCTGGGATTAGAAGCCATAACTTCTGCACACAAACGGTCTGTTCTTTAAAAGTTAGATATGAGAAAGAAGAGGTCTTAGACCATAAATGAAGAAAGTGTGAGTCTAGATCGTAGTCATGAATTTGCTTTTCCTGCTTATGGTCCCTGACCAGCATGTTTTCTATCCAGTTACAAAATGCTGTGCTGGATATTTTAAGCTTTCAAGTGTCAGAATGCCAGCGAAGCTGTTGCAGCAAAAGGTGCCAAACCCAGAAGACTGGCTCTAGAAGGGCCGTGTTCCTTTTAGCATTTTCAAATATCACTTTTGTCTACCTCTGAACCTTAAAGACTAATAGATATGTCTTCTTCATGAGTGCTACTCTTCAGGTATAAATAAACACCTGGATGCACACAAAAATGCCTGTTCCAAATTCTGCTGTGGACTGAGTAGATTACACAGAGGCTAGTTTTCCCAAACCTTGCCTTACGGTAGTGAGATCCTCGATACAAGTATAAGATTTCCACCATGCCTAAATTTACATATACCTCAAAACCAGTCCAAACTGTCTAAGAGGCTAGGTGTGCTCAGTAAACTCCTCTCTTGCTACCTAGTGTTTTACTGACAGATGACTCTCAATGCATGGAGAGAAATGACAGAGTCTGTGCTCAGCTCTTTGTAGCTCTGTGGTGTTGCTGAGGTGGGAAACAAGTTGAGGAAGTGAAACTTCTTTTGGAGAGGCAGTTAAAAAGTCTAGAAGAGAGTGGGGAAGTTATTGCTTAGAATAAGTGCTATTGAACACATTATCTTATCTTTATGGGAGAGTAGTAGAAGTTGAAGAACTTTTAAAATCTCTGATGAACTACTTTTCCCTGTGTGGCAATGAGGAGAAGTAGTATTTGATCACATGTCAGCAGAATCTGTCTTTGACTTTTCTATCGATAGAAAAAACTAGATTATTTTAATTCAGAACTGGCCTCTGAAGGAGACAAATGGAATAAAAATCCACTTGTTTTGTCGTGTTACCATGTACAAGAGATGATATAAGGATGTTCCCTGTTCAAAAAAGAATGCCTCAGTCACACCTTACAGGAAGGATTTTAACTCTCTATATTTATGTATTTTAGGAGGAAAGGGAAAGATGGCAACAAAGCCACTGAAAGGCAAAATCTGTCATAGTATTCATTTTCTGAAAATCACTCTTGCCAGGAAAGGCACATAAAGCTTCCAGCTGTGTCTTTTAATCTTTGTTATTATTGACATACTTGAAGTAAACATTTATGAGTTTCAGCCATGGTTTTATTATTAGTTTTATTTTTCATAATTAATTATTTCTTTTAATTACAGTCTGCTCCATACAGCTGGTGAAATTTATAAACATTTCTCCTTATTTATTAGTGCTTATGTTCCTTTCCACTGTCACATTCCTTTATCTTCACATAGATTCTCTGCCACATCCACCCAGGATACAGGTTTCTTCCTATCTTTTCCTGCCTGGTAAAAGTTACATGTTTTTGTTTGATTTTACTCAAAATAAAGCTTCTGCTCGATCAAATGTGTACGCTGTCCATTTACCATATTTGGCAGGATAGTTTCAGTGCTACATTCAGTGTAGTGCAGTCAGATTTTGTTTGTCAGTTATGGTACAGAATTTATTCTGGAGCAGTCCACCATAGAAGCAGTGATAAATAATAAATCATGTCAAACTCATACAGAAAAGGGTCTAATCAAATGTGACTTAAAAGAGTTTATATAGAATCTGTTTTCACCTGGAGCTTGATAGGATGACAGTAATGATTACATGTACTTGAGTGAAGAAAGGTTCCAAAGAGTATACCGTTATTCCATCTTGCTGTTTGGAATATGGTTGGACAGGAGAAGAGATTTGCAAATGGATTTGCAAAAAAAAGTGAATAGTTTCTTATTATCAGTTCAATCTTTTTCCCAAATAACCTATGATCTTTCATGTAAAATTGAAAATTCATATATTAGCAAAACACAAAAAAACCCCTGTATGCTTTTGGCACACAGTCACTGCCAGGTTCTGGCCAGGCTGTCTATGTTTTAACAACACTGCCCTAGAAATAAAGTTATTTGTGAAATTGCATACAAAATCTCACCTTTAAATATCTTCCCCTTTTGGACTCTGAAGCAGGCCTCTTTCCTCCATTTGCATATACTTTGGAGACTAAAACTGTAGAGAAAATTACACTTAAGACAGAGAAATATCTCTCCTTGTCACAGCAGATGTTTGTTTAGGTTCCAGTCCTGTTAATGTGGGACACAGAGAAGTCTGTGAAACAGTACTTTATTTCACCAGTTTCCAGAAAAAAGTTTCATATCTGTAAATACAAACCTCTTACTAAATAAGATCTATACCTGGGGATTTTTAAAGTGTAATCTTTTCTTCTAAATGGTTCATTAGTTCTTTAGAAAATGTTCAGATTTTGTCATTTGTTTCCAAGCTACTTTTTATTACTTCCAGTGGAACTTCTCACATTGGAGATATACTATACATCTATAACATTATGGACAAGGTTCTGCTTCAGGTGATGTACTTATGGTAGGGCATAAGAGTTACTTCACACAGTGAGCCAGTGTTGCAGGTCTCAGCACCAGTGTGCATGCCAGGTATCTGCTCTCAGCCTCCATGGTCAAATGGAGGGAAGGTCAGCTAGGGGAAATTTAAGAGCTGTCTCCTTTCAGAGAAAGGAAAGACTAGTAATGTTTCTAGGTTATGTGTACAGAAGATGTGGGGTAAGGAAGAAGAGGGAAAGGTTTCTGCAATTTACAAGAGGATAGATTTAGAGAAACTGGAAAGCCTGAGATATGAGGCAGCCCAGAAAAGGAGGATCTGAAGCCCATCCTTTGTGAGTTAAGATAAATATTTCTCTCTTCCTCTGTTGAAGACAAATGTATATATATGATGAAAAGGCCTGAATAAGCTGGAGACTAAGGGGGAAAAGATCAGCTTCAATTAGTCAGGGAAGGAAGGATCATATATGCCCACTCTGGCAACTGAAAGGTGCAGCAGAAACAGAAAATTCAGAGTCTTACGCTCAGGAGGAAGTTTGCTTCCTTTCCCACTCCCACCCTTCCTTCAGTTTCATATATATTTATAATGGATTCCATTGGTTACACGGGCTCTCCCTATCTCCTCCTTGAAAAAAGCTGGAAAGATGCTAGAATGTCTTCTGGAAACACCCACTACCTGCCCCACGCTGCAGTACACTGGGTGGAAATTATTCCTGTAGAGGGTGGCTTTCAATGTTCACGTTGTTACTTTGGATTCTTATCTTTCCTGGAAAGAGGAAGGATTTTATTTTGGCTGAGGGCCAAGGCCACAGCACTTTCCATCCCTAAGCAGGACTTTTTGAAAGAACAGTACAAAAGAAGCAGTATCAGATTGAAAAAACTCTTGCCTGTACATGCTCCTTATGGCTCTCAATGGACTCTCCCAATGAGCAGTCATGCAGGAGTAAATAAGGTTATGTGGTCATTGACTTTCTTCCCAGCTGAACCTTTTTAAATTTTGCTGAGTATTTCCTTTAGCCAGCTGAAGAAAAACAAAGTTATTTTCTCTTTCTTTTAAAAACATTTTTATTTTTGCAGGACAGGTAATATTGTTAAGGGTTCACTACTGTATTTTTATGGAATAGCTGTTACTTGATTCTTTTTGCTGTAAATCTCAGTGTCTTATAGTAACTACATCCCCAAAATTAACATGTCATTATAGTGCTCTGATTTATCCACTGAACTTTTCACTGGGCTAGCTTTCATTCCCCGTAAATATCTTTGTTTCATGATGTTATATGTTTACCTGTCTATGATTTTGAGAGCCCATGGTAAAAACAAGATGTCCTGGAATCACCTCTGTTGCTTCTCATCATTGGGTCTGTAAAACAAAGACAGAAGGGACCTTTGGGGAAATGGTGTCACTACTGAAGCTGGTATCAATTCTCCATAGCTGTCTGCATCCACATCTTCCTGTCTGCTCCTCTCATGGGTCAGACAGTTAAAAGCAGGATGACCACTTAGGCTGGGAATGGATAAGTGGGGATGGCAAATGTGTCCAGCCACTGCCGTGGCCTTAAAAGACCCAAGCACAATACTATCTCATATTTTTCCACCTTGTTCCAGGATTTTCCAAGATGAGGAATGCAGGAGAAAGTGCAGGAAAAAGCTCCTTCAATCAAACCTTAGAGAACAAAACACAACTTCAGAGTGTTGCTCAGATCCTCATTTGCTTCTCAATTTTCATTTCTTATTTCTGTCTGCCAGCTTCAGCCTGCAACACTTCATTTAATCACCAGATCCCTCTTCTAGCTTAAAGGAAAAACTAACTGGACTCTTCCCTTTACATTATTAAGACCGTCTTTTAGAGCATACTTCAGATTTAGGGCAGATGCCATTTCCACTTTATTTAAAACCAGCAGGAAGCTAAAGGCCACACTTTCCTTCCTGACCTTCTGCTGAAAAGGCTGTTTTCCAGGGGACTTGGGAAAAGAAGTCAAAGTTGTTCAAGATATCTCTCGGTACCAGCAGAGCTGTAAGTATGATACCTCACAACAAATCGATAAAATCTGGTAATTTGTATCTTTTAATCTTTCTCTTATATTTCTAGTTCATTCGTCATTCTGTATCTGTAATGTGTAAGAATGTAAGCTCTATTTTCAGTTGACATTTCATAATTCACATGTGTGTGAACATCTGAAATCCCAAAAGAAAGGAAAGAGATTAGAAAAACATTAAATGAAATTCCAGCGGGCCTGAGCTAATATTTATTCAGACTCCATGACCTTAACACTTCGTACAATACCTTCCACTATTATCTCTGCTCTGCACTTCACATTATAATCCGTAGGAGCCAGAGGATGAGCTTCAGTTTGCTTGTGGCAAATACTGGCACTGTGACAAGGTATATATGGTATCTGGTTTATCAACAGCCATCAGGCAGGGCCAGAATTGACACCTACAAATACTTCCCACAGTATCAAGAAAAGTGATGCCTGATAATGTTTCCAAAGATGGCTTCAAATAAATACTGGCAATCTTTCTCTGGGACAATAAACCATAGATTTATAAGTGTGTTTTCAACAAGTTACATCTAAAGTTGAAAGACAGTAAGCTCAAAGGAAAAAGACAGAATAACAGTGGAGCTAATTGAATGTCTCTGCAACAGTGGTATAAGAGAACCTATTGTAATTGCTTACACTGGATATAAGTTACTTAAATGGGCAAAAATATTTTGTAAATCAAAACACACTGCATGTCATAAAGAAAACATATTTAGTACTTTAGATTGCTTCTGCAGGATATTACTCATGTATTTGCACAGTCTAGAAGCCCCTTCTTTTTCCATCTGAAGTGGTTCCATTAAAAAAATCAACATTTGACTATGGATGAAGCAGGCTGCAGTAACTCACTTCAATAAATCTTCCTTTTAGTTTGGAAAGGAAAAATGTTTCTGCATCTTGCAGATTCCAGATTGGTACCCATGATAATCACTGAGAGGATCAAATTTGTGGATTTCATGCTGAAAAAGAACTACGATATGTTCCCTGAACATCTGTCCCATTCTTTACCGAGGTTTAGGGTTTTTTCTCAGCATTAAGCATATAACCTGAATTTTGTATATTAATATTGCTTATACCTACCATGTTTCATTTATTCCCTTGTTTGCTTCTCACAGCTTATCTTTGCCCCTTCACTCTTTTTCTCATACAAAATATAAGTATCTCCTTCTTTTCACACATATCTGGATTTAAAATTATTGTCTGTACAACTGACTGTCTTTAAAACTAGAAATACTAGACAGGTTTATTTTCTGGACTAGTGCTACAGTCAGTAGTTAGATATCTTTCCTTGAACCATACT
Organism: Tyto alba; assembly: GCF_018691265.1. Taxonomy (NCBI): domain Eukaryota; kingdom Metazoa; phylum Chordata; class Aves; order Strigiformes; family Tytonidae; genus Tyto; species Tyto alba. Next base: position 16,392,447 of record NW_024881282.1, on the reverse strand, counting down.
TAATGGGTCAGTACATTCCTGTTTCTAAAAATTTTTAGAGTAAATAATCAGAATTTTCAAACTTTTCAAACTTTCAGAGCATGCATATTTCTCTACATAAGATTTCTATTTGTACTAATGGGAATTATGACTAATTGCTTCTGCATCAGTCTTATTTAACTGTTGATAGTCATGCCAAATTGCTGAAGTATTCATGCCTTAGATTTTACTCTTTTTTTTTCAACTTCTGAATCAAAGAGCAAAATGGATGAGTAAGGCAGTAGAAATAGACATAAATGGATGGTCTTTAAAATAAAATATAATGTAAGATCTGAATTCTCTTTCTGGATTACCCACAGACTTCCATGGTGCCCCTGAACATCTTTTGAAATATCTGTTTCCCATCACTTGCAGTGTTTAAGGATGTTTACCTAGAACACAAGGATCATCATGGCACTGAATTTTTAATACGCTTTGTCCTTTAAGAGGAAGATCTAATCAGGCATAAATGAGCATAGAACATTCATTCCTCTCATAAGAAAACAGAGGAGTGATCAGTAAAGCACGCTGCTCTGATTCTCCACATTTGTTTTGTACAGGCTTTGTTGGATATAAAGATATTTTCAGAATATATGTGGCTTAGCACAGCCAACATTTTGAAGGGCACCTGGTCCTAAAAAAGAGAAAATTTAAAAATATTTTATATATAACATAAATTAATATAACTTGTTCTTATAATGCCACTAGTTTAATCTACTTAAGGGAGTATGTGGGAGGGTGGAGAAGGAAGGTACTCTGAATATAAATTCAGTTCCACTCTTCTTCTTTTTTACCATTATGTTGTAGCATTGGCTGATGTCTCTCCATTTATTTTGAATGAGATAGAACTGTGTAATTTAGATGGCATCTTTTTTGTTCCTTATTTCCTGCACAATGTTGAAGAAAAACATATAGAGAAGGGTAATTTTTTTCTCCCTTAATAACATTACATCACTTGTGATTAACTGCTGATATTTATTTCAGTGATATTTTAGCAATGTTGAATGTCAAAAAGCAGTGAAATCTGAGTCACACATTATATGGTAAGCTCTTCTATAGCTCTGTTATCCACAATGAATTCATGGCATTACATCTCTGTCATTTCAGCAGCAGCCTTTTTTTCCCAGTAAATACAAGGTCATTAAGTAGTCAGATATCTGCAGTCATGATGAACTTAAAGATCCCACGGTGTCATTACAGTAATAATAAATAACACTCAGTTTTACAATAGGATGGATGGATGTCTTTTAATACAGGGTTTGAACAAGGCTGAAATCAAAATATCTTTTTTATACTGAAGAGTGTATCTTATTCATTTGAAATACTAAATGTCAGGTTTGCTATCAGGATAATTTTTTGTTAGATCTCTGAATGCAGACTGCCACCAAGACTAGCTGTTTGTTACTATTTCTTCTCTGCTTGCTAATTAAAGCAGTTTGTTAGGAGAAACTTCTCAGAAGGTATCTTAATGAGAAAGGAATGGGCGAATTTCATCCCTGCATTCATCACTGAATTGTCCTGCAGCTTTAGACAAAGCAGTGGGGTGGACCTCACTGCGATGCTGAAAGGAAGTTCTCTACTGACCTGAGCAGGAAAGGTGGTACTCAGGAGTTCTCAGGCCTAATTAGGGGTCAAGTCTAAACACCATGTCACCCTAGAGCAAGGAAGTAATTTTATCTATCAGAACAATGTGAATATTATCCAAAGTCCAGGGCAAATGGATATGTGCTTTGCAAGATAAAGCCATTTGGATACAAATTTTCTATATTTTTTTAATATATATATTTATATATATATATATATATTTATACAGTTCTCCCTTCACTGTGAGTTGCTTTATATTAGAATAACAGTTATGATTGGATCTTCTGCCATCTAATATCCATACAAGTGCTAGTTAAAGAGAATTTAGAAATACGGTTCTCTTTTTCTATCTCTTTCTTTGGCTTTGTTAATTACCCAGCAACAGTGATTATGACATTGCAGAAAATGAGGTCGGGGTGACAACATCCTGTAGTTATTTTAACAGTTTAGAAATGTTACTTTTTAATCTTCACCTTCTCAAAACCCCTTTTTCTTCAGTAAAAGTACGTATTTAAGCCCTATGTATTTCTTTAAGAGTGAAAGTTCATTAGGATCAGTGTCTCCTAAGACTCCTTCATCACCTTTTTGTTCCTAAATCTGTTCCACTGCACTCCTACATACCTCCAGTCTTACTGTGGATCAAGGACAGCAGTTTCATCCAAGGAATGTAAACACAAACCAAGAGCACTTTATAAACAGATATTGTTTTCAAAAAATCCTGAGCTTGGTGAGTTGTATTTTTATTTTCTTCATGTTATTATGGCTGAAGTCTTTGAGATACTAATATGAAGACAGTGTTTTATGGCTGGGAAAGGAAAATGTATGACTAAAAGCTTCAACTGTAGGTGGTCCCAGGTGAAAAGAACCACTGAATTATAGCTTCTTCTGACCTCTTGTCACTTCTAGCTGCAGAGAAAGAGAACTAAATGGGCTAGCAAATCTATTCTAATATAACGATGAGGTTGTTGTCTTGTGTTAGGAGAGACCTTTGTAGAAACTACTCCTACTTCAAAATTCACTCCTCTTGCCTCTGGCTGCTGCTGCCAAATGTCACAGCCTGGATCCATCTGGGTACACCCATACTACTAAATAACACAGTCCAGAGTCAGCTCTGTAGCTGTGAGACAGTTGAATGGCAGAACTTGAGTTCACAAAGCTGCTATGTCTGCCCTTCCAAAAAAGAGTAACTGTGTCCAATTGCCATTTGGGAATGGGATCTGTCATGTATTATCCATTGGGCATTATCTGTCAGAGTGCTAATTTCCACCAACCAAAAGGACGTGAGAGAGCAGGCTAATGAAGGGGTATGAAGGATCATAACTCAGTTGTCTAGCTTGTACTATAGACCTTTTTCATTTTCTTGTATAAACTTATCCAGCATGTCTGTCATGCCTGGTTTAGAAAAGAACAAAGCTTTCTTCTATATGAAATATATCCCATCCCGAGGTTTAATTTAAATTGCACAGAAACCTTAGGTTCATTGATTTATGTTGGATATGTTAATTTTAGACATATATGTATGTCTGTGCACACATGTAGATGCTTAACTATATAATCTCACTAGCATCCTTGCAAATTCAATTTGGTTCTAATAGAAAAATTGTGCTGTTTTCTTATCAATCATCATTACCACTGACATGAAATGATAGGTTAGAAAAGTTGCATATCCTCTGCCTAGCAGGAGCCAGGAGATGGCAATTTCAGAGGGAGGTGTAAAAAAGTTTTAAAATAAAAAATAAGATCCTACAAGCCAAATGATTTCCATAGTTACACCTCTGAGCATTCAGTAAGATTTCACAGCTGTCAACAAGAACTGAAATTGGCCTGTATGGTCTTTCTTACTGATTGTGATGGAAGGGAGAGAAAGAAGCTGCTCTTTTTCATAAGATTTGTGGATTTTATAGTGGTAGCCACTCTTAAACCTTATAAAAAAGAAAAAAAATGACATGCATACAGTTTCCAAACATGAAAATATACCATGACATAGAGGTGTCTCTATGTCATAATTCAGTGTACTTGGAGGATTATTCTGTGCAAATTTACCTTGAGTCTGTACTTAGAGTCATGCCATATACATACAATCAAGTCAAACTCTAGCCCTTCTCATTTTACACTGCATCAATTGCTAATGTAGATACACCCATTTAGTCACTATCTAGAAAAGAAGATTACATTTCCTTCACTGTCTTTCTGCTGGTGCTTTAAGACTAGAATTTCAAAATTATATGAAAGCATATGGACAGTATATTAGACTTCATCACAGTCATGAATATGATAAGGACGTGTTCCAGCAGAACTGGAAAATAACTGCCTTATTGGCTTTCATCTCATCTAACTTTAACCGTATGATTTTATTTATACTTCTACATACTTGTTATAGGCAATGGAGAAAGGCAGTTAAAAGAATACACCATACTATGGAAAAGGTGTATATCTACATTATTCACCTTCTGGATGCATGAAATTCCCTTCATTGAATTTGGAGGGACATTAGAAGTTGTATTCATCTTTCCTAATGCAAATCCTGCTGTTATATATAAATGTCCACATCTCAGCTTTCTATATAGTCAATGGGGATAAATGGGCATTTCTTCAGTGTGATTCATCACACACTAAAGTAGAGACACAAGTAAGGTGAATGAATTATTCTTTCCATATAACTATACTGGAAGGTTATGGTGTTTTACACAGCTGAGATATCTACATTACAGACATTCAAAGTCAGATGAAATAGGAATTTCAGTGAACTGGAAACTAGATGACTTGTTTAGATGCAACACCTTACTTCCATAGAAGATCAATTCCATCTGATCTCTTCCAATTCCAGTCCATGGTCCATACTCCATGCATAAACAGGGTAAAGCAGGTAACAACCTTATTTCAACTCTTTTCACAGTGCTAGATATTCTTCAGAAATGTTATTAGTAGAGCAGAGAGGTCTGAAAGTACTTTAGAGAATATTTGTGGAAAGAAAATTCTGTTTGAATATCTGTAGTGGAAAAATTACACAATTAGGGAAGGATATTTGAAGATGCATCCCAGAAGGAATAAGAAGAGTCTCACTTCATGGTGTTGTGTGCAAGCATAGCACCATGCAACACAGGCCTCCAACATTCCTCATGATATGCAATCTTAATGGACCACAAGTTTTTTTATACAAGATGGACACAGTTAATACTATGGATTTGGGATTACTCTTTGGACATGTTTTTCAGAAAATACTTTCAAAATGAGAAATACACTCTAAATGCTATTGGGTTTTGAATGGTTAAAGTAAGAGAGGATGCAGAAGAGGATAGGTTTCGTGTATTTTACCTTCTTCTGAGCAGGATAAAAACTCTTTCAATTATTAGAAGTCCTCTTCTTCCCTCATTGTCAAAACAGCCTCTAGGTATAATACTGATGTATGAGAGCCTAAGAAAAGAGCAGCATCAGCAACAATAAGGAGGTCTAAAAGCTGATGATAGGTAGCAAGAATACCTGTGTAATTTAATAACTGGATTTACCTCTCATAAATTTCAGTCAAATTCTCTTTCCAAAAAGCAAGTTTCAAGAGCCCAGACTTTGTCCCCATAATCTGCTTTTAGTTATCCTCTGTAGAGAGAAATGCATATGTCCCTCCAGTTTGTTCAAAATGCTGATCAGTGGCTTTCTCTTCTTGTACAGAACTGGGTTTGATTTCTTGAGATGCTTATTGAGCTTCTGGCAGATGTATTAAAGAACATGAGATTCCTTCCTTATAAGTCTTTTGGATCATTTTTTCCTTATGCTATATTCTTCCCACTCAACATAAAGAAGGAGGTTTCTCTCAAATTTATTCTTCCCAGGAACATAACTTCCTCAGGATTTGGTAAATAACACTTTCCACAGCCTGAAACCTAACAGAATGAAACATTGCTGGACACTGGGACATAATTTGTTGTTCTTCTGGGCTGCCGTGTCAACGAGACTATTCTGAACATTTTTGTTTATGGAAAATGCCTGACAAGGGACTTGTCTGACTTAATTTAATTAACAAATATAACACTTATATGACTTTGGCAGAATCAAATATTCCACCTAGATTAGATGTTATTTTTCAGCATCTGGCTAACAACTACCACGGCTGCCAGAAATGTAGGTATGAAATTATTAACAGAATTGACTGGTTTCAGAGATACCGATGGCAGCATTAAAGGATCCATAGCTTGAACAATGAAGAAATAGCTCAGTACTTAACACAGCATATTCAGATTTTTCTGAGGGATTTCCATTCTTATAATAACTCAATATATTTTTTGGAAGATAGCTAAAGATTAGCAGAAATTTGCAACTTCAGTGTGGAGTAATTAATTAAGTTGCTTCATGGGAAACAGGACTAATGAACTGAAGCCACCTGAATAGCTCTGGCCTGTCACATTTTCCCCCTCTACATTAACTCTTGCTGCCTCTCTGGCACTAAGGAAGATTGTGGAGGACTGTGACTTGCTTGGAAGTTGCTGATCACTACTTCCTACTAGAAATCACCAAATGTTGGTTTGCCAGATCTGTGTGTTTCAAAACCCATAGTCACTACCTTCAGACAAAGTTGGAGTGATATTGTGTGCAGATGGGTTGTCTGCTTCTTGGTGGTTGTAGGCCTTATCCTGAGGCAAATGAAACAACAGTGGAGGAAACTGAACCATGTGATCAGACACACATTTCTAGAGGGGCACCCTCAAATGGACTGTGGCCATGGGTGACCCACACTGTGTTAAGGACACAAAGGAATAAAGCAGCAAAACCCATTACAAACAGAGCAATAAGAAACCTTCTATGTACAGGCATCAGGAACCATCACATATACTCAAACTCCTGTGCTGCCCATCACCTCCTCAGAGTGCAACACATAGTGAAAAACAGGAAAGTTGAGATGGGGAGGAGGGAGGATAAGTATGTGTGCAAATGCTTGCTTATTTGTGTTCTTCTTTTACTTAATACCCAAATCAGCTATGGGAGTTTTGTGCTGGTAGGCAATAAAACAAGCAAAATGCCCTGACCCTAGGCTGTTTTGACTTAAAAGTATTTCAGAATATCTCAACAATGATTTGAATAAATATGCTTTTGTTTTATAACGATAACTGAGATTAAAACATATTTATATAATGTTGAGAATTCCCAATGATTCATTGAAAATGAAGAAAAACATTGTGTTATAATCTGTTAGGGAATTAACTATTCTCCAGTACCTTTAGTTTCTCTAGAATTGCTGCTGTCACCTTACCTGCCATAATGACTGAAATTAAAACTTTTTGCAAGCACCTGGGGAAAAAGTAAAGACACATGATGTTATTTAAACATCAATAAGATTGGTACAAAACTCAAGGGTTAGCTGCAAGTGTGTGTTTAATGAATTCAAGTTCAGGCAGATAGTGGATTTATGGATGTTAATAGAGACAGTCATGAGCATCTCATGGATTGCCACAAGCCAGGAGTGCTTATGAAGTGCTTATGACATGCTGACTGAAGGTGGAGAAACAGAGATAATAAAATAAATATGGGCTCAGGTCTCAAAGCCCTAACTAATGAAACCACTGGAGCTCTGCCATCCTACAGTGACTTTAAAATCAAATGCAGGCTAAGTGCTGAAGGTGTTTACAGAAACATGCTGCTCCTGATTGCTGTTCTCATGGGTGCTGCCCCCATTATAGGATGCTTCACTTAAAGTTTCCGCAGCAGATTCCAGAGCAGCATCTGCATAAGTGACCAATTTTACAGTCTATAAACTGAGAAAAAAATATTGTTACACCAAAAATATTGCCTTCCCTTACAGAAATGTTTGCTTTGCTTTGTTTTGCTCAAATTGATTGCATATTTTAGAATGTAAAAACTTTGCTTAAGCATGGAACGCTGATATAAGACAAGATCAAGAAGTCAGTGGAGTCATATAAATGAAAGAAAATTCTTTGCTGAAATTTTGTATATTTTCATGTATACAATAGGCCCTTATTCCTTTGCAGAAAAATGTATAAGGACTGGAGTATCTATAGCTTTATACTGTAAAAAGTCAGATGATTACAGTATGATAGACCATAGTATAAAACATCCCACCAGTTGTTCTTTAGGGCAGAATAATTTTCAGATGCAAAACTGATTTAAAGAATTTTTTGGAGAAGAATTATTAAATGTTTTCTTTTTAAAATTTCCCACAAAAATGTATTGCCTAGATTGAAAATTTCAGTTTTACTGTTCTTATAATACTTTTCAGAGTTCTCTGCAATTTGTGGAAGTCCTACTTGAAAAGTATATTCCACATTCCATTGATATGTCATTAATAATGACATCTCTGCTGCTCTATTCACACTTGGTAATTTGCTGCTTATATATCTGAGAGTCACTTTCCTGACATCTCATTATTACCATATTATTTGCCACATATGTAGTTACCACAGGTCCTTTTCAGAGTCACTGAATTCCAGAGCACAACCCTCCTTTACCTGTAACACTTTTATTCCTTGTCTTTAGATTCATGTCCTTTCATATCTTTTATGATCCCATCTTGCCAAATGATCCAGTCAGTCTAACATAGTCCTGTGTCAATGGCTAGCTGTGACTTCATATTTCAAAGTTATCAGAAAGTTTTACAAGTAACAAGTAAGTATTTTTTGCTGGGTCACATTCTCCTACTGATTTATCATGATTTTACACTTATAATTAATTTCTGCATATATCATATAAATAATAAACCATATCACATAAAAATAAAAATAAATCCAAAACATTAAATCACAGAATCATAGAATAAGTTAGGTTGGAACGGACCTCTAAAGGCCACTTGATCTTTCCCTCTTCCCGTAGCAGGGCCGTATGAGACCAGGTTCCTTGTGGGAATGTTCAATTAAGTTTTGAATATCTATAAGAAAAATCACAGCCTCTCTGGCTGAGTTATTCCAGTATTTGACTAGTTTCATTGGGAGAAAATTTTTCCTAATGTTTTCTTTAAATTTTCCCTTTTGCAACTTTTGTCTACTGCCTCTTGTCCTCCTACTGTACACATATGTGAGGAGTCCAGTTCTCATTAGGTAGCTGAAGACAGCAGTGGCTATAAACAATATCAGACAATCTATTATATTAAACTGAAATGAATAAATAAACACAATCAATCAGCTCCATTACTAATTCACTGGTGATTTGTTTGGGTTACAGTTTTATAACAACACAGATGCAGAGACACTGAAGTGGGCTCTATGTAGCTCAGGTTTGGAAGAGCTGACTAGGTTGGGAAATATGTTGGGCAAATGTGGCCATATTGACTATGTCTACGCTGCTAAAGAAAGGCAGCTGAGGACTGATAACTTCAACGGCCAAGTGTGTCACCTAGCTTGTGCCCATAGTAAGTAGGGCATTTATCCTGAAGCAAAAAAGCTGGATCATCCAAACTCAGAGAGTGAGCTAGCAGTTCAGTCATCTCGGTAATGAAGATCTAATATTCTAATTCAGTTACTGGCCCTCTTTTATTTAGCAGTATAGGTATATTTCCATCTCTGGAGATATTAAAAACTTGACTAAACAAGTTCCCGAGAAACCTGATGCAACTAGATCTCCCCTGAACAAAATTGGATTAGGTGATCTACAGAAGTCCTTTTTACCTATACATCTGGTAATGTTCTCTAGCGCTGTTTACTTGACTCGTACAGCAATAGCACTTGAGTCTGGAAGCAGTTTATCTAGTTCAGACAAGCCTTATGCATCTGAGCAGGCTTCATGACAGGTGTTATATGGTTGGGTTTTTTCCCGTTTGTGGGCTCTCCCATTTCTTCAGAATGCTGGCTGGATTGTCCTAGATTCAGGTGGACTCACAACCCATAGCTATGTTTCAAAACTAAATTAGGCCATGCACTGCGATTAGCTATACTGTTGTATCGACATGTTGGTATGTTTTTGGGCAGACCACCTGGCACTGTACAGAAAAAGCCAAGACACCACTCTGGATAGCACTGACCAAGGTCTGTTCCTGATGGGCAGTAAGCACAAGGCCATCTTAGTTGGAAGACAAGAGGGAGTTTAATCACGTAGAATCATGCTATGGTGTGCCATTTGCCTTTGGAGTGGTCCCAGCCCACTTCGTTTACTAACATAGATGTAGTACTTATATCAAGGATCAGATCCTGTCTAAATCACTTACTTAAAACTCAGGAATGTTTATCAAGATCCACACTGCTCTGCTTTTCCTCACAGAAAATTTTGTGAGGTAAATAAGAAGACTGAGTTTTCCTGAAGTTTGGTATTTATTGGGATGATTAATAAAGAACTGGAGTGTGAAAAACAGAAGTTTGGCTCTTTCACAGATGTATAGTTCAAATGCAGGTATTGTGTAAAAGATGACTACATATTTCCAGACTTGCAGTATTCCGAAACAATGTACACTGGCTGCTTCTGAGACACCTTTTTCCCTAAAACACAGTTTTCTTAAATTTTCTCATAGGGTAAACTTGATGTCTTGTAAAGCAAACAGATACCAATTGTATCACAAACCTTATTCCATTAGATCCTCAGCAAAGTTATTGTGGGTTATCTAGGTCTTGTCTTTTGGACTGCCTAATTAAATCTTGTCTTTTCAATCTTCAAATTACTTTTCCTTTTAACTATTCATAATTTTGTTCGGAAACAGGAATACTTATTATTTCCTAACAATTTTTTTTTAATACTTTTTTTGACCAAAGTGTGTGAGATTATTACAAGGTTAAAGTGTTATGTGCCTTAAAATTATCAAAAAACTTCAGCTGCAGAATCTTGAATTATGTTATCTGTCCTCTTAAATATGCTGTTTGTAATCCCAGAATAGCAGCAGAACATTTTGTTCCACTTGGCAGCTGGGTGAACAACATGAACAGACAGCAGACACTAAAAGGGGACTTAGGACTGAAAATAGGCTTTTTAATTTTTCCTACTTATTTGATGCCAGATGGTTTCCAATAGAATTCCTCAAGTGTTTCCTACTATATTGAAGGGAAGTAAGAATTTGAAGTGTCCTTAGACCAATCTTTGTGCAGTAGAGTGATATGTTCAAATAGCAGGTATGAAACAAACAAATGACTCTGAAAATGTGTTTACAGGAATAAACAACATTGTTGGTTATTCATCATAATCATCATAATAATTTTGTTCATTCTGATGTTTATTTCCTACTTTTTTTGTAAAGGAGCATATGAAAGTCAATGAACAGGTTTTGGGGTTTCTTTGTGTGTGGTTAGCCTGGGAATGAATCTTCAGCTACAATATATTTTGTAGAGAAAATAGTGCAAGAAAGGCTCATGTTTGCTTGCTTACATTTTTGTTTAGTTGGACATGGTGGGTCATTCAGAATAACAAATGTGTAAGACAGCTGATCACAGTTGAGATCTGCATTATTTATGGATAACCAAAAAGCAACTCAGCCAATCAAGATCCAAACTTCAGATTATTCACCTGACAAATATGTTTCAATCATAGATCTCTATAGAGTTCACTGAACCTTCATAATGTTGATATAAGTTATGACAGTATGAAGAATTCTCATAACATTAAAACTGAATGGAGAGATATCTGTAGAAACATAATTCCTGAACTGTAATAACTTGGCATCAATGATAATGACATTTCAAGACAGGAATTATAATGTTGGTAGAAAAAAATGTGGAAAAAATTGATTTTCAACCCACTTTTTCAGCAGGATGGGATTTTCCTAAGCATTTCTACATAATAATATTTTAAGTTAATTGAAAATATTTGTTCAGTTTATTATTTTTTTTCAGTTCACTGCATATATATTTATAGCTAATATGTTTTGAACTACAATAAAGTCCTTTTTCAAAATATTTGATGGGGTCTTGAAGCACTGCCATATTTGAGGGTAACAAGTTTTAAAGTATAGACTATATCTCTAAGTTCTAATAAAAAAACCAAATACATTACAATTGTCAGGTAAATCATAGAATCATAGAATAGTTTGTGTTGGAAGGGACCTTTAAAGGTCATCCAGGGCAACCCCTCTGCTTTGAGCAGGGACACCTTCAAATAGATCAGGTTTCTCAGAGCCCCATCCAACCCGACTTTGAATGTTTCCAAGGATGGGGCATCTACCACTTCTCTGAGCATCCAGTTCCAGCATTTCAACACCCTCTCCATAAAAACCATTTTCCTTATATCTCGTCTGAATCAAACCTTTTTTAATTTAAAACCATTACCCTTTGACCAAACGCTACAGGCCCTACTAACAAGTTTGTCCCTATCTTTCGTATAATTCTCCTTTAAATATTGACAGGCTACAGCAAGGTGTCCCCAGAGCCTTCTCTTTTCCAGGCTGAACTACTCAAACTCTCTCAGCCTGTCCTCATAAGAAAGGTGTTCCATCCTTGTGATCATTTCTGTGGCCCTCCTCTGGACCTGCTCCAAGAGGTCCATGTCTTTCCTATGCTGAAGACTCCAGACCTGGATGCAGGACTCCAGGTGAGGTCTCACCAGAGTAGAGTAGAGGGGCAGAAACACCCCTGTCAACCTGTTGATCATGTTGCTTTTGATGAATGAGGATACAGTTGGTTTTCTGGGCAGTGAGGGCACGTTGCTGGCTCATGTCCAGTTTTTCATCCATCAGTATGCCCAAGTACGTCTCCACAGGTCTGCTTTCAATCCCTTCATCCCCCAGCCTGTATTGATGCTGGAGATTGCCCTGACCCAGATGTAGGACCTTACATTGGCCTCATTGAACCTCATGATGTTCACATGGGCCCACTTCTTGAGCCTATCTAGGTCCCTCTGAATGTCATCCCATCCCTTGGGCATGGCAACTGTATCACTCAGCTTGGTGTCATCTGCAAATTTGCTGAGGGTGCACTCGATCTTACTATGTCATTGATAAACAAATAAAAAATCATAGCAGTCAGATGAAGTCTCTGGTGACTGGGAAAAGGGAAATATTGCACCCATTTTTAAAAACGGTAGAAAAGAGGACCCTGGCAATGACCTGTCAGCTCACCCCTATGCCTGGGAAGATCATGGAACAGATCCTCCTAGAATCTGTGATAAGGCACATGAGGGACAGGGAGGTTATTCAAGACAGCCAGCATGGTTTTATCAAGGGCAAGTCTTGCCTGGCATACTTATAGAAGGCTTTATTATTCCTTGCATCCTTTGCCACGTTCAGCTCCAGCCTAGCCTTGACCTTCCTGACCCCATCCCTACACAATTGGGCAGTGTCTCTATATTCTTCCCAGGATGCCTGTCCCTGCTTCCACCACCTGCACATTTCCTTCTTGTCTTTCAGTTCGATCAGCAGGTCTTGACCCATCCATGCTGGTGTCTTGTCTTCCTTTCCTGATTTCTTACACCTGGGGATTGAGAGCTCTTGTGCTCTATGGAAAGTGTCCTTAAAGATCTGTCAGCTCTGTTCTGCTACCTTGTCCTTGAGGAAAGTTTCACAGGGGGTCCTATTGACTAACTCCTTGAACAGCTGGAATTTTGCGTTCCTAAAATTCAGGGTGCTGACTTTACTCTTCTCTGTTTGTCCCATATCCCTCAGGACTGTGAACTGCACCAGTGCTAAAGACAGGAAGTGAAAGAAATCTTGGGATACATGCTAATACAGATGGAATGGAAACGTGTGATTACAAAACCAGCAGAAAGCTTAAAAAGATGATACATGTTTCACAATTCTGAGATTTTCACAGGTGAATAAAGGGACATAGTAGCTTACAATGTGTGTGAATGACAGCAAAGGCACCCTGGCTCCAACAAGGTGAACTGCAAAAACTTTAGTCACTCAAGCTTTACATCTTGGATTCAAGAAAGCAATTTTTGACCAGAATCTTAAATTGTAGGTATTTCAATTTTCAGTTACTTGGAAGCCCAAACAACGATTTTTGTTCATGTTTAGCTGTCATGTTTAATATCTATAATTGACATTGATAGTGTTCTGATTTTCTAGAACCCTAGATAGTAAATTTGTAGTCCTTTAGATACAACTAAATAAGACTATAGGGAAATTAGATCTTTGCTTGTGAACATCTACAGCATCTACAGTTTAGCCCCTCAGAATAAAAATTTGATTTTAGTAATAACACAGAGTTGATCAACTGATACTTTCTTGTACACAGATGTGCATCAGTTCAACTAACAGTGTGAAGCAAACCTGAAATGAAACAACACTATGTGAAAAGACATGGTTTTCATGTTTCACTGTAGTGCAATAAGAACAACTTTCAACTAAATCAAAGCAATAAAACTTGAAGCCAGAAACAGAAATGAAACAGTGTCATAATAATTTAAAGAAATTAATCTATAGATACGGATAGACAGACCTTAACAAACAAGACTTTCTTTGTTTACACTGATACAGTAGTTAAAAAATTCTTAAACATGAGAGTAAGAGACTGACTTTTCAGCTATGCAAAATACCTCAATTTGGGAAAAAAGGGTGCAAATTCTCATGCTATTGAGATCAGCCAGCTTTTCATCACTGAATTCAATGAAAAGAGGAATCTGACATCTGCTATGTGTAGTATTGCAATTGCAGAAATGTCTGTGAAGAATTGTTAACAAAAGGAAAGGTCTTGGTGGTTGAAATAGCACTGTAGCATTTGACTTAGTGCTTTGTAGTGCCTTCAACCAGCAACAGTCTTATAAGGGAAAATACATAGATTTGAGAAGTAAAATGATAAACCTGTTAAAGAGTAAAATCAGAAATTCCCTCTAAGAAACTGTTGTCACAAGACTTCAATTCCTTATTTACATGATATTAATGATACAGTGCTAAAACTACCTGGTAATAAAATAACCATTCTACTCCAAATCAGATAGAAGGCATAACGAATTTTTAAAAGAGACTATAATTCATTTTCTCAATATCTTCTGACTTATACTTGAAATTAGGCCATGATTCCCTCATTCTGCAATCAGCTAATATAAGTACCATATATGGGTCAGTCAGATACGTGATGTAAGCGGGCATAACTTCATCCAACTGAATTATTTGAACATAAGACTCTAAGAAGACAAAGCTCCACAAAACTCCACTCAGGCATATGGTAATGTACATTTAGAAGGATGTTCACCTGTCTTCTCGTCATGCTTTACAACTGCAGTGTTGACTCTTGTTAAAATCTCATACTTTTTTGCCAACAGTTCTCCAAGTGTTTTGAAGTTAACAGCTCTGAATGAGTCAGAAAACAGTTCCTTATTCTTTCTTTGTATCAACATCCAATAAGGTCAGGACAAATCGTTACCCTACAGAAACACAGCTATATGGACTGTGTAGGCTTTCCACCTCTTGCTTCCCACTCGAGTTTTCTAGTGTTTTCAGTAATGACAATAGCCAACGTTTTCAAGATTGATGTCTGGAGTTACATATGGATTTAAACAATGTTCAAGTGTCAGACTGCTTGTACAATTTTTATTCATCCCATCTGTAAAGCAAGAAATATAAGAAATTTAATTTCTTATAGAAGAAAAATGATGAATTTTTTTAGCAAACTAGTATCACTCAATTGTGAATCTCTTTTGCATAATGAGGTCTGATGTACAATGGTATTAAAAAAACATTCTAAAGTAAATGTAAAACTAAGAGTAATTATTTAACTATGAGATTGACTCCAATAAATAAGATGAAAGACTGGTTAAGAGGCATAATCAAAGATATTGATTAAAATAATCATTACAAAGAGTATTTAAAACAGTTTTAGGATTTAATCTGTTATCTCTTCTCCAGCAGTTTGTCACACTGGAGCTTGATGCTCAAATGCAGTAATTGATTCGCAGCTCTTTATGAATCCAATGCCTTCTGCCCACACATCTCCCATCAAATTTCATTCCAGTATTCTGTGAAAATTGATTGATTAGCTTGGATGTGGTTATGCCAGGGAAACAGACAAGATCTTGCTTAATTCAAATACCTATAATATTTATTTTACTAATTAAATTTAACAACAACCCCTCCCCCAAAAAATTAGTAGAAAATAAAAATATACTATCACTACTCAAACAAAAGCAACAAATAATAACACAACACACACAGAGTCACATCTTTCCTTTTGGTTACTATTCTCCAGGTACTGTTACTTACTTTTTTATCTTGTTTCAGTCAATCTGGGCACTATTTTTCGGGAAAACATTAATGTCTTCCTTCCACCGGTGTTTCTTTCTCTTATGACCAACATATATAACAGTTACTATATATGTATTTGTTTTTGGTAAGAACATGGTGCTAAGGGAGTACAGTTAAGGTTACTCTGCATTACCTGAAACAAACATGGGAAACACATAACACAGATTTATGATACTAAGCATTTTTTATAATTCAGAGTTTCTTCATGTGTTTTAGGAGTCTGGGGTATCTGAGGCATTTTATATATGGTGGTGTGGCATTGAATTTTGTATCCACTGTTACACTGTGCTTTACATACAGGGAATATGAAGCTGGAGTTACACATTAAAATACTCTAACAATTGAAAAGAACCATCAAGTGGCAATTTAAAATTCATTGTGAACATCAGCAAAATAAATATGACATTGAGAAGCAGATTTAGTAGGGTGTGCTGTAAACTTTAATGAGATTAGACTGAAAACTATACTACGATTCAGTTGTTTCTCTTGTCTTTGGTGAAACTGTTCAGTAATTATTAGCAGAAATATAGCATAAAATATTGAAAATAATTTTTTGTCATATGTTACCTTTTTTGCATAACTTAATTACTTGGTTTTATTTAAAAGATAAACTTAATCCCAGCACACGTACTTTTTACTAATAGTGAGTTTGGAAAGGAGAAAAGTGAAAGAAACATGCATTCTTTTCAAGGCTTCCGCACTTTGATCAAGTTTTGGGTCCAGTTATATTTTTTAGAATTTTATCTGAAATTGTATGCATTTTAGACCCATTGAGGTATCCTTTTAACCAGCTCTAACTGATGCATTATTAATGCTGCAGAGGCAGTGCAAACTTCCCAATAGATTTTACAAAAATCAGGCCATTTGTACAACAGGATAATGATGTTTCAGTAAAGAATATTTTTGTTTCTTTATAAATGCTTTTTCTCTGCAGATAATACAAGTGATCCACTGAATAATATCTGGATATTTTAGCATTATGCTGGGAACAGCATTATTTATCTATGATCACGGAGTCATAGAATCATTTAAGATGGAAAAAACCTTCAAGATCATTGAGTCCAACCACTAACTTCACACCATCAAGTCCGACTAAACTATGTCCCTAAGTGCCACATCTACACATCTTTTAAATACCTTCAGGGATGGTGACACAACCACTTCCCTGAGCAGCCTGTTCCAGTGCTTGACAACCCTTTTGGTGAGTAAATTTTTCATTATATCCAATCTAAACCTCTCCTGACACAGCTTGAGGCCATTTCCTCTTGTCCTATCGCTTGTTACTTGAGAGAAGAGACTGACCCCCACCTCACTACAACCTCCTTTCATATAGTTGTAGATAAGTGATAAGGTCTTCACTGAACCTTCATTTCTCCAGACTAAACAACCTCACTTCCCTCAGCCACTCCTTCTAAGATTTGTTCTCTGGACCCTTCACCACCTTCGTTGCCCTTCTTTGGAGACACTTCAGCACCTCAATGTCTTTCTTCTAGTGAGAGGCCCAAAACTGAACACAGTATTTGAGGTACGACCTCACCAGTGCCAAGAACAGAGGGACAATCACTGCCCTAGTCCTGCTGGCCACACTATTTCTGATACAAGACATGGTGCTCTCGGCCTTCAGTTTTAAGTTGGCCTTCGATTGGATGCTATTGATGCTTCAAACAGAATTGCTGTTAACACTGTTGTCACCAAATTAGCTTTCAACTCACTGTATTTTAAATGCAGAAGACTGACCTTTCAGATGAATGCCATAACGACTTGTTTACACCCATTCTTTCCTTTGTAGGGTCAATGAAAATATAAAAGAAGAAGCAGTATCAGCAGGAAAGACCAAAAATGACTCATCCGAGGGCAGCTCATACTCCAGCAATTTTTGGCCTTTGGATTCAAATTCCCTCACCTGGGTGTCATAGACAAGTATTGCTGTGCCTGAGCAAACCCATCAAATTTAAAACAATTGTCTACCATTCTGCTGGCAAGACTGTATATTTCACCTTTTTTTTCCATTCAGTGATGATGATATGCAACGCCCAAAAGATTTGTTCCAAAAACTTAAGTATTTCTGAATTATCTGGTCATTTTTGTTTTTATTGACAATTTAAGAAAACATTAGGGCAAGCATAACTGCAGCTTGCAGCAACAGTATTATCTGTTGAATAATGCTAATTTTGATAGGTTCATCTACTATTAGTTACTATAAACAACCACCCTACAACTTTTAGTGCAAAACCTCCATAATCTGTCTCACAGGTTAAAATACTTGCGCATGTGACAGTTAAGAAAAGTGAAGCTTATTAACCCATACAAAACCTCTAGAGATTTTTTATATATAGATTAACCTTATCTGATAATCTGACTAGAAACTTTTCTAAAAACAGCTAAATCCTGGCTTTCCAAGACTAACAGAATTTAAGCATCTTTTGATTTTTACATCTCTTTACTTTTGTATTTATTGTGTAAGCTATTATGTAAATAATGTCAAAGAAATATTATTATGTTGTATATGTATCAAACCACAGAAAATTATTATTCAAAGAACAAGAGAGAAATATTAAAAAAAAATTCAAAAGAATAATATAAACAGTAGAAAATTATTATAGGAGGAGAAAAAGATATTGAAACTGGTCTTACTAGAAAATATTATTCTCTGAATTACTTGTTAATGTCCATTCCTACAATGTGTGCTATATTAATAGATTCGCAGTCTTTGTGGAAAGTATAATCACATTTTTTCTCATTTTATGATTGAACCTAATTTTTGAAGTGTAATTTTTGCACAGAACCCGTAGATTCTGGAAAATATTTAGTAAAATCAAGTGGCTTCCTGGTGTAATGTAATTGCAACACTGAGTAAAGCTATGCAGGTCTATATTCTTTCAACTTAATTATGCTACCTAAGACACAAAACCAGTGGAGAGGCTATTTTGTTTTTCAAGAATCCTGCCCTAACGTGGAGCTCAGATGTCTCTGTCTAGCCATGATCCCATGTTTTTAACGTGTAAATATATAATCTTTTTAAAAATAACAGGAAAAGCAATGCAGGATTACTTTGATTTTATTTCCTAACAGTACCACCTAAACACCAACAGAGTATTGTAACACCAGGCCATAGTGCACCATATGGGATGACATCATTCATTCTGTGGTAGCTGTGCTACTGGAGCACATAATCAGAGTCTGAAAAAGAGGAATTATGAGGAAGGTTCTACGGCCCAGTCATTGTGCTCCTGTTCTGGAAGGGGGCAGATACAGTTTCTTGAACATTCTCTCAGTACTGCTTTTTTGCTTTTTTTTTTTTTTTTTTTCCCCCCCATTGTGCATTTCTAATATTCCTGCTATATATTTCAACTGTTATTTGGTTGATAACAGGAATAACATAGTGAGGAGACACCATAAGCTCCAAGTCAGGAAGCTGTACATAGTGCGGACACATTTGCCATAAAATTTCATTCAAAGGAGAGGGATTTTATTAATTGCTCTCTTGGATTTCAGGTCCTACATTTTACTTGCATTCTATTTACTAAGCCAAAGCATTCTCTCTGAATCTTAATCTCTGTAATAATGTATCTCATCTCTGTGAAAGGCAAAGAACATCTTCTGCTTATAGCTTCTAAATTCTTTGGAACAGATTCAGTTGAGTATGAAGGGGTCCAGATCTGAAGAGACCTTGAACGTTAACAATATAAATTGTATTGTTAAACTGCAGTATGTTGACATAATTTAAAGATGTAAAATATAACCTAAAAAAGAAAGAAAAGGAGTGTAAAGAGCAAGAGTGGCAGAACTGTAAAAATTATTAGTTTATTTTCAATTAATTGAATGTTTCAACTTCAGTTTTTTTAGAGAGTTCCTTTTTCCTCATTAAAAAAAAAATAAATAATTTTAAAAAAGCATTAGTTTTTAGAAGACTTGGAGAATGAATAGAGCAAAGGTTTTTCAATCATGTGATTCTGTCAGGGGCAGTTTGATCACATTTTAATTTACAAGTCTCCTGCTGTCTTAACCTAAAGTAGAAAATGACAATTAAAATTTGTTTTTATCAACTGAAATGTGGTTTTCCACCCATACATTCGACTGTATAACATCTACAGTACAAACTACATGCTACTTGACTACCCAGCTTTTCAGTGCCAAAAGAAAATTAATTATATGTTTTTAAGAAAATCCCAAAAGGTCTCTTCAGCAATGAGGGAGTACAATCATGGATTCTATATTTACGTAAAGAGTAATTTATATTCAATATTGCCCAAGTACCACTCAGCTATCTTTGCAAATATGTTATTCATTCATAATCAGAATATGTATTGGGTCAGTTGAAGTATGCTTCTGGAAGACAAATGCCTTTTTTATTAGTAATTAAATGAAGGCCTGAGAGAGAGTAAGTTAATAAAGACTGAGCTAGTGTGACAGCTTTTTTACACATCTACGTGCTCTCAGAACTCCTGATGAGCTGTACATCAATGGCTCTGGTGCAGATGATCAGGCAGTGTAAACAGGCATTGTCTTAGACTAGCTGTGATTCTTTCCATATGCTTGATTTGCCTCTGTCTGTTGAGTGTTAAACCTTCTCATGGCCATAGACCTGTGGAAATTACATCTTTCACTAACATCTTATTGTGAGATATGAAAGGAGTTTCTTTTTGTCTTGTTGATGAAATTTTATACTTTACCTTCAATAACATTTGAGAAATCCATTAGACAAGCTTGTATTACATAGTATGTCCTTGACTATAGACTCACAATACAGGATTCAGTTGGAAATTAGAATAGCTATATTTAGATACCTACCTGTAAGTGTCTGCATAGAAAGATTGAGTTTATGTGGCTATATTTTTGTAGCAGGGAGGCTGCAGGGGTGGTTTCTGTGAGAAGGCACCAGAAGTTGCACCTATGTCAGACAGCAAATGCCAGCCAGCTCCAAGATGGAACCCACCCTGTCCAAGGCCAAGCCCATCAGCTACGGTATAACATATTTAAGAAATGGTAAAAAATAAAAGCTGCAACAACAGCTGGGAGAGAGAAGTAAGAATATGTGAGAGAACCAGTCCTGCAGACACAAAGGTCAGTGAAAAAGTAGGAGAGGAGGTGCTCCAGACACTGGAGCAGAGATTCCCCTGCAGCCAGTGGTGATGACCATGGTGAGGCAAGTTGTCCCCCTGCAGCCCATGGAGGACCCCATGCTGGAGCAGGTGGATATGCCCTGAAGCAAGCTGTGACCCCATGGAGATCCCATGCAGGAGCAGGCTCCGGGTAGGACCCATGGCCTCTGGAGAGGATCCCATGCAGGAGCAGGTTTTCTGACAGGTCCTGTGACTGACCCTGTGGGGGACCCACACTGGAGGAGTCCATTCCTGAAGGACTGCACCCTGTGGAAAGGACCTATGCTGGAGTAGTTTGTGAAGTACTTCAGCCCACAGCAAAGACTGATGTTGGAGAAGTTCAGGTAGAGCTGTCTCCCATGGGAGGATCCCATGCTGGAAGAGCGAAAGAGTGTGAGAAGGAAGGAGCAGCAGAGAGAAAGTGCTATGAACTTACTGTGACCCCCGTTCCCCATCCCCCTGCATTGTTCATGGTAGGAAGTAGAAGAGTCAGGAGTGAAGCTGAGCCTGGGAAGAAGGAAGGATGGGGGAAATATTTGTTTTTGTTTTTGTTTTTTTTTTTTTTTTTTTAAATTTGTTCCTTTTTCTTGTTATATAATCCTACCCTGATTAACTGGTAATAAATTAAATTAATTTTCCTAATTCAAAACTATTCTGCCCATGACAGTAATTGCTGAGTGATCTCCTTATACTTATCTCAACCCACAAGTTTTTGGTCCTGTCTTTTTCCCCATGTCCTGTTGAAGAAGGGGGAGTGGTAGAGTAGTTTGGTGGGCAGCCAGCCAAGGCCAACCCACTGCAATAGAAGGTAGGCATCTCAGTTACCACTATAGTTGCTGGAGGTCTATAAACTCAGTGAAACCCACAGAGATGTTTGGTAAACCAGGCATGAGGAGAGTAATTCACTTGTCATGCATAGGCATCTAGGGCCACTGGAAACACTCGAGGAACCTGATATCCAGCTACCACTCCAGGAGAGTATGGCTTCTCTAGGTTTGTGCCATATATGTTAACCTCATCTAGATGTTTAGATGCCAATAAGAACCCCAGATAGTACTAGATAACTATGTGTGCGTGACTGAATTGACATCCTGAGATGATCACTTTAGGATAATATGAATATCTTTGTAGTCTTCATTGATTTTAATGATCAGATGTCCATTAGTTATAATAGAAGACTAGACACATAGCTCATGGATGGACAGATATATGTAGAAATCATTTATGTGTCTTTAGCTCATGTATTTTATTAATCCCATCTGAAACTCATCCATAATGTTATAAGACTACTTTAATGATGCAGTCCCTTTAATTCATGACAGTCACTGGGGCACTGTGTTTGAAATATAATATCTCTATATAATCTAACTTCCAGAAAGTACCCTTAGATTTGGGAGTTTACCTGAAATCACAGGTAACAACCTCTTTTCCCTTGGAACTGTCATTTTTTTTGGCATTAGCATCCTGGAAGAGGTTTATTGATAGGATAGACAGTGCAAAAAGTTGTCCAAGCAAGAGAAACTAGGCAACCTCTTACATTTACACTTCATGAGAACAGCTAGGAAGTAAACAATTTCAAGCATTTCATATGGATAATCTGAACAAACAACTTTTTGAATGTATTAAGTTTTGCATCACAGTGTTTTGTAGAAAAAATATGTGACATAATGTTATATTTTTGTAATTTCAGAAAACTATTTTCATTCTTGTTAGAAAAAATAAATTGAAATCTCTTCCACATTATTTTGTATTGCAGCATAAATTTTGTATAGGGGTTTCTGATAGAAAGTATAATCATAAAATATATATAGTACTAGATTACCCTATCAATATTCATTTTAATGTCAATTAACATTTTAATGTTAATTTTAATGTTAATTGCAATATTAAGAGTATGAGACTCTAAAAATAATTCTTACTGATTTTTGTCTCTGCAGTTATTTTTGTCTTTTATCATGCTTTCATTCTGTGAAATGTTCCCTTTTTCTGTGACCATCTTCCCTGCTTTCTTCTGCTAATAAACTATTCTATCATTTACGTTAGACTGTTAGAGAGCTATTCCTCCATACTAGTCTGTAGGACTTCTCCAAAACTAGCACCATTCCTGTTTTGTAGTTGTAGTCTCTCATGTCTTGTATAAGCCTAAAACTATCTCATGGTGCCAGCAAGGACCTAATTTCCAGTGAATAAATTATTTTTTACACATTCAACATTTCTATGGTTTAAGGGCAGTGTTTGCCCGATGGGCAATCTGGAGGTGGAGTTAAGATGCTTTGACTAAAACTGTGAGTCATGAGTGCTTCAGCCTGATTTGAACCCTGATCCTTTCCCACTGACTTGAATTTCTGCCTTGACATCAGGCCTGCTTTGTCACAATAGAAGCACCTAGCAGACTGGACCAAGGATAACTCTGGCCACTGCTGTCAACCTGCTCTGCTCTTTGCTTCTCAAACACTGTGTCCTTGTTGCAGAGGGCCCTGCCTTGCCACCAGAGTTCCACCTTTAGCTCCCAGCTCGCCTGTCATTATAGAGCAATCAGCCCTTGCTGCTCCCTGATAAAAACAATGACTGTGCCTCTAATACAACAAAACCATATTATTTCCTACTATTGAATAAACATGCACAATTCCTTATGACAGCTGTGTGAATATACTCAGTCATATTCTTGATATCCAGAAAGAAGTAATTTCTTTAAGGATTGTAATTATTTAATTCACCAAGTGACAGGGAAATGATGATGGTCTTCAGATTATGTCTGGATAGAAAATACAATGAACACAATGTTTTCTAAGTAAGAAAAACACTAAATTCATAGAGTCATCATAGAATTATAGAACGGTTTGGGTTGGAAGGGACCTAAAAGATCATCTAGTTCCAACCTCCCTGCCATGGGAAGGGACAGCTTCCATTATATTAGGTGGCTCAAAACCCCATCCAACCTGGTCTTGAACACTTCCAGGGAGGGAGCAACCACAACATCTCTGGACAACCTCTTCCAGCGTCTCACCACCCTCACAGGAGATATTTTCTTCTTTATAGCTAATCTAAATCTAGCCTCTTTCCTGTAGCCCCCTTTAGGTACAGGAATGCCGCAATAAGGTCTCCCCAGAGCCTTCTCTTCTCTAGGCTGAACAATCCCAATTCTCCCAGCCTGTCCTCATAAAGAAGGTGCTCCAGCCCCCGATCATCCACATGGTCCTTCTGCACCTACTCAAGCAACTCTATGTCCTTCTTAAGCTGGGCTGCTAGAGCTGAAAACATCATCCCAGGTGGGGTCATACAAAAGCGGAATAGAGGAAGAGAATTATCTCCCTCAACCTGCTGGCCACACTTCTCTTGATGCAGCACAGGATACTGTTGACTTTCTGGGCTACGAGCACACATTGCTGTCTCATAGTCAGTCTTCCATCCACTGCTACCTCCAAGTCCTTCTCTGCAGGGCTGCTCTCAATCCACTCATCACTCAGCCTGTGTTTGTGCTTGGGCTTGCCTTGACACAGGTGCTGGACCTTGCATTGGTCCTGTTGAACTTCATGAGGTTTACACAAGCCCCCCTCTCAAGCCTGTCAACGTCCCTCTGGATGTCATTCCTCCCTTCCAGCGTGTTGACCACACCACACAGCTTGGTGTCATCAGCAAACTTGCTGAGGTTGCACTCAATCCCATTGTTCATGTCATCAACGAATATGTTAAACAACACCAGCCCCAACACTGACCCCTGAGGAACATGACTTGTCACTGCTCTCCACTTGGACATTGAGCTGTTGACCACAGCTCTTTGAGTGTGATCATCCAGCCAATTCCATACTCACCAAAAGGCCCATCTGTCAAATCCATGCCTCTCTAATTTAGATACAAGGATGTCATGCGGGAGAGTGTCAAAGGCTTTGCACAAGTCCAGGTAGATGATATCAGTTGCTCTTCTTGTCCATCAGTGCTGGAATCCCATCGTAGAAGGCCACTGGATTTGTCAGGCACAATTTGCCCCTAGTTGGCTGTCATCAATCACCTCCTTATTTTCTATGCACCCTACCATAGTTTCCAGAAGATTTCACTCCATGACTTTGCCGGGTACAGAGGTGAGACTGACTGGCCTGTAGTCCCCCAGGTCTTCCTTTTTACCCTTTTTAAAAATGGGGGTTATATTTCTCCTTTTCCAGTCAACAGAAACTTCACCAGACTGCCACAATTTCTCAAATATGATGGATAGTGGCTTAGCCACTTCATCTGCCAGTTGCCTCAGTACCTGTGGATGCGTCACAACAGGTGCCATGGACTTGTACATCTTCAGGTTTCTTAGATGGTCTTGAATCTGATCCTCTCCTCCAGTGAGGATCAGATTCTCGAGTCCTTGTCTTTTCCTTCTGCGCCTTGGGTGGTGTGGCTGGAACTTTTTCCAGTGAAGAGTGAGGAAAAAAGTCATTGAGCACCTCAGTCCTCTCCATATCCAGGTAACCAGGTCTCTTGTTTCCTTTTGGAGAGGGCTCACATTTTCCCTAGTCTTCCTTTTATCACTGACGTACCTATAGAAGCTTTTCTTGTTGCCCTTGATGTCCCTGGCCAGATTTAATTCTATCAGGGCTTTGGCCTTCTGAACCTGATCCCTGGCTGCTCGGGCAGGTTCTCTGTTTTCTTCTCAGGCTACCAGTCCTTCTCTCCACCCTCTCTAGGCTTCCTTTTTTATGTTTGAGCTTGTCTGGGAGCTCTTTGTTCATCCACACAGGCCTCCTGGTGTTCTTATCTGACTTCCTCTTTGTTGTGATGCATCACTGATGAGCTTGGAGGAGGTGATCCTTGAATATTAACCACCTTTCTTGGGTCCCTCTTCCCTCCAGGGTTGTATTCCATGCTCGTCTACCAAGCAGATCCCTGAAAGAGGCCAAAGTCGTCTCTCCTGAAGTCTGGGATAGAAAGCTTGCTGTGTGCCATCCTTGCTGCTCAAATGAGGCAATAATTCAAATTATTGTTCAGTGTGAAAAGCAACACAAGTGATTGCTAAGTTGAGGAAAAGAAGGAAAGATAATTCTGCAGGTGTCCTCGTTTGAGCCCAGGGGGGAAACTGAGTACCACACAGCTGCTCACTCATTCCTTCTCCCTCAGGAATGGGAAGGAGAAAATAAAACAAAAGGCTCTGGAATAGACATAAGGACAAGAAGAGATGACTCACCACTTATGGCCACAAGCAAAAGACAGACTCCTTAGGGGAAGGAAAAGAACATCAATTTAATTCAAACACCACCACCATCAGCACTTAATTTAACAATCAGAGTAGGACAGTAAGAAGTCTAACCACATCTCGAAAACACCTTCCCCTGAGCCTTCCCTTCTTCCTGGGCTCAGCCTTTTCCCTGATCTCTCTGTCTCTTTCCCTGCTCCAATGTGGGGTCCCTCTCATGGGTCACAGTCCTCCACAGATTTCCTCTGACATGAGTCCTTCCCACGGGCTGCAACTCTTCACAAACTGCTCCAGTGTAAATTCATGACATGGGCTGCAGTCCTCCCAGCAACAGACTTCTCCATGAAAACTTCCCTCAGAGTCCCAGCCTTCTTTGAATACAGACATCTGCTCTGATGTGGGGTCCTCCACAAGCTGCAGGTGGGCATCTGCACCACCATGGACCTCCATGGGCTGCAGGGGGACAGCCTGCCCTCTCACCACAGATTGCAGAAGGACAGCCTGCCCTCTCACTACAGGCTTCAAGGGGAGTCTCTTCTCTGG
This sequence comes from Tyto alba, assembly GCF_018691265.1. Classification (NCBI taxonomy): domain Eukaryota; kingdom Metazoa; phylum Chordata; class Aves; order Strigiformes; family Tytonidae; genus Tyto; species Tyto alba. Next base: position 16,365,929 of record NW_024881282.1, on the reverse strand, counting down.
CACATCTACCCCTCCTCCTACTCCTTCCACTGACCTCAGTGTTTGCATAGGTGTCTCTTTCACAAATTTCTTTTCATAACTCCTCTTCTTCCTCTTCTCAGGTTTCCCTTCTTAAATAGGTTATTGCAGAGGGGCATACACAGTCACTAAATGGCTCGGTCTTGGTCAGAGGCAGGTCCAATTTGGAGCTGGGGGAGCTTTGAGAAGATTCTCACAGGGGCTGCTGCTACTAAAACCCCTGCCACACACATAAACCCTACACAACAGGATAGTTTCCTTGTTTCACCAGTTTTTCTGAGTTGGCGCTGTGAAAATAAGCTCTGTGCAAGATCATGTTTTGTCAAACAACAAGGTTCTCTGCATTGTGTGTTCCCCTTCAAAACAGAAATAATTTATAACAGGGAAAAAAAAGTTATTACCATTATGAGCAACCTTGTCTAATACTAACCACTTTAAGACCCACAGGGAAGAAGGAAACATTAATTTTTCTTCTCATGCCTCCTAAGCCTTAATGTATAGCTTCAAGACAGTTAATCTTTCCCTTTTTTGTTCCTGCCAGTCCTACAATCTTTGTAGGGAAAGATGTATTGCAACATCAGCCAAGAAAAATGAGTAAGTCATTTCTTTTCCATAGAAGAGGAATGAGCAATCTATCCAGATAGGCTCAAGAAACAAAGATGAATAACAAAATGAATAGTTAATTCACTAAAAAGTGCAGTGTTGAGGTCACTGAAATTTCACGATTACTTGGAATGACTTTTTAATAGAGATTGTTTTGAAAAGCTCACATTTTGATTTTGATCTTTTAAAACAGCATTTTTCAGCTTTTCATTCTAGCATTTAATTTCAGGACTTGTCAGTTTTGATTAAATATGTGAGAACCAATTATAAATAATGACTTTACATGAAACTAAATGATTATTTCTTTCCAAATTATTTAAGAAACAAAGAAACAAAAGTTTAAGAATGACCAGAATTTTCTCTGAATGTATCTGAAGTAAAAGAAAACAATATAAATATGTAAATATTATCTCACCAAGAAATAGTATAATACAGTTAAGTGTGTAATACAGTCAAAAGTTTTTATTTCTCCAAAATGTTGATAATTTAAAATAGGAAGATAATGAATAGAATAGACAAATGCATATAAACAAATATCAATCTAAAGAATAAATAACACTGGTTCCATCTAAAGTAATTTTCTCATATAGTTTTTCTTTAAAAATATGCTCACATACAGAAAGGGGGAGCAGATAAATATTGTTAATTCAGTAGAAAATAAAGGTGTCAGTAAAATTATATCTTCAGCAGTAAGTCTTGAAGAAAGAAATTCTTATTTTCTTGTACACCAATTTCAAAATCATTAGTTGTAAGCTAGAATTGCTGATTTATGCATAAAAATGTAACTGATATTTCTGAAACCTGATAGGAAGATTTTCTTAGTTGTAATATTAAATTGACTAGCTTTAAATTTATTTAATGAGAGTCAAGTGTAGAACGAGGGAAAAGAGAGTCAATGTGTTGTTACCTTTTGTCTGTATCCAGGACAAGTTGGAAGTAAATGATCTCGCTGGCCTTGAGAGTTTTCCTCTAACTAATAAAAGAGAAGATGAGGTACTCTCTAATGTCAGCTGAAGAAAGCCAAAGCAGAATAGAGAGAATGAGACAAATGGTCAAGCTTGTCTAAATATGATTAAAATAAACAAAAACAAAAAACCACAAACCAACAAACAAAAAAACCCAAACCAACCAAATCAAACTGAAACATACTGGAATTCTCTTTTCTTTCAATATTAATAGTAAAATAATTTATCTAAATTATTAATGACAGTTTTCTAACATTTCAAATACAACATCCCAAGTGAGTAAATCCTAGGTTAGTCCTCTTTTTTTTTCTTATAGAAGTACTGAAAAATAAATTCAAGCCTAAAAATTAATGATTACTGCAAGTGATCATGATTTGATTATGCTTGTGTGGAAACCAATAACACACATTTTCTGGTGCATACCAGAAGCTAGTTTCACAAGCATACAGATAATTATGGGCTTAGTCATCTGGTAAATAGAAACTAAAGAGAAAAATGTGAATAATTATTTGGAACTTAAGAACATTTATCAGTTCCTTAAAATGCACTGTTGCCTAAAGCCTTGTGGATTATTTATGACAATTTTCAGAGAATGAAGATCTGTACCTATATTCCAATCAAAATACTGAATTGTTCCCTCTAGTAATATCCTTGAACTTTAATCTAAGTTTGTCCATCTTCAGCTTTCACACTCAGTGTTCCTTCCAACACTTTCTGCTAGACTAAAAGTTCCACTATTTTGTGTCTCTTCGCTATAGATTGTGATCTAATTACCCATTCATGTTCTTCTTCTTGAACTAATCAGTTGAGCTCCTCACGTTTTTCATTCTAAGGCTTTGTTCAACCCTTTGATAAGCTGTCTTGCACTCCTCGGAATTCTCCATTTTTCCAGCAAACTCTTCAATATGAGAGATGTAATTCCCTTGGCCACCAGTAATAACAGAATTAATACATGCAAGGATCACATTAACCCTTTAGGCTCTGGCATCAGCATGGATGACCGTATTCAGAAGATCATCCAATAGTAATTTTAAGTCTTTTTCAGCCCCGCTGCTTTCCTATGGAAGTTTTCTGTCTGCAGCTATGAGACATATTCCAACATTTGGCCATATTGAAACTTACACACTTATATATATGTATATATGTACATCAAGTAAATAGATTTTTTGAAAAATCTAGCTTTTTCCACATCTGTCTGACTTACTCAAAACCAAACACTCCTCTCTAATGCTATATGTGAATGGTAGAAATAACTTTTTTTTATTATTTTTTTTTAAATTGACAATGATTTTGCTTTTTCAGCAAGAGCTGACATAAGCTTTGAATTACAATGCAAATATTTTTTTTCCCCATAGGACCTCCACAGAAATTCACCTAATTGGTCAAGATTTATTATTTATAATACTTTTTTGAAATCGACTGTTCAATCAGTGTTTAATCCATCTGGTATTCACCACACTAATTTTGTGTCACTCAAGTTTCTTAATCCTAAAGTGTGTGGCATCAAGTCATGCATTACAGAAATCTATTGCATTAGAACTTGTGCATCTCAGATAAAATCATATTCTCATAATAGTAAAGTGAAGTTAGTTTGGCAAGACCTATTTCTCAATACTGTGTGGGGAGTAATATTCATTATATTCACGTCTTATTATTTTGAGACTAAGTTTTGTAACAGTCAGTTCAATTTTTGAAACAACAGAACAATCATTATAGTGAACAATTTTGGAGATGGGTTGGACATGTTTCTAGAATACACATTATTTTCAAATGCTTTGATTAAACAGGAGTTAGGAGCTCATCTGTGGAACTCTTGGCTCCTGGTATGGGTGAGATTAGATTGAATGATTGCAGTTACTCTTCACCTGCTTAAAAGAAACAGCTTAAAAACTGTTGTGTAGATGAAACAGTCCATGAAATTGTTAAAAATCTCTGAGTATACAACAAAAAGCCACCACACCATGCATACAAACTAAAAAGCCACCACTGAGCATACAAACTATCATTGCTGGATCAAATCAGTACATAGTGACCACAAGAAAAAGTCTCCTCCAGAAAACTAGCCCCTTCAAATCCAAGCATGAGGAACTTTTTTTTTTTTAAAAAAAGGAGAGTTCAAAGCTGATTTTCAGTGCGCCTTGTGTGATGATTACACCCGCTTTCATACATTAAATGCGATATAGTCAAATTAGGTGACGCCTTTAAGCAATACAAGAAGCATTCTATGACATGAGGTGAAAAATGCTGTTCCATAACTCCTCTGGATATTCCCTTGGCATGATACACCACCCACAGGCATAAAACAAGGTACTAGGTAAGTACAGTCTGGTGTTTACATGTCTCCTGGCTAAATTAACTCCATGGGTCTCATTGGAAACCCTTTTTTTTTTTTTTTTTTCATTTCTGGTTGAGAGCAGTTCTGTTGTAGGCATCTGGACAGCTCTGGACTCTGCCTGTTTTGTATGCCAGAGTCAAGGTCAAGCGCTGGACTTACTGCACAAACTGAAAAGACTTCAAATGTCTGTTCAGTGCTGTGCTTGCTGATCAGTTGCACATTGACAGCTGTATGCTGGTGCCTCTTTTCGGTGTTCTGAACTGGACCATATGACCACAATAAGTATGCAGTGTTTTATAGTGTTAAAGACTTTATTTTTTTCCATATACTTTTGCATTTCAGCAGCGATCAGGGTGATTTCCATAAATTTGTCAGTCTGAGTTAATGTAGTGCTATGCTCCTCTTTGGTCCCAATACATTAGATAATTGCTATACTACACTGATGAATTAAACCTAACATTTTAATGCAAATTTTAATTTTCCCAAGGACAAGCATTTTCTGTGTAACCTAAAAGCAGTAAGATTTCTATTTGAACCTTTCTTTTGAACATATTTCAACCTTTGATTCCATTAACCAATTAAATACACTCTTTAATCCATTTTTAAAGTTAAATGATACTTTTTGCACACATTTCTGGCTTAAAGGTTCTTTTTTTTTTTTTGACTGATTGCATCTGTAGGTCTAGGAAAATTCACTCCTTAGGAGCAGCTTAGTCTTTGAATCCTTTGTCTATCAGCAAGCAAGACTGTGTCTCCTGGATTTTCTTTAATTCCACTTTCTTACTGAAGTGATACATTTTAACTAAAAAAATTATCATTTTAGTGGCAATTCAGATCTGATTTTTCCAGAGCTGGCTAAATCTTGATGGTACAATAAATTAGTCACTTTCCTCTGTATATTCTTCCTGATAAATTTGTCTTTGATCCTATCATGACTTTCAAAGCTTGAACACTAGTTAAAGATCTTGTAAAGAAAGGAATTTGAAATTACATATTAAGGAAAACTATTAGACTTTTTCCTAATTATGGTTTGAGGCTCATTTAAAAGGCATCAGGGGAATTAAACATTTTAAAGTAAGCTGAGAGGAATTACAGCACTTAAAGGCTATATCTGCCTGGCTGAGATCAGTTGTGATTTCAGTGAACCCTTGTAGTATGTTACAAGACACTGTGTGTGTATTAAAGGGACAGAGACCCCAGGCAAAACACTTGGGAGCAAAGCCTGTAGGAGGAATTGTGTATGTAGCATGAGAATGTGCCCTGACATTTAGTACATGGTGAGTTAAAAAAAAATCAAAGTCCTTATCTAACCGGAGGTTCTTTAAGGAACAGCCTCTTCAGAAATGAAGCATGTCTCTGGAAGACCAATTATGGGATGTGCACTGCCAAAAGTGCTAGGAGGGTATCTGTAGGTGTCTAAGAGAATCATTATGGAAATATATAGCTTTATGGTATGAATATTTTTCTTGGCTTAAAACACATTTCATCACAAAAATAGAAATAGCTCTGTAATTTCATTTGTGGTTGACACATCACCTCTCCATCCATTTTGTCTTTTTAGAGACTGATGTCTAATATTAGTCCTGTTACTAAATGGTAAACATAATTTTGACATAGCTGCTGGTTTACATCTTCTGAACATGAAGATACATGGAGGGTGTCTAGGTAAAAGTATATGGGTTTTATTTCTTTTCTCAGATATAGTAAAATGCTCAAGGTATTTTAATAGGACACTGCATAAATAGTATGCTGTACTTTCAATATTATTTTCTGTTATCATCCTATTTAGTCTGTCATCAGAATTCTGTTTGTTGTTGAGATTGGGTTTTTTTCATTATATAAAATTTCATTTCCACCTTCTTCTGAGTTGCTCTTTTTCCAAACCTGAACTATTTTTTCCTTTTTCACATACAGTTTGTAGTTTACAATCTCAGACTGTCTCGTAGAAGAAAGTTTCAGATGTAGATGACTCTTAACTAGAGAGTGACTCCAATATAATAGTGTTTCTTATCTTTATTAAAACCTTCTGAAATCATAGTGATGGTATTGGAACTGACCTGGGAAAAAAGAAATGCAGAAGTTTCTACCCACCTTGAAAGAAACAATGGATATTTTAGGACCGATAGAACATCCGTATGAAGTACCAGCTGAAATTATCCAGCACAATTCATGTCAAATGGTTTTTCCTGTTTTAATCACATCTAACAAATTTGAAGTCATTTCCTTATCCTAAAAGTCCTTGAAATTAAGTTTTATTGGAGAAAAGTAGAGGGAAAATGATTTACCTTACCTGCTTTACATAGTACTCAGCTGCATTTTCTTTAATTTTCTAGTATGCAAAGCTTATTCCAATCTCTGCAGCTGTTAGTCTAATTGGATGATTTCCTGTTTGAAATGCAGAATAATTTAAAGTGACTAGCAGTTGTTCAGGGAACCTCCCTTTCTAGGACATAACTTAATCTGACATATTCAATGCTCATCAGAGATTCAACATCTTTTCAAACTGATTACTGCTTCCTCCATCACACTCCAAGTTCCTTGACTTCCATTTAAGTGCTCCAATTTAGAGCTTGATTATTCAAATGAAACTGAGGAGAAAAATCAAGTTTGCTTTTTTTTTTTTTTTTTTTTTAAAAATATACTTCCTCAAACAGTATACTACATGCAGTCCTCTGTAGTATTTACTAGATTCCTCATCTTCTGTGATGCAAGAGCAAGCTCTATATTTCAGGTTTTACATTTGCTGAGATTAAGGATGATGATGTGGAGTAAGATCATGTTGCATATGGTTAATATCATCAGAATTTGGTGGAACAATGTTTTCATTTTTAACAAAGAGAACAACAGATTCTTTTGAGTCATGAATCACATGAATGTACCAGCTTTGCAAGAAATACAAATAATAAAGAAATCTTATTTCTTTTTACAACCTCAAAACATAAACGTTTGTGTCTGATTTAACAGGGCCAAAACTTCATGTTAGGCATGTCATTTTGAAATCTGAAAATGCTGAATGTATGAGAGGGAATATTTCTCTTACTAAAACAACTATTCAGCCATTTGGCTCTCCAAGGAATCTAGTTATATCTGCCTTCTGACAAAATGCTGCTTACCATCTGACTTCCTTTTTGTTTTTTGTTGTTTTCATTTTGTTTGGTTTGGTTTTGCATTTGGTTGGGTTTTTTCTCTCACTGTATCATGCATGCCTACAACATTTCCCTCTTGGTAGTGTTAAGCCACAATATTTTCTACACAAGACCTTGAAATCATGAAAATTCTTTCTCAAGTAGTTGTCTAGGAAAATTATCCATGTATCTCTCATTAATATTAATGAAGAATTACTTGGCTTAAAACCTATGTCTGCAGAATAAGCTCTTGAATAAGGTAAACGAAAACACACTTGCAACCATACTATGCGATAGGCTTCAAAGAAGGGAATGAGGTTTCTTCTGTGTGGAAAATATCTGGGAAGGCAGTTATTGAACCATAATGGGGACAGTTCACTTGAGGTTTCATCTAGAAACTTTCCTTCTTTGCAAAAATGTCTGGGGCAGCTCACTTAAAAAAATGACTCAGAAGATAGATGTGACAAATAAGATTTGTTAAGACGTATACCGGGTCTGTGGATCTCACTTAAACCCAAAAAATGAAAGACATTAGAAAATCAAACTCAATAAATGCATCCTAACACAAATCTTGCATGTGTGTTCATGATGAAGGAAACTGAAACACTTCTCCAAGGATCATTTTCTAGCTTTTAATATTTTCTAGCTGGGAATTTAACAGACTTCTGATGAGAAGTGTCAATCCTCTCCTATTTCAAGCTGTCATTCCTGTTTTACCTTACATTGCTACCAGGCAAGTTTTTCCTCAGAGGTAGGAATGAAAAAGGAGTTCAAAAGTTGAAAATAAAAACTGCCTCAGGTATAAAATATTGAGGGTGATTTTCTTCATTATTTCTCAGGTGAAAAACATGTTTCAGCTGTGGGCCATCAGTGGGCAAGTGTATATAGAATTATATACATATTTCCTTTTTATTTTTTGCATTTATTTCTTACTTTAATTACTAGATTTTACCAAGCCAAGCCTAAAAATTTGACAATAATTTGTCTAAAAATAAATTGATATGTTTGTGAACCAATCAAAATGAGACTACTGTAAAAATGTCTCTTCACAAAACTACCCATTTTATAGGACCAAATCTACTTCTGGTGGTGCACAAAAAAAGAATTCACCTGAGTAATTCACAGGGTATGCAAAAATCTTATAGCTTTTTGGTCACCTTGAGCAGTCAAACTTTTTTTTTTTTTTAATTCATGCTCAAGATTGTTTTTCCTTTTTATTAATTTCTTAGTGAATTTAATTGTGGCATCATGCAAGATGAAGGAAAATGTTTGTGCAATATTGAGGTATGTATTAAAATGTAATCCATGAAACAATGTACTAAGTGCCTTAAGGCTCCCATGAAGGTGACTGGACTTGATACTCCTGGAGATCCTTTATGGCAGTGCTTATGTTAGCAAGCAGTGACAGACCAGTTGGAGTGGATCATCTATAAGGAAAACAATCAGTAGTGAGGTTCTGGAGTTTGTTCTTTTTTTTTATTTATTTTCTTTACTTTAGGGTAACTCTACTTTGGTCCCATGGACTAGGTGACCCATGAGAGAGTACACTAGCCATCCTCCTGGAGCTCCTCTTCCAGTTTAGTCTCGTCTAAGAGGATACAGTTCAGGATCTCCAAGACCACTATGTGATGTGAACCAGAACCCAGAGAAGAATAGGAAATTCACTTTGGAAGCACACTGCTGGTCCAGTCTAATTAGATGTAAACTGTTAGACCAGTATTTCTACATGACACCAATAAAATATTGCTACTGAGATCTCTATGTAATACTTCAGGTCTTTTCTCATGAAATAAATCAATGTTCTTTGATACTCCACTAAATTCTCTTCCAGCCACATCCAAAATTAAGAAAATGTCAGGTGGACTGGATTGACAACCTTCCTGCTGACTGGGGCTAATATTTTGGCTTTCTGTTCCTATAAAGGAGGGAAAAAACCCCAGAGATTTAGAGCTAGTTAATGAACACTGCTTTACAGAGTTTTTATTTAGTAAAATTAGATGGCATTTCTTTAATCTACTTAAAGGACCAATTATGTTGCAGCTAACGTCCAATAATTTGTCTTACATAAGCAATTAGAGTGAGTAGGGATCTCAATATAGCAGTTTGACAGAAGTGTTAAATATAGGTATCATCTGCACACACTGGAAATGGTGATTGTTTCTTCTAAGAACATAGTCCAAAAGTGAACAAAAATGAGAAAGGAAAGTTCCCAGAAGGCTTTCTTGGCTCAAATCATAACAACTATGTTAATCAGAGCTTTGTTTTGCACTGTCTGCAATTGCTTTTCAACAGTCAGTACAAAAGTTAACAAAGCCTAAGCATTCATGTGACAAGAATAACCCCCTTAAGAGTAGAAACTGAAGCTGACTTTCTCCAGAGACGACATTGCAGAATTGCAAATGTAAGCACTTGGGGAAGGCTTGGATCATGGTAATTTTAATAAAGGACTACAGGTATTTGTGTCCAGTTCTCACTGAGAAGTACTTGATTTGTTTCTGCGTACCATGCAGTCTGAAGCTGAAGAAAGAATTTCTGAGTTATTGGATGATGGCCACATATTTGTACTCGTACAACACTATCTTAGACACTGTTTTCTTTATTTTTATACTTAGGTCTCTTCAGTTCCTCAACATTAGCAGAAATCCCTGACCTTACAGATTGCTGAACTCTATTGCAAGAACACACAAACTGATCAGAACAGGGAGACATGAATCAATTCCTCACTGAAGTCTGTACAGAGGCTTAGAGCTGTGAGGAACATTTTGGTGGAGCTACTCATCTGTCTCTAAGTTGCATTAGATATTGAGTGGATTTTATAGTAGTATAAATATATAAAAATACAGCTGCGCTGAGAACAGCAGTGATTCTGAATTGGCTGCTGTCAATAAACTTTTGCATGCTTTTAGCAAGGAACTTTTCTGTACTGTGGTGCATCTTAGTGCTTCAAATGGAAATTTAAAATCCAAAATAAGTAAAGCAAAAAGAATTTGCAAAATAATATAAATAAAATATTCAGGGACATTTGATTAAAAAAAGTCATAGATAGCAAGCTAGACAAAAATTAAGCATACTGTCTGTGGTGAGTTGATTAACTTTTAACAAATGAGTCTGAAACCCCTGTTTTGATTGTGATGGAAGAATTCCAAGTTTCAGTGATAAATTCCCTGTTCTCTTTCTATGTGTAGTTGTTCCAGGTAGGAGCTTTCCCTCAATGAAAAGATAGGCACTCAGTCTAAAGCAAGTATGGTCACAGATAAGTAAGAAAAACCACTCTACAAACTGAAGAGAAAGTTTTCAAAGTGAAAATCAGTAAAAGCAGAAAAGCTGAACAAAAGACGGCAATAAATAAGTCAGGTGTGGTGGGTGGGATATACAGCAATATTTCACCAATTAAAACAGTTATTAAAATAAATAAATAAAAAATTGCAGATACCCATTTTTTCTGATGGAAACCTCCAAGAACCTTATTAGTTAATACTTCAGGAAAGAATCTACCTTCATTTCATCAAAAACTCTGTGGTAGTTTGTAAGATATGCAATTTCTGCACCTCACACACAGAGTAATGTTGAAAACTCTGTAGTGTCCTGTCTATGATCCTTTACTGTTAATATACATAGTGTCTGTATATTCTTAGATGAAAAACAAAAACATGCTGAAAAGCAGTCTCTGAAGATCACTTCTGCAAGAAAAATGATACCGTGTGCCTGTAATGTATTACAGACCAAACAAAGGACAGGATGACTTTTACAACAATAAGAGCTCAAGAACAAATCTCTGGATCAGCTTACTGTTTCTCTGAGCCACTTTCCCAATTTGCTCTATAAATTTTATGAATTATAAGAAAGTAAAAATTTGGGATTTTTCCCTTTTTGTTATCATTGATTCAGGATTTTTTATTTTTATTTTCCACATTAAGATACTGGATTATGATAGAAATAACCTTTTTCTTAAGCAAAATCAAAGATGTTAAAATCTCCTAATTAGAACAGAATTTTTAGTAATTTCCTTGCAGTCTGGTTACAAATCTGGTTACAAATAAATTATCTTTGACTATAGTTGGTTTTTGTCCCTAACAGGCTCCTCTTGGTTTGTCATTTGCAGACCTTCCACTAGTAATGTGCCCCTTAAACTTTCTTTGAAGACACTAGTGAATATTCCCATGACAATTTGCAACAACATGATCTCCTTTTGGTCTCAGTTTCTGGTATTGAACTTCAACTATATTATTACCTAGCAATTGAGCAATTGTTAGGAATTGCTGGAAGATGACAGTTCCATTTTGTGATGATTTCTAAGATTTTAAAATGCATTTCTTCAGCTTCAGAGTAAGAAAAAAAACCCCAACCTCTTTTTCCTGGAAAAATTAATGGTGTCAAAACGCTTATTTAAAATTTTAATTCTGACCTCTCCTTGTCTCTACCAAAATGATCAGACAGTCTGCCTTGGAAGGCAGAAACCTTTTTATGGCTAGCATCACCGAAATCTATGTGTCTAGGAAAATGTTATCTTTTAAACCTTGCTTTTTGACAGTGCAGAGAAAAAACTATGCCTTAGCAAAAATATTGCTGTAACTCTTCCACAGGTTTACTATTGTTTTGTTGGACAGCAGTTTCCTTTCAAAACTTTACAAAACTTTCTCTGCAAAAAAGGTGACTTGCCAATAGTCTTTTAATTGAGCAAAATCAAATGGAAAAAATATCGTCAGATGAAGGTGTTTGTTACATATTCAGTTGATCCCTAAGTCCTGTTGGAGCTGAACATAAAGCAACCAAGGCAAAGCATATTGAAGGCAAAAATATGCTAAATGGTGTGCATGAGGAATGATCTCTCCGAACACACAGAAGGCAATCTTTTTAGGATAATTTGCAAGATTTCTTCCCTAACAAAAATATAGAAAATTAATTCTTTATGTTATTCTCAAGAGATTGGGGATTACTTAGAATGTGGAAAATCCCTGCAAACTCTTCACTAGTCAATGGGTTTAAGCTCCAGTTTGATCATAGAATAAATCAGTCTTTAGGTCTTAGGGTATGAGATCAAAAGAAAATCCCGTGATGCAAAGTAAGAAGTCAATATAAACTCATTCTGTATGGTCAGTTTTGCTCAAAAGATGTTGCTATGTTAATTTTGAAGTATCATAATTTCTCCTGGAATAGGTTTCAGTGTATTATCTGTTTTCCTACATGTCTGAATAAAAAGGGTTTTAACACTGTACTGTATGCTTCAGTGCTCATTTGAAGAAATGCCAGTAAGCCCACCTTTCTGCCCTTGTCTGCCCCCAATCTGGATCAAATTGATATTTTGAGTTATCTGGTAGCATGCAGATACAATATTAATGGTTACTGAAGCATGGAGTAAAATGTATAAAAATGTACTATTTTTGCTAAATATTTAGGCTTATTGAAAACAAATCTAAGGAAATTCCTGTTAGTTTATGAGGTTGAGGGACTATAGGTGATGACTCTGTATTGCCATTTTTTTTAAGAATGCAGCTTGCCTTGTCTGGATTCATGACTCCTGTGACAACTTTGCCTCTTGTTTTCTTGTTAATGAAAGACAGTATTAGCATTTTTCCAGCCTACTGATGTATCTTTGTTAATGCTGCTGTCTGTTGACTAAAAAAGGGTGCTGTGTGTGTCTTCACCATACTGTAATAAAAGACAGGTAATGAGAAATGGCCAGCAAATGAAGAAAAAGCAATTAAGCACTGCTGCCAAGCTGACTTCACAAAAAAAATTATCTCTTTTAAAAACTGAGTAAGGAGAAAAGTGGTACAAGTGCTACAGCTGGGCTTGTCAGAGAAAACCCACTTCAGAAAGTAAAACATACTGCAGAGTTAAGGCTTTTTTTTCTAACTCATCAGAAAGGGGTTCCAAAAAGAAAATGCAGATCTCACCAAATAAGTAGTCAAAAAATCGAGGGAACCATCTGTTGTATCATTTTTACCCCCCCTAGGGGGAAGGGAAGACCTTCATAATCTGAGACAGGCACCTACAAATAGGAGACCTATAGAAGGGGATCTTTTTCCCATTATAGCTTGGAGAATTTAAAACAGGATGGGATGGGGAAGGGAAATCCTACAGGTAGAGGAAGGGGATGAAAGAGTGAGGAAACAGAATTTTAGAAATTTTAAAGATTTTAGTTCCTGTCTACAGATATTTGAAGATGCTATATATAGGAAGTAGTATTTGCAAAACAATGTCAAAAAATCTGCTATTTGTTGATGTGTTCTTTAATACAAATGTCACTGGAAAACCTATAATTTTGCTAAAATAGATGTAACCGTGGGTTCATTACTTTATGATAAACTAATGTTATCAAAAGGTGTATTTCTGCTGAGAAAACACATTGCTTGAAAGATCAGAATACATTTGAAGATTGAGTTAAAATTCTACAACTGGTATCTTGATCATTCCTCAAAAATTAGGATAATATATATTTTGTGGAAGTGGTTGCCATGAAAAAGGATAACATTACAGAAATGTAGAACAATCAAGCAATGAGCACTGCTGTGTGACTTCAACCTCCATTTCACCTTGAAGTTTCTGTAGATGGAGTTTCGGAACATAAACAGATTAAATATTTTTCTTGAAGAACTTTCAGTTTAAGTCCCAGAACTTCAACCAGGTCCTACAGGGTGACCTGGTTTGAAGTTAATGGAACTCTGCAAGGATGCCAAGGTCACTCCTTATCAAGCCTCTGGGAGAAACTCAGCCTGTGTCAGGTCTGACAACAGGAGTGTTGACAATAGACAAAGTAACCCTGAGGCAAAGTCTGGATCAAAATCAGGTCGCATATAAAGGAATCATTGAGGTTGCACTTGTTTGCATCAGCTGAGAATCTGGCCTTCAGGGAAGGAAGGTTAGTGGCAGATGGTGGTGGGTTCTGCAGATAGACTTCAGAAAGGGCAGCAAAACCATACAACGGTGATGAAGATCTTTGGAGGCAGAATGACAGCAAATAAAATACTGGGATCTTGACTCAGCACACTTTCATTGTCCTCTTCATTCCCTTCTTGTACAAGCCTTTTATTTATTTTATATATTTTTGCTGCTCTTCACTCTAAGATCTAATTAAACTGAAATATTTAGATGGATCAAAACTTTTTTGTTATGAAAACGGGATGTCTTCCACACTGGGCTCAAGTAATGTGTAAAGTGTTTCAAATGATACTGCTAAAACAACAGAGGGAGAAGTAGAGGCTGCTGCAGTGGTCCTCATAAATGAAAACTCTGTGATATGGTCAAAATCAGTGACAAGCTATTTGAAACTGAAGGTTAAATGTGTTAAATAGAATCTATGTTATTTCATAGCAGATAAATGAATATAGTATCTCCATCCTTAGAAAGTAAATAAACTAATGGTATTTAATTACATTAAGTCCTCTTGAACTGTAGATGACTGAACAGGATTTATGATCAAGCAACTATCTTCTACTGCAGATCTGCCAACCATGATACAAAAATTAACCTTGAATACTCTGCTTAAAAAAACAAAACAAAAAAAAATAAAAAAATAAAAAAAAAAAAAAAAAAAAACAAAACAAACCAAAAACCAAAACAAACAAAGACAGAAAAAAAAAAGGCCTAATGTTTCAAATTATATCCAGCAGGAAGATATCAAGGACAATCACTGGCAAGGTCATGGAGCCCAGCAAAGCCAGAGAATCTGGTAGGTGGAACACATCGGGAATGGCACTGAGTTGCTTTCTGGTAATAAGCCTTTACCAGCCAATTAACAAGGGGAATGCAACCAAAACTAAAAAACTTCCCTTATCAGGATTTTGCCCTGAAGAATAAGAAAAAAAATATTCAAGAAAGACAATTTGAGTCCTGTATGGCATCCCCTATATGTGGAGGTTTTTCAGATTCCACAGAGTTGGACAGTTGTACTAAAATCATTATAATCAACAATAACTATTTAATGAGGAGGCTAAGGCTGCTATCAGAGACACCAGTGAAAGTGGTTTTGGTGTTCTTAAGACTACATTCAGATAGAACAATGGCCAATTTCTCTTCTGAGGTGTGCTACACAGAGGTCTGAAGCACAAGAAAAGAACTGTAGTATACATTTGCAGACACCACTAAATGCCTCTTTGTCAAGAGCACACTATATACAATCATACCACAGGAAATCTAAGTCTGATTGAAAAATGTAGATCTGCCTCAGGTAAAACTGTTGTAGCAAAAATCCTATTGTGAAAATTGGAAGCCAGGGCAGAATTACAATTAACAACAAAAAAAATTGTCAGGTAAAATCTTCCCTTTTATACATTTATTTTTTTTTTCTTCCTCATAAGTCTTTATATTTCCCTTGTGAGATTTAAACTTTAAAGACTCTTGCTTAGAGTCTGCTTCCCACACTAATTACAGACACTAAGCATCTGTTGGAATGTCCTCTGGTTACCACTGGAATTTAAACTACCACCATTCCCCACAGTACAGTAGTTAAATCTTAGTGTTTTAAGTCTATATTCCCATGTACTTACTATGCAGTGAAACATTACAGTCATCTGAAATATGCAGCTAAGTCCTAACACGTTCTGATAATGAAGGAGATAAGGCAATCATTCACAGATCTTTTCAAATGAAATACCTCCATCTCCCTATTCAGATACACAACTTCTAATTACTGTTTGTCAGAGAATAGTCTGTACAATACAAAGTTCTCTCCAGCTTTTGATTTACAAAGGTAGCAGTGAAAGAGAAATTACAGATCTCTCTTCAGCATTGCAGCTTCATTCTTCACATCTGTTTGTTAGTCTCTGAAAATGGTTTGCTTTCCTTTTGGCACTGCACAGTGATTAAAAAAAGGCCATTTGCTCAGAAAACTCACTGGTTTGTCTTTCTGATATCTTTGCAAATTTTATTCTGCCTGTAGAACTGAGAATTCTCAACATATTCAATCTTGGTTTTTCTGCTTTATTCAGATGGGGAAACAATCAGAGCTCTATTAGTCTGTTCAATTTCAATTCTATTCCTTGGAGTTTATCTGCTTTAACTGAGCATGCAATCTTTCAAAATAAATATTCCCAGCTACAAAACCTATAGTATTAGACTCTGCATTTTGGATTTGTTGTTCAGTTCTGTAAGTTCCCTTACTCCAAGGTCACTTCATTATCTCTGCCCTAAGATTCATTCAGGTCCTGCCATCTTACTAGACCTTTCTAACTGATACGATATGTTGTGGTGTCCTGGATTTATTTTTGTGCAGGAGCTTCACTGTTACAGTGATACTGTTTTTTTTCTTTTTATGAGACATGTATTTTGGGTACAATAATTTGACCACAATCGTTTTAGGTGGGTGAAATAGTAATTTCAACAGTGACTGCATAAACAACACTCCTCACTGCATCCTCAAATTTCTATCTTAATGGAGCATTTTCATCTCAGCTACACAGGCTCACATGTAAAATGGAGCGTAGGTGTCCTGAATTGGATTTCAAAATTTTCACACTTGAATCCAAAATCAAGATTCCCCAAGTAGTCATTGAGTTGCTGCCTAATCCTGGGACCATCAGACTTTTATGAACACTGCACTTTTTAACATTAATATCTTTCACAACATGCTGGAAGTGTCTTATCCTAGAAATGGATAAGACTGTCATAGCTCAGTTAAATCCTCTGTGAAAGCAACAACAAAGACACTTTTCTTATATAGCTAGAAGAACTCGATCCCTCTGGCATTCTCAGTCCATAGACACTGAGCTGGGACACATGTAGGTATAGCTAACACCTTGTTTGTACACTAATTAATATCCATTTTTACCTTGGATCTATGCTAAAAGGTTCAATTGTCTCTTCTCCCTTATGATCTTCTGAAAATTTCTGAGCCTCTCAACAGATACTCTACAGGAAGCTATAAGATATTTGGGGATAAAGAAAGGGAAGCAATTAGGATGAAGTGAAAACACTTTTCGCATTACCTTTAGTACAGGGGTTCTGGCATTCTGCTGGGTAGGGAAAGCACTGAGTGAATGTGGTACTGATTAACCAGGTTTGAATCCAGTACAGTAACAGCAGCTGGTGGGTGAACTGGAAGCCATGTCTCCTTTGCTCCCAGTTAACACTGCAGGTAGCGCGCTGTCTCCTCATACACATGAGCTTCAGCTGACAAGTGATTTATGACTGACAGAATGAAATAAAAACTCCCCCCTCAATTCTATCTATCATTCATCTAATTCTGCCTGTTCAACTCATTTGGCTCTTCTCTCTTTGATCTGACAGGTCCATAAGCACCTATGATTCTGTTCCCAGGAAGACAAGATTTGACTTTCTAAGCAGTTACATTCTAAAATTCTGCCTTATTCTTATTAGAATCTAATGGAAGTCTAGTCTACTGCTTTTGAGGGGCTAACTCAAAAGTCATGCTGCTGCCACCTGTATCTGGGATGTACTTTTATAGCACTACCTAGTATGTAAAGCAGGCCTATAGGAAAGATGGGGAGGGACTCTTTATCAAGGAGTATAGTGATACGATGAGAGGTAATGTTTTTAAACTGAAAGAGGGTAGATTTAGATTAGCTATAAGGAAGAAATTATTTCCTATGAGGGTGGTGAGACTCTGGAACAGGTTGTCCAGAGAAGCTGTGGATGCCCCCTTCCTGAAAGTGTTCAAGGCCACATTGGATGGAGCTTTGAGCAACTTGGTCTAGTGGAAGGTGTCCCTGCCCATGGCAGGGGGGTTGGAACTAGATGATCTTTAAGGTCCCTTCCAACCCAAACAGTTCTCAGATCCATGATTCTATGATTGATGTCTTCATTCCCAGGTGGACTGCAGCTCACATTCACTTTCCAGAAGAGTGCTCAAACAAACAGTCTGTACTGTGTTCTGCATATTCTACCCCTCCTGTTGAAGTCAGTCCACTGTGCAATATAAAATATGAGAATGATTAGGCCAGAACTGGAACCATGAACTCTGGCAGGTCCAGACCTCATATATGTGATGTGTTCTGCACTGGGCATAAAGCAAACAGATGGCAGACCACCTCCACATTTTACATATAGTGGCCATTATCTGGAAATTTTTGATAGTGTCTAGGAATTCAGTTCCCAAAGCAGTAGGTTAATGGTTTATAGCTAAAAGCAGCACATTAGCATCCAGATTGGAGGATATGATGGTCCTGCAGAAAATGGAGCCTGATTCAGTCACCTGAGAATTAGAGGTTAAGCCAAGAAGGGGAAAATCTAATGTCCATTACTTAATTTTCTGAAATTTATTTTTTAATCTTTTTTTCCCCCAAAGAAAGCTTTCTGAAAGTAAACTGAATGTGATGACTATGTAATCACCTAGATCAAAAACCTATATGCAATCACTGTGATGACTATTACATATTCCAGAATGGAGCCATTGAATTGAATAATTTTAGGTACCTAAAATAACAGTTTATGACTGTTAGAAAATTGATCGAGTTTTACTTAAACAGATGCTTAAAACAAAGTCCCAAATTGAGCAGAATACAAGCAGCCTGGATCTCACCTGGATACATAATCTTAATCCTCCTAACCTCTCTTGGTTTGCTAAAATGCCATCTGACCCTGGAAGAAGGTAAAGGCCTGTCCCTCTCCAGAATCATCATATCCTTGCCTGCAGGGCCTCATCTGCTTGGTGCTCTCAGAGAAAGGCTAAGAGCTCTGGCTCTGTCCACAGTGTGTCTGCAAACATGCCCATCTGTCAATCTCTGTATCTAGGGCACTACTGCAGTTAAGGACATCTTAGATTAAGGTGGCTCCTTTCTATGAAAGTTTTTTTTTTTATTCAGGCCTCTCATCTCTTTCCAGGTCTTTTTGTCCCTGGACTGTTGGATATGTCAGGATAGGGTGAAAATAAATACATTCAGTTGCTGTTGTTTGAAATCTTTATACTTTGCAAGAAATATCTAAGTATTCGTCAGACCCAAGAGAAAACAAGCACAAAAGTAATTGTAGTTTAGTGTTTGGGACACATCTGAGGATGAAGAAAGTCTGGAATTTTGCCTTTGCTCTATTATTTTAATTTTGTATTAAGTATTCAATGGACAGTGGACCGATATATTGTCTTCCCCCCTTTTTCTAGATGAGTTCTCTAATCAACACATTTTAGATTTGTGGTTGTGTTTTCTCTCTTTCCACTCATTTTCAACACTGAATTGCTCCAAGTTAAACAATAGTTTCACTGAAAAGGACTAGGAACCTTTCCCACATGTTGCTCCTCAAGAATATAGGATATCTTAATGAGTAGGTCTTTCTTGTGTGGTAGAAGATATGGGTTAAAACGCTTTTCATACTCTGCTGTAACTGTAGGGTGATTGTAGCTTTCAATGGGAATTTTTTTAAGTTCTGCTCTGTGTATCAGAAATTTCCAAATTATTTTCTGGCAGAGGTAAGGATCAAGGAAACAGACCTATCCAAGGGAATGCAAGCACAATGCAGGTGACACCACACATCTGAAGGAGGGAGATCTCAATGTGTCTCCTGCTTTTGCTTTCTCTTACCCTGCAGCTCTTCCTCTTTTTTTCCAGCAGAGTAAAAGATATCTCCAGCTTCTACAAGTAAGAGGAAAAATTGTCCCCTGAAAGAAAAAGCAGATGAAATCCACTATTCCTTTCTTAAAGTACAACAATTGCTCTTCCTCCAGTCTGAATTCTAGGGATCATCCATCACAGCTCCAACATCATGATCTGCTCTTTTGCTGGTTCACTTCTGTCTCAGACTTTCTGGCCAAAACCTGTTCTGCCCATGTTTTCTAAGGCTTTTAATCCTACATAGCTCCTGTGTATTTAGGTCATTTTCTATTCTCTCAGAGGTGTAATGATACCTTGGTATGGCTGGAAATCACAGTAGTAAGAGTCTTCTATTAAGTGATGGGCCAAAATGGCATTTTTGTGATCCTTGATTTAATCTAAACAGTTCCCCGAGTGTGACCCCATTGAATTTCATAGCAAAATTTTTATTGAGCTAGGACTTAACTTCATAACTGTTAGAGGGATGTATATAGTATATTTTGCTTTCATCTCTTTTTATTGATTTGTTTCATAGACTTTTCATTTTCTACTCATACACAGCATGATAGAAATCATAGTTTTGTGAACATACCTTTAACAAATAGCTGTGGTTCACTCATCTCACAACATCATTAAACCTCACTGATAGCTCAGCTCATTAAATCACAGGCTACATCACTAATCACCAATATTAAGAATATAACAATCATTTTCCATAAATGTAAAATGTCTGAAAGAAAGATTTTCCTCTGTTCTATTAAATTTTATTATAACAAAAGATAATACATTTAACAGACAGATGTATTCTATCAAATATTTTATTATGTCATTAAACCTTAAATATCTTCCAGCTTTCAAAAAAGGCTACAGATTATGCATTTAGGAGATTTCAGAAACAAATCTTGAAATTTAACAATTAATGAAGAAATAACTTTTTTTACATATTTTTCCCATGGGTTCTTTTTTGCACCCACTCAAATCTGAAAAAAATATGGAACATTGTAAGTGTATATAAATGGAAACAAATCTAACTTGGGGTCTACTATGTAGGCTAGGATTCTTTCACAGACATTGTCATTCATTAATCAAAGGCTACTACTGAAAAAAAGAAGCCCTAGCTGTAAAGAACATGAAACAGGAACAGCAAAGCATAATTACACCTGCAGCTGTAGAATGTAGTTAAGCAACACACTGTCAAAGTTAGCAGCAGAAAGGTACTGTGATGTATTATTTCTCATTTTATATGAGCCACTTTAGGATGTCCATAAGATTAATAAGTGTAAAGTTCAGGAGCTTTCAAAATTCAGGTCACTATCTTGTTGAGGAGATTAAGTAACTTTCAAAAACACTTTAAAGAAATTTTTAATTAATTCATCTTCTTTCTGATGCCTCCAGCAAGGGCTGTTAAGAGCAGGATGTAATCGGGGAACAACACCCAATGCTTAGATAAACAAATCTGTTGCTAAAGCCAGACACCTCTGACAAACAAACTTCTCCTTGCTCTCTGCTGAGTTGCTGTGGTACAAGGAGATCATGCAGAGTTCCGCAGTGCTGGCAGGCAGCCCGTGCATGGTGGGGACCCCTGAATTCAACCCAGGGCTGGATGATACGAGGCAGATGATCATCTTTGAACAGTAACAGTCACATATGCTGAAAATGGGGTAGAAATTACTGCCAGGAGGCAATGAAGAGCTAAAAATACTCTCAAACTCTGGTTGAAACAAGAATACGAGAAACGCTTGGAGAATGGGTCCATTTGTGCCTATTAAAACCAGTGAACCAGCCACAGTCCCCAGCTCAGGTGTCCCCAACTCACTGACTGCCAGAAGTCATACCAAGCAGACAGCTGTCAGGGTCTGGATGGCACCAGTGGCCTTATCATCCCTGTCTGGCCTTCCCCAAGGCCCCCCCAGACCCTGCCCACAGCTCAGGACCCATTGTTGCCCCGAGGGATGTCAGGCCCTGCCCCAGTGATGCCACAGCAGGTGTGGTCTCCATCTCCCACAGCCCTGCTCTGCCCAACCATGGGCCTCCCAAGCCCAGCCCAGCCTGGCCTTGCCCCATCCCTTTCCCCAGGGAGGTGTCGGTGCAGGGGGTAGGGGCTGCGCTGGGTGCCCCTGGCTGCCCTGCTCCCTGTCTGGGACAGGGGGACAGGCCCTGGCTGCTGGGCCCTGCCCTGTTTCCTCAGGAAACCCCAGCCCCTGTGGCACCCCGACAAGAACTTGTGTAGATTGACTGTTGCCATATTCTTCCCTAACCTGGTCCTGACCACTGACTAAACTACACTGGTCCCAGTAGCACTGAAAAAATGGTGAAACCCGAGCATGAAGGCGCCAGGCTGACAGCTGCACCTGGAGGAAGCGGCACATTTGTATCTGAATGGCACGTGCCTGGGGAGATGACTGGGCTCCAGGTGGATCAAAACTGGTCAGGCAGTGGAGCCTTCCTCAGGGAATTGCAGTATGTCCACATGCAAAAGCCTCTCTACAGAGGCTTGAAAACACATTAGAAATAATTTGAAGACACTCATATTGATGTCCAGTGTCTATAAAACAGATATTTTCCAAATACTACCTCTATACTAACAGCCATAAAGATAAGGAAGTTGAGAAACTCAGTAACATCAGGGAAGAATGAGTGGTTATGCTCTGAAAGGCACCTTGTTTGTTTTTTGTTTGTTTGTTTGTTTTTTAAATAAAAATACAACCTGAAGCTCATACATCATTATTAGTTGGTCACAATGCTTTAATTGTTCCCAGATGCTTTAGTGTGATGAGACAAAAAGTGGGGGATGGTGACTCTTGTGACTTCATTGTAACAAATACTTTGTTCAAGCATAAAACGATAAGATAATAGACTTTTCATGAGTGATGGGTCAGTGGATTTACAGTCAGATTAACTGCTTCATCATGTCAATAAGAAACAGTCAAGGTGTGATAGAAAGCCTTTTCTTTAAAGAGGTGGACACAGAGCCAATCACAATTTACCAACAGATAGCACTGAAGTTAAACTTTCAAGTAATAATTTACCTGTAAATATCCTTAGAGTTCATTTTAACATCGACAAACTGGAAATCCATGAAGAAAATAGATAAACACGAAGTGTGTCAGTCAGCTTCTGTTCAAATGGCACAAATCAGAAAGGATACACCAGGTCTTACTTCTTTGAAGATGCTGCAGACAAACTCCTGGAGAAAAATTCCACAGAATAAAGCTGACATCACAGAGATTATGTGAGCAACACAGGACTCTAAGGCCATAGCCATGGGTAGAAGTGTAGTAGAAGAATATTGCAGCACAAGATAAGAAGTCTTTGAAATAATTAAAGCGTTGATAGAAAATTGGCTCAGACAACCATGCTGTAATATACCAATTTTTTCTTCAGCAAACTTCTGTAAGGTTACCAGAATTTAAAGTATCTTCTGAAAGTTCACTTCAGTAGAAAAATAAAAGCGTCAGTTTGACTAATACTGGGATATAGATTGCCAAAATTTGCAGAATATAATCTGAGCCAGAGAGGAGACAGGAAAAGATCTAGGCAAAGAACTTAATGCGTCATGGTAGTTATCTTTAAGTAACTAAAAAAAAAAAAAAAAAATGGATGTGGTGCAAACACTGAGAAATAGTAGAACCTCTGTTATGACCTAGACTAGGAGCCCAGGTTATCATAAAGTTTCTGTGATCCCCTCAGATTAAATTAAACAACAGCAAATGACTGGTTAAAATGTTTTACTTCTGGTAAAAATAACTTTAACTTGTAAAAGGATAGTAAGCAAGGTGGTCTCTTATCGATAAATCTATAAGGAATAAAAGAAATGAAAGAAAAGAAAAAGAAAGAAGAAGGAGAAAGAAAAATAGAGTCCGTTTCACCACTACGGTTCCAGCATTTTCTCAGGTCCAGTTATCTTGGGTGGTGGGTGCACACACAGCAAAGCTTTCTGTTGCCTTTTAAATTCATCTTATCAGCTGATTAGCATACTAGACAGAGAGGCATGTATTCTACAAGCTCATTTCCATGACAAACAAAGATAGGGTGGAGTATGGGTTCTGCATATGCATTGAGGGGGTATGGGTGAACCAACCCCCTTGTTCAATTGAGTCAGTGGTCATGCTTGCTTTTCCCTCCCCACCCTCCCCCTCCCCCTTGTTTTTTGCTCAGTTTTTGCTTAGGTCCATCTGGTGATGGTTATTTATCTCTCTTATCAATCTTTTTTCCAAAACATGTAGTTTCACTCAGTCTGAACATATAGTCTCACTCAGGTTACCTTTCCTTCTTTTGAGGTTTATCTAAGGAATTTGGCATTATGGCAGCAGCAAAGTGGAGCTGTGCATCCTTCAATATACTCTGTGCTTCCCTGACAAGAATTCCTTAGACTAATCACAAAGGCCCCAGCTTGGCCTTGAGGGTTTCTGTGTGATGAATATTCGAAGCATCAATTCCTTCAGTTCCTTACAACCCCTCTTAGAATACCATAAAATTGTCAACATATTTTGGGATTCTAGACAATGACCTGAGACTAGAGTATAGTCTTCTAATAATAATTAGTATTTCTGTGACTGTTGGATCTAATGAAAATTAGGTTCTAGCATCTCTTTCCTTCCTGTGAGCTTGGACATTAAAAAGGCTTAGTAACTGAAGGATCTTACCTTTGTCCGAAAGTCTACTGTGTCTTAAGATCTTTGGGAACTCCACCCTCTCCAAATTTTGACCAAGATAGGAGACTATCTAACTGAAGAACAAGTTTGGGTTATGTTTGAAAGAGGAATCATGGAGCACACATTTAAATTGCCTGTCCTGTCTATGTAAGATAACAATGAAGGATGAATCTAGTTAAAATCCCTGTGTATTTTGTTAAGACAACAGACCAATGTGGAAATTCTTGGGTGTTCATGCAGCTGAATAAAACTGATGAAAATGTTACATGGCCAATATAAATCTCATCAGAAGTGTGATGACTTTGCCTATTATATGGCAAAGTAAACTAATTACTGTGATGTGGATATGGGTATCAGACATAGACATTACAGAACCTTCTTTAGCTCATCCATAAGAAATACTGAGTATATGTAATAAATCTTAAATGGATACATAGAAAATGGCAGGAGAATGTATCCATGACTAGGTAGAACTTTATTCATTTCTTCTTTCACAGGTTTGATTTTGTCTGATTGGATCACCAGGAGAAAAAAATACAATAATATAGAAAGAGTCATGCTTGAGGGAACATGAAGAAGAAAAGGTTGTGGTAGAATGTCAGTCTCCCTCTTTCTGCATCTCCTTATAAGCATGAGCTTTAAGCAACAAAGACATTGGGAATCTTTCTGTCTTTGGACTGAAATGGCAGGGGAGATTGCCATGTGTTAAATACACCTTCTGTTCGATAACAGAAAGACTTTAGAGCATGAATATAATGATATTTGATATCCCCAAGATGACTAGATAAATACAATTCAAACCTGTTATACACTTGAGCTAGTAAATGGGTGAGAATTATTTAACTGGTCTCAGTTTTTAGTATTAAGTGCTGACCTGGTTTGGGGCTGGACTAGAGCTCCCATTGGTTTGGCAGCGTGAGGAGCTGCAGCACCCTGAGACCCCAGGGGCTCCCCAGGGCCCAGTGCCCTCACCTGTGTGCGGGGGCGGGGGGAGCACAGCTGGAGGGCTGAGCCCCGATTGGCCGATATGCCGTGTCACGTGACATTGTGCTCACTATATAAAGGCAGGAGTGGGCGGGGAGGGGCTCTCACTTCTGGGAGTGTGGTGGTGGTGCCTTTGTGTTTGGGATTGCCGGCCGGTGGTGAGCAGCTGTATTGTATATTACCTGCTGATACTGCTGTCAGTGTATTGTTCTGTTGCTGTTATTAAGCTGTTTTTATCTCAACCTGCCAGTCTCCCTTTGCCCCTCCGATTCCCTCCCCATTCCCAAGTGGGGGGAGGGTGGGTGAGAGACTTCCTGGCATTTCGCTGCTGAGTAGGCTCAAATGACAACAAGTGCCAAGAGCAGGAAGGAGCATAGTAATGTAATGAGCTAGACAGTACTCAGCATTTTGTGGGTTCGAACAGGTATGTGAAGGCCACAGGAGAGGAAGAAAACAGTTTTGGAACTTTGCAAGTTTTGCATTTAAGACTGCTTTAAACAGTAAAGAAGTCAAGTTTTCAACCAAATCTTTGATGAAGACTAGTGAGTAAGTTTTTATCAATAGAGGTTTGTTATTTTAGGGTGTCTTATACCAGAAAATCTTTAATGAAGAGCAGGAAGATGTTTTCTGTGTTTCAAAGGAGAAGGGAATTTAGGTTTGAGAAAATCACTACTCTACCAACTACAAACTCCTCTTACACTTTTAAGAATGGAACTTTCCTTTCTCGGTTTGCTATCTAATTCTGCCAGCCTTACACACGGAGATTAGAAGTTTAACATATGTGCAGCCCAAATGAATTCAAATAAGATTGCAAGTGTGTTAAGGTGTTGCTTTGCTTAACAAAAGATGTTTAAAATTGCCTATTTGTGATCTTTTGTTGATTTATAGCATTTTATGTAAATAAAGCCTTTCCTGAGAAAAAGCCAGACTGCTTGAAATAAAACAAAAAAGCTTAAGTATCCATAAATTATTTTGCATTCAGAATTAAGGGAAGTAAGGGGAAGTTTTGTTGCTAGGAGACTGTGGCTAGAAGGTATCAGGAGAGATTGCTTTTTTAAAATATTAGAATCTATAATCAAAATACTTAGCATGTAATAAAGTAGCTATATGTATGAACTCAGTGCAGACCAGGTGAAGTATGAGACAAGTGCTAGAAAGCTTATGAAAAGTACATATCTTTGAAAACAGTTCACCTGTCATGACATACTGGCCTGATAAAAGAAGCTAATTACTTGCTTACAATTAGGGCAGAAATTCAGTTGGGGGTATAAATTAAGGAATAATTATTGATGATTAGATCAATAAGGAAATGTAATTTAATTTATTTCTGGTATTTACATGGTGACAATTTTTAGGTGTCTAAAAGTTTTTAAAGAAATAACTCTAAAACATGTGGCTATGGAGAGGGAAAGCTTGTTGAAAAGAAGAGATGAAATTATTTTTAAAGTTAGTTCAAATTTGTGTAGTATGTTCAGATAAAGGAAAGAAGTTTGTAAAACGTGAAGATTTTCATGCCTGCAATTTAAATGAATGGCTTTATGATATTTATATAAAGGTGGCTTTTTTTAATAGAAATTTCAACAAAAGTAATAGATATAATTTAAAAAAGAAAGTAAAATAAATTGAGAAATAATGTTCAATTTTATCTTTAGGAATAATTTTGTTCAGCTCAAGGTTTTGGAGCTTTTTTGGGTGGAAAAAAGGTGTTATTTTAGTTAAAATATCTCAGCTCTTCTACTTCAGTCTCAATCAGTGGAGAGATAGAGTTTTCATGAGATATGTGGACAAACAACAGAATTTAAAAAATATATATGATTTCCTTAGTTTGATAGCTGTGAAACATCTCTTGTTGGTGTCAATGCATAGCAGGAATTTTCACATATCCATACCTACTGAATACATGTGGGAAACCTAGATACAAGCCATATATAATTAATCATGTCTGAATTTGAAATATTTTGAATTATTAAAATATGATCAAAATAATTTAATATAATGTTGTTTTTGTTTTTCAAAAAAATGTTGTTCCTGAAATGTTAGAATAATATTTTTCCTCATTATAATTAACTGGTATTTTTTCACTCCTATTTCATTCTCAGTTTCCATCTGACATTTCAGGTCTTTCACTGGGTGATATTACAGAGATGTTTATTATAAAGAAGATACTATCAGAATTCTTGTTCCTATATGAAAACATCCCTCAAAGAGCAAAATAAAAAATCAGTGTGGCATATGACTTCCCTCACGTAGTCATCCTAAAGCATCAGGGTGGTTACTCATATTTTCTGGTGGGTGGACACCCTTCTGCAATTTTATTTTAATGCCAAGCCAGCCTGTTCAACACATAAGCCAGTCAGCTTCTGTTAGGCCCCCTCATGTAAGAGTCATTTAGAGATTTTTAACTTTGCAGTGTCAAGCCCTTGTTCACAGCAAGCCAGATGATTTTCCAGCACCACATGGTAGCCTGGTAGCTCATTTTCAGTTGTGAGTTGTGCCGGGTGAAATCTTAACTCTTACCTGCTCTTTGATTTGTATGTTACTTACACACCCATCTACCTTTTGGAAAACACTTAGAGGTTCTCATTAGGTTGAAAAATTGTGATCAGTTAAGCCTAGTGGGATTTACATCTAGTGTTCTTTAATCCTCTTCTATCCATTAACATGATTTTTCAAATATTAGTGACTAAACATCAGAATTTACAAAACCAAAATTAACAAGAAATTAAATCCTCTGCATTATTGAAATCCAGGGACATCACATGTCCAAATTAATTTCTCTGGCTACTGGAGAGCTAAACCATTCTATGAATCTCTGATGTCCTCACCCTTCTGCTTTCTGAAAGTATTCATCAAGAGAAGACACATTCTCAACAAAATACACAAAGTCCAAAATCACTTAGGTACTTCATCTGTCTTAATGTTAATTTGCAGGTTCTTGCTTTTCTGTAGCAATGACATCTTATAGCAAAGTGCACTACCTTCTTTCTAGAGGAGGGTGAAATGATTAAAAATTATTTCTTTTTGCTTTAAGGTGGGTTTTTAACTGATGAAATTGGCAAAGTGGTGTCAGTGCTAAAGCTATGAATTTTCTGAATAAAGTTTCATATACTCAAGGATATCTTGACATTGAGATGCTCTGACATCTTGCAGATATATGTAACATTAAAGAGAAACTGTTGCTATCAGCAAAAAAAGAAACACCAGTTGGAATCAGGAAAATAGTTGATTAAAATTTAGTGATTTATTTATTTTAAATGTGAGTATGTTCATACCAATGGAGTGGTGAAATTGTTGCAAGTTGAAACCTCATTTGTATATAAAAGGAGAAAAGACCTTATCTTGGGAACATACTGTTTATACAGACCTTAAAAGCAAACAACTGTAATACGAGGAAATAATTGTCCTCAATTTATATGGAGAAACTAAGGCATAATACATAAGTGGCAGGACTTATTTGAACTGTTGTTGTTGCCCATGGTGTGCATATCTACATGCAAGCCAATGACTTCAGGGCCCCTTTTAAATCAGGATTGAAAAACAGGCACTTCCAAGCTGTATTTCTCATCAACATCAACTAAGTATCTAAAAAATAGATAATTCACACCCTAAAAATGTTTTTTTTCTCTCCACTGACTATAAAGGTAGCCAAATGTCTTTATCTCTCTTAACAACTATGTTTCTGCACAGCTAGGTTTAGTCCAATGAATTGTAACTGGATGACTAAAGTCACATAGCAAAGCTGTGACAGACTTGGTGATTGAGTCAAGGTCTCTGGAAATCCTTATCAGCTCCCTATAAAACTCATCTTTTTCTTTGCAAATGATTCTTGATCATCTGATAGACAAATTTGAATGAAGTGTGTAAATTTAATCTTTCACAAAGTCATTTAGGAATCTTTACAATATGTACTAATTTATTAGGAACTTATGGTGACTCCCATTTAATTTTAGTCTTCAACAATAGGTAGTTATGAAAGCAAAGATCTCCTTTCCTAATAAAAACAACAAAAAATGCTTTTCTAGATATAATGTTTCAATTCAATATGTTTGGCAGAAATATTTTATGCTCTCATGATCATTGGGCATTTCAAATAAATGTATGTATACCACATATATGTCCTGAAATAACAGCTTTTCAGAAAATACTACTATACATATAACTGCAGGACAATTTGTCTTTATAAACTATTTACCTGAGTCAACACACCAGATTAAATTATAAGCATACATGGCAGATTTTCCTGTCATTTTATTTTTTCATTGACTTTGGTGAGGATTGTATCATTTTGGCAAAGAATTAGACCCATTAACCTGTATAGACCTATACCAAGATTGGTTTTGGATCTCACTGGAGTGTAGCACTCACCAGAAATCTTTGTCTTAGCTGTGAAAGTATTATATTGTGATCAGAGGATAAAGCCAGCCTGTAATAGGCAAGTCAATCTCAGACTGTTAGTAATACTATCATATATTCATTTTAAATCTGCATAAGAACAAGTGCAACAGCCAGAGTATCAACCCACCTTGTATATTTTTTTTTGCTTTCTGAGCAGCCTGACATAAAGCCCACCAAACAATCTGATATCTTTATTAGTCAGCAGGAGCTTAAAGAGTCCAGTAATTCTCCTCAGTCATTTTCAGAGAAAAAGAATGCTAGAGCAATTACAATACCTGCAATGAGGCTTTATGTCAAAGTTTTGTTGAGTAGTCTCAAGTAATCTTATTACAAAGAATGAAGGTTTTCAGATGAATGATTTAGTGAATCTCATGTCATCAAAATATGATGTCTGCAGTTGCCTAACTGAAAAGTTGACTCTTCTGCATCTAAAGAACTGAACTGATATCAAAACCAGTTGGCCTAAATTACAGGTATATGGCAATAAGTATTTGTTGCAATGTTTATGTTTCAAATCTGATAAGCCTACCACTATTGTGTGGTATTCAGACATACATAAAATACAAGTAATTTTTTGATCTTACGACTCAAAAATTACTTGCTAGTTGATATATCCGATTATTTTATAATTACTTCATTAAAAAATTATCTGACAAGCAATATCTTTGAGCAAGTTGCCTGCAGCAAAATGCTTCTTTGAGTTGTATAGATGTAATTCTTGAACAAATCAACAGACTTCATCTCAGTAGCTTCTTCAGATTTTGTTAATTGTTGTAGATCAATGTTTTTCAAATAGTGTGTTTTGTAGTTTTTTGTTTGTTTGTTTTTGTTGTTGTTTTTTTTTTTTTTTTTTTTTTAAGCTTCCAGATTTTATCTTCTCCCTTAGTCCCAAAGAAACCAACAAAGCCATACTGGTGAATCTTTCCTTAAAATAAAGTGTTGGATCCCATAAGAAAAATTTCAGGACCACAAAATTGTTGAAGTTGGAAGGGACTTCTGGAGATCATCTGATCCCCTTTCTCAAGGTTTTTAAGGTTATTACAAAATATCTTTTTTTAGGTGTTTTATGGACCTATTCAAAATCATCCATATGTCTCTCAGAGCCTATGTTCCCCAGTGAAAATCATTGTTTTAAATACGTCTCTAAGTACTTTTCAGTATTTTGTAACGAACAAATGTTGCCTAAGCAGGGTTGTACCTACCTGTGAAGGCAGAGTACATATGCCAAGAGAAGTTTCCTTACTTTTGGACTACAAAGTTAATTTGATCAGAGAAAGATTGTTTTGGTTTGTTTCTTAATTTTCTTATTTGAGTAGGTAAGCATAACAATAACTTTATTTAAAAAGAAAAAAAAAAAAAAGGAAAAAATGAGGACTCAACTCTAGCTATGGATTGTAACATAAAGTAGCTTTAAAAGATTTACCAGTATTATTACTGTAACTGCTTGACAGTGATAGTCAGCAGTTACCAGAATTATATACTGTAACTGGTTGATACTGATAGTCAGCTGTTACCAGAATTCAGCATCCTCATTGCTGCTTTTGTAAAATGTGCTATTAATGGCCCTAGGACAAGGATGTAGGTATTACTACACTGAGCCAAAAAAACACTAGTTGAATTAACTGAGAGCAGCTTGGAAGTTGCTGAAAAAAAGCAGAGTACTGACTGCAGTGGGCCCTCAAAATATAAGATAAGGCCTTCAAAGTACAAGCACAGAACAATACCAAAGGCCACAGAGCTCTAAACACAAATCACAAGTGATTGATCACTCCCTGATCGTTAAAGGAACGCAACCTGAAAACTGGATAAAACTTAATTTAGGGATAATCTATAGAAAAAAAACAAGTTAAAGTGATTTTGCAAAGATATAAAAATGACCCAAAGCAGACTCGAGAGCTAAAATGAAGAAAACATGAATAAACTCTGCTTCAAATAGTGAGTTAAGAGCCTGGGTCACAGATAATTCGCTCCCACTCCAGTTCTTGAAGAAAAACTTTTATCAAGTTTATAATCTAATGAGGAAGTAAAAGGGTGAGCGTAGTGTCAGAGAAAAGGGAGATAGCAGGAAGTCTGCCTGTATCAGTTTTGGCTAAATTATTATCGAGAAAGAGACATGATAATCAGATAATTTGGTAAGTTTTACTGTCATTACAACTGGGCTAATAATTATTTGATAAGATTGTTTGGATAAGAATTAAACTAACAATAAATTCTTGCCTTCACATGTAAGGTTTATTACAGTAGCCCACATAAATTGTATGAAGTGTTTGGTCTGGTACCTTATCCTTGAGGACTGCCTGTTAAATCTGGATGCAGAAATTCATGGAGAATATAAGTGACCTCGGCTTTAATTTGCATGTAACAGCTGGTGGAGAATGTGGGCATCTTCAGCTGTTAAAGTCTGTATGACAATCAGGAGATCTGGAAGAATGTCTCTTTGGCCCAGTGCTAATCATGTACTTTACTGGAAGCAAACATAAAACCATAATAAAATTTGCAGATGAGTGAAACTGGTTGAGAGAAAAGGAATAATTGAGTAAAAATTGGTTCCTCAGAGCCCCTTGATGTGATTTTCTAATTTAAAACCAAATATAAGTCCATATGCCTAGGAACCAGAAATATAGGTTGTACTGGCAGGATGGTCCTGTGTTCTCTGGTAAACACTTTCTCCAGTTGTGGCTGAGGTAATAGCTAGCACAGAAGGAGAAGGTTAGGTACAGAGTTACCAGAGCAATTACTGGACTACATAAACAAATTCAGTCAATGCTTCAGCAGCCCTATGGAAGGAGTTCAGAACAGAGATGGGAAAAAAGATAAAGTTTTTTGAAATCTTTGAAGGACTAGACATCTCTCTCAATTTATTAGAGAAGAGGTTTAGTGACCAATGAACTATGATAATAGTACTGGGGAAAGATTTTTGATAGCAGAGAGCTATCTAATACAGCAAAGGCATACTGACATCCAAAGGCTGACAGAAGGCTAGGTAAGTTCAGTCCAAACATCAACTATATCTACGAAACAATCAGTGTGATTAACTACTAGAAATACTACAAGGAGTTCAGACAGTATCTGCTACTAAAGTTTAAACTAAAACTGTTTGTCTTTTTAGAAGAAAAGCTGTAGCTTATCCACAGATCAGGAATTACTAGGTGAAAAGGAATTACTGAGAATTACTGGGTGAAAGGTTTGTGCAATTTAGATCAGAAGAGATTCTCATAATAGTCCCCTTTGTCCTTAAACTCTGTGATTTATCAGATTTTTCATTATCTGGGATTAATGTGTTAATAGATTTGATTTCTATGTGCCTTGATTCTAAGGTCTTTGGTTCCTACTGTAAATTTTCATGAGAGTTTTGCAAGACTGTAAATCCCTTTGGGCACATACTTTTGATTGAAAGGTTTGGCATGCACTTTGACCTATAATGCTAATGAATTTGACCTATAAATGAATGTAAGGTTCTGCATGCCAAAAGACACATAAGAAAAAAAAGAGGTTTTAACAGTAATCAGAATTAAAGACTGAATTTCACAGAGGACCCAAACCCATAAGATCTCATTTAAAACTGGCTTCTTTCAGCTATTAGTAATAGTTAACCATTACCTGTCCGTGTCCATTTATCTTTGTGTTTACCTGTTGGCCAGGAATTGTGCTCAGGTTCCCTTATTCAGTGGTGTAACAATGCAAGCCACCAGTCATTCGTGTACATATACATGCAGTATCCACACACATGAGTTTTGTTACTGAACTGTGGAAGAATATTTGAATGCTTGAAGTTACATGTGAAATATTTGCTAGACTAAGGTTTAAAACGAAACTAGTCATAATAGACGGGCAGCAGGTATGAAGATTATGGAGCAATTCGTGGGAAAGAGAAATGAGTTAAAGTCTACATAAAGAGCAGTAGTTCCTGCATGAATACATGAAATTACTTCCCTTAGAACTTTCTAGTTACTTAAATGAAAGCTAATACAATGAAAATATGCCTCTACTTAGGATGACATTATATCATATCATATTGATATTTTTCTACTAAAGCAAAAAATAAGCATGATTTCATGTGAATTTCTTTGTGGAAATCTGTACTCTTAGATTTAAAGATACTGAAGGGAGGTGCAGCTATCTTACAGTGAACTCCCTTCGTCCTCTGAGACTGTGGTTTTCCACACCTGGCTGTGGGGCTTAGAAGAAAACAAGTGCAAGACCCATAAAGAAACACCCAAACCACTTGCATCAAATGTAAAGAAATTCAATAAAAATAAAGTCTGAAAAAGGGACTCATTCTGGTCAAACATAAAGATTTAGCCAGCTTTCACTGAGCAGAATTTACAGGAACAAAACCCACAGATAAACTGGATATCTACTGCCCTTCATATGCATATTTATCAGTTTCAATTATGTTGGCAATTTTCCACATTTAAACTTAGCTCTGTCATTCTGACTCTCCTGTGCAAATGAATAGGTTGTGCTTGTACAGCTGAATCCATTTAGGCATTTTTAGTCAGATTTTCCCCTTCTTCTGTCTTCTGGAGAGAGTTAATATAAAAGATGCTGATGCACACTCCACACTTCACATATGGTGCTAAAAATCCATTAGCTGAAGAACAGTGGAGAAACAGTTTTGATCAGAAAGAACAATTGAAGGTCAGGTTTAAATAGATGTTTAACATTAGCAAGGCTTGATTGGCCATGGCTTTGGCATGTATCTCTGAATGACTATGCAAATATTGATGTTTAATAAACACAGAATACTGAATACACTGCTTGAAATTAAAAACAAATACAAAATAGTAACACATGAGCTTTGGACAACGTTTTGAATATATTTATTAGAAAACTGTAGGATAAAAAGAATAGCTACATTTTGTAACAGAAAGACGATCCTTCAATATAGAGCATGGGTTCTTGTTCCAATGTGTCTTTTCAGGTAAGACCCTTTTGCTGTGCTCCTAGATGTTAGTGGACAGACTTCTAGACTAATAACACCGCATCAAAGTCCCTAAGGAAAATAAGGAGAAGCTGACTCAGAACCTCTCTTCATTGCTCTTTATATTGACTCTTAAATCTGCCTGAGATTTATGTTATTAAATGGGGACTGGTCATGAAGGAATCCCTTGTGTTCCTTCACAGTGTCTTATATCATAGGGGATTTTTTTTTAACTAATCTTCTGATAAGTGTTTCTTAAACATAATCAGCATACTGGGGAAGGACTAGAGGCACGGTTAGGCGCAGTTAAACTGTGAATGATGACAAACTGATCATAAATTCTTGACGAGTTAAAACCTTTTGTAATGTCTTCAGTGCAGAAAAGTAATTTTTCTCTTGTTGGTGTCTATTTTTCTGCACCTTCCTGTTCATGGACTGGACCCTGGTTTCTGCAATTTATTTCATTATTTTTATGATGGTCTTCTGATTTTAAGTGTCATGCTGATGGACTGGGTTTCTTTCCCTATTCTCATTCATCTTCTACTTCTGAATGGTGTTCATGCTAACACTGGACATAAAGGTCATATTGGTATTACTCTTAAAGCTGATCCTGAATATATTGATCCCCATTCTTTTCTCCTGTTTGATTCAGGACATCGGTTTCTTTAATTTTAATAGAAATTTCTTTACTATTAATTGAAATTACAGTATAATGAACTTCCCAATATGTTTTGATAAACTCCTGCAATTAAAGCTTTTGAATTAGTTAATTGTTTTTTCAACCACTGTTGGAAATCTTTATGATTATTTCATAAAGATGACAGCATTGAAAAATAATTTTGGGGACAACGTTAATCATGCTATTTTTCAAAATCTTTTCAAGGTTATAAAAGCTGTTAGCAGCATTTGGTCATCGTTGCTGGTTGTCTATGACAGTACCGTTTTCATTGCAAAGCTTTACCCTTGATAGGAAAACTGACTTAGTTCTTTTAATATTTCTATTTCTGAAGTTATGCTCCTTTTGGGACATTAATAACCATATTTTTGTCTTCCTTTCATTGATGAAATGATCAACCTGTTTTGTTATTAATTGCTTGCTGTTTGATGGGTCTTTTGTTTACCATTAATACACAGAGCTGAGTCAGGTAATGTCATCAGCAAAATCAGCATTGTAATTTGTTCATAAATCCATAAGATTGTTTCTTTATGATCTAATACTCAAACTACATGAACAATGGTCAGATACAGAAAACCCTTAAATTGCATTGGTTGCCACTACAAATCACCAAAGGTTATTTTCTACCATCTCTAGCCACAGTGTTGCTCTATTTGTTACAGCAGCATCTCTTTCCTTGTACTCTACAGTACGCCATAATTTTCCAAAGATCATCTCATGTGTTCCTCAAAAGTGTTTGAGCAATGCAGACATTTTATCAAAGTGCTTGTTGATCTATATCCCTTTCAATCTACAATGTTGGAGAAGTATTTGCTCTGCATATAGGAACTCGACATTTTAAAACCTTCTCTGCGTTGTTGTTAGCTGAAGATCTATTTATTTCATTATCTTCTGTGATGCTGCACATTTTTGAAACACACTGAGACTTGTTACGGTAGGTAAAGTCACATATCTTTCAAACTGTACTATAAAGCCTTTTTTCATTTTTTCCCTCCATTCTATATTCTGTTTAAAAGCATATGGGAAGTCTGGAGGGTTGTTTTTGTCACTTGCTTTAAGCTTTTCTGTGGTTAAATGTATCAAATCTTTGGTGTGAAAAATTCAAAGTGATCAACGTGAAAGACAACGTGAAAGAGTAATGCTGCTACACATTCAGTCTTCATTTTATTTTTTGCTTTAAGGAAGGTATAATTCAGCTTTTCAGAAAATGCATGAATTATATAAAATACCTGTTATCTTGGCTGATACAGCAGTATCACCATAGTATAAATATAGGATACATTATTCTGGATGCTGCAGAATATATTGAGCTTCATTATATATTGGACAAAAGTTTTGGAGAAGGGAGAGAAAGGTAAGAGGGAAGTAAACTGGGCAGCAGCCCATGGCCGCTTACATTGTTCAA
Organism: Tyto alba; assembly: GCF_018691265.1. Classification (NCBI taxonomy): domain Eukaryota; kingdom Metazoa; phylum Chordata; class Aves; order Strigiformes; family Tytonidae; genus Tyto; species Tyto alba. Next base: position 16,329,362 of record NW_024881282.1, on the reverse strand, counting down.
ATATCTCTCTGTGGTCTATCAGGGAATCAAGGAAACACTGTGGAAATGAACCATGGGGACCATGGAAAGTGTATGTTCAGGGGAGAGCCCTGAATTCTGCAGAGCCCTCTGAGCACTGTTTTCTTATTCCACTTCTAAAGGCAGCTTTGATTCTTGACAGGACTTTCATTAGAATAGTCAGTTAAGACCAAAGGAAAGCCAGACATTCCTTGGAGTTTCTTAAAGAGAATGTGATAGTATGCATACACCAAGCTGTGTTACAAGATCAGGTAGGAGTCATAAGAAAGGGGAAAAATATGAAGGTTTTTAAGTGTACTGTATTAGGTATTTGAAACAAATAACCAAGGGTTATGGTAATTGAAGTAATCTGCTGAGATGTTCTTCTAAGTTCATATATGAACATAATACAGTTTATTTAAATTCAGTACTGATGTGAAGAGTCATATTTAGCCAGGAAAATAGTCCAAATATACCTTAGTTTCTCTGTTCTGTGGCTGCATGGATATACGCAGGTATACACGCACATCCCCTCCCCACAATGTATTAACACAGAATAATGTGAACCTTTCCTGAAAAGCACAGAAATGAAGGGTGGAATTAATATAATTTATATTAAAACCAAGGTGTCCAATCAGCTGAACCTCCTTTTGTAAATAACAGAGAGTCAGATCCCACTGATAGGCTGTGCAACTCGGTTTTCTCATTTTTGCCCTTCTGATTGTCTCCCTCATCCTGCTGGGGGAGAGTGAGTGAGTGGTTGTGTAAGGCTTATCTGCCTACCGGAGTTAACCCGCAGCAGTCCTTTTTAACCTGTGTGGGGAAATCCCATTGGATTTCAGATTTCAAGAACTATCAAGATAATATTTCAACAGCAAATATCTTTATGATTATATTAATGGACTGCACGAACCAGGTACAAGCAGAACAGTGGTGGGAAGTTGGATTGCCTACCAAAATGCTAAATCTAGCACCTTATTGGCTGGTTTCCCTCTTTCTCCCACATGCAAACTATTTTAAACCTGAGCTGATTTTGTTGTCAAAGACACTCAGATCAGATTTCATCTGATCTAATGCAGTCATCTGCAGTGTAGATGTTAACTTTAATCTCAAACCGCTATTCCAAGCCATCCATCTGTTTAACATCTTTGTTGGTGACAAGGACAGTGGGATTGAGTGCACCCTCAGCACGTTTGCTGACAACTCCAAGCTGTGTGGTGTGGTGACATGCTGGAGGGAAGGGATGCCATCCAGAGGGACCTGGACAGGCTTGAGAGGTGGGCCGGTGCAAACCTCATGAAGTTCAACAAAGCCAAGTGGAAGGCACTGCACATGGGTCAAGGCAATCCCAAACATAAATACACACTGGGTGATGAGTGGATTGAGAGCAGCCCTGAAAAGAAGGACTTGGGGGTAGCAGTGGATGGAAAACTGACTATGACCCAGTAATGTGTGCTCACAGCCCAGAAAGCCAACCGTGTCCTGGTCTGCATCAAGAGAAGTGTGGCCAGCAGGTTGAGGGAGATAATTCTCCTCCTCTATTCCACTCTTGTGAGACCCCACCTGGAGTAATGTTTTTAGCTCTAGCATCCCAGCTTAAGAAGCACATAGAGCTGCATGAGTAGGGGCAGAGGAGGGCCACATGGATGATCAGGGGGCTGAAGCACCTCCCTTATGAAGACAGGCTAAGAGAATTGGGATTGTTCAGCCTAGAGAAAAGAAGGCTCGGGGGAGACCTTATTGCGGCCTTCCAGTCCCTAAAGGGGGCTACAGGAAAGATGGGGAGTCACTCTTTATCAGGGAGTGTAGAGATAGGATGAAGAGTAATGATTTTAAACTGAAAGAGGGTAGGTTTATATTAGCTATAAGGAAGAAACTACTGTGAGGGGGGTGAGACGCTGGAAGAGGTTGTCCAGAGTTGTGGCTGCCCCCGCCCTGGAAGTGTTCAAGGCCAGCTTGGATGGGGCTTCGAGCAACATGACCTAGATGTCTCTATCCATGGCAGAGAGGTTGGAACTAGATGATCATTAAGGTCCCTTCCAACCCAAATCATTCTATGATATGATTCTATAATTCTATGATATGATTCTATAATTATAGTCAATGTATGAGCATAACAGCAGTCATACTTAGGCTGATGTACTGGTTTTAGCTGGGACAGTTAATTTTCTTCATAGTAGCTGGTATGAGGCTATGTTTTGGACTTATGATGAAAACAGTGTTGATAATGCAGAGATGTTTTTGTTATTACTGAGCAGTGCACACACAGAGTCAAGGCCTTTTCTGCTCCTCACCCCACTCCACCAGTGAGCAGGCTGGGGGATGCACAAAAATCTGGGACAGCTGACCTCAACTGACCAAAGGGATGTCCCACAACATATGACCTCATCTTCAGCATATAAAGCTGGGAAAGGAAGAAGGAAGGGAGGGAAGTTTGGAGTGATGGCATTGGCCTTCCCAAGTAAATGTTACTCATAATGGAGCCCTGCTTTCCTGGAGATGGCTAAGCACCTGCCTGCCCATGGGAAGTGGGAATTAATTCCTTGTTTTGTTTTGCTTGCATGCACAGCTTTTGCTTTACCTATTAAACTGTCTTTATTGCAACCCATGAGTTTTCTTACGTTTACTGGTCCAATTCTCACCCACATCCCATTGGGGTGGTGTGAGTGGGTGGCTGTGTGCTTGCCAGCTGTGGTTAAACCACGACAGCTGACCAGGGGTCCACCTACCTCAGGGAAGAGTAAGAACATATATGGCACTTTTCCTGATTACTGTCCCTCCCAGTCTCTGATTATTTCAACTCAAAGGATTTCTGTGCATTCTTAGATGCTTTAAGCAGCCACACAGAACTCTGGCATGGAAATCCTCGTATCTGAAGAACCACTTCATTTTGTTAATTTTCAGTGTGGTGGATTTCATGAAGCTACAGTCATCTTTGTTTAATGTCTTGTATTTTTTAAGGTTTTTTTTAGAAACACTGAGCAGTTGATCTCTTTTCACCTTTTTGCGGGCCATTCATGATTTTGTAGCCCTTTAGCATTTCACATTCTTTCTCTCTGTTGTCTCTTTTCCAGACTGAATAGTACTAACCTGAGAAATTAATCTCACCCTCAAATATATATCTAAAGTAGATCAGACAAATCACACTTCCAAAGTGCCAGTTTGTCTTTAATGATTGCTGAGGGAGCCCAGGATGACTAAACCAAAAACCAGACATTTGTGCTGTGTACTTTTAAATTTAGATGAGATCAGCCTCATCCGCTGCTTCTGTGAAATATCTCATTCTAAATGAGAGATAAATATAGTGAAATTAGTGAAGTGATTCCAGCATGCAAGAAATTAATAGAACTGAAGTGGTCAAGAAAAAGTGACTATGCAACAATAAAATTTGTTCAATCATTGTGTACACTGATATGGAAATGAAAATTCCAGGCTCAGCCACTATGTCAGGAATAGCTATGTCTTCCTTTATAATTTCTATTTTTTACTGTAAAGTTAATAAGGTTTTCAGCTAAGAATTCAAAATAAATACCAGTGTTAGAAACTGAAGACATTTGAAATATAGTGTTCATAACTACTAGATATTTATAAGTAAAAAATACTGCAATACTCAATTAATCTATTATTTAATTTGTGAGGAGATAAAATTAAGCAAACTGAATTTTCTTCTTTTTGTTTCTTTAAAAGAAATGGTTTCCTAGTAGCTTAAATCTTTCCTTGTCTTCTCTAGTTGCTAGCATTGCTGCATGTGATGCACACAACTACCTGAAATCCTAGACGTCAGGTTGTGAAATGTGTTTTCTCAGTGCTGAGGTCTGGCCACTTGGCAGAACCCTACATTATCAGCAGTCGGTCATGCTAGCAGCTCTCAAAATTGCCTCTGGGTCAGTCATGTGCTCTTGGCTTTTATTAAACTTGTGAGGGGATTTGAGTTCCCCTGGTGCTATGTTCCATTTAGATTCATAGATGTTAAGGCCAGAAGGGACCATTGTGATCATCTAGTCTGACCCCCTTTTATAACACAAGCCACAGGATGCTCCTGATTTAATTCGTGTTTGAAGTAGAGCATATCTTTTAGGGGAAAAAACATTCAGTCCTGTTTAATATTTCCAGAAGAATATGCCATGACCTCAGGCAGGTTATCTGAAGCACTATTTATCCCCAGTGTTAAAGGTACACCTTATTTCCGGCATAAATTGATGTGGTTTCAACATTTAGCCCTGGGCTTTTGTTGTGCTCTGCTAGGTGGAAGAAGACATTCATATTTTGTCCTCCCTATTATCAGGTCATGCCTTAACTTTTCCTTTGTTAAACTATGCAGATAACTCTGCCAGTGTTTGGCTATGAGGACTGTGTGTATTAGCTTGACATGATTGCTTACAGATATTACAGATAGGTGTAACCAAAATGCTCAGTGAAAATCAGCGGAAATGATGCTAAAATGGTTACTAATGGAAGAGTACTAGATCTAGTATTTAAGCAAAGTGGCTGTTTATTATGTGTAAAATACAATAATGTTTTGTTACAATATAAACACCCAACACCTTGAACCAGAACTTCAAGGAAGTTATCAAGGAAGAGCCAGTCTCTGCACAACAGTATATGACTTCAGGACAAGGGACAAAGAACATAACATCAAACAGATTTAATTCAGGCTGGATGTAAGGAGAAGCTTTTTCACCTGAGGACAGTCAGGCAGTGGCACAGGTTTCCCAGAGAGGCTGTGCAGTCTCTGTACTGGAGTATTTTCAAGCCCCAACTGGATCAACCTGGTCTGACCCAACAGCTGACCCTGCTGTGAGCAGGAGTTTGGATCAGGGATGTCCTAAGGTCACTTCCAGTATGAATGACTTTATGATTATACAGTGTCATAAGATGTTTCAAGACACACTGACATAAAAATTTTTTGAGCTTTTAATATGTTCTTAATAGCATAAAAGTAGTATAAATACCATAATTTGATGGGGTTTATGATCATATTTACATTAAATGTTTGGTTGGTTTTGATAGAATTGGTATTTTCTTTTATGAATAAATAAAACAATATTTTCTTAATTAGATTTCTGATTATAAAGAAAAAAAAGTGTATTTTTAATGGATGTAACAAGTTAACAAAGGGATGTATGCTGTTTGCTCATACACAGTGTAAAGCTGTTAAATTGCTATTGATATAATCAACATAATAAATAGTTTCCTAGGAGAATTAGGGGATGAATTGAATTAGAATAGCGTAGCATAGCATAGCATAACATAATATAGCATAGAATGGAATAGAATAGAATAGTTTAGTTCCAGTTGGAAGTGACCTACAACGATTGTCTAGCCTGTTTGCCTGACGACTTCAGAGCTGACCAAAAGTTAAAGCATATTATTAAGGGCATTATCCAAATACCTCTTAAACACTGACAGTCTTAGGGAATTGACCACCTCTCTAGGAAGACTGATCCAGTGTCTGACCACCCTTTCAGTAAAGAAATGTTTTATAATATCACATCTGGACCTCCCCTGATGCAGCTTTGAACAATTCCCATGTGTCCTGTCACTGAATACCAGGGTCAGCACCTTGTATTATATACAATTATATAGAAATGAAACAATCCATGAAAACAGAAATCCCAGAATGAAATTTCATTATCAAAAATACAATCTGATGACAATTTACAAAGCTTCTATTTCATTTGAGTGTCAATATCATCACATATTTTAAAAGATTTTGATTTCTGTAGATTGAGATATTAAATTTTGAGGTATGCAAATGCCTGTTGAAGTGTGCATTCTAGCTTTCTACTACTTGTCCTGGTTACAAGAAGCCAGGAATGGACTCACTATGCTAAATATAATGGCAAAAGAAAATGTCTACTTTTCTTGATATTTTGCTGTTTAGTTTGCCAAGGACATAGAAGTGCAAGAGAACCAGATCAGAGGCTTAGTGTTAGCTGGTCATCTACTATAACAGGTAAATCTCTTTGAAAGTCCTTTGGAGGTCAAAATACTTTTAAGAACAGCCAATGATGACTGCATGTTTAACTACATTAAATTGTGTTCAGGCAAACAAATAATACAGATTTTTCTGCAATTATGACCCTTCTTAGTTTTTTACCTCTCCTCTAAATTTGTTAAACTGTAAATTTGATCAATAATTACTCTCTGTTTTGTTCTTTAATGTTCATTTCAAAAAATTCATTGCTTGGACTAAGGATCCCTGTGTGACTTGCTGGAAACCTATGCCCTCAAGATGATTCCCTCTTTACAGTTAAAAGTAGAGACAAGTTGTCAGTTTATTACATGTATCTGATCTGAATCATGTTAATTTTATAGTATTTTGTTATCAACCAACATCATGAAAAGTCAAGTCAAATTCCTTGCAGAGGTTTCTACATAAGCATTTGTATTCTATCAGCACTGCTACCTTTATCAGTCAAACTTGTAATCTCATTAAATGGGTATTATGTTAGTTTAAGAGCATCTATTTTGTACAAACTGTTGACTGGCATTAATTACCCTCCTTAATTATTTATTACTTGTGCCTCATAGCATTTGTTCCATTATTTTGCCCAGAATCAATATCAGGCTGATGTCTAAGGGTCATTCCATTTAAATATTGGCGCAATGTTATCTCTCTTCTCCTGAGCTTTTTTGCTGTAACAGCTCTAGAAAAATAGCATAAATTATCCATGGATCTCTACAGCAAGCTTTGAAACAATTTGGGCTTGCCTTTAAAAGCCTAACTTCAGAAACTGTTTCATGTCTCTCTTTGTACTGATCAAATATAAGATATTTCATAATCAGAGAATCATATTGGTTTTACTTGATTGAGACTAAAGAATACATTCATGATAGATATCACTAGCTGGCTCCAATGATATCAAGATGAAGTATGAGACAGTGGTGGCTTAACACGTGCTGAGCACTTCACTAGTGTGTATATGTTACTTCCAAACTGTAGCTGATTCAGAGCTGTTTGCACTTGTCTATTTGATATCACTTCAAGAATTTTTAAAAGTTTATTTTACAAACAAGTTTTTTACACTTTTAAATGCATTTCATAGGAATAATATCTGGCAATTATGCAAGGCTTTTATTTAAACATGGCATTAAAGAAGAAAGAGTGAAAGGAAGGAAAGGAAAAGTAACGTTTGTTCTCTGCTTTGGACTTTGGAACTGATTCTTCAGATCCTCTGTGAGCAACCACTGAACTAAGATTCTTTACAGAAATAACTGCAGTAGCTGATCATACACCACTGTCTATATCAAGGCTGGTAATATGTGAGTAAACAGAAACCTGGAGAATATTGCAACTCATGTTTCCATGTTTTCTATTACATTTTGCAGTATATTTGACTAGCCATAAGTACCTGATTCAGCTCAGAAGAAGATCAAAAGTGATACCAGGTTAGGACAGTAAAGGGAAAAGGGAAGAGTATTAATTTATTTACTAAAAGTAACTTAATTCTTCTCAGAATGATGTAGGAGTACATATAAATGTTTTTCAAAGGAAAATAAAAATTTTTGCTTAGAGAAAAGGACATCAAAATAATACAAACCATTCTATTTGTAAGGTGTGGAAACTGGGTTTTAATTGTACAGAATATTTAAAATATTTAATTAAATTTTGAGAAGTTCTGATGTTTGGACTTGCAATCTCAAGGACATTAGTGTGAAAAACCTAAAAAAAATATAGCAATTTACTTTATCCATAAACTTCATTTATAAATTTGAACCTAATCTAGAATAATGCATAAATATCAGTGTTGATCTGACAGATCGCAGAGTCTTGAAAATCAGCCTACTCATGGATACCCTAGTCCTTTATCACATCTTATCCAAGTGGTTTTTAAATTCCCTAAAATATTTCTATTTGATAGCTTTGCAGAGGTGACATGAGATATTGGAATGTATGAGGTATGAAAGAAATTTAAGAAATCTGTGGTCATAAAATATAATAGGGTTGTTTTTTTTTTCTTCTAAGAAACATGTGGTCTATGATAAGTATATGTTTTTAACCTTTATAAGAGAGTTTAAGTATTTTTTTTCTGCCCTTGACTAATAAATCAAGTGAAAACGTACCATTTACCATAATGATACCCTATTCTAGTAATGCTTCTGAACAGAATGATTTTGAAATTGAGAGATTATTCCTTCCAAAGACATCTCAAAGTCATTTTTACTGATAGTTCTATATTTTTCTTTTTAGTTACACTAATAATAACATTGTTAGTATACCAACACAAACTGCTTGCGACTTTTGACAGGCTTGCAAGCAGGGACATTTACTGAATAGGGGAGCAAGGCTAATAAGACAATTTTATCATCTCCATGAATCAAACTCAATGAATTGGACAGATAAAATTTCATATGCATTATTTGAGAATGGTATGAATGATTTGTAATTCTTTGAATTTTTTTAAAAAAACAATAATGACAAAAGACATTTTCATAAGTAAACATTCACACAATTGATTTCAAAGTCCTAAAGATGTCTGTTATTCACACCACTTATATTAAGATCTCCATGGTAAAGATTCATTTTTTATAACTTTGGAACCTTATACTGTGGACACTTGGTGGATGAGGTGAGGGGAGGGGAGACTGGAGAGAATGAGAGGAGAGAATGAGAGGAGAGAGAGAGATATTTTAGATTTAATTTAGAGAAACATGTACTCATAGACAACTGACCCATTGTTTGCTCAAATACTTATAATTCAAGATTTATTTAAGCTCCAGTACTTGCAGGCTGGATGTAACATTATATGCCTGCAGCCTTTAGCGAAGCAAGAGGCACATCTGTCCCCTGGAATATACCAATTATTCTATTTTTGAAAAATTAGATATGCTGCTCCTAAAAAACCCTTCCTCTCTTGGGCCCAGCTTCCTGTCTTAAACATCTCAAACACAGTAGCAGCATGAGGAGGACTCTAAACCCAGAAAGAAGTCAGATATGCCCCTACAGCAGTAACCAGTTGTCATTGGCAGCCTCTCCTCCACTCTCTGAAGTATTGTGTTCTTGACAAGCTTACCGAGCATGATCGGCTGATCAGCCTCGCTTGGCAGAAGAGATCATAAATTTTGAGAACACTACTTCTTAGCCCACTCTTTGCATAGGCTAAATAGACCAATATTCATGAATGTGTCAATGCAAGGAAATTTTCCAGAATGCAAGTAAGTGTGAGCTGTATGATTTCTTTCTGAACTTCTTCCAATTCAAAAAATAATATTTTTTGAAACTTGGAAATCATGATATTCCAACAATATAACTGACACTAGTAAGACTGATATAATCATCTAAGTCTTTTTTCTATTCTCTTGTTGTTACAGCTGCATTTTAAACCATGGATGCTGAACAAAATAAATCCCATGAATACACCACTGAATTTGTTAACTTGTTAGATTGCTGTTTGGTTTACGTCAGTGTGGTGCAAACTAAAAATCAAGAGTTTCTTTAATTTCTCCCACCTTTTTCAGTAAAGCAGTCCACATTTCAAAAGTGGACACTGATTTTAAATACCTTAATTTTTTCAGTAAAGCTTTCCACATTTCCAAAGAGGACAATGATTTTAAATACCTTCATTCTTAGTTACTTACACTGATATACCCTGGGGGTGGGGGACAGTAATGTTAACCAATATAGTAACATAGGTCTGAGCCTAAACTAGTCATTCCTTTCTCCTACAGTCAGTAATGAAAAATAGGAACCTCCAGAGCCTGAAGGTTTCACCTTATATTAAGTCCTAGCACTTCTTGGAGATACCTGTGTGTAAGATCTTGTATAACTAGCTCATCTGCAGAGGTGTAATTTTTTTTTTTTTTAATTAGGGTACATGAAATTAAGAAATACTGAATGTCAATAAAACATGTAAATGGGATCAGAATATGATCAATGCACTACTTTTGTCTCCCCAAATCAGCAAGTTAACATTTAGTCCATTTCACTTTCAAAATGATCTGGTGGCAACAATCATAGTATTACCTTCACATTTCAGTTAAAAAGGAGTCTGTATGTTTTGCTTTTACTTTTTACAGAAGCAATACCATACATTATTAAGACTTTTGTAAATATATGATTACAATATGAAAAATAGAGACTCAGCATCTGAGATCAATATTATCCAGGATGTAGGACTGCACAGTATCTATCTATTCTGGCAACAAATCCTTCAATTGATTTTTTTAATAACTTTGTGGGGGGGCAGGGATAGAAAATCCTCCCTTTCAACTTCAGCTCAAAACTGCTGGGTCTGTGTCTCAAAGACCTTTTCTTGTCCTACAAATCAGGGAAATGAATGCTTCAATGACCATGTGTAAATAAGCTTCACACTATTTATTTGCTGTTCAGCTGTCTAAAATAATCCCCTACAGGAACAACTTGGCCCATATTGTTTGTTTCAGAGAGCTATTTGTTTATAATCTTAAAATGGAGGGGGTGTACAAAATAGACGTACAATATGCAACATCAAGAACTAGGGTTTTTTTCTAAAGAGATATCTATAACAGAGCAAAAAAGGATTGAGGTTTGAACATTTCATCATCAGAAACCTTTAGAAGCAATGTTGTAGGGTTTCTAAGCATCAACATAGTCATTGATACAAATTGAGATCAGCTGTTCTAAAGACACACAGCTAAGTAAATTATCATTCATTTTAATTTCTCTATCAAATATATACTACAAGGACGTGAACTGTTCCAGTATCAGTGTTTTTGTTTAAACATATATAAAAGCACATCCACACTCAAAATAAATATATATAACTTCTTCAGAAAGAAAAATATCTGCAGATCAGCAGGCTTCCTGAATATTGAAGAAACAAAACATCCTTTAAAATAGAATAATTAAGGCACAACAGACTGGGTCACATGAGAGTCAAATTGTGGCTAATCTTGGAAATCAAGTTGCATGTTATTTCTCATAAAAAATGACTGTGAAGTAAGTGAACACCAAGGTACCTTGAAGAGCAGTCTTCCTACCAATATTTAAGAAGCAATTATGAAACAGAATTTTCCAGTACATGAAGTGCATGACTCCAGAAATAAATAAAAAGTTGCCATCAGGAGAAATTGTTCCTTTGATTGTGCATGCCTTTTATTTTCAAGCTCAATATGGTAGTCTCAGGGACTATTTTTACTGGCTTTACCACTACTATACTCAGAGTCAGTCAATATTTGTTTAATATTTACTGTGTAAATACATGATGAAAAAAATTAAGTGATGTTCTAATGAAGATTCTGCAAACCGAACTCTTAGTTAATAACTTTGTTTAAAATTAGAATGCTGTAATTTTTTATTATTATTATTCTTATACCTATTAGTACCTAACCTTAATTGGTAATTTTGTGTTCAATATTTATAGTTTTGATTACATAACATTGACTTATTCTTTACTTTAGATTAATGGACTAAATTTGAAGCATTCAGCTCTTTCATAGACTGCCAGTAAAAGTGATTAGAGAGGTACTAATTATCCTTGCTTATGTAAACATTTCTGACATTGAATTTGATTTAACAAGGACAAGCTTCAGAGCTAATTCTTGTAAATTCATTGCTAAAATGTAAATGTTTCTAGTCTTGTAAGGAAAGATACTATCAATTTTTCTCAAAATGTCTCCATCTCACTTTTGAACATTTTACATGTAAGAAAAACGACAGTTCTTAGTCTCTCATATTAACAACTATTTTTTCCCTGCTACCTAACAAAACACTACATCAAAGTTACACCAAAACAGGACTCCTCTGTACAATGGTAGCTCCCTGATCACCATATTTATACCCTGTCTATTTTTTGGAAACCACATTTTATGACATATGTAGATGAATTGCAGTGAGTTTATCAGAAATTATGAAAAATGACAGCAATCTAAAAATGCATGATCAGTGGGAAAAGACTGATAGGATTGCATTTGCTTATCTTAGAGAGGACGTAAGGGACATTAGAGGACTCTTCTAATTTATACAAAGGTTGTAAAAACAAGACAGTGATCAGTTGTTCACTGTGTCTGTGAGGGACAGCACAACTAGAAAACCGCCTAACCTGTGACAAAGGAGAGAGCTTCAGCATTCTGTCTTGTTCAGGCTTTTCACCTGCCAGTGCACTGGGGTGGAGGAGAGTCCCGGGGATTGGCCTGTCTCTTGGTCTAGACACAACCCCTTCATCACAACAGTTTCACTGGACACACCTAAAACACAGCTGTGGCAGCACTCCTAGTTCAGCCTCATTCTCTGTATACAAAGAAGTCCTGATACCTCTCAAATCATGAGGAATACATTACAGTATGGGTAATTGGGTAAGTTTCTGGTGTATTAAATAAGAAAATATAAGAGCAAGAACAAGAATGTGCACATATAAGGTATAGCTAACCATGGGCACTGCAATGGATAAAGCTGCAACATCACATCCTTTCCTGTCATTTTTAGGTTTCCAGGCAGGGATTAACTTCAGCCGTGTGTCAGATAATAAAGATTTGCTTGATATGGAAAATATTAAGTCCGTTGCCAGGGTCACATAAAGTTACTTTCATGCAACAACTACTAGTCAGCGTGTCCTTCCTCCTTTCTGTTTTCCAGCCTCAGTTCACATAACTAAGAAAGCAGAAAAAGACTGAAACAAAGCAGCATTTGGGGCTTTGGAGATGTGCTCCTACCAATCCAAAGGAACAGTGGAGAGCTGGTAGGGTGATGACAGGGGAAATGGTGCAACACAGGTGTGGGCTGGGTCCTCTCTCCCCTCCAGCACCCTTTAACTTGCAGAGAGCTGCTGCTTCAAGCAGGAGATACTCTCCTTATTTCAGATAAAGTTTATTGTACTGACATGCAAATTCCTGTAGGATTACTTCGCCTAAGCAGTAACAAATATTTTTGATTTGCTGGGTATACAGACTAATTAGTCAGCTGTAAGAAACAGCTGGTTCACAATGTTCTGATATTAGTGCTTTCCATGATTTTGATTTAATTTCAAGGGCAGACTATGGAGAGCAAAGTTGTAGAAGGAGGATTTTTTTTGTTGTTGTTGCTGTTGTTGGCTCACTTGTTTGTTTTACTCCTTTTGCAAACCTTTATTTGATGCCTATTCATAAATTATATTGCTATATTATGGTATCTCATTATCCTTTATTAGCAGTACACCACTAAATAGAAGCTGGAATTATACATCATGCCCTGCATATGAAACAAAGCAGCATATGGAGACTATGCCTACTGCAGTTTTCAAGCATAAAAAAGCAGGAAATTATACATATTTCAAAGACTCTCTGCCAAGTGCTTCTGTGCTGTATCCTGTAATTCAGAGTCATGCTCATCTTTACTGTGTCATTTAAAATCCATATAGTAGAAATATAGTCAGATCATAATCCATACAGTAAGGAAGGAAAGCAGATTTTTTTCCTAAACTTGCTTAAAATAGAACAAGTCCCAGTAGTACCTGGGTATCACATCTCCAGTATCACATCAATGGGGTTGGTTTCAAAAGCTATGTTCCAACTAGTAGGGACAGTTTATTTGTTTAACATCAAAGCAATATGAGCAAGTTAGCCTGACTGATAAAATATAAAGGTGGGAATAATATATCCCCTATACTATCATGAATCTGATCCGGAATTTTTATTCTAAAATGAGTGTTCTCTCAGTAAAAACATATGCAGCTCTCAGAATGAAAACATTTTAAAATGTTTCCATGCTAATGATCTTCATTAAAGCATGAAATGAATCATATCCTCAGGATTTTGGAAAGGACTGGGTTTTTCCTTTGCAAAAAGAAACATTTTTACAAAACAACAAAATTAAAATTTAAACAAAATATTTCAGTTGTGTGGAGACTTCAATTAAGTCAATTTTCTTTCAGAATATAATTTTATTGGTAATTCTAACATATTACAATTTTGTTTCATTGTGTATCACAGAACAGATGTTGACATCATGCAACTTCCTGTGAAAAATAATTTTCTTTGTATGTCACCCCTTTTTTACACAAAGAGAGAGTAGGTTATTTGACTAACTCTCAATGAGATAAGACTTACTTTTAAGCCAAACATCATCATAACAAACAAGATAACATAAACACTGCTTTCACTATGTTCTGTCAAAATTCAGTAGCATAGACAGGAGGGTAAAATAAATACAGAAAAAAACCCCTCAGTAGGTAGAAAGCAGAAGCATCTTACTCCATAGTGACAAGATCTGGTTAATGAATAATTTCAGATAAAGTTTTGATGTGAAATGGACTCTCCATGCATTTTCTGACTGCTGGACTCATGGTGAAAGAATGTGGCACATTCAATCACCTTCTTTTTCCTGGGGAGAATGTTCAGTGGTTCTTAGAATAAATGGTAAAAAAAGAGAGAAGTGCAAGAAGAAGGAGAAGAAGAGGATGAGGAAGAAGAAGAAGAAGAAGAAGAAGAACAAGAACAAGAAGAGACACGTAGGTGGAACTTTCCTCTGATACTATGATGAAAAAAGTGAACGCAGCATCCTGTACTGAAGATTTCTGCAACATAACCGTCTAGGTAATCCCTATGTTACTAGAAAGTGTCTCACAACACATATATATGGAGTATACGGACTGTAAAAAGGTCTCTGTGCTATTCTCAAGACCTTGGGAGATTTCATATTTTGTGACCCAACCTTTCACTTTTCCCAACAGCCACACAGGCGTTTCTTCTTGCAGAGCCTCCTACAGGCATCTCAGAAAGAAACAGTCATCTGGGCAATTAAGGTTCCTATCAGACTGATTAGGTCTGGATTGGCACTCACCAATGCCAGAGGGGCATCCCAAATGCCACATTCACTTTCTTTTTGTTTCAGAAGCCATACTTCCGCCTTTTCAGCCTTCCACGCAGTTTTTGTGTTCACGTTAACTACCTGCCAAGTATATTAATTTAAAAGAAAAGCACATTATAGGCATACCAGAATGGGTGTATTATTGTGCTTTAATTTGTTTTCATTTATGTTTGTACAGACTGGAGGAAAACACACCCTCCTGACTTGCTCCACATGATTACCCAGTGGTCCATTCATGTATAAACAACACTATGAGTTGCAAAATTGTGGAGAGCCTGTGCCTCTTTATCCAGTTATCAGATTATTAGCCTTTTTACCCTCAGGGAGGTAGGTCACCAAAGTCTGCAGAGGAGAAAGCTTTGAGGTTGAACAAAGATGTAGCTCATGGGATCACACTGGGAGTCTACTGTGGCTGCCTGAACTTCATTAGAGCATGTCATGCAAACAGTATCAGGTGATCATATGAGGATCATGTATGCAATAGCCCTGAAGTAAGTGCTGCCTCCTCTCATTTCAGACTCTTGCCCCAGCCTCTTGGCAACAACAAGGGCCTCCGCTCCAGTGCTTTACCTCATGAAAGTTAAACAGAATTTCCCTCCATTTCAGGTTCGGACAGTTTTCTTATGGAAATGGAACAAGTAATTTCTTCTCATAACAGCATGGCTTATTTAGGATTCTGGAAACTATGTAACAAAGAATTGCCACTGGTCGTTGTTTCTTCACCTAGTTAATTTTTTGCTGGGAAAAGGGCCAAGAGTTTCACTGTGTTGAAAGAATTATCAGCTTTTTGGCAAGTTTCAGTTCTGCCTCCGGGAAAACACCTTGGCTTGGATGGTTTTGCCTGTTATCACAACAAAAAGCAGACAGAGGTATTTCTTTTTCTCTCAACAGCCAAAGGAATTTGTGGAGAAAAGAGAGAAAGATAATATCATTTTTACGATATAAAATAAAGAAGCCAAAAATGCCCAGCAACTTAGTCTATTCGACCCTCTGCTCTTGTGAACAATGTACGAAGTTGCTCTCTGATGTCCTCCTCTCCTATAAACCCTCTAGTGCCAGATCTTAAAGGAGAGAGCCTGGAAATATCACCCTCCCAAGTCCAGAAACAAAGGTCTTGCCGATGATGCCTCTTGTGCCACCTGAACAGTTAAATAATAGTATTTAAAGTGCAGTGATGTGATGTTTGGGGATTAGAATTGTGATTTGAGATAAGGGCATGATTGCTAAGCAGTAAAATGTGTTGATACGGGACTAAGGGACTCAGAAGTCATTGGTGTTTGGAGGCAGAGGGAGAAGCTGGAAGCTGTGCACCTTGAAGCACCTCCTTACTGTGTCAAGGGATGGCATGGCCTTTTTCATTTCCAATAAGCAGTGACACCTAAGCACTGCGTACATACCAAGTACAAAATGGAGAAGAAAAAGGAAAGTCGAGGAAATTAAAGAAAATCAAGAGGAAGAAATTATAACACAATCTTTTAATGAGAAAAATCTCTTGATTTTCTTGGGAACTTATGTATGTACAATTTTATAGACTAAGAAGAAAAAAAGAAAGCCTCTAGATGTCCATGTGATTTTTTCTGAATTGTTTTCCATATCCATTTTGAGAATGAGACCGAGCTGTTATATTCTAGACAAATCTAATAGCACATATGCAGTGTACGTGATAAGATGATCACTGTAACAAATGAGGTACACTGAACTTTAGAGCTAGCTGAGGACGATGGATCGTGTGAGATTCATCAACCTTTGCCTTCTTACAAGTACAATGCTTAAGATACATGGCTTACATCTGCACATGCCATTTGGACCTTTGGCTTTCAGATGTCACTGCTCATGCATCAGCCAGAAACAAGGAGAAAAAATACTGTAGTACAGGAAAAATTACAAAACAGCATCTGCTTGTCAGAGGATCAAGAGACAGTGATTTCAAGGTCAACACTTCCCTTAATTTTATTCCATTAATTTTTTATTAATGAGTTCTGGGCAAGCAATTGCTGAGCTTTTGGTTTTGGATTTATTTTTGGGTGAGGGCTGGGGATGGCTTCCAGTTCATACTCTCCTGACTAATGGCATCTGATATATTTGGATTTAATTGGAATCTCTGTCCTTTCCCACTGTATTCATTAAGACTGAAACAACCACAGGCAGTGCTTTGCCAAGACACCCCACATCTTCCAGCAGCCACCCGACGTGAGAAAGGATGTCCTCTAAGAAAGATTTCTTGTGATGAGTCTGCTATATGTAGACAGGTCAGCAAAAAGGAACAGATACATTTTATCACTCTGCTTCCTCATGCTGGAGTTTAACATATCAATAAGAGTGTGTAAAGAGGGATTAGGAGGATAGCAGATGGGTAAGAATGAAATAACATGGTAAAGAGTCCTTGCAGCCATTGAAGCAGCATTCATAGGTTCTTTCTGCAGTTGAAGTAGCTTGAATTAATGCTCATTTATTATATTCTAATAACAGTAACGAAGATGAGCTTTATTTTTGGTATTGTCCATTACAGCATAAGATTATCTGGAGTCATTCTGGCTGTGTCTCAGTTTATAAATTGACAACAGGTTAGGTTAATTCAGATCATGAGGTGTTTGGACAATGGAAGAGGAAAGATAACTGCAAAGAGAAGAATGACGATCTTGGGATAGATTGTGAAATGAAAATCACAGAAAGGAACTAAAAGAGGATTGGGACAGCAGATGGAGGGACACTAAGGAGAAGTTAACTACTACAGAGTCATATGGGACATTATAGCATGCAACAGAGAGGGGATAAATTCAAGAATTTGAGAAAAGGACAGAGAGTGGGAAGTTTCAGAGAGGAATAATGACAGTTTGAGAAGTGAGGTGTCAGATGAAATGACCTGACAGGGATCTGGGACATCTGTAAGAAATCTATGAACACCAGGAAATATGGCGAGCGGGAAGGGTCAGAGGCATATCCAGTAGTAAGACGGGAAAGTAAGGACAAGAAGCAAGGACAGGAAAATTAAGGAAGGTGCTTGAGCAGTTGCAGAACAGAGGCAGCTCAGAGAGAAGGAGGAGTAAAAGACCTAAGGAAAGAAGAAGGATAATGGATTGCTAAATTAATAGGTCAGCCATGTGAAGGTTCATCAAGACAACAGTGAATGTCTGCAGAGCAAAATCTATGTGGGAGAACTTGCACTGACAATAGCATGAAAACAAGGATAATGATCTGGTCTGTAAAAGGGACACAGAAAGAGAGATAAAGATTGATAATCTTGCACACATATATGGAGCCAAATAGTTGAAGTTTACCCCATGAAAAGGAAATTGAGAGACCTGAGAGATGGTTCTTTATCAGTGAATTTTAAAGCTGATGTAGTAGCACATAACTGGGGTGTGGCTTCTTCTCCCTTGAAGTTATAGCAGTCAAAAAGCAGTTTAGGATTGCCACATGAATTTAATGTTTCTGCAAAACCTCAGGAGTTAAAACCAATCTTTTTTTTTTTTTTCCATTACCTGCATTAAAACTACTACAGACTGATGGTTGTTGTCATTGTAATCTGTTCTGAATATTCTTCAGTGTGTTCCTACTTCTATTTTCATAAATACGTATTTTACTAGATGAAGCTGGGTGTTCCTTTATGGAACTATTCATATCAGAAAGTTCTCACTGTAACTTAGATAGAAGAGGCTGCAAGAACTCAAGCAAAAGATACTTTTACAGTGAACTCTAGAGAAAGTGTTTAAACCAAACACTTAAGCTGACCTATTGTAAAAAGGAGACAGACACTGCACAGGTGGGAATCAAATAAAAGTGACTTATTTTTAAGTCCTTTTTGTCTCAAAAGGTAACTTTTATTTGTAATGTAGTGAAATTACCCCTTCTTTAGTAATATACCTGTCTAGAATATCTGGCACTGGATATTTCTTCATTAGATCAGACATGGCCACTGGCAGTACTTAGTTCCTAAAATTTGATTTCTTTGTATTATAACAGAGCTTTCAATCGGAAATGTCAAAGAGTCCCTATATCACATTTTCTTCATGGTTTTCTGTCTGTGATAAACCTTCATTACAGCTGTAATATAAAAAACACTTTACATTATTGCAGCAATAGCAACCTCTATACCATAAAACACATCCTGCCAATGAGGAATCAACCAACACAATATCTTCATCTGATGTTCATTTCCTTGGAGAGATAGGGAAGGTCTTTGTGCATTTGAAAGTGCATGTGGCTAGTCTTGTTTTCTATGAATTGGCAATTACTGTTAGAAGTATTTTTGGAAAATTAGGTATTTTTAGCCAGCAGACAGGCTTGGCAATAACTTTAGGGGGACATATTTTTTTCGGGTCTCAGAAGGTGAAAACATACACTCACCACTTCTTATTCCGTGCCTGTGCCAAATGTTGCAGCTCAGTTATTTTTCTCTTGCTACTAGCATGCCATGAAGGTCATTTTTGTCTATGGGAATGCTACCACTGCTCTTTGTGGCTCAGGTAAAATTGGCAAATCTGCTTCATTTATTTACATTTTCTTTCTTTAAATATTATCAATATGGATGCTTCAATCAATTTGATGACATGCTGTGGTTTCCTGTCCTCCATAGCAGAGCTCTTCTCTACTGAGAACACTGAAAACCTTCTAAAGGAACTAACTCTCCCTTAGAGCTGTCTCATTCTGTAGAAGGTGGAGGATATTTAATTTATTACAGTTGTCTTTTTGTACTTCATTTGCTAAATCATATTCCAGGCTACCAGGTCATCAGTTTTTATCGTTTTAAAATTCCCTTTCTTATTATAATTTGTTTCATCTGAGCTAATGTCTAATCAGAAATCTTGGTTATGTTTCATGAGGTAAATCTGGAGTGCTGCTTTGTATTTTAAACCAATAACAAAATATTTGTCCTATTCATTTTCTGCCAGTTACGACAAATACAGATGAGTTGTCAGTTGAACACACTTTAATTCCTGTCCCCTTTTGTTTGCCCCTGTGTAACCTCACAGCACTTAATTTTGCTTGCATTTGGGATGTTTTTTTTGAGGGCAGATGGCTTTAGGCAATTTTTAGAGAGATGTATGCCCAAATTATACCCAAAATCTAACAGTGATCACTGTTAGCATGTTGTCTTTTCAAACATTTGGAATATTTGTAGATGTGTGTGGATATACTACTGTTGCTTTCATTTTTTATAGAATCAAAAGCCAATAATGTTACCACAAAGCTGTATGTTTCTAAGTCAGTATTTTACTGTATTCTCACGCAATGAGGCAGAACATCTTCACTGGACTTAATTTCTGTCACATCTTTATAGCAATTCTGATAACTTTGGGGTAGTAATCTAATTCCTGAATTTCAGATTATTTTTTATTTATATGATGTGTGTGGCATTTCTAGGGGTTTTTATTTATAGTTTCTTGGACTTAAGGATGTTTGAGGTTTTTTATTGTTCTGTGTCTCTTTTAGGGCATTCTTTGTCAAGTTATCCAGGTTTGAACCTGAATAGGAGTCTGGGGCATCAAAAGTATGCCTATATTAATAAATTATTCAGGTTCAGGGCACAGGTCTGAGCACTGTCATACAGTTGTCGATACTTTTCAACTGTTAACACAAGTCCTGATATAGTTTTAGAAAAATGGCAGTGTCTCAACCAGATGCCCAGAATCAGTTTAGGAGGTAGCACAGGCCCGCTTGCTTCCCCATAGGTAATATGGAAAAATTCACTCCTTGGAACAGAGCTTGCTCCCTGACCCTCTTCAGTTTACAAATACAGACACAAATGAAGTGTTGGAGAATAAGACTCAGCAACAAGATGACACATGGGTAGAACAGTAGATGGGGTTTCTATGGAAGCAGTCTTGACCTAACTTTATTTCTGTATCTCCAGCCCTCAGCCCAATAAAGATCTATTCAGTATGATGTAGAGGATAATGCAGTAATCAGTACAGTTTATTGAATTTATTTCTGAGGTTTGTTTAGATTTTCTTTTCTGAATGGACCTCTATAGAAGTTGGATGAGCCACTTAGCAACCTAAGATGTCCAGTCTGTGGGTGGGAATACAGAGACCCACCCTCAGCTGCTGCTGAGGGACCTTGCAATTATAATGCTGATTATGCTGGTGTTAGTCCTAGGGCTCATCTCCTCCTTGTACTGAGATGAGGAGCTCTCTGGAGATGGACACTGGGTATGTGACACCATTACTGTGAGGAGAATGGCACATCTAATTTAAATTTTTCCGATAATTCAGGCACAAAAGGGAGTCTCAAGGGAGGAATCTCTTTGCTCTCATAAATCTACCATATGCCTGTTGCTATAACAGCCTGTCTACCTCAGTCCTTCACAGATGAGCCATGCAAACACAAAAGCCTGTTTCTAGATAGTTACTAGTCTGATATCATGCAGCTTCATCCTCTTTGTCATCACAACACAATGTATTCTTTAGTGCTTAATGCTCATGTTTCATAAAGATTTACAGAGTTACTCCTGTTTTAAAATTTTCTTTGAAATCCTTATTTAAACTCGAATCCCCTATAGTCTATTTTTGAGGAGGAAAAAGTTTTATAAAGCAACCTCTATAAAGAGACTCTTCCAATTTTGTCTCTTCTTCTATCATTTCTAACTTCTCTGCCTTTTCAATCTGCAAGAAAAATGGCTGTTCTTTTTAGCAGTTCTAGCTATCTTAAAAGAGATAGCAATTGTCTATGAAGTATGTTTTCAGAAATAATTTTTATAGGAAATAAAAAGGTTTATAATTAAAAACATTTAATTTCTTTTTAATAGTTCTAATTTTATCAAATCATTTAAAAGAAGTTTTTTTTTTTTATTATCTGAGCAATTTTGAAGTATAATCTACATTAGATGTGTTAATGAAAACAAGTCAATAATAGATTCAGGAATGTTAGTCAAATATAGATACATACATACGTACCTAAACTATTCCATTATCTCTGTGGCTACTAGCAGCATCTTTAACTAAGATTGTCCAGTCTTTATTGAATTTGAATTCTTTGTGTTTAATCTTCTAGTCTGCCTTTTTTGCCAGAGGCTGCTTTTCTTCATTCTTTTTATTTTTTTCTGACTGAAAGTTTCAATGAAAATAATTCAGACATTCCTTAGAATCAAAACTAGGAATGAGATTCTCATAGAAGTTTCCAGTGTTCTTCTTTGTGTCTGAGTGCAAGCAGGAAAAGTCTCAGGCTTGACTTTGCTTGGTATGAAAACCAGATTTACTGTGGGAAGAATGAATGAGACTGACTTCTCTTTTGCTCTAGTTTCCACCAACCCAATTTCACTGTCACTTTTTTTCATTGAAAAAATAGGAAAATCACTCATATTTTTGTTTGTTTGTTTGTTTCAAGGAATTAGCATTAACTAGAACTACTACATTAAATTCGATTTTCTTCTTGTTGCTGGTGGAGGAAAGGGGAAGTTGTAGGCATTTTTTTTCATCTGATTATAGTTTCCCTTCCTTTTATTATTATGTGAAGAGGAAGGTTTGGCCTCTGGGATAGCATACTGTAGGGACTACAAAATAGGTTAAATAAAACATTAAATATATGCTTATCTCTGTCAGAATTAGACTTTAAGATGGGAACAAGGAGCTGTTACACAGTTAGGAGAATTTGTCCTGGAATAGCTGCATTTGAAGGAACATGTTTGGGAGCTTTGTGGAAGACTACAGACTCTACTTGCTAATGCTTATGGGCCAGCCTTAGTGCCAGCCTTAGTTTTGACATTCATTGAGAAGACAGGGACACAAGAAATTACCTGAGTCCAGTTGTCTTATTGGTGTGCAGGCCTTGACCTGCTGAGTCAGCACGTCTCACCCTTAGGTTCAGCCCAGTGCCAGACCCTGCAGCAGGGTCCCTCAGTGGTCACAGGAAATCTTACGTCTTGATGCAGCGGTAACGTGCTCCCTCAGACAGACAAGGGATGGAAATGTATGCTTCCACAAGCTAGTCATATTGGAAAAAACACAGAAGTTCATTATAGAACCAAAAAGCTGTGGTTGTTTCCAAAAATCCTTTTTTGTTCCTGGAGTGCTGTCAGCCTGTGGTACCCCTTTGCTGATGTCCTGTAAACATGCTCAGGATGAACTTGGAATTAGTGTTTATGTGAAGTAAAATGAGGGAGATTAATTTCCCTAGAAAAAACAATAAACTGCTACACAGGCCACTCTGCTAAGTACTTCAACACTTTCTCTGAATCAGCTGAACTTACTGAGCTACAGGATTTTAGTCCAAAGCCTTGATCTGAATCAAGCAGTGCAGGGATTACCCTTGGCAGCACTGTCTTCCAGTGAAGTTGCCTAACTGATGCAATGTAGGATTTCAGAGGTACCGCCACTATTACTCAATAATTCTGTGAATAATTCCCAGCTTTTCTGTGATTCCAAAATCAAAGCATCTTGGAAAAATATTAATTGAATCTATGACTGCCTTTATTTATGTCTTATGGGCTTTTGCAAGACCATAATCCTTAACACTCTCTAGTAGGAATGACAAATGGAAAATATGTAACTAATCTCAACAAGCATTGTTACCTGGATGCAGATCTATGGCAAATAAATGAACACAGGGTGGCAGTAACTAAAAGGAGAGCCAAAAGTAGGAAATTATGGAAGACCTGGGGAAAGGAAAGTGACAAAAGAGAGGCAGCAGATAACATAATGTTTTTATTACTATTATTTCACTGAAACAGCTTCTAAAGTAAATTTTAATACACAGGTAGCTTGGGATCAAACAGAATTCCTTGTCTGATGTTTAGTTTATTCATCCCCTAAACATTTAAAATTCAGCCCGCCTTATTGGTATTGGGGAGTGGATTTCATTTGTATGTTTGTTTCCCTGAGGTTGAAGCTTCTTTCCCAGCCAAAAATAACACAGTATAAAGCTTCTTGGTACTGAAAGTTCTGCTGGAGAAATTCCACATACTGAAAGATTTACTAGTTGTAATTTGAGGTTCTCCCAGGTTTGTTTAAGACTGGTTTAGTGCTATCACTGTTTTTTCTCTTACTTCATTAGTGATGTATTTGAAATATTTTTTTTTTTTTTTTTAAATAAGGAAAGGCTGCAGTAGACACTTGAGCCCTGTCCATGGACTTTGGGAGAATAATTATACAGCCTGCTATTCCTTCCAATTTCAACATCTCAGAAGGGACAGGGAGGAACTTTGTTATGATGTTTTTGTTCCAGAAGAATAAATCAGTTGCCACAGGCTCAGAGGCCTCTGAGGAAGAGCTGTTGACATCAGTGCTTCTGGCAGTCAGGGCTTCAAGATGTGGCATATGTTACTGGTTTTTATTCTCTTGTATTTGCAGGCTGGCATCAACCTCACACTGATAGAAAAGCTGGTGAATGGAATTTGTCTGTGTATCCATTTCCTCTGTGAATTTCCAGTACCACTTCTGTTCACAAAGCCTACAGGTTTCCTTCCATTGCTGCTATGGCAAATATTTCACTGTACCAAGGTCAACATGCTTGAAGACGCTATTTTCAAATTCCTCTGCCTCCTAAACTACCTGTGCTGTAGAAAGAAAATTTCTTCCTACATTTTTTTTTTTTTTTCCCAGGGAACAGAGTGTTTGTTGTAGATGCCATACAGGTAAATTAATTTTGCGTTATATGAAAGGTTGAAAAAAAAGGTTGTATATTCAAAAATTTCACTAAAAAACCCCCTGGACTTCACCAGGGAATTATACATGTATCCAAGAAGATATACATGGGTGCTAACATTTAACAGACACAGCTGTGCAGCTGCATGTAGGTTTTTGGATTTAAAGGCTATTTGTAACTGTTCTCTTGTTTCTAGGAGCTGCGTAAGTGCTTCCACTGAAGTCCCACAACAAAGCACATCTGGTTTTGAGCCTCTGACCCTCTTATTGACAGACCAAGGGGAGAAGTATGTGTCTGAGGAGCTGCATGAAATATGCTGGTGTGTGTGAATTTTTTAGAGTGATGTTCATGACCTGGAATTTCTGTTTACACTTAAAGTGACTTTGCCCCTAGAAGACCTGTCACAAGTTGTCACTGGATTAAGGGGAACAGTTTTTAACTTGTGTTGCAGCTTTGGGGGCCTAATTATGTTCAAGTTACACTAGAGACAGGTTACTAAAAATGGTGCATGAAATTTGAAGAATCATAAGAAATTAAGCTAAAAGTCGTCTTGAAAGACCATATGTCCCTCTTAAGATAGCATATGAGTCCTAAGATTCATACAGCAGGTAAATTCTCTCTGTGATCTTTCCGATCATCAAGTATTTGCATTTCAAAAGAAAATACTCTAGTCCCTACCCTGCACAAAATCTCTTCCTCGTCTGTTAGTAGTAGCAGAGAAATTGTGTAGGGAATTCTGATGAAACAGCTAGAAATCCAAAATACTGTTACTTTGCTTAATATATTCTTTTATGACCAATAGTAAGAATGAGTTGCAAGTACATGCTGACACAGGACAGCTACGTGGTGATTATTACTTTCTTGCATTTGGCCTGACAACTTTGCTATGACCTTGCAAACTGAGGCATCTATCTGTCATTTATAATTCATATCACCATCAATTTATAGAGGACTAGGCAGCTTGTCCTATGTCTCTAGTTAGGAAGAAATGAAAAACACAGCAAAATCCCTCTTGACATTTTTTTTCAGTAGAATTGTTACTGAAGATGATGGTACTGATAGTTATTGCTTGTAAGCCATTAACCAGGCATTCCAGGAACACGATTTTCTCTTCTGCAGCTTATTTGAAATAAAAGCAGGCTTCTTCTGCTGCTATATATTCTATGTAATTTCTTTCCCTTTCGATGGGATAGGATGGTTGATATGTTAGAATATCTCAATGAATGATTGGCTATCTATGGGAACTGGGTATTCTAAGGGAAATTTTCTGAATATACATTAAAAATTCCCAACATATGAAGTAAAAGGAGCTGTCAGTGTTTTTAGAAACCTATAATAAATTTTCTAATTAAAGAAAACTGTAAAGGCAGTGAGGACTACTTTTCCTTCTTGTTGTTTCTTTGCTATTTATTTCCTTTTCTTTTAAAAGTATTTGTGTGAACTGCAGCTCTGAAATTAGTATCTCAACTAAAATAACTATTAATTTTGGAAAATAGCAGTTTACAATGAAATCTGCCTTTAGTATTTCACAGAATTAATGAGGACCAATCTTGTATCTATTTTAAATTTTCTTCTTTTTTCTTGGGACAAAACTAGTAAAAGAAACAAAGGTATCAAAAGGACACAGCCTAAATCCTGATTGAGGCTTTCTTAGACCTGAAGCAATACAAAACAGAATAGGGAAAAAGAAAAGAGGAAGAAAACAAAAAGTCTGAAGAGAACTGATTTTCCATTACCCAGCAGATCAACGGCTGATCCAATAAGGAAATCCAAGTCACTTAATTCCTAGTATATTGTTTCATCCAATTGATTAGGTTGGCATTATAAGCCAATCTGTACTTTCTGATCCAGGAGAAGAAAGTAGAAATTACTTTGCTAAGACAATACCTGCCCATGTAAATTGTATACAGTATCCCACCAAGTACGTGTTTCATATTGATCTATAGCCAATGTGTGGCAACTAAGTTTATGAAGATTTAGCCAGAGGATGCTCAGAGGCTTCTGATTTAGTGTGATGATGAAGGGGTTGCCCACTTTCAACAGTCTTGCCAACAAGTGTTTGTTTTTCAGTGGTAAAAGATTACTTGGAGATTGTTCCAAGACTATAATGACATCCTTGACAGCATTCATCTGAACATGCTTTTGTCTCCTTCCTACCATATTTAATTCCTTACAACATTTACTTCTAAAGCTGAATTAAGGGAGAGATCAGATTTAAGCATCAGAGTCACAAGCTGATTAAATAATATTGTCCCGAATGAAAGAACAAAACTAGGTTAGGTCATTAATTTTCAAAAACCTTTTACCCTTTCTTGAAGTTTAATTTCTGAGATACAAGTTCTGTGCAAATTCCAGGAAGAGGATGAATTTGCTGAATATTTTATCACATTCTCACGTACTCTAAAAGAACATTACAACTTCACTGAAAAGTTCCATTATGAAAACACACAAGATAAAATTATTTGTGCTAGGAAAGACAAATACATCTCAGAGACTCTTCAAATTTATGCTGAAAAAAAAATCAGTTGCAGCACATATCTGAGGTAAGTGCATGAATAAGCAACTGAAATCCAACTAAATGTACAGGGAAAACATAGAGCAAGCACTGATGTGAGCACTTGCTGGCTCTCCAAACAGTCCAATAGAAATCCCACACGGTGCCAAGTGCAAATATATCTTTAGGCACCTACATGATGAATGACTAGCTGAGAATGCTGTGTGAGGCAATGTCACAGAGGACTTTAGATGTGTGTTACTCAGTGGGCCACCATTAAAGAATAGGGTGCCAGCTGCAGAGCACAGGCTGCTGGCATTGATGTTATTGCCAATGAAACACTGAAGCTACTCTATATCAGCAAAGCCATATAGAGATATAATCGTCTCTAGAGTTGTGTAAAACAAACTAGTGCAAGCCAAAAATTCAGAATGTTTAGCTGAAAATAAAGGAGAATGGAATAAAAGTTTTCGTTTCCCTAACATCATAACAGGAACCCCTGGGAGGTGGTGTTTTTAATTTTGAAAAACTTAATGTAGGTTCTGGAGAACCTACATTAGAGAGAGGAGCAGGAGTGGGGGAAACACCTTGGTATACACCAAGGTCAATGAAGAAGAAGGAAGAGGGGGAGGTGCACTGCAGAGAAGACTCCCCTGAAGCCGGTGGTGAGAGGGCAGGGCAGCCCCGCCCTGCCACCCATGGAGATATACGGTGGAGCAGACATTGATTTATGGCCTGTGGCTTCCTCCTGGTTCATCAAGGTGCTGTGCCCGAAGAAGGCCAGGGTCTTGTGGGAAAAGGCATCCCCGCTGTTGTAGTTCAGTGCTGGGAGGATTGCAGCATGAAGGGGTGTCCCACACTGGAGCAGCTTGGGAAAGGCTGCAGCCTGTGGAAGGGACTCCAGTTGGAGAAATTTGGTGCCCCATGCTGCAGCAGTGTGGAGGACACTGCAGCCCATGGGAGGGACTCATGTTGGAGAAAGTTTGTGGAGGACTGTCTCCTGTGCAAGGGGGACCACAATGGAGCAGGGGAAACAAGTTCCAGAAGCTCCCCCCATCGAAGATGGAAAGAGCAGCAGCACTGACTGTACCCCCCATTCCCCACCCCTGCGCCTCTGGAGGCAAGAGGTAGAGATATTGGGAGCAGAACTGAGCCTGGGAAGAAGGGAGGGGTGGGGGGAAGGTGTTCTCAAGATGTGGTAATGCTTCTCACTGTCCTACTCTGTTAAGTGTTGTTAGTATCTCTAATAAATATATGTTATTTTTTTCTTCCCCTAACGAGTCTGCCTTTTGCTCGTGACCGTAATGGGTGATCTACTCCTCCTGGTCCTATCTCAAACCCCAAGCCTGGCTCATGTGTCCCTTCTCATTGCCGGAAGAGAAGGGGGAGAGAGTGGCTGCATGGTGTTTGGCTGCTGACCAGGATCAAACCATGACTAATCTCCACAGTTGCAAAACTTTCTACTTATAGGCTGCATTTCTGAACAAGCTCAGCCTGTCCCTGATATTTCACTTCACATGAAATTTGGAAACAATTACTCAACATGCTTTTTTTGCCTAAATTGACTGCACAATACAGATTTGTTACCTGTGTTTCTTTCCAAATCATCCTTGGCTCCTCTGATCCTTTCTCCATGAGTTTTCCCCTGCCTTACCTTCTGTCTGTTAGGGGTGAAGCTGTATGGACATGCCCATCAGTGTCATTTAACACTAGTTCCTCTGAACCAAATTGCGGAGCATCAATATCAAGCTTAGGGTGACTCAGCAGACAAGGCCTGTGTCACCTTATGAGACCTTAGTGTCTTCTACTATGTTGTGTATTTCAATTGCACGGATCAAAGATGCTGAATGATTACATCTCAATAAGAGCAGCTAATTAAATATTTACTTGGAAGAAAGTTTGCATGCAGTATGATTCACTCAAATAAGAAGATCTATCGGATTTCACATACCCATGAAGTGTATTCTCATCTCAGTGTACAATGGAGATAAACATAAAGATCCCCATGCAGTAAGAAAAGATTGCATCAGTACATCCAGAGCCAAATGAATCACCTTGATTCTTGTAAGTAGTAGTGGATTTTCCTGATGTTTCTGACTGCTTAGACACTTATTTTATTACATCTTCAAAGACAACACTTACATGCATTTTCATTTGAAATGTTACCATCCAAAAATATGTTCTATTAGTCAAAAGACATTCACTGTGTTGCTCTTTCATACTGTTTGAAATCAGCGTTCAATTCACAATGCAGTATGTAATCATAATAGACTGTGACACAAAAATAGAACAGATGGAAATATTCATGCTGGTTTTGAAGGTTAGTAAGTTTTTCACACATTCACACAAGAGTCCAAAATGTTTGTCTGCCCTTAAATGAAAATCTTCAATAAAATCATAAATCTGTTAGCTCTGCCTCTGAAAATAACAGCAGCAGCAAAATTTTTAGTAGATAGAAATCTTGGCAGAATGTATTTCCAAGAAAGCTGGGATTAAATACAGAGAGGGTAAATTATATTCACTAAGTAAGACTCCTTTGAGGTCATGATTATGAGGCACTCTGTTCCCAGAACAAAATAGAAGTATAACCTTCATCACTGCTTTACTTGTCAAAAATATAAAGGGAAAATTTTAGTTTTTGAGGAAAACCATCTTATAGCTGCCTTTTCAACAACATAATGGTAATTATAAGAAAACACAAATCCAGGAAAAATAGTTTCCACACTGGAACCACCATTGTTCTATTCTGCATAAACGAAGCTTTTGTGGGAAAGGAGAAGTTTATAGCTTCATTTGCCCTAGGATGAACATTCAGCTGGCTAAACTACCTCAGTATAAATATGATCTCTAATTCAGTGTTGTATGAAGTCAGTGGCCATGCCACACTTTAGATTGTGTGTTGACTTCTTTAAATGACCTGTGTTGAAGTGTTCCAAATTCAAATTTGCAAGATCCTTACAAAATCCTCTGCAAATTTAATTCGGAGGTTTCAGTTTGCAAGGTAGAAAGTAAAACAGAAACTCATAAAATCCAAGATAATAAACGCTGTAAACAGTAAAGTAGTTAGTATGTATGAAAGAAAGTCAGCATTTCTTTAAATTATAGTCAGTCTCAAACATACTGATAATTTTTGAAACTTTCATAATATCAGGTGATTTATAAACATTCATTCAAAATTTACTATTCCTGGTTAGAATCTATGTATATTATTCAGATTAGATGCTATAAATTCAATTCTAGTGTTGCCTCTGAAGCAGTTTATGATCCTGCAGTTGTAACAGTTTATTGGTTTATGCTTCTTAACATCTTGTTTTCATCATATTCATATGACAGTGCTTCATTCCTTACCCAGTTATTGGCTGAGACCAGTGGAGGAGAGCTGTGAAAATGAGCAGGCTATGACTTATCAGATGTAGAGCTTGCTGAAGTCACAAAGACACGAGCATGTAGCAACCATGAAACCATGGAGTTGAAGATTTCGAGAGCAGAGAGTAAGACCGGAACAGAGCACTGAACCTGGACTTCAGGAAAGCAAATTTAGCTGGATGAGGGAACTCGTAGGTGGCATCCCATGAGAAACAGGTCAGAGGAGTGAAGTTACTCAGGAAATCTGGTAGGTCTTTGTCGTGGGTTGAGTGGTGGAGTTTTTTTGGTGGCAGGGGAGGGGGGCTATAGGGACAGCCCCATGTGAGAAGCTTCTTGAAGCTCCCTCAGCTCCAAGTCAGCTCCACTTCTGTTTGGAAGCTGGTCCAATCAGCTGCGCCTCTGCGATAACATATTTAAAAAGGGACATAGTGACATGCAGTTGGACTTGTGAGGAGGAGTTGTGGCAGCTGCGTGAACACCAAGGTCAGTGGAGAAACAGAGGAAGAAAGGAGGGGGGAGGTGTGCCGGAGCAGAGACCCCCCTGTATCTTGTGGTGAGATGGCAGGGTGGCCCCCCCCTGCCACCCATGAAGATCTGCGGTAGAGCAGACACTGATTTATGGCCTGTTGCTTCTGCTTGGATGATCAAGGTTCTGTGCCTGAAGAAGACCGGGGTCTTGTGGAAAAGGTAGCCCCACTGCTGTAATTCAGCACTGGGAGGATTGCAGCATGCGGGGGTGTCCCACACCGGAGCAGCTCGGGAAGGGCTGCAGCCATGGGAGAGAATCCAGTCGGAGAAAGTTAGTGACCCATGACGGAGCAGTGTGGGGAACTCTGCGGCCCATGGGAGGAACTCATGTTGGAGAAAGTTTGTGGAGTACTGTCTCATGTGCTAGGGGGACCACGATGGAGCAGGGGAAACAAGTTCCAGAAGCTCCCCCCACTGAAGATAAAGGAAGTGGCAGCACTGACTGCACCCCCCATTCCCTGCCCCTGCGCCACTGGGGGAGGAGGTAGAGATATCGGGAGCACAGCTGAGCCCGGGAAGAAGGGAGGGGTGGGGGGAAGGTGTTCTCAAGATGTGACAATGCTTCTCACTGTCCTACTCTGTTAAGTGTTGTTAGTGTCTGTAACAAATGTATGTTCTTTTTTCTTCCCCTAACGAGTCTGCCTTTTGCTCGTGACCATAAAGGGGGATTTTTTCCCCATCCCAGTCCTATCTCGAATCCCAAGCCTGGCTCTCTTTCCCTTTTTATTGCCGGAAGAGAAGGGTGAGAGAGTGCCTGCGTAGTGCTTGGCTGCCAACCAGGTTCAAGCCATGACAGCCTTTAAGGACAGTATATTCTGAGGGCAATAATGGTCATCCCAATACTCAGGAAAACAAGTAGACATGTCAGAACTGGTGTGGCTAATCAGGGAGTTCATGGTGGAGCAGCATACAGGAGGGGGAAGCAGGAACAGGCTACAAAGGAGGAATTTAGAAACATTGCCCAGACATGCTGGGGTGCTGTCAGGAAACCAAAGCTCACCTGAAGGTAATACTCACAAGGAATAGAAAGAGCAACAAGAAGAGCTACTTCCCATATATTATTAGGAAAATACCAAACAAGTGGGGTCCATGACTGAACAGGGTGATTGATTTAGTGATAGTGAACACAGATCAGACTGAGGCACTCAAAGTTTTCTCTGCTTCATCTTTCATCAACAAGGTGCCCCAGGACTCTGCTGGGACTCATGAAAGCGGAGAAAAACTAACTGTGGCTGAGGGTTGAGTAAGGGGTTACTTGAGAGAGATCACAGGATCACAGAAAGGCTGCAGCTGGAAGATACCTCTGGAGATGGTCTAGTCCAAACTCTCTGCTCAAAGCAGGGTCACCTATAACAGGTTGCTCAGAACTGCGTCCAGTCAGGTTTTCAGTATCTCCAAAGATAGAGATTCCACAATCTGTCTGGGCAATCTGTTCCAGTGTTTGACCAACCTCACTCCAAAAAAAAGGTGGGGTTTTATTTATGTTTAAATGGAATTTTCTGTATTTCAGTTTGTGACCATTGCCTCTTGCTCCATCACTGAACATCACTGAGAAGAGCTGGGATCCATCTTCTTTACTTCCTCCCATCAGGTATTTATACACATTGATAAGATCCCCCTGAGCCTTCCCTTATCCGGGTTGAACAGTCCCAGTACTCACAGCCTGTCTTTGTATGGCGGATAGATGCACTAAGCTCTTAGTCACCTTCATGGCCCTTTGTTGTACTCACTTCAGTATGTCCATGCCTCTTTTGTACTGGGGAGCCCAGCATTGGATCCAACACTCCAGATGTGTCTCACCAGTACTGAGCAGAAGGAAAGGATCATCTCCCTCAACCTGTTGGCAATGATACTCCTGATGCAGCCCAGAACCTTCTTCATCTCAAAAGCACAGTGATAGCTCGTGGTCAATTTGTTGTTCACCAGTACCTCAAGACCTTCTCTTCCAGCCATTTCCCAGCTGGCTGTCTCCAGCATGTCCTGTTTTTTTTTGTTTTGTTTTGTTTTGTTTTTTGTTTTTTGTTTTTGTTTTTTTTTTTTTTCTCTCAAGGTACACAACTTGGCATTCTCCTGTGCTGAACTTCATAAGGTGATTGTAAGTCCTTTTTTTCCAGGTTGTTGAGGTCCCTCTGAATGACAGCACATGCATTTGATGTATCAGTCACTCCTCCCAGTTTTGTATCGTCTTCAAACTTGCTCTGTCCCATGTGACTCATCCAGGTCTTTATTGAAGATGTTAAACTGCATGGGCCTAAGCACCGGCCCACTGAAGCACACCACTAGTGACTGACCATCAGCTGGACTGTGCCATCTGTAATAAACAACCCTTTCAGCTTGGAAGTTCAGCCAGTTGTCAGTCCACTTTGTTTTTCACTGATCTAGTTCATACTTCATCAGTTTGTCAATGAGTATGGTATGGAGTCATGCTGTATTGGGTGCAGGTGGCAAGGTGTTGATAGTAGGGGGGTGCAGGGGTGGCCTCTGTGAAGAGAGGCTGGGGCTTCCCAGTGCCGGGTATAACCAGTCACAGCTGGTTCTAGTTGGCTCTAACTGGCTCCAACAGACCCACCAAAGCATATGGCAGAGCCTGTCAGCTGAGATCGTGGTGCCTCTGGGAAAGCATATTTAAGAAAGGGCAAAATGCCAGACAGGCAGAAGAGTGAAGAAAGAAAAATGTGAGAAACAAGTGTATGATCAGCAAGGTAAGAGAAGGAGAGGAGCAGGTGCTCCAGGTGCTGGAGCAGAGTTTCCCAAGAAGCCTGTGGAGGACTACATAAGAGTAACAACGCAACCCACACAGAGACAAGGCTGAAGCAGGTGGATACTTCCTGAAGAAAAATAAAGCCTGTGAAGACCCCACACTGGAGAAGGGTAAAAGCATGAGGAGGAAGGAGCAGCAGAGACATAGTGTTATAGACTGACCACAACCCGCCATCTCACCCTCACCCCCTGCGGAGCTGGGAGAGGGGGAGGTAGAGAAGTCAGGAGGGAGGTTGAGCCTGGAAATAAAGGGGTGAGGAAAAGATGTTGTTTTAATTTGTCTTTGTTTCTCACCATCCAAATCTATTTTAGTTGGCAATTAAATTAAAATTAAATTAATTTTCCCCAACTTGAGTCTGTTTTGTCCATGACAGTAATTGGTAAGGGATCTTCTCATCCTTATCTCCACCCCTGAGCTTTTGCATCTTTTCTATCCCTGTCCTGTTTGAAGAAGGGAACTGAGATAGTGGTTGGGTGGGGGTCTGTCAGATCACCACAAGCAACCCGCCACACATGTAAATCCAGAACAACCAATGGGCTGCATCCAAGGGTGTTGAGGGATTTGCTGAAGTCCTTGCAAGGCTAGTCTATATCTTTGAAAGATCATGGAGATGTGAGGAGGTCTGTGATGACTGGAGAAATGCAAATGTCTCAATCATCTTCAAAAAGCCAGTCATCTCATTTTGGTCCCTTGGAAAACTACAGAATGAGTCCTCTTGGAATACATGCCTGAGAGTGTGAAGGTGATCAGAAATGGACAGAACTGTTTTATCAAGTGCAAATCATGCCTGACTTAACTGCTTGCCTTCTGTAGTAAAATGGACAACTTGATGGCCTTTCATAATTAAATGAGTGGATTTGTGGACAAGGGAAGAGTACTGAACATAATTCACCTTGACTTCAGCAATGCTTTCAGTGCTGTTTTCCACAATATTCTTGTATCCATATTAAGGTGCTATGATCTGAATGAACAAGAAGATGAATAAAAACCTGGTTGAATGATCAGAGGGCAGTGGTTAAATACTTTACCTGGAGATGAGTAACAAGAGGAGTACCACAGGGGTCTGTCCTGGGATCTTTATTGTTTAACACCCTTATCAGTGACCTAGAGGAATTTACAGACTGCTTGTTCATCACATTTGCTGATGACTCCAAACTGGGGGGGGGGGGAGGGGGGAAGCTGCTATGCTTGAGAGCAGGGCTGCCATCCAGAGCAATCCAAATTGACTAGAGGAATAATACAGTAGGAACCTTATGAAACTCAATAAGGACAAATGTACAGACCTCTATGTAGTGGAGATGAACCCCTCAAAATGATACAGGCTGGGGAACAACTGCTTGGGGAACACCTCTGTGGGAAATGCCCCGGGATCCTGGGGATCAGTAAGCTGGACATGGGCTAACAATGTGCCCTGGAAACAGAGACAGACAATGACATCCTGGTCTGTAGGAAAAACAACAAAGCCAGAATGATTATTCCCCATACTCAACACTCACTGGACCACATCTGGATACTGTGTCCATCTTTGAGCCCTCCAATACAAGGAAGACATCAATGAATCGGAGACTGTTCAGCAGAAGCCACCAAGGTGGTGGGGGCTGGAACACTTGCTCTGTGAGTAGAGGGTGGTGGAGATAAACTTGCTCAGCTTGGAGCAGGGATGATTTTGATGGTACCATCAGCTGTCCCAGTGCCTACAAGGACATCATGCAGGGGACAGAGCTGGGCTTATCACAGTTGTTCATGGCAGGAGGGTGAGACACAACTGACATAAATGGAAACTAGGGAGAGTCACACTGGATATACAGAGAAGATGTTTTCCCATGAGGACAGACAGTCAGTGGCACAGGTTGCCCAAGGAGGTTCTGAAATTGCTGTCCTTAGATGTTTTCAAGCCCTGACTGGATGAAACTCTGAGCAGCCTGGTCTGACCTCAGAGCTGCCCCTGCTGTGGGCAGGAGGTTGGACCAGAGACGTCCTGAGGTCCCTTCCAATCTAACCTATCTTGTGATCCTGTGGTAAATAAAGTTTCCTATCATTTGACAGAATGGGGCAAATGCAGTTACTGGGATTATTGCTTCATGCCTTCACCTGTGGCTTTCAGACACTGATTGGTTCTTGTTAGAGTCATTAGAGTTTCTGACTTTCTACCTAGGAATGAAGGCTTGAATGACCTTCTAACATGTTCAAGCAACCTATGATTTTAAATCTTTCTACCATAATATAGACATTTCCCAATTACTTTGCCGTCTCCCTGAGTTATATACCATATAACTATGTGATTAATATAATGAAATATGTATCTAAGACTTTTTAAGTGGGGTGATTTTTTTGGCTTGTATTAAATAGATTCTCTAACACTCTGCAACATCTTTCTATGCATTTCTCATTATATAGCTAAAGGTGTCATCTAGTACTAGGTTTTAATTTTGCATATTTTGAAACCAGCTGAGAGTCTGCCCCTCATCCTAAATATATCTAGGTACCTACAAAGCTTGCTTCCATGGCCAAAATTTCTGATTCAGTCAAAACATTAACAATGCAAGTAACTTTGTCTCTACCTTCCAACACTGCACTATATGTAGTTTGATAAGCATAAGCTGTTTTCTATGCCTCATTGAAGCCATTGATGAAGGAATGAGGTTTGTAATTTATTCTGATCTCATATGGGAGTGACTTAGCTTAAAACTAACATCTTTGAAACTTTTGTCAGCTAGAGAGCTTTTCCATGCTGCTCAGTAATTAAACTCTTCTCAATAATGAAGACAAAGCTTTTCTTGTTGTTGGTACCTGGAGATGGATTTCTGCAGACCACAGACAATTTGGGATTCAGAAGACATACTCAGGTTATCATTCAACAATGTCATGTGATAACAGCCTGTGAGCACCAACCACTTGTCACACTCCATATCAAATGTAGAATAACTTAACCTATTATTGACAGCTAAGGTGCCCTGATTTTGTCATCTTGTCTTATGGTCATCCAGAGATCAAAAAGAGCTCAAAGAGTCACTACAGAATGCATAAATGATAACTTTCTGTGCTGTGATAACTTATTGTATGGCAAAGCCACTTGCAGAGAGCTCACCACTTAACTTTGTTCTTTACTCTGATGAACATGTTCACTAGATCTTGAGTGTGGAAGCTTTGAAAACATAATTTAGAGTTCCATTAGTGTGACATTCATTTGAATTAATTTGTTTTGACTTGGTTCCTGGCAGTCTGATGGATCACAGTTGTCATTTATACTAACGGTGGCAGTCTGTCTCCTCCATTTCACGTGCCTCGTGTTAGAATTTTCATTACACGGTACAAAAGAATTTGACTAGGCACTGGAAATAAGTACAATCAGTTCACACCCCCCCCCCCCCCCAAAAAAAAAAATCACATATAAATCATATTAATGAAAAAAAATCCCTGCATTTTAAACAACAAAAATTCAAGTAGCCTTAGAAAAATATGTATGGGACATTTCATAGGTAGGATATGAACAATGTCCTGGTAAAGCCCTGTTTCTCATACATCAAACTCAATAACATGTTTCGTTCATTGTTGCCTTTCAAAGATGAAACAGATGAAAATAGTACAAGAGTACATTTATGTAACAGTGTGTCTTCTGAACATTGTCAGCTTGTTCCCCCAATTTCCAAACTTTAATTCTGACATGCACATGCGGATTGTGGGCACAGTGATTCATCAGTGCAAGGATGAAGAATGAATCATCCCAAAATGATCATGGAGGAGGTGGATACGGTGGTACAGAAGGGCACACCAGAGGAAGCATGCCATACCATCTGAAAAACATGTGCAGGAATGACTGAAGTGCTCTCAGATGCAGTCTTTCTCTGAGGATTAAAATAGAGCAGTATGATTTCTCTATAAATCTACCCTGTAGAAAAAATATATTCTACAAATAAAACCAAATTTTAAGTGCAGAAAAGACATCCAGGATTGTACTTCCATTTCTATTTTCCAAATTAACCTTGGTTTTAAATAGCAGTTTAAGTGTTGGAGTGTCATCTGCAATGTCCAATAGTCTTACCTTGTACCATGCCAAATGTAGTCATCTAACTGCCTTCTGTTGTATAATGACCTTAAAGCATCATATCCAGAGAAGCCTGAAGAAGAAATAATTTTCAGCTCTACATATCTTTTGTCATCCTTACATCTGTCAAGCCATAGAAAGGAACAGTAATGTAAGAGGTCTGTTCTTGTGACCTACTCTTAGTATGAGTTCATTTAACCTGACTGCCTGTATTACCGTACACTCATTTCTTATTTCCACTTTATCTCTATATAAAAGTGCCTACAAACTGACAGATATAGTAAATACCAGTGTATTTATACAGTCATCCATAAACATATTTCCCATTCCCATCACTTGAGAACTCAGGTCAACTTTCGTGATATACAATTAAGGTAGCGATATAAAATAAGACCACAGTAATTACACCATTTACGTAGGTATTTTGCATGAGAAACATTGAACAATTTGGGGATTGTTTTGTGTTTGTTGGTTATTTTTTTTTTTTTTATTTGCTTTTATTTGTGTTGTTTTGTTTTGTTTTTTAATTAAGCAGATTGAGCTATAAATTTTATTCTTTGTTCTGTAGCTCTTTGA
This sequence comes from Tyto alba, assembly GCF_018691265.1. Taxonomy (NCBI): domain Eukaryota; kingdom Metazoa; phylum Chordata; class Aves; order Strigiformes; family Tytonidae; genus Tyto; species Tyto alba. Next base: position 16,291,249 of record NW_024881282.1, on the reverse strand, counting down.
GATACCAGCATGAAAATCCTTAGAAATACCCCACTCAAGAGAATTTGGTTAAATATTACTTGCTCCAACAATACAAAAGAAAACAGAATCTGGTTAATTGGAGTTATAACAACAAATCTTATCCTAGCATAATGTCTTGATGCTTTCTGAGAGAATTCTTTTTCTGTTTTATGGCAGTACTTCATGAAAAAAGAAACCTCCAATACAATGCCAGTATTAGGCAACCAGGAATTTACACTCCTTCTGGAAACAGCTGTGCCCATTATTGGTCCTGCCAATTGTTCTGGGGTGAGATGTGAAACAGAAAGTGTGCTGGTGAGGAAATGTTATTGTCTTAAAAGAAATTATAACTTATTCTAATAATCAACACCATGTTATCTAGGCAGCAGGGAGTACGTATTGTTTAGGCCATTTTTAATGTGTGACTGTAGTCCACACAGTTAAGAATAATCAAAGGGAATCTACATTCTTATTTCATATGAATGTCTGAGGCAGCAACTAAAGACTTTATCTTTATATAAACTTTCTCACTGGAAATGAGAGAAAAAAACATCTTAGGAATGCAACTGATAAGCCTTAGGACAAACTTGGTTGGTTTGGTGGGATTATTTTTATTTTTTAATTTTTTACAAGCCTTCAAGCCTTAAACTGTAATAGACTCTAAAGCCCCAGCTGAGTCTGTTTTGGCTTCTGTTCATAGCCTCCATAACTGGATGTTTTTACCTCTTCTAACCTTCTTTCAGAACTTCACTTTAACAATGAATACAGCAAATCAAAACATTTTCTAAAATATTTTTTCAGAAAATATGAATTCATTTATACTGAATCCATCTATACTGTTCAGATTTCTCAAGGAGGATCTGAAGGTGAGAAAGATATCCCAACATAGCTAAAAAGGCTAAGACAATGATAAGTGATGCCTAAGTCAAAGTCCCTACTCCAGTTCTAACTTGCAATCATGACTTAAATTTCACATTCCCATGTGTTAGACAAGTATATTCAAGGGCTTTTAAGTGGATATGTCTTTTGCTGTCTCTCACTGTACAAGTTCAGTTTAATTAAGTCACAGAAACAAGTAACACATTTTCAGAGTAATAGCTGAATTTTCTGGGCTGCTGTAACATTGAACAGTGGGAACATTTGGAAGAGTTTGCACAGCTCAGTCTGAGAGAAGCTTCACAGAGTCTGGCCTAGTTCTGTTCATCTTCATGGCTCACCTGCCCCATCCTGTCCCACCTACAGCAGGTATGGATGTCACAGGATATCCTACAGATACCTGACAGAAGCACTTTTGAGGAATTTAAACAGTGCCTCATCTAGATATTCATGGTTTTAATCAGTATCGTTTCTTGCCTCAGTGGGGATGTCCAAGACATAAAGGATCAGTAATATGGGAAAAGCAGCAAATAAATTCACCTTTAAATAAAGAAATGTAAAAGAACAGACATTATCCTGATAAAGTTACTTTAAAGGAAACTGGTTGCTTATTTTGATTGTACTTAATCTGGCATTTGTTCTCTCCATTAAAGGACAGACTCAGTGTACTCATAACTACACTGTGCGGGGAGAAGGGGGTGAGGGAAACAAGGGAAATTAAATGCTCATCTGAATCATGCATGAATTTTGTTTTTCAGAATTATTAAGATTATTTTATCTAATCTCTCAGATACTTAAAGGGGATTACAAAAACATTTCTTACACACTAATAAATTGTCTACTTTAAAGAAGCTTGCATTGGTAAAAACCCCCATACATTATTTAGTCAGCGAATGCTATTTATAATAGTACAGCTATTATCACATTTGTAGAACTTTCCAGTGCTGAATATATGATATACTATCTCTCTGACCAGGTACAATGAATGGAGGAATGGGGCCAAAACCAGTGAAAACAAAGTGCTACCATGAATGTTTGGTACCCTGAAGTCAGTGTCAAATTGTCTGTTCATTTCACTGGGACAAGGATTTCAACTAGAAATACCCCCACTAAGCCGAAAATTCATCATGTGCCAATTGAAAATACACATTTATCACTTCCATTTGTGAGAGAAATAGTTTCTGATCCATTAATTTGGGCATTTCTACAACATAATAAAATGAATAACATCTAATAATTCAGAAAGGCAATAAAACAGAACCAAAGAATTTAGTTGGAATATGATAATTTTGAACACAACTTATTCATCTTATTCTTTGCTTAACTATGCCTTCACTTAATAACTGTATGGCTAGACAATCTTTCCTTCTTTCCTTCCCCATCTGCATTGCTGCTGTATTTACCCCGTAAAGGGCCAGACTGTTGAATACACATAGATTAGTTTAAATACTGAGAAAATTGTTTCAGTGATTATCCAGCTTCTCAGATACCACAATTATCCCAAAGATTCAACAGCTGCTTCATGTTTCCCAGTTACAGCTACAGACTGGTCAATAAAAGGAAAGATTGTATTTGATGTTTAAATTTTTTTTTTTTTTTTTTTTTTTTAAGGTATGGTACATTACACTCAACTAAAAAGCCAATCAGAGGTCTTAGGTGTAATACTGAAGTAAAGATCAAAGAAAGATTTTATTCTTTCACCTGACGTAAAATCAAGGAAAAGAAAGAACGCAAACATTAGTATGGGCTCAATGATCTGTTTTGTAGCAAACCTAATTTCCAGAGATGCCCTGACTTGCTCAGCTGTTGAGTGAAAAATCAATGATTGGAAACTGGGCCGATCCAGAGAAGCACAGCTGTCAACGTTATGTCGCGATCCTGCCACGTTATTTCTCCTCTTTCTTTAATCCCTTCACTAGTTTTTGTATTCCTTCTGCATTGGTTTCAAATTACTTATTCTTTGCACACCTTCTAACCATCTTCTATCTCTCTCTCTCTCACTCTTTTTTTTTTTTTTTTTTTTTTTTTTTAACCACCTTTTGAGTATCTCTGGCGATTTTTTTTATTCTGTATGTAAAAAAATAGACATATAAAAGCCAATCCTCTTAATCCTAATTTGTTAGTCCCCTTTTTACCTGCTTCTACCCTTGATTTTGAGCCTACTGTTGTGTCAGTCTGCATTATTTTCTCATGTGTCAAACTGTCAGGAAGAGGCAGGAATGTTTTACTGAGGTCAGACAAACTAAAGACAGTCTTGTTTGCTCTGAGCCAAAGTACATATTGGTTTATGAGTCCTTTTTTTGAAATAGGAGTGGGTAGATTGTTTCAAGGGAGGGAAATTCCTTAGAAATGGACAGCTGAGAATTCAGCTAGGCGTATGTTTTATGTACAGTTATTTCTGTACTGAGATTGAGGAGCAAATTAGAGAAAATGCATTTCCATGCTATAACTCTGAGAACCAAAAGGAGAGTGTGTATGCACCGAAGCTCGATAATGCCTTCAGCTTTTCCCAGGTGGGGAGTGCTGCATTAGCTGATGATGCTATACCTAGCTCAATTTATGGACTTCTGGCTTGCCTATGTTCCTGCAGCCTTTCCTGAGGTTCCCAAAGACTGTGGCAGTTTCGGACACTACAGTGATTTGTGTTTTCATGCCAATTTATGTTCTGCAAGCCTCAGCCTCAAATATCACACCCTGTGAAGAGGAACAGGCGAGGTGTCTTGGTTGTATTTACCATGGCACCTGCAGGGAGCCCTCAGGCTGAATGCAGGGCTTTTTGAGGATCAGCAGGTTGCTCTACTCTGTTGTATTGAATAAATGGGCTGGGATGAATATGAGGCCTTGAACTGTCTTTTAAACCGACTCTGCAATGGACATTCAATATGGTGCACTTCCTTACTTTCCTGTCAGCCTTCCAGAACACTAATTGTTCTATATACTATTTGTGCAGTGAGTTGGGTCTACAGAATTTTTTTTTTTTTTTTACATTTATAATTCTATGATATTATATCTTTAAGAATATATATATTCTGGTGTCTAAATATGAGCTATGTGTCTAGGCTCCCACTACCATTATCCAACTATAGTTAATACAGGTGATGGAAAGTGATTCAGCTAACCCTTGAATGGATGCCTAGTTGTAGTCAACTGAATTGCTCTATGCTCCACTGACTGTGTTAATTAGATCTCCATGAGTTGTAATGAGAGTTTAGGCACCTAATGTATGTGTAGACATGTACATTTAGATATCTGAAACTGCAAGCTGATTTCATCCCCTTAGGATCTCTACGGAATCAATGGAAAGAAATGAGCTAGTCTGTGATATAATTGATTTCATCCTAAAATACACATCGAAAATATGGTCAGATGAATCCAACCCCAGGATTCTTTCAATTTGTTGCCAAGTTTGCAATTTTTATAGCTCATTACTTTCATATCTAACTTAGGAGCTTAATTTCAAACATTTCCTTGGGGCTAGAATTCTTTATAGGCAGAGGATATATGGGAAGTATATATAGGACAGCTAGTTCTTTCCTATTGTTTTTAGCTGAAAGGACAGTTTGTTCAAATACAATTTTGAAAGCTAGCTCATTCCTAAGCTCACTTTAACACATCCTGAACCAGTAGAAAATATATTGCTATTTCATATTTTAATTATCACAAATAATGGTTCATTTAATTGCCAATCGCATCGGTAAAGAGCCTTTAATAAGAAGATACAGACAGCTCCAAGCTTGCATGATCTTCCACAGTAAAATTCTCAAGGGCTATTTTCAGTTAAATATTCTGTTAACCATTACAAGGCTTTCTGAATCAATTGATTTTGCTTTTCTATTCCAAGGTTAGATGCTTATTATGCTTCTCCCCACCACTTTCTCTCCCTGTAGAAAGCATAATAGTGAAGCAAACGACTCAATCAAATACGATTAATAGATTTTGAAATTAAAAGGAACATTATGATCTTTAATAGCCTGACTCCATAAATAACACAGGCCATAGAAACTGATCCAGCAATTCCTGCATTTAACCCACAGTGTCTCTTTAAATTTTAACACATCCATTGGAAAGTTATCCAGTATTGATATACAGACTTCTAGAGAGGTAGAATCCAACACATACCTTCTTGTTCTATTTGGTAAATTACCCTGAAAGGTTAAACCATGTACCAGAAAGCTTTAATCAGATTTTGATACCACTTTTCATGGTAAATAGAGCTATCAGGAGTCACTTCCCGTATTGTTACATATATATCATAGGCAAATCGCCTCTTAATCCCTTTTTGAGTGTATTACATGCATTGATATTCCTATTGTCCTTACTATAAAAATACAGGTATACATAATTAATTAATCTCTTCCTTGAGATGTTTCCACTTTTTTTTCAGTGTAGACATCAGAATAAGACCCAGGACTTTTACTAATGTATGCAAGGGTGATATTTCCTATCTACTCCCTCTTAATACTCTGCAGCTTGGATGTCAAGGATAACCGTTTCTTTCCTAATTATAACAATATACTGACAGGTAATTTCCTGTAGGTTATCTATCAGTATGACTAAATTCTCTGTAGTATTGATAAATTCCCCTGTTGACAGTATATATTCTTAGATGTATGGAGTTAGACTTACTTCCGTTAAGTAATATTTTCTTCAATGGAGATCACCTTATCAAATGATCCAGACCATTCTGTAAAACTGGTCAGTCATCATTAATATTTATCAGTCTAGAAAGTTTACTACATCATGTCATGGTTTGAGTCTGGTCAGCAGCCAAACACCATGCAGCCACTCTCTCCCCCTTCTCTTCCGGCAATGAGAAGGGACACATGAGCCAGGCTTGGGGTTCGAGGTAGGACCAGGAGGGGTAGATCACCCATTATGGTCACGAGCAAAAGGCAGACTCGTTAGGGGAAGAAAAAAAGAACATATATTTATTACAGACACTAACAACACTTAACAGAGTAGGACAGTGAGAAGCATTGTCACATCTTGAGAACACCTTCCCCCCACCCCTCCCTTCTTCCCAGGCTCAGTTCTGCTCCCAATATCTCTACCTCTTGCCTCCAGAGGCGCAGGGGTAGGGAATGGGGGGTACAGTCAGTGCTGCCACTCTTTCCATCTTCGATGGGGGGAGCTTCTGGAACTTGTTTCCCCTGCTCCATTGTGGTCCCCCTTGCACAGGAGACAGTCCTCCACAAACTTTCTCCAACATGAGTCCCTCCCATGGGCTGCAGTGTCCTCCACACTGCTGTGGCATGGGGCACCAAATTTCTCCAACTGGAGTCCCTTCCACAGGCTGCAGCCTTTCCCAAGCTGCTCCAGTGTGGGACACCCCTTCATGCTGCAATCCTCCCATCACTGAACTACAACAGCGGGGATGCCTTTTCCCACAAGACCCTGGCCTTCTTCGGGCACAGCACCTTGATGAACCAGGAGGAAGCCACGGGCCATAAATCAATGTCTGATCTACCGTAGATCTTCATGGGTGGCAGGGGGGGCCGCCCTGCTGTCTCACCACAGGATACAGGGGGGGGCTCTGCTCTGGAACACCTCCCCTCTCCTTTCTTCCTTATTTCCTTCACTGACCTTGGTGTTCATGCAGCTGCCACAACTCCTCATCACAAGTCTGACTCCTCCTTACCACATCTCTTCTTAAATATGTTTTCACAGAAGCACAGTTGATTGGCTCAGTTTTGGTGCAGAGGTGGAGCTGACTTGGAGCTGGGGGAGCTTCAAGAAGCTTCTTACAGGAGGCCACCCCAATAACCCCCTTCCCTGCTACCAAAAAACCCCACCACTCACTGAAACCCAGGACACATCGATAAACTGTGCCACTGATTACTTTGATTTTCTTCCATAAATTTTCTAGAAAGTTCAAGATGCTTTGAAGCAAAACTCAGATGTCTTGTGGCAAGATTATATCTTAGTTATGATGATGCATTGGGAAATTGCTTTAATTTTTACATTTAATTAGTCTTCATCCAGTTTTAATGATTCACTTTGATTTTGCAAAATTCTATTTTTTATCACTGTGACACTAAAGATTAAGTAAAATGTCTTTCCAACATCTAGTATACTTATAGATTTGTATTCTTTTTTCTCATCTATATTTTTTATATCATGTTTGTTTGGCAGAGTTAAATAAAAGTTACATAAACCCTTTTTGATTGTCATTAGTTATTTCAACATCCTTTTATTATTATATGAATGCCTTCCATATTGGACAATCAATTGGACTTACTAGAGCTTTGAATGCAGTGTCTTTTGATGATTGGGCACCACATTTCTGAAAACTGGAAGAATGACTGAATTTGAACATAAGAGAAATCAACTGAATATTCACTATGAAGAGCAAGAAAGCCATCAATAGCTTCACTATATTTGGGGTATAAATGACAGTTTCAGACAATGAATACATTAGAAAAAATGTGCTCTTTGACTAAAATTTGGAAAGAGGAAATATAAATGCTTTTATATGCATGGTTTTAACAACATCAAGCGTATATATGACTGTCTGATTTATTACAAGCATTGGACATTTTCACAAAAATCTATTATTTTAACTTATTTCCAGCTGAAAAGTATGAAAGTCACATTATTACTAAGACCAGTTTTCCAATATACATGTATAATATCAATTCTAATATAAGAAAAAATGAACAATTCTTCGTGTATGATTTGCAATATATTTTTTTTTTTTGCTTTTTCTTTGTGAAAATTGGTTAATTACAAAAGCCTATGGCCATATTTAGTCACTGACCATATTAGTACCTCTGATGGTTTGGTTGTAGATTTGTAACTCCCTACAGTTTTTCCAAAGGTAGTGGATTTCGTAAATTGTCGATGTTGCAAAGTGTTCGTGTAGATTTGTATTCTGGAGAGCAAAATAACATCTCCGTTCTTACGACAGAACCAGTTTTCTTCAAATTAATAATGAGGAAATTCCTTCACCTTAAGTGATAGGGGACTCTCTTGGTTTTTCTCTTCTGTGTTTTTATTTATGACTGGTAGCTCCATTCAACAGTGAAGAAATCCTGTAGGTCACTAAAGGCTAAAACTACAAAATAGTACCTGAGCTTCTGCCCTCAATTATTTTAGTAAACAGTGTTACTTGAGAAAAACATGGACTATTAAGGGAATAAAACACTGTTTCCTTCAGCTTTGTAATGACTCTCATTTTCATATAAAGTAAAAAATTATATTTGTTTTTATTTACCAAATACAGTAGTATGAGAGTCACAAAATTTTGTAATATAAAATATAGCTTAAATTTTTTTTCCTTTAATCTTGCATTGTTTCAAAGCAAAATTTTTATCCTGGAGTATTATTAAAATGTTAATTAAAAACATTCAGAGCATATTCGTCATTCAAGTGTGTTTTAAACAAGTTTGAATACAGAATACAAAAAAGGCTTTTACTAATACTTCAAATACTAAAAATAATCCCACATCCAGGGCTGTCTATAATGTTTAGAGTTTTCAATTTAAAAGCTATCCTACTTTTGGCATTCACCGTTACTTAATTATTTCTTACCTGGGAAGAATGATTCTCCGGCTGAGGCAGCAGCTGCATCATATTGAAGTAATCCAAAAAGGACAAAAAATGTATTTGTTATTCTTGCTTGGACAGATGACTTGAGGAGACTCTATATAGAAAATGTAATGTAAAGTAAAAATATTGTCTCTTTGAGGCTAATCCATCTGCCATTGTGTTTACTAAGTTCCTTTCATATATCAAGCTTTCTTTTGATTTCCTTCATTATACAGTTATTTGTGTTCAATTAATTGTTCTTACTAAAAATAAAACAAAACAAAACACCCCAGATCCTACAGTATTTCATAATTTCCAGTATTTTCAGAACAGTAGTTATTTTTTTCAAGGCAGACGCTGTATTATGACTTAGAGGTCATTGATTTTGTGCTTAAGTATGGTTTTTTGACTGCCATTGAGACCAGGCAATTGATTAGTATTTAAATTACTTTCTATTTGGTTTTGGTTTTGATTTTTTCCCCCCAACATTTCTTTGTGACACATTACACATTAGCTGTCTTCCTAACTCAAAAGACCTTTATTACCCTTGAGCCATGTCAAAGTTCATCAAGTCTGATGTCCTGTTTCCAATGGTGACAAAAAAACAGGTATAGTTGTAGAAAGGTACAAAGCTCTGTAGGAGATCCTGCCGACCATAGCGACCATCACTCAGTTTCAAGAGCCACAAAGAATTAAGCTCATTGTTGTGGTTTAACCCCAGCCAACAACTGAGCCCAACAGAGCCGCTCAATCACTGCTCCTGTGTTGGGAAGTGGGAGAGAATTGGAAGAGTAAAAGTAAGAAAACTCATGGGTTGCAATAAAGACAGTTTAATAGGTAAAGAAAAAGCTGCATGTGCAAGCAGAGCAAAACAAGGAATTCATTCATCACTTCCCATGGGCAGGCAGCTGCTCTGCCATCTCCAGGAAAGCAGGGCTCCATCATGCACAACGGTGACTTGGGAAGACAAACACCATCACTCTGAATTTCCCTCCCTTCCTCCTTCCTTTCACAGCTATATATGCTGAGCATGACGTCATACGGTGTGGGACATCCCTTTGGTCAGTTGGGGTCAACTGTCCCGGCTGTGTCCCCCCTCAACTCCTTGTGCACCCCCAGCCTACTCACTGGAGGGGTGGGGTGAGAAGCAGAAAAGGCCTTGACTGTGTGTGCACTGCTCAGCAATAACGAAAACATCCCTGTGTTATCAACACTATTTTCAGCACAAGTACAAAACGTAGCCCCATACCAGCTACTATGAAGAAAATTAACTGTACCCCAACCAAAACCAGCACAAACAGCAAGTAGTCATGCAAACTCTGTAAATATCAAATACAAGTTTGAATCATAGCCTCACTGGCCTTGTGTTCACCTTCAGAAAAGGTCAGGTTCTAGATACCTATATTTTCATCTACTCCACTAAAAGCTAATGAAAACAGATAGTTTAACTTCCTAGCAGTACCTAATTTCATTAACTACAACTTTAAATTCTTGGTATTCCAGCAAATTCATTGACTTTCCTAAAATCTTGAATTCCATCAAGGAAAAAAAATCTTCTGTTTGTTTTATACCTTTGGTTATTTATAATAATCTCAGCCATCTTAATTTATAATATCCTGCAGTATTCATGCTACTGCTAATTATGTTCACTAGAGATACTTTTAGCTAAAGAAATCTCATATAACTTAAATCATATCAATTTACTTTTTGCCTTCCAGTTCTTTTTTTTTTTTTTGCCACAGGTATGTAGGCCTTATTGTGGTATTCTTTTTAGATTTATTTTTTGTATGCAAGGAATTTTATTTTACTTAATTCTTTTGCTGCTCTACAATAACTACCCATGTACTCACTTGCATTGCACATTTCTTGAAGGATAGTTTGCTCCATTTCTGAAGCATATTAAGCTTTCTCACACAGCCTTAAAAAGAACAGAGTGTACACACAAGGAGCTATTGATGACTAGTGTCTCATAAATTTATTACATTTTAAATTTCCTGTGTTAACTCACACTGCAACAACAGTGTTCTGCTCCCTTCATCTCCACTGTGTGGAAATTTGTGGATATTCAGAGGCAAATGGAAATAGATGAGCTAGATGGCAGTACTCTAAAACTGCAAATACTGGTAGAGTATGAGCAAAATAAAGAGGTTATAAGAGAGGCAAATATTTCCATTATTCTATTAGTATATTTGCTAGTGTTGTGTACAGTCTGAGCAGCAGCAATTTTCTATGCAATGTTTGAATCCCTCATCCTGCATTTTTTCTTCTATATATTTGAGAAGTTTGTCTTAATTCTGAATATGTCTCATTTTCCCTACTTGTATGTGTTATTTCTCAGACTATAGCTGTTTGAAGGTTGACAGATATAATTACATGATCTTGTGTTCTCCCTCTGATAATTCTTCCCTGCCTAATCTTCCAAATAATGTCATTTTAGGATTAGAAAAGGCTCTTTTATTTCATATCCTCTCAGCAATAAACACAGTTACTTAAATATTTTATAAGAAGCAGGAGTTCTTGCAGTGTTTAAGTAGAAAGTTCTGCAAATACACCTCTGTACACATGCTTTTGTACCTCCTGACGTGTACAAGAAAACCATTTCCTTGGATTTTTGACAGCTTGCTTTACGGACTTCTTCCTTTCTGATGGTTACATAGCTTAGTAGACTCTGAATATACCACGCTTCTGCCTACACTGAGCAGTTGAGCCTTTGTTATGTTTGGAGTCATGAAAGGCACCCCACATCCCTTGGGTCTTCATCACAGTACTAGATTGGATCTAATGTAGTTCTAGTTGGTAGAAGTAATATTTAACAAAATCACCTAGAGCCACATTCCATCACACTATTCATATTAATGAACTCCTTCCTCTGCCAGTGATCCCCAAGATATTGTCAACTCAACATAAGAGTGATAGAATATGGTTCTATATAAAACAGGTATGTCTTTTATTTTGAAACATTAATCACAAATTAGTTGGATGTTCTTAATCAGTGCCCCTTAGACACACAGAAATACACACATCTTGCTCAGGAAGCTTCATCAGGGAAGGAGATATGTCTGGGTAATATCGGTTTGGTGGACCTGACCTTTTACGATCTCAGAGCTTTGACTCTGTTCTTCCTCCCACACTCCACCTAACTCTAGAAAGTTTGTAACACAAGAAACAAGGTGCTGCTCCTTTCATCCTTTGTCTGAATTCTTGGCTGCAGTCTTCCAATGATTTCTTTACTTGATTTCTTCAGAAAGAGCAGAAATCTCTTTGCAGCCGCTTGCAGAGCTAGTGTATAATGCAAAGTCAATTCATGGCATAAATACACAAGAAGATTTTAGGTAAATAATATGCAAGTTAAAAAAATAGTTTGAAAATATTCCTGTTTTTTCTCCTTCATTAATCTAAAATTAATGATACCGTCTGTTCTTTAATAAAAGGAGTTGGTTACTTCTGGCAGCTTAGCTACATACTTGATGCTGATACCCACAGCTTTGTTGGTATGCTATGTCAACTACAAATACTTTGAGTCTTCATCCCTAAATATTTCATGATGTATCCTCATCAATCTCCAGTGACTAGGCATCTCACACTATCTATGCATTAGCTGGAAAGGTGTACACACTGCAGTCCAGTTGCACACACTTTACTTTTATGGGAAATATGTGCAGCCAGTGTGTGTATTATTGAATAAAAAGGTAAAGACAAGAAAAAAAAGTTATATAAATACACAAATGTACTATAGCTCAGCATAGGTCCCTATAATTCTTTTGTGTGTAGTATGGAAAAAAATAAAAATGTGGAAATGAGGAAGGAGGGAGACTGGGAACAAGGAGAGTGAAAAAAAGAGGGAATGAGACAGACTTTTCTTCTTCCTTAAAGGGTGAGTTAAAAATATTTCATGATTTAAAAAAGTACGAAGTTTTTGAAAAAATAAATATTTTGAAAGACATATGTAATCTTGACAGTAAGGGGAATAACAGTGCCCACAATATAAATTGAGAACTGATACTGAAATTTTTATTGTTTTTTTTTTGTTTTTTGTTTTTTTTTTTTTTTTTTTTTAAGGGACCTTTCAGTATGTTCTCTTTTAACTTGCATAAGAAAAAAAACAAGTTAATTTCTTTATCCTAGAGGCCAAAAATAATTTTGGGAAAGAAATGAAGAATCCTCCTGACTCTACTTTATCTTGATCTCAGACACATCTGGGTTGCTCAAAGGACCAAAAGATGGGATGAGTGATGGGTGATGGGTGATGTACAGCTAAGTCCAAAGTACAAACAAGGAAGGAGAAGACTTATTTTGTTTTCTAATATTGAAATAAACTTTATCCTGATAGTCTTCAGTCTGAAGTAAATATTCTCATCAAACTACAATTTAGGATTTATAATTTATATGAAACTGTATGTTTCTGAAGTTTAGATCTTTATGAAAAATGATGGAACGTTTTTGCTCAGGTTTTCCATTTTTTTAAAACATCCTACCAAAATGTTATGAGATGACTTAGAATTTCAAATAAATGAAACAAAGTCCTAGGAAATACATATGCCAATCACTCTTAGCCTGACAGTGTTAATCACTGGTTAATAGTGGTGTTATTTTAATTATACTAGTACTTTCAATGGAATCCATACACCTTAGAAACAGGCCTAACTCATCTCAATGCACAGCTTCACCTGGCAAATGGGAATGCAGTGTATTCCTATTTTAACTTGTAATCTCATCAGCTGGTTCCTGAGCAAATATTAATATGATGGAATATTTTTTGCTTCAACAGATGCCTTTCATTGTCCTCACCAAACATTTTTGATTTTCTGGTTGACAGGATTACACAAATGTGCTTATGCATTACAAACAAGAGCACTTGCTTTTAGTTCAGAATAGCACAGAAGAGCATGACAAGGCATAAAGAAAGGCTGAGGAGATATTATTGGAACAGAAATAGAAAAAGGCACTACACTTCCAACTGATCCTGTAGTGGAACAGTCTGCCTGGCAAATTTCCTCCAGTAGAGAGGCTGTGAGCATTCAAAGATGTAATCAGGTCTTCTCTTTAGATGGACATCATGTTTAATGGAAGCCTCAATGTTCTGAAACACTGTATCTCTTTCCAAATGTCTCAGGAGCATTTACACTGGCCAATATGGGGAACACAGCTGTAGTGCAACATCTTTTGAAATCTGAAGAGAGAAGATGGGAAACTTAATTTGGTTCAGAACTGTCTTCAACAGTGTCAGCCCATTTTTGCCAATTAGCATGTTGGAACAGAAATGCCCTTTTTAACTGTTAGTTTCTGGATAAGAATCTGTACCTTTATGTATGTTTACAAAGGTGTTTATATGTATTTTTCCTCACTTGTGACCTGAGCTGACATGATCCAGTGGGGTCTTAGCCCATGTTAGCATAGCAGTGTGTTCAAGCTAATAAAATTTGCTTTTCAACAGGGGTTAAATGCACAGGTACATGAATATACCATCATATTCCTGCTCCTGGTTCAGAGGGAGCTCCTACAGGAAGAGAATTATCTACATTCCTCTACAGAGGCTTTTACTAAGTAATCCAGATTTGGGTTACAGTGAAGACAAAGGAGAAAAAGATCAGTCTTATGGCTAACCGGATGGATGGAAATCTTAACATTTGCCATCAGATCCGAGTTTGTTAACAAGTCATTTGTGAAGCTTCAAGGACAGTGTCCTCCCTATTGTTTTCTCAAACAATTGATTTTTTTATAAGCATAATTAGTATTTTCCCCATGATTTTTATATCCCTGAGTGTGAAACATGGAAGATTATTTTGCAAGATATGGGACAAGTTTGTCTAGAGGAGGTAGAATATTACTGTTGCTACTGGTTACATAATCCTTCAGTGAAGATTTTGGAAAAAGCTTTCTTTTGCTGATTTATGGCTGACAGTTCATGGAAGAAAGACTTTTTTTTTTTTTTTTATGTTCTCCTGCATTTAACAAGCAACTTCTGACCAGAGCAGGAAAATTAAAGAAGTTCAAACTACAACCAAAATTCTCACTTTTTCCTTAACTTCCCAACCTTCACTGCTGAATCTGTTTTCAATTTATGTATAAAAATAATGAAAGTAGTATATATGTTAGTAAGTTTTGTGTTAGAATTTTTTTAATATTATTATGCTCAGTTGTAGACATAAAGAGGAATAGTAATGCCTGACTCTCTGGATCTTGAAGATCTGTGCAAACAACAGTTACTATCCCTCTACTATTTGGTGGGATGGAGCTTAAAAGGAACAGGAAATATGGACCATGTCTTTTTCATTATATTACTCACCCTGTCCTAATAAATTGTGATTCTAGAGTTCTTCTTTACTTCTTTAGGTTGGCCACATAGAACTTTCACAAAGAAGGAGTAAAACTGATGATTTTGCTTCTAAGATTCATTCATCCTCTAATATAGCTAGACTTCTCCTGGTCTAGTGCCTGACATAAGGCTGAAGTTCACTATGATATGTCATTGTCTGCTCCTAAATTTTGTGGATATTTTAAATTTTATTCCTGAGCTTACTTCTACTATGTGTCTTACTTGACATGTCTCCTGTGCAGAGACAAAAAAATACAGGAGACTCTGCATGGATTCACAAGAGAAGATCTTTGATAGAATCCTCTAGAGAATATTGCCAAAGTCAACAGAAGACTCACAGCAATGAAGTAATTAATTCCTTCTTTTGCCATGGATCATAAATTAAAGCAAAATGGGTAAAAGCATGTCCTGTGTTTGAGTAGTGTGGGGTTTGGGTAGCAGGGGAGGGGGCTACAGTAGTGGCTCCCTGTGAGAAGCTTCTTGAAGTTCCCCCGGCTCCAAGTCAGCTTCACCTCTGCACCAAAACTGAGCCAATCAGCTGTGCCTCTGCGATAACATATTTAAGAAGGGACCTGAGAGGAGGAGTTGGACTTGTGAGGAGGAGTTGTGACATCTATGTGAACACCAGGGTCAGTGGAGGAACAGAGGAAGAAAGGAGGGGGGAGGTGTGCCGGAGCAGAGACCCCCTGTACCCTGTGGTGAGACGGCAGTGCGGCCCCTGCCCCCACCACTCATGAAGGTTTACAAATCCATGTGAATAGGAGAAATTACTTTATTTTTCTGTCGCATTAGCCTGTTGGGTTAACTACTTAAATATTTGTAACTTCTCTTGAGAAAATATTTTTATTTTCATACATATGACAGCGCATGTGTGATAACATAGTATACATCTTTAAAGGCCAGGAATTTACTAAAAAAAAAAAAAAGAAAAACCCAGATTTTCCTTAGCCCTTTCATATTCAAAAAAGTTTTATTCTTGTCTTCCATACACACTTAGGTGTACCAGAATTTGAACAGAAGCAGTTGTATGCCCACCCTCATGCTCACTTTCAGTATTGACTTTTCAGAAACTTGAATACTTGTTTTTGCTCTCCAGTGTCTTTCCTCTCATCAGTTTATTTAAAGTCACTGCTTTTCTACTGATCCATTCCATCATCTCTTTCAAATTCTGTTACTCAATCATTTTCTTTCTTTATTTGTGTCTTCTTTCTGACAGTTCTCATTCCACATAGAAATCACTGCTTCTGCCATTTCTTTCATTTGTTTTTGGTAAAAAAGATTTCATTTTGAGAACAAGTTATTTTCCAAATCATAATGGCTATCTTAAACCTATACTTTAAAGTGCAATTTGCTGAATTCTAGTTCTTATATTAAAAGTGAGTTATGCCAAGTCAATTAATGTATTAGCAAAAAAAAAAAAAAAAAAAAAAAAAAAGAAATAAATTCCACCTTGATAAGTTCTTACATTGTTTTTAATACCATTTGTCTCACAATGATTAAAATATTGATGTTATTCTATGGAGTATTAAGTACATAGTTTTTTGCCTTAACTCTTAGAAAACTAAGTTATAACAGCTTACCTGTGTTCATCTAGAAATTGTACAAACATCTATTAACTACAGATGTGGAAGGGTGGAGGCTTGTTAAATTATATTTAGTGGATGAAAAAAGACAAAACAATGCTTTTAAAGATTTATTTTTTCCAGAGCAGTTAAGATAAGGATCCTTTTACTTCACTGTGTTTCCTGTAACATGTAGTTTCTTATGCATGTTTTATGTTTCCTTCACAACTGAAATGATAGGAAAGCTCTCCAGAGCATTATGAAAACTGATGTAAGCAGGAGTTATTAACAGACCTAGCCTTTGGGAAAAGTCTGTCATATCAAGCTGTGAAGTTTGAGTTTATTTGGACCATTCTGTCCACAGGTTCGTGAAGGGTTGCTGACCTCCTGTCAGGTTTTCATCTGAACTGTCAGCTTCCAAAAAGCTGTGCTTATGTCCCAATGAAAGCAGAGTTTATCAGGTTTTCTTTGCTTTCCCTCTCTAATAGAAACAATGAATAAATCAGACCTGTTAGTGTTCAGGACATTTTAGAAGTAAACTTACTGGTGGGAATTTATTTGAGCTACTAGGTGCCAAATGGCCACCTGGAAAGCATTAGTACCTTGTCTATAGTAATTAAAGTGCTGTGCAAATGAAGTCTTGTCTGTTTATGATGGACACTACACATTTTGATAAAAAATTATGGGGTTGTTAGTTTTATAGTGTTCTCTAATGTAATGGACTGGGATGATGAACTCCTTCCTCACAAATACAACAGACTTCTTTGGCCAGAGGAGCATACACTGATGTAATCATCCCCTCACATTAGTCTGTAATGGACAGACTTTCAAGGATTGAATTGCCCCAAAGGACTATTTAAGCCCGCTCCTGAAACCTGCTTCGAGGAGCTTTCCACATTACCAGTTTCCAAGGTACCTGGGGGAAACCTTGCTGCGGCTGGCTGCCCCATGCATGGTGCCCTCACAACTCAGGATCCAAAACAGCCTTACAGCACTCACTCCAATCCCTACTTGTATACAGACTCATTGTTCCCAGCAACAGACAAAACCCATTATTGTAGCTCAGTAAGAAAACTTCACTATCCATTTCTTTTGCACTAGCATATGAGGACAGTCATGCATCTCAGCAGCCAAGGATAACCCATTAGAGATGCATCAGTGTATTGGATTGGGGAAATTGAAGTTATTATTTAAAATATCATAATGAAAAACAACACATGAATGCAAGATTTTGAATCAAAATATCTGGCTATAGTTCTGTCATGGTGAACAATATTTTTCATACTGTTTTTAGCTCAGGACATGGATAAGAAGACTACAGCAGTGAGACCATATTCATTGATTAATGGGAAAGCAGTTTGGAAGTGGAAAGAATGACAGATTTCTGGACATTAAACAGAACAAATAATAACAATAAAAATCTCTGTTGTATTTGGCAACTGATTTCTGCCTCTGAGACAGTAGCAGTACTATCAAATTGTATCATGTACTACCCTACCACAAACATTTCAGTACGTGGAGTCTTTACTGCTGGTGTCATTGCTGGTCTGTTACTCCTTCTCATCACCATGCCACTCTCTTGCTTATGGAACCAAAACTGTTTCTGTGACAATATATCTGTCCAGATTTGGAAAATGACTAAGTGTTTTCAGACAAGTAAGCAGTGAAGATGGCTGTAGATCAATTATAGAACATTTAAGGATCAGTTAAGAAATTTATACATCTTTTTTTTCAGGGATGATTGAAAGCCTCAAGGTTTAGACACTACTTCCATACTTCTTATGGAAATTACCAAGACAAAAATGATTCCAAAAAGACAGATGTGGTGGGTTAACCTTGACTAGCTGCCACCCAGCCACTTTCTCACTCCCTCTCCTCTGCAGGACAGGGGGAGAAAACATAATAAAGTTGTAGGTCAAGATAGGGAGATCACTCACTAATCACCGTCATGGGCAAAAGTCTTGACTTGGGGAAGATTAATTTAATTTATTGCCAACTAATAACAGAGTAGGCACAAGGGGATGGGGAATGGGGGTTATGCTTAGTCCATAACATTTATCTCTTCCATTCCTTCCTCCTCATGCTCTTCCTCTGCTCCAGTGTGGGTCCTTTCTATGGGGTACAGTCCTTCAGGAATTAGTTGCTCCAGCATGTGTCCCCCATGGGTTCCAGGTCCTGCCAGAAAACCTACTCTTGAGTGGGTGTGCTGGTTTTGGTTGGGATACAGTTAATTTTCTTCATAGTAGCTGGTATGGGGCTACGTTTTGTACTTGTGCTGAAAATAGTGTTGATAACACAGGGATGTTTTCGTTATTGCTGAGCAGTGCACACACAGTCAAGGCCTTTTCTGCTTCTCACCCCACCCCTCCAGTGAGTAGGCTGGGGGTGCACAAGGAGTTGAGGGGGGACACAGCCGGGACAGTTGACCCCAACTGACCAAAGGGATGTCCCACACCGTATGACGTCATGCTCAGCATATATAGCTGTGAAAGGAAGGAGGAAGGGAGGGAAATTCAGAGTGATGGTGTTTGTCTTCCCAAGTCACCGTTGTGCATGATGGAGCCCTGCTTTCCTGGAGATGGCAGAGCAGCTGCCTGCCCATGGGAAGTGATGAATGAATTCCTTGTTTTGCTCTGCTTGCACATGCAGCTTTTTCTTTACCTATTAAACTGTCTTTATTGCAACCCATGAGTTTTCTTACTTTTACTCTTCCAATTCTCTCCCACTTCCCAACACAGGAGCAGTGATTGAGCGGCTCTGTTGGGCTCAGTTGTTGGCTGGGGTTAAACCACAACAATGAGCTTCTGTCCATGGGCTGCAGCTCCTGCCAGAAGCCTACTCCAGTGCAGGCTGTCTATGGGCTGCAGCTTCCTTCAGGTCATGTCCACTTGCTACTGTGGTCCTCCATGTGCTACAGTGGGACAACTTGCATCACCACAGTCTTTACCATAGGAATCTCTGTTCTGGCGCATGGAGAACCTCCTCTTCCACCTTGTCTGACCTTGGTATTTGCAGGGCTGTTTCTCTCATATTTTCTTACTCCTTTCTCACAGCTGCTGCACAGCAGTTTTTTTAACCTTAAATATGTTATCACACAGGTGCCACCAGCATCACTTATGGGCTCAGATTTGTCCAATAGTGGTTCTGTTTTGGAGCTGACTGCTGTGTTCCACATGGTGGAAGCTCCTGGTGTCTTCTCACAGAGGCCACTACTACAGCCTCATGCCACCCCTACCAGAACCTTGTCACATAAACCCAATATAACAGGACATTTGTGAGTTCAGGGTCTAACCCAAAGGAAAGTTTATACCTTATGTCCATCCAGCTGCAATGATCAGGTGTGTTCAACAATTAGGTTTTGTTTTAAATAGCTCCCAGGCTGCAAATAGACATAGCTGTAGCTTATATATATAGCAATGTATCATCAAATAACACACCATACAATAACATGAACTGTCTTGCCAAGTAGCTTAGACATATAAAGGCAAATATATGAAAGTATACTATAGGAAGAGAAATTAAAATAGCATTAATTTAAGAGACTGCTCAGAGAATTTGCTGAGGTCTCACTGAAACCAGTTATCAGATATCTATGAATCTGCACAGGACAAGGAATTGGGCCTCCAAATTTGCTTCAGACAAGGCTGCAGAGGAAGGCACGTGCTAAAAATACTCCGTAGAGTATGATGGAGTTTCACATTGGCCAGTATGGGCTGAACTGTTAAACAGATCTGGCATGGGAAGTACTGAGTGAATCTAGTACTCTTAACTTATGGTTTAGAACATTTTCTTAGGCTAAATCTTTGGGGACAATAAGAATAATAGTAGAGTTTTATTTGAAGGCACACAGTGCACTGCCTTTGTCTGTGACATTAATCTTTTTATTGATATTGAAGAGAGGTTTTAGTCAGCTCTAGGCTACATCTTCAACAATATTTGATAAGTTCTGGGCAATGATCTCAACTAAATATCACTATAATTAAAAACAAGAAACAGCCTGACAGTACAGAAAGTCTTTTTGTACTGTTCTTGGTTTGCACTACCCAATTCATCATCCCCATGATGATCAATGAAATCAAGGGAGGACAAAAGAAGGCAGTTTGTACTTGACACCTGAGTGGAATAATCAAGAGTTTGGGAAGAAAGTTTTTGACTTGTTTTACCTCCAAATTTGGTGCCTCCTAAGTGATGTGTTTCCAAACACAAAGACTGACAGTTGGGAATGTTTGTGCTGAAAATAATAATCTTAATCTCTGTCTTTCCTTATAAATAGTTTATGCCCTTTAATGGTCTGACGGTCTTCTTTAAGTTCATTAATTAAACATAACATTGTGCTAGCCCATGTATGAAGATTGATAGAATTAGAATAATGTAAATAAGTCACATTTTCTTCAGAGAGTGTCCTGTAGTATTTTGCTGGAGGAAATGAAGCCATTTTTGACTGGGAGGACTTTCAATTTATGAGCCAGGATCACTCAGAGAGATGGAGAGAATAAACAGAAATGTTTGTTTCTCTACAAGAAATTAATAAAAAATATAAGTAGAGTACAGAGCTAGGTAATACATTATCCATTTAGGAAATATACCAACTGTAAATGCAAGAAAATACTTTAAAATGTGCTAAAGTGAATTCAGCGTACTGCTGCTCAAAACAGACTGTTCACCAAGGTGGCCAGAATTGAGAAAAACGTAGGTCTTGCCATAACTATATCTTTGTCAGTTGCACCTGGAACAAAAGGCAGCTAGTGTATAAAAACACGGTGATAACTAACCTTTGACTGGAGGACATGAAGATGAGTGGTCCTTCCTTGTGATCCATGTAAGGTCTGACCTCAAGGCTTTAACTGATAATGATATTTATCTATTGCATATATTAAAATATGAAGTAACAGAATTTTCTTAACCAGTTTATTATTTTCATTGATAAATAATAACAGTGTCAGTTATAAATTTTCCCTTAAGATGACTTCAGGGGTTAACTCCTTCATTTTGAAAGTAGGAAATAGTGGGCATAAATGTCACAAATACCAAAGCCTTTAAAAGATAAATCTTTTACCTACTTCCAAAAATGAGTTTCAAGTGTCCAAACCAAACATGCATTTGATGTGTTAAGATTGAGGACAACATGACAGCTTTCTGCACACACTTTAATATGCATGTAAGTTTTAAGCTGCCATGCTAACACTTTTAATTACTATTTAAATTAGTTCATAAGTCCAGTGAAGGAGCACTATTACATTTATGGCCTTTTAAATCCCTGGAACACTATAAGTAATGAAATAAGAAATATTTACTGTTATTCCTGTTACTAAACATGATGAATAAAATCACACAGGTAGCTTTCAGACATTTTCCCTATTCCGTGTACTTGATTTTGGAAACAAAATAGTTCTTTTTTCCCCCTTGTTTCCAGTTATCTTTCTCTCTTTTTTTTTTTTTTTTTTTTTTTTTTTTTTAAATGCAGCAAAGTTGTATTCTTTCCGAAATCTCCAAATAACTAAGATGAAAACAAAGAGATTTCTTTATATGAAATATTATTAGCATCTATCTGGATTGATTTTCAGCAGGACTGGCATTTGTAGATAGGTTTGACTTGCTTGAGCTAGATGTGAATCAGCAGCAGGTGTCCATCTTCTATATGCTCAGCAGTAAAAAAGAAATGGGAAGAGATGAGTATCTGGAGTTTGATTCTCGATGAGGGAGCAGAGTGTTCTGTAACAAAGCAGGAATGTTCTGCTCCATTCATCCCACTTGCCTCCAACCTAGTTCTGGCACTGGCACTGACTCTCAGCATCATTTACGTTGTTTGTGGGATGCTTGTCAATGCTTACTTCTACATTAGTAAATTATATAGGGCTAGGATTCAGGTCTAAGAACAGTCCTGGGAGACTCTGTGTTGATTAATTGTTAGTATTCTCTCTGGCATGGTTTTGGTCGGACATCAGACCATCATGGACAGCACTCAGAGTTCAGGGAACGGCACATGGACCAGGGACCCTTCTGTAGGCACTCTTGATAAACCCACTCTGTTTTGAATTAAAAGATGTCTAGTCTTCTGGTCCAGAGAATGAACTCTCTGCGTGTTTCCAAAGTGTAAAAGTCTGGTCTTTAAAATACTAAATCTAGTTTGATTTATTTTAGTTGGAGTAGTTTAGGGAGCACTCACACAATCAAACACCTATGAATCAGAGGGGATGGTAGTGCTTAGTGCGGGAGCTGTAGTAAACAGGTAGTGATAACCCAGTTGCCCATCTGATAGAATTCTTTCCAGCAGAGTGACATGATCCCCCAAAAAAACTATCTGTGTGCAGCTTAAATTCCAAGGTGAACCACAAGAATGTATTAGGAATATGGAACATGAGCATAACGTAAAATGATATAGAATAAGGGGTGGATACTGTCCTGGTTGGGGCTGGACTAGAGCTCCCATTGGTTTGGCGGAGGGAGGAGTGCTGCAGCACCCTGAGACCCCAGGGGCTCCCCAGGTCCCAGTGCCCTCACCTGTGTGCGGGGGCGGGGGGAGCACAGCTGGAGGGCTGGGCCCGGGTTGGCCGATATCCCATGTCATGTGACACTGTGCTCACTATATAAAGGCAGGAGTGGGCAGGGAGGGGCTCTCACTTCTGGGAGTGTTGCTGTGGGGTCCTTGTGTTTGGGATTGCTGGCCTGGAGCAGGTGGGTGTCAGTCGGCGGGAGGTGAGCAGCTGTATGGTACATTACCTGCTGATACTGCTGTCAGCGTGTTGTTCTGTTACTAAACTGTTTTTATCTCAACCCACGAGTCTCCCTTTGCCCCTCCAAGTCCCTCCCCATTCCCAAGTGGGGGGAGGGTGGGTGAGTGACTGCAGGGCGTTCAGCTGCTGAGTAGGCTCAAACCACAACACATTTATATTAAAGACTTGAGCAATTTGCATTGTCTGTTATTCAGAGATTGTCCTTAATGGAGATTGTCCTTAATGGTGTCCTGCTAGGTAGGCCACCTACTGTGGTTCTTATGAAATATTTATTTATTAATAATTCATAAAAGGTCTCAATTGCTACAGCTATTTATGAATATTGACAGAGGTATATAATGAGGAGACACAAGGTATAGATCTGCATTATTTTTATTTAAACTGTAAACTGTTCAAACTAGTAAATTGCAAGCATATCTTAATGACTGCTGTTGCAGGGTCCCAGACTGGATGTCTCTGAACACTGATGTAAATTTGCAATGCCTCCACTGATGTAGATGGAACCAAAGAGTATGCACTGGAGAATTTTTCCTTTCTCCCTTTATTTTTACAGTGTCTCTTGTCCACAAGGGGCTTGCTCTTCAGTAACATCTTCAGGAACTGAGGAAGAAAATTAAGTATTGAATATGTTTTTCTTCATATAAATTGCTTTGTCTGTGTATTTTGCCTTGTGACTACAAAGAAGCAGATAGTTAAAGGACCCAAATGATGTGTGTGTGTGTTTGTGTGCATGTGTGCATGTATAAGCAAGGGGAAACAGTAAGCATAAGATAGAATAACATTACTGAATGCCAGAAAAATGATGAGTCCAGAAGTCACACTAACAGTGTCAGACAAAGTAAGATTTGTAAAAGAATCCCATAAAACTTTATTTCTGTTAAAACCTAACATAAGAATAATTGAAGACATTTAACAATCTAGTATAGAGAACATCCAGTCTCCTGAAAATAATTTCCTCTACAGATAATTACCACTTGCCTGAGCCATTGTTGATGGTTATTAAATAATTATTCAAGTGTACATCTTTGGCTACTTAAATGTTCTGTGCCTCCTGATGAAGATCAGGTTAAATGCTAAATATGCACAATATAATACTCAACTCACCATATTCTGGAGCTGTAATAATCACTGAGAGAAATGGTTAGTTTTCTGCTTTCATTACCATCTTTTTTATGCAAAGGAAAAGTACTACATTAGTAGGTTTCACTTCTTAACTTTGTGAATGACATTCTCCTTTTTCTCAGGAATAAGAGGTGACACATAACATAATAAAAGTTGTGTCTAAGTTATTAGAAAGAATAGAAACAAAAGCTATCAAAGAAGTAAAGTAGTGATTCTTTCTTTGATGATCCTGTTTGTCCATGAACTCTTCTTGATTGTTATTTTTGGGCTTATTAGTTTTATTTTTTCTAAAATGCTTTACTTTCAGTTAGTGAACAAGTAGCATCCCTTAAAGTTTAAGATACTATTTATCTATATCAACATATTGTGCTCAACTATCAGAGACTAATTGGCTTCTCATTCTTCAGTGCTACCATTCAAGTGTCACCCTTCTTTACCCTTGAACCTGGCAGATAGTGGTTGACAGAGTCTCAAGGGTGATTCAACTTACATACTATTTGTTTTTGCTTTCATTACTACAAAGCAGTAGGTATTATTCTGTCAACCAGTTCATGTTTAAGACTCACTGTCAGGCACAGAAATCTTTGTAATGCAAACAAGCCTGAGAATTTATATCTACATGATTTGTGCTCCTGCACTTGAATTTTAATTTAGTAATCCCCAGGGTAAAGCACGTTTTTGATCATTTTGGATGAACAAAGAAGAAGAATCCTCACAAATCCATGCACTTTCATATAAAGGGTAGTTGACCTGACTATTTAATAACTTGGCTTTGTCTTTTTCATGTATCCAGACACTTACATGAGCACACATCCTTTAATGTTAGAGTGGTGTGTCCAGTCAGTCCATCAATGTTCTATTATGCAGATGTCGTTGAGCTACTTTATTAAGCGCTTCTTATGCCTTAAGATATTGTTCTCACTAAAGACGTCCTGTACAATAACTACAGTTAAAATCACAGTCATAGACATTTGATATAAGTCAAACATCACCATAAATGTTTTCCATTAGATTTAGAGCAGAATTATAGACTTTATGGAAACCAGAGAAACTCATAAAAATGGAAATGTAGACATTAGAACAAATTAGGGTGGCTTGTCTTAGAAAATCATGTAATTAGCTGTACTACTCAGGTTCTGGCTATCTGTACTTTATTTACATAGCAACACAGTGGTTTAAAGAAAAAGTTGCATTGTTTATTTTCTTGTCTTTCTCCAAATCAATCAATGCTATGGTAGGTTACAAATCATTTAATATTCAGTGAATCATATTTATCTTATCTTACTATAAAGGTCATAGTATTTTCTTTTTTTCATATGTAGATGGCATCAAACATTTTTGATAAAAATAAAGCAATTGTATTGATTAGAATAATTTTGTCTAAACTAGCAAGTACTTTTGAAAGAAATTTTTGTGCTACATTTGAGAATGAATGAATCGGAGAACAATAACTTATATTTCCCTTCCATTTCAAATTAAATGTTTCTCTTCATAATCAATGATTTGAAAAAGGAAGGAAAGGAAGATAAGGTCTGAAGTGAGTAAATTGTTTAAGATGGTAACAGTCGGGTAGAAGACATTGCTGAAAATATGTAACTGAGGTCTTGCACGTATGGATTGTGCACATATGGATGTGCAGAAGCAAATAATCAATACCCTGGCAAGAGTGTCTGCCACCAGCAGTAAAACACAGGGCTGCTGGAACTGAAATGAGCAGCATGACAGACCAGGAGTCCGTTCCTTCACAGCAGAAGTAATGTCCTCTTCCCCGAGTCATTCCTGAGGGACATGGGGACTTGCCCTCCTGATTCTACCCCCTCAGCTCTGCCTGCTTGAAGAACGTGAGGTGAAAAGGAGTAGGAATGAGGAAAAAAAATAGAGGGAAGATGACAAAGCTCCCTAAATTCATAATCACATTGTACCAATGCTTCTTGTGTGTAAGCACAAATGAACAACTTAAAGCAAGGGTATTGAGAATTTTTAGCAGTGACTTACGTTTTAGTCTTAGACAACAGTATGTCTCACAGGTAGAAGTGATGAAATCCACAAAATGACCATCTGGGCCAAAGCTAAGGCCAGATCTTGAACTCTTACCCACAATGATAAGCATCCTGGTCTTCAAGCTGTTAAGCTCAAGCCAGTGTGACACTTTCTGGGGAAAATACTTATTTTGAGCAATATGGCTTGGATCTGACTCTCATGAAGAATTAATTTTTCAAACTACTGGTTTTAAAATACCCATATCTTCAGCTAACCCCTCAATTTTCTGTAAGCAGTAATTATCTACACATACAGCAAGTGCTAACAACTTACCACCTCTCCTTTGATATTATGCTGCTTTCTTCCACTGTTTCACAACTGCTCCCTTCTCCTATATTATTTCAGTAGCACGTGTTAAAATTAAAGCGGCTGTTTTCAACTTCTACCTGTCTTGAAGGTTCCAGTTTCTATTTTAGATTTGTGTTGAAAAGTTCATTCATGTTTTCCAGCTACTATGTGTTTTAATGGAAGACAATTACCTCTTCCTATAAGCCTCAGCCTGATGAAAGAAATTATGGAGGTTCAAGTCTTAAAGAGTTGCCTAGATGGGCATAAGGCTGCACTGGTCTTGAAATGTTCAGAGTAAGGTCAGATTTTCCGAATGAGAATTGAAAAGCCTTTTTTCATGTCAACCTGCTTAGAATTAAATTGGAAGCTACATCTCCAAAGAACGTGGCAGGAGGCATCTATTTTGGAAAAGTGGTACCAAGACTCTGCAGCACATGAGATGTCTTATTTACATCCTACTTGATCCATGTAATTTGCGAGTGTAAGGAGAAAGGCATTACAGAAAATCTGACTTTCGCTTGTATTTCTAGCTGTAGCATAATACTAAAAATAGCTATATATTCAGATATCTTAAGTATGAATTGTTCTTGGGGATAATGTTTGGGAAGGTTTTTTTCCCCACATGGGTAAGAGTTACCCAGATTTTGGTAAGCCATATGCTGAATAAAATAATATTGAGCTCTTCCCAAACTGCAGGGATAGTAATTCCAGCAGTTAATAACAAGACATGAAATAATACATACTGGGCAAGGCTAGCAGAGTAATTATTAGCTCTTAATAAATCTAAAGTAGAGGATAATAGGTGACTTATTTAAAATGAAATTATATATTTTTTCCACCAATGAGAACCAGTTTCTGGACAATACTACCACATATGAATCTGACCACATTGCCCACATTCTCTTAAATATAAATCATTGTTGACAATGCCACTAACAATATAGTAGGAACATCCTCAATCTGCTTAATGGATGAAATTCAGTTTGTGCAGAGGGCCTGAGTAGGTCTAGGCAAGAAATAACACCATTGTAATTTTAGATAATGAAATAACAAGGGATTCAGAATATACTCAGAGAATGCAGACTCAGATTCCTCCTGAATCTGATATGTTATTAGTCAAACACTTTATTTTTGAAATACAATTTTCTGGATTTATACTGTAGGCACATAGCTGACACAGCAAAGTGAATTAATTGGTGTATGGTACATGTTGCTGTAAATTGTCACTAAACCTCAGAATCTGAGCATAAATATGTCCCCAAAAGGAGGAATTACACCATTTTTCCTTCACTGAAGTTTATTTTGGTTATTTGGCACAGTCTTTTCATCCAGGATATAAATATTATGCTGAGCTGATCAGCTCATATAGAACTTTTAACTCCTGGCGAAGCCAAGGCTGTTGACAGGACTCAACAGCACAGGGAAGTGCAGGTCTGGGACTGATTGACATTTTACCTTTCTGATTCTGGGACACCTATTTGTGAACAGACTCATTTGCCACTGACCTCTGGGGGAGGTGAGGACACGGCTGTGTAACACAGCATGGGCCTTCACAGGAAGCTGGAATGAATGTCGGGTGGAAGAGTATTCAAAGGTTTGGAGAAATGGGTCTCTTCTGAAAACAGTATTAATGACATAGTGTTTAAATACTTCTGTTTGAGCAGCACTGATAAAAAAATGCTCTCTTAACTCAGATGTATAATTCCTTTTTTTTATCAGTTGTATATGGCGTATTACATAACATAATTAAAAAAAATCTCTTTAGTTTCTAGAAAGGAAGTATTCCCTTAGACTCTTTCCTATAGCTGGGTTTTAAGATATACTAAAAGTTTCAGAAGCCTTGTTTGCTTTTTGCATTGATTATTTTTTTCATTGAAATTCATACTTAGCAAATAGTAATATTTTTGTGCTTTTATCTGTAGTATGGAAATTATATAGACAATCAGTTTGAAATGCAAAAAAGAGCTTTGACATAAATGCAGCAGGACACATTTTCAAATATTTTCCTAGTGCTTCAGATTTATAAAAAAAAGATGTTAAAATGTTAATGATCTACAATAAAAAAATTGAAAGCATCAATGCCATTATAATGGGGATTCATATACTATATGGAGCTCTGGAAATAGGAAAATATCCATTCATACACTTGCAGTGTAACGGATGTGAACCCTTAATTGAGTCCAGAGAAGATCACTTCCTGCATAGGTTACTATGTTGATGTTTCCCTGCACAAGCTCACCTGGCTTCTTTCAAAGTTAAACCTAGCAAAAGCTCAATTCTGTATCATATCAAATTTATTTTTGATGTATCTTTATGAAGTCAGTGGAATTACACTGATGTAATCTTGATATAAGAACGGTGGCGCATGCCCTTAAATTTAAGTGCTGGTATATATTAACTATTTTGGACTAGTTTAGCTGGATTGTCTATGAGGGACTTCTAAGGGCAATGGTTGCTGAAGAGTATTTAATTTCTAACAATAATGTCAAAAACTTTCTGTGACATTCAGTCTTTTGAGCTAAAACTTTTATTCATGGGTTTGCATATATTAAAATTGAAATAAAACCCCCTCTATTTGTGTTATAGGATTTTATCTTGAAAAGGATTCTAACCATAAAGTGTTCATGATCAGAAAATGGCTGAAATTTAAATCTGGATGGGTCTACAGGAAGTAGACTGCATGAAAACTGCTTCTTACTTGTTGCATAAGTGTTGGCTTAGCTTCTCACCTTTTTAAGAACTACAGAAGGTATGTCCAACTACAGTCAATACTTTTGCCATAACAATTAATCCTCTGATATTGAAATGCATAATCTTTTCCCAAATTGATGTTATTCCATCTGGAAATACTAGGATTTTGTTTTCCAGTACTAATCAATTCCTATTTAAAGTTTCTTTGTTTTGACACCTGTACCCTTGTAATTGCAGGCTTCTACTTTATTGATTTCCAGTCCAAATCAATGCCATTTGTTTTAAATTATTGTTGAGTTTATATGGCTTCCCCATGCCAGTTTGTTATACATTTAAAATAATGATTTTATAGTTTTTTTCTTTATTTTTCTTTTTTTTTTTTTTTTTTCTTTTTCTTTTATTTAATTTTCTTTTGGAAAACCATACAATTCAGGCTGTTTTATTCCTTATATCAAAAAAGCTCAGTTCCCTCTATATTTCTGACAGTTTTCTCATCCAATTCTCCCAATCTGATTTTTTTTTTCCTGAACAGAATGACTAAAATTTCATGATATTCCTAAGTACCACCATTGTGACATTAGTATTTTTGTATCTCAAATACAAATGCCCGAATTGATGCATCCTGTAGTCTTTTTTTCAGTGTTAAACAGATGGTTCAGTCTTGTGATTGTTAATGTAATTTTTTCTCCACAGGTTCCACAATTGAATTCCCAATTTACATCCAAATCCAAAACTTTGGGCTATAACTAATGCTTATACTTTGAGCTGACATATTTTGTTCTTTTTCCATGATTCCTATACTTAAAGCTATGCCATTTTTTCCTGAATTGTATTACTATTATTACTCTCCATTTTGCCTCCCACAGGGGTATCATCAGGACATCACTTTTGCATACCCTGTTTTTACTGTACACTTCAGTGTGAAATGATAGGGACCACTCCACGGTTTTGTGGCATTACGTCTCATTCTCCATGCACAGTTTAGCAAAGCTGATACAAGCTGCTGCCTCTTTGACTGTTTGCATCAGATAGAACAAAAATGTCTCACTGAAACATACACAGCAAAATTCTTGAAACTCCCTTAAGAAAACCTGTCATGAAGTCCAGGATTAACACTGTAAAACTGCAAGCTGTGCAGTGTTCTCTGTGCTCACTTTTCTTGTAAACTGTTTAACATATTGTGCTTTATGTTGTTAAATGGATATAGTATACATGTAGTAAATGCAACATAGCTATATTAATGTTCTTATTGGGAACCCAATTCTTAAATTTCCTGCTTAGGATTCCATAAGACACTCTGGTATATGCTTAATTTTATTCATGTGAGTATTCCCAGTGAAATCATTGAAATTATCTTAGGTAGGAAGTTACCCACGTGTATAAATCCATGTAAGATCTGGATATTCTCGAGGCCAACTCAGGAATCCATAGTCTCATCCAAAGTTGATGGCCAATGGATGTTTTAATGTATTAAACCGAAAACCTCAACACAAACCATCATCTTGTGATCTGCTGTAGAAACAAGTAATGAGACTTTTTAGGAGTAGAATTCTCTTTCATAACTGCAGTGGTGGAACAGACTGGGGTTTTCCATAGAAGAGTCAAAGACGCCTTCAGGTTAGAGCCTTTATGAGGCCTATCAAGGGCTTTATCAGGTTTGAAGTGAGTTTATCCTTGTTGCTGCTCAGTAGGTGTGTGGGATGGAGAAGAGATCCCCTGCACATCAGAAACAGAAGCAAACTGCAGAGAAAATTGCCTCTAAAATACCTAGGAGGTAAGACTAGATGTACTGGTAGTACCACTTCACTGAATGAGGAGGCACCTCCTTTCTCCCCATGCTGAAATATCACTCAAAGGGAGAGAAGTAGAACCTGAGCAAGGATGTGTGTCAGATTGGGATGGTCATAAACTGACAGTGGGAATGAGGAAGGGAAGAATAAGTGTGATGAGTTTCTGTCAAAGAATTCCCAGATAGATAAAAATTGCAAAATTTCAATCCCATCTCTCATATCTTGTCATTTTTGTGTGTATCTAAGACAAGAAAGCACGATGTATAATCACACATGAAAATTGTGCTGATATTGTTTATAAAGGAACCTGGCTTGGGAGATTTTGAATAACCAAAACTAAATGGAAGATCAAAACCACAAAAAGATCCACAAAAAAGTTTTTCTCTCCCGGACTTTACACACTAAACCTTATATATGAGAACAATCCAGTGTTTCCACTGTTTGAAATACTTGAATCCCAAGAACAACGGATTTCTTAAAATTTTTCACCCTAATTAAAAACTAATTGCAACTGTTTTATTGGAAATTAAGCACTTAAAAAAATCATATGGATTTGACTTTTGGGACTGGTCATACTATTTTTGTTCACTCCCCTGGGTAGAAAATAGTTTCTTTGACAATCCCTCATCGAGAATGATGAATCATTCAGATGATGTTACGATGTAATGACCACCGTGATGTATCAGTCTCCCCCTTTTTTCCCCCACCCCACTCCACCCCACCCCACTCTTCGCTGAATATTGTCTCAGTTTACAGCACGGTTCACACTTTTGATCTAGCCCATAGCAATAACAATGAAAGTTGACCTCCCATAGACCAAGTATCCACTCCAATGTGCTGAGCTCTAAATAATAGTGTCCCTATTATGGGTCTAAATAGCAGGGTTAAAATACCCAGTGATCCATCAGTGACCTGCAGAAGTTCTCATACCTACCTTATCCATCATGCCTGCCTCCTGTTTTGTCTTGGTCAAAGTCACATGCAGTGACTACATGGGATTTTTTTTTTTCGTCTCCTAGCATTCTTCTTGTTCTTTCCTAGATATTTATCAGTTTGGCAACACCTTTGTCATAGTGCAGTGTTTCAACTGAGACTTCACAAGTGGTAAAATGAGAACAGATTAGTTGCCTCATTGTTTTTACACAGAACATAAAAAAAGTAGAGTCAAAAATAGTATTTCCTTTTGTGAACCTGTAAACATCTGTCATCCTTTTTTGTTACACGTTGTTTTTCCCTTTTGACCTTTCTGATTTCATGACATTAGTTCCATTTCAAAAGATGGTTTATTGTTCTCATCCTCATCTTGGTCTAAACGGTTTTCTAGCCCTGCCTACATGGTATCAGCTGCAAACAGCACAAATTGAACCTTTATACCTTCTTCTGTCACTACAGAAAATATAAAATATAACTGAGCTCTGAAGAGTACCCTTTGAGCCTTTAAGATGCTTTCTGACATTGGTGATAAGTACATGTTCTCAGTGATTTTTTTCTAGCAAATTGCACACATACCTGATGATGATTTCATCTTCACTGTGCTTCCTCAGCATGCTTCTGAGAATCACATAATCACAGAATACCATTTGAGACAGTGCCAAAAATCATGCTGAATTCAAAGTATGTTACATTTACTACCTTTCCCTTATCCTTTAAATGACTTGTTTTATTAAAAAAAAAAAAAAAAAAAAAAGTTAGGCTTGTTTTTTTCTTAAAGAACTAATGTTGGAAAGTTTTTATCACCATCTAACCTTCTCAATACTTAAACATACTTAAACTGATTGACTAATGATTTGTTGCACGGATTAAATTTGAGTGCTGTTAGCTATAATTTTCCAAGTCCTCCATATTCTCCCTTTCAAGGATAAATAATATGTTTGCTATTCAGTTCTTCACAATTCTTAAACATAATTAATAGTGATTCAGCTATTAGATTGTCTAGTTCTTTTATTGCCCTGAGGTGAATCAGGACTTCCTTACTTGAACACATCTATCTCATCTAAACCAAATTTAACCTAGTTTTTGTACATTTTATTTTTTAAGTTAATGTATTTAAAGATCTGGTTGCTGTCAATATTTCATTTTGAAGCTGAGACAAAGATATTTAATGTTCAAGTTCTCTCTGCCTTATTCACTTCTAGCTCCCCCTTTTTTTTAACCCGTCTACACTTGTCCTTTTTTTAACCCATAATATGACAATTTTTTGTTCTGTATCTTGCTCCAGTTTGTAGGGATATTGAATAAAATCTAACACCAGCTTTCTATTTCCATGGCTTCACAGGTGTAACTCCACATATAAGAAAAATATGTTATGAATTACCAAATTGCCCTACTGTTGCATTCAAGGATTAATCCATGATATGAAGGAATTAGTAGACTAATTACCTTTTGCACTAGGAATTGCATCAGGATACTGCCTATCAACCACACCTTTTTCTTCTGTTTAGTAGCTCTCCACAAGTTTTAGTGGAATTACATCAATTTACACAAGAAGAAAATTTGGAGTCATGTATGCTCCCAGTGCTATGTATCTGTTACTTAAGCAACAGAAAGTAGTTTCATATGCATTTATATTGGGACACCTTTCAAATATGCAATTACATTGGGAGATATTTCAAATTTAACTTCTGGACCCTGTCTTTTTCTTTGTAAACATGAAGCAAAATATCTACAGACTGAATGCAGTACAGTTCAAAGCAAGGGTGAACCCCTAACCTGACAACACTTCAGAGTTGTTTGCAGTTGTCTAACTTAAAAGGCAATGAAAACAACTGGACTTCAAGGTACATACAAAACTCTGAGTCTTAAAGACCAGACCTTAATCCCCCTAACAGCAAATCAGAACATGACCCCATTGCTCTGAGTCCCAGCTTGAACATCTTTGGTTTATTTTTCTGATCTTTTAGCCTTACTCTTTGTGCCAACGACCCTCTTGGTGGCATCACAGTACTTCTCCTGGACCATAGGTGACACTGATGAGATGTTCTTCTATAAAGAAGAAAAAAGAAACACCCAAGGACACATTCACCAGCTTTGATTTGTGCAGTTATTGGTGGTGGCAGTGATGCTGCCTCCATATGATAGCTGCATTGCATCCACAGAGAGATGTATTGTGTTATGAGTATAGTTCTCTCTCATGTCCATAACTTGGCAAGAAGGGTGACCTTCTTCATTTGATCCCTCCTACATACTTTCTTCAAAGCTCATGTAAGCCTTGAATACTTTTTATCCTTGGAGTCAACTGTTTAAAAGCCACCACTCTGTGACAAGGCCATTTTTTCCTTTTATTTATTTTTTTTTTCTGAAGCATGAGAATATGGCTTATTTGAAAGAGTTTACATAGATTGCTCCCTTTCTCTTTGCAGTTGATAATTACACTACTGCGTGAGAGTATTAAAGACCTTTTTTGTAAACTAAAGGTTTCAGCTATAAATAATGTGTAGTTAGTGCAAACAGGATAACAATATATAGTGTGGATAGCACTATTTTTTGTAGGTCGTGTAAACAGGATAGCATGCAGCTGCACTGAGGTAGCTGACTTGTCTACATGAATTCTATAGCATCAGATGAAGTTATATGACACCAGGCTGTAGAAAAAAACATCTCTCACATACATAGGTAAGAAATTTCTCCTTGAATCATAACTGACCTTTCAAAAGGCTATAACCATTTCTTGTCCAATTGAATTGACAATGGTGGAAGTGAATATGATAAGTCAAGGTACAGCAAGCACTGTTCATGCTGTGCAAACTTTACTGATACAGGTTAAAACATGACCTACAAAAATGACAAAGGAAGGAAAAATTCAGAATCACAAACTCAGCAAATGGAAAAATGGAAGAAAAATACTTTTGTTAAGCGGACCTAAAAATTACACTGAAAGCTACAACATACCTCTAAAGATAGCTGTAGTGAATGTACTGTTTAAGTACTGGATTTTACCCTAAGAAATGTTATAACTTTTAATATAACTAAGTGAATGAAGTTATTTTCTCAGATATTACTCTTTTCAGTGCTGCAAAAATCCCAGTCCCAAACAGTCAAAATACTCCATAGGTTTCTGATGCACTGGGAAGGTAGCCACAGACTAAGGAGTTTGTTAGTCATACACATAGCAGTTTCTCTATTATTTTAAGCTATTTGCTTAATTCTTTAGAAATTTCTCAGCTGTGTGCTCTATGTTCTGATCCAGATACCTGATGAACCAAATTCTCATGTAGATTATCTATAGGTGGATATGGTGGAGGTTAGGGATGCCTTTCAGCTGTAAGACTTGTTTGAGAGAAGTTTTATGAAGTTCAGCTAAGGCAAATGAAATTATTCCATCTGGAGTAGAATAACGTCATGCAACACTACAGTCTGGGCTCCATCTGGCTAGAAAACACGTTTGCTGAGAATGACCCATCCATGTAGACATCAAATTGAACATGCACCTCCAGCATGATCTTGCAGGAAACAAGAGTAGTTGCATAAAACACAGCATTAGAAAAAGAGTAGTCAGGAGGTCAAAGAAAGTCACTATCTATTTGGCATTTGTAATGCTTCATCTGAAATACTGTGTGCAATTTGGGGCCCTCCAGAACAACTAGGGGATCAACAAAAAAAGAAGCATCTAACAGAGGGTCACCATGCTGGTTAGGGGGCTGAAGTACATGATGAAGGAGAGTCTGAGAGATCTGATTTTGCTCAGCATGTAAAAGCGGAGGAGAAAGGAAATCTAGTTGCTGATATCTAAAGGTTACAGAGAAATAGAGTTCACACTTTTTTTTTTTTTTTTTTGACAAGACATTGCAAAAGGAGAGGAGGCAACCATCACAAGTTGTAACAAAGGAAATTTGACTGAAGAAGGAAAAAAAATATTCACAGGGAAAATGATTCACATGAAAAACATTAGAAAAGAGGCCCAGAGAAAATGTAATATCTATTCAGCGCAAGGCCCAGAACAACTTGACATAATTTAAAAGTTAGTCCTGTTTTCATCAGGAATTTGAATCACATAGTTCCCAGAGGTCCTTTCCAGTCCAACTTCCTCTACAGTACTGAATATGAGATCCTGTATATAATTCATAAAATCTGAAATATATTTTGTATTATCAATGCAGAAAACTCTTTGGTGAGCTGAGTACCCCTTGTAGCTAATGGCTGCAGCAGCACTGTCAGAGGGACTTCAGTGTCAGCTGTCAAAAATAGCAAACTGACAGAAAACTTCACTATAAAGAAATTGATTCTGAATATTGAAATTCTTCCTCATGAGGTACCTGTGCATAGACATTATGTTGTTTACTAGTCTCAGTAAGAAATGATATAACATTAAAAATGACATTATTGATGAGATTGTATTTTATGAACTGGAAAGTATGGAAAAGGAGTGAAAATGATTAAAAATGGCTAAAACAGATTGCAAAAGTTTCAATAGACTCATTTTCCAACTAAACCTGAACATTTCTAAGTCTAATGGTGTTATTTTTTTTTTTTTTTTTCAAAATTGTGTTTCGTACTCAAAATCCCAAATTATTCCCATTTGATATTAGTAGTTAAGACATCCACATTCCATAGGACTGGAAAGTATGATACAAGATTGTTGTGGCTTGAGCTCAGAAGGCTACTGAGCACCATACAGCCGCTCATTCCTCCTTTCTCTCCCAGCTATGAGAAGGGACAAATAAGCCAGGCTTGGGATTCAAAATAGGACTGGGAGGGGCAAATGACCCATTATGGTCATGAGCAAAAGGCAGACTCGTTAGGGGAAGAAAAAAATAACATATATTTATTACAGATACTACCAACACTTAACAGAGTAGGACAGTGAGAAGCATTGTCACACCTTGATAACACCTTCCCCCCACCCCTCCCTTCTTCCCAGGCTCAGTTCTGTTCCCAATATCTCTACCTCTTGCCTCCAGAGGTGCAGGGGTGGGGAATGGGGGGTACAGTCAGTGCTGCCGCTTCTTCTATCTTCAGTGGGGAGAGCTTCTGGAACTTGTTTCCCCTG
This sequence comes from Tyto alba, assembly GCF_018691265.1. Lineage (NCBI taxonomy): Eukaryota > Metazoa > Chordata > Aves > Strigiformes > Tytonidae > Tyto > Tyto alba. The sequence continues at coordinate 16,254,317 of NW_024881282.1, read as the reverse complement.
CTCCATTGTGGTCCCCCTTGCACAGGAGACAGTCCTCCACAAACTTTCTCCAACATGAGTCAATCCCATGGTCCACAGCATTTCCCTACACTGCTGCAGCATGCGGCACCAAATTTCTCCAACTGGAGTCCTTTCCACAGGCTGCAGCCTTTCCCAAGCTGCTCCAGCATGGGACACCCCCGGATGCTGCAATCCTCCCAGCACTGAACTACAACAGCGGGGATGCCTTTTCCCACAAGACCCTCACCTTCTTCGGGCACAGCACCTTGATCAACCAGGAGGAAGCCACAGGCCATAAATCAATGTCTGCTCCACTGTAGATCTTCATGGGTGGCAGGGGGAGCCGCCCTGCCATCTCACCACAGGATACAGAGGGGTTCTCTGCTCTGGCACACCTCCCCCCTCCTTTCTTTGTTCCTCCACTGACCTTGGTGTTCATGCAGCTGCCGCAACTCCTCATCACAAGTCTGACTACTCCTCACCACATCCCTTCTTAAATACGTTATCGCAGAGGCGCAGATTGGCTCAGTTTTGGTGCAGAGGTGGAGCTGACTTGGAGCTGGGGGAGCTTCGAGAAGCTTCTTACAGGGGGTCACCCCTATAACCCCCTTCCCTGCTACCAAAAAACCCCACCATTCACTCAAACCCAGGACAAAGAATTACTGCAGAGTTATGTCATTCCATAACAGCAGGGAAATCAGGCAGGATATATTAAGGAATTTCACATATGTGTAAGAACTGCATCAAATTCTAAGTCTCTAATCTTTACTCTTAAACACATGTTATGCTGATACACCCAGCAGTATACAGTAGATACCTATTGAATGGTCAGCTGAATCATTCCCTTAATTCTGGTTCCATTTTAATAGATTTTAGAGAAACATACTTCAATTTTTATCAGTGAAACAATATTTCATTAAAAGCCTGCAGATTATTTTATACTATTCTTATAAATAACATAACATTAATATAAAAATAAAAATTCTGTAATATAAATTTTTTTCTACAAAAATAATTTGCAGATGATCATATTTCATTTAGATCTGAAGCAAATCCAAATCCTAAAATTTAAAAACCCTTCAAGAAATTGAACTTCCATCTTCTGTGCAAATTTAGTAGCAAGTAAGTGGCTGTGCTAAAGAGCTAAGTCACCTTGAAAACAAAAACTTACAGAAGGCATTAGAAGAACATGGCTTTTTCCCTACAGAATTTGTCACTTGCTCTAATATATGGTATCTTCCAGGTGTTGTTAAGTGTCAAATATGAGCAGAAGAAAGATTATTTCCACCTTATTTTTGCAGAAAGAATTCAGCCTTTTATCCATTGCTGTTCTGATACAACTATTGACATTAATAGATAATATGTGGTAACAGGACAGGTTATATCAAGCTCTTATAGTTACACAGTATCGATCAATGACAGTGATCCAGAAGCAAGTGGAACCACACCCCAAGCATGGATGATCACTCTTTCACCATTACTTAATAACTGTAGAAGAAGGGGAATCACTGTGCAAAAGCCAGGCTTAATGTGGCACTGGGTTTTTCAAGGAGACACCTGTAAGGAGATACTGCACCAGTGTGGTGGGTTACTGTAAGGGGTAACTCGCTATTTTAGTTTCGAGAGGAATGCGGTGGCAAGAATAGACATTCATGTGTGGTGATAGAAAAAAGAAACCTGTTTGTGCCTAATGTAATGGAAAATTTGAGAATTATTCATGCTTGTGAATATGTATGCAAATCTGACCCCGGTGATGCTGCCAAGGTCAGTGCATGGTGATCTGCTGAGTAAGTGCTAATCATTCAGCTTGAAATACTGGCTTTATCAGAAAAGCAGTTTTATAAAAAATCTCATGTAATTCCCCAGTTCTCTTTCTCCTCTGATCTCCATGTCATTCTTGCTCATTTGTCAAGTTTACATTGAGAACTTTTCCAACTAAAACATCTCCTTGTCAATCAAATAATTTTTCTGCCTTTTGCATTGTTGATGCATCTGAGATAACAACTTAAAGTTACTCAGTTTCTTAATAGGGGAACGACATTTTCTGTAGGACATTAACAGCTAAATCAAAGTACGGAACAGTGGTTGAACTTGAAATACTACTTACATTTCAAAACCAGGGCCTGTACTGAAAATGGGCTGTACTAGGCTGTAATCAGAGTAAGTATGATTGTTAAGTTTTTGGTACATGTAAACTGAGGTTTGACAGAAAAAAAAAAGTTCATACAGGAAGATCTGGAGAGTGTAAGTAGAGGGGATGATCATTTCATAACAGAAAAACTTGGGGTAATTGTTCCTTTACAACAGAGGATATTAAGATTTGTTTTTTTATTTCTTCAAGAGTCTTAGGAACTTCATGACACTACAAGACACATCAGACTTAATAGCCAATATTTTAGACCCATTTCAAGTATGTTGGCAAAACCAATAGGATATGAATAAATTATCTTTTCTCTACCAGCTGATTACAGCAGAAACCAGCATCATGCCAGTTCCCTTTGTTTGGCAGGTTCACCTGCAAATTCATGGTTTAGCTGTCATTCTTGTTTCCTTAGCCCACTTCGAAATCATCTTCCAGACAGAACTGCAGAAACAAGAATAGGATTCCCTTTGTTAAGTATCCTCTTTTTTTCATGCTATAAATGCTTTTGCACTGGTAAAGGTTAGGAAAATATTCAATTTAGTTGTGCACTAACCCTGTAGATGTGTTAGAAAAGACTGATGTTTATATTTACTGCCTGGTGCTGTGCTGTCCAAGGATCTGCATAAAGGAATAAATCTTGTGGAGCTGTGATGGAACTTGACTGTAGAATTACTTATTTCAAGAATTAAACTAGAAGAACAGAGAAAACTGTTTGATTAATGTTCATTTCAAATTTGATGGTGATTGTCCAGGTTCTAAGAACATGCTAATTTATTCTTAATAAACCTGGTAATAATTCCTCTGGAGTATGTGACAAAACTGAAACCTCTTACTAAATATAAACCAATGATATTGCAAAGTTCTGAGCTGTTTCTGTATCCGTAATGACTGGAAGAAATAGCAGATAGTTTGAAAATGGAGATAGAGTTTTGGATGCCCCAGTCCTAGAATTTTTACTAGAAATGTTTACAACTTATCTGTTTAATGAATACCAGACAGGACTGAAATTACTAATATATTAAAGCCAAAGCCTATAAATTAGTTTAGAGTCATTGCAGACTTTAAGGATGTACTCCCCATTGGAGTATAGCATGTTGAACAGCAGATATATAAGCAGTGATCAACAGTAACATCAAACAAAGATCTTTGGAAAAATCTAAAGCAGTTTTTAAAAAGATTTTTTTTTGCCATTGCCTTTATGTGGATTTACAGAAACTGTGTGAGATCAGTAAAATTCCCAGCTGAACAATGAATAAAGCAAAAGATGCTCAGGCAAGGCAACAGACATAAAATCTGATGATGATCTGTTTCTTTAACCTAAGCTATTGGTTCTATCTTTATCTGATTTGATCTTCAGCTACTAACTTCTCCTTTTGCTGTAACTACTTTTCTATGTCGTTGCTGTGTAACATGATTAGAGGTGTAAGCCAGGTGTTAGAGGTAAAGTTTACACAACCAAAGAAAGGAAAAGGTTGAAAATGTTGGTGTAACAATTCCTTTTTCTGCAGTTGCCAACACTCTCCTTGACAGAAACATATCGTCAGATGCCCAGTCTATAGCCTTTGTCTATTCAAAGAATAACTCATGCATTCAGGGAACAGAAACAATATGACATGTCTTAGAATACTAGCCATACAACCACCCCACAAAACACATTCCATCTCATTATTCACATTGTCCTTACTCAGCAATATTTGAAAAAAAGTAATGTATAAAATTAATAGAATAATTTGAGAAAATATGAAATTATCTGTATAAATTTTGAAACAGAAAGTACTAATTTTAACTATTTATATTTAAAACAGTACTTTTGGCTCTAAAACTAATACCTGGACAATATTTGAACATAAAACATACAGAGCATTGAAGTCAAAATATATTTGAACTATGTTTCAAGATAAGCCATAATACATATCAGTGATGTGAGCAATCTGAAATAATTCTTTCAAAGAAATTGTTACATTATTATTAATGTACAACATACATAGTGTTAAAGAATAAAACAACCTTAAAGTCAAGTGGTGCAGATGAATAATGTAACAGTTCTAAAAGACAAATGTTTAAAATAGTAAAAAAGAAATGAAAAATCATCTTTGATTCTCTTTGCTTTCATAATGGTTTGCAATGGAGAAAATTATTAAAACTAATTTCTGGAAATAATTTTTTCTAACCATTTTTGAAAGGTTCTTTTTAAAATTTTAATTTGGGATTCAATTAAAAAAGATAGAAAAGAAAATGTGATGGGCTTTCTGTTTTGGAAGAACTGGAAAAATATAGCAAATTCCTCTCCTAGAGAGTATTGGAAGGGGGCCCTACCTAGGGAGAGATCAGAAAGATACTTACCTCTTTGAAACACAGACCTACACTCATTGTGCCAGACAATTTCTCCTCTGCAAGAGAACATCGAAAAGCAAATGCCTTTTTAATGTGTAGCTCTGTTTTCAATTATACTGGAACAGTACATTTCTAAAGCCCATTTATCTTGAATATGACATTGTCATCCTGTGCTGTTGGTTGCAGGGATGCAAAGAAAATATTGATCAGAAATCAATGTAGTTTGTTTTCCTTAGTTTAGGAACTTTAACTCTAGATAAATAAAATGAGACACGGGGAGAAAAAAATTTGTATGACTATGCTCCATGAAACTGAGTAAGTCAAACTTTATCAAAGCAAACTCACTTAATTAAGTCCTCACCTGATCCTCATTTAATCAGTGCAAAATCAAAACCTTTTTGAAGAACATCAAAGTTTAGATTGGAAATGAGTTGGAGTTGACCCAGAAATCTTTATAGAGCCATTTTGTCCCTGCTGGAATTGACTCCCAACATCATAACTATCCTTAAAAATGATAAGGAGAAAGGACATACAGACATTGTGTCTCCATTTCACTTTGGGTAATGGAAGTCTTAACAATGTGATGGTGGTGCTTATTCTATACATAGGTGATTGATGTGCTCAAGAGTGTCATTATCTGGACACTTAATGGTAGTACAGTTTGGGAACAATACGCCAGGTATTTCAGCAAATAAACCTTTGCATCTTTGAGGTGATAGCCCTGATGGAGTTCATGTGGGCACGCTTCTATGCTATTTACACTCTAGGAGTTATTTTCTACAGTTAACTAAAAAGAGTAGATATGGATAATGGAAGTGTGGGAGCTTCTTAGTTACAAATGAAGTGCCTCATTATGTCTCCCTATGGATAGTCTGAGAGGAGGCTACAAAATCGTCCTTGTCCAGAGAAGACATTCCTGGCCAGAAGTAGCAGTGCCCCTCAAGTCCACCAGTCCAACAACAATTAAGACTAGGGAGCAGGGGAGAAAGAAGAATAACAGATTAAGAATATCATGCTGCTCAGATAACAGGAGGGAGGGAAAGACATTCCAATAGTGTCAGGAAGTGGAAAATCTCTGTTCTAATTCTTCCTGCCAAGTTTAATTATTTATATAAAATGAAATACCTTTATTAAGAACACTTTTCTAGTTCAGAATATACTACAGTAAATTTGATCATAGTCCTAATATGGCTAAAAACCTTTCCAGAAAAGGGCTGAATTCAATCAGAATGTCCCACATCCAACATTAATTAGCTAGTTAGCAGGACTATGGAAAAAAAAGGAGTTGATATCTCCTCTGGGACATTTGTGAATCTTCTATTTTCCCTGTTCCTATCTAAACCATCTGGCCAATTCAGGTAATTTACCTACATTACACTTCTTTTTTCCAAGTGAGAAAGGAAGAAGTTTCCCAGGTCTGCCAGGAGAGTGCACCTAGGAAAGAGTTATTTCTAGGACCCTGCTCTGGCACTGGAAGAGCTGTTGCTTGAAACTGGTTTTCTCAGAAATTAGAGGAGCTACTCTGGGTGGGCTGTTTTATTTAAAAAACTTTCTTGCATACTTTCACTAAGTTTACATTATAAGTCACAGACTTTATTCTGTGCTGGAATGATAATAAATTTCAAAACCTCACAAGAAAATATTGTCCAGCCATCCCAGCCCTTTTCCCTAACTAGGCCACTGTTATAAATGAAAACAGCCCAAGAAAGACTGAACTAAGTGTACCAATCAGCTAGTGACCAGTGACAGGCATACAGTATCTCCATCTCCAGCCTTCATCTCTCCTTGTGTCTTTTAACTCTTGTGTCCAGGTTCCTCCACACCTGGCTGTCTCATCCAGCACACTGAACCTCAACACTGACTGAAGACCAGAAGCACTTAGGCAAAGTAGAAGCTTACCCACCCCACTGTTGTAGGGGAAACTCTGCAAAGTTTGACATTTTGAAGATCCACAGTTGCAGAAGAGTGAACACCTGTCTCTCCCCTTTCCCAGCTCATTGTCTGTGTCTGCAGATAATACAAGTCTAATCCTGGTACTCAGCAGTTAATGGTAATAATCACTGCAACACAGGAAGGCCTGCACCTCTGCCTGGACCACACACTGGAGATTCTCCTAGGCTTATTAGGTTGTGTGAAGGCAGTGGGGTGGAAGACAAATGAATTCCCTTAGTGGGTAAGCACCAGGAAGCATGGTCTTGCTTTCTGTGGCTGTAGAACAGCCAGCATCATGAGACGAATGGTTATGTCTCCTCAGCTCTGCTCCTATGCAATATTAATGATGTGTGCAACACAGTTATGGCTTTACCAAGGTACCATGAGAGATAGATATAGCTCTTTTCCCCCAACCATGAGCACTGTCCATCTTAACACAACTGAAATACACCAAAGCTCACCAGACCTCTCACATCCACAGTGTGGCTAGATCCCCCCACCTACTATAGCAGCATCTGATTCTCATCTTTTTCACTCAGATAAATCCTCAGCCTAAACATAAAATCTGTAAAGCTCAAGGAGACGTAGATATAGTTTATGCAGAAATAGTGCAGAGCAGAAAGCTCTGCACTGGTCTTTCATCTTGCCTTTTCTTTTATAATCCTAAAACTGATTACATTGTAATGCAGACTCAGCTCTTCTCTGTTGGTAATTTTTAATGTAAAGATTTGTAGCTACTCTGTATAGTGCAAAGTAGCACCTGAAATCATAAACTTCTTTTCTTTTCACTCTCCTTACAAGAAAAAGCCAGAAAACAAACAACAAGGTCCTTAAACTTCTGACCTGCCATATCTCATGTGCACATTTTAATGAGGAGTTTATCACAGAAACTCTACCACAGAAGAAATAGCATTAAAACCACATAGACTGTAAAAAGTGCATTTCAGACCTACTCTGTCTGCAGGTTTTCTTAATGGATAATGCATTTCCCATGACATGCATCCATATGGACCAGCAGAGATATCCTGGTCTGGCAACCATTCTACCTCCCTCTGGAAATAATACCAAAATGCTATTTGCACTGATGACGGGCAGCTACCTTCCTTTTTATTTCTGTCCCTAAAAAGTCAACCCTGGCCCTTCATTGAGCACTGCAGATAAGCCCGAACTCCTCTCACCCATAGAGTCCTCATGAAACTGGGAACTCCAAAAAGGACAGGGAAATGGATTGGTAAATGGATAGGAGTGCACGGAAAACTTTGGGAAGATTTTTAAATAAGAGGAAGCATCTGTGTGCTGTGTCTGCTTGATGTAGCAGTGAAAATCTGAAATTGTGATGGGAAGATTGAAATCAAATTCCTTGTGTTTTAAAAGAACACTGTTGGTGAGAGAGTAAAGGAGGGGCTAGTCGGTATTATATAGAACATAAGTAAATAGGAAAAATAAAATCTCTCACATGTAGAAAATCTTTCATTATTCTCACATGTACTCAATCACTTCTGTCTCAAAGATCAATTTTTCCTTACTGCATTTTCTTTTCCTGCTGTTCTTTGACTATATAAAGTTAAGAGTAAAAGTTCAAGGCATTAAGGAGACAGTGCGCATGCAAAGGAGAGTTAGGATTCCTGAAAACATTGCAAAACTGGAAGTCTGAGTGACTCAAAGCCAATATACATGCAAACACCACTTTAATTTTATGCAAATAAATTCAGATCAATGCAAATATATGAATTTTTATTTTGTGGCCCTTTGCTCAGTAGTATAACAGATGTGTAAATCAAGGAGCTCAGAGATTTCTTACAGGCTACTACCAGAGTGTTGAAAGAATCGGAAATGTTTTTGCTTGTTAAAGAACAGTTCAATACTAAGAAACTTTCGGGTAATGGGAAAGTGTTCTCTTGGTGGAGTCTTTGTCTTCTTCTCATCTCCATATCTCTGTTTTACCCTTCATGCCTTTGCTCTTTCAAATATGTCTTTATTATATGTTTTTCCACCACACTTTCTAGAGATGAGCCACTAGAAATTGAATGTCTACCATGCAGCCTATACTTTAACACCTTGTTGAAGCCAGGCTTTTTGTTGTTTTTACAGGAAATTTGTGTACTTGTATTATATCACCTAATATAAACCAAGTGTCTCTCTTGGGGAATGGTATGTTTTGCTCCCTCTGTTGTGCAGGGCTAAACACACAGTCAATACCCAATAAATAACACATTTTCCCCTTACGTCTTTTAAGATTTGCCAATAGCAATTTACAGCCAACTCTCTCAAGAAGCCTTAAAGTGACATAACAAATGAAAGTCCCATTTAAACAATGCATTTAAACAATACCTTGCTTTACAGTTCACATGTCTTCAAGATAATGAACAATAGATTTCTGGAGGGGATGGGTTATAATCCATATAGATATAAAACCAGGGCACTTTCAACTCATCTCCTCCTTGGCAAAGAATGCTGTTTATTTTTACAAATCTTTGTAGGCACATTTCCATATTTCACAGGGGAGGAAAAGGACAGATCTACCATTGCAGAAGAGATTTCAGCAGAGGAAATTAATCTCTTAAATGTATTACTACTAGTGTTGGATAAGCAATTTCTTTACTGAGACAAGTATGTTCCCTATTTTTCGTGTTTCAAACTCTCTGGGAAACTGTGTGATTGCCCTTAATGTATTTATGTGTAATTGTCCAAATGAATTGCAATCCAGTGTTATTCATTATTTGTTGCATATGCTTTGGTCATTTTGCTTCAAGAAACTTACCAAAAAGGCAACATCTTTTAGCATTTATAATGCCTTTTTGATTATAGGAATGGGGAAAGAAAAACAATAATAATGTCTATGTGAGAGAGCCAAGGAAAACGTCATTTTTGATGTTTTCCTTGTGAAAAGTGGTGATAGTGGCATTTTCTTTTTCCTTAAGCCAGGTCATTTCAAGGAACGATTTTGGAGCACAGTTTCATAAACCAGCAAGTCAGCACAATGGAGAGGCCAACCGCAGACAGAGGGAAGGATGAGTGAAAAGAGAGGACCAGCCTGAAACCCCAGTGGGATGAAAAATGAAAGTGAGGAATGCTGTACTGAGGGAAGAAGTCATACTGCCATCTGTAAGGTTGTACCACTGCATTCATTAGTGTGTCTGTTCCTCCCTTTGGAGTTCAATACCAAACATTAGTCTTGATTGTCTGTTCACCTGAATACAGAAGCTTGTCTGAAAAAGAAGCAGCTGGGAGCTACTGTGTGGTACTCTCGTATATCTTATGTCAAAAAATAATATTTCAGAAAGATTCCAAGAATACGGATCAAAGTCATTTGTTCTCTACTTACCATCAATCATGAAACAGAGTGTTTTTTTCTTTTCTTCAGTTGGGTTAACTTTGGTCTTCAGAGAATTCAGCCTCCTAGTTGCTCTTAGTTATACATATTCTAAAGAAGGGACATGATGATAATGATGACGTGTGTAAAGATGTTCTAATTTAATATTAATAATTTAAAATTTTAAATAAGCATAAGACAACCTCTAGAATAACAATAAACAGTGCAAAAAATAATGCTTAAATATATTTTCCACCAAAGTGTTTATATTTGTCTTCCTGGTGTTACTGTTCAGAAATCTTGATGCCACTTGTTCATAAGTAAGCACCAACAAATTATTACCAGCTCTTTTTGTTCACTATTTTGAGTACAACCTGATATATTGCTTGAGGTGCATCACTGAGGCCTGAAAGTTTCAAGGCACTGTGTTGTATGTCTTCCACACTCACTAAGTACCATAATGCTATATATCTTAAGTAGTGTCTGCTGTGTACATGAACAGCAAAGCCCAGTGCTTTCTGCATTGCCTCAATGCTCCTGAGCTTCTTCCATCATGCTTCCTCCCAGCTATTTCACATGTTAATGTTACTTTACTACCATATTTTGTTGTCTTAAATAATTTTCTTGTTTTTCTCTCAGAATAGACAGCACACATTATTCTAGATGTACAAAACTAGTAAAAAATTTGAGGTAAATATACCAGTAATTTTGACAAGCAAAACAAAGTTCGCTTTCTTCTGGCTAATGCAGTTCCCTGTTACTCAGCCAGCACTGCTTGATTTAACAGAAGATGTCAGATGTTGTTCATGCACCAAGTGCCTTCTTACTGTCAAGGGATTTCAGTGAATTATAAATTTATTTCAGTCAATTAACAATAAGGGTGCATGAAAATGTTTGGATGATTAATGTGGGTTAGCATCCCTAGTTCCCAAAGTTTATACAATGTGTTCAAAATAGTAAAACTAAAAACTGTCCTCTTTCTCCCCATATCAGGTAACTGTTCTTTGTCACCTAGGTTCCAGAAGACTGGTTTGAGGAAGGTCCTGGGAGGGATGGGTTTGCAGATCTGGATTTATTGGAGGGGGTGAATAAGTCAATAGTCCCACAACCTCTCAGAAAAAACAGACAAATGCGTTAATGCATCAATATTGAGTGAAGCAGTCAAAAACACATCACAAACCCTTTGGAGCATGCTCATTATGTTGGAGAACAGGAAAGGATAGTTGAATATGATGGAGTTTTGTAGTAGAGAGTGAAGAATCTTCATGCCTACCAGTAAGAAGACTACCAGGAACAAGTGCAGGAAAGGGAGAATATACTTTCTCCAATTTTTCTTTCTTTCAAAATGTATTTGCTGTGCTAACAATTTCAGCTATCACTGTATTTAATGACTGTATGTAGACAATACATCATATTCACATATTCAAAAAAAGATTTTCACATATTCAACAAAGAATCAGACTAGAAAAACCCCAGCGTGTTAAAGACAGCAACAAGCAAAATAAAGGTAATCCCAAAGGTTGAGAAGTAACCAGCCCTCCCCAAAAAAGGACAGATATAAAAACTGAGCACTCCAGATCAGCCTTGGATTAGCTGCTAACTAATTGAAAGGTTTTCCTCTGAGCTAGATACTTCCATTTGCAAAATAATCAGGCTACCCAGCAGCCACTGAAGGACATACACAGCAGAGAAAAAGCATGCTCAGTTTGGATTTACCAGCAAGCAGGTCCAGCTGTGGGGTGTAATTGTTCTCAGGTGTCCCCTGTGTAGGTCTAGCATCCAGAGGTCAGTTGCTGAACCCCTTACATCCTGCAAGTCAATTCAAAGAAACAACAGTCTAACCCAGCATTAGTAGAAACATAAACACTTTAAATACCGTGCTCTTCAGTGGGAAGAGGCAGACGCTCTGTTCCTTTTTATGATACTGTTTGTAACATTTGAGATTATATGATTTGGAGCCATTCAACAAGAATAAATTTAAGCTAAACACTACCAGCCACCTCCTATGCTGTATGTTCTGTAGAAGAGCTTACTTTCTGGCAATTTAACTTGTTGACTTTAGTGTAAAAGGAAAATGTTTTTCACTTCTTTCACAGGCTTACAACACATTAAAACTATGTTATGGCCATCTGGTTATTTCAGGCCAAACTTAATGATGCAGCTAAAATTTAAATAATAAAATCTCTGTTAGGTATACCAAAAGTAACAAAATAATTTTGTAACATGCCTATGCTCAAAAAATTAGTATATTTGTGAAAAATTTTCATGGGAGATCATCTTGACAAAATAAAGGATTCATTGATACCTTCTCAAAGAAAAACATGGTTGAATACCCTACCGATTTCCTAATTCTTCCATTACAGAAGAAGATAGAGAACACTTGCATAGACTATGACACATCCATCTTTCTACCAAACAACAAAGATTAATAAGTTTCCCTAAATAGGAAACAGGACTGTTTGATACTTATGAAATCATAAGAGTACTGTGTTAATTCTGTCTTGGAAATTCTTAGTTAAGCACCTGATCCTTGTTCTAAGTAGAAAGCAGCCTCAGAGGTAGGTACAGACATTACATCTGAGTTAATCATCTCTTGTCGACTCAGACAAGAGTCACTTGTGGGACATAATTCATCCTTTTAGGCATTTCCTTTCATCTGGAATGAATAGTCCTTAGAATTGCCTATCTCTTTCCTTGGACTACAAAGTACTATCAGGATGCTAGCTCCAATTCTGGTGTCAACTGAATAAAGTCAACAGTTCTTGGTGAATTTTTCTCAGTGTTTTAATTCTTAATATATCATCCATAATTTTGAAGATATTTACAAAAGAGTGAATAGGATCATAGGACCCGAGACTGAAACCAGAACATATAGTGTGCTGCTGTAGCCAGCTAGCAATGTCACTGTACCCATTTCTTAATTTCATTTTGTTTCTGTCTTGTCTATGTCGCATAAGTTACATAGTTCTTTTGTGAAGAACAAGCGGAATACCGTCACCTTCTGGTGGCTCAGTGAGTGTCTGATAAAGAATTGCAGGTCATTCCATTAGTCCCTAGACTTTCTTGTACTGTCTTTTTTCAGTCTCATATATGTCAGTCTCTCTGGGTCCTGATTCCTGGATATCTGTTTTATATCTTTCCTTGTGAGATTTTCTGACATTGTTTTATTTTCTTACTATGCCATGACTGAATGTCAAAATTTAATTCTATCTCGAAAAACTGGCATTTTGGATCTTCTTGTTCAAGGTCTGTCTGCAATTCTTCAGAGAAGCCTCTTCACCCCATCAAGACTTACAATCCCTATATGGACTGAATCATCACTGCCAGCTGTATCTCTAGTCCTCCCACTCAAGAGTCTGTTTTCTCTTCTCTGCTTTCTGACCTCCATGATTCCAGAAGCTTGAAAAAATTACTGGAGTACTGCAGAAAGAGTTGAAAATTACAGGTGAAAAACAACTCAAAAATGTGGGGTTTTTACATCATAGTTTTAGGTCAGTCTTGTTACTTTTTAATAGTCTGACTCACAATTTTTGAATACTTACAGGTGGGAATACCATAATCCTTTCTGTCAGAGACACAGCGATGCTTGAACACCCCTCGATCCAAGCTTGATGGTAGAGTCAGTATGTGTAAGCAACACAAAATGTCTATATCCTGTATATCTATGGGTAATAAATTCAGGGGTGATTTAACTAATTTCTATACAAAATAATAGGGATCAGTGTAGGTAATACACACCCAGGCAAAATGCAAGCCATGTATAGAAAACAAGAGATGGATTATTTTTTGTGCCTGTTGGCCCTTGTATGACTTTTTAGGATAGTTGCCTATATGACCTTAAGGTGTTATTAATGTAATGTTTTGCGTATAAAATATATAAAACACCATTTTATACTTCTGTAGATTCAGAATTGAAATTCAGCTGGCATACACGATTCTGTATATTATATCATTAAACCTAATCAAGAAAATGATGCCTCTCTTTCAAAAATTCAAACCACATTTATGTTTAAGTAGAAAAACTACTATATATTTATGTAGTGATTTGCTGAGCCGAAATTAAGCAGGCCAATGACTTGTGTAATAAAAAGAGGATTGAAGTAATAATTTCTTTAAGGTCAAATCCACTTGCCATTATCAGAATATCTACAGCATTAAATTGTGTAGTTCTAACAGAAGCAATGTTTTAATGCACTCATCTGAGAATGAAATTTCAAGACGAAAATGAGGGAGACTGACAGGATAATGCTTTCCTTAGAATGACTTTCCAGACTAAATTTCTGGATTTTTTTTTCTAATTTCTGAACTGCTTAACCCTTTCACTGTAGATCCCTATCACATATTGTGGGTATCCCAGTTCAAAATGTGTTTCAGTGCATAGCTTCTGCAGGCCACTTAAGCATGTTTTATTTGATATAAGACTCAACAACTTACCCTAGTTTATATTATTTAGTTAGCTCACAATTATAAAGATGAACTGTGATGATCTTAAATGGAAATTTTAAACACATAGCTGTATTGTCATACTTTAGCACTTCCTCATGACATTCAGTGGCTCTTTTCTGTCAAGAATATCAAATTGCTCAAATCCAGGCTTTGCATACACTTCTCAGTGAGTAAATATCTCTTGAAGTTTTGTGAGACATATCTAAATAGCCTGCAGTACTAGAAAAGCACTGCTCTGTGCATAAACAATATCTTGTGAAATCTGATTAAATATGATAATGCTTCATGGCAGACATTATATACTTTTGCTATTATCTCCCAGAAACAAGGAAAATAATTTTCATCACAGATGTCCATCCAAGAGCATGTGTATCATGTTTATTTTGTCATGTAGTCTTTTATGTCCCACTGAAATATTTTGTAGGAGGAGGGTCTACATTTTGAATCAATATTTCTTTATGTCCCTGGGGCCTTGCTTTGATCCTCTATTGTCACTTTGCTTTATGGATATTAAGCTCCCACATGCAGACTAAAACAACAAGGAGCACATTCATATTTCAGTACATAATGTAAAACCTTGTGTATCAAACTGGGACAGAACAGTAAAAATAAACATTTTACATATACTTGAAGTAAATAAATGTGTCCCCTGTCAGAACTTACAATGTTTTTATCATTCTTGTTGTAAACACTCACAGCAGAGCAAATATGAACAGATTAAGACAAGGCTATGATAAAGTAATTACTGCTCCATAAACTCAGTAGCTATTAATTCTTTAGTAAAACAGTATGAAAAACAGTTTCATGGAGCAGAAATTCTAAATATGCACTGGTTTAGTTACAGTGAGAAACTCGAAATGCACAAGTTTCAGATGTTTCAAGTTGTTAGTAGCACTCCGGTAAGGAAGTCTTGGAGGGTGGTACACTCTCTTCCCCTAAAAGGGCTGACAAAAGAGCAAACACGGAGAGGAATGCTGTCAAGGCAACACGTCTCCCTCCCACATCTAAAGACATGAAAAATCTGATTTATCCCAGTAAAAAGAACATAAAGAAGGCAGAGATGCTAGGAGGGAACATACTCAGATAATTACCAAACCAACTTTTTCACAGAAACTGTTTCTTCATATCCCTATGAATGGAAGAAAAAGTCATAAAAGTCCCCAGAAAAGAGCTCAAAGCAGCTCTGCTTGAGGACTGCATCTCTGCCTCCCCCAAATGAGCATTGGATCTAGTTCTCACACCAGAAAGGTGATGCTGCTGAGAAGTACACAGAAAGCTCCAAATTGCAGATCTGCTTATTTCTGCCCTTGGAATATATCTTGAAAAAATCATGCCAGTTACTTTCTTTTTCTCTTGGGAATGCTCACAAAACCTTTCTGGTGCTGAAACTTGAGCAATACCACTACAAGATTACACCTAAAACTTAATCCATCTAATAGTGTTGGATTGGGTTTTCTCCTTTGATCTCTCTCTAGTGTTTTGTTCTCTTGGGAAGAGTTTGTAAAGGCTTTGCTCTTTCTCAGAAACTAAGCATCCTTTGCATATCTAAACTATGTCATTTATTTCTTCTGGGGAGCCTGTGCAGATTTGATTATATAGATAAATAATCAAGTATATTTAAGTGAAAAGCTGAAATAACTTTAGGAGGAATGTCAAATACAGACAAGCTGACTCCTGTATCATTGCGGTTTACAGTGAATAGAAAGAGTGATGTGAAAGGTATATAGTCTCCTTTCAAGGGCAGTAGGGGAGTCATTCTTTCTGGCAAGTTGTTGCAGTAGAAAGTGACAGTCTTTCCACTACAGTACCAATTACTCTGATAATTGAGAAATAAGGATGGAATGGAAAGAAAAATACCTTCTTCTGATAGTACTAATAAGGTTTTCCATTGGTTCTACCCAGAGACATATAATTACATATTATATTACCAGAATTGTTTAAAATGTTTATAGCAAGAATGGTCAAGGATTATAAAGAATGCACTTGAAAACTAAATATTAAGACAAAAGTCTGATACAGATTTCTGTAAGATTGTAGGATATAATTCACAAGTAATGAAACTTTTCTCTGATCATTTAGATTTTTCTTTAATCTGAAGCTGCAGACCTCAAAATTTGAGATTGAGATCTAGGCAGTCACCTTCTAAGATAGAAGTTCCTCCTCAAACTTAGGAATAGCAAACACAGAGGTCTACTCAGAAGCCAGGCTTCCCTAGCCATTATATTATTGCCTTGATGGAAGGAGTGTGTGTGGCAGGAAGAGGAGGACAAATTCAGACCTCCTGCCAGAACCAGCCAATCTGTCAAGTGCGGACTAATAGATGAGGAAGAGAGCAAGCACAGAGTCAGACTGCAGCATTCCAGTGATGAGGACACTTGGCTGTGAGTGAGGAGATCAAGGCTCTTCCTGGGGTTTGGACTTTCATTTCACTGACAAAGGAAAGCAAGAAATAAAAGTATATATCTTTCTTGTCAGAATGGATTACTTCTTCAATGGAATGACAAAACTTGCAGACAAACAGAAGCCAGGTGGTATAATATATGTGGTTTTACAGTGTATACTATCTCATGAAATTTTATTAGAACATCATATTGCCACTGACAGTAATATTGACATGTAGACTGGAAAACAGTTTCTTGGTGGAAACAAGGCATAATGGATAATAATAAATATCTATCCCAAAGCCAGATGGTACATATCCTGTCAAGTATTACATGGGTCACCTTTCTGTTTGGACTTACTTAACATCCTAATGAACATATTGAGAAAGGACATAAATAACATGTCATGTAAATCTGCACATGATAGTACACATGGATATTTTCTGAAGACTAAGCATCTACAGTTCTGTGAAGGTCATGGCAAGATGAAATCAGTTGTGAGGAAAAGGCAGCTGAAGTGGGCAAATATGAATAGATATTCATAGGAGCAGAGAAATCTGAAAAGCCAGTAATGGACAAATGGAGAGTGAGCTGAATTCCCAGTTCTGACTTCCTGTAATGAAATATCCTGTGCCTGTTCTCTTTCACTAAGCTTTACCACAAATATTGACTTCAAAACAATGCCACCTTCTGTGTACCTCTGCCAAAATTGTTGCCTACACCATACTAACCTACTTCCACATCCACTCCTGCATCCTTCTTTCTGCTTCAGATTTGTAATGCCACAGGTTTCATCTGGGCAAAGAAATTATCCCCCCACACCAGTTCAGTGGCCAGCATCTTCTATAATGTAGAACTGTGCTGTGCTTCCCCTTCCCACTCCCTCCTCTGCTATATTTGTGACGGTGTGTTAGTCTAAAAGGGAGGGAGAATAAAATTATCTAGACAGAGTGATCTCCCTCTCTTCAGGGGAATATATTAAATCATCTAAGGGCCTTAACTGCACCTTGGGAGATTTAGACAAGGCAGTCTCCTCTCTTCCTTTGGCATCTCTGACATATTAAGTTTGTTTGTTTATATATAATTAAAGACACCTCTTTCTCTCATTCTTGAGAGGAATCAGGCTTTTCCTTTTATTCAGGTGGTCTCTTTTCAAATGATTACCAATGATAAATTGGTATTTTTCATGTAGTTTTATAAAATACAGAGATTTTATACCTTTTTTTCTTAATCCTAGAAAAATAAGGGACAAATCATGTTTTAGATTTATGCTAAATGTTATTAATCAGGAAAATATATTTTTATGATGGCAATCATACAATAAAATCAAGTGATTTCATAAAGTAAACATGAAATAAAAATACAATATGATAAATAGTCTGATCTGGGATAAGTTAAATTCATTACTATATGTGTATTTGCTTGTGATTTATTTTTCTTTAAAAAGCATACATGTGGATATGTGAGCAGGGACAAACATACATGTTAGATTTGATAATTTGCTCTTTTTGTAGGCAAATTTCTGACATTTTCTGAGCTACAAGTTTTTCCTATTTGAATTTGTTTCATACTTGCAGTCTTAAGGTTTTTACAGTTTGGAGGTACTATATTCTGATATGGAAAATGAATGTCATAGCAGTGCCATTCTTTTCAAATATGTATCACAATATGAATTTCAGCAGGTTATTTCATAATTTAAGAGCTGCACTGAAGAGAGGATAATAAGAAGGACAGTGGGAAGACAGAAGAACTCCTAAAACATAACAACAGGAATCCAGTTAATGCTTATGAAATTGATGAGATAATTATCACCATCCCGTGCAATTTCCCATTAGAGAATAATTCTGTAGTATGTGTGGTGCCAAGGTTGTAAAGTTACTGCATGAATCAGGAATGATAAAACTAGAGAGGCAGTGATTTTACAGAGTTAAGAGAGGGTGATGTGAGACCAGTGCACTGCATTACAAGGATTTTACTTGTCACTTACTAAAACTAGATCTCAGAAGTGTCATTCTGCTCACTGCTATGGAAGACCAGAATTAAAACCAAGGTAAACAAGATTAAAACTTCACTTTGAAGTAAATGGGCATGGCCTACTTATACTGTAAGTAATTTTGCAGGAGGGATTACTTTCTCTGACATGTTTTCACAGAGGCCAGAAAAAGCTATGTAATCACTCAGACCCATTGTCTCAGCTGTCATGGGACACCATTCTTATATCAGTTATCCTATTACAAGTCCAACAGGCAAAGCATGTTTTGCTGGGGAGGCCAATACAGTATTTGACCTGTACAAGTGGCAGGGCAGAGTGAGGTGCCACTGAAAAAGCAAGACAGTATGCCCAGATATTCACAAGGAGTTAATGTGAGATTCAGAAAAGGAAGGCAAAACATAAATAATATTTTTTGATTTAATCTGAAAAAAACCCTCTCCTTCCTGACCCTAAATCTGACCATCAGCATGGCAATAAATTTGTCAGGCTGTCCAGCCAGATCTATTGAAGAAAACTTGCTCTGCCTTGTAGCACTGGCCAATACCCTTCCAAAGTCCTTTCTCTGGCTCCCAACAGCCCTCAGCACTTTGAAAGAATGAAAGAATTAATGCATTTGGCCCATACTGCACATGGAAAAACAATCCTTTCTGATGCTGGCAGAGGAACTGGCTGAATCCCTGAAGCAGCCAGTGCCTCAGTTCAGTGATGGCAGTGCTACGGGTGATGCAAAATGAGGGCAGAGCGTCCTCTTCCCCCTCTTGGCCTGTGAAGGATATGCAGAGATCATGCTTCAGGTTCAAATGGTCTTCTCAATATGCATGTGGCAAAATAAAGGGATACATACAGCAGGCAGGAAACCAAGTTTTTATGCTGTAGTTTGCTGGCTTTCTTTACCAGTAAATTGCACACTCCCAATATTTTATTTTTGATTTTTTCTCATGGTGTGGTTGTCATAATGCT
This sequence comes from Tyto alba, assembly GCF_018691265.1. Taxonomy (NCBI): domain Eukaryota; kingdom Metazoa; phylum Chordata; class Aves; order Strigiformes; family Tytonidae; genus Tyto; species Tyto alba. The sequence goes on along the minus strand of NW_024881282.1, from coordinate 16,234,815 downwards.
GAAATACTCAGGTATATCTTTAGATAGAATTTCAGAGAAATAACAGAGATTAGTTAGAGGTCAGAGAGTAAATATTTTTGTACCTTGAGAAAAATAGGAAAGATGGCAGTAATAATTATGATTAAATTCAAATTGATGAAGTTGACTATTAGCTCTACAAAAAGCAATGCAGAATATCAAGGCTTCATGCCTGGATCAAATATCAGAGAACATACACAAATCAGAAACTATAAAGGAAGGGATATAAGGTGGTATAAAGGGTATGGAACAATGTTTTTCTCCCAAGCCTGACTTGGTATAGTCTTCTTCTTCTTCTAACTTGTTTTCTATGTCTCTCTCAAAAGGTCATGAAAGTGATGTCTGATGTGAAGTATCCAGTCTGTACCCATGACAGTACAGGCTGGCTGTCAGGATTCCCAGTGCATTTCTGTTGAAGTTCAATGGAAGAACAGCAATCTGCTGCTGGAATTTTAGTTCAGCTGATCTCAGTTAGGAAATAGTTGGATTTTTCCAGCCTTACGTCATTAGACAACTGTGTAGTCTTTCCTTAATGTTGTGAATTTCACCTTGTTCAAATAAGAACATGATTTATTGCTGTTTAATGCATTTGTGGTACAGTTGTGCGCCAAGAACCTTTCAGTGTTTTTTGGCATAGGAATGTTGGGTTTGAAAAGAGTCCTGAACATTTTGCTCCTTTCATTTGGACATGACTTTTCTCTCATCTCTCCTGCAGCCCCGTGGTACATTTTGTATCTCATTTCATTTGTGTGAACTCTATCCCCACCCAAGTATGCCATTGTCTTCTCCAAGATTCTCCACTTCCAGATGTTGTATAAGCCCTTCTCAGCTGTGATATAGAACCATATTAATATAAATAATGTTCAAAAACAAGCCAAATGATCCAGAAATGAGTATGAACTTCAGTAGAACAACACTGCCTTGTATCATGTAATCTCTCTTTTCTCCTTCTCTGTGTCCCATGCTGCATTTTGTTATGTATTGTTCCCTGCAGTTTGACCCTTCATCTTCCAGTCTCTTTTCCATCATCCTGCCCTGATCTCTGTGTATTTTGGCAGGAGCTCTGTGCATTAGGTCAGGCTTCTTGGCACTTACTACAAATTGGGTACTCTGAGTTTTTCAGAAGGAAGATGATCATTGCTCATCTGTATTGTACTATTTCCATCCTTAGCATCTGAAAACTAATGATATTATTAGCATTCAATTCCCAGATGGGCAGAGGCAGTTGGATTTCTCCTGACCCATCAAAGATAGAAGAGAGTTAAATGCTACTTTGAACTTTTCCAATAATATTGATTCTGCAGTATCCCACAGCAGCTGCCTCTATTATCCATTTGTAAGCTAGTCAGAATTTCTTAATGTTGAACCTGTCTTTTTTTTTTTTTTTTTTTTCACACAAAGTAAGCCAATTATTTCTTATTCTGCTCTATTTGACAAGAAATGAAGGTGAGCTCTGTCTGTATTCACAGTGCACTTACAAACTCCTCCTTTTCCTACTGCTCTCCTTTTATCTATTCTCCTAACCTGTGTTTGTGCAAAGATTTCTCCTTCCTCTTTCTCTCACTGAATGTTGATGAAACAAAACATATTCAAAGCCAGCCTGTTATTCTGGGGACAATTTCTTGAATATCAAGTTTCCAATCCTCAATTTAAAAAATACTAGGCAAGCAAAGATTCTTTGAAAGGCAGATGGAAACAAACAGGACATTTGTGATCTTAGTAGAAAAGGTGGAACCATAGCTTTGATGTATAAACCTTCCTGTTTCTAAAATAATATTTCCAGCAAGATAAAAAATGAAACAGACTTGTAACTGATAGAATTAAATCTTGAACAATTCAGGATCCTGTTCGGAATTTTCCATAAGGATCACTGAACCATTTAATATAGCTGTTTAATTTTGTGAAATGTCTTGTGTGATATTTTATACTGAATGAATTTTGCATATAAAAGTGCATGAACCAATAACATTTATCTTGAAAGTCTTGTGTGACTTTAGTAGTACAGGGAAGTGCCAGAGCGATACTTGAAAAAATAAATTCAGAGAGTATCTATAATGCAGCAGCAAACCTAACATCTTATAAATATTGTCCCATCACCATTACTCAGTCCTGATCTGTGGGGAACATATAAGTTTTGTTAGTCTTCTTAGCCCATGTAGTTGCCATCCTCACTGCAGTTTGGTAGATAATAGAAATCCAGTATGTTGTTTTTGCAAGGAATATGTCAGAACAGAGACCAACCAAATTCATTGCATGCATGGGACAATAAACTTGCAAAATTAAAAGAGATTTTTACTCCTGGTAAAATGGGCAGGGTTAAGGCAGACTGCATGTGCAAAGATTCATCTCAGAGCAGAAACACTTTGAATTATCCCATTCTTTCCGTAAATCTTGACCCATCACATAGCTGGTGGAAGACCTGTGTACTGGACTCTTAGGTTGCAATTACAATTCACAGTGGTTTATGTTGTGAACTCTAGTCTCAGCATTTTGTGGGAACTTGACTTTTCTCCTCTTCATTTCTTCTTTTTCTCTCTGGAAGCAGTAGAGTAGGAAACTCACATAATTCACAGATCTTGGCTATAGATGCACTCAGGATTTTTCTCTTCCTAGAAGCATCAAACAAATCTTATCAACCTCCATTTCTCCTCATCACAAAGTACTCCACTGTGTTTCACTCATCTGCACTTTGTCTTCCCCTGAACAAACTATGATTGATGTTTTCTATCACTTTATGCTAACCTACCTTCTAGGGTAATTTATTTTCTTAATAAAAGTTAAGATCTGGTGGTTTGCTACTGCTTCATATGTGCTGCTAATCATCCTGATGAGTAGGTTGTCAAAAACAATTCCTTCCAAAACCAGGGAAGAATGTAGAAAGCAGATATACAGACCTGCAAATAGGGTGTTAGCAAATAGAACTTTTTTTTTTATGGTGCTTATTATGCTTCAAGAGTTCTGCATTGAACTGTGAAGGACACAAAAGCTTTAAATGAACCTCATGGTTCACCAGATTTGTGAACTTGTGTCCTTGTAGAAACTGTTGAGTACCCTTGCTTAAGTACCTCCTAATAGATATGGCCTACTTGAAAAGAATTCAGGAGAACAAAGTAGGAAAAGAAAGGCTGAATAGAGGAGGTATTATAGAGGAGAACTAATGTTCAGTCTAACATCAGTTTAAACAACTGATATTTAAGACATAAGGACATCTCTGTAGGTGTGTTTCTAAGGAGGAGCTCCTTAGTATTAGTATACTATAGTACTTAGTTCAGTGATTCATGTGGTGGACCTAGTAATAAGTAAATGAAAAAATGAAAAACTGAATACCAGCTGAAAATTAAGAGAAACATCCTGATGCCAAAATGTTAGATTATGAAATAACTGTGATGGCTGTCCCATTGGTAAAAATATCTTAAAATAAAGGGGGGGGCTGGGGGAGGAAAGGGGGGAAATAAAAAATACAAATCCTTTCCAGAGAAGTAAGGAAAGAACTTTTTTTTTTTTTTTTTTAACCTCCATCTTCTCTGAATGAACTTCTGGAGCATTTTTGTGGGACTTACAAATGACTACAGGTCTGGAATTGCCTGTGGAATGAATGATTAAAAAACAACAGCAATAACAAGAAAAACAAGGACATACAACTCCATATGGATTAGTTAAAACCTGCCTGAATTCATCCTACAAATCCTGCTGGTACCAGCAATCCCATATAAGAATTTCAGAACAGTTTACTGGCAACACAGATACAAGAAGGCAGTGGGATGGGAAGGGTTGTATTTACTTTCAGGGAAGAGTTATATCAAATGTAATATGAAAGCAATCTTCATCACTTATTAATGAAGGGTAGATTTATGAGACTCATTATTCCTGGAATTGTGTGTGTGTCGATTGTGATTGAGCATAAATTTCATATATTTTCAGGTCATATGAGACAAGATTTCATTCCTCTGTGTCCTGATTTCAGCTGGGATAAAATTAATTTTCCTCCCAGTAGCTGGTACAGTGCTGTGTTTTGGATTTAGTGTGAGAATAATGTTGATTGCACACTGATGTTTTATTTATTGTTAAGTAGCACTTATCCCAAGTTAAGGATTTTTTAGTTTCCCATGCTCTGTGAGTGAGGAGATGCACAAGAAGCTGTACAATGTGAGCAATTGCATTGTGCATTACTTGTCTTTTCTTGAGTTTTATTTCTCTCTCTTTTTGTTATATTCCTTTTCATTACAATTATTATTATTATTATTATATTTTATTTTACTCTATTTATTAAACTGTTCTTATCTCAACCCATGAGTTTTACTTTTTTTTTTTTTCAATTCTTCTTCTCATCCCACTGCAAGGGGGGAAGAGTGAGTGAGCAGCTGTGTGCTTCTTAGTCACAGGCTCAGGTTAAACCATGACACTCTGGCAGTGTGCTCTGGACAAGAATAGAAGGAAATCCATTGCATTTTGATAGGCTAATAATACTTCTTCTGCATAGTCATACTATAATATTTGATATCATCATGCTGTAAATACTATTTTCTGATCAAGTGGATGATTTTTAAAAATTAATGAGGCAAAATTTTACATTTCCAAGTGTTAGCCTCTGTTGGGGATATGTCAGCATCATTGTTTCACTTGGCTCAGAGACACCCAAGATTTCACTTGGCTCAGAGACACCATAGAAAAATCCAGGGGACAGAAGTACTGCACAATGTTTGGAGAAGTGTTATCCACCATAATAAAATAAGTTAGAACTATGCACTACAGGAAAATAAGCAGGATTCACACAAGACCTTGTGATGCAGGATGCACCCGAGAGAGTTGAGGGGTCTGGCTGATGCCACTGTGAATTTCATATCTATTATCTCTGATGAGCTGTAGTAACTATAGGATGTCCTCAATGCCTGTAAAAAGGCAGACTTTATGTCCATCCTCAACAGAAGTCAAGAAGATGCAAACTAATTTTATTTTTTCATAAAAAATATCTGTGGGCTAGTCACCTCACATCAGTCCCTGGGAATATCATGAAACAAGTCTTTACAGAAATTATTTCAGACACTTGAGGAATAAGAAGTGATTAGAAACAACTCACATGGATTTACAAAGGTCAGATCTTTGAGGTAAAGTGACTGGTTCAGGAGACAAGGGCGGAGCAGTAGATGTTCTTTATCTAGATTCTAGCAAGGCTTGACTTTTGACATATTATCTCACAGTAACCCTGTAGCCAGCCTGTCAAAATATGGACTGAATGGGTAACCTACAAAATATGTAAAATACAGTGGACTATGGCTTAAAGGGTAGTTAGTTCAAACACCAACTGATTACCAGTTATGAATGGCATTCATCAAGGGCTGGTAGTGTTTAACACCTTCACTGATGACCTGGAGCATTGGACAGAGTACACTCTCAATAAGTCTGCAAAACACCAAACTACAGGGAATAGTCAATATGCTCTAGTGGAGGGTTGCCATCAAAGGACTCTCAAAAAGATGAAAGAATGGGCTGACAGGAACTTAAGTTCAAAGGCAAATGTCAAGTCCTGCATCTGAAATTGAATAATTCTGTGCAACATTTCAGGATGGAGATTTATTGGCTAAAAAGCAGCTCCAAAGAAAAGGACTAGGCAGTCCTGGTAGACATGAGGTTGAACAGCAGTGTGCCCTACCAGCAATGAAGACCAAACACATCCAGTACTCTATTGGCTAGAGTGTAACCAGCAGGACCAGGAGAGTTATTATTCCCCTCTGTTTGGCACTTCTGAGGCCAAATCTGGAGTACTGTGTCCAGTTTTGAATGTCCCAGTAAAGAAGGATCAATAAAGTGGAGAGATAACTTTGGGCCTGGAGCCAAGGGGCTCCATGTAATAAAGAGATGCTGAGGAAACTGGGTCTATTAAACCCAAAGAAATGTTTCATGAGAAGGAATCTAACTGCAGTTTTCTAGTACATGAAGGGAAGCTACAGAGGGGATAGAGTCAGACATTTAGGAGGTGCTCAACAAAAGGACAAGAGGTAATGCTTAGATGTTATAGCAACAAAAACTGGACTTATGAAAAAATACTCAGAGTGAGAGGGGTTAAGTGCTAGAACAGGCTTGTAAAAGACTTGGGAGTCTCCATTATTAGAGATGTTCAAAGCTTGCTCAAGGCCTTATCAGCCTTATCTAATTTTGAAACAAGTGTGACCTTGAATGGGAGTTTGGGGAATGCAGAGGTCTCTTCCAGTCTATGTTTTTCAATGATTCTATGAAATGTTAGTCAAGTTTTCAATGGAAACGTGGAAATGAATACAATTTGTTTGTTTGTTTGTTTGTTTGAACACAGACATGGCAATGTTCAGAGATAATGAGAAGACATCACTCTTTATGTTGTGCCAGAATATATTCTCAGTGCTGCCTTGGTGCCCCTGAAAAGTGCCTTTGAGATTTGCAGAGTGTGCAGATGGAACTGCGATAGTGATATATGTTTTTCAGACTGTCTCCTCACTACAGGGAATAATAATTTGCTGCATGTACTTAGTGCATTCTTGGTACGTAATGGTGGCTCAAGAGGAAATAGTTTTTGGTACATTTTACCAGGATGCAATCCATCCTGAAATTAAAATCAGATTTTTTTTTTTTTTAAATATTACACTGTTTATTTTCTATCAAAAAAATCCTTCCAGCTACATTCCACCAGTCAGTAAATGTACAGATAAGGTGAGAGAGGCAAAAAAAAATAACTTACATCTTTTTTAGTGACTCCCTGGTCTTCTCATTCTGAAGTTAGATCAAATTTACAAGAACTGAGGGGCATTATGAGAAACAAAGCACCTTGCACGGGTCTGTGTGTACTGTCCATCCTGTGAAAATACCAGAAGGATATAAAAGTTGTTCAATGGTATTTGCTAACCATTTAAGGATTGCAAATCCTGGCTCATAAATGGTATGTAAATAATTAATAAAAAAATCTGTTGTTCTCTACAAGCACTGAACAAAGAAATGTGACTCATACTGAAAGAAAAACATTTTCTTATGCTTTAAATGCTAATTCTCTGAAACAACACAATGGGGAATAATGTAAAACTGTTATTTAGAGACAAAGAAGAAGGATGTGTCCTGTAAAAAAGAGTTTATTAGTCCTTATCCAGCTTTTGTAAGCAGGTTTCTACACTTAAAACTTTAATGTACAGTTGGCATTTGTTTAAATTTTAGTCAGTGGTTTCTGTTTTCTAATTTGTCAGTCAAAATAAACTGGAACTGCAATCCACTGTCCATAGAATTTAATCCTCATCTCATCATGCCTGGACTATGAGTGAAATTAAAACTCAGCAGTGACATTCATGTTAACAATTTTTAAATTGTTTTAAAAGAAATTTATATGTAGCTGTTCTGTTCAGAAAAATATACTGTCATTTTATATATTGGCTGCACTGCTGAAGCTTGCTGTTTCAGTTATTTAATTCATTCAGATTGGATAGCTATGGTATCGTATCATTTCCTAACAGCTGACTGAAAGAGTACATAAAGGAATTTCCAAACAACATATCTGAGTCTATATATTTGGCTACAGATGCTTGCATAGAGCTTTTTCTTAATTTGCATTCATCTCTAACTAGTTTTAAGCTATATCACTGAATACACAGCTAACCTTCTGCCATAGATAGTTACAAAACCAAAAAGTCTAAATTATAAAAAAAAGATTTGTCTAAAACAAAGAAAGAATGACTGTCTTCTTCATTGTATATATCTGGGTTAGTGGAGCAAGTAGGACTGAGAAGAGCATGGTCACACAGAAAAGCCAGGCTCACCATCCCCTATGTAAACTCCTGTTTCTGTAATAAAGTGAAATTGTAAAGCCAGAAACAAAACTAAAATTATATTCAAAGAATTTGTAGAGTCTAATGCATTTGTATTCCCCAAACTATGTCCTCCACTGAATAAAGAAAATTTTTCAAACTTTTCAGAACTAGAACTGATTGGGACGTTTTTTTCCAAACAATATTTTGGTTAAACATAACATCTATTGGAAAAGCTTCTTTAGCGTGGGAAAGACTGGCTTTATAATATATGAGTATGAGTAACCCATACCAAGCCAGGGGAGGGGAGAAAGATGTTTAAATTTGAGACTGGCCAAGGACTACATAACAAATGGAACACAGAAGACAAAAAAAATTTCATTATTCCATGGAGTGCCTTCATTGTATAACTAATATGCAATTCTAGTTCCAAACAACCCCATCCAGTAAAGCATCCGTCAGAAGTACATAGAGTGATGAAAGATATGAAAGGGCTTCTATTCAAATACCAGGAGTCTACAGGGAAAAGAGAACTTAAAGAGACATACCAGAACAGTTTGGAAAATAATGCGTAGACTGGAAAAGCTGGTAAGGAATTGTTTATACTATCCTTCTGTACAAGCACTAGGAGGCATTAACTGAAGCCAGAGGTGGCAGGCTCAAAAGGAACGAGAAGATATACTTTTTTCACACAGTGCACAGTTATGTTGTGGATCTCTTCATTGTATGACCTGTATGTAAACTTCTGTATGAAACCAAGAAGCAGACTGAGAAAGCAAAGAGAGGAATCTATCAAGAGCTGTTAAATGCAGAGATCTCCTTGGTGTCACCTGGGAACCATCAGCCCTTGGAGGAAGGAAGAGATCTGTGGTGAATTACCATTGTATCACTATCAGTATTGTTATATCCTGCCCCTTTCCTATATTCTTCCTTAGGCATCTGCCACTGGTCACTGTTGGAAACAGAGTACTAGCCTTGTTAGTCCTGACTGGACATTTGATCTCATCCAGTACAGCTCTTCTTATGTTCTTAAAACTGGAACATACGTGTGTGTCATATAGGCTTTTGTGCATTCTTAAACTGAAATATTTAATTTTTCATTTTAATGAACAGGAAACAAGTTGTTCCATGAGCTTCTGATTTATGCAGCCAGGGTTGCTATGCATCCTTTGTTCCCTGATCTTCCTCCCTTCTGACTCTGGAATGAAACAGGAGGCAAAAGATATTTTCACTGGTTTAAATGCATACAAGTGCTGCATGTTGTAGCTGCAAAGCAATTTGACCTTTGGACCTTCAAAGTAGATGAAAAGTGATGTGTTAACTGCTGTTACCTGCAAGGCGTCTTTCCATTATCCAGCTCAACATAATGTAATGTCACAGTTTTGATACTTTATCTCTTCTGTTAAATTTGTTTGAAACTGGCCTATTACCTCAAAAGCTATCAGTAACGTAACAGATAACTAGACAAATGAAGATTAAACAACAGCACAGACAACTTGACTTTGTAAGCTTTATTCCTTTTGTTCTGAAACCTCAGAACTTACCATGAAGTGGAATTGCTCCTTTCCATTCAGATCCAGAGCTTTATTATGTACTTTCTCTACTCATATACTAGGAACTACATTACATTTGATCTCTGAATTACTGTGCTTTTTAGATGCTAAGAACAAAGTTAGCTGCCTCATTTGTCATGTCTTTCTTCCATTACAACCTGTTTGCCACTACCCATCTGTCATCTGCATGAAGAAGAAACTCCTCAGTCTCTAAAACCTGCCCTGAAACACCAAAAATGAGAGATCCAAGAAAAAGAAGAAACTGGCAATTCTGTGCAAACTGGGATGCCAGGGTGCATGGAAGATGGCTTTACACTCCAGTGTCTTCTAGGCAATTCACTTCCAGTCTGCTTTTCCTCTCCCTGCCATACATCTTCCTTTGCTTCCCAAAGCAACAGAAGAGCTGGCAACATCAACCTGAAGGATAAATGTCTCTGGGAGGTCAAGGAGGAAGGCAAAACCTATGGCAGAAAAAGGTAAGCTAGGCTGGTTCTGGCTTTATGAAGACCTTCCTGTGTAAAGCACATAGTCTGTAAGCTGTCATGCTTTTTTGAAATAGTGGCATATGAGTTCATTAATGTCTACCTGCCACCTCCTTATTAGACTTCAAAACATTTCTTGTACTGCTGCAGATAAGAGGTTGAGTGAGTGATCTGTCAAACTGCACCACAACAAGCCATTCATCCTGTAGGAGTTAGACAATGATAATCTCTTCCTTCAGGGGAAATTGTTCAATGTGTAAGCTAAATCCTAGGATGTGGGCCCTCGTTATGAGGCAGAATTCGTGTTTGTCTTGATAACATGCATATTCCCTGAGTTGTAGCATGATGTTTACCAGTATTCCTGCAATGTACTGAAGGATAATATATAATTTTTGAGAATTCAAACAGTAATATGTATCCTCCCCTTCATCACCCTTGGAATAATTATCTCATATCTTCTGAAAAAATTCCCATATATACATCAGAATGTACCAGTGACCTCGTGGGTAGTCTGAAAACTGTGTGCCCATACTTTATTGGCAGAGGTGACAAAATTGAGAATTATATTAGCAATTCTTCAAGTTAAAGATTCCCAGAGAATCACTAATCAAACCAGAGTTTAATTTTACTCCTAAATTAAGACAATAATATGACCCTAGAGGGATTAATCATATCTGTCTACCAACTGCTTTTCAATGGTTTTGAGAAAAAAAAAAAATGTAAACATCTACAGAGGCACGTGTAGAGCATTTCAAATGGTGGGGCAAACCTTTCCTCATGTGTCTTCTCTGTTTGATGGAACTACAGAAAGACTGTGAATCTACATTTATTTACAAAAATTGTCTTTATCCTCAAATAGCAAAGGGAATAAAGAAGACAAAAAAAAAAAAATCTATAGTGTGCCTGCACTGTGTATCCTACATGTTGTTCTATCCCCTGACAACTCAAAACAGCAAAGCAGTTGTGGAAAAAGCACAGGTAAGAAAAAGGTAAGTTAAGCATTTAATTCCTCAAAGAGTACTTGGCCATATAGATGTGGATATGCCTTCCAGTGACTTGAGCTCAAGGTCTTTCAGTGTAAGATCAAGAATCACATAAAGTATGCACAGAAATCCCTGTTTCTCTCTAAACAAGGACTACCTTTGGTCAAATAATCCTCTCTCTTGGTATTCATGGAATCAGCAGTAGGCAATTCACACTGTCACAACATGAATAGCAGCAGATCCTCCAGCTCAAGAAATGTTAGGGTTATTTTTTTTTTCTTCTTTTTCTTCTTTTTTTTTTTTTTTTTTTTTTTTTTAAATCTTTTCATATCCACTCAGCATTTAGCTGCCTGCCAAGGCCCCGGTCCCAAGTGCTGAACAAAGATTCTAGTCCTGAGTATTTGGAATACGTTAGCTAAAGCTGAGATATTAGTAAATTAAGATGTACAAAAGACAACCTTAACATCCCTACTATGGACATCATGCCAGTACACTTATATATGCTCATGCATATATCTACTCCCTTGGAAAATAACCTCAGCCTACACTGTGAACACAACAGTAGAAAATGAAACTACTGTCCTTAAATCATAATCCTTCATTTAATGCAGCTGGGAGCAGATCCAGCATCATCTGTCTTCTGTGTAGAGTAGAAAATGGAAGAACATTTGCAGTAACTAAAATACTGATTGAGCTCCTTTTATCAGTACACAGCAATTTACTTTTAAAGGCTCACAAACAAGGTGAATTCATTCATTCCTCAGTTTTTATTTTTTTATTTTTTCAAAGGGCATAGTATTTAAACTCTACTGTAATTAAATATGAATATACTGAAAATCTTTTTACTATAATTTACCCCTGTTGTTTTTACAGAGCTGTCACTACCAGCTGATATATCTCACCTCAGAAGGTAAAATTGTTTCATGAGATAACATTTCCCCTTCAGCCCTATGAAGCCCCAATGGGCATATTTCTGGATATATTTGAAAGCAACAGAACCAGCTGTGCACCTCCATATGTGAAAGGTCTGATCACACCAGTCTCATTTTAAAATCAACAGAATTGACAGAAAGATTGTTTTGCTACAACAGAGCGATTCACAGCTCCAGTACAGGTTGATGCCAAGTTTTTAAAAGACTTTAATAAGCCAAACCAGCCCAGAGTCAGAACATGATGTAGCTGTATGGCATTGCTGCAGAGCCTGACATCCCCAATCAGCCATAAATTAATTTTCACAAAGGGTAGAGGAAGACATTCAGAAAAGAGTAATGTGCCCTGATACTGTCAATCTTATCAGCATGATATTGCATTGACATTCTAACCATTAGCTATGAACCTATGTAATGGTTGCAAATGAATTAATGGGATAAAATTAAGAAAAGATAAATTTTGAAATGAAGAGCTGAAAATAAGTGAGGTCTGCAAGGCAAGAGCAATCTCAGAGGCAACAGTGGGAAAACTGATTTCCAGGATTACATTGGACAAAGAGCTGCAGAGTATATGAAGATATAAATTCGTCTATGGTAGGCATTTGGCCTTCAGCTTTGTAATTTATACAATATTGCTATTAGAGTGAGATGAGAATCTTTCAGCAAAACATTTTTTTTCTGGAACATGCTGTTTTATATAAACCATAACTTTTTTTTTCTGGAGAATTATATAATTTTTGATGAAGCACTGGCTGAGAATTGTTTCTCATGTCTAAAGGATAATCACAGGTAAACATCTAAAATGGTCACCTTCTCAGCACATGACATGGGACCACTTTTTGTCCGTGATGAAGCCAGAATTCCATATAAAAACAAATGACTGAAGCTAGAGAGAAAACATGCAAAAGGAGTAACCTGCATCAGTAGTGTCCCCACTTATGGGGTCAGTCCCACCAGAAATAGAGGTCTCTGGGCCTTTTTCCACTAACTTGTATGTTTTTTGTAAAGGTGAGGTGTGAGATGTGTTTGAACTGAGTTTGAACTGAGACATTTCTCACACTTCTAAGCATGCAAGAGAGATTCAAGTTAAGCACCTAGAAAATATTTCATACAAAATGGAGGCATGACTGTACTTCAAGATTTGGACTCAGACAGTCCTATATTGTAGGGAGTTTAAAGAGAACATTAGCACTTAAATGTTGCATAGGTTCATCAAAAGTGCTGAGGTCTCAGGTGGTCTGAAATACATCATTTCGTTTATGGATAGAAACAGTCACTAATTAATTATGCTATTTATCCTTCTATCAAATTAAGCTGGCCTGTAAAGGGTGCACAATCAATGTAATTCATATAACAAATTAGCTGTATTCTGTGCAGTTACCCACATTTTCTATAAGCAGAGGAACAGTAACCTGTTTTCTTCTAAAGCAAATAATGAAAACAGATGTCCCTTATAAAATTACAAACTTAAACATCCCCCACTGAATTTGGGTGTGCTTACAAAGTTCTAAAGATCTTCCCAGAAAGTATGGAACATCATCAGTGATCCTTCTTTTCATAAAGACGTGTTCATCACTTCCGTGGTGGCATCTGGTACCTTACACAATAGGGTCTATCTGCTTGTGAACGATGTCATGCTGATGGCTTGGGTAAGTTTATCTTCTTGTTTATGCATACAACAGTGTAAAAGCCTCAGGGATAGCTGGGTTATCAGTGGTCTGCTCCAGGAGGACCAGGCTCAGAAGTTGGCCTGCCTAAGTCTCATCCCTCATCCAGTTGGAAGGTGGCTGTGAACAAGTAGCCATGCTTTTTAAAGTCTCGTTGACCCATGCACCAGGTAGGATCCTTACTGGGAAATAAAGAGAGGGCATCAGGTCTCAGGGGCTGACTATGAGGTGCCCCAGTGTCGTGGTTTAGGCCTGATTGGCAGCCAACCACAGTGCAGCACTTCTCTCCCTTCCCCTCTGGCAATGAGAAGGGACAGAGAGCCAGGATTGGGGTTCAAGATAGGACTGGGATGGGGAAAAAATCCCCCTTTTATGATCACGAGCAAAAGGCAGACTCGTTAGGGGAAGAAAAAAAAGAACATACATTTTTTACAGACACTAACAACACATAACAGAGTAGGACAGTGAGAAGCATTGCCATATCTTGAGAACACCTTCCACCCACCCCTCCCTTCTTCCTGGGCTCAGTTCTGCTCCCGAAATCTCTACCTCCTCCCCCAGTGGCGCAGGGGCAGGGAATGGGGGGTGCAGTCAGCGCTGCCACTTCCTTCATGTTCTGTGAGGGGAGTGTCCAAAACTTGTTCCTCCTGCTCCATTGTGGTCCCCCTCTCACAGGAGACAGCCCTCCACAAACTTTCTCCGACTTGAATTCCTCCCATGGGCCGCAGCGTTCCCCACACTGCTCCGTCATGGGTCACTAACTTCCTCTGACTGGATTCCCTCCCACGGCTGCAGCCCTTCCCGAGCTGCTCTGACGTGGGACTCCCCCGCATGCTGCAATCCTCCCAGCACTGAATTACAGCAGCAGGGCTACCTTTTCCCATGAGACCCCGGCCTTCTTCGGGCACAGAACCTTGATTATACCGAGCAGGAGCAACAGGCCACAAATCAATGTCTGCTCCACCGTAGATCTTCATGGGTGGCAGGGGGGGGCGCCCTGCCGTCTCACCACAGGATACAGGGGGGTCTCTGCTCCGGCACACCTCCCCCCTCCTTTCTTCCTCCATTCCTCCACTGACCTTGGTGTTCATGCAGCTGCAGCGACTCCTCCTCACAAGTCCGACTGCCCGTCACCACGTCCCTTCTTAAATACGTTATCGCAGAGGCGCAGCCGATTGGCTCAATTTCCCAAACAGAAGTGGAGCTGATGTGGAGCTGATGTGGAGCTGAGGGAGCTTCGAGAAGCTTCTCACAGGGGGCCGCCCCTATAGCTCCCTCCCCTGCCACCAAAAAACTCCACCACTCACTCAACCCAGGACACCCAGTGTTCTGGGTTTGTGTGTGTGACAGGGGTTTTTTAGTAGCAGGTAGCAGGCTACAGCGGTGGCCCCCTGTGAGAACCTTCTTGAAGCTCCTCCAGCTCCAAGTCGGACCCACCTCCAGCCAAGGCTGAGCCAATTAACAACAATGGCTGCACCTTTGTGATAACATATTTCAGAAGGGAAACTTGGGAGGAGGAGTTGGAGTTGGGAGGAGGAGCTGTAAGGAGGACACCTATGCAAACACTGAGGTCAGTGGAAGAAAGAAGGAGGAAGTGGGGGAGGTGCACGAGAGCAGAGACCCCCCCTGCAACCTGTGGTGAGAGGGCAGGCTGTGCCCCTGCAGCCCATGGAACTCCATGGTGGAGCAGATGCCCACCTGCAGCCTGTGGAGGACCCCATGCCAGACAAGGTGATTGCACCTGAGGGAGGGCAGGACTCTGAGGGAAAAAGCCCCCGCTGTTGTAGTTCAGAGCTGGGAGGACTGTAACACACAGGAGTGACTGATGTCGGAACAGCTCAGGAACGGCTGCAGCCCAAGGGAAGGACTCATGTCAGAGAATGTTCATGGAGGACTGTCTCCTGTGAGAGGGAAGCCATGCTGGAGCAGGGGAAGAATGCGAGGAGTCCTCGCCCAGAGGAGGAAGGAGCTGTGGGACTGACTGCATCCCCCCATTCCCTGCTCTAGTGCAGGGAAGGAGGTAGAGAAATCAGAAGAAAAACATCCCGGGAATAAGGGAGGGGTGGCAGAAAGTTTTTTTAAGATGTGGTGATACTTCTCACTGTCCTACTCTGTTAAGTGTTGCTGTTGCTAGTG
The DNA here is from genome assembly GCF_018691265.1 of Tyto alba. Lineage (NCBI taxonomy): Eukaryota > Metazoa > Chordata > Aves > Strigiformes > Tytonidae > Tyto > Tyto alba. Next base: position 16,219,287 of record NW_024881282.1, on the reverse strand, counting down.
TTTGAATGAAATTGATGTTCTTTTTTCTTCCCCTAACAAGTGTTTGTTTTGCCCCTGACCATAATGGGTGAGTCACCCCTTCCTGTCCTTATCTTGATGCCAGAGACTTTTGCTGTATTTTCTCCTTCCCATCCCTGAAGTGAGTGTGTAGCTGTGTGGTGCTCAGTTGCCCTCTGGCCTCAAATCACAACACCCAGCCATTCAGTTTATATATGGACTTGGTGACCAGCCCTTTTGGGTGCATTGATGTTCCTTAAATTTTAGGTTGCTCTGATACACTTAAAGTCAGAATGCCTTACAATGACAATGTCTACAACAGAGAAAGGTGTCTGTGAACACCTCCAGACAGAAATTCATTCATCTTAGCAGCTTGTCTTTGGCAAGAGGAAAGACTAAAACCAGACAACTACATTAGAATAGACACCAAACTCTAAACCTGTTAGTTTAGCTGCATGTCCCTCTAATGGGGATGGTTGTCCAGCTTTCTTGAAAGATACTTCTCTTCCTTAGGGTTCCTTTCAGATCCTAGGTAGCTTCTATTTATGAGACTTCATCCACTTTAAGTTCATAGGGCCGAAATTCTTCTGTGATCTAAAGGAACTTAGAAAGTTCTTTGGATAATGTAACTTGATATTCTATGATCGTGTATTTTATGGAACCAAATAGATGTTTCCACTTTGTCCAGGTTTAGCATTACTGAAGATATGAATATTCATTATTTTAAAATGCAGCTACTAATATAAATAATTTATGCATACATAAAGAGTTTTTTAATAAAAAATATAGCTTTTAGAGTGCAATTCTATTATGTACAGATTATTTGAATCTCTGAGACCATAGGGTCAATAGATATTTAGACTTTTTTATGAGCATCTTGTCAGCTAGTGCAGAAAGTTAATGTTTTTGATGCCTTAATCTCTAAAAAAAACCAAAACAAAACAAAACAAAAAACGAAAGGAGAAAAAGGAAAATTATTTCTGTGAGCTTCTAGAAGAGCACTGATTTTTTCTTTAATATTGCTGAGGAGGAACTCAAGATAAAGTAAATTCCCTGCTTTAGCACATGGTTTTAAAAATGTGTGCTACCCTTTAACGTGTTCCATGTGTCATGGGAAGTTAATTCTGTCACTGATTTTTGCTTACACAGTTGGTCCTTTACACAATTTGAGTCACAAAAAAAGAAAATACAAATGGAAACTTCACTGAATTAGAGAAGTAAAATACAGTCTAATCCAGCCCTGCCTGGATAGTACGTCTGTGTGTGTGCACATGTGAGTACATGTATATCTTCAGTGTGGGTTTTTTTCATGGCTCTTATCAAAAGGTTGAGAATAGCTACTGCCAGCACACTTGAGTAGAAGCACAGAAAAATTCTGACTTCTTCACTGGGGTCTATAGATAGCAGCCACATAGAAAATACACAGCAGATAATTACCTTTTCAGTATATTAATTAGAAGAGCTGGTTTGCACTATAATGTATAGCACTATATACACACTGATAGTAAATATATTTTTTAACTAACACACACAAAGTTTATAATTTGCTTAATTATTCTGTGTATGAGCCTTAATAGAGCAACAGACATCTTTTTATCTTCAACAGATATTAGAGCAATGTTGTTGGACCAACATAGACACACACATGATGGGTTTGACTCTGTTGTCATGCATAGGTATCCAGAATATGTCTAGAGTACCTGAGACATCTGAAAAGAGCTGACAGATATGACACAGGACCAGCAGGATCTAAGCCTTGCTTCAGCAGCAGCTAGACACCAGTCTTCTGAAATGGCATTAAAATGATTAAACAGAGGCAAAGTTGGGCTGGGATGGGAATAATTTGGGGATTAAGTTATTTTATGGTTTACATGTAGGTGTCTATATATCACATAAGTGTCTGTGGTCTTACTGAGATCTCTTCACTGTAGTCAGTGTAGGTATCTTGCCTATCGTCCAGTTGCTGCCTCAGAGGCTACATGTCTCCTTAAGGTCATGTGTTCCATCTGCCAAGCGCCTACAGATATCTTGGCTGTCTTTTGGTATCTCATATGGAAGTAACCATCTATGTTTAGGAAGCTGACTATAGGGATAGCTTAGGTATCTATTTTAATGCTCACATGTAAACATCTAAAGGTAGGTATCTCTGACCAAATCATTAATTCCTTATGTCCTTCATGGAGAAACCAGCTAGGCTTGCATGACAAATATTCTGTGGAATCTGAAAATTGTACTTTTTATTGTGTATGGATTATATAATATATGCAAAGTTTGGATTTCCAAAACAGTACATGCAGAAGAATACATGCAGAAGAACAACTTGCAATGTCAGTAAGAATGGAGTGAAGGCTTAGTATAAAAAATAATCATGTGGTATCTCCTGTAAAGCTTATAACATGTTTCATTAAAGGAAAGACATTGCTAAGACTGAAAAGAGACTGCAGAGGATTATCAACATTATTTAGAGCTTTCAGCCTCTGAGTCATGAGGCAAGATTAGCGGCACAAAAAGAACAGAGATTTCACAGAACTCTATCCCATCTGGAAAACAGCATAACAGAGCCATATTGAGAAACTCTTTGATACTGTAACTAATTAAAAAACATGATGCCTTGATATTGGCTTACACTTGGGAAAGTGATTTTAGTAGAAGTTCTGCACATTGTAGAATCATAGGATGGTTTGTGTTGGAAATGACCTTTAATGATCATCTAGTTCCAACCCCCCTGTCATGGGTAGGGACACCTTCCCAGACCAGGTTGCTCAAAGCCCCGTCCAACCTGGTCTTGAAAACTTCCAGGGAGGGGGCAGCCACAGCTTCTCTGGGCACCCTGTGCCAGTGTCTCACCACTATCACAGGAAATAATTTCTTCCTTATATCTAACCTAAATCTACCCCCTTTCTATTTAATGCTGTTATCCCTCATCCTATCAGTACACTTCCTGAGAAGGCATCTCTCCCCATCTTTCCTGCAGCCCCCTTTAAGTACTGGAAGGCCATAATAAGGTCTCCCTGGAACATTCTCTTCTGCAGGCTGAACAATCCCAATTTTTCCAGCCTGTCCTCATAAGAGAGGTGCTCCAGCCCCCTGATCATCTTCATGGACTACTCTAGACCCGCTCGAGCAGGTCCATGTCCTTATACTGGGGGGCCCAGAGCTGGACACAGCATTGCAGGTGGGGTCTCATGAGAGTGGAGTAGAGGGGGAGAATCACCTCTCTCAACCTGCTGGCCACACTTCTCCTGATGCAAGTACTGCAGTTTATTCAGTCAGGAGGGAGTCAGTCTATATCAGTGAGGGAGAAATAACTCAAAAAAAAAAAAAAAATATTCTCTGTCTCTCCTTAAAACCTTTTGATTTTGGGCTCTGTAGTCCAAATCAAGTCAATAGTCCCTATCTAGACTGGAGATCTGGCCACTTTAGAGGTAAAAGATTTTTTTAAAAAGAAGAAATGTTCAGTTCAGTTCATGAAGATTCCTCTACCAATAAATTCCCTTGCCAGTATTTTCCTTTTTCTTTTCCTCCTGTAGACAGTGTTTTCACAACAGTAGTGGCAGAAGACACTTGAGTTTTTTTTTTCTTTTGCCTGCTACAACTCTGTAAGAATCCTGTACACAAGCACCAGAAGAGACAGACATAAAGAAGAAGAGGAAGTGGAAAAATATAGAATAAAAGCAGACACAATACACAAAGAAAAGATGTTTTTTCTATTCTTCATGTTTCTGTTTCTTTCTTTCCACGCTGAAGAGCAAAGTCCCAGAATGGCAAAGCTGGGGTTTAGGAACTGTGCTGGAAGGAACTAAGATATCAAGTAGTATCTTCTCCTACTGTGGTTTTAAGTGCCTAGAGAAGAGAGAATAAAGCCACATAAAATCACAGAGAAAATGTAGAAGCCGTAAGAAACAGGATTGCCAGAACCAGTTTGACTTTGTGTAAGAATTCCCACTTTTTTGACTTTTACAAATTCACACTTAACAGGATAAGCTTTCATTAGGCTTTCTGTCAAAATCACCTTTAGTACTACTACTATTGCACTGCCTTTTACCTACTTCTCTGATGATGGAGATTGGAGACTAAGGCAAGAAATCCAACAAATACACAAGGAAGAAACTTTACAAATTTAGTATGTCCTATGGGACTCAAAAGTATTTCTATGAGTTTCTGGAATTGGAGGACAACTTAGATATTAAGAGAGCAAAAGAGTAGAGAGCCAAGGGGATAAAAGAAGCTGTTAGATATTTTGGGAAAATGGGCAACACTCAGTTCTTAGTTAGTGCTTAGTTCTTTATCATTTTTTTTTGTTTGTTTGTTTTTTGTTTGTTTTTTTTTTTGTTTGTTTGTTTTTTTTTTGTTTTTTTTTTTTTTTTTTTTTTAAAAAAAAAAAAAGTTCCATTCAAGGATAAAGAAAGAAAAGGGAAACAGGCTCAGGAACAAAATCAAATAGCATAGATGAGGGTATTGACAAATGGACAACTGGCCTCTTGTTCCTTAAAACAAAATTACTTCTAAGGGTCTAAGGGAACATTTATAGGAACCCAGCAAAGCTGAATAACATACCGACTTCTTTTTTTCTCTCTTCAAGGCATGAGGTCCTCTGGTAAAACCCTTGGCTTGTGGGGTTTTGTTGTCATACCTCATTAGCTGTAGCCATCATTCTGTGTACTGCTGAGACATATGCACAGTGTCATTCCTCTTCTGGCACAAAGGTCTATCGCTAAAACTGTAATGGGAGGATCAAGGTTAAAACATTCTCAAATCAAAACCCATGAGCATGGATCTGAGTGTAATCCATTGTCCTAAGAGCTATGAGTGTTGCAAAAAGGAATCCTGCAGGACATAAATCCTTGAAAACTTCTATTTTAATTAATCACTTTTTAAAAACTTGACTTAAGGAAAGAGATTGCCAAGGTTTTTTCTAGCTGAAAACATTTATAGATCAGAAGTAATTTTGAGGACATACTGAATGTTGCATATTTATACTGCAAGATGAATTTATGCAGATTTCAGACATTAACAATAAAACTAGATAATTAAGAGACTTGGAACAGACTCTATGGATTAACGCATCTTCATGTCAACTACTGCACACTGAATAAATGTATAAAATTATTAAATCAAAGTAAGCTGCAATGGAAATAATTTCAAATTATAAATACACCTCTGACCGAATGTTGTTCAAAAGTGACAGTGTCGTGGTCTTGGGTCTGCAAATCTGAAGTACATTAGAGTTAAGGATAAATTCCTATATTATTTACATTGCTCTAATGGCTCAAATAGTGTGAGATCTACTGAATGCATTAAAACAATTAAAGAGCTGTCTCATCTGTCTTTACCTATAAAGTAATAATATGTTTCTTGAAAAAAGTTAAGATTATAGATACTTGTGTTTTCTGTGAGGAAAAACATTTAAAGACAAATCTGTTTGAAAATGGGGAAATGGTTTCCAGTTACCACTGAATTACATGAATCTTCTAAAATCCAACTCATTGTTTAAATCTCTATTTTTCAGAGTTATGTAGCAGCCAAAATTTGATCTATATTCTCTGAACAGAGTGAGAAAATTATTGGGTATGATGTTCATTTCAAGTAGTCAATCAGGGAAGAAGTTCCCTCTGCCGTTACAGCCTGCTCTGATGGGCTGTCAACACCTTTCAACATTTTCTTGACTGGAACTCAACAGAAGAGATGCAGTTCATCTCAGGAAACAAGGAATTTTTATAGCATCACAGTATTAAAAAAAAGGAAACTGGACACTTGCCCCCAATTCAAGACTTCTGTACATTTTATATGGAAAAATCAATATGGAGACCTAAGTAACAGTAATGCAGAAAGTTTAAGGAGCTTGCTTATACCCCATAATCATCAAGAAACTTACTCTCAACTCCCAGTTAGGTCTTTGCACTGAAAATCCCTCACTTTCTCAGTAGGTCAGGATCACCTGCAGAAGTGAGTCTATATTTAAGAATTTCTCTAAAAGAAAAATTTCAGTAGCAGTTCAGACATAAGAAAGCCCCATCATAATCCAGCCTCTTATTCCAGAACTTCAGTTCATTCTCTCTCTATCTGCACTGGCAAGGGTTCATGTTTTGACCTATGCTGTGGAGCAGATCAAAGCACATAGCCAACAGAAAAATGCAGTGTCAAACTGGAATCTCAGACAGTGTTGCACAGATTCCTCAGAGACCAAATTGGGGTGAATAATCTCATTTTTTTCAGCATTCATCATTGCAGACCATCAGACTCTGAATGATCCTAGCTAAACCTGGAGCTCAAGTTACAAGAATATGACAATAACAACACATTACCTGTTCTACACTGAACATATGTTAGTGGTATATTACAGACAGAAATTCTGCTATGGCTGTTGCGTTAAACCAGAGAAACTAAACATGCTGTTTCCAGAATGCTGCAAGGGAGACAAGCCCCTTTCTTCCTCATCTGCTTTGGCCTAAAGCAATATAAATAGTGGGCACTTTGTGAAAACAGTGCAGAGACATTGTCGTTTTTGTAATTCTCTTGTAGGAATCACAGCAACCACCTAACACTAAAATGATGTTTTTAGTTTGGCTGTTCTCAGAACAAAAGTATTTTGGCAACATAAGATGCTATGCACATAAGTTTGAGATATTGTGTTTAAATAAAAGTCATCATAATCACTTTGACTGAATTGAAACAACAGGAAGAAAAGAAATAAAATTTGTCATGTGGGGAAAAGGAAAAGAAGTCTGTAGGGGAAAATTATTTTCATGTTTCTTATAGGGCAGAGTCAACAACAAAAAGCAAAAAATAAAATTTAAAACTATTTTAAAAAATCACTTGAGAACACACTTTCAAATTAAATTATTCAAATTCCTTTCATAATGAAAGTCTCGTAAAATTAAAATACATTCATCTCTTCTAGTAGTATTCCACAAAGATTTCTTCTTGACTGATGAAATAGACTTTGCCTTGAAGGACTGGCACATTAAAAATCTTCTCATGCATTTTTTTTTATAAGAACATGCTGCAGAAACAGTCAAACAGAAGCAGTTTTGTTGTCTGTGGAGATTTAGCTAACGTACACAGGGATTTAATAAGGTCCTGCCACCATAAGTCCATACCAAGATAAACCAATTTAAGAAAAGAAGTAATTATTTGGAAATGAGTAAACCCATGAAGGCTCAATCATTTTTGCTCTATTTTGCTTGGAGTATAAATGTGTTCCTCATATAACCTCTATTTTTTGGTATGGAAAGTCGCAGAGGATGCTATGCTGGTTTGCACAGTTATTCTCCACATCCACTCACCAATAAGTCTGAGTTCATTCAAATTTTGCTTTTCTACCCAGAGATGACCCTCCTTCAGAGATGCATATGTCAGTATATCAATTCTGATTATTAATAGACAGTGAACTTCTTCCTCTGCTTTCTCTTTTGAATGAATATAGAAATAATGATACCGTACTTTTCTAGCTATTATATCTTCTATCCTGCATTCAGTGTGGACCACAACAATTAGAACCAAAAAACGTTAATAACATTTTAATACTATTTTTTTCTCATCTTGGCCTTCATACAGAGGCATCAAAACCACTCACACACTCACATTGATGATTTCATTTTCCTGGATTTAGAAAAATTAGAAAAAAGCCAATATATTCAGGAAGAGGAGAATATTTTGAAAAGAATTAAGGTCTCAGGTAAAAATTATCAACATTGTTTATATCTTTTATTAGAATAAAAGTAGGATCTTTCAGTTAGTTATGTTTTAACATATAACAGAGGAGAAAGCATGCATACATGTTCAGAGTAACCCATGGACTTACATGCAAGGTGAAGGACTCCCTGAAGATACAGAAAGTTTCAAGTCTATTTTATGAGCCAGGGTTTTCCAGTTATGGTCAAGCATGACCCTGGGCCTCCCCGAGTTGTGTCTCTGCTGTTGAGCTACCAACATGGACACTCACAGGTGGAAAATCCCACATTCCAGCCAGCCCTAAATCTGAGGTCTGATATCTGTGCCTGACACAGGGCACCAATGCGGAGGAAAACTGTGACTCTGCACATACCACCTACATAGCTTGCTAATGTAATCATTTAAGAGGAGAGTAACCACATTATTTAATTTCAGGCTGCAGGCTTGGGGCCTTTAGGCTACAGACACTTCATTGATATGCTAAATTAGCAAATGACAAAGGAAAGCAACCCCCCGCCTCAAGCATGAAACTTCAACTGAAATTTTAAATGGACCCTGGCAGATTGGCTCTTCCTCTGAAAGAGGCACTCATTCCTGTCTGCTCACAGTCAGACAGCTCAGGCATTTGTTTCAAAAGGATGGTTTCGCTGGGTAACTGATAATTTAAGGTTGCCAGCTCAGGTGGCTGGATCCCAGTTTAGGACCCTGACTGGGGCACCTCAGTTCAGTAAGTAAATCTCAGCAGTAAGCAAACTGTGACAGTTTAGTTCATTCTTTTCTTCCATTATATCTTCTATGTGAACATTTTTTCTTTATATTATACTTAAAGGTCTCTTTTTCTTTTTTTTTTCTTTTTTTTTTTCTTTTTTTTTTTTTTTTTTTCCCACATCTTATCATCTGTTTTGCCTTTTCTCTAGTTTTTCTTTTGTCTTAAATATAAATTTTCCTTTTTCTGCAACGCTGTGGGGTTTTTCTGCCTGGACATAAAGGTTTTATTTGAATCACTTGATTAGCGCTATAAAATTTATGCTTACATAGTGCTTTCAACCTTCAACTACCATAGGAATATTGCTTAATGAATCTCTAAAACTTGCCTGTGAGATAAGTATAGCAAATGTTATTACTGTACTATTTCCTTTTTTTTCCTACTCACGTAAGAGGGCAATACGTAAACTGAGGGCCAGGACAGCCCTTCTTCTCAGCTTATTTAGTTTTTATTATTTTACTTCATTATTAATGCTCTTCTGCCTTCTATTTTCCTTTAACCTTATTTGAATCTCTATCTCTAAGTCTATTTATTTTATGATTGTCACACACAGAGGTGACTGTTAGAGGCTTATTTTGATCAATTTAAAATGCACCTGACTGACTCTGCTGTTGCAAACTACCTGTTATTACCTATAATAATTAAAATATCTTTACTTGGATAGAATTACTGTGTTTTAGAAATTGCTGTTATTCTCTTAATTGTATCAAAGTCACTTCTTTTATTTCCATTTAAAATACAGATTCTTTTATCCTTTTCAACTTTCATGCCACCTTTTGAGCTGCAAAGCTTTTATAAATTGAGTTTGAAGAATCTCCTCAGAAGTCTGCTATTAGTCATACAGCGGAGACATCTCTGCTTCTTTTTTGTCTTTTAAGAGAACAGAGCAATATCTCTTCTCAGTGGTACATGATATACACTTCCTGGCACAATTAAAACCATACCACAACACCATGGACCTTTAATGTTCTGTTTTGTTTTCTTTTGGATGATCTAGGAAAAGGACATAACCCAGAGTTTCTGTCGTGGTTTGAGCCTGGTCGGCAGCCAAACACCACGCAGCCACTCTCTCTCCCTTCTCTTCCAGCAATAAGAAGGGACAGAGAGCCAGGCTTGGGGTTTGGGATAGGACTGGGATGGGGAAAAATTCCCCTTTATGGGAACAGCACCTTGATCATCCAAGCAGAAGCCACAGGCCATAAGTCAGTGTCTGCTCCACCGTAGATCTTCATGGGTGGCAGGGGGGGGCGCCCTGCCGTCTCACCACAGGATACAGGGGGGTCTCTGCTCTGGCACACCTCCCCCCTCCTTTCTTCCTCCATTCCTCCACTGACCTTGGTGTTCATGCAGCTGCAGCGACTCCTCCTCACAAGTCCGACTGCCCGTCACCACGTCCCTTCTTAAATACATTATCGCAGAGGCGCAGCCGATTGGCTCAATTTCCCAAACAGAAGTGGAGCTGACGTGGAGCTGAGGGAGCTTCGAGAAGCTTCTCACAGGGGGCCGCCCCTATAGCTCCCTCCCCTGCCACCAAAAAACTCCACCACTCACTCAACCCAGGACAGTTTCCTACAGTCACATTGGTAGAGACAGCCAAAGACACATGTAACTCATTAGGAACATTACAACGCAAAGTGTATTCTTCATGTTGTGCTTTTTTTTGTGGGTAAGGGAGTCAAGTCATATTTATTCCTTATTTGCCAGAAATAACAGAAACTCTACTGCTGATTCTTTAAAAAAGAAACTGTAACAACATAACTTAAGTTTTATTCACATTCTAATAATAAACAATTTAAAGTACACGTGGATCATGTTGGTCTGAAATTATGTAATTTTATGTAGAGACTGCATTGTTTTATTATTTCCATCCTTTATTACACTAATGTCAGTGCCAATGACCAAGACAAAGTTTAATCCAAGGTTAGTCTGGAGTTTAAGAAAAGACAAAGAATGAGCAGAAAAACTGAAGCAAAAGCGAAGTGACTCATAATACACAGGTCAATGAGCGCTTCTGATTTCAGCAGAAACACTTATGCTATATTACAGCCTGGCAATTTATTGTTATAGATAAAGCTGTTGAGACCATGCAGTCAAAATCTGTATCTGAGCTGATCTCCAAACTAGTTGACTTTCCAGAACACTGTGTTTTGGAACCATGATTATGCACCCTTAGTCCTTACTATATTTGGGGTTTCAGTTAAAATTACATTTAATCTTGACTTTATGTTTAATCTTTATTCACAATTTATGTGTAAAGTTACATTGTTATTATGATCAGGTTAGTTAATGTTATTAACAGAAAATCTCAGATTTGACTCTATTACCACATTATTTTTTTGTCTGGGAATGCACACTGAAATGTGGATTCTTAGTTCTGTAATTAATATTTTTAAAATATGCTTACCTAGGTTTTGGGGTAGAAATATAGGATTGCCATGTCTGTCTTGGAGTTCTCTTCCCTATGCTATCTTTACATGCAAGTTGGAAAGCACTAATAAATGAAGGACTGTTTAAAAGAAACGTGAGGAGGAGAAGGCTGTAATTTTGTATTTCCCACAGTCTCTTGTCCACATTTGAAACCCAGGAGGGAAGCTGAACGCAAGGTCTTCAAGATATTAGATTTTATGTGAACAAAATACTTAAAAGGCACACTGTGTGTTAGCTGGCCAAATGCTTTTGGAGTGTGTGTGTGTGTCTGTGTATCCATGTTCGTGAATGTTCTACTATTTGCCTTCTTAAACTCCTTGTTTATGTTTCTGGGTAAGGAATTTTGTTTGAACAGGAAAACAAATTAAAATGCTCCCCAGGCACTTTCTACAAATGCACACACTTTTGAGACAGGAATTATTGTGGGTGTTGACAGAATAATTTCTACAGAAATCTGTGTTCAAAACAACAGGAATTTCCCCCAGAATGTCCTGTGTATTCACTAGAGGTTTTTATTGAATGTCAACTGGTCCCAGGAGCAGCTGCATTTGTGGCCAGTGAATGTATTTAACTGCTTCCTTCAGTGGGTCCCAGCTGTGGTCCTTCACTGCAGCTGGCTGTGTGTTCCTGAGTCCTCTTGCTATTAATGCAGCTACACCAATTTCTCCTTTATCTTCTGTCCTGCCAAGACCAGTGCTTCATGACATCTACCATATATTCTTCTGTTAGCAATGTCTTTTATAAATTTTATTAATACATCAGTTGCAAACTGTTCAAACGCTCTGTTGAGGGGCACAGAAGTGCTTTTAAGAGAACCTGCAGTTTTTACTGAAGCGAAACACCATCTGGAATAAATGATATACTTGCCTACACAAGCCCACTCTACTTGCTTCTGTCTTCTCGTAAAACTTCAGTATCTCTGTCACAGATATTTTTATTCCACCTACTATCCGTGGGACTATCTTGCTTCAATTTCGCTGCCTAGAAGTTAGGCATCTGGTCTAAGCTGGCTGGCTGAGCTCTCCTTAAAATCAGTGGAGAGTGAGAGGTCCTCTGGTTGAGGGTGGGATGCTGAGGAGTTTCTTTCTGTAAAGATCTACCACTTTTGATCAAAGAAGCGGCCTAAGCATCTAGCTCAGATGCTGTACCTGCACTAAAGGATCCCATATAGTATTACTTTCCAAAGCTTTTTTCAGTTAAGAACATGGATTTCCATTCCATATATAAGTGAATATGAAAACGACATTTACATTTTAAATAAAATGGTAGCAGAAATATCTCCACTCAATAATATGTGCTGCCCATATACCACCATGGAGCCGCAGTTTGTTTGTCTAGTGGAAGAAATAATAGGAGAAAAATTTTTTTAAAACTCTTCCTCACAGTCCCTGGGTCCTTTTCTGTCTCTGCAGACCATTTCTGTTAGGAGACCTCAGGCCAAGTGAAGGGATGTGGCATGTTCCTTGCTCAGCACATACATGGCTGTTCTGCTGGTACGAATGGTAGGATTTTCAGGTGCCAGCCTTTGCCTTAAATCTTCTTCATTCTTTTCTTGGTGAGGCAAAATATCCCCTTATAAGGCACCACAGTGTGTTTTATCTGGCATCTGCTACACTTGGTGTCGAGGTGGGCACAGGCTGCACACACTCCACCACAGTATCACACAGGGGCAGAAGGCACTCAGTAACACCATGAGGGTTATCAGCCATATGACCCTCACTGGATTATATTTTTCAGCATGAAAATCTTAGAAATCCTTACATAGGGCTAAACAAAGAGCTAATTATGAACTATTATCTTTTAAATATTCAAATTCAACTGAATAGAAAGTCTATCTGCTAAAAGATCAGAGTTACATTTATTTTCTCTCACTGCATGTTAACTTTATTATGCTTCTTAACTACATATGTATTGTTATTTTATTTTTATCCTGTTATTATATTTCTCCAACTTTCACACTTCATTTGTCATCCTCTTCTTTCTGGATGATCGTTTGGAAACAATATCAGCTCACATCACTCTTAGTTGAGTGCACTGCATTCTTCTCCTGGTCAGTAAGTGATGAGAGATTATTCCTTGTTACACATTAGAGAGGAGATATATTTACAGTATAACCCGGGGGACATCATTCATACATACAATCAAGAAAGTTTCTTTTCATCCATTGGCCTGAAGGTGGTGAGAAAGAGACTCCATGCCCTAGCTCTCCAACAGCTTTGTACCTTTGGTCCATCAGAGGAGAGCTGTCTCCACTTTTCCTCCAGCACTCCTGCCACAGTGGTCAGGCTGGGGCTGGCATGAGAGTTGGTGATTTTAGAGAAGAGAGGGGGATATGTGAAGGGTCATCCCTGAACCAGCTCCAGCCATCTCCACCAACACCTGCATCTGCCAGAGCCTAGGACATCCTACTGGAATCCATCAGCGGAGTACTATGGTGCCAAAAGCAAGGCTTTGCTCCTACAAAGCCACGCTCTGTGCAATCTCCAGCCATGAGGAATTTCCCCTAATTTCAGCAGGAATGATTTCAAGCTTTGGTGTCACAGAAAGAGGGAGATAGGAAAAGGAGAATTTATGAGTACCCTACCTGTGTGTATTGTGCTGTGCACTGAAACATATAATTACACTGAAGCATTTCAAGGACGTTGACAACATAAAAGGGCAAACTGAATTAAAGATCATTGGATATTCATACATAATCACCAGCAGAGCTCAAGAAATTTGCTTGAAGTCAACAGAAAACTTCCAGCATAAGATGGCTTTATTCACATACATGAAAATAATTAATTTTTTAAAATATATCTTAGTCAGACTTTTCTGTCCTATGTATTTTGGCTGGTCAGCTCATGAGCTACAAAATGTGAAAAAGATGGTTTTATGCTTCAGAAAATGTCTACCAATAGGGGAAAGAAAGAAAGAAAGAATGAAAGATTGGTATGCTGGCTTTCTCATAATAAATCTTACTACATTTTCTAGCTCAAGTTCTGCAGATCCAAAACATTTTGACTCTCCTAACAACTAGGAACAGAAACAAACCCAGAAAAAGTGATCAATTCAAAATATATGTGCCAGAAAGCAAATTTTGCTTCTTTTGTACTGCTTAGCTAGATTCAAAAATCTGAAACATAACTTTTTTCAACAATTAAAATAAAATGAGAAATTTAAGAAAGCATTTCTGTGTGTTACTGCTGCTGCCAAATAATTTGCTTTCCAAGTGAGATGTTTTTGAAAGTTCTTGGTCTGAGGAGAAGATGTAACCACAGCTGATACAAGGCTGAGAGTTACAAAATAATATGTCCAACAACTATTAATAAGAATTTCATAATTAACAAGTTAATTTGTATATAACATAATTTTAATGGTTTTAGCCTTTAAATAAATATTTAGCAATGATAGGCTATTTAGAATAGGGGTTATTCACTGTTTTATGTTACCCATTTTTATTTTAGGTTATTTTGGTACAGCTCTAATTTTTTGCCTTAAAATAGAAAATATATTTCATCATTTAAATATTGACAATTTTCTTTAAATATTAAATATTAATGTTCCTCTTGTGATTCTTACACCGTTTTAAAAGTCTATTTTAAATAACTAAATAGACTTCATCTAGCTTTAAGATCAGTTTAAAATTTTGACAGAAATCATAAGGATTTAATATTTATGTTATATATTTAATAGTTAATTCCTGAAATTCCTTTCTGATTGTCAAACCAATTCAATAGCTAGATTAGTGGGGGATACTTGAACTTATAATATCAAAATTTCATGTTAATTATGCAGTAGCAGGCTGTATATTTAAACACAAAGATGAAGAAGAGAAAAATTTCAGATACTTACTTGAAACACCAGTACCTTAGTGAAACTGCCTCCTGTACACATATATCCTGCTGGACCAAAATATATGTACTTACAATAATCATTTGTTTAAATCCAAAAAGAACTTTCCATTAATACAGAAATGTAAAGTTTATCAGGGACTACTAATCTGCCCAGGTAAAAATGATATGCTAAGGAACCTCAGCCACTAATATTTTCCCTCAGACTTTTAAATTAAATTTGAGAGACAGCATATCTTCTAAAACAGAGATCTAATAATATTTTGTAGATATTGAAGAACACAGGGCTGTCCCTGATTATCCCCACCACTGAAATGTCTTTATTTCTATCATTGTGGTGGTTTATACGAAAAAATTTCAGACTTTGATAACTTTGAGTATTTCTGAAAAGGAAAACATAGCAATCATTGGCCCTATAAACAAGGATAAATCTTTGCTTTTAATGAAGTGAAAAATCATAAGATAGCACATAAGAAGGTGAGCTGCTCAGCTCATAAGGGTTTCAATCAACATTAATTATTCGGTTGAGCTACTGGCCACACTTCCTCTGATGGATTTTACACCAACTCTGAATGTTTCTGAAACACATATTTCAAAGACCCTTTTGTAAGGCCAGTGATAATTCAGGTCTGAAAAAATACAAAGACAATAAATTTTCAGAAGAGATTAATCACTTTTGAGTGCTGTTTTCCCAGCTTTTCCCAGTGTCTCCCTTTCACCACTGAATCCTTATACATCTACTTTCTTTTTTAAAATTGGTATACCTACCTGCCAGCTTTTAATATATGGAATCACCCAAGCTCCAAGCATTATTATAATACTGAATTTGTTTAGCAATTTTTAAAAGAAGCTAGAGAATACAGACTTGCAGCTAGGTTAATAGAGTTCAGGTTTGGTTATATTTCCACTACTGTGTTTCAAATAAAGTCCTAAAGTAATAAGAATAAAAAGAAGAAATTCTACTAAAACTAATTCTATAAAACTAATAATGGTCTGGATTTATTGGTGTTAACTTCCATGTGTTTGATAGATTCTCTGATCAACCTGAGCTAAGGCTCACAAGCATCTGGAAGAACATATTATGAATACCAGTCCCTGCTACAAAACACAAAGCTTGCTCATGTCATATCAAAGAAAAAAGAAAAAAAAAAAAAAAAAAAAAAGGAATCCTGAGGTTTAATTAAAAGCGCAGCATACCTCCACAGAGACACCACAAACTGCAGAAGGAGGCTGAACATGCTGCCTGGTTAAAAGCCAATTACTTCCTATGGTCTCTTTGCAGTATTGATATTCCTTTCAGAATAAAAGTAATAAACGCTCTGGAATTGCTGCATGGGAAGAACAAGGACTCTAACAATTTCTAGCCAGAACTGATGATGTGTATGAAAGGTCTACTGGAGGATGGAGCCTCAGAGATGACTTCTTTCAATGCTGGTCTTCTTGTGAAGACACCGCAAACTGGAGTGAGAGCAGAGCAACTGTGAATTGTGCTCTACCTTCATGGCAGGAACTGGTATGCTAAATAGAGAAATGCACTGTTTAGACTTAGACAAGTAAAAAAAAAAGTTTATATATTTATCTGTACCTTCTTGCTTTCTTGTGTTTCTCAAGCAAATAAAGACATAATCTCAAACCATTTAGGAAAACCTGTACACTGTGAGTTTTCTGCCTGTGTAGCTTAGATATTTTAAGCATGTAAAGGCAATCTTTACAGAAATAATTCATAAAGAGATAATGGGTTGGAATATTTTTGCTTGGTTTCTAAGGAAATTAAGCTTTTACTGACTGTTTTCATATTAATTCTCCCACAGTCCCCATAACTTCTAAAGCTGTCAGCCACCTTCAACCACATTTGATAGGTACAGATTCCTGGCATTTAAGAACAGAAAAAATAACCTCCGAGCTCACAGCACTGGCACATCTACTCACTGGGACACTACTTGGGTCAGCAGCAGTGGGAGAGGCATTTTAAGGAGAGCTCATGAACCCTTTTTCCCAAAATTCATGACAACAGGAACGTTAGAGGGTCCATCCCTGCCTGTACCTTTTACCAATTAAAGAATAATTTCTTACACATTTTGGCAAAACCATCAGGAGGGCAAAAGAAAGACACCCAAATTAGGGCCCCTTTTAACATTCTCCTGTGCAATTAAATTTGATTATATCTTCCTGGAAACAGTCATCTAATCAATATATGTGTACTTGTAGCCAACTAGCATATGCGTGTTTTGTAATGGGTCAGAACAGTGCCTCTGTCAAGCTGGCAGGGCAATGAAGGGCAGCTGAAGGAAGGACATAGTGGTGAAAAGCTACAGAAAGTTATTTGTGCTTCTACATATATTGTGCTTATATTGTGCTTTCTATTTGGTTAATATTCAGAGCCTGAAGTATTTTTTCTGTACTAGAAGAAACTGATGATAAAACTTGGATACTTTTTCATGCAATTTTGTTTATTTGTCTGTACAAGCTTGACTGTTTTTCTGGGTACACTGAGGAAACAGCCTCCCCACAGCCCTAAACTGCCTCTTCCAGACATAGCTTGCTTGCTTTCTTTCTTCAATTCTTGTAATGACAACTTATAAATCCATTTTCTTTTTTTTTTTTTTTTAAATTTTCAGCTGTGTCAGTCATATGCCTTCAGTTACAACCTTTGCTTATACTGGTCAGCTCCTAAAAAACTTTGCATATTGTTGAGCAGATTCAATATTTTAACTTTTTTAACTACTGTTAGTTTTCATGAGTGAAAAACTGCTTCCTTTAGACCCTTTTTTGTGCTCAGAACAAGCCTCCTTGTAGATGCTTACTTTCTCCAGGATAACATCACTTACAGGTTCAGTTCATTTGCTTCACCTTCTAACAGATCTGAGCATAACATCTAGATTATGTGCAAAAAAATACCTTTTTAACTAGGTAAGGGCTGACCCTTCAGAAGCCAATCCAGTTTGCAGTAGGTAAACCCCTCCCCTCAATATTGAAACCAAAAGAGAGCAAAGCCAGAGCACAGTGCAATTTGAAAAATGACTTCTAACCCATTTGTCTGAACACTTACTCTCACCAAGCAGCAAGAAAATGAAACCAAAGAAAGATTAAAAGCAGCAAGCATGTATAACTTAGCTTTGAGTTGACTCAGGGGACAAAGTAGATGGGAACAGTCATGAAACTTGGACAACAGAAGAAATGCTTGATGTGAAAAAGGAAAGTAGAGATCTAAGGAAAACAAATTATATTGGTAGGATTCCCTTTTGGGAGTTATGTTATAATCTATCTCTTTGTGGAGAAGAAACCTTGAGGCTTCAGATGTGTAAGTTAAATGACAGAAAATAATGGAAACCCAGACATCAGAGAACACTCCCACAAAGCTAAGGAGGTGCTGTGGGCGTATGTGTTTCAAATTCTCTTATCATTGATTTTCTATTTTTTTCCATAGATATTGGATTTTTTTTTTTTTTTTTAAGACAAAGCTTAGGAAAATCTTGTACTCACACAATAAGAGGAAAGATATCATTAAAGTTTCAAAAGGACATCCACCTTGAGTTAAATCCATCTTTCTGTTGGTCAAGAGAAAGAGGGAGTTGTGATCTGAATTGCAAAAATTGGAGTCATCATCTGAAGTGACCCATGTCATCTGCCACGGCAGCTGATGAGGATGGACACGGTACCTGAGGCACATGGACAGATGCGCTACCTTTGAATGTAAATCAGGCCTGTTTCACAGACGTGCACCCATACCTGATCTTGCTTCCCAGCTGCCCTGTGCCACCCTCTCTGCACAGTCAGATGCTGCCTTGCTTCATCAGTTTTCCTTTCATCTACCCTGCCAGGAAAGGGGGATGGAAAGGGCTACACTGTCTACAGATTCACCACAGTTTATGCTGGCACCTATGATAACTCAGATCTCAGACAGAAATAGCTCAAATCTTTCATCCAGCAGTAGTGCTTCCGCTTGTTTTCCAAAAGTTTAGAAATATTAGTTGCCTACATGTGACCGTATGCATGCAAGATCAGTGATCTCAACAAGTTATTCATTAAACACCAATTATTTCTGTAAATAAGAGAGGACATTATTTGTGAGTTATTGTACCTGCCATTTAAAAATATCACCTAAAATTTGGTATTTGAATTCTCTCCCCAAGGATATGTCTGAGTCCCCTGGTGTTTTTGATGAACACGCAGTGTAATTGATTAGGAGAACATTTACTTTTTTCCTGCCAAGAACCATTTTTTCTTTAAATGCAATGCATCAATTACCAGGTCAAGGCAAGAATTTCATTGATTGAATCTATGAATCTATATTACATTAATCCAGTATAGTGATTTTTTTCTACAGTGACCCTTAAAGCTCCTCAGAAGCATGCACTGGCCAGATGGGAGTGATGTAGCAATTCTGTGGTGTTCTTCACAGTTACTGTGGGAGTAGATACTGTGTGCTCAGTGAACAGAGCCCCGTTTTTTTTTTTTTTTTTTTCTAGGTGCAGTTTGGGTAGCTAATTATGAACTTTGAGGTCCAAAATTACATGAGGATCATTGATTTAAGTGATTACCTCTCTATGGACAGAAGTTATGAGAGGTGATTTGTGGAGGCACTGAAAGTGACATTTGCTTGCTCTTAATGCCACTATTTATTTTTTTACACCACCACAGCACCAAAGAGTCTTGGCCTGAGGTGGACAACTGGCATAAGAGACTGGGAACTGCCTGTGGGTTATTTCCTGGGCTGTGGAAATGTCTCTCCCAATGGACTGAAGCAGATCTTTCCCCAGGCCACTACAGTAGCATCAGGACTGAGTCCCAGCCTCAGCCTTTGAAAGAGATCCCCGAGGATTTGGGATAATTAGCATTTGTAAGTAAAATGAGGGGCTGTGGGCTTATTATAGGCTTTTTACTGGATCTGTGGAAAGTTCCGCTGGTACCAATACAATTGTATTTTGACGTGTTGAAGGCAGTTAGGTATGTAGGTAGTTGGGTAGTTGTGCATCGTCTGTAAATAAATGTCTTCCATCCATCAAGTAAGCATACAAGAAAAGTGTCACTGAAAAAATACACATTGCATTAATGCAATCTTTGATGAAATAATGTTTTTCCATCTGCCACAAAATTTGCCATAGCAAGTGGGAAATCTATGCAAGCTTTATTTTAATGTATGATTTAACACAAGGCCTTTTACATTGTAGATAGATAGTAAAGACAGTCTTTTGATGTATTTTTATTGACCATTTATTTCAGTGTGTAAGTTCTAATAATATTTGTTTCCTCTTTCAGAAAGACCGGGGCAGCATTTGCTCTGGCTGGCATTACACCAAACAAGCCTCCTCCTTGTGCTCTTCAGTGGTAGATATAGTCTCGGCAGAGGTTCAGACATCATGACTTCACATAAGAGAACACGAAGCAATATGGGGGGCAAAGAGGCTCCTTTCTTTGGTCAGTCTGGGTGGGACAGCTAAAATGGGAAGGCAGGCTGTCACTGTACACAGTCTCGGATTACTTTTATCACTGTGCTAAAGAGTGCACACCCCGCTCCTGTCTCTATAGCAGTATCTTAACTTGTTAAAACACGAATCACTGTGATTTGAGAGGTAACCATGAACTATATGCTAATAAGATACCAAGTGCTTCCTTGGTTGTGTTCAAACAAACACTGTCCAGGAGTTTGGGCATATTTCTGCTGGTTTGCTGACTTCTCTGCATTACAGGAAAGCTCTAACTACTGCTGCACTACAGGACTACTGCATCCTTCACCAAAGTTACACCAGGAATGGACTTAACCTCTTACCTTTTAGGTGATGATGAAGGAAATAGATTAATTTCCAAGAATATTTTGGTATTTGTGATTAGATTATGACCTGGCCAGTGACAGCCAAAAGCCTAGAACTTCAAAATCTCTAGAGCTAAAACTCCTGAAAGAATATATAAAGATAAACAACAGAGGGAAAGCACAACACTGTAGCAGTGGCACCAGAGTTCAATTTTACCAGGAGCATTAGAGATTCATGTTGTAAAACTCTCTTTGGCTTATTGGGTTAGAATGGCTTCTACATGTACAGACTCTGTAGCAAACAGACTGGTGGGTTGGCTGATAATACAATATTTACAGAAGTAAAGGAAGTTAAGATTTAGGGTTAGAATGCATGTTTAATGATAGAGAGTTTCACTTGAACCTTTTCTGGAGTTTAAGCTGGAGAATGAATAAATCTAGTAAAACCAATGTAAGATATCCAATGTGGAACTGCTGCAGAACTGGTTTTAATCTAATTACAGACAGAAACAGGTACCATAAAATCTAACAGGTCAGATCTTTAAAGGAGGGTTATTTTTTCTTTGCTTCTGTTTGCTGAAGATCATATTATTACTACAAAATCATAATTTTTCTGGTTTTCCTGCTTCTGGGTGTTATGCTTTGAAATTTGTTACTGGGATGTAACTATTCTCCAAGCCTTTTTTCTTATACTCTTCCCTAGGCATTCAGTATTGGTTATTCTCAGGGACAGGATATTAGACTAGACCTCAAGTCTGACATCTTACAGCTGTTCTTACATACTTGTATTTCATCCCAGCACTGAATTTTATTGAGGCTCCATCCAGGAGACATACTGAGGAAATAAAATCAGACTGAACTTGGTATCTTGTGCAGTGTACATTGCAGCCCCAGCCCCGCACTGGGGTGTGCCACACCTTCTCGCCACTTCATACCTACGGGGCCTTTGTGAGGAAGCCAAGGTGCTGTGGAAGACCTTGTGGAAAGCCAGTCCTGTCCTGGTCTGCTCTTGCGACACAGCCATAGCACACAGCCAGAGCTGGGAGCTGAGAATCACTCCTGGGTTTCACAGGGTTGACGTTTCTTAATACCACTGTCAGTGATTTTAAACAGCAGATTGCTGTAAAGACTCCTTAAAAGCTTATCACTGACATAAGAGGTCTTCTAGAAGTAAAGTGTCAGAAAAGATTTTGTATGGGACCTTGGAACAAAGAGACAGTGAGCTACATGCTCTGCACCTATCTTTGCCATTACTTCTGCTGTTGCAATGGCTAACAGTACTCAGTTCAGAGATGTTTTCTGGGCCATTTATGCAGTATAAGAGACGAGAACACCAGCTGAATGAACAAGTGAACACCTACTGGTGAGAGAAACAAGCTGGCACGTTAAATAAAACAGTTCTGTTAATACAGCCCTCGTGGCATTTGCATGATACACACAGTGACACACTATGCTGATGACTTGTATTCCTACACTCCTTGAACACTTACAGAAGCAGTTATTTCCTGAATTAGGCTGATATATTTGATTCTCCTCTGTCTTAAGGCCAGTGCTTTCTATTTGCCCTTAACAAATGTCATTTTGTTGATTTTTATAGATTCTCCAGTTGATATTATTTGAATTCTGACTCTGCCTTTCAAAAGTTTACAAACCTTTTAGGCTGGTATCATACAAACTATGAAAATCACTGAATAAGTAAATTCTTGAAGTAGTGAATGGCAGTGGTCCTAGGGCAGATTCTTCCTAAAGACCCCAGGACCTCTCAGAAAAATAAGCCATTGATAACTGAACATTGAACTACAGATCAATGAGAAGCAGCATCACAGACACAGGAAGGATGAGAGCGGTGATTCAACAGCAGCTACAAAAGACAATAGCTGGAGCAGCAACAATCTGCAGAAGGATTTAATGATAAACAGCATTTATTTAACAGTGCAAAACATAAGTGAAGATGGACTCACTGCTTGAGGGGTTGGATTTTTTTTTTGGGGGGTGGTATAAAAAGAAAATTATCTTTCCAGCAACAAAGTGAAGCAAACTCAGAATAAGAGGGTGTGCAAGTCAAGAGGGCAAAATATAGTTGCATGAGATGTTGAAGTGTTTAGAAAGTCTAGATACTTGAGGTACTAGACAAGGAAAAACTACACGCTTTTCTCACTGCCTAGATGTGAAGTAATACTTGGATGAAGCAGCCAGCCCTCTACATATGCTTTGCTATAAGCTCTTTATTAAAGATACCAAGCCTAATTCCAGATGAGTGTTCAGTCATCACAGTACCATTCAGAGATAGCAGCTTGCATGGTACATTATTTTGCTGTGGAATTTTTTCTCACCCATTTGGAGAGTTGTTCAGCTACCTGAATATATTTATCTACCTGAATTACCTCTGCATCATTTTTTATCATGCAGGATAAACTTGCACTGAAGAACCCAGCATTTGCCTGACTAAGAATTAGTTGCTTTGAAATGCAGACAAATGCAATTACTCTTAAATATTCAGAATTCCTGCTGAATTCACTGAAGTAGAAACAGCAAAAAATATGCTTAAAATTTCAGTATTACCTCCAGAAGAAAACAAATTACATCTGTGACTCCATTGTCTTCATATGTTTGTTAATATTAAAAACATCTCTCACACAAATAAAATTTTGCAGTGATGTTTATCAAGACTGTACTCCAGAGAGCCAAGACACCCATACTCTCTCTGTCCACTTCTAGAAGAATCATGTCTAACCCCTGGTCTCTATCAAAAGGAGGAATACAACTGCTTCTTTAACATTGCTTCTAAACTTTATAAAAAGTCTTTGTAATGCTGGAAGTCAAAAGCTTATCTGTCAGTTTAATCTGGTGAGGGAATGAAGGACAATAATAAAGTTTTCTACAGGTACATCAAAAGCAAAAGGAAGACAAGGGAGAACGTGGATTTGTTGCTGAGTCGGAATAAGGACATGGTGTCAAAGAACACAGAAAAGGCCATGGTAGTCAAAGCCTACTACACCTCTGTCTGTGCTTGTAAGACTGGCCATCAACAACTTCAGGCCACTGGGGCCAGAGGGGAAGTCTGGAAAAAGGAATACTCCTTCTCCGTGAAGGAGGATAAGTTTAGGGCACACTTAAACAAACTGAAAATACACAAATCCATGAGACCTAATGGGATGCATCCACGAGTGCTGATGATGCTGATCTGTGTCATTATGGGGACACTTTGAATTATCTTTGAAAGGCCATGGTGATCAGAGTGGGTTCTTGGGGACTGGAAGAAAGCGAATGTCACTCCTATCTTCAAGAATGACAAGGAGGATGATCTGGGGAATGGCAGGTTTATTAGTCTCACCTCAACCTCTGAGAAGGTGATGCAGCAAATAATCCTGGAAGCCACCTCCATATATTTGAAGGACAAGAAAGTGATTGCAGGTAGTCAGCACATATTTATGAAAGGAAAATCATAGCTGACCAACAGGTAGCCTTCTCAGCAGAGATGACTGGCTTGGTGGATGAGAGGAGAGCTGTGGATTTTTTTTATCTTGACTTTAGTAAGGCTTCCAACACTGTCTCCCATCACATTCTTATTGACAAAGTAATGAACTGTGGACTCAACAAATGGGCACTGAGGTAGACTGAAAACTGGAGTAACGGTTGAGCTCAGATGGTTGCGATCCGCATAGCAAAGTCCAATTGGGATACACTAGTGATGTTCCCCAGAGGTCGACACTGGGGCCAGAATGGTTTAACATCTTTGTCAATGACCTGAATGATGGGACAGTGCATGCTCAGCAAGTTTTCAGATGATACAAAATTGCGAGGAGTGACTGATACACCAGATAGGCATAATGACAATCAGAGGGATCTCAAGAGGCTGAAGAAATGGGCTGACAAGGGCCTCATAAAGTTCAACAAACAGAAGTACCAAGTCCCAGGCATAAGGACAGGCTAGGGGCAACTGGCTGGCAAGCATCTCTGTAGGAAAGGACAAGGGGGTCCTGGTGGACACCAAGTTAGCTGTGAGCCAACAATGCACCCTCGCAGCAAAGAAGGCTAATGGCTTCCTGGGCTGTATCAACCAGAGCACTGCCAGGTCAGGGAGGTGATCCTTCCCCTCTGCTCAGCACTGTCCAGTGCTGGGCTCCCCAGTACCAGAGACATAGACTGACTGGAACAACTAGTAAAAGTCCACTTAGATGATTAAGAGCTTGGAGCATCTGTCATACGAGGAGAAGCTGAGACAGCTGGGACTGTTCAGCCTGGAGAAGAAGGCTCAGGGAGATCTTACTGTTTTCTATAAATGCTTGATGATGGGAGTTAAAAAGATGAAGCTGGAATCTTCTCAGTGGTGGCCAGTGACAGGACAAGAGAGGCACAAACTGAAACACAGTAAATTTCATTTAAATATAAGAAAAATTTTTATTTCTGTGAGAGTGGTCAGATGCTAGAACTGGTTTTCCGGGGAGGTGGTGGAGTCTCCATTCTTGGAGGAGTATTTCCTAACTTCATGACTTTGACCTGGAGGTTTTTTTTATTTGTTGGGGGAATGTTACAAAGCTGATCAACGAAACTGGTTTTGAAACTGTGAGATGAACAGAAAGAAGCTACAGTTCTTGGGAGACAAACCAGTTTGGGCATTGAAAGCTAGGTCTATTTTGCATGCACCAATTATTTTATTTATGGACTACAACTTTTACTGTTAATTCGAATAACTATTGTTATGCATATCTAGCTTTATTCTTTATATGGCTTATTTTTCACAATTCCTAGGATTACTAATAGTACCATAGGTGCTTACTCTTAACCCCATTTATCCTGTTACAGAAAAAATCTTCAGTATCCTATTTATGACTAATTCTTTGTATGTGATTGATGGGTTATCTCAAATTGCAATGGTTTCATCTTTGATATCTCCCTGCTGTTAGTACCAGAAAGGCCTTACAAAATGCAGTGACTGGTACAGTGAATAGGTTGCAAATGATGTAAAACTTCCTCATTTCCTAAATATCTGAAGTATTTTTAATTGTGTGAGCAGACACAGTTAGATGTAAAAAAACGTTCTTGGTTACTATGCGTTAAATCTAATGCAACTTCACTGAAGCCTTTCATTTACGATGTTGTAACACAATATGAACTATGACCTCTGAACTAGTAAAATCAAACGGTTCATCTGAAAAAATGTTGCCAAGCACTGTGTGGGAAACATTTAAAAATCAATACTCTTTGTAACATTACTGCCACTTATCAAATCATACCCAGGCCTCACACACACAAAACAGCCCCTAATAGAGAAATATATAACTGTTATGGCAGAAAATGTGTAATGCAAGGGAACTTCAGAAACAGAAACATTGCTGGTAAGTCTAAATGTGAAAATAATTCCATTGTTACCATTTTTCTATGAACACTTTCAATGTTATTTCAACTCAAAGATCTGAAACTGCAATGTCTTGATTTAAGAAGCAATTTGTTAAAAAATACTGTATTCAAGTCCTGTTTCTTTAGCCTTTATCTACTACTTTTGTTGTACAGCACAAATCTAATGGAAGTTATTGAGAAACCAGGTAATGGTACAGTGTGGCACACTCACAAAGCGTTTAAATATGTAAGCCTAGGGATTTAGGCTTATATCTGGATGCACAGATCAATAGGATGCATAAAATTGTCAGTATACAGATGTAAGGTTTAGGGAGTGAGCATAACTTTTTTAGGTACATACCAGCTTTATAGCTGTGCTGGATATACCCTCTAGTGTATACACAATGTATGCTAAGTAGTATTAGTAGTGTTTAAAATGGTCTAGATTGTGGCAGATCAGAGAACTGGGCAACACAGCTTGGAAACAACAAGTGGGTCACTGCATATTTCCAGATCCCCTCTGGAGAATTTTCATCCACCTGGCTGGCTGCCCCACTACTGCCCACCTAGGAGCTAAAGAGCCAGGAGGGCTCTTGCAAAAGGTGGTGAGAGCTCCAACCTCTGCTCCCATGAGCCTGCTCTTAAATAAAAAAAGATGAGAGAGAGGAAAAAGAAAGCATTCTAGCAAAACAGTTTAGCTCCTTTGTAGTGGCACCTAGCAAAGAAGAATGGAAACCACTGAGAAGGAAGCAGGAGGAACATCCAGGACCACAACTGATGCTGAGGCTGAAGGACTGAGTGAAGGGAGCAGACTGAGTTGAGGCATGGGGAAAGATGCAGTTGAGCGCTGGTAAGATAAGTATATACAGTGATGGTGATGGTTCCTCATACACATTTTTCAGGCTACTTTAAACACTGAGTTAGCTTCTTTAAACACACACCCAACTTTCCTATCCTCCCTCTCCTTCCCACCCCATTTTCTCCCTAGAGCAGTAAATAAGTAGTCCCTTTAGGAGCTGTGGGAAATTATCTCTTCCCTCTGATTTTTATCAATGTAGCTGAACACTTTCAAAAGTGATGCAAATTTAAGTTTCATATTCAGTCTCTTCAGCTTTTCCTCTGTCTCCTGTGCCACGTTCCACTTAATATGATTTTCTTAGTGATTTTTATTGATGTTATATTTTACATCAGGAGTATTATTTATAACTCAGTCATCATAGTCATGGTTAAATATTGGTAGTCCTCAGCATATTATGCAAGAAGAGAATCAGGGATTTACTCTTCAGGTATCCCAATAATAACATGATAGGTGGAATTACGGCTTGAGTTAGTGAAATTGTATGTCTGTCAATAAGTGGAAAGTCTGTCTCCGCATTCAGAATACAGAAGGCCATTGTTTTCTACTGGTAAATGAAACCATATGATACACAGTCACTCAGCTGGATGAGACAAATCCCTAAATGCATACTTCAACTACAGCTCTTAATGGATCCCCAAATGTTTGAGATTTTGCAAGATACTGGAAGTTATATATTTCTTTTGTCACAAGGTATTAGAATTTATACTGTTCTTAGTATAATGGAAGCAAAGTTAGTTTGAGAGATGGACTTCACTCAAATCATTCTGAAAGCTCAGGAGACTACCCACGTATTTTGCTATCTGTTTTCTGAAGCCTTGAACTAACAGGCTACACTTGGTTTCTTTTTACTAATATTTCTGTAGGTGGCATACAGTATAAATAAAATTAGCCTCAATTAACCCACTTTAGAATTTATCTTGAGACTTGCTATATTGTTCCAAAATTGCCTGAATACGGATTACATATATGCTAAGTAAAGATGTTGTGCAATACATAATTTCAATACTTCCTAAAGTACATGTAAGTTGATGTTTAATTTAGTTTCTGCTTGTTACATAAAGTAAAAATGCATTTAATTTATCCAGAGAGATTCTCTGCTAACCAGGTAAGTCAGCTGAAATTGGTCACTTATTTTTAAAGTAAATCCAGTGCTCCTTCTGTCCCTGTTTGTTCTTTATTTAGATATACAGATATAATTATTTATATGTGTGTGAATGTAACTGCATTTTCCTGTGATTGTGAGCTTTAAAATTCTGCCATACATATTTTGCTTCTGTGATGTCACTTCAGGGACATTTTATGCTTTCAGTAAACATTGCCTTGAGGTTTTTGAAAATATACTGCTTCTTTAAACCAAGATAGCACAGATGGAAACTTCATTGCTTAAACAAATGGCTACAATTTTCTTCAGGGCACAAAATAGTATAATGATCTTGACTAAGATCTTAAGAAGTTTCCAGAAGCTTTTCATCTTTCTTTGCTGGCAAAAGGATTAAATTAAAAAATTTTGTTTAAGAGATGTTTTACAAAAATCCCTTTGTCCCTTTCCTTTTCCTTTTTTAATTTTTCTTTTTTTTTTTTTTTTTTTTTTTTTTTTCCTCCTTTGAAGCAAAGCACTGGCATTCCTGATTCCAATGACCTTTCGGATTAAATTGTTATGAGAGATTTTACATGACAATACATTTTCTTGTTAACTGTTGAAATTTCAGTGCAGGAACAGTAACCTAGACCATTTCAACAGGCTTCACATTAGTCAGTTACCAACTCTTACAATTTAATCTGACAAAAAAGTGCTGTGAAAGAGTGATATGAACTGCCAAACAAAAGTGGCATTTTTGTACCATTTTTCATCCTCGAAAGGATGCATAGAACTAATTCTTGGCTATCCCAAACCAGACAGAAGCAGGACTATCATTTTCCCATAAAGTACATTAACATAAATTGCAACAGATCCTATGAGTCAGGGTCTTTATTGATCTTGGTTCAGAACATACTTGTATCTTTGTGTGTGTGAGAGAGAATAATCCTAGTGCTTTCACAGCTGTTTTAATTTAAACTCCACTGATAAAACACACCTATAATAAGGTCTGTTGAAAGAGTTACCATCCCTGACAGTTATCTATAAATTAATGGGAGTCATATACTAGTGCTTGTTTGGAAAATACGTACAATATCCTAAAGCAGATAACAGAAGTCACATCTGCCGGAGGATGCTGGATGCTTGCAAAATGTATAGATAAAGGTGAGCCTTTGTTATGAGTCTGTTATTCTGGTGACACAGTCTTGGTGCTACTAATACAGGAAAGAATAAGATATGGAGTTTAGTTAGAAAAATAAGCTCAATACATTTCTGGGAAACAACCTAAATGAGACTAATTACCTATGACCCAATCTCTAAATTGCTCTTTCTAGCACTGTATGTATTAACTTGATTATGGCAAAGGTCCAGCCTGGCATTCCTTGCATCCACAAAACATCCACTAAAGGTTTGCACAGTTCGCATTCTCTTGCCATTGCTTCAGCATCTGCAAGTAACTCAAACGTCAACGAGCCCTAACCATCCTTTATGTAGAGCAGATTGCCCTGGTGAGACTAAACCTTATACACCAAAGGCTTTTTTGTTCCATTAATCAGTTTTCAAGGTGGTGAGGGTGACACGGCAGCTAGATATACTACCTGTGCTCAGCCCCTTCTCGCTTCTTAGAATTGACAAATCCAAGACAACTGTTCAGTGCCTCAACTGTGCTTATAAAACAGGACTTTGGTGCAATGCAAAACCAGATCAAGATGACTTCTGCCTGCATGTGTTTACACATCTGGACAGAAGACAACAGGAAGGCACAAAGGAAAAAGGGAGTACAGAATAACAGTGGGACAGTGTGGATGTGCATGGTGGGGAGTAATCATAACACGGTTGGAATCCAGTCAAAGATGTGGGTTTTGTAAAGCATTTCTACAGGTTTGGGAGGAGGGACTGGAAGAAAAATAATGAGGCAGCTTTGTTTAAAGGGAGCTGCTCACGAGCAGTAAAGGTAAAATGGAGGAAAAGATATGTAAGCTTGTTTGGAAATGTAGCTGGTGGATAAGGGAAGCTGGTGGCATAAACTGGCTGACAATGAGAACTTGCCCTCCCAGCACCTGTAGGATTAGGGAAAGCAGAGTGTGCGAAAGATTGTGAATGTGAGGATAAATTACCTGTGTTTGATGCAGTAGTTGTAAACTATTGGAAGGGCTGTATAGCCAGATATCAGAATATCATTGAAACAGCATTCTGCATGGCTAGCAGGAGGACAAAATTCATTTATTCAGGGCAAGATAAAGGGATATTGCAAGAACTGAGTCACAAAATCACGTTAATCTAGGTGAATTTTAGCTGTGAATACAAGACTTTATCCAGGGGAAAAAAAAACAACAACAACAACAACAACAAAAAAAAAAAAAAAAAAAAAAAAACAGAACAAAAAAACCTCAAACTTCAGGAAATAACTGAGCATGAACACTGAAGATCTGTAGATACGTTAGAGTCTGTGACATGGTTCAGCTGTGAGTCCAGGTGACAGGAAAGTTGATGATTGCCACACTGTCCAAAAAGACATTAAGAAAAAGCTATGATGAATAAAGACAAATTAATGTGAATTTAGCCATTTTTGAGATTTAGGCTTTGACTACTCTTCCAGTCAGACCTGAGAGGGGGACTGATATTTTTATTTCAATAGAGTTGTGCTTATTTATCCTAGGTGATTATCTGGATCATTAAGATATAAATTGGATAGTGTTAAATCCTTCCTTTGAAGTTCCCACACATAAGTTCTGTACCATATGAACAACAGTTCAATCCAACTACAACACATCCGAATATACTAATATGCACACACTTGTGTGTATGTTTGTACATATAATGAATGATATCTATTCAATGAAGGCTGTGCTATGCATAGCATCTTCAAAGGTACCTCTGAGCATTCCTTTAAAATGCTCCACAGTAACAATTTTCATTAACAGTTAAATTGAGTTCAGTTTTTCTTGAACTCAAGAACATTTTCAATCCTGTTTTTTCTAATGGCTTATAGTATAATCCTGAGTACAATAATTTTCTGCTTTATGCCTCAATTTCTCTTAGTTTGTACAAAGAGAATAATAGTACTGACTACTGACTTCACTTGTAGATTTGAGAATAGATGAAAAACACTATGTAAGATATAGGCTCATCATTAGCAGCTTTTTCCACACATCACAATTGTATTAGAACATAAAGGGAATGTCACAGAAGATGAGTTTGTTTCTCATCTATTTAAAAATCTCAAAATGCAGTACAGAAAGAAGAGCTTAAGTGGCATTTTTTTCCACAAAAAAAAAAAAAAAAAAAAAAAAAAGAGAAGTCTTATTCTAGCTTATGTACTTATTTACTGAAATGTAGCCAGTCCTCATACTAAACTACCTGGTTTACCAAACCCAAGTCTCAGTCCTTCAAAAAATCTTCAGTAGTCAATTTTCTAGTGCAAACTTCACTTACATCCTGAAATCTTGTCATTTTCTCTTTCTCATCTATCACAATTTCCCATCACCTCAAGACCAGACTCTCCATTGTCTGTGTGCACAATTTCAAGAAAAATAGGCATTTGTGATTGTCTAGGTTGTATGACTGAGGCCTTATGGAATAAACATTTATCTCTCCAAAATCTAAACAAATTAATTGCTTTGACAGACTGTTTGAAATGGCATACTAAACAATGTATAATAGTGGTTGATATATTAATTCTCTTTGTCTGATGCCTGCATGAGAAAGCATTGGAAATTGAACCAGCAGAGTAGTATGTCTAGGGATAGAAAGGTAGAAAAAAACGAAAAACAAAACCAAAAACTTTTTTAACATTTTAAAAATTTAAATAATAATTGAAATGACACCTTTAAGGAATAGTTACAATTCATTATAACGCCTATAATTTATGAAAAATACCAAATGTGTCTCAGAGAGAATTATGGTGGTTTATCCAAGATCAAGGAAGTCAATGAAAGGACAAATGGGGTGTTTTTTGCCCATTGGCAAAAAAAAATAATCAGACTTTTCATGCTCTTCAAACAAGCCACTTCAAGAACAACATCACCAAAGAAGCAAGAGACTTCAAATTCTGTGCAGAAGGTTAAGAAAGTAATACCAAAAAGTCCTCAAACTAGCTCCTCTGGTTACATGAAATAAAAAGTAATTTTCATTACATTTGTACAAAAGCTTATCAATACGACCTTCAGAACCTAACCAGTATTCCCACATTACCTGCCACATGTGGATGTATCGACACTAGCCCAAAGTCCTGTTCACAATGCAAACATCCACACTACTCCCCCAGAACATTGTCCTGCAGAAACATGACAAAAATACAATTTTTACTCCTTAAAAAAGTATTAGTTAGGAGAGCCAAAAGCCCACTACATCCACCACATGGAAGTGTACTTACAGCTTTATCTTACTATCTATCACCCTAGGTAACACCTACACTTTCCATCTAAAAGCAACAGTAACAGTGATCCCCAATGACACTTCTAACTGCTCTGTTTGTATTAAGTCAAATGTGTGCTGCTGGGAGACCTTCTTTAGAAAGAGACGCCAATGGTACTTGTTCTTTAACTGCTACCTGGGATAAGAATTCCTTCATTCCTTATGAAATGCGAAGGACTAATTTTGGCCCCTTCTTCTCTTCCACTGTGGCATACAAAACGCTGAAAGCACAATGCTTCACTGGAGCAAAGAATGGAGGCAAGTTTGAGACCTCTCTTTAGGACAACTGCCACTTTTTTGGGAGTCAGGGTGTGGGTAGGAATCTTTGTGTTCATCTTGTTATTAAATACCAGTCAGTGTTTTTTCTTTACAGGATTTGAAATTGTGAATATAATGTTTTTTATTTTATGTTGCATTTGTAATAATCCCCTGCATCATTCATCAGCCAGCACAGGACTCAAGTTCATCAAAGAATGAAGTAAATAATAGCAATTAATCTGTCCAGTGTTACTTAATAATAGCATGAACTACTCCATGGAGCCAGGAGTAATCGCCACTAAGTGTATTATACAGCAACCGAGGAAAACTGATTTATAAACCCAGCTGTCAGGCTGCAATCTAATGGTGACTGCATCTTGTTGTAGAAAGCTGTAGCAATTTTGGAAATGACCCCACTGAATATTCTGGAAGAGAGCCTGCTGTTATCAGTAGCTACATCTATACTCTTCTCTAGGTCACCCTCAAGAGCTGCCCCCCAAACCTGGCTGATGCTCTTCATTTCTGCTTCACACATGCACTCTAAATTAAATGCCCTTGAGGATGTCAGCTCTTCTGAAAGATCTTGCCTGCTGCCATTGCCAGCTATCAGCAGCTGTATCTGCCACAGACTCTGATAACTATGACTTTCTTTGATCCAGGCCTATAGAAAAGGGTATCTTTTGACATCCTGTCTAACATGGCATGGCAACACCCACACTGGACTGGTCCAGGTTGCTCAAACCAGTTTTGGATCCTTAAGTTTCAGTAACAATGCCTCTCTGTCCTTGGTCCATGATAGGAGGAAACCCTTTCTCTAGAGCAAGACTGTAATACAAAGTGTGGCAGAGAGTGAATAGTCACTTGGAAATTAGCCATGCAACACACTTAGATGACATGACATTACCATTGGATGTCCCCTCTGACTTTGCCTGCCCTTCTCACGGGTTTTGTCTCCCATCCTTCCATCCTGGCCATCTTGTCCCTGCAATACTCTTTATGGACAATGGTCTGAAGCTGCAGTCACCTCTGTTCTAGGTGACAATTTGAGTTCTTTGTCTAGCTGACTGTCTCTGTGTATTCCTGGCTGCTGTCACTGGTAGCAGCTCTTCTTTTGAGTCACAGTCTCGTTGTCTCAGCCCCTTCTT
The DNA here is from genome assembly GCF_018691265.1 of Tyto alba. Taxonomy (NCBI): domain Eukaryota; kingdom Metazoa; phylum Chordata; class Aves; order Strigiformes; family Tytonidae; genus Tyto; species Tyto alba. Next base: position 16,185,742 of record NW_024881282.1, on the reverse strand, counting down.
CAACTCTCCTTCAACGGGCTGGGGATTGTCCTATCTGGAGTGTCACTCTGCCCCTGACAGGGCAGTCCATGCAGGTAAAGATGTGTAGCAGCACAAGCATGATCACCCACCTTTTCTTTACCATCTTTTGGGCACACTTCTAGATCAGACTGTACCTTCTTCAGAAAGAGCCTATAGGTCTGCCACGGAAACATCAGGTGTGTGTCTGGGTGTCTGCCCAGACAGAGCCTCCCTGTCCACAACACTGACAACATATATACGGCTTCTGGAGGTCAGCAGGGGGTTAAGCCTAACTGTACCCTTGGTGGCATATGTATACAGAGACATGATATCCTGTGCACCTTGTCTACTGTCAAGGACCAAGGTCTGGTGGCTAAGCCTGGGCTAGAAGAGGTTTTTTGGATAGAAGCAATCTCCCATGAGTTTCAGGACAGAGGAACCACTTCAGCCTCCTTAAATAGCAGTCTGTTGGCTGGCCTAGGTCATCTGTGCTTCTGCCTGACCCACCTTTCACAGTAAGTAGTGTCCTGACAATGTGTGGCTTGGCCTCCTTTCAAGAAGCGGTCATGTAAAGTTATTGACTCAACAATACTCTCCCTGTAGAGGGCATCCAGAAATGGGTGTCCAAATAGAATTGGCTGGCCATAAGGGGAATTTGGACACTTTTTAATAGTGTGATTGTAATCTTGTAGGCTCGTCAAGGTGCAAATCAGTGTATCATTTTTACAGTCTTGGACGTGCAGGCTACAACCAATATGCCATCCTTCCAGAGCAGCCATCAGTGGCACAGCTGGCATCTTTCTTGGCTGCTGGAAGTCGGTGTATGACAGTACATGAATGGTACAAAACCTGCTGCTTCTGAAGACCCACAAAATATAATAAGGCATCATGTCCTGGTTAGGTGGACTGCAAAATCTATGAGCATCTGTCTGGGATCTTCTTGTCAGAAAGCCAGGCCAAGCACAGGGTGAACATGACAACTGAGCATCTGAACAGAAGTTTGAAGGGTACTCCTGTGGCTAACCAGCCTGAACAGTTGGCAAGTTTGAGATTTTTCCTACAAAATTATGAGAAGGCTTTCCTTTTGAAGGTGGTATGACAAAGAAATAATGAAGGACTACAGGGCCATTTTTAATGACTAAAAATAGGTAAGCATAGACCTCTTAGCTTATGGAGACAATATACAGAAAGACAATGCAGTCATTGCAATGTGATTCATTTGTGGTAATAAGGAAAAGAATAATATACTCTTCAGACAACCCATCCTAATTGCTGCTATTCTCAAACAAAAGCAAACTTAGGTTTAATTTGGGAAGGAGGAAATTTCTTACTTTCTGCTGCATCATCAGGAAAAGGGTTTTTTTTTTTTTTGAGTTCTATCAGCCTGAATGAACAATATGATATCTTTCACTGTGGCTGTTTTACAAAGATCTTATTGGTTATTTCACCTAACTATGTTTTGGATCTTCCTTCAGCTGTTTCTTGTTAATGGTGCATTTTGGTTCAGTTCAAACCCATTTTTCATCCACTGGAATATCTGTCTGTGCTGAAGTCCATGCTGTCTAAGACACCAGCATACAGTATATTGGCAGGAAGTCAGGAGACCTGATTTCCATTCCTACTTCTTCCAATAACCAGCTTTATGACCCAAAACACCAGCTCCCAAATTCCCTCCCACATTAAGTCTTTAATGGAAAGTTTACAGTGTTAGACATAGTATTTTTTCTCTCTCTAGTGTTTGCAAATATGTTACATACTACTTACATAATACAATTTGGAATAAGGCCAAGGGTTGCCTGCCCTCAGCAGCCTTCTTTTTCCATGCCAAACAAGAGACATCGTATACATTCAAATCCCCCCAGTATATAATTTCCTCTATCAGATTATGAATTGTATATGCCTATAGACGTTACCTATTTCTTATCAATTGCTCCCTCATGTGGGGATCTGTTAATATTATGAATAGTTATTATAAAGCTTTTTTACATAATCAATACAAAAGCAAGAGTTTGCTGGCTGAGGATCCACTTCACACACAAATATGTGAATAACTGGGTCTCATAAATGTAACTGCTTATTCCTCTCAAGTGAGCCACCTTGTTCCACAGCAGAAGAGATGTTTTGCAGTACTTGTCTGTCTGGGAAGTCTGCAAACTAAGCAGCAACTGGAGTATTAATGTCACTGCATACTGTATTTGGGGCCACAGTGCCTGATGCTGTGTTTACAAATGGATGTTTCTTGTAGCTGTGGCACCGAATTGTGGGTGCTCCAGTGAAGGTTCCCAGCCTTGTCATTCTCATCACGTGCACATATCTGATAATGAACAATAGCTGCTATGACTTTTTGTATTCCAGTCTTGTTATCTCAGTATATATGAGAGAGCTTGTCAAATTTCAAAGAAAAAAAAAATCCCACAACTGTAACACTTGCTGCAAGCTATAACAGCATGTCTCGTGAGCCGGTATGATAAATCAGATAGCTGGAATGACAGGCCAGGAGACAGTATAATTTAGTCAATATTTCTGATCAGTGTTGCTCTGTGCCCACCAGATCAAGTCCTCCCAGAGTCATCTCTAATTGCTAGCACAGACCCACCCTGCACTGTACCCCTGTAATTCTAAACAAGCAAAAATGGACTAATCCTGCAAATGTTGATGTCTCTGAAGGTTTTCTAGTTCCTCTTCTGCAGCCATAATACTCTAACTTCAAAAGATCAGGCTGCTGTCTTGCCTAGTTGATTAAAACATCAGGCATCTACCTGCTTTGAATCAAAATAGGTGATATGAGTGATTTAAACAATACTGGGAAAAGGCCATTTACATGATTGCTTTTTTATCTTTTCATAATGTCTTTAGATTTAGAATTCTTTTTAATCACTAGGTAAATCTTTTAACTTGTAGACTCAGTGTCTGTGGGGCTTTACTTTTCCATAAGTGACAGAAGATTTGGCAAAAATTAAAAAAGGTCTTTTATGTACATCCCATTGCATGAAATGTCAGCTTTAATAAAGCAAGTCTGGTGAGAGATTAGATAAGAAAATCTTGAGTATTGAGGTGAGCTCCCATGTGTATAAAAAATATACAAAATTTTGGCATATAGTCAAGGTTACTTAGAGGAGACTATGTCCTATACCAAGAATATACTGGGTAGAGTAATATTTCTATACATCTCAATTTCTTGTATGTGCTGGCATATAATCAGCAATTTATACTGCTAATTTATATATATTACTTTATATATAAATACATAAAGTAAGCTAGATATTTTTATTATATTAAATAACCTCGATTCTGCTCTTTGTGTACGTTATTTTTTAAAAAAATCAGATCTATACTTTTTCCACCTGGCAAAATGTGTTATGCAAACACTGCATTGGACATTTCAGGTTTATTTATGTGATGGACAGCTTGTATGAAAATTTCTCTCATAGACCCAATCTGTACTTTTTATTGCTCAAGTAAGGAGAAAACTCAGAATGACCTTTGAGTATCATATCTCCTTTTAAAGTCAGATCGATGGCTTCTCTTCTTTTCACTCTCCTGTGCCTTTTTCTCAGTAATGCGTAAAAGCCTGGAATAAAATCTCCAGTGTGTAATGCAAAGCTAATTTTATTTTTTTTTACTCCAAACCCTAGCAATTCAAAGCCAAGTAAACACCAGCAGGCTGCATTCACTTACACTATGCATGTTGATGCTAATTGCAGTTCCCTAAGCATTTTACATTGTTTGCACAAAATTGCATTGCTCTGCCTTCAAACAGTCAGTTCAATGACAGCTGGAATGAGTTTATCTCATAGTGCTTAGTGTCAGGTGCATTCTTACAGCTTTCCTGTCTCCTTCTGAGGGCTAATTAAGGCATTCTTCTCTCTTGTTTAATATTTACATTTAAACAGCTGCATCTCATTTGGATATAATACAAAGATGGCACCTGGCTTTCTTTCCCTGAGTTAATTCTGTGAGGTTTTTTTCCTACCCCTCCCTTCACCAAAGATCCAAAGTGGTTATTTTTGTGCTTATGTAGGGAAATGAACCGCAACGGCTGTAAATGGAAAGAGCTGCTATTCATTCACAAACAGAGTGCATCTTCCCAGGATCCTTCACAGCTAGTCTCCTTAGGATACCCGGGATGAGAGCAGAATGCAAAGCAGAGTCCTTGATGCTTTTCATGAGGCTGCTGTCCCTGGTGTCCTGAGATGTTTGTTCATTGTTCCAGTCCTTTTTATATTTTGGGTTGCCTGTTTGTTTGTTTTAGAGTTTACAGGGAAAAGAAAAAAGAATCAAAGCCTAAACATTATGACACTAGGAGCACACAGCAAATACACATGTAGCAATTCCACAAAACCTCTTACATGTTATCAGGAAGGGGTGCAGAAGTGCAGCCCACTCTTCCTTCAGATGTCTACAGAGGCCCAGTTTCTCCAAGGAGAACATCTATCTACAGAGACATGGCCAGGACTGCAGCCCAGCCTTAAGGCACTAAGCATTTTAACAGATTCAGCCGCACTGTTCAGAATGATCTTGGCACAAAGTAAGATTTTGTCAGACGTACCACCTTTTGAGATTCTTTCCACATTTGCAGTTTTCCATCTTCAACTAGGTCACTTCTTAAAACTATGAAAAACAATTAAATAATCTTCCCAAGAAGCTTTGGAAGATCCAAGGACAAAGATCCAGCTCCATATATCTCTGTGTGACAAACATCATGATCTTTGATCAATTTTTTATGTTTTTTTTTTTTTTTTTTTTGTCAGTAAAGAACTACTAGGGATAATACATATTAGCTCTGTGCTTTAAAGCAATAGTGCACTAGGCTGTGATAATCCAGATAGTCAATAATGATGGTATAAATACATATGAGAGAATTAATGAAATAGGAAAAAATACATCATGATCAAAAGTTTAAAGGCCATATGTTTATTGATGCAGGTTAATGATGTAATTTTCTTACTTCTGTGCAACTGATTTTCATTTCTCAAAAGGGAGGGGAAAAGAAAAACCTTTACTCCTCGGAAAACATTATAATGTGAAGCAAATGAACTCAGGCATGTCCCATCTGTCCTACCAGGGGCTGGCAGGATGGCAGCGCTGTCGCTGCAGCCTTCACCACTTGAGGACCCAGAGTAACTGGGGACAGCAACAGACCATCGTTCTGTCTGCAAATCACTGAAGGGCAACGTGGCACACACTTTGCCAAGGAGCTTCACAGACAGTTGATGACAATATAGGAGGTTTAGGCATTCAGTGCTATTCTTGGGGATTAATTTTCTCCCTGCCAAGAAGGGATCAGCCTGTATCTTGGTTGCTCTCTGTTTTGTCCCAGGCCTATCTCTGCCATTCATCCTTGCCCTGGAGGAACCAGAATTGAAGCCCCCTTTCCATCCTTCTCCCATTCCTACACTTCTCACCCTGATACCCACCCCTGTTTTGTCGACTCTAATTCTCCCCTCATGTGATGGTTACTTGGAAAATCTCTTTTCCCAGCCTATGGCTCAATGGTTTCACTTTGCCAGTCCAGACATTCTTTTCTTTCTTCATCCCTCTGTTAGCCTACAGGCTGCTTGTGCTGGTATGCACTTCCTAACCACACCTCATTCTCTTCTTATTTCTGTAAAATAACTTCTCCTTTCTTGCTTGCCAGGAATCACTTTGGAGAGCTTTAGGAGATTCTCAGTGCAGTGACTCAGACGGGACTGGGTCTGTAACAACAAAAACTGGAGGGAAAAAATGAAGTCCTGCCTGAATAACACTCAGTATAGGGCTGTACAGGGGACAGGACTTTTCAGAAGACTTAATTGTGAAGTTATAGCAAGTCTCAGCATGTCTAAATTGCATTTTTTCCCCAAAGGCTTGTAACTGGGCAGGTTTTCAAAAATTACAAATGGCACATCTGGTTTGGAGGCAAGACCCCTCCAATCCAAATTTCAAGTCTATGTATGAAATTATGGTACACTAGAGCATCTAAAGAGGAAGAGCACCAAGGGAGCATCCATCTGACTACATATGAATGTCTTTATCTGAGCTTGCAGTCACTGAACATTGAAAGTACTGCAGAGATAAATAGGCACTTCTAAGACAAACTACTAAAATAGTCCAAGTACTCATTATAAATGTGTCCTAGGAGAATCATCTCACATACAAACCCTAGAGTATAGATATGTAAAAATTGGTGAAATTCATACCAACATTCAACCTGAGCAACCTCCTTTCCAACCTCCTACTCAAAAACACTCAATGGATATTTACTGAACCGTTCTATGCAGAGCAATGTGAGCCCTGAATATAAAACATTAGCAAAGCTTTATATATGGAAAGTGCCAAGCAATCCTAAGAATACAAGCTATTTCTTACTACATAGAATTTTATTATTAATCCTTTCACCTGAAAAACATAAACCTTTTATGTTACAGCAGAAGGACATTGTCTCTGAGGAACAGGACTGCACTGAAGACAGCCTCTTGGTTCTCATAACCCATTGTGCATACTCAAGTTTGCTGTTTCCTCAAGTATATTAATGATATAACCACAGAGGAACTATCTACATTGTTCATTATGTAAAAACTGAATTTTTTTAAACAGCCTATCCTTGCACAAAGGCATATGACCAACTTGGACATTATTGTAAATTTTGGAAAAAGGAGTTGGTGTCATTGTCAGCTTTTATCATGAGGAAAAAATAAAGAATAGATGAGGTGGTTGTCACTTTTTTCAGGTTTTAATGGAATTTTTTTCCACTGAAGAAGTCATCTCCTTCAGATTCTAAACTTGTCTCAGGAACATATTGATTTTAACACACAACTATCAAAAGGCAGTCTTTAAATCTCTCAGTTTAATTCAAGTGATATTGAAGTGCTTCACGGAGAGTAACTGAATAATTTCATTGAATTTGAGTAATTGCATTCAATAAATGTTTCTCTGAGAATGTAAAAGCATTTTACTTGGGTTTGTAAATTTTGTTCCACTTCAACTTCTGAATTACAGTTTTCATACTGTGGCTGTGCTTTACATTTTCCTCTATCCATGTTGGCTGCCATCTTTCACCGTAAATTCCTCTTTTTATTATTAATAATGGATCTTGACCTGTTTTCTCTTTTGGAAACAGTTCATCCTACATCAAGGCTGAAACTGGAGGAAATAATACATGATTTGATCCATGTGAAAAAATCATAGTGACATTTTATTTGAGCAGCAATACAGTTATTCTGTGGGGCAAGAGCTTACATCCTGATGAAAATTTAACCAAAAAGAACTTCTGAAAATTGTTTTTCACACTCACTAAAAGACATGTTCCTGAATCTATTTCAGCTCCTGATGCTGTTTGAACTGTATGTCCACTCCCCACACAGCAAAGTTTGTTCCTCTCACTATCCATAGGGCGCAAGGTATGTCAGTGCCATAATCAGAGCAGCTGAGCATATGCAGTACCAGAAAGGGATGGGCACTGGGCTTGTGAGGTGTCTTGTCCTCTCTGTGACTGTCTTTCAGACATTTTGGTTATAGAGGGGGAGAAGCTGGTTTTTTGAACACAGAACAGCAAAAACAAGATGAGGAAAAAGCGAACAAGCAGAAGGATATTCAAGTGTGAAGACAAACAATGTCTTGGACTTGAGCAGGAAAGAAACTACTATTACGAGTTACAGGGGAGGAAATTGGGAAAAGAAGGATGAATAGTATATATTGGATATGCAAACTGGGACTAAAACCAGTGGAGTGATTCTACAGCTAGCAGCTGATGAATACAGGATATACATGTGGTAGTGGGGAAACAAGACTAAAATCTCTGGCAGTTCATCCTTTCTGATAAAATACAGGGGCAAATGGTCAGAGAGCACCAAGGATGTTAAAACCACAGGAGAAACAAGGGAGTGGATGAAGCGTGTATAGTAGAGGAAGATAAGTATAGGGCTGGGGTTGTGTGAAGGGAAGAAGATACTAAGGTCACTGATAACACTGACAGAGCACCCTGAGAGGAAGATGAAGGTTGCTTGAGCCAGGAGACCTATGCTGAGCTTAGGAGTTTCTGTGGGGTTATGTCATGATGGCCTGTAAGGATGATAAACTGTGGAAGCAAATCCGTTACCTGGAGTCATGTGCTGAGTTCTGGTTGTCCTGCAGCAAAAATGACACAACAGAGAAAAGGTGGTTCCAGAGGAAATGACTTTCAGGAACTGAGAAAAAAATAAAAATAAATGTGACTGTTTATTCCACTGTAATATAAAGATAAGATGAATAAGAAGGTGCAAAATAGAGACATGCAAACTAATGAGGAGCAGTCAAGTAATACATTGAACACTCCTGTGTACTTTCTCCATTACTTTCTTGTAACAGGGGGACATCTGGGGAAACAGAAAGGCAGCAGATGTAAAACCAGTAAAAGGAAATGTGTTTTTCCTGCTTGCCCTATAGAACATCTTCTCATGAGGCAGCAACACAGCCAGGATCTCAGCATGAGTCAAAAAAGGATTGAAAATTTACATGGATGAGACCATGCAAAGTTACAGGCTTATAAACTGTGAACAAATCTAAGAATGTGGAAAGGATGGAAGGTCCCTGCCTCAGGGTATTTACCAGCTTTTAAACAAAACAGTGAAAAAGAATATTCTTCCTTAGGAACAGCTTGTGAGATTTCCAGCCTCCTATAATTCAAGACAACTTTATCATATTGTAACATTAAATTGATCTTCTCTCTTTTTGGTGGCTATCTGTATTTATTGTCAATATTTAAACATTCATTTTTCAGGCTGTCCCTCATATGCACATTTCTGGCTACGTTTGGACAATTCTTATGATGTGCTGGTCACTGATCGACAACTCTTGTCTATATGGAAGTCTACAGAGTCTGATGACCCCTGGTGACTCCTGCTAGAGATGGGCCTTAAAACACACTATTCAAATCTGGCTTGTTCCTAAAGTTAGAACGGCCAATTTTAGCACTCTGGAATAGGTGTTAATTGTGCTTTAGGTCAAAATCTGATCTCTCTCTCACTTAAATTAGGACTGGAGATCTTGTGCTGGGGGCAGAGTGTTACACAGCCATCTGCTGCAGTGAGTGCCTCTGACTTACTCTGAGGAAAGTTTAACACTGCTGCAGACAGCACATTGGCCTATCAGGTTCCATGTTGGTATCCATGTGGCAACCTATGGTGAAATTCACAGTAAGAATCAATATCTGAGGACTACTAAAGGAAAACTTTATTGTTGATACCCCAGTCTTTTCAAGAATGAATTTTCAGGGGCTCAGATTCATCAAAGAGGTAAATAATGTGAGTTATAGGAACTATACATGCTTAAACACTTTATTAAATCAATGTCTTTCATTCTAGCTCTCCCACCTCTGTTTCTAGCTCTGCTTGCAAATGATAATGAAAGATTAATATTCCTTTCCCCTGAAAACAAGCCAGCCAGTGCTTCAAAATGATATATGGGCATCTCAGTGTGTACCAGTACAGGATCTTCTGTTGAGTTAGAGACAGTACATTCCACCGAAGTCCCAGAGGGGTACCTATGTTAGTGTTTCATTTTAGAGGAAGAGTGAGATTTTGAATCAAATTTCCTATTATATCTGTTTGCCATGCTTTGATTTGCATCACAGAGTGGTCTCAGTATGTATGACCGGGTTTTCTTCTGCTTTAAACTGGGAGATGTGCTCCTGGGAGTGTACTTTATGCAGTCCAGCTGTAAAGGGAACTCAGGTCATGGGACCAGTTTAGTCCTAATACAAAACCTATGAAATGTGCATATTGAGGATGTCAGGCCTTAAACACCAACTGTTACTTCTACAGATCTTATTTGTCCACATTACTTAGTAATATAGATGTAACAGAAGTCACCAAACTACCCAGACAAGCATAAGAGAAATGACTACATAAAAACAATTGCCCTGTTGCTTTTTCAGATGTGGTATTCCTAAGAGCTCAGATAAAATTACCACATACTGATGGTCTATTTTTCTTCAGAGGTACCAAGGCACTTATCAACATGATATCTAATCACTGTAAAAGAGGAAAAAATAAGAGTCCTCTAAAATTGTGGGCACTATTTTAAGCATCTACCTTTTTTTTTTTCTTTTTTACACTTTTTTAAAAAAACTTGAAAACACTTGTAGTTATGATTGCTATCAGCACTCCGTTAGCAGGTAGTTACATATCTAACTGCTAAATAGGATCCTTAATTTTAGTACAGTGATTGGGGGATTCAAATCATTATGTGACATTAAGTCACATAAGTATTATTAAGATGAAGAGAAGGCTGATTAATGAGGAAGGCATTCTGCTTGTTAGCTCTGGGATGGAAGGGGCTGTATTAGCTTTTCATATAAAAACCTTGAAGGGAAATCCTGGTTTTGTGAACATCACAAGCTCCAGCTAATTTGTTTCTATAGTGCCAATGGATCCAAAACACCTTCCCTGTTCTTATTTAAGTGATTATATAGGTTACAATAAGATGCTGAGGTAGATGAATGGCATAGTACTTCATAAGAAAAGCAGAATGGGAAGTACTGATTATCTGAAAAATAAAGAGAAGAGCCTTGACTTTATTTAGGTATTGATGGCACTTAGAATTTTTATTATCAGTGTTGAGGTTTTTCTTAAATTCTCCATTCTTTTATGGTTTACTTTATTAAGAACAAATTCTAATGTTCATGTTTGCAAATACAATTAGTTCAAAAGACTTAAAATGTAAGTAACAATCAAAAATGCACATTTCCTTTAAAACTTTGTAATTTCTATGACAATACAAAGATGTTTTGGGCCAAAGAGCTTGTGAACAACACTCTATTGTCAGATGGCTATAAGAAAAGCATTTGAATTAACTTCTCACCTTCTAATTTATCTTTTGATTTCTAGAAATCAAAGCTCTGCTGTAGCTCAATGCTCAGACAATTCTCACTAGCTCTACGAAAGTACAACTGGGCACTGTCTCAAGTAGCAGGTCAGAACCAGACCCGTGCAGGACAGATTCCCAGCTCTGTTCTAGACTGTTCCTAACATTTTCACTGGCACTGTGGAAACTGGCATAGTCTGAAAATGCCAGGAAAGTTCAGGAAGAGATGGACTGCACTACACTTTTATATTACAGCTATTCTATATTGACAGAAGAACCCTTCACAGAATATGAATATATACCTACAATATAAGTCTACATTTACAGACAACTTCAGAACATTAAAGTGAAGTAAAAATTTCTTCAGATGTGTCTGCAGATAGAGCTATGGAGAGCAATTATTCATGAGTTACCCTATGTGCAAACATGCTTATTCAGCATAGAATATGATACACGGAGCTTTTATTCCTAAATACATTTACGTTGGTAAGCTTTTCATGAAAACAAGATGAAAGTCCCAGTATCTAAAAGGCAGAAAGTACCAGTGTCTAAATTTAATGATGAATCAATTTCAACTCAGTGCTACTGGATTTGAAAAACAGAACCAAAACGATTTTTCTTTAGAAAGAGCAACAGCAAATCTGTTAATTGAAATAGTGGGGAGAGGCTATATTCATATATTGTAAAGCCAGAAAAGGCTTTTCTGACACAGTCCTGCAATAATATACACCTCAGGATTTTCCAGAGATACTCTTGCATAACCACTTTGACTTCCAATATTATCTTCTCCTCACTCCTAAGAATGGATTGAACAGTGTCACTGTGAACTGATCTGACCTCACCCCAATGGGAACACTTAAAGTCTATTATCAAGTTGTCCTTTAAATTTTTCTTGGGGAGGTTAAACAGAGTGAGTTTATTATGATTCCCACTGAAAAAAAAAAAAGTCTCATTGGAATCACACTCCAGGCCACTCAGGGACCCCTTGATCAAGTGCATCTCCTTGAAGTTCTTGGCCACAAAATGGACCCTGGGCTCCCCATGCCTCATTGCTTCCCTACAGAGTAGCAATACCAGACTTGTACTCCTCTTCAGTCTTATGTTCCCTATGCATGTTAACTCCCTCAGCTATTATATCACACTGACTGTTCCTTATTCAGCTGCATCTTTTTTTCAGGCTGTGGCTTTCCACAGCAGTCTCCCATACTGCAAGTGCAATCTGTGCTGCTTACAGATATGTGGTCTAGCACTAGATTTTTACAAGTTTTCTAAACTAATAAAAGTTTCCTAGCAGAGCTTTTATATCTTCTTCTATAAGATATAACTCTGTGAATATTTAATATGTATTAATTTTTAAATGGAATTTAATTTGCTTTTCCTTAAAATGTTCTGTATGATCTCTGACCTAAAGCTTGTTACTGTAGAAATTAGCTTGAAAGCAGAGAGTTTGTGGTAATGTCCCTCCAATTCTGCCAAGAAACATATCCTTAAATAAATACAGGTTTCATTCCAAACCTTGCTTTGGGACCTCAGACAGTCATGAGTCAGATTTTCCATATTACTAACACTGAGGCTGTTCCAGGGTTCAAAGCTTGGATGCAGTTATGCAGCCCAAGGACTATCATAAAGTTTGCATTTTTCAGTTGGATCAGTGCTCTACTATTTCTTATAATCTCTGTCCATCAGGCAGACCTCCTACCTGCCACAATGCCGGCATGGTTTTTGAGTCACTGTTGATATGGTTTTTCATGAGTCTCATTATGTAGCATAGCTTCTGATTTTGCAGGCTTGATAAAACTTGCTATTGTGTTCTACAAATCGTTTCTTCTGGCAGCTGCTGATATCGGTTCTTAACGGTGTTGGCATTCAATTAAGCAATAGGAAAAAAACATTCTTCGTCATCCACATTAATACAGCAAGGTAGTATAGCAGTGGGAACTTCTTTTTGGCCTTCCAAGTGATAATACAGAAGAAATACCAGCAATTTCCTTTGAGCATTAGTTGAATTGATCTAGCTCTGATTACCAGGATCTGTAAACATCTTTTCCAATATGTGGAGGATCTAATTATTCCCAGAAGAAACAGTTCAGTAAATCTGAGGTATAGTAAGTTTGTGTATGGACTAAATATTCTTGCAGATCATAGCCCTGTAAGTCTCTCACTTCTTATATTACAGAAAAGCAAACAGAAACATCAGAGGCAAGAGCAGAAAGAACACCTAAGAAATAGGGCTGTATCTGGCAAAGGAATGTACACCGTGTAGCCCCATGTACTTCTCTTTGAAGCCTAAAGATGTGAGAGGAACTCAGAGCATTGAAAGGAGAGCCAGAACAAGGACACCAGGGCACCTCACAAGGCTTCAGTAAATAACAGATGGTTAAAAAAAGAAGTTCCAGATCATCTCCTACTTGACAAAGGCAATACTGTTTTGTAAAGGCAGTATCTAATGCTGTGTGGCTGAAGATAAAAGAACAGCAACTGTTATTACTACAAGTAGCAACTCATCAGCTTTCTCATATGCATACCCAATTCTTTAACCATTATTCAGATATCACATACATACTTCTTAATGGGAATTCTGCTGAAGTATAAACTGTTAGATTAACTGCTACAAAATATTGAAAAATTAGAGCAAATGGCCTGTGCAGGAATGGTAATGCACAAACAATATCAATAACAATTGCATTGTTAGCTGAGCCAGAAAAGCTGTGAGCAAAACAATAGAGAAGCTATTTGATCATGTCATTTACTTCCTTAATACACCTACTATTACATGGAATATTTTCTGAGATGCTCCTGCTGTGTTGCCTGCTAAAAGAAACTTATTCTAAAAGTCCCGGGAACAATATCAGGACTGAAAAGGAACAGGTTCTTGAACTTGTCAGGATTTTATTAGGCAGCGAAAATGATTTCTGTTTCATGGTTTAATAGCATGTTACTGATATATTTTTTTATGGTAGAGCGTATATAAACCAGCATGGCATTTTTGAATTCATTAGCGTACTCTGTAGCACAGGAGCAACTACTATTTTGGACTCACAAACCTCATATCAAAACCTTATGTGTCTGAGATATCTCTCCAAGACCTGAGAGGAAGAGACATCTGGTAGGACTTTACAAGTGGACGATGACTATTGCTTCCCAAACTCTTAACTTTCTGTTGCAGAATATAAGCAGGCTGAACATTCAGATGAGATCCCACTAACATCCACCTCATCATATCTTCTAGCCTGCTGCTTCCCACATTCGGAGATTCAGATTTGCTCCCATGCCAACAAAGCTCCAACCTCCTCTTAAGCTGTACGTGACTTGGAAGCCTAACTTAGTGAGCTTATAAAAAGACAAACAAAACAATGTTCCTATTTTAGGAGCTTCCCCACTAAGCTTAAAAAAAATTATACCAATATTAATACTGCTACTACTAATAAATAATTACTAAAGGGGCTAGGATCTCACAGCATCTATAAAATGCCAATAATTAAAGATGCTGTCAGCCCACTCTTGTCTGTGCTTTTGTATGCTAGATTACTGTGATCAACAGCAAAGAGAACACTGTTTTCCTGAAGGATGTGTAGGGGGAATGTACCCATGGCAGGCTAACTCTAGGCATCTGGCCTCCCTTTATATAATCAGTGAAAGACAATAAACACTTTTAGGAGTAATTGGTAGAATTTAGACAACTAGTTTAGGCTTGGTAAATTGCACTCTAGAGGTGGCTATTTCTATTTACTGAGTAGGAAGAGGATCTAGCACGGCCAACTGAGATGTTAACAGATGCATTTCAGTCATCTGAAGTTAGGCAAGATGAATCCCTCTTAAGAAACCAATTTCTTGCCTGCATTATTTGTGCCTACATATATGACCTTGCATTTGACTGTATTAAAACACATTGTTCTGTTAGGCCCAACTCACCAAGTTGTGTGAAACTCATCAGTGGTCTGACTGACCTGCTATTACTGTTTATTTAGTTTTACTGGTTTCTGAATCACTGTGTATATTGGTTATAGAGATCTGTGCAGAAGAATACTGGAAACATTCCCATTTGGTGATGAGTCCTTATGATTTGCATGAAGATGTAATATCACTTTTCTAGTCAAGCCCAGCAAGAAGTGAGATTTCTCCCCTGCTCTATAATGTCAGGAACATAGATACCATTCTTGGCAGCTGTTCTCCTTTGTACTGCTCCATTAAGAAGATTATTATTCAAGGACCACTCTTTTCAAGAACTTTCATAAGAGGTAGCAAAATGAGACCTCTAGAAGTTATTGGAGTCCCATCACAGTTACCACAACCCCATCACGTCAAAGGTAACAAGACAAAACAAGCTCCCTAGCGTAAGCAACTATTATATTTCTTCTAATTAGTTTTTAGTGTTTTTCAAACATATTCCCCTTTTAGTGACATTTCACAATTTTTAATACATAAAAGCTGTTATTACTAATCAACATTTTAAGCCATCATTAATGACACTATTATCCTTTTGTTTCCAGTTTGGCTCTGGTCCTACATCTTTCAGAAACTATGTGGAATGTCCCTTCACTTAGCCCAGATGGATAAAAGGTTCATAGCTGCATTGCAGCCCTACAGTCAACAGGAAGCAAATGCCTAAACATCTGGGTCATAGGTTTCAGCAATACTAGTCATCTTCCAAAGTGTTATTCAGTGCAAGAAAAGTCCGAAGGCCTAATGTCTTCATAGACTGGTCAATTTTGAGAAGCCTTGGAGTAATCAAGTATTTCATGTTTTCCAGATGAAACCAAAGTATGTGAATTAACCCCAAGGTTAGAGGCATTGAGCCAAATTCCTCCTTAGGACACCAGTGGAAAAACAATAAAACTTTAACTCAGAATTAAGATGAAAATACAAGTTTCCTAAAAAAATTCTCATATGAACATCAAAACACAAATAACACCAATACTACTGCAGCAAAACAAAATTTCCTGACAATTTTCTTATTCTCCACAGGTAAACTGTCTAACAAACTGGTAGGACTCTGTTCAGCTGCAGAAGAATACATGATATTTGCATCTCAGAAATCACACATGCAACAGTCATATTGCATGTGTGATTACATAGACTATGTAAGTTCAGAAGCCTTATTTTCATTTATCATCAGAAGATGATATACTATTGCATCTAGAGCTATCTGTACCACACTGATGACCATTTCCAGATGGAACAGTGACAAACAGGACTGAACAGGGTGGGGGAAGGAGGGGGAAGGGGATGAAGCACAGAGTAACTTGTCTAAATAAGAGCTTTTTTCATCAGTTTCTCAGTATCATTAACACAGTGTGCTTCTAATTTTGCCAAGGAAGTGTTACAGCTGTCCCCACTTGGCCTCAAAATTGGTTCAGCCACCTTGCATAACTTCATCCTATGCACCTTAAGGTGTTAAGCATCACTCAACAGAAAGACATTTTAGCTTCTGATTGGGCAACACAATACGAAGCTTAATTTACTTTTTCAAGTAGGTGGAGAGACAAGTGGAAAGACATAGACTGAATCCTTGGTATGTTCTGATGGTCCTGCTTTGTGCCACAACTCGTCTGGACCTACCCTAACAGCCAATTTCAGCACTCTGTGACTAGGTATAATTTGGCAATGGCTGAGAACTACCCAACTCATCAGATCAGATTAATTTAATCATGTTGTCTGAGAGAGTGAAGGTATCCATGGTTCTGGTAATCGAGAGCTTAGGGAGTACCAGCAAATGTGACCATTCTTTTAATCAGTGAATAAGATATCCCAAGTTTCAATCATAAAGATTTATAAAATAAAAAGACTAAGAGGTGTTATAAACCCTCAACTTGAGGATATAAACCATCATTCTTACTGGGATTTTTTTTTTTTTTTTTTGCTTGACACTTCCTTAAAATGTGTCTCATTATATTAAATAATAGAACTGGAACACAGGTATGTAAACAGAGTAACACTTCTCAGAATAATATTCAAAGGTCTCTTCAGGACAAGAAAACTAATGTCCTGGGAAGAGATAATCAAAGACCTTCATGGTACACATCGCTGTGAATGAAGTTATTTGTTATCACTTGAGAGGGCTGGGTTCTCAACAGCTTCCATTAGAGAGGTTAATAAGAAAAAAGTGTCAAATAAAACAATGAATTTGAGAATACTACTTGACTATAAGAATACGTATGTTTGGTTAAGCAGGTAGAGTGACTATGCATGAATTCCAGCTAAAGGGAAATTTTTTACTCTGCATCTATTATCTATGTCATTGTCACCAAGACTGTTGGCAAGAACATGCCACTCTGAATTGAGACACCTATATTTGAGTACCTACACAGAGGTATTTACATGAGGCTTCTAACTATATATGAAAAGATTTTTGGAGATCCACACCTCTGACTAGCATCAAGATCCAGGTGGGTACCACAGGCAGCATCCCAAGTGGCTGGAGTGTATGTAGGTAAATCACACCCCAGATTTCAACTGACTGTAAGGAGAGATTAAACATCTCGCTCAAATGTAGAAAACTGCATCTAAACAGTTACATTTACTGTCTTAGTAGCACACTGAGTCTCATGCTTTTCATTCAAAATCTGACTGTGAGCTTGGGTCCTCTGCATTAGCTCACTATGGATACTCAACAAATGTGACAATCACCAGACGATGCCATTAGTGATACGCACCAATGCGACTTCATGTTTGCCACATCTGCTGTGCTGGATGTTTACAGATGACTGCATTCTAAAAGTCAGTGCAAGTGGAGCCATCTACTAGTGGATAGGCAAGAGGCACCATCCCTTGTTACCAAAGGATAAGGAAGAGGCAATGAGAATCAGACAATATGGGATACTGCCTCACTGCATCACACCGCCTTTCTCATGATTACTGGCAACTCCCTGTTCAAGGCTGCTCTTTTCTCTTCAGTGATCAGTAAAATTAAAGTCTTATGTTGTTCTGCATAGTTATGAGCTTGACATTTTTTGTGATTGTCTTTTTTATTGCCTGCGCAGACATTACTCAACTTAAGTGGTGCGAGCAGTGTATTAGTCCAGCAGAAAAACCCTGTGAGAGCAACTGCCAATGAGAAGAAATTGAAAGGAAACCTGCATTGTGAGAAGAAGGTACTTGGAACAGCCTTGTTTTGAGGTGTCTTTCCCAAGCACAGATGCATTGCCCATCAGTGTGAAGCAGCCCTCTTTTCAGCTTGTGTATTTTGGGCTGGTCAGCAGGCAAACTGATTTGGGATATTAAGTTTAAGAGTGTGCACAGGAGGTGAGTTAGGGCACCAACCTGTGACTCAGATTAGACTTTGCCAGAAGGTGGAAATACATTCCGTACAACCCGGAATTTTACAATTATTCAGGGGCATCTGAACTTCATATCTTAAAGAAACTTGATTCTGCATGAAAGGCTTTCTTCAACATGTTCTCATAGCAAAAGCAAAATATAAATTTTTAATACTCCATGAATTATTTTCTATATTACTCTTTGCTATAGATTTGAGATAATGCCATATCATAATTGCTAATGAATTTCTACTTTCCAAGTCCAACCAACTGGACTTTTTTCCCAAAATAAATTCAATGGAAATTTACATTTTACCATAGATTGTTTTAATTCTGAAGAAACTCTCATTTTCAAAAGAAAAGTATTTCATTTAAATTTCATGATCAGTTCCTGATTTTTTACAAGAATGCATCAGAGCACTATTGTCAATGCTGAAAGAAGTATGCTAGAAAGTATAAAGTCTTTGGCATATCAGCTATAGTCCTTAGGCAGAAAAATAGATTTTCTTGCAACAGAAAGCTGCCAGTGATAAGAAATTAACTTTGCCTTTTCTTCAAGAAAATCTTACTATATTACAGTATTCAAAAGGTCTGGACTTAACTATTCAGTTGTGGGCAATGTTGTATCATATTATATGTATACATATTATATAAGACTACACCTTTCTACAAGACTGATGAGTTTTTCAACTTTAGTAAGTAATGTATTTATTGATTTCCGATAGCTTAAGAATTTATATATGTTTTATTAATTCTTCAAGTATTATTATTAATTTTTTTATCATGTGAGACACTTCACACTTTTCCTTCAGCTTTAAAAATTATGCTAATGCAGTGAAAGTTATGTTAGAGCTGGTACATCCATTTATACTTTTATTTCTATGCGATTAAATCTCTCCAAGGGTGTAATCTTTGGTAATGATTTCCCTGGAAATAGTTTTAGCCCATTTCTTTTGTAATATTTGACCAAAATGTGTAAGTTCCTTTCATTGTTGGCTGCTATCTCTGCCCGTTTGGAAAAGCCTTTTGTAAAACAGCTCAGGTGTAGGACTTGACCCTGGAATAGCACCCCTTGCCTTAACCTAATAGCAAAACTTTACCGTCCTTCATTTATGCAGCAACAGGCTGTTTTGAAACTGTCAAAGTCTCATTCTCACTTCTAGCTGAGTTAGAAGAGGACATTTGACAATGTGGTGACTGATGTATGTCTTGGTAAACTTGAAAAACAGTTAGAGGCCAGTTCAGAGAACTTTTGCTCACAGCTATAAGTTCTTACAGCCTGCTCTCTCATATTCCAAAAATAGCAATTAGGTGTTTGCTTAGGGTTTAATAACTAACCTTGAAATAAACTATAGAAAGGATCACTGGGTGAGGAAGGGGCATTAAATTGTTTCACTCCTGGGGTTTTGGTAGTTCATTATTCAGTACAAAAACAAAGTTTATAATACATGTAATTTGTAATGAATAGTTTGATCTGTTCTCTTCATAACAGTGACTGGTGTGCTTTTAGATCAATTTATATACATCGTAGCAGTTTCAATAAACACACAAACTATAAAGAATTTCCTGTGCTGTAGCAAGGAAACATGGCAGTAATCACAATGATTTCAACAGGATTTCCTGAAACAGGGAGAGCTTGCAGAACCATCTTTTAAGGGTAAACACATGACTTCAATTTGGCTACCAATAATGCTTTCCCACCCAATCTTTCATAGCCTGTCTGACAGGGAGATCCAAACAAATTTTTTATTTGCCTCCCCAGAGGCCAAAGCATGATGATTTTTACAACCTTTTTAAAACTCATAGTTTGATATATGCACATACTCTTCCTTTGGGCAGCAACACATTAGTATGATTGGTGCATATTGTTTATATAGCTTTGCTTTGCTTTTCATTCACCTCTGCCTTCATGATATAGGTCCCAGCCCTTCAGAGATATCCTATAGGCAAACATAAATATCACAAATGTCAAAAAGTTACATATCTAATGGATGCAAAATCAACTCAAGATCATTATCTTCCCAAACACTTGATCCTGGACAAAAGCAATCTAGTTCAAACGAAACCAGACAATTTATTCTTTTACAGGTGTGGTGTTTGTCCCACATATTGAATAACAAAGGTCCAATCTGTGATTTTATAGAACAATATAACCCTAAAATTACCAAGAGAAGTAAGTTGTCCTAAGAACATCATTACTTGTATTATTTCCTGCAAACAGGACAACTGGAATGAAAACCCATGTCCAAATGGGACAAAATCAGGGTATTAAAACAAATAGCACAGATTTCATCCTTTCTGCATGGATATGACAAAGCTGACTCGTCCAAAAGACACAGGAGGGGAAGAGATTTGAGGGGCAGACACTTATGATTTGTGCCATTGTGATAGAGATTCTGAAGTGTCTGATTCACTTACATCACCTCACATTAAACTCAAAGAGGAAATTAATCTCTCCTGACATGTCCTCTTACCTCTCAGTAGAGTGGGAACAGAGCCTTTTGCAGCAAAATCTTACAGTAGGTGCTGGTCATTAGGAATCACGCAGGGCTAGATTTGCTCACATCCTGGCTACAAACATCCTGCTGGGCTGCAGGGACAAAACTGTTGTCATCTTTGCTGGCCCAGGGACACTAGTTTCTCCCCCATGCTTCTCATCCGGTGTGCTTGCCTCCTCCATTTGGAGACCTCTCATATGTTCAGAGAGGGTATTTTCTTACCACACCACCCCATTCTGTCTTGTTTTCCCTTCTGCAAGCTCTGCAGTGCAGGCTTAGAAGGAAACATGGCCTCTGCCAGCAGTGCCAAGGTTGAGCAGTCCTGACACCTTGCAGATAGGAAGACAAAGACAAGATCAAGACCTTCACATCAGGAGACCTTCTTCACCCTAGAAGACCACAAACATAGATAGAACTAGTTATACATATATGCAATTCCTGCATAGTTTCAGATTTTCTTCCTTTTCATCGCTGAAAATTTTTTACTTTCTCTGACATCATGCCCTGTCAGTGCTTTCTTTTTGGTGTCCAGGCAGATGTAGTCTCTCTAATTCCTAATGTTCTCATCTTTTGCGTACTACAGTGACAACTTTTAAGATCAGATTATCCCAAATTCTAAGAGCAACATAAGAGCTGAATGCCCAAAGGTGCAAGGAGAGACAGAGGGAAAAAGAAAGAAGGAATTTCTGGGTTCACAGCAACATGCTTTTGTTTGTTGAAGAAGTGTTTGCCTTTAAAGTGTTCAAAAGCATATAATAGTGGTCTAAAGGAATTTCAGTCTTGCCTTTGAAGTCCTCAAATATACTCTGAAGCAGAGTCAACTTTCTTTACATTTAAAGTATCAAAATAAACGTTGCATGGTTTGTTTGGGTTTTTTAATGTGAACATCAGTTGTCAGTGTACAAAGATTTTTCAGACAGTGCCTCATGACAGTGCTGCTCTCTGCTATTGGAAATATTGTTTAGAGCTATGTCCTTCAGATTAATTTTCCAAGGTTGAATTGACCTTTTCTGCTAACTGCCCTTTTTCTTGTCATTTGACCAAAGAGGGTTTTCCTCCATCTGGACAAGCAGAAATCCCATAAGTATTCCTTACCCATGACAGATTTTTCAGGTGTCTTTTCTGGGAAGTTCCACCTTAAATTTTGATTTCTTGCCTTCATAGGCAAAAGCTGGTGTCTGGATTCTAACTGCTGACACCAGCCTTCACATCACTTCTGAAATTTACTCAGCTAATTGTGCCTTTTCAGTTAATATACTTGCATGGAACTAATAACATAATCAAATTAAAACACTGAGAGATTCCATGTAATAAAATATACCCTGCCTCACTATGTTTTTAGACTGACCTTGACAGTGAGGTTTTTTTCTTAAAGCAATTAGTTAGATGGCTACTTTTCCCTCCAGAAATTCAGTTCTCTCTCATGATTTGAGGGTTATGTGAAATATTGCTTTAGTGTTTTGTCAGTCTTTGTAAATCATTACCACACTGTGCTTTCTTTTCTTCACAGATACTAGGGTAAGGACAAATACTTAATGCAGATGAGAGCTGCAGAGTGAGGTGGGCAGGATCCATGTCAGTGGTCACCAGGAAGATAAAGTCATAAAGCACCAGGATATCTGAAATTCAGAAATGGCATAGGTGCATCCAAATAACAGAAAGGAACCTGAGACACAACTAGGAATGAAAAAATAGAACTTCCCCCATGGAAGATTTCTTTTAGTCAAAAGTCCAAAATTATTATGCTGGCTAAAAAAAAAAATACCTATTAACTTATGAAGGTTCTTACAGCTACTCAGAACCATTACAGGGAAATGACAGTCCCATTTTCTTCTACAGTTTGGACCTTCAAATTGGACCACGCTTTCCATGAAGCACCACGAGAGAAGATAGTCCCTTGCAGCCATCATACTGTGCCTAACAGTTGCTGAGCTGGTGAGGTTGTTGGGGAAATTCAAACCTCCATCCTGACATTGTGTGGCCACGAACTATATCAATTGACCTATGCTTCTCTATCAAGGTATATTTTTTTTTGCCTTTTTTTTTTCCCCCAATGGAAAACAGTGACATTTTCCATGACAAAACCACTTTTGCTGTTTAAACAGTTTCATCATATTTTTGCCTCCCTGCTTTACTCCTTCTTCCCCTTCTCAAATTCCTCAGAGGGAAAGGGCCTTGAAAAGGGAGAAGATTAGCAAGAATCCTAGCAGCCTTATGCCTTTTATAGTACTCTGATCATATTCCCTTCTTTTGTGCAATAGATCTTGATGCTCTTTTCCATTTTCTTCAGCAACTGCTACTACTTCCAGCTGAGGGTTTTTTAGAAATGTGTTAGACCTCAAAGAAGCTGTATGTCCACATGTAAGTTAAAGTCAGTATTTTACAATCTTGTAGAGAAATTTGCAAAATATTAATTGTCAAAAAGGACATCCTCCAGAAAATCAGATTTATGAAGCATTTGCTTTAAGTTAAAGCATCAAAATGTGATATTTTAGAAAATCCTACCAGGCTAGACTTAGAAAAGAAGCAGTACCTTTTGTCTGCAAAACTTAGGGCTACGGAAGTGCATCTCATTCTTTTCTTCCTTCTTTATAAACCTTTTTATTTATAGAAGAGCTCCTAATGTGTGACCCCATCACCTAATGTTATATAGCCTGAAACTAGTCCTTTATATTGATTGTCTCTAGCAAAAACTTGAGAATTTTCTGCTGTTGGATCTGCAAGGTAAATGACCTTTTTTCTTTCTCTGTGCTGACTTTCTGATACAACTGGTGCAAGTTCAGTGCAGACAGGAGAATAGCAATCTGTTCTTACAGAAAAGAGAAAAAAATCCTGAGAAATGAAGAATGTTTTCCTTATCATTATTTTACATGAAAATGCTATGAAATTAACAACAGGATATGTTAACATGCACAAAGGCTCCAACGCCTTTACAAAATCAATTTTTTGAAATATGTTTTCCACCACTGAGCCTTTTTGAAAGGATCTTCAGAAAGGAAATCTAAAAGAGAGTTTGATCATGCATTTCACAGAATATAAGGCTGAACAAAATTCCATATGCTGTTATTTCAAGAAGGCAATAAAATCCAGTTCATATTCCGTTTTTCATTAAAAATATATAGAAACAAATGTCACTAGAGAGTTATATAAAGGTTGTGCCAGCAAAGCTTTCTTTCTGCCTTGCTCCATCACTTATTCTATATAGGTCATATATTTTACAGAAAACAATTTTGTAAATGTGTCAGTTCTTAAAACATTTATCAAGTCTTTTCATATTGTTCTTCAGATCCAGGCATACCTAGTACCCTAGGTACAGCTCTGAGAGAGGGAGAGAAAAAAATAATATCATTAGTATGCTTTAAAAATTGTGAACATCTACCAAAAGAATGAGTTTTCCAAGTAACCTATGCATTTAACTTTACTACAGGCTTTCATGAGATAATTGTAACATCAGGAAGTTTTTGAGATGTTTCATTAAACAATCACAATTTTAAAATCTCTGATACAGGCAGACATTGACTATTGTTGTTACAGTGGTCACAATATGCAGCAATGTTCATGCTTCACATTACTGTGGTTAATGTTGGAGCAGAGTGACTGAACAAAACAGCCTAAAACTAAAGCTAAGGATAATGACATAATCTTTTTCATGCAAGTCTGAGATCTCTGGAGAAGCCAACGTGGCAAAATTTTATGAAAGACAGGATACCCCAAACTGTTGCTCTTCAAGAGGATTTCAGTTTGTTTCAGAATTTCCACAACTTCATAAATATACTTTATGGAACTTGTATGACTGATTGATTTGTTTTAGTTTTATGCACAGATTTGCTTTTCAGCCTGCCAATCTATGATCACCGTATAAAATATTAACCAACTACTTGTTTTTCAGTGTAGTTAGGCTAAAGAGCTCTTACTCAAAATACTCCTGCTGTCCCATTTGGCATATAAAGAGCAATTTACCCAGTTCCATGGACAACTGAGAAGTTCACAATATCATACGCAGGGAGTGTATCCCACAGGTCTTACAAAACATCTGAAATTCAATAAATAAATACGAAGTCTAAAGGCCCTAGAGTAAACTCTGAAGACAAGCTGACACTCACTTTATTTTACAGATGATGTTGTCTCTGCACTAGCTGTAAGTCATCCATTTTCTTGTGTTGTACCTGATGTGTAATTATTTATATTACAGAAACATATAGATAGTCCAAAAATTAATTCCAGATTGGGCTAAGTATTCATCTATTTCAAAAGGTACTCCTGCTTCCCACCGTCCTGCCCCCAATTTCAAATTTTGATTATTAACACAGACAGATTGGTCAATCAAAAATACTATTCCTATGAGAATTGAAGCAGAATTGACTGAAAAATCTGGGAGTCAAAGCCAGCTGCTCTCTAGCACAGGCTTCTGCCTGCATGGTGAAATTATCTTCCCTCTCTGACACTGGATTACGAGGTGAAGTGGCCTCTGCTGTGTAGTCAAGCTCTGATTAATTAGCTTGTGAATTTTGTAATTCCAGGGGCTTGAGCAAGTTTGTGTAATTTGTACATAGTGTACCTAGTAAATAGAGAGTACACTGAGCTCATGAACAGGCTCCTGTCATTGTTGCATAAAGCTATCTAAATAGAAGGTTTATTTTTCAGCACAGCATTATTAATGCCTTCACTATTACTGTGTGGTGTGAGGAACAGAATGGCTTTATCTCCCCTGTTGGCTGCAGGCTTTCAGTAGAGTTCAAACACGTCTCTGATCTGCAAGTACAATCGGTTCAAAACTGAACACAAACAAATGCAGGTTGAAAAATATTTTTTAAAAGAAAAATTCTGTATCAGCTATCCTTCCCCCATAACAAATCAATTCCCAGTTATGACTGACTGGTCTTCACTTTCCCTCATTGATGTTGGAGTCTGATCTTCCTCTGCCTCAGTATTTTCTGCTTCTTTGTGTAGATAAGCCAAGGTTTCCTTTTCAGACACATCTTAGTATTGCTCTCCTCCCACCAAACCTGGTGTAAGGCAACCAGAAGCCCCGTGCCCCAGCCATTCTCACCACCCCAGGCAGTATTGGCTCCAGTGTCACCATCCCTGTATCCCAGCAGGCTGTCTCCATTAATACAGCACTGGAGAAGTGGTACTGACTGGTGAGGGGACTAGGAAGGCTAGAGCTTTTCAGGCACCCCCCAAGCACTGGACTGCTACAGACATGCAGGCTTGAGGGAAGGCTCTCTGAGTTGCTGAGAAAAGGATGAAAGGAAGTAATCCTGACAGTATGGCAAAAACAAGAGTGGGGAAAGATGCACACATTATTTTCTGGGAAAAAAAGTAGAAAATAAATTCCCTCCTTCACAGAATCCCTTCCTGGAACCTTTAGTGTTAAAGAACATCTAGTTTCAAAGGTCAATCCAAGGTAGCTTTTTGGACGATTGATCTTCCCACATCTCACCCAGCACCCTGGTAGGTAGGATGGCCTTGTGTTTCTCTGATGGGCAAGTAAAAGTAAGTGGCAGTGGCACAAAACTGGAGAGACTGCTGATACCAGCACTATATGTAAAAACACATATTAAACTAATTTTAACCAGTGACCCTGCCCTTTCTCAGTGGAAGCTCTCACTCTTAATGAGGTATGTGTCTAGAGAAATCTATAACAAATCACATATCTGCTTAACCAGGTAAAATACATGGGAATTAAATACCAATAGATATTTTTCCCCAGACCACGAGCATAAACATCCCACTCTCTACCCCGAAATATATACTTTAATTCTGTATTTGGTGAGAACAGATGACAGTCTCTGCTGTAAGGACTGGGAATCGAGTTGGTAGCATAATGCTCCTGAATAGCTGGGAAGCTGCCTTCTGTTCTGTACTGGTGAGGAAAGGATTCAGTGGGTTGACATACATTCACAGCTTTGCATATTATAACTTCAGATTTTATTTATCACTTCAGGTACACATGAATGAGAAAGAGGGCAGAATTGTAGTGGAAAACTCTCGCAAGCATAACTTGTGCTTCTTAACATGCTTGATTGTGAAAAAGAAATGTAAATGACCTGCACTTAGCAAATAAGAGACTAAAAAGTAGGTGTGATAATTTGCTCTTGGTCTTCTAGCAAAGAAAAATGTCCTTTACTGTATTCTTGTATATTTTTTCCCTAACACTATCAAACTGTATGGGAGATTCAGGTCAACAATCATAAACTTGTACTAACCCTATGTCATGGATGACTATCAGTTTTCACTCTGATGATCATCAAAATCAAAGCTCAGCATCTTGTGAAAGCCAGGTGGAGTGAGTATAGAATCAGGTCCAAAACATTTTCAGCATTACCTCCTTTAAATTTCTATTCTAATGCTCTGATCCATAGCTTTGTTGTAATCATTGATCAAACAGATTGCCAAACTCCACATTTGAGATGAAGGATATGGTCTGTCAAGGGAACTTTCTCACTCAAAAAGTTTCATAGGTAAGATGCATAACTATATGTGTATTTCAAAGGGATGAACAAGTTTAAAGGTATCTGTTGGAAATCAGAAATTTGCCTTACTTCTTCCCACATGGTGAGATTAGGTGTTCTATTTGTTTCCATGTGATTTCTGGCATAACATGATACAAGAATTCTGGATTAATTTTCTGTTCTTTGGTGCTTGTAACAAAAGTTAAATGTGAACTCATAAAAATTTATTTCCTTTTCCCCTTTGTTTCTACTTCACCCTACATACACTTTGAACAGAAACCCTTAAAAAGCCAGCTGTTGAATAGTTTGAGCTTACAGTATAGGCTAACAGAACAAATAAGCAAATCAAATGAGAGGAGGGAAAAATAGTACAAAACCCTACTGTTCAAAATTGTTGGTATACCCCATTTTTTTCATATGTTTGACATGACATTTTTGGTGGTAGACATCTGTATTCCTCTACCTGAACACCAGTTACATAGCTGGCTCCCTATCCTTCAGCAAATGCACTGATATCAGCTGTGGTCTGCCTGACTCACTCTGGATGTGCACATCTGAACTAGTCATCACAGATCTTTTACTGTCAACAGACATCAAGTTAATGCAGTCTGTGGAGCCTAGATGTGATCCATTGTCTGCTGAGGTAGTCAATAAGGTTTCTTTGATTAGACTTTCACTATTAAAGGAAAGCAGGATGATTACTTCAGATAAAGATCCCCAGTGCACAAATACAGTTGCCTAAGTATAGATGTCCAGTATCGTTTTAGGTGCTATGGTATATCTCCTTGAGCCTTGTACAGCCATTTTTGAAAGGAGTGAGTCTTTTGTAACTCTTGGCTCAAACATACCAGCATTATGGAGAATTTAGTAACAGTGTACAATAGCTCCAAACAGACCTAGTAGATACCTCTGGTCATGCAACTGAATCTACACACTAAAATCAGGTGAGATGAACCTCACCCATCAAGACAGGGGAGCAAATGAAAATACACAGAGCTTCAGCTTATCTGCCAACTCTGGGACAGAGTCTTCATGTGTCACACAATTGTAGTCAGACTTGAGCCTATGCCATACTTCTGACCTTTGGGAATTTTCCTACAAAATATAGGAAACCCCTTTTTGAACATGTTTCTATGGGGTTTTTTTGCTGTGTTATTAGCCAAATGCATATTAATACACCGCTTGCAAGCCACAGTCATGACATGGTTTTTGCTGTCTTTGGCTGTGTACAAATAAACAGCCTTAGGGACTCCCTGGGCTTTGATACTGTCTAATAAGACAAGGTCGGTGACAGAGGTGAAACAGAGACACCAGGACATAATGAATCCAAAATCCAAGTAACAGATCAGCAGAAAGCACAAAAGCAGAATTTGGCTTTCCTAAATCTAATCTGAAGCCCAGGCGCTGGGATACATGGCTTCTGTTCCTACCTCTCTTCCACCAGTTGTCTATCCTTACCCTTTTCTTGCCCACTCCACCAGTGAAACAGCACCAGAAATTTAAGTCCATTCTTCTGATTTTCCTAACTTTCTTTCCTGGCACAAGCTGTGCATATACACCCACTTCCTGTTTCCAGGCTGGGATATGGGTTTTTGTGGAGTCATTCAGCTCTCCCTCTGTGCTGAGCCCTTCCTGGCTGCCTGGTGCTGTGTTTGCCTGTAAAGCACACTCTTCCCTGCTGTGAGTCCCATCAGGCTAACTGTTGGCACAGATTTTCATGTTTTCTCTATTGGATAATTAAATGGAAGAACTCTACACAACTAAAATTGCCATTCTGTAAAGATCCTGTTTTTCTCTGGGGTGCAGCAGCTAGAGTTGGACTTCCAGCCATGATCCCACAGACCAAATACTGGGCTCTTTTCCAGTCCCTGCCCTTCTGCAACCCGTGCTCCTCCTGCTGCATGCTGGACAAGCTCTGACTGCTCTAGATCACCTCCTGCCAAACAAGATAAGGGCACCTTCAGACACACTCTGCTGCCTCTCTAAATGAAAAGAAACCTTATTTCTTGAATGAAATTGAGAAGTTCACCCAAGCACTGGAAAACATTCACTGGAAGTCTCAGGAGCATGTACAAGAGAACTACCCACTTCCCTACTCTGAAGTTAGTTGTCACTTACTGTCACGACTGATCTCATTGCTGCAGCAATGCACACAGATGATAATATCCTCAAAATTATGGTGGTAGAATATGGTAAAAATATTGAAGGCCTGATGCAAAAGGACCTTAATTGGTTTTATATTCCTGGATTTACCCTTGTGCCTTAATCTGCACAGCTATTGTGATGTACAGAGGTTCATGGAACATAAGGGGGGAATGAATGTTACAGTAGAGTTACTCTGAAGAATTTCCCATCCCAGAAAGGAAGTTGAAGCACTTGAGATACTAATGACCACAGTATAAAGAAGAACAAAAATAAATAGAACAGAGAACTTTTTATGAACTATGCCTCTGCAAAGGCACGGAGCATCCAAGAGAAAGAGGGATTATCCTATTTGTCTCCAGAAATAACCTCTGCTTCTGAGTACACTTTGGCTGTGCAAGGAGCAACAGAGGAGAATACAGAACTGTATCTGAAAGCAGAACAGGAATGAGAGACTGGAAGATGTTGAAATATTTTGTGGCCACCTCCATTTCACATCTCACCAAAATGTGACCTCTGGATGTGCACAACTTCCCCAGTAATGCACTAAATGGATCTGAGCCAAAAACTTTCAGTCCCAGAAGCAGAAGGCTATCTACTAAGTCACAGTGACACTAAAGCCCTTCATTAGGACACAGGATTTTAAAGTCAGGGACTGTTCTCTTCCAAAGTACACTACATTCAATTTTTAAATTCTTCCCACTACCTCAGTGCACTGTTCCCTAATCTTTATTGTAATTTTCAAAGAATTCTCAGTTCTGCTTTTTTTTTTTTTTTTTTCATGCATTTCAGTGGAGTTTTAACAAAGAGAATTTTGTTTCTCACAACAGAATACACAAACTTATTAGGTTGTAGTCAGTGTTGCATAATTCATGTCAATAGGTCACTTAATTGATATTTTTAATATTGTTGTTAAATAATTGTCTTGTGTTATCCTTAATAGAGTAGATTTAGACTTCATGTGTGGAACAATGATATTAAAAAGGTGACCAGATAACAAAGTATAAGCAATATTCTGATGTTTTGTATAACCAAAAAAACCCCATCCACTTACCCTTTTCTTCTGATGCCCCAGGTAGCTACCTTCAATATGTGTCACTTGTTTAAAACTAGCTGTGTGACCTTGAGTTACAATAATCCAAGCATCCCACAGTTTCCTTCCACCTTTTCTCTCTCTGCTTTTTGCAGGACTGTTGGTCCTGCCTGGCTGTCAGATCAGTGGGGGTCAGAAGGCCATAGGTGAAGTTACCCAGGACTGGAGCTCTTGGCTAGGGCTTCTCTACTTCAGCATTTCTTCCTGTACACATTATGTAGACATGATGCAAAAAATAATCCATTGGGTATCACAGTAATAACAACTCTGATATAATCTGACATTAGGTACATTCAGAATCACCATATGGTACCTGTTCTCACCGTATTGCTCACTGTCATATGATGCTTTCTCTTTCCAGTTTATTGAAATATAAATATTTATCAAAAAGCATCCCTGTTCACTCAAAAGGCTCTGCAGTCTCTGAATAAGGAACAGCGTCCTGATGAGACCCTTCATGTTGAGGTTGGCAGAGATGTCTCATCACCTGGATACACTGGCCACTCTGCACTCCAACAGCTATTATGCAGAGGATGCCACCATCAGCATCTGTCTTGTGAAAATTTCACTTGCATATCGGTCTGGGTTTTGGGGATTTTCTAGTTGGTGTTTTTTATTGTTTTGTTTTGTTTTGTTTTTTTCCTCCTGCAGGTGTCTCAAGTAAACCCTCATGGATCAATTAATTTAATTTCACTTTAAATGATATAAGCAAAACCTTATTTTTCAGTTTTCTTCTTTGCAACAAGGGAGGAAACCACTAACCGGTTCAGTTTAAACTGCTTCCCCTCTCCCCCATTAGCTTATGTTACTCTGCTTAGATTAGTGTTCTACAGCTAAACCAGAAGTGGGCAGTTTTCACAACTCTAGTAATTAGTTAATGAGTGAAGCATATGAATTAATGAGCTTAAGATGAAGCAAAGAAGGCTTCAGATAAGGGGGAAAATGAAACCAAGAGAACAGACATTGAAGCTAAGAGGATATTGTATAAAATGCCAGTAGGATGCAGACTCATGTCGGTAGCTGAATCTCCTCCAGCTGTGCTTTTCTTCACCCACCTCCAGTTAATTTCTGTACACAGTTTTTGTTCATAGCGAAACAAATTTCAATTTCATGCATCTAAATTTGCTTCTGTAACTGTTTATTTGATAAGTACTCACATACTTATCCAATCAGAGAACAAATACAGCCTTATATCATTTCCTTTCTGTCTATGAAATTAAATGATGCAGCCTAAATAACTAAGACGAACTAGTTTCAGATCCCTGGTCCTGATATATTTTGAGTTAGGTACATAAAAGTGAAAAATTAATACAGTGAAATAAGATGTCCAGAGATGTTTTAAGGAAAAAAAAAAAAAAAAAAAAAGTGAAGGCTGGCTAACATCATACAAATTGAGTGCAAATGACTCAGTCCTTTTTAATAAAAACTACACTTCAACTATTCACAGACACCACAGTGATACCATACAGGCAACGCTGAACTACCTAGCAACCCTTTATGGATATTTCAGCTAAAACGGATGATAGTACAGATGTCCTGAAAAAATCCTTTTCAATATTAGCTGTTTGGTGACTGAAAAAATGCATGAGACTCATATCAACATGAGAAAATGCTCTACAGGATTAGAATAATGTCATGTCTTTTTGAAAATCTATTAAAAATGTGGTTAATTAGAGATGGAATGATAGAATCTATATGATCTTTAGCTCTGCAACAGAAAACACAACCACTGAAAATACAGTGTACACAAAGAAGGTTGAAAATAGATGCAGTAAAACATATTGAATCATCAGTTTCTTGGACAACAAAAAAAGGAATATTAGCTGGTCACAATGGAAGTATACAGCAAATGGGGAAAGCCAGACACCAAAAGGACTGCCAGTATCAATTTTCTGTGTACTAGTAAGAAATGAGAGAAGTTAGTTATTTCCTTCCTTCCTTCCTCCCTCCCTCCCTCGCTTTCCTTCCTTTCATTCCTTCTTTTTTTTTTTGTTCTTGCCTTCTTCCACATCAGCACTCTTGTAGAAGGGCTGCAGGCAAAGACTAACTGGTCCATTTTATGTTCACAAGTGGGGATAGAGACCAAAAAAACAAGGAGTCTGATTTTGTAACTCGGTCAGGACGACACCACCTTCTTACAAAAGGGAACCCTCTCTATCACTGCACAACTTCAGGATTCAAACCTTTAAACCTGTCAGCCTAACAAATGCAGCAGCACCTTGTCTATAACCAGCAACTTCAGTCTTCCTTCTACCTCCAGGAAGACTTGGAAGGTCACTCAGTGCAATGTAAGATTCCAGGGGAAAACAAAGGGAGTGGCAGGAAAGGAGGTGCACTGAGGGACCTCATCTATAATGTAAGCTTTTTCCACTGAGGAGTCAATTACATCTACCCTGATAATAGTGCTAAAACATATAAAGCTGGAAGTGGTGCAAGGGAAACACAAAATGAAGAATGATTTTGCACATTTCCAGGGCTGTGAGCTAATTTTCTCAATAAAGACAGGGGTGCAAGAATTTCCAAGCAATTGTGACCAAGTCTATCATCTCTTCCAGCTGTAATCAAAAAAGAGCTTATCTTTTCCAAGACATTTAAATTATTCTTTGGACTACTAGAATTTTATTCAACTGTCCAAATTCTGCCATGTGTCTTTGTGAGTGGTTAAGGTTTGATGGCCATTGTGGTTCCCAGTGGCCTTGAAATCTGTGAAGTTCAGCCCTCCTGTCATCAATTTAATGAGTAAAGGCTGTTTTCAGCCTTACCTGTATTTTGGTCAACACTTGACTTTTCACTTGATATTGCACTTCTCATATAACTTCTCTGCAACAGTTGTTCTTCATCTCTTTTCAAACATTTCCAGTGTAATGGTATGATGAATGACTAATCTGAAATTGTTGCAAGTCTTGGAATGAGACCGTTCAACTGGAAAAAACTGGAATTTGGTACTTTCAGCAAATCTTGACCTAACAATATTAGCAAGGAAAGATAGCTCACAACCTGGTGTCATGGTCAGGGAATCAGAAGGCAGACTATCTTAGGATTTGATTGATTTTGGCATATCACCATTACCTGTCATGGTCTTCTGTCAATGAAAGGGATGATAATCACTGCCTTAAGAGAAAAACAACACTGTTAAGTGTGAGATATTCAAGTCCCTATCTGAGACCCCCCAAAATACCTAGTGTAGGTTGTTAAGAAAACTTCCCTGTAATGAAAAGGCATCTGTCATTAATTCCTTCCTAATTTCCAAGTCAGATTGGAGTATATATAAGCATAAGAAAATACTCGACAAGTAGCAGTGTAAAATATCTGGAGACATCTGACAAAAGTGTCATAGAAGGAATCTAGAAAGTTATTTGTTATGTGAAGCCAAGAAAAGTCTGGAGAGGTAATATCTTTCACTAGACTAACTCACAGAATCATAAAAAAGTGAGGATACTTGATTTGGGGCACCTAAGGTGTTCTTCACATCTAAAAAAAAAAAGCAGTGTGAAGCTTCACAGCTGTAGAGTGGATAAGAACAACTGCACCAAATCAAAGCAGGTATGTCAATCGGTCAGGTAAGGCATCCAAAGGGAAAGAGAGGCTGACACTTGCTCAACAAATAACAGGAAGGTGAGTGGTGATTACGGCCATTTCCATAAAAAGCTGCTGATAAAAGTCTTCTATACTCTTGAAATGAGTGTTCAAATATGGGAAAACAAGATTCTCTTCTGTACAAGTGTGTTTGTCAAATGGAATTGCAAAACAAGCTTTTCTACACTGACCAACAATGTTTTCAGCCTTAAAGAAGGGGAATTAAAATATTCTTATCACTATTGTGTTCTTAGATAATACTCATATTTCATGTGATAGCACTAGATAGAATGTGATATGGAAACTAGACAATAAGTTGAGAATTTGGGACTGGATATCAAAACCACTTTCCTAATGTAATCATACTGGAAATGTAAAAAAAAAAAAAAAAAAAAATCAATCTTCAATGAGATGTCAGATTACATCCTTATAAACTAATAAGTATAATTAACCCAAGAACCTGCTTTACAATTAGTATGATAATTTATTTTCTTCTGGAAAAAACACAAATTGTTAAAACTACTTTTTAAAAGCTGTGGAAACGATTTGGTTTTAATTTCCTTACCTGTAAAGAGCCTACACTTGTCTTACTGGCTTGCACGCTATTGGAATGCCACCATTTTGTAAACATCCATCTCCATAGCCAATTATTACCATCATCACTATCATCATCATCTCATAGCATAAGATATTCTAGTCCCAAATATACCTATAAGGAGTCCTTCCTGCCTAGTGCAATTCAACAATAAAAGTTACTGAAATAAGAGGATGTCTCTCAAGCAAACGGTTGTAATAATATGGGTCAGGTAAGCAATTCTAGTTACTATAGCAAGCTATCAACACAAAGTAAGAGCACATTTAAATATCAAGAAATGAGATCCGAAGAAGACAAAGCCAATGATATATATGCATAGCTCTAATCAGTGTCAAAACTGTATGAAACTGCTATGTAAGAGGGAGGTAAAGTCTCTACTGAAAAGCATTATGAAGCAGAAAAATTTCTATGAATTTACTAGCTTGCACTCTTTCACATTCAAAGGCAACTCCTACCTTCAAAACAATTTCAAAATCTATTGAGCATTTTTCTCTTGAGTTCTTTTAATATACCTAACTTTGTTCCTGAATGGCACATTTTGCCTGTGCCAAAAGTCTCACACTTTGGATCATAAAAATTGAATGTAGATAATATGTGATCCCTACTAGTATTCTGCATCATTTACACTGGTTTAAGACAGGCAAAATGAGAAACACTAATACCTGTAGAAGACATTGTTTAGAGTCATCTGGCTTCAATTTTCTTGTTCAGAAGCTTCTATTTTACCCTGATGCCTCCATGAGCTTAGTGAGACAAATAGGATGTAACTAAATGGTGTTATCAGGTCAAACAGACTAGATATAATTATTCATGGACCAGACAATTGTTCTGAGAAGATTTCATTGACATCTAAGCCGGGGAGCTTTTATATTCCATTTTATTTACTTCTGTTCTGAATATAAGGGAATGAATGTTACATATTCTCAGAAAGAACCATTAAAACACGGTGGCATAGTACTCTTTCACAGAAGTATCATCAGAAAAGACACGAGGTAACTGATAGCCATACATACCTAAGACATCATTTCCCTGAAGCCAGTTGCAAGGCAGGATGCAGTGAAATCTGGATAGGCAGAAATGAGCTAGAACTGTCTTGCCTGCAGCTACTGCAGCAGGATGCAAACTGGAAGAAGGCAGAAACCCCCTGAGCTTCGCTGTAAGTCCATGCCTAGTTTAGCAGCTGTGGAGAAGAAGGAGCATGATCTGTAAGTATGCATGATAAAAGAAGGAAGATCCCATGCATCTCCACCCCACTTTCTTCTGTTCTCAGATACAAAAGCATGACTTGCCTCTGCAAAGCCCCAGCTCTTTGTACCCAGATCCGTCACATGTGTATCCATTTCTGCCCTCCCCCCCCCCCAGTCTAATACTGTTCCTAATCAAGAATGCATTGTGTGGTCATCAGAAACTGCATTATCCTGAAATGGTTACACTTTTCTTCATCCACCCCTCTCCCATTTTGTGCCTCCCGTAATTGCTTCAATCAAAACTGCTCTTGGGAAGAAGCAGCAGCTAGGCATAAGGTACTTCACAAGATTTAAGTCCTTCTGTTCCTTCCCACCCAATGTAACTGGAGGCAATCAGATGGCTTGCTCTGAACAGATCACCTGTGTATTACCTGACACAGTATTCTACTTTATGACCAAAACATGACTGTTTGGGGTTTTTTTTATTCCCAGTATTTTAAAGAATTCTTCTTTTTCTTGAATTTTACATTTAAAGGTGAGCTACCATTCCCTTATGCCAGGAAAAGGAAACTGTGACAGCCAGAGACAGATGCAACATAGCTGATATAGTACAGTCATTATGAGTTTGTTTTAGCCACGCATTAAAATTATGTTGATTTAAGTATTCATGTGTGCCTAATTCTGCTGCATGAGCCAGAGTTTTCAGGCATCTGTGTGCAATATCAGTATAACTTTCTATTTACTCTCCACGTGAAAATGAGGGAACAGTTTGTCAACCTCGATGCTGATTTTTTTTTTCCCCTGTAGTGTTCTGTTTTGCCTTTTGCTTATTCCTACATCCCACTTTTCAGTGCCACTTTATTTTGGCAAGGAAATCACCTCAACTGTCATTTACAGAAGCTAAAAGGACGATAGGCACTGAAAAATTTCAATTCACATCACATAGGGATCCTGGAAGCTTTACAATGCCAACTTAATTTGAATCACATTTCCTAGATACTGAGAAAAATTTCATGTTAATTAGGGGGGATTCCCAGCTCCTGTTAAGTCCATGCAACTCTGATAAAGTCAAAGCAACTGCCCTAAATTTAAATCAGCTGAAAGCTTGGCCCTGAATTTTTCTTTTATGAAGAGATAAGAAATAGGATAAAAGACACATAAGAACAGATTTCTTGCACAAACAGATGGAATTATTAACCTTTAATCTGCCCAGGCATTGAGTGAATTCTCATTAACTCATATAATGTACCTGTATAAGTAGGAACAGTGGTTGGAAGTAACAGCACTGGTATTGCAAAGTACATTACAGGATTCACCACATCATCCAGCTGTATCTTGGACCACTGCCACTTGAGAAGACATGAACTTACCCACATACCTATGATTTCATGCTAAATTTCATTATATTCCCCATGAAATCAGTGCAATCATTGGCTTCGATAACTGCACAATGGACTTTTATAGAAACAGTAGCTGTAACTTGATAGTATGCAACACATCTATCAGATATCTATTGGCTGAATGACACCTGTTGATACCCAAATAATTAGTAATTAATTACAGCATATTTAACACAGCTTCTTACAGCTCAATGGGCCAGTGACTTTTAGCAAGGCTATGAAAACTGAGCAATGAATTAAACAAAAACATTTATAAAATAATACTATATATGATTCCACACATCTTAGAGAGGACTTTCAGGTAATGAGAGTAAATGTGAAAATATGAAAAGGAGGAGGTAAAAGAGAAGGTAATAATTACTCTTATTATTGGTGGTTGTGTTAGAAATAGGATTTCTTTGCATAGCAGGAATTGAAGAGGAAAAAAAAAATATCACACCATATATGAGAAGGCTATGAAGGAAAACCTGAGGTGGGTGTTAGACGTACAAGATGAAGTGAGAAGGAAGTGAAAAGACAGAACAAGTGCATATGGCATTTAGTAATTCCTTCAACACATTACAGTTGAACCATCTCTAGCCAAAGTAATAGCTTACCATGGATGCTAAATATAGATTTAAGAGGCAAACATGGAGATAGAGGTCCTCTCTTACAAAGCCTTTACTTTTTTTTTATAACATTTTAAATTTACTTTTACTTCATATTGTCTAGAACTTCCATGCTTAGAGTAATTTTTTCTAAAAATGGATTAGCAAAAAGCTGCAACTTATGAAAGAATAATTTAAAATCATAGAATGCCCTGCCAAGAAGATCCATCACATGGAAAGGTCAGTGCCTTTTTTAGGAGACACAGTCTCTCCAACAAGGGCTTAGTTTTCATTTCCCTCTTCCTCATTTGCAGAATGAAAGAAGTGCTAAAGCACCACTAAAACATATACAGTATATGAGAGCTGGCTGTTTCGACAGTATGAAATGGTGCATGACTTAGTCATGAGATGTCTCGGATACTCTGCTAAAGTAATACAATAATGCAGCACTGTGTTCATAGGAGGCAACTGTCTGTAGCAGTTTCTCACTATACCATCACTGCCTGAAACTTATGAATACCACAGTCTATGGGGCTACTTTGTACATGACTTTCAAGAGCTTGAGAAAATTTTCTAAGTCAGGGCTGTATTTTTACTGCTAAGCATAAATGGTAGCAGAGGTAAAAGTCCCATAATTGTACCAGTGCTAGAAATGCATGTGAAACACTGGAAAAATAAAGAGAAGTCTCTTTAAGAGTTACTATAGGAAGTATTTTCCCTTATTCAAGAGAAAGTCACATAAGCATAGCTGTGAGTGAATGGGATTGCACGTAGCTCAATTCTGTCAGCACAGTAACATAAAAGGATTGTTTTCCACATGCCATTTGGAAAGGGAATTATAGCTTCTGCCTTCATATTCTCTCAAGAATTGCTGCACCAGAAGATAAAACCTTAGAAGTTCAGTCTGGTCCCAGGAATAGATCTTCATCCCTCAACTGAATAAGGGACTTTAATGAATCAAGCTTTTAAGCAGAAATTAAAAAAAAAAAAAAAAAAAAAAAAAAAAAAAAAAAAAAAGTCTGCATTAATTTCTTAAAAACCTTGGTCATATTCTATCTGCTTGATTTCCTGCATGCAAGACTGTACAGATATATATGCCATTTGATAACATGTCATAGTGCGTTTACCTTTTATATTGTTCTCTAACAGGTGCTCAGACTATGGCCTAGTTCCAAATCATAAGGTCAATGTTTAAATCGTGGAGTAACCATATATTGTTTTTATGGATGTAATTTATTAGCTTTAAAATTAAAGATAAATTTTAGTATGCAGAGCTATTTGGTGTGGCCAGTATAATTTTATGCATCCATCCACAAGAGCCGGGAATTGATTTTCTACTCCCAAGGTTGCTTAGTAATTGTAAACTATTATAGAAATATAATTTTCATTGTATTTCCAAGGATATCAGTAAAGAAGAAATTCAGTTTTGACATCTTCTTGCCCCTCACTTCTGTTATGCATTCTGTGAGTATTTTATTGTGTTTTTAAAAATGTAAACAGTATGCATACTAATTTAGAATTCTTGTGCATACACATATATATGCAACTTTGTTTGTAATGGTAGAAATGAATGACTCCAAAGACATGGTTTACCTATTAAGCTTAAATGAGTTACACAGAACTGGGCTCATAATTCTGTGTGAAACTTGGCTCAGCATTTAGCTGACATTGTTAGCTTTGTGTCAATTTGCATCTTCTTTTTTCAGCTCTCTTCACTTTTTCTAAATTTGCTACAGTCAAAACAGCACTAGACGAACTTTTACCTATTTTCCCTGCAGTACCTCCAGGCAAACACGCAGATTCCTTCACACTTACAAACAAAACAAGCACAACATAATCAAACTCTTTCTTCAGATGAGAAAGCAGCAGAGATAGTCATGACAAATGTATTATTAAAATATTTAACAGGCATAGGGAGAGCCTGGTGAGTGATGCCAAGCCACTGTCTTTTAGAATACAGAATATGCACAGATACCAAGCAATCCTGAATGAAAGACTGTAACCAAACAACTCATTGCAGCACAGTTCTCTGCATAATGCTTTTCACTTGCATTAATCAGTCTGGATGGAGCCTTACGCTGCCGTGGCTAGACTGCTTTCAGCTAGCCAGACTAGTTTAGTCTGATGCTTAGGCATCTCTAGTCTGTGCAGCCATGTGTGGTACAGCCCACTTTTAGAGGAAGCAGACAGGATGAAAATTAAAAGGAGTCGTGGGATGAATTTATTTAGGTGATTTTTAAAAGCTCCCCACAATTAAATTACTGTATAATTTCTTCAATGTATATTTTAAATGCAACTATGCAACTGTGGTTTTATTTTTTTAACTTTCAAAGAAAAATATTGTTTACATTCAGAGATATCTGAAATTATTTCTGTGCTAAAATTATGAACATTTTTTTTTTTTAAAAAGGCAAAGATCATTAGTAAGCAGACTACACCCTGGAATGATCATTTTGTCATTTATGACTCCAAGGTAAAATCTATACATTTTCTCTCCCCTCCCCCATCTTTTTATATAATTATTTTGTCAAGACAACTTTCCTTAAAGTCTGAAATCCACCTTAAGTTTTTATTTGCAAAAGTAAAACAAATTAATTTCCATGCCCAGGAAAATTGCTTTCCTAACATAGATTCACAACTAATAAAATATTCTATTTATGATTTGCCCTTATATTAATCAGTATTTCCTTTTTTTTCTTCTCTTAATATACTTCTGGATTTGCTATTAAATAGTTTAAAATACTGTTCTGCATACAGGCTTGTCCATTTAAAGCATTGATTCTGCAACTGATAGCAAATAATTCAAGTATGTACTGCCAAAGTCCTGGGCAATTTGTATGCAGTGTAAATCAATACAATCACTTGCAAGCATCTGTCAGGAAAAAGCAAAAGTCTAGCAGCTATTCAGAAGCCTTTTTATCTATCCATCTACCTATCTATCTATATTTACATAATAATTTTATTTTACAGCAGTGCTCAGTAGGACTGCAATAGTTAAGTCTGTATCTAAGTTCCTATTTTAAATCCCAGTTTTAAAAGGATGAGAACCCAGATACAAAAATTCCCTCCAGGCTGGTCTGACATATGGTTTCTGACAATATTGCAAGTGCAGCATGGTGGAAGAAAGAACAGTTAAAATAACTTTCAGGATGAATCTTGTACACACCTAATCCCATCTAGGACTCCAAGTCGCTATTGGTAATGACTAAAGTAATTAGTCTTGTACTGTTTGCATTGCAGTGGATATCCCTGTTGGAGTCTCAGACCCAGGCCATGATTTACGATGGGATAAACTGCAAATCCAGGAGGAAGAGAATGAGGTAGAGAAGTCTTCACACCCCTCGGGGTTTGCAGCTCAGTCTCTTGGAATTTGTCACTGTAAAGAATTGAAGACTTCTTCCAAAATGCATGCAAAGCCCCTTTTGGGGTGTGGGGGTGAGGAGAAAGAGGAAGCAGTGAAAAGACAACAGCAGCACAACACAGAAAATAAGCAAGTGAGTCTTATGTTGTAGCTATATCTTGGCAGGACTGATTTTCAAAAGTATGTTGGTGCTCACAAACACAAGCTGGGCTAGCACATGGCTAGCCATGAACCCTGCATTGTTGCTGGGACAGCCTTCCCTTTCCACCTACACTGTTCTTTACTTTGCCCAAAGCCTATGAAAATCTCAGTTCTCAAGGACAGCAAGATACCTCCCTTTGTACAAATCTTGCATGTTCATGTTCCTCCACATGGCTGGTCATTTTAAACCTCTCTCTCTATTGCATCAAATAAACTGTCTTCATTTTCAAGATACTCTAAGACTGTTTCTTACTACATTTTCACATAAGTATTTTCCTGCCTTCTCCATGACTGACATTCCTTTTAGAAAGAGTTTCTTGTGATCGTCAAAGCTACTTCCTTATCCTTCAAAGTAATTTCCCTATTCTTCAAAGTTTCAAAGTCAGGCCTGAAAATACTTGACACTGCCTGGTGTCTGCTGACTCTATCATTGTAAAATTTCACTGCTTCCTTGCATTCTGATACTTTGTGTATTACAACACTATGAGATAGAGCTCTTTGGAGCAGGAGCATTCTGCTGTGGCAGCACAGCAGTTGGGATCTGGAGACATCAGCAGGTGCTTAGGTAACAGCATCAGCAGAAACATGATCTCCTGCGCCAAAGCACTGTGGTGAAGTTTCTAAGGCTTCAGTAAATAGTGTGAGGTCCTCTAAACCATCACAGGCACAGAAATGTCACTGAAAATTTACCTTAACTACCAATCCTACTCAGATCAAACACGTGATTTGCTCCCTGGATTCTCACTGAATTTAGCTTGGCCTGAATACATGACCTACTCTGTGTATTTAACACAATAAGAAAAGAAGCCTGGTTTAACCAGATGAAATGGTAGGAGGTTGAAATGAAATAGATAAATCATCAGTAATTACAACTTCATATCCCCTTTCCCCTGGAATAAAAAAGGACTCCTCAGTCTGATGTAGCCTAAGAAGTCTTCAAGTTGACTCCTTATGAGCCAAACTGTGGGGTTTGTTTCCAATACAATTATTAATTTGGTCCTTTGTATTATAGTTGCTCTACCTGGAACATCACCAAAACTGGTTATTGTTTTAGTAATCATAATACTGTAGTCATCAGTATTTACTTACTACATCACCTCAAAATCTCATGGAAATAGTGAGTTCTTACTACATACAAAAAATAATGACATCACCTCCCTGCCCTAAACAACTTTCAAGGCAAGTGTCAGGAAGCAGACACCAGCCACGGCAGGACAAAGCGAACAAGTGGATGTTAGGAGCAGCTCCCTTACCCACTCTCTTGGATAACATGTTTTATAAAGTTGACAAAGCTGCACAGAGACCTATCAGGTTGGAAATCAAATCATGTACTGTTTGATATTTTACCACTAAACTTTTTTTTTTTTTTTTGAAATCAAATGGAATTATTTCATCTCCTCCCCCAAAAGTCTGTCACTTGACAACCAATTGGAAAATTAGATAAAATTACAATTAAAACCCACTTATTTTCTATATTTAACTGCACAAAAATTAATGAAGTTGTAGCTATGAGAAGCCATTCCACACAGCATAATTCTACTAAGATGTTTTCCACACATTAAAAAAATGTTCAAAACCACATGGGTCTGATTGCCATTTGTACAAATGCCACTAATCGCCACTTCAGTAGTATAAAGGAGCTTTGAAGTAGGTATAAATTCTTATTCTGCATTCTTATTAAGGCTCCTTTCATCTGTCAGAAAGGTCTTAAAAAAAGACAATGGTTATCTCTCTACAAACTTCCCATCTCACTGTAAAACACACTCAAACTCTTATTTATCACAGTGTAAAATTTACTTACATCTCAAGAAACTGCATCAAAGTAACTGCATCTTGCCTCTTCTGGCATTTTACACTGAAGTATCTGCCTATAAAAAAAACAGTGAAAATCTATTAAAGTGAAAATCTAGTTTTCATATAAGGATATAAAATCTTGGACCTTATTAATTCTATTAGATTTAAATAGGGTTCCTAGTTGTTATCCCTGGGTCTGGCAGTAATGACCACTTCACTATACAATGGCAGGCTTTTTAATAGGAAAAGGCTCTGATAATTCACCTTCATTTTAATCCTTCTGGTCCATTTCAGAAAAGCAGTTACATGTCTTAAAGAGGAATATGAGATTAATCTTTATGAAGCAGTCCCAAGTCAGAAATATTAGAAAAGGGGTCCTTGTTCTATAACATATGTTGTTGGTGATGTGCATGTGTATATATATCTATACCCATAGATATGAGGCGCATACATACATACGTCAAAATGCTTTCAAATGAGATGGGGCATACAGGTGAATAAAAGCTGCCTGTCATTAGAAACAGTCTGAATGTACAAGGACAAATAAATGCCCTTGCAAGAATCACAGGGCTGACTGTGCTCTGATTCTTCTTTCATCTTCATGATGTCCTCTCCTTGGCCTATGTCCTCTAATCACCCTGGAGAGTCCACAGGACACAAAACTCAGTGCTGCTTCCAACTGTCCATTGTCTCACGGGGAACCTTTCCTA
The DNA here is from genome assembly GCF_018691265.1 of Tyto alba. Lineage (NCBI taxonomy): Eukaryota > Metazoa > Chordata > Aves > Strigiformes > Tytonidae > Tyto > Tyto alba. Next base: position 16,142,066 of record NW_024881282.1, on the reverse strand, counting down.
GTTGCACTGCAGCCCTCCACTTCTACTCATTCACAACTGAGACACCATTAAAAGAAAAAAAGAATAAAAAGGGGGGGAAAATAATTTGTTTTCATTTGTCCTGTACTTCAGCAATAAAACTAGCTCAACAAAAAATCTGCAATCCACTGGCCTAAGACTCTACCAGGAGACTACATAGCAAATCCCACCTACTTAAGGTAGCTTGAATTTCCTAGCACCACTTATCAAAAACATAGAATCAATCCATTCTGTTGGGTTTTTTGTTGTTTTGTTTTGTTTTAAACTCAGACAAAACCAAAACAAACCACCACAAAATTACAAAACAAAACTGAAAGAAAGAAGAGGTAATTTTGAGCAGCAGTCATGTTTGAAAGAACAGACAGATATTTCCAGTGGATAAGTTAGTCCATGACTGCAGTGGTTGAGAGAGTTCTGTCTTTGTACAATTGCATGATGAATGGTTTTAACAAGCCTATTTCAGACAGTAGAGTGGAGTGTTCGTAAAGTCTAACTGTAGCCTGGAGAGAATGTCACTGACCAACAGAGTCTAGGGAGAAACAAAACAAGTTACTCAAATGAGAGCAATTGAGAGTGTGATAGTTTCTGCCTCTTAGACTAGTCTGTCTGTCTGTGTTTCACCCCATCCTTGCCTAAAGATAGAGCTTCCTTAGGCTATTAACTTTCACTGATGACCCTTCCTTAAGTGTTCATTGATTACTGCTTTGAATATCATCTCCTCATAGCTGTCTACCTCCCATGTCTTCCTAGCCACATGCTATTGCTTCTGTCTCTGCAATGGAGGGTTTTGAATCCAAAGGGGTTTTTAATCTGATTTTTAGCTGTTGCCACTACAAGGAGAGTATCTAGAAACACAAATTATTCTATTCTACGTATAGAAATACTCTGGTGTGAATATTCTATGAACTTGCTTGTCAAGGAAATTGGTTTTGCATGAATCTTAATTTTAAGTGACTAAAGGGATCACAGATACCATCTCAGTGATTGCTTTTGTACCATTCTTGAAGCTGTAATTCTAGTTACAGGTCCCTGGATAACAGCGAACAATTCATCTCCTTTCTAGGAACATATGCTCGTTAAAATAATACTTGTAGATCGTTATTAAAGGCAGAGTAATTGTAATTTAACCAAGCAATATGTATAAAGTTATTTTAATCTTTTCTCATAAATCATTTATCCTAGCCATTTAATCAATTAGGTAGAACTCCATTGAAGACCTGCTAATTTGAGAAAAACTTGCTGGTACAGAGACATTCAGTGCTTCAAGTGTCCTCTAGACATCTTAGCAGAAGCAGACTGAAAACAAGGACTCTTCCCCATGCAAGAATCCTTCTCTGTACTACTTTCTAGAGAATTTGGTTGAATAGCTCACAGCTACATTACATCAAAAGAGTGAGGGGAACTGGAACTGCACCGGCAAACTAGGTATTGTGGTCTTCCAATGCTAGCCATTAACAGACAGTATATCCCAACAGTACCTCAATAGCCACAAGCACTGTGAATTTCAATTCCTGATCTCAAATGAGTTAAATTAACTAAGACTGTACCTACATGTTGTTCTCCACTGATTAAGAAGAATATAATCATATTGTTGGAAAATACTTTGTCAAAATATACTGAATAAATTAAATGACTATTTAAACTATTCAGACATCTTTTCTAAATTTTGACAGGCTATTCTTTATTCAGAGATTTATTAGAGCAACATGACAACTCTCATCATGGTGAGGGTAAGTTGCTTTTAACAGCAGTGTTGAGATACTCAGAAGAGAAAACTTTAGTCCATAATTAAGGAAATAGAATTCTTTGCTGTCATAGCAGCCCTGGAACATCTCACATCTTCAGTTTAAACAAATGCATGCCACTTATGTCATAGGAAATTTATCTTTCAGTCTGATCCCTCTGGATGTTTGCCAGCATGGAACTTGCGGGCTTAAAAAGCAGATATTTTAGTGGTACATAATCCTAGCACCTGGTGTCTTTAAAACCATTGCCAGTCAAACCAGCACAAACAGATGTTCCTGTCTGTTTGGCAGTGCTGTCATAGCAGGTTAAACTGTCTGTATCTGTCTATATAGAAAAGAAAAATCTTTATCATTTTTCTGATCATTATTTTTCCAAGAATCATTAATCTGCTTGGCAGTTTATTTAATGCAGAGCAATATATGATCTCTTTTCCTCGGCCACCCATGTCTTATAATGTAGATAAATGTGCTGCACATCACTTATATTAATTATTCTGGCTGCTCGTAAGGAGAACAGACTTCAAAGGGTATTCAGTTCTCTCCATCACTATTTTTTTTTTTTTAATGGTGTGGGGATGGACTTTCTATAACTTGTTGGTTCAGTCAGGATTGTCAGTCAAGGATCTTCCAAACTGTAGGCTCAAACAAGATGGCAAAATCCATAAATGTCCACCTCTGGTTAATCAAGAGCAGCTGTCCTAACAGAAGTATTAGCTATAACCATGGTGATCCATGAATGCAAAACCTCTGCACTGTCTTATAACTGCCTTAATTATTACAGTTATCTATAAAATCAACAGCAACTTCTCTTCCTTCTGCATTTATTTTGCTAGGAAAAAGAAGCTACAGTCGTAAACTCCTGTTAGACAGATGTTCTATTCCCCTGATCATACCAGTAACTCTTTCCTCTGCATGGCCATAGCAAGAGAATTGCACAGGAGGCTTTGAGAGCAGCCATGGATTTAACACTTCCCTGTCTCTGCAAAAACAACAGAACCAAACCTGTTCTTGATGTACAATTGCATTTTTGAAGTGCCTTCTCTTAGAGATACAGACTCACCCTGCTATGATCTTCTGAGATCCACTGCTCCTGACAGCACCCAGCTTCTACTAAAATTTTGTATTAAATCCAAATTTATTTGGTCTGATCAAATTAATACTAGACATCTAAAGAAATGGCTGAAGCAATCTCAGAGCCATTAATGATCATCTCTGAGAACTGACAAAGGGAAAAGACAGTGAAGTACTAGGAATGTGGAAGAAAGACTGAATATAACACTGATTTTAAAATAAGGAACAAAATAAGAGACTGTGAACTATACACTGATCACATTATACACTTAAATTCCCAACAAATTATGTAATAAATAATTAATCTAGATACTGACAAATAACTAGAAAAATAGATGAAAAATTACCATCATTTATTTGTCAAGAACACCTTGTGTTAAATCAGCCTAACTGTCTCCTACAGGCAAGAATACACAGATAGCAGATACTCAAATCTAGACATGAGCTATCTGTTGTTCAAGAGTTTTGACTCCATGTAGCTCAGACGATACATTCACAAACAAGTTATGCACACATGATCTAGATTAAAACATCATAGTCTGTTTTGGGTTTTTTTAACCATAACTTGAAAATATTTACCAGTAATAAAATGAAAGGATGTCTAGCATGAAAATTCACCTGGTTCTGAGTTTATGTTCTGTTTCTTGACATAAATTATGGAATAGAGTTTATGCTTATAAAATTTGCAAGAAATGTGAAAGTGAGGTTAACTGCAAGTATACCAGATGACAGGATAAGAATTAAAAGTAGTTTTGACAAACTGGACAAATGGAGTAGAAATAATAAATGAAATTCAGAGGGGGATAAGGGCTGAGATCTACACTTGTGCAGGAATAATCCACTTAAATACAGAATAGAGAACAACTGGTTAGGAAACACATCTTCAGGAAAGGGACTGAGGTTACAGCAGATGACAGCTGGACATGAGTCAACAGAGCCACACTTGTGAAAAAAAGCAGCATCCCCCCCCCGGACATGCAGGAAGGACAATTCATATGATGTGAAGAAATCTTTTCATGCTGAGGCAGCTGCAACACTGGGACCAGTTTTGACCAAAACATTTCAAATTAAGAAAGTTCAAGGGAGAATGACAAGAATGATGAGACAACAGGAAAACTCTACTAAGTCAGGAAGACTGAAAAAAAATTAAATTGTTTGGTCTAAAGAGAAGATCGAGGCAGTACCTGATAACAAAGGATTGCTGCAAAACAGAGAAATGAATAATCTGTCTTTCATGCTAATGATAGCTAGTACAACAGATAGGAGGTTGAAATTGTATCAACAAAAATTCAAGGAGGATTTAAAAGACATTTTTCCCTTGGCAAAGGCAGTGAAGTACTGAAAGAAACTGCAAGGAGGAAAGGGAGAAGTTGTTTAGGAATGAGCTAAATGAGCATATATCAAGGTCCATCTTAGATGAGACAGTAGACTACATCTCCTGCCTCCCCTCACCTACTTTTGTGCTGTACTTTCCCCTTGTTCTATTACATTTTTTCCCCTTTTCATTATTTCAATCTTCCAACAAATCCATCCACAAATATTTTGCATTCACCATGAATATCAACTTTATGCAGTCAGCAAAAATTATCTCAATTTTTCTGCACCAATTTTGTTAACAGCTATGATGGATTTAAGTGGTGGCATTGTTTTGGTAGTGGTGGAGGGGGCTACAGCAGCAGACCCTGTGAGAAGCTTCTCAAAAGCTCCCTCCCGGCTCCAAGTCGAACCCACCTCTGGCCAAAGCTGAGTTCAATTAGTGATGGTGGCTATGCCTCTGCAAGAATGTATCTAAGAAGGGGAACCTGAGAGGGTGTGGGGACTTGTGAGGAGGAGTGGAAGGAAGGAGGAGGAAGGGCGGGAGGCGTGCTGGAGTAGACATCCCTGTATCCTGTGGTGGGACGACACAGCCACCTCCCGTCACCCATGGAGGTCCATGGTGGAGCAGAGGCTGACCTGAAGTCCATGAAGGATCCCACACTAGTACTGGTGGCTGCACTTAAAGTAAGCTGGAACTCAGGGGAGAAGAAGCCGACCTGTTGTAGTTCAGCTCTTGGAGGATTTCAACACACAAGAGTGGCCCACACTAGAACAGCATGGGAACGGTTGCATCCTGTGAAGAGGACTCATATACTGGAGAAGGTTCATGAAGGACTGTCTGCAGTGAGAGGGGAGCCGTGTGGAGCAGGGGAAGAATGTGTGGTGTTCACCCCACCTCCCAAAGAGGAAGGAGAGGTGAGCTGACTGTAACCCCCACTCCCTGCCCCCTGAACCGCTGGGGGATGAAGTAGTGAGATCAGGAGCAGAACTGAGCCTGTGAAGAAGGGAGGGGTGGAAGAACATAATTTTTAAATGTGGTGGCACTTCTCACTGTCCCACCTTGTCTGTTAAATGTTGTCTTTGAATTAAAGTGATGGAGTTTTTAATTCCCCTAATGAGTCTGTCTTTTGCCTGCGACTGTGGCGGATGAGCTACCCTTCCCTGTCCTTATTTGGATTCCCAAGCCATTTACTTTATTTCCTCCTTCCAATTCCTGAGGGGGAAGGGGTGAATGAACAGCTGAGTGGTGCTCAGTTTCCCTCTGGGCTCAAACCACAACAACAGCAAAATTGTTTAGAAAGGTTAACCAAGATCAGTTACAAGACCAAACACCCTCTGTCAGAGACATTAACTACGAGTATAACTGAAAGAATGATACCTTAGTGATATACAAGTTTTTTCTGAAAGGATATATTCTCCATATATTACCTAGGCTAGTGCCTACCAACAAGGGCTGTTTGGGTGAGAGTCAGCACCAGATAAAGATACAGCAACTGAGACAGTACAAGTTAAACACCTCAGCTCCCATTATAACCAGCTGAGATCTATGGCACAAGTCAGTGACCCACAGGGAGGCAGCTACAGTCACCTAAGACACCCTAAGGTAACAGAGCAATTTGCATAGGGCTTGCCGATATGCCAACAAAGCTACAGGATCCCTGCACCCCCAACTGGCAGCCAACACTGCCTGGTGTACTAGGGCACCTTAAAAAACACAAAGTGATTGTACATGAACTGAGGGGCTTCTGGTAGAATCTGTGGTGGATGAAGGGGATAGGAGAGGGCAAAACACCTTCTGAAACCCATTTATTATCAGAAACACTCACTGTGGAGTAAACTGTACCCTGGAGACGTTTGTCCAGTGCTCAGAAAGGGGGCCTACAGAACTAGGTGAGACTGAAACAAATAGCTTTTGGGTGTCTGAAGATAAGAGAAAGGATGTAAGGTAAGAAGTGTTGATTTGGTACAGTTTTGAAAATAAAGATTGCAAAATTTAACTTTATGTGAAAAAGCAAGTCAATTGAAGGTTTTAAATCTCTGGCCTTTGGGCTCAAGGTCTTTGAACAGAAGAAGTCTTATGAGCCCTGAATACGTACCACTAAAATTCATCACAGTCAGAATGAAATAACTGTGAAATAAAAGGAACCCCGACACTTTTGTTCCTGGATATTAGAGGAAGAAACCATCTAAAAAGAAGGCTGATACAAGAAATGCAAAATGTTTCTTGGTTTTAGTTTTTCTCCTCTCCATCCTTTCTTTTGTCTGGATATAGATTAGTTTTTTCATGTGATATAGAAATGTTTTATGATATTAGCTAAATCCCATTAAATCACCCCTTAGGATAGGTTATCAATAATAGCATCAGCTTCTGCAGAGTTAATAAAATGCCCATTTTCGTTTAAGGATGTCACTCCAGCTTTGCATTTAACTATCCTACTTTCGAGCACTGGTGAGCTATTTACTGTTGTATCTTTAGGAAATCTTTAGGATTTGATAGTTTTTATTTGATAGATGGTGATTTATTTTTTCAGCATCTCAATGTTATTCATTTAACTGGAATAATACTATGTATGTGAATTAAAATATCAATGCCTTACATTGCTGCATGGATGAACTAATATTTTCTAGCAAGCCACATTCTTGATGCAAACAGAATAATTTATTAATATCAGTTCCAATTTTCTTAATGTTTTACAGAATATAGTCTGTGTTACGATTTACAGGGTGTAACTCTAACAAGTTTTTAGTATCGTATAACCATTTATAGGCAAACAATAAACTACTAAGTGTAGTTCATATTATGCAATAGAAATGCCAAGCTGGAAAAATACCTACCTTAAACAAGAATTTTAAAACCAGATCTCCCATTTGTGCAAGAGTTTGTGATTTGAAATAATTACAGATGCAATTTTTCTTCTTGTGCAGATCACTCATTTCAGTATTGGCTGTCTATTTTATTGGTACACTCACCCATCAGTGTAGAAAAGCAATGATGCCATCAGTTACTTATGCCTATAAACACAATGCTGTAATGGCTTTATAAAGGGCTAAGTATTGGTCTTCAGGGAAAGCTGAAGAGTACGTAATCCAGCATGTAGAATGCATACATGAGTGGCATTTAGATATCTTAATTCAAGAAAAGGTGACTCAAAAGCCTACCTGTTTGTGGTTGCATCACTTATCATACACACCACTAAACAGCCTTCTGAAGCCACTCTTGAGATGGAAAGTTTGTGCATGTGTGGCATTACTCTTCACTTTTTACTGCCCAAATTGGGGCGGCCACAGCCAATCTGCTTATTGCAGGCAATCCCTGGCCCTTGCTAGCTCCAAGACCACTCCTGGCCTCTGGCTGGAAGTTTTCTAGTAGGCACAGTCTCATACTATAATGCTAAATTGCACAGATTAACAGCCTTGGGATAGTGCTTGAACCAAGACCATGTTATTGGCAGTGGCACAGCTTGACTATTGCAGTATTTACCCCATCTCATGTGGCATCAGTCAGGACCAGACCTGGCATCTGACTTCTGATCTCTGGACTGAATCTAGTTTAAATTAGGTCTTCACTGAAGCACAGAAAATGTACAGAAATGCCTCATGTACAGCCATATGTGGTCACATACACTTCAGAACATTACAGTCCAGACACTACTGTACTAACATCATTTCCTTTTACTTATTCAAAGAAAGCCCCTGAACACACAGGGACTCCTCTGAAACCCTTGAATGTTCACCACTGGCTGTAAAGGAAGGTTAGGTTTGTATTATTGATCCTCTATATCATCTCACTATATAGTTCTTGAGTTGGAGGTTCTCGAGAAAACACTTTAGATCTTGCCTTAGCCAAATTATAGAAGAATAGTTATTTAACAGATTTGAAGCAGTAGGGGATAATTTGCTTGCAGGATTACTCTCTGGAATCATGAAGACATGGCAGTGTTGTTTACTGCAGCTAAAAAATCACAGTGAATCATTACCAAACTGTGACTTGCAGGTCAAATCATGTAGTTGTTCCTCACTTCAGTAAGCACAGGCTTAACTGGTAAGTAAACCTAACCTTAAAAAGGTGCTTATACACTCCTAAACAGGGATACTTTCTCAAATACGGATCACATTTCACAGCTCTGATATGAGTCTGGATGTGTGAAGATACATACATGCATGTACATAAAAACTTCAAATTTTTAGATGGTTAAAATGAAGTCAGATTAATGTTCCTCATCTGCATAAAGTCAAGCACCTCAGAAAAGCTACTCATCAACATGATGTCAACAATCAGTGGTGGGGGATGTAGGTTACACCTGTACTGAACTGCTGAGTAACCCAGTAGCCCACTGCCTGGTCCTAGTGTTCTGATAAGCCATATCAAGGTCTCGAGATGAGCTGCAGTTCCTGGATCCTTCCTCATGGATCTGGGACACAGAGAAAGGCCTGCACATATTTCTCACCTCACATCATGCTAGGTGACAGCCAGAGCAAGCACTAGGCCTGAGAAACTGGGAACACTTCCAGTATGTAGACACAGTCACAGGAACTCACTGGAGGTGGCTCATCCTCTCTGAGCAGAAGATATCTGAGAGACTGAAACAACTGTCCCCAGGATGTCCTTCTTTATTTGCAAGAACTATAGAAGGAAACTACAAAACTTCAGACCACACAGCTTTTAAATGACTATGTCAAGTTAAATCTATCCAGTTTCAAGGAACAAAATAAATAGTAAGTTTAATCACTACACTAAGTCCTTGTTCTCCCTACTGTCTCCGTACAAACCTTATCTGACATCCCTGGCAGATTTGTTATGGACCCAAAGGAATATGGGGAAGACATTCAACCTGTTCTTCTGAATCAGTGTGAAACCCCTACATTAATGTCACAGTTCTAATTCTCCCCTAAAATACTCTGACTTTGCTCAATTGATTTTGGTGGAGTTATACCTGATTTACTTCAGCATTTGTGGGATAAAGTGCTGTTTCTCAGCACTTCGTAGTACAGGTTGAGTACTGTAAACCTCACACTTCCCAATCCAATCTTATTTTACATACTGCTGAATATCACATTTCATCACCCAACTACTAATGACCCACAGAGAATCACCTGCTATCGCTTTGTTTTCAATGCAAAATAAATTATTTTAAATCTAAACATTCTTTGCATGTCTCCCTTTAGTCAAAGCTCATATAGAGATGATATTAAAGGTCACCATGCTGTCCTTCCTGACTGCATTACCTGTGGGTATGTACAAAGGAAAAGTACTTCAGTATGAAAAATGAATGTAATATACAGTAGGAATCATCTCTGAATCCCAATTAACTTGGCTTCTGAAGGATTACAGAGCAAAAAAATCAAATTTTATTTACTTATTTATTTCCTAGTTAGCACGTGCTGTTCCAAGATGCCCTGGAATTGTTGTCAATAAGAAATGAAAAATCTACTTGTATAAAGTTCTATTAGGCAACAGAGCACTTGTTGAGGCAGATGTTTTTGCTGAAAATATGGTCTCACTGGCAAATTCATCTTTTAGATTTCTGAATGATCAGTCAGCCCATAAAAATATTTAGGAGAAACTGATAACCTGATTATATCCATCCGTATTCTCCCCATCCCTGACACTGCTATAAGCCTAGTTCCCACCGCTTCAGACGGACCATGAATCAGAGTGACTCATGATCATATTTGCAGAAATCACACAATTACTTAGGTATAGATTTATTCAAGGAATGAACCCCTCATTAAAAATGCATAAGGCTCTAAAAATACAACAGAAAACATCGCTAACAATTTTATGCATTATGTCAATTTGATATGGCACAAAGCAGCTTTGTAGAGAAGATTCACTGCTGATTAATTTTAGACACCTTTTTACCACCAGGTTTGCAAATAGACCTGGATGCAGTACCAGCACACATGACACAGTGCCAGCAGCTTTTTGTTTTCATTCTTTGATGAACTTTAAAGATGACAGCAACAACTCTAAAATGCAAAGTGATAACTACGACATGGAAATAATCTAAGTTGCATGTATAATGTGCTAAATAGATCTGAAATCACTTACTTGAATACTCTACTAAACTTTTAAAAGACTGATGGGAGTGGTAAGACTACATGATAAACAGTGCATGTTCTGTTGTTGCCCTGTTGATCCATCCTCATCCTCACTGTTATGTCTTTCAGTTCTTCAGTTATTTCTGTGAATCCCTGTATGCCTTTGTTAAGACCCAGACTGGGAGCCCAGAGAGTTGTAAAAGGTTCTGTGATCCTTTTGTGAGGATAAGTTAAGTGAAACAACACCAAATGACCAGTTAAAATGTTTTGCTTGCAGTAGAAACAGCTTAAGCTTGGAAAAGGATAGTAAGCAATGTAGTCACTTATTGATAAATCTATAAGAAAGAAAAGAAAGGAGAGAAAAGAAAATGAAAGGAGAAAAAAGGGGTCCAGATTACCACCCCAGGTTCCAGCATTGTTTCCAGTCTGGAAATCTTGGGTGGTGGATGAACACACAGCAAAGTTTTCTGTTGCCTTTAAAGTTCATCTTTATCAGCTGATTAGCATACTAGATGAAGAGAGGCAGGTATTCCATAAATTCATTTCCATGAGAGACAAGGAAAAGGTGGAGCATGGGTTCTGTGCATGCATTGAGGGCAGATGGGGTGCACCAACCCCCTCATCCGATTGTGTTGGTAGTCATTCTTGCCCTTCTACACATTTATTTTTTCCTCAGTTTTTGCTTAGGTCCATCTGGTGCCAGTTATTTATCTCTCTTATCAGTGAGCATATGGTTTCACTCAATACACATTTCCCCACTTTGAGGCTTATCCAAGGAGTTTGGCTATACAACTGCAAGGGAGTGGGGACATGCATCCTTTGATACACTCTGCAGTTCCTTGGGCAGTGCTCCTTAGACTAATCACAAAGGCCACAGTTTGTCATTGAGGCTTTCTGTGTTGATGAATGTTCAAGGCATTAATTCCTTCAGTTCCTTACAGTCTTCTTATAAAGTTGAAGGTAGGGATTTTTCAGACTCAATTTATCATGCAGTAAAGTGTGAGGCATCATATCTTTCATAGGAATTTATAGATGGGTGACTTATAACTTTTTGATTTTTTCAATGACCAGTTCAAACTCTGCCAAGATAGGAACATCAGTAAGTTACGACCACTTGAAAGCTGGATACAAAACTTCAAAAATGAGTTGATGGTTTCAGCCCAGTTCTTCGTAGACCACTGTTCTCAGAAAACCCCATCACAGTAGGCACTAATAACTCAAAGATTACACTAAGCTAGCAAAATTATTTCCCTTTAGATAGTCTTCTCAAGATCCCACATCAAAGACATACCACACTTGTTCTATAGATCTGACAGAATAAATGGTTAAGGTTTCATGGAATCCCTATGAAGATGTGGTCTTTCATCATATTATAAACAATGGGTTTTTTCAGGAGCAATACTTTTCAAAATTAAGAAGCTAAAGTAAATGTTGTCTTAATGTTTTTAATACTGACATTATTTTTCTGTCTGAGGAAGAATTATGAAAAGATTTCCATGGCCATGCAATATAGTCAGACATTATTTTCTTAACTATATAGGTATGTAATACACTGAATGTGTATATTGTCTGTGCTTAGCATCTACAGTATTAAATGTATTCTTAGGGGTGGCTAAACATTTGTTGTGCAGTATTCAATGCTTGTACAGTCCCTTATAGAGTTTGGCCAAAAATACTTTATACTAATTATCTTATGATTAACTGTAACTACCAACTAGGTTAACTAAACCTGGTATGTAAAATACTGAATTCTGATTTGCACTACAATTAGTAAATGGCAATTAGATTTAGGAGACATGGGTTGTACTCTGCTTTCAATTCTGTGATTTTGGACAATATTTCTTAATGTTTAGTCTTCATGAGTGGCATAATTACGGATACATAACTGCATATGTAGGCCTTAAATTTAAGGGGCAGTGGGTTCACCTGGATGAAAGTTGTAATTGTAGATACTCTTTGCAGCGGAATTGTGTTGCCCCAGAAACTCTCTTACTGTATCCCATTTGACCTAAAGTAGCCAATAAGAAAAATAACATGGCCTGAAGCATCAAGAAGAAATAGTTTAAGCAAAGGGGAAGTGGTAAACATAGAGGCAGGACATTCACAAAGGTTAGATTTTTATCAGCAATTTCACCCTTAAAAGATACACAATTTCAGCTAATTTAATAATTTCAGTGCATTTTCTAATGTCTCTATATTTTTAAAATCTTTTGCCAATATGTTTCTTTTGGAATTTGTTCCGTTTTACAGATGAACAATTAGACTTCTATTTATTTTTCATACACATGAAAACAACCTATATACTTTTTGTTCTTCAAGAAGTATAAGAATATTCACTTCTTCAGTCGAATTCACTAGATAAAATGTTTTGCAGGAAACTGGCATGAAATCTAAAGAAGCACTAAGTTGTCCACAGTGCAAGCATTAAGGGCTTATGTGCAAAAGAGGTTGACAACTTTTCCCATTTCTCCTACATCCACTGCTTATTTGTATAAGTCTTATTAGGAAACTAAGCTTCCTGAAGGTGCTTGAAATTCTGCTACTGAAGACAAGCAACAGCTGACAAACCAAGCTGACAGATCCTTTGCTTAGAGTGCCAGAGACAGCTTCCCAGTGGAATGATGTAGGTATCTAATTCCAAAGTTATCCTAGGATCCTCCTTTCCTCTGCGCAATGCTATAGCTTGACCATTTGCTGTGAAGTAGGAGATCTGATCCCATCCAGGAAATGTAGGAATCAAGCCTACATACTGATTACCAGAGAATGCCCTAACTGCAAAGCTCTCCTGCAAAAAGGAGGCAGCCACTTGTTCTCCCCTACTGTGTGCAGAACAGAAGACATTTTACACTCATGCTCCTGGCTGTAGTGACATGGAAATGCAGGAGAGAAGTGGTTTATTGTATACATCCTTCTCTTTGGCACTCCCTATTTGCTAGATTAGGCATTCCTTACTTAGTTTATCCACTCTTTCAAGTCCCATTCTTCAGCATCCACCTGTCCCCATTCACTCTACTTCAGCTTTGTATGAACTGCATTCTTGAACCCATGCCACTATATCTTCAGTGCTGAAGCATTGACTGACATGGTCTATAAACCTCTCCAGGGGATCTACACTTAGGCAATTGCATTGTCTGCATCTGAGCGTTTCTTCCTTTTCACCTCAATAATTTTTCAGCTCACTGACTAGTTTCACCCATGTTTCATGGAAAGGTAGACATCTTAAAAATATCTGTATATACAACACTTGTAGCAGTGATCAAGCAGATGATGAAGCAGAGGTGAGAGAGCCTATAAACATCCCAAGTAAACACTATGGTGCAGCATGAGCTAAAGATGTGATAGATGATGGAGAACATAAAGGAGATGAAGTTCCTCCTTTTCCCTCCCCTCCCCCCCAGCTTACTAACCATGGGAAAGCTTCACTTGGATCTCACATTTTCTTAGACACCAAAATCAGTTGGTCATGGGATATAAATCTGTGTGAAGCCAAGATTCTTTCATTTCCTGGACTCAGAATAATACTTGTAATACCCTATTCCTGATAATATTTTCACACTAGAATATCAGAATTGGCTATCATATAGGTAGAAGGAATAATTGCAAACAGAGAGTTTATGGGAAGGATTTTGATTCCCTCTGCTCACACACTGTCAATCCAGATTCTTACTCCTGAAGTTATACAACAGGTATTTTTCACTCTTTAAGAGTGTACAGAACACTTCACACATTCAGACTTTAACAGACTAAAGCATTGTATCTGTTATACTGCAGTTAACTGCAATGGCTTGTTCAGATAGAACAGAATCAATCCTGATATGACTGCTTTCACAGTGAGTAAAAAACATTCCCAAATTTGTAGTGAATGACTTGAAAATGCCTCACTGAATATTTTATCTTTTTGTATCTTAGGACTAGTGAAGCAGGATGTTCTGGCATACAGTTGGAAGATGATGGACAATACTTGTACCTTTGTGTTCTGGACCCTTAAAACCAGGTGTTCTAAAAAGACATATGGGAGTTTATAATCTCAGAGATTATCACAGTGATTGGGAAGCAACAAACATTGAGAAAAGTTGTAGCATATATAAAAGCTTCTGTTTTACCTCTGGAAGAAAAAGAAGTAGACCTATTTCTGAATTCAAGATAAAGTTAGAATGGGATTTTTGACAACAAAAAGTGAAAGACTCTTTCCTACAGGGAAAAAAAAAAAAAAAATGAAGACATAAGAAACCAGGGTAAGAAATTGTCGTCGTTTGAGCCTGGTCAGCAGCTCATCCACCTGCCCCCCCACTTGGGAATGGGGAGGGAATCAGAGGGGCAAAGGGAGACTCACAGGTGGAGATACAAACAGTTTAGTAACAGTAATAGATTAATACAGTGACAGCTGTATCAATGGGTAACGTACAATACAGCTGCTCACCACTCACCAACCGACACCCACCTGCTCCTGGCCAGCAATCCCAAACACAAAGGCCCCACAGCCACACTCCCAGAAGTGAGAGCCCCTCCTGGCCCACTCCTGCCTTTATATAGTGAGCATAATGTCACATGACATGGGATATCAGCCAATCGGGGCCCAGCCCTCCAGCTGTGCTCCCCCCGCCCCCGCACACAGGTGAGGGCACTGGGACCTGGGGAGCCCCTGGGGTCTCAGGGTGCTGCAGCTCCTCCCGCTGCCAGACCAACGGGAGCTCTAGTCCAGCCTCAGCCAGGACAGAAATACCAGAAAGACAAAGATGGAGCATTTATATTTGTTGCATACATCTTCTGATCTATAGATTTTTGATGCCAGGTTTATGGTAGAGGATGAACAAAGAGGACATTGCGGAACCAAGGAGTTGTCTAGAAATCATGCAGCTATCACTAGAAGTCCAGGGGCTTGACTAGAGCTCTCCTTTTTAGGTTGGCCAAATGGATAGACTAATAAAAGGAAAAACTGAAGCCACGGATATACTTAATGTAAACCTTAAACTGGTTTATAAATAAACCAAAAATTTACTGTCAGCCTTGAGTGATGGAAAGCACAAATTTAGTAATGATATTTTGTCATTGTCTTGCTTTGCTCATGAATGTGTGTAGGAATTACATACAAACCTCAGATTCACATTAAATATCTTCATTTTTTCAGCCATGAAAATAAATGCATATTGAAAAGCAATATAATGTTTATTTCCAGTAAGTGGGAAATTTTCACACTTATGCAGTAGTTGGTACCATGTAGGAACTCATTGTTGTATCACTGTAAAGACAGGAAAACAGATCTTAAAATTGTAGAATAATAGAATAGTTTGGGTTGGAATGGACCTTAAAAAATATCTAATTCAACCCCCTGCCATGGGCAGGGACACCCTCCACTAGATCAGGTTGCTCAAAGCCCCATCCAACCTAGCCTTGAACACTTCCAGGGAGGGGACAGCCACAACTTCCTTGGGCAACTGTTCTAGCATCTCACCACCCACACATTAATGTACTTCTTCATTATGTCTAATCTAATTATAACTTCTTACAGTTTAAAACCATTACCCCTCAATCTTATCACTACTCTCCCTGATAAAGAGTCCCTCCCCATCTTTCCTGTAGGCCTTCTAAGTACTGGAAGGCCACTCCACTATAAGGTCTCTCTGGAGCCTTCCCTTTTCTAGGCTGAAAATGTCTCATTTCAGCCATTGTCCTTGTCACTGCACTGAATTTTCTGCAAAGACACCAGTAGCACAGGCTGATATTCATTAAGAGGAGTAGTATGAAAAATTAAGGAATTACTCAACTCACTGAGGTACTGTCCATGCAGAGTAACAGTGGTCTGTAATGTTTTCTTTAAATCTTTGCATCTTTGCAAATGCTTCCAAACATTCAAAATACAACTCTTTTATTATTATTATTATTATTATTATTTAAATTGTAGTAGGACATGCAGTGCTATGTTTTC
Source organism: Tyto alba (assembly GCF_018691265.1). Classification (NCBI taxonomy): domain Eukaryota; kingdom Metazoa; phylum Chordata; class Aves; order Strigiformes; family Tytonidae; genus Tyto; species Tyto alba. The sequence continues at coordinate 16,125,947 of NW_024881282.1, read as the reverse complement.
TTCCAAAGTCAGAGGAAAGCATGGTTCTGCATATAAGAAATCTAAAAAATTCAACAAGGTTTTTCTGACACTGAATTACATTGCACTGGTGTTATTATTACTGATATTATATATGACTAAACAGATTCATTAGTGCACAATGTGATGATCACTCATGATGTTCATGTGGAGGGTAGAGGAAAAACAGTAGCCTGTTAGTTGGTGTGGTACTCTCAAAGGTCAGAGGCCAACATCCAGCTCTGCCTTGGCACAGATTCAGATAAGGCAAATCACTTAATCCTTCTGTCTGTATCTTGTGCCCAGCTGAAAAGCTTCAGGTACTGGTTCAGACCCTGAGGCCAGTGGTTCTAACCAGCTCATCTGAATATTGCTTAGGGTAAGTCTTCTCTATTTATCTAGGAGCAAAGTGGTTGAAATAGCAAAAAACTGGGCCATGGAAAGAGCAAACAATTAAGCAGTACAGCTGATCAGGGTCCCAGCACTTCAAATAATTTTTTGGTTTGTTTATTTAGTATTACCAGCACATGTCTCTGTGCTTCATTCCCTGTATGTACAGCATGTATACATTTCTACAGTGGAAGGGTGGTATTAAATATGAGAGGGACAATGAAACCATCAGCTATTAGACAAAATGGTGTATGGGTTATATGAATGATTCAGATCAGTAGCCTTTGAGCTATTTTGACCCTGGTGTAACAATACCAGACACACTAACATCATGCTTTACTCACACTATGAGCTTCAGCTGTAATCTACTACAGCTACAGCAAAATTGGAAGATCTAACAGGCAGCACATTGATTATGAGCAGGTGCTGGAAACAATTGCCTTAGACAGGAGTCACACCTTTTTCAACATGCATGCTAAGAACCACCTGTGGTTTGCAGGTGAAACAGCAAGAGCAAATGTGTGACTATGTATGATTCCTTAGTGATGGGTTACTACTGAAAAAATTATTTTTATTTTATTTTTCCAAACCTCCTTCCAAAGGAGTTATGACTGACATATTTGCTGGAAGGAAAGACAGCAGGTCTACCAGCCTTTGATAACCAAGTGGCTTACTGAGAGGAAGTAGAAAGAATGAACAAGAACCTGTTTTACATATCTCTTTCATCAATTTATAGCCACTGCTGCAGAATAAAAAGTTTCCTGTTTTCTCTATCAGGCATATCTCACCCATAAGTTGTTCCAAAACTAAAGTCATTAAACACAAAATGGAGGAAAAGATGCACAGGCAGGATTTCAGATTGATGAGTTTAAGGTGGAAATTTTGAAACCCATTGTGTTTATGCCCTGATTTGAGAGCCACAACGTAAAGCTCTGTCAAGGGAAGCTCACATTCCCTCAGGAGAGAAGCAGCTCCCTTCACTGAAAGCTCTCGCATCAGCATTGCTGGAGAAGCCTAGTTCATTCTTGCGACCTAATGTACAACACTGATGTCATCCTACCTCAGCTCTCCATCCAAAATGACACAGGAATAACAGTCCTACTGTAACTCACAAGGGCAGCAGAAAGAACAGGCACTGTGAAGCATCCAGATCTTATGTGATCATACAGAGAAAGGAGGGGAATAAATTTTGGCCTTTGTTGTCAAAAAAAATGGAGGGAAGCAGAACTGCTTTTTTTTTTGACAAAATACAAGCACTTAGGAAATGTTTTGTCAAAATTCTTAGGGAAACAAAGACAGTCTTACTGATGCCACAGCTAGACAAGCTCAAATTTGGTAAAAATGTCAACCAGTGTAAAAGTCAGCTGTGCCTTTTCTCTATTACAATTTCACAGTGAAGCAAGTCATGTGGTCAATGACCTCATGCAAAACCACACTTTTTTGACAGTTGAATATAAAGCCTTTGAGCTTTCAGTTTAAAGTAGTTTGCTACCGTTCTACCATGTTTTTCATCTTTTGGCAGGGAGAGGGCATATATTTCCAAAAAAGGTATGTCTGCAGGTGGCTGAGGTACTGTAAGCGAGAGTCAGCTGAGCTCAGCTGAACTTGGGGAGAATCAATCCTCCTGTGGTCATTATAGCATAACTGAAAAATAGCACTGGTCTTATATCTCAGATATAGCTTCTCAGCAGGACTTTCTGACTGTGCATGCTAACATAGCAGACCTAATTTTTTCATGCCATAGCTCACCCAACAGCTATTTTCAAATTCTCTGCATGGGGTGGAGTAGGGACATTGAAGTCATGAGTTAATCACTGGAGGGGAAAAAAAAAGTAAGGGAAGATTTTATTCAGAGAGTTTTAGGCTGAACAATAAATGTTTGGGTGAAAATATTTCTAAATACTTCACAATGACTATCTTACAGTTTTCATTTTATATGCTGTGCCACTATGATTAGATATAACTTGATTGAATTCAAATCAAACCAGAAATTTAGCCCATTGTAACATATCTTGTGATTCTCATTGGAAACTATCCAATGTTTTCAACAGATTTGATGCCTGAGTTTATTTTGTCATTCAATACAGGATGATCTTGGCTACCAGATAACAGGGCACCTTGCTTATCTAACAGATCTGACAAGAGGCACATAAAGAAACTGGAATATATGTAACATATTAGTTATGACTAAATCACATACGGCACAACTTTAAGAAATAACATTTGTGTCCTGTAATCTTTCATTATGACTGAGAGGTTTTATTTCTTCTATGGGGTCAGAAAAACTGGCATACAAAGCCTCTGTCTCTATGAAGTGTATAAATCTTAATGAAGTTTCCCTGATGCACTGAGATTACAAGGCAGGAAAAAAAATGGAGAAAACAGGCAACTAATGTAATGGAAAAGTAAAAACTAGACCTATAAGGAAAACCAAGAGTGTAACTCTTGGCACTGTGAGGGAAACCACAGAGAAAGATGGTGTAGAACTTGGACTAGCAAAACACGCTTGGCTGCACCACTAATGCTGGCCCTGCACAGGCATGTATCACTTCTCAGTTCCACCATAATAGGTATAAGAGTACACAACTGGATGAATATGACCTATACATATAAAAAAATTATTCAACAAGAGGGGAAACTACCTGCTTCATGAAGGGAACGGTTAAAACATTTATCTTCCCATTACTCTTTTCAACATTATTTGTCCTGTCAGGATATTAACTGAATAAATGCGCTTGAGTATCCCATGGACTACATTTATAAAGGAAAAATAAGTCTTCAGATGTCATCCCAAATACAGGCAAAAAAGTGTACAGCAGGCAATATGTGACCTGGTTTCTGAGTGTAGAATGAGGGATAATAACTCATAGACACCACAGTCTTTACAACCCACATTGTTATAGCTGAAGAAATGATTTCTGATCATTCAACTTTTAGCACAGCTTCTCTGAGCCCAGTGAGATCCAAAGGAGTCCCAATATGATCTTTTATAATCTGAAAGGATAAGTACAAGCTCCAGAGGTGCTGATGGTATTATCTGACAGAGCTGCAGAAGCTTGATTTCAGAGAAGTGTGCATAATGTAACCAACTGTTTTCACCTGCTCTATTTTCTAGATGGAAAGATTTCTCAAGCTTCAGACAAAAAGGGAAAGAAGGTGTTTATTACATCAGAGAGAAAAATCCCTTTTCTATCAGATGTTCTTTTTACTGGCATGCATGTTTTGCACAAAAATTAAAGTGAGAAAATACAAATTATTTAAGAGGCAGTATAACCTATATAATTTGTTTGCCTTCCCTAAAATTTATTGTCAATACTGGGGAAACTTGAAATAGGTGCAAAAATCACATTCATTTTAACAACGCTTTATTTAAAGTAAAGCTGCTGTAACCACCGGTAACATAGCAGTGCATCACCACACACAAGGTGGTTTTAAGGAATATATCTCCACTGATTCCAGTGACTCCAGTGAGTGGGTTATCACATTCTTACAGACCCAAACTCTCCTCTTTGTAAAAAGAGTATTTTCTAAATTCTAATTCAAATTCCATGAAGACTGAAGCATACAGAAAAATTAAACAAGTATTTGCAGGACTAAAGCCTAAGAAGTAGCCTACATGAAGTTTAACATAATGTTATGAGAGCTCTAATTTGGACCCAAAATGACATTGCACTCAGCGTGTTTAAAATACCTGATTTGAGCAGCCTGGACTTTGATGGTGGTTAAGGCCCTCTTGTAGGCTGAAAGGGGACATTTTCCATAAAGATCAGATGTTCAACAAAAACATTTTTCTAAATTTAAATCCTATACAAACCTCACTTTGTAGCATGCTCAGCTATGCACATGCAAACATAGAGCTTTTTTTTCCAGCTTGCTCTTCAAGAGTATCATATTTACAGGTTTAACTTCCATTCTTAGACTGACACAAATTGCTTTATCATTACTATTTTGTTTTTACAATCATTCCAACTTAAAATTTCCTCTCACCAGTGTGGCTTTTTATTAGCCTCTTGAAAACACCAGGTCAGAAAATTCAAACTATAAAGCAGCCATTACTTGGTTATTGATGCTAACCCTTTGATAGGTCTGGGGAAGTCAGGTACATTATGTCTGGGCCTTTGAACATTTTTTCCTTTTCATTTCAGCAAGCAATAACATCAGAGACATCAAGCTAATCCTTTCAGTTTCTAATCAGTATTGCAGACACATTTATTTCAGCAATTGAGCCTCTCTGCAGCTATTGAGAATTTCAAGTTGAAACGTTAATGATTATAAAAATGTCACTGAGATGACATAGTGTCCTTTTCTGCTGCCTACAGTTTTGCAGGAAAACAAAGTTACTGGAAGTAGCACTTGTTCATCCTGGTGAAGCACAACACTACTGCAACCATTTTACATGCAGAAGTTGACATTTTATAAAAGAAGCTATCTTAAAGTACTACTTGCCACAGCCAGCATAGATTCGTCTTTTCTGGTCAGTGTCTTCTTTCCTCATCCTCCAGAAAGCAGGAGATGGCCTTATTGGTGTTGGAGGATCTCATGTCACTCATTTCTTTCCAGGGTGAGCTTCCCTGATACAAGTGAGAATCTCAGACATCAAGATTAGACTTTTCCTATGGTGTTATTTTTACCTCTTCTAGAATATATATTTGTTGTCCACCAGACAGATCCCACAGAGAAGGCAGAGAGAGTGGAAAGAACAGTTATTTTCTGACAGAACATGTAGAAAGTCAGCATTTATTCTTAAGTGATTACATTTGACTCTGCTTTCTGTTTTCTCCTCAAATAACAGTAAAGGAGTTGTTTTAAATTGCTTTTTGAGCTCCATTGAACTGCTAGGGATCACACTTTAAACACCATCCCCCCACCACCCCCCCAGGAAAAAAATCTTCCCTTGGTACAAGCCAGGATTTTCATATAAGTCCCTGATTCCCAGAGCTCAGACTCCAAAAATAATATTAAATCTTGTGGTGATTAAAACCCCCCAATAATACATAAAAATCATAAGACTAGACAATACTAGAAATTTTAAATTGTTGTGCATTACAGGCGTGCACTAAGGAGCTTAAAATCTTTTCTTCTTTTAGCAGAGAATAAAACTTTTCTACCCACAAGACAACCTTGATGCAGGGTAAGGGGAAAGACAGCTACTGATACTTGAGATATTTAAATAATGCAGAGCAAATATTCAATATCCTTTCTCCTAAAGTCACAATCACTATTAGAAAGGAAATCAAAATAATCATTGGTCAAGATTTCTAAAACTTCTTAACCAACATGTTACTATAACCAAATATTGGTCAAATCTTTTTGGCTTACTAGTTCTTTTCTTATATTAACTTCAGATTACTTCAGCACCAGTGGACTTTTTAATCAACTTGTCTGAAAGCACATATCCAAAAGAAATGTTTTTCCAAAGTTAATGCAGAGTGATAGAAACGTAGATCCCCAAAACAATTATCATATCCAGCATTTTCATCTGTAATTTGTACTGCTAAAGATATTTTTATAAAAGTTTTACTAATCACCTCTGCAGTCAAAATCAGCAGCAAAACTATTATTTACAATTCTAATACAAATTAATTGAGGTAACATCTGTGAAGATTTGTTAAGACGATTTATACCCAACCTGAGCACTAATAAGTGAAACCAATATCCCTCCATCACACTTTTATATAAAAAATTGCCATGTACCAGTATACAGTCTAAAAGAATGTCCAGCAAAAGCTGAAAGAAAATAGTGAGAGTTATCTGCCATATCACAGCTCATTTTGATATACCAAGATTAGTTAAACTCTTAAACTAGACCTCACACTTCAGAGTTTAGAATCTTTTAAATTTTCTGGAAGCTTTAATGCATATACTACTAAATAACCAAGTCCTCTTCGTATCATCCATTTTATTATATTTCATGAACAATTGGGGTTCAAACTTGTTATTCCTGGAAGTGCAAGTCACATACAATTCTATTAAAATCAATGGGCCTTGGTGATTCATGCCATTCCATGCCATACTATATACACTGAACAGCAGAAAGTGTCTTCATTTTGCCTCTACTTCTTCTAGATGGGTGGTGTGGTTAGTCACCAAATTTGGACTTTCCCATCATTTCTGTAGAAAGATTTCAGACTTCTCAACAGACTATTCGTTTTTCTCTCCCAGCCTTTCTTTCAGTAATTGCAAAGGAATATGTGTGCATAAATCTAAGAATCATATTAATTCGGCCTGGTGATATTTGTCATTGGCAAAAGTCTGCTGAGGGCTTTATTACAAGTTCTCCTTCTCTAAGCAGAGGCAGGGCCAGTTTCCCAAACCTCCTTGGCAAAGAACAACAAGTGCAGACTGGATCTTTCTGGATTCATACTTGGATCTGTTACTTTGCTGACTTAAAGACAGACATTGTATTTTTCCTGAGATGGCTACTGTAGGATAAGTTTTTGTGCCAGCACCTTGTTCCTGTGTTCTTGAAACAGTTTCAATTTCAATTAGGTAAATATATGCATATAGTGACCAACTCTGTCCCCAAACCATCTTGAGGATAGTATTTATAGCCTTTTATTGTTCTGGTTTATGAATTCCAGTTTTTAAAGCATTAGCCTTTTTCTGATGAATATGGAATTCCAGTATTAACACTTGGTTTATTCTTTTCTAAATAAGGAAAAACTTCAACAATCTCTATTGACTGAAGCTTACAAAATAATGTTTACTTTCTCATCTTTGCAGTGAAATTAAAAGCCAGTACTAACATAAGAGATAGTTTGCCAATAAATGCAAACTACTTTGGCCTTTCATGGTCCCTCTAAGACAGCTGACTCCTAGAATAAATGACAGTAGCATTTTCAAAGCTGCTAAATTATTCTGATCCTACTGAAGCAGATACTGTCTGGCATGAAGGATCCTAGAACTGTTGAATCTGAACAGGCAGGAATAACTGAGTGAGCAGAATTCACTGTTAAAACCATGATAAAGATCTTAAGATAAAATAATAGATTTATATTGAAATAGAAGCTTGCAGTAGCAGATCAGTTTAATTTACTTTGCCATGTAGTAAGCAAAATGGCATGTAAAAGTTGGGTAGACAGATTTGGCTTGTAGATCGATATTCTGTTGATCTCTGGCCACAAAACAATTAATCTCTGCAGTGCAGGGCAAAAGTAAAGGGGAATTTAATGTCAAATCAGTTAGCCACAATCTGAAACTGAAAAAGCATGTAGTATTGATAATGATGATCAGCACAAGTTCCTCCTGTTAAGTGATATCATGCAGTGCATTCATTGTAATATATTAATTACACAGTGCAGTCAGCTTGATCTCCTAGGCTAACACCATAGCAGTCACTCGCAGCAGTGTCTTCACTGTTCTGTTTAGAACTACATTTTTCTTAGCAGAGACTGAACTTCTTAGAGAAAAATTTAATTTCAGCTATCTACTATAAGATTTCTTTATCTACACAGCTCACATGTTGGAGGGAACACAACTCTTTGGTAAATAAATGTAGGCACAATATCATCATTATGTTAATGTATTTGGAAATTCCATTTGGAAACCATCTTTATTTGTTATGTCCCCAGACAACAATCAGTAGACTTCAAAACACATATGCATTCAGTGTGGGCTTTTTTTAAAAAAAGGCTTTGGGTATTGATAGCGAAGGGGAGGATAGTAAAAGGAGAGGAAACAGATAACTAAGCTCTTCCAAGAACAATTATTTTTTCAGGAACAGATATGGACACAGCATGCGTATTAAATTCAAAATGGCAACTATTAAAAAACCACTATGCAATTTTACGAAAGAATGGCTGTTTGAAATTACAGGAATATTCCAGTAGACTAACATTATTCTTACTTCCGGGTATCCCCTCAGGTAGTTGAATAATGATTCCTTATTTAACAAAATTCAGACCTAGCCAGTTCTCTCCTGATCCTTTGTAGTTTTACCATGAGTTGCTCACATGAGTAGTTCAAATATTTTTTTTGTTCCATATCAGAGCACAAAAACAAGACTTCTCAGTATTCCTCATGATACTGGGGGAGATGAACAAACACACTGACCACCTTGGACTGGTGTTTATTCCACTTAATTTCAGGCAGCTACCTGATCTAGCTGATCAAGAAGCATCACTGGGGTTGCAATACCACCATGGGACACACAGTCACCTTTCCATACAGCTCAAACCAGACCTCATGGCATCAGCTCAGTGCAAGGGAGACTCTCACTAGAGCCACATCCACTTGGATAAATTTGGAACAAAATACCTTCACTGCATCACAGCCACAGCTTTTGAGCTAGGACAGGTAACATCAAGAGTCATGTAACGAGACACCTCAGATATCTGCTGTGAAGCTAGTTACTCAAGGCTCTCCCTGTAAACAGACAAAAAGAGACATCTTTTAGGGTGCGGTTCATCTGATCTATTTTAGCTGGCTACTTTAGAATAAGACAAGCTAAATCTCAGAAGCTCCTGTTTCCACTGACTACAAAAGGATGCTCAACAACCAACTTAGGTATAAACAGCTGTATAAGAAATATATATTTGGTCTGATAAATACACTGCCTCCTCCTCTCCTTGCCGCTCCATGTACCATCCTGCATCTTACTGCAACTTCTCAAGAAAATTTTTCCTCTATCATGTCCTCTTCTTTTTATTAAAGGACCAGTTATTCAACTGCCACCTCTGTCATTACTGATCTTTAGCACCTCTTGAAATGAACAGGACAGGAAAAAATATTATTTCAGACTGGCTAGGAATTCACGAAGACTTTTTGCATCAGTTAAATGTATTTAATTTTGCAAAAGTGCCTCAGATGCATCAGTTAGGTCAGTCTTTAGAGGGTAATGAAAATTTCTTAACCAACCTCTAACATATTGCTAACATCTGTAATACACCTTGAGGAAGAAATGTGAAACAGTGCTACAGATAAGATGCTTGAAATTTTCAGCAGAAGACCAGTGGAAAGGAAGAAAAACAACAGACAATGTAACTGCATAAAAGGGCAGTACTGTCAATTAGAAATAATTGTTTAATGGACAATTATTTCAATGTAAATAAAATAGTCACAAGACAAAGGCATAGTGCCTCAGCTATTGGAGAGGATGTGCGCATATGTGTAACTTCACTGGCAGAGGTAGAGAATTGTTGAGCCTTCATCACAATTTGCTATTACTGACTGGACAGAACTATTTCATTTTAAGATACTTTGAAATTTTGGTAAAACTGTTCCTGAATGATTCATTGCATTAAAAACCAGGGAAGAAGTATTTAATCAAGGCCACTGGCCCAAATGCAGGTAAAACCCCAAATCAGTGATTTCTAAACTGAAACATATTAATTAGCTAAAAATTAAGTTAATTCCTTCTGAAATGAAATTAATGCTACTGGGTACCTGCAAGACAGGAATATCCTTAAGCGTATGTTGCTAGCCCAGTCATAACGTGAGCCTATTCCCACTTCTGAGGCACACAGGACATCCTTTTTTCCCCAGTTGCCTCAAAACATCAAAGGAGGTGCTGAATGTATGGATACCTTCTCCAAAGTTCCACAGCAAATGTTACTAGGTGGGTTCTGTTACTAGGTGGGTTCTGGATTCAAACAGTAACAGAATTAATAAAAGAGACAGAAAAATGCATTAGACAAATAATCAGGTAACTCAGCCAGCTCTCAGCAGAGAACAATGCCAGACAAACTGTTCTACACCAACTCTTGGTGGATAGTCAGTGGTGATTAGCTCCTCAGTGGTTACTGGCAATGTAGCTGCACCCATACCTCTGCCAAAGGGACTTTGAATCAGATATACACAGGGGATGATCTGGTGACAGAAGAAACAGACAGAGCAAACAGTTCACATTAAAACCATCTCCAACATTTGACTTTTTAGACTAGATCTCATTGTTTTCATTACTTCCAAGTTTTTTCCTTTGGGATCACAGTGTGAGCTGGAGACATCAGGAAACGTGGATGGTTCAAATGTTCAATAAAGCTAAATGATGGACAGTAGATTTCTAGTGTCCCAACAGTGTACCAAACTATTAAAACATCTAGGGTTAGATTCCTGGCTTCTGTAAATCTGAGTAGCTCTACTTAATCACATAGAGGTGCACCCACTTACACCTGTAAAACAATCTGACCTCCTTTACTGATGAGAATTGGCCTGCATATCACACAGGCAAGAAGCATGTGTCTGTATTTTCTTCATTTCTATCTTTTAATGGCTGCATTTTGCCCTTTTAACCAGAGGGAGTTAGCAAGTGAACTCAGAGCAATATATTATTTTTGAATATGAATCATGTTTATGTCCCATCAGTCCAGCAACACTTCATTTTACACTAATGAGCCATTAAAATCTGTGTTAGAGGATCACTAATCTTTCAGGAGGTTAACATGTAGCTCATCCAATTCTAACACTTCCATGATAGAAGTGGGAATTTTGGAACTGAGCACATTTTATGAAAAAGAGAAGGAAACACACATGCAAAGAGAAATGTGTTGTCAAGACTTGGGAGTGCCTGTGTTTTTTCAGATATTTATACTGGAATAAAAGCTTTCACTCTGACCCCACTCTTTCCACTATTTTGCCTTGTAATTATATCAATCTTTTAACATTATTACACTCTTAAAAATACACAGTATCATAAGGTCAAAGGTGGGGCAGAGAAGCAAATGTTAATAACAGTGACCCATCACAAAAGCATGTTGCAAGGGGCATCTGCTGTGTATCTGCCAGGAAATAGGCATAGACAGAGGGAGGCCCCCTTTGGCAGAATCAGAAAAGCCTGAGTCATCAAGTGACACCTGGTAGACTTGGGTGGTGAAGTTGGTGGTCAGACTCTGTAACCTAAGTCTCAGCCACCAGGGAGAAAAATCTCTCTACTGCGAACATGAAGCTCTGAGAGGTTGTACAGTCCAAGAGTGCTGCAAGAAGAATGCATGCGCCCTCAGTGATTACAGCAGTGTGCAGTGAAAGAACTGAATCCTCTGCAGAGATAAAGGTGCTTTATCTTGCTTTCAGGAGAGGAAAGAGTGTTTTAGTCTCCTGCCCTCTCTTTGTGCTAATACCTGCTTGTGCCCTTGCTGACCTCATCAGACACATTTATCAACAGCCAGTGAAAAGCCAACCTCCAGGTCACAGCATCCCACACCAAGTCATATGCACCGAAGCCTCCATTCTTAATTGCAATGATTGCTGATTCAAGTACATCTAGTCTTTTGAGACGGACCTTTACATTTTAACCCATCTGTGAAACTGACTGGAATTATTGACAATGTACACAAGGGTTCAGGATACCTCGCCATGCTACATGCAGTATAAGAAAAATAGGAAAATCAAATAGGCTTTCCAATAACTCTCTGCTCTCTGCGGTAACCTGTCAGCACCACTACCCTGCAGCAAGTGACAGCAACAGGAAGTAATGGGATGCTGCCTGTTCTGTGCACTGCTGGTACCCAATAAAATAGCACTTCCTTTGTGGTACCAGAGAAACTACCTAGACCATGGAGATGAATTCTCTAAAGGGCCTGCAAAAAATTAGCAGCCTCTTTCTGAGACATTTAGAAAAACACTGAAAAATAATTTAGTGTTCCCCTGCTGCCTGCAGCTGACGTACAATTTAGTAAGCTCTGCAGACCTATGCAGAACAGAAGCATCTGTATGTTTCCTGTTACTGCCATTCTAGCTTGGCTGTATCCCTGTAGCAAAGTAACAAAAAACATGCCAAATACAAAAATTGAGTGTGCCTGTTATGGAGATTACTTTCATATATTACAGACGGTATTCTCCCATAAACTTTCAAATCACAAATTATCCTTTAGCAGATGTTTTTTACAGGGGTCCAGTCAATACTCAAAGTTTTTTGCAAAATCATGTCCAGTAATCTACTCTGAGTAGCAAATTAGGAGTGTTCAAAATAGGAATGGTTTTGATGAACGGTGAGCACACTCTCACAGTTCCCAAACTACCTGAGTGCAACACATTGCAGGCACTCATCAGAATTAATTGGATGCTTAATTTCTCAAAACACTGCAATTTTATGACATAGCCTGATTTATGCTTGGAGAAGGTGCCAAAGCATTTTTTCATAAGAGACAAACAAGACTACTTTGTAAGAAGAAACACCTTCTGTTTCTTGGTTTCTGCAATTTTTGTTTTCCACTAAGCAAGCAGGAATTTCAGCCAGTTCTTATCAGTAACTGGAGCTGACTGAATCATTCAAAAAACATGTTTTAAAAGCATCCTACATCATAGTACAGACTTCAGGGAAAAAAGTTTTAAAAATTCAGTTACAACTGGATGTCTAAGAGGTTAAAAAGCTAAGGAGAAACCTATGAGGGGAGACAACTGGCTGTGGTTTAAACCAGCTGGCCACTTTGACACACACTCTACTAGATATTGAGGTACAGCTGTTCCAGTATTTAGAAGCTGAATATAGTTCTGATAAGTATCAAAGGACTGTTTAAGTGTATTTCACTCTAGCTGGTATTGCTGTTTGAAGAGTTTACCTTCAGTGTGACTGCAACAATGATAAATCGTTTGACTATCTGCTCCTCATTAAGCAATGGTTCAAATACTATTTTTGCTCCTAGACTTCACTACCAAAAAGTTTAGGAAAAGAATGAGAAAAACAAATCTTGAAAAATGGGATAGAGACAGGGGAAGAAAAAAAAAAAAAAGCAACCTAGGTATAATCTGACTAGAAAAAAGACAAATGTGGCAAGCTGGTAACAGTTTACAGTGCAACTTCATAAGTGGATGGCATAAAGAATAATAGTATCAAGCGTCTGTCAATCATAAATCTATATGCTCTATGTTCAAACTGCAGTTAAGGAAATTTAAGATTAACTATGAAGAATACACTTATAACTGCAAGAGTAGATTTTATTGAAATATAAGCATTGAGAGCCTCTTCCCTTCCCATGAAGAGAGAAATCCTGAAGCTTATATTACTTTTGAGATGGTTTAGAATGTCTAAAGCAGTTTTTCTGTGATTCCAGCAAATGGACTAAAGGACATTAAGAGATGCTTCAAGTCCAGACACCTCCATTTGCTCACCTATCTCACTTACTGAGACTGTTGCAGAAGAGGCTGGGTCTGTATTAGATGTATTGACATGATACAGAAAATACTCCAAATTACAAAAGGTCATTAGATGTTTATCAGAAGCATGTGACAAGCAGACTTGTGATGCATACAATAAATGAACAGTCATTACTTGTGAATGGAGTTAAATCCAGAACAGGCTGTATGATCACTTAACCCAACCTCCTCTATAACACTTCCTACAATTCTTCTTCCAACTATTTACCCAACAAGAAAGCATCCAGACTCTTAATATCCAAAAAGATAAAGAACCCACCACTCCTTATGGTAGTTTGTCCCAGCCACTCACTGCTTTTGTGGTCAGAAACACAAACTTTTTAACAAAGCTGGCTTTCACTCACAGCCTCTGGTTCTTGCCTCTTTCCTGCATCTCTGATATTGATCCTCTTCTGAAGCTGTCTCCCTGTCGCTGTTTTGAAACCATGAGTAACATCCTTTCATCACCTGATTAACTCCTGCAAACTTTGAAACTGGAATTTAACAGTGAGCACAGGTGTTCAGTTTTGCTCAAGGGCAAGCCACAAGGAGACAGACGTTCAGAGCCCTGGCCACAGGCACCATCAGGGCTCCCTGAGGGATGGAGCTCTGAAAACCTCAAGCTGTGACTCCCAGTGCCGAGGTCTGTGCCCTCAGCAACCAACAGGCAGTTTTCATCCCCTGGTTTCCCTCCTGCAGACACCCCTGGATTTTGATGAAGACCAGTCAGACAAGTTTCAAAGCATCACCACTCATCCACTCATTATCAGAGCCAGGGCATGAGACAAATGTGGCTTTGGGCAAGACTGCTAATTGGAAGTATGTAATTTTGTCAAATTTGTCTGGTTTTCAGAGAAAGGACACCAACAAGGACCTAAAGAGATAAAACCAACTGTACTGGAATGCAGAGGAGCATTAAAAGTGCTAGACAGAGTCTGAAACCATCTACCTTCAAATTCATTGTTTATACCTTCTTCAGAGATAATTATTCTTGTAGTTCTCCAATACTCCTGCCAAAGCACAGCTGGGTTATGATGGTGTTATGTCTGGCCACTGGTATTCCATTCTAGTATAATTCTTACTTCTTTTATGCTTTTTTCTAATAATGCAGATAGAGCAGGTGTTCCTAGTTTATAAAATCCAGCAAATAACTGTATTTTCTAGAGGGTGTGGGGTGTGGGAAGGTGGAAAGAGGGGAATAGAAAGACCCATATAATGAGGGGAGGCACAGGGAAGGAGATAGAGAAAAAAAAAAAAAAAAGAGAGAGAGGGAGAAAGAATGTTCTTCTGTGTAGCAATCTCAAAAAATAAAACAAAGTTGTTTTTTTTACATGTTTGCAAACTCCTAATCTTGACATCTTAGAGTTATAACATCTTAGGGTCTCAACAAATGTCAATAGGTACAATTGCAGCCAAGATTCTAAAATTCTTTTAGTGCTTTTTAAGAAACTTGTCTATGTCAGGCAGAGGTGGGTGTACTCTGAAATATGCCTGGGTAAAAACAGCATCATTAAATTCAGACTGAGATGCATTTAAACAAATGAGATAAGGGCTTTTGATGCTTTTCTGTGTGGTTAACAGGATTTTGATAACACAGCTTGTCTTTTCATAAGATGTATCATGATCTCTTAACAGGCATAAACAAAGTCTCTTGCAGTCACTAAGGCTCAACAAGTATATCACAGCTTTTCTAAACACATCCCAGGAACATGTTGTTGACACATGCAGCTGACTGTGGAATTGGGAAAAACTTCCTTTGACCAAGGTAAAAGCAATATTTGTCATGCTGTGTGTTCATTCCTAGTAAGAAAATGGGAGTCACTATATGAGCAGCACACAAAAAGCCTGACATGAAAACTATTAAGAAGTAATAGAAAAATTTCCACTGTCATCAACAAGCTTCAGATCACACCTAAAGTGCTTTTGAAGTGCCTGATGAGCCTCATCACTGAAATTCTTACAGAAAAGGAGAATAAGTACAGCTTTTATAAACAAATATAAAAGAGCATAAGATCTTCAAACTTTTCGGCCAAAATGTTCTGATTAGTCTCTTGTGAA
This sequence comes from Tyto alba, assembly GCF_018691265.1. Taxonomy (NCBI): domain Eukaryota; kingdom Metazoa; phylum Chordata; class Aves; order Strigiformes; family Tytonidae; genus Tyto; species Tyto alba. The sequence goes on along the minus strand of NW_024881282.1, from coordinate 16,110,434 downwards.
AATTGCAGTGCTCCCTTTCAAAGTGTTTATGAAAGACCAGAAATTCTCTCAGAGACTTCTGTAGATATCTTCCAAAGTAAAGGCACCATTAATACAAACTGCAACTATACTGATAAGACTATGACTAGGAACAATCCTTCTCCATACTCACACGATTCCTGGCCTCCTCCAAGGCCCTCAATAAGGGACATATAATGACGCAACTCCCAAAGGGAGGTCATGTAGTCCCTCCTCCTGTCCCTGGGCACAATCACTTCTGCCTAAATCACTCCTGACCAATGTTTATTTATCCTGTTTTTAAAAACCCCTGTGATGGATGTCCTTGGTTGAGAGAGTGGTGGAGTTTTTTGGTGGCAGGGGAGGGGGCTATCGGGGCAGCCCCCTGTGAGAAGCTTCTCGAAGCTCCCTCAGCTCCACGTCAGCTCCACTTCTGTTTGGGAAATTGAGCCAATCGGCTGCGCCTCTGCGATAACGTATTTAAGAAGGGACGTGGTGACGGGCAGTCGGACTTGTGAGGAGGAGTTGCTGCAGCTGCATGAACACCAAGGTCAGTGGAGGAACGGAGGAAGAAAGGAGGGGGGAGGTGTGCCGGAGCAGAGACCCCCCTGTATCCTGTGGTGAGACGGCAGGGCGGCCCCCTCTGCCACCCATGGAGATCTACGGTGGAGCAGAAACTGATTTATGGCCTGTTGTTCCTGCTCGGTATAATCAAGGTTCTGTGCCCGAAGGCAGCCGGGGTCTCATGGGAAAAGGTAGCCCCGCTGTTGTAATTCAGCGCTGGGAGGATTGCAGCACGAGGGGGAGTCCCACGTCAGAGCAGCTCGGGAAGGGCTGCAGCCGTGGGAGGGAATCCAGTCGGAGGAAGTTAGTGACCCATGACGGAGCAGTGTGGGGAACGCTGCGGCCCATGGGAGGAATTCAAGTCGGAGAAAGTTTGTGGAGGGCTGTCTCCTGTGAGAGAGGGACCACGATGGAGCAGGGAACAAGTTTTGGACACTCCCCTCACCAAACATGAAGGAAGTGGCAGTGCTGACTGCACCCCCCATTCCCTGCCCCTGCGCCACTGGGGGAGGAGGTAGAGATATCGGGAGCAGAGCTGAGCCCGGGAAGAAGGGAGGGGTGGGGGGAAGGTGTTCTCAAGATGTGGCAATGCTTCTCACTGTCTTACTCTGTTATGTGTTGTTAGTGTCTGTAAAAAATATATGTTCTTTTTTTTCTTCCCCTAAAGAGTCTGCCTTTTGCTTGTGATCATAAAAGGGGGATTTTCCCCCATCCCAGTCCTATCTTGAACCCCAGGCCTGGCTCTCTGTCCCTTCTCATTGCCGGAGGGGAAGGGAGAGAGAGGTGCTGCATTGTGGTTGGCTGCCAATCAGGCCTAAACCACGACAATGGATTTCACAGCTTTGTCAGACAATCTATTTCAGTGCTCAACTTCCCTCACCATTAAAAACATTTTCTGTTTCCTAAATTAAATTGCTCATATTGCTGTTTCTGACCATTCATTTTCTTCTGCCCAAGTCCACTGTGAATCCTTTATTTCCAACTCTTTGCTGCAATATTTTCCATATTTAAGAATATCACATCTCCCCTGTATTTTAACTTCTCTAGACTAAAAGAATACAATTGATGGCTGTTTCTTTAGATTGGGATTTTTTTTTTTTTTTTTAATGTCCATATGTAGATAAAATACCAATTTTAGCTGCTGAGTAGTAAATACAATAGTTGGTTGTATTGGATTGATTAGCATGATATTCATACCTTATGTGTCTTATCAATAATTTTTAGAGACATCCAGCATCCAAAAATATTTGAAGAGATTCATTTGTATTTTTGTACTGATAAATAATAATGAAAAAAAAAAATACAGCTGCCTGCAACAAAGAAACAGAAGCAGAGTTTGTTGATGTTAATGGAATCAAACACCCATTTTAAAACTCTTCACAAGGTTTTTCCTGGTAAAGAATTATGAGTCATTGTTTTAGAGAAAGATAGAGACAAGGATGTCATACCACTGCAGGCACATAATCAATTTAACACTACATCAGCTCTGCATCAAATTAAGCCATAATAAATTAGCGGGGTAACCCAACCTAAAACACACACATATTTGGGGTGCTAAAGCATAAAACAGGCCACAGTAAAAATCTGAGCCTGTAATTCAATTCAGTTGTATTGTAAAGCTCAACCAATGAGATATCATTAAAACACATGATGGTTAGATACCTTGAACTTGGCTATCTGCAGCCTTTAAAAAAGTTAATTCAGGTTACTATATTGTAAACATACCTAAATACTTCATACTTCAGATTGTTTCCAGTTTCATTATAAAAGATTTCCAGGTGTAACGGTGCCGTATTTTATTCATTAAAAACCTGTTTTCCTACCATGTTGCATTTTTGTAAGTATATTAGACAAATGTCCTAATACATCTGAAAGAGATAATTGGTAAGTAAATCTAGTCTCACTGTGTATGAATGTGGTATACATGTGTGTGTATATGTGACATGCTTGTGTATGGGGTGTGTTAACTGTGTATCAATAAGAACAGATTAGCTATAAGCTCCAAACCCTGGAGCTTACTGTCAGCTGCAGTGAAGGTTGCCTTGTGCCACTACATCACACCAAAGCAGAAATCATGCTCTTATTACAAGAACATACTTGGAGAAAGGAAAAATCATCTTCAGTGTTTCTGCCCTACATCTTGAAAGCCTGGAGGTTTGTTTGTGTGGCCCTCTAAGACTGGGAATCTGCTCCACTACCAGTCAGTTGTCTCAATCGGGACTGTCCTGTGGAACTCACCACTTGACAAATACTTGCTGTATAAGTGTTTCTACTGAAATCAAACAGCCAAAGGCTTCATGCACATGCCACACTGTAAAACTTGAAGATTTTCTTCTTTGCCAGCACTGGCTCGGAGCTTCTTGGCAGCAACTTAATCCAGTTTGGCATTTTCCCTGAAGATAAAAGATCACAGCCAAACAAGGTTCGGAGTAGTGAGGGAAGGAGAATGAGACGAAGGGACAAAGCTGAGACATAGTCAAGGACAAAAACTGGAGAGACAGACTCACTGATTTGGATGTGGAGAAGCAGATGGATACAGTAATGCCAAAAACTTCTCCTTTCAGGAAGCATTACAACTCCAAGGCCTTCCCAACATGGAAAAAGGAAGGTGGTTAACCTGATTTTCATAGCTCTGGCACAAGTTGAGTAAACAGTTATGCCATGGCTGTTATCCCACCAATGGCTGGAAACTGCTGTAAGCTACTACCTACTGTATTCAGAGCTACTCCTGGCAACTGAAATGCATATGGTGTTGAAGTTCACTCCAATGAAGAGCTAATACAGGGCTCTGAGCTGTGTCCCATTTGAATATAAAACCAGGTCCTTGCCCTAGGAAAGTTTCAAAGTCTAAAGACAAAACCAGATTAGTTACTTTCCAGGTGTTCCCAAGCCTGAAAAGAAACTCAGGTCATCAGATCTATCCAGACATTGTCAGTCTACCCAAAGCTGTACAGCAAGGAAATATCTGAACTGTTCCTTAAATTACGCCTCAAATATAAACTATTTTTACACAGTGGAGATACTGCCCTTAACATCATCCACTAGCTTTCCCATGAATTCTCTCACTTTTATAAGGTAGCCCAACGGACAGATAAAATATTTTCCTGTTGAATAAGTCCCATAAGCCACATCTTAGATCTAAGTGGATAAGGGCCTCTACAGACAGATGGGAGCAGCCTCATGTTCATAAGCCCTGGTCCTCATGGGAGACTTCAACCACCCTAATATCTGTTGGAGGGACAAAACATCAGGGCATAAACAAGCCAGGAGGTTCCTGGAATTTGTTGATGATAACTTCCTTCTCCAAGTGATAGAGGAGCTAACAAGGAGGGATGCTATGCTGGACCTTTTTCTCACCAACAAGGAGGTGCTGGTGAGGAGTGTGAAGCTCAAGACAGCCTTGGCTGCTGTGACCATGAAATGGTGGAGTTCAAGATCCTTAAGGCATCAAGGAGAGTGCACAGAAAGCTTGCTACCCTGAACTTCAGGAGAGAAGAATTTGGCCTCTTCAGGGATCTGCTTGGTAGGGTAGCATGAGATACAGCCCTGGAGGGAAGAGGGGTCCAAGAAAGATGGTTGATATTCAAGGTTCACTTCCACCAAGCTCAGAAGTGATGCATCACAACAAAGAGGAAGTCAGTTAAGAATGCCAGGATGACTGGAGGAATGAACAATGAGCTCCTGGACAAGTTCAAACATAAAAAGGAAGCCTATAGAGGGTGGAAGCAAGGACAAGTAGCCTGAGAAGAAAACAGAGAACCTGCCCGAGCAGACAGGGATCAGGTTAGGAAGGCCAAAGCCCTGATAGAATTAAATCTGGACAGGGACATCGAGGGCAACAAAAAAAGCTTATATAGGTCATAAAAGGAAGACTAGGGAAAACGTGAGCCCTCTCTGGAAGAAAGGGAAGAGTTCTTTATCCAGGGTATGGAGAAGGCTGTGGTACTCAACAGCTTTATTGCCTCAGTCTTCACTGGCAAGGGCTCCAGCCACACCACCCAAGATATAGATGGCAAAGACAGGGACTGTGAGAATGAAGAACTGTCCACTGGAGGAGAGGATCAAATTTGAGACCACCTAAGGAATGTGGAGGTGCACAAGTCCATGGGACCTGATGAGATGAATACACAGGTCCCGAGGGAACTAGCAGATGAAATGGCTAAGCCACTATCCGCCATATTTGAGAAGTCGTGACAGTCCAGAGAAGCTCCTGATGACTGGAAAAGGGGAAACATAACCCCCATTTTTAAAAAGGGGAAAAAGGAAGACCTGGGGAACTACAGGCCAGTCAGTCTCACCTCTGTACCCAGCAAGATCATGGAGTAGATCCTCCTGGAAACTATGCTAGGGCACAAGGAAAATAAGGAGGTGATTTGTGACAGTCAATATGGCTTTACTGAGGGAAAATTGTGCCTGACCAATTTGGTGGCCTTCTACAACAGGGTTACAGCAATGGTGGATAAGGGAATAGCAACTCATGTCATCTACCTGGACTTGTGCAAAGCATTTGACAGTGTCCTGCATGACATCCTTGTCTCTAAATTGGAGAGACATGAATTTGATTGATTGATTGATTGATTGATTGATTGATTACTTTGTGGATAAGGAATTGGCTGAACAGTTGCACTCACAGAGTTGCAATCAATGGGTTGATATCCAAGTGGAGAGCAGTGACGAGTGGTGTTCCTCAGGGATCAGTGTTGGGACCAGTGCTGTTTAACATCTTTGTTGGAAACATGGACAATGGGATTGAGTGCACCCTCAGCAAGTTTGCTAGCGACACCAAGCTGTGTGGTGAGGTTGACACACTGGAGGGGAGGGATGCCATCCAGAGGGACCTTGACGGGCTTGAGAGGTGGGCCTGTGCAAACCTCATGAAGTTCAACAAGGCCAAGTTCGAGATCCTGCACATGGGTCAAGGAAATTCCAAGCACAAATACAGGCTGGGTGATGAGTGGCTTGAGAGCAGCCCTGTGGAGAAGGACATGGGGGTATCAGTGGATGAAAAACTGACTGTGAGCCAGAAACATGTGCTCACAGCCCAGAAAGCCAGTCGTGTCCTGGGCTGCATTAAGAGAAGTGTGGCCAGCAGGTTGAGGGAGGTGATTCTCCCCCTCGACTCCACTCTCTTGAGACCCCACCTGGAGTTCTGTGTTCAGCTCTGGGGGCCCCAACATAAGAAGGACATGGACCTGTTGGAATGAGTCCAGAGGAGGGCCACATGGATGATCTGGGGGCTGGAGCGTGTCCCTTATGAGGACAGGTTGAGAGAGTTTGGCTTGTTCAGCCTAGAGAACAGAAGGCTCCAGGGAGATCTTATTGCAGTCTTCCACTACCTGAAGGGGGCTACAGGAAAGATGGGTAAGGGACCCTTTACCAGGGAGTGTAGTGATAGGACATAACAGTTTTGAAATGAAAAAGGGAAGATTTATATTAGATATAAGGAAGAAGTTCCTTAATGTGAGGGTGGTGAAACACTGGCACAGGTTGCCCAGAGAAGCTGTGGGTGCCCTCTCCCTGGAACTGTTCAAGGCCAGGTTGAAGGAGGCTTTGAGCATCCTGATCTAGTGGAAGGTATCTCTGCCCATGCGAGGGGGTTTGGAACTCAGTGAACTTTATGGTCCTTTTGAACCTGAACCATTCTATGATTCTATTATCTTCACTGTTCTCTGTGTGAATTTACCTCTAGTGTCACAAGGTCTGTATACTATCTCAGTAACCTGTGTGTGGAGGCATGCAGAATGTTTTAATGTTATGCCAGATAGGTGGCTACAAAAAACTAAGAAAAATCACTAATTTTCTACTTTCATAACTTGTGGTTCTGTCCCACCTACCACCAAAAGCAAAAGCCTTTAGACTAAAGCCTAAGGGACTTCTTCCAAGCTGCTGCCAGTCTATACCAACTGCAGACTGTATATATGCCTTTGACACCCTTGGTCTTGAACAGGTCCTTCAGGGTCAAGAGACACACACAATAGGGTTTTCTGGAAACAACATACACTCTCTGCACTCCTCAAGCTCCTTTTTCTTGCTAAGAATAAACAAAAAGCCTCTCCAAAGAGCAGTAGCATGATGTTACTAAGGAAAACTTGTTTGCTTCAAATGGAAAAAATTATTTCCTGTGCTGGATACCAAGTGCTTTCATTTGTGCAGTGTTCTGCACCAAAACACTGACTGTGCCCAGACTTTAACCTTATTATAGGGAGAACTCTGACTTTCAGAATATCTCCTTTATTACAAGTGAATAAATCCTGAGAATAAGTTATTTTAAATGTTTTATCAAGAGAGGCAAAACTATTTGAGACTGGGTCATGTTTTTGAGAAGAGATGCCTGCTGGAGCTGAGTAAACCCCATTCATTTCTTCATCAAGAGCTAGCACAGGCAACACCTTTGTGCCACAGGTGTAGGAGAGGAAGGAAATCACAGGATCATCCTTGGCCTGAGCCATCCTGCTTCCTCAGACTGGGAGAAAGCCCACGGGGAAGTCAGGTCTTGACTGGCTGTGGATGACTTGCTGAATGGCCAGCATCACATAAAAAATGTTTCCGAGTGCAGGAACTTCAGCTGTGTCAAATGTCACACACCTTAATGTGAAGTACAACGTCAGTACTTGTCTAGCACAGCTAACCCTAAAACTAATCACATGCTTCCAGGCACACAAAATGATGGGTATCTAATTTCCACTGAGATGCCACAGTACTGATTCTTGCTTTCTCTTCAAAAGTGAAATTAATTCAGGAGTGACACTTAAAACATACCATGGAGCTCCCTAATTTTAATTTGTCATGTCAGTAACTTTCAGAGTTACCACAGGCACATTACACAGCTGTGAACACTAGAAAGAAAGAGGTTTGCTCCATCCTGACCTGATGTCCCTGAATTTCTCTCTACTGGAGTGCTTCCTGCTCGGGGTAAAGCCCCTACAAAGAGCCCTGTTAACTAGTACCTGCACACAAAGAAATATTGGAAATGGAAACTACATCATCACCACCAAAGCTTCAAGACAGAGCAGTCCCTCACCTGTCTGTAAACACAAAGTCTCTAAAAGGTTTCAGGCCTTAAAATCCAGGCTTTACTACAACACATCTTTTACAATAGCAAAACTCAGAGTGACTAGGTAAAACAGTACAAGCACTGAGAGGATATAAACAACCCTTACTTCTCATCAATAACATCCTTTCCAACAGGATTCTCTCAGGTCAGCAGTTTCTTCACTTGCAACAACTGACACAGTCATATTCCAAACCCACAGAGATTATGTCTTTCTTCCCATCATGTCTGAAGTCCAGCTCCATGCTCAATGTTTGTCCCCTCTGTCAATTCTGTGTCACTGAAGAGGGGAAAGACCTTCCCAAAGGCTCCCTCAGCTTGTTCTAATTGAGGATGAACCCACAACCATGCTCAGTTGCTCTCAGGGAAGAACCTCTCCCACCTGAGATTTCATCTGATTCAGAGAGAAGCAGCCATGACTAGGTAAATTAGTAGATTTCTGGTCTTTCCTATAGCTACATACTAAAAAAAAATATATATATAAAAAAAAAAAAAATAACTCCACCTGGCAATAAAATATTGTATTTGCTTTACATAACAAGGTGTTGGCAGTGGGGGGAGCTGTAGGAGCCTCTGTGTAGAGTGGCCAGGGCTACCTGGTGCCACAGAGAGCTGGTTCTAGCCAGCTCCAACAGACCCACTGCAGGGCACAGCTGAGCCCCTCAGCCAAGATGGTGGCAACTCTAAGAAAACGTGTTTAAGAAAGGCCAAAACACTTCATGGCAGTGTGAGGAGAAAAAGTGAGAGAAATAACTGTTAGAAGATCAGGATCAGGGAAGAAGGGAGTGAAGGAGGTTCTCCAAGAGCTGGAGCAGAAGTTCCTCTGCAGGCCATGGAGGACCATGGTGGAACAGATATCCACAGAACAGCCTGTGGACATACCATGCTTGAGCAGATATTCTGCATCACTTTTTGAAGACTGCATATGCAGGGTGATCACAGCGAATTCTGACCAGCCACTTCTTTTGATGGAGTTAAGTATTTTGCACTGATCAGTGGCTTTCATCAAGATCAGCTCTAGTTCAACATAAAACAGGCAAAGTGTTAGTCTGAACTATAGCAGAAACACAGATAGAATAACTAAAGATGGCATAAGCATGTGTGACATAGTCCTTTATATAGCTCACAGCCTGTTAGGATAGGATTAATTTCACTGAACTTCACCCTTCTGTGCTTATAGTCGAGTTACGCCCAAGACTCACTTCATAGTAGAGAAAAAAAGCCCTTCTAAGACATGATTCATTTCATCCTAAATCAGTGTCTGAAGCAGGTCAAACAAATGATTGCTAAAAACACGTTTCTCTCCACTGTCTAAAAAGGAAGCCTATTTCAGGTGGTGAGAAATTTGCATCTTATGTACTTAAAAAAGATGAAGTGAGTCTCACCTCTAGTGACTGCTTGGTCCATTCTGTGCTGCTTTACCAATACCTCTAACAGATGCATAACGCAATACATTCAGGGTCTCTAGCACATCCCACAAAAATGAGCATTTGTACTATGCTGGGTCGTAAAAGATGTGGTCTACTGATTATTTTTTTTTTTTTTAAAAAACAGACCAGTTTTTTACAACTGAGTTACAACTGTGTTACAAACACTCAATGGCCTGTGAAGACGACTTACACATCTATTGAGGCATTTAGTACAAGTAGGGTAGTAAAATATGAAAATATTTATCAACAGTAAGGGAAAGTATGTTCAGATGTCACACAAGGAATGAGAAACCCCAGCTTGGTACCACAGAAATACAAGACATCAGCTTTGCAGGCCATACTGGGTAATTGAAACTGAGTGATCAGGCATTCTTAATGTGATTGAGTGATCTGATTTCATGGGTTTTAAAATGTAATTCAGTTGAGTCAAAACATGATTTGAGTGGTTTGGGTACCTTATGCATCACCTGCCAGTAAATCATCACTCATGAGAGGTACCTCAACCCTGAACTGTATGCAATGTGAATCAGGTTTCAACTCTGAGGAAGGACTTTGTTTCAAAGTGAATTGAAAACTCTCTCCTCTGCATTCTTGTTGTCCTTGATTGACAGACTGGGGCAAGGCAGCTTTCCATTTAGCATAGTCCAGTCTAATCCACTGAGCTCTACACTGTACCTGTCCTAGTGTCACTTCAACACCTCCAAGTGATACCTGTTGCAGCATGGCTAATATTTACCATAACAGTTCTTTTTATAATACCCTTCCCATGTTAAAGCAGTATCTTTTCTCAACACATTCTGAGTAACACCAGGATGACACTCTTGGCTTTGCAAAACATGACTTTTATGCACTTCATTTAGATGCATTCACATTTCTGAGAGAGGTCTGACTCAAAAAAATCAAACCGGGAGGATTGGAAACAGCACTATAGATGATAAATTGCCAATGAGTTTAGGGCTCTGAGTCTCATCTAGACAATGTTCTAATTCTCTATATTAGTTGCATCATATTATCTGATTAGAAAACTCATTGATTTAAATAATAATAGAATCATAGAAAGACAGCAAATTATATTCCACTATATAGGAATTAAAAGAGCACTGTACCAGCTCTCATGACATAGTCTACCCCAGAGACACATGAATCATAAAAAATTGGCTTACATACTTCAGCAAAACTTAGATTCTACCATGACTTGGAGAATTTGCCTACATATTTTTATGATACCAGTCTTGTCTTACCATCACTGAATTAGATTTATGATTTTCTGAGAATTTGAGTTTTTTTTTTTTTTTAAATCTTTATAATAAATTATTGGAAAAAATCTTTAGTAAGTTCTGCTCTAAATTTGATGCAATATAACATAATATTTCAATCAATAAAATCAGTGTAGCATAAATATGCCTCTTTATGTGAATCTATAGGGAATTCCAGAGCTAATGGATGTTTTCTAGGAGAAAAGAGGTAAAACAGTGAAAAGTTTCCCTTCCTTTGATGGCCTCAGGTGAAACTTCCCAGAGACAGAGCACAGAACATGCCAGCTGTGCACCTGACAACAAATGACCTTGTGGTCAGGATGGGTCTGCATGGAGCCCGTGTACCACAGGCTGACCTCTGCCTCCTGCCTCACCCCACCGACCCAAGGACATGGCTCTGGGCTCACACCCCACATGTTTTCATACTGCTCTGGGATTGGCTGGTTTCTGTGTTTTGAAAGTGTCATACCCACATGATCTCAGAACAGCCTCTGAATGGCTCTGTAATTCTTTCCATAAGGAAGGGTTATGTACACTTTCCATATGTCTGTACATAAAGAAGTCTATATTTTTTATCTATAGGCATATATAAAGACCTACACATTCAGTGTACTAGGGCAATAAGGAAAAGGCCCAGGAGGTTTACCCCAAGAGACCACACAAAGGAGAAGAACCAGCCAATGGCTCATGAGTCAGAAGATTTTATTTCAAGGTCGTTTTCAGACAGAGAGGGCAGGTGGCACAAAGCTCCGCTTGTCCACAGATGTGGGGAACCTCCAGCTGTCTGTGGGACCATGGCAGGGTGCAGACAAGGGTTGTGTGTGCTTCCTCATCCTTTGGCTTCTCAAAGGCTTTCAAAAAGCTGTGGAAATCTCTGGCTGAGTGGTTGAAGAGAGATGGGACAGCAGTGCGCAGTGGTCTGGTCCTATCCCTGTTTGGAACTGCGACTGCAAAAGGCAGGACAACACAGGGAGCAGACACCCTGTCTCACCATGGGTAACCCCTGCCCAGAGCTCTAAAAGCCTCAGGCAAAGACTCACAGTCCCACACCTCCCTGGCACCCAGGAGACACCCATCCCATGGTGGCATGGCCCACCACCAGGACACCACCCACTCTGGATGTGCTGCTGCATCTCTAGGCTGGTGCCAAGAACTCGTGTCATTTTTGATTCCTTAACTTTTTTCAGTGTGTTTGCAGATGGTAGGGAACCTCTCCGGCTCTGTTGCTGAGGACTGGAGTGCACCTTGGTCTCGGCCTCTCACTGTCTGGGCCTGTGGCTGCCAAAGGAAGGACAATATCAACAAACAAAGGGAGCAGACACCCTGCCTCACCATGGGTATCCCCTGCCCAGGGCTCTGCCAGCCTCAGGCCAAGGCTGCCAGTCCCACATCTCCCTGTCACCTAGGAGACACCCATCCCATGGTGGCATGGCCCACCACCAGGACACCACCCTCTCTGGCTGTGCTGCTGCATCTCTCGGCTGGTGCCAAGAACTCGTGTCATTTTTGATTCCTTAACTTTTTTCAGTGTCTTTGTAGAAGGTGTGGAAATCTCTGGCTGTGTGGCTGAGGACCGGAGGGCTCCATGGTTCTGTCTAGTCCCTGTCTGTGCCTTTGGCTGCAAAAAGTAGGACAGTATCAACAAACAAAGGGGGTAGCCACACTGGCTCACAATGGCTAGCCTCTGCCCAGGGCTCTACCAGCCTCAGGCCAAGGCTGCCAGTCCCACATCTCCCTGGCACCCAGAAGACACCCATCCCATGGTGGCATGGCCCACCACCAGGACACCACCCACTCTGGCTGTGCTGCTGCATCTCTAAGCAGTGTGCTAAGAACTCGTGTCATTTTTGATTCCTTAACTTTTTTCAGTGTCTTTATAGAAGGTTGTACATGTCTGGCTGTGTGGCTGAGGACTGGAGGTCTCCATGGTTCTGTCTAGTCCCTGTCTGTGCCTTTGGCTGCAAAAAGTAGGACAGTATCAACAAACAAAGGGGGTAGCCACACTGGCTCACCATGGGTAGCCCCTACCCAGGGTTTTACCACTCTCAGGCCAAGGATACCAGTCCCACATCTCCCTGGCACCCAAGAGACACCCATCCTATGGTGGCAAGGTCGGCTAATAGCCAACTGTCCACACTAACAGTGCCACTGCATCACTAGCTGTGTGCCAAGAGCTGGTGTCAGTTTTGATTCCTTAACTTTGTTCAGTGTCTTTGTAGATAGAAGGGAACATCTCTGGCTCTGTTGCTGAGGACTGGAGTGCACCTTGGTCTCGTCCTGTCCCCCTCTGTGCCTGTGGCTGCAAAAGCAAGGTCAATAGAAACAAACAAAGGGAGGAGACACCCTGCCTCACCATGGGTATCCCCTGCCCAGGGCTCTTCCAGCCTCAGGCCGAGGCTGCCAGTCCCACATCTCCCTGGCATCCAGGAGACACCCATCCCATGGTGGCATGGCCCACCACCAGGACACCACCCACTCTGGATGTGCTGCTGCATCTCTAGGCTGGTGCCAAGAACTCGTGTCATTTTTGATTCCTTAACTTTTTTCAGTGTGTTTGCAGATGGTAGGGAACCTCTCTGGCTCTGTTGCTGAGGACTGGAGTGCACCCAGGTCTCGTCCTGTCCCCCTCTGGGCCTGTGGCTGCCAAAGGAAGGACAATATCAACAAACAAAGGGAGCAGACACCCTGCCTCACCATGGGTAACTCCTGCCCAGGGCTCTGCCAGCCTCAGGCCAAGGCTGCCAGTCCCACATCTTCCTGGCACCTAGGAGACACCCATCCCATGGTGGCATAGCCCACCACCAGGACACCACCCACTCTGGCTGTGCTGCTGCCTCTCTAGGCTGGTGCCAGGAACTCGTGTCATTTTTGATTCCTTAACTTTTTTCAGTGTCTTTGTAGAAGGTTTCACATCTCTGGCTGTATGGCTGAATACTGGAAGGCACTGTGATCTGGTCCTGTCCCTGTCTGGATCTGCAGCTGCAAGAGGCAGGATGAAAGGCAAAAGAAAGGTCACTTTGGGTTCACCAAGGGCTGCTCCTGCCCAGGTCCCTGTCATATTCTTGATGTCTTAACTAGTGTGTCAGCATCCTCGCAGAAGGTTGCACATGTCTGGCTGTTTGGCTGAGGACCAGAGGGCTCCATGGTTCTGTGTAGTCCCTGTCTCCGCCTGTGGCTACTAAAGGCAGTAAAATATCAACAAACAAAGGGAGCAGCCAAACTGGCTCACCATGGGTAGCCCCTACCCAAGGTCTTACCACTCTCAGGCCAAGGCTGCCAGTCCCACATCTCCCTGGCACCCAGGAGACACCCATCCTATGGTGGCATGGTTGACTAATAGCCAGCTGCCCACACTAACAGTGCCACTGCATCACTAGCTGTGTGCCGAGAGCCGGTGTCAGTTTTGATTCCTTAACTTTTTTCAGTGTCTTTGTAGATAGTAGTAAACCTCTCTGGCTCTGTTGCTGAGAACTGGAGTGCACCCTGGTCTCGTCCTGTCCCCCTCTGTGCCTGTGGCTGCAAAAGGAAGGACAATATCAACAAACAAAGGGAGCAGACACCCTGTCTCACCATGGGTAATCCCTGCCTAGGGCTCTGCCTGCCTCAGGCCAAGGCTGCCAGTCCCACATCTCCCTGGCACCCAGGAGACACCCATCCCATGGTGGCATGGCCCACCACCAGGACACCACCCTCTCTGGCTGTGCTGCTGCATCTCTAGGCTGGTGCCAAGAACTCGTGTCATTTTTGATTCTTTAACTTTTTTCAGTGTCTTTGTAGGAGTTTGCACATCTCTGGCTGTGTAGCTGAGGACCGGAGGGCTCCATGGTTCTGTCTAGTCCCTGTCTGTGCCTTTGGCTGCAAAAAGTAGGACAGTATCAACAAACAAAGGGGGTAGCCACACTGGCTCACCATGGGTAGCCACTACCCAGGGTTCTACCACTCTCAGGCCAAGGCTGCCAGTCCCACATCTCCCTGGCACCCAGGAGACACCCATCCCATGGTGGCATGGTCGACTTATAGCCAACTGCCCACACTAACAGTGCCACTGCATCATTAGCTGTGTGTCTAGAGCTGTTGTCAGTTTTGATTCCTTAACTTTTTTCAGTGTATTTGTAGATAGTAGTAAACCTCTCTGGCTGTGTTGCTGAGGACTGGAGTGCACCCTGGTCTCGTCCTGTCCCCCTCTGTGCCTGTGTCTGCAAAAGGCAGAACAATATCAACAAACAAAGGGAGCAGCCACCTTAGATCACCATGGGCAGCCCCTGCCCTGGGCTCTGCCTGATGCTTGATTCCTTAACTTTGTGTCAGTGTCCTCATAGAAGGTATCGAATCTCTCTGGGTGTGTGGCCAAGGACAGGAGTGTGCCATGGTCTGGTCCTGTCCTTGTGTGAGCCTCTGGCTCTGGAAGACAGAGGAGGAGCATTCATGATCTGTCCCGCCACAAGCAACCCCTGCGTCCCTGCCCAGGTCCAGCAGCCCTGCCCTCCCTGCCTTCCTCCCTGCCTTCCTCCCTGCCTTCCTCCCTGCCCTCTCACCTCAGCTCTCGCTCACCCGCCTGCTCGCTTCCAGTCTGGGCTGGCTCACCGTGCAGCCTTTTCTAGACCCATCCAGGGTGGCTGTGTCACCAACACCAACGTTCTGACCACTGTGACATGGCCACCACACCACCAGAGGTTCCAGAGATGATGGAGAGCCCAGCCCTTGGCTACCCAGGGGAAAAAGGGCTGTCGCTCCTCAGCCTTGTTAAATGAAGTGGGATGGACAAAACCCACAGAGGGAGCAGCCACCTTGTCTCACCATGGATAGCCCCTACCCAGGGTTCTACCACTCTCAGGCCAAGGCTGCCAGTCCCACATCTCCCTGGCACCCAAGAGACACCCATCCCATGGTGGCATGGTCGAGTAATAGCCAACTGCCCACACTAACAGTGCCACTGCATCACTAGCTGTTTGCCGAGAGCTGTTGTCAGTTTTGATTCCTTAACTTTTTTCAGTGTATTTGTAGATAGTAGTAAACCTCTCTGGCTGTGTTGCTGAGGACTGGAGTGCACCCTGGTCTCATCCTGTCCCCCTCTGTGCCCGTGTCTGCAAAAGGCAGAACAATATCAACAAACGGAGGGAGCAGCCACCCTGGATCACCATGGGTAACCCCTGCCCTGAGCTCTGCAAGATGCTTGATTCCTTAACTTTGTGTCAGTGTCCTTGTAGATGGTTTCGAATCTCTCTGGGTGTGTGGCCAAGGACAGGAGTGTGCCATGGTCTGGTCCTGTCCTTGTGTGAGCCTCCGGCTCTGGAAGACAGAGAAGGAGCAGCCGCAATATGTCCCACCACAGGCAACCCCTGCATCCCTGCCCAGGCCCAGCAGCCCTGCCCTCCCTGCCTTCCTCCCTGCCTTCCTCACTGCCCTCTCACCTCAGCTCTCGCTCACCCGCCTGCTCGCCTCCAGTCTGGGCTGGCTCACCGTGCAGCCCTTTCTAGACCCATCCAGGGTGGCTGTGTCACCAACACCAACGTTCTGACCACTGTGACATGGCCGCCACACCACCAGAGGTTCCAGAGCTGATGGAGAGCCCAGCCCTCGGCTGCCCAGGGGAAAAAGGGCTGTCACTCTCAGCCTTGTTAAATGCAGTGGGATTGACAAACCCCACATCTCAGGCCCATGGGGAAAATGGCCAACACACAGAGCCTGCTGTCACCCCTGTCTGTGCGGAGACAGCCTCTTCACCCAGGGCCGCAATCACCTCACGGCCCCTCACCGTCCTGTCCTACCCCACCTCCCCTGGGCCTCTTCCTTGCTGTCCGGGCTGGGGCAGAGCGATACGGAGCTCATCGTGGGGGTGCAGAGAAATAAATGTGATGTCTAAACACCGGGGAGCAATTCAGATGTTTAACACACTGACCTAGTGCCTCTTGGGCTGTCTTACATCTCAGTATCCTACGGATATGCATGAAACTGGCAGACAGGACATGAGAAAAATGTGTGTCTCTTTAGATCAGCCAGAAGGGATACAGGAGGGCATCTCACATTGCACTAGATGCTTATTTTAATCCTGGTTATAACACCCAGAAGCCCGCTGGCTCCGCGCATGGACAGTTTGCTCACACCCGGCCGCACAGAGCAGGGGTCAGTTGTCTGGAAACAGGCTCCGGCCGCAGTGTCACTTCAGGTGCTGTGAGGAGCCTCACCCGGCCTGGAGCCGCTGCACCAGGACAAGGCAGGGCTGGTCTAAACACCACACTGCGCTGGTCTGCTCTGCCTGGGGGTTTCAGGCACTATGGAGACCTCCTAAATGGCACTGGTGTCCTGGATTTGAGTGAGTGGTGGGCTTTTTGGTAGCAGGGGAGGGGGCTACATCAGTGAACCCCTGTAAGAAGCTTCTTGAAGCTCCCCCAGCCCCATTTAGGACCCACCTCTGCACCAAGGCTGAGGCAATTAGCTGCGCCTCTGTGATAGTGTCAGAAAATTTGGGATGCTCAGCCTAAGAATCTCAAGGCCTGGTTTTGCAGGTCTCCTAACACAGTATTTGTCACTCATTTCATTTTTTGTAACATTTGTGTACCAACAAAATCCTTAGGGACTGGTATTTGCCTCCTTTCACCACAGGAAATTACACTACAGATACATTTATAGAGATGTATGTCTCTATAGATACGTAGACAATTGAGTCTACAGAGAGTGATCATTACTTCTATGGCAAATGACCCCTTCAATTAAGATGAATAGCAACATTACATGTTCCTGTTTCTCTCCATTGACTATAACAGGACTCTAATGTAACCAGTCCTAAGGAGAAAGGATGCCTCTTTAGCATCACAGCCTGGTGGTTGTAAAGAAAGTTTTGTTCCCTCACTTTATGAACTTTTTCACTTCTCAAAGGCCTGATCCTGTAGACTACTGTTTCACACACTCACAGAAGAGGGGGAAGTTCTGGGTGTCATCTGGACTATTTACGAAGTCTGCATGAAACATTTATTGGATAATACATATAAACAGTAGCCTCAGAAGCCTTTTTTGTTTTGTTTTGTTTTGTAATTTATCATTTTGTATTCTACCCTAGAATGACTCTGAGTCCTAAACAGTAAAAATACATCAGTACCATCTTTATAGCTCCCCTGGGTTCTTGCATCATGATGCAACACCCTTTGTTAGGATAAAATCTGAGCAGGAAGGCAACAAGTCAGGGCTTTAATATGAACAGATTTCCTCTCTGCTTTATTCTGAAAAAATGTGCTTTCACACAGCAAGGTGAATGCAAAGGTCATCAAAAATAAGCAATGGATTGCTTCTCAGACTTGCCAAATCTAATGTTCTCCTCTTATCACGCCCTTGCCTTAAGAGAACTTTCCAGGAACCTTTCCCATTTTTTTGAACTCAGCTTCCGTTCACAGAGATTTAACAGAAAACATAAGATGTGTGTCAGTGTTTTTTACCCAGTACCTTTGGTCCCAGAAAATTTGACTTTTAGATTATCCAAATCCAAGTTTCTTAGAGTGTTTTCCTATATTGGGTTTGTGTGTGGTGGTGTTTTGGTAGCAGGGGAGAGGGCTACAGGGATGGTCCTGGTGAGAAGCTTCTTGAAGCTCCCCTGGCTCCAAGTCGGATCCACCTCTGGCCAAGGCCAAGCCAATTAGTGATGGTGGCTGTGCCTCTGTTTTAAGAAGAGGAACCTGCAGTGGAGATGGAGGAGTGAGGGAAATATGTATGCCAACACCAAGGTCAGGGAAGAAGGAGCAGGAGTGGGAGGTGTGCTGGAGCAGAGACTCCCCTGCAGCCTGTGTTGAGAAGGCAGACTGTCCCTCTGAAGCCCATGGAGGTCAACAGTGGAGCAGACTCCCACCTGCATCCTGTGGAGGACCCCATGCCAGAGCAGGAGGCTGCACCTGAAGAAGGCCATGAGTCTGAGGGAAGCCTACGCTGGAGCAGTCTGTTGCTGGGAGGATTACACCCCATGGAGGGGACCCATGCTGGAGTAGTTTATGAAGAACTGCAACCCATGGGAAGGATTCACACCACAGAAGTTTGTGGAGGACTGCCTCCCATGAGAGGGACCCCACTCGGAAGCAGCAGAGGAGTGTGAGGAGTCCTCCTGAGCAGGAAGGAGTGGCAGAAACAAGGGGTGATGAACTGACTGCAACCCCCATGTCCTGCCCCCTGCACCGCTGGTAGGGAGAAAGTAGAGAAATTGGGAGCAAAGACGAGCCAGGAAGAAGGGAGGGGTGGGGGGAAGATGTTTTTTAAGATGTGGTTGTATTTATTACTCTGATTTGATTGGTAAATTAGTGGTGGTGGTCTTCAAATTGAGTTGGTGGATTCTCTTTTTTCCCAAATCAAGTCTTTTGCCCATGACCATAGTTGGTGATCTATCCCTCCATGTCCTTGCCTTGATTCCCAAGTCTTTTGGTATATTTTCACCCCCTCATCCTGCCATGGGCGTAGGAGAGAAAGATCAGCTGTGTGATGGTCTGTTGCTCTCTCGGCTTAAACCATGACACACATGTCAAACAAACATGTTTGGGTTTTTTTCCCCTGTATGTATAATATGTTATTCCTCAGGCACCAAACAAGTTCAAGATTCCTTCTTCCCTTTACATGGCACAAAGTATGTTATTGTGCATGGTGTAGGTCTTATCTGTTCCCACCTTTCCTATGTATCTTGGCAGAGAAGTCCTTGCAGACTCTGCTTCCCTTTTCCTTTTTTCTGCTTTCCTTTTCCTTAGAGGTTACTCCAGCAAAATAAGTTCTTATCCCAAGCAGCTTTTAAGCTAAATACAAAAGACATTAAGAGATGGTGTATGGGAAATAGTATCACTCTCACTTTACCGAAGTCCACTTTTTTACTGCACCCTACTTGAGTGCAGCTTGACATAGGTCACAAAAATTTCTTGTCATCTCACTCCCCATAGTTTTTCCTTCAGGAAAAGCACCATGTGGTAGGAAGTAGAAAAGGTATGGGAAACCTATAAGGTGTTAAAGTTTTCTGTCCTGGGGTAAGCCATGTCCTAATATTTCCATTGAAGTCCTTAC
Source organism: Tyto alba (assembly GCF_018691265.1). Lineage (NCBI taxonomy): Eukaryota > Metazoa > Chordata > Aves > Strigiformes > Tytonidae > Tyto > Tyto alba. Next base: position 16,091,112 of record NW_024881282.1, on the reverse strand, counting down.
CATTTAATTAATAGACAACATCAGTAGCATAAAATAGTCCTCTTCCCATCATTACAAACACTTTGTGTCCAATTACTTGCAACTCATCTCTTGCAGGCTTATGAGAGGATGTTGGCAGATATATTTGGTAGTAGGCCTCAATGTGGAGGCTGAAGACACCAGAAATGATGGGAAGGAACAGAGGAAAGGGGAACAGAGAGATAAGCATCAAGTGAGAAAGAAAGGTGTGAAGACAGGTAATATTTAAACCAAGGAAGAAATTAGGGTCATTCCTTTTTCATACCCTTGCCACTGGGATGCATTTCCTTCTTTGTAGGACTATGTAAGACAGTCCATGAAAAGCTTCTAGCAATATAAATAGTTAATAATTTCTACTTTTCTAGTATCTAATTCCCTACTACTCATTATTCTACCCTATTCCCTGGTGAGCTGGCACATCACTGCAAGCCGGAAGTATATATGCAATCAGAAAGACTGTATTCATTAAACTCTTTTGGGATACTTAAATTGTCTTTCATTCAATTTCTTACACTTCCCTGACAGAAGGTTATGACTTATTAAGGGGAAAACCAAGACAGCACAATGCTAATTCCTTGCATTAGTAAGTGTCATCCAAATATAATTTCTTCTTTTCTAGCAGTTAATCTGTGCCACTGGAATGCTTCTGAAAGTTTTCCTCCTGGTTTTAATATAAGTAGTGTCCTGAAAGGGCACTATTATATACCAAAAGAAATCTGATTAACATCCAGTGGTGTATTCCAGTGTCCCATTTTCCAGTACGGAATTAATCATGCTTTTGCTACTGCTTCTGTGTTATCTAGCGCCATGAATAACTATGCTTCTGTAAAGTGACTGCAGTGTTCTGACTAATCAGAATTCTCCAGTCAATAATTTTGGTTAAGTAAGTAAATCCACAGATATCACGACCTCTTTTTTATATGTTCACTAATTTCAACACTAATTTCATATGTTGTGTAGTAATCAGCTTTATGGTTATAAAGACTGGAAGAGGAAGGCAGACTTTCCTGTGACTCACATTTCCATTTCTCCACAGCAAACTGTTTACTCATTGGCATTGTAAAGAACATAAATGATGAGGATCAGCTGATATGCAGAGGAGAGTACACAAGTGATTAGTTCTGGCATACTAGCTTCCAGTGAAAAGATTTTTAAAAGTGATACAACTATTTCATTTTACTATGGAAATAAGATTGTTTTGTGTTGTGATCTATATTAATGCCTGAGATGGCATAACTGATCACAGAGCCACATGCATTTTATCTTACTCTTTCTATTTCATTTCAGAGTAATATCTTTGTTAGTTTTTCAGTATTACTGAAAATCCCCCGAAAATGTTTGAAATTGATATTGTTGTTTTTATTATTTGTTCAATTGCTGAGGATTTGACTAATTCATTAGTCATAGATCTTGCTAGAGCACTATCACTGATTTTTAAAGCAAGCAGTTCTTCCCAAAAGAATAATAATGCTAAGAAAACTATCCCAGTGGAAGTAATTCGCTATTTGGCCAGAGTAATTTCAGTTATGGGGATGTGTTGCTTCTGATGTTTTCTTTGTAAAGACAACCACAAAAGTAACTTTTCAGAAAAAAAAAAAAAAAACAAAAAAACAAAAAAACAAAAAACCACAACAAAACAACAGTAAAATAAACAAAAAACAGAAGTCAAGTTTCTTAGTTATACAAAAGGATAAGCTTCTACTAGGGAAGGGACTGGGATCAGTTGATGGAATCAGCCATCATTCACAGAACTTATTTAGCTGTAATGTCTCTACAATGTTACTTCCGCCATCTCACAGTTGGATCCAGTGCCTTGCACTAAGGTTTCAAGGTATGACATTAATTATTTTGTGTTTTTACAGTACTTATTGCAAGTACTCTGTCTTTCCTTATCAGCTTTTCTAACACAGCATTCACATAGTTTCTGATTTTATATACACGACTAAGGTATCTCATATGCCTTACAAATCTTGCCTTTCTTTTTCAGGAATCCAGTAACAAGTGCTATCCCTCAAGGGTCTGTACTGGGGATACTGGTGAATGGAAAATTGGACAGAAGCCAACAATGTGCTCTTGCAGCCCAGAAAGCCAACAATATCCTGGGCTGCATCAAGAGAAGTGTGGCCAGCAGGTTGAGGGAGGTGATTCTCCCCCTCTACTCTCTGCTCTCATGAGACCCCACCTGGAGTATGTGTTCAGTTCTGGGATCTCTAGTACAAGACAGATGTGGACGTGTTAGAGCAGGTCCAGAGATGAGTCATGAAAATTACGAGAGGGCTGGAGGACCTCTCCTATGAAGAAAGGATGAGAGAGTTAAGGTTGTTCAACCTGGAGAAGAGAAGGCTCTAAGGAGAACTTATTGCAGCCTTTCAATATATAAAAGGGGCTTATAAGAAAGATGGAGAGAGACAATTTACCAGGACCTGTAGTGACAGGACAAGGGGCCTTCAGTTTTAAACTGAAAGACTGTAGGTTTGGATTGACATAAAAAAGAATTTTTTTACAATAAGGGTGGTGACACTCTGGAACAGTTTGCCCAAAGAAGCTGTAGATGCCCCTTCCCTGGAAGTCTTCAAGTCCGGGTTGGATGAGGCTTTGAGCAACCTGATCTAGTGAAAGATGTCTTTCCCTCGGCAGGGGTGATTGGACTAGGTGATCTTTGAATGTCCCCTCCAACACAAATCATTCTGTTATTCTATGACATGAAATGTAGGGCTGGATCACATGTTTTATGGATACAGCTGTGCAATGCACAGTACAGAATGTCACTACTAACTTGGCTTGTCTTTAGGCACATGTGATGTGACCACATCCCCATCTGGAGACCCATTTAGAAATTTTGGTACAAAAATGTACATAATGCTATTCAGCTTCCCCATAGAAGATGTAAATGTCACTATTGTCATGGCTGGAATGGATTTAGTCTTGAAAGTCCTAAGCAATAGTTTTTAGAGGAAGCCGATGCTTTCTCAGATGCTCAAACTAGGAGTCCTTCTGCCTATCTCAGTGTGAGGATTTGACACATATATACACATATATAAACACACACGCAAGCTAGGCAAATAAATATATTGCTCATTCCCACAAATTTTGTTTCTCTTTTGTATGGGAATCCACATATCTAATCTAGGATTTTGCTAAATATTCCTGTGTAAATAGATATTTGCTTTAGCCTCTTTTTGCTAGGGAAATGAAACAAAGACTATATTACTTTACACAGTGCTGTTTCCAGATCATGGTTCTCAGAGTGATTAATTTAGAAGCTGACTCTGTATCAGGGTGTATTTTTGTTTCCTTGGAGTTCTTGTTTCTGCACAAAGGGAAACTGTGTGGTGCAAACAGGAAACCTCTGTGCTCTGGATGCTCTGTGAATTCAGCATGAGGGTGCCCCATGAATTTATATGCTGACATAGTTTTTTGTTCTGTTTTGTTCTCAAATAATTTCCCAGGATTTGATCTGTTGGGTTTGTTTGTTTTGCCATCTGGCAGGTACTGAGCATGTTTTTTCCACTGATCTATTTTTCATAACCTCAGGTCTCACCTGTGTAGCATTAATGGTCACCTCAGAGCCCATCATTTTACACATGAAGCTGAGTGTCTTTCTCCTCACATGCATCACTTGACATTTATCTACACTGAATTTCATCTTTCATTTTATTACCCAGTCACTTAGTCTCATAAGTTCCCTATGTAGTTCTTCATAGTGATCTCCTGTCTTTTTTATTTTGAATAACTTCATATCATCATCAGACTTTATCACCTCAGAGCTCACTCTCCTTTCCAGCTCATTTATGAATATGCTGTCTGGGAACAAATGTAAGCTGTATAGAGAAGAGCTCTTAGTGGAAGGCAATGTGGACCCTTCAACACTTTGACTTTAGTATGGAAGCATCCACCTGAGAATTTTGGGGTAGAAGTGCCTGTCAAATGCTAACAGATGGAGGACTTAGAAAGCCATCATTTGGATGTTCTGTATGAAGACAGGCACAGTGGGCTGCAGTGATCCAAGCATGAGAAAGGGTTTCCAGTAATTCCCAGGTAACATGGGAAGGATTGCTCAATATTATGACTGCATACAGCTTTCTTTAAATGCTGTGCCTATAATTTGTTAGGGTGAGGAAGATGCTCTGGCCACAACTGTAAAGGCCAGTCATATGCATTTCCATCATGTTCCAGATGTTTATTTGAAAGTAGATCTCTCCATTCTTTTAACTGTTTTCATTGAGTATTAGTTTGGGTTTAGTGTTGATATCCTGCTATCCCGTTGCTTTAAATCAAATAATACAAATCTGGAAGCAAAGATTATATATCATATAGAAGTTATTATTGAGTTATTTTTGGATGGAATTATTATAAAAGGGCATCTTCCTTATCATCAGGGAGATGAAATGTGTTTGGAAAAAATCATCAGTCATCAACTAAATGTGTAATCCCAAAATAGAACTGCAGCAGCTAACTTAGCAAATGTAAACTCCGTCTCTTTAAGCAAGACAGTAGAAAATAAGGTGATTTTCCCTCTCTGTCTGGAGATGATAGGACTGCTTGTGAAAGACAACTAATGTCTCCATTTATAAACACATGCTGGAAAATTGAGAGGTATCAGAGATCACAAGAATGTTATGAAAACCTGCATCATAGTAAAAGAAGAAAAAGTCTATTTATGTAAACAAGTTAAAAAAAAAAAAAAAGTAAGAAGTAATATGAAAATTACAATATGCAGAATCTGAAAATAAAACAAGTAGAGAAACCCAGTGACTGGACTTGCTCAAAGAAGACAAAATTAAATCAAAACTAGAATTGGTGCTTGAAGTGAAGTAATTGACTGTTGGGTCAAATGGATGCAATGGACTCTATTACTTCATATATTTCAATTGTGAGTAAGTATTTTTGTACAAGGATGATCTAACTGAAAAAGACTTTACATTCCTGTTATGCAAGCTGTTTTGTAGTTGATATTGCCTCTGTCATGTTTAGGGCTTTAAAATATACAAAAATATAAACTCAGATTCAGACATGGGAGTAACTGTGTCTGGACTAATGTTTATGGGGAGAAGTTCAATTGGTTAGAATACATATTGCTTAAATTAATTTTATCAGCAAATAGATATTATACTGCATATACAGGCTCTATAAAGTGGCAAGGTATTCACAGTCCTTTATTTCTACATCTCTGTGGTCAAACTTCAGTCTTTGCACAATAGCATGAAGCTGTCTACCTATTTCAATCACCTATTTGAGAAATAGTTTCACATTAGTATGAGCCTTCGTGCCAGAATTTTAATATCCAAGAACAATTCTCTGCAAAGTGTTAACTCTCAGGTGTACTCCAAGTCAGAAATACCTTGGGCATAACACAGAAGTCAATCATTAGTGGCGTTTTATTACTTCTTCTCTCAAGTCAATCACCAGTATTTTCATCTTCTGATCAGGTGGCAAAATACACTTAAGAACTAGATTTGAAGGACTGTAATTGTTCTTAGTGTAATGACTTATCTAAACAGTAACTGAGACCATCATCTCCCATTATTTTTTCAGTATTTCATAGACTTAAATAATCCTCTTCCTGATGGCTGAGTTTGAACCCAACAGTCCCAGAACCAATCCTGAAGTACCTTTCCTAGCTGATCTGATTTAAAAGGCTTGTACCACCTAACTAATTTATCACTGCAGCTTTAAATATTTTGGTACAATTTCATAATTCCATAGTTAGTCCATTAACTCTTGTGTTGTATGATGTATGTCTCCTGAGAAAACATTTATCCTGAGTGATTTTGATATATGTATTAATATAAGAGAAGTATTATGCAAAACTTTTTCCTTAATCTTTAGAATTTCACTGAAAAGTGCCATTTGCGAATGCATTGATTAGTCACAGAGTTGGATGATTAAATAACATATATCTAGCATAAATGATTATTTCACCCTTTGACTATTTTATGCAGGTCACGAACAATGAATAATTTGGCACTAAAAAATAATGACACCAAAGGTAATGTATTTACCACAAAAAGACAACTGACTACATTTTTCATCTCTGCTATTAGTACCTGCAACAACACTTCAGCTCTTACTTTTACTTGTGAGTTCTAATTAATGTAATATCTGCTGTGCTAGGTCATCACCATGTCTCTCTTTTTGATTCCACATGATTAAAGCTGCATGCTTAATGATTCAGGACATCCAAGGGCTTTCAGTGTTATATGTATTACAGTATTACATGTCAGTGATTCTGTTTACTTGCAGGCTTAGGCATTGCCAAATCACAGCCTTTTTTTCTATATGTAATATTGGCTTCCTAGAGGTAGAACCCATTGAAGTAAAGTAGCATAGCTCCACTTATTTCAGTGCAAAACTTTTTTTTATATGTAACTGATTTTTATTGCCTGATCACTCTTTCTTACTGTTAAGGCTTAGAAAGATCACATGGTAAAAAAAAAAAGATGCCATATAGGAATAAATTCTCTAGTACAGTTATCAAAAGCTAGGAAAAAAAACCTCAACCAAGTAAAAGAACACTGGTAGACTCCAACTGTTCAGAAAACCATTTGTTGCCATTTGATTATGTGATATTCCCAGGTTTCATTTATGAGCCTAATCCTTCTTTTTAATGTCTGTAATAATCCAACAGAAAGTCCATACAGCCAAATTCCACACTATGTTTGAGATGATGTTGCTTTTCTAGGAAAATTGTACCATCCCATTAGTTTCCTCATAGTTTAAGAACATTTTTCTGATGTCAGACTTTTCCAATTTCTAACTCTAAACTGATACCTGTGAACTTTGTGATTTTTTTTCCACCCTGCATATCTTTTCTCTGCGTCTTTTGTGCACTGGATCACAAAGCCAATGGTACAAAGAAGACCACTGCGTTTTTAATTAGGCTTTGGGAAAGGCTGTCAGCTCTCAGAGGCAATGATCAAATACTTACCTCTCAAATATTCCTTTTTCCAAATGCTCTATGGAATCCAGTCTAGATAGGATATGATTCAGTAATGGGTGGTGTTACGGTCAAAGAAAAGCTTTTTTCTTCTTCTTTGCATGTGAATTCTTCTCGTGAAATCTATATCTCTGTTCCAGTGAATTCAAAAGTTTAAACTACCATTCTTAAGGGCAGCTAAAACCATGTCTTGCTCCTTTTTAGTCTGTAATTTTTGATTTAAAGAAGAGAATGTTTGCTATGAAACATTCATCACACTAATCAAAAGAAGCAAATAATTCAGTGGATGTAAGAGGACTGATTTATTCATCCATTGGTTTTTCAGGACTGTGTACTCAAAGTACCCCAAACCAGTGCCTTTTAAATATTGAGATCCTCTGTCAGTTATTCCCAACAAGTTATGCAGCTAGTAAAAATAAAAATAACATCCAAAATACATATAACCATGTGATTCCATGGGAAAATATTGGTGTTTGAAAAACCCCTCAAGCTCAGTGTACATCAATAAACAGAATGAAACTTCCATGTGATTTGTCAGGAAGTAATTTAAGTGGATAATGTGACAAATAAGAATTTCCAGGGGTTTTTATTTTTATTATGAGAGTAAACCTGATTAAAGAAAGTAACTTTGGGATTTAAAACTGCTTTAAAATTACTGATTGGATGTTTTGCCCCAGAATCTGTGCTGTGGAATAGTTTCTTAGCGAAGCACTAGGCATGGATTCTGTTTTCGAGAAGTAGGTATCTGGTGCCATTTGAAATAACTTTGGTATCCTGCTACACCTTCAGATGCTCCTGCCAAAGAGCACAGCTCTTCTACAAGTTCTCAGTGGTGCCAGTCAGCACCAATGGATTCTCTAGAATATCTCCAATTTTACGTACATTTAGATAACTGCATCATACCACATATGCTCCAAATAATTAAAAACATTGGCATCAAAGCAATGTTCCAAACATCCAGAGCAGCTTCTGCATCACTGCCATTTCTGTGCTGCTGAGCTGTTAAGATCATAAGGTCAACTGAGTGCTAAGGCGAGCCTTACCTCTTCAGCAAACTCCTCTAGACACTGTTGCCCCATTTACTCCCAGGTATATAAAAAGAGATACTCCAATGCTTACTCTGTCAGTAGGGCAAGTTGCATCTTTGGGAACTAAAGAATCAGAATAGTCTGGGTTGGAAAGGACATTCAAAGGCCGCCTAGTCCAATCCCCCTGCCATGGGAAAGACATCTTTCACTAGATCAGGTTGCTCAAAGCCCCATCCAAACTGACTTTCAACATTTCCAGTGTTGGGCCATCCACAACTTCTCTGGGCAACCTGTTCCACTGTCACAGCACCCTTACTGCAAAGAATTAATTTTTCATGTCCAATCTAAACCTACCACCTTTCAGTCTAAAACTGAAGGCCCCTTGTCCTGTCACTACAGGTACTGGTAAAAAGTCTTTCTCTGTCTTTCTTATAAGCCCCTTTTATATATAAAAGGGCTACAATAAGGTCTCCCCAGAGCCCTCTGTTCTCCAGGCTAAACAACCCTAACCGTCTCAGCCTTTCTTCATGGGAGGGGTGCTCCAGCCCTCTGATCATCTTCATGGCCCATCTCTGGACCCGCTCTAACAGGTCCATCTCTTTCTTGTACTGTGGGCCCCAGAGCAGAACACAGCACTCCAGGTGGGTTCTCACGAGAGTGAAGTAAAGGGGGAGAATCACCTCCCTCGACCTGCTGGCCACACTTCTCTTGATAGAGCCCAGGGTGTGACTGGCTTTCTGGGCTGCAAGAGCACATTGTTGGCTTCTGTCCAATTTTCCATTCACCAGTATCCCCCAGTCCTCATCTGCAGAGCTGCTCTCAATCCATTCATCCCCCCAGCTTTTACTGATACTGAGGGTTGCCCTGTCCCAAGTGCAGGACCTTGTACTTGGCCCTGGCATGTATTGATTGGCCTGCAGAGAAAATGTTCTACTGCCATCACTGCTCTGCTAGCGATTATGCTTAACAGGAGGGCAAACTAGATACATGAATGTGATGATACTGAAAAAAATTGGACACAGTTAGATAGTAACAAGCTATAGCAATATTTTAACTTTAAAATGCCTATAAATTATTGGACTTAGATATTTACTTGTCTTCATTGCTCATCTTATTTTTTTTTTCATAATTTTGTAATATATATTGTCTAAGTATAAAGATTATGTATCTGCAAATGCTATGCATCACCCGATTACCACCTGAAAAAGGGAGTTTTTTTCTCCTCACTGGAAATATTTTGGATTTGAAGAGATGATAGTTAAAATTCTGTATATGATTTGTCTCCCCTTTCTGCATCAGTGGCAATGAAGACATTGTTCTATAAAACACTTTTCACTATTTAAAAAACTTCTCTTTTGCACTTGCCTTGATAACTTTTCCTTTCCAATGTAATCCTTGTTCTTTTGCTTGTAAAGCATAGTAACGCAAAATTATTCTAGTAATTACAAAAACAACATCTTTATTTTCTAAGTATTTTAGAGGGAATGAAGTACCTTTTAAAATAAAACTAGGTCCACAGAATTTGAAATGTGCACTTTGAAATGTTTCTGGGAAATGCTTTGACCATGACGCTGTTGCACAGAAGGAAAACTAGTACTTCCTCCTCTCAAGTCCTGCCATATGAATACAGTGATCATTGGGTTTGATGCTCTGCATGATTCTGTAGGTCCTCTTGAGATTAACTAAAGGCACCCCTACTGGGCTGGGCCACTGGGCCACTTGCAGCTATGGACTATGGGAATGCCTGCTCTCTGGAACAGGTTTCTTAATGAGTCAGAAGCCAAACCTTTCAGCCCCCATAAAAGACTGACAAGTGTCTAGTCTTGCTCAGGATGAGAACACAAAGCATCTGAACCTTACTGCTAAGAGGGATGGGATTAGGTTCTGTACTTCTGCACTTGAATGTCTAAATACCGCCCAGCCCTGGGGAGGTGCCTGAATCTTTCATAAATTTGAGCATTAATATTCCCATATATCAGTTCCACCCAAAAAATAAAATAATCCAATTCTTATCTTAGATATTCCATCAGAACCCTTTGAAACCAGTCACCAAAAATTTTGCATGAGGTACAATACTGACCTAATGCAATCAATAAAAAATGACAATAGGGATGGATTTCTAACAGCAGTGAAGCAGTCCAAAAGCTTCAATCTTGACAGTGGCATCAATCACCCATGGAAAAAATGGAAGTTATCACTTTTTACCATATAGCAATTTTTGTAAAAGATCTATAGAGAGAGTAAAAAGTTAAAAAGCAGAGAGATACACTTGGCACATTTAAAAGAGCACCTGGTAGATTTTCAGAGGAATTTGGAATTGTCTTAGCTCTTTGCAAATAATCCATTTTTAGTCACTGCAGATTTTTTTTTTTTGTATAACACTCTAAACACATTTTCAAAACCTTCATATTTTTTAAAACAATTATATTAGTTCAACTTTTTAAAATTTACTGTCTTCTGTTCTTAGACAATTGCAGACAGCAAGCCTCTAGCAAACCTATTGACTGCCACTTTGGTTTACGTTAGTGCTATTTGTTGGTGCTCAGACAAGACAGGTAGAAAAATATTCAACATCATTTATTAATTTTGATGATTCCCATTTAATACTCAGCATCTTAAATCCAATGGGTAAGATACTGACAAAAAATAACTCAAATGAATAGATAAACCACCCAGTTCAATCTCTAAGAATAAACAACGATAAAGTTTGAAAAATAGTTTGAAAGTCCAGTGAAACATGACTTTTTACATACCACTGTATAAATGGCTTTGCATACTTATGGTAACATAAAATAATAATAGCTTACAATCTACCATGAAAAAATGCACTCTGGCATTATAGGTTGTCATGGTGAATGTTAAAATTCATACTTTCCTTTCACATAACAGCACCATACATATCTGAAGAAGAGGAAGTATGTATTTATACATATTTTTTAACATTTTTCTCAGTAAACATTGCTCAAAATGATTTTTTTCTTCATTTACTTTTTCCCTCAATTGTTTTTTGGGTTTTCTGTTTCATTTTGGCTTTTTTATACTGGTTTATATCATAAGTGTTACAGTATCCTGAGAGGTTGGGACATAGAGCAAAGTGCTATTAAAACCCTGTAGTAATGGTTCCCTCTGTTATGCTACTGTGGCTCATCATCATTCCTATTCAACAAAATAAGTAAGTGGATGCCTAAACTTAGGCTTGTAAGGGGGTTCAGTTTGAGGATGGACGCTGCAGCGTTTAAAATAAGGCTCAAGACTTTTCTTAGATTCAGGGCCTCATTCTTTTCACCATATTCAGGGTATGCTGTATCAAAGTGCTACAGAAGGGCACCCAGCAGTAATGTAATCACAGCCACCTGAGGACATAGTCACAGAGAAGTCTGTAAATAGTGGCAACACTTTTTATTAGTACAAATACTATAGCTGGAAAAGTAGGAAGGAAGAAGAAGGGCCTTTGCATACAATCCTTTACAACTGTATGGATTGCCAGTGCTGCAGAATTTCTGCCTCCCTTCAGTGGATATGTTGTGAGAAAACTAAGGTGACTTGGGCATCACTTAATGGGATGCAAGCTACTACAGCCCCAGAGCTAATATGCTGGTTGAGCAATATTTATGAATTCCCTTTACAAACTACACTTGTCTTTTCTTTGCCTACACCAAAAGTTTCAAAATTTGTATTATAGAACTGTCTTATGCTTCTTGTAAAATTTATACTACTATGAATTCCATTAAGCATTCAATGATAAGACACTTTGCAACTGAGGTAATTTTTAGTATCTGTTATAAATCTACAAATAGAAACAGATTTTAGTATCTTTCCTATTTATACTTTGCTGTGAATAAAGTGACTTTTGCCATGTCTAACCTTTGGCAGTGTCTTCCTGCTGTTATCCATAAAGCAAAGTAAGCTGCATAAGACAGTTCCATATTCTCTAACAATAAACATTACCACATCACTGCACAAAAGACTGAAAAATAAGCCCAACAAGTTGCAATAAACTCTAGCAGCAAGATGAGCTTTGGAAAAATTCCACTTATGCCTTAACAATTGGGATTGCAACTATTTATACATCATTTGTCTTGATTTGCAGGAGACCATCCATGTACTGAATCTTAGGGAGAGCACAAGAAAATTGATTAAATTGTACATTGTTGGGGATTTATATGATATACTGGCAATTTTATAAAGAAATGTTGAATGTAGAGTACTAGAATTTTAGTCTGCTAGGTACTTGACACAGCTCATCTACTGATGTGTCTTATCATCCATTTAGCCCATTTGAACTTGCATGTATCCTTTAAAGTTGCTGTCCTGACATCTGCCTACCTCACAGGGCCCTGAGAATTTAATAAATAGTATTTGCAAAGTAGATTCCTATCTTAGGATAGCACGTGCTTGATAGATGAATGTGACTTGATTAGGAAAGGTACTAGAGTACACAGGACTAAGAATCAGGTGCCCAAATAACTTTAAAAATCTGTCCCCTGCACTATATATGCATTTAAATTTAGATACTTGCTTATAAACTGAGACTAAGACAGTGATGGTTTTGCTAAGTGTGGTAATGTCATTTCCAAAAAAACCAGTCATGCTAAACAGTATAGAAGAAGGGAGTAAAGAACCTCTACTTCATGAACAGCAATTCATTTTTAGTTTCTTACATTGTTATACTTTTCACTATACATCTCATTTGCTACTAAATCTGAGCTACTTCTAAACAGAAATATTTTATAAAATACTAGTTCCAATCACTACGTTTTTTATCCTATTTTGGGGCAGGAGTTTGATCTAACTGATCTTCTACAGTTCTTTTCCCCTATTTTTTTGGACACATACCCTATCTTCAAAGAATTTTCACTTCAGTTTTGCATACTAATAACAGATGTACTCAACCATCTTTGACTCAAAAGAGAGCCAAATTCATCACCCTAGCTTAGGTTGGAAAATACTTTTAAGTTCATTGAGTCCAACTGCTAACCTAACATTGCCAAGTCCACCACTAAACCATGTCCCTAAGTGCCACATCTACACATCTTTTAAATTACCTTCAGGGACGGTGACTCAACCACTTCCCTGGGCAGCCTGTTCCAATGCTTTACAACCCTTTTGGTGCAGAAATTTTTCCTAATATCCAATCTAAACCTCCCCACATGCAACTTGAGGCCATTTCCTCTCCTATCATTTGTTACTTGGGAAAAGAGACTGATAGCTACCTCACTACAACCTCCTTTCAGGTAGCTGTAGGGAGCAATAAGGTCTTCCCTCAGCCCCATTTCCTCCAGGCTAAACATACCCAGTTCCCTCAGCTGCTCTTCTTAAGACTCCTTCTCTAGACCCTTCACCAGCTTCGTTGCCTTTCTTTGGACGCGCTCCAGAACTTCAGTGTCTTACCTGTAGTGAGGGGCCCAAAGCTGATCACAGTATTTAAGGTGTGGCCTCACCAGTGCCGAGTACAGGGGTACAATCACTTCCCTAGTCCTGCTGGTCACAGTATAAGTCATAATTTTTAAGAAATTGTCATGACGGCAGAAGTTCCCACTTTGGTATTTATTAATGACTTTGTTTCTGAATATGGAAGTATGCCAATATGCTTAATATTCTTTGCTCCAGTTCAAACTGTTTCACTATTTGCTCAATTCAGACACAAATAAAGGCAGAAGTAAATGTAATCCCAAAGTCCCAAAGCCAGGTATCAACTCACTGTAACTAAAACTGGAACACGCTGAAGACCTCATAACTTCCAGTCTGATTACTAGACTATTAGGCACCATTTCCCATTATGTAATTAATTTCATCTTGCTTCGTATTTCCCAACCAGTAAAAAGAGATTAAGAATATTTTTGACAAAGATTATTTCACACTTATGCATACTAGAAATTGCCACAGTAACAAATCACAGTATGATTAGGATTAGGTTTTGTCTAAAGCTCCATGCATAGCAGATAAAAGGCTGTAGTTGTAATACTTGCTGCTATGTAAGTGTGAAAGATTTATTTCACCCCACAGTCCTTACCTCTCACTTACATAATGAGCACCATCTCCTGATCATACTGCCTCATCTTTCTCCTATAGCCATAAAATAATTTAACACAATGGTATACTCTTCTTCCCATCATTCTGTGGGAATATACCCTGAGTAATTCTAATTAATTGTTCTTTTGGTTTGGATTTGGTTTAAATTCTATTTTAAATCTGGATATTCTCATTCCTCATGAATCATCCAGTGCTTTCTGTTTGCACCTGAATTCATAGGTTCAGTACATGTTGTGGCAATGAGTTATACTGGTAGTTCACTCTCCTGTCTACTTTTTTTTTTTAATATCAGCTTGTTCACATCTGCAGCTATGCTTCCCCTGGCATCTCTGGAAGTCCTGTAAATTTGGAATCAAACTGTGAGAATTCTCCCCAGAGCATGAGATTAGGCACCTACAGGTTGGGAACAGAAGAAATTATACACAAGACAATTATATTCTTCTCCTGTGCAAATAATGCTACAAGCATTATTAAGAGAAAGTAGCTTATTAATGTCATTTGAGGTCTGAGAGTTTTAAAAAAGATAGTCCAACCTGGTGTCATATTCTATTCTTTTATGCTGAACAGACTATCTTCTCTGATGCAATTCTGCCAATCTGCCCTTTCCATTTTGTCTTATAGCCAGACTAATTTTTATATATCTCATGCCCTTTGGGTCTAAATCTGCTTAGTAGTACTTAGAAGCCAGATTTCTAGGTGCCTTTGAAATTCTAGAGAAGAGAAATCCAGACAGATTGTCCAGTGTTCCATTTACCTTGTATCTATTTTAAAAGACCATTAAGTCAAGGATTTAAAGCACCCTTGTTAATTACTACTTCCTATGGTTAATTATAGGACAAGATGGCAAAATAGCCTACTGAGTCATTTGGATAGACCTTGCAAAGGTTTGATTTTCTGTGATGCTATGTCTTGAATTTCAAGTTGAACAGAAAATTCAAATCTATGATCTCCATTAGTTAAACACTTCAGCCTTTGGGTTCAGGTGTTAATACCTGTGTACACAGAATAATCATCTCCTGCCTTCTAATAATTATGTGAACACTGAGTGGTAAATATAACTTGGCAGTTATAGGATAGAAGGCCCAATAGGTACAGTATTATTGTGGGATATGGAAATAGAGAATTTAATTCCCTACTTTATTACATACTCCCTGTGTAATACAAGGCAAGTTACTAGCCTTAGTGATGGTGTCTATCCTGAACCTGAGCTGCCTGGTCATACCAATGGCACATGCTCATATACTCTGGAGACCTGGTTCCAGGTATCTACCTTGTTCTTTTAAACAATCAAAACAAGGACTGACTGAAAATCCCATTTTCCCCTTAAATGGTAAATCAGTCCCTTCTAAGAATTTTAGTTTCTCTTGAATGCATGATATTAGTCCTGTGATGTCACTGCAGTCAGACAAGGAATATGAAAATGGCCAGACACATGCTGCTGGGGCAGATCTGCTGTCACTGCAGATAACAGTGCCTTTACAATGCAGAAGGTACTGGAGATTTCCTAGTGTGTGCAGCAGCTGGCTTACCCTAAACATGGCCCTCACATCAATCCTTGTGAATAACATGGTCATTTGGTGAATTGGCTTTCAAAAGACAGTGTATACAGAGCCTGTGTTTTCCACTTCTCTGTCTGTAAAATGCTGGTAGGTTATAATTAATAATCCCTAACTGTCGTGGTTTAGGCCTGGTTGGCAGCCAACCACAATGCAGCAGCTCTCTCTCCCTTTCCCTCCGGCAATGAGAAGGGACAGAGAGCCAGGCTTGGGGTTCATGATAGGACTGGGATGGGGAAAAATTCCCCTTTATAATCATGAGCAAAAGGCAGACTCGTTAGGGGAAGAAAAAAAAGAACATACATTTATTACAGACACTAACAACACATAACAGAGTAGGACAGTGAGAAGCATTGCCACATCTTGAGAACACCTTCCCCCCATCCCTCCGTTCTTCCCGGGCTCAGTTCTGCTCCCGATATCTCTACCTCCTCCCCACAGCGGTGCAGGGGCAGGGAATGGGGGTTGCAGTCAGCGCTGCCACTTCTTTCATCTTCAGTGAGGGGAGTGTCCGAAACTTGTTCCTCCTGCTCCATCGTGGTCCCTCTCTCACAGGAGACAGTCCTCCACAAACTTCCTCCGACATGAGTTCCTCCCATGGGCCGCAGCATTCCCCACACTGCTCCGTCATGGGTCACTAACTTCCTCCGACTGGATTCCCTCCCACGGCTGCAGCCCTTCCCGAGCTGCTCCAGCGTGGGACTCCCCCGCATGCTGCAATCCTCCCAGCACTGAATTACAGCAGCGGGGCTGCCTTTTCCCATGAGACCCCGGCCGCCTTCGGGCACAGAACCTTGATCAGACAAGCAGAAGCCACAGGCCGTAAATCAATGTCTGCTCCACCGTAGATCTTCATGGGTGGCGGGGGGGGCCGCCCTGCTGTCTCACCACAGGATACAGGGGGGGTCTCTGCTCCGGCACACCTCCCCCCTCCTTTCTTCCTCCGTTCCTCCACTGACCTTGGTGTTCATGCAGCTGCAGCAACTCCTCCTCACAAGTCTGACTGCACATCACCACATCCCTTCTTAAATACGTTATCGCAGAGGCGCAGCTGATTGGATCAATATCCCAAACAGAAGTGGAGCTGACTTGGAGCTGGGGGAGCTTTGAGAAGCTTCTCACAGGGGGCTGCCCCGATAGCCCCCTCCCCTGCCACGAAAAAACTCCACCATTCACTCAACCCAGGACACTAACAGAGGTATTATGGAGATTAACATATTTTGAAAATGGCTCAGGTACTATTTTAGATGGGGATTATAAATATATATTGCTGATTGTAATTGCATCAGTTCCACATAGTATATTATGTAAAATATACTAAAGGCATGATAATTCATTATTATTTTTAGTACTAATATAAAAGTCACTATAGACACCATGTGTTATCTGTAAATATAAATATTTGCATAATGATCCCAAAGGAAATCAAATACTTGTGAAGTGCATCCAGATAGTATCATCTCTAAAGCATTCAGATAACAATCCTTATAGCTGGTAGAATCAGATCTCCAACTTCTACATGAATGTTCACCTGTACTTACAACCCTAAAAACATACACACCAAAATTATAATCTTTATTACAAAAATAATATAATAAACTCTCTTTTTCCATTCAATTGGACAGCTAGGGTCCAGCTGGCTTCATCCATGAAAGCTTTTCCATATGCAAAAAGATTTGGTCTTAGACTAATAGAAGATGAATCACTGATGATTTCATGAGCTACAAGGTCTTTGTTAAGTCTGTGATAGGCATTTGGCTGATCAGATAATAAATCCACAAAACCAAAGTTTGGAACTGGTCCAGAGGAGGACCACAAAGATGATCAGAAGGCTAGAGATGCTATCCTATGAAAACAGGCTGAGAGAGTCTGGAGAAGAGAAGGCTCCAGGGAGACCTTATAGCAGCCTTCCAGGACTTAAAGGGGACCTACAGGGAAGCTAGAGAGGGACATTTTACAAGGGCATGTAGTGATAGGACAAGGGGTAATGGCTTTAAAGTGAAAGAGTGTCATTTTAGATCAGATATAAGGCAGAAATTCTTCACGGTGAGGGTAGTGAGGCACTGGGACAGGTTGCCCAGAGAAGCTGTGGTTGCCCTGTTCCTGGAAGTGTTCAAGGCCTACTTTGTCTTTGTCCATTATTAAATTGAATTTTATATTTCTTCCTCTGTAGATCAGTGTCAATAATTTATAGCAAGAAATCAAAGAATTCATTTTCTTCTATGTTTTTTAAAGCAGAGCTCATTTTGCAGCAGATGACACATGAAGAAAGAGCTGGACTGTTTAAAAGCAATCAAATATAACCACAACACAGGAATTTTAAGTTGTCTAGGGATAGCTTTTTTCCTTTAATCTAGAAGAAGGGATATACACTATAAACCTTATAATGAAGATGAAAACATATCAATCCCCAGTATAAAACCAAGTTGCTTTTCAATTACATTAAAGCTCATTATAAACTCATCTCTTACAACATGTTTTATAGAAATCAGAAAACTTCATGAGAAAGCTTTATGGGAACATAATGATGGCACAGTGTTCTGATTCTGAATCACATCCTTTTCTTTAATGAATCAAATATAGAGTGGAAAATATAAAGTAAAATACCCAGAAAAAAAATTAAGGCACTAAAAAGATGTTCACCAAAGTACTAAATGGGAATAAAATTAATCAAACCTTTAAATGTCATCTTATTAAGTAGATGAATGCCATGCAACAACTGCCTTAACCCAAAAAAGTATGGGAAATATCAGAAAGGCCAAGCATGGAGATCTCAATATTTGGGAAGTTTGCCCTTTGTACCTTTTACACTGCAAACATGAGGAATGAAGGGACAACACTCAAAGGCTAAGTAGGAGTAAGGTCTCAGCACAAAAAGAGTAAAAGGATAAAGAGAATGCAAAAGATGATAGCACTTGGATAAAAGCCAGTCATATAAAGATATCAGCACAGAATAATAGAAGAGAATGGAAGAAATCCCAAATCAATTAGGGAAGATTACTACAACATAGGCCAATATACTTGCCTTCAGAAAGCCTAAAATGTGAATAACAAAGTTCAAGACTAGCTACAAAAGAAGGAAGAAATGTGAATTTTGGGGAGGTAGAAGGAAATGATGTCAATGTTAACTATAAATCAAAGGAAGGCACAAACGTATTGTGATTTCACTAACTCTGTTTGACACCTCTGTATGACTTACACAGGGTCTCAAATTACTGATTACAGGAAGACTGTCACTTGAGGTTCAGTAATCCTGAAAAGTTACAAAGTGGTATACCATCCCAAAGGCTTAATCTACCCAAATGGTGAGATATTCTTACTAAACCAGGCATGTCTAACATGACGGATTTCCATTTTTAAAATTAATAACTTTTAATGGAGACTAACAAGAAACTACAAATAAACTCCTGATCATAAATCAGTTCTGGTTGTAAATAAGCCGAAGGCTATTTCCATCACTCCCTCAGGACTGGAAAAAAATATTGCCTTGGATATCTTAAAACTTGTGATGAAGGTAAAGTATCGCATAAATGCTGCACATGGTAGTTCAACATACGTTAATAATTGTTTACTTGGGCTATAGATAGTAATGATTTACTGGGACTACAGCTGGTGGCTGGCAATCACATTGAGACTGTATCTGAAAATACACATCAGTTGACAGGAAGTAAAACTATTAAAATCATCTACTGTTCAACTTTTATGAATAACAAACTAGCATTCCTGATTCAAGTCTTTAAACCATAGCTCCTTCCACTGCAATTATGGACCAAATTCCAAGCTAAGAAAGCATATCTTCCTTAGATTCAGTTTTTCCTTTGTGCTTCTCAAATATCTAAGAGTAATGCTTATTATTAATCTAAATATCTCTTTACACTATTTAAACTGCTACAGATTTAGAAGGGAATTGTCAGGCAAACAGAAATTATCCCATACACCTAATTTGCTTTTTTCCTGTGCCTTTTTCAACAGAATTTAGAAGAATGCATTATTACACCTTCTGTAAAGAATTATTATCTTCATTTTGTTTATGAAAACACTAAGAAAATATGACACAAAAATGGTCAGACTGTAAATCATAGATTGGCTACCTGCCTCACAGTCACAGAGCTACCAGAACTGAATTCCATTTCATAACTGACTATATCTGATGATGAACATAAAATAGGGTCTCTCTCTTTTACAAATATATTAGAAAACAGTGTGTGTGTGTGCAGATGTGTACAGTGAATTACTCTAACAAACAGTAAATAACCAGTACTGCATGGATAGGTAAAAGTGTCACTGGTAATAATACAGTCAAGATAAGCAAATAACTTCCAATGCAGAATCTTACATGAACACCACTGTTTTCAATTACTTAAGTAAATTCCTTCTCTGTTAAAACTGTGAGGTTTGATCAGAAAACATTGTTTAAATGCTTTCATAAAATCTGCAGTAAACCTATTTTATCTCTTTTTATCCAAGAAAGAGTCCAACCATTTTGCCCTCTAAAAATTGTTCTTTCCAGATCTTAGTGACTCAGCTGATTTTGTTCCAGACTGGTTTACTTTGACAACCAACTGAAGACCAGAGCAACAGATTCTGTAGTCCTGAAGTTTTAAGCAAGGATATCTCTTTCATAGGTAAATATTTGAGGTTTCCTTACTGGAGTTTTTACTTGGCGTCTTAGATTTGCACCACCACTAAGCCCTGATGTGCTCTAAAACAGCTGTCTGTGCATAGCAGTTACTGTGTGGCATGTAATTTTTTGGCCATGCAGGTTGGCACAGGGTAAATTCAAATGTGAGATTGCTGAATATAATTCATTCCCACCTGCACTGACTTTTGATATAAGGCAGATGCCAGTACAGCCATACAAATATCAGATCTGCCCAAAACATCTTTCTAACACAAAGAGTAGTCCCACAGTCCTTATTTAAACTGAGGATGGGGAATGGTAGTAAGGCAAATATGCCTGATCATGTGCTGAATTGGTCAGTGTTAATAGAATGACTAAAAAGTTTATGGTCCATTTCTCCAAGTAAATTTGCAACTGCAATAGGCAT
The DNA here is from genome assembly GCF_018691265.1 of Tyto alba. NCBI lineage: Eukaryota > Metazoa > Chordata > Aves > Strigiformes > Tytonidae > Tyto > Tyto alba. The sequence goes on along the minus strand of NW_024881282.1, from coordinate 16,070,492 downwards.
ACAGTTGTAATGTCTGAATATCTATTGTGGCTGCAGATGATGCACTCTTCTGAAAATCAGGTTTCCAAAATTAGTAGGCAATTTTGGAAATACAGGTCTGAATCAGTTTTCTGGTGTCCTGCAGTAAACTAAATCAAGTCAGGCTTAGAATTCATGTCTCCAAAGCCCATTTCCAGTATGTTAGGTGTTAATGCCCTGCCTAGGAAGGTCAGCAAATTCTCATACACTGTTCAGTGGGTTCATTATAGCTAATAAGAAGCTCACATGATCTACTCCTGCTTAATGAAAGTTTCCATTGAGATACAGCCAGAGTGAGCCTACAGCAGAGCCTCTAATTCCTGATCCTGCTGACTTCCACCATCCAGTGCAGCTTCCAGGCAAGCAAAGGGCAGATGAAATGAAATTAGGATGGAAAGGCAATGGTAGCTAATGCTGCATGGTAATATTGAAGGTCTTCTTGTTGCTCATAGAATATCCCTAAGACTTACACCAGGAGGACACATGAAAGATGTCTTGTAATTTTAATGTAAACTGTATCTGAGGAACTGTGGATCAAGCAGTACAATCAATTTCCACCAGACACTGCAATCCCTGAAATGTTTTAAGTGACAATATTGCACAAACAATTTTAAGTACTTATTCAAGATCCTTCTCCTTTTACACATGCTTATAACGTTGGCATGCAAAGTCATTGCCCTACATGAAATGGTACAGTGCAGCTTTGTCAGGAAGAATCAGAGAAAAAAGTTTGTTAGACATTTTAGCCTAATGAGTTAAATACTGACTTGGACTGCCATTTGTTACCTGATAATTTTGTGTGATGTGATATTAGACAAATAATTTAAACCAATGTTTTTCTAATCTCTACAGTGTGAATGTTAACAAACACCTAGCTAGCTTCCAAAGAAAGGTTCTGATGATTGGGCCATTTTTATAAAAACTTTTGAAAATCCAGTTTCCTAACTAACTCCAGAGGAATGCTGAACAAAGGACTAGAGCTGGGATGTGCACAGGCTTACAGGGCTGCCATGCAAACTCTGTTGTCTGCCAGAGAACCAAGAAAGGCTACAAGTTTCTCAGGGAGAGCTGGTAAAACCACCTATTATTAAATTGCCCTTCTTTCCTACTATAAGGCTCTTTTCAAATTTTAACTGTTTGAACTGAAATGCAACATTCCAAGTGCCTGCCTCAGGCTGATGTCTTTTCATTTGCAGAGAATAACTATTATACTGTTATTAAGATAGCCATGCCAAGCTTTCAAAAGGTATTCTGTGCAACCTTAATTTGGTCCCTTGTGCATATTTATTATGAAGTCAACTATCAAATAACATGATTGGAGATTATTTTTTCCTTATAGAGTCTCTGCCTCATTCAGTGCCCAAAATGGAGGTCATTATAGAAGGTAGGATTCACCTGCCCTGCCTTCATATATCTGCAGCCCTGATGTCTACACCTGAACTAGTCTCTTTGGGTTTCCGTTAGTGTCACTGAAAACAGAAACAGGTACTTACAGGGTGAAAACTCAGCTTATTCTTAGACATCTAAAACACATGAACTCTGTTCAAAAGCTGTAAACTTTTGTCTGTGACATATCTATGGTTAGATGAAGAATTTTATTTGACAGAATATATATCAGGCATTTAATTTGGGTGCTACAGTATATAGTGAAGTATGTCATCATCCCCCTTCTCAAACTGGTTTGGGGTGTAGAAAGATTAAGGTAAATAGTTTCCACTAGTTTTACATACTAAGATTTATAATGCTTGGCATTATATAGTACTACACATATTCAAGAAACAACTTCTGCTAACTTCAAATATAGTTATGCGTGCTCTGCACTTCTTCAAGTCAGACCCTACTGTCTCCAGCTGGGCATCCACAAAATGAGAAACACAGCACTAGAGACCAGCTGTGAGAAATCTGGTTTACGTCATTCATGTAGCAACACAAATAGGCGGGTATAGAAACCCTTTAATGGAACTTAACTGCCTTAGGGATTCAGTTTTCTTTTCCAGTGACCTCCTGCCCCACTCACTTCATAACTTTCAACTTTGCAACAAATTAAATAAAGGTCCTACAGACTATCTCCATTTGTACTGTAAAATCATGATTCATCTCCTCTTTCATGTGTACTGAATCCTCTAAAAGATGTCATTTTCACACCTAATAATTAAAGCATATGTCCTACATATGTAAAAGGAGGTTGAACTAAGATCCACAAAGCATTTTATCTCTGAAATTTTCTAACTCCTGATTGCTGTGATTGTTCGGGCTGAAATTCATCTGCCCAAAATTACATTTCCTTAAATTAGACATCTAAGTCTGTCACCATAGTTCTCTTACAGTCACTGAAGGAAAAGAAAGCCATTGGAAGCAGGGGAAGGGCAATGGGGAACTCAACATTTCCTAAGATAATTATGAAAATGGCATGTTAGGTTAAGCACCCTCTGGTGGCACCTGTTTCTATCACAGACTGTAAAGGGAGCCTATGGTGTCTACATCAGATTTAGCATTCTAAGTTTTGTTTACCCTTCTAAAGTCTATGTTTAGAGCAGATTATTCCTACACTTGTTAATACAGTACATCTGTACTTTAAAATGCCCACAATGACTGTAGATGTGCACAAATCTTTCTTTTGTTTGTCTGTTTTTCAGTGCATATTTTTATGTCATCCTGCCGTTCCAGAGGCCTCTGGAGAGGCTTCAGTATTTAATTTAGAAAGCACTTCTGAATGAAAATGGAGCTAGATAAATGACAAAATGTATTTTACTGTACATGCTACTTCCTAGGAATGCATTGAATCAGTATGCTTTGTTGAGTTCTCCCCCAGGAGACTGATTTAGTCTAATGATAGTGCAAGGTCATTAGCACAATATCAGCATAAATTCTGCTTAACCAATGCCAGGTGGTTAACTAGTTTATGTTAATGTGTTTTGTGCATAAAACTGTGAACTCAACTCCTCTGTATGACAACGTGATCTGAAGAAAGAGTTGGGCAGCCTGAATGTACTCCCACTAATTTGGAACCAGAGATAAATCATTCTCACTTCTGCCCCTAGGATAAACTAAAGATTCTCATGCATTGCCATCTAGAGCAGATTGAAAATAATTTTTTCTTAATGAGATGATTTACAAACATCGCATATTTAAAAGAAACACATTTAAATATGCTTAATGTGCTTTCTCCAATACTTAGGAAACAACTCCATTTGAAAATCTGGTTGCTTATATATTGTACTCTGTTGTACATGAGTTCTATTTTCATTATGATGTAAAATCACCTTCCCTGAAAAACAATGAACTGTAAACACAGAGTACATTTTAAGATATACAAGACTGAGTGCAGAATCCTGCACCTGGGTCAGGGCAATCCCCAGTATCAATACAGACTGGAGGGATGAATGGATTGAGAACAGCCCTGCAGAGAAGGACTTGGGGGTACTGGTGGACAAAAAAATGGACATGACCTGGCAGTGTGCACTTGCAGCCCAGAAAGTCAAGTGTATCCTGAGCTGCATCAAAGGAAGTGTGGCCAGCAGGTTAAGGGAGGCGATTCTCCCCCTCTGCTCTGCTCTTGTGAGATTCCACCTGGACTGCTGTGTTCTGCTCTGGGGTCCCCAGTATAAGAAAGGAATGGCCCTATTAAAGCAGGTCCAGAGGAGGGTCCTTGAAAAAGGTCAGAGGGCTGGAACACCTCTCCTGTGAAGAAAGGCTGAGAGAGTTGGGGTTGTTCAGCCTGGAGAAGGCTCTGGGGAGACCTTATTGTGGTCCTCCAAGATATAAAGGGGGCTCATAAGAAAGACAGAGAGACTTTTTACCAGGACTTGTACTGACAGGACAAGGGGCATTGTTTTTAAACTGAAAAGAGGGTAGGTTTGGATTCGATGTAAAGAAGAAATTTTTTTACAGTGAGGGTGGTGATATGTTGAAACAGGTTGCCCAGAGAAGCTGTGGATGTCCCATCATTGGAAATGTTCAAGGCCACACTGGACAGGGCTTTAAGCAACCTGATCTAGTAAAAGATATCTTTCCCATGGCAACAGGATTGGACTAGGTGATCTTTGAAGGTCCCTTTCAACCCAAACCATTGTATGATTCTATGATACAAACTCCAGGAGACAGAGTTTTAAGCCTCTGAGTTTTGCATTTCTGACCCTTACATTCTGTTTTTGTCCATTTAATGGTGTCCACTTACTGATTCTGAAATGACTGAAACGGCCTCATTTTGCTGTATCTGTGAAATATAGGCATGTCAGGAGGAAGTATGACAAGTTTGCCTTCCAAGCACAAAACCACACACAGTACTAAGATGGTCAGCAATGGAAAAGTTGTTCTCCATTGTCCGTGGTACATTTCTCACTGCAAGCCAGAAATTTCTCTATTCATAAAATGGTGTTGGAAAATCCTTGAGTGGGAAAGAACAGAAAAAAATTAAGGCTGAGGTTTCTCGGGAGCATGAGGAAAAATTTTACAAAACTAGAAGGTTCAGTCCTTAGAAAATCCCGAAAACATTATGATAAACTTCTGATGATCTAGATGGCTGAATAGAGGACTTTGTATAGGACTCACGTGTATGATGGCAGCTCAGAACTTCAACTCTCGGGAAACTGAGGGGGAATCTTTAATCAACATATCTTACATATCATCTCAACTGAGCACAAACTGCAAAACGGTAGATGACAAGAAGTTCATGTGCCATCTTTGTGGTGCCAAGACAGAATTTGCTGCTCTGAGGGTTCAGTGTCTAGGTAGATTTCGGTCTTTACAACATTGCTTAGATGATATGTACTAAGTTGTTCACAAATAATAATTTACAGAATTTGAGAGCATCCCCATGTTAAAAATGGGCTGGAGAAGGAAAATATTGAATTCAGTAGAAGGAAAATGCTTCCTGTCCCAGAGAAGAGAACACAGAGTAGTCCAGAGGGAATATCTAGGCAGGATTACACATGGAGGAACCTACCACCATACTGTCTTACTAAAATTGGATGCTTTATTTCTTAAGCAATATCTACAATGTGCAGACAGAAAGCATGAATTATCATGAGAAATTTCAGTCTGAAACCTCTGATCCTAGAGATCTCAGGCTATTGGTAATAAAACATTCATGGCATTTCTCTGAAGTTCTAGGTGACAGTTTTCTAACTCAAATATATTACACCCAAGACAAAAAATATCTAACCTCATTTTGACAGGTGGAAAGGAACTGATTACAGAAATAACAAGAGTGGTTAGGTAGAAGTTACTGTGCTTTAAGGACAGGTGTTTTGCCAAGTCCAGAGCAGTGAGTTCAGATTACTTGCATCCAAATATTTTGAAAGATCAAGCAGTGGATCCTGATAAACTGTCACTGTTTCTACACAGTACAAGATCCAGAGAGAGAAAAAAAAAAAGAACCAAGTCTTTAAAAATAGTCATTAATCACTTGAACTACTTAACATTTATGTTAACATTTATGGTGGGGGATTCTCTGTCTCCATATACTGTGAAATTAAGTTTCTTCCTTATTTAAAATTAATTTTTGATCTTTTTTTTTTCTAAAAGATACCATGCTAATTCTTGAGAAATCAAAGCAGGAGGTCAGACAACAAAATGCTTTGTCTTATTTATGCAAGAAGTCAGACTATATAATGTCAGAAAGGTCTCTTCTATCCTTTAAATCTATGAACCTGGGAACTGGGATACAGAAGAAATGTAGTCTTTTTGAAAGTATTATTTTCTTATTAAGAAAAACTTAAGAGAAAGCATAGCCCATTATTTTTAAACCTGCATTTAAATCTAAATGCTAGTTCCACTGATATCAATGGGGAAAAAAAATCCTACTTAACCTCAGGAGGGCAACATTTCTTTTTTCATTGCAGTTTATACTCATTTTTTGAAAGCATGACTCTGAATATTGCATGCACTCTATATGTCAATTGGCCCTGTCAGTAGGTACCAGTGGGAGAGTCTGAGTGATATAGCAGTTTCTCAAAATGTAATAAATGAATGTGTTCAACTTGGAACATACTTTTTCTCTCCCTCCCTACGTGCGTGTCAGTGGTGCAGTATTTGTCTCTGACACTTGCAGTGGAGAATTAGCCAAAAGTTTCATACAGCCCGCAAAAGTCATATAAGAGTTGGGATGAGAAGCAAGTGTACATCGAAAGGGAGAAGGGTACATCATCCTGTAGCAGTGCAGACACAAGAGGGAAAAGTGAAAGACTGGATAAATCAAAGCTGTCTGCAGCTGTTCTCAAGAATGGGCCAAACAAGTGAGCACACACAGCTGGCTGTTGGAGGAGGACAAATAGCAGCACCAGTTGCAGGTCTGAGGCCCAGATCTAATGTTCAGAGTGTTTTAACATGAGTTCCCATGAATCAGTGCCAAGTTTGTAATGAAACCAGGTAGCAGTGCTTGGGCTTGTGTTTGATAATCTCAACACCTAAAGTGATCAGGCTCACTGGGGATTTTCTTTGTATGTTATTGAACTGCTGCCTGTAGCTCAGGTAGTAAATCTGGGCCACTGGTCACTGTGCTGCACTTTTCTTAGTGTGTTGGTGCCTGTGGGCTATTGTGATTTTGTTAGCAACACACGACTCTGCCCCTATTTTCTAATTCGACACATATAAAGGCTTTGGTCTACCTTTTCCTTGAATTCTTTTGGTCTACCTTTTCCTTGAATTCTTTTGGTCTGCCATCATGGTTACAGTCATTTACTTAGGATGCACATTTGAGCAATTGCAAGATGTTTCTTCATCCTACTCTATGCACCTCTGGTCATTTGCAAATCATTCATAGATTATAAACTGGTGGATGGGGTCATTGCCATCACTTGCTTGCCCTCCAAATAACAGAAATCACAGTGCTTCCCTGAATTTATCCCTGGAGGTACATTTTTTTTAGTTATCATTTTCCAATAAACTGCAGAACCACTTAGAAATTTAATCTGTGGCTTGTAGTATGGTACATATGAACATGCTTTTCTTTGTCATCTTTACAAACCGTTTAAAAGTGATCAGTAGACCCCAAGAGTTCCTAAGTACAACTCAAAAGCATTTGGCTGGTTTTAGAAAAAGATAAAATCTTACCTTTCAAATTCTGATGAGGAATATACAACTTTGATACTTCCATAGCTTTCCACACTGAAAACTATGCCTTTTACATCTAATCTTAATTTGTCTAACTCCAATTTTCACCTTGATATGTCACTGTCCACTAGACAGAATAGTCTTTCAGAATCAATATCCTACCTCTGGGAGGTAGCTGTGACCCTTCTGATTTTCTGCTTGACAAGCTAAATGGTTCATGATTTTTAAGCTTTGCCCTGAATGGCATGTTTCTCAACCTCTAACCAATCCTGTGGTTTTTCTCTCAGTCTTTTGCACTTTATTATGGTCCTTTTTCAAATGATATTCACAGGAACTTGATATATCAGTCTAATAATAACAGAAGAAAGCATAATGCCTCTACTATAATTTATATTCCCCCCTTTAAATAAATATCCAAGGATCCTAGTGATAATGCACAAGGACCTTGGGGCTTGCTACTTAATCACCATATTTACAATGTCCTAAGGGGTGGACACACAGCACATCTGTGCTTCATGGACAAATTGTATGACACTGGAGCATTCCCCAGTCAACAGATGATGAGAGGGCTACAGTCCATTGACTTCCTTGATAATGCACCCCCATAATTTTTTCTGCATCAGTGCTTGGCAGGATTAACTACTTTACCCAGTAACTATATTTGTTCCCTATGTACTCTCCATAGTCAGTGGAGAGGAACTGAACCTTCCAGAAAACAATTTATCCCATCCCAGCACATCTGCCTAAAACCGCTGGGCTAGAGTGCCCTCTGATGGGTATCCAATTCCCTCCATGAACAATGAGAACCTGAGTGACTGGCTTACACCAGGCACTTTCAGAAGACTAAAATAAGGTGAGATGGATGACCCAGGCACTGCGTAGTGCTACCATTGGCTATTTTAAAGCATAAGCTATGCCAGGGCTCAGCTTTACAGTTCTACCCATCATCTACACGTCTATCTCCATATAACACCATTACTATAAATCAGCCTATTACTCCCCCAAGGTTTTTGTCATCTGCAAATGTCATGATGACTGCATTTTTCCCAGGTCATTGTTGCAAAAGCAAATCAATGCAGAAGCAAATACTATCCTACGTGACGCTCTCTCACAAAAAATCCATTTAATAATGTTTCCCTTTTTAGTAAACATTTTTAAACCTGTCATTTAACGAGTTTTGAAAACATTTAGTATGCATGACTTTCACTTCATAAGATTTAAATTGTGTGGTACCAAGTCAAATGTATTACGAAAGCTGTAATTTGATGCTATTCTGTTGTCAACCAGATTTCCACGTTAGCATGATCAAGATTTTTCAGGTTGATTAGCATTAACTCTATTATTTTCCTTTTAATTTGTATTAATTGAGTCTCATATAAGCAGTTAACATTATTTTATCAGGATCTCAGTCAGGTTGACAGATTTGTCATTACCTAGGTCATCACACTTATACATCAGTATCTCCTTTTATGCAGTAACCATGTTTTGCTGTAGGTCTTCGTATAGAAATCACCTGATGCTTTAAATTATCCCAAACCCTTAGAATACAGATTATCCAATGTACTAGAATGTTCTCCAGAAAGTGAAGATCCAGTGATCCGCTCATAAACCTGTCTGATCATAATCCAAACTTCTCACCATTTCACATGGGGTTCTGTGACACTTTATTATAAAGATACTATTTTGTTTTGTAGTGGGTTTAGTGCTTTTTGAAGCAAATTGAGAAGCTGTAGCAACAGTCATTGAAATACAGGCCTTTTCTACAAAGGTCCCTCGATGTATGCCAGTCTCGCTGCTTTATCTCAAAATCTGTCTGTACACCTGAACATTATAATGGAAAAATCTGGGATTTTTTGGCTGGGGCTAAAATAAATATCTCATAATTGATAGACCTAGGATTCTGTTTGGAACTCATAGTAATAGTCCCTGGATGTTTTCTGACCTAAGAAAAAGACTTGTCCCTTCTGCTAAAAAAAATAATCTTGGTTTTAGAACAAAGATGTCATCATCCCATGCTTTGCACAAGGAAAAACAGAAATGTACCATGAGAGTATGATAGAAGTTATACACAGTTCCTCTTGTTATACATCAAAGCCATTGGTGGTGGAATCTACTTGCCTGTTTTCATCACTGTTTAATTTATTAAGCCCCATGTTGTTTTGCTTGAGAGTTCTCTAAGCAACAAGTACCTCTGCTGAAAAAACAGGAATTTTATCTTATGTGCCACAGGAGTACGTACTCTTTTTAAAAGAAAAAAAAAAAAAAAAAAAAGAAATGCTGAGAAAACCTCAGTTCAGTGCCCTGGACAGCTTGAGGAAGTTTAAACTTTTGGTCTGTATCAAGCCAGGGAGCACATCAGTCAAACAGCTGTGGAGTGTTTCTGGTGAAAGCTTGTTCCACTCTTGTGTCAAAGCTGGACCTGTGCAGCCAGGGAGGCCTGAGGCCAGGAGGACACCACATGACTCTTGGAAAGAGGTATGAATTTTATATAAGAAAATGTATATGGGTAAAGCTGAGTACAGGAAGGGTAACAGATTTGGAAACAGTGCCCTTTCTTGACTGAATTATATAGCTGTTCAGATACTGTCAGAACATCTTTTGTCTGCCTTCTGGGGGGAAGATAATCTGTCCTTCCTTCTCTTCCTCCTCCACCTCCTTACAACAGCCACTGCATGCCCCAGATCAGAATATTGACCACTTCTTTTTATCTTAAAAGGTATCTGCACTCAGAAGAGAGCTAGGTAGCTGGGATGATATTGATATTTTCTGCCAGTTCCTTCTAAAGTAATTAGAAAGAGGCAGACACATTGACAGGATGAACAGAAGACATTTTCAGAGCTCCCCCTATCCACATTTCTTGTATGTCCTCTATTTGACTTTCTGCTTCTTTTAGGATGCTTGGACGGGCCATCTTCCCTCTGCCCAGTTTCTCCCCTGAAATGGGCACCTAAAATGTAGGCACATCTGCTCACAAATGAAACGCTGTTGGAGCCTTTCCATTATCTACCACATGGGAGCATGATAAGGTTCGCTGTCAATTTTGGGGAACATGAAAGGGATAAGAAACCATGAATTATGCATAACAGAATTGCACCCTACTGGTTCCTTAAGACATACAAGATGTTTCAGTCCCATTGTCATCCTAACATGCTCTTGGAGAAAATGTTTCATCCAGCCAGAGGCAGTCCTCTTGAGTGCAGCTGGACTCATCCAGTATTCCTGATACAGCACCGTATCAACATTCTTCTTCTACGAGTGAGGCGGTGTTTCATGTTGTTAAAGGTCTGGCAGCATGTTTACAATTTGTTAGACTGGCTAAGACTATAAGAAACGTTTTAAGAAACAAACTGAATAGGTAAGGATTTATTAGGGAACTGTTAAAACCTGATTGTTTAAATCAAGTCTTCACTTGATTGTTTTCGTTGCCGCTAATGGAAGGCTAAAGACTATTAAAACAGCAATCTGATGACAATCCTCACATACCTTTGGTTTAGACCCAAACTCTTCCAGGCAGTAACACAATCTTTTAATACCAGACCCAGGTTAATGAGGGGCTAAATTAGTAGGAGTTATCTTTTCATTAAAAGCTTTGGACAGTGCTTGGCATGACAGAAGAGCCCGTATATTTCTCCCGGGACAACTGGGGGTTTTCTTCAGCCAGCGTGTTTTCACCAGTCATTCCCACTTAAGTCTCCCCACCCGCCCGGGTGCAGCTCGGTGATCTGAGTCGCTCCAGCCCAACACATAACCTTTATGCGGCCACTGCCGGCCCGCGGGTGACAGGACACTTTGGTGCGTGGCCTCTTTGCTTGGGGAGGGGCGGGGAGACCCCGGCACTCGGCTCGCACCCGGCCCACCCGCCGCGATCGCCGCGGTCCCGGCAGGCCAGGCTCCCTCCGCCCCGGGGCCGGGGCCGGGGCCGGGGCCGGCCCCCGCCCCGCAGCACCCCTCCCGCCGCTTTCTGCCCGGGCTGGAGGCGGCGCGGCCGGTAGCTCAGGGAGGGCCCGGGCACCGCTCCCGCCCGCCTCCCTCCCTGCCCCCGGGCCGCCCCCTTCCCCCGGGCCGCCTCTCCCCCGCCGGCCCCCGCCGCGGAGCGCGGGGCGCTCCCGCCGCTCCAGACCCCAGCGGCGGCTGCAGCCGAGCGGAGCGGCGCGGCCCGGCGCGGAGCGGCGCGGAGCGGCGCGGCGCGGCGCGGCGGGGCGCGGGGGCGGTGCGCGGCGGCGGCCGCAGGGGAGCGGGCTGCGGCAGCCCCCCGCCCGCGACGTGGGGCACGGCGGTGCCGGCCGAGGGGAGGTGGCGGCGGTCCCGGCCCGTGGGTGTCTCACCTTTGCCGAGCTCGGCCGGCCCCAAGGAGGCAGCCAGAAAGTTCAGCACGCAGGAAGTTTGGGGGCAGCTCGGAGAGTAACTCGGCAGCTGTGACTGCTATTTCGGGTGGTGTGGGGTTTTTGCTTTGGGGGGTGGTTTTGTGCCTTTTTTTTTTTTGTTGTTTGTTTGTTTTTTTTTTTTTTTTCCTTCCCTGCATATAACTCCCCCAAACACGCAAACAACCCGCAACAATAAGAACAACCCCAAAAAGTCCGGGAAGGGGGAGAGAACACAAGAGAGGGAAGCACCCGCGGTGGGGAGAGCCGGGTTTCTTTGCAGAGACGCGGTCCCGTTCACAGCGGAGCCCAATGCAACTGCTCATCCTCCTCCTCCTCTACGCTGTCGTCTGTGCGAACTTTTGCAGCCGTCAGGGCACCACTGCCCCTGCCCAGAGCGGATCTATAAAAGCCCTGCGGTCCTCGAATATCAGGCGAGATGGTAAGTGTCCCTCAGTCTTCTTTTTTCCCCGAGGGCTGCATTTGCGGGGGAAGCCCCAAGCCCGGGGCGCAACCCGAGGGCTGCCGCCCCCCGTTCCCCGGGAGCGGGGGCCGGAGGGAGCCTGTCCGGCCGGGGGTCCCCTCCCTGGGATGCCGGCGGGGTCGGCCCCGGGAGCGTGTGGCCAGGTGGAGGGAGGGAGGTGTGGGCTGAGGGAGGCTGCTCCTCCGGGCGGTCCCAAACTTCGGAGGGCAACTTCGAGGAGGTTCCCGGGGAGCCAGAGGTGCCGGCGGCACCCCCAGCGTCCCCCTCCGGGCGGCAGCTCGCCCCGGGCAGGGCGGGGTCCCCGCTCCCAGCTGCGGCGGAGGGTCCCGCTCCGCACCCGCGGGCTCCGTCTCCTCGACGTCCCTTTGATGGGCCGGGGCCGGGGGCGGGGGCGGGGCGGGCGGCGGGTTTGCGGCGGCTCCGGCCCGAGCGGGGCCGCGGCGGTGCCGCCCCCCGGGGCGGTGGGCGAGGGAGCGCGCGCGGGCGGCGGCCCTCGAGCCTCCGGGCCGGGGCGCGGCCGGCGCCTCAGGGGCGCTTGGCGGGAGCGCGGCCCCTGGCCCGGCCCCGCTCGGCGCTCCCGCGGTTGTTTCTCGGGGTGCCGGCCCCCTGGTTGGGAGGGTCTGGGCCCGGGGCTGGGGCTGCTGGGCAAGTGCCCCGTGAGGACTAGCCTCGGCCCTTGCGCCCACCACACCGTTGGCAGGAGTAGGGAGCCCAGTGATGGTGACCACCCAGGAGGGCGTCAGCGGGCCCTCGGGCGCTGCCCGCCTGCTGGGGAGGGTGGTTTCAAATCTTCGTGTTTGAACTCTGGTGCGTTTCCCGCTGCCAGCTGCCGGCAGAGGATATCCTTGGCAGCTGAGGTGCTGTCGAGGTGTCCAGGGCCCACGGCGCAGCTGCACAGGACACCGGTGCCTCGAGTGAGCGGTCAGCGTGGCCAGGCGCTGTGGCCCCGTGGGGAATGAACGTGGAGGCTGCCTAAAAACAGCACCACTGAAATTCGCCTTTGGAATTCACTTGCTCGTGATGAAAGATAAAGAAAACCAGGTCTTTTGATTTGGAAAGGGCGATGAGCCTCTGGTTGGGAGCAGCCTGTTGTGTTCCAGCTTCATGTGGGAGGACCTGCGTTTGCATATTGCAGTGTACCTTCTTGCAGAGCGAAATGCAAGATGTTCTTCCTGAAAATGAACAGACTTAAGTTCAGTCTTCAAGTTAATGTCTTCCAGTTGCCAGAATTTTTATATTTCATAAACCTTTTTCAAAAACCCAGTCACTTGAGCCATTTCCAAGATTGTACTCGCCAGTGTTTATTTTTCAGCGTGTATACAGTGTGTGTAATGGGTATACAGTTGATTAGGAAGATGTTTTTGTTTCAGCTTTGGAGCCATACTGAACTTAATGATCTTTTCTATGCCTTTCATAGTCACTGAAAGAAAGCATAGAGAAGGTGAAGAGGCTTTTTCTTAGAATTGAGATAAGTTTGGAAACAAGACAGAATTGCAGTTCCTTTGTCTCAGAAGTCAAATTTATTCTAATAAAAAATGTATGTGTTTGTAATAAAAGCATACATCCATTATTTCTGTTTCATCCTTTAAAACTATTGTGTATTCTTTCAAGCTTCATGACTTGTTAGCCCGCCATCTTGTACTTCATAGAAGAACTGAGACCATCTCTGAACTAAGCTAAGCAAGCTCCCTTCCAAGTCAAACTCCAAACAAGCTTTTTCATGGTAAACTGGAGTGATTTACTTAGAACTTCAAAGTGTGTTTTACTCTGATCTTCTCTGTCAAGTCAGTGAAGAAATCAGTCACCTCTAATAGAAATAAAGTTTTCAGCTTACTGGCAGTGGGACAGGTGTTTTACTCTGCAGCAGCAGAAGACTTCTTGTGGTGAAATTGCTTCTTGGGGTGATGAAGAGAACAAGCCTATGTGAAATGATTAGTTAATTGTTCTTTCCCTAGTTGCAATCATTTAACATTGTGATTAAGCTTTGTACCTTTAAAATTATCTTCCACAGCTTGTAGTGGCTGAACATTCTGGGTACCGGGGTGTACTGGTACTGGGGCTGTTTGAAAGTGGCAGATCTATATGAAATTACATGCTACCTTTGATCCTCCCGGGGCCATATGCTAGGGAGGCCTACAGACATAGTGAAACACACCCATGCCAAAGTCAAACAGTGCTGCAGTCCTTTAGCTGATGTTATCCGTGTCCTGAGGTGGTAACGCACTTTTAGGAAGACCACATGTGGACCCCTAGCATGCTGCAACCTTCCTCTCTCCTTGTGCTTGGGAATCTTGCTTTTTCTCTGCAAAAGACAGTGTGTTCTGGTATGGCCAGTGGAGCTGAGCATGAGGTCACAGCATCTAAAGCAGATCAGCTGCTGATCACCCAGATTTTACTAAAATGAACCAAACCATTGCTTGAGTTTGTTAACTAAAGGTCTATATTTGTGCAGCCAGAGGTTATGAGCTGTATTCCAAATGTTGCATGCATGTGACAAGCTCACAAGCAAAGTGTTTAGACCATAGTTGGCTATAGGCCACCAAAAGTATTTCTGTCTTTTATATTTTTCATTGGTGTTTGTGCCTTGTTTTGGTCTGAAACACTGATATGGAATAGCATTAAAGACATGTGGGTTGCATTGCTGAGTGAGACAGACGGTATTTTTTGCTTTGTAAATATTTGCAGACATGACAGTACAGAATAGAATCTGAGAGCACACAGTACACTGGGGGTAATATGTTCCAACAGCCTCTCTCAAAACGCACAGCAGGGATAAAAACTGATTTAATATTATGTCCTGGGTTGATGATTATGTTGTGGAATTAAGAGAGGTACTGAAGAGGAAGCAAGGTATGTTCAGCTCTTAAAAAAAAATACTACATCTTGGCAAGTCCAAGACCACCTGCACATTATATTAAAAAAGAAAACAATCCCTTGGATTCCAGATTCCTCCAAGCAGGATAAACTAGTGATATTGCATACACAGAGCTTTAGTATGGAGGCTTGGTCTTGCTTCTGGCCAAAACAAACCTTTGCACTATGTGCAATTTGAGATTGCCTTTCTTTTAAGATAAAAGAGGTTGTCCTATTTGTAATTGCTCTTACTTAAGACTGAGGTTGCTCTGGGAAGAAATCTATAGATGAAGGGCAGCACATATAAAAAACCTGCCATTTAATGAATACCAAACCTAACCAGACTGTATTTCCTGCTGAAGATACTCAGAATATAAATAACCTGCTTACATGACATCCTCTTGTCCTAGTGGAAGGACGGGCATTAATGACTCAGCTGTCCAGTGTAGCACTAATCAATTTTTTAAAGTATTCTGGAGTTGCCAGCCACATTGATAGCATATGTAGTGGTATTTACTTGAAGTGTTTATTAAATATGATAACTGTTAAGTCCTTTGAAGTTCATCGGAATAGCACACAGTGAGGGCTTCCAGATGCTTCCATTGTTCTCTTTGCCTCAGTTCCCCAGTTTGCAGTATACAGCTAATACTGCCTAATCTGATATTTTGTTTCTGCTATTTTGGTTGTTTATGTGTACTTGGAGATGAAAAGTGGAGATGAAGAATGCTGAGTAATATTATTTACTCTGTGGTGTCTAACTGAAACATCAACTTCTTGTTCTTATCTGTCACTGAACAAACATCTGTATGAATGCTCAATCTAGGATAGTATGCCTAATCTGTATACTCAGACTAGGCATCACTACATATTTTAAACGTCAAAATCCCGAGTTTAAAGAAAATGCAGAACAGAACAGATGGCATAGTGTCAAATCATTTCAGTATGTAAACAACTGAAAACCATGGAATCAGTATCTTCTGATGTGGATTTGAAACCATAACATCAGACGACTTGAGATAAGATTCCAGGCTCTTGCGGTTTTCATTATGAATCAAAAAAAAATCAGGAATTTCCAAAGTTTGCTTTGCTTCTGCACCACCAAAATACAAAGAAAACTGTGCTTTACCATTCTGGAGAAATGGAAGCAGCTTTTGGCTCTCTGATGGCCTGTCCAAAGGGATGTGTGCCATTAACTCTGCCCTCCCCTTCCCTGTGTTGGCCTGTGCCTAAGCACAGGGAAGACGATTTGATTATTTGGGTGGTATTCTCTCACCAGGTAGGTGTCAACTATGTGCTGTTGGGTAAAGATATAATTGGGTTTTTTTCATAGCACTTTGAAATGGGACTTGTATCACTAGTGGTATAGCAACCTCAGTTTTGGAATGCACTTCTTGGGTTCTTTTATAATAGGCTTTTATATGTTTTTTTAAAGAACTCTGATAACATAAAATTGTGTCAACTGGAAAATATTTAAAATAAATTTACTTTTATAAGCTTTATTTTCCTGATTGTAGGATTTATGTAAAACAATAGTATATTACGCTCCATCAGATTAAAAAAACCCACTATAGTAATTTACCTGTAGTAATGCTCCTTGCTCTACAATTGTTTAACTTTGATGATGTCTCTTATCTGTATAATTAACTGTTTGGACTGAAGTATCAAAGGATATTCCATGAGAATTCCAACCCTGACACAGCAGCATGCAGCATGGAGGAATTCTCTAAAGGAGCTTTGAAACATGTTTTATCAAGCAGATGTATGTCATACAATGTATGTCACTATAAACTCTCCAGCCAGTCTCTCAACATTTCTTGTTTCTTTTTTTAAAAATGTATTTCTATGAAACTTAATTAGGCCACCTAATTCCTAAAAGGCTTGCAGGGAAAACCTGACAGTTCTATAGCTTTGATTCTCAGAAACTGAACACTGCTGAAAATTCTAACAGAATGTGTTTTGTTCACTGTGATCCTTCAGAGAGGCTGTGTTTTAGAAAACACCTAAGAATAGGCATAAATAGGAAACTCACGGGGAATCATTACTGCAGTAACATTCTTCAAGTCCCTAAATTTGAGCATCTTTATAATTCTGTTGAAGTCAAGGGGCTCAGTCCTACAGGATTCTGTGATAACAAAGCTCGAATAGCTTAGATGTGAGATGATGTCGAGTAGAACTAACCAGATCTTATGATGAAGCAAGAGTACTAGCATTTGCAAAATTTAGAATAATAGAAACATTTGGGTTGGAGAAGACCTTTAAGATGCTCCAGTCCAACCATTAACTTAACACTGCCAAGTCCACCACTAAACCATGTCCCTAAGTGCCACATCTACACATCTTTTAAATACCTTCAGGGATAGCAACTCAACTGCTTCCCTGGGCAGCCTGTTCCAATGCTTGACAACCCTTTTGGTGAAGAAATTTTTCCTGATATCCAATCTAATCCTCCCCTGGTGCTACTTGAGGTCATCTCCTCTCCTGCTATCACTTGTTATTTGGTAAAAGAGACTGACACCCACCTCACTACAACCTCCTTTCAGGTAGTTAGAGCAGTAAGGTCTCCCCTGAGACTCCTTTTCTCAAGGATAAACTGCCCCAATTCCCTGAGCCGTTCCTCACAGGACTTGTGCTCTAGACCCTTCACCAGCTTCGTTGCCCTTCTTTAGACACGTTCCAGCACCTCAATGTCTTTCTTGTTGTGAGATGCCCAAAACTGAACACAGGATTCGAGGTGCAGCCTCACCAGTGCTGAGTACAGGGGGGACAATCCCTTCCCTAGTCCTGGTGGCCACGCTATTTCAGATACAAGCCAGGATGCTATTGGCCTTCTTGGCCACCTGGGCACACTGCTGGCTCATACTCTGCTCGCTGTCGACCAACACCCCCAGGTCCTTTTCTGCCAGGCAGATTTCCAGCCACTCTGTCTCAAGCCTGTAGCGTTGCCTGGGGTTGTTTTGACCCAAGTGCAGGACCCGGCACTGAGCCTTGTTGAGCCTTGCCCCATGGATCCAGCCTGTCCAGATCCTTCTGCCTTCCTATCCTTAAGCAGATAAACCCTCCCAGCCAACTTGGTGTCAGCTGCAGACTTGCTGAGGATGCATTCAATCCCCTTGTCCAGGTTATTGATAAAGATATTAAACAGAACTGGTCCCGATACTGAGCCCTGGGGAATACCACTTGTGACTGGCTGCCAACTGGATTTACCTCCATTCAGCACCACTCTAAGCCCAGCCATGCAGACATTTTTTTATCCAGCAAAGAATATGCCTGTCCAAGCCATGAGCATCCAGTTTCTCCATGAAAATGCTGTGGGAAATGGTGTCAAAGGCTTTACTAAAGTCTAGGTAGACAACATACACTGCCTTTCCCTCTTCCACAAGGTGGGTCACCTTGTCACTAAAGAAGATCAGGTCAGGCAAGCAGGACCTGCCTTTCATAAACCTGTGTTGACTGGGTCTGATCACCTGATGGTCCCACACGTGCCACATGATGGCACTCAGGATGATCTGCTCCACAGCCTTTCCTGGCACCAAGGTCAGACTGACAGGCCTGTAGTTCCCAGGATCTTCCTTCTGGCCCTTCCTTTACATGGGCGTCACATTTGCTAACCTCCACTCAACTGGTTAGCCAGGACTGCTGATAGATGACTGAAAGTGGCTTGGTGAGCACTTCTGCCAGCTCCTCAGTGCTCTTGGGTGGATCCCATCTGCCCCATAGTCTTGTTTGTGTTTAAATGGCATAGCAGGTCGCTAACCATTTCCCCTTGGATTACGGGGGCTTCCTTCTGCTCCCCCATCCCTGTCTTCAGCCTCAGGGGTTGGGTATCTGGAGAACAACTGGTCTTACTATTAAAGACTGAGGCAAAGAAGGCATTGAGTACCTCAGCCTTTTCCTCATCCTCTGTCACTATGCTTTTTTCAAATGTATTTGTCAAATATTCTGTTAAAATAAAATTTAAAAAAAAAGCATGTGTATCATAGGCATGAATATTATGTACATGCATACTCAGATTAAATATATATTGTGTTTTTTACATATTATCTAGTATAGGATATTATATGTGCACATATATAATACATAGAACACAAGACATAAACACACAGAAATGAGAATAAGTACACCAATAGAACTGGTTCTAAATGAGGATTAAAATTATAAAAGTATTATACCCAGGGAATTTTTTTTAGTTCACTAAACCACCACGCCAGGTTTAATGCAACTTTTTGAAGTCCTAGTTGAACAATAAACTGTTAGACAAATATTTGAGCATAAGTATTTCAGGTAGTTAAGATCTTCTTTATATGATGTTGTTAGCTGTGTAATTTATGGAATTTGGGTTGAAAGCAACAGTTATGTTTAAGAATGTTTGTCAGTTTTCCAGATTTTGAGTGGAAGTTCTGAAAGTAATTTACACGTTATTAGAATTTTTACTAAGTAAAAAGGAACTTACAGAGAAAAGGATTATCAAAGACAGAAGTTCTTTCAACAAAATAATATATAAATTCAGTACATTACATTTCTGGCATTCCTTCTTTAGACTGAATATAAATATTAAAAGGAACAGATCTGAAAAATGTGTATTATTTATATGTCAAGAAACTCCTTTGGGGAACAGTAAATTAGACAAGGAATGGCTTTCTATTCATACCTTTAATAACAGTTTATATACAAAAGGTGCAGCAGAACTTTATATGTTTTATGCTCCAGTCTTTTCATATGGATAGTCTTGCTTATATTAAAATATATCTGCAGCAAATTATAGACTGATCTCTTTAACAGCAGATAAAATATCTTACAGCACTGACTCTGAACACAGGAAAAGTAGGAAGCTGCCTGCAATATCAGAGTCCAAAAGATTTCAAAATGTTCAGCTCTTTGTTGCCTCCTGAGCAATAATGATGACCTTCAGAGGTGTCTTCTGGCACCCTCTGCAGCTGACAGAGGGGTGTCAGTGGGTGGAACACATCCTGCCTTAGAAGCAGTGGTCACCTTCCCTATCTCTTCTGTCCTGCTCTCCCTCTTCCCCACTCAACCCTTTTCACACGTGTAGCAGTAGCAGGAACACGAAGTCTGGTTCTCCGACACCTCTGGGCTGAGCTGTGTCCCTTCTACTTGCCCTTCTCCTCCATTCCTTATGTAGAAATGTTCAGTTTTGCCTACCCAGCTGAGAAACGTTGAGTTAGCTCTCAATGTTCATACCATGTTCCCGACCCTAGAGAAGGGCTGTCTGCCCCTGCCTGCTCTGGCTTTTGTGGACCTGCAGGGATTTGACACTAGGATATTAAATGAGTCCTAAGAAGTAAACATGAAGGCTCTGTGTTGGCATTCTCTGTACTAAGAATTTGTCCACTAATGCAGGAAAATTTAGTAGTACTCCTTTTAGTTAGTTGATTCAAGCTGTATTCAAGAACTGCCTCCAAAAATCCTGCTATTATATTTACGAGGTTGTTTACATTATACCACATTTTGGATAAAAGAGACCACTTATAACACTGCTTCTGGTGCGAATCTCTTGGCTAAAATACTGGATTATGTTAGGTTACTCGGCACATTGTTTCAAATCAATCTCCTGTTTACAAAGCTAAGGAAATGTCCTGTTTACAGCATCAAACTGGCTAGATTTTCTTTTGGGAATTTGGGTTTGGCTCTAATATTTTTGGTAGTGAATAAATCCTACATGATCTCGAGCTTCCTATTGTACTTGAGTAATCTTCAGTTTCATGCTTCCTTTTTGATCTGTGTCCCACGCTGTGAAGTCCAACATCCCAAATTTCTGCTTTGGCAGTCAGAGCTCTGTGTATTTGGAGACGGTGCAGGAGGACACACTTTTACCTTCTGTACAAACTTCCTGCTAATGTATTTTAGCCCTGCTGTGCATTGGGACTTGAGGATGTTAGACTCTGTAAAAGTATTTATTAAACACTGGGTCCATGAAAAAACTTGAAAAATAGCTGTCTTGACCTTCATTGCACTGAAATCAATGACAAAATGTCCATCAACTCTTACTGCAGCAGGATCTGTCTCATGGTTTACATGAATTAATACAGGATAAAATAAAATGCTTAGAAAGTCAGTGATGAGTTTGTTATAGAATCACAGAATCATTAAGGTTGGAAAAGAACTTTAAGATCATCGAGTCTCACCATAAACCTAACACTGGCAAATCCACTAAGCCATATCCCTAAGCACCACATCTACACACCTTTTAAATACCTCCAGGGATGACGACTCAACCTCTTCCCTGGGCAGCCTGTTCCAATGCTTGATAGCCCTTTTGGTGAAGAAATTTTTCCTAGCAACCAATGTAAACCTCCCCTCGCACAACTTGAGGCTGTTTCCTCTTGTCCTATCAGTTGTTACTTAGGAAAAGAGACTGACACCCACCTCGTTACAACAACCTTTCAGGTGGTTGTAAACAGCAGTAAGGTCACCCCTCAGCCTCCTTTTCTCCAGACTGAACTACCCCAGTTCTCCCAGCTGTTCCTCACAGGGCATGTGCTCTAGACCCTTCACCAGCTTCATTGCTCCTTGGACATGCTCCAGACCCTCAGTGTCTTTCTTGTAGTGAGGGGCTTGTGTAGGTAAGCTTTAAAATAGTCATAGTTAAGGTATTCAGTTAGTGTCCATGCACTGAAAAACCCGAAATCCTTTGCAGTCATAGAGATGAAGGGGTAACTGATGTAGTTACAGATTGTTTAGCAAAAGTACAGAATAAATCCTTGTGAGTTAAATGTCTCTGGCTGCTTTTTCTCCTATACTATGGTCTTATGTGTCATCCACAGGATATCCTACAAGAGTCTTCAGCTGCAGTACATTTCTAAATAAGAACTTAAGGAAACCTGTCAGTATTTTCAGTGTCTTGCATTGTTTCTGTTTGTTTTTTAGTTTTAAAGAGGGTCCAAGTGTAGTATGTGTGGGTTTTTGTTATTGTTTCTTCCTGAATCAGTTGCAAAAGATTTTTCTCATAGTTGAGTGTATTTCTAATCTGATATGACTCATAATAAAAGTGGATTAAGGATAAATCAGAGACTCAGACTGGTTAGATAGAAGAAATAAAATCAGGTACACAGAATGTTGATTACCGGAAGTACTGTGGATCGTGGAAACCCTTTAGGTACTGTTGTGCCCTTAATTTTTCAACCAGGAATTTGCTTGAAAGATAAATCCTTTCTTTTAGCAAACCAGTGACAGAAGTGTTGCATGAAAACAGCAAGTAGGTGGTAATAATGCCTTGAGATTCTGTGTGGAAATGGACCAACACAGCTTCTTAATCACAATGTCTCAGCAGGCAAAAACACTAATACCAATGATTTCACTAACACATCCAGATGTCAGCAAAAGGGTTTAAGGCCTCATCACAGAAGCCTACAGAGAATTTGCTGCTTTGAAGTTGATAGAAAGCCCCAATGTTACAGTACTATTTCTTCTGCATCAGGTTTTATGCCTGTTCCCTTGCTGTTGTAAGTCACCTTCATGTTGCTGTGTTAGGTTGCTGAATGTTTGGAAGTCAGCACAAGGGTATGATGGTTTGCTTCACTGTTGTCCATATGGTGTGACCTGGGGCTCCCAAACTCCCCTGCATGCCTGTATCACTGTTGTTCTGGTAGGATCGCTATCTAGTTGTGAGAAGGGGAAAGATACTCTTTGTTCTTTCTATCTTCATAATGGCAGAGAACAGTTCTTTGCCTGGGTAGTCTTAGTTTTATTTTTGTTTGCAATTAACACTTTTGACCCAGGAGAGCTTAATGACATGGTATGCATTTCTCACCAATTCCCATCATTCATTGCATCCTGGAAGGTGGGAGCCAAAGTTACCTTCTAAGAGATAAAATTCTTGCATTATATAGTAATGATCTGTCTAGTCCCAGTATAAATGTGATCTGCTTTTACATAATTAGCACATGCAAACATGTGAACCTCCGAAGTCGGTTCTCTGCTAGTGCACACTTACGTTTACTGTACAGTACATTCAGGGTGTCTTGAGTGGTGCCTCTGAGAAACGGACACAGTGACAACCCCACCTTTACAACACCCTTGAGTAATGCTGAAGTGTCTTGGGTCTGTCATTGGACCTGCATGGCAGAGCCAGGTTTTGATGTTACATCCCCATCTCCATACATACCACCTGTCTCCCAACAGACTTCAAGAAATGAATAATTACCTTGGCCATATGACAACATGGCACATCTGAGGACCGATCCTGGACCTGCGTCATTCCCACAGTGGCAAGCAAAGGAGGATAAGAAGTGGATCAGCGTGACTGTTCAGGCTGTTCATTCCCCAGTCACCTAACTGGTCACAGCACATGTAGCAAGCCTCTGCCGGGCAGTGTTCATGCATTAGTCAACATTTTTCTGTGGGCAGTAACACAATATGGTAATACCTTCTGTTTCACTTTAGGGGTCGAGCCCCAGCAGCTTAGAGAGGCAGAAGTGCCCCCCCCCCCCAGCAGTCATTACTTGTGGGCAAAGATTGGTGATCCTTGCCAGTGTGCAGCCATCCTTAAAATGCTGTGGCCTTGCTGCCTGTGCTGTCCCACCTCCTGTCCACTTTCATGCTCAGAGTTGCCACTCTTTTTGCAGGCTCAGAGCTGTGTGACATACTGAGGTAAAATAACAGGGCACATGGATAGCTGGTTTTGGGGAACAGAGAATCATACAAAACAACAGTGTGATGTCCTGCATAAAAATCAAATGTCTTGGCTCTCACATGCTTGCCTGAAAATATGTCCTGTGGCGTGGGAGTTAAATAGCACTCTAAGAAGAAACCCCAGAACAAAACAGTGAAAGCTATTATCCTGATTTTGTTTCTTTTCATGTTCCTTGAGTTTGATTTCAACTAGTGCATAAGGAAATAGAAGGCGGCCATGAAGAAGAAATCATAATGACTTGATATGTCAGTTCAGTTTATTTTTTTGAAGAATGACTTTGAAGGCTTTTGTATCAATACATGCAGGATATTTTTCAAGGCTTGAAGGTGCTGTCTTTTATTTTTGTACAAGGATCTTCTCTCAGGATTTCTCTCTGCAGCCTTAACAATGACAGTGCTGTCTCCTGATGCTACTGCAGTTTTTTGTGCCATCACCCACCCTTGCAGGACCTAAAGTCAAGCCTTAGATCAGGCTGACTGATTTTCAGGTAACCTTAGGCAAGCTAATAGTCAAAATATTAACTGAGGAAAAAAAAGTGTCACCTGTTTGTATATCAAAAGAGAGACAGACTGTATTTCTATATATGTTTTTACAATTAAATGATTGCAAATTTAAGTACACAACACTGTAGCTTTTACAATTAATTTTTAACACTTAATTTTCAAAAAGGCTTTCAAAGATGATCGGCCAAACCAGAACATAAATACCCAGAACTGCCTTGTTTTTTTCTAAAGAAGATAGCCAGGCTGGTCACCTAATGTGGCTTCTGCTTCCCTTCTGTTTCCATGGGTAGGAGACAAGTGTTTCCTTTGCTTATTTATTATAAATCAGTACTGTTGATTTTTATTTTTATTTTACACTCACTGAGGCTAAAGCAAATCCTGTACTTGAGAGACAAACCAGCATGAACTTCACAGTATTATTATTCTGTTGGCTTGATGTCTTGCCAGTTTAAAATTTCTTAAAATTCCCAGATAAAATATAGGATCCGATGCCAGCATGTGAATCCAGGCAATTCTCTAAATTGGTTTTGACAGAGGTTCCCACCTGTGCAGAAGCAGCTGGCACAGCTTTTCAGAGAGCACGAGTGGGCCTGCTAGAGAAACCCAGGGAGCTCCCACAAGGGACTTAGCTGAACTTTTATAGGAAAGCTAAATGCTACATCGAAGATACACTGATGCTTTATGGTGGATACTAATAGAGAATTCATACCCTTAATGGTTGCTGAATGACTTCACATGGAATGTCCATTTTGTTCCTTCACATATGCACCATTTCTTTTAAGAAGTTATTAATTTTTGACTTTTTCATGCTGACATCTGAAGTCCAGAAAAACAAAGTTGAGAATAGACTGACAGTACTGGAAGCTGAAGATTTCTAGTACCTGTCAAATCCCCACATTTACTATGTTGAAAACAAAGCACTGACCTCACAAACCTTTTGCCAAATATATGCTCTTACAATAAGGCAAAGGAAAGCAACTATAAAGAAAGGAAGAAAAAAAGATTTTAGCAACAGAGACATTTTCATTTCAGTTTTTCCAAGACAAAAAAAAAAAACAAACCCAAAACATTGCCAGAAGACTGAACATGTGGGATTAACCTGAAACAAATTTTTAAAATGAAATTTGAAATCACATTAGGTATGAAGTGGAATTGACTACACAGCCTTGTTAAATGTACAAAATAAAGAAAACAGAAGAACTAGAAATGGTATTTTTCTTTTTGCTAGATTCATTGTAGGGCCAGACATAGCAGGAATAAAGGGTAAAATCATGCAAGTTGAGCATGTGCATTGTTAGCCATGTACTGAGTGTCAGAGGGAAGATGGGGAAGGAGCTGCAGCCCTGCTTTGGTTTCCCAGTTAATCTTCCTCTTGGGTGTACAAACAGTGCAATAGAAAAGTTGTCATAAAAAATGACTAAGGCAGAGAGGCTGGAAGAAGTTGGATAGTGTGTTAAGACTCCTCCTTACTCCCTGCTGAAGTACCTGCTCCATGTCTTGCTGATGAACATGGAAGGGCATCCTCTTGTGTCAGCGTGCTGGACAGGGCTCCCTTCTGCCTCCTCACCTCTACCCAAAGAACTGAGGCCACAGCTTAGTCTTCTTCCAGCAAACAATCCGATATATGAACAAATTTGACTTTTTGCAATTCCTCCATGGGGTACTGCAGCTTTTGCTAAGAAAAATGGATGCGTTCAGTCTCTGTATTCCTCACTGAGCTGTGTGGGATTGTTCATGTGCCCCTCACATGAGGTATATATATCTTTTGTGTCGTTTTGTGTCAATGCCTGCCATTTTCACCTCCTGTAGAAGATGGACACTGGGTGTAGATCCTGTCTTTGTTTTGCTCCCAAGACTGGGAATAATGCAATTTTAAATACTGTGTGAGTATGTTCAATTTGTAGAAAAATAATTTCCTGTAATTGTGACCTTATTAACATAGTGTGAATTCAGCTGCTGTTCACCTCTTACTAATGACTGGTAAATAAAATGCTAATCTATTTTACAGCTTTTGCATTGCAAGAGTTCAGGTATTCTGATAACTTAATTAGCACCTAATTTCCACACTACACATCATAGTTGCTCTAATCTGACAATTTTTAGACATCTTTGCTAAGAGGAGCCAAACTGTAATGGAGCTGTTAGTGCCACTGCAGTTTGAGTGAGATTCATGTTTCCAGTATTAACTGGTATATTCATAATCTATGGATCTAAATTTCACTTTTAGTAGAAAAGAGAGGTAATAGAACTGGTTAAACTACATATAAAACAATTGTGGCTTTTCTCCCTTGTGGTTGTCAGAGGAGAAAGGAGTGTTACGGTAAACATGAGGGGCAGCGTCTTCACATGTGTTTTTCTCCAGATCTGGTGGCCAGAGATCATCCTGTACGCACAGAAATGTGTGCTTGAGGAATCTGGAGAGAAAAGAGTTTCTAGCATTGTGTCTCATAAATCTGTCAGGATCACTCAGTCAATACTGGGGCAGCAGCTGATACCGTCTAATTTTAAGCATGTAAATGACGAGTTATTCTTTTTTAAACTGTATTATCCTCTAGTGGTTACTGTCTCTCCCTGTGATTATTCTGGCAACTTTAAACTAAAATGTAATGAATACCTCAGACAGCTTTGGTAGCCCTTCCCATGGAGAAATACTCTGCCTCAAAGGTGGTTCAGGCTTGTGTTCACACTGCCATTGATGAGGGTGTTAAGTGGAGGTCTTAGGGCTTCTTTGGAAAGATTTCTGGTTTCCAGTGCTCTCAGAGATCTAGTTTTGAGACCTTACACATATTCTGTTACCTTCTCCCACATCCTATTTTTCTAAGAGAGAAAAGGTGGTTCCTGGACTGTGTGATTCTGTATGTGCATGTAGTCATGTGTGCATAAGCTGGTCTGTCTATGGGAAGGTAATCAAATGCCACGCAGTATTACTTGATTACAGTGTAAATATCAGTGTTTTCATAGAGCATTCTAAAGATAATACGCAGCCTCTGTACTGTAACGTTTGTTTCATTCCTTTGTCTTTTCCTGCCAGGATAATTTCAGAATAATCCTTTTCTATTTGCCTCTGTTTTGAAAAGAATCCCTGCTATGGACCCAATGACATTATCAGCCGGTGAGAAGATTCCTGTGTCACTTATAGTTAGGATTTCTTTCCAATAGGTGCAAGGTGTTATAAATTTATTTAGTATTACTATCCCTGGTAGCATGCATGGGATCTAAGCTGATGCTCATCTCTGAGTATCTGGGTCCTAACTCCAAATTTAGGTGTCCAAATGATACAATTTTGTTAACAGACCCTACAACCTTCTATATAAACTCTGTACAGGAGTTTTTATTTTTCTGAAAGACATAGAAAAGCAAGTCATGCTTTTTTGCTTCCAACCAGTTTGGAGCTGTCTTGACATAAAACTTTAATATTACAGTAATATATATGTTGTTCTCATCTATAATATTGTTTTATATTTCAATCAAAATCTTTCTAATCCTATGTTGCTTTGAAGAACTGATGTCATATGATCTTGATGAAATTAATAGCATTGTGAAAGTCTGTCTACTTTTTGCATTGTTTACATCTATTTCATTGCAAACTGAATGCTGGTAGGGCTGCTGTGCTCTGGAGTCTATTCTACATAAATCTGCATAAGATCTAAAAATTTTTCTTTATGATTATATATAATTATTTTTTCCTTAACTATAGGGCTTGATTGTGTAATAAAAACATTAATCAAAAAATGCATGCTTTCTAGTTTGAAAAAGAAACCCATTTAAAATCATGACAGCTTATTTGAAGATGTGAGCAAAATGTAATACTTTTCAAGATATAACACATGGTATTGGATAACTGCAAAATGCTGTTTCATTGAGATCTGTCAAATTCTACTACCTGAAATATTGCTGTTTTCTTAATTATGTATGGAATTGAAGAGCTATTTTTATCTCTTGAAGTCAGCTCAAGTTTTGCGACCGTATCACAGTGAGATGTAGTTCATTAAATACCTGTATTTCTATATTTACAGTAGATTGAATGCTGGTGTTGACATTTTTTTCAAAATCTAAGACTTCAGTTGATGCTGTACAGAAATTTTGCTTCCATTATTCCTGGTTTCAGTTTACATGGCAAGTCTAGGGTGAGTATTCTTTCTTGTTTATTTCACTGAAAATTGAGAAATCAATTTGGGTTTACATAAACCCCAAAACCAAACAGAACAGAAACAGGATGATTCATTTTCTCTTTCAGACCATAATTAAAAAACGACAAGTGTATGAAGTCAGCATTGCAGAGAAAAACATCCAAAATACAAATAGGAACATACCTGCACAAATGCTTTCAAAAAGATTTCAATTTTCACTTCATTTTCTTTCGGGGCCCATGAATCAGTTCAGAAATACGGCTGCTATTGTGTGAATAGGAGCAGTGGGAGTTCATTAATAGGCAGTAGTTCCTTTATCTACTAAGTCAAACTTGAATGCAAAACATGTTACAGTACTTCTTTTTCTGATGCTTTCAACACAGTTAAGGCAATTTTATTTAACTAAGAGCTATTTAAAATGCTGGGATATGCACATTTTAATTGAATTCTGATTTCTATCCAAATGCAGCTTGATGCAAATCACAGTCAAAACAATAATTTTCATTATTATGAATATGTTCTCTGACATGTTAAAAAAAATCATAAAATTCAGGATGCACAATAAATGTATGGTGAGACAAAGTAGCTTTAAATATTATTAGACACAGCATATGTTCCTAGGGAGCACAAAGATTTACTTCATCTTGTGCTAAGTTACATTTAATTGCAGACAAATATGTTCTTAATGGTTGTGTCTTTAAATAATCTTTTAAAACAAACAAGCCTAAAAAGTAAAAATGAATACCTAAAGTTAAAGATATAAATCTAGGTTTCTTACTAGTAGCTTTAAATTCCAGCTGAAATTTCAGATGTGAGTCAATCCATCTTCCCAGCTCCACAGTAGATGAGAAAATATGTCATGAAGTCAGTCACTTTATCTCAGGTCCTGGTTGCAGGCCTTTGAAAAGTGTGTGTGTGTGTGTGTACGTATGTCTGTATGTATACAGGAATGTGTTTGCCTTGTGCTTAAGGGGTTCTTCTACTTTTACATTTAGATTCAGTCTGCCTTACAGGTGTTTAAATGAGGTAGAAATGTAACTCAGAGAAAAAAGTTAATTTTACCAAACTTTGGTAGTTTGAAAGATAGGGCATCTTGTTAAAGCTTCTCTTATAATTGAGGGGGAGAGAAATAAACCTGCAGAGAACTGTTCATACCATTTGTTTCAGATGTCAGTCTTCAGGTGGGATGAATTACCTTCTATGCGTGCCTTCTTTTTGCACTGAATGCAGAGCAAGTCTAGGGCAACTAGGTCACTAGCACAGCAAGCTCAAAGAAGTACCTAAAAATGTTCAAGTTTTTATCACTCTGAGAAATGTGAGTCGGGTCTTCTTGTTCTCTTCGAAATTCTGCATCTTTAGGATAAGATTAAAGATTTCTTTAGAGTGATGAGCAAGTTATTTCTGACTAGCAAGTGATACCAGTACATCACTCTGGAAATGTGAGCTTCAAGAATAATGTTTGCTACCGCTGCTTTTAGGATAAAATGTGGAGAGTTGACACTACTGTTGGAATAAGAGCAGATTTAGGATTAGATTTGGCTTCCCTTTTTTTTCAGGATCACAGGCACTTATTAAATATACTTAGACCAGCATATATTTGTGCAAGATCTTGTGTTAGCAATTTTTTATATGTACAGAGGTCAGCTGAGATTAATACATATGACCCCTGCCAGCTGTTTTAGACCTCATAATGGCACTAGGCTCTGACTCATGGAGAATTAATTTGTCACAGGTTTTTGGCAGGGTCTGAAATCACTGTTTGTAAGGAAGCAACTCTCAGCAATGCCTGGTTGAAGGTACACAGTCATGAAAGTTGAGTCAGAGGTTGCTGCAGAGTTCTCAGTACTGGAGGGAAAAGGGGTTGGTTGAATGCTGACTTCCAAACTGCAAAGAACATCATTAATCTTGTGCTAGCATTCCTAGGAAGATACATTTGGGTGTGGGCTGGTTCTATGTACATGTAAGTGCAAACATGTAAGTATCTACACTTTTTGAGCCCATTTATCTCTACCTTCTGAATCTTTGCAGTTGTATTTGTCTCACTGCTGAACGGAAGCTTCTTTTCCCTTTCCCTCCCTTCCCTCATCCTAACCAAACCCATTCAGACATAATGCTGACTGAAGGACCTGTGCCTGCAGATGTCCTCCCTGGACCTGCAGCAGTAGCATATGTAGTCGCTGACTTCTGCATGTGTTCCTTCCTGCACCTCAGACTGTGTAATGGGAGATATTTGGTGGCTGTCTATCACCCATATGTTGTAAGATACTGTTTTCCCTTGTTGATCAGCTGATATAAAAGCAAAGAAAAAATAAATAAACCCATGCATATTTAGAATTCTGTTTAAAATGTATTTTATTGCTTAAAATAAATGTATGTAATTGCAGAGATAAAACGTCTGTATCTTACAATGTTAAGGCCTAAACTTTATTTAATATAATGAATTCAAATAAAATGTAGTTCTTTGGATAGCAGAAGTAATGCAACCTAATCTCTTAAGGCTTTGTACCTCATTGGTAGGCTGTGCTGTGAAATGTGAGCTCCATTTGAAACTTTTCCCAGTGTTAAGGCGGATGGTAATGTTCTCCCTCTGGATTGCCTGCTGACCAATGAGGATGAGGCTGATGCTGCTTCCCTGCTCGCAGGGATGCATTAATACAGTCTCTCTTCCCTCTGTTTTCCGCCTGTCTTCAGAAAACTAACAGAACTGAAATATCTGTGAGGCTTTTATTCTCAATTTAGCCAATAGGTTCAATAGTTATTAGAGAAGCTCACAAATGGGAATACGGGCATAGAGCAAATTCACACTGGTGATGTTATTGAGTGCTTAAGTATTAAAAAATAGATTTTGTGTATACCTAGAAGTCTGTTTATGGAGGCATTACAACAAGAAATCAGGCCTTAGTGTTTCCTAAGCTCTCATCCCACTGGAGTGTGGGATAAAGCTAGCAGGGACTTCAATGGGAATGGAGTATCGAGAGCTTTCAGAAATCCTCATCCAGTCATGCTTTTATTTCTCAGAGAGTTGTGAGTATTTCAGATAGCAGAATTTAAACACATAAAGAAAGTCAGAGTCATAGGAAGTAGGGATTTTCTCTTCTTGAAAAAGGAGAAAAGGAATGTCTCTTCTTGAAAATGTAATAGTGAAGTTAATGAAAGCAAGACTGTGGAGAGATTGTGTGTCATTAAGAATGGATGTAAGGTGTGCATATCTAAACTTGCCAGTAAAGATAGTTAATGTGTAATTCCCATCTGAAAGAAGAACATATGCATAACATATCATAGATGACATACTGCATGGGAGAAGTAGAGAGGTAAATCACTTTTTGGATATTAGACTGAGATTTATATCTTGGTAGGAACACCACTGAGTCTGTAAGGTTTGTTTAGCATTGTACAATGGCTCTGAATCCAAAACAATTTCAACTGGAAACTGGGTATTTTCTGGAAATCCAAATACTGTTTCTGGTTCACACGTACTGCATTTACAATACAAATACAACATCATAGCTCATCATGCCCTATTTCATCCTTTTCAAGAGAATTTCCCAGCCTATTCTTATTCAGCCCTTTACATTATTTCTTTTCAACTGCTGGTGTTAAAAAAATTATTTGCAAGCTTGGACTTTTGTCCCTACAAATAACTTGTAGTTTAAATGGTGTAAGTATTAATCATCTGTCTTTTTCAAAGTTAATCTTGGAAACTTTTAGATTAGGGTATACCAAAAATCAAAACCTGAGGAAATGCAGACATGTCCAGTGGGGACTTTAAGTTTTGCTTCTTTGTCTTACAGCTCTGAGGCATCTTTTACTTGGGTAAACAAACTGCACAGAAAGAGGTATAGGAACTAGTGAATAGAAATGGAAAATGAGAGGGTGTATAGCACAGTACAGAAAAGCTAAGATGGGATTCTTTCTTTGACCCTCTTTGGGAATAGATGACGGAACCCTATATAAATGAAAAACAGTGTTTCTATAGAGTTCTTGTAAGGATTTATTTACACAAAAAATTCACTCATGAAAGTTCATGTGGTAGAAGGCCTGATTCAGAATATAGGGTATTTGATTGCATCTAATGTGAGACAAATGGTTTAATAAGTTTTGAGTAATGCTAAGACACTTCTGGATTTGACCGTATGCCCTGGAAGATAATAACATTGCTACCATTGTTTCCAGTGTGCAGAACTTGGCCCTGAATTAAACTGAATAGGAACTATCATTAAATTAACTAAAAGTTTCTAGGGATATGAATCCAAATAAAATTTTAAAAATCTATAATCAAAAAGATGTTTTCTTATCTAATATTATCAAAAAAGATGTTTTCTTATCTAATATTACAAAATTGGTTATGCCTATTGTAGTTTTAAGTTGCCCTCTGATGAACTTGGCACAAGTACTATCAAATCAAAGATAGCAAACTGAATAACTGATCTGGCTTGTTCTAGCAGTTCTTGACTCTTATTATTGAGCTTAGATTAAACAGAAAAGTAAAGTCAGATGTGTAGAATATGTTGGAGATAATGATTTGGAGAAGCAGTGGCGGTTTGTCCTCTCCTCTGATTATTATCTGTTGACACACTAAAGAAACTCATTTAGATGTGATCTGAACGAAGAGCTCTTGGCATCAATCCTCTCTTGGTCTGAATAGCAGTCCATGGGGGGAAAGGCTGGTTTGGAATGAAAGAACTGAAGATTATAATAACATTTCATATCTTAATTTTCATCTGCAACTTGAAGGCTTTTAACAGTCATTAAAAATAAAGCTGAGGTCCTCATTTTTCTTCCTGCATCTCTCTATCTTTTCACTCGACATCTTCATGAAGTTTACAACTGTTAGATGGATTTCTTCTCCTCCTTACTGGCTTGATCTTAAAAAATGCTGAGAACTGTGGCTCAGATATAGCAACATATGTAAATGTGTTTAATCCTGGGAGTAGATTACTCAGTGTCCTTTACATTTTGCAAGCCTATTGTCTCTCTACGATAAGCTATAGTCCACTTTCAAGGGGTTTTCTGCTTTATGACTGGAGGGTTCTCAGCTTGATTGTCCTCTCCCATTCTTCATCTAAACAATTTTTGTCCATTTCTCTGTGCAGCTCATTTCAGTAGGGGTAAGTAGTGCCTCATGCTACCCACTTTTTGTCTTTCACTTCTTATGCCTTTATTTTGGTATGCTGTATTCTGCTAAATCAGCATTTTTTCTGAGGCCCGAATCTTTGTCCATTAACAGACCTATATCTGTCTTTCTGATAGGCAATATTCCTAACATAATTAATGCTCTTCACATTTCCTATTTGCTAAAATTCACATATTACCTGTCCTTTTTTAGCTTACACTGCAGTTGGAAGGGCTGCCTCAGTCCAAGTCCCTGTATACAGGTCAGGTGAGCTACATCTTAAAAATAGTGTATTCTGTGCTACTGCTGATACTACCTGGGGGCTGTACCAAAGCTGCTTAGCAATGTTCTTATAATCTGGACATGATGTGGCTGTGCCAAGTTTATGTCTGTTTGCTCCCAGATGAACTCTTTCCTCTAGCTTGGGTGGTTCTCTCTCTTTGGAAATAACTCCTTGATGTATTTCTAGAAAATGATTATGTTATGTATTGATAAACTGACCCTTGGTAATAGGAAGATGTTCTGAGTCATTTTGTTTCTGTTTCCTTTTGGAATGCAGAACCAGCACACTGGTCCCCAGTTTTAGCACATGAACACTATACTGCTGTACAAGCAGTAGCAATGCATTAAGAGCGGTCGAAAACTAATAGAGAGGACAGATAAATTAGGTTTTGGGTGCTAAGTTGTTAAAATGCTTTTCTGAGCAACAGTAAGTTGTTTTGCAAGCAGTGAACCAACAAAGATTGCTTTCTTAAAGGTGTTCAGTCTTTATGGTGAGAGCCACTATGGATTCCCTGATGCCTGATGAGGGTGCTCCCATTCTATAGCCTTTTTCTGAGTGGTGTCATTATCAGAGTTCATTTTTCCATCTGGCCTCCTGTTTTCCCTTAACTTATAGAAATGCTATATCTTTCAACCTCTCTTCCTATCTCATATTGGTTGAATTAGCTTGAAGGTTAAAAATGCAGTATTGGGGGTTGACAAACAGACATGTAGACTTCGTGTGTTCACATGGGAAACCAACTCTAAAATTCTGTTTGCCTGTAAATGTGCTGACTTGATATAAGAACCCTTTGAATACTGAATGTTATTATCCATGCTTCAAGCTGAGTATAATTATTAAATTATAGCTCACCAAGTGCAAGTCTCACATGCCTAAAAATACTAAGGTAGTTGATGAAAAATATATATGACTAAAGTATTTATGTGGAAACAATTTAAAGGCCAGTCTCATGCCTGTATAAAGGACTAGCTCTGTCTGTTTATCATGGTCCTTTGCAGAAAGTGGAGATAATGCTGATGTTCTTGAAATATCATCATGTATAACCCACTGAGGTAGCTAAATGTCAGAGTGCTAAAGCTTTGCACCTCTTGAATTTTATGTTGGCTTAAGTGGAAAAAAGTGGGCAAAAGCATTTGACTTTCATGATTTACTGGGTATTAAATACTTAGAATTCTCCATCAGAGTGTGTCCCACCTTGCAACACGCATTTTTGAACCTCTTTTTTTTTAAGAGCCTTACTTTTTGGCCCTGAATCAAGACAACACTCAAGCATGTACTTCCATACCATTGACTTCAATAGCATTAAGCTTTTTTGTGTCCATGCATGTACACTGTAAACAAAGGTCTGACTGCAAAAGTTATGTGAGCCAGTTGCCTAAAGGTGAAAATCTACTTCCAAGATGCACTGTCAAATTGTCATACTTAGGAGATCACAGGGTGTGCAGCTACATGCCATCAAGTAGAGCTAGGGGAGCTCTCAGCAAACATTTAGTATCACTGCAGGGTGAAACGTGACCAATATTTGCATTTGTTCAGAATAATCTAATATATTTGATATTATTAATCTTTGGGTTTGTTTGTTGGTTTATTTTTTTTCTATTGAGAGGGGCACTGTGATTTCAGAATGAAAAAGGCTAACATAAACAGTACAATAAAAGAATCATGAATACTTTTTTAGGGTGGAGACTTTGAGGAATATTTCTCTTACTTTGAAGCCTATTTACACTCCATCTGTGTATTATCATTATTCCCACTGTGGTTGCTGGTCACCATGTGGATGTTGAGTTGAAAGACTGATCTCACCATTTCTCTCAGCTCTGAACAAAGGCTCAATTTTTTGAGTCTTCAAGACCTTTCTCTTGTTTCATGCTACTGTGGCTGGAATGATTTCAGCAGAAGGAGAGTGCTACAAAGGAGTGGCATGATGAGTTAGATCTATAATGCTGACAGTGGCCTTTCAAATAATGCCATTGTGGTGGACTTGCAATATGGACTAATGCAGGTTTATTTATCCCAGGGTAGTTATTCTGCTAGAGGAGTTCCTGCAGAATTTAGAAGTAAGTTTTAGACCAGAAGAAACCGCTAGATTATTCTGGCATTTTTTGTTAAGCAGACTATAATAGTTCACCAAATGATTACTTCATTGGAGTGACACATTTCTGATTAAGGTTAAACCAAATTTTTGTTTCATTACTTAAAAATCTTATTTTTAAATGCTTAAATTTGATAGAAACCATTGTTAAATTATTCCACTGGTTCAGAGTTTAATTTGATCTTGTTTTCAGTCTGAATTTGTCTAGACTTGTCTGAATTGTAGCAGCTTGCTGTGCCTCAGATACAAATATTTGCAATAATGGCAATGGGAACTAAAGATACGTACTGGCTAAGAAAATTTTCAGTATGTTAATTTGCTCTAGTGTGAAAGACTATTCCCAGCTTTCTAAGACAATAAGACAAAAGTGTTCTTTATGTCAGTTTTACAGTTTTGTCACCTGTGAGACTGATTAGAATTCAGATTTTTCAAGATAACTTTGCACTTTATTACTATATTTCAAAATAAGATGTGACACGAAGTCAAATAGCCGTGCTATACCTATGTGAAATATACCCAAGATGATTTCCAGATTCAGAGCAGCTTATAACCTACATGGTCATAACACAGCTGCTTTGCCAAAAGCACATACTTTGCTTTATATCTTTGTCCTTCCAGTGAAGGTTGTTGTTACGAACAAAATTTCTCTCCCTGCTACTTTGCTGGGTCTGTTCCTTTCCATTTGCGAGAACTGTGGAATTAGCTATTTTCCAGCTGGTAAAAGGGGACCTGTATCTCCTGTCTTCTACCTCCTAAGGTGTGCTGTGTTACCTCTGACTTCTGCTCCTCTCTGCCCTCCTTACTAAAGAAGAAACTCTCGCATAAAACTTTGGAAGTGTGGACCATTATTATTCATGCATATCAGTCCCCAGAAACCTGGATTGTTTTGGGACAACATCAGATCTACAGTTGTTTAAGCCAGGGGCTCTGGAGGACATTTTATGTGTAAAGTCTTTTTTTCTTTTTCTTCTCTCATGAACAGACGTCTTTAAGTTTGGTTTGAGTAGTATCCACTTAGATCCTCTCTCTCCACTCTCTCTCCAGCATGGTCATCCTTCAGGTTTGGTGTGGCTTCATGAATCATGGTTAGCCCCAGGTCTAACCACTCTGTGAGCTGTTAGCTCTTGCTTAACAGAAGCTTGGGGTTGTGGTAGTGTATAGAATGTCATTCTGGAAAGAGGACACTGTGAACTTAACTGGAAATCGTGTTAATCTATTAATTGTTCTAATGAAGCTTTCAAAGATCAAGATAATATTCTGGAAAGCTTCAGACTCCTGCAGGTTCTGGAAAGAGTGACTATCAAATAATTTCTGAAAAAAAAAAAAAAAAAAAAAAAAATTAGATTGTGGAGGTGGCAAGATTTCTCATGGGAGAATATTTCCAGCATTGCCTAACATGCCAGTGACACAGTGAAAATTTGGCAGAGATCTCTCTGTGTGCAATGTTAAATATTATGCTGGAAAATGCTCACATGTGTTGTCAGTTAGTGATTATAGGAGAAATGCTGATGAAATGAAGTGCCAGAAAGGATGAAAAATAGAAAGTGATATCATCTTGTTTACATGGAGATTCAGTAGAACGCAGACTTACAGAGGGTTCAAAGGCACATGCATGTGCAGATGTTCCCTGAAGCCTCCTTACAGCTGTTTTTCTTTTTTGTCCTCATTGAAGAATGTCCCACTGAAATGGAACAGTTAGTGACACCTCTGAATTCATCTCACTCAATAATTTAAGCAGTGTGTATGTGAAGCTGGTCATCTGGGTTCTGTCTGTAGGCAATGAACAATGACAGGCTCATCCTGAGAAGGCTTTACACCACCTCAGACTGATGTTAAGGCAAGGTAATATTCATTCCCTCTGCTTTCCTGTTTTTTTTTTGGCTAACCTTCTAGCTGTCCTGTAGGACTGGTTTTGCACAACAGAAGTCTGCCTCCCCCTAACTATTAACATTTCAGAGCACGCTAGCTGTTTCTTAATTTCCCTTCAATTAAAAACTTTGGTTAGGGCATTTCACTGATCTAATGCCTGTCTTCATCCTTCTTTTCCTTATTTTATTTGCCCTAGATCCTAGGGAGAATGTATTAGTTTACATTACTTTTTTGACTTAATTTCTGTCTCTTTGTAAATTAATATGCTAGGTCATGTGTTGCTCTGCAGAGCTTGTAGCATATGCTAAATGTTGCACAACTGGGACCAAAAATGGCTGAGATGGAGGACAGCATGGAAAAGCTGAAACCTACCATAAGCTGCCAATTTCCGTGTTTGTGTCTTGTTGCTAGAGAGAAGTTAATACATTTAATATATGATAGAAAAGTCTGTGAAAGGACAGAGAGTAAAGCATGAAAAAATAAAAAGAAATGGGAATCAAAAATATTTACTGAGAGCCTGCTTCTCCCCCCCAGATAATTTTAATAGCCTAGATTAAATTAGTTTTTCCTTGTAATTTAGCAGAAGTGACTCTGGTGCCTTAACTCTTGCACAGTACATGCCAGAGAAAATCATGCAGCAAAAGTGGGTTAATGTGAGTGGTAGCAGAGGCTGCACAGTGGAATAAAGGGACTCAAGTAGGTATGATCATGAATGACCTCACTGTGTTTTTCCTTTAAAAGTTCTAACTCCTGGTTGTGCAGTCTTGCAACTTCCTCAAAGAGATGATAATTTTTGTGTGGCAGTAGATAAGAATATGAGAGATGAGCATTGTCAAATAAAATTTATCTGAATTTGGTGTACTGCTTACTTGAGGTAAACAAAAAGTGAAGACATCCTGAAGAACTATAATGTTTTCTTTCTGTAATAGCATTAAATTAAACATTCTATGTATGTCAGATTATTTTAGAAATATTTTGAGAAAGTTTGAAAAAGTCCACTCTCATTTTTTATGTATTCCTACTTGTAAAAACAACAGCATTAAGCTAAATGAATAATGGAGAGGGGAAAAAACAAAACTCCACCATCACTTTTCAATAATCCATTACTGTCATTTCATTAATAAGGTGGATCAGTTGAAAAATGTTCAATGGCCAGTTCTCCTCTGTTCTAATGTTGTCATGAAGATACTGAAATATAAGATAGGAGTGAAGCAGTGGACAAAACAAGTGGCAATATAATGGTTAGACTTCAATCTCATGGATATTTTTTTATATTACATATTTATACAAAAGCTGATCTTAGAAATTTTATAGATGTCTTGGGAAAAAATGAACCAGTTCTATTTTCTGTATTCTTATGCAATTTAAATAGGTTGGACTAATTTATGAGTCAAATAAAAATAAATTAATGACCTTTTTCATTGATAAAGCATAAAGAAGATGTGCTAATAATAACTAAGCAAATAAACAGAAGTGGTTTTGGAGAGCGTATGATGAAAGTTAAGAACAACCCTCAGATCTGGATGTTCAGAAACTGGAGCCTTTTTTTCTTATTAGCATCATCATCATGGGGGTTTTTGTTTGTTTTTTTGTTTGGTTGATTGGGGTTTTTTAGTTTATTTTTTTCTTTAACTCTGTCTAATTTAGGTCTTCCTTTTACTCCGTTCAATTTATCTCTGCCCTTGTCCTCACAGTCCTCATCCATTCATTCATTGTGTCTGTTTCTCACCCACTCCTGTATTTCTCTTCACTTCCTCACATGAGCTATTCTACAGTGTCAATGGATGTAACACAGTTGCATAGAAGTTATTATTAATATCATTTTTTTTTCCCAAGGAGAATGAACTGACCTTTCATTTAGAGGTGTCTGTCTTAGTTGCTGGTCTGCTACCATTCTGTAGCACAGATATATTTCTTTCCAAGTACTAATGATGATAGTAAGTGGCAATGATCAGCAGAAGGTCCCAGAGGTCAGGAGGCAATGAGCTGGGGAGGGAGGAACAGCCCATGCTGCAGCTGGGCTTGCCGAGAGAAAAGCAGCGTCGGGAGCAGAGCAGGAGCGGAGGGCAGCTCCTTTACGTGCGGTTGCACGGGAGACGCATGTTAGACCTGTCTATTGGCAGTTTGAGATACCAGATCCAGTCAGCATCAGGGCTGGGGTTTTTTTCTGCTGGGCAGAGGATTTGCTTCTACACCCCATTTCCTATGATCTGATACTTGTGTTTGAGGAAATTCGCTGAAGGTAGGATTGGTTTAAATACTCAAATTTCAGTAAACTTCTGCTGCAGCAACACTTGTTCTGTGAGTAATAGACGTAACTTTTGACATCATTCAGTGACACTGCAGCCATTCAATTATCTTCTTTCCTTTTGCATAAAGGAGGGGAGATTTCAGTGCCTTGGGGATGAATGTGAACATTTCTCTGTCTTATCCTTATTGATTTCCTGTTATAACTTGTAACATAATAGTGATAATAGCTTGAGCATACTGTTTTTCTCAGCAATAAACCATGTGATAAACTACTGGTCCTTTTGTCTCCTAATTTGCCCTGTTGGCAGCCACATTAAGGCTTTTTACATAGCACAGTGATAGTTTTATTACTTTATTTAATTAAAACAGCAGACAACCTGAATGAAGGATCGAGGTACAAATGTAGTTCACATCTGATGCCCAGAAAATCTGGTGTCTGGAACTGGCTATTGATTCTTATACACACAGCATCAGTTTTGGATCTGTGCTTGGTCATTCCAGCTCTTGAAACTACAGAGGAAACCTAGACATATAATTTAGACTGGATAGGTAGCTTCAGATGGCTTATCTCAGCTAGTAAGCCCATTTCTCCTTGACTGCAGGGACTGCATTTGCATATACCTAATGTAATTTTGGACTACTTTGGTTATGCGTTGCTACCCGCGTATAGGTGGGTAAGCTTGCTCAAAGAGCTGGGTAAATGCTTTGGAAGTTAGTTCATCCTCAGCTTTATAGCTATCCAGATTCAGGTAGTTTAAAGATAATGCAGTGGGCTCCATGAGCTGCCATTACTACAGGCCATGGTATAGTCACGTCCGCGTTCATCAGTCTTTGAGATGAGATCTTTCTGGAATATACTGCATATGTAATATCTCTGGAAGTTTGTGACAGTTGGCTTGTATCCCTGTAAACTTAATATCATGACTTTGAAGCAAGTACTGTGTAAAAGCTGAGTAGAATTGGCTATGTCATCAGTTATTCCATCTCACCCTGAAGGATATACTGTTTTAATTTGGCATTTTAATACAGAGATTTTTTAAAAAAAAAAGTCAGGTGGTTGTGCTAGAAGCTGTAACAGCTACCTCTTTCTATAAGTTTGTAAAGAAATAGGATTCTTAATAAATACTTTTCTTTCAGGTTTGTTAAGTGAGACTAATTGATGATATGTAGCATATTTCGTGTTTAAGACATATATAACATCAGTTAATTAGTTGTCCTAAAACTCTTTGGAAGTTGGTGACTGCAGGAGAACAGAGGCCAAATGCCTTGCCAGGGCTGTAAAGGGAGTCACTGCCTAATGCAAAGTAGTTCCTGGCTTTCCTGTTTTAGTGTCTTGCATGCAGAGAGGTTATTTATTTTCAGTTGTGCAAAGACTGCAATAACACAAGGGTTGGACGAAGGAATATAAAAATCAGAGGAAATAGAGACATCTTCTCTGCTACACTCTTCTAACTTTCAGTAATCAATACTATAGAGACTTGCTGGGCCATAGTTTGCATTCAAGCCATCATATTTTACAGCTTGTGATGAATCCATCCTCTACAAATGTCTAATCCTTTTTTGAACTCATTTAAACTGTTAGCCTCTTCCATATCCTGTAACAGTGAGCTCCACAAGGTAATTACATGCTGCATGGAAACTTTTTGATTTTGCTGTCTATAAAACTGCTGCTTGTATTCCACAATATCCATTTTCTTCGCTGTCATGT
The DNA here is from genome assembly GCF_018691265.1 of Tyto alba. Taxonomy (NCBI): domain Eukaryota; kingdom Metazoa; phylum Chordata; class Aves; order Strigiformes; family Tytonidae; genus Tyto; species Tyto alba. The sequence continues at coordinate 16,029,125 of NW_024881282.1, read as the reverse complement.
GACTTCCATCCTGTCCCTGTGCAGAGGGTATGAGATGCCAGGGAGGGGGGCTCCAGGTTCCTGGCTGTGCTTGTGCACATGGTGACCGTCCTTCTGCTTCTCGTGAGCCAAACATCATGACTGGAGTGACTGGTCCCTCTAGTTGAGAATCCTTGGCTATAGGGAAGTAAAGGAATATAATTTTCATTTTAACCTCAACCCAACCTTTGCTTGGCCTGTTTTCTTTTGACAGACAAAGCTGTCAGTGGCACTTTTTCTGACTTTCTGGAAATAGACTCTATTCACTGAAGTGTCTGACCTTCCCCACAACCTCTGTGTTGCAAACAAACCTTTTCAGACTAGGAATTGAAAAGCATTTTATTCTTAAAACCATCAGACAGTTATTTCAGTTAGTTTTAATTAAACCCCCATAACCTACTTATTCCTGCTAATTAAAAAAAGAGAAAATTAAAGTCACATGCAAACAATCTTTAATACACAACCAATTGTAGTTTAAATGATGGATAGTGATAGTACACAAGGTGAGGATTAATATCCACTGAGATGTGAATGGTTTCTATTGTTTCTTTTTAATACCAGATTATGGTGTGTGTCCGGTGGTGTGTTTTAATGCTGGGATGGTTTTGCTCCCTTAGCCTGCACAAGAGGAGGAAGCAGGGAGGAGGCTGCATTCTTTGTTAAACCTGCTGTGACTTTGGTGTGTCCCACAGAGCTGGTGCCAGTCGTCGTGTGGTAGCAGGTTCCTCAGGCAGGAGAGGGACCTTGCAAGTGCAGCAGCATCGTCTCTGCAGGACAGTATCTTCCCAGGTCTGACAGCATTGCTCCAAATTGCTCAAGATCTCTAAAAGCAAATTTTAAAGGTCTTTCCTTGTTGTTCGGTTTGTAGGCGGAGTTCCCTTTTGTCTGAGGATGACATTTTTCCTTATTCCTCTTGATTGTTCATTGGATACCTTCCCCCATGTCTTCCCACAGCAGCTATACACAATAGTGTATCTATGTGGCTCAGCTCCTGCTTTTCAGGATAGAAGATTTCCCTTTTCTCTCCTCTTTACAGAAATAGGAGGGGAGGTGGCAGGTGCTTGTCTCTTTACTGTGCTGGGCAGCTCGCCAGATATTCGTGGAGAGTGTTTCACCTTTTGAAAGGATCTAACAGTGGAGGGAAAGATGTCATTGTGAGACCTTTCAAGTGTTTTTGGACCACCGCTGGGCTAACAGATGAGGATCTCAAATAAATTCTATAGGCATAAAATGCCTCCTGAAAACTCATGTAATTTTTAATAGAAAATAAGAAAAAATATGTATTATATTTGGAACATCTCTACACTAAAAAGGTGCATACCTGTTGTATTTTATATGTTATAGGTCAAAACGCTAATGAAAAGTTTAGCAGCACCTAATAAATCCTATGGCTTTTTAGAGTAATTTCTCTTGAACTCCTAACATTTCTATAAATCCTAGATGTGGAATACCTGTTCTGTAGGACTGCTCTGCTGCAGCCTGTCTTGCTTTGTAGTGTTTTTGTTATGGTGTACTGATTATCCATGGTGCTATCTCATGTCATCTCCCTCAGTGACATTTTCCCTACCCCAAAGACTAAATTCTGCCTTAAGATGATGATTCTTAATGAGATAATTGACGATTTTGTCATAGAATAGAGCTTGGCCTCCGGAGATACTGCTTTGTCAAGCTCCCAGCTGGGAGGAGCAGCTCTGGTATTGGCGAGGGATGGCTCCACACCCACCAGAAATATCAGCAAAGGCCCAGGAATGTTGTTTGTGCCTGTAAAACTCCTTGTGTGCAAGACACACAGGGCCACCCTGGAAGAAGCAAACAAGATAAACAAAACAGCTAACTCTAGCTTTGCCTTGGGAAGCCAAGATGCTTCAGTAGCTTCTGATTCCTCACTGAGGACCTGGGAATTACTTAAGATTCCTTGATTCAGACCTCTTGTGACACGTGGCTGCAGCTGCAGCCATCATGATTCTGAAGTTCATGGGAGCAGTGAACGGGTCCGTATCGGGTACCCCTCACTGCCAGGTACCAGTCCCCTATGGAGGCAGCATGGGGAGGAGGGAAGGGTTGAGACTGCCCAAAGTGACCAATTGTGGGGTTGTGACTGTCTCTCTGCACCAGGAGCTGGGGGGCTGCGGTGAACCACTCGTCCTCCTCCTGACCACCAAAACCGAGGTGGGCACCCGAGCGCGTGGGGAGTGATGGGGTGTGTGGGCACCACTGCTCTCTTCAGCATCTCAGGAATAACAAAATCTTGCTCTAGTCATATGCTGTGAAGTAAAACCTTGTTTTACTTTTTCAGCATGAAGCATTGAAGTACAGAAGTTTCTTTATACAGGTAAGGTGCTGAATAATTTCCATTATACACTAGTGGAAATAAAGCACTCCAGCATTTCTGAGCATTTGTGTCTGTGCTGAGTTTCTGTGGCACAGGTTTTTTTTGGTAGCAGGGGAGGGGGCTACAGCAGTTCCCGCTGTGAGAAGCTTCTCAGAAGCTTCCCCAGCTCCAGGTTGGACACACCTCTGGCCAGGGCCGAGACAATCAACTGCACCGCTGCGATAACATATTTAAGAAGGGGAACCTGAGAGGGGGTTGGGACTTGTGAAAGGACTTGTGTTGGAACTTGTGAGGAGGAGTTGTGAAAAGGATGAACACCGAGGTCAGTGGAAGGAAAGAGAAGGATGTGGGAGAGGTGTGCCAGAGCAGAGACCCTTGTGTCCTGTGGTGAGATGTCAGGGCCAACCCCCTGCCACCCATGGAGGTGTGCTGTGGAGCAGAGACCCACCTGAAGTGTGTGGAGAAGCCCACGCTAGGAAAGTCATCTGCAGTTAAAGGAGGCAGGGACCCTGAGGGGAGAAGTGGTCCCCGCTGTGGTGGTTTGGCACTGGGAAGACTGCAACACGCCATGATCAACATGGCAATGGTTACGGCCCGTGGGGAGGACTCAGGCCAGAGAAGGTCCATGGAGGACTGTCTGCAGTGAGAGGGGAGCAACATGGAGCCGGGGAGGGATGTGCGGCGTTCACCCCACCTCCCGAGAAGGAAAGAGCAAGAGCTGACTGTAACCCCCATCCCCTGCCCCTGCGCCGCTGGGGGAGGAGGGGGAGAGATCGGGAGCAGAGCTGAGCCTGGGGAGAAGGGAGGGGTGGGGGGAGGTGTTTTGGGATGTGGTTGTTGGTTTTGGTTGTCTTGTTAGCATTTGAATTAAAGTGATGTTTCTTTTCTTCCCCTAACAAGTCTGTCTTCTGCCTGTAGCCATAATGGGTGAGTGACAACTCCCAGTCCTTAGATGGGTTCCTTGAGCCATTCTTGTTCCTATACTCGCCACCACCCACCACTTCCACCACACCCCCCCCTCCTCCATGCCCCCCCCCCCCCATCTCTGCAATGGGGGAGGGAGTGAGCGAGCGGCTGCGTGGTTTGTTTTCAGCTGGGCCTAAACCACAACAGTGTCCCACCACTGACAGCAGTAACTCTTGATGCTGTTTCTGTTTCTTTCCCTGCAGTACAGAAAGGAGTCAAGATTTTCTAGAGCCAAACCATACAATTCAGGCAGACTTTCTGTCTGTCACAACAGTAGTCTTTTTCTTGTGCCCAAACATTGACATGATCAAACTTCATTTATATATTGAAGATTTTATGAAGTGGTATCTTTGAAGAAAACTGTTTAGAGAATCCCAAGACACTGAATCACTGCAGACAGTGGCCAAGCACTCCAGCGAGTGGATTATGCCAGCCCTTCATTACCAGCACAACATTCATAGAAAGCTGGTGCAGTGAGTCGAATGTGGCTCAGTGTGAGGAGATGTGCCCAGGAGGCTGCTAGCTACAACTCAGTATTCAAAGCTTCCCCAGTGATGGTACGTTATCTCTCTTGTGCAGTAATACAGCAGAGGTAAGAAATGACTGCATAACAGAGCGTCAGGTGAATCTTTTTCTTTCTTTTTTTCTTCTGGATACAAATCAAGCAGCATAAATTTGTCAACTCAGACTAATAAAAGGCCTGTGATATTTTAAATTTACAGCTTGAAGAATTTTAACAGAAAGCAAATATTGCAGTAGCCTGATCTCTAAAAGAGGAATTCTCTACACTGACTTCCCTAATTTTCTTCTTTTTTCCTAGGTGGGGTTATTTTTTCTTAGTTGTAGCGATCATTTACAAATTTGAATCTGCTTCCAAGTGAGCATCAAGCAGGCTTGAATGCCCCTTCTTGCCTCCTTTTGCTGATGATTTTAGTACTAACTTTTCAGTCAACTTCATTTAAGTATATGGCATTTTCTGTAGTCAGATGTGCCTGACAAACATCAAGTCAATCACTTGTCTTGCATGGCTGCAAGGAAGGTAGGGGAACATTGCTCCCAACACTTCAGAAAAAAAAAACAAAAACCTCAAGGTAAAAAGCCTCCCAGCCAATGTTCAGGTCATAGAAAGCCTGTGACTTTGCTGGAGTTCAGGTTGGTGGCAGAGCATGGCTTTGATGTCGAGAGTACTACACTGATGTGGAGCATGAGGTCTACACAGCTGACTCTTGGTTTACACTTTGCAGTAGCTAAATGTGCTCCTGATGTGTTTGCAGTCCGTAGCTGTGGCCTCTGTCCCTTGCCAGGACTGCGTTGGTCAAAGGCAGCTTGATCTGTGGCCTCTCTCTCACCTATCTCTCCCTGCTCAAGGGCTATGGAGAGAGGTTGTAGAGTTGCACTGCAGTTACCCTCTCTTCACGCAAGGCACTTTACCCAGCAGCAGTTTTGCTTCATGAGCAAATCCCTCCCTTCTACAAGCTGTCAAGTGGCAACTTGTAGTTAGCATCTCTTTTGCAATCCAGAAACACTGGTTTCACTGAGATCCTTGATCTATATGTTTTAATAAAACAAACAAGCAAAAAAAAAAATTCACCTCTCTCTGGATAATAACAATTTTCTCCTGTTTGTTTAAGTCCCAACTTGCATAAGGACAAAACATCAGACTTACTGAAAAATGCTCAAAAGCAGCATTCTTAAAACATTGTTAAAGAGTCAGAACTGCCTTGTATGTGTGGAATATATTTTTCCTTTTGATATTTTTCTGCAAGTTTTATCATTAGAAACAAAGTGATTAATTAAATAAAAGGACTTTGTAATTAATGACTTGATCTGTTTATTTCTTATAACTGCCTTCAGGGTTTTAGAACTGCAGTGCTCATCCTCTCACCATGTGCTTTTATTCACAAGATGAAATTAGAAAGCAAGCTGTCTCTGAAGCTTTTTGGTTTGATTTTTTTTTCCTCAACTCTTCGCTGGTTTCTACTTGGAATGAATTATTCAGTGAACCAAAAATATTTAAACTGTCAAGAAAGATACATTATCTGTATTTGCAGAAGAGACTAGTGCTGTCAGATTCTGGTTTAGTACTTCTTATTCTAGGTGCTTAACCACTGTCTTCCATTTAACTTGTTACTGATAAACCATTTTAGATATTTGACTTATTTTAAAACTTTGACAACAAGCATGTACTGTTTCAATTATTCATTGTAAGTAAAACAGGATTAATATTTTATATTTTAATAGATATAATTGTTTTCAATTTGATTTTAAATAGGTTTGTTACAGACAGATGCATTCAAATGCAGTAGCATAATTTAAACAAATAGTGGTTAGGTTCTATTTGGTCTTTTCTTAATTGATCTTTACTCACCTGTAGTCAGCCAAGAGGCATCCCGGAGAGCCAGAGCCCGCCAGTTTCTATTTGTTAGGCTACAGACAGCTGAAGCTTGTGCAGAGGCATGAGATCTCTAAGCACCCATTCAGTTGCCAGGGATGGTTTGGTTTTTTTTTATCAGTTAGACTTTTTTATTTAGATCTGGTCTTCATTAGAGACTTTCCTAGAATGAGATTAGGAGGGGAATAGATACAAATTGTGTGTTCTTGGCTCTCTGCTCCATGCATGTCCACATTACCATCTCCTGAATTATTTGCAATATCCATGAATAACTTGAGCCAACCTTTATAAGGCTTTAAAGTTGGTCCGTTTCAGGGATTCTGTAGCAACTTCAGCTCACTTTTTCTTATGGAACATAAAAATGGCTCCTCTTAAATTGTTTGTATTCTACAAAGCAGTCTGCAGGGTAGTGCTCATTCAAGGTAGCTTTTAGCCTTTCTTCTTCATTTGTAGGCATGGAAAAGAGAGTTTCTCTGTCTTGTGGTCTACAGTCTGTATGTCCTCATGTCTACTGCCATTTCTTCTTCTTCCTTCGTTTTGCACTGTATGTCATTCATTCTTCTGCAGTATGTTGCTGGGGATCCCAGATGTTCATCAGGAATGGTTGTGTTGTCAGAGTATCTGCAAAACAGCTGATCTGGGAAACAATAGTTGAATAAATTTGATGGATTGATCAAACATTTAATGAGGATCAAGGGAGCAGAGGAGTGAAGCTATAAGGAGCTCCTAAAGTACTGCATTTCCCCTCTGGCTCTCATCTGCATCACTTTGCTTGGTACAAAAAAGCTGAAGCCGGCTGCCTTCTAGCATTTGAATTCAGCAAGTGATAGCAGCTGATTCTTATCCCTGACACAGTCTGTGTATGCTCTTCTGTCAGCACAGAAGTGCCCCAAACACACTGCAGTGGGGCAAGGAGAGCAATCCCATGCCACAGGAATTCAGTAGCTTTGTCACATCCCCCACCACAGACCCCACCATGAAATTCAGAGTGTGAGTTCCCATTCACTGCTACAGGAATTCCTGACTTCAGCTGAAGCCAGGGATTGCCCTGAACTGGTGCAGATCATTTTTATTTTAGCTTTATTTTGGTCCTTGTAATTGTGTTGAACTTTGTGTAGGAAAGAAGGTACATGAAAAATGGCACACTGGAAGGACTTTACATCATCCAACTTTGTTCATTTAAAAGTAAACCCATCCCATTCTAAGATGCATGAAGGGTGAACTCCTCTCCAGGGAAGCCTGTATTTGCTGGCCACAGAAAAAGCTTTGAGGTGACCGAGATGTCTGCTTTAGATCACTATACTTGGATGAACCCCACCTTGGGTCATGTAACATGTATTTATTTTCTACTTTTTTTGAGGAGAGAGGAGAGAAAATTCCCTGTGTGGGTTCAAGCTGGTACCTATCTTGGACTCTGAGTCAGGAGAGAGGGTAGGAGTGGTCCATTCCCCTCAGGAGAATTTTGGGTCAGGGGTAGTTACATGACACAAACTAGATAGTTCAATCTTCCCGATCTGAAGGCATCAGCAACCAAGTAAGCGTAAGCTTTGCCTTCTTTTTCTGGAATTTGTAACTTAGAAATCCTGGATCTTTCCAAGAGCCTGCATTCCTCTCTATCACTATGTTGATTTCATTGTGGCTTTTCTTGTTGTGAAACTTTATTGATGATCTTTCTGTTTCCTGACCTACGAGCAAACAGTGGCCAAAATATCTGTGTCAAATCTTGTTTAGCCACAGATCTGCCAGTTTTCTCATCCTGGTTGCTCTGAAAGCTCCAACCTTTCCACCTCTGTCATACACCCCAGCCATCACGCCTGCTGCTGAGGTCTCTGCTGTGGTCTGTGCCAGACCTGAGCCTCGCTGGGGGCTGGCAGCTTCTCCTCTGACACATGGAATCAATCTCTGCCTCCAAACTCAAGCCCAGCGAGACTGAGAATGAGGAGAGCTCAGCTCAAGGGCAGGGGGTGAATTTCTTTTTGTCTGAAGGAGGCTTTTTGGAATTTTTTTTTTTTACAAGCAGCATACTACTTGCACTTTTCAATCCCTGGATGATACTGGATAGTTGTAGTGAGTGAAACTACAGAAATGGCCAGAGTTATGAGAAGCCCGTTGAAAGCAAAACAGTACTGAGTTGTGTTACTTTGCCAAAATGTGTTAGGCACAGATTTTATGAAGCCTCCTTGTCCTGCTAAGCCAATATAAAAGATGAAAGTGGGGGTGACCACAAGGTCAGGCACCAGGCTGGAGGTTCACTCCAGATGAGAGGCAGCAATTACAGCTTGTCCATAGGCAGAAAAGACTGCAGGACCATGCAAAAGCTCTATGAGTATCCATGGCTTGTTCTCAGAAGAATATATATTACAACTCTTGTTTATTCTTCATTATGTTCATGAAATATGAGATTTTTCACATCTCATTGAATAGTTGAAGCAAATCAAATGTCTTTGGTTTTTCTTCTTGCTTAAATTTATAGAGCTAATATGTATATATTCAGATGTAAGAAAGTTTGTGCTGATGCAAGGCATGTTCCAGTCCTCTAAGAATCTGATCATAGGGCTCTCACAGCCTGAGATGGCTGGAATAGGTGTGCTAGTCTTATAGGCCTCTTCTTTCACATTTGGAGTCAAGTAAGTGACCTTTATTCATATAAACAGCTCTTACTGGAAACGAGTGGCCTCACTGACATCGTGTGAATTAAGGTTATTTGGAGGAAACATCAGAGCAAAGTCCAGGATTGTATTGGCCCCATTGACATCCATTACTGTTACCGACAATACAAAAATGTAGCAGAGTGGATAGGGTGGGTCCATTGTTCAGGTGTCTTTCACATCAGCAGTTGGGAGAGGAAAGAGATTGCAGAGGGGAGATACAGTAGAGCGATTTTGGGTAAACGGGGAAGGATGAAACTCATTTGAGGTGTAAGGATCACTTTTGAGGACCATGCACACGCTTTTTATTGAGTGTTTGTTCTTCCCCACCTCCCTCCGTGGCTTTCTTTAAGTGGTTCTTAGAGCTGTTGCTGAACCATCTGTATTTCTAAGAGGTCAGAGCTATAAATGCTCCCATAAGGCTGGTCCATTCCCCATGGAAGGGTGGCCTAGTGACCATCCCAGGACTCTTGCTGGCCAGCCCTAGGTGGCTGCTGCACTTCAAGGTTCCTTTGTGACGGGTGATAGATCTCTCTCCTAGTGAGACTAGGATCCATCTGGCTCTGTAGATTTTAAAATTAAGCATCTAATCTAGGGAAAGCTTCTGTAATCTTTCTCTGCAGCCAATGGAAAGAACTACCTACCTCTCTAAGGTGGTTCATCCAGTCCTAGAGGTTTTATCTCTGGTAGGTGTTAGGAACCATCCACTGGGTATTTCTGATGCGCTGTGGTGGCAGCAAGGGAAACTTCAGCTCAACTTCATAGGGCTGAGGGTGAACCTTAATCCTCTGTGAAATGGCAAGAATAAAGCTGGGTTGTGGCAAGGGCATGAGAGTGTGGCTGTGTGGGTGGTGTAGAGCAGTGATACTTCCTTCCATGGAGAGAAGACCAAGCACAATCATATTTAAGAGCTGATGATTCCAGAGGTAAACAGGTTTTCTTTGCATTTCATCAAGTGCTAAGTGAATTAATGTTAAATATATTCAGTTTTCTTCTGGTTTTTGAACACCAGTAATATTTTAATTGTTTAAGGAATTAAATGTTTAAATGGTTTTACTTGTAATTTAGTCTGTTAATGGAGATAGAGATGTTATCATTAAGTTTTGTTTGCTTCAAGATTTTTTCGTCCCATTTTTATATAGGAAATATTCACAAGTGCCTTACTATTTTTGCAGTAAAATTTAATATTATTTTAATGGTTAGCTGTGCTCAAGAAGAAATTGCACCTACTGTGCAAAACTGTTATTCTGAAGCAAAAGCCCAGGGTACTTAGTAACTAATTTGTGGAATTTACACATTTAGAAGGCAGGTTTTTTACATGATATTTTATAAAAAGGAATATCTTAAATATTCTTAAAAATTTTTTTTTTTTTTTTTTTAAATGAATCCATTTATTAGAAAAAAGAAACCTAACAGGTTTCTATAATGAAGAAGAGTTAAAAGTTATAAATGCACACTGATCTTCTTTTGAAGGCAAAGCTGTATTTGACATAGGGCAGTAAAAATTGACTCTCTTATTGGAGTCTTAAAGTCTATAGCTGCATGTAAAAATGTGTGCTAGAACTATGTCACTGCCCTGAGCAGAGGCATCCCCCTGCCCCATGATGAATGAACTTCCTCTCCATCAGCCCCATCCTGTCCCTCAGCCCCGTAAACAGTGCACTAATGCACTGGATTTTCAAAAATTGATTTGTGATTGTACAAAAATTCTAAATGTTTGAAATATTTGAAATATCTGCATTATATTACAGTGGAAATAACTTGTGTGTTATAACAGACTCTGCCAACGTCTCCTCTGCAAGCGTGTTTTACATTCCCAGACACATGCCAGACTTCAACCACAATCCATTTGTCCTTTATCCTGAACATGTAGCCATGCTATTCAAATATATACATATTCTTTTTAAACTAACTAGCATTTGCCATAGCTTTTGACACTTCAGGCAAAGTCCCTGTCAGCATTTAGGCAGCAGACTGTAACTAAGGTGAGACCTTTTTGTTCTCTTGTAGTCTAGGTTCACTCATTATAAGGCAAGAGATGCCAGATGTAGACTGGAAATCAAAATATGGTTCCATATTAATTTCCTCTGAGTTCTTTCTCCTTCCTCATCAAAAACTTCAGGAGGCTTGAATTCCTTATATGAGTTCTTCTTTCTCATCTTAAACTGATAATTATGGGGGAATCTTGTTCTATAACAGTTTGCTGTTACGTCCTATGCAGATGGCAGATAAAACACAGAAGAGGTTTGAAGGTGGTAAATATTAGGTTTAAATAAGAAGAGTGGGGGAAGAGTCTGATGCTTGCTTGGAAAGGAACATTTTAAATCCCTTCTTCCCCTACAACTTTCATTGCAGTGCTTATTGACCAATTCTCTGTATCATATTAATAATGAGAGGTATTTCGGTGACTGTTGGAGGATTGTCTTCTCCCATTAGTATAAAAAACGCCATCTCATGTTCTAACATTCCTCTTGTAGTATAGACCCGAATCTTCTGTTGCAATAATGCTCCCTTGCCTTACAGCAGTTTTTTGAGAATACATGTTTTAAAGATTTTACAATACTATGGTAGTTCTGGGCTCAAGAATACCATGGATACATCCTTACAAAAACCTATTGGGACTGAAATTTCAGGTCAGGATGTTCTTGTTCAATTGTTGCTCTTATATGGAATATGTTCCTGCACAGATATCATTATAAAATGCATTAAATACATAATTTGATATTCAGCTTTTTGGTGGATTTGGAGATGGTGGGATTTTGTCCTTTGAAGAAGTTGAGTCCATTTGGGTTGTACCGCAGGTAGCTTGGAGACAGTCATATCCCTGGGATAGAATTCTCTTATTTTTTCTCATTCTTAATTTACTAAAAGGATTTTTGATCAACTTCCTCTGAAAATGTTGAAGTTTTTTCTGAATATCCATAGTCAGTTTTTAAAAGGCCACTCATGCACCCACTCACACGTTTTCTTTCTTCTGGAACAGGGTGATTTTTTTCTTTTCCTCTGAGAATATGGGGCATTTCTGGTACAAAGGCAGGGTGAATCAAAACTCTCAGACCATCCTTCACACAGTCATTTAGATAACCTCATCAGGGATAAGTTTCTTAGAACTGAATTAATAGAAAATATCATCCAGTTTGACTTGTAGGAAGACTTAGATGAAGCAGATATTTTCTGGTCTGTTTCTACTTTTTCCTGCCAAAATATCTGTTGAATCCACCAAAATTGGTCTCTTTACCAGATTTCCATACTTTGTTTGATGTCAGATCTTCTAAAGAGTAAGTTATGATTTCTTTTACTGTAGTTCTGTATAATGACCTAACTACAACAATCTTTAAAAACAAACACTGTGTTTGGTGTTAAGATCAAATGTACATTTTAGGTTGAGATAATCTCAGTGCCTGATCTATGTTGTACTGTTGCTCTGTAACACAATTCATTGCAACAAGTCCATACTAGTTTTATGTCATCAGAGTAACTTGACTGATATATTTATCTTCAAGGTTATGGTGTGAACTAAGTAAATTATAATAGAAGGTAATGAAATTCAGAATCTCTAAGTAAGGTTTCTGTTTGAGAGCAGGTGAAGCAGTTCAAGAAAGAAAATGTATTCTTGTGTGGTAGTTTGTCATGTCATTGATCTTAGTTTAGTTGGTAATTTCTTTTAATGCACTGAAGATTCCCTCATTTTTTTCTTCAGTCTCATATAATGTTCAATATTACAGTGTTCATCACCCAAAATTTCACTGATATTCTTGTGGGGCATTGTAGCTGAGCATCATATTGAACTACTATATCATTTCCTCATTGATGATATTTTTTAGAAAGTGAAGCTGTTATGTGAAAGAGGATAATTCAGTTTTTTCCAATCACAATCACAAAACATTTTGCAATTTTAAAAATGTCTTGAAATCAATAGATATTATGGCTTTTATTTCAGAAGAAGCTTTCACAACGTTAAAGGGACAATGCCACCTTAAAGTTTCTGTTCTTTCTAAAAGGTGGTTCACCTTTTACTGCTGGCAGCAATACACATTTTAATCCTGTAGGAATGTGGTTTGTAAGTTGGTTACATTCTGCAAATATACTGAGACTGAAAGCATCAAAGAGAAGGATCAGTCACCGGTCACTGGTCTGCTCTGTGGTTTCTGCACAGGAGAATAATGTTTCTGTGCTTGTGCTCCTGATACAATAGAGAGAAGGTTAATAGGGTGCAAAATTTCTCAATAAGAAAAAGTAAAAGCTGTTTTGCTGACGTGTGTGAAACAAGCATTTTATTAGACCTTCTCAACTTCAAGTATACCTACAAACAGACCTTCTAGTTTTACTATGGCAAGTGAGTGCTTCTGGCCTCTGATTTGTATACTACATGACATGTCTGGAGCAGTTACAAGCTTTTGAAATGTGAATGGTTTGGTCTTTGTTATGTGTGTATGTATTGAGGGGTGGAGGTAATGAAATTTCAGGTTGACCTTTTGATATAGCAGCCCTAGCAATTGCTGCTATAATAATAATCCTTTCAATTCCATGGGAGAATGGAAATTACAGTTCTACAGTTTGCTTCTAATTTTATACATGATCTTGTTTAGAGCCATCTATCACTGAAGAGCATGTTGTCTCCTCATTGTGGCTTTTAAACAGACTGTAGCATGCCCACTGCATTTGATGGTGTATGATGCTGGATGCAGGCTGACCAGACCAAGCCATCATCACATGTGCGTCCTTGCATCATCCAAACTGAGTTGCTTTACTCCTCTGCCCAATGATGAGAGATGGTGGTGAACACTGCTGCTTTTCCCAGTGGGGATGAATGATGGCCCTGCCCCAAGCACTGGCCAGGGATGGAGTGGAGCTGCCTTCTGTAAGAATTGTTCCCTACCATCCTCTTAAAATCAGTGTGGTACTCTTAAATTAATTAGCTGCTGCTGGTATGATGTGGCTTTGTGTTGCTTAAAGGAATGATGATAACTCAGGGGCAAAGGTGTCCTTGCAAACCATTTCAGACCTGTCACGGTTTTGATCTGGTTTGACTGGGTTTAGTTGGGTTTGGTTGGGTTGAGTTTTTTGTTTGGGTTTTGTATCTGGAGTAAGGACAGAGCATGTGCTGGTTGGTTATGGTGACAAGAGAAGTCAGTGTCCCTCTGTGACATTAATTCAAGAAATACCTTTTATCCACATATCATATTTAGTGTCTGGTGCTTTGCCTTAATCCATGAATTGGTTTCCTCCAGAGGTATATAACAACAGTGAGCCAAATCTGTGGCTTTTTGCAAAGTCCTTATTCAAGCAGCAGTCCCATGGCCTTTCTGTGAATGTTTTGCCCAAGTGAAGTGGTGCTAAACAAGCGCAATGACTCCAGGAAGGATCAAAACACCAGTGGGCAGACATGGGGTTCCACAGGGCTGAAGGAGGGTTCAGGGCTGCACCTTGACTGGGATGGCGTTATATAGAAACATGAAGGCAGAATTGTTAACACAATGGGGTCAGAGAACAAAAAGCTGTGAGCAGATTTTGAGAGGGGTCAAAGATGAGGTCAGAGAGTCAGCCATGGGAGAGGACTTCCAACAGAAGTTAGTGGTAGGATAGAAAAGAGTCATGAATATTTTATGACTGAAAATAATGGGAATGGTGCTGCCTTATGCTCAAGGCGTAATGATGCTGGCATTACCATGTGTCTCACCTCAGAGGCATCAACCTGAATGATTATGGGCATTGAATTATCTTTGCAATCCTAGAATTGATCCCAGGGGATCCAGGAGATGGTGTGTTCAGAAGATATCATGGAGAAAGGTTGCATTGCTACCCATGCATGTTGAGCAGTTAATCAATTTTTGTAGGTTATTGTTTTAAATTTCAGGTTATTTTTTGTCTCTCAGCTTCTCATGGTGTTTGTCTTTCTCTAAACCCACCTTAGGATTCCTGAATCCAAAAGTGCAGAACTGGTCTTTGTTTTCCTGGTATGTAGTGAGTGTGTTTGTAACAGAAATAGGCATTGCTAAGATAAATCCTAGGGATCAGCTCTTCCTACACCCTAAAAACAAAACAAAACAAAACAAAACAAAACAAAACAAAACAAAACAAAACAAAACAAAACAAAACAAAACAAAACAAAAACCAAACCAAAACAACAACAACAACAAAAATTGGCAAAAAAGTATCTGAAAGGAACGTACAGGAGGCAGAACATCTGAGTGAAATTTGGTTTCAGTGACATTAGTGGTAAAACTTCTTGCATTACCATGGAACCAGGGTTGCAGCTTTGGATTTCACTTCTATCACTGCCATTAGATGTTTTGCCGGTTCCCCCCATGTAAAATGAACACCGTGACACTTTCCCATCATTGTACAGGGCTGCAGGGGTCACTGGAAGGAAAGTCCATACTAAATCCAGGTACTTAACTTAGTTTACAAAGTATTGTTTTATTGCTGGCTTATCATGGGGTAGAAAAGTGTGGGGAAGTTTCCCAGCTGTTTGCAGACACCTCCTGCATGGCCTCTTCCCTTCCTGACAGCTGAGGCCACATCACCCTGTCTGCCATACTGGTTGTTCTGCTAAACAAGACAGATAGCCACAAAAAACTCAGTGTCTTTAGTTTGTGGCCTTAATTCCCCATCTGTCTAGCATCTTGCAGCTTTTAAATATGCCTAATTTCCCTGCAGGGTAGAAAGTATTCTCTGGAGCTGTGGATCCTAGGGGATTAGGGATGCTAATACGAGGCCACTAACTGGAAAGGGTATTCACATCTCAGGCAGGCCTTTTGGTTTGTTAACAGGAATGCACGGTTTTTAAGTGACTTCTGGTATAGCTTGTCTTTATTTATATTGTTCTAAGTTATCGACTCAGTTTTTCAAGCAGCTGTTTATCATTGTGGAAATATATCTCCAGTTGAGAAGAGCAGATGGGCACCTCACTTCAAACTCAGTGGGGAATTGGTTTTGTGAGCCTGTCTTATGAGCAAGCTGGATTTAGAACCTGGAGTTTGCCTTTAGTTTTGGAAATAATATTATGCATTCAGCCAGAGTACTACCCTGTCTAGGATTGGTAAGGCTAGGACAGTAGTCTCTATGCATGTGTGCAGTTATGGTCCAGCGAGCACATGGAATCTGTGCATCAAATACATTTTCCTCTGATTGTCAGTGTCCAACACATTCTATCTTGGGTCAGTCAAGTTACTAACTACATTTTAATATAAATTCTGATGCTGTGTCTCTCCTGTCTAATATTGCATATGTCTATGCATATAGGCACATTTGCATATAACTGTGAAAAAGTACATCATCATTTTGCATAGATAAGGAACACAGTAAATTAACCTGAAAAATTGACTTGAAAGGACAGGAGACTGCCAGTAAAAGTTGTTAACAGTCTATTGGTAGACAAAAAGTTAATGCCTCTTCTTTCTATTTATAGGATTCTTCCTGTTTAGAGGATTCAGTTAAAGCACTGGTGGTGCTTAGACAATATCATATGTTAAAGAAGAGAGTATGTAAGGAGGGAACTTGCAGGTTTGGAAGAGATTTTCCAGACTGGTAGCTCTGTGGGTGCAGTCTCCCTGCGTGTGTGTTTGCCCAGCAGGGCAGCTGCAGCTGTGCACGTACAAGATGCTGAGCGTCCATCACGCCGGGCGGGGAGGTGGCACGCTCACACTTCGGAGGGAAGGTGAGGATTTGGGTAGAAGAGGGCTGCAATATTGGAAACAAGGCATTTCAACACTAATGCTGTTAGGAGGGATTTATGGAGACGTGCTTGTGCAGAGTCATCTTGGCAGCTGGATCCATTCTGTGTTACTCCAGAGAGGGCTATCTCCCATCCCTCCACCTTAAACACCACCCGCTCTTCTAATAGCATCTGCCTATCTTCACTCTCTCTACACAAGCAGCTGCCTTCTCCACCACCCCAGGGCAGCAGCAACCCCCTCCCACCTTTTCCCTCTTTAGGTAGGCTTCTCACCTCACTGGCAACCAAAGATTTTTCCCTCTCCCACAGAAATAGCATACTCTTCCCATCTGCTCCCTCAGAGCCAGCCAGCAGAGCCCAGAGGCCCATGAGCTGGCGCGGGAGGAGGCGTTTGGCTGCTCAGCCAGCCATTCTTTGTGCTGCCCAGGGAAAAGGCAGCAGGCTGAATGGAGGCACTGGGTTTGACTTGCCAGCTGCCAATTGGGCCATGCTGCTTTAGCACATTCCAGCCATGAACTGTGTAAAATGATATACCAGGATTACAGATGTGGTTTGCTTGCTGGCACTTTGCTTCCCAACATTCCTGATCCATGCAGCATACACATCACTCTTTTATTCTTTTCCTTTGATTGAAAAATGATGAATAAGGGATAACTGCTTTTTCTCTATGTAGGGAATTGGGTCAGTTCTCTTTCTCAGCAAAAGAACAGAGGTTGTGGTACAACTTCCGCACAGTCAGAAATGTGCAGTATCACATGCCTGTAAAGGCATCTGCTACTCTATTTGTGTAGACTGCTTGTGTGTATGCAAGTATGTATACAATTTTTGCTGTTGTGCTCTTAAAATGCTGTATAATTTCACACTATAGGAACCCAAGAATCAGGATAGTAGGAAAAAGAAAATCACAGAATCACAGAAACACAGAATAGTTGACCTCAGAAGGCACCTATGGAGATCATCTAGTCCAAACCCCTGTTCAAAGCAGGGTCAACTAGAGCAGGTTGCCCAGGGCTGTCTCCAGTTTCATTTTGAATATTTCTAAGGATAAAACAACACAATCTCTGTGGGCAACTCTTTGCAGCATTTGACCATCCTTACAAGTTAAAAATGGCTTTTATGATGTTTAAATGAAATTCCATGCATTTCAGTTTGTGCCCATTATCTCCTTGACTGTGCACCACTGGGAAGACTCTGGCTTTATCTTCTTTACACCCCCATCATGTATTTATATACATTGATAAGATCCCCTAGAGCCTTCTCTTCTCCAGGCTGAACAGTCACATCTCAGCCTCTTCTCATATGACAGATGCTTCAAGACTGTAATCACTTTTGTGGCCCTTTGCTGGACTGTCTCCAGTATGTCCATGTCTCCCTTGTGCTGTGGACTCCAGTACTGGACACAGCACTCCACAGGTGTGTCTCATCAGGGCTGAGCAGAGGGAAAGGATCACCTTTCTCAACCTGCTGGCAACACTCTGCCTGATGCCACCTAGGAGCCTGTTGGCTGCCTTTGCCACAGGGACACATTGCTGCCTTATATTTGATTTGGTATGTTCCAGGACACCCAGGTCCTTCTCTCCAGAGCTGCTTCCCAGCTGTTTGATCCCAGCCTATCCTGGTGCTTGGGATTATTCCTTCCCAGATGCAGGACTTGTCATTTCCCCATGTTGAACTTCGTGAGGTTCTTGTCAGCCTATTTCTTCACCATATTGATGTCCCTCTGAATGGCAGCACATCCATCTGGCATATCAGCTACTCCTTCCAATTTTGTATCATCTGCAAACTTGCTGAGGGTGCACTCTCTCCCATTGTCCAGGTAAATAACGAGGATACTAAAAAAATATTTAGTGGGTCCCAGTATCAACCTAAGGGGTGCACCATTACTGGCTGGCCTTCCAACTGGATTTCATGCCACAGACTGCAGCCCTCTGAGCCTGACAGTTTTCAGTCCAACTCACTATATACTTATCTAGTCTATACTTCACTTGTCAATACAAAATTAAATTATTACTTCAGTTGTTTCCATGTCCTTTGTCAGCAGGTCCCCATTCCCATTCAGCAGCAGGCTTGTATTTTCCCTAGTCTTCCTTTTGCTGTGGATATACTTGTGGAAGCCCTTATCATTGCCTATCACATCCCTCACCAGATTAAACTCCAGAAGGGCTTTAGTTTTCCAAACCCCATCCCTGCATTCTCAGACTGTTTCTACATTTTTCCAGTCCGTCCTTACACCTCTTGTACACTTCCTTTTTATGTTTGAGATCAGTCAGCAGCAACTTCTTCATCCATGAAGGCTGCCTGACACCTGTGCTTGACTTCCTGATTTTAAGGATGTACTAATCTTGAGCTTGGAGGAGGTGATCATTGAAAATCAACCAGCTCTTGGACTCCTTTTTGCTCCAGGATGGTACCCCATGGGGTCCTTCCAAGCAGATCTCCAAACAAGACAAAGTCAGTTCTCCTGAAGTCCAGGGATGTGATCCTACTCTTTGCCACCATTTAATGGTCCTGCAGCCAAGGCTGTCCCCAGCCTTCACATCCCTGATCAGTACAGAAATGCCTCAAGTCTTGTGTCTGATACTGCTTTTACCATGTTTAGTTCCACTTCCTTTCCTAGAGCTGCATTCTTGCCCAGGGATGAGCCAGTGTTTGGCTCTTAGCTTTTTCAGAAAATGCTGGTGGTGATATAATCAGTTCCTTACTGTCAGTGTGTCAATTCTCAGTTGGCTAGTGCAGCAATAGATTAAAAACTTAAGTGAGTGGAAAACCAGCTTTAATTAATTAAGATGGCTCATAATTATTTCTAATGTTACTGTTCTCTGAGGACATAGATAGTCACCCATGAATATGCTGCATTAGTTCGAAAAAGATTAATTTTTCCAAAAGGGAAAGATAATTTTATATAAAAAGTTAACCAGTAACAGCCTATTTAGATATTTCTGTATATTTATTTGACTGCAAGTGGATGTTGTTATCATGGTTCAAAAATGATGGGTTACACTAAATGACATAATCCTGCCTTTTTCTATGTGTATCTGAACTCATGGACCTTAGCTGAGTGGCCTTGGTGAAGCTGGGGACAATATTTGCCCCAGGATATGTTCAGGTGAGTAAATTTTTTATTGGTAAGAAGCTGTGCAGACCATAGTACAACACTAAACGTTTGTGTTATTCAATATCATCCCTTTCCCCAGAGTATTTTTATGACTACCCAAGCTTTTGATCACAGTCTTTTTACATGATCAAATTCACTTTCTGTCTCTAGAGGCTACAGAGACTAAAAATCTGATATCTCTTAGAAAATTAAGCTTCAGCATTCATCTTTAGTATCTCTTTCTGGATCTGTGGCACTCCCTCTGGTGAGTACTTGCCAGGAATTCTTTTTGTGGGTATTTATAGCACTATTTCTTTTGTAAACTAAATAGTTTTTGATAGACTTTGGCTTTTGGGTTCATCTTTATTCCATATCTCTACTTGGGTTGTAAAAGACCTCTGACATGTGGTAATCCACTGGAATGAGAGAAGGGGGTTCATTTTACTATAGGTCTACACAAGTTTTGGGGCTTTATGCAAGTTTTGGGATATAATTCAAACAACTTTTTTTCAGTATCGTTACTGTTTAAGTCTTCCACATCTTTCATAATGTATTCTGGTAATTCTTGGCTTCATAGTATATTGATCATATAAATTATCTGACTAAGCAAACCATCTGGGTGAAAATCAAGACTAACTGCATGGAATATTGAAAATGCGTCAGTATGGTTGTTTCTTTAAGCTGTGTAGATAGATCAGTAAGTCTCAAAACAGGGAGAAAGAGCAGACTGACAGCTCATCTATCTATGTATACTCCCTTGCATGAAGATCTCTGATCCAGAACATTGGGTTGCTTTGATAAAGGTTTAAGTCATCCAAGGCTGACTAGTAAGAGAGTTCAAAGTTTGTTCTGTAAGTCACGTTGTCCTTTTGCTGATCTTCTTTCTGTTGTGTACGTTACCTTCTGTGGCTTTCCAAATGAGGGCAATTTCCCAGCAGTAATTACTTGGAAATGTCCTTATCTTGAAGAAATAAATAGGCAAGCTAGAGGTTTCTTGTGCATCGTTCCTGAGGACTTCCCCCTATCCATCCTTCCTACTGACAAGAACTATAACCCTCTCTCACCCAAAAGTAAAGCATATGCTTTCTTGTGATAGAATTTCAGCAAATGTGCAGAAGTCCATTACACAACTGCAAATTTAGCTTCTTTCAGAGTCCTAAGCTTTAGTCAAAGTAATAACTTTACAAAATTCCTAGTGTTTGTCATCATATTTCTATGTAGTTTTAAGCCTTAGGAAGTGTCTCTAGCTGATAGCTTCGTCCCGTTCATTCTGCTTCTTTTTTTATTTTTAACCCCTTGACTTCAATTTGAGCAGATCTAGGCCAAAAAGTTTCTTTTACATGGTAATTTGGTAAATGATGCTATTTAATAACCTGAATAACCTAAGGGAATAAGGACGTGAGCCTGTTTTTTGTTTTCTTCCTTCAGCTAATTCATGTTGGTTTCCATCCTTCCTTCTCTTTCTCTGTTTCATTATCCTCCCTTCATTTCTGAACTTGTGATTATTACAATAATTATGCAAAAGAAGAGCCTCTCATTGCAAATGCTGCTGAGATTGCAGCTCTCAGAAATACCTGTGGTAACTTTAAAGCAGCTGCAATATTTGGCATGCTGTGCTGTGCTCTGCATTATGATAGCTACCCTGCTATCAATACTGAGATAACTAATTTAAAGATAGCTCAAATATGTTCCCTTGAGCTCTAGTGACTGGAGTGTTGACTGTGAATAAGTACTCTGATTACATGGTGAATAAGTATTCTATATAATATATGGGGTATACCCAACAAGATAACGGAAAAGGAAGACTGCTTTTCTTTGTTTGCAGGCATTCGATTTGACTGCAGGAAATGAAAAAGGTGAGGAAAATTATGGGAGGGAGGGGCAGGACACTGTCATGATAAGGATCACTGTGTTTGTTTCTTCTTGTGATAGGGCAGCATTAAAATTCTGAGCATCACAGCAGCACGCGTGGCATCCGTGCCTTCCAGGAGCAAGCAAATACAATTCAACAGCGCCTACATTTGTCAGCAGCTCGTTCCATTGGAAAGGAAGGGGGAGTCCGCATTAAAACTGTTAGCATTTCTGCACTGACTTAGGGTTCCAGAATAGTGTATTGTCTTGCAATTATTTCCTTTAGAGTCGATCCAGTGAACTTTCCTCCACTTCTGCCATCCCACATCTGTTTTGTTAGAAAGCTGTAACTGGTTTAAAGTCATCATAATAAAAAAGAAACCTTTTTTCTTTCAAAGCAATCTGTAGTTTGGCAGGGAATAAAATGACCACTTCAACACTGGTGACAGAAAAATCTGCCTTTAATTGACAGAAATAGCTTTCTCCAGACTCTTGTTTAGGCACACTATCTGAGAATATGTATCCCCTGAAATACCCTGGGGGTTAGAATGTAGCATAGAAATACAGTTTAATCTTTTATACTTTGTAGTCTTCTTTGCTGTGTTTCTCTGTGAATTCTCCTCCCCCTTCTGCTGTAACACTTCATTCAAGTATTGTGATTTATCTTTCTCTCCTTTATCTTATTTTTAGTAATAATTTGAGTTTTTCTGCTAGTATTTTTTTCAAGGACCCTTGTCTCCTATTATGAACATAAACTCTGTGGAATAGGGTGCTTCCAGAACCCAAGAAATTCCAGAGGCTCAGATCTGACCTGCAGCAGCTTCAGGTCTACTGAAATAACTTTGGAGAGCAAAATGTTATTTAATGAACTAAATGCTGTTAGCACAGCCTCTGAATGCTCTCTTCCTATGCTCAAACCAATGCAGAAAACAAGCAAAGCACATTTCACCATTTTTGTCATGCATCGTGAAACATTTTTCAAACCTCTAATGCCTTTTGAAGCTGCAGACTCAGTCTTTTGTAAGAGAAAGTGTGGAACTACATCTGGGCAGTAGGGATCACAGATTTCTGCAGCAGTCTTCCTCCACAGCCATTCTGCCTCCCTCTCTTTTCCACGAGTTAACGTCAAACCATTCCGCAGGGAATTTACAAACCATAAAACTGCATTATTCAGTTATGAAGTAACAACCTCATCACCATGACTTCAGCAAGGGCTCATAAAAGCTGGTGTCAGATTTATAAGCAGAGGAATTGCCAACTATGTCTAACATATGGTTCACAGTGACAGACTTGCTGGTTTCTGTCACCCGATAAGGTAAAATTCTGATTAGGTATATTGTAGATAGTCTTTCTTTGTAAATGATTAAATGGGTTAAAAACAAATTCAAGCATTTCATATGGAGCACTTTGCTTGGGGAGATAGTATTGTCCCCTTTGATGTGGTTTTATACATTGCAAATGAACTTTCAGGTTCTTTGTTTTCCTGAAAGCATTCGTGATGCAGAAAGCTGTTGTTCTGCCATGTCACATGGGTAGTTTAACAATTTTATTCTCTTTTGATACTCCTTCAATGTGACACCCAAGTGGTATGTTTACTGTGTGGGTAAAGTAGAGGACTAGGGACTTGTCTGGCCTGCCTTTGGAAGGGCCAGAGGCACACTGCTTTACTCTTTGGGTAAATGTTATCTCTATTTTTTGAAGGACAGAGGCCACATTTTCCTTTTTCTCTTTCTTCAGGAGCTCACCAGATCTTTACGATCTTTCAAAACTAATTGCCAGCAGCTCAGAATGTTCATTTATTTCCCTCTCTCACTCTATGCTGCATTTCATATCATGTATTAGTGGCCTGCATAATATTAATGAAGACATCAAGCTGTTTTTTTCCTCTCAGGAGTATGGAAAAGGGTGAAAGACACCAAGATCCCATATATCAACCTCACATATATATAGCTGGAGAGTAATCACACTAACTGTTTTGAATATTTTAAGAACTGCTCTGAGGCAAAAAAAAATGTTAGTGTAGTCTGGAGCCCATTATTATGAACAAGCCGTAAGAGAGATGTTGAGAGGTCTTTCACTTTAGAATAGCTGTTGCCTATTAACTGCACTAGGACCCTTTAACATTGAAGAAGGTTTTAAAAGACATTTAAAGATCATTAAAATATTAGGCATTTAAATATCATTTAGAAGGCATTGAAAGTCACCTGCTTGACCCTGGAGATCTTGCTAGGTCCATGGCTGCCTGTGTGGGCACTTCTGTTTTACAAATTAGCCCTGTACTACTTCAGTAGTCATGCAATTATGATGTTTGTAAAACACTGAGTCTTTGTGTTAATACTGGCATAATTCCTGTCATTTTATCTGGTTACGTGAAATCCCATACCTCAAGGAAGAGTAAGATGTTGTCTCATTTTTTGCTGAAGTGGTCATCTGGTGACAAGAATCAGCAACAGTTTAAACAGAGACCGTATCTGCTTCTGTTTACTGTGATTACCCATCTGTTTCTTCTCTATTATTTACAATTATTTGTCTCAAAATTAAGGAAATAGAAATAAGCTGTTCTGGTTTTGTAGTAATGTTCAAAGTCTGATTCCACACCATTATGAAAATCATATAATCCTGAGCATAACATTATACAATACAAAATTACAAATGAAAATATTTCCGTGAAAAATACTCAGTACCTAATGAACTTAGCAAAGTTAATAGTTCCTGACATTAATGTTTGCCTGAAGGTCAGTGACATGCGTCTGTTTTGAGTGAGGGATGTTTTATGTTCCATCCGATTCCTGGTGTGATGCCAGCACATTGGTGTTGCCAGCGTGTTTATGTACTTCAAATAATTTAATTCTGAGGTTGCACAGAGCATTGCAGTGTAGGAGTGATGCTGAATTATGTTTCAAAATGAAACAAGATGTGGAACGTAAAACGGGGAGTAGAAGCAGCACTTCAGCAGGCAGCTTCAGAGGCAGGAGCTGCAAGATGAGGACAGGGCAGTGCTCTGTACTTCCCAGGACTGTTGTGAGCATTGCCCATGGTCCCTGGGAGGTGGTCTATGTATTTGTTAGATTCTCCTCTTGATGGATGCTGGGAAAAAATGGCACAACAGTCTCTTCTTCTAAATTCTTATAACCTTCCCTCCAAGGAATTACTTTTGAATAACAATCTCACAAAGATGCTTTAGCATATAAAAAAATATAGTATTAAAAAAAAAAAGAAAAATAACAACTGCGTGAAAATGTATTAAGGCAGTGATACGCCTAAAAAATATCATGTTAAGTGAAAAACTCTTCTTACCAATGCAACATGAAAATGCGATATTTGAAGCAGCTAAAACATTACTTTGATGCTTATGAGTATCCCATAAGTGCTATGATAGCCCTGGAAACAGGGAAGGATGTTGTTGAACATCTGAAGAGAAATGGTGAGTTGTACACCTTTCACTGCACATTTTAACTTAGCAATTTTTATTTGTGAAAGTATGGCAAAGTCTTTGGCACCCTTATTAGGTGGTATTATCATTAGGTGTTTCTATATTACTCTAATGGTCTGCATGGGATTTGTGATTATTAATCACTGATTATGATTAATTGGGATTATACTGTTCCGTAGATATCATAACACTTTGGTGACAGGTAGAATAAATACATAATGAGGTTGTTGGTGTGAAGTGGGTCTGTGGTAGGTACACGGTGTACATTTGTAAGGGTGGAAGCTAAAGCTTGTTGCCTTTTGTACAAACTGATGAATGTGGTGTGAGCATGGGCCCTGCTGGGTTTGAGTACAATGAACGATAATTATGATGTATGCTATTAAAAACTGAAATTAATTAAGCACAGACAGACTTCTATGTCTGCTGCAGCAGACTGCTGTGGGTTTGGGTGGGCCCTCTCCTGTGGGATGTGTGTGATCTCCCTGAGCCATACCAGCATCGGTGGGACCGCGGAGGAGTCTATGGGACCGCAGGCACTACCAGCAGACCTCTTCAACGCTCTTTCCAAGAAAATTGGCAGGATCCTGGGAACTGGGAGCTTAAATCCCTCTTTCTCTCATCCAAAATTCCAGACATATGTTGAACACATACCTCACTGAATTCAAGCATTTGGCTCCGTCATTAATTTTTGAAAATATTTACTCCATTTGTTTATTTTTGTTAGCATCTCAAAGCATTTATCTAAAAGATGTTATAAGTTTTCTATTGATTTTATCATGGCCTCCATTTAAAATAAGGCAATTACTACTTTTTTTTTCTCTAAAATTTGCTCAGAAGTCAGTTTTATGCTGGCACATCAGACAATGATACCAGTTGTACTTCAGAACCACACTTCAAAGATTTAACTGATTTTTGTTTTTTCAGAGGAATGTTTCATCAAGGGCTTTCCATTAGGTTCTTTATTCAACACTTCATGCAATATATATCGCTCTAAAAAGGAAAAATGTTGTCTTCTTAAATGATTGACTTCCTAGGGCAAAGGCATTGATGACTGAAGAGTTTCAAAAACATAGAATAAAATGAGACTGAAGTATATTAATAATATAATTAGTAATGCAGAAGTATATCCTTGCAGGAAGTGAAATGTGAAGGCAGTTTTCAGTTAAAGGTATGTCCTGTGAGATTATCTGTGTTACATTCTCTTTTCTGTGTGTGTGTGTGTGTGTGTGTATATGTCTACATTTTAATCAGTTTTAATCAGAGAAATCTGAATATCATAATGTGATGATCATTTTATGTCAGTTATTTTTTTGAAAACAAAACTCAGGTAATGTATTTTGTGAGATAATTTTTTCAGGTGTAATTAATGTAATGTGTATATTTTATAAAAGATTACACTCGATAGTATGTAGAAGTGCTCTCAAAGTCATACGTGTTTATGGGTAGAGAGAAGGGTGAGACGGAGCAAGGAAGGTTGAGGGGAAAAAACAGTCTAATGTGAGAGATGAGATAAGGGTTTTACTGTAAGTCTTTCAGGGTCTGGCTGTATTACTGGAGATGAGCCATGACACAGTTATGCACTTTTCCTGGAGGAGTGCTGACAAACCCTTGTGTCACACAAAAGCAGAGGGGGTCCATGGTAGAGATGTATCAGAGAAGCTCCTTGAGAAACATTTGTAGTGCTCTTAAAAAAAATCTGTAGAATTATTAATCATATCCATCTGCCTTTAAATCTAGACTCGATTCACTGCTGTAGCCTGGAGTTTATCCTTTTAATTCTGTGCTTAGAGTGAGAGCTCATACGCTGACCACCGTGCCCCCAGGAGGAGCGGTGGGTGGCAGCCCCGGTCGGCACACTCCGGGGCTGGCCTGGCGTGCCTCCAGCTGTGCAGGGGGACATGTTTTGGGAAGAAGGATCGACTCAGCTCAGCTCCGCTCGCAGTCCCACCTGGGACTGTGTACCCTTAACACCCTGTGCACCCTAAGCACCCTTAGGAATAACATCTCTTACGAAGACCTGATTAATTTCCTCCTTTTTTTTAAAAAAAAAAATAATAAGATTAGTGATTGTGCTACACTTTAACAGCTTGGGATGAGTTTTTCCAAGAGGGATATATGCCCTAAGCCTTATTACTATAATTATTTTCTTTGGAAAAATGGTGACCAGAAAATTTCAGGCATTTCTGGGAATAAAACAGGGGAAGAAAATGTTTGTATTCTTGATAACTGTGATGACTTCCTTTGAGTAGCTCCTTCGTATTTTGATGGAGACCTGTAATTTGTCACAAGATGCCTGGTAATGGGGATGAGGGGCTGAATTTCTGATAAGAAAGTGCTTTTTGGTGTGCCTCTCTTACACGTATCTGAGAGAAAAGCTGTGTGTTTGTCAGTGCCCAGTGGATGCTCCCCAGGGCTCCTGTGGGTGCAGCCATGTGCCTCAGCCATCTCCTGGTTGAGGCTGAAGAAGACTTTCCCTGTGGTGGCTCCAGGGCTTCCATGGGGAACAGAGGGCTGCATGTGCTTTCCATGACACCCCTGCTGACTGAGTGGTGTAGGGGATTGCTGATTTGTGTAAGGGAGACACCATATTTACCAGTGCACACCAGAAGGAAGGGACTGCTCAGGAGGGAGCCCTACACCCTGCTCCTCCATCTCAAAGTGGTGGGTGATGTGCTGCCTTGTGTCAGGTATGTTGTCTCCGGCACGTGAACTGGAGCGTGCACCCGTGCTACAGCATTGGGGTCTCTGGTTCACTCCTTGCAGATTCCTGACTCCCGAGTCAGAGTACTCAGGATACTCACAATTGGCAACATGAAGCTGAAAATCACACTTCTGCCATTAAACCCAGCCAGCAGTGGTCACTAATGGTGGCAGTTGTCTTTTAGTGTGTGCCCTATTTAGGTCTGTTTCTCCTTAGTGACTTTATCTACAGCTGGATGTTTGAGGGTGAGGTAACTCTGATACACACCCTTGGAGACATTTTAAATGAACTAGACACGTTGTCTCATAAAGGAGAAATGTATGCAGATGGCGGTTTTTCTTACCTAAAGGACAATCACGTGTCTTGTGGGCTGGCAGTTGCATTTATCCTTAATAAAAAAGGGCAAAAGAGCCAAGGTTTGTTGTGGTCCCACAGCAGCACCAAATGGCAGCAGGGGAAAAAAATAAATAAATCAAGTCCTACTCTTCTTAACCTCTTTCTTTCTCTTAAGCTGGAACAAGGAGAAAGAAATACCTACAAAATCCAAGCCTGTGTTAATAGGTGAGAACAAGCAGTCAAACCATCCGTTTTTTGCAAAGGAGGCAGAAACAACACATTCCTATAAAATCAGGTAAAATTGTCAGTGTTGTCAAGTCTTGCAGCCTGTAACAGCTGATGTCAAGTCTGTTGGAGGCACATGAGTGCTGTGTTTCTGATTTTGAATAAGCTGAGGGGAAGCAAAAAAGGTGAAATGTGGTCTTGTCCTGGAGAGAAAAGAATGGTGAATCTTTTTTTAAGTCCCCCACCCCCTCCTCCCAGTTAGGAGGGACCAAAGTACTCCCAAGTTGATTTTAGCTCTCTGCCTCTCATTAAAACTTAATACAAACCTTTCACTTCAAGTTGTGTATGAGAAGCCCCTGTTATTCCAGTGAAGGCAGTGTATTGACAGCAGGCAGACAGACCAGGAGGCTAATCCATTTTTCCTTAAATCCAACTTTCTGTCATTATAGAGATGATTTTAAATTCCAGTAACTGGTTAAAACTTGTGGCAGCAGTCCCTGAGATCCTCAGCCCTCTCGGTGAGACCAGATGCTGTCACCCAGCTGTGGTGAAGGGGACTAAAGTTGGGAAGTTGTTGCAGGTTGTTGGACCTTGCCCAGGTGTGAGCCGATCCTCAGTGGATCAGGGTGGGTGGTCCCCAGAGTCCCCCGAGAGGAGCTGGAGAAACCAACAGCCCTGTGCCCTCAGCTGCTGCGTCCTACTCCAGGGTGGGCATTACCATACCAAATGATGGGCATCCTAAAGTGAGACAATTCAGTTGTTCCTGCCAGCAGACAAACATATTAATTAATTCTAATCCACTGAATGTAAATGGAGCCCATGTGACAACTTTAGTAAGATGCCTTACTTTTAGGCAGCTAAAAATCAAAGACATGACCCTCTTCAGCATGTTCACATCCCAGTCCTGAGTTGGTTTAGGTCACATTTCCCAAAGAAGAAACAGTCTTATCCTCTGCCATCAATACAGTTTGGGCATCTTCGTTATCCTGAGTGCTGTGTGAATGAAAAGAGGAGGTTACCCTGACCAGGTGGAGTCCAACACAAGCAGTGACAGGCTAAATTTACAGTCTGTTGAGAACAGGCCTGCAGGAGGTTTCAGGATGGGTATGGATGGTGCACAAGTTCATGTGATACAGGTAGAGATGATGCTGAGGCTGCATTTCAGCTGTGCAGATGGCTGTGAAAGTCTGTACCCTGTTATCTAGAGAGAATCGATACAGCTTATTCATGGCATAACAAATATAGGATCTGAAGTGAGAAAATGCTCCCAACCCTATAGGCCAGAAATATGGTAACAGGACTCCAGTAAATGAAATGGAAGGGACTACTCATTTCTTTTTCTCCATATCAGTACATCTTTTGTCATAGGTATCTGGCTTCACTGGATACAGTGAAGCTCAGCATTTGTCAGCTATTAACTGAAAAGAATTAGCCCAGGTTTAGAGTATTTAGCAAGGCTTTGATGTCTCACTGCCTGGAAGTGACAGTTTCTTAATGGCTCCTGTTCAGTTACGAGGAAAAGTATGCAGAGAAGTACGTGAGCGTTGTGACAAGGTAGGGTTTGGTGATTTACTCTGTTTTCTTCCTGTTTAGTATTGCAGAATATCAGTGTTTTCAGTCCTCAGAAATGTGAGACTTGTACAAGGTTTGTGGCTGTCACATTGGTAAGGATCTTGGCATGCTGCTAGCCTGGCACACGACTCTGCAACTTACTCTTGAACAAGGGAAATTGGGCAAACAAGGAATTTCAGACTCTCATCCTTGAAAATGATGAGCACGGCCTTTTAAAATAAATGATTGTCATATGTTTGGTTTTAAGGCACCTCTAAAGGACTTACATGAGTAATAAAACTTTAAGTCATTTTTATTAGAGTTCTACTTTTGGAACAAAGAAAGACTTCCATAAAGGTTGTATTTGTTCCTGAAATAAGAGAACTGAATCCACTTCTTTGGGGTATTTCTTACCTTGGAAAATATTTTTCTTGTGTTGTAGCTCTGAATAACTCTTAAAGCTGCTCTTTTTGTGCTGACTATAGTATATCAGAGTTCCCTGACCTAAAGTCAACTCTTCACTTCCACTGTGGAGTCTTGTTTGCTCTGTGTGCCTGTGCACATGGAGTATGCAGGACCACATACTTCCACCAAGACAGCTTTGACAGGTTAGCGTCCACACCTGGGCGCTGGACCTCAGGACCTAGAGCAAACCAAATGAGTCATGAGTGGCAGAGTGCCATTGTCCCTTGGTCCATCGCAGGGCTGGCAGATCTACACACAGCCCTTGCATAGGTTATAATCTACAATGACAATGCAGTCTATTACTTTTTTTTGATAACCAAATGCACACAATTTATCTCTTCTAGGACAGATAATTCTGAGCGGGGAGGGAGTGAATTTTACATGTATTATTCATGATTGTTAGAAAACAAAGAGAATACAGTGACACTTGTCTTCTTCCAGTCATTTAGGTCCATATGTAACTTCAGAGACATGAGCACCAAGTGCTGTTGAGGGACTTCAGTTCCCTTTTGCAAATGGCAGAAAATCCCTTCACCTCAGACTCTGCCTGAGGGTAGATAAAGCCCTATGAATAGCTGCCCCTCAAGGTCAAAAATGCTGCTTATTGAATACAAACTTATGAAAATATCTATTTAAAATAAAAATAATTTCCATGCTATACTTCTGACAAAACGTGATCTGAATGTCTTCAGAATTTCACGGAGTAGCTACTGGGTCCCATAGGAATTTTCTGACTCACATAATAGAGCCAAGGTGCTGCTGTGAATGAAAATTCCTGCAAGGTTCTGGAATTCTTCTGTAGGATAACAGAAAACTATCTCCCCTATAATTGAACTGTACATATCTGTCTTCTAAATTGACAATTTTTGCTTTAATTATTTAAAATAGAGGATTTGGAGAAGAAAGGCCATCACAAAAAAAATCCAGACAAAACCTTCCTCCTCTTTTAGTAATGGACATCTTTATTGTATGGCTGCTGCTACTACTGCTGTTTTAAGACATTTTTCTAGATTGCACAAACTTTTACAATGTTGCCAACAGAACTGGTAGCTAGATTATTCATTATAACCCTCCTTTCTTTACCTAATATTGCAATTGCCTTGTGACATTAAGTTGACCCTTCCATTTTTCTAAATGTAGGTTCCATGTGAAGGGTACATTAAAACTACCTATGACAGAATGATTAGATAATATTGTGTTAGCAGCTGTTCCTTCTGTACACATCAACCTTTTCCATCAACTAAATGAGCATTGACAAATGTGCTCCTTCCAATGCTTAGGATTCAGAGTGGAATAAATTGATATAATTGCTCATCTATTTTTCTGCTTTTTCTTTATGTGTGTACATTCAAAGTAGGGTGTGGGAAATGTGGTTGGGATCCATAATGAATGGTGACAAGTAATGATTGTCATATCTGTCAAACAAACATAAATACACTGTCACCCTGGATGAAACTGAAGGAAAGGTGTTGACCGCTTTGCTGTATAATAATTTCTGGGAAAACACAGGGTTAGAAATTAATGCAGCTGGGAACTCCTTTCTCTGCATTCCTTTTCCATTCAGTATTTTACTTATTTGAAAGATTACTAGTTTAAATACCGTGTACAGTCCTTGAGATCTGATTATATCCTATTGCACCAACAAGAGCTAGTAGTCCTTCTCAGAATGTAGCTTTGGCACAGCATTTGGAGAATTAAATTCGTGTATGAATTTAGTGGAGAAAGAATGCCATTGCTTTTTTGATGACATTTTAATTAGTTTTGCTCATTATCCTTAGAGGCATCTAGAAGAAATCTGATTCATGAACATATACTCCATATTGCTGCTGGAGTCAAGCTGGGAGACACCTCTGTGTTTGGTTACTAATACTTCCCTGTAAGTAGCCAAAGTGCCATGCCTCTTTCCCATACATAGGTATTGGTTACCACAAATACATGCATATACACACACATATATATACACATACACATTTTATCAGTTATATCCTGATCTCTGATCTTCACATTTAAGATTTAGAAAAAGAAATTTTGGCATCATCTGGTTCCCACAGATCTTCCTGATCCCTCTTATTAAGACTCTCAGTATGAATGTGGGGCTGGCCTTGGAAAATGCTCACCATGAGCTCTTGCCCGGGCTGAAGGTCAGGTGCTTGCTGTTCATGTGAGGTTATTCTACCCATTCTGCCACTCTCTTACTGCATGATCTTGAAGAGATCAGTTAAATGCTGCAGCCGCATCTTATGGGACCTGTTTGCTGGAGTGGTTGATGGGATGCTGCCAAATACTGAGGGATAAGGTTTGTAAGGAGAAAAGCAGAGATAAGAAAATATCTCAGTATAATTCATCTCAGAAGCTGAGCAAGCGAGAAAGAGACAGTAGGAAACCATTCTTTGTTTGCTCTGCTGTTCGCAGAGCCATTGTTTCTAACCTAATACATTTTGGCTTTGGACTACAGCCTGTATCCTGCCGCAAGTTATAATGGATGTTCCTGATGCTCCCTTCTGGTTTTATCATCTGTGAACTGTTTGTCTGACAATAATGTATTTGTTGATTCTTGGATACAAATCAAGATATATCCTTTGTCCCCGTTTTCTTTTTATTTCCTTTTTTTTTTTTTTTTAATAACATTGTGAGTATGACCCATTGATCACAGATTTAGACAATGATTTAGGTTTGATGTGATTAGATTATTGATTAATTTATTTATTAGGTAGCTAACTTCTGTCTCATTTCTCAAAACTGCTCTGAAAGCACCTCTTCAGTGAGGTTTGAGAAGAAGGGATTCCAAACTTACTTCTTTTCCTCAAACTACTTTATTCTTTCTTCAGCCATGGACTTCTGAATTATGATAGTCATGTGTTCCCCCGAGACCTGTCTAGGTATTACTGTAGTGTGTGTTAGCACCTTCAAGGTAAACTAAGAGGCATGAATGGTAAGTCTCATTTGCTCTCCATCCCTTATCCAGTTTCCTTTTCACAGTAGTATTCACAAGTTTTTGGATCAATGATGCATATAAAACACAGGTAAATGGCTTAATACTGGTCTAAGTTTTGTTTGCTACTAGATCATTTTCTACAGAAATCCTTCCTCTTTGGGAAATCATTTATCTGAGTACTCTGTAAAGTTGGTTGATTGTCAAAAAAATAATTTTGAATCGCAATTATTAACTTTTATTTCTGGAAATTTAGTATTATGCAAAGGCTTTGCTAAAGCAAACCATGTGGGAGAAAGTGCATTCAGGTTTGGATCTTGAGATCTTGGGTCCCTAGTCAGTTCTGAATCTCTGTCTCTAATATAATTGCAATATCTAGACATGGAAAAGGTCATCAAAAGTGTTGCAGAAGAGCATGACTGTTATCAGAAAAATGATGTGAATCATTTGAATCCAGTCGCAGAATGCAAATACACAGAAGGCAATGCTACCAATATAATTTTCACATTTTGGTCATGGAGTTAAGTAGACAAAAATAACATTGCCCATGGTTTCTGCCTGTATTGCATGAAACATTGCATCCTGAAGAGAAGCAAGTCCTTGCTCTTAGATTGTGCGTGATGCTTACACATCAGTAATTTTTGATATGTGTTCTGTCCACTGCTTCTCTTTACTTTCGTTTCTTTGCCTTTATTTTATATATATTTTTTAAAAAAAGAAAACATTGGAAGTTTTTTTTAAAAAAAGCAGTTTCAGAGATTAATCTAGGTTTTTAGCAACCTTCTAGTGGTAATCCCTCCACAGAGATAGAAAAAGTAGTGAAATACAAGTGATGGATGATTAATGGTATACTTGTTTGTTTCTTTATGGGTTTGATGAAAAAGTATATTGAAAACACAGCTTTATAAACAATAATTGAATCTTTAAATTCAAGTTCAGATGTCAGTTTATAAGAAAAGCTTTAGAATTTTTTTCTCTCTCTGTTTCTTCAACTACTTTTGCACTGATTTTGCCATAAACACAGCCCCATTTTTTAGCCTTTTTCATTCAAAGGAATCAAAGTCAGAAGTTGATTGCATACATACCATTGATACTGCTGAAATGTGGGGGGTTTTCCAACATTTTAAGTATGTGCTGGTACCTCTGAATGGACATAGATTGTTGAAAAACAGTAAGATAATGCAGAGAAAATTTTAATCTCTCAGTTTATTAAACATACTAGCTTTCTTCTGCCTTTAAAGATTAATAGTTTTGCTGAGATATGTTCAACTCTTCTGATGTTTAAATATTAAATGCTACAGCTCTTTCAGCCAACATTAAATAGAAGTGATATTTCAGTTCATATGTTGACAGTTGTCAAAATTCTCTTGCTAATATGTATACCAACTGAAGGGACCTTGTGCACCTTTGCCTGACTCTCACACTAAAACACTGGGTCCAGAGAACATGAGGTGTATATTGCTTGCATTTTAAATGTGCTTCACAGTCAAGGTTTTGGTTTAGTATTTGATTTTTTTTTTTTTGCCATCATTTTTTGATTCTGTCAAAACCCCAAGGGAGTTTTTGCATTGACTTCAGTAGCATCTGAACTGGGCACATAGGAGTCTGAAGAACAGTTACTTTGCCCAGGAGTTGTTTTCCTTGATCTGTCTGGCCAAACACTGATTTTGGTCTGAATGCAATTTGGAAGTAATGCCTGCTTTTATTAGACAGCAGCTTTTAAGGCAGGGATCAGCATCTTGTCTTTCCTATCTTTACAGAACAGCAACATCACAGCTGCTAGAAGACCTCTGCAATCTATGTGTGTTAATTACTGCTAAAAAGTGCTTGGAATAAAGTAGGTATGATTCTATTTATGGGTTTCCTTAAAAAATGTGGTCCAGCCCTGACATCTCATTTGCATGCAGGAAGGAACCCTGTTGTTTAAGTCAGGAGTTGTTTTGGCCTTTCTCCATTTTCCTCAAAGTGTTAATTTCCAGGAGATGAACTCTGGTCACAGTAGTCTGGAGAGTGTATTTCATCTGCCTTTCCTGCACTCCTGAGTCTCTTATAAGAAGTAGTGAGGCCTTCAAAAATCCATTTCTAAACCTCACCAATGGAACTCAGCCACAAAGAAGAGAGGACCGATGAAAATACTTTGTGTCCAATGGTGTTTTGATTTTTTAAGTGAGTTCAGCTAGTCTAATTAAAAAATTTTACCTTTCCTTGCAAACTTTCTTTTCTATCCTCAGACCACATAGCATTTTTCTACTGGCGAACACTAGACATAATTAGTAATGAATGTAAATGTGCAGTGACTGTTGCTTTTTATATATTTTCCTGGCACTTATCATTGTTGCAGTGATCTGTTTTTTGTGCTCCTTCTCCACTTCTTTTCCTATTCTGCCTGTTGTCATCACTGCAGCTTTTGCAGAAGGGTTTTGCATAACCATGTGGTGCCTAGCTTAGGAAACGCCTTGAATCCTGAGACTACAAGTCGCTGCCATAAAATGTATTCATTTTAAGAGCAACAGCCATGTTATAAAGAGACATCTCGTCACTGAAGGTGTCCCCAGGCAGTTGTGGCATGATCCTTTGCCAAGCCCATAGGGAGACTTCCAAGAACTTGTGGGCATGTATGTCCTTTATCTTACACTGCACAGCAGAAACCAGCACCAGGGTTTTTTCTGAGCATTGTGTATCTGTGGTTAATTTAGGTGCAAAAACCTTGTGTAGACCTTATATGTTTGAAGGGGGAGCAAATTGAGAAATCTGTCGCCTATCATCGTGACCAACCATACACAGTGTGGCAGTTTTCTTTGTGTGTTTGTGGAAGGAGGGGAGGGAAGGGTGCCTCACACAGCAGATGATGTGATTGATCAACATGTTAACTAGTGTAGCAAAATCCCATCTGTTTTTATGGTTTACATCTTTCCCAACCATGACAAAGGCATGGGGAGTAAAGAAGCCCAGAAACAAAATCCAGCATGAATGAAAAGTTGGAGCCCAATCCTGTTACTGATGAAACTAACACAGCTTCAAGGAGAATAAGATCATGTCTGAAGAGAGGGGTTACATGAACATCCACAAATACTATCCTCCCCTAATTCTGCTTGGCAAGAACAGTGGGGGCTTTTCTCTCCAGATTTCTGCTTTTAATTTGGAATGTGCTTAAGCCCCTGGGTGTCTTCTGTAATAATCAATTCCCTTTTTAATGACAAGCAGGATCTAGAATAAAGGATATTATAACAAGGGAGCCTTTCATAATAACTAATTGCAACTTGATTGTGGTTTGAATTTTGTCAGTTTCTGTCTGCTTGGCTTCTTTTTTTCATGCTGGCAATGGCAATGAGGGGGGATAATAAAACATACTGAGATCAGGCCTATTCTAATAATTGTACTACTTCCTGCAAAAATATGAAAACACTTAAAAAATACTTGTACCATGAGCAGATTCTGTGAAATAACAGTGCCTTGTCTGCCTCGTTTCTTTCTGTAGTTTCTAGAAGTAGCTGAAGTAGTTTTCATTCTGAATGAAGCAATGTTTATGGTTTCTTTAATCACTATTTACTTTCAGTAAGAGAGATTTTTCATGTAATGGGAGTAAAACATATTATTCTATCAATCAGTCTAAACATTAAGAAAGCTATGTAGAAAACTATTATAATTTAATCGTCAATGTACTCATTTAGGGGAAAAAAAATATCACCAGAGGCATGCATACAGAAATGTCTTAGCTGTGTATGCAGATTCTCAAAAAATGGCTGTGAATATATAATTCTGCACACACAGAAATTCAAACTGTCAACATTTTGACTTCTATCACAGTATGCAGTGCTCCATAGCATGCCAAGCTGTTGTAATCTGCCAGAAAATACCTATTAACTTTACAAACATGGGATCAGGAGTAATTTGTGCCCAGTCAGTCTGTGTTTGGGACCTCCCTGGTGTGGGCTGTGGCAGAATGTGGGGTGTCAGACCCTGAAGAAGGTGCAGTGCTCCCAGGCTCCCAGGCATCTAAGAAGAGAGGCAGAAGTTCTACAGTGCACGTGGGTGGAGTTCAGAAGTACAATTCTGCCAGAATTGTAGTGCAGATATGATGCCTAAGTGGTATTTTTTGATCTAGCCACAATTTGGGTACAAAGAATATGAGTAATGGCAAATGCATTGATTCTCCTGATAAAGCAATCCAGTGTCCAATTCATCTGAATTGTAAATTTTGTCTGAAACCCAAGATAATTTAGAATCCCTTGGTGATATCTATTCAATACATAGCCTCCTAGGACTACAGTCTGTTTCCCATTATATTTGTCAACACCTGCCATAACAGAGGCTTGGTCTTAGTCTGAAGGAAGTTACTGGATATTAACAATATTGCCGCTACTATGATGATGATAATAATTTATAGCTCTAACATATCTCTTGTCTTTTCCAGCAGCCAAGAAAACTTCTTTCTCTTATCTACCACTGTTGAATTTGGAGAGTAATGCTACCTTTAATGTCCTTCCACTAACCTTTAGATATTTATGGTAACATCAAATGCTTTGACAGTCTTTGCCTCTTGCTCCTTTAGTTTCTGAGAGAAAATACAGTCTACAGGCTTCTTTGTAATCAGCCATGCATTATGTTCTGGTAGAAAGTTATTGCTTGAAAACTTTTTTCCTCTCTAACAGTTGGTCCAGCTTATGAGGTCTTGTCTTTTGGGAGGAGAAAAAAATGAATCCCTACATCCATGCTGTACATTCTCAGCTAAGAAAATAAATCCCCAGTTTTTGAATTTATCTTTTCATTGTTTATCTTGTTTCAAGCCTGCAGTTGGCTCGACTTTTGTCCTCTAATAGTCCCTTTAACAAAGTGCTGTTGCCAGTGTGCTTTCTTGGAACCAGCTCATCCAAACTTTTTCTTTTTTGAGCTGACTCCTTCTGACTTGGATTTTTTGACTAATTGTTTTAGTACACAAAGACTGATAATTCTGCATCTTTACATAAACAGCAACCTGTATTGGGAGAATGAGAGAAACTTGGCAGATATCTAATTTATTCCTAGTCTTTTATTGACTAGTTGGCATTTCTTTCAGGACTTACTTCTTAAAAGCAGTCTTTTTATGGCTATATGGAAATATTTCAGATGGTTCAAGGAAGGGAGGAAAGAAAAACCTAAAGTCAAATACTATGCCCAGGAATATGCTATTGACAAGATTTTAGGTGAATTTTGAATTAAGGGCCTGAAACTATCTACATGTTTATGTCAGTAACACAGTGTTAAAGGGATTACATTAGTTTTAAAAAATTCACAAATGGTACAGCATTTGAGTAAATTTATAAATGGTAAACTATGCATTTTCATGTCAAACTCTTGCTTCAACATCTGTGTTCTACCTCTGTGTGCAGCAATGGAGGTTTCAAAAGGTGTAACTGGGAAAGGAAAATACATAACAGGAATCACGTTGCCTGGGTAAAGGCATTGATCATTGCATTCTGGTAAAGGGCTGAGTGTTTTAATTTTCTCTCTGGTAGTGGCAGGGAGCTCAGAGGTCCTGCTCCTGCCAGCTGAAGAGCAGCTGGCATCACTTGTGCTCGCTGGTCAGCCCCAGCTCCAGGACTGTAAGTCAGACCAGCTCCACTTTAGTCATCTGAACAATACTGATTTGCACCAGTTGATGCACTGATGTTCTCTTGAGTCATATGAGAGTCTCCATTGCACATGGGTGAGACTTTCAATGTTGCCTTACTGAGCCCAGCAAATTATAACCCCACTAAAAATGTGAAAATTAATGAATGAAATTCACAAATTTGACTGAATGCAGCTACTTTTATGTCCAAAATATAATTATTTCAAACAATTCTCTATTATCTTGTAGTATTTGTTTAGAAATACATGAAAATTAAATGTTTTCCTTTGGATCAAACAACTCATCTCATGTTGATATAAATAGGAATCATCCCCTCCCCAACTCAACCTATGAATGAAAAACATCCATTATTTCTTCAACTGTAATTAATAGGTCAGAGAGGCATACCTTGAATTTTCCCTGTTATCACTATGAGCTGATTTAGTTCATGAGTTCAGTGTATCACTGAACATTCACATTCACTGCTCCTGCTCTTTCTCAGATTCTGCATCCTGCTTGTAGAGTTTTCTCTCCCCTTTTCATGTGCTGCTCTGGTCAGATCCTCAGCTGGTGTGAATAGCTGTGATCACTTTAAGGATGCTGCTGATTTACACAAGCCAATGATCTGGTTGCAGGTTGTCTTACTGCTTTATGAAAATGGTTTTGGCTAGCAAGCTTCATCTGTAAATGTCTGATCTGAGTTTATTAGCATCCTAATATACCTCAGACAAGTGTTTTTTAAGGGTGTTTTCTTTTTATTTCTTAGGAGAATTTTATGTTTATTCTTTCTTTATTACTTAAATGCTGCACTGAAGAAACGAATTGTCCATTGAAATGGGTTTAGTGGGGCATTTGTTTCTTTCTTGACAGAATGGTTCTCTGCATCCATTAAAAAGTAGGAAAAAAAAAAAAAAGCCATTTATTTAAAGGTTTATGTATGAAATAACCAAGTAAATGTGTATATGGGTAGACTTGAATTGGCAGGTGGGGGATTACCAGTCCCTTAATTAAAGTGAATGAATCAGGAAGACTCACAGCCTTTGCCTTGCAGCTATTTATCAGACAAGCCCTTGGCAGGCTGTGACCTGCGGGTCTGCTGGGATTTCAGGTTTTCCCATTGCTTTTTGGGAATGCCACCGCATTTTGTCAGTGCGTGCCAGCACTGACCCTGCTGCACCTGGACAGGGAGGGAGGGAGGGAAGACCGCCTTCTCCTTGCCAAATATTTGCTTCACAAACCTGGGTAGCATTTACTCATGTCGGTGTGGATTTGAAAAATAGATACCGACCTGTAATTTAGAGAGGGAGTGTGGATGCAGGCAGCCCGTGCCATAACACTCTCCATCCTATCC
Source organism: Tyto alba (assembly GCF_018691265.1). NCBI lineage: Eukaryota > Metazoa > Chordata > Aves > Strigiformes > Tytonidae > Tyto > Tyto alba. Next base: position 15,989,562 of record NW_024881282.1, on the reverse strand, counting down.
ATAGCCCATGATGCTCTCGGAGAGTGCAGCAAGGGCGACGGCTCCAAAACACTATCCCACGTCTTGTGCACTGAAAGGGCAAGGACTGGGTTAGCAAATCTGGTGTGTGTGAAGGAGGCGGGGTGAAACATCTCAGTGCAATTCCCCCAGTGCTCCTGCAGCTTCCCTGAGCTGGTTGGTGTCTGCCCCCCTTCCCTCCTGCCGTAGCTGAGGCCAGCATCTCACCCGTCCTTGCAGCTGCTCAGCCTCAGCTGCAAGCCGAGCACAAATGGCTGAGCATGGAGCGAATTGGTGTTTGTAACAGCTCGTGAGGATTGCGATGTAGGAGGTTTGTATTAGTAACAGAGCAGAAGTGAAGGTCGGAGAAAGATGGAGCTGTTCTGAGATGAGGCGCACCCTGAGAATGCAAAAAACCCCCCCCCACTTTAAATCAAGTAAATCAATACAGAAGCTAGCAACTGGTACAACAGTAGTGCAAAGCTACCTAAATAAGACACTACTTACACTACTCACAGCAGATTTTAGTAACACATAGTGCAGCTGTTATTTACCAAATATGTCGGTTATTTAATCATAGTTTATACTAGAAGGTATTCAAGGTCATAATTGTGGTACGTTCTTAATTACCGTCTAAGCTATAAAAAAAAACCACAGAACATTTCACTCTAGGGAACAAAAAAATGGTTGTTGTTGCCATTCCATCTTACTGAGTTCTCTTGAGTGTCTGCTGTAAAGTAGGATTTCTGAAGTCTCTAAATCAAGAAAGGTTTAAAATTTTATCCTTTGATGGACTGTTCTTCCATGGTTTCCATGGAAAAGACCGAGATAAATGCAGCAGGAATGACTGAAGCAGGTTGGAAGTGCAAACAATGAAAAAAAAAAAATCTCTGGAATTCTTTCCAACAAATAGAAACTAGAAAAATACAATTTTGACACCAAATTTGTCATTAATCCTGTTTTCATATCTGTTCTGCCAAGCTAAATTTTTTGCTTTTCTTTCTTGTGTCAAACACATGAACTTCAACATTTTTCCTCTTTGGGGCAAGTGTTCAACCTGGCAAGAGTGAAGTGGTTTGTAACTGTTATTTTCTGAGCTTTAAATGCAATAAAGGAACATTTATTATTCGTCATTTTTTTTCTGGAAACAGACCAAAGCATAGTTTTAGGCAGTACTATGGTGAATATATTTTTCTTTTCTTGGTGCCATACCTGGTAATATCTGGCTCAAGGTTGCTGAAGCTAAAAGAAAACCCTGGCATCATATATTCTGTTCTTATTACAAGTAGAGATGGACGGATGCTAAATTTTTTGTCTTACTGGACTGTAATCCTAGATGCCATGAAAATTTGCAGAGCTAACTGAGTAAAAGTCACTTGTTTGGGTAGTTCAAAGAGTGAGAAGGTAGCCTTCTGCATTTCAAGCATTAGTGTGGAAAAAAAATTCCTAGGAAATGGTGCAGTATGTCTCTGTCTCCATTCAATAGCTCTGATACAGGGTGTTCACAAAGTGAAATGATGTGAGAGTACTGTGTTTATTGGACTTTCCCACCCCCTTTATCTCAGTCACATAAGCCTCTTATCAGGCGTCTCTCTGGTCAAACAGCTGCTCAGAGCTGTGTTAAATAGTGAACACACAGCTGTGCCTTTCTACTGGACAGGACCTCAGTGCGTGATGTTCATCTAGATGTGCAGCATCAATACCAGTACAGATCTGGGGTGAGACAGCAGTGAAATAGTCCCCTTTGACTTCTCCACCCAACACGGATGATGTACCTTCTCACCATAGGACTGTTCACAGGCTGCAAGCCTTGGTTTCCACATGCTGGGTCCTGTATGCTCCCAGGCACCTATCACAGTCATGCTTGAGCCAAGCATCAAAGTCCCATCTGGTGTGCAGCCACATGCATACTGCCATTGTGTACTTCTCTGCTTTTCTGGTATGCAATCTAGCTCAAGAGGCATAAGGCACACCCTGAGATTTCCCCCTTAAATCCTCTGCCCTGACAATGACAGGCATTCCTCCACAGTGTTAGACTTTCAGCAAGATAGGAGCAAACTGAGTTTGGTTGGTTCACCACGTTTCTCTGGAAGCTTTAAGGTTGTTACTAGTTAATGTTATGTTGTCTCATGTGCATTCTGAAAGCTAGATGAGTGAAAAGTGCTGTTTTGTGTTCTGCTGGAGAGATCTGGAACCGAAGCTGACTGAATTTATCATTGTAACTGCCCAATTCTTCTTCTGTCAAATGTTTCACTGAGTCCACAGTCAAAGGACAACTCTGAAGTTTGGCTTTGCCTCCAGTGTGATTACACAGGGGACTCCAGTTTTCCGTTTAAAAGTGAGAGTTCATTGAAGGCCCATGAAAGTGAGGGATTATTTAATTACTTTTTGATTTGCCAACAGTATACTCAGCCCTGTTCAGAACATAAAGATACATAATGACATCTCCCCATGGAGTCCTAGCCGAGTCATGAATATCGTTTCCTCCACACAGGTTTCAGTGTGTTTTCATCTGCTCATGCACTATCTGTTGTGGCTCTAACTTAACAAACCTAAGCGTAGGGAAACATATTACAAAGGGTTTGGGAACATGTGCAGTAGAAAGTCTCAGTCCTGCTCTGATAACGTTTATCAGCTGAAAGTGTGTGAGGTAGAATTTATTTAATGGGTGAAATTAAAACCTGTCTCTCAGGAAGAAAACCTCCGTGCACATCTTTATTTTTTGGCAACCTAATTTGCTAGAAAAGAATAAAGTAACCTACTGATTTTTTTAAAAAATTATTATTCTTCTTCATAGTTTTCCCATCCCATTTACAGGGCTTCTGGGTAAAGAACAAAACCTAATTTTCTAATTGCCCAGTGAGGGCTTTGGAATAAAAATCTGGGAAGATATATTTAATTCTTTGTCCCATCACTGATTCACTGAATGATATAAATAATGTTTCTCTGGACTTTCTAGTTCTCCCATCCTTTATTGTGTAAACTGTAAACTTTTCAGAGGAGAAGTTATCTCTCACTTTGTGTCCACAGAGCACCACAGAACCTTGATCAGAATCTCCAAACACCCCAAAATTGACAATGAGCATGTCAGGTTCATGGAGACAGGGAGCAAAACCAATGAGATGTTCAATGTTAAACAGAGAACTGTAATGTAATAGTCTTCTGACCTTGGAGCTACCTTTACCTCTGTGTGTCTTTACACTGATATTTAACATTTTTTTTTAATTGACATTACATTACACTCTACATTTCCCCTCCAGCGTTGGGCACTACAATGGCAAAATAGTAAGAGAACAAAGTTTTGCACTAGATGGCCCAACTCGTGCAGTATCACTAAATACTGGTAAATTCCACAGTTGGACTAAACATGACATGATCCTTATTACTTGAAATCCTTACTGTCACTGCAGAGCTGTGACCATCCAGTCATACACGAAGCCCTGTGCCACTGGGGCTGAGTGCGGGTGGGATGGCTGCAGCTAGGACTGTGTGGGGCAGCAGTATGAGTTGAGCCTAAATGGTGGCTTAGCTCCACAACTTCTTAGGCTCTTCTTTTTTTGTCAAACACCCCCACACAGCCTAGAAGGAATGTTTCCAATCACTTCCTCTGGGTAGCCAGCCAAACAGCTGTTTTTCCAGAAAGGATTTGGGAACCTGGGATGTGTAAGTCGAGCCTTTGGAGCCAACTCCTTTTCCAATTTTGATTTCAGCTTACAGTGGTCAGGATGTGGCTGTGCTGGTGTGAGAGATTGTTGCTGCATGTGGCACAGCAGCTCTTGAGCTTGTAGGCTGTGCTGATGTCCACAAGCATCATCTTCCCAGCCACTGGTCCCTATATATTGGCAGTGAATGAACTCTTCTGGTCTTTCACCACATGTAGTTTTGTTCTTTGGTGCAGGACTAAGGAAATCTCTAGATGATCCTTTGGTGCAAGATCATAAAAATAAAAGAAGGCCACAGCCAAGAATTTTATGAATGTGCCTGGAAACTCTGTTAAATTGCAGCATCTATCCACATGACAGCTCTGCAGTGTTCTGATGCCAAACCTCCAGAGAAAATCCTAAGCACTTACAGGAAAGATCTTCTGCACTTAAAACTCTCAGTACTTTCAGTACGTATGACTTAAATTGCTTTCCAGACTGGGGAAATGTTGTTTCTCAACACAGGGGTTTTATCAAAATGATGGAAAGCCATCCCTGTAGGGAAAAGACCTCAATGTCTACTGCTCTCTTTGCCCCAGTGCTGTGGTTTTCTGCAGAAGAAAACTGAGGCATGGGGAGCCATGATGTGCTCTGGTCTAAGCTGTCAGAGACCCAGGACAGCATGCCTTGGAGTAGAAAGTAGGAAAACTAAATCTTTAATCTGTGGCTAAGTCTTGGGTTCTGGTCCCTGCTCCAAGAACTGCTTCGGCATTTTACATCTAACCATTTATTGGAAAATGGACAACTCATCTTTGAAGCAGCATCCAGAACCCATCCATCCATTGAGAAGTGACAGAAGCGATCTGAATTCCCTCAAGCAAATAGAAGAATAACAACACAGGCTCCTAATTCCTTGGAAGAGATTTAGCTGTTAGACTACCACAGAAAAAGGAAAGGACTACCGACAATCATATTTTAATACAGTGATATCTGCCTATGTTTGTTTTTTTAAAAAGATCTAGGTAACTTTAAGGTACTTAGATCTTCAACACACCTGCCTTAAAGGGACTGAAATATCCCCACAAGCTTTTATCTTTGTGCAATCAGTTGATATATGGACCCTAACAGACTAAAAGCATGCCCATGGCAAACTCAGTCCAAGGAAACAATGTGTGCTAGAATACTATTGCCAAACTTTCCATTATAAGAATGACCTTTCACTCCCTTCCAGAGATTTTGGATCTTCAGTACTGACTAAGAGGGTAAGGAAACTCACATTACAAAAGAAAATTGCCTTGATTTGTCTTTTGAACTAGCTTCTCCTTTTATTGCCTAATGTTCTAATGTACAACCTTCCACTCAGTAATTGCTTGGCTATCTACTATGATAAGTTTAACATGAGAAGCCTTTCTCCTTTTGACTGGATTTTCTCTTTCCTTTTATCGACATTTTTCTTTCTTTAGGGAAATTCAACATCTTGTTGAGTCTTAGGAGTGCTTGACTGAAACAGTTTCTAAAGCAATATCTTAAGATACTAAGCTTAAAACAAATTCTCTTTTAACACTTGAGCCATTCCAGGCTTCTGAGGCAAAAAGTCCTTGCTTGGTCATAAAGATTTGAAAAATAATGAAGGGAAAATGAAAAAGGAGTATATTTTCATTACACCAGTAGGATTTGAAGGAAGCTTCCCACAGAGGTTTTCTTACTTTAAGCCACTGCCCAAACAGGAAGATTTGGAGTGCCTAAGTCCACAGTGCACCAGTTCTTTGCAAAACAATGTGAACCAAAGTCCGGTGTTCTTATTCATGCTTAATAGCAATTGTGTCTGTAATTGTCATCATCTTGTCCAAGGCACTACACAAGTTTGTTTTGTACCAGCCTTCTCATGGGTGTGCCGGCACTCACTGCAAAATTCTGCTTCAGTTATCAGGTTTCCCTTGAGCTCTCTGCAGCAGCAGGAGAGTCATTTGCCTCTTCATTTTTTCTCACGGTTTCTCAAGATTTTATGTATTTTTATTCTCATGATCATGGGGTTATTTGAATTAATCTTACTCCACATCATTAAAGCTGCACATTCTTGATATACACATTTTCCTTTTTCATACTTAATTATGGAATCTCAAGAGAAAAATACATTCAGGTTGCTGTTGGTTTAAGAATCCAACAGAGAGATACATTGCAACACTACCACCCATGAAAGAACTATCAGTTAACAAATTTTTTATATGATAGCCTAACATATGTTACTTTTCTGTAGACACTTTTGCTTTAATATTAGACATTCAACATGTTCTTTCATGTAGAACAAATTGTCTATCAAGAAGTCAAATAAAGGCAAGTAATACAAGTCACTGCAAAAAAACAAACATCACAGATTTTGATATCCCCATAAAAATAAGTAAGGAATTGTTTTCTCAGTATTCATCTGTGGAAGCCTGAGCAAGGCACCCACCAAAGGGGACAAAGGACAGTCACAACCTTCATCCCAAAAAAATGCCATCCAGCCTATTCTTCATTTTGGGACTGTTTCTTTTGTATCACATTCAAAATGCAGTTATGACGGTGACCATTCTACAGTACAAATAATATTATTAAATGCAAATAAAATATTGCTTGTTATAGTGAGAAGCATTGTAACAGGCTGTCTCTATAAATCATATCCCCGGACTTCCTTATCAGTTGCCCACTTAATATTCTCATGAGTGGTCTTTGCTGAGGTCCTGTCCAACCATAGTTTTACTATGTAATGCCAAGATTTATGGGATTGTTCTGCACAGAAGCACAGGCAGGCTACTCACCATTCTGTTATAAAGTGGATGGTGGCTCCAGATTGAATTTTAGATGGCTGGGGTTTTTTTAGTTCCTGATACCTTCTGTACTGGTATTCTGCACTGGCTAATTTTGCTTCTTTCAACTACAGCTCAATTTTTTCATTTCTTTGATATATCCTATATAGATATAAAACATATTCTAGCAAAGATCTCCACACAGCTCAGGGACACAGAGGGAGTTGAGGGAGCGCACATGAGGTCTGAATTTGGTTGAATATGAACACAGCATCTTTTGATTTTGCCTCAATGACAGAATGGGTTATGCTTTGAATGTGAACTCTGATGATGCCTAGAGTATCTTTCATGCTCCTGATAAAGGGAAAGGGCCTGTTGATAAGAGAAGGAGCAGGTATCTGGAGGTGCTTCTTTGAAGTTCATTAGCAAGCCAACCAAACTGAGAGTCTTTCCTCAACTCCACTGGGGCTTGGGTCCACTTCTTAATTGCTCAGTTTCTGTGTGACAAGTAACACATAGGGTAGTGTTAAAATGCTGCTCTCTTACTTGGGTTTTGATTCATCAAACTGCTTAAGTATAAGCATATCTAGAAACTAGTTTGTTGACCTGAAATAACGCTTTGGGCAGAATCCACTGGCCCAGTATACTCTTACATATGCATCCTTATACAAGAATTCTCAGCTTAGTGCCTCCATAAGAGAGAATTTACAATTTTTAGCCTTGCCAGGGTTGTGCTATTCCTGTTTCATTATTGGACATTCCAACCCTTTCCCTCCCTTGGTCTTCCTACTTGGAGAACTGCTGGTGAATTTTGCTGGGAGCAGAGCTGACCTAGGTGTGGTAGGCTTCTGTCCTTAAAAGGACAGAGATGTCTAAGACAGGTACTAACATATAGTATTATTGTCTTCATTAGAGAGCAGAAATGTGATGTTGTGTTCATTGACTAGGATTTATTTTACTGTTTATATTCACTAAAAAAAAAATATTTTTTTAACAAGGCGAGTGACCTTACAGTTTTATATCTTCCCAACAAGCTATGAACAGCTATGAAACACACTTTTTCGACCATGAACTCTGTCATCTTTTCCTCTGATTTACACAGAGCCTTATGGATAACAAATGGATTTTCTCCTTATTGCAGGAGAGTAGGGAAATTAAAAAAACCCAATGAATATCTGAACAGGATGCCATAAATACAGTTTGCTTGGCATGCCTGTCCCTGAGATGAACTAATTTGTGGCCTGGATTCAAAAACGTTTTACTGTTCTTTGCTTCTCACTCTCTGGATTCAGCTATTTAGATCAGGCTAATTTTCAACTGAAGGAACTGAAGAGCTATTATTCTCCCCGAAGGTTATCTCATTTGTTTAAAAACTGGTGGCAAACCATTGACCGCTGTATTTGTTTCAAAGAGAGCAGCCATGGGGGAGGAGAGTTATATCTGGAAATCTCCCACATACAAACTATGAAGGTCCTTTCCTGAAGTAGCAAATAGTTTCAGGAGCGGTATAATGAACTTAACATGGTTTCCAGCAACTCTCTCCTCAGCTATGGCAGAAGATGAGCTCATCGGGTTACACTCCATGGGATTTAAGAGGGTATATTTCTTTTAATAAAACATGTCATAATATGGTGTCTTTTCAGACTCTACCACTGTATTGAAGTTGTTGAGGTTGGCCAACAACTTTGGCAACGGGAAGAAAAACAGAAATAAACTTATACACAGGGCAACACCTTAGGAAGTAAGGCTAAAATTCCAGAAACCTTAGAAAAGTGGAACTAAATATTCCATATTATTGGTTAGGTCCCTAAACAAGGTCATTCTCTGAATTATTCTTAATTATTCTTCCTTCTGAAGGAATTGACACTTAAAAGACTTTCCTTGCTTAATGGATATCCAAGATGAAATGTCAGGTTAGCTATTAGCAACTAGTAATTGCCTTTTCATTTTGTTTTGGGTTTTTTTTCTTGTTTGTTTGATGTTTTTTTTTCTTGTTGTTTTGGGTTCTTTTTGTTTGGTTGGTTGTTTTGTTTTGTTTTGTTTTGTTTTGTTTTGTTTTGTTTTGTTTTGTTTTGTTTTGTTTTGTTTTGTTTTGTTTTGTTTTGTTTTGTTTTGTTTTGTTTTGTTTGGGTTGGTTTTATTTTAATCTTAGTGGAGGAATGAATTGTCTGTTGAATGATGCTAAAAAAGCAAACTTCTTCCTGTAGTAGGTATGTCATGACTGGGAGAAGCTTTAACAAGAATGTGTCAATACATTGCTAAAGCTTGCAAGGAAACACAGGCATCCAGAGCAAATGCAGGATGAAATTTTGGGTTTCTGAATTTCGCTACTCATTCAGCATGGCATTAGGAGAACATGCCCTAGCTGGGAAGGAGAAACATCGGGTGTGCTGGACACCCATGGTGGAGAAAGTTTTGAGACCAGCACAACTTTCTGAATATTGAGCTGGACTTCCCAGTTCCCAGTTTGAGACCCATCTGCCCTCCATGCAGGGAGAAGAAGGCAAGCACTTCTGAAAATGGATCTGCTTTGTGCACTTAAATGGGAACTCCTCTAACTTGGACAGCTGGACTATCATGTGTACCATTATGTTTAAAATTAGTGGTTGGGAAAGAATTAAGATGAAAAGAAAAGAGATTAGTTCAGATAAATAGAATATAGAGCAAGCTGCTTCCCAGTCATTTCAGACTCTGCAGTGAATTGCCTCACTGTGAAGGGTGTCTCCCAGCTTCCTTCCCACTCATCTTCCTTATGAGATAGTTTCCCTCCCCCAGTGCAAGGATGTCTTTGTAGCTCCTGCCATCTAGATTATCGTCCTTCTGTGTATTGCTTAAATGGCGTTTTGCCTTATGACTTAACACCTACTTTATTCATTGTGAAGTGATTTTATATGCTTTTTAGTAAATGTGACAGACAGTGTATTACCCACTGTCATCTTTTATTTATCCCTATAAAGCATTTTGACATACAGTTAGTATGTGACATTCAGGACACTGTATAACACTGCATCATATTGCATTGCAGTATGGGACAGTTCAGTGCCTTGAAAGAGTCACTGCCTTTTCCTTTGCTTACATCTTCTCTCAAGTGGTTTTCTTTGTGACTTTCCCCATGGCCAGTATCTAGTTTCCACAAGTTCCTGCAGTGTATCTGATGAGGACAATACTTGTCTGCTTGGAAAGGTCTTGCCATTTTAGTCTCACATCTTAGTTGCTACAAGAAGTATGAGTTGCTCACATCTCCTCAAGCTGTTTCCCAGATGCCTGATGATTCATTAGGGGCCAACCTCTAGAGACTGAGTTTGGATTGAGTCTGTTCCCATGTCTATCTAAACCATTTAACTCTGGAAAATCCCACTGAAACCCCTCTTAGGAAACTCTAGTGCATTTGGTTCCGGTCCTGACTACACCACTTCAGGTTGTAATTTAGTGTGTGAGGAGACAAGTAAGAGGGAATCAAGCTGTTTAAGAGCTCCTGAAGAGTCTACTCCAGTGTAATGTGAAGGCTCTGAGTGGCTTTGCACTACATCCCATGTAAGCTATAGAAACAGTATTTATGGCCATTCTCGTCAAACATACATTCTTCCTTTGTGGAAAAGGAGTATCTTCATACTGTAATATTTCTATATCCACTATTTTACAACACTGAGCATTGTCTCCCCATGATTCTCTCCAGCCTTTCCTCTATGATGGCTTGATAGAAATACCATGATAGAAATAACAAGTTACTGTGCTTTGATTTTTAACCTCTTTAATATGTGCATATTTATTTCTCTGTTTACCTGTTCAACTTGGATACTGCAGAGCTGCAGCAGCCATTACATTTCAGCACTGATTTTGATCAGCTTGATTGACTTGCTGACAGAGCACTCCAGTCTGTGGGATTCAGAGTTTAAGTTAAATGAAAAGCCGTGACAGGGCCTATCATCATGGTGAAAGAGATCCCTGGTAACATACTTTCTCAGCTGGTGTGCTAAGTAAAGTGCACAGATTTCTTTATTGGGGTGTATATATATGAACACATTTAAAAGATACTTTCCCCAGTGCTCTAATCTCAGCATTTGATAACTCCAGAGTAAAGCCTGTACTAGGACTGGCTGGGAAAAGGGAACCTTTCCCTCAGAAGCATCAACCACATTGAACCACACAGTGAAATACATGCTGACAGTGGGAAAATGGCAAGAGTTTTCTGTCCAAAACAGAAGAGCAAAGTACTCTCAGGTATAGGATGAATTTTACTGCAGTTACTTTTGTTCTGACTTAGGGAATTGTTTCATTCAAAAATGCAGAATTTTCTTTCATCACAACTGTTTTATTTTTATCCCTTTTCCTGGATATTTTGGACATAGTTCTATGAAATATGTTGTCCTCTTGGGTGTACTGGGTTTTTTCAGAGTCCAAAGGTCCTCAACATTTCAGCAGGAACTTGGTAGTGTTGGCTGGACATTTTGTTTCATTCCAGATTAGGGGGGAAAAAAACAGAGGTGTCTTTATTTTTCTCTTTTTTTCAGAAAAAAAAAAAAAAAAAGGAATTAAATAGAAAACAGACTTGAGCATAGATGTTTCTGACAAAAATTGCAACAAAACTGATAAGTGGGTGGTCTTTATTTTCACTGAATTGTCACTTCTCCAATTGAAATTGTTTGGTCAAAACAGAACAGAACAAAACAAGACTAGCTAGTTCTGCACTTTGTGAGCTATGGAGTTGGGGCTGTATTTGCTTAGAAAGGGTGGCTCAGGGTGTGAGAACATTTCATCTTGAATGAAAGCATCTTAGAAAGATGTCACAATAGATCTTTGGAGATAGTTTTTACAGGAAACACAGACCTTTATCTTCTAGGTTTCACATTTTTTGGAAGTTAGAATTATTACCCTGTCAGAAGAGTACAATGAACTGTTGACACACAACCACGTTTTGCTTACAGCTACATGCAGGGAGGTATTTACAGCCAGGAACCAGTGAAAAGCAACCTGAAAAATAGTTGTACTTACCATGAAGTTTGTACCATTTCTCTGGGTTCCTGTTTTCCACAAACATTTCTGAAACAAATACACTTCTTTTATATAAAGAGCTTAGAAAGCTTCAGTCAAGTATTAGATCTAATTTTAAGAGAGAAAACTTTGATTACTGAATGTGACAGATGGCTGTAGCTGGTTGCTTACTTCGGTTTTGTATTTCCAGTGTTCATAAAGTGGCTTGGTGGGAGAAATTTTCCCCCCCATTTGCTCTTCCTCAGTAGCCAAATTCAGGAGAAGGCATCCGTTTTATATTTCTGTCGCTTGTAGCAGAACTGGAGGTTGACTTGACATTCAGCAGAGTACTGAGGCTGATGTTCAAGATTAAGACACCGGAGTTTAGGTGTTTACATGAAAGCAAGTGTCTGAAGTCCCATAGCAAGTAGAAATTTGGTCAGTGTAGTTGGGTGACTGACTCAGGACCTGTCCGGGTGTAGCTCCCACCAGCGATGTTGGGAAGGGGCTCAGCTTGCCTATGTGCAGGTGGCTCTGCGGGACAGCACAAATTCCACAGAACTTCTGCTGGGGGCTGCTGGATGTGCTGCTGGACCTCCCTGTGCTTGTGGAGGCCGGGTAGGAAACTGTACTATGTCATAAATGGTGTTAGAAATCTCTCTGTGAGTAACTGAACTGAGCCCTGGATCCACACACTCCAGATGGGGAACACAGGTAGCTGTCTCACAGGTGGAGGCTCAGACCCGAGTGTCTCAGCTGGGAACTGAACCCTGCCATGATCTGCATCTTGCCTTGGAGCCTTCTGATCCTCGAATTTTCACCACACTAAAGTTGTCAATGCACAAGAAAATAGTTGTTTTCAGATCTTCGATGTTGGGAGCCAAACTCCAGTATCAGTAACAGCTACACATTGCAAGTGCATAGTGCAACTGAGGAGACATTTTGGCTTTTAGAGAGCTGAATCTTGCCACAGTTCCTGATATCCCTGAAGCCAGGGATTTACAGCAGCTGAGGCTTTACCTCAGTATAATTAAACTTTAGGAACAATTGAGTATTTCCTCAGGCAAAGATGGGGAATTTTAACTAAGTAAAGACTTGTCTATTTGTCTTGAAGTTAATAAGATGGTTGGTGGGACAGTTTCAGACTTCAGTTACATTGGTGTAAGCATGGAGTAGCTATTTGTGTTAATGATCCACTGACAGCAAATGATTCACACCATATAAATAAAATCAAAATGTGACCTAACACATGGTTTTGGAAGGAAATACTTAAGCACAATAAACAAACTTAGACTAACTCACAGGCACTTTCCTGCAGCCTTTTATTGCTGTTTTTGTTCAGAGGGCATCTCTCCCCAGAGCACGGAATTTGGGAAGCAGGGCTGTTTACCTTTTTACTTCACTCTGTCTCACTTCATTGTTCTCAGGCTTGCAACTTTTATTAAAGTTTAAGTTCTGTTTTAAAACAAAAACTGTGAGAATGAAATTATATATGAATGTAAAAATAATGATATATTTATCGTAAAATAAAAGAGTCTATATAATTGAGTACTGTTGTTCTTATTGTTTATAGGGGGGTTGAATGAAGAGAAAATACACTGTACTTCCTATTTAATAGTAACTGCTCTTAGACCCAACTTTTTATAGACTTTAAATGCAAATAATTTGTGCTGTGTTATAAACTGTTGTGTTTTTTGCCTTCCTGTAACTGGAACAACATACTAATTTCTACAAGTTGTGACTACTAACAGAGAGCAATCACCTCACAGACTTGTACCGAAAAGAAGAGACCATCAATGTGGCAGGGAACGGCTGCATCCACAGTCCTCGCTTCCCCAGCAGTTACCCCAGGAACCTCCTGCTTACATGGCGGCTCCACTCCCCAGAGAGCACCAGGATCCAGCTGGCTTTTGACAATCAGTTTGGACTGGAGGAGCCTGAAAATGATATCTGCAGGTGAGTGGTGAGTGGAAGTTTGCAAAGGGCTCCTTAATACCACCTTCGAGCTTAAGGATGTGGCCACTGGCATGAGACTGCAAACCAAAACCTGGGAATCTCTGGCTGGGTCTAGGATGGCCTTGCTTGAAGGACAGACTTCCAAGGGTCCCTTCCAGTGAAAATTGGTCTTTGAGTTTATAAATAAATTGAGCTGTCCTGGACTTGAAGCAGTTTTGGCAGGTTTTAGTCCTTTTATAATGTTTTAAGCACAAGGCACTTTTACACTCAAATCCAGTTATCTAATAATTCAGGTACTATTTCAATAGGATTTTGTCCTCTGTCACCTCTGTCATTTTTCAACCAGGAAAAAAACATCTTTTTTAGTAGGTGGAAGGCTCTGGGAGGTGTGAGTGAGTAGGTGTGTGTTTATATTGGGTGTGAGGGACAGATAAAAATGCATTGAAAAATACAACTCTCTTCTTCAGTTATTTGTTTGCCTTTATTGTTACTCTTCACTGGTACAGTTTCTTTTAAAACCTTTAAATATAGGTCCACGAACATCTGTATACTCTGCCTACTGATATGTCTAATAAAGTCTACTGTACTGTATCCTGGTTGCTTTGGTTTCCCCTTTTAAGCAAAAGTGACCATAAGCTCTGTTGATCTGACTGATTAACCCAGGTGGATAAAGTGCTTTGCATTAGCAGAGCAGAGAGGAATCTTGCCAACCTTTACTAAAACAGTATACATCCATGGAGTTTTTTGTTCATATTTCTTTTATTCAGCTATCCGTTCTGCGGGAGAGAGGAGGCTCAGTATTCCCATGTGCCTGGAAGGGCAGATTGCTGTGATGCTACTTACATAAAATGCTCAAGTCTCAGCTTCCAGCTCTCTCCCTGATCATGTTGTTACTTACGTCTTATCTATGCGGAAAACTGGGTTGTTAGGATTTCTGCACACCCAGCCTCTGCTTATCTTATCTTCTTTGTCAATTAATTTGCATTTATAGGGATTTGGCAGCTCTGCAGGGTTTTACAGGGTGGATTTTTTTTTTTTATTGTTTTGCTTTGTTAATTTTCTACGTTACCAATAGAGAGAACAATTTCTGCAGTTTTGCTTTCCATTTAGTAATAAAAGAATGCAGCCTGAAACTGGCTGTCCTTCCTTGTGCCTTGATGGTCTTGGCAGCTGCTGCTCTGCTCTAGTACTGTTGGTCCAAGATCAGCAGCAGTCAGTAACGACAGTTACCTCCTAGCACTGCAAGCACTTTCCCAGATTGAGAGCCTAACGCATACAGAAGCAGCCTGTTAATATTTACATAGTGGATAAACTGTGGCTGACCTTAAAGCATTGCAACTTTGAAAGAGAGAGCTAATTTACTGTGGAAAAAAAAGGTGAAGTATTCTCTGTCAAGAGTCATTAAAGGTGGTGGCACAGTGAGGGGAAGTCAAGCTGTTATTGGCATTATGGATTTGGGACAGTCTTGTAAGACAGTCCTCCTGCTTTTTCCAGAGCAGCTAATTTAGGATGTAGAAAGAAGCAAAGACCCTCCATCATCTATACTGTCTATAGAAGCTGGAGAAATATCACATTCTTTTCTGCAATAAATCTTTCCCTGGCGTTCCTAGAAGACCTTTATTTGTGTAGTATTACTTCCAGAGTGAGGAATTTCTCGGGCAGGCAGCTCATGATGGCTTTAAGCCTGTTAAGTACTGTGTGCATAGTTAGATTTTTTGCTAATGGTCAATATGTTTTTCAAAACTAGGTTCTTTCTGCACCTTCAGCTCCTGACAATCCCTGCAGTGCTGCTTTAGAGAGACAGCCAGGCATGTTTTAATTGACATGAATGCTGAAAGCTGAGCATGTGCTTGAATGCTTTGCACATTGGACAAGTAATTCAGAACCTCTGCACCTTACCTTTCTTTTATACTCGCTTTTGACCTTACACTTTTTTTTTCCAGAAACTTCCTAGTGTTTTCTTTCAATTTTTCATTAATGCTAATTATTGTAATTTGCATACTATTAAGACTGGACTAATTGAAATTCATTCAGGCTGAGGAATGTTTCATCAGAGTTTGGGCAGATTTAAGTGATTTTGTTATGGTGAATCTGTTATTTTCTGTTCTGTGCAATTTGGGGTTACTGTGTATAAAAGCAGCAGTGCTGATATTCTCAAGCCACATAGTACTTGCGTTTTTTTCACATGGGCTCTCAGAAGAAAAAGAAAAGCAGGTCTGTTATTTACAGGGCTATTATGCTCCCACAAGTGGGCAGGGAGGTGGGCGCTTGGCCCACAGACCTGGGGGTGAGGAGCAGCACGTTGCTAGTAAGAATCAGTTAGAGAGAGCACATGCTTTAATAATACATGCCTTTCCTACTAAAGACCTACAAAGTTTTAAGGCTTAACTGTACCGTGAGGATGGCAGCTCTCTCCATCTCTTATTGCCTGCACTCAACCTGCCCTTCTTGTCATTGCCTCTTCCTTGCCAGCTGCCATGTGTGGGGCCTAATTCTGGCTCCACAGATACCGAGGGACTGTTTTTCTCATAGATGTAGTGAGATCAGGACTTTATTCTCTGCCTTCCTTTTTCTCCAGCTCAATAATGAACTGAATAAATGACCCAAGTGAGTGAATATACAGGCTGCAGCAGTGAGTGCTGTCACTGTGTCTTATCATCACTGAGGTTAGCGTCTACTGCTCCTGGTAGAGCCCTCCTTGGGCTCAGGGCACCACAACTGTGGCACAGGTGCCTCGCCAAGGTGTGACTGTGCAGAGGGCAAGACGTGCTGTTGATTTTCCATTGGTGACAGCACCCACACAAGCAGCAGAGGAGTCCCCGCTGTGGCACGCAGAGTGCCAGCCTGCCCTTTTCTGCTTAAAAGCTTGAAATGAGTCTTTCCAAATGATCTAACAGAAGCACCGTGCCACCTACAGAGTAGGTCCTAAAAAGCACCTTTCAGCAGCATGCACTCCCCTCTGTCCCTCCAGCATCCCCCTTTGCTCCTGGCATGACAGCAGCCCGGTTCCATCCCTCCCACAGGTGCAGCAGGTCGGACCCAGTGGCTGCTGCTGCAGAGGGTTGGGGGACCACCAGAAAGTGCACAAGTGCTTGCAGCTGCTCAGCTTGGTCAGTCTGCCTTAAATAATAATAAATAAAAATAAAATAATAATATTTTATCAGGTGTCTAAACTATTTATCCACTACATGAAATGCAGTGCATATGCTTATTGTATACTAAGCACATGCAAGTGCCTCTTATTTCTATTTTAATGTGGTAGGAAATACTGTCTATCATGTTCCAGGAGGCCAAAAATGAGCCATTTGAGCACTCAGGCAGTAGCTTGCAGCTTAGTGTACTTTGTGCTACATGGGCGTGCCCACCATTTGTAATACTTAGTCCGATGTTTTGCAGTGGAGAACAGGGGACAGTTGCCTTTGTGTCTCCAGCTGTGCTCCTGTCTGTTTGCAGCCATATTCTGTAACCAGAGCTAGCAAAAACTAATCCTTCACACTGGTTCCCAGGTATGACTTTGTGGAAGTGGAAGATGTATCAGAGACCAGCACGGTTATACGAGGACGGTGGTGTGGACACAAGGAAGTACCTCCAAGAATAACATCAAGAACAAATCAGATAAAGATAACCTTCAAATCCGATGACTACTTTGTGGCTAAACCTGGATTCAAGATTTGTTACTCCCTTGTGGTAAGTCATCTAGCTGTGTCATGAGTGAGAGACAGATTGTAGTGTAAAAGAGCATCAGTACCTGAAGACTGGATGGTGTAGCTAACAGCACTGCATCAAAACACTAATTGACAGAAAGTATTTTCATTCTAGGAACTACATTAATACAGATCAAAGTATTTTTGACATCCTGTCATTAACTGTAAAATAAAGTCATGTCCAGGCCAAGATTTACACTAATAACTTATTTCAAAAGCACCACCACTTTCTACATTGAGGCTGCACTGCCAGTGCCTTGACAGATGCTGCAGAAATAACAAAGAAATGGCTGCTTTATGAACTTCTTTTTTATGTTCATTTAAGGTCAACTAAAAATACCTTGAGGGGTTACGGTTGTGATTCCGAGTTAGATGCAGAGTAGTTTATTTTACATGCAATGAAATTCTACATGCAAGACAATGTGCTATGGCTCAGGCTATATTTTTAACCACGTATAAACATTCCTCTTTGTATATGCAGTGGCATTAGCAGTGTATCATGTACTGTTTCAATGAGATGAAATCCTCTTTTTTATTTTGGTTTGTCTTTAGGGAGCAGGAATGCTCACTGCTCTAAGTAGATTTTGTTAGAAATATGTATTCCTTTGTATTGTCCTGATTAATATTATAATGCTTTTGGTGCAGTGTAGCTCGAAAGAGGCAGATTTTGCAAACACTCAGGAGATGGTAAGCATTAATTATTATATTGTCATCATTATATTTTCATATCCATCATACTTCTTATTCCCTATTTTTCAATCCACTGTTATTTAACAAGAATAAGAAATCCTGGAATAGCAATAATGTTAATGCTGCAGGAGAGATCCACTATTTAAGTCATTTCACTTCAACCTCTCAGCTTTGCATGCATATATGCCTGTGTATGCTAAGGAGTCCATAAACAGCACATTGACAAGACAACTCTAAATTCATGAAGGCTGTGCTCCCTTTCATTTAAATTGTTAGGCTCCTAGTGGGGTAAGGCATTGCACTGCGAGTAAATCCTGAGCTCTAATTTACTCTAATTTGAAGGTAATATACTAAAACTAAAATTTAGGCAGAACAGTCTATGAAAGACCACTGGGCATAAAAATGAGACAGTGAAGCAGCCTCTCTTTACACTGCTCGTATTTCAGTGCAACCACAAAAACTCTGCTGCATTTAGCAAGCTTTATTCCAGACCACGTACAGCTAGTCTGATAGTATTAGGCTTTCCAAAAATGAATGTTATCACTCAAAACACAGGACTCTCTGCACTAGAAAGCTCAAAAAAGGCTACTGTATTTATCTAATTTCAAAACTATGAAAAAGTAGAATTTTGCAGCCTAGCAAATCTTTTCAGAAGAATAGTCTCCAAGTTCACCCTCTGACTGAAATACTGTTTATTTCTGAGAAGAGAACTGTACAGATGATTAGTGGCATTTGCAAGATGGGGGATGATATGTATTTAGCTGGTCTTCATAATCCAAACTGGCCAACCTAAAACTACAGGATTAATATTCAGCAGTCAGCCGTTATTTGATAGTCCCCACGGTCGCTTAATGCTCAGTTCATAGATATGCTGAGCACTGCTGACCCCTGAAGGTTGAACTCATTGTGTGTTTCTAGGTGGCAAACCAGGGAGCATTAATGAAGCATGCAAAAACATATGGTATTTTGTATCAGATTAAATGAAAGACCTTTACACTGCTTTTTTTCTTTCCTATATGACCTTCTCCAAGACAAGGCTATTTCTGGGGGCTTTCTTGGAAATAGTGCACAAAATATGTGCAAATCTTTAACTCCCTTATTATTTCTTATATTTGGAGTTTGAGTCTGCATGGCAGTTGTTTATTTGTATACCAGACTCTGGTTGATAATTTTCTAGAGAAAATTGAAGCAAGCGATTTGGAGAGTTCACTTGAGTTTATTGATCAGCATCATCTCCTGAGCATGGTGCCAGAATGGCTGGGTGAATTTGTCCCCGTTACGCCTGCAGCCAAATGGCCTCGCAGCCTTGCTCTCTGGCCTTCTCATTTATGAATCTTCAAGGAAGTCAGTTAAGTTCACTTCATTTGACGCAGATCAAGTTTTTACTTAGTTCAGCACTCTGCATGAGGCACAAATGAGGCACCGCAGATCTTAGCAGAAACATACTTCATTATCTTCATGTACTTGTGGTTTTGCATTAACTTTACATTTCAGTACCATTTAGAGAAACAAAAAGGGATTATTTTTCTGGAGAAGACATAAATTAGACTTGTATCCATGAAAATCACGTTTCCCCTTGTAAAACAAAACATGCAAAGTAAGCAACCCATGTAAGATGAAGGGGCTTGGTCAGCCAGGATGGTGGAATTAGAATTCAGAGTGACTCTGGAAAATTAGACTGAAAAAAAGACAAGGATGATCTTTAACAGGACAGGGTTGAAATCTGTACAGATATGTGGGAGTAATTAAATGTCCCGGTGTAAGACAAGGGACAACGGGCAAGGGAGCAGATGTGTGAAATAAAGTCTGACCATCTAAATGAAACATTTAGCAACTTTTGCTTTCCAAGGCTGGTTCCCTCCACCTTCTTCCTCCTCCTCTCCCTGCGCCTTCTGCCTCTTGGCACCTCTGCCTCTGCCCTCTCCTCTGTGGGTCTGAGGGACCAGGAAAGCTGGAGGTGGAGCAGTGAGGGTGGATTTGGAGGAACGGGGCAGATCTAACATGCTCCTGCCTGTTGCCTGTCCCTGATCCACTCTTTCCCTATGAAGCTGTAGGACTCCCTGGGGTGGGAGCTCCAGGGTGGGCCTGACTCCAGGAGTTTATTAGTGAGTTGAGTGTGCTCCAGTACTTATCCTAAGTTGAATAAGAGTCAAAAGTGTCCTCATGTGTCTGGAAAAAGTTATTCCTACTCTGTGCTTCCTGTGATGGTACAGAAGTAGGTAAGTATGCACAGCTGGTAGTTGATGTCTACAGATTCTTCACATTCAAAGCCTCCAGTTGTAGCTGTGCAGTTTGTTGGCTTAGCCTAGGTATCCACACAGGGAAATGTCTCCCTTGAACCTCTTTAAAAATTGTCTTTTCCTTCAAGCTTCACAGTCCTAGAGCAGAAATGGTCTGGAGCAAGCCCTGGACAGCTATTAGGCATAAGCCTCACTTAGCTGTAAATTTGTTTGAAATTACTCCCTGCCATTATCATTTAAAGTGCTTATTTCTCAATTTTTTTTTTTATTTTTTTTTTTTTTTTTTGCTTTTCTTGATTGAGTTGCCTTAGAAATATTAATTTGCAGTATAGAAGGCACGGAGGTATTCCAGTCTTTTTTTCTCACGCGTTATATAATTTCTTACTTTAACTGTAGAAATATGCAATGCAGAGGAAGATAAGTAATTTTAAATTACTTACACACTTGCTAGAGGGCACTGTCATGGCAAAGGCCACTGGGTTACACACCTTAAAGCAGATGATGTGAATATTCCACATTACCACAAATGTAAAATTTCATTTTGTTACTGCTTGCAGTACCTCAACTGAAAGATCTTTCACGTAGCAAGTAAGTGTTCAATAATTACTAAAAATACTGCATCAGTTATTTTGAGACATAGGAATGCAAATTAAGTTACACTGTTACACATGGAAATAATCTTTGCTTGATTGAAGTAATTTTATACAATCCCCTTTTTCATTCTGAGGTGAAATTCTTCCAGTATCCTAATTCTGAAAGGAAACATTAACAGTATTGGGCCCCATGTTTTAGAAGTACATTAGCATGGACATTTATTAAATTAATCTAGGAACTCATTCAGGAACATGTTCCAACACTAAAGGTGAATGTTTTGAATTAAAATTCCCAACCCTTCATCTAATTTAATTTTAATGAGACCACTAGAAAATGTTGGATTCCATTTGCTAATTAAAAACATTATTTTAAGTTTATTCTAAAATGCACATACTTGTTATATGTTTATAACAGTAAAATGTTACTGCCTTACTAATTGTTTTGCTAATCTTAAATGAAATCCATATTTTGGAACTTTGACTAAAATTATTTTTGGAAACAAGGGCTACAGAAAAGCTAGGAACATATGTATATGTACATGTACAAACACATATATATACAAAGATGTAATGTTGAAAAAATATGTATTTACATATACGTCTTTTTACATATATACACATATGTTTGTGCTTTCACCTTTCTTTACTTAATAATATAATTCATGACTCGGAAACATCACATGGCATTAAGAGCAATCTTTACTTATTTGGGAATTGCAAACCAACAATGGTGGATGTGTGGTGCCATACAGGAGAACATAAGTGTATTTGTCCCAGGATAAACTTCTGTCTCAAAATGTGTATGAGTGTATTAGTTCATGAGTAATATTTGCTTGTTTGAAAGGACATTTTCTGAATGAAGAAGCCGTAAAGAAACGAATGGAATGGAAGCGGGGGGGGAACTTTGGTTTTTGATCCATCATGTGGAATTTTACAGAGAAGTAGCTTTCTGCTAAACACCCAGGCCTATAGGTTACTACTTATATAACTAATAAAAGAGCATTGGTCACAAAGTAGGATAAGGCACCACAGTCAGTCTAATAAAATTTCACTACTTTCCCATGCAAAAAAATTGACCAAAGTTAGTTCAAATACTAAAACTCTTTGAAACTTGTCTGATAAGCTCACAAGAAAACACCAAAAATTCAGCACAATCGGAAAATTAAAATGAGCAGAATAAGAACCTGATCCTTATACTTGTACTCAGTTACTCTGAATTAAGCAACTGGCTCCCTGTATTTTACCAGACTTGTTTGCACAAGTAATGCAGCACCAGGACACAGATTTTTCAAATAAGTCAATAAATAAATTCCCTTGTAAGAGTTAACATGATCACAAAAAGATTGAGACACCAGTGTGAGTACAGATTCATAAAGATCATAAAGAATGATTAATTCTTTATCACTAGCCACAGCACTGAATCCAGTCTGGAAGCTGCATGAGTCTTTGCTGCTGTGCTTCTGTTTTAGCTTGTCACTGCTTTCACAGAATAGACATTTCATTTCTGCCTCCAAGACAAAATATTCTGCCTGAAAACCTGTACAATATATCTCATGTGACAACAGGCATGATAATGGTGCATGAATACCTTCCCTGCTTTTAGATAATCCACAGGAAAAACCCCAGTAAATTGCAGGAGGTACAAAAGGAGAGGAATGGTGTGGAGGGGAATGTCTTGGTTAATGGAGGGTTTGAACATGAAATAGATCTCACGATGAAGAAGGACAAACTTACACGTGGAAGCTTTATCAGTTGCTCTTCTACTACTCTTTCTCAGATTTCAGTTTTGATTGCCTGTCTATGCTAGACAGCAAAGATTTTTTATAAATACAACCCATGTGCAAAACTGTACATCTATATGATGAAATTTCTATTTTCTTAAGTTCTGGCAGAAAACTATTTTCTGAGTTTTTGCTCAAGGTATACCATCCTCATAAAATTATCAGCCAGAGGCACATATTTCAGGAGAGAAGTAATTAAGTCCTTTCTAATTAGATAAAACTTGCTCAAAATCTTTAACTTTCCTTCCCCAACTTTACATAAGCAGAGGATTTAAGAGATTACCTATGCATATATATATATTTTTTTTTTAATTTGGAAGGTGTTATAATGTTTTAAAAGAAACATAAAACGATAGCATGTTAAAAAGACAGATTGTGCCTCAGTGGATCTTGAGATATGGAGCATCTCACAGTAATTTTGTATGGGGTGGAGGAATACTTTTTATTTTATGAAGGTTCCTGAGAATCCAGCAAGCCTTAATATGCTGCTCAATTAATTTTACAGGACCTAACCTATCCTTCATCAGGGTATGATGAGGAAAGGAAGGTGGCATGGTAGACAAGCCAAGCAATGTGGTAGGCAGGGATGTTTCAGTTCTCCCAGCACTCAGTGAAGAATGAAAGATTCTGAAGGATCCAAAAGAGGCAAAACTGGGAGTCAGGTAGCTCAGCAATAAGGAAACAACATACTTGGGCTGAGAAGGCACGTCTGGACAAGCGGTTTCACAGGCAGGATTGGGTGGTCCAGGGGTAGCCAAAGTTCCTAATTAAAAGATTCATTCCAACATTTGCATCTAACCAAGAGCTATTTCTCCCTCCAACATCCTATTACACCTTCCAAAACCCCAAACCTTCACTGCCTAAGTCTTGCCTACCCCATCTACTCAGGTGGAAAACCTTGCAGGTTTTCAAGCCCGAGACCCACCAGCTGAAGGTAGCATATGAGTCAGAGGGAACCTGGGGGCTGCAGCCAAAGCTATGACCTGACCTGGCCCATCACTGTCAGTTGTTCCAGACAGCATCTTCTCTCAGTTTTCCCTAGACTGGTCTAACGTAGTCCTTCTCTTGGCAGGTCTCTTCTGAAAGTCCGATGCCCCTTCCGCGTTTACTCTTGTCTCAAACACAAAGACTGGTCCCAATCCTTCTACTATGTGACTCTGAATTTTAAATTTCATTAGGAGTCTCTCTGTTTTGTGTCCTAATTTCTAAAGCTGTTTGTGAATCAGAGATGACACTGGTAAGAGATTGCTGAACAGAAGTATGTTTCAGGGACAAAAGGAATCACCTACCAGCTTGGTGTAAGAGGATGCTACAAGTACTAGAGGGAAGGACTGATACAGGATCATCCAGGAATGGCAGTGAAATAGTGTCAGTAGCAAAGACAAGGGAGGAGAGTTAACTGTAGTCCAAGTTCATAAATAAAGGTAATTGTGGGTAAGGCAAACACAGTGGAAGAAGCAAGTCCACAGAGAGAGAGAACACAGCAGAAACACTGTAATGCAATGGTCAGAGAGGCAGAAGAAGCCCCAAACTAGCAAAGATTCTTGAAAGCTGAAAGGAAAAAATAGAAAAAAAAAAAAAAAACCAAACCCAAACAAAAGACAGAGAGGGTGTGACTGACAATATCAAACTTACCAAACACATCATGAAAGATGAGGAAGAAGAAGCCTTCCCTCTTTACCATGTGTCACTTGTTCATTTTAGTAACGAGAGCAGTTTCAGTTGGGCTGAAGAAGGGTGAATGTCAATTAAGGAAATATTTTTAACAAGGGAGTGAAGGGAAGGAGGGATTTGTGTAAACCAGAGGAGTTGTGGCAGCATGGTTAGGAAGGAAAGGAGGCAAATGAGTTGGAGATTTTAAATAGGCAGAGGTCCTGAAATAAGGAAGACTGGGTCTAGGAAAGGAGGGAGGGCAGGTGTGGATCGGGTAGAAAGCAGAGCAAAAGCAGGCCCCTTTGGCTACACCTGCTTCTCTTGGCAAAACTTCTGACTATGAACTTGAGGAGCAGTAGGGCTGGGTTTGGGGATGTTTCAAAAGTGAAAAGAGTTATCTGGGAACATGGGTGAGGAATTGAGTTATGGCCAGGGAAATACAGACCTTCTGGCAAGGAAGGTACCAAAACCAGAATCAGTGGGACCCAGTAAGCACACAGAAGCTCCTGGAAGCTGTCAGACTTCAACTGATAAAACAGTTATTTTAATCAGAAAGGAAAATAAACCTTAGTGTCTGTGTTTTCCCAGCTGCAAGCATGTGCGCCTGGCAGTTTTATTGTTTGAACAGCATGGTGGAGAACTGGCCATTTGTTCTCCTCCATCCCTGATTTGTTGACAGCTCAGTTAAAGTGTGGCTCCTTTGCAGGACATTGTCATCGATCCGTCTTAACATAACAATAATCCTGTTGATGTCCAATTCCTGTTGAAAACACTACATCTTTAATCCAGTAGTGTGCATGCACTGTTTGAGAATTCACTGAACTTGTGGTGGTGGCCAAGGACAAGAAAAGGTAGCACTTCACATCTTCAAAAAATTGTACAGACACGAGCATGTTATTTTAAATTACAGTATCCTGTCCCAAATAGTTTACTCTAAGAAGAATTAGAGGCATTGTTCATTTAGGTCAGCTTTAGATTTTGAAGGACTGCATTTTCTGCTGGCAGTATTTACCTGCTTAAGAATCCCTGAGAAATTCAGTGACCCAGAAGAAATTCCTACTTTTCCAAGGTAAGTTAGAGATACAAAGACAAAACCAGAAAAAGACCACTATGTGCAGTGCAAGAGGATTACCCATATTAGATTGAAAAAAAAATCATAGTTTATTCTTGGTAGAAGCTTAAAAACCTTATTCAGTATCAACAGGATTTCTAGCAAAACACAGCAGAAACAAACTGGAAGTTGCAAATTCCAAGAAGCATGCAACCATATAAGTAATGAGATCAAACAACTACCTAGTCTGTAAGAATAATGGATAAGGGCCACAGGAATGTTACAGTTGTTGGGAAGTGTGTAATACTGTTAGAATAGTGACTTTAGTTTTTTAATTAAGCGAATGAAGGGAACCCCAGTCTCATAGCAACTGGCCGTGATCTTGCCACTGTACTTGGCAAAGTGAGGGGATGCATGAAGATTCATGGTGAGTTGTCTGTCCCTTCAGCTTGCATGTTCATGCTGCTTCCCAGTTCATAATCAGTTTCTAGTTCTATCATAGTTGGATACATTAAAAAATTCTGTATGAAAGCTAATCTTTTCACTGTTCTTCAAATGTCAGTTAGGGTCAAGCAATCTCTGGTAAATAAAAACACAGAGTACACTACAAGTAGAATTCCAGTGAACTAGAATTCATGAATTACTGGTCAGTGGCAAAATTGTGCTGTCAGAAAAGTAGGAAATGAAACTGATCCCCAAATTTGTTGGAAAAAAATTTAAGTAACCATTGATAATTGGAGAAATAAAACAAAGATTCCTAACAGTCTGGAAGTGTTGTGAACGAGTGGTGGTTAAAGAATGGATGGAGGATATGCAAGATATTTTGGTATTAAAACTACTCTGGGCAAATCAATCAGTTTTAAAAAGGATTTATTATTTCAGGCTTTTTTTTAGAGCTTGCCAGTCTTAAAATCAGTAATGCTACTTATGAAGTACGTTGCACAGCTTTTTCAGGGTATCCAGAAAGAAATATTCTTAATTAACATTAAACATATATAAGTAGAAGAAAGTTAGAATGGATCCAGCTCTGAAAATTGTAATGCATGAAATGAAAGGGTACATTTTCTGTACCATAATGAGCATAACCTGGGAGAAGGCAAAGGCCATCCTGTTCCCTGACTTTGCTTCCCATGTCTGTGTAACCAAATGGAAAATATCAGTAGCTTGGACACAATATTTTGACACTGCAATAGGGACAGACCAATAGCAGTCATATTGCAGCTCCTGTTAGAAGACATGGAAAGACCTTATAATTAATTTGATTGCTTAGGAGGGCACCAGAAGGAGAGATGGGAAATACAGTGCCAAACTGGACATGCCACAAACACCCCGTCAGTGATGCTGATAGACGTGTGGACCTCTCTGTGTCTACACTAAAGAGGAAGGTTAAATCCAACAATTCTCATCTAAGTTTACCCTAAACCACACATCGGTGTATATGAACATGAGGTTAGTTTACACTGTCAAACTTTTCAAACAAACTCATTAACCTGTTCTTTTGCCAATTGATGGGGTTAACACAAAGGACACAGACACCAAGCTAAAGAAATAGGCTTATTTTACTTTAGTTTAAAGCAGCAGAGAGAATAAGCAAGGTAATGCACCTAGTCATTACTACATAAAGCTAGCTATAGTGATTAAGAAAGATACATCACCAGTTGCCCTCCTACTTTACCATCATCCAGACCCGTGCATGAGCTGGGGAGCCCCGTCACAGTGAAGGGTCGGAGAGCCTTTCCCGGCAATTGGGAAGTCCCACGCAGGGCGTCCGCTCGTAGGTGAGGTCTGCGTCTGTGCTGTGAGAGGGCCCGGCTTTTATACAGTTTAACAAACAAGTCTATACAAAATGCACAGGAGATATCTGGTAGATTGACATGCCTCACTCAGGTGTGTCCAGATCTGGCCAGGATCCCGGCATGTCTGAGGAGTTTCTGTTTTTCTTTACATTTGAGATTTATTTTCACCTGTCCATCACATTACTTGTTTGGTTGAAAAGTGGGACTATTTTAGATTGTTGACTTGAGGACACAATGCTGTCTCTGTAAATCCCTATTCTGTCATTTAATTCCACTTTAGCAACAGTTGAAGAATGTTAGCATGTGAAATAATGACAATATATGAAGAACTTATGTTTTATTTTGGTTTGGTAACTCTGGAGGATGTTTTATAGAAAACTAGTTATAGATGACAGATTTGTAGGGAGAACAGAGATGCCATGTTTGATTCTGTAGAAATGTTAATTAGGCACTCAGGTTGTATTACAATGCTGCAAAGAGGTGCTATTTAACTCCTGGTGCTTCAGTGTGGCAAGGCTGGTCACTCCTACCACCATGGCCAGAAGGGAAGAGGAAATGGCCTGTTCTTCCCAGGCCCCTGTTCCTGTTGAGCAACCTCTGCTCTAGATTTTCCACAAAAGCTGAAGGTGCAGCTTAACTTTAATGTGTGCCAGCTGTGTTGGAGAAGAGTAGGAAGTCAGTCTCCTTTCAGAATTTTCTTCTGACAGACTTCCAGAGGAAGTGACTGGTGAATTGAAACATGCTAGCCTTCCAACCTGCACTAAGGAACTTGTGAAAACCCATCACAGCAGGTGTTGGTTGCAAGTTGTCTTTTAAATCAAAACAAGAATTGCATGTCTTCACAGTCTTGTGGAGAAGTGGGCTCCTAGGCTCAACTTTATGTTTTGTATTCCACCAATACTATTTAATTGGCTATGTGTCAACGTTATCGTACAAAGCCTGGCAGCACAATCCTGATCTTGCACTGTTCTTGTCCAAGTTTGGGTTGCAGGATCTGTTTCAACCTTAACACTGTTCAGTGTGTTTTTGTCATTCTTGGCAAGCCAGGGAAAACAATACATTGTGTATAATGTGTGTTTAATTACTTACAGAATAAATCTTTGCCTTGTTTGTTGCAACAACTGTAACTGCTGGAAAATACTTACAGCCCTGGATCAAATGATACTGATTGTTTTAAGATTTCTGAGTCTAAATTTAAGGGGATCGTAAGCTTTTTTTTTGTTCAATAATGTGTAATGCATCCAAGCCTACAATCTGATAATTTAAAGATGTGAGGTCATTCATCTAATTTTTCTCTAAGGACAAGAAATTTTTGCATTGTAAATTCATTGGTGGTTCATCTAGTAACATTTTTAAATATAACAAGCATAGGAACATACCTCATGGGAGACTAAACCATAGACTAATAAATCACTGTCGGAAAGACATTTTTTCTTTGATATGCAGTTTTAATGTTCCTTTTTTAATGCCATACCATTGCCTGCAAATATACTCCTTCCTAATTTATGTTTAGGCAGGTCTATATGGCAGTGGCCAGCTTGACTGCCCTAACACTGGGAATGTGTCTTTTAATTTGTTTTCCTCAGTCAGCTCAGTCTGCCTTTGAGGTCCCAAGTTTACCAGGTTCCTCCTTCTGCTCAACATGTGATTTAGGAACACATTAGGTTGCATTTTCCCAGGGTGAATTTTCCCCTTGCTGGCTTGTGATAATATTTGTGATTTTTCCATGTCCTCAGTGAAGATGGCTGTGCCTGATGTTGCTTTGCCTGCAGGTTTGGACACAGTATCACAACCTGGGGAGGGTGCTGGCCTTGCAGCCACGGCTCCGGGCCAGGCTCCACCAGTGCTTGCTCTGACACCTTTGCATAGCCTCAGGTCTTCTCAGCTCAAAGACAGCCTTTGTAAAATGCCACAAGATTAACTTCTAAAAGATGCTACAGAGGCACTCTGCCTTGCTCCTGCTTGCACTCTGGGACACTATGCTAGCAGTGTGGGCCCTATGGCTAAACTGGGACTGATAAAAAAAGACGTTTGTCTGCTATGCCTTTCCACTTGGATACTTGCTTTCTCTGTGCCTGCCAGACTTACCTGAGGTCCTCTATAGTTTAAGAAGTTGTATGATTATAGAATGGAGAACAGCAATCCCAGACTGCAAACCAGGAAGATGAAACAGCAAAAATTGGATTCAGACCACACCGAGCCACTTGAAACAGGTTTGTTGGGTAGGAGAAGGCTGGTACCTATTCTCATCCCTCCCTTCCTCCTTGAGGAACTTTTGGGATCTCTACACTGCCTTTTAACTATTCTTAGTCTTATTCTGACTCTGCAGTTCCAGGCACAGGTCATCAGAGAAGGTCTTTCCTCCACGCTGGAGAAGCTGGTGTGCTTACAGGCTGGCACTGGTCTAATGCACTTCTAGCTTCAATGACCTTCATGCTATATACCACATTTCCAGAGTTAGTCATGGCATTGTATAAAACTGATTTGTATTTTCTATGCATACTTCTTTATTAAATTCATGACCTTCTGTTTTGCTCTGAGCACTCGATAAAGTCCATGCGTGGCTTCATAATAACGCAGATGACAGATTTGTCACAGAATATTTCTGCTTTTCCCTTACACATACATATTCGCATACACATCTTTTATTAGTTGCAGGGTTCCTGTCACTTTAGACTTGATAAGATAAATCTTACTAGAAAATTTTTGACTAAGTGACACTGTTGCATAAAATAAGCCCCCGTGTGGTGCTGAACTTTGTGCTACTGAACTGAACACCTCCTCGAACCCAGTGCCTGAGTTGTTACCATAATCCTTTGCCAACAACCCCTTCTCAGTTTTTCAACCCACACATTTCTCTCCATGCTGAACTGATTTTGAACAAACATGCCATGCCAAAAAAAAAGATCTATCACATTTTCTATCTCTTGTAATACCAAGAAAAATGCAGTTCTATTTTCCTCAGTTGTCAGTTTGATGACCAGTCAGTGCTTAATTAGAGAAGGTCTCAGACTGTAATTACACAGGGTCAGATTTTGCAACTCATCTGCAACACTGGAAGCTAAAAATAATTTTTAGATCTGTGGAATTTGTGTATCTCATTGTCAGATCATTTTCAGCAGAATCAAATAACATCCAATTTTTTCTGTGACCCTTGACAACAGGGTTTTTTTCACTTTAATAGTTTTGGTTGGGGAAATATTTTAATTGTACAAATTGTTCTGAGTCCCCTTCTTTTCTTAAGCCACAGAAACCTTTTCTTTTAATGATGCTTCTGATCTTGACAGCTATAAAAATGCTTCCTTTTAGTCAGTATTTGTGTCCTGACGTATTTCTTAGGTGATGTGAGGTAAAAAAATACTCTCTAAGCAAAGTTTCCATCAGACTGGAGGAATTGGTCACCATGTTGTCTCATTGTGTGTTCTTGATTCTAGGCATTGTTGTCCAGTCATCAGTCATATTATGAAGCATAAATACAAACTCTTGCAGGATCAGACCCTCTAATAAAGAAGTCTGTGCTGGATGTGAGTCAAACCATAGACACAAGGTTTTTTGCCCTCTCACATTCTTAGCACGCCTAGTTTGGTGTCAGCATGTGCCTCAGCAGTTTCCAATATGCAGTTTGTTGTGGCTACTCTGTTTTGCAGGTAATAGTTATATCCTAGGACCTGAGTCATACCATGTCTGACCAATCTCTACCTCATTTTATTTACCAATATAGTTGTACCCCAAAAGTTCTTCCATAGAGGTCGATCTTTTTCTTTCATTTTGTTGTCACTGCTTGACAGTACTGTGCTTGACACAGTTAATGACATCTGTGAGCCCTGGGGTTCAATGTTTGCAGACTTATGGGTAGTTTTAAAAGATAATCTTATATTTGAGAAAAAAAAAATGAAAAGAACAAACAAACCCTTAAACTTGGGAAAATGGCCTGGAAAGAATGAGTCTAATTTTTCAATTGCTGTAAGACAGGGTGAAACAACCACCTTTGGGGCACAAAAATTTATCTCATCCCAAGGTCTGACCAATAAACTTGAAACAAAAAAATGCTTGGAAGAACCTGGATGGTATGAGGATGGGTAGCCTGAGTGATCCATATGGTTTGTGTTGCATGCTAAAGAGGCTGATAGTGATGGAAATAGGCTGCTGAAAACTTTGCTTTCTCTGGAAGTGAATAGAAATTGGGAATACTGTGTGGGTATGGGTACCTAAACCAAACAGAAAGCAATTACTGTTTTTACAGATTAGGTGAAACTTTTGCATCTGATTGGAAATGATATCTTCTTCTAAACATGTGGATCGTTCTACATGTCCGTATTAGATCTGAGCCGTCTGTCCTCTGGGACATGATGAACACAAGGTTGTGTGTGCTTATCTTATGCTCATGGTTAGCAAGGACCCTGGATATATTGGTCATATTCTTATTCAGGCCTTCCTGCCCTTTTCTTCATATGCATGAGTTTATACAGAAGAATTGGTATTATTAAACTCCAAGGGAAAAAAAGAAAAAGAGCAGTCAGGGCGGATAGAATAAGGCAGCAGAAAAATAGGACACTCTGCTTCCTATATATGTAATTTATCTCCATCAGAAATATGTGAAAATAACCACTCTTCTTTCCCACCTTAGCAGCAACTTTGTGCACTGGCACTGCTATCTCAATTCTGATTCAGGTACATTTTCCAGGTGCATTAAGAACTAGATTAAAAGCAGAAAAAACGCTTGTAATGCCAGCAGCTGAAATATGGAAGATTGCATGGTTTGTGGTCTTCTGGTTGTGCAGTGGCTGTTCAGGAGGATTTGCCATCCTGAACAAAGATGGACAAGGTGTCCATGAGGACTCTATTAAAACTAGCAACAAAAAGTCAAAAGACTGTAGATTTTGTACATTAAAAATACTGATGTCTTCTCCCCATAAATTTGCATTGCTGATGGATGTGAACAGCCTAAAAACCTGACCTGCTCAGACCAGCCAAGTGAGGCCAGGATGGCATGTTTGGTGCTTCCTTGGCATCTTCATAGATGGGGTATGAAGCTACCTCCTGCAATTTTTATTGATACTGACGTTGCACCCAAATAGTTTAAAAATAAATGGCTGTAGCTGTTCTCTGGAGAATACCCATCTTCAGTTACCAGAGAAGCCACTTGCACCCCCAGACCTTGCTCTCTTCTGAACGTGACCCTGTCCTGCACCCATGGGAAGGTGATGAAGACATGCAGATGTTCACACACCCTCAGAGCGAGGAGAGGCCCCGCTTCTGCCCATGGTCCCCAGGGACTTGGTGATTTGTGGTGGTGTGGTACCCTCTTAGTATGGGGAAAACATCTCCCCACACCCTGGAGGAGACTGTGTGTGCAGGCATAAGTCACCCTGCATGCCATGCCACCATGTCACACTGCACATTAGTTTAAATCTTTTCTCTTTGCTCAGCCTAGGCTCTTGTCATGAGTTCCTTTCTGAGTCCATGTGTGCCATCAACTAGAGTTTGTGGATTGCACCTTTTCCTCCATTTACATTCTCCTAAATGAAAGCTTATTTTTCTTTCCTGCCCCTGCTTCTGACCTCTGGTAGTCCCAGCATATTTCTTTGAATCAAATGGTGTTTACAACTTTTTTTTTTTTTTTTTTCATCTTTTTTTTTTTTTCCCAGCTTCAACTTCTGTGACATTTTCCAGGTCATTATTATAAAACTGGAATAAACTGTTCCTCTTGATTTTTACTGCCTGAAAAATATTTAGCCTATCATAATTCTACAGTCATCCTTAATCTATTGGGTTATGCTTTTATTTAGTCATAATTTAAATCAAATGTGTGACACACTAATTCTGACCCAGTACACACCTTCCTGGTCCTGAGATCAAGGTCTCAGTTTGGTGTTTAGGATTTCCTGGTCTGGCTTTTGGTAAGGTGATCCCAAAACTAATATGGTTTAGTTGGATTGTTTACAAATATGTGGCAAATGTAAGGAGTTTTCTTTTTCCCTACTCTTCATTCATAATGTTACTTATAATTGATATTTGTAAGCATAATGAATAAGAGAAATGAGAAGCGTTACTATTCCTTGTATATAGCTTTAACAGAAACGTCATTTTTTAGGAATGGATCTGGGGCTGGAAGTCCAGCATGAATAGTTTTCTTTTCTTTACTCGTCCTAGCTGTTCAATGAAACTCAAGTTAAAAGAAATTCCCAATAAGCAGTATCCTGTGCTGTTTTCAATAAATCAACTGCTTTTGATCCCATCAAAACCCTGGAAAAGCTAGGAGAAAATGGTTCTTGTATTCTTCAGAGATTATATATTCTTGATATTTTTATGATTATTGTTATAATCTTAGAAAGTTTGTATAGTAGTCCTTTTTTGTTGTCCTAGAAAACGCAATGCCTTCCAGTCAAAGCAGAAGGGTGAACAAATTGTTTTGCTTTGCATTATCTGTGAAACATAACACATGCTCCTTCTGCATGCTTACTGCAGAATTAAACAGCATCCTCTGGGAGAGAGCTCAAAAACAAATGGATCTTTCACAAAAAATCAATAGGCTGGGATTGCTGCTAGGACAGCTAATGTCCCTTACGATACCTTTTTACATTGTGTCCTCAGCTTTGGAATTAAATTTGCTTAGGTCCATTAGAGTTTTTCATTATTATTATTATTCCTCCTGTGTTTCTCCCAAATCACATCTGAAAACGTGAGCATGCATGTCAGAGCACTTAGCAAGTCCTTCTAGTAGAACAATGGAAAACTTGGAATATTAAATTAAATAGGCTGTATTTGTTAATTATTTTTTTTCCACCAATTATAGAGTGTGCTTAAGTAGATAATAAATAGGTAGAAACCCAAGTGGAAGGAAGATGGAAAATTAACAGCTAGGTCCTAGGAGGTTTTCTTTCATTAATATTTTTTTTCTACCCCTAGTATTGGGGCCTCTCGGTACATTCCCATTTGGTATGAGTCACACTAAGAAGGAGGACCTGAAATAACCAGCTGTCGCTGCCTTCTGTTAACTCCAAAAGACTTTTTTGCCCACCTGGACACTACCGAGCAAGTGAAGTGTCAGCTTTTTCAGTTTTGCTCAGGGCAGATTGGCCTATTACCAGGGAGGCTGCTTCCAAAAACCTGTCAGTCAGCATGGCAGAAGTTCACCAAAGTCCTCTCAAGGGCACTGGACTCTCCTGGGAGCGAGTTTTTGGCTCCTGCAGTCACTCATCCCAAGGGCTTCTCCACCTGGCAGCTCCCTGATACCATTTTGATGTGCAGCATCGCACTGACAAGGACCCCTCTTCATGTCTGCTCCCTGCCACCCTGGCAGAGCTGGCATGGGTCATCACAGGGGGACCAACATGTTCTGCAAAATGGGCCAGTACTGTGGCCCAGGTGTGCTTAGATACTGAACTAAGGTGAGCAAGGAGCTCAGTTGCCTTCAGCACCCTCCACTGTCACTGCCAAGAGACGGGCATTGTAGACCATAGGGCACAAAGAATCACTGCTGAAAGCAAGTCTCCCTTTCTATACAGTAGTAATATAAAGGGAGCAGGAAGCAGCCTCGGTCTTAGCTTAACACACCTGGCTTGAATGTCTGGGTAGCAATAAGGTGAGCCAGGGCTCACGTGGAAATGGTGAATTCAGTGGCAGTCTATAACACCCGTGGCAAGAGAGTGGCCAGGGCAACTGCACACTCATTAGTCTGACCTAGAAAGTTTACAGGGCACTTGTCAGCAGAGAAGGTGGTTAAAGATACACGAAACTAGAAAAAAAACTCCACATCTTTTTATCAAAGGAGTTCATGCCAAACTGGAGGATAGTCTGGAGGGGAAGGAAATGCTGTATAGCAAATCTAATTGGACTTCAGAGGAGCATCTCACCCAGTGCCACTCAGGAAACAATCGCTTACGCTGGAGGAGATGGCAATTAATAAAAGAGCCATGAGGCAGTCAAAGGGAAGACAGTGTGCTGTAATGCAAAAGGGAGTACCCAGCCAGGGAGAGCTCGCTAATGGGAGTTTCTAAAGGGTTGATCTTACAATCTGTTTTATTTTCAGGTTTTTTTAGGGACCAGATCACAACCTGTCAGAGTAGCATTTTAATGACTTTTGCAGCACACACAGATCTGAAGTGCATTGCTCATGAATGGGAAAATCAGAGTATCAGAGAGAACTGGGTGACCTTGAGCACCAGAGAACTGATTTGCAGTGAAATGCAACAGTCCAAAAAGAACAAAGAGGTCACTCATGTAGAGATTAATAACAAAAACATTTGCTGTTAAATGACATCTCACTGGTTAGCAAAGAAGGGAGAAGAAAGTTTCTGGGTGCACTAGGCATAGGACCAATGAGGTGGTAGTTGCATCTTTTCTGGAATACTTTGCACAATTTTCGTCCCCATAGTATGGAGAAAACACATCTTTCTTGGACTGTGTTCAGGGAACAGCTACAGGACAGTCGGGGAAAAGAGGACATTCTTACTGAGGGCCAAGACAACTTGGCTGGCTTAGTGTAATAA
Organism: Tyto alba; assembly: GCF_018691265.1. Lineage (NCBI taxonomy): Eukaryota > Metazoa > Chordata > Aves > Strigiformes > Tytonidae > Tyto > Tyto alba. The sequence goes on along the minus strand of NW_024881282.1, from coordinate 15,954,211 downwards.
AACGGATGCTGAGAGCAGATATAACATCTCTTCAGAAGTACTGCAGGAAGCAAACTCAGGAGAGGAAGAAAAGGACAAAGCTGGCACTTACATAAGTGCAGTGAAGATAAATTTAGCTTGGAAACAGCTAACCATTCTGAGGAGTTTGGAAGTGACGATCTGGAAGAGCCTTTCAAGATTTGTGTCCTAGTGTTTAATTGCAGAAGTAAAATTTGCCATTCAGGTAAAAACAGCAAAGGAAGGATTGCCTAGTATTTGGAATTAATGTTAGTTGATTTACATTTTGTTTATAATTACTTAACTGCAGTATGTACCATAGTAGCTATTAGCAAATTAAATCCCTTGTACATGGAGATATAAGGACAAGCCTCTCTGATAAATAGAAAAATTAAAGGCAATGCACAATTTGCACAGCATGACAGTGAAGTCCTGTGCAGTCTCTTGTGGGTATTTACATCAAATAGCGTGTTCATGGGCAGTGTAGTGTTAGATGAAATCTAATGTTTCAAAGGCATAGCTATTGTCTCATTTGAGCAAGCCTTATCTGACCTTTTAGAGATCATTTAAATGTGAATGTCTTGGACACTCTTATAATATGCAACCAGCGATGCCTAATTCCAAAACTAGGTGAAAGATGAAGAGAAATATTGACCAGACATAACTATTATTAAATATATTTTTCTGCTACAGTTTTACTTCAACTTTTCATAAATAAATGTATCAAACTGCAGTTAACCTAAATCATTATTACAGCCTTAAACTTTTGAAATTTTAAGTATCTCGTGCTTCCTGCTCGGTTATATTTAGTAAATGTGTCAGAACAAATCAGGACTGATCTTATATGTCATTTTGCACTAGTATTAACTTAGTTGTAACTGATAATGTTGTAGCTACTGATATATAGTAACAACCGGGCTTCAGAAACTCAATTTATGTCTTTTTTTAAAGAGCAAGAATCATATCACATTTGGGATCAGACACTTTGGTGGCTGTCTGACCTTTTGTTACTGACTTTAAAATAGTGGTATCGTGGATGGCTTGCCTTAATGGGACTACATGAAAAAACATAAAAGAAAATTCAATATGGTTAAAGTTATTAGTTCATTTTTTATCTGTTCCAGTAGTAGTTGCCATCAGTGCTAAAATCTGCTCATAGTTCCAGTTTGAATATTAGTGCCTTCAGACTACAGGCACCTGATTTTGATAAATGCTTTCACTGCTAGATAAAAAAGCTTGTTGACATTGGTAATGGCCTCTTGTAGCTAACTACAGGTTGTTATCTAGACACACACGGTTAAGTTACCTCTAACCTTCTTGAAAGACACTGGTCTCCATTTAGTGTTTCATTTCAAGGTATGATATCCAGATTATGAATAATCAGCTACATGCTTTCCAAATTCAGCATCTTTTATTTTAAAGCATGGTCATCAGAATTGAACAGAGCAGTGGTTTGGCCATTGTTGTAAATAAGAAAAATGCAGCCTCTGACTTCCTAGTGAGTAGCCTGCTGTAGGAAAACAGATATCTTTCAGCATCCTTAGGAGAAGCGGTAATAAATATCATTCTGATATGAAAATGAAACCTAGCAATGTGATGGATTGAAAGTATGGTAAAAGAAAAAGGCATTTTAAAGCCTACATCTCTATGCTTTCATTTATCTTTAAGAACAGAAATTGGAGTATACTAAAATGCTACATGAGAAATTATAATTAATCAGTGGAAGTATCCAAACTTGAGTATTTATCACAGCATTTTTTTGAATGGAACAATGACTTTTCTTTTGCCTGTTACTTATCTATCACTGTTGCTGTTACACAGTGTGTTCTGAGTTTGGGGTTTATTTGCTTGAAATACCTATCACTTTGTATATAAAATGTAATATGTATAAAATCAATGACCAGAGAAAATGTTGGTAGTATTGATTGTTACAGAGAAAAAAAGATTTATTTCCAGATTATTATAATTTATTACTACTAGCTAGAAGTTTTTCTGCTTATCAGCTACCTGTCTGCAAACAGCTCTGAATGCAATTAGGTGCATGTTGACTATTGCTCAATATAGATATCACTGCATTTCCTTCTTTTAATTTAAATGTTAGGATTATTTAATCTCTTTTTCTTCAAATTGTAATTTACCCTAGGATTTCCTTAGAGACCTTCCACTGGCCTAGTCCCTAATTCTTACATTCCAGTGAGAGATCCCAGCTTCTTTTTGTTTCTGTACTGGACCTCTTTGAACATGCCTCATTTGACCTCTGATTTGGTTTTGCAGAATTTGCTTTGTGTCTCAGTACATCTCTGAGCCCTGTTCTGCAAATTTCTAGAAACTGCTTCTTTTATATGATTTATAGGTATGGCATCTAAATACCACAAATGAGGTAATCACAGACAAAGCCCAACACTTTCAGATTCTCTGTGTTAGATTTTCCTCAGTTTGTTTCTTTCTTCCTCTTTCTCATGTTTACTTGCCCCAAGAACATTCCTGCATTTTTACCTTTTCCCCCTCACTTCTCATCCATTCCCATGACAAGGTCACAGCAGAGAAGGTTTCTCCTCCAGGAGAAGACATTATTAAACCAGTAGGCCCTAAACATCAGTCTAGGATGCTGTCTGGGCTCTTCTTAACCACAACTCTTTAGTGAACCTTTCCCACTCCTTGAAGTGGAGAGCATTGTCTCAGCTTTTATTATCCATAGTTTATGATTGTTTTGGCAGATAAACAATCTTTTACCAAACCTAATCCAATCACCCCAGGGACCTGCAGATTAGGAGAAAGAGTCTATATAGGAGTTTATAGAGATATGGGCTTCTTCTTTTCACTGGAGAGAGCTGCCAGTGTGTTGTGCCCATTCTATGGCATTTGTTGCCTATCCCAGGCATCAGGCATGATAGATGTCAAGCACCAAAATGACAAAAGACTGGCCTACAGTGATTAAGTATGTAAAATATGAAAAAAACACAGAAATGTTAGAAAGTACTTCTTGCTTTTAATTTGAGGACCAGGCAGTAATTCAGCATGGCTGGGAGAATTCATATGTTTTGCCATATTTGTGGTACAGCAAAGCGAGTCATGGACAACATGCTTCTCAAACTGGCGAGTTTCCCAGCCTCATCCCTGGTGTCTTTCTGATGCCTTTCTTTCTGCCTCTAGGCTGCAAACCATCTTCCTCAGCAAACAGTGCTGTCTGGTTCTGCAGTCTCATATATCCTTAATATCAGTGATTTTGCTTTGTGATCTCTACTTGTGAAAGCCCTAGGTGAAGCAAAGACTATTCCCCATGACTCCTTGTCACTTACTTGAGATCAGTGGTGGGAGACAGGCTATAGACAAAGTCAGTCTGCAAAGGAGAGAGTAGCTTATCTTTGTCTGAAACAGAGCCAAGAACAATATATCAATGTCCATACATATTTAACTCTAAGGACTGACGCAGGATTTGTCTTGCTGAGGTGTAATTTTGGAAGTTGAGGTACAGAAGTTGTTTTTCTTCAATAAAAGTAGCTACTATCAGAAGGTGATTAGTAGCCCTGTTGTTTTGCCTGTATTTTTTCTGTTTGTAGAACAGTTAATGCAATGCTTTGCTGAAGTCTCATGTAATGTTGTTAAGTTGCCATGACACACATGCAAAAATAAAAGCACTGTTGTCAGGGTGATGTAGCCAAATTATTGCCACCCTGTTTCTCCAGTATTCAGTTTAAAAAAGGTATATATTTTTTTTATGTTTTAACTAAAAGTTTTAGTGTCATTTTAAGTAATGAAGAAAACAATAGCCAAGTGATCATATGCAAATTCATGTAAACAAGGTAGTATGAGTTGAATATGTAGCACTGAAAATAGATTTGTCCTTCAGGTTCTGCTAGGGACAATGGTGAGAAAGGAGGAGAGGGTTTTATAATGATGAGAACCACTTTGATATTATTACTTTAAATAGCTGCAAGCAGAAGCTGTAGATAATAATAATCTTCAAACTGTAGAGGTTGAAAGCTCTGAGAAGCCAAGAATGACTGCAGCTGCCTTGAGTGATGGTGGAACAAAGCCATATAGTTGTGAATAGTTTATGCAGATGAAATATAATCACAGAGTCAAAATGTGCAGTCATCAGGTTTGAGATCCAAGAAGCAGGTGGTACACATGTCTATCTCAGGGTTTTGGAGGGGTTCCCTGGCATCAACCATCTCAAAGAATCATAGACTAAAGAAACAGTTTTGATATCTACAATTAGATAACACAAGGGGACCATCACTTCAAACACAAAATTATTCCTTGTCTACTGTCTTCTCCAGACATTCAATGAGGCAAATTGTTCCTGTTTTAAAATAATGCCTCAGAACTCAATGCCACTTTTTTTTCTGGAAGTGCTAAATGGAAGCTAATGACAGAGAGGAAATGATTTCCAAGTTTTGCAACTGGCAACCATTACCAGAGGATCCATGAGCTTTTAAAATCCATTTTTATGTACTTTAAATCATGCCTTGTCAAGAACTGGGCAACCAAATGTGTAGAGAATTTGGCCAAGCTAGCCCACTGATCTTGAATTATTTATGACCTGATCATAGGATTTGCAGATCTCTTTACTGTTTATAAAAAAAATCTGCATTAAAAATTTCACTAATAATGTTTTTCTTCTGTATTTCTAGCATAAAATGGCCACTTTAATTATTAACATTTTAATAGCCTTTCAGTGTAGTTTCAGTGGTCACTTAGTGACCCTATAGTGTGATGAGGTTTCTTGACTTCTACTAATCTTAAGTACTGAAGAAATCACTACAGTTTTGCTGCCTCAAATTTGAGAGAAAGGAACATTTTAAGGAAGAAGAAACAATAACATTATTGAATAAACAATCATGTGACTATTGAGACTTTTGAATATTTTTCTATAACAAATGAAAAGCGTTAAAATACCAGGTATATTGAGTGTGGATCTGAAAGCAGCTCTGTTCCTTCTTGACTAAAGGACCATTTTATTGATGAATTAGCAGATTATGTAATCAGTTTTCTGTTTTCCATTCATAAGAAATAATTGAATATACGCATATATGTGTGGTCCAATGCAGCACTGAGTCTAGAGAGCATCATCTGAGCAGCTACCTTTCCATTTTCCCTTTCAGTTGCCAACTTAAAAAATGCATAGCAGATACTGAGTCAGTGTAGAATGGTCAGCCTAGGCATCAATCCATCTTCTTTAAATCTTTTCATTGTAAATTCTGTTATTAGAAATTAAAATCTTGGTATGCTGTCACTTCAGTCCACTTTCCTTACCTGCCTACTAATTCTGATCATTAGCTATTCACTGCATGTGTGTGTTTAATAACCATTCTGTAATGCTGCCTATTTTTCCATTTTTCACGGTTTAATTATTCCAGTTGGAAATGAGTAAAACTGCCAAAAGATTAAAGAAATGGCTTATTCATTATTTAAGTAATGATTGCCCATTACTCATCAGACAAGTGGATTGGGATTCAGGTGACCACATGTCAATATCTACAATTTTGACATCTGTATCTAAGCTAGTCCTCCCAGGCTCCCTTTATAGACAATGGAGAGAAAAATGCATTTTTAGGATGCAATGTCATCCTAAATTAAGCTTCTAAAATAGATCAGATGATTTGCACCCTAAAAATGCTAGTTTTAGTTGACTGAAAATGGGAATAAGAGTGACTAGCTTAGATGTTTACTTCGTAGATGTCCAAAGGTAGATGAGATGAATCCCATCCCTGTGCTCAAATTAATCATCGATGCCTAGAGGTTTTATACAATGACACTTCTAATGTGAATGTACTGTGGCTGTGTTTTCTGATGTAAAGGACAGTGCCATTCAGCACTCTGCATGGGTGAGTGAAACCTGTTCAGACACCAAAAGCAGTACAGTCATGTTAGGGCTACATTGCAAATGGATTAGATTACCCTGCTTTTCACCTTGGCTAAGTAGACCAGGGTGTTAGCATGTCCACATTCTTTCCAGAATAGATCAGTTTGGGGAACAGCATTTGATTGTATACATACAGAGGTGGTGTTTAATATTTGTGTTGGGGGATAAATGTAATGGCCTTGACTAGATTAGGTCCTGCTATGCAAAGCAGCATATATCATATTACAAATAATAATAATACCTATTCTTGCCCCAGCAAGCTCACAAGAAGCTAGTTTATGATTAAATATAATATATATATATATATAAATATAATAAAAAGGGAGGAACCTGAATGGAAGTAGCATAATTAAGGAATGACACATGACAAGGGCCTGTTGCATTAAAGAGGGTTGAAAAAGGTGACAGATGTTGAATGCTGAGACATTTTTTAGGTACTGCAGTTAATTTAGGACATTGCCTTAATGGTGATTTTTCCTGTGGGTTTTTCCCCTTAGGATGATTTCCAGCATGCAGCCTCAGAAACCAACTGGGAGTCAGTCACAAGCTCTGTCTCAGTAAGTAATTTGTTACTATATTGCCCATGGATGGATAGATAGGGTGTCTTGAATCCAACTCACTATAATGGCACCTGCACAGAGAAACCATGTATTCACCTTTGGCAGAGGATTAAATAAGTGTTTATCCAACTCATACTGGAGTCAACCAGTGTGTTTTTAAGGAGAAAAGATTCAGGATATGCCCTCAGCTGTTGTAACCACATGAGATAGCCATTGGGAAACATTTCTTGCTTTCAAACTCGTTCTGCCAAGATGAAATGCAAGATACAAACTCATTACAATTTTCAATTGCAAAATGTCTTGACCTAAATAGAAGACTATATTTAAAACAGGCTGGCAGGAAAATGGATCTAGCTTTTCATTGTCAATACTGACACTTTTTTAAGTGTTTATAAACAAATATTATATCTGACACCTCCATATTCAGCAGTGAAATACAACTTGGAAAAAGAAAAAAAAAAAAGAAAGAAGGAAAACAGTTAATCCAGTCCAAAATTTTATTTTTCTCTTCATTACATGTGATTTGTGTTATTGGCCAAAAATCTGTCCTCTCTTTCATTTCCCAAGTTAAATACTGGGGAATGGCAATGTGACAACAGAATTTATAATGTGGGCAGTTCTCTTCGGTGCTGGTCAGCGCCATGTCACAGCTCTTGTAAACTCCTCTTAAAACACAAGACGAGAATAAGCACTCAAAGCAGACTTGAGACCAATGTTTGGAGCATTCATGGAAGAGGGTTTAGTGATGGCACATTTGCTACAGTAGCTGCCAGGAGTTGCCAGTGGAAGAGCAGAAAATAAAATATGGGTAAATTCTACTAATTAGTGTCCAAACCAGGCAGTGAGTAGAGAGAAAATTCTGTATTGCCAAAATTAGAAAAGGAAGCCTATTAAAAGCCAATCCCACTTGTGTTTACCCTTGAGTTTGCAATGCCACTTGTTCTTCATGATATGATGCATTCATTGATAGCCTTGAACTAATTGTGCTGAAAGTCCTGAGTAGTAATGTTAGCAGGGTTGAGATCTACTGGATGTGCCAAGTAGGAGATGCTAAAGCACTGTTTTACTGAAAGACATAAACACCATTTTTCATTCTAATATGGGGTTGGAAAAAAATCTATGTAATAGAATATTTTGTTTAAAAATATGCCAAGCTGATACTTGAAAATGTAGGCCTAGGGCTCCCTCATCAGGTAACTATGAAAATGAGATCAAGATTATGGTAAATTCTATGTTAGTTATCCTCCTTAGCATTGTAAGGATCACAGTATGCCAAGCAATAATCCAGTATTCTTTTCATACTGAAAAAAAAAAAAAAAGTTTATTTATCTTTCATATCTATTTGTTTCAGAAAAGTTGTTGTTAGTGTGTTACAGGTAGGGAAGTTCAGTACAAATATTACAAGTTGCAAGCTCATGATCAAGATCACACACATGGAAACCTACACTAAACCAGTAGCAGAACCCCAGTTTCATTGGTGTTCGCATGCCACCCCCTAATAAAACATACCTTTTTCCACTGGACATGCATTGCACCCACCAGCCCTCTCTTGTCCTCAGGGAAAATAAGGCAGGGACATAATGAATTTTTCCCAAAGGCACTAAGGAAAAAGTCTGAGGACATCTGAATTCTTCAGGAGAGAAAGGTTCATGGATTCTGCTGTGGTCCTGAGGGGCAGGAGGACAAATTCAGACCTGTCAATTGCCAACAAGATGACATACTGTTCTGCTGATACTCAGTTAGCATGGCAGATCTAAGTCCTGCTCCTCAAACCAACAGACAACCCAAAGACTCATTTTAGGGTCTGGGTACATTACAACTCTCAGAATGAAAATCTGATAGTAAGCAAATTCTGTCTTCCTTGTCTGAGGCCGTATCACAGAGTCATATTTTGTTTCAGAAAGCAAAACCCAATACTTCTGCCCTTAGCCCAATATGACCAAGTCAGAAAAAAGCAAAAAAAAAATCACTCCTTATTAGGTTAGTTTCCATTATTTCTGAAGTAATGTTATGACCAACAAACAACTGTGGTGCACACTGAAATGCCTGTCAACTTCACATACTGATAGAAAATAGGAAAGAATGGGGGAACAGAAATTAAGTGTAAGACCACTGACAAAAAAAGATGCCTTTGTGTCCCATGAAATTAAAAAGTGTTCAGTGTTTTTAAGAAACATAGAAGAGATACATAATGTGGAAAATCTTTGCTCTTCATTGCTTCTTACATTTCACTCTTCCTTTTTCCCTCTCTTTGGATATGATCTTGGAAGCCAGATTACGACAAGCACAAGCTCTTCTAAAGCTAGCGCCTCATTCTTGGCAGGAGAAAAGAGAGGCAGTTGGGTTGGCAGCTCTGAAGTTACTTTTGGGCCTGTCGTATGATGTTGCTGCCAGTAGGTTATCTGAGCTGTTGAAATAATTTCTCTTGACTTGGCTGTCACTGAGAAAAACTTAAGCTTTCTTCTGTGTGTGAACGATGTTGCACAAATCTTTTGAGTAGGAGCTTTTATATGAGAAGAAAATGGGGAATCCCTGCTGCCTGTATGAGTTTGAAATGCCCTGCAAATTCACAGCCTGACCTGCAGTTCTGTAATGAAATGCACAGTTAAACACGTGAAAAAACCTCTTGCATCATCTAGGCCACACACCTATGGCCTGGATTTTATGCTGCTGTTTCTTTAGCATCTTGCACTATCTCCCTCACTTTTGAAAGGTAGTCGGGGACTGATGTTTCCCTGTTGATCTGCGGTCACAGATGAGCCATGAGCTCTCTTCAGTAAGCAAGTAGCATTTGTGTGCATTTTTCTTTTGTAACCTCAAAGACAGGGTTAGCAAACTGTGTGATGCCCGCCCACAGCAGTCTCTCCTGCAGTATTGTTTTAGATAACAATGCTGTGTTCACTTTGCTGGCGTGAGCTTTTCAACTCCTGGAGCTTCCGTCTCTCTGATGGTCTCTATTCCAAGCCACTTAGAAGTCAGGAGAGATGCTCTGAGGTATGCCTTCCCTTTTAGTGGGTCATGAATTTTTACAGCCATCTGCAAAGTGTCTTACGTAGTGCTGCATCGCAGAGGCATTGCGGTCACAAGTGGGCCCTCTGAAAATTCTTGTGCTGTTGGTGGTAAGCAGTAAAGCACAGCTATGGCTTCTTGACTGAACTATTGTAATGTTTTCTATTTCTTCTCTTTCTTCTATTTAATAATTTAGTTTGTCTGTACTTTCAGCAAACATATGCAGTAAAATATCAAGGATTGTTAATTTTGTGATATAAGTCACCATTGAAGACAAATGTTTTATTTTAGAAGACATACATACCTTAAAACTATTTTAGCAAGCATTGAAGGATACAATCCTGCAAACAAGTGAGTAACTTTACTCAAATGAGTTGACCTTTCCATTACTATACAACTGAGTAAAGTTAATCACAAAGATTAATAGTTTAACATGCATTTACTTGGGAGATGAGGCAAAAATATTATGTTGGGGAGCCATTAATTTTAAATGGCATATTTCCACTTAGTTACTTCAGGGCTGGGTTTTCAAGACGGAATACGGCTTCTAGGGTTTTTCCCCCAATGTTTTAACCTATAAAACCAAAATCCAAACAATTCTTGTGCTATATTATGCTTCTTGTTGTACAAAATCAGGTATTTTGACTGTGGTCCTTAAGAAAGTAAGAGATCTGCATTAATTGTTTTTCTTGCACATATTTTACACATACTATCAGGCTTCATGCTTGGACAAGGGAAAAAGTGATACTGAGGTAATGAATATTGTGATTCTAAATAACAATTATTTCAACAGTTTAAAGTCCTCTCCAGTAAAAATGAAATTGCTGCAATCTTTCTGTCAAAGTCATGTTGTGCCACAAGTTCAGTGGAAACCAGATATGCTCAGAAAATAATACTTTGTCCTTCCTGGTGGGAAATAATATTCCATTTGGTATTATGATACAGTTGTGAGGACATAACTATGTTGGTAATCTCAGTATTCATTGTTACATTACTGAGATCCAAATATCACATTTTTCCTCATTTGCTTAGTAGCTTGTATTTTTGATAAAAGGGTGGGAGAATTGGCATTCATCAGTGTTTCATAATACATTTAATTCTTGGGAATAAAAGGCCATCTTTTCAAGTCTTTAACCAAGCCAAATTTGTTGTCCAAAATGACCAGGGAAAGAAAGACAGTCTAGTGGACTTGTTGCATTTGTCTTTCTGTACTGTGGTTTCCGATATGCCTGGATTTACCAACAGAGCTGTGAAGGCACCACCCCAGCACTACAAGGCAACTCCATTCTGTGATCATGGCCATCACGGGTTTCAAAAGACGTTTCCATTACCTCTTTGTATGCCTGCAAACCGTCATCCCGTTTGAGGAGTCGGTGTGCATGTTGACCATCCAGCAATGGCAGTGCTTCCACTCACTGCATCTTCTCCGGGATTTGCTTGGGAATTTCTTGGTGTGTCTTCTCCTTGCAAAAAGTAAACACAGGCATAACAAAGCCTAGCCCAGCTAAGAACTTCAAAAGATGGCCCATAGTAGCTGTTTCATTCAATAATGAGACAAGTTTCTCCATAACTGTTTTCAATTGTTTTAAGTGGTGCTGTAATTTATTCCAAGTACACTGAGATGTATGTCACTCTTAGGGGGTATCCTATCCCTCTCCATCAGTGACTGACCCTACGCTCACGGCAGAAGCACTGGATCAGACCATTGCTGCATTTGACACAGTGGAGGATCTGCTCAAACACTTTAACCCAGACTCCTGGCAAGAAGATCTTGAGAATTTGTACACAGACAATGGCCACCATTATCGAGGCAGGAGCTACCATGACAGGAAGTCCAAAGGTAGGAAAAGACACTGTATACATACTTTGGGGCAAGACCAGAATACTCTTTCACTCTGCATAGAAATGTCCATTGGTCAGATATTAGATTCTGGTGCCTGTGTTCCTGTTAGAGTCACAGGGCAAGGTACCACCTATTAAAATCAGAGATAAGTCATTAAATCCTTAATAATTTTCTGATTGAACAGGATCTCGCCTGAGAAATCAGACTGAAAGCTGCCCATCATTATGATGAATTCACAAATAAAATATAGGCCCATGTGTAAAGGACAGATGGTTCTCAGCTTCACCCTCTTAAACATTGTTTGTGTGTAAGGCATGGGGCTCCTAATTACCTGCAGTATCATCCTCCTTAAATACTCTGCTTAGGGATTTTTCTCCGTTGAGTGAGGAATAATCACTTTTATCACATTGTGCTTAGGGAAGCATCTGGTGCAGACACCTGTATGTGCAGCTGTTTTTTTAGGATGTGAACGTCTCACTGTTTTTCATTATGTTGGCGAGGAACATTATTATGGTTTAACATCTTTGTCTGTAATTGAGCAAAGCACACACTTCTGGGTTATATTTCTTGTTTCCTTCTGTTGGTTCAAATCATTCGCCAAGTGGTAAAGCAAAGGGATGTTAAGCTAGCAGTACAAACCCATAGTGACAAAGAAACACTATTTAGAAGAGACACTCGTGCTCTGGGGTAACTGTGCACTGAACAGGGTGATGAAATTGCCCTTTATGTGCAGGTACAGATCTAGGAGGTCTGTTAGGGTTCTCCAAGATGACAATTGTAGTTTTTACATCAGATCTGGAGTGAAATATTTTATCTGAGTTCTCTTGTTGATATTGTCTTCCATTTCCAAGTTATATATTAATATGCATTCTTCTTTATAACTTCTTTATAAAGGGAGAGAGGATTTTAATTCTGTGTTTGTAACTTACTTGCCATCAAATGATGAGGCTTTGATCTTAAAAGGGATAGATAGGCTGCATGTGCATTAGGGAAGATAGTGTCAAGGAGTGTTCCCAGGCCCTGAAGTCCAGTCACCGTATTGCTAAGTTGTCAGCCTAGTGTCTGCTTAGTTTTGGCCTAGGCCAGGTGTCATTCTCCCAGGTCATTGCTGGTTATGAGCCAGGGGTTGTCAGAGGCCAGCTGCCATTCCTGGTGGGTAGTTTGCACATGGCCATCTTGTCTTAGAGAGTAAGAGATAAGCAGTAGGGATGTCGGCTGTCCCATGGCTGTTGACCTTTGTGCAGGAGAATGACCTCAGGTGTGTATAATGTATTAGATGTGCAGCCAACTTGGCGTAGTTTCCAAGACTTGTTGGCCATGTCTGTTTTTGGGCTCACCACTTCAATGGAATCTGAAATAAAGTCCTGAGCAGCCATCCAGTGAAAATTGAACCCCTTTACTTTGTTCCCTATTGGCACATCAGAAATTTCAGGCAACCACAGCAGCCCATGTTTTTTTGAAAAACATCACCTAACTGCATCACTTCTGAGATCAGTTTGATCTCATTTAGGCGTCTGTGAAACATGATCTGTTGTGTCCCTTATTCCCAGGATTAATTTGGCACGGATAGACATGTATATTAAAGAAATAAAGGATCTGGTTTGATTTTAATAAAAGCTGATTAGAAACCTGGATCCTGTACTGGTTCTGCTCTCCAGATTTCATTTGATTCTCAGATCATATATGGCCTAGTACCCCATATATTTAAATGACCACATATGTATAAAATAGTATTTGCTGCTTTATTGGTGTTGAGCATGTAGGCTAGAGGTATCAATTTGATCTGTTATTGCTTGGAAAATTCAGATGCATAAAGGCTTCTCCATTTAGTATAAGTGTAATTCAGCTTCTTTCATAATAAAACACTGTAAAAAAAAAAAACATAAAGATTTTTCCAGTTATTATTTTAACACTTGATTTATTTTAATAGGAATTTTTTGTTGTTGATTTGGTTACAGGAATAAGAAAAAAAGTTTTATGACAGCTTTTCTTTTGTCTTCAAACTAAAAGCCAAATTCCCTGACTATTAGCAGCTCTCTGGACAAAAGTACCTCACCACAATCAAATCTTTAAAAAATTTCAGTTAAGTATTTTTACTTAGTCATAAACTTCTGACAAGATTAAAGGCTTGTTATTGGATGATATCAGGAGTAGGGAATAGCTCTAACAAGTCCTTAAATTAGAAAAGCTTGGTGACTTTTAAACACAGACACTGTGGATCTCTGAGGAATGTTTACAGGCACTGGGATAACCTTGCAGCAGAGAGCAATAGATTATATCATCATTTATCTCAGATACCTATCTGTTTCTGCTTCCAGCTCATTTTTTGTTTGTTTGTTAGTTTGTTTTTTTACCCTCAGTTAGAACAGCCCTGAGGCAGATAAGAACAATTTGATATAATCTGGGCCTATCTTTCAAAGCATTTTCAGAACAAGTCACATAAATGGTATAAATTAATCACTAATGATTTTGCTCCTATCCAATTCTCTGCCCATACCAAATTGTGCCACAAAATTGAGCTCTAAGATGTGGTGTTGCTGAATACTAGTTCTGATAACAGGGGTATGTGATAAATGTCAGGGGGGGTTTAACATTTAAATAGGTATTCCTATGTTACAATTTGAGTCCAGTACCTCTTGTCTTTTCAGAGAAGACTCTGTTTCCATCTTCTTTACTCCCTTCCATCATATATTTGTAGACCTCAATATACACATATGCAGGTCAATCTCTCTCTGGATACCTTCTGCAAGATCCCTAAAGATGAAGAGTATGTTGATTCAATCTATGTGTATGATAACCCCACTCCATCTACAAAATCTGATCTCACACCTCTACAACACTGATGCATCTCTATTGAGTTAAATGCATTTCTTTCTATTTATGCTATTGAAGTGAGATATTGGTATCAAGTGTACCTCACTAATAACCACATGAAGTTTGAAATTTAATTCTACATATGTTCAGTGAGGTTTGCTGTTAACCACTCCAGTAAAAGTTAACAATAGAATTGCAGTGAAACTCAGACTGGCAGAAAATGACAGAAAAGAAGGGGGAAGAAAAACATTCACATTTTCAAAATCCTTAGATGAGAGGCCTTGTATAAACTACAGTGTGCACCGCCTATATGAAAATATGACAAGCAGATGTTTCAGATGACCTTTGCAGCAGTTGTAAATATATTCAAAAAACTTTGCTAGCCACTGCTGAATTTTAGAAACTCTGAAAATATGAATATTCAGCCTTAAGCTCATCCTGAACTATTAGGAAAAAAAACGGTCATACGAAATAAAGCATATCCTTTAAAATAATTCCTTTTGCATTGCTGTAATATGTTGTAGCTGACCTCAGTGTCATGGTAATTTAGCTATTAGAAATATAAAGTATCTCTAAAAGGATATCACTGGCTATTGGGTTTTTTAATACTGTTCTTAGCAAGAGCACAGGTAGATTAAAAAGAAAACAGCCATACTCTACAATTATGTTGAACTTCTAGACTAATAGATTTCTATTCTTTTAGAAAGTCATAAAGAGCATCCAGGCATATTTGAAAGTTGACATCTTCATCTTACAGTTTAAATTTTTGAAAGCTTCAATGTATCTGCTTGATAATATTAGAAGAGCTCCTCAGAGATACTATTGTAAACAGATCCAAACATCAATTAAACATTATTTAACTTTTTCCACATGCTTGTTTGCATTCATCTTTTGTTCTTCACTCTGAAGTTTGAAAAAGGCTTTATCATTTAAAAAAGACCTCTACTTGTGTACAAATGAAGAATGAAAGGAGAAAGAAAAAGTTCACTGTTTCTCATCACAGAATTAGATCTAATTGTCTATTGTATTGTACCAAGAGTAAGGGATCATCTTTAAAAGGTATGTTTCAGATTTTTTTCACAAATAAATCTAGGAAGCAGGAACACATATAGATAGATACATTCAGGTAATTAACAAGACTACACACACCTCTGAGTTCATTTTCCTTTTTTGGAAATAGTATGCAAGAAGCCCTTGGCTATCAGAAGAAACTAAACAGGTGGGACATTCTTGCAATAACATCTGTCTGCAATGACAGTTTTACAAGTTAAATAAATAATCACTTGCTGGTATAGCCACACTACTCTCTAGACGGGGGGCTAGTGAGACAAGACCACAAGTCTTCATGGAGTGTTTCTGCTGTCCATTGCCAAATGGGTTCCCAAGATCAGTCAAGTTTCACCATGCCCTTAACAATAGTTTTTAATTGTCGCTACTTACAATGATCTAGCAAGAAGGTATAATTTTAACTCAGGAATGTAATTTCTCAGGGGGTTGCAAACAGTGCCCAATAAAGTACTGCAAATGTCCGTGTACTCTTCCTTGAAAGGTTCTGGGATGTCTGCTAGCAAGTTTCAGTGCACCAAACAGGGAACGCAGGTAACACAAATGCTCAATGCCCACTCATTCATGGCAAATGTGAATATTCCAAGTAGAAGGAATACCTTCTCAAATAACTGCTAATTTAAAGTATTCCCTGTGCTTAAAAAAAAAAAAAGGGTATTTCTTCTACCTTTCTTCAGTTGGGAACCGAGTTGCCTGTTGCATGCAGACTACACACATTCATTCATTTCACAGTCTGATTTCAGATCTACATCCATACTTTTCTCGCCCTGTGACAAATGAGATTTTCCCTTATGCTTTACATGACATTACTGTCAGTCACTGCAGTGAAAGCTTTTTTTATTAAACCCTTTTTTAAAATGCTAGTGAAACTTACAGCATACTATTTATCACTGGAATAAACTGTTCAATTCCATTGATTTCAGTGAAGCTATGTCCATTTATGATACTGTTTGGCCTGTGTTTGCTACTTGAACCATACCACAGCTCGTTTGCCAGTCTATAATAGACCTATATATTGTGAACCTTGTTTCTTACAGACAGTTATAATCCCACTGAAATTATGATATCTCATCCCTCTAAAATCATAGTTGCTGTATTGAGGAGGTTTGTCTTGACATTGTGATTCTGTAGTAAATCCAAGTTGCAGCATCTTCTCAGCTCCCACAAGAAAGACTTGGACAACTCCCAAAGTTTCCTGGTATATTTAACAAAGTACTTATTGAAGTGTCATTAAGCATGTGCAGTGGAACAGTGAAAAGCATCAACCATATGTACTGAAGACTAAAAGCCACAGGGTTTGGTCAGTATTTAGTATGGACAAGAGTAATTTCATCAGTGTCAGTGAATATAGGTGATTTAACCAGTGGAAGATGCGACTGCTTATTATATGTGTGGGACTTCATTTTCCAACTCAAGTTCAACCACACCATAGCTTCAGTCAGCTATGGCACTGCTCTGAATGTCTTTGACTGCTTGTACAGCACCTCAACTAGCTGACACAGCCCTGGCACACACCTTTATGTTAGTGCAGCATGAATGCTGGGGAGGAAAGGTTTAATACATTCATAGGTCTCTGAGAAATTCCATGCTCTACAGGAGGAATTTTTAAAAGCCAACTCAATATTAAAACAGCATCACAACCTTTGTTATAAACTGTAAGCCACACATGAAAAGGGATGAGACTCAAACTAGAACTGAGCTCTGGATCCCCACTTGACACACAATACTGCAACCACACTGGAGTTCCATCCCTTGCTGATGCACAAAATATGAACAGGGACAAGCTAGCAAGTGCAGACCCCTTTCATGAGTACATCTCTTTAACTGCCAAAAACAGCACAGGAGTTAGAAATTTTAGCAGAATTGGCACTGGTTTGTATGCCTTTGGCAGGAGGCCCAAGCAGATGTACATTTTTGCTTTACATCCAGGGGAGAATTGTCTCTGCACCCATTCCCTGTGTAATGTGGGCATTTCCTTCAGAGAGAGATAAGTATTTCAACATCTTTGAGGATCTAAGCCTTATAGTTTGTCTGCATACAAATGATTCTCAACATGGCCTGTCATCAACATAGTCTGGTGCCGAGTGTCATGCTAATATCTGGTTCTATACATCCACATCACCTTCATAACAGATCAAAATCAGACTTTTAAACCTTATCTGTCCATATGGATAGTGATATCAATACCCTTTCAGGAAGAACAGCAGACATACAGGCATTGTGGCAGTTTAGTATCTATCATAGATTAACAGAATAATTTTGGTTACAAGTGCTCTCTGTGGATCGTCTCATCCAAACCTCTGCTCAATGCAGGACCAACCTCGAAGCTAAATCAGGTTACCCAGGACATTCTGTAGTTAAGTTTTGTATATTCCTAACTAGAGCAATTCCACAAGCTTTTGGATAATTTGTCCCAGTGTCTGACCACCCTTATGGTAGTTAGTTTTTCTTTAGAGCACACTGAAATGTCCCTTTCTGCAACTTGTGTTTTTTGCTGCTTGTGTTTTTGGTGTGCACATTCAAGAAAGGAATAGCTCCATCCTCCCTGTAGCCCCTTTTTGATAGCTGGTGATGATTATTAGAACCCCCTTTAGTCTTTCCAGACGAAACAAATCTGGTTCCCTCAGCCTCACTGTGGCTGTTTTAGACCAGCACCTTAACCAGCACGGTCACCCTTCACTGAACTCCGAGTTTGTTCATCCTTCTGCTGGAAGGGTCTCAAAACTGGACACAGTACTCCAGATGCAGGTTCACAAGAGCTGTATGAAGGGGAGTATTCATCTCCCTCACCCTGCTGCCACATTCTTGCTAATGCATCTCAGTGTGCAGCCTCTGTCACTGCAAGTCAAACACCTGACTCATGTTCAATCTGCTGTCTACCAGGATGCCAAAGCTTTTTCTGTAAAGTTTCTGCTTAGCCAGTGTGTCCCCAGTCTGGACTAATGCATGGGGTTATTCCATGTCAGGCGCAGGACTTTCCATTTGTCATCACTGAACCTCATGAGGTTCTTGCCAGCATATTTCTCCAGCCTGCTGAGATCCTTCTGAAAGGCAGCCCTGCAGCATGTGGGCAGATTTCCCTAATGTGATGTCACTAACAAACTTGCTGAGGGTTCACATTATTCCACTGTTCATGTAGTTAGTGAGGATCTTTAGCAGTATTGAGCCCAGAGTTACCCCCTGGAGAACACCGCTAGTAACCAGCCACTGGTTGTACTTGGAATTGCTGACCATTTTGCTCAAGCCTCTTGGGTCTTCCGGTTATGAATTTGTAGTCCACCTATCCCATTATATCTCAGTAGTTTGGCTGCGAGGATGATATGGATCACTGTCAAAAATCAGCGGATGCCTTTGCTGCTTTTACTTCATTCAGCAAGACTGTTGTCTCATCATAGCAGACTCTCAGGTCAGTCCATCACAATTTGCCCTTGGCAAATCTATTCTGACTGTTCCCAACCACCTTCTTGTATTTCATGTACCTGGACATTGCTTCCAGGTTACCATGGGCTGAGGTTAGGCTGACTAGTCTTCTCCTGCCTGAATTCCTCTTGCCTTGCTTGTAGGTGGACTTGATAAGTGGTATAGGAACACCGTGGCAAGGTGGCTACCATCTCTTACTGCTCATCTCTGTTCTGTGGCTGATGCATGAAAAAGGGTGTGAAATGCTCAGATATGACAATGTTAGGGCCAGGTATGAATTTGGAACAGATAAAATGTTAAAATAAACCCTAACAGACTGCCTGTCTTCTTAAAAATAATCAGTGACTGGCAGAACAGGTTTTTCTCTCCAGTATTTAAGGCTGTCTCTTCTGAAAAAGACATGGTGTTAGCTGCAGTCCCTGATTTCAGTGCTTACTTCTGATTATGATCAGTGTTTCAAGGTAAGCACATGCCATGTGCTATGTGCAAATGAGGATAGATTTAAGCATAGGATTTAAGGGGAGAAGGGGGCAAACACTGTACCCCAAGTATCCAGCTTACTGCTCCGCTACATTTTTTAATGTCTGTCTTGCCTTTAAATTGAATCTCTGTTGCAGACATTCTATAATAATACTTTGAAGTTATTTGCATCCAGTCTACAGAACCTTTTAGTTCTAGTTTTAAATTAAGGACTCCAGTGGTTTCAGTCCTTGATAAGTAAAGCAGCAGGATTTCACACCAATCACAACGAGGCTCAGTTACATTTTAGTCACAGCAGTGAAGTGATGCATGAAACTGAACTGTACTGTAAAATCTCATTGTTATATGGATGAGGAAATGGAATGGCTCCAAACAGTAGAACAATCCCAAGACAGGAAAAAATGTATATAGAAGCTTTCAGCAGAGAGTTGTTGAGAACAATATGTGTTCTTTCATTAGGGGGCTGCAAACCATGGTCTAAAGGAAATTCTTGGTGTCAGTGTGATGCCACCAGAGTACAGTATGTGCTGTTCACGGGAGACATTGCACACTCACCTTATGCCACCAAGCACTGGATTTCTGTAGAGTCAAAAAGAGCATAAGTGTTTACCACCAGATTAGTTTTTATGGAGGATGACTTGTATAACTCTTAAACCATTTATTTTGTCTTTCCTTCTCTGCTTGAAGTTATTTATTTTCATTATTTCAGCACCATTAAAATAAGACCTTTCTGCTATTGTATTTGTCCATTTCAACCTGGACTCTGATACCTGAGGTATGTCAAAGTGCAGAGAAGTCACATCTTAACTCATAACTGGGGTTTGGTGTCCCAAAAACTGCTAATAAGTCAGGATTGGAATGCACTGAGTATGATACCAAGGAGAATTAATGCAATATTCCATTGGAAAACTTCCCATAGGATTTTCAAATATAATTAATCATAGGAAAATAAACTAAATAAAATGTATTTTGCTACTCGTTGATTTCAGAATTACTGAAGAATGTATCCAGAGAAAATTTTAAGCCCTCATTGAAAACAGCTGATTTCTTCATACTGCATATAGAAAAAAAATATTCTAATTATCTGGTTATTCCCTCCTATGCCTCAAACAAGTCAACAGCTCTCCACAGTACTGACTCAGCTACAGTCTAAGAGGTTCTGCAAAGACTTCTGAAAGTCATCAAAACTAGGCTTTTGAAGGCTAGTGAGCAAAGCCTTCCCTCCAGTGAAAGCCCTTTCCTAGGTCACCCCTTGCCATTTAAATTGAGCAGCTTAAGAACTGAAGCTAATATGCGTAACACTGTGATGGATATAATATGTTCTCTGCAGTAAAGCTCCCCCATCCTGGTCCTTTAAATGCTGATGCTTTTCCTCTCTGCCAGTCTCATCACAAAGACTCATTTCTGTGTCGATAATACAGCAGTGATAATAGGTATCAGCCCAATGCAGGAAGGAGGACTGTTGATCCTGAGAGGAAATTTCATCTGTGATAGAGCAAATTTTGTTTAGTCCCCTGAACATCTTCTCCTGGACACAGATGTCAGTTCATGTGACCTGGATCTGGGCCCTCTTTGATGACCAGTTTGTTACTGGAAGGCTGTTTCCTATGTTACCTCAGCTGAATTATGGCTGAATTAAGCCTTTGAGCATTTTATTCTAACTCTGTTTGTAGATGCACAATCAGCAAATGCCATCCTAGTCCACAGCCAGCCTGTCCCAATAGGAGCCTGCTCATATCAGTATCCATTCCCCTGCATTGCTGCAGTGCCAGAGTGTGAATGATCCAACCTTTCCCTCAAGGAAGCTCATTAATCGTGAAGGCAGAATATTTTCTGCCCTCTTCTTCCTTTGGTTAACTTTTCCTTCATGTCAATCTGCTGAAATGAATATTAGCCAGATACCTCTTCACTTGCAAAGCTGATGGCAAAGGTCCGGATGAGAATGTGTAGAGGAGTGGGAAACACTTCCCTGCAAGAAGAATTAGCCTGAGAGCCTGCAATGAGAAGAGGTGGCTTTGGAGAATGACAGAGGAGAAGAAAATATCATCTGTTAAAACATAGAAATCAATATTTTCTGGACTTCTAAGTCCTGGCTGTGGATATTCTGAGTGTATTTTTCTCCCAGTGCATGACTATACCAGCAGCCCCATTGATTTTGTGCTTATATCAGGAGGATGATCTATACCTCTTTTGGAGAGATGCTAGCTCTCTAGAGAGAACCACTGAGATTTCATGGTGAGATATATCACATTTGCTATAAAATCACAATTTATCTGCTAAATTCCCATTGACTGAGATAACACCTTGCCAGAAAAGTGAAGCTGCTATGATTTTCTATAATAGCACTAGTGACATTTACGTACCCTTGCCTCTTGCATATCTGCTTTGTGAATATCTCCAGGCCAGAATGTAAAGGTTCATGATATTTACAAATCACAGCTTTTTCCACAGCTTACTTTGTGATGTTAACAAGGACTGAGTCACAGAAGGTATGAAGTGTCTGTGTTGGAGGTTTTCACATGTTTATAGTAAAGCATAAGCATAGGTGTACTCAGGACCAGAGATGGTGTTGAGCTATTAAACATGCCCATGAAAATCTGATATGTTCACAAACACTAGACCATTATCTCAGTTCTCATTTGAGCCATTCCTATTTTCCTGCTGCTGTTTCTATTAGCAAATAGTTTGTGGGGTGGGGACTCAACACAAGTTCACATGTCCTCCAATCCTGAATGAATTACTGAGCTTTTGAACACTTAATTGGTGGACAGAATCCTAAAGGAAAGAAGAAAGCAGAAAAGGAAGGAAAAAGAAATCAGAAAACCTCTATAGAAATAAAACTCCTTAAAATTGCTACTTTTATCTGTGTTACAATTGTGGAAAATGTATTTATGGAAGGGGGTTTTTGTATTGTTTTAGCTTTACAAACTAAAGCTAGAAACTGCACTTACAGTTGAGAGTCTGTAAGTTATTTTTACGGTTGGCTTTACTACTTGTTTACATGACACATCTCACAGAGATACCAGGCATTTAAACATTAACCAACAACTGGCATTCAGTGAAGCTCATTCATTTTAATTGGATTTATTTGTATGTGTATTATAGTAACATTTACCAGCTGAAATTAATATTGCTTAGATTGATTTCTCCTTCTAAAAGAGGGTTATCTAGACTTAATCCATAAACAATACAGACAGGCAACTTGAGAAAGCAAATTATGCCACCTGTCCTAAATGCTCTTGTGAGAGAAACACTCCAAAGATGTTTCTCTACTGACCACAGGAAGAGCCTTGTTTAAAGTGGTTGCCTTTTGTATGCCTGCAGTTAGGCAAAAGGAGTTAAGCCCATAATAACAAAATGACCTCATCATTTAAGTAAGCTAGGTATAAGTAGAGGAAGAAAGAGAGTAGCAGAGGTGGACTCTCTTACCCAAGGATCTAACAGATCAGTGACAAAGCCAATAAAATAACCAGTCTTCAGCTTTCAGGCCAATATTTTACTGCAAACCTTCCCTTCACCTTTATAGTCAGTGTGAGCTCTGTTATGGGAGTCAGTGGGAGCAGGATGAGAGCCTGGATGGCCACCTGTAATTAGTTAAAATTGGTGGGTTTATGTTTATCTGTTCAGAAATCACTGCTATACGTCACATATTTTCCAACCAGTGTCACATCACTTTGTGTTATTGACTGCCTGGGGAGCAGTATAAACAAGAGGAATGCCCTACTCGAACCTTAGTAATGAAACTTCTTTTGCATTGCAGTTGACCTGGACAGGTTGAATGATGATGTGAAACGTTACAGTTGCACTCCGAGAAACTATTCTGTCAATTTAAGGGAGGAACTGAAGCTGACAAACGTAGTTTTCTTCCCCCGCTGCCTCCTTGTCCAGCGCTGTGGAGGAAACTGTGGCTGTGGGACTTCGAACTGGAAATCCTGCACGTGCATGTCAGGGAAAACAGTGAAAAAATATCATGAGGTATTTTCACTCTTCTTTTCTTTAGGGTATTTATTGCTTACCTGGATTCTGAAGGCTTTTCTCAGAACCATGTGTGTTGCTGATATTATCGTGTTATACTGATCATGCTGTATCATGCTATATTATCATTATGCTATATTATGTTATCATTATCATGTTATATCACTATGCTTATATTGATTATCATGCTGGATCTGCAGTGCAAAAATCAATGGGCAAAAATCACTGACTGCAGTGAAGTGACATAGGCAAAGATGCTATCATTTGAGAGATACCAGAGAGTTTACGTGAACATCCCCTGTGGTTACCACTCTTCTTGAGGTGAAGGATCTGCTTAGGCTTCCAGACAGGTTCAGGTATCCTTAGAGTGGAGCCTAGACTTAGATAACAGCATTGGTCTTGCTGTCCATGCTAGATACCAGCTTGGTACCTCGTGGATCAGCATTCATATCTTCCACTGCAGTAAACCATAGAGGGACACACCCACATGGTCAAGCTGTAGGAAGGCCTTACTTTAAATAAGTTTAATAATGTCTTTAATGCCACAACATTTCCCAGCAATTTGTGTTTGGAAGTGGTGAATAAGGAGAGTGGAAGGAGGTTATATGTGTATTAGAAAGGGGTGTTAACAGGTATTCATGAGTAACTTAATTTAGAAGAAGATGGAGAGAAATTTTGCCACCTCTGTATGGATGCTACCACAGCATCCTACTGAACTTTGTTGCAATTGAGGCTTACATTGGACTGATTTTTCCCAGCGAAGGTCTGATACAATGTGAATGTATATACCACTAGAAATACTCTTTTTAGCAACACAGACATATGTTCCTTGAGACATTTGACTGTACTTTCTCTTGTTTTGTGCTCTTTTAAATGTATGACCATACTTGGAAATGACAATTAAGTCACTTGTAAACTCTCTTTCCTTCCAGATTTATCACCTGTAGGAAGCAGATGAATCTTTCAGCCTTACCTTCTTTCCGACTCAGCAATTTTCTAGGAAGGCAAAATTTTTGCATAAGAGCAAAGTCCATTATATTTATTTTTAAACCATTCAAAGAACATTTAGAGAGGGAAAAAAAAAAAAAAAAAAAAAAGAGCATTTTACATTCTTGCCTCTAAGTCAGTATTTTCAGAACCAGACATGAACAATGTTCACTAAGTGAACATAGATAGGAAAGATACTTGATGTTCTTTCAACTCTCTGAAAGTATGTAGCTACATGCCATGCTGACTTAATTTCTGACACATATCTCTTATGAGAGCCTGATTTACCACTTGGCTTAAGTTTTAAGCGAAAATGAGCTTGTCCTGGTTGGGGCTGGCCTAGAGTTCCCGTTGGTCTGGCAGCGGGAGGAGCTGCAGCACCCTGAGACCCCAGGGGCTCCCCAGGTCCCAGTGCCCTCACCTGTGTGCGGGGGCGGGGGGAGCACAGCTGGAGGGCTGGGCCCCGATTGGCCGATATCCCATGTCATGTGACATTGTGCTCACTATATAAAGGCAGGAGTGGGCTGGGAGGGACTCTCACTTCTGGGAGTGTGGCTGTGGGGCCTTGGTGTTTGGGATTGCTGGCTGGGAGCAGGTGGGTGTTGGTTGGTGGGAGGTGAGCAGCTGTATGGTACGTTACCTGCTGATACTGCTGTCAGCGTATTGTCTTGTTACTGTTATTAAACTGTTTTTACCTCAACCCGTGAGTCTCCCTTTGCCCCTCCGATTCCCTCCCCATTCCCAAGTGGGGGGCGGGTGGGTGAGAGACTGCGTGGCGTTCAGCTGCTGAGTAGGTTCAAACAACAACAGAGCTTTATGGACTTTAAATCTGGATATGATGTGGGCTCATAGCATAAAGGCATTGACTTGGGAGACCTTAGGGCAGCAATAGCAGAAGGGCATTGAGGGCCAGATCTTTGCCACACTGTGAGCAGTGTGGTTACTCTTTTTCAAGGTAAAAGATTTTTTCTCACAATTAATTGTAGAATACTGGATATTCCACATCAGCTAGGACCAGGGAATAGTTAATATTTTATCTAATTTTAAACAAGATGCAGGGGATGACCCTGGTAATTACAGAGTGGAAAGCCTTATCTCAGTGGTAGAAAAGTTAACTGGAAAAAGAATAATAGGTATGAAACACCTAGATGGCTATGAGCTGATAAAATTAGCTCAGAATGCCTTATGTCTGAATAAATATTTATACAGCACCACAACTTTGTACAGGAATGCCAGAAGACATGCACCTCCTTCAGAGAGTGAACGGTGGACTAGACAAGACCAGACATGAATTAGAACCTGCTTAAGAAAGAAACAGCAAAGTTGTGGAAAAAATGAGCAATTTTCTACATAGGAAGTGGCTATCTGTGGGTATCCTCAGTACACAGATAAAGTGTTATTTTATAAAATTTTATAAAAGATCAATCTGGAGGGAGGTGAATAGAATGGTGGCAGAAATGACAGCCAGCACAGGAGAGAACATACTTTAACAGCAGAGAAGGCTGGGAGGGATTTCGGAAGGCCTATGTAACTACTTGTAAATGCAGTTTAGAAAAGCAACAGGCATTAGGATGAGCAGTCTCAACTGTTTACTCATATAATATCGGGTGTGTGAGCAGAGGAAGGAGAAAAAAGGGGTGGAAGCTGGACTAAAGGTCAGGTAGTGAATCACTGTGAAGTGCTTCAGGAAAGCAGTTATTTAGTGCAGTGGCGATAGGAAAAAAACAAGTGAGTCTTCTGCAAGAATAGAGGTGAACAGGTAATAACATAGCAAGTATTATGGCCTGGATAAATTGGTGGGGTACTTACACTAGGTTTTGACTGTTGGTGCTTAGAAGGATACAAGCAGGAGTAGGAAAGACGTATAGAAGCAAAAAACATACATCAAAAGAGATACGGGAGAAGATACACATCAAAATCACTTGTAAGGAAAGTGGTACAAAAGTTTTAGATAATTTCATTTAGAAAAAACTTGGAATAAGGGAGGACACAGTGAAAGATAGAAATAGTGAATAGTACCTAAAGGAAAATTAGGTCATCCTAAATGATTTTTTTTCTTAAAAACAAAAAAAAAGAGATATTGAAAGGGAAGTAATTTAAAATTATAAAATGGAATTTCATTTTTTTTCACAGTAAATCTATATGGAATTTCAACCTTTAAATATGAGTGATGCATAATTCAGAAGGATTCTGAGAGAACTAGAACTAAAATATAAACTAAAGAATCCTGGGTCATATCTGTATCAGAACTTAAGCCAACTATTGACAGTAGCTAGAAAAAAAAATCACTGATTATAAACTTATTATTGAGCACTTATTTTTTATCAGGTGATTAGGAGCATCTGGTTCTGGGACACCAGAATATCACACTAGCCAGGTATTGGTCGGAACCAGGATATCACAATTTATGACCACCTCAAATTAATCACCAAATTCAGGAAATTCAGTATTCGCACTATTACATCACTGCTAATTTATTTCACTACTCCTTTGTTCTCTGAAAACCATATTAATTCAAGACAGTGTTTCTGATTTAACATTAAATTGCTTTTGTAAATTTATATTTAAACTTAATCCCTTAGGGATGAATTAACAGCTCACTGAGCAGAAATTTAGCCAAGTGGCTCCCATTAACATGAGTGGAAGTCATGCAGATAAATTCACGTATTACATACTAAAGATGTGTCCATTAATTTTAGTAAAAAATATTTTCCACTTTATTATTAGCCGCACACAGCTAATCAGTTATATTTTTTATTCTTCTTTGACACTTAAGTCTAATTTTATTTGAATGCCTGGCAGTAAAGACACTGAGGAGGGGCCTCTCAACATGCCAGTTTTAGAACCATGGAGCTGGTTTACTCTTTTCGAAGCCAATTTGAAACCCACTAACCTTAACCAAAAAGCCTTTAGTTGCACAACAAAGGACAGAGCTTCATGCTTTATGAAATCTCCAGCCCTGTTAATTTGGTTAAAAATCTCTGCCTCCTGCTGCAGGAGAATGTAGGCCAGATTCAAACACAAGTCTCCACTTGATTTACTTGCAAAAGACACCAGAAGGAATTGTAAGGTAGTGGGGCAAAAAAGGTATTTATAGCAGCTGAAACTGAACCCTGCAGACCCCAGACAGCTTGCCAGGCTGATTTTGCCTAATTGCTATCCTGGAGCTTTATTTTCTGAGCTCCTGGAACCACCAGAGCTATTTGTCCTGTGCATGGATATGCTTATCCTCAACAGCAAAAATCTGGAAATCACTTAAAAGTTGTCTGGCATTTCTGAGGTACCCAGTATTTCTGGGTGAGAAAGAGAGGCAGGTAAATTTTCCAGAAGCATTAGGCTCCTTTTTGGCTTTGTAGCCAGTGCCTTGCTGTGCCAGAGTAGCTGCATGCCAGCAGCTGTGGGGACACTCATGCCCAGAGTGTTTGTCAAGAGAGAGGTTTCTAGTCCTGAGAGTTTTCAAGGTTATCTTCTCCTTATGCTCTTAATGTTTTTTAGTTCCCCCTTAGTTCCTATTTAAAGCCTCTCACTGTACTCATCATCGAGTGCTGCCTCCTAGTATCACAGGACTAATAGCTATCACGTGTAGCCTTTAATTCCCCCAAGCTGTGAGTGCTGCTCCAGTTCCCTGAACAGACTGTACAGCTCTTTCCTATCATGTCCAATTGTAAGAAGTAATGCAACAGCAGGAAAAAAGAGAAAATGAGAATTCCACAGTAAGGGGTATCTTTCTCTTTATTGCCCTGGGAAATGCTAATAATGAGATCTTGGGTCTTTTTTATAACCTGGAAGTTTGCCATAACTTCACCAAAATACTCAGAATTTTCCAGAAGTAAATGGGTTCATAACTTGAATAAACAGATAGTTTTATGGGTGAGGGGTTTTTGCAGGAGTCTTGTGATGCTCTGTGGTTTTCCATGGCTTCTGGATTTACTTGAGATCAGAGCACATGGACAAATATTCATGACTTACCACATAGCGTCACAAACCCTCCAAACCAAAGAGGCCAAGTGCTGGCAGTGTCTCAAAATGTCTCTCAGGCACAGCCTACCATAAGTGATACTGAGTTATGTCACAGGGCTCTGTGCAAGGGAAAGACAAAGCAATACAGGGAAATGGATGCAGCACACCTTAATCAAATGCTCACGTCTACTGCTGTCTAACTTGCTAAAGGGGAGCTGAAATGAGAGCGTGTTTCCCATTGCAGTGCATTTCTTTGGAAATGCCTGGAGCTGCTCTTTAAAGAGAAGGGGGGGGCGGCTTTAAACTGGGAGATCACCCAGCCCGGTGGAGGTGTGGGGGAACTCAGGCCAGGATGCAATTCAGCTCGGGCTGCAGCTGTGCCATCCGCCCAGTATCCACATAACTCAGAGAAACAAGAAATTGGTTTCCCCATCTCATTGCTGTAACTGATGAGATGTGAAATGAGTTTCCATGAGGAATAAATGCTCTTAAGGTAGCAACCAGAATTTGTCGGAGTGTATAAACCTCCACAAACCCAGTGCTGAGCAATACAGCTAAAAGGCATGTAAGGAAAAAAAAACAAAACGGTGAAAGCTGATCGCATCTTTTACCTACTCTCCTGTAAAGCCATGCATTTTTGACTGTCTGTATGGTGCTTCTCCCTCCGCCATCCCCCCCTTTTTAGAGTGTTATAACTCCATCCATGTTTCATATTGACTGGAGCTTCTCTGGTGCCCTCACAGGACAGACATGCAATTAATTCTCAATGACAAGGTTTAGATTAGTGTCAGGGTGGCTACTTCATAACCTCTTGCTACTCTGAGAGAGGTGGCAGGCTCCTCAGAGTAGCTACACAATACTAAGCCTTTGCACAAGTCGCTGGGGCGTAGAAACAGCTTTAACTAGACCCAGCATTGTAAATGGAAAACAAAACAGTAGGGAATATTATTGGGGAGAAAAGAACAATGAGAGCAGGGGACCAAATAAAAAGGTGACATGGGACTTCAGTAAGAGAGAAGGGTTTTTGCAATGGAGTTAAGATATGTAACATACAATTTGGTGTTGAGGGGGCTTTTTTCTTTTTTTTTTTTTTTTGTTTATTATTTTTAGAAAAATAGGAAGCGAACCTTAAGGAGGCACTTGAGAGAGCACACAATAATTCTTACACTGCCTTTACACAGGGACACATAAGATAATTGGACAAAAATGATTCAAATGCTGCTGATACAACAAAGGCATTAAAAAGAGCTAGAATCATCAAACCAGTGTGCAAGGAATATTGTCTGATTGTTGTATGTCCTGGAGTTTCTAGTACATATATAAAGGAGGTAAAAGGTTGTTATGGTAATAAAGGCACAGAATTAACACGACATAAGAGTTGGTGCATAGAAATATTGTACAAGAAGCAGCAATGGGATTTATTTGGAATGCAAATACAAAGAAACAGTGAGTCAGAAATGACTGCTAGGTCACAGGATGAGCAGAGACAGCACAGAGGTACAGCAAGAGAAATAAGGCTCATTTTTTACTAGATGAAAATGAAAGTTCTTGGGATGACATCTGAAAGTTAAGCAAGTGAGACATCCTGTGATACATGTCTGGGCATAACGGCAATTTGGGAAGGGGAAGCACTTGTGTCTGGTCAGTGAAAAAGCAATAGCTGGAGCCATAATCCATGACAAAATCACCAAAATTGAGGGTCTTGTTGATGTCACGTATGTCAAAAACATCATGGCTCTAGTGACTGTTTCAGATGCCTGAGTTTTAAGCCAATTAAAATGTTTTCCCATGTCTTCTGTGTTAAAACCAGAAGTTTCTTATTCATAAAAATAAAAAAACAGATTCAATAATCCCATCTACATTTAATATTCCCTTAATGTGAATGCTACCACTGATCAGCAAACAAACTCTTTTCTTGGTCCTGATAGCCTATAATTATCTCTGGTAAGAAAGAATATATCTCTCGATCTGTGTTGTTATTTTAGGCTATGATCCTACTAGAATAAAGGTCCTTATGCTAAATTATGAACCACATTCCCATAATGCTTGGTTTCTTATGCACAGAACACAGCTAAGATGTATGTGACCTTTGGATTAGATAAATCTCAAAAATTGCGGAGTAAGATTTTTCATCTGTATCAGAACTTGGATCTGTGTTGAATGTTTTGCACTTTTGATGCTTCCTCTTTCGTGAATCTCAGACAAATATAATTTGGTTTGCGTGCTAGAATGATGATATTTTTAGATGAACAGAAGGAGATTAGATAATGCTGCATAGCAGGATTTTAAAATAAGTTCTGCAAAGTACAAATTTCACTATCTGAAATAGCACCCAGAGTTGTTCTCCATGTTCTGTCACTGGAATACGAAGCTAACCAGATATTTGGTAAGCCCCAGTCACGTTATTGATTATCAGTGGCCTTCTTAAACTAATCAGAAGGAAAAAAAAAAAAAAAAAGCTGATTTTTGAGTGAGGCTTCAGATTTATATTGGTGTTTAAACTACTGGTCAAGAATTTAACAAAAAATGTTACTATTGTTCCTAATAAATAAAGTAGATGGTAATAAGTAAAAATTGGATATAAGTAACTGGATACCCCTTTTTTTATTATTATTTTTAAGAAGTATTGACCGGGTTTCCTGTTACTCTTTGGTTTTTATTAAAACATAAATCAGCCATCATGGACTGTCATGGCTAAATGTTGCATGACATCAAAGTTAAATAACACATGTCTAGGACCACCAGTGAATGCTGCAGGGAGTGGTTCACCGCATCTGGCTTTACCCATGTAAAGCTGCAAGTCCAGCCTTTGGGCTCCTTTCCCAATTATCAGATCTAGCCCCACCAGAGGTGGGTGTTTCAGGTGAACCGTTCTCTATGTTAACTGTTAACTGTTAACCATTCTCTATGTTAAAAGATGTGTAGACGTGGCACTTAGGGATGTGCTTTTGTGGTGGACTTGGCAGTGTTCAGTTAGTGGTTGGACTCGATGATCTTAAAGGTCTTTTCCAAGCTAAACAATTCTGTGATTCTGTGATTCTATAATTTCATCTGTGTTCAAACACCACTTTCCTGTCTTGTCTGGGGAAGTGCCTGCCAATTCATTTTTCTACTCTTATCAGCAAAGCCCACATACTGTGCTCATGTTTCTTAATATAAAACACAGGGAAAATCCCCAAGCTGTCAGGAGGTCTGTTAGCTTAAATACAGCCCACATATTTGCTCTCATACTGTTTCATACTTTCATTTGCTCTCAGTTGAAAAAAGCAGATCTACCTACCCATGATCTTGCAAAGTGCCAATCATGTGAATTTGTCTGATTTTGATGAAAGACTTCTTTAAATAAAGAACTTTATCATGGGTTCAGCGTCAGCAGTTGTACTTGATTTTAAAACTGATTTCTTTCAAAAAACATCTCTGAAGATATGGTCTATTTTCAGCTCTATAATAACTGCAGCAACCTGATTGGGTTCAGTTCCTCTGTGTTTTAGATGACAATGTGGTACAGTGAATTTTCCTGATGTCCATCAGGATTTATTTCATATATCGAGGCAGTCAATGTTTGAAATAAATTCAAATCCATTATAATTCTGTTGCTTTAAAGGAAAAAAAAAAAAAAAAAAAAAAAAAAAAAAAAAAGACATCTCTGCATTTCTAACAGGGAAAAGTAATTATATCTTCCCAACGCGTTAAAGCAGCATGCATCTTGCTTAGGCACAGTTATTCCTTTTAGTATTACATAGGTTAAACATCAATTTTATCATGAAAGGGAGGACAAGCAATAGACTCTGTTCAGTGCTTATCACTTTTCTTACATCCCATGGTCTTCCTACCCTCCAAGCATTAACGGTAGAGAACAAATGGTCTCATCCTGAAGGCTGCTCTTCTTCCTGCTCTTCCCCACCTGCTCTGCACAGCATTCAGAGTTAAACTTTGGCAAGTCATTCACACTTATTTTGGGGGACTTTCTAATTCTGTTGAAACTGCTACTACTTTATTGACCTGGTATGCAGCCCCTTATTCCTTTTCCTTCTTGACACCATCTCGATTCTTATATGGTGTTGCGACATCGAAGTACAGAAAGTACTTTGTAAAAAAATTAGGATTACTAATTGAGTAACAGTATGATCTGTTACTTAGGGGACCTGTTATTCATGTCAGAAGTGTGGGTGTTTCTATGGCTGAGATGCTAAAGATGTTTAAGTCCCACTTTCCATTTGACCAGTGGCTTTGGCTGGTCACAGACTTCTCTCCATCTTTTGAACAAGCAAGACAAATCTAGCAGTCACTTGGCCAGGCTAGCATGATTCACAACAGCCTGCCAAGAGGTGAGCTGTGTTAGCTCTAGTACCTTACCAGTGGATGGTTGCAGGACTCAAGTGCTTGAGGCAACAGAGAGCAGAACTGGCTCACCTGACTACCGCCAGCTGTGGAGCTGCAACCTTGCTTTCCCCATGTCCTGCTCCCCACCAGTAAGTAAGTGATTTCAAAAGAGAAAGGACCATATAATAACACTGGTAGTTTTTCTGTTGATGTGTTGTAGAGACTTGAGCAAATCAGTTTCAGATTCTCAATCTATACAAGTTTGACAATGACGCATATCTTTCTGTGCAATGTATGGTGAGATTTGGGAAGAAAAATGCTGTAGGAGAGTTAAAGTGTTATTGTCTTAACTCATTTGTTGAACCTAATCCAAACTACAATTTGATCTTCAGGGCAGAAATTGGAAATTAATATATCTTCTTTTAAACTACTGTAGGCCCATCAACAGCAAACTAGTGAAACAAAACAGAATTCCTCCCCTCAGCCTGCACCACCATGCTAATGTGGGTACGAGCTCAGCAACTCAGCCTCCAACAGTGGGCTTGCAAAGCATGCCTCCACAAACCACCATCCTCCTCAGCTTTTTCCACTCCATGGTTTACATACTTACTATATCACAGATTAGAGAGGAGGCAACGTTATATCTGTTTTCCACATATCCACAAGACTATTTTCAGGGAACCAGAGGTTGATATAATAATATGAGTTGGAAGGCAGCTCTGGGGTCATTTAGTCTGATCTCCCATTCAAAGCAGGGAGAATTTTGAAGTTAGAATGAGGTTGTTCAGGGCCTTGTCCTGTTAATTTTGACTGTCTTCAAGGTTTCTGCATCCTCCCTGGGCAACCTGCTCCAGTGTTTAACCACCCTCAGTATTTTCTTCCATATATCCAAATAGGATTTCTTTTGTTGCAATTTATGTTTGTTGCCTCTCTTCATCTTCTTTATAACCTAGAACCATCTTTTAAGGGGTCTCTGGATTATCTTACCTAGATAAAATATGTTCAGAAGCCTCTTATATGATGTAAACTTCTCTAGGAAGTAAATTTTTGTTTGTTTCTTTCATGTTATTCACAGTAAATTCTTAAGAAATTGCTTAAATTGAGACAGCAATTTTTAAGATAAGCCAACAAAAGTCAGATTCCAGCGAAAGTCGATGGGATCTGACACATATTTAGCAGAAGCTCTGTTCATCTCCTGCCTCTCACATGCATTTCATTTTTGGACTGATTCTAATGACATGAGCTTCAGAAATTTCAAATTGAATAGGAAAATGTGCCTTGTTCTTTAGAGCAGAAATATTATACAAGTGAGAGAAGGGGCAGAGCAATTCAAATATGTATGGGACTGCAAAGACGAGCCAAAGGAAACATGCCTATTAATTTGCATGCAAAAGAACAACTCTGGACGTAGTTAGGGAACTGCACAATATAAAGATACCTGATGTAGGAAATAATCCAATATGTCAAAGCTCCAGGACAAACAGTACAGCAGGATGTCACAGAGTAGAAAGAAAAAGCTAGAAAGAAACAAAAAATGTGTTCAAATTAATGCTGGTCAGGGTCATTAAGGGCTGTTGGTGCCATCAGGGTCCCAACACTCTCATCCTCAGATCTCTAACAGTGTTTTCTAATCAATGCATTTCTGTTGATCCTCCCAGGTGCTGAAATTCGTCCCTGAGGCTGGGCATCCCAGAAGAAAAGGCAGAACCAGGAACAACATGGCCTTAGTAGATATACAACTGGATCACCATGAGCGTTGTGATTGTATCTGCAGTTCAAGACCACCCCGATAAAACAAACAAACAAACAAACAAACAAATAAATAAATGGAAAAAACACAAGACACACTAATTGCAGTTTACAGGACGTTTACTTTTAAGCAGGTTTGCTCTGAGGACCTTTATTCACTAATCATTTGAACTTTGCTACTGTCCTGCCTTTGCAATTAGCAAAAATGATCGCTGTATTTCAGCATAGCTGTGCTGATTAGTGCCATGGCAGCTAAACAGGTATATCATAGATTTATGTATCAGCACCCAAGAGTATAGGATTATGGTCATCTGTAGCTAGATTCTGAGGATTGAGATTTTCAAAGCTCACTTATAATCCTTAGGCACACAAAGCCCACTGAAATTAAACAGCAGTTGTGTAGGTATTTATGGTAGCTGGCAATGAAATAACGTGTTTCTGTTTCTTACTCACCAGTTGCTACACTCAAATTCTGCTGTCATTTCTACCTGCTCAGCTATCCTCATGGTCAGCAGAGTTCTGTGGGTATAAATGAAGAGAGAATTTGAGCCTGTATGAATGTTAAATGGTTTGTCCTGCTCCGAGTGGTAACTTCCCAATGTTCTGGCTGAACAGAGTGAGATACAATGAGGAAAATATATCACTACAGGAAATAACACACCAGTAAAATCAAATCTCACTGTTTGTACCCAGCAAATTGTGTGCTGAAATTAGTAGACGCTTTGCATAAGCCAGGACACTGGTGGCTAAAGGGGGATGCAGAGGCTGATACTTTTGCCACGGTGACTCCACAGGAACCACTGCCCAGGCGCTTCTGCAAGAGGGGGCTCCTGCCAGGTGCCCAGGTAAATCCTTGTGAGCTGGGGATGATTCTGGTCTCTACCTACCTGGACTGGACTCCTGCCCCTTGCCCGGAGCTGCCCATAGTTGCCCAGGAGCAGCTCCCTCTACACGAAAAGGGAGAGATAACCCTCCCCTTGTATCCTCCTCACTGCAGTTTGAGGAGTGCCGTGTTTCCCCACACAGGCAATGAAGTTAGGGCACTTGTTTGGTGAAAATATTGATTTGTTTTGCAGTTGTTTTACTGGGAAACAAAACTGTGCTTGAGATTTAATTATCGTTATTTGGTTTGGGATTTGTTTGTTTGTTTGTTTTAAATATGGATTATTATAACTTCATCATATATGCATTAATCTTAGTTATCTGAGGTTAGTTGTCTCATTTCAGCTCTGTGTATTGCCATGGTTAAACTGTTGACAGTGAATTCCTTTTTGTTTGCATTTTTCTGAGGCATATTAACTCATTAAGCAATGTCTGTCTGCCATGGAAAATGTGCATCATTAATTAACTTCCAGAAGAATATTAGTAAACACCACCTCACAATAAAATAAGCACTTTAAAAGCTACAGTAGAGCTTCCTATGCCTTTTAAAATATTATGAAAGTGCTCTAGATGAAAAAAGAAAAAAAAAAAAATCCTTCCAAACTATCTTTAAAGTTTTTTTAATGCTGCTCCAAAAGTGTAAAATACAGGCAGATTTAAGTCTGGCAAAGAATTGGAGTTTTGAATGTAACAGAGGGAATGGGGCAACACGTTTAATGGCTGAGGTTTTATATTTAATAGCAGACATAAGCTGCATTAATTCATCTTCTTTGTGTTGCCTCTTGTGTTTCTGTCTCTCTGAAAGAGTGAAGTAGTTTGACAATAGTGCGTTATAATTAGTGGAAACTGGCATGTGCTATAATATAATACTGAGATCTTTCAAGCCAGTATGTTTTATCCGTCTACAATTTTGTTACAAAAGTGCCCTAGTGTTCTGACTTACCCTCTTTATCAGCTCAAGTATAAGTGCTCTTATAATTTTAGCAAAACCTTACTGAAACATCCCTTAGAAATGTTGTGTTACTTTCTTTCCTGTACTTTAACCTTTGAGATTCAAAAAGTGTGGGGTTTTTATTATTTATATTATTTTTTCCTCTCTGGCTCCCAGATGTCTATTTAAAAATGCTTCTGAATGCTGACTTGGGAAGTGATTCATCATTTTTCAAAGCAATTCACATTAAAAGAACAGCACTGTAACCAAAGATTGCCAGCTTCATTTCATAGTTCAGGACTGTTTAAAGAAGACTTCATTCTTTTTCTGTTTCTAGCTTAATAACAAAATTGACCCATCCCTTCCATAATTTTTAGCTAATCTTGGAATAAATTTGCATGTGAGACCTTGGTGGTACTGGTTGTCTCTGAGACAGTGCACTCCAATGTATATCCCTGACTGAATTATGCCCAAATTATGCCTAAGCACTCTGGCCTCATAGATAGCACTGATTGTAGGAAACAATCAGTTTCATATGGCTTTGTGCTTTGAGTGGTCCTTTAATTCCCACTCCCCAGGGGAAAATGTGCACCAGTCATCCACTGTGCCTGGCAGCTCCCACGCACCTCTGCCTGCTCACTGTGTGTTGGGAGGGGTATTTACACCTCTTAATTTGGGGGACCCAGCCTCGTCTGGGAGCCTGAGTTACCACTGCAAGCAATTGGGAGGGAGAGGCTCTTCCACCATGTGCCTTAGTCCCCAGATTGAAATTACTCAAGGTTGGAGCTTTTCTTTCTCTCTTTTGACTATGTAGAAAGGTCAGAAATCTGATTTGGGCGTCTGAGTGAGATACACAGAGATAGATGGTATGAATACTCATTTTAAAGACTGAGGAGCTAATGGTTTAGCTAACTGAATTAGGTACAGGGAGCAGTGTATGACAGGGTCCAGCAGAAAAATTCGGCGGTAAAGTAAAAAGAGATTGGTGTAATAGTGTTTATCCTCTTGCTTAAGATTGGGTTTACTTTCTTAAATATAGGCTAAACTCGTCACAAAATTTAAAGTACTGTTCCTGGGACACTTAGTAACGAATGGAACCATTCATTGCTTTTTGCTGCCATCTGCAATACAGACAACATGCTCCCTGCCAGCGCAGGAGAGTCAAGGATGGACTTTATGTTGCAGTGTGGGGATGATAACATACATGTGAACTAAGAAAAATTCCCCAAAACCTGAGCCCCAAGCTGCAGTGACCCTGGGGAAACCAAATACCAGCATAACTTTTCTTTTTTATTTATTAGCAGAAATTAAACAGATGTTTTTCCATACCTTTATTTTCTCTTTTGTCTATGTAATAATTGTTATGATGTTTACATACTATTTTAATTTAAAAAGGAAAGCTATTAAAAAAATAATCTAGTTCATTTTTATTGGTGGAATTGGAATCCCCCCAAAATAAATACATTCTCAAGGGAAATTCAGGAAGATTCCTGATTTCAAACCACTCACTAGCTTTTTATTTACTGTTGTTCTTCTGGGATGGAGCCTACTTTCTCAAGTGCAATCTATATATATATTTTTTGTTATCTCAGTTAAATGCCGCTTTCCTAGCAGTATTTTTTACTTTATGCAGTATGTAATGTGTCTTATCTTGATGAAAAAATAAATACTGCTTTTGAAAGAAGATATTCTGAGTGATTATTCAGAATTCAGAGAAACTAAACCCCATGATTTACTGAAAAACATTTCCACAATATGATACCATCCACACTAGGTGTCCTTGTGAATTTTAGCAGTCATTCCCAGAAGCATCAGGGAAGTACCAAAGTAGAATTTTGGGATAATTGAGTTTGAACCCCTGATCTGGAATTGCTTACAGCTTCCTTGTGGAGCAGCAGCAGCATGACAGCAGCACAGCATTTCTGATAGCTGGATTATGGTGCTCCCCTGGACTTGGTGCTGGTCTCAGCCTACACAGGCTTGGCTTGGCTCCAGCAGAAATGTCCTCACTTGTCCTACTGAAGCTGCTCCATACTGCCAAAAGAAGCTTCTGCAGAAGCTCCACATCTCACCTGAACCAGGGCAGAGCTAAGTATCCAATAGATGTGTGCAGGGCAACTGAAGGAACCTAAAGCCTCCTGAGATGGGGAAATTTAATCTACCTTTGTGACTCTGAGTATTTCCCCCATCTTTAGCAGAAACAAATTTTGTTGTGTTGCATCTGGAACGTAACTTTCATAGCTTTGATAACCAACTCCCAGTGTAACGTTCTTCTGTTAAGCTAAAGTTGCCTTAAGCGTTCAGTGGATCTGGATCTTGGAATGAATAAGGAAAATAAATTTTTGCCAAATTCTTTACTAGCTATATGCCCTGTCTGATAATGGATATACAGATAGCATACAGTCCAGGGACCCAGTTTTGCAGCCTCTCCTAATGCATGTGCACCCTGTTCTCTACGGCAATGCCACCGACCTGGAACAGTCAGCCAGTCAGATGAGCATATTTATCCCCTTTGGTTTGGTCCCTGTTACTCAGAGAAATAATTCATATATCTCTCTTTTTTTTTTTTTTTTTTTTTTTGAAAAAAAAAGGCAGATAGAAGAGACATTTCATAACAAAGGAAGCAGTTCTCTTGTGCACAGTGAACAAGGACGTATTTAATGGGTGCAGGAAACATTTTTTGCCCTTCAGAAATGCACTGAATACACTATGTAGACAGCAGCTCAGCAATTGCAATGTGCTCGAGGATGGCATAAAGCTCCTCCCATCTGGCATAGCTATGTACTTATATAACTAATGGCTAGCTAACATTATCAGTTTGTCCTTGTGCTCACATGAGTGAAAGCTTTTATAAATTTGCAGCACAAAAAGTAGCTCTGTGTCTCTTCAGCTGAAGAAGTATATGGTTCTTGAGGTCATTCAGGAACTCACTATTACCTTTTTAGAAAAATAATGTGTTTTTTTAAACATTCTTACATTTTTGAAGAACACAGAATGTTCTTCTAGCTGATTTTAAGAGCTGCAACAGGTGTAAAAGTACTTCTTTGCAAATTAATTTCAAATTTCCCCTGCTCGTTTCTGCAGTGCATTGCCCATTCACACTGCTGTAATGCAAATTCAACAGATGAACAATTTATACTTATTCTCCTAGGGACTCCAGTACAGTAGCTAATGATAATGCAGAAATTAGTATTCTGGTCTCTCATTCTAGGAACTTTAACTTTGTTTATTGATAGTCTTGGTCAAATATGCTGAAATGCATAACATTCATAATTTATTTTGTCATTCATTGACAAGCCTTTAAAATCTGCTTTAAGTGTTTAAAGTGCAAATTTGATTTTGCATTTCTTTTCAAAGCCTTCTTCAAGAAATGAAATTTCCAAACCAGCCAATATTCTGCCATGGATAGTAGGAAGGATGTATTCTAGGTTTTGGACTACCTTATAAAACTGTTTTGGCTTAAGACTTGGTCTGAAATTCCTTTATAGATAACAAAACTTTTATTTCAAAACTGAATTTATAAAACATGGTTTTTGAAACTGAGTTTCAAAACGTCACTTATGTATTGCATATAAAAAGTTGTCGTGGCACAGGCATGCTTTAATAAAAATGGAATTAGTTACGTAATAGTTGCTGTATTAAATGCTGCAATTTCAGGCTGACAAAGGATTTGTTCTTCAGTTGAAATAATTTCAGTTTCAGAATCTCTACGAAGAAAACAGGATAAAAAAACTGGGTAACTTTCAAATATTTTGATATAAACAGTGATGACATAAGAAAAAACCCTCAACTTCTATTCCTTGCATTTTATTAGATAAGTAATA
The DNA here is from genome assembly GCF_018691265.1 of Tyto alba. Classification (NCBI taxonomy): domain Eukaryota; kingdom Metazoa; phylum Chordata; class Aves; order Strigiformes; family Tytonidae; genus Tyto; species Tyto alba. Next base: position 15,914,523 of record NW_024881282.1, on the reverse strand, counting down.
AGAGCAGACATCTTAACCTTTTTGTTCTGTGTTTGAGTTTGGAGAGTATCATCTCAAGTAGAGGGTGCACTGAGATGAGCTCTGTCAGCCCAGTCTGAAATCAGTTTACCCTCCCCAAGGTGAACGTGGTCCAAAGAATCACTTTTTGTAACAATACAATTCTGTTAAATCTTTCTACCAACTGTCATAGTCATATACTTCTACCAAACAAAGAACAAACAAATCAGTCTGGTTTGGTAATACAGTATTTCCATTTGCACCTAGTATATGAAGAAAGAGGATTCCCTCCCCAGAAATTAAAAACTCTTATGCATTGAAGAATCATAGACTGGCTGAGTTGGGAAGGAACCTCTGGAGATGGTCTTGTCCAACACTGTGCTCAAAGCAGGGTCACCTACGGCAGGTTGCTCTGTCATGTCCACTTGGGTTTTAAATTTCTCCAAGGATGGAGACTCCACTCTATTACTAGACTTTATGTAGAGCAAGGGGGATGCATTAGTCCATGTTGACAAACTGTGTAAAAACAAGACAGAGAACAGTCTGACAAAGTCTTGGACTTCCACTGAGGGCTGTGGCTCAGGGAGGACTCTCCAGTCCTTGGTGACCATGCCTTTCTCCCTGTCAAGGTAGGCAGCATTTCGAGCTCCTAGCCCCACACTTACCCAACAGCATCAGCAGTATGATAATTCAAGGACCAGACAGAGCCACATATTTTAGGTGGGATGTGGAGAAGGGCCAAACATCCCTGCAGGAGGACTTTTCCCCCCAGGGTGTAGTAAATGTCTGGTTCATTAATACCACAGACACAACTTGTTAGCTTACATGTCTAAAGGCTTGTCCCTAAACACAAGAAGGAGCAGAGGGGCACGCTGACATTGGAGGGAACCCCAGTCACTCAGCAGACCAATAGAGTCCCCAACCCCCTCATCCCCAGGATGCCCTGGGGAGCCTCAGTCCATGAGCCAAGGGACACCCATCATCATGAGCCAGCAGAAGAGGGTTCCCATCACCCCACAGACTGAGGGATGGTCACTGCCAGGGGCGTGGGGACCACCATGGGAGGGTAGGAAAAGGTTATTTCAAGATTACACAGGACTTATGGGATGTTCTGGGAGGGATGGGGAAAGGGAGGATCAAGGTGGTTTGAGGAGTGAGTGGGAAAACATTAGGGTAAGGGGACAAAAGGGTCTGGTTGTATACAAGTAGGGGCTCGTCAGTGCACCTCCCCAGCTGTGCCCTCTGTGTGACCAGCACAGTCTGTCCTGGCCTCTCACTAAACCCCATGTCTAGCCATTTGCCCAAGTGAGTGGTCCTGTCCTGTCCAGAGGGGGGGGGGGGGGGGGGGGGGGTGTGTGTGTGGATTTCAGTGAGAGCCCCTGGGGTGGGACTTGGGGCTGGAGGCCCATGTGTCCATGGTGCCCGTGACTGGAGATGCTGAGCTGGCTGTCGGAGGGACCAGAGGGTCAATGCCCAAGAGACTGTGGGGGGCCTGGGGGTTGACTGAGACCCACCTGCATGCACATGTGTGTGTGTGTCTGTGGGGACACGTGTTCAGCCCTGCTCCTGGCTGGACATGGGTTCAGGGAGCTGTAGCAGCCTCACCTCCATCAGCCCATGGGACTCAGCAGCAGATAATGCTGTTCAGCAAGCCATCGCAGGGAATTTTTCAGAAATTGAGGAAAGACTGAAGACTGCAGTATTTCAGAGCTTCCAGATAGATTTTATCATTAAGTCATAGGAAGGCAAATTGTCCAGCTTTACTGAAATATACAGGCTGGGCTGCAGCACAACCCCCAGAGCATCCTTCTGAACTCAGGGAGCACCTGATGTAAAAGAGGCCTTCATTAAACCATTACGATACCCAACAGATGGCATTCATTGCAACCTTTATATCAAAATACCAACCCCTGGATTCTGTTGCTAATTTATTTCAAAAGGTCATGCAAGGATTTGTGTGCCCTCAAGGAATCGGTTGCTTTATAGGAAGCTGCAATTTCAGTATTCAAATAACCCCACATAGGCAAAATGCTGCAATTTTCCCAGTTAAACTGTATCTGAACACCAATTACACAACTTATTATTAAATGAAGATAAGCCATGTAGCCTTCCATGAAGAAGACTAATTGTTTTTTTCAATTAAAATGAAGACACTTGGGTCCGAATTAAGACCCCAACAACAAAAGGTAAGCAAATTAGTTTCACTGAGACATGCAGCTACTGCATACCTGAAATCTTCAGGATTCAACAGTGAAGGCAAAGTCAGCAATCTTAATAACCAAAATGGAAGTATCCTTTAAAAAGTCATTTTACATAAAGCTAATTCAAAAAGCAATGAAAACTAGTCCTTGCATTTTAATATCACTAACTGATTGCACTGAGCTCTGGCCAGCATCAAGTGTTTGTTTTTTTTTTTATCCAACTATATAAGTTCTTTTGTCTGACAGGCATTTTAACAAGCTATGCAACTTTCATCAAATACTAAACTGCTGTTCTTCGCCCTTTACAGCAGTGCTTATTGAAAAACCAAAGAGTATTCTTTGCATAGAGCAGAGCTTGCATGGACATGCAAACATCTACATTAAAAAAACAAAACAAAACAAAATCATGTTTAGAATGATTTGTGTATGTGCTGAGGGAGTTTTCTTGTTGCTGGCATGTGTTTAAAGAAAAGTTTACTTTTAGACTCCAAAATACAATGTTGTATATTCATGTAGGACCCTATTGAACAATCAACAGTGGCTACAAGTTGGCAAAATGATAACTCACCTATAAAGTATATTTGCAAAGCATCTGCTAAGTGAACTGTTATTCTCATTGACACCTCCTGCCTTTTCCACTGTGTTATGACCCTCTAAACTACAGTGTTTGATATCCAGTGACACTAGTCTTCAGAGGCATGCAAGAAGAAACTTTACAACTGATTTGACCAAAGAAGCAACCTGACATTTGTTTAGTTTATCAGGGTGAAGGTTGTCACACAATATTGTTATTTGCTTTCTACAAAACTTTTGTAAGCTATATGATTATATGGGTGCAGCATAAAATAGGCAAAAAGTTGCCTATAGATAAATGTAAATTTAAAAAAAAACTATGCTAAGGCCTTTAACTTAGAGAAAACTCATGGAGACTGCACAGTCCTGGAAAATCAAATTATCTGGGTGGTCCTTGAAAAACTGCCAAAGACCATATGAACTTTCCTGAATGTAGAACACCTGATACGGTACTGAATAACTGAGAAACTTGCCATACAATAGTGTATGATATATTACAATGAAGTTGTGGGGTTTTTTTCTAGTCTGAGAAAGTGTTCTGAGTAATTTCTTTAACTGCATTTGGTTCCTAGTGGTTGCTCCTCCTCCATTTAATCCAAAATGGAACAATCCTCTGATCAAATTGACCTTGCTAATATATCTGTGTATGTATAAATATAGGCATGTATGCATATATACAAATAAAATACATATTACGTATGTGTTTTTCTCATATACATGTATATAAACATTTCCATAACTCCAAGTAGAAAAATATCAGGAAAAAGTTTAAATCCTACTCCACCAAGATAAAATTCATCAGCAGACAAAGAGAAAGATTATTCTTACACTACAGTTAAATTTTCTCTTTCTTTGAAGATCACCGAAGGCTTTTAATACAAGTCCTATGCAAGACCCCTTCATTTTTTTACCCGTCTTCCAGGTCTCCATTGTTCACACAGGAAATTTTGAGAAGTCTGATCAGTGCTAACGCAATTACTGAAGGTTCTTAGTCATAGTTAAAACTCTTCAGCTGAATTTCTTTTTATGAATTTTGCAGTTTTGCTTCTTCTGTACAAGTCTTGAAAGATTGCTAACAGCCATGCTTTGTCTTTTGGGTGTTTAAATCTACAAGACATCAAAGAAATGTGCCTTTGATGGTGAAATTCAGTGCATAAGAAAAAAGGAAATAGTACATATACCTCTGCCAAGGTCTTTGAATTAGGCATTTCTGTCAACCTCAGACATCTGTTATAAGACTCAGAGGTCTCACTGTCTCAAGATACTAGCAAAGCCTGAAGATCTTAGGGAAATGGTAAACTGCATGAAAGCCTGAACATCCTCCTTACCTCATTTCACTTTCAAGGGGCAACACCTTCAGCTGTAACTCCTTGAAAACCTTCTAGCACTACCATTTTCATCTAAGCCGATAACTAGTCTTGGGCTCATCGGGCCACAGCCTACACAGAGAGGTAGACTTAAAACAGTTATCAGATATATACTACATCAGCCTTCACTTGACTGAATGGGAAAAGATGCACAGAGGACAAATGATGAATATGAGCTTTGTTTCCTCCAAAAGCAGCAAGGTTAGTCTGGCCAAAAAATCTTTGCTTCTGTTTGATCTTGTGATCATACATTACTTATTATTATTGGAAAATTAACTTAGTCTTTGGCCCAGGAACCTAGCAATGTTGAGACGTCTGATAAGATAAGGGATTACTCTAACTAAATGCACATCTCCAACTGAGCATACATGCCCTGAGAGTCACATGAGAGAAACAGGTCCATGCAGACCATCTTCCCTGACCTTAACACAAGCATCTAAACCAGGTCAGGGAAAGAGAACAGATTGGAACAAGAGGTCCCTTGACAAGATCATCCAACAGCCCAGTTCTGTGCAAGTGGTATAGCTGACCGGTCCTAGGCTCAGTTCCTGATACAAACAGCTAATTAGCAAGTGGTACCACAAGGAGTAGGGACTGGTGATGCATAGGGAGAGAAGCTCAGACAAGATAATACAGAACAGTTAGTTCAAGTCTTTCTTTTGTTGAAGGTTGATGGCTGGTCTCAGAAGACACATTTGTAGATGGAAAGCTGAATAATTGGGTTGAGGAGTCACTGGAAACTAAACACACCACTCCCTGGGCTTTGAAGAAAGGTCATCTACGTTTACTGTTCCTACTTGATTATGTAAAGATTCCCCACCTCTTCCTCCTAACACAGTGTTTTAACATGCTATAGTTACACAGGTTCGAACTTAAACATGATGTTAAATACAGTTTATATGTTAAATAATGTGTTGATATAGCATTTATAAGAAGTCAGAGGTACTGGCATGCTTTGTAGACAATAAGGTAAATCTAAACACAAGCACATTATTGCACTGCAAATAAATAATTTTCCTGATTGAAGAAAATGAGTGATACAATGGTGTTTTTTGACACTGCCTATTCTAAGGCAATGTTTGACAACTATACTGACTATGATGATTACATCATATGTTACTTCATGCTAAAACCTGTTGAAACTAAAAATAAATGACAGATCACTGCAAAGTCCTCTCCTCTGTCTATTGGCAAACAATACTCTCCATTCACTTCCCTGTGATGACTGAATGTCAGGATGCAATATAACATAAAAGTAATGAAAACTGCAGAAAAAGTAGATTTCCCATCTATTAATTCTGAACTGTTAGGACAGGCTGAAAAAATGGGCAATTATAAAGTATATTCCAACTAATAACAGGAAGATTTTGTTCCCATAAAGTAGTTATTACAAGAGAAGTTACAAGAGGCTGGGAAACATACCATGACTCAACATTGTTTGGAATTAAGCTAAAATGGTTGGAGTGATGCAGAGGAAACTATATGAGTTCCTCTTTCCTTTGGGATGGATGGCAGATGGATTTATCATGCTTGATGAGTACTAATTCTTTTCAGGCATGCAATGTCATATATCATGTAATTTGTGGCATGGATCATTACAAATGTTCCTAGAGATCATTCTACAGCAAAACCCCAGCTCCCAAGCTTAGTTTGGGTAGCTGCTCACAACTCACAGATTGTTACTTCTAATTGTTATTGCTAATAAAACACAACTGTTTTGCCCCACTTTTATTGAGGTTCCTCCATATCAGGCAGTGTTCAGAAGCAAGATTTCATTTTACCCCCAGCTTTATTTTTTTTTCTCATTGGATTCACAAGTTAACTGATTCTGATCCACAAAAAAAAAAAAAAAAAAAAAAAAAAAAAAAAATTCTTTCTGTTGTAGTCCTGCTCATTATTTTACATTTGATCTTGAATGCAAGAAGATACTTTGGTGAAATTATAGGGCAAACCTCTTTGTGCAATTCAGAACAGCCACACTTCACCTAAGCCAAAGTTTTCAGCTTGGGCTTAGTATTTATTTACATGCCTCAATGTGATCTCACCACAAGCTAGAAAAACATTCTAAGTGCCCACATCCAAAAATGAATACAAATCAGGGTTTCAGTTTTCCCAGCTTTCCTGATGTGTGATAGTTAGAAAAATAGTAAAATTTAGAAACTGTTGTGAAACCCTCCTCACAAATATTTATATTCTGTAGAGGTTTTCCTGAGAGAATGAAGATAAAATCTCACCCAAAACCATTTGTCTGAGAAAAACAGCTGAATTTTAAACAGATTAATTTCCAACCTGTGTAGGGCAGGTGAATTGCAAGTCCTGATCACACTTACTGTCCCTGAAGCAACCTTACTCAGTCAAACCTCATTGACATTGATCACTGCTCACTCATGAGCAATGGGTGCCAGTAAAAACTGCTGGAAAAGGCTGAACTGCAGAGCACTCAGGGAAACTGTAGACACTGCAGATGTAATGACAGAAGGCTTGCACTCACAAGTTTTTAATTTTTTTTTTTTTTTTTTTAAAGTGCCATAGAACTTCTGATTCTGGTTTCAGAAAACTATTAAAAAAAAAAAAATTTATCTGGAAGCTGCCTAGTCCAGCTAATTACAGTTTCCCAGTCACATCAATGGACAAAATGGATATTGAAAATCATCATTGAATATCTGAACTTTTCTAGACTCTTAATATATTAATTTACTCAATGTTGAGCCCATTGGAGTGTGTGATGAATCACTGCAAAGCCCAAAGAAATAATTCAGCAAGATAACATGGAGAGGATAAGAAATATGAATTTGAGAAGAGATATTAGGTTGAGGGAACCCATGGTGCAGTAAACCTGATGGGAACTGTGTAAAGGCCAAAAGCTGTGATGATTAACTCCCCATGACATTCAGGTATCACAGAGAGTAGAATTGATCTTATCAGTTGAGGAATGGGTCAAGTAGCATGTTATAAATTAAGCTTTTGCCCTCTCAAAAATCTTCTCTGTGTTTCTTACTGTGCTATAGAAATCCTAGATTGCAGAGAAACAAATGCTAGAAGCCTTGAAGGAATTAAAGTGCAAGAGAGTTACTGTGGCATCTTATTTCTAATGGTGTATTTCTTAGCAGCATTGGCAGTGTGATAGAGAAGATAGCATTTAATTTAGTGTTGCTTTCAAACTATAGAGAAACTCTAATTTTGTTTTGATCTTGTAAACAGAGACAGTTTCTAAACCCTAAAAACAGTTTGTGCTATGGTTTATTTCTCAAAGCTTTTTTTTTTTTTTAATTATACACATTAAGTATCATAAGTGAACTTGAAAATATTATCTGAAATTTTTGAGACAGAAAACATTAGCCAAAAAGAACACTTGCAAGAACTGTTCCACAATGAGGTAGAAATAACAATACACTATTTATATACAGAATATATAAAGCATCAAGGGTCTGCAGACAGAAAGATTTTGGATTTAAAGTATAGCTTTAAAGAAAAAGGGAATTGCCAGAGGGGTAGAAGGATCCAAAAGCTGGAAGATGAGAAAGAAGTCTTTATAAGCTGGAAAACAGGTTAATTTGGGTGCTGTTCATTCTAGTTTGGTTTCATGGAACTGAGCATGTCTAGAGGCTCTGGCTTCAATCTCTGAAACTCAAAAAGACTTGTTTATGACTGAAATTCAGCAAATCTTGTGTGAACATGCTTAAGTTAATTTCTTGAAGGTAACAAGGTAATGTTGCAACTTTGACTTAAGACAGTCTGTGCTTCCTCCAAAACGTTAAATTCCATATTTTTGATATCACTCCAGTGGACATTAGTTTCTTCTGCTTCACCTCCACTGCTGTTAACACTTACATAATCATACAGTGAGCTGGACCATGGAAGTATCTGGATAAAAATTAACAAAAAAAAAAAAAAATCAGAAACAGCTCTCTGAGCTGGTATGAAAAGCTGGCTGGAGGAAGGCGGGACTTCCCTGTTCTCTGGCAGGGTAGTGCTGAGCTTGTTCAACTTAATATTCTTTCATTTCAAAGTATATTCTTTTTCTCTTTCAGATAACTAAACTGAAGGTTATTTTTCATTGTGGAGGGAGGGAGGAAGGAAGTCAGGAAGGAAGGCAAGAAGGAAGGCAGGAAGGCAGGCAAGGGAAGGCAGGAAGGCAGGCAGGAAGGCAGGCAGGCAAGGGAAGGCAGGAAGGCAGGCAGGAAGGCAGGCAGGCAGGAAGGCAGGAAGGCAGGAAGGCAGGAAGGAAGGCAGGAAGGAAGGCAGGAAGGCAGGAAGGAAGGCAGGAAGGAAGGCAGGAAGGCAGGAAGGAAGGCAGGAAGGAAGGCAGGAAGGAAGGCAGGAAGGCAGGAAGGCAGGAAGGCAGGAAGGCAGGAAGGCAGGAAGGCAGGAAGGAAGGAAGGAAGGAAGGAAGGAAGGAAGGAAGGAAGGAAGGAAGGAAGGAAGGAAGGAAGGAAGGAAGGAAGGAAGGAAGGAAGGAAGGAAGGAAGGAAGGAAGGAAGGAAGGAAGGAAGGAAGGAAGGAAGGAAGGAAGGAAGGAAGGAAATTGCTTAGAGGGAGAGGGACACATATCAAAAAAAAAAAAAAATCAATGCCTAAGAAAAGAGCTACAACTGCATGAAATTATGCAATTACACAGAATTGCAATGGCAAAGTGAGACAATTTTGAACAACAGTTAAAATCCAGCTAGTTGAAAAAAATAAGTATTCAGAAAATGATCAATGTGACTTTAATATCCTTTTGATTACAGCTCTGTGATCCGAGTAATATCACCTGCCATGAGGAACAATAGCCAGACTGGGCACTAGTATTATTAATAAAATGTGATATTTTTTCATGTTTGAGTGTTTATAACAAAACATGTAGGCATTTAAATTTGTAATTAAATGTTACCTGCCACCCCTACTGGCTGCACTGTAAATAGTTCCAATTACTCAACAAATATTCTTTGAGTAATGCTGTGCTGCAGTCAGCAAACTATTCTTAAAGCTCTGTGGTCAGAAGAAATGTGCTGTGAGTTTTTCACAGGCTTTAAAAGAGGCAGAAATTTTAACCACCTTATTAGTTGCCAAGAGTATACATTACCACTTTGGATTTTGAGGCAGGACACTGAACAGCTTGCCAAAGAAATATTATCTGAACAACCCACACTAGAGTCCTCCATAGAACCTACATAACTTTACTACACGCGGGAGGGGTGTGTTTTATTGCCAATAAAAACATGATTTCATTAAGGATCTTCATCATATGCAACATTGCATAAACTATATTTTTTTCACTGCACAAATTCCCGTTGAGATCAATTGGGCAAGTTTCCAATTCCCAGACTAGGGATTCTCTGTAATAAAGAGAATATGAAACAGCAGAAAATAGTTATATTTCAAACAAATTATGATTTCTAGCTAGTGTCTGGCATTGCCTCATGAAGGAGCTTGTTTCCATGATGAAGCCCAAAGTCTCAGTTCCATAGCCCAAAAAGGCCTTTGAGTGCTCAAGAGTGTCTCAGGGCTCTTCCATCCCAGAACGATGTGGAGGATTGCAAAAGTAGTTCTATGTTGAGCAGAAGGGAAGTTTTCAGGGTAGCATATCTCAAGTAATAGGAAATATCTTTTCTGCTCATACTCCCTGAGAAAAAGGTAAGAGACTGTAGTTAGTTAATGCTACTAGTAGCATTGAGCTGTATTATTTTTATATGCACCCAATTATTCTTCTAATATGGTATATTTGATGCAATACCAGTAGATATCTACCTAATCCTGTTAATATCAGTGATTCAGGCTCTCTATTCAGTTCTGTCGAATTACGAGAAATTAAAATACTGTGCATATGTTCTAATACTAAAATGACAGCTCAGCTATGTAAGTGGCTTATTTACTGTGATGGACTCAGTCTTTCCCAGTTGAGTAGAAGCTAAGTTAATTTAATTTTCTATATGGATGATGTATTTTATTGAGTTCTGTCATCCCTCTAAAGGTTCTACTTGACTCCTTTATGATTGTAGCAAAGATTTCACCTTGACTTTCAATTCTAGCAAAGATGTCACCTGCACTTTCAATTGCTATTAGCTCTCTCTTTATTTTATAGTTCGGATAACAGCACTGCATGTCTTTTTAGGCTATATTTTGATAATCTCCTGAGATGTCCTCTTATCATGGCTGTATAGGAGGAAGAGTAGCTCTGATGTTTGCAGACACTGTCATTCTTATGATGACCAAAATGAAGAAGAGAGATGAGTACAGCAAAGATGGGTCTTCTAAATGGCTGCAAAACATTAAGTTGAGAAGTTTGACAGCAACAGATGGTTTACTTGATTTGACGTCAAAGAAATCAGTAAAAGTTTCCATTTCCGCATTCCATTGAAGAGCACAAAGAGGGAACGTATCTATTGAAATGACATTTAGGCATAGAAGTTTGGAATTTGTGTAAACCACAGGATCCCTCTGCAGTCAGCAAGCATGAGATTCAGTTGACTAGGTGTAGCTGTCCATAACATAAGCATTCACAGGTAAATCAATTATAAGAACATCCCATATATAACCAAGGGAGAGAAACAGGCAACCTAAAGGGGATTTCTATATTTATTCAGAAGAATTATGCCCTAAAAATGCTTATTTCCCTACATCAATTTTAACAACATCCTTAGTATCTGAACTGTAGATTTCTAGCATGTGAAATGAACCCCACTGGGGTGGGATGAAATACCAGCTGGAGAAAGATGTATGTGTCTGGATGTATATTTCTCTGTTCTTATCTTCCTTTACTGAATTTAGTAGTAAAATATGGCTTCTGCTTTAGATATTGATATCAAGTATCTGATTTTAGAAATTAGTGCATTATCTGGAGACTGTAGAAGCCACAAATTTCATAAAAAATATGACATTTAATCACAAAAATGTAGTGACTAAGTCAAATTTTTAAATAATTGTTTTCTTTGTTCTTTCAAAGTTAGTGAGTTCACCCAGCTGTCTTTGTTTGTCATGGAAAGCATATGTTCCCACCACTTATACCTAAACTGTCTTTATTTTATTTTTGAGGCCTGTTGAGGTTAAGAATATGTAGTGCCAATATAATCTAATACTTGTGAACAAAAAAACAAACTATTGAAAAGGAAATAACATAAACTGGATACAGTGGTGAAATCTTTGCAAGACTCTAAACATGATACCTTACTAAGGCCAGTACTAAGGTAATCTTGTTTAAGGTCCTCATCATTGACCTGTATGCAGAGAAAAAATAAAACCTTAGCAAATCTGTGAATGACACTAAACTGGAGGTGGAAAAAAGGAAGGGACTCTGTAAGACAATGCATTAGAGTCTCAGGCCAGAAGGACTCTGACAGGTTTAAGAACTGGGCCAGGAGAAATCACATGATGTTCAGTAATGGGAAGTGGAAATCTGTGCTGAGGTGGACTCACCCCATCCACCAGCACAAGCTGGGAAATGACTGGCCAAGTAGAAGCCATGACTAAAAGGACAGGGAGTTACTGTCAGCACCAGGCTGAACATCAGCCTGCTATGTGCTCTCAGTGCAAATAGTATGAACTGCATCCTGGGATTCCTTAAAGTGACTGTCACCAGCAGAAAAGAAGATGGTGTCCCCTCACATTTACCACTGGTAAGGCAACTCCCGGAATCCTGTGTACAGTTTTAGCACCCCCGTAGTTCAAGAAAAATATTGAGAAACTGGAGAGAGTCCAGTGGAGGACAACCAAGATGGTGAGGGACCCAGAGCTCATGGCCCACAGGGAAATGCCAGGGGAAATGGTCTTGTTTAGTCTGGTGAAGAGGAGATTGATGGAAAATCTAATAGTTGTCAGCAGCTGCTTGAAGAAAACTTATAGAAATAGCAGAGTGAAACTTCTTGGTAACAACAGGTGGTCTAACAAAGAGCAACAGCCACAGTTCCTGGCTGGAGACATTCTGCCTGAACTGGAGGAAAACCTGTTTCACTATTACAACACAATGGTGCTGGCACAGGCTGCCCAGAGAGGCTCTCTAATCTCCATCCGTGGAGGCTTTCAAGACTCAGCTCAGTAAAGCCATGCAGCCATCATCTAGTGTCAGCAACAGTCCTATTTGGAGGAACAGGCTGGACAAGAGGACTCCAGAACTTCCTCCCAACCATTTAAGTGACTCTCTAAGACTTCCCCACAGTTCTGGTGCATTAGAAAAGCAGGAATAAATGAGGACTTAATTTTCAGAAGTTAGCTAAATAATTTCAAAACCTTTTAAAACTACAACAGTTATGAAAATGGTAAGTGATCTGCATCCTCTTCCTCTTTTTCTACCTTCCTTCCCCCAAGCAGATCAATTGATAGATAAGACACAGAATGAGTGACATTCATTTGCCCAAACACTGGCGTTCAGGACCATTTTTCTCAGATGTTGTGCAGTATCCAAGACACCCAGCTGGGACCAGCAGATGTGAAACAAGTTCCACAGAGGCCTAAGACCTACTGGGGATGCAGCTTGAAACCTATATTTAGAAGACTGTATCCCACCCTATTAGTCAATAATATTATTAGTCAAATAATTTATTGTATATCTGAGAAAAAACAGTGCGAGAATGTCTAGAATAACATTTTGGTCAAGCTTTTTTGTTTAAATGTGTCCATTGTGACAAACTTTTAGTGCTAGCAATAATTTGCTACTGATGATTGAAACATAAAATTGTAATATCACATTTAAAACCATTTGTAGAGTCTTAGGACACTTCCTTCAAATATTTGTCATCAAACACAAACTGAAAAGGATTTATGAATATCCTGAACACCATCATTACATTTTAAACACTATTTTTCTTTAACCCTGTAATCTGTGTATTCAAGACTGACACCAGTGATTACAAATAACAGTCATCCAAATTAATAATTGTAATACTAAAAATTTGGGAAGAAGAGGAAGATACAGGAATACCTGGGCAGGGTTATAATTTGCTGGCGTGTAACTCATAGAATTTGAAGGAGAAATTAAACAGCCAAAGAAAAACAGAAGACAAGCATAGCTTTTTGTTTTCAGTATATTGTGTTGACAGTATGCTTCAGTGGTTTTGAGTGTTAAATACATTGGAGTAGCAACAGTTAAGACATAAAGAAAATATTTATTATGAAACCCTCAAATTCACAATAAATTAGACAAATAGCTGTTATTATGCCTACATTCTAGAGGGAAAAGGGATTTGAGAGTTGCCAAAGACACTAAGGAAATACAGGGATTTAGCCAAGATGTAGGGACTGCTAGAATTTTTCAATAATTAATTCCATGTTTAAACACCTGTAATGTTTTTTCTTCCTTTGGTTGTTTTTATTTTTCTAAAGTATGAATCATCCAGAGAACAACAAAGACATCAAGATTTAACTCAATCACTTCTTATTATACCCACTAAGAAGCACAAATGCAGATATGATTGTACACATATGCACTACTTATTTGTCAGTTGTGTTTATTCACCCCTGAGATTTTCCCAGGCTGTTCTGATTTAGTTCAATTAGGACAAAAAAAAAAAAAAAAAAAAAAAAAAAAGTTATTCAGATCTTTGGTTTGACCAAGTCTTCACTGAGTAATTTCTTGAACCAAAATAATGTGTACATCAGTCCTTCTCAGTTTCATTGCCTGAACACTGGAATGAGAACTCACAAAATGCACAACTTTATGGATGACTTCCAAAGACACTAAAAAGCTCAGGAAATGTAAAAACAACAGCATAGAAAGAGAGATCTCTTCAGATGGGGATACCAAAAGTTAAACATCACAGCTGAAACAGCAACAGAAACACTCAAACCTGTGTACAATCACCAAACCAATGTTTGCTTTTTAAAACTTCCATTCAACACTCCAGCAGTGAAAAGCAGCTGCTAACTTTCAGTGACCTTTAGCGACAGCACTCCCATCTTTAGGGAATTAAGATTGATTTTCCACAGCTACCAGTGTAAAGACCTTTTGCCTGGGAGCATACAATGATACCAAGGTCAGAGGATTTGAAGGCAGCAACTTTTACAGGGTTAGACTTCAGCTGTGTGGTGTTTACAGCTACCAATTAATGTCTGCCATTTTATGCCCTGGAGTCACCTGCAGTTTCAAAACAGATTAAGCAAAGTTGTCCCCTCAAGCTCACGGGGGCAATTCTCTAAAGTGAAGTATCAGATTCAAAAGAGTCTGGCAGGAGGCAATACATAAATCAAAGCTAATAATGAATTACCAGTGCATTTATTGCTGGATCTGAAGTCTTTGCAAGGTACAGCCAAAGAATGTGCTGTTCTCTTTGTTCCTAATACCAATGCTTTTTGGGGAAAGTAGACTTATGCAAAGGAGGAGAATAAGTTGAACTTGCTGATGGATGGGCTTTCAGAGGGGGCCTGGTTGTATTTCCTTGTTAAAGAATAATTTAAAGTCTTATTTCTCATTTTTAATCAGGGTCCCACACTATCTGAAGCAATTCTTGCTCTTAGGTAGAGAATTGAAACATACCAGGTATCTCTTCTCCACCACCATTTTTCCCACATATCTTTGAAATCCTGAGCCTGTTGTACTGTGAAACTAGAGTATCATTCAGCCAGACAAGAAGATAGTAAAAGAAGAATTTTATATTGCACCATACAAACAAATGCAGAGGAAGTGCTGCTGATACACATTATGAAACACTCGAGAACACACAGAAGCAGTTTACTCCAGTTACACCCCTGTCTTGAAGCATAACCTTTTGTATTTGATATAAAGCTGAGAACACGATTACTGTAATATACTTTGGAAATTTAGCCTCTTCTTTCCTTCACCTGCTTTCCATCTTATGCTTCATACCAGGCTATCTGGAGTGCATTGCCTTACAGCTGATAGAAAATATTGAGACCTTTCTATATACTTTTAGGTGCTGAAGTTAAGATATGACTAAATACCTTCAGTTTCTCTCTGTTGTCTGTAGAAAGAAATTTTTTTGAAAGATAATTGGAAAGTAATTTATTGTATTCATTCTACTATATGATGTGAACCACTGTAGGTGTAACAGTTATGTGACTGAATACAAACGAATAAATTAATTTACGTATGAAATGTGACTTCTGTAATTTTGTGAAGAAACTCTACCTTAATGCCTTTAATAGTCTCCTGAAGCTGTTTCATCAGGTAAGATGTTTATTCGAAGTGATCCACTGCCCAGTAGAAGATTTTGAATTCAAAAGTGTTAAAGTGGCACACAAATACATGTAGATGTATTTTTAAAAATGAGTCTACCATCTAGAAGAAAGATGTAAATGGAGAGGCTGAGAACTGCTAATTATTTGAACGACTTAAATAGTGGGAAGCGCTGGGCTGTGTATTTAATGGTTTTGCATTGCGCTAATCTCTGCTGGCAGCAGAGTCAATAAAAGCTCTACAGGGAGTCTGAACACAATGTGATTCTCCTAGCCAGATAAATCTTCCCCATCCCCACTATCCTTATTATCCTTCTGACAATGCATCTAACAATTGGAATAAATGTGTAATCGAGATCTATGCTGCAGAGTGAATTTGCTCTGAAAACATTATGCAGAAAACAGCCACAAGTGAAGGCTCAAGTTTTGTATGAGTTGCATGCAGATCTCATTGCTCTGGGGGAAGGGAATCTCATCTAGAAAACAGGAATGTGCATCAGTCAGGAAACTGTTTGACTTCCAAATGCATTTCTGATTCCAATTCAGTAACTGTAAGGTTTTCCTGAAGAAAAAAATAAATCCAATTGTTAACAGCTGAGGGATTATCTCAGGTGCTTATTGCCTGTGTTCATCCTGATTGAAAACAAGACCAATAAAATCTGATCACAGGTATCACTTTGAATGAGAAGTGGAAATGAAATGGCAGAAACAAGAGGTAAGATAGACTGGATGAAAAATATCAATTTCCTCATAATCTTTCTATGTAGGTTGCCAAATCTTGCCCCAAAGGCACTTGCTAAAATGATGACTATAAGAATATAAACCAAAAAAGGCCTTCCTGAATCACTCAGCCCGGTCTCTAGATGTTACATTTAGCCATGTTATAAGTTTCTTCTCATTATCTTTAACAAACTCTACCTTAAACAGAGTTGGGTTTCTCTCCCTAGTTGGAGGATCTTTGGAAAGCCCTACTAAAGTGTGAATCTTTAAATGTTTAGAAAATTTTTTGTAAATTCTGGACTACTTTTATTTGTAACTGATTTATACCAATTTGTTTTCCTGCCAGAAAAGGCTTAGAGTTCAAATGACAATTACCTGCCTTGGAGAAGTATCACCCCAAGTTTTTACAACGTGCCAACATCAGTCCCATCTGTTTGAAACCTACCTTCAAACCATTTTTCTGAGTTATTAAAGTTTATCACAAACAATGGTTACCTTTTCTATACATTGCACACACTAGTGAAGCAATTGGAGAAGGATTTGTTATATCCTCCTTCAGAGTCCCAACCCTTAACAAAGGAGCCTTTTCTGGATATCTTCTGAATATATATTCTACTGTCAATCTCATTTCCAAGCAAGATAACTATCAGTTTGTCTTACTGAATCTAATACTTTAGGTATGATGACCTGTATTCAGGAGGGAGGGGGGTATAAGAAGACCTTCAGTGGCTCTACTAGTCATCAGTAGTAGAGAAGACATGTTTATTATGTAGTTCCTCTACCTCTCCACAGTAATCAGCATGGCTGAGAAATATTATAGTTAGAGAAAATGGCCTGGTCTTAAGGTGAGCCTTCTCCTTATGGACAGCCAAAGTCATAAGAGCTTGTCCTTTTCAGAAACTAGAAACAAACATTTGGTCAATTGGTGATGAAATAATGTACTAGACTGATCAAATGTGCTAGATGCTAGAAATATGCAGATGACTCACACTGCCAGTTCTTCATCAAGTACAGTCAAATGTTTACAGCCCTGTTCTTGTATAAGACTAACTTATGAATGAAGACATCTGCACCAAATAGCTCGTAATACCAATGGAGCAAGTTGGCCAAGCTGAGACCTGCTCTTTAACTCCTCAGTACCTGCAGGTTTGTGCACTATTATGTCTACAGTGTTACCCATCTTGAGTTCATTAGGAAACTTTGTCTCACTCAGATGATCATTATTTATTCCCGTGTTACTTCCTTGCTAGACAACAGCAAAAGATGAGCATGAACTTTCAGCACATAGGGAATTCTAGCTAGTGGAAGCACAGGCAGTGTGCCTTAGCCATTCGTGGCTAACACAGCTACGTCTGTCTGTCTCTGTAATCTGCATTCTGGTTTCCCACTAAATTTCAAATCACTTTCAAGGTCTCTGCATTATTTCCAAGACACTTCATGGCCTGAACTTACAAAGTATATATAATAAACAAACAAAAAGCTATGTATAAGCCTCATGATAAGAGTCAGAATTAAAGCATTTGTTGATAATTCTGTTCACTTGGTACTATGGGACTCTGTAATCATGTTAAAGATCAGACATGCCGGAGATGGAACTGTTTTGGAATCTGTCCTGAGAGTTTAAGTTCTTTTGAGTTTGTCCTAACATACATAAATAAGTGGGAACCTGCACATTAAAAATGCAGACAAAAACCAAATATTAAGAATTACTTGGAAAGCAACACAAAACAAGTTATGCTTTTGAATAAAACTGTGTTTTAACTATATCTAGATTGCTGGGTGGAGTTCTGGTTCCTACAGCCCAAAAAGGTTGCTGCAGATATAGTAAAGGTGCAGAGAACAATCTGGATGGTAAGCAATGTGTTACTTTAGAGGACAAACAAAAGCTGCCTGCTGGCTGAAGAGTTGTCTGCCTAGAAAACCTATGTCTAAGTGGGCAACTGATCCTGGACAGCACAGCAGAACTTTTGAACATTCAAAATCCCCTCAGAAGAGGTCTGCTTTGGAAGACTACTTATCAATCAGGTTGATGCCCAGGAAAAAGGAGAGATTATTTTTTCCTTCTCTTCAGGCTTTAGGGTTTTGAATCCCTAGTTCTTGATTCTCCCTTCCCCTTCCCTTTCACCTTCCCTTCTCCCTTCTCCTCCCCTTCCCCTTTCCTTCTCTATAGGCTGAGGCCACCTGTGATCTGTAGGAACCAAAATCAGCAGAGAACTTGCATTTTTTGTTTTGCATTTCTCCTCACTTTCAAGAGTTGCACTCTGCAAAGCTTAGTCAAAACTATCACACCAATGGATCACATCTAAACATTAGCCGAAGAAATTAAGGATTTGTGTGTTCATCATTGATTGATCCTTGCTGTCACTGGCCTGAACAGTAAGATTTTCTGAAAATTCAAAATAATTAGCATCACTGGTTTAAAAAAAAAAAAAAAAATCTTATGCAACTATTTTTTGAAATGGTTCTACATTTTACTCTTTTGGTCACAGATAAAGTAAGTGTGGGTTTGAATCATTTGGCCATTCTTGTGAATTATTAATTTCTTGTGCTCTTGCTTACACAGAGCCTTGATAAGGTTCACTTTCCACATGCTCTGGTTTGAAACAGATGCTGAGTAGTCATCTTACAGCAGAAACAATGCATGTCCTCAATCTATGTCTGCAAGTTGCTTTTCTGGGCACAGGTATAACAAAGCATCCACAGATTAATTGGTTCTGTACTCAGTAAAAGAGTGTTAATCATGATGAACTAATGTGATTTTAATGGGAATGTCATAAGTACCCCTATGCAAATTCTGTTTTAATGTAGCAATTAATTGTACTGTGATTTCAACAAATGAGATAGCTTGCAGTACAGCATTACAGCTGGTGCACTGAAATATTATGACCTTCAATGAAGACCTGTGCTATTGACAGGATCTTCCTATATAAGCCCTAGAAAAAGAAGGAAGGCCAGGCAGCTGTGAGGGGGGATGTACAGACCAAATTTGATTCTTTACTCTTGTTGTTTACATGGTAATTAATCCAAATGAAGGAATTAAAAGCAGGTGAGTAGAATATGACTGGCCAATATTTGTGGTGGAGAAACCTAGTTCATAAATCATTCAAGACAAGAATTCCTGTTTCTCACAAGGAAAAGGGCCTCTACCTCCACTGACCGACATGACTAACTCCTTTTCACGCACTTATCTCTATTTGCACATTTTTCTCATTACTTGGGGGATTTCCAAAAGGCAGCGACAGAAGAACAGACGCTCCCATGTTACCAGAATATGCAGAAATTCCCTCTGTAGTACTGATGAAACAACTGGCTGTCTTCACAGAGAGCTAAGACAGTGAAAAGTGTACCCCTTAGTGCCTGCATCAACAGCAGAGAAATAGGTTTGGAGAGGTGTTTTAAGGCTGACATGCTCTTCTGCACACTGCTACTCACAAAACTCTGCTGAAGTAGTCTTCTCACACCTCCCCAACACATGGGACGTCAGACATAGCACTGTACTGGCCTTCAAAGAGAAAAGAAAAAGGGCAGAGGGGAATTAATTTGTCATAGCTACTGTTAAACACAGGTGGTTGTCCTGACTTTGTACAGAAGTCTCCTCTGCCAGTGGGAAGGGAAAGGCTGGTGTTCAAGTCACAGGATAATATCACAAGCAGCAGTTAGGGTCCCTCCTGGACATCTTCTGTCCTGTCAGCAGGAATCTCACTTGCCTTCTTGTGGGATATCCCAAGTTCTGTTAGTGCTGTGGCTTTTTTTTGTGAACTTAGGGCACATTTGGGGAAGGGGAAAGGAGAATGGGAAAGAGAAGAGGAAGGGAAGACTGCTGCGATATTAAGAATTACTAGTACAAGAATGGTTTTCCCCAGTAAAAGAGAAACATGGGTGTGCTAAAGTGGGTCCAGCAAAGAGCCTAAAAGATGATTTATGGCTTGAAGTATTTGTTATAGAAGGGGAGGCTGAGTGAGCTGGGACTGTTTAGCCTGGATAAGAGAATAAAGAGCAGGAGATGTTATTGCTGTCTACAGTTACTTGATGCTAGGTTACAGAAAAGATGGAAACAGACTATTCTCTGAGCAGCATGGTATTTCATGTTCCAGATAGATAGATAATATCTGGTTAAGCCTCAGCCAAAACTGACCCCAAAACAGCACAAAAACCTCTGCTAGCAACTAGCCAGCCCAGAAGCCTGTCATCCTCTGCAAAAAATGTTTATTTGATGCCATTCCTTTGTCCAAATAGCTTTGAAGAAAGATAATAATGTCTCAGTATTTTTCATTTTGTTACATACTTGGTGAAGAACTGTTTAAGGCCACTGCTGGAAAAGTGGTGTTCCCTAGCTAAGCTATGTTGTTCTCTTCAAACCAAAATCCTGAAGTTAAAAGGAAAAAAAATACTCACTATTAGGCTAAAATGAGAAGCATTTACAGATCTCTACAGCTCAACACTTAAGGAAATCAATAACGTTAAATAAAGGGTAGTTTGTTCACCTCCAGATTTTTTAGTTACCTTATTATTTCTTCACACATATACTTTACAGCAGATTTTTGAACTTGTCAGCAATTAGGATTCTGAAAGTTAGCTTCCTGAACATGAAGCAGAGTTTATTTTGATTAACATGTTGACATCTTAACAAAATGAAAGCATTAGACAAGATATTCAAAGATGCTACAGAAGCCCATTGCAAAAATGTAAATGGCAACAGTAGAATAAAAAGCAAGTTTAAACTTTTCCCTGATCATACTTTGAGATATACTGCTGGGGGATTCATGCTCAATTTATTCATGACAGGTATAAATAATTTGCCCTGTTTCTTTGTATGGAATTAATTTCACCTTCTGTCTTCTTCAGTAGCAAAACAAACATCATCTTGGCTTGTAACTGTCACACAGTTGAAATAGTGAAGAGAACTTCTTGCAGATGACCCATAACCTAAAATCTGCTCAGAAAGAAACGAATCAACTGAAGGAAACACCTTAATAAAAATATTGTTATGTTCATGGAGTTATGAATGCAGAGTCTATTCTATATTCCTGAAATAAAAAATTCCCAATTTCTTGGGAAAAACCCACCATATTTAAGGTTACGAACTTGGGTAAATGTTTATCATATACTCTTAATTTTTCTCAAAAAGCTGTCTTTGAACATGCAGTTTCCTGTATTTATCTCTGACAAGAGGGGAATTTGGGGAAAGTTTGAGCTAAATCCCTCCAAGTTCATAAAATAGTAAAATAAACCTTTGTGGTTTGCTGTTGCTCTTTGTTTTGTTAAGTATTAAAATTTTACATTCATATAGACAACTTTTAAAGAGATCAAAATTTCTTTGTCTGATGCTTCATTCGTTTCATGATAAAGTTTAAAAGCCACAGACCATTTAAATTCCCCTCCATGATAATACCCTTTCGAGTCAGCAGTAGATTCCAAGCCCACCAGAAAAAATTGTCTCTTTTCTATGTTTTCACTGAAACTTGGTATACATAATTTGTATCTATAATGTAACAATATATTGGTATATATAATACAGCAAGATGTTTTCCTTTCTTGGTTAGTTATTCTTCTGTACAGTAAATGAGGGTGGTTTTGTTATCTATGTCCTTGTGAATTTGCTAAACATTGGCTGCACTGTTCCTGCTAAAATTCTCTGGTTCTCTTCCTTTGGATCATTGTGTGGTTTATGTGAGTTCCTTAAAAACAGTTTCAGAACTTCAGTTCAAATTCTGAAATCTGTTTTATTTATTTGCCATAATAAAATCAAATCTGCAAAAATATACAATCTGATTCACTTCCCGTTTAAAAAATAACATCTTTTATTAATATTTCTGAAAGTATTTTAAACATTTTTCTCCATGTATTCACAGAAAACTAGTAGAATTTTTTCCCAAACAATACAAAGCACATGTTACTTTACAGCTATATAGTCAGGACATGTTCAGCCTTTATTTAATCTTATCTAGCAGTGCATTCCTAGATGATTTGGATGGACTGTATATGCTTATTCAGGAAGCTCGTGTGTAGAAAGTAGAAGGACAGTTGTTCAGGACAGATTTTTAAGGACAGGCTACGGGCTTTTTTGGCTGAGAGCAATTTACTAGCCAGTCCTTTTGTACTTGTAGTTACTAATAGATGGCAATGACATGCCCTAGTGAGGGAAAATCCTCCACTTCTTGGTATTGGCACACATCACTGGGTAAGGAAATGGTGCAAAACAACAAGTGCAGGTGTAGATCAGCTCACAGTCTGGAGAGTGCTGCAAACTGTGATTATTGTGCACAGGTCTCCACAGCTGCTTGAGCATCCATCAGATTTGACTTACCTTTCTTCCCGCCACTCCCTTTTGCTATGCACTGGCTAGTAGGAAAGTTCAGGACAGCTCAAGTGAAGCCGAGTTAACAGAGAGATCCCGAATCACCTGCAAAGAGATGGGAAAGTATAGTGTGGTCTTCAGTTTTTTACTCATGAGAGTAGGTCTAGCTCTGATACTTTCTATGCTGCTTATATCCTCAATTACAAGGCAAAACAGTGACAACCATTACAGTGAAACTATCCAGTGAAAATGCTATTTATTCCAAAGGCACAGTTGATATTTAAGTGTCAAGCTTCTTCTGAAATTCACTGGGAAAACAAATGTCCAGAAAAGGTATTATCATCCTAAAATATCGCGGCTCTATAACACTTGCTGCTGGATTTTATTTTAAACCAGGATATAGTTACTGCAATAGGCTTGTCACATTATTCTTTGTCCCCTATGGGATGTGCCATCAGACAAAGAATACTCTGTAAGAGGGAGGATTGTCTCACCAACACCTACAAATAACAGAGTGATAATATTTTACAAATAACCAGAGTGAAAGAAATGCATTTGACAGCTCATTATATTAGCATCCCTGTTAGAAATCTGCCTCAGCTCTTAAAAAAATCCCCCAGCATACGCATGATTACAAAATATGACATGGTATCAGTCTCTTCTCTACAGTGTAGTGTATTTCCTGACAGCTAATGTGCTTTGCTGCACTGTTATTAGCTGTCTTGCTGCAATGCAGTGTGTTACGCACAGTTACTCTGATGTACGCGACTCTGCCCTGCTCAGCCTCTGAATCCACTGAGTAAATGCTGATTATCTTGAAATGGTAATAACATGATTTTCCAGTACGAGCCACAACAACGATCATATAGTTAACAAAAGCTGTGACTAGCAGCCAAATTGCATACCAAACACAATTATTTGAGCCATTAATTGGAGTATAGCATTTCCTCTTGAGATAACAATGATTAAAATTTATGCTGATAGATAACTTTAGGGCAGGATTGAAAACAGAGATTTTTAAATGCACTTGCAAGATGCACCTTTGAGGAGAACTTGCTGATAAGCCTGACAGTTTATCACTGCTGTAATAAGGAGAAATGAAAGCAGTGTCGATGTAAAGTATCCAACGGACTGAAAACCAACACTGTTTTCCAGGCAGCTCCTGTAAGAGTTGTGCTGCTGTCCACCTGCACATGGTCTGAGCACCTTTTATGTAAAATCAGCAGGCATAATGAGGTGTTATTAGACACTCAGCGGGAGACTCTGTCCTTGTTTTTCAGTGGAAAAGTTCCACTTGCTGAGCTGATGAAGCATTAGACTACATTGGCCCAGATCTTCAGAGGTGCTCAGATAACTAACGGGTGTTGATTTCAATAAGCACTATGCATCTGGACACCAAGATACTAAATCACTGTCGCTATATAGTCTCTCTGTCTGTAAGTGTCATATACCACCATCTAATAATGAATCTGATCATGTCCGTCATGGTAGCACCAGTACCATGAGCTAAGATTTTGTGACTACATAAGCTTCCTCCCTGTCAGCCACCGGTGCAAAGCAGCCCCTGCCTCTCTGTAAAAGATGAGCAAAACCCAAGAATATCACGATTTACATTTTCCTAGCTTGCTCTGCTCTTAACCAGCCGTGAGTTGGTCTGTGCCAGTGCAAGATCAGCAGCGGAGGCCTAGTCTATGCCGGCAGTGTGCACTGCCCCAGCTGTGGGGTGCAGGTGGCCAAACCGTGGGGTGGGAGGCAGCACAAGGGTGGCTGAAGGAGCTGACCGGGGACCACAAAGGGGACCCCTCCTAATCTGAAATACTGAGATCATCATGGAAACTCCCCAAACTAACAAAGCTGTAGAATTAACAAATCACCATGCCATTTCCAAACTGCACACACATGCATAAAAAAAATGCAGACTTGTGCATGGACCTGCACCAGTTGCAGCAGTCAGCACTACTCAGAACAGTTAGTCCTCATTACTGTACTGCAGGATGAGGATCAGGAGTTTAGCCTTGCACCACTTTTGCTAACCTGTGTTAACCTTCTAAGCTCTCAAAAATCTGGCAGACATGAGCAGTCATCACGAGGAAAGAAACTGCTGAAATTCAGTTCATGTTCCCCTTTGAAAAAGAAAAAAATAAAAATGCCCAAAGCCTCTGAGACTCATGTATTCCATCATATTTTTTGTGAGTGACATTTTGGACCCAAATCCTTATCCTGTAACACAGTTCTGTTTGAATGCAAATACCCAAGACCTTTACTTCAGGTGCTGTAATCTGTATATTGTTCTTAGGCTTGAGTAGCTGATGCCAAGAGAGAAGACAAACACCATGCTGCCAGAGCAGAGAAAGCTTCAGTGACCTAATCCTGTGGGATGTGAAGATCCTGGGAAGTCAGGGCAAGGACTGCGAGCAGGACTCTGCTCTGCAGCAGAGCTTTCATTCTTAAAGATGTCGCGTCAAAAACCTACAGGGTGGTAGTAAATTACTCTCACTTGTAAATGTTAAAGTCCATCTTATAAAGTGAGACTACATGAGGATACTTCACTCCTGAGCATTCCCTTGCCTATGCACAGAACTGTCTGAGCATTCTAGTATTACATCATGATATGATGAGGTCACCAAGGGCATAAAATACCTGCACCCCCACACCTTTTCTACTTCTTTGCTTGTCCAAACAGCATGTAGCATCTTCCTGAGGCTGGAAAGACAGTCCTATTTTTTCTGTGCTGCATGGAAAGTTGGAATGCCTCTCGCAGGTGAGATATTCTACTTACCAATAAGCTGAATGTATTGTTTACTTGACCCTTGCTCCATTTGTCTTCAGGAGGACCTATCAATCAGCCCCTTCAGCTCGCTTTAGTTCATAGTTTAGATTGAAGAACTAAAGTTTCAAGACATGGGTCTGGATTTCTCCAGGCTCTGTAATTAAATAAGGCAAACCACGACAGAGTAATCAAACAGCATGTCTAAAGGTGTTGTTACGAGTGGGAAAAATAGTGGCTGGGAGAGATACAGAGAAATAATTGTGAATATGGAATGTCTAAGAGATGCCGTAGGGTCAGGATTTTCTTGGTGTGGGGGACAGAAATTACCATTGTGTTCTACGGGAAACCTGAGGAATGCAAAGATAAGACAATAGACCCACAGCTTTGTGAGATCCAGAGAAACAGGAAACCACTTGACCTTTAACACTTACTCTCACATCACTGAACGTCTACTGTCCACTAGACATTCTGGTTAAATTACTAAATTAAACCAGAATCCATGGGCCAAATCTCACATGTAACCTCTTGCTAGCTTTTTCTGAAATCTCGCCTTGCTGGAAAAGAGATGTGGCAAATCTTTGAAGAAGCACCAAATAATGCATAAAATGTGTGTATAAAATGACCCTCTTGAGCTTCTGTTTGGTGCTTGACAAAGGTTCTTTACAGAGGTGCATCCAAGCCATCCTCTGGTTCCTGCTCTATTGTTTTCTTTCTCTATGAAGATTGTTTATATTCTCCCCACATTGACTCTGTTGCTGAAGTAATCCATCACAGCTATCCATCTCGCATGTCATTAATGTTGTTGCCATTCAGGCAGCAAGACATGGGTAGAAATATGAAATATAAAATGACCCTTTTCTCTTAAGGAAAAAAGAAATTGAAAATTGGTCATTGTGTAAGACTGTTGTTTTCAATCCCAGGAATCTTTGCCTATTGTCTGGTGCAGAGGAAGTTGTCACATCTGTACAACTAGGGTACAGGATAGAAAAAAATCTTTGATAAATGTCAAAGCTTCATAAAGTGCTTGACCCAAGAGTCACCCTCTAGGATTTCAGCTTTGTTTTCCAGTAATTACTGTCATTCTCAAGACAATTATTTGCACTGACTCATGAAACAGAAGCAGAACATAGATAAGGAAATTACCATGACTTGGGTTTTCAATTTGTATACAAAAGACTAGAGTCAAATAACCATAACTTTCTCATGATTCAGTGTGAAGACTGCTAGCACAAGCTCCTGCAAATGCATCTCCTCTATGTGGGGTTCCCAGTGACTTCATTGAGAATGACTCTGCTCCCACTCCTGGAAACCAAGCAATTGCCTTTTTCACCTGAGCTGCCTGGCCTTACATCTCAGCACCGGTCATTGACTAGTTTGAATGCTCTGAATACCAGATTTCTATTCTCGATTAAAAAAAAAAAAAAAAAAAAAAAAAAAAAAAAGGTTAAGGGCAACTTCTTTAATCTAAACTTTGATTTTATGTGCGGGGAGCAGAATACTTCCTTGTTATTGGCGTTGGCAGGCCGGCGAAGGGGCAGGCACGCAGGAGGTTGCTAGATCCTTCAGCCCAACAGAGGCAAGTCTTTGACACATCTCTGTACCCCCAGGTCCAGCCACCAGTGAGGCTGAACTGGTTTTCCCAGAAGGCACATGTGCACAAAGCACATATATATACCACATATATACATCACATATACATATATACCTAGTTGGCCACACAGATTAACACAGTCAAAAAACTCAGCACTCCAAAAGTCACAAACAGCACTAATGGCCTCATCTTGTCCTCCTGTCTGTCAGTTCAGGCTGAAGATCCCTTACTGGGGAATACAGTCATGCAAGGTGGATCCCTCCAACAACTGGGCTCAGAGTCTCAGTTTGCCCAGTAGCTGCCTTGGGATCCGAGTCTCCCCAGTTGCTGGCACCTGAACAGACAAGCCCCTGAGGCTGCGGCCCTACTCCAGCTGCTGATAGGGTCATCTCACCGTTCACTGAAAGCTTTCTGGCGTTTAAGTGTTTTTGAAAACTTACCCTATTTTTAGTTACCAAACTCCTGATTGCAAAAAATCTGGAATTGAAAACACTCATCTGAAGAAAGTAATTTAAGTGCTCATTTCCTAAAATGTGCTCTCGTGTTGAACTGGGTTTCTTTGTAAAAATGTTATTCCAGAGGAAGTGTATTTCCTGTGGTATCACAAGCGTTTCTACCTACAGAACTGATATGAAATACCTAGGTGACCTCAAACTTCACCCATGCACAACCCCTCTCAAAAGCCAAACTAACTGTTTGTGAACAAATTTGAAAAAATGAATCCATTCTGATGCAGCTAAACTCCTAAATAAACCATATTTTTATATTATTTTAAGCTCATTTTAATAAGAAGTTATTATTTTTATAATAATAAAATAGAACAGGGAAGTGCCAGAAGAGTCATAATTTAGGTACAGAAAAAGCTTTTTTACAATGATCCAGTGAAGAAAGCTTTTTACTTAAACTGAAATGCTGAACTCTGAAGTTTATATCATAGTACATAAAGCCACCAGAGAGATATAAAACACATCTTAGCCTTGAAAAGAATAATTACAATGTGTGAATTGGTCATATAAAAAGCGACAAGCTCCCTACAGTCTAAGGAACTTCGGTTGCTTTGCTGAACAGCTAGGTTATTTTTAGAAACTAAGATACTTGATTTATAATGTAAAGAATAATTCTGAAAAGCTACTGATCCAAGAACTATCTAAATCACAGATGAGAAACTGCAATTTGATAAGGCAATATGACCTTAAAAAACACTTGGTTTTAGGAGATTGTTTGGCTAATGAAATATCTATAGCTCAGGTGTACAAAAATAACGTTATTTTCACATACTTCACCTGTTCTTCTTTTTCTTTCTTTCACATTCATTTGTTTTTTGTTTTGTTTTGTTTTTTTATTGGAAGTCCTTTTACTTTATGCTTTGATCCTGCAGTTTCTATAATCACACAAATTTAGTTTGTTGTAATGTTTAGGCAGAGAGCTGTTACAAGCTCTAAGAAGACCCTCGGTTTTTAAGCTCCATCTCCTCTGTGCCTTGAATTTTTCCTGACACTATCATATTTTATTTTCAACTTTCTTATCATTTCTGAAATAAGTCCATGCAGCTTATGAGAAGACCATGCTCTTAACTTCTGTTATGCTCAAAATTTTACTATGGGCAGAGAGGAGAAAACACATTACACGTGAAGACAAGAATTTCATAGTTTGCAGAGTTAGTTTTTTAACAGGCTAATAATCCCATTTACTAGTTTAGTAACAACACTGTACACTAACAACCCAAATTAATAGAGAAAAAACTTAATATCTGATAAATATTTTATATAGAAAAACTTCTTAATATCTCCTCTTTTCTTTGGTGTTATGGTCTCCCTACTACTGCTATTCTGGGTGCTAACGCTGACAGTCAGTATCTGGGGGTCAGCATCCTAGGGGCTGCGTTGAGAAGGGCTGGGAGCAGAGGTATCTTCCTCCTCCTCTCCAGGAGAGGCTGGATGGTTATTTTGATTGTCTTGAGGTCCACATGGGGTTATTTTAATATATTTTCTTATCATTTTCTCTTAATTAATTCCAAGTTATTAAATTTTTTTCTATTCTCTTTGTGACCTCAAAAACTAGTTTTACCTCACTCCATGTTGTCCATATGATGACTTGTCAAGATGATACATTTTTTTGGTAGACCATACATCTTTATACTTACCTTTGTTAAAAAGCGTATTGATTGTGGGACGTATGCTTTCTTTCCAGCCCCAAATCATTGCTGGAGTTAAATTTACGCTCAGATCTCACCTTCTCTGCCCTTTTCCATTTTCTTCTCCCATCTTCTTAATTTAATTAAGGAATAAATTAAGTCATAATATCATAAAGCTACTGGATGTACTAACATTTAAGTAAATTATTAACATGTTGTTTGACACTTTGAATAAAACACTTGGGTAATGCAATGTTCCAGTACTAGGAATTTGCATTGCAGTATGCAATTTGTAATTGGCAACCATAGTTCATACAAGCAAGATATTGAGCTTAGGCCAGGAAGGGTAACAGCAATTACTTTTAAGACTACTTAAATTTCAATATTATTTTTAGATTTATTTTTAAATTTAAAGCAGCAATTGATTTAAAATCAATAAGGATAAATGTTCCTTATCCCTATTGCTGAGGGATAAATAAAGGAGCCCTACAGCCCAGTGCCCTCATTGTTTAAAATATAAGTAGTTTTTACCCAGCCTTTTCATTTGCATTTGTCATGGTTTGAGCCTGGTCGGCAGCCGAACAGCACGCAGCCGCTCACTCCTCCCTTCTCTCCCAGCAATGAACAGGGTCAAATAAGCCAGGCTTGGTATTCGAGATAGGACAGGGAGGGGCAAATCACCCATTATGGTCACGGGTAAAAGACAGACTTGTTAGGTGAAGAAAAAAATAACATAGATTTATTACAGACACTAACAGCAACACTTAACAGAGTAGGACAGTGAGAAGCATTGCCACATCTTGAGAACACCTTCCCCCCATCTCTCCCTTCTCTCTGGGACCAGCTCTGCTCCTGATGACTCTACCTCCTCCCCCAGCGGTGCAGGGGCAGGGAACGGTGGGTGCAGTCAGTGCTGCTGCTTTCCCATCTTCGATGGGGGGAGCTTCTGGAACTTCTCCCCCTGCTCCATTGTGGTCCCCCTTGCACAGGAGACAGCCCTCCACAAAATTTCTCCGACATGAGTCCCTCCCACAGGCTGCAGTGTTTCCTTACACTGCTCCGGCGTAGGTCACCAACTTTCTCCAACTGGATTCTCTCCCACGGCTGCAGCCCTTCCCAAGCTGTTCCAGCATGGGACACCCCCGCATGCTGCAATCCTCCCAGCGCTGAACTACAACAGCAGGGTCTAACTTTTCCCATAAGATCCAGGACTTCTTTGGACACAATCACCTTGATCACCCATGCAAAACACAGACCATAAATCAGTTTCTGTTCCACCGTAGACCTTTAGTGGTGGCAGGGGGGGATCGCCCTGCCGTCTCACCACAGGATACAGGGGGGTCTCTGCTCCGGCACACCTCCCCCCTCCTTTCTTCCTCCGTTCCTCCACTGACCTTGGTGTTCATGCAGCTGCAGCATCTCCTCCTCACAAGTCCGACTGCCCGTCACCACATCCCTTCTTAAATACATTATCGCAGAGGAGCAGCCAATTGGCTCAGTTTTGGTGCAGAGGTGGAGCTGACTTGGAGCTGGGGGAGCTTCAAGAAGCTTCTTGTGGGGGGACACCCCTATAGCCCCCTCCCCTGCTACCAAAAAACCCCACCACTCACTCAAAGCCAGGTCAGCATTCTAGTACTTCTTTAAGCTCCTGTGCCTCCATGCTAGAACATTTTAACAGACAGATGTAGGAATAAAATGAGTAATCAGAAATCCATTTTATACGGTCAGCAGGCTGAACAATCTTGCCTAAACTGGAAAGTGTCCGGGTCAGAGTTTGTTTTCAATAGTGTTTATATAGGGGTAGCCTGATTCCTGACTAACTAACATTACATGGCTGTAAAGTTCACAGCATCATCTAGTATAGTCTCATTTCATGAATTTTGTACATGCCAAGGAGGCTGCAGATATTTATGTTATGAAAGATTAGGGATGTTTAAAAATTATTTCAACTTGCTTTCACGTCTTTTTGATATTAAGGTCACGTGTCCTCATCACATGTTCAATAAAAGCCAGACTTAGAGGAAGCCATAAAAGTTTCTGTAAATGATAAGAAATACCTTTTGGTTCCACAAAATATCATCTCTTAGTGTCCTGATACTTAGGCTAGAAATGAAGCACGTGTATATCTCATAGAAAAGTGGGCATAAGTCCTACAATTTCATGAAGTTTCTGGGTTTAGTTCCATAAAAATGGGAACTGCAGGACCTTTACATTACGATTTTTTTATACAGTGGTTGTTACCATGGGACTGAATTTCGTCCGTCTTGCATCTCAGACAGGAATATGTTTGAGGAGATAACAACACCATGGAGGGGGCAAACACCTGCCATCTTTCTTGTTACCTATTATTTTACACTGAGATGAAGATTTGTCACTACAGTTAGGTAGTGACCATGACCTTTCTATGTGAGGCATGATACAAACACAGAATGGAGCAAACAGTTACCTATCCAATATATATCTATGAATAAAAAAAAAAGAGGTGCAGCCTGAGACCTGCTCTGTAACCAGCCCAGGTTTGGTCACAAGCACGTTCCCTGGAATAGTTTTGGCTCAGATCTGCTAGTCCTCTCCCTGACTGTGTTCAGGCACGGTTTGATGATGGCAAGTGCCAGGAAGTGTTTCCCAATGAATGGAACGGTGGATGGGTGGGTGGATGGATGGATGGATGGATGGATGGATGGATGGATGGATGGATGGATGGATGGATGGATGGATAAGGCCACCCTGTTCTGACAGAGGAGAGAGTTTACCTATGCAGAGATGAACAACACCATGTCCTCTGTCCTCTGGCCAAAGAACAGTCCCTGGCCCATTTCATTCAGTAGCACAGAGATAGAGAGTTTGATCCCTGTTTTATTTAAATACATAGCATTTCCTAACCACTTAATGTTGCTGAAAACCTTATTTCAAGATTCTGCTCCACAAAAGAATGAAAGTATTGCTGGTAGATATAGTCAGGTCAGACTCACACACACACCTGCCTTTTCATGCTCACCTTCTGTCTCTCACCCATCTCCAGTATGGTTACGTTGCTCTGATTTCCTCCCACCATCTTTCATGCAAGACATGGCTGCAAGTGTGTTCCCAGAGCAGGAGCACAGCAGGAGCACACTGCGACTGGTGCTGTGTGAAAGCTGTCCTGGGCAGCAGCCAGCTTCTGTCAGCCCTGCCCAGCAATGCAGCCTGGCTTCAGCTTCCCAAAAAGCTGACAAGTTGGGGAAATGCTCACCTTGCTCACTTTTCATCAATGAGTAATGACTGAGAGGAGAATATCCTGAATTACTTTCCCTTGTTTATCATAAAGATGTGTACATTCAGAGCAATTCCTATAAAGACATATGCAACATATGCATCTGTGTGTTGAGGTGATACGTGTAATATCAGATTTGTTACATTGTCATTCCACAGAAAACCATTCTCTGTATTTAGATTCTCCCCATTTATTTTTGTCAAGACCAATTCCCAATCTGAGCCTCTCAACAGGTTACATCTATTCACATATGTGCTGTCAGTCACTATCATACCTATGGCGTCTCATAATCATTAAAGGGTTTTATGCTGACAGCATTCTCTTTTCAGAGAGGAACTGATAGCCATATTTTATAAATGAGGAAATGACATGCAGTAGCCGACACAGGCCACTTAGGATGTCCATGATGAAGCTGTAAAATGATCCAGGCCCTCTGAGTCCCAGCTGGAGTCACAGGCCCTGGGAACACTCACTCCACCAGCACTGTGTTGTCCACCCTTGTGAGGGTACAGGGAAGAGCCCAGAGTGAAAAATACTGCTATCAACATCTAAATTTATGTCAGAGCAGTAAGAAAAAAAAGGATAGATTCCCTGAACAATGCTCTTTTGGCAAAATGTGTGTGACAAAACATGCACTAGGCTTAGCAAAACTTGCATTAAGTCCACTTGTAAATTTATTTTGATTCTGTTGAATCATCATTGTTAGAGAGCAAAACTCTTGCTTTCCCTGTTGCTTGCCTGCATTTTGAGTGGTCATTGCTCTGTTGCCACACAAGCTTTGAAACATGGTCTCTGTGAACCTAAAAAGGATTCAGCAAAGCTTTTAAATACTTGCCTGAAGTCAGTGGGGTAGCTTCAGGTGCAAAGCTGGCCAAGGTGACTACCCCGAGGAGCTGTAGGTTTCAGACCCACCCTCCAATATCCACTGAAGTCAGCAGGAATCCATTCACTGACTACAGTGGGATTCGGTTCAAGTTCATTTTCACTTTAATTTGCAAAAGACATGAAATAGAAGCCATAGTAAACAAGGGAAATAATTCAAGCCTTTTTGCTCAAGCCAGTCAGCTTGCAGTGCGTGGACATCCATTAGTGCACAAAGCCATTCTTGTGCTAAGGCAGGAGTCTGCACTTTCTGAGAAGCAGTGAAAACCCATGAACCTGAAGTAAAGCTCAGGGACTGCTGGCAGCTGCAGAAGCAGCAAAGGTGCTGCAGCGTGTGGAGGACTGCGGCAGAGGTCTGTGCACCGAGCTGAGCTATGAGAAGGCTTAACAGGCTCGAAATGATAAAGTGAGCTGTCATTTAAGAAGATGTATCATATCAATTATAGCAGAGCAAAAAGCTTGGCCCAGACCAGCAAAATATAAGACAAAGTGAAAGAAGGAAAATGTGTGTCTGGTTCAAAGGAATATGAATGATCAAACGAATACAGATGCCACTTTACACCTCCCGGACTCATACTAATCCATCAGAAATTACCTCAGGTGTTCTAGTTTGGGTTGGGATGGAGTTAATCTTCTTCATAGTAGCTAGTATGGGCCTATGTTTTGGATTTGTGCTGAAAACACTGCTGATAATACAGGAATGTTTACACAGACTCACAGCCTTTTCTGCTTCTCACACCACTCCACCAGCAAGTAGGCCAAGGGTGTGCAAGGAGTTGAGAAGAGGACACAGCTGGAACAGCTGACCTGAACTGACCTGAGGGATGTCCCACACCATGTGAAGTCATGCTCAGCATATAGAGCTGGGGAAGGAAGAAGGAAGGGGAGGAAGTTTGGAGTGATGGTGTTTGTCTTCCCAAGTAACCATTATGCATGATGGAGCCCTGCTTTCCTGGGGATGGCTGAGCACCTGCCTGCTGATGGGAAGTGTGAATGAATTCCCTGTTTTTCTCTGCTTGCATGCACAGCTTTTGTTTTACCTATTAAACTATATTTATCTCAACCCATGAGTTTTCTTACTTTTACTATTCCAGTTCTCTCCCCCATCCCTAAACAGGGGGACAAATCGAGTGGCTGTGTGGGGCTTAGCTGCTGGCTATGGTTAAACCATGCCATCAGGTAATGCAGTTAATAAGATCTTTTTCTCTTCATCACACTTGCATCTTCCTTTGCTCATATATGTGGGAGGAAAAAAAAAAAAAAAAAAAGGAAAGCCTAGCAAAGCTTTCATTTTCTTAAATAAAAATAAAGATCTGTTGCATCTATACCATGAAGTGATCACCTTTCAGTAGCTGTTAGCACTCTCCCACACTGCTCCATGCTGAGCAGGTCACTCCGTGGCAGCACACGGAGGAGCAGCACGGCAGTTGCCCATCTCCATGGCAGAGAATGGAGGGGAAGCTGTGCAGACAAGGGAAGCGACACAGACGGTGTTAGTCACACTGGGAGGCAGGCAGAGGAAATGGAGCAGGAGCGGAAACAAATAAGCAAACACAGCTCAAGGCTGAGCTGTGCCCAGAACAAAGGCCCAACTGCAGAACAATTTCTGCTGTAAACAAGAAAGGAAAAAATTCTGCACGTGGAATGAGGAAAACAGCTGTGCCCATTGCTGTGTTCTCACCACCTCCCAGCCAGCGACATCCCCTCCGTGGTGTTTCACAAGCATGCATTGAATTCCCTTGGGAGGGAGGTGGCAACCAAGGCCGAGTCTGTGTTGCTTCCCAAACTGCATCAGGACCTGTGCAAAACCTGGCACAGGTCAACATGCATTGATGCACTTGACATGCATTTCAGCAACTGTGCCAGGCTGGTTTGAGGCTTTGCATCCTCTGCATTTCCCATTCCAACTCACATGTTAAATGCTAAATGGAAAGAAGGAAATTTCAAAGCACTCTGGGCATCCTGTGGGTTTTGGTAATGAGTCATTGGGTTTTGGAATGCAAAAATTGTTTAACTCAGAAGGCATATGACAAAACTATAGTCTGGACCATGAAAAATATATTCACTTCC
Organism: Tyto alba; assembly: GCF_018691265.1. NCBI lineage: Eukaryota > Metazoa > Chordata > Aves > Strigiformes > Tytonidae > Tyto > Tyto alba. The sequence goes on along the minus strand of NW_024881282.1, from coordinate 15,879,561 downwards.
AAAGAGAGCACAAAATATCACCTGAATCCCACTGAAAAAGAGGCTGAAATGTGAAATTGTGTTGTCTCCAAGGCTGAGGACATGTCTTTTACATGTCTGAAGAATCCATGTAATACCTCATGTAATGAGATAAACATATCTAAAGAATCCAAAACCATGGGGCTAAGGACAAAAAGCAACAATTTAATATCTTGGCTATAAAATGCCACCCTAGGATTTTGGTATTTTACTCTTATCATATTCTTCCAAAGTACCTGTAACTCAACACTGCCATAGATTCAGCAGCAGACAGGACAGCCAGCAGGCCTGATCCCACTCACTGGTTCCCACATGCAAATCTGCTCACTGTCTGGGGTCATTGGAGTTTTCCCGCTGGCTTCACAGTGACCAGGTGTCACCACAGACCACAGACAGTGCTGCCTTGCTGCAGAACTGACCTAAGGTCCAAGAATAAATCTGAAACATATAGAGTCATGCAATTTTCACACTACCAACAAAGTTCTTTGTAGGACCTACTTGGCTACTGTGTTTCAGTGCTTTTGAAAAAAAGTGCAGTTGTTTCAATTTCTTGCCTCAATGAAAATCCCCCTTCTCCCTCAAGAAAAGTTTGCTCTAGAAAAGTTTGTCTCAGTTCTGTGAAACCAGGCAGACACCTGTGCCGTAGCAGATACAGGTTTCAGGTCTCTCTGGAGACACATTGAAATAAGCAGCATTTCCATCCTCAAGCCCTCTATCTAGCTGCAGCCTAAATTTACAGTAGCCTAGAGCTTAAACAGACAGCAAAACCCATTAGGTGCTTACTTTCATGTCAGTGCAGTTGTTCGAACCCACCAGTGATATGTCTCTGCTGAGCTGCTCAGAGCTCACATCACAAGCTGAGTGCCCTGTTATTGACCCCAATTGAGGTTAAACATTGTCAGTGCCCTTCCTGTCCTCACAAAACACAGCCAAATAAATTTTTTGGAACAGGTTCAATCCAAGAGCTCAGTGATTTAAGGCAATGATTAGTAAGGACTTACACTCTGCTTTCATTCTCTCTGGAAGGAAATATGGGAGCATAATCAGAGAGTAAGCCATGGATTATTCAAGTATGCCCAATAGAGATGATGGGAAAGGAGGGAGGGCACAGACCACATCTAGCGATCACATTGGCAATAGTCTTTGAGGTCCTTCACAGTAAAAGGTTGACCTGGATAAAGCTCTAGCAGCCAAAGAGGATGCATTGATGGGGAATACCAAGTGCAGCTGGGTATCCACTACTTTTAAATGGTAGGAATTCATGAGGGGTTCTCTCCTATTAGCTATATCATGTTTAACTCACTGTTTTCATTGAAAATTGCCTCCTTTCATGTTTATATGTCTCCTTGCATTCCACAGAGGAGTCCACATGCTGTACTGAAGGTAGAGGGTTTTCCTGGTTGGTGGTAATAGCTGGACACTGCAACAGCTAAGGTCCTGGTTGATTCTGTCAAAGGAAATGTACTGGAAATTAATATAATTTAACCCAAAAAGCTCAAAAATCAAGAAAAAGACAACTATGTGTCAGAAGTACAAGAGCCTAAACCTCAGTGCTGATGATTATAAGAATATTTTGCATTAATTTGGGGGGGGGAGGAAGAGAACAAGAAAAAAAAAAGGGGAAAATAGGCTGAATCTCAACTTGATGTTTTAATTTGATTTTTCTTGTATTGACATCTACCAGACTATGGAAAGCCTCCCAATGGAAGTGATGGCAGCTCCATCAATTGCGTACTATAATTGCTGCATTTTGTGCCTTCAGTAAAGCCTGAGAACCTGTCTCTGGACTGAGTCCAATCAAGGATATGCCTTCCCAGAGAAAGCAGAATGCTTAATAAACCTGCCAGAGTATTTACTTAATTTTTGCAGATTTAATGCCTCTAAGTTGAATGAGCATGCCATATGCTTGTAAGCCAAAGCATCCTTTTTATGTTTTGAACTAGAGCTATTCCTTGGAGTATGGGCAAACTTATAAAGCACTTTCTTTATTTTCAGCCCCATAGCTGTTTTATTCTTCCTCTCTCCAGCCCCTCATTTAATTGGGTGTTGGAGTCCTAAGTAAGTCTTTGCTACACTTGTTCTTCCCACGTCTGGGATCATGGCAGGCAGTGCTCATCACTCAGCTCCTGATTTATACATTCAAGGGCATTAAAAAATGTGAGATTGTATTCATATCTGGACCTTAGTTAGCATATTTTGTCAATAGATGTTAAATAGTTTTACAAAGTTGGTATCAGAAGCTCAACATTTAAAATGGAGAAACAAATGTATAAACTATTCTGTGATGTGTAGGGGATATGAAGAGAGTGTACTGTGGACTGTAATGGAAAAGTTGTTTGTGTGAAAACAGATTTTATATTTAAGATCTATTTTTCAGATCTCCTTTTCCAGAAACTAGCAGTTTCCACCCTCTCTGGTAAACTATAAGCACAATGGCTTTACCATCCCCACTCATCACTGACTAATTTTGAGCACCAACTAGCTTGTAAGAGTCTGGGCTGATCAGCTTCCAGGTGGCTGTGTAAACCTGCTTCTGAACTGGTTGACCTGTCTCACTGCAGGCTGACATTGAGAGCTAGCTTGTCCCGCATCCACTCGCACACCGGAATCCTGGAGGTCCTGGTGATAGCTGCAAGCCTGGTCTGGGCCCACCACTCTGTGACCCTGACCCTCTGGTGAGCACAGGGAAATCCACAACTATCGTAACTTCAGTCAGGCATCTCATACATAAAGATGGCCGGTTACTTGTAGCTGGATACATTGCAAAATTTGAGGACTGTGAGCTGCTGTCAACACTCCCTTCACTTCATTATAAACCCTGAATTTAAATTCTGCTAGTGGTACATCGTTTGCCTTGCTGCAGATACCTGGATGTGCTGTTCGTTGTGATGGAAACAGTGGTGAAAAAACCATTTGTGTTTTTGAGTAGTTTCAGAACACTCCTTCTTAGGGCTTGTGAAAGCTTTTATGATTCAAAGCAAGACAATTCACTAAAGGATACACCTGAGGAGACTGCAACTTTCCCCCAGCCCAGAAGTCCTAGCAGCTTGAGTGGTAAGAAAAGTGCAAGTGTGAAGGTAATTGCAAAGAGTTTGAGCAGTGCATGGCTTCTACCTGGGTCATGTTAATGCATTTCTCAAAGTACAGTTTCTAAATTGAACCTTTGTCTTCAGTGAATGAATACATCACATTCCATCTTCAGACATACTGCATACCCTGGCGTAATATTGTTCTCCATGTTGAGCTCCAAGATCTACATCAAATTCAGGGTTGTTTTGTTTGTTTATTTGTTTCTTTCCCAGTTAAATCTCTTGCATAATCAGTTTATACTAGTCAGGGATAAGTACTGAATATTCCCAGTGTATTGTAAACTACCTTTCTGTTTACCTACCTGGCTCACCCCACGATATGACCCTGTGTAACTATGTGTGAGATCATTTCTACAAACAATATAGCAAATCAAAAAAGGCTGGTCTGTCCATACTTGTATTCTGATGACAAATTATAATATCTCCTTGACTGGCAAGCCTTGTCTTAAGGACTTAGTTAATTTCATGCATCTTGAGTTGTGTCTCTAGTCCAAGCTGGTTGTCTGAGCTTCTTTATAGTCAGTGGAAAAAGACAAGTGCATCCAGAGAGCATTTTGTGGTCTTTTGAATGGTTCTCCCTCTCTGTCTTTACAGTGACTCCAAAGAAAACTGAGATTACCTGAAACAAGATGCTTTGGACACCCGGAGTTAAGGGACCTGATTTCCACCCACCTAGCTGACTGTCTCATAGTTTGTTCATACCTGCCCAATTCTTTGTTTGTTACAAGGCTGAGAAAGCTCCTTACATTTCCCATCTTATTTTGTTTTTTCAGAACAAACCCTCAAAACTTCAAATATTTCTGAACAGGAGGGCACTTGGTTCCTGTACCATGTTTGGTTTGTTGCCCCAAAACCACCCATACTGAAGCTTGCTTTCTGCACTTGAGCCAGTCAGGATCCTCACCACTTGGTTTCTGAAGGCGTTCTAGTTAATTTCTGAAGGAGAAAACTAATTTCTTTCACTATTAGCATTCTGAAACCTGATCTCTGTCCCCAGACCTCTAGTTAGATCAATCCACAGATGAAAGCAGCTGACTACATCATATCAAGAGCACAGCTCTTCACAGAGGAAGTCTAGTTCCACCTTGAGGAAATCACAGTGTCTTTCTTTGTGTTCTATCATTCCTCCCCAGACAGTTTCTTCCTTGCTGCCATCAGAGGTCCAGATTCTGCTTACATAAATAGAGGCAAGGCAGGACTGTCTATGACCTGAGCAAACTATCTTGACCTTATCTCTGTTTATATGTAAAATAAACATGAAAATGATCAGAACTGAAAAGGAAAAACAAATAGGGCAATCAGATGCTGTTTTATTTGGTATCTTTCAATACTTAGGAGAGTTTAAAATTATTTTTTTCTAATTGACACTACAGGATTAGGCTACAATTTTGCTGCATCAAACTCTTCACTTATGACTCTTCTGCATTTCTCTATCTTTACACAGACATCCACACAAGAGTAATACTTTCTCTCTGAGAACTGCAGCAGCTCAGGACAATTGATTTAATCACAGCTCCTGGTTCTTACTGTGTTACTTTGGCTCTACACTAGCAGTCCTGTGCTGATGATTTAGTTACAAGCTTTCTACATTCTCAACTTATTTTGCTTTTTGAGTTAATTTAGTATTCAATTCACAGTTATGACAAAGACAAATACATGATTCTGCTCATTGTCAGCTGTGTCTGCACTACACTATTAATTTGAACCAATACATTTTGTGTGCATAAACTATTCTGTTTACCTGGTTTTGTTTACTGTTATGTTACCTCTTAACCAAACTCAGAATGTTTTTGTCCATATTTTACATCACTGGCATTTCATGTCTTTCTACACACTTGTTCTTTTCCTAGGTAAATAAAATTTTGAGCTCTAGATGAGCTCATTTCAGTGGAAGCAGAATCATTGCTAATGCATTTTTTTCAGGTGCCCAGCCTTAGCTCCATAAAACATACCCAGTTAATTACATGCAGTATAAATTCCCCCAACACTGATTATCCTGACAAAAGGCCTTCAGACTTGTGAATCCCTTATAATGTAAGAGGCAATTACATGACATTTTTAAAAGCCCTCTTTTTTTGCCAGTTTCCAGATGCCAGAAACATCCAGATGCTGAAGAAACTGTTTCAATGGAGAGAATTAATCTCATCTGGGAGGAAGGGGGAGTGATCAGGAGGACAGATTAAAAAGGCAAACACAGTGGAAAAAAGTACAGATGACTGAGAATGGACAGGTCCAGAAGCAGCATGCAGAAGTTGCCTTGCAGGTCACTGGCAGCCAGATGAGCAGGAAGGGCAGTGACCAAAGATAAATTAAAAATTAAGATTCAGCTAGTATTCACATTGCTGAAGAGATTGGCTTGTCTCAGATGAACTCATCTATTACAATTCAGCATGGATCAGCAAGTGTTAGCACACATAGTATTTTATTCTGCTTTTGAATGGTAAAACTCTGTTGGAAGGATCATCATTTGGCCTATGTTAGTACAGAGCCTAGCACTTTGGGGTATTTATGGATGGCATATATTCTTTGAAGTTACTGCAATAACAGCAATTACAATAGCAATGGTATGTTGGCCTTTAAGGACATTCTCAGTGTGCACCTCTAGCAGTGGTGGTAGACTACAAGTCAGTCTTTTCTGCATGGACTATATGAATAAGCCCTTTTACCACACACTTTCTCCTGCCCTTGTTGCAGGACAGAAGGGAATAACTACTGTCTGCTTTTTTTCCTGTTTACACTAAAAGTAACAAGAAATTTTGTAGCTGTATGTAACCTTCATTAGAAAGAGACCGTTTTACATTTTTTTTTTTTTACACATGCTGAGAACCACATCGCTTGTTTTTAGATATCTGTGAATTTAGAAACTAATGTAAGCTAATTACCTAGCACCCCTGTAACATGTAGAACTTCAACCTTTATATGAACTATCATCGGGCTTGAACTTGACTTAATGGGTTGTGCTACGATACTACAAGGTTTCCAGATCATCCCCAGGTGAGGGATCTATGGGAGTTCAAATGCACAAATTGCAATGGAAAATCATGTTTGTAGATGATCTTGTAAAGTACAGATAGTTTGTAATTAATATTCTTTAGCATGTATAAAGTATCTTGTGTTAAATAGACTTGATTTTACAACATTATCCTATCAAGTTTATTTGTCAAATATCACATGTACAAGCAGAATAGAAACTTTAAAACAAGCAGGAGAATTACTTGTTGGACTAGTATTGTAAATAGGTACTCATTTATCATGTTGTAGTGTCAAAGTTTAAACCCAGAGGACAATCTGGAAGGACTTGAGGATCTAACTCCCCAAAACACTTGCTGTACAATAGAGGTGAATCACCATTTCCTGGCTCCAGGAGCTAATGCCTGTTCAAGCTAATCCATTGATTTTGTGCATTGCTCACAAATAAAGCCTCTGTTTACCCCTCTTCCCTCAGAGCTTTTAAATCAGGCTTCTACATATGAAAAGCTTTTCTGATTCCTGTAATTTGTATGAGATGGATTCAGTGGGATTGTTTTTTCCTGTCTTTAATTACTTCCTCATCAGCTCAGTTCACAATGCTCCAAAAACACAGCAATAGTATCCTTCAGCGGTTAACTTTATCTTTCTGAGAAAGAAAAGCTCTGATCTGATTCTACCCATGTCTGAAAAAGATAGTGGTTTATTTTATTGCTGCAGAATGACAGCATATGAATATAGAGACTTATCAAGTAGTATTCAGACATGAACAAGCAACTGCAAGTATTGGCACTGTCAAAAGAAAGCTGTCAGGGAAAGATCACGTTGTCATAAACTAAGAGAAGCTACAAATCAAATTAGATGCTGAGTATACTGAACACACAACCAAGAACTAAATGGTTCTTGCCTTTTGAGAAATCTGAAATATCCATTTTTTATGTACTAAAAAACATACGTCAGTCAAATATTACATTTATAAATGATTTAAAATGATAAATAAATGTTAAGAACACAGTACAGGTCTAAGCTGCACATGTATCAGATGGTTTTAAGTACATCATGTACATAAGTACCATGATAACTGGCAAACTATTGACCTGATGAAGTTTATAATAATTTGTTATTTATTGAAATATCTATTATTCATCCATGAAGCCCTTTTACATTTTTTTTATATGAATGTTTAATAGAAAGCATTAAAAATGCCCCCGTACTCATGCAGTAGTGACTCAGAACATCGCTTGCAATGCTATTTAATGATATTTATTATGGAGTAGTGCAGTACATGTTATGAGATGATTTGAAAAAGATATAAGATTTGTTTTACAGAGCTGAAAAGGAAAACACAATATGGTGGTACTTATGTTGATTTTTCATTACTAAGAACTACACTCTGAGATCAGAGGAAAACTTGGAAAAATAGAAGAGATACTGTCTCCTTTATAGGTAATTCTATCACCTACCAGCAGAAATAACACAAGATCTTGTCACCCTGTTGTTCCTCAGACCTGTACGAGGAACTTTAAAGCAATAAGTACTCCTGGAAAACACAAATAGAAATGTGTATTTGGAGGTACTATGCAGTGTCCACCAGGGTGTTTTCCCTTACATGTTTTGATAAACCATTCAACTTTAGAGCCATCATAATATTCTGTGTTTGCTAGGCAGCTTTTACTCCAGAAGCTCAAAGACCATTACAAACAGAACTACCCTTTCACAGTAGGCTAGATAATTTTATATTAGCATTGCTGTTTCACAGACTGGTAAAGGAAACCGGCACCTTGCTCAAAGTCACACACACAGTTGAGACAGGAGGACTGCCCTGGGTATTTTGAGCAGTGATTCAGAGCAAAGCTTCAGTAGATGCTTCAGCTGCCAAATGTGCTTCTTGCCAGTGAAGATCAGTAAGATGCAGCCCTGCTCACTGAGCTCACCGAGCAGGCTCCTGCCCACCCTCAAGACTGTCATGCCTCTTTCGTTTCTCAGATGTGATGCAGATGTCAAAAAAAAAAAAAGCAGTTTAATCTCTCAACTGCTGTTCCTGCTGCATATTGTTCTCCTTAATGATATGTCAGGCACAGTTACATCCTGAGGTCCTCAGACAACACCCGGCACACCACTAACAGCCACACAAATGAGGGAGAAATGCTACATGTCTGCAGATAGACAGACAGATAACTACTATAACTTACATTTCACCCCTACACCCAACAGACTACAAATAAGATAAAGTAATTTAAAAATATGTTTGCATAGTTTAAGAAAAAGCAAATATACAAGAACTGCCTAATTAGGCAAGAAGCTTGGGCTGCGCAGATATTTTCATCTGTTCGCATTCCATCAGAAAACATTGAACAACCCCATCACAGAAATTGGGAGGTCGTTCTTTAGTGTTCTTTATAATTATACAACAGATAGCTCTTTGGAGAACAGCCCTTATTAATGAACCATAAATAGACACCTCCCTGAGGGAATGTTAAAGCATGTTGTACTCATTGTGAATAGGACACTGGTCAGATGGGATTCAAAAATTCTCATATAAGCTCATAAAAAAACTCATACAATTCATGTTTATGATTCTGTCTTTATTTTAGCAATGAATATTGGGGAATGTATTGAGATACTTGTAATTTATTAAGTAAACTTGTGTTTTAGACCTGTGCAAGATTTTATTCTACATTCTGTGCAAGACAATGGGTCTGCAAAATGCAGATGAAAGACAGATGGAAATCATTTGCATTTTTTAAAGTTTTTTATTAGTCCAGAAAAGCTCTTATTTTTGTTGAAGTTCAGTTTAATATTATTTATTAGATTTTTTTTTATAAAGTATGTTACTGTAGGATACTACAGGCACTGTATCCTTTGCTGTTCCATAGTTAAAGCTCTTATTGATTATTAGTTCTGCTCTTAGACATGTACATGTTGAAATAGATGAATAATAGTTTCCATTGTCAAAAGGCCAGTAAGCTGCCCAAGTCTCTGAAATCCTTGGGTTTCTGCATCAGTTCTGATTATGGCCACTTAACATCTCTCATCCCAGATAGGTATATTAGTTTAAAAATTCTATAGATTCTTGTGGTCCAGGCTCTGTCTTCAGTGACTAAAATTACTTCCTAAATCTCTCCTTTGCCTGGTTATTAAAGACTCTGGCTAACAAGTCCCATTGAATTGTAAAGGAGCTTTAGGTCCTTGACTTATTTCAAAATTTCAGGCTGCTTTTACTTAAATACTAATTAGATATTTCAGACTACATAATTGAAACTCACAGCACTCTGAAATATATGGTTATCCTTATTTTGGGTTACTGAAGAATATCCAAAGCCAAGCAAAAACTATGACTGACAGTTTTCTCATACATATAGTTAAAGATGACATTTGCATCTTTTCCTTATCCACTCTTTCAACCTAAATCCTTCTCACAACCTTCTTCATGTCAGACACAATCCATCATCAATAACTCTGAAAGACCAGTGTTATATGCTGTGTAGGAGGCTTGCCTGTCTGCTGGATATGTTCATAAAGAGTACTACTTTGCTATATCATAAGCACTAGAACAAATTCTCTGCTGACAATATACACAGAGAGACTAATAAGTTATGTGAGTAAATGCCAAGATCTTGAAATCAGATATGTAGTAGCTTTAGACTCTTCTCATAATCAGTGAAGAAATTAGCATCTCTAGTGGTTTTATGACGGATTTTATCCTGTGTAAGTATCTAGAATGGACCAGCTGATGAACACCACAGATTATCTTTTGCCTCCAGGCATTACGAACACGCTAGACAGACCAAGTCAGCTATAGCTGTTAATAGTACAGATGTCTACAACTAGGTAAGATGAATCCCTCCTGTTATTAAGATGAATGACATAGAAAAACCCAGGCAACTCTCCTACAATGAATTGAAGCCTTGAAAGATGGAGCTTAGTTATCTAAGAAGGAGCTCCTTTGATCTTCTGCCTTTTAATAGATAGCTGAATATTCAGATAAAAGAAGGCAAAATATTCTATGTACAACAATGTTATAAATACATGCAAGAATATGATGGAGCATTGTGGAATACAAGGACTATCATCAGTGCTTTAAATTTTGTTGGAAAATGTTTGTGATCATCACAGACACACTTGACTAAATAAAGTACCTCTTCCTCAATACCATCACCCTTGATCACAAAATATTTACAATGAGGAAAAAAATGGGTTAACACAGAAGCTCCTGCATTAAGTGGTCTTGGAAATGTAAGTCAGGCTAAATGTTCTGTATGATCGTCTCTTAATCGTCTCAAACACCCTGGTGTTTAAAAAGAGTGACTTAAGCCCACATATTGTGAAGGAACTCTTTCAAGTAACAAATATGTCTTGAGTATTTAAGACTACATTTGGCTATTGAATTTATAACTTAGCAATAATAAAATATAAAAAAGTTGTATATGAAATATTAAATTCATATGCAATCACTTGATTGCCTCAACTGGTTCTTTTTACAATGATGCAGAGTTATTTAAAATCCTCAGGTCTAAATAGCTAAACCATTTTTTTTGTCTTGGAATCAGAAGATGAACTCGGGCATTTTGGAAAACATTTAATACACTTTTTGGTGCTATAAGATCATAAATGTAACACATCCAACACTGTGAGAGAACAGCCAAGTCAGGAAGTGTAAAAGAAATTTTTGGCATGAACCTTTCTACTATATTCATATAAACATTATTTTTCAGTGGCCACAACCTCACTGTGCAATATGAGAACTTGTTTTATTTTGAAGCTGATAGGAAACTTAGTCAACGAAGTAACAGCCAATGGCAATATAAGAACATTCCACAAACCCTGAAGACATCTCAGAAACTAGCCTTTACCTTGTTATGACTACAGCAGGATCTTAACATATTTAGCAGTATGATACAAGTAAACATAATGCAAATGTGTACATGCAAATGACTCTTTTCTTATATAATAATTTGGAAATTGGGAATATGCTATCTATTAATGTGTGTGAAGCTTACACAATTGGTTCCCAAACACATAATCTGTATATATTCTAAGTAGGTCTTCCTTGAAAAAATTCCTCAGATGTACAGCTTTTATGTACTAGTGGTAACTGAAACAAATAATTTCAAAGCTGAACATGGTTTACAGGCTTTACTTAAAGTGCCTGATGTGGCTTGGTGAAATAATCAAAACTGTCTGCTAAGCTGGAGCTTCAAAAATGTTGTCAGTGTTGTGTAAGAGCCAGTGCGGACTCAAAACAGTTTTAATGAAAGACAAGAAAATATAGAAATGACTTTTCAACACTCTTAATCTGGATTTTAGTACTAGAAAACAATCCACATGAGTTTCTATATCTTCACATAATGAACTGAATTTTTAATTACTGTTGGGTTATTATTAAAGGTCTGTTCCATATATATCAACACAGAGCTGTCTATCTCAAGATTGGATAACATTTTCTTGTCTAAGAAAGTCTTACAATAATTCTCTGAAATCCAAGTTGTCTCAACATGCCAAATGTTATCATCAAATCCATAAAAATGCTCAGATCTTGTCCTGGCTTTGAGTGAGTGGTGGGGTTTTTGGTAGCAGGGGAGGGGGCTATAGGGGTGTCCCCCCACAAGAAGCTTCTTGAAGCTCCCCCAGCTCCAAGTCAGCTCCACCTCTGCGCCAAAACTGAGCCAATCGGCTGCTCCTCTGTGATAACGTATTTAAGAAGGGACGTGGTGACGAGCAGTCGGACTTGTGAGGAGAAGTTGCTGCAGCTGCATGAACACCAAGGTCAGTGGAGGAATGGAGGAAGAAAGGAGGGGGGAGGTGTGCCGGAGCAGAGACCCCCCTGTATCCTGTGGTGAGACGGCAGGGCGGCCCCCCCTGCCACCACTAAAGGTCTACAGTGGAACAGAAACTGATTTATGGTCTGTGTTTTGCATGGGTGATCAAGGTGATTGTGTCCAAAGAAGTCCTGGATCTTATGGGAAAAGTTAGACCCTGCTGTTGTAGTTCAGCGCTGGGAGGATTGCAGCATGCAGGGGTGTCCCACACTGGAACAGCTCGGGAAGGGCTGCAGCCCGTGGGAGAGAATCCAGTTGGAGAAAGTTGGTGACCTACGCCGGAGCAGTGTAAGGAAACACTGCAGCCTGTGGGAGGGACTCATGTCGGAGAAATTTTGTGGAGGACTGTCTCCTGTGCAAGGGGGACCACAATGGAGCAGGGGGAGAAGTTCCAGAAGCTCCCCCCATCGAAGATGGGAAAGCAGCAGCACTGACTGCACCCACCGTTCCCTGCCCCTGCACCGCTGGGGGAGGAGGTAGAGTCATCAGGAGCAGAGCTGATCGCAGAGAGAAGGGAGGGGGGGGGAAGGTGTTCTCAGGATGTGGCAATGCTTCTCACTGTCCTACTCTGTTAAGTGTTGCTGTTAGTGTCTGTAATAAATCTACATTCTGTTTTATTTCCCCTAATAAGTCTGTCTTTTGCCCGTGACCATAATGGGTGATTTATCCCTCCTTGTCCTTATCTCGAATTCAAGCCTTCTCTTCTTTTCTCCTTCTCAACACAGTGGGGGAAAAGGGGGAGTGGATAGCTTTGTGGTGTTGTGTGGCCCTCTGAGCTGAAACCACAACATTCTCCTAAGCAAAAAATAAGGAATGCAGTTTTTTATTAAAGATCTGAAAGCAATGAAACTTTTTCAGAAAAAAATGATATATATATAAGTTGATGGTATCTGACAAGACTTTCTGAATAAGTATGCCTTACTGCAATCTTCAACCAAGAGAGATTTTATCCATGTGAAATTTTTTTCAAGTAATAGTCCATGAAATAAACATAGTGAAAGAAAAGGAAAATTGTAAAATGGGTACCTGTAAAAATTAAGACTGTAAAAATAATGGAAGTAAAATAGAAAACAGTGGAATACGAGAGAAGCAGCTGGAGATTCAGAGTAGCACCAGCTGATAGAGACAAACTAACAAAGGACAAGAGCAATAGTGACCAATATTGCAGTGTTAATCAAGAAAATTTCATAACGAAGATGCATCAAGAGCTCTCAAATCAACTTGTAATCATTAGTGGAGGGCAAAGGGGCAGTATCTGACCTTGTGTGACATTTTTAGAATGGAATGAAATGGAATAGAATAGAAAATAGAATAGAATAGAATAGAATAGAATAGAATAGAATAGAATAGAATAGAATAGAATAGAATAGAATAGAATAGAATAGAATAGAATAGGAATAGAATAGAATAGAATAGAATAGAATAGAATAGAATATAGAATAGAATAGAATAGAATAGAATAGAATAGAATAGAATAGAATAGAATAGAATAGAATAGAATAGAATAGAATAGAATAGAATAGAATAGAATAGAATAGAATAGAATAGAATAGAATAGAATAGAATAGAATAGAATAGAATAGAATAGAATAGAATAGAATAGAAAGAATAGAATAGAATAGAATAGAAGAATAGAAGAGAATATTTCAGTTGTAAGGGACCTACAATGACCATCTAGTCCAACTGCCTGACCACTTCAGGGCTGACCAAAAGTTAAAGCATGTTACTAAGAGCATTGTCCAAATGCCTCTTAAACACTGACAGGCCTGGGGCATCGACCAACTCTCCAGGAAGCCTGTTCCAGTGTTTGACCACCCTCTCTGTAGAGAAATACTTTCTAATATCAAGTCTGAACCTTTCCTTATTTTGTTGGGAATTTTTGTTTGTTTTGTTGTTTGTTAGTTTTTTTTTGGGGGGGTGTTGTTTGTTTTGTTTTGTTTTGTTTTTTAATAATGGCCAATAGTACACTTCATTTTTAAGGATTTCAAGTCAATATGCATAATGATGACATTGTATATGAAAGTTTTCTGATGAGGAAATTCTTAAAACATCACTGTGCAGTACAAACAGAAAACAACATGGATATTTTCAAACAGGAAAGCTGAGTTACTTGCTCCGTGTTTCTATTATCGGAGAAAGAGATTTAGATATCAAAATCCTTATGATTTCTGGCTTTAAGTCCAATTTGACACTTCCAGGATCTCAGAAACAAGGTAAAGAGGGGATATATTGGGACAGGTACAGAAAATTATATTCTTACATGAGAGATAACAGATGAGACAATTTACAAATGATATAGAGGCATACTCAACATGAGTTGATGTCTTATCAAACCCTATGGACTTAACCTGTGTTACAGAGGATGCCTGTCAACACTGAGTGTGTTTCCTAGTTTACAGAGGCACACTAGACTTTGAGTGAAGGATAAAGAAGGATGAAAGGGTCTGTGTTAATGAAATACAAGTTTTACTTCTGATGCTTAAGACTTTTCAGTCACAGCCTCCTTTCAAACCATCACTTCTGGTATTAGCCAGTCAACAGTTTTCATTTGCATTGATCAGTTGACACAGTCTATTCTCAGGAGAATTAATCATTAAATTACATCCTAAGAGATACAGGAACAGCAAGCTCTGTGTTAATTTTATGCCATGCTTAATTTTTCATATCTCTTAGGTGCTGCAGACTGTGCACATGAGAGTATTCATGCATCACTTAGTAATGAGACCTATTTGAGTTGCAGAAACTTCTTTCTCATTTTCTGTATTCAGGTAGTGTGAGAGCTGTAAAACGCCAGATGATTGCTGCACAGCCAATTCTGCCTATGAATATATAAGCATGTCCCATCAAAATCAAAGACAATCTCTTTGGTTCATAAAAATGTTGGGATCATTCTGATTTCCTTTTTCACCAGTTTAAATTGAAAGTAATTCCAGTGAAGTCAGCACATCATGAAATCAAAATTCACACCCCAAAAGACCATGTCAAGCTATATTAATAATCATTCATTGGCAGATTAAACTGACCTATTTATTAGAAACAATTAAAATAGTGCAGAAAATAATGGACATAGGCTGTCTATTCAGGATTTTTGATAATAACAAATATTTCTGAAGTATTACCATCAAAGAAACTCTAATCATTTCATAAAAGCTAATACAACTGAGTCCCCTTTCCATGAAGGCTCAAAAGCTAACAAAAAGACTTTTCAAGGCATGACCAACCTCTCAAATCTGTTTTATATACACTACATTGCACTCTGAAAATATTGCCCAGACTCTTTTAAATTCTTAAGAGTTTTATGAGCCAAAACACATTTGAAATTCTGGGCTATGCTAATGTATTTATATTTTTATATATATATTTATATATATTAAAAAATACAGTCTTTTTCTTTAGAAGAGCTACAGAAAGGAATTATCCTCAATGAAGCTGCAGAGGAATTAAAGCTGGTAGAGAAGCTGTGTGGATGACAAAATGAGGATACAAGGAGTGTGTAGAGTTCTTTGTCCTGTATCATGCTGCTGAGCTGCTGTATGGCTGTTGAGCAACTTAGAGGGAGAGAATCACAAACACAAAGAGTGGCTAGCCATTCACTGAGCTTCTTTTAATAGGAGTAGAATTCTCATGAATCTTTCTTGAAAATTCAGATTGCTTTAGCTGAGTAACTGTACAAATGGAGAGAATTTGCTTGTGATAAACACTATTCAAAAGTATTGAATTTTTCAGCTTAAAAACAAATAGCATGGGTTGTATAACTCCATGTTATTGGTGCGCAAACTTTTCCTTGCCAATAAACAGGCTGCCTATATCAAGGTGACTAAGCTCTTTCTATCAATAGTAATATACCTCAAGAACAAGATGGCCGGGTACTTCAACCCAAAGCCATCACGTAACAGGTTAAGTGTTTGTCACATGGCCAAAATATGAGACCCCATGCTTTACCCATGTTTGAGGGCTTCTGAAGAAAAAAGACTTGAGGGAACAGGTTTATGCAGGTGAATTTTTCTGGAAGGGTGGATTCACTATACTGAACAGAAGTTGATAGTTCCTATACACACTAAGTATTTCAACAATGGCTTTGTGGGTACTGTTTTGTGGGTGCTCTTTATAAAAATGTTTGAAATTATTTGAGATCACTGGATATAAAGATGAAATATATAAGAGATAGTATAAATGTCAAAATGTAGCATTGGCATTCTTGCCTTTTCCTGATTAGTCCAGTGATAATATATTATGGGTTTTTTTGTAAGCAGCAAACACAAAGATCAGAGGGAGAGGAATGCAAATTATGCAAAACTTTGAAGTAATGTCCTTTCATAAAAATTACATGGCTACAAATACATTTTTAAATAAAAAACCGAAGGTGAGGAAGGTAGTCTAAAAATGTACATCTAAAGCTAAGCCCAGCCTGCTCACCTTCCCTGCCTTGCCAGTTCCACTTTTGCAAATTCATGGCTTAAGGCAGTTCTCTGATCCAAAATTGTGTTTTTACCTTCAAGTTTTGAGCTGTCAGAGCACAACAAATTAGCTTGGGCAAAAGAATAACCTTCGTATTTTTGTAATAGACTTTGTTTCTGTTTGATAAGTTCCCAGGAAACATATGGCTGTAACTTTTGTCCTTCTTAGCTTTTATTTCTGTGAATAACTCTGCATAATCTTAGCATGCTCAAACACAGTTTAAAGTGGGTTAGTGGTGGTGTGTAAATCCTAAAGGTATGTATATATATGTCAGTTAAAGAATGTTCAGTTGTAGCTATCCTGTCTATTAATTAAAAGTCAATTAAAAGTTTCCATAGCATCCAAACAAAACAAAAGAATAATAATTATGTTCTGAAGTTGGAGAGGAAAACTACAATAATTGTTTCCTCTGATAGGTCTCTTTCATATTTCAGCAAAGAGAGACAATACAAAATTAGCAGAGAAAAAAAAAATGTACTGACAATCTGCAAGGCAAGGGTCTAGAACTAGCTGAAAGAATGAGTTCCATGTGAGTATCTTAGCAGAAGGAATGAAACAAAAGTGCTAAAATGTTCCCTGCAATAGCTGTTTTGAAAAAGGCACATAAACTCTGGGCACTTTCCAAAATGCAATATGGAGAAAATTTTAAGTTGGTGCCCCTCCAGTTAGTTAAGAGGCATCTTTTTTTCAGTCTCAGTTTTAATTTAATCCTTATATTTTCTAATAACAAAAGCTGTTGAAAAGTTTTGTTTCCCAAGCCTTTTGTTCAGCCATGTTGAAAGACCCACCAATAAGTGAGCCAGACACCCATTCCACTATCATCTCTTCAGGCTTTTTGACCTAAACCATCACCCTGAAGTAAAGTCATCACATGAATGGAAGAAAAATTGATAGACTGTCTCAGGGGCAAGCACTTAATTAACACAACTGATATTTTCAATTGTTCAATGGCTCAGAGTTAGTTTAGATTCTGCCACAATTCTACACACCACTGTTTTATTTCCACTGAAGAGGAGGGGCTCCAGCCCATTTCTTGTTGCTGTACTGGCCCACTTGATTTGGGAAGAGAAATAGACTTCAAAGCAAGCCTCAGTATGGTTTTATTGGCCTTTAAGTTGGATATCATAACATAAGTGTAAATGTAAAACATGTAAATGTGTAGTAATTAGTAAGCTTAGGAAGCAGATTCAAAGGAAGAAATTTAACAAGTCTAGGTGGATCATGGACAAAGTTTTCTTGGAATACAGTCCTGGATTTCAGGAACTAAGAACTACCTCAATCCCAGTGCATTGATCTATTCTGACTGCATACTTAGCATTTCACCCCTAGAATAAGGGGCAGCCATAATCCAGTGTCCAACCCCACAGAGAGAAACTTTTCTACTGAGTGGCCAGCAGCCACTTTCTTTTAGTCCTTACTGGTCCCCATTAACTGTCTTTGTAGACTTTGTTGCAGTCCTTGCTGAGGCAGCTGTGCAGTTATAACAACTGAGAAATATAAAGTGATAGATGAGCCATAGGTTCCTTTGGAACTGAATAACACCTAAGTAACCATTAAGAGTGCCTGGGAGGGATGCAGCCAGTAATGTTTGAATGACAGCAAGTTTGGTCATTACTGGTATCAGTTCCTATTGACAGCGAGAGAGCTGAAAAGATGCATAAAAGCTGCTCAGTGGCTCATTGAAAGGAGTCCTGTGGCTCACTTTACAGATGCTACCACTAAAACTAGCCTTTACTGAAAAACTAACTGCCAGACTTAACATAGAGAACCAGTCAAGATGCTTTTCAGAAAGGCTCGTGGCAGGGTGGAGGGATTTCCACCAGTGCTCCCCATGCTGTTTTACAGCTGGCAAGATGCTCTTGTCTTGAAGTTGCTGCTGGTCAAAAAACTTCAACTGATTTTTAATTAATGTACAAATAAGAATAAAAGGTGCAAAAGAACATTTTTGTTGTTATTTGAGAAGGGGGAGGTAATGATATGTTGTTTCCCTGGGAAGGAAAATAAAGTGCTATTGTCCTTCTGCAATACAAAAGCTTCAGGGTACATACCTCCTCTGGCTGGATGACCTGCAGTCTTCAGACATCACCTGTGTCCACTGAGCCAAAGGGAAATTCAGTTTAATAGTTTGATTCATGTTTGCCCACAGGATAGATAAATTGAGAAGAAAAAATGTAAACAGAACACATCAAAACAAAATTCACTTTGGATATAATTTAATAACAGAGAAAATCACTCTGGGAAAGTCTTTCACTTTGCGGTTAGCATTTCCTGTGTCTATTTACCAAAACTGTTAATTTCTGTACCATCAGCAGGGAGCTATGTATAAAGGCAGATACAAACGGAGCCTCAGCTGCTTCTTCACCCTGTCTTGTGGCACAAGGCAGTTTGTATTTGTAGAGTGAGAAATTCAGTTCTGGTAAAAAGTGATACTTTTGTTTCCAATAAATTATGTATTTATGGAATTTATTTCTATAAGGAGTTTCTAAAGCCAAGAATCAGCCACTTAAGAAGACCGTTATCAGAATGTTTTTTGGGACACATGGATTTCCACACTTCAGAGGCTAGAACAAGACCTCATCTTTTATGCTATATGCCTTGTTTCCCTCTGTTAAAGATTTTTTAGACATGTCTCTGGAAAACCTGCTATTTCCAGTCCACTATCAGTACTGAACATACTGAACATGCAAGTGTGGACTTGGAAATGTGGGTTTGCAACTTCCTTGTAGTTCCTCAGGTGATCATCTTTGTCTAACCTGCTTTTATCTCACATTGGCTTCAAAGCTTCTTCTTTCAGATTTTAGGTTGTCTCTTTTAGTTTCTGATATATATATCTATAACTTAACATAAAGTGAGTTTTACAGACAGTTTCAGCAGAAGCAAACAAGGCACATACTAACCGGAAATTATAGCCAAAGCTCAAGAAGATTGAAGAAAGGACAAAAGACCTCTATTCTCAACATCAAGTTCATATTAGAGCTTCTACAACATGAACTATATTTCTGTGACTCACAGTTGAGACAAAAATAACAGATTAGATGTACAAAGTCAGTACACAGATCTGGAAAGGGAACAAGTTGTCAGCTAATATTTATTCACGGAAACAGATATATCTTGGTGTTGTGTTACAGTATTAAATGCATTCTGCAAGCACTTGTTAATCACATTGGTTTAGAGTTGCTCCTCTTGAAAGAAACAGAGGTAAATCAAGTACACTGAGTGCATCTTACTCCAGGAAATCTCCTGGTGAAGTCAAGTTTTGCCTGTGTAAGCAGTTCTCAACTGAAACCTTGATAGTGCTCCAGAAGGACCTTGGAAGGCACCTTGGTATAACAAAATCTGCATAGAAATAAACATGAAGAACAACAGCACAGAGCAAATACACATGAATAGTAGAGGGTCCATAAGCTACACCAGACTGATGATGAAATTTTGCAGTCTTTGGTTCATTTACGTATTATCCAGTTTATAGGACAAAGAAGTGCCTGACTACTGATCACTCCATTCATGACTCATAGGTACTTTGTGCAAATATATAATTCATGGCAATACGTGCCACTGAATGAAAGAATGGCATTGATCAGAACACTCCATTTGAACTTGAAAACTGCACACGGAAATCTCTCACCAAGTGAGGTAGACCATAACTGTCAACCCACCTGGTTTGCCTCTCATTTTCATTTTTTTAACTTACTTCTCCGCACATGAGAAGTTAAAACTAATGCCACTGCAGTTAATTTCAGCACCACTTCATAAACTAAACTATTATGATGCCAGGCACTGATCTCTGTTAGTTTTCTGCTAATGTAAAATGTTTTGTGCATGAAGCCTGGGGAACATTATTTTAAACAGTCTCAGATCTTTAAAAAGCAGATGACAGAACTCTTGATTTCCTTCCAATCAGACCCTGTGGAATAGGACTCAGGAAAACAGAGGAAGTGGATGAGAGAGGAGAGAAACTTCTTTTATTAGTTCTTTTCCCATGCATATGAAAGATAAAAACAGAGGATTTGAGGTTGATTGACATGTTTATTCAGACACAGGAAGTCAAGAAACAAACCAAAGAGGAGATTTTAGGGTTTCAGGTCTTTTATTGAAATTCAACTTAAAAAAAAAAGAGGAAACACTGATAAATCAAAGGTAGCCTGTGGCTACTTTCCATATTCCAAAACAAGAAACATTTCGTGACATTTTTGTGTTTGTGAAGAATTTACCCTTTTGCATCCATGCATTGTGAACTAGGGAGAGCAAGAACCAAGATTAAAAAGTGACTGCACGGAAAGAGTTTACCTCCTTGACATTTTTTTTCTAGTATTATGAGCAAGATTCACAAAAATCTCATACAGATTCACAAAGAAAAGTGATAAAAGCAGAAGTTTTAGAACATAATAGTGTTTCTGTGACATCAAATTAACCTGAGGGCCAGTCATAAAAAATTACCAAAAGACAAAGTCCAATAAGATTAAAATTTTTTTAATAGCCGGCAGAATTAATTAAAAAAATAAATCCCCGAGTTGCACTAGGATAGTGTAAAATTTATGAGGCCACATAAATTGTCATGTTTCAAATATAAAATACAAACTATCTTGGGTTTGAAAAGACATTTTTCTGTGCAATGACTATCCTATTATTCTTTATTATGGGCTTGTGGCTTCCTGTGAAGTATCCGGGTCTAGCCACTGGCAATGAAAGAAGAAAATTATTTTTCTTCTTGTCTTGCAGCCCAAATACCTGTAAGTATTCATGAGCCTTTTCCCAAACTTTGTTAGCACTCACTGACCTCCCATGCCACACCCTGTAACATCTCTTCTGTATGTTTCTTGTCCTCTGTTGTTTCCATTAAACCCTTGAGCATCTCAGGTTGCGGGGTGGGGAGGAAGGGATAAGGCAGATCCTATAAATCAGGAAATGCTGCAGTAGGGAGTGTTACTTTACAATACCTGCACATGCCTGGGGCACACACAGTAACAGAAATAAAATTCTTCTCAACATTTTCAGAAATACCATGAGGCTTTTCAACATCTAATAAAGTAGGCATCACCATTAATATTGCCATAGGCAGCCCTCCCCTCCTAACTCTATTGCAGAAAGGTCTGTAAGATGGTTTGCTTAAGTTCAGAATATGAGCTTTTGTAAAAGAAATAGACATTTTACTGTTACATCCCTCGATTCCATCACACTGCATTGCAGAAACCCTCAGACACATCAAGGACGGCACTTGGAACTTTCCCCTGCAGACTTGAGATACTTGAACTACTGTAGTGGCTGCTAGCAGTACTCTCAGGTGTCATTTCTGCAGCCCAGTATGAATGGTGAGAATGCTTTCAAGCTCCCACACTCAGCTGAACATGCTGTCTGCATCTGTACTCCAAATTTTTGCCAGCCATCAGATATGCACTGATTTCCCATCCTCATGTCCTTGCATGTTGTTCTCCACTGAAAGGAAAATGCTACATCTACTGAGTACACCTACTCAGTAGATGGAGCATGCTCTCACCAGTTGGAGACACAGAAAAACAGGTCCTCAGCATGCTGCAAGGGTATCCATATATAGCTTAATTTAAACAAAATCTATATCATAAAGCATAAGGGAGTGATGAGAAACATGCTTCCTAGTAGGTTTCACACACTTGTTTTGATGGTGGAGGATTGGTATACTCACCAGAACTGTGATCTATTTCTCGCATAGAGTGAGAAATGGAACCTTTCCCATGAAGTCTGACTCTCTTATTTTCATTTCTTCTACTTCCTCATTCCAATCTCCTCCCTTGACAAGCCTGTACTAGGTTTCACTTCTCAGGCTGCCCATCCTCAGCTTGACTCTTTGCCTGGCCAGTTCCAGTTACTGCTAATTCATTTCACAGCTTCTCCATTCCCGGTGACGCTCAACAATTTTCATATGCACCAGGCCTTGCCTGCCTGTTCTTTTCCCAACCAGAGTATCCATTTTTTACACACTGAAAATGGTACCATTGTTTTCTCTTTGCTCCCAGGTCTCTGTGCCACTACTGACTTTTTCTCCAGCAAAAACTTAGAGCTGTGGGTCTTCTTTGATAATGTGTCAGTACCCCAGTGATGCCCACCCTGATGCACTATTTTTATATCCATTGAGTAAACAGAAAGTCATCCCAATTATATGATTCACAGCTGAAGCTTCACACGTAAGGTTTCCATTCATTGGAGGTCTGATGTTTCTTGCACTGAAGTATTGTTTTTCTTGCCTCCTGGTCTGGCTTGTGTCCTTGCTCTTTTTGAGACTGATGAATTCTTCTTTCACACCACCTAAACACAAGCTGGAAGTCACTAACTGTACATTTATAGGAGAAGGAAAAAGATGGATAGGAAGTAATATTTTGAACTGTATCTGGGTGACATAGAAGCAGAAAATACTAAGTTGTGCAGGATCTGTGGAGACCTCATGATCCAGCCTTCTGTTCAAGGCAGGGCCAACCTCAAAATTAGATTAGGCTGCTCAGGGTCTTCTCCAGACCAGTTTTGAACATTTCCAGAGATGGAGATTTCACAGCCTCTGTGGAATTTGTCACATTCAGGTGAATATTCTTTTTCCTTGTGTCCAGTGGGAATTTCCTTTATTATGACTTGCAGCTGTTGATTCTTGCCTTTTCAGCATGTACTACTGAGAAGAGTCTGGCTCTATGTTCTCTATAATCCTCTTTGGGTAGACAAAGAAAACAATCTGATGCCCTCCCTAGTCTTTTCTCCAGACTGAATAAACTCAGCTCCCACTTTTCACACATCTTGTGGTCCAGGTCCCTGAACATGTGGTGGGCTCCCAAACTGCACATATGTGAAATAGAGGGCAAAAAGATAATTATTTTCTCTTGGCCTTTACTGCTGCTAAAGGAGCCCAATATAGTCCTGGCATTCATCATTGCAAGAATCACTGCAAACTCTTCTTCCTTGGTAGCCTGTCTCCATTTCCACCTCTTGGCAAAGCTTCCACCTGAGCTTCATTTTTGCATTTGAAGTCCACCAGGAATCCCTGTTCAGCCAAGCTCACCTCCTGCAGTGCCTGCCTGTTTTCCTGATGATCGGGATAGAGGAAAGAGTCTTTAAGGGTCTGTATTCAGACTCTTCCACTGACAGCACAGAACTGTCACATCCATACTACACAGTACTTGGTCTGGGGTCTCCTCTGGATCTCCTGTGGCTATACAGCAGAATTACTGTTTTGTGTTTAAGCTTAGTTTCTTTTTTTGTTTCTGAGTTCAAATGATATGAAATAATGTGAGGTCTGTACATAACAGTGGAAGGATTTTGCTTGAAATTGAGAGTATATATAACATTCAATGGGTGAAGGAATTCCTCATGGGATTTGAGAGAGCAAAGTCTTTTGGGATGTTCTTGGAAGACTAGAAGAACTGGTACAGACCCATGACTACGGCCTTATAGAAACAGTCCCTGAAATGAATGGCATACTGAACCTCCCATACTATTACTTTTGAATAAGATAAATGAAGCAGTCCAAAACAGAGGCAGCAGAATTTACAATCAAACAATGTGGGTGATCAAAGCTTTAGGGTTCAAATTCTCTCCCTGATACTTTTATTTAGCAGAAAATTACATAAGAGATAGTTTCTTGGGTTGTTCTGGTATATAATATCACTCTGGCACAGAGCAGAAGGAAGCAGCAATAATACAAAGGTCCAGCTTTGCTCCTGAAGTATATTTAGGGGTGATAACAGCTTCATCATCCAGAGAAACAAAGTGAAGAAAGCATGTTTGAAGTTGTCTGGAATGCACTGAGAATAAAGCTGCTAAAAGGAATCAAGTCACTAGATATCATATGGGAACTGAATGTTTTGTGAAGGCATGTAATTCTGGTACCAATGAAGCAATTTCCACAGGAGTAAAATAGTCATCTCCAGCATAAATGCGGTTCTTTAGAAATGTAAAGCCTTTTCTCCAAAACAAGGGAGCTAATTCCAAGGAATGGGTGAATTTCTAAACTTAAGAGGATTGAAGCATTTTTCCCTGAGTTATAGCAACTTCTTGTTTTGGGTGAATCAGGAAATTTTGTATAGAATGGTTAGAATTTAGCTTTGCTCTAGTTTTGCTTTAGCTTTGACAAATTCTTCTTATAGTATGTTTCTGGTCATGATTACCCTGCTAAGTACATTTTCCCATAAGTCATATTTCCCATAATTGTATTAATTCATGATTATTGTATTTTTCTAGTAAGTAAAGTCCCAGAAATTATGGATATACAGAAATTAATAAAGAAAATAAATAAAAAGGAATGGTAAAACCCACACATTAATACAAATTATTGTGAAATATTTAGTATTTTTACACATATGAAGCATATTTCCTGACTAGCTGAAATCATCTGAAACTCTCTGTGTTCTTTCAGCTCATGAGTAATGGTCAGTAACAGGTCCTGGAAATACATTTTTCCAGTCATGATACTTCACTCAGTTCTAATTCACAACAGTGAGCTAAAGTTTACTGCTTACTTTACAGGAGAGAAGTACCATTATTTCTTTTTCTATGGTTTTAATTTAATCTCTTTAGAATTTTCATTTAAAAAAATAAGTTACTCATTAATTCAGTTAGTAAGTCCAAATTAGATGCATCAACACAGAAATATTAATATGGTGATCAATATATGTAGCAAAGTGTAGCTGATCTGATTTTACCTTTAAATTCACACAGATATAGTGAATTGCAGTGATAGCTGCACATATACCAGGACAAAACTTCTATTTTCACTTCTTGTTTTGGTGCATAGCAAGATATAGTGTTTCTTAATGAGGGCTCCCAAAAAAGGAAAGAGAACTGCCCCGCCCCCCCCCCCCCCCCCAAAAAAAAAAAAAAAAGTACAAAATCATTATGGTGTAAAATTAAACAGAAAAAACTATTTACAGTAGATCCCTGAATAAAGAGAAGTTTGTATAAGTTTTATGAATAGAGGCAGAATCCAATAAATTCATGTAAAGCACCATACAGAAGAAAGCAGAAGACATCACACCATATTTTTAAATTTCAAAATTTTTGGAGTCTGGAATATTCACTTTCTGGAAGAATTATTTAAAAATATGATGACATTAATGACAACAGAGCTGAAGTGGGAAGGCCCTGGTTAGGATTCATCTTCTACATCCATGCATCCATCTTAAACAAGGGATGAAACAGTGTTTTATGGTGCCCACTTTCTCCGCATTAATCATAGAAGGAAAATAGTTTTAAATTAGTTGCCTATAGTTAGGTTGGATTAATCCAAATCTGTGGTTACCCAGTCAGTAAATTTTAATTAAAAAAATCAACATAAGAAAACAACGGAACCCTTGATTTCCTGTCTGGTGGTTTTGATCATATTAAAACCAAGTTTGTACTATGTGTGTTATGTGTGTGTATATATACATATGAATGTATAGTTTCCATTTACCTCCAAACTGCTTTGAACTGACAGTGACTGACTAGTTGCCTCATCTTCAAATGAACCTATGCCTGTAGTGACCAAAAAATCAATAAATAAATTAATGCTGGTTTCATCCTCCTGCTCTTAATTTTCAGGCAGGATGGTAGGCCGTGGATGACAGTCAGATGATTAATCCCCATCAGTTCTTGAAAAGTCTTGCAAGCCCAGTGAGCCTTTCTTATGGGCAGTGAATTGCAAAAATATAGACAAAACTGTCCTGTATCGATATTTGATGTTCAGCTGCATTCAAAGTGGAAGCTTTATATATGATTTTTCTTCCTCTTAAATGCTTAGAAGAAAAAACTACTCTATCATTTGTGAGTGATGGCTGTGACTAGCACGGAGTGCTGAATATTGATCACTGCATAGAAGCCTTGGGATTTCACACAGTGCTAGGAAGCAGAGTGCTAGGTCCTATAACTGTGCTCTGCTCCATTTTCCTTGTGCAGTCCAGAACAGGCCTTTATGGAAATGCTGCTGTTCAGTGCAGACAGCATCACATGGACCGAGAGTTGAGTTTTCTGGTTTGTATTTACAACTATGTCACTGAGTCTCTCATGAATCACTATTTTCTGACTTAGTCTTTCCAGTTGTAGATGACTAAGAAGGTAGAGCCGAGAAGAAGCAAAAACTAGCAAGAAGCTGAATACAAGCTAAACTCAAATGAATCAGAGCAATAATAATCCCCCAAATCCACCTGGCTCTTTACAGATTGCTTGCTGGATTGACATAATGGGATCATAGTCGACTAAAACACTGGCAATGCATTGCTGGTTTCTGCCAGTCTAGCCATAACAAATATCCACAATGGGAGGATTTCATAGAATCATAGTCATCTTGGTTGTAAGGAACATTATGAGGCCACCCAGTCTAATATCTTACTCGAAGTGGGTCTGTTGCTAACATGAGATCAGGTCAATCATGTCTATGTCTAGTTTACTCCTGAAAACCTCCAAAGACAGAAATTATGTAATCTCCCTTGGTAATTCATTGCAGTGTTGTGCTATCCTCCTAAAAAAATGTTTTCCTATGATTTCCTAAAAGTGGAAGATCTGATTTGTTACCTTTATTTAGTCTTAACAAGCCAGACCCAGAAAAGGTTAGTAATACTGTAAGTAAATGGGATGCAGGTGAACTTTAGCTACTTAAATCCAAAATTATACTTACTCTTGCAAGAGAACTAATAGTAAAAAGAAGGACAACATTATGTCCCTCTACAGTGCCTGCATTTAAAAGTCTATTTCAAATGAAGGTGCAGACCTATTTTCCAGGACAGATTAGAACTATTCCTCCCACATGGAGAGGATGTGTCCTGCTCCTTTAAAGAAAGGGCTTAAGAAGCAAGATCTCAACACTCATTCTTTGCCTCAGTATTTCCTGGAATTATTGTAGCTATTCCATATTCAGGATTTTTTTTGTGGGTCCTAAAATATGGTTTGGGATTCCATTCCAAGAGCCACTACACCTTAAAAAGTCTATTAGCCTTTATTGACTGTCATGTAGTCACTTCACTGAGGTACAACCAAGGAAACAAACTTCATACCAAATGCAGCTCAAGATTTTCTATGGAAGGCAGTGGTGGAAGGAGATGCCAAGATTTTAATGAATATAATAAAAGTTTAAATGATAACACTAGGAATGTCTTCCACAGGGACAGGTCATGAAATTTAATTAACAGTCATATGCTGTGAGATCCTTTGATACCAAGCACCGTGTAACTTCAAATTAGAATGATTTCTTTCAAAACGTAATCAGTGAAATTCATTCTTTACCTAATTTTCGTAGGGTTATTCAGGGAATAAATTGTGCTGAATGTAAACTTGAATAATTATTTCACTGGCATTAGAAGATAAATAAATTTTCACTTGCAAGCTTCAAACAATACTAAAGTCTAAGTACCCTTAACAAAGACTGTACAAGAAGTATCACCCATAATTTTTACATGTTATTCACATATTTTCCATCTTGAAATACATAATAAATAAATTTGCATTATCATTTAATTATTTTTTTTTCCATTTTGTAGTATCTTTTCCATAGCGTTCAAATAGCTAAGAGGGAAAGTAGCACATGGATACCTATAAAGTACACTGGATTTCATTGAGCAATCTTTTGTCTTGCTTATATTTTAATTAGTTATAACTTTCCTATTGTCTTAAACAGGTGTCCTAAACATATCCTATGTATTGTTATATTTGGGGAGGGGGGGGATATAGATTGGGTAAGAACTAGTACATGAGTTTAAAATTTTCTTTTGAAAATACTTAGCAGCTTACTTGAAATTTTGTTGAATTCTGTTCCTGTAAAATCTGTTTAGCATGAAAGATAACCCTTTATTTGATCAGAATAAGCAAGAAAATATTGTTGTTTCTGCTGAAGTGAGTATTTTAAGACATTCTGAGTGAATAAAAATATACAAGGTCTATGAGCACAAGAAAAAAAAATGTCACTAATGGTTGCATTGAACATGGTTTGAGAATACAGAAAATTATAGGATCTTGAATTATGGATGTTTTTGTACCCCAGTACCTTCCTATTCTTTCCCATTCTCCCCTCCTTCCAACTCCATGAATACAATCTGGTCTCCAGTTTGAATATTACTCATATAATGCATATCTCAATAAACTCTGAGCATTATTTTTTTAAGTTCCCTATTTCTACTGCAGATCTGGAAAGGTATTTGTCCATCTGAAAGTCTGTCATATTCTTCCAGCTATACAAGATTGTCTAGCAAAAATATTACTTCTGCCTACAAATACTATTCTGATATTCTCCTAAGTAGCTGTAGAGATGCAAATGTATGCACTTGTGTATTCAGCAAATGCACAAGAAGATCCTTCACAACACTATGTATCACTTTAACTTAATAAATTAGATAATGAAAAAAAGAAAACTACCGGAAATCCTTAAAATAAAGTTAAGCATTGTGTGATATAGAAGCAAGGAGCAAGGTTTAACTGTGTAAATCCCTTATTGAACAGAAACCTTGGGACTCCTTCCCACATAGCTGAGAGCAAGGGAAGCAACTTACATTTTTTTTATTTCTGTAATTAATAATTATGTAGTGGATTTTCATTAAGTGAATCTTAAACTGTTGTCCAACACTGGTGAATAATTGTTGACTTAATTTTATATTACTGTTAATTCATCAATTCTTCGATTGGACTCCAGTTATCTTAGTCTGGAGGAATGCATTATTCAAATTTATTTAGTTTAATTACAGTGATAGAATTTTAATCTGATTTTGATACATTTTGCTTTTTTTATTGTTTAGCTATTAAACCCATAAAAAGGTAAAGGGTTTTTGTGGTGTTTTTTTCATTCCAAATTGTACTAAGTATGACCAAATCAAGGAAATAATACATAAATATAGGCAATAATTTTTCACTCCCCTTTGTTTTGTTTTAAAGCCTCCATACACATGACAGAAATGGAAAGTTATATTCTCAGATAAAGAAATCATATCTGACTAATCAAGAATTAATATCAATTCATCTTGTTTACTACTTGAGTTTAAAAGAACCTCTAGAACATGCAAATATCCATGATTGCATTCATCACAATTAATTCCTTTTAGCTGAGTTAAATGTCTAATGAGAGTTATCACCTAACCTATATCAGCAGAGAGAAATAAGAACCTCCATATAGCATTTTATCTTATATTATGAAAGATGTCTCATATAGGTGAAGGTCTCTGTTCTAACATGAAGGTGTCCTTGTCTCCATTAGCTGTCAAGGGAGGACATGTAATGAGTTCAGACTAGACATTTAACTTTTTTACAGAAGATGGGCAAGGTGGAGTCCATGCCTAATATACATAATTCTCTAGAATTTTTAAGCTTTGTACAATCACAGAAGCTGCTTTGAAAATCTCTCTCATAAGTTTCAATATTTCTAGTTTCAAACCCAGATCAAAATCTTTTTAGATAATGAAACTAAATGCCTTTTTCTACTCACTTATATATTACAATAAAAATGTAAGGCACTTTAAAAGCAGTCACCAAGCAGCATGAGAAATCATAAGATATTAGTTCAGTGGGAACTAAGACCTGAGTAAAAACAGAAGAACCCAATCCTTGAGTCAAACTTCTGATTAAGAAGACTGTCACATGCATATGGTGCAAATACCTTCCACTGGACTTTTCCACATTGCATAAAAGCCTAGGACTATCTATAAATGGAACAAAACAATTTTTGCCATGGCTGGTGCAGGTCATAATAAGCATAAGGACTTCCAGAGGTTTCAACAGGAGCAGGAACCTGTTGGAGAATGGCTCAGAGACAAGGGTCCTGAGCCCACCGAGCAATTGTATGATCAGATCCTGTTCTAGCTGCTGATGCTGAGCCTCACTAGGGTTTGCCTGCAGCTGCTCGCAGCTGCTGATACAGGAGGAATGTCAAGGACGCTTCAGCCCTGTGTACCGTGGTGTGTCGAAAACAGGTTAAGGGGAATTAGGAATAGTGGTCTGAGAAACCTAGTGTTATGATAACGGTGGTCTGAGAAACATTGTGTTACGGTACTGTCGTGTATCGAAAACAAGTCAACAGGAATCAGAAATAGTAGCATGAGAAACTTAGTGTTATGAGAAGCTTGTGGTGTAAGCTAACTGCAAGTAGGTGGACCGTGCTAATACGACCTTTACAGCTTAAGCCAATCAGCTAGTGACTAGTAGGCATAATAATTATCATTGTCTGTATAAATATATGTACCCTGGACCAATAAACACACACGTTGATTGATGGTCTATCACCCACACTGAACCCGTCTCGGCGTGTCGTTCATCCGCGGCTCCGCAGGAACCCACCACAGTTGCTGTGATCCCTTGCCCAGGACTGGAGACTTTTCATGGATTCCACTTCACGGGTTTTGTAATGAGCCACAAAATGCAAGCCTAACTGCAGATCTAGAACCATCAGAAACTGCAAAACAGAATAAAAAGTTACCTGGATTTTTCTTTGAATTCTGGATTAGGACTAAGGTTCAGGTAGTTTCATCTGGGCTGCTTTATCTGCAAGTATGTGAAAACTGATTACTAGACAAATTGTTCTTGATACTCTTTAAATAACTTCTGTTCAAAGGCAGTTTCCTTGAAAAAAAGTAACTTACATTATTTCTTTCCTAGCAAGAAAATGTCTGAGCAGAGCTTTTGCTATGTGCAAATATTAACATGCTTTTACATTGGTTTGTGAAGGATTAGGGTCACCTATTGAAGTCATGGGGGGGAAAAAGATCAATGCAAATTTGTTAAAATCACTGAAACTTTGGTAATACATAAAAAGCAAACAAAACTATAGTATATGCTAGTTACAAGGGGTATTAAATATGTTCTTGTGTTGGCAGAAATATAACTAATACGTTAACTTACAAGCTAGAATACAAATTCATGGCAACTGCAGTTGCAGTCAGGAGCAATAACAGAGCAGTATTTCGCTATCTGACAGCTTATGTTAACATACAGTTTGCATTTACATGCTGTTGCTGCTTGACTGCCTGTTCTTCCCTCCCAGTCATGATGCAGGTAACTTTTTTCTGAAAATCAACGGTGATGACAAAGGCTATGGCCCACAATGAGCCATCTTAAGCAAGCTCTTCCAACCATTGAGCTGAGATGCTCAGTCCAGCTCAGACCATGGTCTTTTACCATGGTCTCATTTACCAGTTCTAATCCATTTCTTTCCTGAAGGCATGTAGCAGAGAGCAGCTGCTGACTTCATCTTTGTCTGGAGACCAGGAATAATTTCTTCTATATTGTATTTAATCTGTCACTGATCCATCCATCTAGGTAGCAGAAGTCCTGCCTACATCCCAGGCTATCTTTGCACTGCAGAAACCACAAGGGTGGACTGTATTTTACTTTTGAATAAGTCTTGAAAGTAGTCAGTTGGCTGAAAGTGAAGAATAAATTTTATACACTTTTCAGATAATGCAAACCTTTTGTCTAGCACGTAGATCACCAGAAGATGTATATTATTAACAGCTTTCATGGTGCCAGTGAGACTACTGAGAAAATCTTGGTAATGTTATTAGTTTGGAGAAGATCATCATGGACAGGGAATGTTTACAAATCCAGGAATATTACTATAAAGGAAAGCAAGATTATTTAGTAACCATGCACATATCTTCTCCTTCCTCCTACATAATTCCATGAACTACTGGATCTTCAGCTCTGACTTTGCAGGGCACATTATATCCTTAGCTAGCAGTCATAGAGGAAGTTTGATATCCAGTGAGGATCTGCACCATTTTATCTCCAAACACATATTAGCTTGTGGAGGTTGCCCCTTGGGTCCAGTTGCAGATATCTCTGGAAGTAGGTGTTTGTATAATAGTTACTACTTCATCTGATATACCAGTACATTCACAGCTAAAATACAACTGCCTTTAACCTGCACCACTGGGAGCTGTGACTCTAAAATTAGCAAGAGTATTGGAAGTTTTTAAAATAAAGGTAGAAAAACTTAGTGGCTGACTAAAGAAATTGGGAATTAAACTCATGTTGTGTTTTGCTGCTGTATACATGTGAAATAGCCATGTCATGGGAAAGACACTAAAAGAGCCCTGTAGAAGCGCTGGCATTTGGACCATGGTTAAGAATAAACCAAAGCAGACTTCTTTTCATTTCCCCATTCCCTTCACCAGTGTCCTGGTTGGGGCTGGCCTAGAGTTCCCGTTGGTCTGGCAGCGGGAGGAGCTGCAGCACCCTGAGACCCCAGGGGCTCCCCAGGTCCCAGTGCCCTCACCTGTGTGCGGGGGCGGGGGGAGCACAGCTGGAGGGCTGGGCCCCGATTGGCCGATATCCCATGTCATGTGACATTGTGCTCACTATATAAAGGCAGGAGTGGGGCGGGAGGGACTCTCACTTCTGGGAGTGTGGCTGTGGGGCCTTTGTGTTTGGGATTGCTGGCTGGGAGCAGGTGGGTGTGGATCGGTGGGTGGTGAGTAACTGTTTTGTATGTTACCCGTTGATACTGCTGTCAGTGTATTGTTCTGTTACTAAACTGTTTTTATCTCAACCCCCGAGTCTCCCTTTGCCCCTCCAAGTCCCTCCCCATTCCCAAGTGGGGGGAGGGTGAGTGAGTGACTGCAGGGCATTTAGCTGATGAGTAGGATCAAATGGCAACAACCAGCTCTCATGAGATTTGATCCCAAATACTGGTTTTATCACAGAAACAGATAAAACTATCAGAGTAATATTGTCTTAAGTGTCAGGGACCTTCAAGATATGGAACTTTGAAAATTGCCTCTACCAGGTGCTGAAACTACATGAGAACTGAGTTCCCATGAGATTTTAGCAGCATTCAAGTTGTGGTGCTTCTTCCTGCTTGGGATTCAGCTCAGAAACAATATATAGTGATCATAGGGTTGGATCAGCAAACAAAAATGCAACCTCCTTCTTTCCTCAAGATTCAAGTCCAAAAGCAACTCATCCTAGACCACTAGGTACTCAAAATTCAGGAAGACAAACAGGACTTTAACGAGGCAGAGGAAGAACTGATAAAAGATTTATACAGTTTTGTCTTCCTGTTGACACCCACTTCATTGTATTTACTTCCAATTACATGATAAAAAAGGGCTCTAAAACACTTTTATTTATAACCTTAGAAAGAAGTTAGAGTTACAATGTTTCCCTAATAGCATTCTAATTAATTTCTTGATTACCTGTAAACATCCTGTTCTAGGAGATACTCAGGCATGACTGGTGATCTAAGCAGTAAGACCTTACAACATCAGGTATTGGTAACTTCAGGGTAAAAGAAAAGTACCTTTTCTTCTGTTTCAGAACAGCCATTCTGTAAAAGAAGTCATGCTTCAGGTAGACCAAAGGGTTTTTTTACTGCATTACACAGTACATGGGAGTTTAGATATTTACTGAGAGCTAACACAGGAGGCTCAGTCCAAGATACAAAGCAGATGAAGAGGGCACAGTAATATAACTCTCCCTGGCTACTAGGGATCAACTGTGTCTTCAGTGCCAGTCAAGTTAATTTGGAGCTATACAGTTGAAGCTCACAATGACTCAAACTACAACAGGATAATTTCCATTAATTTTGTCAGGAACAGGTGAAGTTGAAAGGTCAGTTTTTCTCAGGAACAGGTGTGATATATGACAGAGAATGTAAAGTCAACTTAGCTTAAATGGAAGCTGCCCTTACTGCCCTTGTCTCTACAAAACTGTATTTCTTCCAATGCTTTGAAATTCCATAGTTTTCAGTAAATGCTTTTTTTTTTTTTCCCAACATGCTATGACCTAGGAGAAAAAATGGAAAATCTGTCCAGAAATATTACCAGACAAGCTACTTACCCCATAGAGTTTCCAAGTAAGCCATGCCAGAGGGGACTGTGTAGCTTGTGAGACAGCCAATTTGAATAGCTTACAGTAAAATATTTTGGTAAGCCAGTGTCTCATAGGTTGGCATTTTGAGCAGCTTTGTACTTTTGAAAAAAAATCTTTACTTACAAAAATTTTAAATTTGTGAAACTGTTGCAGCCTCTCTGCTGTTATTGAGCTGAGACTTCAGTGCATTTTTATCAGTCTTCTTGTGTAAATTTCAGAAAAGACAAATACCATATTTTGTATTCCTTATGTTAAGTGGCACATATTTATGCAAGTAGTCAGATCAGGAATTAACCAGAAAGAGTGCCATGCATTTTGAAATTTCACCTATACATTCAATAACAGGAGTGACGTATCAATGGTCAGAAAGAAAACTTGCCTGCTCACTTTGCACTAGGGAGGAATAA
This sequence comes from Tyto alba, assembly GCF_018691265.1. Lineage (NCBI taxonomy): Eukaryota > Metazoa > Chordata > Aves > Strigiformes > Tytonidae > Tyto > Tyto alba. The sequence goes on along the minus strand of NW_024881282.1, from coordinate 15,845,028 downwards.
CTTCCCCACTTGACAATTCAAAGGCCATATAGATGAAGTGCAAACCGGTTATACAGAGGAAGACAAATAGAAGAGGTTCAGAAACCTATGTCGAAAGTTTAAGATATTCTTTGACTAAATCTGCCACATTACAGGTCTGTTAGCATGTCTTCCAGAACAATGAGCAGTACTTCTCCAGTGCTGCTCAGAGTAGGACCAGTGAGACTAACCTTTAGCAAAGCAGTTTAGAGTTAGAAAGTTTCTTTAATACCAGCCTACAACAGGATAAACAGCAGAGCAAGCTAAACAAGAATGATGGAAAATTCCCTTATTTGGATTTAAAAAAAAAATAACATAAAATCTATTAATGATTATCTACACATTTATAATTCTTCACTGTAGACAATGGTCCTAAGGCAAATTTTCTGCCATCCTACAATCACAGGAAATGTAGATCAGGTTTGATTTTTTTTCACATGGTCATTACTGTCAGGTTGTATTTAGTATTCACCCACACACATGAAGGAACAGAGGGGCACATTGGCAGGTGGGGGAGCCTCAGCCACCTCTTCAGATCACTGGACACCCATCACCATGGAAGGAGTCACTGCCTACAGAGGTGTGGTGGCATCATTATGGGATTCAGGGGAAGGCATTTGTGAATTGTATAGAAGTTATAATAGATCTATTGAATGCTTCAGAATTTCGCATCAGATCTAGGTCAACTCCATTAAAAATGGTTCCTAACAGCTTGAATCTATTGTTGTGTCTTCTCCCTGGAATTTAAGCAACTCACTTGGCTGCTGGCCCTCATGATCTTATCTCAGAGGTGCTGCAGTATGGTGTTTTTATCTGAACTGAGCTACAAGAGCTACGCAATTACAGCAGAAGCTCAGGTTTTGGTTAAAAATATATAAAGCAAGCTTCACCCTTCAAGCCTGAAAATACAAATGAAGTTTCAGAATTAAGAAAACAAAGGAAAGTCCTGAGGATATTTATTACCTTCTGCAAATATAAAATTCCAAAGTCAGCCATGAGCTTGGCACATTTGCAGACTAGTGGTACTGTATCTATCTCTTCATTTTAAGTGTCAAACCTATTCTGAGACTCTGGACACTTTTCTCCCTAAATTGTCAGGAGCTTGTGACCACAGTCCTGCTGAGAATTGATTTCTCAGTGAAAATCTCCACTTCTGCATAATAAAAATAGGACAACACTGGAATCCATGGAACAAGATTGCAAGGTTTATAAACCTGTTGTTTAGGACTGTTATTCTTTGTGATTGTTTGTCTGTTTACTAAATTAAATAGGCCTGAAGCCTTTAGCTCACTTAACTTTACCTGACACATTGTAGTGCCAACTTCCATTGCTTCCTCAAAGTAATAACCGTGCTGGCTTTGCTATTCAAACAGCAGTGCTCTGTCTTATATGGGTTTTCATGTGGGATTTGTCCCTGCCTTTAAGGCTTTAAAGAAATGTACTACCAGGGAGCAATCACTGGAGTCGAGTGCATTTTAAATGGCTGCATTTAGTCTATCCTAAGGAAAGCATCTCTGGGATAATCAGAATTGTTTCCATGTGGCATGTAAGACACAGGACTAGGCAAGAAAAGATTTTCAAAGGCATTAAAGACCAGCCAGGGCCTAAAATTTTCCCAGAGAAAAGTCATTGACAATTAGATGTCTGATTGACACAGCAACTGTTAAAAATCTTCTTCAGTCCTATCTTAATTTCTTTTCTAATTTTCCATATTAGAAGTTCAAAGTATGGCAAAAGTCTGTTTCCTTGTGAGTCAAACTAGGTTCAACAGAAACAACTTTTTAAGTATTCTCCAGATGGAAATATTTGTCACTGTTTACTTCTAAAAATATACACCCACCACAGCCTTTCTAGGAACAAGTACATAGAATGAATACACAATACTGTCAACATAATGAACTGCAGCATAAAAGGAGATGTGTCCTGATACTGACTCTTCAAGCCAGAGGTCGAGTGTACAAATGGGAGAAAATGAAAATTAAAGACTAGTCCTCAGAGTAAAGTGGGAATTTAGATGTTACCAAACTTCTGTCTTAGGTGCCATAAGAAAGGACAGATGAGTTCTCCTCACTGGTATGTGACAGAGACTAAGCACAATGTGAGCCCCAAAAGTTCTCTGACACTGACAATTAAACCTAAAAATTAAGAAACCAGACTCTTAGTTCAGTTTTTAAAGAATGTCTCCCTTTGGGTGTCCTTGCACATTTAAAAATAAAAAGGGCCCCAGGTGTCAGGCAACAGTATTTTTGCCAAGATCTATGGTAAATACATAGGTTTATCATGGACATATATAACAAAGTACTTGAGTCTGTTATGTCCTAAAGTCTAAAGGATAATCTAAAATCCATTATCTTTTCCCAGCTGAAGCACAGAAGCCAAAGGCAAACTGAAGCCAAGTGAATTTCCACTGTAGCTCACCTAGGGCTGGTAGTCTTGCATGATAGATCTGCTGCATTCCTGCTATTTTCAATGCACAATGCCTCCTGTTGCCAAGTCTTCATTCCCCAGAGCAGTAACTATATTATTTATAACAACTTTTGGTGTCAGAATTATACTACTGTCCAGAGGCACCAGAGGAAAGGAAGCAAGAATACAGCATTTGACAAAAAGAATAAAAGTTAAATCTTGAGCTGTGTCAAAAGCCTGAATGAAGATTGCAGAATCTGCAACTGGCAATTCCATGACAGCTGCTGGGAGTCACCAAACACCTCCAAATAGCATTAAATGTACTTAAATGATACAGAAACTGAACTCTGTCAAAAACTGAACCTAAAAGAGAGCAAGCTTTAGACCTTCTTAATTACCCTGGTCCAGATTACATGGGGTGAAGCTTCTTGTAAGCATGACAGTAATGAGTTTCACGCTCGAGCAAGACATATGTGCTATTTCAGCACATCAGAGCAAGGCATAGCAGGAACAAGTTCAGTTGTTTTCCCTCTGTTTAACATGTAGGGAAATTTGGGGAACATTTTTTTAATCTACTATGTGATATGTCTGACTGAACAATCAGGTAACTCTTCCTTGGTCTCATTATTGTAAAAAAATGTCTGGGTTACTGGATAGCTATTGCTGACATCAACACAAAAAGCTGTGTTTGTCTATTCTTACCCCCAAGAGCCCCGCAGAGTCTGAACCTCTATGAATATGTATGTTGTGGTTCCTGTTCTTCCTTATGCATCACTGAAAGAAGCCCTACAGGACCCTATAAGTGTAAGGTAATGAACCTGTCACTCACACCCATAAGACTTACTGACAGCAGGGGGTCTTGCAGAAAGCACAGCCTGAGCTGCTGAGTTTCAGTCCCCGTGGAAGCACCACAAGCCTAGCTCAGCTCTCTCTAGGGTGGTTTGCAGCCAGGAAGGCACTTCTTTCCCTTAACCTGAGCACAGTCAGTGTGAAACTGAAACACAGTAATATTGAGACTCAGTGCAAAACACAGACACCTGGATTATGTGTCTCTGTGAGATGCTTGCCCAACAGAGCCACGCACTCTGTTACAGAAAGCAGAGAAGCAATCAGTACAGCCAAAGGGGCCTCAGAGCACTGCTGCACATCATTTCCAAATTTCTTTGGAGAAAAGTATCAAGTGTAAGCAAGTATGTCATGCTCGTGGGAGCTTTGCTGGTGTAATCTGGCAATAACCTCTGTAGCTCAGTTGTTGTCATGCAGTAAAAACACAGAGGGGCCTCTAAATTTGAATTTGCCTATTTAAGGCATCAGTTACAAACAGAGCTTAATGGGGGAGCTTTGTAAAAATAAGATGGTTGTGAAAGGCACAGATAACCTGTTCACTAGTCAGGCAGCCAGCTCAGAACCCTACTCACACCAGCATGTATGCAATCCAGGGTCCCTCTCACCCTTACCACAATCAAGGCAGTCATGCCCACACTAACAAATCACCTCATTTGCATAGACACTAGTCAATTTGTTACCCTAGGTGCCCTGAAAAAGACATAAACCTGAGTGACATTTAATCTATTTACTTCAGTTCACAGCTCTAAAGGTGCCAATTAAAAAGACAGCAGGGCATTAAAAAGGTGTTGTTTTTAGGCTGGTTGCAGTGTGAATTTGCTATGACTTATTAAAGCTTTCCAAATGGCTGCTGGAAATGATTGTACAACAAGATGCCAGAAGCTTCTTGAATTTCCATATAAGTCATAGGTAAGCAGGACTTTAACATTACACACAGATACATATTGTACCTAAGACTTTTTGGGTTTCCTTTGCATTTAAATTTAGATTCCATTATATCTTTGTATACATTTTAATGGCTACATAGATTTTGTAACAGCTTTCTCAGACTCATGAGCCAGAAGTTAAATACACAAATTTGTTTCAAACAGCCATACTGCAATAGAACATGGAGATGAAAAAGACATATTAGTTTGCTTACTCCATTTTCCTGGCCATTACAAAATTGTTCCCTAAAGTGTATTTTGCAATACTTTGTCCAGACTACTTTTATTTGACGGAAGAGCTGAGCAGCTGACCACTGCTAGTCTTGGGACATTTTACCACAGCTTAATGAACTTCATATTTAGGAAGTATTTTTCCAGACATTCAGTCTTGTAGGTTTTCTTTCCTTTCTTATAATGTCTGTTTATAACATACCTCCCATACCTAATTGAAAAGTTTACCTAAATTGCAATCTTAAAAAATGTGAAAAGCATTCCAAACTGGAAAAACAGCATGTTTCCTCCTGCCACAAACTTGCCAAAAATTACATTTTCCTTTTCAGTGACTGGCCTGTATAAAAGATAAGAATCTACTGTTACCAGAAATTTCTGAGCGATTCTTTTGGCTGAAAGGAGAGTGCATAAGTTTGTCAGATATATCTGATGGCCAGAAACTCCAAAAAAACCCTCAGGCACCTAAAGTAGCATTTAGAGAGAATGCACTTGGGAAGGTCCTAAATGAAATCCTGAAAGCTTCTGGTTCAGCTGCTTTGTAAATCTGAAGCCACAATCATTGCAGCGATATCTCTTCCAGGCTAAAATGTCTCTTCCTGCCTGAGACAATCTTAAAATAGATCTGTCAATCTCATTTGAGGTCTGAATTTTCTCAGAACTGAAGGGTGTTTGGATCTAGGGTTTTGGTTCATATTTATCTGTAAAGCTAGAGAAAAGCTTTACTTTGTCTACGTTTTCAGTAAGGAAGTCTCTATTTCTTAAACTCTCACCTACAGTTGCTCTGTCACTTGAGACCTGGCACACTAAAAATAGTAAATAAGGGCAGGAGTGAGTGGAGACAATCCCTTCCACTTCAGCAAAATTCATTGTGTGATAAGAGTACAGGTTTTATGCCAACAGTGCAGGAAAAAATATAAAAATTCATATAAATTGCTTTACATATATATATAGAAATGTATGTGACAAACCAAACTAAATAAACATAATGCTGATGCCCAGGAAATTAAAATAAAAGAAAAACCAACCAACCAAACAAAGCCTGGTGCCTGAGTGTTATGTTACCTTAATCCCCTCTTAACTACAGGTGCTGCTGCCTACCCTGAGTGTGCCTATCCTGATTAAAGGTTAGGCTTAGTCCTAGATTGAGCACCATATTTTCCCTCAGGCTTTTACTTTCCAAATGTTTTTGGAAAGCCATGTCCTGTCAGACTCGAACTGCGAGATTACATTCGGTTAGAGCTAAAATTCAGCTGCATTAAAAAGTCAGGTATTATGCAGCAGTTCCTCTTTGCAACTTTTACTTCACTTGTTACTTTTAATTTACTCGCTTTTCTCCCTGTGTCACTGTGATAATACTCCCTTAGTATTTTTTCATCCTTTTTTCAAATTTTGTTCTTACTTTTCTTTCAGTCCATGTTGACTTCTCCATAATTGTTTAGTAGCACCATGTACAAAGTGAGTCCTGAGCTGTGTTCAATCATTGCAGTAATTTATCTTGGGTAGAGAAGTTTAACTCATTTGTGCTTTTAGGAAGAGATCATTTGCATCTAAAGGCTTTATAAAATACCTCCAAGGGGTGCTTTTCTGCAACACTATAATTTTTACTTTGTTTCTGTCGTGGTTTAGGCCTGGTTGGCAGCCAACCACAATGCAGCAGCTCTCTCTCCCTTCCCCTCTGGCAATGAGAAGGGACAGAGAGCCAGGCTTGGGGTTCGAGATAGGACTGGGATGGGGAAAAAAATCACCCTTTATGGTCACAAGCAAAAGGCAGACTCGTTAGGGAAAGAAAAAAAAGAACATACATTTATTACAGACACAAAACATAACAGAGTAGGACAGTGAGAAGCATTGCCACATCCTGAGAACACCTTCCCCCCATCCCTCCCTTCTCTCTGCGATCAGCTCTGCTCCTGATGACTCTACCTCCTCCCCCAGCAGTGCAGGGAATGGTGGATGCAGTCAGTGCTGCTGCTTTCCCATCTTCGGTGGGGGGAGCTTCTGGAACTTCTCCCCCTGTTCCATCGTGGTCCCCCTCTCACAGGAGACAGTCCTCCACAAACCTTCTCGGACATGAGTCCTTCCCACAGGCTGCGGCATTCCCCACACTGCTCCATCATGGGTCACTAACTTTCTCCAACTGGATTCCCTCCCACGGCTGCAGCCCTTCCCGAGCTGCTCCGGCGTGGGACACCCCCGCATGCTTCAATCCTCCCAGCACTGAATTACAGCAGCGGGGCTACCTTTTCCCATGAGACCCCTTCCTTCTTTGGGCACAGAACCTTGATCAGGCAAGCAGAAGCCACAGGCCATAAATCAATGTCTGCTCCACCGTAGATCTTCATGGGTGGCGGGGGGGGCTGCCCTGCCGTCTCACTACAGGATACAGGGGGGTCTCTGCTCCGGCACACCTCCCCCCTCCTTTCTTCCTCCATTCCTCCACTGACCTTGGTGTTCATGCAGCTGCAGCAACTCCTCCTCACAACTCCAACTGCCCGTCACCACGTCCCTTCTTTACGTTATCACAGAGGCGCAGCTGATTGGCTCAATTTTCCAAACAGAAGTGGAGCTGACGTGGAGCTGGGGGAGCTTCGAGAAGCTTCTCACAGGGGGCCGCCCCGATAGCCCCCTCCCCTGCCACCAAAAAAACTCCACCACTCACTCAGCTCAGGACAGTTTCTTTGCAAACAGATATCATAAGGCATAAAATGAAATTATATTTCTCTGGTACACTAAGTATCCACAAGACATTGTATTCATGCTGGTGTTCAGCTTGCTTTGATTTTTTTCTTTTCTTTCATTACAAACAGGATTTAAGCATGGATTTCCACACAAGACCACAGCTGAGTCCTGTGGAAAAGCCATAGAAGAACTAATGTCAACTGAATTAAGACAAATACATGGTACAGAAATCACAACTGTAGAAATCTCTTGAAATAAGTCTGTTGGGCGGCACAATACAGAACAGAACTGTGTGCTGAGCAGCCCCCATCCACACCGCAGCCTGTGGTAGACAGGGGGAGAGCCAAAGCCATAGATTTCTACACTAACATCTCCTGAAGCAGATCCCAAGGCATCAGTATCAAAGGCACTACCACTGGTTTCAGGCTGCATTAACAGATACGCCTTTTCACCTGAGCTGTGTTGGAGGGAAGTTCAGCATCCCCTGCACAGATGATTTCTGTGCAGAGAGGGGGCACCAGTCATTGAGAGTTTGCCCCATAGTGTACAGCAGAAAATATATTAAACCTCAGTAGCTTTTTTCTCTAGCTTTCTGTCTGTCTGAGCCAAATTACACTGTCTTTAATAACTGTTAACCTCTGACAGAAAGGAGAAACGTTACACAGTGAACCCTCATTTTTATTAGACTTACTCACAGATGGAAAAAATAGATGTCTGTATGTGGTATTGAATCTTGCATGGCTGCAGCTTACCTGTATTTTTAGCTGCATATAGTAGGTCTGGTAAAAGCCATAACCACTCTCCTCAGACCTTGCACTGTTTACATCCTTAGACCTTCATGGCTATAGCACTGCCACTGCATCAACAATGTCATTATTACCATTGCCAGATCACAATTGAAGTAGCTGGAAAATAAGTTCCACATGGATCTCACAAGTGCCATGAGGACTATCACTGCTCCTAATCATGTTAGACATGGAACAACTGGAAAGGGCAAGAAACTGTACTAATCTCATGTCTCATGTGCTACCTTCAATTACTGAAGGTATCATTAAAAGCAGATCAGTCATGTCAGTAGATGAACAAATTCACAGTGCTAAATAGTGGCTTTTTCTGCCTCTCCTGACAGAGAGATGTCTAGTGCAAAATGCCCACATTGCTCAGTGGCCCTGCATACATGGTGTCTAAGTACCATTTTGGTACTGGGGAATCAGGAATGGTGGCACGGGGAAGGGTCAGTAGTTGCTGCTCAGTTCTGCTTCCCCCAGTACTGCCTACCCTGCTCTTACCCACCTAGCAGCACCGCAGGGTTTGCTACGGGCTCGCTTGATCCACCCCCACCAGTGGTGGGCATTAAATGCTGGGTGAAGAGGTTAAGTTGGGACACGAGTTGTAGCCCCCTTTAATACTACCCGCACCTCCTTCTGCAGGTCACCCTGTGACGTGGATGCTGAAAGACTTGTCTTTGTCAGCAAAAGCTTGTTTTGAAGATGTCTCTGTCACTGCAAAGCATTGCTTAATTCATCCTTTCGAAAGGGAAAAGTATTTAGAGCAAAGTTGAAATGTAATAAAAAGCCTGTGCAGATGGAAACTGCCTCTTTTTTCAGCTGAGTTTAACTCTGCCTCAGGGGCTGTGAGCAGCTCCCAGAAACCTAATGCTGTAACTCAGGGCAAGTCCAAGGGAATCTGACTTACAGACAGCACCATGCAAGGAATTTTCTTCATAAACAAAACTTGTCCTCTTTAATGAGCATTCACTGGTGCAGTGTGAAGATGCAGATGAACGGCCACCTTGCAGATCAGCATGCAGGCTCTGGGTAAGGGTGGAGAACATCTGCAAGGTCTGTGCCACCCTTGTCTGTCTAAATTCAGTAGACATTTGGCCCTTGAAACAATAACTTTGACATGAGATTTTTGAAATTCTTGTGCATCCATATATCCCACTGCCTTTTGAGCAAACAGTGAATGTTGCCTTTCTGTGCTGCTTCCCAGGTATTTTGCAGAGGAAATGGAAGTCCCCGTAGTGACACAGCAGCTCAGCAGCGGGCACGGGGAATGTGATTTATGCCTTGTTTTGCCTGAAATGTTCTTAGCTAGCAAATATTTTTATAGGTTAATGACTTCCACCATTTCTTAATATATGGAAAGAGAGCCGCCCAGAGGAATTTTTTTTTTTTTTTTTTCACATGCACTAGCCCCTGATTTGTCTTTCATAAGAGTAACTAACATTTTGGGAAGATGCTGCAGCTGAGTACATGAACTTCTACCCAGTTGATTAGTATGTGACTTCATGGACAAGTAGATTAAGTTACTTATTTTCCATTTGTCCCCTCAGTTGCCACTTCAGTGAAACATTATACCCTATTTCACCTTAATGCTGTCCATGGTGAACCTGTAACTTCAACAGATTGCCAGTGAATCTCATAGAGTCATTCCAGTTTGCCAAAATAAATCCCATACCTCTGAACAACACATAGCCAGGAAGTGTGAAGGTTTCTCATTGTCTTTCAAAGACAGATTTGTGTAAGCCTAAATCCTCCCAAAAATCTTTTTTTTTTTTTTTTTTTTTTTTGTAGTCTTTCAGAGATATACTAGACACATTAAGATTTACTGATTAAGAAATTCTGACTTTTACAGCTTCTTTGGAACTACTTGAGCCTGAGGTAGGAAAGTAAAAAAGCCTAAACAACAAAAACAGAGAGGCTAGCCCAAGACCCAGTATTACCCAGTAACTAACCAGCAGTCTACATTCATCTTTTCTCTGAGATTGAGTCACTAGCTAACAGCATGTATATTGCCTGCTTAGTACCTATGTCCTCCATTCTAGAGAATAAGAGCAGGGAGCAGTACCTCCTGTACCCTTCTTTGTATAGTGCAATGAAGTCTCCAGAGGCAAAAATGTAACATGAATGCAACATGATTATTAAAAAATATTACCTGGATTTCTTCCTTATTAAGCATTCATAAAAACCTAACTTCTGGGAAACATCTGTCTACATGGACTTCAATTCATAATAAAACTGCTCCTCTAGTCCTCACTAAGGCAAAAATCCCACTTACCAACTGGACTGACTCATTTAATATACAGTCCTACATCAGGTTATTATGACTTTACATCATGTAGGCCCTCCATTACTCTCTGTAAAAACAGAGTGGAAAAGAGTTCACTTAAACTGGAACAGCTCCTGTAAACAACTATTTTCTTTGTTTAAATTAAAGACACTTGCATTTTTAAATACAAGATTGAAAATTAAACCAAATTGCAATAAATGTCCCACTCTGTTATATTCATACATAAATTGTTTGGAATTAGCTAGTCTGGCTGCTTCTAAGGAAAAAGTGCAAAGACAAAACTCATGCACTATGTTAGAGCAATGAGTGAGCCTTCACGACTGAAAACAGAGGTTTGTAATGGAAACTGCAACTCATTCTTAACTATACCAGTGTGAGCATGCTGTTCTAATATGCACAGTAAAATGTTATAAAATAACAAGACTGCAAAGTTTACTGCATCAACTGTGCATTAACAAGCAATAAAGCACACATCATTTATAACAAATTCAGTCAGTTATAAATTTCAACACTTACTGCTATTTTATAGTACCTATAATGAACACAGAGCTGTGATTTGCATTCAGATTATGCATGTAAGAAGCAATTCAGGAAGACATGCAGTGCTTTCATGAACACAGAGTGTGGTTCACTGTCGACTGCTGTGTAGAAATTGTACAAAGGGATGAGGCAGAGTTCTTCCAACATTGCCAGCAAAACATAATTCCTCTCTCTGTTAACGGAATGCATTATACATCCTCACATTCATAAGAGTTATATCACAGCTGCTGCAGCAATAGCTCATCCTTGAAATGAAAGTCAATGCAAGTGAACACAGATCTGCAGAACTGCTAATGAAAGGTAGGGCTGTGTCAAGATATAGAGAAGGTATTAAACAATATCTAAGCACACTACATTGACTCTCCAGTCTGTGAATCTCCTTCTTTCCCTGTTTACAAACCTATAATTACACTTTACTTCAGCTACAGGCTAGTGTTAATACCTGAATTCAGGTCACTAGAAGTATTTGGGTGGTTAAATGCCTTACAGATGCAGGAATCCCATTCAACTTCAGCTGTGGATGACACTGTCCTCCAGCTCTGATTCCATCATAGGATGCTGGTTTGCCGCCAGTCTCAGAAAAAAATAAAAGGATTTTTTGGACTACATCTGCACCACAAAACCCAGAAATGTTTTTCAGTTCCTGGAATCAAGTGCACAACACAGCTGTCCCCTAACCTCACCACATGTGGAGACTTGAGCACAAACCAGCTCCTGCTGCTTCTCTCCTACTCCCCAGAACACACATGTTATTCTTCACATGTGAGAAGCCTTCCAGGAAGCACCGGGCACTCTGAGCAGCTGTTGTGTACATAATTAGCAGAAAAATAACAAACAATAGTCCTGGTCTCCAAGAAATGAACTGCGTTTCCTATTGTAATATTAAGTTCTGCAGTCCATCCACTAAATGAATTTAAGTTTATTTCCAATATATTAAGCACCAAGCACTTGTACTGCATCTGGCCAGGATAGAGTTAATTTTCTCTATAGCACCCCATATGGTTCTGTGTTTTGGACCTGTGCAATAAGGCAATAAATTTGGAGGTGGGCAAGAATTTGGGAGAGGGGACAGCTGGGACGGTGGACTCAAATTGTCCAAAGGGATATTCCATACCATACGATGTCATGGTCAGTAATAAATAAAAAAGGGTGTGGGGGGGTTGTCTTCTACATTAGCTATGGCTCAGAGACTGACTGAGCATTGATCTGCTTGGGGGATGTGGTGAGTGATTGCCTTTACATCAGTTGTTGGTTTGTTTTCTTCTTTCCTTCACTTTTAAACTGTCTTTATCTTGACCCACAAGTTTTTTCACTATTGCTGTTAGTAATCTCTTCAGCAACCCATGGGGAAGGGAGGTGGGCAGTCAGCAAAAAGCTGTGTAGCTGCTTAGCTGCTGGCCAGGATCAACCCACCACAGTACTGTATCCTGCATGTCAGTAAAACTGATTCTGAATCGATAGGCTGTGTTAGAGCTGTAACTGATCACTAATGACTAAAGATTTACCGTATGTTTTCACTGATATGGCAATGGCTCATCTGAAAGGCTTTGAGGTATTGCGGACCCATTCTACTTTAACTTACATTAGCACAAATAATCAACAGAAACAACAAGAGCATATACAAATGAATCCAGTATGAAAACTATTATTAACAATTGTTGAACATATCAGACTACTATGTTATACCATCCTTGATTTCATATACATTCTAGAGTCTCGTTGTCTTTTGGCTGAATAGTATTACATTGCATAAAGTTGTTATGAAGAAACAGCAGGTTCTTCTTTATGAAGATCCAGCCAGCTGTGGAAGGCTAGCAAGATTACCTGTACATTGATATAGCGATTCTACATTTTACTTTTACAGATGACCTGTAGTGGTATGCTTATGCATAACTAAATGCATACCAATTTCCAGCACTGTAAGAAATCTTAGCACATTGCCTAAAGAGTGTAGGACCAAAGACAGGCACCAACACACACTTTTAATACCTTCTTCTCAGTACTCAGATAGCTTAATATAAACCTAGGAGGTGTTACTGAAGATAATTAATGCTTCAGGGATGTAGAAATGTAGCATTATAATATATAAAGTGAAGTTTCCTCACTGGAGTGGTGTTTGCTTGGATAGGAAATGGGAAAATATGGTGGGAGAAAGAAAACAGTTTAGAAATAGTGCGGAAAAACAACTTGCCTAATCTTGACAGGTTTCTGGCCAACTCAGAACCACTGTTTTTGTCACTGCCAAATCTAAGAGCCAGCCAGAGGTTTTGGACTCTGACACATCATTCACGAATATCTGTTACAGTCTTAAGTTACCATCTGTCAGGTGAGTTTCTGAAAGTGAGCTCGTGCACACTGTCCCAGTAGCAAGGTGGAATGCACTTTCTTAATTTCTATATAGAAGAGAATATAAGAATGTGTCTGAAAAGTATGCAAAAAATTATTTTAGTGATTCTTATGTCAGTGTCAGAATTTAATCATCTCACCAACTCTTCTGCACCTAGATACTTCTAAGTGAGCTTACTAGAAAAAAAAAAAAAAGAGAGATTAAGGTCTTGTGGAAGTTTGGGTCAGCTGCAGTTTGTGTATACTCAGAAGTTGATGGCAATAACTAGAATTCAAGTAGAACAAGTTTATAATAAAAATGTGTGCACATAAGTATCTGTTTTACTAGAAAGTGTAATCATACTTTTCAAGTTAAACAAAACTTTAACGTGGATAAAATAAAAGTACTGACAGGACATGGACTAGTGGAGAAAAATAGCAATGAATTGTATTTCATTTTGATGTATAAGTGCATTTTATTTGGTGCTTCACTCCTCTCCATAGCTGTAAGGAACTAGGTTCTTTTGGATTTATTCTAATAAGCACATCCTAATACAAGTAGCAGAATTTACTGAAAGGGAGGAACAATTGCAAATAACGAATACTTAGTTATTATTTTTTTCCCTTTTAGTACTGACTAACAGCCTGGCTGACTGACTGCAGTGCTGTAAATAACTGTTCCTCTTGTTGCTAGAAATAAAATTATTTCCCCAATGATTTCATGTTTTTCCTGTGGAGCAGGGTCACTGAGACATCACATATTATTATCTGGCTGCGATCTATCATCATTTACAATGATTTCAACATTTTAAATAAACATTACCAACTGTTCAGTTTCTTGAGTTTGCAATTATATGTAACTAATCTCTGGCTGTTAGTGTGTTTAGATTCCAAAATTGCCAGCTCAGCCACACACGCGAAGTAAGTGAGAGTACTCAGGGCTCTCTGCTCTGGATCAGGCTGCCCCACATCCTTTAAGCTGGGGCAGTGTGTTACGAATCATGACAGCCTTGATCTTTCTTGTCCAGGCACTGGGCACAGGTTAAATGCAAATACTGCTGGTAAACCTATGAAGAGGTGTAAAAATCTGGCTTAACATCCAACAACTGTACTTTATTACAGTCATTAGGTTGGAAGGACAGATTTTGACTCATCATCAGGGATTTGACTTCTCAGCCACCCATGCAAAGTAAGCAACTACTTGCTCTTTGCTATTAGACTGCTTCTCTTAGCTTCTGTGAGCAGCATGGAAGCACTTCTAAGGAGCAAACCATAACATTTTCAGTTTCCTGAGCTCATCAGTGACACATACAGTTTACAGGATAATACATATTGTCAGGTGTAAGCACTAGTTAAAGCTGTTGTTAATAAGCTAACTTTAATTCAGCTTGATGCAATGTCCAGCTAACAATACAGATGCAGGAAGCACTGATTAAAAGCACAGGCACATGTATAAAAGTTGATAAGTTGGAGGTGACTCGAATAGATTATATCTACTTCTCATGACTCTTGTATTTTATGGACTTCTGGGTTCAGTTCCTTCAGGAACTTTTTGGTGTTTGGACCCATGTTAAGAGGATCAGAGGCACATGACTAAGCCAGCTTTAGCACCAGCTGCTGGAATGACTCATTGCAGATTTTCCCTTTTGGAGAAAATAAATGTCTCAAACTAAAAATAGTTGTTTCATTTTGATATTTCTTTTGTTCACTTTTTTCTCTCTGAGCTGAAAAATAGTATTTTTCTCTATAAATCCAATTTTAAGACATGTATAAGATTAAAGATTTCAAGATTCTTGCTAAATCACTTATTTTCTTCAGGCACATATCATTTAACTTCACTACAGCAGTCTCACTTCTTGTCATTAAACATTATCTCAAGATTTTCACTATAATAGGATTTGGCAAGTAGATGCTCAGCATAATTAGTCCCAGTCTGAACTGAACATGAATATTCACAACTTTGGGGAAATTTATGGAGCACATCAGTCTTTAAGGGGTGCTTTTAAAGAAAACAGCACAAACATTTTATGTGTACATTTTCACCCTCTATGGATCTAAAAACTTAATGGAAAGAGAGAAAAACAAGTATGGTCATTATATGCAGGTCAGCCTTGGAGAGTTGTATCTTGTTTTAATTATTCCTATTAGTTTCCTTACAGCTAGGTTTATAGGGTAGTTACAGTAAAGTCAGGTTATATTCTGTGCTGGAGATCTTTAGCCAAAATTTTCTCCAGAAATAGCAACACAGGTATTGAGCAAACTGCATCCCTTTTCATATTTTGTAAGAAATAGCAACCTTGGCCTTCATATGTAATGTTCAACCCATTATTACTATGCAGTGAAACTGTAATATATTAATGGAATCTGGAAATAGTCTTGAAGTCTCATGTATTTTTCAACATATTGAAATGTGTCTCAGCATATTTTACTAGCATATGGTATTGTCATTTTCCAGCAGGTGAAGAGCAAGAGGCAAGGGAGAGACATACTTTCCTCCTACAAGCAGTGTAGTAACAGCAGCTAAAATTAGAATGAGAGGCACTAATTGCATTGAGACTAGCCCCTTTTATCACTGCTTGATTTCCTGCAGAATCACACAACTCCTGCCTCCTCAAAATCCAGATACCCATCCTAAAAAAACATTTAAAATTTAGTTATGTACTAGGCATGGTCAGAGCTTTAACTTTGGTGTGAGTGAATAAGAATTGCACCACGGTACTCAGTACAACTTTTTCCTACATGCTGCTAAGTGCCTAGTGTTGATTTTTTTTTTCTCAAACACAGAAGCATGAAATATCAGGTCATGTTTAATATTTATAGGTAATTATAGAAAACCATTTTCTATCACCAGGGAAGACTGACTCGGGTCAATTGATCTAAACCATCATTTTAATCAGAGATTGCCTCTTCAGCATAGCCTCTAAAATATATTTATTTGCCATCTAGTATAATCTTAATGGTATATTTGATAGTTTTTACTGAGTAAAATGGTATATTTTCTTCATATATATTTATTTGATAAAGGGCATAAGTTAGCATACCTTGTTAGAAATTTGATTTTTCTATTTATATTTTAGAGACTGAAGAATGTCACATTCCTTGTTCACAAATTGATTTGAGAGTTGTTTCACACTGTATTAGGCAAAAAACTACAACTAAACTGAAAACAACCAAGGTAGAATTCTTGCAGGTTTTTTTAATTAATTTACCTTTTTTTCCTGGCATATCTATCACATGTGAAAATACGTTTAGACCATCACATATATCTGTTCTTGAATAACAGTTATCCAAATTAACAGAATTTAATCAGTTTTTGGCCAAAGTCATATTTGACCAAAATTTCATGATAGTTAGATGCTTAGATATGCATATATACATTCATGTAGCCATACTAGGCAGCTAACTATATATTTGGATGTCTAGATGAGTTTGAAAATATAACCCTATTACCTTTCCATCTTTGTAATGAGAACTTCACAACCTTTCTAACTTCTTTTTTCCCCTAGACGTAGAAAAAAAAAGTAAATTTTGAATTTTTCAGTCACTGCTTGGTCTTTTTACTTTAAATGAACAGCCCTAAGTGAAGGAAATACTTTCATTATAGCAAACAGCTAGACTGAAAGAACATGTAAATAAACAAAGATCTTCCCTTCATAGTGCAAACATCATACTAAGCTTTGGAAAAGATTAATACTAACTGTATGATGTTAAAAATTTGTAAACGGGTCAGTTGGCCTTGAGAAGATTAAGATGTTTCCCAGTTCTTCACAAAAATAGAATCAGGAACACTCTTGAATTCATTAAATTTTGAAATTGCTATGATACAGGGTTAAAAAAACAAACAAACAAGCAAACAAACAAAACACAAACCAAGCCAAACAAATAAATACAACTATTCAGCTTAGTAAGAAAATTAAAGTTTTAATATAGTTTAGCTCCAAGTCTCATTTTAGAGAGCTGTAGTGTTAAATAAGGAGATGGTTTTATTTTCTTATTTTCTGAGGACACATCTGAAAACCTCAAAGGAAAAAATCTTGTATTGTCCTATAAATTTGACCTTCTCTTTTAAGAATAGGATTAAAAATATAAATTTTCCTCAAATTACTGAATTGTCAGAGTAAATGCAGGTTGGAGTGATAACTTGATTTCAACATATAGCTTAGCCTATTTTTTATTGTATTATTAAGCATATATGACCAAGTAGGGGAAAGAGAACAGATGGATCAACCAAGCATCTGCTGTGTGATTTAATACTTAAGTGATTGTGAAGTGTTTAACTCATCTGTTAACAGGAAGGTTTTAACACAACATTCCCCTGAACTGACAGATGACTCCAACTGCCATTGAGAAAAATGGTGTCATTCTTCCATGTTTCATTCCTAGAGCTCTTACAGAACCATGTGTAGGGCTGACATTCTTTGGTTATGTTAGCTGGATTTACTATCCACCTAAAGTATAAAGCTAATATATTACATCTTACGTTAAACAAGGCCATTTATTGTTTTTACCATATAAATAAATGATTTAGCACTTTCTCAGTGCCATCAAGCAACTTGAAGCACTTACTATGATGAGTAAGGCAAAATTGAATTTCTAAGGCAGTTTTTTGTTTGTTGTCCTTTGCTTGCAAGCAAGCAGGGTAGCATATTGAGATGAAATTTAGGGTGCAGAAAAAAAAATAAATAACAACAAAACCCTCTTATTGCATTACAAAAATAAGTTAGTTTTTATTAATAGAATTCAGGAGAATATTTCTCCCATAAGCTTATAATTTAATTATTGTGATGTTAATATATTTCTGTTTCATTTCTCATGTTTATCACCACTGATCCTCAATGTCTTCAATTTTTTATATCATTACATATGATTTGTTATTCATATTCTCCTACTTGTATTTTTGTTTGGTTAGTGATTAGGCTGCTGCTAGCTTGATGAAGAGGAAGGTACTCCTATGAATTCCTGTAACAGATGACAAACCAAAAGATATACACCTTTATTCTGAAGCAAAAAGAAATTAAGATTTCTGATAGTTCATGGAGAATACATATACCAACACCCACTCCCCTTGTAGGACAGTCTTTCCTATGATTCTCTGATGTGACAGAAAAATTTAGCTATTGGCCACAGTCATCATCTCTGTTCTTCAACTCTCTTTTACTTTAACCCAAAACAGACTACTAGCTGCACCAGAAGCCAGTTCTGAGAGAACATATGATGTCGTGTTGCAATAGCCTTTCTTTGAGTGGGGCATTGGACTAGATGACCTCTAATGGTCCCTTTCTGTAGGAGGGACCTCATACGGAGGGCAAGACCAGAGTTAGACCTCACACCAATGTGATGAAAGTCGTACTCAATTTATTTACCTGAATAGCCCCAAGATATACAGAGCCAGATGGTCACGCGCTCTATGCTTTACAGTCTATTGGCTAAAGGCACTTATCATGCCCCCAGAAGTGCTGTGATAGGTCTGCATCATTAGTACACATGTATAAACTAAATCTACTTTGCGGTTAGCGTATCCAGGCATTCAAACAGGAAGGAAGCACTAGCCTGACTTCCTCATTCTTGCCCTTCCAGGTGACTTCAAGGGCAGGATTACCACGTGGCAGTTTTCTGCTCAGAGACCCAGCCTGGATTGTCCAAACCCTGTAGGATCAGTGCATGACCCTGATCCCTAAAAAATCCTACCACACCTTTCAACTATATTTGGAAGACATGGACGTGTTGAAGCAGGTACAGAGAAGGGGCATGAAGATGATCAGAGGGATGGAACACCTTGCCTGTGAAGAAAAACTGAGAGAGTTGGGGTTGTTGACTGGAAAGAAGGCTCCAGGGAGACCTTATTGTGTTTTTTCAATACTTAAAGGGGGCTTATAAGAGAGATGGGGACAGACTTATTAATCAAGCTTGTGACATTAGGACAAGGAGTAGTGTTTTTAGACTAAAAGTTTTTTAAACTAAATATTTTTTACCACGAAGGTGGTGAAGCACTGGGACAAGATGCCCAGAAAATTTGTAGATGCCCCATCACTGGAAACATTCAAGGTCAGGTTGGATGTGGCTTTGAGCAATGTGATCTAGTTGAAGATGTCCTTGCTTATCGCAGAGGGGTTGGACTACATGACCCATAAGGATTCCTTCCGACCCAAACCATTATATGTTCCTATATTTCTATGATTATATATTATATCTATAAGGAGACTAAGCATCATTGAGAGATGTGCTCAGCTGCTCTATGATGCATCATTATTGAGTGAGATGTAACAGAGCTATTTATTTAGCTAGCTAAAAGTGATAGAAATTTATTCACAAGTGCTACTTCGAGGGAACATAACATTAAGAAGAAAGTCAAGACTGTTCCTTGACTACAGACTTTTTAGTCAATAGTAGGACCCTGTCCTCAGCCAGTGACTACAGCCCATTTAAAATGCACTCTAGTTTTTCAGGTTCATCTCCTACAAGCTGTTTTTCATATATAAACTGATGTGACCTTGATAATCACAATATAAATAAGACCACATGTAATAGGTGAAAATTAAAGATCAGCATAGATAGTGCAGGTAGTGTAATTATGCAGATAATTCAATACTGAAAATTGAGAGACACAGAGACTAATGCTCAAATTCAGACAGAGCTATTTATGTGTACATATTTGTACATACATACATGTATGGCTGAGAAAACAAAACATTTTTATTTTTATAATATTCCTTCAATTCTTTAGTAGCAAAGCATTACACTTCTGTGCCTGGTAAGATCAAGGAGCAGAACATCCTGGAAAATATGCTACGGCACATGGAAAATAAGGAGGCAATTGGTGAAAATCAACATGTCTTCACTGAGGACAAATCATGCCTGATGAATTTGGTGGCCTTCTATGACAGGGTTACAGCAATGATGGATAAGGGAAGAGCAACTGTTGTAATCTACCTGAACTTGTGCAAAGTATTCAACACTGTCCTGCACAACCTCCTTGTCTCTGAATCAGAGAGACATGGATTTGATGGATGGACCACTTGGTGGATAAGGAATTGACTGGATGGTCACACTCAGAGAATTGTGGTCAACGGCTCGATGCCTGAGTGGGGAGCAGTGAGAAGTGGCGTTCCTCGGGGGTTGGTACTGGGACTAGTGCTGTTTGACATCTTTGTTGGTGACATGCACAGTGGGATTGAGTGATCCCTCAGCAAATTTGCTGACAACATCCAGCTGTGTGCTGCAATAGACACGCTGGAGGGAAAGGATGCCATCCAGAGGGACTTTGATGGGCTTGAGAGGTAGGCCCATGCAAACCTCATGAAGTTCAACAAGATCAAGTGCAAGGTCCTGCACATGGGTCAAGGCAATCCCAAGCACAAATGCAGTCTGGGTCATGAGTGGATTGAGAGCAGCCCTGTGGAGAAGGATTTGGGGGTATTAGTAGATGGAAAACTATGAGCCAACAATGTGCATCCACAGCCCAGAAAGCCAACTGTATCAGAGTTGCATCAGAGATGCATCAGAGGAAGTGTGACCAGCAAGTTGAGGGAGACGATTCTCCCCCTCTACTCCACTCTGGGGTGACCCCACCTTGAGTACTGTGTCCAGCTCTGCTCCTTAAGTGCAACTGAGACCCTAAAAAAAAAAAAAAAAAAAAAAACCAAAACAGAAAAGTAGAAATCAAGTAGCATCATGAATCTTCTCTGTATTCATGACCCCTCCCCACCAAAGAACAATCCCAAGAATATTCCACCAAATAATATTCCTAAAGTGATTAGCCAACCAGTCTCAGAACAGCTTTTTTACAAGAGTGATTGACATTTATCAGGACAAGCATCTTTGCTCAGTAAAGTTTCTCATGTTGTGTAAAAGTGTTGGTGCTCAACACTTGATGGTCTCTTAAAACAATTCATAAAAGCTTAAAGACAATTACACTCTGAAGGAGTGTTCCCACAGGTCTCATAGAAAAGAGAGAACTGAAACAATACAGATCCATTGAAATGTAATTTTTGTTGCATTTACATACAGACACTTTCTAGAGGGCTGCTGAGACCTTAGAAGAATGTTGTTTTTACTGACATTTTTATAAGTTTTTTAGAATCCAAGCCCATTAGCAAACCCACCAGTTCAGAATCTTGAGGCTGCAGGGTTGGCTCTGGACACAAAATTAATTTTTCAGTGGGCAGTTCAGTTATAACTGCATGCCATGGACAAGGTGGCCCCTCATGGGGACTCATGGCCTCAGCAGCACCAGACTGGCCATATAACCTCAAGTTAAGGCATGCTATTTTAGATATCCAGTGTCTTTAGCAGAGCTTTTAGTGTTTTCATGCTAATGGGTACAAATACTAAGCACATCATAGTCCTTAATCAGTATCTCGAAAATCCAAATTCTATTAGACTAGAGAGACGAAGACTGCTGCTAATAGAAAAGCATAAAATGTATATGAAGTATGCTAAAGAGGATGTCAAAATATTAATACACTTAGACTTTTTATAAAAGTCTGCCAAAGTTAAGATAAACCACCAAAAGTATGTCCTAGCATCTCCCCCCCCCCCCCAAAAAAAAAAAAAAAAAAAAAGGATGCTAAGAGAAAAAGAATCAGAAGAAATGTCTGTATGTCGTAAAGTGCTGAGTTTGTTCGGGCACATCTAGAACAAACCACAAAATAAGATTAAATGGTCTAGAGAACCACTGAAGATAAAATTTAGGTTAAAGGTTAAATTTAATTTGTCAAAAGACAGATGATTAGTACATTCACTTATCACATTTGTAATAATGAAGTTTTCTGTCAGTGATTAGACCATAAAAATTCCAATCTGCAGTTGTAATGAGATATTCACTTTCTTATGGTTTAGCAGCTGAAGCTTGGACAAGATTAAGCCTTCGTAAGCAGACCACCCATAAGTGCTATTTAATATTTAAATCTTATAGGAATAACATTTTTAAACTTTATATTTACACAAATTCAAGGTTTATAGTTTTCTTTCATGAAGTATCTTTATTACTTATTTGACTCATTTAATGTTTCCATAATTAGTACTTTCAGAAAAATCCTTGACTTTCAAAAAACCTTCACATGAACTTCCTAACCAAAATTTGAGCCCTGTAGCTGAACAAAAATGAGTTTGTCACTACTGGTAGAGGCCACAGACTTTGTGTTAATCCACCAATACAGGTTCTCCGGACTTGTCTGCAATTTTTTTGTCTTGAGCTTATTTTAGCATGTCATGGCTGTGACAGCAATTGTCTAGAGATCAGATAGCAATATCCTAAATGGTTTTAGCTTTAGTTTAGCTGTGTGCAATTGTGCAGTGCAGTGCCTACTGCTAACTAATTGGTAATGATAACAAGTAGTTATTCTGTGTAGGGTATACTGTCTATAATCCTAGAATAAAAATGTAGCATAGTAGATATAGCAAGAGACAGATACCGAAAACCCCAGGACTGTAAGCACAAATGGCAGCGGTCAATTACTGAGCACTGTAGGAGAGCAACCATGTGTGTCCGATAAAACGTTCTTTGAGGATAATAAAAGGGAGTAGAAAAGCAAGCAAAATATGAAGTTGGGAATCACTGGAGATAAAGGAAGCAAGCACATTTGTTTAGGTAGTGTGTAAAAATGATGTAAGCAATTCCCAAGTTGAGGAATGGCATTGTCACACTCCTCCCTGCAAAGAGGTTAGGACACTAATCACTTCTTGAAAACCTCCATCATCCTCTTAAGAGCGTTGGGGCAAGAGGGCGGAAGAGTATGGGTGAGCAGAACTGAAAGAAAAAGGGGTAGGTACCGGAAAGTTTGCATAAATCAGCCCTAACTGTATTGTTAACAGTGTTAGCACTATTGTAACTGAAACAAGAACAACTTTTGTTAGACTGTTCAGATTTTAATTACACTAGCAATGGATTCTTGACTCCACATAGGAAACTTAGTCCTCATCAAGGTTTTCAGTGTAACAGAATTAATTTTGGACAATTTGCCTTTCCTCTGTAATTCAGATTTCATTCTCTCCTTCTCTCTTCCATCCTTTCCCTTCAAGATGTATTAAAGTGAAGCAGAAAGAAAAACAGATACTTTTCAGAATATTCCCTTAACTCCTGTACATATCTTTTAATGTTTTCAGGTTATGCAATACTGAAAAATGTTGTGAATACAGTAACACAGTTTTTAATATTTGTTAAAAAAATAACCCACAGTTTCCCAACAAATGGAAACCTTAAATTGCTTATAGCATTTTTGGGGAAGGTAAGCGTACTGACTGACTTGACTCTGCCCAAAGTAGTTCCATAGTGTGTTGCATGACAAAAAGAAGTTACCAAAGTTGTAATTTAATCAGTTAATCATTTTATAAAAGTTAGTGTGTCATGGTTCTGTTTACCAACAAGCAAGTACTTTGTCTTCATGAGAAAGGCAATTAATTCACTGAAATGTCTGACATATTGTTCCATTAAAATCTATGAAGTGAGAAGAAGGAATTCAGTAAAACATCTCCACTCATCCCATGGAGAATACGGTGACATGGAGACTGTCTCACCATGCCAAGAAAACACAACAGCTGTTGGGCAGCCAAGAGCAGAGGGACTTCTCCCATGGCGCAATGCCAACCTGATGTCTCCTACATTGTGCTCTGGCTGTTAATATCGGACAGAAAGTCAAGGCCAGGGCAGCTCTATGTCAGAAAGTACTCACGTCACTGCAGCTGCTGGCAACAGCAAAGGAGGATGGAGTGAAGTCAGGCTGTGCAGACCTGTGCTAAGGGCCAGCCTGGGCAGCAGCTAAACCAGAAACCAAACATTGCAAAGGGAGCTTGCAGCCAGCACTGCACTCCTCCACAAAGTCTTACCATTGTCCCCAGAGTCACAGTCAAGAAATTAATCCAGTCTCCTGTGCAGTGTATTTCCTTGCCCAGGATATCGCCTGTTTCAGTTTGCGTAGTACCATTTTTTCCCAAAAGTACAAACACAGATTTCCTTAGGAGTCATGCTCAGTGGGTGTTCTTGTTTATATTATACAGCACATGCACTGGGACAGGAAGCCACAGCACTTCCAATGCACTGATAACAAAAAATAGCAAAAAGATACATTCTGTGCACTGAGGTGTAACTTCATACGTCAGTGAGTGATTGTTAATAGATAAAAGCTTCACTTGACTCAAAAATTTTCAGCATTCTTTGTACTTGTGGAAAGTAAGTGTCATTTCCCTTACTTGAAATGGATCTGTAAACACTGGGGGAGTGTTTCTAATACCTAAACATAGGCTTAAACACGATACAAGTTGCCCTAGTGCACTGTGGCCTCCAGATGCTGCCTGTATGCCCTACATTATGCCCACAGCATACCTGCCAGGCTTGTCAAGAGGTCTCAGACACCCTAGAGTATCTCAATTGGAAAGATATGGGTTTCCGTGGTTGGGAGTGGTATCCTGCCCCACAGTCTGATAACACCATTCTCAGAGCAAAAAGAAATCTCTGTTACAGAGAGAAAAAAATAGATAAACATCTCTGTACTGTGATTTTCAGGTGTATAAAATCTCTGTTAAGCATACATAAGGTAGCATTCCAGTTTATCATGAGAATTACAATGTTGTGTTCATTATGTTCGCCACGGTCCATTATGTCTTCATAAGAAATTATCATTATTTGGGAAAAAAATGTTATTTGTAGATCCATCTGTACTGGGTCTGGCTGGGATGGAGTTAATGTTTCTCATAGCAGCCCTCATAGTGCTGTGCCTGCTAGCTGGAAGGTGTTGATACACACCCATGTTTTGGCTACTGCTGAGAAGTGCTCTCACAGCATCAAGGCTGTCTCTCCAAACCCCACCCCACCAAAGGCCAGTAGGCTGGGGGTGGGCAGAGGCTGGGAGGGGACATGGCTGGGACAGATGAACCAAATTGGTCAAAAGGATATTCCATACCATATGATGTTGCACTCAGCATTAAATGCTAAGAGAAAGGAGGAGGAGGGGGGGAGCATTTGTTATTAAGGCATTTGTCTCCCAAAGCAACTGTTGCATATACTGATACCCTGCTTCCCATGAAATGTCTGGACATCGCCTGCTGATGGGAAGTAGAGAATAAATATTTTTGTTTTCCTTTGCCTCTGCACACAGCCTTTGCTTTTATTTATTAAACTGCCTTTATCTTGACCCATGAGTTTTTCATCTTATTTTCTTCCCCTGGCCTGCTGAGGTGGGGGAGTGAGAGAGCAGCTTGGTGGGGACCTGGCAGCAAGCCAAGGTCAACCGACCACACCATCTTCACATAAAACCCATTTCCATAAGAAAACTTCAGTTCCTTTCAGTTTAATTCCCTATATAGTCATCATTTGCTGTGCGGTTGGGATTACTGAAAAAAATGAAATTGAAAACTTTCTTTGACACAGATTCAGTACAAACTGAAAACATGTAATTGGTAAATCAAGACAGATTCTTCAATGGACTGTTAAGGTTAGTAACCTGGGACACAGATGGTAAAGGTGCCATGTAGCCAAGCTTTGATCAGTGGGCAGCTTTATTGACATAGGACCTGACTTCTTGAGATATGTCTGTGATATGCAGCAGAAAAATTTTTTTAAAAACTCCCAACCAAAAAAAAAAACCTAAAAGTTTACCAGTAGTTGCTGGCAAAGTTAGTAAGGTCAGTGGTGTCAAACTGTTGGGAATAGGGTAGGAATGAGACCTTACTCTCAGCAGTTATCCAATTTGTGCTCTGGGCGTTAGCACTTTCTTTGGGCTAAGACCAATCTTAACCAAACAAGTCCACTGGGAAAAACCACAAAACCAACTGTCCAAAGACCAAGTTCTGCAGGAAAGCCTATGTGATATGACAGATATTACTTTACTCGCCTCTCTGTTTGCAAAGCCCCATTCTGCTAAGTGGTCCTTGCTGAGTGTTTGCCTCAGGCTTTATTGTTGCATCAATCATCCAAAAATGAGGCTGTTTCATTACAAGTAGAGCATGACAGCACTACATGTCTAGGCTAAGGCCTTATATCAGTCAAGAGGAAAAATCAGAACTCCTATTTTATGTGAATAATGCATCTAGTTGAACAACTGTGTAGCAGGCACAAGGATCCATGTGATTTACCTGCCCCATTGAAGACCCATGTGGAGGTAAGTAGTCCTTACCACCCCATTAGAGGTTTCCTCCCATCCCATTACCTCCTACAGTAGACCAGTGTAAAGCAAAGAAGTTGCCAAAAGATCTGTGTCAGGTTAGTTCCTTGGCTAATAACAGGAAAGATGAAGACTTGAGCCAGCTACAGCTGAGTCAGAGTCCATCCCACCCTGCTCCACACCATGCTCCTGCTTGTCCTCTCACCCAAGTTGGAGTCGAGGGAAACTTCTTTGTCTTGGGGCAAACAAATTAGTGACCACATAAGTCACTCTGGGTTAAGACCTTCATCCCAGATCTGTGATTCTGAAGACCTATGGGGTACCTATTACTGCTGCAGTCACTCCTAGCCCTCCCAGTGCCAGCCAGCCTTTGGGTGATGGGAATGCACCCTCCTGAGACAACTCCAGGCCTTAAGAAACCAGAAGTAAATTAACAAAATGAGGCAGAAAATGAGCAAAATCTTTATTAGAAGTGGGAGTATAGACAAACTCTATTCTGAGTGGTAAATACACAGAGGAGCAGAGAGCTAGCCAGTGAGGAACAGGACAGCTATTACAAGGGTAGGAGGTTTTACAGAAAAATATCCAGAAACTTTGGAGACAGTGGCACAGGAGAGAAGATGGGTGAACATAAAAGGAAGAAGGAATGAAGTGGGAGAGGTGGGGGAAAAAAGAAGCTGTCCAGAGACAGTTATTAAACTGCTTAAAGGTGACACCAAAGATGCCCACCCTAAGGTTTTCTCATCAAAGATAATCTCTTATTTTATGTTTTTGAAGCTAGTACCCCATACTGGTGCCACTCAGTCAGACACCTTAAACAGAGAAGCCAGTGTCTGCTGAACAATGTGGCTATTTGCTGTTCATAGTGAAAGATTTTCACTGGAAAATAAAGTGGCTGAGTCCTTTTCTCTCCAGGTGTACCTGCACAGGACTGTAGAAGTGTTGGATTTCCTTCCTTCTTCCATAAATATTTTCTTCGATATATTTTAAGATCCAAAGACTTTATCTGTAACTGAACAAAACTTTCAATAAAATGTTGTCAACCAACGTTCCCAATATTTAGCTCAAATCAGAGTTTTAGTAAACAGCATCCTTATGTCTGAAGCAAAACAAGACAGGAACATTGTTTAATACACAGGGCTGTAATTTCCTGAAACAGGTTGTAACGGAGAGGTTTTATTCTGAAAAGCAAAATGACTTGCAGTTGGGAAAGCTACCTCATAGCTACTAACAGAGGAGATACTGAGGACTGTTAACATATATAATTAATATCTAATTAATTTCAAAAGAATAATAGATGAAACCTGAAATGCATCCCATCCTTTCCATCTACACCCCAGCTGTAATTTTTGTAAAACAAGGTTTGTGTCTTTATATTGCTCCTAACTAATTTTGGTAGCTGCTGTAACATAACCAATCATTACACAGTAGAATATATAGAAAGGTGGGCAAGAAGACAAGGTAAAAAATGCTCTGGTACTGAGTTAGGGTTGGAGACCGAGGGTGGTGGGGAATTCATCTCACCTGATATTTAATACATGCGATGGAGATGTCTCCATTTCAGCCCGTCACTGAGTGTTATCTCTGCAGCCAGAAGAGAGGAAGAGTCAACCCAAGAAGGGTTCATCTTACTCTAACAGAAGCATTTAATGTAGGCAAATGTGAAAAATAGTTAATCTGACCTACTTCACTCCAGTCAATATAAAAGGATTCACCCCTGCAGGTGACTTAGGATTCAGAGGACTACAATTTAAATACCTAAAGGAGATCTCAGCCACAGCAACAGTCCCCAGGCAGCTTATGGATAAATTTAGGTTAAAGTTCTCATTAGTCTTCACTCACTTTTCTCAATACATTAATATGCCACATTAACAATCCAGTGGCATTCTCACCTGATCATTCACATTCATTCACACCCTTTCCTATGCAGATCATTCTTATCAAACAACTGTAACTAGCTTGCAGGAAACAAAATGATGAGTTGATTATAGATCAGCTTGTTTTCATGGGTTTTTTGCTTTGCCAGAGTCAAACAGACAAATGATTCTAGCTTTTGAAAGGAGTTCCCACAGGATCAGCTGATGCATTAATGGAAAATCATATGGTCTGTGTTACCAGTGAACATCAAAGCAAAATGCAGAAAAGGATATACTCCCAAGGTCACATGGAGGTACGAGAAGCCAAAGTCAGCAGAACAGTCCCCCATTCTTAGGAAAGTGCATCTGCCCCTCCAGTTGTGCAACCAAACAAGCATTTGTCATGTTTATTACTTTAGGATTTCTTCCCCTTCCTTGACATCTTTAGAAAGTGGTCAGACTTAAGAAAATCTTATCCATCCCTTGGTTTCATGCCCGCTCCTTTTGTAACTGAACAATCTAGTACTTTGCAGAGAAATCTGCATTTTTCCTACCCTAACAGTTTAATAATAATCCCTTTCAAAACAGGATGCTTTGCTCATTACCGCTTTGTGCACTTAGTCTGACTAAACCCAGCAGTGAATTTTTGACTCTCTGAGACGTTACTGTACCGTTTGGTACAAAGGAGCACTGTGCCACCAAAACAGAAACTACCTGTTACCTGATAATCATTTGCCACTAAACTAAAGTTTAATCCTTTCTGGATTAGTCTTTAAACAAACATCACCCCCAGAAGAAAATCAGTAAAGTGGGAGGAATCTTTCTCCTTTGTGTGCTCGTCTACTCCAGTTCAAATGGGAAGTCCTTTTTAAACACTAACACCCATTTACCACTTACTGAAGAGAATAGAAAGTAAATAAGCAAACAGTGAAGATATTCTTAATATATATGATGATATCATTTAGTCTCATCTGAGACTGTAATTGCCTTGTGCTAAGCATTTTACTGATGTATATAAGACAAGGCAGAGAAAGTCTGGCTTACGGGTTAGATATTATCTGTGATACTGGCTTATCTGGCCCTTGGCCTGCCTCTGTCATATTTTCTCCTAAGCTGCACGTGTAGTATAGTCATCAAAGTAGGTTGCATTAGATGACATATTCTTTCATGGGACCAGAAACAGTTAAGAACATATATCACCTATGCAAAACTTGAGATGAACCCAAACCCAAGCTTTTCACCAGGTTGTCAGATAAAACCAACCTGAGACACTGCATAGCTGCATGTGAGGAGGGCCATTCCTCAGCAGTGCTTCCTTCCAAAGCAGACCTGAAACCTCCTTGGCAACTGGTATAGTGGTCCTCTCCATCCTCTGACTTCCTTGTCTGGGTAAATCTAACCTTACATGCCTTCTGGGAGTTTTGAACGGAACAGAACTTGTTCGTTTCATGTGAAATGGTTAAGGCAGAAAATCTGAGTGCTAACCAATTCACCACTATCAGTCTGATTGAGTTCAATATATTGAACTGTTACGATTCGGATATACTAATAGTGGACTGCACCTTCAGTCTAGTCATGCTCATGAACTAGAACGGCCACTCTTTGGTCGTGTTCAGTGAGAAACTGAAACAACTAGCTACTTAAATGGTACAGTTTATTTAAATGACTGATATAGAGGTTCTTATGATTGTCGGTAATAAATACACTGTCTGCAAAGCACATGCAAATAAGAGTATATATAAAGTGTACAACAAAGTTATAACAATACAGCCAGGCTATAAAAAATGGAAAAGAGACTTTCTAGAAAGATTTCTAAGTTCTTAAGTCTTACTCAAAGGTGTCCCCATGGGGGAGGGAAAGAGAGGCTCAGCCGGTCAACTGGTCCCAGAAGTTCATACGATGGTGTCTTCCCCCCACCTTCCTCTCTTTCCCAGGATATTTTTATACTACTTTTAACCTTCAAGGTGGAGTTTGAGTGACTCTAGTCATAAATACCTTTATTATGATTGGAGTAAAATTCTCTTGCCTCACATTTAAAGGTATAGATTACAAAAACTCATGGCACAGACTCAAAGAGGAGTGGTCGCACCTTGGAGATGGATAGCCTTTGGGATGGAGTTGTGTTTTGGTATTATAATGGCATTATAATGAGCAAAGTTTGCACAAAGGACAGCATTTCATGAAAATCCGGCAGGATGTTGGCTCAGGGTGGCCAGTATGCAGCCTATCAGTTCTGTAGCACCACCTCGTCTCTGTATCTGCTGTACCATCGTAGGGAGAGACCGTGAGCTCTCCAGCTCACTTCACTCCCGGTGTTGCTTTGCAAGCAGTGTTTCCCGGGAATCGCAGATGATGTGGTAGATTCTTCGCATACCAGATGCAGCTGCATTTTACCCTAGCCGCTTTTTTGATTTTATACCTTTCCTTAATATGTGAACAATGCTGTATTTTTGTCATTTTAGTAATTATTCCACAGTTGGTTTTCTCTCACTTGGCTTTCTCTTCTATCTCTTTTACTCCTCTTTTATTTAACAGAAACCCAACTTGAGGAATGGCACTGACTCCAGCTGAAATGCTTTACACTTCCCAGCTCCTTGGGTCTTTGCCGGGTTCCTTTCCCCTTCATGGGAGTTCCTCAAGTTTACATGCCTATAAGTCTTTATAGAGGACTTACAAGTCCTTCTGACTTGACTGGCTTTTTTGCAGATTACAATTTATGATATAACAGGACCGCTATAGTAATATATAGGCAACATATTTGAAGAAATACCAATGTACTTATGTCTTATTCAGTTTATGATTTCCATTTTGATAAAGGCTTCTCATAGAGACCACACATTACATATTAATAACACAAATGGCAGACTTGGCCCTTGAAGTGCTTTTCTAAACTGCTTTTCTGTTCTATCTTCCCTCTTAGGCAAGCACTTAGATGAATCCATCCATTTCAAGCAGATCTACTCCTGGTCACATAGATAAAGATGATGGCAGGATATACTTCCAAAGTGCCAGAGAGGCTACATAGCCTGTCATGCACAGTATATTAAATTAGGTTCCTTCATCATCTAATGAAACAAAAAATAAAAGCAAAGGAAAAAAAAAGCTACATAGCCTTTCAGTCTTGATTTCTAACCTATCAGAGATAGACTAGACTGCAGACCATGTTTTGCCCTCCACTCTTTCTGCTCAGTAATGCAATTTTACTACATTTCCTTAACAGAAGTTTCCTAGTGTCCACTAGCTGTAGAACTAAACATTCTCTGCAACTCAGCTTCCTCACACTACCTCTTCTTATTTATTTCACCTTGAACTGCCAATTGGCATGTATTTGATGAATTTTGAGAACTTCTCTGTGAATGCAAGTCAGCCTCAAAAACTGAAGATTCTGCGCTCATAATGGACAACATAGACAACACAAACCACAACAGTTCCTCACTTTGAAAACCTTTTGATTTAAAACCACTTTCTCAAATACATTATTTTCATAATTACAAGCTCAGGTAAAATGTTCTGCTTGTTTTAAGATACATTGGACGACTCCAGTTCTACATACTTTAAAATATGTATTTCAAATACCTTCTAATTTGCCTTATAATTAGTAGGGGATTTTTTTTTAGCCAGACACAGGTACAGTAGGTAGCTTCATGTTTTAATGTTTTCACCTGATTACAGCTTTATCAAGCTTTAAAGATCCAAACTGATATCTTCTGTTTCAGCGTGAATGGATCTGTCAGTGTCCACAAAACATTGCCACTTCATAGAGGACAAAGTCAAAGTCTTGTAAGATTCTGACATTTTGTCATTTTGTACCAGATATTTTGAACTGACAGTGTCAGGGGAGACAGGATGAGTTGCCTGAGTTTTAAGAATGCATATTTTACAGATTTAGGGATATAAAGGAATATGTAAAGCTACATGCATAAGGTGGTGAAGAAAAAAATATCACAGTCAGTGCAGCATTATTCTTTCTCTAAAGTCTTTGCCTTGAATATGCTTCATCTCTTCAACTTCCCTCTGCTGACCAGATTGTGGCCTTTCTATGAATGATGAGTGACTGAGTGTGCTTGAGCCCAATGGCATCCCAGCTTAGGGACTGTCCCTCAGTGTCAGTCTCTAGTTGATAATTCATTTGGGTGAGGTGGAGTCTACCTGTTCCCCACTGCCCCTTTTTCAACAAAATCCCAGCCCTACTGCATGGGCCAAAGAAATGATGGAACCACTCACTCCTAAGAGCCCTTAGGAATCAGGAGAAAGGGGAGTTAAAAATTCAGCCAGGAACTGAAAGTGAAGATGGGAAGAAGAAAGGAAACCTCTAGATAGGAACTGAAGAGGTAGAAGAAAATCTAGGCAGAAGTAGGGAGGAAAGACACAGAAGTATTTAACTACTGCAAAACTTCCAAATTTACTTACCATTTTTTATCACAGAAAGTTATTCTGATCTGCCAAAGTCAACCTTGTTTATACCTCATCTATGATCAGCATAACTGGATGTGAAAATTCCTTTTTCTCTTTTTTTTTTTTTTTTTTATTATTTTCTGTTTCCTTTTTTAAAAAAAAAAAAAAAAGTTTATTTCAAAAAAACCCATGAAAGCATTGTAAAGGGAGCCATTCAAATGTGAAATCTAAGATCAGTCCTCATGCAAGTGTTCAGACAGAAAACAGAAGAGTGTTGCAGGTTTAATAATCATTATGGTTACCCCTCCAATATCCCTAACTGACTCAGTACCTAGAAAGAACAGTGCTGCTTGAATAGCAACTGTTCATAATTTATCACATGCTTCCTCTGGAAGTGGTGCATTGAATTCTTTACAGTGGAACTACACAAAAAAATTATCTACTGTGGAGATATTACTGCAGTATCTTAAACTGTAGCACTATGTGTAGCACAGAAAATTGCATCTAAGACTAAAGCTGAGTGAAACAAGGGAACAGAAATGTTGTGAGGGAAGAACACTTTTCATTCAGCAATGGAATGTACAATTTATAGGTACAAAGCTTCCTTCAGAAGCAAAATTGTACAAATTTCAAAGGTCACAATGGCATTAATCTCTCAAAATCCAACAATTCCCAGGTCATTACAACAGTAAAAATTAATATTGAACTCCCAACCCACTGAAGCTTTTTGATCTTACCCAGGCAGATACAAGAATGTAACTCGGCTGTAAAGGGCATTCAGAGGAATTCCATGTCCCTGTCAGGAATTTAAGGACAGTCAACACACAGTCAACCTTGGGTGGTTTATCCAGGTTGTTGAGGACTGGAAGAAATACTTGGGCCACCTCTCTGGAGAATAGCTGTATACAGGAAACTACAAGCACTTATTACCTCTTATTTGCTTGCTAATGATTCTGTGTAAATATGTGCAACATGCTGTTTCCATATTCAGAAAATACTATTTGGTTCCACACAATATAAAATAGGAAGAATCAACCCTACAGACTTGAACAAGATCCACATATATCTAGAAGAGGCTACTCAATACCACGATGGGGACAAACACCAGGAGAGATCTGCAAAGAGTCTGTGTGGGGCCAGCATGACCTGTGAATGCCAGACCCATGCCCGTGCTGGACCCAGGCTGTCACTGTGCAGATCTTAATGCATTTGAGTTCCTCATTTGTGGAAATTATAGTGTTTGTAACACTGGGTGGATATTTAACAGTTAAAGGTAGTAGCCGAGAAATTAGGCAGAGTGCAAGGTTAAATAAGGAAAAATAAATTCTAATTAAACATATGTAAAAATAGAGCAGTCATTAAGTTATTACCACCTATTAAGGACAGAAGTGGAGCAATATGTGTTGTCCTGAAGTCCTGACATCCACACTACTGGACCAGCAGAGAGATTTTTCTTTTGACTGGCTGTGGTCTGGTGCTGTGGACTGAAAGTTGCCACAGAGGAATGCTCCAGCTGTGTCTCAGGCATGCCACCACCCCGTTCTGCCTCATCTCCAAGGATTACAGTTCATCCCTCCACAATCACTCTGCTCAGAGAGCCAAAGCATCAATAACAGGGACAATCAGGAGTTTTTTACCTCAGAATCCAAACCAACATAGCAACACAGACATACCCTTAAAGGACTTCCTCACTGACTCAGGAAAAAAAGAAACCCCCAACCGGTAAGCGTTCATCAGCAGCCTCTGTGGCCCATTTGGGTTTCCTTACAAGAGACTGAAAAGTGCTATAGACACTAACTGTGTATCACTTTTTTTCTCTTGGTAGAATTGTTTTGATTCCGCTCAGTAATAACAATTATTAGCAAACATTTACTAGCAGGATTGCTGATTTATTTACTAACTCAAAATCTTCCATCAACTTTTCTGCTAAGGAATTTTAGCTGGATACAAAATCTTGTTCAATCACACCATCTTGAAATCCAAAAACTAATTAATTATTATAATTAATACAAATTACACGTTAAGCAATAGCCATCTATCTTTGCTCCCGTTCTTTGTAAGCATTTCAGGGATGTAAATATCAGGCAGGGAAAACAACTGTTTAAGCTAAAGGCCATGCTGACACAAGAACAAATGGGTATAAATAGGTTATGGATAAATTTATACAGGCAATTAGAAAAAAAAGTTAAGCATTACAACACAAGGATATGAACAAGAATTTTTATGGGAGTAACGCAGGACTGAAAAAAAATACTTTTAAGGCTGAGCCAGTTAAATTTAAGAAACGTCTGAAGTAATATGGAACTTGTTAGAGAGTGGAAAAAAGTAGTCCCTTCAGAGAGGCTCTTCTGGAGCCATGTACATGAAAGTGCAACTACAGCCAATATCTGTATGGCCCAAGGGCAAAGAGAGATCAAGCTTCAGATGACATTGAAGGTTTCTTGAATCAGACACCATTAATTGCTTCACTTTACCTGGCCTAGATAAGATCACATAGAATATAGCTCCACAATATTTTGTTTGAAGTTCAAAATATGTAAGTTTTGCTTGAAGCAACAGAACATATTTTAAACACTGAGAAAGAAATGTTTGTGCAGATAAGAATATTTGTAAGGTAGGTAAATCATAACTAACTACTGCAGCTTTTGATGTTGAAATGTCTCTCTTCAGTTGTTACCACTTTGGGCTTTCACTTTTTATCAGATTATTTATATTATATATAGGCTAATTTTATACTGTACAGTCCTTCTCATAATTTTAAGGTACCTACAGAGATCTAGGAAGAAATTCAGTACACAAGGCACCAAGGAAAGGAAATCTTTCATGGGCCAATGATAGATGAAAATATATACACAGTTCTGGAAAATAAAAATTCTATTACATGGTTTAATTTAGGCAATGAGTAGTGAAGCAATGTAAGTTGTAAATATATTTCAGAAACCATTTCTTACTCTTTTCATGGCCTTTGTACATATTATAAATTCATAATAAAGATTATGTGGTTTACAGAGCATATATATTAGATTACCTACAATTCCAGCCTTTCCTGCATTCTTTTCAGCTCCCATCTTTTTTTCTCTGCTTGTATAATATACCTCTAATCTCCTATTTGCATTGCAATTTACTGATCAACATAAGTAGCGGGATTGGACTTTCACCTTAAAAATATTTAAATTAATTACTCCAAAAGAATTAGAATAACAGGTTTTTTTAGCTGCTAGCAGCTTATCACAAATAAATAAAACATTTTTTTCTATTAAAAAATGCATGAAATAACAGTTTGTCCTAGGGGATACACCACCAGTAGAGAAACTGAAAGATCATACAACTTAATTACAGCTAAAGGACATCAGCTTTATATGAATAAAGACTACCTTTTATTTTTGGATGGCTGCAATTTCATTTTTGTCTAGTTTGCACCTGTTCAGGAAAATTTCAAATTTCTGATTCCAGTGTCCAATACCTGCATAACAGAATGTTATTCAGATGTTGAAAAAGAGGGCAATGTGACTGCCTGAACATTATCAGCAGTTTCCAACATTGTGTGAAACATACCTCAAAACACCAAACAAAACAGAAGTGCAGAAGCTAAGAGGCTATCATAATTACTCTACTAGCTCAGAAATGTTCAGGGCAAGAATATGGCTTTGTGAATCTATAATATAAGCCTCAAAGTCTTGGCCAGTTATACTTCATAGCTTTGCTAAGATATTTCACCAGCTTTACAAAAAAAAAAAATTAGAAATGGAGTGGGGGTGGGGGGGTGTCCACCTAATATTTATCTAATTGAAATGCTAGATACATCTGAAACCTCTGTGACGAGCAAGACTGAGCCATACAGCTCCCCTCCAGTCAGACACCTACTTTCTGAGGCTCCCCTCGTGTCCAGCTCCCCAGGGGATCCAGGCAGCTGCTCTGCACTTCTGAGTATGATGCGTTTTCTGGTGCAGTCTTGCGTATGATCTCCCATCAGCTAGCTCCAGAGAACTCCCTGCTCTACGTGAAAGAGTGCTGAATTGCTCCACTGAAATACAAAGACTCCAAGTACAGTCAGCAGAGACAAGTAAAAGCTCAAGACAGCAGACACAAGTTTCTGCCTGGAGGCCTTAGAAAAAGCTGTAGGTTCATATGGCAATCAATATTAGTTTATCAGCATCCTGCTTAAGCTGAATCTGAATGCTAGAGGAATAGACATGACCACAGATGAGCTTCCCAGCATCATGCCATTTCTGTCATTTCTGCCTTCTTCTCAGCAGATTTTATAGAAGTGCCAGTGGCCTGAGCTTCATTCAGGGAAAAGGGACTCCAGGACCACAGCTGGAGTTACTAAACCAAATCTTTTCTATAAGAAGATGCTGTTCATTTCAGGCAAAGGCAGATGTAATTTGTAAAGTTTGGAGCAACTCAGTGAAAGATAAAACCAAGACCCTGGGACTGCAAATGAACTCAGAGAGAAACCAGCTTTGAATTAACTAAATGGGATCTGAGAAACAATCGGAGGAGTTTGAAAGCAAATGACAGACTGAAATCACACTATAACTTTAGTGATTTAATTAAAATATTGGAAAATATTTTTATACGGTGATTATATTGGTAGCTGTGGACATCTCAAATGTGATTGCACTGCATCAGTTTCATCCATTGCCAAAGATAAAGCTTTCAGTTATTCTTGTGTCTCCTGTACCTACTTCCAGAGGCTTACACACTTTCATGTGGGTGCTTCCTACCCAAGACCAGTTTGTGATGACCCTGGACAAGCTTCGGTTATGTAATGCAGTGTGAAAGTCAAAAAGTGGGGTGCAGCACTCAGAAATAGCCTGGAAGTTCTCATGTGGCAAAAAGTGTAATGTCCAGTAAAGACAAAAGACTTGCAGAAAACATCCTAGAACCCCAGGCACCCACCTTTTAAATATTTTAAAAATTATTTTTGTATATTTTTAAAAGGCACCTAGAAAATCTTCCATATTCTGGAAGTATGAGAGAATCCAGGTATCTGTAAGCAAGGGCACTGTGTGATGGCTACCAGGGGTGCCCAGACACAAACCCAGTTTTGATGCATATTTTTCATGTGCACACATACACATGAATGAGTTTAAGAAAGAAGCAACATAGAGATTGTAGTGCAACACTTCATTATGTAGTCATGAGGTGACCAACCCTGAAAATTCCTACACTAAGGTACTCCTACACATTGCAGCTGCTGAACACACACATATCACAGACAGCAGAAGAGAGAGCAAATAGATGTATCATGAATTGAGAACATAACCTCCTATACTGGAGCTAACATTGTCACCAGAGTCTGTTCAAGGGATCAGTGGAGCAACAATTTATTCTTATTTTTATTTTTAACTTTACTTTTACCTTTACCTAATTTTTATTTTAGTTTTAGTTTAATTAAACATGGCAAATAAACAGACAAGACATTTTAACCTGTGATACTGTAAACAGAAAGTCAGTCGGGAAGATTTATAGAGAAATAGCAATAGCAATGTGCATAATAATGAAATTAATTAGTACAGAAATTAAAGTTCATCAAGTTGAATAATTGCTGGCAGCTGGTTTTGTTAATAGATCTGAAAACTCCATACTAAAAGTCTCTTGGCGAAATATAGTCTTCCTCATCTTCCTGAGAATTTCAGGAGGAATGCAAAAGTGTGGTCCCAGTTTTCCTACTCAGGCAGAACTTCAGCTGGAAACCCTGGAGCTTTAAAGAAATAGATGAGATATTTTCAATGACAGCTATCAGTCACCCACAGGATATGTCACTATAACAGAGGAAATCCAGTCCTGTCCTAATTAAAGGTCATTTCTGGGTTAATATTATATTCTAAGCCTTCTGTGCAGTAGCAAGACCAGAGAGAAACATATTATGAGCCCTTTGTACATGCAGGAAATTCTTATGAGAGACTCTGTTTATGTTATATACATAGTTTTTATATCATTAACTCTCTAATCAGTTTACAGACAAACACTCCTAACACAATTCACTCTTATAAAACAAGTATTCAATAGTGCAGGCTATTTCTATCCTGTTTCCACACCTGGGATAATAACATTTAATTACATAATTTCCTATATCAAAATAGTTTAAGTATTATGATTGTGGGTACACTCACCTTGAAATGCAGACTCCCCTTCTCAGAGTATGAGCAGAAACACAACTATTGTGGCAGTTGTACAGCATGACACCTATAATGTATATAAGTCAGGAGTACTGCAGAATATACTCTAAATGCATGCGTTTGAAATCCTGGCAGTACATAAAAATATATGGAGAAGACTGGTCTAGTTATTCTAACACTATTCGTACTTGCAATAGATGCTATAAAAGTGTACTGCTTCTTAAATCATAACAAAGTCCATACAGAAAGGGCTACCCAGCCTGGCACAGTGCCTTTAAGACAGGCCAGTAGTAGGCATGACAGGAATATAAGAGCAGGACAAATATAAAATTATCCTTCCCCATCATGTCCTCCCATTTCCAGCAAACTCCAGTTTTGGGACTTCTAGAACCAGAGGTTTCCTCTGCTCCTTTGTGCTTCGGAGGCAAAGAGGAGGGGGACCTTATTTCATTCCTGAAGATGTTTTCATTGAAATCCCAGTCACTTCTTGTTCTCTTTATGCTATTTATATTTTTATGTATCTACACCAGTTGTCTCCTTTCCAAACCAAAAAATCCTTGTCAATTAGATCTCTCTTTATAGCCAAGCTATTTTAAAGCTGTGACCATACTTGCCATCCTTCTCTGATTAGCTTATGCTGTGGAAGTAAATTATGCTTTTGACAACCTTGTGGTCAGCACTCTTTGCTAGGGATGCCCACAACTGAGAAACCAACTCCCCCCGCACCTCACAGATTTCACGTGACTTCCCAGGCAGAGGTTTTCAGAGACTCCTGTAAGAACTATAGGAAAAAAAGTCTCTAGTTTCATTCTTGCTAAGTCCTTCCGTCCCAAAAAGACACGTCTAAGACCCATGATCATGTCAAGTCCTTGACCTTTCCCCCACTCAAGATGTCCACCTATGGAAAATTTTACACCTAATAGTCAGAGCTGACAAAACTATAAGGCTTGAGAAAGGAAGTCATAAGATCAGCGGCATGAGCAAAAGGCACTGCTGTGAGCTCTGTGCAGTGCCAGTTTTGGCAACTAGTGCGCCGTCCTGCCGGCAAGATGCACTCTCTGTTTGCTAGCTGTGCTAATTTGTTCCATTTCAAAAGCTCGGTGCTATTTCCATTCTTATCAAAGTGTACGTTTTTGTACTTGACCGGCCTATTCATATCTTATGTTATGTAAACAGCGGGCAAATCCTGAAGTCCTCTCTTCATGCAATTGTCTCAATCCATTGTCCCATCCATGTGTTATGTCTCTAGGAAAAGAAACATGCTGGGCAAGCATGGTAGCATCCAATTCCTGAGGGCACACAAAATGGCAACAACGATTACTGGTTTAAACAAATATAGCAAAGTGGTGGCAATGCAATCTATTCCTACAGTGAATATAATTTAACATCCATGTTCAGATGCTTCCTGTTATCCATCAATTACTGGATCAGCAAGAAATAGCACACTCAGACAGAGCCACCTGGGTAATTGAACTGCAGATAGCAGTTATGGCTGTTTAAGGAGTAGATGACTCAGATGGTTAAAAACTCAAAGGAAAGCAAACAATTTCTGCTTGAAAATCTCAGATTTTAATCCTTCACAGTGAGAACAAAATTATTAAAAATTTTCAAAAATCATTTCTGCTTCACAGTCAGAATTTCTACAGCACATGACTGGCAGCTGCATGAAAACAGAGAGCAGAAAGATCAGTGGGGTCTGCTTTGTCATTTGCCGATGTCAGGTCCTTATCTACAGACCTTTTAATGAAGCACAGCGAGTCACTGATAGCAAAGTGATGGCATTCCCATCATTTTCCTTTTGTGGCTATCCCTCAAGCAATCCTTGATATTAAGTTTTGTCCTGTCACTTTTTAAAAATTTTTTAATCACTTTAACCATCTTAAATATTCTTTCAGATTTATTCAGACGAATAAATATGTATTTCAACCAGAGCCCGAGACTAGTTCTTTGCTGGCATTACACAGAAGATAGTGCAATTCTGCAGTGTATTTAGCAACATCCACTAGCTGACTACATAGCCAGGTAAAGTTCCCAGTGGGCATCAAACTAGTAAGCCCTTTATTGAGCAGGTATGTTCTCCTCACTCAATATAAAGGCAAAAAAAAAAAAAAAAAAGGAAAAGAAAAATCTGAAAGACAGAGAACCAATATAAATTTGAGAAAGGAAAACTAAGAGACACGTATCAATTTTCTTTTCAATAAAATGATTGTTATTGCAACTAGCTGTGAAGGGTTCTAGCTGCTCAGTCTGCACAACCTAATACCTAGAGAAACTGGTATCATATCTGGACATCAAATGTCCTGTTGCCTCCTAGGCAACCTCTAAGTGTGCCAAGAATGTTGTTATTGCCGAAGAAGTCAAAGAATGGCTACAAGACCCTACTTTCTGGAGCATGTCCTCTTCTGTCAAACCCCACATAAATGCAAGTCTGACTTGGTGAATTTAATTTTGGCTTAATTTGTAGCAAACTACAGTTTCAGCTGAAGTTCTGTACTTATTGTGTTTATAACAATGCAAGTGGGAGTCCTTTTCACCCCAGGGCAAAAAATAGCAGAAGGAAAAAGAGAGGAAATGGAAATGGAAGACAAAAATTTAAATAATAAGCAACAAAAGGCACATCTTTGACCCCAACCACATTCCATGTTATTCATTGAAAAATATTAATTATGAAAGCTTCTTACAAAATTTCTTATGGGTCTTTTAAAGTAGGAAATCTTAGGTAAATTGAATCGATCATTGCCAGACCCCCTTACATTAAAATAATAAAAATACTTTTTATTAGTTATAATTTACATATATTTTTACCCAGAATTGTCTTTCCTATTGATTATTTTTATTTCAGACTATTTTCTCTAGTACAATAACTTTTTACAAGTTACTCACTTTGCTACTTCCTTTTTTGGTGTTTCTTTCTGTTTTCACTTGAGTTTTAAAAGCCACGTGGTCCATCAGCTTCTGGCTGTACACAGCAGCAAAAACCTTAGCTTTCCACAGTTATGGCCAGGTAGTATCTTCTGTGCTTTTAGATCATATTTTCATATTAGAAATGTTAGCATATGTATTTTTTGCTCTAGCTGTGTTTTTCCTTCATGGATATGAAATGAAAGCTCAGAACTTCCCGTTGTGTGGTGGGTCTGAGGAATCCATTAATCCCACTTAAAAGACATTTTACAAAGAGTATGCACAGAGCACACTGCAGAGAAAGGGACCCAAAACTGACAGTAGCATTCTGTTAGGTACCTTCCCTAAGGGGGTATAGTATGGCTTCACTTTCAAAAACTCCAGTAGCTGCATCAGTGTTCAAGATAATTCCCTGTATTGTTTAAACACAGACCATTTTTTCACTATTTTATGCTTTTATATAGTGAAAACAAAGTAAGCAGATCTTGTTTGACCTTTTTGAGCCTGCTCACTTTGAACCACACACTACAATGGCTGGCTCTGGCCAGGAGTCCTCCCGTGCTGCTCAGCAGCCTCTCTGTGTCTCATGTGTCAGTCCTGTCATGCACCCCTTACCTGGCAATAGCGGGTGTAAGCATGAGACAACAGCCACCATGTTGCAGACATGAAAACATGAGGCAAACACAGACTTTCTTTTTTTAAAAAAACCCAAGCATATAATTTCTTCTGCTTCCCAAGCAGCAGCTGAATGATTGGGATGGCTTGGGACACTCCATGGTACATATTGTTAAGTGTAGGGGTCAGTCTCAAGAACACCCAAAATCAATTACTGAAGTGTTTTTCCAACCCACGAAGACCCACACAAAAACCACAGCAGCGCAGGTTCCAGCATAGTCTCTCTATATGGAGTTTCTTATCTGACTACATCCAAAGCTTGCTTGGAACTGTGCCCAAGCACCAAATGGCTGAAGCCACAGAGCTGTAGTTACTAACAGTTGGTACCTGTGGCAGAG
Organism: Tyto alba; assembly: GCF_018691265.1. NCBI lineage: Eukaryota > Metazoa > Chordata > Aves > Strigiformes > Tytonidae > Tyto > Tyto alba. The sequence goes on along the minus strand of NW_024881282.1, from coordinate 15,802,598 downwards.
CGAGCTGATTTTCTGATTTTTCTTAATAATGAATATCAAATTATATTCTTAAAAGGCAGACGGAGACATGAATTAAAGCTTTGTCTGGGGCAACCATTGTTAAAATTTGACTATTTACATTTGATTTTTTCCAGTAATTATTCTACTTTTTGGGGGGAATAAAGAAAGCAGAACTGCCTATCACAGTCCTGAAGGTAGCCTGAGTGCTCCTCACTTGCTGGGGTGGTGTGAAGAGACAGATGAAGCAGGCAGGAGAGTAAGACTTTTGTAGCAAAGAGGTCAGGTAGAAAAACTCTTCTTGTTATAATACGGTGTCCAGGACTTTGCCTTCAGTGTTGTGTGTGTTTATTAGGGTCTCCCAGGAGAGCACCAGTAGCATGAAACACTTATGCTCTGTTTTTTCAGAAACCCAGGTACCATCAATACAAGAATGGATCTGCCTGTGCAAATGATGTAGACCAGAGCACATTAGAAACTCTCTTCTTTGAAATCCACATTTTGGATGATTTCCCATGAGCTATTACTGACCCACCTCTTTCTGCTTCCCTAACATCCTTTTTCTCACTCCACAGTGAAGCTGAGAGATAATTACCACCATAACTACTTGCATGACTCTTTTCTCCTAGAACTTGATGTGTTTTTCCCTTTTAAAGACAGTTAAAAGTGAAGACAATCGTGTTATCCCTCTTAACTCCTCCCTTCCTTCACTCAGACAGATGTAGAAAAAAGTATCACAGTAGGTAAAATCTATCCCAGAGTGAAATTCTGCCCAAGTAATGCTAATGGCAAAATCTCATCACATTCAGTTGGTCATATGGTTCTATTCTTCACTTTAAATACATGTTAAGTAGAAATTCAATTTTATTTTTTTTCACTGCTACAATCCACTATTTATTTGTTAACTATTGACCTTCCCCTGAAATATCTCAAGCATCAAGGTGCCATTTGTTTGATTTCATTGCCTACAGACAAGTGAGTCCGATGTGTTCCTCTTCGCCTTGATGATGCAAGTGTTGTTAATTGAGTGTAGCTGATTATAACATGAGGCACGTTGCTGCGGGAGCTGGAAAATTTAGGCCTATATGTACAATCCTGAGGGATGATAAGCATCTTTAAGTTTTTAAGAAATCAATGCAAGTTGAAAAGCTGAAAAACATGGCTATGGTCAGTGAGCAGATGCATACAATGATCACACTCCTGGAGGACAGCAAGGAGATGTCCTTCACATCCAGCTGGACATGTTCTTCATGTCCTTCCCTAAAGACATGTCTTTTCCCCATAGTACCCATACTGAGGAGGGAAGAAGTAGTGTTGTTTTATCTCAGATGAATGTTTGCAGTCATCAGCATACTCCTGAGTTTCTCAGTTTTATCAGGTTACAAGTAATTACCATGCGTTGCATCACCTGGAGTGCTATTATGCAAATTTGCATATGGCTTGAATGCTCTGCTTAGACAAATATTTATCATCCTTTAAAACTTCTCTTGGAATAGAATATCATACCTTCTGTTCTCCCTTATCACTTCATATGTACCATGATTTAAACAGAAGCCACAGCTGAAGGGAAGGTCTGTGGAGAAAAGGTCTGGTGCCTGCAGAAAAATTCTTTTCAGAATTCTGTAAGAATAAAACAAAGGAAAAAATTGTAAATAAATACCATATAAAAATAAAAATATAGTTTAATTGTCCACCTTGTTCAGAATGAATTTAACTCTCTTCTCCCAGCTTCCACTTTGTTTACTCTGGGGCCACTCTTGAGCCTGACCAAGAGGGTTTGGTACTCACTGCAGGAAAGTTATTAAAGAAAGCAAGACTTTCTCCCATCAACGTTTCTGGAACATTTGCTACCATCCAAAAAAACCTAGGTGTTATCCTTGCCTCTATCAGTTCACAAACTCTCTCAGTGAATACTGATGGTCAGAATAAAATATGTAGTGGAAAATCTGTAAGAATAACAAACAAGAAGGATATGGTCTTTATCAGGTTTCCTTTGAAAGTACTATGGATTATCTGCCTAAGAAATGAATGAAGACTAGCGGTGATACTTCTGCTCCAGACTTAAGTGGCCATCTTTACACATCTTTTACACAGTTGCCATCTTTCTCATTTAGAGATCCAAGCAAGCCATGCACTGACAAGTGCAAACAGGTGCTTGTTTTTCGTGGAAAGAGAAGGAGCAAAGAGAGAGGGTTCTCTTATTAAAGCTTTGTGTTTAGGCGGGTATCAGACTTCACTTGGTATCCAGGCATAGCTTGAAAGTGCAGTCATTTATAAACTTTGAATATTGGCTCTTTCTGAATGGCCAGGCTGAGGAGGAGGCTGTGCAGGGAGACGGCAGAGGCAGCAGACATAGGCTATGCCTGCTTGGTGTGCCTTGTCCATGCATGGTGCTTGTGAGGTGTGGGGGGGGTGTCAGCAGAGCTCTCCATACTGCAGTGATGAGCTGCAGCATCTGCAACTAGTCTTGTAAACATTTCTGTTGATTGGGCAGAGAAGTACCAAATGTTGGTGAATGCAACAAACACTCACCACTGATTCATCCGGCTAGAAGTCATTTCATCCATCCAGAATAACTAAATTGCTGTGGGCCTTGTCTACTGTTCTTCTTGATGATGTTGGTACTTCTCATGGGGTCTCAGAAGGCAGTAACACAGCACCATGACATCAGTTGAGCACCCTTGTCATTGGAGGATCCCACTCATATTTTGGAGCTGAAATCACTGTTCTGTTTATCTGCACAGATTGAATGTAAACCAGAATATCAGAATTTTTTTCACCCAGTTCTTGCTTGCTCTTTGCTACAGACCACTGCAAAAGATATATGGTTCCTTCCCAAAGACACAACATAATGCAGCTTCTGATTAATGCAGGACCAGCATGCAAGAAATAGAGGAAGAAAAATCAGCCTTTTCTGAATTAGAATAAGAAACTAGCTTAATTTTATGTAAGACAGGCTGATGTGGTACAAAAATAGGTGGATAAACCACTGAAGGATATTTTATATTATGAGAAGGGAACTTGAAATCACTTCCAGAGTCTAGCAATCTTGATTTTATCGCTGAAGCAAAAGATATGAAGACATACACATTCAGACAGCAATTTGAGATGCCTTGAAAGAATCTTTGGTCGAAAGTGGGGTGGTGGTAAAATCTTTGCTAAGTAGAAATTATTAAAATAACGATTTTTTCATTTTCTTACTTGTTTTTCCTTAATTGTCTTCTTTGTCTTGTGAAATTTACAACCCACATTGAACCAGAACATAGTAGTACATTGTTAATGGATCACATAAATCAGGTAAATTAGCTATTTTTACCATTTTTCTTCTTGAAAGCTTTAAGATCAATTTGTGTTGTCTGCCCAGTTGGAAGACAAATGTCTGTGCGTTTGTGTGTTGATAAAGTGGGAGCTGCAGTAACTGTTGTATTAGCCCAGATGTTTCTTAACATATGATTTTCCTAAAACTGTCAGGTTCACATGCGCCAGAGCTATCTGACCCTGCTTCCTCTTAGTACTGGGATATGCTCAGAGCTATGCACTGGGTATCAAAGAACTTTAAAATACTATCATTCTCTTAAGTCTCTAGTGTCTAAGGACATACTGCACAAGATTTTCAAATGTGACAAAGTATTGTCACATCATGTGACTTCAGTTTGGAGGCACCTTGCTTCAGAAAACTTAAAGAGACCCTAATTTTCAGAGGGAAGGTTCTGACCATGCTATCACCTTGGACACTGGTTTCCTTTGTGGTTAGCTGCTAGGTGATTTGACCATGATCACACAAAGTAAATCCATATTCTGTTTCAGACAAGTGACTGTCTATGAACAAACCAGGAACTGAACCCTGATTAGGGAATGGCAAGTAACTATTAATAATCTCAGAGCAGCCTTTCTTTTAACTTTGGAATTAAACTGCTCCACCTTTGTTAGACTAAATCCTGTTCTGCTTTCTGTACTTCCTACACTTCATGTACTTCCTGCACTTCAGCTGGCTTGAAAGTCTAGTTGGTAAGCAATGTTCCGAGTAAGAGTGCATCCATCTCTACTGCTTTCATCACCAGTGGTGAAGAGCATGTCATGATTTTGGGGTAAGTACTGTCAACTCCCTCAAGTCCATAATGTGCATGGTGTCTGTGCCCAGGTTTCTCCCTTGGCAGAAGTTACCTTGTCCAGCCCAGAAATAACTAACATATACATGTAGTATGGAACATCAGGGCATTGCACTTACAGGGACAGCATCAGTATTCCTGCATCCAACAAATCCTGCAATATAGATTTTCCCCCTTATTGATTCAAAGCATGTAATATTTTTGCTTCACTGAACACTTCTGATGTTATTCCAGTAATGTCAAAAATACTTGAGCAACAAGGAGGAAATTTTAACAATGTATTAAATCCAGCCAGCAGAATCTTCCACTTTCCCAGTAAAGACAATAGTGGTGTTTTGTTATACAGCTGAAGAGGAAACGCTGTCCACAAAACTGGTGTCCATTATGAGAAAGTAAGACTTCAGACAGCTCAATAATATTCCCTGCAGCCAAAGAGAAAGAGCTCATGCTGTGGAGTCCCAACGGCCCACTGATCCATTGATAGGCAAGACCTTCCCACTATAAACTGCATGAATCACAGATGAACAAGTAAAATGGATGTCTAGGGTTATTAACATAAGAACTTACGGCAGGAGGCTTAAATACATCATATATAGAAAAAAAATACATAGCCTCTGCAGGCAGCCAAGGTTGATATTCATATGGCACTCTTTCTTTAGTAGTATGAAGGCAATCATTCCTCAAAGATGAGAATTGGAAGGCAAAGTTATTGTACTGTCACACTGCATGCCACCCAGCACAGACAAAGCTACCTTATGTTTCCTGGTTTGGTATCAATTTATTGTGTTAGCACTCTTAGAAGGTTGGCCGCTATTTCTCCTGACAGAGAGAAACACAGTTATAAAATATCCACCATCTCCATCATGTAATGCTGTTAAAGAGAACAGTATTTGGGGGCCATAGTAAGTCTGGAATTATTTCAAAATTTCATCTGACTCTGGATAATAAATATTATTTTCTGCTATTCTTTTATTTTTAATGAAGATGTGGATTTTCATTATTAAAATTAGCAGAATAAAGAATATAGTCTTTGTCATATAATCAATTTCATGGCATAAAACTTCATTGTGAGTACATCGTTCTGTTCATTCTATTGTGACTATGTACTTTCATAATTTGCAGCATGCCAGTGGTCATTTCTGTTGGGACTGAATTACATAGCATAGACTTAATAACTATATTTCCATTAATCTAAGTTCTTTATTTCATTCTACCATCTAACTTAATTTCTTCTGAATAATTTAACTCTTGTACACACAAACAAAAGTGGATGTAAAACCCATAGCATGTTTATATGAACATATTCAAAACTCTTCCTTCCCTGTCTCCTTCCTCCCTTTCCACACACATTATTCAGGAGAAAACAATGCTCTACTTCAGAAGTTCTTGGAAGGACAGAAACTTTAAAGGAAAAATGTGTATGCATATGTAACTATGGGATAAAATCTGTTTCAGACTCACCATCATGATGCAGTCTAGTACTATCTCATTTTGCCAAATAAACCACAATTTTCAACCCCATCTCTCTAGACTCTGGAGAAGACATCACCTTCAAGCTCTCCCTAGTAGTCAATGAAGAAATACCATATCCACAGGTCTAATATCTAAACATAAGAGACTTAATACCTTTGTTTCCATCCATTGACCGTCGGTGACACCTTAAACATCTGCTAGGTTGTTGAACTGATGAATAGTTAGAAAAGACCACTTCCTTAACAGTGGAAAGTGGCTATTTATCATCAGTTATAATATTTAATATCAATGCATGTAAAAATAATACAATTAATGGCTTCAGAAGACAAGAAAGATTCCTGTCAATCTCTGACTGTTAAAACAGTCTCCAGCCTTACCCAGGAACAAAACACTGGAGTAGGACTGTGCTGCCAACAGCTCCATCTTTGCATAACACCAAAGTGTTAAAACAGGCTCTGTGAGGTAACATGACCAATCCCAGAGGCTCTCAGATGCAAAGGTGTTTGGGGATCACAAGTCTCCTACATGAGATCCTGTTGGCCTATTCTGAAAAAAAACAGCAGATAGTGCATACATTTCTTGCCAAGCATTTCTGTTTGGTTTGCCAGCCATTCATATGTTTACTGGAAGGTGTGCACCATTACACACATCTTCATATCCTCTATATTCCCTTCTACCTTTATTGTATTGCAAACTGCCCAAAGTTGGTCTTTGATTTGTTTCAGCCAGGTCCTCTTCCTTCTCCTCTTTGACCTGGGACATCCTCCAAGCTCGTATGGGGCAACTGGCTGGCAATTCTCCTTAATGTAGGAAAACTGAAAATGGACCACAGGCGACTGGTTAATGTAAACAGCAAGAAATAGATTATAGGGTTTTTTAACTCAGTTTGAACCCTGTAGGAAATTCAGGTTCCTCCTATCTTTAGTAAGTCAACAGGAATTTCCAGAGAACAGTGATAAGTGGTTCTAGGGGCTCTTCTTAGGACAAACATTTAAGCCTTGCAACAGACAAGGCATCTCTGATCTGTCATCACAGGAAAATATTTCTCATCCTACAAACCCAGGAAAAATATTTAGCACTGGTGATGGTTGGGAGAAATAAGATTTTAATTGTGTGAGAAATGGCAGCATTCTGAAATGAGTTGCTGCTCTGAATTAGGTTGTTTATGAATAATCTTAAAAACTATGGAAAGAAGAATGCCTCTGTTAAAAATGAGAAATGCAAACTGAAAATGGTAGCACTTTCACTATAAAAAAAAAAAAAAAAAGCATTCCATTTGCTGAAAGAAAATAAATTTGAACCTGACAGATGGATGGTGTGTTCCTGTAACTTACTAATTTTTGAAATGTTGGCTCCAATTTTTCCTTTTCTGTTTACATCAACAGATTTCTTGTTTAAATAATGAAAATTAAGATTTGGTCAGATAAATTATTTGCTTATGTTTCAAATCACGTTTTCTGAAGGGAATTGTCCTGTGTCAGTAGCTTCAAGTAGCCTTGACCACAGCATGTGACACATGCTTGGTATGTACATGCGCACCTCTACACAGATGCATCCCATTATTTCCCAGAGAACCCATATAAAATCTCTGATTCTTAGAAAAACAGACTTTAGCTTCCATTGTGTCAGGTTCCCAGCAGGGTCCCTCCACCTCACTGCAGCAGATTTACTGCTTGTATTAAACTTTGCTGCTCTGCAATATATATGCACTTGCAAAGCTAATTCTGGCTACTGAGATACTACTGGAGCCCCAATTTAAGCATGAGAAATACAGCTGGAATTGAAAATGCTTCTGAAACTACAGTGAACTCCTGAAGTGCGCCTACTGTTTCTGTAAATTACATCTGCCTGGGAGATGTAATGCTATATGCTTTGGGATTTGTTTTATTTGGCTTGTTGTTTGTGTACGGCTAAGACCATAAGCAAAATAAAATCTAAGTAACTTTAAAGTTCAACTGTGAAATAAAAAGCAAAGGAGAAACATTTATTTCTCTTAGTCTCCAGGTAGAGGGTTATTGCAATCAAGGCAATTATTTTCCTAACTCTCTGATCTTTGGAAAAAACTAGAAAGCACAGCCTTCCCAAGATACAAACTATCTTTTGACCCCAGGAAAAAAAAAAAAAAAAAAAAAAAAACAAAACAAAAAACTCCCCTTTCCTCTAAACTCAAAAGCTACAGGAAGCACCTTGGATTAAGATTTGTCCTCAGCTTTTTCAAGGAAGATATTGTCACTTTAAATTCCCTTCATACTCCTCAGTAGTTATCTTTCTCCTATTTGCACAAGCTACCCACTCACCATTAGCAGGATGTGAATATTTTTCAGATGTAAGCCTTTACCCTGAGCCACCGAGCTGCTAAAGCATCTTCTCTGTGGCATTGGACTCAGAACACAGACTGATTTGATTAGGTTCCCTTTTAAAAATCTGATATGGGCAACAGTTTTTATATTGTCTCATAATGTGAAAAGAAAATGAAAGCCTGAAAGTAATAGGCTATGGAGACTTGTATCAGCTGCGGGATTGATGGAGTAGCACTGCAGTGTGCTATATTTAACCTTCAGACTCTGGAAGCGAAAGAGCATGTTGACCACATACGGCAGACCTAATGGTTATTTTCTGGCTGATGTTCATCAAGAAGGCTCACAGTGTTTAGGTACAACAGTTTAAAATACATTAAAGGCTTAAGTTGAGTGAATGGTTTAGTAAACCAGGAAGTAGGTGAGAATAGCCTGGAGTCCTATGGCAAGACAGCAAAAATGCTTAGTGCATGCCAGTTGTCCTCCTCTGGACTGATGGGCTGTATTCTCTAAGTAGTGCCATCACCAAGATACAGTGTGTGTCAAATGTACATCCCAGAGGTAACAGAGGTACACATTCATTTTTTCAAATGTAGCATCTGAGCAGGAAGTGATAGAAGGGTGTCAAGAGCCATGAGAGGACAGAACACTGTAGAGGAGTCAATATGGATTATTGTCAATACTGTCCCAAGCACATAGCATGCTACTCACCACTCAACAGACTCCATGGTGTGAAGCTGGAAGAAATTAAAAATAGCTGAGCCACCTCAGACCCACAGAAGTCATTCAGTGCTGTGATGTACTTATGATGGGTTTTGTAGGGGTGAATGCAGCATGAAAAGAAAAGTATCATTAACAAAACAAAACTAACTTAAGTTGTACTAGAAAACAGATTTTCTTATGTCCCATCAGCAAGAGAGAGAATATCTCTCTATACAAGATAACTACAGAAATTCATAGATGTAGCTTTGGCACAGACTACAAGATGTACCCGTGAAGTATGACCCTTGACAGTGCCGTGGACCTAAGAATGATTAATAAATACTATCCATTCCTACTTTATACTGATGCAATTTTCAGCCCAAAGCCATCTTTCTAAAGAACATACTGCTAAATGTATTGATTAATTCAAGTTTTCTCACTCAAACTCCTGACATGATAAACAAGGCTCATAGGTTTAAAAAATCTTTTCATGAAAAACAAAACAGTCAGCTTATAAATTTCTCAATAGCTGGAACCTCACATTTGACAACTGACCTGGCAGAATCTTAAAATCACAGAATCACACAAGCTGGAAAGGAAGCCTGGGAGTCATCTTGTCCAACCCTCCCATGCAAACCAGAGCTAAATCTGATGCAGAGCATGTTGCCTGGGGTCTTGGCCAACCAAGGTTTGAGTACTTCCAAGGATGGAGATTCACAGCCTCTCTGGGAAACCTATCTTAGTGCTTTAACTCTATTGCCATAAAGAGCTTTTTTTCTCCTTCTATGCAACTCATATCTGTTGTCTATTTTCTTTCATAGAACACCTTCACAAAAAGTCTGGTTTCTGAGCACCCTCTGATCAGGTAGTTGTAGACACTAAATAAGATCTCCCTGAGCCTTCTCTTCTCCAGGCTAAAGAGTCTCAGTCCTTGCAGCCTCTTCTCACATGTAAGATGCTCCAACCCCCTCAGCATCTTCATGGCCCTTACTGGACTCTTTCCAGTACGCCCATATCTTTCTTGAACTGGGCAGCCGAACACTGGACCCAGAACTCCAGGTGTGTCTCACGAGGAATGAGCAGAAAGAAGGGATCACCTTCCTTGACCTGCTGACAATGCTCTTGCTGATACAGCTCAGTACATGGAAGCTGCCAGGGCACACTGCTGACTCTTGTTCTGTCTGTGGTCCCTCAGGTCCTTCTCTGCAGACCTGTTCCCCAGATGGTCAGGTTGTTGCTCCGCAGGGGAAGGACTTGACATTTGGCCATGCTGAGCTTCATAAGGCTCCTGTCAGCCTATTTCTCCAGCCTCTCCATGTCTCTCTGAATGGCAGTCCTGTTCTGCAGCTTGTTGGCTGCTCCCACCAGTCAGGCAAACCACACGTTTGTGCTCATTCCTAGAAAAAATCCCAATTTGAGACTAGATCCTGAAAAAAAAATAAAGCAAACAAACGAACAAAAGCCACTCCACCACACATCTCCCACACTTGTACATCACCTGAGAAGATATTCTTGGAAGAAAATTCTCTGAAAGGCATACATCTAGGAATAACCCCATGTTCGCAATGCTTCGAATCCAATGCCATCACCTGAAGATCTCTCAAGACATTCAGCTGTCACCACTAGCAAAGAGTAGGGAGACGTGCTGAAATAGCACTAAGTGCTGAGCACTGGCTTCACCTGTGTCATTCCGTGGTCTCCTGAGCATCATGCAGCTGGGACAAGGAGCAGCCTGCACCCGTGTGTGCACCCTCTGTCCCCACCTTGCTGCCTGCAGGTCTTCCTCAGCAGGTCTGTGCTAAGATCCAATTGCAGACTGCAATGTAAGAGACAGCTACTGAGCACTATTTCTATACATCCAGAAGAGCCGTACTTTGTGAATATTGATCTCTCTCTCATTGCATTTCTCTTTTCTTTTCCTAAGGTATACCTGAGCAAATTCACTTTCCTGGCAAATTGCTATCATCCACTCAGCATTAAAAGTGGTAGCTTTCAGGTGACAATCAGCATATTTTTCCAAATGAATTGAACAATCAAGATAATATAAAAAGAAACTAATTTTTACTTGCAGTACATTTGCAGGCAAAGTGGAGGGTAGACATTAGAAATATTGAAGAGCATGAAGGTTAACAATACCCGATTTTGCACTGCTGGCAGAACACTTGTACTTAGGGGGAAAAATGAACATTTTTCAGCATAACCATACTGTGACTGTGATTCAATGAAACCAGGAAAGCCATGGAACAGGGAGATAATACTGGTTTAATCTATGACTAGCAGAGACAGATTTCCATTGAGAGTCAAGGCAGGAAAAATGCTAATGTAATTACTTTCCTTTGGAACAATACAGTCTAGGTGAAATAGTATATCTTTATTTTCCGTAGTATTTTTGTGTACAACAGGTAATAATTTTGGAAAGTAGAATATCTGGATGGTAGGAGTATGCATATTTTGTTTTATGATATAGGAGAAACCCTGCATAATGCAGTAACTTCTTTCCTACATACTGTACTTCTGAAGCTAAGGTCTGACCACCTGCAAAACATGATTTGCTTGTCCCTTACAACTTAAACACTAACCTGTGTAAGGTCTGTTATAATTCTGAAGCTCTCAATGGTGTGTCCTCTTCCTACAAAAGACACAGATTTATGGGAAGAACAAATATTGTGAGAAGCAACAGCCTTAAATCAATTATTTTAACAAACCGTAAATTAATTGTCATAGTTTCTGTATAGTTTAGAGGTCACAAGAGAGATCTGTTAAGTTAGTATGATTTGCTGCATAGCACAAGCCACCACTCAAACTAAAGCTGACTAACACACCACAGTTAGTTGCATACCAAAATAAAAAGTGCCCTGAATTTCCTTTGGTGGTGCTTAATGTCATTTAGTAGGGACAGACTTTTCAGGATTGCTTAAAAAAAGAGATCTGACAAAATATCAGAATTTCAGAATTTATTGAGTTTAGATGCTCTATGGTAATGATGTGAAAGAAGCTGAGAAGTGCTGAAGCTGCCAGGGCCACCTGTCTCTCTGTCTCTCTACCATATTTCAGGCCTTCCAAAAATTTCAGGTATTTTCTCAGCTAATGGGGCAGTACCCGCAAGCCCTGCCAGCGACTGGCACCGGGATTGGCAATAGCACTGGCAACCATCAGGCCCATTTCAGGCATAGCCTCCACATGTATAGAAACTTCAAGCTCCCACGCAGCCCTCCAAGTGAACCAGGAACACTAGTCATGGTTTCAATGATAACTGAAGCCAAAGTGAAATCAATTGAATTTTGGAGTCTGTAATTTTCAATGTTTATAGTTTCGAGCAAACAAGATGAATGCACATGGGAATGTGAACAGACTAATACAAATCATTTACATTTGAAAACATCTTTTCAGCAGAAAAAATTCAAAGCACAGGTATTTCATCTTAGTGAGATCTTCATGAAAACAAACAGCATAGAAGTCACCTGTAAGACTGCTGGGCTTGCAAGAAAATATTAACTGACTTTTCTAGAAGAGCACAGTTTTCTGATACTAATAAGTTTTGTGCAATCTGTTGGTGTAGAAGGATGCTTCACTTCACAAATTTAAGCATCTACAGTCAATGCTTTTTTCTTCCAACACAGCGAGAACAATGCTATGCTGCACATCAAAGTCTCATTTGCATGCACTGCCTCATTATTTTACACTTGCTGAGGCCTCCAACATTTTGCTTACTGTATCAAAGAAAGATTCAGTCCTTGAAAAGGCTTTTACTGTGTCTGTAAAAAGAAATATCCTCAGGCACGCACCTTTTTGAAATAAAGGGAGAATTGTACCACATTATCTGCTTTGGATAAAGGCAGATGAAGTTCTTAGTTAAATTTTCAAAGTGTTGATAGCAAGAAACTTTTACAAAAAAAACCTTTTGTATAAAGCACTACATGACATTGATTAAATAATGAAATATATGTTTTGTTTGTCTTCCTCATTGGTAAATTATTCTAAATCTCAGAACAATGTTTTAGTCAAAAAAAAAAATGTATTAATATAGGATTTCACTGGCAATTAACCTTCAAATGATGTATCTGCATCAGTTGATCTTGTAAGACAGGGTGAATCAGAAAAGCTAAAACATCTCTTCCGTAGCAGACTGTTATTTAAGTAATTCCTCCCAAGCCGTACGGTGTAATATGGGTTCAGTGTGGTAATGGCTCCTTCTGGATCAACACTCAGAGCTGAATAATGCAACTGATTGATTTACATGTGGTTATTGAGCAGGCTCAGGTGGTAATGAAGCAGATGTTTTGAGGGCAGGGTGAGATGAAGGCTGCAGCTGACAATGTGGAAAGCACCTGACTAAATAAAATTTGGGATCTGACAAGGAGTCCCTGACTTTGACATGGGACTGTAGGAACTTTGGCTTGGGACTGCGTGGGACAATAAGCACGAAGTTGGGCTGTTTCCAGAAAGGGTGGGTGAGTGGCACCAGGGGCTAGACGTGGCAGAGCCACCCAGAGAAGACTGAGGCTGCAGCTCACCGGGGCCAGCGGCTGGGCTGGAGGCAGGGCTGCCAGGCTTGCATGGGAGGAAAAGGCGGTGGAGAGGGGAGCGGTGGAGAAACTGTCCTAGAAAACCCTCACACAGTAGACACCCTCACACGGACAATACTGTATTTCAAGGAACAATGTCCTCAGGAATGTGATCCTTGAAGAAAAGTAATTGAGTTGTGTTCCCTCTCCCTTTCCTTTAATTTTTCCTTGCTTTCTATATATTTCCTCTGTCTGGTCTCCTCCCTGAAGAAAAAAGTTCAGTTCCCTCACAAAGGCTTTTTAAAACACAAATGGCATCTGTATACAAAATAGAGGCCACAGAGGTGTTCCTCCAAGGCTTTTAACCCCTTGGAGCAAAGGGGAGTGGTGTTTACCTCCTACACAAAGCTTTTTCTAGATTGATGTTTTCAATACATTTGAGCCTTAACTGAAATGCAGTAAGGCTTATTTCATCTTTTAAGGTAAAAGACAAAACTGAATTATAAAAGAAATGGTAATTACCCACTCAAAAATGATGGCTCCCAATGTATATCAATTATTTACCAAAGTTCAAATTTTAGTAGTGTTATTTGACATTTTACATGTTTTCTTTTATGATGAAATTCCTTCACTCTTCTATTTTTTCTTTAATATATGCCAATTCTAAAAGAACAATGTCAACATGACCTGAATTCTGATTGTCTATGTGATAATTAAACATTTGAGTAAAAAGTAAACATTTTAAAAAGAAAAAAAAAAATATATAATTATACTCCAATGCTAGCAGAAAGGAAATAGGAAGAAAGAATCCACAGCTTCTCAGTTTAATCTAACACCAAGCAGAAGGTAGGACTACAGACTGTCTGCATTATCTTTCAAACTGTATGATTTGTGATTCTATAACTACAGAAAAAAGGTCTTGAATATTGTCACAGAATAATCTACAGGCTAAGGTGATGGATGCATTGGCCAGGGGCTTCCCTAAGTGGTAGCACATAGAGTATATGACCTTCCCACACAGGTGGTAAAGGTCTGGTGGCTCACCAATGCACACCTTGTTGCTCCACTGTTTTTCTTAGTAGTTTCTTTTTTTTTTTTTTTTAGCAGTATTCCTGCTACATTTAGTGACCAACAGCCCAAGCTGCTGACTGTTTGGAAACCTTTGCTGAGTGACTATTGGGAACACAGGCCAGCTATGAACCACATCTTCATGCCAGTGTATGTCAGATATTACATGCATGCTTGGTTAACCTGCACAGAACAGGGGTCAGACCCATCCACTAGTGGGAAGTCTCTATCTGTGGCTGCACAAGATGAATTCTTGCTCCTGATGACTCCATGGCATCCCCTTTTACCAAGTCATGGCAAATATCACTAGACTATCCTTGGGCTGAAGTGTGACGTTACACATGCTGGGCCCATACATGCCCTGTTCATTTGCTCAATTTTCATTTTGCAGGTCAGGCTTAAAGCTTATCCATGCAATGTTTAGGAAGATCTGAGGAAGGCTTCCCTGTGGCTTACTTAGTGCAGACCTGATGCCCTTATGCTCTGAACTCTGCTAAAGGTTGAACTAGGAGAGCCCTGGAGCTCTCTTAACCCTGTCCTGGGCACAGAAAAGCAGTGTGGATAGTCCAGGTTTAAGAAGAGGTTCAGAGCCACATTTAAATGACAACGGAAGGATGGACAGAATTCAGAAGGCTCCTCATGTGATTTGCTTCCAGGGTGGTCCCTGGTTTTGGGACCAAATGGCACGGGGTGTCTTGTGTCCGCACTGCCATCTAAGGTAGACTGCATCATCCTGGAGTGCATCTGAGAGATGCTCAACGCATCACACACAACGTCGTGTCACATGCCTGTGAAAAGCATGTTGCCACATGTTTTACCTGGTCAGGGCAGTTTCCCACATAGATGGTCCTTTTTATATGTCAAGCAGCACAGCTTTGGGCCACCCGCCTGTGTCCCAAGGTGGCCATGAGAGTCCCAGCCACCACAAGCCCCTCTCTTTCCCAGCAATAACTGAGGGCACGTCTCGTTTGAAGCCCTTTGAGACATGGACAGTTTGTCATTTAAAATGTTTTTGGAGTTCATATTGTGTTATAAAACAACGAGAGGACTGACTCCATGACAACCTGCTGTGTTTGTTACCCCTATAACATAACAAATGGGTGAAATGCCCACAGAGCATGAAAGCATGTAGGAAGGAAAGTCTTCCTGGAACAGTCTTCAAGGACCGCTCTGAGCCAAAGCACCAGGACGTGGCTGCAGTCACATCCATACTGCCAGATGGAACAGTCTCTGGACCCATCCAAACCACCAAACCACCCACAGTTTTTACCTATCTATTTCTTCCATTGTCAAAGGAATTTTCTGGGAAATACAGCATGCAGGCCCTGGCCAGTCAGGTGAACAGTTCTGGAGTGAACTGAGGAGCAGTCCAAACCAACAGTGTAAACACAACCAATAGTTGCAACACTGATACAAATTTTGCATTAAATAAAATTATTCACTTTGAAATTCTAGAATATCTTTCTGAACATGAACTGTGACAGGGCTGATGATGATCCACGTACGACTGTTTCAGGCATGGTCTGAAGGCATTCTGGGTTCTGTCTTGTTGCTCAGACCAGCTCTCACATGAAGCATCCTGACTCATTCCACAGCCCGTGGATAACTAGACAAAGATTATTTATTATAAAATAATAAATATTAATTCCACCAAAACTCTAGCAGAGCATAGACAGTAATAGATCCTCTGCTCCTTCCCTTTCCTCAATTGAAGCTTTAACCTAAGGCTAAACAAATTTGCAAAATTACTTCTGGAGGAATTTAATTTCCCTGTTCACTAGTTTTACTTGTATTAATTAAAAGGGAATTCTCAGACACATCTTATTTGGTTGGGAGAGAATACCTTAGCGTACAAACCTTTCTGCATAAAATATTCTTTCTGCTTCGAATAAGTTCCTCCTCCCAAAACTCCAGTTAATTATCTAGCTATACACATTTAATGAGCCCATTCCATTAGTATACGGGCATCAGACAAAAACCTAAAATCCAGAATAAATTCTGTTTATTTTACCTCATCCTGAGTTTAGTGAGATTCACGTATGTTCCAAGGAAATCTGATCATCCCTTCCTGAAATTTCACTGTGTGGAAATATTTTTTCAGGTGGATCCTTTGTTCCTTGCCTTAAAGGCACCTTTGAATTTTTTTTTGATTTCTGATTGCAGGGGATGACAATGTCATGAGACACTAGGATATTCCTACTGGTCAGCTCAGAAGTCCTAAGAAACAGGGGATCTTACAGGGAATTCAAACCTGGATTTATCATTGTGAAAAATCCCAGCTTTACATGTTAGTTTCTGGTTGTCCCTTCTGCGAGGAATTCTATTTCATGAGAAAGATCTGGCCATTTTAACACGACCTTCTCTGAAAACAAACACTGTAATATCCCAGACAGTTCATTGGGTTTTACTAGAAAATAGTTTTTACTAAAATTAGCAGTAGGAGAATACATTTGTGTAATCGCATATTGAATCTCTCCTCAAACAGAACACAATGTATCAAAAAGCTGAAAGATCTCTACAGTTCATTCAGACTTTGCTAAACAGACACTAAATTTGCAAGTGTTACAGAACCACTCAGTGGCAAGCATAGAAGTTACTTTTCATTGCAGGACTTGTTCAACACAAATCATCAGCATAAGCAGCCTTTCAGATGCAGACTGGAAGTCTAACAGAAGGTATACAACCCAGAGAGGTATACTGAGCTTCTTATCATTAATATGGTCACAGTGCTCACTGTATTTTTTTTAGCTCATCTTTCTACCACAACAATATGATTTTACACAACTGATCCTATGTCATGAACAGATTTATAGCCCTGGCTAGTTCCCTACTGTTACACCTCTCTCCCAAGTTAGCAAAAATCAGTATGTTTCATAATTTGTGTCCTTGTATTCCTATTTGTCTCTTCTTGTAATAGTTAAGTTTCCACAACTGATAACACGTCTTAACAACTTTTATTGGAAACTTCTGATAATGTAACCACTGTTGGGAAATATCATGGGTTTAGTCCTCTTTGGTTCCTGCAGTGGCACTTTTTGTGTGTTCAGATGGATCTTAAAATCGGTCCACAGCTGTGTGTTCAAGATGTCAATGCCCTGAGCAGAAGGGATGTCATCCCAGAGTGTCCAGATTGTGGTCGCTCTCAGATACTGTGGATTTGCATATTCTACCAAACAACTATTACCATAAACTCGATATGGCTGGTGAACTTTTATTATGGCAGCATGTTCAACTTGTTGAAAGTCTGCCTTTGTAGTTAAATGGCTGGGGTGTTTGTTAAAAACATCTGTCTTACTGTGAATGCCTTTCTTCCCTCCAGGACAACACTGTCAGAGTCTTGAACATTTATTATCCAATAAGTGAGTTACTATCATAAAATATTGTGGAAACCATTGATTGAAGAAAACTAAATCTTTCTTAACATAAAATCAAGAGTTCAGTGCAACAAAAATAATTTAATAATTATGAACTGATGAAAGAGATAACATACATCATCTCAGTTCTCCACTAGATACTGATCACAAAGGTTATCAGATTGAAATTCTCTTGTGTGTATAACACACCAGCATTGCAGTAGTCTCTGAGACAAGTACAGCTGAATAATCCAAGCTGACATCTGTCTGGGTGCACTACCACAACTCGTTCCTTAAATTCCTAGATGCTGGTCTAAGATGTTTGTTCACATCCGTGAGCACTGAATGAACAATTCCTTACCAAGACAGGTGTCTATTAGCAAAATGACATGCCTCATTTGGCCTTAAGCATGGGTGACAGCTTATAAAAGCATATGAACATGTGTTATGCATATATATGCCATAAGGCATAATCCTCTTTGCTCCATGCAGAAATATTTCCTGTTTCCCTGATTATTGTGAGTGCTGGGAAGTATTTCAGCATCGAAAATTATGTCCATAACATCTGTGTCCAGGCTGGAAACAAGCAAATATTGCAGAGTACTACTCACAAATATCCATTTAGAGGTTATTCAGTTCTTGCCATCTACTGACAATGTGAACCACATAAAGACGATTCACCGACACATGTTGCTTTCCTGCCAGCTGTCCACAGTAGCTGCTGCCGGTCCCTGGAGCTGAGCTAGGGTGACAAGTGGCACAGGCAAAGGCTGGTGCTGCTTCCTGGTGCAAAGCTACAGTCCAGGAAGCAGAAATTGTTTCTCTGGGCTACTTTCTGAAGCAAATCTCAAATGGAGCATCTCCCCAGTAAACCAAATAGGTTTCAGCATTTCTGTACAATTTCCTTCCCAGTGCCATAAAAAAGAATGTGCAAACACTTTCTAATATGTTCCTTGATAGGAAATATACATTTAATTTTAAATCTTTTATGTGACACTATGTTTCACCAAGTAGATCATAAAATTTAAATTACTTAAGAGGGGAAGAGAAGACATGCAAGTGCTACAAATCTTACTGAGAGCTCATACAAATGTGACTCTGAAGCAGACTTTCACTTAGGCAATTGCTTTCTGTCTCCAAAAGAAGAGCTCTTCTAACTCAGAAAGGTTCCAGCAGTGGACGTTGATTTCAGCTGTATCTCTGCAATACAGTTAACTGTGATGAACACGTCAAAGCCAATATCGCCATCCTATATGAAAACAAGCTGTCTCAAAGCAGCAACCACAGAGCTCCTGCTAGATGAGTTTTCTATTACAAAGCAAGGAGCTGTGTTTATCTAAAGCAATACAGTATTTTCTTCCCAGATGGCCAAATTATCAAGCCCATGGGAGTATCTATCAGATACTTTGACAACAAAGAATTACTGTTACTATAGGACACAAGCTCAGTAAGAAAAGAAAATCAGGAGAAAAAGTCCTTCATATCATTAAGTTGGTTTCTGCATCTGACAGCCCAAGTTAACAGCTTCTGTCTCTGGGCTGATATATTTCCTGAAAATCACTTTCAAACTTTCTCCAAATATGTCCTCAAAATTATGAAAAAGTCCCCTTAACCTGTCACAGACACTCTGCAACATTGACTTCCCACAAGCTCTTATAAATGAATGACTACAGAAAATAAATATATTGGCCATGCCTATGCAGTGTTCATTATGATCAATATTCTTTCACAACTTCATCATGCTCCTTACCTGTATGCAATGCTATTGCACATTACACATTGATTGTACACGCAGATCAATGTTGCCTTCTGAGTTTGCATACAGCATTTAGCAAAATGGTAAATTAGCTCATGAAGTCTTGCCAGATGAGGAATTGGCATCAGGGTGCTACAGCTTGTGTGGTTGTTGGAGTCACGAAGAGACAGATGACAACCAGCTCCTCCAGTAGGGTTGACAAGCATGTAAACATCAGTGTTTCACAGTGTAGTGTTCTTGAGCATATAGTAGCCCTTATTGCTTGTGCTGTCTCAGCCGCGGTCTTTTCCTCAGAATCCTGGTGTTCTTTTTACTTCTCTCATTCTTCATTGCCATTTTGTTTTCCTGATCCTTGGCTTAGCCTCCAGCCATCTTTCTGCCCTATTGTGCAGATCACTGCCTATCTTGATGTCCTGATCTCAGACTATAACCTTGGATAATAAGGAAAAGGGGGAACTGAGAAATTATTTGCATTCACTTAGTAGAAGTAGAAGGGGAAAAGCTGAGAAGAGACTCACAAGTGAGTATTCACAAATAGACCAGGACTATCCATCAGCTTGGGAACAGAGGCCACTCTGGTCATGGTGACAACAGGGAGGTCACTAAAGAATAAGAAGCACCAAGAGGTGCTCTCAGGAAGCTTCTTTTTCTGAAGCCAAAACATGCACAGGAGGGTGAGTGGTGGCGTCTGGAGCAGACCATGTGTGGCACGAGAATCTGCTATCTCTGGTTCCTCACCAGCATGGAGGGCAAAGCCAAGCCCAGGTACAGAGCCTAGTGCAGGAAAACTGCAGAGCTGACTCCCTCTTTCCAAGAGATCATGCAGATATATGCATATATTCCTCTGAAACTGAGGCACAGACCGGGCCAGAAGTGTGTTTGTTCAGAACACAGAAAATATAACTACCAGCATTGCAATTTGGAAGGCTTTCAAAACCATTCTCCTAGCTGGAGGCAGATGCCACAAGCCACAGAGTTTAATAAAACAGTCCTGACCCAAGGTTTACAGCACTAAACTGCTCACTCGAGGCCAGATTAGTAAAAACAGATGGGCAACATATAAAGCTGCATAGACTAATTGGGCGCCCTGTTGGTGGACACTTCCTGTAATCAGGGGAGTTTTGAATGACATATGTTTATCTTTTCCCCCTCCTTGGGATATTATTTCATTATACACAGTAATGAGACACCTGGCTCAGTGATTGCTGGGCTGAAAATCCTTGTGAGGATTTTCACCTGCTGTGTGCAAGCTTTTCTATTGGTAAAGCATAGATGATCTACCCTGACCACTCCCTGGGGCTCAACAGAGGACTGGCTGTTTGGAAATCACTGTGATTGGAGCTATTAGCATTTGGGAGGCATCTCTGCCTTGGCTGAGAAAGGCAGCTGGAGGTCACTTTTTAGTCATGGAGGGAAGATAGAGTGGGAAAAGGAAGAAATGAAGTGGAAATCATTTCAGACACATCACAAACAGTCTGGATAAAGGCACAGCAGCAATGAGCGATGGGGTTCACAAGATTTCAGTTATCACCCTTGTTTGGAGTTGAGAATCTAGCTTGGTGCCCCACAGCCATTTGGGTGGCCCACCACTGCTCAGGACGGTCACAGCACTGAGCCAAACACCCACAGAAATCCACATGCAAACAGCAGAGGTCTTCCTTCAAGAAGGTCGGGGGCACTGAAGCCTTGGACTGGAGGTTTTTGGTTTATTAGTGATACCCAGACATTTATGTTCATAGTCTCTGTTCAGGCAAGGGACCCTGTGATGGACAAAACTGATTGGCCATTTTCAAAACCTTAAAGGGCATTTCTCTCTTCCTGTGGCACAACCTCCATGCCACCACACATCTGATGGTTTTGTATGGCGGGAAGTACATGACAAGTCCATTTATGCCCCTGTCCAGTTTCTTCTACCTTTATATATATGTTCATCGCACCTGGTGGACACAAGATCCTGACACTTCCCTTGGGATGTGTCTCAAAGCTGGAGCAGGGCAGGTCTGTGTCAGTACCCACCACCAAACACTGGTGGGATAGCTTGTATAAGGCTCTGGAGAGGAGCTGGCTCTGGACACAAAGGCTAAACAAAGCTCAACACTAGCTGAGTTATTGGAGACAGGCACTGAGTAATCATGTTCCTACCTGTATAAACCAGAATCAAAAGTGAGTTATTCAGTCAGTGGAAATAAATGGATTTTTCCAGCTGGTGTGGCTGACGTGTATTTTGTATATCACATTTATATATCTTCCTTCCACCAACCAGCTCCCCTTTCAATAATCAAGCTCTATAGCTATAACAGTTCTACTGACTGGAAAGAAATGTGTGTTCACAACATGCACCAAGAGATAAATCCTGATACAGCACTGGGAACACATTCCATGCATTACATGTGCCAAAGGAGTAGGATTTATTTGGGTCATTTATGCTCCACTGGAGTGGAAAAAGGAAAAAAAAATAAGCCCTGCTATAATGAATTGGACACTTTGAGTTCTGCAGAGAATAATCCCTATGCATCAGCTAACAGGGACTGCCATCCATTAAGGCAGCAAGGTGTGGCTTTGCAGGACAGGTCTGTTCTGGACCCACAGACATGTGTATACATTACCTCTTTCAGGCCCCAACCGGTACCTGCCGAGACCCCTGCTCCCTGCACTGCTCATCCCTGCAGCAGCCCCTCATACAGCCACAGCCAGGACTCTCCCCACGCGTCAGAGGAGCAGCTCCCACAACCTGTCATGGCCTGTCCCACACAAAATCCCTTTTGTCAGCTCTCTGCCCTTTCTGAACAGGCCACACCAAAAGAGTTCAGTTTTGCACAAGTTATTGTTCATCCTGCAAAAATGTCCCGAGCCTGCAGAATGACCACTGTCCCATTTGGCTGTGCAGCTACAGAGCCACAAACTCTTGTGATCTAAATAGAGCAATGAGGAGAGAAAAGGGCAGAGGAAGGGGAACACAGCAGGCCAGAGCTACAGCTGAGACCAGAGCTGGCTTCAAAGCCATCATCATCCCCTCCTACAAAGGAAGAGAGACTAAATTATAAGCTTCTGAGAGTTGCTGCTTCCTCCTCTGTCTAGCCCTAAGGCCATGAGCTCTCAAAGCAGAAAACACCCCTTCCTTGGTGTTAAGAAAACAGCTAGCACATTGTGACTACTGCTACAACTACAGGGTAACCCAGTATACATCTTCAGGCACCTGGTTGGTATTTCACATCTGCTGTACATAAACAGCCTCTCTAGCTATACCCTTATGCACTAGTATGTTTTGTTTCTTCATTGCACTTAAAATTTATTGGTACTGGGGAGGGGAAGTGGAGGGGAGGTGGAGGGAAAAAAAAAAAAAAAAAAGAGCAGGAAAAAAAAAGGCCAAAGTTGTGCATTTGTGCTTCACCATCAAACAGAATAAACCCATCAGGATGTCACAGGTTGCCTGTCCCCACACTGGGAAAAGGGGCGGCAAGTTCACCTGGTCTCTGATGGGAATAGCATCAGTAGTGCTTTTAGCCCTTACTAGCTTGTACTTTCCCTAGGAGACATTGAATGAGGCCAAAACAGCAACAAATTATCATGGAATGCAGAAATGCAAGTGGGGAGTTGTGTTCATGGAAAATTAAAACAGCTCTTTAGTGTTTGAAGATGGAAGTTAAATGTACTTTTCTGGATTACTATCAGAGTAGTAATGTATGTACAGAGTCAAAAGGACATGATCTTTAGTCTTTCACTGAAAAGGTGTTTTAGGTAGGAAACACCAGACTAGAGTGTAGACTTTACAGTTTTTGAGTAAAAAACTGCAGACTTCCAGGACCATGCATTTCAAAAAACTTCAAGTTACACAGGAAGTCATCAGTTATGTACTTGCTATTCCAGCTATCTACCTTACATCTGTATCAAAACAAGGAAGAAGAAACTAGGACTATTACACTGCAATTAAAGCAGTCCACTCCTGGTCTTTCTAGGTTGCAGCTCTTCATATACATGTACTTAACACTGAGTTCCCATACTGTTGTAACAAAAGAAGTCCTGGGGCAGGTTGGTTGGATACATCACACCTCATTAGGCATAGAGAATTTTAAAACCCCTCAAATGATGAGCCAGCCCAGACCTAGTCTGACTTGTTCTCGCATCATCCCATTAGACCCACTGGTCTGGCCAAGAGAAATGAACAGGAAATACATGGGGATGCAGAAGTGAATGGAATGGGGAACTGTAAAAATTTTCTCTGTAGTTTTCTCTAGAGAATGGAAGTAAGGCCACAGGATAGAGAAGCATAATAGGTGGCAGATGGTCACCAAAGGAAGGGTGAAATATATTGTAGCACAGGACTTGGGGTGACTTAGTTGGTCACCGACTCTAGTTGGCAACAGTCCCTGGGGGCTACATCATGTAATCCCAATCCCTAAACAATCACACTCCATCCAGAAATGCTGATGAATGCTCCTGTTGGAGAGAAAAGATGTCCCAGAGACCCCTTGCTCTTGTAGTCAGAAATTCACCAATTATTCTGTCTGATCTTACTCACAGCCTTACAGGTTGCTGTTTGTTCATACAGATTTTCCCTGCTCTTGTTTATCCTTCCCTCCTACTGCCCATAAAAAATATCCGTCCTAAGATTGTTTTCTGAAAAATCTTTACTGTGGCATGGTCTGTTACTACAAGTTTAATTTTATGCTATTTTGTCCTCACATCCATGTGTTCAGTCTTTTTTCTTATTCAAAAGCAGATTTGTTTTTTTATTCTGCAAGCTAGTGATGTGTAATTGATGGGGCATGGATGCTTAGGACACACTTTCCCCTTTTCTTAGAGGGTGTGTTGTAGGTTTTTACTTTCTGGGAAGATATTTGAAAACAAAATGTTGTAGGAGGAAGAGAGATGAACACAATGCAATACACAACTTTAGGGTGGGAAATGTAGTTGTGGGAGTCTTTTATGTGGAGGCATACATTGAACTGCAGCTCAGGTTCAAATATGTATAGCATATGTTTTTATATGTATATGCACTTCACAACCAACAGTTTTGGAGACACAGTTAGGTAAACTGTTTAGAAACACAAGGGATTTGAAATATTGTCTTTCCTTTCTAAAGAGAATTGGAACTCAGCCTTAATATGGAATATGCAAAATCACAAAAAAAGGCAAACTGATTCACATTTTGTGGTTGCATGTTTGTCCCTAAGACAATAAACATATTACCCAAAAACAATAAATGGTAATAATAATCAAAGCAGATGTTCTGAATAGTTCTGAATGTCCTGATACTTCTGTCTTGCTGAAATCAATAGGAAAGGCAGACCACGAACCTGGAGCTGGGATACAGCAGTGGATCCAGTACAGATGAGAGTATCCAGTTGCAATGCTGGAGCAGATGGCCCAAAATAAAAAAAAAAAAACAGTAGCCAATATCTTCAGATAAATAGATCTGACTGAGCAGTCACTGATGTTCTTTTTCATGAACCCCCTCCAAACCATGATAAAACTTATAAATATGCCAATGGTGAAGTAACTGTTCTGTTCTTTATTCAATCCCAGGCACAATGGCTTTTATAGGAATCCAGATCTCTTCCCCAAGGTATTCTTAGGAATACAAAGAGCCAAGAACCTGTGCAGGCTGGGAGGAGATCTCTGAAGTTTTCCATAGAGAACTTGTGTCCAGGCCTACATCCCACTATGCAGTTCAAAGTCTGCTCTTAACATGGGTGTCTCCACAGACTGAGGTAACTAAGAAGCATCAGTGCCATTAAGCAGAGCCCAAAAAGGCATGCTCTGAGATCCTCCCAACAGAAAAGCAGGGCTTTCTCTAGTGGATTTGATAATAGGAACCATAGTGAAACACTGTAGTTTCTCTTCTGTCATGTAATCTACGCATATATTACCTAGACAAATTACCCCAGAAACAGGAGACTAACACTGTTAATTAGGGTAGCATATTAAATATTTTTGATGAATCTGGGTGGGGGGGAGTCAAATGTAGTTGTCCTGATTACAATATATTTCAATAACAATGAAATCTCAAAATCAGGTTTCTGTTCATTTCAACAAAGGAAAAATTAACATACCTCCAGATATTTTGGGTCAGTGGGGATACCATTATAAACTTCTGAATCTGCAAGAGCCGTTTCAAGATGTATTGTTTTATGATGACTCTGTCACTGCAATGTGACAAAATGTCACAGTTTCTAGTTTAAACCAGTAGATGGGGATTAATCAAGCTGTTATTCTTGCTGTTGTATACCACCAATGGAGGCTTTTAACTAACCAGCTGAGAGGCTGTGTGTGGAAATTGTTTTTTTTGTATATTCATTAAGAAGGAGAATTGTTCTCCCCAAGCAGAGCAATCTGCATGAGGGCAGAGGACCAAAACTTCCAGTGGCGTCAGGCGAACAGCCTGGTTACGACTGAGTCACACCTCTGGCAATGGCAAAGAGGGTTTGAGTGCCCTGGAAATCTGGATTAGTCTGTAAGTAAGAGGGGATTTTCCTGGTAAACAAAATCCCTGCACAGTTCAAAGGGACAGAAGGAAGCAGTACGTTGTCTTCTGAAACCATATAAAAATTAGGTAAAAATAGAATGATTTACTGTGTGCTCCCTCAGCTGCAACATGAGACACCATTACCTATGCATCTGGAAAGAATAAATTTGGAAGAGGCACAAAACCCCCTACCATCTTTATCAATCTTCAGGTTAAGACACTGACATTCAGGGAAGAAACTTTAATCTGATGCTGAGAATTTGTGATTGGTTTTGTCGGCAGAAGTGGTAGACACAAAGTCTGGCTATCTGAACCAATTGCCTGAGATAGATAGTTACATTCATAATTAGCCAAGGAAAAGTCGTCACCAAAGCACAGGTCAAACCATCATGAAGTAGATGTCTGACACATCATATGAGCTGTGCCTTAAATCAGTTTGTGTCTCTCCACCACCCCTTGCTCCCAAATGCTGCCTCCTAGCACTGGCATGGAGGCCCACTTTGTAGAAATCTAAAATTCAGTGAGATAAATGCCACTTTATTCTTAAATACAAAAATGAGCCTTGAGATCCTTAGACAAATGGAATTTTTGTGGTCTTTTTGCAGCCATGTGCTACACATGCCTGTAGGACACAATGATCCTGGGATGAGGTGTGGACAGAAATAGATGCCCTGGAACAAACTCTGCACAGTAGGCAGAAAATTGTTTAATTCAGAGACAATTGATGATGAAGAAAAGTTTAGTGCACTTGGTAGGTTTATATTTTTATAAGTCATGGCTCAGACTGGGCCTTGAGAGTCTATTCTTCAGTGTCAAATCCCCTAGGAGTATAATTTCCAGCAATGTTTAATGACTATTTAATAATAGCTGCATAAAATATCTCTGATCATATTTTAATATTCCCAATGACAGAATTGTTCAGCGCTGAAGTATTTTATGATTATAATAGATATATCACTCCTTTTTCAGAGAGCTGCCCTTAAAACAAACCCTGGCCAAACAGCTGGACCCTCTCCTCCCGGCTGATAGGGCTGCCTGGCTATGAGCTACATGAAGCAGAGGGATGGAGCAAGATGTCTTGTCTGCTCACAGCCACTCACCGAGGCAAAACCTGTGACTGGCTTTTTAGAAAGGTTAGAAAATCTTATCATTTAAGCATTTTCAAGCATGCAGGTGAAGACAAGGTATGGGTAATGAAATTCCTTGCTTGAGGGCTCCAGCTGATCACCTCTGGGGTGCAAGGCAAGAATTTATGTCCCTAACAGAAGCCTGAAGAGCCCAGAGCAGATGCTGACACATCACTGGAGTGTTCGGTCCTTCCTTGAAACATAAGCTGCTGCCCAAAGGTAGGGTAAAAGCTCTTCAGGAGGTTTCCACACCCCAGCTACATCTAACCTCCCCCTCGTGAGCAGGCACAGCAGGTCCTACCAACACCTCCTGTTTGGTTTATCTGAGACTGCCAGAGGTACATGGGGCTCCCCTTTGTGCCTGCCAGGGTTGCTGCTCTCCTCTCAGCTCAGTCTGGCTGCCTTATGTTTTGTGTTTAATCAGGGAGACAGATCCCACTAGCACCTACACCTATGACTTAACTTGCCTTGTGAGATATGCGCCAAGTCCTCATGAACTAAGCCGCTTGCTCATGGAGATGTGATAATACAGTTATGTCTTCAGGGCAAGAACTGCCTAATTTATGTCTCATTTTTCTCTAGCCACGTATCACCTGGAGCCAGATGATGGCAGCTCCCTGCTCCTGGGATCAGAAAGGCTTGGGTATCACTACTGGTCATGTAACGCATTTTGTGTAGTGGCTGTTGAAGTCCATACTTGCTCAAAGGGGCAAGTAATAATCCTAAATAGTGTCTGGTCCTAAACAGGACTACCTGCAGGTCAAGCATGTTAGGATGTTTGCAGTCTTCAGGTGGATGACAGAAACTCAGTAAAGCAATTCCCTTGCAAGTGAAATATGTATGTGTGTTTGTGCTTGCATGAGTGTATGAAATAAAACATAAAGGAAGAGAAAATTTACATGACTTTTCAGACCATTAAAAGCCAGTTTCTGGTAACCTGATTATCAGACCAGTTGACTCGGATTCTCAGCTTCTGTAATTTATAGCTAGTTTTAACAGCTGTCACCCCCCTTATGATCAAGTTCTTGTGAGCTGGGTAAGGAAAATAGGTTCTTAAAGCACTTTGAATTCCTAAAGGGGATTGAAGTAATCATAGACCTTGTTACATTTCCATTTTTAACTGAGTTAGAGAGCTTGTTAATATGTGCAGCAATTAGACTTTTCCTTACAAATAGAGATGGTTCCAAAATAAATCTTTTTTTAATATATCTTTCTTCATCACTATCAGGAGAACCATTTTCTGTACATTAAGTAGGTGTGCATTTAAATTCCTTTTTGAATGGGCTTCACCAGTCTGAGGCCCTTGAAGTGCAGATACCTCTGAGGAGAAATCACCAATAAAAACTATTCAGTCCCTTGCAGAGTATTGATAGGGAATAAAATTCTGTTGAGGGTCTTGAAGATTTATGCCTGTTCTTGAGAGAATTTTTATAGGATATTTATGTCTATTTGGAATTGACATTTTCTAAAGCTGTCTATAAAAGAACATTCCATGGCAACCTAGAGGTTTCAGTTTATCTGTTCTGTCTGTTTTCTAAAATGGAACTGTATCTCTTTATAATTGTAGCATTTACAGTAAATCTGAGTTTATGTACAAAAGCATTGAGAAGTTCATCAATCAGGTATCGATCATTTATTTTTACCAGAGGAAAATACAGAACTCCCTGTATCTAAATTGTTTCTTTGTGCACTGTGTTTTTAGTACAAGTTGTATATCAATTACAGAGAATTTACTTGTATTGTTCTTTTAAGTGAGGTGAGTGATTGATGTGACTGATACAACTCATGTAATCCAGACTTATTCCTTGATGTGTTGCAGGAAGCAACAGGGCATAGGATCCTCTCCTTTCTGTATGTGGAGATGCTTGGTCAGTCAGCTGCACAGGAAAGTTATTGTTTTATAGGTTCTTATAGTACCTTAATCTAACATCCTTTTTTAAAAGTTATCTGAACTTTTACACTTAATGAGCCTTACAAGGTAATACCAAAATGAGTATGGCTGCTGTCTCATTCTTTAAATAGCATCCAGACCACTATGAACAAGTGCTGTAGTTTAACCCCAGTCAGCAGCTAAGCCCCAAGCAGCCACTCTCTCATTCCTCCCCAGTGGGATGAGAGAGAGAATTGGAAGGCTAAAAGTGAGAAAACTAATGGACTATGATAAGACAGTTTATTAGGGAAAGCAAAAGCCACACATGCAAGCAAAGCAAAATAAATAATTAATTCACTACATCCCATTGGCAGGCAGGTGTTCAGACATCTTCAGGAAAGCAGGTGTCATCATGCATAACAGTTACTTGAGAAGACAAAAGGCATAACTCCAAATATCCCCCCTTTCTCCTTCTTGGCCCCAGCTTTTATCACTGAACGTGACATCACATGGTGTGGGCTATCCCTTTGGACAGTTGGAGTCAGCTGTCCTATTTGTGTCCTCTCCCAACTTCTTGTGCACCCCCAGCCTGCTCACTGGGGCAGAAAAGTCCTTGATGCTTTGTAAGCGCTGCTCAGCAATAACTGAAACATACCCATGCTATCAACATAGCACCATACAAGATACTACAAAGAAAATTAACTCTATCCCAGTCCAAATCAGCACAAGAAAACTCAAACAGAGCCACAAAGAAGGATTTACACTGCCTGAATGGATGCAAGCTAGCTCTGATTTTGTAACTGAAGAGCAAAGCCTGTCTAATCAGCCCTGGCTATTGTATCTGGCAGTGAGAGATAAGATTAGATAAAGCCAAGAGTATGAGCACACCACTCACTTGTTTAAATTCCCTTTTCTTCAACAAGTTGTTTCAAATACCAAAAATGAATATTTTTTTGTTTGGAAAACCAGTTAAGTAGAATTATGTGGTCCCAAAAGTGAAAATACAAAGCCCAGCCAGACATCTAGAGCAACAAGGACTTGTAGTCTACAGATGGCAAAAAGGAAGAAGTCCCATAAGCCTCAGGAAGTCACAGTGGTACTTTGCCCTTGTTTATTTAGAGAAATCTGTTATGTGCCCTTTTGGTGGCAGAGTTAAAAACTCAGAGGGTCTCTACAGGTACTAAGAAAAGGATCTGAAACAAGTTTGAGATAGGTCAGGATGCATGGGCAAATACTTGAGTTATGATTAGTCAGAGACAAGAAGGGGAAAGGAGATGAAACAGTCTTTAGCATTTTGATATATCCACCACCAGATACGCATATGTTATATTCTCTACTCAAAAAAATCATCTCCAATAATTTTCAAAAAAATTGTGTAAAATTACTGTCTTGGAACCCTTTATGAATTCCCAGTGGAGAGATCATAGTATCACAGATGGTTTGTGTTGGAAAAGACCTTTAAAGACTATCCAGTCCAAGCCCCCCGTCATGGGCAGTGACACATTCCACTAGATCAGGTTGCTCAAAGTCCCCTCCAAACTGGCCTTGAACACTTCCAATGATGGGTCATCCATAATTTCTCTGTGCAACCTGGTCCAGTGCCTCATCACTACCTTCATAATTTTTTTTCCTTGTGTCCAGTCTAAATCTACTTTTTTTTTTTTTTTTTTCCACTTAAAGTTGTTGCCCCTTGTCCTGTTAGGCTTTTGTAAAAAGTCTCTCTCCATCTTTCTTATAAGCCCCTTTTATATATTGGAAGGTTGCAATAAGGTCATCCCAGGTCCTTCTCTTCTCCAGCCTAAGCAACCCACGAGATGGTGGCTCTGTGCAGAGAAATGAGGTGTGGTGGTATCTTTGCAAACAAAAACCTTAGAGTCTTGCCTAGGGAATCAAAATGAATGGGCTTGTAGTTTTCACATACTGAACAAGCCAGGTACGCTTGCTCCTGCCCAGAACCTAGTCCTGAGATCCCTAGGTTGGGTTGGTCTTTTCTTATACCCCAGACCCTGGCCCTATGCTGAAAAAGACTTCCTGACTTCCTAGATAGACTGTGGGATTGTCACAGGCAACATGTCCCTTAATGACTGGCTATAAACCAAGATCAAAACATCTGCATCCATCCAGAATGTGCCCAGCATCAGCTACATGAGACACACAAACATGGGGAGATGACTGCTCTGCTGTTGATTCCTTGGGGCGCTAAGTGCACAGTGATTCCCTTCAGGATACCTTGTTAGGACAGAAAGAGCATTTTTGAACAGCTATTTGTGAGCCAGACCTCCTTTGGTCTGTTTGCATGGGAGACACATGGCTGTTTTGAAAGGAGTCTGATCAGGATTTATTTATTAATGTGGTCTCTGAGACAGTCGGTAGGTATCGAGTCATTGAGGGCTTGTCCTGTCACATTGTCTAAATCAAAACACAGATCCTAAACCTGCATGACTTCAATAACCTTAGCGGACCCTTGTTGGCTTTGATGGAACAAGGGGACATGACATCAGATGACGAGGATTTGCTTGTCATCTCCATTGTAGCTTCACTTTGGGATGCTTGCTGGGCTACAGAAATATGTCACAGACTAATCTGCTTGGGATGTCAAGGAAGCCGGAGCTGAAGCCTTGATGTATGAATCTTCTGTGCTGATAACTCTGCTAAGCTTTGATGAATGCATAAAGAGCTGGCAGATGAGTGGAGTTTTTGATTAACTGCGCTAGTCTATGCACACTCAAGCTCCAGTGAGATTGTATATTGTCAGCCTGCTGTCTCCTGTGTGCTGAATTCTCATTTAAGCTTTTGTATTTAACTGGAAATTCTGATTTCTCTTTCACTACAGAGTTTAAAATGAAGTTCAAATCAGACATAATTTAGAGCATTATAAAGACTGTGTAATATTTTCTGTCTCTGTAAGTAGCTTTGAGATGGAATTACCTTTAATGTTTATAACTTCTTGTATTCACATTTGCATTAATGCATTTTCCCTTAACAAGATAAAATATTTCTCCACTGAGCACATCCATATAGAGTTGTGCTTATGAATATTTTTGTCCCAGGTATCAAGTTCCTCTATTTCTGAAAAAAAATAAGTTAACTTCTCCTTTTTAAAGGGCAACTTGAATGTAATTGAATCATCCAGACATGGATGAAGACTTAATGATCTCTAGGAAGATCAGAAATTAGATCACAACATGCAAAGATGAATAGATGCACCCTGAGCAGGGCAAACAACTATACAGCAAATGATGTATTCCCAAAAGTATAAGAGAAGAGAAACAGTGCATCCAGCTCTTCTTGTAATAATGCTGTTTACTAAAGCAGTGCCTAGAGAGCCACCAAGATGGGGAACCATAGTCCTAATCATGGACAAACATAACAGGTTATACAGTTTCAGTTATACAGGTTTCACAGCTTTGCTTGTGTACTAAAAGCAAAGTGAGGCTGTAGGAATGAGGACAGACATATAACACAGATATAGTCAACACTGCAAGGTACAGATATGGGTCCAAGGTGCCTTGTTGGAATTTGTGTTTTAATTTTGTGGTTTGTGGTTTTGTTATTCTAAATACTGGACCTGTTGTTACAGTCCTTAGTTTTCATCAAGTTTCTATTCAGTCAGACTATCTGTTGGTGAAAACCAGTCTGGCTTAACCACAGTGTTTTTCTGACTCATATTAGCTAGAGTACAGCTCAATGCATTGTACAGAAACTTTCCAGAAGCAATGACAAATCTCATTTTTGTAGCATAACTGTGTTGACTATAGGAGTTAATACAGTCATGCAGGTGAGATGGTACCCTGTCTCTGACCTGCGAGCTCATACCTCTTTATACCTGAGTTCAGCTTCTCCCTAGAATTATAGTAAGCATTTGCTCAATGAAGAACTATATAGCCTCATCTGCTGTATTCATATGTACAGCTTTGCTAGCTACCATCCATTTTTTTCCAGTAAAATCACTATGGAACATTAACCCAGCAGCATGTGTTATTTAATAATTTTTGATATATACAATATTGATATATATAGTAATAATTATTCAATAATGGTAATATATTGTCTGACTGCTCTATCTTGAGACCTCTTTGTCTGTTGGTGTCATGGATATTCTATATGTAGAAATGACATCTCCTTCAATTATTATTTGTGTACAGGAATCCTCTAATCTATTATTTTAATTCAGAGCATAAAATCTAACTCAGTACAAAATAAAATATCACAATAGAGCAATTTGTTAGGACAAGTCATCTTCATGGTATGATACTCCTGGAAAGGAAGGGACAGGGTGGGAATAGCATGCATTGGGTTTTACCTGACATGTTTTTAATTCCTTAGTGCACATGTTTCAGACAAGCCTCTCAGCCTCTTTTCACTCCTCTTCATTTTGTTGGGTAATGGTAGCAGTTATTGCGTCCACCCTTTCCTGTACCTTTTACTCTTTCTAAGCCATGCAGCACTCCACTCAGGATTTATGGTCTGGATGTGCTACTGGGGGGGTTGCTGCTGGTATGGTTCTGCAGCCTGATGTATTGACAGTATTTAAATGTGAATGTTTACAGCCTCTGTACATCCCGTCAGCTGTTCTTTCTGCAGAAACCCCCAAGAAGTCTTTAGGAAGAATTGGTCACAACTGAAGGGTTTTGAAAACACAATTTCCACTGTGCTTTATAGGGACAGTGCCATTTACAACTATTTCAGACAGAACGTCCCTCTGTGCCTAACAGAACCGGGAGAAACCAATGAAATGTGGCTGAAATCTTTCTTTTGTTGCAGTGGGGATCTCCTAAGTTTTGAGTTAGATGTGAGGAATTAAAGAAAATACATTCCAAAGCCAGTTCATTTCATCTATGTTGGGATTAAAAAGACATTGAAAGGTCTATCTCCTACTACCAAAGCTTGATATGCACAATCCATTTGCTTTTAACAGTCAGCCTGTCTATACTGAAAGGTGTGTGAACCATTAAATGGTACAGAAAAGACAGAAAAGAGGAAAAATCCTACACACTTCAAGCTAACAAAAGGTCTAGTTCACTGCTTTTGAACATTATCTAATGTTTCAAGTACACCAGTCTTCAGTGATTTTTAAGTTAAAGATTTCAAACTGACAGAGTGTATTTCAGGGTGCATCCTCCCATGCTTGGGGATCCTGAGCTCTGGCAACAGATTTCTTAGTGGGTGATCATCCTTTCCTGCCTTACTTGTTGTAAGTTATACCCTCTACTTGAAACTTAAACCCTTTTGAACAGTTTTAAATAATTTGGGTATTGGTCTGCTTAAAGTGTCTCTCCAAATTCTGTGATTTTATATTCTCATTATCTATTAACAAAAAAAAAAAAACAAAAAAAAAAAAAACAACATTAGAAGACTATATTTTCTACAACACCCAGTACTTTGGTTACTTTCCTCAACACACTTTTAAGAGACCAGTTCTTATAAAGACTCACTTTTTTGGAGCAGCAGTCCCCTCAAAAGTGTCTTGATTGAATTAATAAATGTCATTAATCAACATAGATGTAGAGCATTTTATATAAATTATTTATCTGAAAGTAAAGTGTCAGGACATCATAGCTGGCCATTTAGATTTTATCTAAAGCACTTGGAGAGAAGGAAGCATTTCTTTTCAAACTGTAAAAAAGGCCTTTTGCTGAAGGCTTCATGAAGGAAAATATTTATAAGTTCAAGAGATCGTTCATTCCACATACCTTACATACTAATTTTAGTATAGAATGAAAGGACTGCTACACTCTGTTAAAAAAAAAAAAAGAAAAAAAAAAAAAAGAAAAAAAAATAGGGCTGAAAAATAAAGGCGAGCAAAACCCAGTCACAGGGAGTATTTTATGACTGCTGGTGCCAAAGCAAGCTGCCCTGCCAGCACTCCCGGGGGCCAAGGGAACCAGAGCAGGGCTCTCAGGACTGAAAGCTACACTGGGATTTTAGGTCACATCTTGACTTCTAAGGGTGACTTGCCAGGCCAAGTGAAAGCCATATCTGCTCCCAGTTTGGACAAGCTAACTTGTTTGGAAAACACTCAAATACAGATGAGAGTAATTTTGTGTAGAGAAAAATACCCTGGTATTACTCCCAAGCAAAACCTGTGTCAACATTACAGCAAAAACACAGGAGATCTGAGGTTTGTTAGAGTACAAAATCCTCATTAAATCCTTAAAAGCACAAGACAGGATTTTACCTAAGGTTCATAACTCCAAAGGATTAGTAAGCCTGAGGTACTTCTGAAGCCCGATTCATAATTATCAAAATATCACATCCCATATTCTGAATTCTGAAGGGAAATGCTAGTGTCTGTGGTTCCAGGATAGTTTTATGTATTTTGTACTGTGGGACGTAGTCACTTCACTAACAGAATTTGAGATTTTTAATGGTCTTCTTGTTCATCTGTATTTTTTATATTTCTGTTCCAGCACCTGGAATAAATGCAAAACACTGTAGTAATCTGTAGAAACAAAAAACAGTATGAAAAACCAGGGCATGTGGACTAACAAATACAGAAAATACAACTTACCTCCTATCATAAACCTGTTTCACTGTACTGTACTACTCATGTTAGTATATTCTGGACAGAGAGTTTCAAGCACCACATGCTTTGGAGTCATAAGCAGGTAGAGAGTGCATCCAAAAGGGAATTAAAATTGTCGCATTTTGGAGGAAATGTTACAAGACGTACATTCAAAGTGTCCAGACTCTGGAAACTAAATTCTATAATACTCGGAGCTGAGGAATAAAGTCTTTTGTATTGCAGTTATATTAGAGGAATACTGCAATTACATTAGATTCAAATAGTGAAGCACTATGTACCATTCCTCACCAAGCATGGCAGATTCATTATTTGGGATTCTTTAATTACTTCTATTTTTTTTTTCCATTTAATTTTTATATTTTTTTAATTCAATTTTATTCTTCTTTACCATCAGCTTTTGTTTGATTTGTTAATTGCCATGTTTCACTTGTAGTTTTGAAGTCTGCGTCAGCTTTCTTGTACTTCAGTTTAGACTGGTTTCCAGTTTCACCAGTTTGGACCTTTTAATTTCCATCCAATGGAAGAGAAAGAATTCAGTGAATAGTAGAATAAAATATATTTCAAACATCTAGTTTAATCTATTTAAAAATGAGCTTTACAGGGATTAATTACATTGGCATCACAGACACATGACAGGGTAATTTTGACTTGCCTGTGGCAATACAAATTTCACATCTCATCAGCTCACTCCTAGAAAAAGCTTTGTGCTAAGAAGTGATCAGCTTGAAACCTTCAGGTCTGTTCCTTGTTACTTCAGGATTCCATCAGGAAGTGCAGTCAGGGTACTTTTATTCATATTAATTCCTGTGATTATTCTGTTGCTGCTCCAGGTGATCCTTAGAAGCAGGTGTGATAGTCTCTTCTTTCACATGAACTGCATCAAAACTGCCAACATAAAAGATTCTTCATTCTCCCCTAACACTTACTTGGCAGGGAGGGAGGGAGGGAGGGAGGGAGGGAGGGAGGGAGGCAGGCAGGCAGGCAGGCAGGCAGGCAGGAAGGAAGGAAGGAAGGAAGGAAGGAAGGAAGGAAGGAAGGAAGGAAGGAAGGAAGGAAGGAAGGAAGGAAGGAAGGAAGGAAGGAAGGAAGGAAGGAAGGAAGGAAGGAAGGAAGGAAGGAAGGAAGGAAGGAAGGAAGGAAGGAAGGAAGCTTAGGATCCTGACAACTTGTTAGTTTCTTATAAAACTTTTTATTTTGAAAGGTCAATTTAAGATGATCCTTATGGCTTATCCCTTATTTTTAAAAAAGAGGGAGAGAGAGAGATAAAACAGTGTGGGAACCTCAATCAGCTTTTCTGAAATGAATACTGATGTAAAGAATTTAGATTTGTGTTGTGGTCTTATTTTCCCTGAGTACTCCTTTTACACTTCAGTCATCTAATAACCCAATACTCTCCTTGGCAGGCATCCTGCTTCTGATGTGTTCAGAACATTTATTTTTGGTTTTATGCCTTACGTGAGGTTCCTCTAAATTGTTTTTGGCTGCCCTATTATGGTTTTACATTGCATTTATCTGTTTATTCTGTGAACTGCTTCATTTTCCATTGACTTACCCCTGAACTTGTTGATAGCTTATTAGGCAACAGTAAAACTGAAAGACCTGAGGCCGTTTCTATGTGGAGCATAAAGTAGAAAGAGCAGAGAGACATTATTTTCTTACTGTAATTTATACACTTTTCTTGGAACAATGAACATGTAACTAATCCACGATTCTTTTGTTCAGAGATAGCAGCATAGTATAATTCAGGTTGGAGGGAACCCTGGGAGATCCCCAATGGCAGGGTCAGCTCTGAAGTCAGAACAAATTGCTCAGGGTTTTATCCAGTCAAGTTTTCAAAATCTCCAAGTGTGGTGACTGCACAACTTCCCTGGGCAATCTGTGCTGCTACCTGACTGTCCTTATAGTGACAATATTTTTCCTTATATACAGTTATAACATACCCTGTCCCTTGGCCTCCTGACATGGAACTTGATAACCTCCTTGTAGACAATGACAAGCTGCTAATAATCCCCTCCCAGCAAAGTTATCTCTTGTCCAGACTAGGTCCATCAAAGTTGTCTCTTCTCCAGGCTAAACAAGTCCAGTTCCTGAAGCCTCTCACCATAAGGTATGTGCTCCAGCCCCCTGAGCATCTTGGTGGACTCCACTGAACTGTCTCAAGTTTTCCAATCTCTTTCTTGTATTGAAGAACTCAGAACTGTCCAGTCATTCTTGAGCTAAGCACTCCTCTCTTGCCTCTGCAAACTGCTAGCTTGTGCCACTCTCTCTCAACAGTCAACCACAATTTTTGGTGTCTGAATGCTGTTACCTTTCTCCTAATGCAGATTGTAAATTCTCCATAATCTTATCCAAAACCAGCCATGGAATCTATAGCTATGTCTAGACTAGGGGAGCTAGGAGTGTGCCCAAGTTACCTTGTTGACATTCCCTTACAATGAGAGAGACAGGTTGTACATCAAGCACTCTCTTGCATCCAGATTTCTACAGAAAAGAGCAAGGAACCTGGACAGTGGGTTGCCATACGATGTATCTTAGTGAGTAAGTGTAGGTACTATCCATATGATGTGACAGGCAGTGGGGACTGTTATCCACCCTGGGTGCAGCTGCTGAAAGTACAACTCTAAAAGGTCTAATGAAGAAGTCGAAACAGGACATTAGCTACTTACTAACATCCTTGTAATGCTTTGAGAGGCAGTCATGGCACTGTTTCCTGGTTTTACTTAAAAATTTTAATCATAACTTTAATGTGTGACTACCAAATTGAAGTGCCTTCCCTAGACAATCCTACTGATGAGTTTGTTTCCCTTTTATTATGAAGGGCACAAAAGCAGTGATCACATTTATTTAGGGGCTCACTCGTTCCTCCTGCTGATTCTTCATGAACTCTGACTACAAGAGGGATTATCTGTTCTAGTGGATCTCTCTTTAGTGCAAATGTCAATTTCAACAACAAAGAACAAATTATGTCATTTAACCTCAGATGTCTAAAGGAAAACTAATCTTTCCTTCCCATGGCGAGCCTGTGAGGATGGTGCTTCAGCAATTGCAATGAAGTTTCTCCTAGAGAAAGAGCTTGAGGGAAAAGTTTCTTGATCCTCTACAAAGAGGAGGAAGATAAAAAAAAAAAAAAATTCTAGAAGCAAAAGGTTAGAAAACAAGAAATGGTTTCATGTAGATGAGACTGGAACACAATTGGCCGGTATCTGTTTACATTTAAACTCCATTGAAACAGTAACAGATCACAGTGCTCTTTATGATAGATATGACTTTTACTCCTTCACATCTCTTTGCATCCCATCCCCTTCTTAATTCATCAGGAGAATTCTTCCCATTCATGTAACCATGAGTGAAACTACTCTTTCAGGGGACATAGGCTAGATGTCCCAATGTGTTACAGTGTGTTCAAAGTGATGAACAAAACCTGTCTTTGGATAGATGAAAATCAAGTATACTCTTACAAGGGACACTTTGTGTTTTCCCAGTGCCTGACAGTTCTTTCCAATGAAGAAAGTCCACACTGAAAAAAAACTAAGCTACAAATATCTTTTTCTTGAGTATACTTTGAAAATGCTGAAATTATAATAAATATAGGCTGGTTCTTGACTTCCAGTTTTCTGGCTTTTTCTCTGATATGCAGTCTTCTCATGATTTGCAGAAGTTATTTTTATAGATGCTAACTATTACACAAACTGTATATATAACTCAAGTGCTGTCTTCACAGTACCAGTGAGGTGTTTGCTGTATACTTATTATGCTGGAAATGTACTGAAGTCCAAACATCCTCTTAAATTCCAATTTACTAAGTTTTCTTCTCATTTTTGATTTTCAATTTTCTTACAAATATCATAAAGAAAATATTTAAAATACAACAGACTAAGAACAAGATGGAGTGGACAGAGCAGTATCAGTAAATGATATTGGGATTTTCACTCATTTCTTCCTTATTAGAATCCAAAGGATAGAAAGATCACTTCAGAGACCTACCTATAATGAGTTCGAAGGCTGAGTATTTACTGGACACTTGTCTTCTCTAAAGTGGGTTTCCTGTTCTCATGTCACAGAGCTTAAATGTCTCCTCTTCATTTCCAGCCATTTCACAGGATTATACAATCACAGAACAGCTGAGGTTGGAAAGCACCTCTGGAGATCATCTAGTCTTACCCCACTTCTCAGAGCATGGGCATCTAGAGTAGGTTGCTAAGGACTCTGTCCAGCTGGGCTTTGAGTATCTCCAAGGATGAGACTCCACAACCTCTCTGGTCAACCTGTACCAGTGTCTGGTAACTCTTAAGAGTAAAAAAAAAATGTATTATATTTAAACAAAATTTCATGAATTTCAGTTTGTGCCCTTTGCCTCTTTTTCTTTTCCTGGGCACCACTGAGAAGAGTCTGGCTCCATATTCTTTACTCCCCCCATCAGATATTTATGCACACTGATACAAGCCCCCTGAACCTTCTCTTCTCCAGGCTGAACAGCATCGGCTCTTGCAGCCTCTCCTTGCTTGGCAGATGTTCCAATCCCTTAATCTCTTTTGCAGCCTTTCTCTGGACTCACTCCAGTGTGCCCATGTCTCTCCTGTACTGGGAAGCCCAGCACTGGGCCCAGAACTCCAGCTGTGTCTCACCAATACTGAGCAGAGAAGGATTACCTCCCACGATCTGCTGGCCACGCTCTGCCTGATGCTGTCCAGGGAGCTGTTGGCCAGGGAGCATGCTTCTCCTCACTGTTCCTCCTTCCCATGCAGATACTGAAGATGAGGAGAAATAGATGCAAACAGGCCAGAGTGGTCAGTCAGTGACTCACCCACTTCCACAACCAAGGCATCTCTAAGTACTGAGA
Source organism: Tyto alba (assembly GCF_018691265.1). Taxonomy (NCBI): domain Eukaryota; kingdom Metazoa; phylum Chordata; class Aves; order Strigiformes; family Tytonidae; genus Tyto; species Tyto alba. The sequence continues at coordinate 15,762,509 of NW_024881282.1, read as the reverse complement.
AATTTACTTGGTGAATCACTTATTTCTAAAAAGAACTACATCACAATGAACTATACACATTTTTTTTTTTAAGACATAGCTGCTTATTCAGCACTGCTGATAAGAAAATTTTCTTTGGAACAGACTGGTGATGCAATGTTATATATACTATAAATTGTCTTTACCTTCCAAACCCCTAACTTTTCTGTGCCAGCCATTCACGAGGGTCTAGTCCACAGTACCATCTAGTGGCAGTCGTTGATATGACCACGCCCGTCACAAAACCGCTCTTGACCATTGACATTTTTCATCAATCTCAGTAGAGAGATAAAAGCATATGAAACACCCTCTTCTGCTTGGAAATAGTACCATGTGGGAAAGCATGAGAAGAACTCAGGAGAAAGCAATTCTTTACTGTGAGGGTGGTGAGACATTCAAACATGTTGCCCAGAGAGTTCGGGAATGTTGCCTCCCTGGAAGGGTTGAAGGCCAGGTTGGACGGGGCTTTGAGCAACCTGATCTAGTGGAAGATGTCCCTGCCCATGGCAGGGCAGGGTGGAATTAGATGGTCTTTTAGTGTCCCTTCCAACCCAAACCATTCTATGATTCTGTGAACTCACTTTGTAAGGGACTGAGAGGAGTTAGGCAGCTCTGATGATGGAATTGCCTATCCAGTACACATCATAAACATGACTACTAATTACTTTTCCCAAAGATGACCTGCTAAGAAGATCCTTATTTGCTGCTCTGAGAAAATAAGTGAATCTAATACTGAGTGAAGGTATGAAAAATATCTTTGAGACTTATTTTGAAGACACCCTGGGGAGCTTGCTTTCTCCTGAGATGCGAAGCCAGTAGTTCTGACACACTCTTCTTTAGAAACTGTTCCCAGTTAGAGAACACATATCTGACATTCATCTTGGGCATCAGATTACTGATGTTTAGGTAACTTCCTTTACAAGATTGTCAAGCTAGAATGGACATTGGACAGTATATTTACACTGTCTGCAAATGTGCTCACAGTTAATTTGTTGAACAAGAACACAGTAATATGGATGGTTTTGATAACAAAAAAGTAGAATAGCAATGTATTGTAACACAGTATGAACACCTAAATTTTTTCATCAACTAGCCTCTCATACCTACAGTGCCATTCTAGAATCAGCCTGTGCAAAGCTTTCTGGGTATTCTATCATAATTCTTTATGCATTACAGAATGTTCAAACAAATTAAAATAAATTCATTTAAATTAAAAAAAAAAAAAAAAAAAAGCGCCCCAATTTCAACAAAGATCATACCATAAGAACTATTCCTCAGAAAAACTGCAGTCCATATTAACACTAATTATAGTTGTGAAGCTGTTAAAATAAGTAACACCAACTTTTTAATTTGATTTTCTAAAACACATTAGTGAAAAGTCTTTGTGTGCGTACCAAACTTACTGAAAGTGAAAAAACCCCGTTGTTTCTTTCTAGGCATCTTACATAAAGGCCACGAGAGCTAGAAATAAGAAATCTAGACCTTAAAGAGAGGCATTTCTTGAATCACAACAATTTAGTGAGCTCTGCTATAAGCAGCTCCAGTGGCTGAAACGAAAAGGGGATCCAGGAAATGATGCCGAGTTACACAGCCTCACGCAGAGGAGGCAACAAGCTGAGGTGAAGGAGAGTGGCCTTGCAAGCAGCACTTTCCAAGGAAGCTTCTAATATGTGAAGAACTCAAGCACACTCACGGAGTTGTATGCCTTCAGGGGAGAATGCAGCATAAGGACTCACAGAGGGTGAGCTTGTTTTTTCAGATGTGACCCATTCTTTAATTTTCTTCAGAGACTTCTACATCTGGTTTCTTACTCACACCTTTAAGTTTCAAAAAATTATAAATCTCAAAAGGATTTAAAAAATGTATATGTAAAATTTCATATAAGAGCTTCTAGCCCTAGTCAAGCCTGCACATTTTTAGTATGGTAACCAATATCAAGTATAATTTATGTAAACCCATTTTTGTCAATGAAAGACAGCCTATCAGTTTAAGAGGTCATATAATGATTCATATTTGATGCTTCTGAGCATAGAGTTCAGGTTTTTTTACCCTTTCAGCTCTAACAATTATATAGCTGTTTGGGGATAAATTACTGCTCTTCTGAGTACTTTCCCTGAAAGCTGAAATAGAGAAACAGAGAGGGATAAGACTAATTTGCACAACCAGTTTTATTTGTACTCAGCATAACTTGCATAACTTCCCTTCCATTGCAGCATTAAGATTTTAATGACATTCTAAAAATGTTCTGGAAAAAAATCTTAAAAACTCTGCAGTTTCCCCTTATCACAACAATTTGAGGTGTTCTATCACAACCATAGGTCTTGTTTAAAGGTAGTTCATCTCAAATAACAACAAAAAGTGAGTCTGACTCTTCAACAAATATGTATTCTTCTGTTTGGGAACACAGCATGCTCTGTGACAGTAGGCTTACTGTGAACTTGTTAGATCCACTAGACAGCGCGTCTTTCAATGGATGACAGCACCAATACCTGATGAATAACTGACTGGTATAAAATGTAAAAGGAAGAAACTGTTCCTTTTTAAATATAAAATAAATGTATTTGTAAAAAAAAAAAAAAAAAAAGCTATTTGTATTTTATTTTTTCACTTTGGATTTTGTCACTTTGATTTCTATTGAAAACAATTTGCACTTGCTCAAGATATGACTCTTTATTAGGTTTTCAAAAGAGGGTGTTTATAGAGTAGTAATGTGTGTTTTCTAAGATCTATTTATATATTTTAGTCTTACAAGTTCCTATACCCTTGAAACTGAAGAGCAGAACAGACTCATTGAAACACTAGTCAGACCATTAAGGCATTTCTGATGTTTTTATTTCTTATGTTGCCTGTTTCATACTTCTGAATGGCCTATGCTTGTAATACAGCTGCACTTTGGTGGTAATAAACACTCTGCAGTTCTGTCTTTTACTACCAAAAATATAATTCCTATGATATACAGTATTGGTTACTTATCATATCTTTCATTTAGATTACAACATTGTGTAGAAAGAAAGCACATCGTACAATGCATACAGACAATAAATATCAAGAAACACAAGAGAAGTAATCTCTTTTTCCTCTTTAGGTCACCTGGGAGCCTTTCAAAACATCAGGTTTATGACTAGTCATGAGAAGGAAAGGTTAGTGAATCACTTAGTCAAAGTAAGTATCAAACATTCTGCTTAATGCACTGTGAATATAACGTACAGCTCTCAAGTTTTTTGTGATGATAATATTATATAATTAAAAATCTGCTAGATTTCAAGCTGCCAAACTAGCTTGAGATTTACTTAAATCAGTTTTTTATCCTGTGCTAAAAAAATAAAAACATCAAAGACACCTAGGAAGAGAGAGCCTTTCACATTTGTGAAGTAACACAGATCACTCTAGATGAGGTCCCAAATGACTTCTGCCCAAATGAAAATATAATTCAGTGCTCTAGTTATACCTAAGCATTAAGAGGTTGTGGTTTTTTTTTTTCAAATCACTCATGGAAGGACTCGGAGCAGAAGCAAGCAGAGAGTTTTGGATAAGTGGAAGGGGTCTAAACCAAGAGGTGACTCAAACAAAAGGAGATTTAAGCAAGCTGGCTAACAGTACTTTCTGCTCACAAAAAGAAAGCTCTGTGACAGGAATGCATGAATGCATGTCCTGAAAACAAAACACCTGATGTTATGAGCTGAGAAATATTCTGCAGTTCTAAATCTGTGGCAGTAGCGGATGATAGATACAAGAGGTAACAAACCTCCACAGCAGAGACAGGCCAATTCTGAGGGGTTAGGATACAAACAAGTTATCAGTAAGAAACTGAATCAGTTCCTGACTCTAAAAAAGAGATAGTGTGGTAGATCTGGAGGAGTCTCTTTAATATCTGTTTTTTGAGATACAGTCAATATCTGTATATTAATAGAATCAGTAGAGACTTCCTGACTAAATACATAAAAAGAGGAGACTTGAAATCTGAGGCTCTAAATAGTATTTGTATTTACACTTGGCAGGATGAAAGATATCTTTGAAGCTTACGATTAGGAGAGAAAACCCCCCAAACCAAAACATGAAAATCCCCACAATGTTCTACTAATGTTTTATTTCAGGGTTATCTACAACCCATTACAGTAGATTTTTATTTCTCTTAGTATGACCTGGACTGGGATCCCAGGGAGTCGTAAAGGTTCCGTGATCCCCCCGGTTTAAATTAAGGTGAAACAACACCAAATTACCCGTTTAAGTGTTTTGCTTGTGGTAAAAACAACTTAAACTTGGAAAAGGATACTAAGCAATGTGGTCTCTTAGTGACAAATCTATGAGAAAGAAAAGAAAGGAAATAAAAGGAGAGAGAACCAAAGAGTTCAGTTCACCACCCTAGGTTCCAGCATTGTCTCAGGTCTGGTATGCTTGGCTGGTGGGTGCACACACAGCAAAGTTTTCTGTCACCTTTTAAGTTCATCTTATCAGCTGATTAGCATACTAGACAAAGAGAGACAGGTATTCCACAAACTCATTTCTATGAGAGATGAGGAAAAGGTGGAGCATGGGTTTTGCACATGCATCGAGGGGGTATGTGGTGCACCAACCTGCTCGTACAATTGAGTCAGTGGTCATGCTCATCCCTGCCGCCTTTACTTTTACCTCAGTTTTTGTACAGGTCCATCTGGTGCTGGTTGTTTCTCTCGTCAGTCATTTTAGCACAACATATGGTTTCACTCAGTCTAGTTTCCTCCCTTTGAGGCTTATCTATCCAAGGAATTTGTCAATAGAACTGCAAGGGAGTTGGGACATGCAACCTTTGATACACTCTGCGCTTCCCTGGGCAGCCTTCCTTAGACTAACCACAAAGGCCACAACTTGTCAAAGTTTTCTGCGTCATTGAATGTTCGAGGCTTTATCTCCTTCATTTCCATACACCACCCTGTGACTCTAACATTTGGCAAAACTTTGAGGTAGTTGTTGTCAAGGGTGGTAATCTGGAGATATCGAACACGGAGAAAGAGAGGAAACAATGTGAGACATCATACATTTGACTATAGCAATACCTATCATCAAAACAAGAACCCACAGCGTAACATCATAGCAATATTTAAAAGCCACCTTCCCCACCCTGTGAGTCCTGGTAACTTTAGGAGAGAGGCCACAACTTGTCAAAATTTTCTGGGTTGATGAATGTTTGGAGGCATTAACTCCTTCAGCTCCTTACAGCATAACAAGCAAGTCTGGTCAAAACCACCTAGTACATTTTTGGTCTCTACTTTCTGTACAAGGTAGGTTAAAATATGATATGTTTGCTCTAACATAGGTAGTTATCTGAATATCTGTATTTCTCTACCTGTACACAAGAGAGAAGCTGGAACTAGCAGGGGCCAGTAGATCCCTCAGTTTTGAGACATATGAAAACTAAATTCCAGTTGGCTTTATGGAAACACGTTGGATCCAAAAAGGTAAGGCTGCAACATGTTCTTTACATGGGTCTATGGGAATTGAAAGTACAGTTGCCAGTGCTTTTCCCCATGATGTTTTACCAAGAAAGCCTAGCATGACAGAATACTTTCTCTGGAAAACTCACCCTCTAAATTCTCACACAGCTTGTACATGCATTTATATGTGTGTTCTGTTGGAAACTTTGTCATTTTCTTCCAAAATTTTCTTCACAGACAACTATTTTCCAAACTTGCTACATTTTTATTCTTCGGTGAACCAGAGTCAAATGTATAAAGGAAGATGAGACAATTATCTGAAAAGTATCAAGTAGATCTACTTTGCTTTTAAATAGGATTAATTTTTAAAAATGTATGTGCACTTGTATCAAATTATCTTAGGATATCTTTTTATTAGAGGAAGACCTAAAATGGGAAACTTTCCAAATAGAAGGCAAAAGACCAAGCTTAAGGATGAACAGTAGAGTAGAAAAGAGAACAATACTTTCTTCAGGAAGCTAACCTGGAGATGTGGCCAATCTTTTTTCTACTTTCCTTCTCCCTTCCTCAAATCACTAATGAAAAATACCAAGCAAGTGAAATAGTCTTAATTTAAATACTACTTTAAAGTTAATATAAAATCTATCAGACATATCAGAGCCAAGACAGCTATTTTGTTTTCTAAGCAAATCAATAAAGTGTTTTTATACTTTGGCTTTTAAAAGTATCTTCATGAGGTGAGTCTAATTGCAGTTAAAAATTAGACACTTTGAATTCTTATGTGGAGATTTCATTATTCTTCAGCAATGTTGCTTCCTGTTGGATTTGGGGTTTCCTGCTTCTTTTTTTTTGAATTCTGCCTAACTGCACACCAAAACTATGGCAGCATCCCAACATGATACATCATGAATCAGTGAAATCAAACTTGAGTATCCTGCACTAGGAAAAAGACTCTCAGGGTTTCTCACATCATAGACCAAAAGCATAATTATATCCCTCTGTTAATAACAACTGGGTGAAAACCTCTTTTGCTTGTCCAAGGAATTGTTTGACTATCTTGGGCATTTTATATATACATTCTTACTGGAATTTAGTACAGTATCATAAAATGTTTTTTTTTCAGTAACTTCTAGATAACAACCATGATGGTAGCCTAACAGAATTTGTAACTCCACATGAAGTTTATGAAGCTCCTATTTACTACCAACACAAAGAAATATGATTACAAGTAAAACATCATGAAAACAGACTGAAAACTTTATCCTGATTTCTATATTCAAGTAAAGCATTCAATTTCAATTACAACAGGTAAGTTTTATAATTTTATTTTATTAATTAATGGAGACATAAGAATAACATTTCAAAAAGGATAATGGACAAAACTGATCAAAGAAAAAATGCTGACTCTGTATTTATAATCAATATTTATGGGCAAAACATATGAGAAGAAAATACCAAAACATTATACTCTAGAGAAACAACCCAAATTAACAGTTTGCTGAATAGTGCCATGTTAACTTTTACAATATGCCACAAAGATATAATGAAGTTCTATTTGAGAAGAGTTCATTTTATATATCTTAAAAAAATAAACAGGGGAATTTATAAACCTTTGCTTTAAAAATTAATAAGTGATTAATCTAAAATTTTCTTATAATATGAAGCAACTGAGATGTTTAAATGATTCTTCATGAGTTAATACAATGCAGTTTCAGATTACTGGTTTTTTAAAAATAAAGCAGCGCCACATTGAATCCACTGGTCTTGGTTTCCTCCACAAGGTACATCAATATTTGACACCACACGGTCTCTCTCCATGCTAGTGTAGACTGGTAAAGATATACATTCCTCTGGAGAATACGGACCGTATGCATCCTGTCAACAAACAAGCACTCAGTTATCATTTAAACAGACAACAAAACATGAGAAAAGAATAATCTTCAGTGATATGGTTTCTAAAGCTGGATCCTAAGATACAGTTTAGACACTGCAGCTTTGGAGAGGCAGCTCTTGGTGCAGGCTACAAAGGAGAAGGTTTACTAACAAAGCAGAGACTTCAGAAAATTTGCCGCAGTCTGTCTAAGCCTCTACCTTTTCCCTCCAGTTTTTTAAATGGAAACACAAGGAAGGATGTCATAGGGGTGATCCTACGAACCGCGTATCAAAACCTTAATTCAGCTAAAAACCCCACAAAGTGTATGCCAAAAGCCTCTGCAAACCAGGGTCAGGGGCAGTGCTGAGGAGGCCCCGGGGAGCCCCGTGCTGCACGGCGGGGGGCTGCTGCGGGGTCCGGCAGCGGTCGGGGCAAGGCCTGCCGCCTCGCCTCCGCCGCCCCTGCGGCACGACCCCGCTGCTCCTCCCGTAGCGCTGCCCCAGACGTCATCTGCATTGGAGACAGGTGGGACGCTTCAGGAACTGCACCAAAAAAAATCTTACTCCACACTTTCCAGGCTACTTGATGGATTTAAACAAAGATCTCTATACCAGCGAACCCAAATATAAAAATTGCTCTCTGATACAGAGACAGCTACTATACCTTACATTAGAGCCTCACAGGGCCCCCACTTAATGCAGGATATTAAGAGGAACCCAGAAGTATTAACCACAATTTAGTTAGACCAGGACATAAACAGACAGAAAACTTAATTTCCCTAGTACTTTCCATAAACTAGCACTTCAAGACATGCAGGCACATGTAAAAAGTTACATTACTAGCAAAAAAAAAAAAAAAAACTAAAAAAAAAAAAAAAAAAAAAAAGAAAAAGCAGTTTTGATAAATCTTGATGTTTCGGGTTTTTTAAATGCCTTTCATACTAATACTGATCAGAGTCACAGTTGGGGTACTTTGGCACTTCTGGAAAACAGGCCTTTTCCATTAAGTGCCTAAATAGGAAATCATCAGGATACTTCAAGCATTCAGATTTGAACTGAGTGCTTTGAACTTCCAGCTGAATTAATTTATAATTTGTATTGTCCTATACATGTACCTTCTTACTGCACAGCATTAGCAGTACTACTACTACAAAGATTACAATTATATTGTAAACACTACTTAGGGAAGGAGCTTGGTTGGAGCCATGTCTTTACCTCTCAGTCTATATCCTGATAAGCAAACAATGCTCTACCCTGAGAACAGTAACAGCTCCTCTCTGCTTTCTGTGCTACAAACTGCGTGCATCTTGGATGTGGTTTCCTCCTGGGGGGTTTGCACAGGGCATTTTCCCTATGCGTGACTACAGAACGGAGCTCAAAGACTCAATCTAGACTTCCTACAGCATATAATTTGGGTTTCAACCAGTGATGTATTTATTTAGTGTAAATTCAGGGTTTGATTCAACTGATATATATTAACCACGCTTTCCGTCACACTCAAAATCTCCCTTCCTGTCAACAGGAAAATGTCAGAAGATTTTCAAGAATCAAATAACAAAGGAGGACACTTGTCAGAAAGGAATTTGAAAGAAAAATGAGGGCCTTATTAATGCAAATCACATCAAATGTGAGTTAGTAAAGCTCCAATATTAGAAAATAATTAAAAACAGGAAAAAGGAAACATGCAAACAATAACTGTTTCAAGCACTTTGCCTCGCCTGTCAACTGTAAGCCATTTCTGAAGGATTTTGTTGTTTCTTTTGAAAATCAACTTGCCATGTCTTTTGAATATCAGTGGTTAAATCCTTACAGAAGGTCTGTGCAGTGTAAGAGTTGTATCAAATAACCTAATAATCAGAAGTTTGTGAAAAGAACTCAGCTGTTCTCAGAAGGTTTACACTTACTACATTTATCCCCTGGTTAACACTACTGAAGAGAGAAATTGCTGGCCAGTCTGCCTTCAAAGACCTCTTTTTACATCTTTTTTGGATCAAATAGCTGTTCTTGTGCCTTTTGCAATCCCACTGATGTTTTAAGGAATCAAATATTTGAGGGTTAAAACCATTCTGTAAAAGTCTTTTTGAACCACAAATCCTTATGTCCAAAAATTCTCTTTGCCTAAACTGCCTCACACAATGGTTCCATCCCCCTTAGTGACACCCTTCACAGCTTGGGATCAGTGAATTAAAACTGGAAAGGACTTTCACAGCTTAATGAAAGTAAGCATCATGTTAGTAGCTCAAAATACTACACTTTGAGCACTGCATCATTTTGAGGGGGTTTTCTCACAGAAATCCTGTAAGCTGTTTTTTTGTTTATGTTTTTGGTTTTTTTTTAATTTTTCCCAGAGAGTTCACTTTATTTTAGTTTGGTTGAAAATTACATCAAAGCATTGCATTATAAGTATACAGAATTTTGCTCACTAGATTTTATATGAGATATTTATGGGGAAAAAAAACAAATTAAAAACCTAAGAATCCTAAGATAATATGTTCTACTTCATACACTCTTCTTCTAAGGGGAGGATAATGAGATAAGGGGAAGTGTATAATGCTCCAATTCTGTCTTGGTTTCTGAGCACAGTGTTTGATTGTGGTCAATTTTTACAGTGAAGGCTATAGCAAAACAACTTAAGGGCTGAGCACTTCAGAAATGCTGTCCTTAGAGATACTTTATATTTAAAATCTGGGCCGTTGACAGGTTTTGGCCTGTGTTTTAAAAGAATTGTACTTTTTTTCCAACATAAAGACTTCAGTTGCTATTCATTTAAACTATGAAGTACGCTGGAAGAAGTTTAATTCACTGATTATTGAACTACCTCATTTCTATGTTTTATAGATATGCTCTCTGCTGATGTCACATATAACTTCTGGATCTTATCTTTGAAGTTTAAAGCATATAGACTTATTCAGAAAAACTCTAAGAGTCTGTTTTATCTCTAACACAGGATGAATGTTTTTCAGTACAAAGAAGATGTTACTTACAATCCTCATTTTCAGTATGCATTAGATAAACATTTGGTGTTACCATGTAAAATCATGTATGTTACCACCCTCCCCCACTCATAACTGAGTCTACATATTAAGATGTCTGGTAATTGTGTATTTATCCCATGTACCATCTTTTAAGTACATTAGAAATTTGTTTATTTCTCTGAACAAAACAAACCTTGTAAACAACTAAAGAACTGAAAAATCTTTCACTGGTCAACTTTGTAATAGGTTTTTGTGGTGTTTTAGGTTTTTTTCAATTTCAGTTTCTTTCCCATCAAAGCTGGGAGCAGTAGTGCAAGTGGTGGCTAGTATTTACTTGTGTGTTCAAAGTCTAAATCTTGACCATTATATCTCTAATGCTGTACTATAATATAATGCTTTCCAGTTCTGGAAATAATGAGGAGAAAAAAAAAAAAGTTGGAATACAGTAATGTGTAAGCAATGGAGCTCCTTGCACAATATCCACCACAATATACCAGTAATTTCATTGTTGCCATAATTTATGTTAATTAATAAACTCAATTCTAACTGAGATTTCAACTACTTGGGTCCAGTGAACATTCTTCTTCAACATTCTTCTAACCAAACCTAACCTTCTCATGAGAGAGCTCTGCAGAGTTTTCCAGGTTGCCAAATAACAATCTCCTCCAGTTACTAAATTCATTTGCTTGATGAGTTAATGTTTACAGGACAGGATAAAAGGTGACTTTTTTTTCAATTTTTAAATACTGTTAATTTTATTTATTGTGATAAAGTAGAAAAAAAAAATGCATCCACCCCTATTTCTCACTTCCTACATTTACAGTTCAGTTTTAGTGTAAAAGTCTTCATATATTTTCTTTTAAAGCTGTACATGGGATTCTTCTCATTTGTCTGTCCCAGAGTTAGCAGTCTAGACTGTCTCTAGAATCACATCTAGAGAGATTTATCTCAGTTACCTTACGATGGGATGGACTTCTTGAGATAATCATCTACTGAGACTGGATAAGGAGCTAAGGCAACTAAGTCATACCAGGCAATTAACTTTTGGAGAGATAAATTTAGATGAGATGGATTCTATAGTAAGCTTTCTTTTAGTTATAAGACTGTAAGTATATAAATTTGTAATTCCCACACATCCTTGAATAAGTTCTATGTAACTTTTTGCTTTATTTATCAGATATTGCTATTATAATTGGAGAGCAGAAGCAGTAACACTTTTAACTGTTTGGATTACTTCATTTTCATCTTACATAGTTCTGTGAGCATTGGCATTTTTTTAAATTAGTGTCTTTTAAATTTTTTTTTAAATTAGTCTCTGCATGTCAATTCAATGTTTATAAAGCAAAGAAAACATATTCTATGAATGGGCTCCCAAACTCATGTACAAATGAGGTTTTGGGTAAAACCCCCCACATTTACTAAATACACTTTTGAAAATATGTTAATGTTTTTTAAAAGACAAGGGAAAATGTCTGACTGAAATATGGCTGCCTTGTCTTAATCTAAACAATAGAAGCTAAAAAGTATTGACAAGATGATAATTAGTTCTTGCTTTATATAAAAGAAGAAACTGCTTTTTATATTAAAGACAGGAATTTTTATTTTGAAACGAGGGGGAAAACAGGTCAGCAACATCATGTACTGAAAAGCTACTACACAGCAAAAAGCAAATTATAGGTCTTGAAAGTTTAGGGCTTTTAATAATTTAATACCTGTGGAATCCAGGCCATGTAGCAAGGGAGAACAGATGACACACTGGGAGAATCATGCAGATTTTCTGAAAGTCGATTTCCATCAAAACTGCAACCTTCCAGTTGTAACCCACTGATCTGCCATGGAAATATAAAATATTCAAAGATATATAACAGACTTGAAATGTCAGTAATGATTACAATGTGCTTTAAAAAACTATGGTCCTTTTTACTGTGACCAAAATTTTAAATAACAGGAAACTAATTATTGTAATGTTCCATGTGAGAATAGGAAACGTGATTTAAAAGCAAGATCTGGACCATGCTTCGGTGTGAATTTCCTCTGATTTGGATTCACATTCTTTGAAATGTTAGAGAAAAGGTACCTGTAAATGTCATCATTTATGAAACTGGAGTTGCCTGGCATTAGATTAATGGAAATATGATAGCAATGTCCAAGTACACAATCGTTACAATGTCAAGAAGAAGAGAACAATCACTGAAATAAGCATGACTTCCTGCTTTGAAGTCTGAGCATAGCCTTCAAAGAATGGAATGTGCTATTACACAGCTTCTGCAGAGGCAAAAAAAAATATATTGAAATCATATGAGAGAAAATTTTATTTAACATAACTCAAAATTTCTTAGATAAACTATTGTTTTGAAAAATTAAATAAGAATCCTATGTGCCTCTATAAGTAACTGCAATGCTTTATATGTAACATGTTTTAAGTTTTCTTTTAATTAGTAAGTACATTCAGACTCTGAACTAAACATTCTCTTTTTTTTTCTTCACTGAAGTCATGCATAAATTAATGACAATGCTATCTATTCTGGATTTCTTCCAAATAAATTTTTCTATATCTGTCAATCATTTATTTTCCCAGTACAGATATGTCCTGGTGTTGGATGGAATAGAGATAATTTTTCTTCTGAGAAGCTAGAATAGTGTTGTGCTTTGGATTCAGTATGGGATTTGGTACGAGAAGAGTGCTGAGTGCTGATAATACGCTGGTGTTTGCAGTTGTTGCTAAGAGATCAAGGACTCTCCAACTCTCCATGTTTTGCTCATGCAAAACGTATTCTAAAATTATTTATTTGACAAGAAAAGTTGCAATTAAACAATGGGGGTTACTGTCATGCTTGGAAAGTAATGGTTTCCTCCCAAGTGTTGAGGGTTTTTTGTTAATACTCTATTAACTGTATCCTAGCCAAGATTACATTTTGCATTTTTAATAACTAATTATTCTTTTGATTGCAGACAGTCATTGCAGTCTTCAAAAACTGGCTTTTCTAAAGTGGCATTTCTGTTCTAACTCTGAGCTGAGGACTGTTTCTTACAATGTGCAAGATGGATAGGTACATCTTCTAGTGTGAAAAAAGGTTCTAAAAGATTGCATTTTAAAAAGCTATATAAAAAAAGCTGTATTTCACCTTGGACAGACAGTGACCAGGGAAGTGGCAACGTTCTTTGAAGCAATCTGTGCTCCATACAGACTAGGACTCACAATAAAGCCTCCAAAACTGTGGTTAACCTGAACCAAGACAACCCCACATGGGAAGCTGAGAGCAGTATGACTTTTTCTCTAACTTGAACTTCCACAGATTATTATAATAAGGCCTTAGTGAAATTAATTATATTTTTCAGACTTTCTATTTGGAACTGCAAAACCTTTTTTTCTCCTTCAACCTCTTGTCAAAAGTTTAATGTCTTTTCTTCATTATGAAAGTGTGACACTCCTCTCCCTTCTCCTGCAAAGTTTATTGTGATCTTTCCTTTGAATCTTCCCTAAGATTTTCAGGTCTGTTGCTTTTAAGGTACAGTGTTAACATTTGATATTTTGTACCATTTCTTTTTAAATTCAAAATCTTTCCACACGGAGGGATTTTGGAAAAAGCTGGCTTTATCTAGTAAGAGAGAAGTTTAGGTGTCAATAGTCTTTAATGATAACCTATATACATTCAAGTGCCACTTTTTCTGTCCTGCAAGAACAAAGAATATGAAGAAAATATCACAAAAGGCACAAAAAGAATAAAGTCTTACTATTGATTATACTGAGGCTTTCCCATAGACTCCTCCATACCGCTCTCTGTTTTTAACATTGATACTTAAGGCCTCACTATTACAACCATAGGTCATAGATTACAATTTATCTCACTACTTTTCTGAATTAATGTTTTCAAAGCTCTTATTTATCCCTATCACACAAATATTAGAAAGATTCATTTCATATGTTATTCTTTCTGCCCTTCCTGCATTCTGCAGGGAATTTTGTTACGGAGTTTAGTTTGATAAATATGTGATTTTTGCAAGGTTATTAAGGGGAGGCTGGTCTGGTGAAGATGCTTAAAAATGTATAGTTAGGGTGTTCAAAGTTCTGGCCATCCTGAACATCTCTAAAAGAAGTTTCTATAGAAGTGGGTCATCTATTGAAAAATTCTACTGCACACACATTTCTTCTTTTGATATTGGTGGCTCCTTTGACATTATAGCTATGTAAAATAACATCATTTGATCTCCTGGAAAACTTCAACCAATCATAGAAACTCCTTTGAAGATGAAGACCACAATTTTTACTTTGATTCAATATTAAGAGATACTGAAAAAAATAAAACACTGGAACAATGTACTTTCAGATACTGTTTGGCTGAGTACTCCCATAGCCATGTCCTCATTTAGATGATAAATGGTGTAGAGAAATTACAACTACTGTAAAGCACATGGATTTCATAGTATCTATAATTACCATGCATAGTATTTTTGCAACTCAGTTCAGAGTAATGGCTGGAGTTTATAGTAATTTTTAAAATTTTAATTCTTACAAAGTATTTCACATTTTGCAACTATTGGTACTAGTTTAATTTTTAAAAAGCTATTGTTACACATTACAGATTATGTTTCTTTAAAACACATTAGTAGGAAATATGCTGACACCATGGTCCAAAGTATCTCCATTTCCAAAATTTCAAATTCTCTGCAATTAATTTTTCCTTAATATTTCTTGCTATAATTTCCCATTAAATTATACAAACTACAGCAGACTTCAGGAAGTCATATTTTCACTTCATTACCTCTACAGGCCTCTATCATTAATTTCTAGGTATTTCAGGATGGATGTATACTGTAAAAAAGGACCTCTCAGGATGCCTGGTAATAGTATTTTTGTCAATCGCCAAGAGCATAGTTTTGATGTTAATGCTGATAGTATGTATGTATTTGAATATTATAGTCTTGCAATAAATTATTGGTTTTCACTATTTATATTAAGCTCTACCCAAGCTCATAGCACTTACTACCCCAAAAATCTCTTGCCATGTTTCTTCCTTTTTTTCATTCTTTTCTACAATAACAGAAAATGGAATGTCAAAAAGAATGACTACCTGCTTTTGTACAACAGCACAATCAGTGCACAAAGCAAATGAAGTATTTGCATATCAATATGTGATTATATTGCAAAAGCCATACATTTTCAGTACCTTTTGTTAAAGCAATCCAATGTAATACTAAAGAAGGTGTAATTTTATACAGATTGATTCTAAATCAAATATTCATCACATCCTACTAGGAAAGATCTACTTCACATCATACGTCTAAACTATCACCTGAATTAACACTGATAATTTAACATCTGAATTGATATTCCACACAAATTAGGGTGTATTCTTGGCCTGATTGAGTGATCCTCTGCCTACTTTGTAGTTACACTGACAGTTCTAGCACTTCATACTTATGACTTACAGACGATGACAGGGTATATTATTTGACATTTTTGGCACACAAAGATAATTCCAGATGTCTGCAATTGCTGAATCATGATGCCATTTTTTAAAAGTGCAGGAAGACAGAAAAAGCATTTTCATAATACAGTTCATAATGAAATTTCCACCTTCTTTTCCTTATCAGAACAAATTCCAAGCCATCAAAACCTTTTAAAATTAAAGGCAAGAAAAACAATCTCAAAGAACATGTCTTCAAAGGTCATTAACTGACTAAGAAAGTTATACAAAGTATGTGTGAATCTTAGGTTTAAATTCAATGTTCACCCGCATTCCTAATTGTTCCAATCCTTCAACAATTGATTCAGGGACTTGCGCATGACCTTCTCATATCCCAAAACTGAGTCCTCCAACCATGTGAGTACAAAATCAAGCCTCTCTGTGGAAATAGTCACACAAAGTGGAATAGGACCATTACCATAAACTGAGACTGATAAACCTCAGAATATCCTATACCATGATGTGGCTCTTGTAGGGGACATAAGAGATCCAATTTTAAACCTGCGATCAGAATCATATGAAGAAGGAACATGCAGTATCAACAAATCAAATGTTCTGACAAAAATAAACCATATTTACCAATTCTACCAGTTATTTTATCACAAAAATTCTGATAGTTTGAAGATCTATCTTATGTAAGAAGAGAGTAGATTAGCAGAGAAATTAATGCAGGTTTATGCCACTTCAATAATATAATCTGAAGACCTGAAAGTCATGAAGGGGGAGGAAACAAGCAGGATTGGGTATATCTGAGTTTATCTCACAGACAAAGAGCTGTATGATCAGACAGGTTCTAAACTGAAACATGATAAACGAAAAAAAAAAATTCCAAAGGGAATAAAAAAAAAGGTATTTGTGCAGACACAAAAGTATGTCTATGCATATATACTATTAACTAAATACATTCATAGGTACATACACAATAGAATGACAAGAAACATTTTACATTTATTTCAGGTATTCTGCACACAACTGAAATGGAAACAGATCTCCTTTTGCTTATTAACTGAATTTTTAAATGGGAAAATTTCTTAGCCTTATTTGCAGACAGAAGGATATCCAATGAGGAAGTAACAGTTAAGTATAAGGCTGAGATACACAATATCAAACTTTTAGTGACCCAGTTCACTGAGGATTGTATGTATTTAACTAGATCATGTGTTGCCTAAGCCAGCAAAAGTAGACGTTATTATTTTGCTTATAATTTCCACCTTGTTTTTACAACATCCTGTTATGATTACAACATATTTTCTTCTATTTCACTCATATCTAAGATGTTCTATTCGTGTATTACACTTTCTGTAAAAGAGATCTTCTTACCAGCACTGGTGCTTTTATAAAATTATAATATCTTTAATCAAGAAGATAACTGGTGTTCTTCATTGCAGCATTGTATAAACTTAACATATATTTTGCATAAAGTCTGGAAAATCTTTAAATAACTCTTTCCTGAACCTTATGACTCCATACCTGTTTATTTAAACTTCCGAAATGTGACAGGTTTTAAAAAACCCTAGCATTTAACTTCAGACAGTTGACCAAAAGTACTATGGTAGGACCATAGCAATTGTAGGTTTTCTCCTGTCAATGAGGAAAGACAGGTACCTCATGAGAGATTTTTAACTCTTTTAGGATCTGAACTGGTGAGTGACATTCTTCACTGACAAAATGAGGCTGGTAAACTGCAATTTCTGATTTAGGTATCTAAAGTCAGGTGGGATAAAATAAGGTCCCAGCTACCACACCACAGCATGTGTTTAAGGTTATCTATTCTGCTGATTGAATTTTTTTTTTGTGTCTCCACTCAGACCAGCTCCCCATTCTATAAGGTTAGCCTCACTTCTTGAAACTGCAGATACCACATTAACTTTACCAGTATTAAAAGTCATATTGCTCATGTGAACCAAGCTTAATGTGCAATCCAGAGGATCCTTATCCAACAAGACACATTTTACAGGATTATTTTTCTGAATCACTGACATTTTTATGCCCCAGTTACAGTCTATGTGGTATTTAGCTTTACTAATGTAAAAGTTTCTCCCTAGTTCTCCATGAGCATGAGGAAGGACTCATGGAAAGAAATCTAAATATTTAGCATGATAAAGTGTTCCAAAGTCCTTCTGTACATCAAAGATTCAAAGGAGCAGTGAAGATACCGGTGAATACTTACTAATACAGATTCACTGAATATTGCTCTTACTGAGGAAAGGATAATCAAATCAAGTGAGTAAATGTGACAGGATTCTTACCTTTTGTTAAAAATAACCACTCATGTAACTGCTTCTACTATTTCTGTGGCAGACAATTTGCTCTTAAACAAAATTCTCTCCTTATTTTGATTCCTCTTGGAACATACGACTCATTCTTGCGAAGCAATAAGGAATATTTATTAACCTTTTTGCCTACATGTAACAATGACTGCTAAATGTGTATTCTAACGAGTATTACCAAAAATCTGCCACATAAATTTGCACATAACAAAGAATTATAAGCTTCTATACATTTAACTAAAGTGTATTTATAAAACTATTTCCTCTAATTACCCTTTAATTCTTTAGTTTCCAAGCAGCTATTTCAATCTAGCAACTGTAAAATACTGTAATATTTTTTATCATATGATAATATTCATGCATGGAGTTCAGATATTTGACACTGATTTCTGATATATTTCAAAGATGGTAGGATGGTTTTAAATAAGTCCAGGCTTCTAGGATTTGCAGCTGAGAGTTAGCCTACTAGAATGAGTGGTCTGAGATGTGAAATTCAATTTTGGCTCACTGCTATGGACTTTGAAGTCTCAGGTGAATCTGGAACCTCAGAACATGTGGTTTACAGGCTCTGAGGTTCATCATATCCCAGGTTTACGCCAGGGAACTAAACTGCCCTAAAAGTCTCTTGGTTTGTTTATCTCCAGGTTCTAGACTCCCATCTGCTTCTCATTAAATGAAGTAGATAACCATTACTCTTACTTAAACACCAAGACTGAGTAACTTTATAAATTATATTCTCTAGTTCCAACAGGAATTAATTCAACAAAGTTCAAAAGACTGTATTGTATGAAGGTCAGACTGGATGATCACAGTTATCTTTTCCGGCCTTACAATCTATTAATAATTTAGGAGTATGAATTCTTACACATTCTGTATTAATAATTTTAGATGGTGTCAGCAGCCAACCTGGAACCCTAATATCTCCCACAGCCTTGTGTTTGCTTGCATTATCAGACTAGAGAAGGTACCCTGCCACTTGCTTTCTCCCTCCTAGCCTAGCAATCTCTCTGCTTTAGCTGCACATCAGTACATAGTCTCATGGTGAGCACCCTGCATTATTCACCTGTGTTTCTGTAAGAATGCAGTTTTAAGCGCCATGCTTTTTGCTGTACATAGCACTTCGAGCTGTGCAGTATTATTCTGGAACCAACATACCTATTGGAACATGTAGCATAGAAAATGTATTTTGTGGATTCCCTACAAAATTAAGTATGAAACAGATGCAAAGAAGTCTGCATTCAGCCAAAGTGGCAGTGCCACCTGAAATGTTAAGAACCTAAACCAAACCATTTGAGGATTCATCTCAACTTTGCTGTCTTAGCAATCAGTAGCGACTTTATGGCTGTTTTCTGTAGCCCTATGTATCCATTAAAAAACTGTTGGGTCTTTATCATATCAAAAGTTAGTCATGTTATAGTTTATTTGGCTTTGTTTACTTTCTTAGAAGTCTCTTTTCAGTGATTTCACCAAATGCTAATACATGGCCTTAGACTTACAGATTTATATGTGTATTTCCTCTTGCTATATGCCACATGTCTTTCCAGACAGATATTTCCTGGACAACAGTTAGAGATTAACTAATGGAATTGAAGCTTCAATTTTTATCTAAGAGGTGGCTGAAGAGAATGGAGCAAGAATAAGTTGAAATTTTAAATAAGCACTGTGACTAGGGAGGGGTAAAAAGATAACTGCTCTCCTTCCCCCATTTCTGCAGAAGTTGTGCACTACCATTTTGCAGCTGTATATCATTAACCAGCCTTTGTATCTCTGGTACACCAATGTATTTATAGCTCAGTTTTCCAGAACATTTATGGACAGATGACTTGGACTATGTTAATAAAACAACCTTGTAAAATTCTAGTAAAACATCCTAGTAAAATACCTTAACTTGGAGTTTGCCTTCCTGTATTCGCCCTTTCCATGATGCTGTAAATTTAAGGCTGTCCACTGAACAGCTCATTACTCTGCAAGGGAAACATATATACAGTAAATCTTAGAGATATATAACAACAGGAAATGAAACACGAAACCCAAACCAATGCATTTTCAATGTGTATCATATCATACTAAGTGTTACTTTGAAGAAAAAAT
Source organism: Tyto alba (assembly GCF_018691265.1). Lineage (NCBI taxonomy): Eukaryota > Metazoa > Chordata > Aves > Strigiformes > Tytonidae > Tyto > Tyto alba. Next base: position 15,742,404 of record NW_024881282.1, on the reverse strand, counting down.
AATTTTTAATTTAATCTAAAAAAAAAAAATCATAATTATTTAAACAAGTAAATCACAGCTATTCTACTTCAGTGCAAATAATAAAAATTAGATGACTAATGACAGCAATTGACATAATTTGTTGGATCTTTGCCCTGAAAATGAAATAACCATATTCACGCATAGGAAACAATAGCACATTAGCACACATAAATAGGTAGATTATTTTTCCCTTACCTTGCGGTCTCCTGGCGTAAGGCATTGAGAAATGTGTCTGGATGAAATAGCTCTGAAAGGTCAAGGGTGTCTGACAGTAGTTTCTGTTTCTCTGCTTTTTCTACCCAGTTCTAAAAGAGAAAAAGAGGAAAACTAAGAATCCTGAAGCTATTGCCTGATTTTTCAACATTTTGAGTTAATGTGGGTTTGTCAATTATTATGATTAATGAGAAATATTTGTGTAAATATCCTGTGACCTTAAATATTAATATTAATATTATTTAAAACTTGTAAACAAAAACACCATTTAAAAGTATAAAGAAAAAAAGCAGTTTATGTGCAATGTGACTCATCCATTCTAAATAAGCTTCTGTTCCATTCTTTGTACAGTGCAGCTCACTTTGTACAAAGAAATTTTATCAAGTTTCAAATATTCTATTGTAACCCTATTTCACCTTTACCATCAAGAGAGTTTATGTTTTCCATCAAAATGGTTGTCATTACTGTCTGCTTTACTAAGTTCAGGCAAACAACTGCATTCCTTTTAAGTATGCTTTAAGATCCTTCTTTCGTGTAAACTGCATATTAAATACAATAAACACTTGATTTTTAATCTGTAGTAAGAGATTTTATAAGTACTTACCAAGAATTTTTTAAAAAATATCCCTTAGTATTAGGTTGATGTTATCATTTTTAGTGTATTAGTTTGAGACATGAATTCACAGAATTTCTGATAAGAGAAAAACTCTCCTCTGTTATATTTGGTAATAAATGAAACTAATAGAGGTGGGGGGAAATAACTGACCTCAATTATCCTTACAGGACAGTTGCCCCAACCTACTTCTTTCACCCTGTCCTACATGCAGCTATGAAGCCTCTTACTAGGAGCAGCAAGCTTGGAGTTTTCCCATCAACGCAATGCACTATGTACCAACATGAGAAAAGACACACACATTGCACCTTGCAATCTTGATAAACTATGTGTCTGAAGTAATTAAATCTGAGTTTGATCCTCAAAACATTAACAATCTCAGACTAAAGAATTTATTATCCTCAGATGAGTTATTTAGGTATCTGAGTGGTTATGCAACGGTTCACACTCAAAATCCTTTGTTTTGAAACTTTTATACTGTACATCTTTGGTATGATTTCTTTACATGGTATAGTCACAGTCCTGACTACGGTACTGTAGTATAAATCTTAAGGTACTATATAACCTACTCTGTAAGTAGTTGCAAGCCATACGCTTCTGCACAGGAAGATTAATGTATAATACTACAATAGAAAATAATCAGAGATTAAGATTCCTCATGCTATTACTAAACAGAGAAAGATAAACCACACTCCTTTCTAAATACCAACTACTAGAAGATTATGAAATTACTCTAGTCACTGAATAAAGAATCTTGGAAGCTACACTCTTACACAATGCACCTCTCCAGCACCCAGATCTTGTTTAAAAAGTATTTCACTGTATTCTTTGAACTGCTGACAGATGAATAATTCCATAGAAGCATCCTTGAAGTGACAAAATAATCCAAAATACAAGTAAATATCATTCAGTGAATTTTATTTTGTCAGCGTGTCAGACATATTTCCATAATGTTTCCACCATGTTCAAACATTTAATCGATGATCTTTTTATCTGTCACATCACTGATTATGAGCCCTCAACCCAAATGATTATGAATCAGTTAGGAGATCTTTGCTTTCCATTTTCATTAGCTAAATGTACACTGTTAATGACTCTTGTCTGCATGATTCTTCTAATGACTTTATATAACTATCTCTTTTATCATATAGCATTAACTCTGCATCTTGGTTAGGACAGATTTTGTAAATTGTTTTGTGTAATAAAGCTACATACAATCATTTCAACTTGTATTTAATATAATCATTCTATTGCTGTCATCAAATAAACTTTTAATGTAACTGCTAAAGAGAAACACTGTCAGGAACGTAGATGCTTATATTCCACTCAGTTAAAAGACCAGTATGAGTGATGTTAATTCTGAACTCATATAATTGATTAGTACTAGGAAATACATAATAACAAGAACTTTCATTAGATCACAAAAACAAAGTTTGTAATTGCTAGTACTGCTCTACATAAAGCTGAAGACATAGCTCATTCACAGCTGTTTAATAAATTATTTAAGATTTAAATGCAATCAAAAGGATAATAAAATGTATTTTAAAACACCAGTGTAAAAAATATCCTCATACTTATTCTCCTTTTTGTATTATGTGAGCACATGGCAGAATGTTAGTGATGTGCTACAGTCTCTAAAGACAACACTACTCTATGAAATGGATCATTTGTCACTACTACATGCACTCCCACTCCTATAACACTTGGAAGAATCTTGAAGGGGAGGAAATTTAAGCTATGATGTAGAAAGACTGAAGTGACATTTCTTGAAAAGGAGAAACTCTGTAACAGATTAGCTATGATATCTTAATTTCCCTCTCCAATCCCAATTCCAATAAAAATATACACTGACTTCATTTGTCAAAATGATGCAAAGTTGTTTGCCTTCTGACTCATCTTGGATGGTCATCTAGCATTTGAATATGAAGGACCTTCTTCCATCACCAATTTAGTAGAAAACTTTGCCTTTCCTGCCAGGTAGGCCAAAATAATCCATGTATTTGTCACTTGACAGCTGGATTACAGTGAGAAGACTACCATCAGCTCCAACATGCTGTAAAATCTAGCTACCTCTCTCTTTGTGGCTCAGGCCAATACCCACTACTCAACTACTCCCTCACTCGTACCTCCCATGATACAGTCTTTAACAGGTTTGCTGCAATTCAGGTTTAGTTTTTCTTCTTCAAAACAGCTAACAGTTGAGATCTAAACTCACTAAAAGCAGCTTTCAGTGTATGAATTAATGATACGTCTCTGGTTAGATATGGCAGCTGTAACATCTGGGAAAAGGCATATGAAAGCTGAAATGGTGTAGAGCTTATTTTTAAAACTAAATTCACATTATATCAATAATTTCTATTATGCCAATAATGTGATCTACAAGTCTAAATATCCTAACCCAAAAAATTTTATATTATAAAATAAAATTTTAACATGTATCATACATTCTTCTGTGTACCTGTTTATTTCAATATTTCATAATTTCAATAGTTCCTCAATCTTTCTTATTACAATGAAACTAGAAATTTAAGTTTGAACTATCCATGATAGTTTAATTTAGCATGTGATGATTATAAATACAATATCAAAACTTATCAGCAATACCCAAAATGCTTGCAAAGCAATTTCTAGCAGTATATTTCAAAACTTCAATTCATGTGAAGTTCTGTTTAGTATAATAAAAGGATTTATTTATTTTTTACAAAAATAAATCTCTAAGTGCGGTCTCGGGTGGCTTAAATAATATTTTCTTCAGGTATCTTAGCATCTAAGAAGCATCTATTTTATTTTCAGAGAGAAGCCTTTCTTATCTTCTTTAATCCCAAAGCAAACTGAGCACCTCATATCAAACAGCGGAAGGAATAAAGAAGCTACCAGATTTTCACATTATCATTTATACAACTTTAGGATCACAGAACTCCTCTACAATGAATCAAGTACTTATTCTTCACCTATTTTAATTCATTCCAAATGTATTCTCTACTACTATGTTTTTTTGTTGGTGTGGTCCCAGATGAGAACTTTTCTTGGAAGGGAAAATAATATAAATCACTACAGAAATGAGTTCACTTCTGTGCCTACATGGAAAATTGCATATGGTGTTACATGAATATGCACAGCCAGAAACCACAGAGCACAATCCTGCTTTCCCATTGTTTTAGAGGGATTCAAAGTTACTGGGAGAAAGAAATGTAGGACTTTGTATAAGTCTGTGAGCAAATGATGATGAGTAGCACTGCTAGGGGAGTAAGTATTCAGTTTATCAGTTTAGAATAAGCAAAAGTCATTTAAGCAGCTATACTAGAGTCCTATTTTCCTCACAGTGCAGCAGTTGTTCCATAGGTGTGCTCCTAAGTGCTCGCATTCAGTGGTAAATGCCAGCAGGAGTAATTGTATTACACTCCAAATAAATGACATAGAGGTATTTTTTCTGGCATTGAGCACAGAGGGGGTAATGCATAGGTTCTCAGGAGTAACTGGCATACAACAATTTGCTCCCTGTGGTAATTATTTCTGTATGTGAAATCCTTGAGCTATTATTCTTGAGCTAGTTATCCTTTATTAAATGAACATGTGAATACTACAGTATTTCAGGTATATGATAAAGTGTTGGCACATACTATCTTTTAAATGGTAAATCATACAGGAATTTAATCTGGAGTCTTATTTTTGTCTTAAAATGGATTTTCTGGTTCTTTGTTTTTTGTTTGTTTATTTATTTTTTTATTATTTTAGACCATGCAAACCAAAGCTGCTGGTTAGTACTTTAAATAAAATACGATTATTTCTTTATTTCAGTTTGATATGCCTTGGAATGCCCCTACTTGTTCAGGCTGTCTGAATACTAACACAATAGTACAGTGTTAGAGCATAAAAGTTCTGAATCCATTAGCATCAACAAGATAGCTAACGATGTGCTGGAAGCAGATGTGCAGTAAGGCATAGCTGAGGTGAGCATGAGCAAGTGTGATCTCATTCAGGTTACTGTATTAATTTATTTTTATCAAAACAGGAACTTAACTTTCCATGAATTGCTATTTCCTACATTTAATAAGGATATCAGAATGATGATGCTGCATAAGAACTGTAACACCATACTGACAAGATAGATGAATGCCAAAGATATTTACTTTTAGATATTTCCTATACAATCACTAAACACAGAATCCAGTCAGACAATACTCTTATGCTTCCTGCCTTCTAGTCTTTTCTTTCTCCATAACTAAATATATCAGTTACTAGGTGTTACGTAGAGTATAACTGGGTAAAGAAGTATAAGAGCTGGGACTATTCCTTGGTAGAACCAAAAACTACAAAATGTGTAGAGCAAATGGGACAAACATTCACAGAAATTTCAGTGTCCTCTCCTTCTGAAAGAGATTATGGTCCTTATTCCTACCTCCGGTGGAGAGAAGTTGCAGGGAAGGGGAACACAGTGGTACATAATATTCATCTGCAGGTAACAGACAAGACTGCCTACCATAATCCTTGGACAAAGTCAGGACTACATCAGATATAATCCCTTTGCAGAGCTCTGGAGCAGGGATGCTGAAATCTATATTGTGGTGGTGCTGGTGTGACTAAACAGGGGTACAGAATACTCAATATATTAGGCACTAGTGATGATGGGATGCACCACTGTAATTTGTTTTATAGTACCATCTTGAAGGCTGTGTTACAATAAGAAGAGCAAAGACAGAGATGCTTACTTTGCTATGGTTCATTTTCTCTGGTCAACACCCCATGAGATACAGATCTTCTATGAAGCATCTTCCTCACAGTCCTTGTTCTTCTTCTGAAACAATGACTCCTTGGACTGCAGTCACCAGTGTCTCTCTCTCTCTCATTTTTTTTTTTTAACTAGTAATTTATTTTGTGTTAACACTCTCTCTTGAGGCTGTCAAAATTCAGAGAAAATCTCTCAACCATGGCTGTGTCACAGAACTCCCCTTTATTAGCAACTGTGAAGGTTTAACCTAACTCTCAGACATGTCTGCAATGTTTATCAAACACACTAAAGCAATTTAACCAGAAATTGTTCAACTCCGTGGGGTATATATCCCAAAATACACCACAATGACAAGGCAAAGAAGCAAATCTATTTTTCTACAAGGAAAAAGAGATCACAGAATGGAAACAGTGCCTCGTGCAACCCCAGTCTGAACAGAGGAACTACACGATTGCAGGGCCATGTCTGTGACATGGCATCCCAGGACACACTATGCTGGCTCATGTCAAAGCTACTTACACTCCAGTGAATAGAACTCTGAAACAGGGGATTACTGTTAGACTATCATATGGTTTGTTCAACAAAGCCTATGTTTGTGTAGACACAGAAATTAACGAGGATTTTTTAATTGGTGTAATAAACTGGTACGGATTGTTGTTTGTTCCTACACAGTAAAGCTAAGGCATTTAGCATGAAAGTACCTCAAGTACAGTATAGGAGCTATTTGAAGCCCATAAAGCTTTTCTTTAAACCAGAAAGGGAAATGTTTTATTGTGGCTGACCCCAACTGAACAGCTCACCATCAAGGTTGTAGGACTCTTTCAGATGTCCTGTCACACTTGAGGGCGAAGAGAATGCTGAAGAGCGGTAGCATGCCATGAAGCTTCATTCAAACCTTTTCTCAGGAGCAACAGACATCGTGGAGTAATTTAGGGAAAAAATATTTTTTTGTTTTATTTTTAAATGCATTTTTCTTTTCTTTTTTTTTTTTTTTTTTTTAGATACAGAAATAATCTATTCATAAAATTAAACATTTGGCAGCAATATCTGTCATTTTGATACCTACCGCATGAAATTTTAAAGTATCCTACAGTATCATGGAAGCACAGAATAATTAGAGTTGAATGACCTCTGTAGATTTTCTAGTCCAACTCTCCATCCTCAAAGAAGGGCCAGCCTCAACTAGGTTGCTCAGGGGCTTATTCAATGATATTTTAAATATCTTGAATGATGGAGATTCCATTACCTACCCTGGGCCATCTGTTCCAGTGTCTGACATGATTTTGCCCTTCCAAATGTCTAATCAGAGCTTCTCTTCGTGCAACTTGTGTCTATTTTCTTTTGGCTGATCTTATTAAGTGTCACAACGTATGTCTAAGCAATACATTAAACATTTGACATTTTCAGGGCATATAACTAGATTTAACACTACTGAATATTTAACATTTAAGAGAGAAGTACTACACTGAAGTGGTACAAATGAAGTGCATATTCATTAGAGCAGAATTGACCCAAAAGGTACAATGGAGAAGTTCTAAATTATAAATTAATAGAATTTAAGTTGAAAGAGACTTCTGAAAGTCATCTGATCCAATTGCAGCTCAAAGTAGGGCTAAATTCAATGTCGGTTTAGGATGGTCAGGGCGTTGTCTATTCTAGTTCTATACAACTCCCAAAGTTGAGAGTCACAATCCTCTCTAGGCAATGTTTTTTTTCAACTGGACAGCCAAAAACTGGACAAGTGCTTCAGATTTGGCATTAAAAGTGCAGAATAGGAAGAAATAACAACTCCTTTTTAACTTTAATAAGCTCACTAAGAATTTTGCATTTCTATGGTATCATGATATGATGGGTGACATATTTTAACAAATTGGCAGCTAATGAGCGATACAACAATTTAATTTTTATTATTCTAGTATTATCTTACTGTATTTTTTACTTGATGGGTTCTTTTGTTGATATATTCAGATCATCAATCTTGACTTAGTCTGACAAGAATGAAATACACACAACTAAATAAACTTTTTCTATCTTCATAACCTACATATCTGAATAACGGACAATATTTGGTTTAGTTCTAAAGTATTTACTGCATTTTGCCTGATATGTAAGTGATTTAAGTTGATTAAATTTATCATATGGGATCATGAAATATTAGAAATTACACTGAAAATGGTAATCATAGAGAACCTATAAGAAAATACATTGTATGTGTAAGGAAAAGCATATACAACACTGTACAACAGCACAAACCTGATGGGAATTTTGAAACTCAAGCTCAGACACAGAGAACAGATTCCTCATTGGATCCTAACTCTCTTAGTTCAGAGTGACTAGGTGGAATTAACAGTATAAAAATACCACTGCCTGCAAATGTGCTCTTACATATTCTCCATGTAAAGGCACACATTCTAATTAAGCTGCTATTTATAGCACTCAATTGAATACAATGGGAAACATACTATAGAGCAGGAAGGTATTTACCCTTCCTGCCTTAATCATCACGTACATGACTAAAAAGGGAATCTAAGCTTCCTATCACTCTTAAGAACTGTTCTTTGACTCCAGGTTTTGGGATTTTTTCCCTCAGTTACATGCCTTGCTGAATGTTTAGAGACAAAGACCACACCAAGAACTCTACTAAGAACCAAAAAAACCCCAAAACACCAACACAGTATGCCTCTGTGTTTATGCCAGTTTTAAAACGCAGTTATGACAACGGAGCTGCTGCGCGCACTTGCATCCTGAAATGGTTGCTTTCTTTGAATGTGAATTCCCAATTGTAAAACTACAGCACACACAACAGATAAACAAAAATTTAGTATAGAATTACTCTCATGAAGCCTTTCCTTCATAAACTAAATTTGAGATGACAGCTCTGAAACTTTAACAGTGCTGAAACCTTAAAACTAATTTTTTTATATTTGTACAGGAGTACAATATGAAACTATGTAATCATTTCAAACTCAGCTATATGGAATCTCCTTCAAAGTGAGAAAGAGGTCAACATGCAGCTACATTTCTGTCTTCACCCAAAGAAATGCCAAGAAGATTGTTAATTAGGGATGTTGCTTGATTGTAGAATGGCAATGTGTTTCTATTAGAAAATGGGCTTACTTTTTTACATATATCTGCAAACGTTCTTTAAGCAATAGTTATATCATGTTACCATTGAACTTGACCAATTAAAATCCCAAATCAAGAGATTAAATATATTGTAAATTACTTCATCAAGCCAGTTCTCACTAAAACATCTATAGTGCAAAACAGAACCATGATCACATCTAGTTTCTTTTTAGTTACAAAGCTGTCTTATTACTCTATGAAATTTATTTCTATGTATGCATGTATGACTATGAAATCACAATTATAAATTAAACAATAAAGGTTTTTTAGTAGATGGCTTATTGATATTTATTACTTATTATTTAATTTATAATTTATTTATTACTAATTTATCATTAATATTATTGCTTATTATTAGTAGACCCAATATTTGTGTCAATATAGTGGTGATCAGAAGAGCAAGTTACTGCAACTGAGTTGTCTAGACAAAAACAAATCAGATTGATAGAATGTACCTGCAAATTGGTGTATTAGCATGTGTTGCAGCTTTCTACTTTATTAATGGCTGGAATTTAAAATTACCAAAGCATTTGACAGCATAACATAAGAAGACTCATTTTAATATGCAAATGATAACAACATCCTTTTCTACCACTTGTATTATAATTAACCTTTTTTTGCTTGAGCTTTTGTCAGACAAGACTATCCATTTTACTGTTTTCTCTTTTTCAGGCAGCTTTGTCCATGATAAAGACATACAATGAAAACCAAGTTATTAGAAACTGACCAATCTACATTTTAGATTTTTACAATTTAAATGCATACAGTTTATTAATATTTTATCACTGTATCCTTTCAGAATTCTTCCTGTATTATGAAAATGTATATCTTAGGTTGAAGAGAAGAGTCAATGAATGGTGATTATTTTATTAGGTTAAAGTATATCAACTACAGCTTTAAATCTTGTATAATACATGCTACAGTTTCTAGTAAGTTATGGGGTATAAAAATACTAACTTGCATCCATAGAAGAAATACAGAACACTAAATCTAGTTCTTTTACATTTAAACCGAGACTAGAAAACAGATAATTTTCTTTAAAATGAGGTAATTTGTCAGAAAGTGCACAGAGACAATGACCTGGGGTTTTCATCTTTTTCATGCAACACTTGTAAAAAACTTTTTATGAGTGATCACCGTCTGCAATCAATATTCTACAATCAGAGAGCTGAACAACTGGTTAATGGTATGATAAAGGATGTTGCTCAAACTTCTGCTTACAAGGTCGTATTTAATAATTAGAATAGCCATTCTCACAAAACATGCTTAGAATTCTGAGAGCTTCTTCAACAGGAGTTGAATTCTGTTGAAAGATTACCTTGCAAAACCTTTAAGCCTGATGTTTATAGAAAAGCCCATAACACATGAATGTCTCAATTTAACAGAACAATTAAACCTCATTGGGATTAAACTCCAACAATTCACAACGAAACTGAACAAAATGCAAGTAGAGATATCTTTCAACTACTGCTTTTTAAAAAATTGTTTTTCCATGCATAAAGTGAGTTGTTTTTCCAAAGCTTGAGGTAACCCTTGCTCACTGAAAACAAACAAATGAAAATTTCCATTTATAACACCAAAGATTGCAGATTTAATGTGAAAACCCACTGTATTCTGTAAGAAAAGAATAATTTCATTACAAGCCAACCACCACGCAGCCACTCTCTCTCCCTTCTCTTCTGGTAATAAGAAGGGATAGAGAGCCAGGCTTGGGGTTTGGGATAGGACTGGGATGGGGAAAAATCCCCCTTTATGGGCACGAGCAAAAGGCAGACTTCTTAGGGGAAGAAAAAAAAGAACATAATTTATTACAGACACTAACAACACTTAACAGAGTAGGACAGTGAGAAGCATTGCCACAGCTTAAGAACACCTTCCCCCACCCCTCCCTTCTTCCCGGGCTCAGTTCTGCTCCCGATATCTCTACCTCCTCCCCCAGCGGTGCAGGGGCATGGAATGGGGGGTGCAGTCAGTGTTGCCGCTTTTTCCATCTTCAGTGGGGGGGAGCTTCTGGAACTTCTCCCCCTGATCCATCATGGTCCCCCCTCTCACAGGAGACAGTCCTTCACAAACTTTCTCCAACATGAGTTCCTCCCACGAGCCACAGTGTTTCCTTACACTGCTCTAGTGTGGGTCACCAACTTTCTCCGACTGGATTCCCTCCCACGGGCTGCAGCCCTTCCCGAGATGCTCCGGTGTGGGACACCCCCACATGCTGCAATCCTCCCAGTGCTGAATTACAGCAGCGGGGCTACCTTTTCCTACAAGACCCCGGCCTTCTTCAGGCACAGCACCTTGATCATCCAGGTGGATGCCACAGGCCATAAATCAGTGTCTCCTCCACTATAGACCTTCAGTGGTGGCGGGGGGGGCCGCCCTGCCGTCTCACCACAGGATACAGGGGGGTCTCTGCTCCGGAACACCTCCCCCCTCCTTTCTTTCTCCGTTCCTCCACTGACCTTGGTGTTCATGCAGCTGCAGCAACTCCTCCTCACAAGTCCCACTGCTCATCACCATGTCCCTTCTTAAATACGTTATCACAGAGGAGCAGCTGATTGGCTCAGTTTTGGTGCAGAGGTGGAGCTGACTTGGAGCTGGGGGGGCTTTGAGAAGCTTCTCACAGGGGGCTGCCCTGATAGCCCCCTCCCCTGCCACCAAAAAAACTCCACCACTCACTCAACCCACGACACAGTACCTCTGGAAAGTAAAGCCTTGAATTGTTGCACAAAATAAAAAAGAAAACTTAAGGAATACTTTCACCTCAGGCATCCATGCATGAACATAGCTTTCTGTGAGTCACAGGAGTACATGAACTCTCTGAGCATAAGAAAGTACTTCAGCTTCTGCTTTAGCTTCCCTGGATACTAGACTTTATTTCAGTGGACAATTTGTATGACCAATGTAAGTCTGATACTTTCATCTAACATTCAGTGTGGCCTCTTGTTTGGATGGTGTATCTTTATAAAGCACTACTACTCTATTCTGGCCACTGCTTAATCAATATAATCTAATTGAAACAGTGATTAAAAAGGGAGATGTTACAATAGCTGGATCTATCAGAGCTTCAAATTTGCCTATTATATAAGAAATAAAGAAAACATGTACATTTTTATAGTACTACTTGCAAATTTCCAATTTTTACCAAGCAGTTATCACTTGGATAAAAGGTCTTGAAAGATACATCCTGGCTGATAAATTCTGAACAAAGTGAAATCATGCTGCAGGATGATGAGAGCTGTGGGAGCCAATTAAGGCTCAACTTCTTAGCAGATAATGTTAGGCTGCAGTTGTATTTTTGTTGTGATATTCTTGACAGCTGAAGAGGACAAGCCAAGAGAAGCAGCAGAAAAACACTAATTCTTCAGAATAAGGTGGAAATTTGAATTAAAATAATGGAATGGGTGGATTTAAAACAAAAAATTTTAATGAATTTTTGTGCTTTAATATTAGAATACTAAGTCTGAAGTATTCTGCACTGTAGAGATACCTAGGCAACAGCTGTTCAAATAGAGAGGGATGAGAGGAACAACGACAAGATAGGGAACGCAGCCAACCTAATCCATCTGAATCAGCTACTCCTAAAACCATAAAAGACAAACCATTAACCTATTGTCCCTGCTGCAAAATCTGCTAAAGCAATCTATTAGAAAAAACTCTGAAATGTTACACAAACTAAGTAGGATTACTTAAAGGGGTATAGACCTTATTATGGATTGCCCAAGTGGGTGAATTTGGGGACCGGACATGACAACTCTGGGATTGTACAAGATTTATTATGGGATATTGAGGGGAAGGACCAAAGGTGGGGAAAGGTAGATGGAGTACGAACAAGAATGGGAAAACATAGAAATAGGTATACAAGGGCAGGTCACATGTAGGGAGGCTGCTGATCAGTACATTTTCACCAACCTTGAACCTGATCACCAGAGTCTGTCCTATCCTCTTTGTAAGCTCTATTTTTAGGGGTTTTTTGTTTGTTTGTTTTTTGGTGGGTTTTTTTTGTTGTTGTTGTTTTGGGTTTGTTTTTGGTTTGTTTTTTTTTTTTTTGTGCAAGTGTGTTCTCTGTGTGTGGGAAGGGAATCCTCTAGCAAACTTCTAGCAGTACCAGCCAGCAGGAGAATAAGGGGTCTGGGAGCTGCATGCTGCAGACTGAGGGATTGGAAGCAAGACAGTAGAGAGAACAAAAAACAGCAAGACTTGGAAAGGGTGTTTCCCAATTGAACAATGAACCACAGAAATAGGATAGGGCTATTTGTGCTGTCTGTGTTTATGCAGCTGCCTGTAAAAGTACTGTCCTCCTCTGTTAGCCTGTGTGTGGTTGGCTGTGCCTGTACAGAGTATAGGTGTGTGCCTATTTTGGGATTCACGCTCAGCCTCTATACTTCAGATTTTATGTGCAAATCATCTACTGTTGCATTAAGACTGATTTATAGGCTGGTCCTCAGAGTTCTTTAACTCAGTGAAAATTGAGAGGACTTGACTTCCTTGGGTTTCTAAGAGCAGACTTTCCACCTGTTATCAGTGAATTAAAATTGAACTTCTTTGCCTAGATGCCCTGGGTGTGAAGGAAGAATCCTGCATCTCCTATTCCAAGTAGGTTTTCTAGTAGCTTCAGCAGGCAATTTCCAAGAGTTCAAACCTCATATACCTTGGGTGTCCAATCTACCTTTCTTGGGACATAACTGTTGAAACGGAGGAACAGTAAGGGTTCCAAAACACAAAGTAATTCTACCTCAAATAGTAAGAGAGTAGGAAAATAATAAAAATCTTATACCAAGGGATCAAACTGGTATTGAAATTAAATATTACTACCTTAGATTTCACTCAGGATGAGAGGAGACAAGAGATAACAGCATCCCAGAGAGATACATACAAGTCTCTTGATAAAATATGAAATATAATTTTTTTATATAGTATTTTAGGAGTACTTTATAGATAAACACACATTTTCAACAAAAACTTTCATAACTTATGCAAATAAAAACTTTCAGTTTTCAGAATCATTTCCTTGATAAGAATTCTGAAAGTAGCACTAATGATTCAGAGGTCAGTCTTCATTTTCAATGTATGCTGTAAGCCTTTTAGCAGCAGTCTGACCAAACAGCCATCCAAAGGAAGAACTGTTTTTACAGATGACTTAGAAGCAGCTCTGTTCAAAAGAATGAAATAAATATTTTAATTTAAAATATAAAGTCTTGATGGAATACGAGGGGTTTTTTTGAAAGAAGTGAAATTAAGCTCTTTATTTAGTTAGTCCTTGTGAAAACAAAAAGTTGTAAATTGTTGACCCGAAACATTTTTAGAATGTGGATATTCATCTGACATTTGCCTGGGCTGCTGTTTTGCCTCTTAATATCTGTAGTTCTGTGTCTTTTCTATCTTCTCTCCTGCTGGTATCTGTAATGAAGACACTTATCTACAGACTGGGAGGGACTAAAATTCCATTGTACACTGATGTATATTACTGCTGAGCTGTAGTCATGTACCATGAGAGAGGGAAACTACAGAACACATGATGACACCATGAGGAAACTGGGAGTGTAAGGACCAATAATTACAACCAACACAAAGATCTGTGATGATTCATAAGCTTCGTATATTAATGTTGATAGCAAATAAATCACTGTCGGTACACAAGCTGAAACACAATATTGTAAATTCAATGTCAGCACTGCTAATTGAAAGTATTCAGAACTCTTCATCTTAGAAGAATGTTCAATAGATAAAATTTTTGTTTTAATTTAAAAGCAAAAGCTAACGTCCAAATATCAGAACTTCCACCTGGGAAGAAATCACATATTTCCATCAGCTATATCACCACAATATAATGCACAGCAAAATATGGCTCTATTGCATTTTGCTTATACTGATTTGGTTCACACTTTCAGTAGGCAGATTTCCTTCTTTTTATTTTGCCTTTTCTGAGTGAATTCAGACCTGAGAAATGCAACACCTGTTGTTTTTCTGTCCGTTGTTATGTAATGCTCTCAGAACATCTTTACACTTCTATAAATTCTGCTATAATTATTCTACCATCTGGCCTATATTTTGTGTTCCTCCCCATCCCCATTAAATGTTTGTAACAAAGCAGTTGCTTTTATTATTTTCTGCACTGGAAGCAAACATCTTGACAAGGCAGCCTTTAACCAATAACCTAAGTAGAGACTTACTGCATCCTTAGTAGATGCAATCTTTCCTACAATTTTTATGTTTCATTGTCTCCTATTTTCCTCTTGAAAAATACTTAAATCAAACCTGTCTCAAATGGTGAAGGTAGAAGTCAGTATCTTATAGTGAATGAAACCAAGGGAGGTATGAGTAGCTATCAAAAAACCATGATGATGGAGTTGGCGATATAAAACAAAATCAATCCAAAATATGGCCTTTATTAAAACATAAATCTGAAGAAAATTTTCAGAATTATGAGAAAATCTTTATTGAAGCCCTTATTGAATTTCTGAATACTAAAACTAGAATTAACTAATGATAAATTATATTTATAAAATCAATAATGAAAAGTCACAAAAAAGGAAAGTTAATTAAAAAATTATCAAGACTAATCAAAATCTTGGTGTAATATGCATAAACATGAATTGGAATCACATTTAAGGAAAAAGATGATTCAACTGAAATGCATAATTAGAAAACATCAACATTTTTCTGGTAAAATACATACAAAAATAAAAACATATAAGTGGTATTTCAGATGCGATCTGACTAGAAGTTTAAGAAGCAAAACAGACTGATAATGTATTATTAAAAATTGCTTCAAATACAACTTCATTACATATTTGACATAAAAAAAATATCTGACGTGTAAGAACTGTTATCTGGTCATCTTTCACTAATTGATATTTCATTAACAAATATATTAACACAATTTACTGCTTATGGGTACAGTTAAATATCTACTGTAAATCTTTGTCTTAATAATCTGTCCCTCTCTTGCAGTAAATAAGTGTTTAAAATTGTAAATTATTTCTTCATAATAACTTCCATAAAAATGAGTAATCCAAATGTACAATTTTCTCAGCAGTTTGAACAATGAGAAAGGAAAATTCCTCTCATGGTAATATAATGCAGCACATCTGTCAATAGTTGACTGGAATAATTTAGTGAAATAAAACTTTCTGAATATGCTTGGTTGAAAATCATCCATTACTGTTAACACTGTTTTCATCCTGTTACACTCTGCCACATTATCTCCACTTTTCATGGGAGATGAAATCCACACAGAAGCTTGAACTGTAATCTCAGCCTTCCAGTTTAAAAAAAATGTATAAATAAGGAAAATCACATGTAGTTTGGTCACAACCAAATAAAGGTACAAGTTGCAAACTGCAAGGTACTCTTGAAGATTAGGAACACTGCTGACTCATCCACAAATGGTGCTTTTTAAATAATAATGACTGTAATAGCCAGGTAAAAAACAGAAGGGACTAAGTTCAACTGTAGTTATATGACCAAATAACATCTGAACATGCTTTATCACTTGTTGCTATATATATTTACACATTATTAGTTATAAATTTTTTTTTGTGGAGGAAAGGATAAAGAAAAAATAAGCATTAGCTAAACGAAATGGTTTGCATAATGAAAATCTTATTAATATTTCAGAAACATCAATTTGATTGTTTCTTTAGAAAAAGTAATGCCTAGAAATCATGTGCCCCTCAAATCTTCCTTCTGAATCTGACAGTCAGCACGTTCACAGAAATCTTCTTCATATCCCACTGGACAAGACTGTGCTAATCAAGGTCAAAACAAGCAGCTTTCTGTTTATTTCCTGAAGGTAATAGAAGATCTGTCGCTTCTAAGGGAACCTCTGGAAGGTTCTCACAGTTTCCTCTCTATGTATCCAACATGATGAAACCTGTTTCCTTAAATACTAATTAATTTAGATGAACGACTTTTTAATTTGTCTGCCTATTATCTTAAATAAGCCTATTCTGTCAAGCAAAGTAGAGGTCAATTTATCATAACTAAAAATTATCTTCATCACTGCCAGACTGTAGATTGACAGAGCTGTTGTCAGACTCTGCACCTTCTATTATAGTCCCTTGTAAACCTGGAGAACACAGATGCTTTCTTTATTTGCTTGAAAGACTAGTCTTCTATGAATTTTTACATTACCTTTTCTACATTACCTCTATTAGAATTGCTTCACTTTATCTCTTTATACGTATCTTTCTACCAGATTAAAGAGTATGTCTCGATTTAGAAGTAAAGATATATTAGAGTAAATTAAATCTTTTTTCCCCTACAGTTCATTAGAAAGACTAATGACTAAAATCTAAGATGTAAATCTATTGTGAACTAATAACATTACTGTATTTAAAGTTACTGCCTTCAGATTGCTCAGTCTGTCATCTTCACATTTCTTATCTATCTTAAAATTTGTACACGCCTTTTCACACAGCTAAAATTCTTTGGAACTTGAGAAAGGCCTACTGTAGTACAATTCACATAATATACCGTGTCACTGAACACAAGTATACTGAGGTAAAATGACTCTTTAAAATTACCTGTATAGCAAGTGCTCGAGCTACAAGACTTCTAAGATATTGTAAAGGATCTTCTGGACCTTCCCACTTGCTTTGCCATGTGACAGGACACTGAAATAAAAACATTTACTGAAAGTAGCCATTTCAAAACTATTATCATTACATTTTAAACTGGCAATTTGAATGAAATTAAATAATCCAGAGATTAAATATCTCTACAAAGAAAAAAGGCAATACAAGCAATATAATGATCAAAGCATACAACCACTAACAGGATGGTCATATTCCTGCTAATTCTTTATGTGGCCCACATAGATACAGTGCTGATGGAGAACTTACAAGAACCTCTGCTATGCAATAAAGAAACGTCAGTGAGTTCCACAAACACTTCAAAAAGGCCTAAAATGATTCTTTCTTGGAAGGCCACAATGGCATCTTTCAACTGCAGCCACAGGTTCCCACTCCTTTGCTGCTGCCTTCTCAGACTTGAACAGCAGTTCTGGGGCCCTGTGGTGAAGTGAATCTGGTACAATTCCTCCGCATGATTATTTTCTCATCATCTTAAAGTATTTGTAGAACAACATCTGAGGAAAAAATCCTGCAAGACATCCCATACAAATTTCTCATTTGCTTCAAAAAGAAAGGCTTAAAAGATCCTCTGTTAGATTTCCTCCTTATAAAATAAGGATAAAAACATTAATTGTACCTACTCAACAGGAATCTGTAAAGCACATTGAAATTGAGTCTGCAAGATTCTCCTACTTCTGTGAAAGAGAATTGATGTAAATCATTACCCAAGGAATATTGCACGATACTGAACTTGCTGAGCAGAATAAACAGTTTATACTGTTTAACATTTACAGTTGCATTTTCAAGGAGATTAGCAGTCTAATATCTTATGTACTGAACAGGTTTTCAAAATCTGATCACAGAAGTTTGTAAGAAAAATTATCTTTGAAGGTAAATACTCCAGGTGTAGCTTTTATAGATAAAAACCAGAAAATATCTGGATCTGGGGACACTAATTAATGATTAAATGAATACTCTAGAATATATACAAGACAATTAATAAAGCACAGTTAACTGCATACTTTTTTGCATAATTATGACTTTTCGAAAACTTTTTGTATTTGAAACTATCGTCCTTACATTTTTGGAGACTCTTTTGCCAGATATGAATTTACAGGCAGCTCACCAATCTATCATTTAGAAGGCATTCACCTGATGTTGGTAATATATTACTCTAAAATTAAAGTAATGGTTTAGCTAATTGTTAATACGTAAGCATATTTAAGATGTCCACTAACATAAAAATTTTGCACAAATAAGGCATATTGCCAAAACCATTAGAAGTCATACATTTACTGAGTTTCACATTTCTATTGGTAATCTAGCAGCTTCTTCAGGTGCTATAAACATAAAAGAACTACAGTCTTGGAGCTTTTAAAATATGAGTTTTTAAAAATAGTCCTTTCTTACATAATGCATGACCACACTAAACTAAATAAGAACAGTGCACAGAAAAAAACATAAACCAAATCACTTTAAGATGATAAATATAGTGAGGTTTAGCTGCCATGCCAAGAGCGTGACACTAGCCTCTCTGGAGAGCTGCTGAAATGACTGCTTTATGGTCACAATCCAGTAAAGTGATCTGTGTTGAGGTAAATGGGTAAGTAAGCAGATGAAATGCCAGAAACACTTTGTTCAATATATCAGGAAGCACTGAACTGATGTTTGTGAGAGATAAAAATGCACAGAATCCTTAAGTACATTTTTGTGACAGTGATCAGCTTCATAGTTCCTTCTGCATCCATTTTAAGAGTGCAACTTAGGCACACAAGCAAGCCATACTCTCTTGCTCAGTAACAAGAAATATAACAATAAATACTAAAAAATGGCCATTACATGTATCATTTGCACGCACTATGACTTGTATTTAGCACCAATTTCTACCACACAGTCAAAATGTGTTTAAAAGGCAATGAGATTGTGAACATGAAAATGTTAATTTATTCTAATTGTACTGCAATTTTGCTAACAAATGTTGTCTTGTGAATCTGAAAAGACAAAGAATTTAATTACTGTTTTAATGAGAAATTTGATAGACCAATAAATGCATACCAATCTTTTTAAGAGTACTTTTTCCTCACATGAAGATAAACAAGATGTTAATAAGAATTATTATTCATTGTATGGCCGATATCAATATCTATGCATTAGCATCACTATAATTTATCAATTGCCACAGGTGAAACAAAACCACAGAGTTTCACATCAATGTTTGACTATCTTTGGAATCCAATTCTCTAGCTATGAATGACAGAACATGTAAATTTGCAATCACTAATTGTACCAGTTTATAACCATGCTCAGTTAGATGACAGAAAACATGGAGAAAGTACATGTACAAATTTGGGTTACCTTGCCCATATATCAAGAATATAGGCTGAGATGATAGGTTGATGTGATAGGCACAGCTTGTCTGTTGTGATAAGGCAATAATCCATACAGAATAAATGCAGAGAGTAAATTGTGATTACAACTGCAGTAAAACTGAGATTTTAAGAAACTATAAAAACTAAGAAAAGGGGTGCATTTCCATGTTCTACTGCCTAATATATTTTACTTATCTAGCATGATTTGGTATTTGAGATGGAAATAGTATTCCACAACTTCTAGTCTTATCGGATTTGTCCTTAAGAGAAAGGTTGATAAAAGTGTAATACACTTAGAAGCTTATGCAAGTACTTGAAGCAACATTTTTCTTTCATTCCAGAAAAAAAATGGTTGTTTTAGAGCCACTATCAGTAAAAGAACTACATTTTAGAGTCTCTATCAAGAAGAGACCAAATATTCATATGAAAATATGTATCAGAATTTTGTTCAGTTTCCTTGGGTTTTTTAATTGCTTATAATGTAAATTCAATACAAAATTACTTACCTTCTGATTTAGCAGAGCGCTTGCTAGTCTTTGTACTTCAGAACTCAGTAATGAGGTACCTCTGATGACTTTACTTAAAGAAGCAAGTGACTGATGGACACTTTGCACAAGTCGAATGGCATTGAATTGCTCCAGAGTAATGAATGATAAGATTGGAGATCCTTGTTGTTCCACAGGGGGAGACACCTTCTGATGGATCAGGTTAAAATTCTAAAAACAACACATGATGTCCAGTTAATAAACTCAGGGAGACAATTGTGTTACATAACATATGATTTTTTAATTTGTTTTTACTTTTTTACTTGCTTTTTTTCTTTTAGTTTTTTACTTGTTTTTTATTTTTATTACTTCAAAAGAACTGGAATTTCTGAAAAATCTTCACTTAGCTGAACTACTGCTTTTAGTATTTGTGTTAATGTGTCAATATATAAAGCAGCAGTGTACTCAGCATAACAAGATTGTACTGGGTACTGTAAACCATGCTTCCAGATATAGCTTTTGCTTTGATGAGACCTGGAAGGAAATTAAATACAAAAAAATATAAAATAAATATAATATTATGTGTAAATCCTGAGTAACTCAGACTTCGAGAGGTACTGCTGCTCTCACACTGACATTTTTATTATTTATTTCTATTCCATTACAGTCACTGAAAATCCAAATTTATTCAGTAATTTCAAGAGACGGCATCAGTTTGCAAATCTTAACTCATTTGCAGCTTACTACATAAATATATTTTAGCATGTGTTCTGAAACTGCCAACCTGAGACGTGACAAGGTGCTGCACTGAATTCCAGTTATGGAATTTAAACTTTCTGGAAAATTCTACAAGGCACAAATGCAAAAAGAAAATCCTAGCCTTTGGGAAAAAAATGGTGTGCTATTTAAATCTATAGCAATTTATTGAAGATCAGAATTTACTTTCTCTGAAGTATCTCTTCTTAAAATAACATGGAGTTTTGACTTTTTTTCAGATTAAATAAACTTCTGAAAAAGAAGTCACGTGCCATCTGTCCTGGCTTTGAGTGAGTGGTGGAGTTTTTGGGTAGCAGGGAAGGGGACTACAGCAGTGGCCCCCTGTGAGAAGCTTCTCGAAGGTCCCCCGGCTCCAAGTCAGACCCAGCTCTGCACCAAGGCCAAGCCAATAAGCTGTGCCTCTGCGATAACGTATTTAAGAAGGGACCTAGTGAGGAGGAGTTGGAATTGTGAGGACAAGTTGCAACATCTATGTGAACACCAAGGTCAGTGGAGGAACGGAGGAAGAAAGGCAGGGAGAGGTGTGCTGGAGCAGAGACCCCCCTGTATCCTGTGGTGAGACGGGACGGCAGGGAAGCCCCTCCCCCCCCCCCCCCCCCCGCCACCCATGAAGATCTACGGTGGAGCAGACACTGATTTATGACCTGTGAGGGGCCTCATACAGCCATTTAAGGTGGCTGTGCCCAAAGTCAGACAGGATTCTGTGGGAAGAAGCAGCCCCCACTGTTGTAGTTCAGCACTGGGAGGATTGCAGCATGCGGGGGTGTCCCACGCCAGAGCAGCGAGGGAAATGGTGTGGCCTGTGGGAAGAACTCATGTCAGAGGAAGTTTGTGGAGGACTGTCTCCTATGAGAGGGGGACCACAATGGAGCAGGGGGAAGAAGTTGCAGAAGCTCCCCCCATCGAAGATAAAGGAAGTGGCAGCACTGACTGCACCCCCCATTCCCTGCCCCTGCACCGCTGTGGGGACGAGGTAGAGATATCGGGAGCAGAGCTGAGCCCAGGAAGAAGGGAGGGGTGGGGGGAAGGTGTTCTCAAGATGTGACAGTGCTTCTCACTGTCCTACTCTGTCTGTTAAATGTTGTTGTTGCTAGTGCCTGTAATAAATTTATGGGGTTTTTTTCTTCCCCTAACAAGTCTGTCTTTTGCCTGTGACCATAATGGGTGATTTATCCCTCCCTGTCCTTATCTCAAATCCCAAGCCTTCACTTATTTTCTCCTTCTCAGTGCTGCAGAGGAAGGGGGGAGTGAGCAGCTGTGTGTCTGCCTCCATAATCATTGCCAGGTACTGTAAGTTTGTCAGAATTTACGCACTTTTAATTTCAAGCTCATACTGCACTCAACTATCAAGCAAAAATGACAGAAAAATTAAGGATAAGGTTTTCCCTCCTTCATTATTAAAAAGGTATACAACAAAATCACTCACTATTCAAATTGTAAGAAACATACATTATTTAGAAATGTTATGATTTCTATTTTTTCTTTGCATGCATCCTGAAATCACAGCACCAGTTTCACTTCAGTTTTTCTGAGACCATGGTTTGCTGAATATATATAAAATGTAATGTAAAACTAGCACAAGCTAATTAATAATTTCTTATTGGAGTATTTAACTGCACAAAAAAGGAAGAACAAAGACACTGCCACTTGCAGGCTTTGCCAGTCTTTCACATATACTGTCTTAATTCACAGAAAACTTACTGAAAGAGAAGGCCTCTAAGTTCCTCAATACTATCCTTTACATAACAGTCTCCTATGAATTGCATATTCATTTCATCACTCTTTCTAATGCTTTCTCCTGAGAATTTGTTAAAACAACCCATCTGTCATTTTTATAGGAAAATTAAACATGAATACCAATATCAGCTTATATATTTAATGTTCTATTACATTCCTTTAAAATCCATTATGTATATAACTCACATCAGCTTTAAAAATATCCTCGTGACCTGCTTGGATATTAAGATGAAGAACTGCTGAAGTACTGAGTCCTTTTCCTAATTGTAAGAAACTGAAGGTAAGTTCTAATCTTTAGCATTAAATACTATATTATGCTACCAATATTAAATTAAGTGTATTTTGAGACTTTGATCATTTTCCCTCTTTCACTTCTTGTACTTGTAACTATCTCAGTACAATATAAGACTCCATATAGTCTCACCTAAGCTGCTCCAGAGCTTTTCTTTTTTACCTTCCTAAACTCAAGCTTTTTCAAACTCCAATATGTTCTGAAAAATTGACCCCTCAGAAATGTAACAAATATAATGAAAATAAACTCATATACCACCACTAGTTCTGCATTTGATTCAAAATTCAATTTTGGTGGTGGGTTTTAGAAACCTCCATTGGCCTTTTAATGTACCTATGCTGCCTCCTTCTTCGAGACTCTGCATATTCGTTCAGGTATTAGCCTCTCACTGTTCATGACACAGATATTTTATTGTTGACAATAAAAGAAAGTATAACCTTATATTTCTGCTTCACTGACTTTCCTTGGTGAAAACAACATTGTTCTTTTGTTAAAGCTGAGGTTCCTAATGTTTTAGATAAAAGACCAACAAGCAATTAATTTTCAAAACTACTTCTGCAATTGTCTCGAGCATTATGCAACTTTATGAAAAGAATTAGTTAGCCTTCAATTTACAAACACAACGAAAGATCAGGCAGAACACATACTGACAGCTTATGATCATATATTCAGCAAAAATAATTTTGAAGCAGTTGCTTCCAAATTTTTATCATGAGTGGTCCTTGTAACTTTCATGGAGGTACTAAACTGTTTCCCTGAAACAAGACAGAAAATTCATCTACCTTATAACAAAGATATAGCACTGTTTCCTCTCTCTCTACTCATGACAAATAGCCACATGGAGGTGATGAAATGTTTATGCAGCCCCACTGTGTCCTCATATTCTTGTGCTTCTCTGAAAACAATCATGTGATAGGCAATGCCTGAGTTCCGATTAACAGTGATTTCTAACCGATCCAGTTATGTGACAATGAAGTGCCTATATAGTTCATGGCAGAAGGCTATGTGGGAAGCAAATGGACACCAGGACAGAGGCTGGTTGAATTATGCTGATGGCCCAGCTCTGGGCAACAGGCTGTAGTAGGCCATCCTTCCAAATTAAGGAAGATTTTTTAAAAATTTGTGTAACATTTGTTTGACAAGTTATTCAGTGATGGCTTAATTTTTTTCAGTAAACGGTCTTTCGTGCAAACATACTGAGGATGTGAGTATTTGGGGTTATTTTTAACTTAATGGGAGGTTCATGAGAGTTTAATTCATTTGATTAGTGTTAAGCTGTTATTAAATCACACTGAAAGATACTGCAGAAGCAGTTCTAGGACAGTATTCATTACAAGGATGTTTTCAACTGAAGCTAATATAGATGAAAATGTCAAGATATTCTGTACTAGTCCAGAACAGCTAAATAGAAAGAGGAAGTTTGCTTGTGTAACTTTCAACACGGGAATGAACTGATGGGAACCAGATTTTAAGTATTGATTTCATTTAAATTAAAATTCAATGAAAAATTCCAGAGTCTGCATTCTCACTGGACTAATAAACCATGGATGAAGAAGAGACAGTTTCCATGATTCTATTGTTATGGACAGACAAAGAATAATAAATTCCCCAGCTTAACAATTTCAGAATGTCTGAATAATTGCTAGTAACATTTAACAGGGCTATGCAAAATGTATGCCACTGAGAGGGAAAATGAGTCCTTCAAATTTCCAGAAATATTTCTGAAAAAGTGTCAACATATTAAGTTCTCACTACTTTACTAATATATAAGAATTATTTCCCACTTCAAAATGTCTAAAATGAAAAATCTAACATTTCCGATCTATAGCCGCCATTTTTGCTGTTTGGCCACAAAGACTGTAAGAGCTCTGAAAACTGAGCACAAAGTACTACTATTTACAGAATCACAAAACTGTTGAGGTTGCTAGAAATGTCTGGAGACTGTCTAGTCCAATCCCATGCTCAAAGCTACAGTAGGTTGCCCAGAACTGCATCCAGTCAGGTTTTCAATATCTCCAATGATGGAGACTGCACAGCCTCTCTGGGCAACCTGCTCCAGTGTTTGACCATCCTCACAGTAGGAAAGTTTTGTCTTATGTTTAAATGGCATTTCCTGTATTTCCATTTGTGCCCACGGCCTGTTGCCCTGTCATGGGACATGGAGAAGAGCAAGTGATGCCCAGACACTTCTTGGGAAGCAGGGCCTCTACACATAGTGGTTGCTTTGTAAGACAAACACCTTAATAATGAATGTCCCTCCTCCTCCTCTTTTGTCTTAGCTTTTATCGCTGAGCATGAGGTCACGTGGCATGAAATATCCTTTCAGTCAGTTTAGGTCAGCAGTCCCAGATACCACCCCTCCCAATCTCTTACCCACCCTTGCTCCAACAGCAGCCTGGGACCATGCCCTGTTGCTTGTCACTACCATTGATGAGAAGGTATATCCTCTACTGAGCAAAATTGCTCATCTTCTGTAAACTGTTCTGGACAAACTGCTGTGCCAAGTGCCGTATGCATTTGCTGCCTCTGTTAGCTGCACTCAATACTATTGATTGAGAGATTACAATTTGCACTCTTGAAAAAATACGTTATTTTACACACTTTAAGGTGGTATAATTCTTCAGTGGGCACATCACTATGACAGTTAAATAGTCCATTTACAGATTTGTGAAATGTCCAATAACAGGTAAAAGTTTTATCACTGATTTCTGAAATTTACTGACTACATAAATTCTATAGACATTCTGTCAATTTAGCTGTATTATATAATCTAAATTATTCAGACTGATTTTTGTAAACTGAAACACTGATGTTCAGTCCAGAGAAATACCCAGTCAAATGCTGTCTATTATTTTATCTAAACTTGGACACTAGATTACAGAATACAAATGTGATCACCATACGGTATTGAGAGTGTGAAGACAAAAGTATGTCCACACTTAAAGATTATGATCAATTATTACAGTATAAATTCTACAATAGGACAAAATCTATGTCAAGTGGTAAATTTTACTAGGCTTCAGAATCATCAGCATTTAGATGTACAGTAACTATTTTCAGGGTATTTGTAAAATAATCCTTTTTAAGTTAATCCTTGATTTACATACTCAGCACTGAAATAAAAATGTTTAAAAACATACTTAATCTTTGTCTACGTATTAACAAGCTTCTGAGCATTTTTTGCTTCTGGAATAAAAATTAGCTGATTTTAAAAACAGCTTTGAATTTATAAATAGATTAGCGAAATTCAATTCAGAACTATACTGGACACTTCCTGAATTTCAGTGGTTTGAAACAGATATTCGACCATTACTTCCAACTACCCTTGGTGATAAGTACATTTGACAGGTAGAGGACTAATATTTGTTTCTTGTAAATAAAATGGAAGGTACTGTCAGCATCTATCCCATCTGCCTCTCCTTTATTATTATCTGTATCCAATAGATAAAAGAATAATAATAATAACAACAACAACAACTACTACAACCACCACCGTCTCATGAAGTTCAACAAGGCCAAGTGCAAAGTCCTGCACCTGGGTCAGGGACAGACCCCACCTGAGTACTGCATCCCATATGTCCAGAGAAGGACCAGAAAAATGGTCAGAGAGCTGGAACACCTCTCCTATAAAGACTGAGAGAGTTCGGGTTGTTCAGCCTGGAGAAGAGAAGGCTCTGAGACCTTATTGTGACCTTTCAATATGTAAAGTGGGCTTATAAGACAGAGAAAGACTTTTTACTAGGACCTGGAGTGACAGAACAAGGGACAATGGTTTTAAACTGAAAGAGAGTAGATTTAGACTGGATATAAGAAAGAAAATTTTCTATGATGAGGGTGGTGAGACACTGGGACAGGTTGTTGAGAGAGGTTGTGGATGCCCCATCCCTTAAATTGTTCAAGGTCAAGTTGAATGGGGCGGCTTTGAGCCACCTGATCTAGTGGAAGGTACCCCTGCTAAACATACATGCTTCCAAAACAGAAGGAGGAATTTTTTTTTTTTTTGACAAACTTCAGAAATAGTTTTGGTGATTTTACTTCTTCATATCTGGGAAACCATTTTATCTCATATTCTGTGCCCATTCACACATAAACAAAATAATGTATGGTTGTTAACTTAAGCAGCAATTCAACTTTTTTCTTCATTCCAATTCTCAAGTTATTATTTAAAACTTCTTAAAACAAACATGATGCCTTCACTGAGCTATCAAAAAAGAATTAGAATGTAGGACTGTATGCAATGTATGTGGAATTTTTAAAGATGTCTAGACTTTTTCAAAGCTTAAAGCAAGTACTGGTTGAATAGACTATGAAAACGAATTTTGATAACGGATACTATTATTTAAATTTTTTGAAACACTCAAGCAAATGTCCCCTCAAAAAGCCCTACACAAGGTCAGATGCCACACTATTCTAAAGGAGATCTTCAAAACTTAGAGAATTTAATCTGCTAAAAGCATAAAAATGTTAGAAAATCAAAGAGAATTCAAGATAATATAGAATCATAGAGTGGTTTGGGTCAGAAGGGACATTAAAGATCATCTAGTTCCAACCCCTATTTCAGGGATTTAGCTTCATGGTACTGCATATTCACAGCTAATTTATGACACAAGTTTTAAAGAAGAAGTGTTTTGAATGTGCAGTGCTAATGATTAATAATGATAAAGAACTAGCCATTAGCAATGTGCGCTGTTAATGAGTATTAATGTAGCGCAGTTTTTGTTTACTGTTTAAAAATCGCCTCATTTATCAGTCTTCCAAACACTACAATCAAAATCTCTAATTTTATGATTGTATATGTACACACATGTGCAACAGTTTTATCTGAGCTCTTGCAAGGAAGCTTTGCAGGCCTAAAGTTATATTAAACACTAGTCAGTAAGATATAATGGAAGGTGTCACATTGAAATACACTGCTTTTTCTTACAGGATCACAGACCTGGTTAACAGCAGTCCATGTTCAGAGATCTCAGAGACTTCAACATGAAGCTATTTAGTAACAAAATATTATTTTGACCAAAACATGATGCATCATACACTTAGCATGGATTACAAGAGAATTCAAAATCTCATCAGAGATTTCAAAAGGTAATGGCAAAATCTAATGTACGCCTCATGTAACCTCTGTATGTGGTTACCTGAGTAAGGGAAAGGTTTTTCTCATTCAGTGTTGCGTACAAGACATGGTTTTAGGCCACAATGTCTGTGATCTATTACTTATCACTGAGGAGAAAAATAATGGCCAAATGTCTAGGTAGGCACTTAGCAAGAGGTGAGGGGGATCCTTCCCAAGTATGTCTAATATCTGCATTTCAGAGAGAACTTGCACATATTAGAGGTAAATGGACATCCACAATAAGAATTCAATGGTTGGAAATCCAGCTTCACAATAGATGTGAAAAAACCTGACCAAAGTGAGACAACCCAGAACAAGAAAGGAACAAAAAAAAGAGATACTTGATATTTTAAGAATTGTAGCAAGGATTTTAATGAATCCCAGTTTAAAGCTAGTACCGTATTTCAATATTATACAGGAAAAAAAAATATTTAAAATCATTAAACATTGCCTTGTGAATTCAAATCTAAAATATATTAGTGTTCTTCTTGAAAACCCATAAAAGATGTTAGTCTCATGTCTTATGGGTGTGGTCTCACCTTCATATGGAGAAAAAAGTAATAGCCTGTTATCAGACATACAGCCCTCAAAGCTAATTATATACATATAACATTCTAGTTCCCACTTCAAATACATTTAACTTACTTTTTAACTTCTTATGTTTCAATACTCAAGATAATTCCCTAGACATTATTTTTGATGTAGTTACTGGGGAAAAAAAAAAGTTGTATTTTTAAATTAGATACTTTCCTACCTGATTCAGTTTCTTCCATAGGTTGAGAACAGGAGAAAGTTCAGTAGACCATATTTCTCTGTCAAATTTGCAGCCAGCTGTTACAGACCTGCTCAGGATCCGAAGCTGTGAAATGACCTGAGTGGTGAGAATACAAATGCAGTCTTGAAGAAGAATAAACAAACTTCTTTAATACAAAAATGCAATACAGTATCAAATACTCTCAAATTTATCTCTGTGCTATACTTTTCTTCATACTTAATTACTAATCATGATCTATTCAAAACATAAACCATACCCATATCCAAATACAGAACATACTTGAGCCTCATTTATATTAAGCCTGAAACAAACAAACAAACAAATCCGTATTTTTCTTATCACAGTCATTGTCTTTGTTCAACTATAATTTAAAGCCTAATGAGGTGCATAATTAATTAAAAAGTCTATTTTCCACAAAATCTACAGACAAAACTCTGCCTTTAAATAGGCTTCATCTGTAATTAAAAAAATAGGAATAAAAAAACAGAATATGTTACTAAATACATATAGTACCTATCTGGCATGAAAACTCCAAGAGAATTACAATCAATTCATAATAATCTCCAACAGATCTCTTACTTAGATATTCATGTTATCTCTTATTATTTAACTGCATATTTATTAGTTTAAAGAAAGCAAGCAAGAAATTAAAAGAATAACTGCGAAACTTCCAGAAATGACAGCTTCCAGTTCATTATGTCCAACTCCCTTTTATTGTTAGCAACCCTGGTAACTCCACACATAAAATAATCAAATATATGTATACATTTATAAAGAAAAAATACTGAAATTAAAATTCTTCAGTGATATTGCAGTCTGCCCATTAGACCGCATAGAAAACCCCTGGTATTTTTTGGTAGTTTAGCTAAATTTTAGGTTTTTTTCACACTGCATTTTTTGCAAGACACATTAGAGAAGAACTTACTAATTCTCTTCTTTACTGCTTCACTTCAGAGAATTAAACTTGATAATAAAATATTTACTAATTGTTCAGAAGGACTGGACTATTTAATTGTTAGACAGAATGATGCAGGAAGTCAAATTCTTTCTGCTGGGTTTTGACTTATTTTCTATTCTTGAAAGAGGTGCAATGATATAGTGGTTTATTTTGTTTTTCATTTTCTTTCACTGAAGCAAACAGCAGCTTCTTATTTATCAGCTTTGATAGGGACTATGAAGCACTACAAGATGTTAATATACTGAACCATTAATTTAACTTCTGTA
Organism: Tyto alba; assembly: GCF_018691265.1. NCBI lineage: Eukaryota > Metazoa > Chordata > Aves > Strigiformes > Tytonidae > Tyto > Tyto alba. The sequence continues at coordinate 15,712,357 of NW_024881282.1, read as the reverse complement.
ACATTTACTATAATTTTATTCTTAACAGTCTTAAAAGACATAAAACAAAAGATAAATATATATAAAAGATAAATATATAAAATCCATCTCTATAACACAGAATCATAAAATTGTTTAGGTTGGAAGAGACCTTTAAGATCATCAAGTCCAACTGTATACTTAGTACTGGCAAGTCTACCACTAAACCATGCCCATAAGTGCCACATCTACACATCTTAATACTTCAGGTATGGTGACTCAACTGCTTCCTTGGGCAGCCTGTTCCAATGCTTTTGATAACTCTTTCAGTGAAGAAATTTTTCCTAATATCCAATCTAAACCTCTCCTGCCACAACTTGAGGCCATTTCCTCTCATCTTGTCACTTGTTACTTGGGGAAAGAGACCAACAGCCACCTCACTACAGCTTCCTTTCAGGTAGTTGTAGAGAGCAATAAAGTCTCCTCTCAGCCTCCTCTTCTCAAGGCTAAACTGCCCCAATTCCCTGAACCGTTCCTCACAGGATTTGTGCTCTAGACCCTTCACCAGCTTCGTTGCCCTTTGGACATGCTCCAGCACCTCAATGTCTTTCTTGTAGTGAGGGGCCCAAAACTGAACATGGGATTCGAGGTGCAGCCTCACCAGTGCTGAGTACAGGGGGACAATCCCTTCCCTAGTCCTGGTGGCCACGCTATTTCTGATACAAGCCAGGATGCTATTGGCCTTCTTGGCCACCTGGGCACACTGCTGGCTCATATTCTGCTGGCTGTCGACCAACACCCCCAGGTCCTTTTCTGCCAGGCAGCTTTCCAGGCACTCTTCCCCAAGCCTGTAGTGTTACATGGGGTTGTTGTGACCCAAGCGCAGGACCCGGCCCTGAGCCTTGTTGAACCTTACACAGTTGGCCTCGGCCCATGGATCCAGCCTGTCCAGATCCCTCTTGTAGAGCCTTCCTACCCTCAAGCAGATCAACCCTCCCACCCAACTTGGTGTCAGCTGCAAACTTGACAAGGGTGCACTTGATCCCCTCATCCAGATCATTGATAAAGGTATTAAACAGAACTGGCCCCAGTACTGAGGCCAGGGGAACAGGTCAGGCAAGCAGAACCTGCCTTTCATAAACCCATGCTGACTTGGCCTCATCACCTCATTGTCCTGTACATGCCACATGATGGCACTCAGGATGATCTGCTCCACAGCCTTTCCTGACACCAAGGTCAGACTGACAGGCCTTTACTTCCCAGGATCCTCCTTCTGGCCCTTCCTTTAGATGGGCATCACATTTGCTAACCTCCAGTCAACCAGGACCTCCTTGGTTAGCCAGGACTGCTGATAGATGACTGAAAGTGGCTTGGTGAGCACTTCTGCCAGCTACTCAGTGCTCTTGTGTGGATCCCATCTGCCCCATAGTCTTGTTTGTGTTTAAATGGCATAGGAAGTTGCTAATCATTTCCCCTTGGATTATGGGGGCTTCATTCTGCTCCCCGTCCCTGTTTTCCACTTCAGGGGCTGGGTATCTGGAGAACAAATGGTCTTACTATTAAAGACTGAGGCAAAGAAGGCATCAAGTACCTCAGCCTTTTCCACATCCTTTGTCACTATGTTTCTCTCCAGCATCCAACAAAGGATGTTACAATATGCATGTGACAATATGTTGGATCATACCAAATGTATGTTACAATATGTCAATGAGGCTCATAAACAGGCCAGAGTCTGCCCTCTGGAAGTCCAAGTGGCAGTTCTGCTGACACCCCTCCTTACTTCTCCAAGAATTGAAAACCCTTATTTCATGTTCGCTTTGCCCAAGACGGCCTCCAACCATCACATCACCCATGAGTACCCCTCTGTTTGCAAACCACCAGTCCAGCGGGATGCCTCCCCTACTTGACTCACTCACCAGCCGTGTCAGGAAGTTGTCTTCCACACACTCCAGGAACTTCCTGAACTGTTTCCTCTCTGCTATATTGTATTTCTAGGAGAAATCTGGTAAATTGAAGTCCCTTATGAGAACCAAGGTCTAGCAATTGTTGAGACTTCTACTAGCTGCTTATAAAACATTTCATCTGCCTCTTCATCCTGGTTAGGTGGTCTATAACAGACTCCCACAATGATATCTGTGTTGTTGGCCTTCCACCTGATTCTTACCCATAAACACTGAACCGTATCATCATTATCGTTAAGCGCTAGAGAACCAAAACACTCCCTAACACAGGGGTACCCCACTGCCTCTCCTTCCTTGCCTCTCCCTTCTCTTGCTGGGTAGTCAATTGTGTTAGGATAGAGTGAGGAAAGCCAAACTGCAGCTGGGTTTGAAACTGGCAATGGATGCAAAGGCCTACAAGAAGGGATTCTGCAGGTATTCTGGTAGCCAAAGGGAGGAAAAGAAAATATGAGCCACTGCTTAGTATAGCTTCTGTTATGGAAAATACGATTCCATCCTATCATTCTCTTAATTTTAAACTTTAATAATTCTCTGTGTGCTCCAGCTATTGTGTATAGCAGAAAAGATTCTTGTTTCATTTAGCAAAAAATTCTTTTCTCTGATTAATGTTTTGATCATAGTGTCTTTATCATTCCTGTTATTCTTCCTCCTTTTCACTCTGCACAGATCTAAATGTTCTGACAAGCAACTCAGATAATAAACACACATTTGTGCCTTCCAGATATCATTCTTTTAGGTACAGTTCTGGCTCTTGTAATTTGTTTTTGGATACTTGCCTGCCATCATTTGCAAAGCAATAAAACATTTATATCAAATATACTTCAACTAGTAATTTAGTATGCAGTACTTCATATAAACTTGCATATTTATACTATAAAGCTGCAAAAAGTGTATATGATTGGTTTGTGAATATGGGGGGATTGAAAATATTAAGTATTGTATTCTTTTTTTAAGTGCCTTCATGGGTATAAACATTTAGCTCCATATAGCTAAAATTAATTTGAAAAGTTGTGATGGCAAGATCAAGTAATTAAAATATTTTCTAACTCAAGTGTATAGGGTTAGCTGTTGAAACAGGGTCCCCTCGGAGAGTTGGCCGAGTAACGACAATCACACTGATGAGGCTACATGTTGTCCCCCTTTATTGCCCGAATCGCTTGGTTATGTCCTTTGCACAGCAAGCACCCGCTGTTCATGCACCCCATACCCCTTGATTATTGGTCATAAGCAACTTATCACACACCCAAAGGGAAACTGTGATAGGCAAGCATCTTGCTGTTTGCTGCATACTTTTGCTTAGCTTAGCCAGATACGTAGCTGGGAAAATTCCTTATTTATCTTTACTCAACAGATACAGTTCCTCAAAAAACAGCCCTTCAAGGTCGTTCTCATAAAACAGCTGTTGTTAACAGTCTGATCTCAGACCTGGATTGTCCAAACCTTGCAACAAAATATCGTGGCCATTCTCCGTCAGAAATGCTTCTACAAGCTGCCTATTTCTAATGATCTAATTATAGAATTTGTCAATATAATTTAACTATCTCTCCATTATTTCACTCTTTGTTCTTCAGTGCACCTATATCTATTTCTGCTTTGCATATTTTATCAAAGTAGCTCAAAAATATCAGGATGTGATTATCAAAAGTTAAGCATTTAAAAGTATTGAATGAAAATAAATCAAGTTTTAACTCTCAGTGTTCTAGAGTACTGTAACATACTATGATCTTTATCAAATATTCATTAAAATTCTTTAACTCTTTCAGTTCATCCCATTTCTTCTCTGAAGTATAACAATGATGCTATGATGATAGCATAACTTACTACTAAAGTTTCCATGACAGCACACTGTTTTCATTTGACTGTAATTTTTAAAAATTAATGAGTTGGGCTAAAACTTTGTGTACTGGTGGCTCTTTCAGCCTGATTACTTTTTGAAAATTTTAGCCTAGAGCAGTCATTCACCCTCAAGAAACAGAGGAAAATACATTTTAGTCATGTCAAAACAATCAGGTTCACCTCATCTTTGAGCTGCTTCAGCATCCCAAACTTTTGCTAAGGGACTGCAAATTTTATGGACATTTTTTTGTATGCCATTTTTTACATCCATGTAATCTGTCCAAATTCAGGAAAAAAATTAGAGATTGTAAAACAGTAACTCATATTACTGTTTAAGTATGGTGGCAAGTTTGATTTTAGAACTTGAATGGTGTAAGTACTTTATTCTCCTGACCACTCTATGCAACTTCATATCAAAAACCTGGGAAAAGGTTTACTCAGTACTGTCAAATCAGTCTTTTTTTAAATGTTATGCAAATAAAAAGGGAAATTTATTTTTTTTATAGGATTACAGAATAATTCAGGTTCGAAAGGACCTCAGGAGGTCTCTAGTCTAATCTCCTGTTTGAAACATGGTGAACTCTGAGATTAGACCAGGTTTCTTAGGGCTTTATCCCGCCTGGTCTTGAAAAATCCCAAGTATAGAGACGTCACAACCTCTCTGGATGACCTGTTCCACTGCTTTACTGTCCTAATGATGAAAAAGTTTCCCATAATATCCAATTTGGACCTTTCTTTTTTGGGTTTATGTCCTGTAAAAACAAGAGAGTCAAATGCAAGGCTTAAGACAAAGAATGTGTTACAATTGGGAATTAAATGAATAAAATCACGAGTGGGATATATTTTGCTATTAGAATTATCAGATGTATCACAAAAGTCTCCCAGGTTTTGTGATATGTTTGCAGTCGCTTCACAGAACTGCTTTCACCTCTAGGCAAGAGAAACAAGTTTGGAGTTAGAAGGATTTAAAAGAAAGAAGTATCAGGAATATATTCATAGGGGCCATACGAAGGACAAAAATGGCTCTTTAAGGCAGGAGCACAGGGATGAACACACAGACTGGATGAGTACCCAGGAGGAGACTTTGATTCAGCTCACAGAGGGAATATGATTAGGAATCTGTATTTAATAAGACAAAATAACTCTTGGGTTGAGAGAGGGCACTGTACATAGTCACTTAAATCAAACTTAAAATTGATAAGCACAAATTCACCGCACCTACCCTTACCCACTCACTTAAAGCTTACTTAAAACTTACTTAAATAACAAAGATTACTACCTTATCCTCCCTACATAATCAAAAGGCAGATCTTAAGTGGGCTAATTTGTCATTTGGAAGGGCCTCCTATGAAGTATGTAGGAAAACTAAGTTCCTTACATAGGTACTTCAGACAGGTGGATTTACGTTGTGAAAATTAGAATGAAGATTTTAATTTACTGGAAACCTAACTTCAAAATTCAAGAAGAATCCAGCTCCCCTCACTGCACTATATATATGTTACCATCAAGCCAACTTATAATCAACTTTAGATACTTACTCTAGGATGAGATTAATCGTGCCTCAAATATGATACTTCTACGACCACAAAGAAAGACTAGAAGTGACTAGCACAGAGACAGACATCTAGGTCTGTTGAATTATCCTTTGCACTGTAGTTTGGAAGGGTACCAAGATATGTACTTATAATACTAAGGAAACTGAAAACCTAATCATAGTTGTGTAATACAGGGTACTTAAAATAAGAGCACTTTTACAACACTTAACCTTTGAATGCTCACCTTTGTTATTGCAACATATTGTTTTAATACATTATACACTAAAAGCTCTTATACGTTGTTCTAGTCCAGTCCAAATACGCATCTAAATATTCTGAATAATGATAAGAGTGAAAAAATCTACCATAAAGCAGAAAAACAGTACCATCACTGAAAATATGAGAGGAATGGAAAGAAAGGTAATCAAAATATAAAAGCAATCACCAATAATGTCTGTTTAAAGAGGAGTGAGAAGATTATTCAGAACGAGTCTTTCTAGAAGCTGATTGTTTTAAGTAAGGTCAACAAATCATAACAGTATTTATATAAAAAATTCAATTGGGTAATTTATTTGTGAACACTGCATCTAATAACTATGAACAGCATACAGGAGGTGCTACTGAGTATCTTCTCCATTCTTACTGAAAAAGTCATACACTGTATGTTTGAGTTGTTAGCATAGAAAAATATAAATTGAATATATTAATAAAATGTCAATATTTATTTACCTAGTTATTAAGTTAATTGTGCATTTCAACTTTTAAATCTATTGTATACTTTATGGGTTTCTGTGGATATGTGTTGCTATGATATTGATCAAGACATTATAGTAAAAAACCCACGTATTTAGAAAAACTAAGAGAGAAAATGAACAGAATGAAAAGCAATAAAGACAATGAATGATCCCATCTGGCTTCATACTGAACTACTAGAGAGTCAGGTGTGACCTGAAAATTAAAATTAATATTCATGGAAAAATAAAAACGAGGAGATGTCAATATTTTAAGTTTTCCTTCCCAGGAACTCACATAAAAACAGATTTCTAGGAACACAAAATGTATTTCTGTTCTTTACTCATGCACAAGATGAGGAAAAAGTCTTGCCTTCAGTAATTCACAGATACTGAAAAAACTGCTACTTCACAAATCCAATATATAATAAACACAGCCTTTTATTTATTCTTTGTATTTATTTCAGAAGCAATCTACCCTACAAATCATATAAAAAGAAATAAAATAAAATTTTACACACACTATTACAATTTGAAAAAAAGATAAGTGATAAAATCAAAAATATATTGTGAAATTCTATGTCACTAAATTAAAAAAAACAAAAACTAGGATTAATAAATTTGAACTAAATGTGATTAATGTTTTAAGAATACAGAACAAAATATTTGCTAGTCAGATAAATGCTATTTTTTTTTTCAAGACTATGGAACAGATAAACAGATTTTTATTTTTGAACAAAAAGCTAACAAACTCTTCTCAGTAAATCTCTAGGCAATGCCAAAGCAGATACTCTACTGCCATCTACCTGCTTTAAAACAATGTAGTCTTAGCACAGAAACCACTTCTATGTTTCATTTCTCTGAATGAAACATGTCCCTTTACACAACTGTTCAAGGAGATATTTCTGTTTTTATAAGATTTTACAGATCAAACTAAAATACTAAGTTATAACATAGTCACTTTGGTAAACATTGGGAAACCAGTAACTCGGTGCAATGCAACCGTCTTCATTGTGTCGAGGGGGAACAGGTTTCAGTTTGATAGGCTTTCTGAGAGGACTATGTGCTTCCATATTTTTCCTCACAGTTTGGCTGCCATTACCCACATGGCTGTGGAAGTAGTCTAAGACTGAACTGCCAATGACTTTCAGTCTCTCTGCATCCTTTACCGTCTCTGCAAGAACAGTGTCCGCGGAGGTTGTTAGGATGAAGGTACTTTAATGGCATTCATAACCAAATCATTCATACTGCACGTGGATGAGTAAGAAACAATGTAGGTCTACACTTGCTCTTTTGTTGTTTCCTCAAGGCCACCTCAAAGCTGTGTTTTCACTCAATAAGGATGTGAAGTAGGACTGGACTCAATACAGAGATACATGCCTTCTTACAAAATACAAAGCTAACGAGGGAAAGACATTGACACCACCTATATCTTCCTTTATACAGAAGAGGATCATATACCTTTGTCACCAGGAAGACCCTGTGTAGAGCAGGGGTTCAGTGGAAGAGGAAAGAAAATCAGCAGGATGCCGCAGATGGACAGCACAAGCCTATTACTGACCCAGTCAGTATTTTAGTTGCACCTTCTCACAAAGAATAACTAAGGGGTTTACTTTGTATTGGTCCCCAATACATACTACCTGGAAAACACAATGCTAAAAGGAAGGTCAGAAGAGGTGGTTGATCTTAGGTGATTACACACCCTGACAAAATGTAAGAAAACCAAAGAATTGTAGCCTGTTCTTAGAAGAGAACAAACTTTGCATATGCAGAGCACCAATATATTCTCATATACATAGCACCAATCCTATGCTGTGGGAATTAATAAGGCTACTTGAAGAACTGCATTGATTAACTGCAATGGTGAAGATCTGTGTTTTCCGTTAGAGCACAGTACTGGGGCTGCACAGCTGATATAAGGGTTATATAAATGCAAAATTATTTTAAGAAAATAGATTTATGTTTATCCTGACAGCTACTGCAATAACATATCAAGTTCGAGAATAATTTCAATTGCATGCTTTTCAATAATTATACCCGTATTACTCTGTGTGGTATGATTAGAATTATGGAGAAGCAGTAGATACAAAATGCAGCACTCAGAGTCCTGTTGAGCTAGATTTTGAATGAGAAGATTTAGTGTGTTGATGAACACAAAAGGAAACTACAGCTATCATTATATTACAATTGTACCTTGAGAAATAACTACAAACCACAGCCCCATGTTCTATATACAGTAGAAACACTGTAGTCAAATGTATGATTGCAATATCGGGTGGACATACGCACCCTAACTTTTCTTTAGCTGACCGGTAATAACAGCAGAAGAGACTTGGTGTATAACCTCAAGCATGATCCAACAATCTAAGAGTTCCAGGCGTCCTTGTATAGCCTCTCTTACACATGCTGTCTCTGTTGCTGTCATTAACAAGGTAAAAACCAACACTGGAATTGTAGTACAATCATACATCTGACTAGAGTTTTAGGAAGACAGATCAATTTTAATTTAAGTAAACAAGATATGCAAGGAATGGTGGGAAGAGGTACAGAATCAACCAGTGACTTGCTGAAAATAAGAGCAGGTCAGCAACTAAGTTAAAACAAAAGAACCCAAGGATAAAATGCTCTTTTATGGAGGTCAGTGAGATCACTGCAATTACATTTATTAAAGAAAAATATACTTCATGTTTCCTGACCTTCATTCTTACCTTGTTTGCCCTACTAGATTGCCCTATACTGTTTTCAAGTATTAGTTTACTATTAATTTTAACTCAGCAAGTATTCGTTACAAAATTAAAAATAGCTATAGAAAATACAATTGGGTTTTTCTTCAAAATTTCTAAGTTTCAAGCACAGACAGAAGAGCAACAGTAATTATTTTAAATGAATACTATAATTAGCAGCTACACTAAGGTATGATAGGCTATTCCTTTTAACTTCTAACAGCTTTCACTCAAGAAACTGATGTTTCTCTTTAAGCAATCACATCTATAAAAAGAATGCATTCAGTGTGAGATTTCAGTGCTAGTATAATTTCTGTGCAGCATACAGTTAGGCAACATGCTTTTTGCCTGACTTTGTAAACCTAACTTTGTTCAGATATCATAGAATGGTTTGGGTTGGAAAGGACCTTAAAGATCCTCTAGTTCCAACCCCCCCTGCCACGGGCAGGGACACCTTCCACTACACCAGGTTGCTCAAAGTCCCATCGAACCTGGCCCTGAACCCTTCCAGGAAGGGGGCAGCCACAGCTTCTCTGGGCAACCTGTGCCAGTGTCTCACCACCCTCATAGGAAAGAACTTCTTCCTAATACTTACTCTAAACCTACCTATCATAATTTACTTAAGTCATCCTGATGTAATGTGCGAATATTAATTCTGTATGTTGAGCTTCTGGTAGCAAAACCACTTAAGTTTTCAAATGATTCAGCTGCCATTCATGACAAGTATGAAATGTCACTGTATGAATACATAAAAATAAGTATGAACACAGACACAGGTCATTGCTACACACTTTTAAATACTCTCTATAACAATGTGTATTCTAGTCCTGTACACGTGCAAATTGATATTTATAGCAGTGATCTGCAAGACGAAGTTTTTACTGAGTATGAGAAATAAAACACACAAGCTTTATATTATGACAAAGAACTGCATCAGCAAATTTTTCATGGGAATTGTATCTTAAAAGCTTGAATAAAAATCATGACAGATATGCTAGCTTATAAAATTTTAACTCAAATTAAGAGTTACCTTTCAGTCACAGAAGCCCTTTTAATACCATTATTTGTAACTGTACATATTTATATGTCAAAATGTATGCAAAAAAGCTGTATTATTACTAATGATATTACTGAAGAAAATTTCTAAAATGTTGGTTAACAGCCAACATAGCAAATGCAGGCAGGAATTATTATTTATGTTTATATGTATGTTGAGGATAGGCATAAGATAAACTGGAGTTAAGATTCTGGTCTTTAAGAAAGCAGACATGGGTTTATTCAGAGAACTGCTAGCAAAATCCCATGAGAAGTGGTCATAAGGGAGAAGGAAAATTTGAGAGTACAGTGGACAGCACATTACTTTCAGCTGAGTAAAAGGGGAATAAAGGATTAGTTTTGAGTAAGCCTCAGTACAAATCACCTCGATATACAGAGAGACCAGGATTTTCAGCAGAATGACAGTTTGGGTAAGCAGGGAGTGTCTCAGTGGATTGAAAGACACACACACACAAAAAGGATGGAACATATAGGAAGCAAATCAAGTACAGAGACATAAAGAAGATAAAAGCACTCCTTGGACATTTCAGGATGAAATTAGAAAGCCAAAGCCCAGGTAGAGATAAGACTAGCAGAGAACATTAAGAACGAGACAGGTTTCAACACATATGCAAAAGTTCAAAGAAAACATGGGGCATTTAATGAACGCAAGAGAACAGAACTAAGAAATGGTACAAAAAGCCTGAAGTATTCAATGGCCTCAGTGCATCATTTATGAATGAAAGGAACAGATAATAATGGGAGAGAAACACTCTAATTAGGGAACATGAACATATTCACACTTGAATATGCAGTTAAAACCAGTTGGCAGCCTGTCACAAGTGATGTTCCCCTGGCCTCAGTATTGGGGCCAGTTCAGTTTAATACCTTTATCAATGATCTGGATGAGGGGATCAAGTGCACCCTTGTCAAGTTTGCAGCTGACACCAAGTTGGGTGGGAGGGTTGATCTGCTTGAGGGTAGGAAGGCTCTACAAGAGGGATCTGGACAGGCTGGATCCATGGGCCGAGGCCAACTGTGTAAGGTTCAACAAGGCTCAGGGCCAGGTCCTGCACTTGGGTCACAACAACCCCATGTAACACTACAGGCTTGGGGAACAGTGCCTGGAAAGCTGCCTGGCAGAAAAGGACCTGGGGGTGTTGGTCGACAGCCAGCAGAATATGAGCCAGCAGTGTGCCCAGGTGGCCAAGAAGGCCAATAGCATCCTGGCTTGTATCAGAAATAGCGTGGCCACCAGGACTAGGGAAGGGATTGTCACCCTGTACTCAGCACTGGTGAGGCTGCACCTCAAATCCCATGTTCAGTTTTGGGCCCCTCACTACAAGAAAGACATTGAGGTGCTGGAGCATGTCCAAAGAAGAGCAACGAAGCTGGTGAAGGGTCTAGAGCACAAGTCCTGTGAGGAACGGTTCAGGGAATTCGGGCAGTTTAGCCTTGAGAAGAGGAGGCTGAGGGGAGACTTTATTGCTCTCTACAACTACCTGAAAGGAAGCTGTAGTGAGGTGGCTGTCAGTCTCTTTCCCCAAGTAACAAGTGACAAGATGAGAGGAAATGGCCTCAAGTTGTGGCAGGAGAGGTTTAGATTGGATATTAGGAAAAATTTCTTCACTGAAAGAGTTATCAAAAGCATTGGAACAGGCTGCCCAAGGAAGCAGTTGAGTCACCATACCTGAAGTATTAAGATGTGTAGGTGTGGCACTTATGGGCATGGTTTAGTGGTAGACTTGCCAGTACTAAGTTTACAGTTGGACTTGATGATCTTAAAGGTCTCTTCCAACCTAAATGATTCTACTCAAATCAATGAAATCCAGATAGATTCACCCAAGGCTGTTCTGTACTGCATATGAAATCATCATGGCAATCAGAGAAAATCCTTACTGCTCTTAAGGGTAACATTATGCCTGCCATAAGAAACGGATGGAGGATTTATGGAATGACAGACTATTCCACCTAATCTCTATCCCTGGAAAGATCATGGAACACATCAACATGGAATCCACTTCCAAACACTAGACAGAAAAAGAAGGCAGTCAGAAACAGTCAACATGGCTTTTCCAAGAGCAAATTATGCTTGACCAATTTGATCACCTTCTGTAATGAAATTACTATGTGAATGAGGCAAGAGCAGGGGATGCTGCTAATAAGACTTTTGACATCATCTTTTATTGTATTCCTATTTTGGAAGCTGAGGAAGTATGGACTTGAAGCATGATCTCAAAGAATGAGCTGGGCAGAAAACTGGCTGTATTGCTGGAGTCAAATGGCACTGATCAAGGGCTGGACATCTGGCTGGCAGGTAGTAAGAAGGAAACCCTTGAAAAGTCCTTGGTGCTGGGGCTTACAGCATTCAATTTCTCCATGAACAACCTGGATGATGACACACAGTGCACACAGACAAAACCACAGTCAGTTGGTAATAGTTCCACTTAGAGAAGGAGGTTGGATTACATAAACTCCAAAGGTCCCTTCTAACCAGAATTTCTAATATATGATCTAAGGAAAATTTCTAATCAGGATTCCAATCCTTTCATTTTGTCTTATATTGGTGTGCATGGCTTTCCTCCTGTTTCTCATGCATTAATTTTAACTTCTTCCAGTAGAAGAGAGAACCTCCTATTTCTACATAACCAACAATCTGGCAGTTATGGCAGTTCTCTTTCATCTCTTAAATGGTCATCAAAATCTTCATTATACAGTTTTTAGAAATGCTGTTGACATTACAGAGCTTGATCTAAAGTTTAATGGAAAAAAATAGGTACTTCCAAAAGGTGATTCACCCCTTTATTTTAGATGCCTACCTATGAATGGTACTAATTATTCCCTGTAGCTGCTTGTCTTTCTTTAGTAACAAAAAATGTATAGCTAGTTAAGAGGAAGTGGCTAATATTCATATGATTCAAGTTAGATGAGATAAATTTCACTGGGGCTTCTTTTTCTTCACTTCAACTGGCTTTGAATTTGGCTTATCATATTTTTCTGTCACAGTACCTAGACATTTAAAAGAAAAACAAACTCACATTAAATTATTCCAATATTGATCAGGGGAATTTGAAGTGGCTTGAATCGATAAATACAACACAAGTCTTTTCTAGTAGGATTATAACAAAAGATCCTCTGAGAGTTGAAGTACAAATCTGACAAAACCTCGCTGTGTACTTCAAAGCTACACTTTTATTCCACAAAATCTATTTTTAAAATACCATTGACTTGTGGGAAATATATTAAAGAATAACATGTAAATAAAATATTTGGTATTAACACAGGAGGTATTTTAAGAAATATTAAAACACTAACTGAAGATAATATTATTAGTGAAGGAAACAGGATTTCACAAGTCTACATAATTCACTCTATGGCAGATAGGAATGTGTAGTTCTTTGGAAATGGACTGTAACATACAGGAAGCCTAGACAACCATTAGATTAGACACCTAACTCCGAGAAAAATAAAGCTTTGTTAGATTAATATCATCCTTAGTATAGAAAATATTTTTTCTATACTAATATTTCAGTTTATGAGCCCTCCTGTAATGACTACCCAAAATAATATGTCCATACTGGTACATAATAGGGGAAGTTTGTGGCTTCCAGCAAGAAGGAAAAGGCTACTTCTCTACCTGCAGATGTGCAATTGCAGAATGAGTAGAAACAGGTGAGGAGGAAAAAGTTCTATTAGAGAGGCACGTGGGCTACCTGAGCCCAAGTCACACATCAGAACCAGTGCCATTCAGAGGAAGTGGCAGGTCACCATGGACATGGGGGCCCAGGTGGTGTTTTCCTTAGTTCTGCTAGTGAAGGGAATGGGACAGGAAGGGATATGTGACCATGCAACCAGGTCAGAGTACTTGGTTGCAGAGCCGGGATATTACAGACATGACTTTGGCTCTTATGGTGGTGACACCTTGTTTGAGAGATTGGCAGCTAGGGGCAGACAGAATCCATATGACAAAACGTAACGAGTGTCTGCCAACAGGCTTGCCACTATCAAACAGAGCTTTAAACCAGGTTTGTCAGGCAGTGATGATCTAAGTACAAAGAGAAATGGAGGGGCAGAAGGTTGGAAGAAACCGCCTAGAGTATAACATGATGGGAAAGGCATTCCTTTAAATATGTCAAACAGCAAGTCCATTCTCTTGTTAACAATACAAAGAAGCACATTAAAGTTATAGGAATTGTCTGACTCTTTATGGTGCCTTCATGACTACCAGATGGATTCCATAAAGACATTTTGAGATTAGTTAGACGGGATAGAAAAGCAGAATCAATTATTATTGAAAGAGCTGAGATAAATATTTAGGATTAAAAGAAAAAGGACTACCTCAAGGAACCATCCTTCTGCAATTACTTTCAGATAATAAAAATAATGGAGTTGCTAACTGGGAGATGTGAGAGTGATTTCCATCACTCACTCTGAGACAAAACAGGCGAAGACAAGCACGCAGCTGGGTTTGAGAGAAAGGTATCTGGTAAAATTATATCACCTCATATCCTCTACCCTGCCACAGAAAATACTAGTCAGATTTGGATTATATGTGAGACTATAAAATTTGACTGAAACAGGTTCTTAAAGCAAGTAATTTTGTTGCAAAATCTGAACCATCAGAACTGCAGAGTACCACTGGACTGGTTAAAAAGCAAATAAAATTAGAAAGGACAAAATATAGGAGGAGAAATACTCCCAGCAACTTACATTGAATTGAACTGGAACCTACTTATTTGAAGTTTTAAGTGTTCATAGCTCAACATTTTTAATTGGTATACAAAAACTACCATTAAATAATTTTATAGTATTTAATTGAAAAATTAGTAAGAAGCTACAGTCTGTGAACTCTTCAACAATCTGAAACTCAAAGGATTATTTTACTTTTATGATGCCCATAAGCACTTTGAAGATGTGGTGGATTGACTTAGTCTGGATGCCAGGTGCCCACCAAAGCCGTTCTATCACTCTGCCTCAGCAGGACAGTGGGGGACAAAATATAACAAAAGGCTCGTGGGTCGAGATAAAGACAAGGAGGTCACTCAGCAATTACCATCACAGGCAAAACAGACTTGACTTGGGGAAATTAATTTAATTTCCTACCAATCAAATCAGAGTAGGATAATAGAAATAAAAACAAATCTTAAAACACCTTCCCCCCACCCCTCTCAAGCTCCACTTCATTTCCAACCCCTTTACCTCCTCCCCCTGAGCAGTCCAAGGGGATGAGGAATGGGGGTTGTGGTCAGTTCATTATGTGTTTTCTCTGCCACTGCTTCCTCCTCATTCTCTTCCTCTGCTCCAGGGTGGGGTCCCGCTCACATGAAAGTCCTCCACAGGCTTTAAAAAGTAAGTTTCAATTACACATGCATAATCACCGCCCCCCCCCAAGCAGTCCTAAAAAGTGAACTGCAGGTCCACAGGCTTGCCTTCCACTTGCCATTACTGGGATGGTGGGCACAGAAGAATCAAGATACTGTACTAGTATGCAGAGAGACTGCAACTATCCTTTATCCTTGCATGATCGGTGTGAGAAAGTGTACTTATTCATCCATTAAAATATTGAAATCCACCTATTCTTTAATCTCACTGAGATTTACTTGTCTCACATGATAGTCTCTGTGAAGCATTATGAATCTGTATGTGTAAAATAGTGCTGAATTTCTGATGCAAGATATTAAAATTACTACATGCAGTATTCAATACAGAAATTAGCATTAAGGAAATTAAATGCTGCCCACATTGATTATTATTGGTAAACATATTTGAAGAGTCTCATATAACTTGCAAGTTACTCAATGGCTTTTTTCACAAAATGCTTTACTATATTATTAGACAATGTTTAGACTAAACAGTCAACTGATCACACACAGCTACTAGTTATAATCTAATTAAGGTTGAAGAATTGCTGCACTGTCAGATGAGTTCTTTTCTATCTTAACTGCACTGTTCTGCAGAGAGAACACAGCAAGAGATGTAAGATTATTCACAATCATATTCAACCTAAAGGACGTTGTGTCAAAGGCTTGTTGTAACAGTAGGTAAGACAGAACCAAAGAGCCACAGTGAACTCTAGAAAACCAGCCCCTAAAAATTTACCTAGCTTTGCCTACATAAAGCAACTAAGGACAAAATCAGGAAAAAAAAATGTAAATCATGTTGCTGAAAAAATCACATCTATTTAAGCCAAATATTTTCTTTAAAACAAAATGGCCCTTGCCATTATACATGCAGAAATAATACTCTCTGAATTACACTCCAGTACATCGTAAAACATAATTTCTATCAATTCAATTAGTAATTACCAATATATAAAAAATATATAGCTAGTGACATTCAGTTCTTAAATTGGAATTGAAGTTCCCTCTGGAGAAAAGAAATGCTGTGAATATAATCAGTATTTACAAGGTTACTGAAAAAAGTCCATTTCTTTTTAGATATGTTTTAGATTTAGCCAAATATTAGCAATGCAGCAGGTTACAGAATAGATCTCTGCATGACTGCAAAATGCTGCACTGTGCTGCAGCAAGTTTCTGCTACAGCAAAGTGTGTTGCTGCGGCAATACAAACTACCATTCCTATACAGAAAAAATAAAAAATATTCATATAATGTCTATATAAAAATATAAATTTCTATTTTCTAATACTCTATTACTCATCTTGGGTAGAGAAACAATGTCATAAAATAATATCAGATTTTTTGAAATACAATTGCATTAGGTTAACTTCATGGTTAATAGCACAGGTCATAGTGTTACCTGTTTTAATAGTTATTTTAAAATATTTTGAACTGAGAAAAGATAGCTAATTACAATTTACTTCAAATCAACATATATCTGAATGATTATTTTAAATTTCTGAGCCTAAACACATGACTGAAGTCAAAATTGATGTTGGTTTAAAAAAGTAACTTCAAAGTATGTATGTTTCAAAAATAACTACTTTGCATAATCCTGAGATCAGTGGTATATATGACACAATTCTGTGCATCTCTGCATAAGGAAGATTTTAGTATAAATACAGACTGAGAAATGATAATGACTAGTAAATGAGAAACTATATGGAATAGTAGACATAAATTATAAGAGAATATACCACATACTTAACACAGAATCCATGAAGTAGTGGGCACTGTATTAAATTTTACCTTTCTGGTGAAATGGAATGGGAATAGGATTCATAGGTAGAAAAACAATTTAAGAAACATCTCCCATTTCTGTCACTTAATTGCCTAAGGCTTAAAGAAGTACCACAAACTATTATCGGAACCATGAGAAATCTCTCATATGACAAAGAAGCATCTCATAGAATAGTAATTACAAGTGTCTCATATTTTCAAGATTATAATCCACAGTTTATAGATTATAATCAATGCTATAACACACCAGTTCAGTAGAGTGCAGGGCTGCGTGTAAATGCGTTCATTGCCTATTTCCCTTCACATAGGAACTCTGAATCTATTCTGATTTTCTGGAGGTTATCTTAGGACTTATTTTCAAATACAAGCATTTTTAACAACTGGAGCTCTTAACAAGTTATGTAAGCATAGCTGAAATAAAATAATCAGCAGTTTAAAGTGTATCTGAGAGAAACAAAAGTATTTAAAGTTGATGTTTGTGTAAAAGAGTTTAAGACAAAGAGTTACATTAAGTCTTGATGTATTTTTTGACTTTGTAATAAAGGAGTTCTTGAGCTCAGTGTATTACCCTACGCACTCTCGTCCTACTGGTTTGTCTTTATATAGCTTTACAGTTTCATGTACTAATATTGAAACAAATAATTTGACAATACAGCTATGTATTTAAGTGAAGATATAATGAAACGAATTTACCAGTACTATGTTTGATATTCAACAAATGCAATACTCAAAGGCAATTTTTTTTTTTTTTTTTTTTTTTTTAACTGATCAGAGGTCTTATACCAACAAGAGATTTCTGCATGGAGCTCTTTGTAGGTGAGTATGAGCAAACAGTTAGATATCTTTTTTAAAAATGTAGTTCTAAGTAATGAAATTATAGGGAATTCCAATTATAGGGAACTTCCAATTGATTTTGCCAAGAGAGGTTGGACAAGATTATCCTTGAGGTCCCTTCCAACCTGGTATTCTATAATTCTATGATTTAAGCTTTTTTTTCCCCTATAACTTGTCCTTTTATAAGACAGTATGCTAGGGCCTTGAACAAAATTAAAGAGAGCCTTGATATACAGACCAGTTCACTTCACAGTTCTGATATAAGAGTCTCAATTCAATCAACTTTCATGTTATCTGACACAATTAAAAATTACCAGTCAAATAAACTATGATAATCACTTGTTAAAGATATGTACTGTTTAACTGTGCTTATACAGTAGTTATGTATTCTCATCCAGACTTCACTAAAAAACAATGAAAAAAAGATCTAGAATAAAGAATTCAAGATTTGCCTTAAAGTCCTAAACTTGCTCCATACTTGGGCTAAAAGGTAGACTGCCCAGCAAACCTGAATAAACAAAAAATGGACTTTCACTTTCTTATAAGCATTACTGAGTTTTAACTCAGGCTGAGGTACAGCCACTTTTTACTCAAACTCCTCCCTAGACTCTAGGCCTCAGTGGTTTAATTCAGTTGTTACACATAATGCCATTTGAGACTCTATGTTATCAAAATGGACAGGCAGATATGACACAGGACCTCCAGATCCATATTCTACTGGATAAGGGTACACAAGCAGTGGGAATCAGTTGCTTAAACACTGGTATCTAGTGTCATTTTGCCCCTGACTTCCAGTTGCTGGTCCAACAGGAAAATGTATTCACTTGCATCCTGTGTCATATTTGGCAGCTCTTAGTAGATGTCTTAAGTACACGAGGGCGTCTCCAGATGATACAAGATACCAATTTTTAGGCAACTGAATTGACACCTAAGGGAAGTGATAAAATATTGGCAATTAAAAGTTTTGTCCATCAAACCAAACAAAATATTGATGATGATGAAGACATCCGGAGTTCAAATCACTCCATCTTTTCCCTTCTTACACTAATAAAATAGAAGTTATGAGGAGAACAAGACAGACACTCAGTATTTTCTGGTTCCACAAAGGGCAAGAAGAATAGCTGCGGCAGCTGTAACTTTAATAATACACAGCATAAGGGATGACCCAGGTCACTCACCCAAGCCAAGGATTCTACATACAACTCTAAAACAAATGGGTGAAAAATCTTTGATCATTGCCTATTATTGCAGCACTAAGATAACTGCATTATCACATATTAAACATATATTCAAATCTGGACTAGACTGCAATTAAATCACAGCTGAGAACTCTATGATATAGCCATCTACCATATCTTACAGCTAAAGCAGTAATGGAAATAGTTAAAATTAGTGAACTATTAAACAAAGACCTACAAAAACCCTGGAATTTACTTTTCATTATGTTGAGAATTTCATTATGACGTGCCTAAGTAGTTATATGCTATTCTCCAGTGAGAGCAACATTATTTTTCAAAATTTCACATTTCTAATAGCAAAGATAGAATTCTGACTACTGGGAGAATTCTTCAGAATTTCTCTTTCAGAAAAAGCATAAAATGTTACTGTATTCTATCTGTCAAACTATTGTATTAGAATTTGGTGACTAAAACTAAAACCTTAACTTGCAGTGAACAGCAGCTGTAAGAATTATCCCATTGATGGAAGTTAGATTAACAGTATAAATAGAACTAGCAAAACTACTTACATACATGGATATGCTTCAACATGAACTGAATTATACTATTGTAAACTTTCTCAGTAACTCTTTGTTTATTTAAGTCCTAAACAGGTATCTTTGTAACAATTGTTATTATATTAAAAAATTCTATAGATAAAAGTCAACATTTTCCTAAAATCCCTCCATTTATTCTGACTTTCTTATGAAAATTCATATTTATGAACAGATGGTTGGGTTCTCTAGCTTATACTGGAATGCAGAAATATTCAGAGGTCAATGTAAAATGTAATTTTACCTGGGAACTGATCATACGTTGTGATGAATGAGCAATATTAGCAGGCAGGCCAAAAAAGTCAGGTTTATCATCTTCTGGAAGGCTTTCAATAATATTACGATAATCCTGCATTACAAGAAAAGAATAAACATAACTGAGGGAAGTTTTGTTCAGCTCATGAAATTAACAGTGTATGCTGAAAAGAATTTCACCAAGTGCACTGCGTAACACAAAGATTAAAATAGGTGTATAACACATGACATATCTTGGCAATCTTATTTATACATTTTTTAATTTTATTTATAAAAAGCTATCTATATAATCTTTCCCCTCTAAAAGAGCAAAAAGCTCCAATTCTGATTACAGTGATGCTACCAACTGAAAAGAAAAATACGATAAGACTGAAAAGTAGTTACAAAACTTATGCTGAAAACTTAAAAGTAAGATTAACAACAATGTAAAAAAGAAAAAAAATATTTCAGCATTTGGAATTCAAATAATAGAGTATAATACATATTTATAAAATTTAAATCTATGAAGATATTATCACTCAAAGAAAGTGAAATTGTTTAGGTAAAAATAGGTTTGCATGATCACTGGAGATGCAGAATAGCATCAGTAACGGTTACAGTTATTTTAGTTTCTATATTAGGTGACAGAAGATGTATACCTACCAAAATACTGCAGGAATTTGGTAAAGAGATTGAATATGGGAAACCAGTCATCTTCTTGCCTCTAGCATTTAAACTGCCAATGATTCGTGAACTGAAAAGCTGCTCCAAGTATGACCGAAGAACCCTCATATCAAAGTAATTATCTACACGGCCTCCATAAATTGCATTTACAAACAAGCCACGCACAAATTCCCACTGAAAATCTTTGGAACCTGTAAATTAATTAATATTGTGTATCAATGGATAGCATTGCATTATAAACATTTCTTTTTGTCACTGCAGTTCTTCAGTGAAATATAAGAATACAGACACATCAAATAATTAATTTCTAATTGATTTTCTTCTATATTATCAAATAATAAAAGTTGCAGAAACTTCAGTGAGTTTGTAAATATTTGTCATTAATAAAATGAATATTTATTGTGTTTCAAAATGAGCTATTAGAAATATTCCTTAAGTCTTGAAGTGCTTTTTATTGTAGATAAACCAACTGATTACATGTAGTCCAGAAATTATGCTATTACAATTTTAATTATGTTCTCTTTTGTCATGAATAAAAAGGAATTTCCTTTGTTCAAAATTTTGTATACTATTTTGTATTGCAGTAGCATCTAATCTCATAAAATAAATTAATTGATTGAACCAAAACCAGATCATGCTTAAAATAGATAACACTACTGGAAATGTCATATTTGAAACACAGAGGTCCAGGATAGGTTCTTTGCAAATCATTATAAATCACACAACATGGCACATAAAACTAAGCATGTTACTCTTAGTTTTCTGGCCAGACTGATGTTGCAGTTAGATTACTTTGGGTTAGCTATATCCCACAAGTTCAAAATAACTTATTTTTCCTCCCTTCTATCACAGTTGTCCAAAATAACTACATGGGACAATGATCAACTTATATCCTATAGCTTTCATATGCAGGTAAAAGCTTGATCAGAAAGGTACTTCTTAAAGCTCCTTGAGAAAAGGAAGCAACAATTACTTTAAGGGGGAGTTTATTGGTGATAACTGCTGTTTCAAAACACATCAATCATCACTTTGTAAGAAAAGTTATCTTCACAGCAGTATTGATTAGATTAATGATTATCATTGATAGCTAATGATTCAACCTCTTTACATCACTGTATGTTTCAAGTCTGTGTAACGAAGGTCCAATTCCAGAAGTACTGAACATCCATAAATCTCATTTCAGTTAATAATGATAAAATATCTCTAATTATCAGTTCCTAACTTTACTTTGAAATTATATAAAATGCAAACATTTTTTTAAAAATTACCTTTTTCATATTAACTAATATTAAGAAATTACTATGCTACTTAACAGAACAATGAAGTGGGCTCTATCTAACAGTGAGTTTCAATATGAAGAATTCACTAATATTCAATTCATTTATTCCATATATGGGGGAGCTCTCACTGGGAAGGAATGAAGACAGAAGACTTCACCTTATAGGCACTCCTGTATTTCCTATTTATTCCTCTAGACTCAAGAGGCAGAGCAGAATAGTTCTTGGCACAAAGAAATTATTGGTTTCCCCAACCTCCCAAAAATGGAATTATGATTCAACCTATGTTTCTAGCTTTGCTTATTGGTGATGAGCCTTGCAGCATCTCCATTCTTATCTGAATTTTGGAGAAAGATACAGCTCTTCATGCCACATCTCTACCAAAGGTAAAACAGGACAGGTCCTGTTTGGACTCAAGGTCAGATGGCACAAGGTGGCTTGCACCCATACAGCTAAACCCTCTTTTGCCCTAAAATAAGGTAACTTCCTATCTGCTGCCTATTGGAAAGAGTCTCTGGGCTCTGCTCTCTGACAAACCATGCCTTGTCATTGCCTACAAGAATATCAGGCTGATTAAGCCAGATATGGGAAAAAATAAACCTGATCATAGAATAGTTTTGAGACTGTGCCCAGACCTTATCAGTTTACTAATACAGACATATCCTCAAAGTTTGTATTTATATCCAGAAAAGCCTAATAAGCCTAAGTACGGCTGATTCAGGGTCAGACAAATTCCCATACTGAGGTAGTTACCCAAGTACCTGGTCATCTATTTATACTTATGAAAATGTTCCAATGAGGATTCAAATGCAAAGTTTAAATACCTGCAAAGCAGCCTTTAAAAAGAATGGCCCTACTCCAAACAAAACAACCATGCAAAGTAACCAATTTATTAAAATTACTGTGAAAGTTTTTAATATTCTAAAAATTTTAAATGAGAGACATTTAGAAGGGTTATGCCACAGAGGTGAGAAATCTTTCCTTAAGAAGTGACTTACCCTCAAAGAGTCTGTCAATAATGTCAAAACCAGCACGGAGATCAGATAAAGAAAATTCATAAAACTTGGTCCAACCCTACCATTAAAAGAAATCCGAAGAATTTAATTAGTCATCCAGCAATGATCATGAAGTAAAATATAATATTATGTGGTTACTGAATACTGTATAGTACTTACTACTGAATGAAAAAAAAGACAACCTATGTCCTCTAAAGTACGTCTTTGGAAACATTCAGTGGAGGTACAACAAAAAAAAAAAAAAATCAGCTCTACCAGTGCATTGAATTTTACATACTTACACAAACTAGAATACATTGAGTATAAGGAATGTAAACTTAAGGTTATTTTATTTCCTAGAAGTATTTACTTCAACCAAAACTTGCTGATATCTGTGACTAGATCATGTATCGAATTATGATTTTATTTCTGAAGGCTTTTTTGTATTTCAGTTTCCTTTGGATTTTCATAAATAGGTCTGATTCGTCAAACACAGAGTACGTCATACTTCCATCATCTTACTCTTTAATTCATGTCACTTCTCTATAGACTGAAAAAAATATAATGAATAAAGCAACTACTGCTACTATTACAGTGAAAATGCTGACAACCATATGCATATTTTAATAATTCTCAATTTGTACCTCCTTTCTGTTCTTGGTGGAAAAACTCTTTATACAGCATTAACGTGAAATGCATATGTAATTCTCACAGAAAACTCTCAATGTAAATGGATAAGCATAAATAAATATTGATATATGATACAGAATTTAGGAAATTCCAATCTCAAAGGTATCTCTGGTTGCTGTATCTTCTTACGACTGTACCTTTCCATACAGATCATATTATAGGAACAGGTGCATATGACTCATGATAAGAAACGTGCAAATGTGTCAGATAACATGCACAGATCCAGTGAGATGAATACAGTCTCAGGTCAAGACTACAGCTGCCCCATGGATCACAAAGTATCAGCCAGTCACCCTGAAGGTCATAAACTGGAAAAATGCTGAAGTCTCTCAACAGTGTTCATGTATTTTTTTGACAGATCTGTATATGGACCCAAAACAACCTGAAATTCACTATAAAATACAAGAGCTTCTAGCTGGGATTAATTGCAGTCCAGCAATGTTAGAAACTGGTAATCATAAGCAAAATATAAAAACACAGTTACAGTGGAATTAAGGAAAGCACAGTAATATCCTATCTTGTGTTACTTGGAAAGCTAGTGATAAATGAACATGAATTTGAACAAAGCCAAATGAGAGTTCACGTGTCAGATCGGTACTTTAAATATTTTCACTTATTCTACTTGAACACTATATTCAAAGTCTATTACTGCAAAAGGCAAACAACCTCATGAATCATGAAGTCAAAACTAGAAAAAGACTCTCAAACATTCCAGGTTCTGCCAGACCAAATCTTTCAGATGACAGGTTAATCTCACCCCTAGTCTAAATAAAATAAACAAGACATAAAACATCTTGTTGGTTGAGGGTTTTTTCTGTTTAATTTAAGTATCTTCAGCCAGAAATAAATGTTTGCTTTAAACAAAAATTTATCTAAGGAAAAAACACACCACAGTCTTTGAAAATCATTATAATCCTTATAAGGAATGAGTCAATTCCCTTGTTCTTCCTTCTCTTTGAACAGGGTTTGTGTAGAAAGAGTAGACAGTCATCTCTTCCTTCCCAACAAAGTGTCTCTTTTCTCACGTCTTCCATTCAATCATATATGTTTCCAAAATATTTTTTCCTGTCCCAAGCAAACAGGATTCATAGATTCTTTTCCATGAGACCTCACTCCTGCATCAGTATCAGTTAATACATGAATCACAAAATAACTCCATGCATGCAGTAGCAATTATCGATGGACAGGAATTTAGGCTACCAAGATCTTATTTTGGAATTAATTCAGAGACAGTAATGAAGGCAGACACCAGAAATAGCCAAGCTTTTCTCATCTCTGGACATGATGAAAAATACTTCCAAGTATAAAAGCTAATAAATGGCATAATTTTTTTAAAAGGTAGCAAAAAAAAATTATTACCTGAGGAATATAATTTCTTCTTTCTTGGCATACAGCATGAAACCATGCTAAACAAAAGAGAGAATGTGCTCGAGACACATTTCCTTCTTTATTAATTTGCTCTGGAGTCCAAGATTCATAGGTTCGCAAGAGATTCTTTTTGAGGCCTGGAGGGGCCTGCATTGAAAGGGAAAACACCGTTCTAAACAGAAAACCTGATACTTCTATGTACTATTTTCTGAAATTCTAACTTATGATTTATAATTTAATAAAATGATAAACAGTACTTAATTAAAATTTAACAAGGAAAAAAATCTGCTTGTAATAAAAGACTTAACAACAGAATGATCTTATACTAAAAATAACATCTTGATTGGTAACAGTTAAGGGACATACTACAATCAGATAATAATCAAATATTATTAGCCAAGTCACTGGCTATCATTGCTATTTCTCAGTAACAAAATATTTACTACAAATGAAAAAGTAACAAAAAGATTTAGAACATTGCATCAGTGCAAAGTTCCAATTATTTCCAAGATAGCGGGATCAGTAACTTCAGGAAGCTAGATGAAAATAAATGTGGCAATCCTAGACAGTCCTGTAGTTCCTGTACCACTGAAAATCTCAATATAATCAAGAAGCTACCCCAGAAGTTTAAAAATACCTGCAAACAATATAAAAGTGTAACAATTTTGACTTCTTGAAAGTCAGCAATGTCAGACTATAAAAGGTCACAGCTTCTTGGTTTAGCTGTAGGCAAAATCTCCACATCCCATAAGCAATGGAAGAGTTAGTAGCACCCCACATCCACCATTTCCATAATGGGCATTAATGCATAACTGCATTAATGATTAGAGCACTGTCCAACAAGTTGGAGGAGCATGGTCCCAGTTATTCCTTAGGTTGAGATATTCTGAAAGCAAAGTTCTCAGTTTTTAGTAAAGGGCTTTAACTGCATCTTCTACTGTATGGGAGGAGAGACATTTTTTCTTGAAAGGTCAAGTCAATATTAAGTATGGGGTCAAAAAGAAAAATAAGAAAGAGAAAGTGTGATTCTGTGATCTTCAGATGAGGACATTCATCAAGAAGAAGGAATTCCTTGTTTTTTTCACTCACTTTCCAGCACCTGTGTAGGTTTTTGCTTTTAAGAAACACTGACTAAATGCATAAAAAATATGGAGAACAAAACAGAACAAATACTTCCCCTAGGTGAATTTATTTTCAGTTGGGACTTCCAATTGGAAAAAAAATATCTGGAAACAAATTTTACAAACTTTCCCTTTAAAGCACAGCTTCTGAAAATTTCCACATACATATTACAAATGATCATCACAAATCTCTCAAGGTAAATTCATAGTATTTTTTGTATTATATCAAACTGAAATATAAGGCAAAGTCAGTTATGTAAATAGTCCACAGTATCCAAGCTTTTTTCTATCTAAACATATACTTCACTGTACATACAAGTTCATTCATTGTAAGCATGTAATAAATGCTTTCCAAACAGATCTTACTTCATAAGTTATTTTCAGACTTGATTGAAGCAAAATCGGGGTAAATTGTGGATGAACTTCAGTTGTAAGCCAAAGTCGAAAGTTTGGCTGAGGCTGTAATGTATTCAGTTCCTATTAAACAGATGTTATATATTGAAGCAGGTTTTGGGTTTTTTTTTAATATACAGAACAGTATTTACAAATTTACGATATCCTAAATTAGAAAATTATCTTAAAAATCTAGTTGTTTTTACAAGTAATGTTATTTAAAAGACTATAGTTAAAGATTTGTTGTCTCCATACATTCTATATGTTAGCTGTGCTGAAGTTTGAAGTTCATCACAGCTATGTCAAAATATGGTCATCTCCCCCCTCCAGATCCTAAATTCAGAGCATAAAAATATATGGCAGTTCTTTATTTCTTTTAAGTAAAAAAACACTAGAAGGCTACATCTCAAAAGATGAAGGGTTGGAACATGGGCTGCATATCAACAACAGATCTCAATGACTTTCAACAACTGTATAGCTATATTAATTTTTCTTCAACTAGTTGTTTGATGCCCAGTTCACATATGATTCACAGAAGACTGAAGATAGGAAAATGGATTTCCAAGGGAATAAATATTGTCAAATGCTATTTCAAATATAAAGGCTTCACAAAAAATATATAATTACTGAATATATGAAAACATACTGCTGGTGCTTTATGTACATCTGAAACAGACATATTTTCCACTGCGGATACAGAAGTTGTTTGACAATACACTTGAGAATAATGTCAATAGTTTTGTGTATGTGTCTTGAAGGAAATACAGCTCAAAAAACTCTTAACAGATTTTCTCACAATCCATTCAGTTTTATAATCTCTAGAACATAATCATAATCATTTTGTTTTCAAAGAAAAAGAAAATTAAAGGGCTCACACAAAGGAATAAGTTGTTTAGATCTGAAACATTTTATCTTATTCATGATTGAGAAAACAGCAAAGGTTTATTTTTAAATTGTTAGAACTTTAAACATTACCATGGAAATTCCTGAAATGCTTCAGATATGTTACATACTAATTTTGTCAAGTTTCCAATAGATTCTTCTCTAGTTATCCTCACCTTTTCCAATACAGGAAGCCAAGATGTAACAAGATGTAGGTTCTTTAAACATAGCCATTCTCCATTGCGTGCACATTCTTTTAAAGTTTGAATAGCCAGGTCAGCTTGGCCTTGGCCCATTGCAATCTGAAATGACAGACACAGTCATATCTGGAATTTATCATACCTCATTTAACAGCTAAATACAAATTTGTGTTTCCAAGTTAGAGTATATGTGTAAAAAAGATGTGCTAAAGATTACTAGAATTTTCTCTAATGTGATAAGCTACTAAAGTAGGGAAAAGAGTAAGGAAAACATAGGTTTTTCTGTACAACCTATCTAACCAGTTTCTTAAGAAACAACGTTACCTAGTCTTTTTAAGGAAAAAAAAAATACATCACTTGGTGACAGTGATGGTATTCCCTGGGAACTCAAAAAGTAATTTAAATATCAGTGACTAAACGATATTACCACAGAACTGCTGATGCAATAAAAACAAGAGATAAATGAGAACAATTTTTCTTTTGACTGTAAGATAGAAGTACTTCCTACGAAGAGAAGCACTCAATTTCACATTAAGATTAATGAAAAACTAAGGCTACACTCTTTCCTACTGGGAAATATGAATTGCTTAACAAACAGTCTTTGCCTCATCTTTTTACAGTACCATATTGCTGCTAAAAATAAATTTGGATCTTCAAATGGACATACAAAGATCTAAAACTGAATTTACAGATAAATAGTGAAAACAGAAAATAAAGGATTTGTTCTGTGGCACAATTACTAACAATTGATGTTAGACTATCTGTAGAGTACATTCACCTTAGTTCTCCCTCAGAATCTCATTGGACGCTATACATAACATAAACACTGAACCAATCTGAAAAGTCTTGTCTTGGCATTAGTGCTATAGCAAAATAGAACTACTGCAATTATAACTTCATCAAATATCCCTTAAGAGGAAATTTGTCTTTTTATACTAAAACTGTACTGAATCAAAGAAACTTGGGGCCTTCGCTTTATATGATAATAGAGAGATATCCTCTGCCTAAATAAAACTGAGTATAATATCTTGAAATATTTTAAAACAGCCAAAAGATAACTGAAAGCCACCAGACAATATGGTAATACACCACACAAATCTAGTGGTCTGTTCTTTATCCCATATGAGAAATAATACAACATAAAAGAAAAATCTATTGAAATTGCATGAGAAAGTGCAGGAAAAAATAATAACAACAGTATTCTCATTAGTAGGCCAATTTTCAGATGACTTAGCTTTGAGTACCGCTCCTTAATCTAAAATGCAACATGGTATGGTATTTAAGTCCAACATGAAAAGGATATTTAGAGATAAACACAAAAAGCCATGTGGCAGAGTAATAAATATGCATTCTGAAACATTCACAGCTAGATAAAGCTGGCAGTACAGTCTAAATCTTTACAATCTAATGGGAAAAATATATTATATCAGTGCACATTCTAGGAAAGGCACAATTTTAAGGACTATTTAAAAGCAACATTGAACTTGTTTTTTTCCATTTCAATGCTAACCAGTGATCATCTAGATAACAACCCCCCTCCTCTGAATATTTCAAATGACAGAGAAGTATAAAGCATATCGGTACTATGTATTACGAATATTAGGAAAGCACTTGTATCATAGAATAATTTGAGTTGGAATGGATCCTGGAAGGTCTCTAGTCCAATCTCCTGCTCAAAGTAGGGAAACCTATGACCAGGAGCTGAGAGATTTGTCTAGTGGACTCTTGGGAACCTCAGAGGATGTTACTGCACCAGGAAAACTGTTTCACTGTTCTCATGGTGAAAAAGTTTCTTCTTACATCCAGTTGTAACCTTTCTCATTACCATTTATTCCTATTTCTTCTTTCCACCATGCCTGATTGGAAAGAGTCTCCGTCCATTTTCTCAAACCTTCCAGCAGGTATTGAAAAGTTGTTCCTAGGTCATCACAAAGACTGCTCTGCTGGCAGGGCACAGTGCTGGCTCATGTCCAGCTTGTCATCTACAAAAACCTTCCAGTCCTTTTCAGCAGAGGTCCTCCTCAGCCAGTCAATCTACTGCCTGTATCATTGCAAGGGTTTCTTCCTTCCCAAGGGGAGGACTTCACATTTCTTGAGTTCTGTGAGGTTCCAGTCAGCCAAGGAAAGCCAAGGAGAGTTGCGAACCCATTGCTCAGTGGGGCAGGGTGCATAGTAATAAGGCATATGCAAAACGTTGAGGTACTCAATGTCCTTTTAGTCTGAGGTTTCACTGCTGAGTCTTGTTCTCAGGCCTCCCAGGTCTTTCAAACCTACAGTCAGGAGTGAAGCAGTATCCACAGTACAGACAGAGAGATTTAGAAATCACTCAACACACTTAGAACTAAAAATATCCACAGGATGAGATGGGATGCATCCAAGAGTGCTGGGGGGCCAGCTACTGTCACTCCCTGCTCTCATCTTCAAAAGGTTATGTTGATCTGGGGTGTTTGCTGATGGAAAAGGAAAATGTCACATTTAACTTCAATAAGGGCAAGGAGGAGAAAGATCTAGGTAATTACCAGTTGATCAGCCTCTACTCAGTCTCTGGGAAGGTTATGGAGAAAGTCCTCCATTTCTAAACACATAAAGAACACAGTGGTGATAAGGAGCAGCCAGTATAGATTTACAGATACAGACTCATGCCTGATCAACTTCAGTTTGGGTTGCAAGGCATGAGTTTGTTGCCTGATCAACAGTGCTTTCTATGATGAGGTGACTGTCACTGTGGGCAAGGAGGTGTCAGTGAATATTGTATACCTTTACTTTAGTAAGGCTTTTGACAGAGTCTTCCACATCCTTACCACCAAATTGAAGAATTATGGGCTGGAGAAGTGAAAAATAAGATAGACAGAAAAATGGGTGGACTGCTGGGCTCATAGGTTGGTCAGTGGAGTCCAGCTGGCTAGTGGTGTCCCAGTAACTAGTGGTATCCGTCAGAGACTGGTACAAGGACAAATACTGTTTAATGTCTTCATCATTGACCTGGGTTACGTGACTGGGTGAACTCTCAGCAAGCTAATGGATAACACCAAAAGGGGTGGGGGGAAGGGTGAGCAACCAATAGACTAGAAAGCAGGGTTACTACTCAGATGGACCTGAACAGGCTGGAGAAACACGTTGGCAGTTCGTGAAGTTCAAGGCAAATGTGAAGTCCTACACCTGGGATAGAATTACCTCATGCAGTAGTCCAACCTCCTAGGCTGGGGCATGTCTAGGAAGCGACTTTGGAGAAAAGGAGGGCCTAGTGGACAGCAAGTTGAATATGAGTCAACAATGGGCCCTTGCAACAAAGACCAATCCCATAAAGGGATATATCAGTAAAAGTTTACAGCAAGTCCCAGACAGTGATACTTCCCCTCTCTTTGGAACTTGTGGGACCCCATCTGGAGTACTGTGTCCAGTTTGGGGCTTCCCAGTACCAGACAGACATGGTAATACTGAAGTGACTCCAGAGCAGACCACCAACATGGTCAGGGCACACTGAGCAAGGTTTGTTCAGCCAAGCAGTCAGGAGACCTTCCTGCTGTCTACAACTACCCGACTGAAGAATGCAGAGAAGATAGAGCCAGACTCTTTCAGAGGCACATGGTGCTAGGACATGAGTCAACACACACAAGTTGTAATATGGGAAATACTGATGCGATATTAGGAAAGATGTTCCAGTGTTTGACCACTCTCATGGGAGAATAAGTTGTCCAGAGATACTGTGGATCTCCATCCTTGGAGAGGGGACCTCCCCCATCTTGGGGAGTAGAAGTAGATGATCCTCAGAAGCACCTTCCAAACTAGGTTATTCTATGAATTTAACAGCTACAGTATATTTCTTCTTGAAAAAAGAAAAGTTTTCAACACCTCTGAATAGATCCAATTTTGAAACAGAGACAGAAAATACAAAGTGATTTCTTAACAGTGCAATTCCTGGTTAAAGTCTGCTAGAGGGAAATCATCTTCACCCAGTTCAGTTTTCTGTTAAATGCAAAACAGGGAAGAAGTTGTATACCATGACAAAAAAACCCAACTATTATACTGCTAGGCAAATAATTTTGGTGTTGTATGTCTATTCTTGAAATCTAAGGGCCTTCCCACATGGTCAATCTTAAACACTCTTTTAAAAAGACTTGAAAATAAGTGATCTGTTCTGGAAATCCCATCAACAATCATTTGGTTAACATTTACTTATAAAACTTCTCCAAATATTTTATAGAATTTCCCAAACTACCACAGTATTCACTAACACTGAACATCTGATTTATGTTTCCTGTTGAAGAAAGAAAGATGCAAGTCCTGTACGTAGAGGAAATTACAAAGTCTAGTTTTCAGTGGGTTTTGTTCATATTTTAATTACTCCACAGTAAAAAAAGGTAGTTTCAGCATGTATAACAATTCTCGGTCTCTTTTGTTCTCCTCTATCTATCTTCTCATTTGCCTATCTCCAATTTGAAATAATGCCTCTTGTGTGGATTCTGCTTCTGTGAAGATCACTAATTGTGTCTCTCTTCTCCAACCCATTTTGCCAATAGAATCAGAAGTTAGTGGCAAGATAGGTGGGAACAAACACACAGACACCAAATTATGTTTTTAAATACTAACTTCCTTAAAAACCAAGGTAAACCAGATATCACTACTGTAAAATTTTAACAAACTGGTTTTTTTAATCATTATGCTTGTCTAAGACTGACCTGATGGTAGCATTCAGTATTTCTTTCAACACTGGCAAGTTCTTGCAGTTCTTGAGAAGGATCAGCACCAGGAGAAATAATTATCAAGATGGGCTCAATTTCCAGCGTCTCTCTATACAGACGTTTCAAATTCAGAGGTGATGGAGATAATTCTTTTAATCCTATAATTAGAATTAGAATTATTATGGAAATAAAGTGACTACACAGGATGGAGTGCTTCATTAACCACCTTAGAAGTCATCTGGCTGTCAAAGTTCTGTTCAGTGGAGACCATAAAACTGGTCCTACAATGAGAAAAAAATCCTTACAGTGTGCACGTAGAAGGCACACTATATTGATAAGAAAAAGGCACAAGCACCAAACTGGTGCCTGGTTGTTCAGTTTGACAAATATAAACTGCAGTCTTTGTTTAGTGTAGTCTTTGAGAAAACACACAAAAAAAGAAGAGCTGGAAAATAAGAATATATATAAGAATACATATAAGCTATGTTATTTGCTAAAACCAATTGCATTGTGTATGTCCACATGCAGAACTTCTCTCCTGTATTGTCCCAAGAGCGTTAATTATTAGATTTTACCTTTACACCGTTCTCGGTATTACAATTACTTTAGTCTATTATTTGCTTTAATATACAACTTAAATGTATGGAATGATAACCTAATATATGCAAAGCACTTATATGTGAGCCCAAAGCTATGTGTATAAGTGTATCATAAACTTAATCAGTGTTAACCAAGTATTTTCAATGACGCTTTAGACTGGTCCTTGACTAGAAGTGTTAGGGAAATCACAACATAAATCAAGACAGAAGAGCCTAAATCAGTGACATCTATTCCACACTTACTAAAAAACACAATACACATTTACTTGAGGGCACAGCTCAGACTTGAGACTATATTCTCCACATAGAACAATACTATTTAATTTGATTAGAACATGTCAGGTTGGCAAAGGTTAGTATGAGGTATGGGTTCTCTGCATGTATCTCTATAGAAACTCTTAACAGATGCAACTAAACAGATCACATCATATTCAATCAAAATGCTTTAGAAAAATTGAATTAAACTAGACTAATATTGGAAATATATTCATTTTACGTTCATTAGGCATGCAGAGATAATATAAGCAGAAATAAATATATAAACTGAGGCCATAAAGCAACTGATATGGGCAGCTCCCTTGATGAGTTCTGCTGCTCACTGCTAATAAGCCCTAAACCCTAGAAGATCCATAAAATGTTACCGAAACTAAAGTAGGACTCTTCAGTGCTGGACTGAAGCATGATCAGTGAGGAAGGCTCTTCCGGTACTCTTGATTCTCAGAATCTCAAAAGTGTCTGACAAATATCTGCAAGCTGTTTCTCAGTGAATACTGTATTGGCCAAATTCAGATGCATTTTCAAAAGGTCTGAAAAAAGCTTACACTTTCAGTGAAAACTGCTCAGCATACTAGCTTTCAAGTAATTTCTCCAAACTTAGCTTACAGTAACATTTTTCACAAACACAAGCTACTCCAGATTTAACATTCCCTTCACTAACATATTAATTGGAAATAGCTGAACTATTGTTGGGGACAGAAGAAAAAGAAAATAGAGAAATTAGCTAAGAAAAAAATGAAACATGATATATTACTAGAGATTGGCTTGTTTTTTTTTTAACTACAGTCATAATTCAAGCTGCTTAAATCACTCAAAGTACTAAAAGAAAAATATCAGGAAGTAGAACATGACAGCATTCTGTAGGGTAAGAATGCTTATTTTAGTTAGTTTTTATGAAAGGGTGTTTAGAGTGCTGAAAATGGAAGACAGTATTATGCTTATAATTAGAAAAAACATCAAATGTTTCTTTTTGTGGATGACCACAAGGAAGAGGTACTTGTGATGTGTTCTGATATTTGGTCTATAAACCACTGTTTCACATCTTAAGCAAATTTCATCTTATCAAATCCCTCTCTACTGAGTTGTATTCACTGTATCTATATTTCACTGTTAAAGTACACAAATATAAATGTTTCCATATTAATTTAATATAAATATTAAAACACTACATAAAGCATTATTAGAAATTAATCACTAGCTCTATAAGCAATAAAGATATATTGAGAACCTTAACACCAAATCAAAACTTGATTAACAGTAAAGTTTTGGAAAGGTAAATTTTAAGTTTTATTAATTTTTATTTCAGTGAAGAAAGTAATTTTTCAAATCTTCACTACCATTTCAAATCCTATGAAAGATGCAGGACTAAAAATAACGAAGTCAAAAGGCAGCAAGGATATAAAAAACAAATTGAGATCTTTCTGACCACTAATTAACATTATGGAATGCGCACCATGCAATGCTGCAGGTATTCGTTATTATATGTAAATGCAGAACAGAGGTACAAGGTCATATAAGGAAAATCCATTGGGCGTTTTAAGTACTGTGTTATTACTTCCAGTTGAGCAACCCTGGAGACATAAAACACTGGTCACTGCAAAAGGTTTCACTATAGGCTTGTGATGTTCTTACTGTCTTGCCTTGACATTTACTATTTGTCATTGACAAAGACAGCAACACACTAGACAGACCTCTCCTTCACCCGTTCAATCATTTTTGAATTCCTGTTCCTAAGATGGTTTTGCTGCTACAAACAAGTGCATGGAATACATTACAGTCAAGATAAACCAGAAACTGTTGGCTGTATTATTTTTAGCAGTACAAGCAGAAGGCACGCAGATTCCTAAGAAGATTAATTGATTAGGAGTTTTGATATCCTACATAACTCAATGTTAACTGGGTACTACTGTTTGGCCTTGCATTAACTGGTGAATAGAATAAAAACCTATGATTAGGAAAGAAAATTCTGTGTGTACACCTGCAACGTAAGTCATTGTAATAAGGTATTTATGGTAATGATGCTAACTTAAAAGAGGTGCAGTTGTAAATGAGTAACTGTCTCACCAAATAAATTGTAACTTTCTTGAGATGCATCATTTAGAAAATTAATACAGTGTAAGATTTCTTCCATAGAACAGTTTGGTCTTTCAGAAATTTGGACACAACGTTTAGAAAAAGCATAGCTATGCTGAAGGTGCTTATTTTTTTTTAAGGAAGTTCAACAGAAGTGAAATATAGAAAAATTACAATACAGGCCTGTCTATTCCTGGCCATTACAGCCAGGATTACATTTAGAGAATGGGAAAAAAAAAAAAAAAAAAAAGACTCCAGTGTTTTCAGGGAAAATCAAAAAGCACACATATTCCAGATAACAACTATGCAGTCAGAGTGGGAATTTTTGAAATACTTTACTGCCTCCACATTCCATTCTGACAGAATTTCTTAAATCTTACTATCCATGTGCAAATGCAGTAACTTTTCAGATAATGTCTGAAGTGGGGGGCGTGGAAAATCAAAGGGGAAAAAAGAAAGACCTGACATACAAACATAAAGTTTGGCACAGGATGCAAACATCATGTTCTTTATAAACTAATGAAGCTCCCTCAAAATCAATGAACAACTTCTCACAAAACTCCTCTACTAACGTCAATGCAATTAGACCAATTTACAGCAGCTGAAACTCGAGCTCAAAGTGCTTGTTATAATTCCTTCTGTTTGTGATCTGTACACAGAGAAACAATGTACAAAGATATCAGCAAATGTATTATTACTATTAACAATTCCAATATAGAAAGCAGGAGAGGGGGTTTTTTGTGTTTTTTTGGTAAGTAACTTCATTTTGACCTAGATGTAATGTGACCATGAGAGCTCTGGTCTACTTCAGAGAAAACACTCTGTGAGAATAAAATACTTGTTTAGCCTTTAGTTCTTTCTGTGTAGCTCTATTGCTTTTTTAAAGAATATGAAAATGTAGATAATTAAAATCAAGCCTCTTTAAATACAATTTCTGATGTAGCCAGACCCAAAAAATTAAGTTAAAGCAGATATGAAAAAAAGCCAATTCAATGAGCAATATGGAATGATTTAGGAATATACCGTCAATGCTTCTTGCTAGCATGGTGCATTTTAGTATAGCATGTAAAATAAAGAAATAAGCATAATTTGGGTGCCCACAAAATACATTTATGGAAAATTCTTGTGAATTTTATCTTCAAAAGAAATTATTTTAATCCCCCTTCATCTATAAATTTAAAAATATATGTAAAAGATGAAAAAAGGAAAAATCCCACATCTATATAAAACAGAAGCCTAAGGCTTTCTTGTAGGCTATTACAGCTCTTGTGGAACTCATTTTTCTCACAGGAAAACAGCCAAAGGAGATTGGAAACTTAATAGTTCCCTTTTGAACTAAGTGAAGGGTACCTGCAACTGAAAAAGACACAGTAGAAAAAAATATGAAAAAAAATATTCATACAAGCACAACCTCTTTTATTAATTGGAAAGCGCTAGTCATGATTTATCACATGATCTCAAAATATAATCTTATTCACACGCATGAAAAATCTGTGAATAAAACCTTGCCTACAAATGGAGTCAATGGTATGCCTTCCTCCGTGAGGCTGTAGCTTCATTCACCAAAAAACATGCTCTTGTGGAATGCCTCCAAGAAACTGGTATCAAAATAGACCTAACCGATTTATGTAATACATTAAGATTCAGAAGACAGTAAGTGGGTGAATAAACTTACTCTGCATGCAGGTCTACTGGGCTTTGAGCCACGTATACTGCAGATCGCATTTGTCATTTCATTCCAACAGGCAAGGACATTGTCAGAATAGGACTCGTACACTCACCGTGACATAAGTACCCTCTCTATGACTAATAATGTTTGAAAGAGCAGGCTAACTTTACTCCTGAAAAAAACAGCCTTGGTTGCAGACATGGAACCAATTTTGACCAACAAATAATGCCCACAAACAGAGCATAAAGAGGGAGTAAAATAAACTCTCATACAAATATCATTAAAAATGTAAGAATCAGAGACCTGCATTTATACCTAATCTTATACTAATAATATATCAAGAACTTAAAACTACCACAGTCATTGTCTTTTATATGTAACTCATCTATTGCATTATCATGCAAAATCACCCATCTCAAGATCATTCAAACTGCAGATCTTCACATGTGCTGGAAATGTAAGTCCAGCCATGTTACCTTGGCAGCCTATAAGTCAATTTTCCACGTTCATTTTCTACCACATTAAAAACAGCCTTTGACACTCACATTTAAGGTCTTTATAATCTAGATCCTTTCCCTCCTGTTAATCCCATTTCTGTCCTGACACTGTGCCATGTTAAAAACAACAAATTCTGCCTTGTCTCTACATAATAGGGATGGTGACTTTTAAAACTACAGCATTCAATCCAATGAGAGATTCATAATTCATCTTCCATAGGCGCATTGCCATTAACTGCTAAAAATTGGCTTTGGTGTGCTATATTGCAATATTAAGATTATTTTGAATATAAATCCCAAATTTTGGATACAATAAGCCTCAGAGAGGAAACAAACTAGAACAAATAGAAAATCGTAGTATTAAATCACTCAAAATCATGTGTATTTCTAAATAGACAGTAAAAATTGCATTACAGTCTAAGACTGACAAAAGTGACTGAAAATATGAAACAATGTTTTGAAATCCAATTTACAAAATCTCAAACCTAATGGTTTTTAATGGTAAATTACTTTTAAATTAAATAATATTTTTGGAAAATCTGTGTCTTAAGGAAAATATTTCAGTGTAAAACTTACAGAAAACCAGCTATCCCCCTTTCTTAATTACTCATGTTCAAGAATTCCTTAAAAGAATGTGCCAGATCTTTTATTATATTTTAAATCACTATGCAGCATAAACCAAACCATTTTAAAAGCACTTTTTAACGTACTTTACAAGAACAAAATGAGCAAATACATCAGCATACTTTCAAATCCAAAAACTTTGCTATTCCATAAGAGCTATAAAATAAAAGAGAAACATAGGACAAAATAAAAAAAAATTTAACTGTGTAGAAACACCCTGGCGAAAAATTAACTTACCTAGGGTTTTACATGCAAAAAGAGCCATGGCACTCTGTAGCCTGTCTGGTCGGACAGCCTGGACCACAAGTACCTTAAAAGACAATATATTCAGGGGAGATGAGTTTATAAAAGTATATTGTGACAATTTAAAAAGCAAGAGTCTTCTAACAAGGCTGAATTCTTTAAACTTCTCTTCAGAACAAAGTTAGTTATTTTATCTGAATATATAGTGCTATCTGATCATTCCTTTCCAAGATAATCTAGTGTAATTGTTCTTTTATAAATAGCTTTTCCTTTTAATAGGATGAAAAGATAGATCTACATCTAATGTCTATGTGTAAACTGGAACTTTTTCTACAATGTTTTAGAAAAAAGGTAGATATGTGGGTAGCTAGAATGACAGAAAACTCACTTAGCTTTATAATGGTAATCTCAACTCTATACATGTATTTAAGTAGTAATGTCCTAACTGGAATACTAATGTTTCTGATTTCACTGCAGTAATACAGTAAAATAATCAGTTTTGAAAGAATTTCCTTTGTTTAAGTACATCTTTAGAGTTTTACATCTAACTTCTTTTTCTGAGACATTCTGACTTTCAACTTTCCTAGTTCTGCAGATGCTTTTACTCTTCTTCAAAAAACTACAGAACATGAACAGCTCATCAATTCAGATATAAATTAAATTAGCAATTTCCCTACCAGCTACCTGTTTCACAGTTAACTTCCTACAAATGTTCAGTGCAGGCAACCACAGGCAACTAATGCAACTTCAGTAGAAATTATTTGTTAAAATCAACACCCCTTCTCCCACCCCCTTACTTGTAGACCTGTAAACCACAATACTGAGCCTACCATCACATTCCAGTGTCCAAGTCTGGAATATTTGTTGTTAGTTTTGGAGGAAAGATTTAACTTCATCAAATTTTTAATAAAGTATTACTTTTTAAGCTTGAGATTACACTAAGTGCTACTGCACTATTTTTAAGTTTAACGTGCAGTTTGAAAGAAACTAACTTATGAGTGGCAGGTAAATCTAACCAGGTAGTTTCAGTGTATTTCATCAACAGAAACATTCTTAATACTTTATATGTAAGGAACTAGGTGCATAATATGCTGATCATTCCAGATTTATTTTCCTATAAATGCAGAATGTTTATGACAACACATTGCACACATAAGAATTGCTCTTCTGTATTTCATCAAATCAGAAATGACTCAGACAAATTACTTTCCAAAATGGCTTATTCCTAAATTCCATGCATGTTATTTTAGAAATTCTCCTCCTCTACAAAAATTCCAAATAGAGAGCACCTAAGAGCCAACCAACAAGAAACTACACTGTTTTATATGCCAACCCTTCTTTGGACAGGCCTTCACTTTATATGAAGTGACTTCAAATGAAAAAATCACAGCGTAATTTGAAAGTAAGTAATGACACCCTTTCTTCCATAAACACATGAGGATTGATATTTTCCTCTTCCAGAGGAGAAGGATCCCCAGGTGGAGGAAGGACCTTGCACCTCCAACATTCTTGCTAAGTTCTTTAACCACCAAGCTTTCATGAAGAGGAGTATTTCATGACTACTATTCTAAAAAGCAGTGGCTGCTACTGCATTTTGTCATTTTCAGTCAGATGTGTGAGTTTGCACATTCAGTGATGAACTAAATTAATGATGCCCAACAAGCTGACAAATTCTGCAGTAATAAAACAACCATGAAAGAATTTTAATACTAATTCATAAAATTAATTCTGTGAATATAAATAAAGAGGTTGTTACCTTACAGGGTATGCTCAGTTGCAGCCAATATGCCAACACAAAAGAAGACTCAGATAAGAGAGAACTAAATATGTATTATAGGAAAAAAAAATTTTCCTTAGACTAATAAACTATTTAAGCTCTAAGACGATGTAGATAACTGTCACTGCTTATAGTTCAACCAGGCCTCAAGCCTAAATTCCCAAGATGTAAAACTTACTTTCAATGCTGAACTCATAATTATTTTTAAATAATTTAATACGAAAAGATTACCTGCTGAAATATGGAAATTCTTTTTACAATAGTAGAGGGAAAGTCTTGTTCACACACAGAGCTCTGGGAAAAAGTATGCCACAGACCTTCATCTTCAAAGCAAAGTGTCTGATAGAGACTTGGGA
Organism: Tyto alba; assembly: GCF_018691265.1. Lineage (NCBI taxonomy): Eukaryota > Metazoa > Chordata > Aves > Strigiformes > Tytonidae > Tyto > Tyto alba. The sequence continues at coordinate 15,672,195 of NW_024881282.1, read as the reverse complement.
GAGAAATCTATAAAACAGTGCATATTTAACAATAAAGAATAGCTATTTGGACATTGCATATTTTCATTAATTTACAAATACCACTATGACTCTAAACCTGTAAATACTTGTGCATATCACATTATTCAACTTTATCCTCAGAGTTAAAGAAGAAAAGGGTAGGTTTTAAAATTAACCACTTGTTTACCCATTCCCTGGAAATGAGAACTCTGTATTTGCACTGTATTTCTGTTTTTAAACTTCTAGGTTCTCTGTTTTTAGACTCTGGGCTCAACCCAATTGTAGTCATTTCCTGTAATCATGACCAGGTTCTTTTTCTATCGGTACATGCTACTGGTTCACCCAGTTACTCACTTTTTGTTTGGTTGGTTGTTTTTTTAAACCCCTAGCAATAATGACTGCTACACTATTATTTCAATTGTTCCTCTTACCTGGTGAAAACGAATGAAAAATAACAAACACTGGGTCTAGCAGCAGAAGTCCTTGCCAAAGACTGGTTAAGGTTTTCCTTCTTGCTGCTGAGCTACATGTAGGAGGAAAAGAGCCTAAGACAGAATTTCAAGGACTAGTATTTTCATGTAGTTCCCATAGGATCAGAGGACTTCATTGACTGTTGCAGAAAGCAAGAAAATGTTTTTTGTTTTAGTTTGCAATTACTTTATCTGAGCAATAACAAACACTGAAATACCTTTCAGGATGTGCATGGAAATCTGGTAAGTAGAAAACTAGTTTCCCAATTAACAGTTTATGATTTTAATACAATATGAAGTGGTTTGTGAAAGTCATTACATAAGAGAAACCTGCAAGTTAAGTATTCTTTCAAATTTTCCTCTGTGTATTTTTCTGTCTATAGAAATTGTAATACCTTGGGTAGGCTTACAGTATTTTCTAATCTTAGTACGATGACAGGTTCATTCATATATATTGAAATTTACTGTTAGATGGGGTAGAGATGTACATGAAAAGGCTCAGAAAAATTAGATGAATTTTTTTAAAAAGCAGTTGCTTTTTTTTTTTTTCAAGGATAAGACAGAATGAACAGTTTAAAATAACAAAATATTTCCAATTGACAAATACATATTTGAGTATTCATGTCCAAATTACTATTTGTTAAAACCAAAGCCTGTTAAGTTAAATTCAACCCACCACATGATGCATACCTTCAAAGACGCTACTGCCCAGGCTCGGTCCTGTTCTATCCATGAGGGAATCTGGTCACGAACACTTCTTTGTGAATCCTTATTGAAGCAAGTTACATTACACACATAAGTTACACAAATTTTTGTGAAACACTATATTCAGTAATAAAATTGCATAACCCATGTTTTTAATAAAAATGGCATTCACATCAGGAATCTTTCTGTGATCTTTTGCTAAGTTCATAACTGGCATAACAAAACTACCAATGATTTAAATTTGAGACATACTGTTCATATTAACATTTGCTTAACCACCTGAGCCTGAAAATATTTCATCATTTAAAGTATGTGTATGACACACCCAACTCTAAGTAGGTTTTTTTTTTTTTCCGTTAAAAACAAGCGACTCAAGTGATTGGTTATCTGCATATGTACTTTGAGCAAATGACTTCAAAAAATAACTCAATTGCATGTATTTGCAGTCATGAAGAAGATGGTTCTTCACACATAAGGCAATTCTGGGGTAATTCACCAGACAAAGAATCAATTCTGGACATCTCTGAACTGGTAAAGTTTAGCCACAGCTCTATTTTTCTGCTCCTTAGATGTTGGGGATGGAGGATTCTAAGGACAAACAACATAGTTTAAGCTCCAGTAGATTCACTATATCATTTCTTATAAAAAAATCTTACAGTATCCATTAACCAGTCTGACAGTCTCTGTATGGAAATATGCTTGGATCTCTCAACCATTGATCAATTTCAAGAGTAACCTTAAATGCTCAGCAGAAAAAAAGGAAAGCGTTCTTGTAAAAGGATGTCTCAGACATAAGTTATTAAGTCTGAGGAAGAACAAAAGTAGGAAACTTGGAAGCAATTGTAGGAATAAACTTGAGATGGATTCTGCACTATACATTCCAGTTAGAATTGAGATTGAATCACATATGCCCACAGTCTTTCCAAAATCTATGAGTTCTGTGTTCGGTGGGTTAAAGGTAGAACTGGTTTTAAATGCCATTACACAATCAGATCTCACACAGCTTGAAAATGACCTACAACAAGAAAATACTTGACATTTAATAGAATTATAAAGACTTCATAGAGATAAAGAGGGAATTCTATATTCACACTGAAATGCAATACCTGTAGAGTCATCTAAGGGCTAGAGAAATTGGGAATTTAAGGATCTTTTTAGCTACCAGCTGCCTAAGTAAGAAAAGTTGAATAATACATTGTGTTTTAAGTGACTTGCCACTTTTTCCAGCATGCATGTGAACACAGTTGGTGTCGTGGATATTCTAAAATAAGGTACTCACACTGGTCATTGTCTTGTACCACTGGATGTACAAGATACCCTGACAGATATCTAAACAAGGCTAAAGGTTAAAAGTAATTATGAATGACGAAAATTGCAGCTAAGCCTGATGGAAACAAGGTAGCCTGACCTTGAATGAAAGAGAAGAGGGGATTAACAAAAGATGAGCCAAAGACTGAGCTCACGACTCCTGATTGGGCTTGTGTTTCCTAAAAATGCCTTTCAAAATCTTTGTCAAAATAGTTGGTCCAAAGAAGGGCTATAATGGATAAAACTGTGGAAAGCTTAGCTTTTTTCTCCACCCTTTTCTCCTGGAAGATTATTTTGAAAGTATACAGATTCAACAGAGTTGAGGGACACTTAGTAAACTACAGCATGATTGGTCAGCCATGCAACAGAAGCTTCTCAAGCTAGATCTGTCATGTACAAAAATCTAGATCTCAGATCTACGAAAATCTACATCTCCAGATGTAGAACTCTGAGGCTGTGGAAAAAAGCATGTCAAAGTTAGCAAAGTATATGGACAATTCCAACAATCCATACAAAAAGTACGACTCATACGATTCCAGGAGAAAGAGATATTTGGAAACACTGATTTTAGTTACAGAAAAGGGCTTAAAGCCTCCTCAAACATGCCTATGAAAAAACAAATTGTAATCCTGGTAACAGAAAAATAAAAAAAAAAAAGGCAACAAAGGCAAAAAAAATGCAAATTATAAAAATAGTTAGCTTGTTCAAAAAGTTTTTATATTCTTATATTACTACATGATAAGTTATTTGTTCCTTTAATATATTAATAGAATTAATTATACAATATAATAAGACTACAACTTTAACTTTTCCGGATTTAAGTAAATGTTCCTTATTTCAAAATACACCAATAAATGTAGCTTACTGATTTTCTTATGGTATCTCCAATGATCACACCTGTAAAAGTCTCCCATTCCTAGGGGGAATAAATGAACAATTCAGATAAGTCACATAACATCTTTAAGAATAAAGATTAATATGTAGTAGCACGTAGGAAAAACAGGAAAATAAACAAATTAAAGCCTAGATTCTGAAAGGGTTATAAGACATTTTTAAAACTCTAGGCAATACTACCAGTATGTAATTTCTTTTGCAGAATCCAAGCTAAGTGATTGCAGTGTTTTATAAGAAAAAGAAAGAAAAGGAGAAACCCTATCCTTCTCAGCACCAACCCAGCTTTCCTTACTATAGACTAGCAAGAATTAACATGTGTGGTTGGCAAGGATGCACATACTGCCCGATGAGGCATCAGCAGCCCACATAAACCAGATAATTACAGAATCCATGCTTCAGTAATGTTTCATGCTATAGTATCCGAAAGATGCTATTATTAGGAGGAATACTTAATATAATAGATTGGTATTATGAATAACTTTGCATTAAGAAAGGGGAATGTAAGTTGAATGTATGTATGATTAAATCTTTTACATCTGGTATTTCTATCCAGGAAGACAGCTTTTAATTGTTTTAAAATAGATTAGGTAAGTATTTAAACACATAGTAGCAATGACATAATGCTGTATTTGGAGGTGGTAAGACACATACTAAAAAATCTTCATAACTATTGAAATTTTACATAATCAGCATCTATAATACTATGATAAAGAATTTTTTGTTTTTTTGTTAAAGACAGTAGTCATATTCCAAATTAAAGTCAATCATCTAGTACTACTCTGATACAGACCACAGCATAGCTTTTTGCACCCAGCTGAGTTTTGAAACAACTCTTTCAATTACAAACCAATGTTCTTCTCCCAATTACAAAGAAAATGCTCATGCACAGAAAAATACATGAAGGCTCCCCAGTTTTAAAACCAGAAATTGTGTAATATTTTTATGAAGAAAAGCAGAAGTATCATGTATAGAGACATGTAAAACTACCTCAGAAAAAATCTATACATATTGATTCAGTAAGAGAATGTCTCTACTAAGAGCCAAGGCATTCTATACTAAAATGTTGAAGTTGTACTATAAATTTCTCACCACTGTGCAAAAAATTCATAAGTGCAGAAGGTTGAACTCTTTTGGGACAGGGACTTAGAATACTAAATTCTCTAGCTGCATAATAAGCAACTTCTAGCCGCATCACATTAAAAGATTTAAAAGAAATAGCTTTAAAAGAATAACCACTTCAGCTTCATTTTCCTCAGTAAATATTTTGCACAAGCATTCTTTTCTTAACAACTTAAAATAAATTCTACTCTTCAGAGAGGTAAGAAAATTATTGGTATAATTTGCCTGTTTTAATTCTTGAGTACTCAGATACGGCATGAACGTGCACTATATGTAAACTAGAATAAGCTGGTTAGGAGCTCTAATAGCTGATGGAAATGCATGCTAAACAATAGCAACCAACACATAAAGCAGTACTTACAAATACTTAAGAAGCCTAGATAGCCAGGCTTTAATTTAGTCAGAAAGCAATTCGCAAGTTGCTGCCTTCATATACTTTATAAACTCAAGGACTAGAAAGATAAAGCAAGATATTTTCAGAAGCTGAAAAGAAATAATAAAGATGAATTAGGGAAGTTCTAATAATGAAGAGTAGCCAGGGTATTCCTCTATCAACAAGATCAATTTGATCTATTTTTATCAGGCAGCTTCATTGCTGAAAGACTGTGGGATTTCATTTGGTCAATCCAATCCATATGTCTGCAAGAAAACTACATTGCATTCATAACATCAAAAGGTTTCAACCAACCTTTCTTAAATCTTGTTATCTTAAACCTGCATCCTTCATATAATCAAGTTCCATTACTTTCTTCAAATGTATTATCTGTTTTTTACCTTTTATCCTACCATGGACTCTCCTCTAGTGAATTGACATCTGCTACCACTTGATACTCCTTCTGGTCTCCAGCTTCTAGTACAGAAAGCCATAGCTTTGTCTCTCTATTCCATGTAGGTATTTCAGATAATTAAATGTGTCTTGATTCACACTAATCAGCCACATTTAAGCAATTGTATTGTATTGACTCAACTGTGAATAAGGTTTTACTGCAGGGAGACTTTATAGGAATAATTTCACTACACTATAGACAACTATAACTTTGGCATCTACATCTCAGCCAGCTAGTCTAGTCTGCCTGTAAGGGCAATGGAGAGAAGTAAGCAATTTTAGTGATAAACCATCTGACATATTTTACAAAATTAATTTAAACTAATTAAACTAATTGTTTCTTTGCTGGTCTGTTTTTTTCCTGTTTCCTATAAAGACAGGCTAGGATAACCTGTCAGGTGAATTTTAATAGGTGTTTAAATTTGAGTTACCAATTTGATCACCACTAAAAGTACCATTTTACCAGAAACATGTAAGTTCACTATGAGCCTCCATGTTCGTCAAAAGCATTATCTAACACTCAAAAAGAGAAACATGCTGTTACTGAGATGTGTGCTGCCCTTTGGAAATAAGGGTTAGCAGTACTTAACTTCTGCTGCAATTTTGTTGTGAATAGGGTAGACTCTAAACAACAGGTAAATTCCCCATAAATTAGGCATTTTCAGATTCAGGCTCATTCAGACCACCACCAAAAGCGCCACATGACATATCTAATTTTTTTGTGAACATGCCAATAATGCAGTACTTGCCTGAAAAATTAATAGACAGTCATTTTCATTAAATGTGGTTTGAACCTGTATCAATATAAACCTTTCCAGGATAAGTTCATCATTCCTCTCAAAGATAGGCTACTATGGTGCAATGGATCCAATACTTATGTGGCCAGTGAACAACATACAAGAAGGACACTCTCAGCATAGTGCACTCTTGAAGACACTTGTAAATGAGAACATTAATGATCACTAGTCCAGGGATTTCTTAAGACACTGAAGAATCAGTGGCTGAAATGCACAAAAGATAACTTAATTACTTCACCTTCAAGGAAGACTCTTCCCTTTAAGTGTCTTCAACTGCAGGTTGCAGAATCAGACTTTTACTTAATTTCTCCCTAGGTCTTGCATTCCTTTTCTGCATTTCAACACCAAGGCATGATGTGCAAGCAACCCTTGGTCACAGTTAAACAGATGTGTAACCATCACTTTACTTATAAATGAATATCCATATTTAACTGAAAGGGTGGATAAATGTCTAGCCACATGGTGGCAGGAAACACTGATACAGTTCCTGCAAAAGAATGCAAGAACCCTTCATAAACATCTTTTAGACCCCTCTTTAAAAGGCAACTATTTACATACCTTTTTCATGGTAACTATAACTGTAATGTTGACATCTAAAAGTAACTATCATAGAAATATAGTAGTATATCAATTTAAAATCTTAAGTCCTACACTTACTGACAAAAACTTTTTATTTACTTATTTACTCTTCATATTAAGTTTAAGTAAATCACTTGTGGATTTTCTCCTCTAGCACTTACATTCTCTTGAAAAAGCTCAGGGTGCATTCCTCGTACAAAATGTAGAGCAAACATTAGCTGATCAGCCTGAAATAAAAGCAGTAAAAATGTATTTATATGTTCATCAAAAGTCACATTTTCTTTGCTACACATCTCTGCAACTTAGTAATAAACACTAACCCAAACCCTGTATCTAAGTACATCTAAATTCAAGGGAAGAAGAAAACAGGTACTTGTAATAAAGCAAACATACTATACAGAATCCATTGTTTTTTAAACTGCACATAGGAAATGTTTGAAATCTTCTTATAGCAAATTTTTGAAACAGTTTTGAAAAAATCCCAGCTGTAACCTTCTGACTTTTTCCTAGGTCTGTTGCATCACTTGAAATTCAACCAGTCTCTGAGCACTGGAGCAATAAACCAGGAATAAGGATTTAATGGAGCCATAGAATAAACCATGCAAACATTCAAGACTGCTTTTAAAAAGTATATTGGCTTGTTAAAACTGGGATTCCCATGTCCATACACAGAAACTTTTACAGATATGTTTTACCAAAGCTGTGCTGGAAAGCACAGATTACCATGTAATGAAGTCAATGTGAAAAACTGGAAGTTAGTACAGAAACCTAGAATAAGACCTCCCTCCAATTTTAAAGTCTGGTTGTAATCTGGAAAATGTTTTTTACTAGACAATAGAAGATATACACGTATTTTCTCTCATTAAAATTTTAAGTAAGCACAAGGAAGGTGGTACCACTTCTTTTCAAGAAAGTGAAACATAATTAAAAAGCATAAACACAAAGCACAGGTGAAAGGAAAATCAGTGATGGATGGGATTGGGTTAAGCCTGCAAAGCATAGGTATCTCAGCCAGTTGATAAACACAACACAGCTGCACTCCTACAGAAATTAAATCTATTCTTGACAGTGTTGTTTGAATTTTCTATAGTGCGGTTTCTCACATATATGACTTATATGTACTTCAAAATGGTACACACTCAAGAAAGCCTGTTTGTCATTAGCTTCAAAGAATTATCACTTTGAGGAATATTAAATTACCAAGAATACTAGTGAAAAATTAATTGCATAGGACTTTTCAAAAGGGACAGGACCAAATATGAGGAAGCATACTCTATGAAATATTATGTACATGTTTTAAGGTATAAGACGAACTGTATAACTAATATTGGCTTTCTCATCTCAATGTCTATTATAGTTTTGAGGCCAAGATTACTTTTGTAATTAAGAGGGGCAAAATATTTTTATTTTATTATTACTGTTTTCTCAAACAGATGCCTTTTTACAAGCCCGACACATCAGCTCAGAAACAGTTTATAACAACATAGGACAAAATCGTGGACTAAGGGTATAAAAGATGTTCATCATCTTTGCAAAGTTTGCTCATGTACAGTAGAAGTAATTTCAACAGCATCTGCATTTTGAATAATACAGATCTATTATTTAATTACCTGGTGATTAGGTTCCAGACTTATGGCAGACATGCGTGGCTTAAAAACCATATCCTTACTAGTTCTAATTGCCCTTGGAATGACTGACCTTGAAAACTACCAAGAGGCTATGTATAACTTGGTTCATATGAGCCACAGCTCCTTTAAACTGGATTTGGGTAACTACAGAAATGTATGATGGCAGCCACAACAAACTCTTGGCATAATTTGTATCTCTATGGATACTGATACATAAAGTTGTTTGCTGCTTTAAACAGTTCCATTTCATTAATTCTTTCAATTACAAAACCATACTGTACAAAGTATCCTCAAGGATAAAATTAAGGTAAACAAAGAACATTATGTTTTTGCATGCGTTTACTATTGGTTTTGTTAGAGGCAGGACTGGAAGCCAAACAGGCCCCAAATAGGAATCAAGGTGAGGCTCAGCAAAGCACTAAAGTTCTGTTTGTATTGATAAATAAAACAGGTCCATGAAAATCCTATCACACTGAGAACAACTGCCATGGAATGGCTGAAGTCAACATCACTCAACTCTTTCACCCTCTCAGACAAGGTCCACAAGCAAATCCAAATACAAACTGCCTATTAGAATGTTCCCAGGATGATTTAGCATCCAAAATTTGAAAGGGAATTGTATGGAAGAATGTTAATTGGCCCAGGCAAAACTTAAGACAGCAGCTATTTTGACAAATTAACAGTACAGGTGGGACATTTCCAGTGCTCAGGAAAATTTCTTGGCATGACTTCACTTATTAGCATACATGAAGTCTATGTACACACAAACATAAATATTAACCCCAGACAGATAAACACAACCATCCTTCCCAATTCTAACATGCTTAAAAAGGTATAAACTTCTATCAGCTATACCATTTGGGGCCAGCTCTGGGGCCTCCAGTATAAGGACATGGACCTGCTCAAACAGGTCCAGAGGAGGGCAACGAAGATGATCGCGGGGCTGGAGCACCTCTCTTCTGAGGACAGGCTGAGAGAGTTGGGGGTGTCCAGCCTGGAGAAGAGAAGGCTCTGGGGAGACCTTATAGCAGCTTTTCAGTACTTGAAGGGGGCTACAGGAAAGATGGGAGGGACTCTTTATCAGGGACTGTGATAGGACAAGGGGTAACTGCTTTAAACTGAATTAAGGTAGATTTAAATTACATGTAAAGAAGAAATTCTTCAGAGTGAGAGTGGTGAGACACTGGCACAGGTTGCCCAGCGAAGCTGTGGCTGCCCCCTCCCTGGAAGGATTCAGGGCCAGGTTGGACGGGGCTTTGAGCAACCTGGTCTGGTGGAAGGTGTCCCTGCCCGTGGCAGGGGGGTTGGAACTAGATGATATTTAGGGTCCTTTCCAACCCAAACCATTCTCGGATTCTGTGATTTATGAAGACATTGGTAAAGCCTCAGTGTCACAGCAGTCTTTAATAATTTGCATGGAGAAAAGGCAGCATTAGCAGGGGATTGCTAATGGTGTGAGGAGCTTATTTGTTTCTCTCCACTATCAGAACATGATACTAAGATGGATGGACCATTAGTCTGAAGCTGAATGTCAACACTAACTCTTTCAGTATTTTCTAAATTCCAATCTGATCATTCACAGTGAAAATTTTTCCTACTAGAAATCTCCTCTCTATGCATTGCTTTTGAAATCTTTCATCTCTTCTGATATATAAAAATAGCTGACTTCCAACACTCAAAAGATGTGATGACTTATTGGAAGGCTTCACACACTCATGACTTCAAACATAGATGTTAAATTATTAAGAGAATATTTCATGAAAATCTACTTGGACTTTGATAAAGCAAAATCCTTAGAAGTAACTGCTACCTCTGCACCCTCAATATAGTGTTGTTAGATTGCGAGGAGAGGGGAGGAGATGTAAAATTTTCTAAGATTTCTCCATTCTTACAGATCAAACTCTACACTTGCAAGATTTGTACTACTGCTCAAATCATCTATGCAGGCCTACTATGCATCCTTCAGCCTAGTACTATGAGACAAACACCTCCTGTCATGACTGTTCCATGTGAAAGTAAAAATTAAAATTGGAAGGCAGATCTATCCTAGGTTTTCACCAAGAAAGCAAGAAAAAAGCCTCCAGAGAAAACAAGAAATACATTAAGAACATTATATGGAGGAACAGGGGAACAGATAAATAAGCTAGTGGGTAACGATTTGAGACAGGATGTGAAAAGAGAAATGAGAATTTCACAATGGCTTTTTTGTTTCCTTTTTTTTTTAAAAAAAAAGTACAAATAATCACACAAAACCTTTATCAGGACAGCTAGGTCAAACATATATACTTGAAAATGCTAGAAATAAAATCGAGCAGAATAAGAGTGCTCAGAAGACTGTGAAGCCTGGGACTGGCTATGAAGTCAGAATGAGGCAGAGGTAACGAGCCAGAGGTAAAGCAGATATCGGACTACACTGAGAATAGTCGTGTCCGTTAGAAAACTGCTATGTGGAAAAATGTGCATAAGCAATCTTAATTCTGTCATATACTAATTTTTAGTCCTCCCCATTTTGCATGTTAAATATTGAAAGTGTAATTTTTTGCATGTGTTACATACATACTGACACGATACTGCTTATTTGAAGCAGATCAAGTGTTGGCTATTGAAGAAATACTTTCAAACCCCATGCACTGTATAAAAGCCAAAAAAAAAAAAAAAAAAACCCACCTTACCTTAAACAAACAACGACAAACATATTCATACATTGTATGTTTCAATGAGCCAATGAGCAAGTTGATTCTTTCTTCCATATTACTTGAATCCTAAAAAGAAAGTTTGGATTTCAAAAATTCTTGTAGAAGTAAAAATCTTTTTACGTAGCTTGTAAATCTCAGCAGAATGATGCAAATAATCCAGATTCTACATGACACTTACTAGTTGTAAAAACAGATTATTGAACTCAGTTGCAGCTATCAATGAGTAGATTATAAATTGAGAAGTTCATGCTGAAGCATTAAAAATTAATATTTTGGCCTTGAATATTTTGACTGTGAACATTATGAAGTATCATTTATAAGGTAACTATGCAGAGAATGAGATAAAATTTTCTTCTCCTGACATTAATGTCCTTGAAATCCCATACTCCACTTGGTAAAAAATTGCTTATTTACTGAATTACTATATTTAATGTTATTAAACAGGTATGTTGACATTAAGTGTAGTTACTAAACTTCCAACCAAATTTGGCCCAACTGAACTAAACATTGTAGAAAATAGTACATACACCCTGTCCTTCAAAGCTTACTGACTAAAAGACTGATAATATCAGGAGAAAAACAAAAGAAAGGTAGAATAAAAGAAGAAGAGAAAAAACAAAAAAAAAAAAAAAGGAGGGAGGTAACAGGTAGCATAAGATTTATCAGAAACAAGTTCCTTTCTACCATACTGGAATTTGAAAAGATGAGTATATAAAGGAAGGCAATTTGGATTCACAAGTTGATTTGACTAATACCTTTCTCATGTCTAAAAGACAGCTTGGGAAAAATGAAGAATTGGATAGATGAGAAGAAAAAAAGGAAGAAAGCAAAGAAGGGAAAACCAGAGGTTGAGCTTTAAATAATAAACAGGAAGAAATTATGAAATAGGTGTGAAAGTAAGAACAAGAAGTTAGAAACTCATGTTGTGGGAAAGAAGTAATAGGTAAAGAACTTTAAAGAGGGCAAGTTCACATAGTCAGAGCCATGTTTCTGGGAATGATTGGAGCTGAAGGAAAGTTGTAAACACAGATGGCAGAATAAAGGGGAATCCAAAAGCAACATGATGAAAGGCTGGTAAATGCCTTTTCAAAGTGGAAACAAAGAGAAATAAGATGAATTTTGGAGATGCTGAATAAAAAGAAAATGCATCATTATTTAGTATGGGTTTTTAGATCTAAAGAGTGAGGTGACAAGGGATAAATCCATAATACTGTGCTTCAGTGAGAAGAATATATTGGCCATTATAATTCAAAAAAGTAAAAATTACATTTTCAACAACACAGGCTCCATGCATGCTTAGAAACTGCATTGAAGTAGATATATTTTTGATCTTTCTTCAGGTAAATAAACCATGTAGAAATATAGGTCTTTTCTTATTCTACCCCCTGTTGATAGAATTAGCATTATTTGCAGATCAGATCACTAATTTATTTAAATAAAGCCTTCAGTAAAGTTATAATCAACCTTGTTATTCCTAATTCACTTTACACAGAGCAAGGCTGAAATTACAAACAAGCGGTACTTTTTTTTCAGATGGCACAGCAATTTCATGATTTATATGTAACCTAAGAACATTAAAAATTCCATGTGCATGTATTCTGAATATCTAAAGCACGACAGTCCAGCATCACTACCTAGTATACATTTTATCATCAGTTACTATATATTATTTTCTACAAATGTCCAGAGCAACTAACAAATTCTAAGGATCAAAGCAGATTGATTCTTCTGCAACATTAACAGCTTTAGCAAAAGAGAAAATACCTGCTCGCTTTGCAGAGCCCTTTGGAAAAGCCGCAGGAAAGCCGCCAAACTAAAACGGTACATATTATTAATTTTGGACAAGTCAGAGATAATAAAGTACATCTTGCTGGCACTCTCAGCTAAAGGGAGATAGACGTCCCTCTCCTGTGGATAAAAAAAAAAAAAAAAACACATATATAAAAAAACAGTACATTACTGCCATCTACTGGTTAATGCTTACATTCATCCCAGTGAAAAAAAGTTCAGACGACTCCCACTGCTTCCGAAAACTGAATCCTGTCTCATTCTTCAAATTGAGGGACATGCACTCAAGACTTCAACACTGTGTTCAGATTTCAAAAGTGGAAGAAAACATTTTTAGCAAAAAATGCTTTAAATTATGAAGACCATCTTGGAAATTAATCCCAAGGGCACTGAGGCCTCTTCCCACCACTGAACACATCACAAAATTTAATAGAAAATTTTAAATTAAACAAATAAGAACACAGAGGAAAACTCTGTAATGTGTTACAAAAACAGCATGCGAGATGAACAGCATCATCGATGATCTAAATTTTTGCAATAGCAAGGGATATATTAAGTAGGAACATCCCTATGAGCCATACTGTTTGCAATAGTAGATGGCAAAAATAAAGTCAAAACCCACTATTTGACAAGAAGTACGTGGGGGAAATTCTTTTAATTCAAACCAGCAGATTTTAAATTGTGTAGCATGTGTAAAAAAAAAATAAAATAAAAATAACTGCTTAAAAGCCTTTCTGTACTTGCATATCCCAAATATCTTTTACTCCAAAAAATTAATTTAGTACGTTACTGATCTTATACTCCTGTGGATGTATATGTCCTCTCTATATAGAAGATGACTACTTTTAGCAGGAAAAAAACAGCAATAAAAGATCAAAATATTTTTCTACCTTATCAAGGAAACTTTGAAGTCTGTGAGATTCAGCAAGTGATTCTTGGATGAGTGCACTGCTTGCTTTAGTCTGATTCAAAGATTCAATCAGATCCTTATTTTCTAGTATATTGCCTTGTGATGTTGCAAGTGCCTGTAAAAAAAAAAAAAAAAAAAGTAATCCACCTTACATTATAAAAAACCTGTAAAGTAACCATTTTGGAAGCTGTCCTTCTTTCTGACCTGTACATATTTCTGAATCACTGAATGCATCAAGAATACTAAAAAGCAGGTGGCTACTCCGAAAACTGAGATGTTGTTTTAAAGAAGCATGGAAAACAAAACCCAGGAACAAACTCAAAAAATCCAGATTGCCACATTCTGAAACTTATGTCTTCAGCAAGTTTTTGAGAAATATTTCTATGATCTGAGTCTTACATGCTAATATCCCTGTGGTAAATAGAAATTATGGCAATTTTTCTTCTATTTAACTACTAATTTAACCTGAAGTTGGCTACTTGTCATGACTTTCTGTACTCAGTCATTCATAAATTTTCTTCAAAAACATTTCAATGCCCCCTACACAATTTAGTTCTCATTTCCAACTGAGTTTAATAGTCACAATTAGAACAATTTCAGTTTTGTAATCAGACATTCCTTCAAAATCCTTCAGATTACCCCACATTTTCCCTAAATTCTCCTTTGCAAGCAATTTCACTTCTAATAAGTGGGAAAAGCTTGAACGATTCACAATTATTTAAGGTTTTTTACTACCCTTCACTAAATACCCTTCAATACATTTTTTTTTTAGTCAGACAACAGCAAAAAATTGGCTTCTTGTCAGTTAAGTCAGTTCAGAACAATTACCTGTAGGACAGCATTTCAGGATATTTGGAGGCAGAGGTTCACCAGTTAGAATATCAGAAAGCACTTAGTTGTATAGTTGAAAATAGTTTAGGACAAGAACATCTGTTTTTTTCAAGGAGTCCAATTTTGCTATGAGGAATCATAATGTGAGCTATGAGATAGCCACAACATGTATGTCTTTACTCCAAGGCTTTTGGAGGAAAATCAATACAGTACTTCAGATGGAATGCTAATGTTCTTTAGGATTAACTTGAATTTAGCTAGATCATCTCCAGCACTGACTTCTTTGTTGTCCATGTGGCACCTGTGAGTTTCCACTGAGCTTTAGGTTGGTTTCTTCACGGTTAAAGAGTATTCTGATTTCAGTGATAACAAGAATGCCAAAGTTGAAACCCACCTCAGTGTTAATACTTGGCCACTTTTTGCTGCAAATATCTTAGGTATCAATTACTTGAAATTTTGCACTTGACAATACAGATTGGACAAAATTGAAAGATTTTGGAGTTTCAAGATCACACAGAAAGTCTGTTCTAAAAAGTGGACATTTTTTTGTTGCATCTCTGAATTCTCAGCTTCTGGTAGACATTAAGGTGCTAAACAACAATCAACTTTGAATATGGAATATTTTAGAGAACAAGTTCCCTCTGCCTGTAAGAGAAATCTGCCTCATCACAGTTTTAAAAGAGGTTTGAGCTCCGTGTTTGAGGCTTAATAGGGAGTTTAATAGGGATAGTAAATGTGGAAGTTCAAAACACATTATATATTTACGTGCAAAATTCTAAAATTGAGACATTAATGGCCAGTCTAATAAAGTTCAGTTTATTACTTTTGAGGAATCTGTAAAAACAATTAGCTTATGCTCAAGTCCATTATGCTGGATACTGTAAAGTTCTATGACTCAGCTACAGACTGAGGGTTTTGAGGCAGCAGGTCAACCTCCCTGCACCTATGACATTTTAGAAGGAAGGAGGATTTGAGAACCCATTCCTATGGGCATGAAGCACAGTTTCTGTGAAATACATGACAAGATGCAAACAAAACAGAAAACAGATCTCTTCCTTGAAAGCTACCTTTTCTTATAGAGGTGTACAGCTGTTTCTGAGCACAATTACTTTCATTAAAATAAAAAGGTAAACTGAAAATTGAGAATATTAATTTTAAATATGGGAAAGGCAATTGTTACCTACAAAGAGTATTACAGTTCATTGCTAATAAGAAACAACCATGGAGGTTTAAAGTTTTAAATGTCTCTCTCAAAAAATGTTTCCATTTTTTAGTGGGAATTTTTCTTTCAGGTTTTTTTCCTTTCACAACACAGAATCATTTCTCAAATTGAGAAAGCATCATTTGACATGATTCACAAGCTTAAAAATGTTGCTTTTTTTAAAACTCATAATTTGAAAAAGAAATAGTGTAATTTTTAACAAAGTTTTTCTCTTTTTTTAATGCATCAAAATTAATGAAATTTCTAACCAATCTAAATCAGCCTGTATCTAGCCCAACTATTCATACATTGAACTTTGACAATGCTTAATGTATTGAAATACTACAGTTTTATGACAGATGTACATATTTTATCTACTTTACTCTCTCACCAGCCCCAGGCAAATAATGCTTTTATTTTCTCAAATCAAAAATTCTGAGGGCTCATTATTCCAACTCTTTCACCATCTTCATTCAAACACATAACAATATGAACACTATCTTATTTATCTAACAGATATAAAAGAGGTAAATTTATTTTACCTCCAAAAGAGATTCCTCAAGCTTAGCTAACTGTATCTTCTTATCTTCTTCTTGTTGTAACAGTTTTGTCTTCTGCTCTTCCAAATCGGGATTTTCATGCTGAATTGTTAAAGCCAAAAGCTAAAAAGAAAGGAGATTATTCAACAGGATAAAAAACACTTTAATATTTCATAATATATATTCATTAATTATATAGCATAATATATACTCATTAATCATATAACAGTATATAGTCTATATTTTTGAAAGTAGACTTCTGAGGTTTTACTCAGTTGCACCAGACATCCAACAGCTTTAAATCTATATAGACATCCAGGATATCCTGCAGTGGCCAGTATAACCCAGGAACTACTGTGAACCATGCCCTTGTGCACAGCAGCAGATGCAAGGTGAGACACTCAAGCACATCTCAAAAGGCTCTGGATCACTTTATTAAGGACACTAATTCACACCCTTTCATGCTGAGACCTAAACTTTTGCACCTCAATCTGAATCACATCTGTGCTTAAATGACTGGCAGTCTTCATCAGTGTATATATTGTTATCAGATATAAAAAGAAGCAGATGAAAGAAAGCACCAACAGGAAAGATTGGCAGCAAAATTCTTTCCAGTAAGTCTACCAAAGGTCAAACCCCTCTCCTGCCAATGAAGAGAGAAAACAAAAAACAAAGCTTTTTTTTTTTTCTGTATTTCCACTTAAAAAGGAGGTCAATTCACTTGGTTGTATTGTGTAACATCAATTATCTATCTGCAGTGGAAGAATGAAATCCATATGGTTGTCCATGCTTCATATTTCGAACTACATCTTACTTATCAACATCTTATTTACATCCCATTCTAAGCCTCTTGTTAGTTAGGAAAAACTTGTTTCATATGAAATAAAGAGGGTTTTTTCTTCCTTTAATTTATATTTTTTCTTTTTTTTTTTTTCCTCTCTCTTCCATCTGTACACTATATTTTGTTCCCAAACATTATAGAAAAAAACCTCAAGAGCTACTAATATTTTGTAGTAAGCAAAATATACAGTTTTTTTGTTTCATTACATTTTTCCTGTACAAAAAGTATCTTGATGCCAGCATTACTCTCTAAACTAGGACACTGGAGAGCAGTAACAGAAACATTTCCATGGTACCATAAATGCATCTTGAACAGAAACCAGAAGTTGCAATCTGTTGCAACGAAGTCAATAAGGCAGTTTCCATTTTCTCTATTGGACTTACTACTTGGTTCCAAAGCGCATAATAACAAGATTTTAAAATCTAAAGTTAGTTTCAGCATCAATTTTACCATTTATATTTGTGTGCTAGCAAATATCTCTGTGACCATTAATGCAAACTGCACCACAGAGCTTTTTCCAGAAGTAAAATGTAGCTATGAGTGCCTGCTACATATGCATTGGGTTTATTCCAAAAGCCTACCTGTCCTCTTAAGCCACTTCTTGTTGTTGTAAAGTTTACTTCTGTAACAATAGAAGAAGCATCAGGTGGAATGAAGGGATTTGGGTTCCTTGTTGATAGAAAAAGACGGAACTCTTCATTATAGTCTATAATTTTTTCACCTATTTGTATAGCATAACGGGGTCCTGTAAATAATAAACAGAAGTTATACTCACTCTGATTGGAACATTCTACAATTATCTGAAAATAACAGTAGTTGTGCAATACTTTATGGCCAATAGATGCAAATATATTTTATAAAATTTATTTATAAATTGTTTGGAAATAAATAAATTTTTAAAATTTAAGGAATATAACCTATCCTGCACTGTTAGACAAAAAATGCAGTAACATAGCACTAGTGTAAGAAAGTTACACAATAAGAATGTTTAATACACCAGGGTAGTTTAATTATCCTTACCCAGCACAAAAAGTATAAACAGCAAAAAATGCACTTGAAATAAGAGTAATACTAATGAATCTTTAAAATCTTCAAACCATGAATAGGAGACAAAACACCATAGAAGATGCACTGGAGAATCCCCTTTTTCTGTAAGAATCCCGTCATAATTTAAACATATTCATTTACATTTCCACATAGGTATACCACTCTATCAAAACACACTAGCCATAATTACATATTGGCTAACCAAGACGGTTCAACATTTTCTGAATGTGATCCAAAACCATTAAATTTCATCTCTGGATTTTTTACATTTATTTGTAGAAGGTTGATGTTGCTGTACAATCATAATTCTACTAAAATACTATGTTCTGTGATAATTGCTACAGAGAAGGTCTATGAAACTAAAGATGATGGAATATCTAGTCATTCGATTGAAAGAAAAATATTCCATTTAGAAATATCCCATATATCTGTCTTATTTTAAATACATTTAATTTAATCACAGTACGAAAGAAAATTTATTGAATTTCTGCTGTCACAGTTTCAAACTCTGTTTATACTCCTAATATTTTGACATTTCTCAGTATGCCTGTCACAGAATGAAACTGTATGTATGGCCTCTCACCACCCTCCTTCCACCACAGGTTTCCATTCTAGTGGAGAATAGATTCAATCAGTCACATGACTAGAGTAAGATTTTGCCTTCTGATACTGAAAAAGAAGGAAGGACAGATTTATAAGACGAAAAGTTTCATAGTGGAAATTTCCTTGCCAGAGAAATTTCCAAGGTGGCATAGTTAGGTACTTCTCTATTTTTAACACTAGGAGCAAATCATAAATGCTCCAAGTATAAATCTCTTGCTAAAACACTGGTAGAGATGAAAATCACGTACCAATTTTGCTTCTGTGCCAAGGATCAGAATAAATTTTAGGCCTATGCTGTAAAAATGTCAAACAGAAAATGGAAGCTGTACAAAGACAAATTTATTCCAGTATATATATTCACATTTTTCTTAACATTTCACTCCAAGTAATGAAAAGATGTACAGTCATCACAAGCAAATTAATGCAGACAGGCTCCCACCTTCACATTTTGACAAAGAGGAGTGCGTGCTTTCTTTTGAAGTGGCCAAAAAGGTTCAAAGAGTGACCCATTCTCCCTTTTAAAACAACAGCTCCCTAGTTTGGACTTGCATAGACCTAGCATTAATATAGCTCATTAACATGCAAAAGAGGATGCATGAGTGTTAATGAGCAACTTCCCTGAATCAACTAGTATATTTTAATTTAATCTTCTTTCTCCACAGTTCTGCAGACATATTCATCTCTTAATTTGATTCCTTGAGTAATATCAGTTAAATTGACTGTAGTACTGTATTGCTGCTTTCCAAAGTTCAGCAGAAGCTAGTGAAAAAAAAAGTTGTATCGATGTTCTACCTAGCCTCCTACAGATCCCTGAAGTCATCCCTTTGGTGGTACTCTCAACTTTTATCAAGGGTAAACAAGGAAGCACATCTGTAATGGAAGAATGATTTAAACTAACATTTTCTTTTCACTGAACAGACCTTTCCAGTATAGAAGATAAATGTCTCTAAGAACTCCATAACATTTGCTTTTATTTTTACCGTGTATTTGCATTTAAATAATTACTACTACATCTCCCACTATTAGATCTCAATATTAGATGGCATGACAGCAAAAAGGAATCTTGAGCTATTTTCAGTGCCCAAGTTCATACTGTAAATTGCATGCACAGGCTGTGGTACATGCTGAGGAATTAACACTTGAGGCAGAAATATATTTACTAAGGATAATGCAAATGTACTTTAATTACAATAATTTAGAAAGTATTTAAAATATATATTGTGGTATTTTTTAATCTTCTTGGTTCTTTTGATATAATTTCAAAATATGTAACATAATTCATGCTAATACTTATATCACTACTATTTATCTTTGCTAAACTTTTCAACACAATTTTTCATATCAGCCTTTTTAAAGTAACTAAATTCAAGCAGTTATATATAGAGTTATATAGAGTACATTATCTCTCCAAAGCAGAAATAATGTAAATGTAAATAGTTTTTTTTTTTCCCTTTCATTGCATCAGCCAGGGAGACTCCTTTCATCGAATTCCACCGTTTTGCTGATCTCTGTGACCCTCCCCCCATTCCAAAGCCACATCAGGGACAGACCTGTGTGCCACCTTTAGTTTCAGATGAATGAAAGCAAAACAGCAACACCAGCATTCTAAAACTCTGATTTCCAACCGGACAACCAGTTGTATAATTTCTGGTCTACTTAAGGCTCAAGTTCCTAAGTAAAACTATGTGTTTGAAATTATCACTAAAAATTAACATAAATTGTGATAAAAACACTTTATTCTAATTCCAGTCAAAAAATCTTTCAATACTTTCCAATACTTTTCCACTTGCTAAACAAACACATGTCTCCAATGTATTTCATGCACAAATTACACAAAATTAATGTTTTCAGAAAAATCAAGTTTTATATGATGTATATAGATCTAACCTACAAAAGCTTTGAACAAGAATTTGTAAAGACGGTTATTTACCTTGAGCAACAAGATCTTTTCTTAACAATGGGTAAAGTACAGGCTCCACTCCATCCATTTCCTGTATAATAAGTGTTTTCCCAAATCTCACTGCCAGCTCAAGAGCAGTTAAGAAGTTGGTGTCCTGGGCAAATAAGAATAAATTCCTTTACTTCATGTTTTTTTGAAATATTATTACTGCAGAATGAACGGGAAGGCGTTATACCAGGAGTCTAAATCTAAAAATCAGTAGCATAGCTGAAAAATTCTATTACAAGCATCATATGATATTTCAGGGTTTAGCCACAAGTGTTTAATTAAGTTTGATCAATTCAGCTACTGACATACAGGCATTGTATTTAATATGCCTAGTTTTCCAAGTGCTGCATCAGAAGAGAGCAGGTCTACCATAAGTCTTGTGTCACATCTGCCAGGTGCACCTGGAACTCCTGGCTAACTAACGCATCTCAAATATTAGGTAGCTATGTCTCAAAACTAAATCAAGACCTAAGGACAGGATTCACGCTGATATTAAGATATTTAAATGCAGTCTTTTGCATATAGGTATCTAAACATGCACGTGGTGTTTAAGATTCCATTACAGTCAATGGAGATCCTAGGCACAGAGCCTAAAAGGTAATCAAGCCAATCAACTAGCAGGCGAAGCATTCAGTTACCAAAGACACATATCTAGTACCATCAGAGAGTATCTAAAAGGCCTGCACAGAGCTGGCAAGGATCTGTGGAAGACCTGCATTCTGTCGAAGCAGTATCTTGAGGCTAGGTGGGGTTCAATAAGGGATTTATGCACAGCACTAGATTCCTGTCTATGTGCATGCAACTGAGCCAAGCTTTGCCACCCATGTAAACAGTGACATGTAGACAATTAATCTTAGGTACCTTAATCGAAAACTGAAATCCAAACTACTATTGCCAGGGTAGATAATACAACACAAAAATCATAGGGAAGGAGTGTATACAAACTCCTGAAATCCAGTGAACTTCAACCAAGAATACAAAAGTCTTCTCTGTTTACAAATCTTCTACTATCTCTCCTTCAGCAGGAAATACCAATGTTCTTGGAGAGGACAGCACAAAGAAGCAAACTTGTAGAAGTAATACCAGATGTTGACCCTCCAATTTTAAATACTCTGATCTCCTCCCTGAGTAAACAAATTTTCAGCACCACATAAGAATAACTGTAACCTAGAACTCTGTGAGAAATTATATACTTCATGGAACATGACCTCAGTTTTTGTGCTATTACATCCCTCTAAAAACTGCTCTATGGAGTCTGGAATAGAGCAAGCTCAAGCAGAACAACATTGTAAAACCAAGAGTAAATACTGCACCTGTTGGTTAATAACTTCCAAACGTGATTCCTTCAAATGTGTCTTCAGCCATTCAGTAGCCCGGAAAGAAGGGTCTATCAAAAATGGGCAAACTTTACTCTAGGGGGAAAAAAAAAATAAAATAAAATAAAAAAATATATTTACTGAAATCTATTTTGTTTAGGAAAAAATTGAATTAAGTCCCTTTTTATTTCCCCAAACTAATGGTATAGTCATTTTGTATAGTCATTTTAAAATCTTTTTTCATTAACAAACTGTTTAAAGAAACAGTAACAGCCTAAAAACAAAATGAAAACAAAAAACAGTAGGAGGAATTTTATGTCTTTTATTTTATGTCTTCTTTTTTAAAAAAAAAACAAACAAACAGAAAAAAACAACAACAACAAGAAAATGTTCCCAAAATGAAAACTCTCAGCTGTTTGTCCTGACAAAGTTAGGCAGTTCTTCACCTTCTCTTAAAAACAGGAGTCTCTATTCAATGAGTATAATTTACAGCTTTTGTTATTCACAACTGCTACAAAACTTAAGAGAAGAGGTATTATTTTTCCTTTTTCTTCCTATAGTGGGCAAAGGTACAGGAATTCTGGTTATGAACCTCAATGCATTTTAGAAAGAATAATGAATATAAGTGTTTTGCAGGCATAAAGATACAAATAGAATTTTACTTACAAACAAATCCAGATCTCAAACTTGCAAACAATACAATGTAGAATGTTTTGGTGATATTGCCTAGTAACGTGTATATTGACAAGACAGCAGGTTTTCATTTTAATAAAACCTGAAATTATGTGTGCTTCCCATACCAGTACTGTGTAAAGCTTTACTATTATTATATTATATAAAGATATGTTATGCTATACACATTGCTTGATAAATGTCGAGACTTTAACCACTGATACACAATTACGTAAGTGCTCAGAACTTACACAATAGTCACAACACAGAGTGACCACAGTGACACAGTCGGTAGTAAGTGGGGCAAATGAAAAGAGACCTACTCACAGTTGATATGTGCTTTTAAGATTTCACAGAATCACAGAATGATTGAGACTGGAAGGGACCTCTATCGGTTGTCTTGTCCAAACCTCCCTGCTTGAGCAGGACCACTTATAGCTGATGGCCCAGGACCATGTCCAAGATAGCTTTTGAAAACCTCCGGGGATGGAGACTTCACCACTGCCTTGGGCAATGTGTGCTCCATCACCCTCACAGTAAAAAAGTGTCTCCTGATGTTCAGACAGAGCCTCCTGTGTTTTAGTTTGTGCCCATTGCCTCTGATCCTGTCACTGGGCACCACCGAAAAGAATCTGGCTCCATCTTTACACCCTCCCTTCAGGTATTTATAGATATGGATAAGATTCCCCTGAGGCTTCTCTTCTCCAGACTGTACTGTCCCAGCTCTCTCAGCCTTTCCTCATAGATGCTCCACTGCTTTAATCATCTTTGTGGTCTTTCACTGGACTCTCTCCAGTACATCCATGTCCCTCTTGTACTGATGAGCCCAGAACTGGACAGAGCACTCCAGGTGTGGTCTCACCAGTGCTAAGTAGAGGGCAAGGATCACCTCCCTTGACCTGCTGCCAATACTTTGAACAAAGCAACCCAGAATACCATTAGCCTTCTTTTCAGAAAGGGCCTATTACTGGCTCATGTATAACCCAGTGTCCACCAGGACTCCCAGGTCCTCTTCTGCAAAGCTGCTTTGCAGCCAGGTGGCCTCCAGCATATGTTGGTACATGGGGTTGTTCTTTGCCAGGTGCAGGACTTTGCAATTCCCCTTGCTGAACTTCATGAGGTTCCTGTCAGTACATTTCTCCAGCCCGTCAAGGACCCTCTGAGCAGCAGCTTGACCCTCTGGTGTATCAGCCACTCCTCTCAGTTTTGTCATCAGCAAACTTGCTGAGGGTTTACACATATATTTGCAGCGTTTTTCTGGTTCAGTCTGATAGAACAACACCTCCAGGGTTGTTTTCTTTTAGAGTCCTACTATTCTGAACTCAGTAACTACATGAATCTCAAACTGAAAGACAGGAAAACGCAGGCAATATCCAAGCACTAAAAGACGATGAGCACAAAAGCCCGAGAACTGTACTGTGGATGACATTGGTAAAATATCACGCCCAATTGCAGTTTTAAAAGAATGCTGAAAAAAAACATACACAACAAAAATTACTTGAGCTGAGGGAGGGCTTGAAAAAGCTCTTCACGCACAGTGAGATTTTTAAAAGCTCAGTCTATTCAACTAAGCAAAAATATGAAAAAAAGATTTAATTATTGCATCCATGTATCTTTAAGGCTACAAAATAGCATTTATTGAAGAGCTTTTTAATCAAACTGAGAAAGGAATAGCTGGATATAATACCACGATGAAAAAGCAAGATAAATTTAAATTGGAGAAAAGGCTGTAACTGATTTGAAAGAACCATC
This sequence comes from Tyto alba, assembly GCF_018691265.1. Classification (NCBI taxonomy): domain Eukaryota; kingdom Metazoa; phylum Chordata; class Aves; order Strigiformes; family Tytonidae; genus Tyto; species Tyto alba. The sequence continues at coordinate 15,647,725 of NW_024881282.1, read as the reverse complement.
AATCATCCAAGCAAACTACCTTTAGCAAATGCTGATTCTCCTCATGACACTAAATCTTTACTTTCTATCAGATCTAATAAATGACATTATAACCACAATATTATGTACATAATTGTGCAATTGCTTATATATATTTATTATATGTAACAAATAAAACTGATAAAACTGAATCATTATTACAAGCACAGTATTTTTCTTTTCTCAAGTATTATTAGCTACTGGGCTTAAGTGAATGGCATTTTCTATCCTATATCACAGAGCTAATATGATGAAATCTGAGGGTTTAAAATCTAGATGTTTTGAAAGGTATCTGCATATGGCCTTTTCCTTTTTCTGAGGAAAAAAGTATTAGAAATGATATGTCAAAGTGAACATATATAGGACATAATCTTCCACTGATTTTATTGGTGTTAATGATTATTCACGCTTCAAGCCTGAATACATTGATAACCGGATTTTGTCTGTTCAACATCTGGAAGAAAACTGTAAACAACAAAAACAAACAAACAAACAAAAACTCATGTATTTTCTTCAACTATTTTATTCCTTTTGCTACAGAATACCCAGAGGTACATAAATATTTGTTTCTCTGAATGTGTTCTGTGGTGCTAATAAAATAAAACGAATGAAATAGCTCCATATTCCAGAAAGATGCCATGTTACTGAAATTTGTAGAAATTTAAATACTTCCAAGACAAGACAAAAAAAAAAACAAATTTACCTGCAAGATGACAAGAGCATTTTCTACTGAAAGGTCATCTGAAGGTAAACCTTCACTTTTCCAAACCAACTCCTCACTTTCTGTACACAGAAACCGCCGTAAATCAAACTCTGATAAATGAAAGAACATAAGTTTGTGCTAGTATTCATAGTATGCATAAATTTTAAGCATTTACCACTCTATATACAGTAAAGACTGTCTAACATAGTGCATGTCTGTAGATTTCCCTTACATTTATTATTTTATTTCTTGAACTGATTATTAACTAGCTGATGTTATAAAAATATTTAATGGTGTTATTAACATACATGGTTAAAAATAATTACTGAAAAAGCAGAAGCATTCAGAAAGTATTGGTGAATTTACAACAGTTAATGTGAATATATTCATTCATGCAAACTTTTTTTTTTTTAAGCAAGGACTATGGACCTAAATCTTAAGAATTTATAAGTATTTATAATCTTAATAATTAATAGAATAAGCCTAAGGAATAGTCTGTCTGTATATACAAGTATTTATTAAGAAAATGTTGTTACTGCTCGTTTGGGAACATCAACACAATTGAGTCTTCATTAGAACTCACTGGCATTTCTCACATCCTCAGTCAAGCTTAATGACTGACTTACACACACACTTACTTTCAAGTCCTGCTGATTTGGTCCATTCATCCAAGCTGGTTTTCCTCTGATCCTCAGGCACAGCAGAGAGATAGGTAATAAATGCAGCTGCTAACTGAGCTCTTTTAGGCAATGTAGCCAGTTCATCCGTTATCTCTGACACCTTCAAAAAAAAAAAAAAAGGTAGTATAGAATGTGTAGGTGTATTGCAAACAAAAACTATGTTAATATTTCTCACCAGCTACCAAAAAGTCAGAATTACATTTGCCTGTCATTGAGAATACATTTGAGACAGTCTCTCTTGTATTTTGGGTATCTATACCTGGATAACCCACAGCAACATACACATGCAAGTATGGGAAAAGCTCTGTTTAGCTCTGGGCTAGAGCATGGACAGATGTTTCTGAGAATTCAGCTACTAAAAATCTATTAATTTGGTGAACAGGTCACTTTGTCACTTGTAAGTAACTGGGTAAATAGTATTATAGTAAGAAAAATAAGATATATGTGACCCTAGTCACAGTCAGCTATTACCACTTATAACACGTATACAGTCACTAAATACTATATGTATCTATTACACTTAAAAATGTGATTCACTGCAGACTTACATGATAAAATATATTTATCATGTATCTTCAAATAATTTGTCTGCTCTACATCACCTCTGCTTTGAAATGTTACAGTAGTCTGGAGAAAAATACAGTGTATCAAAATAATATGATTATCATAATTGGTTTAAAAGTACTTTCACTTTTTTACTTTAATCAAACTGACAAAAAAAAATGGTGATACACAAGCAAAAAAAGCCACTTTTTGTTAGTTCCTCCTTACTTTAAAGGGAGATGAATACTGCATTTTCACCATCCTCAGTATGGGATGAGTTCTTGACTAATATACAGGCCAGTTTGGTCTACAGCATACCATTAATAGGTAGGTTGAACTTCCTAAAGACAGGGGTAATGTACCAGAGTGAAAAACTGTGAGGAGTCACATTTAGAAGCGTTTAAACTCTGGGGTTCAAATATCTTCAATCCTTACTATAGGAGATGGAATAGCTGTAAAGTGAGTTGCAGAGGAAAATTTTCCATTGCTTACCATTACGCTGGTCAACCTAGGAGGAGGACTCAACTAACCCTAACTTTGGTTCTTCAAAATGAAGACATTTAGTCTAATTGTTTAGGCTTTCTTCAGTGTCAATGTAGAGGCAGGACCATGTCTCTCAGCAGGGAGGTTTTTTCTATTTTAAGTTACCCAAGAAAGTTTGGTATCGTTTTCTGGAGGTGACAGCTATTTTCAACTTGTATATATCTTGAAATTTTCCTTTCTGTTTCAGACTGAAGAAGGGCCTGTGTGTCCAAGGGCTTACCAGTTTCTCCCAAACATATTATTTGAGCAAATAAGATATGCTCACTTTCCTACCTTTAGAAGCAGAAAAGATTTAAACACCTAAGTGAAGACTTCAAAAGCAATCCAACATTTTGGGTAGGTCTACATTTGCATTTTCAACACTGATGCCACAAAGGAGACATGTTTTAAGACTGTGATCACTTAAAGTTTTCCCAAAATCTTTGTATCTCAGCTTGGAGGCTCCAACAGCTGACATGTTTAGCCATCATAACAATTACATTAGTAATGTGATTGAAAAATGTCAAAAAACATTGTGTGTTTTATATTAAATACCGGGGGCTTTTTTTACACATTTTGTAGCTATGTGATATAGGTAAGGTAATTTGCACATTGAAGTATAAAGGAGTTTCAGAAGGAAGAAAAGATTTTATTTCTAATGAGAAAACAAATAAATGTACATTTATGAGACATGCAGTATGGCAATAACTCACATTCTCCAAATAGTGCAAAAATTGTATTTTCACATTATCAGCTGCAAAATATATTTATGAAAATTTTCACTAACCTGGGTGCTCCATCTTTTGTGTTCCCTATCAAGTTGATTTATGAGTACCTCTGCAGCTTTCAAAGTTTTTTGGGCTTTACTGAGTTCTGCTTCAAGTTTTGCTGCTTCTGTTGTTCTACTCTGGAATCTGTAAAACATCTACTGTTTGTAATTGCTATCATGAACTACTAAACTTACAGACAGTTATTTTCAAGGCAGTTTAATTGACTGAATTGGTAATGAATTCCTCCCTTATTATTCATGAAGAACACAACTACAATTCTTTTTCATACCTTCAGCTTCTAATTGACAGATAGGCTTGTTAGACTTTCAACTAACAAAGTTAAGACAGATGCGCAGGTGAGATTTAAAAATACGTTAGCCTATATAGCAATATAGGCTATAACATCTGAAAATCATTCCCTCTTCTGTTTAAACAGCCTGACTTGATTTTAGTGATTGTGTTTTGTTCTGCATCTAGTCAGGACAATAGCAGGCTCAAAGCCATAATATATATTTGTAACTTTCTAGAAAATTTAATCTATGAACCTTTAAAGAAGAATATTGCTACTTCACACGGATGACTCCAGTTCAAAGCACAGTACTCTATCTTGTGAAGTATTATAAAATATGAACATACTCCAAACAACAGGCAAGGTCAAGGTATTAGTTTGTAATGTTTAATATCTAAATTGCTTACTTAATATTTAAATAAATTAATTATTTTTACAATCCACATTTTTAAAATAATATATTTAACTGTAATATATAGCATATAGTATCTAATTAATCTAAGACTTCACTATATAGCTGAATGACAGGAAGAAATCTCTAATAATTTTTTTTGCAGACTACAAAACATGATTTTTAGTAATATGCCATATGTCAGGTTGTAAAGTATCTCCTATACTAACTACATAATAGAAACATTGACATAAAAGACTTGGATTAAACTGAATTTGAAGAAAGTATAAAGGTCCACCACAGCAATTTTTATGCCACTGTGAGTCACATACTTGATGAGAGGCTAAGAAAAAAGGAGATAGCTAACTAGCTAACTGTCAGAAAAGTAGACCATCTTAAAAGAAATAGCACTGCATTTCTTCTAGCTGTGATCAGTAGAAGTTTTGTATAGGAATGTTTCCAAAGTCCTAAGGAGACACTGAATTCTTCTTAGATTTAAAAGACATAATGCTTATCTTTGCCATCTACAATGTCTACACTGAAGGCTTCCAACACAGCAGTAAGAATCAGATACTTTTAAAGAGCGTTTCATCTGATTGATGAGATGAACTGTGTTCTAACAGTATTTCTCCACTGAGCGTATAGGTAACCTAATTATCACTACTTCTGACAAATATCTTGCAGAGCAGGGAGTTACATCTGATTATTTAAATTTCATTATTCATACTATAAAATCATCAATGTTTGTATTTATATCTTGAAATATAAACAAACCCAACTTACTTATCTTTCAGTTCTGAGACTTTTTGACCAACAGAGTTCAGAAGATCTTCTAACTTCTGTTTTCGGTCTTTAGTTTTCTTGAGATTACTACAAAAATGTAACATTTACTTCAATATCCAAAGGAAAAAAAGAGTAAATGTAACAGGAAAATCATTTACATAGAGATAGTTCAATGACAGTTCTTTCTTGTGATTTATATTAACAAAAACCTCTTTTCACATGTAAAAGTTCTGACTAGTTCTCATTACATAGCTTTAAAAATGGAAACCAAACACCCCATTTAAATGTATACTTGAAGATCAGAACAAGTTCTTCCAATACAGATTTTTAAGACCTGGCAAAACAACCAGTATAGATTCCTCAGGTTATGGAATATTATAAGACTATGTTATATCTTTTTGATCCTAAGGAGAAACTGATTATGCTTGGTATATGGCTGAAAAAAAAAACTACACATCTCATAAAATATCATGGGTTTCACTGACAGAATACATTTTAAACATCTCTGTGATGTTCATTTCTCCCTGATACATTTCAGCTGAGACAGGTAACTTGTGATTGGCCAAAAAATATCCAAGGCATAGCTTCCAGGCAAAAAAAAATACTGCAGTTACTTTTTCTGTCTCAGCATGAACATTTTACTACCTATAGATGCAGTATGGTATCTTATATCTTTTGTTTTTAATTAACTTCTATTCCTTCTTGACAGCTTTAGTCTTACCTACCACCGATGGAATTAAGAACATTTATTTTGTAACAGTGTCCAACTTACGTTTCCAACCCAGCCTTTTCTTTTTCCAAAGGCTGAATTCGTTCTAGGACATGGGAATACTGGACATTGGCATTCACCCAAGCCGCTAATGGAGCGGCTGCAGCACTGGCTCGTTTAGCATTCTGAAAAAAGTCAGTAACAGTTACAAGAAAGCCCTTGAAGTATAATGTAGGTGAGATAAATACAGGATAAATAATTGCAACAGATTTATAAGTTATCAACTTAAATATGTCAATTACTCAGCTCCTCTACTGAATTAATCTTTTAAATACTTACTAATAGATTACACTGTAGTCCACCAAAATACATAAAAAAAATAATGGGTATCTTTACAATGATGAAGCTTCACTGAAATTAAGTTTTAAATTAATGTATGATTTATCAATGTGCTCCTTTTCAGGGATTTGCAACTTCCCTTTTAAAAATAAGGAACTATTATTTAAGAATTCCTTTTTATAGCTACTGCCAAATCCATTCTCAAAGATCACCTATACATTTAATCATCATTAGTCCCCCTTTTTTTAATGAAATATACTGTAAAGACTCTTACTGCTACAAGGCCAGAAAGAGCCAGTTACAACTCCTTCATCTGAGTTCTAATTTATACCAGTGACAAAAATCTCTGAGGACTTGACTTCATAATGACCTTATCCCACCTCTCCTCAGTCACCAACAAAATTCTGTTAGAGGTAGCACACAGCAGAGTAATCTCTGCTACACGTTTATCTCTTCATACTGACAAATTCTGTAAGCAGAATTCATCACTTTTTCTCTAATTTAGGTTCATTCTAAAAATTATGTCAGCAAATCAGAATATCATGTCTTTTTTTTCTTTTTGTCTTTTTTCATCTTATGTAATGCAATCAGGAACTACCTTTGGATCAAAAGATGTTCTGTTTTTAGAAAGAAGTTCTTCAACGCTCTCTCGTATTTCTCTTGGAATATTACGGGCATCAAATGTTGCTATGTCCTCCCTCACGCCCCTTTTGGCCAAGAAACTGTAAAAAGAATTAAATAACTAACAAAAGAAGAAGCATATGTTGAAGAGGTTATTTCCATATGAAACCAAAGAACTCTGCACACGTTACTCCTGAATATAACAGAAAGTATTTCATATTGTCAAGTACTGTTTAAAGTTTAAAGCTTAAATAAAATCCTCACCTCTTCATGCTCACCCATGATGTATCAAAAATCCCCATTAGCCGTAAAACTCCTTCTAGTATGTCTCTGATTATGTCAGGAGGCATCCGTAGTGACCGGATTTCTGACAAAGACTCTGGCTTTATGTTTCCAACTGCTAATTTAGCTTCATTAACCAGTGGCTTAAAACATAAAAACACATTAAAAAAAGGGATGAGATTACACGAAACTGAACATTTGCATTTCAGTTTTCATTGAATTTCTTGTTCTTTTTACATATTACCTAACCAATTGCCATTGATGCATATACATGTGCACAAGTTATTAAAAAATTAGTGTTTATTAAGTGATAATAAATATATTCCCACATAAATCAGCATATTATAATCCTAACATTCCCTAACTTTTCATTCAGTACTGCACTTCATAAACAATATAGAGATACTAATCTCAGTCATGTTTGTTTGCTCTTTCATTGCTTAAAATTCCATTGTGATACAGGCATGTTTTAAGAATTATGCTAATTACTGTTTATAGGCATGCCTGAAGATATCTTTGTAAAGATGTGTAGTACAGGTCACAAAAGCTTTCTCTCTCAGTAGCTAAACAAATCCAGACAGCCTTTGCCCTTATCAACAAAGCAACAAAATTCAGAAAAAAACAGAATTTAAAAATTATCATTAAAGACTGCACACCTTACACATCATTCATATTTATCAAAGACCACAGAAAGGGATTTACCCTAATCCTGTATCTTATGTCACTTTCAATACAAGGATATAATTCCTTGGCACCTATGATATTTAAGAGGAAAAAACCTAAGTTGCTGTACTTCTCCTTTATTCTTTAGTACAATTTTAAAATGGATGGGATGAAAAATAGACACTAAAAGCAATGACTGAACAAAGACACATGCTAAAAAACGTGATGCCTAACAGCTGTAAGGTCTCTCAAACAAGCAATTTGCTGCAGTGCCATTAGGATATATAATTTTCAGAATTTAGTAATAACTGGAAATTATCTCCCATTAAAGTCTTTGCATTCAGCTGACAGTACCAAGCCCTATGATATTACCAGCCTGACCAAGGCAAAGTTATATATTTGGTCTATATTAGATATTAGTAATTGGAAAGCATTCCATAAAATCTGCAGAACTCAGCTACAGTCCATGGCAGCATAGAAACAGCAACTGGAATAAGATTTGGCCTGAAAATTCTTTCTGTAATTTAGATCTAATAGAACAAAAATGCCCAAATGACAACCTAAATCTGGTAAATAGAATACTGGTTTCTAATGCATAAAAATTTTAGTATCAAAATAATTTAGACTAAAATTTAAGGAATGCAGGGATAAATTTTACAGAATCAGTTTGCATGGCAAGACTTCAGTAAGTTAAATAAAATCAGACTGCAAAATATTATTTTTCCTTATCAACTCTTACCTGAACCTCTTTTAGTTCATCTTCAATTTTTCTTTTTCTTTCTTCTATTTCTGCAGCCTCTTCTGCTATCCGGTGCTTAATTTTTTCCATTTCTGTTTTTTGCTCACTAGTACTCTGTAAAAAAAAGAATACCTTTACTTTTCAAATTTATGCAGATTTTATTCCTTTGGGTCTCTTATTTCTTTTAGTCTTGATTATAATATAATTTGCACAATGCTAATTACAATACAATATCTGAGACTATTTGATACTTGACAGCTTGACTAGGTAACAAAATTATATGGAATAAGCACCTTTTGCTTTTACTGTGTCTCCTTACCAAGACATCAGTCCCCCTCTAACAGGATAAGAGTGACAGCCTCTGTGCCATTCTTATTACATTTGAAAATAGTATCTTCCTGCTGTTGTCTTTGCAGCTGCTCACATTTCTATTTCTTTCATGACATCATTAAAACTCTCCTTTTCTATAGTGTTCATAAAAGCAGCAGTTGTGTTGGAACTACAGCCTATTAGCTTAAAAATACTAATACATTGTTTACTTTTAAATTTGTACCCATCTGTCTGTAAGGATACCTGTCTTATCCTATACATATATTGTAAGCTGCTTGGGTTTACATCCCCTTCTTTTTCCTGAATTTGTACTGTGCCAACCCTACAGCAGACAGCAGTTATTAGCCATCTCCAGGACTCCTAAGCACTTCAGTACAACAACAAATACCTAGTGTATAAAACTACAATAAAAAGGACCTTACACATCCTTAAGTTAACAAAAAAAAAAAAAAAAACAAAAAAACAAGGACTACTATTATCAGTTACACAGCAAATAACTAAGGATAAATGCATAAAACAAAAGACTAATATTCTAGGCTCAGTTCACCTAAAAGATAGAAAACAACAAAGCTCAGAGTTTATGTTTTTCCAGGATATAACACATTATTATAACCAGTAATTGTCAAGCTGAGCTGAACTCGTACTAGAAGGCAACAGATGTATATAAGCAGAGAAAACCTTGAGATTAATGATGATCTTTCTGAGCACTTAACCCAAGCTATAGACCAGCATGTCATTGAAGACTACATTCAAATCCATAAAACATTAGCTACATAAAACCAGACTAGACATTTCATGCAAATGTAAATGCACTGAATACTAGCTATGACTAAGAAAACCTTAAAATTCAGTTGTAGGTCAAAAGCCTTCCTCTGAAAGATTAAAAGAGTCTGTACGTATTAGAGCCCTCTCTCTTACACAAACTAGAATATCTCAAGTGACATTAAAATGTTAGAGGGCACCTATACTTTATGCTAATCTAAATAATCAGAATTCTACGGAAATTTTTTTTATGTCAGTGGGCCCATCATGACTCACTGCTTTTGGCCTATTCTCTGATTTCATCTTACAATGTAATATGTGCTATTCACAAAACCTGTAACTCTACTGGACAACAGCTGACACATATTTAAAACAGAAATCAGGGAAAATAGCATCCTAAATTCTTAGAAGCCAGTAGTGAACACACCAAGCCAATCATCATTATTCCAATTAATGTACAGGAGGCAGAAAACCCTAAAAGTATTAAAAATTGCCAACAGAAGGAAACTTATAAAAATGAGAAGTAATGCACCTTTAAAGCACTGTGAGCCAAATGGTTTGAAAGAGCAGGCATCTACTTTACTGTACACAGAGAATGTCTTTGTCACTGACCTTTATTTAAGTTTGCTTCAGACCGATCAGACTAAACCAGTGACAAAACAAAGTGTTGTGACAACACATTCATTATGGTTTATCCTACATTTATAATTCCTGGAAGCATCAATGTAGAGATCTATTTTCTGTACAACTGTATTACTTAACTGAGAAAACACTAGTAAAAAAAATTACATCCTCAAAAAACAGAAGGTCTACCTCCGAGCTGAAGAATAAAAATTCAAGGAGTGATGAACACAGGGGTATTATTTAACCTTCTTTGAGATTAACTCATGACATCATGAAATACATACTTCCTAATAGTCCATAAATTTAATTCCTGGTATTTGTTACTTAAAATAGGGCTACTTATCAGTATTTTGTTCGAAGTTCCTATCTGTAATAAACATTATAAATGGATCAGTCTGGATTTATGAAGTCCTAGGAAAAATTTCAGACTAAACTACAGCAGTAAATACTACTCAGGTGCAAAAGCTGCACTGACCTCTTCCTACTCAATCAGTTCAAATATGATTTAAATTATAGAATACTCTGTCCTGTTGCAAGTTTATTCAAGCCTCAGGGCTCATGCATTCCCTTAGGCAAGTTCTTGTAAAAGCATCAGGTTTTGTAACCCTTGAAAAGAATACAAAGCACAGGCAGTTATAGAGACCAAAAATAGAAAAGCATCTCTTTTTTTTTTTTTTTTTTTTTTCACTTTTGATGTGATTGTATACCACACCTGCATAGATACTGTAATTTCTTGAAGGGCAGCATCAGCCTCATCCTGCTTCGTTTTGAGTAAAATGCTTTGTTCTCCAGCTTTTCTGTTCAGTTCATCTACCAGGGCTTTAGCTTCATTCAGCTTTGAAACACCTGCCTAAAAAAGTTTATAAGAAGCAGTTATTTAGCAATGAATTTTAAATGGATTTAAATGAAGTTTGGTTTCAAATAGCATGCACAAGCTTAGAGTGACGTAGACTAATATTCTTAATTCTTTAATTTATGTTCCACACTTTTTTGATATTACTTACATTTTCTTATTATTATTTAACCCAAAAATCAGATTTGACACTTCTAGATGTGTCGCTGTAAGACCTATAACTACCTACAAAAGCTGAAAACAGAATTCTCAGAACAACAAACTTTTAATGGAATAGCAACTTGTATATAATCTTTTTCTCATTAATTCAACAGAATTTCAGCTAACTGATATTAACTCCATATAATTATATCTCCTCTAAAAGCAAATCTACAAAACTTAAGCAAATTGAAACAAATTAGATTATCCTACCTCTGCTTATTTGTATATTCTCTAAAGAACATAGATGTACATAAAACAATGCTTCAACTATGCTTAAGATTATTTTCTTTATCCACACTTTCTAAATCATTTTTTCTGTAATAATCACATAAAGAATTATTTCAAGATATATTTGAGAAAAAAATATTACCTCGAAGATGTTTGGTTTAGGATACACATCTCTAATTTTCATGTAAATGATTACACTTTACTTTTATTTAACCAGAGCATTTAACGAGTAAATGAGCGTTTGTCACAAACAAACCACAGCTACTTTCTAAATAAATAAAAAAGCAATTTCTATCATTACAAATGTAAATCTTCTCAAATTGCTTGCTACACTGATGGAAAAATATTGGCAGGCAGAATATAAACAGTGTAGAATACAAGGCAAGGAAGTAATTTGGTTTTGACAGATGCTTTAAGAAATACAGCTTTGCAAGCGTGGTTTCAGAACAGCAAGTACTGGGAAAAGGAGCTGAAAGGGAAAGGAGAAGAGTAAAGACAGAATTTACAATGTTCTAAAGGGTCATACAGATCTTTCCATAAATATACTGGGGGCAGGGAGGAGGGAAGAAAGTATGACTGGAAAGATAACAATGGGTTTCAAAAATAGCATCTTACGCATAGAGAACAGGAGTAAAGCAACATCTGTGAGGTGGACTGCATTTGGTCTAGAAGCATGTAAAAGTCTGATGTGTGGAAAAGGAATTTGAAATCAATTCCAAAACACAAAATGAGAGAAAATCACAACAAAGGGAATCTTGGCCAAAGATACACAAGAGCACCATGAGGTTAAAGATAACAGTTTGTTGAACTAGAAGGGCACAAGAATCACACAAAGCAGGAAGTTGCTGTAGAGATATAAAGAAAAAGATGGAATATGGAGCTACACGCAGAAAATTTATACAAGCAGAGGCAGGACTTAAATTGATGAAAAGATGGTGAGTTGTTTGCAAAAAAATTCCAATACATATGGGTGAAAAAATTTAACGTGCTCTCAAGTACTTCTTACTCTTGCAAGAAAACATACCCAGTCTGACACATTCTTGAGGAAAAATATTAACAAAACCAAGAAACCACTCTTCAGTCTTTGAGGCATTTGAACAGAGATGTGTGTTAAGATTCATACTATTCCTGTCCTGAAACCACAGCATGAGTACATACCAACAGAGGACACCTCACACAACCACGTTAGCAGGTACAGTCCATTAATACACAAGGCATTGCCAAGTGTGAAAGTATTACGAAAAGCCATATGTTAAAAATATTTTAAATACATACCTGCAAGTGATTCTGCCTTTTTATTAGCTCTCTTCTTTTACTGTTATTGATGGTACTGTATATATGAAGGAATGTCATATACCTGCTAGGCGTTGCTCCATACATTTTACATGATTCATGGATTGCCAGAAATGACTTCAGAAAATCAGAATCACCTGTACAACATCATTTGTTACTCAGATAACATACTCATTCTTATATCACATTAAAATAACTAAGGAAGAGCAATAGAATATGCTTTTTGAGATATGAATTAAGGGCATTCAAAATATCACAAAGAATACACTTTTTTCAAAGTACTCCCAGGGGACAACATATAAGTACATTTGAAATACATATTCCTCAGAAAGAAATATACTGAAATTGTTTCAAAGCTGCAAAAAAATTGAAAATATGTTGACTATTTTAGAAGGGAAGCCCATATGTTTTTGTCTTCTCCCTTGTCTCTCATATCAGGTGGACTAAAGGACTTTTCTGAATATTCCAGATCCTTTAGTTTGTTGAACGGTTTCTCAAGAGAAGCCCAAGGATACTGTAAAATAAATAGTATTCCCCTACAAAGGAAAAAATTGCTAAAACATATCTATATATAAATGAATGCCTTTAATAGGTATTGAGGCATAGATTTAGTACTATGACCTAGCATAAAAATGGACAGTAGCATGAACACTAAATCCTAAATTTGGCCATTATTCTCATGAGCTGGAATGCCTATTAAAAAGCAATACAAAACAAGAAACCTCAAGTGAACCACTTATCATTTTATACTCTCTTGGCTCCATAACTTCAAAGTGCAACTTAGACTAAGGCTTTACAAAGAGTGGCTAAAAAGTGGCTAGTATTAGGCAAATGAGTGCTGGCACTGGTCTCTTAGGTTATGTTTGACACCCTGTTTTTAGAATGGTTAAAATTGAAGTTTCAAATTCTTATGAGAAAGGGGCATTACTCACAAGAAATTAGTTATTAGATATATAGAATTATTAAAGTAAAATAAGCAGGTCTAGGAAAAGAATAATGAAACCATACAGACTGATGAACTCTCAAAACACCAAATTTTGAGGTTGCAAAATAACATCCACATAAAAGGAAGATACAGAACAAAACAAGATGCAGATTAATCAGTTTATAAAACTGAACACATGCAGTGTTTGCTTGTGACAAGAGAGACTGGGTTTCATTATCCAAGATGTATGTTCCAGACTAATGTTCCCTTGCACAAAATGCCTGCCATGTGAACAATACTAAAGTCAATGAATATGCTGGAAAAAAAAATACTCAAAGTATCTATGCTATTATCGATGTCCAACACAGGATTCAGTTACTGTTTAATAATAACTAGTGGGTCCACCTAAATATTACCTGAATGTTTTTTCTTAAGTTCCTTATGCACTTTTCCAGTCTTTTCTTGTTCATCTGAATCACATAGAAGCATTTCAGGTATCTAAAAAAATGAACGTGATTTTTTGTATGAATATTATGAACAATGAAAATATGAGTTAAAAATAAAAAAAAAAACAAAACCAAAACCCCTTCAACCTAGTTTCTCCTTTGAAAACACTGAAAATGATAGCTTCATTCAGAATAAGGTAGTTACAGAATGTTTTTAGCATTAAAGAGATCAAGTCTGCCTTTCCCTGTCACTCATAACTTCCTGTTCAGCCAAGCAGAGGAGGTTTTGCTGGCTGTAGAAAGAAAACTAATTCTCTCGTCCAATAACACAAATGTCAAGGATGTAAAAAGATATACAACTCAACAGGAAATCACAGTCTTAAATACAACTGTTGCAGATACACCACCAGAATTAAACAATGACTAAGTCTAAGTCTTTGAAGTCTTTTTCATGGTCTAAGAGTGGGATTACTTTAATGAAATCATGGCAGCCTTGCCCCTAACAGGATACTGGATTTGGCAATCTCTTAACATATAGGAGTAATATATATTTATTTTTATATATATGTATGTATATCTTTCTTAAACTTACACTGTGAACATCCTGAAATAAGCAGATTACGATCCTAAAAAAGAACACATTGACTCCATTCCATCAAGCAAAACACTTAAAGATTCAAGAATAACGTAAGGTTTACAGTGCAATCTTAGACCTATACACACATAACCTATTTTTAAACTAGCTGTCAAACATACTAGTAACAGCAGATATCATCTGTATAGTTGGCTTTAACACTTTGCTTGTAGTCTATTTGTATTTTGTTCTTAAACGCTGTGTTTGATCAGAGTTAGAGTAGTCAGCATTTTAAGTCAGTCCACAGAGAGAACAAAACAATGTCACTGGTAAAATAACAATGTTAATATTACTTAACTGTTCTGCAGAATTTTCTGTCTTTGTAGGACTGCACTACTGGATTAAATAAGCACAGTGACAATTACTCCTTCACAATTTTAAACACTTTGGTGTTTAAAAGATCAGTTATTTTTGGAGATACTAATTTAAACAAGTTACAGTTTTTAATTAATGCAATTTACCTTTTTCATACTGTTTTCTGACCAGGTTTCCATCCACAAAACCTGACATTTCTTGTACAGTGCTGGATTACTTTCACAGTTTATTGTGAAATTTAAATTGGTAGAATCCATGATCAAGACGACATGTAGATTTTGTTGGATCCCTGAGAAAATGCAACATAATAAATGTGTAGTAGATAACAGTCTGACTACATGATGGTAGATCTATTGCAAATACAACATAATTTACTTCAAATACTTATCACAAGGTAACTTCTGAAAAAAGATACTGCTGTACCACATCACTCTAGGGCACAAATGTTTATAAACAGAACTTAAACAAATTAATTTACTATCACACATTCTCATTATGCATATTACAGTGTATTTTTTTAATTTAGAAGAGCTGACAGTATTTAAAGAGATACCACTAGTTCTCATTCCAATCAATATAGACCAATAGAACCAATTAGAAGTAGTTTCAGGGCCCTTGAGTATGACTGACAGTATCTGTATTCTTTCAGTCACTTTCTTCTATTTATCTGTAAACTGTTTAATCTTCTTGTTGGTCCATGGAAGAAACAATAATTAAGAAACCTACCAGTAAACTTGTTTATGATTACTCAGAATCCACGGTAATTTGTACGTATAATTGACAAACAAAAAGAAAACTCTGTTACTAGATATATAAGCTAAACAAACCAGAAAACAATGGGGACAAAAGCCTTCTTCCTTCTAATTACTTTCAACAGCAGATTTCATAACAGCTTTGCAGAACATTCATGGATACAAAATTTTGGATAGAAGAATTAATTTTAAAGCTAAGGGTTCTGTGCCCTCATATACCACACTGTAATCATTACTCCTGCCTGTTTTTCAATAACTAACTGAAAGTTAAAAATGCACACAAAACAAGGCCCATGTTAGAAATTATTTGTCCATTATTCCACTTTTGTAACATTGCAATAAATTATAACTTATAATTCTGTTCACATACGGTATGTGAAATAGTTGAAAATTGGTCCTGTAAATCCATCTTGTGAAGCTTGATCCTTCAGAGGAGATAGCAGTGGTTCTAATTCTTCTACTTTATACAGCCCAGGAACTTCTCCTATTTCAAGAATGAATTTAAAATGTCAGATCAAATATACTATAATTCTTCAAATTCTTTTGAAGGATTCACTTTAATACTCTGTATAAAGCATTCAAATATGGCAGTATACTTTCATGAGTATCATCCAATGTATTTCAGCATTCTTTTCATGATATCATGAAAACAACAAACCAAATTTGTGATTTAATTTAAACAGCCTACTTCGTTTATATTACTGAAATCTACTTCAAAAGTCATCCAGACTTCAACACTGGATGACAAGAATCTGATACTGTAAGGAGACTTGGATTTGCACCAGGGAGACAGGAAAATCTGGTCCTTCTATCAATCAGTTCTTAAACTACTGCAGTTCCAAAAAACATTTAGTAACTTAGCCTCAGTCCTTCAATGATCTCTCTGATCAAGGGCAAAAGCTAGAAAATAATTATCATCACATTTGTTATTTGTTATTATCATTTCATTACTTTCAGAAAAGTGGGCTGTGCTGGTGTTCATTTAAGTAAAGGACTCAGTCTATACAATCTAGTAAAACATTGGAACACCTCCAGTTTTGAATTTTATTAGAAAAGGGAAGCTGTGAAGAAGAATACATTTCAATTTTGTTATTTTATTATTATAAAGAACTCCTTTGAAATAAGTTACTTAATATGCAACCTTGAGGAACTGAAGGCACCCATACTGTAGGGTAGGTTAAAGAATAGCTACCTGAACTTCTAGTCAGTTTCTCACATACAAGCACAGTGTAGAAAGCTAACTAACACTTCTGGTATGGACATTAAGTTAGGAAATATCATTCAATTCTGCCTCATTGAGCTAATTCTGTGTGGTAACGGTAGTGCCATCACCTTTTTGGACTTGCCTCACCTGAGGACAGTAAACTGTTGATCATCTCAAGGAATGTGGAATGAACAAACTGATAGTCTTCGAGCAGTAATACTACCTGCTGTGCTTCAATGCCCGCAAGCTCCACCACCTAGAAGCAGAGAAGGCATTTAAATCTCAGTATATGGAATATATGTATTAATCATAAAAGAATAATAATATTTCCTTGATTATATATTACATACATATTTTCTCCACAGCACCTACACTAATACATTTAGAAAAGATTACTAGGTGATTCAGCTATGTAAGATATCAAATATAAAGAACATTCTACCTAGATGTACAACTTGGTAATGAAAAAATAATTAAAACAGACTCTTTCATAGACTATATTTACGTTCCAGATGTGATTCAGTTACAGAGTTATATCAGTCTTTTCTGTGGGCTTAGCTCTAGAATTTTCTTTAGCATTGCTGAAGGTATTGGGAAACTCCCGATTCAAGGTTTGCCTTTGTTTTTAAATAATATATACACTTTCATCTATCACTAAAATTTTACTTGGTTCAGCTACTACTCTATTAACTGGCAGACCATAGCAGAGACAGAAGATAAAGATATACACAAATATGAAAATATACACATGAAAAAAACCTTTCCAATATTCACATAAACTTAGAATTTATGAAATCCACAACACTCAAAAACATCTCCAGTATTCAAAAAAGTAGTTTCTGGCAATTATTATAAAGAACAGTATACACATCTAGACACTGAGAACTTCTAAAAATCTACCTGTTTTAGGCAGACTGTTGACATTTTGCTTCTCTTAAAATATCTCTTCACACAGTACTTTTGTGTCTTTCCAAATTCCCACATTCTTTTCTTTTTTTTTTTTTTTAAAAAACACGCCTACAAGACTACAGAATGGAAGACACTGAGTGACTTACATATTTAAGATCATTTTTGAACTGCTTCAGCTCATAGCCTCTGGAAATTTTAGGAGTAATCAGAAGAGCTCCATGCATATGACTAACTAAGGAGGTAACTGTTCGACGACCTACACCACTCCGTCCTGCCAAAAGAAGTGATCCTCCAGGAAAACTTAGCACTCTGTCCACTTTAGACATATAACTGAGGACTTCTTGGAACAGTAAAATCTCCATCTCTTTTTTGTCTCTCCCATAATGAATAATACCCTATTAAAAAGGAAAGAAAAAAAAAAAAGGTGTTGACTAATAATAAATAAAAGCAGTAAGATATGAAAGCATCCAACATTTAAAAGCTTAGAAAAAAAGGGCTTGAAAGCTTAAGAGAACACACCAGTATTCATTACAAACAAATTATACCCTTTACCAGTAATGAACAGATCACATTAGCCCAGCACCAGGATACCCTAGAAGTCTTTGATATATTGAAATACCACTGAATTAATTAATGTTAAATAATGCATCAAAACAAAGTCTGAGTTGTGTCTCTGAGTACAGATTAATTAATACAGAACTTAGAAGAGTTTTTTAAGCGGCTAATAGCTGCATAATTGCAGATTATGGAATTTCCTAGTCAAACACAAATAATAACAGATCCTAACACTAAATTCTGGCTTTGTTATACTTAATAAAAACTCATCTTTGAAGCCCAATGTAATTGTGTAGTCAGAAAAAAAAAAAAAAAAAAAAACAAACAAACTGTCTGATTACTGAGGCTATCAAACTTCATCATTTCCCATATAGTCTATTGGTCACAAGCTGGCAGTTAAGGAGAGGGAGTAGTTTCTCATCTACAAGAGCAGTTCACCAAACACTACTAAGGGGAGATGATAAAAAAATTCTCAACCTGAAAATCAGTCAGCTTAGCAGAGTTAACATGTTTGCATTTCTGCATCAAGTTCATTTTTTCTACTTTACTGTTTAAAAATATGCCAAAACTCCAAACAATCCATTTGTATTTCTTCAAATGAAAATTATGTTAGCAAATTACAAATCCAGAAGGTAAGCATTTAATAAAACACTTCAGTACTCAAACAATACACAAACATATATGCACATCGATGTTTCTCAAAATGTTGTTCATCAAACTGTTGTAAATCACCAGCAAACGTGATTGATGACCCTTCATTAAAATAACCTTGCTACATACCTCCTACTGCCTGCACATAGCATCACAAACCTTCCCTCACTTGACCAAATGCAAAAGATGGTTCCTTGAACAAGTAGCTGACCCCACCCTAAATCTAGTGCTTGCATATTACTTCCTGCAAAAAAAATATCTAACAATAATTGCTGTGAATCCTTGCTGTGTACATTCTTTAATCCTGTCTCACTTTTTGAATAATATCTTTCAGGTCTGCTGAGTTTAGTCTGCCAAGTGGCCTCCCATGTGGTGGTAGTGCCTGTCCTGGTGTGATGAATGCCTCTTGACAAGCTCCCCAAGTTACATAGAAGATATCTGTAAAAATAAGAGAAAACACTCAAAAGTTTAGGTGCTCACCTCATATGTTATCTTACTTGATCAGATTTATTTGATTAGGCAGCTCCTAAACAAATATTTCAAGTTTGTGTAGTACGCCTCAAATGGCTTACCTGCCATATTGTCCAGAACATCTGAGCCCCAATCACCCTGAAACACTTTTAGCAAAACATTATCAAATATATGAAGTTCTTTCATGCCAACAATTTTGTCACGGAACAAACGACGTGCTTCATAAGCAACAATTTCCAATACATAGTCTGCAGTTTGTATTGATGATCCTACAAAATTTAAGGAGAGATTTAACTTTATACATTTATAATAAATTTTATATTTCTCAAATTTTCCATTTCAAAATATGAGATTGAAAATGAGTAAGTGAAATTACATACCATCAGAAGAGCATCAGTAAGGAATAAATAAGAGAAAAAGTAAACATTATGAAGTGTTTTTTAATAATATCTTAATGGATCATTACAAGATAAAATGAAACATATTCTATTAAAATAATTTCCCCAGTTTTGTGTCAGCATTCTAATGAAAATGAACAAGGTGTTGCACACAAAGTAAAAATTAAAAGACAAAATTCCAGGCAATGAAAACAAGGAAATCCAGGAGGCTCTTTTAAAGGGGAAGACAAAGACTGATAATAAATACTAAAATAACAAAAAATACCCAAAACTTTCTGTATTATAAAATGCCAATAGAGAATACAAAGTTTCAATATTCTTGAGAAAAGGCAGGTGAGGTGAATAAATGACATGCCATATTGTTCATCACTGAAAAAGCATATGCACGTGTCACCTTCAGATACAACACTGGTCTCCTTAAATGGGCTGAGATTACCCATTCATTGACTGTCAGTGTGGCTTTTCTGACCTCACTCAAGCTACATCTATGCCATCTGATGATCCCAGAAAATAAATGGAAAGTGAGCACAACATTCTTACCACTTTTATACTCCCTAGCAGCCCTCTGTAACCCTCTAATGAATATAAGAGCTAAAACACAATAAGGAGAAATTGCTCATGATCTAGTAATAATAGCAATCTCAGAGACAAAAACAAGATTAGAAAGAAGCCTACAATGTCTATTCAGAAAAGCACACAAAATTTAATACCTTTACAAATTTCACCATTTCCAAAGTTAAAAAAAGAACTTTCAGACTAGAATGCAATTATCAAGCATTCCCAAATCATAAGAATATTTACACTCTTATATAGATATCTGTAAACTTATACACAGATGAAATAGTTTTCTGGATGTTTTCTATATGTTTAAGGGTGGTTATATTCTTCTTTTGTTAAGCAGGTCATAGATGACATGTATCAGTTGTAGTTCCAGTCACCTCACCAGGTATAAAAAGACAATCATGAAAGGTAATTCTCAGGGAATCCAGAAGACAAGACATATGCTCAAAAAAACCTCAACCTAAAACACCCCCAAAAACAAGAAAATGGTGGGGAGTAGGGGACACACTTCCAAGTTTCCACCTTAGAGAATGCAGTCCCAGCCTACTAACTTCCCCTAATCTATAAAAAGCTCCCACACATATTTAAAACACCACTGGAGTTTTTGAAATTTTTTTACTTTATGTTATGGAATGAACTATAAGGCGTTTTTTCCCTCTACTGAGTCACAGACAGTTCACAGTTTAGAAAGAGTATCACAGGTGAACAAGTTGCATGTGGAGTCAACAGTAAGATATCAATAATAATTTAGGCCATTTTAGAACTGCTTTATGAATGAAAATCAAGTAAGTGACTTACCACCTGCTAAATCATATCTGAATAAACCAAGAACCCACTGAGTAAGAATACATGGTGTAAAAAGGTAATGACTGCGATCATCAACTGTGAATTTTGCTCGTACCTAAAAATGGAAAGGAAGGGGCAGGGAGGAAAAGTTATGCTTTAAAACATAAAGCACTTGGAAATGTAGCTTTAAATTCTTTTAAAATGCCAGATAAATTAATTTTCTACCTGGTCTATATATTCAGATACTTTATTAATGCACTCCTTAGTTTTTTGAAAAGTGTAGAGATGAATTGTTTAAATCTTGTTTTCTGACCACAAAAGATTTTTTCATAATTAAAATATTTCTTCTGTACTGTTTCTGATGCAATCAACTGCACATGTCACCTAGGACTGTTAGTGCACTATTGCCAGACAAAACACACAATTTTTTTTAAGCATTACCAAATATAAAATGCAAAGAAAATATAAAAGTGTAATAAAAAGCTACCTAAATCAGTAACAGTCACTACAAAAGACTCTTATAGAAATAATAACTCTTCCCCCATAGAGGATATTTGAATTTACAACTGTATCTTTAATTCAAAGAATAACTGCCTTCATCAGTTATTTGGTCCTAGTGGGATAAGATTTAAACTTAGATTTCTTAGAACACATTGATAATATCATATGAAACTTCTGCTAACTGGTGCGTGCTAGCCAATACCCACATTCCAGTTAAAGATCGATTATATATCATGGTCCTGTCTAGATGAGGACATGCATACATTCTTGGAACATACAGTAGGCACGTGCATCCCCACAGTACCTACCCCATTAAGGCTATGTACGTGATTAAGAAAAGCAAGTACTTAAGTGTTTTGCTAGGTAGAAGTCCATAAAATTTTAAGTGGGATGATAAAATGAACTTGTGTGTCTAAACACTTATTTTTAACCGTGTAAAATTTTAATAGGTACTCCTTGATGTGTGTAAAGGACCCCACCCTCATGTCTCTCTTCTCTATTCATAACAGCATCCATAACATCTGAGGACATCACCATCTTCGAAGTACACTGTCTCCTGATCCATTAAGTAGGAAAACTACTATCCACATGTTATAAATCAGGAACTGAAAGCACAGATGGGTTAAGGTGCTTGCCAAAGTCATACAATAAATCTGTGGGAAATCAAGAGCACTTACCACTTACTCAGTTTGCCTCAAATACCTAGGATTCTCTGCAAATAAGAAGCTCTAAAATTGGTATCAACACTGAGCAAAAGATATAAACTTGGATTTTAATACTGATAAAACTTCTTATTCTCTTGTTAATATCAAAAGTTAATTATTAAAAAAAAATCAGAATTCTCCATCTTGCTGAAAAAAAGAAATTAAATTTCCATACTTGTTCATATACTTGAACCATAGATCCTGCTAGCTGGTGTATTTTTGGTAAAGAACCCCAGACTGGGTGATTTTTTAGGTTTTTCTGTAGTACAGGTTCCAAGTAGGCACTATAAATGGTTTGCAGTTGGTCTCTTTCTGGGTAGCTATAAAGGAAAAAAAAAAAAAAAAAAAAAAAAAATCATTATGCACTATCATTGTTAATTTTTTTTATTAATAAGATTCGAAAGTTATATATAACTGTTGAAATTACTAAGGAAAATCAATGAATAGCATCTCCATCTAGCAGCTGCGTAAAATTTATCATTTTATTGCAATGGGCCACCCTCAGAAATTTTCTATATACATCTGTAATTGTGTTCACACTTAAAAACAAACAAACTTCTATTCAATTTCTCTAATTTTGTAACCAAGCAGCACCTTAATATAAAGCTGCAGAAAGCAAAATCATCCAGCAGGAAACATATTTCAAACACTTCAGTATCAACAGATAGCTAGAATGCTCCTTAGCTGGCTTCTAGTGCCAAGAGGCACCAAACAGCACTAAATTTGAAGATCCCAGTCTGTTTCAAACGATGAAAGACTATAACAGCCACATCTTCACAAAGACTAAATTGAGCAAGGGCCCTATAAACAGAGGCTGAATCGGAGTTCTAAGGGTCAAACTAACTTCCACATACTTACTCAATTGCACAGACACGAACAATAGAAGTAAATCTGGAGGTAAGTTTATGTCTTCCTAATGTTCCTCCAGCAGACATGGAAGCCACAATTTGGATGTTTTCCAAACCAACCCATTCCAGATTTTCATCATAAAATCCTTTATATGTAAGAACCTTTAATAATTAAAAAATATTTCATTCAAAGAAAGACAACAGTGTATCATAAAAAAAAAAAAAAAAAACCATAAAATAGTGAGAAGTATATCATTATTACTGTTTTCTTAATTGTCAGAAGTATACTACTCCTCCCAGTTTGGTGTCAGTTGCTGAGGGTACACTCTGCCCTATTGTCCAGATTATTAATGAAAATAAACAGACTTCCAACTTGACTTTGTGCCACTGATCACCACCCTCTGGGCCTCCCTGCCCTGGCTTTCAATCCACCTCACTATCTGCTCATCCAGTCCGTACATCAAACAGCTTTTCTGTGAGGATCTTTTGGGAGACAGCAACTAGGGCCTTAGTGAAGTCCAGGTAGGCTAGATCCACTGCTCTCCCCTCATCTATCTGGTCTGTCATTTCATCACAGAAGTTTATCAAGATGGTCAAGCATGACTTGCCCTTAGTGAATACATGCTAACCACTCCTGATGATCTTCTTGTCATTCATATGCCTACTGCATTATAACTCATTGAGGTGAGCTCTATCTTTATTTACTTCTGCATATAAGCCAAATAAAAAATATCTTATTTCTGGCTGACACCTATATATTCTATCGAAGTACAAACAAAACTACTGTCAATACAGCTGCAGGATGTTAATTCTGAAAATAATCAATATAGGTATTTCCTGCCTACAATAAACTATTTCCAGCATAATTAAGTCTCTTTATAAATAACAGACATAAGTGTTCACCTGCTGTAGAAAAGCCACGAGAGTGCTTGTTCCCCATTTATCAGGTTTGGGTAGGTTGATATCCTTTAAGTACAAAACAAGCCTTTCACAGTCCTTTGGTCTGTATACTCGCCCAGTGTTTGTACTGATTACAATGCAAGTTTGACTTAATTTTTGTAGAAGATGTTGAGAAGTAGTTTGTGCACTGCAGTGAATGGTAGCAATCTGAGTGGATCGGAGTTGAGAAAATGCATAATGAAGCAGCATCCTAAAAAAGCAAATGTGTACATACATCTAAGCATAAGTAATACATAAATGTATTAAAATACTGTGTATACAAAGATATTGTATAGTTTTTTAAGTAAAATGCATACACTAAATACTGCATTAATGTAATAGGAGATGCATGAGGTTTGCTGAACTAAACATTCTTGCCTTTAAAACTGTAATATTATTGAATTTCTTGAATGGAAAAAAGTGTAGCATACAGCTGCACAAAACAAATACCTAGCCTAAATACCTTGTACATAGTGATGCAACCCACCTAAATAAGGAACAAAACATAGGCAACAGAATGAGTTAAATTCAGTTGCCTGCACACAGGCATCTAGTGCTTCTTGGGATGAGACCAGACACTTCATGTGCCTCTCAGCTGTTGCTCCATGACAGCACAGGTTTTCCAAAAGGCCCTGTTTCTTATCTAGAAGCCTCATTCAGGTGTCTTAGATGCATAGTGGCAGCCTGAATTATCCCTGTAGACCTTCATAAGAATTTACCTATTTGCCACTACAGAAGGTTTGTTTGATTAGTAACCTAAACAAGTGATATTCTAGCAGAAAGTCATATGATAAAACCATTATAAAAGATATTACAAACTTTTTCAAATAGCTAGAAGTATATTTTGCTTAAAATAGGAAACACTTTTTACCCCTTTCCACATCCTTCAGGACCCACAAGAAGAAATGGCTGCTTATTGTTAAAGTCTAGCCAGGGTCTGAAGTAATCTAAACCTCTCTGCATGTCAGGGGTTTGGATGACAGGAAGTGTTTGGTGATTACTAAAGTCATCAGCTTTTAGATTTTCAGGTTTTTTCAGTTGATACAGCATTAGCTGTCCGGTGTCAGTGTCATAATATGTGTCCAAGGGCTTCCTCAGATCTGGTGGAGATTCCTGTGCCCAACTGAAGATCTTTAAAAAAATAAAAATAAAGCTTCTGTTAAGTCCATACTCCTAATGACAAGATCTACAGTTTCAAGCTAAAGAATGTTCAGAGAATGCTTCTGTACAATCAAACATTTAATTCTTCGATTTGATAGTTTTAAGGCTGCCTTTGAAAATTCAATCATGTTATGTATACGCTTAATGATTAAGTCCTTAACTAAACAGTAATATATTACTTTCACATATTATGCTTTCATAGTATAAAGAACATAAAATAAACTGTATTTAGCAAAGATCTATATAAACCTTTTTTCATATTAGGCAACATACTTAACATTAATCATAAGAACAAGATAACTCCTTCACATGTATCAACAGCTAATTCGAGAAGCTGAGTCTAAACCTTTACCATCTGCCCTGTATAGGTGTTACAGCTCCAGGATGTCTTTTGGAATGAGCTATCTCCTTCTCCCCAACACAAAACCCAAGTGCAACTGTGGAAATCACCATCTCCAGGGACAGCCTTCTGCATGGACCAGTATACCCACATAGTTTTCCAACACTATTCCCCCTAGTCCTTGTGCCCTCAAATATCTACACAAAGATAGAACCACATCCCAGCACACATAACACATAACCTCAGAATAATGCTGTAAGAACACCTCCCTGGTGAGGTGCAACAAAGCCCTCACATTATTATTATTTCAAACATTCTGAACAGAAAAAAAACCTACAAATTAAATCTGCATTACATATACACACACAATCAGCTTTAGTGAGTCCTTGCATAAAACAGCACTGTCAGAGGCCATTCTGTATCTCTTAGTACAGCACCAAAGGATTGCTACCTGGGCTGGAGGCACTTAGCAGTCTATCAGTGATATACCAGACATTCCTTTACTTCTCAGCTATTTCCCTATAGACAACACAGATTGCAAACAAATCAGAGCACAGATATTCTATTATTTTAAATTTGCATTGTTAGAAGACATAAAATCACTACTCCTACCACCGATATGGAGAATTTTTTAATAAACTTGCTGAAAAAGATTATTACCTCTTTTGCAAATTCTTGTCGTGATTTCATGTTCAGATTGCCACCAAGACCACGTAACAAGTTAATAATAAACTGTCCATGATCAGTACATCCATGAAGATGAGACAGCCCATTCATCACAGTTCCAACTAAACTTGTTTCTACCACAGGGTCATTCTGTAAATTGCAAGTTGTAGTAGATTTAAATATATCCCTAAAAATAAATGTGATGCATTGCTAGCAGACTATTACTCATTGCTCTTTGACACTTCCACAAATGATTAAAGATCTCAACACTGCTGTTGTCCTAGAAAATTCACCTGACAAGAAGTTATTTTTAGCATTGATTTGGAAGTCTTGATTCCAGACTACATACTGATGTAATTTCGAATAAGCAATCAGAACTCTCCTTACAGATTTTGAGAATCTATAAGAAATCAGCATAACTGTATACTGGAAATCTCTCTTGTGAATCGATTCTTTATGGATTTTTGTTATTTAACACCAAAGGGGATTTGTAGGCTCAGGATCAAGGTCATGGTTTTTCCTCTTCATCTACCTGAAGATACTTTAAAAGTCTAAAAATCTCCATTGGCGAAAGAATCAAGAGAGGAAATGCTACTAAAAATACAACAGGAACACATATGTTCCCCACGGGGAGGTAATGCACATCTCCCAAACAGGAAGACTGGGAAATCTCTCTTATTGATCACATCAGTGGGGATTTCTCCTAAATAATGTTTTGTGCAACATAACCCACTTATTCAACAGAAATGCAACTCCTTCAGAAGAAGGGGAGGCAGGGAAGCTTTTAGCAATCCCTAAGAAAATCTGGCATATACAGAACTATTATCTTGATGTATGTCCCATTTAGATAATTTACAAGGTTTTAGACTATCCTTTTCTAATATTGTAATTACATATTAACTTTCATCTACAAAAACATCTTTCAGCTAAGCTTTTGAGTAGAATCCTAAAGAGCTAACATTATAGTCTTAAATCCAGGAGAGAATAGTGGGAGCTGTTAAAATTTAGCATTCTGAACAATCAGACTACACTTTTAGATATGCCTCTATCAATCTTTTTAGGTATCTAGCACTACATTTCTCCCCAACATATTATGAGCGTCAATCTACACTATGCAACTTTTCAAATTTTAGTTATTTTTGTTACAGACAAAAACTTAAACTTAGAAAAACAATTTCTTCACTTTTCCATTTTTTAGTTTAGACATTCAGATCTTTCAGATCTTTGAAAACATACAGAAAAATGGCTGGTATGGAATATTGAAGACAGATATTAAGTTTCATAGAAATACATGTACTTCATTAGTTAAAATGGTATTAGATGTTTCAAAACTTGAAGTACAGGAATCAGTTTTTGGAAAACTATTAGAATAGTACCAGTATTAATCTTAAGGAAACAACTATCAAAAAAGCACTGAGACATTTTTTTTTTTTTTACTTAAAATTTAAAAATTATTATGAACAATCTCTTCAGTGTTAAACTCTAAAAATGGATCATTCTCAACAGAACATGAAATTTGATTAAGTATTCAGTTACTAACCTTCTTCACAACCCAGTTTAAAGCCTTTTCAAAATAGTTCCCAATCCAGTTTTCAAGGTTGTATCTGCATTCTTCAGGCTGACTTCTCAGCCAAGACTTTATCAGAGAATTAAGATCTGTATCTTCATCACTAAGTCAAAGCAAAACAAAAAAAAAAAAAGATTCAGACAAATAGAAGGCATCTACATCTTCACACAGACAGGTTCAAAGAAACAACAAAATTTCAGGAAAAGTTCAGGAAAATACTTTAACAATTTCTATCTAAACAATATTTGGACTCTTTAAGGGTCACACACAAACAATGGACCCATCACGTCTCTTTCAAAAAATCTGAGATATACAAGCCAAAAGATTATGTGACAGCGCAGAAGGGATACGCAACCTAAAGCAAACTTCCCCAGTAATTTGTTTCATAAGTGTAAGCAAGTAATTAAATTGCTCCATCCACTTCAGACTATCTTTCAAGAAATGTAAGTATATTCGCTTACTTTAAAATTATGCAATACTCCTATGACTTACCTCAGAAAGATCATTCCCATTCGAGATATCGTAGCAGGAGAGGCACAACTAAGGTCATGAGTTTCAAATATAAAGTTGACGTTTGAGCCAAACTGAATTCTTTCTCCACTAGGCATAGTCAACAATCTGTTGTCGTCCAAAACAGAATTCAGAGATTCAATCCATTCGGGATCAATATCACCATCACAAATTATCCATGAATTTATATCTATTTCCAGACACAAAAATAAAATATCAAACCCAAGAAAAACACGTTAAAAATATCTCCCCTTGCTATTTTAACACTATTTAATACTATTCTTTCATTATAAATTAAATATATGATCTATGAAGATATTCCTTACATGCTTTACCTTCTCCTGTCTTTTTTTGCTTTCTTATCACAAAATTTGGAAAGTATATGTCAGTGTTCTTGACTATTGTCACCAAAAATTCTTCTTGCCTTAGGCTATCCACAGATAACAACATAATGTAAAAATGTAACTGAAATAAACAATTTCAGTAATTTAAGCATAATGATGTATACCTCCCTCACAAACATACCTCGGGGTTCTCGTACCACTTGTCGAGCACTATTTGTAAGTACGCCATCAGACCATTCTCTGGTATCCATGTCAATATGGCCTAGCAACTGATGTCGAGGCATAGCTTTGGGATTCATAGTATATTGTTTCACTACTTTGCCAGTTTTACCAAGTGCTGTCTTTAACATCCGCCAAAGTGTTGATTTACCTCCACCACTTGGACCTACAATAACTACACCCATTCTTTGACGTAGTTGTTCATATAATTCCAAAGCCTTCTTGATCTAGATAATAAAAGAGACAATGGCTATGTGAATTTGTAATGCTATATCAATCACATTCTTTTTTAATGTTTTTCCAATGTACTTTGCATGCAGTCACTCTGTTTCTATAATTTTATTTTTTGAAACATTCGATATTTGCAGAAGTAATTAAAATTATGACACTAAAGAATATCAAGAAACTTATTTTGCATGTTAGAAGGATTTCAATAAGTTACTAATATAGAAATACCAGTCCCCTTTGAGCATATTTTTACTGAAAAAATAATGAATCTTTACTCACAAAACTTCATCCAGCCCTAAAATAAATGAGACACACAAGTGCTTGATAAAACCAAATGCTCAAATATTTCATTCTTTCACTGTCCAAAACATTCATTTTTGTATCTAGCTTGAACAAAACTGTCACATGTTCACATCTTAATTTTCTTTGCACTATTTTTCTTTCATTTACACAACTGACCTACCATGCTTCAAACACACAAATCTATTTTTTTTATATACATGTAATTAGAATACAACCATCAGTTATTCTCATTTTATAAAAGATTTATGTCAAAAGTAAACAGAAATTTGTTGAACATAATGCTAATCAGTTCTAACTGAGAATAACTTGTATTGTTTTGTTGCTATAGTTGATGTTTACCTGGGTGCTTATAATTTCCAAATTTGCTTCTTCAAAGACTTGTTGTAAAGCTGCAGTTAACTCAGCATACTCCACGTCTTTAAAGTCAATGCCAGGAAATACATCTTTAACCAGTGCATCAAAACGTGCACAGTCTGCAAATGTAAGCTTTGACATGGTATTAAGCCGCAGAGCTTGAACCACTATGTGACTTTCATTAACTGGAAATAAAAGCAAAGAAGCCAGATCAGTTTAATTTGTTTGTTGGTTTTTTTTTCCTTGCAATATAGCAGCACTTGAGTTCATACTGCTAAAACTTTGAAGGTGGAATCACAGAGCAATTACGTTCCAGTTCACGTACCACTCTATGTGGAAGTTAAATGCATGCCTTACTTTAAGTACCATATATGCTCACAAATGCATTCTATACAGATATGAGATGGTTATGATGCTGGCCAGATAGTACATAATAGCCTAATGATTAAAGAGTGGGACTAAGAGTAGTAATGCACAATAGATTACTTGTTAAAGCACTCATGAAAGAAATTAAGGACCTGGATTCTAGACCTTACTCTGCCAGAGGCAGTTTGAAGTAACATCTCTCAAGTGCATCCTAATTAACTATGAATATTCCAGAAGCAAACACTCCCCACAACTCCTCTTGAATCTGAAGTACCATGGAAATGTGTTTGGGGACCAGAAAGAAAACAGCCACAAGAAATCTTTACTCTGCCAGAAAAATAAAGATACTCATGATGGAAAAGGCACAGTGCTCTGATCTCTGTATTTTTGCTTTTTTAATCCAATTACTTTCTCATGTAAAACACATACATTTTCAGAGAGCAGAACTATGAACCACAGGTGAAAATCATCCTGTGTTTCTGCCCTCCTCCTGAATGCATGATTGACCCAAACAAGAATGCACTATAGCTTAAATTCAACACAAGGGACAGAAAGTGTCCGTTCCATAACTTTCCTTTTCCTGTGGCTTTTTCCCAAATGTTCCAGAGGCTAAGGATTAGTACACGCTTCTAGAATTTTGAAAAAGTTTAAGGTTTTTCATCCTGAACAATGTCTTAAATGTCCTCTACAGACAAATTTTCTAAATAGCATGATAAACAGTTAAGAGGAAAAACGTTGACATTAAAGAACTTGATTTAGAAAGGTTGAACTGCTTTATTAAAGGTAGTAATATAAAATTGAAGCAACAGTTAAGGACATGGCCAACATTCTGACATGCCAATGGATTTCAACTCAACAATACAAGCAAAGAAAGAAACAGGGAACCGCATTTGTTGGAAATATGTTAAGCTTCTCAAGCTAGGAGGGAAAAATAGTAATTAACAAACAAAAAAAAAATATGTCTGGGTTTAAATCATAAGCTAAGTCCATCCATCTTGCCTTTCGCAGGGTTATTGAAAATTATATTTTAAACCAGACCAAACAAATTTCAGCAAATTTCACATATCTAAACATGAAGCTAAAGCATCATAGCAAGGAACAGCGATAGGAATGTGCCCTACAACACATAGCTAGTAATCCTGCTTTGCCAAATCCAAACTGAAGTCAATTACAAATTCTTTAAAATTGTCAGATTATTTGTTATGCCAAGATTTGTAAACCAAGGCTGTCTCTAAAATAGCTCTCAGATATATACTGTTTAAGCGAACAAGTACTTGTTTCCTAAAGATGTGAAATGCTCATCCATCCCATACTCTTAGTTCCTACTCATTTAACATCTAAACAACAAAAATCATTTTGAAATCTCAAAAGAAAAAAAATGCAGTGACCCAGTCTAGTCCAATACATTTCTATAATTTCTACCTGTCCTTACATTTGTTTCTGTCTACCAATCAGAATCTAATGCCATATGATAATTTAAGCAAATCTCAAACAGAATCAGAATGGTCTGATGACTGATGAATAATGACAGCATCAGATAATCAGTCTGCCTGGCCTAAGCCACATGAAAACAAGAGTCTTTGAGAATCATTCAAAGTCATCTCAGAATAAAGTCCTGTATAAAAGCTCAATCTAGAATATGACAACAGTCTTATGTGATCTCCTAAAGAAGGAGGACTTTCACAGATACTTTTTTCTTTTCTAAATTGCCTCCAGATCCAAGCCATGGCTTCTCAAAAGTCCAGTGAACAAGAAAGCTGTAGTGAGTGATATCTGTACAATATCCTAAATAATCAAAAGTTTGGCATGGTCAACCTTACTTTCTTGCTTTGCTTCACTTTTCTTCAGCTGATGAAGAAGACTACCACAGCCTCTCAAAACAGTCTTCAATGCTCGTAAACCCCAATCATAGTGCTGCTGTGGTGTCAGAAGCTCCCTAAATTTAAAAACAGCAATATTGTAATAAGCTTTAGATGACAGCGCATGCAACTTTGTTTGACCAATGAATATGCTTATAATATGGCTTTGGGCAAAACAGAAACTGATGAGTATTTGTAGCACTGTATGAAATGCATTTCAG
Source organism: Tyto alba (assembly GCF_018691265.1). Classification (NCBI taxonomy): domain Eukaryota; kingdom Metazoa; phylum Chordata; class Aves; order Strigiformes; family Tytonidae; genus Tyto; species Tyto alba. The sequence goes on along the minus strand of NW_024881282.1, from coordinate 15,615,645 downwards.
AGATATACAGCACTAATTAAAACCTCTGAATTTTGTTCTAATATGCATACTTATAACCAAATAGTGATTTGTATTTCAACAACTTCAGGAGTCTAAATCCAACACAACGCTTGTGAGCGTTCATATGCTCACATTCATATTTAGTGAGCTTAATAGGGGAGCAGTACTTTGCCACCTTGAGATTATAACTGTATTCCAGATATTTTCACACCTGAACCTCCCAATATATTGCAATATTTTTATTTTGTAAGTTAAATTAGTACCTATAGAGATTGGCATGGTATACCATTCAGACTTTAGATGACTCCAAACCTGCAGATTTATGTCTAGTTTTGTTTCTGACACATAGCTTTCTGTAATATCCAAGTCATAAAATATCACAGAAAATGAACAGAAAGTATGTGTAGATTGTACCTCTACAGTCATGTTTTAGCATAGACTAGATGGAGAAGAAACAAGATGGCAGTGATATAACCACAAAGATCAGTGCTAAAATAAAAGCAGGAGGGAAGAGAATTAGAAAGGTAACATAACTAAGGGGAAAAAAAAAAAAAAAAAAAAAAAAAAGAGCTTACCTTGCTAGATTAAAAATAGCCACTAATTTTCTACCAAGTATCTTAGCATCCTTAAAGCCTTCTGAATACAAAATCACTTCTGCAATGAGTTCACTGTCTGGATGAGTCATAGCAACTGGCCTGAAAAGTTGTTTGAGGTTATCAGGTAATTTTTGTCTTCCTCCATAACCTTTTCCAGCAGGATTCAGAGTGATAAAAATTCCAGAATTATGATCCATTTCAACCTAGTATTAGAAATGCATTATAATAGTATAATGTCATATGAAATGGTATTGAGAAATGTTGGTTGGACAATGTTAAGTTACAGTCATCAGTTTTTAATTTTGACCCACTTGTTTATAGACTATTTTTATAAGAGAATAAGTAAATTTTGCTGTACCTTTTTGCCAAGCATCTCGCATACAGGACTATGTTTCTTCAATGCATGTTGAATTGTCTGAATCTGCGTGGATACTGCAGACAATACAGCTTCTTCAAGTCTATTGAATTCATCAAAGCAGCCCCAGGCACCACATTTCACTAAGCCCACAAATATGCGCCCCATTGACTTCACATCAATGCCCTTAAAATTGAAAAGAATACCATCATAATTCAAATAACAAGAAAATAATGAAAGACTGTCTTCTCATCTATTAACAAATATGTCTTTGGAAATGTCCACAAATTTCTAATAGAAACTGACAAATTTATCAAAAGTACTTCTTGAATATAATACTGGTTTATGAAGTATGAGCATAGATATCCATTTCCTAACTTATACAGAACCATATTCACCTCATCACAATTAAAGACTAACACTTGTCTTCCAAGAAGTCCACCCAAGGCCTTTACTGATTCTGTCTTTCCAGTTCCAGCTGGACCATAGGGATTTCCTCCAAGGCCCATCTTCATAGCCTGAGTAAGAGTTAGGTAACACTTATCTGTCAAAGCTGTATAAACAAGTTTTGGGGAATTACCCTGCAGAAACAAAACAAATGATTGGTAGACAGAAATTACTGATGAAGAAATTTCATTAATTTCATTCATAAATCATTAATTTGAAAATATAATACAACAGGTCAAGACTGTTGTCTCATTAAGTGTATGAATTTGTTTACAGTTATGAAGTTTTCTTGGTTTTATATAAAATGTCAAAGCATAGTGTAGATTTTTTTTAGAATTACAGAAAAGGGGTCAACACAAATGAAACTGCACTCTGATATATAAAAGTAGAGAGCATATTAGAAATATTTATATGGTAATGTGACTGCTTCCATACAACTTACATGTACCCTATCAATACCAAGAATGAAAATGATTACCCTATCTTTCAGTATTTTCTACTAAGGACACAACAAAGTTGAAAAAATAGCAACAGATAGGAGGCAACCAGCAGCATGTGTGAGATTAGTTTGATGCATATATAAAAGCCATCAGGTAAAAATTAAAATACCACACCTGATATTCGTAAGTATATTGGAGTTCAGCATCTACCATCTGAACATAACATTTTTGGTCTTTCATATAAAATCTCAGCTGCTTCTTCCAAGCCCAGTCTTCAACATTGTGAACCTGAGCTTGATTCAACTGCTTCACCACATCAATGTTATGAATGATATCAAGAACCAGAGCTTTGAGCTTGAGATCAAGGATTCCTGATTCTGCAAATAACCACAAAAAAAAAAAATCACAACAGTGTAGTAAGGAAGATACATGTTACCCATTCTGAAGTTCATTGTGCTGCTTTCTATTACCAGCAGATTTTATTCAGATCTCATTGCAACTATATACAGAAATATTATCTAAAGCAAGCAGCATAAGATGAAATCCTGAGGAAGAATGTGAATCATCATGTAACTTCAGTCATTTAGAAGAGATTTTGTTTACCTCTACCCTCAATGGAGAGAGATAGAGGCTTTTCTAGAAAGCAGTATATTTCAGGAGTATTTACAGCTCTCTGGAGACTTTACTCAGACTAATTAGGATGATGTGGAATGAATGTTCATTAGCAGAGTGGGTGCATTAAGTATACTCTGAGAACATATTGCTTAGTTTAGTTTCATTTGAAAGAAATCCAGTTTGTCTGCTCCTGTATCATTCCATAATGGGAATTAGACCAAAGTAAGTGGGGATGATCAGGTAACTCACTTGAAAATCACATATATTATTCAAACTAAAAAGTTACTGTAAATGTATTGTACAATAGATGGAATTAACACTCTTCTATAATTGATGACATTTCTCCAATGACTGTAGAAAGAGCACAGAAAGGGAGTTTAGATAAAGAACCACACTTACAGACTGTTAAATTCTAAACTAAAATTTAATACAGGAAGTAGCTATACAAATGTGGTGGAAGATTGTCAACTACATGTCAAACTGAGTCTTTTTATATGTATAGGGTAAGAGCCATCTCACCTAACCTGCACAACAGAATTTTACATCTGAGTTACACATTCAAAGCCCCCCTTCTGGTGAAAAGAGAGGAATAAACACTCAAAGGCATAATTATTCTAATCCGTTTGGATTAAATAAGATTGAGAACAATCATGTCTTGAGAATAACTAGTTCATTGGTTTTGTTACGGAGGTATTCAAGAATTATTAGTTTAGATGCAGATGTATACATCAAAAATAGAAAATAAGAATCACCTACACAGTTGTACGGAATATATTGTCATGACATAATGTACCTCAACTGTTGTTTGGCCAGTTCCTGTGAAACATAACACTACAGCACAGTTCAGTCGGAGAGGAGAAATTATCCGTAAACATATAAACCAAAAAGCATTAAAAATTATTTAAAAATCAGAAAAGTTTGCAAATATTTAAATGCTCCATGATAATTTCTAATCTAAGTGAAAACCCATTGTTCACTCTGGAATATTATATACACTAATCTTGACAGTAATAAGTGGGTAACTTTATGTAACTCAATTTTATGAACTCAGTCAAAACATTTTTATATAATTTCCTGTTTAAATAAATAGAATGTTAAATACTATACAACTACATAGTTATTATGAATTATATATTAATTATCATTTGTATACCTGTACTCCCAGTATCTTCTATACTAGTATCAATGCTAGTATAATGATCCAGTTTAGCCATGAGTTCTAGTTCTAATTGTTGCAGATTGTGGTCTTTGATAGCACTTTCAACATCTTCAGTGAATTGAATTTGTTCTGCCAAGGAAAGAATCTTTCAAAGAAAAAGTTCAAATTACATTTTATAAATATAGAAGACATAAAAAAAAAAAAACTTCAATTAATTTGTAATTGTTTATTATGTCTGATATTTACAATATTTTACTGTATCATTTTTAAATGAAGCCATACATTTGCTATGCTCTTAAGAACTAATAACCATTTTAAAACCCAACAAAATTTAGTGAAAACTTGCAAAGTAATCTAATACAGCAAGTCCCATAGCTGTTCTACAGCTTGTGGTAGCAAAATTTTTAAAGTATACTTTCCCATTAAATGAGATGTCAGATGGAAACTACCATATTGTAGGCATGCTAAGCCCATATTCGACAGGCTCAGGAGCACCTGTGATTTTCTATGTCACTGATCTGTTAATTCTGCATTCCAGTTTCTAACACTCCGTGTATGTTCTGATTACTTCACATTTCCTGGAAAAGCCTTGTCTGAGCTATGAAGGTTTAGTCAAACTTGGAACTGGAAAGATCTGTAACAAAAAATTTCACCAATTATGCCAATCTGAAGGTCTGTAAGAGTAACTATATTCTGGGGGACAGAGGGAATAACCAGCAGACCTGTGAGGGAGTGACAGGATCACCGAGCAAAGGGCATGAGGTGATGTGACAGGTAGGGATCACAACAGTGGGATTAAGTGGGGTCACCTCCAGCACTTGCATGTCAGCAAGGAAGCGCCTACAAAGGACCATTACGGAGGAATCCCCCAATCCCCTCCAGAAACTCAACACGCTGGGGTGCCTCTAAAATGCCTGTACACTAATACACACAGTATGGGGAATAAACATAATGAATTAGTGATCTGTGTGCAGTTGCAGGGCTGTGATCTTGTTGGGATCATGGAGACACAGTAGGGAGACTCCCATGACTGGAGTGTTACAAGGGAGGGATACAGGCTCATTACGAAGGACGGGAAGGGAAGAGGAGGAGAGGGAGCTGCCCTTTATATAAGAGAGCAGCTGGAGCACATGGATCTCTGCCTGGGGATGGATAAGGAGCCAGGTGAGAGTTTATGGGATAGGATTAAAGACAGGTCAAGGTGACATTATAGTGGATGTCTGCTACAGGCCACCTGACTAGGAAGAACAAGTGGATCAGGCCCTTTACAGACAGGTAGGAGCCACCTCACATTCACAGGCACTGGTCTCATAAGGGAATTTCACCACCTCAATACCTGCCGGAAGGGCAACGCAACAGGACATAAGAAATCCAGGAGGTTTCTGGAGTCCCTGGATGACAACTTCCTCTTACAAGTGACAGAGGTGCCAATGATGGCAGGTGCTTTACTGGATACAGTCCAGTGAAGGGTCACTGACCTCACAAGACGATTAAGGGACTTAACCACCTCTCCCATGAAGAAAGTCTGAGAGAGCTGGGACTCTTCAGCCTGGGAAGAGAAGGCTTGGGGAGGGATCTTATCAATTTCTATAAATACATGAAGGGATGGTGCAAAAAGGACAGAACCATGCTCTTTTCAGAGGTGCTCAGTGACTGTACAAGAGGCAATGGGCACAGTCTGAAACACAAGAAGCTCTGTCTGAACATTACAAAACACTTTTTTACTGTGGGAGTGACTGAGCACTGGCACAGGTTGCCCAGGGAAGTGGTGGAGTCTCCATTCCTGGAGACATTCAAAAGCCATTTGGACATTGTCCTGAGCAAACTAGCAATAGATGACCCTGACTGAGCAAGGGGATTGGACCAGATGACGTCTACAGAGCCCTTCCCACCACAACCATTCTATGATTCTGTGTGATTCTCTGTGCTACTGGTCAAAATTGCATAAAAGGCTTTTTTATGTTACTAAGTCTCAGCAACCCTGCATGTAATATTCCCTACCAACTAAGACCAAGTTTTACATTAAATACAGTAAATAGATGGATGTCAGATCAGGTGCCATGTAAAAGACTTGAGTACATCAAATGTTTACAAAAGAATTATAAGAACACATATTTTAAAGAATTTCCCTATATTTATGTCCTGGTTTCGGCTGGGATAGAGCTAATTTTCTTCCCTTCTTCATAGCTAGAATGGTGCTGCATTTTGGATTCTGTATGGGAGTTGGTAGGAGAAGAATGTTGATAATATACTGATGTTTTCAGTCATTGCTAAGAAATCAAGGACTTTTCAACTTTCCATGTCCTGATAGTGCACAGGTACACAAGAAGCTGGGAGGGAGCATAGCTAGAGCAATGGACCCAAACTGGCCAATGGAATATTCCATATCATATGGCATCATGCTCAGTATATAGATGTGGGTTGATCAGGAAGCTCACCCTCACTTCTGAGACTGTGGTATCAGGATCCTCCCCTCTGGGATCACTAGCCAGGAACAGTCTGGTCAGTGGGTGGTGAGCAATCACATTGTGCACTACTCATTATTACTATCTCTATTATTACTATCATTATTATTTTTATTTTATTTTATTTCAATTATTACATTGTTTTTAACTCAACCTACAAGTCTTGTTACCCCTACCCCTCCAATTCTCTCCCCTATTCCTTGGGTTGCGGGGAGGTGAGCAAGGGGTTGCATGCTGTTCAGCTGGCAGACAGGTTTAAACCACAACAACTATGAATGAATTTGTTTCAGGTTATTTTCTTCCAAATCCATATGTATACTTCTTTATGAGATTTCAAAAAATAACTTTTTGGTAAATCTAAGACTACACAGTGGTATTACTGGATCAACTACTACCTGGGAAGGAAAGAGCGATGGATCAATTGAACCTTGTGATTTTTTTCCAGCATCAACACAGTCAATTAACAGTTTTTTCAGGGTCTCCTTCATCTCCAAAGCCAAACTGTTCAGCCACACCTGATGAAGAGAAAAAAACCTCAAAAGTCACATTACAAAATAATTTCTCAAAGACACTTGAAATATGCTTGGATGTGATTTTCTCACCTCCACATCATTTGACAGAAGAACTTTATTTCTAAGTGTCACAGTTTCTCCTTCTACAGACTTCATGGCAACTATGTATTTAAATTCTTCATCAAAGCTCACACTGTTAATGCCTATTAATCAGAAACAGCAATGAAATCATATATTGTTAAAGTCAAACATTAATTCCTTAGTGTCTAGTAGCAGAAAGAGATAAAAAAAAGTATGCAGCAGATTATTTAGCTTCGAAGAACCTTATTTCTAATTAAGTATATTTCATAAATGAAGATTAAATCTTTACCAGCAAAAAGTTTCTTAAGATGAGACTGGATAACCAGAGGATTCATGGACTGTCCTAAAATTTCTAGTAAGTCATCATCTCCAATAAAATAGAATCTTGGAAATGCTGAGCGCTTTTCCTATATAAAAACAAAATAAATCAGTTTTGTTGATTTAAATTCAAACTTATTGATTTTCCTTATAGAAAACTATATTAATGTCAGCTGTACCTCCAAAAACTCATTCAAAGACCTCTGACATCTCTGAAGCTGGTCAAGTATGGTAATTAAGGTATTTCGTATTCCTGCCCGGGCATTCAGTGATGTTATCCTATTGTCACTCTTGATATCTGACATAATGGATCTTGACAGGAAAAAAATGGAATAATCCATAAAACAACGATGAAAATTTTAATCTGATTATTAAGTACAAGTAGTTATGTAAATAAAAATTAAAGGACAAGTAAGTTATATAAATGGATAACTTTCAGTTTTCAGTATTAATAATGAAACATTTCAGAATTCACATCGATGTCTCTCCAACATAATTTAATAACTGTTTCTTGCTAAAATTTCTCTACCCAAAACCAACAAAATTCAATTATTGACTTTTACTTCCTTCTAAGGAGTCATTTTAACTCATTAAAACAGACAATGATACATATCTTTATACATTTTTAGAATCTCATTTCTTTTTATCTCCTTGGTTTGGAATAAATAAAGCATCTGTTTCTTCCAGAAGTCCGTCTGTGTACTTTCCTAGTGAACAAAGTGCTTGTCTTAACAAGAAATTCTTCTTGAAAAAACAATTACATCAACCCTGCTTCTGTTAACAAGATTGATCTTGTGTTTGCCTGACTTGTTCATGATCTTTGATGTTTCATGTGTTTGCCTTCTTCACATGTACCCCATTAAATGTAAGATACATTACCACCCATATTCAGATCTACACTACTGCCACACGTCTATATCTACTGAATGCCTTTTGCTCACTTCATCTCCATACATATTCCAACTGTTCCATATAATTTCAGTATGAAAAATGTTCTAGCCTACACATGTTAAAAATACTACAAAAAAATAAGTCGCATACCACAACACTAACCTGAAGTCTTCATCAACTCTGTTAAAACGAGCCTGTTCTTTGGGCAGAGCTCCACGACCGAATATCGGTTCCAAATAGACCCATTTCCTTTGAATTTGGTTTAAATTTTGTAGATACTCATCCAACTCAGCCAGCTTTTTTTCCCAGATAGACACTTTATCTTCAAAACCTTTGTAATATGGAGAGTCCTTGAGGGACTGCAAAAGACAGCGATGATCTCCAACTTGGTTGACTATGTCCTTCCAGTCTTTAATAAGCCTGATAGTGTTGCCTTGGCTGTCTTGATAATCTGTTAATGTAAAGACAGCTCCAACTCCCCAGAGTTCAAGTTCACGTAATGCTTCTCTGATAGTGACTTCACCTTGGGCCCGACAATTCAAATCCTATTTAAAAGCATAAATAGATTTCATTTGAAACTACAAAGCTTGCAATAAATTTTCCATTCAAAAATATAATGTAAATTCTATTTCTTTAGTAATAAAAATATAAATATGCATACAGAACAAGATATACTACATAAAATAAAATACAGTACCTTTATTTGAAATTATTCATACCTTAAGTTCCGTTGCTTTTTCTATAATGGCATCCGTCACTTTTAGCAGATCTCCAAATAACAAACCCTCAAGTGTAGTGCCTCGAGGAAGACCCAGAAGACGAAAGAGATCCAACCAATGGTCTGGAGAAAGATGTTCTCCTCTTACGTATTTTAGGAGTGGAATTATCATCTATATGAAAAATGTATATGTGAATTCATCTAGTCTTTATGAAAACTGTATCTGATTATATTCAAACAAAAACAACAAATTCAAACAAAACAAAAATTTATATTCTTAAACTGAAGAACATTTTTCTCAATTCCTGGATTTAATGTTCAGGAGTATAACTCCAAGGAAAACTCATTGCTATATGTGTGTCTATGTAAACCCTAATGACCCTCCAGTTCACTGTAAGGAACTAAAAAGTTCTCAAAAGTAAGTGAAATGTTCAAAACAGTATCAGAAGATAATTTGTTAAATTGTAACTGATTTTATCATAAGAACTGAACAATGAGCTACAAAACAAAGTATATTAGTCAGTAATACCAAAACATTTTTTGGTTTTTATTCATTTTTATAATGAGCATCTTACTTTATATTTGTCCACTTCTTTTTGCAATTTTACTGTCATTACAGTATGTTCTTCCATCTTCCTCATTTTGTCGTGCCAGTTAAACAGAAATTCTTCAAATAGGTATGTTTTATTCCTGCATTAAAATTAAATACACAAAGGTCATAACACAGTTCTACAACCACACACATACGTCCATGAAAAATAAAGTAACAAAAGCATACCTAAAAGTAATCCAGTCTTCTTTGGCTTTTTCCTGAAGACCTTGATAAAACTCTTCATACAATGCCCAGACTTCTGCACAACTCATAATATCTTGACGTACAATTTTTGACAATGAGAAGTCGGGCTCTTCCAACTTAAAATGATGGCATTCTTCACTGAATAAAAAGATCATTGTATAATTATTACATTATTCCATTATGCATTCATGGTTTAACAGATGGTATTGTATGGATATAATTACACTTTTTTAAGAAAAGCCATTGGCTTCATTGAAAAATATTGCTGCTAACTGCAATCTCTTAGTCCCCTCCTTGAATATTAGTAATAAAGGAATACGAGGAATAACTCATACACAGCAATCTTCTCTCATATTAATAATTATTTTCCATAGACTTCAATTTCTTTCTCATTTATAAGTAAAATTCATTAATTTGTGTCCCCAAAAAAAAACTTGAAAGAAAATAATTTTTAATTGATCGTTTCTTCCTGTTAGGTAGAAAGAATATTTCTTACATTATCTGTTTTAATAAAAATTAGTTAACATTTTCTGAGATACTATTGCTGCAAAAGATCCACACATTAATGAATAAGGTATACAGGGAAATATATACACATACATGAGCTTTTCTTTCATGGTTTCAAGTTCATCAAATTCTTTTTTTTTTTCTTTTATGATCTGAGCACTTTTCTCCAGCACATCCTTACCACCTGTTTCAATTACATCATCACTCGGCTTTAGCTGATCCCAACGAGCTTTAAATTTTTCCAGGTCTTGAAGATGTGTATTAATTCGTGAAACCACGTTTCCTTTCATCATTTCAATCTGTAAAACAAGAGTTAAAATGAAATTCCTTCAATGGTTTGTAACTACAACTATGATCAAAATCAAAGCATCAATTTCAAAACTTGATCAAAACTTGGTAACTACAACTTGATCAGACTCAAAAAACTTCTTGTATAATTCCCTAAAAAATAGTTTATCTTTATTCTGCTGCTTTTTTTAAAAAGGGGGCTTTTTTTTATGCTGGTATTTTAGACCTATTTGTCTGGCCTCTGCTACTTATTTAGCCTGCATCTTATAGTGCACAGAAGAATGGCTATATTTGTATGACATACTGATATTTTCAGTAGAACAAGCATCAGCACTAAAAACACGATAAAGTAATAAAAATGCTCTTTTAACTGTTACCCTGTTTTCCTCAGTTACCCATTGTACTTATCAAGCCATCTCTGTCACCAGAAAGTTGTTTGAGTCAGAAGTACAACAATATAACATTAATATCAGCATCAGTTCAAAAGAAGTTTCACTTAGTTGTTATTTAAACAGTTTAAATATTCTTCCTTTAAAGGCTCTCCCTCAACTCAGTAACTTTGATGTTAACACTATTCTGAGAACGTTTATGGATTTAATCTAAGAAAAAAAATATTTCTCCAGACTTATTCAAAATAATTTCAGTGGTTTTTAGGAAAAATATTAATCTTTCATTGTTACCTGTTCTGTAATCATAAGCTGGTGGCTTTCCATCATTAATTCAAATTTATCCCATGTAGCTCTTAGTTTACTGATAGTGTCCAAACCTACACCAGCCACAGTTCGCAGAAGTTTGTTTTTGTCTTCAGCCTCTTGAAACAAGAGAAAAATCTGAATTCAAACAGATTAAAAATACGTCTTTATGTAAAAAATCCTGTTTATCCAAACTATAGGCAAATACATAAGAATCAACTGTGTATGAACATATTATATGCTTATGTACAGCTGTTTTTTTAATACTGTTTATAGAGTAATGTTAAAACACTGGAAAAGCAGTATCTGAGGTATTAAGAGAAATTATAAACCTTGATCCTGACATGAGATACACAGAAGTGAATGTTTACAATGAAACAGAAAAATGCCTCTTTTTTGCAGACATCCAATCAGATTCAAGAACAGCAGCGGAGCAACAGAATTCAGTAAATAAGTATTTAAGTGTGCTGGGTCTGGCTGGGATGGAGTTAATTTTCTTCATAGCAGCTCAAATGGTGCTATGTTTTAGATCCTTGACAAAAACAATACTGACAACATGCTAATGTTTCACCTATTGCTGAACAGTGTTTGCACAGCATCAAGGCCTTCTTTCTTTCTCATTCTGCCTCCCTGACCCCATGAATAGTTTGGGAATGTACAAGAGTTTGGGAGAGGACGCAGCCAAAGATATTTCACACCATAGAATGTCATGCTCAGCAATAAAATGACGTGAGGTAGGGTTTAGGTAGGTCAGACATCTTTTGCTCAGGAACAGGCTGGGCATCAGGCTATCCATGGGAGGGGGTGACCAATTGTCCATTTGCTTTGTTTTTAATTTCTTTCTTCCTTTTTTCCTCTCTTTCTTCTTCCATTTTTTCCTTCATTTATCAAACTATTTTGAACCTGATCCATGAGGTTTCTCACTTTTACCCCTCCTTTCCTTTTCTCCTGTCTCAGAGGTGGGGAAGGCGTTCCAGTAAGTGAGCGAGCAGCTCTGTGGTCCTTAACTGCCCAAGAGGGTTAATCCACAACAATAGGGATTAACAAAAATCAGGAATAGAGACACTTCAAATAAACAAAAATTATATTCATATAAAATAGCATAATTTTTTTTCACCCGATAATGGGAAAAAAAAAAATCCAATTTTTCCCCACATATTAAGAGCCAACCAAACTCAAAAAAAAAAAAAAAACAACAACCTCAAACTATATGTGAGAGGAAACTGAAATAAACACATAGTTTTACACATTTACCAAAATGTCCTGTTATGTATGATTTCCTTTAAAAATTAAGAGGTGACAACAGGCACTAATGCTAAGGAGCAACACTGTTTTGTAAATTACAGAGAATTAATTCTTTTCAACATTCAACAATTCTCCCAGAGTTGCTAAAAAATATAAATACTTATACCAAATCTAACAGTCCTTATTGAGTTAGCAGCCAAACAGTTAAACTGTATCCAAGATAAAGATTAAGCTAAAATTAGATGTCAGTACACAGGCTTGTTAAGCAGGCATCTATAATACCCTTATCACCAAAGAAGATTGTCAAAACCAAGGTCTCGATCATTTAATTACAGAGGTTTCCAAGATTACTTGAGATCCCCTACTCTATCCCATTTGCCTTACATCCACTGCCCCTAAAGTTATGGGTCTTCTATATGTCCTGTCATATCTGCCAGCCTTGTATGGAGCTCTCTGATATGCCAGGACATCCCCAAAACTTTAGACACCTATGTATGAACAACTGCACTGAGCTGTTAATGGAGCCAAGAAATCAATTCAGGAGGATCAGTTCCAAGGTGATCTACCTGAGGGTGGGACTTGATTCAGTTTCTCACAAATAGGTGCTTAGGGCCATTTGAGATGCCCTAGGGCACTTACCCAGCCTCCAGTTGCAACTACAAAAAGGCAGAAGTCTTCCAGAGCTCCTCTGTTATGTCTGCCAGTCTTGTGTGGATGTTCGATATGCATCTCAGCAACTCTAGAATTGCACTGAACCAGACTTCTGCTGAGTATATTAACAGCACACACTGCTGACACCTACACATACACATCTAAACTCAGGTGCATTCATTTAGAACTGAATCTTTTTCTTGATAAATATTGTCTGGTTCAGAAGAGTTAATACGGCTTTTGTAGAGTTCCACAATTTCATAGAACCAGAGTTCTTTAAAGGCATTGGTAAGGGTACGGATGAAGGAAATTAAAATCATATATTCCAGCTGGGCTTCCAAAAAGCTTTTAACACAAACCCTCACCAAAGGCATTTAAGGAAACCTGGTAATCTTGACATAGGAACAAAGGTCCTTGCAGAGATAGTTAATTGGGTTAAAACATTGAAAGGGGAGACAGGAGAAAATAGCTAGTTCCTGCAACAGAAAATGGCCACCCATTCAGTTCTGTAGGTACCTGTGCTGGACTGCTCAAGGTCTTTATAAAGGAGTTGGAAAGAGAGACTAATCTGTGAGATGATAGTTTGCTGATGGTACTGTGATATTCCAGGAAGTAAAATAGTTCACCTGTGAAGAACTGCAGAATGAATTTAGAAAAAATAGTGACTGATGATACTGTTGACAAACTAAACTCAAGTAGACAACCATGAATTGACATATATGTGACAAAATAAATTTCATATGTACACATTCACTTCTGAGCTAACAACTGCATTTGAGGATTGACATCTTGGGAGTATGACAGCCAGTTTTACAAAAATGCCAGCTTAATCTGAGCAGTAGGAAGTAAATCAAATGTTAGGAGTCACAGGGATCAAAAAGAGATAAAAGAGACAATACTGATATATCATCATATAAATCCATGATTTGTTCATATCTTAAAAATTGTACAAAATTCTGGAGGTCCCACAGAAAAATATTGCAAAACTAGAAAACACTTACCAAAGGGTAACAAGGATTATCAAAGTTCTGAGTAGGTTTATGTATAAGAAAAGATTAGGTAAAATAAAATTTTTCAGTCTAGAAGAGATGGCTGCTACAGGACACAACAACATGGACCACTGCCCTGATCCTATATGGCCACTGAATGTTCTAAACTAGTCATATTAAATATAAATGTCCATACGAAAAAGCAATTACATTTTTTGATATCTGTTGTTCTGGATATGATAAAATAGTATCTTACCCCTTCTTTTTGTTCATGTAGATTTAAATATTTTAAATTGTCTTCTGCTATTTCCTCTACAGTCTGGGGCCTAATCACTAATGTTTCCATGGCATCAGTAAGAAATGAAGAAACATCACATAGGTGAGCTATATAAAGGTGGAAAACAGAGTTATCATGGAGAAAATATTTTTAGTAATAAATAGACCAATATACTGTCATACAACATTGTCGTAAGATGTGATAATGTACATGAAGTATTTGCTTAAAAAATAGCAGAACCCAATCTTACATGCTGCTTCAACAAACATTGCACATTTATGTTTACACATAGCTTTTTAAATGTAATCCATTCAGTGTATGATTAAAATCTTAAATATCAGAGTCCTTCATGAGAATTAAACATAAATACGAGGCATATATTTATACACTTTCAAAATCTATATAGGTCTTTTTTGGGTAATTGGAGAATAACAGTTGTTAAAATTGCTTTTGGGGTTTGGTTTTTTTTTTGTTTGTTTGTTTGTTTTTAAAGAAACTAACTAAAACCACCTTTCTTTAAATATTGAAAAGATTCACAAAAAAAAAAAAAAAACTAATTAAAATACAATGTTGTATTTTCCTACCAAGGAAGATCTTTTTTGGTACTAAGAAAGGAGTTATACAATTCCAGGGAATAATATATCTTTCAGGCTACAGAGAGAATTCACATTCTGCACAACCCCTATTCTGTGCTTCCTGAGCTGATTGCTGCATTTAAGCACAGAGCACTAGTATTTCTCATCATCTACACCTTATTCCATTTTGTCTACCTGTTCCAGATATAGATAGACCACCGAAAAATAGGGAAATATTTTGCAGTCTTTAACACTCTGCTGTTTGATAATCTAAGTGACAAGTAACTCTATGGAATAAGTCTATATTATTTAAGACTCTTCATGAAGTATTTCAATTTGTGAAAAAAAAAATCTAATAATATATTTTATTTACAACATTTCATGTTACCTCCTTCAACTACCCTCAAACACCCAAGAAATTTTCCTCGCTCAAACGTCACTAAAATTTTCCTCCCTGAAATGACAAAAAAAATTTCCCTTCAGACAAAAGAAACAAGCAAAATAATTTTCATATGTATTCTTTTTACATCTGGAACAGATGTGGCCAAAACAAGTGAATGGGAAAGATGCACATGGACATCAAGGGGTCTTAGGTTAGGCCTGTAGTGAAAAATTAGTAACAGATTACTTTCTCTGCACTGTGATTTCTGCAGCTCACTATGCCTAAGAGTAGAATATTTCTTAAAAAAAGTATTTAACATTAACACAAATGTCTACAAGTATAACAGAAACAAAAAAATACTATTCATTGAAGTTATTTACCTTGAATAGATTTTTTCAAAGAAATTACAAGAACATCATACAACTTCTGGATGAAATCATCAATTGCAGTTTTCACCGGGTTGCAGTTAACAGTTAAACAATTTATCCTGATGGTGCTTCAAAACAAAAGATTAAAACAGAGCAAATATTCAGTAGTGCACTTACATGTCTATCTCTAAGATCTATGCATGTCTAGAATTTACCCTGATTTTGTAGCCTAGTAAGAAAAAAATTCCTTCATAATTCTACAGATAAAAGTCATTACTTATTGGGAAAATTACTCATATATTGAAATATTTATAATCATTATGCATATATATGCGGTTTTATGGGGACTAAGATCTAATGCTCTGCTCCTCCAAATAGTTAGAAAATTGCTTGATTTTATATAACTAATGTCACCGAATCCAAAAGGACTATTTCTATATACCCAAAACCAAAATGTTTTAATTATTTGTACAGTTCTGTCTTTAGATCTCTAATTTCCATGAGAATTCACTAACCCAAGCTTCAATAGTCCTAAGAACATATGAAAAGCCATAGTGAGTCAATTCAAGGGCCCATATCTAATATCTCACAGTGACCATAAGTAGATGCCTGACAAACACTAAGAAAAAGGGCTACCTTATTTGATACCTTCCTGAGTATCCTCCTGCAACACCAATTACTCTCAACTCACGGCCCTTCATAGCCACATGTGGTTTCTGGCTATAAGGCATGTCAGCCAGTTTCTCTCCTATTTACCCCAGTCTGTCCTTGAACTTATGAAAATCTTTACTACTCCAAATATCATTTAGCCAACAAGATCTATCAGTCCATTCTCCTGCATGAAATGTCACCTTTTTCCTTGTTTTGAACATGTTTCCCATCAGTTTCATTTGAGAACTCTAACCATGCAATACACTAAATTTCATGTGAATGTGTGTAAGAATATAAGCCTACACTAGCATATCTTAAACTAGGCTATAAAAGGTAAGCAAGTGTTTCAATACAGGAATTATTTCATGTATAAACATTTACTAAGTTTGTTCCTAACTGCCACATATACTCCACAAGTATGGGACTTAGCTAAAAGAATTGTTAAAATATCACTGTGGTTTGTAGTATTTCAGAATCAGCTCTGAATTTTGAGGGCATTTCCCATCATATAGAAGGAAGACATTAAAAGTTTTCAGAGAAGGCTGCACAAATAAGAGGGAATAAGTGTCTAAAAACAAAACTGAAAAACAAAAATCTAAACATTTTAAATGTACATCAATATATTAAAAACACTGGAAATTCTACCTATAAATCCACATAAAAAGAATATTTCTATTTTACTATTACCTTTAAAGTGTCTGATAGAATACAAAACAAACAAAAGAATAGAATTACACCGTACCTTGGAAGACGTTCTGCTTCTTTCCCTCTCACTTTTAATGCTTTGAAGTTTTTTTCCCAGTCCTGTTTGCTAGAAAGATGTGTCTTCACCAGAGTTTCCATATCTACTTGGCCAATTACGATCCATTCCTTTTGATTTCATGGAAAAGAAGTATTTTCCAGACTAAAAAAATCTGTTTCTCAATAATATTAAAATACTTTAATAATGTTTTCAAGCTATATTCTCTTTAACCTTTGTGCTCCTTCAATTACTTATAGATTCTCTTAGTGCAAAAATCAGGAGGTACAAAATGGTTTGACATATTCACACATTTAAGGATAATCAAAACAAACTTTGAACAAGAGTAAAAAGACAACTACAATACTGAGGTTTGAATGGGAACTGTACATCTGCTTCAAGTTAGGTATGTGCTTAAGTGGTTGGCTTAACATGGACTTCCTAAGCTTTTGCTCATACGCCTGCAGAAAAGGACAGTAATGCACAAATGTCATTGCCTCGTTACTTCTAGAATGTCTGAAGCCTACAATGATAAAAATCTTTAAAAAAAGCACGAGTCAGTCAAATATTGAAAATACCTTGAATTGATCAGAAACATCTGTCAGCCTTCTGAACAAATCTTCTGCTTTACTGAAAGCAGTCAGAAATCCATTTGCATTCCTTTCAGTCATAACAGTGAATATAGACTCTTCTTCTGCTTCACTTACTCCCCTAAACTGATTTGGAATGGAGATGAATCTCTTCATTTCTCTATAGTATCTAGCTCGTACTTCTTCAAAAGGAGGTCTGAATTGCAACCGGCCTTGCCTAAAAAGTAAAACAAATCATACAAAAACTATCTCAGTGTAATCTGAGCCAGAATGCTTTTTTAATAGGAAAAAAATAAAATATCTTACCTGAATGTTAGATCAATATTTATTTCTGGTAAATTCTCATTAAGTGCTTCTAAGCCCATTTGATACTGATGCTCCAAAGCTTTGTAAAGTTGATGATTCCAGTGCTGTCTCCAAGCTTTCATATCGCGTGATTTGAAACCCTAAAAGTTAACAATGTTTATTTGTATTTTATTTTATTCCTCAAACCATAATAAGCTGAAACAAAGCACAGCACAATGACTGAAGACCAGGATCTTGGCAAAATTCAAAGTAGTATCACACCACTGGAACAGGTTCCCAGGACAGTGGTCAAAGCACCAAGCCTGTAAGAGTGCAAGGAGCATCTGGATGATGCTCTTAGTCATATGGTTTAGCTTTACGTAATCCTGCAAGGAGCAGGGAGTTGGACTTCATGATTCTTGTGGGTCCCTTCCAACTCAAGATGTTCTATGATTCTATGAGCAATTTGAATATTGAGAAGATTGAGCTATTACATTTATTTCAAATTAATATAGGAATTTTAAAAAATAAACAAATCAAACCAGTCTTTATGGCAGTTCAGCATAACAACTTCACTGAGGTTCATCACCCACTGGTTTACTATGGGATTTCTCAAGGTTACTCTAAAATGCACAGAACTCTGCTAGAAATACGATACAGAGCTGGCTGAATGAGAGCTCTAAACCTCTATCACACCTTTTATTTTCTTATGATATGTAAGCTACCTTTTAAACAGTATTTCAGAAAATTCTTGTGTGTTTCCACAAATCAATGTTAACTAGTAAGTAGATATAAGATTTTATCTTAAAGAATTAAAATTTTCATTGGAATCTGCTACATTGCACTATAGTAATGTGTACAGTTGTGTCATACACACAAGTCTGTAAATGGTCACCTGTAAGCCATCTAGGGATTTTCAAAAGAGCAACACAAGTTAAAAAAATAGAAACTTCTTCCATCTTAACAGATTTTCTTATTTAATTGGATAGAGACTTTCAGCAATCGCTCTGGAGGCAGTCCAAGGTTTCTTCAGGAAGCTACACAGTTAAGGTCTGCCCTACAGTTCAAGGCTGTCGAGAGGAACTCTTCCAACAGAAAGATTCCAAGGATTAAGGAAACCTGAAATTGTCTCAATTAAGCCTTAAGACAATTAAAAATAGGGTTTTTAAAGAAATATGCAAAATCTTGGTGACAACAGCAGTAAGACTATGCCAACTTGTAATTTTGGATTGTGAAAACAGGATATACTTGGTTATGTTTTGTTGCTTCCGGTCAAGGATAAAAAAGTGACTAAAAGCAGTTTAGTTAATTTTCCATATATAATATTCTGTATTACCAGAACTATTTTCAAACAGATCTTAGAGTAAAAATAGACTATTCATTTTCACAAAATACACTGACTTCAAGATAAAAATTTGTAAACTAAATTTCAAAACTAATTACAAACCAAAAGCTGAATCAATGCACTTACTTATTATTCATGTTATCTTGAGAAGATGGAAAACATTGTAAGAAAAATACAGTAAAAAACGCATTTATTTGGCTGGCAAATATCAACTAAGACAATCTGGGTTTGTATGACAAAGGCTAAGAACACCACATCCATCTAAGAATATACCCTTGTTATTGCTGAAGGATATAGGAAAAATTAACTGGACTTGAATGATATCTCAAAATAGCTTAGGTGATAGCACTATCATCTAGGTTTTTTGATAAGATTATATTCTTAATCAAAATCTTAATAATTTTACTCTATGATCTTATGCGTCTTTTCCAACCTAAATTATTCTATGATTCTATTCTAAAAGTTGACAGTTTATAAGTGAACAAATGAAAATATGGCTTTTTCATTATTTCAGGCAGAAACGGATTTTAATTCTAAATTTTATACATTTGTTCTATTCTGCCTGGGGATCACTCATATCTGTATCAATTTCTTTAATTTACCTTGCCGTAATGGCTCAGACACAACTGACCTACATGACCTACGGTTTTCCAATTTCTTCATCTAACCTGTCATCTGACCAAGTGTTGTTCTTCTCCCATTACTAGTATGTCATAAAAAAAAAATTACCCTCATCCTCATTATCTGAGATTTACCTCACAACTGGCATCAACTAGTACACAGTTAATCTGAGCTACTTAGTAGCCCCTTAAATCAAAATTAATTATATCACGCTATGTTTGAGACTTAAATCTTGATTACTATTGAAAAGTCAAATGTTCACAGTTTGCAATATGATAATGAAACCCTGCCTGTGACTCAAGGCTGGCAAAACCAGTTCTGAGCTCCTGAAGTCCATCTTTCCAACGCTGCTGCTGCCGAAGTAGATCGATATTCATGAGCGATATAACCTGTTAAAAGAATTTTAAAGCATAATATATATATTCATCACCACATAAATGAAAGAAAGGGTAACATAAGCTATAACAGATGTGATTTCAATTTCAGCTGGAAAATATACCTTTTCAACGAAGTTTGTGTGCCACTTTCTTAGTTTTCTATTTTCAGTGGAAAGCCGTTCAGCAGCAGCTTGGAGTTTTTGGATATAAGCTTCCAAATCTCTAGGATTATCCCATGTTATTTGAGCTTTTCCTCCAGCACCAGATTTTGAATGCTTGAAAAACATACAAACTTAGTGAGATTTAACGACAAATACAGTCTACCAACTAGCACACATGAAGCGATAATATGAGAAAAGTGGTTTCACTCCTAGTGAAAAATGGAGGACCTCCCCCTCACGACTGCACTAGACACACAATAATCTGGCAAATCATAGACACGTGAACATATTATAGCCACATCAATGCACTGGAGAAGGATTAATGCCAGACTCTTAACAGAGTTTAAAATAAATTCACTGATGTTGAGACTCCTACCCCACACACATAAACAGGTATTTTAATATGAAAAGACACCTTAAACTCCTCCCTTCCTCTTTGTTCTGCATTAGACCAAGAACCAAAATGTGACACAAATAATTGCTATCCAACTTCACCTGTTTGTCATTAAATAGTTTTTTTTAAATTACAGTGTAAAATTCCACTGACACAAACATCTTGGGGGAGTTCCATTTTCCTGGGTTTTTTAATCAAGATTCTTGGGGGTTTTATGCATTTTGCTAACTTTACAGTAGAAAATCAGAAGACAAAAGCATCTGAAGTTCAACAGCTGGATTTATTCCTATGAGATGTATGGCAGGAATCACATCAAATAGGAGAACATGTTGTTGTTTTGAACACTTCCACATCCTTACTGTCCTAGTGTCTGCACACTAAAGTAATCCGTGGCATAATTTTCAGTGAGCCCAAGGAAAATTTAGTTTTTCGAGGAGACTTCTGAACCTACAGTTTGGTGTGGACTTTCCACCATTTTGTGTGAACTAATCCCAACCCCAAACATCCTTTCTACTTTTAGTCCCACTCTTGCAAGATGGTTCTCAGACATGAGTTTCCAACCGTTTCTGTAATGCTTGCTCTGGAGGCATTATTCTCCTGCACAATACAGAGTTTATGGGCATGTTATAATTCTCCAGCCATTCTTACATTGTAAGAGTGTTGGAAGACGGTAAAGTGCTTCAAACTCAAAATCAGTAAACTGAAATTCATGATATATAACATGTTTCTCCAGACATAAAGTAGAGATACGGTATTAAAAAACTAGACTGTGGTGTAGTTTTTAAGTTCGTATTGTCCCTCCAAAGCAGCAAAATTAAAATAAATAAATTCCTCCAAATTGCTCCAAATTCCTTAAAATAATCTAAAACTTCTTCAAAGTATAGCAAACTTCCTAGCAATTACAAAAAAAAAAAAATAAAAACTCTTCTCAGAGCAACTATATTATACTATGTCTGAACACCAACCCACTGTAATAAACTGCATGCATTAGTCAATAATCAGGTAGATCCACAGATTCTTCGTT
Source organism: Tyto alba (assembly GCF_018691265.1). Classification (NCBI taxonomy): domain Eukaryota; kingdom Metazoa; phylum Chordata; class Aves; order Strigiformes; family Tytonidae; genus Tyto; species Tyto alba. Next base: position 15,594,091 of record NW_024881282.1, on the reverse strand, counting down.
CTTAATCCAAAACAGAAACCATCCACTTTCAAACTGCCCAAAACATGATTTAGAAATATTCAAGAGAATAACAAAATCCACAGAGATTTAACAATTGAAACAGTAAAACCATTCCTTGGCACTAACTTATCTCCATAATAAAGTATCTGCCATTTTTTCTAAAACAGACCAATATTATTTAGAACTGTTAAAACAGGAAATACATTCTCAACTATTAAAGAATTGACCACATTCTCGTTCATGTCTATATTGAAACTAAAAATAATTCCTGAGAGAGTATATTATACTAATATCCAAAGTAAAAGGGAGTAAGAAGTTGTTTAAATGACAATATCAAAAAAAGAGGTCCACCAATTTCAATAATTGCTAATTAAATAGATGGTTGCTTGTAAGGGAATGCTGCATTAAAAAGTCCAGCAATAAACACAGAAAAAAAAGCACAGAATATGGACAGATACCACTGAAATTAAAAATACAAAGAGAGGGGAATTCTTTCACCTTAATTATCTGTTCAAATGCTAGAGCAGATTGTAACATCATTGGCTTCTGACTCTCAATCATTTGTTGATCAATAGAATTATAAAAATGTGCCACCTGTAAAAATGGAGAGATTAAATTTAAAAGAGCATGTAAAAATATTTATATGTCAATAACTGGAATGCAGGATATTTCTAAAAGTACAGCCCAATCAATACCATTAAGAAATGAGAATTAACTATACTAGTAAAATGTTTACAAAAATAAAGAACATGTGCAATGCTAATGTGATCCTATCTTCTAGTGATGAATTCTAACAGCAAAGATTGCTACTTACACATGTTTGAGGAGATTATAGTTCACCTTAAGTAAAATAGGTTCAGTCTCTGATTTATTGTAAGCGGAACAGTTCTGCTACTTTATGCAAATATAGGCATCTAGTGTAATTTCAGAAGCCTTCAGGTATCCATGACACCCACCAGAATATGGCACAAGACCTAAAAAAAAAAAAATCTATATACTTTCATATTTGTAGCTGAAATAAGAAGGATACGCTACAAATGAGTTTCGTCATCCACACACAGTCACCTGATGCCTTCTGAGAAGACGACTAAGGTTTCCACTAGGGCATCTGTCAATGATCCAGATGCATGGGTGTCTTGTAGGTCTTGTGCCACCTCTGCCTTCGCTGTGCGGCTATCTCAGATACCAACAATACCTCATGTGAAACTGAACTGAGCCTGTGTATCTACATAAGATTTTTTATCGATATATACATATTTATTCTTGCATCTTGCAGTAATGAAAGAAAACCTGACATGGTCTTTCAACTGAAATATAAGCAAAAAAAAAAACTAATGTAGCATTGAGTCCAATCAGAAAATAACTCCCCCAAAAAAACAAACATGTATTTCCATTAAAATACTTATTAGTATATTTTCAGTTGAAAACTAGCAATGGTGAGAACAAGCTGGTCCATTTTGTGACATGTTTCTTCAGTTACAATAATCAGAAACTGAGACTAAAACCATGAGATAAATGAATTACTTGTCTTATTTTTGTGTATTTATACAGTAACTTCACACGGCTTTAATACTATAATTTGTTTGGTTACAGAAGAAGATACATTCCAAAATTATAAAGCATTTTTTTATTTTTGTTTTCTTTTAAGGACTTAGCTAATTTGTTCAAGAATCAGTCACTTTCATACACACAAACACAGCAAAAAGCTTAACAACACAGCCGGAAAACAAAATAGTCTAGAAAAGTTCTACTGTTAAAGCTGGTAAGTCAGAACATGAAGTTATTATGGCATTTAATCTTATACCTGTTTGAGGATGACTGCTTGCTTACAGAACTTCTGTGCAGTGTTTGCAACATGCTGTATTTTAGCTGGTATAGCAAAACCAAGTGCTGATAGCTGACGTACTTCTCTTAGGAGAGTCACCAAACGATCTGAATAAAGTATGTTTAATGTTCCAAAAATGTGATCCAACTCCATTACAGGACTATTGGCTTGGATGCTAACCCAAAATCAAATTAAACATATTATTGAATGCAATTTGATATCAACACTTTCATAGGTACATTTTATAACAATAACATAATGAACAATTTTTAACTGCTTGATGTCATTCTATTACATTTTCCTACGTCCATTAACATTTTAATTTACTCAGAAATTATTTCGGTAACCTTTCTCTTAATTCAAAGACAGTGAAGACAAGAAGAAATTAACAATGGCTATTAGTTTTGCTCACAAAGTTTTTCTGTTTTGTTACAATAATTAACATGTAACTCACAGCCAGACAGTATTTCACAGATACACTAGTTCCATCTTACTCTCTCAAGCAGGCACTTTACATGCCCCAGACTTCAGCACTGCAAAGGGGAAGAAGTTCTCTGAGGAATCAATCTAAGAACCAGGACTTGGATCTATGGAATGTTTTGGTGTAGACAGTCAGCTGCTAGTAAGAACATCAGCCTATCTTTGTGTTGTACTCCAATTTTTTTTTTGGCTACTGTAGTAATGCTTCTACCACCACCCTTCTAGGCTTCTTTCATAAAAACTTCAGCTTTACACATTTTTTCACTTTTTTCCTCATCTTTTTCTAGTTTCCATATCCATTGAATTCCCCTTTGCAGTAAGGTATCTCTTTTCCTTTTAATTAATCTCTTTACATCTTTTAAAATCTCACAATAACAAAATTTTATGGTACTAGTAAATTAGATGGCTGTTATAAATTGCAGTGCTGAATTTGCTTATTTGTTATATTTGAGTGATTTACATAAAATAAAAGCTTATATGTAAGTATCAACTCCTGTACCCTCTGAAACTGTGGAGAAACTTTTTGCAAAGAAAGTTTGCAACACTCAGAGATGCAGACAGAAGCTGTGTGGCCAATCAAAAAAAAATGTTAAAATATATTTTAATATCACATAAAGTAATTTCATTTCTGGGGGGGGGGGACAGAATTCATGAGGTTTAAATTGATTCTCTTCATCTTCTTCCATCTGCTCTATTTAGATTGCGTAATTTCTTGTGACTAACAATTCATTTGTTACTCTGCATGTCTCATCTGTATATCACAGCTATATCCTAATCTCATCTGGTTTCTAGACATTATCACTATACCACTTATAATGGATAACAAGTAGTGACCAGCAAATCAAACATGTCTTACCAGGTGGTAATAGAAACTGCAAGATTAATTAACACTATCCTGTATACTTCACCTTATCAAGCAAACCTGGAGGGATGATGAAATGTTAATAAATTCTTCCATTTTGTTTCTCTACTTATTCTCAATTCTGTAAAATGTTTCATTTCCTTTGTCAGAGTTCTATTGAATTACACTACACTACAGATTTCAGCACAAACATTTAAATAAGAATGTATTTACCAAAGTCCTGACTTGGGATTTGATAATTCTGATTGGATATTCCTAGACCAATCATCAAATTGTTCTTGTTCATATACTTTTAACTGTTCCAGAAAAGAATCTGCACTTCGCTGAAAAGTTTGAAATCCAGATAAATCAGACAGAAGAGCCTCTGCCAGCTTGATAGCATCATCCACCTTAAACAGTCACAAAGAAAAGAAGCTTAACTTCTTAGTATTCAATCAGAAAATAAAAGTCACCAAAATAAAAATAAGTATTTCAAAACATCCAAGTGGGATTCAAAAACTGATAAGAAAAAAAAAAGTGAATCCTGAAACTGTGTCCCAGATGTTCAAACTCCCTTTACAGTAAATTGGGTCTGAGTGAGTTGTCTACCACAGGTGTCTGCCACTATTAACATACCCCAGAATATCCCACCCAGTCTTTAGTTAATTCTCCATACAGGTACAGATCTCCCATGCATCCTGTTTTGTATCTACAAGGTCCGTGCCAATACTCAAAGGTATTTCAAATAGGATTTCACATCTACATGAGGACAAATTAATCAAGATCCTAGACAACACAATCCGTGGATATCTGAGAATAATTACAAAATTAAGCACAGCCTAAAGTAGACACACAACTGACACACATCAGCTGAACTTTTAAGTCTTTAGCAGACCAAGCATACGAAATAAAGATGAAACCTTAGCTGCTGCTGTTCTCTCTGCTGGATACATAACAGAGTAACACCTTTGAGACCTCCACCCCTTGTCACATACAGCTGAAATGGGCCGTTGAGATTTCTGCAAATCACAAGTGAATGCCAAAAAGCTGGGCTTATAGTTATTTTGGGATAAGTAACTTCTACTCTCATTCAAATCTATAGGTATTGTAAATGTCACTTATGTTTACAGAAAACATTTTGCTTTTAACTAGTTACAGAGTTTCCAATTGAAGTGTAAATACAAACTAACAAAAATAACAAGTTAAAATAGAGTCAGATACGTTTTAAACTCATTCTGTTGTAAGAAAACACATAATAGTTTGATATTTACTTTCACTACAGTCTTTGTAGTTGTTGCAGAAACTCCCAAACCACTTAACAATGAAAAAAAGCAAAATTTATTTTTATACACAATTAATCAACATTCCACACAAACATACCAACAACAGGTCCAAATGTCCATGAGAGGAGAACAAACTATCACCACACAATCTCCTGGGGTTTAACAACCACCCAAAACACCAACCAGGGGTTTAACGACAACCCAAAACGCTCAATCACTCACCTAATAAAAGGTGAGGACTCTCAACCTTGAGGAACATCTCAGGGCAGCTTCCCAACCCATAGGAACCGAGGAGTCTCCTTGGGTGGCATCCCAACCCAAGGGGAGAGTCCTTACCTGAAGCACGCTGCTCCAAGCAGGACTAGCTCAAAACAGCTCCCCCCAGGGACTCCAGGTATACCCGAGCCAAATCTGACCTGTGGTCAATATCAGCACCTATTGGCCAAGGACCTCAACTATCGTAAAGCCCTGAGAATAAGGACACAGGAAACGTTCAACAGCCAGGGAGCCACAATTTCATTGGGCGGGTACACCTGCCGCAGCAGTAAATTCCCTGGCAAGCACTGGCTCAAAAAAGTACCACCTAGAAATCCCTTTGATTTCAAGGGGACATAGGCTAGTAGCAAAAAGTGAGAATTAGGATGTCAGAATCTGGCTATCTGTAAATCTTAAATACAATTTTTAAATGCAAACTGAAGCGGAAAATTTAGCAAAAACACCTCCTCTCAGAAATAGGGCCCTTTTTTTGCCCAAAAAAAAAAAAAAAAAAAAGATTAAATCATAAAAGAAGACAGGATTAAGAAAGGACTGTCTTCTGTGTCAGTTAATAAAATTCAACTTAGCAAGCTGCACTACTGATAAAGAATCTTGATTATATAACTCTTGGGAAGTCCACAAATTTTCTGCGGGGAATTCCCCATAGAAATCACAAATACCATTCTGTGATAACACTGTGTCTAAACAGTAACAGAATCTGTTACCTTCAGTTCCAGCTGCTGTACCCACACAATATTATTGACAACTTCAGAAAGATTTTTGCCTGACAGTGGTCCAGAAACATCACCAGGAACACCATGGCATCGAGTTTCAAAGTCTGTTTGATAGTCTAACACAAGCAAAAGATTCATGTTAGACCAGAAACCTAATAGAACAAGTTTAAAATTATTATTGTAGCTATAAAAATATATTAGGGATACTGACATAATTCTAAAATTAAATAAAGAATTCTAGTATTTGAAAAAGAAAAACTAATGCAATTGAATAATTTTAAATATATTTTTACCTTTGACATAATCTTGAAGTCTTGCTAGCAATGTTTCCCTTTCAAAAATCAATTCTTTGCTTATATTTGGATGCTTTATCAGTTCCTTATATTTCTGAAATATTTGAAGAAGCTGGAATATGAAGTTTAAAAAAGTTATCTCTTTCTCCTGAAAAAAAAAATTAAACCTATTCTGACACTATTCATTACTGCTGTTCATAAGTACTGTCTTTGGATCTAAGTATTTATTCCTGTGCTCTAAACTGACTACATAAGAATTCAATAACTTGATGTTTAGGAAAGTTTTCAGACTATAAAAATACCCATACCTGCTGAGGACTGTCCTGAATTTCTGAAATAAATTTCTTCAATTTGCTTGCTATTTTTTGTTCCGCTGGTGCAATAATTCTTTCATACTGAGAGACTGCTGCTTTCCATAATGGCTAGAGATAATGAGTTCATACATTAAGTTAGGACTACCCATATACATCATAAAAAGCCACAGAAATAATGTAAATAAATTAAAAATAAGCATTATACCTCTGTGTAAGGATTATAGTGGACAGGATTTAGGCCAGCGAAGGGTTCAAACACTTGGGAAAGACGTAAAGCATTTTGTTCTCCAGCTGGCAAAAATAATGTAAGTTTTTCATGCAGTGTTCTAACAGTTAGCACCTATAATGGTAAAATATATTTGATATATCCAACATATTTTTACATCAAATTTACATTTAGAAGCAAAAAGCACAAGCAGCAAATCCCATCCCTCTCCTTTTTACACTAAACTTTTGAAAGGCTCAGGCAAACGTGGATTACGGAATACTATCTGAGTCTGAAAGGCTATAAAAGTATTTTAATTCCCTTTTTTAACTTAAAACAATGTTGTTTAACTCTATGTCTAATTAAATACATGTCTATAATTCCAATATCTACCTCATCAAGACGTTTGCCAAGTTTGGCCAACAATTCAGGGAAATATTTCTCATTTTTCCATGGATGTAGAGTATAACGTTGCCACAGTTGTCCAGTTAGGTACTCACAAGCTGACACCCACTGCTCACAAATCAAGATGCCAGCCTTTAGACTTTCTTTAACACTGTGAAAAGCATCCTCCCACAAATTCAAAGCTGTTAACTTTCTCTGAACATATCTACCTAGCGAGCCACCTAGAACACAAAGAAGTATACATAAAAATGGTATGTTTGTTTAAAATCATTCCTTTAAATGCTACATCACATTCTAATCACTTTTTAAAAGAAAATAATGTAATGTCTTGATTTCAAACCACACAAATGTATGAATAACTGGTTATTTTGTTTAAGAACCAGCTCAATCTCTTAAACATCTCCAAGTTAAACAGAGGTTGGTCCAACATCAGAAGCTGACGTATTTGGATTCTGGAACCCACACACAAGCGTGTGTGCACAAGCATATGGACTTTATCAGCAGTAACAGCACTTGCTGGCTGCCCCCAGCAATCCTTCCCCTCCTGCACACACACAACTGACAGCAGCAAACTCACTGTCTTATGCCTGTCCCAGAACACGGGACTGATGTCAAGAGAATGAGAAGCAACCTCTCTGTACATCTTGCTCTCACCTCCAAACTGAATCAATCCTCATATAAGGGTTTATGTAAATAAATTTTCTCCTCTGAGAGAGAGACAGGGAGTCAAAGAGAAGCAAGACAAATCCATTCGACAGACTGAAAGGTATCCAACTCCATCTTGTTATTATCTGTCATCTTTCCAAGCATGTGTGAAGGCATCTACCTGAACTGGCTGAATTATTGGATACTATAAGGCAAATAATATTAATGGATCATAATTACAATAAGAAAGCACCTTAATGCTGTAGGCTATCACTGGTGACTTTATGAGGAAGAAGGTATCTGCTCAAGGCTTCATTTTACTTTCTCAGTTGTTCATTTAATAAAGACTGCATAAAAATTTACCTATTACATCCAAGAGATTATGCATGCGTGGCTGTGGATAAGGATCATGTTCTGTTTGTCTCCACACACCATCAACAGTATCCTTAGTGGTCTCCACCAAATCCACAACTTCAAATAATGAGAGACTATCCAAGTTGTAATAATCCTAGATAAAAAATATCCTTAATACAATTACTTTGCAACTAATATTATAGAAATATTTATACTATTGTGAAGCTGGCAATTGCTATAGTTTCCTGGGCTTTATTGCTTAACAGAATATGGCAAAATCCTCTCAAAAAACAAGCATTTGTGTAAGTTTATTCATACGAAGAATGCACTGGTATCTGAAGTGCTGTTCAAGCAAGTGCTTTACAGGTGCCAAAGATTTTGCACAGTAGCATTCATTACTATCATCTGCATTTTCAGTTCTCCTTTTTATAATTTCATGAGTCAATTTTTAGTTCACAAACTGTAGCATACTGTTTCATTTCTACAGTAGCTCTTAGTATTCAAGGGTCAAATCTGCTCCCAATTAAATGTTGGCATTCCCCTGCACCTTTGTCACTAGAAACTACACGAATGACATTTAAAGTAAAATTTTGCCTAAAAAAATATCACTGAATAGTTACATTCATATATTTGAAAATGGTGTACATTATTTGAAAATAGCGTACATATACTGACATGTATTTCACAAGAAGAGTGAATATTACTAAGTCTACAAATATATCAATGATTACACAAAAGAAAACATACTTTTGCAATGTCCTCAAATAGGTCTTTAAAATGAGAAGCTCTCTCTTTACTACACCATTTACTTCCATGACGAGCACATTCTATCCAGAACTGAAATTCATCTGTTGGTGTAAATATAGCTGCAAATAATAATGGAAAATGTTTAAATATGAAATACACAAATGGTCACAAGATATTTTCATTCAACTCATATCTTCTAAAGCAAATTTGTACTATATGGTTATGTAATTATCCTTCAACTTCTGACTGACTGGATGCAGTACCAAGTTCATACCAAGAGACCGGAGTTGACCATCACTAATTCCAATCTACTCATCACAACCTGTAATATTTCACACTCTGCAGCCACTGGGATAATGAAGACTGAAAACTCAACTTGAAAATAAATCATTTACTCCTAATTTAAAATTAAGTATAAAAGATGTAACTGCAAACAAACCTTGCACATCATCTTCACTGAATTTTGTTCCTGTGTAATTAGGATCTGACCTTCTGAGAACAGTACTCAAGCCAGCTTCAAGCTCACTTAGAAGTTTCTGGAGTTTGGGATCAAATGTTTTACTCCATCTCTCATCCTGCAATTAAAATTTTCAAAAATTGTGACTCACGTGATAGAAAAATTACTATTTTCCTCCCCTTAATCTTAAAAAAAAAAAAAACAAAGCAAAACAAAAAAAAACTTCTCAGATTAATAGCAGTAACAAACCACATGGTGATTCAATGTAATAATTTATTTTTCTTAAAGTCCAGGAAAACCACCTCATTCTTTTCACTTAACAATTTAGAATAATACTTTAAAAAATTTTATCACAAAATCAAAAGTCAGTTTTTGGACTTATAAAGGCACTCTGAAAGTGCATTCAAAATTCTTTGCTAATGAATTCTCTTAAGTTAAATTTTGCATTTACTTCTACAGTAGAAATTGAAAATTACTGGAATCAATTATTAAAAGTTTTTGTGTTTTTCTAAAATTATTTTATTAATATTGTGACATACAAGAAATTAAAAATATTTAAATGTTGGAACTCTTCTTGTTCAGTTTATGAAATACAGCCATGGTCACTGTTTTTGACAATAAAATCCACAACGTAAATATATTCTTTAATGGAACAGAATGAAAAGCCTCAGAACATTTTAAAAAAGCAAAAGTATGAAAAATGCAGCTGTATAAATTAATCTAGAGTCTAGCACACCTATCTGCCACATATTAAAGCTTGCATGATACTGAGCTATGTATTTCATATAAAATATAAGAGTACCTAAAACAAGGAAAGGACACAAGAGCATAATTACTGGTGGAAAGGAGGTAAGGACCTGTTGTCTCAATTAATCACCGTGCCCAGCATACTCCACACTTCTCATAAGGCATATGTATGACCAGAATCATTCTCTCATCCTTACTGATAAGAGGTGAAATACCTTCTTTAAACTAAAATTAGAACTATCATCCATTATTTAAGCTCTTAAAATATTTTATTTTTAAAATATAAAACATTTATCTCAGAATAGTTAACATCCTATGGAATGTCGTGGTTTGGGCCTGGTTGGCAGCCAACCACAACGCAGCAGCTCTCTCTCCCTTCTCCTCCGGCAATAAGAAGGGACAGAGAGCCAGGCTTGGGGTTCGAGATAGGACTGGGATGGCGAAAAATTCCCATTTATGATCACAAGCAAAAGGCAGACTCGTTAGGGGAAGAAAAAAAAGAACATACATTTATTATAGACACTAATAACACTTAACAGAGTAGGACAGTGAGAAGCATTGCCACATCTTGAGAACACCTTCCCCCACCCCTCCCTTCTTCCCGGGCTCAGTTCTGCTCCCAATATCTCTACCTCCTCCCCCAGTGGCGCTGGGGCAGGGAATGGGGGGTGCAGTCAGAGCTGCCACTTCCCTTATCTTCGGTGAGGGGAGTTTCTGGAACTTGTTCCCCCTGCTCCATCGTGGTCCCCCTCTCACAGGAGACAGTCCTCCACAAACTTTCTCCAACAAGAGTTCCTCCCATGGGACACAGCATTCCCCACACTGCTCTGTCATGGGTCACTAACTTCCTCCAACTGGATTCCCTCCCACGGCTGCAGCTCTTCCCGAGCTGCTCTGGCGTGGGACTCCCCCGCATGCTGCAATCCTCCCAGCACTGAATTACAGCAGCGGGGCTACCTTTTCCCACAAGACCCTGTCCTTCTTCGGGCACAGCACCTTGATCATGCAAGCAGAAGCCACAGGCCATAAATCAGTGTCTGCTCCACCACAGATCTTCATGGGTGGCAGGGGGGGGCCGCCCTGCCGTCTCACCACAGGATACAGGGGGGTCTCTGCTCCGGCACACCTCCCCCCTCCTTTCTTCCTCTGTTCCTCCACTGACCTTGGTGTTCATGCAGCTGCAACAACTCCTCCTCACAAGTCCGACTGCCCGTCACCACGTCCCTTCTTAAATACGTTATCGCAGAGGCGCAGCTGATTGGCTCAGTTTCCAAACAGAAGTGGAGATGACTTGGAGCTGGGGGAGCTTCGAGAAGCTTCTCACAGGGGGCCACCCCTATAGTCCCCTCCCCTGCCACCAAAAAAACTCCACCACTCACTCAACCCAGGACATTAATTTCAATGTTTCAGTATAAAACTACAGAACACTTAAACTGGTGTATCACTCACCTTCAGTAATACTGGTGCAAATACTTGTCGTACAGCTTGATAAAGGGTGTTAATTGGTGAATCTAGCATAGATGACACAAGAATATTACTATGAAGGTTATCTTCTGTAATTACATCAGGTCGCAACTTAAAGAACACCAACACATTATTCTTTGAGTCAGTAGCTTCAATCTGTAATAATTAAGAAGACAGGATTTGTTCAGAAAACTGTAATTGACTGCATATTATACTAAATTACATATACCATTTGCAGAAATTATTTAGATAAAGAAAAAAATTACAAAATACCGTATTACTCCCTATGGGCTCTGATAACATTCTGGTAGTATCTGATTTGCACAGAAAATTGAAACATTTATTATACTCATTCTGGAGTTCATAGGAACCTGAATTCCAACATCAAATACTTAATGATTCTTTCATTATAAAACATCTGTAAATACCATAATTACTTATGCTGTTTTGATTTTGAAAACTCCACTTACCACTTTCTGGGGACAAACCAGAAACTCCATCTTGTGCTTAGAGAAAACTAAGCATGAAGTCTATCCTTCTGAATTGCATTTTTACACTACATAACTTTGGGAATATTTTTCTAAATAATCACTATTGTTCTCCTGAGTCTGTCAATACACAACTCTACTGCAATTCATAGATTTCTCAAAGACAGAGAAAAGCATGCTCCTTCATTATTAAAATCGTAAGTTGTAACATGAATTTTGGATTTCACAGTCCAACTTACGGGTAAAGTTCTAAAAATTGCCATAAGAACAATTATTGAAACTATTGAAACTATTTTTGGCCAAGGAGTATTCATAAAACAGGAGGACATTATTAAACATTTGATAAAACAATAGCAAAATGGTACACTAGCTGAAATGCCGAATTCTGTGCAATTGTAAACATCTGTGAGCTTTTTTCTATTAAAAGAAAAAGAGGTCTAGTAAGAACAGCTTTCAATTTTACTGGACAGTACCAGTTCTACTTTCTTATCAAGTCTTTAGCCAAAAACCTACAGACATAGTTTCACTGAGACAAGAGGTATACCTCAGCGTCCTGATAGGCATCTGACCTTCCGCAGCTACTGCCAGTGGCTTTGTACATTAGAGAGTGGCTCAGCAGCACACCCCAAAAACTAGTACATGTAAATATTTGTTCTTCCATGAATATAGCCTGCACTAGACTTCACAGACTACACAGATAATTAAACCAGGAGGTACATAAGTTACTCATCCACACAGCAGTTCACATGCTAATGGCCCATTACATTAGCCTTTAGTGAAAAAAAAGACTGTTACTGACATAACAGGCACCACATCCCTGGTCTCACAGCAGAATGATGGGACGTGCCTCAAAACCCACGCTTTGCCTGTACACGTTATGTGGCAGGCACCACACAGTGTCCTGATTGCGTGGTGACATTCACTGCACATCACAGCCCACAGCATCACTCGGATGAGTCACTCTTTAAACACAAACCCTTAGAGCTGCACATTTCATACAGCAACACTCAGATTTGCTCACAGCTGGACACATCCATCTGCAAAACACAATTTGGACAAATACCCACCTTGGGACTTGTCAAATATCAGCCAGTGTGCCACATATTGGGCCACTCTTCCTTCACTGACATTGGCAATGCAATCCTTCCAGTCATCTGCATGCACCCTTGCCCAGGAACAACCCATACATCAGACCCCACCTGGCATTTCCAGCATGATAACATACCATCCTCCAGGCCGCTGGACATTCATACAGCAACAAGACGCAGCACACTAAAACTACACATCAGCATGGGCACAATCCACTAACAAACATATCACACAACTGACTATATGGTCTTCAGACTCTTGGGCCAGTAAGTTATGCAGCAGACAGTGAGACCAGCATAGATACCTGCAGTAGGAATATGTCTCTCTAATCTGATACCAGTCTTTCCTGACCACTAAACCTAGGCTGGCCCCCGCACCCTGCATCCCCACTGGCTCATGGGGATGCGGTGGACATGCTGGATCCATCAGTGCCTGGAAGAGCTCGGCTGGACACTACGGTACCTTGTTGGATGCAGTGAGCTGGGTGCCCGAGCACTGCACAACGAGGAGGAACTCATTGCCGTCGTCGAGGAAGCTGGTCAGCTCCGGACGGGGCTGGAGCCCCGCGGCCAGGGCGGCGGGGTCCACGGCTGGATCCAGTCCGAAGTAGTTAGCAGCCGTGGCTGCAATAAAGCGCTTCCTCTTGTCTCCCTCCCCGGCCATGCTGGCAGGACGCACCCCCGCCGGGCAGGATCAAGGCGGGGGTGGCCCTAGAACCCTACGGGAGTACGGAGGGCTGACGGGCGAGCGGCGGGAAGGACGGCGGCTCCCGCCGGGGCGCAGGCCGAGGCCGAGGCCTCCCGGCGTCCCCGCGTTGCCAGGACCCGTCACTATGGTGACTGAAAATGGCGGCGCCGGCGCGCCCGCCAGTTTGGGCCGGGCGGGGAGAAAGGCGGCGCTCGGTAAACGGCGGGGTGGGGCGGGGAACGGGGCAACCCCGCCCAGCGCAGCGGCAGCACCCGCGGGGCCCGGGGCTGCAGCGACGTCCCGACCCGCTGCGCGGCTTTTCCTCTCGGAGCCACGGAAGCATCTCCCCTGCCATCAGCCTCGCCGCGGTGTCGCGGGCACCGCGGTACCTGGGGTGCCTCCCGCTCCCCCTCCCGATCCGTTTCCGCTAACGAGCCAGCGGTTCCCGGGAACGCGCTGCTTCGGTACCACAAGGCGGAGGGGTACGGCTGCCCCGGCCGCAGGAGCCGGCGGGAGCTCTGCGCCCTCAGGGACCCCCCCCGCAGCCCCGGCTTCTCGAGCGGGACGTGGCGGCAGCCGGCCGTGCGGGACAGCTGGCGGTGAGCGATCCCAGCCACTGATAACGTGCAATAAATCCGAACCGCGATAAATAGCGACCGCGTTCCTGCTGCCCGCCAGGAGCCCCGCGGCACCGGCGGCGTGGGCGCCCCGCGGTTTCGCTGGGGGGTCTGGGTTGAGTCACCCACTTCCTTCGCTTCCAGCAGCTTCTCCGAACTAAGAACTTTTTCACGGTGAAAAAAGCATTTCTTTATTCCTATTCTCCTTTTCTTTCCTATCCTTTCTCCCCTCCTTTTTCCTTTCCTTTCCTTTTTCCTTAACTTCCTCCTTTCAATTTCTCCTTCCTTTCATCTTTTGCCTTTCCTTTTCCCCTTCCCTCCCCCGGCGCTGCCGCCCCGCGCCCCCGTTTCCGCGGGTACCGGTACCGAAGGGCTCACGCCGCCCCCTTTTTAATTCACCAGCCCCACTCGCCCCGCCCCGCGTGCTCGCGCTCCGCCCCCGCCACCACGAGCCGCCCCCCGAGAGAGCGGCCCCACACGGCGCGGCCTTATCCCCGCCCACCTAGGGGCGGGGCGCCGGCGGCGGGGAGAGAGCGGCGTTCTCCCCGCCCACCCGGTGGGCGGGATCCCGGCTGCGGCCCCGCCCCGGCGCCTCTGTCACTTCCGGCTCGGCGGTGTCTGTGTCCGGGTCGGTCGCTGTTCCCCAGGCAGCCGTTATCGCCCGGTTCCCCGCTCTCGCCTCGGGTGCGACACCCACTCCCGGTGGCCGGTGCGGTGGGGAGCGAGGGAGCGGTAGGGCTCGGTGGGGGCGGGGAGGAAGGAGCGGGACGGGACGGGACGGAGCTTCTCTTGTCGCTTCAGCGCCGGTCTCGGGAGGCGGCGGCTGGGGGCCGGGGAGCCTCGGCTGCGGGCCCCGGCAGCGGGGCGGCCCCCTCGCCGAGATAGGACGATGCCGGTGAAGAAGAAGAGGAAGTCCTCGGGTTCAGCGGCCGCCGCGGCAGACGACACCGCTCTCAAGAAATGTAAACTGGGCAGGTACCGTCTGGCGGGGTGGGCCGGGCCCGCGGCGGCAGCCGCTGCCCGCTGTCACGTCCCGGTCGAGCGGCCGCGGGGCCGGGTCGCTCCTCCGCGGGCGGGCGGCGGGGGGACACGCTGGCCCCGGCCGGGCGGCTCCGCTCCCGCCCCGCGTACCCCTGTTGTGCGGCAGCCCCTTTGTGAGGCGGCCGGGGGGGGCCGGGGCTCGCCCCGGGGGCGGCGGGCGCGGGGAGGCGGCACGGGCCCCGGCCGGCCCCTCGCAGCGCCTCGGCGGCGCCGGCGGGCCCGTGCCCGGCCGTTCGGCAGGTCCCGGGGGCGGCGAGCGCTGGTGCGGGCCGCGGCGGCTGCTGTTGCCGTGTTCGCGCTCGGAGGAGAAACGCCACGGACCCGCTTCCCGCTGGTTTTGCCTTTCACGCTGCCTGTAGGGCCGGTTCCAGCATTTCTCCCCGTATTCGTTCTAACCTTTCTCCTGCGGTAGGCAGCTCTCCTTTTAACGTTGCCAGTACTCCCAGTGTCTACGGTAAATCGTCTCTTTTTTTTTTGCAGTGAAATGGAAGGAGAGGGAAGCACATTCTAAAACAAAATCAGGAGAGCTTTCTCTAATAAATTCAGGAGTCTGAAGCATCTTGTTTCATTAAGTGCCATAAAAAAAACACTTATGCTGTGATACCCGAAAATTACCATTAGAATGATAAACCATTAGTATGGTGTTACAGGAGCTTCCAATGTGGTATCCCTAAAGTAACTGCATGCCTTCTTCATCTATTAGAATTTAAGTATGCTAGTAAACCAGTAGTTACAAGAAACATCCCGAGGACATAAGAATACAAAGTACTTATGAAATCAGCGCTACGGGAATGGCTATTGCAAGGAACTGTGCCATATGACCTTTCTCATAGGTTGACCAAGCTTGAGCTTAGAAGTACTCAGGCTTTTTTTTTTTTTTTTTTTATGATTTTGGATAACTGTTCCAGAGCTCACTTTATGTGGTTGTTAATGAGCTTTTAGTTTCAGCCTAAATTTATTCATAGCCAGTTAATAAAGGTTCTTGTGCTGGTATTATCGTTATATAACACTCCTCCCTCATGATTCTGTCTCATATTTGGAGTGATTACTTGTCCTTTCTCATATGTTATCTTGTTAAATTAAACGAGTTAACTTCTTCAGGTTTGTAATACCAATTTGAAGTTTCCTTGCTCATCATAGCTCTTTTCTGCATCTGCTCCAGTTTCAGTTCATCTTTCTTGAACACTGTGGACCAAAACTTTATGATCTTAATTTTTTTACTTCAAAAAAAAAAATATTTTGAAAGCTCCTTAAAAAAAATATTCTACAGGAAGCCAGTAGTCATTGACCAAAACTATGATGTAAATGAGAATTCATGCTAGCTGGCCACAAAATGATAGATACACGTACATTTTTGGCCTAGCATTCTTTTATAGCAATGTATTGGTAATATTCTTTAATAAAACTACTGATTACAAATGGATGTATGTTAAACTGGATAAAACCAAGAAGCAGTAGCATGTTGTGTGGTTCTGTTTCTTTCTCGTGACTTGTGTGTTTAATGGCAGTTTAATGGATGTTTTTCTGTAGTACATCTTTAATTCTAGCTTCCAGCACATAACACTTCATATTGGAGAGGATTGCTTTCTTTTCAGTGAAGCTTAAAGTCATACATACGAGATAAAGTTGTTCACCAGCTCTCAGAATTAAGCTACTCTTTTCCTGCTTGATGTTTTAATTTTACAATTGCCATGTAGGAGATGCATAATTTTAAATCCTCTCATACAATTAACTTTTGTCTCATTCTCAGAAATATCTTAGCTTGTTCTAAAAGTCTGTAACTTGTATTTGAAAGGAGTATGCATTGAACAGGTGCTGCAACTCCTTGCTGACTAGAGATACTTTCATGTGGTCAGTGTTTTTATGGGAAGACAGCCGTTATTCTATGTGTTCTTTTAAAGAATGATAAATTATGAAAATTCACCTCTAGGCAAACTGGGTTGTGTGTCACACAATGAAGACAATGTGGGGGAAAGCTGTGTGTGCTGAGCAGTATTAGTCTTACCATAGATTGCATATTACTGTTCTGGTATGTGTACCAAACATCTATAAAATGTACAGATACTTAGTTACTTATTTAATGTAAACAAATTGACCGAGTCTTCTTCCCAAATTTGGATGCTTAACTATAAATAGCCCAACTTTTAAATATGTCAAACTCTGCAGCTCTTGTTGACCTACATGGGATCTGTGCATATTCAGCACTCCTGAAGATCATGCTGCTTATTAGAGACCTAACTTTAAATGCCTGTATATATAAATATAAGTAGATAATAAGGCATTTAAATTACTGAGTAGTGATATTTTGACCATCTGTGTGTGGGTTTTGTGGCTTAATATCTACAAGATGAGAGTACTATTGCATTTCAGAAAAAGTAATAGTTGCAATAAATTGGGCTATAAGTGTTGTATTTTAAGGTAATTTTATGTTCCAACAAGTGATGAAATAGGATGACAGGCAGTTGCCCTTTAACAAATTCAGCTTCGTTGTTGGATGTCTACTGAATTAATGAAACAGTTTAAGTAGTTTGAGCTAATAATAAACAATTTGGAATTTAATTTTAAATTATTTCCCATTTATCATTAAAATAACACCTTTCATCCTTTTGTTTCTATAAGCTATTGCAGATCACAAGCCTCTGGTAAAGTAATAAGTGGAGAGGAACATTTTTCAAGCAAAAAGTGCCTGGCTTGGTTTTATGAATATGCAGGTAATATGCAATGGATTCCTATTTAAAACTACATAGTTTTGTTTAAAACAAACAAATGCATCAGATGTTACTTGCATTTTGCTTTTCTAAGCTGATGTAGGCACGAAAAATAGGTTTGCTTCCCTATAACACGCTCTTTAATTAGTATAGCTTTTGCTATCACCTTTTCAGTATTTGTTCTTTCTGACTTTTTCTTCTTTACTCTGTGCTTTATAACATACCATGGTGTTCTTTAAAATGAAATAACTGATGTTGGACAGTACAGCATTGAACCAGGATATACTGAATGACTCTTATTTCTTGATCTGAAATGGCCAAGTAGAAGTCAAGATATTGAGAGATAGCCTAGATAGAAATTTGTTTATCTAACTAGATCTTGTTTATAATCAAATTGGAAGGATAATTAAATAGTTCATCAATTAAACCTCTTGGTTTTCTATTTAAAAAAATAAAATAATAGATGCTTATGATTTTTTTTCCTGAGAATCTATCCTAACATTTTTGATGTTGTAACAAATGTTTCATTCAAAAGTGTTACAAGTAATCTCTTTCAAATAAATCAGAATGGCTATCCAAGAAATAGTTGCTTTCAGTGACTATGCAGTGTATTTTGCAGAACTTACTAGATTGTTGCTGCCATTTATTTACTAATTACATGGTTAGAAATTCAGGATCTTTAAACTTACTAATTCCTTTTCTTGTCTAGTCACCACTTTAAGTCCCATCATAACTGATATTTTCCTTGCTGTCTTTCAGCAGTAATGAACTACTTCTAATTCTAGTAATCTGCTTTTTAATTTAGGTTTGAGGCATACTCTTTTGGAGTAGTGTCTTTTGTGAGGAAAATAATTATTATCCATTAATTTTCTCTGATAAATGTGCCTGCACACACTTTTAACTTTTTTAAGGCCTGTAAATTTTGGTTTTGTTGTTGAGTCAAGAACTGAGTGTAGGAGGCTATATTTTGTTAGTTAACCGGTAATCAAAATATGCCATGTTTCTAGCATAAAATAGATTGCCACTGAAGTTATACACCATTGGAGATGAAATGTTTCCATTAAAAGATAAAATTATGCACACACACACACATATATATATATATATGTATATGAATTGTATGTATGATTTCTGGGCTGAAAACATGGATTCGCGTTTATACTTGTCATTATCAGTGAACCCGTGTATGTGTTTTTCTTCATAACTTAAACTTGCAAATTTTTTAACACATTCTGTGTAAGGGCTTCTCAAAACCAGATGGCAGTGTTTTGCCTTGCTTACCTAGGTGAAAAATGTTTTTTGAAACATTTTTCAAGAGATAGGGGTTCTTGATCTTAAATGACAATTGCATTTTATTTTCTTGTAAAAGTAGCCATCCTCATTGACTATGTTCTTATCTCACAGTGAATAATTATTCAAAGTACGGTATCCAAACTTAAAAAGAATTCTGCTTACAGTAACAGCAGCTGATATAGAGGAAGCGGATGCAGGTATCATCAAGGGAAAGGAAAAAAGACTGTTCTGTCTATGTATATAGCAAAATTTGCCAAAAAATTATGAAATGGCATGTTGTTTTGGAAGATAAAGCCTTTACCTTTTATATGAGTTCATATTACTAAAACAATATTAACATAGCGATCCAAGACACATCAAAGTAGCACGTCAGCAGGCCTACTAATAATATTTGATTGCCCAGTATGAGTCATTTCTGTAACAGGCTTAGCAGAAATACCTGAAACCAGAGAGATTCAGAGAGATGATGTGTTGTGGAGCGTGTCTGTCTGTCCTCTTTAAATACTCTATTTTACTGCTTTTTAGAATCTTTGTGTTAAAATGGGAAAGTGACAGCACAACACTAACTGTTGTGGTCCTCATCAAGTTATTTTCATTGCAGTCCTAAACCTTTTTCTGCTTTGTACGTGTCTAACACACTTAGCATTTTTCTGATTTATTGTTACCACTCTCCTCATTACTCGGGATCATAAAACTTACCTTACATTTTTTGAAGATTCATTTTCTGTGTTAATGCAAACCCATAATGTTAACACCACTGAAAGCATAATATCTGTAACAATAGCTCAGACAGAATTAATGCTTTTATCGTTGATTAAAATAACTTTTAAGAACATTATTCATATAGTAACTTGAGCACAGAGTAGCAGTACCCACGTTGTCTTAAAAACAATTGACCACCACAATTACTGGAGTTGAAATATGTCAATGGGAAACTCAGTGGCGTCTTTTGAAAACTCATATACAGACTAAAATAGCTTGTCTGCTGTTGTGGAGAGACAGTGCACAACGTGAAAGTTCTGGTTAGTTTTGCTTTTAGTTAATAGTGTTACTTCATATATAATATCCATGTCTCCGCATTGCAGTTGATAGAATGGTTCTAACATAAAAGCTACTTAATAGTGTAATTCAGTGTTTTTAAAGATCGCTTGTTTGCATTATAGTCTTATTGCTGTGTATAACCCTTGTGAGCAGTTACTCTGCCCTTGTGAATGTTACCTAGATTTCAGTTCTGGTTTCTGATTTTGAAGGTCCTGATGAAGTTGTGGGGCCCGAAGGAATGGAAAAGTTCTGCGAAGACATCGGTGTTGAGCCTGAAAATGTAGGCTTCTTGCACGATACTAATAACACTTTAAAAGGGGGTATTGAATAAGATGAAGTTCTGTGTAAAAACTCTTAACTTCAGTAAGCAAAGAGTTTTTTATCTTCCTGCATTTAGGAGCTATTCTAAGATATTTCAGCTGAATACATCAGTTATGTGTGGCTGATGTGTGAGGTTTTTTGTTTGTTTTATTATAGTAATAATTCATTTTCAGAAAATGAAATTAAGGGAAATATTGCACATATCTGAATTATTGAATAGTAACAAATATATAGCGCAGGCATGTGCAACAATTGCTAGAATGTTTGAATGCTTAGAGTTTTCTCCTTGGACATCTAGAAATCAGCCTTTTCTTACATACTGACTCCTTTTTCTTCCCTTATTTTTTTCTCTCTAGATTATTATGTTAGTTTTAGCCTGGAAACTAGAGGCTGAAAGCATGGGATTTTTTACCAAGGAAGAATGGTTGAAAGGAATGACGTCATTACAGTAAGAGTGTTTTTACAGATATAAAAGTGTTCTAATTTTATGTTTGTACCAGTACCTTGATTATTCTTGTCCTCAGTTTCTTGTGCATTGTCAGTAAGACACAAACTCTTGCCTTTAGGTCTGGTCTTGGTCATTAACTGGAAGTAGCTGCCGTTGTTCAAGTTATGAATCTGATGAGTTCACTCAAATGACAAATTTTTGTCTAGCCCTATTAAGTCAGGTTTTGTTGGCTTCTTTTTCTTACATAATGATAAAATACCATTCTAGTTAGCAGACACAAATAAGTTGATCTGGAGAT
This sequence comes from Tyto alba, assembly GCF_018691265.1. Classification (NCBI taxonomy): domain Eukaryota; kingdom Metazoa; phylum Chordata; class Aves; order Strigiformes; family Tytonidae; genus Tyto; species Tyto alba. The sequence goes on along the minus strand of NW_024881282.1, from coordinate 15,573,011 downwards.
ACCCATAAGCATATCTCAGCACTGGTATTCTAGAAAGTTTTTATTGATTTTTAAGCTTTATAGATGAGGACTGCATTGGTAGTAATTTTAGTTACTAGTATTATTTATTAGATGCAGGTCAGAAGCCATGCTTAATGCTTAGGTTAAATAACACTTTTTCAATTTATAAACAAACTAGCCTAAGAATTTTTGGTGAGATAATGTTCTGCCTAAAGAGGTTGTTTATTTTGTGAAACTGATCAGCTTTTTGTGAGGCTTAGTTGTTGCTTTTTGTTCTTCCTGAAACTACTTATGGTACATAAATGTTTCAAGGGTGACTTGTTGTGACACTGCATTCAGTATTAAAAATGTCAGGGAGCTGCTGTTACAGCTGCAGCATGGTGGGAAAGAGGGGTTGACCTGACCCTTGGAATTGGCACAATTGCTCTGTCAGTTGTGAATTGGTTTGGGAAATTGTATTGGGCAGATACCCTCTGGTTATTCAAGACTATGGAGTAATTGAGTCTCTTGTGCAAATCCTGCTTGATTTGGGATCAGGCTTCCAATAGATGTCTTGATTGTTTTGTGACTATCAGAAGGTCTTAAATTTAGTAAGAGCTGGTATGATTAAATTGCCTGAAATTCAGGACGACAAGAGATTAAATTCTGGGTGCATGCATTTTTAGATGCAGTGATTGTGTATAATTTGGTCACTTCTCTGAAGTACTTAATTTTTATGCCCAAATGGAAGCTCTCAAGAGTCAGCCAGTGTAGCAGAATGCAAGCACAGAGGTACATGAAATCAGGCACCTCTTTAGAGCTGGTATTATAGACTTTGTTTCTAATAATCTGCTGTGATTAGGAATCTTCTGGTCCTTTTAAGAACAGAGCTGGTCATGCTGTAGGCTAAATGTGTTTAAGACAGAAAATACGGTACTGCTGTTGATTTTTATATAAACAGACTTGTTAATGAAGCACTTGCCAAAGCCTAAACCCATTAACCTGTATGTTTTGTTTCCCCTGGCTGTGCTTTAATAGCAGGCTGTAGAATAAGCAGCTGGATGAGGCAGTGACACTCAGATCAAGGAATTCAAGATTCATGGGCTTAAAAAGAGAATATAAATCTGTAGACTTGTGCTGTTTAGGCTTAGTGGGAAGGGAGGATCATATTATGGGATTGCACCTGGAATGGGGTTTCTCTTGAAAGGTTTGACAGAAGTTTTGGATGAGAAGGATTTTTATGCTCTTAAAGCAATAGAGTGTTACTATGTTTTTGCGCAGCATTTTTTTTAATTTTTGCACAAAGAAATTACATTAAAATGCATTAAAAGCTCAGAGTGTATTCCAAGTCAGAGTTAAATTACAGAATACTTATTTCAAAATATGTGAAATGTCACATAAGGTAATTGCATGAGTAGAGTTGGGTGGAATTCATCTACAAAGTAAGATGCCTAAATGTGTGGTTTATATGCAAGAGCTGGATTTCTTAAACTCTTAGTGCAATCTTTGGAGATCTAGTCAGTATAGTGGAGCTGAGGGCAGTTTGCTCTAAGACACAGTGGCTGGTCATCTGAATTGCTCTTATGAGTTGGTTGACTAGACCTCCATGAATGGCAACACCTAAAGCTTAGACACCTAAATCTAATCTACAGTTTAGATGCCAGCATTTGGGGTGCCTGAATCTTGAAGTGACATTCTTTACGTGTGTAGTTTTGTGATATGCTGATGAAATTTGTTCTTTAAGAGGAGGAGAAAAAGAAGTACGTGATAAGGCATAAACTGTCAAAATTAAGTAGCAGCTTATGAAACTTAAACAACTTAAGCTGTGAAAGTGAGGTTCCTATTGTATCATGTTGGCGGAGTGAATTCTGCCTTATATATGTATATATATGTATGAAAGCTGAGTGCCTGAATACATTAACCACCTGAAACTCTTCTTATAGCCAACAGAAAGAAATAAGTACCTCTGGGCAATTTATTTCAGCTGTTTTAAACACCTCCTTAGGATAACCCTCAGGAAGTGACTCTTTATCTACATTTCCTTTAAGTCATTGGAGGGTGAATAACTTAGAGTTGAGCATTTCATGTATCTGAGTTAAAGGAGAAGCATACTCATGTATTTGTTAATTGTAAATACAAACCTAGTTATGAAATGAAGATGAAGGAAAAAGGATTACAATTCATGATTTTATTAAACTCCACAAAACTCATTGTTCAAACTAGGTAAATACAAAGAGCTTTGTGTATAAGGAAGTGAGGCATGAGCAGCTGTATTGTCTGACTACTTCCCTCTGGCTGTGTGGGTTTTTTTTTTAACCTTAAAATTTGAGCCAGATTTTACATAAAAGCTGAGTTTTTGAAAACAAGTGGCCAGGTATAGGGAAGAGCACCAAATTAGATTGCAACTGAGGGAAAGAAAGTCATAATCTCACATTTTTTAGGTACAAGAGAAGCCACATGAGAGAGGGAGGGAGGCAGGAAAGTCAGGTTTATAACTCTTTGCTGTTTGCAGAATTATTAATAAAACCAACTTATTTGAGTTGGTTTTAATTATAGCCTAATTAGCTGCTTTTCCAATTAGCTTTTTGCTTGTTACTGCCTTTCTGTTAAAGTTTGTGAGGCTAACACAGAGAGTAGTGTAAATAATTTTTTTTTTTTTTTTTTAATGCCAGTATAGCATTCAGTGTATACTGGAATCTAAGCAATTTCTGGTCTCGAGAACTGTAAATCAGTTGACATAGTGAAACTACAGCATTGTCAGGACATGGAAAAGATGTCCCTTTGCTCTCTTAAACCATTACTTCTTTGGACCTCTGCATGCTCCAGTTATAACATGGAACCTAAATTTCAGAAGATCCTGTTTCAATGCTTGAAGAGACTGGATGAGCTACATGGATATAACTTCCTTCTGTTTAGAGTGCTGGATGATGGCAGGGAACTTCATATGGATTAAAAGATCTTCAAACTATTTTATATACTACCACTGAATGCTTTTGGATTAATGTTTGTATACATCTTACTGATTTTACTTTTTAGTAAAAGACAAGCACGTGTGAATAATTATGAAATATGAAACATTGGAATATCTGTGTGGGAGTTATTGAATCATCATTCTGTCCATGTTAGCTATGCCTCAAATGAACTCCGTACCTCAGTAGAAATCAAAATAGGACTGCTCTGTGGTGCTAATTTACTTTGCTATAAATATGATATAAGGATGTGATGATACTATAGTAAGCTAATGTGCAGTTTTGTTGATCTTCAGGTAACCTTATTTAATGCTATCTTTCAGCAAAGGCAGTTCAAGAAATCACATCTTTTTTTAGTCTCCTTACAGAAGTTTGATGTTAATTAACTTGGTGCTAATTAGGAGGCTGTTCTGACTGGAAAAAAAAAAAAAAAAAAACCTGCTAGGTATGGGTGGCCTCAGTCATCTTGTTTATGCTGCAGTCATGCAGTCACACAAACAGCTATATCTATAAAAGAGGAGTTTGACAGCTCCTTACCTCACTAGTGTCAAGAAAATCAGTGACCAGGTGTGCAAATGCCTTAAATGGCTTTAACAGAGATATGATCCTGCATCAGGCTTCAGAGCCGAGGGTGCTGCCTATCTGTTTGACTGTGATCCCTTTGACTGTTTGGTTTTAAATAGGTTGACAGTAGCTCCAGTCTTAAGGCTTAATAATTGTGCATTTTCATACAGACATTTTCAAGAGAATCACTTCTGCGTTAAAATACATATAGCCAATAGTACAGTAGACAATAACAGTAATTTTACTTTGTACTTATTTATAATTATTTGAACAATTTTAACAGAATATTTTGTAAGAAATTTAAACATACTGAAATCTGTAAATAATCTTAGACCAATTATATTTGACAAAATGTGTGGTAAGCCTACTTTATTGTACTAATGACATATAAACTACTTAACAAAATGAGCATTTAATTAGGTGTTAAATAGGTAGATTTGTCCTCAAATGTAGAGGACAATGTTATTGCAGTAGGAAGGTTTGAACATAGAAGAGAGATGAATATAACATGAGATGCATTTGTAGCATAGCATAATAAAGTTTTAAGGTTTAAATGATAGAATACATAGAGCAGTTAGATGGCTGAAAGCAAAAAAAGTAATTTTAGTTAAATTTACCAAAGCTTTTTTAGCAAGATTGCTTTTCAGCTTAATGCGTGGTTTATTGCAAAATACATTCATTCTTGTCATCTGAATATACAGCCTAATTAGTTAATAGTTTTATTTATTTAGCACTGATCTTGGCTGGGACTCAGTGCTGCTTTAGGTAGATGCTGCTAGAGACAAGCAATAACAAAAGGCTCCATCAGCTGGAATTGCAATGGTTCTCTTGTTGCAGCCTGAGAGGGGCAGACAGACAGACGTGCATGCGCAGGCTAGCAGACCTGAGGAACAGGAAGTATCAGCTGTGGACAAAGTACAGCATCAAAGTACAGCATCTCAGCAACCTGCTGTGGTACTTCCAAAGGGCCCTTGCTGTGGGCTGCTGTGACAAGTCCATAAGGAGTGGTTAAAGATGCAAATGTATTCTCTGAAAGGCAGGCTGCCAGAAGGGGACACATTACCAAAGGAAGTATTTATGTGCATCTGCATTTCTGAAAGTATTGCTTCTGTTGTTCAGGATGCAGAGCAAGGTGGCTTTTTTTTTTTTTTTTTAATCATGGCAGCTACTATGTTATATCATGTTTTATTCTTATAAAAACTCTTGTTTTGAGTGAGTCTTTCCTGGAGGATTAGCATATGTAAATTAAATTCTCCTCTGCCATTGTTAGTGAATCTAACTCATTTCCTATTTAGAAACAAAAGTCCTTGCCAAATAAAATACGTGGAGATCTTCTCTTTTGCCGAAGGGTTATTTTTGCCTAAGGGTTATCCTGTCAGCTAGAGACCTGTACATTCTTGTACAGCCTGTGAGTTTTTCAGTAGAGTAGCTACTGACTAATCCAGATGATAGGCTTATCAGAGCTTGCATTCATCAGTCATAAAACACAAATATTTTGCAGAGTGCCTGCTTAGTCCTGCCACTCATACATATGTAGTCTTGAAGTGCATGTTTAATGTTTGTTTTTTTCCAAAGAGATACGGCATAAAGCCCTTATTTGCACTTGGATTTTACCACCATAATGTACACTGAATACTTTTCTCCAAACTTTCATAGTGATTGAAAGCTAAGATAGTGCTGGGTATGAGTATAACTTACAGAGTATGGCATAAAAAGACTACTATTTGAGAAGTAAAGCAGACTTTGTAATACGTTGCTGATAAAGTAAGGGGTTGGTTTTTTAAATTTACTTACATAAGCAAGTCATCATTTTAGTAAGCTGCAGATGTTCAACATACTTGTTCTTTAAGTGACTTCCATAGTATTACTCCTGTACACCTGATGATTGCATTCTGGTGATTTTAATTTTTTATGTTTGCTGACAATTTTTCATTGTCCAAATGTTTTGCTTTGAACTTCTAACATAATTTGGTTTTCTTAATTTTAAGGTGTGACTGTACAGAAAAATTACAGAGTAAATTTGACTTCTTGCGGTCACAATTGAATGACATTTCATCCTTCAAGAATATCTACAGATATGCCTTTGATTTTGCAAGGGTAAGACTACAAGAATGTTAGAGATGTTTTTGTTTTAATTACTCAATGAGCTTGTACTTGAGTGGGTTTTTTTGTGCTTTCTTTATTCAACTTTAGGATAAAGACCAGAGAAGTCTTGATATTGATACTGCAAAATCCATGTTAGCTCTTTTGCTCGGAAGAACTTGGCCACTGTTTTCAGTATTTTATCAATACCTGGAGGTACAAATTTCCTTGACTTTCTGAATGATGGCATAGTAGTTCTGTGAAAAGATTTCAGGGTTTGTGTTTGCTCAGGAATGTATCTATATTGCTCCTTTTCCCTTGCTTGATGTGCTTATGAAACAGTGATGTTTTTGTATGCATCACAGATCCTTTTTTCCCTCCTTGTGCCCCACCCCCTCTTTTCTTATCAAAGGCAACTAAAATTTTGTCATAATTAGACTAAAAAGGTAAAGTTACAGTTAAATAAAAGAGCCCCGGTAGTCTCTTCAACTGCATGTGTGTTGAGTTTCAGTTTTGCTTTGTGTAGATACAGTATGTATGTACCCTGAACTCTGTCTCTCTGAGATTTTGGTCAGCTCAGCTGCAGTTGACTTAGTAACGTGGACATGTATAGGTTGTGGAGCATGCTAGGCTAGAGGCTATTCCCTGGCTTCAAATCAATACTAAAGTGGCAAAGTAGATGTCCTTATGAACACAGTGTACTATACCTTGGAGAGATTATTTTTGTAATCATTCATTCTGGAAATTTATGTGAGCTAGGTATGTCTCACTTCAGGGACAGACAAAAACTTAACAATTTTTGAAGCTTCAGTATGGTGACTTCCTGATTCCCTGGTATTTTGATTTTGCTCTGATCTTCCAAGAAACCCATGTTATGTAATATGTACATGAATCATACAATGATTTGGCTTGGAAGGGACATTAAAGATCATCTAGTTCCTACCTGTGGCAGGGGGGTTGGGACACCTTCCACTAGACCAGGTTTGCTCAAAGACCTGTACAAACCTGGCTTTAACCCTTCCAGGAATGGGGCAACCACAGCTTCTCTGGGCAACCTGTTCCAGTGTCTCACCACCCACACTGTGAAGAACTTCTTCCTGACACCTAATCGAAAACTACCTTCTTTCAGTTTAAAGCCATTACCCATTGTCCTATCACTACGTGCTCTTGTAAGAAGTCCCTCTCCAGGTTTCTGTAGGCCCCTGTTAGGTACTGGAAGGCTGCTGTAAGGTCTCCCTGGAGCCTTCTCTTCCTAGACTGAACAACCCAAACTCTCTCAGCCTGTCCTCGTAGGTAAGGTGTTCCAGCCCCCTGGATCATCGTTGTGGCCTCCTCTGGACCTACTCAAGCAGATTCATGTCCTTATGTTGGGGCCCGAGAGCTGGACACAGTATTCCAAGTGGGGTCTCACAAGAGCAGAGTAGAGGGGGATAATCACCTCCCTCGACCTGCTGCCCACACTTTTGATGCAGTCTAGGACACAATTGTTTTTTGGGCTGCAAGTACATGTTGCCAGATCATGTTGAGCTTCTCGTCAACCAACACCCCAGGTCCTTCTTCACAGGGCTGCTCTCAATCCTCTCATCACCCAGCCTGTATTTGTGATTGGGATTGCCTTGACCCATGTGCAGGACCTTGAGCTTGGCCTTGTTGAACTTGAGGTTTGCACAGGCCCACCTCTCAAGCCTGTCAAGGTCCCTCTGGATGGCATCCCTCCCCTCCAGCATGCCGACTGCACCACACAGCTTGGTGTCCTCAGTAAAACTGCTGAGGGTGCACTCGATCCCACTGTCCATGTCACCAACAAAGGTGTTAAACAGCACTGGTCCCAGTAGTGACCTCTGAGGAACAATGCCACTTGTGTAGTATTTTAAAAAATGAAAAACGAAAGATACGGTAGCCATTGTTACCCATTAAATCATTTGCTAGGAACTGGCTGAAGGTAAAATGAGAGAAATGAGAAATAAGATGCAGCATTACCAAATGTCACTTGACGTTTTAATATTCTGAAATTATTTTCCCTAGCAATCGAAGTATAGAGTTATGAACAAGGATCAGTGGTACAATGTGCTAGAGTTCAGCAGAACTGTCCACGCAGATCTTAGCAACTATGATGAAGACGGTGCATGTAAGTATTCATAACACTTTTGTTATTCAATGATTATTTCGGTCTTTTGCATAAAACAAATTCCTGTACAAACTATGCTGTAAGGTATAAAACATCTTTTCCAATAATTCATAGAAAGACTGTCCTGATATCCATCCATCTTCAAATTGCAGATATTAATTGTAGTAGTATATCAGGGGCATGATGGTGTATTTGAGCCAACATATTTTCAGTTGAAGATCTAGTGAAGCTGCTTGTTACATGAAACTATAGATTTGCAAATAGAATTACAAAAAACAAAATCTCATTTTGTACTAATATGTGATAAACTCTAGTTTAACTATAAAGTAGCCTAGCTGCTGATATGTGGGGCTGAACTCTACACCTGGCTGATAGTCAAGCATACTATAGCCAAATTGCATTAGGCATCCCATTTTGGTTCATGTTCTAATTATGTGCAATTTAGAAAGCTGTAGGAAAAGGAACTGGTTGTGCTGATTTGCAATACAACCTTATTTTTATGATTTCTGTTCAGTTCGGTGCACCTGTCAGATGTCAGGAACACTTATTTCCATAGATCTGTATAGTGTAGTTTGTGCATTTTTGACACCTTTGGATTGAAATGATTGTAGTCATCTTTGAGTCTTATTAAGTATTTGACTATAGGATTGATTTGGATGTTACCTAGACCAATAGTTTTAACCTTCATACTTTAAGAGAAGACATTTAAAAGATATTGGATATTGGCAAATATAATTCCAAGTTTCATCCATTTGCAGGGCCCGTACTTCTGGATGAATTTGTTGAATGGCAAAAAGTTCGTCAAGCATCATAGCAAGAATTCAAAAGAAAATGCAAAATTGTTTTTGGTGCCCACCTGTACACAAACTAATGAGGAAAAACAAAGGATTGCATTTTCATTATTAAGAAAGACTTTACAGTAATTTTTTTTTCCTTTTTTAAGGAAATTTTCTTGTTACACGTGATACGGGCATTGAACCACACCTCTTCTGAGACTGAAAGCTGGAGTTCTTGTTTTGAGTCTTATGTTTATAGCATTTATTTCAGAACAATAAAGATTCAGTTTTGTGACAAAGGCCTAAAAGTGAAGAATGTCCCTTGAATGTGAGTGTGGTGTCTATTTTTAAAACCAAATCTTTATGATTATCTTTCTCAGAAGTGCCCTTTGCTATGAATTTTTCAAGACCTTAAAAATACTTAACTGGCACTGTTGCTTGCTGATGGTATGATTGTCTTGTGTGACAAACATTAGAAAGAATGACTGATTTTTGGAGCCCTGGGTGGGAGTGTGCTAATTTGTATATTAAGTATTGGTCATGGGTTTTGCCACAGTTTTCAGCTCCTGGTGGAGATAAAGGCCTTAAACTCTTACTTTTTTTTTTTTTGTTCAGTACCCACCCAGTGGCATGGCATTTAATGGCAGGCCCTTTTAAAGCAGAAAGGTGTTGAGCATATGGCTCTACATGCAGAATGGCTGAAAACTAGTTGCCTGTACTTCAGATGGTGAACACAGATATTCTTTGGTACAGTAAGGCAGCTTCAAATTTTTACTACAATTTAGACTTTGGTTTGCTTTGTATAAAAAGTGCAATTTATATGTTAAAAGGGAAATCTGGAAAGACTTGGTTTCAAGCTTTGCTTATTACATGTTTTAGACTGGAATAATTTACAACTTTTTTTATCTCCCTGGATGCTTTTCATGCTGTAAGTCAAGAAGAGACTATTAAATCGCCTACCTTTGACCTGTATATAACAGGCTATTAATTTTTACCCTGTTACTCCATGTATTGAGTTCAATAACTACTGTGATTGCTGTTTCAGGCGTTCAGTATTTGTGGCAACCTTTACCTTGCTGCCCAGGAGGCCCAATGCCATCCTTGAGAAGGAAAGGGATTTTAAAGAGTAACTGTGAGAAACCAAAACAGAATGAGAGAATGAAACATTTGTAACTTCTCCTTTATTATATAAATATGTGGACTGTGATAATGCCATGAGATTCAGTTAGTGATCAAGGCCTCATTGTGCCAAATACTTCAACGGCTTGAAATAAGAATAGACAATGTAAGCTAGGCATGACTTGAAGATCTTTGCCTCAGGGAAATTACTTCTGTTTTGCACATCCCTTATTCAGATTAACAAGCATGAGTTTTCCTATCCATAAGGAAAGCTGCATTCCCAAGATGAATTTTTTTTTTTTTTATTAACAAGGAGGGGGAAAAAAAAACCTGAAAGATGTGAGGAGAAATAATGAGAAGTGGGACAAACTAGTGGTGTGTGCCTGTGCTATTGTTCTACTAGAGAGCACTACTCTTGCAACTCACTCTCCAAACCTTGCTGTGGGCTGCAGGAAGCAATGCAGTGGTGGTCCACAGGCTGTTCTGCAAGTCACTTGATAGCGCAGTTGAACCTTAGAAGCTTGGTTATGCCCAAGCAAAAATAAGCATGGGGGGAGGGGAAACAAACAACAGTTGAGATAATTGGGAGATCTGCTTGTACAATGGCTAAGGTCTATGTGCATGCAAACACATGCACTACAGCTGTTCCAAATATTTTTCCACCTTTTTTAAGGGAAATACTTAGTTTTAGACCTCCTGTAGGCTACAGCAGTTCTCTTCAATACGTTACAAGTTGTCTGTTTGCATTGCTGATAATTCTGATTTCACTCATAAGAGTGCCTTTCATTTGAAATTTGCCCTACCCTACAGAAAGTTAGTGCCAGAATGAGATTAACTTCAAGATTCTCAAGATCTACTACTAGAGTAAGGTCCTAAGATGCACAGATAAACATGCATCAATTAATTTATTTCAAGGGAAGTACTGCTATATTCTAAATCTCCGCAGGGGCACTGATTCTGAAATTACTTTTTCAAATTCACTAAAATGACTCTCCTTGCTTAGTATGTTTGATCCCCATTATAACTGGGAAATTCTCTTTCCAGAAGTTTTGAAATACCACTTAGAAGATGAATATTTTTTAGTGCGATTTAAAAAAAAAAAATCATCTTTTTTAGGTAACTGCGAACTTGTGAATTCAGTTTGAACCAGTTGGTCCTAGAGGATGGTATTAGAGTCTAACAGTAGGAGTGATGCATCTACCAATCTAAGGTGGTCAAGTACTTACCGTTAAGGTGTAAGACACTATGTGATGTATCATTTGTATCTCTGTTAAGGTTTTATCAGTATTCCTATAATAAATCCACATTTCAGGGATTTATAACTTGGTTGTGTGTGATTTGAAAATCATCAGTTACTGTAAAACTTTGACTGGGAATGAATGTATTTAAACTGCTTAAAATCGATATAGTTTTTCAAATTTGAATAAAATAGGATTTTAAGTTATGTTTTTGTGCTCAAAACTGCAATCAGATTTATTGTTTAAATGTGAACTAATGGCTTGTATAGTTTCATTGTGAGCTGATCACTTTTATTAGTTGTCTCTTATTAAATCACGTTACAGCTTACTGTGGATAAGTGCCAAAAGTTGTTTATTTATTATATTTTTTTTTTTAATTTTGTGCATGTCCACAAACCAAAACTGAGTTCAGCTAAAAGTTTTCCTTATTCTTTGAACTTCAATTTTGCTTTGCTCAGGTGCATTTCAGTCAAGTGACACGTAGTTTTTCAGTATTCCAAGATCAAAGTTCACAGGTGAAATATGCTGTCACAGTTATGATAAATAATAAAATTGAAGGTGAAATGTCTTCCAAAACTAAATCAGTGGTGTCTATCTGGATGTTACAAACTCCACTTTAATCTCACTTTCATTTCTTGATATTAACTCTTGCTAACATAACTATTTTTTTTCTAGTTTTCTTAGACAACTAACACTTAGCTTTTAAATCCAAAAACATCCACCTGTTCATGGAATAAGCCATACTGGTAGATTGGAATGTAATACTTCTATGTAAAAATGTGATCTTGAATTAAACAGTCATGTATGTTTACCTGTGTGTTTAACTGTATATGTAGTTCGATCCAGCTTATCCTGGCTGTTTAAACGTCTAATTCTTTACTACTGGCTGTAATTTCACGTTTCTACTGGCTGTAATGTCGCATTTCTCCACAGCGGGATTTGAGTTGTGCGGCTGAGGGGACTGGCCGCCCGCTCGGTGCGCGCCGCCGGCGGCCCGGCAGGGGGCGCTGTGGTCTGCGTTGCCACCTTCCCGCCTTCCACCTCAAAAGCTCTGGGCCGGTACGGTGATACTGACTGCACAGAAATTGCAGAAGGGACCAGAAGTTCGATGTTTCTGATGTTTTGTTCTTTTTTTTTTTTTTTTTTTTTTTTTTTTTTTTTTTAAGCTAGTGAACAGTTCTTTCAATGTGATATGTACAAACTTGTACAGGTTTAGCTTTGTTAAGTATGACCAATAAAATGGTATGTAATAGGGCAGAAAACTTTTTTTTGTCATGCTGCCTCTTTTTTTAGTTTTTTTTCTGCTGTGTATGTATAACTGTTTTTAAAACCACTGAGAGACTTCATTCCAGCAAGATGGATCAGTCTAATTTCTAACTTAACCTTACTGAGTTTCTTTGCTCCTGTGTGCACATATAGAAAATAAAACTTGATCTTAACGGGGATCAACATCAAACACCATTGTTGATTATATCCCATGTTAAGTGCTGATAGAACGTAATGGTCCTGATAATTAACTGTCATGAATTATTGATTGGATGAACACTGTTCCAACAACTTGTTGCAACGCATGCGAATGAAAAGGAGCTTTTTTTCTATTCCCCAGCTGTTGCCACTGTTCCCCCCCCACTCAGTACCACTCCTCTATTTTTAAGGAAAGGACTTGTTGTTTTCTAGTGTACTCTTTCGTAGGGTCTTTCAGAGCCAGAAAGAGTCAGTGTCAGTATCCCATCAGATGCTTGAGTTAGTGACACCGTTTTGCTTGCAGATAGAGCTTGTTCCACTCTGGACACTTTCTAGGTGTTGAGCTCTGATGCCATACCTGCCTCAGGACAGAGTTGTCTCCTGAAGATCATCAGTCTCTCTTAGACCTAAGGCAATGGCTGTTTGTTGTCTTCACAGTTCCACTTTATCTTCTTTCGATAGAGAAGTTCCCAGTGCACTAGGGAACAACGGTAGGATGTTTAGAGCTGCGCCAGCCAGGCAACTCATATCCATATCTACAAATGATGACAACAATTCTGTTACTTCTCTTTACCTTTGTCTTCCGTATTATCATTCTGTATTTCTTTCTGTCTCTGAGGGAAAGGACACTGTAGTGTTAGGTAGGCATATTAAAGATTGTACTGCAAGATGATGTTGCCTAGTGTTATCCTCATTTTTATTTTTAAACCACTGCCAGACTTGTCACCGAAAATAAATTTCTCAGGTTTATATATCACATCATCCAGACACTAAACTGAAATCCTGCTGGTGTTTTTATTTCAGCTAATCTGAGTATGGCATTCTCTATACATTGGGATCTCCTTAGCTTTTTTTTTTTTGTTGAATAGTAACTGACCATAATAACAATGACCGAAGATGTAAGTTTTTGAATTTGACTGTTTTATAGGCTTTACTGTGGGCTGTTTTTTATCTTAATGAGCCAAGTACTATTTCTTAATACAAGTCGGTTCTAAGACATTTCTACTGAATGACTTTATAAGTTATTAAAATATTAAGGTTGTGTCCTGTTCCTCTACAAACTATGTCTATTGATAAAGATCCTTTAGATACATAAAGATTTTCAGCATCTGAAATTAAATTTCTTCCCTAATATTGACAAGAAAAAAAAAATCACTCCTGTTTTAAGAGGTTTTGTTCATGTATGTGTTTTTATCAGCTGAGTAGTGAATTAGTGCTAATTGAAAAATAATTTAAAGGTATTTCCAGCTGATTTCAATTCTAGCTAATATACAACTTAGTTTTTTCCATACCTTTTTCAAAATTATTAACTGTTTACGATAGTGAGTTAAAGGGCCAGAATATAGTAATGCCAGCTAGTTTAATTTTTTTCTGACAATAGCACTGATGTGATTCTTCTTTAATTTTTGAAGTATTAGAATATTTCAGGGAGGTTTACTGTGCCTATTGTCATAATTTAAATTACAACGAAATGAAATGGTAGATGTGACTTGTAGCCTATAAGCTATTATAAGCTTAATGTGAAGTTATTTTTTGTATTCCAAATCAGTTAACTCTGAGTCAGTTTTCCTAATGAAAGAGGAAATATTGTCCTATGATGTAATGCCTCTCAATAATTAAAACTTATAAAGAAATATAATAAACTTCAACAGTTAATATTACATCCTTGTCTAGCTACACAACATGCTTCAATTTGAACATGGAAAAAATGTTAGTCAGGACACCTGAATGAATAATTTGGAACACACCAGAAATCATTATTAATCCATGAGAAATGTAATCACTTCAATATTTTGCAAATTACAGCAACAATAGGAAGAGGAATATTAGTTATATAAAAAGTAGGTCCTCTGTGTACCTGGCACTTGCTTCAGAGTTATGCTTTTGTGTAGTAATTTTGAGGTATTCTCAAATATATGGTTCTACTTGCATGGATCTACAAAGCAAAACCTTTTGTTTTCTCATGTGTGTTTGATTTTTGAATCAGGGTGTAATACAAAGCAAACACCAGTGCTGGAGTTCCAAGAGCTGAGCATGGGTCATGACATTGTGATTTTGCCATGATGTGAAACAGAAATATCCATGGAATGATGGGGAAATAATAGGAAATATATCTGGAAATAAAATAGATCCTACAATTTTTCCCTTTATTTGCATGCTTATTTGTATAACCAGTGGAATGTTCTGTCCCTATTTCAGACTTGTAGTCTGTATAAACGCACACACATTTTTATATATAAAAATAAATATATAAATATTTCCCATCTGGTGTTCAGCCTGGTAGGAACTGACCAGAAGGAATCTGAAGGTGAAAGGAGGTTCCATTCTCCTCAGCTTTGCTATAGCATATGTACCTTTTTAGGGCTGTGGAGGCGGCTGGTCACTTTTGTCCTATGCCGATCCCCCTCAGTGGTGATTTTTCTGCATTTGAATGGTGCTGTCCTAGGAATCGGTTTAAAGTTTGACTAGTAAAATGCTGTTCCCTTCCTGAATCTTCATTATATGTTATTATTTGTTTAGGTTTTGTTTGGTTGTTTGTTTTTTTTTTTTTTTCCACCCCTTGTATGGTGATTACTGGCTTACAGAATGAATACTCTACTGTGGAAAAATGTCCGCATAGAATTGGAGACGCCAAACCTAACAATGTTCACGGGAAGACAATAATTATTACTGATACTTGGGTGAAGCACCAGGATATTTATGTGCCAAGACCTACCCTTTGCCAATGTTTCTGACTTTTTTTTTTAATTGTTTATGGAACTGTGATTTTGGATCATGTATTAAACCACACAAGGATATTGCTGTGCCTATGCTGTACAACCTAGTATGTGCTGTACTAAAGTTCATTACAATGCATAACTCTTAAATGAAATGCTTATGACTTTAATGACTGAGGGTGTTATAGTTTGTGGAGCTTCTTCATATATTTTTGCAACATAATATGATGCATAGCTCAGCAGAAAATCACTGGTTTCTGAAGTCACAGGGAAGGATCTTGTCAGTAGCTATCTGTAAGCAGAGAATATGCTTCAAAACACAGTTTCATTTGCTATTTTATTTTTTTATGCTCATTTTAATTTCTTAAAAGGATCACTGTTTATGGGGGAACATGTTCATGCTCCTTTTTTAATAACAAAGAATATTCTTTTTCTATTATTTTGAGGTCTTGGGTGAGCAGCTAGTGCACTAGCATGTAAGGCTTCAGTTTCATTATATTAAGTAAAGTGTTGCTAATAAAATTTTTGTCCCAACCTAATGACATTACTATCCTACAAATAAATACTGTGCTTATACTTTCTATAGTGCTTGTCTTTTAAGTAGAACATTCCTGCAATCATAATATTAAATATTTTTCCATTTAAGTTCATCATCTATAGTTGCTCAATATACCTTTAAAAATGTAATTAAACTAAGAACTTGTTTTCTAGTATTAATGTTACCAATGCAAGAAATCAAATCACCTCATTCGCATTTATTACTTTGTTTATATGTTTCTTGAATGTTTTGGTCTTCTTGACATCAAAGATTTGATTTGTATTAGCATAGTTTGAGTTCACCAATGGTGATTCTAATCAAGCTGTACAATTATTTTGGTTAAATTTTGCCCTTTGGGAAGTAAATAACAGGGGCCCAGTTCTCTAAACATGCTTAAGATTTCATCCTTACAGAAATTAGGTTCCTAATGATTGACAAGACATTTATTTTATACCTTTCTATCTTTAGATTTTGTAATGGTTCATCCCTGAATTTTCTGACATCCCTGAAATAGTGGCTGACTTAACTACAGCAGAAGCAGTAAATACTAATTGCTAAGCTTCTGCTGCTTTGCAATACCAGGTGGAAGACAGAGAAAGCATCCACGTTTAGGTTGCAGACCAGGTTTATGTGGACATCATTTGGGCTGCAGTTTGAAACAGGTGTGAAGTTGACTGTATTTCTTTTAAGTTCTTTTTATTATATTGCAGTGAGAATTAAAGAGTGCCACACTATGTTATGCAACATTTTCATAGATTTAGAAATGGTGGGGCATAGTAAGGCACAGAGAAATAGGAGGAAGTGTCAGGCAGTGTCTGAGATGCTTAGCTTTTTTGGCTGGTATCGTGTGCGTTATGCAAACAAAATTAATTGATCTGAACTTTCAGGTTTTGGATGTTTCCTTATGCAAATGCCTACCATGCTACACAGAGGTCCTGCTTTTAAGAAGATTTGAATATCCAAAAATGTTGGCACTTTGCAGCAATATAACCCCTTTATAGTATTCTGGTGTCTGCCAGGAGGAGGAAAACATTTAATTGCTAGATATTTCCCAACTGTAAGAGAGTCCACATGAGACATAGGACCCACGGACTCCTATTCCTTTCTTGCACGTTTGTTGGAGATGTCATGCTGGACATCAGGAGCAAATGCACTTTGGCTCTCACTAGCCACATGTGACCATAGACAATCAGCTTCTGACAGATTTGATCGGGAGGAAGGAATTGGTAAGTGATGTTCCCAGCAAAAGTTTCCCAAACGTCTCTGTGTTACAGAAATGTGACACACCAATGCTTGGTAGGTAATTTGAAAGGAAGAACATTTTAACAGCCATTTCAAATCTAAACAAAGCAGGACTAGATTTAATAGATTTAATTTGTGGGCTCAAATTGCCTTTTTGCAGTCCAGAGAGCCCAAAGTTACTTTGGTTTTGCTGAGTTAGCTCTATGGGGTTTCAACTGGAAATACTACCATGCAACATACAACACATTTTGTAAACAAGGAAGTGATCGTGGTTTTACGTGACAATGTAGTGCCCACGATGAGTGTTGTAAACATCTGGGACAAGTTATGCTTATATAGTTAGAATTAAAATCATGGTTTTCTTCCTAGTTTCAATAAAAGACATCAGAGGATCAATCTTTCAAGGGAATACTTAAATTTGACTGCTATCAAAGTCATATTTCTGTTTTATCGGAATTACACCTTGGATCTAATCTTTCTCTGAATAAAAAAAAAAACAATGATAAAAAGGTTGTACTAAACGAGATCAGAGAATGGTTTCTCATCTAGGTAGCATGACTAAATCTAACTGTGAAAATTGCTACATATAGTTCAAGCAAATTTATTTGTTGCAAGAGACTGAGGGCAGAGAGACATGTTAAGCTGAACCAAAAGGAAAGGTTTTGTTTCAAAATAATGGCTTTCCCTCTTTCTAAACTCTGGATTCAGAATTTATGCTTTTTTTTTTTTTTCAGTCTGAGTATATTACTAAATACATTAATTAGGTTTAATACAACTGTGTTGCCTTCTACAGTGGGCATTTATTATTTCTGCCTCTGCCATCAGTGCAGCATACCATTGTGATCAAATTAAAAATAATCATTTCCCTACTGTCTTGTATTTTTGATTTGAAGGAGAATGTTCAAAGTTTCAGAATACTGAAATATAACAGGATATTTTCAGTTTTAACCCAGAAGGAGGATCTGGAACTTCAAACAGTGCAGTTTAGCAAGTTGTCTTTTAGGTAAATCTAACCAGAAAAGTTGCAGTGAATGCTCATCTCCTGATTAAACAATGAGCATTTATCAAGTATTTTGCATATGCTGCAGTACTGCAGCACACTTTGCCTGTTTGTGTTTTTTAAACTAAGATTAATTTCATTAACAATTAGATTCACGCTTAAATTCTGATCTACAAAATCTCTTAATGGCACAAGAGTCCATCTGTCTTTAGGGCTGTCTCCTTGCAAAATGCATCCTAGAAAATTATGACTAACAGGAGTCCTGCTACACGCTCCAAGAAGCCAATGTCAGAGATTTATCAGTAGGGCCAAGATTTTAAAATATTACTTTCAAAAGAGATGTGAGAATGCTGTCTTTAGGCTATCGTGGATATGTAGGTATATTTAAAATCACAAATGGAGGAATATACTTGGGACAATATTCTTAAAGTCCACTTCTAAATGTGTTGATGCACAAAACACAGCTAACTGTGCAATTAATGTGGGAAATTGTAGAGGCTTAGAGAGGTTTTGCAGAGTGAGGTTACTATTGAGAGAGAGTAGATTTGCATAAACATTGGGCTGTACCCACATTGAAATCCTTTAAAAGAAAAAAGGAAGAGATACTACTTCACAGTATTTACAACCATGAGATTTTAATACCTATTTCTAGTTCTTTAAATAGGTAAATTTATGTCATTCTGTAGAACTCCATGTAATGGATGGAGGCAAATCTGCTGAGTGTTGTGGTAGTGTAAATGCCATAGTTTGTTTGCCCCCTAAATTGAACCTTGAAACTCTCTGTGTATCCAAGAAATTGAGCTCCTTGTTTCTTCCTAGAGTCATTGGTGTGCAAGGTATGTCAGGGGGGTCCTGAGAACACAATTCTCTCAGCTGACATTGCCATCTGGAGCAAGATTAAGACCCACGTCTAGATCCATCCGAGCCTTTAGGCATACTTTGGATATCTACATGCAATATCTAACCTTAAAGGTGACTATAACTCTAATGGGCCCAGGTTTCTGCTGGTTCCCAAGGTGTCCAAATACCTGCTGATTGGGTGTATCCAGAACTGCTGCATCTGAAAATTTTGAGCAAGTACTTGTCTAGATCATGTCTAAACTCTCTGGCAGTTCAGTGAGTTGGCACCTATTTTGCTTCTGGGCAAAATACAGGAGGCACCCCAGATTATACCTAATTGTTTGAGCCATAGACAAAAGACAGTCACAAACAGAGATACTGGTCTTCTTTTCGTCCAGTGGCCTAGTAAGCTTGCATGGCTTTTAGGAAAACTCAGGTAAAAGTGATAAACTTAAATATTCATTTTAGTAGGGCTTAAATTTCTGATGAGTGCCCTCTCTACCAAAGGGAGTGTAGGCACAGTCTAAATCGACTCTTTCTACATTCTCTTAAAATCACTTTTGACTCTGACTCAGAAGTCCAGTTCAACAGAAGAAATAAGATTTATAACTGAACATATTCAGCATAGCCTATCAGCTGAGTAAACAGGTTGGATGTGAATCAGAGACAGTGGGTGAGTTCATCAGATTATTGGAAGCTAGAACAGATGGCTCACTGGACGTTTCCTGTGGGAGATGGCATCACTATCCTGCAACCAAACCTAAGCAGGGGATACAGCATCAGCTCTGGTATAGAAGAGTGAGCTACTAAAACTACTTTGTTCAGCACTTGGAATTTCTTTGGAGGTCTGGCCGAACCCATTTCAGTTTACTGTCATTCATGAAATACAAGCCCAAGGCCTGCAGACATTCAGAAACTGTAATAAAAATGAAATTATCAACTGTCACAGGTAGGAGAATGGCTGGAGAAACTAGGCCATCAGGGAGAATGGCATGATGCTTTTAACAACAGTAAAAAGTGTGATCAAACATATTTCCTTTTCTAGTCATCACTTTTGTGTTGTCTCTTGCAATTTTTTTCTATTTTAGGAGACATACAGACATAGAAAAACTTCTAAAAACTTTTTTTTTTCCTATGGTTTGTAGAAGAATAGAGTAAAAAGCAGGAGAAATTACTTCACAGAAGAATCACATCTGAACAGCCCATTTCTGCTACTCAGACTAGCCTATTTTGGGCTAGGTTGGGTTTCTTAACACTGCTGCAGAGTGAATGTTGCTCAAGTGTGAATTTTACTTGCTATCTATGTAGTACAAAGTGTTAAATGCTCCTATGGCTTAATCTGATGTCTATAAAAAGAGCTGATTTCAAAGAAAATCATAACTTTGTTTTGATTGCTTCCCTCTATAAATTGAAAAATCTAAGGAGCATTTCACTTGTGAATCTTCCCAGTAAATAAAAAATACAAATATTTTGTCTTCTAAGATAGTAGTTCCTTTATCTCATGCAGATTTTTCTTTCTAAAGTAGCCTCATTATTAGAAAGGTCCTTGGTGTTCTGTTCGGAAGATAAGCTTTTTCCATCGTGAAAGTAACTACTGCACATGGACCAGGTAGGTTGACATCTCTGCACAGACTATTTGGGCCAGAGTTATTGTTCCAGCTATAGGGTGAAGGGAGACCATTAAAGTTTTGTTCTTGAGATGCATGGCATGTTCTGGAGAGAATTTTTCACCCTCTGCTTCTATATCCTTTGTTCCTGTGGAAACCACTTTAACAACCTCATCTGAAATGGACTTGATGTCAAAAAGGTCATAAAAGTTACCAGTTACTTATTGGATTTTAAGTAGGAAATGCAGTCCCTTTTGAAATTCATAACTCATTTGGAGATGCTTGCTGACAAAATGTTTACTATTTTTCCCAGCCTTGGTGTGTCACTGATGTACCACATCAGCCTTTGTTTTGACTAAGCATTATGTAATGGGAAGCGTTGTTTATAGTGCATCAGTCCTATGAGAGGCAAGCCCAGAAAACTCAGTAGGCTGTGGTTCCTTGGGAAATTTTGAAAGGAGGCTTTTACAGATAACGCTGCAAAATATGTATCATTTAATACTGCACTCTATTAATTTTCTGTGTATTCCTTATTACCTAATATACACATCTCCTATAAGAAAGACAGTCTTTTCTGTTACTTGTTTTGTAACCGAGGCTTTGATTCAGAAGTCATGCTGTAACATCAGGTGGCCCATCCAATTTAGAAATAAACTGGAACCACATTAGTCCCACCATGTCTTCGAAAACCCTGTATCTGTGAATACAGTAGTATTGCAGGTTTGACCTACTTGGGTGCTGCACAATTTTATTAAGTATTCTTGTGGTAGCTGCCAACTTTTTCACTTGAGGAGTGGGTGATATCTATATATAATGTGGCTACAAGAGTGTTGTTTTAAGAAAGGCCAGTTACACATATCAAATTACTATCTGTAACAAGGCTGTGATTTGTTATTTAGCATTATCCCTTCCAGGATTACAAGTATTTTTGTTTGTTTGTTTTAAGCATGAATATAGTTGCAAGTCTAAACAAATCTAGAAATATTTTATATCCATTTGGTTATTTTGTTTCAAAGTAAGAAGTTGATTTATGGCACTCTATGCCATCAAACTTTGACCTTACCTATTCTGCTCTGACCTCTCTTTTCCACCAACCAAGTGTCTGCTCCTTCTTTCTGTCTGACTTTTGTCTGCTATTCTATCTCTCTTTTAATTGAGACTTACTTTGAGTCCTGCAGCTGAAACCCAGGTAAGGTCATCTATCAGTGGTGCCCATTTTCTTTGTTTAAATCTTGTATGAAACTCCTCCATTGATCCCAGAGGATCCAAGCTGCTGTAGTGAGTTAGTAAGCTCGTACACCTTCAGAACTTTGTTTAACCATAAAAATAGCCATAACTTGTCAATGACACTAGGAAACACTGAAGCTATACTGTCCTTTGCTAAGTATTATCTGCCTCAAAACCATTAACTTCATGCACTTTTTTTGCTATTTTTTTTTCATGATTTCTTTGTTTGTGTACATAATTTGCTTCTGTGAGTGGATGAAACACATTTTAAGGACCGGAGCAACCAAAATAACTACCTAGTTTTTACCTCTAGATAACACTGACAATAGAGGTTTACCTAGTGATTCTAGCTATGGAGGTAGATATTCTTTTACCTAGTTCTCCATGAGTAGTATGTGATGCTAAATAGATTTTTTTTATATGGGAGCAGCGTTGAAGTGCTGTTAACATCTGCAAAAAAAAAAAAAAAAAAAAATTTTTCCTTTGTAAAAGCACTAAAATGATAATACCAGTGGAAAGG
This sequence comes from Tyto alba, assembly GCF_018691265.1. Taxonomy (NCBI): domain Eukaryota; kingdom Metazoa; phylum Chordata; class Aves; order Strigiformes; family Tytonidae; genus Tyto; species Tyto alba. The sequence goes on along the minus strand of NW_024881282.1, from coordinate 15,551,001 downwards.
AGCTGAAGCAGTCCCCTCCCTCCCCAGGCTAACGAGGGGCAGCGTGCGAGGCGCCCGGCCGTGCCCACCCGCGCTGTTCAGTGACCCCGAGCAGCGGGCCCGAGGTGGCGAAAGGCCGCCACGAGGGGGCGCCCTGAGCTCAGCGTGACGCCACAGCCCCGCAGCCGGCCGAGTGTGACGTCACCCAGTGAAAGCGGAACCCCCTTGGTGCTAGGGCGGGCAGCCTGTCTCTTACTTCTTTGCAAGGCGCTGTGTTTTCCCCTTTTGGTCCTGGTCTAAACAGGAAATAAGCACAGCAAAGCCAGGCATAGCAAGGCTACAAGTCTGTCTACTCCTGTTTATGTTTGTTGTGTTACTTGTTTCAGCACAAGGACAACGTGAGTGAAACCAGCCTTTTAATTAGCATTTATGTGTAGGACGAGCATCATTACAACACTTAAATGAGTTAGTGGATTAAGTCGTTTTGAAATGTGATCTAGACACAGGGATTTCAGAACCATATGAAAGTGCCTGATTCTGATAAACCTCATTAGATAAGCCATATTTATTGCTTCTTTGAGTTACTCAAGGATATGGGTAAGGTGGATTTTTGAAGTTCCAAGTCTATAGCCTTGACTGAAAGTCATCAGAAAGTAGTCTCCTGTGACCCAAAGAATTTAAAACAACAGATCACAGAAGTGAAGGTTGCTCAAAGCATCTTAGTACCTAATTCTTTAACAGTTACAAATCTATTCCTAACACACAAAAAAAAAAAAAAAAAAGTTGAAAATAAGATTTAGATTGGAAGTCAATATCCTTTTTTACCTATAACTGAATGGTGACCAAATAAAAAAGAATAAAATTTATACTCTCTTTTCTGGAGACAAACCGTAGGATCTTGGCCCATTGAACTGCGATTTGCTTCATATCAGTACTTGGAAATGCTGGGAATGCAAAAAAAAAAAAATGTTTATTACTCTTCCACTTTTTTTTAATGTGGAATACCAATGTGTACCAGGCTTTTATAACAAAGTTCCCATACTCAGTGATCTAAAATATCTAATGTTAAGGTCCTATGACTTTTGTGGAACTATACCATAGCTGCTACAATAACAATTTAAAACAATCTGGGGATTTGTATACTTTACATACTCACTGCATACTTACATATAAGAGGCTAACTCTGCCACTGCATTATAGGGACTGACATAAACCATAAAACCAGTTTGACAGGCCAGTTAAAGCGCTGTTCTGTTCCTGTCCATATAGCCAAATTTTCCTGTTGACTTTCATCTTACATTTTTTAACATGGCATGGCTGTTGCAAGAATATCATCGAAACATAGTCAACAATCACCTGGGTACTTTAAAATGCTAGTATTTCTGCAAACTTCCTAGCAGAGAAGGGATTTGAGGATTTTATCATTTTAGAAAATATTCTATAATACACTGGCTTGTGAATTAAGTGGCCAACCATGCTGCAGTAGACAGAATTTCAAAGGAAATGGAGTACAGTTCTTTTCTTGCTGCTGCTGCTGCTAAGCTATGCAGTGTGTGATGCATATGCACCAGACTCTCAATGGAAATGAGAAACAGATAAGAAATCTACATAATTTTGTGCTTTAGGGAGGTTTCTGAACAATAATCTAAAGTACCAACTTTTATCTGGACACAGGCTGGGCAATGAGTGGATTGAGAGCAGCCCTGCAGAGAAGGACTTGGGGGTCTTGGTGGATGAAAAACTGACTGTGAGCCAGCAATGTTAAACTGTATCCTCACCTACATCAGGAGAAGTGTGTCTAGCAGGTCAAGGGAGGTGATTCTCCCCTTCTACTCTGCTCTTGTGAGACACCACCTGCAGTGCTGTGTCCAGCTCTGCGGTCTCCAACATCAGAAGGACATGGACTGCTGCAGCAAGTCCACAGGAGGCCACAAAGATGATCACGGGGCTGGAGCACCTCCCCTGTGAGGGCAGGCTGAGAGAGTTTGGGTTGTTCAGCCTGGAGAAGGCTCCAGGAAGACCTTATAACAGCCTTCCAGTACTTAAAGGGGGCCACAAGAAAGACAGAGTGGAACTCTTTGTCAGGGAATGTAGTGATAGGACAAGGGGTAACAGTTTAAAATTGAAAGAAGTTAGACAGCTTAGCTATAAGGAAGAAGTTTTTCACTGCGAGTGTGGTGAGGCACTGGAACAAGTTTCTCAGAAAGCTTGTGAGTGCCCTCTCCCTGGAAGTGTTCAAGGCCAGATTGGACGGGGCTTTGAGCAACCTGGTCTAGTGGAAGGTGTCCCTGCCCATGTCATACCTCCCTGTCCTTATCTCAGTCCCTAGGCCTTTTGCTTTGCTTTCCCCTTCCCATTCCTGAGGGGAAAGGGGAAAGTGAGCAACTTCGTGGTGCTCAGTTGCCCTCTGGGCTCAAACCATGAGAGTCCTATTGAAGTCACTAGCAGTTAGGATAGTCTTTCAGAAATATTAGTACAGACTTTCAAAGCTGTTGTAATTCCATATAGTCATTCCAGCCACAAACATGAGTTTCCATTCAGTATTTGACTTAGCCTGATAATTGAATTGTTGAACATGACTGGTCTTAAAATATGCTAGCGTTTACCTTGCAGCTTCGTTTCAAATACATAGAGAACCTGAGTAGCCAGCTCTCATTGCTGCCTTCACATTTTTAAAAATCCAGTTAGATGCATGTCTGAATTGTTAGATACTTTTGACAAGGTGACTGATTATCCTGTATTAAAAAAAAAAAAAAATGTAGGAAATTGATCTGTTTCTGTGAAGTCCTATAAATCCAAACAAACCAAAGTTCTTAGCATATATGTCACTACTCAGTTATCATCATCTCTATATCTTAGGTCCTGGAGCATCCAACCAAGAGCACAAGTTTTGGTCAGAGCTGGATAATCAGCTTATTTTCATGCTATTGAGAAGAATTAGAGTATTTGGGCATTTTGCAAGTAATCGGTGTAAGTGTAATTGACAGTGGCATTACATAGTTGAAAATTTAAGCCCAAAGGGAAAATAAATATGAGATTTTTCCAAAGAAAATTCAACAAAGCTCAGGCTTCCTAAAAACTACTTGGCACAAAACTCTAATTTGGACATGTTAAGTAATAATCCTGTGTTAGAACAGAGGATGATTGAAACAGCTCATGGCAGTAGTCCACCCCATCTCTTATTTTAATGATTTACACTATGATTCTAGCAGAGGGCTACCTTTTTCTTGGCAGAGAAGAGCATTGACTCAAGTGCAGCATATCGTATCCAAGTTTCTGTATCTCCAGTTGGTCTTTATGAACAGAAGGGACTGGCAAAAGCAAAGTGAAGTAAAACCACTCTCCCTCTCTTGGCAGGCAGCTGGGCTGGGCTCTGATTTGCAGCCAGGGAGTTTCTGTCTAGCCCTATGTTTACCATTCACAGTCACTCAACCATGAGCTCTTCTAAATTGCAAGCACTGCAGTTCATGTTTTCTTTTTGCTTTTAGAGCCAAAGGTAATCTAGAGCACAAATCAAAGCAATGAAAAAAAAAAAAAAAAAAAAAAAAGCTCTATATTATAAAAGGACTAGAGTTCTGTTATTCTATTACATTTCTGTGTTAAGTAATGGGCACTAATCAATGCTGCAGGTTAAAATAATTCCTGTTTTGTCGTTCAATTCAGCACAAAGCCATATGACAACCTCACCACCACCACCACCAGTTTCAGTGTCAGTTAGTGCTTGGCAGCCCATTCCAGAACGTTTATAGCAGTGTTTAATGACAGGTTTGGCTTTCCATCTCTAATTGGAAAAATACTTTTCTTCTGAATTCCAAGTAGTAGCAAAGTCACAGGTCTCAGTTTAGGGACAGACAGTCAGAATTCAAGATTTACTGCTCATTTTATTCCTCATTCCCTTTCTCTGTGGGAAGTGCCATCACTTTTCTTACTACCTGAATGGAATGTATAAAGTAACTACTTCTATTATCACTTTTACTACTTTGTATTATACCCTGTCTCCTCATCCTTTGCCTGTTCGTCCTTTTGGGACCTGAGACTGCAAATTATATCAATGTGGGTACACCAAGTACTGTGAAGGACAGGATCTGACTTTGAATCTGTGAAACAGAGAGGGATCCCACCCTCTTGCATGACTACGTAGCTGTGATGATGCTCAAATTACTCCTAGAAACACATTCATAATATTTATTATTATTAAGATGTTGGCATTGGTCAAGCACTACCACTTTTACCTAGAATAAGCTATTTCTGGGAACAGCTGAGGATGAAACTGTGTTCTTTGTTTCCATCTAGAAGTACTACAGCTAAAGAATGCATCCTGCAAATAGAACAACACATTAGATCATTCTGGGATCCCATTGATGGTTTCCCAAAGCAGAGCAGACTTAATTAATAGCAGAACCATGGGGCAGCTCTAAATACATTGGTAAACATGCATTTTAATATTTTTTAGAGTTATTCTTAGATCATAACTCAGTGAATGTTTGGTTTTTAATACAACACTTGAACTTGCTTCAAAATTATGTGATGAGAAACGATTCCAGGAAAAGAGCAGAACAACGGAAGCTTTCAGCCCAGATGGGCTAAAGCCAAGGTAAAATCTGTTTGCAATATCCACTGCTAAGAAATTAAGTGTTCAGCATGACGCTCATTTATTGACTAATGTTATAGGTTGATAACTGAGGAGAAAAATATTCCCTCTCTTTCTTCTGTCCTTTGTATTTATTACACTGAATCACAGTGCATTTAAGAAGATGAATTAAGTATTGATCATGGGACATACATTATATCCTATATGCAGCATTCATCATAAAATATACCACAAGGATAAAAGGCAAAGCTATTGTACAAAAATGTGTACCTTAACAATCCTTCCTCTGAGCAACATGGCTGTCAGCTTCATTATCTCACAGCTATAAATCACTGTCTATATATTATGAGGGGCAAATAATCTGAAATCCTAGGAAGACTGAGGATTTATCTTTTTTTTATTACTGATATATTTTTGACCTAAAACCATTGACAAGATCAGACTGTTAGTGTAACTAGTTTGATTCACATAAATATTTGCATTTTCTATGCCACCTGGGCAAAGAAATTTATCCTTAAATGAAGTATCAGTATTTCTTGCTGGCATATTAGTTATACTGTAGGATCAATATAATTAAAAAAAAGAAAACTGAGCACCAACATCTTCCATTACACACTGAGAGAATGCTGAAATCATCATTAAATAGAGCTGACTTGCAAATACTACTCAGCATGCCAGAAAACAGAAGCCAATAGCTGTTTTCACAAATACAAAGATCCTGGATCCAAAATGGCTTCATTTCACTATGACTGGGAGTTTCTGAGAGCAATCATTTCATGTAGTCATTAGTTTATTCTGGCACAATAAGTAACCTCATGTTCCTGAGTGAGGTGAGAGCTTGTGATGTTAGAGATGGTGTACAGCAATCTGGACTGGTATAGATGTAAGAAATCCAATAAAAAAAAAGTCCACCTGTACATAATTTCATAAGACCCCCCTCAAAATGCCTTTAAGAATATTAATAAATTGCAAAATAAAGGAATTTTCACCATCTATAGTACACAGAAGGAAGGGAAGCAGCAGCCACTCACAAGTTAAACTAAAGTCCTCCTAGCAAGACACACATCAGGTCTCTCCTTTGACTATGGCTCCAACTTTGGCTTCAGATCTGTAGTGGGAGCAGTATCCGGAGACCTGTGGTCACCCTTCCATTATTCCAGCATTGTCACTTCAGTCACCTACTACAGGCCTGCTTTCGGTTCAACAGCTCCATACTATGTATCTGGCTCTTTCATCTAATCTGAATGCACATATTTTATGAACCTGACTGGGAGTAACTGGTATTTGAAGCATACAGTCACTGGTAAAATTAAAACTTGTTTGATGACTGCTTTTCTCATTAGTTATGTGATGCCATTTATTGGCCAGAGATCGTATAGTGCCTTACTCATGTTTACATTCATAATAATTAAAATTGTACCAACTATGGTTTTTATTCTATCACAGAAAAACAAAGGCAGCATTTTCCAGAAGTAGCTGCAACAACATTGATGCTGCTATAGCCTGCTCATCTTTGTTTATTATATATTGCAAAATGTAGACACTTAGACACAAATGTGCTCATCAGTTTGCCAAATCCTGCAGCACCTCAAGTCTTTACTATACATTGGCTTCTGTACCTTTAACAGCAAAGAAACACATTAAAAAAGACCAAAAAAAAGTAAACCAACCAACAAACAAAAAAACACAAAAAAAGCCCAGAAAAAACTAGTCAAGTTCCTTGATAGAGAAAGCCATCCAGGACATGTATAAGCACATGTGGTAATACCTTCTGTCATATTCCTCCTTCCAGCTTTTAGTGAAAATGTTGAATTAAAACCAGACCCAGGAGGTACTCTACTACATGAAATTCATCAAATCATTGGGAACCCATTGTGCTCCCACCTGATGATGTTCATACATTGATGATCCACTTTGCCACCTGGATCCTTCACCTGCTAAGCAGCAGAGCCAATTTTCCTTTGTCTTTTCTTTCTAATTTAACTGCATGGTATACAATTCTTTCTTTATGTGACCCTCAACAATCAAAAGTGATTTCATGTCTTAATCTTTCTCATTTTATGCCCATGTGATACTGCTGTTACTTTATATTCATACTTGATAGTGTTTCCACTTTTTACTCAATTTCTTCTTATTCTGAGGTATCTTCAAGTATAGTGGTATCTTCTTTTGATGTTTTTCTTGCTTCAGAAGAGTTTGCCTTTTCACAGTTTACGTACTTTATTTGCTTCTCTTAGAGGTTACTGTGTCCTACACTCTTCGATTATTTTCTTAGACTTAGACTATTTTCTCAAAAGATTGCAGCTACCACTTCCCTGATTTTGTTGTGGTCTGCATTCCTGAAACCAATTATTCTATTCCAACTGCTCTCATCCCTTCTTTCTTTCCAAAAGCAAACTTACTATCTATACACCAAAGAGAAAAGAAAGCTGTGACAAACAATATAGAGTAGCTAGAGTTCCTAGGTAATGACCCAGATGGGTGATAATATCTGTGAGTAATTTAGTTGTATTTTAATCTGAAGCTTTTGTTTCATATTCGTTTTCATTTATGCACAAGTGGACAAAACAGTATATTATAATTAATTTCTCTTGACAGCTGTATTTTATTTTCACTTCAAAAGATCTCTAAAACATTTAAAGGTATACAGAAGAACCTTGTAAAATTTACTAGGGAAGAAACCATGAGAGTTATATGAAATTAATACATCTGATATGTAGATAAATAATTATTTACTCAAATCTGTATGAAAAAACACATGAGATACTTTCTACCTCATTTAATAAACAACTAGTGATTTATATTAAATAACTGAATTCCTTGTATTGGATGCTAAACAGCAGTTTAAAGTGTGAAAGGGATGAAATCTGTACACTAAGAACTTAGTGGAATTTAGCAGTCAGATGAAGTGTCTGAGTGATACAGAAAGGAATGAAATGCTTTCTGCAAGAAAACCAAAAGTAACCTGTATTCTCATTAAGGCTTTCACAGGATTTTTAGGGATCAGAGGCAACTTCAGTTCTGAAGATCTCAACTAAACAAAGAAAAGAAGGAAAGTGCAGGGGATGCAACTCATATGTCATGGAAAGCTGAACAGCTAAAATGTGCTTTGCCGATTAAGGAATTTAAAGGTGCTGGATCTTTTAGCTTTGATACAATAGATGAAGAAACAAATTACAGTTGACTTGAAATCAGTCTCTCCAGCATGGTCAGAGAGTTATTCCAAGCAGAGGGCTCAGCTCTGAAGTGAAGAATACTGTGGTCCTGCTCCTAGCATCTACAGGAGGTCCACTGGCACCCTTCAAGCTCTGCTACTCAGCACCATGGCAGGTTTGAGCCCACAATAAAGTATTTGTACAAGTCTGCTTTCTCCCCAGCAGTATTGTGTATCTATCTTAAACAGGACAAAAAAATGACACAAATTTGAAGAAATATTTAGAAGCATGCCCTGGGTCCTCTTACCTTTTAATGCTTTCCTTGTTGGCATGTTTTTCCTCTTTCCCACAAAGCTAGTTTCTTTGCTATTGGTTAGATTACTGTCAGTAGCTACTGTCAGTTCTGCTGTTTCTAATCACTATGATGCTCAAACTGGGCAAACTGAGGTGTATTTTTCAGTTAAACCTTAGTGTGTAACAACAAAAGAAGGCCAAGACATGCTCTGTTCCGTGGCACTCTGTGGTCCTTACTGGCAGCAGTAAAACCACTGCTAGTGTCATGTTCCTTGTGGTGGACTCTTCCCACGCTAGCTCAGATGTCCAGTCACCTCCCTGCTAAGGTAACCTGGGGCCTCAAGCTTCTTTTCTTCCCTGCCCTGACAAGAGAGACATGCTGTCTGTGCCGTCTGAATTTGTCATGTAAACAGCTATTTTTGTGGTTAACATTCTTGGCAAAAGTGGTGCTTCTAGGAACAAAAACCCCTGTGCTTCGAAAACAGGAAAAGGCAGTGAGAGCCACTCAGAAGTCTGTATTACAGCACCCATACTGTATGGACCTGAAACCAATGAAGAACTGCTGTTACCCAAAAATCTGCTCATAAGTTACACAATGCTTAAGAATGAGAAAAAGATTTAAAGGGCCTAATGTCAGATCTCTGCTCTACTCCTCTCTGCCAAGTAAGCAAGCAAACTGAGTTTTTAGTTACCATATACAGATTAGGACTTGATCTTGCAGTGAGCTAGTGGGACAAGATTTTGAGATGTCAGTAGTGAGAGAGGTAAGAACACATGAAGGGATTTTTGCAGTTAATTTTCTGGAGATGTACAAACCTGCCTCAGGGCTGCCAGGTGAGTTACAAAAGGATGTGCAGCTCTAGAGAGAGAGAAGACCATGAAGGATTTCTGTTAACTGGTGTCAGGCCAGAGTATGCTGACACTGCATTTCTTCCCATCCCGTGCTCTCATCTCCAAGCCGGTCTTCTCAAACCTGCAGTCATGACTGTTTCCTCTGCTTCTTCCAGTCTTTTCTGATGTAACCCCATAGGTCTGTCCGGGAAACATGACTCCAGACCATACCTCTGTTATATGTCTGCTGTGCAGCCTTATATACAAGATTGTTCCCGAAAGGCACAGAAAATGCAGGAGAGCCATACTCCTCCATTAATGCAGCACACGACACAGGTGTGCCCACATGGCAATGCAGCTTCACCTGTCCTATCACTCTTGTGCTCCAGTATCTGCACTTCACTACCACATCATTATGTTTAGGTCTTTGATAAAGATTATTCTACATCATGCATGACCTAACTGTAACTGTGATTTTGGGGCTCTGAGGGCCCTCCAAGGCAATTTTTGTGACTGATTCTATGACCAGACAAGTCAGTTGTCTGGTAAAATGCATCATCATAAGTCCAGTTGGAAGTACAGATACTGCTGTTGAGAATCAAATTATACTTGGAAGCCACAAACTGGAATAGGTATCTCAGCAAAAATATACTTTCAGAGAAGATTTGAGATACCCTCAGAGAAGATAGAAGAAAGCAGCCTGTGTTCAACAATAGAAGGTAACTAGGAAAAAAAAATCCTTGAGATAAAATAAAAGAGAACATACAAAGACTCCATGGGAAGTTTACTTCCCTTGTCTAGTACATTTTCCATAGTTCTTTATAAGAAAGATCGGTGTTCATGGTGTCATGTTTTTATTTTGCATGGCTTTGCACTCAGGTGGTAGAGTTCATGTTTTGTTATACCATCTGATCAAACCCTGCAGACAATATGACTGATAGCATTTCGTTTAGAGATTTACTTGTAACTAGTGCAATAATTCTACTGTGAAAAACAGAACAATTATCTGTCATTACACAAATCTGTATTTGCCGAACTTCCTTTCTGCTCCCTTTGCTGAGCTCCCCCTTGGGAGCCCCTCGGGAGCACCCTGCTCAGTGGCCATGATGGAGGTGCCTGTCAGGACACATGATTTTGCTGCAGCCCCTCCTGTTGTGCCCCCGTCTCCAGGTTTCTTTCTCTCTGTGGCAGGCTCTCCAGGAGCAGGACTGTCTCTCTCTCCTCTAGGAATAAGAAGAAAAACTCTGAGGCTTCCCATAAAGAAATCCTGCCAGACCCTGCTGTGGGAAGCTGGGTAATTTAGAAAAGATTTTACTGTCTGGGGGAAAGTGCCACAGAGAACAGTGTATGAATATAAATATCATAGTACATCTGGATTAGTGATAGGAATGTATTCCTCTCACCTTTAATTGTGATAAAGCTGACTTTTATACTTAGATTTTGTTTAGAGTTCAGCCCAGCTGGGGAGCAACAGGGCTGGGGAGGGGAGCCACTACACACTGGTCCTCAGGCTAGCCAGCACGAGAGGAAAGAAAAGAGGAAATCAAGATAAAAGTATTAAGAAACATTTCTTGGGAATTAATCTAGAGCTCAGGTATGGAGGCATGTTTATGCACTGGGGTGTTGCAAGAAGCAGATCACAGACTTCCACGCAGGCCGGCCAGGAAGCCATTTGAATAGCTGTGGTTTATCTCAGGTTTGCAGACACCCAATGACATGCCCCACTAACTGCAGCATCTTCTGGAAGATTCTGCCAGCCTGTGCTGAGCCCAACAGGGGCTGAGCAGCCCCAACCCTCCTCACCATAGGGCCCAAGACATCCTAACCCTCCTCGACACGGGGCTGGATTTATATACAACTGGCCACAAATTTAGCCTTGTTTTCTGCTAAGAGTACATAGCTGCTGAATTGTCTCCCTCTTGTCACAATATGAATAATTTTTAACTGACTGAATTATTTCAAGGCAAATATTTTATTTACAACTGACTTGGTAAAGCTTCTATAATCTCCACTTCCCAAGGACAATACGGGACAAAGACCAGGATGTTGATGATGGCTTTCTCAGTCATTTCAGTTCATCCTGGATTGTTTTGCCAATACATGTAGCAATTCAGAAGAAAAAAATAGAGCTAGAATAAAGGAAGAATTTACCAAAGTGCCTGATGATATCCCTTTCTTCCTTAGGCCCTGCTGAGAAACAAGATAAAATTTGCAAATTTCTTTACTTCCCAAAATGAAGACTGAATTAATGGGAAAGCCACAAATTTGCTTCTCATTCTTGTCACACTCTACAACTGCATGTAGCAAAATCATCAGCAGATATGAGGAAACCCACAGCGGTGCTGTTCTGCAGCAACTGCTGGAATTACACTGGGAGTTAACATGTTCTAAAAATCTTACAATCTCTTTGCTTGGTGCATACGATCCCAGTCTTTCCTTTTGTTCCAGAAAAATAAGTCCTCGATATGTGATGGGGAATATATTATCCTGATAGGACTCTAAAGTAGTTACTACAAATAAATTTGTGGAATTATAAACAGATTGATGGAATTACTCTGTTCTATTTCAGCAGACTACAAAAACAAGTTTGTAAATCATCTGTTCTTTTTCTAGTATATTTTTCCAAGATACAGATCTGAAAATGTAGTTCTCAATCCCACTTCAAATTGCAAATGGGAGAGTAAAGATAAAAAGACTAATATACCATGTTAGTTGTGAAAGATCATATGTATCTAGTAACTCTTTGCTGGTTTCTTATAGTAGTGAGCTGTGGTATGATGGAAGTGTAGAACCATGTATGTACAAAATGTATTTTTATTGAAGTCCAACAAAGTACTGATCTAAAGAGAAATTATTTAATTCTCAGTAAAGGTTCTCTTGTGCAGCAGTTGACCCTAATTCTCCGTAGAATTTCATCACTCTGGAAAATCTCCCTCCTATTTCAGACTATCACCTTTTTCCACTTCCAGCTTTTAATATGATACCCATTGAAACAATCCAGGACGTTGACCTCTAACTCACATGTATAGGGGCATCAGTGTTAACACCCAGTGTCTTAAATTCATTATAGGCTTCTGTTCATGACTGATTCAGAACAACACAAGTATCAGTAATAGCATGTATAGGTATTATCTTTTGATGAAAAGAAATATCGCCTCTGATATCTAGAACAATTAAGTGTCCTGTATAACTATCATTAATTAAGCCCGGGGACTCAAATTATAATCTTTTTTTAAAAAAAATCATCTGATAATCAAATAGAAAAAAAAAATATTTGAAATGTCTATATTTGCTAGTATCATCAGTTCAAAAGCATTGTTGAAGGTATTAGTATGTAATGCAGTTTTTCAACTCCATCACACTTCAGCTTCTGTATTACAGAGTGGAAGTTTGAAACACCACTCCCCTAATTTGGTGAATGGCCATGAGGATCCATTCTGGAACATTTGTAACCTCTGGCAAGAACTTCTGACTTAGCCAAAATGTTCACTTCTATTAGCCAAAGCAGCTGTGGGGTGATTAACCTGTATCTGTGGCCCAAGTACCCCAGGCTGAGGACAGCATACCGCCCTGACTCAGTAGTTTTATATTCCTTTTGGCCAAAATCTCATCCTTGATGTCAGTATTTTTGCTACTCAAATCCCTATATTTATAAGTAATTTTTTTTTCAACAGGCATTTAATCTTGCAGACTTGGATTTTAACTATGAGCTCCGTATACTAAACTTGAATCCTGGCTTCTAATGTTTTTCAAGCTTCTTCATAACCTTTAGACCTGGAGAGAGCACTTCATGCTCTTGCAACCATTGATAACACATGCTGCAGTAAGTACGTCTCTAGCTTTACAGTGTAAGAACTGCCACATAATATTTAACAGCTGCTGTTCTGCTATAAATTTAGCTGTTATACTTCCTTTCTTTATCATTAGTTTGTGATGACTAGTGCTGTATATGAGATATGGGGGTTTCATATCCAGTGTTTTTAAATATCTTTGTTTTGTAATAGGCAATAAATATTTCCTCCTTGGAATGCAAAAACTCATTCCAATGGAAGACAAAACAAAGTAAGTTCAAGGTACCTCTGAAATCAGGGTCTGCTGTTTCATTAAATATTTTTGTTTATTCTACTTATTTCTAGGTGTTTTGAGTTCAGTACCAGGATATGAATCATGTGTTGTGTTTACCAGACTTGTTATTTCATTTTGTGACATATAAGCCATCAGTTCCAGGACACCTGGGATTACAGATATTTCACCTTTCCAAACTTTGGGCTGTAGTTTCCTCTACCCTTCAATTTTTTTCCTCTTTAATTTTAATAGTTTCACACTAATAAGATCATTAGTTTTTCTTGATAGAGGTCTCAGATAAAGAACACAATTACACTGTGTTTTGTTATGATTGCTTTATTTATGTTTTTGGAAGGGGGAGAGGGGAGGAAAGGGGTGGTGGTGTTACCAGGAGTTGATTAATTATGAAGCTACCTCTGAATATCTAACTAAGCAAAATTTCTTGAGCCATATCTTTCTCAAAAAAAAGTCTCATTTTTAACATGAGTCTCCACAGTGAATTACAACTAGAAAATACATAATTTCATATAACTAGACATAGTCCTTCATGAGAAATAGAGAGGGGAAAACAACCATATGTGAGGAAAAAGTTTCAACCCATAAATCAGCTTTCCTTCTATGTATGCTTTTTGCAGGAAAAATAAATACATCCACTAGCAAGACTTCTGCTTGATTATCTCTGCTTGAGTCTGGAACTGCACTTAAGGCAACTTATAGCATCTTTCACATGAAGAGTATAAAGAAGTAATCCCATAACTGTTTCCCACTTGGTCTCATGACAATCTTCCTCCCAATTGAATTAATCTAATCCCATTTATGAATAGTGTACACCATTTCCTATCTTTTTATTTTCACTGCTTCATCTGAATGCCCTGTGCTCTTAATGCCTAAGTCATAGGATGTTGTCTAGTTTGCTAACACAGTCTCTCTTATTGCTTGTCTGTACATTTTTCAGACCCCAGGCCTGTCTTGAATCCAAGTTTATGTAAAACGGGGTAATCTTGAAAACTTTTGTTCTGCATTAGAGGATTTAAAATATTTATAAATATGGTGTTGGAGACTGATGAATATATATTAGGAAGGTTCCTTGTCCCCTCCACTAATCATTTAATCATGTGGTACAGTGTAAGGACTGTAATCACTGTTGTGTTACTGTCTTTTATTAAGAAGAATGCATGACTGACCTCTCTCCACTACTGCTCTTGAAAATTTCATTAACTCAGGTTGAGTAGGAGGAAATAATTCTGGCGTATATTACACATTCTCCTCTGTGCCCTGCCCATTCTAATATTACCTGGATCTGTTCTAGCATCTCAGGTTTGGGATTTAGCCTAGAGCTGTAGGGGTTCAAGGTTTTACCACTGAAAGTCTGCCTCTTGTTAATCAAGATAGGGGTCATTACATTGGAATTTAACCACCTACTCTATAAAGGTGACCGACAAGTAAAGTTACCCCTTGTGATGACTGGTTTGGTTTGGTTTCAGTATGAGTCAGACAATACTCAGACTTTTTTAACAAAGAGCCCCTGATACTTAGCAGCTACTCAGAGAAATCAACATCTCTGTAACTTCATTGCTATCAGCAAAGAATATCCAAAGAAAAGTATTTTGCAGCTTCTGTGATCAATAACGTCAAGGCTGAATCACCAGATTCTGTTGTAGAGACAGAAAATGCTTACTCTAAACAGAACATTCCATGAAAAAATGTATTCGGGGAAAACTGAGTAGGATTTTCCCCATGACACATTTTCAGTGTCTGCATATCCTGGTGATAGTGAGAAAGTTGGTTCCATTTTACCATATGTATCTGATATAAGTTGAAAATACTAGTGTGAATAAATTAACTATAACTTTCAGACATTTTTTAACACAGTTTTTGACTCTGTGCAAAGAGATTTAGAATTTGTTCAGAGCAGTGTCTGCCTACAGCCATAGATTTGAAAAAGAGGACTCTAACACCAAGTAATATCATGTCAAATGGATCATTTGACTAAAGGATTTGAGAAAATGACAACACACTATTGTGCCTGGGAAAAGTTTAGTTCTGTATTTCTTCAAACAAAAAGATTTAGTATGTAGAAAAGATTACTTTGAGCCTTCTTTAACATGCAGCTCATTTAAGAATTCAGACATTTGTTGTTATGCTTATAGTTATTATTTAATAGCAGTTGTGGAAAATCCACTAGTGACTCACTGGAAAGACCTCTGCTTTCAAGTGTCTGTGAAACACCTTACCCTTCATTCCTCAGGTAAACAAGACAGAGGAGTTCCCTGCCTCAATTGTCTCTCAATTTTTTAATAAACTAAAAATACTGTTTGAGTTTCAGACTCACACCTGAGTCATAGTTTTATGTGACTCAAATAACCATCAACCAAGTCTTATCAAATCACAGGAGAACAGTTTCAATTCTCTTAGATTAAAGTGGGCACAATGATAATTAATCCTGCACAACTGCATGTTAGGTTTGACAACCTAACTACTTATTTTAAGTTCCCAGGTGCTTTATAAGTCTCAAATACATGGTGCTCACTCACATATCTAGTTTACATAATGAAAGAATTAAGGACAGCCCATTTTGAACACTTTGTCCTCATACAAAACCTTTGTAGATAGCATTTTCAAGAAATTTTTAGCAAGTCATTGTGACATTTTTTTCCCTCACAAATGATTGTGCTAAGCATATGAATCAATAGAGTGCCTGGCATAGAATTTAAAGGGAGAAACCTACCAAAGGTGTATGTATTTTGGGTTGTCAAACTGATATTTATTTGGAGCTGGAGTACCAACAGACTGTGATTACCTAGAGATTGGATTGGGAAACAATTAGCAGTAGATGGCCTTTTGTCAGATTTATTGGCTGAAGAATTAATTTGCAAACTCCATTTGAGCATCACGCACTAGAATTCGGACTGTTAAATCTGTGACCATCTTTAATGAGTTTGCTGATATTACTCCTCTGTAAATTAATATTTATTGATGATTTCACCAATATTTTTAGGATCTTCCCCTATATACATACTATTGAATTTTCATTGACCCAGATTTGAGGACTAAATTAAGGTGCTTAACAAATTGCCAGAAATGAATGCACCGAAACTGACAGATAAATTTTAAATTTGGGACCAATCTTTCTCAATTTTACTATATACCCTGCAAGAAGATGCTTAGTTAAGTAATAGATATATTTGAGAATTAATCTTCTAGTGCTTGTGAAGCACTTTGAAGCTAGAAGACTAATTTCTTGAATTTTATCATTGACTCACCACTATGAAATCTGAGAAAACTCAGAGCTAAAAAAAAAAAAAAATTTAGACAAATACTTTGTTCTCCAAAAAGCACAATTTCAGTGCACGTGGAAATATTCACAAATCTGAACTGGGTGGAAGGAACATGATTCAGACTAGGCCCACAAAAATCAGCAAACCAAGAACAGTGTGCTGAGTTGTTTCTCAGCAGCTCAGATCTTAAGATACTTAGGTTCCTTCTGAAAGACCTTCCAGCAACCTACTGGATCAATAACAGCCATCGTTCAAAGAACTTCAGAAACATAGGTTAATTTTGGTTAGAGGGGACCTTCAGACATCATATGGATGGCCCCTTACTCATGTTTAATTAGACCATGTTGCTTAGGGACTTGACAATTTCAATTTTAAACACCTCCAAGGATGAATATCCAAAACCTCTCTGGGCAGCCCATTCAACTATTTTACCTCCCTTATGATAAAGAAAATTTTCCTAATATCTAAGTAGAATTTCTGATGTTCCAGTTTGCCTTCATTGCCTCTTTCCCTTTCTCTGTGCACATCCAAGAAGAGTCTGTCTCCATTTTCTCTGCATTTTCTTGTCAGGTACTTGTAGGTAGCAGTAAGGTTTCCCCACTGCCTTCTCCAGCATGAACAAACCTAGCTTTCTCAGCCTCTCCTCCTATATCTTGTGCTCCATCCCCTGACCATCTTGGTAGCATCTTCCATGCACTAGAATCCAAACCTGGACACGTCACTCCAAATGTGGTCTCACAAGTGCCAAAGAGAGGGGGTGATCACTTCCCCGGTCTTATGGCTGTACTTATTAATACTACCCATGCGTTTTAAACTGGTTTTGCTTAATCCTTAGTTCTCATTAAAGATACATGAAATGTCAGGTTTTTTTCCTTCTGACAAGAAAGACAAACACAAAAAACTTCAGATCAAATAATTATTTTTTTAAATTTTTCTTGTTCTGACTGAACAAAAAGTTATTCACACAGCTTTAGAAAAAAACACACACTTATCTGGTGCATAGCACATTGTATATCCTATAATTTAACTTACAGTTATTTAGCCACATGGTGTTTTTTGTCATGTCAGCTTTGAATGGGAAATTGATCTTTTCTTCATGTTATTTATTCTTTTCCTGTAAATGATGATGAAGAAATGCAGCTAAAATTGCACAATAAGGTAAAACAATCCTTTATGTTTTGATAATGTTAGAGGACAGTGTGCACTTCTAGAGTTGTTTTTTTGCTACCAGTAAGGCAGTAGTAGCAAAAATCTACAGTTGTGTCAGCTTTGATTCTGTTAAGATAGTTCACATTCTTTCTGCCTTTTGGATTTGGAAGGTAAACAGCCTCTTGCATATTAGCAAGAGTGAACTCTACAAGAATAGATCTTCGCTCAGAAATCAATGGCTCAATATGCTGTGACAGCCAAAAGTCAACAAAGTGCTGGGCTTCATCAGCATAAGTGCTGAGAACATGAATGATGGAGAACATAATTTTGCCACTATATAAAACCTTCCTGTGTCCAATTCTTGAGTACTTTGTGTAGTTTTGTTCTCCAAGTCTCATAAAGTATATAATAACAGTGAAGAAAGTGCCCAGAAAGGCATTTTAAATTATTAAGTGAATGGACCAGCTATGACATTAGAAGTTTGGATAAGAGGAAATCAAGAACTTGATATAACTGAGATTTGCAAAATCATAAAGGTGAATCATAAACTGAATGTAAAGCTGTTATGTAACACATCCTACAGTATTAGAACTAGGGGGCATTGAATCAGGCTTGCAGGTGTCTAATTTAGGACAGAGAAATGAAAAATCTCTTACAAAGTGGTAAGTAAATAATTGGAATTTACTATTACAGAAGATTGTGAAAACAGCCAGCATCAGTCAAAAACTCATCAGACTCATGTTCTCCGTAGATATTGTCTTTTATTAACATTGCTGAGAGACAGGATACTGAGCTAGATGGACCATTTAGTCATTTGCATGTTTAATGGAGAAACTAAAACAATTCAGCAAAACTGAATGAAAGTATTTGTACTTAATGGTACAATCAGTGTTTTGTTCTCTGTGAATTAGGTGCATCATGAGACAAGATTAAAAATTGGATTCATCCCTTCTCACCCAAAGGCAGGAGGAACTGATTCAGCCCTTTAGTACAGCAACAAGAACATTCATCTGGGATGTGGGTGAACCTCAAGTTCCTACTTTGCTAGGTGTGTAGATGTGAAATTTTGTCTTATAGTCAAATTCCCTAATAAACAAAAGTAGATCCATCACATTGTAAACATTCCTTTCAGACTGAAGTCTTCCAGTTTCTGGAAGTCAGCTGAATTAATACTACACAGAAACAAGGCTTATTCTTTTTGTCCAGGTGTAAGTCAGAAGTTGAAACGTGATGATTATAGAAAAGCAACCTTCAGAGAAAATCAAGATGTTTCATAATATTTTCTAAGTTTTTTAGACAAAGCTAAAAGATACTGCTTCAATGTTTCTCTTTCCTCATCCAGGACTAAAGGAAAACAAAGATACACAAACCTTGTTTCTAACCCTTTGTCTAAGCTTGAAATTGAAATAGCCTTGTTATTTGATAGTAATAGAAATATTTTTCATAGAGTTTTTCCTGCCTGTTTTGAACAGGTTTTATAAGCTATTTTGCATTGAAAAGAAATAAAGCAATAGCAAAAACTTAATCCATAATCTCTGTGAAACTTCTAGTGAACATTTGTCATGGTTTGCTTCCAGTCAGGAATTTACATTTTATACACTAAGGGAACCGAAGGACATATGGCACTAGATTTTTTATTAACTTGAAAGGTTCTGACACAACTATGGGCAGATATTTTCTAACCTGTGAGTTTTTTAATGGTTATGAATCTGCAAATATGAACCATCACACGGTAATTCTCATTTACGAGACACATGCATATTTCTTGTATTTTGTGTGTATTCTTTTACACAGGTAGCCTTTCTTTTTCTAGATCTTCCAGTAAATGGAACTGTGCTTACCCACCTGGAGGAAATACGTGCTGATGACTCCTAGTAGCCTCTAGTGTCCCACTAGAGCACCCTCAATTTCTGTGAAAGACAGTAGGAAATTTAGGGTGATCAAACAACTCTGAGCCTTTATTGAGAGGTTAGTCACTGGTATAAGGCATGGGGAATGGTAACTACCTTTTAAGATGTATACATAATTAGCACAGTGGGAGTGATTTGAAGCAGCTGTTTAAGATGCCTAGTGTTCGTGAAACTTCTGAACATAGTTAAGTATAGAGATGGACAAAAAGTAGACATCTGTACTGGATTTTAACCAAAATTCCAACTGACTTAGAACAATCCTTTTGTAACAAGTATGACTGCCTTCAGATAATATTCATTAGAACAATGAAATAGACCCAATAAGACTCTGTATGATGTCTTCGAATGGCTAAAGTCTACATGGAAATCAACAGCAATGGGCCACAGAAAATGACTGAGCATCTATTATCTGTAACAACTAATTTTTGGTTGTGATGATTTAAATCTAGCTGAACTAGCTAAAGCAGTGACTTCTCTGATGTAGTTTCCTCCTGTGTTTTACAGATATAAACTCCTTTATGATTCCTTACTCAGATATTGACTAATAACCAGAGAAGTTTTCAGTAGGGGTGAAAATAAGAGTCTGATTTTTTTTCCCTCTGGTGCTCCTGAGCAAGAGAAGGACTTGCTTATTTTATTGTGTCTATGAGGATTCTACAGCGTCTAATGGTTAGCCTGTCTCTTGGAAAGGGCAGATTTCAATATGCATCTAGCTGAAAACTAACTCTGGATTAATATGTTGTTTTTCAGCATGTATTGACAATAAAAAAGAACTATTTTTATTCAAGTATTTGGCAGCAGTTCTAAGAAAGTATTGTGACAGGGAGACATAAAGAGAGGGAATGCAGCAAATTAGTTAAATCACTAAAAAAATACTTGAACACTGTGAAATAGGAAGCTCCATAGGAAACTCATAGGATCGTTCAGCACTGATGAGGCCACACCTGCTGCAATGTGTCCAGTTCAGGGCTTCCCAATGGAAGGGGGACATGGATATTCTGCAGAGAGCCCAACAAAGGGCCACAAAGATGATGAAGGGACTGAAACATCTCTGCTCTGAGGAAAGGCTGAGAGAGCTGGGACTGTTCAGCCTGGAGAAGAGAATTCTCAGGGGGATCTTATCAATGTTTGTAAATACCTGAAGGGAAGGTGCAAAAAGGACAGAGCCAGGTTCTTTTCAGTGGTGCCCAGTGACAGGACCAGGGACAATGTGCACAAACTTAAACATGGGAGGTTCCCTCTGAACATCAAGAAAGACTTTTTTACTGTGAGGTTGACTGAGCACTGGCACAGGTTGCCCAGGGAAGTGATAGAGTCTCCATCCTTGGAGATATTTAAATGATGTCTGGACGTGGTCATAGAATCATAGAAGCATAAAATAGTTTGGGTTGGAAGAGACCTTTAGAGGTCATCTTTAAAGGTCTCCATTTTATGCAATGTGCAAGGACATCTTCAAATAGATCAGGTTGCTCAGAGCTCCATCCAGCCTGACCTTGAATATTTCCAGGGATGAGGCATCAACCACCACCCTGGGCAACCTGTTCCAGTGTTTCACCACCCTCATTGTAAAACATTTATTCTTTATATCTATTGTAAATCTACCCTCCTTTAGTAAAACATTACCCCCTGTCCTATTGCAGCAGGCCCTACTAAGAAGTTTTTTCCCATTTGTCTTATAAGCCCCCTTTAAGTATTGAAAGGCCATGATAAGATTTCCCCAGAGCCTCCTCCAACTCCCTCAGTCTTCATAGGAGAGGTGTTGCAGCCCTCTGATCATTTTTGGTCTGGGGAACTGGCTCTAGGTGACCCTGCTTGAGAAGGGGAGTTGGATAAGATGAACTTCAGAGGTCCCTTCCAACCTCTAAGATTTTGAAGTTTAGTTTTTCAGCATGAATATGAACAAGCATTTCTAACAAAGGGCATAGGCTTGGCAAGTATTCTTCTGTTAACTGATAATATTTCTAATTTTCTATAATCCTTTAACCCCATTAACCAGTTTGAATTACTAGCAGATGGTCTTTATCACTGCAGTGAATCAGAGCACACTGCCTGCTGAGTAAAGAGGAAGTAAGTGAAAGATGCTACTTCTTGGTATTTGCTGGTACAGAAAAGAAAATGTTGAATGTCAAGGCTAGGAAACACACGACTGAAACTTTTCAGCAGATGTAAGAACAGAGATATTATGATGAGAATTTAAATTCTAAGGATTTGTAAAATATGCTGCAGAAATTCCTCCCTTTCATTCTTATTTCATCCCACAGCTACTGTGTTCCGAATGCTCAGTGTTTAAAGCCACATGACAAGGAAACTGAGTATATTTTACCAGAGACTCTGTGGGAGAAAACTTCATCATCTTTTCCCCATCCCATGTATTTGCAATTCAATGCTGGTCATCGTGTGCTAGGTCTTGTGAAAAAGAGGAACGGAAGCTGTTATCTTTTTCTGAAAGTGAATACAGAAGGGCATCTATACAGGAGAGGCCGGGGTGAAAAGGGTAGAATGTCAGAGAATGACAGAAAGTAATAATGTAATAATGACTGAAAATGCTGTGTTAACATTCATATAGAGCACTGTTAGTGTGCAAGATACGTTATGGCAGTAGATAGGCTAGTACGATGTTCAAAATACTGAAATTACATATCTCAAGAATTTAAATCTGACTCACATTAAAGTTATTTTGCATTTGCAAACTGTATTAGCTGGTTAATTTTTCTGTATCAGTTTCTGACCAGTATTTCACAGTAACTGCAGGTCCATTAACATCATGAAGACATTAATCAATAAATTTGAACATGAGGATCCACTGAAGATGGATTTCCTGTAATAGCCAACATTTGGAACCCTGTTGTTTTTATTTACCAAGACTAAATCATACTCAAAAATCTGTAATGTATGGAACTTGAGTATGCCTTAAGTGTCACACTTGAGCGTACTCACTAAAATGTTTTCAAAATATCTAATTTTGATATCTGGTTACTGATATTAAGGTACAGAATCACAGAATAACTCATCCTGGAAGAGACCTCGGGAGGTCTCTGGCCCAACCTTCTGCTCACAGCATGGTCATCTCAGAGGTCAGATCCTTATATCCACACTGAACCTCTTTTGTTTCAGTTAATGCCCACTGTCTCTTACCCTCCTGCCCTCCACCACAGTGACATCCCAGCTCCAGCTCCTCAAAGAGCCACTACAGGCCCTAGGAGCTGCTGTTAGCTCCCCCTGAAGCTGTATCTGCTCCAGGCTGAACAAGCCCAGCTCTCCCAGCCTCTCCTCACAAGGCAGATGCTCCAGCTCCCGCCACCTCACTGGCCTCCCATGAATTTGATCCACATGTGAGAGTGACTTTTTAATTAAATGTACAGCCACCTTTATATTATATTTCTTTGTCATGGAGAAAGATGAGACTTTTATTTCTGTGCCACTTACCTTTGTGGCTGAAAATATTCATTTTGCTAGGTAGCACTAGGAATTGTCTTCAATCCCCCTGTAGTAATCTCTTACCAGTAATTCAGACCTTAATTTTAAGCTTACTACTTGATTGTACTACTTCCTATAAAACTGTATGCCTCAGACATCGAGGGTTTTTTCCCCCTTATTCTCAAGAGCTTTTGCAACAGAGTTGAGAAACTGATTTTGAAAAAGCCCAGCTGTATAAACATGAATGTGGTTGGCAAGCAAAAGCCAGGGCTTTAAAAATTATATTTCCTTTCTTAAATGTTTTTAAAATGTATGGTTTTATGCCTAAAACTCCTTACCAATCAAAAATTTACAGTAAGTTTCACATAAAGAGTGTTTCTTCCATGCATTTCCGTGAAGGACAAGCACATGTCCTTAGGGTTTGTTATGCTGTCACTTTTGGGTAATTTCAGTGCAACTTTTTAAATACATTTGATGCTATTCTGAACTATTTGTGTACATATATGGGAGGCTTTCAACCTGAAAAGAAGTCGGGGGTAGACACCCAGCTGGAAATTCCAGTAGGTTTTGACTTGGAAAAAGAAAAGACATCAGGCATACAGTTCAGTTAGGCAATGATTGATGCAACCGGAAGATGTCAGGTAATACCTCAGTATATATCATTATCTTGTGAACAGTGGCTACAACTCTCATGTTTTTCACTAGTGCTGAAGAGGATATCTCTCCCCTCCTCAAAATCCACATCATTAACCTTCCCCCTTCCTCTGCTGAATTTCTTCTCACAATACCTAGGATTGTCACCAAAATCGGGAATGAAAAGTCCTTAATGCTGATTTTAGCATTAGCGAGCAGGCATTACTTTATTCGACTGGGGACATGAGGGAATCATTCCACCTACCGTGTCCACCGTACGTTGCAATAACCAAAACTTATATCACTCTGTTACATACATATTCATCAAATTTCCTGAAACACATTATCATATTTACATAACTGTTACACATGTGGTTTAGGTCTCTGAGGGGCTTCCATGGGGGTTGCTGGTGGTCTCTAGCAGTCTCTAGTGCTCTTTGGAGAGAAGCCCTTCTTGAACTTTGTCTGTACTTTGGAATTGGCCTTTGTTTGGTTTATGTCTGCACTTTCTTATCTCCTGCCTAGCTTTAGCTAGTTCATTATTTCTCAGAGGGCCTTAATCTTCAAGGACAAGGGCTTCTGATTAGGAGTCCCCCAATATACACACTGAGCCTCTCCATTTACACATTCCCCAGGCAGTGTTTATCACACTTGCCTAGCTCAAGGACCTCTGTGCAATGGACAACATGTTGCAGGTGTTTGATTGCTTAAGTTCTTATGCTACCCTAAACAAAATTTTTTCTTCACCCATTTTCCAACAGGATGACAAAGGTTTTCATGGGGTTACATACTAGAGCCAGAACTGGTTTGAAATGTCTGGATTCAGTAATGATAGTACTTGTTCTGATTTGTTATTACTTAAGAAGTATTGAAGATATAGTGCTCTTAAGTAGTGATCAGTAGAAATTTGAGTCAGAAATTATGAGTAGTCTTCGTTACTTGTAGCAAATGTGTTAACATACATCAGAAAAAAAGAGGTTCTGGAGGCAGGAGAGGGATGTGTGTGTTTCTGTTAGGCTCCTAGCTCCAGTTTTCATAAATAATATGTAGTCTGAACCAAAATGTTTTAGAGGACATTACATTACTTTTTATTTCCTATCCCTAAAGGGGCCATTCCTTCCTGAAGGTGTGGAATCCACAAATGTAAAGTTTAAACTCCACTTAGGCATTTAATATGCAAAATTTCTGGTTTACCCAAACAATTTATTTAAATCCCCGAGTGTCTGAACTTTTAGAAGGAAATGCTGAATCTCTATATAAATAAATCATCATTTTTTTTTCTTCCTAATGCTGATTTTTATTCCTTCTACAATGCACTATGTATTTCTATGAAAAACAGCTATCTATTCATAGTGGAGGTCTTAAGATTTGAGAATAAAGTTGCTATAGCATATTACTAAACCCACAAATTGACAGAGAACATATTTTTCCATGATGGAAGAGCTAAAATTAAAATGTTTTAAAGACATATAATATGTATTTCTGGGTTGACACAAGACATAAAATACATCTAAACATACTAAGACCTAATTATGAGTGTCAGAGAGCCACAGTGCTACTGTGGTAGTCTTTAAATATATTTCTGTGAGTATTTGCAAATGTAAACATCAGGATTTTAAAAATAGAAATGTAAGGTGGTGGATGTCTCAAAAAACAAATTTAGAAAATTTTTATCTTCAAACTGAATTTCTGGGGTTTCATTTCCCATTTTCTGTACTGTTGACCAGCTCCTTTCCATTAGGATCAAAATTATGCTGGCTAGACACAGACTCATTGCCCACAGTTTGCTAGCAAAAGAGATAACTGGATAGTTTGTACTTGATGTGAGTAATCAATGAACCCTTACAGTGGAAGAAGGCTCTGAGGAGGTGGGTAAGGATGATGTGCTCATGAATCTTAGGGAAGAATATAAGGAGGGACTGCCCATGGGTGTTGCAAAGAAAGCTGAACTTGTCTCAACACAAATGGGACTGGAGGCTACATCTGCTGAGTAGATCAGCCAGCTGTGTAAATGTTTATCCCTGAGTTAATCAAGAGTGCAAAATATATTCCTGAGTTAGCCAGAGCACAGTGGGGGGTGTATGTGTGGGAGCAGTTTATATGTGGCTCAGCCCCACACTGAGTATAAAAACCATCCAAAGAACTTTGAAGAGAGCAAGAGTCTTAAGCTGAGTTAAACCTATGTGTTACTTTCCAAGGACTGTGGACACCCAGTGTCATTATTGTGAGCATATAATAGAGACCTGTAGTCACATCTGTAGTGATTCATCTGTATGTTGCAATTGCTATACTCTTATAGATGTAATTTGTACTTATATTGTGATTTAAGTACATTGCTGCATCAATGTGTTAAATCAAAATTCCATGTAACATCACATAACTTCAAGTAAACTTTGTATTAAGCGTTAAACACTACATGTGTGGAATATCTGAAAATGCCCAATCAGAGAGTATTGAACTTTGACAATTGGGTACCACATTTTACAAAGTAATAATGTAACCATAATGAAAGAATAAAATACTTCTGCAAACTCAGAACATAATGGCTGCATCATTCTTCAAATATTTTTTTTTTTTACAGGTTCCATCTATTTCTTTCAAGAATCAATAAAATTCAATTGCAATGACTGCTATAAATACTATCCTCATACTGCTGGTGCAGCCTGGATAAAGGAGCACTATCCTGATTGCAATAAGAAGCACAACAAATGAGCAGGTCTTGAGCAGATTAGCATCTAGTGGCGTACTACTGCATATGCAAAAAAAAAAATTCTGTTAAAAATGTGACAAGTGTAGCATCCTACATTTATCTTGAAGCAGAAAAAGTTGTGGGTAGCTCATATAGAATGGTTAGACCAAAACTGGAAGCCATTTCCAGTCCTGGGGCATGTTCAGAGTGGTAAGGAGGAGCAGAGCATGGTCTGACCTCATGGGAGTTTGCAGCTGCTGCTTTGCATGGAGCAGCTGACTGGGACACCCTCACTTCTCTGGGGCAGTTTTCCTGAATCTAACAAGTTTCTACCTGTGCAGAAGTTGTTTGGACAGAGAAAACTTGGATTCTTGCACCTTTTTGAGGCATTTTTCTCTTTCGGTTTGCCTGTCAGCATGAGACTGTATCCCCTGTTCCTCCAAGGCCAGATGCAGCTGTGAGCAGGAGCACTGCCGAGGTAGGAGGTGCACAGTGCTGCCTGCCAGCTGCAGAGCTGCCACCTTGCACAGCCACGCAACAAACCTCTGCAACATGATGGCTCCTGGTTTGTTCAGGCATCAGCAGAAAATGGGCCCAATGTTCAGCTCTAGAAGTATCTCTGTGTGCACCAGATGGTGGGGCTCCACTACAGTCAGCTCCATTACAGACAGCAGATCCCAGCTGTGAGGAACTCAGCACAGACGCCTGAAGAAAGGCATCTAGTGCCATTTGAGATGCAGGAGGGAACCTAAGACATATGCATGAGACTGTCAGATATGACATAGGACTGTTGAGAGCTCTCTGTCCTTCAAACAACATTAGATATCTATATGTGGCCAACTGAAAAATCCCAAAGTATCTACCTCAGTGTAAGCTGAACTGCTCTCTAGGGTTTAGAGAGTGTATTGACTTTACTGTTTATAATGAGAGTTTAGAGACACAGCACCCAGGAAGGTGCACAAATTTAGTTCTTTTAATCTACAGCTGAGTCTTACATTGGAGCTCAGGGAATACAGAAGAAAGGTACTGCTGATCAGCAGCTCCCCGTGTGGCAGCACCCCCCAGGTCCTGCTAAGCTCATGCAGGTGCTGTGCTGCAAGCTGCCTTGTGCTGTAGGCAGACAGAAAGGCAGCCAAACCACGGTGTCCTTTGCCTCTGTATGTCCTGTTGGTCCACAGTGTCTAGAGGGACATATAAACATGTTTATATGTTTCTTGCTTCTGTCACTGAATACTTCTGAACACCTCTGAGCACCCCAATTGCATCTTTTTCCCAACAAATATTGCAGGTATGCTGCTGTTTAATATAAAAAGGAGTTAGGTAGGTGTAACATCCCTTGCCATCCCAGCTGAAGATCTGCTGGTGAAAACCATTCTTGGTTGTCTTTGACCCTTTTCTCGTAACAGGTCCCACAGATGGAGTCCCACCTGGAGAGGCAGAGCCAATGTGTGTTTTTAACTCCTCTGAGACTCCATTTACTCAGCTGCACAATGGGCTTTAGAATACTGTCCTTCTCCCCAGAGAAAGGTGATCTAAATGTGATGGCATAGCTCTGGGCACTAGAGAGAGTCCACTTGAAATACAACTTTCAGTAAGAAACATTAACAAACAGACCCACTGACTTTTGTTTATTTGTCTTAAGTGAAGTGTCTGCTCTTTCAGGGTCACAGTGCATTCACCACATTCACTATATAGTGCTATTTTGGGCACCAAACACAGAGTGTAAATCAAAACATGACGCCTTTCAATTATTTGCAGTAGCCAAATGTATGTTGAAACCATATAGTTGGCATGATTCTTGTTTTCAAATAATTAGTACCTAAATGCTGCTTTAAGGCACTTCATTTGTTCTCACCACATCTCCCATCCCTCTTTATCCATTTTTCTTTGAGGGGGAAACTGGCATGATTTTTCCAGTCTCTGCTGTGCCTGTGAAAATTACCATCAGTCCAGCTAACTTTACCCACACCCGCAAGATGCCAGAACTGCAGAAATTTTGCAGTGCTTGTTGAAATCTTACCATTCAGCAGTTTTGTGGGTTTCAATGCTTTTAAAATGTAACTTTCCGTACTTGCTTGTTTGCAATGGGGTCAGCACAAGGTCTATGAACCACTGCTGACTGCTTTTACCTTCATTTACATCTCTCTTCACAGTTTTTAACCCATTAAAAAAAAACAAAAAAACCAAAAAAAAACAAAAACAAGAACAAAAAAAACAAAAAAAAACAAACAAACAAACAAAAAAAAAACCCAAAACAAAAAAAAAACAACAGACAGTGACACCACTTGAGCCTGAGCCATAGATTTTATATCTTGCATTGCCCAACACTGGCAGGGTTTGACATTGTCATTTATCTTTGCCAACTTGAAAAATATCACTTGCTTGAGGCTGTAAAGTGTTAATGTGCTAAGGTAATAGACAGAAACTACAGAGGTCTGTACTTAGTTCCCAGCTCTGTCAAGGCTTTTTGTCTCCCCTTAAAAAAAAAATGTCACACACTATGTGATGCTGTTTTGGAAAAGGGGGCAATACTGATCATTTTCATTGGCCCTTTTATGTGCTTGTTTGCACAGTCCTTCACCAGTGTTTCTTCAGTTTGTGTACAGAGGACATAAAAATCCATGCCTCAATATAGGCTTTGAGCCACTCGTATAACATAAATAGCAATAAAATGTGTAAGAAAACATATTGGATCGTGTGTATTTACATGGCCAGGGCTCCCAAAGGAATCAACTGCATGTGCAGAAAACATGATTCAGCCATAGACCACTTTCAAATGGCTCATTACACACAGTCTTTCAGAAATCAATTTCTGTTTTAGCATTTTGATTTACTCCGTGAGACAAAACAGTTACAGACTCTCTGCCTTTTTTTTTCTTTGTTTTTGTACTCACTCACAGAATCTGTTCAAAACAGTGGACTGCCTTTTCACTTACTTCTTCCATTGTCTTACAATAGTAAAAGACCCAGCTTTATGCTTCTCTTCTTACACAAATCTAAGAAGAGAAGTTGTTTTCAGAAAGGCTGCCTGTTTTAGTTTTTTTGCAATAATTGCTTTGTCCAATTTTTCACATATTCCTTGGAAATGCCCGAGAACAGCTCTGTAAAGGGTACCAAAGGCAAAATTTTTGAAATAATTTTCATTGTCAACTTGAAAGGACTTCAGAACATCTGTGTAAAAAAAAAAATCACAGAGTAGGAGGTGAAAAGTCATTCTTCCCTACCTAATCTATCATTCTCTTCATACAAAACAATTCTATTTACTACTGCTTTGACTACTGAAGCTTAAACATTTTGAAGAACAGGGTTCCACACCTCCTTGAAGCATTGTTCAATAGGCTAATACCATTCTTTAATTTTACTCTTGTGCCTAGCTAAATAATTTTTTTCTGTTCTACATTTATATCATTCAAATATTGTCTCTGATTACTTGGTTTCAACTTTAATTACCAGTTAGCTGAACTATATTTATTAAGGCAACCCTAAAACCACTTAGGAATAATTTGAGATCATTCTCTCATGAAGTGGGAAGGATTGATCATGTTTTTGCAGTAACATGTAGGAAATTATTTTATTCTATTTCAGAAGCAAGGATTCCAACATCAGATCTGAGAAAAGAGTAGTGGTATAAGGGTCTGACATAGAACGAAAACTTTTAGTTAAGTCTGGCAAACAGCAGTGATATAGAAATGGTTGTATACAATTATTTTCTCTTAGCTACAATAAAGGTAATTTCAGAGAATTTGGAATTCACAGGAAAATTACCTGTGGAGTTTTAAGATATTAATTTTATTCACAGATTTCTGACATATGTCTGGCATTGTCCTGCAGAGCAGTGACACTCACAACTTCATGGTCTCAAGAAAGTATTCCTTCCAGCCAAGAAAAACACATCAAGGCAGCACCACTGCTCCAAAGTGCCACACAAAGCAAGTAAAATTCACTGTAAACTCTGCTTACCACATAACTGAGTACCTCAACAGTAAAAAAAGCAGTGCTGCAAATATCAATACAGAAATGTTGGAAGGAAAGAAAAAAGACATATACATAATTTGACAGTCTGCATTAACAAGGAGTGCAGTGCAGTGAGAACGTCAGCAGTATCGATTCAGTGCTTGTCCTGAAGCACTTCAGGAGAGACCTCTTCTTAAGAAGGTGGGATAATTAACAATCTTTATGACATCATTGCTGTATAAAAAGGTCTCAGCGCTGGTGATGGACAATGTAAAGGAGAATGTACAAACTGTCTGAACAGATGTTGTCTATCCCTAATTGGTGTATCCATATTTAGCACTGTCTGAAATGGGCAATGAGGGAGAAACAGCCTACCTAACAAATTCATCTTAGCTTTATTTGCTTTTTCTGTTTGCCACCATAAGATTGAAGGTTAATATTGTTTAAGTAACAAATTGAGCTTTTACACATCCAACTTCACTGATTTTTGTCCTTTTCCTGTTTTGTCAACAAGGCAACATCCGTGGCAGGTTAGTGTATTCCAGAAAGTGTGTACCAGTGTCTACCAGAAAGCAGCTTGAGATTTTCCATACAGGAGCAGCCTCCATGAAAGAGGAGGGTGGATTCAGCAGAAACAAAACCTCCCCTTAGACCCATGTTTATGAGCATGAGATATGATACAGGTTTTAACAGCAGCTGAGATTGGAGTGATCCTGGGGAGACAGAAATAATCTTTAGGCTTTGAAGTATAATAATGCCATGTCTGTCATAATGCCAGATTTACCCTATTATCCACCTGGTAAGTCAAAATCACATATTTCTGTCACTCTAGACACACAGGTTCATTGTCTACCTATAGCTTGTAGATTACCTCTCTCAGAGTATCAGCTGTCTCATTGATCTACAGCTGTGCTCCACTTGTAAATTAAATTAATATTTTTGAGGAAGATAAATTGCATGAACTAGTCATTTTACATGACCTGTTTTACTACTAATAAAAATATTTTTAAATATTCAAAACTATTTCCTGGTATTTAGCATTTCTGGTTTTGAGTACATCTCAAGTAGTAAATTATTCTGAAAGATTGATAGGAAGTCACTCTAACGATCTCTAAAGTAAAATTTGTGTTAATGCTTTAGAGTTATATTTCTCTACAGAAACAAGGAAATTTAATATCCTATTGTATACCCTATAATGTTAATTCTTATCAGCCAAGGCAACATTTATTAACAAATGAAGTTTGTATGAGCTATTCCAACTGTTAAAAATTGCTGTTGAACTAGTGTAACTATTGAAAAGTTGCAGAATTTATTTAAAAAATCATGAAGCTTGTCATATATTTTTATTGTCTATCAAATAGTAAAAAGGCAATTTTTCTAGTAAAGTTAAGCAAAATTATTGCCAGTTATTGTCAGTGTAAATTACTGCAAAATAATAAAAAAGTGCGGTTTGCTTCTTCCCATTTCTTCCCACAACCTATGTCAATATTCAGAGACCGTGTTTATACGAGGGTACAGTTTCACAGCCCTCAGTAGGACAACAGATGCCTAAACCACAGTGTTGGGGAGAGAAAAAGTAGCCGTCTAAGCATGTTTACTTTCAGCAACAAGGAAGTTCTAAATTGTCCCTAAGTGGTGACTCACTGGGTTGAGACTATAAAAGTAAAGGTAACTGCTTTCTGAAACATCAGGGCTTCAGACTTCGCTAATCCAACATGATGCAATCAAGACTTTCAGCTGTCTTCTTTTTCTTGGTGGGTTTGTCATTTTGCCTGACAATCCCTATTCCCCTTGAAGATAGCCATGAATTCACAGAGAAAGACCTTCAGTTTGCAGAGGTACAGTATAAAATAATTCATTTGCATGTTTTGTAAATAGTAAGTTCTGTAGTTACAACAGTTTGGAAACTAGGCTTATTACTTCTTTTCCCCTTCTTAGCACTATCTCAGGACTCACTATGATCTCCGTCCAAATCCAGCTGGCATAATGAGGAAGAGTGCCAACACAGTGGCATCTAAACTTCGAGAAATGCAAGCATTTTTTGGCTTGGAGGTTACAGGCAAATTAGATGAAGAAACATATGAGCTGATGCAGAAACCAAGATGTGGTGTCCCAGATGTGGGGGAATATAACTTTTTCCCTAGAAAACTCAAATGGTCAAAAACTAATTTGACATACAGGTAAATACATGGCATTTTGAGTGTTACTACTGTTTCTACCTTCTTTCCAGGTACCTTGTCCAATAGGATGCTCAGTGTATGAGGTTGATGGGAGAAGGATGCATTTGAGTTTGAGAAAATTCATGTTGCTGTTTAAATCCTTACAGCCCCACTTTAGGAAAAGTCCCCCAATTTTTTTCCATTGCACTTTGTCATGGGGGAAAGATGGTATGGTATAAGCTCAGGACTCCTCATCTGGCCTCCATGTAGACACTGTGGGCACATCCATGGTGCCAAATGAAAGAGGGGTAGGGACTAAGATCATGTACCTCACTACTGATCTCCACAGCACTTAATCTCTAGGTCACTCCTTAGCTCTGCTTTGGACCTGGTTTAGTGTCTGCTTCACATAGGTCTTGTCGTGGACAAAACAGTGTAGATGCAAACCAGTCTGTGCAATGTGACTATGAGAGCAGGGAATGATCCTTATCCCTCTTCCAATTCACAGTCCAGATGTAGATACTTATGCTTGGTCAGACAAATCCCTGTACCATGCCCTTTAGAAAGTTGACCTGGGGAAGCTACAGTGCTGAAAGGTCACGTGGTAGCTCCTTCTCCCTTAATACAAAAAGGCCGTCAACAGGGGGTTTTGGCCAGCAGCAACCTGAGTTTCTTTAGCAGATTCCAAATATGATATCACAGAACTTCATCAGTATTTGGTGATAAATATTACTTTAATGTGAATGTTTGTAGCCTATAAAAAGCTCTTTGGATCATCTTTTGTTCCTCCAGGAAGTGAGGATCAAGAGATATTTTATATGGCATAAAAAAAGTTTGAAGTTACTGATATTCTTTGACTTAATACAGAATATATCTGCCATTTTCTTTATCTTCTGGTGCATATAAAACCAATTACAGAAAGCTGTTGGATCATTTCAGATGTTTCTGAAAGATTTTAATGAAAACAGAAATGGTTATTTTCATTTTTTTAAAAATACTATATGCAGCTGCCGAGCTCGTTTTTAGGTAAGAACATAGGGAGGAAAAAAAGCAAAAAATTTTAATGAGGTGTACAGTCAGATAAAAGTGTATTTCATGTTTTCTTCAATTTGCACAATTTAACTGGAAATATTAATCTGTTTGATAGAATTATGAATTACACTTCAGATCTGAGACGTGCTGAAGTAGACAGAGCTTTCAAAAAAGCATTCAAAGTTTGGTCTGATGTGACACCACTTAACTTCACCAGAATACGAAGTGGTATAGCTGATATCATGATCTCCTTTGGCACTAAAGGTAACACAAAACCAATTATTTTTACTTTATAGTCATATTGCTGTCAATAAGATGGGTTAATTGATTTAATTGTTTCGAATATCATTTTATAGAACACGGTGACTTTTACCCCTTCGATGGACCCTCTGGATTACTAGCTCATGCTTTTCCTCCGGGTCCAGACTATGGAGGAGATGCTCATTTTGATGATGATGAAGCTTGGTCAGATGATTCTAGAGGTAACAGAAATTCCTGAGATTATTTGAAATGGTGATAAATGGATAAATTTGTCCTCTTTGATACCTGTAAACAGTTTGTTTTGCCTGTTTACTGTTCATTCATCATTATGTTCACTGTCTACTCATAAGAAGCTGGGTTTAACTTCTAAACATAAACGGAAGTATAACATATGCCTAGCATAAATTTTAAGGTATATACTTCCTAAGTGAAGTGATTAAAAAAATGCCACAAACAAGTATTGTGTCGTCTTGGCATCTCTCTGAGCTCAAAGGCAGCTAGTTCTGATCACAGACTGATGAAAATTACCTTACTGAAGCCTATAGAAAATGCATATACTTAACTCAGCTGAAAATTGTCTACTTGCATTTAATTAGAAAATTACTCACCCTGCATATTCAGGACAGAGCTTTAATAGAAAAAAAAAACACTATTTTTTTTTAGCACTTGTTATTTCACCCTTCTGTCATTAAAGCTAATTTCTGCAATCCTGGAAACAATATGGGCTCTCTGTTGGAGGTGAATTCCTGACACAAAATATTCTTGATTTGAGTAGGGCTAAGACTTCACCCTAGAGCTTTCCAGTGTTGCTCAGAAATTTCAGGAATATTAAATATGCCTGCAGAACAACATTGTCAAATATGATTTAGGTTGAACACCATCTGTGAAAGGCTCAGTCAATTAGGCCCTTATTAAAACAAAACCCATGGTAGTTTGAAAAAGACAAGAAATTATACATAATTTTTCCATTTATCCAGTTATTTCCTTCATTGTCCCATATGTTAAAGCCCAGTGTTAAGGTTAGTTGATTAGTCCAAGTCCACTTTGAACTACACATTTATACATTTACTTTCCCTGTGGCTTGTTACAGGGTATAACTTGTTTCTTGTTGCTGCCCATGAATTTGGTCATTCACTGGGACTTGAGCACTCTAGAGACCCTGGAGCTCTGATGTTTCCAATTTATACATACACTGGAAAAACTGGTTTTGTGCTTCCTGATGATGATGTGCAAGGAATTCAAGAACTCTATGGTAAGTCTGTATAATATGTATTGCCTGTGCCATTATAACCTGTTACAGATGTACTGAAAAGTTACTAAAGAGCTGCAGATGTTCAATAGCAACAGTCACAACTGATTAAGACCAATTCACTGGATTCTTGGCAATGAGTCTTCAGGAACAGAAGATGCTTAGTTCTAATAGTTCAGAGAAAAAAAAAAAAGAAAAAAAAATAAGGAACACTGCAGAGGACAGTTTGTCACTGTTCTGTGTCCTTATTGGTGGGTGTAAGGGGACAGAGTCTTTATACTTATTGATCTGTCTCAAACAAGAAGGTAGAACAGAGTCTAAAGGAAGAAACATAAATATTCATGTCTCATCATGGAAAGAATAAAACTTTTGGGGCACCTTCAAAACTTGGATTAAAGAAAGCAAGTCCATTTAACATCTTTGCAGTACAGGTGAAAGCAAATTCCATGACTGTATTTGGATAAAGGAGAGAAAGAGAACAGACTTTCCCCAGTACAAACGGCTTGCCCATTATGCTTGTATTCATCATGCTGTTTGGGAACTCTTTCATGTCCTATTCAATACCATGATCCACAGAAAGGAAATGAACGTTGTCAAACTTAGATCATACAATATGATTCCAGGTGCTGGAGACAAAGATCCCAATCCAAAACATCCCAAAACACCAGAGAAATGTGACGTAGATTTATCACTTGATGCAATAACAGAACTTCGTGGAGAAATGCTGATCTTCAAGGACAGGTAGAAAGACTACCATATCATGGTTGGTGGGTACTGGATAAAATTTGAGCAAGCAAGAACACCACTTCAGTTTTTTGGGAGTAAATATAAATTTTAAAAATCACAAATCAGTATAGAAGCCTCCAATAAACTACATCATGTATCTTTTTAGGCAGGTTTTATAATTACAGAGTTGACTGCTGAAGTCTGACACTGTTTGTACACAGCTTTCATTTCACAGGACTTTCTTCAACATGCACAAATCTACTAATATTCATTTGAATTAACTTGTACTACATTTGGAAGCCTTCCATGGGACAACAGCGTTTCTCTTATTCTAAATGAAAAAAGATTCAAGTTTGTTGTTGTTTGAGGTGATCACTGTGTGAGTAACAGAAATGGTCTGCAGCTGGATGACTATGAGGAGAGGAAAGGAAAGGTCTACAAGGAGGTTTATGTATTGAAAATTCTATGTTATGAAAAAGAAAAATACTTCTCCACTAATTTTTAGTAGAGCACATCAAAGATACTGGTATTCTGTAGTATGACAAGAAACATAAAATATATTTTCTTTTTCTGAACTAGATTTTTCTGGCGACTGCACCCACAGATGGTTGAGGCAGAACTGGTGTTACTTAAGTCCTTTTGGCCAGATCTTCCAAATAAAATAGATGCAGCTTATGAAAACCCCATCAAAGATCTTGTGTTCATGTTTAAGGGTGAGTTTTCAATTTTCTTGTTGACAGAAAAATACACCTATTTAATCAAGCTCAGTAAGTGATGTAATCAATAGAAGAACAAAACATCCTACCTTCCTTGCTCAAAAAACAAATTCTACTGGTTTAACCCCATGCAAATCCATACAATTTTCAGTGAATTAGGAGATATACAATTAAGCTCAGACACCTAGGATCATAGTTAGCATAAATAATTTAACACCCACTGAGTACATGACCTAAGAATCTGTTAGCTGTATGAAAATAAGGATGATAGCTTCCTCATCTTATTCTGTTCTCAAAACTGAGCCTTTACAAAGATTCATGCATACTTTGTTCTTATTTTCAGGAAAGAAAGTTTGGGCTTTGAATGGCTATGACATAGTTGAAGACTTTCCTAAAAAGATATATGAAATGGGGTTCCCAAAAGAAATGAAAAGAGTAGATGCAGCCGTCCATATTAAAGACACTGGCAAGACTCTTTTTTTTACTGGAAATAAGTACTGGAGGTAAGCTGGAGACAGATTGGTGTGTCCCTACTCATAACCTGTCCAGAAGCATCAAAAGGTCAGCAGGTTGTTTCAAACCAAGTACTTGATTGTGGCTTACATGTTCCAAATCTGTGGTTTTCATTGGTGCTATAGCTCTGTAGAGTATGTCACAAAGGTGTATGCAAGACTTTTATAAACATATGGGCACAGCCTTTAAAAGCTGAAAGAGTGAAAGAAAGGAAAGGAGAATAAATTACACTAATCCAGGAGGGTTTGTAATATGGTCATGTCTCCTAGACAAAATTCTTATCTTGCTTCCTTGAGTTGCTTGTGTGACACCAAACAGTATCAGTGCAGTGAGAGTAAGAAATCTATCCCACCCTAGGATGGCTGGGTTTTGCTGTCCATGACTGGGGCTTACAGCCAGGTCTGATGCACAATTAAGACATTACCGTTCCTTCTCAGTTCCTTTCTGCCAAGCAGCCTCAAGATAGACAGACTTGTAGCGCCAATACGTCCAGGTATAATCATCTCTGTATAATATGTACTTTATAGATCAATTCTGAACATGTAGCTTTATTAGTTTCGTGTTTACTGAGCTTGTATTTCTGGTAGAAGAGTGCCCTTGTTATTGTCCTGAGTTTTATTATTGCACTAGACATAAAGTACCTAAAGGCTGCTGGCTACTTCTGACGTGGGTAACTTCAAAGCATACAGAGGGCACAGACCAAACTCCCAGGCCATTTAAATCTTCTAAATTTTTACTTTCTTTCTGTTTAATATAGTTATGATGAAGAAACAGAAGTTATGGAAGCCGGCTACCCCAGGCTGATAGAGGAAGAATTTGCAGGAATTGGCGATAGGGTGGATGCAGTCTATCAGAGAAATGGTACATAATCTGATAATGAAACTTTATTACAATTAGTTGTCATTGAAACTTGAGATTAATGTCCTGTGGGAAAATCTGTCATTTGTAATTTTGATTTTTTCTCATCAACACTCTGTTCTTGACTGAATCAGATTTCTGATCTAAATTGCCCTCTGACCATGGTGCTTTTATAAACTGTGTACATACATATTTGAGGAGCCAAAAAAGACCTTCCTCCTTGCTTAGGGAACCTAAAGTGGTGTGCTTAATATAGAAGTATTATAACGTGTCCATTCTTTCAAATGAAGCCCGTTCCTATCCAACTCTTCAAGGAGTGTTTCCAAGTCAGAGTCTTAAACATTAACAGGCAAACTGTATTTTCCCAATCAAGTGCTGTATAGTAATAGAATGCAGAGCTTGACACTAGATTAAAATATCAGTTATTTTAAAACACTGATCCAGATCTGGAAAATGGAATGAGGACCTTAGGAAATTTGGCTCAACATTCTGAATACTAAAATATTACATTTAAAAGAATTATTACAAGATGAAAACAAATACAATAATTTTTATTTGAAGGATAATTTTAATGTGACAACACAGTTTTCTCAGAGTTAATTAATTATGACTTTCCTTTTACTCAGGTTATCTCTACTTCTTCAACGGACCGCTACAGTTTGAATACAGCATCTGGAGCAAACGAATTGTCCGTGTCCTGCATACTAACTCCATATTTTGGTGCTAATTACAGCTGAGTGCCATGTCATAGGCTGCAGAGCAGCTTGTAGTACAGAGAAATAATAATATGGGCATATAGATTTATTAGAGGACAGCAAGGTTCTGTGAACAAGCACTGGCTACCTACCACCAAATATATACTGTATATATTGAACTATATAGCTGCATGTCAGTCTGGGACTGAATTAACTTAATAGGAAAGAAGAAAAGAAATTATTAGCATTTTAAAGGGCATTACACCATTTAAAGTTTGTCTAGTACTAAAATGAGATGCTGGATACATCCTACATGATCATGATCATGAGCACGAGCACTATCAGTTCCCAGTATTCTGAGCATGTCTAGCATCTTTCAAGGATCTCCTAGTATGTCCCAAGAAATAGACCTAGTAAACCTGGGAGCATTATATTTTTAAACTAATCCTTCAGGTTTTTGTGAAATTCCTGTTTCAGTTCAGATATGTAACGAATGAGTCAGGACTGCTTGGTAACTCCCTGAGCAGGATAAAACCCGGCTGCAACAATGAAGTTAGAAAATTCAAAGGTATTTGATTTCATCCCCATATGAATGGGAATGTCCCCCTGGAAACAGATGCCCTTGTCATCTTTGGAACAGACAGAAGGTATAGAAGCAGCAAGGTGTCATTCCAAAGCAGACAGAAAAGCAGGAAAATGGAACATTATTCCCTGCAGAAATCATCAGCCTGTATGATACGGGGGAAATCAGAAAGAAGTAGAAACAACAAGAGAATCATGCAGGTTGAAACTTTGCATGAAACTGCACTTAGTAACATAGCCCCTGTTTTCAGCTGGTGTAAACTGAAGTAGTTCAAGTGACATTTATAGAGGTTATACCTAGCTGTGCCACCAGAGAACCTGAACATCCAAATATTCAAAAGAACATATTTTTTCATGTTGGTCACTCTTTTAATATCATTATGAATTGTTTCACTACCATGTAAGTTTTTGTTGGTTTGTTCTGTTTTGTTTTGTTTTTTAATCAATGCAAATGATGTGGGACTGTGATTATTTTTCAGTTTTAAAAAATAATATTAAATATACTGGAGGAATAAAATGACATTGTGAAATTACTTAAATTAAAATTTCCTATATTGCATGTCATAAAAGCAAGACAGAGATATTGGATAAAAGAAATCAGGAACTCTACCCTGTGCATTTTATTCATTAAAATTTT
This sequence comes from Tyto alba, assembly GCF_018691265.1. NCBI lineage: Eukaryota > Metazoa > Chordata > Aves > Strigiformes > Tytonidae > Tyto > Tyto alba. The sequence continues at coordinate 15,511,628 of NW_024881282.1, read as the reverse complement.
CACCTATATTTAAAAATCTGTTTTGCTTTTTTTCCCCTCTGAGAAATTTAATTTTGTAGAAAAGAGAGGAGGAGAGGAACACAGAAAGAGAAGAAAAAGGAAAGACCTCTCAACTCTGCAAAATAAGAACTAAGTTGAAATCAGTCCTTATCGTTACAGAAAGTGTGAGAAATTGTTAAGAAATACTGTGAAATTCAGTTCCACATTAATTTGAATGCTAGACATTAATAACTAATTGAAACTACACTGACCTCTTCTGCCTCCTCAAAACCAGCCCCTAAGTCAATCGATCAGCGAGGCCTGTCAAGCAAAGACCATCAACAATGAATACTTTTAAACTGGCATAAATTTCCAGGCTTACACACCAATGGGCTAGCTGAATTTAATTCTGTAACTTATGTGACAAAGCTAGTCAGATGAGGTAACCTAACAGATTTAGCGGTCTCTTCTGACTATAAAACTGTGAATTAATGAATTCCAGACCTTAATATGCTTAAAAGAAAGGTGAGGAAATAGAGCTAAAAAAAACAAAAAAAAACAAAAAAAAACAAAAAAAAAAAAAACAAAAAAAAAAAAACAAAAAACCCCAACCAAACAAAAAAACAAAACAAAACAAAACAAAACAAACATCTTTACAAATGGAAAAACTTAGAGTGGACTAAAATCAAAGTTCTGTTATATGATATAATATTGATAAAACTCTTAGGGAAAAAATCATTACAATTCTCATACATAATAAGCATAAGTTGGTTCATTTATATATAAAAATAATTTTTGACTGACATGGTGTGCCTGAAAAAATACCACTTTATGTTGGGCTGCAGTTTAGCTTAATTACTCTGCAGTGAAATAAGGGTCTAGACATATAGACCTAGTTCTCATTATTCTCAGTATAAAGACTTGGTGGAAAACTGTCAAAATAATAGTCTGTCATAATGGCTAGTTGTTGAGTCTGAGCGCTCTGAATTTCAAAGGTCTAACCTGAGCCTCGCTGGAGCAGGGAATGCGAAGGTGGACAGGGAAGCAAGGAGACATCAATGAATGTCTTTCATATCTATGCAAATTTCGGTTAACATTGAACATTTGGCAGGGGAGGAAGGTATTGCATAGGAAGCTGGATCTTCAAGAGGCTTCGTCATGATCATATCCAGCTGCTCCCCAGCCCAAACAGTCAGATTCCTGTTTGCTGCTCGGCTGACTGGAAGCAGCCTTCGGCTCGAGTCCAAGCGCGGCTCCAGCTCATGCGTCTGCATCCCCAGCGAGAGACATGCATTGCCCTGCGGTTAGCTCTACCTCAACTGAGAAAAGTACCAGGCTGTCAGTTCCTGGCATTTTGTTAAGAAAAAATGGAAAACAAAAATGCTTGTGCTGCGGAAGTGGAAGGCTGAGGTCAGAGCCTGAGGGGCCTTGATGTTGCCATCAGCCAGAAAGGAGAATACTCTGCAGGACCCACTGCCCCAGGACCTGCTGCCATCTCATGAGAATAACATTGCACAAGTACTTGGTGGGGATCCCTATGGGATATTGCCCAAGACCATCAAGTACTGAAAATAAATGAGTCCTTTTCTTGAGACAGAGACTGATCTCACAGCTTTCCCTGAGATGTTGTGAGGAAAAGACCACGAAAGGCTGAGCTGTGTCCAAGGGTGCAACATGAGCAGATTGAATAACTTCCCACCAGGTTTATATTTTTATGTAGAACTACACAAATCCACCTACTATTACACGATTGTACATGAACTGCAAATTCTTACATTTGGTGAAGATATATAAAAAATCCACTAATAGGTAGAATTTAATTATTATATTTGTTGAAATGTGGATTTCAGAGTAACAAGTGAGGATACTAAAATGTTTAGGAAACATCTTCTAGATATATTCACTGTCAGGACCAATAACTTTTCAGTCCATTAAGAGCTCATTAGGGATGTAGGATCAAGCCCTTCTGTGAATTATGTTGGGGGGGTTTTGTACAAGGCAGGGTGTCCACAGACACTGTGAGTCCACACCAATTGTTGGTTTGGATGGTTCTTTGGAAAACGGCTGCTACTGATGAAAAACGTTTCCAGAGAAGACCTCACCAACTCTCCCTAACACGGTGCAGAGGGTACAAAACCCACAGAGACTGTGTCTGGCCTGGGAACTTCCTCTTTCCTACCTAACACACTCTTCATGTGGTTGACACATCGTTTTCAGTCACAGCCTTCTGATTACATGCTGCAGTTTGAATTGCCAGCCGATGGTGCTCAGGGGTACCTCTGACACCCGTTTCAGGCATCCCCTCAGCTTTGTACACCGCTATCTCCCATGCACTGTGCTACAGAGAGTGCGCTCTGCCCCCATCGTCCTCAGAGAAAATGAATGAGAGAGCATATTGCCCTAAGAAAAGTCTTTCCAAGCAGCAGAGGTGTTCCAAAGGTATCGCTTTCTTATTTGTATGTCACGTAACAAATTGAGGACGATGCTGTTCTGTGTGCACCTGAATGAGCCACTCAAGTTGTATCTTTACTTTTTGCATGGACTACACCAGGATCCTACCACCCAACAGTAGGAGGCTTATGGAGCAGTGTTCTGAGAATGGTCGCATCCATACTGAGCAGTCCCTGATGGATGATCAGTCCCTTGCATGATCCTGTCCCGCTCTTCTTAAAAGAGGCGGATGGGCCATTTCCAGGGTCAAGTGTTGCTTTCTTCAGCCCAAATTACATTATTATGGTGCTCTGCAAGTTCACAATTACAGGGACTGACACCCTAGGAAAAGAGTAAGAAAAAATCCCTTTTATATCTGCATGACTTGTGTTATTGTCCGAATGCACTAGCCTAGTGAGCATTAGGGAGGGAGCAGATGTGAGTAAGCATAGTTGGGAGGAGGGGTCCATTTCAGGGGCTGATTTTGCCTGTACTATTTGCTGGTGTCCCCTGAGTAGTCCACACAGAGAGTCCACAGTCTCAGGCAGAAAGGACGTGGGCAGCTGTAGCTTTGGCTGGTGGTCAGTGCAGTTGGTAAAGGGACCAAGAAAATTTTGGTGGAGTTGGTAGAACTACACAAATCCACCTAATAGTACATGAACTGTTGTTGATTACTGTCACTGATTAATGTCTTTTATATCCATTTTGGTCTCTGCTGAGACTGATCATTTAAAGGAGGAGGAAGGATAAGGCAGGATAAGGAATCTGTCAGATGCTACTCAGGACTTGTTTCTGTGCTGGTTATATGATCCTGAACAAGTAGGACTTAGAGGATGTAAATATATATTTCTGCAGAGAAGGAAGTGAGCAAACATCATTCAAACTTTCCAAAGTGAGAAAGTAGACAGCTGTCCTCTAAATTTGTTAATATGTTGGAAAATCAACAGACACTTTAAGAGGAACAGTGAGCTACATGAGTTTTACTTCTACCTGAGAAACTGGAGAAGGATTTCAATCTTGTAATGAAAATGCTTTTTTTCCCAGCATAATCTCCAGAAGCCTGCTCTGAGGACACTAGATGGCAGTGACAGTTTTATTCCGTAGAGGATCTGCACAGAACCAACAATGATATGCTGAGTGGGGAAGCTGCAGCTAATTATAACAAATTCTTGTATTTGGTGAAGATATAAAAAACCCAGCAGCAATAAGTAGAATTTAATCATTGTATTCTGTTGAAATGTGGATCTCGGAGTAACAAGTTAGGATACAGAAATGTTTAGGAAACTTCTAGATATATTCGCTGACAGTGCCACTAATTTTTCAGTCTGTTGATAGTCCTTTTCTCAATATCAGTGCAATACACTTAAAACAGTATACTCTGTGGATGGTCCTAGCAATAATGCAATCCCTTAGTTTAACTTCATTCATTGGAAAATCACACACACACACAAACACAAACCTATTCCAACTCCTTGGGAACATGAGAGTCTTTCAGGATACAGCTTGATTTCTGAAAAAATGACACTGCAGAATATGGAAGACAGGCAAAAGCAGAGAAAAATATCAGTTGCAAAGAACCCAAGTAAAATAGTACAAATTTAATCAAAAGTGTCTGAAATATAAAATATGTGATCACACCTGCTTGGAAGAACTAAGGACAATTTATAACCCTTTTGCAGTTCATTCTGAGCTAGTGTTTCCAGGCTTGTGAATATTTTACAGATGAAGAATGTGGTCTTGATCTCTGAATCCCTAATATCGATCTCTGATCAATAAGACCTTTGAGCTAGGCAGAAATTGTATTTCCTATCCTGAAAATAATTTTGAGACTTTCAAACATCTTTCTTTTTGAAACAGAAAGAAACAAGAAAATTTGGAAATTTTTAATGGAAAAATATTTGTCCTCTGGGATAGTCTGTAGCCATATTGTCAGTCAGCATACTAACTGGGTATGGGGGGAAGAATATACTGTTTCCATTTTCTGCAGAGACTGATTTAAACAAGGCTCTAGACCTTGATCTTCAGCCTCCTAGGTGAAAGAATTGCACATTCACTTATGTTGTGGTGAGTTTCTTTCCATCTCTCCTGCTGGAGATATTTGCTCTTTACACAAATCTAATCAAACAGTACTCTTTGGAAAGACTAACTACTTGCTAATCAGAGAGCTCATTAGGGATGTAGGATCAAGCCCTTCTGTGAATTATGTTGGGGGGGTTTTGTACAAGGCAGGGTGTCCACAGACACTGTGAGTCCACACCAATTGTTGGTTTGGATGGTTCTTTGGAAAACGGCTGCTACTGATGAAAAACGTTTCCAGAGAAGACCTCACCAACTCTCCCTAACACGGTGCAGAGGGTACAAAACCCACAGAGACTGTGTCTGGCCTGGGAACTTCCTCTTTCCTACCTAACACACTCTTCATGTGGTTGACACATCGTTTTCAGTCACAGCCTTCTGATTACATGCTGCAGTTTGAATTGCCAGCCGATGGTGCTCAGGGGTACCTCTGACACCCGTTTCAGGCATCCCCTCAGCTTTGTACACCGCTATCTCCCATGCACTGTGCTACAGAGAGTGCGCTCTGCCCCCATCGTCCTCAGAGAAAATGAATGAGAGAGCATATTGCCCTAAGAAAAGTCTTTCCAAGCAGCAGAGGTGTTCCAAAGGTATCGCTTTCTTATTTGTATGTCACGTAACAAATTGAGGACGATGCTGTTCTGTGTGCACCTGAATGAGCCACTCAAGTTGTATCTTTACTTTTTGCATGGACTACACCAGGATCCTACCACCCAACAGTAGGAGGCTTATGGAGCAGTGTTCTGAGAATGGTCGCATCCATACTGAGCAGTCCCTGATGGATGATCAGTCCCTTGCATGATCCTGTCCCGCTCTTCTTAAAAGAGGCGGATGGGCCATTTCCAGGGTCAAGTGTTGCTTTCTTCAGCCCAAATTACATTATTATGGTGCTCTGCAAGTTCACAATTACAGGGACTGACACCCTAGGAAAAGAGTAAGAAAAAATCCCTTTTATATCTGCATGACTTGTGTTATTGTCCGAATGCACTAGCCTAGTGAGCATTAGGGAGGGAGCAGATGTGAGTAAGTATAGTTGGGAGGAGGGATCCATTTCAGGGGCTGATTTTGCCTGTACTATTTGCTGGTGTCCCCTGAGTGGTCCACACAGAGAGTCCACAGTCTCAGGCAGAAAGGACGTGGGCAGCTGTAGCTTTGGCTGGTGGTCAGTGCAGTTGGTAAAGGGACCAAGAAAATTTTGGTGGAGTTGATAGACGATCATGACTTCAGGGTCCTAGCAGTCATGGCATACCATGCATATACATTAAATTAATTGTTCCAGACTGTTTTCAGGCTAATCAGGAAATTCATTCCTTCATGACCGTGGTTCCTGTTTCTGTCGAAGACATGAAAGTGCAAAGTGCCACTCTTTAGGGCCCACTCAGGGTTATTAATGTTAAAGTAGTATTTAAATTGTTAATATTAAAAAAAATTACACTCATATAGTTTTGTTGTTGTCCAGACTGAAATTATTATCATTTGATGCATGATTCTTGCATTATGGCTTCTGAGTCAGGGAAGGACATAATTCCAATAGACTTCCCTTCTTCTCCCTTCACACCATCCATAGAATTATCACTTTCTCTACATTTACCACTGGCTACGGCTCTGGATACTATTGAGGTCAGTTGATTCTGGCATGGGTCTATAGGGTACCTCAATAAAAGAAAGTATGCAAGCCTATGAGCAGGTATCACAGAAGCCTTGGGACATGCTGTGAAACCTTGACCATAGAATACTGGGGAGTAGAAGATGTCACCACCCACGGCGTCTGAGCCTAAGAGATCTGAAGCCCGATATCTAACCCTCTGCAGGCCTTCACGTTCTGGCACAGATGTGTCTTGGCCCCAGAAAGTTGAAAACTCATAAATCTTACCCCTGGTGCAAATTATGTCTTCTTTTGCTATAGAACATGGATGGACAACAATTAGTAAATCATGCAGAGCTGGATGATGGAGTCAAATAACATCAGTGGTGCAGAGAATTAAGGGTAAGACAAATTCCAGAAAAATTTTGTCATAGGAAGCTGCAAAGACTCATGGAATAAGATGTCATGTTTGAAGTGTCCTGAGGAAAATTGTGTGCGTACGGACAATTAGAAGGTGCTTGCAGTGCCATGGAGTGCAGGTTCAGCAAGGTACAGCCTGATGAACAGACTTGCCAGGGCAGTGAGGATGTGGCCAAGCAACTGGAATAACTGAGCCTGTTAAAATGCATGCTCTCCTTTTAGCTGCATATTTTATTAGTCTCGGTCTATTAGATTAGACTCTGAAGGCAACAAACATAAAGGAAAACAATCTTCATGACTCAGAGAGCATAGACACAAGGTTGGTTTATGCCCCAAAGCAGCCCATATCAGAGACTTAGCTGATTGCTGGGTTATCTGCCTGTAGTTTCCAGGATTCATCCAAGGACCCTTTCTCAAAGATAATTTGTCACACTAATAGTTTAGCAGAGCATTTTATTGACAAAATGCTTTGGGAACATTTTTGTGGTTCCAGTATAGAAGTTCTGCTCCAGAACAAAGGGAAAGAAGCTCTAAAATGATCATCAGTCCAAAAATTAGCTTGCATATGAGAATAGATTTCCAACTGAAGTCAATTCCAAATTAAGAGAAATAAAAATTAAATGAGGCTCTCATAAGTACCACAGAAGTGTCCTGTCTATAACTCTGTTGGAAATCATGGTGCAAATTACATTCAGGGATAATTATGGTGCAAATAAACATTCCTGGAAATAAAATGCACCCAGCTCTATCTACAGTGACACAAAACAGTGAAATTACAGCATAGTAGTATAATGGAGATGCAGAGATATTACAGGATAATCAAGATGTAGTGGGAAATATAAAGCAAGTGATAAGATCAGTGTATTTCCAATTCCTTCCTTTGTACAACTACTACAAGCATCTATTCCTTCATTTGTACAACTACTACAACCATCTAAAGTGTGATAACTAAGAAAGAAATAATAAATAAGAAGCCCTACTAAGGTCTGAACCACATTCAGACAAAATAGTAATCTCAGCATTGACTTCACTTGGCTTTGGTTCAGGAAGTAATTGCTCACATAACAGCTGCTTTGCAGACTACTTGGGAAACTTATTCCTTCCATAGAAGTGGTCTCAAGTTTAATAATAGCTTGAGAGAAGATGCTAACAACATATGTGTGCTCTTTTGGAAGAAGACATGAATCTTGTACTATTCAAATGTTTCCACCAAAGGACAGCAGAAGCTCGTCAGTAGGTTTCTGCTGAGTGGCAAGGAGGAAACACACAGCTCACAGCTTTGCATTTGGGAATTTTCTGTGTTGTGTTCATAAGACTTAGAGTATGAGTTGCACTTTCTGAAACTGAGTCACTTGATGCACAAAGTAAATATCGGATGTGGGCTCACTATCCCTGTGTGAGGCTGCACAAGCATCAACTCCAGAGGGAAAATCCTTGTTGAAAGTTCAGGCTCAAAAAAACTGATATTGTGCATGCAGCCTTAAATAAACACTGGAAAAAAATAATTTTTATAGTTCCTCTTGCTCCATTCACAGCTCTCCACATTGAATTTTTTGTGGCACTCCAAGAAATTACTTGCATCATATTAACATGTGTTTAAAGTGTGAAGTTCCTCTTTAGATCTAATGGTTACAGTGGTAGAACATCAGAATTACCCAGCTGTCCAAATCAGAAGCTGTCTTAGACTACCATATTCCTCTGTATACTTAATGAAAATTAGGAGTAAACAAAATCCTGTCATGAAACATTTCAAGAGCTGCTGAATTTTACATTGTTTTTCTTTAATTATTTCTTGCATAGATACAGGGTTCTTAATATTCACATTCTCACTTGAATCTCAGATTTAATATAATACAGTAAACTCAGCAGATTTTTTTGTGCTCTTATGAAAGAGTACTTCCTTATTATCTATTTTTAAACTATTGTCCTAGTTCACTGAATGTCATTGTTCTTATATTGAGAAACAGAGTAAATAAGAGTACCTACTTTCTGTAAGTTTCTTGTTTATGTATCTTTAGATCTCTTATTTGTTTTAACTTTACAGCTGATGTTACAGTTTTTTGCCCTTTGATGTGAGCAATATTTTTTTAATTCTCCTGACAGTTTTGGCAGTCTTTTATTCTTGCTATCTGCTTTGTAAGACTGTGTGACCAGAACTAGACACAATATTCAGGTCAGACTGAATCAGATCATTAGGGTTCTAGAATTATAATTTATAACCTTATTGTTTATAGACAGATGTATTACAAGAGGTTTACTTTAACCTCTGTTATCAGAAATAACCTCTGTTATCAGAAATACCATCTAATGAGGGAAGATAATCTAAGGGAACACAAATTTAAGAATTCCTACAAAATTATGGACAAATGAGAAGCAGCGAAGGACATCATCAGTATTACTTCAGAGATTAGTTATCTGCAATTTACCATTTTCTCTGTGTTTATTGAAGGTCAGAGATTTACAAGCTCAGTATGTGTAAACACTAACAGCCAGTACTGAATCACAAAAAAGCCCAGCCATGCTGTTATAATGGAACCACTTGGGACTGAAGTAATGGTTATTAGTATCAAGCAAAGATGGAGGTCTGTGTGAAACTATGACTTCTTTTACTTCCTCTGATGTTCCTCTACTTACCGCTCAAATTACTGTGCCAAGTTTATGATGCCAGTTTGAGAGAATGAGTTTAAAAAACCGACAGAAAGAAAGAAATCCATCCCGAAAGTACACTTTTCAGAAGTAAAAGATTTGGGAAAACAAGCTACTTTATGACAGGGTAGAAGTTTAATGAATGTATGGAATGCAAACTTTGGGGGGCAGAACAAGAACAAACTGTGGCAACAGGAAAAGGGGGAAGGTTGTCATTACCAGTAAACTCTGCCAGTGATTTTATCCTTAAAAGGGAGGAGACATAAACACAAAACTCCCAGGAGCTAGAAATGTCAAGCCAACTTTGACAAATATGTGAGGCCCACAGATTTGACCCTATGAGGAAATACATGAGCAGATTAAATCACCCATCATTGCAGATCAGGCTACAAGGTTACAGAGCTGTAATTCCACCCCCCCCACACACACACATCTTACAACAACCACAGCTGTGTAGGTGGCACAGATGTGTTAGGCTCAGAAAGGGTAGACTAAATTTTGGTGAGATAATCAAAACATTTTTCAGTATTATTTCCATCAATGCAGTTTGCTACCAAAAATAGCGCACATGTAGAATACTTATTTTAAAAAATATCACAATTACATAATTAGCCTCACTTCTTCTGTGTTTCATGACTAAACAACAGCATACTCTATGTCTACATAGTCAAGATAGAACCTACGAGCCTATATAATATGACAATTACTATATCATTAATGACTCATGTTGAGAATAACCAAGAAGGCCTCTTGCTTCTTCTGAAATATTGGGGCAGAAACAGAGACAGACTTTCGGGGCCATGTAACTCAAGGTAAAATGCTTTCTGTTTTGGCACAGACATGCCATTTCTTGTGGACCAGGTAAAAGCAGTCTTCATAACTCCAATGTGGGATGAGTCAATTTCTACTCCAAAGAGTTTATGCTTCAGGTGGATGTAACGCACAATGAGCTGGCAGGTATACCTGCAGTAGCCCGTGAGCAGACTATGTCCATGGAGTCAGGGCCACTCCATGGTTTATTTGTTTTCCCCATGTTTGGATGACATGCTGTTGGATAGAGAAGCTGCTAGGCGGAATGGCAATGACAGAGAGAAGAACCATCATGAGGAGGGCCTGGCAAGGAGCAGGGGAGGAAGTGAAAAATGGGCAGGGGAGGTGAGGATAGGTGATTATCTCAGGGTGCCCCTGGACTGCGGGGCAGGTCAATGCTATAATGTAGCCCACTCATATGGTCAGTTGCAACTGGGAAACGCTGGAGCGGGTCCTTTGCTGCCCGGTTTCCTGTCTGTGGGAGAGAGTTTGTGCTTGATTTGATTCCCAGAGGGAACTGAAACATAACCAGGAACCTGCAAACTGGGAATTGGTTCCAAATCCCTTTGCTTGGATGTAGAGAAGATGTTTAAGTGCCTGGTCTTTCTTATATGTCACATTAAATATCAAGATTCAACATTGTACCTTCAAACTTTCACATTAACAGTGCTTGGTGTTTGGTAATGGAGCATTTTTTTTTAGAGTATGGTCTATACTGGATCTTTTGCTAAGAAAATAGCAGGCTCATATGCACAGCCAGATAGAGAAGAGGTTTCTTATTCTCTCAGGATTGTTTTTGAAGCCAGGCTGAACTCTTCCTGTTTGAAGTTTTGGAGGGGGAAGGATGAGTTATTTTTATGTAAACAGTAAACATCTTCTATGAGCTCATTTACAAGATCCTGCATTCCCTGCCTCAACAAAAGGAGAGATTTACTGGGACTTGGTGTCATGTTTGAAATGACGTATGTTTCTGCAAAAAAATTTCTGTTGTTACTTAATATAAATAATGCCAAGGAAAGCCTTGTAACCCCATGTGTGAGATTAACTAAGAAGCAGCTTTGGGTTGTCAAGAAGCAGCTTTGGATTGTCATGTTGTCTTATGATGATGAGAGAGCAGAGAGCAAATACGCAAGTTGGTGGTAGAGTGACAATGCCAGAGATGTGCCTTCACAGCTAGAGTCACTGCAGTCACTACCACAGCTTTTAACACAAGAATGTCAAAATTTGCTACATTTCTTAAGCATATGGGGCTATATTTAACTGTCACTTACACAGTTATGTGTCTCTTTCAGTGGTCTAGCAGCACATCTGCAACATGCTGAGCATGGCCAGAACTGCATAAGAGGTTAGACATACAACCAGTTTGCAGCACATTATGAAACACAGCAGCAGAAATATACATTCTTCAACCTGTCTTAGTCACTTTATGTGGTAGTTGTGGTCTAAGCAAGTCAGTCCCCACAGAAAACCCTCGAAGGCTGATGAGGGGGCAGAGCCATTTGTCTCACTTGATTTTCGTTAGATCACTTATACTGAATGTGAGACATCCAGGTTCAAAATCCTTCTTTTCCTAAGAGATCTGAATACCTGCCACCTGCTTCCTAGAGAGAGCTGTAGTCACCAGATTACTGAGCTTCTCAAAGGCATTTTCTTGGGCCCTTCCACTGAAGCTGTTCTTGTATAAACAACCATATTAAGCCAGAAAGAAGATAGTGATACTGGAGCCCAGGATTAGGGAGACCACCTGGCAGCAATGGACTGTGGTCCCATTCTTAGTTGCACTGAAATCACTCAAATTCAAACAATTTTTCTGTGGAGGACTGAGAAAGTCACTCTGCTCCATGCTGCTTGGTAGTATTTTCAGTTATTTCTGACATAAGAGATCATCATAAGTGGCCGCCGTTTTTTTTCTTGGGAACATCCCAGATTTAATGTGTGGGTGTAGTACTTGTCTAGCATGATCCAGTTGACTAGTCTGCTTCCTCACTTTGAATCATTAAATAATTCCATCAAGCAGCTTGCACAGATTTAATTTTCTTTCAGCTCTCAGGTACCACAAATCTTTTCTCATTTGCTGTGTCAGGTATTCTTGCTTCACATGTTGTGGAGTAAATAACGAAGACCTGGAGGGCCTTTCTGCACCCAGCAAAAGAACAAACGCACGAGGTTTTGGTGGAGCATGTAACAGGAAATAATGCTTGCTAGGACTTGTGTGAAGATTAATATAGTTTGGATTAGTGTTGAAAGAGCAACTTTAGTCCCTAGCCTGTTAATGTGCTTACATGCAATTTCTGTAGCAGTGTCTGCATTCGGATACCATTGAAGCAAGCAGGACCCCCATCCTGCTTAGATCCCCTGGGCACTGCTGTCACATAAATGACATGAATTAGGCATCTCATTAAGCATCTTATTCCTTCACCTCCACAGTGCTTTAAAATCTTTCAAGTTGTTCAGTTTCAAAGGGTATAGAATTCAAGTTTTATCTAGTGGAAAACACCCTGCAGGTAAGGAGATGTAATACAAATGTCCTGAGACCTTATCAAACACTTCTCAGTTCCCAAACCACCCGGCTGTGAACAGGTTATAACACATTATGGCAGATGATGGAACATAATGGCCTTATTTCTTAGAATGAATGATTGCAAAACCAAGTCATTCAGCAGAGGAGGGTACGGGGGAACCTTCAGGGCTGTAAAAGAAAGAATAAACCCAGAAAACAACATGCACTTGCATAAAGATTTGTTTCAGCAGACCAGATTAAAAGTTTCCATGGTGCTACAGAAAAATGAAGAAAATAAGATAGGTATATAACAGAAACAAGGAAATCATTTTGTGCCTCAGAACTGGAGGATAAACTGTAAAACTCCTTTTTTCATACTTAGCTGTGAGACAGAAATGGCAGACACATCACACTAGAGTAATTACTTCTTTATTAATAATGAATACTTCTTCTGTCCATGTATCAGTTCTGAGTTAATGTAATTTATTTTCTTTTCATTCATTGAACCAGGGTTCACTTAAAGTCAAATAACTGAGACACCATGCACCTAATTTTGATTTAAGCTTAAGGAATAGGTGATATATCTTGCAAGTAGAACTGATCGTGAGAGAAAAATAAATTCCTCTTTTGGAAATATAGAAATTATTTTGGTTAAGGAATTAGTTGGTTTATAGTGAGTATTTACTGATCTGGGGGAAAAATGCAGTGGCTTCACAATTAGTTTCCAGACATAGAGGCTATCTGGATCGTTAGGAAGTGAGCTTCACCTTCCACCCACCCCAGACATATTATCTTGAGTTCTATATAGTTTCTTTATGAGAACAGTTTCAATAGAACTGCTGAATTAACTGAAATTTCTGTTCAGTGGATAATGTGGAAAAATAACAGTGAAATATATTTTATTCACAGACCATGATTCTATAATGATTTATCCTAAATCTGTAAAATGCCAGGTTGATGAAAGCTACAATGATGTCCAGATTAGAAATGGATACACAATTACATTTTTAGTGAATAAGATGGAACCAGTGATAAAGAATCTATTATGGCTATTAGCTGCCAAGAGAACAGACAATACCAATGCAGTATGTACTCTGCCCACACACTGTTAACCCATCAGAACTTTTGAATTAGTGGGAACTGATGAAGACAGCTTCTGTCATTTTAGAGTCATAGAAACACAGGATATTTTGAGTTGGAAGGGATCCCTAAAGATCATTGAGTCCAACTCCCTGCTCATTGCAGGACTACCTAAAATTAAATCGTATGACTAAGAGTGTCATCCAGATGCTCCCTGAACTCTGACAGACTTGGTGCTCTGACCATAGCCTTGGGGAGACTCTTCCAGTGACCGACCACCCTCTCAGTGAAGAACCTTTTCCTAATGTCCAATTTGAACTTCCCCTGATGCATCTTCATTACATTTCTTATTGCTGGTCATACTGGCAGCATGCGTTATGTAATTTTCATCTTTAGGACAGAAAAAAAAAAATATTCATTTTATGGCCAAATTCATAAAGAAAGTAGAAGGTTTTGGTTATTAATGAAGGTAGATTAATGCTCTAAATAAGGACAACACACTGAGGTATTGTGCATTATGCAAAAGAACTGCTCCATTTCATAGGCTAAATCTGATTTACATTACCTAGGGGATTCTTTTTCAGTCTTGTTCTCTTTCTGTCTCATCCCAGGGCATCCCTGCTGTTGTACAATTTACCTAATCATCTCCATTTATCAACAGATTTCTTTATATTGGCTCACTTTTCCATGTGTCTCCTTTTGAGCAGATTGAGGATCAAGCCATAGCAGATGTAAAATGCTGAAGCCATCATGGCCTACTGAATGTGGTATTAAGAAGAGGGATCTTCCTCACATCTTTTTAATATCTTAGTGCAGTGTTAGTGGCTTACAAACACTAATTTCAGAACCGAACAATTTTCCCATCTGTATTTGAGAAAGTAAGTTTCAGTCTAGTCCAGCTGGCTTCAGTGCAATTTTTAACCTTGAAACTGAGATTGTCAATACCACCTTCCTCCATGAGCATCAAACCAATAAAACATCATCATTTGCTTCTAAATGCATTATGTCATTTGTAATCAAAATAAATTGCAGGATGAAACTGAGTGCAGAGCAGCCAGGTCAGGGTGTTACTGAGGTCCCTCCGCTGCTCTTGGGGCTCCTCTGTGCGAAGACACCAGCTTCTTACCACATAACCTAACATGCTTAACATTTTGCCAGTGTGACAGACAAAATTACTAGACTACTTGCAGTGTTATTCACTCATAGTCCAATTTAATACAAAAAAAAAGCTTGAACTGTGCCATTGAAACTGTTACTACTGAAAAACTTTATGAGCATCTACCCCTTTTCTTTTGTGTTACAGTCTGGAACCTGTGTCTGCACTTTCCCACACCACAGTTCAGTCCGTGCAGAGTAACTACTCACTGTTGCTACAAACGAAAGCTAAACTAAAACCAATTTAGGCAATAACAGTAGTCTAGACAATTGCTATCACAGCTGAAACGAGCTATAATCTGTTCAGGCTGAAACAAGTCCAGAGAAATCTGGCAGGTCAGTACAAAGACTATGGACTTTTTCTAGTGGCAAAAACTTGATTTACTGGGCTACAGAGTACTAAGAATTTTGACAGAGTAAAATAATTAGGAATCTACTGCTTTGAAAGTATTGATTATAATGGTATATATTCACTTTGTATAATCATAATTCTTTATTAAAGTATTTCTTCAGGAAGCTTGTTCAGAGTAAGTACATGGCAGTCACAAAATACTGTTGTACCAAAATACAAGACATACTGTATAAAATAATAGGAAATAGTTTTCATTTTATGTGATGCTTGTGGAGATGTTTTCTGTAGCTGGATTTCGTCAGGACTTCCTCTTGTTTTCTTGCTGGTGTAGAACACCATAAGAAGATGTCTGCTTATGAGCTTTGTCAAGACTGATAACTCAGATTGAGGACAATTTTGTAGCATTAAAAGATAATGTTTTTTTTCCTGACTATTCCAAAATTGTAAAAGTGACTCAGCTGAAAAGTTATTATTAGAGGGAAGCATATATTAGAGACATAAGTGTTTGTTTTTTATTTCCTTACTAAGATCACTAACTGTAAGCGCCTATTCCACTCCACCTGCAACAAGGTGGCTCCTCACACCTTCATGTTCATGCCTGACAAAGGGCTTGAAGATCCCTCGTGTAGAATTTCAGTCCAGACTACCGTGGGTTGTGGCTCAGGGCCCTACCCAGCAGCCTGTCCTGGTGTCACCCCCCGTCTCTGTCCCCTCTGTGTGTCATGGTTCCCGTCCTGCTGGAACTCCCACCCAGCTCTGTCCCACTCCCCGTCCTCTCCCACCTGCGGTCTGCTGTAAGCCCTGGGCAAATTTGTCCTCCTACCAGAACACCAGCAGATATTTGTATCACTGCAAATTACTCATAATAAACTTCCTAAAGAAAGTTTAATTAAGAGTTATAAACCAAGTCCTTTGCACAGCTGCGTAATGCAGTCTAGGCAGATTTAGATCCATTGATTGCCCGATATTCTGCCTTAGTATCTTCTCTTACAAACATAACCTTATCTGTTAAAGGTGGGTCAGTCTGACAGTATTGTTTGTTTCCCACACAGCTCTTTAAATACATCTAGATCACATATATGCTCACACATGTGTGTTGTGCTCTCTTAGGATTTAGCACCCAGGTAGGCAGTCCAGACTGCATACAACCAAATTCTCACTTAAAGCCTCTTAGTTGCAGTGGTGCCAAATATTGTCATGTCACTAATTTTTATGGAGAGGTTAATTTACTCTGCAGTTGAGGAGTAATAACAGAAGAAGCTTTAATGAATATGGATTGGCAGTTGTAATGAAGTGTACTATTACTCCTACTTTATGGCTTGTTTCAACCAGAAAGAAAATTATAGGTATATCAATGTTTCAAGTGATAGTCACTATTTAATAAGCATTTCCACTAAAACCAACATATTATCTACCATTTTAATAGTCATATCAGCTTTTCAGATAACAGAGTATAGTAAAAAATATACAATGATAATGCATTAAAGGTATGATAGAGAACCTTTTTGAATTTTGTGTTTTACTTGTGACTTTGATCCTACAATTAATTCTTGCTTTTAAAAATTTATTTCTTTTGTTTTGTAAAAACCTGAAATAATGAGGAAAAGGCATAAAAATGGAGGGAAAGGCTAAATTCAACTGGCTTAAATTTTTTGAGAGGCATATGCATAACTGAATAAGAATCTTGACTGATTAGAGAGAAGAAACTGAAGTTAGACCAAAGACATATGTTTGAAATAGCCTGTGAAATAGCATACATTTTAGATTATTACTTTTGGGACCTTTAGGCTAGGACTAATTTTTACTTGACTTTACTCATCTGAAGGTCAAATTATCTAGATCTTCTCTATAGTCAAGGGAGATAAATTTATGCATCCAGAGGTGATTCAACCCATCCTAAGATAGGCAAAAAGACAATAAAATTAGCTGAAAGTAATAAGCAAAATGAAAGATGATGAAGATATTAATTATTTCATTAATATCCCTGAAGTTTTCTAATTGATACATAATAAAATTCACTTCATTTTTTTAACATGCTTGCCTAGAAGATAAAGGATGTAAGAATGCAACCCACATCAGGGGCTATATAATATTTTAATGATCACTTCTAGTCAGCACCATCTGACAGGATGCCTATCATGATACTGAATTCTCTGTTTGGCTTGCTTAAGAAAACAGGTAATGAACCAAGGATTCAGAGGAGACTGTGATCAAAAGACTTAAAATATCAGCTAGAAAGGAGTGGTATGGTTTACTACTGTATCTTCCATAAATTTGTTTATTAGTTGCTTTTTTCTTATCTTTAATATGAATCATTCAGCTCTCTGGACACCAAGGGTGTTGTCTGGGTGGAGCTGATTTGTACTACACAAGCTCTATTCTCACAAGAACAAAAAGACAGACAGACATACTGTACAGGTGTCTCCTAGTGTAACACATGGAAGACTTCTAGAGATACAATACCTATTTTGTGTTGTGCTGCATCTGATGCATTGGGAGAGCTCAATACTGACAGGTAATGAAAACACCTTTTTGGCAAGGTGTCTGAGGAGTATTAGAAGGATTATGACTGAGGAATCACAGAAGTCTCTTGACAGCCTTTAATTTTTAATTTTGTAGTTTCACTCTATTTCTTTGATATGAATTCTTAGGGTCATCCTGCATCACCCTCTTATGTATTGAAAATGCTTCTGAGTTAGCTTTTTGTGCCCAAGTCTTTAGTTAAATTACAAAGGATGAAAGATCCCATGACCCTGAAGCTCTTCAGTTCTTCTCTCAACATACCCCATAGTGATCTTCTTTATAGTTAACTCCTTGTGCTCCCCAGTTTTACTCCTAATCATCATGTTCTTTGTTTTAACTAATTTTCCTTTGGTGTTGCTTCAAATGCTTTACTGAATTCTATGTCACTCCTTTTCAATAAACTTCTTCCAACATTTGCTTACTGACTTTTTTCAGTTTTCAGTTCATGTATTTTGCTCTGAATTATGCTTCAGCTTAAAAATGTTGCTTTCTACTCTATGCTCACTTCCTCTTATTTAGCTGGTGTTTGGTCTCATGTTCAGTGGCAGTGTTCCTACTGAAAAGTGGAGTGACGAATTTTGCTTTCAAGCCATACCTGGAATATCTTAAATTTCTACTCCACTTTAGACATATCATCTGTTTTTTCTTGCCCTCTTTTTTTAATCTCTCTACATGATTGACATTTTTCTTGCTACTTAATTTTTGTTTCAAGGCCTAATTTGGTTTGATAGCTTTCACTTTATCCCTACATTTCCTAACCTCTAAATTAGAGCTTTCTTTGAATGCCCTCATTCTTCCACTTGATTTCAGGCTTCTAAATGAAATGTTAAGCCAAATGTAAAATTATTCTCTGCTTCCCATGTAGTCAATGAAGAGAGATAGACAGAAAGTGATTCAACCTACTAGTATCTCAGCTTCTGTCTGAAGACATTTGTTTGTTGACAGTAATAAGGAAACTGGATGACTGTGTTCCTAACCTAGACAAATCTATGAAACATCTACATTTATGGGAGATTTATCTTCAGTCTAGCCAGTTTTCTGCCCCTTATATATATCAACTCTGCTATTTTTTTTTAAAAAAACCAAATTATTAGTATTCTGATATGAGGAAGTACTTATCCAGGATTGTATTTTTTTGAGATCCAGTTTCTTTTCACCTTTGACCCACAGAAAATTCAGATCTCCTGTCATTCAAGTATCTGAACTTTTTACTTCAGTTGACTTCTGACTGATTCCATGATTTTGCCCAGTGAAATGAAGATGTTATTACTTGCCAGTCAATGCAATTACGTATTTTGTAGTCAGTTCTTTCTTAATAACTTCAGTACTTAGCAAAACCTATGCCAAAATAGAAATACTTCATAATGAGGGCAATAATTACTAGTAAACCCTGTGTTGACTATAATACAAAGGTTCATCTGGATCCTGTAGCTGTTAATATTTTTTTAGAAAGCTAGAGTGAGACCCCACTGGTGAAACACAAATGTTTAAACCCATGCTAATCACCTTTAGCCTCATGTTATAGTTAAAAAGAAGAAATAGACTCTTCTTATAAAGCTCTATCCATGTATTTTAAGTGTGTATTTTAGGGTGAGATGAATTACATTCTTGGTTTGCATATCTTTCAAAGGGAGAGATTCAACATTAAGGGAAATGAATTTCACTCCTGAAGATTACTTTTATAGCTTTTATTTCTCTAAAAGCATTTCAAATGATATGGTTGGAATCTACCCAGGGATCTCAATCAGATACTCAACTGCACATAATTTTGATCCAGATAAATTGCTTTTCCCTTTAAGTGACTTGCTTGATTTTATTCTGTCACATCATAATGCTTAAGACTAACTGATCTTCCCTTTCTTCCTTTTCACCTCTGCCCACAATGTGCACACATCAGTAATCATGTTCCACTCACTTGTTTCTTTATTACATTATTGCTAGCTCTGTTCTTGTATTCTTGTTCTGAGATACTATCTAATATATTTGGAAGTCTTCAGCATTTAAAAGTTTGGTGTCTCTGTTTAGAGTCAAAAATTAAAGATGAGTTAATAAAAAATTAGAGCTAAAATTCAATAGTATTCTGCAAAAGTAAAAAAAAAAAAAACCTAATAAGGGTTGGTGAGAAAGTGTAAAATAAATAACATAAAATAACAAAAAGGAAGAAAAGTGACATATTTGCTTGTAAGCAATTGTTTTGAATAAGTAAATCTCCATTGTGCATATGTTTTCAAATTATGCTGGAGGACATAAAAACTTGATGATGCAGAAAGATTCAGGAAGCCTCTGTTGTCAATAACGCTCTTGAACAAATAATGTAGAAGTGTGGGAAAAGACAAAAAGAAGCCAAATTCTTGCTGTTGTTGATAACATGGAAGGGAAGGAGGAAAGGCAGATCTCTGGAGAGGGATTACTGGATTCCCCCTCTTTCAGTTTTCTGTCTTTTCTCACACAGCTTTTGTTATTACAAAGCAATTAAACAGCCCAGAACAAACAATATTGTACAAGTAATAAATTCAGATTTACAGATGGGTAAATGGTAGATTTTACCTGTGTTTGTTACATCAATTGGATTTAGGAATGGTATTTCTTGGTGTCTGGTAAATAAAAAGGTGCCCAAATCCACCAGCTGAATATTCTAAAATAAGACGTCAGCAAACTCCAACTTAGCTTCTAGGTCTATCTGCTACGTTCCGGCAGGGCCTGGGGAAAAGAGGAGGGTGGTGGTGTCTCTGCCAAGTGCACTGAGACCACGTATGGGTGGCAGCTGCTCAGTGGGCAGGCCCTCCTGGGATGGGGAACGAGTTGCATGGCCTCCAGCATGGCACTGGGGAAAGGAAGGAAGGAGCCTTTTTCCACCTTCATTTGGTCCCCAGCTCGGGCAGCACCTATGGCTTGTGGGGGGAAATATTACCTGTCACAGTCAGTAGAGACTACACCTATGCTGCTAAGCTGACAGGGACAGGGCTCTAGCATTGACAGGAGACTGACCGTTCTACTCAGTTTTCAGCCCAATTCCAGTGCCAGTCAGCACCCTGCAGACAATGCCTCTGCACGCATCCAGACACCCCAGTTGACAGCATCAGTGAAAGGTGCCTGTTTTGGAGCAGGAAAGGCAAGAAAGCTTGGCTGCAGGAGGGTATGAGGCACATCATCCTTCCCAGGACCAGCACGTGATCCTCTTTATTTGCCTGGGAAGGTGTCACCAGGAGGCTGTCGTCTTCCTCTTCCTGTGGGTGCATAGCGTTTACCTACGTGACACACAGTGCCGATTTCTGTAGTAAGGCCTGTGCTGCCTCACCTGCATTGGTACCAATGTCATTATTTAAAGATGCAGATGTGCCTCCAACTCAAGTCAATACATTCAACTCTGCCACTGAATGTATTCTCTCAAGGAAATTCTTGGAACAACTATTGACCTTAGCAACTGTTCGGGAAGGATTATTGCCTAAGCATTCAGTAAAGTAGATGTGATTTTCAGAATATTTCCCTGTTCTAGCTGTGTTTCATCATTCCCATAAACCTGTGTCTTCCGGTTATTTGTTCAGTCCCCATCAGAATAGTTCTTCCAGGCGTGGAAGTGGGTACGTGACTGTTGCAGTGAAATGCAAATAGTTTCCAGTAGTCTTTGCTCAAGAAGAGAGCCTCAAGCAGATACTAATAATTGAATCACTCTGCTAAATAAATTGTAAGCACGTGAGTCATGCATCATTTTAATGCTCTTAAGAAAGAATTATCTTAAAGAAAACTGGTACAGATTACTGACCCAAAATAATTTTCCAGCAATACAATTTAGGTTAAATGCTGTTTTCCTGAAATGCATGCTGGGAGAAATTGAGATATATTAGCACATTCTGCTTAATTCCACAACTGAAGTACAGTAGCAATGATTACACTGGAGATTTTTTCCTATAAAACTGTCCAATAAATTAGCTAAATATGTTTCTTTTATTGACATGAGGACAAGATGCTATGGGATGATGATAAGCCTGTTGCACTTTCCATATTATTCTTTGTTTAACAGCAAACATGATGTTTTTCCTTTTTTATTCATTATCTTTCTTGTACCAATAACAAACACTTTTCTTTAATTGCCCAGATTGAGTGTCCTATCAATTTCTTTTGAGCAGGACACATTCTTGTCTACGATTGTCATTTCTGAGCTAATGATTCAGTAGTTAATATGACAGCCAGCTGGTTTTGGCACTATTTGAACTATCTTTTTTACTAAAAGGAAATATACAGAACTATTTGTACAGCTGCACCAAGATGTGGAACGTCTCTTGTGGCAGGATTTATCTCACTTTTATAAAAGTCTTTTTATGGTCAATGGAGAAACAGAGGAAATTCTAAGAGTTAGTTCAGCCCATCTTAAAGAAGTTATTTCAGGCAGTTTGAATGGATTATGTTCCCCAAATGCCTCTTATACAACCTTAAGAGTAATGGGAACTACACTACTAGCAAACTGGATCCCTGACTTTACACAGACAAAAGTGGTTTAAGTGAACCCCATCCTTAATATGCTGGGGTCTTAGCATTAATGAAGGGCATGGCTGCAATGATATTTTTCCAGTCCTCTAAAGCAGTTTGTGTGCACAAAGACCACTCCATGTCTTTCCTCCTTCAGGCTCTGCTAGTGCCGTAATCTCCTCCCTCTAATCCCTTTACCTGTAAATTATCTCCTCTCCAAGGTCAGTTTTGCATCCAGCAATCTTAATAATATCTTTAAAGAAAGGTTTAGGGCAGACAGGACAAGCCAACGTATATAAGCAGCTGTTGTAGTTGTCCAGCTCTCCTTGTTCTCCATCTGCCTTTGGGCATACAGGTTGTGTTTAAATTTTCCTCATTATCTCTGACAGATGAAATCACAAGTACTGCTTTGAGCATTGGTCTACCCCTGCTCTGATGGATGTGATTATTTAATTCTGGAAGTTACAAGATAATTTTGTCAAAGATGGCTGTTTTCATTTTCTCTTAGAACTGTGTTACAATCTTTTTGTGTGTCATTGACTATTCATCTGTGTTATGATCCTTTGGTAGTAAGATGATGTACCAGTAAGGGAATGTATCACATAATTCTCCTGAGACCTTCTCTGAGTGAGTCTGAGGTAAAAATGAATAGTCCAAAAGAATGCATATTTCACCTCCTCACAAAATAGAGACCCAGACATAAGAAAAGTAGTGTGAAAAGGCAAGAACTTCAAGAATTAATGAATAAAGAGGAAGGAAATAGCTTATCAGTAGGAAAATAAAAGATGACACACTTAATGAGAGCATGACTGTTGTCTCCTCATGTTCAATCTCCAGGCTGTGTCCTGTAGACTGGTGGAAAGCTGTACAAAAACAGAGTACATGCAATGTGCATCTTCTGTGTCCTCTCTCACCATTTGACAAACTCTGAATAATCACAGAATCATAGAATAGTTTGGGTTAGAAGGGACCTTTAAAGGTTATCTAGTCCAACCCCTCTGCAATGAGCAGAGACATCTTCAACTATATCAGGTAGCTCAGAGCCCTGTCCAACCTGACCTTGAATGTTTTCAGGGATGGGGCATCTATCACCAATCTAGGCAACCTGTTCCAGTGTCTCACCACCCTTATTATAAAAAATTTATTCCTTATATGTAGTCTGGATCAACCAATTTTTAGTTTATAACCATTTCCCTTTATCCTATTGCTACAAGGATTGAAAGGCAGCAACAAGGTCTCCCTGGAGCCTTCTCTTCTCCAGGGTGAACAACCCCATCTGTCTCAGCCTGTCCTCATAGGGCTGGTGCTCCAGCCTCTGATCATCTTCATGGCCTCCTCTGGACCCACTTGAGCAGGTCCATGTCCTTCTTATGTTGGGGGCCCTAGAGCTGAACACAGTACTCCAAGTGGGGTCTCACAAGAGTGGAATAGAGGGGGAGAATCACCTCCCTTGACCTTCTGGTCACACTCTTCTTGATGCAGCCCAAGACACAGTTGGCTTTCTGGGCTGCTGGTACACACTGATGTCTCATTGTCAGTTTTCTATGCACTAATAACCCCAAGTACTTCTCCGCAGGGCTGCTCTCAATTCACCCTTCACCCAGCTTGTATTTGTGCTTAGGATTGCCTCAACCCATGTGCAGAAAGACAGCCTGTGAGAGAGAAGCATCTGAGCTTTGTATTTTATTCTTTCATGGTAATTACCTATCTATATGCCTGTGTTTACATTCACTGCATTGCTCTATATGTGAGGTAGGTTCACAGGTAAACGACATGGATGGATATGCATACCATCTCTGGCACCACTGTAAGTTTAATGGCTAGGTGTCTCCATTTCTGTGCACTTAGCTGAACATTAGGTACTCTCTTATATACTATGTATTAAGAAAAAAGACAATATTTTTTCCTGATAAATGCAAAATGTGTTTTACAAGCAATATATACTTGATATGACTTCATGCCTAAATTCTAATAGTGTTAAAAAAAAAAAAAAAAAAAAAAAAAAAGTATAAAACCAGCAATTGAAACTTGCCAAATTCAGGAGAAGAACTAACGTCAAATGTTTTCAATGCTCTTGGCACTCAACTCCCTCTGATTTTAATGTGGCTTAAAAATTTGTTGCAAATAAGCTCTTTCCCTGTATTTGTCAGCTTTGGGCAGGAAACTGTTTTCTAAATACATGAAGTAATAGGTAGTGTAGAAGTTTGGAAGAGCTAAAATATAATCCAGGAAATTTTGAGCATATTTGACTAGTATATTTTCCAAAGGAAAGAGAAACTTTCTTGGTGGAGGAAAGAAAAACATGTTGCCAAGCATATTATAACATTTGAGAAATAATGAAAAATTCTCTATTAACAACCCAACAGTCTTGTATGACTACTTTTAACACATGTTCAGTGATTAATTCATATTAAGTGGAATTCCTCAAATGGGTAGTAATTTATTTTATTATCTGCCCAACTATGATTTTAATTACAATTTAATCATGTTTGAGCCGTTATTGCAACAATAAAAATTAGGGTAATCTTTTCACTCTACCATCTGTGAAATTCCTACTAACAGCAAAAGGAATTCAGATCAGATTCTTATTTATTTTACATAAAATGATCAAGCTTTCACATCAATTAAGCTTTTCTTAATTTTACCCCACAAAAACATGTGGATATGTTCTCAGATCTTCATTAAAGAAGAAGTCCTTTCTTTACAGGACTCCAGAACAAACAATACACAATAAGTGTGTTCAGAAGAAATGAACCATGAAAATAATTGCTAGGTGTTTTATTAGAAGTTAGTTTCAGATGCATTGGGTGAACTGTTTGTTGAACTAATAATTTTTTTCCTCACCTTTACATTTTTCCTGAATATAAAGGAAGACACCTGTTTCTTGAAGGATTTTGTCATGTCAAAAATATGAGGTTTTTCAGATGAAAACAGAAAAAAAATCAAGTTTTTAAATGATCCTACTCTCCTTCACTCAGTGTTTTCAACTAACAATAATACCTGGACAACAAAAAAAAATTGTTCACTTTATTGTTTTTTCAGGTAGTGTGACTAGAATGATAATACCTCTTTCTATTTTTAATTGCTTTACAAATATTATTTCTATTCTCAGGTAGAATGAGGAGACAATATATGGCATAGATGTTGGAGGAATGAATTAATGATCCATTTTACACAGCATCCCAGCTCTAACAGAACAAAATTTGGATGCTGCAAAGACAAATTCCCCACAGTGTAGCTCCTTTGTGAATACCAGCATCTCAAAGGATATTCCTGTGTCAGCTGAGGCAATCTAAGCCTGTATTTTGCAGTGCAAGTCCAAAGATAAAAGACCACTTCATGAAACACTAAAATATGAAAAAATTATGTGAAATATATTATTAAAAAAAAAAAAAAAAAAAACAACAACAAACCATAGCCTATTTCCTGTGGAATTTTCATATTTTTAATAGTAATTTAACTGAATCTAATATCTATTTTTTACATTGTAGGTAATCATTTGCTAAGTAGCATAGACAAAAGAAGCTCTATTATTAGGTAGATACATTTTCATGCTAACAAACTTCAGGTGTGAAAGAGAAGCAGAAAGCTTCAGAATCAAATATGAGATAATTTATTTAGAGTTTAATTACAGGTGTACCAAGTAATCATATCTATAAGAAAAGATAGTTGGCATATTGCCCTGGGTTGAGTGAGTGGTGGGTTTTGTTGTTTGCTCCCTGTGAGAAGCTTCTTGACACTCCCCCAGCTTCAAGTCAGTTCCACCTCTGCACCAAAACTGAGCCAATCAGCTGCACCTCTGCGATAACGTATTTAAGAAGGGACGTGGTGATGAGCAGGGGGGACTTGTGAGAAGGAGTTGCAGCAGCTTCGTGAACACCAAGGTCAGTGGAGGAAGGGAGGAAGAAAGGAGGGGGGAGGTGTGCCGGAGCAGAGACCCCCCTGTATCCTGTGGTGAGACGGCAGGACGGCCCCCCCCTGCCACCCATGAAGATCTACAGTGGAGCAGACGTTGATTTGCGGCCTGTGTTTGTTTTCACCTGGGTGATGAAGGTGCTGTGCCCAAAGAAGGCCAGGGTCTTGTGGGAAAAAGCAGACCCTGCTGCTGCAACTCAGCACTGGGAGGATTGCAGCATGCGGGGCTGCCCACACCAGAGCAGCTCGGGAAGGGCTGCAGCCATGGGAGAGAGACTCCTGTGGACGATTGTCTTCTGGGAGAGGGGGACCATGATGAAGCAGGGGGAACAAGTTCCAGAAGCTTCCCCCACCGAAGATAGAAGAAGCAGTAGCACTGACTGCACCCCCCATTCCCTGCCCCTGCGCCACTGGGGGGAGGAGGTAGAGATATCAGGAGCAGAGCTGAGCCCAGGAAGAAGGGAGGGGTGGGGGGAAGGTGTTCTCAAGATGTGGCAATGTTTCTCACTGTCCTACTCTGTTATGTGTTGTTAGCATCTGTAATAAATGTATGGGGTTTGTTCTTCCCCTAACGAGTCTGCCTTTTGCTCGTGACCATCTGTGGTGGTTGGCTTTTAACCTGGCTCAAACCACTACACATATGTGAGGCTGAGAAGCTATTACTAACAGACAGGTAAGGCTAACCAAAATTTCCTGGGGGAAATAAAAATTTCACTAGTTATCTCTGGAAGAAAGATAAATTTTGACCTGTGGAGAGTAGATAGATAAGTGACTGGGAGGAAGATCATGTTGTGCCATCATTGTGTGTGTGTGTTGATGCTGTGGGTTTTGGTATTCAGCACAGCCATGTGATTTAGTTTCCAGCTCATCTTTGAAAGATGAACCTTAGTTTGTCCTACATAGCTACCGAGAGACTACATGGTGTGCTGGATGAAGAGTCTTCCACTGCAAGAAGTTCACATGTAATCTGGAGATAGTAATGGTATTATGACAAGGTGTTTAATGTAAGGACAGAGGAGATGCATTGACAAGATTTATGTGTCTTGTAAGTGCATGATCTAGGGAAAAGCCATTTATTATGAATTACACAGCTGCTTATTACTTCATTCCTCAGAAAAAACCCACAGCACTTCCTTCTGTTCACATTCACCTGAACTACTTCTCATAGCTTTGGGAACAGTTTATCAGGTCTTTAGCATGCAAAGCATTATCATAAGGGATTTGGGAGAGAAAAGACTGTGATCAAGTCTTACAAAACTATAGTGAAGGAACATCCTGATGAGTGAAACCTTTGTGAGTGCAAGGCTGCTTGGAGCAGACAGGGCTCTAAGAAAGTTATCAGGACTCCTGATCAGGTGAGCAGCTCCACTGGAAATACTACCTCCTTGTGATTTTTGTATCATCTGAAAGGAAAGAAGCCATGTTATTTAGAAGTATGGGCCATTCAAAAAAATTATATTTTTATCATTGGTTAAGGCACCAGAAATTTTGAAACAAATCGTGGTGTCTTCCACTGTCTTATGTGTTTCCCTATTGCCTCCAACTCTCTTTGGCAAAGGGCTGTCTCAGAAGGCAGAGCCAATGCATGAGGCATGTACAGTAAGGACAAGATAAAGAACTGAGTGGCTGTTACATGCATACCAATAATTCCCAAATGTCTCCAATGCATCTGGTGGACACACATATATGTTTTTACAAGGGGAGAGTTAGAATGCTATACACTCTCTAACAGAAATCTTCAAAGTAAAGAAATGATCAGTTGCACAAATGATGTTGATCTCCAGCTAAAGATGATAAGTAATGAGTGTAAAATTCATGTTTGGTAGTCATGGTCTGCTGGCAGTTATTTAGGGGTCATTGTAGACCACTATACAAAATGGTGATCATATCCAGATCAAAAAAGGGTCAAGGAAATATGAAGATGTCAACGAATTCTAAGTTTATTAGTATACAAGTCTCCTTCAAAAAATGGACCCTTGCTACACAATCACTGGTCAAGTTCATTACTCAATTTTAAAAATGATTGTTCTAGTCTCTGCACCTGAATAAATACATTGCATCTATCACAAGTCACCTGCATCCAGAAGACTATCTGCCTAAGAAGCATACATGAAAGCAGATACCATATTAGATTCCAATATTAAAATAGACAACATGAACTGAAGACTAAGATTGCCAGTAGCTGCCTAAATTTTCAAATCATAACAATTACGTAGAACAGGAGGATGACAGACAGTTTCCTAGACTGCTTCCCTGCTCTCCCTGTTCATGTCCAAATGAATCAGAGAACTCAGGCTTCTTAAGGAGACATCTTGACTTTCATGTAGTTATAGCATCTTGGCTGAATAACTTAGTCAGGGCTTCCATGTCAAATCATCAAAGCTGCAAGCTTTGTCCATTCCACATCAAAAGGAATTCCAGAAAAGTTTAGAGAATCTTTAAATGGCAAAGCTCACTGTCTCTTCCTAATTTCCAAAACATTGCAATCAAGTTCATATAACATTAACACATAACTTATTAACAATATGGTTTATGGAATATCTAAGTCAAATGCTTAAGCAGTTATTAAGAGATGGGGTGACCAACTGCACGTAGGAAAGCATTTTCTATGGACTTGTTTTCTATCCTACAAATCCAAGAAACTACAGTAAATCCTGTGGAGGCTAAATGACCATCACCTTCACTACCAAACCTGAGATCTGGAAGCTTGTTGATACCCTTTATAACAGAATAAGAATTGCACAGGTTTAGGTCCTTGACCATTACAGCCTGTGCATGGGAGGAGAGAGGACAGAAAACATTTTACTGACCATTCCCCTTCAGGAGGAAAGGTGAGATCATGCCCACATTTCAGTTTCTTCAGTGGTTTGGTGTATTCTGACACTGACAGTCTGAATCTAATAGAGGCCAGGATGGTCATCTACCTGGACTCGTGCAAACCATTTGACATTGTCTCACATGACATCCTTATCTCTAAATTGGACAGACATGGATTTATGGACAGACTATTCAGCGGATAAGGAATTGGCTCGATGGTCACACTCAAAGAACTGCAGTCAACACCTTGATGTCCAAGTGGAGCGGGGTGATGAATGGTGTTCTTCAGGGGTTCGTGTGGCAACAGGTGCTGTTTAACATCTTTGTTGGTGACATGGACAGTGGGATTGAGTGCACCTTCAGCACGTTTGCTGACAACACCAAGCTGTGTGGTGCGGTTGATACACTAGAGGGAAGGGATGCCATCCAGAGGGACCTTGACAGGCTTGAGAGGTGGGCCTGTGCAAACCTCATGAATTTCAAAAAGGCCAAGAGCAAGGTCCTGCACATGGGTTGAGGCAGTCCCAAGCACAAATGCAGGCTGGGCATTGAGTAGATGGAGAGCAGTCCTGCAGGGAAGGACTTGAGGGTATTAGTGGATGAAAAACAGACTATGAGCCAGCAATGTGCACTTGCAACCTAGAAAGCCAACTGTATCCTGGGCTGCAACAGGAGAATTGTGACCAGCCGGTCAAGGAACATGATTCTCCCCCTCTGCTCTTGTGAAACACCATTTGGAGTACTGTGTTCAGCTTTGGGACCCCAGCATAAGAATGATATAGACCTGTTGGACCAGGTCCAGAGGAGGCCATGAGGATGATCAGGGGGCTGAAACACCTCCCTTATGAGGACAGGCTGAGAGAGTTGGTGTTGTTCACCCTAGAGAAGGCTCCAGGGAGACCTTCCAGTACTTAAGGGGGGCCTATAGGAAAGATAAGGAGGGACACTTTTTCAGGGAGTGTAGTGATAGGATGAGGGGTAATGGTTTTAAACCGAAAGAGGGTAGATTTAGGTTAGATATAAAGAAGAAATTACTGGGAGGCTGGTGAGACACTGGAACAGGTTGCTCAGAAAAGTTGTGACTGCCCTCTCCCTGGAAGTGTTCAGAGTGAGATTGAACGGGGCTTTGAGCAACCTGGACTAGTGGAAGGTGTCCATGTCCATGGCAGAGGGGGTTGAATCTAGGTGATCTTTGGGGTCCCTTCCAAACCAAACCATTCTATCATTCTATGGTCAAGTGGAAACAACAAATTAATTGTTTCTCACAATCATAGTGCTTCCTGACTCACCCATTCCTCAGGGCCATGTCTAAATTCAGAGGATCGCCCTGATATATTACAACTTATGAAATAAGGGCTTATCTGTAGGGTGCCAAAATCTCAAAATTTTGTATTCCAGTTTAATTACTGCAAACCTCAAAATTCTTGGGCATTCAATTTTGGCATAATTCTTGTTCACTGAGAGATGATGTAAGACCAATGTACTGCAATTGCTTTGTGATCGTGCCTTCGTAAGAAACTACTAAGTCAGAGACTGCTGAGAGGAAATGATGTGCAACTTATGAAACGTGTTTATACACTAAGTACAAGTACGGAAGTGATTTCAGCTTTATTATTGTTGATAATACTCAAGGAGAGAATGCAGACATCAAAAAAATATCTGAATTCCTGTTTAATTAAAATCAGTCATTGAGGCTATCTCTACATGCCATCTCTCAGTTTGCAATGGAACCTGGGCGAAATGCTCAGATGGAGTAGAAAAATGACTAATGTAATTATTAGCAGCAGCTCTATATTATAAAACTAGGATGAAGAGATCCCACTGATGAATGGAAGTATATGGATATACAGGCAGAATTGTGGAATTCAAGTCAAAACTTATTTCAGGCTCAGTTTCAATACTCTCAAAATACTGTCTTGCAGACATAAATTGAAAGTGTTTCATTTTCAGTAAATACTATCTAGTTTCCCTGAATCTTTTAATATCAGACTTTTTTTTTCCATGTGGCAAATTTTCTGCTTGCCCCCAACCACTTCTTTGCTATTATCTAACTGTTATCTAGGAAAGACTGGTCCATATAAAGATGTAAAGGGTTTGTGTCTTTTTCTGTTCTGTTATTGTTCCTCAAGTCCCAGAATCTGCTTGTTTGAATTTCTCTCCCAGTCCCAATCAAGTGGCAAAATCCAGCAGCTTGTTCCATATCTGGGTATGTCCAAAACCTTCACACCCCATCCTGCTTATTTGGCAAATGCAGGTCAGAGAGGGAGAGTTTAGAAACAGTATGAGAGAACAGGAGGTAGGAAAAAAGACATCTACATATCATTCTATAAATTTAGGAGGTAAAATCATAATGTGTGTATGTTTAGATAGTTCAAGCTTCCTTTGACTTAATTTGCAGTTGTTTATACAGTTAATGACAATTCTTTATATGACTATGTTAAGTATCCTTCCATTTCTTCTTTCCATAAATCAAAACTGCCGAACAGAACTGGCATGACATTTCTAAAGGGAATTTCAACCATATTAAAATAAGAAATGGCAAAATTCCCAGCTAGAATTTTGAAAAATCTGCTAAAAAACCTGGCACTTGGGCTAGACTCCACAGGATAACGCGAATTACATTGTCAGAGGACAAGCATTTCTGTGGTGGAGGAGTATTAGCCTGGATGTTGGCAGGCTTTCAGTGAAATGCTGTTCTACTGCTGGGGTCTTCCTGGGAAAGCACCCACTCTTGTCCCTGAGTGTGGTGATTAAGGCACTCACTGGTGATATGGGACATATGAGTCTGAGTGCCCATGAGCTGAGGGAAGAAATGAGCGGTATTCTTGAATCTGTCCTGGCTGCTTTGCTGCAGTATGATCTGCCAAGAGCCACTGCAGCAGATTGCGCTGTCTCCAACCCAGCTGGAGGGCAACAGGGACTTCAGGGCACAGAGGGAAGCAGCATCTCAGGGCAGATGGGAAGATCAGCATCTCATTGGGGTTACCTATGGGGCTGAGGCATGAAGCAGGCACAGGACCTGCTGAGCCTTGTCAAGAATTAAGTGTTTCTGGACACTGCTGAAGCAGAACTCATGAACCAAATGGAACTATAGGTAAGGCAAAAATGCGATTTGGGGTCACCTCTTCAGTTCAGCTCATCCCATTTAAATCAGATCTGTGTCTTTACCAGTAAATCTTCACTGTGTCCACTGACAAGGTCATTTTCAAGCATTTTAAACCTCTGATTAAAGCCACAACACAGTTCCTGTTTGCATCCCGTAATGACTAAGTATCCATACTCAGGACTGAGTATCCATATTAGTTTGAACCCTAAAAGCTGCTGATGTCTTTGGAGTCAGCACAAGAAGGCAAGTCCTCTCTTGGATCCACATGCAAGGAAAATGCACACTTGTTTGTGCATCTCAGAGCTGCCTCAGCTGTGAATTTTCCCCATTTGTGCTGCTGAACGCATTCACAAGGCAACACCCATCTCTCCCTCCAAGCACTCGCCAGCCACTCCATAAATGTCAGCTTGAGCACACAGGCAACAGACTCTGGAAGGGGAAGCCAACAGCTACGAAGGAGCTGTAACATGCCAATTAGCAGCCATGCAAAAATCAGTGAGAAATAATAGCTTCCTAAGCACTAAAAAGGGCTTGATAAAATGTTTGCCAACCGGTTGTGCTGCATGTCGCTGCTCTGACTGCCTTGCCCCAGATCCCCTGGACACAGCAAGCAGGGTGTTTATAAAACATTTATCTGAAAGCAAAGAGGATAAGTGCCATATGCTGACTGCTGCTGCTATGTGCAGAGATACAAACATAGTATTTAAAATTGTCCTGTTTTGTGTCTGAATTTCTTTGCAGAAATGCAGACACCACACTCTATGAATGCAGTTTGGGCTCTGTTCCGTAGCCAGCAGAGATAATCCTTTACCTTGCTGCTGTCAAAGGGAGAGGGCTTAGCCTCCCAGACTCATGCCTGGCTGCCTCCCTGCATCCTAGTTCTCATCCGAAATATCCCACCCCTCCTTCATGCTGGCTTGTGTGCTCTTCTCACCCCTTAGGGAGAGAGCACAGTTGCTAACCTGAGCAGAAAACTATCACTGGTAGGGTTGGGGTTATTTTTATGGGCTGCTTTCCTGTAGCTTCAGCCCTCTGAATCAGTTCACTGAGGGTACGCTTGATATCAGAAGGGTACAGGGAAACAGCAGGAGTGCTGCCCAGGACGGGAGGAGCAGGAGCCCCCCATTACAGCAGCACTGAGCTATTGGCAAAGCTGCCCACATCCCACTTCAGCCTTAGACATAAACATCTGTGCCACTTAACTCAGCGGTTCAGGGACCTGGGCTCTGACCTGGGTCATGCATGCAGTGTGACCCTACTCCGGCCAGGCAGTTCAACTCCAGTTTCCTTTGGAAGGAGGCCATGCCTTTTCTCCAGGCCACCTCACAGACTGCAGAGCTCAGCTGCTGTGGTGCTAGGGTTGTTTTTTTGAAGTTTCCAGTATGTTTGCTCTCACTAAAAAAGTGGTTTATTTTCCTTCTTTTTCTCATGTTCAAAAGAAGTAGATTATTTTTAGCTCATATTTTCCCTTTTGAACTTGCATTTAGGCACTAAGTCAACACAGGAGGATTCTGCTTCAAAAGATGGATGTCTCAGAAATGACAGGCAAGAAAGAGAGAACTGACTGACAGTAGTTCTGCAACTTCTGCATAAAGTGCAATATACCACGTTCAGAAAAAGACATAGGAACCAAAAGCAGGGTTTCTGTCAAAGTGGGGAACTTGGAATCTACATCTCAAATCCTTGTCATCTTCTGTCTGACTTTGGAGACATGTATTAAAAAGTTCCTCTGAACATCCCTGCACCCCCAAGGTGTCTTTAGTTCTTTAGGTCGATTTCTGCCATTTTTCTTTAGTTGTGAAAATGTCCTTGGCTGATATGCTATGCAGACCAGGATATATCATGTGGTGTGCTGTTCTGAGACCTTTATATTGTGGTGTGGGGGTTGCCTGGGGCGAGTATGGACGAACAAGGGGATGCAGCTATGAATCTGTGATTACATGGTCCAGGTAGTAGTGCAGGTGATGATTCTGTAACAATGCTGGAATCTCAGGTTCAAAAGAAGAGATAAACAAGTAATTTGTATAATCAGCTATGTCATTAAAATTATCAGGGACAAGATGGGCTAAAGGAAGGGGTTCATTCCTGGCATGCTGAAGTGCTGCATGGGTGCCACACTGAGAAAACTGAGGGGCAGCTTCTGGAGGTCTCCTGTCACCTCCTATAAGGAATTACAGATTGTTGTCCCTCACAAAGAGCCATGTCCCTTCAGCAACCCTGAAAATTGAGGTGATTTTTATCCAGGTGACTGATTATAGATTCAGATACTTGTAAATTCAAACTACTGGTCCAGTTTAGGAATGAAGAAAAAAAAAATACTGTCCAATAATATGATTGCGAAATCAGGGGGTTTTGGGCAAGGTAAACTGTCATGTGTTAGCTTGCTTCTAAAACCAGATTTGTTTTCTGTGTTTCTGTGGGAAATCAGAGGATGTTATAAACTGAGTCATGCAGTTATTGACTTTAGCAAGCGCACAACTGATATAAATAGAGAAACACTTTTGAGCCTTGGACAGAAGAAGAGATTGAGAGATCTTCTAGCAAGGGCTTATAGAACAGGGAGAAATTATAGAAAATGAAGACAAAGATCCTTCCTTTCCTTGCTTTACTATATGTCGCATGTTCTTGTGCTTTCCCAGTGGTTCCAGAAAAAGAAAAAGAAGATATGCAATATGCTAAGGTAAGGACTACAGATAGAACTTAAGAAATCATTTAATGCGAAAATGAACGTAGTAATGTATTAGTGATGTATTTTATTAACAATGCTCTGCATTTGGAAAGAAATATTTATGTTCTAAATTGTTGCTTTCTCTTCCCCACCAGAAATACCTGGAAAATTTTTATGATTTTAAAGAAGAGAAAAATTCTCTCTTTAAAGCAAAGGACCTTAATCACATGACTGACAAAATCCGAGAAATGCAATCATTCTTTGGGCTAGAGGTGACTGGGGAGCTGAATCATGAGACGCTGGACATTATGAAGCAGCCTAGATGTGGAATACCAGACGTCCGTTCATACAGCACCTTCCCACAGAGCCCTAGGTGGAAGAAAGAAGATGTGACATATCGGTAACATATATTAAAGCATGTTTCCCTGTACACCACTGGGAACCTTTGTGAATGCTAGGCAGAAGTAATGCCAACAGTTCTTTACTGTTTTTTTCCATTCCTGCATTTCTCCAGATAAAAGCCCCGTTCAGGATGAAAGGGCCATGAATGTGGGGGCTATTAATATTCTTTACTTTAGTCTTCCAAACAGTGATGAAAATAGCAAAATAGGAGTTTCCATTAGTTAGTTAACAGCCTACTAAATAATATACTCAGTGGATAGAAGGGATGAAACTGAGAGTATATACGTTAGGGTTTCTGAAAGACATTCAAGAAAACTGTGAAAACATCCTTTTTTATGTAAGCAGATAATTTGAAAATAAAAAACTTGATACACATAAATAATAATAACTACTGATGAAAATATTTGACCTTGATACTATGTGCCCCAACCATGTGTGATCTAGTTGTTTTTAATTCCTTTTGCCTTATTTCACAGGATTTTGAACTACACTCCAGACCTGCTACAAGCTGATGTAGAGGAAGCAATTGCAAAAGCCTTCCAGCTCTGGAGCAGTGTCACCCCTTTGAGATTCACCAGGCTCTACAGTGGTCAAGCAGACATAATGATCTCCTTTGCAGCTGGATGTAAGGAGACTCCCTTGCCTGGGAATGATAAGTATTTGTCACTTTTCTTTAAATAGATGATGAAAAGCATAACTTTTTTTTCCCTTTTTTTTTAGTTCATGGTGACTTCTATTCCTTTGATGGTCCAGGAGGAACTCTGGCTCATGCCTACCCTCCTGGCAACGGGATAGGAGGAGATGCCCACTTTGACGAAGATGAAAACTGGACCAAATTTACTACCTATAATGGTAGGTTACCTTAAATATTATGTTGCCTGGATTTTATTAGACAGTGCAGTCTCGAAGACACTGTAAAGTCACAGATCTCATGGCAATAGTTCCAGTATTTACTGAGATATAAAATGTCAGTGTAATGTAGTAAAATTATTCTGCATATTTTGAATTGGGCTGCAGTCATGACAGTCGCTTGAAGTTAATGCACAGACTGCAATTACAGCCCCAGTGAAGGAAATCAGATTAGCATGAAACAGCAATATTAGGTAATCATGATATTGTAAGGAAGGGAATTTTCACCCTCACGTAATCACCTTAAAGGCTGTAATACTGAGCTTTCAATTTTTATTTTTTTTTTTTTCCTGATTTGAAGTGATGCAAATCTTTAACTTCTGCAAAGGAAAAAAAGAATCTTGAGTTTGTTGGCAAATACAGTTAAATATACCAGTGAAGTGTTCTGGTTTCCAGCAATGTCCAGAGATGATATTACATTACTGGTCTTTGTGAAGTAGTTACCAGATGAATTCTATGTCATTTATGATTCCCAAAATCTGACCAGATGACTAAAATGTTCTCACCCAGTCATTATTAACATTAAAGAAACTTTGATTCTTGGTTGGCAGGAAAATTTCTGCACCGTAAGCAAAAACTGTCCCCAGATTGGTTTCCCTGTGAGAAATAAATGTTTATAATTCAAAACTCATTTCTCCTCCAGGATGCCAGAGAACCGCTAACTCAGGACATGGTTAGATTTTGCTGTATCAATATATCATGCATGGGAGGATCACATTTGTGTCCCACTGTCATGCAAGAAAATGTATTTAGTGTTTGTTCTTTGTGCTGGATTTTTTTTAGGATACAACTTATTTCTTGTGGCTGCTCATGAGCTGGGCCACTCACTAGGTCTTGGTCATTCCAATGTCTTCGGTGCTTTGATGTATCCTATTTATATGGCCAGGGATACAAGGGACTACAGGCTTCCTCAGGATGATATTGATGGCATTCAGGCCCTCTATGGTAAGCAAGAAGCATAAATTTTTTTGGTGGATAAGCATTTATAATGAATTTTACCCATCAGCTAAAATGTACTAAGCTTTCTACTGTAAGAAGGATACCGAGGTTTAATTTCCCAATATTATTTTTGAGCCATTTTCTTGGTTTCTTTGTGGCTAAGAGCCTTCATCTGCAAAATGGAATCTGTGGGCTGTATCCATGACAGTAAGTCGAAAGGTCCAAGAACCTTTCTCCAATGATACCAGAGAAACAACCCTTGTCTGTAGTATTAAACTGTTTTATCTTCCACAAAGGAGTGGTTACATGCACAACTGCCTTTTGGAAATGCATGAACTCCTGAGCATATAGAATTTGAGAGACCAATGGCTTGTCAAGGCAAAACAATGCCAGAGACCATTTTAACTGTCAGCAGCACACAGATAGCCAAGTTAAATTGCCCAGGAGCTTTCCTTAGCATTAATTTACGAGTTGAGTTTTAACCTTAAGAAATTTCTGCATTTGGTTCCATATAGTCTATCCTGAAGCTCTGCAACATGAAACACTCTAATTCACCTTGCAATTCTACACTAATCTATTTCCTAAAGGACCCCCCAGAGAATCTCCTGCACTTCCAACAAAAACTTTACCCCCACAAGAACCAACTGAAATGACAGCTGCAGAAACACCAACTGAAATGTCACCCCGGGAAGAACCAACAGAAATTGCACCCTCCAAACCCCCCACAAGACCAGGGGACTGTGACCCTCATTTGACTTTTGATGCTATCACCACTCTCCGTGGGGAAATACTGTTTTTCAAAGGCAGGTAAGTGCTTTTCCTTCTAGCAACACCTTTTTGTGAGACTCACAAAGGCAAAGTGTAAGGTTCAGTTTGAGGAATTTATGTTCCCTTGGTTACAAAGGAAGATATTTTTTTCTGAAAATATTAAGGCAATTTTTCAAAATTTTACTAGCCCATCTGGGCTGGGTGAGTAACGTGGTTTACTGACAGGTGAGTAAAATGTTTTAAACCATCATACATCATCACCCATGTCTGTTAAAATTGTGCAAGGCTGAATAATCCCAGTGTTACTCCTCAGCCTGCAGCTGCTTCCTATGCAGCACCATCCTTGTCACACCATCCCACATGTGGGTCAGGGAGCTGTGGAAGATGTCACTAGTGACTTTTGGTGGCACTCTGACCTAGGCAATTGCACTGGACCACTGCCCAATACCATCTGTAGGGAGCTCCTGCTATTACAGGTGTCCGTTTTAGACACGGGGCACTGTAGCTGGCTGTTGGCTGGGCACAGCCTCCCTGGCAAGGGAGAACAGCATGTCAGGCCCAGGGTTACACTCACTTCTTGGGTTGGTAACTGTGGTTTGATTGAACAAACTTCATTTGATGGTGTGGGTCTGATTTGTCTTCTAAAACACATGCTGAAGAATTGTAGCTTAAAAGCATAATCATTTTCAGGGAAGAGGAGGAAGGAGAAGTTCCTCCTTAAATTGAGTTTTAACATGTTTCTCAAGAATGTTTAACATTTGCAACCAAACTGCTGTGTCTACCTGCATGGGACATGGTGAAGAGAAATCTTAATTTGTCAGCCCTACCATAGACATCACATGTTGTCTTCGGCAAGACATCAAGATACCAGTGGAGAGGTCTACAGGGCCACCAGCTCTAGCTGCCCCTGCTTGAGCCAAGAGGTTGGACGAGATGACCTCCAAAGGTCCCTTCCAATCTCAACCATTCTGTGACCTCAGAAAAACCCATAGTAAAGGGCAAATGTCTATGAGACAGCAGGGCAAAGTGAAGCACTGCATCCCAAAAGGGGTGATATCTCTGCCTTATAGGGAGGATTGGCTCCAACACTCAGACAATATGATTTAAAGCACATTTTTGGGCTACTGATCTCCTAGTGAAATACAGACAATGAAACACTGCTGTTCTTATTTCTATCAGCTATGTCTGGCGCAAAAGCCCGTATTTCTCAGGCATTGAGCACGACACCATCTCATCATTCTGGCCATCATTGGCAGCTGGCTTTGATGCTGCTTATGAGGTTGACAAGAAGGATCGAGTGATATTTTTTAAAGGTATTTCTCCTACATTTCCATCAGTCTTTTTTATGAATGAATAAAGTTATGGTAGTACTGTTAATATTATGTAATAATAATGGAAGTAATATTATACTAACAGTAATACTGATAGATCATATTCTCAATATTTAAATACATTTTCAATTTGAAAACGCTGTTACTGTCATTAACTAATGCTGCTTCACAGTAGCCCTGTACATTATGATATTACTCTTCTTTTGTCAGTGAGAGAAAAGATCATAGACGAGACAAGATTGATTGCCTACATTAAGTTATTTAAATGTATTTTTAAAGGTGCCAAACACACCTAGCAAACATGTCAAGTTTTAACTATTAAGTATATAACACTCTAACAACTATAAAAAGTGGAAAATCCAGCAGCTCTGAAATATTCATACTTATGTGTGCCCTAGAGGGTCATGCTCTCAGCTGGACATCTGTGCTATTTGGCGACGTTTACTATACAGAAAGCTCTGTGGCTTTGATGAAAAGGAGCTCAGCCTCCTCAAGACTCCCTACTAACTTTTTCTGATTTTCCTGCAGATGGCCAATACTGGGCTGTCAGTGGCTACAGTATAGAGTCAGGCTTCCCCAAGCCTATTCAGAACCTGGGCTTCCCCACCAGTGTCAGGAAAATCGATGCAGCTGTCCATGATCAAAATACCAAGAAAACTTATTTCTTTGTAGGCAACAAGTACTGGAGGTAAGGTTCACTACTCCCTTGTACAGTAGATAATCAAAATAGCTTTTAAAATATTGAGTTATATTAGTATTTGTACAGTAAGTTTATGGCCTCCTGTTGTCTTTTCAGCCAGTAGAAAGCTGAAACTCAGAGGTAGTGACGTATGTATTTTCATAGAACAAAATCTGTAACACCTGAGATAAAGACAACATATATTTACTCTTACCAGTCTGTGATTAACAGACAAATGAGCTTTGTTTATTCATTAGGAATCAGTATTACATGAACTTAGTATAAAAAGATAATGTGAGTAGACTTTGCCATCATGTCATGTATTCATTCTATAGCTATTAAGGGGCAGAAGTCTTCTCTGAAATTTATAAATGAAAAATCTATCAAAAAAGTTATGGAAGGAGATTAAAATATTTACTTTTTAAGAAAGAAGTTCAGTTAATCAGTAACATTAGCCCTGATAATTAATCTGTAATATTATCTTGAAAGAGTATTATTACACCACAAGTTTAAATTCCACTCATGTGGTCACTTCTTAGATTGGATGCTGTAAATATAAAATACTCATTTTGAATAACTGTTTAAGTCTATTGCTCAGTATAAGTCCCATCCAGTTTTATTATCAGTCTCGGGGAATGGAAGTGAACTATTTAGTCTGATGTTCTGAAAACAGCCTTGCATAGCCCACTGAAGATGTGAATATTCACACAGCCAGGATTTATACAGCTCTATGAGATAACAGATGCTTTCAGTCACTGGACTTTTAGCTGAGAGTAGGCTTATTTAGTAGAAATTCCACCCGGTTTCAACATCGAACATCACATACTTGTTTCTTGTTTTCATGTAATTTCTTTATTTAGTTTCAATGAAAATACCCAATCAATGGAAAGGGGATATCCAAGAAAAATAGCATCTGACTTCCAAGGAATTGGCTACACAGTTGATGCTGCCCTTCAGAAAAATGGTAAATAAATTAAAATGCAATTAAAAACAAAACAAAAACCCACCAACCAACCTCCAAAAAAGTATATGTTTCAAATACACATATATATACACACACAAACTATTTGTTCTGATATTTTTTTAAAATCACCCAAGAAAATAGAAAATGTATATCAATAGGTATGCAAAAAGAAAATACTAATTTGCCAATATTTTGTCCTTCCAATTCTAGGACATTTCTACTTTTTCTATGGATCAAACCAGCATGAGGTTGATATCAAGAACAAGAAACTCATTCGTATAACAAAGAGCAACATCTGGTTTAACTGTTAGAAGTATTAAGTGATGGTGCAGGGCTGTATTTGTACCAGAAATGTGGTTTTTATGTTCCTTGGTTATAAACAATATAATTCAGCTGCAACTGTGCATCTGAATCTGAAATTATGGCCTTTGATAATTCTAATTTAAAACCTTAAAAATGTAAAACTTAATGTACAGGTTTTATTTATTTTGTTTTCCAACTATTTATTAATCAAGTTGTTTTTGAGTAATAAAGTATTTTGCTCGAGTATAGCAGAGTTCTTGTGTTCTGATTCAGTCCACTGGAGACAAGGCATCTGATATAACCGCACACAAGCCTGAAAGGCTCCAGGACCCCACCACCATTTTTAGCAGGGCCCAGTGTCCGTAGGGGGGAAGTTAAAGAGAAGCGGAGGGAGGTGGGAAGTTTCGACAGGCAAAGAAACAACCTGGGGGACAGAGAAGTGAAATGAAGACACTCAGGAACAATGTAGGGGCTGTGGAAGAGGTAGGAGGAGATCCTACACAATGGTGTGGGAAGATCTGTGGAGAGACTGGTGGCTGTGGCCTCCCCTGCCATGACTCCATGTCATGGGGCCAGAAGGGTCAGGGCAGAGATGGGGATGGGTGCCTTCTGGTAGATGGTCAACATGGCAATGGGCAGCGAGGACCTGTGCTCCAGTGCCTCTGTGGGTGCAAAGTCTTAAACTAACCTAGGTGAGAAATTAAGCCATGAATCTAAGCAGGGCTTAAAAGTCAAGTAAGGACTGAACAGCTCAGCATTGCCACAAGGGCAGTGGTGTACCATGGTGAAGTCATGGACTGACAAGTGGGTGAGTTCACCTGGCAGGGTAGAGACACAGGAAAACTGGTGTTGCCCAAACATCTCCCAATATCTTTCTCAATAGCTTGTGCTGTGTACAGAGCCTGTCCAGAAGAAACTCCAGTCAAAGGACTTTAGATGCCTCCAGGGTTAGGCAGGGCGCTTCTGCGTACTGCTTGTACATAAATAACAACGTTAATTCCCATTGCTTTTAAAAGTGTCTATACACTGATATCCTAACTAGATACATTCTTGTATGAGAAAGATACCGTCAGAAATCAGGCCTTTAAGCTCATGTTGTTGGCTGAGACTTGAAGGCGTTAAGGAGGAACCAAAAAGAACATTTCAGCAATGGTGAAGCAGAACACTGACAATATTTACAGTGACTCACCTTGACCATATTAACTTATTTCTCTTACATAAGGCTGGTAGTGTTTTTTAATTATGACCTCAAGGAAACAGCTAAATTAAAAGAGTACCCTCACCTTCAGATATTAATTAGATTAAACTACTAGTATCTGAAAAATGAATAATATTTAGTTGGTTGTGAAGGAGAGTCTAGAAGATGTCTTATGTTTTAGTCTAAACTGGACTATAAATGGAAGAAAACATGTCATGGATTTCACCTGGACAAGGGGACTAGTGAGATGTGTTAACCATGGATTTTCCATCTGTATTTCTGCTTTATTAATGTCTTACACTTTAGTAATGAAAGAACATTACTTTTGGATTGGGAAAAGCAATGAAATTCCTGGCAACTGGTACAATAACACATAATTCAGATGGGTTTGGAAACAAGAGTGTTGGAGATGCCTCTACACTT
This sequence comes from Tyto alba, assembly GCF_018691265.1. Classification (NCBI taxonomy): domain Eukaryota; kingdom Metazoa; phylum Chordata; class Aves; order Strigiformes; family Tytonidae; genus Tyto; species Tyto alba. The sequence continues at coordinate 15,469,183 of NW_024881282.1, read as the reverse complement.
AGTAAGCAAGAGAAGATTTCTTATAACTATGATTTTTTTATAAGTCATAAGTGATTTCTGGAATTAAAGGCCTCTTGGATAGGAGGAGGGGAAATTTGTCCATAAACATAATTTCCAGTACTCATCCTCTATGAATATTAGCTTTCCCTGGAGTCTGAGACCAAGCATGCAAAACCAGAGATGCACAAAAAAAAAAAACAGTTACGTCTGAAATTCTTGACTGCACAACTATTGTCCCAAACACAATCTCTTGCACGTGAAAACTCAGGCAAAAATGTCTTAATGACTTCACTGACAGTTTAATAGGACCCTTACGGGGTATTAGCTGTGAGAGCTTGTAACAGTACATACTAACACAAAAATGTCAGGAGCACAAGAAGTAAAAAGAGTCTGAGGAACATCTGATCTCCTGGCACTTCAGTCACATATATTGGGCACGTCTAAAAGCAATGGGCTCCAGACCTGGACATCCAACAGTTCAGTCACAAGCACTCGCTCTGCACCTGAAAGACTGGTTTAGTCCCACTAGCAGCAGATGTCACATGTTTTTTTGGAAGGAAAATGAGTGTGTTACACAGAAGTCTTTGGAGATGTGACAAGGATCTTCTACATTTCCTTTTCCTGGACTGATTTTCAAGACTATTGCTGTGGTTGCAGAGGAAATTTGGCAATATATGTCTAATGTTCTCTGTCCCTGGGATTTAAGATCTTCCTGGGCAGGTTTTGCATACAAAGCAAGACTCCATTCACAGGGACAGACAACATTGCCACAAGCAAAGAGAAAATGAAGAATTAAGCTGCCGGGAGGCCCTGAATACTCAGCACCAGAGAGCAAGGGTGACCTGTGTGCAAGCTGACTAGGACAAGAGGGGTCCTGTCAGTGAGTCAGCATTATCATGCTGGAGACAGATGACTGTTATATAAAAGCCAGAAGTAGGTCATGTACTTGCCTTCATCAGTAATAAGATATTTTTGGGGCTAGGTTTGTGCAGCCAGGTCTGAGGGTTTACAGCACAGCCAGGGAGGAGGTGCCGAAGGCGCTGAGTTAAGCACTGCTTATTGGCAGCATAGGCTGAAGCTGCAGTTTTACAGCTCAGAATCTTCCCATACACAGACTTATTTTCCCAGGTTTTGGCCAGGGGTCCTACACTGCTACCAGAGTCCAGCTTGGCCAGGACAACAAGGGTGTGTAAGGCAGTGGAGTGGGGCAGTTTCAAGCTCTGCATAATTAAGCCCTTTGCAGAACAAATCAACTTAATTATGTCCTGTTGAGTCTCTGTGAGATGTTATTTCACTTTTCGTATCTCTATACTACAGCATGCATTATCTTTTAAATATGTAAACTGTGCATTAGCAATAACCTTGCCAAAAAAGGAGCAAATTTTAACACTTCTTGTCAGTGTTACATGTCTTTCTCTGTTAGCAGGAGCTGGAGCTATGGGAATGCACCCAAGGCAGAAGATTGACTCTGGAAGAAGAAAAGATAAGTGCAATTTTAAGAGATTATCCCGACACTTCTAAAGGTTGAAAGAAGGAGAACAAAGCAATTTTAACACTCACTTCTTTAAGCCAAAACAAGAGATTGTCATTATATGTTGTACTACTTCTGGATTAAGTCACCTCAAAAGACAACAACAAAGAAGATCCTTGTATTTATGGAACTTTCTTCATAAAGGGTATTCCAGGTGATTGAAAAATGCTTGAGGAGGTGATTGATCTATTGAGGGAAATGGTGAATAGTATTAAGAAAAGTGAGCAAGAAGTTGAAAGAGTAACAAAAGGATGTATTTGAGAAGGCTGCTAATCAGAAAACTATAAATTTCATCAATAGCTTCCCAGATGTTTTTTATGGTTTCTAATGGCCCTTTCATTAGAGAGAAATATGAGTGAGGAAATTTCTCAAGTCCTACAGGCTGGACAGTTGCTTCTTTCCTCTAGAAACATAGAGACACTCTGTGGAAAGAGAAAAATTTGGAAAGCTATAGTGGAGCTGTAAGTACCAGAAACTATTTCTGCAGAGAGGTATTGTGGATGTGTTAGCTGCACCGGACAAGTCTGCACCCAATTTTTAGATTCATCTCACCCACTCAGATAGGGGCACAGAATGGAACTATGTGAGTAGAGTCATTATCAAAAGCTTCCCCTTGGCTCAGTTGCCCCAGTTCTACGTCATTCCCTGAGCCTGTTGGTCTCCTTCCAGGACAAGGGAGGGGGCCTCTGATCTAATATAAATGCCTGAGGTGTCTGTTGTCAGGGTAAGAATTCAGTCCTCACTGACCAGACAACCCCTGCAGAGTCCCACCAGCATTGTCAGGGTCTAGACCCACTTCAGCTGCCCAGACCTATCAGTCCCCCATTTCCCTCGGTGGATGGCCACAAGGTTGTCTGTGCTCTGGGGATGTTTCTAGTGTTAACACAGTGCTCTTCAGCAGAAAACAATTTCAGCAAGTATCTCAGATGTACAATATATTTATAATCTCTCTTTTCACAGCTCTATTATCCTGCCAGCTCTGTGGAAGGCGGTTTATTTCTGTGCACATTCAACATCCCACCTACACTGCACTGCTGCATGTGTACCTTAAATCCTGTGTCAGCCCCACACAGAAGTCTCAGATACAGAAAGCTGTCTTCAATGGCAGTAGAAGACATCTCTCTCTAGGTTTCCCAGGACCTTCACTGTCACCTCTGCTTTGTCCTCATTTGTAGCAGTGCACGGAGGGTGTGATTGGCTGTGAAGGAAAAGTGGACCCAACTCTAGAGTACACCTGATATCTTACGACCAAAGGCATTCATGGAGAATAGAGGACCCGATCCTCTGACTGGGAAAGCCAACAAAGAGCTTGATTTAGAAAACCTCAGTGTTTTTTAAAACCTTACAATAAGTATAAAAACAGACTGTGAAATACAAAGTAATTGGGCAATTCTCTGAGAACAGTAGAAACTGCTGAATAAAAATAGCATGGAGACACCTTTGCTCAATTTCTATAATGAGTGTAGCTATGCTCTGAAAAGTATTTTTGTTTCCTTGTGAGACTTCCATGTTTTCCTGCAGACCAAATGTAGTTTCATCCAGGTGAGAACTGTATCAAATTAAAACTGCATAAACAAAGCACTACATCAAACAGGGAGTTACAGCACTGACCTTTAAATTTTGAAGGACTCTATCAAAGGGAAAAATGATGGCACTATAATAGACTCCAAAAGTACATGTCACTGTACAAATAAGTACAAAAAATCCTAGAAAACACATTTTCTACTTGTAGTCTGTACTCCTGTAACCTTCTGTGAATGTTCTCCCCTTTAGGTACTTCAACAATACATTTGAAATCAAATGGAAAATATTAAAGAGATAAGCTTTAAGTTTTTGGATAATAAAAGTACATTTTAATAACTAAAAAGTTAATGAGCTTATTAAAAAGAACTACAGGTCTATTACCTCTGTATTAATCATATTTCCCCTGTTGCAAAACCTGCACAGGGGTGGAACCGGATGAAAAGCAGCACCAATCTTTTTTATTGTTTTGCATGTGTTCTGTTGCTAACTAGAAGTTGTGAGAATCAATGAGTCAGGGATCGGAGAGCTTTATAAAGCAAATGAGTAGTATATAAAGGTGAGCAGGCGTGTGGCAGACCACAAAAAAAAGACTTTTCTAAAGGCTAGTAAAAATGAGAATGGAGAACCTCCCATTTCTCTTGTTATTATGTGCAGCACTTTCTTGTGCTTTTCCTGCAGATACAAGGCAGAAGAAAGAAGGGGACATGCAGCTTATCCAGGTGAGGAAGGTAGACCTCTGGGGAGGAGATCTTTAACAACTGTTAAGTGTCCATGGCAGTCTCTGGAACTAGTATATAGTAGCTGAGAAGCTAGTTCTGCAAAGTCCAGTAGAGTGAATAATGTGATTGAGTATTTCTCAAAATAAAGGAGGCTGCATTCTGTACCATGATGACAAAAGCTTCTTAAACTATGACTCATTCTTGGTTTATTTTTTTGTAGAGAACAGTTAAAACTGATGATTCATTCACTTATGTGTTGATTCTACAAGTAATTAAACTCCTGAGTCAATCTACGTTTGATTTGTAGTTCAGGTGGAAATGTGGTTATTTATGAGACTTCTGGTATTATGAGACATATCTCTTCATAAAATAAGGATATTCTTCTGTCAGAATGGTTGCTATTAAAAAATGTGGGAAAATGGGATACTACTGCTGAAATTTTATATTCAGCCATATATTTCAAACAGCTTCAGCATCACCTGCTCTAAAGGACTCTGGGTAACCCTAAAGCACAGGATAAGTGGAGGGTACATTACTAGAAAATAATCAACTTCATAGACAAATGTTAATTCTGAATGTATTCTGAGTGAACTGAAAAACATTTATAGTGACAATATAATGCAAAAAGCTATCATTAAGAGAAAATATTCATACAGGCTTTAACAAACTATTATCTATACTACCACGGAACAGAAAGGAAAGTATCAAAAGTACATGTATGATGTGGTGTTAGTGTAACTTTTCACAAGCTTCAAAAGGAAACACCATTGACTGTCCTAAAATGTTTGGGTTTTTTTTTTTTCATCAGAAGTACCTGGAGAACTATTACGGTTTTAAGAAAGATGGGGAATCTTTAATTTGGAAAAGTAATAGTCCAATGACCCAAAAAATAAAAGAAATGCAGAAATTCTTTGGACTGGAGGTGACGGGAAATCTGGATTCTGGCACTTTGGACCTGGTACAGAAACGTCGCTGTGGATTTCCCGATGTAGCTGGGTTCTCCACCTTTGCAGGAGAGCCAAAATGGACAAAACAAGTTCTGACATATAGGTAATTATAGTGGAATTCCTAATGTAAAGATAGTGTGTTACACAGTGTAAGTTGTAAGAAGACAGCTGGTTTTCTATCTTATATTTTAAAGGATATTAAACTACACACCAGACCTGCATCCAGTAGATGTCAATGCAGCAATCAAGAAAGCGTTAAGTGTTTGGAGCCGTGTGACCCCACTGAAATTCATCAAGAAGGACAGAGGTGATGCAGACATAATGATCTCCTTTGCAGCCAGAGGTAAAACTCTACATAACCATTATGACAATGCTAAGATACTGTCTACATGGAGCCATTGGCCTGAAATGCTAACGATTTCTTCTCATAGATAGTATATGCAAAGTTCAGTGTCAGGTTGAACAAGCAGACAGTAAAACACAGTTCTTTCTCAAGGTGTTATTGCTATAATTCCTGACAGTCTTTGGGGGAAGGTGTAGAGTCAGATGAAGAGGAGGGGGAAAATAAATGTAATGAGCTGTCTGCAGTTCACTGGATCTAGACCTAGTATATTACATGCAACATGTGGAAGAACCACAAGAGGCTTGGGGCTTGTGGGATGTACACAGGCTCAGAGCATTATGGAGTGGGTAACTCTGGTTACACTCCTGGGATTAGACATGTGCTTTGTGTGACCTAAATAAGTTCTAGACAGACTCAAGGCTTGCATTTCTGGCATTGCCTCAGGGTAGGTTTACCATCAGCCTTCCCTCTTTCATTAACAATCACGCACACACTCAGTTTTTCAGTTGGCTCCTCTGTTCCCACCAAAACATATCTTCCACTCATCTGTGCTATGCAGAGCATGCAGGCACCACACGTAACCTCTATGTCCTTAAATCCTTTTCTGGAGACTACATTCAAGGGCTTATAGTCTTCCCAGGATCTTGCTCCTGCCATCAACACTTAAACTACCAGTCAGGTTCAGGTAACCACCTGATGGCTGCTGACACAGAGTTTATGAAAGTTTTACCTTACAAGCAAAAAAGGAAATATATTTTAACCTAAACCACGTCCTCCTCTTCCCTTCCAGCAGCAGTATGTAAATGCCCACTCATTTCTTGAGGAAACCAAGATTTCATTCCTGATGCATCAGTTCAAATTTTCCTGTTTTCCATAAGAAAAATAGAGATTTTTGGCAAATCTGTGTGGAAGGAGAACTTGAAGGTTTACAAAATCAGCAGAACAGAGAGCTCTATGCATGGCTGAGATCTGTAACCTCTATAACCCCCAGTCAGCTGTGTATGGGACTTGTTCCTCAGGTCACAATGACTTCATCCCCTTTGATGGCCCAGGAGGATCCATTGCTCATGCTTACGCACCTGGCAAGGACTTTGGTGGAGATGCTCACTTCGATGAGGATGAAACCTGGACCAAAAGCACAGAGGGTAGGAAATTAAATTCTCCAAGCCCTTTCTGAAGCAGGCTGTACATGAAATCAAGGGTAGAGTGTCTGTCTCCTCTCTTCCTTAAGAAGTGCTTAAAAATTAGTCTGATTTGAAGGAATATTGGACAGCTGGTTTCCATAGCTATAAAAAACCTCTGAGCCCTCTCATTTAAAAAATTAAGGCCCCAGATGAACTTCTGCCATGGACTGGGTGGAGATTCGTTTGGGAAGGAGCTGAGGGACCTGGCAGCCCCCTTCTCCCTGCTCCTCCAAGCTGCTTGTCTCTCCCTGCACGATTACATCACCTGCACTGGTCCAGGATTCTTCTACACTGACTTCAGCAGGATCTACAGACTATTTCCTTGTACTCTGCTGTAATGATATCATTATTTTTCTTTCTGACCAGAATTTCATCTCCAACTGAATTTCCCATAAGAGTTTCACTTGCTTAGGCAAGCAGTTCTGAAAGCTTCTGACCTAGCTTATATCCTTCATCTTTTCAGGACAAATGAAAAGACACAGCTCTCATTATGTTTTGTTTGTTGTTTTCAGGTACGAACCTGTTTTATGTTGCTGCCCATGAGTTTGGCCACTCACTGGGACTTTTCCATTCCAAAGACCCCAGTGCTCTGATGTACCCAGTTTATAGAAAATCTGACCCTTCAGTATTCCCTCTTCATCAGGATGATATTAATGGCATTCAGTACCTCTATGGTAATTCACGATTATTAATCAAATAATGCTTATAATTTCAAAGATTTTGAAACTCCTTTCAGGGACATTTTTGTGTAATGGATATACCTGAATCAGTTCTCACTTTAATTTCTTCAGTAAATTGCTTCTTTTAGGACCGTCTTCTAATACCCATGATGAACAAAGGGAATCTACTGAGATAAAAGACCCAACTGAGACAAAAGATCCTGCACTGTCAAACACCTGTGGCCCCAATTTAACTTTTGATGCTGTCACTACTTTTCGTGGAGAAATAATGTTCTTTAAAGACAAGTAAGTCAGCTTTCTTAAAGTAAAATAGCTGGATAACATTTTTAAATTATGCCCCACAGCATAGAAAAATAACTATGCAGAATATCAGCCATTCAAGGCAGGAAGGTAAGACAGGGAATCAGGATATGAAGTGGGAGGCAAAACCAAAGAGAGTGATGGAGAAATGAAGAAAGGTATGTGTAAGGTGGAAGATCACCTTTAAAACAGGGCATGCTATGAATAGGATGGGGAAAGATGGCTCCTCTGAAAACATGGGCTGTTTTCACTTTAGGCTGTAAGCAAGTCCCAAGTGTTTGACATCTGGGGGAGTTCGACTTTGGCAAAAGGCACCACAAGCCCTGGGTCATTCAACACCTTCACTGCTGCCCTTACTTTGAGAGAGCTGAGGGTTTACCAGTCCTGCCACAATACTTGCTTGAAGAGCACTTGTAGTGGTGACTTAGTATAATAATAAAAGGAAAGGATAATTAATTCAGTGCTAATCTCAGACAAACTGTCCCTCCCCAGGACATGACAGCCCAAAGTCTTGAGCAGAAGGGGTAAAAGAGTGATTCCCCTCCTTTATATATGGTAGGGCTGTACTTCCCCTTCTTCAGATCCTCCCCAAAATCAATGTTAAAGTGAGTTTTGATCTTAGAGTTTGGAGTCTACAAAAGCAGTAAAGTGTTATTTTGCAGAAGATCCTCATGCACACCAACTGTTTATCTAAGCTGGTGTTGGCAACCCCAGGGTGGGGTTTTATTCGTAAATTCTTACCCCATACTAGTCATGTGAGCCAGGCTTCTCTAGGCTCTCTTTCTGTGTAAGGGAAAATAATAACTGTTTTGACAAAACAGTTCATCTGACCTTTTTTAGATGTCTGCATCAAGATGAGAGGAAACCCACCATAACTTTCTGTTGACAATACAGGGTAATTAGGGTACATGGCTAGGTTTAGTCAGATAAATCCTGCCCTGGTTGCCGTGATGTGGTTTCATGCATTAGTGTGTGTGAACATATGACTTTATTTAAAACCTGTTCTATATTTATGTAAGGTATTTTTGGCGCAAACATCCTGCAGTCAGAACAGCTGATTTTAATTTAATATCTTCGTTCTGGCCATGGCTGCCACCTGGTGTTGATGCTGCATATGAAATTCCTGAAAAAGATGAAACTGTCATTTTTAAAGGTAAAATATTGTCTTTTTATTTTCCTATATTGTCTTTCCAAGTAGCCATGAGAGTTTGTGTCTTAAACTCTTTCTGTAGGATTTCACAAGCTTTAATTTAGTCCAATAAATTGGTGTATTTCAATCACAGAGATAACAAAAATAATATCTAAGATAAGAAACATGTATCTTGTTTTTTAATGTCAATATAAAAAAGTTTCCCTGCCAAAATAAATGTCATTGTTTTACTTTTTTTTTCTGGAAAACTATCAATTGAATTTAATATTTATTGCACATGCTTCTTCGTAGTTGGTGAAAAACTAACACAACTATGAAGGAAGACTGAAATTTCAGTTTTCATAAAATGTAGTGTGAACAACTATTGTTGCAGTTTTTTGGGACTCTAAACTTAGAATGTATAATGTTTTCAAATAATCATTATTTTCTCTTTGTATTTTTTCCATTAAAATATTAGCTTTCATGAAAAGGATTTTGTCATTCCAAGAAGATTCTGATAGCATGTTTTCATCAACTTTTCTTCACAGGGAATGAATTCTGGGTTTTGAGAGGAGATGCCATACTTCCTGGATACTCAAAAAAAATCTACACCCTGGGATTTTCAAAGGATGTCACCAAAATTGATGCTGCTTTTTATAATGCAAATGAAGGGAAAACATATTACTTCATAGCGGACAAATTTTGGAGGTAATATTTCCTGTGTTACTTTCCTAAATACGAGCAAACATAATCACATGATCAATATCCTGTCATGATTTAGGATGCATTAGTCACACACTTTGGGTAATCTCTTTCAGTGTCACAACTGGCTATGGAAAAATGTTTGAAAGGGAGGTGATACAGTGCTTTTAGCTTTCTTTTTAATTGATTTAATTATTTAACAGTTCTTTCATTATTTATTTATTTATTTATTTTCATTTAACTGTCTTGTGAAAAAAAAACATCCTACAGCTTCACAAGTCAGCTCAGGAAATCAAACAGAACCTCATTTTTTATACCAAAAACATTTATTTGGGGTAAGAAGAGTACTCCACCCTTTTTCCATTTACCAACAAATAGTTTCATAAAGTGGCTGTTAAATGCCATGTACTGCAAAGAATTATCTGGTTTGCGTAGTTATTATTTCCTATTTTCAGTCCAATCCCTACTGCTCAGCTTTGTGTTACAGGACATGTATTTCTAACAACTGAAGGAGGTGCTCCTGTAACAGAAGCAGTAGATAACCTGAACTTTTACATATGAATAACAGTTTCTCTCTTTCCTGACACCACAATGATCAAGTTGTTGTACATACAGAAATCATCCTGGAGTAACTATTCAGCCATGTATTTGTAGTTTAAGAAGATCAGACTTCCACATATTGCTTCAAATTCTCATAGCCTGAAGGACTTCAGCTGAGCAAAGGTATCAGAAGGAAAATGCCTTCAGAAGCCTTCTCATTCCAGCACTGATAGATAAACTGCACTTCACTAAAAATGTAATAGCCTGTTATAAGTAACTTAAGTAAAATGACTTAAAATAGCTTATAACTTAAGAAAAAAATCAGATTTTTCCTGATAAACCTTTCTTACAGAGACAGAACATGAAAGCAATCATTCTACAATCTTACAAATCTAACTTATGTTTCGGATAAGATTATCTAACTCTCCTTTAGGTATTGTCTCTTAGAAAAAATATTTAACATATTTATAATGATGGTTCGAATATTAGGTATTAGACACATCTTGAGCTTTTGTAAACAGAAGCAATTCTTTCAGGTCACCTAATGAGTAATAATTATTTATAGCACATTTTGTCTGTCTCAATGCTACCTAAATAATACTGATAGTCTTCAGTGAACTCAGTTACCTGTTGGCAGGTAGAATGAGGTGAGCTGAATTAATCATGAGTTATTCACAGTTTTCATTGACACCAGGCTGTTTATCTTTTCCTCAGTTATGATAAAAGAAGTAAGTTTATGGACAGGAAGCCCAAACTGATAAGAGATGCATTTCCAGGAATTACTGGGAAGATTGATGCTGTTTTTCAACATGAAAGTGAGTAACCCGTTCTTAATAAAATCTGTATTAAATGCTCAGGGTCACAGGGCTAAGAGTGCTTGGACAGAGAAAGGCACTTCTAAATGTTGTTCATAGCCCTCAGGATGACCAAGACCCTGCAATAGTCACGTAACACTCCCATGCTTCTGTTTATCCCCTTGAAAATCAATTATTATATACCTTTGGTCACAGCTTCACATCTGGAAAAGCCAGCTCTAGCAGACACATATATATCTCTGTATTCATGTTGACATGCGCCTCACACCATAAAGAGCACCACTCAAGACAGTGACTTCTCAAAAGCATAAGGTCTACCTGTTGTGAACAAGGCTATCACATCCTGGGCCTCTGACGTAAAATGGCACTTCTTTGAGAATAATAATTGGCATTTGCTTCTCTTGCATGAGGGAGAATGTTACTTAGACAAGGAGATGCTGGAACAGACTCAAGGGTACATTCACACTGCAAAATCACACAGCTTCCCACTTGCCTCCCAGCTCCTCATCTCCCGATCATTAAAACCCATGCATGTTAATTGCTTCCCAGAAAATCTATCAGATTCCTCCAAAATGAGACTTGCCCGTGGTGCTGGGGATCCCTAACTGCAGCCGTCACTCCCAGAGGGCAGCATGGAGGTAGCTGTCCCAGGCTGGATCTCTCCTTCCCCGTGCAGTCCCTGGAGGCACCCCAGCAAGCTGGTACCTGCTCGCACCTTGCCGTTCTCTGTGCCACACTCCAGGCTGTTGCACAGCCATTGCATAAGAGCAGATATTTTAAACTGCAGAAAGACACAGGATAAAATTTTTGTTGGGTCACCTCATGGGATTCCTTAAGTATATTATACAGTGTGTGCATCATTGGTTTGCTATGGAAGGTGTCCCCATGCTGCTGATCACCATTTTGCAGAGATTACATCCGGGAATAGATGCTGTTGGCAGCATAAGTGTGTCCAAAGATTTTCCGAGCTCTTTCCAGACGTCATTAAAGCATACTAATCTTTCCACCTGCAATATCATGATTCATCTGTTTATTTTTCCCTAGACTTCTTTTATTTCTTCCACGGAAGAAAGCAATTTGAGTTTGACCCTGACAAGAAGAGAGTTACACGCCTCCTAAAGACAAACTTCTGGTTTCCATGTTAGGAAAATGAAATCTGTAATGGTGTTAGAAATGATGTAGTGTTATTGTACTAGAAACACTTTTTCTTTTATAAATATATGAAATGTATAGGCACTTCAGCATTAGTAAGCAAACCTCAGCTCCTGCACAATCTGTGTTTCTGTAAATAACAGAACAGTAATTAACATACTGATGTGTATATATGTACGTAATTAACATCAGGATTGTTATTTTACCAAAGAACAATGCACTTTTTACTTTTGATACAAAACTGTGTCTTGTTTTATTTTTCCCACTGTCTTCTTTTCACTCACAAAACTGTGTCTTGTTTTATTTTTCCCACTGTCTTCTTTTCACTCTCTATGCTGTATATCACACTACACAGAGCCCTACCAGCCAGGAGTCCATGAGGACTTCTGTTTCTACAGCTAGGATTGCTTTCAATCAGCTTAAATATTTCAAAGTTAAGCAAGCAGGCTAATCAAAGCTACTGGTCATAATTGTGGATAGACAGACAGGAGCTCCAGAGGGCAATCACTCCCAGCCTGAGGTGGGTACCTAGGGATGGAAGTTCTCCTTTTCATTACTGACTGGAGAGGCAGTCTGTCTGAGCAGTTTATGTTAGACGCCTGATTATAGAAGGATAAGTTGAAGTGTGATGAAACCTACCTTAAGATATTTATTAATATATATATTATTAAAAGCTCATTTCCATTTCCACAAACACAGAAACAGAGAGGCACATTGACATGTAGGAGAACTCCAGTCATCCCTGAGCTGCCTCTGCTCTTCTCCAGCTGTCCTGGAGAAGCCCCCATGGGCTGGAGGACACCCATCACCATGGGTCAATAGGAGGGGAATCTCCATCACCTTACAGGCCAGAGGTCACTGCCATGGGGACAGAGATCTGTATCCAGTGGAAGAACATTTGGGAATTTTATAAAACTTATTATGTCATGTTTGAAGGGCACTGTGGGAATGTGCAAAATTTATTATGGGTTGATTAGGGGAAAGATCAAACGCAGGGTAATGAAAGGATCAAGCTAGATTGGGGAGGAACAGGTTTGGGAAAATAGAGGGAGGGATAAGTGGATGAAGGGGGATGGTTGTGTGCAAACAGGCTGTAGGTCAATGTGCTTCTTTGGCCACATCATGCACGTTTGGTCCTGTCTTCTCAGTAAGTCATATCTTATGTGTGGATGGGCTCTTTCTACATGTGTTTGGGTGAACTTCAAGCTGGACTGGCTGCCGAGGAAGTTAAGAGGCCTCAGTACCAGCAACCAGACTGTGGCTGCAAGGTGTGAGGACTCATACATTACTGTGGATACAGGAGGTGCAGAGGCAGCTACTGGGAGGACTGCGTGTCTGAGCCCAGCTTCTGAGGGCATCCACACTGTTTGTATTTCCATGTCAATGTTTCACTAGCGGGTGGAAGTCCTCATCATCCAGAGGGGAAGAATGGGATGGGGCCACCAGTCCTTTTCATATTTGGTACTACAATGCATCCAACTGGGAGTCTGTGAGCCTGTACCAATTCCAGTATGTCCCAGATGGTCCAGTTCTATTTTGGAGATCAGTGTGGAGACATTGATCTCTTGCTGCCTCTTTCAGGGCAAACTTTAGATCTGCACAGCTTGTATGACAACCGCCAAGTTTAGAGGCAAAGGACATCAAGCTGGTAAGGTTGTCTCTGCAAGGCATCCCAGGGCCTGTCTGCCATCAGGGAAGTTATGCCCAGGACACAACAGAGCAGATTCCCATCACAGGCAACAGCTCAGCTGCAGGGATGAAGAATATGATTTGGTTTGCCTGTGTGTTCAGGAAACAGGTGCTTGGCATGGAAAGTGGCACTCCTTCCATTCTCCTTTTACTGAAATCATTAATGATGCAATGTCTGAGACTGTGCAAGTCACTGAGGTGTAACTTGGGCACTGCCCCAGTCTGCAGCTTGTCATGTCGAATTACTTTTCTACAATAGAATAATTAGAACTGATTCAGCACCTGACATCCTGAGCCCTATCGCAGTGACCTTCGGACTTCAGTGTGGTTTGAACTATATCATTGTGCTCCTAACACTGCTCACCAAAGCACCCTGGTTGATAAACAGAGTGACTGATTATTCTCTTGGAGCAGAATCAACAGCATTTCTATAAGGAAATGTTTAGCATTGGGTGACGTTAAACCATGAGCTTGTGCAAACTTTAAGATACATGACTTGGAGGGTTGACTTTAGCTTTTTCATCTCAGTGTTAAAATATACTTGGTTCACTAAGAGAAAATTCCTAATGAATTCGCTAACTTCACAAAAGTATCTAGCAATCAGTTGAATACTGCTACACAGGGATATGTTTTATACCTTTGACACTTCAGCCTTTGAATGAGAAGTGACATCTTCCAAGAGAAATAACTTGTTTTAGGATAACAGACTGGGTTTGCAGAAAGATTTTTATTTCATTGCTTCAAAAGGTATTGGAAAACACATGAAGAGATTAAGATATGAATTATCCATTAAAGCACAGAATGGACATAAAAATACTTCCTACAAGAATGATGGTTGTACTTTGTAGTGTCACCTGCTACTGAGAAAGCAATTGTAAATGTCATTATGACAAATTATAACAGTAAACAATTCTTGGAATTATGAACTACCATTTTTTATTTTTGCAATATTAAAATTACAGAACTACCAATCAAAGTTCCCTTTTCTATAGTAATTCTGTAGTGACAGACTTTGATTTAGGGAAACTCCACTGTGAGTCACACTGTGAATTTATTTTTTTCATTATTTAGTTAAGGGTGTGGATGGAGTTGCTCCTTAGGGAGAAAAGGATGAAAGCCATTAGAACATTTTAAAATATAATCAGATATAACTAGGGGAAAAGGGATATAGCCTGAAGAGTCAAATGTAAGCTCTAGGTAAGTGAGGTACAAAGTAAATGGAAATCACTCAGAAAATTGATCAAGGGCTGAGAAACTCTTCTGGGGAAATATATCTCCACTAATGCTTCTGCCTAAATGTCCTTTTCAGTCAATGCTGGAAAGAGGAAATGTGTTGGATAGACCTCTGGAAGTGCTTACATTCCTATGAAGATTTAATGAACAAGGAACAGTGAGTATAGTACCTAGAAAAGGGACACTTCAAGATCTCTTACCTCAACATGAACAAGAGTGCAGTTTTGCTGAGGAAAATGTGCAAAAAAAGCAGGATTATTGCTAATAAAGGGAGACACAAGAGTGTACTGCCTGAGTGCACAATGGAAATACCCTTGAAAATGCTGTCCCTTTCTTAACAACAGTGTCAACCCCCTCTTCCTTAGGCACCCAGTTTGGGTTTAGCAGTGACTTAGCAGATGGGTCCCAGACCTAGCAGGGTGATTTGGGGAGACCTGAGTGAGGTACTGATGCTTGAGGTCCAGGAAAAATCTACCTCTGAAGAACAATTTTTGGTAGGTAAGAGAAAAGTTTACCTTTCTCCATTGGTTGCATGGAGATTTTAAGCAAACTTCAGGCAGGGCCAATGTGTTAGGAGTTTTTCAGATATGGTACTCTGATAGAGATGAAGCTGCTACAGCTCCATGCCCCCAGGTCCAGACAGCAGTGAGGCTGAGCATGTATTCTCAGTAGGCACATGCACACACAGTGCATACACATGCACACAAGTACACACACACACAAAGACACTATGGAGCCCCCAGCAGCTGGGCTCAGACATGCCATCTATGCAGCAGCTGCCCTGAAATGTGCTGGTGTCCCCTCCTGCCTCCTGCGCACACACACAAACAGGTCTCTCCACCAACCCCAGATCCCATGGTCTCTCCAGTTGATGACTTGGGCCCTCGGTCCCTCAGGTAGCTGACCCACAGAACCCTGGTCTCTCCAGTATCCAGCTCTGGCTTATGGCCACTTTGACACCCAGCTCCCAACCTTACTGGCCCATCCATCTGGATCTTCATTCATGCTCATACACATATATACGTACCCAGTTGACATTCCCACCCCAGGGGCTGTCACTGAGACCACCCTACATACACCCTGCACACAGGCCAGACCCCCTGGCCCAGGAAAATAGCTAGAAATTGGATTTAATGAGAGGCCAGGACAGACCGTGCCAGTCAGTTGCTGGTCAGGTGCAGGTGCAACAAAACTGTCACACAATCAAAATGAGGGATTGTGTAAACACTGGTTGGCACTCAATAAAAATTGTCATGTATTTCAAGTGGTCTTAGTTTCATCTTGGCATATTTATGTCTCCTTTTGTTGGGTTTTGATATTTTTGTCTGAAGGGAAGTGATTGAAAAGAAGAGGGGGCCAATGTGTTAGCTGCCACAGCATGGGAAAAGCAGATGACTGAAACCTATCCTTCCCTCATTCAAGGGAGATGTGCTGAAGGACACGCAGTAGGAAACCAATACAGACAGTGAAATGGGACATGACTTTGTAGCCTAACACTGTGGAAATTCCCAAGACAGAGGGAAGCCACTGCTTCTGCTTCCTCTTCCTGATGCTGTTTAACAGTTTTCACTTGATGACTCTTGAAACACATAAACATCTCCCACAGCTAGTGTTGGAGTCTAGGCCTTTCCAGTCCTGCCACTGGATGACTTGGAATGTAATTTATATAAAGTTTCCTGGAAAGCAACCAGATGTCTCCTCTCATCCTCTGCCTGACTCAATATCCTCTTGGTCACATTAAAATTTGGCCATAGACCCTTTGCAGAAATGTGCAAGGCCTCTCTGTGTAAGCCGCAACACATGATTTCCTAAAGTTCCCATCTCAGCCACCAGACACTTGTGATTAATCTGCATCTCTTCTTTGTCTGTATATGTTTAAACATACCCATGATATCTTCAGAAAATAAAAGAAAAAAGAAATAAGGAGTCAACTACTCCTTAGGAGAAAAAAAAAAAAAAAAAAAAAAAAAAAGGAAGAAACTGAGGTATTGAATCAGAAGCTGTATAAACCAGACTACAGAAACACATGAAGGAGAAATATTTCGAGGGAAAATACACTAATTTAGAGACAGAGTTAAAGAAGTTAAGCAGCATTTCACAAATCCCAAGATGATGTAAGTTATAGCAAAGACTTTGGAGAAGTATCCAATACACACAATTCTTTTTGTTCATGTCTGAAAACCAAGATGGATTAAGAATAATCAACAATGGAGTTTCCTTGGACAATGAACCATGAGGCTGAATCTCTTTATGTCTGCAAAAGATGTACCCTTTGAAGAATTTTTGTCCTAGTCATTTCAAATACCAGCACTGGACTGTTGCTTCTGCTTTTGAAATGTCCTGTATTAGCTTTAGTCAATCACTTCAGACAAGCAATGTGACTGACATTGGAAGGTATAAAGTATTTTGCTTTTCCCAGGAATTACAACTGCTCTGCTGAACCTAGAAAAAGTTAGGGGGTGCTACAGTGAGTGTAGAATCATATATTAAGTACATTATTTTTCCCTGATGTTTTGGAAACTAAGTGAAGTACTTCTCAGCACAAATAAAATTTTCATCCTGTATTGTGCTCCTTTAGACAATTCTACATATTTCTATTTCTCCCTCTCACACTAACATTTACTGTTCCTTTTTAAGGTTTCCAAGGAGGCTATTTACTGCCAACAAGGACAGCAACACCAAAAACATCTGAAAGATGTCCAGCCTATACTTGACAGCTGCCAGAGTTAGCAAACATGCAGCCACTTCAGGCCATCTACTCTGGTGCCTAGCTATCCTTGCAGTTAGAAATGTTTTCTTCAATTTAGGGGTCTACACTGCAGGTTCTCACATGTGTCCTGGGTATTTACACTCCTGTTATCATTGATAGAGACAATCAATACAGTCAGTGAAGTATAGAGAGCAATTAAGTCCACGTCATATGGTCAGTTGAATCACTCTAGAATCCATTGTCCAAAATGGGAGCTTAGACACCTAAATAACTTCTGGATATCTACATGATAAAACACTTAAAGCTGATTCCACTTCATTGCTCATTTACTTGTACTTGAGACACCAAGCTAGGACCAGCTGCCATGACACAGGAGCTATGGAGACCTTCCAGGGCAGCTGGAGGTCAGGTGGGATTCTCTAGAACATCTCAAATAGCACTAATGCTCAGGCAATCCCAAACCTCATGTCTTAACTTAACCACTGCTGTTTAAGACCATTCTAGAGTCCTGGAGAACAGTCACTACTTCCCCTTTAGGAAAAACCTTTCATATATTTAATAGCATTTATCATGGCTCCCTTCACTCTTCCTTCCATGAAACAGTGAACATAGAGTCACAAAATGGTTACTTTGTTCTTCCTTTTCCAGACTTACAAAAATTCCTGTTGCACTTCATGGAGTCTTTCTGACCAGAGATCATCTATTTGCTTGGATCAAAACATGATATTGCAGCTGAGACCTTATCCATGCTGGCAAGAATATAAACAGTATTTTGCTTACCGTACATATGGAAACCCAGTTTATGCATTCCAGTAACATGACTGATTTTTGTTAATATCAGTCAAAAATATTGAATCATATTAGCACTCAGTTTTGTTAGGATCATAATACTGTTTTAGATAGAACTTTTAGTTAGCTGATGACAACCCTCTTGGAATTATGATGCTGATTATTCCTAGATAAGATTGGTACTTTGTAATGTCTTTTATATTTATTATTACATATTATGACATAACATGTTATATTTTGTTAAATATTAAAAATACATATGATATATAGTATGTTATTCATTATAAAACTTTATATAAAATTACTATTATATGTTATTTCCTGTTATTTCTCCAGTTTATCAAGACTTTGTGCAATAAATAGTCTAAATTCATGATTTAAAAAGAAATATGGGATGTAGCTCCACTTTTTACCTGAAAAATATTTCCTTATTTATTAAACACACTGCAAAACTACCCCAAACAAAAGGCTCAGGCAAAATAAGGACAGTAACATTAGTTAAACACATTGCATCACTACCTGCTGATGAAACTGTTATGCATCATTTTTACTAATCAGCGGATATTATACAGCATGAGTCAGACTGTCATTGATTTACAAATTAGCTATATAAACAGAGCTGAGAAGTGTATTCAATAGCTCAAGAGTGAAACTGAGGCAGTCAAACTTAGTCAAGGATGAAGACAATTTTGCTTGTCCTGTTGCTGTGTGTGGCTGTCTCCTCTGCTTTTCCTGTGGCTCCAGAAGCAGAAGATGAAGGAAAAACCCTACACCTTGTAGAGGTAAATATTTTTCACTGCATTTCTAAGTGAAACATAAGGTAGTCTGAGAAATAACTATAGCTGAAATTCTTTTCACACAATATAGCTTTAAATTAAAGATGTACCATTTTACAGAGGTTTCAAGAGAAAACTTTTCCTATAAATCTAGAAAATGTGTGAAAATTATGTGGAATTTATTTACTCAAAAGTTGTCTGAATATTGCACAGCTTCACTTTGATGTTGTCAGTAAAGTAATAACAAAACTACCAAAGCATGATTTCTATCAGCAAGTCTCTGTGATGTGCAGAAATAGTCAAACTCAACAACAATTTACATTTCAGAATGTGCTTTGAAACTTGTGATATGAGTTGTCTCAGCAATGTAAAGGAGGAAACTTTCTTGAAGCAGGCATGTATTTCAATTTATGGATATTTTATGGAATATTTTGAAAAATATGGACAGCTATAAGAAATGCAACACTTACATAGACACAACACTATTTATTGGAGACAAAACTGTTGAAATTTAGTAGGTAGACCCAAGTTCCTAATATCATTTTTCATAGCTAAAAATAAATGACATGATTTGCTAAGTGCCGACTCTCTAGTAGTAGTCACCTGTTTTGTTGGGAGTCCTGGATGTATGGAGTGTCACTGCCAATCTCTAATTCCTTGATGGGGCCAGCTATAAGCTTCCTCATAAGTTTTTCTGTTAGAGTAATTGGGCACCATAAAAATATGGAATTAATTGTTAATAATAAATATTGGATTTTAAAGACATTTCATCATATATTCCCTCACTGAAAGAAGAAATTCAGAAAACTATATGAAAACCGTAAATAATATCTGACTCTTCACACCAACTCCTCCTCTTGGAAAACACAGGACATGTCAATATGGGAATAATTCAAGATTACTTAAAAAATTTAAATGTGACTGAAGACAGTACTGATACTCCACAATGTTCTTCTTTTTTTAAACTCTGGTTCAGAGTTATCTACAGAATTACTATGATCTTCAAAGTGATCACCAGCCTCATTTAAGAAAAAAGGGTGAAAATCCCCTTGCTGCAAAGCTCAAGGAAATGCAGGAATTCTTTGGAATACAGGTGACTGGGAAACCTGATCTTGACACTTTGGAGATGATGAAAAAACCCAGATGTGGTATACCTGATATAGGCCAATATGTGTTCACAGAAGGGAATCCCAAGTGGAAAAGAAACAATCTGACATACAGGTAACCTTTCTTAATCTGGTTCAAAAAGATATAAATCTAGCATCCCAATTTGGGGGGGGGGGGGGGGGGGGGGGGGGGGTGGTCTGAAGTAAGTACATTGTGCCATCCAGAGTCATTAATTGATTTCTGGAAGAAGACAGGCACTCTAAAAGGCAGTATCTGAAATGAAACCATTATTAATTTTCATTCATGAAAGATGTCCAAAATCTCTGACTTTTGTACAAGTTTTTATTTTTCAACTTAAATGTTATATTCTTGAAAATATATAATGTGTTGGGTTTGATTTGAAGGATTTTGAATTACACCCCAAAAATGAGACAATCTGATGTAGATGAAGCTGTCCAAAAAGCTCTCAGTGTCTGGAGCAAAGTGACACCATTGACATTCCAAAAGGTTGAGGACAAAGAAGCAGATATAATGATCTCTTTTGCTTATAGAGGTAACACTGATATTTTTACATATTTAGTAGCCGCCTGCAATCATAGAAATAATTCAGGATTCTAGCTGATTTTTTTCTCTCTTCATTTTAGACCACAGAGACAACTCACCTTTTGATGGCCCCAATGGACAGCTGGCTCATGCTTTCCAGCCTGGTGAAGGTATTGGTGGAGATGTGCATCTTGATGAGGAGGAAGCCTGGACAAAAGATGGAAGAGGTAAGGACTCTGTAACTGGATCCATTTATATAGTTTTACCTCGTACTGTCTTAGCTCATGTGATGCTTAGTTCATGAGCCTGATTACAGGCAAAAAGTGAGCAAAAGTGGCAGAACTTGTCCTTTTAAATTGCTTTGCCTTTTTTTTTTTTTTTTTTTCCATTTGTAGAAATCAATTCACAGAAAAGAGATTTTTAGGTCATAGTGGTTTATAATGACAACTAATTCAGCCCTTAAAAATACTTTTTTTGTTCATGTGAAACCTAAAACTTGGATACAGGGAGATCTAGTGCTTAACTTCTCAAGTCAAATCTTTTTTGCCTCTTAACCTAGCACCTCAAGGTTTCATGCTAATTAGGATGTTTGAGTAACACCAAAACTGTCACCTCAGTGTTTGTTTTGAGGCTTTTTTCTGTTGGATCACTGAACACCCACTTGTCATTGGCATGATCTTTGATCTGAGCAGTTTATGTGACAGCAGGAGATATAAGATTTGTACTTAAGACACGAGGACACTAGAGAAAGGACGAGACAACAGTTAAGGCTGGACATTGTTAAGTAGTCATATAGCTATTCTGTTACAATATTTTTGAGTTGTGATGTTGATAGCATTACTTACAGCCTCTCTTGTACCTGTAGTGTATTTTGGGAGGTTTCATAAGTGTTTCCCTTTTAGTCAATTGTGCTGAATTCTGAAACAGATTTCACCTTGTTTCATATGATTTCTATCCTACAGGCTACAATTTGTTCATTGTTATTGCCCATGAGCTTGGCCATTCACTGGGTCTGTCTCATTCACATGATCCTGGAGCACTGATGTTTCCAACTTACTCCTACACAGACCCCAATGAATTCCTTCTTCCTCAAGATGACATTGATGGTATTCAAGCCATCTATGGTAAGAAAAAACATTTTTATTTCATATTTCTACTTGGGAGGCTGGTAAACAGTAATAAAAGTATATTTAAAATATGCTTATTCCACCCAAATGAGAAGTTTATCTGCTGCTGAACAATGGATAATATAAGAGAGAAAATTCCTGGTAGCTAACTTCAGGAGAAGTCCAGTTCTGCAAAAAATTCATTTTGGAAAAGATGAACACAACTGGGTTTATCAACATTAAAAACCTTCTTTTAGTGACAGACCCTTAATTTAAAACTATATGCCTTCGCATTCTCTGTAAAGAGGGTTCTTGATGTCCTCAGAGACATTCTGAACACTGTCTTTATATTTCTCCATACTAAATGATAAAATATTCTTCCTACAGGAAAGTCTAATGCTGCTGTGCAGCCAACAGGACCCATAACTCCACAAGCTTGTGACCCAAATTTGACATTTGATGCTATTACTACCCTACGTGGAGAAATAATATTCTTCAAGGGCAGGTAACAACAAGTGTATATAATCTCTTTAAAATATTCAGTAATTTTTTAAAAACCTGCAATTCATGAGGGAAAACTGTCCTTTTGGAATGCAGTACAAAGAGAAACAGTGGAAAAACACCATGTATTTACACAAGCAAGAGTTCTCAAATCATTAATCCCAAGAGCTCTAGTTGATAAGAACAGTGAAGATGATGAGGGCTTGTAGGTTATTTTCCAGCTGTTCTGTTTCTGTGGCCACTGCTGCAACAGACTTGTCTCTGAACTCGATTGAACTAATAGCAAAGCAAGAGCATTCATATATCCCTTACCAATGTGTCCATATAACCTTTCTGCTACTCCTTGATACAAGAGCAGGGACAGAACCAAAAGCACTGTTATAAAGATGTCTGTTAGGTGGTTACTGAAGCCTACCCTTAGTCTGCATGTCCTACAGAGAAACAAAATATTTATCTTGCCTGGTTTTTAGCATGTGACAGTGGTGCTAAACTTGAGTGCAGTAGCTCTAGATTTCCTTTACATTCAGTGAAGGGGGATATTCACCCCAGGTACCCATCTCTCCCTTGTTATACTCCAGGTGCTATAATAATTATTTTGCACTTATAATGGAAATGGAACTATTTTATTGCATATATTTTGTTTAAACCAGATATATGCTGCGCAAACATCCTCAGAGGACAGAGACGGAGCTCAATTTTGTCTCACTGTTCTGGCCAAAGTTACCATCAGGAATTCAAGCTGCTTATGAAAATGCTGAGAGTGATGAAGTTTTGCTTTTTAAAGGTAATGGAATCTGAAATTCTCTGCTTTTTCTGACCAGTTAATCCCTGCTCCTTTGCAAACTAAGCAATTACAGAAGTCAAAGTGGTTTTTAAGGAAGATCAGGGAAACAAAGAATCTTACAAATCTGCAAATAATTAAAGCCAAGGATTATAGACTTATACTGCTGTAAGGGATCTCCAGAGCTCATAATCATGAAAACTTGTCCCTCTCTCATAGTTAATGCTCTGAAAAACAAGACACAAAAATATCTTCCCTTCTTCAGGTCTAGTTTTCTTCAGGTAACAGTATTTCACTTTATGCAGAAGGATTTTTGCTGAATTCAGTTGGCAAATACAGGCATTTGAACATTACTGTTATTAGTATGCTTATTAGTATTTTGTGATATTTTGAAAAAAAAAAACAAAAACAAAAAATATGTTGATGGAAAAGTGTATTGTAAAAGGAAAATTGTTGACTGAAAAAACAATGTCTTTTTCTTTAAAGATCTCAAATATGCTTTAAATGTCTCAGATAACTTCTTTATGCACATACCACAGTTTATATTACCATATATGAATATGTTCATTGCATCTAAAAACATCAAAGGATTTTGATTAGACATATGCCCTTCTTAATAGTTTAATGCACATTTTCTATTTTCAAAATATTATACTGCTCTATAATCAAATACCATATTACAGGAATTTAATAAACACTATATACCAATCCAATATCAGTGGATTAACTCATCAACCTCCAGCACTCCCCAAGTTATTACCTAGATAAATACATTATATTCATTTGAAAAAAAATCTGGGAAAAGTACTATCTATACACTTTGGGATTCTAATGTTTTACTCATAGAAAAAAAAGACATTTCCACTGTCTTCATGATGTAGTCTCAGTGCAAGAACCAGAACTATTTTCTAAAGTAATAAACTGAAAGGAATACCGATATCTAAGATACATTGCTTACTATCAATCTAAAACACAATTAAGTGTTGTTTATAAATGTCAATAACAAATGAAATGTGTTTATATTTTTCAGAGGATAAATACTGGGTTCTCAGGGGATATGACATTGCACCTGGCTACCCTAAACCAATCTATCACTTGGGGTTCCCAAAGACTGTTAAAAGAGTTAATGCAGCTTACAGTGATGAAACCACAGGGAAAACATACTTCTTTACAGCTGACAGATACTGGAGGTAAGATTTAATGTTCATTTACTGGAAGGCATATTTTCACTTGTCCATGAGGGCTGATGTATTACCATAAAATTCAAGTCCAATGATGTTTAAACCACGTGTATTCCAGAAATTTAAACAGGATCCTCTTGAATTTTAAAAATTTTAAGCATTTGATAAGAAATATCAACTTTTTTATAGGATTTTTTGGCCGTTCATTAGATTTCTATAGCAGGAATGTAAGTATTTGCAACTGAATTAGACATCACCCATAAAAGAGTGATGTTTCTAATAAATTATTCACTTTTTCTCCTCAACAGAGATGCTTTTCTGTGCAATGTTGTGATAGTGTCCATTTGTCATTCAAATTTCAAATAAAATGAACAGCTAATAAAAAGCGTTGTAATTTAATTTCTATGTGAACAAATTATAAATATTCTTCAATTGTACAGCTGGTTGTATTTATAATTGAGGTGTAGCTCTTGACAAATTTCAGAGAGTAATTTTGTTTAAGAAGTACAACGTTGACATTAATACGTTTCAGGAATGTGTTACCATCTTCGACTCTCATCTTTTATGTTTTGCTTTTATACTGAATTCATTATCCAGTGCCTTGAAACAGAAACAGATTTTATGTGCAAGTAATGGCCACAGCTCTGGACAATCCAGAAATGTGTTAATAAATTCCTGGGCTGTATTCCCAAAGTCCTTGAGATCCTTGTTACAAGTTTTACCAAAGGCAAAATTTTCATATCTCAAGACACTCAAATGTGAGAACCTTAATATATAAAAGGAAGAAACAAAAAGCTACTTCATCTAATCTTTATATGACTTCTTACTAACAGTAGAGTTGTATATGTGTATGAATTTTCTTTGGACTTTCAAAATATTGTCTGCTTCCTCACAAATTTTAATTATGTTTCTTGTGTTAAGATATGATGAAACCAAAAAATCCATGGATCAGGGTTATCCCAGGAAAATTGTCTCCAGCTTTGGAAAAATTGGCAGAGTAGATGCTGCTTTCCAGAAAGATGGTAAGTAAAACATACCTTTAATCTGGGTTTAATTGGATATCTGGCCTTCTGCAAATACAGTAATTTTTTTCAAAAATCTGTTATTACCCTAAATGAGATGGAAATGAAAAATAGCAAGTATAGATGAACTGCTTATGTTGTTTTGGTTTTTTTTTTTTTTTTTCCAAAATACTGAAAAGAACTTACATATGAAACATAATTCGATGATATTTTATTTCTAGGCTATATCTACTTCTTCCATGGAACAACTCAGTTCCAGTTTGATCCTCACGCCAAACGGATTGTCAGAAAAATGAAGAGCAATAGCTGGTTTAATTGTTAATTGCGGTGTTTTTCCATATGCATACTGTATGTTTTTATGTTCTGAATTTTTCAGCATTTCATCATTACCAGGTCAGAATGGATTTCTGCCTGAGTTCTGTGGGAGCAGAGTCTTAATAATTATTTACTATAAAACGAGTACATGTATATAATTTATCACAATTTCACCTGTTACACTAAAGTTTCCTAATAAATTACTTTTGTTATACCATTGTGTCCTTGATGTCTTATTTGCATTAATACTCAAGAAGCAAGTGTAGCTTCCAAACACTGAAAAAGGTATTCTGGCATGAAACATCACATCTTTTTCCCTAAGCCAGAAAGGAGCAGCCACCTGGATCTGAACCCATCACCCCACACAAGCCCTGGTGAAAATCCTATGGGTAATTAGGCCATTTGGGGCCCATCAGCATCTATCTACAAATGATACTTCCACTTTCTCTTCCTCTTTCCCCCACTTATATTCTTAGTCTTCCGTCCAGGGTCTACATATTTGTAAGTGTAAGCATTTTTTTCTTTCTCATGTTTTTGGGTTTAGGAACTGGGTTTAAGCCTGGAAATGTAGATTAGAAAAGACCCTTGAGATCACTGAAACCAGCCCCTTGCTATCACAGGTAGCCACACCATATAATAGACAAATAAATCTCCTTACTCAAGGCTCTTTCAAGTGTTTATTATTCCAGTAGTTAGTAAATTCCTCCTAATTTCATTGAGTTAAAGAATGAAGATATTTGCTGAAAAAAATTAAAATTCTTGGCCAAAAATATTTCTGATACAAAAAGTTAATGAAAAAGAGTTTGACTTCTATTTTAACTGCATATTGTTTTCAAAATCCTCAGTCAAAATGGTGCTTGAATGATTATTCACTTTCTTTTTAGTCTTTGTAGTTCATCTGATACCATTAGAAGCCATATGACCATAACAAAATGTATTATCTTGTACAATATTGGTATTATTTAATATTCTTTGGAGGAAGGTTTCAGGTTACTATAATAGAAGTAATTGCATTTTGAGAAAGATTGTGTAACCTTATAAAAATGTATCTGTTCAATTTTTGTCATTACTTAGCTGTCTGTATTGGGAGCCTATTAAATTTTATCCTTCATAAATAAAGAACAGACTTGGTAGTTCTTCTGTTTATTAAATTCAGGAGTAAGAATTAGTCCAAATACTATTCAAATATAAGAAATAGTATAATTGAAAATTATCCTGAATATATTGTATTCTTTATAAAACCTAGAAAAAATATTATAAAATAATTAAAATAAAATTGAATTACAGTAAATCAAAGGCTTTAATGAAAAGGTTAATTTATACGAATCCTGTTCTCACAAGGCAATTTAGGTACTTCTTTAATTGAAAGCTTAGTAACAATGCTATTTAAACGTATACTCTAGTGTAAGTCAGTGCTACTGAATTACTAATGACAATTAAGAAAAAAATTATTTTAGAAGTATATAAATCTAAATTTATTTTTATGGTGTACAAACATAACACAAGATTACAGGGAAAGATATTATTTCTTACTAGACGTATTATATATTAAAAAATAAAAATTGGGAGCAAATGTTCCCTTCAGATATGAAGTAGAACCAGAAAATCTCAAGGCAATGCCAAAACAGCTCCTAAGATTTAGAGTAGAACACTAATCCCTCTGTAAAAGAAAAAAGTAGTGGGCGCTCATGGGGTGGAGAAAATGTTAAATGTGAGGTGAGGGATGAAGAGGTGGTTGATTTGGAAGAGAGAGATAGCATATAATTTACAGACCATGGAAGATGAAGAAGTTAAAGAGAGAATGAAGTTATAATGGCATATTTTTAGTCCATGCCTTTTGGTATCCTGTGAAGTTCTGAGTTTTAGTTGCCGGGCACATTTTTTTGTAATTTGTTTTTTGGATTTCCCCTGAGCAGGGAGACCGAGAGCTCAAAATGAAGTGATTTCTTTGTGAGAAATATTCCCCATACTTATGTAACTGACAATTTCCTTTGCCTGTATGAGCATGGTGATTACTGCATCCCAGCCACACCATCAGGAGGAGGGCACGTCTGGTGCCGGTGGCTCTCACCTGCCTGCAGGCACAAGCACTGCTTTCAGTAATTTGGAATCTGTGTGTTGTTTCCAGCTAAGTCCACAAAACCACCTGTCATTTTCTTACTTCCTTTCAATAAATTTACAGTCTGATTTGCTAATTATCGTAATATGGTAGAGTACCATACAACTCTCTAGTGTCTGGTTACTGTTTTTGTGTGCAGTCATAGCCCATATCATTATTAACTCCCAGGCAGGAGTCCAATTCCCTAAACATGTGTTTAGTGCACTCGAGGTGCTGTAGGGTATCCAAGTCGCACATTCAGGTATGAAACAGGACTTCTGCAAGACCAGCACTTCCCAAAGGCCCACAGAGCCTACACTCTAGACACCTATGTCCAGGTTGTTGAATCTTGCCCTCACAGGCTGCAGTCTTTGCTAAATGTTTGCCAATGTTAAAATGTTATTTGAACTGTTCATCATCAAATCATCCTAAATTGCCCTCCTACATGTGGTGAGATGAAATGTTCTCTAGATGCCATTTGACTGCATTCTGGATAAAACCAATTCAAGGACAAGAAAAGAAATCATGAGGTAGTTCAACATCTGTCAACTCTAACCAATGTAAAAGCTAAACATTAGGAAACCACAGCCAACAACTGCTTGTACAGCTGCTTCTTTTCTGAGGCCTCAAGGCCAGCTATAGGTGTATTTGTGAAACATCGCTTGCGAAAAAACATGTTGCGAAAAAAACTCTCTCCCATGGGTAGTGGGAACTGGCTTCTGTGTTGTGTAGGTGGTCAAGTTGCAAAACCCTAAAAGTGCGTTCAGTGACATAGTTCTCCATCATCTGTCACTCAAATGTCTTCTGAGCAAACACAAGCAAGCTTCTCCATGTTTAGTAAAGACAGAAAGCACCTATAGAGGTCAGTTCGTCCTGTTCTAAGATACTGCTTGAATGACTCTCCAAAGAGATCATAGAATCACAGAATGGTTTTGGGTTGTGTTGTGGTTTGAGCCTGGTCAGCAGCCAACCACCCTGCAGCCGATCACCCACCCTCCCCCCCAACCTGGGAATGGGGGAGGGAATTGGATGGATAAAGGGAGACTTGCAGGTTGAGATAGAAACAGTTTAATAATGGTAATAAAATGAGAACAGTGACAGTAATAGAAAATATAAATGGGCAATGCACAATGCAATTGCTCACCACCCGCTGACCAATACCCAGCCCATTCCCAGCTAGAGATCCCAAAATACCAAGATCCCGCAATCACAATCCAGGAAGCGAGAGAGAGCTCCTTCCCAACCACCCCTCCTCTATACCGTGAGCATGATGTTCCATGATATGGAATATTTCATTGGCCAATTTGGGTCTGGTGCTCTGTCCGTGCTCCCTCCCTGCTTCCTGCACACTTGTGCACAGGTAGGACATGGGGAGTTGGAGAGTCCTTGAAGTCTTAGTAGCAGCTGAAAACATCAGTGTGCTATCAGCATTCTTCTCATACCAAACCCAAAGCTAAATCCAAAACACAGCACTCTTCTAGTTCCCAAAAAGGAATATTAACTCTGTTTTAGCCCAAACCAGGACAGGTTGGAAGGGATCCCAAAGATCATCTCATTCCAACCCCCTGCCATGGGCAGGGACACCTTCCCCCAGCCCAGGTTGCTCAAAGCCCCGTCCAGCCTGGCCTTGAACCCTTCCAGGGAGGGGGCAGCCACAGCTTCTCTGATCAACCTGTGCCAGTGTCTCACCACCCTCACAGTAAAGAATTTCTTCCTTATAACTAATCTAAATCTACCCTCTTTCAGTTGAATATGTATTTCTCCCTTTTCTATGGAAAAATACTTAACTAATAAAAGTACAAAGTTAGGTGCAACTCATCTTAACCTAGCTGCTCCCATTGTCTCTATCCTTCCACCGCTACACAGCAGACAGCTGTGGGGATCTGATGGTCAACAACAGTAGGGAAAAAAGATAATCACGTCTCAGTTCATATCAAATCTGCTCATAGTGCTGCCTTGATTTTTAACATAATTAAATTCATTTAAACCAAAACATGTTCTCCAAAAATGTGTTGTAGTGCCATTGGAAAATATGTTTGGTGCAAAAGCCACTGAACAGGTGTTTGTCTTTTGTGACCTATGGCATGTATATAGTCAGATGATAACACCATCGTCATCCCTTGTAGATTTAAAACCTGTGAGACAAGTAAATGCAACCATTTAAAAACACAAGACAGATCTCAAAAAAGTAAGTCTCTACTTCTGGATAAACAGACATGTCATTTCCAGTATCAGTTCAGTCAAGCTCTATCTGAGAAAATTTGTTGTCACAGTTTACACCTCAGTTACAGAACTGAATGACATCCAGGCCTCACAGGTCTCTTACCTTACAATATAATGACATTAAAAGCAAATTAAGGGAAGGGCTTGGAGGTTTTTTTGTTTGTGGTAGCTGAGAAATGCCATTAACACAGAAGTTTAACTAACAAGGCTACATTGTGAAATTTGGGCTAGAAAATTCGTCATTAACGCCTCCAACGGGAGAAAAGTTGGCTACAAGTGACTGCAAAAAAGCCAAAAACAAGGAAGCAAGGATTTCCCAAAAAAAGCCACAGTCCAACATGAGGGTATTTCTTAAAGCTGTTTTGTAAAAATTGGGTATGTGCTGTCAGAACTCCTCTGAGGTGCCGAACACCTTCACCTCCCATTGCTGCCAGTGGAAGAGGAAGGTGTTTGTCCAGCACAGGGTGAAATCCCATAATTTGTCACAGCTTGTGTGAGCTTTGAAACTTCCTTTATTCTGAATTACTTAAGACAGGAAATAATCATATCCCCTGTGGCTAATGTGGTTAAACTGAAGAAACCTTTTGTGATGAAATGGTAGATAGCTAGCTAGCTGGATAGATAGATAAGATAAATGCAGGGAAAGATATATGATTATTCACATCCTTTAGGCTGGAATTGTAGGGTAAAATCTTTTCTGATTATGTATAGCTTGATTCCATCAGTATCCTTTAAAGGAAACACACCCTTTCAAGGAGTTGCAGGGAAGAGGTGGAGAGTGATTTGAGGTTGTTATCCATTTTCCAAAACACCCAGTCTCACTTTATGGATCAATTTAAAAAGAAAACTTTCTGCTTACAGTTATTTCTCCCAAAGTTCTAACTTTTTTGGATGGGATTCATATCTGGTGCATGACTCCCATTTTTTAGGATGAGAATGGTTAAGAGTCTCTGTACATTTGGTGTCCCCATTTCACACAGCTGGGTTGGGACAACTGAAGATGTTTTGTGTTTGTCCACCATTTCATCTGTCATGAAATTGCTCAGATTCACTAAAAATGAGTGTAAAATAACTAAAATTGAGTGCTAGTTGTGAAATGGTAGCCAAGAAGCTTAGGACTATTCAAATACTAACTGACTTCAGATGTCTGTGAAATAAGATGGGTTTGATTAAGTTTTATTGTGTCAGCCAGCACAATGTTATAGGATGTGTGGAGGTAATCAGAGCATGATAAACTCTGAGTCAGTCCACAGCTGACTCTGCAAAGCACTCCTTAACCGTACAAACTGGGACGCAAGAGGGGATGCACATAGAGCAGAAAGCAGACTGCTCTCCTACTAGGACAGACATGAGAGTAAGAATGAAGGATCTTTCACTTTTGCTTTTAATGTGTGCAGCTGTTTCTAACGCTCTTCCTGTCCACCCAGAGAAAAACAACAGAGAAGATGCAAAGCTTGTACAGGTAACTACATTGTCCATATCTAAGATTTATTGAACCCTCTCTTCTTAGACATAATCTGCATGTTCCAGCTACACAGTAGTTTGCTGTCTTTCTGAGATAATACTATTACACAGAACTCTGTTGCCCAAACTTTTGTAAAGTAGGATAAATATGTACTAACTAGAAATATCAAGTAAATAAGTCAGGGACAATGTTGTCTGTTTCTGTTCAGTTACGATCCTCAGGAAAGCATCTGTTGTGCTTCAAAATCACTGGCAGATGGCTTTGCCAGCAAAGTACACAAAGAATATCAGTCCTAAGGTATTTGTTTAAGAAACAGATCAAAATGTGAAATGTGGTTACTTTATTTTTTCACTAGGACTATTTAAATAAATTCTATGCTGTTGAGACAGATCCAAATCAACTTGGATGGAAAATAAATGCTGAATCCACAGCTGAAAAACTTCAGAAAATGCAACAATTTTTTGGTTTGAAAGTGACTGGAAAACCAGATACTGAGACATTGGAAATGATGAAGAAACCCAGGTGTGGAGTTCCTGATGTGGGTCTCTATGGTGTTACTCTGCCAGGGTGGAAAAAAACCAAGCTGACATACAGGTAGAATTTCAATAATTACCTTATGAGTTTAAATTTTGGTTTTGTGATTACCCACAGTTGTTATATATAAATATAACTTCTATTGCAATTGTTTTCAGTTGGGAATACAAAAATGTTTGTCTTTCCCCAACTGTTAGCTATGCATATTCCTGAGAGGAATTTCTGAGGGGTATTTTAGATTTTCTGAGTCAACCACAAAATTCTGCCTGTCATGTATCACTCCTGAAAAATATTCTGTGAGCCAAACAGAAATATCAACTGCACCCTGTACAAGCCCCATTATCTTCAAAATTTGCTAAGACCAACAGTTTAGTAGTCACAGAAACCTGAGGAGACAACTTTCCTCATGCTCAAGAGACAAACTCCTGGCTAAGGGCCATTTTAAGAAAAACTGATATCATGTACACAATTATTATTATTATGAAAAAGACATTTTGGACAGTTATCACATTCATCAAACTCACTCAATCCAAGATGAATCTTGGGAGCTATTGGATTACCAGTTAAATTGCTTCTTATACATCTGTTCATCATTTTAGCAATATTAAATAAATTCTTTCTGCAAACACTAAGTATTATTACTTGAACCCTCATAACCATAGAATTGTGAACCACACACCAGATATGAGCAAAGAGGATGTGGACAAAGCAATCCAGAAGGCATTTAAACTGTGGAGCACTGTTACCCCACTGACTTTCACTCATATTCATGAGGAAATAGCGGATATAATGATTGCTTTTGGGACCAAAGGTAATACATTGACTGTATACCAATGGTAATATGAATTAAAAGATCTTCCAATACTCACAACATAAACTCAATGTTGTCTCAACATCATATTATTTAGCTCATGGACATTGCCCTCGTTATTTTGATGGCCCCCTTGGTGTCCTTGCTCATGCCTTTCCACCTGGCAATGGTTTTGGTGGTGATGTGCACTTTGATGAGGATGAAGATTGGACCACAGGATCTGCCGGTAGGTAAAAAATGTTTCTGAAGTGCTATGCAGATGGGTAATCTTTGTGATTATATTTAAGTGAAGGACTAAACTGAGATGAAACACAGCATCTCAGATGATGTCTCCACCACCTAAAAAACACTACAGCCACCAGTGACAATGAAGAATCTTCACTAATAATATCAAGATAGGTCCAACTATAGGCTGCTATAACT
Organism: Tyto alba; assembly: GCF_018691265.1. Taxonomy (NCBI): domain Eukaryota; kingdom Metazoa; phylum Chordata; class Aves; order Strigiformes; family Tytonidae; genus Tyto; species Tyto alba. The sequence continues at coordinate 15,436,310 of NW_024881282.1, read as the reverse complement.
TTACTCTGCATTCAGGCTAGGATGAGCATGAAAGTGTTCTCCAAGTGCTTTCATCTGCCTGGCAGCAGCTGGAAGTCTGAACATGCTGTTCAGGCCACCCATGGGCTGAGATGCAGTGTGTAGAGCTGACATCAGATATGTGCTGACGGGCCAGAAGAGAGGGGAACACTGAGTGCTCAACGATCTGGCTGGGACCCATATGCACGCCTCAGCCCCCTCCCGTCCACCTCCACGCTGGCCATACAGAACATACTGCCTCTGACAGATCCATCAGTAGATGGGCACATTACCCTGCTGGATTTTGGGCCCTTTTTCTCATCCAGTTTTTGGTATGGAAAACTGTGGAGGACAACTGCAGCAGGAGAGTTAAGGTCACTCTGCAAGAAAAGCAAGGAGCTAACAAACAGGAAGGTGCCGTAAGAGCTCTGCATCAGCAGGAGAGGTGTGAGCTTATTGTGGTGGGAAAAAAAAAAAAAGGAGTGAAGGGTAGACATGTCATGCTGATAAAATGTAACATTTTCCCCACACTGGGACTGAATGGGTCAACCCCAGTTTTTCTGCTGTTCCTCAACAGCATAGTTCCAGTGGCCAGGCATTGCAGAACTCGTTGGAGAGCTTGGAGGACTCGTGAGAGGGGAGGACTGGAAATACATGTGGAAAAATTGAGCCTTTGTTTGTTGTTTTGAGCAATGGATATCTTGGCTTCAGCCAGCCTTTCTTAGGCAATCGATGACCAGTCCCCTGCTCTGCCATGGACTTGTGATCTTCATTAAGTCTGTTGATATTGCTGGCTCTTGCTCTACAGGGAAGACAACCATTCTTCCCTAATTCAGAAAGGTGTGTTTCTTGGAGGGATGCATGTTGAAAGAAATTCCATTTTTATCCATTTACCATGTTAACGTATTTCATTGGGAATGATCATGCATAAGCATAATATTTTAAAAATATATTTTATTTGACAAGGTTATGAAGAAATCATAAGCTTTAAAGTCCTAATGATAAAAAGGTAAATCATTCTGCTAATATATTTTTCCTTGTCTTTTCATGATCTCACCTTTCTTTCTCAGGTTTATAGGAGGAAAGGTGACACATAGAGTGACACTTTGGTACCTCAAGTGATCATGGAGTGCCTCATCCTATCCTTGCCCTGAAGAGCTGTTAGTTTGATCTGACTCACTATCATCTAACCTGTTCTAGCTCAGCCAGGAAACCCTGCCAGGACATTCCTCAGAGCTACACCCACACTCACCTCCAGACATCTACTCATACCACACACATCCCTTCAGTAGCTAACAGAAAGAACAGCAGGAAAGAGGGCCAAAAGTCACTCCATTCTAGTGGGGAAAGAACAGAACCTTATCCTATACAAAAAATATATTTATGTATATGCATACTCCAGTGAATTTCAATATACTGTATGAAAACTATCACTGAGCAATAGCTGTGCTGTGTGCATATTAGCCATTTGCAGACCAAAATTAGACCAATCTCTGCTCTCTATCTATATTCGAAGGTTTCAACCTGTTCCTTGTTGCTGCTCATGAGTTTGGCCATGCCCTGGGTCTCTCTCATTCTAATGACCAGAGAGCTTTGATGTTCCCCAATTATGCCTACGTCAGCCCCAGTGAATTTCCCCTCTCTCCAGATGATATAAGCGGCATTCAATCCATTTATGGTAAGTAAAGTCCATGGCTTAAAAGAAGAAATAAGAAGGAGAAAAATTATCTCTTTCACAAAGTTTCACCATAAAAATAATTGCATTCTCATAATATCAAAAATGCATTTATATGTGAAAACCCTAATGTGTCTACAAATTTGGTGTATTATTTCTAAAATACCTCCCTCAGGATCTCCACCAAATGACCCAGATAAAAGGCCAGACACCCCTACCTCACCTAAAACCTGTGGCTCCCAGATGTCTTTTGGTGCTATAACTACACTCCGACGAGAAGTCATTTTTCTAAAGGGCAGGTAAATATTCATATGACATTTGTCTCTGTGAGGCTCATTTTTGCTTGATTTCTACAAAGACCATATAGTTTGGTGGTTCACATGATTATAGGATTTATAATGAGACAAATGGATAGATTTCAGTTCATGGAAATAAAACTTCTAGCAAATATAAGTTATGAATATTTTTACAGGATCCCCTGAAAAAACATGCCTCATTATTTTTTCAGGAAAACATCTCAGTCCTAATTAAGCTTTATTCCCAAATGTATAGATGGTTACACCAAGTAGTGACATGACTAAATGCTGCAAATATTTCCTAAGAAATTAGTATGTTCTAACATATAGTTGGGCCAATCTCTTTTCCAGTCACCTATGCAAGGACAAAGTCATCCAGGTAAGTCATCCAGGGAATAGCTTACAGTCAGGCTCATCTGGGACCCTATAACTCTCTTGCTATATGGTACAGGAACAACCTGAAAATTTCAGCTGCTTGTAGCTGATCTCATTAATTAATCAGTACCAATGAGAAGGGTAATTCCAGAAAGAAGCCAAAATAAAAAAACCCTCACTTCCCACTAAGGGGAGTGTTTTCCTTTCTGACACATGGACCCAGGTATCTTCACTGACAAGAAAGAGCTTGTAAGTCACAACATTATTCAAATTCTTGTGCATATATAGAAATGTATGTCGTCTATTATTTACTACAAAACCTGTTTTATATTTCAGGCACTTATGGCGAGTCTATCCTGATAACTCAGAAGCTGAACGTGAATTAATTTCTACCTTCTGGCCAACTCTGCCACCTGGTATTGAAGCTGTGTATGAGAACACGAAAGATCAGATACTGTTTTTCAAAGGTGAAGTATGAGATTTTCTTTAAATTTTTCTTACTTTTTGTTAGAAGGTGGGAAGGAGGAAGGATAGTTACAAGTGCATAAAATTCACTTTTCAAATAAATAAAAAAAAAATGCAAGGATTTCTTCTTGTTTTCCTACAACTGAAACAAACGACATGAATTTTTATTTCAGCATCTGAAAATCAATAGTGAATTTTTTTTTCTTTTTTTAACAGGCAATAAATTCTGGGTTATCAGCGGCTATCAGGTGTTGCTTGGTTATCCAAAGAATATCAACACACTGGGCTTCCCTAAAGGTGTCAAGAAAATTGATGCAGCTGTTTGTAACAAATACACAGGGAAAACATACTTTTTCATAGGTGACAAGTATTGGAGGTAAAAAAAATTGACAAATGTTTTTTTATAATTGACTCCAATATAATCTGAATACAATTAAACTTGTCCATGTGATAAAAAGAACCATTAGGTAACCATATGTAACTAGGTAATGGCTCCGGCACAGGGAGAAGAACACAGCTTTGACTCCTGAGAGCTTAAGGGTGTCCTGAAATGGGTGTTCAAGATATAGAGCTATTTTGATGCATTATACCTGGAAGCTGAAAAAATTTCAGCATGTAGAGAATTTTTACAAATACAATAGGGGAAAGTATCTCTAGAAAATAAAGATCTGAAAGCTAACCCACTTCAGCAGAAGGCTGGCTGGGATGGCTTGTAGAGGATTTCTATGATTTCTGAAAAGTCCTGGATTATTTTAACTCTTTTAGAGAGATAGAAGCGATAGTTCGTTTTCCTTTCTTTGCCTGGTTGGCACTGGATTTGCAACATGCTTCTAAATCTATCCCCAAGTTGACATGAGTGATTTCTGATACCCAAATACCAGGCAAACAGAAGCAAAAAGCTTTGAGAAGCTGATAGATTCCTCCTGTGTTCAAGAACAGCTGCTGTAAAGTCCTTCTGCAGGCAAACAGGATCATGAGTGGGTCAAACAGACTATCGTGACTAACTGTGGGGTTCTTCAGTGAGACATACAAGGTCAGCTGGATTTTGAGCTGAATGTCATTTCCTGTCATTTGTTTTTGATAGTTTTGGAAAAAGTATTTACAATATCTTGCATTGTTATTTTACTGCCTTGGTCACAAGACAAAGGCATGCAAGAAACCCACATTTTTTTATGTAGTAATTCATTCTCTTGGTTTCATGTCCCTGTGAAAAGTATTTACTGTATCCAAGGAGAAGTAAAACAAAGGCTTGTTTGTTTGGTTTTTTGTTTATTTTCCTGAGAGGGTTCCTCAAATCTTGAGGAACTTTTTAGGTCCTCCTTTCAGCCCCCAAATTCAGCCCCATCTCATAAAAATAGTCCTGGCTCAGTAGGTACAACTTGATTGTATTAGAAATAAGTCAGCTTCCTTTTCTCCATCTACATCTGCCAGCTTGTAGATGACCATGTACAGTATCAGATCAAAGTCTAAGAAGATTTTTAAAATCATGCAATAAATATGTGCAGTCGCTATAGCAGGAATCAACCCAGCTGGTTTCCATGTGCTGCCTGTCACACTGCTGTCATTAAAGGGGGTAAATCTAACCCTGCTAACCTAAAAATGCAAGTCTCCCTTCAGTCTGTTTCGCTCCAGATGCTCCTCTGAAGCTGTGCCTGTCTTCATCAGTAAACAAGCAGCCACCTCATGGAAAACAGGATGGCCAGCGTCCCACAGACATTTGTGCAAGTGGATAACTTTGTAACCCCAGTGAAATCAGTCAAACTACAGATGGTGGACACCTTTCAGCAGCTGCTTAATTCTTTGCAGATTTGATGTCTAAACTCTGTAAAACTACATGTCTTCCTTCATATGATTTAGGTTTGATGAGAACAGCCAGTCCATGGAAAAGGGCTATCCTAGACAGACAGTTGATGACTTTCCAGGAATTAGCCAGAAGGTTGACGCTGTTTTCCAACAGAAAGGTAAATTAAATGAGCTTTTAAGTAAAATCAGTTAACTTGTAAAAAACATAAATTCTGGAGTTATGATGAATTATTGCTATATCCTGCAGAAGATAGAATTGAAGAGATATTCTCCTGTGTGTACAAAGATGAAGTTCCCCACTTTGTCAGAATGAAGCTACTTCTTGTATCCATAACATAAAGCTTTACTTTTTTATTTCCAGGATTATTCTACTTCTTCCATGGATCAAAGCAGTGGGAGTTCGACCCTATTGCTGAAAAAGTTATCCGTGAAATGAAGAGTAACAGCTGGTTTAACTGCTAATGTCATATAACTTTCTTATACACAGCAAATGAGAATTAAAATAATTACAGATTTCTCAAAGGTTGTTCATATATACAATATTATACAGAATAGGCAACAGGACTAGTTTTCATATATGTCTACTATTTTAATAAATTAGCATGTTGGTTCTAATTGTATCTCCAACAGCTAGAACAAAAGTGCATTTTTTCCCCTGATTAAGTGTAATATGTCCAACATAACTTATTATTTTATACTCCAGATAGATTTTCAAATATTTTGGCAATAAACAGTTTTAGGTTGATGTCAACTATTTTCTATTTCATCTGTTGAAGGCATTCTATATTTCTGAGGTGTGAAGGACTGACTTCAGATTAATATGCTAATATCCTTCCAATATACAATGTTCATATTTTGCTTCATTTCTGTTCAAATACCTTAAAAAAACAGGCTTTTCATTAATCACTTGTTTTTCTGTCCTCTCTCCTGCATCTTCTCCTGCTCTTCTTTGACTATTGCAGCCCTGTCCCTTTCACATCACATCAGTATCTTGACACCAAATTCATCCTCCAGCCTCAATGTCTAAATACATTGTCTCACCTTGAGCTGTCTTTATTGTGTAACAATTAGCATTTCATTAATGGCCATTTTTTGTGAATGTATGAATGACATCCTTCACAAATCAGCCCTGCTGTATTCAAGAAATAGATCCGGTTACCATGTCATGGAGCACAACCTTTGCTCTGCTAACACAAAGCACTTGCTTCAGGTGCACATATATCTGAGATTTATCACATGCTGCCATAGTACATGGAGCAAACTCCTCACAAAATCAGGTAAAATCTATTAAGTCACAGCCATATCCTCTCCAAGTATTTCCTTTACATTTAATTCTGGAAATAGGCCCAGAACACAGTGCCAAATGGCTGGCTGTACTGCCTGCATGGCTGGGTATACCTGAGAACATGGTCTCATTAGTATTGTCTTGTCCTCCTGCTCCTTATTTCTCACATATCTGGCTGGTTTACGCACCTGCTGCATGTCTGAGTAAAAACTTTCTTTTTGCTATGTGCTTTTACAGTACCAGATACAACAGTGTCGTGATCCCAATGTGAACCTTACCTACCTGATTTGGTGTAAAGAGCAAGAGTACCATTATGTTGCTGCTATTGCTGTGAGAACCCCACTGGCTTGGTTTCCACCAGGAAATCAAAACAGAGGGTCAGATATGATGTTTCACTGATCTACAAAACTAATCATGGTGAACACTATCACACTCTAGATCCCAAACAAAATTTAAACTTAAAGTGGGGTGACATGGTAGACATTTGGGTGAGATTCATTTGACTTAACTCTAGCTTTCTGTCTATCTGTATATCTACTCTATATGAGTTAGGGAAGATCCCTGTACTGAAAGAAGAGGAAGAAGTTCTCTACATTGCTTATCCCATCCAAAGACAAACCAAGGCAAACCAGTATCTTCAGACCCTGGAGAAAATCTCTCTTTGCAGAGGAAGGCTAGCCAGCTAGCTAAGTTTGGTGAAATTTATAGTGTCTTTGCTAGGTATTTTTCAGTTTTCATGTGATCCAAAATAGAAGGACATCCTACTTTTATCCTCCCTGATGTTCATTTTTGGCATGATACACCAGCAGCTTTTTATATCACCACAAGCCAGTGATAAAGTTGTCTGAAGGCACCTGCTTGGACTGACTGCCTGAGGAGTGACTGTGATATCCCACGAGACAAGAGCAGAACGTGCTGGAGGCAGCTGGGATGGAAACTGTTCCTTACCTATTTCTGTATTTCCAGCCTACTGAAATTTCTCCAGAATTCGATACAATTGAATTAACAGCACAATTGCAGAAGCTGCCAAGGTACACCCAAGTGTTTATACTCAGAGAAGGATTACTCTTTCACACACACTGCTCAGTGTGTAATACAATTGTAATTTTAGTTGGAAGAAAAGTTTAAACATTGAGTCATTAAGGACATTATTCAGTTCTTTGTAAGACATGGGCAAGTTCCTCTGTCTTCACGTAAACAAACATCATACCTACTCTGTGCTTCTTCTTTTCTCAAATGAAACATTGTTTCACAATTTATGCCAATCCCTTGTCTTAAAGAAAATTAATCTTTAACAGTGAAACGCTGTTAATTAAGTTTTCTGACTCACAGCTTTGGCATTCTGTTAAACCAGGTGTGTGTTCACAGGTCATCTGCAAAAATAAATAAAACTTCTTTTCTTTTATCTGTGAAGAAGGCTTGAAAGTCACTCCCAACACAAAAAGACTTGACTTCTGATTAGTGATAGCAGCTTTGTCACTCATTTTTCCCTCTTCACTTGTTTCTTTGAAGGAATAGGAACCAGAATAGGAGTGTGTCAGCAGAAATCCAGTAAATGACCAGTGCTTAGTGGTGGTCCTTTCCCTCCGTCTCTGGCAGGAGCCTGGCTAACATGGGATCATGTCTTGCACCTCACCATATCCTCCCACAGCCCTGGAGAGCTGCCACTGCCACCTCCTCAGCACTCTCTTATGCCACCTATAGCTCCTCATAATGCATGTTCCCATACTACATTTAGGTTACCAGTTGAGTAATGCTGTGCAGTTACCTGTGGGCTGAACAGCCCTTGGCCCCACAGCCCAGCCAAGGGATGAATTATCCACTTTCCCATTAATAGGGTTTCTTCTCCTCTAGCCAGCTGCTATTTTCCACAAAACCTGTAGGAACTACAGTGTCTCAATTTGGCTTGGCTGAAGATGGCTAGTACCTTCAGTTACTGTGGGACCACATGGGCACACAGATACACAAAAACCAGGATCCCATGTGGTCAAGCTAAAATAATTTTCTTGGTGTTTTTACTAAACATCCTCCTTGCTTTTCACTGTACATTTCCATTTGGTTTTGTAATTTCGTATTCCCCCTACCATTGACCAAAGGAGTTTGGAAGGGCAGATAAGGCAAGGCAGAAAAAAACACATAAAAGCAAAGAGAAAATTAATCCACACTTGTTTTTCTAGTTGTTTCATATCACAAAGAAAAAACGGTCATTTATTTCTTGGCCAATTAATGTTCTTTTAACAGCTGTTTTTCAAATAGATCATAAGATCATGCTGATGAGAATGGATTAGGAAATGAGGAAATTATGCATCCTAACGTAATGTATTGCTGAGACATACACATTACAGCATCCCTGGTAGATTGTCCTGAAAAGTCCTTCTCACTTCTCTGCCTGCTAGAACATGGTCTCCCAGCACTGGCATTGGAGTACTTTAGCTACCAGAGTGGGGCAGGACCTGAGTATAATCAAATATTTGCTAGAGCAGAGCTTAAAACCCACCTCTTCCTCTTACACTTTCAGGTGAGAAACCTATCCCCCGTACTTGAGTGACAGACAGATACCCTAAAAGCCTTGAGAAAACTGATATTGAATGCTTCTAAGGGTTTGTTGCCTTAAAGGAAGAAAAAAGACAAGCATGGAAGCTTACATACAGAGGAAGAATTTGTTGTTACCTGGATGTACATAACCGCCCTTCCCTGAACTTGCTCACAACTGCATGCCTCTTGGTGCTAATTGCCCAAATCTTGATATCAGAAAAGGAAGGTGCGAGGCCAGTATTTAAGCATTGATAGCCAACATGCTCTTTGAACAGCTTACGAAGTTTGAACCTTTTTGAACACTGAACCTTCAGACATGCCAGAACTATATCCAAAGCAGAGTACTGAAACCCCACACAGGCATTGTACAAAGTGAGACAGGACATCGGTGAGAAATGAAGATGAGCTGCACAATATAACTGGCTAAACCAGGGCAGAGCACTTCTCTGAGGGCTACAAACACAGGCAGAGACACTTGCAGGGTGAGCACTCTGAACGACAGACATCTCAGTGACATTCCTGAGTGTCCCCTGTACTCATACTTTGTAGAGAGGACCTAAAGGTTTGTGGTGTGGGTTCTGTGGTTCTAGCTGTAAATAAGAATTTATCACGTTCTGCCTGCATTCATTAATGAAATCACCTTGAGGGTTGGGGTTTGTCTGTTGGGATTTTTCCTCATTCATTATGTGCTTCATGTGTTTTTATGATCTGTAAGCGCCGTGTCTTGCTACATGAATGAACAGACATAGATGCATGTTTGCGTGTGGTTATGTGCTCCCATAAAAGTGCCTTGCCCACGAGTACATGTGGGTCTGTGCAGCTTCTGTGGGGATCTGCAGGCCTTTGGAGGGGGGCAAAAGGAGTAGAGGATCTCACCAACTGCATGGAAATGCTTTTTGTGTTTTATGAACAAATGTCGCTTGCAGAACTGCGGGCAATAAAACCTCCAAATAACTGAGCAACATAAGGTTTTAAACCATCAGATAAAAAACCAACATGAGCTCCTAAAGACTAAGTATGGGTCACTCAGGCTTTTGATATATTAAATGACTGTGGGGCATCTGACCTTGGACTGATGAGGGAGATGTTTGCTTTTGGAGCAGTTGCTGAGAACACAGAAGATTAGCACAGGCCGACAAAGGAAACGCTGACTGTTGAAAGAGAATGGAGTTATGACTGACGCTGTGGCACGCAGAATGTGCATCCCACAGTGACAGCCCCCAGGGACCGGCCAGCGCTCCCCACCCCCCGCCATTGGGGTCCCCTCGGCTGGGAGTGGGGGGTCACAGCTGCCACCCAGGGGTCACAGATGCCCTGGCATCTGCTCCAGGTTAGCTCCCAAAAGATCAGATCCTCAAATGCTTAATTTTAATTGTGTGGTTACACAGCTCACAATTTTCTAAATAATAGTTTGCAGAAAGGTATTTTAAGGAGAGAAATATATGCAAAAAGAAGCATTTAGATTTGAAAATAAAAAATGCTGTGTTAAATCAATCAATGGTGTATTTTAAATTAAATAAATTAAGCAATGTGTTCACCATATTGCTGGTGATTCAAAATCACCAAATAGAAAACATACAGAAAAACACTGATAGAATACAAGAAACTATGTCCTGAAGGACTGAGTCCCCTAAATTGTCAACATCTATTATGGGAACTGACAAAAGATGTTTTACCCTCAATTAAGAAGGTTACGCGGGTTAAGATGAAAATCAGTATTTAAAAATTAAGGTGTTTCTGAAAAAAATAGTTCACAGACATACGGTAAATGTCATTATTAAACAGAAGAACCTGGTAATAAAGATGAAAAACATATAGCTTACAAAAAGCACTGGAAAATATTTTTCAAACATGTGTGTATGTATATAAAACAAATATATATGCAAATTTACCTCTAGCTATGTTTCAGAATATCATCATTATTTTTATAAACACTTCTTTTGATTTTCACCCAAGAGTATAGAGGAAGTCATTTATACAATAAATATAAGAAGTCTTTTCTTTAAATCATTATGTAATTTATCTTAGGTTATTATATTTTTGCAAGCAACTGAATGGTGTATTTGTCACTTCATACTACTATGAATAGGATTACTGTGAACAAACCAGGCTTTTAGTGCAAAAGAAATACAGTTTGCTTAAGGAAGCAAGGAAAGTTTACACTGATCTTAGGAGGAGACCAAACTGCTACAGGTATGTTCTGGAGCAAAATTCTGCAAGTTAAACCAGTGTTTGTTTACAGAGATGTACAGAAACATCACTTGGACATGTATTTTAACAAGCATAAAATACGAAAGGTGAATTGATATTATTAAAGATGACATCTTCATTTCTGAGAGTGATAAACTCTGTCCTCATTTCCAGGATCACAGTGCAGCCTGTGTACAACATGAGCTAGAGGACAGGCTATAATTAGAGAAGAAGGTGCTGATTCAGCAAAGTCTTCAACCTCATGCCAAAATTCAAACACATATTTAAGTAACTCTACTTCTGAAATCTTTTGCTCGGTCAGAGTCCTAATGAAGACATCTGTGATGATTATGACCATAGAAATGTACTGCCATAACAAAGTTCACGCAAAGCCTGGTCATTCCTCAAGCACTTGGCTGAAAGAATGTGCATTCACACTGTTACATTCAAGATAACCTGCGTATAAAACAAAAATGGACCTCACCATCTTCCTTCCCCTTGCAGACCCCTTGACTCTCATCCCCAGAGCTTAACCTGTCACCCTGCAAACTTCTGCCTCTGCCTCTGATTTTGCAAAGGTTATCCTCAGGTGTAGATTATTGGAGGTACCCTTTCTATTTACTTAGAAATTACAAAATCAAAGTCAGTTTTGCAGCATCATGACACTGAAGTGTCTAGCAGGAGTAAACATATAGTGTAACACATGAGTGCTGGGCAGGTAAAACAAATCTGCACTGGGAGGAGAAATAAGGAGCCCTGAGGTCTGCATGCACAGTCAGGTGGTGTAACTACCCCACACTGGTTGCCTGTGGCTGTCTGAAATCCTACAACTTGATTTCAGAGCTGGGCTTTGCAAGGTTATTCTCTGTCCAAAATTAAAGCCAGAAGAACAATCACTGTGTCGTTAACCAAGTGTGGAAGTGCTAACTGAATCTTCTCTTATAACCCTGCTGGAAAAACCAAAGGATTGCTGTTTTACACAGAAGGGAACAGAGCCAAAGAAAAGAGAAGCTGCTTACTGAAATCTTTGTAAGAAACCTACTTGGGAATCGCCACATAACTTCCACATTCCCTTGGCCATTCCCTCATTAGATCTCTCTCTAGAAGTTATCACTAGGTCCACTGTGACCTATTTCTTTCAGGGACTGCATCCAGTCACTACCTTACTCTCCTGCCCTACTCCTCACCCAGTTCTTCTTTTTTTTGGCTTTTAAAAGGTAAACCTTGGAGTTTCTCATCTAAATAAAAAGACTCTTGTAACTTGTGAAGTGCAAAAAGGGCTGCCTGTAACATAACATCAGGCCTTTGACTCTGCCTTGGGACAGCTAGGGCTTCCCCATCACCACCAGGCAGAGGCATCCCTGTCCCCACAGCGTGGCACAGCAAGCTCCAGGATCATGTCATGTGGCACCTATTTCCTCTCCCCACTAAGCTTGTACTCTTTTTGGGGAAACCTGGCTGAACTTCAGGTTTGCTCTGATTTTGACCAAGGTATGTGCTGATTTGGAAGCTCCTTTTCAAAATCATCTGTACAGCCCTCCCTCTGCCATGCTTAATCATAAGAAAATCACCCGATGAAAGCATGCCACTGACAAATCACAGGGTTTCTATGAATACTTCTGTAACATTAGAGTTCCCAGGGTTGTGATCAGGCTTAAGATACAACAACAAATACATTCTCCATAGTGTAATTAGAGCAATTCAGAGTGTAATCTAGACATCTATAGCTAGTATCTGTTATCCATGCAACTCAAAAACTGTAATACAGAGCTCCTCCCCAAAATCAGCATGTAAGGCTAACAAATTAAACCACAGGATTTTTGTCTTGGCAAACATGCAAAGCATAATTCTGTTATGATCAGTGGAAGGTTGATATCCTTGTTCCATCAACGTATATGGATAAGGGAGCTTCACAGAGTTCATACTCACCCCAATTAATGACCAATCTCTTTTCTTTCTCAATATTTGAGTGTTGCAATGATTATCAGTCCCTTCCCAATTTATTTAGATTCACTTTTTTGTTTGTTTTGTACTGCAAACCTAACTCACATTGCTGATAAAGTATGAAAATAACAAAGGAGGGCACTGAGGATTACTGCAGATGAGGGACCAAAGGTGTGTGACAGGGGGGCTAAGCGTGGGTATCTAAACATAGGCATTTATAGAAGGGCTCTCCCCATCTTGCTTTTACTGTAATGCTAGGAGTACAAGATGGAGCACAAGGGAATAAAATGTACACAACTATTACATGAAATAGTAACTTGGTAACATATACAGTACGGTTGCTAAAATATGGGTACGGGTACATTCATTTTTATTTGTCATTTAAATAACATTTTTATGTTCTTAGTTCCATGTTTGTAAGAAAGGAAATAAATATGTTGTCTGAAATGAACCATGGGATGTGAAACATGGAACATTTCTGGGAGCAAGGTATAGACAAATCACATAAAGCATACAACAGGCCAAAATTTCACAGCACTCCTTAGAGTCACCATGCGTGACAGACACTAGCTGTCTTTAAGAGGTTAAAGTGAAGAGGAAAAAAAGACGACACTGCAAATTCTCTTAAAACAGACCAAAAAAGGGAACACACACTGTAAATAGGCCATTAACTGTGAAGTCCTGTAAAAAACTATGTTTTGGTCTTTGGTGAATGTTGGAAGACAGAAAAGCTCACTAAAGCAAAGTCCTAGAGATCCTCTTTAGAGTGTTCACTCCAGTTTCACAGTGGAAGTGGATTCTTCCCCTCTATATTACTCATTGTAAAGAGCTTTTCAGGCAAATCATTCTCTTGTTTGCATTTGCATAGAACTCAGTGCTTTGTGAACTACACTCATAGGCAAGTAACAAAGACGATTTATCTAACTCCCTAAATGAAAAATATTTGCTGATCAAGTGCATTCACTTTGATCTGCTTCTGCAACACCAAGCAAAAACCAGCACATAGTTCTCGCCTGCAGCCACCTCTTCTGAGAGCCTTTCCCTCCTTCAGCCCAAGCAGCCAGGGATCATGCTCAGGGAGGCATGGACTGCTTCAAACCTTTCTGCACCTACTGCTGGTCACCAAAGCAGAGATGACATTGTAAGAGAAGTACTGGGCTACTTCTTTTTGCATGTTGAAGAAAATGGTTGTAGTGTGAATACTCTGTAACACAGCACAGCTATGTGCCATTGGTGTGTAAGACAAAGCAGTTCCTAATCCTCTCTCTTAGAATAAGTTCATTTGTCATCCTCCAGCAGTAAAAGCAAACCATTTATCTGTACAACTGCTTGGCTGATAGCTGAAATTACTAGCATCGTATGATATCTGATAAAGAGACTAAGGTCTTGTTTCATTATCATGTACAGTAATAAGTTTATCTCCATGCACAGTAGTAAGTTTATCTCATTCTTTTGACAGAATACATAATAGAAATAATAGCAGTATTTTTCCTGTGCTACTGCTAGACAAGGGCCTGTGCAAGTCACAGGGTATGTTATGGCACAACTAATTTCTAATTACTGAACTCGCTATACCAGGGAACATTATGGCTGGCCAAGCTCCAAGCAATTTCACTGGATTTCATGTCATGCTTGTATTCAGCTGTGCGTTTACTGATTTAGATTTGTACACAGAAGCAGCAGTTCTCTTTCTGGGACTTAGCCATTAGTGATGTTTAGCATATCCTTTCACTCTCAGCACACCTCTACTGCACTTCGATGACAAATACCAGCTCAGTCCCAATTCTCACTGAGCAACAAGATCCCACATGCTTGTGCTGTTTTCAGTCTTTTTCCACTACAAACCTGGAAGAAGAGATGTGGTTTGTAACCTGCCACTCTTTGAAGCTACTTCAGTAAAATGTGAGGAGAGAAGAGCCCTTCAGTGCAAACAGCCTCATGCCACCAATCTCCTTTTCAAGTATCGCAACTACACAAGATCTCTGAGTAGAAGAAACCTCAGCTACAGCAAGATGCACAGCAGATCCCTATAAATTAAATATGGGTCATCTAATTCAGTCACTTAAGTGCAAGCATTTAGTGCCACTGGATACTGGGTAACCAAGTTATCTGCACGGACCTGGCAGACATAATGCAGGGACTAAGGTCTCGAGAAGACCCACAGCTTTCCAGAACAGCAGCTGACAGCCAAGCACGATACCCTAAGAAGCATCAAATAGCACTAGATGACTATATGTTGAGAAATTAATGGGTAATGTTTTTTTTTTTTTTAATTATACTTCTGGGATTACACAAGCATACGTTTCCTTCGCAGATGACTGAAAGAGATAGATTTTCCAGATGATGATTCATCTGATCATCCTAGATGAAGGTGCTTTTCACAGGATGCCTGTCTTAGGATAAGGTAAATCATTCTTTGGAGTATCTTGCCTCAGTCTTTAGGTCAGACTGAGACATCTAATGAAAGACATCTGCAGGACTGCTCATCATTAAGGATGTGCTAGTGTTGTGGTCCAGCTATTCTCAAGTATGTCATATGCTTTTTCTATCTAACCTCTTTGATATTTCCTTGTCTTTTTCTTAAACAATTCTACAGATACATATCAATTTCCTTATATGTCTTCAGATCTGTGTATATGAAATAGAAAAGCTGAGCAGTAATCATCTACAAAATAGTAATCAGTCTACAGACTAGCATAAAGTTATTTGTTAGACTTCTCTGTCAAATTTCTATTTGCCTTGGAGAAAGCTCACGCAAATAAACTAAGCTTGTCAAAACCTGAATGTTTGATAGCATAGAAAACTCCAAAATTACAATTTTCTTTCATTCTGAATTGAACATCAATTCAGCATAAGACCTAATTTCAGAATAAATATACTCTCTTTATGCTAATAACTGCCCAGTTTTCACTGCCAGACTTTTCAACTAGCCATATGTTCAGCCACATTATGTTTTTAATCAGCATTTCATGCAATACAAATTGTGTAAAATACTTCATTTACAACAATCAAAACATTGACATATCAATGAGCAATATTTGCTTGATTTTTTTCTGGATTTTAAGGAGTACCTTGACAGGTATTATACACAAAAAGGAAAGCATCAGGCTGTGGAGACAGCAGCTGCATGACAAGGAATCTTAGACATGTAGGCATTCCTAGGTGTTCAGGTGATCAGGAATGCAGACTGCAGCACTATGAGCATGACTCAGAGACCATGGTGTGGTGTTCCTAACATAGCAAACTGCCAGCTCTTTCCAGTAGAGCCTACATGGAAAAAGAATACGTGAATGCACAGGTGATGAGTTATGGGGTTTCTGGCTTTTGACACGAGTAAGCATCACTTGGATGACTTAAAAAGTCATTCATTTTTTTTTTAATTTTTATCAATGTTGTCTCCTACTTGTATTTCAAATCTTTTATCTCCATCATAAACTCAGTGAGGACTTTATAACGAGTCTCTGTGATTTTTCCAGACATTACTAGTACATAGAATTAAGGGAAGACTTTATTATAAAAGGACAAAATGAAAGATCAAATGCACAATTCTTTGCCTGTTTTAGTGAGAAGCACACACTTATTACTGCTCCACTAAGTGCACTGCATTACATTAAGAAGCCTACAAATTTAAAAACATGGGTTAGATATGACAAAATGAAATGATCTCATGACATGTTAATGGATAATATTTTCCCATGGTATGAAATTTCTGCCATTCTCTGGCTTTTATCTCGTTACTATTACACAACGCTGCCGCTAGATGTCAGATTGCGAATGGACCACATTAGTCCCCACATATGCAGGAATCTGGTTAACAGATGAATTAGAATACAATAATGCACAGGGTAAGGGCATGGTCAGGAAAAAAAAAAAAAAAAAAAAAAAAAGGTCACTTTCTTGATCTCGGCAGTATTAAATTACTGGTCTTCTAGGAAGAATTGCACTGCTGTGACACCGAAGAATATAAGAAAACTCCTGAAGCCACCTTCTTCCTCTGGGCTTTTATACTGTTTTTAAAGCATCTTTCACAATGGACCCTGATTCATTACAGGAATTCTTCAGCATTACCATACTGCTAACACTAAATAACAGTAGAAAATTGAGACACAGAGCTTACCCAATACAAATTAAAATCATATAAAGAAAAAATAAAATATCAAGTCTAGTTCATTCAGTCATTATAGATTTACTTGTATTTGCAACTCAACTGGCTCAATGGCATTGCCCTTCAGCCCTGTGCTCACAGCTAGATTACACTAACTACAGGGCTTGGTGATGAAATATCATGTTTACATCCAAGGAAGTTGGAAAACTGGACACTATAAAGGAAAAGACACTTGGTACAACCTCTATGTCGTGTCATGGAGCTTCTGAATACTCTCCATAGAAGAGAGCAGATGAAGGGGTCTTTTGCAAAGATCGGACCTAGGAGTACAGCCCTGGACCACATCCTGGTACCCAACAGAAGGACGAGCCTCGGACTGTGAATCCCACTCCTCTGTCATTAGAGTCACAACTTCCCAGGACAAGCACTAGAAAGAGGAGGGGTAGGGAAAAGTCTACGTTCTGTATAGAAGTGTAGGACAAAATGCTTCCCACTTTCATCAGCATACAGGACAAGCTCTGTATTCTGTGATTATACCAGTTTAATCTGTTTTTTCTAACCATGTTTATAGGAAAAAAATAAAAAATAAATGAAAAAAAAAAGTCCTCATAGAACTTAATTCTCTTCTAATACCTTGTGTAAAGTGGAATGATGCAAATCAATTTTGGTCACAGTTTATGATACAAAAACCAATGCTGATGTCAGGATTACCCCATCATAACTATAGAGGGAAAGACATGGGACAAAATTCATAAAACATTGAATTTAGTTATTGAGTTAATTACTTGGGATGGGAAACAGACTTTAAATTGTATCAGAACTGTGCTGTAACACTATTTTATGGAACTGCACAGCCTTATCTCCTCAGCTGAATGCTCTAAATGGGTCATTGTGTTTGCATTACTGGAGATATGACCTCTTTTCTAAATCTAATCCTCAATTTCCTTCCAAAAAGTGTCTAAATGATTCTTTTTCACCAGTCTTTCACTCACTGTTCATGGTCACGGCTGTGAAAAAGCATCTTCTCTCATTATCTGCTTCCTAGGTTGATGCTAGGTTAACTTTTCTTGAAGGAAAGAAGTGCCTAAGGATTCAAGAGTTTCTGAAACCCTATGTGGTCGGGGGGTTCTTTCTCTTTCTTCTGCTATTATTTGCTACATCATCATGACTCTTATCCCTTTGGTGGCCCACATGGGTCCTTGGCACATGTTTTTGCCCCAGGGAAGGATTGGTAAGAGACAATCATTTTGACAGCAGAGAGAAGTGGACCATGGGAACAAATGGTACATGGAAATAGCTTATATATTTTTCAGATTCAAGGACTTCCTATGAAATAATCCTTGAAATTTACATCCAGAAACCAGTCTATTCCTGAGCTATCTGGGGAGAAATACATAATGATGGGGGAAGTCAGAACAGTTTAAAATGTGGAAGTGTGAAATCCTACATTAGGAGATAAATTTGAGGTCAGTTTGCAAAGTCAATACTACATGAACAGACTGATAAACCTTAATCCCAAGCAAAATCATTAAAACAAGTATATAGAAAAGGATCTAATCTTAGCCTTTCAAAACTGGACTAACTCAATAAATCCTGAAAGAGTTATTTCTGACCTATCATTGTGTAGCAGAAGCTTGGAGAACAAAATCTGATCCATCATTATATGTGAAAATAATTTAATAAATAGGACAATCCACAGTTTTTACTGCTGCCCACTGAGGATCAACACATATATATATACAAACTAGTTACGTTGCTTATTGCTGTGCTTTACCAAGGAGCCACTGGATAACAATTTCCCTGTTGTGTGACAGGAGGCTGTATGACCCTAATATGAGTGACTGATGGTTTAATGTTAAGTCCATCCTGAAGACCTTTGCAAGATCAGCACTGGAACACATATCAGCTTGTGTTGAGGAGAAAAATCCTGAAATGTCTGTGGGACATACTGGTTCCTTATCTACAGTACAATAAATTAAGCAGTGTCAGAGAATTACTAACCTATAGTGTTAAATTACTAGCTTGGTCCCTGGCACAGCTTTGTTCTGAACAAACTAGCATTTGGATGTCACTGAGGAGTCAGTACAGTTCAGAGACTTTCCTCAAGAAGGAATCTGCATGTACCTGCCCTGTTTTGAAAGATAATTTTAGATAAAAGGAGAGTGGTTCCAGGCCAATTTATTTTATTAGTACAGCAATAGTTAGTGTTTTCTCTTTGTACCTTGATGGCTTGCCACATTTGTGTGGATAAGAGTGACATGCCCGACCCTGCTTTCTTGTTTATATCATCAGGTTTTTTTCCCATCTGATTGGTTGTCTGTCATCCACCTGGGTCTTACTCAATCCTTTCCCCTTCAGGGTGCTCTGATAGCACATCCAGGTTTTAGTAACCTTTGTTTTGGGAGATGATAAGGAAAACAAACTTGACTTTTAGTTAGAGGTCCAACCTTAAAACCCTGTAAAATTTGAAAAAACCTTCTTTTCTGGATATTCCACTGCTTCATAATGGATTTTGTGAGAGCACATCCTCTCAATTATCTCAGTCCTGTTTAGCTGGGTTTGCTTGATAGTGCCACTGAAACCTATTGCTGTCAGAGGCCCTGTTCAATGCCAGCTGTTTGTCCAACCACGATCTACAAAATCCTTCTTTACAAAGTAGACTTAAGACTAATGTCTTCTAATTACTCTGTCACTTGGTCTCTAGTCAAAAAAACAACCAATTTTAAACATGTCCAAGGCATCTGACAAGCTGCTGTCTGCAGACCTCTCTGCCAATCCTCAGGCTCTTAAAAGCACTGCACTATTTTTTTTCTCATCTGCCTCAGAGCTCAGTTTTCATCTGCCTAATTTCAGTATACATATAGATTGTCTCATCTGAATAATTTAGGAGCCAAATCCCACACTATTTCTCCAGTCCTTCAGTTTACCAGACAGGTCCAACTCCAGCCACTGACCCAAGTGAATGCATTCCCAAGGATACAAACATCACCACTTGTACAGGTTGCCACTACCTCCTCTGAGTTTCTGTGAATGTTCATCAAATTTGATCTTCTGTGATATGATCAAATCTTAGCTTTTCCAAAAATCAGTGTAAACTCAGAATCCTGACTCCTAACCCTCAAGTAGTAAGAAATAAAATCATCTGACCATGATGGAAATACCTGTGGAGTTTTAAAAATTATTCAGGATTTAATTTATTCACTGTTGGTGCCCATGAATTTGTATGTGCACTGGAGCTCAGCCATACCCCTGATCCATCTGCTTTGATGTATCCTACTTACAAATATCAGTCTCCATTTAGATTTTATTTGTCAAAGGATGATGTGAAAGGGATCCAACCATTGTATGGTACATTCTGTATATCTCTTAAAGAAGATTCTACTTAACATGAAAATAAAATAATTGTAGGCAGTTTCTGCCTCTTTTGATACAGTTACAATGCTGGAAAAATTAATTCTCCTCTTCAGAGATGGGTAAGGTTTACAATTCCTCTCTCATCCAATGTACTAGTCCTGACTAAAGAAATGTTTCTAGATATTTTGCAGTTTCTTTGTTTTGTATACTTTCTCAATGTTTTGTGTAGTTTCATTTTAGAATAGCTGAAACCTGAGTTTCTTTGTTGGCAATGAACTTTTGGAATAGATGAAAACTACATGTTTTCTTAAGACTTCATTGTCCAGCCTCAATAAAGGAGATGAACACTTTTTTTCCTCCAAAGAGGTTATGTCATGACTCCACTGAAGTCAGTGATAAACTTCTTTATATCTAGGGGAAGACTCTGCCTTCAAAGGGTTACAATATCAACTGAAAAACCACTCTGAGAGATAATGGTATCTAGTCTCTGAGACAGGTGATCATTCCCTTTTACAAGGAGTCCTTTGAAAGCAAGGGTACAGTTTGACTCAGACTTGTTACCTCCTGAGCAGACACTTCAGCAGCTGGGGAGGGTGAGAATGGATATGAGAGCATCAATCAAATCAGACGAGGGCAGTCAATGATTGCCTGGATCCATTTTAGCCCAAGTTTACTGCAGAAGATCCAAACCCTAATTCTTCTGCTAATCTGAGACAACTTCTACCTCTTTGCTGGCCTGACACTTCATCTACTGTGAAACCAGGGACCAAGGGGACCGAGAACCTCTCCTGTGAAAAATTTAAAGTTCTTTCAGATAACAATCTGTCATAATTCTGCTTAAAACTGTGACAATCACTTTATCCCTTCGGCTTTCCAGACTTAAAGCAGTCAGCATGTTTGTACCACTCTGGAGCAACAATCCATTGAAATCCCATATACTGCAGCCCAGCCACACTTCACCACAGCCTAACTATGAGCTGGTAGGGAGTCATGTGGGATTTCACAGGACTTGTGTCTTAATAGCACATTGCCAAAAATAATGATTGTCAGCAAAATATTTTGGAAAACTAAGAAAACTTCCTAAAATAAAATGCAAATTGTGTGATTTTAATTTTTCATCAGGAACTGAAAACTGCCCCAGATTTCACAAACTGGTTGCCATATGCTATGTGGCCTGTGATTCATCTCCTAGATCTGTGGCAGGAAGAATTTTTTTCAAAAAACAGGTTTTTATTACCACTCAGTCTCTAATTCTGAGGCTTGCAGAGGAGATAATGCCTGCAAAAATGCCTAACAGAACAGATGTAACATGGTAGTATCTGGACTAATGCATTAATCAGTGCTGGGGACTGATCTCCAGCTGTAGATATAACCAACATGACCAGATCAAAGAGAAATCATAGGACTGGTATGATGAGGCTTCAAGATTGAAGTGTATAATACATTTCAGATGGAGCCTAAACTCTAAGTCTACATCTGTAGCAAGAAATAAAACACAATAGGGACCATTCTTTGACATGGAGGTCAATAAGCATGAAACAGCTCATGCCCACATTATTAAATTCTCTTAATCTCCAAGGTAGGTTGGCTACATCCAAACTGGTTATTGGGAATTATTACTGACATATGACATGTCCTGAATAGTGCCTGGGAACCATTCAGACGGTTGGTCAGAAATGAAACCACCCAAGAGCCACTCCATCAGTTTAGCAGTACAGAGGATTGAGATCTAGAGTCTGGGAATGTTTTTCAGTACCATAAAATTTACTAACACCAGCCATTTCTTGAGCATCCATCCGTCTCTCAAACTCCATTGAACACCAGACTCACAGTTGCCAGTGCAACAGCTTCCAGTGAGGCCCACAAGGCAAAATACTTTCTGCTGTTCTCACCTAGTCTCCTTCCTTTTAATTTTATGCTCATTTAGTTAGTTCCCATTCAATTTTATGCCTGACAGTCTGACAAGAGAATTTAGATGACTGACAAGAATTTGAATCAGAGTTGCAGCTGCTGCAACCATTTCACAAGAGAAAACATAACAGTGGATTATAGGCAGCCACAACACCAGAATAAAAAATGAAAGAAATTATGAAGCAGGACATCCTTTGGAGGCTGCTACTGTTCATTCAACACAGATGTGAAACACATTGTTCTAGTGGTAGGATGAATAGACACAAGATTACCTTGGAGGCCTGGCCCAGTAAAATTGCATAGAATCTTTTTAAACAAACATGCACATAAGCATATGCAAATTATATATATATACATATCTGTGCATATATTTATATAACTTTGAGGACGATCCAGCCAACATACTGTATAGGTGCTGTGTGGGTGTGGTTGCTGCACATCAGCAAGTTGCACTCAGCAAATCTGTAGCCCTCTGACTCTCTTCTGCTCCTCCCACCCCATACAGCCTTTATCAAGGTAGCTATGGGTTTACTATGACCAAGACAGCAGTCCTTGTTTCAGTAAATCCAGTGAAGATTTTCTGTGGCTTCCTCTCAATAGATTTTCTACAGAGTAAGTCTGTTTTCTGCCTGACAGATGAAAGTCCTGCAAAATCAGTCTTTTATATATGTTCTGCTTGCAACATGTGTTTAGATTCAAGCATGGAGGAGGATGTTTTCTTGACCAGAACTTTGTGCTGCCCTAGACTATCTGTCATGAAGATTCTTGGGCTAGACCATCCCAGCAGCAGATGGTGAATAATAGGCATGGCATCAATGGGTGACATCCCTTTCACTTAACCATAGATATTTATTGTACAGGTGATTACATGAAAGTTAATCCTTAGTGCCAGACTAGAGAATCATATCACTGGGAAATGAGTTGTTTCATTCTAAAGTAGACAGATAAACTCAAGAGAGATTAATCTGTACTTGACATCAAAACCTACTTCTGACAGTATAAGAAAGACTCATACATGATCTACATTAGTGTTCTCCTTGTTGCTAGCCCAGTGGTACAACTCTGAGAGGCTTTTTTAATCTCTTCATTTGAAAGGAACACAAAGTTGAAGTTGGCAAGGAAGTTACTGCCATATGCCATTCATCAAAGCAGACTCAGCTACAACACTGCGAGGCTCACTGACCACTCTCTCCTTCCCTCAGCTTATGTTAAATGCTGTTGTTTCTTATGAAGTTCCTGAGAGGAATTTGGTTTACATTTTCAAAGATTTTTTGGGGGAGGGGGGAAAGGGGAGCTCAAAAAAAAAAAAAAAGAAAAAAAAAAAACATAAAGAAGAAATTTGTTTAACAAAGAAAAAGGTCTCAAGACTACTAGTCTCTTAGAAGATGAACATAACTGTCCATAACTTAGATCATTAGTTTGGTTCACTAGAATACAACTCCAACACTGAGAATGGGAATCTCTAAAGCTGTCAAAGCAGTGTCTTTTTGTGTGGATCGGTCAGCTGGAGTTGAAGAAAGATACAATAGTTAAGGTTATCTTTAGCAATCACAACAGGAAATCAAACCAAATTCTGCCTTGTCTTAAGTTACTTTTTAGCCACATTGCCCACACTTTGCCAATTTATAGCGATATACTAGTTTTCTAAAGAGTCCAAGGAAGAATTACATACGAGCTAGGACTTCATGTCTTGCACAGAAGTTCTAGCTCTGTATAGAACAGTTATTCCTGCAGAAGAGAACACTTACTGAAGGTAAGTAAACACTACTGAACACTAAGTGAAGGTTAGTGTACCAAAAGATTTAATAAGGAGGAACCATTTACAAGGGTATTTACATCTAGAAGGATCTACTCCATCGTCTCATTTTACCTTTTGCAACACAGAGATCAGAAACTTCTCCAGCATTTCTTATCTTCCATCCAAAAGGCCTTACTTTTGAGTAATTTTTTAAAAAAATAAGTCCAATATTTATCCAAAATAATTTTAACTTTCTTTCTTTTCTTTTGTTAATGAAATAGAAAAAAAAAAATGGTAACTGAAAATCGAAGAAAGAGGAAGTTACTAAAAAAAAAAAAATCCATTACTTTTCCAATAAAAGTTTTCTGGAAAATTCTGACCCATCTGTCTTAAAATCAGCTCACACTTACTAAGCAAATTAAATAAGGATGCAGAGTGAGTGCAATATTATTACAGCTGTTCAAACCACTGAGCAAACACATTGATTCATTCTAAAGAAACCACATCCAGAAAAGCTATAAAATCTTCATAGGAGGTGTTAAATTCATTTGACTCGGTGAATACAGAGCATGTATATTTTCTGACATAGGTATGGTTAATAAAATAAATATGGATGGAACTAAAACAAATGTCTCTGTTACTGTAGTTAGTACTTAGCAAAGTTGCTATAGACAGCATCTGGCTTTACTTGAAGACTAATATTAAAAGTAGTAACAAAGCGTTTAATCTGATTTTCCATTTTATTGACTTGATGATGGGATACTAATCTCAGAGAAAACCAACTGTGAGTTGGTTTTTATAAGCCTTTTCTACCAGGCTACCTAGAAAATTTCCATTATCCTAAACCTAATGATGTTTCTTACTAGCAGTTTCTGTAGCTTTCTTTTCAGATCAAGCAGTTTCCTATGGTTCCCTATAGGTTTTCTACTTAACACATTTAACCAAAGTCTTCAAACATTTCCTTTTCTGGCCTATGTAGTCCTTTTTTTTTTTTTTAAGCTGTGAGAATGTCTAACTGCATCTATGCAGACTATATTATGTAAACTGCACACTCCAAGTGAAATGGTTGGAAACCAATCACATAAGTGAGGAGTAAATGTTCGTTAGCTATAGCAGGGCTACTGGGAGTGAGCAAGTGTAAGGGTTGTATGCTTTCCTGAGGAAGAGACAGGAGAAAGAGGCAGGAAGAAGTTTTTTATTATCTTATTGCTCCTCATACACCACCAACAGGCTGAAAAGAGCTGCCTCTGCCTACTTTCTGATATCACATATTCAAAATCCTCAAACAAAGGTGCTATTTAGATCTCATTTACTGATTGCAATGAAGAAGTCTTGTCATTCCAAATACATTTTCAAGAGTTTGAAAAAAATAGCATTAACATTAGTCCATTTATAATAATTGTTTCTTCTTCCAAAGCTACAATGAAAAGAAGAGAAAGATGGGAAAAGATGATCCAAAAAGTATTCATAAATTGTTCAGAAGAATCAGTAGCAAAGTAGATGGAGCACTGGAAGTGTGTATAACTACACAGCAAACAGGCCTGATCCTGCCAGTCTCTCCTCTGTGGAAGTAAGGAAGTTAATATATGCACAGTGTCTGTTTCCAAAAATATCATTTTTATTGATTTATTTCTGCAATGAAGCTGAATGAGATTTCCTGTCCAGCTGCTTTAACAAAGACTCTGGAACATATCCGCTCCACATCCAAGCCATGAAATCATCAGATGATTTCAAATCCCAAGTTATAATTCGGCATTTAATTTAACATTTTTCTCCATGTTAATTTTAAACTCTCTCTCTTCAGTTTTCTGCTGGAAAACCCACAGCACGCAAAAACTAGGAGGTCTCAATTAGGAAAAAGTTATATACATATTAATTGCACAAGTAAAGAATTACCTTTTTGAGTCTTGAAAAATGACTTGAAGATCTCATACAATTACAGCTCCAACAGGAAAGCTTTGAATCCCAAATACTAGATTTTATACGAATACCATACTGCTGTGACAAGCAAGACTGAGAAATTCATGAAGTTTGTTAAGATCAATTCTTGTGACAAGTACTCAATGATCCAACTAGGAAAGATACCCTCCTAGACTTTTTTTTGTGAATAGAGAAGAACTCATGGGAGATGTAATGGTAGGTGGCTCTCTTGACCACAAAAAGTGGAGTTTAAAATTTTCAGTGTAATGAGAAAAAAGGTCAGCGATGTCGCTATTCTGGATTTCAAGAGAGCAAACCTTAAACTGCTTAGGGATCTACTTAGCAGTGTCCTCTGGATTTCTGCTTTTGGGGGCTTAAGAGTCCACGAGTGCTGGTTAGTTTTTAAGAGCCACCTGTTAAAAGCGCGGAAACAGGCAATTCCATTGTGTCATAAGTCAAGCAAGTGGGGCAGAAGACCAGCTTGGCTGAACAGGGAACTCCTCATGGAGTTCAAGAGGAAGAAGAAATGGTATGATCTCTGGAAGAAAGGTCAGGCTTCACAGGAAGATTACAGAGCCATGGTTTGCATATGCAGGGAGAAGACATGAAAGGCCAAAGCTCAACTAAAGTTGAAACTGGCTAGCGCTGTGCCAGACAAGAAAGTCTTTCTGAAGGATGTCAATAGGAAGAGGAGGTCCAAGGAAAACAACAAATCTGGTGAAAGAACTGGAAGGTATTTTCTGTGAGGAGCAGCTAAGGACCCTGCGTTTAACTAGTTTGGAAAGAAGGAGGCTGAGGGGTGACCTCATTGCTCTCTACAGCTTCTTGAGGAGGGGAAGTGGAGAGGGAGGTGCTGACCTCTTCTCCCTGGCATCCAGTGATAGTATGAGTGGGAATGATTCAAAGTTGTGCCAAGGGAGGTTCAGACTTGACATTAGAAAGCATTTCTTTACTGAGAGGGTGGTCAAACACCAGAACAGGCTTCCTAGAGAGGTGGTCCATGCCCCAAGTCTGTCAGTGCTTAAGAGGCATCTGGACAACGCCCTTTATAACATGCTTTAACTTTTAGTCAGCTCTGAAGTTGTCAGGCAGTTAGACTAGACAATTGTTGCAGGTCCCTCCCAATTAAACTATTCCATTCTCTTCTCTTCTATTCTATTGTTTATTCTGACATAAAACCTACCCTAACAAAAAATCAAGTGGTCCACATTAAATCCACAAATGTTAATAACAAGTAGAGAAGTTAGTTTGTGCAGACATCAGTATTTTAGAATTTATTTGACAATGAATTTGAATTGATTGACAATGAATGTATCAATGTGCTACAGTTAGTGCAGCTTGGATAGCAAAGCCTGTGTTACCTTTGGACACTACATGTCAACAGCTCAGTTATTGCTAAAAACGGAGTTGGAGTAACACAGATTTGGCTAATGGTGTAAGCTATCTCTGAGGCATGCTAGTGAGGTAATAAGTGAAATGATGAATTTATAGTAATTTGAAGTGTGTTGTACCATGTTTATGTAACCAATATACTGCACAATAAATCCATTATGTATGTGTTTTCTTCATTTTGAAGTTTCTTATATCCTGTGGTTTATAATAATGGCTCTTCTGTCATTCTTGTATAGTACAGATTTGTTTAACTCAGAGAAAAATAAGAAAGCACTGTGCAATCTAGCTGAATTTAGGTATCTCAGAAAAGCTCTGCAGTGTGCCCAAGTGGGCATTGATACTTGGTATTAGCTCTTTCTCAAATGTTTGTTCTTTCCTTAGAGAACCTGTGGACAGATATTGCCACACAGCATGCTGACATCAAGAAAGCCAAGGCACGTTCAGTCACCAAGTTTATGTTGCCACATACCAGTGAATGGAACTGTTCAGGACAGGCATATTTGTCATTGCTGTTGTCTCTACAACGTTCAGTGTAATGCTACAGTGATAAGCTCTGGAAAGAAAGGTAATTCAAAGGCATTTAAGGCAAGTGCATACCCTTGTCCTCGCTCTGTAAACTTACTGAATTTTACATTCAGTACTTCCTAAGCACATAGTGCAGATACTCAGTGGTGGATTACTCTGGTAATTCAATAGAATAGTTATTATGCAGCATAAAGGAAAGAAGGAAAGCCTGTTTTTATATATACCTTTGTATACAGTGGTCAGGGGAGCAACTGGCTCATGTGTTTGAACTTGCACCTGAAGTAGACATACACCAAGATGGGAATGAAAAATGAAGTCTTCTGGTATGTAGTGTGAAAACAGGGGAGAAAAAAATGGGGGGAACAGAAACTACTTTGATGCTTGAGCCTGGTTAGAACAAGAAGTCTTCATCATATTTTGTTCAAAGAGACAACCTGTATCAAAACAACAATTTTCCAGCCGTTGCTTCATATTTCTTCCTGACCATATCCATGTTCTACTTCCCTGTGACACTCTTACTTCAGCTTTTGAAACTGCTATTTCTTCACTTCATTAACCGCACCTTTAAAGGTGGTAACTTTCATTTTGATGCTACTAAAGAGTTAAAGGTGCTAGCTTACACTTTGTTGCTGTTCATGAGTTTGACTCCTCCGACTTCCCCATTCAAAAAACATGCGTGTCTGAAGCACCCACATACCAAAAATATAACATTCTTGGGCCACCACATTGCCTTGAGGATGTGCATGAATGAATGACACTGAACTATCCGAGCTATGCTTTACAGTTCTGTACTGTGCTGGTTCTGGCTGGGCTAGAGTTAATTTTCTTCGTGGTAGCTGGTAGGGAGCTATATTTTGGATTTGTACTGGAAATAGCGTTGATGGTACAGGGATGTTTTAGTTACTGCTGAGCAGTGTTTATGATGAGCAAAGGCCTTTTCTGCTTCTTACCCCACCCCACCAGCAAGAGGGCTGGGGGTGCACAAGGAGTTGGGAGGGGACACAGCCAGGACAGCTGACCCCAACTGACCAAAGAGATGTCCCGCACCATATGACATCATGCTCAGCATAGGAAGCTGGGGGAAGAAGAAGGAAGGGAGGGACATTTGGAGCGATGGTGTTTGTCTTCCCAAGTCACTGTTACACGTGATGGAGGCTGTCTGTCCTAGAGGTGGTTGAGCACCTGCTTGCTGGTGGGAAGCAGTGAATGAATTCCTTGTTTTGCTTTGTTTGTGTGTGTGGCTTTTGCTCTACCTGTTAAACTGTCTTTATGTCAACCCACGATTTTTCACACTTTTATTCTTCCAATTGTCCCCCCAATCCCGATGTGGGGGGAGTGAGCAAGTGACTGTATGGGGTTTAGCTGCCAGCTGGGGTTAAACCACAACAGTACTCAGTGCATCAAATCACGTTTTGTTACCCAACTGGGCTTGCTGCCAACAGCATCATCTGGTTTAATATGGAAATATAAGGATGAGCTAAGGGGTGGAGGGAACACTAATGCAAAGCTAAAGTTTGTGAACCCAAGGTTTTCATTCTGAAAGCAAATGTGAAGTTTAAGGAAATTATAAAGGGTGCCAAACCCAGAAAATCCCTCCTGATACATACCCCTTTATACCTGCCCTCACAAGTAGAGGAATGTTCTTTCTTAGACTTCAGTTTTAGAAACAGTCATACATAGGGACAAAATGTTTCCTCAGAACATTCTTGCCATTTTCCCTGAAAATACTTTAGTGAAGAAAACTAAGTAAGCATGAAGAAATGCAAAGAACATGGATATTCTTCTAAAAAGCTGTCTTGGTTCCTCCTTTGTTTATGGTGCTGTAAATCTCATGCAGCCCCACTGGAGTTGAAATAAAACAGGTGGAAGTGACCAGAAGAATAAAAACCACCAAATGAATTAAAATAACCTTCAATAGGCACAAAATTCAAATTCAGCTGATGCAGTTTCTTCTCAACATCCTCACCATCATAGATCCTCTTCATAGCACCTCAGGCTGCAAACATAACACACTTTATTTAACATTGAGAGAGACTCTCTACCCTTTCAGCAGAAACAGGGCTTTCTAAAGCATTCTTATCAACATTGAGGAAGAAAATGTAAAATCTACCTGAACATCCTTTAAGTGATTTCCTTCCTGACTTGGACTTTCCCCTGAACCCAGAATCCTACAGCCAGGAGAACGCTACAGGATGTCTCTTCAACGCTGAAGTGCATTTGCATGTGATGAAGGTTTTAAGAAGGAAAGCAAAATAACCTGGTTTGTCCTATGACTTTCAGCAGCCACTGAAGGTTTTCAAATTAATCTGTTTTCAGAACAGACAAAAGTAGAAGGATGTAGTTTTATTTCTTCTTATCTGAGACTTTAAATAGACAGATATAATCTGTCTACTGTTTGAATCATAAACAATTGTCTGTTAAGAGTCACGTTCAGTAGGCTGTATTGAGAAACTTAAACTGTATGCAACATATTAAGGTGCTTTTTTCTGAACACAAGGATTCTGTCACATATTTTATAACCCATGTAGCATAGAAACTATCAAGCAATGCAAAAGTTTTCAAAATGCCATGTTAGAAAAAAAAAAAAAAGCATCATTTAAGAATTTCATGTGTTTTCTGCCATTCTTAGAAAATAATGAAAATGGTAAAAACTTGAGTGTTAGATCAATTTAATAGTGTGACTACTAATATTATTTTTCATTTCCATGAAAAGAAGTTCTACCCACAACAGAACACTGCAGTTGAAGACATGCCAAATCATCCTGCTTTACCATTTACTTCACTGCCCATTAATAATTCTAATAATTAGGCTATAAGAATAGACATGATACAGAGGATAGGAAACACAAGGAAAATGTATATTTGTTTAAAGAGTTGGTGGCTAGCATGACAGTTGTTAAAGAACCCCTAGGAAGAGAGAGGGAGAAGGGATGGATGGTGAGCTGAAAACATTGAGATTGATGTGAGATGAAAGGAGGTTGCTGAAAGGTTGTGGATGGCCCCTTGCTGGAAGTGTTCAAGACCAGCTTGGATGAGGCTTTAAGCAACCTGATCTAGTGGAAGATGTCCCTGTCCATCTCAGAGGGGTTGGAACTAGGTGATCCTTAAGGTCCCTTCCAACCAAAAACATTATGATTCTATGATTCCAAATGACATCTGGCAGTAGCTTCTAGTGAAGGTGAATGGGATCAAAAACATCAGATGAATAAGTTGCAAACTTCCTCAACCTACAGGGTTGGGTAAGAGTGGCTGGAAAGCTGCCTGGCAGAAAAGGACCTGGGGGTGTTGGTCGACAGCCAGCAGAATATGAGCCAGCAGTGTGCCCAGGTGGCCAAGAAGACCAACAGCATCCTGGCTTGTATCAGAAATAGTGTGGCCACCAGTACTAAGGAAGTGATTGTCCCCGTGTACTCAGCACTGGTGAGGCTGCACCTCAAATCCCATGTTCAGTTTTGGGCCCCTCACTACAAGAAAGACATTGAGGTGCTGGAGCGTGTCAAAAGAAAGTCAACGAAGCTGGTAAAGGGTCCAGGGCACAAGTCCTGTGAGGAGCAGCTGAGGGAACCGGGGTTGACTAGTCTGGAGAAAAGGAGGCTCAGGGGAGACCTTATGGCTCTCTACAACTACCTGGAAAGAGGCTGCAGCAAGTTCGTTCTCTTCTCCCAAGCAACTAGTGGTAAGACGAGAGGAAATGGCCCCAAGTTGCACCAGGGAAAGTTTATATTGGATACTAGGTAGAATTTCTTCACTGAAAGGGTTGTCAAGAATTGAAACAGGCTGCCCAGGGAGATGGTTAAGTCACCATCACTCGAGATACTTAAAAGACATGTAGATTTTTTGCTTAGGGATATGGTTTAGCAGTGAATTTGGCAGTCCAACTAGGTTAACCATTGGACTCTACAAATGTAAAAGTCTTTTCCAACCTTAACTATTCTATAATTCAAACATCTTCAAGTTTCCATTGTCAAGATGCAAGGGGTTTCCTAAAAGAAAAAGGACTGAAGCAATATTTCCTATTTGTTAAAGGTCAAGTGAGGCTATTTTGGAGAAATTGGGCAAGTGGAGAGCTCTGCCTCTCGTCATCAAATGCATGCAGACCAGGACCTGCTAAACAGCAGGAGTGTGGGCCTGGTTCAGAGATGATATGTTCCCCAGAGTTTTGGGGGGACAGCTATTTATTCTGTCTGCAAAGAATATTATGGACTCTTTCTTCTATCCTACATCCTGGTATTTTGCTGTCTGATGGTTTCTGAAAGCACGGAGAGGGTATAGGAAAATAATGGTGTCTATGGGAATGGACAGAGAGACTTTTTCTTACTCTGAGCTGAGCAGGCAGGTAGGAGATGCCTCTCTCTTCCCATTCATTACAAAAAGAGATTCATTAGGTTTTTTAAATTGGACACCTCATGTGTAGATGTCTAAGTGAAACCCACACCTCAATTAACAATTGGCTTCTGAATACATCCATAAACACCTCAGTGTTGACTATGTCCAGCAGTAGGTGCCTCTCCCATGTTCTAGATCCAAATGGTGCCCCTGTTAATCATTCTGGCTAGCTCTTCTAGGTCTCCTCTCACCTAGCACACAAAGTAATCTGGCTACACAATTGTACCCAGCTTGTCCTCTTTCCTCTCTCAAAGTGTGGTTTCAGTAGTAGCAGCTGAAAGGTGTCTCAATATAGAAAAAAGTTCTGAGCTAAGGATCAGAAATGGATGATATAACCCCCACCATGGAGAAAGGCATGACCCATGACTTAACATTTTCTACTGTTTGTTTCAGGTGACTGAAGCATTTTCTGTTGCCTATTTTAGTATAGGGTAAATCATTTCCTAGTGGTGTTTGTTTGCAGTTCTTGAGAACAGAGAAAGAACACGTGACCAGCTAATATTAGAGGAGTACCTTACTCGTGAGCTTGTAGACATTGATGTAGCAATCAGACAGGGGGAAGTTCCCCATCTAACTGATTCATGCTCATCTGCCCACTGTTCCTCTGAAATATCCATAAAGGAAAATAAAAAAAAAAGCCACAATTATGAAGTCATATAAATTTAACTGGCATGACATTGAATAGCTGAGTTTAGAATGTAGAGAAGGATAAAAATTTATTTTGAATAATAAATATGGAAGAATGATACAATAGTCAATATCCAACAACTACAGCACACTGGGAAAATTTAAAGATTCTAACAATGTCCGAGTTTGTATCTTGTAAGGCCCTCAGATTCTGACCATGAACAACTGAAAAAAGGTTCTAAGAGGAAGCGTGAAGATGAGCTGCTAAGAATAGAGGTGTGACATCAAACTACGCAGAAGCAAGAGGTTATTCTCAGTTGCTCATTTCACTGAATAGTATAAATGGTGGGAAGAAATAAGTTTCTGTATTACTTTGTCAGTAGGATCATCAAGAAGACAGAGAATTTGAAAATTAGTGACCCTGTAGATCTGAGTTGAGGTCATAATAATTTATCATAAATGAGCAATTACATGTTTAGAGAGAAAATGATAATTTTCAGTTCATTGTTATAAATTTGCAAAAGTTATAGGTTTTAATTATAATAAGCATTTCTAAATAGCTGCCTGATTCCTCCTTTTACTTAATACAAATCAGTAAGTAACCAATGACTATTTAATTGTTGTTCACCATGCAAAAGATTACCCAGATTCATATGCAAACAAGCATGCACATCTGAAGAACAAAACTAATAAAATGTGATTTTTTTATGAAATGTTCTGTGAGGTAGAGAACACAAAAGAGTGTTTCTCATCATTATCTTTGAGTTTAGCAAAATCCTTACCAGATGTTGCACATAATTATGCTTGTACATCTCTTAACACAAAACTCAACATAATTTTATCACTGTGTCATTCAAAAGTTTCACTGCCAAATCAGGAAACACAACTCACACACTATGACTGTTGTGACAAACACACTTGACAAACTGAGATTAGCCAAAATAAACCATTTGGAAGAAAACATAGTTTGTAACTGCGTCTTCAACAAGCCTGTGAAGAATGAATGCATTCATTAGAAATCTAATGGTCAGATCTAAGTACACTGCAGGTCTGTACACAAATAATTTCCATAACAAGGTCATTTAGAAATCTCTAGTCTGAGCATTTTTGTGTAACTCTTGTCAAATCTAAAGTTGAGGAACTGGGATGGAAAAAATTATTTGAGAACGTGACTAAGATTCGCAGTGGGAAATTCAACCCAGAAATTTTTTCTTTCAACCACAGAAGGCTGGCATCCTCACTAAATGCTGGTTAACTTAAGAAGTCCTCAGATTTCTCAGAAGGAAACTGGGGTTTTGCATGATTAGGTCCTAATTGGAGGAAGTGCTTGCTTCAATGTTTCATATAACACAGCTGTATATTTATTGAATTTTCTGGACTGTATTTTAATTAACAGATCATAGGCTTATAATTTCTTTTTTGTTTCCTCCTTGCTGGGTTTTTAGGGAGGGTAGAAGAAGAAAGGTTTGTTATTCTTCTACTAAATTTCAATTAAAACCCACTAAACTGATGTGTCCTAATTTCTGTAGATTGCATTCTTCTGGACACAATCCAGAAAATAGGGAATAAGATTGTTCTGGGTCTACTGAGTAGGGGGGCAGTCCAACAAAACCACTCAGTTTACCATGAAACACATTCAGCCACAGTAAGTTCATCCAGTATAAACGGTAAATGCAAATATTTTAACAGAAATTGCTACACAAGACAAAGTGTGTCAATACATTTGATACGCTGAACTGAAGACAGTACAAGTTAGGGCCGACTGCCCAGATACAATTTAAAGTTGTCCTTTTGTGTGGTGTTAGTTTTGTATATACTATCCTTCCTGGGTTGGTTTAACTCAATGCCAGATGTACATCATGTTAATGCACAGGGATGAGCCTGTAAACAAGGAATTAAACATTCAAGCCGTGTGTTGACTTAGCCTCTTAAAGTTTTGACATTCATGTTATCTCATTTCAAAGACAAGGAACTGGTTAGACAAACTTCAGTTTCCCAATCTAAATATTCAAAGTCCCAGGATAGTTTGTTTTCCCAGTTGGATCCCTTTAGAAAGATCAGATATCTTCCTTTTCAAAGACTAAAGAACATATTTGAAGGTACAGCTTTATTCTAAGAAAAATGTCCAAATATGCAAGAATTAAATCCAACAAATACTTACTATCAGAGGAGCCTGACCACAAGCATGAAGGAATAACTCATCGTGATTTTCTCTTGGCCAAGGTAGGTGTAAACCCTTTCACAGCCTGGGAGGCACCAAAATAAAGAAGGTAGGACCTTTGGGTCCCACAAGTGCGCTGTCAGGCTCCAAGGACTGCTGCAGATATTGTGGGCCAGATCCTGATCTCATTGCCCTGGTTAAGCAGCAGGACTATGCAAATAGCTCTAGTGAAGTTAGTTAGAAAGGGTGGAGTAAGAAGCTGTTTGTTATCAGCAATAATTGGTGATACCTGTGAAGTAATGTCTGTAGTCCTTACTCAGAAAAAAACAGATGGAAATTTGCCTTCAGCAGGTGGAGGGGCCTGAATTAGCTCCCAGGAATTGATCTGACTTCAGCAGGTTATTTTGGTTGATTAAAAAGACAGCTGAAGCCCACATAAGTCAAAGTCTATGATTGAGATACAGAAATGAAAAAGCAGAACAAGTAACAAGTGTGTCAACTTCAGACTGAAGCACCACAACTGTATGATGAGTATTTCTGGTTATCCTTTTAAATGTCATGGTTTGGTTTTGGAATAAACATTGATAAACACTGTGCAGGTTTTTTTTATTTTATTTTCAGGATTAACCTTAGATACTATAGTAGCATATAAGTAGTTGAGCCTTATTAACACAGGTTGGAGGTAAGATTTTCTCTTAATCTCTACCAGACTGGTTTCTGCATCTTCTGACACCAACACATGCCTACTTAGGAGCAAATTGGGTCCTGCTAATTCCCTCCTGTATTTGCAGTGTCCTCCAACTCCCTCCAATGCTCATACTGAGCAATAACTCACATCCAGAAATGGCATTATGTCTCTCAACGAGATAGCCTGAGATGTGGGTTGGAGTGGTACATGCGCAGTCTGGGCATGAGGTTTCCTCTGTTCTCCAGTCTGTGTTAACAGCGGTTTCCTGCCTGCTGTGTTCCTTACCCACCTCTCCTCAGTCAGTGCCAATGCAAAATAGAAATGGCAAAGCATAATTTGCTTCTGAATTTGAATTTGATTTTTTTGTCTAAAATGTCAATATTCTTAGGTTTTCTTTCACATGCTAGACATATTACCTCTTGTTTTGACTATCTTGTTCCTGACACGAACAACCTCTAAACCTGCCTCTTTCATACGGAAATACCTGCAGCAGGTTTATGGCATGGACCACAGCTCTTCAGGGAGAGCAAGCAGATACATTCGGTGTATCAGAAAGAAGAGT
This sequence comes from Tyto alba, assembly GCF_018691265.1. Classification (NCBI taxonomy): domain Eukaryota; kingdom Metazoa; phylum Chordata; class Aves; order Strigiformes; family Tytonidae; genus Tyto; species Tyto alba. Next base: position 15,400,376 of record NW_024881282.1, on the reverse strand, counting down.
AAAGAAATATAAATTTCCTTTGGGTTTCATATCCCTGGAAAGTTGGATGCTCAGAAAGTGACAAAGATGGACAATCTCAATGTGGAATTCCTGATGTGAAGATGTAACAACTCTCTCTCTCCTCTTGGTTTCATATGAATGTGAGGGCTTACTGTTTGTCATACTTACCCACTGGCTGCAGAACTAATACTAACTCCATTGATTTAGAGATGTAGAATGGTAACACAGCAGAAAGGTGTATACTTTTTGATAATACCTAAATATTTCACTTCAATGAAAAATTAATTTCAGAAATAGAAAATCTATTCAGCAAATAGAATATGGTATCAAACTTCTTCACCGTTACTGTGATTGCCATAGTCATAGTCACATAACCTCATATCTTTCAAAATCTTACAGAAACATTAACTAATCCATATTCAAAATATACTTGCACATTGGTAAATTGAAATGAGAAAAAAAGGAATAACCACATTGCACAGCAGCAGTTTGATGCTGTCATGCCATCACCATGTTGATATATCCAGTATAGCTCTCTGCTTGGGCCTCTCTGATTCCTCAGTGCATTTGCTTCTTCCTAAACTATTTTACTGGGAATCAACTTGAGCATTGCTTCCTGGTCCTGCATTGTAAAGGCTCATGTTCCATTTAACACATTATATTTGAATATGTTTTGACTCTCAGAAGTACTTGTCAGAAGAGAGATAATGAAACTCTAACAATGTCTCTGTTTACTTTGTCATTGTGAAGACATAATATGATGACATCATTCAAAACATCCATAAAGTGACACACCTAGACTTCTTTTCAGAATTAACTGAATAATAAAATACCACTGGATGTAATACAAAAGCAAGGCCCCTTTTGCTCTGTTAGTTAGTGCATCGATGTTATTATCATCCAAAGTAGGTATATGAAATAAATTTGAATATTTTGCTTCTACAGATACAGTAAGAGGTACAGGTGCTGAGCATTTTTAGGGAAAAAAACAAGAAAAAGTTTCTGAAAAGCCAGTCTTAAAAGCTATTCCCTGAAGCCACATAGTCAGTCAAAATCTTTCCAGGGTCAACCTTCGCTGATCAGAGTAATTAGACCATTAGATAGCACTATTTTAGAACAGTCAGTTTCATAGTCACTACAGAACAGGAGCAGGATTCCAAAGCGTTCAGCCAAATGCCAACTTTTTGCCTGCCTATTAAGTAGAGTGTAACCTTTTCTCCATGATATGAGTAGACTTTGAGCAGTGGTCCATATCTTTGTCACCTTAATTTTAGATTGAAATGCATTGCTACCTTCAGACCACTGTGAATTCATATTAAGAGAAAAGATAAAAAAGATATTTTGTGGCATTCTGTTTAAACAACTCCTGAAAGTAAATTACAGTAACTCTTCAGGATCTGAGGAAGGAGGAAAAATACTTGCAGCTTCCTTATGTCTTCAGACAATTTTCCCCACACAAAGGGAATTTCCAGCGTTATTTTCTAACTGGTTTGGATGTACTTAGTACTACTTGCATGAGGCTATAAACAAAACTGAACTTCCTAGAGCAGAGAATAAAATATTTGTATATCAGTACTGATATTTTTGGAACATTCTTTATATGCAGTGATACAAACCTGCACCAGGAAGTGGTGAATCAAATAGTCAAAACATCTCTAAGGAACTCAAGGGGCGTGACACCTCTGAACTCTGTGTAGCTGCAGAGTGAGAACACTGATATCAGAATAACCACTGTTCTTAAAGGTGTTTACTTTTCCTGTGTGCTTTTGCAAATCACCTTTTCAAAAGACACTATGAAGTGAGAGGTTTTCTTCTAAGAAAAGTGATGAGAATCTTCATGCTATGTCACCTTCTCATGTAAGCACTGCTGAGGAAGGACAACTCATTTTAGTCATACAGGGCATAAGCTCCAAAAGAACTTCATGTGCCACCTGCAGCAAAATACCAAAGACCGTATGTAAGTGATCTAAGAAAAAGCAATTCACACAAGCCCTTAATTGTACATAGTATGCTTTAGCTACACAGGTGCCTAAAGGTGCCTAATATACAGCATGAATTTCATCTGTGAGTCTTTAACGGGCAGCAAATAGGCATACTGCTGCACCCAGCGGTTCCCGGTCCCAAAGCCATGCCCCCAGTGTGCCCGCTTGAATGCTGCCTCTCTTCTCCCTCCAGCTGCTGTCATCTCTCCTGCTGCATCCTGCAGAGCAGGGACATCTGCAGAACCAGGCAGAGGATGCTCTGTCCTCAAGTCCTTCAGATACACAGCTCATTATCCACCCACAACAGGGGAAGAAAACAAATTGGCCTTTGTGTGACATTATAACCTTAAAAGTGAAATTCTACCAGGAGATAAAGGAATCCTCATACAAGGCAGTAGTTTAATGGGAAGACATTTAAATATGTTACCTAAGTCTTGAAATTCACACGAATTGTTGTCAATGTTTAGAAACACATATGTGCAATATCTATGAAAGAAACTTTTAAAGGTTTAAATTCTTACCTAATCTCAGCCTTAGTCATCTCACTCCATTCTAAGTATGCAGGAGTTCGGTGTCTAGTCTAGACTCCACCAATGGCCACTATTGAGAGAAAGAGAGATATAGAGGGTCCTTCATCCCACTTATTGTGCCTCTTATAACAGTATTATTTGCTTCTTGGAAATGACTGTCCCTTTATATTTGACCGCACAGAGAACCTGATGAATGAGATATGATGGATTTCAGATGACTGAAGTCTGATGACCAAAATATTTAAATTACATGTTCCTGGCTCTTTTAGTAGGTTCTCCTCTCTTGAACCAATTGTGCTGGTTTGAACGGCACAAGGCAATCAAAATGTACATTAAGGAAAAAAACAGAGGTTCCTTTTGTAAATACGATTGGGCATAAAGGGATAGGTGAGAATGAAAGAGGGACATGTCATGAGCATGCTAAATCATGATGCATTCTTTCACTATTTGCTAGGAGACAGATACCTTATGAGATTCTATTTACCATTACCCTTAGAAATTAACCTATGGCAGCTCTCTCTGTGTTGGGGGAAAGAAACCTTTATTTAGCCTATATAATTCTAACTCCCTGCAACCCTAGATGTTGCTAATACCGTAGCTGGGAATATGTGACCTGTTTGACTTAACACATACAAGAGATTTGAAAGAAAGCAAATTTAACAGTGAAGGAAAATCCAAGGGTTATTATCCTCTGGGTTCAAATTACAGCAGTTTCTGGTTGAGCTGTTTACCTGAGTACAAGAATTATCAGCTAAAATCCAATATGCATTTTGTTACAACAAGGGAGCTTTTTCCCTTTTGACAGATGCCATGTTGTGCTAGGTCACGTATAAAGATGTGAAGGAGAAGAAATAGGAGGCAGTACTCACTGAGATGAAGAGGAATTTTGGAAAATGGATTATGTCCATAAACTCAATCATCTACCTGCTCCCAGTGAGATCTTTCTGCTGGCTTCCATGAGCTTTGGATCCTGCCCAGAATGATGATGTGGTAAACCAGGAAGTGTGAAAATACAAAACCGCTTGTGTGCAGTGACTAACAACCCTGCCACTCTGCAGGGCACATTCACATCGACCTTCAGGCAAAACTGTTTCTTTTTCACCAAGGATTTCGTATTGTGATACATGCCAAAGGGTTGAAGAACCCTTTGAAGAAGTTTACAAGAACCCTTTTAGGAAGGATTTTTTACTGCTTTGTTCCATTTCTTAGATCAGGCCAGGTTCATGTTTGTCTGCATGGAAAGTTTAGGGTTATTGCACATATTCTCAGTAGCCATTCATCAGCCCTTCTCAGGTCCCCATCCGTAGTGCTGCTGCATCTGACCAAAACTACACATTTCATCTGTAGTACTCATGATTTATACATATCCCTTCTGTCAAACCCTTTTCTAGATGTGTTTCTGATTTCAGGCCAAACTTGACTTTCCCCAAGGAAATGACTGCAGGGCCAGTGCCCCAGGAAACTGCAGTCAAAAACATAACAGAAATCCAGGACAAATGTTAAAGAAACTCTTTTCTTTGTGCTATAAAGAAATTAAAAATAGATGATCACAACCGTACCTTCTGGTCTAAAAATTTTAAATTCCATATGTTTGGTTTATTACAATATATCACAGAAGGTAGAAATTATTCATCTGTCAAACAATGTAAGTTTCTTATGAAAGCTAAACTATACTTTCAAACATAATGGATGGATATTTTTCTTTTGTTAAGACATGATCTGTTAAGTAGAGTAGTATATATCATTAATTTGACCATTCTCTTGGACTTGTTCAAAATATAGAAATTTTTCAGCTCAGAGGAATTCTACCCTTTCTATTGTACCCTTGGGTAGAATACAGCCCTTGTATGGCAAGTTGCACTGAAGTGGTCCCCATGTGAATGGCTAAACTTATCTCCTCCCCTGTAATACCTCATAGCATAGTAACATCAATTCTAATCTAAAACTGGATTAATAATTTGTTGAGACCTGGAAGGAAAAGTGTAATTATAGGTAAATGGAATATATGAGTGTCCTTTAGCAGTATCAGTCCTTGTTTTCAAAAAACAATTATTGAAGTCTGCTTAACTAGTGAGAAAAACTTATGTGTCCTCTGGATAAATAACTCTAGAAGAGCACATTTCACTGCATAACATTCTGGAACAAATGCAAATATTTTGGATTATATGTAACATGTTGAACAAAAATTCAGAATGCAGAAGAATTGAGAATTTATATAGTTACTTTTGCTCCAGCCAAAAAAAAAAAAAAAAATTCTGTTGTTATGACTATTTGCACAGTGACCTTACTGAAATCCTTTCAATTAAGTTCACAGTCCCCTTTACAATATTACTTATTTCCACCTCCCTTTTATGTGAGAATTTTTACTATATACTATTGGGAAGGGATAGTTCAATAAACTGTACGATAAGCAATGTGTCATCTCTACAATCTGAAAGTACTGAAATTTAACAAAATCTAAAATAATAAATCCATATTCTACATTTGGTCTGAGTGCCTCAGGCTTACAAAAATACGTGTGAGCTCTAGTCTTTTTTTTTTTTTTTTTTTTTAAGACAAATCAGTATTTTGTCAGTGAGTTTTCATCCTCATTTCACATTTTTTCACACCTCTGATATCTGACACTGCAGGCCATCTGTGCATAAATCTTTGCTGTGAGTCCCCAGCATTTCAGGACTCTCTTTAACACTGCAGGAACGTTCCCAGCAATATACAAATGAAGAATCCAAACTAAAGAGTCCATTTAGTTTTAAACAGAGTTTTAAGACAAAAATTATGAGAATGATATTAAGACCCCTTTGATAACTTGCTAATAAGTAATAGTGTGGGAATAGTTACAGACTGCTTATTTGAATCAGCTCTTTCCATGAGATTTTGATCTAGTTCTTTCAAGCAAAAATAGATATACACATTTTCATGTGTATTTGATTAGATTCTTAAAGTACTTTAAAGTAAAGAAACACAAGAAGTTTTCTCTGGGATTAAAAATGAAGAAAATGCAGGATATGAAAGAGGAGGCAGGTGACAAATGTAATGTTGAGCCAAAGGAAAAGGTTTAAATGCAGTATTTTTCACATGTACACTTGCAGAATATACTGACTCCACCAGTCAGTTATCAATACTGCCTGTAAATTATTTCCATTATGGTTGAAACAAAATCATGTTTATTTTACAATGACTGTAGTGTCATAAAATGACAAGCAGAGCCTGCTGAGCCTGCTGAGACCACTTACATGCTGCAATTGTTACTACAGAGCACAGAGAAGGAAAAAAAATAGGTTCCACAGCCATTCACATTGCCTTCACATTGGTCTGTCATCCAGAAAATCAATTCTGGCTGTGGTCCAGCACATCCATTATTTTCTTAACCTCAACAACGTTCATAGACTTACACATAGTTCATAGGAACAATAAGCAAGTACATTAAATAAAGATTTTTTTTTCTAGATTTCCTTTACTTTTTTTCTGACTCTCAAGAACATGCAAACAACTATAAATAGGAAAAAGTCCTGCCTGGATGTTAATGTCCAGAGGCATCAAAAGGACACTGTGAGCCTGCAGCTGTTAATCTGAATACTGAGTACCCCTTGCATGCATGCAGCTTTGAGCATGTGTGTATTTTACATAGGATCTTTCAGTATATTAGCACCTGTGGTACTGCAGACAAATTATGCATGCAATGTATATTTGGTCAAACAAGATAGTAACTGAAAAATCCCTCACTTGCTTTTGTACCAGAGATCTAAAACTCAGATACTAGAAATCTGGTTATCCTGCTCCTGTCTTCCTAAAGCCCAGCTGGCACTTAGACATGCAGCTCCAGTTCTCCAATGAGAGTGGTAGATAAATGAGCGATGTCTTTTAACCTGCTGTTCTTAAAAGTTTATTGTAATTGGGGTTCTGAATCCTCACCGAGCAATCTACTGCAACCTCAAATATCCTGGTGTTAGAGGATTTTTCCCACCTGCTAAGCTAAATCTATTTGCAGCTGACACTTCCTTTCCCTTTGCCACTATGACCCATGTAGCTGTGGAGCGGTATCACGTCTTTCCTCAACCCTCTCTTCTCTAGATTTAGCAACCCCATTGCCTTGAACCTTTCCACAGAAGTTATGGTTCAAATAACATTCCTGTGGCTCACCTCTGTGCTCCCTTCAGTTGGTTCCCACCTTTCAGGATGCGTGGTGCACAAAACTATATGCGAAACTCTCCTTGGCGACATATCAGCACCTGTTGGAACAGAACAATGATTTCATTTGTTTTACTTCCGGAATGATGTTTGCTTTTTTCAAAAGAGAAAAACATTTTTTTTACTCCCATTCAGCTTGTGATCAACTATTAACTATTTTCTCATCCTGCATGGCAAAGTGCAATATTTAACCACAACCACAGCACATGATTTCAATTCCTTCTTAAACAGGACCCTATTTTGCTGGGTCTTGGAGGCCAACTGATAAGTTTCCAGCCTAAATGTGTATCACAGTCTGATTTCATGTGCATCTGAAAATTCCACAAGGCTTCACCACTTCTATCCACAATACCCGTTCTTTATATGAAATGTTTTGTTAAAAAAGTCTCTAGATAATTTTGTTTCCTAACTCCAGTATTTAAAATCATTATTTAACATATTTTGTTTGTTTGTTTATGTCTGTGAATACTTATGTCTAATATTAATCCTTTACCTACTCCACAAGTAACTGGTATGTCCTTGTGTTTATTCCAAATAAGGACTTAAACAATAACTTATTAGCAAAGCCTCAACAAAAGAGATACTTCCCTCCATGGATTTTAGCTTCCCTTGGCTTATCCTATGCGGGATGCTGACATGAAAACCCTGTTCTCTCCTCCACATATGAGAATAAGCTGAGGAACTCAAGTTCATTGAGTTCCCATCATTCCAATTTTTAATAAAGTGGCCAGATGGAACTTGGCCAGGTCTGTTTTGTTAAGATTTGATAGCATGGGTAGGTCTAGTATCACACCTGCTCATTTTAAGCACTTTCCATAATTCTCACAACAGAACTTTAGCACCATATAAGAGTACCATTTAAATTCACAACACCAAGCTAAGCCAAAGCACTGAGGGAGGGAATGAGTGATACTGCACTGACTTCTAACACTAACTTAGTTTAATTAATGGTTTCTAGAGACAAAGCAATGTGATTTCTCTGGTAGAAGATAATGTCTGTTCACACAAATTTCTTCACGCAGCACACCTGTAGGTGGTATCTTTTGCTTACTCCTAAACACAATGGTTATTCATTCATTGCACTGGGCCAAATATTATCCTACCTGGAGCTGGACTTAATAAGCCTTAACAAAACCAATCATGAACTCCTTAGGGCTTGAAAAATTCAAGGAATCTCCTTTGGTCAGGTCAGCACAAGACAACACAGAACATCTTTACAGAGGGGTGTTCATGCTGACAGCCCACATGCAGAAGTAGCTAGACCAGGAGCAGTCACCAGCTGCAGCAATGCTGCCTTTTGGAGATCTCTCCCCAAGACCAGGCTCAGGGCTGGAGAAGCAGCAGGTTTGCAAGTCCAGCACTGTGTGTTGTGCATCTGAGCACAGGATGATGGTGGGCAGTCACCCCCTGTCCCTTCCCCAGCTTCCTACAGAGCCTTTTACACCCTGTGGGTCACCTGCTGAACTGCTGCTTGGCTGGGGACCATCCCTGTGCTCTGGTCATCAGCAACCAAGGCACACGACAGGGCTGAGTTTCTACAGGATAATATAAACCCAACAGAGGAAGCAAACATTGCCAGATTTTATCGTAACTTTCAGGGTTTGCCAGCCTCTGTTCCAAGGCCATATTGGGACATTTCATGTTGACTAGATTACTCAATTTTCTAAAATTGGATCTTTCCTATATTGTTGTTTTGTGATCTCTTCCCTCTTTGTGTAGAGTTCAAAACATTTAGTCACTTCTACAGACTTCCATACACCTCACATGACTCCAGCAGCTTTTTTTAAGGACATATTTGCTACGGTGTTCTTTTGGCATTTTGTTCTCTCTAGAGCAATCATAAGTTCTTTTATCACTATAATTTTTGATTTAATAATACTTGATCTTTTCAAGCACCTCAGAAACCCTGAACTAGGTGAATACATAGTATGCCTTCCACTTCTGTGGTTGCCCTTTTAAAGGCAACTGAGTCCACCTTCATCTGTGCAAATTTAGTTATCTACCAGTTGAGATAGACAGTGTGAAAGTTGAAAGGCTAAGATAAGACAGTGTGAGGATAGGGGGGAAAAAAAAATACAGGAATTGGCTTGCTGTAGTAGGCTTTTTAGTCAAGTGATTAGTAGGGTGAAAATAATAATAAAAAAAAAAAGCCTGTAGAAAAGCATTGATAGGGTCAGGGTTGCTGATATGCTGTGCTGCCTGACCAAGACAAGGCTGATGCCCCAAGTCAGAGTTCAGTGTGCTGTCTAGATCTGATGCAACCTTGGGCTGAATGGGCTGTGTTGTGACAGAGGGTGGTGTAACAGTACCAGGTAATAAAGATTAAGTCTGATCAGTTATCTATGCTTGATGCTAGTTCTCATCATCAACAGAGGTTCAGAAGTGCCACAAACCATTTTGTCTTTTTTTGGGAAAAGGGAACATGCAAAAGGACCGACTCTGATAGTATCTTAACCAAAGGTAGAGTTTGGGTTATACATGTATATATTCCTAGCCTGTGCTTGCTTTCTTTCCTGCTTTCTCCTTCACTCTCTCTTCCACTTGTTATAAAATTCTTGCCTGCCACTTCTGTCAGAACAGTAATATCTTCAAACGTCTTATTTTCTGTTACAGTAATTTCATACCGGCTATCTACTATTGTAGGATTCTCTTCTTTCAGTTGCACAGGGATGTACTCTATAACCATTAAAAACTAATGTAACCTCTGTTGTTTTTTCCATGCTATGTGAAAGAAATCCAGCTGTTGGGAAAAGAGACTGGAAGCTGTGAAGTAGCTGATTAAAGTTCTAGTTCACACCACATCATCTCTAAGTACATCCCAGTCTGCAGCTTTAGCAGATCCAGCCCAGCTGATCTGTGTGGATTGCTTGTCCATCCTTACCCACTCTAGAGCATAGTAATGATGCTGTTACTGTTCTCTGATTGCAAGGTAAACATAATTTGAGAATAAACAGTTATAAATATTCAGAATGTTGTATTTTTCCAAAAACCCTAACAATTCTGACAAAATGCACGAACTTTGTTCCAGCCTTACCACAAGACAGCAATTATGCTCCTTGTCAAAATAGAGCAGATACATGGGTTTGAGAATGCAGGTCTCTCAGATTCTGCTTCTATGAATCCAGAGACTTTTTCTGAATTTCCAGGTATCTATCTCAGTCATGCATTTGAGTACATCTTTAGCTGTCTGAGAGATTCATCCGATAACTAGTTACAAACCTTGGTCTGAAACTTCTCCCATCTATAATGGTGAAATGAAAGCTGAATTTTATTTTCTTTGGTAACGTTCAAGAGATGTTACTGGTAGCAAGATAGTTTTGGCTAGTACAGATAAAGTAAGTAAAACTCTCCTACCCCTATAGAGGATATACTGTAGTCTCATTGTGTGATGTTGGCTAGACAATTGCTGAAAAAGATACACTCATATTCAAGTGGGTTGGCTTCCCATTTCACTGGGGAAGCGGGATAGCTTCCTGATCTCTGCAAGGATGCTTACATCACATGATAGCTAAACCAAGTGAGGCCTCCACACAGTTCAATTGGTAATTCAGTAAAGTAGCATGAGGTTGCATCTCTAAAATGGGAACTGGCATGTTTCAAGCAGATTCAGCATTACAGAAGTTTTCCTTTCCAAAACTGACCATGAAATTTTTGCTGTTAAGTATAGGCACGTTAAAAACTTTTCTCTCAACAATTTCTGCCCCTATGTATCTCCAACTATTAAAGTCTTGCTATTCATGTAGCATAACATTCCCTTAGCTAATTCTACAAATACTGATGTCACCAAGAGCATGATGCATGTGGTCTTTTAAGATCCAGCATCATTGTCTGTACTAACCACAGGAAAATCCACCCTTGCTTGACAAGAACATTCACATTATTGAAGTGATTCTTTTTTTTCTCAGGATCTGGGAAGCTGTCATAATCCACAGTACAACAGCTATAACAGCCAATACAGGATAACATCCTGCTCTGACCTGGATAAAGAACACATCCATGGTGCAACACTTCTGCTTTCTCTGTACACAAGTGATGAATTTAAATTAATTGTAAACTACAGAAAAACAGTTATATTGGAATTGTGTAAAATATACTGGGTTTGATTTTTTTTCCTTGTCATGGTATAGTCACTGATCTTTTACTAGTGCAATGGAGTCAAATTCCTTCTACCCTTTGCAGAGCAATAAACGAAAATTACCTCTGGAGCAAGCCATAATAACATCAGGCTGGGGCAGGTCATGTTCTGACAGGGTGCTGTGATAAATTAATGCTTATGACAAAGGGCTGTTTATTTGTAGCAAAAAAACCTAGGCTAGTTTCCTCCTTCCACAAAAATTTAAACTTGTATTATGTAAAAATGCAAACTTTATTTACAGTAAACTTTTGTGACAGAGAGAGAGGACTGGAGAGAGTCTTCCTTTCATGTGCAATCTTCTTTTATTACACATTAATGTAAAGGAACATAAAGGATTAAAATACACAAAAGTCTATTGTTCCTGACATGTGATCAGCCATAATCATCTGGCAGTGACAATCATCTCTGGTGAAAAATTAATGACCTCAAGCTGCCTTTAAAGGGCCAGGGCACTTGGTGTGCTCCTGGGAGTGTTTCATTCCAGACCAGTCATGTGTTTCCAAAACCAGTCTCCCAACTGTCTGCACCTCATTGCACTTGGGTTCACCTTGGGACCAGTGGGACATGAACAAATTGTGTCCCTTTCAGATGGTACTGATCCAAAAAGCACCCCTCCCCACTGACGGACACTCAGCCTGCTGGACCAGACCTGAGTTGGTCTGGAGCAGCCCCCTCCCACATGGGTGCCCAGGCCTCAGCACCCGCTGTTGCACTCTCCATATCCATTTTAATTCCTTAATAGAGACATAGATTTTGGTGCCTGGAAAACAGTCTAAGCAGACTTTTGGCAGTGACAAAACTGTGATGTGAAATTTCCCCTTCCCTTTTTTTGCCCTGAAAGCTCTCCAACTCTAGTGGATTGACCTCAACTGGATGTTAGATGCCCACCCAGCTACTCTCATTCCCTTCTCTCAGCAGGATAGGTGGAGAAAATAAGATGAAAAAGCTTATAGGTTGAGATAAGGACAGGGAGATTGCTTACCAATGACCATTATGGGCAAAACAGACTTGACTTGGGGAAAATTAATTTAATTTATTGCCAGTAGATAAATTAATTTACTGCCAGTAGATATCCTACAGAGTAGGATAGTGAGAAATAACAACAAAACTAAAAACATCTTCCTTCCACTCCCCCTTCTTCCCGGGCTGAATTTCATTACTTTGTTCTCAACTCCTCTACTCCCTCCCTGCCATCCCCCAAGTGACACTGGAGGGATGGGGGTTGTAGTCAGTTTGTAACACTTTGTCTCTGCTGCTCCTTCCTCCTCATGCTCTTTCCTTGCTCCAGTGTGGGTTCTTCCTACAGGATAGGGTCTTTCATAAACTTCTCCATTGTGGGTCCTTCCCATGGGCTGCAGTTCTTCACAAACTGCTTCAGCATGGATCCTTTCCACAGGGTGCAGTCCTTGAGGAACAGACTGCTCCAGTGTGGGTCTCCCGCAGGGTCACAGGTCCTGCCAGAAAACCTGCTCCTTCATGGGCCTCTCTCCATGGGCTGCAGTCCCTGCCAGGAGCCTGCTCCTGCATGGGGTCTCCGTGGGGTCACAGCTTCCTTCAGGGCATATCCATCTGCTCCGGCATGGGACCCTCCATGAGCTGCAGGTGATATCTGCTCCATTGTGGACCTCCATGGGCTGCAGGGGCACAGCCTGCCTCACCATGGGCTTCACCAGGGGCTGCAGGGGAATCTCTGTCCCAGTGCCTGGAGCACCTCCTCCCCCTCCTTCTTCACTGACCTTGGTGTCTGTAGGGTTGTTTCTCTCACACATTCTCACTCCTCTCTCTGACTGCTGATGCAGCGGTTTTTGCCCTTTCTTAAATATGTTATGACAGAGGCGCCACCAGCATCACTGACGGGCTCAGCTTTGGGCAGCAGCGGGTCTATTGGAGCCAGCTGGAACAAGCTGTATCTGGCACAGGGGCAGCTCCTGGTGTCTTCTTACAGAAGCCGCCCCTGCAGCCCGCCTGCTACCAAAACCTTGCCACGTAAACCCAATACACTAACATCTGTCTACATCCTGGTTTAGATGTCTTACATGCTTCCTGGTTGTGGCCTGTAGCCTCCACAGCAGGATGAGAACAAAGGAAAATTCCTTTCTGGGAACAAAGAAAAATAAGAATAAGGAAAGAGGAACAAGGACAGGGCTTCACTTGAGTAATGCTTTGTCTGAGGTTGAGTTATTGTCTTACAAAAGGCAGGAGGCTGTATTTACAGGAAGTGAAATGACATTTAGACATTAATTTTTTTAAATGAACATCAAAGTTCTTTTTAAGTGTATGTATTAATGTATTTATTAAGCTTTTACAAACTAGACACTGTCAAACTCCTGCTATAATCAGTTGCAACCCCATCAAGTCTATATCTATTACATAAATTTAATACACTATTGTGACATACTCTTGTCAAATATTGTTTGGTTGGAAGCAGCTCTAATAGTTTGGTAAATTTTATATAATTTAAAGAAGAGACCCTGTCAGAGAAAAAAAATAAACTGAAATGTAGAAAAGCAGACAGGATAGAAAAGCAAAATATTAGACCATAAATAAAAAATGGCAAATAAAAATCAAAAAAAGGTGAGAGGATGTTCCCATGCTCTACAGATCTCCTTGAGGCAATAATGCAAGAATTTTTATATTGTTTTCATGAAGCAAAAATTTTTCATGAAATATTTACTGCTTTTAAATTATATATTCATCATAACAAAATAAAAAGAACAATTAAGAGGTCTTGTGGCTATAGCTGATTGTATTTCTTCTTGCAGTTTTGTGGAAAAATCTGAGATACATGCATCACAGATGGAGTCAGGAGTACTATTAAAACATGCAGTAAACAATAAGAGGGATTTTTATAACTAAGGATGACAGTCTGTGGGGTGGGAAATAGCACACCTCAGGTGTCTGTAACCTAAGTAGCAATGTCTGAACTGCTCAGCTCAGTGGTCCCTATAGCAGACGGTGATCAATAGGCAATTACAAGCCACAACTAACGCAGACAATTTTAGGAATCTCGTTACCTGCAATAAAGGCCAGTGTTATCCTTCAATTTCAAACAAATGGAGTGAAAAATAGTTATTCACATGGGGTTTGGTTGAGCAACCACTCAGGCTAGTGAGCAGTTATGTGAATAACTGTTCTAAAGTTAGCGAGGCTTCTCTGTGACTCACTCTTTACCACCCGAGTACAAGCAGTCCTTATTTGGTTGTGCAGCTTTTTAATGATTGTGCTGCTTTTTAATGGTGCCAAAGTCAAAATCCACCATGTTGGGATACTCAGGATAACTTGCTTTGTGTGAAGCAGAGGCTGCAACTCTGCTCAAGGAAGGAAATTTTTGGTGAAAGAACATGTCAGTGGTATAACCAAATTCACCAGCAAGGTGATGTTACTATCTTTATTACTGGAAATCAGACAGAGGAATAGAAAAGGAACTGTCCCACACCCAGAGGACCTGTCTGACCAGGAGATTGCTTCCAGCCATGAATCAGTGCTGTGAATCAGGAATCATTTGAATAAAGACAATAACATGATCATACCTGTCAACTTCTAGGGGGGAAAAAGTGGTGTAAAAAATTTTTTTACATATGTGTTCACATATGGCTGGTTTAGGTTTTTTGCAATCCTCCTAGCCAAATCTCAGCTCTAATACACATGAGGTAAATCAAGCTTCTGCACTGGTTTTATGTTGACTGCATTCAAATTCAATCTCACACCTTTTATACTAGAGCATAAAATCCTGGTGGTAAATCTGTAATTCCTCTGGAATTGCTTTACTGCATGTCAGATTACAATGAAGTCTATGAACTCTCTGGTGTTTCGGGGCTGTTTTTTAAATTTTCTGATAAAAATAGAATTTTGCAAGTCAGGCTAAATGCAAAATATTGGTTAATGTTATTTATAGTCACAGCATGTTTTTTCCAAAGACCTATACAAATCCATGCAGCTCAGCACAGGTAAAGTCACACAAAGGTAAAGTCTTGCTGTGTCTACCTTGCCTTTCAAACTCCAGCCTCTGTCATCACCAAAGCCCAAACTCACCACGCTGTCCCAGCACATACAGACATGTGCGGATCCTCGGGGTGAGTCAGGAGAAGCCTTAGACATTGACTGCTCCTTAGTTTGGGTTACACAGAGCGTGGACAGACTGAGTGCAGCACAGTTTCCACGCAGTCACAGCGACTCTGCCTGCCTTTGCAACACCATTACATGATCAGTCTGTATTAGATGGGACTCTGCTGCTTATCACAGAGATTTGCTGGAGGATTACAGGCGGTCTGAGGTTGCCTTAGTCCAAGTACTGAGTTAAAGGTTTCCTACCTGAATGGATATGGTTTTGTCAAGACAAGACATATGCAGAGTTTTAGATTGCATTTGGACTCATTCCTTTAAAGAAAGTGTTGAGCCAGACGTACAAATGGATGGGGACAGCCAGCTACAAAAAGGGAATTCACAAATGGAAGGTTATACCACTGCTCCTACCCAGCAAGGTTTGGATCCACACTGCAGTGAAACGCAGCTGACTGACCTCTTGCCCTCTTCCCTTCCCCATGTCCTGTACATGTGCTTCTGGAGGAAGGAAAGACTGCATGCACCTAAGGGTTATATCTTATGACTTCAATTTAAATTGAATAAAGCAAATTATTATGTGGCAAATTTTGAGATCCTCGTGTGTCTACTAGCTGGAGGAAAGAGACGCTCCTGATCATTGATCAAAGGAGAAGACAAATTAAAAGATGGATGATGTCAGAACTAACACAGGTAGGTAAAATTTACAGGAATGCCATTTCCTACCCTAAAACAGTGAGATATGAGGTAGATCTCACTGGGAAATAGCTCAATACAGCTTGATCCAGCCAAACAGGAGGGAAGAACTGGATTGCCTCTCTCCAGGGACAGGCTGTCACAGTGCTGAGGGGCCCCAACAGGACCTCAGTGCCCAGACAGGGATGGCTGGAGGTGTCTACCCTTACAGAACCTGCAAAAGGGGTATGTAGCCTTAGATTCCAGATGCCAAGGGACTTCTTTGAAGAGAGCCCTCTCAGGGGTAAAATCTACGGAAATGGAGTGCAGAATCCATGGAGATGTGCCTCCCTCTACAGTCTAGGCCCCAGCCAAGAAAAATAGCCCATAAAAACCATGAGGGGACTTCAGATTTGTGTTGCTCAGAGGCCATTTCTCATCCAAATAGACTGTGCCATGTGAAGCTGAGACAAGAAGGAGGATGAAGGTTCATCTTGTGGAAAAATACCAAGAAGGTTTTGAAGCAGACTGTGCCTCATCGGGCTTAGCCTCAAGAAATTGCAGTGCAGGAGATCATTTTACTCTGCAGAAATATTTGCCTTGTTTGAATTTTAATTTTTGTTAGTCAAATTGAGTAACCAGATAACAGAACAAAGCAAATCATATATCCTGGCGACCATAAGAATCCAGGTTTATCCAATTTGGTAGGACCTTAAATACAACATTTCATAATTCACAAGTGACCTATACAAACTATTTCCCAGGATTTTTTGGCCATTCTATTTGCTTGATACTCACTATATTGTGTAGACCATAGCCAGCAGATAATCACCCACATCATAGCTGCTCACTCACTCTCCATGCACAGTGGGATGGCTGAAAGATTAGGAAATGCTAAAGAGAACTCATGGATTGAGATACAGTCAGTTTAATAAGCGAAAAGGGGGCCAGGTTGGGGGGGAATTGATATAAAGACTCACCACCTCCCACAAGCAGACTGATGTCCAGCCAGTCTCCAGGCAATGACTACCTTGGAAGACAGCTCTCATTCCATCTTCTTCTGCTAGCTCAGTTTTATTGCTGAGCACAGCGTTTTATCATATGAAATATCTCTTTGGAGAAATTGGGTCAGCTGTCCTGGCTATGTCCCCTCTCAGCCTCTTTCCCACTCAATCTCTTCCATATGGTGTGGGGGCAGTGTCATGGTTTGAGCTCAGAGAGCAACTGAGCACCACACAGCCACTCACTCCTCCCTTCCCTCCCAGCAATGAGAAGGGAAAAAATAAGCCATGGGATTAGAGATAGGACTGGGAGGGGCAAATTACCATATAGTCATGGGCAAAAGGCAGACTTGTTAGGGGGAAAAAAAATAACATACATATATTACACTAACAAAAATACTTAACAGAGTACGACAGTGAGAAGCATTACCACATCTTGAGAACACCTTCCCCCCCACCCCTCCCTTCTTCCTGGGCTCAGCTCTGCTCCCAATGACTCTAACTCCACCCCCAGTGGCGCAGGGGCAGGGAATGGGGGGTGCAGTCAGTGCTGCTGCTTCTTACATCTTTGGTGGGGGGAACTTCTGGAACTTCTTCCCCCTGCTCCATCGTGGTCCCCCTCTCACAGGAGACAGTCCTCCACAAACCGTCTCTGACATGAGTCCCTCCCACGGACCACAGAGTTTCCCTACACTGCTCCAGGGTAGGTCACCAACTTTCTCCAACTGGAGTCCCTCCCATGGGCTGCAGCCTTTCCTGAGCTGTTCCAGCGTGGGACACCCCCACATGCTGCAATACTCCCAGTGACGAACTTCAACAGTGGGGGCTGCTTCTTCTCACAAGATCTTGTCCTTATTCAGGCACAGTCACCTTTGTCGCCCATGAGGGGGCCCCTCGCAGGCCATAAAACTGTGTCTGCTCCACCACAGATCTTCATGGGTGGCAGGGGGGGGTCGCCCTGCCGTCTCACCACAGGATACAGGGGGGTCTCTGCTCTGGCACACCTCCCCCCCCTCCTTTCTTCCTCCGTTTCTCCACTGACCTTGGTGTTCACGCAGCTGCAGCAACTCCTCCTCACAAGTCTGACTCCTCCTCACCACGTCCCTTCTTAAATACATTATCGCAGAGGCGCAGCCAATCGGCTCAGTTTTGGTGCAGAGGTGGAGCTGACTTGAAGCTGGGGGAGCTTCGGGAAGCTTCTCACAGGGGTCCACCACTGTATCCCCCTCCCTTGCTACCAAAAATCCCACCACTCACTCAAATCCAGGACAGTGTGAAACAGAGAAAGCCCTGATGCTGTGCAAACACTATTCACTAGTTCCCAAAACACTGGTGTGTTATCAACATTGTTTTAGCCACAGACCCAAACACAGCACCATACAGGCTGCTATGAAGAAAGTTAACTCCATCCCACCTAGACACATAACATTCACAAAGACATTTGAGAAGCTCTTGACTTGCATTAATTCCACTGTTGGCTGCATTCAGGTTGGGCAGAATCCAGCTGACCCTCCTGTCCAAATCAAATGGCCAAGAAACAGTGATTATTTACCACTGAATCATTCAGCTCTACTTCAGTTTTTCATCCTACTCTTGTCCAAAGGAGGCTCAGGTCTTAGTTTCTATATATGTATTTTTCTCTAGACCACAAAAGCTCTGATACTCATCAATGAGTTCCACATAGGACATAGTTTCATGAAGCATCCTTGTTCACGCAGGATTACTCATCTCAGAAAATGTCACAGTGTAAACATTTCAGTGGCAACGTTGTGAGTCTTCTTAATAGAATTTTACATCATGGAGCACTTTTATTTTCACTGTGTGAATTCACCAACTACTAGTATTAAATGTCTCTAATAGCATTTCTTCTGATCTCTTTGAACTTTCTCTATACAGGCCATTTTCTCTGTCATAGGTACAGGTTTTCTGCTGAATGTAAATGATATGACTATGATGTATGGTCAGGAAATTATTTTTCCCAACCCACAACCATTTTTGTCATTTAAGATCAAGACGAAGAGATGAAAGTCTGCAAAATTCACACAGCTAAATCTAAAAATCATCATCCATTTCCTTTTGCTATTGATCTTGGTAGAACTAGATGCTGATTTTGAGCTCAGAGAAATTAAAATTCTTTTCACAGAAAGTTTGAGGTTTATTTTAATTCAAGCCCAATATTCAACAAAACCCTCTTTTTTGAAAAAAAAAAAAAAAAAAAAAAAGAGAATTGACAAATTTCCAACAGAAAATAAAATAGAACAAAACGCCTGTCCTTTCTCAGCAAGCTCTTGTCCTTACACTCTCCTTTTCAGTTTTGCCCATGGCCTACATGGCCTAGTTAAAGATATATGTGAGTTGCTCAATAGTCTGTTAACTGGAATGGGGTTCCGGAGGCTTTCAAATTCCTCTTCTTGGGTATATGAGGAAATAATCAGTACCATAGAGTAGAGTCATGGAGTTCAAAGTGGTTTAAAAACATCCTCATCTCCTGCCACCCAGACACTGGTGCAGATCCTACTTTACTGACACAGTCAGACATAAAGTCAGTTGTTGAGGAAGAAAAAGATTAACTTGCTCCTAAAAATAAAACAGCTTTTTTCATCAAGCTTTAAAATTTGGACATTGATATAATTCCTGTAAGCCTACCAAAATGTACAGAAATGATCACATGGTGGGTACCTGGGCTGTTACGAAGATCAGGTGGAATCATCATTCCTCTAGCAACTGTTTCAGACATTACTGTGCAATGTAGTCCTATCCTGCATAATTCAGCAGTGTTTTGGTATAGATCATTACTCTCTGAAATCAAAGTCTTTCTTGCCACATCAGTCAGTACACTGGACTTAAGCTAGTAACCAACAAAGTCTTCCATACCTGTTCAGCTATACCCATACAAGCTGTCCTATTGTGAGAAACAGTAACTGTCTTTTCCCACTTACGTGCCTTTCCCTTTGGATTAGAGGTAATACGGTCATAAAATGGCACAGCCAGAAAAAAAATAACAAGCCAGCCTGTGGACTTTTGTGTCCAGTCCTCAAAAACTATCACTTTCAGTGGCTCTTGGTGGAGTGAAGTTGAGACCAGTGTTGGTATCAGGGCATCAGGCAGGTTGTGACTGCCATGCTCAGCTTTGGTTTTCTCTGCCAGTACTTCATGGACCTCCATCAGATTGCACTGATACAGCTGAAGTTAGAAGATAGCTCCACATTTGTCAGGGTAAGCTCCTCTTTTTTTCCAAGGGCTTTCACCCATTCTTGTAAATTTTGTTTTATATCTAATTCTCCAATGTAAAGAGACTCTCCTGAAAGGCCATCTCATTTGGGAGGAAGGGGACAAAGGCTTCCCATGGCCTCCTGTTCCTAGAAGACACATTTAAAGAGCTCTTTTCTGATCTCTGTAAAAACAGCAGACATGTCTTTAACTTCACTGAACTGGATTTCCTGCAGCATAGGATACCACACAAGAGAATTTGACTCAGAAAAATTACCTAGACAGGGTTGTGCATGCGGTGACATAGCACTCCCACACATCTCATCTGTGCCTTTGCATCAATTAATACAGGCAGGCTGTCTGACCAAAAGTTGGTTGCAAAATGCCTTTGTGTATAAGGAGCTTGGGGAAAGCACTGTAAGAAGTGATTATACAGTAACTGTACTGATGAAGTTACAGAAAGTGAACTTCCCTATGACCCTGTGGTTTCACTACTGGAATAAAATGAAAAGAGAGAGCCAACATTGGCTGCTAGCCGTGACATGACATCAACAGGGAAGTCAAAGGAAAGATTTGTTTAATGTGCTTTCATTTACTTCTTAGAATAGTGATGACATCACATTAACACCACCAAAAAGTGATTCACATATGCAATTGCTGCTTGGAGCTATCAGTATCTATATAAGCATTTTAGCTGTGGTCTTGGGAGACAGAAAGTCAAACCCTTTCTGCTGTAGCAAGGCTCCTTGACAAGCTGGACACTATGCAATACCTCATACTTTGCGCTGCCATCCTCCTACCTGAGAATCTTGCTTTTCCAGCACAACTTCAACAAGAATCACAGAGTAACACAGCCTTTGAGAATGTAAAGGTATGTTAACAGGGGGACAACGTAACTGCATTATGAATAACATGATCTTTGGTTCAGCTTCTACATTTCTTTCCTAACTGTTTATATTAGCTTCTTATCTTACATTACCACAACAGTTTTTGCAGAGGTGATATAAAACAATTTAAACTTGATGACTAGATTAGACATCTTAAATCTAACTTACAAAAGAGACTGAGTTCCAACTGGTAAACAAATGGGAGCATGCAATTTTTAAAACATTTCAAAAATATTATGTAGACTATGTTGGAAGGCTGCAGATTTGAACGCTCTGTAAATTGTATTTACTTAAAAGGATTGCTTGCTTACAATGTTTCACTAATACTGCAATTTTTATTTTGTATTTTCTAATCTAAAATATAGAGAGAACAGCATTTGGTAAACTGAAACAGGAATTAAAAATACATCTAAAACTAGCCATGACTGCAGGATGATGAAACAATTCAGTCAAATGTAAAATGCAATTACCAAAAGATCACAGATATATGTATTAACTTTTATTTTCCTTCTCTTCTTCCAGGCATATCTTGATAAATTCTATCCAGTTTCTGCACAACCAAAAAGCCTAAGCTTAGAAGACAGAATTAAAGAAATGCAGAGGTTCTTCCACCTGACTATAACTGGAAAATTAGATGCAGAAACAGAAGAAATTATGAAACAGCCCAGATGCGGAGTCCCTGATATAGCAGGTTACAACACATTTCCTGGAAATCCAAGATGGAAAAAGACACATTTGACTTACAAGTTAGTGATATTTCAGGTTTATGGGGAAAGGAGTTGCTTTGTATTTAATTATGTGGGTTTCCTTCACACCCTAAATGACATTAATTTGTTTCCTTTTGCTGCCAGGATTGTCAATTATACACCTGATCTGCCCCAAAAGAAAGTGGATGATGCAATTAGAAGGGCTTTTATGGTATGGAGTGATGTGACTCCACTGAAGTTCCAAAGAGTATTCAATAGACATGCAGACATTGTGATTGCATTCGCACGTCGTGGTGAGAATACCTGTAATTTTTAAAATGTAATGGTCCATATTTGACTCAAAGCATGTATTTTTCTAGCCACAGCTTTAAGAAAGAACAAAGAGTTTGGAATTATTCTGAGGTCTGCATAAATTTTATCTTCTCTTTATCAAGCCACCAAATTTATATGTTATGATTCAGCTTTATTCCTATAAAACCATTAGAAAATCCTTTCAGAGTTACAGCTGAGAAATGGAGGGATGATTCAGCTCCAGAATAAGACATCTAAACTCAGATGTTCAAGACTGTCTGCCTTGACAAATAGTGCAAATTAATGGGAACAGATCTCTAGAGCAACCCAGCCAGTTCTGAAGATCCAGCTTCCACAAACTGGATTCAGGCAGGTTTACTTTGGTCTAGATCTAGTCTGGTTCTCTGGACTAAACTGCTTTGGCAGCTGGGGTGCATAAAGTTTGGCTATGAAGAGTATCTTATAGCTGATCTTCTAGAAAGAATCCCACTGGTGCACTCCAAGATTGCACCAAGATGCAAGCCAAAGCATGTTAAATGCAGATGACCAGCAGAGTCACTTCAGAAGCTCACTTGTGATCCAGACAAATACATGAATGTAGCCATATCTTTAACTTGTGCCTGGCACATAAACTGCATTAACTTAGCCAAACTAAATGTCTACTTTAAGGTTAGCTGACTTGTTCTCTAGATCCACTGATAATATTTACTAGATCTCCATTGCCTATAAGTGATCATCAGACACCTGGCTTACAAGTAGATGATAGCATATAAACACCAAAATGTCCCAAGCTCATGCTTCACTGATGGGAAGCATATTATGTTGCCATGAAGAGTCTACTAATGTGCCAGTCAAAGTGAGAAAGGATCTTGCAAGATGGAATGGGTTTTAATCCCTCATCACACACTAGGACTAGGTCTCTTTGCCTGTGTTAGCCTTGCCCCAGGGTCCATCCACATGGTCTGGGGGAAAAGACATTTGAGTCCCCAAGTACTCCTCAGTCAAGTCAGAGGGTCACTACAGGGTTGGGGGAAATTTTCAGAGCTGGTATAAATATAACATCCTGTCATCTTTTGCTGAAGTAGGAAAAGGTAACATTTCACATGTACTGTGATAGAAGCAGGTAACAGACTGTACCCCAAGGCTGGGGACAAATAAACGTAGCTCTTCAAGAACATGGTTATCTATCCCAGATCATTGTCTTCTACTAAAATCAGTGTAGGTGAAAATGTCTACAACTGATGTTGCTTAGTACCTTCCAACACTGAAAATATTCAAGTGCTTATAATGTTGTCAAGCATTAAGTATTTATTCTGAAAAAATACCTTGGAACCACATTTCTGACAAAGGCTCAAAAATAAATGTTCAGCTCTCTCTGAAACATGCAGCAACCTGAATTATCAAATACAAGTTTTGCATTTAAGTCATGAATTTGGAGACTGTTTCCTAAGCCTTGATCCTTGTTTTTATAACCTTGCTGCTATTGTAGGAATTTTTTTAAGGATTGGTAATGAACAAAACAAACTCAAACAAGCAGCATGCTTCAATTTTCTGAATGTAAACATTGCAGCTGATGCCATCTGATGACATTTATTTCTTTTCAAATGCAGAGCATGGTGATGGATATCCTTTTGATGGAAGAGGTAATACTCTAGCTCATGCATTTGCACCTGGAGAAGGACTTGGTGGAGATGCTCATTTTGATGATGATGAAAGGTGGTCAGAGTACAACAAAGGTAAAACCCACATGTGTTTATGAAGGGGAAAGGCAAATATTGTACATGTTAGAAGAACACATCCATAGGAAATGCTTTTCATAACTCTTCATGCTTCAGTACCATTTCAGTACCAACATTTCTGTTCAACTACTTAAGTACTTGTACTTCATTATCATTATCAACTATATAATACTTGTTCTGTCCATATTTTAAAGTACTTTTCACAGGCTAAAAAAGGACTATGGGCCTCTGTTTTCTACATAAATTACAAAAAGTTAAAATGACTTGCTTGTAGGAATAAGGTTGACCAAAAGCAGAGTCGGAAAGAGACTCAGGGTATCTAGATGCATATGCAAGGGATCAGTGATGTTTTTATTAAAATATTATAGTTACATAGGAAAGTTCAGTAATAACTGATCAAAACTCAGAGGTTTCATTCCAAGGGAATGAAAGAGAGAAACTCTCTTGCTACTTCAATTCCTTGTATGCTAAAAAGAAATGCCATACCTTTAACATACTTTTCTATGTTTCCGTGCTTCAGAAGTTAATTTGTTCCTTGTTGCTGCTCATGAATTTGGCCATTCTTTGGGACTTGCTCATTCAAATGTCCGTCATGCTCTGATGTATCCTATCTACAAATATGTGAACCCAGCAAGCTTCAGACTTTCAGAGGATGATAAGCGAGGAATTCAGAAGTTATACGGTAAAGTCACGATAAGATTTGATTTTCAAGATAAAACCTATTGGGCTACAGGTTTTACTACTCTCCCTGATTGCAAGGGTCTTGTCATATTACCAAAAAGAAAGAAGGGGAACAAACTTGGGAAAAACACATTCCTGTACACTCTGTCCACTATGTTCCTTCTGTAGCATGTCTCCACTTCAGCCAAAAGCTGACAGAGCAGAAGTGCAGTGGCCTGGCACACTGTCTTCCTACACACCTATATATTGCCAAACAAATTTGGTGGACCTTGTTCTGCAAATGAGCTATTACAGTGAGTAGGGCTACTGGCAGGGAAATGGGAGATAGTGCCACTCATCAAATCAATGGGACAGTTCAGTGAAGGCAGAAACTACTCAGCAGTAGGAGTGTAGCATAACCAGAATTGACCCCATGAGGTAAACTTTGCCAGGTTTGTTTTTCTTTAGGCACCACCTTCCTTCAGGGCATGCTAGAGGAACACTAAGAATAAAATGTAGTTATCTGCACTGTCCATTTCCAGTACACAAAACAGTCTCTATATTTTGTTCTTCTTTCCCACAGGGAGAAAGTCATCAAACTCTTGAAGAAAGTCCTTCAAATAGACCAGATAATTCACATCTAGTTGTTTTGGTGTTCCAAAACAATTTTAATTCTCTAGTTAATTAAAGTGGTAAACTCCTAGACTGCACTTTCTCTCCCTGAATTTTTCCATTGATTTATTTGCACTTTATATAATTTCACTCAACAATTAAAAAAAGCCCAATCTTGTATACTCTGTTGTCTAATGTTTGTTTTTTCTTCTGGCATTTCACTGGGGGATTAAATAACTTCTGCATGTGTGATAGACAGACAGACAAATATCCTTCTGAACAGAGGTAGAAGTACCTAAAGAGCCTGTATGCATTTGCTGCTGGAGTTACAAACCCCGTTCCCGGATTCCTTTCTGTTCCCATGCATGTCCTGGCTTTTCACAAGTATCTACTGCTGCCTCCTCAGAATCACAGCATGCTTCCATACAGCTCACACATAGAGGAGAAAGTCTCCACAGTGCTTCCTTCAGCATGGGCTGGGATGCTTTCCCAAACTGAACAGCTTTTCAACTTTGTGTCCTCCCTGGCTTGCCAGAGAAGCAGTTTTGAGAAGTAGTGAATTAGGATTCCTATTGTCCACTGTGATATTCAAACACCTCTGAAGTATTTGGAAATTTTAAACAAACAAACAAACAAACAAACAAACAAACAAACAAACAAACAAACAAACAAACAGGAATACTCTTTCCCTGATTTGGAAGACTAATCCCACATTGCCAGAAAACAAAAACAAGCACAGACAAACATAACCCTGGAAACACTAGGATGACCTCCTGGTTGCTGGAGCTGGCTACTTGTCCTGGGGGTCTGAGCTAGTCTCTGGTGCAGGGTGGGATGCCTGTCTTCCTGTCATAACTAAAGAGCTGAAATGACATGGGAAAATGAATCCATGACTCTCAATCCCAGGAGAAAATGGTCATGCCTTCCTGGGTCCCTGAGCAAAGCATCACCTGAGAAACTTCAAAGCCTCCACTGCACTCAGTCCTTGGAGAGGTTAGGAAGGATTTGATGAGAATATCTTACTTTGCACACAGGCACTGCCCTTCAAATACTGGAGCTTTTTTGCATATTTAACAGGATAAACTCTTACGGGACTAATGGTTTCTCCATTAGGAGATTTTTTTATGCTCCCTGATGGGAGAGAAGGCTTCTTCTACCTCAACTCATTTGCCGAATGTGCACAAACATCTAGTCTCTCCAAAGATTGACAGCATTTCCTGGCCTTTATCCAAAAGCCTTTTCCAGTTCAAGAGTAGCTGCCTGGTGATGCAAGGGCTCTGAGTCTACATACAACTGGGAAAAAGTTTTGCTCAGCCCCAGGTTTGGTGCAGGACACTTGAGAGAAGGAAGTCTGCTCGTGGGCAACATAGGACACAAGAAAGTGGTGGCATCTTTTGCAATTAAAGGGCCAGGCAGAAAGAAGGAGAGGTAATTTTAATCTACCTATATTAGGAAGACTCATGTCCTGCTCTCTCAGTCACTAGACATAAACATTTCCTAGGATAGCATCTAAACACTAATACACTTCCCAAAGTCCCAAGGTAAGTCTAACTCCCAGTCAAGTTCCTGGGTACCAACTGATCTCTGGGGTTTGTTCCTCCTGGCTCCCTGAAGCTGGAAGGGATGTGAAACAAGTTGTAAGGAATGAAGGTCAATTCCTCTCTGTCACATTAGGAAACTACCTTTTCCTGCTTTCCTTCTGACCTCTTCTAATCACTCCCTTCCTAGATGACACTTTATCTTCAAGATACTCAGAAAAAGTATCTTCACTATCCATGGGATCCCTTGGGATTGTCTTAGAAGTGCCTCCAGCAATGGCAAGGGAGCAACTCTACAGTCTCTTCCTCCATAAGGAGAGGGAGCAACCAGCTGAAGAGGGGAGGAGAGAAAATTAGAGTTCCAGACTTGTCAGATGGACAGCAGTTATTCCATAAAGAACTCCTCTTAGTTCAGTCCATCTAACCTAATAATATCGGCTGCAAGAAGGAGCACCAGATGGTAGGATGGCTGAAATAAGTCACTGACAGACATACAGAGTGTAAAGGATAGGTAAGGATCAGGTATGAAGCATAGTTCCCTCAAGTGGTTCCCCCTCAGAAAGGTTTCTCACTTGTCGTAAGACTGAAGTTTGAAAACACTCACACCAGTTACTAGCCATGTTTTCCACATGAAGCTCAAAGTTGAAGTAGCTAGTGGTAGTACGTGTCCACAGGTGTCTTGAGGTATGAGGAAAACAGGAAGTCCCAGAATAGAGGGTCAAATCTTAGTCTGCATTAAAGACTACAAAGAATGGGACTAGTGAGCTCCATGACCTGTGTGGATGTTCGACCAACTTGGGTCAACCTGAGGGGTCCTGAAAAGATGCAATGTTGACAGAAAGTAGTGTGTTTTCTTGGCCAAAGTCCCCACAGGGAACATAACACAAAAAAGAGACACACCATGCTCTTTACTGAGCTCAAGTCACTCACTAGTGCTTCTTAAAGTGAAAACAGATATAAAAGACAGACATCATCAGAGGAAAGACTGTGCAGAAAGAACCATTCCTAAGGATGCATGGGACAATCCAAGCACCATGCTGGAGGAGACAGTGTACTGACAAATGAGGAAGGCATGAGAACAAATACTGCACGATTAATTTCTGTATGAACTAAAAAGAATGGGATAAAACTCCACAGGAATATCCTCCAGGTGGACTGTCCTGCCAATGGGACACATCTGGGAGACAGCTTCTAGCAAGCACATGAGCTGAGTGGTCTGCAGCAGGGACAGCACAAGGTGGGAGTGAGGCACTCTCGAGTCTTGAAGAAGGCATCTCCAAGAGGCAGCAGCACTCACAGCATGTGAAAGAAAGTAGGAGCCAGGACTTTTGTCCTCAGAGTGGGTAAAGGTACCACTGACTAGCTGTGAGCAGCATCTTACCTCTTGCTGAACTCCTGTTGCACTGCCACTCGCATAAGGACCTCTCCTTGGAGACAACGGCTACCACTGGCACATCTCACCCTGCTTACTAGATGTGAACTATGCAATATCTGCCTCCATCTAGTGGTACGGCTCGGCAAACTGCACTGGCTTTACACCCTGTTGTAAAGTGCATCTTACCAGTTTACAAGTCCACAGCAGTTACTACTATATCTCCCATCATTAGGGGCAATTAGGGACGAGAGCAAATTTAGCAAGGGTGCTGCTGCCTCTTCCTTCTTCACTTTATTCTATTGCATTCCATGTAAGTTTTTACATGCTCTAGCTAGTATGTATCTGAGAACATCTTACATCAAACAGCATCTGCTGCCTCCTCTTTAATAAAGAAGAAATGGGTAATCACATCGTATTTTGTTTTGGTACAGCTCTGAAATTTTGTTTGTTTGTACTACTGTTCTTTTAAATTAAAATGTTTTTAAATGCAGATTTGCTATTCCACATAGTACAATGAACAGCAAATGAATTCTCTGACGTGTTAACATTTCTGATGGGTCCTTTGACCATTCACATGTAAAGGATAAGCTTTACTCTTGTTTTAAAAAAAGTCATGGTTACTACCCTAGAGAAGCTATTACTGGGAATTACCCAACTGTTCAGGTATCCTGAACCTACTCTATCAAACATGGAGTGATATTCTGAGAGGGCAAAGTCAATATACGCATTATAGAATCATGCACAACAGATGCACAGAACCTGTAGGAATATATTATTTTTAATTCACACTACACTATTGATTCTACTTCATCTGTTGTCTAATAAAAGTTTAAGACAAAATACATGTTTGGATAATTTTAACCATACTATTCATTAACTTTTCTTTCTTTTAAGAAGTGCTTTTAAATATAATTGTCTTATATAAAATTATCTGTCCATAGAGATGTATGTACAGATTAGATTTGATTAGTATAAATTGAAATGGTATCAGAGGCTAGTGATTTTATTTGTCTGAATAAAAGTCCAATGCTATGCTCTAGCTTTTTGATTATCTAGATTTAAAATATTTAGTATTTTATAAGTTATTGAAACAGTTTATATCCAAAGACATAAAAAAAAGTGATGAAGCTTGTTTCCTGAGCCATCAGAAATACTGCAGGAAAAGTCTTTGTGCTTCTCATCTGCCTTTACCAAATACAGCAGAAACAGCATTTCACTCAAAGCACAAACAATTTCTGTAGTTTAAATACATACCTGTGCTGGGTTTGTGTGTGTGGCATGTTTTTTGGTAGGAGGGGAGGGGTCTACAGGGATGGCTCCTGTGAGAAGCTTCTCAAAGCTCCCCTGGCTCCAAGTCGGACTCACCTCTGGCCAAGGCCGAGTCAATTAGCAACAGGGGCTCAGCTTTTGTGATAATGTATTTAAGAAAGGGAACTTGGGAGGAGGTGTGGGAGTTGTGAGAAGGAGTTACAAGAAGGACACCTATGTGATCACCAAGGTCAGTGTAAGAAAGGAGGAGGAAGGGGGGGAGGTGTGCCAGAGCAGAGCCCCCCTGTATCCCGTGGTGAGACAGCAGGGCCACCCACCCTGCCACCCACGGAGGTCTGTGGTGGAGCAGAGACCCACCTGCAGCCCATGGAGGACCCCACGCTGGAGCAGGTGATTCCGAAGGCCAGGACTGTATGGGAAGAAGCCCTCGCTGTTGTGGTTCATCACTGGGAGGATTGCAACACGCGGGAGTGACCCACGCTGGAGCGGTTCAGGAACAGCTGCAGCCTGGGGAAAGGATTCATGTTGGAGAAAGTTCATGGAGGACTGTCTCCCATAAGAGGGACACCACGCTGGATCAGGGGAAGATGGCCATTTTGACATTGTGAGGATGGACAAAGAGTACTAGATAAAACATCTAAAGGTAAGAAATACACCTCTGTTTCGAGTCCTCAGCTACAGGAAAATGATCCTCCAACATATGAAGTGGCAGTAAGTCCAGCTCTAAAGTTTACATAGCAGCCTGTAATTCTTCATTTTCTGTATCTCCATGTCTGAGATCAAAGAAATAAAACACAGAGGTCATCTTCCCAGAGATCTGTTGTTTTGCAGTGAGGTATTTCTGCACACAGTGACGTTCAGTGGAGCTCATATGATTTCACCACATGTGAATCCACTCCTGATGCTGTAATATTCGTAACCCTTCACTTCCTAAAGGGCCATCATTCTTGAGGAAATTCCTTTTATTTTATAATCTGAGTACTTCAAGTTTATGTGGTTCAGCAACTTTTTGGACAAATTCATGGAGAAAAAAAATCTATTAAATGATTCCTCATGAGTCCCTAGCTCATGGACTTCCTGACCTAAAAATTACTAAAAGCTATTATGTTTTTCTAGGTAATTATTACTGTATGTTTGTCCTATTATTATATTCTTGTCTAAGTGGTCCTTATGGGGGACCAAACAATGAGCTACGCAACTATACTTTTTGGATTCAGTATAGATGTCCTTATGTTTGACATTATTTTTTTTTTCTTTCTACAGGATATCTCCTTAAAGCCAACCCTCTTTTCCAGGCTTTACAACCTGTCCAAGAGCTCTCTCTTGCACTTTTTTTTACAAGATTATTTTGCCAACCCTATCTTCATCTGGCTATTCAGTAACTGTGTGTCTCACTGCTTTCTGAATATTTCTCTGTTTTCTTTCTCATTTATACACAATTCCATCCAGGGCCCTTTTTCCCTCTCAGATGAATAATAAAAATACATATTTGCCTTTACTCGCTGCTGTTTCTAAGAGAAACAAGGGTACTGCCCTTGGCACCCTGTCACGTGCGATGCATTTAGATCCAGGGAAAACCCAGCCATCAGGCAGCTGAGCTCCCACCCCAGATCTGAGCAGGAACTGGGCTTTACACAAAGATTCCTGTTGTTTCAGCTTTTAGTTCTATAATGGAGTTTAACTACTACACACTCTAGATGAGGGCCAGCAATACCTGACATTAACAGGGGAATAAGATTTCTGGTGAATAAATTTAATGACATCAGCAGCAATTCCAGCATTAGAAATGCAAAGTAAAGCTGCCACAGGTAAAAAGCTCACAGATATGTGATGGGAAAGAGCTGAGGAGCTGAAAAAGTATAGCCTGTCACAGTACCATGCTCTTGACTTTTCCTTGATAGTGTTAACTGGAAATTTCATCTAATTTGAAGATGCCTTTTTTTTTCTGTTTTTATAAAATTATATCATCAACAAAACCTGCCTCAAACAGGATGTTCTTAATGGTATAATTATGTTTTCAGTTTCAGCAATGTCAATCTGAAGTAGCTGCATTGACGTCAGTGGAATTATTTTGGATTTATCTATAAAAGTAAAAATGTTAGCAAAGGACTAGAGAAAATATTATCTGTTTTGGTTATTGTCACAGCAGGAACCACCACCACAAGCCAGAGAAATACAGATAATCACTGTTTGTTGGAAAAGACAGAGGAAAATTATTTGGGGGTGGAAATTGTTACTGTTTTCTGTCAGCCCCAAAAATAAAGTTCATAGGCAATAAAACAAGAAGTGTAGAGAAAAGCAGCAGGCTGCTAAGGGACATACAAAAACATGTAAGTCCATCAGAAAAACAGAAAACGCTAGAGTCTTCAGCTTGGCCATGTGAAGGGATCTGACAGAGCTGATGTACTGAGTGTAGTGAGATATTAATTATTTCCTGTAACTCAAAAAGTAAAGTACTCCTGAATAAATGTTATGGGAGATTTTAAACAAAGGATATACTTTCTTTACACAAAAAATAACTCAGCTGTGGAATTCACTAACATAGGATATTGACTGACGGTAAAGAGCCAAGTTCATGAATGGAGTCTGGAAGGTTTAGACATATTTATGTAGCCTAACAGCTATTAAACACAAGGCAAATGGTGGCTCACTATCTTGTTGAATACCAAAGGAAGAATCAATCTAAATTTATCCAGTTTTGCTAACATTGTAAATCTTGCTATAGGCAAAAGGAAACACCTTGTCTGCAACTCCAGGAATTGTTAACTTAGCAGTTTAATCACAGAATTACAATTATTCCAGATATAATAATTATAGTAAAAAAAAAAAAAAAGGGGGGGGGGGAAGAAAGAAAATAATACTAATATGAAAAAAAGTCTCAATAATTATATAGCCAAAATAATTAACAAACTTCCTACTATTTACCCTTTTCTCTGCTGTTGTGCTCACCCTTCCCCAGCCCCACTGCATCCTACAGTTCTGTGTCAGTCTGAGAGGAGTGTTATGGTGAGTTGTCAGTGTCCCAAGTCCTTCCCTGGAGTTGGTGATGATGTTGATGGTTTCTGTCCCTTCATTCTAGAGCTCACCTTTTATTGCACTAAACAAAACAAATTCTATTTTTAATAAACATTTCAGTTTTCTACACAGTCCGCTGAGTCCTCTCCCATTCATCAACATCCTTTTTAACTTGTAGGCCCCAGAAATAGATATATTCCAGCAGTCATTTATAATGTCAAAAAAAAACAGAAAACCACCATCAACTCCTCCTGCTTCTTTCTCAGACATCCCTCATATATTTACATAAGGATTGCATTAAACTTTTTAGTTACTGCCTCACACTGGAAGATCATGTGCAATTAGTTATCTAACAAGACTTCTAAGTTCTTTTCAGAATCACTGTCCCACCATCAAGAGATGCCATCCTGCCCTAAAGGCCATGTCAGGGTTAAAGGGATCTGTGGTACTACCATGGGTTTTCTCTAGATGGAGCTTTGTACTCAAAGAGGAGATATGTAAGAGCAAAGTAAAGCGGTGCTGAAAAAACAGTATCCAACACCAATCTACCCTGTTTGGTCATGAATTACAGAATATAGTACGTTGCCAAAAACATTTGACAATTCTATTAGTTGCTGTTGGTGCAAAAATTCTGAAGATAAATTGGAGTCTCTAATGTTAAATACCTTTTATTTTCAATTATTGGTCAGTGTCATGGTGGCATTCCTGATTACATACTACTTCTCACAAATAATTCACTCAGAGTTCAACAATTAATCTGAAATCAGTGGTTCCCCAACACAGAAACTATTTATTCTTTATGAAAATGAGCTTTGCAAAAGATCAAACACAATGTTCCTGTAATCTGTGATTGGATGTAGGATCAGGAAAAGCCTGAATCAGGACTGTCCCATCTTCCCTTGAAGGCAACCAGCCAAATGACACAAAAAGCTTGAAATCACTAGAGACAGGCTTTAACACAAAAATAATAAATTAGAATAAATAAAGGCTGCATTTAAAGAATGCAACCAAGGATGCATTCTTTCTCTATGTGTACTTTCAGGAGCAGTTAATCTCATCCTAATGCAGAGATCCAGCAGAAATCAGAAAACAATATCCTAAAAATGTCAATTTCTCTCCATTGGCTAGGAAGACAACTCTCTTCAATTTGAGCTGAGATGTAGATATATTCAGTGCTTACTGATGTCTAGAAATAGTTGAAATGAATTCCACTCTTCCAGTCTGGCCTGGTTTCAGCAGGGATAAAGTTAATTTTCTTCATAGTAGCTGGTATAGTGCTGTGTTTCGGATTTAGGATGAGAATAATGTTGACGACACACTGATGTTTTAGTTGTTGCCAAGCAGTATTTACACTGAGTCAAAGCCTTTTCTGCTTCTTACCCCACCCCACCAGTGAGGAGGCTGGGGGTGGACAAGGAGTTGGGGGGGGACACAGCTGGGACAGCTGACCCCAACTGACCAAAGGGATGTCCCACACCATATGATGTCATGCTCAGCATATAAATCTGGGGGAAGAAAAAGGAAGCCGGGGATGTTCGGAGTTATGGCATTTGTCTTCCCAAGTCACCGTTACACATGATGGAGCCCTGCTTCCCTGGAGATGGCTGAGCACCTGCCTGTCTATGGGAAGTAGTGAATTAATTCCTTATTTTGATCTGCTTGCATGCACGGCTTTTGATTTACCTATTAAACTGTCCTTATCTCAATACATGAGTTTTCTCCCTTTTACTCCTCCGATTCTCTCCCCCATCCCGATGTGGGGGGAGTGAGCAAGCTGCTGTGTGGGGCTAAGTTGTTGGATGGCATTAAACCACAACACAGTTCTAGAACTTTAAGCGGATTCTTAGGTTGAACACATTCTGAACAGTCATCTTCAAGTCATCACTGGAATGTCTTTCTTTCACCTAAAAAAGACTGGGTTTAGGTTGTTGCTAAGTGTTTCTCACACTGATTTGTTTTGCTGAGGCCCTGCTCTCCTCTTTGTCTGCTTGGCTGACTTTATACTCTTAGTCTTATTCCAAGTGTAGTCTCACAATCTTTACAAAATTTTCAGTATTCAACATTTATAGAACAAACTCAAAATAATTCACAACTGGGTCAAGTTGGGATCTATCAGTGTATGGTAACATAAGCACATGGTAAAACGGTAACATTTCCATCTTTCCCTTTTGAAGGGATAGCAGCAACTCTGCAGTCTCCCCAGAACCTTTTTCCATAGAACTACTAATGGTCAAAAAGTGGAGATAGACACTGTTGGAATCTAGTAGGGATGAGAAGTGACAGGAGAGAGAGGAAGATCAGGAATCTTCATACTGTCAGTATGGAAAGAATAACATAGATTTATGTTTGAGAGCTCCAATAAAATGGGGCCTGGAATAACTCAAAATAATTGTTCCCTTCAATGAGAAGTGCCTGAGCCAAGGAGAGGCACACTGCCACCAGGGGCTGATCCATGGGGTAATGTGAGCCATGAAGGAGCAACAAAGAACATCACCCCAGGAGACCTTGTACCACATCCTAAAAGATAATACAAGATCTCCTTCACTGTATTAGACAAGGAAGCTCAGAAATCCTGACCCTGCTAAGCGTCAGGTGGGAAATCCTAACAGCTAGACAGAAAAAAAAGAAAATAAGCTGCTGCTGAAAATATGCATTCAGTTTTCTCATTATAAGCAATCTTTATGACTAGCAGAGCCTTTCTTTCTCATGATGGTAACAACTCATAGCAGTTAAGGATGAAAAGGAAAATTATTGCAAAATACATTAAGAGACTGCCTAGTGTCATTTTAATGTTCTCAATGCTGCTCTATTTTTTTAATACTTGGGGAAAAATACAGTATGAACTGACATTGCTTTAAAAAATTAACAGTAGAAAAGTATATAAGAATGGTGCTTTTGTTGGTAATTGTGCTTATAAGAAATATTTTTGCCTCAAACTTCCTTTAATATTTTCTAGTGTTTTGGAATATGAATGGAATGAGTGGCAGAAGAGGTATGAAAGAATCATAATGTGGTGAAGAAATGGTGTAACTTTTCCTCTCTAGACATATTATTTTCTTCATTCCTTCCTTTGGTGCCAGAAGTATGAATGAGGATTGATTCTTTGCATAAAAAGATTTAAGCTTTTACCTCTTGGGAATGAGAAGTTACGTAACAATTTGAGCAGAAATCAAAATGCTGGGACAGCACTAATATCAGCACAATACTCTT
Organism: Tyto alba; assembly: GCF_018691265.1. Taxonomy (NCBI): domain Eukaryota; kingdom Metazoa; phylum Chordata; class Aves; order Strigiformes; family Tytonidae; genus Tyto; species Tyto alba. The sequence goes on along the minus strand of NW_024881282.1, from coordinate 15,365,293 downwards.
TAAAATGTATCTTATTTCTGCAAACAAAATTCAATCACTTAGTGTTCTCCTTGAGAGAATTTTCTAAACCATTAGATGATTATCCAGTCCTGATGTAAAAAGATCCAATTTTTATTTAGCAGTGAGCAGAATATCTTACGATAATAAGGAAGTTATCAGTTTTTATAAAAAGCCAGAATAATCAAGGAAGAAATCACTTCTCTTACTCATGTTTGCTACAGCTATAAAGTAGAATGCTGGTATCTTATCACTATTAGGCTAGTTCAAACAGCTCAGAGTTCACAAACATTGCAAATCACGTTCAAGATGATGGATAAATATTGGTCAGTACATTTCACTGAGCTATTTTCTGCCACAAAACAGTGTCTACAGCATCGAAACATTTTGAATGTGGGACGCTTTGCACATACGCTGTGTACGTAAGCTGGGAAATGGGATCACCTATTTAGAAGCCTCTGCCAACTATGCAGATCTTTGCTGTTCAATCATTTTCCCATGTTCTTTCATACAACACTTAAGCATTAGACAAATCTGCACAAATTCCACCCTCCATTACACTGACCATCTTCATATTTTGGCTTAACGTTGCATTTTGACAAAAACACTCTACAGTGCTTAGGGATCCCACATACCTATCACTTAAAGCACTAATCTTAACCTTTGCACCCTGTCTTCCTGAGATTTTTATTGCCCTGTTACCCCTTAGCCTTAATTTGTGTTGTAAATCTTTCAGTTGTTAACTGTGTTTTCATCACATTTACACAGTATCTCAAATGCCTGGCCCTCAGTTCTGTTTGCTTGGCCTCTTCGTTATTACAAAAGAGGAAGCAGCATAAAATAATATTCTCCTCTCTCCCCCAAATTAACTACATGCTACAATTCGGGAACACTTACATAAGTGGTAATCAGGTATCTGCTTATATCTCAGTTACAAGTGCTACAGACCTTAGATGTCTTAACCAAAGTTCTTATGGGAAACAATTGCTAGCAATCTAGATGACAGCCAAGAAGTTGTCCTAGGTAGTACCTTGACACTAGATTATTTAACAACCTAAAAAATCACCTAGCAAGAAGTTCAGCGTGAAGATTCTGGAAGTGCCAAATCAGATCAAACACACTGTTTCAATGAGGGCTCTGTGTCTAGAGCATTTTTGCTAATCTGACATTCTTCCAGGCAGCCCTAGCTTCTGCACTTCACTTGTAAAATGTTGTCACTATTTTTCCTTAAATAAAATATATTGCAGTACAATCTACCTATTTATTCTAAGAACAGCACAGTTCTTCCACACCTTCAGTCCTATTTGTCATCATGTGCACTCTTGAGATCAAAATTTTCTTTTACCAAGTAAACTATGCAAAGAACCTGCATAAAAGTAAACAGTAGTTTTATAAATCAAACCTTAAGTGCCTAAATGCATTTTTATTTCAGGTAGTAATTTAAAGAGCTGAAGCAGAAACATCATCTTTCCAGCCATTATAATTCAAACACAGCAACTTGTAAACCTTTTATATAGCCCATTTTCAAAATGCCTATGCTTAATGTAAGAAAGGTATTTCTATTTCTGGTAATTTGAGAGGCACAAACAGTGAATATAACATTATTCTCTGTAGATACTTTACTTCTAGGCTATGTCTATAAAACACAGAAAAAATTCCATTTTTGTAATTACTTAAAATTTAATTTCAGGTAACATGATCAGAGATCCCTAAAACTTTCCCAACTTCAGTGTGCATTCAAAAGCTGATGTGTACTCATGCACAGCCACAGATGCTTGGAGTTGTACCTTCTCCTGTGTGGATTTATCCTTGGGGCACAATCCCTGCTGAGGTATACCTGCTGCGGCAGAGACATAACCACAGCCACAGACGCTTCAAGGTGTACCTGCTCTGGTGTGGACTTACCCACGGCCACGGATGCTTCGCGGTGTCCTGCTCCTGCGTGGACTCACCCACAGGTCACAGTCCCTTCAACTCGAGTTCACACTGCAGTTGCAGCCCGTCCAGTACAGCAGCACAGAAACAGCAGCCATGCCCTGGACATCTGCCAGCCCAGGAGCAAGCCCATTGCTGTTATCATAATGTGCCCAGGCACAGCAGAGACAGATGATAAGCAATATAGCAGCACAGCAAGCAACGAAAGCAAAAAGCAGCCACTAACAACCACTAAATTCTAATATACAGTAAGGCAGGCAAGCCCCATGACAAGCACAGGAGCCTGTTGATTAATAGTTAAACAGCAATAACAGCTATAAATTCAATCTAGCACATTCCAAACAAATATGTCATTATCTTGAACCCTTTGAGCCCCACACTGGGTGCCAAAAAGAACTGTTGTGGTTTAACCCCAGAGGATGTACAGGAATTTGTGTCAGCAAATGACTTGAAAAAAATCAAATTAAGAGAAGATGGATGTATGGGTAACCACAGTGAGAAGTCCAGGTATTTGTAAAAGCTTTCTCAAAGGACCAAAAGTTACTAACAGAAAACAGTTTCTGTGATATCGATTTTTGCCTTCATGAGTCCTGCAGCACATTTTTTCAGTTCAGAATCAAAGTCCAATACTACTATTTTACTCTCACTGATCTATAAGCATGTGCTTTCCAGCTACATTATGACATTGTTATAGCAATGGCTCATGTGTGCCAGTATCATCATGCTCAAAATGAGTAGTGTATCAAAACCTCACACAAGTTTGCAGCTCAAAAACTGTTAATTCCCCAAAAGGTGACCCAATCTGCCAAACAAAATGACTGCCTAATTGAACTGACTCCAGTATAAATATTTCATCTTATTGTTAAGGTAGATTTTAGCAGAAACAGAAGCAGAATCCTCTGGAGTCTAAAATGTTTACAAAATGAAGACTTAGATTCCTGCCTATTGCAGCACTGACCTAGTTTGCATGCATTTTCTTAGCAACTACAGACATTTCATTAGTCTTTGTTTAAAAGCTGACAAACATAATTATGATTTGGAAACAGTATCAGTTAAAGTGGGTGAAAGCATTTTAAGACCATCAATAGTGAAAACATGGAGCTATATAAGACACCATTTACAAATTTTTTCAGTTGCTGAATCACACAGTACTTCTTGCTTTTAGAAAGGGTTGGGTTTGGGATTTTTACATCAGTAACCGATTCACTTGCCTTGACTGTTTTTCATTAACAGAGACAAGAATATACAAGAACATATATTCAACACATTAGAAAACCCATCATATTTCAGGATACACAATAGTATTAAAATAAAAAAAAAAAAAAGAATAAAACTTGGCAGCCCTGATTCACTGAAGTAGGCTGCTAAACACTATTTTCATTACAATGCAATGTCACAGAGTGCTCGTCTCTAAATTAATAAAGTCTGAAGACAAGAATTCTTTGTAATTGGTATAGAAACTTGGCTATTTAAAAATAGAAACAATTACATATTTTACTAATTTCCAAATGTTTTTAAATGAAGCAAAAGGACTGCCAAGTAAGCTTATTAGATAGTCCTGTGAACAATTTATTTGATATACAAAAAAACCTGATATGAGGATTTGTTATTCTTTTCAAATAGAATGTCTCCTAAAAAGATGAAATGAGAAATTTTAGGCACTTGTATGTTTCTAAATGCATTACATGGGGAAACACATGTACTCTCCAACAAATAATCTGTCTGTTAGGGGTCTCTCCATCATTCTCTGTATAGCATGTCATTTCTGTAACCAAACTCTAAATGTTACATCAGAAGATCATATATGGCTGCTCTGAAAATTAATGGTATGATTGTATTATGACTTTCAAATAAGGAATTTTCATTATTCTTATTACCTCAATTGATGCAGTTTTTATTTAAATTTATTTCAGCAAATGTTTCATTTAAATTACATAAGCCAACTGTGATGCTATAAAAGTAAACATTTTAATTTCATCCCTTTCCCTTTAAATTTGAGCAAATTTTATTTGTGCCTTAAATCTATACCACTTCAAAATACTCAGCTGAGTTTGCTCCAAAATAATTTTGGGATAATTTTATATGATAGTTTGCCATCTTTGCAAAGCATGTTCCTTTTCACATCTGATACAAAGTTAATTTAAATCAGTTGGAGATTTTTAGTTTGGATAGTTTTTCCACTGTCCCTTCTTTTTCTAGTCTCTTTTATGTAAATATTTTCCCCAGGGCCATATATGTACACAGGTTATGGACATATGTCCAAGGCTTCTTTGTCACACCTTTAGGAGTGTATATGGAAGTTGTAACTCACATGCAAGAACAACAACACTGAAGAACAGCCTCTCTACTTAACATATGACCAAACATGTTGGTGATTAAACACTGATACTGTCCAGAATCCTCCTTTTCACTGGGGTGGCTGATGATCAAACCTCCTCCCATGAAATCGTAGAGATAATCACTTTCAATGCTGATTTCAGTTCCACTTCAAAGCCATCTTAGGAAAAAAGAAACTCCTTGAGCCTTTTACAGCCAAAGAAAGGCGTCAAGCTTAGCATACAGAACCTGCCAGCCCTGGCTGTTACTAAGGAGGACAGATACTCAAAGATACCCTGCGCAGGAACCCATTACTTTGGCAAAGCTTTGGGTAGAAATGGTCCACAAGGTGTACCTGACAAAAGTTAAGCTTTGCTGAAGAAAGCAACTCAAGACAGATCTTTGGCCTCTGAGGAGAAAGCACACTCATGATTTTACCTACGTTGAATTAAAATCATGAGCTTTTATTTTTTTTGCAAAACTATCAACCATGCCTGTGGCAATCAAAGTTTCAATTCATGTTTTATCATTAAAGCCTTTGGCCCAGATAAGCTTAGAGAGTTCACAGAGCTGAGTCTGCACTGTATGAGAGCAAGGAACCTTTCTTCTCCATTCTTTCAGCATTTATTCTTTGGGGACCAAGAAATGGAAAAACCTGACTTAAATACAGAAAGTAGAAGAGCAAGGCCCGCAAAAAGCAGGGAGGGAGACTGATGTACATAGGCTGTTCAGAAATAAAGGAAGTTCGTAATGGACAAAGGCAAAATAATATCATCTGGGCCAGGATACAAGAAATTCAGAGAAGACTAGTCCAGGGGAGATTAGAATCAGCTGGTGGCTGGTCAGTGGTAATGCCTGGATGCTACAAGGTAAATGGAAGCTCAGATCAGATGAGGAATTGGCAGAAGAACTACTAAGTTTGGAAGTGTTTGGGACTGAAATGAGAAGCCTGAACATTAGACACAAGAATGAGAGTGAAGATAAAGTGGAACGGGACAGGTTTGTTCCACAATTTTGGAATTTTTGAGTGCTTTAAGTGTGGGGGGTTTTATGGAGCTGTTTTCAAAAAAGAAATATACTGGGCTGGGCCTTCCATCAGCCCTGGGTCCTCCCAGTGATGTCACAGTGGGCAGAATGTTGGTGTTGGTGACACAGCCACCCAGGACGGGTCTAGACCAGCCCAGACTGGAGGCGAGCAGGCAGGTGAGCGAGAGCTGAGGTGAGAGGGCAGGGAGGAAGGCAGGGAGGAAGGCAGGGAGGGCAGGGCTGCTGGGCCTGGGCAGGGATGCAGGGGTTGCCTGTGGTGGGACATATTGCGGCTGCTCCTTCTCTGTCTTCCAGAGCCAGAGGCTCACACAAGGACAGGACCAGACCATGGCACACTCCTGTCCTTGGCCACACACCCAGAGAGATTCGATCGCTTCTATGAGGACAGTGACACCAAGTTAAGTAACCAGGAGTCTGGCAGAACCCTGGGTAGGGGCTACCCACGGTGAGCCAGGGTGGCTGCTCCCTTTGTTTGTTGATATTTTCCTGCCTTTTGCAGCCACAGGCGCAGACAGGGACTGGACAGAACCATGGAGCCCTCCGGTCCTCAGCCACACAGCCAGACATGTGCAACCTTCTGCGAGGACACTGACACTCTAGTTAAGACATCAAGAGCATGACAGGGACCTGGGCAGGAACAGCCCTTGGTGAACCCAGAGTGACCTTTCTTTTGCTTTTTATCCTGCCTCTTGCAGCTGCAGATCCAGACAGGGACAGGACCAGATCACAGTGCCTTCCAGTACTCACCCATACAGCCAGAGATTCGCAACCTTCTACAAAGACACTGAAAAAAGTTAAGCAATCAAAAATGACACGAGCTCTTGGCAGCAGCCTAGAGATGCAGCAGCACAGCCAGAGAGGGTGGTGTCCTGGTGGTGGGCCATGCCACCATGGGATGGGTGTCTCCTGGGTGCCAGGGAGATGTGGGACTGGCAGCCTTGGCCTGAGGCTGGCAGAGCTCTGGGCAGGGGTTACCCATGGTGAGCCAGGGTGTCTGCTCCCTTTGTTATCCTGCCTTTTGCAGCCGCAGTCCCAGACAGGGACAGGACCAGACCACTGCGCACTGCTGTCCCATCCCTCTGCAACCACTCAGCCAGAGATTTCCACAGCTTTCACCAAAGCTGTTGACAAGCCAAAGGACGAGGAAGCACACACAGCCCCAGTCTGCACCATGCCACGGTCCCACAGGCACCTGGAGGTTCCCCACAGCCATGGACAAGGGGAGCTCTGTGCCACCCGCCCTCTCTGTCTAAAAATGACCTTGAAGTAAAATGTTCTGATTCATGAGCCATTGGCTGGTTCTTCTGCTTTGTGCGGTCTTTTGGTGGAAACCTTCCAGGCCTTTTCCTTATTGTCCTTACTACACTGAATGTCTAGATCTTTATATATGTCTATACATAAAAATACAGATTTCTTTATATACAGACATATTTTTACTGTAAAAGTCGGCCTGTAAAGAAACTCTCAGAGACCAAGGTTTAAGGTTTCTAAAAGAAGCATTCCTTCACTGGAGCCAGGTCAATGGGGGGATAATTCCGCCTAGCACCAATCCCTAAATTTGTTAGTATCCTGTTAATATAGTAAAAGTCATAAATATTCATTAGTTTTCCAAGAAGTATATACATAAACATAAGCCTTTTCTGGAACTCATCTGAATATTATAATGTCCTTTACACAGGCAGGTTGTTCCTCCTGGTGGTCATTTTAATAAGTCAGTGGTCATTACTTCTTCCTTCCTCATCATCTTCACCTTGTCCTTTTCTTAACCTTGTCTCTCTTGGCACTCATCGTTGTTTGGATTAAGTCCACACATCACAAAACCAGTCCATTCTGGTCTTTTTGCAACTCTTCTTCCTCTTATCTTTGGGCATTCAGCAAGTATCCTACTTAATCTAAACTGACCTTGGAAGGTCAGCAGCTACGTGCAAGGCTATCCAATTAAACAACCACTATCTTCAAAGGCTATGCAATTAAGCAACTACTACCTTCAGAGGCCTATTGTTCACAATAACAGTTTGTTTCAAGGACCTATCTTCTACACAGTCTGCCTTTTCAAGCAAATATTACAAGGAAACTTAAAGCTATCAATATGGAAAGTGTACCTGTACCTTCCTTATGAGAAGGAAGTGGAGAGCCAATTAGAGGCTGCTCTGAGATCATGTGGTATGATGCTTTCAAAACATGGAAACCAGCCAATCCCAGAGCAGTATGAAAACACGTGGGGTGTGAGCCCAGAGCCATGTCCTTGGGTCGGTGGGGTGAGGCAGGAGGCAGAGGTCAGCCTGTGGTACACGGGCTCCATGCAGACCCATCCTGACCACAAGGTCATTTGTTGTCAGGTGCAGAGCTGGGATGTTCTGCGCTCTGTCTCTGGGAAATTTCACCTGAGGCCATCAAAGGAAGGGAAAGTTTTCACTGTTTTACCTCTTTTCTCCTAGAAAACATCCATTAGCTCTGGAATTCCCTATAGATTCGCATAAAGATGCATATGGCTGCTGTTCTGAATTTATTGATTGTAATATTAACATATAGTACATCAAATCCAGGGCAGACTTCATTACCAAAGATTTTCTCCCCAACATTTCATTATACAAATTTTTTAAAACTCTCAAATTCTCAGAAAATCGTAGGTCTGAGACAATGAAGATAATACTGGCATCCTAAGAATATCTCGGTAACTTTCCCAAATCATGGTAGAATCTAAGTTTTGCCAAAGTATGTAAGCCACTTTTTTATGATTTGGGTGTATCTGGGGTAGACTATGTCACAAGAGCCGGCAAAGTGCTCTTTTAATTCCTCTGTAGTGGAACCTCATTTGCTGTCTTTCTAGGATTATTTTTATTATTATTTGAATCAATTACATTGCTAACCAGGTAATACGATGCAACTATTGTACAGGAAGAGAACACTGTCTGGAGGAGACTCAGAGCCTTACATTAATTGGCGGTTTAACATCTATGGTGTTCTTTCCTTGCCCTTTGCTCTGATTTTTCAAGCCACACCTCTCCCAGAAATGCTAATGCATAGAAAGGAAGTGTATAAAAAGTCACATTTTACAAAGCCAAGTGTGACATCCTCATGTTTCTCAAAGTGTTGAGAAAAGAGATCGGTTTAACATAGGAGGAGTGTTACAAAAAGATCTGCCATGATAAATATTAGTCATGTTTCCAAATTGTCCTCTGAAATACCTTTTAACTTTTTTCAATTGGAAGGGCATGCTAACGTGTGAGATAACACATACTACAGCTCCTAGTTAGCTTGAGCTAACAACTGCGCTGGACCTAATCAGCCTGAGATCAGGATTTATGTCATTAGGATCAGTGCAAAAAGAGGCCAGAAGCAGCAGCAGGGAGACTTCACCATATTCAACAAAGAGCATCCCAAAGCAAATAGTTGCCATGGCGACCCATTTGCACTATCCAGCTCCTTTGGACTCTGACATCATCAGTGAAGCTGCTTGCCTCAAGTCTTTTTATTAAACATCATCATCATCATTTAATATTACTTTATTATTTATTATGTTTTCTTGTTATATTTAATATTTCCTCAATTTGTGTGTCTGATTGCTCAAAAAAAGAAAAAGTAGAAATCCTCACCATAACAATATTCATCTGGGAGAAATAAGGACAAGTCTGGTTTTCCAGAATATGCCACATAAAGAAATATAAAGAAAGTATCATTTTTATTGAAGTGTCTTCTGTACCCTCTTCCCATCTCTACATCAAACTATTTTCTGTTTCAGTTTTAATCCTGTCAGTTCCACTCAGTAAATGTCCTTAATAGCATTCATTTTCTAGTTGGTTTGCTATGAGGTCAGATTAGTGTCTCTGGAACCAGCATCTCTTCACATGTTCAGTTTTACACGGTGATCATGCTTCACTTTCTGGAACATTTGTTTCACAAAAATGAACACAACAACAATGTGCTCATAACAGGCCTGAATGAATGTGTAGTGGAAACAAGGAGAGCACTAGGATCCCTCTCCTTCCTGAACACAAGAGAAGCCAAAAATGAGTCAGTGAGCACAAGCAGGCCCCATCTGAGTACTGGCAGCCACAGCCACAGTTCAAGTAAAAGAGAGCAAAATACTCCTTGCAACAGCAGCAGTCACACACAACCTGCAAAGGCCAGAAATAGGGCTCAGGCACTTTTGATCTGATGATGCTGTAATAATGCAAAGGTAAACCAAGATAAGAAAATCAGGGCACTTCTAGCAGTGGACACCCATTGTTTCCAGAGTCAGTCCACTTGACTATATACTTCCCTGCTACAGTCTCTCCTTTAACAAAAGATTTCTCCTGGCATCTGCCTGGATTGCACCAAACCAATGTGATTTTTAATGTTGTTTTGTGGGGCCTCTCTAATTCCATACCTATCTTTCATACATCCCTTCCAAAGGCAGGATGGACTCCCTTAATATTCAACATAAAAATACTTCTGGTCCAGAATTCCACTTCCGGGGATTAGAAGGAAAAGCCTTTGGATATAATTAGTCCCTTGTCAAATATCACACAATAGTATATCCTGCAAGGGAATAAGGCAGATTTCTCAGATGATGTGTTTGGACATACAGTTTTTAACAGTTTATCTAGCAGTGTACTCCGAGCAACGTGATCTAGTGGAAGGTGTCCCTGGACATGGCAGGGGGGTTGCAATAGATGAACTTTAAAGCTCCCTTCCAACCCAAACCACTCTATGATTCCGTGATATCTGTATCAGGAGATTAGTCTAAAATGAGAAAATAAAATAATTCTGTTTCATGGGAGTACCAAGTAGAAACCATCTGAACAAAACAGTGTCAGACAAATTAATATGCTATCCACATCAGTGTAAATTCAGAAAGCCTCCAATGACATCTATAACAATCATCCTGGATTTAATGCAGAAAATGCAGAGTAAAATTTACCCCAGTTTACTGAAAATAAAAAACAACACTTCATGAGGTTTTTATTCCATATTTTTTAAAGTGTTTACATGGAATTTTTTTTGTCCATGCAAACATATCTCAGTACAATCCAATGTGTCACATTGCCTACCCTTCCCATTTTTTCAAAGATTAATATATTGTAAATGACTCTATCTCGAGGGGAAAAAAAGAGAACTGACACATAGATTTTTCCATCCTGTGTAAGCAGGAGACTGGACTTAATATAATTTATCAAATTATGAAACCCATTCAGCAAAGGGCAACTTTGACTCATTTTCAGTTTGTTCATGAAAGCATTGATTTTCACATGCTGCCAGCATTTAGTCTTCTGATTCAATTTAGGGAGAGTTAGTTAAAGATGCTTAAGGTCTTTTTCTTTTTTTTTTCATAGAAAGCACCCTAACCTAAGGCTCCAAGATTCAGACTGAATTTTAGACATTCCGTTTTAAAATCCTACTCTTACGATAACAGTGTTTTTTACAAACCCCACTCCTTATGGCTAGTTAGGCATAAAGATGTGACTTTCTAGAACTCTGTTTATTTTTTCAGGTTTTTCTTCTTTAAAAATTAAGTCACTATTAACAATCTCTTTTGATTAACAAAAGAGTTCATAAACACAAAATTTTATAAAGACAAGACTCCTAGATTTTAATATTAAGGAATGCCATGCAGTGAAGAACATTATCTCAAGCAACCACTAGTGCCAAGTACCATGGCTGATATGGCTGTGTGAGATACATTCCTCTGATGCAATTATATTTGCATGAAAATATGCATTTTAATCTTTAAAAAAAAAAGTCTATTTTCAGATTCATCTCAGAGAATGTTCTGTAATAGGGAGAGTTTTCTCTAGTACTGAAAATTACTTCTGAAAATCAAGATCTGAATCAGATTGCAGAAGCCAGCTGTGATTAGCCTTAAGCTGCACAAGGACAGGAGGAGAATCACATGCCCAAGTGGTACCTGACAAATGCTGAAGGAAGCAACATGGTTCAGGCCACATACATAAATCTCCCTGTCCAGGACAGTGTGCAACCAATAGACAGTGGCACCAAGGCTGGGCCTTTAAGGTCCTGTAATGGATTTTGTCAGAATAGTTGTTTCTTTATCCCATCAAAGTGGCCAGGCTCCAAAATCAACTACTCACTTCTGGATCACTGAAATTCACCTGCAGTTCCAATTAGGATTTTTTTGTTGTTGTTCGGTTTGCTGGTTTTTCTACTATTTCCTGGTTTGCACCATTATGAACATTTGTGGTGTCAACTCTGTAAGGCGGCTGCATTGCACTCAGCCAACAACCTCCTCTTTCTGTCACAGCACAACAGAGAGAAGTTATCTATCTTGCTGAACATCTTAAACTCCCACTCATCACCAAAGTATCTGCACAATTTCACTGGAAACTGAATAGTCAAAAACTCCACTACACTGAATTTTCATAAAGTGTTTTGATCTATGTGGAAGAACTGCTTTATAAGAGGAAAGCACTCTATTTTTACCATTTAAATTACCCATTCAAATTAGGTCAGCTATGACTGGAAGTTGTTTCCTTCTGAGAGCCACTACACTGATGTGAGAAGCAGCCAGTTGTTGCGGTCTGTTTCTTACTCATCAGAGTACAAGAACACAGGAAAATGCAGTTAAGGACTCACCAGGTATGGTTCCCACATTCCTGACCATACATACTGCAGACTCCCAGGCACCCTCCGTAGCAAGCTCCAGGCTTTACCAGATCCCTGGTTGAAAGGGTGAATGCCTCAGGACCTGCATGCAAAACTATGAGCCAGGCACAGCATGCACAGTAATACAACACTATGCAGTTTTACTACAGAATTCACTATAGGAGCTAGCATCATAGAGTTTGCAGAACAGAAAAGCCATCAGGAGGTTCACAAGTAGACCGAGTACAATATAGTGATAAAAACTCTGGTGTGTGGATTGTAAAATTTAAAGCTGTCCAGGAGTAGAAAGTTCATAAAGTTAAAGGATTTTCAAGCAACCATGTATATAGATCTTTCTGACTGAAATACTTGAATTACAGTTGATTTTCATTATAGTTGTTCACTTCTGAGCCAACACTGAGTTCAAGGAAATGCCAGTATTCACTCACAGAATGCTGATGCTTCATGTGGGCACTGCTGTTTAACAAAACATGGCTAATCCTGGTAGTGCCAATATAATTTAGAACTTAATTCCTTACTCTTTAAAAAGTATGCATGAAATAATCCAAACAAATGCAGATTTGATAATGCTCCTGACTAAGAAGATTGCAAGTTTGGTCAACCTTGCTTCTTATCTCTCCTTCTATAGACCTCAAGTGTTAATTTTGCATTGTCAAGAAGCATGAATTAAAGCTATCCTTGCTAGTATTTCAGAGAAACACGTTGGATGTTCCTGTCTTTTCCCTATTAGAAATAATTTGCTGTTAGCTAACGGTGTTGCTCTAACTCTCATGTCTAAGAATACAAAAATTACATGATTTGTAAAGTGAGGTATCATCTGTTATGTTTGGAATAAAACATTTTGGAGTGGGGAATAAAAACTTATTTACAAGTTGGATCCATATACAGCAGACATCAAGCTAAGTACAGGCTGGAAATGGCTGTTCTGGGTGTAACCTAAACTAATATTCCTCAAACACCTTAAGAGAGGAAGACAGCTGATCAAGTATGTCAACTAGGAGAGATGACAGCCTATAGAAATGAACTTCTGTGGAATAACAATTGCTTAATAGTTGATGAGATGTATGGAAAACTATAGTGGTCATAAAACTTTTATTGAGCAAATCATGAGTCCGCAGTTTTCAACACTGAGTGGAATTGGTACTTCTGGTTCCCAGGTTTGCCTTTGTTGGTCTTTCATGAGGATCAGGCTTGAGATATGAATAAAGAGTCTTCCTTGTTCCAGCTGGGTGTCTCTGTTTTTTATTGATTGCCTTTGTGAGTTAACCCTGCCCTTGAGCTGCTGAATAAAAAGTTTTTATTGTTCGAATTGGGTGTTTCTGTTTTTTATTGATTATCTTTGTGAGTTAATCCTGCTCTGGAGCTGTTGTTTGGTTTCATCTTCATCATCTCCACAAAGCCATTTTAACATCTCATGGACAAAACGGATCTGAGATGCTTATGTTTAGGATCCATGGATTTTGATGACTTTGTTGCAGGGCTTTTATTAGTGATACCTGTGTGAACATCCTACCAGTAGCATATCTACCTCAATAACATAAGAACAACCTTCACCAATCAAGTACATTCCTCTAAGAGGTCAGATTGTACCTCTGAATGAACTGCCTGAATGTCGTGGCCATGAGTGCACTAGTAAGCCTTAACTGGTAATAATAAGCCCTGACCGACCTCACCTGGGATCTCCACACAGGTACCCTCTCCTCATTCATCCAGGAGCCCTGTATCTAGCCTGAGCCTTCAGTCCCTGTCTGAGCTGCATCACAGCTGTGCCTGTCCTCAGCTGCCCTGATTTAGTGACTGTTTTTCCTGGTGATACTTCAGACTGTCAAAGGTGGTAACCTTATGTCCTGTCCCCTGGGTTGACACTGGACCTAGGCCATAGCCTTGTTTCTGAGCCATCTCCTGCTGTTACCTCCCAGCTGGTCTTCCTGGATCAGGCTCATCACCTTGACTGGTCCGACACTACCACTATCCCCGCTCTGCCCTGCTCAGGTCCTGTGGGACTGCGTCCTGGCTGATGAGCTCCCGTGGTCACCCCCAGCACCCAGTTCATCTGCAGTGTGGGGTATCCCCATTCTTGCTGCTCTTTGACACTGAATATTGTGTAGAAAATTAGGAAAAAATAAAAAAAAAAAACCCTCACCAATCCTAACTTTATGTGGGAATCTATATGGGAAATCATTAATTACACTACATACCAAAAGATCCTAACTTCCACTAAATCTTCCCAGAATGTTTCCTTCTCAGCACACAAACAACTCCCAGCCACCTCCAGGAAGATTGTCAGAAATTCACCTCCCACAGAACAACAAACAAAATCATGCCAAAGCAATCAGCACGAGACCTTCCAACACCTCTGCCTTTATGCACTAAAGAGCCTATACTATTTTGCAACTCATCTCAGTTCCTGCTAACTCATCACTTCTACGGGATTGACATAGCTACTTCCACAAGCCTATGACTTGTTCCATGTATCTTAACTTCTCTTTTCTTGTAGATACACAAGTTGAGCAACATTAATTAGGCTGTTCCAAAATAAATTGCTTCCAGTCTGTTCTAAGCCTTATGTTCACTGGAGTTATGCAAGAGCTGAAGGACTTACATTATTAATATCTTTATCCTCTAAAAATGTGTTAGTTTAATAAAAAAATTTCTTTCTCACTGTAAGCTTTGCCTCTATAATGAGAGGCCCTTACTTAGTAACATATGGATTACCAGCATTTTTAAGCTTTACTAGAATCGGGCTAGCTGCAGATATTACTCCTACTGACATCACAAAGAAAAGCTTTGGAGGATCATCTCAGCATATTCACAGGAAAAAGATATGTGTTTGTCTTCAGGTACCTTAGTCATGAGAACCACACAGGAAGCAATGCAGAACAAAAGCATAAGCAAATGCTGGAAGTGTAACGCACACACCTATTTTCACTGAATGCAAACTACGGGGCCTAATTAGGCTACAATTAAAAAAAAAAATCTTTATTCAGCATTTTAATTTACCACTTGCTTACTGAGACTTACAGAGCAAATGCATGTAAAAGGATAATTCTGTCATCAGGGAAGGGAAGTAGGTTTCACACAGTGCCTCAGTCCAGCTTCACAGCCTGCCTGTAGGGTCTCAGGCCAGTCACTTTGCCTCTCCAGCTCAGATGCATCACTTGACAATGCAACATTATTGTGCTGCAGCAAACATAAAAGTAATATGTGTTAAATATTATGCTGCAGCTTTGATGATGATCCTACAATTAACCACATTAAAAGTATTTTTTTCTAACTTATTAGAAAGCAATTTGTAGCAGCACGTAGGTTTTCTTTTTCTGACAAATAACTTTCAAGGCACTTTCACTCTTAAGGATGTATTCATAAATTCCCTTTGAAACATATATTTATAGCATCAACTTTATGCTAGAAGTACACAAGAAAAATTTGAAATAACTTAACATGGTTGTTACCTTTCACTTTTCCCTATCACCTTTGTGATTGATTTAACAATTTTCTAAGTCCATAGGGAAGTTTCAGAATACCTCCAAAAGCATTAGCTCTGGTGATTTAGCAGCATAAAACACAGCCAGAGACTGTACGATGACCAGCACCGCTTAAATGGGCTGTGAACTGTACAGCAGTCACAGCCTCCAGCACCACCTTACGAAGATGTGCAGGGCGAGCTGCAAACGGAGAATACGGGTAACCAGATATTACTCAAAGCAGCGCTATTAGCAAGGTGGATAAGCCCTCGCTGTGGATGCTCTAGGTGGGAGATACTAAAACGGCCCTCAGAAAACGGACTGCCCCACATCGATAACCGCGCGCGCTGCTCGCAGACGGCGCTCCCAGTGCCCGACCCCCGTTCCCACGGGAGCTCACAGCCCCGCCGAGGCGCTGCTCTGCGGGTCCGTTGCAAAGCACGGGCCCTACTCCCCGCAGCCCTGCGCCGCCCAGTCCTGCTGCACGCCCGGCGGGAGGCGGTTTTATTGTCTGAGGGGACGGCCGCGCGCGGGGCCCCGCCCCGCCCCGCCCCGCCCCGCCCCGCCCCGCGCGCCGCGGCAGGCCGCGCTTCCCCTGGCTGCGGCGGGTCCATCAGCGGCCATGCGGCTCCTCGGCGGCGTCTCTTGCGCGCTGCTCCTGCTCCTGCTCGTCCCCGGCTCCCGTGAGTAGCGGCCGCGGGCGGGGACGGGAAACAGCGGGCCGCGGTGCCCGGCGGCTGCTGCGACACCCCCGCCGGGCGGACCCGGGCGGCGCCGGGGTTGCGGGTGCCCCTTCGCTCGGGCTGCGGGGAAGCCGGGCGGCCCGCTGGGTTTGCGCCTTGCTCGAAGGAGAGCTGAGGCTGCACAGCCCGCGCGGGCGGTTTCTCCGCGGCGGGCCGGTGACACAAGCAGCGGGTGAGGAGCTGGACGAGGGGTGCGCAAGCGCCCGGCCCCGCTCCCCCGCCGCACCGGGGAGGCGGCGTGGGGCACGGCGGGGTGCGCCCGAACCCGCCGCGGCGGCCCGCCCGCGGCGGGGGTCCTGCCGAGCGGGTCGTGGGGGGGCCGGGGCAGCCGCGGCGCCCCCGGCAGGGCCAGGCGGGGAGGAAGCGCTTTCGTTTCCCGTCTTGCTGCCGGTCTCAGAGGCGTGCTGTAAGTGTGGCGAGCGGCTTGTAATAGCTTTGGGGTCATTGTGGCTCTGCTGTTAGGTCAGAGATTGGTGTGTTTTGTGGCGTTTTTGTCAGGCGCTTGCAGCAATGCCTCTTTTTAACGGCCCATTCTAGTAAATGCACAGCCGCCTGTTTTTTTGTGCTTCAACTCTGGCAGTAGAAGACCAGTTTCAGGGGATTATCGTCAACATGCACTCAAATAAAATGAGAGGTACAAAAGTCCAAGCTGCCAGAGTTGTCTTTTCAGAAGACTGAAATGCCCTGTTGAGTGCCCCACAATTTTCCAAAGAAGCCAAAAGATAGGTATCAGAATTAATCTGCTTTAAATAATGTTGAGGAATATCAGTCAATCGAGCATTGTTAATATGCTGTTGTTTAATCTAGTGAAGCTATAATATAAATTGATACAGAAAAAGTAAAATAAGTAACGTAAACAACTTTATAATTGCCCCTCTAAAAAAAAGCAAGGTTTTTTTGAAGAAGTTTACCAGTAACCTCTTTACTGCTTTGCCACGATCTTATGATGTTCATGTTACAATGACAGATTGTCATTTTATTTGATATAAGATTGGCCTGAATGGTCTTTTATCATGCTGCTTCCTGAGTGCATATGCTGGTTTAACTCAGTGTAGAGTCAGTGCTGTCTCCTGGGGCAGGGATGATCTCATCTAACTTTTGACAGTCAAATGTAGTCTTTCCTCTATATATGAATCTGTTGTCTAGACTCCATTTACAGTATGCTGAGAGAAGTTCTGCTCTTTTAAAGCTCAGTCTAATGTATCTATTGAAGTATCTTTTTTTCTGCCCACTTACTCAGAAACTTCCAGAAACTACTGCTGACGTTTGTGTTGGTTTCAGCAAACGTTTGTGATTCACTGATGAACACTACCAGAGAAAGTGTGAAACCCATCAAATACTATGATTTGCAAAAAGTAAAAATAACAGTAGATTTGTCCATACTCCAGTTGAGATTTTTGGGCAGGCTGGTTATTTCAATATAGTGCTGTTCTTTTACTCTGCTGGAAAGTTTATGTGTCAATCAAGTCAGTGGAAGAAACATCACCAAAATGTTACAGTTTAGGAAAAATCCTTCCCATTATTATGTAAAATCCAGCTGGCTTCCTGATATCTGAGCAAGGAGCATCCACGCACTGTGGCAGGAAAGTGCCCCCACCTGCTTCCTCCTGCTCTGTTCAGAAAAGATAGCTCACAACATCTTCCAAGAGCTTACCTGTCTACAAAACTATTCTCAGTACAAAAAATAAGCAGCGGCCTCCAGACCTGAAAACAGGCATGGCATTTTTATTTCAGTGTATCTCCTTAAATCTCTTAGATTCTTAGGTGACAGCAAAAGGTGTTGTAGTTTTTCAGCCTCAAATTGACCGGGGTTGAGAATCGGTTACTTAGGTCCATGTTGTTTTCTTAAGCATCTATGCAATGGTGTTTACACTTTCCTTTGCAAGACTGAGGTAATTTTACAATGTTAAGGCATGAGGACGTGTCCAAAAAGTTGCTGAGATAATCCTGCCTGACCTCTGTCTCAGGATGGCCTACCTTCTTGGTAGGTCAAGAATGCCATTTCAAAAATAGGTACCAAAAGACCTTCTTGAGTCAAAGGGAAAAGAAACACAGTTTCCAGATAGCAGGGATTTGAATTTCTGGTTTGTCAAAATTGCCTTACAGATGTTACGGTAGATTTGGTGTCAGGGGGCTGTTTTTGTTTTAATCTCCAGAACTTGAGTTTCATCCATTTCAACTGAGAAGAATGAGTATCCTGATGGTGGAGACTGTCTAGGGGATGGTTATATTCATGTTGTTGCTCTACCCTCTCAGCTTTAACCATTCCAGCACCTCAACTGTTACTCATTTGGATTGCTTAGAGGTTACTGGGCAAGTCAGAGATCTTTCTGATGGACTGTACATTGTGAATGCTGCTGTACTTTTTGGTTTTTAAACCAACAGAAGTGGAATGGTTTGGGCATAAAACTCTCCTACTTACCTGCTCTACGTCAAACTTGAAAAGACAAAATGCCCAGATAGAACTTTATATATGGCTTGAAATGTCCCCAAAATGAATGTGTAAAATTGTGCTTAGTACAAACGTTTATATACCAACATTTTTCTGCAGCATGAGGTTTAGCTAGACTAGACACAAAGCCTGCAAGTCCTTAGAAATGTGTTTATCTTACATGTGAATGCGGGAATGAGCAAATTGACCTTTGTCACATGCAGGGAATTGAATGAGTAAGTGCCACTCAGTGTATGGTTCTTCTACCAGGCTTCATCTGCAGAGAATAGTAATTTGGTACATGACTGATCTGGAGGGTACAGATTCTTAACATTAAAGGTTCATGGTTGTTATCCACTGTGGTGATTTTTGCAGGATCTGGCGAAATCAAGTCCATTAAAAATCTTGTCCTGTTCATTTTCAACAAGTATCGGAGCTATCCCTATCATTTACCCTGCATTTATCTATGTGGTTAGCACAAACCCGTATCATCAGCTCCTGTGTCTGAATGCCACTTCTGGAAGCCGATTTCCAGCTGTAAAGCTGGAAGAACTGGCCTGATTTTGCCCATTTGAAAGTTTGCTTACCCAGATTGTCTCCAACCCATGACTTCTTACAAACTAGAGCAACAAAACCACGAGAGGCCCTGGAAGTGCTCGGCATACCAAACTGTGCTGTAGAGTTTCACAGGAAGCACACTTGCCTTCAGATATACCCCAGCCAGCCACAAGCAGTTATGTTTTCAACTGCGTCTGTGCCTGACTTTAAGCAAAACAAAAGGAAGACAAAGTTGTCTGACAAAAATGTTGATGATCCACTTTCTCTGCCTCTTTTCAGTATGCGGTGCTTTGGTGTGTTGTTTTTAGTTGGGTACATCCTTGGTTTGGTTCCGTTTCATCATTAAGAATGAATGTGGATATCCTTCTTTTTTTTTTCCCCCCATCTCTCTCCTCTAGATCATGGTGGGAACAAGCATCAGCACATAGTTTCTCTCTTCAAGATTTGTAGGCCCAATATTGCAACTAATCCTGTGGCCCAAGGAGCTTTACCTCTGCTCATGCACAGGACCTTCCCCGCTGCAGTTGGCTGCTGGCTTTCTCCCCACTTCCTGTACTCACATCTGCACCTGGGTCACTGCAGACTTCTAATCCTTGCCCTTCTGCTCCCTGCTGAAGGCCAGAAACCCTCATTGTTAGAGCCATCACTGCATGAAAGCGTGTGTTGCTTTTCCCCTTAACCCAGGAGTTTTTCCTGCTATCCCTGCAGTGGTACACACAACTTCAAATCCAAACCCACAGTCTGAGGATAGAGAACAGTTTGGGAATAGTATCATTTTAAGATTTCCTTTTTCTCACCCGTCCCATTCACTGCCACGTGATCCAATGTGGCATATGCTTATGCAGTGCCCCATATTAAGAAGTATTTTTATTCCGGAGCAACTGCTTGTGATCCAAATTAAGAAACGTATCAATGTTTGGGGGTTTTTGGGGGAGGAAGAAAAAAAAGTTGTATCTTTTAAGCTGGATACGGTCCTTGATGTCTTTTAAGGTGTGTGGTCCAAGCTGATCTGAACTAGGACTACTACAGTCCTGTCTTCCCTTCCACCTCTGGTTCCTGCCCCTCTCTTTCTTCCTACAGGGAGCCCATTCTGCTGGTTAAGGCAGCAAAATACATTGTGTGCAGTTGGGAAGGGAGTTAATGTCAGTTTTCTGTTGGGTTAGCTTCCTCAGATTATTGTTAAATGCAGGGAGACTAGCTCTGATGTAGACCACTTTCCGCAAGATAGGGTCCATCCTTCCTGGGGAAGTTTAGTGGTCTCCCATTCTACTTTTTTGTTTGGTCTCCCTAAGCTCCCTAATTAAACAGTCTAGCATATCTTACAGTGCTGTCCTCAATCTTGATATTGTAGGCGTAAGATATAATGAGTGGTTTGCCATTTGTATTTGCAAACTTTACCATTCTGAGATCTTCAGTAAAGTCTTGTTACTACTAAGAAAATGCACTATTTCTAAGATGCTTAGCTGAGGTTGTTTGCCTTTAGCAGAATATTGTTATAAGTAATCAAAACTAAACTCTACTTATCAAAGGCGGAATCCACAACTGATCCTCTTGCATGCATGTGAATGCCAGACTTTTAATTCTGTGCAGTTCCTCTTTAAATTTTACCACTTGTTTGTAGACCAGGCCTGAGGACAGAGTAATCAGGCCTCAGTTAGTCTTTAGGGTATGGTGATATTTCACCAGAGGTGTGATCCTTCTCTGTCCCATTCCCCACCTGCCAAATGCTCAGTGGATGCATTAACTTGCTGTTAGTCCCAAACTAAGTAATGCAACCTTTTTGTTTCACCATGGTAGGGGCAGAGCAAGTGCCCATCTGCCTTGCAGACTTTATAGGAAAGATTTATGTGAGAAGTTCTTTTCCTTCTGTTGTAGGTGATGCAGGTCATATATTATTACTGAAGGAAGGTGCCTGATTTTCTATCTCTCAGTTTCTTTTCATCTCAAGGAAGAAGAGAAATTGGGATGGTGATGATGGGGAAGATAAAACTGAGGATGGGAAGGAATTGCAGTTCATTTGCTGGTTGGGTAGTGCAAATGCTGTCATTTTTAATGTGCTAAGAGCAGGCTGTTGTGGTACCATGCTTTTATATCATCATTATACCTAACTCCTGTCCGTGGTAGTTTAGCCATTTATATGCCCAAAGCAAGTGACAGATGCTGTACTTTTTTTTTTTCACTTCTTAGTAATAAAGCATCTAAAGCTATCTTATTATTGTTGTTTTTTATGTAGGAAATGAAGAGATCAACAACTCCATCAGTACTACACGATTTACTATGTCTCCATACTGTAAGTTGCAATGCAATGCTCTTGGCATTTCTGTTGCTGTTCCTCAGTAGCATCAAGAAAAGCAATATGTATTATTATATGCTTTAAACTGTCGTGTAATTGTTGGCCCTTTTTATTTTATTGAATCATGAACAGCTGTAGGGCAGAAAGGAGGTACTCTGTTGCATCTATTCCAGGACAACTAATGATATTTAAGAGGAACAGTAGAACACAACTCAATCCTTATATCCTTAGGTACCCCAGAGCAACAGAGAGGAGAAATAAAATGGGAAAAATTTATGTATGGAGCTAGGAAGACCTACCAACATCAATTTTCGGTTAAAAAGAGAACCAAGAAGTCTGCTAGGCTAGAATTCAGTGCTCTTTAAAAAAGGCAAGGCACTTTTTAATTTGATACTTAATGTCAAAATGAATTCTAGGTCCTTCCTGCTTGAGGAAGTACACATTTATTTCATTGTGTAATCTCATTTTCACTATGTTAAGCTGTACACCTTTAAGCATGTGCCATGCAAAAGGCATATTCCTTGAGTCATTTTTGCCCTGTACTACTTAGCTCATCTCATTTGCTGTTGGCCAACAAGTGGGATGTATAGCCAGTACTCTGCTCATTGACTCACTCTATCTTAAATTAATTGCATCACTGACTCACACCCAAATTCCAGGCAGTGTACGTGGCTGCTGTTCACCTGTATGAGCATGCAGTCCACATCCAGGCGTGTTCTCAGGGTTGCACAAGTAAGCCCTCAGAACTTGGGGGAAACCCAAAGCTGTGTTCTGGTTACAGTGCTGGGCCAGTGGGGGAAAGGTTTAGCCCCAGGCATATCCATGGCTTACTCTGGTATAAGAGCCAACATATCCAAGGTGGAATGTGTTTGTAATTGTACAATCATAGACTGTTTCTCAAAGGCAATTAAATCTGCAACTTAATATCCCAGGTATGTCAGTATAAGGCTTGTGTGCAGAGTATGCAATGGTGGAGCTAGCTGGCTGTGATTATACCAAAGAAAAGGCAAAGTAGTTCCCTCTGTAATTTCTTTTTCCCCCTTTTTGGTAGGTGGTATGAAAGTGTAAATTTGTTGCATTTTTCTTAAACCTGATCTTGCTTATAACATGTATGCAATTGCAAAGAGAGCTGACAAAACTGTTTTAGTCTAGACTTTTTCCAGTGGTAAGAACAGCAGATCTGTTCAAAGGAAATAGGCCTGCTTCTTGATTCTGGTAACTGTGTTGTTATTCTCATCATCTCTGAGGTTATGCACTAAGTTTTCCAGCCATACTGAAGAGTGCTGATAGTGATATATGCAAGGTGCATAACACTAGCAATGTGGGAGGATGCTGTAAAGGATCAGTTACTTCAGAGAAAAGAAGAGTCATGGAATGGGTGTAGACAGTGCAGAAAGAAGGGAGGGAAGGATAGGCAGTGATGCTTCCAGGAGCGGGAGTTACTGAACAGCCTGGTAGATTTTTGCAGGAGGAAGAGACAGTTAACCTGTAAGAGACATTGAAGAGGGATGCAGCAATGAGGACAGAAGTGAGAGTGGGAGGGTGCCTGAGAACCTACAAGTAAAATGAGTAGGAAGGGGGGGAAAAAAAAAAAAAAAAGGAGAACTGGAAAAGTAGAATTGAAAGAAAGGAGGAAAGGACAAAACCATTAAGAACAAAACATCATTTAGATTTTAAGTCTTTGGAAACTGGTACACTCTTAGGACCCTGTTTGTGTAGAGAGAACATAAACCCACAGAAAGATGTTTCACAGGGTGTTGGTCTGTCCCTACTTGACACCACTACAGCAAGTTCCTAACATGAGCCCCTTTTGTAACAGAGATGCAGCAAAATGAAAGAAAAGATTGAGGGACAGGAAACAGAACTGAAATAGAGGAATAAAAACTAGAAGAAAAAAAAAAAAAAAACAGGTGCTAAAGTAGGTCAAGAAGGTCAGTGACAGTACAGCTGATAACAGCAACTGGCATCAAGCATGACACAGAAGTGAAAGAGAGCAAAAAGAGGAGATGTAAAGAATTCAGATTCAGACCATGTGGACACTTCTGTGTCACTGAGATCTGAAAACATTTTGCAGAAGAATAAAACCATCTGCTTTGGGATGGGATACTCGCTGCATTATTCCTACTTGTAGCCTGCAAACACAGATACCCTGAGGAGACTATTGTATTGTGGGTACTTTAATTATAGTATGTTAAAATGAAAAGTAATAATATTTCTTGTTTTATTTTTTCCTTGAAGACAATAGCAGTTCATCCAATCTCACTGTTACATCATCCACACAATCTACAACAACATCTACAGTAGGTACGTATCTGTTCTTCTGTCCATTTCTATGATCCTAGAAGCTATCTCCAAACCTACCCCAGGTCATACCAAATTCTAAAGAAATATCCATCAAAAGTGGGTATTTGAGAGAGGCATTTTCATTTTAGAGCTGGGAGGCAACATGTAAAACAACTCTGAAATGAGGCTATATTGGTTTTCAAGTTTAGGTAGCGTGCTTCACCAGTAGAAGCAATGACATTTGTGGTGCCATTGAAAAACAGGAACCAAAATAAAACTTTAAAAAGATCAACTTCTTTCAGTTCTTCTTGATGTTCATTCTTTGTCTCTAAGCAAACATCTTCCATTTTCATGGAGTAAAGATGAGTGTGTTGTTGTGCAAATGGTGCATATCTGTTTAATGTTATTTCACAGAAAATAGATTTGGGTATAATGAAGTCCTGTGAGCTTGAGTTTCAAGAGTAAGACCCCATTTCCTTTTAGGTAAGAGTCATGGTACCTTATACCATAGAAAATAGTCCTTATAGAGCTCATAGCACCAAACAGTGGAGTTCAGTGAGATATGAGTAGCAGATCTGGGACAATCTGTCAGGGTTACTTTTGCGTTCTTCTAGCATTACCGTCTTTCCTTTCACAACCTGGCAAAAGAACTGTAGGTAAGAGTGATTTCCCAAGGCAGCAGTGTTGCAGTCATGAGGTTCCAACATAAGTAACATGATTACAAAACACGTCTCTGTAGAAAGAAGAAATAGCAGTATTAGATCAACTAGTAGAGTTTGAAAGCAGATATCTAACCTGGGAGACGAACAGTTCATCCACTTGTATTTGTAGTGTTCCAACTGTTGGCAGTGTCAATGTGAGATTATTAAAAAAGGAAATCAAAAGTATCTTCTGGAAGATCATTTTACCACATCAGCAAAGACTGGATAAGAATTAATATCGTGCAGTTGTTCTGTCTGTGATGCACAGATAAAAGGTTGTATCTGATAGAAGCTAGTTCTATGCATGAACTGGGTCCCCTTTGTGCTAAGTCATGTGAAAGCAGGGCAGAAATACTGTGCCTACCCTGAGATATTTTGTGTATTTGTGGAGTTTTATGCTTATTATAAGGTCCCAGCTATATCATTCCATTTCCAGTACAACTCTCACTTTGTGTCTCTGTAGCCTCCAGATAACCTCTGAGCTACCACACTCAGAAGTTGCTTGTTAGTCATTTAAGAATAAAATACTCACCAGGAAAAAAAAAAATCTCTGCAAAGACCTTACTTTTCACAGCAAGGAAGTGGTGCAGTGTCTCATCGCATTGCCTGCAGTGTACCAGTTTAAACATGTCTAATTTGGCAAGTGGAGAGATTTTTGTAATCCCCTTGTTGCCCGAGGGCCTTCCCCTGTGTAAAGCCATTGTTAACCACAGGTGTGTCACCCACAGTGTGCTCCAACCCTGCCTGTGGGTTGATTGCAGAGGTCTGAGCTTTACTGTGTGGATAGTGATAGTAAAAAGAGGCCTGAGCCCTTTACTGTTAAGCACAATACAAATCTAACAGACAGCTGTGCTTTGCTTCACATGGTTTATGATTCACATCCTTCTCTTTTTTTTTTTTTTTTTTCTGTTAGAAACTTCATAGATTTTAAGACAGTGTTCTTTCATTTTGATTATCCGTCTCAATCTCTTCAGGATAAAGACTACTGGATAAATGTACTTAATTTTACCTAAAGTCCCTGCCTTTTTTTTTTGGGGGGGGGGGGGGGGGAAGGGGAACTTTTAATGGCAGAAGCAAAAGTCTGCAAGTCTGCTTCATTCAATCATTTTCCATGCAAAGGAGAGTATTTATTTTAGGAAGAGCATTCAATAATAATAATTTTGTATCTTAGCATGATGCTTATGCAATTTGAGTTGCTGTGTTCATTCTTGTTGAGTTAGAACACTAAGAGAGTGGTGCATGCAGCTAAGAATTCTTACCTTTACACTATGTATATAGTTTGATGGATATAGCATAGCTATTTAATATTTAAACACAGGTAGCATACAAAGTAAAATACTTGTTTCTCTCTTAATAATAAAGCATCATAAACCTGAACTATATTACTGGCATGCATACTTTTTAAATAATAAAAATTAACTTGGGCAGTCTGGGTTTGTTTAGTGTGATGTTCGATGAAGACCAGCTGGTCTTTTGGGGGAAAAGTAATTAGAGAAATAAAAGATAAAAGGACAGATGTTGTTAGCAAATGTTCTTTCATCTTAACTCTATTGGTAAAATAGTACGGGTAGGATTTTTCAAAGACACAGAAGAACAGATTGGTGCCCAATTCATGTCAGCTTCCCAAATTGTCCAGCTGCCTCAGATAGCCTCCCACTGATGTTTTGAAATGACTGATGCTAAATATCATGAAAGATAAGTCTGTAGGAGATTAACCAGATTTTACTCTTAATGCTACACCACCAAGTTCTGTGATCTTGATAAAGTAAGAAAAAAGGATAACTAGTAGGAAAGAGAGGGGGGAAGAAGTAATGTGCAAAGTTGCTGAAATTCTTCCTGATAGCTTCTTGGATATTTTTTGTGCTGACTCTGGTTTTCTGTAGGGTAATTTAATGCCTGTGGAATAAGTACTATCGTTGTGAAACATTGTTTAATAATGTTACGCGTGGAACAATTAGCCATTGTATTGCTCAGAAACACAAGCCAGTTTGACACTCAGAAATCATAGCTCAAAAATAAAAACCAAAAAACACCACAGAAAACTGACTGGTTGACATTTGCATTCGGATTTGTCTTTTGGTATCTTTTATATTAGGAATGCAATTACCAAGTGTGGTTTCATATCATATAATTGTAGATGATTTCCATATATACATTTCCTTGCTTATTTCCTACAATGAGGGAACCATTTGATATTTATAGATCATTGTGCCTTTGGGGAGTTTACCTGTCAGTATTAAAATGTGCCCTGAATTTTATCTGATGTATTTTACACATGCTTCATAGAGGAACTGAATTTCCTAATTGTAACAAGGTAAGCACATGAATATAGTACTCCAACTGTTCCATCTCAATGAATGCTCATTTCAAAGTGTTTCCTAGGGTTATGGCACAATACAATTATAACATCAAAGAAGAGGAAAATAAGTAACATTCACTATGGGGACTGTATTGGGCCGTTTCAGTAGTTTTAATGTTAAATGTCTCAGAAAAATGTTGTGTAGGCCAGTTTCTTTCTGAATACTTACACTGTCATATTGGGGTTTTTTAAGTTTTTAATGTTCACATCTGTACTGGAAGCAGTGATACTTAAGTCTTAGCAAAGACACTATTCTGTGTGTAGCTACTCACATTTTAAAACACATTTACAGGAAGATTGTTCTGTAGAAGTATTTTAGATCCTGCATAAAAAACATAGAAATTGAATACCAAGTTTGCTGCGGAATTGAGAGGAAACTACCTATTCTTCAGTTCTAGTTTTAGACAATTTCAAGAAAACATGGGTATAACTAGGCATTTTAATGTCCATGATGAAAAGCTTTTGTGGTATTTAAAATGAACCCAGCTTGTGTGAGGTTATAGAAATAATACAAAAGTAGACAGCTGCAAAGGGAGATTTTTCTCCTTAAAATTCCTTCATACGTAGAAGCTATTTGCTTCTTATTGTCTGCTTAGAGAAATGTTAGTTGCATAACAGGCTCATGTTTCTTGTTAGTACCTTCTTAGAAAAATAAGTAATTATTCTTAAGATCCTTCTAGCTGTCTAAGGTTCTAAGGATTTTGCTATAAATATCAATCTCTATTCTTGAATTTTCTTCATGGTATTTTTATTCAGAACAGTTCTTTCTGAGGAGGGAAGGGGAAGTGTTAGTTAAAGCAGAGTAAAAGTTAGGTGATGTTAACTGTCAATTAAACTTGTGAAACAGCATTTCAGTCTTTGTTTTAACCTTTGGCAAGACAGCTCACCGCTAAATAAATGATACAAGCCAGCAGATTTACTTTAGTCAAACTTCTATCAGGTGTGGAAAACCTTTTGAACCTTAACACACATACAGAATTCTCTCTGGTAAGTTTAATATACATGCAGCCTTAGTAAAGCCAGTGTTTCATTCAAAACCAAATTAGAGATTAAATCATTGCTAAAATTGGCATGGCGTGGCGTGCAAAAACCCGTTCTTATCAGGAAAGTTAGTTGTCTGAAAAGTTGGGCACTTCGATTGGAAAGTTTTTCTTGATTCAGAATTTTATCACATTTTAAAATACTGTAAGTTAGATGTGATTTTATGGAATTGGATAGTGTTATCCAAAAATCATTGGCCCTTTTAAAAGTTATCAGATAATATCCAGATTTTCTTTACAGCCTTTCCTTTAAACCATTCTTGACCTTGAGCCTAACAAATCAGAAGTTGAGTATTTCCAAAGGAAATGCATAGGGGAAGAGACTGTATGCAAGCCTGGGTATCCATGCAGTGGCATTTTCATTGTTACTCTGTCATTCTATTTGGGCATGATAGACTGTATACTCCTTGAATAAGATAGCATTTGTTATTTTTATGTGTTTTTCTGTGTGATATCACAAATAAAAATTTCCCAGGTACATCTACCAGTACTACTCATCTGACCAGTACCAGTCAGCCCACCAACACCACTGTGTCTGTCACCTTGATGACTCAGCCTACCAAAACCAGCCAGATAACAAGATCCACCACAGCTTCATCAGTCACATCATCACAACTCAATATTACAGTGGCCACCACTTCCAAGACTTCTGTAACACGTGAGTTCATATTTCAGAAACCTCATAAAGGCTTGTATACATGTTGTCATGTATTGTAAAACTAAAAATTCTACAATTGTACAGTAGTATAACAAAAAAGGTATTTGCATACTGAAAAACGAGAGTAAGGTGTGGTTTTATTATTCAGTTGGCTATAATAATGTTGCTCTGAGCACTCCACTTACTTAAATAAGGCTTCACTTAACCTGAGAGACCTGACATATTTAGGGGAAAAAAGCCTAAAACACAAGTGGTCTGAATCAGCAGCCACCAGCAAGGAAATGAGCAATGATAGGAAAAAGCCTGGCTTTTGAATACAACTTCTGTATTTGTTCAGCTCTCTCTTCTACAGCTTACTTGAACACATTTCTCATATTTCCTTTTTCACAGCTGACCTGTAGCTCAACATAAGTACTGGCTTGGTAGAAATACTGAGTTCAGTCAGCTACATTTGTAGAAATGTAATGGATTTCATTCTTAATGGAGGATAGAGTATGACTATTAATGAGTCACACTTTATGTAAAAGTTGTCAAATACAGTTTAACAGTACCCTTTAATACAAAAACAGTGAATGTAGAATTCAGTATTTCCTTGCCATTAGCTGCTTGTTCACACCACTTCATGCTTCCACTTCAAAACAGATCCGGGTTGCTCACATGTCAGTGAAGCATTATTGGGTAGGTGAAGCTGTCATCAGCAGAACTTTTAGTTGGCCACATAACACTCCCTGTGGTGAGTACAAATAGAGATAGGCACAGACTGGGTCTTTTGGTGAGAGTTTGTAGCAGATAAAACCAGTTTTCACGTGGAAACTGCTGTAGCTTATCTGAGGTCATGTTATCTGTGTCAATATTTGTGTTGGGCTGCAGAGCTGATCTCACTCGGAGAGTGATGGTATAATTCCATGAGACAAGGTAAAGCCATCCAGCAGCCAATTGCCACCAAAAGTATTTTACTCCCACAATGTAACTATATCAGCTGACGTGGTGGTTGTTGGACCAATCTGCAGGCTGACTTAATGTTTGTCTGACTAAAAGCAACTTCTTTTTCTGCTTGGGTTAATTTCAGGTCAGCTTAGTGAGTTAAATTAGCTCATGGAGGGTATGAAAAACACTAGAACTGGCCTAAGAAGGGCAGGATCTGCATGTGTGAAAGGAGGGGAGCAAGGGAGGTGGAGTCAGAGACGTGAAGCAGTTAGATCATCTGCTGCATCACCAGAATCTGGCACTTAGAAATGGAGCTCTAGGTTTCAGTGTGATTAGCAGGTTTCTTGCCAGTTGATCTATGGTAAATTTATCTAACTGGGTCTTTAGAAGATATGTCAGTGGGGAGGGCAGGATATAGAGGAGTCTCTCAAAACAAAATTTTTCAAGCTCTGTAAAAAGTGCCTTTTGTTTCCTTCTTTTCAGCCACATCAAAATCTGAGGCTGTTGTAGCCAAAACCTCCAGATTTGATGTGGGCAGCTTTGTAGGTGGCATTGTGCTGACACTTGGAGTCCTAGTTATTCTCTACATCGGATGCAAAACCTATCACGCTAGAAGAGGCATTCAGTACAGAACCATGTAAGTTTCCAGGGGATTGTCCCTTGTCAGCTTATTACTTCCTTGAGGGGAACAAGGATAAACAAAACAAGGAGAATGAACTCTGATACATATATTTGTTTAATGTGTCTTATATTAATATCGTTAAGAGGTTTAACTGGAATGCTTTGTATTTCACCACTTCAGCTATTCCTCATTATTATGCCTCTCTTTTGTATGGGTTTTTTCTCTGATCTATTATATAAAATCATCTTGGGTTTTTTTAAAGGATCCTTATCCTTTAGCTGTTCCATGAATAGCTAACATCCCCTTGAAATGTTTGCTGCAATTTGCAAGACTTCTGGTTCTTCCTGACACTTTCTCCTAGACTCTATTTGTCTCTTCACTCTTCGATGTTTTCTTGCCATTTTTTTGTAGTAGCTCTGTTTTCTATTACCTATATGATGTCATGTTGGAACTCTGTTACCATCTCTCTTTTGTATCACCTTTTATGTACCTTCAAGTCTACTTTGAGCAGCCACTTTTAAAGCCAGACATCTAATATTCCACATTCTTAAGCCACCACTGTTGAATTGATTCATTTATTGTCATAGACAACATTCAAAGGCAATATGGTCATTATTCACATTTTTAAATATTTGATTGTTGTCAATATATGAACTCAAAACTTTAGCCCCACTTTGCAATATAGGCAGGCGAACTGGTTGATTTCTAATATTTAGTTTTCTGTGCAATCTTTTTCTCAACTCCAGAAACCTGTCTATAAAAATTGTATGCACTGAACCTGCTTTAAGTACTTTACACAAGTCCGTGAAATGAGAAGTAGAATTCATTTAACTGAATACAGGCATCTGCATCTGAACTAGTAATTTCATTTTATTTATATTACCCTAAAGTAGGGTAAATCTGTCAGATGAATCAGCTTATCCATGTGTTTTTGTATTCACTTACTGTGAGGGCATCTAAGAGTCTTAGATAAAGAAGTCCGTGCTGTTGTGGATATTAAAAGGCATAGGTGAGATCTCACCTAAAGTCACTTGTTTACTCTGTGTACACCAGTGACTTTCAACCTTCCTTGAGCTGAAGGCTGCTGATATTTTCCCCATAGAGCGTAGGTGCTGTACAGTAAATACAAGCCTATTGAGAGTAAGCTTGCTTTTCTTAGTCATTTTTGTAAAGACCTTGTAGAAGTTGTCTGTGGGATTTGGACCATCTGTAGACTACAAGTTGAAAAACACTGATTTAAGCAGATTCTCTGCCACCAACTTCTTCCAGGCAACGGATGTCTCGCCTTTATGATATCAGATTGGGGGACAGGAGGTAGTAGGTCCAGTCTTGTCTTAGGTATGGTTCTTTGTGGAGCTACTCATTTCCTCTGCAGCATTCATTTCTGAGAGCAGAGAACCAGTCAGATACCTATGATTTTGACTTTATCTTGTATCTCACCCCTTTTGTTAGTTCAGTCAAAATTGTACCATCTCATTTGCCATTTATACTCAGCTCTACTCAGGCTTCCAGCTTTGCTCCTAGTCCCACATTTAGTTCAAGAACTGGAAATTCTTAAAACTACATTGTTTTTCTCTCTCCTATTCAGTATCATCCATCTCAGTTGAGAAGTTTGTTTTAAGTGAGGTGATGTTGTTGGACTTGTTGGGATGCTAATGTTTAGGCCTTGTGTTTTTCTCTCCATCCTGACTCCTGCTTGCTGGTCATGGGATTCAACCAGTCCCTGCTGGTATTGTAGAATTCAGATGAACAGTATCTTTAAAATAAAGGAAACCTGTCACTGAGCTTGTAAACTGGCTTTGATTAGCTGTTACTACTGGATACAGGTATGATAGGATAAAAATGCCTGAGCAACAGCTGATCTAAACTATGTACTTGTATGAAATGTGAAAGCCAAAAGGTTAATAAGGCTGGTGAAGCTGGAGGAATGTTGACAAAATGAAATTGTTCTGTTAACTTTAAGCTTGGCTCGGAGAGGACTGTAACTCCCAGATCAGTGTGCACTTAGTCCTTCCCAGCAAGATGGCCTCTGTTCACAAAATAACCTTCTTAGCAGCAGCTGTGTGGCTGTTCCTTGTGTTGATGGTTGCTTGTACTGCAGAGTGTTAATTACTGTGTTTCTGTTACAGTGATGAACATGATGCCATCATTTAGAGACTTCAGGGAAGACAGTGTTGGAAACCCATCCTATCACAGCTGTTGTAACTTACTTCTGGAAAAGTTCCTTTCATAAAGAAGATCACAGTCTCTAAATCTGTCTTGGGTGTGACCCTGCCAAATGTTGAGAAGCTCTTTAAACATCCTGATTTTTTTTGCGTTGGTTTTTATAATAAGAAGAGGAACACAGCACTTTGTAGAGGGGGTATTTTCTTTTCCCAGCATTTGTAACCAAATTTAAAGAAACACACATATTGAGTCATTTTAAGGTACACACACAAGTCTCTGAAGTAGCTAATTGCTAGGACAGTGGATCGCATCATTGCAATTGTAAGTTCAATTATTTCTCACATATTGCATAAATCCAGTGTGTTCCATAATGGATATAATACATTAATTAGGATACATTTGAGATGAAGCATAGGGCTTTGCAAGTGAAATGTTTTTTTCCCTAGTATTTTGTATTAAATTGTATTTATTTTGAAGTTCGATGTGAACTTTAGTTTAGCAATTTTTGATTTTGAACAATTCGGTTAATTTTTATTAGTTTATGAAAGGACATGGTTTGCTAACTGTATAGAAGGTGATAATGAGTACTTTAAACTTCAGTTATTAGTTCACCAGTGGCCTGCAGAGACTTTCCTTAACAGGTTATACAATGAGACAACCAGTAGGAAGCATGGACGGAATGGAGATAGCCATCCACAACTCTTTTCTCTAAATGGGTCCTTATAAGAAAACAGACTGTGATGCATAGCTTCTTTTTTTCCAGCATGTCCTAATGAAGCATGTGCGACTGAAGATAAAATTAAAATGGGAAAAAGTAATTGCACCATTATCAATATGATAAAATATAAAAATTACTTTTAAAAATTGTCTTTTAAGTTGAATGTAGCAATCACTTGTGGTTTTTATTCCTACAAAGCCGTATGCAATGTTTTAGCAGCATTTGATAAGCATTGCAAGTAACGCAGAGAACCTATCTGTAAGATAGCATTTTAGAAGAATATAATCTGCATTTTTACAACTGTTTTCAGAACTTAGTACTGCTGCACACATGTACAGAGGTCTGGTCAAAGCCCACTGAAGGCAGCAGGGCATCTCTCAGAAGGCCTTTAGATTAAGGCCCTAATACACTGGGGGTCCTGTGCAAGATGGCTGATGCTGCTTCCACATCACTGCTGCACTTGGACTGAGGTAAACCTGCTGCCTTCAGTAGATGGGCTCCTGACTGACACTGGAGTAAGGAAAACTAGAGCAAGGATCAAGGAACACAGGTCTGCGTCTGCTTAAGTCACTGAATAACCCTTCAGCCCTGCCCAGGCTCACCTCTCCCCGGTGAGGAGGGCTGGTGTGGTGGGACGTGGCCCACCCCGGGTACTGCTGGCCCTGGTTCATGGTGCAGGGCACAGACAGGAGGTGGGGAGAGCTGAGGAGAGTCACCACGGGAACTGCATACAGGCCTGTGAGGGGGCTGGGGCCCAGCGCGTCAGGGGAAGTGAGATTGCAGCTCTGGCACAGGTTAATTCCTCTGTTGAGCAATAGTTTATTCTGACATGCAATGTTAAAGTGGCTGTATGGATGCTTTTTTTTTACTTTTTCACAAGGAGCAGTAAAACAGTTGTGTTTGAGGCACAGATGACTCCAGCAAACTGTGGTTAATGAGGAGTCTTAATAGCCACACACCTGAGATGGGAGTAGCAGAGCTGTTTCATTTTTTACTGAGATTGAGGTACAGGGGGAAGAATGATTTGAAGTAACTTTTGTGAATTTTTCTTAATTGCATTGTTTGGTGGAAAACTTCTGGTTTTAACCTGAAGAGTTTGGAAACAATTCTTTCATAGAACTGCACTTCCTTACTTTGTAGAAATTAAGACAATTAAGTGCAACTCATTTACTAGGATTGTCTCATCTCTGTTGTACGGATGAATAAATAAAATTAAATCTTTGGAGCTACTATACCAATTTCAGTTGGATTTTTATTTTATTAGATGGTTTCATAATTCCCTCAACCCTTTCCACAGTCACAACCACTGAATAAGAAGTGTTCACTATATACACTTTTAAATGCTAGAATACCAGACCTAATGCATTTTTGCCCAGCTCAGTAATTTCTAATGTATTTTGTAATCTCTTTACTACAATAAAGCAAAATTATGTGATTAAGATTTCAGAGGTGTCAGTGCAAATATAAAACCTGACCTCCTTTCAGATGTTTGTCTGTTATCCAATATGAGGTGCAATTGATAAATCTTACCTTTAACTTTACATTTGCTTTCCAACAGTAAGTGAAAACTCTAGGAAGTGCATTCCAGTGATAACCACCCAATAAATGCTTCCTAAATATAATCTGTTCCTCGTGGAAGTCTCTTCCCACTCACTTCTCTGGTGATTAGTTATTCTAAATTCAATCATAAGTTTGATCTGCTTATATTCATTTTATACAACAAATTTTTAGCATAAATAGCTCCTCCCCTTCTTTATATATACTTATGCTAGAGTCAGCCAGCTGTTACTTAACTGAGTTTAATAATATTGTAAAGATGATTGAACTGTTTATATTTCATCCTCACAACAGGACTGCCTGTTTTCTTACTAGTACTGATGGCTGAGCAACGCAGTTCATGGTTCTGTCTTGATTAGGAACCCCTCTGGCGACACATCACAGAACTGCATTTACAGTATCATGTTTTAAGCCAATCATTTGAATGCTGGTGATGATTACAGCTCTTTCACACAATCCAGATAACTAATTTTTAATCCTTAAAACTCATGGGTTTGTGCTTCATATTAAAATACCACAGGCTTGGGACGTCATCCAGTGGCTACAGACTATAGCCACCTTAGGTCAGATATCATGAATGTTACTTTTGCCCTTCATATTTGAAGGGCATCAAGATCAAACATAGGAGCACATCTCAGGACTGCAGCATTCTGCCTTCCTCCCACAAGTCCTTCCTTTTTTGTCTTCCTTTAGCCTGTATTCTAGTACCACATTATAGCTCTTCTAGCTTAATTGTTTTGATGGGGCCCTGCATCAAAGACTTCAAAGCAGTCCATAAATGCTACAGTGCTGTATTTGTCTTTTTATTTAAAAAAGCTATTAAAGCAAGGTCATGTTACTGTGATAATACTCAGTAACTTGAACATTATCCCTTTGTAAATCTACTTTCATACTTTTCCTTTTTCTTCAGAGACTGGTAAAGCTCTTACACATTCCTGACACAGTTTTTGCCCTGAAGACATACATAGCATTCTTAACATGCTTTATTGAAAAAGCTATAAGCAACAAAGTATCACCAGAAGCAAAGTGGAAGGACATCAGAGACTGAAAATTGCCTAGGTAAGAGGTTAAGAATTTAGCTGTGATATGGAAGCAGACAGAATGAGAATGGACCTGTACTGATTGTAAATATGTTCTCTAGACAACACTGAGGGAGTCCTGACCTGTGTATGACTGAGATAGTCTTAAAGAACAGGAAAGTTAAATCAGTTTGGGAATCTGCACTTGGCAGTTCTCACAAACAGCATAGACACAGGGACTGCCAATTCCTGTTGTTGATCCTGCAACGTCTAAGCTTTAGCTTACGTTAGAATTTAGTGTTTGCTTTGCTACAAAAAGACTACTTGGAAGATTGGATCAGTGATTAATTTTATCCTTTGGTGTCAGGTCACCCCTATACTTAAAAAATCCAGTACAGGAACTCTGAAAATTGGAAGAATAAAAGGGACTCCAAGTTGTAGAGGCTCCTATGTGTCCTTTTAGAACACCAAGAGGAAATATATTCTCATTCTGATACTCAGAATTTTGAGTTTGTGTATTGTTCTGACCACCACATCAAATTTAAAGCAGTTTGGAAACCAAGGTGTCACACATCTGGCCAGCTCTGAGGTGGGTGGGTGCTTCTAAAATGTTAGAAGAAAAACTGTAACGTAGTTTCCTTGACAGGGTTTGTAAAGAAAAGCAACAAGTGTCTGTACAAATGGGGTGCTTTCTTCTTTTGATTGTTGTATGTTTGACAATCTTTTCTAAAAACTTTATTCATCCCTTAGAATTGAAGCTATTTTCCCTTGGGTGAATCACAACCCTAACTAATATCCTATACTCTGAAATACTGAGTATTTCACTTCTCTAACTGCCAAAAGAAGAGAGCATCTGTAGGTCAAGCTATACAGATGCAAACGGAGATCTTTGTTCTGACCAAGTCTACGCTCTAAACCTTTGGCAAGTTTTCCAGCTTTTCCCTAAAAAATTTCACCATGCCAGAACTAAATGTGAAGGCCACTGCAAGGCCATTGCTTATTGTGCAAACAACTTCCTGCTATGTTCTAGCGTATTTTGATCTCTACAAAGAGAAAAAAAATAACTCACCTCTTTCTTTTTTGCAAACAGCACAGCAGGGTCTGCTGTTCCGAGTTCTGTTCTTCCTTGTGCAGGATGCATGCAATACCCCAGGCTCAGGCCGGAAGGGTCCCACGCCAGCAGCCACCAGTGAGGAAGCTGGGCTGGAACATCAGTAACTGTTGTGATCACATGCTCAGTTAAAACCAGAAACAAAGGACTGGTGATTCACTTTTGTCTCAGGAAGTTTATTCCCTGCACTAGTAACCTCTGGATCAAGAGTGACAAATCCCACGTTAAGTAGTTCAACAGAACAGAGAATACCTTTTCAGTCCAGAATGCATCCCCTGCCTGAATTCACATACCGGAGGGGGGCAGGGGGGTGTCACTTTAGGAATAACTAACAGCAAGAAAACTGACTTTGCAAGTTCAGTCTATCTGCAACACCAAACATGATACTGCATACCCCAGCCTCACTACACTAAAATTGCCACAACTCAGAACTAAAGGCAAATGAACATGCTGCAATTTCATGTGCTTTTCTTCTGATGTCTTGTGAGGACTATAGCAAATAACCAAGTGCCAAGAGCACAACACTAAGGAATTACTTTTTTGATGTCATGCTAATGCAGTTCCTAAATATTTCATATATGGTCATTCATTTCAGCATATAAGAGCAGTGCCCTGTTTTAATGACTGGTGGCAGGCAGAACACTTGTGGATGCTGTCTTCAATCTGAAGAGCACCAAGCTTCCTGGTTAGTGCTCAAAAGCAAACAAAAGAGAAAGATACACATTGTTACAAACACACACCAAAAAAAAAAAAAAATGCAGGAAACTGCTACATAATTGCAACAAAGTTTCATGGCACTTGCTTCACAAAATAGACAACTGCTACTTGGGAAGCCACTGTACCTTGCAGTATCTCAAACCAGTATCAGAAACTGCAACTGCTCCAGGCTAGATCCTTTCCAGATATCGTAAGCTTCATTCCAATAGAGAAATTGCTCGTTTATAGAAGCTGTGAATCTATCCATCTATGCCATATATCTTCATCTTACAACAAGCCTTACCACTAAACTCCAGTCATATCAAAGTTCCCACCCTCTACACCCCCGAGCCACACAAACACATTCTCCAGGCTCAAGACAAGCTATGGGCCTGGACCGCTGACATCGGAGAACTTGAGCTGCTTGGTCAGCAGAGCTGCGCAGGAAGCTGGGGGCAGGGGGGGCTGTTCACTGCTGTTTACCCCAGTCAAAGCTCTGAAAAACGCTTTCAAAGGAAGCGGACACAGAACAAAGTGTGATCGTGGTGAGCTGCTTCACAAATAGCAGAAGTCACTCGATCCTCTCTAAACATAACGCTGTGCAGATGGTCTCCTCCATGGTTTAGCATTTTGCTAGGGTTCTGTAGCAATGTGCTACAGAATTAGTTTTATTACTGCTTTCTTGGAATACTACTGAGGAGAGTGTAACTGCTCACGTATATAGCATTATAGATCAAGGGTAACCACAATCACTACAGTGGGGAGTAGTGGAAAACCATAACCTTGATTAGCCTTCCTGTCAAATCTAGGTCAAACAACTTTACCCAGCAGTTTCCAGATCAGTTTCTTCCACTTCTCAGAAAGCAGCTCACATGCCTAGATGCAGGCAGCCAGTGCTGTTTGAAGTTGCACACAACATTCAAACCACTCATGAACCAGGGCTGACAGGTATGTTGCAGGTCCCAAGATACCCTCAGGCATCACAAATACATCCTGAATGCTAACAGAGCAGCCTCAAATAAAAGTACATGTTTTGGTCCTTTTTAGCTAGCCAAAAATTTGCGTCAGTGCTGTGGCTGTAATTATGCTAGAAATACACCATTAACTGCACCCACCGTCTAAACTTCAAACTCTGTGGACAGATTTCCAAAGATGACAGGTGATTATAGCAGGAAACCCAGCTGTTTATTTCACAGACTTAGCAGGGGATTTTTATTAAATTACACCTCAGATGTAGAACAGGAAAGATATACAAATGCTGAACATACAGCATTCTGTAGGTATGAATGGAAATTTATTTGCAAGTGACAAGCATTTCCCTACTTAATGCAAGCCTTGCCCTAAACACTAGGGAACCATTACACAGGGTAGGTCACTATCCTGAGTCACAAGTTACCACAAGGTACCTGCACAAGTTCTTTTTAATGTATACACTTCACCACTTTCATACATATGAGGAGCTCTCTTTTTATAAGAGATAACACATGTATAGCTAAAGCCACATATGAAGTGATGAAAGCACCTGCAACTTGCTAACATTGGCATCCTTAAACTCCCAAGAAATTGTATTTTCATGCTACAGAGCTTAAGACACTGAAGTACTGGCTAAAAACATCTTATTGCTGGCAGGTCTAAAGATTGAGAGGTCCACACAGGGGCAACTAAGATATGACTGAAGATAACCGACTTACAGCCAAAGTGACACCTCCACTGCAGGATCTGATGCTGTTATCGTGGCTCTATTCTTCACTGTTCCACTGACATGAAATCTTTGTGAAATACCTATGAACGCTTTCCCTCTGCAGGTATCTACTAGACAAGGCTAGGAATGCAATTCAGAAAAGGTTAAAGTAAGAGTCAACCAGTGAGGAAACAGGAGCACCTAGACTACCAGCTTGCAAAACAAGACCCAAGACTTCAGATGGGGGTGCAAGATCCTACCTAATTGCACAATCACTATAAAGTGCCAAACAGAGAAGTAGCTTTTACATTTTAATCCCTAGCATAAAGGCTATACTGCTCTACAGCTACCTTCTGCCTCATTTCTAAGGTCCTGAAGTCCATTCACAGCCAGGATTTCTATCCTTTGAAAAATCAAGACAGAAGGAAGTACCAGATCCTTTTAGGATGCTGGGGGTGTGTGTGTGCTTTTTAAAAAAAGCATCTGAACCCTCTACTCTACTAGACAGAATCACCAAGCAGCATAGAAGCTTCTCTCCTGTTCAGAAATGAAAGCAACACACAAAATTAACTTTTATCATACTTTAGCAGGCAAACCACCCCAAACTTTTGTCAAGAAAAGACAGCATTCTAGTCACTGCAGTCTACAGAGAAAAACCAACAATGGAAGCACTCACTTGAGAAGTAGAAATATTTTAATTCAGTCTTCATATATAAACTATTAATCATACATATTACACAAGTATCTAAACATGAACAAACCTTTAAAAAAATCTTGCTGTTCTTGCAACAGTTAGCCTCTTTTCTCCTCAAGTTTCCAAGAAAGACCAAACAGAACCAAAACAACAGCTGAAGTTATCAGCAATCTTAATATATTTCCTCACATCCACATGGAGGAAACTCATGAGAAGAGTTATGCTAAGCTCCATTTTAGCAACTCAACCAGAAAGTTTTTTATTCAGAGTGACACAAAGGCATACCAGTGAAACTGCTTTCCTTACTCAGAAAGGAAAGCTACAAAAACCTCACCTTAGTACCGAGTTAGTTTTATGAGCAGAAATAGTCTTTGGCAAGGAAGACCTAGTGGACTCATAACAATGATACAGCTTACTATTACATAATGGTGTTTGGTAGTTGATTAATCTTCTGTATCACAATTTTCCATTCTTAAAACACTCCTAACTTAAGCTTCAGCAGTTGGAGGATGACAGGAACAAAGACATTTTGCAAGTCTGCCTCTTTATGAAAGAAATGTACGAACTGTACCCTTTATTGTCCCCCTGCAAATAGGGCATTTTCTAAGAGATGGTGCACATTCTTTGCACACCACTAAATGACCACATGGAATAAAAACAATAGAAACTTCTTTGTCCATGCAAACTTTACACGTTCTTTCCTCTTGCAATCTTCTTAGTTGTTCTTCCATAGGTAAACCTGGAAAAAATTATGCAACTTTAAGAATTCTGCATGTATATATATATATATTCTAATTAGAATACAGCCATGTTTCATTTTACCCTTTATCTCCCTATTTGTATTCGCTAAATATAGATGGCAGTGCAAAAATAAGTATATTTTCCAGATCTCAGAAACTGGTATACAAGGAATTAGTCTGTACTTCCCACTTCTGTGGGATGACAAACAGCTCAGGGATTGGAGGCCAGCTGTGGTTCTTGAGACCAAACAATGTTTACATTTTAGCAAATGCTGTACTCTTCCTGCTTGGGTATTAGAAGCACAGAGCACTGACTGACTGGTGGAAGTGAGCTGTACTCGCATTTGTGTATTTTTCTGCAGTCTAGTAACATATTAAACTGCAGGACTAAGAACGAGAGCAAACTCAATCTCACATCTGAGAAGTTTTTATCTACACAGCTGTTGGTCAAGCTGGATCTTAGGACACCTATAACCCACTCCAGAAAAGCAGCGATGATGATACCTGCTGTGAAACGCTAACTTATTATTCACTGTCCAGTCTTTACCAAATGCCTGAATGACAGCTTGTACCACAATCAAGTCCAGCATATACCTGAATTGTCAAGCTTCAGAAAGCTCTACCTGCTGTATGGCAAAAGCACGTGTAAGGCACAGGATATAGCTCACAGCAAATAGACCTGAGGCTTGCTTGCAAGTCTGCACATGCACTTGACTTTTTCAGGTAAATCCAACTTACAAAAGCAGAATTACAGAGAGGGTAAAGCACAGAACCTATTTCTTAAAGTAATTTTCTTTATGTTGCTAACTATGTGTTCCACAATACCCTTTAAAGTAAGAAGATAGAGTTTAAGGTACCTGAAACATCTTCTGTGGGAACATATTTCATGTTCTTCTCCACTAAAATAAGAGAAAAAAAAAAATCCTAGTCATTTGACTAATCTATATGCAAAGAGCATCTGATTATTTTTTTATCTTTAGGTTGCTATGACAGCACTGGTTACTTCTATAAACTTACATCCTGAAAAAAGCCAAAAAAAAAAAAAAAAACAACTCAACAAAACACAGACATACCAAATAAATCTTTGTACAGTATAGGGTCACAGTCTCGTAGACAGTTTCTGAATATGCTGGCTGCTTCATTTCCTTTCACTAAAATTGTATCTATCAGTTCCCTTGCTTGCAATGGTGTCTGAGTCTTCTGCTTAATAACATCATGCTCGAGTTCTGTTATCACTTTAGCTGATAGTAAACTCCCAAGGATTGGAATTACAGATGTTAAACGTTGGAATAAAGCCATTCGATTCTTCCGGATTAAGGACAAATCATCTGGAATGCAAAGAACATTAGGTGTTTGTTACAAATACACTACTCCAAGTTGTGCTTCTTAACAAGAATTGATATATTCTTTGAACTCCACTTGAAATGTTCCCTTACTACACATCATTAATAGAGACCTCAGTAAGTTTTAGTGAGAGTCACATAAAGAACAGACTTAAGAAAACCACATACAAGTAGCTTCTGAGCTGAAGACTTTTCATCAATGAAATCTCCTGTTCCCACCTCTAGGCTAAATTATCTGAGGGGATCTTGTCTAAACTTATACTAGCAAGATTTAACATTCTCTGCAGAATCACAAAGAAAAAACACCGCTTCTGCATAACACCAATGCTAACTCACTGACAACCAACAGGTTAACTTCAGTCAGTGGCAGTCAAAATCACATCTGAGATATAGGCAGAATCAAGCTTTTCTAAGAGGTGTCTGACAGAATTATGTGCAGGAAAACAAAAAGTACAGCACGACCAAACTCAGGAGATTTATTTTTTATATATAGACTATCAGAAAAAACAAAAAATAGTTTCCTTTAAGATTGAATGGCTTAATCTGTCTATGCTTTTTTTGATAGAACATGCAAGTAGGAAAGAAGCAGTCTTAATTCCACTTATAATTGCGAAGTTTCATTGTTGCTTCACTGACTTAAAAACAGGACTTTAGGCTTCAAAACTTATACGGTATTAAAACAACAGGAAATGTTAAAGACACATCAAATAAACACTGTTAAATAGCTGATCTACATGGTTGAAACAGACATAGAAAATCAGACCTTTGCCCATCTTACAGAATTTAAATTTGTAAAAGTTCATGACCTCTTCTAGGAGGTGGATATGATGGCTCACTGATTCAAGTAACTTAAAGAGCAGGCAAATTTGGAAAAAAAATCAGCAGAGTGTGCCAAGTAAAGTATTTTGGTTCCATTTATTTTAGTAACAGCAGTACATGGACACATAAATTTTTTTAAAAAAAGTCTTTGTTCCTGTGGAGAGAATTGTGTGATTCTAAACCCTTGGCACCTGTATGAACCATTCTCCTGAAAGGTAATGAAACAATTCCCAGGCTGCTAGTTCCATACAGATATCCTGACAATGCTTTTACAGAAGCTGATCCTATTAGCAATTCAACTAAATCACTTAGTGAATAAAATAAATTATAAAAACTATGTCATATAAACCACTTTGGCTTTTACTCATGCCTTATGCATACCTGATGCTACTTCTTCAAATTGTCTCTCTTTCTCCTCTGCCCTCTTCTCATCTTCAGCAGTGAGCAGATCAGACACAAGATCATTAACAGTCTTGTAGTTTTCTCCAGTGCCCAAGATTTTACTTTGCACTGTTTGCTTTATTAGCCTTCTACTGAATCCCATCTCCAAGGCAGCCTTAACCACAGGCGTGTTCATCATAATTGCATCTTCTGAATGACTCTCTCCAGGTTCAAAATGAATAACTAATCAAAGAGAAAGATCACAGTGTATAATATAACAAATATCTATACATTCCAGAAGTCAGACATCAACATTATCTACACACATGCCTACATACAGGAATACCTAGCATTAAAAAGTTTCAGTGGTTAAACGGACTTCTTTTAAGCTGTTGGTTCTAAAAATGGAAGCCAGTTACTTAGATGCAATTGGATTGAATCCATGATGAAGTTCAATCCATGTCAGACCTTCACTAAAATCTAGGATAATCCAATCCAGAGAAACCACAGAGAATTCCATTGTGTCCTAGCAGCTTTTTTATACTTAGTCATTTCTAACTTCAGCCTTGAAAAATGTCTTGAAGGGGGAAACGAGAATTCAGAGTTTACAGTACAAACAGTTGCTCTATTCCAGCTCTTGATCAGAATTTTCCATTCAATTTACTAAGCACCAGACATGTGGGATTCTGACTCATTGTCCTCAAACAGCAGGGACTACAATAGCATAACCCACTCACCCTTTGGGAGTTTATTTCCACGGTAACTAGAGTTCAGCTCAGAAAGACTTTGCTTTATCAGCTTCTCCTACCCTCTCCTTGACCACCACTGCTCACCTCAGAGCGTGTACCTCTAGCTTCGTGACTGAAAATGGAGTTGCATAACTGCA
The DNA here is from genome assembly GCF_018691265.1 of Tyto alba. NCBI lineage: Eukaryota > Metazoa > Chordata > Aves > Strigiformes > Tytonidae > Tyto > Tyto alba. The sequence goes on along the minus strand of NW_024881282.1, from coordinate 15,321,502 downwards.
CAGTCACGAATCCCTCCAGCAACTGTTCCACCAAGTTCAATACCACAGGTCAATTTAACAAATGCCAAATTGACTTGTTTAACCAAACCATGAAACTAAAACCCACAAATAGAGCAGATGCCAAGCATTCAAAACAAAAAATCTTAATATGAGCTGTTAGTATGAAAATAAGGAAAACGAAAGACAAAATCTCTTAAAGGTTCTTTTCTGAAGTTTGTCCATATAATGCTGAGTCTACCTAACTTTTATCAGTAGCTAGAAAATCCTTATAATATTGTTGTTTTCAAGAAAAATCTAAGAATTGTTAAGCAAGTTAGCTTTGGATAGCCTATCACTGAGTTTGAAAACTGCTGAGGAAATTTAAAACATGCTTTAATATACATACTTGGGGGATCAATGTTTTCATCTACAGGCGTATCAGAGGTTGACAAGAGCTGTGGAACACAACAGAACTACATTAATAACTAAGTATTTTCCCCCACATTCCTTCTTAACCCATTCCTCCCTCATCAACCATACTAAGCTTTTTATCTGAATGGTACCTGCTAAGTATTTTACATGTGGATACACAAGTCTGCAAATCTGTACAGCTATACAATCAATATAAAGCTATTGCTGACCAATTCCATGAAGAAAAGTTTGGCTTACTCTTGTCAGAAGAGTTATGGATAGAACTGTCCATGCACAATTTCTGAAATAACAATTACTGATCTGCATTATTCACTGACACTCACATAATCAGAATTTCTCTCTCCTGATATGAAGGAGCTCACGGCCTCATAATACTTTCCATGAGTAATTTGTACAAGTTAAACTCTACTAGTCCAAGTCCATTAGCTGTGGTTCAGCACTGGCTTCATTTTTGTGCTCATGAGGAACATTTATCATGTCAGAAACTTAGTAGAAATATATGCAGAAACGAGGCAGAAGGATGGACTGAACTCTCAAAAAAACCCATAGCGCTATTCAACAAGGGAAAACCAAAGTAAGAGAATAGTAAAGTTTACCTGTTCAAGGAGATGGGGAAACCTGGCCTGAATTGAACTTACAAACTCTCCTCCTTTTACACGAAGCAGATACTCACACCTGAAACATGGACAAAAGTGTACTAAATTATACCTTCTACTTGACAAAGGAAGAAAAAAATACAGAAGAATCAAACAGTTTACAATATCACAGCATAACTTAAATACATGTTTTCTCTTCCTTCAGAAGGGAAAGAGATCCTGTGCTTGGAAGCTTCATGTAGCCTAGTGTCCAGTGACACTTCAATGTGACACTCTTTCCATGCTGTTCAGCAGTCAGTAGGCTTACGTATACAAATGCAGCAGCTTTACATTCTGCTACCACTTCTAATCAAAATGGCATGTCATGAGAAATGATACCCTGTCAGCACCACTACAAAGTGCAGTGATAAACTGTTTCTATCTTGCATCTCACCATTCTTATCTCCTCTCAAATCATTCAAAAGAAGTCAACAAAATTTAACACCACTATCGAAGCCAGATCTGCTTCACTAATGCAGAACTGTATCTGTTAAGTACATTTACTGACAAGCATAACACAGAAGGAAACAAAGGTGTCATTTAACTCTACCTACACCATGTAGTCCAACAGTAGCAGGCAAATTGCCCATGAAAGACTAGCTGGAGATCTAAGATGTGAAGAAATATTATTAGCCTTCCTGTAACTAAGCGCAGCTATTTGTCATTAATGTAGGTGGAGATTTCCACAGATAGCAATTAGGTATGCAACTGCCATTTAATTATAGAGGACATTCAGAAGTTGTTTCTGTAATTTTTCCAATACATATTAAACAGCCACTAAGACCTTCACAAGTGTTTCCACACCTAAAACTAAACCACACAAACTGAAAAACTGGTTCAAGCACATTCAGCATGGGCACAGAACTAGACCACGGGAGACAGATGTTCCTTCTTATTTCTCTGCTTTTGCTCTCCTCAGTCTGCTTTCTGACTGCTTCTCTTAGCTAAGTATGCTCATTAACAATGCAGCCCCACTTGCTAATTGTGATTTGGGGATGCATACATTTAATTATGAAGCGGAAAGCATTACATATCATGCTTAATGAAGAAATGTTTTATTTAAGGCCACCTTAGCACTTCAGAGCTTTTAAATAGAGGTACATAAAATACACCCAAATGAAAGAGTGAATTTGTACTTCATATAGTGAAGTTAAACAAAACTATTAGGTGCAGTACGTATCTGCCAGAAGTATTTAAGGGTGTGAACAAATTATGATAAAAGATTTTGCAAGTTACCTTGGAAACCACTTTGCATGCTCAATCCATGGATCATCTCCAGATTCCCAGCACCTTAACCCACCATCACAGCAAAAACACTTGACATCATCATTGCGGCCTTTAAAAAAACAAGGCAAAATATCTAGCAAACATTCACACAATTTAAAAGTAAGTGCTGTTGTAACAACATGAATAAAATTGGGAGACACCAGTTTTTCTTACCTACATAGTAAAATCCAGCGTCCGCAAGCTGTTCAGGCTGAACTGGAATTCTAGTTGGCCAATTTATGAATGTTTTAACACGTGCTTCATGGGTTTGCATGCTCACATTTGAAACATTGAAACTTGGTGGGTCTCGGGTAAAGTTTTCCACAAAAGGGCAGTTAGGAAAGTGTCTCCGATGCTCTGACATAGCATTATCTTTTGGTTCCCAGTTACTCAGCTGACCACCACAGGTGAAACAAGCAACTTTGTCTGCTGTCCCCAGGTAATAAAGTCCAGCCTTTGCCAGATCAGTGGGTGAAAGAAACGTCAGTGGCCATGAGTGAAAAGTGCGTAGTCTAGCATCTTCTGTACTCATAGAAGGATTGTGAAGTTTAGGTCTCAAGAATGAAAGGTCTTCAACTGCCCTAGTAGTTATTGGGTCTTGAGGAAAACTGGAAAAAGAGCCACTGAAATACCCAACTTGTTCTAAACTTGGAGAAAGTGTTATGGAATGTAGAGATGGTGAAAGATCGTTTGAGACCGGAGGCGAAAAGGCAGAATGAGAGGACTGTCCAGGGTTGTTAACTGAAAGTATGTCTTGAACAAAACTGCAACTAGGATACAGCTGTTTATGTTTTTCCATAGCATTATCTCCTGGTTGCCAGTTGTCCAATGTTAAGCCACAACTGAAGCACTTAACTTTATCTTGCATACCAGTGTAATAAAACCCCGCCCGGGCAAGGCTCCGCTCTGACACCGGCACATTAATGGGGAAAGTAGAAAACGTCGACATTCTGTAGAGTTCACAGGATAAGTCGTACTTCAGTTCACCACACACAGCACTCTGCTTCATGATGCTAGCCAAGAAAGGGCTATTTTCCATTATGTTCATAATGGATTACTTTTGGAAGAATGGGACAAGTCTTCCTCTGGGAGGTAGTTGTGTGCATTAAAGGCAATTTGGAATAACCCCTGCCTGTACAAAAGTAGGAACCTGAAAATGAAATACTTTAATGTGCAACTTCGAACACATATATGAATAGAATTAGCCTCATGATTAACAAACAGCCTTGAAACATTGGGGAAGTTCTTGTACTTTAGTTTACACAACTGCTTTTAGCACAAAAGCTGCCCCACCCCATTTTGACAATTACAGAAAGCATGTCAAAAAGGACTTTTCCCTGAATCATATAGGCATCACAAGCTTTCCTTGTACTGTGTATCTGGGAGAGCAATATCAACTTCTCAGGCTAATGGAGGTGGGATATACCTAAAATGGGCTTATTCTTTGTCAATCCTTTATCAATAAAGAAACTAAAAAGGAGGGCAATTAAAACAACATCATTTTTAACCAGAACATGTTAAGTGATTTAAGAACCATTTCACCCTGGACAGCTGATAAATATGCAGCTTATACACAAGTAAAGATTTTAGTTTAAAAACTTCATTAGGAGACTAAAAATAATGGTTTATCAAGCTCAAAAGGCATACAACAAAGAGCCCCTGAACTGATCTGGTATAGTTGCTATTACCAGACTTCCAAAAAAAACCTCAACTTCTTCATATTGTTGTAATAATCATTAAGACTAAAGAAGTTAGTTTATACTCAACTTCACACATACTGAATATTCAGCTATGAGAGATACAAATCCTATACACTGTCTCCGAGAAGGATGAACTGTCAGAGGATGATCCTATACACTGCCTCTGACAAGGATAAACTGTAGTCCCAGGCTTTTCTGTCTATAACATTGTTAGCACCGATCGAACGGTGTTTCAGTTTTAACCTGGTGCCTTAGTTATAAGTCTAGAGTTATCAAATTTAACATAAATTAATCGCCTCGTGTTGGGACATTCTAATGCTTTATAATGTTGAATTAATTTTTTTCTGTACGCCATGTTTATTTATGACACAGAAGCAAACAGAATCCTCAGATTAAAAAAAAAAAAAAATTGAAGCCTTAGTTTCTTTATTTGTGCACAGAACTACCTCCCAGAGTTCAGACTGAAGTCCCTTCTAAGGTGCCTACGCCTCCATATTGATACTGACTGTTTGCAACAAGAAATAGTAAGTATCTATAGTTTCAACCATTTAGTTATTTTGGGCAGAACAAAACCTGCAAGGAAGAAAGAGAAGAGTGTTTCAAAATACACAAGATAAGGTGCACATAATGTCTATACAAACAGAAACTACACAAAGTGAAACACTGAAATCTTAACATAAGCTTTTCTGTAATGTTACCTAGAAAGTTTCAGGGAATCAACTTTACATACTGTTATACAGACTGTATTTTATATACTTAATTTCCCTGTTAATGACACATTTGCAAAACTTAAACCCACAAGCAGAACTTTTTTGGCAGCTGGATGAATCAGGCTGCCTGATCACAAGCTGTGTAACTGAAGGTAAGACCTTTTACTAAAGAAGTTGCATCCATTTAAATTTGTTTAAGCCTGCACATTTTCAAACAATTAAGATCCAGTTTTATTACACTGACTTAAGAGTACTGGAATTTCTTATTTAGGTAAACCAAATGATACTTGAAGCATAGGACATCAGCAAAACTGAACTTCACCAAAAATTTCAGGTAAGAGCAAAGACAAAATTAAAGAGTTCTTAATATATAATTTCATATTTATTCATGTATAAATATACAGCAGGCTGTTTTACAGTATCAGTTCCTAAAAAGTTCTTCCAGGAAAGACAGATACACTTGTCATGATGACACAGCCCTAGAAAAATCACCTACTGGAAAACAGCAGAGCATTTCCTACTCATCTCAATAGCTCTTAGTAGATTTGTTCTCAATATGGTCACAGTATTACTACTACTAGCTTCTTAACCACTGAGAAACTGAGCTACAATTGCCTTACACCAATCCACTCCTTTAACACAGATGGTGGGACTAAGCCATCAACACACATGAACGACACTAGTCCAAGAGGTTAACTAGTCCAGTTTTCATCCTGGAGAAAGTCTGATAACTCAGACTGAATGCTAGAAATATCACAACAAACTGAGACGCTGATAATCCTAAAACATTTAGGATCACTTAAACCTGAGACCCTGTGGACATTTGCTGCCGAACGCTCTTCTAGTATTATCCTCCAGTAGAGTCCTGAGCATCCTTGATTTCCAGTCAACCAACTGCTCTGACTCTCATGGGTTTTTTTTTTTCCTTCCATTATCCTACAGTGGCACTATGAAGTTATTTAAATCCAGAGCAGTGATATTTAAAGTACAGCAACCTCAAAACTCAACGGAGTATTCTTCTGCTCTTGTGTCATTTGCCAGGCAAAACAAGGCTACCTTCTACGCACCCTTCGCGAAGCCCACGGATCCTGAGCGCCGTGGATCTTGCTCCACCCGGCGGGGCTTGTGCGCGGCCGCGCACCTTCCGCGACAGCGCCCCCGCTGTCCCTCCCCCACCCTCCCGCCACCACGGGCTGCCAGGAGCCGCCCCGGGGCTCCCGCAGGGCCCGGGCCCCGCTCCCTGAGGGAGGGCCGCCCTCAGCGGGGCTGCGCGGCCGCGGTCCCGGCCCAGCCCGGGGCAGAGCAGGCGCCACCAGGCCGCGGCGCGGCCCGGCCCCCACCCGCACACCCCGCCCGCTACTCACGGTCTCCAGCCGGGCCCCCCGCAGCCGGGGAGCCTGCGCCGCGCCCCCGCCTATATACGGTGCCTGGCACGGGGGGCCCCGGCCGGCACCGCCCCTGCCCGGAACGCCCGACTGCGGCCACCGCGCCGGGAAAGCCCCGGCGGCCGCCGGACGCATGCGCGGGCTGAGGGGGCGGGCGGGCCCCTCCCGCCGTGCCCCCCCTCCCCGCACCCGCCCCGGGCCGGCCCTGCCGCTCTGCTCGGTGGGAACCCGCACCGAGCGGGGGAGGGCGGCCGCGGCCCTGCTGGCGCCGGCCGGGACGTTAGGTACTTTCCTCCCGGCCGGGGAAACCCGCCAGCGGAACGTGATTTCCCGGCGGCGCAGGGCGGGGATTTCCCCGCCGGCGGCCCGCGCTGCAAGGGGAACGGCCGGCGGGGCAGCGGCCCGGCCTGCGGGGCTGAGGGTGCCGGCGGCCGGCACGGCTGGCGCGGAGCGGGCCTGCAGGGCGCCTCGCTCCGCGGACTGGCCCTCCCCCGGCGCGGCTCTCCTCCCCACTGCCCCGGCTCCTACGGCTCGGCTGCCTTGACGGGCCGGCGAGGACGGGCCTTGCTGCAGAACCCGCAGTTCGACCTTTTTCTCCTCGACGCCAACGTAAAACACACTTGCGTGCCCACACTTCCTGCTAGAGGCAGCTCCGCAGGCGGCAAGAGGGGAAACGGTATGACCGACGAAGGACTTCAGTCACTGGAAGTCACGGGGGAAGAACAGGAGGAAGACAGAATATAAATTTCCCCTGGAGGGGTTTAAGACACTATCTCTGCGTATAGAAATCTGAAAAACTTCCACCGCAGGTACTGACCGAAGCTCAAAATCTCCCAGCACAGTCATGGTCTAGCATTTCCTATAAAGAAAGAGCAGATACAAAATTTTAAAAAGCCCCATTTTGTGATGACAGAATGGTAGCAGGGTGTTGACACAACTGAGAAGAGTAAAAATAAAGGAAGCATAACAATATAGAGCATTATGACACTAATGGGTAATTTTCTGTAACGGAGTTTCAGTAAGATGAATTTGCAAGACACTCGTTCATATCTTTTCTAAAACTGTTTCAAATTTCCTGTCATATGTGATGACTTTTATCATACATAAAAATACTGTGTCAAATTTCAAACATCTAGCTGCAGTGACATCTAGTTAGTAGAACTACTACTGTAACGCCATTTAACTTCACATAATTACAGACATATAAACATTTGCTGTTTCAGCAGTTACACAAAAAAGCCCAAGTTAAAAACTCCCTTTAATAGTTTAAAATGGTTATTGGATTACTGATGTGTCATTTTAAGGAAGCTGCTGACATGGAGAAAACAAGGCTACAGGTTCAAAAATTGAGTCAGCTCTCCAAATACCTACAGTATCTGAAGAGTGGTGGGGTGTGGGATTAAGAGTTTTACAGGACATAGGGAACTGTTTAATGTCACGCAAGGAACTGAGCTCTGTATATATACATGTGTGGCTTTAATTGCAACTGCTTAAAGATTTACTTTTGCAGAGCAAGCTGGGGACTTCAAGCAGGACTCCCCAAATTAAGTTACACTGAATCTGTTGCAATAGATTCTTGACTTTTTACCATACGTTCTCCCAAGGCCAATTAATCCAGTGTACCTCCTCAACTCTCTGCAGCCTGCATCCCTCCCTCCCTTGTGCCACGCCACCCCCAGCCAAGTATCTGCCCTTTGCCCCTCTGTACCCTCCGACCTCCTCCCAATCTAGCAATATAAATTGCTGTTTCCTCCCCTCCCAGGCCTCAAGGCAAGCAGTTTCAGGCCCTCCCTTTCTGCTTGGCAAGCCTGATGTCTCAATGAGGAGGAAGGGAGGGGGAGGAACAAAAAAGCAGGCTAAAATGCTTGTAATAGCAGAAAAAGAGGTGTAGCTGCCCTGAGCTGCCAGACCCCTTCTGCTTGCTTCATCTCTTCAAGTACAGTAGCAGCTCCCCCAGTACTCCATTCCCAGCAATTCCTTTGCTTTTCAGAGAGAGAGATAAGAGGGAACTTTACCCACCTACTTAGCTGCAATGATGGATAGTCCTTTCTGTAAAGGACATGAAGTAAGAACATAACTAAAGGTTTCTTCTTAGGACTGAAATTCCTGAGGAACAATGCATTATCATCAGCATCCTGAATCTGGCTTCAACCTGGGACCAAGGTAACTCTCCAGCCACAGAGAGGACTGCAGTGGTGCTTAAGTCCTACCCAAGCTAAATGCAGGCTTCGGCTTTGGTTCTCAGGCTGTGGCACTTCACAGTGTGACTGATCCTTATTCCAGCCCTTCCCCCTGCTGCAGCAAGTTCCCAAGATCATAATCTTCACCTAAAAACCAGTAGGATTGACAAACTGAAACAAGGCACTCTGCTTTGCAGACTCAGCTATGGAGAGGGGGGAGGAAGGCTGCTTTCAGCCAAAGCAAACCAACCTCAACCAAAGGAAACTGCTTTCTTAAGGAGTCCCAGCTAATCACAGAGGTCAAAGTGCTAATAGAAGCTTGGATGGCACATTACCAGTCTTTATGAAAATCAACTTAATGACAGGGTTGACTAAAACAGTGAAGGTGATACAGCAAATTTCTGGAGGTGGAAGGCAGTGACCCTGCAGCATGAGTGCATTATCAGTCCCAACATCAAGTAGCAGAGACAGCCTTTGAAGTACCTGATATAATTTTGTGTCCAGAAGACTCCTCTGAGAGGCCTGATGCATGTCAGTCTCCCCATGCCTTCACTTTACCTTCTTCCACAGCATTTAAACATCTGGCTTTAATGATGCTTCTGTAACACAACCGTAAACATCTACGAAGGAGACAGGGAGAAAAGGCACTGTTACTTGCCTTTCCATTGCTACTGCTCTTCTCTCCCATAAATTACAGGAAAAATATTGTTACCTAGTTTCTCACCACCATAAGTGACTGTCAGAATATTTCGCTAGGATTTCAACCTTACCAGTTATACATGCACAACCTTAACAACCTGACATGAACAAATATTAACCATGATTTTTATCTTAAATGTTTTCTGGAGATGCAACCAGCTCAAAGTAGCAAATTCATCATAAGATACAACATCATCTGCAGTTTCAGTAATACTGCTCTGGTCTTTAGTCCAAGCCTGTAGTTGCCTTTTTGTCTAAGGGACAAGCATTCAGTTAGGTGAAAACAAAGTACTCTCTAGAACATTAAATGTATTACTTCAACTGTATCTATAGCCTGCCTGGCTGTTGATATATGGAAGTAACAGAAACTATCTTATTTCCAGGCTGCTTTTAGGAGTGAGAAACAAGGCATTTCTCCAAGGCCTCACAAGGCTTCATCAGGGAGCCATGCAACTCAGTAAGTGAACTGAAAGATGAAAGGAGACTCCTGTACCCACTTTCCTACAAGTCTATAAAACCGGTATTAAAAAAATTTTAAAAAACAGTTATCACTAGCTAGTGCCCACATTTTTCAGTTTCCCAAAGGTATCAAATGCATCCAGGGAACATGATCTACTTTTTTTGAACTTTGTAGTGTTTGCTTCATTGCGAGAACCAACCCCCTTTCCAGCCATAAAGAGGTAGGTTTCATCTGTTAAACTGATCTAAGACAGCAACTAGCTTTCCACAAAAACCTACTGACCAAATTTTCTTTGAAAGATGTGTCTTATCAACTCCTTCAGGATGTAAGAGGAGGATAATGATGAGAGAGATAGGAAAAAAATAGAATTAAGGAAAACTTAGGAAAAGCCAACTGGAGACAGAAGATCTTAACTGTAGATAAAGTTTCACCATCTATTTAATTTACAAATGAAGCCAAGTCCCAAGAGCAGAGTAGTTCTGACATCCTGTAAATATGAGATCAGACAAACTATGTTTTGATAATCTACACAGATGCAAACTGCCTGCTTTGTTTTGACTAAACACAGCAACAGGGCAGTTTAGACCAGCAATACATCTAGACCAGCAATAACTATTACTTTTTTTTTTTTTTTGAGACTTTTTTTAATTGCATTTGGGCATATAACAAAAAAATGGGTAAAAAGCTCACAAGGGACAAATATCATATCTAGATATTGAGGGCATCCATGACTCATTGTAATAAACTCAAATGTTCAAGAGAAAAAAAAAAAAAAAAAAAACAGACCCCAGAGCATATATCTTGCTGCTCCCTTACTGAAGGTCAGTACATTCACAATCTGGAAAGTTTCCATTCCCTTGGCACCCAGACAGTTTTGTTTTGCACATCCTCCTACACAAAGGGTCACAAGTACAAATGTTAAAGTTTACCTAAATCAGTTGTGGGTTTTCTTTTCTCACATTTAGTGTGCAGATAAATTCTCCCATAAGCCATAAAGAGTCTCAAAATCACAATAAAGCCACACTGAATAAATTGAGGCTTTTCAATCAATCAGAAACTCTCTTTCGTTGTTATTCGTTTGGAGGATAAAAAAGAGTTGGAATGAGTTGCAGGAAGATCTTGCTAAATGTTGAGTTCAATTCCCTTTTTAGATTTGAGAATCTGCTTACATTTCTAACTTTCATTCTCTGCTTCTAGAAGGACAGTTTTGTTCTCCTCATGGTATAATAAACATTACATTCAGCAGGAAATAGGAACATGAAGAATGCCAAAACAGAAATGATTGGATGTAAATAAGCCACATTTAGGTGGGAAGAGGACCACCTATATATCAAGGAAATCAAAAGGCTGCTCCTCTTCAGATGCATCAATTTGTGTAAATTCAGAGCTCCACATTTCTGATTCTTCTAAGGAGTTGTCTTTCTAAACAGCAGGTTGTCTACTTTGACTCCTTCCTGCTATCACAGTAAGAAAACTTCTCTAGATCTTATTTCCCTCATTGATTCCCCATCAACTCTCTGCAAATTTTAGATCCTTCCCAAGGTGGTTTATTTGCTTTAGTTGAACTAGCTGTTGATATTCACATTCTTGAGGAACCTTTTATGTCAATACTCCTTTAATTGAATCAGATGTGGCACTGATTTCCTGAGGATTACACTGGAGGTTTACTACTAAGACTACTGTTAGGTTCAGGAAGATACAAGTGATTCACAATGTGATTGCATCACACTTTACCCAGGAACTGGGTCATTGACATGATGAAATGTTCCGTTTAAAAGCCGCCTACCTCAGGAATTAAATCATCTATTCAGAGGTTAAAGAGACAAGGTGAAGTTTCCCAAAGTATCTACATCACCGTTTCAAATGGCACATGAGCACATGGGAATTCACTAACTACCAAAAACCTGTATGCAAGGAGGTGCTTAGGTGTTACACATGCGAAATAAGGCCCTAATTCTGGAAGCAAAACCAGAAATCTGAGCTCTGCCTGAGTGCCCAGTGAAGCTAATGGGGAATCGATCTGTGGTTCATAGCAAAACCAAAAAAAGAAAAAAAAAAAACAAACCACCCTGTGCACAAAGTGAACAAGCCATAAATCAGCTCTACTTGAACAATGATGGCACAAACATTTGTAGCGGACACGGGATTCAATGACAGGAGCAAGGGCTACTTAGGTTAATCCTCCTGTCAAATGGTAGTAAAACTGCAGCCTGAGAGAAGCCGGACCTCTCCTTTTTGTATTCTGCTGTGCAATACTGTGTTTCTTAAGAATACTTTGAGAAATAAGAGGAATCATAGTTGTACTGAAAACCCTTTGTCTTTTTGGCATTATGGGAGTAAATAAATGAAAAGTAACCTCTCTGCACTACTGAAAAAGAAAGTTTCCTTCAGACTTTATGTTAAATTTGTAATATTTTCATAAGAGTATATTAGAAGGAAAAGCATAGCGAAAACAGGAAGAAGAGTGATGAGTCTTTGATAAGGGGTTAAGCTACTATTTTTCAGCTAGCAGCTGCAAATTTAATATTAACCCACATACCAATACCCATTGGATACACATAAGGGGGGAGGGAGGGGAAAGGGGGAGAGACAACAAGTGCTAATTGAGTGAATATAAGTGAATATAAATAGCTATTTAGTGAAAAGGTTAGAAGACTGGGTTTCCAGAGGCTGGAGTTTGCTGTCAAATTTTGACAAATCTGCTGTTAAATCATTCAAACAATTGAAAAGTTATTGGGGTAGAGTGGACAGACGGATACATTCTTATATGAAAAATGTTTGCATAAGCGAGTTGCTAAAATCAGGCTGAAACCACACACACTAGATGTCATGCCGAATATTCCTATACTCCTTTTTTTTTTTTTTTGTGGAGTAGGAAGGAAAATTGCTGTGTTCCTGGTGTGCTCATTCAGAAGGCCCACCTCAGACTCAGAAAACAGAGAACATACTGACAGGTTTTAATTTAGCATCAACCAGTGTCTGCACTGACCTAAAATCCATCTATCCCAGTACCAGCCAGTACCAGCCATCCTAAGTAGCAGATAATCGTTTATGCAATGGAAACCATCTGGATCTCTAATACAATAATCTGGGCCTATTATCTGAAGCTCAGTGTTACTAATTGTGATAATCCAAAAGGTCACTCAAATCCTTATTTTATGAACAAAGCTTTTTTGGGGAAAAAAAGAGAAAAAAAAAAAAAAAAAAAGTTTGCATCCAAATAGAAACATTCTTGGGCCAAAAATTCAGAGTGCCAGCAAGCACAGCTGGCTCGGGGGGCAGGAGCTGGGTGCTGAGTTCATTATCCTATGGTGCTGCTGAGACAGAGGATATAGCAACTATGGAGGAGCAAAGGGTCCTTTGTTACTGTGTTGAGTAATTTCATCAGAGACACACCATTTTCTGCTGGAAAAACACTGTCCTAAAGATCGCTGGGATCAAAGAATGTGAAGAAAAGGGTCAAAGTAAGATTCTCCTGTCCTTCCATTATGCGAGATTAAAGAACAAAATAAATCACACCATTGCTAGCACACAAAAGCAATGAGAGCACATTTTCAACAAAAAGGAAAACCTGATAAAATATGCTTGTACAGCATCTGGAAAATGAAGTCCCAGGCTCTGAGGCTTTAAGAAGTCAGGCTTTAGAAAACATTAATGTCATAGGTAGACATGAGATGGATTTTATCCTGCTCTGAGAGTAAGGCACATATTTACAAAAAAGACAAGACCACCAGTTCTGAGATTCAAGTTGTGCTCTCTTCAGGCTCTGGTAATAGCAGAGATTCAATTACTGTCTAAGGGCTGACACAGAACAAGTCCACGTATCTCACTCTCAAATGTTGTGAAGCCTTAAGCACAGAGCATCATTTCTAGCACCACTTGCACATTGAGAAGTACAAATGCAAGGGTCTGTATAAAGTACCAACACCTCATGGTTTCGTACTGGCCTTCTTCCCACTTCCTTATGACTTCCTTGGTTTTATTTTAGGATAAAAGTTAACTTTCTCTATCTCAGAGCTCTTCCTAATACGGTTCTGAATGGATGTCCAGCTATCAGCCTGGTTTGTGTCTGAGCTTTGTCAAACACAAATACATGCTCTAGATTTCCAGAACGCCGTCTCCTTTGCTTGGCTACTCAGTTATAAGCATAAAATAAGCTACTGCAAGAACATACTCAAAATTAAGCAGGTTATCTTCCTCTGAAAGAATATACAACAGTTTGGCATCAACCCAGGGCTGTAGGAGTTTCTGTTTTCTGTGGGTCTGTTTTTCTTACTTGGAAACAATAGTAGTATTCATGCCTAGGCAGTTCATGAGGTTACCACTTCTGAAGCTGCGTTTCTCAATATGCAGCAATCACTATAAAAGATGCAGCATACTTCAGACCTTAGCACATTCATTGTTACCACAGTGATTTCCCTTCTGCCGTCTCCTATGGAGTAATTAAAAAATTAATTTGTTTTGAAGTGAAACTGCATGTACAGGGGCAAGGCTTTGTAGACTGAAATACATATACATTGTGCGTGCTACTCTTCTGTTTCTGTCCTTCCAGCTCTCTTGCTATCCCTCCAGTCAGCTCCTTTCTAGCCTTTCTGCACATAGAAAATGAGCACATTTATATAATATACTGGATTTCAAACGTTGTTTAGTCCCTTTAGTTATTACGCACAGATACTGTTCAGCTGACAAGTTGTCAGCTACATTGTTTGCAGGTTCTCAGGCCTCCCACGTTACAGTATATTTGCCCAGCCCCAGCCAGAAAGACTATCGCTTTTTCACAGACAAAGATAAGCTACAAAATTAATTGTAAATCATTTTCTCCTGTTCAATAAATAGTGGAACAAAGACAAGCCTCTGCAAAGCAATGCATGTTTGTCTTCTGTAATATAACACTATGACAGGCACTACAGAAAGCTATAGAAGGCAGGCATGCTACAGCAGCTCTGAAAACAAAAAGAGCTGCTGACCAGCAAAACTCCTAGGAACGACCAAAAAAGGCTGCAGAATTTGAGTGTCAGGCAAGAGAAGGACAAAGGTTACAGTGATGCATTTAGCAAGAGAGAATCATCTAGTAAAATCTAGAAGAGCTGTAGGATAGAGATGTATATCTGAGCTGGTCAGTCTTTATAGTCAAATGAAATGAAAAAGGTGCTTTTAGTTTGTGCTTTTTATTAAATCTTGAAATAGACATTTTAAATGGATTATATGCACCACCCTGAAGTGCCTTTTTCTCTGTTAATTGCTAAGAAGGTGAGAGTGTGAAGTCCCTAGCGAGCCTGCTCCAAGGCTATTAGGACAGACAACAGAAAACAAATCTGTATTTAATCTCACATTTCTGTAACATCATAGGAGGCTTACATAACTAAAATCAGTGGACTAGGGAAAATGATAAATGCGTCAATGGTTGCTCAAGGTCTACATGCTTTTCAGTGCATGGTTTATGTATGAAAGGCAGGAAGCCAACAGTTGTTCCCATGAACTGGACCTGGGGTCTGGCTGGGGCACTGCTACTGTTTCTAAGAACAGCAGAAGGTACAAGGAATTCTGCAGCAGGAAATTATGGGTAAACACAGCATATCTTCAAATACCTTTGCCTTTTTGTTTCTGTCCATTTTCACTTTTGTTTCATTGAGCACGGGATTTGATAGAACTGCAGAGAAATGAAACCAAAATGTGCCCTTCTGGAGCAGTGGATCAGAACCCATGAGCTAGGGTTTTTTAAAAAAAATCTACTGCTTTGGGGTGTGTTCTTTTTAGAAAATGATCAGGAAAGGGTCATTGTTTTATAGGAATAATTACACACAATGAGCTATGACAACAACATATTCCTAGTAGAACACTAAAAAATATCTGTAGATGTCCATTTGGCTGGCCTTGTGAAACACCAGCCCAGAAGGACCAGGCTGGGTAGCCACATGCACTGTTCCCAAGGAGCCTCTTCTAAGCAGCGAGCATCTTCTCTGGGGTTGGGCTGCTCCTCCCTGCGGCTCATGGCACCGCTGTCCCCACTGCCACTTCTGAGTGTGAAAATCCAGGTGCCCACCCAGCTGCATCTCACGCCTCAGCAGCACTTCTGCCATCTTGTCCTCATTCTCTATGTCCAACAAGTAAAATGCAGGAGGTGACTGCCCTCTGGGCAGCCAGATGGGAAGAGCAGACTTAGTGATAAACTGCTCATCGGGAGGGTGGTCTTGCAGAAAAGCATAACAGTGTGTTTCACATATGAGGATTTTGGAAAGCGGAACAGTCTACGGGCAGGTTCAGACTCATAGAAACTTTTAACTTTTGAAACACAAAGTGTGGTGTGGTGCCAAATTTCATGAGACGAGTAGTCAAGCTAATCAAAATGATCTGGCTGTTCCCATCAAGGGCTGTGTTTTTTAGAGTATGATCTATCATGCGGCATGACAGTGGGATTTTATTGCCAAAGAGGCTTCAGTGGAATGATCAGTGAGGTTTCAGATTCGTTTCTGGGGAACAAGCTTTCGGGGGGGGCAGGAAATTTGGCAGGATTACCCTCAAAGTTTGTGGGAATCATCTTTGAGGCTGAAGGGATGTGAGAGTTCACAGACTGAAGATGGATCTCCTCAGCCCATGGAGCCAAGGACTCAGAGGAGAGAGGCACACCACAGCTGCAGAGCCAGAGTGTTTCTGTGGTGAACATTTGCTTTTCCAGAAGAAGTGTATTTGGCAGGGAAAGTCCATCCCTGGGGTTCCTTGGGGTAGCTACAATCATCATAAGCACTACAGACCACACTCCCCTACGGAAAGCTGCTGTGAAAAGAGGGCAGCAACACAGCCAGACACTTGCTCCTTTGCCTTCCCCCTGGTGTTCCCTTTACCTCAGAGCCCTCACCCCATCACCTCCTGCACCCAGCCACCATGGAGCCCACAAGGCCATGCTTCCCCCATCCGTGCCCTGAAAGGGAGCCACAAACAGCCATCTCTCTCCCCAAAAGAAGAGAATTTATGGGGTCTTGACTCGAAGCACAGGAGAAGCCAGAATTCAGATAAATTTTGTTTCCTGGGCAGCCTGTGAACTGGAAGAGGTCCAGCCCTGGCAGAGCACAGGCACTGCCTGACTCAGTGTCACCCACACGCACCCGGCGTGGTACCCAGTGCAGAGGACAACCTGGTCATGTCCCTGGCACATGGCCACACTCCTGGAGCATGAGCTGGTTCTTGGGCTCTTCACACAGAATTTAAAAAGTTAAGAGGTCTGTGCACATCAGCAGGTCATAAGCTATAAATTAGGCCATTAACCCCCAACACTGCTTCTGGTCACAGGAAGTTAATCAGGTGAAAACTGATATAAATAGGGAGAACAAAATACAGCACTCTCTGCAGGGATTCAACCACCTGAGTGCTGGGGATGCCTGGAGTTTTTTCTTAAAACCAGAGTTCAGAGATACTATTGCAATTGTCCACACAGAGTTATATTACAAGAATTAATACAATAAATGTAACCACATCATACGTTTTTCTCATGGATTTTAACTTCAGAGAATCCTCCCCTTCAGACATACTGAGCCACTTACCATTTTGTAAATGTTGACTTTGAGAATTAGCCTTAGAATATATTTCTGTCTGTTCAAGTCCTGATCCTTCTCGCTGTGTGCTGCTCCACATGGGGTGGGCTCTGTGCTCGATGCTGAGACTCAGGCTTATCTCACACACTAGTTTAAAAGTAATTGAACCTGAAGAGAGTTATGTGTCACAGATTAAACTTTGATTTTTTTCACCCATCTTTCTCATATCAGTTGATTAAACAGAAAAGAAATATTTTTCTCACAAACTTTGCCTAGCAGCATCAATTCTTCTCTGTCAACTGTTTTTGAAAATAAAAGTAGTTTTGGTAGTGATGTTACCTCATTTGCTTTTTCTCTAAAAACAGCACAGAATTTTAATTAAATTGTAATCAACATTAGAGGAAAAGATCATGGGTTTGCTAATCTTTTCATATGTAATTATGCACGATGAGACTTTTGTGTTGCTCTATTCCATTGGAAGCAAAGGGTACAAAGCAGGGACCCAGGGAGCTAATTCGGTTTCCTGGCTATTGGATTTGCAGAGGTAGCTTCTTAAAGCAGTGACTTGAACATCCCTGAAGAGCACACACACACTGCCCTACAGACAGCAGTGAGAAAAAGCCAGAAAAGGGCTGGTGTTGTTTTAGCACCACCGAGTGGACAAACAAGGGAAAAAAAAAAGTCCATTTTTGAGACTGGATGCACGGGTGTCCTGGAGAGGCGATGGTCCCACCATGGGGCTGGGGCCTCCAGCAATGCCAAACCCACACCTGTGTTCTTCTTATTGTCAACAAGTATCTCGGGAAGCTTTCATACACCTCATCACCAAATCAGGCTTTTTGGTTACACTGCATGTGGTCTCAGAGTCTGGAAAGTCACACCAGAAAACATTAGATCTGTAAATACAAACATAATATCTGTAATAAATATAACTAACATAAAACCAAACAAAATCTGTAATTTGTAATACAGAATTTCAGTTGCCTCATAAACAGCTCAGTCACTTCTGAATATTTTCTGCCAGTTCTGTGCCCCCCTTGCAAACAATGCCCCATTAGGTAAATGAGTGTGTTGTTCTCTAAATCACAGGAAAAAAAACCCTTAATGTAGTGTTTCAAAGTGTTTCTTTACAACCCAACTGTTCTGTGGAGCTTTTGGACACTACCTCTTGTGGGAACAGCTTTTAATGCTCTTCACAGAAGATATATGAAGACACATAGCAGCTGTAGCTACGTAAGAACTGATTTCCCCTGGCACCAGATAAGATAGTTTGTTGAATTAGGTAAAAGTGCACTCAGCACCCCACCTATATTCTCTATACTTTACTGGCACATTTCTACCTAAAGCTTTGGCCAGCTCTGTTTCCTGTCATTTATCTGTTATGGATCTATTCTTTGGATTACACTACAGCCTAAAGAGCCCTTTGTGCTACTCCACAAATGCACTGGCTGTCTCTTTACCAAACTATTTACCGTTGGCTGAGATAAGCCAGGGAGAAAATGAAACCACAGGCCACTTTTTCTTTCACAGCAGAACCACCACAATGGCCCGTGCCGTGCAGGGGGTCTCGGTGTCCTGCCTCACTGAGCCAGTAGAAAGCAGTCAGAGATGGCTCTTTTCCAAGAGGGGATCTGTATGCTGGTGTGGGACACAAGGAGAGGCAACGCTCCTGAAATGCATCCTATAAAAGGTTAACACTTGGACAACTGATGAGTATCCTCTGGGATACCTGACCTCACGGCTGCAGCCAGCAGAGCTCTCCTGGAACCAGTGCAGGACAGACTACAAAACCCCTTTCTGCAAATTCCACATTTAACAGCCTGTTTACTGCTTGCTTATCACATACAGCCTGCTTAAAATAGAAGCGTCTGAGGGACAGATGATGTCTCAGGTCCTCTCAGCTCTGAATGAAGGAGAAAAAAAAAATCCCCCTTCAGAGATTCAAAGAATACAAATTCTAGTTATTGGTAACCTTTGTCAATACTTCTGCACCATCCCACTCACACACCTCTGAAGGTTCAGCGAATGCTCAGTCAGGTGTGGCAGTAAATTTCTTAGCTGTTTATAAGACATAAGAGCACCTAAACCCAGAATAATGGAGCCAAAGACAACTAGTCAAAGAAAGCAAGAAGGACCCTGACTATTTTGCTTGTTAAACTAGTTTGGTGGAGGAAAATCCACCTCATACCTGCCACTCTCCCACACCAGAGGAGGCACTCGCATCTTCAGCCCCAGCACTCTATAATCCTTGGCTGCTTGATAATCCAAGCATCTATGGAGAGATCGGTGAACTGTGGCATTATTCCAAGTTACCTGTAACCCAGATATGTTGGTCATACTCCTTTAACTCTTCAGAGCAAGGAAGGAACTCACAACAGGTCCTCCACATCCTGGGCATGTGAGCTCTGCATCAGGCAGAGGTGGGTCAGCATGATGGTCCAGATGCCGGAGCTGGGTCACCTTCTTCAGCTGATGGCACTGATTTGCAGTCGCAAGAGCACAACTTCTTACTTGCTCATGGGCACTGCACAACTCATGGGACTGGAGACCTGAACACATGGGGACAAAGAAATTACTCAAAATCAACAGGGATACAAAATAAGCATGTTAGATCCTGTGCAATATGCCCTATCGCGACAACCTCAACCACCTTCTCTCTTCTAAAATAATCTCGAGTCTTTCTTCCAGGGAAGAAATGAATTGCAAAGACAGGGGCTCAAGGGAAGCCTCAGAGCTATCGACCCTAAGTAAAGCAAGGCAATGAAAACCCTGAAAGTCAAAATTTTAACCTATGCTTGTCCCTAGAACTTCTTGCTGGTTCATTCCAAGAAGCTTCCCAGAAAACAGCTTAGTAGCTTTTGCTTTACATGTTGGCATTTTGGATCCCTTTGAGATCATTCAAGTCCTCCTAAATGTTGCATGCAGGAAAGGTGGGTGCCTAATGTGGTGTCTAGCTTCCATTCCACATGGGAAGTTCCTTAAAGTCCAGCTTTGCAACGTTCAATTTGTAAGCACATAAATCATCTTTTACATCTGGTTCTCAACATCTGGGAGATCTATTACTGAGCTTGTTTAGAAAGTATATTTGATCTCAGTTCTGGCTGGAGCAGAGTGTCTGCGTTTTGTCTCTCCTCATTCTGCGTTGCCCAGCTGTTTGTGTACCAGCTTTTGGTGTAAACAAACCTGCTGCTGCCTGATTCATTCAGCAGTTTCACAAGCCAGCATCTGTGACCTTGCAATTCCCAGGCCTCCCTTGAAACAAGGCTGATTAAAGGAGAGGTTGTACGACCCCACAGCTGTCCCAGTGCCTCACAGTAATGGGAAAAGGGATACAGAAACCTAGGCCCACATATGCATTTGAATACAATGAAGATATTGTTCCAGCTCACCCAGCTGTGGCAATGACATTAAGGAAATTAAAGAGTTTGTGCTGTGGTTTTCATACTAGGAGTATGAAGGCTTTAAAGAGCACAGATACAGTATATTGCTTGGGTCTCTCTTACCCCTCTCACCACATGGCTGGTTCAAGCCCTCAGGCTGACTTACCTACTGCAGTGCTTTCCAGAGATGTAGCAACGCGCTTTATTTCCCAGCTGAACATTGATGGAAATGCAGCCTAGAAAGCTAAACCTGGCTGGCTCAGCAATACCCACCATCTCCATGCCCTTTCCCTGCCCCTAGGGACCAACTTCTCACCCTATCCCTTCCTGAACCTCTCAGGGTCTGATCCTAACAAGCAATTAACCATTCTCCTGAGTTGGTTTCTCACAAGTACCACCCAATAATTGAGTTAAAAAAAAAAAACAGATATGGAAAGGAAACAGGTTGAGACCCAACCAACAGCTCCCCACACCTCCCATGCATCACATCATCCTATCACACCACATCCCTCTAACCCGTGGTGCCACCTACCAAACCATCGGATTACGTGTGCCTTCTCCAGAAGACAGTCAGTGAAGAAAGCAGAAGGATAAAGTATGTAAAGAGAGTTTTGAATCATAAAACCCATAAATAAAGAAAGCAGAAGGATAAAGTATGTAAAGAGAGTTTTGAATCATAAAACCCATAAATAAAGAAAAATGTGAAATTCCTGCAATTTTGATCATTCTGTCTCAGTTGCATTTCCGATGACATCTGCAAACGTCTCCAGAGCAGGATTCAACAGCTGTGCAAAGGCAAACGCCTCCTCAGTGCAATATGCTCCCTTTGCTCCAAGTTACTGGGAAACAGAGATTTCCACTAATAGAAAACCCAGGTAATTGCATCGATTAGTACACTGTAAATTAGTTTAACAGGAAATTATGTAAATAAGCCTGCTATTGAAATGTAATAGACTATTTTCAAAACACATGTTCCTTTTTAATGTCTGCAGCTGCTGGAACAGTTCTCATTCCAGGAAAATTTTTCCTATTGGATAAGAGAGGTGTCCATTAGTATGACCATGAATAAACTGCTGGTGTTACCTAGCAGTTGGGAAACTCCACATCACAGGGATTTGTCACCATTATGAAGGTGCCAACTATTTAGATAACTTCAAGCGCTCACAAGCTCACAAGTTACACCCATAGTTAACCTGAAAGCTTACAAATGCAAAACCTGGGGGCTCATAACTGGAACATCAGTGTGTGAAGTACCTAGAGCTACCATAAAACTGTGCCTGGGTATTGCTTTTTCAAAAAGATTATGGTCTGGTTGAGTAAGCATCAATCCAGGGGAGCCTCACAGCCTGTGTTATGCAAGATATCAGGTTAGATAACAAACCTATCTCCTGGATTCACTGAATCCTTCCTACAAGTGACCAGGCAGAATTTTAACCCTCTGTGAATCCAAGGAAGATCTGGCTGAGTAAGTTGACCTGTGGATAGTCTATGCTGGCTGGTTGGTGAGAAACTCTCCTAAGTATGCCACTCATATCTATTAGTTTAATTTTAAGATTGTACCTGAAGAGTATATAAATGAGATTCAAACAGTGTCCACAGATGGGGGTTACAAACTATCAGGTTTTTTAGTTGGCTTTATCTGAAGCTCATTCCTATACTCCTTCATTGCTTGGAGATTTTTTGCAGCATAAGCAGTTTAAATAGTTATTAAAAAATAGGCAGTGAGTGAAATGAACCATCTATTAATATTTCTAATTTTGGGAACAGACTAGATTTTACTGAAGGTATCTCTTTAAAATGGAGCCAACCTAATCCAAGATGTCCGTGGCTTTTCCCCCCTGATTTTTTCTGCATTCTTGTAATTTAAATAATGGTTCATGATCAGGAAGTATCTTTACAAAAACTGCCCAGAGAAAGTCAGAATCATAAATGTTAATGTATTTGTGTATTTGTAGATTTTCCTCCTTTTTATAATAATTTTTAAAACAGACCCCAAATATTCTCAGCTGAGTTGAGTAAACCATTTCAGAGATGAATATTAGCAGAATGAGGAGAAAAATAAGAGCAAAAGACAAGGGATCCCAGATACGTATTGAGCCAAAAGCTGGCATTAGAGAGTTGATAGAAGACTACAAGAATGCTGTTCCAGATGGCAGGAACTGCAGAGGAGGAAGAGCACAACTGTGAGAAGCAATGAAGGGAAGCTAATGATAGATGAAGTAGGATGAGAAACAGACACTCCAAGGCATACATCCAATTCTTCAGGTTACGTAAAATTATCTTTACCATTTATGCACTTCCCTCCTTTTCCGGGTGATACACATTACAGGTACAGTTGGTAGCAGTGCTTGTAATTACCACTGCCTGACAGTTCTTGTTATAAGCTCCTGCTTTCAGTTGCTGGTAAGTTTGTTAGATGTTTCTCATCCAGGCTGAAATGTCTTCTGCCAAGGCTTGGCCTCGGGCTGATTCTTTCCCCCTCCATTTTCTTTTAGGAGGAGGAAAGGGGAGGGCAGTTTCAGTAAAAATGGTTCTGTGGTTTTCAGGACAAGATTAGGCAACCATTCATTTGAGCAAGAGCTTGAAATTTGGCAAAAGAGGGGGGAGGTCACCCCGATGCCAGAAGACATAGCCAAGTTACAAATGTGTGTTTAAAAAGTCTCGGCTCACGTACTTCAGCAGAGACTTGTCAGCTTGGCAGACGGATTGGCAGAGGGTTGTGTCAGCACAGGGCACGCTGCGTCCCCCGCCAGCCCCAGGCCCTGGCAGGGCTGCCCGCAGCAGCAGCGGAGCTGGATGCTGCCAGCACCCAGCACGGCCGCCGGCCCCAGCAGGGACAGCCACCAGCCCCCCAGCCCCCCGGCTGCCACGCTCGAGGCTGAAGGGGGGTGTCAGCGAGGAAGCCGGGCTGAGGTGGCGAGGTAAAAGGGCAAACCAGGGAGGATAAAACTGTGATGACATAAGGAACTGGAAAGGTAAATACTAGCACCCCAGCCTAGCAAAGAGCCCAGGACCTGAAGTGTGGTACCTGGCGGGGCAAGAGCAGCAGGGTGGTCAGGAGGAGGAGGAGGAAGGAGAACAGAAGGGAGATAGAAGAAAAACATCGTGGTGATAGCTACCAAGTCCTTTCCAGAGCCCAGAGCAGCGCTGAGATTACCCTCTTCCTCTTTTACCAGCAGAAATCTGGAAGTCAACTGGCAGGTGCGATTCTTCCAGCTTGCAGGGGCTTCCTTCGCTGGCTGAAAACCTGTTACTCCTGTTCTTTGGTTAGGTCGAAAGCTTCAGCTCTTTGTCAGGGAGATGCATTAGCACTTATCCTTGGAGCACCTCAGCCTGGGATCAGGGTGGACTTCTCTGCCATCTGCCACGCACACTCGCCCCTAATGCTGCAGGGGAGATGAGAACTGAGACGTGGTGCACAGCCAGACTAGTTGTCTGTGCTCCTTCCTTGCTGCTCGGGGGGACGAAAGAGCAGCTGTTGCCAGGCTGGGCTGCACAGAGATGATAAAAGGCCCTAATACCACGTGTTGCTGCAGGCCCTGAAGCGTAACACAGAGTGGTTACAGAGGAAGAACTTGAAGAAAGGCAAGAAGCAATGGCCATTAGCTGTATCCTTACTCATATGTCCTAATGATCTCTTTCTTCCCCAGCCAAGTCAACAGCCAGTTTTCCCTCACACCCCCACCAGCACCTCACCTCAATATTTTCCATCCCTATAAAACTAAACCTCGTCCCCAGTCATGTCAGTGTGTCCTCATTCTGCACCTCAGCATCTTCCCAATACCATTGTCCCCAGTGACTGTTACCCCTCAGGCCTCTTAGCCCCAGTAGCACCTGAATATCCCAGCATCCTCCCAATAACTCAGCCCCAGCGACAGCACCCTGGAGCCCTTCTAGCTCTTGCATTAAGCCTGGTTATTCTGTAGCCTCTACACCCTCACACCTCAGTCTTCCCTCACATCAGCAGTGACCCTGCTCACCTTCAGATTTATCCATATCATCCCAAATGACTATTCCTACAACAACTCCCTCATCCCTGCTGCTGCCCAAGTCTCCAAGGTCTAATTCCCAGTGTCATCCTGAACACCTTCTCCAGCTGCATCCTCCTCTCCATGCGTGAGGAGCTGGATGCAGAGACCTCACCAGCAAAACCGCACACAGATTTCTTGTCTTTTCTAGCTGTGGTTGACTCTGTCTCAAGGGTTGGGTTTCCTCCCTTAGACACCTGCATCCAACCCAGTGAGCATCATTTTCCTTTACAGTGAATGGAGATAATTGGACACCTTTTGGGCACCACTGATCTAACTCAGTTTAAACACTTTGGCTGCCCCAAAAGCACCGTTATCTCTCTGATCACTCTAAGTGGAGACACGGATTAGCTCAATTTAGAGATGTCCCTTGTTGACTTTAAAAGTTTCTTGAGATGATTGCACCCCAAACAACACCGCATATTTACCCTTATTTCTTAATGCATGCCTAGCGATGATCTTTATTTTCCTTCAAAACAGCATTTCAGGTTTCCAGGGGAGTGTCCTGAGTCATGAGCTTGCTCAGCAAGGGGTGGCTGAGCAGCAGCACCCTTGGCTGATCAATGCCATCAGCGCACAACAGTGCCATGCCATGACATGCCATAGCAACTAGTGATAAGAGCTTGGATCAAAAAGCACGGTGTAGAAAAAAATAACACAGTTGGGCACAGAAATGCCAGGGCAGTAAGCATTATTGAAAAGCAGGAATAAGGGAAAGTTCCAGGAATGTTTCTTCCACCATTTCCATCCTTGTTCCTAGAAGGCACTGTTCTCAACTGGGCATTGTTTAGAATACATTTAAGTGATACCTGTTGTTAAGCTCACTATGTTCCAGTTTGATCAGCTTGACCAGAATGGGTTGAAAGTTGTAGAGACTGGAGAATGGAAGAGATGACAACATTATACACTGGAGAAATCGAGGGTGGGCTCATGGCTGGAAATCTCTGGGCAGTATTCTCTATTGAAAATGACAGTGTAGAAATGGAAAGGCTCCAAGAAGGACTATGAGGGCACAGAGGTTTGGGACCAATTTCACACAGGGAGTACTTGAACAACCTACAGTTTCTCATCTCAAAAATAGAGAGGACTAAGGAGAAAAAGTTAAAATATAAATAAGAAGAAAGGGAACAGGAAACTACTCTTCACCGTCTCTTCTATGACAAAAATCAGATGACATCAAATGAAATTAGCAGGGACCAGGTTCAAGACAAGTAGGATGCAATGGCTAATTGCACAACAGTTAATTAGGCAAAGATCTGTGTAACTTTTTGCCACCTGACGTAGTGAATACAGAAATGCTTACCACCTGCCAGGAGAGCATTCAGGGCTTCTATACCAGACTCATAGAATGCAGTCTGTGATAATAATTCTATACTCTGAACTTCAAATGGATATGTACACATGTGCACCTTCCTGTGCTTACAACCTCTCTGCTGTGGGCCATGGCTGGCAATGAGGAACCTGCCTTGGCTCAGCTTTGCTCCAGAAAGTGGAGATGTTTCTAGGGAAAAAAGAAAAAGTGGTTAAGTACAAAACAAAATTCAGAAACAAACACAGAGTGTGCAAAGATATACATAAATATATCTAAGATTTTTTTTCCAGTTGATCTTCAACAGTTGTTTTCAAAGTTTTACAATAGAAAAACTAAAAATGATTTTTTATTGTGCATTGAAACAAGAAAATCTGAAGTAACTTCCTGTTTCAAAAATTAATCTTGGCTCTGAGCTCCTTTTACATAGGATAGGTTGGTTGCTCAATATTTTTATTATGTGCTTTCTGTAGGGAAGATGATTTGTAGCCATATTTTTTGAAGACTATATTACAATGAATAAGCATAAATAATGTATATGAGAAGGCAGGGTAGGATTGCCTGGCAGCCTTCAATCTGTCATTCCCATGACTGCTAAGTTGGCAATCTTAACATAGCTCTTTGTGTGGGACAAATTATAAACCAAATAATCCTGAGGTAAGGCTTTCATTGCCTACACGGTACTGAATGTATTTATTTTTCAATTCCATTCAAGTCCCAAGCACTGTCAGAGAGCCAAAGTTTCAGTCAATACGATTTTTCATACTGCAAATCTTCTTTGTTTAGTTTAAAATGGAGCTGTCACATCTCTCGTGATGACTGGGGCAATGGTTTTTTACAAAGATATCAAAAACTATTGAAACTTTTCAAGGTCTCCTGAATATTTCCAGAGGGAGATGAGGCTGTTGAGGTGCACTGAGTCACATCCAGCAACAGCCTCTCTGGAGGCTGCCAGAGGACCTTATCATCTCTTGAGCCTTTCTCTTTTAGTCTGGTGGTTTAGTAGGTGACATGGTGCCCAAGGAGAGCTGCAAAGAGCACGTCACGTAGGCAAGAGCCCGCAGGTCCCCGTGCAAAAGCATCACCCGAAAGCAAGGGCTCTGCGGGCTCCCCTCAGTGTGCATCTTGGGCGACACCAAGCACCGTAACTCTTCATGGCATCTCAGCACTGACTCGTTGTAATGGAGGAATGTTACTCCGTCATGCACATCACCCACCTTCCAAGGTGCTTTCAAAGCTTTTTTCTCCCCTTTGTATATGGGCAGGCAGTGGTTTGCCTGGGAGTGGGGAGGGGAGCAGATCTCCTAATGGGCTCCAGCTCTTCACTCCCTCTTTATTCTTCATATGCAAGTGAACAGGCGGAAGGAAGGAGGAAACTCAGCCCTCTTCTGGGGATGCAGCAGCTGAAGATCCAGTTTAAACTGCCAGAGATGTTTTTTCTTTATTTGCTACTTCAGAACAAAATACAATTACCAAGGATTTGGTTAATCTTTCATTAAAAAAATCAACTGACATAGAAGACTGATGCTTCTCTTTATATCACTAGAAATGACCCATCCTTTTGCTTTTTCAACACTGGTGGCATGAAAGTTTTAACAATTAAAAAAAAAGCTAAAGTAACCACATCACATCTGTAAGTATGCACCGTGATGAAAATAAAAATAGCTAAGGATGCTAGAATCATTCCAAAGCAAACACAACCTAAAAATAATGAAGCTAAAGTTAAATTTAACAAAAATCAAATATATTAAGATCCAGGAAATCTTAAGCTAAAAAAAACCACCAAACCTGCTTTGCTCTGACTCTTTAAAAAGTTATTTCAGGATCACAAACACTATTCAGATTTATACTCAGCTGGGATTTTTTTGATGTCTTATCTATATATTTTCTTCTGTTTGAGATTCTGGCCTTTACAAAAGTTTAACACTGGGCATTTAGGAAGCAATGAAGCATTTAGAAATGGACATTCCCAACTGACTATTATGGCTAGATTATTTTTTATGAGGCAAAGCACTGAGGACAAAGGAAATTCTTCAGTTTAAAACATAATCAGTTTGAAAGTCGAGCACTGCTCTGCATAAGAGAATTTTGGTTGAATAACGTAATTTTTAAACAAAACCAAGAAACATGTACTGCCATTTACTTCACACTTGGTAAAAATATCATTCAAGCTCACAATTAAATGTAATCTTTGTTGAGAATCTCTTCTGGTTTTCAAAACATCAGCAAGAAGATATTCAGGCTGTACATTTTGGATCCATGCTGATGTATTACCTTTTCAGAATTAGTGTGGTTGCTACCAATACTCCTCAGAAAAGCCCCAAAGTTTCTGAATTGCTGTTGGGATCGTCTTATTCACCTGGGGGTCCATGGTTTGGTGATGCATTAGCTAACACTGCTATGTAGGATAGCTTTCCTTTTTTATGTAAGCAGCTGGTGCGAACTTGATCTCTTTAAAAATTAGTTGTCAAATATTTTCTTCTTTCCTGGAAGACTTTATTTATCTAAATTTTCCATAAAGGTGGGGTGAAGGGGCTATTCTGTTTGGGAGGGGGAGGGGAAAGACTGCTGCTTCAGATAGGACTGAATGCATCCATTTCAAATTCCTTTGGTTTGGAAAAAGTACCAGTTAGGCCAGAAGAAAAAATGGGAAGGGTCAAAAAGCGCACACACACACACACACACGCACACACACAATCAGTTATAATTTGTAGACTGTTCATTTATTGTGAAGGAGAAGAAGAGATGAATTCCCATTTTTTTCTGTCCATCAGTGGGTAATCAAGATTATCCCAGATGGTAACACAGCAAAATTCACCCTGAGTCTGATGTTTATGAACTCTCTCCCCCAGACAGCCATGAACTTAAAAGCTGTTATTCACACAAATGCCACAAAATAACGAAAGTCAGCTCCAGCTGGAGAGCAACCGCTCTCAGCCAATTTCAACAGCACTAGTGTCATAAGGACCATCTCAGCAGCAGGAGTTAGTTGGTGGCTTCTCCAAACCTATCAAGCCAAATCTCTCAGCACACATTTCTTTTCAGATCTTCCTAAAGCTATATGGATATCTTAAAAATATATTTCCCTTGCCCAGATATAGCACTGCCACAGAAGACCAGCTTTTGGGAGGGGATCCCTGTTGTTACTGGATTTAATGAGTTAATCCCATTGTCACAGGATCTTTCAGGTGTGTGGGTTTCCAAGGTCTTCCTTAGGCAAGGATGCAGGGCCTGAGTCACCAAATCACTGGTGGGACAGGAGATCCCAGGCTTTTTTATGTTTAGTCCCCTATGTTTTTGGGGGTCTCTGCTGAGAGGAGTACAATACACGGAGGGCTGCTGGAGTATCTGACACCCTGGCAGGGACATGGATGGTTCAAAGCAAATCAGCATTGCAGCATTCATATTACTTTTCAAGTCCTCCCAGATCTTTTAACATGAAGGTGGAATTTACACTGCAAAGGGAAGGTTAAAAACATGGAAGTATTCATCAAGCAAAACTGGATTCAGTTGGTTGAACGTCCCATAGGCAGATTTGTGATTTACTTCAGGCTGGAAGCAATGTTTAGAGTTCCCTGTCATGGCTCTGACTTATGTTGTGCAGACCTCCAAGCTTATTTAAAATTTTAGCAGATAAGTATAATTTGAGTGTTTAGGGTCAGGGTGATCAACTCAGCCACATGAAAACCCATGGCCTTCACTGGCAGGGGGACAGCTCGAGGTCTGCTGAGAGGGGGCTCTGCTGGTATCAACTTCAGCTATTCTTTTACATCATTTAAAGTCAAAAACAAGGAGGAATTTGAAAGTAATAGATGTAAATGAATTACTATTGTAAATCAGGGAAAAAGAAGTCCAGCTAAATGGAGAAATCACTTTTAGAGGATGCACCTCCTACTGCCTCCTCAGCTGTGCTTCAAAGTAATTTATTTTTTCCCTAGACAGAAAAATAAAATAGGACCTAAACCAACAATTGCATTATTAATTTGCAATTTACAGCATAGCAACAGCTATCCAAAAGAATGCTGGATTAGCTGGCTCTATGTTTTTTATCTATCCACATCCTGGAAGGATGCACTTAATTCAGTGTTCCTTAAGTTTTAACTATGGTCGTGATTTGATAATTGAACTACACCATAGGAATGGGATTTATATACATTTCTGACACTTGGTCAACATACCTTCTACTAAAGAATCACGGCAAAGGCAATGCGGTGATTTTTTTGTAAATGATGTAGAGAGTCCAGATACCTACTGAATGGATGGATGAATCAAGCAAATTGCCTTTCAGCAAAAAACATTTTAAGGATCAGTAAAATTAATGGGAAATAACAGATGAATGACCATTCTGTCATTGAAATAATTGTACTGGGCATGACTGCATGCTTACTTACACCTTTGCAATCATTTTTTTCAGTACTGAGACCAAGTACAGATTTCTGTTTCCCTTGTCTCACTAGACAGAATAGCATTAATAGGTTTATACTGAATGGCAAATGCAGTTGAACATCCCAGTGAGAATTTTCCAGGGTCTATACTACCTGTGATAATTAATTTCTACACCTGTGATTTGACCTAGTAGCATTCTGCTCCTGCCTTTCATAGAAAAAGCTGTGCCATATCTAAAGCACCGCAGAGTCCAGGCACCCTCTGGTACAAAGGAGCGATGCCAGGCTTGCCAGGGCAGTTCTCTGGCATGCCGGAGTTTCGTGGCAGATGAAAGTGTTGCCAAGTCTAGAAGGTGATGCTGTTGATGAGCTAGGCTCCAAGAGAAGACACTTGAAATACCTCTGGAGAACAGCAGGCCAAGTGCACCTTGGCTCCCAAGGAAGCCTTTCTGGGCCAGGTTTCTGCATTTTCAGGAAATACTTAAGTAGCTCCTAACCATATATTTTTTTTTTTTTTTAGATGCCTTTAAAGAATGACTTGTTGTCTTGCAAAGGGAAAGAAACCTTGAAATTACTTGATAAAGCAAGTTATCTTCACAGTGGCAAATTAACTATACCCATTTCACAGGTGATACGTGTGAAGGGAAGAGGTTTGCCAGAAGTCTGTGCTCTATTACAGCTCAGGGTTTGGCTTGTGATCCTGTGTGATGCCCCTACCGATCCACTCATGAGCGATTACTTCGCTAATTAGAAGTACCAAATTACTGGGTTTGCTGTTTGCCTTTACATCCAAAACAAAGTAGAAAAGCTTGCTTGTATAAAATGACTGTATTTTTAACCTCTTATGTTCCATATCAAGGAATCAAGAGAATCAATGCATTTTATAGATCAGGCATCTTGATTGCTGGTATCAGGTGCAGGCTGGGTATCATACAGTTAATAACCTCAGAAAGATGGTGTGTTGTCTTTCATGCAAGGGGGAAGCACAGGCATGCTAAGGAGTTCTCTGCTAACTGGTCTCAAATACTACTTGAAGGGAACAAAGTGTTCCCATCCCTCTGTCCAAAAATAGAAGACAGAGAGACAGTACTTCTTCAGACATCTGCCAAAATGATAAGGGAGATGAACAGAAACCACTCCCAGCTCCAAAGCTCTAGTTTAAGCTCACCAAAGTGCTGCTTCACCTACTCCAGTGCTGACGTTGTTGATCCCAAACTCCCAAAAGTCCCACTCCTTCAGTGTGGGGCAGAGGGAAGCAGCAACGTTATCTTATCTGCATTTTAAAATAAAATCATTTGAGGGGAAAAAAAAAAAAAAAGTACTAGTGAACTTCTGAAGGAAGTGACAAATTCTTTGATGGTATCACCTAAATTGGCATGCCCCGGCTTGAAACTCCACCTCTGCATGTTGTTCGTTGTACATTTAGTTCACTAAAGTACATCTTCAGGGAGAGGCTGTCTCCTGAAAGCTTCAAGCTACATTGCTTCCTGTCTCCCTAATCAGCTGTGCAACGGGGTAAATTTAGAAACAAAAGGCAGCCCAGCAGCACTGGTGAATGTGTTTAGTGCACATTAAAACCTGTTTTGGAAAAGTCAGAACAGGTCGTGCATGTCTCCAGCTCAGGCAGAACTGGCAGGCTCTGAGCAAAATAATAAATGACTTGCATGCATTTAGCACCTTTCATCCTGAGAGAGCCTGAAGTATTTTACATAATAGGAGTTATCGCCTACCCACCCATGAAACAGGCACCTGTGGAAGGCAGGCTGCACAAGCCAGCTTAAGCACAAGCGTTTTAAAAAGAGGCAAGTGAAGATTATCATCTCCTCTATTCAAACATGCAGGAGGAATTTAGGTGGGCACATGAATTAGCCAGGTTGGAATTTAGCCAGGAAAACAGCGTATGAAATAGTCCTTGCTTGGCAATAAGTACAGTGAATTATTTAATGACCCTGAGCCAAACACAGAGCATTTCATCTTAATTTACTGAAATTGCTCCAGAGTCCCAAACAGGTTTATATTCCAAAAAATTCTCTTTAAAGTCTCATGAAGCTTATTTATTCAAGGGCAGAATTGCAAAGAGCAGAAAGTCAGCTACAAGGAAGACTTTCCTCAGTAGGAAAAAAAAAGAAAAAAAGGTATCGTAAAGAGAAAGTTTTGAGGTGAAGGGGGTGGGAAATATGTCACTCCCTTAAGGAAAATATATACCAATAAACAAATGATGCGTAAGTCTGCAGGCCATCATTTTTACTACACTGCTCTGCACCGGAGAACGTGCAAAAGACTGTTCCATTAGAAAAGACCACACACTTCTTCTGCTGAATTTTTTCCCCTCTTACCCAGTTTGATGCTTTTGTTTTTGCCAAGACTGGTATCTGGGCTTAGCTTCAAGCTCATCAGTAGTTCCCTTAGAGTTTCAGCCAAAAATACATCTTTTCCACAAAGGCTGGATGATTTTCAGAATGATTTTACTTCTCCGCAGGAGGTTCTTCTCCTACCAAGTGGGAGCTGTGCTCAATCTATTGTATCTTGGCCACACTCAAACTCGACTAGCTGGGTTAATTCACAGACAAATTGAACACATGCAGTACATTTAGTTAGAAGACAGATAGCACGAAAGCGCCATTTACCACAGTGGAAACATTTTGTCCAGTTTATTAAAGCAGTTGAGCTTAATCAAAGCATGTAAATATTTCCAATAGAAGAAAAGAGCAGGTAATAAAGGACTTCTTAAGCAGAGAAGGAACCAGTGTTTGGAAACCAAAACTGGACAAATGTAAGTAGCAAGTAAGGTTTTTTTCCATTTTCACACCATCAGTGTGATTGTCCATTGCAAAGAATTACCAGACAAAGTGGTAGAGGCAAAACTGCACCTTTCTGAGGTGTTTGCCTTAGCTAACAACAAATTATAGGAGCAACAGGGGTTACTAGTTGAACTGAAGATGGAAGGGGTCCACTGATCTGAAACTCTAGGAACCTGCATTTTCTAACCTACTTCCTGAGCTCTAACAGTGGCCTCGGTTGTTTGAGCTGGTGCCCGGGAGGGGACCACAGAGGTCAGCTAGACTGCACAGTCACCCCGAGGCTGGGTCAGCTCTATCCCATTTCTGAGAGATGCTCGTCTAACTTGTTCTTTGATTTCTCCCATGATAGAGCTACTACAGCCTCCTCAGGCATCCCAACAAGGCACCCAGAAGTAAAAGGTGCTCCTAACCTAAAGTTTACCTTACTGCAAGGTAACTGATGACTTCTTGTCCTGTGCTCCATGGATAATAGATTCATAGTAGCAGTTGCTTTTTACTTGAAGATCATCTTCAACCATTCAATCAGTTTTTCTCTAGATAAATGGCCCAACTACTGTAATCTTCCTCTCTCACATTGTACTCATCATCACTACTTTCCTCTGGACCATCTTCAGTCCATGTCTTTCATCAAATTCTGCACCCAAAAGGCTGACCAGCGCTCCAGCTGCTCACTGATACAAACCAGTGTAGAATTGCTCTGTGTCTGTTGTATTGCATTCGTGCGCCTCATGAAAGCACATGCATTTTTATAACAGCAAAAAACTGACAGATAAATCAATTTTGTGATGTTCTCTTGAGTCACAAAAGCAGTTTTATCTACTGAGCTACCAAGTCCTAATCTTCAATTCTTATGGCTGACTGTTTCTGAGTACATACTGTGTATGTGTCTTTATTGGTTTGCCTCCATTTTTTCTGCAAACACTTCACTGTTTAATCTTGTCTTATAGTACACTCAGACCCACTCCAAATTTTGTGTATTTCTAAATACAATTCACAAATATATGCAAATATATTGATACATATAAATGCATAAAATGCAAACATCCCTGCTGAGATCCAAGTATTTGAATAACACAAAGTGTATCATTTTAACATATGACATAATGGAAAAAAAAGAAAAACTTAAGAGTGGCCACTGGAGTCAGTGCTAGAAGCAGTTAGAGCACTCAGTTTGCCTATTAATGGATGTAAAAATCTCCCCTTTCTTCCAGTAGCAGACTAGGTCCTATGCAAGCACAGCATGCAGTTCAAAGGGCAGATTCAAAACCCAAGGTCAAAGACTTCTGACTTCAAAAGCACCCTGAATCAGCTTCAAATGCTTACACATCAGCTTGTCATCTTATATTCCAGTGCTACTGTTCTACCAAAGAAACACCTAGGAGCAAAAGTCGTAGCACAGAAATAGTTATACTCAAGTGTGGAATAAATTCACGTTAATACATTTTAAAACAGTCTAGGCCCACCCATGGAGGCAGCTAAAATCTTCAAAAACAAAAGAAACCCCAGCAACTGTCATGGGATTTTAGGGATGGGGAAGTAATCCAAAAACATCTTAACCTCTATTTAAAAAGAGTAACTCAAGCAAGTAGTATAGTATATGCTATGTATCAGTGGAACATGGCACTCGGTTGTATTAGGCACCCATCAGGGGTTTAATCCCTGACATGAGAAAACATTTTGCTCCATAATGTACCGGTTCTCTATCTCCTTAGCCACATACACACATCTCTCTGTGTATGCACATATATGACTGTGCAGTTACAGAATGTGCATACACTGAGATGCATAGCAAGGATTATGCATTAAACTTGAAGATAAACTTAAGTATAGGTAAACCTTACCTGAAGCTAACTTCCCTCCTGTCCCAGTTTAAAAGCAACAGACACACTCTCACAGGAGGGGAGTGATTGGCAACCCATCTTCTCTTATCCCACCCCTTTGGTTTGTTTTATTTTTTTTTGTGCAAGGTGCCTTTAAGTCCCAAAAAGCTAAACTTACATATGGTGTGCAATGACTACTTGAGACAGCTGAATAACATGTGCATTCACATTCTCTCTCATTATTAATTTTGGTTTTCTGATTGAAATGCTCCTCCATCACACCTAAAAAACCTGAAGATTTAAAAATAAGCAACAACCATGAAGACATTATAACTGCGATGGCACTTTTATTATTTTT
Source organism: Tyto alba (assembly GCF_018691265.1). NCBI lineage: Eukaryota > Metazoa > Chordata > Aves > Strigiformes > Tytonidae > Tyto > Tyto alba. The sequence goes on along the minus strand of NW_024881282.1, from coordinate 15,286,446 downwards.
TTTTCCTTATGCACATAGAACAAATATCACAGTGCTCATGAGAATCTGAGTTGTCTTTAGGCAAGAAATCAGTGTTTATATATAGTGTCTGTATATAGATACATGAATGCAGCATTACTTCATGTGTATATGTGTATATATTTTACACTTAAAAGATTATGTTGGCTTCCCAGAAAGAAGACTGGATAAAGCTCAACGGGAATGTTGGATTTGAAAAATAGCTAAAAACCTAAGGACTTAGGCACAAAAGTTTTCAGAGAAGGAAAAGCTGGTGCACATTGATCCGTTAGTGGTCACTGTGCACTCATCTTCCACCAAATACAAGGTAATTCAAGATAACTGGTGAGCAGCAGAGGTGGGCTAACTTGAATCAGCTCGCCCTTCCTTCTGAGTGTCCACCTGCCATTGAAAACTATCATTTGATATGCAGTAACATTACCTCTGTAATGTATTCGTGGGTTTAAGCTGGCAGAATCAGATGCACACCTTCTAATACATTGCAAAAATGGTATTTGTACATGGTGATGCCACTTTTGGAGGTGAAGACCTCCAAAATAGCACAGTTTGAGAATGAATTAATAGGAAGAACTTAAATAATGCTTTACCCTAAAAGCATTTTGCAAACATTAACATTTCAGTGCTCCCAGGACACAAGTAAAACCATGTCACACAACTTTTCTGGGAAATGGTAAAATGCCTCACTTAAAGGCTAAGCAGAAAGTCATATGTGCCACTACAAGGTGGGAATCCTCTTTATCCAGGGCAATGAGTACACAGAGTGTACCTGACCCCATTTTAAAAAAACATCTTTATCCTTTGTTTCAGTTGTCACCAAGGCACTCACTTCAATAACATGGTCATCTGTTAGATGTTAGTGACATTAAAAATAAAATGCAAGCAAATGTGAAGCCAGTTGCCAGAAATGGACAAGTCCACCAGATGTCTTCATTAGAAATGAGACATTTCTAAGAGCAGCTAAGAAAACTCTGGCCTCATACAGCAGTGCAGGTCGTCTTCCTTCCTATTTTCATGGACCTCATCAGCCTTCATTATTTTATTTTCAAGGTGACGATAAAGCAAAATCCACATATCACAACAGGAAACTTCACCTGCAGAAATGACAGTTGTAAGGAACCTAAGCCTTACCGTAATCATGGATTTTCATGTAAAATCGGCTTATTTGCTGATTCATGGCTAGTATACAGATGAGAGGAACTTGGATATCAAGATGACTGTTTGGGTGCCAGGTTTTCTAGCATTCTTGCTACTAAGCTGCAAAAAGAAATTGCTGTTTCTCAGTGATCTATTGGAGCTTATCACATTCAGATTAATTCTCGGAGGAATATATACCCATATAAAGATTATCAGATCCCGAAAGGGTGTTTGCAGGAGTAAAGACCTTTAAAAGGAGAGTCACGTCTTAAGTGAAAAACAAAAAATTAAAAGCAGCTCACAGTTTTACATACTGGTGTATATAGGTCTAAAGCCCAGGGCTTTAAAGCAATTATGTTGTTAGAATCGCCTGTGGGCAGGGCTGAAGGGGATGGCAGGTACAGGCTGCAGCAAGCAGGGGAGCTTTAACAAGTCCAGCAGTCGTCACCTTTTACAGGCACCAAAACTCTTCTCAGCAGCAGTCCAAATACCTCCTGTACGGAAAGCGTAAGGCTGCCACACAGGCTTTGCTTTTGCTAGCAACTTCTTGGACTGAACAGACATCCATAGCCCCTCGCAGCCTGCAGACCACAGGTTGAAGGCCACTGGCCTCACCAGAAGGCAACTCAAGAGTTACTGCCGTTTGCTGTGAGATATCGCCACCTAAATCATGTGATTTCTTAGAAGCGTGGGTCTGGGATTTTGTCATACACACACATAACCAGCATCTTGTTTCAACTGTAGACTTGGAAAGTCCAGAGTTACAGCTGCACCTCTCAGAGGCCTCCGGGCCACACTCTTCAACAGCGGATGATGGGTATGAAAGCGTTATATCGCTTGGTGAAGGCTGAAAAGGGTCACTTGCCAGTCAGGAGAGCTGAGACAATTGTATTTGCATGCATAACAATGAAACTATGAGTGGAAGACTGAATAAAACTGTCAGCTTTAAAAAAAATCACTGTTAGCATCAGGCTGAAGTGCTGGTTAGGAGTCCTCCAGCAGGCGCGGTGGCACTGGCGTGGGGAGAACCCCGTGCCCCTGCCGTGACAGCTGGCTCCAGAAATCAAAGTAATGACATAGGAAAGCCGAACTTTTCCAGTATCTGGGAAGTCAAACCAGAACAGGGATCCACCATCATTCAAACAAATGATGCTTGCCAAAACCCACCTTTTAACAGTAGCTGGGCAGCATATTTGGAGTCAGACTGTAATTTCTGCATTATATTATAACTTTAAACAGGATGACAGCTGAATTCTGGAGAAGGAATTCTGCTCTCCTTTGGGGACAAACAGCACCTAGTGCTACAGTCTTTAGATGTTAGGCAATCAAAATCCACAGATGGTAAATACAATAAATAATTTAAAACATGATTGAGTAGCTCAGAACATACAGAAAATAACATGTGGGGGAAGGAGAGAGGGCATTTCAGGTGAGACTTAACATACCATTTTTATGGAGCTCTATTCTGTTGTTGCATAACATGAAACAAAAAGCCTCTTGCACTGCTCCTGACTCCACTCCTCCCCCTCCTTTTTTCTTCTTTTTTAAAATCACTTGCTAATAAAAAGAGGGAAATCCAATAAATAAAATTACTTTTCCTCTCATGTTCTAATACACGTCAGTTTAATACAGAAAATACTATCATCAGTGACCAATTTCATTCCCATATAGAGAAAATAATACCAGTCAATAACAGCCTACATCTATAGCATTCACTGTTACAATCTCTGCATTAAAGAGAGAGGAGTATGGCAGGAAAAGTGAGCTTCCCCCAACAACCACTAGGCAGCTTTGTCAGATGTACTGGTATTTATATGTTTCTCATTCAACATGGTTCCTCAATCTTTTTTCTTTAAGAGAAAAACATACTGGCTTTTTAAAGAGACATTAAATGCTTGGTATCGTAGCTGATACAAAGCTCTACCCTATAAAGACAATTTTTTTCTTTAGTTAGTGTTGGTTTTGCCACTCCATGTCAACCGAGATTTCTCACACTGTACAGATGTCTTCCTCTTTTGATGACATCTAAATTTAGAGGGTGTGGATAACTATTGTTAGCAGTAATAAGTAGTGACGACAAGGGGCAAGAAGCACACCTTTATGCTTCAACAGGAACATATAAACTATGGATGCTGATACTGTAAATTAAATTGATGACCCCACTTTATCTCTGAATGAACCTCCACAACAGGAGGTGCTAGACAGATCATAGTCCAATTTCAAATAATTATTTCGTTAATGATCCCAGGTGAAAAACACTTTTTTTTTTGCTGATAAATTGCACATTAGCATAGGGAAGACTCAAAGCTTCCTTGGAAGCATACTATTTCTGGATTTCTGAAACCAGTACTTTTAATTTTTAACTAAGTGTTGCAAATATTACAAAAATAATTGCCAAGTGAGCCTGGAACACCTGGACCAGATATCCTGCTTTGCTGTAATACAGTCTATTTAAGGCTGCCTGCAGAACTACTGCAGTATGTCACCACCTTATAAATGGGAGAGAATGATATCAGCAAATAAAACTCGTGTCTTGTCATGGCCTGGCACTGGTTTTGTACTCCCAGGTGCAAGGTGTGATGTTTAAATTTAAAGGATCTGAGTGACCAAACCTAGCTATGAACTCATAAGTAAAAGACAAACTGATAGAAACATCAAGCCCCAGACCTTTAAGAAAACACACAATTGCACTGAATTTCACAGGGTTGATGCATTTCAGAGCTGAATAGTAGTAACTCTGGAACTGCTAAATGCAAATAGATAATCACTTCAGCTACCATGAATTGCATGACATTAAAACATCTTTCAAAATTTCTGTTTTACAGAAGGTCAAAATGAATGAATCCTGTCAAGATTCTTTAAACTAAAATCTTCAGACACTTTCAAGGTATGTCATTGCATATTTCACAATTCATAAGTCAAAACTTGGAAATGAAAATAGTGTGCCTTTATTGATAGTCTGCCACAAATTATTGTATAAACTTAGTTAGCCAAAAATGTATCTACTGCGTGGGAAGATCCTGAACATTGCAAGTGTATCCACAAAAAGTGGATGTTTTCTTATAGCAAATAACAGATGCTCTGTTACCAGCTCTCGCTATAGTGCCATATGCAATTAAAGTAGTGTTTTACACAAACTGTATGAGGCTCAGTCACTGTCTCTTCATTACTGCAAACACACAAACGTTCACTGACTTCAGTGGGACTCCTCTGTCTCTTAGGTGAGCTTGTACACCATGTTTGCAGGACTGGAGTTTATGACTACAAAAGCAGTGACAAGGGAGATAAGAACAGACATACTACAGTAAGAATTCCAACAATTCAATGCATCCATCTTACTGAAGGAAATCAGTATCTTTACATACTATTGAATGTTAAAAACAAACAAAGATGTTTAAGCACAACGTATATATTTATACCAAATAAAACAACTGAAAAAGTATTACATAAAGAAAAATAATGTAACAGAATGTACTTAAGTACCTAACTTACAGTCATGCTCATATCTAAAAGTAACATTGGTAACTAATATATATAATTTTGACAAGGGTGCATTTAAGAGTTCTCTAACATACAACATTCTAAATGTGGAGAGTATTTTTTCCAAGATACAGAAAACAAATTATTTTACACAGGCACACCTGTTAATTTGTATAAAAAACATGCTTGTAAGTGAAAAGGTCACTTTAGTACTAATTTACCAGATGTGTGAAAGCTATGTAGTGTTAATCATGTTGAAATTGTCTCTTCTCCTTTTGCATTGGTGAGTGCCAACACTGAATGGTACAATATTTGATCCATATGGTTTACTGACACTGCAACCTGTTTCCAAGCAGTAGCCCTGCCCAGGTGTTGAACAGCACAGTATTGTACAGCCCCATCTGTCTGCATGTAGTGTATTTATAACTAAAAGCTATTACAATTATTACAATGATTTCTGTTTCAATATATACATCAGTATAAAATACTACCCAAAACACTTTCGCATTTCAAACAATTTTAACCACTTCATCAAAAAATGCATTTGCAGAAAAAAAAAAATCCAAATTAATGTTGATTGCCAACAGTACAGCATCTCTATGGTATGTTTCCTAATAAATGAGAGAACGGAAATGTATTAAAATCAATTAAAATAAGTATCACAAAACATAATTAATGTTAGAGCAGTTCAAGGATTCCCAGTTTGTCAGTATCTACCCTAAGCAGTGCTACCCAAGTACAGTATAAGCCATTTAGTGTTTCTACAATGAGAAGAAAACATTCAAATATTAAAGCTGTGACAAACACACAAAAGCAAGGAAAGAGAATCTGATCTGTACTCATCCCTGTTGTTGCAAGGTACACCATGTCAGGAGTTTGCACTCAGTGCATCGTATGTGCTATTATACCTGGATACAGCTGTGGAAGACAACTGAAATGGAATCAACTACAAATTTCCTTGCTGTTGTGGTTTTATGTCAGACCATTCAAGTTATAACAACTTAGTGTCTTTATTTTCCTGAAGGGAAGAAGAGTAAAGAATTCATAATGAAATTGTAAAAATGCTACTAAAATCCCTATCTTGGACACAATATACTGCTTTAGGAGCTACTGTGTCATTGCACAATATAAGTGGCTTATTAATCACTGAATTATTGGTGTAGCAGAATATATTTGTCATTGTGGATATCTTTTGAAAATTAGTATTTTAAAACCTGCCTGTATCCCGTAACAAGCCACAAACAATTTCATGTATTTCAAACACTAACATCCTTATGTAAAGTAGCAAATGTCCATTCATAGTGGCAAATTTCAAATCTTTGCCTCCGCTGCTTCACTTTTTTAAAATGAGACTTGGTTCAGAGTTTTCATTCTTTACATTATTCTAAACCAGAACTATTTCTGAAGCATAAAGAAATCCAAATGATAATAATAATGTTATTTTTTTTTTTTGCTGATTCATTCCTAACTTGAAAAATAATCAGTGTCTTTAAAAAAAACACAAAACAAAAAAGCCCAAAAAATCTCTCCACAGGAGAAGTCCCTGCTAGCTGAGATTTTTTTTCAAAACCAAGTTTCACACTTACAATATCTTTATAGTTATGTTATACACCCTTGAAAATAAAGGCTCATGCTAAGAATGGTGACAGGCCCTTAATTATAGAGGTGTTAACTGGTGACATTATTTTTCATCAGAAAAAAACCAAAAGCTCCACAAAACTTCATAGCTTATACTGAAAGTTTGATTCATGCTCATTTTGTTCATTTAAAAATACTCTTTGGAAACTGTGTCAACTCCTGCAGACAACTTAGTGATACAACTTTTCCTGTTAAAATAAAGATAATTCATATTCACCTCTACCCCATGCTAAGCTCTACTACTAATATACACTTCATTACCTGCTCATGTCACCATCTAACACATATCTTTACATTCTTCTACATATAGTGTCCAGGGCTTATTTTTCACCAAACAAATTTGATAACTATTACACTTAGGAGTTTTTCTTGAGGATTTTTTTTTTGGTGTTCTAGCCTTTTCATTGCAACTTAGAGTGATACTAATAGTTCAGACTTTTTCCATGCTAGCTTAAGAGAAACTTTTAATAAAAGTTTTTTTCCCATTAAGGATTTTAAAATCTAAACTCACTTAGATATCAAAACTGAAAACAAGAAGAATGATTAGATGCTTCTGTAATTTTAAAATGGTTTCTGCTACTTTAAAATGCATTTAAAAATTGTACATACAACACTTAGGATTCTAACTTTTATGTTGCTGCAATCAGATTCTAATTCAAAATCTTGCAAATAAACATGAAAAATAAGCCACTGGTCATGATTTCTAATGATTACATTCAAAGCTAGCCTTTAAAAAAAATAAAAAAAAAAGTTACAAGCACAACATACTGGTTTATGTACTCACTAGCTTATCAGGCTACAATAGGCATGTTTTAAGTATAAAAAAGCAGACAATTCATATTTAAATAAGACTATGTGAAATCAGAAAAAACCCTTAGATTTCACTATTTAAAAAAAAAAAGAACACCTATAATTACTTCCCATCCTACAGCTACAGTTAAACCAACTAACAAAAATAATCAAACTATTTTTGACAAACAAAAGTTAGGCTAGAATATGTGGCAACAATCAAAGTTCATATATGTTTCTATGTAAAATGACTCATGATTTACTATAACATAAAATATGAACAAGAGCACTTTGTGACTAATGAAAGAGCTACTAGTAGAAACATTTAATGCCAGTCTTCAGCCCTCCTTTAAGTCATATCTCCAAATCAGTATTGACTTCTTTTGACCAGATACATCATTTTTGGCTTGTCACTCCAGTATGTCATGTTTTACCACTTGCCACAGGCAGCAGGAGACAACTAGCTGAGCAAACTACAAGCAGTGACATGCAGAAATTAACTCTCAAATCTGAGTACTTAGATAAAATGATATGCAAGCGCACATTAGGACAAAAGGAATGGCATTCGTCATCCAAATAGGCTCATCATCCCTCCCCACCCCCCCTTGAACAGTAGTTGCAACAGCAATAGAAAAAGATCAAGAAGATGTCTGTTCTTCAGAGTCAACTGTGGAAAAAAGTCAGCAATATATAACAGCAGCGATGGACAAGGAAGAGCAAAACGAAAGAATCTTGTTGATTATTTGTTCATTTACTTTTTCTGAACACAAGCCAAAGTGTGCCACACTGGCTTGTTCTGCGCTTCAGATACAGATGTCCTATTCTCCTTAGATCCTTCACAGATTTAGAATTCAGTCTCCCTGAGGCCCCTATAACCAAGTAAGAAAACTCTCTTTATCTAGCTTGGTGGCTGCCAAGACAGATTCCATGTCATTAAGGATGTCAGAACTCAAAGCCTCTTGCAGACTTGGCATCAGTTCTTCTCCTTCTATATTCATCCCATCTCCTTCCAGTGTCCCAAGGTCCACATTTGTCCCTGGAATGGCTTCAAGGTAGTCTGGGAAACGGTTCTGATGGGACGGTATGTTACTTTGGCTGATACTGTCACCTAGTTATATCACAAAGCAAGATGGATATTAAATATACTGAAAGTACCAAACCCACAATTTATCAGGACAACTGGTTGAATGTTAATCCTGTATTTCTTGCTTCACAGAAGCAATATGATTCATAGAAATCCATCCCAAAAAACAAAGATGACTTGACTGCATGTAGATGTACAAAGGACATGCCTTTGTTTCAGCATTTTAAGCTACTGACCCAAATGTCTACAGATCTCTGATGTCATTTACCATATTTTAATTTTTATGCTTAAAGGAAAAGGAAAAATACTGTTTTGGAGCATTATTAGTAACACTGGATGAGGTTCTATTCTTAGTTCTGAACAAACAATATTACTTTAAAAGACAAATGGACACACCAATTCCATATAACAACAGGAGTGATGCTAGTTAGCAATCCCCCATCCTTCCAATATAGAGTTGATTACAAGCATGTTTTTCAAAAATCTAACTATAATTTTTCTATTACAGCAATAGAAGGTGGTAGAAAAACAATGCTAAAAGTATCGCAGCTTCTCAGTGGTTCGTTTTCATTGCAAATGGACACAAGTATATTTGGGAAACATGCATTAAGGATGCACACAAAAACAGACCTGTATCCATCTCATCAACACTGTTCAGGAAGTCATCGGGGGTTCTGGGTACACTGTAACTGCTCATGCTAAGTCCACTATCTGTGCTTTCATCTCTGGAGTGATATGTTCCACTGTAACAGAAGAAAGGGAGCAAAAAATGAGGGTAGAGTACTGAAGAAATTAAAATAAATGCTTGTTTTTGACATTCAAGGGCTTTGAAAACATTGCTGTCATGAGAAATACTCTCTTCTAATCAAAAACCGAAGCCCTTTTCTGTGTTGAGACACCTGGGTTTTGTTTTATGCAGACCTTTTTCAATTAAAACCTTATTATTTAGATTCAATTTAACTTGATGAGAGGACACTTAAGCAGCTTTAAAAAACCTGCCTACCTGTGTTCTGCATACTTTTAAACTTTTCACACCCACCCACAGCTAAAAACCATTGGAAGCATATTACAGATAGTCCCTAATAATTATAAAAATAATAATAATGGTGTACCCTTTCACACTTCTATAAGGATAAAAAAAGTATTTCTAGCTACTAGTGTCCCCGTGTTTAATCAACCAGTGAGGTGTATTTCTAGGTCACTGCTGCTATAAATAGGAATTATAGCTGGAACTCCTTTACCAATTCTTCAATTGCTTCCCACTGTGGCATTACTACTAGTTCAGTCATACATGTCATGGCAAGTGAGCGCCCTAATATAAATCAAATACTGGTACAGAAGCCATCCTATAAACAATCCATGTTCAGAATGATCTTGTTGACAGAACAGTTAACAGAACAGTAATGGCATGGGGCCTTACATGCATTCCCTTTCTTAATTCCATCTTACTGCCAATGAAGTGAGCAAGACCAAGAAAGCTGCAGCGGGAAATTTGGGATGGAGTGGGGGGAGAAGCAGGCCAGCACACTGAGTCTGCATAGCAAGGTTTTCATAGCAGGGGGGCTGCAGGGATGACCTGTGTGAGAAGACACCAGGAGCTGACCCCATGTCAGACACAGCTGGTTCCAGCTGGCTCCAAAATGGTCCTGCTGCTGCCCAGAACTGAACCCATCAGTGACAGTTGTGGTACCTTTGTCGTAATGTATTTAAGAAAGGGTAAAAAACCACCGTACAGCTGCTGGGAGAGAGGAATGAGAACATGTGAGAGTAACAGCCCTGTGAACGCCACAGCCAGTGAAGGAGGAGGGGGAGGAGGTGCTCGAGGCACCAGGACAGAAATTCCCCTGCAGCCCATGGAGATGATCATGGTGACACAGGTTGTCTCTCTGCAGCCCAAGGAGGTCCATGATGGAGCAGATATCCATCTGCAGCCTATGGAAGACCCCACACCGGAGCAGGTGGAGATGCCTGAAGGAGGCTGTGACACCCTGGAGAGCCCACGCTGGAGCAGGCTCCTGGCAGGACCTGTGACCCATGGAGAGGTGCCCACACAGGAGCAGGTTTTCCGGCAGGAACTGTGGCCTGCATAAACAGCTGTAGAAATACACCATTACCTCCCTCCCCCTTCATCTACTATCCAAGCTTCGCAAAATATTTTAAAAATCTGTATTTCTTCAGGTTGTGGTAGCATCCACTGAAAATCTTTACTAATTTTCCAGCTTGAATCCTAAATGAAGATCAGCTTGACTTACTATTCAGATTAGCATTTGAAGACATACTGATTCTTCTCATAATGTGCTCATGAAATATATAGCATATGACATTTTGTCAGGTATGAAGAATGAAACAGATGATGGTTGAACAGCTATTCAACATCAGTTGCAAGCAGAATGCCATCAGCCATAGATTAGATTTCACAAAGACATCTTTGTCATACAAGAAAGAAACTTAACATTTCTTTATAGTTAAATAATATTTTGTTGATTGATTTAAAAATAGTATCACCACACATTTGATAACAGCCTTAATTAAGCTATTTAAAACTTCTGTGAAAAAAATGCTAGTTTACTTTGTGGGAAAAAATACTAAAAACATAACTGAGACTAAATCACTGTAGTTAAGAAGACTTTTTGGCTTCTGCTCTTATGCTTGGAATGTCCAGTCCTTCTCTTCAAATCACTCCTTAATACACATTTCCTCTTTCTTCAATAAGGATTTCCTCATTTAGCAGTCACACCACCCAAAACTACCACATGCAACTAAACTGCATTACCCAAAACAGAATGGATACTTCTTCAACTAATACTTGTATTAAAATATATGTATGCAAAAGAAGAAATCTCAATTTAGGAGTTAAACAGAGAATTACCATCACTATCAATATACATCTAATAGACAAATATATATAAACACAGTGGCAAACCAGAAGGTGAAATAGTCTAATAAAAGTCTGCATTGCTGGATGTCCCATTCAAAAAATAAAACATACCACAATGACAGTAAGTACTGAAGAAAGCAGGCAGAAGATTGACTATGTAAATGAAAACACTACTGCACATTTTGTCAAATTGCTCCAATGTAGCAATTATCTTCTGAGACTTTTTGGATGTTCTGGTTATGTAGGCAGTGGAAAATATTCAACTACCTAAACTCTGGATATCCAACTTTGGCACCTAAAGCTAGGAGGACTGTTTTACCAGGAACTTTATATATAGCCTATACTCTAAGTCTGATCTTTTAACATAAGAGACATCAAGAACATCTTTAGGGCAAAACTACTGGATTGCTGTATCTAATTCAGAGATAGCAACGCATATCCATTAATGTCCTTTTTAAAAATTTCTTTCCCTTACCCATATGCCAGAATTACATGTGGTGATGTACATAAAATTACCTAGAAGGGGACAATGCTCAGACCAAAATGCAAACTAAGATATTATGAACTCAGGTCAAGTACAGATTTTCAGTATTTTGTGTGGGGCAAGGGCTACAAAAAAAAAAGCCCAGTTAAACGTATTTGCAACTAGGCAAGTAGTATCTTTTTGCACTTTACAGTAAATAGACCTTGCTAATTATCAACCTGCCAAAAATTTACAAACATGAATTTGCCCTTTCTAACTTTTTTCGTGTTTCTAATTAAAGGTAAAGATCCATCATTTTATATTTCATGTGTATAGACTCATAACAGATAAACAGCACTAGTCTACTGCCATGGCCTTTTGAAACCTGAAGATGCGCGTTTCAGGTCAGAAAACAGATTGTGGAGATATGAGGATTCTACATAATTTAAGAACAAATTTCAAAATATACCTGAGCTCAATGTATGATGGCAACAGCCTTCCAGAAATTTAAGCTAGTACGTTACTACAACACATCAAGGCCATCATCTATCTACAGAGGTTTCTCATAGGACAGCAGGTCAGTTTTAAGATTTCTTGTCCTTTTTATTCTTTAGGACAGAGCCAACACAGTTAAGGCTCACACCAGATCCCTGGATGAATTCCATGGAGAGCAATCCCTCCCTCTAACAAAATATGAAGTTTTCTAATCAGATTTGTCTGTGTAGGAAATAAGTCTTCCTGAAGGGCTTACCCAAAACTTGAAAATACCACTTACTTCTTTAGGGAGTTTAATAACAAAACACCACTTCTTTCAACACCACTACTTTCTTCTCCATGTGCAAGGCATTTTTTTTTTTTTTTTGAAACTTGGTTTTCTCCAACATATACAAAGCACTACGTACCTTGAAAGAAACTTTTCTCCTGCTCTCACAGTAGCACACACAACACTAGCACAGACAATACCTCAAGGCAGTAGGAGAAAAAGCTTAAGAGCAACAGATGTTATTTATATAACCTAAACTATATGAATGACAACAGATTCTACTGGCAAGATGGAGGCTACGTTCTTGCACCGTCTCCACTGAACTTTACTAATTTTGAGAATTGGAGTGAGGACAGTGTGTATGAAATGATGGAGAAGTTTCCTGGAAGAGGCAGAAAATGAAACAAACTTAAGCTGAGCTGATGGAATATCAGTAGCTGGAAAAGTTACATATAATGACAGTACATCTTTAGGGATGAAGAACCTAAGTGTGAAAGATCAGCAACATTAAGTTATTTCAAAGCACACAGGAAGGGATTTATACTTGCAGCAACGTTTACAAAGATTTTAACAGTTTTCAGTATCTAAAATTATGGCAGGCATTTAAGCTTGCCCTACTACAAACTCATGCCAGTTCTAACATTATGTGGACTTCTTACCTTGCAAGCAGGTTTGAAACTGTATTGGTGGCAAAAAACAGGAAGTTAAGACTTACACTGAAAGAATCAAGATTAATTTTATGGGGTTTTCCTTGACTGTAATAATGTACCATTAAAGAGGAAGAGGAGCATATTGCTATACTTCCTAAGCACTTAAGTAAGCATCCTAAAGTTAGGTTAACATTTCGAGGTAATGCAGAAATGGAGTGATGAACTCTGACAGAATACATCATTTTTCTCTTTTATGATAGGGGGTACTGAGTTGGTATCAGTTTAGAATGCTGACAAAATATAGTCCAGTGAAAAAAATACAAAACTAACTGTGCCAACTTAAGATCAACTACTTGATATGTTGAAATGTTAGCAGATTTCTACTCCATTAATTAAAAGTTCACGTGGCTTGGACATTCGACTGTTTTGCCATTTTCATATTTCTTTCCAGCATGCTAAGCAAAAAATACAGATATGACTTATCTCAAGCTGCAGCAGTTTCTCCAAAGTTGTAATGGCTAGTATGAAGCATGTAAGCTAATATGTAATTAGAACAGTACTTCCAATAAAACAAACATTCCAACTCAGAGGGATTAAGGAAAAAATTATATGAAAAAGACTAGTCTATACTGTAAAGATCTAAATCTTGAATTCAAAGACCCACTTCAAAATAATACAGCATTTAGAATGCAACATGCCACTATTTGTAGACCTAACATTAACAGAGTAAAAATATTGCTAAATTAAATACCTGAAGTGAATGGGAGGGCTGAATGGAGAAACCTTAAAATGAACCTCAAGGTGTAGTCCTAAATGTGCCTCACAGTTCATTTGATCTCACAGCAAGTTATTCACAAATTCTTCTTAGTCAGTAATTTGAAATGACTGTTAGTCAACAGATTATGCAGAGGCAAACATGTTATGACTTTGAATAAAAAACCTTCCTACAAGTCTGAACAGACTACTTCCTCCCACAGGAGACAGCTTTTAATCCCCAACTTTTACTAGACTTGCCATTTAAGGAAAGATTCATTTACAGCTGTGGCTTTTGGCACAGACAGATGTTCAAAATAAACTATTACATGTACCAAACAGAATTTTAAATCATTTTTTTCCCCTCTAGTAGCTACTCCTACAAACCTGTTAAGAAACGGATCAGAACTATTTGTAGTCATTGTTCGCAGTTCCTGAGACATTCCAGGAGACGACACAGGGTTTTGAGATCCACCGTCTTGTTCCATTGTTGGAAGCTGGCTACGGAGAGCCAATTCCTAGAACAAGGGGAGGGGGAGAAAGAAAGATAGATCATGTTAGGCATTCAAATGCACTTTTCAGATACATAAACACATGACATTACAGGTACTTGATGCTTTTACGGTTTCCAGTTACAAGATTTAAATCAAATTGAGTTTCAGAAGACAAAGCAAGAATTTTTACTGGCTTCAACGATAATAAAAGTTCTACCAGTCAAGACCAGTATTAGAGACTTCACTGTAATTGTATTTATGGATATCAATATCTGTGTATTTCCATAAATATTTTCTACTACACTTCAATATCCTTTTGCTACCTCTATTCTTAAGATCAAAGAAAGAATTGTTAACACTGTCTGACCCCTAAGATATGTCTGTCTAACTCTGCTGACTAGCACTTTTTCTCTTTTTCTTTCAAGTTCTGATTTAGACCCTGGTTTCCTATTTACCTTGCTTGTTGCATTCAGCAAAGTTTAAAGTCTGTCCCTACACGTTCCCATTCACTCCTCCTGTTGGAGGCATGCATTCTGAAGTTTCTGAATGACAAAATCACTGATTTGTCCCGTATATAAATCTTAAAGCTCTTTAAATCCCTAGAAATTTCTTAGTAAAACTAAGACACTGCTTTTCTGAAGTTAGGAACCTAGAGTACACGTATATTTTTATGCATCTGACTGTGCACCAACTTGAATCAATCCATCCATAAAGCTTGTCATTACTATTTAATGGAAAATAAGTTTTAATATAAAATATACAAAATTAAAGGTTGGTGGAGATTAGCAGCATTTTATGTAATTTCCAGTGCCCGCTCTCTCCCTTTTTAAACAGGTAATCCATGAGTTACATGTGTGATAAATACAATAATTTTCTTCACGGAACTCTCCTAAAACATCATCAGTGGTTCACCAAGTTTGTGCTTTGTTAATGTAGAGACTGGTAAAGATACCTATTGACTATCTTGTTATAATTATTAGTAGCATGTGATTTCCAGGCTGTGCCTGGGAAGCTAATCTCAGGCAAATCAAGTATTGTCAGTCTTGATAATACTCGATATTTCTCACTTGTACAATGGAAGGTCTTCATCCATTCTCAGTTATGAGCCTAAGGACTACTGTAGACTTTTAACATAAAAAAAAATAATCTTTCTCCAATTCTTCTTCAAAGTGGTTTCTTTTAAAAAAAGTCCAAGATTAATTTCATTTTCCAGCAGATTGTGCCAAACACTGAATGCTTTCCTACCACCTGTTTTTTTTTTCCTTTTCTAATTTGCATATGCTTTACTCCCATTCCTGTGGATTACTGTTCTACATATTTCTTTAATACCAATTTTGATGTCTTGTTCTAGGTTTTTTCACACCAGTTAATTAGACCATTGCAGAAAAGTATACAGACCACTGGTTTTTGTGTTCGTCACATCTAATTGCCTATTCCAAGTAAATCCAGTCCTCTGCTCACCACCACTTACTTGGCCACTGTTCTAATAAATAGTAATAATATTCCTTCTCCTCATTTTCAGATCACAGGATGGTAGGCACCTTTTAATAATTTCTATAGGCTTATCCATATGATTTTCATTTGCTTATGTAATAAAACCAAGTGCAAAGACTATATAATGAGATCTTACTTCATAGCTAAGTTTATAAACTTTTATCAGTCACATCAGCCTGGATACACAGATAGACTCAATCAATTTAAGAAGAAAACAACAAAAAAAAAACAAAACCAAACCAAACCAAAACAAAACAAAAAAAAAAAAAAAAACAAACAAAAAAAAAAAACACAAAAGAAAAAGGGTTTTCTTTCCTGGAATGCTTCCCAAATGGTGATCTGAAGAATGTAGAAGGTCTTAAAGCAGGCATCCCAGAGATGGCTGAAGAACTCCTCACTCACATCATGATCTTTATGTCCTTCATCTGGAGACAAATTGTTCCAAATACCACCTCAGCCTTCCCCTTCCGAGAAAACTGCCTTCATCTGATATAGCTACTTTCAACTAACTCTAACTTGTTATTTGTCCAATGAAAAAGGCAGAAGAGAAAATAATAATAAAAAAAAAAATCACTTGATTTTGCACCATTATAGAATCTTTTCAGCCTTGGGTTCATACCTGGAATACAGCACACTTTTCTTCTCCACTCTGATAGCAGAGCTGTGAATCAGCAAGTGCTCTGCTCTTATGTGGCTACAACCTGGCTGTGGCAAGAATGCTGTCCTTTTCCCCTTCCCTCGTTCTTTGATCTGTGTGTTGCATTTTTATTTCCATGGGGTGCAGTCCCTGACTAGGATGAAGAGGAGGGGACAAAAGTGCCAGTAGCTTGTGGAAGAAGCTTGATCACACAACAGTGCCCCAGGGAGTGATGACAAAGCAAAACCAACACAGAGTCATTTCTGTATATAAAGCCCTAAAGTGACGTAATATCTCATTGTGTGGTAGGCCTGGTGTTTCCATTCAGTAGTGCCTCCTGATGCAATAGTTTTAAAAAAAAAGAAAGGTAAAATAGAAGAGAGACTGAGAGAGAAAGAGAAAAGAAATCTATACAGGTCCCCTTTTCAAGAGCTACTGACACCGGTAAAGAAAAAACCCATAAATTCATCTTTGTACCTTAAGAAACACAGTCAGTACAAATGAATAAGCAATTTGAAAAAATGGGAAAGTTACCCATGTATTTTCTAAATCCTTAGAGGGTAGAAGAGATTCAAGTTTCATCAATGTATGAACTTAAGTAGTATGGTAAAAACAAATGTAGCTCAGATGCTAGCCAGCTAAAAGAGAAAAATCCCATTTCACTGAAGGGCCACTAAAAAGAGATGCATTAAACCAGGAGATAGAACTGTATTTTTCCCATTCTTTGGCATGTAAAACGTAGTGAAATAAGTCTTTTTAATATTAGTACTACTTTTATCCCTGTTTCAACAACAACATTGCTAAAAGTACAAAACTACAACTATTTTTAACTATTTATAAGTAGCATTACTGCTGCTTATTCAGGAGGCAGAACTACAGCACTTTCCCCTAGAAAGAATGTTATTCCATTACTCATTCAAGTAATAAATTTATGTCAATCTGGGAGTCTGAAAGAGAAAGGAATTACCAAAAATGACAAGCTATTCAGAAACAACTGCAGAGCAATTTTCAATCATTCCATACGATAAGTTTTGTAGAAAGACTATTTTTCCTAAAAGGTGCATATAATGGAAGCTAAAATTGCTTGAATAATGGTCTTTTCATTTCTTCTTCCTTATAAAACTGATTTTCAATAAAAGAAGCTATGTGTTTCCTATACTTAAAAAAATGTATGGGAGTGCACAAGCCTCTCCCAGCCTCAAACAGAGCAATGTGAACTCTAGGCTTTTAGTTCATGCTCTAAAATATATCCTTTATTAGAAGTATTTAAAGTCTGGAGGCAAAAATAAAACCATGACAAAATCCTGGCTTAGATTTCTATAACTTGATCTCATCCTATTTTTGTAAGTATGTAAAACTCTTTAAAGTACCTCTGGGAAAATAAAAGCTTAGCATTCCTATTGTTAACACAAAAGCTGAATTCTGGTTACTACATAAAGACCAAAATGATCTGTCATCTCCTTAAGCAAAGTAATTTTAAAAATAAGGTCAGCATTGTGTTATTTATCTGGCTGACCTTATCCATTTTTTTTTTCATAACTGCATACAGATTAAGTTTTACATGAAGTTCCCAGTCATTCACACCATGTCCAAATTAACTTTATAAAATGACTCTTTTCAGAGCAATTTTATTTTTATCTTTATTGCACTTTTGAGGAAAGGTAAAAGACTCCCTCATGGAACTCACATATATTCTTACTGTATTAAACATATAATATGCGACTTGAATTGATATATCCTCAGAATTACGTTTTTTTCTGCAAATTGACTTTATTTAAAAGGGCCAATTTGTAACGTTTCTGCCCCCAAAACTGCTCAACTATCAAATGATTCACAGGCTTCACTGGGATGAGAGAGAAGTGCTAGGGGACTGAGAAGACCACAACATTTATGGGCAGATTTACAGCACCAGTCATTTCTTCGGATTAAGTATTTATGTTCTCGTTTGGAGGCCAGAAAGTTACAGTATATGTACAAAAGAAACAGGAAAAACACATGGACTGATGAAGAAAAATGAATTCAGCAATGAGCAGTTATGCAATTAGTGAAGAGTAAGGGGGCAACATAAATCATTCAGTGTTGCAATCATGAAAACCAGCAACATTAATTTAAAGAGGTGATACTGATAGAGTGATAATTAATTGTACTGTATACACTTGGCAAAGAACTCAATGCTACTCAGAGCATTGCAAGCGCAGATAAGGCAGCATAAACTGATTAGACATTTGTAAATAAAGTCTGGATTCGCGTCTGGTTTTGCAGCCCTTTGCTGTGCTGCTGCTTCACACTGCCCTTGCTGTCTATCTGCCCATGGCTCCAGTACAGCAGCTGCCCAGCCCAGGCGTCTCGCAGCGCCAGCGAGGCAGGTACCTGTCAGCAGGAGTCAGCAATCACGAAGGCCACGCAGAGCTTGATGGCCTCCCTCTACCTATTTTTGTTTGCTTCTAGCAAAAAGCTGTTATTCATGGCCATCTCATACTCAGGTCAACATGACTCATATCTTCTGCTGACCAACTGCTTTAGCAGCATGTCTGTGATTAAGTTTTGCAACTGCAAGCAGCACCAGTGACTCCAGTAAATCAACTGCAGTGAGCTGCAACTGCTAACAGACACAAAATGTGTCCTGAAGCAATTAGGAGCATAAAAACCAACTGCAACAAATGTAGATCCGGTTTACTCTACAGACCGGGTATTTATCTATAAATATCTATACACAATCAAGCAATAAAATTATTTTGTTAATCTGTAAAGTTTACGGTGCTGCAAGTGGAATCAGAGATTCTGAATTTTCAAGTTACTCATGTGATACAAGTATCTCTCCTACCATGTAACTTCTGGTTACTGATGCTCAGCATTTCCCACTTAAAGCAATAGTGTGAAACAGATTCTACAGCTCTTGCCACACAAACTAATACACAAAGTCTCATTTAGATCTGTGGTTTTCAATAAAGAATGAAGCTGCACTATTTCAGAAGCCAAAGAACATTTAAAACACTTAGTTCCCAAGATGGCTGAACAACAGCAATGTTGCTTTTGTAGTAAAACTAGCTGAATTCCACATTTTGTATATTTTGATGGCAGGCAGCATAGCCTCCACCATGCCCCAATCCAGCCACACAGGATTCCCTTTCAATAATGTTTGCCTATTTATGTCCAATCATGCTTGCATTTTCTAGGCAGTATTTAGGGTAGGACAAGTTAGTGTACTGCTCATCAGAAATAGCAGAGACTTAAATAATAATTAGGTTAAGGAACATCTCCTTAATTTCTACAGGACATCCAACTCCAAGCTGAAATTCCCCACGCTTTGACAAAACCTTCTGTTTTATTTAATAGTGTTTAGAAGAAGCAGAGTTTGTTAGTCAGGGCAGAGGAAGATGTGTGCCTTGATCAATGTGGGTCACAACCAAGGGGCAATTCTAAAGGGACTTAATAGTTAACTTGATAGTTACAGATGACTTTTGACTGCATATTCTTACACCTCCCTTCAGCTGGAACCAGCATTTATATGGCCGTACACTAAGACAAGTCAGAAAACAGACACAGCTGAAAAATAATTTTTCTGACAGATCAGGTGTCTGATCTGTCTTGCAGTGTAGCCACACGAATGCTTCAGCTACTAGATTATGAAAAAACAATGTTAAAACACATCCTGTTCTGCTGCCTTATTATTAAGGCAATCTCTGGCAGACAGCTGAATTTAATGTCTAACTGCTGCAGTTCAGGTTGCCAGAGCATGTCTACCAGACCTCTCAGTCAGAAATCATTTTATTGAGCACCAATTTTGCTTCAAAAACTCCACACAGCTTTCCACCTGCAGTCTTCAGCCCCAGTTTAGGATGGCTCTATACAGCTGGTTAAGCCTTCTCATGAATTAATTTCTAAAGTCATGGCATTGCATAGGTGTTCTGCCTTACCTGTAAGCCTCATGGTACTCTGTAACAAAGCTCTGTTCAACTGATGCTGAGCAAATACGTGCTGGGTTTGTGTGGTGGGGGTTTTGGTAGCAGGGGAGGGGGCTACAGTAGTGGCCCCTGTGAGAAGCTTCTTGAAGCTCCCCCAGCACCAAGTCGGACCCACCTCTGGCCAAGGCTGAGCCAATTAGTGATGGTGGTTGTGCCTCTGTGAGAATGTATTTAAGAAGGGGAACCTGGGAAGAGGAGTGGGGAGTTGCAAGGAGAAGTTGTGAGGGAGACACCTGTGTGAACACTGAGGTCAGTGGAAGGAAGGAGGAGGAAGAGTGGGGAGGTATGCTGGTGCAGAGACACCACCCATCCCTGTGTCCCATGATTAGACAGCTGGGTGCAGAGACCCACCTGCAGTCTGTAGAGGACCCCATGCTGGAACAGGCAACTGCACCTGAAGGAGGCCGGGACTCTGAGGGGAGAAGCAGCCCCCAATGTTGTAGCTCAGCACTGGGAAGACTGCAACATGCAGGGGTGACTGATGCCAGAACAGCACAGAAATGGCTGCAGATTATGGGAAGTATTCACGCCAGAGAAAGCTCATGGAGGACTGTCTCCCATGAGAGTGGAAATACACTGGAGCAGGGGATGAATGTGAGGAGTCCTCCCCATGAGGAGGGAGAAGTGGTAGGACTGACTGCAACCCTCCATTCTCTGCCACCTATGAAGCTAAGGGGAGGAGGTAGAGAGATCAGGAGTAAAGCTGAGCTGGGGAAGGAGAGGTGGGGGAAGGTGTTTTTAAGATGGGGTAACACTTCTCACTGTCCTACTCTGCTAAGTGTTGTTGTTAGTGTTTGATTAGTGATGTTCTTTTTCTTCCCCTAACGTGTCTGTCTTTTGTCCCTAACCATAATGGGGGAGTCATCCCTCCCTGTCCTTACCTCAATTCCCAGAGCCTTTTGCTTTAATTTCTCCTTCCCATTCCTGAAGGGGAAGGAGTGGTTGGCTGCTGGTGCTCAGTTGCCCTCTGGGCTCAAACCACTATGACAGGTACTTGACAGATTACCTGAACTAACCTTTAGCTACCTAAAATACAAGGGCTTTCCTAGAAATAGATGCCTATATAAATTGAGGCCATATGCCAAGATTTGTTATTACATGCGGAATTTACTGCCAGACTGAAGAAGACAGTAAAAAAGTAAAACACAACAAAAGGATACAATATTTACTTCCACTAACATGAGAAGTTTCAGGTATTATTTATGAATATAGATTAAAAAAAGTTAAATCAGAAGGAAACATTTTAAATGGGGAAAAAACCTTTGTTGGAAAGACTCTTCACTGTGTCTTAGCTAACCCTCCTCAAAACTTTTCACATAATGGATCTCTTCAGTATAAGACATCACAGACCATTTCCCCTATCAAATATCAATAAATAAGGCAAATTAAAACCGAGGGACACAATACAGCTATGAATTTGCTGCAAGTGACTTTTTATTTTCTTCCTGCATCTCGTAAACCTAATTTTCAAAAATGTTTCTGCATACCAGTGGTTGTATCCTCACTGGTCAAAAAAGCCATATTCAAAGACCAAATGGCTGGCTTCAGTACCTTATCACCGTTAAAAAAAAAAAAAAAAAAAAAGACAACCCCCCCCAAAAAACCCAAGCAACAAAAAAGCAACCAAAACCCAACACCAACTCGCTGTGGCCTGCCTACCTCCCCTCCCCTTTGACAAAACCATGATCTGGTTAATCTAGGTCAGCTTCAGATAACACACAAGGGGATGGGAAATGAGAGATTCAAGGGATAACACTGTTTGCGATTCACTAAGAAACTAAAATAACTATTGCTCACCATTTCCACCAAGATTTGAACACAAGTGTATCTTGTTATTTAAAGACATATTACAGGGAAGAGAAAAAATCCCCAAACAAACCAAAACCTAAGTCCTCAGTGAAACTTCCAGCTTCACTGACGTCATGGAAGTTCAAGAGTACAGACTTCAAGACTGTACTTGTTTTTAACGATGTCTTCCTTATTTTCTAGAAAATGTCACAAATCTGACAGTAACACAGCTTTGTATTCGTGTACTTAGAAAGTGACAGAAAAAAATCTTTTATTGAAAAATATTAATAGTGTCCTAAGAAATTAATACATTCCTGAAACACTGGAAATCTTGACTAAGCTGATGAAAGGTGTCAAACACCAACTGAGCTGAACTAAGATCAACTTTTACAGAAAAGGAATCACAGGAAACTAAAATAATATTTCAAACCCAGTAGCTCTTCAGTACTGTAAGTGCTTATATTTTATGAAGTAAGAGCAAATATGAAAAAAATATGAAACAAAACCAAGTGAGTCATCAAACAGTGACAGACAGGCCATATGTCTTTGCAGATTCTTCACTGAGTAGGGTAATTTCCATGACACTCAGAAGTTGATAAGAAATAAGTCCAGGGCAACAGGACAGAGAATATGAGAAGTACTTCATAAAATATAAAGAACAAAAGAATGGAGACAATTAAGACAGACCACATTCTAGGTATGCGGAACTATCAAGAAAGCAGCACAGATATAACAGAGAGGTAAGTTGGAAAGCACAACTGAACAGAGTGGCAAGGAAGCAGGGCCATATTTGGTTCTCAGATGGGGATCTCCATTCAGTACTAGAAACAAGCAGCAGATATGGAATGAGCAAGCATATACAGAGGAACCTATCACGTAAATGGCTATGTAGTATGCCAATCTTACTAACAAACACCCTCATCTTAGAAGTAGATAAATAAGAAATCTTCCAGTCTTAGCACAAGAAAGTGGTCTGCACAACATCCAAGAACAATGTCATCAGCACCTCAACATTATTTGCCTCTATCTCTTTACATCATGTACTGGAAGACAAGAATTCTGTTACCTAACATCTAGCCAATTTCATGAGGTATACAAAAGTTGACTGACATCTATTTTAGGTGAGACACTGTCGACAACTGGATATTAACTGCAGAAAATTGGAAGGAGAGCTTCTGGGGCTATAGAGAAAGTCAAGTCACTCAATCTCTTAACTTAGACAGGTAGGCATCTTCAAGGTGTTCACAGATAACTGATGATGATGATGAACAAAACTGGACAGATGCTTGGTGTTTTCAAATTCCCTGGATGTATCAACAGCTGTTGTTTATACACAGTAAATATAGAAGTTATAATTTTTGTTTCAAATACCTTAGACTTGAACATTTTTAGAATTATAATACAATACATCCTCATTCAAACAAGAAGAGTCTTTTACAGTACTTGCTACAAAAGATGAAGCTGAGGAACTGTTTCATCTTTCCAGGAGGTATTTGACTGCTAAGGCCTCCATACATAACACTTTAAGTGATAGCGTCACTACAGGATACTACAGGATCGTGAAAGAGAGAGAAAACCTGCCAAGGACACAGTGTTCACTCAGTACCAAAAAAACCTGATCAAAGATATCAGTACAACCACGACACTAGACAAAAATGTCAAGAAGGAGGAGGAGGTTGGGCTGGCTGCAGGATGTTGGAATAGATGTCTTCCACCAGTCCCTTCCAACTTATTTGATTCTGTGATTAAGAAAAGCACAGAGATCTAGTTAAAAGTTAAGGAACATTTCTCAGGGGTTTTTTATGCATGTAAAAGAGATAGTTCTTTAGAGGCAAGCTTCAAGAATGCTGATGTCATGTAATTTCTTTACAAACAGAAGATCCTGACAATCCCTTTCCAAAAGGTACTCTCTGGTAGACTTAGTCTTACCAGAATTAAGAGCACTGAACATATGAAGATTTTATTTTCTGTATTCCTTAAAAGAACATCTAAAGTTCAGCAAGAGAAGCTACTATTCTTCCCCCAAACACAGCTTTATCATTATGAAAGCAGATAATTCCTCTAAACTTCATTAATTTTATTCACAAAGGAAAGAAAGGATCTGTCAAAAAGATAAAGTTGACTGAAGATATGTATGTTTGTTCTTTCTACAGATTTTTCACAGATTCACTAGGTTGACTAGGACCTGATATTTCCTATGACAGATTGGGACTTCAATAACAGCATCACTGGAGAAGGCATACAACACTTGCCTCTATAGTGCATACTGCAAGGCCTCAAGAAGCATTAGGGAATAATTCCCAGAAGTAGTTCTCTAAGCACCTTCTTCCACATATGGCTGCTCACTATATTACTGAAGTGACACATGAAAACACAAAAATACATTTAGATGATACAATATGAATAATATAGTATTATAGAACTTTTAAGTTGTTATGATTTCCTACTTTTCTGTCCACCAGATCAATCAAACACAGCTTAACTCATTAGCAAGTGTGACTAATAAAACTGATCCCAGGCAGGTGAGCCAGGCCTATACAGGTTAGCCTGGTATGAAGCCAGTTTAAATGTAGCTGGAATCCTGGTTTTGCATAAATCCTTTCATCAGTTCCCATCCCAAACAAAGCAGAGTGACCACTACTTATACAAGTTCTCCATTTGCTGCGTATTTCTGAGTTGGTAACAGGAAGTTGTTACTGTGGGAGAGTGAACAACTGTATGACAGGGCTTCAGGCATACAAGAAAACACAGAATACACTTTTGGCATTCAGTAAGAAAAGCATCTCTTCTGAATGACCTAATTGTGGAAGAAGATAAGGTATTTCCAACTGGTGTGGAGGAATGTGCTTCTCTGTTTATTTCCTTGTATACCAGCAATCCTTAAGAAATTTTTTTCTCTTCCATAAGAGGATTAATATTGTTGAGATCATTATGCAGTTAATACTCTGTAAATGAATCAAATTATTACATCTCAATTAAAATGCTTAAGTTTTAGAGCTGCACTGATATTGCCAAACAAGAAGGTAATTTTTCCAGGGTGTCAGTACTGTTTCTAAGGTCTGGTGTTCCTATTTGAAGATGATCTTCTCAGGAGAACTAATAAAGTACACATTTTGCAGTACTCTTCAGAATGCAATAGTACACCAGTACTCATGGCTTCCAAACGCAGGAAACTTTCTTTTATTCTGCTTTTCTTGCCTAGTGCGTAGTCTTTTCTTAGAAAAACAGCGTACAATACAAGCCAACATAAATATTGTCCTAAGAACCAGTAGATTAAGAATATTGTTAGCAATAGCAAGCAAGAAGCTCTCTGAATATATCCATAAATCCACCCTTTCAGAGACTCATTCCATATTCAACTTCTTAAGAACCTAAACCAAGTCTGCATTGAACTGTTTATTATGCTTCACATTTTGACCAATTTTCTTTTGGTCTGAGCTTGGGAGGCTTTTCAGAATTGCTGTTTCCTATACAGAAAATGTATCTGTGCAGGATTCTGTTAAAAGTCAAAATGGAATAATTACATATTATATCAGCATAGCAATTACTTTGTTACTCAAGTAATTCTGTTACACTGTACATGCTTAAAAATCATAAATATTTCAAGTGACTTTTTGTTAACCAATTACAGCTATCCTTCTTTAAGGTCATACCTATTTTACCAAACTGGTAAGAACATTCATATGAACAGAACTTCAAAGTCACAAACTACTACCTTAGATATAATGGGAGGTTCACTTTAAATACACATCTTGATGACATCAGGACTGGAACAGCAGTATCCTCAAGAATGCTAAACAAGAAGGTTGTTTTCAATGCAGAAAAATGTGAAATGAATTCCTCATTTGCTTTCAAATACTGATATAAAGTTGTGGTAATGCAGCAATCTTAAATTAGGGTTGTGACCAGAGATGTGTTTCAAAAATGTGTATGGCAGAGCTTGTTTTTTTTGTTGTGATTTTTGTTTGCTTTTGTTTTTCTTTTTTAGAATGCCTTCATGTAGCAAAAAATTCCCCTACTAGCCTAATTTAATGCTTTCATTTTTCTAATTATGCTGAAACATCAGTTAAGAGCCTACCTGATGTTTTGGAGAATTTGCTGTGCTGGGATTGATATTCCGCAATGCCTAAGAGTAAAAATAAGATGGATAAAAATTACTTTAGCTGCATGGTTTGCCTATGCAGGCTGTCTTATATACACCATCTTGTAGTATTAAGCCCCCAGGACAGGCCAGATGAGACAGGATAAGGAAGTTAAGAAACTATGAAAACCATGACACAGTGAAACAAACCTCACCGATTTACCAAGGATGCGTATTTGACAGATAAGCTTAATGACCAGGTAGAACAACGGGAAGGGAACTGGCTGTCACCTGGTCCAAAGTTAGGCAGATTCTCAATGACAACTGAGGCAAGAAGACAATTAGAAGGCCTACCTAGAAGCATGCTAGCACAGTGTAAAATGTTTGTTGGTGGATTAATTGCAAAGCAGGAACAGCAGAAGCCCAGGTGCTTAAGCGGAGAGAAAGTCCTGATGCCACCTTTGCAATGTATTCTTACCTAGAGTATTATAAAAAGTAATGGCTGTAAAGATGACCCATCTTACACCAAGAGATGCTGAAGATTCCTACAAAACAGGACTTGACTACAAGGGGGATAATGGGAGTCAGGTTCCAGGACAGAATACTGCAGGCGATGAAGAAAGAGAAAAGCTGTCTTTGAAGACATTAAGACATCATCCTCTCCTGATACAAGGCCCATCACCCAAAGTGAAAAGGGAACAAGGTAAGATTTTAGAAGGTTTCCCTCAAAGAAAAGATTAGTGCTTTCTCTGGCAGTGTCAAAAAACCAAAGAATATCCTAAGTATCTAGCACAGATGGTAGTAACTCTTAAAACATTCAGATGGAAAAATCGAAGCAGAAGGCTTAGAGTTAAAAGGAAGTCAAGCCCAAATTCAAAATCCAGAGATTCCAATGTCCTGTCTTGCACTTTAACATCTTCTACAGCTATATTCATATAGTAGAAAAATATTGAAAGGAATAGCTTGCAGCCTAATTATGAAGTTTGAAATTCTTCAGCACAGGCACACCACAGGTTCAAAATGCAGCACAAGTGATTCAGTTGTTCCATGCTGCACTCCACTCTTTAACAGATAAGATTTTAGTAACAAGGTGTCTCCTCATTGTATCCTATATAAGCTTTAAAAGTACTCTGACATACTACAGACTGTGTCAGGTTCTAAAAGTGAAAGACTTTCCTCCACTTAAAAGGGAGAACTAAAGCACCTGTGGGAAACAACTTCCTGCCTTTTTACATGACTCAGAACTCCCTGAATACGAAATATACATTTTCAAGAGGAATAACCAATCAGATCAACAGTCCACAATGCCATCCTAATAGTAAGGAAGCCTGTTCTTGGAGAGTGTTGTGAGAGAGAGGAATGAGGGAGGAAAACAAAATCCTTCAGTCTGATAAGTCAGATTCTTTCATTATCAAGCTGGTATCGGCAGCAGAATGAATTCAGACTGTTTTGGATCTCAAAGCTTTTTGTACAGTCACTGGTCTTTAAGACTCACTGAAACAACAACTTAGCCAAAACAGAACATAACATAACATACAAAAGAAATAGTGGAAGTAGGTGTCTAACCTGTGGCCTCACCTGCCGAAGCAGTTCTTGATGCTTCAGTCTCAGCCTTTCCTTCTCCATCTGTAGCTGCTGAAGTCTCATCTGTTGTTGTTGATTGGAGCTACTCCCACCCATCACACCACCTTGGGGACTCTGAGGAGCCAGAGGGGGTGGCTGTTTCACTGGAGCGCTTTGGCTGATTCGCTGATTCATGGCTAAGGAATGAAAACAATAAACACTTAAAAATGAAATTCAAACAAATACATGCAAGGAAAGTATTATCCTTAGAAGGCATATATTAAAAACTTTACAAAATCACAAGCCATGGCACTAAAAAAACATGCAGCTACACTGATGTTCAGTGTGAAGTGTATGCTCACACATGTTATTCCCATGAAATCAATGCAACAGCCTCATGTTTAAGAGTACATACTTGTTTTAAAAACAGTTAACTCTGTAAGTTTGTAAAAAATTTAAAAGTGGTAGTAAAATATTTCAAGTTAAACTAGAACGATCTCACCTTCTTCTTCCTAATAAACCATTCTCAATTTAGACACAAATAATATAAAACCACTTTTCTTATTCACGTGAAATCTTAGAATCATTAAACTTGAGAGCACATAGAATGACAAAACAGATCATCTCACTTATATCAAACTACATTTGATAAGTCTACTATACTTCCAAATGTGGTGCAGGTCATGCAACAATCATTCACATCCTTGTCAGAGCAAGTTTTGAGTGTTATAGACTCCATTTAGGGCATCTTGACATGTAAAATTAGAGCTGGTACAGAAATGGCAGATGAATTATACAGCCAGAAGTACTGCCATCAACACAGGAAACATTTTACTAGTGCTTCATTTTCTTTTATCCCACAGAAGTATGTGATGCATCTTTTCTGGGGTGTGGAGAAGAGAAAGTGTCATCTTGTATGCCTAATGCACAATGAGAACCCATCTTCCCTTCCCCCTTAAAAGCAAGACCTAACACAATTTTATAAAATAATGCATGACTGGGATGCATCTACTGGACAGGCCTGACCTTTCCCCCATATGAGACCAGTATGGTTAAAGTCAACAGGGGCACTGGAGTTCCCATACTCAAACAGAGGGCTGGGAAAGGCTGTATGTATTACAAGGGCACTATTTTCAGGGGAATATTTCAGTTTTGGAATTAACTCTCCATCTTGTTGTCCAGAACAGCCTGAATCTGTTAACATTCACAGTATGCTGCAGAATACATTTGCCAAAGCAATGATAGGAGAGTGGTAGGGATTTTTTTTTTTTTTTTTCTGGGAATGAGGATTATGTTTTATGGGAACTAAGAAAAAAAAGGGAGTGAGCTTCTTTTAGGGTGACAGGCTGATTTGGTGCAAAGAAAACCATGTGTTGTATTAGTTTGAATGAATTTTTCATCATATATAGACAATTCCTAGAACATTAATACTTCTAACTATTGTAAGCAAGAAGAATTATCTCATAAAGAGTCTGCATTATCTTTTCTCTGAAAATCCCTTCAGTCTTCACTGTCTTTTGAGTGTCCAGCTTAAGGTACAGTAGTGCTTTTTTCCTGTTCCAAGAAAGCCTAAATATATTTATCTCATAATAGTAGTAAAAATGGCTGTTGCTTCACACCCTTGCTCTCTTTCCTCCTCGCCAAAGCTCATCTTTCCATTGAGAGGTAACATATGAAGAAGAAATGCTATATGATCTGGGAGTGAGAACAGAAAAGAAAAAAATAAAGTCACTTACAGACCCAACTCTCTAGTCTATCCTTTCAACTATTCCATAGGTCCAGCACAGTCAATAGTCAATAGCTAATGGACAGGTGCATCACATTTTCATGAGTCAAGTCAAACCAAAATTAAGTGCCAAATAGCTTGAAGTAATTTGAGTAATCTTTTATGCAGTTACTTGTGAGAGAGCTTCATACATGTGATCACAAATAAGACAAAACTTCCTGTAAATGTAAGTGAACAGGTGAAGCAGGAATAGAAACTGAATCCCAGCTCCAAGTAGATACAAGAGAGTGAATACAAGGGCTGGAGGTTCAACTCCAACCTGAATCCCAGCTCCACGTAGATACAAGAGAGTGAATACAAAGGCTGGAGGTTCAACTCCAACCTGTAAATCTCATCCTGACTCTGGAAAAAAAAAAAACAACAAAAAAAAACCAGCAGGAAGATGATGTTGCTGTGGATTAAAGCTTAAAACCAAGCACTTTATCCTATGGGATCACCATCTAAACTGAACTTCAGGAAGAGGGTGACCAGGATGAGCCAATCAACCAGCTTTGTGACATGAGCTGTGGTCCCTAGGCCGGCAACAGAAGAGGTAGGACAGCCTGTTCCTCTGATGAACATAGACAGAAAGTTCATATGCCCCAAGACACTAGAAACTGTTAAGCAAAAGTTTCAACAGCACTAGCAGCTGTCCTGCAAGGGTTTGAACAGCGAACTGTACTTATAAGCTCCAGGACCTCCACTGGGCAATCTCTGATGGAAGACTGATGGCAATTAGACTACCTACATTTACCAAATTAGGGCAAAGTTGAAGCTAGAAAGAGCAAGGCAAAAAGAAAGGCAGCCCACCTAGCAGCTCTAGACAAACTAGACATGACACTGCTGGAGCCGGGAATATATCTCCTCCTTTCTCTCTTTTTACCCAGACTCATATCAAGTCTGGAACCAGGACCATGCCTTTTGCTTTTCATATCTTATCGTCTTCCCCCTTAAAAGCAGACAATGAAGGGGTTAGGAGGAGACAACAGAAAGCAACAACCTTTTCTTGCTGTTAGCTAATTCTGCAATTCAAGCAGAAGTCTGTGCTACCCTTCAGACGTTCCAGAATTCAAAACCTGTTATTAAACAAGATGGAAGGTCAATTACAGTGGAAAGTAAAGAGGGACAAAAAGGAAAATTACAGTCACCTGAAAGAAGCACATCTAAGTTAAAAGCAAACTACCTAGCTTGTAAACATTAAGTACCCAAAGCTGAAGAATGTCAATTTTCTTTTGGTTAAAAAGGCCACCTTTATTGTCTAGTCTCCAATTATATAATCATGGTTTCGAAGACCCAGCCTCACGCAGTTCATAGCCAAGACATGTTACACATAATCTCATAAAAATTTAACAGTTTCTAACCTTAGTTAAACACTTAGGTGCAATATCACTAACATCCCTTCAACATGCTATGAATTTGTTTTTCCTGCATGCACCATACAAGTATCACTTCCCCAGGTTTCTTTTCCACTAATACAAAACTTAGGAAATTATTTCCTTTTCATGCCAAATTCTTCATATTTTATATACATGTATCTTTCTGACAGCTGCTTGTATTATTCCTGTTCTCTCTTATCACAGTTTGCTCCATTCTTCCCATCTACTGAATTTGCAATTAAAACTGTAAGAAACAAATCATGTTTGTCTGATGTTTTTCATTTTGTTCCCTCATCCTAGATCCCTGAAATGCCTTCTAATGCTGATTTTGAAAGTAATGTTTCTAACTAAATGTGTATCTAAAACAGGAGTATCATAAGATATTAAGACTTCAGTGTATATTTAATATTCATCAATAGATATTGCGAGGGGAAAATTAATTATATGAGTTGGCAACTCTTCAAAATCAAACCTAAAAATCTAGTTTCTAAATTCTTATTCACATATCCATTAAAAGGATTATTTCTGAGCATTTTATTATTTCAAGAATGCAAGTGAAAAAGACTTCCAATTGACCAGATTTTAAACTGTCCCTAGAACAGATGACGGAGATGTTTTTTATGCAACGGAACTGTTTTTAACTGTGAAATTAAATGAAAAGTTTGGACATTAAAAGAAGATACAGCTTACTGAATTCTACTAAATTAACAACATACCCAAGTGAAAAATCAGTGGGGAAAAAACAGTAATAACACAGAATGATTTTCAGCCATCTTGGCTAATAACACAAGGGTTTCCAGCACAATATTTAATGAAAAGAGGGAAAACATATCTTGCTTCATGTGACAGGAAAAAATAGAGGGTTTTGAAGTTTTTTTGTTGTTGGTTTGGTTTTTTTTTTGTTTTGTTTTTTGATTGTTTTGTGGTTTGGTTTTTGGTTTTATTTTAATTCTCAATTCTCCATTACTTACTCAGGGCATGATTGCAGAAATCTGCACTCTAGAGAATATGCTTATCAGTGTGATCTCAGATAAGCATATTTTATTTTTTCCACACCTCATGGTTTTGTGATGATCCTGACACACACAGCTCTTTTTAAGTACTTTGAATTTAAAGGCAAAGAGCCTCATTTATCTATTACAGTTAGGACTTATCAGTTTTCTAATGCATCCTGTTCCTTACCTTCCATGGCTATGGAAAGCATTTAAATAAGGGGCTCTGCACCCACACAGCAGAGACTGCAAAGACCTCACAGGCAGAGAAGGAACAAACAAGTCTTTGTTTCTAGAAGAGGGGGATTTGAGGGCGAAGGAGGAGGGGCAGACAAGTTAAAAAACACGGGCAATTTAAGACAATAAAAAATATCTTGCTGTCCTATAATATGGCTTAGCTTCACAATCTGCAGAATACAGTCAATTGTAACAGTTGCAATACGCTTTTGCGAACAAAGAATTAGTGGTCTTCAAATGTTATACATTAAAGTTCTACTGTTCAAACTCAATAGCAAAATGCCTGTTCTGTACTGTAGCAGATAATACTTGACAATTAATGAAAATTTAGCCTGCTGTCTACATCCTTAATGGACACCCCTTATCCCTCCCTGCTAAAAAGCCCACCAAAACCCCAAACCAAAAACAAACCAAGAGAGAGAAACTATTATCAGTTATTGGTACTAGAGAGAAAAGGCCAGCAGATTGTTAACAACTCAAACATAAAAGGCTAATTCTCTCTCAAGATCCTACACCAATTTAAATCCCACGTCCCAGGGCACTGACAGTTTGCAGTAACACCCTACCCTTCCCCTGTGCAGAATTACATGCAAAGATGGCTGCACAGCACCCTTAATGATTAAGAGACAGCGCCGAATGTCTGATGCTTTCTCTGCTGTATTTATCACTTCACCCTTCAAAACGAACACTAATTTTAATCTGCAAATTTAATGACATTATTTATTCAAACAAACAACAAAAAAAGCTCAGGACCTGTGCATACTATAACTTACAGCTCTTAATAAGAAGAATCAACATTTTCACTGAGGGAACTGAAAAGAAGTACTTGTCCCCTTCAGCTTCATTTGAAAACTAGACCATTTTTGTGTATCATTTTTGGTTATGGCCAGGTTTTTGAATGGTGCTAGTTCGCGGCACTGCAACAAAGACAAAAATCCTCTTTGATTAAATTGAAAAGAGCTGTGAAGAAAAACAAAACAAAACAAAACAAAACAAAAAACAACAGCAGGATTTGAAAGCATGAGTCTCGGAAGTAATAAAAACTTGTTCCAAGTGGCTTTTTTAGTGAGACTTGGTACAACAATTTGTTGTTTAATCGGAATACAACTCATATTTCTGGATTGCATTCTGTTATAATACATCGCTACATTACTTTAAGGAAATCCCAGCTGCAGTTTCATAATGCTACTGTTATAAAACAACTTAAAAATTAGCACAATAAAGTATTCCATTGTTTTCAGCCTCCAATTAATCTGAGAATCCCAGAATTTAGAGTAGGAGGGAAACCTGACACAGACTGTTCTCCAGGCTTATTTTGCTGTCTTAAGTGTACAAACAAATGTTAGTGTCTTAGGTAAAAAGAAATATTCACATGATCCTGAGCTGGAGTCTTGGTTAAAACAAGATCTATCCAATTAAAATACTAATTTAAACAGTTGTTTTCTTTGATAAAGCTGCCATTGTTTTTAGAAGTCTTTCTGTATTCTAAAATGTAGAGGTACAACATCTGGATTGATTGACCACCACTAAGACACTATAGCATCCACAAACAGACTCTTAACACATTGGAAACTAAACTGGAGTAAAATGCTGTTGCAGTTGTTCATGGATCTAACTTTTTTCCCCATTGGAGTCAATGGCAATATTTATAAAACAGATTCATTCAATGTATGCCAGTTTCAGAAGAACTGAAATATTCTGGCCAGACAGAAAAGCAACTATAAATGAGACTCAGCAGTAATGTAAATAGCTGTAAGAAACTTCTGATCAGTGCATGCATACAAAACAAAACATTTTCCATTCTTTAAAAATAAATAAATTTAAATTTTGGATGTCTTAGACAATTTTTAAAATCTTCAACTTTCTTTTAAAATCTTCAACTTTCTTTTAAAATCTTCATATATAATGGAATAGTCACTGTAAGTATCAGAACTATGTATGCACACACTGCATGGGACAGATTATGAGAAGAAACCTCAACTAACATAATCTAGATTTAAATTGTATTTATGAAACACTGAAGACTACAGAAAGTGCAGGACTCTGAGCTCATCCAGGCTCCATGTCTGCCCACTGAATATCTGGCAAAATATATTTAATCAAAACTAGTCTGCATTCTGGACCAAAGTTTAATCAGCAAAGAGTTTACATAAGGTTATTAGCTGCATAAAGTTTCACTGCTTAATCAGCACATAATACTTCCTGCTTTAATTAGGCCAAGAAACAAGCTTCTGTATAATTTCTTACAAAATATTATAAAAACTTTTTTTTTTTTTTAAATGCAGGCTTCCTTCAATTTATTTGAGGGGAACAAGCCTTGTGTATATGCATGTGCACATCTGCATCTTTTTTTAAACTCTATCATAAGCCCATAAAAATGATTAAACAGGAATTATAAAATCCAGTAAAAATTACTGTAATTTAAAACAAAATAAAAATCAACAGTATTCTGTCAAGAAACAGAGAAAACTGTTTTCTGTATATAAGAGACTGAAATCATGTTTCAACATGACTGAATTCAAGGAGGAAAAAAGCTGACGCTACTTTGAATTTTAGATTATATATGATTAGATATACAATATATAATTATTGTGTGTATATATATATATTTAGATTACAGATAATGGATGATATGTTCAAAACGATGCACCTTCAATTTTTAACAGAGTATGTTCATTAGCAGAGACGTGCAAACTCCAGTGTTAGAAGGATATGGTGAAAAAAATGGCTCTATTAGGAATGCAGTTTTCTTTCACTGTCACAGCTGTTCTAGCACAACACTGGAATTATGCATTATTTTTACTGGGATAAAGATACCATTACCAACAAATGTCCCTTCTCAAACAGGATTAAATTATTCTGAAAACAAGCCGCAAAACAGGTATAAACAAACTTACATAAACTTACTGCCCTGACAAATCCTTAATAAAATTGTTCTTCATTTATTCCCTTTTTGTTACTATACAAATATTCTGTATAAAGTACGTAACTGCATCCTTACACAATACTTATGAACAGATTTAATGATTTCTTCAGTGACCTCTGTTAAGTAAAGAGGGTTTAAATATATCCTCCTTTCGAACAAAACAAGATTTCACTTTCTGATATGATGATGAACAACTAACAAACATTTATTCTCACTCCCATAAGGGCAGCATCCCCTATTATAAAGGGATGCTTACCAGTGAAATTTCATCTGCCCTTGCGATTTGCAACGAGCTCACTTTGACACAAGTCACCGGTTTACTGAAAGCTGTTACTCCACCTGTACACATTCTCTGACACACACACCAAAATACAGAAGTCTTTTCCCCATCCTAAGTGATCGCCAGAAATTGTTCTTCTGAAAAACAGAGACAGGGAAGTGAAAAAACTAATACCAATAGGCTTTTCTGATGAGTCAAATCCACTTTGTTTTAGAGAACATGTAAAGAGGATATGCCATTGCATTTGCAGATCAAAACCAACTGTGGCTCATGCTCTGGTTTTGTGCAAAAATGGAAGGCAGATCTGGAACCTTAAAAACCTGAAATGCCACTGTAACCAAACATAAGGTCTGAGGGTTTCTTTGACCAGACAAAGGCCAAAAAGAAAAGTTTTCCAGTCTAGGGTTCTAGTTCTATCTTGTGTGCAAATCTGACTCTGGCAAGGCTCCTACAAATGAATTTAAAGAAACACGTATTAAACAAAGTGCTAGACAGGTAAGGGGATAAGAAAGCAACACTATAGAGTACTTCCTTTTAATTTCTGACAGATGCTCTGAAGCTTAAGATTTTTAGTGCATTTCAAATTTGTTGTGTGATTGGTTTTGGGTTTGTTAAATGGAAATGATAAATACATGAGTTTCAATTCTACAGGTACATTTTACTTCTGTATTTCTGAACAAGCCCTTTTAGTTGTTTCAAAAGTATAATGTTCTTGCATTACAAAAAAAGGAAGCAGAAAATCCTGATGTGTATTCTCCATACTCCTACTGTTATCATTGCTTTTATTGCTTTTCCTCCATGAGTAGTTCAAGCAGCTACTGTACACTGAGCCCTTATGGCACTTTCTGTAATGATATTAAACACTGTCTTGCCTTGCCTTCCCCCTCATCCAAAATTCATACAGAACTTCAAAAAACATCAACATAATCTCTAAGAGGGAGAGATAAAAATAAAGTCATGGCAATGATTTGAGAGGTCACATCTTTTGCTTCGTACCCCATATGGCAGCTCCAACATTTGAAGGAACAGAAGCAAAAAGACTGGGTGTGTGTAACACTGGTATGATCAGTAGTAATAAACCTATAAATGGAAGTCTGGAATAAAGTAAGAAAACTGAAACAGTATCTTATTTTACTCCAAACAAGTCTGTCTGCAGGAATTGAGTATTCTAACGGAACACTACTGGTTAAACACAAGACTTACACTAACCACACAAGAAATAAACTGCAAGTTTCCAGTATTTTTGCACTTCAAGTCCACTATCTTATCTATTAATTTAACAAATTAATTATCCTCCAGAGGCAAATTATTTTAAGTTGCATTTCAAAAACAAGTCCTATCATCTGCAAACTCAAGTAACAGTTAAAATCCCTTTAATGGTATTTGATACAAAAGCCAATTCTTGGAAACTTGTAGCAATAAAGTTGAACGATTCCAAACTTCAACTGCTTCTAGGAAATTTAATGTTATTGAAAAAGCACATGTTCTTCTACTTCACCAACTTCAGTCACTCAGAACGCATAGCTGACATGCTTCCTACCCAGACGTTCTTTGACTATCAACAAAACATACTCATTTATCTGTAAGGCTTAAACAGTAGGACCTGTGAAGAATGACCAATGGACAATAGCAGAAGCTAGTGGAAGACAAAACAGTCCAAAACACCATCTCAACCTGACAGTCCAATTACCTTATAGAAATAGACTTCTAAAACAAAACAAAAAAAGTGTGAAGCCCCTTACTATGAGGCCTGCAAAGGCACTGAGAAGGTAGGACAGCATGTTTGTACCAGATGCTTCACTAGACAAGAATCCTGCTGGCACAGGCCTAAGGACCCCCCCTCCCATCCCTATTCCTTTGATCCCACATCATCTTTTATGATTGCCTGTCCTTGGCATGAGAAGACCCTCCTTTCATACTTAGTTTTTCCTAGATTTTAAAGTTCATGTATTCTCCTAACACAAAACTGTTCTAAAGTCAAATATGCAGACTTGGAAGATCAACATCTGAGCCACAACAAGACTTCACTGCAGTTTATTAAGTGGTGTAGCTGACGACCTCAAGCCCACTTCAAAGATGTTAGATCTGAGTCTTGGAACAAAATTCTTATCTTCAACTTGGAGCATTCAGGTTTTAGACCCAGCCTACTTCACAGCCGGGTATTTTGACAGGGACTCTGATGTGATACATTAGTCTTAAAAGCCTGCTCCAAGGAAGAATCCGTATTAACTGCACCATTTTATTTTCTGTTTAAAAGCATGAATGAAATACCCAAATTCCCCTTACCAAGTAAGTCAGTAGGTATATCCACCTAAAATAATTTCTTCAAACTGATCCTGCTTCCTCTCTCTTTTCTAGAAAGACTAATGGAAAATTCCCAGCACTACTTTTTTGTTGTTGTTGTTGTTTGTTTGTTTGTTTGTTTTTTTTAAAAAAAGGTATATGCACACCTACTAGAGAAAATAAAGATGAATGCAAGGCTTCCACCTGATGAGGAACATACAGAGACAGAAGGGCTGCCTCTGTGGAAGCTGGGAGTTCAGAAGCAATAAGGTAAAGACTCTTCAAACTTTCTGTTTCTGAATACTGGATCAGATGAGTATGTTTGCACATACCATTCAATAGCTTATAGTTTTCAATGGTTCTTCAGATTGGCAAAAGTGGCAGTATCAAGGAAGAAATTAATTTCTCCTTCATTGTCAATCAACATTAGTATCACTGTAATAATCAAAAGCCTCAACATCACAAAGATTAATTCATCTAGGATTGCTTCTGAAAGTGTTAGTAGTCAAAAAATGGTAAAAACCAAGCCCTTGTATTAAAACATAGTGATACAAAAGAGTATGGTGATTCTCAGGGGGAATAAAACCCAACAGGATTTTCAACCTATATTAAGCACAGAAAGGTAAACTTCTGACTCATTCACATGCTATTTAGGGTCACAGCGCATATTTGCTGAGGATTTCCACATGATAAATAAATGCAAGGCTCCATAAGTTAGCTCTATCAAGCAGATTTTTTTCTTCTTTACTGGAGTGACTTAAGGAGGTCACAAGTGAGAAAGCAACAGGAATAAGATTTTGTATTTTCTTGGCTCAGATGATAAAAACATAAACCACAATACAATGCGTACAACAAGATTTCAAGGAAAACTCCTTCAAGCTCAACAGCAGCTAGCAGCTTGTCTCTATTTGCTGTCACTCTAGATCAGAAGAGTCCACATGCTTTTTTTTTTTTTTTCTTTCCTGCCCCTTTCAGTTACACTTGAGCTCTTTGACTGAAAAGGTCTGGAACAGATTAAAAGTCCAACCACAAAATAAAGAGCCTTGGCATGTACTCAAGCCTGTCTGGGATACACATACGCAGTGGGCCCAAAAAGGGAAGCTATGCAGCAAGCAACCCTTATGCAGTCTTTTGGACATTTCTAACTTCTTTCAGTTTAACTGCACAGCCTTAACATTGGATGGAGTCTCAGTATGCACAAGACAAGTAGCTTTTGCCCTTACAGTTAGACCATATTATTTACAGGAGTACAAAATAGTTCTGAGAAACAAGATTCATCTCACTCAAAATCTCTGACAATTAAAGTGTTTTCCACACTCCTATTTTAATTCAAGCTCATCTTTGGGAACTATAAAGTAATATAAAGAAAATAAAAACACATACCCTGCAAGATTACTTAAGTAAATATAATTGACCTGCCTCTTTTAATTGCAAAAGGCAACACTGATTTTCAAAATGACTGCTTCCTTTACAGCCTTATTCACATATTAAGTAATTGTGAAGTTGCAAATTACCCCCACACTCCTCTTGCAACATGCAAACAGGTCTGCAACTCTGGCTGGTGTTAAAGCCAGAATGGACATTTGCCAAGTTGACAACCTTCAGTACACACCCCACCTTTGGGCTCAAGTTGCACAGTGGTTCAACCTGTCTACAAACTTGTGAGCAGTTTTATAAACAAAGTGTGACAATCTGGTGTTCTCCATAAGAGCAAACGGATGTTTAAAGTAAGTACTGAAGCCTACAAAACAAAAATGCTGAAATTTCTAACAGCCATTTCAGAAAAACAGAACAGCAACTGTTGAGTTTTGCAGCTCTGTTTATACGGCATTCATGGAGTTAATGCCTCTCCCAAAAGGGGCCCACAGTTGTTGTTAGGTCAACCCCTGTAAAGCTTCAAAGGCTTTGTATCCCCTCAGCCTGACCTACTCAGTGATCTGCACACTGTTTTCATTTAGTTGCACCAAGTCCAAAACTAAAGCCTGAAAACCACAATGATCTCTTCTTTTTTTTATCCCTACTGTTTTTTCCATGGATCTGGAAAAATAACTAAAATCCAAAGGAGTTGAAAATAGTAAGTTATTGGGAAAACAAATCAAGAGCAAATTAATACAGCTAATAAAGCTTACGCACATAGGTCATGGCATAAAACAAAAACTAAAGTTGCAATACCACCTTAAATACATCAGAACAATCACTTGGACAATCTAAAAAACAAGTTTAGAGTCTCTTAATATATGCTATTGCTATTCATAACCATCAGTGCCAATATTTTATTGAAACGTTTCCATCTCTGCTCTTCATATAGATCAAAAACATTACAAAAAATGAGTTATCAGTTCTATCTTGTTAAATTTTTAAATCCAGACCTTTTGATCCCTAATTTACTATTTCTATTTCCAATATTACATAGTTTTTACCCCACAAGAAGATTATTAAAGTAGAAACCACAAAACTAAACATTTCTCTCCACAATGTTTAAAACAAAGTTTTGTCATGATCATCACTATGACAAGCTGGAATTATAGGCTGGTATGTTTCAAGCGTATTTAAACAGCATAAATTATTATTTGACAATGCCCTCTTTAACATAGTGCAAAGGAAAGTAAGTATTTGTTTGGGAATTAAAAGATTCTTCTGTGGTAAATTTTTGCAATTTTAAAGGGAAGAGTGAGCTTGGCTGAAACTGTCTCTAGGTAAATAATTTCTGAATGCCACCAATTTTGGGAACTGTATGGATCATATGGTAAAATAGCAACCTCTAGTATTAGAAACTTTGGTGACATACACTTCTAAAGGATATATGCTAATATTTTTTTAATAATGATTTCAGTAAGGTCTCTATAGATAAAATTAAAATATATTTTAATAGTACTATAAAAAGTTTTCAAAATATGCCTGCAAAATTAAAGCTGAGTGAGCTCAAGCGAATCAAAAATTCTGAAGTGAGATGAACTTTTACCAAAGCGTGGGTCAAGCCTTGGGTCTAGCCAAGATGTGGTCTTGTTCTTATGGTTTATGTAGTAAATTTCTCCATCCTGGGTCATAGCTTGTTCCCATCCATCGGGGAGTGGGCCTGCAATATAGAAGGAAGGAGTTGATGGCGGGCTCTTGTTTGCTTCAGCTGAAATTGATCTAAAAAAAATTCCAACATTTTACATATATAACAGTACATGAAACAGAAGAGTTTCAAGCTCATGTCTAACATTTCTGGGATTAGGGCAAAGAAGTGCGGGTGGGAAATCAAAGAACAGAAAACACTTCTATCATTTTGATTTAGGATTTGGAGTTTAATTTTTTAACTTGTTTGCATCCTTTCATATGCTTTTGACATGCCCTTTTCCTGTAGCATTACAGTACAAAACCAGCAATAAGTCAAGCCTGCCAGAATGAAACCAGCATGAGCACCAGGAAGAAGTACAAGCACAGAGATATTCTACCTCTCATGGGAAAATTCATCTAGTGATTAAGGCCCAGCAGCAGCAACAACATAACACTGATGAGATCCTGAAATATTCCTTTATCTTTCATAAACAAATAAAAAAAGTGACAAAACTAATTTTCCCTTTACCTCATACCATAACTTTCTGTGAAAGCATTAAGGGATTAAGCAAGCAAAAACACAAACCTGAAGAAAAGAAGGCAAACAAGCAATGAAAAAGTAAAGCTAAGAGAACACCAGGAGCAGACATAGAGACACAGTGCTATGAACAGCAGTGCTACGCCTCTATGAGCAGGAAGGCACAGGCAAGGAAACCTACATTAGAAACTGGTAAAAGGGAGG
Organism: Tyto alba; assembly: GCF_018691265.1. NCBI lineage: Eukaryota > Metazoa > Chordata > Aves > Strigiformes > Tytonidae > Tyto > Tyto alba. The sequence continues at coordinate 15,245,131 of NW_024881282.1, read as the reverse complement.
TAGGTGATGGTGTTTTGGAGTCCATAGCTAATGTCTGAACACAGCCTTGAAGTGTGTTTCCCTTATGTTCTGAATAGCAGCATTTGAGAAAATCACCTTTAATGTACATTCATCTGTGTTTTGCTTAGACAGAAAACTATTCTTAAAGTTACATTCATCTCATCTTATTTGGCAGGTGCTTTACAAATGTATGTTTTTAAATTCTTATATAGATGTGGATTTTAAAAATTGTCTAAATTAGATGCAGGAAGATCTTGACCGTATTTCTTTAGATTTAAGTACAATCCTGAAATAATATAGCAGAAGATCCACTACAAATGTTAAGAATGTAAAAGAAATTAGAACAAGACTTGCTCCAGGAAGCCATCATATTTCAACCTCTCCTTCCACTCTTCCTCAGTGTAATACAGTAATACACTAGAAAAAGCAATCTGGCTGTTAGACTTGGACTAACAGAATATTCTATATAATGAAAGATAAATTAACTATGCACAAACACCATAATTTCACATGTGAGATTCAGATATACACACAAAAATATGTATTTGTATCTGATAAGTGCCTGAAGTACCTACTATGTCCATGCTCAAACCACATTAGCTCTTTGCCTGTTATTTTGTCCTAACGTCATGGTCCTGTTGAAGAATTCATTGTCTAAATCTGGGGGGGGGGGGGGGGGGGGAGAAGGATAGATTTGTTTGCTTAAACTCAAAAGATGTTCTTGGAGAAATGTCAAAAAGAGTAAAATAATCATTCGACTGCATTCCAGTAATATCCCTAGGCATAAACAGGACAAGAATTTCTTACTGTGGTCTTTGAAGATCTCCTGCAAATTACATTTCTAATTTAAACTCTTCCATTTTGTCTCAGAAAACTATGCCTTTCTCTAGCAACCTCACTACTCCACCATTAGAGCTACAGGTTTTTCAGTATGGAAAACCAGTGATCTAACCATTGGACATTTCCTTCCCATATTTAACGCTCACAAGCTTTAAATGCTGCATACAACTAACAAGAGTACATCAGCTTTTATTAGAGGCAAATAAACGGAACAGGTAAGAAAGAGTGACAACACTGCAAAACATTAATAAAGCCTAACATATTCACAGTATAACAGGACTTTGATGCAGAATAGAAAGCTCAAGTGCAAAGAACCCTGTACTTTGTTACCATACCCAAAAACCAGCCAGCTAATCAGCAAGATGCTGTTTAAAACTGAGGCATGGGGACACAGTGACATGTACCACACCATCCAAGTGTAGAAGCCAATGAAGAAACAAAAATGTTCCTTGACTGCTAAGCCAACACACTAGCTATGTGGGCAGACCTTCTCACTACCATTCTCCTGAGAGTCCTAAGCCACACATCCCTCAGAGATGAAACTCAGCAAGAAATTCTCTTTTGAACTGCAAAGCCAAAAAACCCAGCTGGCTGCAGGAAAAACAAAACTAGCCTTGGGGTGTCAGTCTTGCTGAACATTGACTAAAGCGTATACCGATCCAGCATGTTCCCTTGTAGTAAATAAGAACAAAATGCCTTTGAAGCAGGATGCCAAGAGCTGATCAGTCCACCTACCTGGCAGAACAATACTGCTTATGATATTCAGTGATCTGATGCATACTAGCTCACTAGAGACAAACCTGGGCAAGGTTCTCTTTCTAAAATGCACAGCTGTAGACAGGACAGGAAAAGTCTGTCTTGCTCACCTGGCTGTCATGGTAGCAAATTTTCCTTGCTAAGTGCCATCAATGCCTGCAGAAACAGAACTTTTCTCTCTATAAACTTTTGTCATTAATCACGATGTTGCTTTCTTCCTTGGACAGTAAACTGCTCTCGTGTTTCTGCTGTCATCCCTACACATTGAAATGGTAGTTCAAAAACTGATTAGTACTGCTTTCTGTAATTCCTATTTGGTTTTGTGAGCAGCTGTGAAACCAGAAGACTGTCAAGTCTGATTTTTTAACTGGCTGGCTGACAAACTCTGTATTAGAGGCAAGTAACAGAGGAAAAGTGGAAAACTGTGGTGAAGAATATCAGACATTCACTCAGAGCACCTAGGAAAATTCCTGTGCAATTAGATGTCCCTTTCCCCCAAAGGGCTCAATAGGAACAGAATTCCCAGCATAAGTTTATGTTTTTAAGGGACTTAAGTTATATAAGCTCTATATTGCATTTCTTCAGACATTCTCACTAAAATTTCCTTAGTTATGGCAGCCCATGTTGTACAAAACCAGCCATGCTGGGTCTAACCGAAAGTCCATTTAGCCCAGGCACCTTGCCTGGTGTGGTGGACAGATCTTGTGGCTGAAAGCAGCCCATTTAGTGACTGTCACACTCTATAAACTTTTAAATATAGCACTGAATACACATATAGACCCAAAAAGTACAGAGGCTATGAACAGTCACTTGGACTCCAAGTACCTCAGGGGATTTCTTGAGCCAGATTCTGTCCATTTACTAGGCGCCAAAGGATCTCTCAAGTACTGTTCCAGTCTCCCCTTGAACCTTTGTAAACATTTAGCACCAACAATATCCCTGTGGCATGGTCTCCTACTCGTTCTGTTTGGTGCCTCCTAGGCCAATTGAACACAATCACAACCACAGACTTAAAATTCCATTAAATTATTAGTACAGGGAGAGACAACCCTTCCATGGAACTCACCATTTACCATGGTACTTTTAAAGACAAAGTTATCCAAAAGTTAGATTCCAATTTCCAAATGTAAGCCATCCTTACAGAACTACTGATAAGGCATACCTCTGTAACTAAATATTTATATAATGGTGTAACTTAACATAAATACATATAGTTTTAAAAGTCTATGTGCATGTCTCTGTTTGGTACATGTCTCCATTTTTTCTGAGGTTTTACCTTCCCAATATACCAACTTTGCCATGAAATGCAGAGTCTTGAAAGCAAAGCAAAGCTTGCTGCTGGCAGATAGAAAGCAACAGGAGTAACAAAAGCAAAAATGTAGTAGAGATTCAAGCTATGCTGAGATACAAAGTAAATCTTGCAAGTCACTATAGTTTCTGATATTTAACTGTAAAATAAATGTAAATAAAGGTGTATTTTATCAAAAGGTTAATGCATATTACAGGGCATTCGTATATAGATATTAAAACAATATGCCTGAACAACCTAGGAACTGGAACACCTATGTTCAGCCGCAGGAATCACCTTCACCTAATACAAGCACAGATATCTAAGAACCTCCCTAATCTTTCTCTGTGAAAGCTGAAATTTTTCCCTTCAATCACTGTCACTGTGATTCCAAAACTTTTTAAAATTTTATCAAAGTCTACAAAATTTACCTAAAGTCCACCTTTATTCTGTCAAATCAGTAAAACTTACAAAAAGGAGCTATTTAAAAAGGGGCTGTTTTTGCAGATTAAGAAAGAAATTAACATCATTGTCATGCAGATACTCGAGTTTCTCAACAGACCATATGTAGTGTTGACTATGCACAGAGCAGAATTTGTAGTATGACTGGTTACCCAGAAGAGAAATCTGCAGCTGAAGTGAGCAAGAACCTATGAGAAAAGCTAGAACTTGTTTTAGTTATTGGCATATTCTTCCTTACCCTCCCATGCTCCCAAGGGGGAAAAAAACCTCAAGAGTTACGAATGTGAGTATCCATTTTCCTACCAACCTTTAACATGGCACTACAGCCTTATCCTAAGAGGCAATGGAATTACACTAGGTCTACAAACTTTTACAGGGAAGCCCAATTCAAAACTGCAATGTAAGAGGGAAGACACAAGAGAACAAAAGACAGGTAATCTGCTCAAAATTTAATTATTTAACATCTATGAGCAAGCAGAAAAGGCTAAAGTAAGCAGTGCTGTCAAGCATGATTCAAGAAGTAAAAGTATCTGAAGAATGGATGTATATAAATACAATTACTATCCCACCTGTTATATCAATTCTAATTGTATAAGAAGCAGGTATTGTTTACTTTAAAACTTGCAACTTTACCTCAGTAAGAAATGTATAGGAGAGATTCCTCAGAAGCAGAATGTACCATTATTACTTTTTTTTTTCTTTTTTTAAATCAAGACAAAAGAACATAGTTTATCCTGTAATATCTTTAGGGAAAAAATGGTTAGAAACACACAAAAAGTCAGAACAGTTAAGACTAATTTTTATATACATGTTGCATATTTAGAAGTAACAGGTTTAGTTTCTTTCCATTGTTGCTGTGCAGGTGCAATCCTATTTCACAGAAGATTAACAAACAAATGCCATCTAAAAAAGCATGGTGTTTCTTTGCATACATATGGCCCAAACCATTTTAGTTGATTACATGTAGCAAGCTAAGTTCATCTAGACTGAGACAAAAAAAAAAAAAAAAAATCAAAGAACCAAAACAAGAGGAAACAAAATTCTCACTTTTCACATATTGATGCCCTCCTGTAAAGGATGTATACTAATACTCATAAAATAGTTCATTCACAAAATAATGCTCAGAACAGATGAAGCTGGTTCAAATGCTGATTCCTTAAAGGAACAAAACTTGCAGTAAGATACTTGAATTCTCATCCAGTCTTAGCTGCCTCAAGAGGTGGGATTTTCTTAAGAAAAACAATCTCATGCTAAACTACATCTTCCCTGTTTCTATCTTAAACACTCTTTTCGCTTGTCTTCACCCTTACCACATCTTCTAGTTTTGACTTCTTTCCATTTTCCCTGAGTTCCACTTATCCTATTTAACCAGAAAAGACAACAGGTTTATCTTCAATATGCAGACAGCAGCTTTCCAAATCCTCTTCTCTCTCTCCCCCTTCAGTTTGTTTTCCTGTTCTTAATTATTGCTAGAATTCTAATTCTGGTGAAATGGCTAAAGCTTCTAATGGCTTTCGAGCTAAAAATCTTGTGTTTTACCACAGCAACTTTACTCACGTGCTCCTATGGCAGCCTGTAAACAAATGCACTAAAATTTGGACAGTAATTTCTGATTAAGGGCTACAATTAATGAGCGCTATACAAGGATGAACCATACAGAAAGGAAAACATTCTCCCTTGTAGCACTTCGGACATTTTTTTGCAAGTCAGTGACCTCCAGCTGTCACAATACTTCCACTTGGTTTTTCCCAGTACCTTTCACGAAAGGCTCTCAAAGCACTAGGGCATGTTTCACTGCCAGCAGTATTTCATAACAGGAAACTTCTGTCTTAAAGGTCTCAACTTTATCTCCCAGTTCTTGAGGATGAATATCCAAATTAGAACATTATGTAGTCTTATATTTATGACGTTAGCATTCAGATTCAAGTTCCACTGTGCTGAAGTGGTACATGGTTACTTTATTTTTCCCTTTCTCTCAAAGATTCTTCATGAGGCCACCAAGGAATCATAAGTTACCATGAACTCAATAGTAAAACGTAACAGAACCAGATATAAGAGACTTTAGTAAAAACAAATATACAGCCATAATTTAAAGTTAATACATAAAGATTTGCCAAATCAAGTATCAGAAGCAGAATCATATCCAATAAATGCAGGTTCAGTATTATTTAATACAAAACAGACTTTTGTTAAATGCAAGTAAGTTAAGGGTAAGCAGGTGCATCCAAAGAGCCAGTTCCAAGTCATACTACCTCAACTGATTTAAACTTAAAAAAGACAATGCCAAGTAAACACACATTGTAATATACACAGAAGTTCTTATTTCTTCATGCACTTTATCAAATTCAGAGCACCAGGGCAAAAACTCTTTACAAGATTTTCAGTTCATATTCAATACAGTATCATCTGTGAAATTAATAACAAATGCTCAGTGAACTTGTATTCAAATAAGTGCATTCTCAAATCACAACACACTTAAACATCTCAACTCTTCTTTATTACACAAGCAACAGTATCTATGCAGAATCACTTGCTCACACACTTACAGCAGTCAATTACATGTAAATTCTTGATTTATTTTTTTTAAATAATCCTTGTGTACTGACTGATAGATTTTCTTTGAGATTTTTACCCTTTACAACTAACCAGTTTACTTTTTTGCTAAGAACCCTTCACTTCTCTGAGTACATAAAGTGAATCCTACTTCACTATTTTTTCCTGTTAATTCTTGGTACAGTGGAAGGTTTGAGGAGTTACCTTAAAACACAGAATTGATGTCAATATTCAAACAGTAAGCATCTAGTTTTAGCACAAATTAGATAAGACAGAAAGCAAGATAGAGCAAGGGAATTGTTTCCTTTCTCCTATTCTCTGTTCTTCAGAAGTGTCTCTAGAAAAACATCATCTCTATTGAGGCAGGATTCCTGAGATACATTTACAGAAAAAATAATCACAGATATTATATTTTCACATCAGAGCCTAAGACCTTAATTGCTCTTAATCATGACTTCCTGAACTTTAACAGGACTCTCATTTGTTTCAGGATAATCCAACCTCCTGGCCTAGCCAGCAAAAAGTTTGATTAGCTTCCCCTCTAATACTCAGCCATGAACAGCACAGTTTGGTCACGCCTGTTAATCTTTTGGTATTGTCTGCAGCATATGAATTGCTGCACGAAACAAAGCTGTCTAAACAGACAACAAAAAGCAGCACCAGAGAATAACCTTTGTGAAATATAGGAGCAGCAGACATACACCAAAATACACACAGACTGTGAGAAAACAAATAAAACATGAACCTCAAGGACAGACAGAAGGTGACAAAGCATAGGGAAGAGCACAGCAGTCAAAGTAAGATGGCACCAAATTTATCTGCTTGCTCTCTGCATCATCCACACAACAGAGCTCTGAAAACATACAGCAGATTCTATAGCAAGAGCAAGCACACTTTACTGCCGTCTAGTGATGCCCCACCCCCAACCCTAGCTGAAAAACAATTCTATATTCCAGGAAAAGATATCAGACTTCCTGGAGGAATAATCATCATCATACAGGATTTGAGAAATTATAGGAAAGTAAGAGGAAAACCAAAACATCTGTGCTTCTAAACAGGATTTTCCAGGTGTTTGCTTTATTCATTTAGGAAAGACAGGAAAAAATGAGATGTTCTTAACAAACGTAGGAAATGTAAATGAATGGCAGTTTACCAAGTTTAGTAAGTGAGCAAGGGGAGGCAGAAGAACATTGCAGAAGCACGAGAGCTTTACTGTAAATTGACACTAATTTAATGGAAACTCTGGTCTTCATCAATTTAACAGCATTTTCCATCAGAAGAAATTAGACAAAAATTCTGCTTATTTAAATGTCTGAATCATCCAATTAAAAAAAATAAAATACAGACCAAGATACTCCAGGACACTTTCTGCTGATATCTTAAGTATTACACAAATTCTCTTACCTCAAGTATCAGTCTCTTGCTTGATGCATCAAAAAATTTAAAGATTGAAACCAGAATAACTAGAAGGACAATTGTGAGATGTGGGTTCCATCCTCCCCAATTATAACAGTTAGTGGTGCCTTCATTTGTATGATCTTTTTCATAAATACAAATTCTGCTTACCTGATGCTGAGTTCATTATGTTCTGCTGCACGGAAGGACTGGTGGGAGCTGTAACATTCATCTGGGAAAGCATGGCCTTCCTAGGATCTTGCCATGTTGTTGTTTGATCAATGTGACTAAGACAAAACAAAACAAGAGTTAGGACAGTCATGCATTCACAACAATGACCTGCTAGCACAGAAAGTTTAACAACAAAAGATTAAGCCTGCCAACAACAGCCACATTCAAAACCAAGCAAGAACTGTTTGGATTCTTTCCAAGCATCACGGTATGTCAGATCTCAAACCCTCAGTCTGGCCGCCACCACTTTCCTAACAAACAGCTGTAGTGATCAGAGCTAGAACAAGGGTGAAATAAAGCTCAGCATGAATATTGTAATCTAGACTGGCGTACCGTAACTAGATGTTGTACCCTTGAACTAAACATTCTCTTCCTTTTCTCATTGACTAGTTACTTGTCATTTTTAAATGTGACTGTGGAGTCTTTCAAACCAAGCCAGTTATGTCTGGAATCTCAAGCACAGTCCAGTAACTTGACATGATGAGTTCATATTCAGTGCCCAGGGAGCTGTAATGAACTGGTTAGTGATGAATAATTAGTCTTCCCAAACTTTCTGTTCATACACCACATACTCAGATTATTGGATGGACTACTCCCCTCACCACTGACAACTGAAAAACCTCTCTGTGGTAATTTAAGTAACCAGTCACACTAGAGCAGTAATATGAAAGTGATGTGCAGCTGCCTTTCAACTTCATGTGAGAAGATGAGGACAGGTGGACTGTCAAGTAACCCAGCTAGCCCTCTGCGGAACCTAACTACAAAGCTTTGGGAGCTTAGATTTATCTGATTTGAAAAAACTGGAAAGTACATTCAGCACTGTCATTCACAAAAGTATTCAATTTAAAGAAAATACAAAAGTGTAGTGAATTATTACTTTACCTTTAAAGTATGTGATTAGCACGTTTTGCTAATAAATAACAAATGCAGGCTATTCATGACATGTGCCAACATTATCTTGATGCTTTTAAGCAACACTGCTCCAAGAAGTACATGTGGACAAAAATAAAACTCCCAATACACACTAAGCATTGACAACAAAGTCGTTGATTCATTCAGAACTGGTATCAATTAAAACTCATATTCAGATAGTATTGTTAACAATTAGAATTCAATGTGTCATTAACTTGGTACCATTCTGTCCTTACATGAATAATCCTTCAAGTTACTTTTTTCTGGATTACATGGAATGCTTATTTTCATTTACTTCAGTAAAACCACAACATTTAAATCTGCAATATAAATTCTACTGGTGATCTGAGTTCAAAAATAGGTATTCCAACTCATACCTCTGCTTTGTACCCATGTCTTGTATTGTGTTTTGTATGTATCTTGGTGGATCAATATGTATTTGTATTGAATTATCAATCAGGCTGTGAATTTTCCATCTTTATTGGGAGTAATTGTCCAGCAACTGTTCCCAATTCACAGTTCCTCTTATTTTAAAACATATTAAAGTTTACGAGCTGGTACTGTATTATTTAGGCATTTTAAATGGATAAATAATTCAGATTTGTTACCTCAACACTAGTATCTTTGTGGACACTGACACTTGACCATGTCACTCTGCTCCCCATCATCAAGAAAGGAACCTATGTAAGCACTGTCAGGATGTAATTCATTTGATCAATTTAAGGAATGTATTGAAGGTGAATCAGGCCTATTTTCTCCTTCAAGGAGGGAACCCAAGTTAACTAGGGCAAATATATTAGACGAGATTAGAAGAGATGAATCCCAACTTTTGTTTATGTATTTGCATGACCACAACATTGAAGAGCTCTGGTCATAAAATAGCTCAAACTGGACAAACAAAACAGAATATTATTTTCTCCCTGCCCTAAGCAGCTAGTTGCTATGCCTAGAAGCTTACTAACAAAAACCTTGACTCAAATTAATAAAAATACGTTCCACTGAATTTTAATATCATCTTAACATGTTTTTAACACATTGTTTGGTGTTCAGAAAATTGGTAGTTTCCCTCAAAATACTAAATTAAAAGATACAAATTCTGAATATTATAAAAAGGGGCAGTAGTCACCAAAATAATTTTGTACACAGAATTATTTTTCACATTCTAATCACTGATGGGACTTTCTGTTATAAGGTGGAAGCTATCACAAAGTGGCTTTTTAAAAAGTTTTGGTTTGAGATATGTATATTTTACCCTCTCTAAAAATGCACACAAACAATTCCAGGTCAAGAGGCAGGAGTGTTACTTGCACAAAAATATAATAGTAAACAAAGCTCTACTTGTCTACATGCAGAAACTACTGCCAGTTTTCCCTTATGTACAGGAACCCCCTGTTACTACAGCGTTGATTAAATTGGTGTCACTGCCATGTTAGTTTCCACAATACAGCTCATTTTATACAGGTACTATTAAGCACACTGCATCTTTGGTTGCACATGTTTTCCAATATGCAGTTCTACTGAGAAACATGCCACATGCAGCAAGACTTACTTCCTTTTTAGCCTATTTATTTATAAAACAGGGCACAACATAGTAAAGACTGCCCTACATATACTGGACTATACATAAACCTTCATAAACATTTTTTCTCTTTTCTGCTGGTCAATTTTGCAAAGCAATGAAAGCGAGTAAAGATAATACAGATGTAAAAACACTGCACAGTAATGCTTCACAGACTATGTGTTTAAATTACAGTACCACCATGTGCTACTCCCCCCCTCTATTTCTGATTTGTTATATTTGTTCAACTCAGTTCTGGGAACAGTGGAAACTAGGAAAACACCACTGCACCCATAACACATTCGTTTATTTCCATTTAACTCCTATAAAAATCTATGTAACACTATGAACTTATAAAACGTCTACCTAAGGTACATATTTTACAGACTTTGTTTTTATATGCTAGTTGAGTGTAGAGTAAGTAACGGAAGGAAAAAACTTGTCTCACTGCATTACAGAAACATTTTTGCAGTTTAACTTTAGGAACACAATGAAAGAACATTCGCCAGTTTTTTGAAACATAACTGAACATAGGATAGATGAATGGACTGTGGAAGAAGCAATTTTGAGCACAAGGACAGCATTATCAATTCTTCAAGACTACTTAAACATACCACGTGAAATACAGTTAATATTCATATGGAGTTGTTAACACAGATAGCTATTTTAGGCAGCAGCAGCTTCCAACTTTTCACTAGCTGCATATCACTTGAGAAACGTCAGCGTGTTCCTTACTTGACTAACTAAACTCCAACCAGTAGACTTAGAGCGAAGAGCCACAGAAGAAAAGCCTCAAAGCAAGCAAGCTAATTACATTAAAGTTGTGCTAATCATAAGGCTGGATCAGTAAGTCAAACTCTTTGTCCCCTCCCACTCAGCTCCGTGCTTCCTGACCTATATATCCATTTTCCCCACACCTTCCCTCAAAAACTTTCTCTTCAACCTCCATCAAACCACAGTCCTTACATGTATTTTACCGGCTCCATATCCTGAGTTTTTGAGTGATATATATACTAAGAAACCACTCACATCACAACAGATCAGTTCTTTTCCACAACTTCCAAATAATGCCCATCAACTTACGGAATACAAAGCAGGCAAATCCCTGGTTATATGGATGAAATGTTTAAATAAATCCTAGTACTACAGGAAGGAATACAGGTCTTAATTTTGTTCAGCATCTGCAGCATGTGCACCAGGGTAACTTACTATAAACACTACGCATTTCTCATTATCAAGTATGGAAACAGGACATTCTCCACAGGTAACGGTATTTCCCTCTGAAGAGCAGTGCAGAAAAGGTCTAAATGGACATAACAAGAACTCTGACACAAACACTACTTTGTCTTTCCCTGCACTAAACAGGTATTTTCCATAGTAGCTGTATTATTAATTAACATTCTCTTTTTACACACACAAAGAGCATTTCTGCAGTTACTATGAATCAGATTTTCTATTTGAAAGAAATCCTTATTGGCATTAAACACTATCACATGCCTGCAGATTTGTCAGATTCAATTTCTAACCCAATTTTAAAGAGCTCATGGTTTGGTTATTTTGTTTTGGGGAGGAGGGTAGCAGTGTTGGGGGTTATGGTTTGTTTTTTTGTTTGTTTCTTGGGGGGTTTTTAAAGTACAGTGGAAAAGAAGCAGGAGATCCAGAGACCAAAAAAAAAAAAAAAAACCAAAACAAACAACAACAACAAAAAACACTAAACACCTATATTTGTTACTTTTTATTGAAAATAACCTGTAGATGTTAATAGACAAATAAAAACATTCCTAAAAGAAAGAACTGATCTGCCTTTGCACATAGTGTGATACACCTTCACATATATACTCCAGTTGATGCACTGAAAAGACAGGAACTGTATTACTGAAAGCCATGTCAGAAAGGACCTAACACACATAGGACACTACAAAAATTTCTTAAAGCCTTGTCTAAAATGCCTCCAGTTTTGATATTCTGTAGTATTTACTGGAACTACAAAGTACAATGTCCCTGTTGATAGGTACACTTTTCAAAGTATGTTGAGGACTTTATTCATATAACAGAATTCTCAGTCATTACAAAACCATGACTCTTTCTTTGTCTTTTTTGCCTTTATTAGCATAAAGTCACCTTATATATGGTACACATCTGCTACATCATTTGTAGTGAGAACTTTCACAAGAAAGGATCTTCTCAGAAAAGATATTAACATAAGCAGGTGAGAAACTGCCAGATTATTTTACTAAAATGTGTAATAGGAATGTGTCATTAGGAAGGAAAGTAAAAGACAGTGAACAGATATTTTAATCTTAGGTACCAGAAGAACATACTATATAAAGTTTCTGCAACAGCAAAAAAACTGAAGTAGTCTGATCTACATATAAAAGAATACAAACAAGGCAGAATAAATCATCTGTTACTTCTCTTCGTATTTGGACACAATTCATCATAAAAGGACATTTCAAAAAAAACTGTCACATTCAGAAAGACAAGTTATTCTTCAGTATAAAAGCATCACCATAAAAAACTACACAAGCATCTCTCAATAAAGTAATGCTTGTGCTTTACAATGCAGACAAGACATCTTTTATGTCTGTGAGAAAATTATTTCCAGTCTCTAGTGAAGTTGAGATGACTAATTTGGATTTTGTTTTTTAGATTTTTGGGACTGTTTTAGGAATTCACTGTAAATCCTATTTTATTAAAAGCAAAACAGAATCGCACACCACTGACCACATCATGACAGATCTACCAGAACTGTTGACTTGGCATTGTGCACTTTGTGTATTCAGGATTGACAGGAAAATATCTGTGTAATACAAGCAAGTGCACAAATGAAGCTAAACCGAATTATTTTCTAAACTTGGTGTGAAATTCAACTTTTCATTATATCCCAAACGTGAACTGCTCCATCAATAAGCGTGTCACCTATGATTCTGTTTTACCTTAAATGAATGAGCTACAGATTCTATCATATTTTTTCCTTTGTCTTCCTAACCAGCTGGTTTCCTCAATCCACGTAACACATGACTTTCTGAAAGGTCTTCCCTCTTTATTTCTTCTTGTCTAAGAACTTTAAAGATTAGATGAATCATGACCAGAGTAAATGTCTCCTCATAAGTGCTATTACGTAATTATTTTAGAGCTATCACCACTACATATTAGTATATCAGGACTTGATATATATACTGAAATTTAGTTCTTCTGGTGGCAGAGAAGAAACCAGAATCTCTACTTCTGCAGAGGCATAACCTCTACAGGAGAATCACAAATATGGTGGTCTGACTGCAGGGCAGCTCTGAAAATGACAGCAACTATTTATTCAAGAACAGAGCTGGGTGCTAATTCCTAAGAAGGGCGGCAATAGCTAGAAAGCCAAGATTAGTCTGACATAGCAGATGGGCTAGGGGACCCCACAGGTGAATCTTCCACAGCTCTGTTTAGAAAAGGGGTCAAAGAAAAAAATTAGAGAAGAAACAGCCTCAGCATGAACTGCTCTGACTACCACTCTCAAAAAGTAGAGTGTAGCATGCAGAGATCTCTTGGTTATGGCTGATGATGCTCTTCGGATATTACACACAATGGAGTGAATTCAGCTTTGCCTGAGGGTAGAAGCTGTGACATTCTTTGTGCACGCTTTTTTCTACCCTATTCAGGGGATTTCAATAATTGGAAGAGATTAAAACACAAAATTAAATCTTCAGCTATATGGGCCATTTTTAATTAGGCATTGCTGACTTAAAGGTGAAGTACATTTCTTTGCAAATAGTGTAACAAAGTTAACAGATTTATACCTTAAGTATTAATACTTTGTTTGAGATGACACAAATTTCAATTGCAAGCAGCAATAGTAAAGAGAAAAGCCTGAAGGGGAAATGAGACAGCTCTGTTAGCAATTATCTCTACCCCCAATTCAGTCCTCCATAAAAACTTCCTTAAATTTGCACCGCTATTAGACAAGGACACAAACTTAAAGTGGCCCAAGATCCTTTAAGAACTTTCCAAATGTCTTTGTAAATAACAAATCCAATAAAAGGAAAAGCTGTTGGTCCCACAGCAATGAAAATCTCATCTGGTGAGAGATGATATTCCACTCATTGCTTGAGAAAGCAGTGTTTCCCTCTCCATATTAACTTGCAATATTTCCTCAGGTTTCAGTATTATTACAACCTAGTATATATAAAAGCACACAGAAGTATAATTCATAACTTCTTAATCTGACTGTTTCCCCAAAATGTCAGAAAGCAAGCCCTAAAATTCATAACACAGTTTATCTCTTAAGGACAGTAATGTCTCCAAGCATGGCCTAATTGCCTCAAAGAAATAGAAACATAGATAAAAGTTTCTGAATATTGCTGCAATACACAAAATGGCTGAATTTTTGAATTTTCCATAATCTATCTTCTGTTCAACAGGTATTAACTAAACAAAGCTTGTGTTGGACTACTCCATTTACACTACTGATGATGTCCTTACCAAACCATACCACAGACATATGATGACAGAGAGCTTACTGGTGATATGACAATAGATAGCTCTAGCCTACTTTCAGCTTGCAAAAGCATACCATAAAATCAACATGCAATTGTTCAGTGTGCAAAACGTGTTGTGCTGCAGCTTTGATTTTATTAACTTTGTGACAGAACACAAGCAAAATGTATGAGACTGGTGAGCCCAAACAACCCATGGACCGGGTAGGATGAGAACCTGTCAGAGCTCCAGCCCCTTAATCTAAAGCATGAAATAGAACTATATTTGCTATCCTTGTCATGGTTTGAGTTCAGAGGGCAATTGAGCACCACACACCCACTCAATTCAGCCTTTCCCCCCCAGCGCTGAGAAGGAGAAAATAAGTTAAGCTTGGGATTTGAGATAAGGACAGGGAGGGATAAATCACACATTATGGTCACAGGCAAAAGACAGACTTGTTAGGGGAAGAAAAAAGGAACATAAATTTATTACAGGCACTAGCAACAATAACACTTAACAGACAGAATAGGACAGTAAGAAGTATTACCACATCTTAAAAAAACCTTCCCCTACCCCTCCCTTCTTCCCAGGCTCAGCTCTGCTCCCAATATCTCTACCTCCTCCCTGGAGTGGCACAGGGGGCAGGGAATGGGGATGCAGCCAGTGCTGCTGCTTCTTCCATCTTGGGACACACACACACACTTCTGGAACCTGCTCCAACATGGTCCCCCTGCACAGAAGACAGTCTTCCACAACTTTTCTCCAACTTGAGAACCTCCCATGGGCCGCAGCATTTCCCTCGCTGCTCCGGTGTGGCACACCAATGTTCTCCAACTGGAGTCCCTCCCACGGGCTGCAGCCCTTCCCAAGCTGCTCTGGCATGGGACACCCCCGCATGCTGCAATCCTCCCAGCATGGAACTACAACAGTGGGGGCTGCTTCTTCCCACAGGATTCTAGCCACCTTCAGGTGCTGCCACCTTAATTGGCCATATGAGGCCCCCCACAGGCCATAAATCAGTGTCTGCTCCACTGTAGACCTTTGGGGGTGGTAGGGGACGGCACCCTGCTGTCTCACCACAGGATGCAGGGGACATCTCTGCTCTGGTGCACCTCCTCCCCCTTTTTTCCTCTGTTCCTCCACTGACCTTAGGTGTTCACATAGACGTTGCAACGTCCCTTCTTAAATACATTATCACAGAGGTGCAGCTGGCTGGCTCGGCCTTGGTGCAGAGCTGGGTCTGACTTGGAGCTGTGGGAACTTTGAGAAGCTTCTCACAGGGGGCCACTGCTGTAGCCCCCACCCCTGCTACACAAAAACCCCACCACTCACTCAAACCTAGGCCATTCCTATGTAATTACAGTTTCAGGCAGCAGAAATTCATTCAGCAAATTAATGGTCTGAATGAATCTGAACTAGAACAATGCAGTAAGGGGAACTTAAATGCCTTAAATATCTGACAAAAGTCTAATTGGTGCAGAAATAGATTTTGCACACAGTCACTAAGAGTCAGGCAAGTTCTTCCACAAATCACTCTGGAATTTATTCCTAAAGTGGCTGCAGTTTACAAGATGCTAAGAGCTACCAGAAATTACTGAAAGCATGGCCCATAAAGCTGTGGACACTGATACATAAAATAAAGAGGTTTTACAGATACACAAAATACATTATTTAACATAAAGGTATTCAAAGGCAACTTTCATTTGCAGTGGCCTGCACGCAGACAGTGCATAATACATACACCAAGGACATAATACTAAGCTTAGAAGTATTTAAAATTGATTCTCAGATTCCTATGTGGATTTCCCAAATAAAGTAATTATTTTCTGAGTTTAAAAAAAAAAAAAAAAAGGGGGGGGGGGCATTTTCATTTCCAGGGTACTTTCTATTACTTTGAGAACTATAAGAAGCAGCAGTACTACACAGACTAAGAAGAAAAGTCCCTGGTCTCACAGTCCTTGTACCGGTTCAATCCTTTCCCAAACTCCGTAAAGGACTAAATGCTGTGATCACATTCTGTATCACCAGGTTTATTTAATTTTAAACTTGTCCTCTCTGTTTCACAGAAGAAAAAGAGGCTATATTTAAAGAAAACCTCCCCCATTCTCTCCACCCTGCCCCCAAAGTTAAGAAATTTGCTTCCCGTGGCCAAGTCACTCAGCATACTCAGAACTCATCTTTCTTTCTCTCCTTAATTTTAAATTAAAGAGATAAAGATATATCACCAAGGAGGGCAAATCTAAAGGAAGAACTGCCTCTCCTGAT
Organism: Tyto alba; assembly: GCF_018691265.1. NCBI lineage: Eukaryota > Metazoa > Chordata > Aves > Strigiformes > Tytonidae > Tyto > Tyto alba. The sequence continues at coordinate 15,228,410 of NW_024881282.1, read as the reverse complement.
ATTTCAAGAGAAATTACTGGATTTGTTTAACTTTATAGATACCCTCCTACGCCCCTGCTTAGAGAAGATCTTCCCAAGATGCAAGCATTTTGTCTTCTGTAACACACTAAAGACAAGATTACACAAATGCTAACTTTTACATTATTAAGGCAAGAGCAGATGATTTTCAGAAGTGATGGGCCATAGCATCCTTTATCACTTTCTTGTCCTTTTATCTCTGAGATTCTATCTCATTTCTCTCTCCCTAGTTAGCTCATAAGAGAAGACAAAGAAAGCAAGAGGGAAATCAAATGACTCTTTGCATGAACAGGAGCCAGGCAATTTTACGCCCCTTTCTATATACCCTGTTTTTGGTTGCCTGAAGGTTTTCAAGTCAGAGAGGCTTGCCCAAGCATGCTGCAATAAAAGCTGCTGTAACCAGCTGCCTTAGTATCTAAAGGGGCTTCCTAGCAATCCTGTTGAATAACCCTGAGGCTAACCACCACCAAGGAAAACAAAATATTAAGATAAAAAGATTCTTTAGGTTGTTTCCTTATTGCTCTAAGTAGGAAGTCTCAGAGGGCAGTTCAAACTGGTTGCTTGAGTGTTCAGACAATGATCACTCCCAGATGGCCTTGACAGGATGAGCTGACTAAGAAACCATTAGGTAGGACCTACTGGAAATTAATGCATAGCTTTCTGCTACAAAGAATAAGGTAATCTGGTTTTCCTGCCACTAAAATAATTGATAACTATTTTAATGTATGCTTCAAAACTGACACTTCACAACTTAAACTGATCAGCTGTTTAGATGTTCTCAGTTTTAGTCATACAAATAGTCTTAGGGACTATCTTTTCCCTCATTTGAGTCTGCAGCTTAGCAAAAAGCCAACTCTCACATTTCCTTTCTCTACACTTATATGCTTTTGATTCCCACCCCACACCTCCCCCCCTTTTCACTTCCACTTCCTGTATTACAGGGTTTTTTCATCCCTTTTTGACTCCTCCTTATGACCATGTCTCAAGGACAGCTTTTTGCTTTTACAATTCAGACAAACACTACATGCTGCTGAGGTTAGAGGCTGTTATCCTTGTCCCTGAAGACTTTGCAGATTGCCATGTAAAACAAAGAAGAAAATCTTCCACCAGCAAGTTGCTGCCTGAATCAGTACTTGTGAGCTACCTGCTCAGCCAAATCTTGTATATTCTATTTTTCGCCAGATTATTCTTTTTTACCCCCCACGCTTGAATCCCCTGGAGACAGACTTCCCAAGTTCCAATGCACTAGAAGCAACAGATTTCTCGGCACCCAGATACAACACACTGTCTAAAGGCTATGCTTTGAAAAGTTATTTTTATTTACCCATTTAACCTAGAGTTAGGTTTGACAATACAGAGCAAATGCATGAGAATAAATTAAGGTATTTAGATGATATCATTTTAAATGACAGCTATAATTAAATATATAGTATACTTAAATACTATAGCTATTATAATTATTTTTAAAAGTGACCTAAAAATGTTTTCTACCTAAGGAATTTCAAGTTCCAGGTTCTACATTTCCCTTCACCAGTCAAGGAGTTTAAAGAGTATCAGTTTAAAAAGTATTTCAAAGCCCATTTAAAAATAAATAATGCAAAGTAAAACTAAATTTTAATTAAAATTTCACTGTAAGTTTCAGAAGTTATCAAGTGGAAATTTTCATTTCTATTTTGTTTTATTATTAATAGTTTCGGGAAGTAACAGAGAAACTAAAAGTCTGATAGTGAAATCAGCATGAAAACAAACTCTACCTTCTTTCTAGAAACAAAAAATAAACACCTATGTATTCTTTAAAAGAGGTCTTAAGTTTTAATTTATTCCAATAAATAAACACAATAAATACCAGTACCTCAGCTTTTATGTACTTGATTTGCTTTCTGAGTATCTTTTGGTATAGAGGGAATTAAAAATACTGATTATAAAACGTGTTAAGCACAGGAATTTATTTAAAAGCACATCACTAACAGTTCTTAAAGTATAAATTTCATTTAGAGATATGTAACAGTTTAGTCTTTGCTAAAATTAGTAACTACCGTGGTTTATCAGTAAACATAGTGAAGTGTGTAATTAGAAACTGTTTAACCTTACCCTTAGATGCAAAGCAGATCACAAAAGTCACAGATCTCTAACTTCCACTAAATTTCATCAGATTTATAGTAACAGTTGATGCTCCCAATAAATCAATAACTTAAAATTATCACCGTAACGTAGTATAAATTAATTCAAAATTTAGAATCCCTGCAGTCTTCATCTACTAGTTATGAAAATAGAGTATTCAGCCATTGAGGGTGAGGGGGCGTGTGGTGTGCAGTGGGAGAAGGGGGGAAGAACATTATATTTCCTTATTGGCCCACATAAAATGTATGTCTAGCATTTAAAATCATGCCTACTAGTAACAGGCCTCTCTAAAACAATAAACATATGAATCCATCCTATCCACATAAGAGATCAGAATACAGGTCACACCAGAAGTTGTGTGTCTTTTTTAACGGCTAAGAACATTGTTACAACAAAGCTCTCCTTCCAGCATAGTCCCTCCCCACCTTCTAACAGTCCAGTTTAGAGACTTCCCCAACCCAAACTTTATGCTTAACTAGTATGGGTTTAATTTTCCTTTTAGGAAGCGAGGCCAGTTCTTAATACAAGAACTCCCTTACAGTGTTTGCTGACCATTAGTCAGCACTTCCCTACGACCCATCCCTTTCCTCCACTCCCTTTCAGTTCCAGATGCCAACATTATCAACTTCCAGCTTTTCCTTTTTTGCTTGCAACACTCACAAATTTTTTTTAGAAATTCCCTTGACAGTGAAGAAGCTTTTTTCAGCCAGTATTAAGTCACTTCAAACTCTTGGACAAACTGAGTTCCTTTCGTCTCCTCTATAAGATAGATTTTCTATAGCCAAAGTCTTCTTATCACCATTCTACAGGGCTATTTGCCCACTAATCAGGTAGCCAAAATTGTTTTAAATCCTTCAATTCAAACAAAATTGTAAGTGCAAGCTCTGAAGGTTGTTTAGGTTTTGTCTATTTGCTTGGGTTTGGCTCATTCAGTAGCTAGCATATCAAATTCCAGAGACAAAACATACTCGTTTCATAACCTGTGTTTAGAAGATATATTGCTACTGATCTCAGAAGTGCCAATATGTACTATCACATATCAGTATTTTCAACAGCTGAGTAACAGGACACAACTTTTCTGAATTTTAAGCAGTAAATTAAAGAACACAGTTAATGAAACAATATTAATCCCAATTCCTTGTCAACTTCTCACAAAGCAAGCCTTTATATAGGCTACCCGATATACACGAGAGGACAAGCTGCATGAACTGCAAATGAACACAGAGCAACATGGCTCCACCATAGGGACTCACTGTCACTGCAAACCTCAGTATAAATCCACTTTTGCCCTTTAAACTCAGTAATCTAGATTGTAATCTTCAAATCAGATGATGTAAACCAGTACTTGCAGGCAAAAAAAGAAGGGTGTATCAAGAGGAGAATGAAACCCCCCAATATCTTTTGTAATTAATAGTCCTTCGTAGTCATGTACAATTAGCCTGCTAAAACCTAACACTGAGCTAATATAATCCCTTTGGTGTGCCCTGCTCCAGTAATTTTCAACATTCTCATAAAATCTGTATTTAGTGATCCAAATCAATTGCTTCTAGTCACCACATACTGAAAGCTTTTTAAAGCAGATGTCATTTTTTCATATCAATTTAATATACAGAATTATGGAAAAAGGAAACAAACCACTCTGCTCTTCAACTCCCAGTTTCTTGGGTTTGAACTGAGAGGCTTGAAGAAAACAAAAAATTAAACTTGTTTAATGTTCTCTGAGCTGTGGCTTAACACTTTATAGTTCCAGCTACTTACCCAGCAACTTCCTCTCACAATTTATCATTCAAAGTTCAGTAGCAAACATTCACTGTTTAGTGTTATCTTTAAAATTTATTCTGCAACCAGTCTGTACCACCACATAGGTCATAATCCTAAATTTTATCTCAAAACCTTTTAAGAGTAAACCTTACATTAAAAAAAAAATAAGTCTATTTCTAGATACCATGACTCTAGTTCTATATATTAACATGTTACAGGTTCTAGTCACTTCTGATCCTTTGTTATCCTTTAAATATATTTTCAGAAATCTATTTCTTCAGAAAATTGTTACAGAATATTTATGTTCAAATAAGAACTAAAAAGGACTGTTACAGATCTGACAGTATCACATTCATCTCTACAATAAACCTCCTTGCATTTTCATGTGTATCAAGAAGAACAAAATGCAACAACATAACAAGGGCAAATGATATGCTTGAGAAGATGAGCAAAATATCCAGTGTGAAACTGAGAAAGCGGACAAGGCCCTGGACTTGAGTGACTCTATTTCAGAGTCCCCATTTCTTTTTGTTCTGTTTCTCCTCATCTCTGACTTGACTACTTATATTCTGAGCTCTTCATTACTAACTAAATGGACCCTGACTGCGGTAGTCCTGTAATCTAGCAGTCTGGTAACTCACCTACTCTACTACAGAGATCATCCAAGCAGCTGAACAACACCTTCCGTGCTGGAGCATGCACAGAGCTGGCTGGAAGCTGCTGCTGCCAACACAGCTTCCACATGAGAAAAGAGGAGGAGCAGGTCAGGAACTGCTCTTTGCTGATTTTGTCAATGCAATCGGTGGGGGAGATAGTGAGCAGATGTTGAATTTGTCCCTTAAATACAGTAACTGCAGTGAGACCGTATCACACTATCAGTACACACAAGACAAATGAATCTGCTGATGGAGTTGCTCTGCTACAATATACTTAGAAATTCATTGGTGATGAGGGACTTCAGGCAAATTAATTTCCTGGATATCTTCATCAGATGCTAATTATATTATGTGAAAATCACTGTATATTACAGAGTAACAGATGCCCTGCAGGTGAAAGCTGCTGAAGAACAGTTTGCACAAAAATAAATCATGTCTATGGAAAGTTAATTTGCATCCTTATCCAGAACAGTCCAAAGCTTTAATAAACTGTTTAATTACTGAAAACCTGTAGCTATTTTGTGAGAAAATGAAATTCATTTACATTTCTGCACTTTAGTAAAATTGAAGGGCATTACACTCCAAAACAATGCAGATCTGAAAACATGGTTTACCTGGCTACACAACTATGGAGCTGATTATTTATTTTCAGTCATATAAGAAAAAAGATCACTGTGAACCACTTCAGCACAGTACTAGGGGTGATTAAATAGGGAGTGGAAGAAGAAAGGATGAGACATCAAAAGAAAGTGAATAGTGGAAGTCTAAAAGAAGAAACATGACTTGCAGAGGAATCTGGCAACCTGGTAATATCAACATCTCCTAAGGAGCCAAGCTTCATGAAGAGAAGCTGAAGTAGCCAAGGAAGGAGATTGAAATCTGCAAGTTTACAAACCACAGGAAGAATTCTTGCCGAGAATGAACGAACTGTTGAGTTCACTGGACAGAAATATATTGGTCTGAGAGATTAAACTGGGAGGCAGGGTCGCACTGGAATGGAAGGAAGTACTGAATAAAAACATTATGAACCTTCTCCTATTCTCGGGCAGAGGAATAATACAGAGCACTTCAGGTGGAAGAATTAACTGAATTTGTTGAGCAGAAAACTATCACAGAGGAGGACCACGACTTATCAGAGAGACTAGGAACTGTAACAGAAGGATACAGCTGTATTTGAAGATCAGCAGTTGAAGAACAGTAAAAAGAACATAATAAAGGAGAAGCTAAAAACTGATATAAAATTTTCCCAATGTGAGAACAGATTTTGTGTGTCTGCTTTTAAATCTGTAAAAGTCAGAATAAAACTTTACATACTTGCAAAGCAAAGCCACTGTTCTATTAAGCATCTGAAATGCATTGTAGGTATCAAGAAACAGAAAAACATCATCAAAAGATGTGAAGCAATGTTTTACAATAAAAAATATATGCCAGCTACATACAAAAAATGACCACTTCTCAATGCTAGAATTATTTTTGAAAGTGTTGTGCAATTCCTTCTTCTCTTTTGAAAATCTTGCCTCAAAAAAATAAGAAAAGTTCCCTCACTCTCACATCGCAAATTATCAGATGAAACACTTTCACTTCACCATAACAACCAAGATTTTCCCTTAGTTTTGAACAGAAGGATATTCTAAAACGATGTAACAAATATTCCAAGACCCTACAGAAATGTGCATGTATTCTATGTAAGGTGGTAACGCTGTTCTCAGCACAGAGAAAGCCAGCACTGACTTAGCAGTTTTGTGCACAAAGCTGCCCATTTGCTCCTTGCTCTCCTTGTTTTTGCTTTGCTGATCAAAGGAGTTGCCAAGTTTTTTCTTTACCATTACAAGGCAGGAAAAATGGCTCTCCTCAGAGAGGCCCCTTGTGAAGGTCACAAAGGTTAGCTCCACAAGCCCTGGAGTCTGCTCTGATGCTGGAGTGATTGGCTGGCTTCCCTGCAGTTACCCTGCATTTCCCCTCCTTCACAACAGTGTGCTGGTTATGGAAACTAAATATGAAAGAACGTGGTGGGGGAGGAAAGAATTTCTATGGAGACACAGTTGAAACACTCAGAAGTTCTATTTGTTTGAGCAGCCTGAAAATCTAGCATTTTAAATCATTTGATTTCTTTCTAGAAAATTCAAAATAAAAATTTCAGCACGCATTCCCCCATTAACAAAAATTCAAATGAGAAAAAAAAAAAAAGAGTTTTCTTAGAATACAAACAAATGCATACTGGTATGTCTTGGTCTGGAAAAAGTAATTTCTTAAGATGTTTACTTGCCCCATCCCTGGACTTAATCAACTGGAACCCCCAGGTCACACCCTTTTAATGAAGACTGAAATGAAGCCAACTAATCAGGATTCAATTTGTAGCACCTTCTAGCTCCTGAGCCAGAGACATTTAAAAAAATCTTACAGAATATATGAAAGCTTATTTATAGGTATCAGACCCCAATTACTTTTAGGCCCTAAAGGTAAGTAATGAAGATATACTGGAATACCCAGCAAAACAACCATTACGTTTCAGATGGTTGAAATACACTCCCCATTTTCTATAAATTCAAACCTACCAATCCACAAGCAGCCACAACTATTTAGACTTTTCTTAAACATAAAAAATTTAACCAAAAGTGTATACACCGAGAGCTCTAGCCACTTGAAAGCATCTACTCCTAAGAAACAGATTCAATGTTGGTCTACATAGGGCAAAGTAGCAGAAATTTTGGATATTGAAGAAGGCGCTTTCTTGGGCTTCTTATTTTGGGGGCACAGCTTCATATCACTTTACAAACAAAACTTTGATTCTCAGAATTGCTCAAAAAGCTTTCTTACCACCCTGAAAGTCAAGCCAGGATCTTTCCTCTCTATATAACTGTAGGTGTCAAGTTCTGCCTCCAGTGCCATCACCCATATGTTTGGACAGGTGAAGCCAATTAAAACACAGCCATCAGTGTGTTTGATGCTGAACCCACCTCTGCAGCTGGTTTGAGTTCATTATGTTACTAAGAGTCAAAAGTACTTCCAGAGGTAGTCAAATTGTACAGTTCCACTAACTAGGTATTTCAATCTGTTTAAGTACTCTCAAGATTTAACAATATCCAGTAACAGAGAGGCTCATACTACAGCTTCTTCATCCTAGGAGGAATCAACAGACTTCCTCCTACCCAATCACCTCTATTCACAAAACATCTAGGAAAACAGACCCTCTATATTGGGAGACAGAAATAAATGACTGACAGTGTCAGAATCCTAAGGAAACTAAGCTGAAAACAATGAAATACATCATTAAAGAAGGAATATCATAGTTCATATAAAAGCGTAGAAGTGCAAGTGGGATTTTGACCCAGTTACATTGATCTACTCGCCTGTAAAAATATATAGCAAAAAGTACAGACATCTCAAAGGGTCTCCAGGAACTGCTTCACCTACAAGGTCAGATTCAAATGCATAAGCATCAGGAGGGAAAGGAGAAATCCACACAATAGCCATACAGTAACAAAAATCACAAGGTATATTTAGGAAAGAGATGCACCTGATCATCATTATTATTTGGAGAAACTTTTAAAAAGCACAACAATGCAATACCAAATTCCTCTTTTCCTCCTTTGCAGGAGAGTTTTTATGACCAATGCTTGCCTGTCTATTTTTTTTTAGCTGGTGTAATAAGAGATAGCAATTCTGCCTGAAAACCTTACCAAACCCAAGCCCTCCTCATCTCCCATACAAATACAAGGTGCACACTGTGCTGGCCAGCAGGAGACACAATCACCGGATTACCTGAAACATTTACAATGCCAATAAACAGACTGCTTACCTTTCAAACTTGCCCTGACAATAAAACCCAAGAGGAGGAGGAATTCAGTCAGGAGTCAGTAACACATGCTGTTTTGCTAGCAGGCACAGTTTTGACCAACTTGGTACGGACAAAAATTCTTATCCTTCTGGCTGATGTTGCTGCAGTCTTCCATGGTACACACTGTGCCAAGATTAAGGCACTTCTCTGTCCCAGCTTTTTTCACTCAAATGATACAAGGCAAAAAAATTTTTTTGCCATCACCTACTGAAACCACACTAGGGGGCTCTGCTGATGTAATCACATTTTCTGAAAGGTACTTCATGACTACATTAACCCACTCCTATCCCATGAATTACATTCAGTATCTGGAAAAGGTGGAGCAATACCACTGTAATGCAGCTCCTGTATTCTTGCAGACACCACTGCTAAGAAGAAGAAAAAAAAACAAAACAAAAAATACTTAAAATATCTAAGAGTATCAAAACCAGCAAGACAGTAAATAAATGAACAAAATCCCCTCCATAAGCAGCAAGACCAAGTCTCCACCCAAACCTGTAACACGGGAGAAGGCTAAAGTTTAGGACTATGGTTTTGTAAGTTTTTATGTTAAAGGTTCAGATTGCTGTAATTCTTTAATGATGACACAACTGGGCCAAGGAACAGACACACTGTAACCAGCCTCTTCTTTCTGCTGTCTGTAATGCAAGATGAACTTCCAAGACAAATTTGGAAACCAACACCCTTTAAAAAGACATTCTAAGAAAATGCTGAGTAATTCTCTTATATAAGACTCAAGCAATACAAGAATTCATCAGGTGGATGTAGTACCAAGTGCCCTACATCACTCCTGAAACTACAGAAGAAAGATGTCCAGAGCTACTGGTTCTTTTTGAGCAAGTTAAAATTACAGGAAAATTACTAAAAACAGCCTAAACATGTATGTTTCTCAAAATTTGAATTGAAAAGAGTTTCATGTATGGCAAAAAGCTTAAACATTTTACAAGGTAGTTCAGTTTCTTATAGTTTTATGACTTACAATATATCCAACAGGTCAATAAGCTCATAATTTCTAAATTAACAAAAAATTATATGTATTGATCACACAGAACATGAAAGAAGAATAAGGACAAAAACACAGATGCAGATCAAAATCAGCTAGTTTCACACTTTCGATTTCAGCAATATGGATGGCTCAACCCATCAAGTATCACATTTGACCTGCAATGTTAGGCTTTTAGTTTAAAATATGACAGGGTTTATTTTTTGTATTCAGCCCATAAACACCAGCAAACCTAACATTATGTTGTTTACAAGTGGCCAGTATTTCTTGGAAAAGTCGATTCTGACATAATATAGAAGTGCAACTCCTAAAATTTCTACACCAGAACAACTAAATCAAAGCAATCTTACCACAATTTAATTGTTCACACCAGACAAACTTGCGTACACCCATGGCTGTGAGCCTGATCAACTAACAACAAAACTGCAAAATGCTTTTTCCCCAATGTTTTAAATACTACACTGTATGAGAATAGATGCTTTCCAATAGCAAAGGGAAGCAGGACAAAGAACCCAACAAAAACGCACATGTGAAAATGCTTGTTACAAGGTAGCTTAGACCAGTGGTCTCCAAACTTTTTTTGACCACAAACCCTATCAGTAAAAAAACAGTAGAGTGTGCATCCCCCAATATATGTATATTTACAAATGATATACATGTGCTAGATATTATGTATACTATAAAGCATAAACAAAAATAAAAAGTAAAAATGGATGAGCTAAACACCATTTTGTTTCATTTTTTAAATTTTATTTATTAATGGTACAAAATACATTTTCTTCCCACACTCCAAAGGACTGTCTTGCATATCACTTGGGATGCATGCAACCCACATTGGAGACAGCTTAGACTGTCTAAAAGGTGAATGTCATCCTTCTGAAATGCACTCAATTTCAGAACTTGGAATACTATTTCCCTTAAAGTAGCCAAAAATATATTAAATTGTTTTTAAAGTAAATTATGCTGGTTGACCACACTCCTCTTCCATTTTTATTGTACAACTATTGGAAAGGCTGATGAGAGCTATACTTTAAATCAAGACTAAAAACATACATGTTTTGTTTGTATCAGACTTTTAACAGGAATCATACTTGTTACATTACACCAAAAGTTGTTGAGGCATCTTCTAGAGGTATAGGGAGGCGACAAGGCAAAGGCAAAGCTGAAGCATTTTACACTGCAAAACATTACTTTACAAGAGATTACATAGTTTCCTCTTTTCAACTGGGAAATCCATTTAGGCACATTACAAATACTACCTGAGATTAGAAGTCTCATGCTGAAAGCTACAGGAATGTCTGTTGCCTTTCAACTGTCGTAAACGCAAAGAGAAATCCAACCTGGAATTCATGCTGAAGGAAATTCAGTCCTCATAATTCTCCACCAAATACAACAGGATTGGGAGAGGGGGTCAAAGGAGGGAATAAAGGTTGTTCTAGTACAAAGCCAAGTCCAAATCCGTAAGACAAAACAAAATCATAGCCAGCAATAAAGCCAGGCCTGACATAAAAGGCACCAGCTACTACAAAGACAGGGTTTCCCCCATTCACTGCCTGCTGCAGAGAAGTAATCCTTTAGTTTGCCACAATTTTAACATCACCAACTCACATCTAAAGGGTGACCAGCTAGTCACTGATCACTTTTTGAAAACTACCACCTCACAGAATGCTGACTTTATCTTGAAGGATGCTCTATTAAGAAAACAGAGCTGTGACAATATAAGTATCTATTTCTTCTAAATGCTCTTTTTGCTAGATCAAACAATCGGGTGTTCAGAATGTATTTGAGCTAATAAGAAGTGGAACAGGTTTCAGATTCAACACTACTCTTAAGGACTTTTGAGTCATTGGGCCACAAGGTTCCATTTCTACACATGGATAAACAGAAAAAAAAGCACATGGCCATAAAACCAAGAGAGACAACACTTTGAGCAACTTCGCCTTATTTTGATCCAACACTCCCCAAGCACACAGTAGTAGCACCCCAAGTCAGTCATCAGAATGACTCAAATTCTTCATCAGTACAGCTGACTCAAAAAAACACTGGTAAAGTGGCAGGGGAAATTATGGCCCACTTACTATGCCTACATTTGTTATGTGAGAGTGCTATTTATAATGTCACATGCTGGAACTTGTTCCCAAGCTCGCTAAACCTACATGCTTAATTGACTCAATAGACAATGCTGCATTGTCAAGACTAATCTTTTCCTACAGGCTACAGTTTCTAAAACATTAAAATTTTTATACATTTTAATTTTCTCAGCAGTTCTGATATCAGAAAACTTCAAAATACACATGCACATATATACACAGAGAGTATGGTATTTGGGTAGCTACTATATTGACTAGCACTAAAATTCACATATCTGTGTGCAAACTGAGTCATCAGAAGGCCTGAGCATTTTAAAGAACATGGGAGCCAGCAGGTTCTTTAAGTTCCTATTTCAGACATCCAAGATCGAAGAGACTAAGGAAGAAAAAGCCTGGAAATAGATTCATGTCACCAGTACACACCATGTGATGCACGGAGCAGCAGCTCTCACATCACACTAGATTTTGACTAAGCCACCTTACAAAGTATTTGTTTCAAGTTACTTCCCAAGAGTAAAGATTTGAGAAGAAAGAAATTGCTTCTAATTGGTTTAAAGTATGAGAAGTTGTCAATTAAGAACTAATTTAAACAAAGATTACCCTGAATGCTGCAGACAGACTGGACTGACAACTTCTGCAGACTACTTTTTATTCATATTAATGAAAAATACTTTCAGGAAAAAAAGCACATTTAGGGAAGAAAAAAAAAAAAAAAAGAAAGAAAAAAAGAGAGACCAGAAGATATAAAGCTTTGCACAGTAAACAAGTTTCATGAAGTAATTCAACAGTGAAATGGAACTTAAGTTTTTCAACATTTGTATACCAACTATCAAAATAACTGCTGAATTTTAGGAACCGAAATGATTCAATTACTATTTATTTAAAACAGCAAAGTGGTTCAATCTCTTCTATAACCTGCTTCTGAAAGCTCAAGTTCAGTATCTTAGGATCCAACAAGCAATTTGTTTTTTTAATATTCCTCCTGCCTCCCTCAAAATTGATGAAAAGAAACACCTTAGAGAACAATGCTATTAAATCTCAAAAGCTCTTGGGCAGCTTTAGGAAAAAATAACAAATAAGGAAGAAAAAATAATTAAACTACACTTTCTCAAACTATTGCCAGATGTAAGCAACTAGCAGAACTGAAGTCATCATAATACCACCAAGCAACTCTGATAAGGACACTTGAGTTCTTTAGGAAGCTGAAAGACAATTGTGATCAGCTGGTCTAAATGCCTATAAACCATGCACCTAAATACACCAGAGTTACCAAAAATATAGACTAGAAGTCACGCGAAATGTTAAAGACATCCATGTACAGAGGCACATATGCTTTTCTGTACAGACTGGCTGTTTAATGCATTTACGATTCAAATTTTTGTAGTTAATAGATTGTACTTGAACTCACTCTTTTTGCTGCTAGTATCTCACCAAGATAGCACTCAACAAGAACAGTCTTCCTCTCTTAAATGGCAATGCCTCATGCACAGGCAGACTTCAAAAGGATGTATAGAAGTACATGCAACGTTTCTTGAATACAGCAGTCATGAATGACATCGATAAGCATGTTGCATCCAGCACACTGCTGATAAAAGCTGTTTCAGATAGTCTGCCATACCTCGTGCTGCATTAACTCAAGTTGAAAACAATCTCTAAAACAAAGGACAGTTAAATTATCTACCATCATATCTTTCCTCTGTAATGCATCTCCTTCTAATTTTCCATACCAAGCAGCCGTCAGGTTTATACTGTAGGAGGATAAAACAGCTTTGCAAAAACAATGTGTTACTCCTGTTAATAACATGCTGATGGGCATCTGGTCCCATTTGTTTCATTTTTTTCTGATCTTCACAAAACCACCATTATTCAACCTGACTGGAAGACTTAAAAGTTCTGCATAGAAAGCTGCTAAATTACTTAAAGCATAAAAAATGGACTCCAAAAAGCCAAGCCATGTTGGAATGATGTTCTTTCAATTGCCACAGGGTCTAATGATATTTTGACAAGACTGCAATTATGCTTCTGTTACGAGAACAGATCTTGTTCTCCACGTCTTGCCAGGATAATACTGCTTTTAATTAATGCTTTTGTTGTGAAGTGCGCCCTAAGGCAGTAATAAGTTTTATAATAATTTCAGTATGTAGCATGTATTTCCCCACACCATTTATTCAAAATTTCTCATCATTCGGCCTCATAGATAATGCCTAAGACCTTACTTCCCAGAATTCTTTAAAACATGGCTAAACGCTGTTGTGCCAAGCAAAGCACTGTTAAAACATGTCTTCGTACGATTGTTTTCCTCGGCTTCCCTCAAGAAGAAAGGAACATTATGTGCCTATCAGACTGGCACAACCGCAAGAGATCCAAATTTCCTTTTAAACATCAGTCACAGTTTCACTTTCAGGAATCAGCACACACATCTTCCTTCTTTTCTGATAGTTGATACATGCTTTTAGTGTAGTATCTTTTAAATAGTGTTATAACCATTGCCAAAGTGTCATAAGGTGATGATCTTCAATTACGGTTACTGATCACAAAACCTGGTTAAAAAAAAATAAAAGTGCAGCTTTTGTTCTTATAATCCTCTGCATAACCCACCTCTCAAATTTGAAAAGTCGCACTAAAGTAAGTTACAAACCAGAGCTTCAGCAAACAAAAAGGCAATTACTGAAGCTGCAGAAATCTAGACACATGTTTATCCAAAGCCTGAGACAAGTAAAGTACTGTGTGGGAAATGTTATGAAATCCCTGTCAAGAAAACTAGGCCTCAAATTTAATCCACTGCCTCTCTCTACCACAAACAGCTGTGAAATACCTAACTCATTTTTAGTTTAAATGATATTAATTAATAAAACATGACTGTCTAATTAACTGCACAAGAAGGTGGGAAGTTTCAAACCAATTCTTACATGCCAATTAAAACTGGCTTTACAATGTGTTTGGATAGTCTGTGTTGACTTTGAAAAGTAAAGTCAATATGCAAGCTGCTGCCTTTATAGACTGCAGGGACCCATTTTTATCTGCCACATGTTCTCTGACCATATTCAAGAAAATAAAATTTTAAATCTCACTTCCATTGGAGTAGTCAAGGTTTGGTTTTTTTTTTTTTTTAATGTGATGTCTATATTTTAGTAGACTCAGTTCTCCAAAGTGTTCAAGCACTAAAACCAATAGTAAGTTTATACCTTCAGAGAGAGGAGTCAACGTTAAACATTATTTCCATTTATTTTCCATTATTTTTTTATTTTGCTAATAAAACAAATCCAGTGTTCTGCCTGATCTCTTAAATCAGAAATTAAATTCAGAATCCTATCCCCATTTCATGCAGAATCAATTCTCAGTTTCTTCTGTATGGTCTTTCCATGACTTCACTGAAAGTAAACATTTAAATAGGACTGGTTTTGGTAAGAATAAATGTATGTATTGCCAACTGTGAAATTCATGGGTTACATTATCTACCCTTTATCAAGAAGATCAAACTAGGTGACAGTCATCTCTACTGTTTCCAAATTATCTTGCTGTTGCTGGAAGGTTCATCTATCTAAAAGGACACCACTTGAATGTTTTAGCCAGGTTGGACTTGCTCATGCAGCCTCAAATCTGATAAACTAGTAAAAACAATAGCAGACTGAACTCCAAGTTGTATGATTTTGATTTGCAACAGGAATCAGTAGAAGTGTTCTAAGGCTTGCAACATCACAGAAAATGAAGTTATTTAGTATGAACTCTGTTTAAACAGCATAACATAAGACCACTCACACACAGACACAAACAATAGAATTGTGTATATGCAATTATTTTTAGAATCAAGCCTACTACAACTTTGAACTTCTGCAATCTTAACTGCCAGTTTCTTCTACACCACTGACATATTTGACCAGCAAATCTACTGATGGACTTAATCAGAGAGGTTAAAGCCAAACCTAAAATAAAGACGTTAAGCACAGAGGCTTTCCTTGTAAGAAGTGGCTGAACTGCCATAATCAATAGAAATCCACTGGTTGCCTCTGAACAGCATGGATTAAAGAAATTATTGCTTGACCCTTCCTCATTTCTTTCAGAGGAAGCCTTACTGCATTACTCAGTTCTCAATACGTTTCTCAGAATGAAGCAAAACATAACCTTGGAATGAAAATGGATTCATCAAACAGAAGCAGATTGAATAAAGAGTTAAAATACTACACTTCTGGTAATCAGTACTATTAAAACCAAATCATTCACTAAGGAAGTAAGTATTCAACCTCTAAAAACCTGTAAATTGTCTTCAATTAACTGTACAATCAAAAGGCTCCTATCTTGATAAAAAGCAGTATTAAAAAAGAAATTAAAATCACTAATTTTTACTGTATCTCTCCTGTTGTTACTGGGTGACATTACCACCAAAGGCATATCTAGTGCTACTGGAATAAAAAATAGGTCACAACCTAGAGTATAAAAAAAGTACCTAACTTACAACAGATTTTCTCCTTCTCCATTTTGTCACAATGGCTATGATGCATAAAGTTACTCTGTAAAGACTATTAAAAAACACATGAAATAACTTAAAATAAAAACATTTCCAGAATCAGAACTACAAACTAGATCTCAGGCACACCTGATAATTTTTACTTTGAAAGAACAGAAATGTCATTCTATATAAAGTCCTTGACTCGATTTACATCAAATATCCAAGTCTAACACTGTCACACCTTTCCATTCCAAGGAAGTATCAGTCATTGAAATTCTATACTGCATGCTGATAAGTTTAATGTCATTTATTTCTTAAAATGCATTTGTGTGTTCTAATTCTGACTTCTGATTAGAATAAAATTGTATACCTGTTATATATCTGATTGTATACACATGGGCGAATAAAATCTTTTTGTAATGAACACATAACTGAAACTATTTGCTCTATCATCATACAGTAGAAAAGTTAATTAAAGCATTCAAAGTTTACTTTAGTTTTACACAGCACAGCAGTTAAACCAAGCTCGTCAACTGGAAGAACAAGTCATAAATCAAAAAGGAGCCATGTGTAGCATGGAACAACTTCATTTTTTTATTCTGCTGCTTGAGACAAACCATAACTGCTGTAACTATTTACATAAGGAACAGAGATTTTAAAAAAGCATTAAATTTTAGAAAGTTTATAAAATACTAGTTTATTCACACTTTAAAATGTCTAGCAGAATATCTGAAGACAGACAATGATATAGGCTTGAGTTCTTTGTTGGTATCAGTTCCTCCAAGAATAAACCATGACAAATTCCTTTACTAGCAGACCTGCACCTACATGTTTCTTGTTTTCTTGTTTCCCCACATTAACAACTCCTGTTGGTCAGACACTCTATTCTTCATCATCCTGCTTTCCCTGTGGGAAACAAAACAGCCACCTATATTTCCCGAGCAAAAAACACAGCACAACAGAAGCCTATCTCTCCTCTTAGGCTACTATATCAAGCCTAACTTGACTATAGGAAATAAAGCAGTAACATGCTAGTTTTATCACTGAAAAGCATAATACGCTATACTGTATAGGCATGCAATTATTATTTCAAACTGTCATTACTACTTAAAACTAAGCTAAATCATTACCTGTTTTATTGCTTTTGTGGAACAACTTTGCTTAAACACAAGGGAGAAATGAAAAAATGCCAATTCTGCATTATTTTTCAGTTCCTTTCTATTTCAGCCTCCCTATAAGCCCTCCCTCACATTACCTGCTGTATGAATTTGTATTTTGCTCTACACTTCAATTTTGCTGGTAGCTGTGCTTCAAGAACTTGCAAGCTGTTCAGTAACAAAATCACCCCAAAATAACCTAAAGAAAATAAAACTGTGCTGTGGAGGCAGGTACAAACAAAATTACATGACTATCCTTTTCTTAATAAAGCTGTACTCTTTCTGATTTATTCTACTGATGTAGATCATCAGAACATCTGAGATTTTTGCTTACACAGGTGTATTTACAAAACTTTTGAGTAGACAAGTACTTGCTCTGGTTTTACCTAGAGCAGTAATAGTCAGAGTCACAAGAGACCTACTACTTAAGGGTTGTGCTGCATAAGCACACTAGTTTCAGTGTTAAATATCCCACTTAAAAATAGAACAACTCGGAATATTACCAATACCCCACTTTGGATCTAAACCAGTATGCTTTTGTAAAAGTGTTTTTCTTCCCTTCATTTTACTTTCAGAATGTTTTGATCAACTTATTACTGAGAATGGTTTTGTGCCAACAAGGAAGGTACCATAGTGGGAGTCTGTTAGAGACCACCCAATCAGGATGAAGAGGCAGACGAAATAGTCTATAAGCAGCTGGTAGAAGTCTCACAGTTGCTAGTCTCTGTTCTCATGTGGGACTTCAACTTACCAAACGTCTGCTGGAAATAAAATATAGCAGAGAGGAAACAGTACAGGAGGTTCCTAGAGTGTGTGGAAGACAACTTCCTGACAGTTCTCGAGGGAGCCAACTAGGGAAGGTGCCCCACTGGACCAATTGTTTGCAAACAGAGAAGGACTTGTGGGTGATGTGATGGTTAGAGGCTGTCTTGGGCAAAGCAATCACGAAATGGTAGTTTGCAATTCTCAGAGAAGTAAGGAGGTGGGGCAGCAGAACTGCCACTTGGACTTCCAGAGGGCAGACTTTGGCCTGTTTAGAAACCTGGTTGACAGAGTCCCTTGGGAGGCTGTCCTGAAGGGCAAAGGAGTCCAGGAAGGCTGGACATTCTTCAAGAAGGAAATCTTAAAGGTGAAGGAGCAGGCTGTCCTCATGTGCCAAAACACAAGACAGGGGGGAAGAAGGCTGGCCTGGCTGAACAGAGACATTTGGCTGGAACTCAGGAAAAAAAATGAGATATTTATGACCTTTGAGAAGGAGCAGGCAACTCAGGAGAAGTACAAGGATGTCCTCAGGTTATACAGGCAGAAAATTAGAAGGGCCAAAGCCCAGCTAGAACTTAATCTGGCTACCACCATAAAAGACAATAAAAAATATTTCCATAAATACATTAGTAACAAAAGGAGGGCTAACGAGAATCTCCATCCTTTATTGGATGTGGAAGACAAAACACAGTAGCAAACAGTGAGGAAAAGGCTGAGGTACTTAGTGCCTTCATTGCTTCAGTCTTTGATAGCCATACCAGTTGTTCTCCAGGTACCCAGCCTCCTAAACTGGAAGACAGGGACAAGAAACAGAATGAGGACCCTGTAATCCAAGGGGAAATGATTAGCTACACCACTTAGACACACACAAGTCTATGGAGCTGGATGGGATCCACCCAAAGGCACTGAAGGAGCTGGAAGAAGTGCTCAACAAGCCACTTTCAGTCATTTATCAGCAGTCATAGAACCATAGAATGGGTTGGGTTGAAAGGGACCTTAAAGATCATCTAGTTCCAACCCCCCTGCCATGGGCAAGGACATCTTCCACAAGACCAGGCTGCTCAAACCCCTGTCCAACCTGGCCCTGGACACTTCCAGGGAGGGGACAGCCACAACTTCTCTGGGAAACCTGTGCCAGTGTTTCACCACCCTCACAGTGAAGAACTTCTTCCTTACATCTAATCTAAATCTACCCTCTTTCAGTTTAAAGCCATTACCCTTTGTCCCATCACTACATGTCCTCGTAAAAGGTCCCTCTGCAGTTTTTCCTGCAGGCCCCCTTTAGGTACTGGAAGACCATTATAAGGCCTCCCCAGAGCCTTCTCTCCTCCAGGCTGAACAACCCCAACTCTCTCTGCCTCTCTTAATAGGAGGGGTGCTCCAGCCCTCTGAACGTCTCCATAACCCTCCTCTCAACAGGTCCGTGTCCATCTTATGCTGTGGGCCTAAGTACTCCAGGTAGGGTCTCACAAGAGCATAGTAAAGGGAAAGAATCACCTCCCTCAACCTGCTGGTCATGCTGCTTTTGATACAGGCCAGGATACAGTTGGCATATGGTCCTGTCTAACCAGGGAGGTCCCAGCTAACTGGAGGCTAGCAAATGTGACAGCCATGTACAAGGGCCAGAAGAAGGATTTAGGGAGCAACAGGGCTGTCAGTCTGACCTTGGCTCCAAGAAAGATTATGGAGCAGAACACCTTAAGCACCATCACCTGGCACGTACAGGACAACAAGGTGATCAGGCCCAGTCAGTATGGGTTTATGACAGGCTGGTCCTGCCTGACTGACCTGATCTTCTTCTATGACAAGGTAACCCGCTTAGTGGATGAGGAAAAGGCTGTGGATGTTGTCTATCTACTTTAGTAAAGCCTTTGACACCATTTCCCATGGTATTCTCCTGGAGAAACTGGCTGCTCATGGCTTGGATGTGCATACTCTTTACTGGGTAAAAAAAATGGCTGGGTGGCTGGGCGCAAAGAGTGGTGGTGAAATGGAGTTTAAGCCTGCTGGCAGCAGTCACAAGTGATGTTCCCCGGGGTTCAGTACTGGGGCCAGTTCTGTTTAATACCTTTATCAATGATCTGGATGAGGGGATCAAGTGCACCCTTGTCAAGTTTGCAGCTGACACCAAGTTGGGTGGGAGGGTTGATCTGCTTGAGGGTAGGAAGGCTCTACAAGAGGGATCTGGACAGGCTGGATCCATGGGCCGAGGCCAACTGTGTAAGGTTCAACAAGGCTCAGGGCCGGGTCCTGCGCTTGGGTCATAACCACATGCAGTGCTACAAGCTTAGGTAAGAGTGGCTGGAAAGCTGCCTGGCAGAAAAGGACCCAGGGATGTTGGTCAAGAGCCAACTGAATATGAGCCAACAATGTGCCCAGGTTGCCAACAGCATCCTGGCTTGTATCAGAAATAGCGTGGCCACCAGGACTAGGGAAGGGATTGTCCCCCCTGTACCTGGCACTGGTGAAGCTGCACCTCAAATCCCATGTTCAGTTTTGGGCCCCTCACTACAAGAGAGACATTGAGGTGCTGGAGCATGTCCAAAGAAGGGTAACGAAGCTGGTGAAGGGTCTAGAGCACAAGTCCTGTGAGGAGGGGCTGAGGGAACTGGGGTTATTTAGTCTAGAGAAAAGGAGGTTGTGGCGAGGTCGCTGTCAGTCTCTTCTCCCAAGTAACAAGTGACAGGACAAGAGGAAACAGCCTCCAGTTGAACAAGGGGAGGTTTAGATTGGATATTATTTCTTCACCAAAAGGGTTGTCAGGCATTGGAACAGGCTGCCCAGGGAAGTGGAGTCCTCATCCCTGGAGATACTTAAAGGATGTAGATGTGTTACTTAGGCACATGGTTTAGTGGTGGACTTGGCAGTGTTAGGTTCATGGTTGGACTTAATGATCTTAAAGGCCTTTTCCAACTTAAATGATTCTATGATTAAAAGTCACTCATAGGTCAGTCATTAGTCGAGTTCGGTATGTTTTTCTTGTACTAACTTTCGAATACCAAGTGTACAAAATGTATACTGTTAATAAACTAAAATTAATATTCTGATCCCTCATTAAAAAATATTTACACTAAAATGTTAACTTTGTGCAGATTTTAAACCCTGTTAAAGGCTTGAAAAGGATGAAACTCTGTTGACTGCTTCTAGGCTTAAAAATTAAAGTCACAAAAATCCAAGCTGTGCTCCTCCCAACACTCTTCCCAAAACCCACTGCATTTCAGATCTTCCAGTTTAGCTACAGGTTTTTAGCTCTGATTAATTACAAGTGAAAAGAAGGATTCTACACAAAGACAGCAGAATTTAGTTTCAAAACAGCTTTATTAGCATATTATCCATGATAGCATAACACATCATACTGGCTAATAGCTCAATTCAATGCCCAAGATTCTTTTGGTTTTCAATTAAAAAACAAACAAACAAACAAACAAAAACAAAACAAAACAAACCTGAAAACCAAAACCCCAAACAACAACAAAAAATATCTAACCACAAAATCATCACGCACACCTTGCTGACTGAAGAAAAATCTAGTTCACACATTGAATTTGTAACTGCACCAAAGCCAAGTTTACACATATTGTTAGAATAAAACCAAGCTCAGACCTTGGAGTATTAGCTACATAATGCATCCCGGACCACAGCCAAGTATTATTCTTATCCATCAAAAAGCATGTCTTTTTTCTGTTGTTTTTTAATTGCCAGTCCTAAGTAGCTAAGAAGCGTATTGGTGGGACTGGAAGAACCATTATGTCACCCTAGTTCAGTTTCTGTGCAACAGGAAGGTGCTAACTCTACACAGATGTCTGTAATAAAACTTCAATTTCAGTTTTCAAGTCAGACAAACACCAATGCTTTTTAAATATTTTTTTCTCCATGTGGCTCATTAAGAACTGCTTTTCCCCATTATTTTATTTGCTGTTTTGAAGTTTGTATTAAGCTACATATTAATGCATGGTTTTATTTACTAAAAACAAACAAAAAATCCCAACCACCTTGACCATCCCTCCAAAAAACCCACCCAAATCAATGATTTGTTACACCAACTTATCTGTACTACTTCCACAGTCCACCATTGGATGTACCAAATATTCCTAACATAAAACTGACATTTTCTGTTAAAGACACTGAAATAGACCATCTTAGACCATATTTCTGATTACTCCATTCAGTGAAATCTGTGCTTCTATAAATAGCACAGGAATGCAAATTCGACAACAGATGATGATGATCACATATCTACAAGAGTTCAAACACAAATTTTGGTGTTCGGGTTTTTTTGTTTGTTTAGGTTTGGGTTTTTAAAAAAAAAAAAAATCTCAAAATACATTTTAAGAGTGAAATTCTGTAGACTTTTTAAACTAATTCTCTTGAGGACTGCAGTCGATCGGCTCTCTGAATTTTAGATTAAGAATAGCTAGTTTTGTTGATCATCTCCATGGCTGCTAGAATGTGGGTAGAGATTAACTGAAAAACCGAAAGGACCTCTTTTCTGGAGGTTCATAATAGAATCTGGATTCAAGGAAGACAAGAACAAACGTAATGCAGAATTACTGGCTTATTCTTGGAATGACTGTGTTTAATATTCACAATGAATTTGCTTGCAACTAGCAACAGAAGAATACTGCTTAGAAACTTGAGTCAAGAATTAAAAAGTAATATTTCAATAAAGCTCTTTAAAAATATTTAGTGTTTCTCTTGTAAATGTAGTTTTATCATTCCAGTCAGACATTATAGGGTTGATCAAAATATTGAGTAAATCACAGGGTAAAAGAGAGTAAAAACAGACTTCAGTTAAATCTAAAATATACTTATCGCAGACAATACGAATGGAACAAATCCTGTTCGAAGCTGCCCAGGATAGAGCAATGTAGACTCAACCTATTTGCCAATAGGAAATGGTGACAATACGGTACTGCATTGCAGAGAATAGTATTGACAATGATTCTAAAAAATAAGCAAACTGAAAAAACAAAACAAAACAAAACCCATAACCAACAAGCCCCTCCTCTAAACCCCTAAGCCAATTCAGTACATCTCAAAGAGTAAATCAAAACTATTTTACCAGCTCAAAAATTGCATTTGGTCTTCTAGGAAAATATCACTATAAATGTGGAGAGATAAATAAATAATTTTTTTTAATTGATTGCGTCATTTAATACAGTTCTCATGTCACCAACACTGTACAAATTATTTTAAAAGCTCAAAGAATGCAAAATATTTGGTTTATAATTATACTGAATTTTAGATTAGCAATAGTAAAATCCATCAGCAACACTTTACAGAGTAGTGGCTTGTTTTGATTAAAAAGTAAAACTGGATTCCTATGTCAGTGTGGAATGACTCCACATGCATCCCCCTTTAGTGGCATCACTGGTTTAAGGCTTGATTTACTCTCATGCAGCAACTATCTCTCCTTCCCTAACCAATCACACCATGAACTGGATTAGAGAACAGATCCAGATGAAAACAGTGTCATCACAGAAAAAAAACTGGTATATCGCTTGCTCATGACATAACTACATAAGTAACTATGCCAGTACAGCAATAACTATGAAACTCAGAGGAGCTGCCTCAAACTAAGTCTACAAACAAAGGTTGTTTTCACTCTTCAAACACTATGCTAAGAACATGTTTAACCCTATTATGCTCTGTTGCCTTCCCATGAGTTTTCTTATTCCCATTCCATGTGCCATGACATGTTCTCCAACAACTGACTTGGAGAGAAAAAATTAATAGTAACTGCAGCAATAAGAACCAGGGAGTAGGACCCAAAATAGACCAAGAACTGATGATCGGAATGCTGATGAAACAACCGTATCTGTGTATAAATGCGGCTACCTTGCATTACAGGCCCACTATTAGAATCAGATGTGAAGTCAGCCCTGTAAAACCTTTTTTCAAAATCAACCTACATTAAAAATAAGACACACTTTCCCCATGGAAGTATGTTTTCCTTTGTTCTATTTAGTTCTCTCTTCTCTATCTATTGTGTTCAGAAACCCATAATTACAGAACACCATGAGTACAAATATGGAGTGTGACTTTATAGACAAGCAGCAATTTCTTTTATTTTGAATAGGATTCCCTACTGTTATGACTTAACACACAGTATATAGATCTTTCAAGCAGCCATGTCATGTGCTAGCTGAAATGCAATTACTGTATTACACATCCAGTCACCTGTCAGAGCTTCAAGCAAGTTAAAAGGAATTGGATAAGTGTGATCACAACAGTAAGCAATAACCTAGAAAACCGATAAATGTCAAACAGGCATTCCAGGAAGGCAAGTTCCTGTATGAATTACTGAACACATACAAAACTGCAGGATACAGCACAGATGAGACATGGGACGTCACCATACATGACTAGCTTATGTTCATTAAACAGACTGACCAAGTGTGCTGAGTTGACCCTGGCTGGACATCAGGTGCTCACCAAAGCTGCTCTTATCACTCCTCTCCTCAGCTGGATAGGGGGAGAAAATATCTTGACCCACAAGCCTTTCATTAATAAGGGCAGGGAGAGATCACTTGCTAATTACCATCATGGGTAAAACAGACTTGAATTGGGGAAGTTAGTTTGATTTATTACCGTTCAAATCATAGCAGAATAATGAGAAATAAAACCAAATCTTAAAAGCCCCTTCCCCCCACCCCTTCCTTCTTCCCAGGCTCAACTTCACTCTCAATTTCTCTACCTCCTCCCCTTCAGTGGCACACAGGGACAGGGAGTGGGGGTTGCAGTCAGTCCATCACATGTCTCTGCCTCTCCTTCATCCTCAGGGGGAGAACTCCTCACACTCTTCCCCTGCTCCAGCATGGGGTCCCTCCCACAGGAGACAGTCCTCCATGAACTTCTCCAAAATGAGTCCTTCCCATGGCCTATAGTTCTTCACAAACTACTCCAGCGTGGGTCCCCCACGGGGTCACAAGTCCTGCCAGCAAACTGCTCCAGTGTGGTCTCCTCTCTCCACAGGGTCCACAAGCCCTGCCAGGAGCCTGCTCCAGCACAGGCTTCCCACAGGGTCACAGCCTCCTTCAGGCATCCTCCTGATCTGGCGTGGGGTCCTCCACGGGCTGCAGGTGGGGATCTGCTCCACCATGGTTCTCCATGGGCTTCACCACAGGCTGCAGGGGAATCTCTGCTCTGGCACCTGGAGCACCTCCTCCCCCTCCTTCTTCAGTGACCTTGATGTCTACAGAGTTGTTTTTCTCACATATTCTCACTCCTCTCTCTGGTTGCAGTAGTGCAAGGTTTTTTTTCCCTTCCTTAAACATATTATCCCAGAGACGCCACCACAATCACTGATGGGCTCAGCCTCAGCCAGTGGCAGATCCATCTTGAGGCTGGCTGGCATTGGCTCTGTCAGACACGGGAGAAGCTTCTAGAAGCTTACCACAGAAGCCATCCCTGTGACTCCTGTGCTACCAAAACACCATGCCACACAAACCCAATACAGCAAGTTTGCCTTTTTTTTTCTTTTTTTTTATGCTAAGAAATTCCTACCTAGAGTGACATTTCATGTTTTTGGCTAGTAAAGAAACTACAGCCCATTTAAAAAGACATTAGGTATGAGCTGTCCACCAGAAGCTACACCAGATGTTCTGCTCTGATGCAGAGATTCCTTTTCTGAAGGAGCATATTAACAAAAGGAAGGGAGGTTATGGGATCTCCATCTCCTGAGATTTTCCAGACATGGCTAAACAGTCACTTCAGACCTGATTTAGCTTTAGCAACTTTCATGCTTTCAGCAGGTGGCTAGATGGATGACCAGCCTTCACTAATACTAGGTTGGCTAGATAATAATAAAGACACTAACAGCTGTGTTTGTGAACTTTGAAATAAAAAAAACCCAACCAACCAACCAAAAAAATAACCCCATGTCTAGGTCACCTGGTAAATTCATGGGTCTGAGTATTCCAGTCAACTTAAGTTCCTAACAATCCTGAAGCTCCTATGTAGACTTAACAATCCTGAAGATCCTATGCAAAATTAATCAACCTTCACTGCTAGAAGAGGGTTTCTATCTGAATCACTTAAAAAATTTTGTTTAAACTTTTTTTTTTAGAGTCAGACAATTGTCCCTTATCCAATTATTTACTGATTGTCACATTTGAAACAATATATTCAGTATCACAAAATCAATTACAGCTGGTTGACAGTCTTAAACTCACAAATTTGAAGAGCCAATTACTTCTATTTTGGTTGCTGAACTGTTGTGATATGTAGACATGCTGCACAACAGGAAAATATGGTGTAAGCACCTGGTACTGAGATACTAGGGAGTAAGGCATGACATTGACATAAGCTATTTTGTAAATAAACTGAAAAGTAGAATATGATCTGACAGTTCCAACACAAGGTTGAGACCAACATTCTTTCAACATTGCTGGAACTGAGTATATGAAGAAATATAACTTGTCTTCCAAATACCCTGGCATTGGTTATTTCTCTAATGACATATCCATTCAATTAAAAACCTACATACATATGTAGTATCAGCCACAAGATAAGGTATTTTTTTCTAGACATGAATCTCACTTGGACTTTTTTTTACTGACATACACAACATCATTTTATCACATCAGCATACTTCCGTTTTGTTGGAGCAGTTCTCAGACATAAGCCGGAAGCAAGTGCAGACGACCTTTCCCTTTCAAGGTGAATGTACCAACAGAAGCATTTGCATCCCAAAGTTCATACAGAAGACTCAACCTCTGGAGACACAGCAATCATAGCAGGCATTAAGTTCCAAAAACCAATGACCAGAAGATGGGATTAGGAACAGCAAGGGTTGTATTTTAAAAATTAAAAAAACACAACAAAAAGCAGTTACAGGATAGGGGTAAGGACAGGTCTTCATATGATATGAACAAAGAGTTATCAGTAAATTAAAAAAAAAAAAAAAAAAACCCACACAAAAGCACACACAAACCACACAAACAAACAAAAAAACCCAGGAGGGGGGAATTAGCAGCTCTTGTCCAGAGGTAGGCCTGGTCAGCTTCCACAAGAACCTATACACTAGGATCTATGCAGGAAAAAGAGGAGCAGCATCACAAAGCTTCCCAATGGCACAAATCTACTCTTGGTCAACTGCTAACTGCAAAGAACTGAAAAAAAAAAGTATATAGAGCAAAAGAACAAGCAGCAGAAAGAGTAATTTTTTTTTTTTAATGAAAGGTTCAGAATGGTGGATGTTGTAAAACATTCTTAACCTTTCATCTGAAAAATACCAAAAATTGGAAGAGGCCTACAGAAGGGCTGCAGGATCACTGAAGAAAGCTTCTATCCCAGGAAAACCCAGCTGGCTACAACTCTTCAAGTTTAAAAAGACAATTTCCAGAGGAAAAGATATCAATCTTAAGCAGAACAAATATGCATCAACTGTTCACTGTCACTTCAAAAATAAGAACTGGGCACAACTGAATGAAGCTGATGGGAGCCAGGCTTAAAACGGAATGAAGGCGTTGCTTCATGCAGAGGATAGACAACCACTGAGACTCCTTGCCAAAGCATGCAGCAGATGCTAAAAGCTTCTATGGCCTCAAGGGGAGACAGCACAAGTCCTGGAGGGCAGTTAGAAGCTAGGAGTTCTAGGAGAGTATCACATATGATTGCCCCATTCTTTGTATTTCCAAGAAATTTGCTCATGATCATTACTCGCAACAAGACACTAATCTGGACAGGCACTTAGTTTGAACCAATATGGACAGTTTAAAGAGATGTTGATAACAAGCTCTCTTACAAGAGCAAAGCTGGCAGGGCCCAGCAGTTGCTAAATTTTTAAACTGAACATCTTACCAAGAACAGCAGATGAAGACTTAGGGAGAACAGTATAGCTATTTCTACTGCATCCCTACTGCCAGTATTATTTTTTATCTCCAACTATACATCATCTCCTGAATTTTCTCCTTCACCTAATCACCTGTAAGTATACTTTAGTTGTATTACACAAAAAGATACCTACATGAAACAACACAACATTATCATCTGATCCTGCAGTTCAATGTTGCTACATCCACCAAAAGCCAAATACTGGCTCCGTAGGATCCACTAGAGGAGTAACATCTAGGAAGTTCCCAGCTGATCTGAAACGCTGGGGAGAAGCATGAGCTAAATAGCCTAGTAGCTTTGACAAATAAATGTTTTTTCTTTAGCAGAAATATTGCCTTGAACAATATACTAACCTAAATGAAAAGCTACTAGTCTTAATGAAGTGCAAATGAAAGAACTGTTTTATGAAGCACAATGTGACGACAGTTGCCACTGTACTGCAGTCTGTATATCTCCATTTACTAAAAGTTTTTTTTTTGGACTGGACAGTTTGATAAAGTAATCGCATACAAAAGTTTGCATTTAATTTGTTTTTCAGAAGCTTGCAAAACAGACAAAAGATTTTTAGCTGGAAGTCAAGAACTGAACAGCATCCTATACAACAAAAAAACACGTGCATCTACTTCTACAGGTATATCCTGCAGTTTGACTAAATGAAGAGAGACAAAGTATACACATATCTACCTATATATGGTAGGTGGGGCTGGAATATTTTAATCAACAGTGGGTGTGTAACTGAATGGTTAATATTCTAAGCTCTCAACTTCATACTACAACTGCAGGTAAGGGTAATAATGATCAAAAAACCTTATCTGTATAAATTGGATAGAAGCTAGTTATTTCAGCTAGTTATAAAGTAACTCATGCATTAGCAAAACTATAGTTTACTTATACTTTTCATATGAAGAATTCTACAAAGTATTAGGCAAATCATATACAGATCCTGGCAAAGAAAGAAGCATCAGCACCAGAATCTCCTGCATTTCAAATAAATTCCATACAAACAAACTCATTCTGCATGCACAAAACAAGAGCTCAGTGGCTTTTTGTGAGAATAAGAGACTTCCTCACATAAATTTATTTACATAAAATTTATCCATTACAAAAGCCAGCAATTTTCACTATTGCAACTCCCTCAACTATTTGGCAAGTTAGCTGTTACCTTGGCTTAGGAAGGACTTTAAATCCTTCCTCTTTGTTTTTTTTCTGAGCAAACATTTGAAGGCATTTTAAAAGGGCAAAACTTGGCACAGACTGGGGTCTACGCTCCTACTCCAGTATGATTGCAGAGTGGAGGAATCAATTAAATTTCACACGCAATCTCAGAGTTGCTCACAATCACAGCATAAACTGGATTCAAATTGTAGCCCTGAGCAAAAGCCACACAAATAGTCGCACCAGTAGCAAGTCCCCCTTCTGCCTCCCCTCTCCCTATTCCAATGCAACATCTTAAAACCAGAAATTGGAAAATGGGTACCACAACCATGAAACTGTATTAAGATTAATTTTTCCTGGAGACATTATCTCGTACAACCAATATTTAATTCATTAAGAAAACAAAGAACCGTCCAGGTTCCCCAACAAATCTCTGTAATACAAAGCTGACGATGTCAAGACCCATCTAACAGCACAATAAAACTATTTTTTAAATAAATGTAATTAAGACTTCCTTTGACCCTGTTAACTAGGATGATCAAATGTTAATTCTTAACTGTTTATGCTAAGGTCTGTTTCACATTTTCTCCTCCTTATGCCTAGCCAGTGACTAAATTATCAGGATACTGTGAAATAGCCATAGATTTCTCTTCCCAGTTATTAGTCATTATGATTTTTAAACAAAGACAAAACCAAAAATCTACAAGCATACGGATTGTAACAGTTCTTCTAATACTACAAATCTGAAAGTTCTTGTCCTCTGTTATCTTGTAATTATTTGGTCCCAATATCTTACATCTGCTTTAGAATAGTTTCAGAATAAGATTCATGTAAAAAGTGAAACCCTGAAAGACCAGTTATGAAACGGAACGTTTACTTCACTCCAAATCTTAAACTCACTGGCTAGTAAAGCCCAAGTGACATACACAGATGGAAATTAAGTGTGCATGCATTAAGGGACAGAAGGTAGGAAAACAAAACAGCTCTACACTGATGACATATATATGTCAACAGCAGCATAACAAAAAGCTCTCCAAAATCTATTCATACACTAACTAGAACACAGGCAGTTTTAGCCTAGTCAGGCTCACGTGTACAAAGCCCTGTAACCATGGAATGTGCTATTAATGGTTTTCACTGAAGAATGGAAGCATTTAAAACTTTTTATTTTTAAATGAGTATGATTTATTCTGACTCAAAGACAAGCACAGAAGTCAATGGACACCTAAATTCCAATTAAAGTACAGTACTACTACTTTTTCTACAAACATGTTTTTCCTACACATATACATACAAAAATGGCCTATCAAGTTGGGCACAGAACATCTTTCCAAGTCCTTTTACTTGTTCTTTGTAATAGCCTTTTATACGTTGTGTTACACCTTTTTAAGGACGTCTCATTTCACATCTCTAAATCATGCAGAGCTGCTTACTCTGACAATGACAAAGGTTTTGTAAATAAAAAAAAATAAAAATCACCACTGAATTACGTGTGCATTAGATATTTAGGTCTACCAACTATATTAACTATACCACCAGCATAGTTAGTAAATATGGAAAGAAATTTCTCTTTTATTCTGTTTCTCACCATTCTAAAGAGACTATATAAACATTGGAATGAAAGTAACTGCAGAGGACTTGCCAACCAAGCTTTTCAAATAGGAACAACAAATTTTAAAAAAATAAAAAAACTTTTGAAAAGTGAGATCCTATGAGGAAATATGTAAATTGTGTTTCTTTCCTTTACCGGAAGAATTCCATTTTGCCTATACAACCTATGCTTGTTTGCTTTCAGATAATGTTTTATTACGTCATAAACGTCTAATTTTACAACATAACCGGAAAAGGAAAAAGTTTACTTAATATTTCAGTTACAACAGGTAATCAGAAAAGGAAAGGCACCCTTAAAACAGTAACACTATTATATAAATTTGTATAGTGCAGACAGACTTCCAAAGCTGTCCATAAATCAGAACCCATTGGAGATAAACTAGCAAGAGTAAATGACCTTTACTTGACTTTCCCATAAAACAGTTCAGCAGAAGAAAACATGGCTTCACAACCTCAATGGAATAATCAATAACTTAACCACTAACACTGATCTAAGTTACCAAACAGCATGTCAGAGACTCAACAAGAGAGATCTGGTCTTTCACTATGACGCAGCAAAGTCTCATTATTGAAATTACAGCAAAGTCCAAGACTGTTTTCAAGACAGCTTTGTTTCCTTAGCAACTGTCATGATTGACAGGCAGTATACTGGTAAAAGTCTTACTTTACAAGGCAGCTTTATATTATTAGCTCGACTTAACCAGCAATTTAAAAAACCTACCTATACTTGCCTGAAACACAGCCTGAAGTAACTTAGGTAAAAGCCAAATAAAACACCAGCAAAGTGAATCCCAGAAAACAGACTCCAAGCAGCACTTCAGGAGGCCATGAAGCAGCAACGCAGCTTAGTCATGCCTTTCAAAAGCTCTTGCTCTCTAAATAAAACTTCAGTTTTATTTTAAAAATAGCTATTAGGTACCATTTTCATACTGAAGACAAATTTCCTCCATGCTCTAGATTACTATTTAAATGATTAACAAAAAATATAGTTTATCTGGTAAATTTCCCAATACAGCCTTACATCAAAATGAGGTTTAGCAAGCTGCTTGTGAGAGTATGTCCTGCCATTACGTGGCATCTATCTATTAACATTCCAATACACAGCCTCCTCCCAAGAATTTTGTTTCACATTATGCTAGCCCCCAAGCTGTCAAATTTCCCCTAGAGATAATTTTGTCTGTCTCTTGGTTCAACTACATGGTATCCTGACCATGTCCTAGGGGCACCTGCTAGAGGAGTGCTACACACAAAAGTCTCCCTTAAATTTCCTGCATTTAAGTAAGTGATATTTTCTTTGGAATTTACAAGAGAAACTGAGTCATTTGAATAGTGTGGTTTACATAGCCATCCACAGCTTATTGGGGGGAACAGAAAGAAAGAAGGAGAAAAGAGAAGAGAAAGGAGAAAGGAGAAAGGAGAAAGGAGAAAGGAGAAAGGAGAAAGGAGAAAGGAGAAAGGAGAAAGGAGAAAGGAGAAAGGAGAAAGGAGAAAGGAGAAAGGAGAAAGGAGAAAGGAGAAAGGAGAAAGGAGAAAGGAGAAAGGAGAAAGGAGAAAAAAAAAAGAAAAAAAAAGAAAAAAAAAAGAAAAAAAGAAGAAAAAAAGAAAAAAAGAAAAAAGAAAAAAGAAAAAAAGAAAAAAAAAAGAAAAAAGAAAAAAAGAAAAAAAGAAAAAAAGAAAAAAGAAAAAAAGAAAAAAGAAAAAAAGAAAAAAGAAAAAAGAAAAAAAGAAAAAAAGAAAAAAAGAAAAAAAGAAAAAAAGAAAAAAAGAAAAAAAGAAAAAAAGAAAAAAAGAAAAAAGAAAAAAGAAAAAAAGAAAAAAAGAAAAAAAGAAAAAAAGAAAAAAAGAAAAAAAGAAAAAAAGAAAAAAAGAAAAAAGAAAAAAGAAAAAAGAAAAAAGAAAAAAGAAAAAAGAAAAAAGAAAAAAGAAAAAAGAAAAAAAGAAAAAAGAAAAAAAGAAAAAAAGAAAAAAGAAAAAAAGAAAAAAAGAAAAAAAGAAAAAAAGAAAAAAAGAAAAAAGAAAAAAAGAAAAAAGAAAAAAGAAAAAAAGAAAAAAAGAAAAAAGAAAAAAAGAAAAAAGAAAAAAGAAAAAAGAAAAAAGAAAAAAGAAAAAAAGAAAAAAAAAGAAAAAAAGAAAAAAAGAAAAAAAGAAAAAAAGAAAAAAAGAAAAAACGCACACCTTAAAAGAGGGAACAACATTTACACAAAAAGTGAAAGATATCGAGTTCCACCATTAATGAGTTTTACTACATATGTATGTTTGGATTGCACAAATAATAAATGCAAATTTGTTGGAATTTATAAAAATACAAGGACACAAAATTAATAGAACTGAGTAGCTATCAGTTTCAAAAGGTTAAACTAAATCTAATTACATCATCTGAATTTGTTCCCAGCTATGAAGATAAACACATGCAGTGGTCTGGCCACATATAAAAATAAGAGAAACATCTCTAGTTTTGGCTGACAGTTCTCTATAGCTGTTTACCTGATTTTTGGTTGGCTTTTTTTTTTTGTAATATGGTTAGCTGCTGGGGGAAGTGTCTAGTCTTAATCAAGAGCCTGAAAGAAATTGCTTGTAGTTAATATCAGACAAGTTTTAACAGTTAATCTTGCATCTCAACTCTGAGTAACACATCTTGCACTTCTCAGCATCATCCAGTAACTGCTTATGTCTGATATATGAAAAAGTTTCTTTGGGAGCAAACTATAAACTCTGCATTAATTTTACATGTGACCCAACTTAGGTCCTGCAGTTGAATATTTCAGCATTCCCAGAACTAGTAAGTCACTATCCCTGAAAGTCTACTGTAAAAATGGATAAACTAAATGAAAAATCCACTTTGCTTGCTCTGTGTCAGCCTTTAAAAAATTGCAGTTGTTGTGACACAATTGCAGAGGGAAACTGCACAAAGTATAAATGGAGGGTTTGTATTTGGAATTTTCAAGCTACTGATTTTTTTCCGTTTCCAGAAGAGGAAAGGTAAGAGAATAAGAGATGAATCTTGTAAAAGTAGGTAAGATTTTACCCACATATGTCACTTATGAGTTCAACTTCATTTATCCATTAGAAGTACTTTTTGCAAAAACTGGTGGGGTAGTGCCTGTCTTACTTCCATGGGAACTTTCAAATTAACATCCTCTTACTATTTTACTGCTTTCTATTGAGTAGGAATTTCCATGATGTGACTGATGGGTTACAGATTACTCTCTGCTACAAACCAGATGACTACTAAAAAAACCACAACTATAATTCTTTGCCATCTTCAACATACAGAAGAAAGGCAAAAGGGTAAGAGTCCAGAAGACACTCATCTTGATTTATCTAAAATTCTTGTTTGTCTCTAGAAGAGGTCAAGACCTGAGAAAAAATAATTGGTTCCATAGCAGTGTAATTGCTCCCACAGAGCTTGATGCTACTACTTTTAACCAAATATTACCTGAAAATGTCTTTAATAAGCAGAATTATAGAAGCATCTTTTTTAAACATGAAATTCTGATTAAACTTGTATCAGAAACCTCTTATTACTGATCAGAGCAACTCTATGCTTCCTCATTATAAAAGACTAATTAATAAAGATCTCAGTCACAATTATAGCTTTCAACATAATACAAAGTTTTCAGACCACATAAAGATAAAACTGATCTCAAATTTGATTCGGGAGATAGGAAACATTGCTATAAAACAATATTAGGCATTTAAAGCATATAAACAAAAACTACACCAGTACTCTTAATAGCTAAACCAAAAGTAATTTTGATCAGTTGCATAAGGGAGGTGGAAAGGTTTAGTTTTATATGTTTGCTTCCCTAAACAACCATATTTTTCCTCCTTAATGAACACTATATTAATATAACCTTATTTTACCAACTATGCTATTGCTTTCTCTCTCTACTGCATGTAT
Source organism: Tyto alba (assembly GCF_018691265.1). Lineage (NCBI taxonomy): Eukaryota > Metazoa > Chordata > Aves > Strigiformes > Tytonidae > Tyto > Tyto alba. Next base: position 15,194,053 of record NW_024881282.1, on the reverse strand, counting down.
AATCAGATCCCATTTAGATTTGTAAGAATTATATTCACACTATATTTTCTACAGCTGGCATATGCTCCCCTACAGTATTAGAAGCTCTCACTAGAGGTTTAATCCAGTACTTTTTAAGAGTTTACGGAAGGATTTCAATAGGCACCAAATCAGACACTGTAAAGCACAAAGATTATTTTTATGAGATATATTGAAAGGCAAAAACCTGTGGGAGGAAGAAAGGTACAGATCAACAGCAAATTAAAAAAAAAAAAAATCCTCCAGAGATAATTTAATTATTATCTTACAACTATCACAGATCCTGTATTTTCCCCAGTTCTATTTTCTTCTGAAGATAATAAATGCTAATATGCTTATAAATAAAAGGAAAATACATTAGTGAAAACCACAGGGTATGTTTTTTGTTTACCTGAAATCATATCTATTAAACTGTTCTTGGAATAGTCTTATAAAATCACCTTGTATGGCAGGGTACCTTGTAATGCACTGATATCATCATTTCCAATTTTTCTTAAGCAGAACAAAACTAAACACAAGAAAAGCACTACATGTCACTGCTTTCACTGATGCCCACCCACTAAGCTGCCTGCAAGTTCTGTGAATTCAGAGGGCTGAAGATGTACTTTCATCCTCCTTCCTGCTCAGTCTTGGTGATAACACAAATAAGGCAGGTTTGCCCTTATTCTTCCTCCAACTTTTTAAAGATACGGAAATCTTCGGTACAACTGCAAATCCAAAGTATTTTATATCATTGTTCTTTCACACGACTCTTCAAGTAAGAGGCAGAAGGAAATATACACACTTAGTAGTACTATGACTGTCTTCCAAGACAAAAAAAATCTTAACTTACCAAAAACATACCACAGCATGTTTTACTTTAGAAGTGTTTTAACTAATATTTCCTTCCTCCAGCTATGCTCTGAAACCAACAGTGCCCATTTTCCCCTGCACAAATTTCATGGCTTTTTTTTTGTAGATCATGATCTTATGAATATTTTCATAAACACTGAGAAATCATAAATATAAAAATAAAATTTATTTGACATATTACAAATAAAATTTAGCAAACAGAAAAATCTTCAACTCCTTTTTAGTATAAAAAGCATGAAAAGTAGACAAACCCATCAAAAGCAGCGGTTGCAGTTTTGGTTTCCAACAACACAGCTCTTAATGGCAAACTAACCTGAACTATAGAACCATAAACACAAGAAATCACATTAACTGATGATTCTGAATATGCATTTCCCCAGTAAATTAAAGTATTCAATAAAATATGCAACTGTGGCAGCAGTTTTCCCAATAAACATCATCTGCCCTGGAAGACTAAGATTACTTTGGCAAGGTGGAGAGGAAAGCAGTAGACGATATTGGTGTAGCGGATGGTTCCAGTCAGGGGCAAAAATGGGATGTGAGAGAAATTTTACAGCACTGCTGGATATTTTTCATGCGTGACATAAGAAAAAAAAAAAAAAAAAGCATAGCAACAAACTTCCCTGTTATCTTAAAACAATTTGATTTCATAACATCCAAAGCTATACCTCTGTATAGAGCACAGAAAAAATGTGTAACAGCAATCTATTTTTAAGGTTTCTGCCAGATGGATAAACACCTCAAACACACCCACAGATACTAATGAAAACCACCTTGGCCTCCTTCAGGAAGTCATTCAACACTTCACAGAAAAAAATAGGAAGTTGTTGATAAACTGCTTGCAAGAACTACTTCCTGTAGGAAAAATAATTACAAGACTGGTTTGCTGGACAATCAGTTAACTTCTCCTCACGCTACAAAATGAGAAGTATTACACAAGCTTTGTAAGAATTAAAAGCCTAACACTAAGTTAAAATTATGCAAGCGTAATTCTAAAATTGAACAAAACATTTTTTTCTTTCTGCAAGTTGTTATCTGCTACTCCCATGGCATATTATCTTTTGCCTAGAGAGCGATCCCCTATCTTTCTCTATAGTTCACTGAAATGTCAACCAGCAGCTGGCTAACAGGAAGTGGTTAAAAAGCAATGCAGTTGACATCACCACACAAACCATGCAAGCCTTTTTTACTGCACGTTTAAGAATGGGCTAAAGCATACTGCACAGCAATGCTGAGATGACTCAGACATGACCACTTACTAACCTGGCAGGTCTTAACTTATGAGTTCCATTTAACCTGCAGTTTCAGTAAAAAATAGTATTAGTTTCACCACCTGCACAGCTAGCATGTCTTAACACACTGGCCAAAATCATCTGCATTTTCACTAACAGAAAATTATACTCAGGAGTCCTTCTCATAACAGCGAGATGAGCGCTAATAAGTGGAATTCTGGCAAATTATATGTTGGGCATTCATACATAAAGGGGTCTCTATCTAGATGACATACTGATTTACAAGAGTAGTTCTGGTTCAGACCCTGCACTACCACTCTTACTCTCTTTTAATATGTATGGATTTGTGTGGTGTGTATATAAAATATCTCTCCAAAGAACTCTGAGCATGTATCTATATATACAGATAAATATTTTCTCTCCCATACACACTATTTTCATTTCTCTGCACAAACTACAATGATTGCAGTGCTGGGCTCACTGATTAGTGGAAATTACTATATTCCAGACTGTATTAAGTATGGTACTCAATTTTATAATATTCTGTTTGCACTGTAGTATACTATGATAACTATAACCATAAGGCTTACTGACATCTGGAAAAAATCTAATACTGTTACCTATTTTGAAAAGATCTTTCTAGAGCCTGATTACCAGACTGTTCATGGAGTGGCTACAGAACAGAGCAAATGGAAACAAAGAGCAATGCAGCCAATCCAACAAAAAAGCTGAATACTTGGAAGAGACATCAAAAATCTGCATATGGTAGAAGGAACCACATTAAATGTATTTAGCATCAGGAATCATAGTACTCACTCTTCAAGCAAATGTTTAAGGTGTAACTAGAGTCAAGATCTGAGTTTTAAACAGGCTCATAGGTATGAGATCGAACTTACCACTCAACACTGAAAAAAGCTTCTGAAATATAAACCTGCTACTCAAAAACAATTCTTACATTTCTTTGGGTTTCCTGAACATACATACAAAGCAAACATTTTGCTAGTACTTGAAATGTTTTTTGCAAATCTTCATGAACTCAAATGAAGTTGGTGGATCTCACCTGTAGAGAATATTAAATAACCTTTTAGGAACAAGAAGTGTTCCTCAGGTGTGAACAGACCCTTCAGAACTGTCCTCATTAGACTCTCCCATGCCACAGCATCACCCAAGGAAAGCCAAAAGAAAACAGCCCATTAAGCTGTTTAAAATCTCCCAAGGTCAGCATGTGACCCAGCAGGGAGAGGTTCAAAAAGTACAGCCTTTATTTTTCTTCCTAACAACCTGGTTTGTTTCCACTCCTTTCCCCTTCAAGACACATCCTTCACAGCTAGCAGCTCTTTCAATCATTTACTTTGGATGTCTGCTTGAGAACAAACGATCTTGCTCATGCAGATGAGTTTGCCAGACTTGTGTGTACTTTCCAGTCTCAGGCTCTTTATTGTTCTTGCTGAAACCTGACCCTTTGAAATGGATACCAGGACACCAAGAAAGGACAAAAAAACTTGCAGAAAAAAAGGAAAAGATTTCTTGTGGTAATAATGAAACTGCAGAAAAGCTTTCCAAGAACAAATCTTTCACTCTGATTTCACCTGAATTAACATAATTTGAAAAAAATCAGTCAGATCCTGAAGACATTTTGCTTCTCTTAAACTGTTCTATTTTCTGTAAAATTGACAGCATTAGCAAAAACAAACACTTATGACACTAAAACTTAAAAATCAAATATCTGGTTTTGATGCTTCATAAACTGCTCTTTTAAGAGCTCTCACTAGCACAGCCAGAGTTTGCTTTTCATTTTAAAACTCCGTCTGTGCTTTCCTCAAGGTTCAGTGAGCTACAATTCTCAAAGGGCATAAACTTACACAGTTCAAAATAGATTTTATTTGCACCCACTGAAGAGCTCACGTTCTAGAATATGTCGATTTGTTAAACTTCACCAAAGAAAATATCACATCCTCAAGATCTATAGCTAATGCTTATTTTCACATTCCTAATACAGAATGATCGTTTTCAAAAAGTAACCTCTAAGCTAAAATACTGTCAAGACAACTGCTGGAATCTCTTTTTGGCTAAAAAAAAAAAGAAAAAAACAAAAACAAAAAAACAAACCAAAACAAAAACCACCAGATTATATTTTCTCTGTATGGAAACACCATCACTATAGGAACAAGAAACAGCTTTAGTAAGTTCTGCAAGTTCCATTTTCATTGCAGACAATGTAAATTTGTTTTTGAAGCTACAGACTCAACTACTTCAATCAAATGTACATATTAATTACAATGTTTTAGCAAGAAAGGTAGCGATAAAGATGTTTTTCTTGGCTGCAACAAGTTTTACATAAATAACGCACTGTGCTGCCCTCTCCTCTCCCGGCCCTGAAAATGACATACAATGTGTTATTTAGAGACCTGCAGTTAAATATAATGTTCAAAATATAGTCAAAATATTTGAGGGCCAATTATGTGCCTTGGTGGGCACACTTTCAGAAAGAAGGACAAGCTCCTGCTGTTTTAGAAAACTACACAGCATAAAAGAAAATGCTCCCTGATGAATTTGGTGTCAGATGCCTGGCAAGTGTAACCTCTCCAGTTATAAAATAAAGGTGATACTAATTTCACTGTGTGAAAAAGCTACAGCTGTAGGAACAAGATACAATGTTCAAAGTTCTACAATTTCCCTTTCACTGCAGGGAATGTAGATGACCCAAATACTGCACTCAAATGCATATATTAATTTCCTTATGATTAGAAAGTAGGCAAAACTGTTTTGATTGTGTACTTACACAATTGTCCTTGTTCAAAATATAAGAAGTCTTGACATATTCTCACCACAATAGCTTTTAAAGTAACTCTATATTTTTACATTTGTGTCATAAAGATGAGGTAAAATGTATTTTGACCTGCATAAGAACTCTGGCAAGATTCAGTAAATCCAAAAGTCACATTGTTTAAAAATCACTATGCACATTTCACTCATTTTTAGTATACAATATAATGAATAACACTCTTCAGCTAAGATTAAGATAGGATAAATATTCACAGAGTACCATACAGTTTCCATAACCAGCAAAGAGTTGATGGGGGAGCAATACTGAAGTGGTAGGATGTCCTACTTAAATTCAGGAGCATGTTTTTAAAAATACATCTTTTAAACACAATGAAATTTACTAAAATTCAAAGACTATTAAAAACAAAAACAAATGCCAAAGATACCACTAATTGAAAACAAGTTTTACTTACTTAAGAAAGTATCTCTGTCCTGATGGTGTCTTAGCCATCTCCCAACCTGGTGGCAAAGGTACATCATCAGGGATCTCAAATGAAGACTGGCGGAGATGTTGAGAAGATGGAGCTCCGGGTCCAGTCACTACTCCAGAGGGTGTAAGCGTCCCTGGAGAAACTGCTCCCAGCTGCAGTGATGCTGGGGAGGAATGAGCTCGGACATGCTGTGGGGTCAGGGCTCCTGCTGTCCCTGCATCAGTGCTGGCCTGCCAGGAGTGAAATTATTTCCATTAACATTCTTATATTTCAGCAGAAATGCAGCTGTCAGATGACATTTCACTTGAAATGAACCTTTCAGAAGAAATTCGTAGGTTAGTCATTCTCAAGTTCTGCTTATTTTCCAGCTGTTGCTGTTCAAGAGAGCCTCCAAGTAGGTTGGTTAATTAGCATCACAAAAGCCCTTATGTAAGTCAAGAAGTATTAACTGTAAGTATGTGCTAAGTGTCTTTAGTTTTATTTTGAAAAGTAAAATTCTTACTCCTTGGTGCAGGGTTAAGAAAAAAACATGCCTGCTCAGCAGTCCTCATACAGCATACTGCCTGGTTCATTACTGGACTGCACCCACCCACTACCAGAGCACCCACTTTATGCCAGGTTTTAATTTCCCACTCTCCTTTTGAAATTGGGGTGTGGGGGTGCAAGGACACCCACTCATACACCCTTTGCAGGGGTTTAAAAGATTATGCAAGGAGAAAAGCAACAGAGAAATGCCAACTGACAGCAGTGAGTTCCAGCAGAGGAAGACTCCTGAATTCAAACCATAAAAAAAAAAAACACTCTATACAAGACTGAACACAAGATTTCTTAGCCCACATATAAACTGCACTTTTAAGGGTATTGGAAGCTTACAGAGTCTGCCCATGCTTTAGCCAAAGCAAAGCTTCAACAGACTGTTTAACAAGTCAATCAAAAATGACTCACAAGATCATTCACCAGTTACCAGTCACAAGCACATAGGACTTCCTTGCCAGTAGTAAATATGTGTCTGCCGTGAAACACAAAAAGCAGCTCTGAAAACTGGATTAAAGTAATCTTGACCTTTTTTTTAATATATTTAACAATTAATTGATTTTGTAGATACACCAGAAGATATGGACACCCATAATAAGATGCATATATCAGCCCTTGCCACACCTCTCCTCACAAGGTATTGCACCATACAAGAGGCCCCGCTTAAGATACTCTTGTGGAGACTGACAATTCTGTTTCACTACATCTGTATGGAAGTACATGTGAAGTTTCATATATTAAACTGAAAACTAATTAGCTTATGTTCAAACAAAATATGCAAGTTGCAAATTAACTGGACTTGAGACATTTTAACTCTTGAGAGAGAGAATTACTGAAACTTGAAGACCTTTTCTGTTAAACAGAATTTTTGTGGCACAACGAAACAAAAAGGAAAATTAACCAGTCTTTTTTAAAAAGTTAGACCACAATGAAGCAGATGCTCCTCTGGCTTTAGCTGGATTTCAAGTTTATGTTTTAGGAACCACTGACTGGTACAAGGAACACTGATCCAACTAAATATGCATTACAGATGAAGAGTAATATACACAAGTAAGTTAACACTAAGCTTAAAAGTACAAGTTGTATGAATGTCACACGTTAAGTGCATTTCAAACATGGTAGCTACTTAACTGCAGTTACTGTATTTAACAAGACACAGCACCAACTGTTAGCTCAATGTATACTAGTTCACATTCATGCACAATGGAACTGCGATAAGACTTGCACAACTTCGAAAAAAATTACATGTAATAACCTTATTCCTCGTTGTATTTCAGTATGTTATTAAAAGTCTGCAAGTCAGAGGCAAGCAAAACTACAGAAGCAACTGAGCCCCACCCCTTTCTATTTTCTTTTCAGCCTTACAATATAAGGGCCAGACCGATTTTTTGAGTATTTGGAAAATGAATTAACTCCTAGGCTGAGAGAGTACGTGCCAAGGTTCAGCCTGGAGTGAACTTCTGAAGCCAAGTTATAAATCCTTCAAAACAGAAGTTTAATAATGGAAATGTTGACAGACCCTTAACAACAAGAGTACCAGGCACCAGTACACAGAGCAAGTTTCACTCCTACTGGCTACACAGATAAAGTGACAATACCCAATAAAAAAATCTATTTTATAGCTTAGCAACAAAGTTCATTACTTAATAAAACACTCGAGTAGGCACAGCCTCCTTCCAAAAAGTTGGTAGCAGCAGCCTAAACATTAACTTTCAGTCAGTCGTATTCGCACCAACACTTAGGTCTCGACACGAAAGTCACTGCTTAAAGACCAAGCGCTGCCGGAGGCCCCTGGGGCCCCGAGACGTCGGATTTCAAGCCGCTCCGGCCCAGGGTGCGGGCGGTTCACCCGGCGGACCCTCGACGCCGTCGGACCTGATGGGCGGCTCGGGAATTAACTTCTGAAGTGTGTGTGTGTGGGGGGTGTGTGTGCAATCCTACTTAGCCCAGCGCAGTGATGAAATGGTGGAAGAGCTACATCCATATTGTTTGACGGGGCGCGGGGGGGGGGGGGGGGGAGCTTGGCACAACCTCCTTACCCCCCTCAACAGACGGGCAAGGAGGATTAGACCTCAAAGAGAAATCCTCCTCGCCTTCCAAGCAAAGCGTTTTCACCCAAGTTTTAAGCCCCCCCCAGCTCCGCCGCCTTCCCGGTGAGGCCGAGCAAGCGGCCGCGGGTTTCGCCGAGGAGCGGATGTGGAGCCCGAGGCCCCGCCGGAGCCCGGGCCGGGGCCAACGGCCGCCGCGGCGCCGGCTCCCTCAGCGCCCTGGGGACAGGGGCCGCGCGGCGCCCCCGTCCCCGAGGAAGAATAAATAAAGGAGAGAGGAGGAGGAGGAGGGCGGAAGGCAGGCTGCGGGCTCCCCGGCAGTCCCGGCCCGGCGCCCCCCGCCCCGCTCAGCCCCGCGGAGGGCGGATTCCCGCCCCGGCCCCCTCCCCCACACGCCTCCCCCGGGAGGAGCCCGACGGCGGCGGGGAGGGAGAGGGAGAAGGAGAAGGAGAGAGAGAAGGAGAGGGAGGGCGAGCGCAGGGCCGAGCCGTCCCCCGCCCGCCCGCGGCGCGGCCGCCCCCTCCCCCTCACCTGGCGGGAGTGGGCCTTGGGCTCGGGCGGCTTGAAGAAGGAGTCGGGCAGCTTCCGAAGCCGCATGGGCAGCGTGTGCGGCACGTTGGCGCCCTTGGGGTTCATCACGGCGTTGAACAGCGCCTCCAAGTCGGTCTCCGAATCGCCCCGCACATGGACGATCTGGTGCCCCGCCGGAGGGGGCCCCGCGCCTGGGGGCTGCGCCGCGCCGGCCGGGGCCCCCGACACCGCTCCCGGGGGCTGCGGCGGCGGCTGCTGCGAGGCGGGGGGCTGCGCTGGCTGCGGCGGCTGCTGAGGTTGAGGCTGCCCGGGATCCATGGCTCCGTCGGGACCCCCCCCCGGCGCTTCCCTGGCGGGGCTCGGCGGCTCAGAGCCCGGATTCCCGGCCCCGCATGCCCCGCTCCCTGGGCCGCGGCTCGTCCCGCTGTCGCCGGTGCTTTTCGCCCCTCGGCAGGGAAACCGACCCGGCCGCAGCAACTGGCAAAACAACTCTGTCCGTACGGCGCTTCCCCGAGCCCGGCCCAGCCCGGCCGGCGCCTCTGTCCCGGCGGCGGAAACTAACTCGCACAGCACACCAAACAAAAGTTGGGAGTTACGCCCGCCCGAATCACTCTCCGCCGTCGGCTCCGCCCCTCCTGAGCCCGCCCGCACCGTATCCGACCGAGGCAGCCTGTGCGGCGCGGCCCTCCTGCGCGCGCCCGCCCGCACCGCCTCCCGCTCGGGGGGCGCCCGGCACGGGGGGCGCAGCCCGGCCCCCCGCGGCCTCCCCCCCGCGCACCCCCCGCAGCCGCCCTGCCCCCGGGCTCGCCTGTCGCCCCACTGCCCCTCCCTGCGCGCCCGCCCGCCCCTGACCCAGCTGCCGCCCGCCCGCCTTCGGCTGCTAGAGAGCGGTGCCGCCAACCAGTACTTTTTTTTTTTTTTTTTTTTTTTTCCTAACTCCCGAACTTCTATCCCAACTTCCAGGCGGCCGCGCTCTCCTCCCCCGCCCCCCCCGCCAGCCGGGAGCCGCCGCCGGGCGGGGGCAGCGCTTCCCCCCATCCCCTCCCCCCCCCCACACACGCGTCCCGCCCGGCGGGTGTGAGGGGGGGCTCGGCCAGGACCCCCCCTCTCGCAGCGGGGGCAGCCTCGGGGCCGCGGTGGCGGGGCCCGGCCCGGCCCGGCTCGGGGTGAGGAGGCGGCCGGGCCCGGCCTCACCTGGCGCTGGCGGGGCGGCCGCGCCCCGGGCGGTACCGGCTTCCCGGGGCTGCGACCGCGCGGGACGAAGCGGGGGCTGGCGGGGAGGGGAGAAGCTCGGTCGGTCGGTCGGCGTGGGCCGGGCCGGGCCGGGCCGGGCCGCCTGACGCACTTTCTCCCCATTCCGCAGGGATTTCACTGACTATCTAGAGTCTACCCCTCCATTTGTGCGTCGTTGGTCTGAAAAGCTAGTTCATACAGAGACAAGACACCTAGAGAAATACCTTCTATTAGATAAAACGGGTGAGGGAAGGGGCAACAACTGCCAAGAAAACAACTTGAAGTATGCCTTTTAAATACAGAAAAACTGGTCACTAGCCACATAGCAACATCTGTGCGAACGTGTAACCGTTCAGCGCGTGTAACCGAGGAGCACATCCTCCCTTCTAAAGAAACTAGGCAGCTTCTACCTGAATTCGTGCAGAGAGGAGGCCACCTCCGTTACAAAACGGGTCAACGGCCAGGTTTATAACTAGTTAGTAAATAAACTTCCACCAAAACAGTGATACAGAATATGCACGTGTCGCTTGCAGGGATCCACAATCAAGTAGGCAAAAGTCTGTTCGTGGCTTTTGCTTGAAGGGTAACACAGGCCATTATCATCCTGAGAGGAAGTAATAAAAACAGTATTAGCAACAACATAGACACCCATGAGAGAATTCATAAAATCTGAAATGTAGTTTTGTTCCAGTTGTAACAGCTTATTTTGTGGCAAAATAGAATAAATACGCCGTAGATTATTTAAGCAGCACTATGTCTCCATGAGTATCCCAACACTAGGAAATGCACAGTAGTTCTGTCTGCATAGTTCCAATCACCTTGAGGTAAATGTAATATTAATATAAAATGTAAAATTAAACATGTACACATGTTTTTACACAATTAGAGCCTAAAATACAGATGATAAAATATACAACGGTCCAATCATGTTTCCTTTGAATGAGAAAAAAATTGGAGAACTTTATATTGATACATAAACCTATTCTATCAGTAATTCTGTCTCAACATTTGTTAATGCATCTGTTCAGTTTCAATTATTTGCATTTAAGGAAAAATCTCATTAACAACTTCGAACAGTTCTTGAAAACATTTTGTGTACCAGTCTCCTGAAAGGGTTTGAAGGGAATCTAGGCACCTAGCTCCAGAACCCTCATTCTGAAAAAACATGTTCAGTTGACAATCAACACAAGAACTGGGCTCTTCAATTTAACATCCCACGTCTGCCCGTGTCAATAAAAGCTTCAGCACTGACGAGGCAGCGCAGATTGACATATGCTTCAAATCCAGTAGGGATCCAGAAACTAGATGGGGGGATTTTTGGAGTGTTGATATATTTTTTTATTCAGTCAGTCTGGCAATTGAGTGTCTGAAAGATCAACAAATATGTAGCTGACACCTCCTTTCTTTTAAAACACATAACAGTTTCCTCCTGCTCCTCAACACCTCTGTACAACAGCTGAAAAGATGTAGGTTCTGTTCCGCTTTTTTGCCTGAGGGAAATTGCTATATTGCATATATTGTCCATTTTCTCGAGGAAAATTTTAAACTCCTGGACTACAGACTATTCCAGACTAGAGGCACATCTCTCACATTCTTTTGTTGAAGCTGTCTTCCTTTGTGTAAAATAGTTCATCTTTTTTTGGACCAAGAAAACATGAAAATTGTAGCTTCTCTCAGTAGTTAAGGCAGTCAGCTTAGGAGGAAAAGGTCTGGGTTCCAATTTCTGCTCCAAGGAGCATTCGTGAATTTTATCCGGTAGCTGTTACTGGTACCCCATTTTCTATTCCATTATTTCAAAGAGGATGAACCCCCTACTGTATGTTCTGGTGTCTTCCTTTGGGGAATTATTCAAGATCATAAATCTTAAGATAAGCACCACCATAAAAGCATCATTTAAGACAGGTAGAGATTTGATAATGTTTATTCACAGCATTTTCCAATGGTAGTCAAATGCCGCAAGCTAAAAATAGCATTCTGTTTTTAAGCAACGCAGCATACAAGCCCTGTAGCTCCCATTTTAAGATGCCTAGCTCTCTTCGAGTGTTTTTTAGGGACACATGTATCAAACACTGGATTTTCAATTGCAGTAAGGAGAGCAAACTTTAAGATTTTACAGTACTCGGCATCACAATGCCTTTGGAGTTTGATCCAAAAATGACCTAAGCTCATGCACAAAACTGAAAAAAAGCAAGAGAAGACCAACATCAAGATGTGATTGCTTGTTAAACTTTTTTCCCATTTCTACTAAAGATCCCGTTCCTGCAGTCCTTATGGAATTGGCCGATGCTGGTTGAGGTTTTGACTGCTTAAAGGCAATGTTAGCACACTAAAAATTTGTTCAACAACTCAAGAACAAGAACGAGTTAAGTTCTGGTGATGAGGCATTTCAAGAAACTTGAGAAAACACCAAACCTGGTATCAGGAAAATAATAAATATAATTAATTAAATGAAAAGAGTTCTTTGATTTATCTGAATTAGTAAAAGAGGTCATAAACCCCTTAAAATACTTGAGCATAAAGGCCCTGGAATTTAAACAGAGTTTCTCTGTTTTTTAGAGCAACAGGGTGCGTGTACACAAATTAAGAATCATACCAATTCCATCTGCAGCGTGGACTTCAGTTCAGACGTGCAGGGGGTGTAATGATTGATTTACTGATGTTAGAGTAGGATCATTTTATTTTTTCTTTGTAGGAACATAGATAATCAGCTGATGATTTGAGAGTACATATGCATAGCATAATGCATAGCATAATACAGAAATAAAGATACTGCTGAACATCTCTCAAAAGTGGATCATTTAATCAACTTTTTTTTTTTTTTTAAAATACTTTTTGAGTAAACTATGCATCACACTGATTTCCAACGCTGCCTTAGTTCCAGTTCAGGTAAAGAAAATTCTAAAAATATCAGTTAGCACCCAAATATTTCAGTTGTAACAAGATTTCATTACATGCAGCCCCAAAGCTCTCATGGGTATTTAGAGTTCAACAGAGTACTTGGTACAAAGATTTAAATATATTTATCTTGTGATGCCCAGGTCTATAGAATCTTGATGCTAAAGAGATTTTCCAACATTTATAACTCCACCTTAATACCTTGGAATACTTACATCTTTAATAGTGTGCTTTTTTAGCTATTGTTTCCAAAACAAGGGCTTCTTAGCCACAGCTTAAAAACCAAATAAAGAGGGATTGTGTCAGGATGGTGTTATATAAAGTTCTTAATTCCTGACTCCATTTGTATTTGTGAAAATATATATTTATTTGTACATTTATGAATCCAGCTTGCAAAAATGCATGTTCTTCTAGCTTCTCAGCTGCTCTTCAAGTCATTTTTACCAGAACAGTTGTTATTATTTATGTCATGCTAAGAGAGTATGTCCATTTCTTTCAGATAGAAACCAAGAAAACATGGCTTAAATATTGTCAGCTCAACTGACACACTCTTCAGTTATTTACCAAATGAATTCAGAAACTAAATCTATTGCAGAAATATAATTATCTCTTTGAGAGAAACTTTTCATCATAAGCAGAAGACATTTGTGCTCCAGTAGGTTCCATTCCTGTCATTGCCAAGTACAGTTTAAAGACTTCTGACCCACAGAGCCATCAAACCATCTGGATACACCCATCTAAGCTTTCTCTACTCTGAGAGAAAATTCTTCAGGATGTTTGTTACTGGAAACCAAAATTTCAGAATTCTTCTTCACCTCACAAATTTTCAGAATGTGCAGTAAAGGCCAATTTTCTCCCAAGGCTACAGAGAGGATAGCCTGCTCTGTATTTACACTGGATTTTCTTTTGTCCATCCACTTCTTTGTTTTCAAAAAGTTGCCGAAGTTTGTCTTTTTTTCTTTTACTCTTTTTTAATACTGATGATATTTAATGTATGGCAAAGACAGTTAGGGGAGCTCTTAAATATCATGCACCTGCCTACACGTAGAAATCTGCACAGTTCACATCAATACATTTCATCCAGAGACAAGAGGAAACTAATAACAGAGGAACATCAAGTTAACAGGGTTTTTTTTTTTTTATTTTTTATTACAGTCTGCAGCCTAGTAGAAAGGTAAATTTTGATATACCCATAAAGTGCTTATTTTCAAAAACCTTTCAAAAGCCTTTTATGAATCACACATAGTATTTAAAAGATGATGACCCCCAGATGAACAACTGGGCTATTGGCAATTTACAGGGAAGTTTGTGCAGTCTGAAATGACATCCACTAGTTCTTTTGAAAGTGAGTACATTATCTGACATTTCAGTATTACATATTCTGGTTACTCAAGAAGAATTTGGAGTAGTTCATCCTACTGTAAAAAGTAAATGACAGATATGCTGAATCTAGTAAACATGAAGCCAGTTCTCCAACTTATCTTGATGGTAAATGTATGATTTTGCAAGAGAAACAGATAGGAATGAGACTTGACAAGGGAGGGGAAAAGAGGTTAGCAGTCATCTCACCACCTCAACCTTTTGTATACTAAACTTCTTTGCAGTCTTTACAGAAACAGATGCAATACAAGTTCCTCAGAAAGCTCTATCAATGTTTCCAAAAACAGAACTATACAAAGTAGAGAATGGATTCTTAATCCTTACTACTATCCTTACTACTACCTCGCGTAGATCTGAAACCAGACCTACTGAGACCTAAAGAAATGGTTTTTTTCATAAACTAGTTTCCAGATGACTATTGTGACATCAAGTGTAATCCAGTAAGCCTATTTTTAGTGAGCTACCAAATAAAATGTTAGTTGATGGTTATTGATGAAGAGTTAATAAAGACAGGAAAGCAGGATGAGATCAGGAAAAGAGTTCATGAATAAAAAGTGACAACAGCTATGGAAAAATAACCCTTTAAAGTGGAATTTTATGCTTTCTTTGTATAAACGGCAATTCATTATTTTCATGTTATGCATGTTACTTCCGGTAAAATCCTGTATCAAAAAATGATTAATACTCACATATGCAGACACCCTGAAGACTGTAGAAGTAATACATATTTCTTTAGTTTCAGGATTCTTTTGAACACTGAAATACAGGGGAATAATACATACTCAATATGTACACTGATATGTACACTGTAGCACTGATTATTAGAATCGTTTGTTTAATAAATATATTTTTAACCTATGCACTGTGTTCTTGCTCAAATTTGATCAAGTTCAAATTAAGTTAAAATTCAACTTATGTCACATTGACCATAAAAAGGTACATTGACCATTGTTAGATAACGTGAATATTATGACATTTTACTGAAAAGTATTGTATGTATCTAGTCATCTGACTTGGTTTCGCTGATTTCAGCTACGAAATCACAGCAATATTACCCAGGCTTAGATGACTCCAATCTAAAGTTTGCATTTTGACAGCTATGAAAAGTTATTAAGCTAAACATTTTGTAAAAATATTTTCACATTTTCCTTGAGAAAAAAACCTGTAAAATGAACTGCATCTTTAATACAGACTACAAGAAGTAGCAGCAGTACTGGTGAAGAAATGCAGACTTTAGCTCATTTTTAATTAATATATAATTACAGTTTAGGTTCATTCATCCTCCTTTGGAATGTTGTATATATAGAGAGCTATGCAATTTAGGACAGTATCAGTTCTGAATTTTTATATTTCTAGACTGTATTTGTTGTGAAGACTGTCATTTCTTCCATCACAACTACTAATAACACTAAGATAGTACTGAAGAGTATCCAGGCATCTCAACATATTTTGAATTTAAGTATTTTTAAATGTATCATTTTTCCCCAGGTCTGCTTTAAGTGATGCTTACATTTCTTCATAAATTAGATCACATAACTTCTATTAATGTATCTAATTTCACAAATTCCGGTTTACCTTAACTCACTGTGGAGCAGTTGAGCCTTATAAATTCCATACTTATACAGTTCCAAGAAATGCATAGCTCAAAACCTGCCTTGTCACAAACAAGTTCAGTTCCCAGGAAAGGTCCCGATACAGCCAAGTTGCTAGAGGATGCAAGTTAAACACAGCCCAGTTGTACACTGCACCAGCTCCAAGCTGCCTGTGACAGCAGTCCCCTATTACCACTGCTTTTGCAAAGCTTCTTGTTGTAAGAACAAAGAAAAGCCACATCAACCAACATCATCTTTGTTGATTCAATCTCCCCAACCAATAAAAGAAATTGACTCCCTGATTAACTGATTTCATCTGTAATGACACAGTCATGTATGAATTAAGCCTATACTGTGAAGTTAATCTTTCCTGTGGTGAGTCAGTAACGAGGCTTTCTCAGAAATTTTTGTTGCAACTGCCATGTTGATATACTCAACAGTGGATTAAGAAGGCATTGCTGAAGCTGGTACTGGCCCCAGGCATCTGCCTTACACCCCACTAGAGATTACTGCCTTCCCAGCAGGGACAGCTCAACTGGTTCATGACTCAGATTCTGACCACTGCAGTTTACAGACCAGCATATTAAGATAAACTAACATGGGTGTCAGTTTATGCTAACGTACTGGGCTGTAAACTGCAGCAGCTCAGAAACTGTTTAACCATCTCTGCTGAACGAGTGATAACTTTCAGAACAAGGTTAGTGGCAATAGCACTTTCTACCATATATCACCACCCCCAAAAACTACAACTGTATTTAAGTTACTCTGGCTTCATATTCTTGTGCCTGAAAACAATGTTTTCAATTTCTGGTTTCTTAATTTTTATGTTCTATATATCTAGGATACCAAAGTAAGGGGTGACAGAGAAGAAGTTTTCCTATTTATTCCACTGCCTTGAGAAATTTTCCCCTTGTGGTTAGCTTCCTGTAAGTAATTTTTCAGACTGAGTGTTTATTTCTAGTACTTTGGTTAATTTTCAAGGCAAAATAGTGTATCTGCCAAAATCAGATGAGATTCTTCCCTTGCTGACTTGAAAGAAACCAGGAGGTTGCCTTTGACAAGCTTGTTTGATCTATTTCTTTCTTTTTTATTTTTTTCCTATAAAAAAAAAAAAATAGAAATACCTACCTTGTATTTCCTTAAAAATAGTCTTAATACTCCCCTTCGTTATTTCAAATTGTTAACTTCTAAACTATTAATTGAATATGGTAGTTCCTTCATCATTTTGATGTGCATCTATTCTCTTTTTACGAAGGGCAAACTTCCTCATCGTCTCTCAATTCACTTTGGGTTCTATTTATATCTTGACTTTACCGGCAATATTTTATTAGGCTTTCCAAACATTAAAAGAACAACTCAATGCTTACACATAAATTCATTTATTATGGGGCATGGAGATGGCACAGAAGGAAGGAGAAGAGAACAATGACTACGGGATACTACAGCAGCTCTCACTATGGAGAGACACTGTCAGAAAAATCAGGGGTTAAGTAGAGAAGACAAAACTTATCAACAAAGATTCATATATTATATTTCAATTAACAAGTTTTTGTCATGTAAATGTATTCTCTAACTAAACCAAAAATACTACAACAAGGATTTTGAAATTACTTAGGTTACACAGGATACAACATCATGCTAAAATTTTGGATGGATTCAACTGGTCACAGACTAATTACTGCTGGATTACTAGCAGACAAGTTGTGCATTAATTCATTAGGAAATAATTATTACTCTTTTTACAAAGAAGAAAATGTCTGCCATTTAATAATTGTATTTAGAAGTCCCTAGCTATGCTTGTAAAATATCTAGAGCAGTTAACTTCAAAAGATTATTACATTCTCTCATAATAAAGAAATATGCATGGAAATGCTTTAATGAAATGAAAGCTCAAACTTTTTAACACTGTTTTGAACACTAGTGCCTTGGAGTTAGAACTCAGGAAAAGCCAGAAGGCCATCAGAAGTGGAGAAAAGCTCATAATAGATCTGCCACTTCCAGCATTAAAGACACTTTTATGGGACTCTTCATGCCAAGCCTCTTTTCCATAAGAAAAACTGTTACAGGACCAAACAGTGGTGGTTTATACCTCTGTAACCATATCATGATGAGATTAAGTTCATCTGTGGGGGCTAATTTTTCAATGCACATCAGACAGCAGCTGATAATTCCTGTACTATCTATTTGTTTTACACAATCCTTCTGAGCCCTGAAGACATAAAAATTAAAGCTGTACACTTTACAGAATTTTTTAATACCATGAAAAGTTTTACTATCACTTTACGAAGAGTAGAATGCAATCCAAGATGAAAAGAAACCAGATGCAGGATAGTAGTCTAGAAAAGAAGAATTTAAAGAATAGTTGGTATTCAACAGGAATTTGAAGGTGAACTGTTTGGTAAACAATTTAAGAGACCACTACTTTCATTTGCAGTTGTTCACTGAAATTAAAAGGCCATAAGAAAGTAGTTTTCATTGTTTTATTTTCTGATGTAATTCATGCAAAATTGAAGTAAGTAACACAGTGCACAGTATGGTCTAGAAATCATAAATTAAGTCAAGACTGTGGCATGAGTGTCCCTCTTCAGAGCTGCATTGCTTATCCTTTCACTGGCTTTTTCTCTTTTAAGATAGTAGTAACAAAACAGCAACATCATTTTGGATAAACTGACGGGAGGGGGAAATGAGACAAAGCAGGAGACAAGCATGATTGTGAAGGGGGAG
This sequence comes from Tyto alba, assembly GCF_018691265.1. Classification (NCBI taxonomy): domain Eukaryota; kingdom Metazoa; phylum Chordata; class Aves; order Strigiformes; family Tytonidae; genus Tyto; species Tyto alba. The sequence continues at coordinate 15,175,757 of NW_024881282.1, read as the reverse complement.
GGAAAGTCTGGAGTGTCAAGACCAAAAGCATTTCTCATAGGACCAACAGAGAACTTGATATCAAAGGAGAAAGATAAAAGATTTAGTTAAATTGTGAGTTTCTTTTTCAACTGCTAGTGAGTGTTAACACCAGCTCCACTGGCAGTGAGAAACCAGCAGGCATTTATAGGCACAGAAATGGAGAGACATATAGTAGATAAATACTGAAGATCAGTTATGTCACGTGAACTGAGTAGATGCACTTCAGAACTTCAGAGGATAGAAAAGCAAGCTGCCAAAGGGGAAAAAAACAACCAACCAAACAAGCACCCGAACACCAAAAAACATAGGAATGGATCTTGAAAAGTTATCTCCTGATATTATATAGACAGAAGTAGCACACACAAGAAAAATCACAACAATATATAAAGGGCCAATAGGAAACCGGTTGAGAGTATAGAAAAAGCAAACTTTGAAAGCAGGATGAAATTGTGCAGAAGATTTTGGCAGATGCTTTTTTTTTTTTTTTTCAGTAATAAAAACTACTTGACATACTGAATTTTACATCAGGAAAATGAAAAAGAAGGGGAAAAGGCTTAAGAGGATAAGAAGTTAAAGAAGTGCCTTAGAATAAAACTTGAACATGGTTAGGAGAAAACAACAGCAAAAGGAAGCAATAAAGTGAAGAAACTGATTGGATTTGTGCTTTGTCCTGGGTCAGTTCAACAACACAAGAGCAGAAACAGCTGTATTCAATGCAGAGTCAACTAAGGCCAGGGATTAGAGTAACAAACAGCTTGTTTCAAGTGCAGATTTAAACGACTTAAAAGAAAAGGGAAGGTAGAGCTGAAGCACTGATGGATCCTTTTATGTCATATTCTGTATTTCTGAAGAAGCCACTTGATTTCCATCTATGTATGATATGAAAATATCAAACCTAATCACACCAATAGGAAATCTCTGGTGACTAATCCCACTATTCAAATGAATACGTGCAGCAATCTAAATTCATTATTGCTAAAATATCTTCTTGGAATATTAATAACACTCAATTTCTCTGTTTCAGTGGTTTCTCTAAAATTATCAACTGTTCTACCACTACTTTAATAATTTATTTTGGATGACCTTCGGAAAAAGCACATGGCTAAATCAACTCGCATCCTGAAAAGCACTGTCCGTTAGAAAATATGAAAGCTGCCTAGAAGTTATTAAAGATTTGTAAGCTTCTTTGGTTAAGTATTACAGAAGATTCCAAAAACCAGGACAATATTTTGTTTTAAATATTTTGTTTTGATACAGCAATCTATACACAAATGCTATAGAAGTAAAGAAATATTCAGGTGATTAAGAATGACCGGGACTAATACTTCCACTGTACCTTTGATTAGACATATAAATTTTACTCTTAAGTTTATCCAAAGACATTTTAAGAACAGACTTCATGGTGAATACATCTTACATGATTTTTTTCCCAATATGCTTGTGTATAATCTTAAAATAGGAGATGAAATAACAATTGGTTATCACACCATTCCAAATAGAGCTGAGAAGGAAGACAAATATCAGTTCCTACTTCAAGCAATTTGAGGCCTTTGTAGCATACATTGTAGTGCAATACTTAGTGTCAACATTATCAGAGTTCTTGTACTATCTCTCATTTCAGAGGTCTGCGACTGTTTTCCATTATTCAGGTTAATAATATTCTTTATACTATCCCATGAGTACTTATTATATGAGTGCCAAAATGTAACATCAAATTTTAGTAATATCAGTGGTCTTCATATTACCATTAGCTTAGCTAGGAATGAGTCTTTTCATAACCAATAACTACATTCCATTTCACACTAGCCAGGAAACAAGAAATTTTGTCAGTCGGAGCAGTCAGCATATGGATATATCAAAACAAGGCCAAAAATTGCCTTTTTTTTCTGAATTCAGACCTGGCAAATGATATGTGTTAGTCCACTGTGTCATGTTAACAGCCAGATTCTATCACCCTTAACTTTACACTGCAAGAAGTGTATTTTTGAAATTAAGAATGCCAGAAGTCAACTGTATTTAAAAAACAAAAAAAAGCTGGAATAAAATAATAAAATATATACAGAACTAAAAATTTCAACTAAAGTATTTAAATTTTAAAATCCTAAGCCAAAAGCAGCTGGAAAGTAGCCCAAGACTATACATCCAAGACTTAATTGTTGATATTTTATCAATGACAGTGGGAACACAATCAGGTTCCAGTGCCATACCATGTTTTCAGTAGACAATTACAGAAACAAAGATCTTTAAAATGGGAGTGAATTATAAAATGTCAATGTCCATATATATGTAAAATTAAAAAAGTTTTTTGTGTAGGACATGCCATTAAAATTGTATATATTTTGCCATTGAAAAACTATTATTGTTACATGGTATTTTGATAGCTGACGACAAGTAAGCTTGCAGATTGATTAAATAACATCCCCATTTTTGAAGCAGTACTGCACAGTAAATTTACACAAATTAACATAAAACTATCTATGCACAGCACATACATACGCAATTGTATAAAACAGAAAACACTTACCTCACCAAGTCTTTATATAAAGCTTTTGTAGTTTCTAAATATGGGCCAACTACATCTTCAAACTGGCAAAGAGTTCCTCCAATGCAAAGATGCTTAAAAAGACAGAAAAGAAATTCCTTGCGATCCAGTTGACTGAATATGTCATAATGGTCTGAATCTTCCAGAAGCAAAACCTTGTGGAGCAATAAAATAACGAAGAAGTCAAATAGATGAAAATTTCTTATTTAAGTTTATAAACAATGCAACTACTTTGCTGTATGTCATACAGAGTTTACGTCCATATGAAATATATGAACTAGGGATGGAAATAAACAAGTACTTCTTTCTAAATCCTTCTTCCAGTCATGCACTTATGTTCAAAATTTATAGATACAATATAAAGCAGAATCACTGTCAGGTTTGTGCCCAGAAGATGTAAGGGAAGATTTTTCAAGAGTCTTGTTATTCAGTGGTTAATTGTTCATCATGCTAATGAAGCAATCAATAATAAGAAAATAATCTAACTATATTTGCTATGTCAATCACTGCCAATTAGTTTGTCTTTGGTAACTTTGCCTACGTTTCCTTTTTTATTCTAAGTTTAGAGTTATCTCAAATTTGTAAAGGAATCCCAAGGATCTCCCAGAGGAGATCACTCGAACTCACATCATTCTTTACTGCAGACTCTAGTGAGACTTTATCTGTGGCCTGCATTAACTATACATGCTATCCAGCTGCCTCTGAGCGTCTCACCTGCCTTTTGCTGCAATATTATGTGAACACAGAGGACTTGCTAGTTTAGTCCCACCACTCCACACTGGAAGGGTGGACAGGAATTGTAACTCCGTATGTCTACAAGATGTTTGAGTCACATTGGGCAAACTGCAGGTGCCAACCTAGGGAAACTGGTCAAAGCTAGACATGAGCTTAACGCTCTCTGGCCCTCTCTATAACATCATTACACAACCTGAGCAAAAAGGGGTCAGGGCAGCAACTGTTGTTGATGGCCACCTCATACGTATCCCATCCCCCTTTCTTGGTTGAAGGGAAAGAAGTCGGGGCAGGTAGTAAACATGGAGTTTTGCAGCTGAAGGCTGCTCTCTGACACCAGGAGATAGACGGTTTGCTGCCCCCTACAGTCTACCGTCCCAGGGCACTGGGTACTTTAATCGGAAATTTTGATGTTCCTGGAAGATTTTCACTCCCAATTCTTTCTGCCATTTTAGGTCTTACAAGTAGGAATCACATTTATTTCAAACAAATGTGAATCCTTCAACTTGCAAATGCAGACATGCATGATCCTTCCAAGCGAAAGAAAATGGAAAGAGACTTAAACTCCAATGATTTCTTATTTTAAATGTTGCCTCTAACTTTCCTACATCAAATATACTTAATTTTCAGAAAACATTTCACACATACCCAGCTTAGAAATAAATACATAGCATTTTGAACTGCTAGGCTACAAACCACATCTGAAATTCAAACACGAGCTTGAGTTCTCTCCTTTTCCCAGAACTTTACAAGACAGACCAGTATTTCAGGCCACATCCTGTAACCAGTGTCACTGGTTCAAATACATTGTCTTCAAAGGATTTGCCAAGTGCAAATGAGTGCAACTCTATAATTAAGTATTTATGTTGATTATATATACAAGGAAGAGCAAAATCCAGTTCTCCCACACTATGCTTTGCTAACACTAAACAAACATAAGTAAAAAAAAAAATTGGTTTAGCTTATGAAGTCAAAAGAAACACTTATAGTGAAGACATACGTTGATTAAGAGGGTGCCACTGTTAGAGATATTCTTTTTCAGAATAATCTGCTCTCTGACACCTCCACTGGAGTTTAACAAACAGTTTTTACCAGGCCTGTTCAGGAGTTATATTTAGTCCTTTTCCAGTGTTACACTGAAAAATAATTTCCCATTTCATAGTTTCCTCTCCCTTCTTTCAGTGAAAATACATGAAGACGACTTTCCTTAAATGCCTTCGCATATTATATGGTCAGAATTCCTAGCCAGGAACGCTTCAGGATGTAGCTATTGAGTACGTTCAGTTTCACTGACTACTTGAAAGGTTGGGTGAACCCACAGCTCTGGGTATCCTGGGGCCTTTCCATTGGCACCAATTGTTTTTCCCTCCTAGGCAAATGAGTAGCTGCGTTTCCTGCCCCTCACATACCCAAGCACTGACTACTTGAGACAACGGTGGGTAGAAGAAGGTTTTACCTTTTTCTTGCACCTAAAAAGGAAAGATGGACCATCTGGGAAACAGACATTGCTTTCACACATTCAGGCACTGCAGTGCCTCAGTCATTTCTATCACATGGCTATTGATGCCTATTTTTACTATGGAAAATATATATTGTTAGGAAAAAAAAGTACTGAAAAATGTGTCCTTGCAGTACCTAATAAGTACTAAAAATTATAAGAAATTGTTCATTGCTATACTGACCTTCCTTAATTCATCAGAGATGAGAATATCATCATAATAGTCATCATAACATTTCACAATATCTCCAGTTTCTCTAACAACTCCTTCATAGTATAGGCGATCAAAAAATGACATGGAAATCTGTGTACAGGGCACCACTGTAGCTTCAATTTTTGTCACTTTGGAACCTGGAATATATAGGAAGGCCTCACTCCAAGTCTCTTGCAATAAATAAAATAGAATTTCCACATACTAATGGTTTTACAGTAATTTGTAATTCGATGCAGTGTGGAAATAATAAATTTCTCTAAATGGTTGTGTGTGGCATATTCTTTTAAAAAAATACAGATCACATAAGTATGACTCAATCACACAGTCCTCAAAAAACGAAGCAAGCTAAGAAAGAAACAAGTATATAGAAAACACCAAGTTCATCTGAATGCTACCTGCCATTCAGGCCCATGTGTCTGCTCCTCCTGTTGGTAATAGTATCGCCCAGAACAAGTAATAGATGAAACATGAACTCAACATGACATCAGAACACACCCTTAGAAAATCATATTCCACGACTTAAGCCTTAAAGAATCTGTGGACAAATACCAAATCTGGCATGATGAAGTACAAAAGCCAATAGTTGCTAACAGCACCCCACAATGTAAAAACCAAAATGCACACAGTCCTGATAAATTTTTGGTTAAGTATTATATCTGAACTTTTTAAAAAGTTATTTTGTAGCTACTGTGAGATTTACTAACCAGCTATTTCAGAAGATGAAAAAGGAACTATCAGAGCACTTTCTGTATGAATCTGAAGTATTATCTCTGTAATCATTAAGTGAAGTGTATGTTTTACTATACTTTTTTCTGTTTTCTGTGCTTGCAAGTCATCCAAGGCTTGATCCTGTCACTCACAGACATCTAGTGCCATTTGAGATGCCCTACAGTATTTTCCTTGATGAGGTATTAGTCCATAAGGCTATATATCTTCTCTATATACAGTTCTACATCTACAAATCTGTATGTGTGCTGTTGGATAACTTATGGCATCCCAAATAGCATCAGACTCCATGTTTAAGAAGCTTTGGACTCAGTCCAGTTCCATCTGCTCACTACAGTCCAAGTGTTCAGACCAAATGTTAGAACATATTCTCTACTCATTTCCAAGTCCCCCTGAACACCCTTCAGAGGGCTTCTGAATAGGAGAGCGTGAGTGAACATGAGCACAAGTGAGCATGCAAGACAAGGGCAGTATGTCTTGGCAGAGGCAATATTCACAGCATTCCAGCTTTCCATGAGTTTACTCTTATCTTTTCCCCTCTGTAGGTTGCTTTGATGGGAAACTGGTCAACAACATCACAAAATCAAAAGGCTTTTGAACATACAATTAAAGATAAAATTAAGTCGTGTCCGGAAAAACAGACCTAAAGAATCACTAAAGACTAGCATTTAGGAAATGTCCAAATTTCACTCTAGGTGACAGTATTTCAGGAACAAAAACATGCCAAAAAGGGGTATATGAACCATGATGCTTCCAAGAGCAGCTATCATTTAATTCTGATCCTAATCTTTGCAAGTGTAGCATAATCTAAAATTTCTCTTGCCCCCACACTTCCTAAAAGTCTTTGGGATTTCTTCCATATATTATTACATGAAGATTATTTATTCATGGGTTAAGTAGGACTGGCATTTTGGTATCTAAACCCAAGCAAACTGTACCACCTACCTGATCAACACTAAAAAAAAAAAAAAAAAAAAAAAAAAAAAAGAGAAGTTACAAGCTGATGGCTTGAAAATGTGTCTACTTAAACTAAAAATACTGGCATTAAATTTTATCATTATTTTACTGGGTCAATGTGATGTAAAGAAATTTGGCTATAGAGAAAAGCTTGGCATTTAATTGCTTGGCTTCACATCTACATACTTTTTATTAAAGAAAGGGTTTAGGACATTCTCCTACCTGTCCACACAGTGACTATCAAAAAATAATCACATTATGTAACCAAAATCACAAGTCAGAAAAAACATGACTTACAGCCTCACAACCTAAGAAAAAAACCCAGAGTAATATTTATTTATTTACTTATTCATGTTCTGTCCTACCCCCTCAACTCCAAACTCCTCTAACTTCTAATTCTCCAGCTTCCTTTCACAGGGTTTTTTTATTTTATAATAATTTTTATTTTATTACTTAGTAAGAACTAAATAAGGCTCCAGTATAGAATTGTTTTTTAGAGACCTATGAATCAAAAACTGAGTCAAGACTAGTAAAAGTCAGATGTTAAATGACTTGATAAAAAAGAGACATCTTAAATTTTCCTAGTTATTGAGCTCAAAGCATAAGAAATTGAGCTCCATATAGCCCTTCAAGTTGTTATGATTTTACTGGGGGAAGGGCAGGAAAGGAGACACACTCCTGCTCTGAAAAAATATTTTATGAAAACTTTCAACAGATAAAAAAAAAATCAAGAGCTTTGTAATCTATTCAGTAGTTGAGAAAACAAAACTATAAATGGAAAAGTTAAATATACTGGAAGCTCCTATTCTCCATTTGAGAGGTGAGGTTTGAAATTGGAGATTCAGAATTTCCTGGAAAAGAGTGACCAGCTTTAATAACACTGTAAAACTGAGCAATAAAATAGGAAGAAGAAATGCCTTGACAGCTCTGCAAGTAGAAAACAAAGAGCCGAGAAGTACTGAAGCAGATTAAGCTTCTTTTAACAGCTAGCTCTGGAATATCTATAAAGTGCTGCCAATATACTTTTAAATGAACACATTTCATATCTAGTATGGGGCAAATAAACCCTAAATTAGGTATATTTAGAATTCCTCCAAAGTTTAACAAAGAATTTTACCTCAGGGAAACATCTTGCAACTTAGTATTTACAGAACAGTTTATACAGAACATACATCTGTACTAAGAAGATGGTATTTCAAAAGTTAAAGGTGCAGGCTGATGATTTATAGGTTCAAATAGCATCTAAAACTTTTGCAAATGATAACCCATAGCAGTAGTCTAAAAACCTGCTGATTTAAGATTACTTTCCATATTTTAAAACCCCATTCAAAGACAGCAATCATTAGAGCTTCGAGTACATACAACTCAAGAATCTTTCTTAGGCAAATACTAAATTTTTATTTACACAAAGAGACAGCAAACCTACCCATTTGAAGATAATTTTTTGAATGTTAATTGAGCTTAAACAGATACAGTCCTGCCTCCCCAAGACTGCTGACAGGTGTAAGGCCAGTAATGTCTCCAAGGAAAAACTACTATTTAGTTTTCATTGCAACTATTTAGAAATACAAGACTCAAGACATAAGCTGTTATGCATCAAATTTGTTCCTTTTGCTGCTTCTGTTTTAGAAAGCTGAGAGTAACAGATGAAAGAGGGGCTTAAAACACATGACAGAACTATCAGGTACTCTGTCATGCAGCCAGGAGAGCAGAAAAAATATCCCTACTACAATAGGCGAAAAAGTGTGGTATGAGAGTAGGTAATTAAGTAACTGCCTGATCAAATGAAGCAGACTAGACAATATCCTTGTGTATTGTTTACCTAAAATGTTATATTTCAAGTAATGTTAAAGCTGGAGTCCTTGAGACAATGTACTACTGTGGGATTCTACCAGGATTCCCAACACATGGGGGAACTGAGAAGAGAGGTACATGTTGTGTTCCTTGGGGACCCCATGTTTTACACCACCTTTTGATCTAACAGATGGAGACGATTACGATCTGGTAATATTAAGGTGAAGATGAAAAGCAGTCAAGAGAAGAAAAAAGTTAGACAAAGGAAAAAAAAAACTTTTAGAAACAGATTTTAGGAAAAGGAGATAGAGAAGTAACAGACAAGAGGTAGAGACAAATATGAAAGGGAAACCACACCCACTGAATTAAAAAGAAAAATGAACTCTTAGTGAGAAGGTAAAAAGAGACCACAGCCTGGAAAAAGACAAAAGGATTATGAAAACAAACTCTTTTGTAAAGTCATATAATATAATTAATAATCTATTCTATTCTATTCTATTCTACTGACATCTTTCTGTAGGTCCATAAATACTTTCTGCCCCAGCTCATGGGGGGGCACAGAAGGGAGGTTTTTCCAAACCTGTCTAAACACCACTTATTTTATGCATCCGAAATAACTCCCCATCTGCAGAAAAAAACCTAACGTTTTTGTTTGCAAGAGAATAAATACAGCATTTGAATCAGCATACATTATGCAATTGTCATCATATTTAATAATAAGCAAAATAAGTCCAATTTTCAGTATTTTCTTTCAAGCACAGTAACTTGGTTTTTATAGTTACTCCAGAGTGATAAGTAAATGATATATCTGGATTACTATATTGGCATGTCTGAAGAAGCAAATACTAGAAGATGATATTTTACCTCCTCCCACTCAAAGCTAATTCTTACTATATTTTCAAAAAATGCACATGAAGACTAAGTATAGAAAAATGTGCCAACATTCCTCACCAAAAATAGGCAAAGAATGGGAAGATGAAATTTTAAGAGCAAATGGGGTATACCAGCTGTTCAGGATTTAGAAAAGGAACCCTTCCAGTCCTCAGAACAAAATGCATTACTTCTGTGCTGAGGAAGATTGAGCAGAATCAGGAGTTAAGCCAGGATACCTGGCAAGTGACTCTCCGCTCCTAACACAAGGTATGTAACCTACTGACCTTCACTACAGGGACTGGCAAGTCACAGGCTAGACAGATGGCCAAAAAAAATTCTTGCCTAAATCAGGAAAAGTTTTACCCATGGTTTGAAATACATTTATTTTCTTTTTGCTTGCCACAGTGAAAAAGAGGTACCTGAAAGGGAGCTTGAGATATTTTTTGCATCTTGTATATTTCATTTAACAGCCGGATACAGTGTTTGGAAAATGGAATTTGCTGACAAAAAGGTGGCAATGTCTAGTGTCATTGTATATAGTAGGGAAAATCTATGTCAATTCCAGAGAGTTGAAATGGAGAAGTTAGAAAATTCCCAAAGGCCCATTAGATATTTACACACAGTAAAGTATTTGCAGACAAACCAAAAGAATTGAGGACTTGCCACTACTCCCTTTTAAAACATTCCTATTAAGGAAAATCACTTTGGTGATATCAGAGTTCACATTATGCATAAAACCCCATTACATTAGCACATGCAATTTCCATGAAATTTTGTGTATTGTTTACATAATCAAAAATACAATTGCAAAGCGGTGCCATAAAATCATGTGCTGTTTGCTTTTGGTCTTCCTCCTTTAGTGTCACATCTCCATCTACAGACATAATCAAGTGTTATAATATGTTAATGATATGGAAACAAACTAGAATTCAATGCTATGCTACAACTGCAACTAGAGCAACCTATCACATGGCTCTATGCACCCAGATCACTTCTGTGGTGCAGACGGCGTATTTACACAAGCTCAGGGCTGTGCTATATCTAATCTTCTGTTCTCTTGTCTTTAATTTGTAACAGAGCAATAATCTCAGATCTGTCTTGAGTAAGGTGGTTGCATCTATAGAAGAGTGTCTTTCTCCAAATATTATCTGAATAAGGTAGTACTATAATTCCACAATTAATGAAGTTGATTATGTCTGGATACATGATCATGTGAACTGGATGTCACGGACCATTTAAAAACACTTCTAGTAGTTTGGTTTATGGATCAATGCAGGGATCAGGAAAAAAAAAGTGTAAAATGTGACAAATTAGTAGCAAACTAGGTAAGAATCTTTTCTTATTATTTAGTAAAAGAAGTCATTCTTTAAGGTACTTCAACCAGGTATGTGTATATGAAGTGTCATTATTACGAAATGGTAGAGGAAAATAGTTACAACACAGACTTTTTTATTTAAGATTAATTTGTTCTAAATTTACCCAATGTAGTCCATTGTCCTGAAGCTGAGAGCAACTTTAAACTGGAGTTGACATTTTCATCATTAAAAAATGCCTATAATGTCCAAACAAGAGAATATAAGTTAATGAAATGAAACATAAATTCATCACTTATAGTGCCTTGGACACTTTTCAAGCAAATTATAAGGATCCAGTTAGTAAGTAGATTCTGTACAATCTTTCAGTTTGGATACTAAATATCACATCACCAGATATATGTTCTTGTTAACTCTGTGTAGCCAGTGTCTTTTATATATTCAAGATATATTCCGGTACATATTTATATATGCAGTATTAAGCTTTTATAGTAAAGCACTTTTAGTCCAAGAACACACAAACAGGTTGTATGAAATCTTTGGAGATACAGAAAAAGAAAGAAGAGATGAAACAATTCTATCTCTCCATGCAATGTTGTTGAAGTAAAAAGTGAAATGCTAAGTATGATTGCAAAATTTACATTTTGTAAATAAATTTGAAGCTTGGAGAAGTGTAGAGACACACAATAATTATTAAACGGATACAGAAGAAATCCTTAAATTATTGAAGGGATGGAGAAGATGTTCCACAGTAAGATTTGAAGCATTCAATCTTATGGATTTATAAATTTAAAAAGGGAGACATGCATAGTAATATTAGTAGCTGACAAGCTTAAATGATAGATAAGCCAATTAAGAAAACCCACACTTATGTATATTTATACAAGCAGAGTGAATAATAATTGAAGGAGCTACTAAGAAAATGATGGGTTTTTCAGTCTCTGCATCACCAAATCTCTTTACCACTTCTCTGGGATAACAAGAGATCAGACTATATAATGTAATGATCCCTTTGTTCTCAATTAATTCACAGCTACTCAGAGCTCATCCTTTCATAGTGATAGTTTTACATTTTTAACTCAAAAGATCCAAACATTGAGAAGGTAAATGCATATTTTGTAAACTTCAATCATTTTAAATGTTTATCAGTGGAAGATGAAATATTGGTGTACTTCTGTGTGAATTTCTTTAAAATACAAACAGGCTGAATTCTTTATTCAGGATAACAATATAAAGCAGACATACATCAAATCAAAGAGTTGTTTTTAAAACAACAGATGTAAAAAACACACTGTTTTTAAAACCACAGATTATTATTTTTTTCTGTCTGCAAATAGATGAACAGATTTGACTTTGCAGACAGTAAAAGTTGAGGGGACAAAATCAGCAAGTCTTGAGTCTCAAAAAGCTGAGAGCCCAAAATTCCAGTATAAAGCAATGGTATCCAATAAATTTTAAAATATTTTATTTTCAGATATGTGGTGCATATGCACGTCTAATTGCACAGTGTATTTACTGTGACTTAGATGTAGTGGCTGTGAGCAAGAGTACCAACTGCATGTACCCTGTTTAGTCTCCCCTGGGTGAACTTCCCAACATTAAATGTAGTGATCCAGTTCAGATTCCCATTCTTGGGAATGTTGAATGACTAAATTGTTCCCTCTTGCAACAGAGTAGCATTAGTACAGATTGAAATATTTTTACTGAACAATACAGTTAATTTACAAAGAATTGAGCACCACACCTAAATCACCTACTTCCCAGGAAACAGCAGTCAAACAGCGTGTTAACACTGCTACAATGTTTGACATTGTGCAGTTTTCCAATAGCTATAATTTCATGGAAAAAAAGTCAACTTAAAATATAAAGGACTTAGAACTACCATAACAAACTCATCCTTTTGATAGGGCTTAAACTGCTGGTCAAAACTGAATGCTTGTGCTGTGATCCTGCCTTGTATGGACCTGAAATGGAAAAATAAGATTAAATCTTCTGCAGATATACTAGGTACTTATTCACACTGCAAATTTGCCTAGGTACACTACATAAAGTCCTATTCTGACTAATAATTACATTTTTTTCTTTTTCTTTACTTTTAATTCTCGCTTATAACCGCCTCCCTCGCCTCCTTGGAGGGGTGGGGGAAGCACAACCGCTGCTCGAGCAGCATCAGAGCAACGCTCTGAAGCTGAAGTAGACCTTGTCTAACTTTAGAAGACAAGGATAAACGCCTTGCACCTTCAGAACATGCGTTTTACGTGCCTGAAAAACACCGAGGAGACTCCCAATTAAAGGTAAGGGAAAAAAAAAAAAAAAAAAAAAAAGAAAAAAAAAAAAAAAAGAGACACGGACGCGCGGCCACCAGAGCGGGAGCCCTGAGGGCGCGGTGCCGGCTCCAGCCCTCGGCACCGCCCGCCCTCTTCTCTCCCTCCCACCCGCCCTCATCGCTGTCCGCCACCCCCAGCGAGGCGCCTCTCGCAGCGGGCTTTCCCCCTCCCCACCATTTGAGGAGTCTGTCCCCGATGTCCCTGTCCTGCAGGCAGGAGAAAATTTTCTGGGGCAGGGAGTGGAAAACGAAGCCCGCCGTGCCGCGCCGCTCCCCGGCCGACATCTTCCAGCGCCGGCGGCGGCGGTGGCGGCGGCGGCTCGGCCGGTTGCCGTGGAAACGGCGCCGCGCAGGCGGGGCTCTGCCGGCGCGCACCCGCCGCGCGGCTCCGCCCCGCTCGCGAGCGTTCCGCGCACCGACGGGACCGCCGCTCGGCCCTTCCCCGCGGGGGCAGCGGGGCGCCGCCGTCCCCCTTCTGACAGGATTTCTTTCATTTTTACCTGTAAAACCCCCAAATGAAACGTCAGTCTTTTTCCCCCTCCCCTCTGCTTCTGTCTATGCACCGGGAAAACGCAGGTTTGCCGAAGGAGGGCCTAGCAGACCAGCACGCAAAGGCAAGGACTGCCGTTGCTGACTTAATCTATGCTACCCCCCAGTAACATAATGCCAAAACAAGTTCTGAAAAAAGCTGAGTTATGAATTACGAGGTTCTAATGAATCAGGGTTGCCTCTTGCTTCTCAGGGTGTTGAGCCATTTGGGAATAGCAAGGCCATGCTTTCAAGCTCTTCCCAGTGGAAAATTTAAGGAAAGTACATCATTACTTAAGGAAGTTATTTTTAAAAGTCCAGTAAAGCAAGAGGCACCTTGCAAAATTTGGGGAATTTCCTGCCCTTTGCAGGGAAAGCAGAGAGAGTTTAAGGCTGCTGCACATCTCACGCTATATCCTTTAGCAATCCACCCCCCTTCCAAACCAGCTCTCACTTGGCTGCAAATCTCCAAAAACAACATTTTCCCATTAATCTGCTGCTCAGGCTAAACAGCAGCCCTGTTTCTAAGAAGTTTAGCAGTAGTTGTATTTGTTTCTAATAATAATAAAAATAAAGCTGAATCCGATTTGATTAGAAAGCAGCAGAGAAAGGTGCAGCGTGCCACAACGGTGGGGAGCAAAACTGAAACTGCCAATGTGTACTCCTGTGTCTTATCAGCCTCTCAAAGATGTCCTACAGATTTAATCTGTAAAACATATTAGTCAAACAGGCTCGACCAAAGGAATCCAGAAGAAATAGATACCATAAACCTGTTAAGAAACCCTGTTTTAACATAGTTTCAGTAGAATTCATTGCTCACTACATACTTACTAAATTTTGTAAGAGTGCTTACGGCAGAGGCTGCAGTTCAGCAGACCAAGTTGTTGTGTAGCAACTATGTGACATTTAAGGAGCCATTCCCCTCTATCTTCTCCATTCTGTTTCCTCAAAGCGTTTTCCCACACACTTCCTCGTTTTTACAAAAAAATGTAACTTACACCTAAACAATAGAAAATAAAGCTATGCTATACTTCAAGATGTTTAAATGGTAGAGATAGTTCAAGAGGGGATAAAGAAAAAGTATGCCTTTCTTCTTAGTATTTAAATATGATCTAAAGAGCAGGCACCTGAAACAAATTATGATAACCTTATTCTCAACATGTCTCCACCTAATCCAGCGCTACCCCATCTGTTAAATTCCTCTTGCCACTAATATTACTAGCCAGAGATTAAATAGCCAAAGTGAAAGAACTGGTTTGGGCAGGGAGTGATGTGTAGCAACAATGACCAAACACATACATTCTTAATTTTGAGTTGTGTGGACTCAAATACAGGATTAAAAAAAAAAAAAAAAAAAAAAAAAAGAGTGAAACTTTAGGTCTTTTGGAGCAAAAATTCCTACTGACTTCAGTGAGGATTTTCTCTGATTAAAGTGTTGAATCAACAAGCATATGCTCAAATCCCACTGAAATCTAGAGTGTTTAAATGCTTTGATGAATCAGTGGTAAGGAAATGAGTAAGGACTTCAGGACTGGCTCAGAAGGATCAGGACAGGAACTCTAAACTATGGAACTAATTTCTTTGATGTTATGCCATCTACCTATCATAGTTTTATAATTCAACATTTCCAGTTTTAAGCAGTTTACAATAATAAAAGTTAAACTGGGACTTTCAGGTTAAACACTGGCCTCATTATCCTCTGATGTCATTCACATGAATGAAGTAGAAAGTCAGGTACAGCACTCTTTTAAACACAAACATTTGACTTGTTTTTTAAAAAGTTAAGGATTTTATGGTCTCACAGAAGATATTTAAAGGGTGGAAAATATATTTTTCTGCTGCAGAATGAAGTCTTGTAAGTATATATTATTAAGCAATAGTAGTCTCTCGCTTTTGACCAGACTAATTTTCAGCATTGTTTGTTTTTCACATATTTACTTATATGTGATTTTTGAAGAGTTTTACAGTCCTGAATAAACTGTGGGCCTTAAGTGCAAAGCAAACAAACCAGCCTTCCCATGGCAAACAAAAGTCAAATTACAGAGGACCAGCCCTGTTGCACCTTTGTGAAGCGCATCAGTCTTTAAGGCAAAGGTCAGCTGGTGACCAAGCAGCGGCCGGTTCCAGTCGGGGAGGTAGCAAAGAACCTGAACAGCAGCTCCTCCCTCCCTCCTGCAGAAGTTTTCAGTGTCACTGAGGGATAGTGAAGCTGCATGGGAAGGGATAATTATCAGTATACATCTGTGAAATAAATTAGTCTTTCCAGTGTTTAGATACTGTTAAGAAAAGTCTGATGGAGAGTAAATTAAAGTCCAGATCCTGCATCTTGTCTGCAACAAGGACTAGAACCCCCCAGAACAGAAAGCACTGTACACTACAGTGAAGTGAAGCAAAAGACTTATCAAGGGGTATTGAGGTCCAACTGTAGGTGCTTGCCCTGATAAAAGATTCCACGTTCAAATCTGTGAGAGAGGCAGAAGCCAGTTATAAGACAATTAAAAATATCTCTAGATTAGCAAATAGGAAAGACTGTGGTATAGCTGAATTCACCCTTTTCTCCACTCGCAACCCCAAGTGTTGCCCTTCAGTAACCCAAGGCTGCAAGCCAGGAGTCCCTGTCTGCTCTGGAGGCAGGCTCTGGGTCCTCACGTGAAGGCAAGCATCCACACCTCTGCTTGCATAAAACTGCCAGAGCTTTTCTTTTAAAACACAACTAAAGTGCTCATGGTGGCCACCTTCGTTACCATGCACCTAGAGTCCTCACCTAGGAAGAGGGAAATCTGGATTTTAGCCTCTTTCAGCACGAGGAAGTCCAAGCTCACAACTTTCACATCTATAGTGCCTCAACTACTAGGGCTGATGTCATGTCCCCTGAGTTAACCTGCCACTGTCCTAGGAAGCTTATTTCTGGATCACAGTGTCAGGATCCTGCAGAGACTCAGCAACCACTTCTTCCCAGTGATGTCTCTGGCTGCACTCAAGGCCAGCTCTGCTGTGACCCTGGATCAGACAGCAGAGAGAAGATCTGGGTGGACAGAGCTGCCAGGCATCTCAGTGGGGGCCTTTTCCTCCTGGTTTAGGATCTCTGTTTCAGTCCCAGCTTCTCACTGGAGATGCGTGGACAGCATGCCTGTGCCTGGTCATGAATCTTGCCAATCCTGAGCCTGACTTCAGGCTCAACCTGTCTCAGCAGGACAGACTGGTCTGGTGATCTGGACTCATTGGATGTGGTCACTGTCACCAAACCTACTTTGCTGTTCTGGTTGAGGTGCTGCAGGACAGAGCTGTGTCGGGGAGGGCACTGCCCCACCAGCCCTGCTGTCATCCTCAGCTCCCAGCTCAGCCCATTTTACAGGGCAGCCCCCTCTTGCTGCTGCATGACCCACAGTACGTGGTAAAAAGATGGTTATTTTTATGTTAGATTTGTCCATGTTGCCCGTTTTAGTTTAATCAAGTTGGTATATCTGAGTGACTGTTCCATTAATAACCTCTGTTTCCAAAGGATATTTGATATATTGCTTTATAAGTCTGATACAGCGTATTATGAGTCTTCATTCAAAAAGCGATGCCAAAATAGTAAATTTACAATTTGCACCATAAAAAATATTTAGAGATAAGTAGTAAAGAAAATACATGAAGCTAAATACCAAAAGTAAGTTGAGCATCAAACCAACAAGCATTGCAATGTCTAGATTTTCTTTGGTCCTCAAAAAAGAAACACAAGATGCTGGAGATGCACAGTAAGAATTAGAGTGAGGCCCAGGAAACTCAACACAGTGTGTATAACACCACCCAGGCCTATCAGTGCGGGAAACAAAGAGGATTCATGTGCTTAAGTCTCATCTGCCTATTACAATTCATGTACTCCCCTGGAGATTCACTGCCTCTCCTTTGAAGGCTGGTGTCTAAACACCTTTTCTCTAAATCAGGTATGGGTTGCTGTTTTTTTTTTAAACCCATCAGAAGAGAAAACAATTACTGAGCTGCTATTCCCCTTTTCAAGCGATACATGAGTTGTTCATGCACGCAAGTAGCAATTAAGATGCCCACTTGCAAATTCACCTTATGTTTTGAGAGTTCAGTACTATACCCTGTTTCTTCTAGGACTGCAGGACAAACACAAACAGCTCACATACATAGTTTTCATACACAGTTTACATACAAAAGCTTACAAGGTGTCTAGGTGATTGTATCTCAGAAAATGTTTCTCTGTGTAGAAAATAACATTTTACTATAGTAGTTGGAGAACATAAACATAAATTTGTTTGTATAACTGTTTGATTGGGGCCTTTAGGAGGGAGAGGGCAACTCTTGGGCCTATTCAAGTGCCAAAGACTGTTTATTACTTCTGTCCAGTGACTGCCTGGATAATATGAAATATTGAATTTAGGCATGCAAATTCTTCAACAATCCTATTTTAAATGCTTTTTACTGACTCTGACTATTTTTTTTTTCTCCATATTATTTGTAGACAATTCTGTAGCCATACTGCAAGGTGTTCTGTTAGTTATTCAGCACAGTTTTTACATTTATAATGAGAACTAAATTTTGCCTGTAGACACACTTTTGTTTTCATTGATTTTTGATCCTCATAACTTCTCGTCTTGAAAACAAATTCCTTTAACGTGTAACAGTTCCTCTCCCTTCTACATGCATGATTACAGCAGCGGGCTACAGGATGTGCTGCTTTTCTCTGGACAATAATCAGGGTATTTGTAGGATGTCCAGATGCTGGAGGCTTGATTCAATTGCCAGAACTTGGTGTGTGCTACCATTTAAGATCCCTCTAGGGACCAGACCATCTTCATGGGACTGTCAGATATGATACAAGACCTAGAGGAGACCTGTGCTCCTCCAGACTGGTGGCTGGAGGTCAGGTGGGAATTTCAAATAGCACTAGACCTAGAAGTGAGAGCTGAGACCTACGTAGTGGTCTGTTTCAGCTTCAGAGACTTAATTTTAGATGTCTACTTGTAGACATTTATAGGTCAGCTAAGCTTCCATTGTCATCAGGGGAGATCAAGATCTCAATTTAATTGCATAGAGAGGCATTTCAGATGACCAAGGTACCTTTTAGATTGCCCCGGATACCCCTTTTCTGATTTTCTGGATTTTCCGAATGGCAGCTAGAGGCTGAATCTATTCTAAGTAATGATATATCTGCCAGCTCCATAAAGGTGATACTGTGCTTTGCCTCAGATGGAACTAGGTGGCCATGTGCAGTCATCTGGATTGAGTCCTAAGTCAGTACTGTCCTTAGAGTCAACAGATTTATTCAGCTGACAAGATGTCTACCAGAAGGTGAGCTCAAAAACATCCTAAACTCCATACTTGAACTTTTGTTGAATGTATGATTGCATGTATACATAAAGTACATGTTATATATATATACATCTCCCCATCAGGTGCCTAAAGTTAGGATTTAGGGCTGAATTCCAGCTGTGGAGGTGCTGGATGAGTAGCTGGAAAAGCACACTTCTGTTGTAAATTTACCTACCATCCCTCTTAGCTCTGTACACTTTTTCTCCACCTATACTCTTGATAAAGCATCTGATACCTTCCTCACCAGTATTTTGTACAGCCCAGTTTAGCCCCACTCCCCCATACCTATAAGCAAATTACAGCTGTCTGCAGGATCCCAGTTCCTGTGCACCTTCCCTCACTCTCTCCCCCTTTGGCACACCATACCCAGCCTTGGGTTACTTTGTCCCTTCTCCTCCCACTGACCCACAGGGATCTTTGCATCCTATACTGCTCTCTGTGCCATAGTGTTCATGTCTCACTCACAGCTCCTTCACTATACATACTAAAGCCAGACAGTTGTTGACTTCCATTAAAAATAGTGGGCAGAAATATCACCACTATCTTTCTCACTATTTTTTCTTCTTTGGAAAGGGCTATATACAATACTATATTTAAAGGGATACTTTTAACATATTTTATGTTGGAGTACTGAATTAGAGACAAGTTATAAGCATATCACTAATATATACTCCTTGGGTGCTTATTCTGTTACTTATTCACCTTGATATTGTCTCCTTATCAAATGGAATTTTATAGTTTCCATTTTTGGGTTATCAAATACAAAATTCAGTCGATACTGAGGGCTTTAAAAGGTTTTAGTGAGGAAAAAAGAAAGCTTCATTTCAGAAGGAAACTGGGTGTGGTTATCCAGCAGGCTATATTTACCAAAAATATTGTTTGGGGTGACTTTGGAGAAATGTGTATGTGTTGCAATTAGCAAACAACAATCAAAGGCTTGCCTACAGTATTGATTTTTTACTGAAAGGGATACATCAGTGTCAAATCTCAATGTGGCTTGACATGAATGTTTTGAAATTAGGATATATAGGACCCACAGAGACCTTGATTTCTCTCCTGCAGTGCATGTGAGCTGAGTGCTTATGGACATGTCCCATGTATGCAAGCTACCCATCAATAGACTTTGAGAAATTTACCTATTAAAAATTCAGAGTGGTGTCAGCTGCTGTAAAAGTCAAAGGCTATTAAGGGTTAAGCCTAACTGCATTTTTTTTTTCTAATCAAGAGGGTGGGGTTAAGGCAAGGAGGGAAGCTATAAACATGTAAGATTTGGAATGTAGCACTGTTGCCTAACAAGACCTCTGTCTTTGACATTAAATTCAGTCTTTTTTTCAGAGCTGGCAGGCAAAGCAAGTTCTGTTGCTCTCTTAAAAGCTGGGTAAGAGGTCATGTGATTTTTGCTTTCATAAAAATAGCTTTT
This sequence comes from Tyto alba, assembly GCF_018691265.1. Lineage (NCBI taxonomy): Eukaryota > Metazoa > Chordata > Aves > Strigiformes > Tytonidae > Tyto > Tyto alba. Next base: position 15,155,491 of record NW_024881282.1, on the reverse strand, counting down.
ATTGCAAAATCCAGTTTCCTTTGTCTGCTGTTTATACTGTTTAAACAAAGTTTATGAAGCGTTATAAAATAAGGTACCCAAGTGTTGTCTTCCATTCAGTCTGACAAGCATCCTTCATTGCATAATCATTAATCTTAACCTAGGCCGTGTGAGAGACTGGCAATCTAAACCCTAAACGAGTCTGGGAGGGTGGAGAAACTGCTGTATTTTTGGATTTGTTTACTCAAATTATGATGTCTTTGCTGAACTGCAATAGTTGTTCTTTGACCTTTATAAAATGCCTTATATTTGGGGGGTTATTTTAAACCATTTAGTCTAAATTCCTATACAGATTTTTTACTTGCTATTGTTTTCAATCTTGTAAGGAAATCTATTCTATTCTATTCTTCCTAGAAAGGGGAGGAAAAGATGGGTTCCACTGTGAATTGCTTCTTTTGGGCTTTGGAGAACTGAAGTCAGTTCCCCATATGACCACAAAGTTTATGCTGCAATTTAAGCAAGTAATTTATCACTAGACCCACAAAGGACATAGAAAGTAGTGTTGTTAGGCTGAGATGCACATCAAGATCCAGATTCTTAGTAACATATCTGCGCTACCATTTCAAAATGTGAGTAGTTACAGAGATCCCCAAAAAAGCCCCACTCTAAGCAAAAAGATGCCTAAACTAGGTAACAGGAAACAGTATCTAACAAAAGGAGAACTTTCATATGAATTATGAGAACTGAGGCATGCCCTTGGATTGAAGTCTCCCCGATTTTGGTTGAATCCTCTGGCTGATAATTCTATTGTCATTTTTATGCTCTTTAGCCCAACAAGTATTATGCTTCTACACAAAAAGAAACAGTTGAAACAGTGAGATTGACAGAGATCTGTCCTATACTGCCCTCTGATCTGGAAGTTATAAAAGGCAGTACATGAATACACATTTCCCCTATGGGTAAAATCCATACGCCCACAGATGAAAGGATAAGTGCAACACAGCCACTGACTCTCTTGTTTTGTACAGGGTTCTGTCTACCACACAGCTCTGGGAATGCGTACTGAATTGGGCTTTGGAAGTCACACAGAAGAGGAAGGTCTACACTTGGAATCCTGGTGCTATTTAGGTGTAGGACAGATGTTCCACAAAGTCAAGATTAAGGTCGTTGTAGGCTTGTCCATAAAAATAGAGAAAATACCAAGGAAAGGGGCTTTTTGGAGAAAAATATTTTTTTCTTTTTTAAATTTTCCAGTTGACTCTTTTGCTGTTTTCCTCCACAACAATGACTTCCACAGCAGCCAATAGACTATCATCCAAGAGATTTATTTCTGGAGGTAATGCCAGTATCTCCTGTCATGGAAAAGGCAGAATAAGAGAGCTATTTGATGCAATTTGAACTGCTCAAAGTGAGATTGAGATGCTGCAAGAAAACTGGTGATAATGTGTTCCTCTCTAAGCATCAGGCACTATGACTTTCCTTGCTCACCTCTGCAAATTCAACTCTAGGGCAGACATACATGTCTAAGGAACTAAGGATAATAAGTGCCTGGAAGGAGATTGGTACCCTTGTAAATGTCTGAAGCAAAAAGTTGTTATTATTTTACTCAACCTAAGACACGGTTTATAGCAATCAGGACTAATTGAAGAGTAAGAGTAGTCTTTCAAGGACATCTGTTTTGGGTGCATTAGGACAGCACAGCCTGAAGTCAACAAATATAGGGTCAATTTAGGAAACACTGGTGTTGTCAAAGCAAAACTGTCACCCAGTTTGAACACAAAATTGGCTTTTTTACATTTCCTACAGAATAAATGGGAATAAGTTTGGAAATAAATAACCATTTTGGTTTGAGTTCCAGGCATTCCATGGTTAATTCTCACCTGTTGGTGAATCTGGGGCTTTTTGTAATTGTTGGGGAAGTCTACAGGGTTTCTAGTAGTCAGAAAAACCCCATGGAGTCTCCCAGGGCAGAGATGAAAGTCTAAAACTTGGGTTCCAAAGCTTTTGATGGAGGTCATTAAGTGTCCAGTTTTCTTCCTCAGTGCCAGGGTAACATTAGAATTAGAAATTTTAGGCTCTGAGAACAACAATATAGAGTTTAGAAATCCAGATCAATTTGCACAATAGGTCTGCCTTGAATTCACAAGCCAAGGAAGACCAAGCTCTGCATTATCCTACCAAGCAGTGTTTTTTTGGTGGCAGGAAAGTAGGAGGGTTTTTATTCAGAATTCTGCATGAGTTTTGGTGAAGTTGGTCTTGATTCATAGAAACTGAAATTATCTAAGGAAAGCCTGCTTATCCAAAACCTCCAGTTACACAATAGAATAAAATAACATCTCAGAGAACACAATTGATATGCTATCTTTGCAAACTCCTCCTCCTGGATCAGTTGGTATTTTTATTCTCTATTTTCTATTCTCTGCTGCTGTGTAGTGTTAAATACTGATGTCCTGACAGTAGTATGCCTCAGAATCCAGGTTGAAGGAAACAGTTCCTCTCCTCAGATGCAGGTCTAAGAGTGCAAGGAGAGTGTGGAGCTCTTGTTTGTGAGTATGAAATGTGTGGTCTAAATCTTGTGCATGTCCTCTGGTGGGAAACCAAATCAGAGAGCTCACCACTTTGTGTACAGATGCCAATAGATAAGAAGATATGTACACTAGTTTGCTTCTGTAATTTATCTGGTGAAAATAAATTTGCACCTGCAGAACAATTGAACACAAAGGCTGCTGCAGATCTGCAGTAAGTATAGCAGGATAGTATACTTTGCAAGTGCAAAAACTTCTAGAATCTGTCCTTATATTGTCTTTCCCACCAGGTGTTTCCATCTCCTTTCAGTCCTTGGGTCTTACAAATCCTGCTGTGTAGTTAGAACATCAGAATCGATCTTGTCTTCCCTTTGACTCCTTTCTGAAAGAATCAGTATAAAAGAGGTGAACTGCTTCTTAGCCTTCCAAATGAGTGCATACGGCTCAGCTGCTAAAGCAATACTGTCCTGATGAGAAAATGACAAACTCGTTCTAAGATATGGGCCAGGTAAGACTCTCACTTGTTTGTTATTCTGCACAGTATCATTTGAATAAAATTATATACAAATGCTTTCTTAAACTGTTTCTGAGAATATATACTTTTTACTTGGAATAACAAGCCAGATTGAGCCACAAACTATGAAAATTGATGGAAATCAATCAGTAGCATCCCCTGCAAAAGAGACTGGATTGTCTTTCCTGTTCAGCTAACATGATGAAGAATGGATAATCTGCTTTTATCCCTTAGCAATGAGTCTGAAAGAGAAGTGGCAACGTTTTACTTTTTATTTTAATACTTCTTGTGTTTCAGTGTCTAAATTAAAATTCTCCTTTCTAGAGCTTGAGCAAAGAAGTGATTGCTGAAGTTTTCAATTTATGAACTTCAAAATCAGAAGTCCTGACAGAAGGATGTGAGTTCTTTTTCTTCTGAACGATACATGATTTACAGTGCCCAGTCTGGCTCCCAGAGGGAACAATGGGATCACTGCCATTTTCTCTAAAGTTGCAGTTGTCTTCCTAATCATGTTGTACTTCAGCTAAGAAATATTTAGACTAGAGTTGTAAATGTTTGGGTATTAATATCCTCTTAAAAAAAAAAAAAAAAAAAAAAAAAAAGGATTAGGGAAGCAGCATTTAGAGAAATTATTTATATAACAATAGACCAAGAGATCCTTGCCAAAATATAGACTAGTGGTGCCAGACATGTGTGTCCAATAAATGAGTTTGTAATCTGAAGGAGAGGTGTTAAGGGTTTTCAAGCCTGTACCCAAGACACAACAAGTGAGGAAAGGATAAGGTGCTCCTAATAAACCCATAATTTCCTTAGAGCTTACAAAATCATCTTTTGAATGTATTCAGAATGGTACACAATCTGATGCTTTATAATTCTATCTAGAGATTTCCATACATTTCAGAAAACATTATTTGATTTTCTAGAGAGCTTGTAAGCATTTCCTTATTCCGTAAGCACAAAGAGAGACAAAGATTTTTCAAAAAGACTGTTCTAACAGAACTTACTATGCCTGACAAGCCTAGAATTGCCTTTAAGGTCTTTTTTTTTTTTTTTTCTCCTTGAAAGGTAAATTTAAGTTAATTCATAAGCTTTGCCACTGTCTATTTTTTTGTTTGGTTTTGGTTCTGTTGAGGGTTTTTTTTTGAGGTTGTTTATTTTCAATCTTTTTCTTTCCTTGCTAGCCATTTCTCCTCTCCATTTTAGGTCCCTGAAAATGTTACAGATGATATTCTCACTTTAGCTATTGAGTTCTGCCTTTTATTTCAACAGCAGTATTGGAGTCATACATATAATTCATATGTGAATATGTAAATATCTTGAGATATACACATATCACTCTTGGTGAATAATTAGGTTTTCAATCTTAATACATCATTTTAAAGAACATATATTTAAAAGTTAGGTTTAGAACACACATTGAGAGTTAATAAGGGAACAGTAGAGTATTCAAGGAGTAAACAAGGGGTCTCAGGAAGCAATTTTTTATATCTTTATATCCTCTCATTTGTCATAAATTAGATCAATGATGCCAAATATCCTGTGAACTGTAATTCTGGCAAATTATCTGGCTATAAGATAAATCTGATTAAGTTGGAAGCACTGAAGGGCATGTTAGATATGTAAGGTGGCCACTGCATAGAAGTATTCAGATGTTAACAGAAAAACTTCAAACTCATTGGCATCTAGTTCCCTAAGGAAATTAAAAACAGCCAAAGTTAACTTGTTCCCATTCATTATGCAGTTAGCAAGCAACTTAAAAGGTTGGCAAGCTCTACCTCTTTCCCTCTGGGGAAAAATAAACATAAAATTATAGTGAATGCCCTTCCTAGGATCCTGTTTATTTTGAATGTCTTCCTTATTCCAGTCTTTTATTTTACCAAAATCAATATGTTGACTACGTCCTAATGAAGCACTGATAGTAAACCTGAACACTCCTTGCAACATTATCAGAACAGGCAGTTTTCTCAAATTCTTATCCTATCATTGGACAAAAGACCTTAGCTAGACAATACAACAGCTTGATTTGTGGGAAAGGCAATGCTAAGAGCCCTAAATTGACATTAAATGGAATCAGAATTGTTTGCTCCTTTTCATCTCATTGAACATACAGACTGTTTGGCTGTGTTTATACTGCTGAGTTGATTCAAGCCCTGAGGCTGAAGATCACTGACTGGCTTGTGTCCACACTCCACAGGGTCAACTCCCTCTATGACTGACTTCTCTTAGAGACAGCTGGAGTGGTCCAAAACAGAGGCAAGGAGAGCACTAAGAAAGAAGCAGTGTGACAATAAGTGTGCATGCCTGACCTCATTACCTGGTAGTATTTGGTTTAGCAGTATAGATACGCCCTAAAGAAAAAACTATCCAGTTGCTATGAAAACTTAAAAACAAGGGACCAGAGCAACAATGATGGTGAACCCATTAGATGTGTGAGTCTACAGGGGTACGTGTCACAGCCTAGGAAGAGGGCTCCTCCCTAGGATTCTCAGTAATATTCATGTCTGGAGAAGCAAAGCAGAGACCTGCTTCTCAAGATCGTGGTTACAGCAATCATGGATCACGAAGAACTCTGCTGCAGCCGCACTTACAAGGTTCATATGTACCTTGGTATAGCCTAGGCAGCTATGCATGCCTGCACCTAAGGGCTGGTTACCTGCCCTGTTGCATGTATGCACACACACAGACATACACATATGGGAGACAAAATTCATATGCATATTTGTAGGTATACAGATAGATATATAAAATAGAAACAGCACTGCTCTTCAGTTTGTAAAGAACCAGCTTGTGCTGTGGCACTCAGTACAATTTTAAATTGCTACTAAGAAATCTTCCCAACAATGGAGCCATTGATTTGAGAATGGTCCTTTTAAGATGTTGCCCTGGGCTGCCATTGGGAAGCTACTTCATAGACTGCCAGATAGGTCTTTTTGTTGTGTAACACCAAGGGTGGTTTAGGATGTGAGGCCATCTGAAATACTGGTTAGTCTGGGAGAAGCCAAATCCAACATGAGTCACTCATACTGTATCTTCATGCAGTGTGGGGGTGGGACACTGGTACACACCATCTCCTAGTCTCTGCCTAGTTCTTCCCAGCCCAGAAACAACTGAACTTGCTCCAGAATGGAGCTTGAGGGTGAATGAACACTTAGGCAGCATGGACATTTAGGAGATAAGACTTGAGCACAAAACTCTAGCAGACACCAGCAAGACAGTATAGAGGTACTTAGATGTAGTTTTTGTTTACTAAATTTGAAATAGCATTTTTCCTGTGTGCTAAATATTCCATCTAGAGTAACTCAAACCATTATATCAGAGTTGGTCTGGTTGGATTGGGAAAATTATTTAGATAATGTTGAAAATTCTGCCTTGAAAGACTGAGCCTAGAGACTAGGAAGGTGTAATTAAACTCCAGTTTAATATTAAGCAGGCTACTGCAATATATTTTTTTCCCTTGATACACTCATAATGTGATATGATACTAAAAATACAGCCACTTGTCCAATATTGATGGCCAGATTATCTTTGTTGAAGTTAAACCATGTCCTAGGCACAGAGATGGAAACTGTAACCCAGATTCGCATAGCAGTATGTCTGAGCCAATATATTTTATTAGTCTCTTAAACCACCTCTATAGCTACACTGGAAACATGTAGTAACGCCGAGGATGGGTTTAATCACTGGCCTGTTAATGGTCTGTACAGTTTAACTGGCAGCACAGTCCCTGGCATGGTATGGCCGGTGCCAGCTAGCACTTCCCCAGTCAATGTCCAAGCCCAGCTCAGGGCCTGGAACAGTCCTGGGACTCTTCCCAAATGCAGTATGAACAAAGTCACCTGCTCTAGGAGGAAAGAGAGCTCAGCTGTGTGGTTGCAAGCTGCATCATGCTTTTGGAGCTAGAGCATTGGCTCTGATCCATTTCATTTACTGATAGACATACAGCCAAACTGATCTATGCAGAGTCAGTTTAGCTTCTGTACACCCAGTGTACCAGTTGCACTGGACATGTGGGGAATTGGAATGCAGAAATTTCAAACTTGCTCAGTTTAGGTTTGGAAACACATTTTTTTCATTTATTTGTGGAATCCCAATGCTTCAGTTACTGGGATAAAGCAGAACTGACTGCAACTGAAGAAAGTTGTATCTACAGGGATATGACCAGTTTGGCCAAGGTACACCACAGGTGCATATGCATTGGTGATCATCACATTCTCATGTTATACATCCTTTTGTAGCTAATTTTGGTAATCTCAGTTTGAGATGTAGTTTTTTTTTTTTTAAAAAAAAAAACCCAACAGTATGCCAAGAGAAAAAGTGAAGGAAATAAGTCAGTAAACCTCTTCTGAGTCTGCCTACAGTGCTGTGCATATCATCTAACTTCTACACAGTTCTTATGTCTGAGCTAGTCTCTAAGCTCTCTTTCAAGTCATTAGAGACAAATAGATACTTTTGGGACTGATTCATCTGACCTGTTTTACATATATAGTGAAAGATGAATTGTACCTTAAAATTGTCTATTTCTCTTCAGTTATGAAGGATGCACATGGCCATTATCTCACACATTGTTTATACACATCTACAGGAGACATACAAAACATATAATTCCTCAGTCTACAGTGGTACCGAACACTTATTTTTAAAATTTTCTTCAAACTTTCTGAATAAACCCATACAAAGCAGCAGTAGGCCACCAAGATTTCAGCTTAAGTCCTGTTCCCCCGTGGTGGCCAGGCAGTGAAGGGTAGGGGTGCAGACTTTGGTGGGATGTGGGTACACGGGTGGGGCAGCTTGGGGTCCCTCCTCAGCACACGGTAAATGCAGCAGCCATGGACCTGGTGGGACTTGGGCTCTGCTTCAGCTGTAGATTTACAGCATGTTAAACCTCCAGCTACTCGGCTGCCTAAGGAAATATGAGTGGCCGCAGTAGTTACGTTCTTCATAGGAAACGAATAAGCACAAAAGGGCCATCTGATACCCCACACGCTAATGTGTGAGTACTGTCTTATTAAGGACAAAAGGAATCTGAGGAACAGGCAGAGATGTGAAATCTAGTACTCCTGCTTTTTAAAATATAACTCCATCTTCCTTAACCCTTCAGTTATTGTCTTCCCCGGGAAAAAAAAAAATAAAAAAAATAATAACTTTTAGACTCATTGGGTTTAATATATTTTGCATTTAGTAGTAGCAGAAGGATCTTAAAATGCTGTATTAATTATGGGCCAGATGTTGTATGCAGTGCCAAGCTCAATTGATGGGACTGTTCAGGGCTGTAAGTGCTGTACCACAAAGTTATGTGTTTGTAGTCAGCTCTCAGGGGAAGGGCAGCTGCGTACCACTGAAAGAGAATTTTGACCCAAGTAGACAGGGAAAATCTGTATAATTTTAAGAATTATGTTACTTTTAAAAGTCTCTTCCACATGACTTCTGGAAAGGATTTACACTTTGGTATTCAGGAACTGAACTAGGCATTTCCATTGGATTCACCTTGATCTGCTGAAATGTGCTTTGTACATTTATTGCTCTTTTTGGGTGCTGTTCAAATGCTGTATTTGTACTTGGTTTATAAACCATAAGTGAGATATTAAAATCTTTCAAAAAAATGTGGACACACAATTTCCATTAAAATGAACAGGAACTTTGAACCCTGTCCCTTCAGGTGTCACTAAAAGTTTCTGAAGCACCCTTGGTCTATTATAACAACGTACAAAAAATTATTCATTTCAGTATGCTGAATACTTTATTTCACCTTCTCTCCTTCCAAAATGAAAAAAAAAGCAAAGCACTTCTTTTAATGATTTCATGGCAACATATTTGTCTTGAACTTGGATTTTTATCAATAACACAAAAGCCAAATTAAAGTATTCTGCAAAGACAAATGCCACTTTTCTTCAGAATTATCTAGTTTTTACATTTGTTTACATTCTCCTCCTATATTTTCTATATTCCTAGTTCCATGCAGCAAGCCACAAAACTCAAGCTTTTTCTTGTCTTCTCATTTTGTACAAGACAATAATATAAAAACAAGTTGGTAATGACATTATTAGCAACATATAATAATATATGTATAGAATATATTATATATACTATAATACTTATTACATATATTTTATATAATAAGAATATTGCAAAATAGCTTTATAATGATCCCCCTTCCCTGTGCTGTAGATCCGCAACATTTTTAAAAACTGTGAGTATCAGATTTTGATCTATGAGAATACTGAATTAATAGGGATATCTGACTCCCCAAATGGCATCTGATCTATTATACCTAATTTGTTCTAGCATGTAATAATACTTAACACATGGCCATTTGGATTTAATGTCTCCCAATAATCTCCTTCATCTAAGCTTTTATTCAAGAGACTTTGTCTTGTATATAGTTTCATTTTAAAATCTTTGATATGACCAATAGAGAACCTGAAAAATACTTTCCTGGGGCAGCCTCTTTGTGTAAAGGTCAGAAAGGTCACTTGCAAACCAAGGTGAAAGATTCTTAGTATTTACTGTTCTTGTTGGAATAACTGAGCCCAGATGATAGGACCTCAGAAAATAGACCTTTGAGGTGTTCTGCAGGGAGATGGTACTGACTTTCCTTCATGCCGTTCTGGTGTTGGGTTGAAAATATGTATGGAGTTTTCTTCTGTGTGGGGTCTCTGTTCCTCCATTAACAGCAGATGCAGAACAACTTAGAACAGTTCTCAAAGTTTCTTTTTTTATTGGATGAAGAACGGAGATGAGCCATTCTCAAAACAATTTCAGCAGAGGTTTCTCTACATTATTCAGTTTGCCCTGATGACGTTCTCATCATTTGGGTTGCTATAACGCAAAACTATGCAACTATATTTGTACAGAATCTCTCAAACAATATGTACTCCATAGTATTCTCAGGAATCAGGTGAAAGAAGATATGAGACTGAGTCTGCTATAAATGCCAATGAAAAGTAACACAGAGCTAGGGGCGACATGCTCTCTTCAACTAGTATGCATGAAGGATGGTTGCATTGGACCCTACATGGTGAATAAAGTAATAGACTTAGACCACAGCTGTGCTGGAGGCAGTGCAGTAGATCTGGCTGTTGAAGTTACCATGTGTGCTCAAATGGCTTTTAGCAAGCTCTGCACCTTGCTGCAGGGTCTCCTGGAAATGGTGCTGCCTGTAGTTAGCTCAGTTTGCAGCTCTTCCTCCTTTTCTCTTCTCCTTCCCTGCTTGCCAAGGCTTGGATCCAGAAGTCTCTGCCTCTGGCCCTACAACAATTCTCCACAGGTATTGATCTGGCAATGGATTTAAAGACAATAACAGAAAAAAAAAGAAAAAAAAAAAAAAAAAGCCTGAGCTGAAAACAAGCTTATTTTAACTACTATCAAAAATCTTTGAGATATTCATATATATAGCCACCATCTATGTATCTGTGTAGCCACGGTTTTAACATTCAGTGCCAGGTGCAGTTTCCTTGTTGGAAATGGTCTCTGTGCAGTGTTTATTATACTGCCGTCTCCTCTCCTTTCCTGTCATGTGCTAATAGCCAGAAAGAGCATAAAATATTTACTAGGTCCCTGAAAAGAGGGGAAGGTGGGTGAGTACTGTGAGCATACAGGGGCTGTCTCTTTTGCAAGTACATATTTTCTATCCCATTACTTCTTTGAATGTCCCCTGTCTAACAGCACTTGGGGATAGCCTGGCAAACAACACTATTCTAAGTAGTTTTACTTCCAGTGGTATCCCTGGTGAGGCTTGTGAGTCAGAGCCCTGAGGTGCCCCAGGTCCCAGCCCTGGGTGTTAACTGATGTGTTCTGGGCTGTGAAGTTGAGCCATAGGGATGCAAATCTCCAGAGTTGGGAAGGATGGACAGCTGAGGTCTGTGACTCCTTAAATGGCCCAACATTGGGCCATGATTGGACTCCTTAAGGGTGTCTTGCAACCAAAATGATTCTATGTTTCTAACATGAGCTATGAGAGCTTGTGAGCAAGGGGCCTATTAGGGGTTCAACAGCACTGAGGTTGGGCCATGCAGTTGGACCATGGCAAAGAAGGAGACTCAGGAGACAGCTGTTTGTTTATTAGAGTAGGACATAACCTTAGTAAGGTTGGAGAAGTCTTTTATATTCCTCTTTGTCCTAATTCATTGAGATAATGAGACAGCAAAACTGTTATGACTATTGGGGTATGTGTGTATATATATGTATGTGTGTATATATATATATATATAAATTTTACAGTGACTAGAAGCCAGGATTCTCTGAAGGCTATTAACCTCTTGGAAGATTCAGAATAACATGTGCATACCTAAGTAGATAAATAAGATCAGGACACAGGTCCAGTACCTAATCCATACCCAAAGTTTGGTTCCCACCCATGCACAGGAATGCTACTACTACCTCAGGTTAACAAACTATCTGGGCGTCAGTCCTAGGTCTAAGGCATTTGAGAGCCCAAATCTACCTGTCCCTGAGTATGTGTGCTCTGAAAAATGAGGTACCCGTCAAGTACACCTAACAGATGCAGGTAACATGGAGCACACATCATAGCAAGGTGAGGGGTGGAGGAGGTGGCCCTGGTTGCCTTTTGTATAGGGTCATTTTCTATAAAGGTCAGAGCAGTCCCTCAGACAGCAAGTTTGCCACAGCAATTTGCTTTTATCAATAGGAGCCTTTCTGCCAAGTTTATCCTTTTCAAAATCAAAGTGTGTGGATCTAATGATGTGGCTTTTACAATTTTGATTGAGTGTGTGAATAGGAAATACGATTTAAGAAAACACATTGTGGAGCTTGATTCCGAAGCTGCGGGCAGAAAATTCTGCATAGCATCCTCCTGCATTAACTCAGCTCTGCTTTTCCCACTCTTGGGCTAGGTACTCAGAAACATGAAAAGTGCAGTTTTCAGAGGGGAGGCTGGGTGATCCTGCTGTAAGTACTGCAGTAGGAAGGTGTGAATGGTGCTGAGAACTTTCCAAGAAGGGGAGCACAAAGACAATTTAAAATGGTTTTTGGTTGCAAAACTTTAACATAAACATTGCTTTAAGCATTCTCTTGTCAGATCGTTGAACTTTGACAGAGTTTTAGCAGCTGGAGTAGAACAAACTCTGGATTGTCCCTTCCAGCTCTTCATACTAAAGGAAGTGTAAAATGCTAGAAATCAATTGCACTTGGATAGGAAACTTGTAAATGAGTACTTCCTTGATGGAAAATAGGATTTATGGGAAGTGTGGCTATTGTGGGAGATAAAGAATAGTTAATACATTTGGGGGGAGGGGGCAGAGAAGGAAGAAGGAAAAGTTTGCATTTTTGTGTCACTTAACACCAAACGTTCAGCCAAAGGAAAAAAAGGTACGGATTAAGCAGAAGACTGCCAAAGTTAGTTAAAGCTTATCACTCACATATTGCATAGAAAATGTCATCCATTACTATCCTAATTATTCCATATTTGGGCTGTCTGGCATTCAGCAACAAGTCGTTAGCAAGATAGAAAAGCTGCTATTGCAGTACAGTCTGAACTCTTCTGGAAAAAGCTTGCAAAACAATGGATAGCACAGAAAAAGTGAGCAAGATGTTCCTATTTCCCCAGGCTCACCAGAGAGCAAAGGTGCATGATATGAAGCTGAGATAACCTGAATTAATTTCAAAATCGATTTAGAAAATGAGGGTAAAAAATACTGTGCAACTCTTCTATAACAGTGAGGCCAGGAGCTGAATAAGAGGATGTTGCATTATTTCTTTTTATCTCCACTAGGAGTTCAGGCACAGGAGACAAAAAGGATCATCTCTGTTGCAAATTTAACATGCAGAGATTTGGCTGTTGTACCTGTACTGGGGAGAAACGCATCCTATTTTCACAGTACAAATTGAACATACCAAAGACATCACTGTCGATATTCACAATACCGCTTCCCCCCATGCCCCTGCACTGCACAGTGTTACTATCTTTCTTCCTACATGTGTTGTGGCTGATCCATGTCCTTTGCAACAGTAGATGCTATTTAACATCAGTTTTCCATGATGTGGAGCTGGCTGCCATGTGAAGATTTGCCTGACACATTTTTGCCACCCTGTCTCCTCAGCTACTCTCAGCTGTTTAATATATGTAAATCAGCCATCGAATTTGGGTTTGAGTGTCTTCTCATCTGACGTGTGCATCAGCTGTCTGGGAGAACATAATTTATGGGAGTATTACTACAGCACTCAATATTTAATAGGACTGTGAAAAATAGGCTAATTGCACTGTGTGCTTATTTATACCAGCAACAGCACAAAAGTCAGTGCAGGTGGAATTGGGAAGTCACATGCCTTGATAATGATAAAATGTCCATGTTTCACAGGAGTATGAAAAAGTGGTGATGACAGCTGGGTGGCACTTAGTTACTTTGAAGCCAGATGCCTCCTGTATTCCAGATACACTGTCCTTTAATCTCCTAAGAGCCATGCTGGATTTTGCTGTGCTCTGTGTGACTTCATCTCTTGCCATGACACTCCGAGACAGACTCCTGCTGAGGTGGCAGAATTGGTCTGCGGGCTTCAGAGCTGTGTTGTCAACACATGCAGCTGGGCCAGTCTATTTTCTAGCATGGTGAGACTGGAAGAGGACCTCCATTTTCTTTTTACTGGTGGTCAGGCCAGACTTTCTGGAAGCATTATTGAAATATTAATTAATGTACTGTGCATCCTCTACTGCGTGCACCATGACTATTCGACTGTCAGCGGAGAGCAGGTTCCAAGCTGTGTCTTTATGGCCTTTCATTTAGTGCAGAGGCTCGAGGTGGTAGGAGGGAAAGTACCTGTCAGGATATTATTGTTATTCCACCTACTAATGGTTCTTCTGCACTGGAAGAACATTCTTTCAGTGATTATATATGAATTGCAAATAATAAGCTATCTTAGAGTGACTCAACTGTAAACAAACATAAATATGTGAAAAGGCATTTTAAGCCACGTCTCCATAAATCTTTACATGTAGTAAGCCTGAGTGTGATGTTTGATCCAGTAATCATTCTGAGACTTTTTAAGGCCAGAAACGTAAGCCATAGTAAGTGCAGATTGAGACCACTCTATGTTTGACTAACTATTTTCCTGAGAACTTTCTGACCTAAGTGTGTGACAGAAGCTTTCTTTTTTAAATAACTTTATGAATGTTTGCTGGCATGGCAAACCAAAAGAACAAGATACAATAGTCTCTTGGTATAAATCTCTGTTAATGAGATCAGGACTAGAAACCTCATTGTTCAACTCACATTCTGTCTGAACGCAATCTGCTTCTCAAATTATAAATCAAGGGCAAGACACTGTACCATTGTGTAACCCTACACCCTGGCTCTGGAATGTTTCCTAGTCACAAGAGGATTGTCATCATTTCATTTACAAGAGAACTATCAAACAGGCCTGGGCCATATTTGGTCTACAACCCCCCCTCAAATGAAGATGAATCCAGCCCCCTGAAGCAGGGTATTTTTGTGGCAACAACAGAGAAGCATGCATTATAGTGTGCCACATCCTGAAATCTAAAAAAAACAAAAGAAAAAGGTTATTATGTCTATCACTGTCAGAAGCAGTGCTAATTACTAAGGATTAAGTATTTCTTTATATATGCTCTATATATCTCCGTCCCTCTAGAAAACACACACATGTGCAATAAGATCATTGAACTGGAAGGTTTAGTTGCGTTTGCAAAGGTATATTGTGTGCGCAAAGCCTCTGCCGTCCCACAAGACCATACAGCACACACTGCTTCAGAAAGATCCTTTCTGATGATCTCAGACAGCCAGAGAGAGGGACTTAATCACAGTGTAGGGATGGTGCACTAATTTCGAGAGGTCTGAGGGATATAATTGCTTTCACGATTTCATCCAGCTTTCTAACAATCCAAGGAAAAGAGGAAAGACTTGCTATATTTATTACTGGTTTAGGAGCTGTCTAGGAAATCCAAGCTCACTTGCCAGCTCCACCAACTGTAGGCCATTATACACTTAACCTAAATGTACAGTCTTTCTGGTCAGCCAAGTCACCTTCATTTTTTCCTTCACCAATGCTCCTTGCTGAATGTGAAGCATTTCAGGATCATTTAAGTATTTAGAAAGAAATGTTTTCATTTATTTCAGTTTGCTTAATGGCCCAGTTCTTCAATGACCATCAAATAACAGACAATGGTCCATTCTATTGGCATTTTTACCTGACTGCATGATGGCACAACCTTCAAGAGATTCAGTATCTTTTAGAGTCTCATCCCAGCACCAGTAGGAAAGATTAAATATGAATAGACATTGCTGAAAATTGGACAAAAGGCATAGGAAAGTGATTTAGTTTTCCTGTCCCTCTCCCTCTCCCTCTCCCTCTCCTCTCCTTGTTCTTGTTCTTCCTGTTCTTCTTGTTCTCTTCTTCTTCTGCCACTTTGAAAGAGCATGAACTATTGGATACAGATTAAATAAAAATGTTGAACAATTCCTTCCTTCTCAAAACAAACAAAAAATTAATATATACAATAATAGAGACTTTATATGTAGATTTGTGTCACCCACAGCCACTTCTGTCGCCTGGATCATTGCCACCATTGTTGCTGGCTTGGGATTTATATTCAATATTGAAGGAATCCTGCGGCTATGATTTGAAATACAATTCCAAAAACATTGTGGAGTCATCTCTAGTTATATGGGGTCAAATTCACTCTGGGTGAGTTCTCTCTTATAAAGGCAGTGGTATTAGAACAGGGATCATTATGAGCCAGACTACTATGAATATTATGATGAGGATGATTAAAGGATATGGAACCTCCTGTCTACTTGATTGAGCAGATTTAAGTGTTTCAGTGTATTTGATGACAAGTGAGTCTGACTATTCCCACACACTACCAGCCATGTTTTAGATGGCACTGCCCGTATTCATTCTGCCCATATTTTGCTGATTTCTTTTCTAATGTGCATTGTCATTCCCATTTTGTCTGCAGAATTTGACAGCATCAGTCTAGTTCTCCTCCCCAGCAGGAGTTTGACCACAACTTCTGCCACGCAACTCAAGAATTGTGTACTAAATCCTGGCCTAAAACAAGTAGATGCATATTTCAAGGGTGTCCTTTGGTCTCAAATGCTTTGAGGTACCCTTAGTCCTCATAGCCTATGACTGTATAGAACAGCAGTGTACACTGCTGCAAGTTTACACAAAAGTTGGGTGGCCCCAAACACTATCATAAAGGTTTATTTGTGCCCCTTTTGGTTGCAAAACAGAGTGTTTAAAATGTTTGAAACAGGGACTACAGCTGTCAATAGTGGCTCTGCAAAGGCCTTCATCCCTTCACAAGCCTGAAGTTCTGTTACCCTGTGAATCTGGTAGCAACAGAAAATACTTCTTCCCCATGAAAGTAAATTGGACAGAAGCAGTGGCTGGAGGAGGAAGGCCTCTGTTCTCTCCCAGGCCCCCTATTCCCTCCTATCACCACTGCAGTTCTTGTCACCACCAAGACCTTATCAGCTAGCATAGGTGGGGACCCTGATGCCTGATGCCCCTGGCTGGCAGAAGCCTCCAGAAGAGGATGGAGAATCGGGATCTTTTCCAGAAACCCCAGGCTGCTGTGGCAGCTCCAGCCGCAGCCCAGCCAGTCCCTGTCTCTCTGCCTGTCCATGCCGGCACCGAGGACATGGCATGGTCCCCACGGAGCTGCAGCCTCACCCATCCCTCACATCCACAGCACCTTCACGCCTGTCACAGCTGCCAACAGCAGGCAGGGGCCCTTCCCGCCCTGATCAGGGGGCCTCAGGTCCCTTGTCTCCTGCCACCCTAGAACCTGGCTGCAGGTGATGGACTGGGTGGGGGCTATGAGCCTGTGGTGCCCTCCCCGATGGAGCAGTAGATAATGTTCTTCCTGACATTGGCGGCTGCTGCATAGGAGATGGAGGAGAAGGTGGACAGGGGTGCTTTCGCACCCTGTACAGCCCGGATGGGGCATAAAGACTGTGTTAACATCAGCCCCTTTCTTCTCACCCTTCTAATCCTGGCCACCTCTGCTTGGGAGGCTGCTTCTCAATGACACCCTCATCCAGATCTGACTCACCGCCCTTTGCAACCCATTTGGGACATTCTCCCTGGCTGCTGCCTTGTATTAGCTGATGGGCTGAAGGCGATGCTGTCTCTGCACCACTGCTGTAGCTTTTCCTGAGTAAAGCTGGGCACACCCCAGCCTGCCACAGAAGAGCTGTGAAGCTGCCATCTCGTGCTGAAATCTTGCCTTCATTTGACCCTGGAGCCGTACTGCTTGCTTGCAGGCCTCAGATTTCTATAGTGTTCATCACAGTCAAGTTGTCCCAGGCATTGCAGTAGTATAAGTAAAGTATTAGGCTACAAGTAAATTTCCCTTATAGATCCATGATTTATGGATGGGTCAATTTACTCATTGTTGTAGCCCAAAGAGCAAATTAGACTAAGAAGGATGCTGAGTGCAAAGCAGCAAATTTCTATCCAAGGTGATGTTTGCTTTCTGTGAAATGTGAAAGTTTGACTTATCAATGAAAAATTAATTTTGTGCTCTGTATAACTTCATGTGACCTGCTGGTCTTTAGCCTTTTGCTTAAAGTATACTTGGTCACATGGGAAAGGAAATGTACTAAGGACACGTGGTTATTTTCTGGGACCATTTGCATGTCAGTCTCTGCGACAGCACTGAGGTGTACTTGCACCTGAAACTATTCCTACAGGTGTTCAATCAAGGTGAAAATCAGGCACATAGGTGCACATTTAGAGAAGCTGTGTGGATGTTTTGTCTTTAGGCTTGTACTGGAAACTGTAACTTTAACTTGGTTTTCCTACTAAAATTTTACTGTAGAAAGAATGTGGATTAATTTATTTAAAAAGCAGCAAAAATAGTAGGCAGAGTAAGGAGGTTTTGAAATAAATCCATGGCATGCAAATTTCACTATGTTCATGTCTAAACCAAGCTTGTTGATTTTAACCTAGTTACTTTTCTTCATACTTGAAAAATAAAATTAAGCCTTTTAAATTTATTTTCTTTTAAATTTCTGTGTGATTAATAGAAAAGCCTGGAAACATCAATCTGAAGAATAACCATCAACTAATGTGAAAAAAAGACCTTGTTGGCTCTTCACAAGTGCTCAGAATCCAGCAGCAGCCTCTGGGTCCACCCTTGTAATGTACATTCCTGATGCCCCAGAGTCACACTGTTTAGACACCTAAACAAAAACTATATTTTAGTATTGTCAGAAGAGCCAAAGTGATCTAGGAAACAAGGTTATTATATTTGAGCTGAAGCCTGCAACCTAAATCAAATAACTAATTTGAAAATATTTTCCTAGAAATGTAAATGCGGGCACCTGTTTTTGAAAAATCTCTCCATGTAATTGAGGAAGCTGACTCGGGCTTTGCTTTTGCCACCTAAACCGATTAACAGGAGAAGAAACCTGGTTAAGCTGGTGCTCTGGCTTGCTGACTAGCAGGGTTGTTTTTGATCCATGGCCTCTGGTATTTGGATTATTTGCTTTCTCCTCTCTTAATCTCTGTGGGGAAACTTTCCCTCACTATTTAAATATTAAATCCTCGCTATACTGGAATGTCGCAGTGTACTGCATACACAGATGTAAGGGCTTAGTATTTTCCATGCAAACCAATTTCGAGCTCCAACTCAGAAGGCCTTTGTGCATTTGCTCTGAGGATACACCCATGTCTTTTGCTGGGAATTTGACATGTATTTGAGCACCAAAGACTGGGTAAGTACCGACACACATCAGAATCCTTTAGGCATGTGGACTGCAGCTATAGTTTCCCTTTTTTGGCAGCAGTGTCAGGACAGATGGCAACAGTGACCATAAGACACCAAGTTTCTGCAATTTTGTTGTTTAAATACAGTTTATCTTAACAGGCTCCAGACCGAAGTCAGCCCCTTTAAGCCTATCAGATTTTTCCTCCAGAGATGTTGCAGTGCATAGCTAGAGGAGAAAGATAGTATTATTCCATTCTTCAAAACATTTTTTTTTTTAAATCAATCTTTCCCTAAACCTCCTTTGTAAAATTTCAGCTAGTTATTTGCTACATTAGTTTTGGCTGATACCACGCACCAGCAGGTAGCTCTAATCCCCTGACAAATTGTCCGTGGTTATGACAGGCACATGTTTTCCTCTCCTTTTGACAGGCTGGTTCCCTCCTAAGCAATGGCAGCACTTATGAAAGGTGATGGTATGATGATCTTGGTACGATGGGGAATAACAAAGCTTTAAAAATACTTTTGCTAAATAATAATTTAATTGCTTCTTTTGTGAAGATGCATTCCATTTAGAGAAATGCCAGTGTCCCTCTGGGTGCATCTTCCCATGGCTGCACTGTCCCAGCACTGAGCCCACTCCTGAAATACAACTTCTCTAAGCTCCCCTGCATTTTAACAAAGACCGGCAGCAATGCTGTGCGGGGTTCAGGCACATCTCTGGTGGAAGCACGGTAGTGCCTAAGTCCCCAGACAAACCCCACAATTCTTACTGTATAGATATGAATGGAAAATCAGGCATCTAATAGGGAGTTATAAAGACAGAGATTTAGTAAATTGCTTTTATTGCTTCTTGCAGCTAATTACCAGCCTAGATTTGCTGACTGATTCTATACATTGTATATGCCTTCTACAGTTTGTTTCAATGTTTATCTACTTTGTACTGAAACAGCAGAGGAAGAGCAAGGAGAGGAAGTTACAAAGTTACCACTCCTTAGTAATTATGTATCTTCACATATTTAGGTATCATGCTAGTTAACTAATAAAAGGCCTTTAATCAGAACTGACGTAACAATGCAGACAGGTTTATCACCAAAACCATCAAATTTGTTGACATGTTAATCATCATGCTACAGATGAATTTAAAATTGAGAGATCAATGTATAATCTGCCAATCCAAGACTGCCAAAACCAATCTGTCCCTCCAACATAACCACTTGCAAAGACAACTGCCAGTGCATCCAGCTCTGTAGAAAGACAATCAGAGATGTTCTTAGACTATATATGCCCTTACGCAGAAAATACTAATATTTGGCTCCATCTGGGTATCTTAAAAACAGGAATGGAGTTGTCATCTCCAGGCCTATTGTCCCCACTTTGCTTCCTTTTATATAGAGATTTTTTAATATGAATTACAAAGGTAAAACCAAACAGCAAAACCAAACCTCAGCTTTTGCTGACGAGCTAGCTGTGTGCTTATGGTTTTGTGTTTCTACAGTACTTGTTTTAGCCTAAAGCTGACATTGATGTAAAGAGGTTTCCCTACCTGCTCCAGTGAAAGTGCATCTACATATCATTAGTAGTACATTTCCTTGCAAAGCACCTTCTTTCTAATTTCCTGACAGTTTCAGCCTGAGGTTCTTTACCTGAGGAGGTGAGGACAACTTTTTAAAGTGCAAAATAAAAACCAAAACAGAACAAAACAAAACATCCCCCCCCCAAACAAACAAACAAACAAACAAACCAATCCAAAAAAACCCCAAAACCCAAACCACTGTTGTGAAAATCTGGAGAACAGGAATCTCCAACAAATTCAGCAAGACCTGCAGGAGCATATGCTAGGAGAAGTATGATTTTGGGAGCATAGTTAGTTTTAGATGTAGCTCCTGAATAAGGGCAACACATAGTCTGTGGTAATTTGCAATACAGCCACCAATATAAAGATAAAAGGTGAAACCCCATGTATTATTTACTGATAATCAACTTGCTCTTACAATATATATTTTACAATTGTAATAAAAACCAAATCTTAATCTTAGCAAATCTTAAAAAGCTCAAGAAATTAGGAAAGTATTTTACACATAATCTAAGTAGCAAAATATTTAGTTTCCTTTCACTTTAATTATGGGTACAGGAAATTTACACAAACAATACAAACACTAAAATGTGAATTATTTTCATTCTTTTAATAAAGTGCATAATAAAATAGACTTAATTATCCTAAAAATGCTTACTGGTTAATTGACATTCATTATTTGAGTTACTGCTTTCATCTTTATTTTGTTGCTAATTTTATAATGTCAAATAGTATACACATTACATATAAAGTACATAGAGCTACAGTGTCCTGGAGCAGATAATGTCAGTATCTCCTGTACAATTGCAATCGATTGCTAGCTGAGGCATTCTGGTACTGCTGTGAGGTCATTGTAGTGTTCACCAAAGGGGAGGTTATACATTGCTGAATACTCTATAATAAAATGGAGAATAATGAGCTATATATGTATATAAACAGAAATGTGATTATGTATAATATAACATTCAAGAAATATCATTTGATGACATCATGTGATCTGTTTTCTATTATATAAACAACTGGGTGCCTTCATTTGGATTTAGAGGTTGGTGTGGCAGGGTACAATGTCATCCACATGAATTACTGAGTGAATATCTATACTTTATTTGGATGCTCTGAAGCTAAGAGAGCCGAAGCAGGTTGTTCTCCTGGTGAAGTAAAAAATTTAAATCCCACCACTTCTCATAGCAGAAGATTCGATGAAATCTCAGTCACCTATATTTTTTCTGCAGCTGGGAACTTGTATGACAGTGGTTCACTCTTATCATCAAGAATTCCAAGGCAGTGCCTGAGATCTGAATGTATACCTACAGCTGGACACCTGTTTAAATGCTTAAGTATATACTTGTAAGGAAAGAAGGGTCTTAAATGTCCATCAGAGAACTGGCAGTTCCAGAGAATGGACAGCCTGAATAATGTCTAATGTTTATATCTTATTCATGAAACATAAATCCTGTAGAAGAAGAATTAGTGGGAGAAAGCTTTGTCACAGACCAGCCAGCCCAGAAGTCTGAGTACTGAAAGCCAGAAAAATGCCTTGGTGGGAGGGAACAGCCTTTTTTTGATTTTTTTTCTTTCCTAAGTAGGACAGGCTATGAAGAAAGCCCCGGAGAACATACAAGTTCAAAAATGCTTTAGTAAAACACGTTAGATCCAATAAAGCTGGCTATGCTACACTAATTTACAAGTTGTTTTGCCATGAAGAATTAAATTCGTAAGACAGGAGGCAGAAGAGAGGAAGCTGAGGTTCCAAGTCACACCTACCACAAGAAGAGAGGTAATAATGTGCTCTGTGTTCTTTTCACAGGCCCACTTCAAAACCGGGCAATCATGTTGAACTTGGGAGCCTGGATACTTTCTGAGTTTTTTCAGTCTCAAACTCATTCAGTGGCAAAAGCCTTCTGAATAAAGAGCATTTCTCTAACATTTTTGGTAACAGTTTACCCAGTAAAGCATAAGAACTGTGTGGAAGTATTTAAGCTATGTGAAAGTATATAAAGTATGTGCAAGTGTACAGTCATCTGTCTGTATTTTTCTCTCAGTACAAATATATAGTAAAGGAGGAGACTGAATACAGAATTATAAATACTAACTCCTGCATTATAAACTGAACACTTGAAATGTAAATGTTGTACTTCGGACATTAATCTACCTATTCAGTTCTTTGTATTCCAGGTATCATGATTATTTTGTTTCAAACTGACAAGTTTTAGAATATATGAACAAAATACAAACAGTTACTGAGGAAAGGTAATACTTATCACTTACAGAACATGGCACATGTGCAAGGTAAAGTAAGAATTCATTGTATTATCAATTATTTCACAGACTACCATACATCATTACCCCTCTCCTCTCTATGTTACTAAGAAATGCAAATTAATTATGAGCTATATATAGTTCAAATGGACCCTGCTAAATCACTTTTCCTTAAAAGTTCTTTGAATTTCCTGGACTTTGCACATGTCTTCATATTCAAAAGGAAAATGAAGCCAGAGGATGAAGCAGCCCGGTATTAACTGTTAAAGCCTGTTTACAGTACTATAAAGTTCATATGTGCATTTTCTTTTACATAAATAGAAATCTGAAAATCTGGCAAAGCAGTTGAACAGATTGATGTCAGTGTTTAGGATTATATTTTTACTAAAAAATAATCCATTAGGTTAGTTTGTAGGAATTAAAGCTGAACATATTTAAATTAAATACTTACTAAAGGGGTGGTTATCCGCAAAACATTTGAAGCAGATGGGTTTCTGGCAATGGCTTCTTGAACATCTAAAGAGAGCATAGAAGTATATAATAAATATTATGTACACCAAATACTACAATAGAAATATGATTCACAGTCAAATATTCAACACAAAACTTCCCGAAGATTGTGGAAATGTAGTTTAATAGCACTGTTCTTTTTCCCCTACCAACAGCTGCTGAAGTACATGCTATATCTGTATTTTTAAAATACAGCTAGGTATTATTATTATCTAACAAAAAAAAAAGTGTAAATAAAGAAATCTAAAGCTAGAGAAAAGAATGTCAGCTACTCTAAGCTGGCAATAAAAATTCCAGACTCTGGTTAGTGACTGTTATTCATTAAAAAGATCACTATGAAGGTACGCAGTTTTAGTCACTTTATTTGGTCACATGTGAAAACAAGGCCAAAAAAAGGGATTCAGAAAGGTCATGGCTTAAAAATGCACTTTACAGCACTTACTTACAGGTACATATTTACATGTGCTTACAAGTCCTATAATTCTACCTGTAAAATTTTCCAGCTTCTTATTACCAATTTTAATCCCCAAATAATTTGGCAAGCTAATTAAATTTCTAAGATACATATATATGTATTAGATTAATTTTCAGTGCTTCATTTGCAATCATTTAACTCCTATGATACTTTCATTCTTTCTTTCATATTCTTTATGTACTTTTCTTATAGTTTTAATAGTTTTCCTTTTCACGCTTTGCAAACTTCAGCTTTCTTGCTCCCAGTTCTTTTGCTGCATTTACCTCTGCCTATATTTCTTTGTCATTTCTCTGTTATTTATATAGCAATTTATTTTCTGTTTTCTTGTATTTATTTTTTCATATCTACTTTCTTAACCCGAACACATCATACTAAAACTCCTCTCTGACAAAAGACAGAATTCTTCACTCCTGTTTGCCTGAAAGTGATAACCACGAGGTACGATATAATGAAATTTTGAACTGCTGTTTGATGGGAGCAGGAATTGTAAGCTACAGCTGCAGAAAGTTTCTAAGTGGTTTCAAAGACCTTTTATTCCACTGTTGCAGTTTACATGGAACTGAAGCCTTTATCCCCAGTCAAGCAATTCACCATTTGATGTAGAAATGTATAGATATTGTGCAGAAGCTTAATAAGCCCTGTTTTAGTTTGATTCCAGTCAATAAGGGGGTAAACTTGGGTAACCTGACCATGAAATGTTGCAGTCCAGAAGGAAAAGTAGTGGAATAGTAAAATAAAATGAATGGACTCCAAGAAAACAGACTCTTATAAACTCCAATAATTGGTATGTAAAATTTCATATGAAAGAAGTCCAAGGAACATGTAAAATTCAGCAGAGTTGGCAGTTCCATAAACAGCAAAAATGGCAAGTAGAAGTTATTCCAATGATATGGAAAGCCAAGCAGTTCAGTGAAGAGACCATGTGGACTAAGTCACAGGGTCGCCACTGACTTAGAATACATGATGGAGCACACAAAATGCAGAAACTGTGTCCAACTAATGAGAATTTTTACGAAAGACCTGTATGATCACATAGGTCAAAGCAAATACTAGCCATTAGATACAGTAGCAAGAGACCTAAGAAGTAAGTTTTTAATATAAGTATGCTAGTTATAATAGGATGACAAATGAAAGTGTTAGCTAACTAATCACTGGAGAGAAAAAATTATCAAGAACAAGTACAGACTTTTTCCCCACATTCTTCAGCAAAATGCAACCTGTGATTGGAGAGCTCATGTAAAAAAACCACCGGTATAAATCAGGTAAGAAATCAGCCAGGTATAGAGAAAGAAGAGGCTAGAGAACACTTAGGTATATTTGACATTTTTAGAATAGTTGTGCAAGTAATAGTCTCTTAAACATTCAGATTTGGCTGCAGCAATCTAAAAACTGGATATTTTGTGATTTTTAAGAATTCATGGAAAAGAGGAACATTCTAAAAGGCTAGAAAAAAGAAAATAAAAAGCCATTCATTTTAAAGGGCTACATTTTCAAAAATACAGTATATATAATATAAAGGGAGAGCATTCAGAAAAATAATTGCAAAAAAATTAAGATGGATAAGCACTGAAACAGATTCCTAAGTGTGAAACAGATGCCTAAGTGAGGCTGATACATCTGATACATCTTTAAAGAACAGTTTTGACAAACATCTGTTAGAAACAACAGCTACAGTTGGGCTGAGCAAGTTTCTGAGAGTGACCTCTAGTCACATTTTGAATTATTTTTTTAACCAACACAAAGCCACAATTTTTTAAAATTAATTTAATTGATTTTAAGAAAGGTTTCATGATTTTGATCTACTATTTGCTACATTTAGTTGTTATTATTATTATTATTGTTATTATTATTATTATCACAGGATTCATGCTTTTAATCCACATTAATCCATGACAACAAAATATAAAGTTACTTAATCACCTGACACAGGATCCTATTTATTCTCAAACTTACTTTGTAGCTTTTGATTGAGACGATCAAGAGACTGGAAAATCTTCTGTTCTTCTATTGAAAGTGCACTCATGCCTGGACACGTAGCCCTGCTAAGTGGTAAGGGCTGTCTGGCTAGTGGGACACTTCCCATGGCTGCCAGGATTTCATCCTCTGCAATAGGTGTACTTGCTAGTTTTTCTGCTGTAAGAAACTGAACAGTGCTTTCTGAAACAGAAGAGATTACAGGAGTAACTCCAAATGAGAAGAGCTCATGACATTTAAATATACTGCTTGCTTTCATGACTACAGGTCTGTGAAACACGCAAAAAGATCAAAAAGGTGGCAAAGTCAAGAAGCATGTTATGTTAGAAAATGGCATAATTAAGATCACTGATGCATCTTCCAGCTGGCACCAGAGCAAGTTCTACTGACTCTTGAAATATGTAATGATAGCAAGCAATACCTGTCTATATCATACAGTTATGTATAACACATACAGCTGTAATACAGTTAAATACAAAGAAGAATCGAATGAAACTTGAGTATATATTGTAATGCATTTATAAAACCATCAATATCATGACACATGATGCTATGTTTTACACTTCCATGAAAAAATTAGGGCTAGACAGCAAACTACTGTTTCTTACTTAGAATCACTGATGCCAAAAGACACAAGTGATGTTACACAGTACCGCTTTATAACAAAGAATTGAAGTGAGATGTGTTACTATACCTTCATCAGACTTATAGGTGTTATTCATATTTTGTACTGGATCAAATGCAGATTGAACAGGACTCAGCTGGACAGTACCTAGTGAATTCTATCAAAAATATTATAAGAATATTTTAAGTGTAATTTAAGGTAACTATACTATTTTCTGAACATCTTTTACTTATTATTTCATATTACTAAATGTTTTCAAGGGCAAAAATATTAGTGTTTACTAATACAGTGATATATTCTAGTTGGTTTTATTCTTTTCACTAGCAGTGACAGCAAGCTGACTAAGCACATTGATTCAAAATTGTGTGACACTGAACAAATCTTTGATATTCTTAAAACTCTTCCCATTTTGAAGATAAATAAGCTTTTTATTTCATAGAACATTTAATATTTACCTGTGCATGATGAGTAGTAGGCTTCCATCTTTTAGAGGCTACACATTGTCTTCTGTGTTCTGAAAAAGTTCTGTGTTTATTTTCATGGTTGTCAAAAACCTGGTTTTGCCTCGTAAGAGGAACAATACCTTAAATGACATGCGTACAAAAATAAACCAAAAATGTGTAAAAACATGATAAAGATAGCTGTAGCAAAACTAATAATGGTGAGTAAATGTCTCTGTCCAAATGGAGATGTTTACCTTGTGTGTGTTTACATCTGAACATGCTAAATGTTATTTTCTTACAGGGAATACTGAGAAACAGGCACTTCTAAGACATATTTAATTTCATGTTAGCACAGGGCTTTAAGGTACCGATGTGGATTGTATGTGGACATTTATAAGCAGGTTAAGTGAAGCCCTGCTTTGAATCCCAGATAATAAAGATGGTCTGTACAAAGATACGAGGTGGTTTTACCAAGTAAGAGGGGAATGAACAGTGAACTATGATACAACAAATATAAAATAATGTCCCAAAAGGTAATGGTTTAGAAAATTAGTTGCATTTAGAGAATAATCATAAAGTCTAATTGTCCAACAGAGTAAATGCGTGTTGCCAAGATGCTGTATCTTGTATCTCAATGGATCCAACATTTGTTAAGATTACATAGCACCATGCAGAAAACATGTAATAGTTCACACAGTTGATGTGATTCACAGAATCATATAATGGTAGAGGTGGGAAGGGACCTCTGGAGGTCATCTGGTCCAACCCCCTGCACAAGCAGGGACACCTAGTGTTGGTCACCCAGGACCATGTCCAGTTAGCTTTTGAGTGGTTCCAAGGATGGAGACTCCACAAAATCTCTCAGCAACTTGTGCCAGTGCTCCATCACTCTCAAAGTATAAAAAAAAGTGTTTCCTGATGTTGGAGGCAACCTCTTGTGTTTCAGTTTCTGCCCAGTGCCTCCGGTCCTTTCAGTGGGCACCACTGAACAGAGCCTGACTCTCCTATTTGCACCTTCCTTCCAGGTATTTACAGATGTTGATAAGACCCCTCACAGCCTTCCCCAGGCTGAACAGGCCCAGCTCTGTCAGACTTTCTTCCTAGGAGAGACACTCTAGTCCCTTCATCATCTTCGTGGCCCATCATTGGACTGTCTCCAGTCTGCCCATGCCTCTTGTACTGAGGAGCCCAGAACTGAACACAGTCCTCCAGGTGTGGCCTCACAGGTGTGATTCGAATGTAAAGTCATGGTTTAAAACCTGAGGTCTACAGCTTGGGATTTTGTAGTTAATGTTACTAATTTATACATCTGTATACTAATTTTAATGGCAGTACTGCTGTATAATATTTTCCCTTGCCTAGAGAGGCCCAACCTAAACACTGTACCTCAAACTTATTTCAGTTTTGTCTGGTGTAATAATAGATTTTCAAAATTAAAGCATCAAGTTACAAAACCAAAATTGAGTTTTTAATTAAACTTTCATTCATACAAACTGGAGATGCAAATCAATATTTTCATGTGCAAGTCCAGAATCTACATATCCAAGAAGATATTATATTCTCATTTGTAAACACAGTTACTTGATTTGTAAATGCAGTTATTTGATTTATACTTGGGAATAAAAATTAACTTTATTTACATCATAAATATTTACATGTGCAACTGAATGTACAGTTCATTATTAGATCAAGAGGTCTTTTAGTGATTTTAACAGAATTTTATTTCTTTAGTTGTTATTATGGTGATATTTAACAAAGCAGAATTCTTACCATTTGCAGAAAAATAAAATAATTCATTGATCCTTAGAAGCAGATTTGAAACTAGTCATCTGGCTGTTGCCATCAATAGTAACAAGAGACACATCAGCTTTAAAAAGTTTCCATTTACTTATATGTGAACTATTGTAATGTGACACATGGTGCTGAATAGCACCTGAAAAGGAAATGTGATCATGTTACACTGAATATGAGGGAAAATTTAAAAAGAAGAGAAGAAACCTCTTGTTCTATTAGTAATCACATAATGTTTTTCTGAAAAATAAAATCCAAAATTGCTCTATTGATATGCATCAACACTTAATTAAATTAGTTTGCAAGACATGCTAGATCTATGCCAAGGAAAAGACTCCTTTGAGAAATGTAAGACAAAAATATAATAAGCAACAGTATCCTTAAGGGCATGAGATACTGAGCAGTTTAACTATAAGCATGTGAATTAGTCCAATATTTGTCACAGGCTAAATGTTAAACGCATTTTTAAAGCATTTTACTGACTGAACACCAGATGACTTAAAATATTTTTAATATCCAGTTACAGTACACTATGTGTCAGTCAGAAGATATACCACTTGAAGCCTGTAAGCCCAATTAAAGGAAGAACCTCATGCACAGCAATTTTATTTATTCATCTTGTTTTCACTTAATCTTTCTGTACATTTGGCCAAGCATTGCAACAGGTCACATTTTCTACAGTGTCCTCACAGACCTCACCGAACTCTGTAATAGTGGCACAGCTGATACTTTACTCAAGAACAATGCAGTCTCCCATAGAATGCACTTCAGGACAAAGAATACGGTGATCTATGTGCATTTGCAGACAATAAAGCAAATAATAGCGAGTCATTAAGAGTTATCTAGATTATTTCAAATAAAGAAGATATCAAAACACAAAATCTAAGCAGAGAGGGCCACCCACCTAAATTTTAAGGTTACTCAGTTCTTCCTCTAAAGGAGATGGAGTTATGTGACACTGGAGATTGTAGCATTTAAAGTTACAGTGAAGACAGTAGTGCAAACAACTTTGACCCAGAGGATTTTCTGATTCATTGGTCTGATGTGTGAATAAGGACATCAAGAGGCAAGTATCTCTGCTGGAGGCGAGGCACAGTAATGCAAGACTTCATTTCCAATGTAAAATCAAATAGGTTAACTTAAGTCACGCATATCTTAAGCTCATCTGTTTGACTTTGAACTGGAATGGACAACTGATAACATTTCTCATTTCCCACCCCTGCTTTAGGCCACGAATATTCACCTACCTCTGCTCTTACACAACAGAGCTGTTCTGGATCACTCCACAGTTAAAACTATGTATTACTGTAGATAAAACTAAAAATTTAGGAATTTTTAAGTTATAGGGAATTATTTAATTTTGCTTGAAAGTATCTTTGGACTGCATAGCCAGTCCTCGAGGTGATCCTGGTACGTGGTGCGGTTTGGAGTGCTGCTTGTACCTGAAGTAGAGTCCAGAGCTTCAGGAGCTCTGCCTCCAGCTGCAGCCCTCACTAGGAAGCAAACCAGCATACAACATAAACACATGAGGATGCCATCAGTGCCCAAGGCACAGAATATAGCTTAGCTGAAACAAGGGAAAACAAAAAGCATGAAACCTATTTAGAAATGTAAAAACCAGGAGATTAAAGTTTATTGTCCCTAAATATCTTATGCATCTTTCCTCTATTTTACCAACCAATCTCTGCATCATATTATTCCCAAGGTTAATTTTTAACAAAATGAAGGATCGGTCCTCAACTTTCTTAAAATTTTTTATAAATCAGACATACTTTGCAGCATAGCAAAATTTGTTTGGTAGAAGCTCTTTATTTTTAACTTACTTTTTTTTTTTTTTTTTAGCATTAATTGTATTACTGGGACTAATACTTAAAAATTTTAGGCATTTACAGTGTCAGCATTTTAAAAACATGGTAGATCTACATTTCTTTCACTCTCAGGTGGCAGTGACTGTTGGACAAGAAGCTATGACTCCCAGTTACCTTGTAAAACTTGCTCATATAAACTTAGTCACTTCCTCCTATATCATTACTTAGTCCACCTGTCACATCTGCTCATTAGTGAGGAATATAATCTCAGGGAAAATACTTCCTTTTCATTTAATATTGTAGAGAGCTATTAAAAATGTGGATCGATGTTTGAGAGGCCTCTGGGCACCACCAGACTAGAAATGACAATGACAAATTGCGAAAACTTGTTAAAACTGGCTGTATTGTGTAAATGGATGAAAGGCTGGATGTTTTAACTGAAAACAAATTTGTGATGTAATTGAAGAAGACTTTTGTCTGAACATCCCCCCACTCGAACCCCAGAAACATGACTCTTACCAGTAGCAGAGTCTTTTGGAGATCGGGCAGTATGTGCTCCTTGCCAGGAGGTACTTGTTTTTCCAGCTGCTGGGATATGATGGAGATGTAATCCATTTTCTGTGTTAACAGGTCTTCTTTCAGTGCAGGTTACTGAACAATCTTGACAGGCACTTGTCTGAACATTATTTACAGAACAAGTATTTTCTGCCCAAGGTTTGTATTTGGCCGTGCTGCAGCCAGGTGTAGATATCGCAGTGGCCAAGTCAGAACGAATATATTCTGTACCGTTTCTATTTAAAACCCGATCTGCTAACACAACATGCCTTTCATTTAAATCATTCCTGCTTGTAGTGGTAGCTTGAGGACTCGAAGGCGGCAGTGGCTGACACCCAGGGCTGGCTGCGTTTTTGCCACTTCTGTTTCCCGGCAGAGTTGCGGATGGTGGGTGAGGTGCTAGCAATTTCCCTGGAGCTTTTTGAGTTTTGTTGGCTTCAGTGGCCAAGTGTGGTTGGATTATAGTGCCTGTTCTCTTCTTGGGTATAAAACTTGACTGGGCTCTTACAGATGTTGTTCTTCTAGTTATTTTTGCCTTATTTTTGAGTTGATTGGTTTCATTAATTTTAGAATTATTACTAGATACTGGGGGCTTACTTTCTTCATCTTTTGATACCATCCAAGTTTTTTTAGAAGCAGAGGATCCAGTAGACATAAATATATTCAGAGACATGCATTCTTTATTTGGTTCTTCAGTATTAACATTTGGTTTTGATATATGAGAGTCTTCCTGATTATTTTTTACGAACGTGGGGTTTGAAGGTTGAGCAACAATACTTAAATTAGTTTTAGGAGCATTATTTGTAGTTTGTACATACTGCAGCTGTGCAGAGGATATTTCACTGGTGCTTTTTTCATAGCATTTTTCATTATTTTCTATTATTAGCTGGCTAATTTGATCACACCATCTTAGCTTTCTATTGTATTTTTCATTTTCTGCAGTTTTCTTTTTTATTTTTGCCAGTTCTAAACTGTCTCTGATAGAAGACATGGGTCGAGTTCCAAAACTGATTTCGTGGTTCATAACCATAGCTTTGAAATGACTGGGTTCATGTTTAGAATCCTTCTTTAAGATACTTCTGAATAACTTTGCTCTTTTTCTTTCAAGAATATTGTTTTTCAGGATTTTGTGTTGTGCAGGAGTGCCAGAATTGAATGCTGTATCAGACACCAGTACCATAGTTTCAACCATATTTCCCTTTTCTTCCTTTTTGTTATTCTGTTGCTTAACATCGCACAGAACTGAGGCATTTGGTATGTTCTGAGATAAAGATGATCCTGGATTAATATCATCCATACATTTAATATTTTCTTCTTTTATTTGAGTAATTTTGTCTGAGATTTTTTTAAAAAACTCTGTACTGATGATTTTGTCCTTTGATAATGTATCAGCTGTGCTGGGAATGCCAGTGGAACATCCCTGATTAGGAAATAAGATTATAGATGTTGCAATAGGTTGACTGGAGGTTTGCACAGATACAGTTCTTTTTTGCGGGGTCATTTTAAAACTCTGAGCTTGCATCAGATCCTGATCTCTTTCTCCCGGAATAGAATCAGGGCTGGCCCAGGCTTTGCTAGGATTGAAAACAGGATGACTAGTGGCTAATGTGCTAGCTGTTCCAGAAGATGGCTTGCTTTGTTCTTCATTTATATTTTGCAGAAAACTAAATGGATTACTCACAGGGCTTTCTTGCCTACCAGAGGTAGAGCACTTTGATTTTTTTTTTCCAGATCTCTGAGAAGCAGATGATTCCTCTTCCGAATTGTTTACATGTTCATCAGGAGTTAGAACATTATGTGTAGCTAAATGATCATGAATAGGTAAGTTGTGGTAGTATTGTGAATCTACATTTCTCAGACAATTATTTAAATGCATATTTTTAGAAGTACTTTGAGCTGTATAAAGCAAACCATTATTCTTAGTCTGTGATTTTTCTGGATTGTACAGGGCACAGTCACACTGTGTAGTCAAAGATGATTCACTTGGTGTTGTGTAATTTCCATTTTGTTCTCCAGCCTCAAGACTGTCAAGGCTTGACAGGCTTTCTGAATCATCTGTTTTCGTGACTTCTTGATGAAAATTCTGAAATACAGGCATAAAACCAGACTATTACTTTTATCAGAAATGGCTTTTTGCTGATACTAATTCTTCATTAATGAGAGCTTAGGCTAAAATACAATCAATATTGAGCCTGGTGTTTTTATGACTTGCAGTCATAGCACCATAAATGTTTCCATCAAGTCAGAATTTACCTGTGTTCAATTGCAAAAGAAAGTGACATTGTTTGGGTATGAAATTCAGAGGAAAGAGCTGCATAGTTCAACAAATTTAATCCTAAATTTTATATAAATTCTACAATATCAAAAAAGGAACAAGATTTGTCTAAACAACACTACTGATTCTGGATTGCTCTATGACATAAGATGGTTTTTGTGCTCTAACATGTAAGGGAATTTACAAAATTAAAGAAAATCCATTAAAATGCAGATTGGGTAGTGGATCTGTCCTAAACTGGAATTTTCCATAATACTAGACTGAATATGTTTATTTTCAGACAAAGTGCCAGAAGTGATGAGGATTTAAGCCTTATCATGCAAACACAAAAAACATGTCTAATCTATCATAATCACAGTGATTAACACTTCCCTGAAGTGAAACTCCCTCTTCTCATCTTTCAGAAAAAAGAAAATATCTGACCTGTGAGGACAGATCAGGTTGAAGGGCATACGAGAGTCCCATCTACTCCCCTACTACTTCGTTGAACTTTAATATAGTGATGAATAAGAGCAACTGGCACCATCCAAATCACCACTGGGACAACTTTATGTATGTACTACACGGGCATTTTCTTCACTATTATTTCTCCATCCAAACACTGAGACGGTTGAAAAGACATACTTTTTTAAGTACAAGATTTCAAAATACAGACAAACATAATGGAAAACAAACATATCAGCTATTTTCACAATCTCATACACTCTCTCTTGTGAAAGTGGAAGTTCACTTACACACAACTCAGCAGCTAAGCGATTTTAAACCATATGTTGGAAAAACCTGGCATGAAAAACTAAGAGAAACTGCATTAGATATGCAGTCTTATTCAATGAAGATTTTTTTTTTTCGTTAGTGACTGTAAATGGAAAATGTTTCAAGTAGCAAAATATGTTAACCTAGGCAAGTGATTATATATCCCCTGGCAATTACAATAGAATTAACATTTTGAAAATTTACCAAAGAATGCATAAAATTCATTAGTGAATAAGAATGTATTTTCATAGTAAACATTTTTTCTATTCTAATAAAATTGTTATAATATTGCATAGTTTACATCTGTACAAATATTTTAAATTGCAGACTAAAAAGCTTAGTGAGTCCTGAAAGACTTTTTATGATTGAATTAAATCTTATCTTGCACTAAATGTTCAGAGGTTGGTGCAGTCTTCCATTATAGTTATGATCTGACATAGAGAAACTAAATAGAGCAAAGAACCAAGTGTAGGGAAAGATCCCTTTAGGGAACATTTTCAAACTAAAGCTATATAAACCAGTGTCTTTCTAATAGAAAATAATAGATAACGCATTGTTAGTAATTTATTAACCTTTATGTTTGGCTAAATTATATTCTTAACCTTTGCTTGAACTTCACCAAACAAGGAAAAGGCATATGCTCAGAATCTTCTGTACCAGGTCAAATTTAAGAACTAACTTTGAAATTTTCAGATGGGGAAAAAGCAATAAAAAGAAATTATAGGTGTCAGGCTTACTTGTCTAATTTGGAAACCGCACCTGTATAGCTAAATATGTGTTTCTAAAATTACTAAATTAAGCGGAGGAAAAAATTTCCAAGGATTGATTTTAAAACCCCTGTTCCAATAGCAGGTTAGCTTAAGCTGGTAAATCTGAAGGGTGTGAGAGAAGTTGTAACTTTTAAAAATTAAGATCAAAAAATTCTGCCCAGCTGTGCTCTAGAGTTTGAAAATAGACTCGATGCTGCATTATATATGTTTACTCTCCTTTTAAAACAAAACCTCATGGGAACACAAAATATCAGTTGAGGCAACCTCCAGAAATAAGTTAAGAACTAAAGAATAAAGAAGGATTCCACATTTAAACACATACTCACTTCTACTTAGTTCATGCAAATTTTGTTCATTTAAATTTATTTGGTTGCATCATATAATTTCATCATTTCATATATTAAAGATGCTTATCATTCTCATTAAAATATTTACATATTTTATTTCCCTTTTTAGCCTACTCTGTAACAAAAATGAATGTTCACAATTTCTTGCAAAAATGCGTAACTAGAATTACTTCTGCAGGCCTTAAAAAGCATTCAACAATTATTCTTTTTTAATGGTCAATAGCTACAGGGAAATAAACCTGGAAAACCCAATGATTTAATTTGATTTAATCTGTGATGATAATATAGGATGATAAGGAAACAAAAATGTTCATAGACCATAATATCTTTTTGTTTTCTGGATTTGCATATTGTTTCTAAGTATAATTTATTGTATTGCCTGTTGCCTGCATTATTTTATGTCCTAATGCATGAAATCTAAACCCAGCCTGTCCACATACTTGGTATTCTAGGAAAGGGAACACCTACGAGGACTTAAAGAGATCACTTGTATGTCTTAAGACAGAACAGCTGTGTCAAGCGAGGAATTTCATTTCAGTAAAGCACTAAAACAAAGAGAAAACATGAGCCTAAGGAATCTTTCACGAGGCCAATGAAAGAACAACATTGCAACAAGTAAAATTTTAGAGAACCTGACAAGTGTATTTTCTGCCAAAGGACTCTGTCAGAATGCTATTACACTGAAGAGCTGCTATATGTATATTTGACATTTTCTGAAAAAGAAATGCTGACTGTTTGCAATTCTAAGAGGTGAATGGAACACTCTTCTGAATATAAATGCTGGAAAAATTCTACCTATTCTGAAAAACCAGGCCTCTCACACTACTTGCTATTTTTGATAATTTCAACTGGTTGATTTACAGTTCTTTGAATGTTAAATGTGTGTATACATAATGTTATACTTCACATTCATTGTGAAGTAAGACACCAATGGTCATACAGATACAAAGCTACCTCTCAAAGCCAGTGAGGTATCTGAACACCTTTAGTGGTTTTGAGTTTATCAACTATGGAATGGGAAAGTCCATTACAAAATTAATAATATTTTTTCTATGCAAGTTTGGAAAATATAATGTACATGGCACTATATAATACTCATTTCAGAGAAGATTTGTGCAGACCCAAGAAAGCAAATGTCACTGAGAAAGGATTTTGGTGCTTATGTTAGACAAGAGATCCATTATAATTTGCCAGACCCACCAAAGAAGTTATGGAGGTATAGGATGACCAGAGAAAAGCCCTGTCTTTCCTAGGCTAACTACTAGGTGCTTAATTTCCCCCCAAGTTATCTAGGATACAGAAACTAGCTATCTATGAACCTGAATATTTAAAAGGACCTGATGTGCCTGTTTGGGAAATCATCACAGCATGCTAGAAATACAGGTTCAAACTTCTTGGGATAAAAAGATCTCAAGTTTCCAATTTCATAGGCACTCAGCCAATTCAGTAAGCCATACTGTACCGAAGGATTTTTTTAAAAAAGTGATCTGAACACTGAATGTCAGGGTTTCAAGTTCTGACTTCCATTTTTAATGAAGTCATGAGGTAAATGTACATAACTGTGTAGGAAACAGGTCTTCAGCTAAACATTTCTCTTTGTTGCTTTCTGTTAATGAATTTAACATATCAATACTCAGAGCTGCTTCTCAGGATCCCAGTTCTAGGTGCTTAACTCTCACAGACTAAACTAGTAATTCAGCTCAAAAACTGGAATTCATAATGCTAGTTTTTAAATATTATTAAAATTATTAAATGATTAAATGTTGAGGCACCGAACACCATGATGCATTAGTCCCTTTTTTTTTCTAACCCATTAATAAATTTATTTTGAGCAGGCACCATCTACCCTGCAAATTTAAGGGATGGGGTCATGTAAAAATAGCATGGGACTGCACAATTGAAAACTGTCATAAGTCAAACAGACATGGAGAAAAATTGGTTGTGCATATGCAATATTAATTCTAGAATTTCTTAATTGCTTGACTAATAATAATGTTAATGTTATGTATAAAATACAATGACATATTTAATGAGTAAATTCATAGTTATTTACAATCAATGTTATATTCAATGTCATTTTGGTTATCCTAAAAAAGGAGAATGTAGATCAGCTAAAACTTAGCCATTTTCACTTTGGAATTTGCAGGTTGCAGAAGTGATGTTTTAAAAAATACTTTGTAGATGAAGCTATTTCTAGACACTACTTTAGAGACAGCAATGAAAGGGAAACAATTCTCAGAGATCTTTTTCCACTGTAAAGAAAAGAAATAATCCTCTCTCACTGATGGTTAAGGTCTTAATGATAAGACTCAAAGTCTTGAAATTATCCTTTTCAGAAAAGCTTTCTAACAAAGTCTGATTTAAGGGGAAAGAAAAGAAGAATAACTAATGGAGAAAAGTTTTTCTTCATCTAGAAAATTCAGAATCTGTCTTCCTGGTTTATTCTGATTCACAAATACACAAATAAGGCAAAGCATTAGGGTTGACAGATTTGAATGAACTGGAGCTATAGCATCAGAAAAAAATTATTAGCCCATAACCATACAGTGTGTAAACATAATTTTCAAAATAATCTCTAGTTCGGGTGAGGGACTATCCTACCAGATCTCTCTGTCTTGCTAAAACATCTTTGAAGTCTATAAATATCATTACTCTTTCTTTTAGCAGTGTACATACACTGTGAAGATGGAACAGTTTTTAACATGTTTCCGCTCTATCTTGTGTGCTGCACAACAGCAACAAATGCAGAAGGTGGATTTATATTAGGAAATCCTAAAGGTCACATACAAAAATACTCTTAGAATCATAAAATATCCTGGGTTGGAAGGGACCCACAAAGATCGCTGAGACCAAAACATGACTCCACACAGGGCAACCTAAAAGTTAAACCATGTACCTAAAAGCATTTTCCAACACTGTATTTTTATACCTCACCAGAAATAGATTATCTAATGAGACAGTTTCATGTAATTGCTGACACTCACTGCATGTTTCATTAATATAATCACTTATCTTGAAAAAAATATTTAGTGACTTTTGCGTTACCTGTTTTACAAATTCAATTTTTTCAGTGGGATATTTTTCAAGACATACATTCTTTTTAAGAACTTTACAGATATGATTTATAAGAACATGTACAGATTTCAGCATCTACCTTCCCCTAAACAGTCTACTGAATTTAAAGCCTGATTTTTTTTTTCCTTGCCACTGTTTGAAATAGCATAATTCTCTAAATTTTTTGTTACAAGATCTTTCAGTCTCTTGCATCCCAGTTATTCTCTGCTTATTCCTGTCCTCTGAGTTCTGGGTTTTGGTTTAATGCTTTATGTCCCAGTTGGTAAGCCATACTTCCTTATGAAGATATGCCAGTATTGGGCTCAAACTGCACAGCAAAGCTCAAGCTACTAAATACCACAGAAGTGCTGCTGTGGCTTTATAATAAGTAGTATTAAAATAAAAACATAGAAAGAACTCATTAGGTTTCTGTGTACCCAGGCCATCATGAGCCTACTAGGACAGAAGCAGAATACTGGAAGAAAAAAGTAGTTAAATTCTGTTCTGCTTTCCACTTCACAAAAGGTTTATCTCTTTAAAAAGATCCCAAAACACAGCTCTGCCATCTTCAGAGGGGTAGACTTACTCTGAGTAGTGATACTTTAATCTTGATGAGAAAACAATACATTTCCCAACATCCCCTTGAGACATTAGTATATGCCATCTTTGATAATACTGAGATATCATAATACAATATAGAATTCTGGTAGACCACTATGCACCAATTTTTTATCTTCCACTCCCTTCTTGCAAGCAAACATTTTATTATTACCATAACAGCAGCAAACTAAAGATCAACTACTATTTTTTCCTCTGTTCCTCTCCTTTAGCTACATTTATGAACATTCTACTCAGTTGCAGTAAAACAAATCACTTCAAAAATAGCTATGGAGTATGGTATAAATAATTTAGTGCATAGCTATATATAAATATTTCATAGATACATATATATATGTATATGAATGTAAAATCAAAACTGGAGTCATGCTAATATGTATGTCATTCTTATGAAAAAAAGTATATGCTTATAAAGGAGGAGCAAGTATATATTAGCTGACAGTTCTTGATTTCCCTGTTTCTGGGGTTTGTGAGCCATGCTGTATGTATAAGAATCCTAATTTATCCACAAGCAAAGTCTTATTCATGTATGAATCTACCTGTGAAACAAACTCTTTTGTACTGAAGATGCTGTTTCAGCTTCAATCCTACATTATCATCTATTCAAGCAGGGGTTTGAATTGAGGCAAGACACTCTTCAAGTGACTGAGCTTCTAGATTGTCAGATATCAAAACTGTAATGTCATTTCATACAGCAAGGCTTGGAATAAACCACTATTTTACATAAAAAACCCCAAACCTAGTCTTGAGGAATACACAGCCCAAACAAGTTTGAGTATTTGGGTAAAATAACTTATTCTGGAGATACATTTCAATTTGCCTTTATAGCAAATGTGAATTTTTGATTAGTGAAATGACATGGAAGATAGTGGTGTATTGCAAAGTTGGTTGAAAGCCAATAAAAACTGAATCTCTCTGATCTTGCCAAAAGGAAAATGACTAGGGAAATCACTTGAGTTTGTCATATAATTTAAGTGATTCACATAAAATATGTTAACATTCACAGTTATAAGTAAAAAAATGGCCAATGTTTCTAGATTCAGGGTGACCATAGAAATCTATTTCAAGTCTTTGGTCTCTTCAAAATCAAGTCTGACTTCAGTTCCAATGCTGGCTTATCCAAATTCTCCCCTTAAGAGCCTGTTTTCCCACTAACTAGCCTGGAGCACTCTACAAGTTCTTGACACTCTGGAGAAACTCTGTACACAGGTGCTCCTTTTTTCCATGCTGGTCTTGTCTACGCCTCTGAAGACTTAGACTGATACAAGAGATCTTGCAGAAGAAACCCTTGTTTAACTCATTCCAGTCATAAGTCATACTACAAATGCACTTGAA
This sequence comes from Tyto alba, assembly GCF_018691265.1. Lineage (NCBI taxonomy): Eukaryota > Metazoa > Chordata > Aves > Strigiformes > Tytonidae > Tyto > Tyto alba. Next base: position 15,115,620 of record NW_024881282.1, on the reverse strand, counting down.
AATGAATTCAGTTTTTCCATTAGTTACCTGAAACATCTCCACTTCATAGACACGGTCCAACCTCAAAAGCATATGAACACAAAGAGCTAGCAGTCATACAGATCAACTCACACATGCAAGTAAGGCAATGTCCATACCTACGTGTTTGCAGCATCTGCTGCTTTCATTCAGAGGAACATACCACTAGAATAACCTAATAATGGTCATAAAAAGGAGGGGAGAGGAAAATATAATCTCCATGTTGTAATCTATACCTACTTTGTGAATTTACTTTTACTTCCAAGTATTTTGTTTAAAAACTGAAACAATAGAGGTAAAATATTACATCAATCAGACAGTTTAGTTCAAGAATAATATATTTTTCTGGAAGAGCATAAAAATATTGTACTGACCAAAACAATTTTGTATAGCCATTAATTAAAGAGGTGATGAAAAGAAAAAGACAGAATGTATCTGAATAATACTGCTCCTTGTCACAGTTCAGCCATTTTAATGGAAATTCTCTAAAACATTCAGTTCAAAGCAGGTGCCAGAAATGGAAAATTTCAACATAAACAGTTAACATTTGGAAAAATTATAAGCACTTGGGAGTAATGTCTTTTGGTGAAAATCTGAATGGAGCTTTAGCTAAAGACTGTGCTACCAGCTCCACCTTAAAGATTTTGTTCATGCCTCCAACAAAACTGGGAAAGGACTGTGCAACAAATCTTTTGATTGTGAATGAAGTTAAAATTAACTTCTTCAAAACGGAACATACTTATGGACATATAACAAAAAATAATTTGATGTACTGGCTCAGATGTAACTGTTGCACAAAGTAAAATCGACTTCTCTCAGTATTTTAAATAAAATAATTTTGGAGAATGGTAGAAGGATCACTAAAAAACTTGGCTTACTGCTGAAACTACACAAGTTTTACAGATGGAAAGCAGGGAACACACCAAATCTACTGGTAAGGGTCTCCATAGAACTTTATTGCCCTGCAGGAAAGAAAAGAATTTTAGGAATCTTTATAATCCTGCTTGGCCTGTAAAAACAGAAACAAAGAGAGGTCAAAGGATCTCAATGGATGGTTAGACTGCAAAGCATGTGCACAGTGAAATACTTTGACACTCGTTTCAGAAAGGCAAGCACTGTTGGAGTGACTTTGGACAACAGACAGTAACAAGACTACTAAAGCCTATTCATGTCAGTAAGAGTATTATAAATGATTATGAATTTTATTATAAAAGTATTATAAATACTATTTCACATCACAGGAAGTCACAATGCACCTGCACATTAACACAATCCAAGCATGAAACTTCCAACACTCAGGCCTTAGAACAATGACAATAGCTTTCTTGACTATTTTTCTAATCAGAGTCCAAAGCATTCAATTTCAAGAAAGAAAGTCCAAATGTTTGAAATATAAATTTTTACAATTTGAAGCTATCTATCAGAGGGAAGAATCTGAGCAACCCCTAGTGGTAGCAGAAAAATACATTCCAGAAAAAAAAGCAAAATTTTTTACAGGACCAAAGCATTTTCAAAAATACATTCATTTCTAAACACAAATTCCTATATTATATGCAGTGTCCAAAGCTGATGATAACATTTAGAAAAAACTATAAGTAAAAAATCATTCATAACTCACGTTTTTCCCTATAATTCAATTAGAATGTGATAATTGTGTTTGATAAAATACACTCAAATATAGTTGTCTTACAATATATTAAGAAAAATATTTTAATATATTTTTCTCAAAAAGATTGCATTTTTTTTCCCCTAATTCTAAGATGTTCTAATGTAGCTACTGTCAAATTCAGCATCTTCATTTATGGAGGGATTTGCAAACATTTTACCCATGAAACAAAAAATGTGTTATTAAAAAAAAAAAAAACAAAACCTTAGATCTATTTGTATTTTCTTTGAAAGTGGTTATCTAAAATTCAGTTTTATCAGCTGCCTTCTACAAGTTGCCAGTAGTTCTTTCTTCTGCTATGTTTGGAAATAAGAGTGAACACTAATCAACAACTTTGCCAGTACAAACTGTACTTTCTGTCTTCTCAACCTTTTTGAAGTTTACTCCAGTTGAGATTTTCTGTGTTAGCCATCAGCTGCTCAAGATTCTCATGAATAATAATGAGAATGAAGTAGGTACAGAGACAGAGATTAATGTGACTGAAAACATCTATATCAAAGAACTCAAAATATATCTGAACTGTATACAGTCTTTCACAAATGATTCATACATATGTATTAAAAAGAAGAACCCTTGCTCTATTGCCACAAATGATCCCATGCTGCTAGACATCACCAATATAAAGGTATGGTGCTTTGTAGAGTCAAGGTCATTTCAGACTCCATAAGTCCAGGTACCAGTAGATAATATTATAGAAGTAAAAGAATGAGCCCAAAATTATGTCCTCTTGTTTCCAAAAAATGCAACATTGAAGACAATATTTCCAAAATAAAAGACAACACTGACAGACCTAAAATCACAATTAAAGTGCAGATAGAAGAAATCACTTTGGAGCTCAGTTCTTCTTTATTTTCATTGTGTTTCTACAGTGACTTTTGAAACTGATTTTGAGACAAAAAAATAGTTTAGGCAGAAAGTTAATGGGCTTGTTACTGGAACACATTCATCTCTTCCAAAGATGACAAAAAGGGATCTCAAGAGACCTGAAGTCAATCCCTAAGAAATCAACATACATTGGGAAAAAAAAACAAGAAACAAAAAAACTCCCAACATTTGACCTACCATAATGATACTGCTACAGCATTTTGTGTTGAGCTGTAGCAATCAGCAAAGCAGGAACTTAAGTGGAAGTTGCAAGCTGCCAATTTAAGTTTGGAGCTGTCACAAGACTACTGTGATAGACTAATGGCTGGCTACTTCCGAGCCAAGAAGTCTGACATACAAATCTAACATTCACAGAAAGAAAGCCAACATGACAGATACCTTTGAAGAATTTATGAAAATATTCTTACAAACATTTTTAAAGATTTCTTACTGAAAAATATGTATAATTTTACTATAAATAATCTATTGGTAAGGTACAGTATAGTGTGCCCTCAGGTGTTGTTGACCTGGTAAAGAGTGCTTAACAGACCTTTCGTTTTTATCACATCCAAGAAACTTTCTATTGCATTTAAGAAGCATCATGTAATGAATCACATGGAAATATCATACCTCCAAGTTGCTGAGATTCTGTTTTTCAAGGAGTTGTTGCATTTCTTTCAGATTTTTCTGGAAGAGAAGTCGACTAGTATCCATGTTTGTTCTACTGCTCTCTTGTATTGTTTTATCCCAGCCAGTCATTGTTGAAATCTGCTTCTGATGGGAGGAACCATTTCTAGATGCTGATGAGGATGAAGTGTCATCTGTGATTCTTGATGCAAGTAAATAACTTATTACATTGGCTTATTTCTATGTGTCAACTGTACAGATTTAAACATGTTCCTTTCCAAAAGTATACATTATCAATAAGTGCCTTGCAAGTGAAGGACAGCTATACTGTATGTAACTACAGATGGTGCTGTTAGTACTATCTAAAACTGTCCAACACGTTCCATTTTAAACCTTCTCTTCTGTTATTTATAAATAGTCAGACTTTTCTGATTGGGTTGTTGGGTGACTGCCTCAGGATGAATTAATCTGGAAAATGTCAGCCAACAGTTCAGTCATTTACAGAAGTGGAACACAGAGGTGGTTTGTTTTTTTTTTTTTTTAATAAAAACAAAACAACCAAGAAAAATGGCCTTTATTTTTCCATAAGGTTGGCTTACATAGAGGATAACTATATACTCATGCTGTCAGATATTCCCTTACTTCAAATAGCAAGAAGGCTTTGTAGTATCTAGGGAGCCCAACCCTACTGATGTTGTGTAATAGCAGTAATGTGGTGCTTTAAAGAATGTGTATTTGCTGCCTGAAAAAAAAAAATCTTTGATCAGCTAGTGTATCTGGGTACCATGGTCAGGGTGATCCCAAATTAAGATAGAGGAAACCACAGGTTTCTACAGGATGAGAATTAGCAAGAACCATGGGGCTAGTTGACACCCAGGCCAAGAAGTATGTGAAGCCAAATGACAAGGAAAATGTGCAATAAGACACTAGGAAGGCAGGGAGTGTGAACAAGATGTGTTCAAGAATAGAAAGCAGATAGTACTGGAACAAGGCTGGGTAAGATCAATAGGGATAGGAACCAAGCTTTGGAAAACAAGAAGCAAGAACTAGGTAGATAACAAGGATGACAAAAACAAGGTACAAGTAGCTTTAAAGGTAGGCCTTAAAAAATAGTAAAAATAACCCACACACCAAAACCACCAGCTCATAGGTAGACCAAGCTTTAGCCTTCTGGAACTGTAACTGTTACCAGGTTGCCAGCTATGCCTGACTGCCTAGGTGGAACAGTTTAGCAAAAGACACTGATGCTGTCTTTTGGTTCCAGTCTGGTTCAAGGGTCCTAAATGCCCTTGAGCTGGCATACCCAAAGTGGCACTTACAGAAATCTCTCACCAGATCCATGCTTTGAGTTCTCACATCTTTTCAGTAGAGCCATAACCCTTATGATTGTTGAGAAAACCAAGCTTACGTCTCGCTGTTTTAGGATCATTTGTTGTACTCCACAATGATTACAAATGGTGGTAGAAGGAGAACGAATTATCAGTATAAACTTTCGGTGAAGTTATTTGTAAAATGGGTATACCTTCACCAAAAAGGGGAGATCCAGCTTTTATTCTACCACCTTGATCAGTTCCATTATTTGAAATGATACTTTGTCTCAACAATCACTGGATTTTGAGCAATAAACCAAACCTTACTGTCCATTCAATATTCAGATGCTGTTCAACATTCCCAGGATGCATTTCTCTTATATAGTTCCTTAGCAGCATCAACATGATCCCTTAAATATTACTAAATTGGGTGAAGGTGTTAAATTTGTGGCAAAAGTGAACTTCTAGTCTATATGCAACCAAATATCAAATATCAAAATCATACTTCCACATATTTCCCACTTCCTTTTTTTTTTTTTTTTAATCATAATCTTGTTTGACAAAATAATCTACTATGCACATTTTACCCATTCTCATTTTCAGTGAAGGTGATGGTGAAGATGATGGTTCCTCTCATATATGGGCAATACGCAGTGTAAGAATTTATAAGAAGATATGACTATTTCATGCCACACAAGCCTATCTTCCTTAACAGCTGGCACCCCTATTGAGCAAATTTGAACAGTGTAGGCACACACTATGTACACAGACCTCATCCTCCACTACTGCCTATCAAGCAGAGATGCATTACTAGGAAACATGTATTGTTCCTAGATGGAGATGGCTACTATATGTCTAATATATGTACAGAAATTCAGTAACCCCTTTTCTTCATTTCTCTCCATTTCTTCAGTTTTAAGTTTCCACAGTTCCTTCTTCTGAGCCTTCATTTGTTTCATCTTCTGCCTGTATCTAAAACTATACTTCCTGTTAAAATCAGTCCCTTTTTAATACATGTGTCAAATGGGTAAATGGTCTAATGAGACCTTTTTCTGTATTTAATGCAATACTTACAATTTTAGGACAATGGAAAACAGAAACTTTCATCCCATCAAGATTACTGTTATTTTTCAGAAGATTTTATACAATGCTCCAAAAAGGTTGGCTTAATTGCACTGACCTAAGCAGACATATATATTTGGCAGAGTCTAAAAAGGAATTTATTATTTCCGATGAGATGGCTAATAGCAAAAAAGGGAGAACAACTTCTCATATTTATTTATAGAACTCAGAAAACTGCATTAGAAATTATTTTGAATGGGAGATATCCTCCCTATCCAAAAACTTTGTTCACCTATCCATTTTTAAAGACTTTGTTATTGTGGACCAGACTGATAAATAAGTGGCCCTCAAAAAATCTGTTGTTTTTTTCTTTCTTTTGGAGGGGGGGGAGCAGAATTTTCTTGATATCTATGTGTTTAGACCATTTATATTTATAAAAGTTTCTACATTCCAACTTTTTTCAGAGAACAGTTTTGATTTTTCATAATTAAGTTTCTATCCCAAGATTATACCTAATAAAACACAACTGTTTTTAAACACAAAGAGGGAAATGTATCTTGTTCAATGAGCAGCACACCATTTACACACTTAATGTGCACACATCCCAATGCCTCTTGGCTAATGAGTTGACCAAAATCTTTGTTTCAGCATTCAGCAACTAAATCTTACTAGAAGCAGAGTAGCTCTACTGCAAGCACAGAATACAGTCTCTCACTCGTTAGCTGTTTCAGGATTTTTTTGCCTTTCTCCAAGAAGAGGTAATATGTCTCCTTTGCTTAATTTCATTTTTAACAACTTTTTAAACATAGACATTATGAATTCTAGAACCTGATAAAATTCACCTATATCCACTTGGGTCTGCAGTCATATTTATCTTGAATACTTAATACAGTATTCATTTCTTCCTATAAAAGGGGACTGTCAGTGAATTCTATGCATTCTATTTCTGAGGGAGGCTAAATTCTAAAGATACCAGATTTTTGGTTTGAGTGTTTATAAAAGTGTAAGAAGAGATAGAAATACAGAGAGGGATCTACTACCTCATCTGAATTACTTATTAGCTGTCCCCAAATTTCCAATTAAATGGATTATAAGACATTTTTAAAGCTTTACAGCTCAGAACTGGTGAGTTTTGAAGAACTTTCACTTTTGAGAACCTTATCAAAATGCTTTCATGTATCAAAGATTATTTTGCTGTACTGATTTGCAAGAAATTTATTTGTTCTCAGAGAATTTTGACCAATTTTTGGAACCTAGTCTGAAATGCCACTTTTATGACCCACACAAACTATGGCTCCCAGACCAAAACTAGAAAGAGCAACCCTGCACTGACATATTCTGTAGCAGACCAGAAGAATCTATGTTGCAGAGCACATGTTCAATTTGAATATCAGTGCTTAGTAAGGGATTGTGTGAGATGCAGAGAAAAATGCATAGAGTATTTTCTGTTACAAGGAAAGAAGACAAATTTTTAGCATTAGAATAAGCAAAGCTTTATTTCATATTAATTTGTATATCTTGCTCCTATACACAAGCCTGTACTGCGATAACTTCATTCTTTTTGCCTCATTACCATACCCCCAATATTCTCTACATCCTCCTTTACCCACCCAACACGGCTCCTATCCAAGTCTCCTAGTCACCAGCTGGAGAAAAGGCAGCAAATTCTGTGGCAGGTTCCAAGATACCTGTCTGCTGTCTTATCTGTACTAACTGGCTTATGACCTGCCAATAGGTCAATATGGACAAAACTTTTAAATCTGTTTCATGCTGGGGTCACTTGTTTGAATAATTTCTTCCTTGCCCAATTGCCAATTTTAAACGTGTAGAAATATAATTATCTTTGAGATTCTTAGCTCTCTCTCAAATTTAGTTACTGGGGGAACACAAACTGTAAAAGAATATGAATATATAAATTTAATTTCCTTAGGGAATCAGGTTATAAAAATGAAAATCAGGAAAAGAACACACTATCATTATTACAGGATAGTGAATTTTTAAAATTATACAAATATAATATGAAGTGACAGCAATGTTATACTGTAAGAGATGGAAAGTGGTTTGAAGAGGTCCTGAAAGAAAAATGTGAGCCCCTGAGGCACAAGGAGCAGTCAGAAGAAAGATGAAAAATGAAACAAATTAAAATGTCATGGGGAAAAGGCACTCAACTGCTGTCCTTAATCAAACCTATGAGTGAAATGAGATAAACGATCAGGAGCCCCGAGACAGGGTTCAGAAACATCTACACTTTTTTGCCATAATTTATATGTATATTTAGCAGGTAGATTTTTTTGTTTGTTTGTTTTTATTGATGCAATCCTCCTCTATTATGTCAATCCAGTGTAATAGCTGCAGAACTATACACATGTTGACCAGCAGATAGCATGAGTATTTAGCTCTAAGAGGTATGAAAAAATTGCTCAATTGCCTAGCTTATCATCTGCAAACATGTATTAATCAGCAGTAGATATGTAATCAAGCTGAATATTAACATCACAATGAAGAACACACTGAAGCTCAAAAATAGGGAGACCCCTTTTAGACAGAATTTATCTCTATTCTGAACATCTGCACAATTTACAGCATGCAGAAAATAATTAGTATAATAATAGCAATAGCAAAAGCAGCAACAACAAAAATAGAATCTTGACCTGAAACATTAAAGAAATCAGAGATTAGAAAGAGGCCAATCAGGAAGGAGATCAAATAAAGCAGACAGATATAAACTATGCATGAAGAAACATTCTGTGATAAGTAGGTACCTTAGAAAAAGTGCTTGGGTAGAGTGAAAAGCATTAAATTCAAACTGTATGTGATATAAAATTAAATTGCAGGTGAAATTGTTATCAGGGTGCTCAGGATACATATAGATGATGAGAAATTTAAAGGAATGACAGCTGGAAAGAAGATAAGATCGTGGGATGAATATACAAGCTAAACTATCCTTGAATGTCAAAAAGAAAAAATCTGGATAAGAATAAGAAATCATCTAGACATAATATTTTATAATTCATAGAACAGCAGATGGTTTGATAACCATGGCAATCTGAGCCTGGATATAACGGAATGGGGACCAGGTTTGCCCCAACTGTTCCCAGAATTCCGCTGAAGAGAATAGGTTTATGTCATCTCTGCTGCTTTACCAAATGGACACAAACAACTGAAGGATGTTTCATAATACTTCATTGGAACAGTTCACAGAAATGCTTTCTTTGCCACAAGAGAAATGGCCTACAATTTCTTAAAGAGTAATTGTCTGTTGGTTATTGAATACCCTAAGCAATTTACTTCCCTTAATCATCAAACAAAAATGTTTACCTGAAGCTGTTTTTTTTTCTGCTGGGCAAGCATAGTCCTGGTGTTGAAACTGATCCTTTAATTTGTTCAAAAGCTTCTTCTAACTGAAAAGCTGCTTTTGTCTGGACTAGAGGGATTAGAGTAAAAAACACAATGGAAAAAAATATTTTAAAAATTGGAATATTTTACCATAAATTGTTTGGTTAAATTTCTGAAGTTTGGAAGCCTAAATCCAGGCTGTTACAACAAACTGAGTGGATTAGCATCATTAGACATGCTGGAGCATCTCTAGTTCCCCTGAAACAAAACCCCAGTCTATTTAAGTGTTTATAGTAACATATGTACCCAACAGTTTTGCTATTTGTTTTTAGAATGCACTGTTCAAAAGTAGGAGGTTAAAAAATCCAGGACTAACTTTACTTTTACATCATGATTATTCTGCTCCTGCATTAAACCAAAGTTATAGCTTGCAGATATTTTACAGAGGCCAAATTGTAACTTAATAATTGAATCAGTGGAGAAAGAAAGAGTCCAGACAGGCACAAGGTGTTGCCTCTTTCAAGTAAGTAAAAACAGGGTAGAAAGTGGCAGAGGCAGAATAGCTATAAATGAAAACCAAGAAAAAAAAATGTGATTCATTATATTGCTACACAGTCTCGGCTGTCAGCAGAGCTATGAAGAAGCCCTAAACCAGTACTGTTCTATTTTGTTATTTTAATCTGACATTTGATCTTGAAGTCAGAGACATTACCTCACAGTTGGCGCAATTGCAGTTGGGAGAGTAAATCTGTTAAAGAATACCTAAGTAATATACCATATCTTAAGAGTTTCAACACTGGAAAGTTGACTGGAAATCAGACTTGGCTGATGCTGTTAAAACCTCCTGCCAATCTGCACTGATTCCAAGAAAGCAGGAACTGAGTTGAAGTGATCATTACTTCCCAGCAGCGAGAGAACAGCTTAAAAAGCTAATTCAGCAAAAGTTACGTAATACATTAGTATATTATAGGACTGCTTTTGCTTAAGGATAAACAAAATGCACATTCTTGACTATTTCATATTCAGGGGTCTAAAGAGCAGATCATTATCTGCAGTGGCCATGTAACATCTCACACCCAGCTGTGAAAGCAGAGGATTGTAAGCAATAAGCACACTGCAGTGAAAAAAGTGGGGAAAACCCAGGAAGCCATAATATCCCAAGGAGGTGATGTACTTACTGTGACAGGAATATAATGAAATATCCCACAGTACAATTTTTAGAAAAAAAAAAAATGGGGGATTTTTAATGCCTTCTACTCAATTTTGTCATATTTATCAGACCTGAGCTTCTTGTCAGTTAAGTGTTGCTTATATGAATTCAATTGATTTGAGTAAAGTTCATTGTTCTGTTTGCCCCAATTATATTCTATTAATAGAAAAACACTTGTATTGTGAATAATGGTTAAATTTTAATTTACAAACCTATTTGCTTGTGGTGAGAAAAAGGCAGATGAGCACGCTGGAACTTATCAGTTGCTTCCTGAAGTTTAATTTTCCTCTGCTGCAGAACTTGTTCTCTAAATCTTTGTTCTTTGTCTTCTTCTTGCTTCCGTCTTTCTTCAAAGACTCTGTATTTAAGAAGCAAAAGTAGACCATCCCTATATTTTCTAATTACATTTACCAAAATATTAGTAACTTACTGGCTTATCAGTTTGCAATTTCAGTACAAAAGCTTGATTGTCCATAAATCAAATGCTATAAACTTCAGCGCAGTTGGATTTTTATGGTATGTCTGAATATAAATGGGACAGTGGGTGGTGAAGAAGAGACACACTATAATATTTTTATTTTTTAGCCTCAACCAGAGATTTGATTCTTTCTTATACATGAATTAACATGCAGACTCAACCAGTTCTTGTCACCAATGTGACTTTCACCACAGTCTTTACATTATCATGTAAATGTATCACCATGGGCAGATCCATAGGAAGGTGAACTGCAAATGCTTTGTGTGTGTGCCTTTCATGAGCTGTCGGGGAAATTGTTATAGTTTTAAAGTTGTTATTCAGAAATAACACAAAGGAACAACAGCTTTTTCCTATAAATACATCAGAATTAGTATAAATTTCTAGTTGTCGAGCAGCTTCCTGAAAGATTGGTAGCACAAAATGGGATAAAAATGTAATGTGAAACTATAATTGACAGAATCAGTTATTAATATCAAATACGTTAAATGTGTCCTTCTACCAGTCGGAGAGCAAAGCAGGCTCTAATCAAAAAAAAACATCACCACAAAGCTTTCTTTTGGTAGGCACAAGTGTGATCACAGTATGTGGAATTTTTATTCCTGCTGACAAAATCATCAACTTCCACTGGCAAACTTAAACTAGCTCCCTGAGTGAAATATACCCAGTAAATTTATTGGCACTGTGCCTATGTAGGCAAGTCATATTTAACTAATGATTTTAAACTAAAAGAGGGTAGATTTAGACTAGACATACGGATGAAATTTTTTATGAGGGTGGTGAAACACTGGAACAGGTTGCTGAGAGAGGTGGTAGATGTCCCATCCCTGGACTGTAAAAGTAATACTCTTCAAGTCAAACTTCCAAAGCTTGCCATGCAAGGATCAGTACAACTGGGAGCTTCCCAACTTTAAAGTTCTCTGTGTTAGAAATGTGATTTGACAGGTCAGTAGTACACTAAGTAGGGTCCCATTCCTAGCGAGCATCAGTGGAAAGAAAGGTAGTAATGTTTAGCCATATGTTCTTTGTTTCTCTCATCACAGTAAGATACCTTCCCATAACTTTAATCACTTGCAGTTGCTTCATAGGTCTTATTTAATGGAGCAAAGCTGCTTCTTAACAGAACTACTCCTTAACTCAAGCTATTTGAATTATTCTTGTCTTTGCTTTCCAGGGAAAAAGTTCAACTTAACCCTCCCTATTATCCCTTCAAAGTGCTGACTGATCACCTGTGAAAGCAAACAGAAAAATAATTTTAAATAGGTACTTTTTATTTTAGAAAATCTAAAGGCTGTAATTGCACAATAGTGAAAAATAGGAAAACTGCCAAGTAATTCCCAAGTACACACTTTCACAGGAATATCCACTTCAATCCACTTGGAAGCCAAAGCATAGCAGAGAGAGACATAAGGAACTTTCACTATTTTGAAAATTCATATGTGCATGGTTGTCTAAAGATACTGAAATTAATGAGATTTCCCAATTTAATGGACAAATTCTTACATCTCATTAATAGAAACTGAAGACAAAAGAGATACTTTTTTTTAAAAAAAGTGGGAATGCACTGTAAACCGATTCCATGCAGCTATTCAAACCTTAAAGCACAGTGACTATGTACTTGCATTCCTGCCATCAAGTGCACCTTAAAACTCTTCTCTATATAATTAGGGGAAACTGGAAGTTGTGTCACATCTCATCTTCCTTTTTTCAATACTACACCTCCAGTACTACCAATGTTAAGCTCAAGAAAGACAGTGGTGGAGCATATGAAAAGCCAACAGCAAGTAGAAAGACAAAATGTGCAAAAGGATCCACTGCTTTTGCTAATGTATGTAGCACTCTGGGTTAATATTTTCCAAGGTCAGAAATCAGAATGCCAGCGAACAATATAAGCAATTACTGCTTCTACTTTGGAAAAACATTCCTCTCGGAAAGCTGCAGATCTCCCAGCAGTAGTATTCCTTACAATTGTCTTGTATCACAAGAACTGCTGAGACTACATCCTGTAATGTATACAGATGGTAGCTTATGTTTTGTTTTAATAACCTGTTTATTGCAAATGACACTTAGTAGTTAAACTTTCAAAAACCTAGGTGAATTTCTACAATTCAAGCTAACTCTTCTTCTAGATATGAGGTTATAAAATGCTACAGCTTCAAATGAAGGATAAGACAGAAGACTGACTTATGCAGAGAAACAATTAAATTAAAACATGATCCCAACACTGCAAGTTTCATTTGCAAACTTCAGTTTGTCATCAAGTAGAAGTGGCTTCACTTGAGGCATGAGGTGAAGCCAGACAAGCAGTTACCCCAAAAATAGAAAATATCTGCAGAGAACTATATCCACATAAAATGTCTTATTGCAATTTGGTTACCATTTCACAGGAACTCTAATTATTCATACAATCCAGAAGTTAGAACTGAAAAAGTAGAACTAGATTTCATTGTCAACTTTCAGTATTCCTGTATTTCACTCACATTAAAATCTGATACAGAAATCTTCAATATTTTACATCTTTATCCTGACTAAAGAAATCAGAAATCACAACAGAGGAAACAGACTTGCTTATTCTAGTTAGTACTTTAAACACATTCTTCTTGATCCCCTTAATATCTCTAGAAGCTTCTCAATAAGGCCTTTAGTTGAATTGTAGCTGTTAAATTCAGACATGTGGGAAATTCTACAACGTTGCACCTGGAGTAATTCCAGAGTATAACTCCAAAAAGGAAAGAGTAAATTCTGACAGAGTCTTTATTTATTTCTTTTAAAAATGATTTTGAAGTATGACTTAGCTGCACTCTTCCACATTCCTAATAACTGGCATAAAAAAAAAGACTGTTGTTTCATATAGCTGGAAATGGGTAAGTCCAAATGCTGATGCAAGAGGTCTTTTTCACCACAGCTCATCATGATCACTATTTGGTTTGGATTAAGACATGAGGGAGAAAAAGGATCTTATTTTAAATGTAAGGAAATTCATTAAAGATATTCAGTGAACCCTGCACCATTAACTTCTTGATCTCACAGAATGTAAATTGTGATACCCAGGTGCATTATGTAAAATAAATAATTTTACAAATGCACATTGACATCTTACAGAAAAACAGTTAAAGAAAATGTTTGTTCATCCACTCTCCTTAAGCCACCAGCTTAGGTTCATATCACATATGTAACATTGGCAAAAGAGTATAGATTTAAGATGGAGAGTTAGCAAAAGAATTTCCTGACCAGTGTTTTTTTAACCCAGCTTTTCTGTCTACTATAAAGAACACAGTGGTGCAGCAATTTTTGAAACGGCTGCCAAAATGTTTATAGTGAATTTGGAATATGAAACTTAAAATATTTAGCAGTTTCACATATACAGACATTATGTGGAAGTATTTTTATGTTAAAGCCAGTATGACTAGATGGTGGAACTATTTCCTGGCTAATTTTATTAAATTATCTTCACAGTGAAGTGATGGATGCTACATTCCCAGGTGGACTAAATGCCTACTACTGCTTTGGATGAAAATTAAAAAAGGAATGTATACATTGTATATGGAATGCTATGAAATGAACCTTTTGATAGTGAGTTGATATTATTCATCCATCACTACATCACATTTGCAAACTAGTGTACAGTAACATTAAAACTGAGGTAGGACGGTACTTCTATACATAATGACAACAGCAAGATCAAGAAAAGGCTAGAATGGGGTGTCACACTTAAAATCCCCTTCATGGGCAAACAGGAAACACACCTTACATCCTTAAAAAGATCTGCGGATGTTGCCCATAAATAATTTTTTTTCTTTAAGTGAGATACTTACCAGGACCATAAGAACATATATTAACTCTATTCCCTCATCTTCTTTGATTATCATATGCTGAATACAAAAGGACAGCCCCAAATTGCTGTAAGGTCTTCAGAAGGACCAACCCTTACAATGCTGTAAGGGGTCACAGAGGTCTGTCCTCCAAAATGCCCCAAAGGTTCACAGGAGGGCTGCCCACACTATCCACTGGTTGTTACACTCCAAATCTTGTTTACAGGCAAAGAGTAAGCACACCTTATATAAAGCCAAGAATTTTTTTGTTAGCATATTTCAAATATTAACAGTGTAATCATTATTAATCCAGATATAATTGTTATCAAAAAAATAATACAGTTAGAAAACTTCTATACAGAGAAAGCCTCAATGATAGTCATAAAGCAGTTTGAACTGTTATTGACACATTGAGTTTCTATCCCTTCTCCTGATGCTCACACTTCCATTGCTTTTCTGTGTCCCAAGGCTGGCAGTTTCATTCTGGTGGTGTTGGGGTGTTATGGTGAGCTGTCAGCATCTGGATTCCCTTCACCAGGAGCAATATGATGTTCATGTTAATGCTTTTTCCTTCCTCACCTCAGGATCCACTTGGAGTAATATTTGTATATGGTAACATGTTTTTATACCTTTGCTTGTTCTTCATCAATCTGCAGTTCCACAGTCAAGTATTCCAAAAATTCATATATATGACTTTTACATATCTTACATGCTATTCTTTTGTTCTCTTTGTTACCCCTAAAGCCAGTTTTGCTAGATCTAGGTCTGCTTTTCTTTAACCGACTATCAGTGAGTTGTTTATAGCTGTGGAAACTCCAGTGCCAAGCCTGTGCACCATCTCTTATCATCCCCTGCCTGTACTCTAGGCCGCATCCTGCACCCCCAGCTCTCAAGGGCTCTGATGTCATACCAGTCCTGTATTTCCCTACATTACATCATTACATTAGAGTCATAAATATCTCATTCTCTACACAGAGTAACTGGCTTATCACTGCTATCTATATAAAACAATGGTCATACCATAAAAACATAAACAAAGGCAAAATAAATTAGCCACAGTCACCTGTTCAATTAGAAAAATTGCTGTCACAGCTGAGCCAATTAAGACAAAGCTGAGGGCAGGTCAAGAAAAGTTCAGAGAGAGCAAGCTTGGCAATTATCTGTCAAGATTCAGTACAGTCCTGTCACCTGTTACCAGAAATGGCAATACTGCATTTCATGTCTACATGGTTACAGTGACCACCACTTTCCACAATTTCATTCTAATGTAGAGAGCAATACAAAATTCTTAACACCTTGCCCTTCTGTTTACCAAATGCTAGCATTTTTTCTTATATTTCTGGCACTAGATTGCTTTTCATTCTCTATCAGCAATATTGATGAATAATTTAAAGAGTTTTTACTACATAATCAATGATAATCAGCCAGTAGGTGGAGCACAAAGCTTGTGCATATGTTGAAAATAAACTATTTTTGAAAACTCAACAGTAATAAGAATAGACTTGAAACTGATTCAAATTGGGAAAGCATTTATTTCTCCAATTACAACAGATGGATTAGGTATTCAGATTTCAAGGTAATTAAAAATGCAGAACCAACATAGCTGACTGTAAGGTTTATTTAAAAATGCATATAGGCAATTGCATTTCCAGAATGAACCAGCTACCTGCAGCCAGTAACATCACAGTAAAATAGGATGCACATTTTGCACTGAGCAATAATAGCAGGAAGGCTACAGTCCCCAGAAAATTGGCAGCTGGTATTTATGGTGTGGTATATAAACACAAAATATGATATCCTATTCATTTACATCAAGCATGTGCTTCACCAGTAGCTCTTATTTCCAGAATATTGTTATTTAAACAAAATATCTGTCAGCTACTGCCCCGGAGCATAATTAATTCTTCAGGTGATCTTGAAATTACAGCTTCACGTATCAGTGAGACAGTAAAGGAATTACTTTCTTGATACTCAGACAACTTGTGTAAAGGTAATCAGTAGGCTGTTTTTTCACTGTGTTGAAGTACTGCTGTTAACACAAAACTAAGGAGCTTGGTCAGTACAAGAGATTCAAAGAAACGGATGGCATCAGATAGGGATATGTGTTCCTCTAAGTATTCATTTTGAAAAAGATCTGTGACTTAAGTTACCGAGACTTTCTTTTCTAAAGCTATACTTGCTTTTTTCTCTGCAAGTAATGTTTTTGTCTTCTACTAATAAACCAGTTAACTGAGCACATCTGGTCAGAAATTTAATATTTTTAATGCTGAAGTTGCTGAATTTTAGAGGTATTGGCAACAGATCAATACAATACTGTCAGGGAAAATTTCATTACAAGTACATTTAGAAAAGCCTTAAGACAGAACACCTCAATCTGCAAGCTCTGTGCATATGCAGTTCTCATTAGCTTGAAAAGTGATGGGCACTAGGCTATCAGACTTTGACTCAGCCTCGATATAACCTTGTTTAAAGGTAGGTTGGTGGTGGCTCTTAAAAAAAAACACAAAAGAACCCCACAGAAAGTTTTCCTCCACAATGCAATACAAAGACAATGGTCCTAAATGTCACAAGATTGAGAATAGAACAGAAGCTCTGCTATATCTTCCCTAGATCTATTTGCTAAAGGGAATTCACTGCTATTACTTTTCAGGAGGGGCTTTATAAATTTAAGGTTGACATTAAATTTATAATGTGTAAATTGATATGTTAAACTTGATAAAGTTGTACAAAACGACTGGCTTGCCAGTTAAGGGGAGAGCAGTGCATATTGTCTACATGGACCCCTCACTAAGGCTATTGATACTGTCTCCCATAAGAACGAGCTGCTGATGTACAGGCTGGATTAGCAGACAGGGAGGTGAACCGCATGGCCAGGCCCAGAGGATGGTGATTAGTGGCACAAAGACGGGTTAGAGGCCACTACCTAGTGCTGTACCCCAGGGGTCAATACTGGGCCCAGTACTGTTTAACATCTTCATTAATCATTGAATCACAGAATCATTTAGGTTGGAAAAGACCTTTAAGATCATCAAGTCCAACTGCAAACCTAACACTACGACTAAACCATGTCATAAGCGCCACATCTACATGTCTTTTAAATACCTCCAGTGATGGTGATTCAACCACTTCCCTGGGCAGCCTGTTCCAATGCCTGACAACCCTTTTGGTGAAGAAATTCTTCCTACTATCCTATCTAAGCCACCCCTGGCACAACTGGAGGCCGTTTCCTGTCATCCTATCACAGGTTACCTGAGAAAAGAGACTGATTCCCCACCTCACTACAACCTCCTTTCAGGTAGTTGTAGAAAGCATTAAGGTCTCCCCTCAGCCTCCTTTTCTGCAGGCTAAACAACCCCAGTTCCCTCAACTCCTCCTCATAAGACTTGTGCTCTGGACTCTTCACCAGCTTCATTGCCCTTCCTTGGACATGCTCCAGCACCTCAGTGTCTTTGTTGTAGTGAGGGGCCCAAAACCGAACACAGGATTTGAGGTGCAGCCTCACCAGTGCCGAGTACAGAGAGACAATCACTTCCCTAGTGCTGCTGGCCACACTATTTCTGATACAAGCCAGGATGCTATTGGCCTTCTTGGTCCCCTGGGCACACTGCTGGATCATATGCAGGCAGCTGTTGACCAAATATGATCTGGATGACAGGGCAGACTGTATTCTTATAAAGTTTGCAGATGACACCAAACTGGGAGGAGTGGTTGATACACCAGAGAGTTGTACTAGCATCCAGAAGAACCTCAACAGGCTGGAGAAATGGGCTGACAGGATCCTCATGAAGTTGAACAAAAGTGTAAAGTCCTGTACCTGGGCAGGAACAACCCCAGGCACCAACATATACTGGGGGGCCACCCAGCTGGAAAGCATCCTTGCAAAAAGGACCTGGGGGTCCTGGTGGACACCAAGTAGAATATGAACCAGCAATGGGCCCTTGCTGCAAAGAAGGTCAATGGTATCCTGGGCTGCATTAGGCAAAGCATTGCCAGTGGGTAGAGGGAGGGAGGTTATTCTTGCTCTCTCCTCAGTACTGGTAAGGCCATACCTAGAGAACTGTGTCCAGTTCTGGGCTCCCCAGTACAAGAGAGACATGGACATACTAGGAAGAGTCCAACAAAGGGCCACGAAGATGATGAAGGGACTGGAGCATTTCTCCTAAGAGGAAAGTCTGAAAGCTGTGACTGTTCAGCCTGGGGAAGAGAAATCTCGGGGAGGATCTTATTAATGTTTGTAAATACCTGAAGGGAGGGTTCAGAAAGGATGGAGCCTGGTTCTTTTCATTGGTGCCCAGTGACAGGACCAGAGGTAATGGGCACAAGTTGAAATACAGGGGGTTCCCTCTGAGCATCAGGAAACACTTTTTCTACTGTGAGGACTGAGCACTGGCACAGGTTGTCCAGAAAGTATGTGGAGTCTTGATCCTTGGAGATGCTCAAAAGCTGGTCCTGGGCAAACAGCACTAGGTGGCCCTGCTTGACCAGTGAGGTTGGACCAGATGACCTCAAGAGGTTCCTTCCAACCTCAACCATTCTGTGTGAAGGTTAGAAGTAGAAAACAGACTTGTCATACTTCACACTGCACTCACACCTACTCTCCACATGTTGAAAGAAAAAAAATATGAAAGAAACAATTTCAGTTTTGAAATTATAAACCAAAAGTGCCAAGAATAACTTCTGATACATGCCTGTAAGCCCTGTCAGGGAAAATTTAGGGTGTTGCCAGGTAGAATGTGGAGTTTAAGGAAGTCATTCTACCCTTGAGATACCATCATTACAGCCAACACCTTTACATGGGTTACAAAGCTAAAGGATCTTGGCTCATATACAGATTTGAGACATGACCTGATGGTTGATTAGTCACTTCCTACCTGCATAACTGTGAGGAAAAAACCCCTCAGTTTCAAGGAACATTTTATTTCCACATTACTTTCCTCCATATATATGATGCTTTAATTTTGAATTATATTTCACAGCTTACTAATACTGTATGCACTTACTACCTTTCCAACATTAGACAACTCCTTTTCAGTTATTAGGGGAAGACTTGTCACCACAGTCCTCCATTTGAACTGCTTGTGCTTATAGTTCTGCCATTCTCAATTATCACAAATGGAAACAATTTCATTTTATGAATACCGTACCTAAATTTTTAACTGGCTCACCTGAGTAACTTGGATTTACACTGTGTTTCTTAAGGCTGCAATGAAATACATATGGAAATGTATTCATGTATCAACGAGTATTAGTTTAACTACACCAGTCTGTCAAAAATACGCAGGCTGTCTGGTATTTGCTTTTATATTAGAGTATAATATTTCAAGACCAGTAATACAATAAACAGTGTTCATCTGAGATGCGTAGTGTTACAGAGGTACTGTTCCAGAAAACTAAATAAGATATTTAATCTTTCAGCTGAGACTCAGTTTATTATCTGCAAAGGTTGTGGGTTGCACACAGTCTTTAACCACGCTCAGGTGATTACACTTCCTCTTCCATTTTTCTTTACATTTCAAAACTTACACTGCCAGGACATACTGTCAAGCTAAAATGGCAGTATAAACAATATCTACTGACTCTGAGTTATTATCATATTTCAATAAGTAAACATTGTACAGCAGAAATCATCTGATAGGGGAACTATGGGGGATAAGCATTAACAAGTTATCACTAGGCAGGGGAACCCGGTCCGAGGCTGGGGGCTTGCAAGGAGGAACTGATCTGCTTCTACAGCATACACAGCCGAGTCTCCTGTACGCGTAAGAACAATCTCACTGCTAGGGAAAAGTCCCCCGTGCCTATTAAACTACTCACAGGACTTCACTGAAACATCTCAGGGTTTAATTTACTTAAACCATTTGTCACAGAATACTTCATGACTTTGCATTCTCATGTATGTAGAAAGACAGAAATTCAAAGCTCTGTGTCAATACAGAATAACTTTATTACAAATATAATCCTGTACTAGAAAGACTTTGCATTGTTTACTCGGAAGTGGGAGCCCAATGCTCCAGCATGAAGGGGAGGCTGTGCAGCCATTATGCCATGTGGACAGAAAAGCATACACTTCAGAAGGCAACAATAACTGCCTGCCTGCTGACCTGTGCTGGACACCTGAATGCATTTTTCACACATCTGTCAAAGCTAATAAAAACCAGAAGAATACTAGAAATGCAGATCAGAGCCACAAGATGAAAGTGCTACTTACCTTTACTTCATAAAGAGGTGACTACAGTGAATTTCCAAAAAATAGTGAGTAAATCAGAATATTGTTATTTTTATATTTTATTCCTTCTATAGCAAGAAATTGTATTGGTGAAACTTTTCAGCCTAGATCCCTCTAGAATAAAGCAGTGAGGCTATTTAACAAAGTGAACATGCAAATAGTAAGAATACATTGAACTGTCTCAAGGGTTTGACTTTTTTTTTTTTTTTTACAGTCTCTCACCAAAGGAACCCTAGTTACTTACCTCCTTCTTCTGTTTGTCTCTATTAAATATTTTTGTGCCCTACTCCGACATATTTTTTGATCTTCTTTCAATGCCTGACGTTCTTCTTCTAAATCCCGTTCAAAATGAAATGTGAAAGCTCTGTCCCTAATAATGCGTTAAGGACAATGGCAACTACCAAACAGCCCATTAAAAGATATAATAGCCTGTTTGACTGACTTTATATACCTTTTTGGGAAATGGCGAACTTTATCCATTAGATACAAAATACTGATATGCCTTTTGACTAAGTACACAACAGCTGGTCCTATAATTGTATATGTTAATCAAGAAAAAATGTAATTGCAGAGGCTTTTCACTCATCTTTTATGGTATCAGCAGATGAAAAATCACACCTTTGTTTATCTGAAGAGACATTTTTCTGTTCTTACCTAAATCTGTAACATATGCATACCGTATTGCTGGGAAAATGTTTCAATTGTAAAACCAGTCCCTTCCAATCTGAAGAATTAGTTGTTTACACTGAAATTCATTAATATCACTGGGTAAAAGCTCTCCACAGATCAAAATCAGTTCTGTATCACGTCAGTAATGATTTAAGTAACACTGTACAGGTGGAGTTTATAACTTGTGTCAGTGTTTATTACTTAAATTATAAAAAAAAAAAAAAAAAAGTTTGGATGGGAAATACAATTCCCAATGGCAGTGTCTCTTAGAAGAGGCAGAACGAGAAAACCCCGAAGTTGCACGAGAAGTCAACTTCTCCACAGCAGTTGGAAAAAAACAAACAAACAAAACAAAACAACGTAAAAGTTTTTTTTCAAGCCACCCCTGAGACGATCCCTGACCGCGGGGCTGCGCGGGGCTGCGCGGGGCTGTGCCCCCACCGCCCCTACCCCCCCGCCATCGCCCCACGCGGGCCCCACGCAGCCCCACGCGCCCGCTTCGCCAGGGCCTGCCGCGCTGCGGGGGCCCCTTTCCGAGGCAGCCCGCCTGAGAGCCGCTCTACCGCCCGCCCGGCCCCTCACCGCCGGCGGAGCCCGCGGAAGGATACACAGCAGCGAGCCGCCTCCCACCGACGCAGTCCTGGGGGCCGCAGGCGAGGTGTTGGCCCCCGCGGCCCTTCCCGCTGGGCGCCATTCGGCGGCCCGGGCCCGCAGCCCCCACACCCGAGCGCGCCGCGGCCGGTGCCGGGTGCCGGGCGCCGGCCCGCTCCTCAGCGCGGCCCTGGCCGCGTCGCCGCCATCGTAGCAACCAGAGACGCCGCTTCCTTCGCAACGGGGCGGGGCCGCGGCTGAGGGGATGGCAGGGAGCGGCTGAGGGGAGCGGGGGAGCGGCTGAGGGGGCGGTGGCTGCTTGGCTGGCGCTGCCTTTACTCGACTTCAAACCAGACGCGAGGGACGGGGCGGGTGGGGCCGGGCCGGGCCGGGAGCGCTCCCGCCGGGGGCCGGAGGACCCCGAAGGTCCCGGGAGGTCCCCGGCCCGGCGTGGAAACCCGCCGTGGGCACCCCGCTCCGCCGCCGGGTACCCTCCGTGTCTGCCCGCCTCTTCAGGGCCACGGCTGCCGGGCTCCGAGCCGAGGTGCCTGGCTCTCACCGGGCTTTCCATCCTCTCTGCATTTTTGTAAATAAAAGGATGCCATTGGGAAAAACAAACAAACAAGCAAGAAACGTTATCCAAACAAATACGTTTCTCATTTGTTTTGCACGGCAAACGAAACGCCTCCCTGAGCCCATTTGCTGCTTGTGGGTTTGCAGAGCTCTCTGCGGATTTCTGTTAAATCTGTTGACGGTAAAGACTTGGAGTTAACAGGATAAACTTTTTTTTTTTTTTTTTTTTTTTTTTTTTTTTTTTTTTAAGCACAGGGTGCAAAAATCACAATACAAAAAAAAAAAAAAAGTAAAGTTGTATAAAATTCTATAGAAACATATAAAAAGTATATAAAAAAGTAAAGTTACACAAAGTAAAAAAAAAAAAAAAAAAAGTTATTAAAACTGCAGAACTTTTTTTCAGGCAAAGCAGGGTGTGTTGTCTTGGGATATTGCCGTGCCTTGGATGAGCTGTCAGCAAAAGGCTAAATGCCTTGGTGATTTCCTGGCGAGACATTTCTTGGCTGTTGTATTTGAGCTTAAACCAATTCTTCTCTTTTTCAGTGTGCAGCTGTTCTATGTCTTTGAGTAGGAGGGTAAAAATAGTACTTGGCATTTGTAAAATACTTTTCTCCATGGACACACACCACCTCCGCCCACCCCCCCGTTTGTAGCACAGTTTATGAAGTAGGTGTTACTATTTTATAGTCAAGACCACTGATGCTGAGGTTGCCAAATGTGCTTAATATTTATAATATCCCAGTTACCACAGTTGAGAAGATGATCCTAAAATGGAAGTCTTTCACCTCTAGTTCAGAATACGAGCCCCAAACTCACCATCTCTTTGCCCAATCTGATCTCTCCAGTGTTGCAGGTAGAAGACTGGTTGTCACTTTACTACTGTGTGGTTTTCAACCCACATACACTTTCAAAATTCCCATTTGCCTGGTAAAATGCAGTGATTTATGCAGGATGTAGTAGAAATCTTTATCAATATAGAGAACCGAGTCATACAAACAGGACTGATGCAGAGCTGGGAAACAACTGCAGCATTTGAGCCCATGTCACACCTAGGAGGACTCGAGCTCATAGTCAACTCATGCTGGCAGAATTTGAGCTTCTTTAGACTTACTGCAAATTTTACTCTTATCCAAAACAACTCACAATTTCACCTCAGACACCAGAAATTTAGAATTAAGAATAGAGTTTATGTATCTTTCTGGGTTTTTTTACCTTTTCCTTTTCTTCCTCATAGCCCTCCTTCACAGTTATTCGATAATTCCTCCTGGTGATTAATTTAAGACTGTGGGATGAGAAAGTGACTAGCTGAGGACCATCTATTTCAGAACTATGATTATTCTGGGGCAGCAAGCAGCCTGATCTGAAGTGGTTACAAAATGGAAGGTCCCACTCTGGCAGCTGGTTTGAAAGAAGTTTCATAAGTTTTACTGTGGGCTGGAGACTGATATTCCAGTGAAGGATAAAGATCAGCTCTTAAATCTTTGTGGGATAGAATCTGAATTTATTACAAATCCTATTTGAAGGCTGGAGCATAGCTATGCTGCTGCAGAAACACATTTTTCTTTCCTTCTTGATCCAGTGGGGGATTAATCTGCTAATGCCCTTTAGCTTTCTTCCAGACTTCAGTTTAACTGTGTAGGTGACTGCATGGGACAAGTTCAGTCAACACTCTGACCATTTTAACCATTCCTTTCTGAAACTTCTGACCTCTTCCTATTTCTGTGCATAGGGAAGGAATAAAAACTGTTTGTTCCCACTTAATGACATATATGAGTAGCCATGAAAATCTTTTCACTTTCTTTCTGAGACTGAACTATGGATCACAACCTGCATCTTCTTGAGAGAGCTGATGCACTAGTTAAATTCTAGTAAATCTTATATTGGAAAAATATGATGTGCCATGTGGTACTTCAGAACAAATTAAAAATTTGATTTTGAGAGATATGGAAGAACCAAAGTTGTTAAAAATTTCACAGGCAGTTGAATGTGCTCCTCTCAAGGAGAGGCCAAGTACAGGTGCATAGTGCCCTTTAGCTATTAAATTTGAAAGAAAACACTGGATTAAAAACTGCATTAAAATCTGGATTTAAAACTGTACTAACCCCCCTCTCCCAATTGCTTTTGAATCTCTTTGTAGCAAAAGCTATTTCCAGTATATTCCAACTTCAGACAGGGATGGAGACAATCCACAGTATCAAGACAAATTGAGAACATTTTCTGGCTGTACCAGTGTAAGGTGATGTTGAACAGTGTATTCTGGTGATCTTTTAGACAGTGTCTCTCCCAGTGGTGTGTTAGAAACGGAGGTTTCATTTATTCAGACAGATCACAAACAATTTAATTTCTCTAATGTGCATGAGCAGTTGATGATGTGTTGGACCTTTATGAAGTTTCCAAATAAGCGTTCCAAATAATTTGCTTTTTGGTCAAAATATCAGATCCAGTTTTTAAGATAAAAAAATAGTGAATTTGAGTGTGTGAAAACTGTAAGTGCCTCATAGCTTTAATGAAGTTTCTGTGGACAACATTTAATTTTCTTCCTTTTCAGGATATTCTTTTGTACTTTAACATCCTTCAGGGATAAAAATCAGTGTATTTGAATGACTGTCTCACTCTCAATACCTGTGTTTCTACAGATGGGCTACCAGTGAGACCAAGAGACTGCTGCTATACTCCTGGTTAACAATTTTCTATGTAATACAAAGTATTACTTTAAAGTAATATTTTTCAGTTTCTATTTTGAATTTGCTTTTAGGACATATTCTAAAATTGCCTGCAGAGCCTGTTCTAGTGCACTACCACCACACCAATATAAACACCTTCATTTTAATGATGAAAACCTTTGTAATAAGATGAAAACATCGATTAATAGTAGTTTTTCTTTTAAGTAGTCCAGACTACTCAATATCAAATATATACCAGTGCTCAAAAATATCATATAAGAAAATCTGTCACTGTTTTATCACCATGAAAATGTATATGTTTGATGTGTAATGTAGAGGTGATAAGCAATAATTGCTCTCAGGATACAATCAGTAGTATATAAAATCTACTGTGCAATTGAAATGTGGTTTATTAAATCCAGACATTAAAGGAGAGAATGTGTTGGCTGCTTTTTGTGCTGTAGACATTCCCAAATAGTTAGCTCAGGACTTCATAGTGTACAATCCTTTCCACGGAAATTTGAAACCCGTCAAAACATTTGCATTTCTTCAAGTAAAAGATGAACTGCTTTAGGGTAACTTCACTGATTTGTCTTAGTATTTTTTTGTTTGGTTTAGGAGAGACTGTCATAAGTGATGTCAAACCTTGTTCATCTAAGGTAAGATTTTCAATTACTTTGCTTGTATAAGATAATTATAACTGAATGATTTCTCAGAAAAGTGACAGATGTTTTTAAAATGTAGATTGCTTTATTCAGGACAGGTATAAAAATACAGACGAATCAGGTATTTTGAGTTAAAGGAACTAAATTGTAGGAATTCAGTGTATTAGAATATTTTCGTCTTAATGCCCTTCATCACAGCTCAGTTGTTAGGCCATGTTTTTAATCTCATCTGCAAGACTATAAATGCAGAGTAACTATTGGTTTTGGCAGAGTCAATTTTTGCTTGGACTGCTCAGGTCAGGTTTAATTGCCTGTTTCATGCTGGCTTTTGTTAAAAATAAATATTGATTAAAAATATTTGCTTGACAGTATTTAATTGAACATCTGGTGAGTAGCTGTGATAAAGCTCTGGAACAAATCATCGTTTCAAGTGATCTATAAATGTCAAGTGATCTATTTATAACTCTTATAGAATTTTTCTTCCTTTATTTTGTGCTTATTTCAAAATTAAAGAAACATATTCTATTAGTTCTCTAGGATTTATCTCCAGACACAAAATGCAATTACATTAATAATTCAGAAATATATTTTGTCTTAGTAAAATCTCTGTTAACAGTTTTATGTAATTTTTACTTTCACTTTTTAAAAGCAAAAATCAGGAAAAAAACCTGTTAAGTACTTTTCCAGTGTAGTGCCAATACCAGAAAGAGAAACCTGAAGCAGGAAAAGAAAACAATTATGTTGAAGATATACTGAACTCTAAATAAGTTTTCTTTCTCCTTAAAATCTTTATGTTTCTAAGGATCCTATTTACATTTGAAAATACAGTGTATGAACATACTACAATGCTTTGCTGAGATTATGGAATCAACAAAGGCTCAAACAAAAATATGTTTCTTAGTCTTTTGACAATGACACATATTTCAGGAATAACTTTTTGCATCTATTAAGTGATGAGTCAGAGGCGTTCCCTTATTTTATGTCAGCTGGCACCATGAAAGAAAAAATAATAAATATAAAAGTATTATTTTAACAGAACATTAATAGGTGTAACTAATTTTACTCATGCTTTTATTGTTACTATTTCATATAATTGTGTGCCTGTGAATAGTGTCCCTTTATTCGTTCCTCTATAAGAGAATTTAAAATATTTTTGTAATGATAAGTTTGTCTGCAAATCTGCTTGGGACTGCTCTGTGCATAGATTAATAACTTGTGCAAGTATTTCCACCATCAGAGTCTAAGTAACACTTCAATAGTGAAAATGTTTTGCTAATATGTGGTAAATCCAAAAGCCTGCTCCTTTCCATTGTTAGCATTTGAGATGTCTGTTGGGTGTAGGGATTCCTAAAATGTGAGCTTCTTAAATGCAAGATTTGCAAGTTCTTGCCTCCAGTTCACAGTGCTCACAGCTAGAATACTTTACCAGAAATGTTGGAGGTATTTTTTAAATTTATAAGAGGTTATTATTTACCTCTGACACTCTTTCTCTTGTTGAGGTATGGCTAAGCAGAGGACATATAACAGGCCTTGGTCTCAGCTCTGTCAAATATCACTTGAAAAAGCTTTAAAAAAAACAGGTTTTGAAGGAAGACCCATGGAGCAATCTACTTCATTTTGGCAGACTGAGCTATTTTATATATGCTTTATGATCAATTTATTTCCCCCTCCATTGTTTGGTACAACAGGGCACAAGGAATGTTGGAGCTGTGGAGGAACCACTCAAGGCAGAAGAGAAAAATAAATCTGCAGATATTTCAAAACAAAAAGAACAATGCCTTGTACCATGTGATGTTCAAGCTAAAATTTTACGAGGGGAAAAACATTACATGTGCAGTATGTATTCATAAAGAATACTCTCAGTGACAAGCTATGCAATGCCATGCTATGCAATCCTCTGCTATGCTACGCTACGCTGTGCGAATTTATTTTTTAATCTTCTTGAGCACATGTGACAGCCTTTGACCCTGCTGCCCAGGCTAAGAACTGTTGAGAAAATTTGGGGCGCCATGTTTTTGGGATGCAGCTGGTGTGACAAAGTCAAAGTATAATCATGCTAATCTCTCTTTATAGTCACTGGGGAAGACAGGCAATTCCAGGCAGCAGCTCAGTCCACCTAGATCTGTTACCCTTTGAATGTTGGTAGGTCTCTACATTAGAGAGAAAGAGTAGGGTGTCTGTCCCTCATTTAAACATCAGAGTTGGGTGTGGGGAAGTTAGGTGGGAGTTAGTCAGTTAGTTAAAGTGGGAGAAAATCTATACTTCAGCTTGCCTTTTATAGATACTTATGCAGGATTACATTGCACTATTCACTGCCTTGACAACCTACACCGCAAATGATGCAATCAGCCTCAGAAAAAAATTGTCAGAATTCTTGTGTCTCCCATATGATTTTTTAATATGTATTATTACTTACCTGACAGGTTTACTTTTTAAATTTATTTTTAGCATCAGGGCAAAAAAACAGGAGTAGCAGAGTGAATGAGTAAATGTAGGATGACAGGAATCCTTATATATCTGCCTTTTATCATTTCCATTTGGATTTCTGTGATATCCATTAACTAATCATCCAAGTTGCCCAAGGATAAGATGAAATTCTTCTTCAAGTCTTAAGAAGAGCCATCATCTCTTAAGATGTCTTTACTGCAGCCAGTGAGGCTGAGGTTTTTAGCATCTTTGGCTTTAATCTGTGGTCCCGATACTACTTTGGTTTCATTTTTAGGTACCTTAAGATTAAACACCTTCAGTATTCACTTACATCTCATAAATAAGTGTGTCATCATTCAGTCGAGAATATTTCTAGATTTATGATAACAAAGTGGATGAACATATTTCTTTTAAAGGAAATTTGCAGAACTCTCTTGTTGAATATGCAAGAAGTACAAAAAAACTGGTAAGAAACATGATGGATGATCAACAGTCTTCTTTGGATTACCTTTCTAATCAGGTAATTTTTTCTTTATCATAAAGATTTTGATTTATTATTTATCACTGCAGGTATTGTCTAACTGAAGAAAATTAAGCATTTATACTGTCATTAAAACAGTAGAATTAGTGTCGCTATCATCATTCCTTCTACCTTGGATAGGGTGTGAATTCTATTTCTATGAGGAGTGATAAGCACTGTATCTGATCCACAACTTACTGGCATGCATGGTAGTAGGGTAAGTGAGGGTAAGTGGAGGACTATTACTCCAGACTGGTTGCTATCTCCAGTCCTGTCATATTTGTGCAGATGACATTTTATCATTAACTCTGATAGTAGTTTACAAATACTGTGCATCACTCAGTACAGATAAAAAGCCTTAAAATCAAACTGAAAGGGTTTTTTTAATTAACTGGAATTGTACCTAAAAATGATTTTGGATAAAAAAAGTAAAAAATCAGACCAATTCACCTAATGAAAGGTATGAATCATCAAGACATCACAAAAATGAACTTCAGATTATATTTACAATGAGTCAAAAAGAACACCTTTAGAATGTAAAATTCCTCATTACAACCTAATTAAAGATCTTTTATATGAATTTGCAGGTAAATGAACTCATGAACAGACTTCTTCTTTTGAATGCAGAAGTTTTGAGAAAGCATTTGGATCCACTTCCTTACAAAGCAGTTCAGTCTCATGGTAGGTATTTGTTGCATTTAGTCTTGACCTCTTCACTTTTTGTCTTAGTATCTTGACAAAGAACTAAGTAAAGCAAAGGTAATCGGTTATAACATTTACAGTATTTATTCTGTGTCAGTAACACATAAACTCTGGAAAATTTGTGAACTGTTTAAGAATGTCATTATAAAGAGTGCTTTCAATAATTTGCAACTGATAATTTTGTGCATCTTGTTTAGCATCTTATTGATTTTTATGCAAAATGACAAGTATAATCATAAGTTCATAAGTGATCTGATGTTGCTAAATTGCACTTTGTTTTGCAATGAAAGAAAGTGTGCTCTGCATTTGCAACAACCTTATTCAAATAGGATGGTAGCCACTTGTACGCTGGGCAGTTAATCTTTGTAATGTCCATCCCAAATAAAGGAAAAATGACCTCTAAGCAGTCCTACTGGCCATAGAAACTGCTTGTTTGAGTATGTTTAACACAGACCTGGCTTAACACTTAGAAGAAAAGGGTTTTTTATGTATACATTATGATGTAAAGGCTTTTACAAGTGTAAATACAAATATCTGCAGGAAAAAGCCATCTTTTCCCCAGAAAATATTTTTCTCAGTAAAAGCGTTACCTAAATAAAATCTGTAAAAGGTCCCAGATATGTAGTCTTTAATTTTTGTGTCATATCTATTAAGATTATAAAGAGCTTTCTCTATAAATTATGATTTATACTTCTTTCTGAGCTTAATGGAGTTCAGAGAATTTTAATTTATGAGGTAAATTCATGACATAACATGATTTTAAAGTTTACATGACAAGAAAATGCTATTTGAAATCATTCATATGTTACCAAGAAAAGTAATAATCCTGTGCTTAAGATGTGTTTGGGTTTTTTAACATGTTTTTCTAATGAATCTTCTCAAATACTTTGTTCTCTAGGGTTGGATTGCACTGATATTAAAGATACCATTGGTTCAGTTTCAAAAACTCCAACTGGTCTGTACATTATCCATCCAGAAGGATCAAATTATCCTTTTGAGGTAATAACTTTATCTCTCAGGATAGTCACAGTTTGCTTCAGAATGTGCACTTAGAATATATTTAATAGATTTAAAGTATTTTCCTTTACAGTTTCTCAACAGATGAATAAGAAATGTATTAAATCTTTCAAATGTCTCTGCCATTGCTATAATTTTGATGAGTTTCTCATTTTCTACAAAGAAATTTAATGTCTGTCATAAGATCTCATCATCAGTTTTCATATGCAGTGAAAAATGTACCAAAGAGGAAAACCCAAGTTATTTTCCAGCACCCCTTTTTGACATTGAGAAGTGCTGTTCTTTACTGTTTTAGAGATGGAAAACTAAGGAGTCAAGTGACTAAGTGACATTTGGCTCCTAAAATGGGACCTTTGGCTATTTGAATTATTCTGCTGGATGACTGTATAGTATTGCCTTCTCTGAAGAGGTGACTCCGTTGATGCCTATAGCTTGGTCAATGATATTGTATAGGCATCTCAATATAGATGCAGATGTACATCAGTTTGAGGAGTAGGTGCTTAGCTGTTGTCTGAGTATCATTATAACTCAGTCTGGAGGGAGAGAGGTATCTAAACTTTTAGTTTTCATATCCAATTTTCAGGATATACATTCTTAAAGAAAAAAGGATGAAATACGGAATGAACTGCAGCAGTTATGTTTCCTATCACCATCTGCATTTTCTGTTACTGCTCAGAGTTATAGTGCTCATCTAGGAGAAGAGAGTTTTGGGTTAATTTCCTCGGGCTCAGGACATTTACACCCATGCAAACACAAGGAATACTTTGTTTTGTGCTTATTTCCACTTCAGGCTATTCTACTTGGGGAGGTCCTTATGCATAGTGGAAAGACAGATAGGGCACTTTCAAGCCTTTAATTTTTCAGAACATCCTGGGGTCATTAGTATTTGGAGAAAAGATGTGGAGTTTAAGGCAGCTAATAAATAGCAAAATTTAATACCTAACTTTATGGTCTTCCTTTATATATAACAAAGGAAGGATGAATCCCTTTATCTCTAGCCAGTTGGAACCTTACAAAATGCTACAAAAAAAGAGCTCAAACTGGTTATGTAAAGGCTTCAGAAGTATGCTGGGATCTCAAAAGAAAAGATGAACTTGTTTCTGCAGACCCCTGATAGAAAAACCTGTAATTCTCTCTCTACAATGCGGAGAGCTCAGGGAAAAGATCTGTAACTCATCAGCAGATTCCTTCCAGGTAAAAGAAAGGCAAAGACAGGAAGTGTTCGCAGAACAACCATGTTTATAGTATGAAGAAGTTGCTGTCTGCCTCACCCCGGGATGAACCATAGCACAAAATGCATCTGTTTCAGAATTTCTTCTGGATTGAGGGGGGTTCCATTGAGGAAATATTCATACCTCACGCAAATTACTTTTCCTGAGAGATGGTATCACTAATCTATGTGAGAAATGTGATTTCTCAGCTCACTTATAGCTTTTGGCAAATAAATCTGAAATTATAAAGTTTCTTTCACTTCAGAAGTATTTTTGACATTTTTCTACATTTAAAGATACTGCCAGAATCTGAGAATCAGCTATACGAGTGGAAAGGTTCTGTAAGGAGAATAAGAAACAAAAAGAAAAATCATAATAACTTGATTAAAAGCACAAGGTAACAATAAATAATGAGAAGAAACTTCTGCACTCATGAATGTCTCATTTCTTTTCTGGTAGATGCTACACAGATCTGACAAGATAGTGCCAAAAAGTTCTCAGAGCAAAAATTTCTAAAATATGTGTGTTCCATAAAGAATGTTATCTTAAGGAAACCTGTTTAATGCAAATTCTTCCATGTGTTGAAGCATAAAAAGGGTATGAGAGAAATGATAGATGAACAAAAATACCAAGACATTAAAACATAAACAAGAAACTGTAATGCATTTTAAGGGGCTAACAGCCAGGAGTTCTGCCAGTTCTGCAGACTAGCAAAATAAGAAAAATACAAAGAGGCAAAAAAACATAATAAGAAATTAAAAACCAAAAACCAAAGCCAGCATGAAACAATTTATTTCAGTGAGGACCTTTTCAGCAATAAACTGCCCTTTAAATGTAAGTAACTACACTAACCCCAAATGTCTCTAGAATCATTTGCATAAAGATACCAGAAAATGAAGAAAACTATGTAGATAACTTGATCTTGTTCTCATGTTTTCATGTTTAAAACCTCATGTTTTCAAAAGTGAGTATAAATCTTGATGCTTAACTTGGGCTAATTGTAACCTGAATTCCAGGAGCTCTAAGAATATCCACTTTCAGTGGCAGTGGCAGGTATCATCTCAGATCATTCGTCCCCAATGGGATTTTGTCTGAGCATTCATACATGAGGCAATTCAAACCCATTTCACTTCTGGAAAATTGAATCATGATCTCTTTCTTATACATTTTTCACTGAGTAAATTTAGATCAATGATATTTCTAAGATGGGTCAAACAAACTAAACAGTTGTTTGGAATATACCTCTTACACACACTTCAGATGGAAAGGGAAGAAATATTCAGTAGAAGCATTCTCCTGCTCATTTAATTTAAGTTATACCTGGCACAGTTGTGCCCCTCACACTTTGCATGATATGAGATATAGAACAAGCTGTAAAGTGGATTAACTATTACAATACGATTATCTTAGTTAGCTGTTGTATGTTTTGGTGTCATATCTGATTGGCTGATGACCTTTCATGCAAACCAAATCTGCCCTTCTGAGAATTATCAACACTCCCACTGATTTATATTGGACTGAAGATTGATGTTGTGACCAAATGGGCTCCTCTCTGTATTTCTAACTCATAGACACAGGAGTAGCCAAGAATGCAACCATCTTCTCAAGACAGCAGATGAGGCAATGGGATTATTTTTAATGAGTTTTAGGTATTTGCATTTTAATATTCATTTTGGAATCTTCTTTTTATTCCAGTTCCACCCTCCTTGGGTGACTAAAGTAAGCATGTGATTCTCCAAGGAATAAAGCCCATCATGCACATGACGCTTACTATGATTCATTCAGTATTTGTGCTGCAAGGATTGCTCAAAGCATCCAATGGCATTGACTTACTTGAATATTCAAGATTCCCCAGGTTGTATTAGATCACATTGCAGCTCTGTCCAGTTGCTTTCTTGTAATTCATAAAGATGTTGTTAAGTCACAGGTTCTGAATATGATGATGTGTTCCTGCCAAGGAAGAAGTCTTTGTTTTCATGAAAAATATCTGGCTCATACAGGCAATAAGGTGCAACCTATAAAGATCAGACTGCCACAATATTTTTGAGGGTTGAACTGACTTCCACCTAGACTTTACTTTTAGCAACTGGCTAAGATTGCAAATCTCTCATGAAACATGTTTCATGAGCAAACATGAACAACAAATTCCTGCTTTACTCCCTGACTTGTGCATCTGCTTACTGTTATGATTCACTGATAACCAACGTTATATTCTGAACTTCCTTTTGTTACCACATGTAGCCTAATGGCTCCATAACTATAAGCATCTTCCAGATTAATTCTCTTGGTAACTAGTCACATTGGGAGACACAAATGAGCCTCTGTTTTCAAACACTAATTAAGCATAGTATCTCCTAGAACTACTTTGAACAGCTTAGGTAGTGCAGTGTCTAAATGTGCAATATGCACCTTTCTACATTAGGATGCTCTGACTTTCTAATCCCTGTTAGAACTGGTCAAGCTCTGGCAATGGGGACATAAAAAATACCCAGAGTGACCTGGATACATTCCACTTAACATTACAGACTTAACTGAAATCCCTAGAGAGCAGCCAAGGGTCTAGGTGCCCTTTCTGTAGACAGTGGAGATAACCAACGTCTGCAGAGAGTGATTTAGATCTTGGTTTCCCAGAGCCATGCTATGAATGCACATTGCTCTGTGTAAGGGGGATCCCGGGGGAGAAAAAGGCAGTAAGATTCCTAATTTAGGGAACACAATTACGTGTATATAATTAAATGGGCTGAGGAGAAAATTTGCCACATAATGTGATATTCCATAGCAGAGCAGAGGGCAGCTGGACCACTGCCATTTGACCTGCTGTTGGACACAAATTTTAGCAAAGACTTGTAAAGACTCATAAATACAAGAGCTGATCTTATGTATTCAGTGGGACTGTTCAGTTGCAGGCTGTTAAATGTTCACATTGGGACTTCCCTAGATTTGGGCCCCTTCTTACGTAGAGTTTTTTTGCTGCTCCAGCATAAATTATTATACACTGGGTTATTCCTATCACTTTTTTCACTCCCTCACCTTTATTAAGGTCTCTACATTTCCCAGGCATCACAAAAACATTATTTCTGGGGAAGAAGGTATATGGTGAGGGAGAACACATAAGAAGTTGTGTCTGTGTTGCTTTGCTGAAATAATGGTATACTCAGTGTTAGTGCCAGTATCTGTAATATTTTGCGTGACTGATATATGACGTTTCAAGTTGCTTGCACTTTATGCTATTGTTAATACACAGTAGCATTTATCAAAGCTTATTTATTATATCTGATATGAACAGACATTTGCACACAACAGTTTCTCTTGGCTAAGGAAATATCCAAATCAAGAAGTCTAACAGGAACATATAGAAAATACTGCAGCTTAATTTTTTATTTTCTTTGAGTTTTTTGTTAAAATATTTGAAAGTTTTGTTGCTTAGCAAAACTATGAATAGTCTATCTTTATTAAATTAAAATGTTTTCTTTGTAACAGCTTCTTCAGGAATGCTTAATCTATGTCTATTTCAGGTTTTGTGTGACATGGATTTTCAAGGAGGTGGATGGACTGTGGTTCAGAAAAGAACTGATGGAATCATTCCATTTCAGAGAACATGGTCTGAATATCTGGATGGATTTGGTGACCTTTCTGGTATTAATTTTAAAAATTTTAAAAGCACTTTGGACACAACATTTCTGCAGTCTTTATGTGAGCTACATTCCACTAAATTGTGTGGGATTTTTAGTAGTATAGGGAGTGAAGTTCTTGTTTTGTAAGAGTCTTATTTATACTTAAAAGGTTTTTTCCATCAAATCTGTTGTGTGATCTTTTCGATCATGACTATCACCATACTAGGGTCTTTAGCCACTGCCCATCCTCAATCTCACATTTAAAATGTTGTGATATTTTCTTCCTGAAATAATGTGTAAATTGTATTTCCCCATTTTTCAGATTTTTTTTTTTTTTTTAAAAAAGCCTTTGTTGGTTTTAATCACATTTTCAAAAGATTTCCTTAAAGCAGAGAAAAATCAGTAATATTTCACCATAGGGCTTGCGAAGCTAGAAAGAGAATGGAAATATGTCAGTAGCTAATACCAACACAGCTGTGATATTACTTTTTTACTGCCACATTTCATCCATTAAATCTAAAACCAGTTGCTCTTTCAGGAGTTTATCTGGGATTGCAGTGGAAACACACAACTTTTCAACTATACAAAAAAGCTCAGCTCATATGGGACAACCTTTCATGGAAAAAAGTGTGATTTACAGAGGCAGCCAATCTCAAGAACAGGCTTTGAGTTTTGTTGCATTTCACAGAATGCTGACATTTATAATTTCTCAGTATTGCCCTTAGGAATGAAACTGAATCCTGTTTAATCAAGTGGATCTTTAGCACATCCAGTTTTTGTGGTCTTCTAATGTATATTGAAGACGAATGCTTGAAAGTTATCAGGTGGACAATTTTCTAAAATTGTCACAGAGGAAAGAGATGATGCACACATGGGAATTCTTTCCATGGATTTCCCAGTGAAGTAGGAAGATTACTCTGTACCCTCATTAGTCTTTCAAAGGAATGTAAGCCTATCTTACAACTTTTATTACACTTGGATCAGGAAGGAAAGTAGTACTTTTACACTCTACATTTCTAGAAGTTTATTGACTCTGTATTATATTTCTGTTTTAGGGGAATTTTGGCTTGGGCTGAGGAAGATTTTTCACATAGTAAATCAAAAAGCCACTAGTTTCAGTCTTTATGTGGATTTGGAATCAGAAAATGACAAGCATGCCTATGCATCATATGATGACTTTTGGATAGAGGATGAAGCATGTTCTTTTAAGATCCACTTGGGACGTTATTCAGGAAATGCTGGTAAGAATTTCCTTCTTTAAAGTATTTAAAGATAGCTGGTCCCTTTCTTAATGTGAAAAAATGAATTCAAAAGAGTATTAATTAAGATAACTTTAAAAATGTTTACGTCTCATCTGGTTTTCTCTAGTTGGTACATAATGAACACTTATGCAGATAAATGGTCAATGATGTAGTGATTGGTTATGCCATCAGTCTTTACATAAAATAGAATAATTTTATTCTATTGCTTCAAGGTCTTTAATTGAATAAACAGTCCTTTAATAAAGATAATAAATAAATAAAATTAATTTTAATGGATTCAAGTCCACAGAATATATATATAATACATAAGGGATTTTGTGTGTGGTTTTGAACTTCGATCTAATGGTTCAATTCTTCAGATGTCCATTACCTCATCCCAAATTTGCTGACCTTAGTGGAAGTCTTCCTGATGTTGCTTTGGTTATTTCAGAAGTGCCCAGACAGTGGTGTAAAAAGGAGAGAGAAAAAAATACAACTGGAACAAATTAGGCTTACAGTGTATAAGTTACTGGCTGATATATGGACACAAATTAATTTACAATTCCAGACCACTCTTAGTATCGTAGCTATACCAAACGTGCAAATATTTGTGTTAATTTTGCACCATATCTTACTGCTTTTTTCTACCTTTTTTTTTTTTTTTTTTTGGCATGTTTGCAAAAGTATGCAAGAATGTTCCTTATAGTTATTCTCTAAATGAGTTGGTGCTTCACTCCACCTGTATTTGTAAGAAATGTTTCTTTAGTGAGACAACAGAACCAGTAGTCACTGACCTTTTTGTTTTAACAATTCCATTTTCTCTCATGACTCACTCTGGGGATTTGGGCACAACGCTGGGAAATCTGAAGTTAACAATCCTTTTTGTTTCTTTTATCTTCCACTGTCTTTGAGGACAGAAGCCTTCACCTTCATAGCTAATGTGCATCACTAAAAGCAACAACAATATAAAGATGTTTCATCGAATTTCGACTTCTTCCATACTTCTCAGTATTTTATACTTTTTCTTTCCTACATCTTTTACACATTGACAGCTCATTATTCAGTGTTTTTGAACTGCTTTTAAAGAAATCTATTTTTCTAATAAATTAAAAGGAAAAGCTTGCAAGGAATACAACAAGTAAGAAATGTTATGTTTCTCCATAAATAACTCTTTTATCCTTCTGTTTTATGTCTTGTACTTAGGTGATGCATTTAGAGGGCATAGAAAAGAAGATAACCAGAATTCAATGCCTTTCAGCACATTTGATGTTGATAATGATGGATGCAGGCCAATGTGCACTATTAAAGAACAGCCTGTAAAAAGCTGCAGTAACTTCAGTGGTAACACCGGATGGTGGTTCAACCAGTGTGGCCTTGCAAATCTTAATGGTGTTCATCGCTACACAGGTAGATTTCTTGCAACTGGGATTCACTGGGATACATGGACAATGAACGATAAACCCGTCAAAATTAAATCGGTTTCAATGAAAATTCGGAGAACCTATAATCCATATTTCCATTAACCTATGAAAATAGAAATATATCTCTTCTTGCAGTTATGTGGGATAATGTATCACTGCATTATAAATAACTTTCATTTTCACCTGAACAGTTCGGTCTTAAAACTTTATTAGGTATTTCCATAATATAGTTACTCATTTTTATTATGAAATGTCAGCATCTGTAGTGTTCCTGCTTGAGTAAGAAGGTCCTAAGAAGAATAGGGTTTTCGAAAAATGGATGATGCTTAGTGTTTGCCGGCTTTTATTCAACTGCCTCTTATGCAGTCTCAGAGAAATTATAAAAAGGAGTGTAATGTTGACTTTTGAATGTGTTTTTTCTATGCTCTCTGCATATCTGAATTGCCAAGAAATTTCAGCAAATTTTCTTTTTAGAAGCAATATACCTGCTTTTTCCATCATTATATTTTGGAAAAATACCTTTTCTTCACCTTAGGTTAATTTTCCAGAATCAGCTCTTCTTTCTATATTCCTTATCAGGCAAGCAAACACTGACTTATTCCAACACATATATAAGGTTCTGTGTGCTCTCAGGGACTGATTTTTATACAAGGAAGGTAGATACTGACATACAAGGATTATGGTCTCTTTTGTATTTAATTTTTACAGTTAATGTCTTTCATAATCAGATTTTTATTCTACCATTGTCTATTTCACACTTCACTAAAATCAACACTTTTTTTCAAAGAAAATGTATAACATTTCATATAACCTTTGGAGGTTTAATTTTTTGCTATATAGGCCTGATGTTATGTTTTCTGTTCTTACTGGCATTCACTTTGTGAATGATCATGTGGTAATGAACAAAACCAATTTGAGTTGTGTAAATACATTTTAAGTTGTGTGAATGGTTTGAATTTCTGTCAGTAAAAACAGAATAATATCAACAACGTGAATATTGTCAGTACAGAAATGCTTCTGGAACCTGGCATCTATGCTGTAGCAACTAGGCATGGCATTTCTCCTCTCTGCTTCAGTTTCAGTAGATCAGCTCTGTAGTAACATGTGACATGAAATCAGTTAAAAACTCTATGGGTATTCTCTTTGCTGTCTCGCACTTTGACCAAGCACTAATACAGTGAGCAGAAACAATCATCAGTTCAGAACCAGCATGTTTTAGAACTTCTTTCCAAAGATATATGTAGCTATAGGAGGAAATTAAGCTTTTGATAGGGTATGTTACAAGGTTAAGGGAGAGAAAAAATTCCTCTTTTCTTCTATGCTTGACTAGTCCTTAACAATTGGAGGTAAGAAGTTGCTAAAAGCAGAAGGTTTCTCTCTGCTAGAGAGAAACTGAGGATTATCCTTATAGCGGGGGCCTATGGTAGAAGCACGGGGGGAAGTTGCTTGAGGAAAAATATCACAAGCCCCATAGAGGGATTGTGAGAGAGGGGGTAGCTCATGCTTTTGGGGAGACTGAACTCTCTGAGCATGAGGGCACTTTGTTGTCAGACCCTGTAGTCTTCGGAATTAGAATTGGAGAGATATTATGTACATCCTTTTTAGCCCTCCTGCTCAGCCCAGACTTAGCAGGAATCCAATCCCTTCTAACAGCAGCATGGATCCAGCAGACCTATGAAGGTAGATACTAAAATGAAAGAGCTTCTGTGAGATTAACAATCATTAGAGCAGTATGTGATTGTTTAAAGAGTATTAATTTTGGCTGCAAGCCTGGGTGTTGTCACTGTATTAGGGCTATTATATCAGAAAGAGTCCCCAGACTGCAGTGCAATCCTACTGGAGAATGCCAGTGGCTAAATTTCACAGCATTTTAATGGCTTTGATGAAAGCTTCAAACTCTGTGAACAGAAAGGAAGAGTCTAAGTAAGGAATCTGGAAGCTGAGTGTAGAGCTAGAGTCTACCGACACCCTGCGGCCCCTTTTGACTTCATTAGAATCCCTGCTTGAAAATGAAGGTAGAAAATGAAGATTGTAGATCTGTGCTGTCAGATATTACCACATTTAATTACCAGGTTTAGTGTCTCCTTTGTCAGTGTTGGTTAGATTAGCTGACTGTAACAAATAACAGAGGAGATGGGCCTGAAAATGTAACTAAAGCTTGAAGGATCATTCTTGCAAATAGACATTGGATCTTAAAGACAAGTCAAATTGCAAACCTATACAAAAAATAAATTCAATTCTCAATATCAATACTGGGGGGGCATTGGAATATTTACTGTTCCTTGGAAGAGAAAAACATTTCCATGACTATTTGCAAAGACTGCTTTAAACTCAATATGTATGCTTTAATACCATCTACTAGCAGGGTCACAGGCAGATGCTGTTCTCTGTCACTTACAGTTCCTTTCCTTTGTAGATGAATGCATTTTGCCCCAGGCTTGACTTGTGTCTTTGTCCTGCTGTGAGAGC
Organism: Tyto alba; assembly: GCF_018691265.1. Classification (NCBI taxonomy): domain Eukaryota; kingdom Metazoa; phylum Chordata; class Aves; order Strigiformes; family Tytonidae; genus Tyto; species Tyto alba. The sequence continues at coordinate 15,075,231 of NW_024881282.1, read as the reverse complement.
TGGATCAACAGTGTAAACTGCAAACAGGATGAGGTCCAAATTGCAAATACTAGTCAGGTTTTAACTCCTTTGAAATCATTCAGTTATGAGTTCTCAATATAGTGTTCTTAAGCAAAATATCAACAATGCTTTATTCCTTTTTCAGGTTAGAAACCATATATGAAAATAGAGACTGTTAAAAATTTCTCCTCCTGTATTTGCCATATTATCTGCTAGTCATGATCACACTTAGTGCTTCCGTGGCACCAGAACAAGTAATTAGATAATAATATCATCTAATGATTTTGTTTCCTTTCATGGACTCTAGCAGCTGAGAGGATCTGAATAAGGCTTCTTTGAAAAGCTTTTGAGCGTGGGAATCTCATAGTTATATCACCATTTGAATGTTCTTAAGTGTGAGTATTGCTATAGTCTGTTTTTGTTTTAAAATTTAGCATATGCTTAGAAAAGCAGAGTGCTAGGGATTAGTTGGCAGCTTGCCTGGTACAAATCTGAAATACTGCAGTGACAATAGAATGTTTTGTGATAGATGGCTACTGTCTTCAAAGGTTCATTCCATTTCCTCTCTAAGAATAAAACAACTGTGAAAACAAATATTTTTTTAGTTAAACACAGATAATTTACAAGGACATTAAACTGATTCAGGGGGCCTATGTTCCATATTTACAACTCATGGTTCCCAGCCACCATACATAAGATTTTTGTGGCCAGATATTTAGGACTGGTAATCAGCTGGTTATTACCCAAACAGACCTGTTTCAACTAAAAAAAAAGGAACATGTAGGGTGTAGAATATGAAGAGGAACTGACTGAGAGTTCCAAATAAAAAGTAGTTTGGTTGAACTACACAATATCTATTCCAGGAATGATACTCCAGACTGAGAAGTTGTTTTTAAAGGACATGTAATCTCTGATGTTATGAAACTGCATTTCTTTCTTTTGTTTTCTTTTTCCAAGAGTATGTCTTCAATTCAGTTTGGTGAACTCAACTTATTTGACCCAGTTTATGATGGTACAGTAATATAAATAAATGAAAATACGATTTCCACAGCCTGAGTAGTACTGACGTGGCAGTGCAGGGTTCACTGTATTAGACATCTGGAAATAACAAAACAGTACAACTAAAGGCATTTTACTTTCCACTTGGAAAATCCTTAATTGGGCAGTAAAAGATCCTCTAAAGTATTTAGAATACTTTTTTTTTTTTCTTTTTCACCGTAAATTCTGGCATGTATTTAAAACTTTATAATCAGTCATGTTTCATTGACATGAGAAAACATTTTGGTTTTGTTACTGGTCTCTGTTATGAAACATATTTATGAAAAAATAACACTGCATTGTATTGATACTTCACTACAAAGTTAATAGCATGTTTATGTGCATTGCACAGTACTCAGACTTGCAAGTAGGAAACTGTTTCATAGCCGACTCTAAATTTTAGTTGGTTGTATGCAACAGTTTCCATAAGTTTTCCCAATTATTTAAGGATCACTAATGTAATGCACAATTAACATACTATTTAAACTATTGTCTCAAGAACTCTTTCTTGAAATCTACTGTGTTGGATGTTCTGCAAATGTTGGCAGCATGAGCAGACATGAAGATGCTGCAACCTGAAAAGTATAATACCATGAAATTCTGATGCATGCCTCCAGTGGGTTAAAACAGAGTGCACAGCTCCACTGCCAAAGTACAATGTGATATGAAGCACAAAGCTGTATGAATAATGTTCTGAGATTAAAGGAATATCTGCTTTTCCCTCCTCCCTATCTGATACATAAAAGATAAAACACTAAAACACTAAATTCAGTAACATGGTAATGTTCCTGTTAGCCTCACTCTAATCTCTGTAGACTCCCTTGAATGGAATCTGAGGTAGTTTTAATGGAAATATTCATAGATTCATAGAATGGTTTGGGTTGGAAGAGACCTTTAAAGATCCTCCAGTTCCAACCCCCCTGCCATGGGCAGGGACACCTTCCACTACACCAGGTTGCTCCCAGCCCCATCCAACCTGGCCCTGAACCCTTCCAGGGAGGGGGCAGCCACAGATTCTCTGGGAAACCTGTGCCAGTGTCTCACCACCCTCACAGTGAAGAACTTTTTCCTTATAACTAATCTAAGTCGATCCTCTTTCAATTTAAAACATTTACCCCTTGTCCTATCACTACACTCCCTGTTAAAGCATTCCTCCCCATCTTTCCTGTAGGCCCCCTTTAAGTACTGGAAGGCCACTATAAGGTCTCCCTGGAGCCTTCTCCAGGCTGAACAACCCCAACTCTCTCAGCCTGTCCTCACAGGGGAGGTGCTCCAGCCCCGTGATCATCCTCATGACCCTCCTTTGGACCCACTTGAGTAGGTCCATGTCCGTCTTATGTTGGGGGCCCCAGAGATGAACACAGCACTGCAGATGGTGTCTCACAAGAGCAGAGTAGAAGGGGAGAATCACCTCCCTTGACTTGCTGGCCACACTTCTCTTGATGCAGCCCAGGACACAGCTAGCTTTCTAGGTTGTGAGTGCACATTGTTGGTTCATAGTCAGTTCATAGTCCATCCACTACCATCCAAGTCCTTCTCCACAGGGCTGCCATTTGTCCCATCCCAGCTGACTTTGACTTCTTGTGTATGTCTGCAGTGGGTTAAGTGATCTTGAACTCTCTCTGCTGTGGGTCCTGCTTCAGTCCCACAGACTTTGCTAGTATCCTTGGAGGACTAGAGAAACCTAAGGACAAGCCCTACCAGGGAAAACTGAAGCAAAAAAGCCACGGAGTACCTTGTCCTTTCTCATGTCCCTTGTCACAAGGTCCCCTTCCCCCTTAAGCAATGGGTCTACATGGTCCTTACCTTTTCTTTTGCTGCCAATGTAATTATAGAACCCTTTCTTGTTGCCCTTTACCTTCCTTGCTAGTTGCACCTCTGGCTGAGCTTTGGCTTTGCAAACTTTACTTTGATATCTGCAGGCAAAATCTTTGTGTTCCTCTCAAATAGCCCGTTGCTGTTTCCACCTTCTAGGTCCTTCTTTGTGCCCAAACTCAGTCTTGAGCTTCATGTTCATCCATGTTGGCCTTCTGCCATCCTTGCTCGATCTCCTGTTCTTTGAAATGAATAAATACATGTATGTGTTTTGGGTTGTTTTACTAGATTCTAAAGCTCTGCAATGGTATCTTTCTTATTGTGTTTTTGTTTTGTCTTTTTTTTTTTTTTTTTTTTTTTTTAATAACAATTATTACAACAAAGCAGAGACCAGGGCCTGAGGGCATTACTACATTTCACCTACAAAAACTAATTTTCTGAGAATTGACTACTCCCCTTTCTGGAGAAAAATCTGATCTGGCTCTGCATAGTATAAAGACTCCCAAGTTCATTGCAGTGCAGTTATTTGTTACAGAACTGGTGATATCATCCCAATTACAGAACTATAGACCAACAGCAAACAATAACATAATTTTTCTTTGTAAAGTCAAGTTTCTGCAATAAGTTTCTAATGCATAGGGAAATACATGTGAGCTCTTCCTGCCATAACAGTAAATTGAATGACTTTCTCAGGAATGAAACAGGAGGGTAAGATTATTCTTATCAAACTTAAAATAAAAAATCCTTAGAACTTCTTCACATAATTTTATTTTTCCCTACTTCCAAAGTTCAAAGATGACTGAAAAGTAATGTGACAAAGGCAAAAAAATAAGCCTTTAGCATACAAAATATCTACCCTGTAGAAGTTAGGTTCTTCAAATAAGTATTAAAATTTCAGAGTGGTGATTTTTTTTTTCTCTGAATCTCTACCTAAACTAGTGACTTAAGGTACGATCCAGTGTCCACAACATAGGCCCAGATGCACTTGAAATTTAGCTGTCTAGTTCTGAGCAATGACAATGACACTTTTTTTGGAGGTACTGTTTCAACTTCTAAGAAAATCAATAGAGAGAGATCACAGAATTACAGAATTATTGAGGTTGGAAGGGAACTCTCAAGATCATGTACTCAAGCAGGGTAACCTAGAGCAGGTTGTCCAGGACCACGTCCTGTCACATTCTGAGTATCTTCACAGATGGAAACTCCATAGCCTCTCTGGGCAACCTACTCCAGTGTTCAACTACCATTACAGTAAAAAAGTGTTTTCCACTTTCCAGAGATCCACCTTTTGAAGTCATCCAGAGAGAGTTCCAATGTTTTATTCCCTTTATTGATGATACAGTAAAAAAGAAGAAACTTTAGTGCCCTCATTCACACAGGCTCCTAAGTCCTTCCCTTTTGTGAGGATATAGTTGGATTTTATATATAAAAAGGATAATGGCAGTGGAAATGCTCCCTGTTTGCATAATGGCTTACAGTTTTCAGTGTCTACAATACTTTGCTGTGAAGTAGGAGTTTAGATCCGCTTGAAGCTTAGGGTTTATATCAGATCACCTGTATGTAAGAGGTTATCTTGGCTATAAGCTCCCAGGCAACCTCTTTCTGAAACTGTCCACTCAACAGTCATGAATGTTAAGAGTCAAGGGATGAGGTAGAGATTGCTTTCGGTAAGAAACTAGTCTAGTAGGTAGGACATAGTTCTGCTGGACCTCCAGGTGAAGACTACCTAAAACTAGATGTCCCTTTGCATGGGAGGCTGCTCTAACCACTGATTGGTTAGGCAGAAGATAGTTTTCATCATGATAAGCCATGTGCTGACAAAAATGCTTGAATGAATCTTTTAAAAAAATGGTAGGAAACACTCTGAGCTGGCACTACAACATAGCTGGATTTTGAGAAATACAGTTCTAAACCACAATAGGTGATTTCACTCCCAGTAATAGACAGAATTAGGTTTGTAACACTGTATCTTAAATTAAAAGCAAAGAGAGTGAACTCAAACTATGTGTTCCCTACAGAGAAAAATTATAATGGGCTTCTGATAGTAAGAGAAGAGTCAGAGACTAGACTATACTAAGAGACTAGACTAAGACTAGTAATGATTCAGTAATTGAATCACTGTTCAAACTTAAGGAGAGATTTATGTGAATAAAAACTTCTAGTATGCAACGTTCATATGATGGTAGTTGGAACGTCACACAATAAAGTTGATAAAGGGGTGAGAGGCCTAGCTACAGGATTCCCATATATGAAAGATATTCAAAAGTAAGACTGTAAAGATGACACTAGAAGAATAAAAAATACACGTGTTAGAGTATGTGGAAAAAAAAAAAGAGAACATTGTCTACTTTGCCAATCTTCCCTGTTTATAGACACTTTTGAAACTTGAAGAGACTTCAGTACATAAAGAAAAAAGTTGAAATTTATACCACTTCAAGAGACATTTAGAAAACAATTGTGCAGAGGCTCTGCACGACTGTAACAGGCCCTGACAAACTGCTTTCAACTCCTGTGGTGTAAATGAGATTGATGTGATGAAGGTAAGAATTAAAGTAATCTGCTAGCATTTTGCTAGTCTGAATCAAGAAATGAGTACTGTGAAAAAACTAACCTAGGTGACACGGAATACTTTGACATGATTTTTGAGAAATTAAGCTAATTTTCTGTTGACTTTGCAGTTTATAATATTTAGATGTACAACACAGTCCCAGACAAGTGCACTGTGAAAGATACATAATACCTGCTTTGAACATGCAAGATGCTGCAGAACAGACTATAGGCATAAACCACAAATGTTTAATGACATCCTCTTTCCTCAGCAGGATTATTTTCATTATTGAAAGCATGATCATGAGCCAGTTGCAGACAAAGTGCATAGCACTTGTCTTCTCTTTAGATTATTCTGAAGTTTAAGAGAAGAATCCAATAAAAAATAAATGTTGAAGTTGTGTTGCAATGAAGAAAATTGAATACAAACTCTAGTGACACGGCTTGATCATTTGTAGCTTTATGGTTAAAAGCAACTTTCAGGAGAAATGTATGAAAGATAAAAGAACAAATGTGCTTTTCAAACACATCACTATTAAGAAGCCTACCAAAGGGTTAATGGGACTGAGAAATAATCTAGATATAAATGGTGTGCCTGGGTCTTGAAGACCGCATGTGTCTGGCCACTCCACCTATGAAAGGTCACAGTAGAAGAAATTACAAAGTGTGACAAGAATGACTCACATGATAGGTAAATGGAAGGGAAAGAAACTCTCTAAGCTAGAAAAGCAAGGGTATAATTAGGAAATCTGTGATTAACTGTTAATATCATGGAGAAGATGAATCCTTGCTCATTGTTTATGAAGTGGCTCACAGTGCAATCTGTGAGCAGCTGGCTTAATACAAACAGAGCAAATATTTTTCATATATGTGATTAAACTGTAGGACTCATTGCCATCATGTATTATGACAGCCAAAAATACAAGTGTGTTCAAGAAGGGACAACACGTAATCATGACTCTTTAGTCACGGTTAAAATGCAATGCAAACTCCAAACATAAAATCTAGTTCAGGAAGTTCCTAAAAGAAGGTGGGAAGGTATAAGGGAGAAATCACTCTTTAACTGCTATTACCTCACAATGATTCCTGAAGCATCTGAAACATACACTGCAGGCCAAGTCTAAAATGTGGTATGAAGCTGGGTACGTCTCTGAGCTGTGCTTGGGGTTTGGTGCTCAGTGCATAAAAGAGAGTGATGGTTCTTCTATCTTGCAGCAGGGGAAAGACCTCTTTTTAATAAAGAAAAAATAAATTTCAGAAGGAGAAGTAGGTAGCATGCTGCCAAGCACTTCTTTGGATAAGTGAAATTCCTGACCTGACAGTATCAAGAATAAATAAGACACAAGAAGAACAAAACTGCGAGGGAGAAGACAAAGGAAAATTGATGGCTTTTTTTGCTCTGAAACCAATGAAGGTAGAGAGAGTGGCAAGGGTAACTGTGCACAGTAAGTAATTTATTATGAAATGCAGAGGGAAGAGACCAAAGTAGTCAAATCACCACATTCTGTGGCTTGACTGAAAGAGACCTGTGAAGGCTGTGGTGGAAGGTTCTTGTCTGATCAAAATAAAAATAAACCCACTCTGTAAAGCTGGCATTCAGCACCAAGAGGTGATGGGGGTGGGTAAGGAAGTTTTGGCATCTGGGTCCTTCTCCTTGTGGGCAAAAAGAATGGATCCACTAAGAAGTGAGAAAAAATTAGCACACATTCATTACATCTGGAGACCATGTAATTAGAATTTTTCCAAGATTAAAACAGAGACAAAAAGAATTTCTTTTTTTTTCCTCAAAACAGTGATCTGACCAGGTTAGGCATATTACTTTTATTGTAGAAAAATTACATAGGAAATAGTCAGTTTTCTTTTGAATGGCTGCTCCCACAATAAGAATAACAACAGGTAACATTTTTAAACTTAGCTTTAGTTAGATTAGTAAGAAATAAGAAGACTTGAAAAACATTGCAGGTAAGAAGTTGCCCAAGTTGCTAGTTCAGGAAGTTCCAATACTTTCCACATGCAAAGGTCAGAAAGGTAGTCTTAATGTAAATTAACCAAGTTTTCTGAACTTGCATACCTCAGGACAGGATAATACTGCTTATAGCTTGTGACTTTCTTCGGCCCAAGATTATTTTGCATTAGTGATGTCAGTAAAATAAGATCTTAAATGGCCCTGAGGAAAGTCAAATTGTCTCTGTTGATTACACAAGGAGCAAAAGAAACCTGCACTTCTCACCTGAGCTCCCCTGGAGGGTACAGGGAGCTCAGCAGGACAAATCAAGTCCCGGGGGCATAGAGGCCTTTAGAAAGGGAATCATTTGATTACACAGAGGCATCAGAGCCCTTGGAAATGTCCTGGCAACAAGATCTGTCTGTAATGACAGAGAAGGGGTTAGAGATTACTTTGATAGTGAGATCCTGACAGAGCAGGCCAGTATGAAACAGCTCTCAGTGGGACTGAAACTGTGCCTCCCCCTGAGGTCTTACGAGATACAAACTGATGTTATCGGTTCTATCTTTCAATCTCCGCAGTGGTGGTTCATACCAGAAACGCTGCCATAAATGTATTTGGTGTCATGACCAGAGATGAGCTTCCAGGTGACAAACTGAATTGAGCCATACGTAATAAGGGAGTTATCAAGATGTTGCATGTACATCAATGCTACTTTTGACTTAAATCCTTTCTAAATGCAGCCACTGCAACTAGGTTTGTGTTTACTACATCTAAACCTGAGGAATAGGAGCTGTTTTACAGTTACAACTGGTAAATCAGAAACCTTTCTGGTGACACAGGTTTTGCACCACTCCCTCTGGAGCATGTCCTGCAGGCTCCCCATTACCAACCCAGAAGCCAGCAGAGATAATCCATTGGCAGAGGAGAGCTGTTCTGTGGGATTTCTGTTTGCATGGCTGCACAGAGAACTAAAGTTATTTGCAGAAGGGGTACTGGAAACATGTGCACTCATTTCCAGGCTGGGTATTGATCTGCCATGTGTTCTAAAGACAGGCTGTACTTCATTTTGCAGCTCACTGTAAAATGAGTTAAAAGTGAAGAAAGGAAGGCATCTTTGGCTTTCAGTGGATGCAGGTTTTGCTGACACCTGCTATATTCATTGACCATAAGTTCTTCCTTTACAATGTGCTCTAATAAATACTTCTTATATGGAACAGCACAAACTGTACAGTGCAGTATTGTATAGAGATATAACTCATGTAAAGAAGGGAACAGTCCTTTCATTAAACTTTTTTGCTCTGTGATTTCAAATTTCAGCTTTGTGTGTGTAACTGTGTGTGTAGAAATCACACATGAGTAGACATGCTCAGGTATGTATTTTGAATGCCATTCCCAGTGAGAGGGAAGTCTCGTAAGACCAGTATAAAACAGGCTTGCAAGCATTTATTTTCCACGTGGTTTTCTCCATTGCCTCAGCTTTTCCCCAGCCTCATATGGTCTGACAGTTTTGTTTTGTTTTTTTTTTTTTTTTTTTTTTATTTTTGGAGAAGACTGTCCTTGGCAGGTGGCTTGTAGACATGACTATGTAACAAAAACAAGCCCTCAAAAGCAAATACCAGGCTCAGCTTTGAGGCCAGCAAAGCTTTTGTTACAAAAACCATTCAAAACTTAAGAAAGTTTTTCCAGGTACGCCCCCTTCTTCTGTCAGCTACGGAGGGCTGCCAAGCACCTAAACTCCACTCGATTTCAAATCCCCAGGCGTGTGACCGGAGGGGAGGCCCGCCTGGTTTTCACCCAGTGGTTTCAAGCGCACAGGCAGGGCCGCCGGCCTCTCCCACTGCTCAGGCCGGCCTCCAGACCTGAACGCCGGGGAAGCCGGAGATCTCCGGCCGCCGGCAGGCCCCGGGTCCCCGGCGGGGGCTCGCTCCCCCGCGCCCGGGCTGCACCGCGCCGCCCAGGCCCCTCCGGCCTGGCTGCCGCGGCAACCGCCGCCGGGGGGCGCCAAAGCGCCGGGCGCGGCGCCCTCCCCTCCGCGGCGGACGGGCCTGGCCCCCGCACCCCCCGCGGCCTCCGCGCCCCCCCGCGCCCCCCGGGCCCGCCGCACCCCCCGGGCCCGCCGCCTCCCGCCCCCCGCCCGCACTCCCGGGCCCGCCGCACAGCTCCCCGCGCGCACCCCGCCACCTCCCGATTCACACAGCCGTGTCTCCTCCCTCTCTGGGAAGGTGGTGACCCGCCGGGAAGGGCTCCCTCGGGGCGGCGAGGGGGCGGTTGTACGTCGCAACCTCCCTCGTTCCGCTTTCCGATAAATGTTTCTTATCTTAATTTATTTTATTTTATGTTTGTTTGCTATCTTGTTTGGTTTTCTGTTTTGATTTTTTTCTTAACCCTGAGTGTATTTTGCACACAGTACCCCCCCGCTGAGGCGTCCCTCGTTACCTGCCTGCGTTGCCCCAGCCCAGGCTGCGCGGTGGCAGGGGGCACAGCCTGTGCCGGGCTCCCCTTGTAGCCCAGGACCGCAGCCGCTGGTGTGCATTTTCCGTGAGAAAACCCTCAGAGCATGCACTGCCCATCAGACCATGAAAACTGCGGTTTTCATGCACCTCTTGTATATATATATCTCTAAAACCCCATACTGAGTATATATATATATAGTATGGTTTTGGATCGACTCTGTGCACTGCCATGCAAAGCTTCTGGGAGTACTTTATATTTAGAACTAGGGAAGACAGGCTCATGGTGATGAATCTTCGCACATAAAAGTACCTGTAACTGCACCGAGTTCTCTGTAACTTGGGTGTAGCACAGGCACTGAATGTTAAACAGTAAAATAGAAGGTACAAGTGTAGTTGCACTGGACATTTCCGGGGTGTTCAAACTGCGGCAACCAAAGTCACTGAGGCACCTTCATAGGGTCCATCCACAGAACAGTGTGGAGGCAGCTGTGGTTGTTACCTGCTTCTGGATGGGCGATAGAATTGAGGGGCAAGTGCTGGAGTGGCTGGGAAAAAATTAATGACCCTCTGTAGACAGTATGACACATGAAACTGGGCAGCCCCCTTCACACCCCCTCCCCCTCCCCAACTAATAAAGTCACTCCCAACATTTTTTGGAGCCCAAGCAGAACTCCCGGTGGTGAGGCAGAGGGGAGGATGAGAAGTGATGTGGTCCTGTAGCCTCAATGTTCATGTCATTTACATAGTGGGACCAGAGCTGATAGAAGCTACAAAGAAAGAAGATACAGGAAAGTAGACAAAGATGATTCAAGCTAAGGAATGACTTCTATGTGGGAGCAAATAAATAGATTAAGACTCTTAAATAAGTTGACCCTCTTGGGGAGCAGATAATATAAAAGGGATCTAGAGCATCTATAATGACATAGAAAGGGTGAAGAGGGAAGAGCTGTCATGTATCTTCCACATCAAGACCTAGCAAATAAAAACAGCAGATGGCAAGTTCAAAATAAACAAAAAGCAGTATGTCTGTATACAATTTCTAGTGAAGCTTTGGAGTTTGCTAAAAAGACAGTAAAAGTTTGCATGCATTCAAAAAGGACTTGGATGGATTCGTGGAAGATGAGTGTATGAAAGCTGTAACATTCATGGACATTGACACTAGATCAGGAGACCCCTGCACCAAAGACTTCTGGAGACTGTCTGAGGCTTATTTTACTTTGATAGCAGCCAGAGGCATCTGCTATTGGCTCCCATCAGGTGTGGGGCTTGCTTACATGGACCTTCGGTTGAAGACTGTGTAATGGGAATGTGTGGGGTTGGTAGTCTCCTTCTGTAAGTGCTAAGAAGTTGCATTTATAGTATAGATATAGGAAGCACTCCCTAGTTGCTAAGACGGGATGGGTAAGCTTTGTCAGTGACTTAACTCTGCTTGTGCTTAGGTGCCAGACCCTTGTTCCTCTTGCACACTTGGGCTTTCATGCAGAAGTGACACGTGGCGTTACAGCACACTTTGGCCAGGTGCTGGTCAGAGCACTTGACAGACCAATGCTGACTTCACCCTGTGCCCACACCTAAGTGCAGAGGGAGAAGATGTCACCCTCTCCCTTCTTTCGCCTCTTTTCCTGTAACATGTACAAAAATGTAGGTTTGTGTCTTGGTGCTCCAGTTTGAGCCACATGTGCTAACTTCTCCCTGCAGGTGAGCCTCACAGCTGGACACTGTTGACTGCAGCGGTAATCAAGCTGGTCGGCACTTCTGAGGGTCACCTCTGTTTCTGATGTATTTAACTGTGTCATTTCCTGTAAACTAACACATGGATACATTATTCTGAGACAGCAATTCCTGAATTTTCATTATTATAGTATAGTTCAGGCTGCTAGCACTAGGCTTATACAAAACATTTTGTAAATTTTCACTGACTAGGAATTGAGGAAGCAGCTAACTTTGAACAGCAAAGCAGGAAACAGTTTAATTGCCAATGCCAGCAGACATCACTTTTAGGAAGTTGTTTCATGACTATTCTGAATATGGCGAATACAAATTTATAAATGGACATGAGAAGACATTTTCTTTATAGAATGATTTCCTTCCAACTTCTTTTTCTACCTTCCCCTTAAACTTTTCTGCACATTGTGATTTATATTTTCTTTCAACACTCAGTTGTCAGCAAACTTCTGACAAAGCCTTTAAACTGAACCAGGGATAGGGAAACTATGAGATATGGAGGAAAATGCAGTAAATGTTTCCAGGTCTCAGCTATTTTGTGGTATGTAGCTGCAGAAGAAAAATGTCAACCCCCAATTAATTTTCTACAATGAGCAGATATAAAATAGAAGTTATTTTCTCTTCTGTGTTTTTTTTTGGTTGCAAAAGTAAATACATGAGTTATGAAACTGAGAACTTGGCATAGACACACAAGTACAAAACCAAGTATTTAAAAAAAATAAAGCTTCATTTTGTATGTCTCCTGCCTATGCCAACAGATTAATTTCTGTATTTGCAGCTATTTTTGTATCATCATATTCAATAAGGTCCTGCATTATTGCAAGGTTAGGTAGTTTGCAAATATTTCTAGTGCTCTGATTTAATTCTGATCCAACTACATAGACTGACAGTCCACGAGAATGCTAGAAATAAACAGAACAGAATTCAGCAGACCAGAGTAGAAAAGCTGAGAAGGTCCAAGTAATATAAAAGAATATTTTCATACAAAGCCTGTTAGATATTACAATTTTAATATCTTTTTTGTTATTAGAAAATTGCAATCAGAAAAAAACACACTCTATTTTCTAATGAAATATTTTAAGAGATCCAACTATGTAATTTTTCAGATTTTTCTTTACATTCTTTTGCTGATATCTTTTTAGATGCTTAAACAATCTATCTCCACTTCCTTTCTGTCCTTTTTAATTAATAATTAAACGGCAGAAGCAGAAATTCCTTCGTTCTAATGAAAATGAATGATTGATTAATGCTTATCATTCTAAAACACTCTATTGGGTTTGTGTGGCCAGGTTTTGGGAGCGGGGGGCTACAGGGGTGGCTTCTGTGAGAAGCTGCCAGAAGCTGCCCCCATGTCCAACACAGCCAACACCAGCCGGCTGCAAGATGGACCCATCACGGAGCCCATCAACAAGGGTGGGAGAGCCTCAGGGATAATGCATTTAAGAAGGGAAAAATACCCTGTGCAACAGGAATTGCAGCCGGAGGGAGGAGTGAGAATATGTGAGAGAAACAACTCTGCAGACACCAAGGTCAGTGAAGAAGGAGGGGCAGGAGGTGCTCCAGGCGCTGGAGCAGAGATTCCCCTGCAGCCCGAGGTGCAGCCCATGGTGAGGCAGGCTGTGCCCCTGCAGCCCATGGAGGTCCACGGTGGAGCAGGTACCCACCTGCAGCTTGTGGAGGACCCCATGCTGGAGCAGGGGGGTGCCTGAAGGAGGCTGTGACCCTGTGGGAAGCCTGTGCTGGAGCAAACTCCTGGCAGGACTTGTGACCCCGTAGGGGACCCAGGCTGGAGCAGTTCATGAAGAACTGCAGCCCGTGGGAAGTTCTCACATTGGAGAAGTTCATGGAGGACTGTCTCCCGTGGGAGGGACCAGACGCTGGATCAGAAGAGTGTGAGGAGTCCTCTCCCTGAGGAGGAAGGAGCGTCAGAGACAATGGGTGATGAACTGACCACAACCCCCATCCCCTTCCACCCTGTGCCACTGGTGGGGAGGAGGTAGAGAAATTGGGCGTGAAGTTGAGCCTGGGAAGAAGGGAGAGGTGGGGGGAAGGTGTTTTAAGATTTTGTTTTATTTCTTTTTACCCTATTCTGACTTGATTTCTAACAAATGAAACTGATTTCCTCAAGTCAAGTCTGTTTTGCCCATGACGGTAGTTGCTGAGTGATCTCCCTGTCTTTGTCTCAACCCATGAGACTTCTGTTGTATTTTCTGTCCCCTGTTCAGCTGAGGAGGAGAGTGATAGAGCAGCTTTGGTGGGCACCTGGTGTTCAGCCAGGGGCAACCCACCACAAGCACCTTTTATTTAGAGGTTTTTTTTTTAAAAAATCAGATGTGACCTATTGTACAAATCACTGCTTTGCCATGGCGTATATCAAACAAGCACTTTAATTCCCAGTGAGATACAGACACCATTGAGGTGAAATAAAGCAGTCTGCTCAGTAGCCTGATCCTTACTTTGGTGATTCAAGGTATGCAGCACCTGATTTGCACCCAACAGCTCACCAGGACATTTCAAAACAGTTCAGGTCTGGCAATGAGCATTAGCAAATAGTACGGGGGTTACAAATGTGTTCATCAAGGATCTATCCTATAAGCGAGAGTACCTCCTGGGTTGCCTTTATGCTCTCCCTGCTTTAGAAACAATGGTGTGTGTAAACCCCTCTGCGATGTCATAGCCTCTGTGTACAAAAAATCACATTTAGTTTGGTGTGAATACTCAGCTGGTGCAGTGAAATGCTGGTGCTTAATGGTCTAGGAAATTAGGGAGTACTCCATGAGCTAAGTGGAAGATGTCAGTCCTGTGATGGGATAATTCTCTGGCACATAAGGCACAAAATACTGGGGTTTCAGTAGCTGAGCAGAATTCCCTCTCTCGCTGGACACTGAGGTTAGTACTTAAATTAATCTAAAAATAACAGTTATGTTTTTAATGAGAGCAGACAGGTGGGAGCTTGGCTTATCAATAGGTCTGGCAGGAAAAAAGTATCAAAATTGCCATGTGAAGAAAAATGTACACTCACAGGTCTTCGCCAAAATTTCCAGACTTTCCATTTTTTTTGACAAAAAATCAATTTTATTTCTGGGGAAACATCTTCCTCCTATGCTCCTCATATGTGCTCAAGCAGACGAGAATCGCAGGAGCCTGCAGCACCCTGCAAGGCTGCTACCCTGCCACCCCGATGTCTCTGTGCTGGCTTGGTGGACTTAGGTGCAGTTTTGTTCCCTGTCTCTTAACTTCACTGTTCACTACTGTAAAACTATAGTCTCTTTTATCTCATTTATTTCAATAAAGGGAGGCACAAGACTGGGCAGAGGTGTACCAGTGCTGCATTTCAGGCAGAGACCCAGGGGAGCCTGAGGTTACAGGAGTGAGGAGTAGCAGTCTAGATGTCTTGAGTTTATGGAATTATAAGTGGTATGCTGTATAGTAATTAATATGAGTGCATCAGTTGTGTCATCTGGGTCTCAGTTGGATAAAGAGCCAAGTAGGCAGTGGACCAAGTAAGACGACTGTGAATTGCCTTTTACTAGCAGAGGTGCTTGGTTTAAACCAAGCCGTTTGGCTTTGCTCATGTGAAAGTGTCTGACTCCACGTGAACGATGGCTGTCAGTCAGTGCCATCTACATGGGGACGGGTGGGAGAAAGTAAATAGGCATCTACATCTGTATCCCAGCCCAAGCTCTGGAAGGATGTGAGCGGGTACAGAGAGGGGCCGTGACAGTGCTGCAACCTGCAGTCTCGGAGCCATCAGGCTGCTGAGCCCTGGCCAGCTGCTGACAAACTGCTGTGGGCCTGGGAGTGGCTTTGCTATCAGGTCTGGCTCTGTGGAAGGAGTTTCCTCCACTGGGCCCACACTGTCCCAGCTGAGAAATTCCCCGTGGTCTGTCCAGACCCTGACAGTAAGAAAACTGGATGTGAGTATGAAATGCATTGGAAGTGACAGATAAATAGATAGTTAAAAAGAGCTAGTTCAAAAAAAATTTGTCTTGTATTTATTTTGGTGTAATTGTGGGTGGAAATTCAGTCATGTTACCTCAGTTTGATGTCTGTGACAGATGTGATTTAGCCATATAAAATAGTCAAAGCCTGCATCCAGCTGCATTGAGAATGTAAGTCCTTGATTTACACATATAAATCTTCTTGATCTATAAATATCACTTTTTGATGTTATTGTCTTGAGATAAAATACATATACTTTTAGATTTTAATCTATCCTGCTCACTGTTCTCTGAGCTAAGATTTTCACTTTGTCTTTTGTGTGGCAAAAATACAAGGGGTATAAGTTTGTGGTGTGACAATTGTTGAGTCTTTTTGCTGTATTGCGGTTACAGCCCCAGTCTCCTAAAGTGTAATGGAAACCTGAGTGAAATTAAGAGATTAAACACAGGCAGTAAAGCAGAGCCAGCCTTCTGGTGTCCTCTGGGCTCTACCCGATGAATGTAGGTACCTGGGGAGATGCTCATTCCTTGCACTGGGTACATCTGTATTGGGAATTTGGGGACACCTAGACTTGTGCTTCCTGGTTTTCCCTAAGCCCTGGGAATGGTTCTCCCCTCCGCACATCTGGGTCCTCGAAAGGGCTGAAGGATGGGAATGCCTGCACCCTCCAGGGGCTCCTTGGTCCTCCTGCAACATGGGCACCCCCACCTGAACTCGCTGCAGGTTGAGTTAATTATATATTTACTGGAATCAGTGTCTGGTGTTTTGCTGGAAGCTGAAGTCTCAGTTTATGACTGAAGATTAGTCAATCAAGGCAAAAAAATGAAATCAAATTTAATCAAATTTAGTATCAGACATATTGGTACAAAGTGTTGCTTTGAGTTGCATTTAGAGAGTGTACTTCAGCTTTGTTATGAAGTGAAATCTCTATTGCATTTAATTAACTGTGATTAAGCTCCTTCACAGAAGTAACTTTACAATATTTTTAAACCTAAAAGGCTGTATGTTTGTGTTGATTTTGAAGAATGTGTATGGCAAGCTTTGATTTGGTGAGTTTGTGGATAACTTTTAAAGTGTTACTTGGAGAAAGCCTTGGCTTAATTTATTTTTGGGGCTGTAATGAAAGAACATTTTAAAGGATAGGAAAACTCCACAATTAATTAGGAGATAATCAAATATAGTTTTATTGATTAGTTGATGCTATTCTAAAACCTCTGTCTTTTCCTATGTCACTACTTACAGAGTTACTGAAGACAGTCATTGTATATATGACTACACTAACAGATGTAGTTAATGTCATCATCATCAGATATAGCCCAATTATTTGCAAAATTGTTTTCTCAAATGACATCAGAAAAGGAAATTCTCAAATTCTAGATTCAACTTTTTTAGAAACCACCCAGGGGCAAGGAAAACTCACAAATATGCATCACTACCTCAGGACAAATATGTACCATTTCTGATTAGAGTTATGGGAAAAAAATTAAGTGGAATACGGATTCTTGTGCAAGGAATTTTTCTAAGTCAAGTATATGAAGGAAGGATACATGAGTCTGCTTTCGGCTTGCTCCATGGTGCCTGGCAAAAGTTAGGTATCTGACTATGGCATCCACAAAATAAAAACATCAACTAATGAGGCACCTAGATTAGCTACCTTAGAAGTGTCCTCAAACTGAACAGGGGCTACCTGTCCCACTGACCCAGTCTCAGGCCTCTTGGGGAAGCCACTCCTGAGTGGAAACTAGAGAATGGGGACATGCTTTCAGGATCACGAGGAAAGCCAGGGCTAGTTTTAATACATGGCTTCTTCTGCAGGGTTTCCCTGACTGGCACCCCGCTGTCACCTTGGAGGCACCTCACTGTGCTGGGGCTTCATGTAGGCAGGGTACCTGGGGCTGCGGGATCTTCGAGGGGGACCTGAAGGTTACAGACAAGCGCTGTGGCATTCACTGGTGCGGGGCCTAAGCCCAGATTACATGGCAGACCCAGGCCTTGCTGGCAGGGCTTGGTGTGGGACAGACTGGGTGAGCAGGTGGGAGGTTTTATTCAGCAGCTGCAGGCTGGCACCAGGGCAGAGAGGGGAAGAGACCCGTGGAGCAGTGCATTGGTGGGGTGACAGAAGGAAAACACTGCTCACTGCTCAAATCTCTGCTGCAAAGCGTTGGGTTTTTTTGTTTGTTTGTTCGTTTTTTGTTGTTGGTGGGTTTTTTTGTTTGTTTGTTTGGTTGGTTTTGTTTGGTTGGTTGGTTGGTTTTTTCCTCTTTAGATAATATCTTGATTTCTTCAAGAATGCACCGGAGCACCCCGCAACATGCTGGGGTCTGTGTGCCTGGTTGGGTTCAGAGCAACAGTGATAAACACCTCTTCCTCCACCACCCCAAACCTTTATCTGCTGTCGCACACTGGGTTCGGAGGCTGGCTGGTGTTTACTGACCATGAGCTACTGGTGTCAGTTCTGGGTTGGGATGGACCCTCAATGCACAGAGAACTTGCAGTAAACAGGTGGCACAGTATGAACAGAGTCACTAATTTGGGTGATTTCTTTTCTCAAAGGTCAATGAATAGTCCACAAAACACACTTACGACACTACCTATAGCAGTACACTGTATACTTCTGTCATGTTTTAAGATGTTCTGCTTATGTTACCCCCCTGGTGACAGAAAAGTTGTCTGTAATCTGTTACTTAAATAAACTTGAAACTATGTAGCCAGTGCAGAGGAGATGTTGTTTCAGTCATGCTGATGTAACATTTCTAATAGTTTCCTCAAACTTGAACCCAAAGTTGTTTTCAGAAATTCCCGCCAACTCTGATGTAACCAACTCTATTTCCTGATATTTGCTTTTTTGTGATTTAGAAGCAGAGAAGGAGGAATATGTTATACCCGAACAATTTTTGTATTTATGAGGCATCTCTTCCACTGGTTTGTATCTTCATCTCCTAGAAGTGGATGGAGTTGTTGAAGACATTTTGTCACCAGGCTGCTTTTGACTGGCTGAGTATCTGAGTTATCTGGGAGTGTGTGTCAGTCAGAGTGACACTGTGACAGGCTCCTTCTCAGGGTACTTTCTTGAGTTTATATTTGCTGGTAGAAGAGATGCTGTTTGACATGCCCTGCTACAGAAGTGAAGCCAGCAAGTACAGCTGCAGACATTAGTGACCTGTGTGTTAAAGAAGTAGGGCCACAAAGAACAGTATGTGCCCAGGAAATGCACTGGATATTGATCCACAGCCTACTGAAGTCAGCAGAAAAACATCAAGTCCATAAAAAATACATTTCTTTTGTGAAGCTATATTAATAGGCACATCTGCAAGTATTATAGCTTAGGGAAAAGATTGGCATCTCAGGAAAGAAACAGAAATAGCTGATGTGATCTTAGACAACAGGAAAATCCAAAATCACAGCCTTTCCTGGAAGCAGGGTGAAAGGCAAGGGCATATTGCCTGCTTTGAGCCATGGACTGGACACTCTCCAGATATATACTGGCAAAGAATAAAGTAGGGCTCATGCTTGTTCTTCCTCTGGTCATGAGGAACATCTGTGAATCAATATTAATAACTGAGGAAGCTTTACAGAAATATGTACATTTGGGAATGATTCTCCAGTTATCAGCTAGCAGATTTTACACCCACTTTTTAGCTCATCTTTGTTTAATCAACATGTTAGAGTATTAGTTTTTATTTAACAATATTAAATAAGAGTGAAGTGGATGCCTTATAAACTCTTATATTTTTGAATCTGCCTGTGTAAATCAGGTTCATAGTCTGATCACGAAAGAAAAAGAAGTTCATTTGATGATACCTAGTTCCTTTAAAGCCATGAAGACTGGTATTTTCTCCTGTATTAATCAGATCCCTTGTGGAACTTGGTATATTTTTTTTTTTTTTTGCCTGGCATTAACATCAGGCAAACTGTCATTGAATTCTGTCAGACAACCTTCTTGCTTTTTTAAGTATTGGTACAACTTTTGCAGATTTCTAGTCCTCTCATATTTCAAAATTTATTAAAATCTAATATCAGTAAGTCATGTGTATCCTCATCAAAACTGTCTGTGATATGTGGATGCAAATTAATGAATTCTGTTGGTTTAAAATGCTTCTGCCTGATAAATGCATTTCACCTCTCCTGTTAATAGTGCTAGAACATATTTTGCAGTCCTCCCATGATACACCTATTGGGTTTACCTGGAGCCAGTTGCATTTTCTCCTAGATGCTTATTTATTTCTGCACTGGGAAACTGGAAGGCAGGACTTTTTGTGTCTGCATGTGTGTACATGATATATGTATTTATTTTATACCATATGTGTACAATGTATGTATGTGTAATACCACTATATGTGTTCAGCAGATCCAGGAAACAGGTTGTTGATAGCCCTGGGAGACTGACAGTTCAGCCAGCCTTCAATCCACCTCACTGTCATCTGTTTGTAGTCTAGTCTGTAATTCCTCAGCTTGTCTTGAAGGAGGCAGTGATGGGAAAGGTTGTCCAAAGCCCTGCTGAATCAAGATAAACAACACCCATGCCTCTTCCCTCATGCACTGAGCTGGTCATCTCCTGTAGAAGGCTACCAGCTTGGTCAAACATGGTTTCCCCTTCATAAATGCATGCATTTCAGAGAGGTGCCCACTCTTCTTGAGTTCCCAGAAAGGGACTCAGGACACCCAGAAAGGGTGTGAGAGCTTCCTCCATCATACTGTTCTCTCACCACTTCTGTATTTGTGTACATAAGCTTGAGGTGGGCCCCTTCAGCCCTGTTTTGCCAGTTATAAGGACTTTCTTGTTCATGTCAGCCTGCTCCCTTTGCTTGCCAAGCCAGGCCACCATGCCCTCACTTGGTAGTGGTTTGTCATCTCCCTTCCCTGTCATTCTTAGTTTAAAGCTTTCATCTCGCAGGGTACTCCTGAAGACTTGTATTTATGGACAAATAAATCAGAGAAGTACAGATATCTTCTGGAAATCCTCTTGGGAAAGAGAAAAAAAATAAAAAAGTTGTGCTTCCTGAATGGAAGAGTAGAGAGCCTTGCAGTGCACTGAAGCATAAAATCTTAGATTAATAAATGTTTGGTTGTTTTTTTTTTTTTTTAATAAAACCTTCAAAAAACATTTTAACTAGGAGTAGAGTATGCTTTTCTGTAGTTCAAAATGGCAAGGATTATTCTGGAATCAGGTCTGCTGTAGAAATATGTGATTATTCTTGTTGCTAGATAGGCAGTACTTAGCTGATCCTTTTGGACCACGTATGCTTGTAAATTGTATAAGTCTTTTTGAAGAGGCTAATCTTTAAAAAATTTCAAGTTCCTTACATATAAAGAAAACACAAAAAATATTATGTAAGTTTTTGAAGGACTTCAATGGAATATCCATCATTTGAGTTCTTTACAGCTGTGAGTATAATGACTTGATTAAATTCTTGAGGTAGCAGGATGGATCCTTATTTCTGAATTTGCACACCTATGTAACGATTTTCTCCAGAAATACTGAAAACATTTTAAGGTATTTGCTTGATAGCTGAGCCTCTGCACATTGTTCTTAGAGAAATAAATAAATAAAAAAATCTTTTACAGCTGGGGAAACATAAATAAGTATATTTAGTGGAGCTGATCAGAAGTTTTTCTGACCAACAGTTTTCTATTGACAAATTATGTTTTTAGAAGCTGTTGGAAGCTTGTTTGGTATCTCAGTTTCTATTTATTTGTTAGTTTTTCAGCAGGATTCTTCAGTTGCTCTTTGGAAACTCAATGTGACCTGAGGTCTGGGACCCCACAAGAGATCTAAAAATCTCCTTGGGCATGTGGAGCAGCAGCTTGCAGTTATTTGAGAGGTGACAAAAGCACAGCAGTAGTGAGCAGGCCCTGCAGTGCCTCTTCTGCTCCAAGGAAATTAGCTGTACCCCAGGTGCATTTGGCTGAGAGCTGAGACTGAGCAAAACCCCTGCTTTCCGTGCTGACCCTGTGCCGTTCCCAGCCCCATGTCCCTGTCCCCTGACAGCACCAGGGCTGGGGGTGCAGGGAGCTGGCACTCCTCCGTGCCTTCCCAGCCCCTGCTGCAGAAATAGCTTTCCCCAACAGAACATTCTGAAATGCTGACTTTGAAGTTGTTTTCCAAATTAATTTGACTCCATGACCCTCCCACCCCCACCATTTCCTGTGGAAGAGGATTTGAGGAGGAGAAGCCGAATCAGGGCAAGGTAAGATTTCCTAGAGCTTGGCATGGAGGTTATCTGGAGGGGGAAAAGGAGGGAAAACTGATGGTGATTTATTGATTCAGACAGGGTCAGGTAACCCTGCTTTCTCACATATGTCATATTTATCTTTGGCCAAGCATAATCCTTTAAAAAGTTTTAATTGGCATGAAACTAAATGTATTCACTAGATACCTAACATGTATGTGTCCCAAGAAGAGCCCTCCTCAGGTCTCTGCCCCCTCAGTGTTCCACCAAATGTTGGAACCATCTGATCCACATCAGGAGAATGATCTCCTGCTTTGCTTCTTGCCTTTGCTATCTTGTTGAGTCTTTCTAGTTTATCTGTGATCTCAGCCTGGCCTCCAAAGCCAGTCCCTGCTCAAGGGAGAGCATGGAAGTGGTGTCTGGAGAAACAATTCTCAGGACAAATGTTTATATTTATGTCAGTGATGTAAGGTAGGCTTTTTCTTACGATATTATTGACCTGACCCCCCTCTCAATACTCAGGTACTCTTCTGTATCCTCTCAGAGTGACTAGCCCAGAAACTGGCTAAATCAGGATAATGTCCACCTTGGGATAAATGTCATGACAGAGAATTCGCTGCTCTGAGCTGATGATGATCTCATTTGAACGGATAAAAGTCAAATCATCATAAGGGATTTATCATGAACCTGAGAGTCCAAGGAGAGTCATGAAGGCAAGACTGACTTTTTAAGGAACTAATATAGAGAAACAGAAAATTACCTAATAGAGAGGGGCTAGGAATCTGTTCCTTATGTTAACAGAAAATGGGTACAAAGGACGGAATAAGGTGCAGAGGTAGTTGAGGAGAGGACTGAGCAGAAGGTAGAGATGGAGAGAGGTGGAGGATGAGGCAGGACTGAAGACTAGACTACGGACAGCACTGTCCTTGATGAATTAAGAAGGTGAGTTCAAAAAGTTTGAATCTGGCAAAAATAGAGATGATGCCAATGCAGGCATAGAAAAAGGTAGGAAATGTAATTTTTTTGTAGCTGTGGTTAGATAGATGCAGGATGTTGTTCTGATTTCTAAACTGAAGTTTTCATAGAGCTTCAGAAAAGAGAGAATCAAATTTTGTCTCTGTCGAGAAAACTTAGCTAGCAAGAATGCATTTCCATGAAGATGGTTAAGCAATACAGTAGTGTCAGTTATACGCAGTTAAATGATATCCTGTTATGCTTCTCTTATAGTGTTTGTTAAGCAAGTTGCCATTTTGAAAATTACTGAGGCTGGGAAAATATTCCTCATCAGTTCTCATTTGTCTTTGCACAAGTGGGAGGGAGTTTCCTGCTGCTGTCGTTTTCCCCTGAGGGATTGTTCTGCCCTGTCCACCAGATTTACGCCTGATGTGAATAAAAGATTTTATATGTTAACTCATTTACTTGAACAAAACCTGTCATCAAATCCCAGAACCCTCCCTGACAGTAGGATCATGTGAACAGAGGACCTTGTTAAAGACTTCCCAACCAATGCTGACTTGTCAAAACGCCGGTGATAACTTGAAGATACCCGTACCATATGTGAGTCATTCCTAACTCAAACAAGTAATGCAATATCAACAGAAGGATTGGTGACACTTAAAACCAGCAGGTCCTGGAAGCAAATTTAAAAAACTGATTTTCATTTTTATCGAATTTAAAAATTAGTACACAAATGCATATAATTGACCTTTGTTTTCAACAGTGCTTTAATAAAAGATTACCTCAATATGGTATGTGTCATTAAACAGCAAAATTATGAGGTTCATTTTTCACCATTTGACTATCAAAATGTTACAGGAAAAAGTAAAATAAATAAGCAGGGCTTAAAATAAAAGAAGCAGGGCTGATGCAAAAACCAAAAATGCTACTGCATGTACAGGAGTTCCAGCAGAGGAATCTCTTGGTATGCTGATAGCAGTGTTACTGAACAGGAAAAAGAGGACGTAGTTTTTAATGTTAAAAGTCACTGATGCAAAGATTTTGTGAAGTGTTCCTATATATATGTATAGATAGATATGTGTGTGTGTGTGCGTGTGTGTATAGATACAAATGTATGTAGGTACACACTTCTCTGTATAGTTATGCATGAGTGTGTATATAGATAAATATTTTTATTGCATGATCAAAGAATGGGAAAGTTAAAGAGCAAAGCACTTGAAAACACATGTGTCCATGACTAAATATTTCATGACATGATTGCATATTCTCTTTGCAGAGGTACACTGACTATGTCACACTGGCCAGTATTTTGGTTTATATTAATTGTTAAAGCTGTGGTCTTGTCCTTTATTTACTATATGCTTCTCTGAAAATAAAACTAATCATTTCCTTGTGGTGTTTCCATGGCAATCATCATATGGAATATAAGACTAACATACTAATTTAGTTTCACAAAAATAGTGATGAAGGACTATTTTTGTCCGCACTGAACATCTTGGGAACTAAAGCACACGGAGATGTCTACTAAAGCCTAAGCCTTTTCAAAATACTTTGTATTATAATACAGATGGAAACACTCAGTGCTTCAGAAAAAGACCCTGGGGCTGCTTGTCAGGTATCCAGAAAACAAGAAACATGCAGTTTAGTTACATCCCATGAAAATCTTAAGTTAGTTACGCATAATCAAATTGGCATTCAGAAGCAGATTCGGGAATAAATCAGTCTTTTAGGGCAGTCATTGAGCTGATCTCTGAGACCGGCTTTACTTTTCCTCACTCAGCATTTGCAAGTGCGTGAGCTGAAGCTCTTAGAAGCAGGAGGGGCTCTCACCGAACATCCCTGGCCCAGCAATCTCCCTCCTGTGCATTTAGAGAGGGAGTCTTGTCTTCAGAGTGTATCTAGACCAGCCAAGAGGAAAGGTTGTTGAGCTTGGAGGTAGAAAGAGGAAGGACTTGAGTATTTCTCTTTCTCCCATGTGAGACCAACTGGGAGTCACAGCTGGAAGCCCTATCTCTGATTTGGGTGCTTTAATTGTCTTTTGAACTGTAGACAGCTAGCTCACACTTTGTTTTCTGAATGGCGTTTTCTTTTTACAGGATGAAACAAGTGACTGTAGAGCTCCAGAAAGTAGGCCACACTCCCCAGCCTGAGAGGGATCAAGCTTGCATTTTCCACTAGGTGCATGATTAAATTTGATGATGTACCCAAAGGCAATATTTCATATTTCATTAGAGCTTCTGTTTCAGCTTGAACTCAGTCACCCAAGAGATTGCTCCTGCTTTGAATATCTGCTGCATATGGCAGTGATAATAATAATGACTGTGATCCTTTGGTTGAGGCTGGTGTAGGTCTGTGTGCCTGAAAAAGTAGGTGATAACTATTTCCACACACAAAATCCAGAAGTATGGTAAATCAGACAATAGACACCAGACTGGACAAGTAGGGAGAGGTGGGTGGGGTGATACTCTGGAAGAAATAAACAAAGAAAAATGAGAAAGAATAGGAGATGATTGTAAATATCCCAAAGAAATTTGTGACACATTATTTATTTATTTATACTGGACCTTGCTTCGTTGAAGGTAATATTTGCAACAAAAATGTTGAATGGCAAGGGGATTTCTGTAGAACATGAGAGGAACACAAAGTCCTCTAAGCCAGGTTTTGCAGTGAGGCTGTGGCAGCCATGCAGCTTCCAAGCAAATGCCAAGAATTGATACAAGTCATAAGATAAGACGGGACATGGTAGTCACAGAAAAAAAAGACACTTCATTTAAAATTTCACCAATATAACTTGGTCTTTGTAAGGCGAGATAGTATATTAGCAAAATGGACAGCCACCTACAGCGACTTAGAGAAGGAATACAGAAGAGGGCTCTTTAACTTAATCTAAGAATAAACAATTTATGTAAACTGATTCAGCCTCATGATTATGTATGACACAGATGGGCTTCAAATCCACGTGCGTTCAGTCTAGGAATAATGCTGCTGGCTGGTTGCTTTAAAAATGTTCAGTAATGTTCAGTTCATTGTATCTGGAACCTATAAAAGAATCCACCTGCACAGGTCCTTAATCCTGCTCAAATCAGTAAATTGATGCAGGGATGCAGTCGTCTGCCCCTTCAGCTCTCTGTGCAGGGTCAGGCACTTTATTCTATCACCAAATCAACCCATGTTACTGTAGTCACTAATAAGCATCCCTGAACATGGATGAGACCATTGAGGAACACTGTGGGATGCATCTAGGGACAGTGGCTGTCTAGATTCTTATGGCTCCAAGTTACTTAGGGCCTCAAATAATTTCTACCTACAACAGGAGCACAGATCTTTGTCAGATCCTTGATGATTAACTCTGGGTAGACCTTGATATCCAAATAGTTTTGGGAACAAATTGCTACATCATTTGATTACTTTTCTTTTTCTGCAGAGTGGGACAATATAGATGAACTTCGGTTGGGGCAGACAATATTTTGCTTTTGGTTGGATTCCATACGAGTGATTTCACTCAGCCTGGTAACTTATTTAAAGGAAAAGCAGTGGTAAACATACATGTAAACTTGAATTTGGTGTTTGGTCAGCTAAATTGGCCCGACTGAAAATGAAATACCAATTCCTTGTGTAAGATTCTAAGCCAGTTCTTGTAGGGACAGAGTACTAAGTCCCCAGTAAATACATCAGTAGCATATTTAGACTGACAAGATGTTCGTTGAGAGTGCTTTAAATAATATTTCCATGAAAATAAATGTAAGATATCCAGCTTTTGCCCTGACAAACATTGTACTGTGAAGTAGGTGGAGGAAACATCTGAGGGTAGCCTGTACTGAATAGATCTTCTACTGTAATGGTTTGCTAATGTGTACCATGGAAATACACAGGACATGATTCTGAACTTTGCTGGTTTTACAGCAGTGGAAGTCCATAGTTCTCAGTGTTGCTGCCACGGTCTTCTTATGGTGTGAATAAGAAAAAGAGAATTAATAATACTTAGGTGATCCTATCCTTTGTTTACGTATTCTTACTGCAAATGGAGCTTAAAAAGAGATGGCTTTAAATCTTAGAAAAATGAGGGGGAAAGATCAACTCTTGGTGTTCTTAGTGTTACTGGCTAAGCTGCCAAAGGTTTACAGAAGATTTACTGGACCTCTGGAAATTGTAGGATTTGATTACTGGTAATGTCTTGAGTATTTCTTTGTGCTCTGATAAAATTAGATTTTTTCTCCTATAATATCTGTTGTGTTCACCACACTTTTTACTTGCTTTTTACTTTTACAAGGTCACCTTCATGTTCTAAATACTTCTCTTGAGTAACTCTGGTGATCCCACACTTCTATATATTTTATTTAACCATTCAACAATATTGGATTGACCACTATCCAATTTCATCATAATTATGAAAAATTGCACTTACAAATTTGGTCAAGGCCTTAATGAGGCCCCACTTCTTGCTAAGTAGTTCCTGAATATACCTAATTAGTACTACAGAGCATTATTCTTTGCTTTCACTTCCTGACAAGAGTAGCAATAGTGTAATTTTATGAAGACTGATACCTAGTAAACTGGGTAATTTCTAACTGTGTAATAATACCTACTCTGATTTACAGTGAATTACTTTATGATTTATACAAGTATCATGCTTTGTCTTATTTCCACCCAGAAAAGCAGCACGCATAAGGCTGGAAGCCACACAAAAATGGTGGTTCTCAACAAATGACTTTGATTCCTCCTGAGTGAATATTGGACATTAATTCGGTTAAAAAAAAAAAAATCTTACTCCAGAAGGACATCTTTAATTTATTTATATCCACATCTAGTTGTACTTTAAGACTATACTACCAGTGACTTTAAGCTTAGTAAACTCTTATGTATCATTGCTTTGACTCTTGAAGACAGCAATCTTTGCAATATGTGTGTGTATATGTTTGTGTATATATATTTATGCAAATGCACAGATGCTATACTATACAGATAAAATATAAGAAGTTGATAGCAGTATTTCCATCACAGATAGAAAAGTACTGATATTACAACAAACATATTAGCACCTGGTAACTAATATTATTTTTTAAATGCTATTTTTTTTCTTTCTTGGGGAGAGGCAGGAGATTTTAATGCAGAAGAACAAAACAATGGATCAAACTACTAGGTCAGTGTTAATACTGGGAATACTACTTGTGTTTTATGGGTACTTATATGGCCCTCCTTGCTTGGGTAACACCTGAATGCCTTTCAGTTGTTAATATGTTCTTCCCTGTTGTGTAAAACAGAGGAATGCTGTTGTGTACAATTTACAAACTGGAAGTTGAACTACAAAAAAAAAGCAAATTTTAGAAGGCTTTAATTTTCTTAGATCTCTGATCTTAGTACCATCTACTGGATGTCTGTGAAGGCCATCAAGCCACCTAGAACCAAACAGCTAGAAAATCAGTCATGGGGAACTGAAGCTGTTTGACTATGGCCCATCTCATAAGAAACTTTTGGTAATGATAAGGACTCAAGAGTTTTGTTTTCCAGATTCATTGTCATGTATTTATCACTGGATCATCAGACCTAATTTTGCCCCAAAGAATGGAAGATTCACACAGTTTTATTGGATCCAAGTTTATTATTCAGCTTACTTGTGGATTTTGGTTTATACACTTAAACAGAGGTCCTTCCATGCATGCTGGAACTTATGCAAAATTATGCTTGGAGGCTGAGCTCCTATGTGAGTCCTTAGATTTGTAAGAGGGACTGAGCCTGCAGCCATTCTCTCAACAGGGGGGAAATAGGAGTTATAGTAAGCTCTAAGAAGCCCTAATATAATCAGATATGTTCTGATTAGAAGTGATTCTTATAGAAATTAGAGTTTTAATACAATTTATCTCCCTGGCTGCTTGAACTTGCTATACCTGTACGATTCTTACTGCGGTTGAATTTGACTCAAGTTGACCAATGGGTTTAAAAATTTTTGGAGGACAGAGAGAGGAGAAAGGGGAAAAAACCTGGCAAAATGACAGAGGTCTAGACAGTTAAATATCATGCACGCACAAAGAAAAGGTGGGCACCAACCCTGCAGAACAGGATGCGTTATTTAGAACTAACTAACTACATATGAGTTAACAGTGGGACATCACTGTAATACAGAAAGCCTATTTATGATGTCTAATGTCTATGGCATTAGTAGGACTGTCCAATATAAGACACAACAGACTGTCATGCTCGTTGGTGATGGCATGGCTTCTTTCCCTCTGACATTCTGTCATCATTTAACATGCTTTTGACAGAAAACAGAAAAAGAATCTGGCGCTTTGTGTAAAATAAAGAATGGACAATAAGAGAATTGCATCACTTGAAAAATATTTTCTACTGACTTGCCAAAAAAGTCTGTGCTGTAAAGATGAGGCAGGACACCCACCCAGCCAGGGCAGGCCTCAGGCAGCGCACAAAGGTGGAGCAGTAACAACGCCTGCCTGGGTGGACAACTCTACCCAGAGGAGGAGAAAAGGGGTGTAAAACAAAAGCTGAGTGATCCATGTAGTAATGACATCACTTCTGAGGCCAAAGAGCCAGACAGGAATTTTTCTTAAGAGGATGCTATGTCAAACATGAAGGAAGGGAAAAGGCCCTGGACAGGGCAGGTGCAGGAGGATTGTGAGAAATCTTGCTATGTTTTTACTACACGCAGCACATTTTTTTCTTTTTTTCTGGTCACAACATCTCTCCTTCGTTGGCATACTGGTGTACCTTATCCACAGATGAATTTAGGGCAATCATTTAATGTTTGACTAAAGTACTTCCTATTCTCTTTTACTCTTGTAGGGGTCCTCTTCAGGCAAACTGCAGCACCATTGGACATGTGCCTGTCCCATTTTCCCATCACTCTTCAGCTCTGCTGAAACTTTTGCCCACTGTCTGATACCAGTGGGTACATGGGGAGGATAGCTATAGGTGGCTAGTTCACCTGACCACTTATATTTTTATTAAAAAATCTCTATTGTTGTGATTTCATCATTGTTTGAGCAGTGGAGAATCAGGCCAGAGATCACATTCCTGAAGTCACTACTGAGAAGAGAGTTTCACAGCAGTTTCTCAATTCCTGTGGTTGCTGTTGGCACCATTTGCTTCCATTGCACAGACCTAGTGATGGGAATGCAGTTGATTACTTCTATGATTTTCTATTGTAGCCATTAACTTTCAGCATATGAAGTGAGAGAAGCTAATCCTGATTTTACAGTGGTGCCACATCAATTTCAAAGAAGAGACATTGATGTAAGATTGGTGTTGACTGGAAAGTCAGGATTCTGCTTTCCATTTGTTTGATAAGAATGTTGGATATGAGAACTCAGTAATATTAATAGACACTAGTGTAGAAATTATTAATTTTATGCATAAAGGAAAGAAAACTGCAAAAATAGAAATGATTTTTCAGTTGAAATTAAAAAAAAAAAAAAAAAGAAGAAAGTAAACATTGGTATGTACTACCCAGAGATCTTGAGCTCTAATAGGTGACAGAGAGTGAATGAAGAAAACTGAGGTTAGATTTTGACATATTGGAATATATAGAATATATGTTGGAAGTAACTACACATTTTCCATCACAATATAAAAGGGATTTACTTTCTTAACATGAGACCTAAGCTGCTTCGTTTTGTATTGTTGGTAAATTGGAACATTTTTGCCCCAGTAATTCATATTGCATGAGTACAAGGTACTCATTAGATATGCTTCCTTTCTCATTAATATGAAAACATGAGCTTGTGTCACCCGCCACAAGCTATTTAAAGAGTTTCTCAGTATTTAAGGTCACTGGATTTAAAACAGGAAATGGAGGCATGCTGTGGGAAAAATCTCTTGTGTAAATGTTTGAAAACACTGACATAGTGTAAAAATCAACTGCACACAGTTAGAATTAGAAGTAAACTCTTAGAATATGTGCACACCAGTGATACAAATCCAGCATTTGTTAAGATAAAAATTTAATTGTTAATATGATTCTTATGTCTGTTACTATGATTCTTCTCATTAATTAGATATTCCCTCAGTAAAGATCATGTGCACATATGCTGTCTCCTGCTATTATTCTATTACTTATTCACATTCTTCTTAAGGTTGCTGTGTAGAACAATATTCTGATGAACTCCTGAGTCACCCTGAGGGATGTCTAGCCCTGCTGCTGCATACCCTTCATTCCTTTGGCAAAACCCCTTGATCTGAAATGGCTGGGGCACTGCTCAGAGGGGAAGGAAAGATTCAAGGGGCCAGAGACAGACACAACAAACAAGAGGAAGCTTGGCTCCCAGGTCTGGCGGATGGGGACTCCCCAGAGAGAGGAGGAATCCTGGTTTTTATCCATCTCTTACTGCTGGCTCTCCAAGGAAAATGTCTCAGCAGACTGAGGAGTAGGGATGACTCTTAGTGAAATTTGTTTCAACCTCAGGTTTGATAATTTCCGTTTTCATCTCATTCCCACTAGATATTGTCTCCAAGATCAACTTTGTAACTCTACATTCAGGTAAAGCAGTTACTGTGAGAACATCCTGAGATTATTTATTTATCATTCCTCAGAAACCGCATTTTTTTTCCTTTTCTCTCTTCCTTTATCCCTGCACTTGCTGGCTTCTTTAACAATAGATTTCTTTCATCAGCTGTTTTTGCATTCTCTATAGACTTGCCATTTTTGCCTACTGTCTTTTTGGTTTTTTAGACTTCCATATTTTTTGTCTCTTTCTCCCCTTACTTAAGATACAAATTCAAGATAGTGTTTGCCTTTTTGGCTTGTTGATTAGATATCTACTATCTTTTAAAACTGACATCAAGTGTATACAGACTTTAAAACATACTTTGAGGGAAAGAATTATCAAAGATATGGAAGTGAATGGAAAATAGGTTAAAATGCTACATCATTTACTAAAGGTACATTGTACCTCATTAGCCCAGTATCCTTATTTGAAAAACCTATCTTTGGACTACTTAAAAGAAGTGATACAGCACCATGGAAATTATTAACGTGGAAGAAGGTGAGAATTAAGACAGAAATTATAAAGCAGGAGATGAATTGACTAAGTGAAAAATGGCAATGTGTAGAACTAAAAGGGTAGGAATCGGCCTTGAGGGATTTTACTAGTGGAGTTCCTAAAAAATTATTTTTGGGATTGATTTCTTTAATATTTTGATTCATAACTTGAACAAATATTTAGCTTCTCAAAAATGGAGACTGATTGCTACCATGAAGGAGTGCTCAGATGATGCTGAGCATTGATATCTCAGTTTGGGGATGACCATGAGTCTCAG
The DNA here is from genome assembly GCF_018691265.1 of Tyto alba. Classification (NCBI taxonomy): domain Eukaryota; kingdom Metazoa; phylum Chordata; class Aves; order Strigiformes; family Tytonidae; genus Tyto; species Tyto alba. The sequence goes on along the minus strand of NW_024881282.1, from coordinate 15,043,369 downwards.
ACCTTCTCCCTTCTCTTCTGCTTGTTGGAGTCTGCCTTTCTGTGTTACAACCTTCCAGAACCATCCTTGAAAGTTCGTAATGAAAATCTCTGCACACTACTGAAGGAATTCATGGTACTGCATGGAGGGAGGAAAATGTCAGTGCTTCAGACCTCAACTGTGTGAAGAAAAGAAATTCTGTGGTTTGTCAGCTATCATGAAATCTCTTTTAAGACTACAAAAACTCTGAGTAAGGTTTACATGTGTTTATTATACTGAAATGTAAATCTCAAGAAATCAGCTTCTACAGTTGTAGACAGACACTAGATGATAAAGTCTAAGATGTTTCAAAGCAACCTAGAGTCTGCTACAACTTCAAGTTGTTTCCACTGTTACCTATAGTTAGCAGAACTCAATATCTAACATAAAATTATGTCAATATTTCAGCTTTATTCCTTCCACTTTTATGCATCTCTTTCTGTTGTTATATAAAACAAAATATACCAGAGAAAACTACCAGAAGCTGAATTTATCCAATTTCCTTAAAACCCTTTCCCTGTTAGCAATGTAGGACATAAGTATGACAGGAGCAAAACTTTTTTCATGTTGTTCAAAGGAGGTTTTCACAGACAAAAAATGTACACCACATAATTCAGAATTTAAAATCTTCTCATCATAATTGATATTTTTTCTAACTTTTGAACTATGTGTTGATGCAAGATTATTTCTGGAAGTTAATAACTTGCATGAATGCACCCAACAGGGCAGCTCTTTAGTTGGCAGCCAGATGCAGATATAAATATATTCTGTTATTTGATGATCTACATACTTTGCATCACTGGTGGAATTACTTGCATGAGTAGTGATTCAGTAACTTAAATCAATGTTGATTTATGCCAATTTAATTAATTCTGTACATATTCAGCATTACACAGAAGGCCTTAAATACCCTTTCATATCCATAGAGGCAGTCCAAGAGTATAAACACAGTGTTTGGTGTGCAGCTTCCTACATGTAAACTACATGAAAAAGCTTTATCCTTTGTCCCTGCCTGCTCTCTCTCATGCATTACAGCAAGAATAAACACCATAACAGCTCTCATAACCTGCCTGGCCCACTGGGGCCTGAGAGGGTGAGAAGGAAACTTGTTACTTCATCTTCAGTCAGTGAGAAATGTACATGTGCTATTTCCCTGGAACAGGGGTTAATTCCTGGTGAAAAAAGTTTTACACTAATGGTTGCACAATCCTTGAACTAGCAAACAAATGAGCAAACACAAAAGCAACAAGTGTCATCATTAATCAGGGATTTAAAGAGCTGGGAAGACTATAAAATTGCTTTAATAGTTTATTCTCAAGGAAATTCTTGTGCTCCAAAGTAAATTGTTGTTATCTGATAAAAAGAAGAGGGAAATATGTTTGAAAACAATTTGGATTTGCACAATGAAAGAAAATTGCATCAGCACAAACTGTGGCTGTTTCACATGTTGTCTAATTGGCCCTTCCTTCCTGAAGCGTGGGTTTGCTGGAGTCAACTGCTGCCCTGAAACCCATTTTCTTATTAATTTGGATACTGTCAGTAAGACAGCTGAGAGCTCGTACATTTTAAAGTGAAACATATGCTCCACAAACCTTGTCCTTTCTTCTCCAGCTAATGGGCACTAGGGTTTAATTCTGAACTAATGATAGAATATTTCTCTGCAGAACAACCCACTGCTCCCATGGAGACCATGGAAAGTGTTAGGATCAGACCTGATGGATGTCCATGGTTCAACCTTGACAGTGAAGCCCAAGCACAGACCTTTTGTATTTATAAAGTAGAAACAAGCTGAGAAGGATTTAATTAATATTAACTTACTATGAACTCAGACATAAACACACTAATATAGCATAACTGGCAACCAATGTGTAAGTATTTTTGTACATAATGTCCCAGTACAAATAATGTTATTGTTGTTTGTAGCAGGACACATGCCTTACTTTGTATCTTATGTTAACTGTGCCTTATGCTAACTGTGAAAGCTCCAGTCTGGGCTTGTTACCAACTTGCTGCCAGAGCTTTCTGTGTGAACTGGAACTTGGTGCCAGGTGCCTTCTCTTATGACGTGAAGTTGAAGCATAAGATAACAGTGAAGGCCTTAAAAATGTGGGCACAGGTTGTAAAAAGAGGCCCAAGAACTATGAACAACTAGCTGATGGTTGCCTACTGGTTAAGAGCTGGCATGACTGCTTTTGCCTTAAGACAAGAAGATGCAGTCAAGTGACACCATAAGCTAACTGCTACAGCCTGGAAAATGACCCCACCTAAGCATCACCCAGCCTGTAGTTCAGAAACAGAGGTAAAGGGCTCGGAATCGTCCAGAAGCTGAAAACTCATGTGAAAGGAGATCTCAGATTTGAGAGCAATAGGAGGGGAGAAAAACAAGACCTGTGTCAGGTCCAGCTTCCCTTGTCAAAGAGCTCTCAGTCTTGATTGCCTCCACCTGGGTAACTAAGACCATCAAGGGCCATAAGCCACCAGCACTGACCACGTGGCTTCAGCTTCATGACACTGTATAGCAATGTGTATTTTAATTAATGTCAATCCACTAATTCTTTTGTTTTGAAGTTGATCAGTCTCCCATCACAACAATCTGTAATTTGTAGATATATATAGATATTCAGTTGCAACAATAGACAAACAAGGAAGACACATTTTGGCAGATATTATCTGTGTACTTTTTGCTGGAAGTGATAGAAATTCCTTTACTATAATCTTACACCCTTTAAGGTTAGACAAGATGAGTGTGATGAGCTGCTGCATACTCTGTCAATCAAACTTCTTCTGCCATTATTGCTCCATGTCATGTGTTCATTGAAGTGGGCCTATGTTACAAGAGTGAACTTCAGTTTTCTTTGCTATATTTTGGAAATGAAAAAATGTATCCATTTTACCTATCCATTCTGAGCATTCTGCAGAATATATGATTTTTATGCTGATCTGCTTGAATTTTATTCTTACTTCTCTTGGATCTTACCTTGCTTTTGGTGGACTGCAATCATAGATCAGAACTCTTTTGTAATATTTTAAAAACACAGAAACCTAAATGTTCCTTCCCACATATGCACACGTATTATCAGGATTGCATCTCACTTTATTTGTTTTCCATCTGCTTTTGCAGAAGGTGCTCATGGTATTTGCCTGTATTTTATGACACTATTTCTGCTTGCATGGTTTTGCAAAGCCCATGATACCACAACTAAAGATGATTTGGTCAGCAACAGCAGTAAGACTGATTTTATTAAAGTTGAGAATTAGCATAAAGAATATTAATAGTAAGACTAGTTTTCAACCAGTCTAGACTCAGTAATTTCTATGTTTCAAAGCAGCAGAGGATGCACTTAGTTTTCTCTTCCAAGGCCTTAATTCAACAGAGAACTTGGCTATTTAATGTAGCAATTGAGGTGAAGTCCAACATTACTACTGGATTTTGTCTCACCTAACTTTATAATTTTATTTTACTCCTACATCTGAAGTAAACACCTGAGCTAGTATTTATCTTACACCAGTGACGTACACCTCATTTTTCAAGTCTAGTCTCTGGTAGCCAGTAAAAACATGAACCTCTTAGCCTGGGCAGCTCTCATCATGTATCACTGCAGGTGCATGGAGGCAGAATTCACCTGCTCTGAGATAGGTCTCCGTGAATAGGTAACACCTTTCAATGACTCGATCCACTAAGGCTGCTCCTTATGCAAGACACTTTTGACGGTGGTGGTGTCTATCTTTTATAACACTGAGAGCACTCATCCAGGTCTGAGTTCAAAGTCTTAAGTGTAAGATCATCCTGCTATGCATAAGGTAATAATATCAACCAAAATGCTACAGGCTAGGCTATGAGCAAATACTTTCCATCCTTTCTGCTGAAGTTGACCATGACATTTGTATTCCTCTGTAGCAAGTGATCATGTTATTCAACTATGTATCTGAATTCTGAGCTCAATCTTTACCTGCACCATTTAAACATTCTATCTATGGAGTGCTTAGTTGTAAAAGATCTGGATGCAGGCACAAGAAAACAGATCTTTTGCTTTCTAGCATTACAGACCTACATGTGCATTACCAGTTCCCAGGAATCTGGTAGTCATTACTGCATAGTCATCTAACTGCAGCAGGAGGGATGGAGAATATCAGTCCAGCCTTTTTCTTCACGTCCGCAAGAAGTCTAATATCCCATTTCAGCAGTCACTTGTGAGAATCCAGCCAAGAATATTTTAGCAAGTTACAAGGTGCTTGTGTTTAAATCTTAAAATACTGTAAGTAATATTTAGCATAGCAGTTTGTTTTCTTTTAAATAATTAATGGGTAGATTCCTATTGCTAGACTTTTATTTTTAAACCTTATATTCTTTTATCTTACTGATATAGCTAGTTTATCATAGAAGCAAATGGCTATGCTTATGCACATAATTTGGCAAAAATTAAGACAATACCAATGCCCAGAGTATGGCAATGCTCAAACTATCAAGTCCTTTTAAAACCAAACAGTAAAGTTGAAACCGAACAGTAAAATCAAAACAAAAATAAAAGCCATGTATTTCCAATTGCTGCACATTTCCTAAGGTTCAACCTTTCGTATTGCTGAGGGTCTTCTGCTGCAACCCTACAGTTTGCTTTCCACTCTCAGCCCTGTACACTTTCACCCAAGCTGCTGGAGCATGTTTCCAGAGCCTCTGGGGTAGTGTTTTCCCTTGTTGCTTGCATATCCTTTCTTTTCCTTTTCCTGGTCCCTTTCCCTTCCCTCTCTCTCTTTCTGCCCTGTTTTTTATTTTTCCCCAACAAATAACTTTCTCTGTCAAAGTCCATGTATGCCATCAGATACAGATACCACTAAGAAATATTAATGGATGTGGACTTGTCTCAATATCCTTTGTGCAACACCATACTTTTCTTTTTTTACTATAGGGTACCTGTACTACACATGTATGTGCTTGATACATACAAACATGCACATACACTTTATCATTAGCTAAGTGTTATTAATGCTTCTCACTGCACCTTCTATAATACATTTTTTCCCAGAATACCCTTTTAAGACTGACTTTAAATGCAGGGCTGTCAAGCAGCTGGAACCCTGAATTAGCCGCTTTATTGCTGATTACTTTGTTTCACTTTTCCAAATTATAGGTGGAATTTAATTACACATCTCCCCCAAGATCCTTCCTTGAAGAGTATTGCAAAATCTATGCATTTACAAAGCATTGACTGGGGAGAGAACACATCTTGTTAGGAAATATGTAAGGTCTGTCAGTATTTTTCATTGTTAACCAAAAAGTATATTCTCAGCCTGAGGAAGAACACTGAAGATCTTAGAGAAAAGATCTGAGTTCACAGTTATAAACAAAACATTTCAGAAACCTCTATGGAAGAGAAATCTCTAGGTCTCTGTCTTCTTTATATGATGCCTGTAATATTTTTCCCTTAGTAAGCAATATGAAAAACATTGCTAGAATTCCAAAGAATCCTTTGGTTTCAATCCATTCAAATTATTTCCATGATGTAATGAGCTGAAATTTACAACTCCAAGGCAGACAATTCCTACAACATCTGCATTATGGAAAGGGAGGCAGTAGAGTACATGGTCAAACAGGACTCAGCCACATGGATGGTCATCAGGGATGGAAAACTGGTATTGCTCTGCAGTTCAGGCCAAAACATTTATGACTAAGGAATTGCAACAAAATCCTTCCTTGACAGGAGCTGTAATGCATGAAGACAAGCTCCCAGTCTTTAACACTACTGCAAATAGCGAACTGGAAGAGTATAAACTCTCACTAAATTAACTGGCAGCAAAAAATGCTCAGCAATTTTCCTAATGATATTAAATATTTTAAAGACATCCCCTACCTTTCAGAGATACCAATTGAATTGGACAACTGACATGCAGTGCTTCAATATTACATTTTCCGAGTAGATAGTGGGGAAAGAAGAATGAGTGGATTGTGCTGCAGGAATAAGATAAATTTGTTGTTCCCAGATGATGGAAATGATGAAATTCCTTATGATTTTTTTGGTTAAATGGTTGTCTTACCTTTGGCTTGTACCTCTCAAGCATACCTCCATAGAGAGTCCTGTCCTTGAAAGCTGTAAAAGTTGTCAGGAATCAGGACTTTTGTAGTTCTCCTAGTGCTGTGCTTTAATCATAACGCCTTTTCATACTTCAATGTTCTTAGCTATAACTTTTTTTCCTAAAGGTCTGTGATGCTTTATGTGTTAATGAGTGCTTTGAGATCTTCAGCTGAGAAATATGTAGGTTGTTGTTTTATTACTGTTATTAACTCATCTCAGTTGGAAATTACTTGCTCCATATTTTACAGCTCTCAAAACATGCTGCACTAAAAGCTGCTTTAGTATCCTGAGAATCAAATGGTAAACATAAAGCAGGAAAAATGTAGAAGAAAAAACAGAAATATGCAAAGACATGTAATTTTATTTAGGCTCTCACTTTCTATTCTCTCCTATTTCATATCCTATATTTTGTTGTAAATAATTGGCAATGAATAATAAGAAATTCATACACAGAAGAAGTAATTTCTGTCTGCCAAGCACTAAAGAAATACAAAACAAGAGTGTGTGAACATTAAAGAGCTGTTCCATTACAGGTATTCCATTTTGAGGTGTCTCCATCCATTGACACCACAGGAAGCTGGAGAGCACATACCTCTGACATTTTCTTGCTATTTGAAGAAGAGGCAGTGGTTGCTGGGAACTTGTCTGCACTTCAATTGTTTGTCTCACTTGAATTATACAAACAGATTTAAAGTAGTAATCTTCCTGAACCTGGAAATGCTAAACTTCTAAGTGAAAGCATTTTACACTGGAACAGCAGCACTTAGAGGAGGAGAATACAAGGCTGTTGGGAAATGTTCATTCAACAAACAGCTTCATGGGTTGACGGCATGTCTGTCCTTCTGCTGAAGTTTACTGCCTCTACAGCTCTTCCTGAAGAGTTGTTCAACTCTGTGCCCTGCCCTCTGCTTCAAGAAAAACTATTTTAAACAGTGTGATGTTGTGTTTGGATTATTCTGACAAAATAGACTAGGGAGCATCCACATGAACCATTTCTTTGAGGCAAGCTGTAGGGACAGTCATCTTCAGTGGAGAGGGGATGACAGGGATCTGGAGACAACCAAGCCACCAATGTCACAGCTGGAGCCAGGAAAGTGCTGCCGGCTTTATTCTACCCCAGTATAAAAACTCTGGGACAGCCAACCTGCGTTCATCTGGATGGGATCTTTCTGAGGGTGGATCCCTATGGGTGACTGAATTGGATCTGTAACTGAAGGAGAATTGATATAGAGATAACTTGGAAAAATGGTGAGCTGCAATTCAATGTTACTGAGTACTGGTTCCATTCTTACTGCTTCAGCCATCAGCCCGACACTGAGGCCAGCATTACTATTGCTGTGTGTCTCAATACCCCAAAGACTAAAAGCTTCCCTCCTGATATACAATCTTTTCATTTGTCTCCAACTCCATTTTTAACACCAATAGAAGGTCAATAAACTTCTGCATGAACAAGAGTACTGGAGACTGGTGCGCAGCAAATCTGTAGCCTTGAATAGACTGGCAAAAAGCAAACATAATAATTATCAACTTTATTTAAAATAACAAGCCTGAAATAATGCCTTGGCTTTACCAGCTGGTGTTTCTTCTAAGCTAATTTAAAGTACTAAACCTGTTACCAGGCATTCATTCCAAAGCATTTTAACTGCATTAATGGATACATGCACAAGTGTATCGGCTCTATATTTACTGTCAGTGCATCAAATGGGACTCATAGTGGGTGTGCATGAAATCTCATTGCTGCTAATGATGACTGTAATGCTATGTTGAGTGTTGGGGTCCCCAGCACGTAGTGATTGTCTAGCTGTAAGCGGCATCGTTATGGGTTGTGCTTTAGTATTACTGCCAGTACTAGGTACATTAGCAAGTGTATTGTATCTCTTTTGTGTTCTCTCCTTCTATTTTCTCTGATGAGGAACTGAGTACAGCCTCCAGTGATGCAAATTAAGTTAACTTTTGTAGTTTTAGTGGGAGCAGGCCCCTAATGACTTCATTTGTGTGTGTATGCATCTAACATTTGTATTGTTAGGTTTGGCAGTGAAAAGGGATTTTCAGTGGGCAGCTGGAAATTTTCAGCTTCAAGGGAACACTGCTGATGTGAGATCTTCACTGATTCCAGAGGCACAGAGTAATTCCAGAGGGCCCATGGTCAAAGTCAAGCTGGTGACAGTATATAGGGCTATACCGCAACAAAGTGAGTCGGTGCTCTCTCTCTGTCCTCTTAAAGCAGAGTTGCATGATTACACATCTTTTGCTGACTGATGAGTGTGTGTGAGACATAGCCCAAGTGGACTGCAGCTCAGCAGAGGTCCTCCTGCAGTCATTGCAGTTGTGCTGAATGTGAACCTTGTCAGGAGCTGAACCAGCTCTGCACCTCTTGGCAGGGAATGGCTGGAGTGTATCTTCACCAGTGAGAGTAGTCAGAGCTTAGTTCAGGCTCACCCTGGTGCCAGAAAGATGGAAGAGCAAGGTGCAGAGGCACCCAAACTGGTTTACTATGAGCTGCTACAGATTGGGTGTAGTATGGCAACAGTCATGCAGTGTTAGCCTAATATTGCAATCAAGCTACACACATATGCCAAAAGCCAATATTAATAGTAAGTGCTGCCTGAGCACAACAAACCTATAGCTGAATCTTTGATGATCAGTCCTCCTGGCAGTGCTGTACTAGTTCGAAGGTATCTGCCACAGGCTCCTTTTGCAGGGCAAAAAAACTTCTTTCACCTGCTATGCTCTGATGTTGTGGCTGGAGTATTCAGCTCTCTATGTTTCTGTTTAGAGAGTAGGCACTGTACAGCTTTTAAAAAATATTTTTATTTTGAGATTCCTGAGAAATCAAAATTATCTGACGTCTTGAATCAAGCACTTGCAAGTCTCAGTTGACAGACAGCAGCTGAAATGTGCAAGAGAGTGATCCCCACGTTCTTTCTGGAAGGTAGTTTATTTAGTAGGAAAGCAAAAGCTGGCTTTTTCCAGCCAGCTGAGTCAGAGAAGGATTTAATTTCTAAATGATAACAGCAAGTGATGGCTTTTGCTGGTGAACACTGCTTGGAAACTGGCTTCCAAAGTAAAGGTAACACAGGAAAGAAAAAAGTAGGACACAGTCAGCAAATTGTTTAAAACACTCACTAGCTGCATGGTGATGTTGAACACTAAAAGCTTTTGATAACCATTGAGCTGAATTATTTTTGTTCATACCATCTTGCTTCTGCCAAATGGACTGTGCCTGGCCTATAAAGAGTATAACGATGTCTCACAGCATGTAAGGTTGAGCAATCACTGTGACTGGCTGGTGTGTCAGTCTAATAAAATACACTGGGTCATTCTGACTAGTGAAAATCTATCTTAAGGCCAAAGAAAACTTGTTTTTGGTAACCTTCTGTGAGCTGATTGTTATCAAACTTCTGATTCCCATATACAACTAATTTCATGCTGCTGGACATTGTCTTTGAATTAGTAATATTATACTCAGCACCAGTGCAGGAGAGCGGGGCATCTTTGAGTGCTTTCATGCTGGCACCTTAATTTAGGTTAGGAGTACACTTCAGAAGTGAATCCCAGTATTAACGCACTTACCGTGTGTCAGTTCATATTGTGGTTTGGTCTCACAGCACACAGACTCAATTCTTTTTGGAGAAACTTAAACTGGGGGTTATGCTCCAAGATCTCATCCAGTGTACTCTGCCTGCTAAGGTGTGTTAAATTCCCAGGGCCAGACTAGCTCTGGTCTGAAGTTAAACCGCCCCAGTGTGCATCAATTTTGCGCATTGGGCCCTTCTTACCAACTCACTTCCACTGCACTGCACTGGAGGGCAGGAGCGAGCAGTCAGCTGTGCCCAGCCCAAGAGCCTCCCTCCTCCTGAGAACCGCAGGCCCAGACCTTCTCCGGAAATAAGTCCCCACCTCTTTCTCTTTTAAAAACTAGAGAAAGGGTCAGTCTTCATAAAGGAAAGCAAAACAAAAACCGGGTGACGAGCCTTTGCTGATGCCCTTTTCCTTCAGCAGCTAGGAGGCTAGAAAATACGCATTCCTTTCAGAAGGTTTCAAAGGTGGGATTTGAAAGTTTTCCTTTTTGCATTTGAAAATCAGATTTCTTGTGTATACTTTTGTATTAAAGCTCCATGGACAGACCACTCACTTTCTTGTGTGCCTACATCACATATTTCTTTTGTCTCTGCTGAATCGTGGAGTAGAGATATCAGACAATATTAAATGTATTAAAATTAATAATGCCACACATTCAATTTTTACACAAATTCATTCTATACACTTCCTACTAACTTATTATTTTAACATCGCGATGTCATTGCCTGAAGATGTACTTAGGGACACCTTTATTCTGGTAAAAGCCAAAAAATATAGTTTGAATACCTGGGTGACTCATTAGATAGGAATATAGCTTTTTTTTCCCATGCTCTGTCTCTATATTACATTGAACTTGGAGGAGTGTCCCTCCAAAGTTTCTAGCTATCTTTTGGAATCTTCATTACAGAAAGTGAAAATAATCTATTGGTTTGGGGCCAATCCCCAAAAATGTTGACAAAGTGTTCAGAAAATGGAAAAGAATAATTTTGGCCTTCCAGATTACAGGGTTCCCAGAAGGGAATGCAGTTACATGCTGTTTCATGCTCTGTTTCTGAGAACTGGTTATTCTACATTTATAGGGTTTTTTGAAATTACTTTTTGAAATATTTGAATAAACTGGCTGTTTGCAGTTTCGAGGCAAGAAGAAACCTCTTTGAAAGGTATAAAATCTTAAAACAGTAACAGGCCTGTGTGATATGACCTCAGTATTTTTCTTGTTGTTTTCTTCTCAGACACAAGACATATATCAGAACATTAAAGACAACAGGTTTACAACTATATTATATTTCTCTAGCTGGAAAGTTGGTAGGACATCTTTTTTCTCCTCTTTTTGTCTGAAGAATAGCAAAACTCCCTCTGCAAATAGGTTTTATAACAAAACTAAAAAGCCAGAGCTGAGTTTCTCATATCAGTTTAATCCGTAATTTCACTATATGGAAAAAAAATGTAGCAGTGGCATGATAACTGAATTAAATGATTTTTACAGTTCATGTGCAGAGGCAGAACTAAAGTTTTCCTAAAGCAAAAAGTCTGTATTATTCCAATGTGATTTATACAAAGCTTAGAGAGACTTGTTTTAAAGATTTGGACCAACTTTGTTTCAAACCAGTTTCAACTCATTCACTCCTGACCAATCTAACATTGGAAAACCCTTAAGTTAAATTAGCTTGAACTTAAATTCAAATGTGAAACTTCAGACAATGTAAAATAAAACAAGGTGCTTGTTAATAAGAACCTTAGCAGACTGAAAAGGCTGAGTTTTTCACTGACCTGGTGTGGACTACAGTCAACTGCTCTAATTTTAAATACCATAACATTGTTAAAACAGCTTCAAATTAGTTCCTGTGATTTAGAAAATGTTTGATAACACCACTGGGATGTAACTTGTCACAACATGATTTGGAGGGAAGTCTGATTTTTACCTTGTTTGTAGTAATGAATAAAGTATCTCCCCAGAAATTTATGGTTACCTTTACAGAAATGCAAATGAAAACAAACCAGCTCCACTAAGTGCACACTTTCAAATAATCTGTTACAAAAAGTAACATTAAAATAAAATCAAGATCCCCTAGTTAATAATTTTAGAAATGCAGCATGACTAATGTAAACCAATTTACATATTAAGAATGGAGAGGCAATAACTCTCCTACCTCATATCAATTTTGAAAAAATGGAATCCTGTCTGAAACTATTCTTAAAATTCTCAATGTTTTAATGTGTTAGATTTAAAAATGTAGTCTGTTTCAGACATTAAACACTTTTGCTTTGAATGTAACACTTCTAAAATCTTTTTAAACTTAGAATATACTAGATTTTGTAATGAAAACTATTTGACTTAAAAGCAGAGTTCTTCATATGGAAAACAGGTCACTGTGACAATTATTAAATGATTAGGTGACAGAAGCACAACATTATTTTATTTCCATCAGATTTTCCATTAAATTTGTGGCCAAAATGAAGAGGTATTTTTTGACAAAAAGCAGTCTTTGAAAATTTCCTAATCAATTCTGGTATATATATTCTACTTTTAGAATATCATCCATTTGATGAGTCAGTTTGAAGCACAAATCCACTTATTTTCCAGAATCTCATTTCACATTTTATGTTTTTATTTTATTGATTCTACTCTTCTGAAGTATGAACATGGGTGATTTACATTATCTAGACTCGAATGACCACTGTGAATTACTGTATCAATGGCTTCTTCATGCAGAGGCAATCTTGTTGAGGGAGAAAAAGGATAGCCAGTCAGAATTGTCTTGTTTTCTATTAAAGACACTTGGAGCACTGGGCAAGTGTGTGGTATGGAGTTTTTTTATAAGTCAGAATCAAGTGTTAACTTTTGATCTTTTAGAGTGGTTTTCCAGTCAGTCTTTGCCTCTTTCATTCAGTACGATTTAACCAGCCTTGAGCCCAGTTGCCAGTTCTGAAGCACCCAATATAAAGTTGTGGAGCAATCACTCTACATAATTCTTGAGTAAAAGTTGTACACTTGTATTAAAAGCACTGTTTGTGCATATGGAAACATTTAACTGTTCCTCAGAAAAACCCCAAACAAATGCAGACAGAAGTCTTGTAGTTCTTAGAATCTGTGTGTTAGATAGAAACTACAGTGCTCGTTTTGAACATATCTCTGAAAGGGAAATCTGTGAGAAGAGAGCAGAGATTGAAGTCAACCATATTGATATTGGCAGGTTATCTCCTGAGGGTCCTGTGGTCAGCAGCAAAAATCCTGTGACTAAGATGTAACCCAGCAAAAATTAGTACTATGCCAATACCTCTAAACAAAACTATCTTGGTCTTTGGGGCAAGTGGCCTGGCAATGTGAAATGTCTTCTTTGTATCCGTGTAAGAGCCATAAAGGTTTCTTATAAATATTTCCCCTGATCTATTTCTCTCTGACTCATTTTGTATTTCAGTTCTGGCTGAGTCATCAGATTTTTCACTGCTCACAGTCTGCAGCTAAATGTGAAGCTGAAGACAGATGTGGTGTTCCTACCACTCAATACGTTTATTTTTATCAAACACAGGATTTTACACTGTCAAGTCCCCTTTAAGTGGATAAGATTCCTTTTCCTCTGATTTCCTTCCAGCCTCACTTAGGAAGAGTAATAGTCTATGGTATGATATAATGGATTCTCATGTAACAGAAAATAACTGCTAGTGCTTCTCTGTGAAAACATCGCTAGTTTGGGAAAGGTCAGAGAAGGGCTTCTGTCCAATATAAGTTTTGTCTTTGCAGAATGTAACAAGAGGTGGTGAAATATATACCAGATTTCTTTCTGGACACTCCTTAGTGTCACCTTTTCAGTTTTAATGATTTGTACATAATTTGTTAAGTGATGGTTTCCCCTTCAGCAATATACTGTCTTGGTTATCGATCTTCAGATGATCCATAAAGAGCAAATAGAGAGAGACATAGTAAACTCATAAGGTATAATCTTGGTCTCCTGAATTTCCAAAGAGGTCTGGGAGGTGTTCCAGTGTGACTGGGATTTAGGCTTTTATAGTTAGGTAGAGTTGACAGGCCTTACTACCTGCCCTGTAATTAAGCTATGTTACAACTTAGATGAAGAGCTACCTTTCATTTGATTACAGAATAACCATTTAATATTTCCCACATAAAATAACTGGGCTAAAAACAGGAGTGAAAAGAGACATGGAAAAACTAATTTTGGGGAAAACTGGCCCAGTGATCTTTGTAATGTTGATAGCTAGAAATTTCCTCTTTCAGAAAGCTGTTAGTTAATTTTTTGTGTATTAAATATTCATAAGTTATTTAGAAAACAGGCTGAATGTAGATGCAAAGCAAACCAGAGACCTTTAGTAATCAGCTTTGTGATTTGCATAGTAGAGAGTTCAGATACTTGCCAAAGCCCTTGAGTTATGGAGCCACTGGTGTCATTGGGAATAATCCGTATGTAGTGCGATTGCATTGAATTTTCTCAGGTGGCTGGAGAAAATAGGGAGTGGTAGCCTGGAGAAGATTGTCTTAGCTACGACTCATGCGTTTTGTGATTTAGCACATCACTGCATCACAATAGAAATATCTGACTGAATGTGTGCTCTTACTTCCTTGCAAATGTGAGATAAGATGTAATAGCTACAATCTGCTTCATCAATATGTATTATCTTGTTTTCCCAAAACTGAGAATATAAACATGATTCATGATTGTGGTTCAACTGATGAACAGCAGTTTATGAAACTAGAGAAATCTTTCCTGTGTCCCAGGCTTTAGATAGGAGGGAACTGGTAGTGAGAGCACTTCGAGATGAGGTGTCTTAACAGTGCTCACTGACTTTCCTCCTGTATTTGGAGTTAAAGGGTAGAAATTTGTGTACAACGCAGGGGAAGGGATTTGATTTATTTCAGTTGTGGTGGTTTGAGCCTGGTTGGCAGCCAACCACCATGCAGCCACTCTCTCTCCCTTCTCTTCCAGCAATAAGAAGGGACAGAGAGTCAGGCTTGGGGTTCAAGATAGGACTGGGGTGGGGAAAAAAAATCACCTTTTATGGTCACGAGCAAATCAGACTTGTTAGGGGAATAAAAAAAGAACATACATTTATTACAGACACTAACAGCATGTAACACAGTAGGACAGTGTAAAGCATTGCCACATCTTGAGAACACCTTCCCTCCACCCCTCCCTTCTTCCCAGGCTCAGGTCTGCTCCCAATATCTCTACCTCCTCCCTACAGTGGTGCAGGGGCAGGGAATGGAGGGTGCAGTCAGTGCTGCTGCTTTTTCCATCTTTGATGAGGGGAGTTTCTGGAACTTGTTCCGCCTGCTCCATTGTGGTCCCCCTCTCACAGGAGACAGTCCTCCACAAACTTTTTCTGACATGAATCCCTGCCACGGGCCGCAGCGTTCCCCGCACTGCTCCACTGTGGGTCACCAACTTTCTCCAACTGGAGTCCGTCCCACAGGCTGCAGCCCTTCCTGAGCTGCTCTGGCATGGGACACCCCCACATGCTGCAATCCTCCCAGTGCTGAACTACAACATCAGGGGGGCTACTTTTTCCCACAAAACCTCAGCCTTCTTTGTGCACAGCACCTTGATCAACCAGGCGAAAAACACAGGCCATAAATCAGTGTCTGCTCCACCGTAGATCTTCATGGGTGGCAGGGCGGGCCGCCCTGCCGTCTCACTACAGGATACAGGGGGGTCTCTTCTCTGGCACACCTCCCTCCTCCTTTTTTCCTCTGTTCCTCCACTGACCTTGGTGTTCACGCAGATGCCGCAACTCCTCCTCACAAGTCCGACTCCTCCTCACCACATCCCTTCTTAAATACGTTATCGCAGAGGTGCAGCCAATTGCCTCAGTTTTGGTGCAGAGGTGGAGTTGACTTGGAGCTGGGGGAGATTTGAGAAGCTTCTCACAGGGGACCTCCCCTTTATCCCCCTCCCCTGCCACCAAAAAACTGCACCACTCACTCAAACCCAGGATGTCTGTACTGACTTTTGCTGAAAACTTGAAAATGATATTTAGGTGGCTTTATGTCAAAGTGCTCTACTCCATGACCTCTTTAGTGCATCGGTTAAAATTACCCACAAGAGGTGAAGAGACTGTAAAATGTACACGTATTCCTCTGGAGGAAACTGTGGGTTTGAAACTAGACAAGTATCAGACCTGTTTGGTACAGTTCTTCCAAATACAAGTGTGGCCTTTGCTAAGAAAGTATTAAATTCTGATTAACAGTTATCGTATATTTTATTCCCTGAAAAATATGGAGTACTCTCGATTTGGGCCATTTTGCAAGCTCCATGTAAAGTTAAAAAAGTCAGGAGAACTTGTCGAACTTACACTGGCCTGCTTTGGGAGCAGGTGGAGAGCATGTTCTTTGGAAGCATTTTGTTCCAATGACTCAATTTCAGGATCCTTAACCTTATGCCATAGGCCATAGAAAATTTCAAGAGAATCTGACTAAGCCTGTGAATTGTAGAACACAATTTGACAGTGACCCTTTAAATCATTCCATGAACTGGAAATAGTAATGTTTCACATAGAAAAGGAAGTGTACAGCACACTTGAACAAGAGGATCACAGTAGGTCGTGGAAACAAAGACCGTATAACCCAAGGGAGCAATTCCACTCTGGCTTACAGTCTCTATTTGTAAATGCCATGTGGCCTAGATGTCAAAACACTTGGCATCTCTGCTTTAAATGATTTGTCATGATTGCTTTTAAAGTTCAGAGCACTTGTTCATGGCCTCTGTTGAAAACCCACAATAATTATTACCATTGTAGATGAACTTGATAGTCTTTGAAATTGTTTTGATTCTAAAACTGGTAATAGAGCCTATGTACAATATTTTGTTTTCCAAAATTGAGACTCTTGTACACATACACCACAAAAAATATGTACAAATCCTTTTTTTCCACCTGAGATTCATTACTCAAGAAGCACTGAGGTAGGATGCATTTTGCTAGCACTTTGCATTCCAGTGTGATTTTGCACAGGGAATTTAATTCTGAATGGCAAACAAGGTCAAGAGCCTGGTTCTGCATTATTAAAGCCCAAAATCTTTGCAGCTAGGCATACTAGAAGCAATATAAAAGCTAAATCCTAGGTGATCCTTTGGTGGCCGGACCACTGATGCTCCACTGCACAGGGAAACCAGTAGAGACATGGCAGTAACCAGTTTCAGAAGGATGAAAGCTGGGAAACAAGTCTCATTTTTTTTCCCTTCTTGGGTGAAAAGTAATCTCAAGAGTCATTGCAGAGTAAACTAGTTTGACAGCAGAGGGATGATTGTGGGATGAGAACTGCTGGAGGGAAAAATGCAGTTATCTTTTTGGCAAATAACAGAGCATCTAACATGCAAAAATGTTTATTTCCTAAGACCAGCAGAAAGGAGAGTCTAAGCCTGGAAAGCAGAGTAGTGGAAAGAGTGATAAGAAAAGCTTCAGTTAACAGAAGAAACAGAAGATCTACATTGATTTTGTGACTTGTGTTTACCAATATTTCCAGACCCAAATATTGAACAATGATGAGATAGGACGTTACTCATGAGAATGACTTTAAAGTTGTGTTTTGTTCTAAATGTTTTCATTCCTATGATGAGTTTATGCTCATCAAGCTTAAGTGAGAACCACCTTTACAGTGTCACAGGAGTTTGGCAACACTACATTTTCCTGAGATAACCAAGTTGTGTTTTATCCTTAGTAGTTTTCTTTTACCCAATCTGTTTTGCCATAAGGGAACTTCAATTTCAAGTGCTATCTGAGAAAAAAGTCTGGAGGCTGTGGTCTCCTTTTGTTAAGTACAGTGAAATATTGGTACTATGACTGTCTAGATGCATGTTTTGCTTTCTGCTTGTTTTGAACTAACCCACCAGGATTTCTTGTTTCTTCTCTTTCGAAACTAAACAAGGACAAAGATAAGGAAAATTCTAAGAATCAAAACAAATTAGGTTTTTTTTTTTTTAATTTTGCTTTTTATTATGATTTTGTTTAGTTTCATTGAAATAAATCATTCTATCATTCTTTCTTGCTTTTCAAGGTATTTCTGCTTTGTTTTGCATGAAGGATGCTGTATGGAGTGAAGCTGCTGCTTTGTACAGTTTCCTTGCTGGAAGCACTAGTCAACCCCAGTCTGGCCTAACCGTCCTGTCACATGTGTTTAAATAGTAAAAAAATGCTAGGTTCAGTTTCTAAGGATTTCCACTAAAAAAAAAGGTAAAACAACTACAGCTCATACTACCTCTGCAGTTACAGGAGAAGTACCTACTTTTAGAGAATGATTCATCTCATTGTGATAGTGATGTTTAAACTAGGTTGGGCAGATTTCATGACATGTATGTTCCATATGATGGGGTTCCCAAAGTGATTTTCTCAGATGTAGACATCTTTGTTTTGTATATCTAAATTTAGATGAGAACTGAATCAGGAGGGTATTAGAGTGAAGCATCATGTATGAATACCCTGTTCTTTTTCTAACAGCAGAAGATGACTAGCAAACAGAAAGAGGATCCTTCCTCAATGGGCTTTTTGTTAGATCCAGGACAACCATTCCAGTGTTCTGGAGAAAACACACCTTTTGTGCCTAAAATTATGTCTACAGTGTATATTCAGAAAAGTGGCTGCAGAAGTCTAAACTGAAAGATCAAAGGATGAACTGTAATGTGCAGTGTGAACACACTGCTGGGGAGGAGTAAGTGTCACACAAGCCCTCTGCTTCTTCCTGCAAACAGTGCAGAGTCTTTTTCTCTTCTGTTGTTTCTTACCTTGTTTTAGACTTTCATTCTGCTGTGACAGCTGTGTCATTGCTTCGTGTTACTTCTTCACCTCCAGCATGGAGCAGGATGTCCAATAGTCTCTTAAATAACAATACAGATATTATACTAATCCCGTCATTAAAATGTAGAATTTTTTAACATAAATGACCCATAATGTATGTAATATACAAGGGAAAAAAAGGGAAAGAAGAACTACAGAAATTAAGCAAATATTAGTCAAGTTATTTCCTCTTCTCTTAAAACCATGAAAATACCAACCAAAAAAAATCCAGGCCAAACAGACAGGTTGATATCAGATAAATTTCATGAAATAAATGAAATAGGTAATGATCATAGAATTCAGTCAAATCACTTCAATTCTTTTTATGAAACTATGATGTTTCTATTTTATTCAAATTGGATTCTATTTTCATCTTATTTAAAATTCAACAATTCAGAAAAATCAAACATATTTTGTCTGCCAGTGAATAGGGTGGAGATAGCAAAGAGAGTGAGACAGCACTTATATGGAGATGAGTGATAGAAAGCTAAGTAAAAAAAGTCCACTGAGAAAGTATTTGACACCATATGTGATTTCTTTCTCACAAAGCAATAATATTGCAGTGACAAAGTATTGATTATAGTCTGAAAGTTGTTTCATCAGATATACAGAATGTCTGAAGTTGGAAGGCACCTCAGAGGGCTGTCTAGTTCAACCACCCTGCTCAGGGCAGGGTCAACTAGACAAGGTTGCTCAGGGCCATGTGCAGCTGGGTTTTGAGTATCTCCAAGAAAGGAGTCTCCAGAAACTCTCTGGGCAATCTGACCACTCTCACAGTAATTATTTCTTTTTCTTATGTTTAAATGGAATTTCCTATATTTCCATTTCATCCATTACCTCTTGTCCTGCCACTGAGCACCACTGGGAAGGGTCTGGCTCTGTCTTCTTTACTCCCACCATCAGATATTTATATCCATTGCTAAGATCTCCCTGTGCTTTGACTCTCCAGGCTGAGCAGACACAGTTCTCAGTCTCTCCTTGTATGGCAGATGCTTCATGCCCTTAATCACCTTTGTGACCCTTCACTAGACTCACTCCAGTATGTCCATGTCTCTCTTGTGCTGGGGAGCCCAGCACTGGGCACGGCATTCCAGATGTGTCTCACCAGGGCTGCACAAAGAGGAAGGATCACTGTTCTTGACCCTCTGGCAATGCTCTGCCTGATGCAGCCCAGGAGCCTCTTGGCCTTCTTTGCTGCAAGGGCCCACTGCTGTCTCAGGGAAAACTTGTTCTCCACCAGGACCTCCAGGGCCTTCTCTACAAAGCTGCTTTCCAGCCGGTTAGCCTCTGGTTGGCCAGAGCTAGCTGGCCAACTCACCAGGTCCCATTGTGGGAGTCTCTATTTCCCAACCTGGTATGCAGAGGTGCTGCTGGCCCCTCCCTTGGTGCAGCTGGGGTTGAAGCTCATGAGACTGCAGGTCTCAGAGAGGTTTCAGCCGCTCTCTCCCCTCATCACCCCAATGCTGTGCAGGCTTCTGGCCTTCCCCCAGCTGTGAGAGCTTCTGGGTGGTCGCAGCCTCTCACAGCTGACCTTTCCCGGCAGCAGCAGGCACCCTGCTGTTCCTCAAAGGGTTCCCAGGAGTCCCTTGACAGTCTCAGTAAAAGTTCCCAGAAGACATACAAGATCTCGAAGTGGAGCCCAGAATCTGCTTCATGAACTGTGGTGTCTGCCAGCTGTGCTGTGGGGCTCTGTGGGACTGGAGGAAGGCAACTGCTGTCATGCAATGTTTTTTGAGAAAAATTATGAGCATCGAGGAAAACTAACCACAAACAGAGGACAATAATACACACTTCTAAAAATACTTTCAGGGCCTTATCAGTCCTTGAAATTTCTGAGAATGTTTGAGAATCTTGATATATGAGTGTATTCTTGTATTAAAGACCTCTGAAAACTTTTCTCTCTGAAAAGCAAAGATCAGATTAACTCGCGCTGTTACAGGAACTGTCAATTCTCATAGCTGCTGTGAGCAGCTTCTTAATGGAGTCTTGTGATAAAGCTGAAGTGCTTTATTCTGCCTTTATCATGCTGACTTTTACAGTATAATTTATCATGGAAAGCGGTAGTGAGAAGGATCTTTTTGATTTATTGAAACAAAACTCCAGATAATATCCATTATTTCTGAAGCGAACTTTTCTAGAAATTTCACCTCATGGGAGGTTTTGACATTTTATTTCAATTCCTGTCAAAAGGAAATGTTGAAGAACTAAATAGCCACACAGAACAGAAATTCCAGAATTCTGCTACCTGTGACATAATTTGAGATAGAGATTGTGGTGTTTCTTTCTTCTTCTACCTATCCTATTCATGTCTCTTATCAAGTTAACATTTTAGTAGTAAAATTGGTACTGGGAAAGTAGATTTCAGCATGTCCTCTAATGAGTTTCAAGTGGGAATAAAAAGTCTGTGTTTTAAGAGTTCCTTGCATAGATCTTACATTTCTGGTTGAGTCTTTCATGCTTGCTATGTTTGAGCAACAGCACTATATAAACATCCAGATTTTCTCTGTGGTCTGTTATGAAGACTGAATTGCTTTAGGAAACAGGATGAGTGCTGTTATTGAGAAACTAATAGTTTAAATGCTTTTATGTCTAATATCTCACTGTTTTCTCCTTTCTGAATGAAAGATAATTACAGTGAACCTATTTTCTGTTACTCTTGAACATGAAACAATCAAAAAACTGGAGCAAACAGAATTGTGTTCCAAAGCCGTGTTGCATTACTTTCTGTGAATTGATGTTAACCAGAGAATGTGGACAGAACTAATTACTCAAGCAGAGGTCTCAGTTTGGCAACTCCACTAACTGTTTAGTTTTCCAGAAAATAATGTCTAATCTGTTCTTGCAATAGCTATCTCCTTTAAAAGTTAATTTCTTGGAAGTTATAACAGTTTCATTTGAAGATGTTTTCCTCATTAAAGATTATCAGTTTTTAAAAAAACTCCATACAGTAAATAATGTTTATTCCTGTTTTAGTGTGACAGGCTCATGAAAGTAGAATTAGATATGAGGAATATAATATTTAATTATGATCATATCAGTTTATAGTTGATTCCTGGATCTGAATCCTGAGGTGAAGGATTAGACAAATAAACACAAGATTTTCTCTGAAATTTCTTCATGTTTTCCTAATTATTGCCTCTTAGAAATGTCACTGCAATTGGTAGGTTTGGACATGAAGGTTGTTTCCACCTCCTTGGTTCATCCTCTATCAAGTCTCTCATATGACTGCTTTCTAGTGCAGCCTTAAAATAAACAGCCACATCACTGAGAATTTGTCATTTCAATTGCATCCTCCAGTCCTGTAGAAAAAATTGGTATGAAGGTCTGTGGTGGGAAGGAGCTAACTTTTAGTACTTGGGAATTTTTTTTCTATGATTTCCCTAAGGCAGTTCTTTATGGGGGTTTGATGATCTTTTGTTAAGCAAACATGATGGGAGCTCAGGGACCAATAAAGGCTCAGCAGTCTTTATGGAGCTCTCTAGGAGAAAACAAGGGAAAAGAGAAAACAAGGGAAAGAGTTTACATTTCAAAGTTGGGGTGCCTTCCTTTGTATGCCCACATAATGATGCCTCACTTTTTTGACAGAGCATGTAGGAAATCAGATCAATTTGCAATGTGATACCTGAATTAACTCCCTAGAGCTAACTTTTATGTATCTGTGCCACAGCTTCCAGACAGTAACAGGGAAAAGGACTGACACTTTGCTTTCCAATGCAGCATCCATCACTGTCCTTTATTTTCCTTTTAGCTGAAGGTTTCCTTTCCACTGCAATGTGTTAGATCTTCAAACGATGTGATATATCTCTGCAGCCTTTCAAATGGTCATATATCTGAGCCCCCCAGCTCCAGTGGATATCTGTGACCTTTGTATAAGCTTTTGTATTACAAATGAGCATGAAGACAAGGCAAGGTGGCCAGCTAAGGTTTCCCATAGCATTAGTGGGTCACTGAAGGAGTGGTGCATAACTGGCCTGGCTGGTGCTAACCTACCTCCCCTTCCAGCCATCTAAATCTGTGGAGGAAATCAGTTGGTACACCTTTGAGTGAGGGTTATAGCACCTTAGGACAGGCTACGTACAGGCAGAGTACTCTAGTCTGGCCTCACCTCATCTTGCTTGCAGAGGTACGATATTGAACTGCTGAATAAGATGTTATTTTTAATTGGGATGCCCAGATGACAGTAGCGGCAGAATTTAGGATTTAATGATGTAGCAACATTTAAAATAATTCTTCATTGTTATGACACACTTCTAATTTTTAAGTTTCTTTTATTACATTCTAATATTTGTTTTAAAGTTTTTGAATTTTTTGTTGGCCTTGATTTATTTAATATTGCTAATGCTCTGCCTTTTTTTAAGGCAGTATACTAGGAAAAAAGCTATTAATTTCTCTGTTGTCAGAACTATTATTTATGAGTTTTGATGGCATTTTTATGCCTTATCCCCAAAATCAAGAGTGGTTTGTTTAACTTTCTCACATTTCTTGATTACATGATTACATTTTTGCAATGAGATAATGAGAGAAATTTATGGAAGAAGTGTTGTCTTTTTTAATTTCTAAAAGTTTTTATAGAAAATCAGTACTGTTATTATGCAAAATGAAATTAAAATAGTATATTTTTGTTTATAGTAAAAATACTTAAAGCAATGAAAAATAAAGTATACTTGAGCCTTTCTCACCAAAATTCCAATACAATTTGATTTAACACTAATTTGGAGTTATTTATTCCATAGGATCAATTGCAGCATTAATAGTATTCTGGCATGTGCTAGAATCAGGGGCCTGATTCATCTTCTTAGCTGTACTTCAGTTATTTTCGAATAAAGATAATGAAATGTGATCCTACACAGAATGAAAACAAATCCTGTGTTCCTTCCCCCAGTATGACACCCTTCGTAACACAGTTTTATTTGTATGTCATGACAGTGTGTTTCAGACATGTCTGCTTTCTGTGAATAACAACATTTTACTGGACATCTCTAAGAGGTGACTACTGTGGGTCAAGGTCACTGAAATCTTATCTCCCCAGGAGACACATTTTGAGCATCTGTCACTGAGAGCCTCACAGATGTTAAGTTTATTACGCATCCCTCATTTTTTTGGCACTATTATTTATTTCTCTGTAACCACTGCAACAAAAATTCCATTATCATTTCCAGCAGTAGTCAGAAAGTTTAGCCAGACTGAAAAAGCCATTACCAGATCATCCTACAATTCAGTTTATGACCAAAGCAGAATAGTTCCTTCCCACACCCTTCCTATATTGTGGCTCGCCCCTAAACTTTGTTCCTTGGGTCTCCCTTCTCCCTGTGTCTGGTCTTGATGGATGCCTGAGGCCTCCTCCTGTTAGGGCTGTCCTCCCTGTCCCATAGGTGGCCTGGTCCCCTCCCAAGAGTGTCACCTGCCTACATTTGTGAATGCAAATTGAAATCCTATTTTACTTCTCCTATTTGGTAGGAGGGCAGGAACAAAAACCTAAGGGGGTCAATTTGCACTTATCTTTGAAAACAAATGTTGAAATAAACAAGAATCTCACTGTATTTTAATAGAAGCTGAAAGCTAATGTGCTTATTTACCATTTTACATAATTGAACACTTGAAATAAACAAAATTTCAGAGCGAAAAGTTATTAATTTGGGAACATAAGAGTTAAAACCTCTCACAAATTTTAAAACATTTCATCCCTATGCAGAAGAAGGTGCCAAAACCTCAAAATACCTCACAGGCATACTCCGGTGCTTAAAACACTAACCATCTTCTTTGCTGTTGCCAAACCCAGTAACTTCCACTACAAAGTATGATAATGCAATGATCTTTAAGTGACTGTGTCTGGTAAACTGATATCAAGAGTGACATCAGTCATGAGGCAGCTGCACCATGGGTGATGCCTGATAATTTTTTCAAGTAATTTGATTCTTCCATTAAGATCCAGATTTTCAAATGAGTTCATAGCTCAGTAGCACCATCTGCAGCTCCAAAAGCTAAGGCCAGGCTGGAAAAACTACCTCCCTATGGAAACTTTCTCCCAAAATTGTTAAAAACCTCACTAGTACTGCACCCATATGAACTGATGAACACCACAATACTAACCTGGTGGAGAACTAGTTGCTATCTTAGCTTTCTCATTGCTAGCTTGGAAATATCTTATCCAGCACTACCCTGAACCATGTATAGAAGACTTTAAAACTTGCATAATATAGTTTGGTTTAAGAAGAGGTTCTAGATGTAAAAAAACAATGAGGTAACACAAACTTGAAATGCATTAACAGATTTATGTGGGGAAATTTTTATAGTGCCTTTGCTCTGTGCCTATATTAAACCAAGGTTATTAATAGGGTGGAAATGTTTTGGGTAAGACCCATGAACTTTCACATCAAACTGAGACTGAAACTTTTTTTAAGTCTTGAAAAAAGTTTTATGTACTTTTGTATAACTTTTTTGCTTACCTCTGCGCTTCTTGTTTACTAGACAAAATGAGAAAGGGAAGGTTCAAACTGCAACCTGAGGAGATGTTCTCATGGTGCTCCTGCCCTATCTGGCAGCCAGAGCCATCAGAAATTGCCACTTAGCTTTGCTTTACAGAAGAAAGGGCCAAGCATGTTCCTGATCAGAACTGGTAACCAGAATAATTTATGCAACAAATACAGTTCTATTTCCATTGGTAACCACTAACAATATCTTCTGAGAGATTTGTTGATCATTTGAAAGCCATTGAATCCTCTAGTTAAAAGTAATGAGTATAAAATATATCCAGCTAGAAATGTCTGTAGTGTCAGGGATTTGATTTATGCCAGTGATTCACTGTTTATGACTGCATGTATTACTTCAAGCATTCAGCACTCTAAACTCAAAGTGAATAGGCAGATTATGGTAAATTGTGAGAAGTACCTCCTGTGATAACATGAAGTTTTAAGTCTGAAATTTGCTTTCACAGCATATTGACACATAGTTTGGTTTTTTTTTTTTTTTTTTTTTTTTGAGCTATTATCATTAAATTGTTCTGCAGGTAATAAAGTATGTCATATGTGTAAATACACTGCTAAACGTTTATTCAGTAGTGTTCTTCATCCACAACAAATTCTTCAACCCAGCAGTTCAGCCACTACATTAATGCTGGATTACACTTTGTTGGGATTTGGTTTTCAGGTGTCATCCAGCAAGATGCTAAATAGGTTTCCCAATATGGATAAATTTTTTGAGATTAAAAACTGTGATCATTATGTCAATAAACAGAATTAAAATAATGTTACTCAAAAGAAGCATGACTTTGCGCATACTGAAGCTTCTTGAGCAACTTTTTCAATCTGCAAACGTTTTTCTTCTTTGTTTCAACATATGATACCAAGTCATGCTTAAAAATCTGCTTGTCCTGGTCACACATATACATAATAACATACATGAACATGTGCACATGATTTTATAGAGAAACAATTACATAGTGTTTGTTTCTTTTGACTCATTGCATGAAGAATTGTTAGTGTTCTCTTTCAGATATTTCTAGATGAATATTTCTTACAGTTACTAGCCTCTTCCACTGATATAGTTGATTATGAATCAGAAGTAAAATTAATAAATTATCTTACTAATTCAAGACATCAGTTTGTATCACTGTGAAGCATATGGTGCTGAAAACATTCTCTGATCCCCTATGCCTGGAAGGACTATGGGACTGTCTTTACAGAGAGTCTTCTGTGTGTCGTTATGTTTATGAAGGAGTATCACTCACGTTCCTAAATCTGACTAGTGTGTCTTTTCATTTTATCCATTCACTTGAAGAAGCAGCTTGCATCACCCAAGAGCTTCCCCACAAATCACAGTCACTCGCATTCCATCTTCTCTCCCTCTTTCCCATCTTAACACATATGCAGTCTGTCCCAAGACTATTAACACAGAAGAGACTGTCAAACAGGAAAATAAAAAGGATGGAACTGACACTATCAGACTGAACAGAATGGCTGTTTAGAAATGTTTTAATTTTCTTACCATTATTTTGTTTCTTAATATTTTTTCTACTTTTCAGATTCTGTAATTTGATTTATAATTTCTTATGTTTGTTTTTCAGTTTGGGAAGAAACTCAATAAAGCAATTTCTTTGGTTTACCTCAGAATTGCCTACTTTTTTATCTGTTTCCAGAGTTTTCTATACTAATTTAAGTAGATTCTTAAACCTGGTAAAGATGAACACACTATTACTGAGTGGCAGAGTTAAGGATTAAAAATTTCAGATAAGTGATTCAAACCAAAGTGATCTGTAATTTTGATTTAAATTCCAGCGAGGAACTGACTGCTCAGTACAGGTAACAAGATACAAAAATGTTTATGGTGATGCTTTGTAAAAGTGCAGATTTATAGGGAATCAAGATATGTACGGTAAAACAGAATTATGAATTCTGGGGTAAATAGGGAAAGAACCCAAAACCAAGAAAGACATAAAACCCAGAACAGAATAGTAATTAGTTATAAACAGTCTTGACTCAGAAGTCTTAACTTTTTTTCTGTTTTGGAGCTTATTTCACAGCAGTGTGTAATATGCATTTGAAGCATAATTGGCAGGAAACATAGTACAAGGTCATGTAATGCTTGTTTTCAAATATACTATTCTAGAACCCTGCTCTCAGCTGTGCTATAAATATGTTAGCTGTCCCTCCAAGAGGTGATAAAAACTCTCAAGGAAGACTGCCTCTGTTCTAGTACTGTGTATAGCTTCGGCTGTTGGCATAATCACCCAGAGTGTGCCCACAGAGAATTCAGGTTACCAAATGCTTCCAAGAGAGTCCCCATGTGTCCCACTGGACAATTCACTGGCACTACTAAAATACACAGAATTGTTTGTATCCATGAGCCTAGTTGACTTCCAGGTTTTTTTTTTCAGGATAATATGAATGCTTGGCAATTGCATTTTGCTTTAGCTTGCTTATTAGTAAATAGGAAACAGGAAATTAATATTGGTTTTGTTAATTAAACACATTGTCCTCAGCTTAGTACCCAAATAGAAACCCAGCTAAATACAGCAACTCTCATATGTTACTAAGTTTCCTGAAATAAGGCTACGTGCTGCATGAGTCTTGCCTTTGTGACAATTTCCCTGTTTGTTGATAATAAAATTCTCTTCCCAGAAACATAAGTATCATGCAGTTCTGAATGGCATGTACTAAGCACAAACCCATACTGATTTTGAAAGGTCTTTAACACATCAATGGTAGCCCAAAAAAGTAATTTT
The DNA here is from genome assembly GCF_018691265.1 of Tyto alba. Lineage (NCBI taxonomy): Eukaryota > Metazoa > Chordata > Aves > Strigiformes > Tytonidae > Tyto > Tyto alba. Next base: position 15,015,700 of record NW_024881282.1, on the reverse strand, counting down.
CCATTTTTTATATATGTAATTACACTGCCATAAACACAAAAGAGGCATTTATTAAACAAACCCATTACTACCCCATTCCTAAGTAAAATCCATGCATTTTGAATTTCTGGTGTAAAGTTTGATTACTGAAGACACCATCTTGTCTGGAAATCAAAGTAGTGTCTGAATAATATAAGAGCCCATATCAATAAGGCATGTCTTAGGAGATGTGCAGTGTTTGCATGCTCACAAGGTGTCTGACTAACTCTTTTTAAAGGTTTTTTAAGAGCCATATCAATCACACATGCTTTGCCTGACAGTCCCTGTAACTACGTATATTACTACTTACAGATTTCAAATACAGACTTGAGGACTCATTTTTGCCTTTATGTGTCTATATAATTCCTAAAACTGTAGGATCCCGACTAATGATTTGGAGCCGCTGATGCATACTGCCTCACAAATAATGTATCTGTAATAAGGTGGTGTTGTGGTTTGAGCCTACTCAGCAACTAAATGCCACACAGTTGCCCACCCAACCTCCCCCCACTTGGGAATGGGGAGGGAATCGGAGGGGCAAAGGGAGACTCGCGGGTTGAGATAAAAACAGTTTAGTAACAGAACAATACACTGACAGCAGTATCAACAGGTAATGTACAATAGAGCTGCTCACCACCCACCAACCAACACCCACCTGCTCCCGGCCAGTGATCCCAAACACAAAGGCCCCACAGCCACACTCCCAGAAGTGAGAGCCCCTACTGGCCCACTCCTGCCTTTATATAGTGAGCACAGTGTCACATGACATGGACTATCGGCCAATCGGGGCCCAGCCCTCCAGCTGTGCTCCCCCCACCCCCGCACACAGGTGAGGGCACTGGGACCTGGGGAGCCCCTGGGGTCTCAGGGTGCTGCAGCTCCTCCCGCTGCCGAACCAACGGGAGCTCTAGGCCAGCCCCAACCAGGACAGGTGGTTCAGGACAGCAGACAATTTTTGGTGGCTGTTAACTTTATAAAGAGTAATATCTTTCATTCACAAATAAGAGTAATGTAATGAAGACGCTCTAGTCAAATGTCTGCAGCCCAATGAAGTGTCTCATTTACAGCCAGGCTGGGCAAAATATCCTGCAGTTAGAAGCAACCCTGTATTGGCAGGGAGATGAAAGCTCAAAATGCCAGATTTCTAATATTGGTTTGTTCATGTCTCTTGTTCAAAATTTAAATGGATAAAATTAGAGCAGTTTTTAAGTATATCAGGAATGGGTTTCCCAGATGTCCTACCACATGCCCCTGAAAAATCATTGCACTAGGCAATGGGTGGGATAAAACCCATTCTATACTATTTGGTTCTACCAAGAGCTCCCAGATCATGGTGGCAGACACAATTCATTTTCTTCAGATCAGTATATTCAGGACTTTGTTACACATTTCTCCACTGCCTCAGTAAGAAGAAACATTCTCATGATTACTCTGTCATCTTGTCCTCCTGTGCAAAACCAGTGCAAGGGTCCAGTGCACATAAATCGTACCATATTCGTCCTCCAAATTATTTGCTGACACACACACTGTGCAGGGTCATTAACTTTTCATGGGGAAGCAGGAAACACATAATCTGGAAATACATTACATTTTCAAGGAATAGAAAGAAATGTATGATGCTTTGATTTCTTTGGAGAAATACTAAAAAATTCCACAAGGGAACAAAAACCTTTTGTCAGTGCAGAGTCAGGTATCACTGTTTTGTCAGTCCTTCTAGTACATTTACTATTCTGATGTCATAGGTACATTCTTAGTACATAGGTCATGTGAACATGACTTACAAAGCTGTATTTTTAGACTGAATGAATACATATTTTATGAGAGGAAGAGTTTCCTTCACAAAAAGAGCTTGCAAATGATGTGAGACTTAATTTTTTCCCACAGACTGTTACACATATGTTGCAGACATCAAGAGTAACAAAAGCTTTTAATCTGGCTAGCTAGAACAGCTGCATGAGTTAAAATACAGCTCTAAGTTCATTGGTAGATGTCTCTTCTACCAGATGTTCAACTTGTTTGCCCTGATACTCACTGAGAATTGTGTAAATTAAAGAATAATCTGTGATTACATTATGCTCTGTACTCTATTGCACTATAGATTGTAGCAATTCTCTCAAAAAACTGCCCAACAGTTCAGGAACTAATTATATCTCAACATATGCTGCATTTTCTCTGTAAACCTTCTTTTATCATGCAGAAGATGGTTTGGTTAAGTCTAGCTAGTTGGTATTTCTATTTCCTTACAGATTCTGCATGAACCTTAGACCCAGCCTGAGGTTCCCCAGGTTGCTGCTGTATATGTATGAGCATTTTGACTCACAAATAAAGGAGAGTCAGGTCCACAGTTATGAGAGCGCTTATATTAACTTCACACAATATACCACTCTTTCTTCACCCTCATCCCACAAAGAACATATAAATCCTCCCCCAAATGTCACAAAGGAAAGATAAATTAGAATTTATTTCAGTGCACTTTCTGATTTTTACTTTCCTGCTAGGTTTTTTTCTTTTTTTTTTCCTTTCCTTTTTTTTTTTTTTTTTTTTTTTTTTTTTTCCACTGGAGCTCATGACGTCCTCTCCACAAGTGGGCAAAGGTTTTTAAGTAGGAAAAACAGAATAAGGATGCCTGGCCATGATTCGATTTTCTCCTATTGTGGTCATGGTGCCCTGGGTTCCTATCAGTGAGTTTCTCAATATTTAATGTGAAAAATTCTGAAAATGAGCCAATCTCCAAATAGGCTTTTAACAAAGCCTAAGACACTGAGCACATCTACATAGAAATGATAGGTCCGTCCTGACTTAACATGCTGGGTGATAATACTTCAAGCACATTAAAGCACTTGGAAGTTGATCAAATTGGAATCAGGGAAGTTGGACTATGATCCTAGCACTGAATTTGCTTCTCAGATGTGAGATCTGCAGACATCCAAGGCAAAACTTCTTCCATTGTCTCTCAGCTCTAGCAGACTGCCGAGGGGACTAGGAGTGCCAGGGCATGGGTGCTGGGCTTCACTCACCGCTGCAAGCAGGGTAAAACTGCTTAAGCTGCTGCTAAAAGTTCTGATGAACAGCAACACATTCTGGGTGAGCTGAAGGGAGAAAACTCTGAGTTCACTAACAGGCAAGAGGGAATTCAGCACGTCTGGGAGAAAAACTAAGCTCTGGGATTTGGTGAGCTTCTGAGATGGCATATACTTTGGTATGCTCTGCCTCAAAGTAGCATCAGGCACGTAGTTGGATGGCCCCGTATGTATATGTATGTTTACTGTACTCCACATGACCACTCGGAAAATCCCTTCATATTGTAAAGTTTTGCTGGTAGATAGAAGGAAATGCATGTGATGGCAGAGTATGTGATCGTAAAACTGATAGGGTGCGTCAGCTCCAAAGTGCCAGATATATATCTTCTACAGAGAAATAGTGTGACATTCAGAGACTTAACACTCACGTGTTGCAAATCTGAACTAAGACAACAGGCCAGAGGTTGTCTCCAGGAATAGAGCATTACTAGGCAGACAGGTCCCACGCTTGCCTTATTTTTATAAAAGTTACTGTTTGCAAAAAAATGGATAAAGAACAAAGTGTCCATTACTAAAAACTTGCAGCATCCTTTTAGATGTGAACTGACAATGAGAGAGAATCTGATGAAGAATGGACAATAAGGGTTTATAGCAATAGAATTATGTCACCGTGCAGCACATGCATTTTCAAGCAGTTTGGGGGATTCTAAAAGATTTTTATTGCTTCTGTAATAGTGCCCAAAAAGTAAAACTTCCAGTGAAATAACAGGAAGAATCAGTGGGAGAAGCAAGTTTCATGTTGCATAGAGGGAAGGGGATTTTTGTCAGGAGCCAAACTGAATTGATACTATCATGATGTAGCAGGAGTTTGATTTAATAAGAGGCTGGATTTGGAGAGAAGAAGAATTATGTGAAATATTTAAGGCAAGGACAGATCATTTAAACCAGAAACAGCTGTTTACACAAAATGTCGTGGTAACAGAAGTCTAAACTGGAGACAGGAGTCCAATGGGTTGTTGTATGCGAAGCAGCTGACTGTAACTTACTGAAATGATTGCTTTAGACAAGGACAGAGTAGAACTGGCTACACAGAATATCCTTAAAAAAGCAGACTGAGATCATCACAATTACATTTTTTAGCAACCCTGGCTGTCAGGCAAGTCCTTTAGAGTCTACATTGTTGACCAGACTCATACATAACAACAGGAGGATGTAAGATTTCAATTATGTATTCAGAGCAAGCAAAATCTGCTGTCACAATAATCTCTTCACTCTAAATTGACATAGCAGGGTCTCACTTTAGTGACCTCCACAGGCATGTCAGAGGCTTGTGCTGAAAGGACAAATCTATGTTTTATGACTTAGATCTTGGAAAATACTGTTCACTCACTGAACTTTGAACCTGACATGTTAGATAGACCTGTTTCGTTTAGCCTTTCTTCATGTCTCATAAATGACAGGGGGTTGAGAAGATGATACAAATCCACATGTAGTTCAGCAGACATTGAAAAGTTACACTGGGGAAAGGAAATTCTTATATACAACAGTAACAAGAAAGAGCTAAAGACCAAAATGAAATTTAATTGAAAAGATAAATGTTTCAAAATAACCAGTGACCTTCTAGTGATGGTAATTACAAGGTTATTATGAGTCCTAAAAGATAAGTTGGTCAGTCAATTGACATCCGATGGTTTGCATCCCAGCAAATTTGTATCCTCTAATTCTATTTCCCTCCTTTCTCTGATGGGCAACTCTGCCAATCAGTTCTTACAGAAAGACACCTAATACTGCAAAAATTATAAGCAGTCCAGAGTGAAGCGAGTGCGATGTTACATGGGCTAGGACCTGTCAACATCGCATTTGATTGCCCATATTTCATATAGTATTCAGGTTTCCTAAATATGATGCAACACGAAATGATAATGTTAAATAAATTCACAAGTGGTCAAAATAGTGAATATTTTGTATTTTTTTTGAGCAGATCATATTTTTATGTCACAATACTAAGAACAAATGAAAACAATTAGGAAACACTATAATTCTGTAAACACAGATCTACTTTTCTATAATATCACAAAAATTAAATTTTAAATTACTGTAAGGACTTTCTGTAGACCAAATAACCTTTCAAGTGTTAAGTTTATAAGAGAGACAACACCAGAGGTCCCACTGACTGATTTACTTTTTTTACAAACAGATTTGCAGGAGAAAATGTTAAGATGGTAAAATACAGCTGCTTTAATTTTGTCTCATAGTCAGGTGACTATTACTCCCATTTTAAGTATAAAACACATAGATGGAAAGATTTTTTATAAGAGTTCTAGTGAAGGAAGAGTATGACCTGAGTCTGGATATTTCATTGCAAGAAGATAAACTTTGCTCTCTAGGGTGCGAATAATACAACAGACAGTAGAGAAAATTGAATGGAGCTTGGTGTCTCTTCATGATTTTCCTTTATAATCACTGTTCTCTATCAATTCTTTTCAATCAACACTGATGCAAGAGACTTTTTTGTCTTCCTTGGAAAAGTCTATCTGTTTTTCTTTGGCATAGCAGAGGGGGATTAGGTGTGGGGTATTGAATCTTTGCGGAGCCGCGGACAAACGACACGCCGAGACGGGTTCAGTGTGGGTGATAGAGCATCAATCAACGTGTGTGTTTATTGGTCCAGGGTACATATATTTATACAGACAATGATAATTATTATGCCTACTAGTCACTAGCTGATTGGCTTAAGCTCTAAAGGTCGTATTAGCACGGTCCACCTACTTGCAGTTAGCTTACAGCACAAGCTTCTCATAACACTAAGTTTCTCATGCTACTTGTTTTCGATACACGACAGTACCGTAACACAATGTTTCTCAGACCACCGTTATCATAACACTAGGTTTCTCAGACCACTATTCCTAATTCCCCTTAACCTGTTTTCGACACACCACGGTACACAGGGCTGAAGTGTCCTTGACATTCCTCCTGTATCAGCAGCTGCGAGCAGCTGCAGGCAAACCCTAGTGAGGCTCAGCATCAGCAGCTAGAGCAGGCTCTGATCATACAATTGCTCGGTGGGCTCAGGACCCTTGTCTCTGAGCCATTCTCCAACAAATCTTCTCTCTTTTTCAGATGGTTTATTGAAGTTCATGGGTACAAAATGAAAATCTTTTTTATTTGGGTTTATCATTTCACTTTAGATATTCTATAGTGTGGGAAGAAAGAGCTAGAGAACATTTAGAACTCTGGATTGTTTTTTTCTGGAAATGTGTGTTTCATCAGAAATATGTGACTGTTTTTGTTGTAAATTACAGGTTCTTACCTTCCTAGAGTGATTGGGGAAATAGTCTAAACCCTGGAGAAATTCCAGTTTCAGATGTACTGTTTTCTCCATGAGTTATATTCTTTAGTGACATTATCCTAGCTGGGAATTCATATGAAGGAAATTATTATTTTATATTTATCCTGTTGCTTATAGTCTTTCCTTCAAAATTTGCTGCTTTTCACTGTTGGAGACAAGATAATGTGCTTGCTGTCAACCTTTGGCCTTACCTTGACAGTCAGAAGTTTTGAACATGCAAAGCCATATAAAACCTGAAGTTTCTACTCCTGACCCATACAATTTTAAATTATCAGTCTGGATGTTGGTCTTTGTTCTTTTCCAGTAAGTCATTAGCAGAGGCATGAAATTTTTCCCATGATATTGTGGAGCTAGAGAGAATACACTTGCCCTCCCTGTCTTAATTCTCCCCAGTTCCATTTCTGTGGAGCTGTGTGCCATAATGAAGGTGCGTTCTGGGTTTGAGTGAGTGGTGCAGCTTTTTGGTAGCAGGGGAGGGGGATAAAGGGGAGGCCCCCTGTGAGAAGCTTCTCAAATCTCCCCCAGCTCCAAGTCAACTCCACCTCTGCACCAAAACTGAGGCAATTGGCTGCACCTCTGCGATAACGTATTTAAGAAGGGATGTGGTGAGGAGGAGTCGGACTTGTGAGGAGGAGTTGCGGCATCTGCGTGAACACCAAGGTCAGTGGAGGAACAGAGGAAAAAAGGAGGAGGGAGGTGTGCCAGAGAAGAGACCCCCCTGTATCGTGTAGTGAGACGGCAGGGCGGCCCCCCCCTGCCACCCATGAAGATCTACGGTGGAGCAGACACTGATTTATGGCCTGTGTTTTTCTCCTGGTTGATCAAGGTGCTGTGCACAAAGAAGGCTGAGGTTTTGTGGGAAAAAGTAGCCCCACTGATGTTGTAGTTCAGCACTGGGAGGATTGCAGCATGCGGGGGTGTCCCATGCCAGAGCAGCTCAGGAAGGGCTGCAGCCTGTGGGACGGACTCCAGTTGGAGAAAGTTGGTGACCCACAGTGGAGCAGTGCGGGGAACGCTGCGGCCCGTGGGAGGGATTCATGTCAGAAACAGTTTGTGGAGGACTGTCTCCTGCGAGAGGGGGACCACAATGGAGCAGGCGGAACAAGTTCCAGAAACTCCCCTCATCAAAGATGGAAAAAGCAGCAGCACTGACTGAACCCTCCATTCCCTGCCCCTGCACCACTGTAGGGAGGAGGTAGAGATATTGGGAGCAGACCTGAGCCTGGGAAGAAGGGAGGGGTGGAGGGAAGGTGTTCTCAAGATGTGGCAATGCTTTACACTGTCCTACTGTGTTACGTGTTGTTAGTGTCTGTAATAAATGTATGTTCTTTTTTTCTTCCCCTAACAAGTCTGACTTGCTCGTGACCATAAAAGGTGATTTTTTTTCCCCACCCCAGTCCTATCTTGAACCCCGAGCCTGACTCTCTGTTCCTTATTGCTGGAAGAGAAGAGAGAGAGGGTGGCTGTGTGGTGGTTGGCTGCCGACAAGGTTCTAACCACAACAAGGTGGTAGGTCTTTTATTACTGGAGGAGATGGTTTGATTCTTCCTTTTATGGATTTATGGTTGAGCCATTCAGTACAAGGATACATTCTATGGATTCTGTCATCTTCATGTAGGGTACGTCTACCATAATTTCTGCCTATAAAAGACATCACACATTGACATGTCAGCACTTTCAGTTTAACATAAAATGCAATCAATCAGCCTAAACTAAGGTGAGACCAATCTCCATAATTAATTTTACTTCAGCGGTGGACAGCAAAAAAATTAACTCTTCTCTTTACTTCATCCTCTGTCGATATTATTTAAAATTTTTCCGTGAGAAATGTTCTGGTTTTAATATATTGACATAGTTCCCACTTATTTTTGTTCTTGTTTTGCTATAAGTCTGTACATCTTCCAATTTCCTTTGCATTTGAGAAACTGCTAAGATATGAAGGTGTTTCTTCCATTGAGAACCTAATCGGTTTTGCCATAATAACCTTCTCTAGTGACAGAAGTAGTCTCGTTAAAAAAAGGATTAGAAACAAGAACGAAGAAATGTAGAGTTAAAGGAGTTCGTTGGTTTGCTGTATTACAACATTGTTCCAGGTCAACATTATGAGCCAAATATTTAGACTTGTATTTGAAAGTTGGCATTTTTTTTGGAAGTACAAATATGGACTTGATTTTCAAGAATTCAAAAAGCATATAGTTCATGTCACTAGCAACTGTAATTGTCCAGTGTTTTATAATGTAATAATTTTAACTATTACAATAATTTTATACTTATATTTCTATATTTAAATATAATTACATCTAGAAATCAGTCTAAAGGTCCATCAAAATCTGAGGACTCCACATTCCATCTAAAGGTCCTCATAAAACAATCGACTGTTAGACAATTTGGTATAAAGTAGGAATCTCATTCTTCTTCCGTCAGAAGCTACTTCAGACACAGCTGCAAATGCAACCCCTACAGTTAATTTAGATAAGGGAATATTTATTGGGATTTAGTTTCTATTAGGAGGCTAAATTGTTTTCTCTATATCTCAAAGAAATTGTAAGCCATTGAAATTTGGTAAATCTATCAGAATCTGATGAAAAGCACCTTGCCAAAGCATATGGGGCATTGTCTTTATGTATTTTCTATTTAACTTAACCAGAATGGCTCATTCTTCTTTAGCCAGTTCACTAAAGTCAATTATCTCCCTTTGTCCTTCTCTATTAATCCTGTGGTTTTCAATCTGTTTTTACTTATAGAACAATAAATATTTTCCAGGGGAGCTATGGACACTGAATTAGCAAATTTGGGCCACAATAGACTTATTTTCCTTAGGGTGCAGTTGCACTGATATTTTTTCCAATAGGAAAAAATGTTAAAGAAAACCTATACCTCCCCCACAACTGCTTCTTGTTTCTATGTTGTACCACAGTTAATCACACTCCTCAGATTTGTTTATATAGCAGATTGCTGAGTCAAAAAAAATGACATGGTTAAAAAATAAACCTAGCTGTAGAAAAGTGGTTTTGTTTCTTTGCTTATTATTTGTTCACTCTTTTAATCTCCTTGAATTTCACTTTGTTTTCAGGAATCACCCTCTTAGCAGCCTTCAAACCACCTTCTAGAGGTATGCCATAGATACCAAGACCTTTATGATCATCTTGTGACTAAATTATCTCCTCTGGTCTAGTTTTGTACAACTCAAGCTTGTCTGTCATATCATTACAAAAGTGTACAAGCAAGGGTGAAGCTTCTATTAGTAAGACTGCAGCCAGCAGCTCCAGTGATCTTTCCCCTCTGTTCCACATCTGTGAGACACATCTGGAGTTCGGTGTCCAGTTTTGAGCTCTCCAGTACATGAAAGATACAGACATACAGTAGTGAGTCCAACAAAGATGGTCAGGGAGCTGGAGTGCAAGATACATGAGGAGAGGCTGACACCTGAGTTTGTTTGGCCTGGAGAAGGTAAAGACCTCGTTGTTTTCAACTGATTGAGGTATGAAGAGAAAATGGACCATGACTTTTTGGAAGTGTACAGTGATAAGATAGAAGGCAATGGACACAAGTTGGAACACAGGAAATTCCAATTCCATATTAATTTGCTTTTTTTTGTTTTTTACCTTGGTGGTTGTCAAGTACTGGAACAGTGCCCCAGGGAAGTTGTAGGATCTCCATCCTTGGAGTTGTTCAAGATTAGCTGAACACAGCCTCGAGCAACCTGATCTGATTGGACCTGCTTTGAGCAGGGATTTGTGCTGTATAAACTCTGAGGATCTCTTCCAATCTAAGTTATTCTATGATTCAATTAAAAAACTATTAAAAAAATATTTCCCTAAATGAAAAATCATCTTTGAAACCCAGTTTAAAGAGTGAAGACTTGTTCCACCTAAGTACAGCTTTCTAAACCTGAGAGGTCTAGTCCAAGCCAGCTGCCGAGGCTCCTCCACAATCTCTGATGATAAAAAGGCATTTCTGTGGGGTGATTAATTTCATTCTAACTTAGGTGTCTAAAATATGTGAGATCAAATACCTTTTGGAAGTCCTTGTCTCTCCCTGTTACAGTTAAAGAACCAACAAGGCTTGCTTAAGTTAAACTGCCTTTTTAGGGCTTAGAAGGATCCCATTCAACAATGAAAGGGCATTAGGACTTTGCCAGATATGTAGAGCAGTTATTTATTGTTGGGTTTACAGATTTTGCAGAACACAGGAAAAGTGTTTTCAATAACATGAGGCTTTTTATTTACACTGCCATAGCTCTCCTGCTGCCCTAGATGTCACGTGTCTGGTGATATTTGAGATGACATGAAGACTTACAGCCTCATGGCCATAAGAGGACACAAAAAGTTAAGGGATTTTCAGAAATTCTCTCAATATTACCTGGCATTTATGTAACTCCAATGATACAAATGCCGTGAATCACAGGCTCCAAGTATTACCCATTGTGTTGGGTTTGTGTGTGTGGCGGAGTTTTTGATAGCAGGGGAGGAGGCTACAGTGGTGGTCCTTGTGTGAAGCTTCTTGAAGCTCCCTTGGCTCCAAGTTGGACCCACTTTTGGCCAAGGCTGAGCCAATCAGCTCTGTGATAACATATTTAAGAAGGGGAACCTGAGGGATGAAAGAGGAGTTGTGAGGGAGATACCTGTGCAAACACTGAGGTCAGTGGAAGAAAGGAAGAGGAGGAGCAGGGAGGTGTGCTGGAGCACAGAGTCTCCTGCAGCCTGTGGTGAAGACCATGGTGAGACAGGCTGTGGCCTTGCAGCCCAGAACTTTGACTTGACAAAATAGGTGATTCAGGCATGCGTTATCAAAGACAGCATTTGTAACTTAAATGAAAAAAACAAAAAAAAAACCAAAAAAAAACCCCAAAACACCCTAAAAAAGAAATTCCAGTTTACTGCAAATGCTGGTAATCATTTACTTGATGAAACTATCAGTGTTCCAAAATAACTGATGTTAGCCAGCTGCTGCTCCTCAGCTAATTGCTGTGTTAATGTACAGGCGATTATGCAGCCTGTGGTGGTGTAGAGCAGGAAAGGAACAGAGAACCACAAAGCTTTCCAGCCAGCTGTTCTTAGCAATTGCTAACATACTCACCCCCCACTGCTAGTTGTAGGCAGAGTCCATCTGCCTGCTACCTACTAAAAAATCATTTCAACATCTACAAACACTTTTTCTTTTTTTTAGTGTTTGCAAAGTCACTTACCAATTTATGAAAGGCTGGATGAGCACCTGTGAAATGGGAAATCAGACCTCTGTTTACACAGCAAATGGTTCATCACAGCAGGCCTTACTGGGATCCCTTTTGCTGCCCTTTCCTCCTTGCTGTGACTGTCCAGGCTGTCAGCCCCAGCTTTTGTATTCCTGCTTTTTCAATCAGACCAGGAACAAATATATATATATATATTTTTTATTTTTTTTTCTAACATGTTTTTCAAGGTTTTATTTAAAGTCTGTTCCAGGCACAGTGTGGGAATGAACAGGGTGGGAATGAATAGCCAGAAGGGAGATAGGGATATGGGGTATCTTATACCATCATCTGCATCAAACACATTGTAGGCATAAACCACAGCCTGTGTGTGGACTGAATAGCTCTGGAAAGATTAATGTAGAAAACAGGGAAAATGAAGTTACCTGAATTGAACTAGCTCATATTTGTCTCACTATACAGGTAGGTTATTAACCCTAGGGGAGCAGTGGGTTTTGAAACACGAGGTTAGGAGAGCCAGGACACAGGTTTGGGACTTTACCAGTTTAATTGCTAATTGGATTAGAGTTTGAAGCCGTATCTGACTCAAGCATAAAGACTCATTTTTTACAGCTCGTCATTCACCTTCCTCTGAAAAACATCACTGTCTTCCAGGTTACTCAGTTCTATATTATAACTTTGCAGCCTAAAGAGGCAATGTTAATAAAGACAGGAACATTTTAGAAAAGTTGGAACAAGAAACAGAAAGAAAAAGTATATGTCTCATTCATACTAGTTTTGGTTCCATTATTCCCATTTGTGAATGTGGTTAAGTGCAGAATTAATTTACAAATACAAATATTGAGTTGGTAGATTTAGATATTTTTACTGATACAAAGAATAACCACAATACAGAGTAGTTCTTTTATATATAGTTTTTCATTTTGTTTCCCTTTGAAAGTGTAGAGAGGAATCTTGAGGCCTTTGAATCACTAATATCTCAGAAAGAATCTATCCAGCCTCCAAAATTGAGTTTATTTAGTACTTAAGACACTAAGCATTTAAGACACTAAATTTTTAACATTTGCCAATTCAACTTTTCAGACAGCTAAAAATGTTAAATTTGATTTGACAGATAAAAATCCACTATATATATATGTCAACTAGAGAGAGAGACCAAGAAAATTAGTGAATATTTATAAAAAAAATCAATTGTCATACAGAGGAATGAAATTTCTTATTAGGAAAGGGAGTAATAACATCTTACAGATGCTTTCTTGTTAAAGAAACAGTGCAACATATACATTTTTTATACTAACTTTGATAAAATAGGAAATTTTTTTCTTTTGGGGTACAGTTGGAAACATGTGTGTTAAGGACAGACCAAACTATTGATGAGCTGTCCAACTATTTGGGTCCTTTTGCATCTTTACAGATAAATAGTGTTCCTAGCATTTCCTATAATTGATTAGGATATTGTAATTTTTGGGAAGATGGAAGATCCATACTAAAATATTGGCTTTGCTGAGCCATCTCTGTGTGGTGCCACCTGTTTTTGCTACAGATTTCATTACTCACTGGTTATTTTTCACTTGATACATCTGCATAAATTCAATTAACATTAATGAAAATTCCATGTTCGTGTCAGATGGAGGCTAAATCTTGAAGACTGGAAATAATAGCTTTCATATTTCCTGCAAAGATGTCTGGGAAGAAGACAGGTTTATTTCTAATAGCTACTTCTTCCTTCCCTGCTCATTGTGTCCATGTATTTACCTCTTAATATAAATTATTGTTTTCAGACCTACCGTACCTTTACTGAGAGGATAAGTGCATTACATTTAACCAGGAGTAGAATTTAGACAGATTCTAAAATATGAAACAACTTATAGAGTGTTTTGGGAAGTCTTAGAAATGTAATTTTGATTAGACAGATCCAGAATAATTCTATAAGCACATCCAGACACAGATTTCTCCGAAGTAATTACAAGGCTTGACCTATATGTAATGCCAGGACAAGTCCAGGTCTTGTGATGAAATTGTGAGTCTCCTGGCTCCTCATGTACTCATACCTGTAACCGTTCCTGACCTTATAGTCCTTTGAGCACAGAAGATTGTGGACTATTAACGATCTGCATTGCATTTAATTATCATTTGCCTATCTATTCTTGTTTATCATTTGAGGCTTAGCTATAAATTCAGGAAATAATGTAGTTTGAATCTACTGTTGAAAGTGTATATTGTTAAAATTTTTCACATCAACAGGTGGTAAACATATTTTTTTTACATTTACTCTGGATAGGAACCAGCCTGCCAAAATCCCATCTAATTTGAGACATAGACACTTAAATAAAAACATTTCTCCTAGACAGCAACCTAGACTTGCAGCTTTCAAATACTGCCTAGTCCTGTAGGCACTTACCTACTTTGACTGAAAGTCTTCTGGGTATCTAGCTTTAGCTCTTCAAACAAGCTCCAAAGTGCTTGCTCTAGGAGGATGAGCATGTATCTCCAGGCTATACTTCCATCATAATCCAGATTTAGGCAGACAGCCACCTACAATCTGTGCAACTCCTGGAAGAAGAGGTACTACATGTGTTTTTGCACTAAACATTAGTAGTTAAATCACTCCTTAGCATCTTAAACTTTCCTCAGCCTACAGTTTCTATTCACTGTTCCACCTCTGAGGAAATACCCTCACTACAGCACTGCAGGATGTTGGAGTGGGAATGCTTCCTGCAGGTCCTCATGGAGCTGAGCCTGGGATCCAGGGATGTGAGTCATGGGGCCAAGGGGAGAACAGGCACAAGGAGTCTGGGTCTAGCCTGGGTCTAGGCACTCTGGAGAGGCTAATACTGTGAGTCTGGACTTGTGCATTTTTTTCTACAATATACAATTTCTTTCTCCATTCAGTGTCAGATTTGAAGCAAGGTAGATGCAGCACTAGAATATGCTGGTGAAAAACACCTGCATGCTCAGCCTTCCGGTCTGAAGGGTTTGAATAACAAAATCTGATTCTACTGAAATGCCACTTTAGGCATCTGAAATTCATCAAGCTCAGGCTTCATTTTTAAACATGCTTGTGATTGTGATAGTTCTTCAAAGATGAACTGAAATTTTTTTCCCCTACTTTTGTCAGCCAGGGTTTACCTTTAGTGTTGCTGTGATGATTTTGCAATAGTTGAGATACCACCACTGTGTGAGCTGTAGCAGGTCACAAGTCTGTGTTATTAAGAGTTTATATGTTCTATATAGCGGTGTGCTTAAAGACAGTTTCCTCTTACAGTTCATCTCCCCTTTTATTGTGTGATTAAGTTCTAACTTCTGCCAGTGCTGCAATTAATATTGTGAAAAAAATATAAGGATAACATTTATAAAAACAAGACTAAAATAACCTTCATGGCAAGATATGTTTTCTTTTAGTTATGTTTTCCCATTTTATCTTTTGTTTTCCTCTTTATTTTATTTCCTGAACTGTAGATATTTGCATTAGTTAGAAATCACTCTCCCTACCTAACTCAAAGCTCCTGTTACTACTTGCATTTTGTAGAAAATTCTCTAGCATTTTCTCTGTTCTTCCACATTTTATTAATCCTGCTTTCACTTCCACAGGAACAAAAGCAACCAACCAATCAAAAAAAAAAAAAAATCCAAACCCAATTACCCAAGCAAACCCACTGGGTGAGCAAAGCACAAGATAATTATGATCTCTTTTTTATTTTTTTGGAAGGAGAGAAAAAATATTTTTGAGTAAAATAAAAAGTCAAGAAAATTCAAAAGCTCCAGAAGTAGCCAACACTAGCACTCTTCTCTGAGAATACGGATGTGAAGTTTTGATAACCCTTAGGCTAAAAAAGATTTAAAATTCAAGTGTCCCTTTTCCCTAACTGAGTACACTGACCATTAGGCTGTTACAAGTGCTGTGAATGAATTTTAAAAAGGAAGCAGCAATAACTAGATTTCGTAGAGGGACCTAAACCAATTAGAGGTCTCAGAAGACCCTAGTTTTTGGCTAATGATTCTTATTAGGCAGGAGTTCAGAGTGCAGACACCTAGTTTAAGGTGTGCTGACATGGAATGACAGTTCAGGATCCTTAAAGTTAAGTGAGGGGAACCCAGCAAACTTTGGTGCTTTCAAGATTAGTGAGGCACTAAGCAAAGGCAGTTCTGACCTTTGGATCCAGAAGTTCAGTTAAAGAATTTAATCTGGAGTTCTACAGCCCTTTGGTCTCTGTTCCCCAAAGCCTTCCCTTAGATCTCCTGTACCTGAAGCCTTCTTAGACAGTACTCTGAAAACAGGAATCCAAAGTACTTCAACATACAACTATGCTCATGCTGAGTTATTAATACCTGACCTCTCCTCACTCCATAGCCATGGCACATTAATCCTGAATTGAAAGACTTTCAGCTTTCTGTAAGACTGCTGCAAAGCAGTTTAAAGAATTGAGACTTGTTCAGAAGCTGTGATAGGATCCATTTTGGGGAAGCCATTCCAGCTAGCCACAGGGTAGCTATTATCTTCCACCATTCAAGCAAGAAGAAACAATTAAATAAAAAAACCCCTCTAAAACCCCAACAACTGGTAATGCTGGGGAGGGAAATTAAGTAGCTGTAGCAGCAATTTAAAGAGAAGCAGCTCAGCAAAGATTAAGAGAGAATTAAAACCAGCAGGTTTTACCCAGTGCTCAATTTTGCGTCAAAGATTTCTGTGGTACTTGCTGCTAAGATTTGTGGGTTTGAAGGCTAAACTCTGGAAGAAAAATACTCATCAAGTTGACCGAAGGTATTATTTCACAGCTCTGGAGTTAAAGACATGCTCAGTCCCAAACCCTGTAGCCACAAGTGTCTGATGGTGCTGAGGATGTTTCACCATGAACTGCAAGACTGGCACCTTTCTCTGAAGTGAGCTGCAGATGTTGCCAGGGACTGTCCTGTGCTACATACTTCAGCTGGACACTAGAACAAAAAAGACAGATTAGCTTTCATCTATATGGTTCACTGCAGACTATTTAATCCACTTTAATGTTTACCAATAAATAGAATTTGCAAAGCACCTCAGTTTTGGACTATACTGAAATCTGATGAAGCTTTACCACTGGTATTAATGCATTGCAAAATCAAGCTAATACCAGTTGTAAAACCTCCATAAACTTTAGTAGGAAAACACCTAGGCCAAATAGAGCTGTCACTGGAAAATAAGACCCTGTAGACATACCCACCCCCAAGTCCCCCAAATATAAAGGGAACTAATATAAATATTTATATAAATGATACATTGTGAGACTAAGGATGTATCTCAGGAGAAAAATCCAGCTCATAAACAGAGATACAGGATTATGTAACATAGGAATTTCTTATAAAATTATTCAAATCCGTTTGTTAAAATGAATTTTCTTTATAAATCTTTGACAAAGTAAACTGAAGGCCTCTCTCAGTATTGCAGTTTGGGGTGTTTTACTTCTGAGCTGTTGTTGCTGCTATAAAATCCATATAGCTCTGTTACACCCAGTTTTGACTTGACTAGTCACAAGATGAGCATCCTCCTTTGGGCTCTGGGGTGGATCAGTATGGTGTTTCATTTGGACGCTCTTTTTCCTCTGTGTCAACTTTGGTATTCACAGTTGCCTTGCTTTTTGCTGGACGGAACCAGACTGCGTTTATTGTTTGATTTCTTAATCTCAATGACCTTTTGAAATTAATATGATTCTATAGAAAAAATCAGGAACTATGGCTCTTCTTTTTGGGCTGCTACTAATTTATCATCTTTGTTTCAACGTTCTATGCTGTATTCAAGTTATGTGATAGACACCATTCAGTCACCAGCATTGGATGCTAATGAAACCAAAAAACCAGTGAGGATTTAAACAGTATTTAAGCTAAACATGAGGGCAGTCTAGGGGACACCAGGGCATCCCCCTGGGACGGGGTGGGCTGAGGCTGGGCTAGGACATCAGTTTGCAGGTTGGGACCTGGATCGGTGGAGCCCTGGGCAGCCTTGGGCAGGACTGCCTTGCAGCAGAGCCATCTGCCCAGGCACAGGGGCTTCCCTGGGCCAAGGTCCAGCCTGGCCGGGACCTCCCCACAGCACTGGGAGCAGCCCCAGGGTCCCCACAGGACAGGGCCACCCTTGCTGTGCTGCTGGACCTGGCCCCCCTGGGGAGAGGTGTGTGCTTACCTGGTGGGAATTGGGTTTTCTCAGATTTTTTTTTTTCCACTCCACAGCCATTATTTTCCCTCTCATAAGCCAATGAGGTTACTTGAAGATTTCCTAAACCAGTTCATAGATTTCAAGCATTTCAGCCTAAGTGTCTGTGGTATTTCATTTTACAGATAATGGAAATCTGTGTTCCTGAGATAAGATGTTGTGAATTTGACCTTCATCTGCAGAGAGTTTATTTTGCCTCCTCATTTTTTTTCACATTTGTCCTTCTGTTGGTCACAATCAATAAACAAAGCCTCAGGCTAAAACAAGCTAAGATGCCAGCAACATATAAGAGAAGATGACAAGAATATAGTAAAACACCTTTCTAATTGTGTTGCTTTATGGATTTTTCTTTTTTTAATCTCATGTGGAATTAATTATTTAAGTAAATTTAATTGAGGTTATTGAAAATTCATTCCTAGTAATTTAAATGGTCTATTTTTTTTTTTGTTCTCGAACTAATAAACCAATGTCAATCCAGTATTTCCCCATATGAAGAAAAAACCCAAAAGTTTATTTTCACAAAATATTGGTGAGCATTGTTTCCATTCTTCATTGGACTTAATTTCAATTCTTATTTCAGATTTTAGCTCAAAGGTTACCATAAGAGCCTTCTAACTTTTCTCTCATGTTCTCAATGAGAACTGGCTCCAAATGGATCCACAAAGAAGTCTTGAAACTCTTGTATAATGGCACAGAGTTGATGGCTCAGTAAAATCCAGATATCTGTAAAATAATTACATTTCTATTCTGTACGAATGGATAAATTATACTAAATGGAAAAAGGCCAAGTGCAAGGTCCTGCACATGGTCCAGGGAAATCCCAAGCACAAATGCAGACTGGGCAGTGAGGGCATTGAGAGTAGCCCTGTGGAGAAGGACTTGGGGGTACTGGTGGATGGAAAACTGACTATGAGCCAGCAGTGTGCACCCGCAGCCCAGAAAGTCAACCGTATCCTGGGCCACATCAAGAGAAATGTGTCCAGCAGGTCAAGGGAGGTGATTCTCCCCTTCTACTCTGCTCTCATGAGACCCCCACCTGGAGTGCTGTGTTCAGCTCTGGTGCCCCCAAAATAAGAGGGACATGGACCTGCTCAAGTGGGTCCAGAGGAGGCCATGAAGATGATCAGGGGGCTGGAGCACCTGCCCTATGAGGACAGGCTGAGAAAATTGGGATTTTTCAACCTGGAGAAGAGAAGGCTCCGAGGAGACCTTATAGTGGCCCTCCAAGACTTAAAGGGGACTACAGGAAAGATGGGGGGGGACTTTATTAGGGAGTGTAGTGATAGGATGAGGGGTAACAGTTTTAAACTGAAAGAGGGAAGATTTAGATTATATATAAGGAAGAAATTCTTTCCTGTAAGGTTGGTGAGACACTGGAACATGTTGCCCCTAGAGGCTGTGGGTGCCCCCTCCCTGGAAGTGTTCAAGACCGGGTTGGACGGGGCTTTGAGCAACCTGGTCTAGTGGAAGATGCCCTTGCCCATGGCAGGGGGGTTGGGACTAGTTGATCTTTAAGGTCCCTTCCAATTCAAACCATTCTATGATTCTATAAATTTTAAAAATGACATATCTGTCAAACATGGATTCAATTAAAACCACTTAGTGATTTAACAACACATAAACCAAAAGTGAAATAGTAATGGTTTATACAAGCTGTCATTGCTTAGCTTGCCTCTACACATTTTTTGAGTTGGCACTGACAGTTTATAGACAAGTCTTTCCTAAATTTTTATAATTCCTGATCATCAAGTGAACCATGGTCATATATAGTCACTGCCCCTCCTGAATGAGAAACTGTCATTAAAACCTCTGGAAGGTACAAGGAAGAAAATAATGTGATCTCTCAAAAATGACTGAATTTGGATTCTGAAAACTAATGTTTGACTGTAAAATTGTTACATCAGGAGACTACAAAAATCTACTACCAATGAAACCTGAACCATGTATCAGCAGATGTTCTTATTCCACATGGTAGTAAATAGACCTTGAGGTCCATTGTCATTGCTTCTCTGGAAGACCCAGGACTGAAATGTCTGGAAACCCAAGTGCAATTAAACTAGCTCCTCATAGCATTAAATTGTTTGCTGCCAGCAGAACTGGTTGAAAAATGAGGAATTTTCCACTCTTTTTAGACAAAATACATAAGAATTCAAGCAAATTGGGCTATAATTGCAGTCTATTAACATTTGACATTACCAGTCATGTGAGTAAACTTTAAGACGCTGACTGAAAATGGCAGTGTGACTTTAATATACCTTCCTGTCATCCTCTCTGCATTAACACTGCCTCTCTGCAGGCAGTGAGGGACCTTTGCTAACCTATATGGGATGGGAGAAGGAACTGTTGGAAAGATATTTGATATTTTGAAGGCTGAGGTTTAAACGTTCAAAGTCTTGTGCTCTGGGGAATGTAGGAAAATGTAGTTCATGATGGATGGGGACAATTTTATGGTAGCAAGTAAAAAGCATATCTTGGGGAGTGTTTCTTTGGAGGAGGTGAAGAGGCAATAATTGACAGTTTTCAAATGCTGCCCAATGCATCTGCATCAGGGCATGTAGTGTCTATTTAAAAAACATGAAAAGTTTTATTTTGCTAAATCCAGCTGCATGCCTTGAGTTGATTTACCTTCTTCAGCAATATGTGCAGCTGAGCCTGGGCCACTCAGGGAAATCATGCACTGCTCAGAGGTGCCAGAGTAGCAGTATCTCCCCTAAATCTTTTACTTGTGTTTGGTTTGGGAAACAAATATAAAGAGAGTTTCAAATCTACTCTCTCGAGCCCTCTAGGCACTGTCAGTGCCAGAATTGAAAGTGTCAAATGTGGCTCTCTCCATAGGCACTATTATCTATCTCCAAGGCTTTCAGACATCTGGCGAAATAAGAAGATGAATCACTGTCATCCATTTAAAAGGTGGAGAACTAAGAGCATGTCAAGGATGGTGTGAGAATCTCTCTTGCAGTTACTTTTGATATCTAACTATTATAGGCTCTATAAAGAATTGCTTGCCTACAGGCAAGGTCACTCATATTAATTTTTACGAATTGCTACCAGTTTCTTTAATCTCACGAACTATGCAAGCAATAAGCTTTGATAAATCAGTGTTGCAATTTAAAGATAATATCCACAGCTTTTATGGGATCAGCTCAGTTTTAATTAAAGATTATTGAAATTGATACAGAGCAAACTCTGGAGAATGTGAATCAATAAGGTCTTTAAAGGACAAAGTGTTACAGGAAGACTAAGAGAGCCGCTGGATCACTGGATCTATATCTGGTCATCCTCTGTGCCAGGAAAGATAGTTTACTGTTCTTGGATTGCATCAGTGAAAATTCCATGTGCTCAGCCTCTCTAATCAGGAAACTTCAGGATATTGCTAAACCACTGTATTTTCTCTTCAGGTCATTTTGATCCCCTTTTCCTCTGTTTCTGTAATTTTCTATGTGATTGCTGCTTACATAGATGTGTCTGACCTAGACTTAAATTTGTTAGTGTAATCTCAGCAACATACAGCTCACTGTAGGCTGCAACACCTAGTCAGATGTACTTGAGATGGCCTTCTACTTGACCTCCAGATACCATTCCTGAAGGACTCTGTGCTCTCACAGGTCCTATGTAATATCAGCCTGATCTGTAAGGCTGTTTCAGAAAATTGGGGTGTCTCAAACAGCACAACACTTGTGTTTAGGTAACTGAGTTGAGCTCAGATTGTCAAGGTAGCTGTTGTTGAGGAACAAACTAGAAACTCAACCTTTTTCCTGTAAATTTATCTGCCCATGGAAGCTTCTGTGCCCATATGGAGCTTTCAGTAAAATACTAAGAATGGGTGACATACTAGAAAATAGTGCTATTTTATGTTTAAAATAGTGCTGTATCACCTGCCACAGCAGCAAACATTGGGGGTCAAAACCCAGTCATTTAATGGTCACCTAATTTTAGTTTGAGCTCAGTTGTTACATTCCTCACACCTAATAAGAGAGAAACTTCTGAATTATATCTTTAGCAGGTTAACAGATAAAGTAATACCCTGGATCCTGCAACACTTTGTCCTATCTCACAATTTATGTAACATAGATGTAATACTCAGTCACATTTGAACTTTTCTTTCTAAATTTCTTTTAAGACATACTACAACTTAGTTTAGGTCCGGAAATTTATGATGTGTTTTGTTTTGTTTCGTTTTGTTTTGTTTTTTTCCCATTGTGAAAAATAATCCTTACAATCTTGTCATTTTTCCTAACAAGAATAAAGATATTTCTCATCAGTTATCTTCATAGTTGGCATAATTAAGACCTACAGTTACTATGTTAGCCTATATTGCTGTATGAAAAAGTAATAGCTCCAAAAGCCTGTCTGCTACGAATCATCTACTTGAAAAGTAACTTTCTAAAACAGCAGCTACAATTAAGTTTTGTAAATTACTGAGATCATTTAGACATCACTGAAACTATTGGATTAAACTATAATTATTCATTTGACAGTAAAAAATGTAGCATTTTTTCCATAGGAAATTAAAGTTTTTTTCTCACTTATGATTTTTATACTGTATAATATCGAAACACCTTCAATGAGAGAGAACACCATAATTTTATGAAACTTCCTGAGAAGAGTCCAAACCCCAAACCTTTATTTCATGTGGCCTTTCAGAAGATTCTTACTGGCATTTGAAGATGCCTGATAAAATTACATGTGAAAGATACATAATACACATTTCATGATCTCAAGGGCTTTACAGGAAATAGTATTTTGCAATTTCCCACATGAACTCTTTATATGAAAAACTCATAATAATTTCCTATTTATTTAGGGAGAACCTTGACTACAAAAAAATGGATTTTGAGTGCTGGCACTCTATAAATCAGTGAGTGGCTGAGACATAACAGGAGTCAGATGTTTCATCTTTCATTTCCCAGCTTCCCCCTTCTTCTATACTGCCTCTGTCATGTGCCAATTTGCACATATACTTGGTAACAACAGCAACACAAAGTTGTGCATTTTCTAGCAGAGAAAGCTGTGAGCTGAGAGGCTCAGCAGCTTGCACCCTGAGAACATTTAAAGAGTCACACAAGGACACCAATGAAACCTCCTTGAGAGTCTGACTGCCAAATTCTGAAGCTTCCATTAGCCCATGAGGATATGCTGAACTGCCTTGTGGTAGGAATGGCTCCTATTTTTTCAGGTTGAATTATATTTGTACTGCCATCACAGTCTTATTGTTGCAGAACTATAAGCCCTTTTGCTTTACTAAAGCAGGATTGGGGAAAGCACTCAGATAACAAGCCTCCCATACAACTATTGCCAGGTACCTGGAAATGGAAAGGGTGGATTGTGAATTCTTCCCTTCATTTAGAGATTAGCTTAATCTGCTTTAACTTAAATGTGACTAATAGGTGATAAAGTTAGCTTTAAAATAAAAATTGAACAATCAGATGTCAGCTATTGCCTTCATTTCCTAGTTATGTAGTGAAGCTGATGCTTTAAGTGACAGTCTTGCTCTAGTCATTGCTCGTATGACAGACATTTTCTGTATTTATACAAAATTAGTGGTAGTTCTGTTGAGATATTTACTTTCTTGCAAATATATCAGTAAAGCTAAGTCATATAACACGATCTTGCTATTCAGCCCAGTATTATCTAGCTATATAAAGAAAAACAGGCTTCCTACTGACTCTAGCCCTAAAAGGCTCTTCAGTACCAACTTTAGTGGAATTATTGCATGATGTTTTGCTAACTTCAGCAGGGGTGAAAAATAAGAGTGACTGTGTTTGGAGTAGTACTTCTATTTACTTTTTAAGTAACTGCTGACTGCTGACATTATGGTTGAGAGCAAAGGTGGTCTAGAGATGATAAGTGATCCAAAACCTAGATTTCTCTTCTGCCACAGACTTACCTTGAGTAAGTCATTTTAGCTCAAGGACCAATTTGACAGCCTGCAGCTGCCAAAAGGAGCAATCCTACTACTTTCCTCTTTCTTGGCTACGCTTCTATTGTTTGATACTGGGACTTGTCAGATCCTGTGATGAGCTGAGTCAGCTCCTTAAACTGGCAGAAAATAATTAAGTTGTTTCTGTGGGTTAGTTCTTTGCCTATTTAGTGAGCTGAATCAGATCATCCAGATGGTGACCAGAGTGGTTTCAAGGGAGGTGCTGGGATGTGAAATCAGGAGAGCTGAACTGGAAAGGGAGGAGAAAGAAGGGGAAGGGGGAGGCAGGCTTTACCTTTTGGGAATAGCTGTTAGATCTGCTCAACCTTCTCGTGAAACTTCAAACTCTGCACAGTGTCTCTGAGACCGTTCGCTTTCTGTAACGTGTGAAGAATGACTTCCGTTTGTCATGCATTTTAATGGAGCTCCTGTTTGCCTAGGAAGTTTAGTCACTAAGAAGGCAGTACATGCTATACAAGGCAAAACATGACTGACAAATGTGGCTAAAATATAAAAAAGGACTACGGTAAAGAAATTCTGGGGAAGAAGTAATTATTTTTTTTGCCTGGAATAGGGGCAAAGAATTAATTTGTGTCTGGCAAAAGCATGTTTTTACAGGAATATGAAGGCAGAAAAACTTCAAGATGGAAGCTGAGATAGTTTAATATGCTTAAATGCTAGGTCATAAAATTTATAAGGGACAGTGGCTGTGAGGAAGTGCTGGAGTCCTTTCTGCAGGAGCTGATGTAGCTGAGAGCCATTCAGCTCCTCCTGTAACGAAAGTGAGACAGGATGAGCCCTGAAGGTAGTGCGAACAAGGGAGTTAAAGTTAGGGTGGCTTACAGAAAGCTACAGGGACAGCCTCAAAACAAAAACCTGATGCTGATGTTGAATTATTTTGTATACAGGATGAAAGCCAAGATCTAGCAAGTGAGTATGTGAGCAGACATAAGGCACATAAGCCTAAGGCATGTGCCTGTTCAGTGGGAGACAGAATTGGGACAGAGAGTTTTTAGACTTTTTTACTTTTCTCACAGGTATATTATTCTTGACTTTAAAATCTATCTCCATCTTCAGTTAATGAACTAAATTGCAGGTAATTGTTAAGTGTTTCAATGAGGGGATGTAGAGTATTGCAAACTTTATCCCTGTATTTTTTATTCCTGTGAATACAGTGGGCTTTCTAGTATTTGTAAGTACTAGCTGAATGATTATTTTTAGGATCAGATCAAATAGCTGTATAGTATCAATTCTGCTATATAAGCTTCTTGAAAAAATTTGGGCTTTCCCCCATTTAATTTGTAAATTCATTATTTATATCTAAAGCAAGAGTAAATATGATAGAATACATAGAGGCCAGAGTGACAGTTCTGAATCTCCCCTGATCTTACTGAAAACAAATAGTCCTTTTTGTATTCTGCAGCTCTCACTAATTAAGACAGTTAATGTATTCTGCAAAATGTTCTGTGTCCAAATAGAACGTAAATCTCTTCTCAGACAGTAACAGCTATGTAAGGCCATATTTTCAATCAAACATCTAATTTCCATACACAGTTTGGCAAATCAAGAGAGTATGATAAAAATAAAAGAGAATATCCTAGACACCTGGAATTTAGATGGAAGGAATTTTAACCAAGTATGTCATTTAACTGCCAAAGGCTTTTAACTGTAATGGGGAAATGAGTTAGGTGTGACTGTTCACTCAACTCCTGCTGAGATTTTGGTTAACACATAGCTCATAATAAGGGCTGATGTGTGCTGGGAGCAGTGCCATTAGGTCAAAGCATGGACAACATGTAGGCAAGAGGACACAACAGCTAGGAAGGGCTAAAGGCCATTATGCAGCTACTATCACCTGCAGCTTGCTGTCTCCTACAAGACCAAACTTCCAAGACGGAAGGTATAAATACATCAGCTTACCTAAAAAGTTTTTGAAGCAGATCCAACAGCAGCTGGACTGCTGAGGCTTTCATGATTACTAGTGTGATACAGGGGATGACTGCACTGTGATGGAGGACAAAGGATGAGCACTCTCACCACTGGCCAGGTAACTTGCTCATAGGTGCACAAGTTACAAGTTATGAGTTGCAAGTTATAAATTAGAGAACTTGTGAGATAGAAACTTCATGAATTAAGCAATGAATTAAAGAATTCACTCATTAGATTAGTCTATACAAAGGGGATTGAGCCTTTGTTTGTCATGTTTGTTTGTTTGTTTTATTTTTTAATAAGCTCATAAAATAAATTTTAATTTACGGAATACGTTGTCCTGTAAAGTTGAGATTCAAATGAACTGTGACAGTTAGGCTCCAGGAGGGCTGTTTTCAAATGCCACCACAAAAAGTGACTTGCATCACTTGGGAAATGGAAACTGAGTGTTAATCTCTGCCCAACAAATTCATGTAGTAAATGTAGAACTCTCATTTTAGAGAATAATCTTTCTCCCTAGCCATGATTAAAATCAGTTCTCAACTAAAGTTGTCCCCTTTCTGCTGCCTCTCACCCATTTCCAGATTTGCAGAGCTGGTTGGCATGGCTAGTCCCTGGGACAAGAGATTGAAGCTTTCCCTAGCCCAGTTGTGCACCTGACTGCACACACAGCTGCAGAGGAGACTTCAGTGACTCAGGTGTGTGCCCTTAAAGGAGATTTAGAGGTGCTAACAGTGCTATGAAAAAGTTACTGCAATCTTAAGTAATGTACACTTTATTTTCTTCTGTAAAATGGCTAAATTTAGCACCAAGCAAAAATTAGTATTGAAAGTGCTGCCATAATGGCAGTGAAATTTATTTTGCGTTGACAGAAAAATCATAAACCATTGCTAGAAATGTTACTTGCTGATTAAACTTCAGTATCTCCAAACAAACACTTGAAAAACTCAGCTTTCAATCAGTCAAAAGTAAATTAACATAGATAATAGTTAACAGTAAATAAACAGAAAGATAAAATGGATAATTTAAAACTATTTATGCATGAAAGGTAAACAAATAAAGAAGTAATCACATCTTCCAGAATTTGCTCTCAGATTTCAGAACATCTGGAATTGTTCAGTGCTTTTTCATATAACATAGATTATATTTATGGAGAAAAAGAAGGATAGATTATGACAGAAAAATCAGATTCTCAAGGAGGGCTCAAGCTTTCTTCTGCTTCTCAGATAGCAGTAGGCATAGCATTGGTGCTAACAATTGCAGCTAAATATATCTGAGTCCTTTCAAGTGACCACAAGCTGTTTTTGCAATACTATTTTGTTTACAATCTACTTGCATGGTCTGAGAGCAGACATACAAAGAATAATCTGTAAATTTTCATCCCTGTGTAAACTGATCCAATTTTGGTGCAAGGCCCTTCTTAACTGCAGTCTATACAATTGTTGCACCAAGTTGTCTAGTCACTACACAGTCACTGTAGAAAAGGTATCAAAATCAATTTGATAAGGCACAGACACTCATGAAAAACTCATTACCAGTTAACTAACATAATCTTAGGGTCCAAGAAAACCCTATGATACTTTCAGTACCTTATAATTTTCTACTAATAGACTTCAATTTATTCATAAAATGTATTTAAAAGTTTTGGAAATACCTAAATAAAAATAATAATGTTCTCAAAGTGTTCTCTGTATTTCTGGAATTATTAAGGCCACTTGATTTTCATCACTCAAAATCAGCACATAACATCATAGTTTTCTGAAATGCCATGATGGAGGTCAATAACCAAATGGATGTTTAATATGTGTGATGTGATTTTCCTTTGCTTTTCACTGAAGCAAGGCAAAATTCAAACCTTGTGATGCTGAGGAGGTACTAAGGTCACTGCAAATTACATTTTTATCTTCTTATTTCTGTCTTATGTCAGAGACACAGTGAAGTCTTGAATTCAAACAGGCTTAAGTGGCTATCTAAATTATGATGGCTTACCTCTAGCTTCCAACAACCAGTAATTCCTAGATCAGGACTTCTCGCAGGTTTCTTGTAAATTAGAGTATATATGAAAAAAAATACAAAATCGGTATCTATTGAATATTGCTCTCTGTGGAAATAAATGAAGATATAGGTCCTGTTATAATTTATTATGCTGTTATGTAATACTGGCCTTCATACTATTAGATTACTAGGTTGTGGGATTAAAATTGTTTGTTTTTTTTTTGATCTCAAATAATTTTCCTCTTAGAAGCTTAACTTTGCAGTTGTTGTTTCCTAGTAGGAGGTTGACACTGGAGACACACAAACATTTTAATTGTCCCAGATTACTAGTAAATGTGCATGCAGTGTGTGCTCCAAATAACCTATTTGCTCTCCTATTTGTTGTATGGCCATGCCAGGAGCTGTCTACCCCAGAGGACTTCCCCAGTGGGCAGTTCAGCTTGCCCTGTCTGTTGTAGGGGTTCCCAGATAGAGATCCCAGGCAGTGTCCACAAGACCATGACTGGCTGGGGTGGAACAACATAAGGCCACCTCTCCTCAGCTTCACCCCTCTCCCTGCTCCAAGGGATCCAAAAAAGGCTTGAGAGCACTTGCACTCACATATCTGTACCCCTACAAACTCTTTGCTACTTAAAAGATATGGGGGTGGAGGTGGTGCCCAACCCTCTGGAGTACTGGGCTACTCACCCTGCATACCACAAAGCACTAGATTCCTGCAGGAAGAAAATGCAACCAATCTAAGTGGCTTTTAGAGGGCACAAGCACATTGCCTAAAAAAATAATTCATAAAGGAGATGGTGGAAGTCAGATATCATGGGACAGTCAAAGAGCTGTAATCCTAGAGACAACATCCTTGATCCTTGCAGCATCTTTTATGGTGCTTCCATAAAATTCTCTAGCAGTTTCCCAGAGCAGATTGGGGTTATTTCAGACAATTCTGTAAATACTTGGTGGAGGCAAGGAGGCATCAAGTTTTCTGGAAATATTAGATACAATATCAATCAAGGAAATAGTAGGAAAGAAAACACTATATAATTCTGTGGTGAACAGAACTTTAATTTCCATTTTACTCCACTGTCTAAGAGAGTACCCGAATCCAGCAGCTCTTGTTCAGCTAAGTCTGACACTGCAGATCAGGCAGGGACTGGCTTTAAGAGAATCCACGTTTAAGTGGATGTGCTGGGTTTGTGTGAGTGGTGGGAATTTTTGGTAAGAGGGGAGGGGGCTACAGTAGTGGCCCCTGTGAGAAGCCTCTTGAAGCTCCTCCAGCTCCAAGTCAGACCCACCTCTGGACAAGGCCAAGCCAATTAGTGACAGTGGCTGTGCCTCTGTGATGGCATATTTAAAAAGGGGAACCTGAGAGGAGATTGGCACTTGTGAGGAGGAATTATGAGGAGAACACCTATGTGAACACCCAGGTCAGTGGAAGGAAGGAGGAGGAAGGGAGGGAAGCAAGCTAGAGCAGAGACCCCTGTATCCCGTGGTGAGACGGCAGGACCGCCCACCCTGCCACCCATGGAAGTCCACAGTGGAGCAGAGGCCGACGTGCAGTTTGTGGAGGGCCCCATGACAGAGCATGTGATTCTCCAGAAGGAGGATGGGACTCTGTGGAAAAGAAGAAGACCCCACTGTTGTAGGCCAGTTCTGGGAGGGCTGCAACATGTAGGGGTGACCCACACTGGAGCAGCTTGGGAAATGCTGCAGCCCACTGGAGGGACTCAAGATGGAGAAAGTTCATGGAGAACTGTCTCCTCTGAGAGGGGAACCACGCTGAAGCAGGGGGAGAATGTGAGGAGTCCTACCCTAAGGAGGAAGAAGTAGAGGGACTGACCACAGCATCCCCATTCCCTGTCCCCTGCACAGCTGGGGAGAGGAGACGGAAAAATCGGGAGGAAAGCTGAGCCTAGGAAGAAGGGAGGGGTGGGGGCAAAGTGTTTTTTAAAGATGTGGTAATGCTTCTCACTGTCTTACTATGTCTGTTAAGTGTTGTTGTTGTTAGTGTCTGAATCAAATTTATATTATTTTTTTCTTCCCTTAACAAATTTGTCTTTTGCCCATGACTGTAATGGGTGAGCCACCCCTCCCTGTCCTTATCTTGATTCCTAACCTTTTTGCTCTTTTTTCTTCTTCCCATCCCTGAGAGTGAAGAAGTGAGTGAGCAGCTGCATGGAGCTCAACTGCCCTCTGAGTTCAAATCATGACAGTGGGCAAAGATATAAGCTGTATTGTATGAGAGTAAAACACAGTAGCATCCTGGTTACATATATTGGCCAAGTTACTCTTTAATACATATTGCTGTTCATCTTTTGCTTCTGGTGACTCTTCTTTGTACCACCTGTTGCAATTCAAAACATAATTGCTAGTGAATTGGTAAAAAAAAGATTAGAGAATGCCCAGGTGCAAGCTGTTCAGGGCTGGAAGGCTGTTTTCCAAGGCACTTTCAGACTAGATGATGCTTGTAGATGGCTCTGAAGCAAGAGTGAAATGGAGTAACCAAAGGAGGGGGTAAGATGCACCAGTAAAAGCTGAAGGAGGCCACTATTATAGGATTTCTGTAAGCTGTATGAGATCAATGAGAGAATTTATCCATTTTTATTTACTGTGTGCCTAGCAACAGTGGTGGCTGGGAATCTACAATGCTGAACATAGTATCAGAATTTTTTCTAATCTTTGGCAACCAAAAACATATACTGTAAGAAGTAATTGGGTGACAATTTCTGCAGTAAGCAGAAAAAATTCAGCTTCTTCTTGACATCTCTGCATATGAAATGGGCTATAATTGCAGTGATAATATTTCTAGCACTTTTGTGCTGGATCCATTCTTTTTGAAGAGGTACTTCAAGGACCCCTGGTGTTAACAAATAAAACTAATTTTGGAAAATACACAGGTACCTATGCTGGATGTTGTTATGAATGGTGGTCTTGATGTTCTTAAAGTCTCTTTTTTGTCCCTAATTTTTTTCTTAGACTATTTCTTGAGACAGTTTTGAATAAAATTATAGGAAAACCTGGTTATCACACAGTTACACTTTTAATGAAAAATCACTGCTGACTGAACAAGCAAGTATGTTTGAAGTTAGTGAGTTTCCAGGGATGACTGTTTTTCAAACTGACTTAAATAGTAAGTCTGAGGATGAATGTGTTTAATCATGAAAGACATGGTTCATTATGTTGTGTACAACACTTCTGTTAGCACCTGACTGTCAGCAAAATGGGACAGGTTTAGATTTAAATGGGGCCACTGCTATCATGCTGATTTGTGCCTCCCAGCAAAAGGTGAAAAAGGAAAGTTAAACTAACATTTTGCTACTAAATGAGCTAGTTTTTCTCACAAGTCCTAAAAATTGGCTTAACGAATATTTTTATTAAAGGGAAAAAGAGAATTCTGGAGGGGTGGACAAATGAAGTAAGTCTGATCTTGTAGCATAACCTGTGCTGCTGGTTGTTGCTGATGTCACCCCCCTGCTCTACACTGCCTCTTCCTCCTTGCTCTCGTAACCATCCTCATTCATCACAGCTGTGCTGTTAACAGCTGCTCCTTAACACCACCAACAAAACACAGCTCTCCACTGCAAGAATTCTGAATTCCTTCTTTGATTTCTCTTCTGAAAGGTGTCCTTACTTTGCCTTGCAGTGACTGTTGCTGAAGCTGTTGTCTGGTGCTGTTGCCCTAATGCAATGCCCAGCAAGGGAGCATTACACTGAGCTCTTATGCTGCTATAACTCTGGTTGCTCTGCAGTCCAGCTGGGTTGCCATCATAACAAGCACAGCATGTGCAAAATTCATGGGTTTCAGGCCTGTCCATCAATGTCTTTAATTTTTCTTCCCTGTGATCCCTCAGATAGCAACAGAGTTCACCTCCTCTTGAAGGTTCCTCTCCCATCTGGGTTCATTACTGGGGAGAGAGATGTGGGGTCTTGACATTGTTTTGGATCCCAGCCATCAGGCTTCTGTATATATGGGTCCGAGGGGAACTGGACTGATGGACTTCTTGGACTGCTGCAATTTCCCTCTCTCACAAATCTTCCCCCCAATAACTAGGCAGATGATAGTTGGGTCCATTAACAGTCCCAAACAAGTGTCAACCAACGCATGCCTGTACTGAAAACCAGATGTAGCTACACAGACATTCCTGTAATTGTCAAAATGAGAAAAGCAAAGGCTTCCATTAAAGGTGCACTTTCTTTTCCATGGAAATGTTCACCTGTTGGTTTGAGTATTTTAGAAAGTCTTAAGATAGCCATATTGGTGTAAATCTTTATTGGTTACAGGGGTAGAGCAGAGGATGTTTATGGACCAAGAGAAAGCATCCAGGATATAGGGGACAAAGTCAGCAAAAAAGGAGCTTCTGATGCTTAGAGAACTTTTTTAGACAAAATTTCTAAGATTGTCAGTAATTCTTCAGTAGCAAACTGTTTTGTGTTTTTCTATGAATTATGTGACTACATTAAAGGAAAAAGGCCTCTTACACAGTAAGTATTCACGCTCCATCTATCTGTAACCTCAAAGAAAATTAGTCCCTTGTGGCTGTTTATAAATACCTCCAAGAGACATGCTGCAAGGTGAGAGTAAGGTGAATAGATACATAAAACCAGATAACAGTAAGCTGATAATGAATAAATTCTGGCTAAAAAATTCCAAAGGCTTTTTCTAAACGTAGCCACTGGAGTAGTTCTGGAGCATTGAGGAAAGGAATAAAAATTGAACCTACTTTTAGGAGAAATTCAATAATAAATTTATGACGGGGATTATAGGACATGGTGCATTCAGTAGCCTAAGTATAATGATGCTGGAGGTCTTCTTCAAGCCTACTTCAAATTATCTGAAGTAAAGCTATTACCTGGAAATTGTTTATTGACCAACTCCATAGTGTGCCATACATAATTTTCATTGATGGTGAAGAATATACAATTTTTGTAGCATCTGCATCCAGTTATTTATGCAGCAGATGATTTAAAAATTATTTTAAAGAAAAGATGCTGTTCCAAATTAGCCATAAATATTTCAGTTTTTGTAGAGATAGGATAACTTTTTGCTTCTTAGGTTGTTTTGAGGGAGAAAAAGAAAGAAGAAACATTCATTTTAACAGCCCTTGTCCTTGCATCACTAGAAGTATTTAGTACTGAATATTACTAAGAATGGAGCAAAGAACTGCATGTGCATATGCTGTGAAGTCATCAGCTATACACACGTACATGAAAAAGTCATGAAGTGGGCTTGCATATGCATATATATATATTTAGGTGTATATACCATTTGTCTCAGGGCAGAAAGGCAGAAAGGTATGGTTCAAACTCTGCTGTTGTGGAATTAAATTAAACTTGGAGGCTGAATAAGATTATAGTTGATGTTTTTTCCTCATTCAACTAAATTGTTCCTTGAATGGTGGATCAAACGTGCAATAGATGTAAAGCAGTGGTTTCAGCAGGTGTCTGAAGCTCTAAGATGCTGCTCTGACATAGGAAGCAAAGAGTAATTTTTCTGAAGAATTTACTTCTGAAGAGCCCCAGAGCATTCAAATGAATGACAACCCTAAGGAAGCTGTTAGAATGTCATGTATATCAGCTGGAAAAAGCCCATGTCTGGACAATCAAAACCTGAATTCCTGCAGTAAAGATGAAAGGGAGACAAAGGCAGCTGGGTTAAGCCTTGTGTAACGTGTGTTTATCATAGCCTAGCTTCTTGCTAAGAAACTATTAGAAAATACTGCAGCTGCACAACTTTATGATTATCAAGTTAATCGGGGAAGCATCTTGTTCTATGCAGTTTGCCCCAGAAGCAAACAGGAAATGCATAAACTGTTAGAAAGCAATGGGAATCATCTTATAGGGAGGTTATAAGGGAATTGATGCACTTTATGAAGCTGAGAATTGAAGGATGATGATACCTTGGACCTATCTGGAAGCCTGGACAGGCATCATCTTTCCAAGAGATGCCAGTAGAAGAAGAACTAGTGATAGTTGTACCATCATGTTTTCAACAGAAGGCTTTTATAAATTGTTTTTTTGTGATTTTTCTTTTCAAATTCTGACTGTGTAAGTAATACTAAAATATTTAAATGCATGTATTGCTTTAACAGCACTGGGGTGTCCTCATTTCTATGTTGGTTGCTGAAATGTTTATGTTATGATGAAAGGATGATGATTTATGACATACTGGGAAAATGTTCGGACTGCTTCATACCGGCACTATGACTGATTTTTTGCACACTAGTAAAACTATTAGTACTGAGGAAACTCCTAATTTAAGAAGACTCTCATGACAATCAGGAAAGAGACAAGACAAAAAATAGTCAAAACCCAGACAAATCTTGTTAGGGTGTTAGGCTTTTTCACAAGAAAAAAAAAAAAAAGAAAACAAAACAGGAAGAGTTATAATCAGAATAAATGAAATATAAATTCTTAATTTCAGTCAGAGAAAAATATGGTATTATTTCTCTATGTGTTTGCATTTTGATTTTAATCCTTGTTTAACTTGTTGTAGTGGGACTAACAGAACCAGAAAAAGTCCACCAAGCTGAACTAAGAGACCACTGTCTGAAGTAAGGAGGTGCTTAACTACTGTTCCATAAGGTATTTTTGATTCAGTGAAGTGTTAAGTAGACTCATGTTCATGTCTGTCTAGAGTGGTGGATACCATCAGACCCTAGAATATTACCTTCACAACACTCAGTTTTTAAAAAGTACTCATTGATTTTGGTGGTTCATTTTGGATTAAACTCTATAAAAATGTCTAATATTCTGTAAATAACAGAGAAAGAAGGAAAGGAACTGATATTGCCATTGGTGAATTGCTTTATTAGCACTAATATAGTTATCTTAGATCTGCGGCACCTGCCCATACCGAGTAAAATCTCCAAAAGAGTTTAAAATTTGATTTTTAACCTCTGTCGCTATATTGTGTAATGAATATGAGAAACATATTTTAATGAGACTTCACTGTGGATTGTCTTGTGGCAAATTATTGTCTCTTGTACTCACTGCACAAACTGGCAACATGATGCCACAACATAGAGATGCTTTTTGCAAACAGATGGCTATTTGGAGACCAGGTCTTGAATACTAAAAGAGGGATGCAAGGGAATGACACATCATCTACTACATCCTCAGGAGATTAAAATTGGGAGTTTCATGTGTAGTCATGGGTGAGTGGTAAGCACCTCTGTGGAGGTTAATCAGAACACAGTTGTTAAATGATTAGATAGTTTAACTTTGCTATTGTTGAAGACATAATCACTGGTAGGTGAAGTTCAACACTTATAACTGTACCAGCTCTAAAGAAATGTAAAAAGGATGGATGTGTTTTATTTCACAAGGTGTGTGACCCTGCCTTGGTAAAGCTTTTAAGCAGTTCTGTCTGTACCTTGTGGAATCGACAGCCTGGAAATTTTTTGCAACATACTACCTTGAGATATGTTCAGGATAAATTATTTTAGATGGAAATGAGTCATGCTCCTGCAGTGAAATGCCTGTCTAAAATTGCTCAATAAGAAATAACAGGGAGTCAGTTTTATGATGATGAAAACAACTCCCTGAGAGAAAGACTGGTGAGGGTGGAAGCTCTTCTAGCATTGATGTTTGTGAAATGTGGAGAAGATTTACTCACATGTCGCTCTGAATCTGCACCCAGTGGTTTGCATCATGAAAGCAAGAAGTCTGAGTGTAGCTACACCTCTTGTAATGGATTTTTAACAATTATTTTTAACAGCTCTCAGCCATCAGGACAGTATTGTGGTTAAATAATTAGATTTGTTTTGCATGCCAAGGGGAGAGGCAGATGTGCAAACTGACACTGGGAAATAGAATTAACCCTTCAGAGCCATTAGAATTTGCCAAGAATATTAAGACATCCCCATCTCTCCTTTCAGACTGAAGCTGATGAGGTATGGAGATGGCTCTGATACTGTAGATATGAAAGATGACATGAAATAGAAGAAAAATGACCCAAGGTAAAAAAGAGCTCAGAGCCAGCATGTATTTGCCCTGTGTAGCTCCAGAACTAGTTTACTATTTTTTGGGTAGGGACACATATTGGAAAGGAGAAAAGGTAATATCAGCAATGGATTATATCATTTGGCTGGGCTTTGCAATTGACAGCAGTGTGCTCAGCATGGGCTGGGGGATTGAAGCAATGCCCTTAAAATAATTAGGCCTAGAGGCAAAAGGTTATGCTGCAGCAAAAGACAAACTAGCAGCCTGAAAGCACACACAACATTTGTGAACTTTGAGTTGGATAAAGAAAGGTGAACAGGCAAAAAATTGTGCCAGAAACAATGATATTAGCACTACAAAGAAGATAAACAGCAAAAGCTGGGCTGCATAGCATTGATCTTAAAATAGAGGATATGATTATACAGGTAAATACCAGCTGGGAAAGTATCTTTTCTGTAACAATACTGGGAAAAAAGGTAGATTAGATAAAGGTGAAGCTCTTAGTTTCATCTAAAGTGCAGCCACTGGCAAGGCATTAAAGTGACTGAGGAAGATACTGAGGACAGTCCAGTCGACAGGACACAAACCTTTACAGACTAAAGGTGAACAGCTCAATAACTCAAGGTAAAATCTCTAGGAATGCTACCGTTGCCCTAGAGCAATACAAGCCATTGCAGGATGGGATTCAAGTTGCAATTAAAATACCTCAGTTAAGAAATCCGTAAATGTTTGCTTATGCAGAAGTTGTCTAAACTCCTATTCGAGTCAACAGAGATTTGGAGTTTAAACTGGTAACTCATATACAAGCAGCTAGCCCTCTTCAGTGGATTACTTACAGGGTCATGCTTCACAGCTGCAAACCCCATGTGAATGTCCCTGCTACTCAAAGGAGACAATACACTGGGCAGGATATATTTGCCTAATCATGAATGTTTAATACTATTGTAGGTGTAATGGCTTATTTTACTGAGCCTCCAGCAGCCGTAGCAGCAAGGTATGGATTTCCAGTGGGTTCTGCATCAATTTACCAGTCCTTTGTGGAGGTTTTTTGATACTGCTAAAGCATCTCAGATGGCACTAGGTCCTCATGATTACGAAAACAAATTCTGCTTCTAGCATCTGGTCACAGTATTGTGGAAAGTTCTTTGAACAAAATGTGGGTTCTGATTTCCCTAGCTACCTCACAGAAAAAATTCAGGCTCTTAGCATGACTTAATAAAATATTTTATCTCTGTATGTCAACCAATAATGGTATTCTGTTTAAAAGTTACAGGACAGACACTTTTAATACTTTTCTCTAACATCTTAAAAAGAATATGCAAACGTCATATGCAGATTGTAAAAGCTCTGTGAGGAAAATCTCTGTTTTAGTCTTGCCTTGGAGAAATAACTGTTAAAGAAATGATCAAGTGTCCTTGAGATCTCAGGAGTTGGATGGCTGGAGCAAAACAGGCTGGGGAGAAAACTTGTAGGAATGACACCTCATCCCTAAAAAGAAATAATAATAAAAAAAAATCTAGATTACTATTCATCCTACCTAGTGTAGCCTTACCAGAAAACATGCCAGCTGGACAGAGCCCTGCCTGTAGAGAAACATGCTAGACATGTCA
Source organism: Tyto alba (assembly GCF_018691265.1). Classification (NCBI taxonomy): domain Eukaryota; kingdom Metazoa; phylum Chordata; class Aves; order Strigiformes; family Tytonidae; genus Tyto; species Tyto alba. Next base: position 14,978,552 of record NW_024881282.1, on the reverse strand, counting down.
TTCGTCTCCCTCCACCTCATGTTGTCTCTGCATTTCTCTTTACCCTAATCCCTGAATATGCAAGTGGTATCTGTTGGAGGGAGGCAGGAGGGAGTCAGTGCAGAGGGGGAAAGCGATGCCTGCAAAAGTGCCCATGGTGTGGGGTTCGCCTCAGCTGCCGCTGAGCCCCTTCTGGCAGCCCGGCACAGCATGTCTGTTGGGTGGCATGAGGGGAATGTGTCCTGGTTTGGGCTGGAATAGAGTTAATGTTCCTTTTTGGTAACTAGAATAGTGCTGTGTTTCAGCATTGGGTTTGGCATGAGAAGAATGTTGATAGTACACTGGTGTTTTCAGCTGCTACCAAGATTTCAAGGAGTCTCCAACTCCCCATGTCCTGTCCGTGTGCAAGTGCACAAGAAGCAGGGAGGGAGCATGGCCAGAGCACCAGACCCAAATTGGCCAATGAAATATTCCATATCATGGAATGTCATGCTCACTATATAGAGGAGGGGTGCTCAGGGAGGGGCTCTCTCTCTCTCATTCCAGAATTGTGATTGCGGGATCTTGGTATTTTGGGGTCGTTAACTGGGAATGGGCTGGGTATTGGTCAGTGGGTGGTGAGCAGTTGCTTTGTGCATTGCCCGTTTATATTTTCTATTTTTGTCATTGTTTTCATTTTATTACCATTATTAAACTGTTTCTATCTCAACCTGCAAGTTTCCCTTTACCTCTCCATTTCCCTCCCTCATTCCCAGGTTGTGGGGGAGGGTGCGTGAGCGGCTGTGGGGTGGTTGGCTGCCGACCAGGCTCAAACCACAATAGAATGGATGTGTCTCGCCTATGTTGTGGCTCTATCCTCCTCAGGAAAGGGAATGGGCTGACGCTGCTGAGCGTTGTACAAAATCCTTTTAATGCCTACTGGAGGATTTCTTCTGCATTGTGAATGTGCTCTTCCTGGAGTCACAGCACTATCTTAAATGTTACTCTCCTGATGAGTGCAGTTTCATCATGATGATTAAATACTGAGGAAAACAAAGCTTAACATAATAAAAAAAAAAAAATAATGTGTGGTAAAAGCGATTTGCATTGTTTAGGTAGAATACCTGCAATTTATTTCAATGAAAAATCCAGGTGTTTCAAATTATCAGTTTAGAGAATTTTGCACAGTGAAGACATGACATTCATTCTTAATTAAACTAAATCATTTTAATAAAGTGCTGATATTGGCTTGTCAGACTACAGATACATCTTTAATTATAATTTATAAACTACTAGATGTTCTGCTTTAATGTAGCAACTATGAAAATATATCAATAAAAGTACTAGAAAAGAGGTGGTCTGTAAAAAGAAAAAACAAAACCAAACAACAAAATAAAAAGTTACTATCTTGGTCCTGAAAAAATGCTTGAACACAGACGTACACCTTACTGACGCAGATGTTTAGGCAGGAGGCAAGGCACTGGGAATAGGGATGCAACAAGAGAATCTTGTGGAGCTTAATCATACAGTATAAAAATATTATAAATATTTCCAATCCAGGAAGCTTTAGTTTCAGCTGAGATACCTGGGCCTCTTTGCATTCTTGCTTTTGTTGGTTTAATAAAGATCCTTTTAATCTCAAAGTAGGTGCCAGTGACGTGAGCTTACAACTCAGCAAATCATCTCTGTTTTCATTCCCAGAGGTGAAGTTACCCAGACTTCTGTGTTACAAAAACTGTACTTGTTCACAAATTTAATTCAAGTGGTTTAATGGAGGGAGAACAACTTCTACAACATTTTTTTTATGTTTTCATCTCTGTAAGACAACTGCAGTTCAGATCTAAAATGTTTATTTTTTTCTGCTCTCCAAATGCCAGTTAGACCTTTGCCAGTAGGAACAGGCATAGTGAGTGAGCCCAGCTGTACATCTGGCTTTTCTAGTCCATTATTGTATTTTGAATTACTTGGACCATAGGGGAGATATTTTTACCTTCTATATATTTTCTACTAATTTTCTGTTTTTTTTTAAGGTGCCACTTGTTATCTGATGTAAGAGCTGATGTGCGCTGACAGTGATGCTGGAGCCTACCTTCCCATTTAACTTCTGCAGAGGAGAGCAAAATAAATGCAGACAATTTCAAATGTTACTAAAGATTTTTAATTTCTCTTCTGACATAGGGTCACCATGGTTCATGAGAATAACATTATTTTCTTGATCTGAAAGTTCAAAGGTTTATTTTATTTGCTAATAGAACTAGTCTGCATGTATTTTCACTCTAGTTAGTCTTGTCCAAAGAATGCTGCAGACTTATGTTATGGTGGTAGAAAATTCTTCTAGCATTATGCAAGGGATTAATTAATAAGTGAATAATTGCCTGCTGTGCAATTATTCCAATTAGTTCACCTCTATCTATGATAATCAATTCTAAGACAAATAGTATATGGCACACTTAGTCTCTTCTTGGGCCCTATAATGAGATTTTTTTTTTTATGTAAGCAGTAGTGAAGGGTCCTGGGTCAATTTCAGTCTGATACCAAAATTCTGTGTGCTTCAACAATTGTTAGGATGTGCATTTTCTTCTGAATTGCTTTATTTACCTATCATTGTGCATTCAAGATATTCTCATATCCACTTTTGGAAAGGGACGAGTTCATATTCCCCATAAAATGTATGGTAAGCAAAAGTCCAGAGAGATTAAAATTTGCTGGTATTGATATAAGGAGATGCTGCCACAAACAGAAATAAAAATGAGGTCTCCAATGTCTCTACTTAATGGCACAAGCACGAGTTCTTCCATCTTGTTCTCATGGTGCAATAAATCAGACAAAAACAGTCACTTGAAAGTAATTCCTGTTTAAAATTGAGGTCAGAATTTTAAAACTGTTGATATTATTCCCCTAAATCATAGAATCATAGAATGGTTTGGGTTGGAAGGGACCTTAAAAATCAACAAGTTCCAACCCCCCTGCCATGGGCAGGGACAACTTCCACTAGACCAGGCTGCTCAAAGCCCCGTCCAGCCTGGCCTTGAACACTTCTAGGGAGGGGGCAGCCACAGCTTCTCTGGGCAACCTGTGCCAGTATCTCAGCACTCTCACAGGAAAGAATTTATTCCTTATATCTAATCTAAATCAATCCTCTTTCATTTTAAAACCGTTACCCCTCACCCTATCACTGCACTCCCTGATAAAGAGTCCCTCTCCATCTTTCCTGGAGGCCCCCTTTTAATTACTGGAAAGCTGCTATAAGATCTTCCCAGAGCCTTCTCTCCTCTAGGCTAAACAATCCCAAATCTCTCAGTCTGTCTTCGTAACAGAGGTGCTCCAGTCCTCTGATCAACTTCGTGGCCCTTCTCTGGACCCACTCAAGCAGGTCCATGACATTCTTATGTTGGGGGCTCCAGAGCTGGACACAGCTGGACCCAGGTGGGGGTCTCATGAGAGCAGAGTAGAAGGGGAGATTCCCTTCCCTTGACCTGCTGGACACACTTCTCTTGATGCAGCCCAGGACATGGTTGGTTTTATGAGCTGTGAGTGCACATTGCTGGTCCATAGTTGTTTTCCATCCACCAGTACCCCCAAATCCTTCTCTTCAGGGCTAGTCTCAATGCCCTCACCACCCAGCCTGTATTTGTTCATGGGGTTTCCCCAACCCATGTGTAGGACCTTGAAGCTGGCTTTGTTGGCTTTCATAAAGTTCACACAGGCCCACCTCTCAAGCCTGTCAAGGTCCCTCTGGATGGTATCTCTTCCCTCCAGTGTGTCAACCACACCACACAGCTTGGACTTGTCAGCAAGCTTACTGAGGGTGCACTCAATCCCACTGTCCATGTCACCAACAAAGATGTTAAATAGTTCTGGTCCCTATACTGAACCCTGAGGAACACCACTTGTCACTGCTCTCCACTTGGACATTGAGCTATTCACCACAGCTTTTTGAGTGCAACCATCCAGCCAATTCCTCCTCCACCAAGTGCTCCATCTGTCCACCCATCAAATCCATGTTGCTCCAATTTAGACACAAGAATGTAATGTGGGACAGTGTCAAATGCTTTGTACAAGTCCAGGAAAATGACATCAGTTACTCTTCCATTACCAACTAATTGCAGATTCCCATCAACCTTAACCCCACTGCAGAAGGGCATCAAATTTGTCAGGCATGATTTGCCCTTAGTGAAGCCATGCTAACTGTCACAAATCATGTCCTTATTTTCCATGTGCCCTAGCATAGCTTCCAGGAGAATCCACTCCAAGATCTTGCTGAGCACAGAGGTGAGACTGACTGGCCTGTAGTTCCCCAGGTCTTCCTTTTTTCCCTTTTGAAAAATGGAGGTTATGTTTCTCCTTTCCAGTTAGTGGGAACTTCACCAGACTGCCACAGTTTCTCAAATATGATGGATGGTGGCTTAGTCACCTCATCCACCAGTTCCCTCAGGACCCGCAGATGAATCTTATCAGGTCCCATGTACTTATGCGCTTTCAGATTCTTTAGATGGTCTCAAACCCGATCTTCCCCTACAGTGGGTGGTTCTTCATTCTGTCAGCCTCTACCTTTGTCTTCTGCATCTTGGGCAGTGTGGCTGGAGCACTTGCTGGTGAAGACTGAGGCAAAAAAGTCTTTGAGTACTTCAGCCTTCTCCATATCTCAGGTAACCAGGTCTCCTGTTTCCCTTTAAAGAGGGCCCACATTTTCCCTATTCTTCCTCTTATCACCAATGTACCTATAGAAGTTTTTCTTGTTGCCCTTGATATCCCTGGTCAGATTTAATTCTATCAGGGCTTTGACCTTCCTAACCTGATCCCTAGCTGCTTGGACAGTTTCTCTGTGTTCCTCCCAGGCTACCTGTCATTGTTTCCACCCACTATAGGCTTCAGTGATTTTGTATTTCTCCTGATTTAAGTCCACATTTACCTTCTGTGTCCAAAGAGGTTTTAGAAGGATCTTGTAGCCCTGGTCTTTTTTACAGCTATAAGAGGATGAGCAGGAATTCTCCTTTTGTGAAATCTGTATATTGCCCTCTGGTACTTCATAATTTATTATAAGCTTAATTATTTCTATTCTTTCAATTAAAGTAGCTTTTCTATACAATAACATGGGTTTTTTGCACTTACTGTGCAGCACAGGAATCTGTCATGTCACTTCACCCTGCGTTTCTTGAGAGAAAATCTGGATATTCTCAGTGCTCTTTTCTTTGGACAGATGAAATAAGCAGGTCTTTGATAATTCCAGTAATATCGGCTGTAAACTACTCTTAGTTACAGTTTGCTATAAATAATGAACAAGATGGGAATGAACTGGATTTGTCAGTTTTAGTGAACTTAGGTAGACATGAAATAGTTTTAAAAATATGTACTTTAGATGCCTAGAAAGAGCTCTCATAAACTGGAAGGTTTATTATGATAGAACACTAAGTCTCAATATCATCACATACTTATTTACATTAGCAAGTATTTTAAGACAGATTTCTGCAGGTCTTAAAACTCAACTGATTTTAAATAGCTTTAAATAGTTGCTCAAAAATTTATAATATAATGCACTTCATAGCAGTGTGCAAAGAATGACAGCATGAGAATGCCTCAAAATTGTGGAAGAGTAGTTCTAAGTAAAAGCATTGTGGTTGAGGAATTTTAGACATGCTTCTAGTCTGGCTCTTGTTACACCAAAGAAACTTAAGTACCTTTTTTTGTCCCTTTGAAAGAACACAGATATTTTACATGGAATATGAGAAGTCTATGCATAAGGACCAAAGCTGTTAACAAAGGAAAAAACCAAAACTTTTGTAAAATCTCCATGTTACATCATATGTCAGTGTTATCTGCTAGCTGGAACTATGATACAGCATATACTAAAATTCTGGAAGAGATCTGAAACTGCTTACTTAGTTCTAAGAATAAATCACTGTCAAGAATTTCCACACTCTCTTTTCTGGTAGATATAGGGTGCACATATCCCATTGTGGTATACGTTATTTAATCTCACCTTTGAAGTTAGACTTTGGTTCAGCTTCACACTGGTATCATCAACGTGATTTACATTTCAAACTTAGTAGACTTCCACTTATCTCCTCAAGTGAAGAATGGCTAGGAGAATAAAAATGTTGTAGCCCTCTAATAATACTGCCCAGTCTGGTGTATGTATGAGGGCATGTTATGCATCTAAATATTTTTCCTGATGGCTATTGTCTTGTTTCATTACTCAGAATATCTTAGAAAAACAGTTGAAAGAAATGTAACGAGTTTGACTTGCCTGGTCCCCTGATCCATGCCAGAATCAGTTATTTCAATCAAATTTCCCAGGCAGTGTCAAGACCCACATTATTAGCAAGGTTTTCCTACTAACATGAAATTTTTCATCTTGTCTCACATGAACCTTTTGAGCCTGTTACTACTGAAATCATTTGGCATGGACATAAAAAGCATGGGCACAGTATTAGAACAAAGGTTTTACAAGCGGGGTGCAGAGCATAGGGACTGCTTCATGTCCTGCAGGCCATATTCTATTGCATACACTCTTTTTACCATTAGCATGATCCTAACTGTTTTCAGCTTGTGATCTCTGATGACTTCTTGACTTTCTAACAAAATATTTCTAATTAGTTGTTTCCCTAGACATTTGTAAAATTCAATATCCTTACATAAATACCTTGTTCATATACCTGCTTAATTTTGCCCTTGTTTTCTAGAGCCCTCCACAGTATCTCATTTTGTATTACAATTCTGTCCCCAAGGCAGTCTTTTTTTCTCAGCCTCTTGTTATCTGCAAATTTAATAGCATGTACTTTCTGTTCAGTCACCCAGGTGGTAAATGATGTTATTGAATAATACTGGATCCAGAATATATCCCTACTGAACAGTATATCCTTCCATTTTGATAATCAGCAACTGACAACTACTGTCTGAATGAAGTTTTGTAACTAATGTTATGTCAAATCCATGATAGTTTTATCACGTTTTAGAAAAGGGAAGCCTAATCCTTGTTTTGCTGATGAAATTCTATGCGATACTTGATAAGCACATCAAAAGCTTGTGTCAAAACAATTGCTTCTGCCTGTTATGAAGTTATGGGAAAAACCATGCTGATTTCAGAGTATTTGTTAATAACAAGTTTGTGTTTGTATGTCTTCACTTAACTGCTTATTTAATTATTTTTAGCAGAATTTTTATGATAAGTGGATTAGTTTATAAACCCTTAACTATTCCTTTTTAAGGACAGATGTGTTTGCCCTCTTTCTCTATCTTCCACAACTTCTCAAATAGAGCAGCTACTTCTCTGAGGATGTTTTAGCCAGTTCTAAGTATCCTAGGCTGACATTTATCAAGAATGCTCCTCCTTGACTCCATTCAGTTTAAGCTGTAGTTATAGACTGAAAAATGAACTTGTGAGGACATTACTTGCATTTTGTCATATCCTGTGTAGTTTTTGTAGGGACACAGAGCAGGTACAGCTATAATGATGACTTGTGGTGTAGAAAAAATGGGTTCTGCATTCACAGAGTTACCTGTTTTGCCATGTGCCATGGGTTGAAACCTGCAAGAGGAAGTACTGATGTAGGGACTAACACTTCCTTCCCTACACCTTTCCTCTTTTCTTTTATTTTTTTTTTTAAATAAAGAAAAAAAAAAAAAGAAATAAACAAAAAGGCAAAAGAAACCCAGGGGCATGTTACATTTTACACTGCAAAGACAGTATTGCTTTTCAAGTGCCAGTTGGATTCTCTTCTGAATTGGGAAGTAATTGCCTGAAACACCCTAATCTAACTGTGAATTCCTTATTGAGATTGTGAGAAGGCAATTAGAAAGTAGTTTGATTTTATTTATTTAATTTGCCACATTCACTATTCCCTGTTCCAGTAAGATTATGTCCAATTAAAATGCAATTACCTCTAGACTTTCTCAGACAAATAACTGCACAAGGGAGCCCTTCTCGTGCTCAACAAAACCCTTTCTGGTCCTCATTCACCCTTTCTTATGAGAGTGTGGTAAAGTTTTGGGGTTTTGTTTGGTTGGGGTTTTGTCATGGAGATAAATCATCAAGTAACATCAGCTGGTGGAAGTAGATGTGGAAGTCATCAAAGGGGTCTTTGAACATTTAGAGGATTTTCTGCAGTAATAACTGGACTTTCCTTTCCCTCTTGGCATCTCTGTCTTCAGTCTCCCTTCTGTTCACCTTCTTGATGTTAGCATCTTTCCACAGCCTTCTGGGCTCTATACAGTCGCCAGCACAGTAAGCTTTCATTCTGGTTGTTTTGAGGCATGACCACAAAACCAAGATCATTAATAATAAGTGAAGAACTATGCAATTCAAATTGAATCAGTCAAAGTGAAGAGTTGGGCTACAAAGATATGTGGACTTCATGGAAAGAATGGTAGTTCTTTTAATCTCACCAGTTTGTGTATCTCTTATTCTGGAAATCCTTCTACTAAAACACTAGAAGTTTGTGGTGGCTCTGTAGAATTTGTGGTAACCAAATTTTGTTGTTAATTTAGAGCATTAAGTTCATATTACAAACAATACTTTTAGAGACTTTTTTCTTGTCTTCCGTATTTTCCATTTTCAACATTCTCACAATTTTAAAGTGATACTTAGGGTGAGGAATGTTTTCTCCAGAAACAACTGAGAAAAAAACTGGAGAGGAATTGCTTATATTTTGGAATAAGGAATGGCATTTTCACAGGTCAGTTTGCAGTCAGTTGACATTTAGCAGGATGACACTCTACTGGGTTTGAAAAAGAAGAGAAAAATCGCAGCTGCTCCAAAGCAAATGTTCAAATATACGAAACAATATGTTCACTAAATATGGGCACTCTCTGTCTTTTCCTTTCACATCACTGTCCTTATGTATAACAAGCATGCAATCCTCTGGCAATGAAAAATATTTCTGACTTTAGGAAATGTGTTATCAAAGGCCTAGAATAGCCAATACAGCCTGCCCTTCCTCTAGAATATACGTAAATAAGGCTGACTTGGAATGCCAAACATCAGCATATATCTAAATGAAAAGTTGGCGGTCCTGTGGATATTCTTTTTTTTTCCATCTCCTTCCAATACAAATATATTAGAAATGTAACTATATAAATTCACTGAGTTTCATATTCTGGATGTGAGAAGTCTTGACAAAGGGAAAGACAGATATCCTGAAGAGAGCAGTCTTCATTTCAGTGTGCAGATGAACAGCCAATGTTTGTGGTGGTTGAGTATGAACATGTATGTTGAACATTACTTGCATATGGAAAGTTAAGTCTTGGGAAAGCTTAGATTTGTAGTCTCTTTCCCATGCTCTTGCAAAAGTCTGGGTGAAGGTTTCAGTGTAGCTGTAACCAGCTCATGAAGCACAATATAAACTATATTTCAGTTCATCTTGGCATACCTCCATTTATTAAATGAAACATCAAAGCAGCATCCATGAGCTTTAAATGATTTCACTTCCTAATGGGATGAAGAGTGCCCCTCAGAAGATGTAGTTTCATTTAAGTACAGCCAAAAAGATTTAGATAAGGCACATTAAACATTGTTTCTTTTCTTTTAGAATAAAGTTTTACTTTGAGGAAAGTAAAACTTGTTGTTGCATGGGAATATAATGAACTGCTTGAAAATTTGTGGGCCTAAAGAAATAGTTTCACCACTTCTGGAAGATCAAATTAAAGACACATGTTATTCTGTTGGACTCCGTTCTCTTCCTTTTAATTATTATAGTCAATGAAGATAATAGATACAAATCCCAGGGTGCATTTCAGTTGCCTAAACATCTGTGACAAGTGTAATATGAGATGATGTCTTATTTAGCTTCCCATTGCCCTTCATAGGTCAGGCATGGTCTATTATCAAATATGACATCCTCATGAAGATGTCTCAGATATACCAGTGCATTGCAAATGACTGAGTTTAGGCAACTGATTTGAGCCCGCAGTGACTCAGTCATCAGTACTTCTGTTCCTCCACAAGAAACACTTTGAATGCTGTAGGCTAGAATTGTATTTCTTCTGTCATGGTTATAAAGACTAGTGACTCACCTTCATGCCAAGATTTGATTTAGACAATTAGGTCTCTCCTACTTGTCAAATTCCATCTGAGTTCCTCTGCTGCAATGAAAATCACATTTATTAATCATTCTATTAGTGATTTGGATGTTATAGAGCAACATTTCAAACTATTCTTAATATTCTCATCTTCAAAGTACCTGTTTTTTCTATATCTGATATCCTGGGCCTTTTTCCTGCTAACAGCATCATCTAACTTTCTCATCCAGAAATTTAAAGAGCATAATTTTTAAGCCAAGTATTAAAAATTATTCTGAAGGCCATTCCTAAGGTGACTGAATCAGTAACAATCCAGTTGATGCCTCACAGTCTTTTATCTCTTCTTTAGTCTTACAGCAAACCTAATTTTTTCCAACTTAAATATTTTTTCCCATTTATACCCAACCAAACATTTACATGAAATTGTGGACAAATCAAAACTACAATGCTTCTTTTGTCTAGAAGATAATTTACCTAAACAAGAAGTGTCAGATTAGTCTGGTTGTGTATTTCTAGTGATATTTGTGGTATATTATAGCATGTTCTAAACTTTTCCATTTGATAGCACATTCTTTCTTAACAAATCTTTCCCTCCCCTCCCCACACACATTTTCACGTAACTGTGCTACAGTAATAGGCCTATGATTTCAACATATGTCCTGGCCCGGATAGCTTGATTCATTTTGGCACAGTCTTCCTGATGGTTATGACATCACAGAACTACTTTACCTCTGTAGCAGACTTAACATCTCCTGCTATAGGTTGCTCACATAGCTCTTTAAATAATTTCTTCGGTCAGCTGAAGAGCCAAGGATTGTGGGTACTTTGCCTATGTCTAAATGCACAATATGAATGCTCATGCCTTCATGTTGGCTCATTAACCAGTCAAATATGTGTTTCCAGATCAGCTGACCAAGAAATTATTTTTAATTAAATTTGTGAAGGAAAGTATAGACCTATGGCTTAAAGACACTAGCTGACTTCAGTGAATATGTGTTAACGTATTTTCTTGAATTTTTGTCAGTAAGCAAAGAATATCTCTATTTCTAACTAGTAAAGTCAAAGTATATCTGAGGAAAAAAATGCTTTTCTTAACATTTGTATTCCTGACCAAGGAACTCAGAAAGGTTGCCATTCTCTGCAGACATTCTCTGCAGATCCTCTGTCAGACGATCTGTTTCATATCAAGGTGTTGGCTGATCGTATGGAGAAAGTAGACAAAATAAGCAATGCTAGATGTTACATGTCCACAAGACCAAGAGGAATTCTAAGATGAAATACCTAAATTATTAAATTTTGATGTTCAGTTGGTAGTTTAAAACAATTTTGGTATCATATGTCTAGAAAGTGGCTGATAATCCATCACATTTTAAGACTTCAGGGCTCACACAGGGACCTATCAAATAAAGAATAGAATTAGTGGGCATGAATAAATAGAATAACCTGTGGAAGAGGGAACTCAGATTTTGTAAGGAGAGGTACAACCTAATTTTTCTGTCAGACTTCTTCAGAGAAGCCACCATATATGTGGAGAAGGGAGATTTATTTGACCTCGTCTATTTCAAAAGGTAATCAATAACAATCTTCAGCAGAGATTCTTCAAGATGTCAGTTTTCTGTAGGAAGGAAAAGGACATATGAGACATTGTACACATAGTATGTGATGGTTTAAAAGGTTAAAAGCCAGAGAAAAATGGATTCAGCAGAGATTTCAGAGAGTATTGGGACCTGAAGCTACTAACTAAACGATGTGGAGAAGAGGGTGTAGAATGAACAAGTTTGTTGGTGATGTTCACTGAACTGCAGCAAGAAAGGTGAGGGCCAGCTATGAAAAACAGTGGAATGAATGATTAGGAGATACTATGGCAGATGAAATTCAGTGCAGACAAAGGCAAAGCAATAAACCTAGAGAGAAGTTGACTTAACTTCACACATACACAGGCAGATGCCAAGCTAAATCTTGCCACTGAGCAGTGACACTTTACTTTTAAAGTGTATACTCCCATGAAAACATAATTTCAAAAAGAAAATATGATATTAGGAGTTCTTTAAATTAGAATAAAAATGTTATGCCATTATTTAGTGATATGATGTACTTACAGCCTGAGAACTATTTGAGTCCTGGCCCTTTCCATTTAAGGAAATATATAGCAGAATGGAACTGAAAAGGTGAGAGTGATGTTCTAGAGACAGGAATGACTTCTGGAATGATTATACAGACCAAGGTTTTGAGCTTGGAAATAGAGGTTACAAAACAAATCCAAACTCACGAGTGGAACAGAGAAGATCACTAGCTCTTCTAATGCAAGAACCAGAGAGCACCAAATCAAGTCATCAGGAAGCAAGTTCTAAACAAATGAGCAAAAATAGCTCTTCTTCCACTACAGACCTTAGCTTTGGCACAGGTTGACCTGTAATATTGTGCATGATAACATTTTATATTAAATTATCAAGTGACCCAGAAAAATATGGGTAAGAATCTATTTGGGGCTACTAAATACATTATTTCCTACTTAAGTACAACATATCAGAATGTTCCCGATAGTTCATTATCAAGAACATTTAATTACACAATAAGCATTTCTTTACACATTTATTCTTTCTGCTTAGATTTGTCTTCTTTCCATACAGAACAGTTCACTCTGTTTTTACCTATCTTGGTTTTCTTTTTCTCTTTGGGGGTTTTGTTTCCAACTAAACATGCTGCTTAGGCTATTTTAACAGGTTTCTTTATTTGATTACGTGATGTCCCACACAACATCTTTGCCTCTAAATTGGAGAGACATGGATGTAATGGATGGACCACTTGGTGGATAACAAATTGAGTGGATGGTCACACTGAAAGAGTTGAGGTCAGTGGCCCAGTGTTTGGGTGGAGACCAGGGATGAGTGATGTCCTTCAGGGGTCTGCACTGGGACCAGTATTATTTAACATCTTTGTTGGGAACATGGACAGTGGGATTGAGTACATGCTCAGCAAGTTTGCAGATGACACCAAGCTGAGAGATGTGGTTGATACTCTAGAGGGAAGGGATGCCATCCAGAGGGACCTTGACAGGCTTTAGAGGTAGGCCCATGCAAATAATGAGAAGTTCAACAAGGCCAAGTGCAAGGTCCTGCACATGGGTTGGAGCAATTCCAAACATAGATACAGGCTGGGCGATGAGTGGATTGAGAGCAGTCCTATGGAGAAGGACTTGGGGGTACTGGTGGATGGAAAACTGACTATGAGCCAGCAATGTGCACTCACAGGCCCAAAAGCCAGCCGTATCCTAGGCTGCATCAAAAGTAGTGTGGCCAGAAGGTCAAGGGAGGGGATTGTCCCTCTCTATGCCGTTCTTGTGAGACCCAGCCTGCAGTACTGTATCCATCTCTGGGGCCTCCAGCATAAGATCTGATCCAAAGGAGGCCACTATGATGACTGGGGGACTGGAGCACCTGCCCTGAGAGGACAGGCTGAGAGAGTTGGGGTTGTTCAGGCTAGAGAAGAGAAGGATCCGGGGGAGACCTTATAGTGGCCTTCCAGTACTTAAAGGGGGCTACAGGGAAGATGTGGAAGGACTCTGTCAGGGAGTGTAGTGACAAGATGAGAGCTAACAGTTTTAAACTGAAAAAGAATTGATTTAGATTAACTGTAAGGAAGAGATTCTTTCCTATGAGTGTGGTGAGACACTGGCACAGGTTTCCCAGAGCAGCTGTGGCTGCCCCCTCCCTGGAAGGGTTCAAGGCCAGGTTGAACGGGGCTTTGAGCAACCTGGTCTGGTGGAAGGTGTCCCTGCCCATGGCAGGGGGGTTGGAACTAGAGGATCTTTAAAGATGCCTTCCAACCCAAACCATTCTATGATTCCACGATTCTATTCTCTTCTTTTTACTGATTCTATTGACTAAAAAGAACTACCTCAATGTTTCTAACCCAAATCACATTGATAGTCAGGCCTTATCAGTAGTCCAGGCATTGCTGGTTTTATGTGAAAGCAATGGCTGAAAATTAAATTCTATTTTCTTCCCTAGAAGCCTGTCTGACTTTATAATTGCAGATATTTTTTTTTTTTAACTGCAGTCCCTTTTCTATAAACTGTAATATTTTCACAGGCAATTGACACTTTTCTTCTTATGTATTATGATTTGTCAATACTTTTCCTGAGCAGCAGCTTCTAAACAATACAAAATGGTCTTTTATAAACCTTAATAAAAATTCTGTTCACTAATGTAACCTGAAATGTTTTCTATAAAAAAAAAGAAAAAATCCACTTTCCACATTACTACCTAGATGAATTATTTTAGCCAGAGACAACTCTTCAGGCCTTTTGGAAAGTGTATTAAAACAAAGAGGAAAACACAGTTCCTGACTGAAATAATTTAGATAACTGATTATAATTATATTCTCAATTTGCAAAACAACAGACCTCCCATGATGAGATGACTTCTATGCATTTACACTAGTAAACAACTTACCTGCTTTGCTATTCAGAGCTATATTTTTTAAATCAAGTACTCTGCATTAATGGTGAGGTACTTATGATCAGTCCATGCACCGGGAGAACTGTGTAACTACATCCCACCTGAGGCAAGAATATCTGTGACAGACCATCAATCTGAACTGTGACATGATGTGTTTCAGTCTTCAGTTTCATTATTAGTTTAGTACTATGATTCAGAACTGCATTCAGCCATATCCACAGGTGGCAAGTCTACAGTTCACTTTGACAGAATGTTCCACTATTGAGACATCTTATCAGAAACCATTTCCAAACATATTAAGGACAAGAAGGTGATTTGGAAAGTCAGCGTGGATTTATAATGGGTAAATCATGACTGTTCAACCTGACAGCCTTCTAGGATGGGATAAATGGCTTGGTTATATGAGGAGAATGGACTCTCAGCATATTTGCAGATGATACAAAACTGGAAGGAGTGGCTGATAAACCAGATGTGTGTGCTGTCATTCAGAGGGTCCTCAAAAGGCTGGGGAAATGGGCCAACAGGTATCGCATGAAGTTTAGCAAAGGCAAATGCCAAGTCCAGTCCCTTGGGAGGAATAACCCCAGGTACTAGGACAGGCTGGGACCAACTGACTGCAAAGCAACTTTATAGGAAAGGACCTGTAGGTCTTGGTTGACAGGTTGACCATGAGACAGCTATGTGCCCTTGAGGCAAAGAAAGCCATCAGCCTCCTGGGCTGCATCAAGCAGAGTAGCAGGTCACCCCTCTGCTCAGCAGTGGTGAGACACGTCTGGAGTACTGTATCCAGTTCTGGTCTCCCCAGTACAAGAGAGATGTGGGCATACTGGAGCAAGTCCAGAGAGGACATATGAGGAAAGCCTGAGAGAGCTGGGACTGTTCAGTCTGGAGAAGAGAAGGCTCAGGGGCTTGTATCAATGTGCATAAATGCCTGATGGAGAATAGTAAAGAGGACAGGGCCAGATCCTTCTCAGTGGTCTCCAGTGGGAGGACAAGAGGTAACAAGCACAAATTGTTATACAAGAAATTCCATTTAAGAATTACAGTGAGAAAAAAAATGTTTATGGTTAAGGGGATCAAACAATGAAACAGGTTGCCCAGAGCAGCTGTGGAGTCTCTGTTATTGTTAGATATTAAAAGTTTAACTGGACATGGCCCTGGGCAGCCTGCTGTAGCTGACCCTTCTCTGAGGAGGAGGTTGGACGACACTACCTCCAGAGGTGTCTTTCCACCTCAGCCAGTCTGTGATTGTGTGGTTCTGTAATTCTGTCAAGTTTTCTAGACCAAGAGAAAGCAGTCAAAAGTGATGCAATATATGGGATGTTTTAATGCATAATATAATGAAAACAGTCCATATGTTATATCATCAAGCAAAAGAAAAAACTGGGGCCTTATTTTCTTCACATGACAAATGCATGGACTTTTATATTGTAATGCATCTGTGTTTCTTATTTACCTAGTGTTTATTATCCTTTTTTTTTAATTTATTGTTGTCAACTTGTATTTTTGTAGGTGGAATTAGCTGTCTAGTTTAGATACCAGAGCACTTAATCTGAGAACAGTGTCCTTACTTAAGCCTTTGTTACTGAAACGAGTGAAGAAGTATAATTATGGGTGTAGGAGAAAAAGAAAGAATATTTTTTCAGTGATGTGGACCTAAATATTGGAGTCAGAAATGTACCAATTTAGATTATTCAAATCATTTGTATTAAAATATTTTCTGGTTCCCAGTTTAGCAAGATCATACTTGTTCAAGAGAACCATTTCCATAAATTGAAATATTTTTGTATGATCTTAATAATTTACACACTCAAAAAGTAATACATGATTTTAAAATAAGAAAAGAAGAAATATTAAGAAGTGTACCGAAGAGTTCTCATAATTTTGGTATATTTTCATGGATGCCATCTGAGCCTGTGTCCTTTCAAGAGGACACCAGCGTAAACCTGAATCTTTACCAGCACTGTCTTTTCTTTCTCCTTCTCTTGCAATGTTTGTGATGGAGCTGAACATCCCTTAAGAAGTTTAATGACTGAGCTCCCTATACAATTGGTACAACTTTTAGGCTATGTCAGGTTAATTTTCCCACAGCAGAGAAGTAGTCAGTGGCTGTGTCCAATAAATAGAACCAAGAACCATATCTTTGCTCAAAATATGCAATTCAGATCCAAAGATGATGCATAAAATATATGTGAAAGTTAATAATGTGTTCTCATTTATGCAGGCTTGAGGTCTGAGACTAAATTATCTGGGAAAGATGTCTATCGTTATCCAGGCCTGTTAATACTCCATTAAGAGAATTATTTAATATGATAACTTTTAAAAATATTTAAATGAGATCTAACATTTGAAAGATACAGAAAGTGGCAGCCTTTCTTGTAATTAGCTTGTAGCCCAAAAGAACAGTTTATAACCCCAAAGATTATAGTAATACCCACTTCCAAGTACTGTAAATTGATGCATAACTCAAACTTAGAAGCACTATGATGAAAACAATTGAAGTTGCTAAGAGACAAAAATACCATGAAAAGTAAATCACTACTTTCATCATCTGTTTATTCAAGCAATAAAGTCATATGCATTGTTGTATCACTATCTTATATATGCATACCAAACTCTGAGATTATACCCTGAGAACTTACAATTTAAGCACATGTATTCATAATAATAATGGTCTTTCATATAAGCATTTCACAGCTTGAGAAAAGGCTAAGGTTTCAATCACAGGAATTCATGTCCTCCATAGATCTCCAGTATATCTCCAATTATGCATTGAAATGACTGACACTTTAACTCCAATGAAAAAGTTAATAGGTCTATGTGCCTTATGCCTGAGGAGTAATTGTCAGTCATGCAATATTATTTTTTCCTAACCAGGGAAAATTTTGCTTTCAGTCTGTAACACTGCTACGATATAGTACCATATTTAGAAAGCCATAATTGAAACTAAGACCTAGTGAAAAACAATTGATGAATAATAATTAAAAAAAATATGTTATTGGTTAAAATGCACAATTAAAAATTATTAAACATCTAGGAGAGGAAAACTGGCACAGTATTCTTTGTTCATTTAACTTTAATCTGAATTCTTGTGTGCTAAGCATTGACACAGAAGACCGCTGCTGCAGTAACTTTAGCAATAGGCCAGTTCAGATGATTCTAAATCAAATGAGTTACAACTGAGCATGCCTTGGTGCTCCTCTACAGCCCCTAATCATTATGGTTTCTGAGCACATCACAGTGTTTAATGCTCTGGCTCTCACACTGGTGTTCATGAGATGGGAAAATAGCAGGACTTTTAATTTTTTTTGGTGCTGGAACAATCAAACTTTCAGGCTCTTCACTGTTGCAGTGGAATCCTCCATACCTGCCTATATGCTTAATGTCCCCATAAAGTGCCTGGGAGGGAAAAGCAGTGCCAAAACAGAGAGCAGCTAAAACACTGACTGGGAAGCTGCCTACTGTCAGCCTGTGGGGAGATACTGAGAATAGGATAGTCATTATATGTAATTTCTCCCCAGGGCTTAGATGCCTTGTGCAGGGTGGCAGACAAGTGCTTCTCTCCACTTGATGGAGAGAAGGGATGGCACCTCTTATTTCTTTTTAAAGCAGAAGCAGGAACAGTTACTTCTTTTAGAACTGAGTCTTCAATATTATGCTGCTGCTCTTGTGCAGTATCTTAGCACTTGCTCTGAATGTGGCATCCTCACATTTAATTCCCTCTTGTACACAAGTGAATTCAGGCCTCTTTTGTCCCAGGGAACATCTTAGCTTTAAGTTATTCTCGGGTTATGACATTCTCTACCTCTCCATGTTTTGTGCTTGCTGAGCAGCAACAGTTCCCAACTGGAGATGGAGTAAGATTCAATCTCTGCCCCACTCAGTGGGGCGCAAGGAGTGGAGCTGCAGCTACTTCATGGCTCTGTTCCTACAAAATCAAATGACAGAAAGAACAGGCCCTATAATTCTAGAAACTGTAATTCACCTACACGGTTTCCCAGCTTTCCTTTATCGCTAATTACAGTCCTCCACAAATGCAATTATAGGTCATTATATTTTTCCAAGGCAGCAGAATTTTCCATGAGCAATAGGCTATGTGCCACTGATGGCTGCAGCTCTGAGCACCTTTGTGTGGTGTGGCTCTGAGCACAATGTCGCACACAGCCTGACATTATGAAGTGCAGAAAAATTGGATATACCTGGACTAGGAGATAATTTTAGACCTTTGACTTGGATGCCTGTATTGGGACCCCAGAGTCCCTTTGTAGTAAAGGTAGCCTTTAGAAAGTAATTGAGAACAGCCACGTTGGGAACCACCCTCGCTTCCCTGCTCCACACAGTCCACAGGCTCCCACTTTAAATGCCTCAAGTGAGGAGGGTTAATGTTGCCATTTTCATTAAGCTTAGTAGAAATTACAAAAAGGCCAAATTATCATGTGCTGATGCCCTAGCAACCTTTTGATGTAGTGCCCTTGCTGTAACAGCAGAGAATTTTGTCCTATAAGATTACTACTGCTGTTTGCCAAGAGAAAGGTTAGGAATAGATGAGAACAAATATTCTGAGATAACAAAATCTTTAGGATTTTGCATTGGATTATTCCTCAAATAGTGCAAAGTTACATGGAAGGCCTGAAGCTAATGTTTCAAATCTCCATTTTGCTGGTGGAAATTAACCCCTTCGTAACCCAGGATCCATAATATCTCTTGATGTGTGTGCCTCAGCCACAGGACTCGGCATTTTGAAACACAATGCATGTTTATGAAAAGGCGGGTAGATGCTGGTGCCATTTATAGTCCCAGGGCTTCTGCTCCCAATATCTGGAGCTGTAGTGCTTCAACTACGTTGAAACTTGCAATGGCTGTAAACAAAGGAGCACACAAAAAAATTTTTAATTCTGCAGTTTCGTGTTAATGCAACTGAATTAAAAAATGCATAGCTCTTTACTGAGGCTTTAGAGTGGTTTTTTGGAAACTTTGTGTTTGATAATACTGCAGGGAAACTTGAGCTAATGCTAAGTGGGTTAGTGGGATAATGGAAGATACATGTCCATCCTGGCAGGGTACACCAGCTCATGAGAAGCTCAGAGACTCCTTTTGAGACCAGAACTCGTTCAAGTTATTTCAGTTGATAGGTAGGTGATTATCCTATGGAAATCCCAAATGGCATTTGGGATCCTCATTCACACTGCTGTCCTAAAAAATCTTACCCTTATGGGATACTTATGCTATGCAGTTTCTGTTAAAGGTGCCATGACATTATGTTTTATCATCAAGATTTCTCGTTGTTCTTGTGGAAAATTTTTGAAACAGAGCTGTGGAAATGCACAGGATTGTTCAGAACACTTTACCTGATATGCCATAACTCTTCTTTAGTTTATAGTAACGATTTTAGTAAATATTCTTGTTTTGAGGATAGTAAGGCTACAGCAAGTATGCAACCAGCATAGAAAAAGCATGCATAGGTAAGAAATCAAGAGTAACACTGCCCATCTATTGTTGAAATGGGTAAAATGTATGTAATATTTTTCTTCACACAGAAATAAAAAATATAATATTAAATTAATGAGTGAACAAGAAGGAAGGAGTAGCATTGTAATATAGTCACAATTACTTCAGAAAAACATTTTCATGGCTTGCAGAGTTACATTTGGCCTTACAATATTGCACTTAGTGTTTCTAGTGTCTTGTAAGTATGTAGCTACTAGGTACATATTACTATATTGTATGATATATACATATATAACAGAATATATTTCAAAATACAGTATTATTTAGATGATTTAATGCTGAAAGAACTAACTAGAACTGGTGATCACTGAGCTAATATAAGTGTGAGAAAATCTGTGTTTTCCTTTCTCTTAAGGAAACATTGGAGCTATGTTATACATATGACCTTACAACCAAGAACTCAGATTGGATTTGGGATATCACCAAAACGCAGAAATATCATGAACTTTTCAGAGTTATCTGAAATATGTTTTGGCCTTTCTCTAATTTAAGGATTTTTTGGAATGTTCCAAAATCAAGAAAATTTAAATGGAAAAAAAATTTAAATAATTGTCCACTGTGTTGTTGTTTGTGGTTTTGTTGTTGTTTTTAAATCAAGCTGAGAGAAAATAGACAAAATAAAGCAGATAAAAACTGTTGACCTGATGTAGTCTTGGTGTTAGTCCTAGTGCAAATAGAAGACTGGACTAGATGACCTTCAGACATTCCTTCCAACCAACATTTCTGTGAGTAAATGAAAATACATTTAACAAAACTACACTACGTAATTTCCACTTAAATACGCTTAGAGCAAGAATGCTTGCCTCAGTGGTGAGCATGCCTGGGACTTCATTGGCCTGGATTCAGATTTGTGCTCTGTTACAGACTTCCTATGAGAAGCTTTCTGGGATTTGGAATGTCCTTTAGTTCATTTCAGAGCATGTCTCTACAGACATGTAAAGACATTACTAGATGTGATCCCTCCTTAGTCCAGAAGCCTGTAACAGCATTGCCCCTGTATTGAGCTCAAGATAAAGCAGAATCATACCCCTCCTTTGTTATAACACTTCTGTAATAGCACAAAAGAAGCATATCAGCATATCAGGTGTGATCTGCATAAAACTTTAATATTGTAAAATAGTCATGACATGAAATTGGTGTGTTGTGGATTGACAAAACAGGAGTTCGGAAAAGCCTGCAAAAGTGAGCTCTGCAAAAGAGATCCCTATTTGCGGATTGCCACAGCAACACATACCAGCTTGTAGCAATCAAGACTGAAGTGTTTCTAGTCATACTTAAGAAATCTCAGCTTTGATAAACGTATTCAGGTTTTCAGGGTAATTCTCTTGTAAAATAGAAGAGGAAAAAAAATTACCATGGCCAATACTAATTTACATATGCTAAATATATTTAAATTAGAAAATGTTTATAATCTTACAAAGTACTTGTGAGATACAGTGTCTAGCAATTTAAGTCAGAAAAGGTTGAGCAATGGAAAGATTGGCACATAACTATTTTACAACAGATTGCCAAGAATGTCATCAATTCTTCTTCACTTGGGATCTTTAAATTGAGATTAAATGTATTTGAAGACATGCTTAATTTGACCATGAACTGGTAAGGTGGGTGCAAAACTTGTTGAGTGAAACAGTGTCCTAAACAACCTAGAAGGTCAAATTAAATTTCCATCATATATGGCTTTAAAATCTATGAAATGGCACAACTGACACTAATAAGAAAGAAGTGATTCAAAAGCACTGGAGCGAGTGAAACGTGAGCAACTCTAGGACTTAATTTTAATGTTTTCAGTAGAAAATAAGGAAGGTTATGTTACTGACATGCAAATCTTTGTAGGCAATTTTTGCAGATATACAAAGATACAAAGATGTGATGTATCACGTGTTACAGCTCAATTCCTACTTACTTAAATGAGTGTCTTAATATCTGATCTGTAAAGAAGAGAAATGTTCCCATTCTCGCAGAAAGCAAAATTTGCCATTTCTCATTTCAGGCAGTTTAAATATTGTTGACAAGAGGAATTAAGCAAAAAAAAAAAAAAGAAAAAGTTAGAAACTATAATCCTGATTGAAAAATACTGTTTAAAATCTACTGAGTGATTTTGAAAGATGTGGCAATATAGTAATATTTTTTGTTTGTTCTCTGTGTTTCAATGGGGTTAGTAATGATCAGTCTCATGGGACAGACACATATTATCTGTATATATAATGCTTACTGCCTTGATGTGGTTCAGAACTTCACCATTCATTCCAGCAATGTTAAACAGTAACATTCAGTCAGTACAGTCAATATTGAAGAAAAGTAGTTTTTGTGACCCATTACTGGATTATGAAACTCTTTTAAGTAAACAGGCCTGCCATGATCAGGAATGTATTAATTGTTGTTCATTTGTTCGGAGACTAACACAGAGGACAATTTACAGAAAGTCTCACTGATGTTTCTTTTAAAAATCTTCTTAATGATTCTAAGTTTTCTTGTCATGAACGTACTTTTGTTGCTAATTTTTCTCAGTATTAGATATTAATAACACTCAAAATTCCATCCATCCATCCATCTCTCTCTCTCTCTCTGTCTGTCTACATCTATATCTATAGATACATATAGAAAGATAGATAGATAGATGTACTTTATTTCCAAAGCACTGCAATGACAGAAACACATACATTACCTTAAGATAATTGCACACACCATGAGATCAGATAATTGTGTAGCTAACTGCATTTGCAGCTACTGTGACTTTTCGAGTGACTCCACGAGCACTCCAAGTGAAGTCACTTCAGTCCTATAATTGCACACGAATCAAAGCACAGAATTTGTAAGAAGGTGCACACACACAGAGACATTGTAAAATGGGAAATGTGTTCCCTGGCACTGAGCAGAGTGCTGAGTAAGGGCTGGCCTCCATGTAGGTAAGTGCTGCTCGGAACCACTGTTGGAAGGGAATGGAAATAGGGATTGAGACAAGTGTGTGTGGCTTTAACCCTCTGCAAAAATGTATAGAGTTTATTAAGAGGTTAGTTAAAGATGGTAGATACTTTGTTCAAGTGTACCTTAAGAATTATTTAGATCATGATCTCTGTTAAAATGTAGAGGCCAGTGCCTTGCAGTGAACAGGTGCACCCTCAATAACAAGAGCCAGTCCTACGGGTTGTTATTAAACACTGTGTGAACAGAGAAGTCACTTGGCTGAGCCAGGGGCTGACTGCAAAATATGCATATTGTGGGGACACATATATCAAGAACTTATAATTGGTTTTAATTCTGTATCAGAATGGAATTAATCTATTCTATCACTTTTTAATGAAAAATCCAAGGAAAGCCTAACATAGCTAAAAATCCTTAGTATTTCTTTGCAGTACAGGAGAATTAGGATCTGGCAGATGTTTTAGACTGGTGGTTTGAACCTAGGTTTTGTTTCTGTAGTGGAAAAACATTGGATCATTGACTCTTAGAAACATGTAACATCAGTATGCCTTTGCCATTCTTTCTCAATTCTATTTTTTCTCTTTCTTTCATTCTCTTATTTTGACCATAAATTTCATCCAAGTTGTAATAAACATTTTCTAAACAGAAAATTATGTGTTTCTGTGGAACATTTTGGTTTAATTAAAGAAGAAGTTTTCTTCAGTTCTAGTAGACATTACAAGAATACATTCACCCCCGATCTTCTGGAAAAAAAAAAAAAAAAAAGAAAAATCTAGTTTTAGACAAATAGAGCAGAAGAATTAATCTCTTTCTGCTCTTAACTCACCTAATGATGGTTATCTTCAGGATACTCTGCTTCTGCTTTTGTTAATGTCACTGATTGCACTGGGAATTGTCAAACAAATAATTTTGCTTTGTTGAGGTAATGCTGAAATAATTTTATTTTATTTTTAAATTGGTACAAAATATATGTTTAGGAGCTCTTCACTACATCAAGAAGTAACATTTCGGCTAAAGTTTTTCATTGCTGTCCAGTTTTTCATGGTGGAAAATGTAAAAATTTTGATCATGCATTCCAATTTGAAATTTACTTTTAAATGTAATTTTATCTTGAACTTTTTTCATACACTTGTCCCACCAGGGGCAAGTTAGATCAATTTAATCCTGCTGTGAGAGGCACAACATCTGAGAAGAATTTACCCACAAATATATATAAGCAGTTTTAGTAGAGTCCTTCCTCTAGAGACTTCAAGGCTTTAGCTTACTCCCCAAGATCATTTTAGGTTCCTAAAAAGAGGAATAGACAAGTTGAGGAATTTTTATAATCCTCTAAAAGCCTTTAAATACTGAAACTACTTTTGAAAATTCCATGGCATTGTTGTTTTACATCGTTAGATATATACATGCTTTTGAAAGCCTTTCCATTACCAGTTAATAGTATGACTGCTTTTTTTTAAGCTCACATTACCCCACATGTATTTATAATAATGATACATATAATTTAGGAATTCTGTATTTGTAAATTATGTTATTAATCATAGTTCATACATGTTCAGCTCAGAAGAATGGCTGAGCATATATGGTAGGGGTTTTTTGAAATGATTCTGTTTGAGGCTTCAAATATATTTTGTTTCCTAGAAGACGTACTTATGAATATTACCATGATGAAAACAGATGTCCTTTTTCATTTTAACAGCTCAAATCCCTTGAGCATCAGAACTGCTCTTTTAGGCGTTTGGCTGACAGCAGAATCATTACTTACGGTGGTTAATTCTTTCTCTTTTAAAAGATACCAAGTAGATGAAAATTGCTATTTTTTGAAGGTTTTAAGAGGTACTCTTTTACTGATGAGGATAAATTTATATAGTAAAACCAAAAAAATCACCTTATCTTTCAGGACCCCTTAAATATTGGCTTAAACTGGATGTGTAGAGTAATTATTTGGCATGTTTCATTTTTTAAACTGAGTAAAGATCAGACTGAATATTTTGTTAGAATATATTTTCTGTTAAGCACCAATATTTTGACATATCCATCTCTGACAATGGATTTCTTTGGAATCAGAATTTTAAAACTGAAATAATAGCATAAAAGTTTGTAGAATTATTATAGGTATGGAAAATCAGATCTGTGTGATCATTTCATATTTCAGTTTTTCAGCAAAATTTAAAACAAAGTGTAATATTTGATTCATTTAATATAAATTGCCTTACTACAAAAAAAAAAAAAAAAAAAAAAACAGCCACCAAAACCATCTATGTTCCTGTTTCATCCAGTTGCTCATAATAATCAGTCAGGAAATTAAAAATGTAGGATCAATTTTAACTCATTTACAAAGGTATTCTTAAAAATATCTTCCTTCTCCAATGAAAGTGGTCATAGAATCAAAGTTATTATGAAACTATCACATTTGTGTGTTTTTTGTCAATATTATTCCACTGTCTGAGAACAGTTAAGCATTCGCTGGAACATAAATAGGCATTGAGATCCAAGTATCTCACTTCTGTAAGGTCTGAACTAGTGGGGTAAAGTATCATTCGTCTTTTATTCCCCCTATACTCACTGAACATTTTATAAAAAATCTGAATCATTCCAGCAGAGAAATTGAAATTAATACCCAGCTGGCTGCCGATGAGATGTACATAAGTGACAGAAGACATAAACTTTCTTAAACACAGAAGAGGAATTGAACCTAGGTGTTCCACATTCTGAATGTGTGCTAAAACCTTTATTTGTTGGATAATAAAAGGGCAGCATCACACAGAGGTGAGTCTGACACCTTAATTTATATGCTGACATGTGACCTAGGTGTTTAGGTTCGTATCAGTGGGATGTTTAGCCAACAGGGAGCCAATGAAGCCTGCAGAGTAATTAATTTTTTTTTTTACAGAGGAATTCAGCACTACATCCTTCATATTAATAGGAGAGTGGCCGACAGAACACAGGTCTAACAAGAGAGCTGTATCCTTCCGGAGTGACAGCTGAAGGCCAGGCATGACATAATGAACTATTTCAAATGGCCCTAGGTAGTGCTGAGTGGACAACCTTGAGAAAGATGTCAGAGCTCCCCAAGTCTCTTGCGAGCACAATGATCATATTGCAGCTGATTGCAATGGGAGCAATCCTCAGATATGTAGCTCAAAATTAGACACCTACATATACACACTTAATTTTAGATGTTTTAAATTAGGACTAGATCCCACTATCTTTGTGTGGGAGCTCTGTCAATTTGGACACTAATTGTATATGAATCAAAACTATTTGAGGGATAAGAGACACAAATTTATGGTGATAATAGGAACTGAAATCTGATGAACAGTAAATTCAGCTACAACATTTTGTCAGGCTTGTGAAAAGTGAATGAAAGCCTGACAATAAACTGTTATAAAAAGCAAAAATTAAAAAAGTTATTAGGAAGTGCTTTAGAAGGAGTGAGAATTATCTAAGTTAAGAATAATTTTTAATCTGAAAGATGTAGTCAATAACACTTCAATAAAATTCAGAGATGATGCTAAACCACAAGGTGTTGCTAACAGTAGTTAGGACAGGAAACCAAATACAGAGGAGGCACTTCATAAAGGGATGTAGCAGAATATCAGGAAACATGCCAAAGACACTGGACTACAGAAGTAAGTGAAAGCCATCTCTCCTGGATCGAGGTGAACATTAAGAATTAACAATAGGAGCATTCTGCCATGCAGGGATTGAGTGAACAAAGGAGTCTTCTTTGTTCTGAAATGTCACTTGTGCTCCACAGTAAGAACTGAATATTTTAGGAAAATTACAGAGATTTGCTTTCATTCTAAGATTTATGAACAAGTTCTGAAAAATAGAGTCATAACTGGTTTTTTACTCAGCTTGACTGAAGAGTAAAGAAGTGGAAAGGTCTTCCCTGTTCTGCTAAAGTAATTTGTGATGTAGAGTGTGTTTTCTTCTATTGCACATGACAAGATGCAAGACTCAGTTCATTCACCCAACAGAAATCTATCCATGAGTTAGCTTTCTGCCAGGCTGTTGAACTGAATCGGACACAGAGGGATCTGCACAAGTTGCCAGACCCAGAAATAGGCAAGTAGAAGGTCAAGGGGATGGAGGAGTGTGGAGCTAAGATGAAGGACAGAAACTCTTCTGTTCAGAGGCAGTAAGTAGTTTGGTTAGCTCATCCCTTTTCATGAAACAACATCTAGAGCTAGGTGACACAAATGTTTCATGCCCAGAACTGCATTTGTAACTTTGGTTGTCTATATCTAAACAAGAAAGTTCAGATGTGGCAAAACTGCTGTAAATAATCAACAGTGTTCAGTTACCTGACAGCTGCTGTGAAACAGACTTCCTGGCTCAGCTCTGAAGAAGGGCAGAAATGATAATCATTTTAGCTCAATTTTGCTAAAAATCAAGAAAGCATTACTTCTGAAAGCATTCAAAATACAAATTTTGAATAGTCACATATAGGTGTGTGCTATCACTTTTAAGGTACCCCATAATGATCAAATTAGATTCCACAGAGACTTTTTAAGAAGTAATTTTTGTGCAGAGATCATGAAGCGTTTTTCATCTGAGAGTATTGGAAAAAAATTTATACATGTATGTACATGACTCTTCACACCTAAGGATGAATCACTGAACTTCAAGACAGACACAGATTTGTAATAGGTGCTCAGTTTCACTAAACTATAACAACATTAATATTATAAATATTATTATTAATATTAATATTAATATTAATATTACTACTTTTAAAGCTTCATTAGGCATTTGCTGATTTATGTAGTGTTGGGGAGTTTCAGTAAGGCTGTCTTGGAAATGTGCTCAGCAGAAATCCAAGAAAATTCATCACAAAAGTGGCTGGTAATGACATGTGATGCAGATATGAAATGAAATAGCTTTGGCCTCATCCATCCAGGTGGATTTACATAAAACAGAACAAAGGTAGGAATTGCTGAATTGCTGGCCCTGAAGTAGACTGGGGTGGAGGGATGGGACTTGTCCTGTCCCTTGGTTCAGGTTAAAGGCTCCACAAACATAAAAAATTGGTGTAGTGGAGATTGGACAAGTGGTGCCCAGTGAGGGAACTGTAGACAGGCAAGGCAGGAGAACTGATAATGCTTCTAAAGAGTTTTTATTGCCAGCTAGCAGAGTTTCAGAATATGCTTTGGTATTGGGGGCTGTGTAGTTATACAGAGCTGCATTTTCCCTAGGGAAGTTAATCCCCAGTTTTCAACTGTCATTGCAGACTTGAGCACTTTCATGTCAATTTGCCTCTTCTCTTAAAGGCAAACTCTGCTTCTGCAAATGGAGAACAAAATAATAACTGTACTGTGATGTACCTGATAAAGTTCTGATGGATAAACATTGTCCTGTTTCGGGCCTGAAGAAGTTCATTTCTGCGTGCAACTATTTCCTTAGCTCTTTACCAAAATGCTTTAATGAAATATTTCTCTGTCAGAACTGCCAGAGGCATGAGGTGGGCATTCAGAGCCCTCTCTGAGTGGGGTGAGATGTGGCATACTGTCTGTAGAACATGGTGACATCTTCACATAAACTGAACAAGAATCAGGCATTCCCAGAAGAATTAAATGTTTTGAGTTAATCTGAAATGAACTTTTCTGGAGTTTTATAAAAGTGCTAAAATATTCCCATTTCATATCAACTTTGTTTCAGATGTTGTTTTTCTTTTCTCTTCATTTGGGCACTGAACTAAAGAGCCATTATTCATACAGCTGTACATTTTAAGTCACTTGTATATTTTACAGTGGACATACCATCATTGAGGATAAAGGCTTTTGTCTCTAAACTTTTCTAAACATTATATCATACTGTGTTTATAAAATCCAAGCCAAGGAAAATAATCCAGAATTTGAGTATTATGATATTTCCAGGATAGATGACTATTACTATCTCTGGGTTAGTAGGTGGAATGCCTGAAGTCCCCAGAGAATACGAGACTCACTCTGGGTCACACAAACAACCCAGATGGGATTCTGTGTGATTTCTCTGGCTTTTGGCATAGCACATAGTCATCTATGTTTCCTCCTCTGTAGGAAGTGCAATTACTGAAGTTTATGCAAATAAAACTTCAAGTGCACTTTATCAGATTACTTTTCTTTCCTGAGGTGTGACTCTGGGAAATCAACCTAAACAAGCAACAAATACTAGTTGATTTACATGGAGTTATTACTAATGTCCTCCATATTTTTTTATATTATACATTTTCTTTATTTTATGGCACTCTGCAACTTCATCATTTGGATGAGAGTACATGTATTTGGCTCAAAAAATGCACAAAGCAACAGCATTTCCACTTACTCTATGAAAAGAGTGTATGGTTTCCAAGCAAACAGAGGCTGGTGATGCATAGAAGCAGCCCCCTACATTTCTTTATTCTTGGTAGTTTTACTTTTCACTATAGTATTTCCATGATCAACAATTTGATTTATATCTCTCAGTTGCTGTTCTTTTCCTTTACAGGCAAAAATATTGTTTAAAGGCTCTGTTCACTTTATGTATATTATGGCCTTCACATTTCTATCTGTGGGATACATTTTAAGTTGTCAGATGAAAAAGTACTTCATGAAGTACTAGAAAAAACAAATTCAAACATAATGAAGCTTCTGTCAGCTTGTGAAACATTTCATTTTGGGAATGTTTGTATAAAAAGGAAATATTGTGTTTGAATTTTCCAAAATACCACATGATCAACTGAAATGTAAGTGTAGCCTGCTACTCTTTCAAGGCACCACTACAACCAGAAGGAGGAAGGATGGGTGTGCCAGAGCAGTTCTCGATTAATCATGGGTAAATCACGGCACTTTGCTCTTTCTCCATTCTTGTTTATAGACTGTAGATAGTCTGGACCTCATAAATACCTGACATGCTTAGAAATACTTCCTTGTAAAGCTTTCTTAAAAGTGAATATAGAATAAAGCTCAGATGGTCAGATGATTTTTTCACATTAATTTTTCATGTAAAGAGTATTGTTTTTTAAAAAAGTCAAGGCTTCATTTTTTTTTTATTCTTGTCATAGTAATACCTGCAATGTTGTACAAAATTTTACTGTAACTTTACCAGAAATCTTTACTGCCCCAAAATGCTGAACTGTACACAAGCTAAAATAAGGTTTGTATGGATTTCATGTTTTGTATCTCAATAGTTATATAATGACCTGTGAGTCTCACCTAATTTTGAAAGATGGTTTGCTTGTGTAAAATAATATAAAAAATAGAAACAAATGACAAAGATGAAATTTCTGATTTTTTTTTTCAATAAAAGATTTTAACAACACCAAAAATGCTCATCCACATCATAGAACTATAAACATTTCAGGCCAGTAGCAGATCTGCAAAACAGTACATAGCATGCAATAGTTTCAATAAATCTGCTGAAAATTATTCTAAGGCACTGAATGCTTCATCAAGTTGGCAAAATGAGCAAAAATAAGGAATAGTTATTTAAATCAGACTATTGTAAAATATTGTCATCAGAAAGCTGAGTTGTTGCATAAAATCAACAGAAACAAGTGTGTTCTTATCACTCAGTGCTTGAGTTGATGCTGTTGTGTTGGTGCATCATCCATGAGTCCGTATGCTAAAAAAAACAGGGCTGAGCTTTCACATCAGCCAAGTAAGGGAGTTCTCTGTTCCTGCTGCTGTAAAGACCATGTGCAGCTCTGACCAGTGCAGACAGAGACAGGGGGAAGATGACAAGGGAGCATTAAGGTATATCCTATTAGAGGACAAATAAGTCTGTCTGGAAGTGGGATTCCCTTCGTAAGTAGTTTTACACTGGATAGTGGATATCCAGCCAGGGAACAATTGCTATTATCTGTCTTGAGTTGAAAATCACTTCATCCAGCCTCAACTATCTGGCCTGTGCAAGTTATCTTGTGTCAGCAGAATCAATATAGGAGAGGAAAGGAACTATGAAAAAGCCATAGAAACAGAGATCATAATCCTTGTGTGCCTGACTGCAGCTCTTAGGCCACCCAAAGGAGAAAACAGAAATACTTTAATGAAGTTTTATTTACTATTTAAAGGTTCTTAGCAAAATCAACTTCTAAAGTTCCTTTAATTAAACATAAATATACGGTGTCCTATTAAGCACTGAGGAATTGGCAGTGGTTAGCTAAGTCTGCACATGTCCATGGGCTTGTGTGCAGAGACACTCATATAAACACATGGACAAAGCTCAGAGGTTCCTCCTCAGTCTTTTCACACCCAGAACTGAGAAATCTCTGAAATGTGTATCTTGCGCTTGAAGACCTGTTTTCAATGCTGCTAATGTACAGGGCATCTAGTGCACTGCCTTCAAATTGTCTTCCATGTGACAGAAAAGGGACATTGCTGTTCCGTATAGAAGAAATTTCTCAACACGCTGATTGCTTAAAAAAAGGCACTGTGCTAGAAGTACTTGAGTAGTGGCAATGTTTTTGTATACATTGAATAGGAAATGAGAATCTTTCTCAAGAAAATTAATTTAATGAGCAAAAGCATTACTGACTTGAGGAACTTTAATGAGATCAGACCTCTGCTTTCAAGTTTGAAATTACTTTTAATTATTGCATTTTGAAAGACTACAATAGGATAAAAAATGGTGGTGTTCAAAATAAGGTGGTCAACTCCCATGAAAGGGGATTGGCTATACCTTTTATTGAACAATCCATTGCATTAAGAATTTGGAGAGATCTTTATATCTGAGTCCACCTGCACATTTTTTTCTGCAAAGTGCTCATAGCCTGATCTGTTCAAGCAGATACTCCAGCATACTTCAGAAAGAAGCAGGGTGGGGGAGAAGGATGTGAGCAGACCCCACAGGATTACTTTCTATAACTCAGTAATACGCAACATTTATAACCCGCTGCTTTCTCGGCTTATTGACTAAAAGTTAATTGTCACCAATGTTTACTTTTCTTTCAGCAGATCAATGCAGTGCTTCTTGATAAAATGCATTAATTCTTTATTGCTATTATGACTTTGTTATTCTGATCTATGAATTATTAAATTTCATATGTCTTGCTATTATTTAATCTTAATACTTGGTTTTATGTTTCAGGTTCTGTTCATATATAGTCATACCTTTAGACTACACAGAGAAGATAGGTTGACATTTTGATTGTTTGTTATATGTCAGTTATTTTTTTCCTATCTTTTATCCTCAGGAATGGGTTGGATTTGTCTGTAGCAGTGTGAGATTCTGATAACGTGATGGTGTGTGTGGGGTTCACCCTGGCCAGCAGCTAAGGTCCACCCAGACACTCACTCACTTCCTACCCTTAGCCTGACAGAGGAGAGAATAGGAAGAGCAAAAGCAAAAAACCTCATGGCTTGAGATAAAGACAGTTTAATAAGCGATAGAAAGAGGAAAAAGGGAAACAAACAAACCCCATGTAATGTAAAGGCTGACCCAGTCAGTCTCAAAGCAATAGCTGTCTGCCACAAAGCCCCCTCCCCTCAGTTTTTATTGCTGAGCAGGTTATGTAGCATGGAATATCCCTTTGGTCAGCTGGGCTCAGCTGTGCCCCTTCCCAGCTTCTTGCCCACCACCAGCCTACTTGTTGCTGGGGCAGAGTGGGAGAAATAGAAAGTCTTGACACTCTGCAAGTACTTCTCAGCAATAGCCAAAACACTGGTGTGCTATCCAAAATACAGCACCATATGGATTGCTGTGAAGAAAATTAACTCCATCTCAGTCAGATTCAGTACACAGTGTTAGTATTATCTGATGATGGTCTGAATTTTTGAAACAAAATATCTATAACATACTCTGTAATGTACTTTAACCCTCTGCCCCATATGACTGCAACAAAAAAGTAGTACCTTCACATTTACATCTCCAAATAAAAACAATTTTGTATACAGAACATTGAAGTTAACTGATGTTTGTTCTTCTTTCAGCAGCTACACATTAGATAATTTATTTATTTTTCTCGTGGTTTGAGCTCAGAGGGCACCTGAGCACCACGCAGCCACTCACACATCCCTTCACTCCCAGTGATGAGAAGGGATAAATAAGCCAGGCTTGGGATTCAAGATAGGACTGGGAGGGGAAAAACACCCATTATGGTCACAGGCAAAAGGAAGACTCGTTAGGGGAAGAAAAAAAGAACATACATTTATTACAGACACTAACAACACTTAACAGAGTAGGACAGTGAGAAGCATTGCCACATCTTAAGAACACCTTCCCCCCACCCCTCCCTTCTTCCCAGACTCAGTTCTACTCCCAATATCTCTACCTCCTCCCCCAGCAGTGCAGGGGCAGGGAATGGGGGGTGCAGTCAGTGCTGCCACTTCTTCCATCTTTGGTGGAGGGAGCTTCTGGAACTTCTTCCCCCTGCTCCATCGTGGTCCCCCACTCGCAGGAGACAGTCCTCCACAAACCTTCTCCAACTGGATTCTCTCCCACGGCTGCAGCCTTCCCCAAGCTGCTCTAGCGTGGGACACCTGCATGCTGCAATCCTCCCAATGCCAATCTACAACAGCAGGGGCTGCTTCTTCCCACAGGATCCCAGCCTCCTTCAGGCGCAGCTACCTTCAGTATCCATCCGAGGCCCCTCACAGGCCATATATCTGTGTCTACTCCACTGTAGACCTTCACGGCTGGCACTGGGGACTGTCCTACCATCTCACCACAGGATACAAGGGGGGGTCTCTGCTCCAGCATGCCTCCCCCTCATTTTTCCCTCCACTCTGACCTTGGTGTTCACGAAGCTGCTGCCACTCCTCCTCACAAGTCCGACTCCTCCTCACCATGTCACTTCTTAAATATGTTGTTGCAGAGGTGCAGCTGATTGGCTCGGCCTTGGTGCAGAGGTGGGGCCGACTTGGAGCTGGGGGAGCTTCAAGAAGCTTCTCAGAGGGGGCCACCTCTGTAGTCCCCTCTCCTGCTACCAAAAAACCCCACCACTCACTCAAACCCAGGACAATTTTAAAAATGGATGTTGTGAATCAGAATTCTTTAGTTGGCATGAAAATCAAGTCCACACTGAAATTGCCTGCTATCTTGCTCAGGACAGTCTGAGGAGAAATTTAGATATCTAGATTTAAGATTTGAATCATTATTCAAGTCAACCTCTATACAGGCATCTTAAACAGGACAGCCATAAAGTTTAGTGACGTGTTCTGAACAGCAAATCTTCCAGGCATGCTCAGCAGCATCCTAAACAGGCAGACCTCTGAAGCCTATTAGCATTAAGAGACTCACCTAGGACTTTTTTAAAATTTTTATAAAACATATCAGCCCCCCTCAGACTGCTAACTGCTCCTCATTGTGCAGCATTTGAACATAATTTGGCTTCAGAAATGCCAGTTGCATCCTGGGCTGCATCAAAAGAAGCATGACCAGCAGGTCAAGGCGGGTGAATCTCTTCCTCTACTCCACTCTTGTGAGACACCACCTGCAGTGCTGTGTCCAGCTCTGGGGCCGCCAGCATGAGAAGGACCATGAAGATGATCACAGTGCTGGAGCACCTGCCTTATGAGGACAGGCTGAGAGAGTTGGGGTTGTTCAGCCTGTGAAGAAGAGAAGGTTCCAGGGAGACCTTATAGTGGCCTTCCAGTACTTAAAGAGGGCTTATAAGAAAAATGGAGACAGACTTTTTAGTAAGGCCTGTAGAGATAGCACAGGTGGTAATGGTTTTAAACTGAAAGAGGGTAGATTTAGATTAGATATAAGGAAGAAATTCTTTCTTGTGAGGGTGGTGAGGCCCTGGCACAGGTTGCCCAGAGAAGCTGTGGCTGCCCCCTCCCTGGAAGGGTTCAAGGCCAGGCTGGACGGGGCTTTGAGCAGCCTGGTCTAGTGGAAGATGTCCCTGCTCATGGCAGGGGGTTGGGAGTAGATGATGTTTAAGGTCCCTTCCAACACAAACCATTACATGATTCTATGATTTTTGTTAATATATTAGACTCAGATGGGGTGGACAGTTGTTAACAGCAACACTTCAAGATCACAAAGAGAAATCTGGAAGAGTTTGTGTGCAAGAGCCTTTAGAAAGATAAGATTTAAAAATTCTAATTACACTGTATTATTGTGAATTAGTATGAAATTTGATAAACCATTCTTCTTACAATCTCATACAGCCCAATTGGAAAATTTACCTTTTCTCTGTATCAGGTGCTTGGTTGGTGCAAATCACATACAGAATCCGATGAGCAGTGTTTCTGTTTTTAAAAAGCTATTTCCTGAATACACTGATGACTATTTGGAAGAAAGTTTTGAAAGAGTAATGGTCTAAATCTGATGTTTTTCTGCTATTTATTCCTTTGTAGTACCCCAGAAGAGAAACAAATGGAACATATAGTTCTGTTTAGATGAATTCCCTAAGGGTTTTCCCTGCACCTCTGGGGTCTGTGATGATGCTCTGGAATCCTACCAGGCCCTGCATGCACAGTGACTAAGCATCTCTTTATTAGCCCCTCATCCAAACTGATGGCAGTTTGAATGCTAGATTTTTCCTGGAAAACTTTCAGAGGAATCAGAAAAATTGATTCACAAAGAAGTAGCTTAACTCTTCTGTTGTTTGTTTTTGTTTTTTTTTGTTTTGTTTTGTTTTGCTTTGTTTTGTTTTTTTTCTGTGATTCTGATGAGGAAGCAGAAATGATGAATTGTCTCCAGGCTCTCTGCATATGAGTGACTTTAAGACACCCAGAGCCCTGGATTTGTAGTGTATTTGTATGTCTTCACAGGACTATGGAAAGGTCAAAATGATGCAAAAAGCAAAATTCAGGAGACCTATTCTGGTTAGCAAATAAGTGCTTATTATTTTAATTAGCATAACTGAAAACATGGTAGCAAGTACCCATATCCTCTGTTTGCAGACTTTCTATGGGCATTTATCACTACACTGGTAAAGGAAGCATCTCTCAAATCAGTTTCAACCTTCCACCGTGGAAACTTCAGAGAGAGCAGGGAGGTGGATTCACATGAAAAATAGCTCAGAAATAATATAGTCTCTTAGGTAAACTCCAGATAGCATCCACAGTCTGAAATGTGTAAAAGCCATCAATTGTACTGCCAAAGGGTTGCTAAATAGGCATGAAGCATAAGCTAGTTAAAGAAATGAAATCCAGACCTGCATAGAATACTTTTAGAAAACTTGTCATTTCCACCATGGTCAGTCAAAGTGTTACCCTTGCTCTTAAAGCAGTTATCTTGTCAGAGTCCAATTAAAAGTGTATTTTTATTCCATACGTATTTAACCTTACTCTCATTTGACCCACTAACTGGTCTTTGGCAATGCAAAGGCAGGATGTAAAAGGCATTTGCATTCCCTTTCAAAGAGTTTTATATTACTGAAGTGGTGGGAAGGGCTCTTTGTAGGAGAATCTGTCCTGGCATGTCTGTTAATATTTTGTTATGAAATTATAATGAAAGAGTTTATAACTGAGATGAGTTTTAGGAAGCCCAGAAGGAATGTGCTTACATACAATTGAGAAGTGCTGCCTTTGAGATGCGTTTAAGGCAAAGTCTCATATTTTACAGAAGAGATTGTAATACTGCGTGGACAGTAGTGGTAAGTCCTGAAATGGAAGGAACAGGGAAAGAGTTAGTATTCATAATAGAAACAGAGAAAATGTATTTGGGTGAATTGCAAAGACAGCTAGGAGTCTTGATGCAGACAGCGCCGTTCATTCTGCTCCTCATTTGCTATTGAAATTTAGCAAATCAAAATTCTTCTGTGATTTATTTATCCATAATTAATTCCTGTCTCCTAAAGTTGCTTCAAGGATTCATTAATTAATTGGTGTTCATGTAGTAATTAAAGTCCTTAGATGAAGTAACTAGCAAGTGCTGTCATGAAAGGAAAGATACGTATTAGATCCTGTAGAAACCCAGGGGGCAAATTCAGCAATAGTGCATTTCATCAGATATCAAAAGAAGGAGTATAGTACTGTGGGCAATTTTATTATTTTGGTTGTGTGAGATTGGGACTGGAAAGTACAAAACCACAGATATAGAATCAAGCGGGTAATTGTATGTGATGAAATATAAACGTAATAGCACACTAGATTTGAAAATTTTTTATAGAAGACATCTCTGAAATGTTAGTTCCTCCAAATTAATTATTTAACACAGGATAATTTTCATAATTTTATCCTTTTTATTGCATTTTGAACAAATTCTAATTTCCAGTCAAAAAGCTAATTTAGTTTCAATGGGTAAGCCTCTCCTTTTTCACCAAAAAATTCTCTGCCAGTTGCACAACCGATTTTTAACACTGTTTTTTCTAGTCTTTTCTTTGGAGTTAGCCAGGAAATGGTCTGGGGTATAGTAAGCATAGGTGTGGTACTGAGCAGCCAATTCAAACCTACTGCAAATTGAATAGATCTATCCAGAAACACAATATGTTTCCAAATGAAGATCAAGAATGTTGACAGGTATGTAAGAAACAGGACTGTGTGCTGAATCACCTAGAGAGGATTTTGATCAACAGATGAGCCTGATCACTTAAAAGATAAAAACTCTAACCTGGCTTTCTGTGGTATGAAATACTTTTTGCAAGACAGTACTGCTTGCTGGTTGCAAGACAAATAAGACAGCAGACAGGGTTTGAGATCTGGACATCCATCCAGATGCCAAAGAGTAATTTTCAGTGATGGGAACACAGAGGCAACAAATTGTATAAATTTTTTAAATGGTTTTCACCAGGTCTTACGGCGTTTAAAAGAATCAATAGCTGTGTTAGAAATATTTGATGTGAAGAGATTTAGCTAGTACCTTTCCTTAGGGATATCTTTAAGCTACTACAAAGCCATCAGGTACCCGTCCTTGCCACTGGAGCCCAGAGCAGATGGGCTGTGAGTGGGGACTGGACACAGAATCATCCCAGAAACACAAAGAAGGCGTGTCAGCTTGAAATGCAAGTTTAGCCTGGACACTCACAATAAGTGGCACGAGCATTGGTGACACTGGCCAGTGTTAGAGAGGCTGCTGCCCCCTCAGTGCCCCTAGAAAGTAGTTCTGGATCATATTATGTTCTGTTTTAATTGGGATGAAAGTCA
This sequence comes from Tyto alba, assembly GCF_018691265.1. Lineage (NCBI taxonomy): Eukaryota > Metazoa > Chordata > Aves > Strigiformes > Tytonidae > Tyto > Tyto alba. The sequence continues at coordinate 14,940,691 of NW_024881282.1, read as the reverse complement.
ACAGTGTAGGAAAAAATATTTACTAGTGTTGCTAACAGCAGAATCTGGAACATATGAATTGTGGACTACCCAGTTCTCAGAGTTATAAAACATTCCAAACACAGTATTACACTATGTTTTGTTCTTCCATTTCCTACTTGCACCCTATGCAATGTAGTAATATATCTGTGTTTGGAAATTTATACTTTCCTCTGTCCTTTAGCAGCCACTACCTGTTCTCAGCAGGATGGCATTGTATGTTGCTTAACATACAATTTTAAACATAACTGTATAATTGTATTTACTACTGATAAATGGTACAGATCTTCTAAATCTATTATGACCAATTGTCAAAGACTAATTTAAAGATTTTTCAGTTCCACAACTGGAGATACAGATCTGATTTAAATCCTAAAACCTGTCAGAAGAGCATCTCAGCTCTTCTCGGTTGCAAGATATGGTTTTGAAGAAGCATTCTCACTTTGAACACAACACTTTATAACTGAGTGCAATTTAGTGCTACTTTTAACCTGGAGTATTGATGAAAGGGCTTAGAAAGGCCCTTTCATTGCTGCATCCGTGGGTAAGAACGGAGGACACACACACAGGGGACTTCCCAGAACAGTTGTCTCCAAACTGGTAGTCTACTGCATTTATTTTCCCCTTATAACTGGAACTAATACATTCTCTTCTTGAAGTCAAAATTAATTTTAACATTAAAACCTGAAAACTATTTTTAAAATGAATCCCAAGTGAATGTGAAGTGGATTGTTATTTTCAAGTCTGCCTTTGCCACCCAGAGGACTAGAAGCTTTTTTCAGTGAGAACCCTCATGCAAGTAACATGATCTCAAGAGGTGATGAGCGAAGAAGGCGGATTCTTTAAGACTCAAGTTTCTAAATAGCAATTTGCAATAAGCAACACTTTACTCAGAGACAAATAACAGCAGTCTTGTGGTTCAGAAAGCAGTGCCATGAGAGTTTTATCCAAGAATTTATTAATTATATCAGTTAAACTACAACAATTTATTGTCTCCAGCGAAAACAAACTTCTGAAGCAAACTGTTTTCTGAAAAACCCTCTCTAGAATGCTATTGTGGTCTTGGCAACCCTAGCACTTCTTAGAAATCTGTGTTTCAGAAAAAACTGAAAGGGACAGAACCTGAGGATTCATTTTTTGCAGAGATTTCCTATTGCCAGCCTGATAGCTTGTATGTTTGTTTCCAATGGAAAAACAGAAGACTGAAAAGTATCACAGCTGCAGTGACTTATAAACATTTATCCACTATGTGTACCTTAGCGCAGAAAATGGATAAGACCATTATTAAATATGGGGTTTGGAGAGCAATTCCAAAGACCTTCAGTCCTGCCAAGATCATGTATTCAGCTCTAAGCAGGCATATGGTGCCACTACAGTGAACAAGGTTGCCTACCTATACCTAAAAAAGACTGCAAGATTTCAGCTATTACTAGGTGGAAAATGCCACAATATAGCAACCCATTAGGTCCTCTGGATGTTGACTGGATTTATAACTGATGATTCTAAAAGCATCCATCAAACATTCATGGTATTACAGAATATAATATTGAAAACACAAATAGCTTAATTCATACAATGATAATTTTCAAAGTAATTTTCAACAATTCCTCATAAGCAAGGCCAAAACAATGACATGGAATTTCCCTGGGCTGTCTCGTGGTTGTGGGAGGGTTTTTAGTATTATTCTGAACTATTAATAAAACAAAGATGATGATCTAGCTCATCTAGACAGTTAAGATTTGCTTAAAGATTTTGTGTCAATCCTGCTAATATTCAACATAAACTCTTGGTTCTGTTGCAGGCCACTGATAGCACAATTTCTGTGGATGTCAGTGGGATCAGAATTATATACCAATAATTAGTGTTCAGGTGGACTATTTATGGAGAGTGACACCATTAATTAGTTTCTTTATCAGTAATTCTAACAGTTTAAACTAACTGTCACTGTCTGAAAAAGAGAAAAATGTTACAGTGCTTAATTGATGCAAAAAAAAAAATAATCAAGTTTATTTGGCTCCTTGAAGTATTTCAGTCTGAGAGTGTTTAAAGTACTTAATTCTGATTTCAAATTTTCAAATATAATTACTAAAAGGAAAATAAAGTAATTGCAAAAAATAATCAAGGGGATACATTTTGAAGTGATCAAGAATGGCTGTTTTTTAGTTGGGGATTTAATTGCCTTCCAAGACAAAAAACCCCACCCTGTCAAATAATAACTAAACATTTTGGAGACATTGGATTTGCTGAACACTGAGAGAGAAGAGTTTTGTATGAAAAATTTCATCAGCTTTAGTCAGGGTATAATTAGTATGCAGGTCAGCTTATGTATCTTCGTTAAGATTCAGTATTTCTTTATTTTTAATTCTTCAATATAATTTCTTTCTGACTGTGAATTCCTTGCTAGGGGCACAAATTGCTTTGACTGAATAAATGTGTCCATTTTCGTATGAGTTTTTTGTTGTATTTAATCAATATTATGAAGTAAAACTAAGGGTGTTGCCTATTTGACACAATATAGATAGTTTTGTGGGTGCTATTTTTTTCAGGTAAGTTTTTGGTTTGTCCTTGTTATACACTTTTTTGTCAGCTAAGAAACACCTACCAAAATGATCCTGTGTAGACCAGCAGAATATTCTGTTAGTCATCTTTTCAAAGACACCATATAGAGTTAAAAATACAGTGGTTCATCTATTTATATCAATGAGCAGGATTTTTCTAATCCAAACGAGGACATTAATCCATGGTGCAGTTTGGAGGACCCAGACAGGATTAAAAATATATCATACAAGTGTGGATGGCATGGAATTTAACAGAGCCTGTGCAGGACAGTTACAGTTTTTATTGCAAATGTACTCCTATTGGATCTCAGCAAAATCTAATTCAGTAAAAAAATCATCTCAGAAATGAGGTGAACTGTGTGAAACAAACTGCTCCACATAATTGATGTGTGTATAGCTGTGTGCAGTAGATCACTGCTGTAGTTTGCATACATTTAATGTACTTTTTGCAGTCTGTTTTCTTAAGCACTAAGGAATCAGCAGACTGGCGAGAAGCTGGGAACTGTGAAGCCCGGGACAAGATGTTTTGCAACTGCAACTTGTCTTGCAACTTCGGCTTGGTGAAGAAAACACAGAGACCTGACTAAACAATCAAAAATTTATTAAGCTTTACGTGGAAATACTGAGTGAATAACTTTAGCCTGTTTCTCAGTAGGCCTGGCTTATTCAAAACTATTTTTTTAAACTTTTTTTCCAAAAGAAAATTTCTCTGGGAGAATTTCTTCAATGTATTGAACATCTGTACTCTTTTAAACATTGATCATGCCCATAAGACTTAACTTTCAACCCTGTCTTGTTTTTTGCATACATAATTATCCATTCCTCATTAATCCTACTTGTCAGGAATGAACTGAATACACCAGATTCCTTTTGTGGTGTTGGTGCATATTGATACTTTGCAGAATCTCATTACATGTGGTACATCTGGTCTTAGGGGATAAAAGGAGATCTCTGCATATTTACTGAAAAGGAAATGAGCATAACAATTCAATGCATTCATTTTCACATTTTATTTCATTGCTAGCATTATTTACAAACACACCAACCATGCAGAAAGTATCCAACCAGATTTTAGTACTGTCATTTTATTAATTATCACCACCAAATGTAACAGATCAGTATTTTGGAAAGATTATTTACTGAATCTCAATTGGCATAAAAAATTGGTAAAAAAACCACTTCTAAAGATGTAGATTTTATCAAATTCTTAATGAATATTTTTAATCAGAAGGGGAAAATAGTATTCCTTAGAGCTGTTGTGTTTGTGTCTCTGCCCTAACTTCATCCCACTCCTTTAGTGGCCTATTTTTATGTTAAAAAGAGTCTACTAAATCATAGATTTATTTATTTATTTATTTATGTTCCCTTCCTTTTGAGGGTTAAGTGAGCATAGCATGAAATACAGATAATATCTCTTCATTGCCATTTGCAAAAGTGGAGTCTGGAAACAAATATTCCTGTTTAACATATTTCCCAGTTTTGTGTATCATGACTTCATGGGATGTGCATGCATCTATTACTACAACATGGTCTAAGTTTTATGTGACGACTATTGTGTAGGGGTCTAAAAGGTAATTGGTGAATGCTGAACTGTGGAGAAGGATTTATTTTGCTTAACTTTTACACATTTGCAGTGTAAAAACATATACTTTTGGGGTAATTATCTAGGCTTCCCTGAAGATCGGTGGGGGAAAATTTCTGCCTAAAATGGTTAACCTAAATGGTTAAGACAACTACCTATAGAAGAAGCCTGAATAGCAATATATCTATGTTGTAAACATATAAGGTAAGTGAAAATGACTTCCCACTCGTATGATACTCTTAAAAGCCCAAGGATGATACATCTCTGCCTCCAAATATACCTTCTGTCTTCTATACCCAGCCAGTATCACTTCATCGATGCTGCAGATAGTTTGGTAAAAGATTAGGCAGATGAACACTGCAATGCATTTTGTAAAGACCATCAGAAGGAAAGTGTTCATTAGAAAAACTGCGGATGTGCTATGAGCTGTTTCATATTTTAAATTTTTGAGATTGAAATTGATTTTACTTACACGATGCAGTGTTTAATGAATATATTTATTGTAGCTTTCCATGGACTGCAACGATTTTGTATGTGCCTTAAATTTCTTAGTTTTATGTTATGGCGTTATCTAGATCCTTTCATACTATCAGAATGTTCACAGAATAATAGCAAATTTCTCAAAGCAAACTTACTGATTACAAAACAGTAGTGATCCATCTGAAAAGATGTGTCTTGTATCCTGAAATGGAAATGAAAAGTCTATGTTAAAGCACAGTCTGTTTTATGGGCTTTGTCTTGGCTTCTTGGAAATGGAAGAAAATCCTCAAACCATTAGATTTTACTACTGTTTATAACATCACAGTTATGTTAAAACTAGAAGTAGCAAGCTTAAATCTATCCATCAATTATAGTAATGTTACCAGTGTAGGATATATAACACATTTCAAGAGTGGAAGTAGCTTCATTGTATCTAACAAAGGAGTATGAGTCATTCTAATTTTTTTAACTAAGTGGTTTGGCCTGGATCAAAGAAATTTCACAAGCTGCCTAAGTAGTGACCATGATTCCTGAAATGCTAAGATGTAGAAATAGAAGGCAAACATTATGCATCATGGTGTATTCAAACCAGAGGCATGTGACACCTGTGAATTACTAAAATAGTGTAAACAACAACAGTATAAAGTATTTTGTGACACTGTCATGGCAGATCCAGACACAACAAATAGGCATCTTCCATAAGTATGTCAGCGATGTAACCTCTGAAGGGGATAATCATAGAATCATAGAATGATTTGGTTTGGATGAGACATTAAAGACTATCCAGTTCCAACCCCCCTGCCATGGGCAGGGACACCTTCCCCCAGCCCAGGGTGCTCAAAGCCCCATCCAACCTGGCCTTGAACACTCACAGGGAGGGTGCAGCCACAGCTTCTCTGGGCAACATGTTCCAGTGTCTCACCACCCTCACAAGAAACAATTTCTTCCTTGCATCTGATCACAATCTACTCTCTTTTGGTTTAAAGCCATCACCCCTTGTTCTATAATTTAATGTTTCAAGAATTATCATGTTTGAAAAGACCAAGTAATCTGTCAAACCTAGTGTTCTGCGTCTGGTAATAACAGATTCCTAAAGACAGTGCAAAATGAGGCAAACATAAAATGATATCTCCTTTTCTCCTTTTTTTTTTTAATTCCTAAAGGTCCAGTGAGTTGTGTCTCAGAAGAATTTCTGGAGTCAGAGTTAATATCCTTTTGCTTAGTGAAAAACAGTATTAATGCATTTAAATAAAAACTCAGCTGTCAGGATAGCAATGTTCTCTGATTATAAAGACTGCGCTTTCGCCATCTGAAAGCTCTGCAGTGCCCATTCACTAGCACTTACACTGTCTCAGGGATGCCCAAAACAGCGAGGCTGGTACTCATGGAATAAGGCATATGAGTTTCTCTCCCAGAGGTGCACTGATTGCTAGATCTGTCATCCCAGGAGCAGAGAAATATTCGAAATAGTCATGATAATTCCAAGCAAACAAAATCTAGAGAAACACTGAATGTTTTCTACCCTGAAGTCATGCTTTTTTTTCCAAAACAATATTGTAACAGTCCAACACTTCTGTAGAGACCAGCAGCATCTAATATGTTTTAACATCTCATATTCCAGAGTTTGTATTTATCTGGGTTTTAGAAAGCAAGCCTAGCACTTTAAGAATAAATGAAGTGAGTAAGACCCTGTCTTCTTTGGCTAATTACTACAGCAACCAACCAATTTCCCAAAAGAGATCATGAACAGAAATGTTACAACATAAAACTGAAGGGAAGGAATGACATGAAAATCTTCTGTGCTCCATATCACAGTTGCTAGTTCACATACTGATGTCACATGCAGTTTAAGTTTCATAAACTACAGGTAAAAGGTAGTTAAACACCTGATTGTTCCATTCTGTGGCAGGACACAGAGTGACTGCTCAGTGAGGTCTGAAGTAATGATGGATAGAACTGATTGTCAAAGCACGTACTTGAAGTTCAACAAGGCCAAGTGCAAGGTCCTGCCTGCACATGGGCTGGGGCAATCCCAAACACAAATCCAGGCTGGGCTTGGAATGGATTGAGAGCAGCCCTGTGGAGAAGGACTTGGGGGTATTGATTGATTAGAAGCTAAACATGACCCAGCAATGTGCGCTCACAGAAAGCTGAGCATGTCCTGGGCTGCATCAAGAGAAGTGTGGCCAGCAGGTCGAGGGAGGGGATTCTGCCCCTCTACTCTTCTCTTGTGAGACCCCACCTGCAGTGCAGTGGGGCCCTCAGCACAAGAAGGACATGGAACTGCTCAAGCAGGTCCCGAGAAGGGCCATGAAGATGATCAGGGGGCTGGGGCACCTCTCTTATAAGGACAGGATGAGGCAGTTTGGGTTGTTCAGCCTAGAGAGGAGAAGGCTCCAGGGAGACCTTATAGTGTCCTTCCAGTACTTAAAGGGGGCCTCCAGGAAAGATGGGGAGTGTAGTGATAGCATGAGGAATAGTGGCTTTAAACCGAAAGACGATTCATTTAGATTAGATGCAAAGAAGAAATTCTTCACTGCGAGTGGTGAGACACTGGCACAGGTTGCCCAGCGAAGCTGTGGCTGCTCCCTCCCTGGAAGGGTTCAAGGCCAGGTTGGACGGGGCTTGGAGCAACCTGGTCTGGTGGAAGGTGTCCCTGCCCATGGCAGGGGGCTGGGACTAGATGATCTTTAAGGACCATTCCAACCCAAACCATTATATGATTCTGTGATTCCTGGCAGATACCACCACAGCTCAAACTGTTGGATGGAGGATGTATATAAGCAGAATATATTTTTACAAGACTTGATGTTACTCAGAATACTGGGTAGAGATTGTCAAATTGTTTGTGACAAACTCGCTGTGTAGCTGACTGAATTGTCTTACCTTTTCTCTATCAATCAGCCCTGTTTTCTTCCTCAAGATATATATATAGGGTTATAAGACGTATACTGTATTTTATAATTTAGTTGATAGAATTCAACAATTAGCTTATGTAAACAAACTTCTTTCCAGAAATCTGTTTTTGTGGATTTTTCTCTAAAGTTATGATAAGAAATTATTATACAAGCTTTATGATATTGTTTCTTCTTTATGAATGCATGGTGGAACTTTCAAAAGAAAAAAAAAGGGAAATAGTAACAGCAAATAAAGGATAGTAACTGTCTTTTCTTGAACAATCTCAGCCACATGTAATCACTTATGTGTGATTACAGACATTAATTTTCTCTTAAAACAGTTATTCAAACAATCCCTTACTAATCTAGAAATATGTGAATGTCAAATAATGAAAGCCATGAATGTAGAGGAACCAGAGAGTCACTCAGATGGGAATACTGATGGTGCGCCACGTAATGGAGGAATGCCCATGGTCCTCAGGTGGAGCTGCTTTAGATGGCACATTCCTTCATGGAACACAACATTCTTTTCCTAATTCACTTTTCCATGATTTCCAAACAAAACGTATCAGGCCAATCACCTGCAGAAAGAACACAGACAAGATAGGGTGAGACATCTACACTGCAAATACATAAAAATGTAGGCCTGCCTACAGGAGCCAGCAGAAAAAGTCTCTCTGGTAGTTGGCAGATGTATAGCATCAACAAACAAATAAAAGGACGTGTCTGACTTCAAAGATACTCTCAGCTGGACGCCAGTTGATACTGCATCACGTTTTCTTTGTATCTTTGTATCACTGATGCTTCTAGAATTATAAGAAAACAAAATCAGCATTTTATGTTTTAGAAGGTGGAATCCCCTCAAAAAATTAATGCCGAGAAGCATTAAAGCCATCTACTCTACTAATGAAGTCACTGAATAAGATGGTGCAGCATCTACTTGTAGCAAAAGAAATAGAAATGCAAAATGGGATATAACTCCAGACTGGATTATTTTACTTTTTTAGAGCATTGCTAACAAGAAGCTTAGGGTAGAAACTTGTTTACTATAAAGGAACAGGATGCACATATGTAAATCAGAGAAAACATAAATAAGACTTGATGTGTGGTTAACTTAGAAAATATATCTTTGATAGATACAATGTACTGAGTTATTATTTTGAGTATAGCAGGATGAAATCAGTGGGATGTCAACAGTTATAAATTCCATCTTGAAGGCAGCATTGCAACACTAATATCCATCATGTCATAATCTCTAAATGATAAAATCGACATAGCAGTGAGACACGTTCAGGAGGTACTCACTATGGTTATTCTGCTTTTAAATACAACAAATCTGTTCTACTGGTCTCCTGTCAACAGATTTTTTCAAATTTGTGTTTTTATCTATTTCTTAAAGGAGGCAGAAAATTGCTAGTGTTATACTGGGCAGATAACTGATAACTGTTATACGAGTATCATCAATAAGCATGAGGAAACCTCCTCCCAAAATCATAAAATAATATCCCTATGATAATCAGTTTGAGAACTAGAGTAACTACTAGTGTAACTACTGCAGTTATTTTTTAATATGACATAAAGATGAACTTGAATGCTAAACTGACAGGGCTAACTCAAGATTTCTAGTACTCACCAGAAAAAATGATCTTTCTTTTCTCATTATTAGTAGCTTCGTACCTTCGACTTATAAAGATAATTTAAATTAGAATGAAAAAGAAACAGAAAATGTTGTGATGGTTATGAACAACATTATTCTCATGGCTCTATGTGATCATGCCAACCTAAACAACTCATTTGTACAATGCACTTCTTTGCCAGTAAAGGTTAAATGTCAGCAATAGTTGTTTGAATTTTTAAGAACCTCTTTTTGCTCAAGCTCTAATTTATTTCTCACTATTTATAATACTTGTTTATCCTTTTTACATTGGTAGGTCTAAATATCAGATCTCCAAGATGAGTACCACATATTGATTCTGTTAAGTATTTATGTGAAAGGCTTCAATATATCGCTTCTTTGATAAAATTAGTTGACAAGGTGTTTTGAAGTCCTTGGGCAAGACACAGAAGTTACTACATTATCTCAAGTGAACATAGAATCCACACAGAAAAGCTATTATGTTAATCATTAAAGGGCATAAGGTGATTGAAAATATTTTATTTCTTTATGTAATAACAGAAGGTAGACATAAGAAAAACAAATTTTGATCTCACTTACACTGACTGAATAATGCTATAATTCTGTTGATTTCTGCCAGATTACTCTTGCTTTTCACAACATACATGATCTCTAGTCCAACATCCCTTTACACATACATTCTTTTTAAAAAGTTCAAACTTTTCCACTTCCCTGGAAACTAGCAAGATATTTTCCACTTAATTCTATCTAGTTCTGACTTCAAATATCCTCCTACTCACATATAATACAGAGGAGTATCTTATTATCTGTAATGGGAATAGGGGCTTGATGACTACTGATGTTCTTTATCTTGGAGCAGCATGCCTCAGACTACTGGGTTGGAACCATAGTATTTATCCAAAACCCACAAAATTATGTGTAATGAAACTGCAATGGATTTAATGGAAATATTTCAGTTTCACTGACTTCCACAGTGTAGATACAGTACAGGTAGGTGTTAGAGCGTTTCAGATTTAAAACTAATTGACAATAATTAATTATACCATGTAAATCAAGGCAAATGTAGCATGACAGACCTTGTGTTAGCGCATAGAGAAGAATTGCATGTTTCTGACAGCAAAAAATAGGGTAATAGCTGAGTGGGATCCTGTAAGTCGTTTCTATGTACACACATTTAAATGATGGTGGCAGTAAGATCCCTGGCAGTCCAGCAATAATGATTCTCCTAGAAATCTATCTTCCCCCAAACTAGAGTCCTGAGTACAAATGCCCAGGTAGGAAGACATCCTTAAATTAATTCATTCTCATCACAGACCCTACCTCTCTCCCCTCTTTCTTACAGTGCAAAAGTCCTTCAGTATTTTCTGCTCCTGAACACCCCAGAGTCTTATCCAAGATATTTTGGACAGTTTTTGAAAACATTTCTACTGTTTCTGTGATCCATTCCTAGTGCTCTCATCTGGGTGCCAATATCCACCAGCCATCTGAGCCTACCTCCTCATTGAGCTCTCCTTTGCAGAAAAAAGGCCCAGTTGTAATTTTTGACAGCAATTAAGATTTGCACTTGCATCATTCTATGGGAAGAAAAGGAGTACAGATATGAGAGCCGAACGTGAAGCAGTAGGCTGGATCATGGCCAGAAGAGACCTTACTAGGGAAGATTTTTAGACATAGAGAAGGTTTCATTGTGGTACAACATGATTCTGTCCTCATTCACATTTAGACAAAGGCAGAGACTAGTGATTAGAAATAGTAGTTGACAACGGTTATTTCATTTTTAATGGAGAGAACTAACAAAATTACAAAGTAGCAATGGTTTGCTTTGCTGGCTTTATAAAAGCAAGTCTTGAGTCCTGTACTATGCAGTAGGAAGGAATTTCATCACGCAGGTTATACATCTTTCACACCTCCAAGAAACCAGTGTTCCTTTGCCGTATAACATATTTCTTTTCTTTCCAAGCGATGCTCACACCCACAGCAGTGACACTGCTTACCCATGGCTCAATTACACTGACTTGGCCCTTTCCTAGTTTATACAAGGCTATCTTTGACAGTATTCCCAGTGTAGAACAGAGAGCTAGGACACTATGACTGTGGCACGTGCCGGAGTACCTACGTCAGTGCAATCTAACCATCTCACATAACAAAACATGGTTAAACATGAACAACTAAACATCATTCTATGAATCCTTGACCGTTTCCAGGCTACTAGTGCAGGTTGATGTTGCTGCTTCCTTTTGTTCCTAAACAGGTTTAGATTAGTCTGCAAGTGAGCAATACAATTGCACCTATATTTTGCTGTATAGAGATAACTTTTATCTAAGTTATCCAGTGAGGCTGAATCATGGTACTGTGTTATTCTGCATGGATTCTTTTGCAGATTTCATTGCCATGGTACCCAAGTGACTTCTAGTAGTGCATTAAGCAATGTCCCTGTCACTCGTCATGCCAGTTCACTCTGTCTCTCATCCCTTCCCCTGTATAGGGAATAGGAGCTTTCAGTTTCTGTTCTTCATCTTTCTGAGTGAAACATCTCAGTCACTCTACCTGATTGAGTGAAAGATGATGGAATATTTTGTAACTTGCTGTCTGTAATAAAACAAATTAAGCCAGCTCTAAACTAACACTTCCATTTCACACTAAATACATTGGTTCTTTTTATCTGAGAAGACAGATGTATTTTCGATTATGTAATAAAAAAGGTGCACATAGAGGAAATATTAAGCAAGGAAATATTGCCATTTTTGTATCATCTGTCAGGGTTATAGATTTTTTATTTCAAAAGAATGAAAGGTTAATATATGTACAAGTCACATAAAGACTCAGAAAAAATAGCTCTTTTGTCTAGTTCTGTATTCACTCTGATTTAAAATATGTATCTGGATGGGGAAGACTGCAGTGAAGATCTGATAACTTTTTCTAGAACACGTACAGGAATTTCATTGTAATTCAATTTGCAATTTAAATCACAGAATCATAGTATATCCTGAGTTGGAAGGGACCCATAAGGATCATCAAGTCCAACTCCCTGCTCCTTGCAGGACTACCTAAATGTCTAATGTCTAATGAAACACTGCATAAATACCAATAATGGGTAATTAATTAAAAAATAGCGTATGTTGTTTATCTTTGCAACAGAAACACTAAGTCATTAGCAAAGCCAGAATAACATACAAATTTAGTTGTGGTGTTGGAAAGACATGCAAGAAGCGTAATGAATGAAGTCATACTCTCTGATAGGAATCTCTTCTTGTCTCTCACAGAAGGAAAAGACCACTCTTTGCTTCTGCATCCCAGCATCTTGCTACCCAACATAATTCTCTGTAACCTCACCATCATTCAGATAGGTACAGAATGGATCATCATCCCTAGACTATTACTCAAAGAAGGAAATAGATGCAAGTTCACAAGTTCACCCCTATATCCTGAACTGTTCAGACAGAAATGCATCCAAAGGACTGTAAATGCAACAGGACACACCACCTTTAGCCAGGGTTTCTTATGAATCTTGGAACATCCACTGACTTGAAGATGTGTGCATCTAGCAGAAGTATGGCCCACTCCTGCAGTGCTGCAGGTTTTCACTCTGTAACCAGTCAATGGAGACTAGGCAGTTGCTATAGTACATTGGAAGAAACTTCTTTATTTTTTAAAAAATCAGTTTGTAAAGATTCAGAATTTCAGTTCAGCATCTTTTTCTCCTTCAAGGGTGATGAACATTCTTTGTTACTATGACTTGGTTTGCCCAAGGTTTCTGAAAAATCACACAGAGGTTTAACTTAGCAAGTCCTATCAGTCCTTGATGGAGTGAAACAAAACTGCACCATACTGAGGTCGTTTCCTAGATGTAATTCGTACTTGACAAGCAGGTAGGGACAGAAAAGCATAGGTATTTTATTTATCACCAGACTGAATTCAAAAAGACAATAAAAGTTTTTTTTTTTTCACTGTTCCCACAATAACGGGTACTTTCCATGTTTTAGAGAAAATATACAGTCCAGTGCCTATCCAGTTATCTCTCTGTAAAGATTTATTTTTATAGTTCATTTTGATTGCAGTTCTATAAAACACAAAGGACCAAAACAACCAACCTGTATCACAGAGGTAATGACCATGACCATCATGTGCTGTTAATCTGAAATAATAAAAAAGCTCGTACTGAGATGACCAAGAACTGGAAGAATTCACAATGCTCCTATGTTTCTCGGGAATCAGATACTAAGAAGCAGCTGTCTGTGGTTAACTTTCAGTAAGCAGTGACTAAAAATACTGATGTAGGCTTCCCTGACGAAGTTGATTGATATTCTCATGGTATATCAGTTCTACAGCATGCACAAATAAGAACGCCATGTTGTTTTCTTTCACTTTTCATTAGTGCCACTGTTGTGATATGATCTGAAAGAAACCACGAGAGTCATCACTGCAACTTATGAGTGTGGCTTCAGAATGTGTGGAAGATTTGGGGTAGGTGAGAAAGTAAGAGTGCCTGGGGCGCTGAAATAAGAATGAAGACCAAAGAAGGCTCGGGATCTAGGGAGGGAGGCACCTGAGAAAATGAAAAATGTCACCTGGAAGTTGAGAGAGATGCACAAGTATCATGGGGAAGCTGGGAAATAATCTTAGGGGCATTCAGACAGTAAGTAGAAGATAGAAGGAAGCAGCAGAAGAAAAGAGAGGAAGTGGCTGAGCAGGCTCTGAAATCAAAGGATCTGAGAACCCATGAGCAAAGTAGGATGGTATTAGTTTTAAAAAAGAAGTAAATTTACCAGAGGGTTAGCAAGAGAGAACAGAAGAAAATAAAAAAAAAAGGCCCTATAAGAGAGGATTTGAGACACAAGTATAGTATCAAATAGGGCAGCTGAAATAAAATGTAGAAACAAAAAATATCTGCAAATGTGTTGGGAATATACAGAAAAGCCTAACTGGAGAAGCACTATATATTCATGACAGTGTAGGGCAAGTGAAATGGAATGGTTATGCACAAGAGCAGTGGAACACATTAAAATTACGCCCATCACAAATTACTCTGCTACTTGCAAACAATTTTCTTACAATAAAAATGTGAGGTATTATCAACAGCATATTTCTCAAATGCAAAGCCTACACAGAACTGTATAATATCTGTTTTCACAGCAATATGAAACAAGAATTAGCATCAGAACTAGAAAAACACATAGTAACATTGCTACTAAACCTCCTATTTAAAATAAAATATTATTTAACAGAAAAAAATGTTTTGCAAAGAAAGGAAGATTTCTAAACCCCATTAGAGTCTAATTTTAAGAGCCATAACTATGAGGACAAAAGAAATTTCAGGAACTTTTAGCAACCATGGAATTACCTTTGACTGCAGGTATTTCTGAACCTCATCTAAAGACCACGTAAATACTGTCATGACTTCAGTGAGCTGTGGATCTCTTTATATACCTCCTCCTCTTGCAGTTTGGTAGGTGAAACAAGTCTCAGTGGCTCAGGCAGTTATTCAAATCATGGTCTGGCAAAGGCTGGTGGAGAGCACGGGCAGCGTCAGCCTGCCTGCATGCCTTCCACATGATTGTGCTGGGGTTTGCCCAGTTAGTTTCTCTGTTTATCACCAAATTAGGGGAAGGTGTGCATGCCTGAAGAGTAAAGGGCTGTGTGCTATTCAAATACAAACTCTGGCAATAGTTTAATTCTGCAAACATGGCTGGGCACGAGGGAGAGACTTTATTTGGATGCACTCATTTTTAACTGCACATTTGCAACATTTAGTTACAAATATTCCCTTATGAAATAGTAAGTCTATTACGTGTAATGTGAAAGAGGCCTCTAGGTCATATGTTTCTTCAGTGCCTTACATTTTTTTCCTAGAAAAGTTTGTAATTATTTTAGTATATTTAAACTATTACAATCTACATAAGTAGAGTATCATCAATCAAAGCACTACCAGTGAAACAGAATTGAGAAATACAAGTGTTTTTTTCAAGGGTTATTACTGCAAAACTATTGGTTTTTTTTTTTTTTTTTTTTTTTTTTTTTTGCTAAGAAAGGTGTTATTTTGCCCCTGCTCTTATCTGAAATTATTAGAGGTGATGAAAACAAGCTCTGCTGCGAAACAGGTAAGCAGCGTTTGTAGAAGGGCACAAGCAGAGCACGCGCTGTTATTTCGAAGCTAAAACAACGCGCGCGGACCCGCCGCCGCTTCCTCCCAGCGGGGCCCCGCCGGCCGCACACTCGCCGTCCTGCCAGGTTCCTAAGGGAGAGTTTTGCGTGATCTCTTTTGCGGCCGCCGTGGGCTGTGTTTCACGCCAGGTGGGTTGCGGGTGAGCACCGTCCCTGCCGAGGCTGTCTTTTGAACATAACCCCCCCCTTGGGGCGCACACCGCCGCCCGGGAGGCTGCGCCGTGCGACCGCAGGTGAGGCGGCGGGGGCGGGGGGGGTGCCCGGGGCGGCCGCGGCCCGGCAGCTCGGCTGCGGCGGGAGCCGGGCGGGAGCGGGCGGGAGGCGGAGAGGGGCGGCGAGGGCGGCGCGGAGGGGGCACCGCAGCCCCTCAGGGAGGGCGAGCGGAGCCCGCCGCCCTCCCAGCTCCCGCCCCCTCCCGCCGGCCGGGGACAGCCGCGCCAGCTGACGCGCCGTAAAGTTTACTGCCCCCGTTCCGAGCTGCGCCTCGCCTCCGGCGCGGCGGGCGGCGGCGGCTCCGGTCGGAAGAGTAACCCCGCGGCCGGGCGCGGAGGCAGGCGGCCCTCCGCAGGGGGCAGGGGGACGCGGCGCTGTGAGGCGGCAGAGCTGCAGTGCCGCGCGCCGCCCGGCTCCGCGCTGCTTCCGCGGCGCCCTGAGGGAGCGGCCGCGCGCCCGGGCGCCTCAGCCGCGGGGCAAACATGAGCCAGGCGCAGCCCTACGCCCCGCGGAAGAGCAGCTCCCCGGCGGCCGGCGCCCGGCGGAACGACAGCCAGGACTACCTGCTGCTGGACGCGGAGCCGTGCGAGGAGAGCGCCCTGCCGCCCTACGCCTTCTACCCCGTGTGAGTCCCACCGGCCGGGCGCGGCGGTGCTGCCCTCCCGCCCTGCGCGGGCGCGGAGCGGGCCGGGGCGCCGGGCTCGACGCTTGCTCCCGCGGGAGGGAGAGAGGCGGCGGCGGGACAGGCGCCGGCGGGCGGCGGGGCCGGCGGAGCGGGGCTGCGCGGGGCTGCGCGGGGCTGCGCGGGGCTGGAGGCGCCGCTGAGCGCCCGCTGCGCTCCGGCTGGGGCAGAGCCCGCGGCGGCGGCCGCCCGTGAGCAGCCGCCGTGGGGACGTGGCCGCCTTTCCTCGCTGCCCCCGGCAGAAGAGCGGGGTAATGGTGTTTGCGAAGGACGGAGGAGGAGCAGTAGCACCCCCGTACCCCGCTGGCGGAGGTCTCCTTCCTAAGCGTGATGCCTGCCCCGCGGCAGGGGAGGCGAAGGATAGCTTCACTTTGCTGAGGAGAGCGGTGCGAGAGACGCCGGTTGTACTTAAAACTTAACTGTCTAATGCGTTTGATATAGTTACAGAAATTTTAACTCCAACAGTCAGTTACTCCCACAGAGAGGATGCAGATTACCATTATGTTCATAAAACCACAATCCTTTCATTGCTGTGTTTTGTCAAAATCGTGTAGCCTTGTGTGATTTCATTCTCTAAGTTTTGCCGGATACTTATCATTTAAAGTAAAGTGCAAGAGCATATGCAATAAAAACTAAATGAAATCTAAATTATAAAGGTTCCAGGAACCTCAGTTTTTAACATCCAGGTCAATTGACATTCAGTGTTGACAGCGTCCCTCTGGTTATGTGTTGTCAGCATGACTTCTATAATTACCACTTGTTAATGTTTCTGAGGAGAAGCTGTCCCACAGAGGGGGAAAATGGGTATTAAGAATTGCAAGATGCGTCATAAAATCTCAGGTGATTACCAGAAAATGTGTACTTTCTTTTGTACAAATTGTATTTTATTACTTAACCGGTAAATTCCAGTTAACAACCTCTCATAGTTTTTGCTGTTTTATCCATGAGGGACTTACCAGCCACTTCCCAAATACCTGGATGTAGGAAAGGAATAATAGTAAGGAAGCTAGCAACACTCACAGTGTTTATTTATAAACTCCATTAAGAACAAGGAGAGTTTTCAGCATTCACAGAATTGCTATTCCTAAGTGTCTCTGTAGAGTAATAATTCCGTATGCTCATGTAGCTATAAGAGCATACATTACTGTGCATTTGATTTAAACCTCATTTCAAAATATGTCAATGCATCTGTCTAATGAACACTTTCCGAAGAAAAACCTCATGATGGTTAGTTTAGAGATTTGTTCCAACTAGTAGACTTCAACTGTGAACTAATGTGGAAATTCTGAAGTTCTTTGCTGTGTACTCATTCAGAATGGTTGTGCAGCTATGAGAAGATACGTCTTGCATAAGTGATTCGAAGCATCTCTTAAAATCTGCAAGGTCTGTGGAGTGCTGATATTTTCACTTCAGCAGTATAGTTCTGTGCTAGCAGCTCTTGGTCTAACACACAAGTGTGGAGGTCGTCTCTCATCATCTCACAGCGGTGATAAGAAAAACCTATGTCCTAGTCAAGTTGTTTTGTAGAACTAGGGTAGCACTAAATGCAGGAATTTATCTCCAGTTATGTCAAGGCCTTAGATGTCTGATTCTGTGGACTCTGGAGTCCTTCCCTGGTTGAAGGTGTTTCCATCAGTCTTTGAGGCAATGGACAGAAGCTACCTGATATGCATGGCAGGTATAAATTTGAGAATGTACACCTTCTCAAATTTACATAATTACTATTAAAATGGGTGCTTTAGTGGTCAGCGCTTGTTTTTTAGATGCACATTAGATGTGGGGAAGCTGTCATTTGGGGCTTCTCTGGATGTGGAAGGGAGCCATTTCACAGGCATCTGTAGACACTGCCTACATGCAACAGCTGCAAGGATTTCCTTGGCTGGCAGGGAAGAATGCAGTCAGTGAGTATAGGCTCCTTCAGGGTATGGTGATTACTAAGCACAGGTTTTGATTTTTTTCTGCTTAAATTCCACCTGTCTTAGGTACATTTTGCAGATCTGTTTTTTCAGCCAGAAGTCATTAGTTTTACTAGTAGCCTTCAAATGGCCAAGAACATAATCAGATGGCCCATGTTTAGGATATACTGTGTTTAATCTGTGTCATCTACATGCAGTAAAAATTATTTTCTCTGTTTTATTTGAAAATCCTCAAATGACCAGTATTTCCTGATGCTGTTATGGTAGAGAATATTAAGTGAGTCTTCCCTTGTGCCTACAGAGTCATAAGGTCTCTGGAGATCCAGAGGATACTGCTGATGAAGGACATGTATTACTCTGACAGATAAATTATGTAAAATCAGTATTTCATGTGCTGTGAAACTGCTTGGACTGAGAGTGTGTACCTTATCTGTCTGTCCTTCTTTGTCAGTCTATATTCCTTAGCTACTTCTCCAGAAATGTGGCAGCTCAGAGAGCTGGTCATGCTGTGAGGTGCCATATTTTTCTGTGAATCCTTGTATGAATCTTTGGTGCTCATTGTCTTATGAGTCTAAACCATGGGGTCTGTCCATTAAGATAGAGATACATGTCCCTTGAGATTGAACAGTATGTCTGCGTTTGAATGGAAACACAAGAAAATACCCCTCCAGTTTATATCAGTTGATGTATTAAAATGTTTTAACTTAGGCTATGTACATTTCCCTTAGAGTATTTCTTGGTATGTTCAATTGCTAAGGGTATTTTTTTCAAACTAACTGGAAAATGATAGGCATCATTTGCACATGCAAAATGCCCCAGGAACATTTTGTGTGATGGTGATTAATGCAGAACAGTAATGCAGAGTACAGCTGATGTCCAAAAAAACCTGAAGTGTACCTCCTTTTAAACATTACTCAGAGGGTAACATACTTAGTGGTATAATATGGCATGTGGCTGTCACTTGAAAAGTAGTCTGATACAAAGGAATTGTTTTTCTCAAGTGGTGATTTAGTACTAATGCTGATGTTATTGTACATTCTTTGTAGAACATGTTTTTCACATGTTGTTTTGTGACTGCGTTATGTGGTATAGTGGCTGGATTTGAAAATAACCATTTTAAGAGAACTGTTTCTTGTATTTGTAGCTAAAATCCCAATCCATCAAACTACTACTTTAGTTTGGTGGTGTTACTCCTGAACCTTGATATACAGTCCCTTTATAACAGCAAATAATTGTCAGTTTAATAAAAGACAGTGAGTTTGCCTGCCTTTCCCCCCCCCCCGATGATTTCTCAGATGATTCATTAATTGAAAAACAGTGTGGTCATATTAAAAATCAGAATAATTGTCACCCATCAACCCAGCTGTCTTGATGTGTTAATGAATTTAGCAGTGCTGGTTGGGTTATTCTGTTATGTTTAGGTTGAGGCAGTATTGTGTGCTTAAATATTAAATTACCTGTAAATTGGAGAAATGTTTGAAATACTGACCTGTCAATGTTAACTGACCTTGTGAGTAGCAAGAAACCTGACAAACCTACTCATACAGTCGAGGCTTTCTTTGAGTTTCAATACTCATGCTTAACAATGTGCATCATATCGAATGAGTATGAATTCAGAACCACTCTTTTTGAAGAACAGATTTAATTTGTCCAGAGTAGCTGCTACCTTTGTTGCAAACAGGACTTCAGCAAGGTACCTCTGTCTCAATAGCCATGCCAAATAGGGTCACACAGTCTTTTGGCAGTAAGTGGTTAGAAGACTCTTACCTTTTTCTGTGATATGGTGCAAAATTAAATTCTAATGGGATTTTGTGCTGGAAAATCTTACTTTTCCACTGAATTTAGAATATTTGTTAGGAAAAACACACTTCATGCTATTTGCAAAATTTGTAATTAAATGGTTTCTGAAAGTTGAGGCTACTTTGTAAGAGTTTAATAATTGCATATTAGAAATTATATGCAAGTAAACACTTTTTTCCTAGTAGTCCTCTTTCATCGTTATCAAGCCTTGCCCCTAATGTACCAAAAAATACATTGTAACATACATGTCAGAAGATTGCCTCCTGAAATTAAAAAATGTTGGTATGTTTCTTTTTGTTCTTCTTGAGCAAGTTTTTAATTGACAAAGAGCCTGGTTTTGTAGTTTAAAACAGGATGGAAAGTGTACTTTAAGGTCTAACCCCAAATCTGAGTGCTGACAGGCAGTGGGATTTGAAAGTGATAGTACTTGTATGTAAACTTCCCTGCTGAAAAAATGTTATTGAAGAACAGATTGTCAGCGTACTAAGCTAGTGAGAATACACTAATTCAGTCAGATGTCTGGTTATATTGCTTATTTATACTCTAAAATATTTTTCGTCATGAAAAATAAATGTTTTCTTATACATGTGAGGAAGGATAATTATGCATTAAAATGTCAGTTGTAAAGTAAATGAGGCACATAAATTATCAGATGAAAAAGGGAAAAAATGGTTCTGCATAACTGCCTTGAGGCATAGATTATTTCTCAGCTTTTGTGGTTTTCATATCAACTGTTTCTTGGCACTATCAAACACAATACATACTTTAAAATCCTTTCTCTGTTAAATAATATGTTTAGTAATTTCTTTCCCGCCTGCAATACAACAGTTTCAGCTATTGACATAACCTAATTTTTATCTCCAGCCTCAACTATCTTGCTTGAAATGACCTGTAAAATTATCTTCCAGACTCTTCATTAGACATAATCTCTTCAGGGAGTACTGTGCAATATGGCAGCTGTGTTTCGGATTGCTAGCCCCTTTGCTGAGATGCTATGTCCTCCA
The DNA here is from genome assembly GCF_018691265.1 of Tyto alba. Classification (NCBI taxonomy): domain Eukaryota; kingdom Metazoa; phylum Chordata; class Aves; order Strigiformes; family Tytonidae; genus Tyto; species Tyto alba. The sequence goes on along the minus strand of NW_024881282.1, from coordinate 14,919,743 downwards.
AAAATATGTTGCAATAATTTTGCTGATAGCAAAAAGGTAGAAGAGTTAGAATGGTGGAGGGTCATTTCCTTTTATAGCCTAGTGGATGGAGGACTTTCCTATGAATTAAGACTAATGGATCTACTTCCTGCTGGGCACAGGAAAAAAAAAAAAATCATGTCCGGATCTCTCATATTCTGGGTGACCGAATTTAATTCCCAAAGTCTTGGGTAAAAGAACATCACCATTATTACAAGCCCCAGAAAATCCAGCTTTTAGTTCCCTCTGCATTTTGTACAAGTATCTAGAAGAGAATGCTTCATTTTGAACTAAAGATACATTTAATGTTGAGTCCTTTTCTTTTTTTTTTTTCTAAATACATTTTTTTTTTTTAATCTGAATGAAGAATAACAAATGTTTTGTTTTAAATCAAAAAGAAGTATGGTTATTTTGATATTGCAGCCTGACAGGTTAATTAGTAAGAAAAAAATCAGTCACATGGTCTGATGTTTCTTACCTCATGAGAAATGAGGAAAAAAGAAACTACAGCTGTGGTTTTTTGGGTGGTAAGACATTCAATAAAGGTTTCTTTTAAAAGAGTGGCAAAGCAGACGGACAATATTTGTTTCACCTTGTAGAGCTGAGGTCTGTTGCTAGTGGGTACTGCATTAGCTTACCGGTGCAGCGCAGTCCATAAAGTGCACGACACTGGCCAGGGATAGGTGCTGGTTTGATGGTCTTCAGCATGCTCTGTTCTGGCACATCCCTGGAGCAGACTCAGTATGCTGTAGATGGAGTTTTCTACCAGATCATTTTATGCTTTGAAGGTGTTTGAAAAAACATTGGGCTTGTGCAGAAACTGTTACACAGCCTGAAAACTACTTCTCAAAGGTGAATTCAACCATGTATGTTCGTTTCTGGTGAAGACCTGTGGGATTTGTTTGGTTTAGTTGTTAAGCACTTTTGTATTCACTGCATATGCTCACTAATTTAACAGTGAACTTCCCATGGTCACTTATATTACCTAAATGGTTTCCTATGCTAGTACTTCATAATTGATTTTGCTTGACCCATTGCAGTATTTCTGTAGGTTTATTTATACCCATTCTTTAGAAAAGTGTATATTTGTTGATCACTTATGTAGTCACCAAACGAATGAAAGTCACCTCCCTGTGGGACCTAATTTTATAAAACTGGAAGTGTTCCATGTAAATAGAAGCCATTTGTTAAATTTGCATGAGGAGGGTGAAGTAGTGATTAAGAAATGTGTGGGATATATATGGCATGCTTTTCACTGTAAGTCTTAATAACAAGTGTGTTCTTTGTCAAACACCTTCCCAGCAGCATTTGCCACCACAGGAGATGAAGGTTGTAATAACTGGCTACTTGAAGAATTCCTGCCAACTATCAGTATCCCCAAATAAAGGTGACTTGGTATGGTGGGTCTGCCTCATCATGGTGTGTTTAGACTTTCCATCTCTGCAAGCATGAGCGAAAGAAAAATTTGGCAGTTAAACTATATTCATCAAATTCTTTATAACTTGTTTTCATACCTCAAACTGTGATGCAGTGAAAGGCAATGACTTAGCAAAGGGCTTCAATCTTAAAGTGCACAAAATGAGTCTTACAAACATGTGAGTGTAGACATGCGCACAGCCTGCTCAACAGGAGGCTTAAAGGATTTGCATTGATAATCGATATTTAAATGTAAGTTTTTTGATAATTAAATGTCGACAAAAGAGCTGCATGTAATTTAGTTATCACTAAGCTTCTCTGGAATGGATTAACATTTTTATCTTGCAGTAGAATGGTTATTTGTTTAGCAGTGACAATTTAAATACATAATCAGGTATACTATTTTTAGCAAAATAGATGTTATGGAATGTAATATGAAGATGATTAACTAAAGTCTGTGTTTATTTTCTATATCCGTTTCTATACAACTACACTTTTTCATACCATTAGTACAATTGGCAGCACAGCTCTATTGTCCCCTCCAACCTAATATATCTAAATAAATGTTTGTCAGTCTTAAAAAAAATGCAATCTTTGACACTAGGAATGAAATGTGAGATTGGGTACAAGAACTCCAAGTAAGTGGAGTAGAATAAGAACGACATATCAAGAATTGTCATTTTACATGTTTTCTCAAAGCTATGTGGGAAGTGTGGATAGCTTGCTTTCTGCAAGAGTTGAATGTAATTTCCTTTTGTTTAAAAAAAGAAAAGTTACTAATTTTAACAAAATGGCACTGTTGTGGATGTGGATTTGCTGGGTGAAAGCTTTGTTGTGGATGGGCCACTTTCTTTTAATGTGGAATAATAGTGATGAAATAAAAATGATAAATAGTAATAATAATAGTAATCATGAATCACCAAGAGGTAGATGTGATGCCCGCCTCTTTTCTCAAACATTCCTTCAGTAGTGCCCTTAGTCATACGGCTGTTAATGTTCTCTCTTATGCATCACTAATTAAAACCAAAACCAACGTTACCCACTTCCAGATTAAAAATACCCCAGAAAACAGAGTACAGATCACAAGGTCTGTACAATGCAGCGCTAGCAATTTTACAGAATATTCAGACTGGAAAATCTCCATGAAACTTTGCTGCTTTCTTACCAAATCTTGAATGAAATAGTTCATCTCTCACAAATAGTACCTCGTATTCTTTGAGTTAAGGTCTCATCTACTGGAGGTAGTGGAAGTTTTACTGGATAGCCCAGGTGTTTAGCAGGTTCGTATTATAAATCGACTCATTTGTACATGACCACCAGCAGCAGCCCCTCCTGACCACGTGCACAAATAACTGTTCCAACAGACTTAGGTTTGGCTCAGTTGTAGTATGCCAAGAGTTGTGCACATGACAGGTTGTAATCCTGGAGCTGCACAGATGACCTCATATATTTCTAATCAGATTCTCATTGATTGTTGCTAATAAGGGTAAACTACTATGGAGCCAGTTAAATTGTTACTTTGAAAAGAGAGGACCTTGATTTCACCATGACACGTGCAAGCATTTTACCCACCATGTGCAAGCAGCCAGTGTCTAATTTGGAGCTGGACAGTAACTAGCCTGAGACAGAGGAGGTGTTGAAAAGACTTGGCAGCCACAGCCATCCTGGTTCCTCCTGAAACATTGTTTTTATGCATCCTGATCAGCTTAATTAGCAAATAAGTATGTGCCCTGCCTACTCACAGGGTGAACCACAGTGCTGGTCTGTTGCCTCCCATCTTCTGCCAGCACTGGTATGAGTTCAAATGGCCGCTTGGTTGTGCTGATTTTCTTCCTGGCCCAGTCTGAGTTTCTCCTGTTGTGCACATTAACTGAGTTTGGGAATGATGACTGCTTAGAAGCCTTTTAGAAGGGAAGATTTTCTCATCTATGAGGAGCGATTTATGTTTTCTTTCTCTTCTATAAGATTTTTACCTGCAGTATATGTGTTGCAGCTGCTCTAGGAATGATTTTTCTCCCCTTTTTTAGAACAGGTAGCCAGGTCAGACTGCTAAACTTTGTTAGTTCTACTCTGTGTACGTGTTTTAGGCCTGCCAAGTGGTAATAATCCAATACTTGATGCTTTTTGTAAGGCTCTTGAAGTGCATTGCAAGCAGGCGTGTTGCACGCAGTCCAGCTGTCAGCCTTCCAGCTGCTGGGTGCTTGGCAGCAGAGAGAGCAGTTCTTACAACAGCAGTGTTTTAAATCATGGATTGCGTCAATTAAACACCTCTACAGCTTCTGGCACGTTACAGAAGAATGTAACAGCGGTACTACTAGTGTGAATCCAGGAAATTCTTTTAACTGAGGTGCAGCTTGTGGGAGGATGCTTTGGAAACAGGCATCATGAAGCTCGGAAGGTCTGTGCCATTGAAACTCGTGATATGAACGTCTTGATTACCATTTCTCTGCTAATCATGATGTAGAAAAGTGCCCTCCCTTCTCCATGTGCCCGTGCACATGCCGAGTCACGCGTGGCAGAAGCACGCTTATGAGTGGGAGCTTGTGATGGGGACAGCATCTGATACGTGCTCACTTATCAGTGGGCTCCTGCATTCATTCCAGACAAAGCAACTCAGCTTGAGAGAGATGTGTGTTGACTTGCAAGCCCCACCATGCAGGGAGCTTAGTGGAATGAAAGATCTAGATATTAGTTAAAATAGTCGATTGTAGGGTTTTTTTACTAAACATTTGCAGTATCTGTTTATGGTCACATTCTGTGAGCTTCTAACCATGTTTAGTGATTTATATGAGACCAGAACCATTGTATTGATTTTTTTGTTGTTTTTGCAATCCTTTCAGAAAACACAGTGAGACTGAGAATTATTCCTAACCAACTGTTTTTCATGATTGAGGACATAATCCCATTTTCCCTTCTGTTTTGCAATTCAGTAATTGATTTTCTATATTAGTTTAGTTTCAATCTGCTAATCTTTGTTTTTGCGTGTTATTTCCTTAAGCTAATTTAAAATTACTTTCAATTTTCAAGTGTTAAAATTTATTAATGAAATATCATGTGTACTAGAAATTTTTAGTTTATTATCTGTGCTTGCTAAGTTTGTTGGATTATACATGAATTGAAGATTTTATTTTTTTTTTTCTTGCCAGATTTATTATTTTATAGTTAATTCTATTAAACCTACTATGATCCAAATATATTAAGTACAGAAAGATTTTGAAATGGTAATTTAAAGGTCATAAGGCTTTATTTTGGGTACATGTGGGAGAGGAGTCTTTTAAGAAGTTAATATAAATGTATACAATACTAGTGGGGCTTATTCAAAGGGAAATCCCATGCTCTGAGAACTCTAGAGGTTCTCTAGTGGTGAAGCGAAGGACAGATCAGTCTGCTTATTGATCTGCCTGCACCACCTCCATGGCCTGGCTTTGGATTTCTCCATCCTCATTCAGGCTCTGTATAGGATCAGCATGCTCCACTGTACCAGTGAGGTGAAATTAAATTAACTCAACTCCCGTGCAGTGGGATACTTGAAAACGTTTGCAGTAGAACTTCTGAAAATTCCATTCAGACATTTAAGTCCTGCTCTAAGTTATCTTGACAAATCAGATGTGAAGAGCAGGCTGCTGGATTGCAGCAAGGACTCTTATTCTCTGTAGCTCTTCTTTTCCTCTCCTTTTGAGAACAAGTTTCCTATTAATTTCTAAAGACAGTTTTTGAAGACTGCTGCTTTCATAGTTTTCTCAAGTGAGTCTGAGAATCATACTTCTTCCCTTACAATGTACTATTTTGTTTTCATTTCTCTTTAAATGTAGAAATCTGAGCTGAAAAATTCAACGACTGTTAACAAAAATTGGATCAAAGTGTGATAACACTAATGAAGGTTAGTTAATACCACTTTGTTTTCAGGTAGTGGGGATGTGATAGAATTTTCTAAGGATACTAGTTATTTTGTATGGCTTCGCATCTGCATTCTCGTTTCAGGATCTAAAAACTAAAACCACACAACACCAACATCACTGGAAAATTTGGGCTGCAGTCCATGTTACTGTTCTGAATCCCATGGAAGTCGGTGAGGGTGGGAGTCTGTAACAGCCTGTTGCTGGCCAGGAAAGGCTCAGGAATTACAGCAATGTGGCAGATACTGTGGAGGAAGAATAGCTATATCTTGAACTGACATCTGAGCAACAAATAAAACAAACAAAAATTAAGAGTGGGAGAGGAACGTGAATTTCTGAACATACGGTCTATTCTATTTAAAACATTTTGTAGAGCACAGCTAACAAAAATTCAGCGATAGCGGTATTTCCAGAAGGTCTACAGAGTGAACCACTGCCTACAGTGCGAAGTGGTAGAAGTTACAGTTCTTCACTTTTCTTCAGAAAAGAATTTTAGAGGATTAAGTCAGAAAGCTATTTAATCATTTAGCAACGTCTAATGTGAGCACATTGGTAGGTAAATAGCAACTGATGTGTTAGAGAAATTTCAGCACTGCTTTGTATGATAAAATAATAATGATCTTACCTAACAAGTTGATATTTAAAATATACACTGGGATTTCTTACCCCACAGCCACTTCCAGCCTAAAATCAACAACAGCGTTTAATACATAACAGGAATGGAAACCTAAAAAAGAATCTAGATAGGGATTTGCAAAGACAGCAAGGCTAATGTCTCTAGCCTTACAAAGCTGTCTGAGGATCTTTAATGACCTGAGGTTTCTACATTATCGATTTTTACATCAAATCTGAAGAACAGCAGAAATTTCCCTAGTTATCATTGAGAGCATTGATAACACCTTAAAGGGCAAGAATATCCTTTGTGGATTAACCAGCTTCAGTTCATGCAGGATTTGTGACATGTGTCCATGAATCAGTGAGGAAGGTGCTGGTACAGGTGTAGCAGCACTGCTGGGTACCCGTGTGCTTTTTCTGATCTCTGGCTCTGACAAGACCGACTTACTCACAGCATGCAAATCTTGATATCTCCAGAGGGCCAGAAAAGGCATGGAGGTACACAGTGAGGAAGAGGGGAAACAGAGGGACTCACTGGGTAGGGATATGCTGCGGTTCCTATCTGGATTTCCTTTTCATTGAAATTTGAGTTGAGGCTGGGAGGGCTTGTGCTTGTCCAGGTGTCACCCCAAAGACAGCATGCATGCATACAGGAAGGTGCAGGAACTTGGGAAGACTCCTAGTGTTGCTGTATGAACAACTTGTGATTGCTTCATCTTCTTGACTTCATGAGTTGCTGATTTTACAAGTCTTGAACTTCTAGATCAGGTCCTAGGTGTTGCATATTGTGGATCAAGTGTAGTAGGGTTGACAGAAACTCACCATCCATCCATGGATTGTTTTCAAATCCTATATCCTTTAGGAAAAATGTCAGGAAGTTTACCATCTTCTGCTTTTTATATAGACATGGGATTTGAGGTTGAAACATGGAAATCCTGCTAGTACCTGCTTTCATCTCTGATGGTCTTCAGGCTTTTCCATTAGTCGAAGACTTCTTCGAGGCTGGCAACAATGGTAACAAATGTAGGAGAGACCAAGGCATTTGGCTGAAATGAAGCATCCAGCCTGACCTCGTGGTCTGGGCTCCTTCTGTAGTATGTGAAAAAGCTGGGACCGTTTAGGGTCTGTTCATCAGATCTGTTTCAGAACTGGGTGAATCACAGTGGTGACTAAAATATTGCGGAAGGGTTGTTGATGAATAGCAATTCTATATTCCATAACACGCAGATGTGCTGCTGCTAACTTCAATGGGATTTGTGTTCATATGCCTGTGGAGAATGTTATCCTCAGTCTTCAATATCCCTGAATCTATATTTTGTCCTGTGTTTCACTGTTTGTGTGGTAGTGTATATCAATGGTTGATAATTTAAATATACAAGAAAAGATGATACGGATATATATGGATGGATTTCCTGACCTTTGGCTACTGAACTATACAAAATTTAAATTGACTTAATTTTTTGAGAGATTTAGGAGGGATATATCGCGTGTTAATCATTTGCACTGCATTAGCAAAGAGAGGCAGAAAGAACGTGATATAGACCCTAACAGCTTTATCTTTTAACAAAAGGAATTTTGTTTCAAATCTTAAATTAAAACTTGAGCCAAACAGTTAGAGCATAATCCTTCATTTTCGTTAAAAGCTTCACTTACAATTTGCAAAAGTATTAAATCTAGTTATTTTAAAAATAAATTGTAATGATAGATTCTATAAGCATCACAAAAGATTTTGCAGATTTTCAGTTCCTGTTTCCTGATTTTTCAGTTGGTTGGATAAAGCAGTATTGTTAGTGGCAATGTAACTTTGGCTCAAAATAGAATTTCTTACAATTAAGGTTGTTTATTAACATTCTGTAACATCAGAGTGTGTTCGCTCCTCTCCAGTTACATGCATGGCTTGCTGACATAACTTTTAATGAATTTAATGCTTCCGCAGTCTGCATGCAGGCCAGTACAGACTGAAGTTGAGAATGTACCTCAGTTGTAAATGAGATTTTGCTCTGCAATTATTTAAAATTGTAAAACATTAATTGCATAAAATTTGCATAAAGTTTACATAGAAACCAGGAACATTTTCTGTGCAAGAATGGATGAATGTCTTAATTTTCAATATCTTGATGACCTTAGTGTTCATCCAAAATTATTTTCCTCCATTCACAAATTATTTACTTGTATACAGGTTTTTGTTTCAAGCAGATAACACCTGTTCCTGGGGTTTAAGGAAGGATCCTACCCACTACTAATCATAGGGTAGCCATTTTGTCCTCAAGGCTGAAAGACATTAAAGATAAAAAACTCACTTAGAGACATGAGAACAGTTTTGGAGAATCAGAATTGCATGAGAGATGCAGCAGCAAAAAGTCTCTTCTGAGAGGTAATTTCCGAGTATTTTTTACTTTATCTGGAATATTTTTTAAAAATATATCAATATTATATTGGGAGAGGGTTAAATATATCAACATTATTCTGAGAGAGGAGGAGTGTTGTCCCAAATATGAATTACCTTCTAGACAGCCTCTGGGTGGTGGCATGGTATATCTGTCTGCTTTTTATTTTAGAAATATGGAACAAGATTTGGAGCACTGAATGCCACCTGAAAATTCAAGTGCATTCTTCTTTGCAAACTCACAGCTGGATTCAGCAGCAGGCTGCTGCTGCTCCTTGGCTCATGAGGGGTTTGGGGATGGCTGAGTTGGGATCCTGTCTCTGGATCTGCTGGTGTGGTACTGCCCTGCTATGTTCACGATATCAATCAGTCAAGATTGTTGAAACTTTGTCAGCATAATATCCCACATGATTGTACTATCTAAGCATATTTTTCTGTGATGCTGCTTGGGCATGTTCACACTTTGCTATACTTAGTTTGTCCTGAATACCGGCAGTGGGTCAATAGTAGAACGCATTCAGTGATACTCACTGCAGTATTGGCAATAATGGGATAATACAGTTCAGCAGTATAACCTACTAGACTTTGCCCTTAACAATGATTTGAAACCTTCATTTGTGAGGTGTGGGGTTTTAAACTTGTGAACTGTTAGCATCAGTAGAGCAAGCTGTTATTTTCTCACTTCTATGGGAAACTGAAAATTAGAGATCCCACTGAAGTTCTGAAGAAGTTAGCATGATCCCATTTGGCACAACCTGGGAATCTCTTTGTAGTCTTGGCTGAAAAGTAGGATCACCTTACCTCTTGCTCTGCTTAGTAACCCCTGAGTTCAAGACTGAGACACAAGGTGGAAGAGAGCAAGAAAGCTTCTATTACTGTTATGTATACCTTAAAGTATCAGTTCTAAGAGCGTAAGAGTCAGTAAATACCAAATTATGACTGATAAATACTTCACAAAAAATAAAAGGCAAGGTGCTAAAATGATGTAACTGAAAGGAATGTTTGAAAGGAATGTAGAAAGTTAGGAATGTACAAAATAACAATTACATTTTTGCCACCTGTGTCCAATAATCAATCAACATCTTCCTAGAAATTCAAGGTCAATTCCAGAAAACAGCAAAGCCAGCTGAATCTGCTGTACATTCTCATGCCCTGGAACTGGACATTGCAGGGTAGGGGAGAGGGACTGTGAAACTATTTTCATGACACTTTTCATGTGCAGCATCTAGAGAAATGATATGTTGACTAGTTAATATCCCAGAGATTATTTCTGCATGAGAGCATGACTCTCTGTTGCTTACTCTTCTACTCTTACTGCTGGTCTAAAGAATGCATAGTATAACACTTGTAAGAGGATCACAGGGGTAAAAAAGACTTCTAAGTGAACAAAAGTGAAACTCTGCATGTTTTACCTTTTTTTTTTTTTTTTTTTTCCTTCCCCTTCTTGTTCTGAGATGTTACCTTGTAGACTTGGCAAAAGTTTCCAGTAGAGAGTATATGTGAACACTGTGTTCCCATTTTCCCAAGTCCTATGTAAAAGTGAAAGCTGAGTAAGTTAGGAAGTAAGTTTTTGTATCTGTTTTCATGGTTAAAAAACTTAAAATTTAATTTTTTTTTTCCAAATAAGTCTTGACAACACTGTTCTCAGAAATATTCACCATATACTTTTTGATCCAAAGTGTTTCAGTATGCCTGGACTAAGAATGTTTTAATTTGGCTCGATGAAGCCACCATAAATTATACATGGGTCAATTCAGTGTTAACTGCTTTTGTTTCCTGCTCCCTGCCCCTGGCTGACTGTATAGACTGTTTCAGCTCTGCTGAACTCTCCCGCAATGCATATGTGACATGACTCCCTTGGCAGGCAATAGCCTTCAGAGTGTAACAGTATGTTTGTGTTTGTCCAGTGGCGTTCTCTTGGGAGACCAGCCCAGGTGAGACAACTGTGACCAAAACTACAATTCTGTCTCCGTTTATTAGAAAAATGTAGTTCTGTGAAGCTTATGCAAAGTGGTACATTTCAGATGAGTTACAAAGCAATCATACAAATGCTTTCTTCTCCTCCACAATCTTAAGTAACACAACCTCCCCTTCTCCCCTTCATTTTAATATATTTGGTTAAAATCTGGTAAGTGAAGTTAGACAGTTAGACAAGGAAGAAAATTTCCTGTTGAAAGTTTTTGCTTTTCAAAACCTGTATTTGCCACTGGATAAATGAAAAGGCTACTTTGATTCTCATTTCTCTTGATTTAGTTTATTTCTCCAGCAGAAGAGTTTTCTTCCATCCTAAAGAACTGATGTCATATGGGTCTTAACTCTGCTAGCATACATACAATTTCACACTCAAAAATGCCTTACATTGTTATTCTGCTTTGATTCACCGAATTCTCTGGATGATAGTGTTAAGTGATGAAGGATGATGTTTCTATGTAACTAAAAGTTTTAATTAAATAATAGTTCTTCTCTAGACTATGTTGCCAAACCAGTATAATTTGATAATAAGTAGAATTAAGTAAGAACTGTTTTCAGTTGGTATTTACCATTGCACTGCAATGTCACTGCTCCAAAATCCACATTTACATGTCAGTTTGAATAAATACCTGTTAGGAAGATTACTCATTTCTTCATTTCACCATAGTGATCTATTTAGTGGTAAGGTATGTTTGTGGGGTGTAAAAGACCAAGTTGCAAGACTTGTTTCAACTCAGACAGAAGTCTCAATCCACAGTCGTTATCTTCCAGAAAATGCTCTTCAAGTCAGAACTGTTATTTTGTCTGTTCCTCAGGTTTCTTCTTGAAGATAAATGTCTTGAGGTTTTCTCATTGTATTTTGAAACTTTATTTTTTTCCACTGAAAAAATAAAATGAACCTCTTGATTTCCATTTAGATATAATAACAGTCTTTGTCAAGTGGTTGTAAAAGCCTCCCTATGTTACTCTATTATTACCTAACTGGACAGCAAAAACAACTAATGATACTGTCAAATATACTAGCTCAGGGATTTCTGAGCTACTCTCTTCTGTGGGATCAAAGACACTTCTCTTCTGTGGGATCAAAGACGACACAGTGCTTAGTGGATGCCAGGGCTTTTTACTCTCTTTTTCGTGGTGGTGGTGGGGCAGAATGTTCTTTATATTTTACAAATTTCACAGGAGAATACTCTGCAATTATGAGGTAACAGTAACTGTTAGAAGTCTCTATTTTATATCTTTTACATTGTGCCATGTATTGGAATCGTTAGTACATTTCAGGTCTGAGAAAGGCAAATGATCTTTTCCTGCTGAAATTGTGTGTGTGACTTGCCACCAATTCTGTTTTCACTAAAAGTGTCCCTGAGGTCAAGATACCAAGTACTTTATTTGTGCATAGCAGGGAACGATAAATTTCATCAATTGTTTTTTCATTCTTATAAAGTAATTACTTTTTAATAATAGTAATTATAGTTATTAGAAATAAACCAGAGCAATTACTTTTTTTTACGTTGTTTTCGCTTTTATGCAAGCACATATTGAAATGCTAAGCATTTCTGCAGTGACTCCTGTTTATCCTGAACTTATATTGTGCTATTAGTTTAATTCTGGGTAACAGCACTCAGCTGTTCTTTTGGTTGAATACCACTATGTTTTTAAGGCAGTTTTAAGGTAAATTTTATCATATTGCCTTGCTTCTTCCATTTAATTAGCAATACATCACATTTACATAATGAAAATAACTTTTTCTTAACATAGATGCAGGAAGAGTATAGATAGGTGCATTTCATTGTTTTCCCTCAAGCAGAGGAGGGAAAAAAATAAATGTCTCCTGTACTGGAGCTAGAATTATTGTGGAAATCTTTAATCCAAGAAGGAAAAACTGGTTTAGTTTTATTGTTTTTTCTGAACTTGTTAAAAAATAAAGTTGATAGTTGGCATCAGCATTTCATCCTTGGTTGATTTACAAATTAAGCTTTTCTGGGAGCTTTTCATTTTGTAGAAATACTTTGTTAGACCAACATTCATATTAGCTGTTGGACACATTTAATTCTGTTACAGAGTATAATGAATGAACAAATGGATAAACATGTAAAGGTCCTTAATCAGTTCAATGTGATTACTAGAATAATCATATTCATTGCCTTTATGGATGTGTATTAGATATATTATTGCATATCTATTTTATGGGAAACACAATTATCTCTATGTTAATTGCTGACTTTAGTAGAGTTATATCTTCTGCTTTTTTTTGTGATGCACAGACAACTTAGTGTCCATTCTTCCTCAGGTACTGAGCAGAACGTGTACATGCTGCTTCTGCAGAAGGGAATTCTCTGTCATCAAACCTTAGTCACTTGTCTAATTCCATCAGGTTCTCCTATTGTTATTTCCTTTTCAGACATTTAAAGGACCTTTAGCGCTTTTTCCTGTACTCTGAGTAGTCCTGAGGTTGTTGGTTGTCATTTTTCTAATCAGTTGTTTACATGGCTTTCATTTCATATCAGTCCCTTTTATCCACAATTGCATCCACTCATAACTTACCATATTAGTCTAGTTCTCCTTCAATCACATGAGACATTTTATTCAGTGTGGAGGATCCATGACATTAAAGTCTGTATGTTTCTCCCATCCTTATTTTATTGGCAATTTTCTTCAGTTCAGAGCCCTCCCCTTGGCAGGTCAAGATCAGTGAGAGATATCCAAAGGAGGATAACCTGGAAAGATATATTTTAAAAAAGAATAGCATCTGAATAATATTTCAGCATGAAGAACTCTGAATTTAGGGACGATACTTAGAAACTGATGCTATTTGATGATGTCTTAAGATTGTTATATTTCATATCTACAGTTCTTTGAGAAAATCAGACACAATTATCGTCAACGGTAGTGATGAACAGGTTAGATTGGTTTCATCTACATTTGATGTTAATAGCCAGATTTTCAAGAAATAGAGACTGAATAGATCTCCTGAGGGTAAATGAATTGCTCAGTTTTTGGTTACAATCTGGAAGATGACAAATATGATTAAAGCACAATTTATTCCTATGTCAGAGTGTTAGTTCAATGCTGACTGGAGGGTGTGCCAATCTGCCACGTCCCTGTTACGGGCTTTCTGATTTGTGTTGTACACTATAGGTTTTATGGATAAACTCTGCAGGTGTATTTCCATTCATTCAATTAACCTTTTTTTTTTTTTTTTCCCCACTCTTCTATCTTTACTTGTATTGCAGGTGGAAATATTGGGGTGATTTTAGTTGCCACAATGTTTCTTGTCTAGAATTCATACTTTGCAACTTGATGTGTTTTTATTGTCAACTCTGTGCTATAGAGGATAAGAATTATTCTACTGAGGATCTTAATTTTTGTGCATGTTTTTCTTAAAAGATGACAAGTAGTCTCAGTTTAGGAGAGGTAATAGGAAATGTGAATAGCTAAATTTAATGCAAGTCTGCAAAAATAAAGTGAAAGTATTGTATTTAGACTTCTTACCTTTGACAGCATTTCTTTGACCAACTAGCAGAGGAAGCAGCTGAAAAGCTGTCTTGTTAAGGCATTTTACATGACTGTTATCATCCTTCTGCTAATCTTCTTCTGTTGGAGATGATTTTTGTGTTTCTGTGACCTTTTTGCTGATACTGTACCCTATTGCCTTGAACTACAATTCTGTATAATAAACTGTGCTAAAGGTAATGGTGAAAATTATGTCTGACTCAAGCCAGAAGTAATTCATACCACTAGAAGAGCAGGGAAAAAGTGACCCTGTGAGTTTGGGCTGAATTTTGTGCCAATGCTTCACCCTGTGCTTGAATCTCCCCATGCAATTCCTGCATTGCTGTATTACAATTGGATTTAGATACGTTCAGCGGCTGGGTTAAGCTCATTAAACTGTACTGTGTGATACATGTTTGTTTTCCCTCCTTATTAAATGTGTGATATATGTATACACTCATATATGTTCCCTTTTCCCCCCTTTTTGAAAATAGATAGCATTAAATGTAATTAAAGGAAGTTACCCCTTGACATTAAATGATCAAGTCAGTGAGAGCTCAGCAGAACTCTTGGCAACACCAGCACAGGCTTCTGTTATCCTGTCAACATAGCATCATGTTCCTCCTCATCTGCTGGAGTGTTCTGTGAGTAGATGGTGGCTGGACCTTACATGGGTATGAATTGTGTGAAGGCAGTCAGTAGTTACTGCTCCGTCCCCGTCACATGGCACCCCTGAAGGACATTGAAGCTTCTGATCTAAGGAAATGTAGGGCACTGCTGCCAGGATACCCTTTGGAGGGTTACTGAAAGAGGCAGAGAGGGACAGAGAGAAGATAGGGTCATGTCTCTGTCCCACAGGTACATAAGGTGTCTGAGGTAGCCAGCCTTGTGGGGTGCAGAGCAAAGGTTATTTTGCACCTTGTACATACAGAACTGTTAAATCTGGGTTAGTTTTTGAAATGTGATGTTAGCTACTGTATGCCAATTCATATCTTCTGTATGCCAGTTGGCACTGTTTAAAGGTTGGGTAATTTGAACATGAGGTTAGAGGGAGTTCGCGTGTCCTAGCATCACACCTTTTAAATACAAGCCTACAGAAGGTCTGAAGCAGAAAGTCCTCTCTGTGCCCGAGCACCAACTTGTTATTGCAATAATATGTCTAAGTGCAGTGCTCCATCATTTGGCGAGTGATTGCAAACATAAGCAAAGCCATTGAATCAGTGTGGCATTTTCAAACGAGGACATACAGAAATATAGACACAAATATTTACTGCTTGATCTTAAATCTGTTTGGAAAGAAGACTCTTGGGTTTTTATGTTGACCAGGCTTAAAGTTGGGAAGGGAAAAGCTGGAGTCCTGGCAAGTGTTGTCACAGATGGGTCTTGTTTACAAACCTGAAATCAGTTTTACTTGCTCTGTTTCAGTGTGTACTGGCAAATATTTTCATATTTTGTTACAGTTGCCAAACACAAGATGTTATCCATACAACTCCCCAGGTTATGGCTAGGAAAAGATAGTGCTCTATAGAGCTCACCTACTGCTGGTAGATCATGACATTAATAAGGAGAGCAGTTAAATACTGTTTCAGTAATGTATAATAAACAAATGTTAAAGAGGTTGAAGCATAAATAAACACATGTTGAAGTATAAGAGATGTAGCTTGTGAAATTTTTAAAGGGGAACGTACTAAATGTGGGACTGCAGTACTGAAGATGCAATCCAGCAGAATGCCATAAAATCCAAAAGCAACAGTAATTTTATAATGCAGATGTTAAAATGGAGGGTGCCACAGTTGTCTATCTGTTTTGCCCATTTTCTGTGTTCTGCTTAATCACAGATGCCAGCCGGAGAGATTTTTGTGTCTGGGCAGGCACTGTTACAGAAGCTGCTGCCTCCTCTGAGGCTGTCTCCAAGTCTGGGGGCTCCCTTCAAACAGAGTAGTGATTACTTTCTGACTGGGAAGGCATGAAAGGGTTGTTGTTAGTTTAAAAATGAGAGGACTAAAAAGTACTTGACAGCTATTAGGTTTTTTTTGACAATTGTGATTATATGTGCTTAAATTGTAGCTCTGTAGAACTTTCTTTTGCTTTTGAATTCTTCTGTACACCAAGGGTGTAGGGAGCAGTGGAAGTAATATGAAAATGTAAATTATCTAAGCCTACCCATAAAGTTGAACACACATTTAAGACTCCTCCAAATTCAGAAAGCACTTGAGCTTGTGATTAAGTCTTAATGATTTTAATGGAACTCAAGTGTATTAAGTGAAAACCACAGAGCTTCTTTTATGAACTTAGACTGTAGCTACAGAAGAGGAAATGGGAAGAAGCTATTCTTATACTTTACTACTCTTATGCTCCTACAAAAATATTTCTTTCTAGTTTCACATGTGGTATTTTCATTGTGCAGACCTTAAAGAAAAAGATAGTTTTAAATATGTTGAAATAAATGTTTCTGTTTTCTTAGTGTGTATTTTACAACAGATTTCTGAATATGCTTCTGGTATTCTATGCTTTTAAATAATTTAAATTATGCTGATATTTATATTTCTCTTATGGTTTATTGCATTGGGAAGCAATAGATTAACTTTCTATAGTATTTATTTGAATATTAATCAGTCATTTCATTGACTTGATAATGAGTAAGAAATTTTGCAAGACATAAAAATTTAAGTTCTTTTATTTAACATTAGTGAACAGTATTCATGTGATATGTTAGAGGAGTGGGCAGGTAGAGGTATTATACATATATTTAACTAATCTGTTTCTGTATGTGGATTTTATAAAGCATGTTATAAGACTTTAAAGCACTTGTCAGTTCTGCAAATAAAAGAAGGTAAAAACGTTGAGTTAGTTTGCATAGATATTGAAAGATGATTTGGCTTAGATGAGCAGTAAGAATGTCTGCTAAGAGATTCTATCGACTGTGAGGTATTAGAATGAGAAATAATATAACACTGATTCTTTTGTTTTGCTACCTGAGACAATTTAAACATGTCAGCACTGAGTAGTGGTGTTAGCTGACAGTAGTCAATGGAGAGAATCACAATGTTTCATGGCTAACTGAATAATAAGAATTTGAAAACAAGGATGGGTGACTACAGGAAAAAAATTGGCCACTCATTTAGACAAGATTAGAGTACTTAAGCACTAAAACCCGAACCTAAATATATCTGAGGAACTGTTTAAAAACATAGAGTGTATCTTGGCTGCAGTCATGTTGTTGATATATCTACTGCAAGAACTTAAGCTATTCTTACAGATGACAGTTAATGTGGGAACACCAGTGCTGTAGTTTTATAGCTCTCCTGAAGTAGCCCTGAAAATTGTGTTTTGTGTTAGAGAAGAAAGTTTCATCTTAATTTAGCCATCTAGCATCTCTTCAGTTTGCTTATTGCAGGTGAACTGGATTTGAATAGATGTTGTTGTACTTAATCAAGACTTTCTTTTCTAGTTATAAAACATGTGATTCTGCACTTCTCCAGATACTTACTGGTTGTCTTCTTGTTGTATAGGCTGAAAGTCTACATAAATTCCTAATTACCTGGATGACTTGCATTCTTACTGATTAAACTGCCTTTTGTGTGTTGTGAACGGTGTTGTGTTAGATTTGAGACCCTTAACAATTTGCATTTTTAGCAGTTAAGTATGACTGGATGATATGTAATTTGCAAAACTACAAAAAACCTACTGTGATCCGCTTTCTTTAATGACGGTTCAGACATCTTTATGGCTATCTTTAGAGTTGCTATCAATTTACAAACACTATTCCTTGGGATAATGATAGAGGCAATGTCATAAGTGCAGTTGAGACAGATTAATATTATGGTGATAATGGGGTGTTTATGCATGTCAGCATAACTGGGGAAAGATCAGTGGGTTTGTAACAGCTTACACCATCTGGAGATCACCCATATTTATGGAATTGATTGTGGGAAGGAAGCAGCATTTGAACAAATTTTATATGGATAGACAACATTGAGAAACATTTTATTTGAAGACCAAATTATTAGGAACTTCAAAAAGCCATTTTTTAATACATGCAAAGCCCTCCAAGTAGTTAATTTGTTTTACAAATCTGAAGATTAGTCTTTCTAATTATGTACGTTCATTTTGTAATATCACTTTTAGAACAAGGAACTTATTATGTGGGCAATTATAACTACTGTGAAAATAAATACCTTTGATTATTTGTATCTGACACTGGATTATTTGCTTTTATCTTTGTGTTTTGATTGTGAATCTTTGATGACTAATTTAGTCTTTTTTAAATACTGTCAATTGTGATAGGATCCCTTTATCCCTTTATTATCTTCTTCAAATTAAGATCAGTGAAGGCTGATACCAGCAATACCTTAACTGCTTTGGGATTCTTAGATTCACCCATTGTAGCTCTCTCATGTGGTGGAATAGTGGTCCAAGACTTGTCTTGGTTCCTTGATTCCCGTTAATGTGGTTTTGGAATAATCTGACTACTCTTCAGGTACTTTCAAGCTGTTTGAATTTCCTTTTTTGCTCTATGCTTTCTGCTTCCATATTCTCTTTTTGTGGTTATATTTTTTCTTAGCAAACTGTCACTTCTGTTTCCGGTACTTTCCCGTCATGTATCTAGAAAGGCCCATAACTTGACCAAGATCAATCATCTATTAACTTTTCTGTATTTCATGATAGAAAAACTTTTATTTGTCCCCATAATATCGGCTTTATTTTTAATCATCTCCTAATTCTTGTGGACTCATTTTCCTTTCAGAGAGATTTTTACAAGATCTTATTTATTGCTTCTTGAAATATATCCTCCTGTAATCCACTGTTTTGCCATTACGCTTCCTTCTTGTACTATAACCCTTTCCCTTTCCATTTATTGACAAGGTTCTCATTTTCCTGATTCAGGCAATTTGATCTGAATTGCATAAAATAATTTCCTGTTGCTCTTCAACTGTTTTGTAAACAAAAAACTAGATAGATTGAAATGAATTTATGAAATATAATAAAGTGGAATAAAAATAAACTACATTGCAGTCAGATAGAAGCTCAGTAGAAGAATTATAAGACTTTCTCTTAAAATTAAATTTCATCTTGGTAGAGTTGATACAAACTATGTTATAATAGGAATAAGGAAAATATTACAATCATTTTTTTCCAAGGCTAACAGAAGCTTTCAGTTTCTAAAGGCAATCGTTCCTTTGCCATTTCAGTTTTTAATAGATCTGTCAAACAGGGGTGCTGTTTCATGATTGGTGAATGGTAGATGTACTAACCCTATTTTAAGAAAAGTATACAAAGTTATAGAAAAAAAATTGAAGGAAAAAGTAGTTAGACAAAATGAAATAAAATGCATTGCAGGCTAGTGCAGGGCTAATTGTATATGAATAGGAAGGACAATAGAGTCAATTTACCAGAGCTCAAAAAAGCATTTACTGTAATGTCATACAGGAAATTATTTCTTAAATTGTAGTGGAAGACAATAGGGTGTTGAGTTCTGGTTTCCAAATGTTTAACTTTTACAGGTTTTTTTGATGTAACTCCTTGATGAGTTCAAGGCAATAGTTATTGCTTTCCTCTTTGAATCATTATCTATATGAAAACTTTTTTGTATAGTGGATGTCTTCTCAGATTGAGAATAAACAATCCAGTTCCTTCAATCTTTTCTCAAGATCTGTTTTCTTGACTTCTAATAATTTATCACCATGCATTTGCCAGTGATGATTGAGTCCCTATTCAGTCATTTGCAAAATAAGTTGCTTCTCTGAAACAGTTCCTGTTTCTTATGTTTCTGTGCTTCTAAAATATACTTATTTATTAATTTTCTAGGTGGAAAGAAAGGCTACCTTTACAATGAAATGAATCAGCTTCTGGAAACATTCGTGGGTACTAGAATGCAGTTGTCTATACCATTAAATTGTTTATAGAATCACTAAATCATAGAACAATGTGGGCTGAAAGGGACCTGTGTAGGTGATTGAGACCAAATCTCTGCTCAGGGAAGGTCCAATTAGATCATGTTGCTCATGGCATTGTTCAGCTGAGTTTGAACATTCAGTTTCAGTCTCTAGCAGTGGAGAGTCCACAAATTCTCTGGCGAAACCATGCCATAGGGAAGAATTAATTCTTTAGACCAAATATGATTTTCCTGTGTTGAAACTTTTGCCTATGGCACCTTGTCCTGTCACTGTGCCCTTCTGAGATGAGAAAAGGCTCAGTTATCTTTATATCCTTCCAGTAGGTCTTTGTAGAAAGCAGTAAGATCTCCACTTTGGCTTCAAGCTGACTAAGCACATTTTCCTCAGACTCTACTTTCATTTCTTGTGCTCCAGCACCCTTGAGCACTCGCTGGACTCACCCCAATATGTCCATGTCTGTCTTTTTTTTTTTTTTTTTTTTTTTTTTGTCCTGGTGAGTCCAGAACTAGACACAGCATTCCAGATGAGCCCAACAGAGTCTTACCATTGCCCAGTAAAGCGGAAGGATCACTTCCTTTGACCTGCTGGTAGCACTCCTACTGATACAGTGTTGTACATGGTTGATTTGATGGATTTCACATGTTTGACATGGATTTGATGGATGGACCACTTGGTGGATAAGGAATTGACTTGATGGTCACACTCAGAGTTGCGGTCAACGTCTTGATGTCCAAGTGGAGAGCAGTGACGACTGACGTTCCTCAGGGGTCAGTATTGGGATTGGCGCAGTTTAACATCTCTGTTGGTGACATGGACAGCGGGGTTGAGTGCACTCGCAACAAGTTTGCCAATAACACCAAGCTGTGTGATGTGGTCGAGACGCTGGAGAGAAGGGATGCTGTCCAGAGGGACCTTGACAGGCTTGACAGGTGGGCCTGTGCGAAACTCATGAAGTTCAACAAGGCCAAGTGCAAGGTCCTGCACATGGGTTGAGGCAATCCCATGCACAAATACAGTAGAAGGATTTGGGGATATTAGTGGATGGAAAACTGACTATGAGCCAGCCGTGTCTGCTCACAGCCCAGAAAACCGACCGTGTCCTGGGCTGTATCAAGAGAAGTGTGACCATCAGGTTGAGGGAGGTGATTCTCTCCCTCTACTTCACTCTCATGAGACCCCACCTGCAGTACTGTGTCCAGCTCTGGGGTCCCCAACATAAGAAGGATGTGGACCTGTCTGAGTGGGTCCAGAGGAAGCCACAGAGATGATCGCAGGGCTGGAGAACCTCCCTTATGAGGACAGGCTGAGAGAGTTGGGGTTGTTCATCCTGGAGAAGAGAAGGCTCTGGGGAGACCTTATAGCAGCTTTCCAGTACCTAAATGGGGCCTACAGGAAAGATGGGGAGGGAATTTTTATCTGGGAATGTAGGGATAGGATGAAGGGTAATGTCTTTAAACTGAAAGAGGGTAGATTTAGATTAGAGAAAATGAAGAAATTCTTTCCTGTGAGGGTGTTGAGACCCTGGCCCAGGGTGCCCAGAGAAGTTGTGGCTGCCCCCTCCCTGGAAGTGTTCAGGGCCAGGTTGGACGGGGCTTTGAGCAACCTGGTGTAGTGGAAGGTGTCCCTGCCCATGTCAGGGATGTTGGAACCGGATGACCTTTAAGGTCCATTCCAACCCAAACCTTTCTATGATTCTGTGATTACTTTCACCAGAAGGGCACATTGCTGAGTCATATTCATCTTGAGGACCTTCAGATCCTTCCTGGAAAGCTTCTTTCTATCCAGTTGTCCTCCAGCTTGTTGCATTGGGATAATCTATCCCAGATGTATGACTTTACAATTACTCTTGCTGAAGTTTATGATGCTCCATTTGGCCCATTTCTCTAGTCTACCCTTTGAATAGCAGCCCTATCCTCCAGTGTATCAAACACTCCCACCATCTTTCTAAAGGTGCACTCTCTCATTATCCGTGTCATGCATTAAACACTATTGGCACTAGTATAATTCCTGGAAGTATGCAGTGGTAACCAGATGGAGTTGGAATTTGTAGTGCTTATCACTACCCTTTGATTCCAAACATCCTTGCAATTTTCTGCTCACGTTACCATGTCCCTTTCCACGGACTTCTCACAGGGGGCCACCACTGTAGCCCCCTCCCCCACTACCAGAAAAAAAAACCCCACCACTCACTCAAACCCAGGACATGGAGAATTTGTCTCAGCCTTCCTGAGGAACTGAGACTGGGCTGATTCACTTACCGCTCGGCATATCCTACCTCTGGGGAAACCCTGCTTTGAAAATGGATGTGACATTTGCCTTTTTCTAGTCATCAAGAATCAGGAATATTTCCCAACCGCCAAAACCTTTCACATATGGTAGAGGACAATCATGCCATGGTATTGTCAATCTCCATCAGCAACTTTGGATATGTCTGATGTGATCCATCTGACTTAATCTTCTTGTAATATAGATAGTGCTTTAGTCCCCCAGACTCTGATAGTTGGTTCAGGGATCTGCAGGGCTTGATAACAAACTTTGCCAGTAAAGACTGAGGCAAAAAACCCCACTGAGTACCTCAGACTTATTCATGCCACTGGGTTCACTGCCCTGTTGAGTAATGGACCCTCATTCCTCTTAGCCTTCCTTTTTCACCATTGTATCTGTAAAAGCGTTTCTAGTTGCTTTTCACAATTCTTTGCTAATTTTAACTATACCTGAACTTCAGTTTGCCTAACTCTGTCTCTGTGTAGTTGGGCAATATCTTTGTGTTGCACTCAGATAGCTTTCTCCTCCTTCCACTATCCCAATAAGGACTTTGTTGTTCATCCATACTGGCTTTGTACCATGCTTGTTTGACCTTAGGTACATCACAAAGGACTTTTTTCATACTTGTGAGGAGGGTGTCCTGAAGATCAACAAGTTCTCCTTGACTTATTTGTCCTCCTACAGGATGCTACCAAGCAGGTCTCTGAACAAGCTCATGTTTGCTCTTCTGAAGTTCAAGGCTCTAATTCTGCTGTTTGTCTTGCTGCCTTCTTTCAGGGTTTTGAGCTGTACAGCCTCACAGTCCCTGCAGACAAGGCTGGTGTTGACTTTTGTGTCTTTAACCAATTTTTTGTGAGTAACAGGTCGGAAGGTTCCCTAGTGTGCTTTTTGCCTAAGCCATCTACAGTGTCCCAAACAATTCCCTTCACAGTTTGGGAATTAAGAGTGTTGCTGGAACTGTTCCAGTGGTTGGTTTTCATGCAGCCACTCTGTTTTGAACAGTGAGAGAGTTTACTGGAACTGAACACAGTGGTCATAGTTTTGGGCTGCTTGATGCCAGCTGGCATTAGTGACCTGAAACACTCATTTTTACTGGTGTAGACATAGCTGATTAGTCTCACAGGCCTGCCATGCAAGCAGTTGACTAAAATCTTGAAATACATTGTACTAGCTAGTGCCAATTAAAAGAACACATTTCTTTGTTCTGTAAAAGCAGACTTTCTTTAGCTCTAAAAATGGGAAAGATACAGAACAAATGATAGAGAAATTCAAGTGTGTGTGTCTGTGTGCATTCTTTCAGGCACTCAACCAGTCCTGACCTGGGAAAGTTGTAAATATAGGGTTCATTGCTGGTAAGAGACAAGTGGTCTGTCTAATCCCCTCATACCTCTGCTGCTATACTGGTTTTCCTTGCTCCAAAAGTTTCCCATTGGACTTAAGTTTGCTCCATGCTGATTCTAGAAAAAAAGCATGAAGGAATAGCTGATACTCTTTTCCTCTGTCTAAACTGGTCCATGCGCACTTCCAAAGCCCTGCGTCTAAAATATGCCCTAGAAGCTTCCAGGATCACAGTGTCCTTTCCCCACCTCCATATTCCCCACACTGCTCCTGTCTCCATTTGGTTTTATGGGAAAGAAACTCTCATATGCAGTTTCCTCAATGCTGAGTTTTGACTTAGTCTTATTAAATAAATCTCCTATAACAGTTTAATTTAGCTGCATATTATAGCCACAATGTGACCATTGAAAAAAATAATCTCTGACAATACACTGAATGGGAATGTATTTATAGTTGTTCAATAGAAGTGTAAATGTGTTCTTGAATCCTTCTAATAAAACAAAAATGTCATGGTAACAGAAAAGAGAAATTGGCCTGAGGAACAGTTATGAATTCATTGTATGATAGTATTTCATTGAAAAGTTATTCTCAGAGTTCTAGGTAGAATTTATGAATTTTAATTTTTTTTATTTTTTTTTTTACTGTTTGCAGTGCTTCCAATGAGTGTTTTACTTCCATGAACTCCTCTATATGGTACTTCTTAAACAGTACCCCTCTATATGGTACCTTCTCTGTAAGTTTATTGAAACTACTTAGGAATTTTTTGCATTTGTAGTGCTGAGGTTTAAGTCTGTGTATTGATGTAGTTCTGCAGTGATGGGCACCTCATTCTGGATGGATTGTACTGAGCTGGAGCTCATGAACCAGGACAGATCAAAGCAGGCTCCCACAGAATGACCACCTTGGCACCAGTCAGCACTGCCCAGGAGCCATGGTAGCTGGATACTGCATGACATGTATGTACTGGCCCATGTTTGCTCCATTGCTGGAGTCAGTCATTTCTCACGTATCCCAGAGTGCTGGAACATTGCAGGAATCTTACAGACTCAATAACTTCAGTATTTTTGCCATTGTGGTAGCTCTAGGCTGGCTTTGTGCAGTGCAAGCTATGTGTCTCTGAAGCATCCCCACTGTGCATAATGTCACAGCCTTTTCATTCTCATTGTAATCCCAGAGTGCTGATGTGCTGCTAATGGGAGGTTGCCTGTATTTACTATGTAGAAATACGGGTTTGCAGAAAATTAAAATCACTTCTTGATCATGGAATAAGATTTCGTGAAGGTTTAAGTAGCAGGAAGATCATGACTGGAAGAAGTGTCATCCACAGTTCAAGATGCATATGAGTTTCATAAATGTTTCTTTCTGCTGTGCAAAAGTTTCTTATGGGAATTTTTGCTTATTAAACACAGATTCCTTTCTTACTGTTGTGTGCAGTATGGACATTCCACTTGATAAAAACAGGTAATACAGAAAATATTCTGAAAGGGGATGTCAAGACATGTCATAGCTAAAATTTGGAAATAGTAACAGAAACAAGGCTTGTCAGTCTAAAGTTTAATTGATCCTGGAGGATAGAAAAAACTGGCTAGATAAATAATGGTGAGTCTTGAAAAGCCCCTCACATTCTATCACTACTTTGTTGCCTCCAACATGAGAAGCCAACTAATAGCTTCTTTCGAACACTGTAGAAGAGATTTTCAAATACTTGATGAAATACTTTGATTCCATTTAAAAAATTTTCTTTAATTTCAAACCACAAATTTCAAAAGTAGTTTGTTTAATTTACAATTTTCATAGGCCTATGTGGTTACTATCTTAGAAAAGCTTCTACAAAAAAAGCTTCAACAGGTACATTCGTGATAAAAGGAAGACTAGGGAAAATGTGGGCCCTCTTTAAAAGGAAACAGGAGACCTGGCTACCTGGGATATGGAGAAGACTAAGGTACTCAAAGACATTTTGCCTCAGTCTTTACCAGCAAATGCTCCAGCTACACTGCCCAAGATGCAGAAGGCAAAGGCAGGGTCTGGGAGAACGAAGAACTGCCCACTGTAGGGGAAGATAATATTTGAGACCACTTAAGGAACCTGAAGTGCCCAAGTCCATGGGACCTGATAAGATGCATCTGTGGGCCCTGAGGGAGCTGGCGGATGAGGTGATTAAGCCACCATCCATCATATTTGAGAAGTCATGGCAGTCCGGTAAAATTCCCACTGACTGGAAAAGGAGAAACATAACCCCTATTTTTCAAAAGGGAAAAAAGGAAGACCTGGGGAACTACAGGCCAGTCAGTCTCACCTCTGTGCCTGGCAAGATCATGGAGTGGATCCTCATGAAAACTGTGCTAGGAGACATGGAAAGTAGGGAGGTGGTTTGTGACAACCAACATAGCTTCACTAAGGGCAAATCATGCTTGACAAATTTGGTGTCCTATGATGGATTTAGAGTGTTGGTGGATAAGGGAAGAGCAACTGACGTTATCTACCTGTACTTGTGCAAAGCATTTGGCACTCTTCTGCACAGTCCTTCTCTGAATTGTAAAGACATGGATTTGACAGATGGACAACATGGTGGATAAGAAACTGGCTGGATGGTCATACTCAAAGAGCTGTGGTCAACTGCTTGATATTCAAGTGGAGAGCAGTGACAAGTGGTGCTCCTCAGGGGTCAGTATTGGGACCACTGCTGTTAAACATCTTTGTTGGTGACATGGGCAGTGGGATTGAGTGAATCCTAAGCAAGTTTGCTGACGATACCAAGCTGTGCGGTGCGGTTGACATGCTGGATGGAAGGGATGCCATCCAGAGGGACCTGGAGAGGCAGGCCCATACAAATGTCGTGAAGTTCAACAAGGCCAAGTACAAGGTCCTGCACATGGCTCAAGGCAATCCCATGCACAAATACAGGCTGGGCAATGAGTGGATAGAGAGCAGCCCTGCAGAGAATGACACGGGGGTGTTGGTGGATGAAAAACTGAATATGAACCAGCAACGTGCACTCACAGCCCAGGAAGCCAACTGTCCTGGGCTGCATCAAAAGAATTGTGTCCAGCAGGTTGAGGGAGGTGATTCTCTCCCTCTACTCCACTCTCATGAGACCCCACCTGCTGTACTGTGTCCAGCTCTGGGGTCCCCAACATAAGAAGGATGTGGACCTGTCTGAGTGGGTCCAGAGGAAGCCACAGAGATGATCGCAGGGCTGGAGAACCTCCCTTATGAGGACAGGCTGAGAGAGTTGGGGTTGTTCATCCTGGAGAAGAGAAGGCTCTGGGGAGACCTTATAGCAGCTTTCCAGTACCTAAATGGGGCCTACAGGAAAGATGGGGAGGGAATTTTTATCTGGGAATGTAGGGATAGGATGAAGGGTAATGTCTTTAAACTGAAAGAGGGTAGATTTAGATTAGACAAAATGAAGAAATTCTTTCCTGTGAGGGTGTTGAGACCCTGGCCCAGGGTGCCCAGAGAAGCTGTGGCTGCCCCCTCCCTGGAAGTGTCCAGGGCTGGATTGGATGGGGCTTTGAGCAACCTGGTCTAGTGGAATGTGTCCCTGCCCATGTCAGGGATGTTGGAACCGGATGACCTTTAAGGTACATTCCAACCCAAACCATTCTATGATTCTGTGAGTAATATACTGATTACAGTATTTTGACCCCATCAAAACATTAAATTCCTTGAAATTTTGTTTTGATTTCACATTTAAGAACATTTTCAAAGCCTTTATTTTTCCTTAGTGCTCTATTTTTCCACTCAGCTGAGTGCTTACCTTCAGAAACAGGTGAAAGATTGCAAATTACCTACATAGGATGATTCAAAAGACCCAGAGGATCCTAACATAGACATTAGGATGAAATTGCTGTTCTGTCCTTTTTGGGTGACTTTTCCTCACTTTTTTATTTTCTAAATAATATCTTACCATGTCATTTGTTAGTTATTGTCTTAGATCATTGTTGGTTGAAGTTTCACTTTCTTTCAATTGTTCTAATTTTCCATTCTTCAAACTCTTTACTGTTTACAGAATCTACTGGCTTCATATATACGTTAGTTCAGATTCCTTCCTTCTTGTATTAGGTTTCAACTCTCTTTTAACTTTAAAAAAATATTTACATTGGAAAGAGCACATCCAGAAAAAAAAACAGATGGGTAATTTTTTTGTCATAGGTCTAAATTGGAATTTATTAAGGAGGAATTAAGGAAGACTGGGGAAAAAAGCTGCTGCTTCTTATAGAAATTACTTTTTTGCTTTTAGGAACATTATACATTTGTAATAGCTCTGAGACCTAATTTTTTTTGGTCTTCCTCTCCAATCCATCAATAACTGCACAGCATTCTTTCCTCTTTTTTTGCTTTGTTTCATCACTTGTCCTTGGAAATATATTTGGGGGGATATTGGGGGGGTAAAATCTTGTCATTCAGCTAGCCATGTTTCCTGGGATATGCAAGGTTTATTATTTGTTTTGGAAACACACGAGCTTTGTTAGGGTTATTCTTAGGCATCTGCTCTCTTCACATTTTTCTTTCAGGACCCAATGTGCCTTTTTCAACTTCTTGTGAGTACCCAAGAGTCTCACAAAACACCTGCAAATATAATCAGTAGGTACTGAGAATTGAAATGAAATTTATATTTTTGTCTCCCTTGTAAACCTGCTGATCACAAAGGCACTGTGTTTTCTTACGTATCTGGACAGCATCTCGCACAAAGGGTTTCTGCTCAGTGACTAAAGTCCTTAGGTTATGTCTGTACTAATAAATGAATAAGTGCCAGAGAATGTTCCTGGGCAGCAGAACTCAGTCAGCTGTATGGCTAAGTTGTTAGCGTGGTCCCTGGTATGTTTTTGGGCTAAGCCACCTAGCACTCCCAAATATTCCCACGCACTGCTCAGAGTTAACCCAGGCCATAGAAAATTTCCATTAGGTAGTCTGAATGCAGCCACCCTGTTTTGGTAACTAACAGAGTTTAAGATAAGGTCATGGACTGTTCCACACCAGTTCTCTTCAGTGGCCCCAGCACACTTCACTATCTAGAGCAGATAAAGTTTTAGAGCTTTTCCCAGTTCCCAGATGTGCATCCCATCAATACTCTTAACTCCATGTCAGAACAACCCAAGAACTCATAATTTTCTTCAGATTTCATTCCCACATCGTGAAGCTTCCAAAGAAAGAAAATGAGTCTGCTGGCTGGAAGCTAACCGTAGCATGATCCAGACAGATCCTCAGTCTGGACACAGACAGGACCGGGATGACAGAGGACACAGCAGGAAGCACTTGCCATTCTGTTTTTCTGTAGCCTTACATAATGCGTCCCATTCTGAGCATAAAACAATTATTTGAACTCTTGTTTCCTGTCTTAAAAGGGAGGAGTCTGTATCATCTTGGACAATTACTGGTATTGCACCCAGTTGAAGCCTGTCATTCTCTTCAGGGCTCAGCATGCCACAGGCTGCCCATTCACCTTCCCTGTGCTCTAACAACTCACTGCACCTGGCATATGAGAACAAGAAGTGTGAATAAACAAAGCAGTATGGCAAGCTGAAAGCAAGAGAAATGAATGACCTTCATCATCTCTATCTGGGATCTAATCTGTGAACATTTAGATCTTAAGTATAGCATTAAAGGGCACACTTTGACCAAAAATTTGTTATGCAAAATTTTTCTAATTTACGCAGGTTAACTTATGTTTTAGATAGTGCAGCAAAGCAGAATATGTTTGTTGTTTAAGAGTTGTAGTTTTGATTATTGCCAGGTCATACAGTGAAATCCCAGCCTCATTAAAGTGAGCTGCAAAATTCCTTTTGTCTTCGATGGAGTACGAGTTCTATCCCTGCTGTTTTGTTTGGTTGTTTTTTTTTTTTTTTTGTTATTGTTGTTGTTGGGTTTTTGTTTTGTTTTGTTTGTTTTGTTTGTTTTGTTTTGTTTTGTTTTTTTTTTAAAACGTTGATGTTCTAATACAGCATCATCTCTAAAGTAGGATGGTTGCTTATTTTAATAGTGATTCATGTCTTCCAAACAGATAATATTACTTCATCTCATCACAGGACTTTTTAGACTCTTTTTGACTATTAAAAGTCCAGACCAGTTCCCACACAAGTCAGTAACACTTGGATCAGATCCAAGGAGATGTTTGACTTTAGCTTATGCTGACATGGTACAAATGCAACTGCCTGGGGAATTTTCACAGCATAATTTGACCTTTTGCAAGAGCTTAGACTGACTATCAGAAAACTGTTTTTATGAGGGCATTGGCTCTTATGTAAACCTCTGGGATCCATGCTTTAAATCTAATTTCTGGTATGACTTCAAGCATAATTCTCTGTATCCTGCTTTATAGATAAAGGAGTACAGTTTGAAAAAACAGTATGCTTCAGGTTCTAGAAGCAGTCAGAATGATTTAAGGATGTTGGCAAAATAAGATTTGTGGATAGACGTGATACCTTTCTTGGACCGATTACTGTAGACCTGAGTCAGAACATGAAAAAGTCTTCATCTTCTCAGATAACTTTAGTGAAGTATGTGTAGGTATCTACACCTCAGCTAGGCATGCTTAGATCATTTTATAATCAGTGGAGATAAATAGTCACTTCTAATGTGCAATTCAATTTAGACGTTTACTTGGGGTGATGAGTCATGCTGTGGAAGGGCTTATTTCTGTCCATCAACAGTGTTGGAGGTTTGGGGTGCCTAGCTGAGTTGCAGATGTCTGCATTGTGTACATCTATATTTAGTCAAATCAATCCCATCTGATTGTGTCACACATAATGGATATGATTAGACATTATCTCATTTTCCAAGTCAGTTCTGGTGTCAACATGAGTATACTCCATTTAAAAATGTCAAATTGTTTTCTACTGTGCTGAATGACTAATGTTTAAAGTTTTTGAAGAAAACTACACCATACTGACACACAGTATATTTGTTACTAGTGGATTTCTTGTGCAACTTAAGTCAGAAAGGAGAGCACATGCTTGATAAGAACTACCTCCAGATCTCATTAACAGTAGAACCTACGAACAAGTCATAGTCCTGAGTCCTTTCAAGGAGTATTTAGAAATGCCCGGGGAGTTCTGCTCAGGTGTGTTGAAATCTTCTGTATGATAGCATGAGGACCAAAGGCTGATTTGGTCCTTATAGACAGAGCTGCTGACATCCAAACAGTCCTTCAAAAATTCTGCAGCCATTCAAAGGAAAGTGATTAAAGATTAGTTTGCTAAATTCTATTAAGAATATTTAACAAAATCAAAACATGGTGGTAAGGAACTTGTTCTTTGAATTATAATTTAAAAAGAAAACACTGATTTAGAAATAAAATTTGTAAAATTACAAGCTTAATCATACCAAGCTGTGCTAAACCTATGTCTTGAAATTGATTACATATTTAGATATTTCTCCCAAGTTATTGCTGAGGGTCTGGAATTCAATGTTGGGAACAATTACAGTACTTGTTCCTTAGACAGTAGTTTTTACATACTGTTTCCTGCATACACTATTAGCATGCAAATGCATATGCATCCCTTCCTAGCTCGTTTTCCTTATCTAAAGGTCAAATGGTTCAAATATAGGTCTTAAAAGAATGTGATGTAATGGAATCCATTGGTGAACAGAAATTTCCTAAGGCCTAAGATGTATGTATTTAGCAAGGAGACTATAATGCCTTCTAAAGAACAGCTTGACAAGATATTTAGAGAAGTTTAAGTGGAGAGATACTTGTGAGGTTGCCCCATGTTGTGTTCGCAGGTGATCACACATGAAAGCACCTACACAACCAGTTTTTACTCTCTGAAGTTAGACAATACTAAGGATGCTTGCAGGATAGTGAAAATAGATGTAATTAAAGGAAGTTTCAGGCCTGTAAAGAAGATTATATCTCCCCTGCTCTGACTCACCCTAGGGTATTGCAGGGCCTGGGTAAGACACCGCTGAAGGAGGTCTTGGTGAGACAGATCATCCCAGCAGAGTGGTCATGTGTAGGACAGGCAGTTTGAATTTTGCCCCTTTATGAGCTGAGCCACAAATTGAGCTGCATACTTTGGAAACTGAGATGATATAACGTTACCATGAGAGAACATTATGTGAAACACCTTGATAAGCTTGAGAGGTGGGCCCATGCAAACCTCATGAAGTTCAATAAGGTGAAGTGCAAGGTCCTGCATGTGGGTTGAGGCAATCCCAAGCACAAATCCAGCCTGGGTGTTGAGTGGATTGAGAGGACCCCTGCAGAGAAGGACTTGGGGATGTTGGTGGATGAAAAACTGTCTATGAGACAGAAATGTTCACTCACAGCCCAAAAAGCCAACTGTATCCTGGGCTGCATCAAGAGAAGTTTGTCCAGCAGGTCAAGGGAGGTGATTCTCTCCCTCTGCTCTGCTCTTGTGAGATGCCACCTGCAGTGCTGTGTCCAGCTCTGGGGCTTTGAACATAAGATGGACATGGCCCTGTTGGAGTGAGTCGAGAGGAGGGCCATGAATATGATCAGGGGGCTGGAGCACCTCCCCTATGAAGACAGGATTAGAGAGTTGGGGTTTTTCAGCTTAGAGAAGAGAAGGCTCCAGGGAGACCTTACAGTACCTAAAGGGAGCCTACAGGAAAGATAGGGAGGGACTTTATCAGGGAATGTAGCAATAGGGCAAGGGGTAATGGTTTTAAATTGAAAAAGGGTAGATTTAGATTAGACAAAAGGAAGAAATTCTTTCCTGTGAGGGTGTTGAGACACTGGAATAGGTTGCCCAGAGAAGCTGTATCTGTGCCTTCCCTGGAAGGGTTCAAGGCCAGGTAGGCTATGTCTTTGAGCAACCTGGTCTAGTGGAAGGTGTCCCTGCCCGTGGCAGAGGGACTATAACTACACGATTTTTAATGTTCCTTCCAACCCAACACATTCTATTATTCTGAAACCTACGGAGAGGTGAAGTAATTCACGATCATATGAGATCTGTAGTTTTATACATGCTTCCTCACAGACTTGCTGTAAAATGGATCTAAGTGACAGTGCATATATAGAGAACACAGTGACAGCTGTGATAGTTGATGACTGGTTTTGTTTGCCAGTTTGTTGTCTTTGAAAAAATGTTGCCATGACAGATGATTCTCATAAAGATATAGAACAAGATTCCTCTAAGTAAGTTCTTCTGAGGCTTTCTGGGTGTCTGTGGGGCAGCCAGCAAGATAAGAATTAGGAGGCTTTAGATGCTACATCAGTAAGTGATCATAAGGACAAAACCTTTCTCATAAAATAAATGAAACTTACTTAGTTATGTGTGGTATTTTCAGATAGCTTCTGTCACATCACTGAATACAGTCCACATGAAATGGATGTGAGTTTTTATTCTGATTTAGTGTCTAAAGGGGTTTCAGTGTACACAGTCATAACCAGCTATGGGCGCCTCATGCACAGAGCTGTGGCTGCCCATCACAAAAGCAATTTCAGAAGCTCAGGAAATAGAACATGAAAAGTGATGTTTCACAAAACACAGGGCATTTGTTAGTTCTTTACCAAGGACAGAATTTAGGACAACTTTAATCCTAGCAAAACAGGCAATTTGATAATGCTATTTAGCTTCTGATAGTGTTCAACAAAAAACCACCCTAGATACAGCAATGCCTACTGCCACATAGATGTAAGAGGTTGCATTTTACTCCAGATCTGCTTTATGATATTTATTATTAAGTCTTTAATAGTTTTGCTTTTTCAAAGCCTGAAAAAAAGCATACTGTTGTTCAGGGATCTGGTGATGCAATGATACTGTTTCCAGAGGCGAAAGCAGACAGCCATTGTTCGTTGCATCTCAGGGCCACTAACACCAATTCTGAGATGCTAACACAAGACTTATTTTTCCTTTTAAGGCACAAAAATGGATGTCCAGGTCAGTTCCAAGTTTCGGGTAGTGACATCTGCAAGTTTCTTTCTTGTAATTTACTTTTTTTTTTTTTTTACCCCAAAAGACTAACTCATCTGGGAGGTCAGCTTGCAGGTTTTCAGTATTTTTGTGGAAGTGATATTAGGTTTTAGAAGCCTATCCTGTGTACAAGGTAATGTGAATTTTGACAATCTAAGAAAACATGCTCAGACTGTTTCCTTATATGTCATAGATGTTGCCTATGATTTCATGTGAAAATAATAACTGAAATGCTTCACCAGCTATTTCATTGACTTTTTTGTGCTGCACACAGAGATCCTGAATGGTAGCAGTATGGCTGTGAGTAGAACCCGTATAATCCTGTTATGGCAGAGAGGGACTGAAGCTTCGACCAGGAACTGTATATTCTTTTCCTTTCTTACAGTCCATTTATCCACAAGGATCCCTACATGCAAGCTTGTGCAGCATGGCTATTGGAGAGTGGCATTTCAAAGATGTGTATCATCATCTCTATAGCTGTTTGATGGTATAGCGTGAGGATTTCCTGCTCTCTGAATATGCAGATATGACAAGTTTGAACAGAGTACTTTCACTAGCATTGAAATCCAATGAAATGTTTTGTAGGGCACAAGAATTCTTCCAAGTAAAACAAGGAACATAGAGTTTGAACAGAGCAAACAGGCATGTTTTTATTTCTTTCTTTTTTTCTTTCTTTGTGGAAAAATATTGATTTAACTATGCAAAAGGAGAAGGGGGACATGCAGCCAGGAAGGGCCCAACAGTGCACTTTCCTGGAGAGAGTACAATCCAAATTCAGTCCGTCTATGACATCCATGGATTTCAGTTCTTCAGAGGAACATCCAAGACTATATATTGCTTCAGGAAACCGAGTTTGTATTCTTGAGTAATTTCCTGACCTGAGGTCCTGGTTGTTAACTTTTCCTTGAATTTTCTCATGCTCTCCCCTATTTAAAGAACACTTTTACTCTTTGGATCAACTGACTGCCATTTTGTCATTTTTTAAGTGCCTTAAATAATCCAGGTGCCAGCATGAGAAGTATGTTTATGAGTCAAATTTCTTACATTATTTTACTTCTTGTTAATAGTGCTTCCTGATAGAGCTGTGGAATGATAACACAACCCTTTTAGGTCATTCAACCATTTTTTTATGGGCCAGTCCAGCAAGTCCTGCGTAGAAGACTCTCTCAGACTTCATTCAGGCTTTTTTTCCCTAGGAAAAAGTCTTCAGTGAAGACTGATATTGTTGATATTTTTTCAATGATGTTGTTTGATATTTGAGATTATTTACTTTGATTATTTATTTCTGATTTTAACTAATGTAAAAATGTTTTTCTCTTCCCTGCCTTATTTTAATGTTTGCTTCTCTTTTTGTTAATTGATATGAGTCAAAAACTTGAATAGTTATACCTCAGAGGCAGCAGAAGTGAAAGGAAAGATGTGGTCTCTGTCTTGGGATTGTTTCTATTCTCTAATCAATTTGTAGTAAATTTAGCATAATTTCAACAAGTTCATTATTGCTATTGTAAAGATGTCATGATTGCTCTAGCAATTACAGTAAGCAACAGTTTCAACAGAGGTTCAGTATACATTAAAAGTTATGCAAAGGAATGCTGAAGAGTTAGACCATGATAAATAGACTGTTATGATTGATGACGCAGACAAAGTGAATGTAACGTATTAAACTTATTTTTTCTCTGCTATAGCAATGAAAACATCAATTTTCTTGGAAAGGATGAGGCTGACACAGCACGTAAGCATACTTTTGCTATTACTGACCTGCCTATAGAATGGAATAAACTAGAAAGAAATACTATAAATTCATTTAAAATCTCTGACCTGTTTTTCAGAAGGTTTGTAAGACTCATGGTTAGAGATCAATGTAGAAACCGAAGATCCTAGAATTATGGAATGGTTTGGGTTGGAAGAGGGCTTAAAGATCCTCTAGTTCCAACCCCCCTGCCACGGGCAGGGACACCTTCCACTAGACCAGGTTGCTCAAAGCCCCGTCCAACATGGTCCTGAACACTTCCAGGGAGGGGGCAGCCACAACCTCTCCAGGAAACTTGTACCAGTGCCTTACCGCCCTCACAGTGAAGAAGTTCTTCCTTTTGTCTAATCTAAATCTACCCTCTTTCAGTTTAAAACCATTACCCCTCATCCTGTCACTACACTTGCTGATAAAGGGTCCTTCCCCAGCTTTTCTGTAGGCTCCTTTTAAGTACTGGAAGGCCACTATAAGGTCTCCCAGGAGCCTTCTCTGGGCTGAATAACCCCAACTCTCTCACCCTGTCCTCACAGGGGAGGTGCATCAGCACCCTCATGAATAGAGAACAGGAAGAAATAGTACAACTTATATATAAAGACCTGAGAACAAGATCCCTACATTTTCATTTGTGTGTAATTCTGAGGCACTGTGCTGTTCTCCATACAAAACAAATTAAGCAGAAGGGTAAAATTGAATGAGTTTTTATAAGGAACATTAAATAGTGTCTTTGTAATAGTGTCTAGTGTTTCTGCTGTTTCTACTTTATTTCATCTTTTCCTTTTATTCATTCTTGAAGTTATTTTTAATTTGCTCTTAGTTCTTTAACTGTTTGTGTAAATTTTCCCATAATGGATAATAGAAGTTTATTCTGTTTTGCATGATTTTTTCTCATAATGCCTGTCCTTTTTCCCCAGTAGTCTTTTCCATTATTGTCTTATGTTTTGAGAAATAGAAAACACAATATCCAAAAGCATGCAGACCTCAAAAAGAGCAAGCTGAGTTCATCCAACTTGCTTTTAACTTACTTCTATTAGTGTCAGGCAGTGCACAGCTTTTAGGAGATAGCTTCAGTAAGAAATTAATCCATTCTGAAACTTAAGGTAGCATTCACTTTTTTTGGATAGCTGAACTAGTTTTTGTACAGTGAACTTGGCCAAGATGCTTTATATCACTATTACTTATTTATAGGAAAAATGTAAAGTAGTTTTAGAAAAAAGGAAAAGCTCATTCTTTGCTTGCAAGAATTCTTTATTTAGGTCACATAAAAAGAAGGAAGTGGGAAATTTTATACAATATACATGAAATGTGGATAAGTACATGTAGTTTTGGCTGTGTTTCCAAAGATACCACTCTAGATTCAAGCTGCAATGAGATTTGTAGCAAGGTAAGGAGAGGGTAACAGTTACACCAAACACTAGCTTCTTTCAGCTAAATTCAGCAAAGCTGTAAGTGAACTGAATTACTTTTTCTGCTTCCACAAATGAGATCATTTGATACTTCTTTTCCCTTTAGTTTTCTGAGTAGAGATATTTTTCTGTTGCTTGTCTTGTATGTGGAGATATGAGGTCTCTATAGAAAGGTTTTCTTCAGGCAGTGTGCAGGTGGTATGTGAGGAGATTTTGATTTTTGACATAATAAAATAAAGTTTAAACTTCGGGATGGTTTGCTTTCTCTGCTTAGTGCTAGAAAAAGCAATTAGGGGTGAGCCTGGACTATTGAACAGCCTGACTAACGTTGAATAAGTAGCTGAGTAGGTTGATTAGATACCTTCTAAAGTTGTCCAATATGTTTACTTAATATTCTTTATCAGTGTATAATTGAAGCATTGCACAAGCTCCTAGAATAAAATGACAAGGGTTTTTTTTCCTCATTCTCTTCTAGTTGATACTCCTCTTTGTTGTTTACATATCAGACTGCCTTACATCCAGTGGTTTTTCTGCATACAGAAACCAATAAACGAATGAACCAATGAAAGTCAAAACTCAGCACTCAGCGAGGAGGTGGAGTGGCCACTCCACTGGATTCTGCTCCAGCAAAGTCTTCTGAGTGGAGTGGCCTAGACCTGTGGTGCTCTTCTCCTTATCAGAAGGTTTCTAAATATTTGGAACACTGTTTGATGACAGCTTGTGTGGCCATAATCACCTTACTTCATCCCAGTTTGTTATTTTTTTTTTTTTTTAAGTTGTGGATATTTTTTCACCAAAACTGGCTAAAGCATAAGTTCACTTTTTTATTTTTTTCCTGGAAGATCAAGACTCATATGGATTTTAAGTAGATTTATTGTTTGTACTGTGAGACAGATTTTTAGTGTATTTTAGAGAAAAATCTCCTACTAAGCAGAACAGAGCTGGAGGTAGACAGCAATGGTTTAGTTGTTCTCAAATACAATTTAAGCTTGCACAGTCTGAAGTAATTCAGAGTAGCTTTTTCTTGCAGAGGCAATATCACACTGATTCTTTTCAATCTCCATGTATCCACTTCATCTCTTTATCAATTACAGTTGCATGTTCATGAAGTATGTTCATGATGATGGTAGGTAGAATCAGGAATTTGCATCAGGAAGATCCATCTATCCAGCTGGGGACCTGTCATGTTCTGATTCCTCTGCATCACCAGTAATCTGTGAAAGCTCAGTCAAAAAAAAAAAAAAAAAAAAAAAAAAAGGAAAGAAAATGGAATGCTTTAAAAGGAATACGGAGTGGATGTATTTTCTATAAGCTTAAATAAATAGTCTTGAGAACTAAATGCTTGAGGTGGTTAGTAAATCTTATGAAGAATAATGATTGTGGTTCATTTTCCCCCTTTTTACTCTGCAGAGAAATGAATGATTGTCTGGACTTGGTATAATACCCATGTTATCACTTAAAAAATGGTCAGTAGTGCTAGAAGATGGGCTATTCTTTGTCCAGATTTAGCACTGCTTGCTATAAAATGTGTGAATGGAAATTTGTCATTCTTGGAAATAGAAAGTGGATCCAAGCTCTGTATGGCAACTCCACCTACACATGTAGCCTCCTGTGTTGTTTCCAGTTCTTGTGCTTCAATGTCCATCTTTCATTCTGTTTCTATATTGTTCAAAGAAAGGAGTGGTTCATGGAAAAGCAACTATATACGCTATATATAGCTACAGTATTTTAATCTGATAAATTGATGTTTTATCTATCAATAGCCAGGAGAGTTTGAAAACAAGAGAGCATGCCTTGTTAATTCTCTAAAGTCCTTTTTAAGTACCATAAAAATGTTGCATCAGATAAATTGTATTCCTTGGAGATAGAATATTTATGTTTTCTAAAATCACTTGACAAGATTCCTCACTGTAGGTTATGAGTTGTGGTAAAATGTTGTTGACTGAAGGATGAAATAGGATATTGGCTAATTCCCAGGAACCAAGGAACAGCCATAGATGGATCTTTTCATAATGGAAAGGAACTAAGAATGGAGCAATCCAGCAGCCAATTCCTCTCAGAAGGGGGGATTTTATTGTACTGCTGGTCTGCTCCCTGTCTCAGAGGTCAAAGACAGTTGAAAAGTGGTAATAGCACAGAGAAGAGAGACAAACGTTGTCCTGCATCCTGAAAAATTCATACCAAATGCTCTGAGAAAGTAAACATACCCTCCATATTTCAAATGGTAGATGGGCTTTTTTTGTTGAGAATATTATCTGGTTTAGATTTTTGGATTTTAAAGGTAAAACCAGTACATTTATTTCTTACGACTACAAGGCAAAAGATTTTGAGCCCTCATTATCTGGGTAGATGGTTACCTGTCTTCTGGAATTTGGTGTATCTCCAATGCAAAGTTTGTGCAACTTTTCCCCTGTGTGTATTCCCTGGGGAAGTTCAAATTAGGGTGCCTGTTCTGTATGTTCTGGTTTGGCTGATTGTTATGAATAGCTATCTTCTGTGCTCAAACCATGTAAAGTGGCTGCCCTAAATATCACTGCCCTAAATATCTTTCATTTTGCATATGAAAACAGAGAACCCAAAGGATCGGGAAGAATGGTGTATTGTTTTTAAGTTTTTGTTCTAGTATTTTAATCTTATTGTATATTATTATTTCCAAGAAGTTTATTAATATCTGCTGACAGGTTTTGAATATGAATAAAGTAGGTGACAGTATTTACTCTATTGAGGGTTGGTTTAAAAAATAAATGAAGTAGTTAAGAAAGTGCTTGAGGAGAAGCTTTTCACAATTGAGGTTAATTATCACATATGTCAGTAAGTAGAGTTCAGTCTGTGAAAAAAAAGCAACAGCAGAATGAACAAGGACTGTGGTAAAAGGTAGAAATGTACAGTTAAAATAAACCAAAGAGAAGCAATAGTAGCAAGATTGTGAAGTTTCTCTGCTTTTAAAATGTCTTTCCAAATGTGGCAGCTTTACAAGCTGAAGTGAAATTAATCTTTAAACTCGCAACTCCACTGTTATCAGAAGGCTAATGCCTCAGGACCATAATAGGACATCTCATCATATCTGAGGCATAGCTTAAATATATCTTTCCCCAGCATTGCTTGAGATTTCTTTGTCCTTTCCAATTTTTTTTGTCAACAATATTCAACCAGGACTTTTTCTTGTCTCTCTGTGCAGTCTCCCACAGATCTGCCTATACTAGCAAGCACAACAGAATACTTCATAAGATGCTGTTACTAAAGTCTGCTAAGTTAGGTTTACTCATCATTTCACTGATTTAGACACTTTTATATGTTGCACCTACCTACAGTGTTCAGCTATGGTCATCTGGAGTCACAGCGCCTGCGGTTCCACAGCCGTGATTTTGCTGGTGCTCATAAATGGATAGCTGTACTTGAGAGTCCTACCTCCTCAGTCCTCACTCGTTGCTGTGGGGATGTGAGCTGGTGGCTAGTGATGGTGTCGCTTCCCACTGCAGACAGTCTGAAACTGTAGCTCCATGAAGTATGAACTTCCCAGTTATTCCAAATCAGATATCTGAGGTTTCCTGCCTTTATTTCAAGGTCACCTGATCCCAGCAGCATTAAACCTTACAAATAGTAAAGCACTATTAAATGGAATTAAATGTACCTCATGGAAATCTCATGTAGTTGCATATTATGTGTTTTTCTCTAAAGGTCAAGATATGCTATGCACAGTATCTTTCATACAGTATTGTATGTACTATTCAGAAGAGGGTAAAGACGTTTAGAAAAAGGCTCTGAGCTATGCTGTCAGATACGTTAAAGGAATTTAATTTCAAACAAGCCTTGAAGAACACAGGGGAAAATTTTCCTCAGCTGTATTTTTTGCAGTTAATTACTCTTGTAGGTAGAAGTTCATCATCAGAATAATGAGGCTTACATCAGGGTTCTTCTCTAGCTGTGAGCCGTAGTTGTATAATGTTTTGCAAAGGCAAGAAGGGTTGGATGTAAAGGATGATAGATGACGATATAGTAAATCGGTGTTGCTGCAGAGTTTATAGGCTGTTGCTGCAGCATCAAGAGCTCATGCCATGGAACTTTGGCATTTCAACTCTGGAATTTGCTGATGAAGAATGGACTGCTACAGAGCTAATCAATTAACAGTTGATCTGTCTTTCTGATGCATTGTACTCAGATGTTAATGTCTTTTAAAGCTGTTTAATTTCAGACATTGATATTAGAAGGGAACCTAAATGAAGGTCAGCTGACTGAACACCTGAGTTCTTCAAATTCTAAAGAAGAATTGTGACTCAAGCCAGTTTCTAATCCTTACAATTATTTGCATTAATCTCTTAGTGTATTTTTCTCTTAGGCATGAAGTGATTTTATAAACATGAGTCCATTAACTGTAAATTACCACTATACTAAATCAGATTCCATGTGTCTCTGATAGAGTGTGGCTTTACTCAGAGGAGCAATGCAAATGCAATTTTGTCTCTAGTATATAGACCTACTTTCCTGTTGCCTAATTTAATAATCTTTATCCATACTCAAGTTTATGCAACAAAATGCTCATACAGAAATGCATTTTTATTAAGCTACATTGTTAAAGCATTCACACATCCATGTGTCACTTACAGTTATTAAAATTATTGACCTAAATCTGAAGCTATTATAAGTCCTTGTCAAAGTATGAGAAAAGAAACAGTCCTTTGAAGAAGTTCCTGTGCTTTTCTTGTTTATGAGGCACCAAAAGGACAGATGTTCACCTCTCAGGGTAAGCTAAACAGCCTCAAAACCCTAGAGG
Organism: Tyto alba; assembly: GCF_018691265.1. Taxonomy (NCBI): domain Eukaryota; kingdom Metazoa; phylum Chordata; class Aves; order Strigiformes; family Tytonidae; genus Tyto; species Tyto alba. The sequence goes on along the minus strand of NW_024881282.1, from coordinate 14,878,644 downwards.
ACATGCTACTATGATGCGTCTGTGGTGGGTTGGCCTTGGCTGGATGCCACGTGCCCACCAAGGCTGCTCTATCACTCTTCCTCAGCTGGACAGGGAAGAGAAAATATAATGAAAGGCCTGTGGGTCAAGATAAGGACAGGGACATCACTCAGCAATTACCATCATGATCAAAACAGATTAAGCTCAGTGAAAATTAATTTAATTTATTACCGATCAATTCAGCGTAGGATAATGAGAAATCAAACCTAAATCTTAAAATACCTTTTCCCTCACCCCTCCCTTTTTCCTGGGCTCAACTTCACTCCCAATTTCTCTACCTTATCCCTCCAGAGCAGCGCAGTGGGGCAGGGGATGAATGTTTTGGTCAGTTCATCACCCATTGTGTCTGTGGCTCCTTTCTCCTCAGTGAGAGGACTTCTCACACTCTTCCCCTGCTACAGTGTGGGATCCCTCCCACGGGCAATAGTTCTTCACAAACTGCTCCAGCATGATTCCTTTCCATGGGGTGCAGTCCTTCAGGAACAGACTGCTCCAGCGTGGGTCCCCCATGGGGTCACAAGTCCTGCCAGCAAACCTGCTTCAGCGTGGGATCCTCTCTTTGTGGGGCCACAAGTCCTGCCAGGAGCCTGCTCCAGCACAGGCTTCCCACAGGGTCACAGCCTCCTTCAGGCATCCTCCTGCTCTGGTGCGGGGTCCTCTATGGGCTGCAGGTGGGGATCTGCTTCACCGTGGATCTCCATGGGCTGCAGGGGCACAGCCTGCCTCACCATGGGCTGCACCTCGGGCTGCAGGGGAATCTCTGCTCCAGCGCCTGGAGCACCTCCTGTCCCTCCTTCTTAACTGACCTTGATGTCTGCAGAGTTGTTTCACTCACATATTCTCACTGCTCCCTCTGGCTGCAATTCCTGTTGCACATGGTTTTGTCCCCTTCTTAAATGCATTATCCCCGAGGAGCTCCCACTGCCGCTGATGGGCTCGATGATGGGTCCGTCTTGCAGCCGGCTGGTGTTGGCTGTGTTGGACATGGGGGCAGCTTCTGGCAGCTTCTCACAGAAGCCACCCCTGTAGCCCCCCGCTGCCAAAACCTGGCCACACAAACCCAATGCAGTGCTCTTGACTGCCATGGGGATCAGATCAGATTATAACAAAAGCAGTTGGAGTCTGCTATGGGCTATGGAAACAGCTACAGGTATGGAAGTACCTTTTCTGAATCTTTGTGCCCAGTGTAAAGGACTCAAAAGACAAACTAGTACTTCTCCTCAGTTCTACCTGTGGTTCAGGAAAATCTTTTGAGTCAGACATACAATTATATATATGATTAGGTATGTACATGTCTGTATGTATAAAAAATATATATAAATTGGTAAATTACATACCTTACAGTATCCCGTCTCCAACAGTGGGCCAAAAGCAATGCCTAAAAAAGGCTATGATCATAGTAGAGACAAGAAGCCATACTTGCCTAGCTTCCTGCAGTTTACTTCTCAGAGACTTCAGAAACTTGGTATTTAATACCAGCAGTGGACTTTTTCCAAGGGTGCGTCTTGATAGGACAAGGGATAATGGCTTTAAACTGAAAGGAGGTAGATTTAGATTAGATGTAAGGAAGGAGTTCTTTCCTGTGAGGGCGGTGAGGCACTGGCACAGGTTGCCCAGAGAAGCTGTGGCTGCCCCCTCCCTGGAAGGGTTCAGGACCATGTTGGATGGGGCTTTGAGCAACCTGGTCTAGTGGAAGGTGTCCCTGCCCGTGGCAGGGGGGTTGGAACTAGATGATCTTTAAGGTTCCTTCCAACCCAAACCATTCCATAATTTGTGTTTGCTTACTTTGTCTAGTTGCCTCTTGAACCTATTGTTAACTTTTAGCATCCATAGCATTGTGTGACAGGTTCCATATCCTAACTGCACAGTGTAAAGGAGCACCTCCTTTTGCTTGTTTTGGACCAGGTATCTGTGAATTTAATTACTGTTGTATTTTCTTCAGTTTCCTTTTCAGAGAAGAGTTATAGGCTCTGCTTGTATTTATTTTTGGAAAAAAAGAGGGAGAACAGGCAGTATAAGTCATCACCTTTTCCTCAAAGTGCTGTTTAAAAACATGCCTATGTGTGGTCAAAATCAAAGAAGACATGGCAGAAGGAAAATACACACTATAGAAGCGCAATGCTACATCGCCAAATAGTTTTAAATATGTTCTGTCACTTCATAAGCATATGCTCTCTAGAGGGAAGGTGTGTGTATATGTATGTGTGTAAACGGGGCTTTACGCTTTCTAGACTCCCGACCATTCTCTTGGATTCTCAGTAGCAAAAGTTCAATAGTTCCTTATGATGACTCAGAGGTTGGAGTAAGAGAGTTGTGCGTGAGCAGTCCTGGGGGCAGGGAATCCCATTTGTGATCTGTAGACAGTAAGCGGAAGTAAAGGATTAAATGCCAAGAAAATAACTTGATCTTTCTGGACCCATAGGTTTCAACCTGTTTTCTGTTTAGTATTCACTAAAACTATGATGTAGTTGCGTTTAATGCAGATCAGCTAAAGGACCACTATAACTGATTGAAATATGAATAATGTGCCCAGGTTCTGTTTATATGGTTATGATATGGGCAATCACAACACAGAGCTTGATAGAGAAAATCCACATGAAGTTATATTGATTCTGCTTTCCACCCATCTTCTAGATCATCTAACTAGTCACTTGATCATCATCATAGATAGATAATTTATCTGTTCATTTGATGAGTGAATACAAAATGTGGATTGAAAAGGAAACTATTTTTTACATCATAGCCTACTGTTATGACTAGAGGAGCTCACAATGTAAATACAATATGAAGCAAAGCAGGGTGGTGCAATGGACAGAGGGAGAGCACAAGGAAACAATGAAGTCATACTATGCAACTTGGTAGACAGTGGTCTTTGTGGCACAGACCAGTTTTACTGTAGATGTTTATTAAGTAGCATTAGTCTATAGATTTCCATATGCTTTGGGGTGACTTTAACAACCACTCTCACCACAAGAATCAAGTCTCCCTCTCTCCTCACTCCCTGCTGCTGGTTCCTGCCCTTACTACCTCCTACCATGGGCCAGCACAAGTGTTTGCATCTGTATAAACTGGGTTGGAGAGCTGGGTTTAGAGTAAGCATTTTTTTTTTTTCTTCGTCTTTTTTTTTTTTTTTTTTTTTTTCAGAAATGTTAATTTTCATTTAGATAAGCTCTTTGATTGGGGTCAACCTGGAGATGCCCCAGTACTTATGTCAGAATAACAAATAACATGGTGTGACAGTAGCAATGATCAGCCAAAGCAGAGCAGAGGGCTGAGAGTGATTCTGCAAGAATGGACATGAAACAACATCCTGACCTAATTTACTAAGCAGTTAGCAAAACTGCTGCACTGTATAAATTATGACAGTATAGAAATTAACCTCTTTAGTTGAATAAAAAATAATTTTAATCCTTTTGAAGCTAAAAAAATAATAATTATTTGCCCCTTCATCTCTATGGGATCAACATTTTGTGTCACCAGATTTGGAGTGCTGAAACACTGAACCTTGTCTGTAATTTATAGTTTGAAAGACAGTTTGAAAGACTTAGAATCTTCAGAGAGAGTTTCCAACAGAGGAGTACCAAGGCCAAGTTGCTTGTGCATAATAGAAGTTTGCTTTGTTTGTGTCCTGTTTTAGCATTGCTACAAGTATCCACGCTCTATTTTAGGTGCTTTTATTTATAACCAGTGGGACACAGCACTAAAGCACATACTACGCACTAGCATAACATTCCAGAGATCTATATGAGAAGGGGGTTTTGCTTTTATTTGAACTGCTTGTCACTTTGTATCTAAGGAACTCTGAGAAAATAACAAGGGCTATCTTGTTGACATCTACTTCATTACTAATGTAATAATGTTTTGTTTATAGAGGCATGTTTGTCACAGACAGCCAGCTGTGTTTGTGTTACAGCCATTATATTGATCGCATCGTTGTAACTGGACAAAGTTTTAGCTTCATTTTGAAAAACATGACCTGTTAGCTTTAGTGATTTAGTCTAAAATTCATCAAGAAGAGTCATATGATAGTAATAATGATAGAATAGTAACAGAAAGAAGTGACATTAGGAGAGTTATGGAAGTTTCAGTGGTGGGTCTAATATGAACTAGATAGACCTTTTCAGTGGGCTCATATCTGGATAAACAAATTAATCCTAAATTGCCATCTCTGATAAAGTCAGACCTTGAATTTTTAGATTGCTAACTGCAGTAGCTAATTAACACAGAAACTCCAGTGATAATTAATGGAAAGGGGAAGATTGCTTGAGGCAGACAGTCACCTAGCAATTGTTGCCTACAGTAGTCTTAATGATAGCAGCAACTACTGATAGTCATCTAGGCATGAGGTAACTTGCCAAAGGGAGTGAGCACAGCAGACTGCTTGCATAGTGCATATACTGTACAGTATTAATAGCTCTGTAAAAGTTGTGGCTTGAACTGGACAGAAAGCACTTGACCAGAAGACTGAATCTCCAAAAGGAGAAATAGTTTCCATCACTAACAGAAGAAGCCTCAGAAAGGACCATGAACTGCAGTGACCAAGTTAGACACTGCTTGGTAACTGAGTGAACAAGGCACATGACATTCAATTTTGCAAAATGTGCAAGCTCAGATAGACCTATACAAATTGCTTAAGTTTAAGGCATATAGATACCTCCAGAATTGTAGAATTGCATAGCCATTTTGAGATGCATGAGAATGTAGGAATAGATACAGAATTTAGCATATCCCTTGGAATATGCTGGAAGTGGGATAGCTCTATAAACACATGGCAATGAAGGCTGTGATGTACTTCAGGTATTCCATATGAGAAACACAAATTAGCAAAGTAGCCAGCTGTTACAATTAAGCTAAAGTCATACTTTGTATTTCATTTGCTTCTAACTTTACTTTTTTTTCCAGTCTTGTAGCTAAAATGCTAGCTTCAATTTGAATTATTAAGACTTTTTGATCTTTGTTTTACTATTGCTGAAACCAATAAATTTTGGATGATCTGTTTCCAGAAGGGTAAAGTATGTAACAAAGTTATGCAGTAGACACCAAAAGGTACTTCCTGGAAAACATGTAAGGAATATGGAGCTATACATTTTTTATTTGCAAGTTGGGTCTTGAGGAAAATGATGGTGTTATCAAATGCTAAGCTTAGTAAGGAGTTCCCTCTGGTGGGCGTACACCGGTATTCTTTGCCACCTTCTGCAAGAAACTGGAACAAAAATGCTTCCTGGCTTTAAACAACCTCAGAGTAGCACACAGATCAAATAATCTGTGAAACTAGGCAGTTGCACTTAAAGTGTTGTTTTAAAGAGTGAATGCTTTCAGCATTTTTTTACAGTTGAGGGAAAATGTTTGAGCAGGTATGTATTAGATATCAAGGAACTAATTTTGCAGACATAGCTAGATGCCATTCTGAGCAAGATCAAGTACTGGAAAACAGCAATTCAGTTTTTCAGTAATGACCCTAAAATTAGACTTCAAAGCTTATATTAAAGGCTAATTGTCAGAAGTTTTCAGCAGCCAGCATGAAATTATGCATGTGCTCAAGTACAACAGGATCTGAAGACCTACAAAACCCAGTTCCATAGTCGTCTTCTAAACCTTAAAATTACACTAGCCCCCAAATAAAAGGATGATAAAAATAAAAAACTATCTTTTGACACTCCATACTAGACAGTCTCAACCCCTATCTTAGTGTCATCTGTCCTGCCTTACCATCCTATGCTGTTTAATCTGTCTTTTTTTTTTTGCCTTGCAAGTATGGTATGTAAAAGGTTCTGAGCTGGTAAAACACTTCCTTCTCTCCTTTTTTATTCTTAGGAAAGAATTTAAATCCCATTTGCCCAATTAAAAGCTTCAAGTAATCAGAGTGATCTAACCTTTTATTTGTTGCTTCTGATAAATCTCCTTTAAGCAGATGCAGTTATAATTTTTCAAGTTGCCTTTCCTACTTGGATGATTTTTCTCCAGATATTCTTTTCCTAATTCTTTCCTTAACCTCTTCTATTTACTTGTCACTCCTGTTCCAGTGGTGGGCAGCTGCATCATCGATAATAAGCCACTGGCTTTATTGCTGGAGTGAAAGAGCAGGGTAAAAATTAGGGACAATGACAAATGAAAAGAGGAGCCTGGGAAACTGTTGTTTGCCCTATGTTGTGTGCTTTCTTTCCATCAGCTATTAAATAGCCAGTGAACTACCTTCCAGGGATAGAGAAACATCTTTTGCTATTTCCTGAAGAATATGTCAGACCATTACCCTTTCAGGTTGACATCAACAGATGTGAACTTCTCACCAATCTGTGGATGAGGAAATATTCTCTAAAATTAAGTTGTTTTTAACCTCTTCTGTACTAAAGCATTTGCACAACATAATCAGTCAGCTTGGAGAAAATGCTTCCCAGAAGTATGTAAATAAAAATCTATGACAGGCCAGGTCTCAGAAGTGCCTCCAGTGCAGTCCCAGAAGACACATCGGTTTTAACCACCATTTCAAATAACAGTCTTAAAGATGACAAGTTACATATTTGGTGTTAGGTCTGCATCTTCTGATTAAAAAAAAGGAAAAAGCAATACCACATGAGTAGAAATAATCTTACTTGTACCTTTCAAGTGCTGCAAAATGGAATACTTAAGGGATGTTCATTATAGGTTTTTCTTGCTTCTAATGCAGTCACTGTCACTGATTATTTGGCAATTGTATTGTAAATGTCCACAGCTGGTTTTGGCTTGTTATTTACAGAGCACTTCAGCTCTAGCCCATTTATAATTTAGCACCAGCTTCTAAGGGTTATGGGGGAACCGTGGATCCTCATACCAAACTGGATATTACTGAGATGTCTTTCCTATTATCATTAAGTATATCAAGGAATGATCAAAAATCATTCCAGTTAGAAAACACCAGCAAAAGAAGCCTCTTGCTACCTGTAAAAGATAAATGCTTTTCTGATGCTCTGTGGGTGGTTGCCCTGCAAACTCCCCAGTGCGTGCTATGCTGAGCTCAGACCTGGAAACAGTAATAACCAGCGCCCTGACTCGGTGTCAAGGCCTGCACAACGGGCCTTTATCAACCCTCAGCACTTAGCATATCTTCAGTTTGTACAGGCTCTATCTTTGACAATCAGATTCAAATCAGGGAGTTGTTGTGGTCTGTAGTTTGTTACTAGTTTCCTGAGAGAGTCGTAGCCTGTGATAGCTGCATGCACGTGCTTTGGATGTGGGACTATCGTAGGCTTTAATGACTGACTGATAATGGAGAACTGCAGAAACATGACTACTGAATAACATGATCTGAGGGGTTTGTCTTCTCTCATAAGACAGATGTCCCTGTTAATAATTTGCAGCATCAAATTGTAGACAGTAGGGCTTGGAGAGACACAGACATCTTTACCAATTCCTCTCCACCAAAGTCAGCTGTTCCCTAGCCATTCCTAACACCTGTTTATCTCAGCTGTTCTTTAAGATCTCTGGTGTTGGAAACCCCAAGTTTTTTTCAAATGTTTGATCCCAGATGTTCACTGTCTTTACATTTAGAATTTTAATATAATTTTCCTCTCTACAGCCTATCACTTTCTGTCCTGTAGCATGGCATTGCATAGAAGTTCAGATGATGTGTCTGTCTAAGATCACATCCTATCTCTGAGTAGACTAAGTATATATTATTGCTATATTGCTATATTGCTATATGTTGCTATATATTTTATAACTATCAATATTTTATAACTATCAATATTTTATAAAATATGCTTCGCAAATTATATAACATATATTATTATGTACTACATACATTGTTATGTTTTTTAAATAGGTATATGATAAAGAAGAGTAGAAGAATAGAACATCCAAATAATCCTCTTTCTTCTGAAATATTTTCTCACCATCAAGTTTTAGGAACTTTGGAGCTACAGGTTTCCTACCAATCCCAGACCTGAATAGAGACAAATTGTTCCCTTCCTCTTACACCATTGCTTTGAACACTATTTACCTTCCTTCAGTCTTGTCTAGATTAAATGAAACCTACTTGTAGTTTATTTCATGTCCTCCAGACCTTTGATCATCTCTGTAGTCATTCTCTAGATTAATTGCAGTTCGTCTGTATTGCTCTCAAAGTGCAGGGCCTGTGTCACCACAAGTTTACCAAAATTACTGCATACCTACCCCTTCCAAACTAACCTAGGCCATTCCCATCTTTTAATGTGTGCTTGCTTATTCTTATTTAGGTGGAAAATCTTCTACTTCTTGCTTTCAAATTGCATAGCATTTATCTCAGATCACTTCTTGTCAGGCCCAATCAAAATGTTAGCCTTGCTTTCCTCCCGTTTTCAATTCCTCTCAGACTAAGTTACTATGCAAATGTAAAACATGGAGTTTCTATTCCACCATCCATCATATTTAATGAATATATTAAATAGCACCAGATCTAAGACAGTTTTTTTTCTGAGAAAATTATCTTTATAACCTTGGATTGATAACTACAGTTTTTCAACCAACTGTGCTCACTCTTCATAATTTCATTCATCCTCTTTGCTTGTTAGACTGTCATGCATGACAGCAGCAAAAGCCTTACTAAAGACCTGTAACACATATACATGGGTCCCAGCTGGTTCACAGGGCTTTTTATTCTGTCACAGAATGAAATTAGATTGTTTCAAGATAATTTATTCTTGGTTGTTTAGTGTTGATGGTCTTACTTGGTATTACTTCTTATCTGATCTCCTAGATAATTGCTAATTATTGACAGTTTACCAACAGCATATGAGAATTACATTTGAAATCGATTGATTTAGTTTACATTGCTCACCCACAGAGGTGTTTTAGAGGTGATTGTTTCAGCTGCTTAGTTAAGTTTCAACAAGCAGTGGATACTATTGTCACACTTAGTAATTGGACAATTTTAAAAATTCTTGAACTTCAGGAGACTAAGGATTTTGTGATTAAGCCAGTGTGGCATTGTAACTCTATGTTCTCCGTTTACTTTGCTCTGAGAGTATTTACCTCTATGACTTTAATATTTTTCTTTAGGATGCTGCCAGCAGTCTCAGTGCCCTTTTTTCCTTGCCATGCTTTCAGCCTATAGATGTGCATTGCTGGCAGTACACATGAGTACATATTTATTTTCTCTTCATGAGAACTACTGGCATTCTGTCTGTTTTTTCTGTAATATATGCAAGTAAGGAACTCCAGTGTGGTGTCTTTTACTAAAGCATGGTCATGAAGACAGAAGCATCATTAGATTTTGTGAGTTTATATGTTCTAATTTCCTAAGAATTTGTATAGTCTTCTTCCAGAGGTAATAAACTTTTGAAGGCAAGCCAAACCTCAAGTTTAAATGAATTAACAGAGTACTCTTACACAGTAAGTTTAGAGTATAATAAACCCTTTTACATAAGTAAAGGAAAAAGAAGAGGAGGCTATTCTGTCACTATGCAAGCTCGTTCAGCCTCTAGCAGCTATTGCAGACTCTCCTAAAAAGCTTTTTACTTTGGTTTATAATGCTGTGGATGCTCATAGTTGTTTCCCATGCCCAAACCTTCCCAGCTCCACAGCTCTTCCTAATGAAAGTCTGTGTCCTCAAATGGAGTTGAGGGTTGGAGTTGGATCTTTCAGCGCAGTTCTTTCAGTTTATAAATCAGACACTCACTGTCTGACACCTGATTAAGGAAAGTCAGCCGAGGTAGAAGACTCATCTCTGTCTCACAGAGGAATCCATAATGCCTAAACAATTTCTTGGATGTAAATGCACCAGAGAGATAGCCAAAGACGTAAACTTTACCGCAAAATGATTACTAATCATTTTACTGCAGACACTGACACATAGGTTAACTGTATAGTTTAGGAGGGTGTACTTGAGTGGGTTTTTGTTCTGTGGCAGATTTGACTGCATGGACATAGCAGGAAATGAGATGAGGTTGATTTAGCTCAGCAAAATGAAGATTGAGAGTGGGATATGATTGCTATGTGTTCATGTGTTGCAGGTAACCATTGTCAGGTCAAAGTGCTACTCAATTTGAAATACAATTCTGGTTCCTAAATAAATCCAAGTAGATATAAATTGGCCATTATTCAATTAGAGTGAATATTAGATTAATATTTCTAGCTGCTAGAAAAATAAAATTCTAGATTAGTTTTTCAGTGGGATTAAGTGAGAGAAAATAAAATTCCAGCAAGACAGCAATTTCCGTTAAGATGGAGTCTAATATTGTAATGAGAAATGTTTGAGATGGTATCTCTACTTGTAAGAGGTTTAACTGCATCTTCCTTCTGTTGTCTACCTACCAAATTATATACATTAAAGGAGGCCTTAATCTCACATAGTCAGCTAGGTTTCTTTTTTAAACAATGGACAAATATAAATGCTCCACATGAAAATTTATGCTATCCTAAAATAAATATTAAAGGTAGATAGGAGAATTCTCTCTCCTTTATCTACAGAGTAGATCGAGATGACTAATATATACTGGAATCCTATTGTTCTTATGGTAGAAGTGAGGTAAGTGGAATACCACCCTATATAATTCACAAAATCAACCTTATTATGCTTAAAGTGAAAAATACAGTAGAGACTGTGTGACCCCTTCTGCTCTCTTGCATTTAATTTCTTATCTTGTAGAACTCCTTCCTGTAATATGATATCCAAAATGATGACAGTATTCCAGGCTTGGCCATGCTGGCTCTTAAGTAGTGAGTACAGTCATTTAGACCTCATTTGCCCCAAAGTGCATTAATAATCTGTGGAAACCAATAGTTATTCAGTAGTCTGGGAAGGTTGAGATTTCAAGTGTTTTAAGACTTATATGGCCAGAATTTGTGACAATAGGTGCTAGCATGGGAATCTTTTTGATAAAAAATGGACTGAAAAGACCTTAGTAATGGTGAAATAAATGTAAGAACACCAGAACATAACAGGACGGAACATACTTTTCTGGATCATCAAATTCCTTTCCCTGCTCTTGCAGGCAATTAAGTATCTTATACTCTTCTTAAAAAATGCTTGAATCAATATTTGCTGTGTGTATCTAATTAAGCAGAAATAATAAAGCAGGAGAGTTTGCCTTCTCTGTTACAATTAAACATATTTATAGTCTTGTGCTGCAAGAACCAGTTTTAATTACAGACTCTTAACTTTAATTAACTGTAATTGCAAATGGGCAAAGTAGGAAATTTACTTATAAGATATATTGATGTAGGGAGAATGGATCACACTAAGATTCTAGAGCTCTGCATCAGACACATGCTATAGTCCAGCAAACAATGCAAAAATCTGCTATTTCATCCTGTAATAAGTTCTACTTCAGAAGATGAGCTACTGTCTAGGGAATGTATGTACTTAATCTCCTATTTAAGCAATGATTTTCTTCCAAATACAGGCAAGGAAAGAGGAAATGGTACTGGACAAACAAGCTAATTCTAAGTATTCTTCACTAGCAATGATGACTCTCTGTTTTGATAAATCATACTGAATGTATTACTGAAATAAAAATATAATCACTTTCTATTATTTGAAAAATAAAGGAGAAAGTGTTTAATCAACTGCAGTTTTTGGCTGGTTAACTGAAGTTGTTAACTTCTCAGGAAAAAAAAAATGACCATGATCCTGCTGAAGGGTTTGTTTCCTTGTATAAAGATTAAATGCTAGCAAAATAATTTTATACTGGATTAGTTTTACAGGGTGCATAAAGATATGTAATTTAAATCAATGATGTTATTATTGTCACTTAGTTTAAACAAGATCTGAATGTCCACTGAAGGCATCTTATTTTTTTTGAAGGAATTTTTAATTTTTTTAATGGGCTGAATTTATTGTCTGTTCAAATAAGTTCACTATAAATTATTTAAATGATGTTTAGTAGCAAATGATTGCTGCACATATGAAGAAGCGGTTCAAGATAGATATGGAATTTGCCAGCATACTGCTCAGTATGATGGTTTCTGCATTTCAGATTGTTGTGCTACTGCAATTCAGTGAATAGTTTATTCAAAACTGAGAAGCCCATGAGGAGCAAAGAAAGTTAGAAAACCTGTTTCCTATGAATAAAAATACCCTGGTTGCTATGCACTTCAAAAGGTGATAGAGAGCAGCCTTGCAATGACATCTACCTGCTCCCTCTGTACCCGTGTATGGTTCAGCATTTTGTGTCCGGCTGGCTTAATTGTAGCCCAGGTCAGTCTTGATTGAATGTAGGTGACACTTCCCTCTGCTGTGGGCCTTTGAAGTGTGGGGGAAGACCTTACTGGTGAAAACTGAGGCAAAGAAAGCATTGAGTACCTCAATCTCACCTCCGTCCTTGGTCACTGGGTCTACCAGTCTGTTGAACAGTGGGTCCACATGAAATTCCTTAGTCTTCCTTTTGCTTCTAGTGTACTTTCAGGTGTAACAGTTTTTGCTGGTCTTGACATCCTTTGCTACTTTTAACTACAGCTGAACTTTAGCTTTCCTAATCCCATTTTTGCATGCATATGTATTATCTTAATGTTTCTGACAAAAGAGAGACAGAAGGATAAGAATAAGCAGTAGAGTTGTGTTATTATGAGTTGAGCAGATGTGTATTTAGGCTATTTATCTTAGGCTAACATAAACATAACATAGCTAATGTTACGTTAATGATGCTAACCATTGTATGCACGGTCCATAATCTACAAAGACATGGTGTTCCTGCTCTGAATCCTGGTCTCATGGTGTTTGTTTGCCTTTACTGATTGTAGGAGTTGGAGAGATTAACTTTATTAAACTGAACTTACTCTTTGTGAACACTTCCCATGCTATGTAGGAGATGCAGCATGACTTTTTGGGTAGTAGATAATAGCAGGAGGACCTTTCATGTACAGTTGCAGCACATATGGAAGGAATGGGAGAGAAACTGATGGCCTGAGAATTGAGGGAGTTAGACGCATGATACTGGTTGGAGAAAAACAATATTTCTTAAAACATGGTGGATTGGGTTTTTTAGGATGAATTGGGGTGAAATAAGGTAGAGGGAGTACGGATGCTCTGGGGAATTCTGAGGTCAGAGGTCCTTCAGTGACTTTTTTTGGAAGATGGTCATTACATCTTAAAGTCTGAATTGGCCATGGAGAGGGATATTGCAGTAGCCATACTGAGAGTTAGTAGAAGTATGATAAAGACACTTGTAGCAGCTGATATGTTGATAAATTTGTGTTAATTCAAATCTTTCACAGCCTTTCCTTAGCTAAATGAATGTCCTGGTACAATGATGTTTTAAGTTGTTGCTAAGAAATCAAGGACTTTTCAACTTCTCATGTTCTGTTAGAACACAGGTACACAAGAAGCTGGGAGGGAGCAGAGCCAGAGCAACACATCAAATTGGCCAATGAGATGTTCCATATCATGTGACATCATGCTCAGTATATAGACAAGGGTTGATCAGGGAGCTCAATGTCGCTTCCAGGATTGTGGTTTTGGGATTCTCACTTCTCTGGAAATGCTAGCCGGGAACAATCTGGGCATTGGTTGGTGTGTGGTGAGCAATCACATTGTGCATTACTCACTTGTATTTTCTATTTTTACTAAAATTATTATCATTATTAATTTAATTTTATTTAATTTCAATTATTAAATTGTTTTTATCTCAACCTACAAGTCTCGTTACCCTTATCCCTCCAATTTTCTCCCCCATTCCCAGGGTTGGGGGAGGGTGAGCGAGTGGCTGTGTGGTGTTTGGCTGCTGGCCGGGTTTAAACCACTACAATGTAAGAAGTAGATTAAAGATCAATGAATAATAGACAGTGGTTACGTTACCAATTGTGTGCTTCTGCTGCCAGTTGAGTCAGCTGCAAAACTTGTGCTGAGAAAATATTAGCACCTATCATGGCTTTTATTGAGCAGACTAAGGAACTATGTAAGGGACTTAATACTGCATAGTTTCAGAGCTGATTGGGATATAATAGAATTTTTTACTTCAATTTCATCAATAGGACTGGGAACTTGAACTTACATTATGTGATTAACCTGCTATAAAGGACACGTCCTGCTGCTGCATTTCAGTTAGAGTTTTCTGACTCCATAGCAAAGTCTGAAAAGAAGTACCGTTCGTTCAAATAATATAATTTGCATTTTGTTATTATGATAGTGCCTACATTTGACAATAAAAAAGTTTAAGAAAAACTGAGCAACTGATACGCTGAAAAAATCTGATTGTAAGAGTTTATTCAAGTCAGGAGCTAAATCACACAGTGGCTTCCCAGATAGAGATGGATGTTCTCACCTTTTGCTACCCAAACTTGCTTAGCCCTGTAGAATCCAAGCAGCACTATAGCTTCTAATGTGAAAGAAGTAGGAAAATGAAACACAAATTAAATGTAAGTCAAATAAGAGGTTGACTATATAGTATCAAGTATCTAAATGATGGAAGCACATTTATAACTACATGTAAAGATTACATATAATAATTACTGTAGGTTATTGATATTTTGTAATAAATAGTTTTTCCAAATTGTTAGTAGAGAAACATTTCCATTTCTTTCAGACAAAACAAAATATTTAAATACCAGCAGGACGATATTTAGTTCTATGTGTAAATTCATTTTGAAAGCAAACTTTTGTATTAGTAATAAATACAAATCCTATGAACTGTGGAAGTCTAGCTGAGAAAAAAAGCTATATGCTTTTTATACTTATCCTAGATTTCCTGTATATATGTGTTGAATCTTGTAAGCTTGCTATATTTTCCTAAACTGAATAAAACACCTCAAAAGTATTCGTTTTTAAAGTAATTACTTCAGATGTCACCTTTCTTATCTGTATTTCATTGCAAATGCTGTTTCTGACCAAATCATGCTTTACTGTTACGTTTAGGGCTATCATGTTTACTATGTTATTGCATTTATACACTCAACTATAGAATAGAAAAAGAGCAAAGCAGTATGCATCAAAGGAACAATATGATAATTCATTAACAGTGCAGGAGAATAAAAGAATAATTAGAAAAACATTTCTATATCTTACTGACAGTTGACCAACCCAGATATACATGTTTTTCTAAATATCTCCTAAGAAAGAGCAGTAATTCACAATGCAGTGATCTCCCATGGCATCACATTTGTAAAGAGTCTTAAAAGCAATACAGTCAAAGTTTTTGTATCCGTTTTTAATAAATTTGTTCTTCTACATTAGAGAAACTTTATTTTTTATCAGTTAAGCTCTAAAAAAAGTGTTTAATTAAACTTGGTAGAAGCATGCTTTTACAAGATATGTAACTACACTGTGTATTGTTTTGTTTTACTTCAGTTCTAATTAATTTCACTATAAAAATGTGGTTTTTTTCCAAGCATTTCACAATTTGGATATGCAAAGGCAATGGTGAATGAAAATCAGCTCTGATCGGTTGATCAGGATCAAATAAACATTTTTTATCAGAATTTTATGATCATTACAGTGAGCCTCTTTTCTTCAGAAAGCTATAAAATTTAAGAAACATATAGCCCGATTAAAACCCTTGGCTGTAGGATTAACTTAACTGGGGTATTTCAGTCTTATTTTTGAGAGGACTTACACTTCTGTTGTGGAAGTTAGGGAACTTGTCTCCCTATGGTCTTTGTATGGCCATCTCTTAAGAGTTATTCAGTGCATAAATCTTAAAACCCAAGAGGTTTTAAAATTTTCCCTTACCTTCTTTCTCATTTTTCCACCCTCACTTGTCTTTAACTTTCTTCTCTTTCCTGTCTACCAGTTGGTTTTCACCTTACCAATACACTCCCATATTCCATGCTTGAAGATTTTCAGAACCACGTTACAGTCCTTTAAGGTATAACTTTCAAAACTGGGCAGTCTGCCATCTGCTTTCTCTCCTGTGATCATTCCTTTCTACCATTTCATCCCTTGTCCAATTTAACACACTTGTAGGCATACCAAAAGACTAATGAATTACAGTTTTTGACACTAATATTTTCACCAGTGCCAGTAACATTTTATTTCTTTTGGTTTTCATGTTTTCTATGAAACCTCTCCGAGGACTGTGTTTTCAACATATATATATATTTTAAATTTAAAATATCTGGAAAGATGAATGGAAAAAATTAGACTAGCCATATAACTTATTTATTTATATTAGCATATGTCCATGCTCTCTCATATGCTTCGAACCCACAGTAACTGAGACAGCCTTTGTAGAGATCTTGAGGAATAGAAGAGAATGAGATCTAACTTTATTCCATATCATGAAATGATAGACATAGTCTGAACTAAGGCTGTAAACTTGCCATTATATCACAGTATTAATACTGTCTGCATATTGAGCAATGTTACAGTTGTCAATTTCGATATATTCCACATTCCATACCTGTGATTATCTTGCAAAAAAAAATTGTCATTTTAGATTTAAGACTATGGCAATTCGAAGCATTCCCAATGCTGCAGAGGACTATATCTCTGGAACTGAGAGGCCGAGAGGCAAAAAGGAAGTTTATATTAAAGTTAAATATAAACAATATAGAAGAAATAATATCTTCTAATGTTACTTTTTATGAAGATGTTTTGAGTCACAAAGGACTGATTTTTTTACTGTCATTTAAATACTTAAAATCATATTCATTAGTAAGTAATGAATAAAATTGCTCATGGTTATTATTTTGTGGAAAGTACTGAAAATAGTGAAGTGTATTTGAGCATATGTGTGTAAAGAATCATTAAGCTACCATTCAAAAAGAGAAAAGATGAAGTTGTGAATATTATGTAGTTTAACAGAGCAATTCTAGGAGAGAAAATTATTTACAAATGAATTTCTATCGAAGATTGGGATCTTATTTGACTGAGATAATAAGAGTCATGAATTAGATTTTCTTCTTGTTAAAGATAATGTAGCATATTTTGTAGCATTCCTCAGCAAACTTAGCTTTGATACAGTTCATTTTATGTTTCAATAATTAATTACTAAGTGATTAATAACTAATATGAGACATGAGGAATGGCTGAGGGTTTCAGTAGTAGAAGAATGGACATTTCAGAGCTATCATGAAGCAAGAATTGGCAGAATTTGTTGGCAAGACACTGAGTGGAGGACTGAATAGGATATCAAGGTTATGAACTGTAATAATGAAAAGGATGGTAGAGATGGAGAATAATAGATGTCATACAGTGTCGTCAATATGCTTTTACCATGTACAAATTCAATTTATGACTGAGCATTCAATTTTAGATGTCAGAAAAACATCAGCAGGGTGAAGAGGAGCAACTAGATCCAAAATGTAAGTTAGATAGTTGCTGAAGTAGTGATGGGGATAAGAGTAATAAGAGCAAGTGAAGGCAGCCTGCCTACTTTTCTGAGGCAGAAGGGAATTTAGAGTTTCCATCTTTGTGTGCCTTGCTGTCCTGTGCAATCCCTCATCCCTCATTCTGCAACTGCTGACTCCTTTCATGCCATTACTTGTCTTTGCTCTGAGCTGTGACTTAGCACCAAAATAGACCAAATAAAGAACTTAGGGTGAATGACATCCTGAGGGGATGGTGGCTTTCAGAAAAGCCACCTGAACGCACCTTAGGCTCATGTGGAGTCTCTGGGACTCCTTCTACCATCTGAGCAGATGTGGGCTATTTTCACTGCCTTGTGCTGTTGATACTGGCTGTCTCTGGACAGGGGCCGTCTTCGCATGTTACCACTGTTCTTCAGATCATCTTTGTATTTAAATATATATTTAAACAATGAACTTGAGATCTGATTTTTTTTTTTTTTTCATACCCAGCCATTCCAGTGAAGTCCTTCAGAATATCTGCTAGTTCTAGCAAAGGTGTCAGAAAGTAGTACGTTCATCCAGAGAAAATGTAGTTTTGCTCTAAAAACAATTCTCAAGCTTAGCTGAATGCTTTCTTTTGGAAATACTATGGTAACCTGAAAGCAGTATCTTAGCATGTAAAAATGTTACAATGCTTTATTTTTTTCTAGATTAAAAAAGGAAGCACTTTTTTCATGAAGCAGCCGTACATATCAGAAGGATGTGTGGGATACCAAATGACGATGGGAAGTTTTGATAGAAGAGTGCTGGAAAAACAGAGGTTTTTTGTGTAAACCTGTGAAAGAATTCTGCCTATGTAACACGTAGCACAATCCAGTTTCACTAAAAACTATGCAAAACCTGTGGAGGACAAAATAGGGAAAAAAGTGTAGTCTTAAATGTTGACTGTCTAGGTCTTTTTCTTCTTCTTGAAGTAAAATGCAGCTGGCTTCTGATTCCAGTGCTGTGTAGTGACTGGTTACAAAGTGCATCGAAGTCAGGGTTTGTGGTGTCCCTGCTGCATTAAAAATATGGAGCGTATAAATGATTAAAATATTTTTATTAATTATTATTTAAAATGGATATGCTCTTGCATAAAACAGAACTAATAATTTCTCTATTTCCACACAGCCGAGGCAACGAGAATAGACTAGCACTACGACGACAGACCATTCTCCGGGAGAAGGGGAGGAGGCAGGCCAGTCGAGGGCCTGCTTATATGTTTAATGACCGCTCAACAAGTCTTTCTCTTGAGGAGGAACGCTTTTTAGATGCAGCAGAATATGGGAATATTCCAGTGATTCGCAAAATGCTGGAAGAATGTCCCTCACTCAATGTGAACTGTGTGGACTATATGGGGCAGAATGCCTTGCAGCTGGCAGTTGCCAATGAGCACCTGGAGATCACAGAACTTCTGCTGAAGAAGGAGAACTTGTCTCGGGTTGGGGATGCCTTGCTTTTGGCTATTAGCAAAGGTTACGTTCGGATAGTGGAAGCCATCCTAAACCATCCTGCGTTTGCCGAAGGCAAGAGGCTTGCACTGAGTCCTAGCCAGTCGGAGCTTCAGCACGATGACTTCTATGCATACGATGAAGATGGCACAAGGTTTTCCCATGATGTTACACCAATCATTCTGGCCGCTCACTGCCATGAGTATGAGATTGTCCACACCCTGCTGAGAAAAGGAGCTCGGATCGATAGGCCACATGACTATTTCTGCAAGTGCAGTGAATGCAATCAGAAACAAAAGCATGACTCTTTCAGCCATTCTAGATCCAGAATCAATGCCTACAAAGGTCTGGCCAGCCCTGCTTATCTGTCTTTGTCCAGTGAGGACCCTGTAATGACTGCCTTAGAGCTCAGCAATGAGCTGGCTGTGCTTGCCAACATCGAAAAAGAGTTTAAGGTGAGTAGAGGGATGCTGATCCAGAGAGACACAGAATTACAAAGTTCAATCAAAGGTCTTTCTCCCATTCTTTGAGCAGTAAGAGATCAGTATCATCTTCATAAATCATCAGGATAATGTGGGAAAATGTGTAATTGTTTAATGAATAGAAGATTTAAACCTTAGGGAATGTCTTACTGCTCTGTGTTGACTGTGATTCATGCTGCTTATGTAGAATATGCCTGTGAACTAATTTTCCACTTATCAGGCAGGATAGTAAAGGAGGCCCTTCAAACCCATGGATGAAGCTGGCTTAGGACAGGGGAAGGAGGAGAATAAAGTGGTACAGTTTGGTCACTTATACAACACAAATTGAACAATTCTATTAAACCCTCATGGATTCTCATTATTTTCTCGTAGCTGGACTGAAAGCTTTCTCACGCCTCACAATGTTTTGCATTTATTCACAAAAAGGACTCTAAATAATGCCCTTTTCCTTTTTTAATATGCTGCTTTTCTCTGGTATTTCTACTCACCTCTTCCTCTTTTTTACTTATTTATACTTAGTTATATGTGAACTCTGTAAAGTTGAAGACTTTTTCAGTGTTTTTTTATAGAATTTTTGATGTTACACAAATGCATGATTTTGAAAAAAAAAAAAAAAAGTAATAGTTGGGACTCAGGGATTCAAGGCCCCCAAGATCCTCTAAGCGAGTGTTCTTTGTTTTTTTTTTTTTTGTTATGTAACTACAATGGTTCACAACCTACAAAAATATTTACCAGTTTACTCGTGTTAAGACACAAATGTGTCTTAAGTAGGAACGTAAGCTTTTTGCTCTCAGTAAATGCAAAATCAGGTCTTGTGCAAACACTGGCAGTGTTAATTATGACTTAGGTTAGCTAAAATCCCGTGGACTGGGTTTACCTTATGAGACCCTGTTGAAAGCAGATGCTAGTATATGATACTACTGTGACAGAGCAAGATATGTAGACTTCACTAGCAGGAGATCAAACACCCTCCAAAGCAGTATTAGAATAATTTCCAGCACTGTATTAGGAAGAGTTTGAAGTTGTCATGATCAATATTTAATGTTAAACTTCTTAGCAGTGGTACAATTCGCAAGGCTGTCAACCTGTCTCTGCTCAGCCAACCTGAGCTGAGATGCTGCAATTCTGAATCACTCCTGACTTGTGCTCATAGGTGTATCTTTGTGTCACCAGTCTGTTGTAAGAATCTGAAATATTTCTTGGAGAGGGAAAAGAAGGAAGAGGAATGCACAAGGGGATCTTAAAAACAACAGCTAAACAGCTGGAATAGGAGCAGAGGAGAGTTTTTATTTTACATCAGTAAGACAAAATGCTGGGAAGAGCACTTCAGCTTAACACAGAGGATGAATGTCTGCCCCATGAAGTCCCTGGCAGAAATTGTTAGGACCTCAATGGACTGAGATTTAATCCACTGCTTTCATGTACAGTTCAGAAAAAAGTATTAAACCACATACTCTTGTTTCTTTCTCTTTAGCAGCTGCTGAAGATGTGAACAAAAGGACTTGATTAGCTTAAAGGGGACTAAATTTAGAATAGAACAGAAAAACATTTTTCATACGCCATAAATGCAGCCTGTTAAGTTCACAGCTATGTTGAGATAATTAGCATGTCTGATTTGTAGGGACTGTGTATCTATCTCCGTTTACCACAGTGGGAACGACAGAAACTACGATTATTATGATAAATAAGATCATCATCTGGAACAGGCAGCAAGAAGTGTCCTTCAAATGTATGTTGCAGTACACAACTGGTGAGATGAACTGGAAGTGCTGTATTTGTCCCTGGTGCCACCAGGGCAGGGAATGGCGCACACAGGTGAGAAAAGGTGGGATGGTTCAGAGCAAGCTGCTGCAGCCTGCCCTGAAGTGCCATGAAGAGGTCCTTTCTTGGCATAAACTGGCTCATCCATGAGTGACTTGTATTTTTAGTTCATCTTTTGTCTCAGTTGCCTTCTCTAAAATTAGAGCTCCACTTTTAGTGTAGTGTTGTATAAAGAATTGCAACAGAGTTGTTGAGGTACCGTCTGTCAGCAGAAACAGGAGGCTGGGCAAAAACCAGAGTAGCTCCATATTGCTGGGTGTTAATCAGCCAAGCTCTGCTGGGGATGTACATACTCTAGAGTGAAGGTGAATAGGAACAATGAGGAGCAGGAGCACAAGGCAACACAGAAATTTAACTCTCCTGTAATTTAAGGTTTCACCAGGAGCAGGTGGCTGGCAACATAAGGTCTTTTGGGAACATTTTTGCATGTTCTAAAATCATATGGTGGTTCTGGATTAATATTAAAGACCATGGAGTACGTTTATACGTGCATTGACAAAAGTTAACATTTACACTATTGACAAGTGATAACATTTACAGTGTCTAGACAGGCTGGGGGTTTGATTGGGAAATACTTGGCTTAGGTTCAGTGCAGGCAATACAAAGGTTGTGTGTACAAGTTGCAGAAAATGGACACTGTCATCTTTACTGAGTCTGGGCCTGGGTTTATTTGTGCTCCTGCAAGCTCATGTCCCTGATGGGAGCAATTTATCTAACAATTGTTAGATAAATTTATTTATTTCGGGAGTTTGTTACAATTATCCAGGTAGTGTAGTCCCCGAGTAAAAATGTGGTTTTCGTAAAAATGTGTTACACGTGTTAGTGTAATCAAAATCAGTATATTCTTAGTGCTTAGATTAGCTGGACATGGCAAATCTTTAGCTCCACCTAGGGTTTGCCTGAGCCGTTTAAAGTATTATAAACCTTATATAAATTAAAATCGAACTTTCTGGTAATACACTGGTTTACAAGTGCTGATGGGGTATTGTTGCAGGGGAGCTTCCTGGTGGGTCCCTACAGCAATCAGTGCACGCATAATTCCCAGGTCTTCCTCAGAAGCAATGGAAAGGGTTAATAGTCAACTGTGACACTGGTTGTTTCATGGCTATCTTGTAAGTTACTTCTCCCTCCTGTCTTACACCATGAGGTATTGTTAGAGATAACACGGACCATGGAACTGTGATTCACACAAAATAGGAAATGCCATAATTAGTGGAAACCACTGTTCTCTGGAATAAACTCCTTTCTTTGCTTCAAAGCTCTGTAGCAGTGTCATCTAGCATTATGTGCCTGTTGCATTTGTTTTCAGATACTGTTTTTACAAGTATCCTAGAGGAACATTCTTTATTAGGAGTAAAACCAGAAAAAAGTAGAAGATGACTTCTGAAGGAAGACTAACTGGACAGATGTGTCAAGCACAGTGTAGGAGTATTTCTGTACCACACAAACAGCTAATTCAGGCTTCCTGAGTAATTCTGAAAACTTCAGGATTTTCTGAACACCATTTAATTTAGCTTTTTATGACATGACTAAGTGTGCAGCTTTACGAGGTTTGATATTATGTAGGATATTTTTATTTTGTGGAATTGTACTCATATTTTCTGTCATCTAAATTGTTTGTCCACTCTAGAACTATTATCTCTACTGTGTCTATAAGGATGTAGATGATATCTGACAAATGTTGTCCTGCAGAAATGTGACCTGGAGTTTTGAGAGTGATGGCTGTGGGCCAGTGCTGTTCAAAATGGATAAGGTTTGCATTTAGTACAAAGTTCACTACAGCTATAATGGCAACAGACTGTTTTATTGTTTAATGGGATGGAGTGGAAAGGGTATTTTTAAATTAAACAGATATGTTACTGTTTGCTGTATTAAAATTAATACACCTAATAAGGTTGTCTGAGTTTGCTTTTCTGATGAGAAGCAAAATTCAATTTATCATCTCAAAGTCTGATTTGCTGTTTGTTTTCATTTATACAATCCCTCATTACAGAAATTTGATTCTGGTCTTCATTACGGGTATTGTCAGCTCTCTTAAAGAAAAGGTAACATCAACCTTTTAGAGAAGAACAACTGAAGCACTGAAGGAGTAAGGACCACTTTTTTAAGGAGAATAACATGTTTATCTACCTGCTAAGATGCCTAAATCTAACATTTAGGTCCCACTTAGATTCACAACGGACTTTGAATCCTAAATCCTTGTATAGCTGTACCCGTGTTTCTGGTCTTGGCCTCTACAGTTCACTAAGCAGGGCCAGGACATGGTCTGGAGCACTGCTCCATCTCATCTGTGGGGTTCAGTGTCAGCCTGTGTCCTGAGAGCGTTTTCATCCTGGGCACAGTCTGCGGGACAGCAGGAGCCTGTGGCTGGTCACAGGAGGCTGTGTGGAGAAAGCCCCTTTCTTCAGGGAGAAGTGGCTATGGTAATGCTCTCCTGGTCGTGCTCTCCTGCTTACATGGTCAGAGGTAAGGCAGATCGTGGTCAGCTGAGGTTTTTAGAGTCACTGTGGGCTGCTTGCTCCCTTATCTGGGACACCAAGACAGTTTGTGGCTGCTCCTAACCCAAAGGGCAGCCTCTCAGCAGCAGCCACTCACCCCCACCCCTCCTGTCATTCCTCTACCACCAGCGTCTTCTTCCCCTGGCTCCTCATCAATAAGTTAAGCCAAATTACCACATTCCCGTGGCTCACATTAATGATAAGAGACATGTGAGACTCTGGAAGAGGGTGAACTTTCTGTGCACATGTGACAAAGAGACACTGAGATGGCAAGAAGAGTGTATTAATAATTTTTGCTGTCACCACACATTTAAGTGGACCAAGGAGACAAGGGGCAAAAGATGTCTGGTGCAGTAATCTCTGCAAGTTAACACACTTAATTTCTTAGAAACAAAATTGCCTGGCTCAAGCTACCTGCCCCTTTTTCAGACCCTGACAAACCTTCGTGTAGCAGTTTAAGACATTATCATCCCATCTGTCCTCCATAACCTTCCCTGAAAGAATAAATTCTTCAAAGGGAATATGTCTCAAGACAGCAAACTGTGAACTAGAGCAGGGATGTGTGTTGCCTTCGGCTGACTGCTGTGTTACAACTGTCCTGTGCCCACTGGGGTGGAGGCGGTGATGCTCAGTTCCCCAGAACTCCTTTGCTGTAACCTGACCAGCAAGGACACTTCAGCTCAGCTACCACCACTGATCACAGCTGTGGCAGTATTTCACAGGAGGTGAAGCTGTTTTATTGCATTTGCAAATGGGAAAATAAACTGATGGAGTTTATGGATGAGTTTACTGGGTACTATTATATACAATGATACCATGTACAAACCTAAATTCAGAAGGGATTCACTGCAAAGTGTGAATGGGGCTATCTGGCTATTTTTAAAAGTGCCCATTCAGTATTAATTTTGGTAAATAGGACGACACTCAGAAAAAAATCATAATCTTTATTAGAATAAATTATCATATATTATTTTTGTTTTGAGACTACCCAAAAGCATTTGACTCCACTATAGATTAATGGTCTCCTTGCATATTGTTTTGAAAATCCATGTCATGTCTCAGTCACCAGAGCTGGAAAATATTGATGAAGAGTGTGTGAGTGTGTATGTATCTATGTTTCCTACCAGAAAATATGCACATACCAATATGTTACAAATACATTACGATATTTTGTAATAGTTATTTATGAAGGCCAAATTATTTTGTTCCTAAATTTATTGAAAACTGTTCCTTTCTTCCTTTGATGTCCAAGGGTCAGGTATCAGTTTGGAACATTTCATGGTACCTAATTGTACAAGGGTACATAAGTTGACTCCATGTTTTTCCTTTGTCTGTGAATCTCAAATGGCTAATTTTCCTTTCATTTTGAAGAAGACATTTATTTCTCAAAATGACTGAATACTGAATCTTATCTTAGCTGCTGCTACAAAAATTAAAGTTGAACAGAAGGTGATATATTGCTCTCAAAAAATGTCTTTCCGTAGTGCCAAGAAGTCAGGATTTTGGTTAATCTCATTCTTCTGAAGAGAGGGAAAATAAATAATACAATAATAAAATATACAGCATATCATGAAATGGTTAGTTTAAGTATTTAGCTTCTGTTGTCTTTGTAGAGAAATTACATTAAAGTTTCTTTCTCTTTTATGACAGATCTGAGCTATCTTGCTTACATTACATTATTGAAAAGATAAATCACTAACAGTTTTATGTAGACATACAATAGCATCTATAACTGTTTGCCTATGAATGTTTGCAACTATATAAGTAAAGTGAAATGTAAAACTTGGATGCAATCCTTTAATATATCCAAGTAATAAACTGGTATTGTGGTGTTGGTGGGTAATAAAGCAGAAACATGCATGAAGTGCACCTTTGGCAGATAAATTAGGATATTCTGTATACTCAAAATAATGATTTCTCTTCCAGGGTGTGCATTAGATGGCAGTTAGTACGAAGGAAGTAGTTAAAAAGAAGGGACTAAACAGACTAAAAGTGAGAGAAGTGGGGAATGCTATGATGAACAGACCAAGAAGAGAGGGAAATGTGTCACTGTAATAAAAACATTCATAGAAAGTTACTTTGAACATGAAATAGAGACTACAGGAGCAGTCCTGTATGGTGTGGATTGGTTGGAATTTTTAAAATTCTTTTGTTTGGGAAAAATTCTACAGTAATTTCATCTTTTTAAGACATTAAAATTAGCAGAGGTCACAAAAATATCAGAAGTTGTTGAAACATTTATGAGTAAATCTCTTGTAAGGTCCAGCCCAGGGGTAATATATCTGTAGACATTTTTTAGCTTTAGATATACATCTGTATCTATATTCAGATAACTCTCTATCTGTCTAGCTATATTCTTTTATGACCCAAACACATCTGCAGGTAAGGAGTGGTTAAAAAACTGGAGTATCTTCTTCTGTTTTGACTTATGCCTTTTGGAAAACAGTGACTGAGAAGATTTTTTACTAGCTAAAGCAATAAGCAACTGAACCTGCAGTTCTAGAGCAACATGTTGGCTCACACAGTGAAGTCTGTCGTGAGATATTTGAGCTAGAGAGCACTGAGTTGGAGATGTGGTATTACCATGCTATCTGTAGCACTGCTGACACTGTTGCTAGAAAACAGCAATAAAATTTTGTGTTTATAAGCTAAAAGAGATGTTGGAAAATGAGAAAGATAAGATTTACAAGAATAATTCAAGGCCTAAGAAATTTCATTGTATTTATGTAATTCTCAAGAAGGTTGGGAAGTTGTTTAGATGTGTTCTCTGTATGATATTCATCTTGTCCAATTGAGATCTTTACAGTGTAACTTTCTACATCTGAGCTAGTTATGTAGACTTCTGTGACAGTCAGTGAATAGAAAATTTTACCCTATGCTATTCATCTTAACTTTAAATAGTCATTAAAATTTGTCATGCAATATTTCTGAATGTTTTTTCTTAATTTCAATTGGCTCTAAAGCAAGTCTAGAGAATTAACTCAGGTGTAAAGATTGATAAAGTAGATGTCCAAGGTAACCAAGGTGGGATGAATTCCTACTCTTTGAACGTTCAGGGGAAGTAGATGCCCAATAACAATGTTTTGTTAATCTACCAGAAAAACACATAGCAAGATGGAAACAAATTATTGATGTCACAGATGTGTAGCTGGAACGTAGAACTATTTCTGTCATGTTGGTTCTAAACAGCAAGTTATCTTTTTTCTTTTTTTCTAGAATGATTACAAGAAATTGTCTATGCAATGCAAGGATTTTGTAGTTGGACTCCTTGATTTGTGCAGAAATACAGAAGAAGTGGAAGCTATTTTGAATGGTGATGTAGAGATGAGCCATAATAACGGAGAACGTGGTCGTCCCAGCCTTAGCCGCTTAAAACTCGCCATTAAGTATGAAGTTAAAAAAGTAAGCAACTATATTGATCAAAGAGACATGTCATGATAGTGGTATTAAATTGTGCTATTATTAAATGTGTATGTTTTGGTAGCCTGTGACACTTAAATGAACAGTTGGAAACTTCTGCACAGTGTATTTTACAAACAAAAGAATCCTTGCCCCAAATACCTTGCAATAAAATGAAGCAGATATGCAGAGTGAATACTGGTCACAGTGAGTATGTGGGCAAATGACTCTAAAAAAATGTGTACCTCTATGCAAAATTTGTAGATATTTACTTGGTTTTCGGTTTAAGTTATTTTCAAATTAAAAAAAAAAAAAAAAAGGGAGAAGTTTGCACTACTGCAGCATGGAAAAGTATAAGATTTAGTAAAAAATGGAGGATAGCACAGAAGTCCTGTACACTGCATGATAACAAATACTGACAACACATTTTTGTCAAGCTGTTGTGTCTTACTCAGAAAGTTGAGAAAACTTAGTGAAATTGCACGTCTCAGAAAATTTATATTTGTTTGTATAGAGGATCAGAGACATAATCTAGGTGTAATAGCGCTGTGATTCTCACTCAAGCAGTGCTGAATACAGGAGTTATTGTCCCTTCCTTGGCTTAGTTTCATTTCTGATGTCAGTTTAATAATCTGGACTGCACCTGAAAAGTGCTCAGTGAAACCATCTGAGTTAGTAGCTGCACCAAGACCCTTGATTTACCCAGAAAACTCTTGGGTAATATAGATTGTAAAGTTCTAGGTGACATGTGTGAACCAGGGAGAAATTATTTGTGTGGTGAAGTTTGTACAACCAGAGATCAGGAAGACAAAGCTCAGGAATAGACTTTGAAAGCAGATTACCGTAAAGAAGCTCTATCTCCTAACAGAGCAGCAAGACCTTTGATGAAACTTTTTGTACATAATGAAGTGGATCAGATCACTTTAAAAATAAACAATATCTTATTTTATCAAAAAAAAAAGATATGGAGTCAGGACTCTTAAAATCCAGTATGGACTGAAGACACAGATCTAATTTATCAGGGAAGAGTTGCAGATTTTTTATAAAAATTAAGTTCACATCTCTGGAGGACACCTAAAACATTTATATGTGAGGAGTATTTGTGTGTTCATGAAGAGAAGAAAAGAAGAAACCATTTTGACTGAATAGCACTTACTAGCGTATGAACACAAACCTGCAAAACACTTTGCAAGGTACTAAAGAGACCTGAAACAAGTTTTGAAGAGAAGATACCACATTGACCTTGTCCTTCATAGTATTTGAGTATTAATCCTTCCTTGAATGTGAACTTACTTTCAACACTCTTTCTTGCCTAAATAAAGACATTTCTTGCACCTTCACCCACTCATCCTTTAAGTATAGAGAACTATTCTAAAAAAAAAAATATATATATATATATATTCAGTTAAATTTTTAGTAGTATTTCCAGGTCTAGACTTAAAAATTAATTGTGCAGAAGAATCCACTGTTTATTAATATCTACCTTTGTCACATGTTTCTTATACTCTCCAGAGATTTTGACAGAAAAGAGGGTTATAGGTGAAAAACTGCCAGTTTTGCAGTTTGTCCAAAAGATTCCATAACCAAGTTAGAAATTGTCCTTAGCTGGTTTCCTGCAAAAGGTGACAACTGTTTCCTTATGGCAGCTAAAAAAAAATGGTATTTTCTATGTTAACGTGTGAAAATATAGCATCTTCTTTGTTTCATAACTAAAGACGGTATAGCATCCTTTGCAGAACAAAAAGACTTGAAGTTTTGGAAATTCTGGAAGTAGTAACGTGAAAATTGTGAGTGTCAGAAACACATAGAGTTTGCCCAGATAAAACATATGATTAATTACCTTTAGGTGGAAATTAATATTTTGTGATGGAACACAGTGTCAATAAAATAATAGTTTTTTAAATGAAATGAAATATTGTTGCTGATAGCATCATTCCTGCATGCTAGGAGATTATGCTAATCTAAAAAGTTTTTCTTTTACCCTTGTTAATGTTCCTTTGAATATAAGCTGAGTTGTTGCTATTCCAGCATTCTTAATGCACTTCATATAGCTGTTATTTTAATAAAAAATATTCTGACATCAATACTATTTTTGTTGTCCTTTTCTTTGTTACAGTTTGTAGCACATCCAAACTGCCAGCAACAGCTTCTCTCAATCTGGTATGAGAATTTGTCAGGTTTACGGCAGCAGACCATGGCAGTGAAGTTTCTGGTGGTTCTTGCTGTTGCGGTAGGACTGCCATTCCTTTCAATGGCTTACTGGATTGCTCCTTGCAGTAAGGTCAGTCTGTGGAATCTTGTATGGGCCTTTCATTAACTCCTGTGTCATCTGTATGTAGATTCCTGTCTGATGAAGATGAAGCATGAGTATAAATTAATGACATGTTTAAAAAATACTTCAGAAATGTGTTATTTTAAAGCTGAGTTAGAGCGCAATGGCTACAGGATTGCATGTTCTGACAGTTGTAATTAAGACAGGCAAATGTATTGTGGTAAATGCAATGCAATTAAATTAAATTACAATGGTTGAGCAAGAGTTGCCTTGTAGAAATTATACTTCAGAAACAATGAGTCAAACTATTCTTTATTTAGTTGTTGCCTTAGTAGGCAGATGCAGAGGATCCTCATTTCCCATAGATTCAGAGGTAGACTGAGTTCAAGCTGTGGGTTGTATACCAATTATCTCAAAGGCAATTTTATTTTTGATGATTAAAGGTTAATGAATAAAAGTCACTGAAACATGAATGACAGAAATTAAAACAGTCATCATTAGTTTTCTAGAAGTCAAAGTGAATTATGTTCTCTTGTCAAGACAGTGCTAATACTCATTATATTTCATGAGGTTTTTAAACCAGTCATGCAGCCTCCCCTGCAGCCATTTATGATGCACTGTCTGGATTTGGATGCTACTGCTGTAACTGTTTTGAATGATATATAGTATGGAAAGCCTTTCCACTGAAGGTGGGTTACAGTCTCTGACCCCTCTGAACTTCATGTTGAATCTATATTTTAGTTGGTCACTATCCATTTTAAATAGATGCTGATGGAAAATTTCCCTTGAGAATATATTAGAGGGAACAAATTGGCTCCTGTAAGGATTATTCAACAGATCACAGTATAACATCCATGTCAAATAGCAGGTCAAATCCTATGTGCACACAGTGATTCCAGGGGAGGAGGAAGGTTGAAGGAGAGGACTGATATCTTTGTGATTTATTTTTTTTTAAATTGTTCTCTGAGGGGAGATAGGTGGGACTTTTTTGTTTTGCCGTATTTTTAATTTCTTTCAGTTTGGACAATAAAAATCAGTTATATAATTTTCACTTTTCTGTATAGCAATTAGGATTTTTATGAATACTTTTGTCTTAAAACACACCGTGAGATTCAATACTTCAGTAACTGGTTTTCAACTATAGCAGTGACTTATCTAGTTGTCATTTTCCTTTTTCAATGATTTATTGGATCTTAAAGTAGTTCTGAACCATTGTACATTCTGAAAAACCTATTTCAGAGTAGCTTTTTAAGGTTCAAGGGACATCCTTTAAGATTTCACTTCTCTCTCTATTGAATTGTCTCATTGTGTGATTTATATGTTGAATGCTTTTTGTTTCATTATATTCTTTAAAGGTAAAACCTAATACACCTTTTTCACCAGTTGCCATTTCTTACATTGTGCCTCACTCATTTTTCAATAAAAAAGTGTTCACTATTTAATTTCAGGATAGGATAGCTCCAATACAGAAAAATACCTGTATCAACAGAGTCCTTTCTGTGTATGAAATGATGGAGTTTCAGTAATCTCTTCTCCTCCTACAGAGATAAAATACCCCTTCTTTTTCCAGGTTTGGTGCTATAGGGCACAGTGACTCACAGTATTTGTGGTGAGAATAACAGCTTGCAGTGAAGTTATTCTGACACATTTCTTTATATTCTCATGCCATGGCTCTGAGAAAGGCAAAAAAGTCTTTATGACATTTGCAACATCTCAGTCGGTTACCTGTATAGCTGACCAGTTTCCTCTTTAGGAAAAAGTTAAGTTGAGCTTGGACCACAGATACTGAATTGAGAGTTTCAGATCTGGAAGAAATTTCACAGAAATATATGGACAAAGTCCTGTTGATTTGGCAGGAATTCACTAGTGTCAGATGCCAAAAGGAATTAAGATTCCCTCTCGTTTGAGTTTCAGCCAGCACTCCACATGGAGGCACTTCAAAGTTTTGTGAACTGTTTGCTTTGTATTTCTAATTGGTAATTCAGTGTAACTACTGACATAATTAACCCAGAACCTCAAGAATATTATTTGATTACATGACATTTTGAAAGAGTAAAAACTTTTTTCAGTTTTCTCCAAGAATCTCAAATGTCTGTGCTGTTCAGCTCTAATTAATAATAGAATTTAGATTTTTAGCTTTATGAATTCATAAATAATTCAGTCAGCCCCTGGCCAAGATTAGTGATCTGAATTTGAAACTGAGTCTTCTTTTGCTGTTCCCAACCACCTGGGGTTGGCATTTCTAAAGAAGTAACACGTTAAGTCCCTACATGTTTTCTAGAAGCATGTTCTGAGGGCTATATGCATTCCTCTTTTGCACTGTGATAGAGGAACAGAAATTGAACATCATGTCGAGTATATGAGGAGCTAGGAAATTGTTCTTCCTAGAAGAGTATATGCATTATCTCTTTTTTGTTATCAGGCCTTTTCTCCTTTGTGATAGATGTGCTACCTGGACTCCTATTTTATCATTTCTTTATCAATGCCATACTCCATAATGTTACAATACTGATTGTTTCTGCAGTCACAAGGAGGGAATAATGTGAACTGCTGAATCCAGTCCCCAGCAATTTCTGGTGACACTATATAAAGGCAAATACGTGTTGAAGTGTCCACAGAATAACTATTGTATATCTTGTCCTACCTCAAGCCAACCAATAAAACACTCACCAAAACTCTTTAGCAAACCAAAGACCATAGCACAGAGGATCAAAACAAAATCCAAACCCACTTAAATTACAGAAGGAGATTCAGAGTGTTTAGAAGATCACGTCCTTTGTCTCTACAATGGGAGGGAATTTATTATGTCAAAATGTACAGTGAAAGTGCATTTAGGAGGGACTCTAGCATATAGAAAAGTCTAAACTTGCAAGATTATGGCCTTATCTTTACATGTTGTTCTTTCTTTCCTTGATTCGCATTTTCTGACCGATATCTCCTCCATAAAGAGATTTGTAATTTTAAAAATATCATTTAAAGATTTTATTGGATCACTGTTATATGGCAACGACATAATAACTTCCAGCATTTGTGTAATCAATTCAACTGTAGTCATTCCTGCTTCCAGGGTGATTCTACTACATATATGTAAAAAATATTTTTTTGTCTCTTGAAGGGGTGGGAGTGATAGGAGTTCAGTCTTTTAAATTTTATCTTTTTTGAACAAGGAATATATTAACATTACCTCCTTCAGTACTTTTTCTTCTTTTCTGGCTATGTCTCTTTCTGGCATCTGTCTCCTAACCCATCTTCGTTTGTGAACACAAGAATAATGCATTTAAAAGGACACTGTCAAGGTACTTTATAATTTTCCAGCTGTGCTTTACTATGTGTTGTTTATGACTGTTCCTTCCTAGCTTGAAATAAAATCTTTCCCCATGACAATTACCTGCTCCCTCTGTAGTTCACACAATATATTTGGTTGTTGAAGTTCATCTCATGAGAATGATGGAATATTTTATTTAATAAAAGATAAATTAATTTTATTGAGTGAAAAATATAATGAATGGCATGGGTTTGCAAAGTAATGTAAAGGAGAAAGAAGATCAAATTTTGTGCCTGCCAACCTTGACAGTGTTCCTTTAACAGTATCTTCTTTTACATTTGTGTAGTTTTCTTAATGTTATCTGTATTTGAGACTTTACCGTCGCATCCTCAGCTGCATCCTCTTATTCTGTTTCTGCAAAAGCTGAGTATAAGAACAGCAAAATTCTGAATTTGATATTGAAACAAGTGTAGCAAAAATACAAATGCCAATAACTTATCCTTCTGCTTTCCCCTGCCTTTTCCAGACCACAGTTTGTTATATGTTTCAGCTGAGATCTGTGACACTTGCTTTCAATCCTTTCCAAATAATTTTTGTCAGATACAGATATTGTCTTAACCTAAAATAAAAAAGTATTTTTCTGCAGCTGCCAACTAACTGATCAAACTAAGACTTTTATTACAGGCACTCCCAAAAATAAAGTGAATAATTGCTAAAAGTTCAGCCTTGTGTGAGTTTGTATGGAACTTTTAGGTTTTTAAGTGTTTCAATACACCATTTTAAAGTTGTTCCCAGTCACAACAAAGTTGAGGACATTTCCATTAAGGGAGTCAGGAAGGAAATTAAGACATTACAGAACTATAAACATAACCTTTTGAGGCCTCATTAATTTTTTTATTTTTAAAGAAAGTGAGTTGGGAAAATTGTATAATAACTGTGCTAAATTAAGTATTATGTCAGGAAACGGAATTCTTTAGTCACAGCCCACTCCTGGTGATAATTTAATGTTTTTAGTAAGTGTCAAAATCTCATTTTCTTTGTTGCCTCATAAAGATGACTAGCATGTAAGAAATTTAACAACTATAATAAATTTTTCTCTTGATTACCTATAATAAACATAGATGCCCCAAAATAATTACAGAACTATTTCAAAACACTAAGTTAAAAATAAATATCTGGTGAAACTGATAGTTTATCCCTCTGAAAATAACAAGTAAGTAGAAACATTTAAAGGTGACTGTCAGCATGGCGTCATACCATTCACTTTTTCCAAATATTTGTTTCTGTATGTTATTGAAATATAGATTTATCTGTGTTACTGTTTTTTTTTATACATTTTTATTTTGGAAGAAGGCAATGCAATATCCTTGTGTTTCATAACCTCTGTTGCAGCTGGGGAGGATAATGCGTGGACCATTTATGAAGTTTGTAGCCCATGCAGCCTCTTTCACCATTTTTCTTGGTCTACTTGTCATGAATGCAGCTGACAGATTTGATGGCACCAAACTCCGACCTAATGAAACAACAGGCAATGTAAAACAGCTATTTAGGATGAAAACATCCTGTTTCTCATGGATGGAGATGCTCATTATTTCTTGGGTAATAGGTAAAGATTAATTTTCGCTTAAATTTTTCTTGCTGTGATTTCAGTGAAGCTGGACCCGAATTAATCCTTTGCTATTAATGTTACATGTAAAAATTGCAACAAAGGGAGTTTATTCAGCTGGCTGCATTCCCACATTGACCTCATGTTTCTTACTGGATGTCAGCAGGATTCACATGTGCCAAGTTAATCACAAACATTCAGGTTAAAGACTTACATGAAATACATATCATCTGAATGCAAATTCAGTTTTATGCATATCAAAGGAAAGTATTTAGCAGTTTTTTGAGTCAGGCTGTGTCAACTTCCAAGGGGAAAGATTTCCACATCATGGGCCAAGTTTTTTTTGTGTCAAATTGCCTCTTTCTGCTAAGATTCTCTTATTTTGCAAGTATGCTTGCAGAATCAATAGTGTATAGCTGAATGTATTATTGACAATGGAGAAGAAGAATATAGACCACTGAACATTCAGTGGTAGATTTTTCCATCCCAGCGTAAGGATGAAATGAATACAATGAATAGTACTCTGAGCTGACTCTTTCATTTTGGTGATGCAGTAATATT
This sequence comes from Tyto alba, assembly GCF_018691265.1. Lineage (NCBI taxonomy): Eukaryota > Metazoa > Chordata > Aves > Strigiformes > Tytonidae > Tyto > Tyto alba. Next base: position 14,844,036 of record NW_024881282.1, on the reverse strand, counting down.
CAGCATCAGAACTTGATCACAGACTCTCCAAAATATTTTAGCAGTCTGATTCTTATTTAGAAGTCTAATACCATTTATTCCAATGGGGGTTAGATGCCCTAATATTTTAAGGATCTGGGTTCTGGTTGTTAGTTAAGTCAATAATATGGGAGAGTTACATTCATGATAAGTAAAATCTGTTTCCATTCAAGAGCTGGTGCATTTAAAATATTTTGCTTTTATTAGCTTTCTGTGATTGAAATTGGAGCCATTTGTACACCAACTAATTTTTATAGCTTTAAAAGGCATTGGCAATCTTTATTTATTTCATCATAAAGCTGTTTATAAATGAATATAATGTGTGTTATAGGAATAATATGGCACTTAGATTTCAAAATATTCACTTAGATTTCCAAATATTTCATAAATATATATGTTTTCATCTGATAATAAAGGAGTAAATAATAATTTAACAATTTGAAGTTCTAGTTTGCTAATTTAGGAGATTTTAATATAATATATATAATAATTAATATTTTTGTTTATTTCAGTGTCATGTGTAAGGTGGTTTATGAAAAACTGATGCAGTGCGTAAAGATGGAGCATTGAATTTAATTGCTGTAATTAACATTATAGTTGTCCTTATCTGAAAATGATGAGAAGTTCCTTCAGACATTTTGACAAGTGCAAAAAATAGTGACATTATTCCAATTCAGTTTTTTATTAACTCTCTATGGAATCCTAGAAATGTAGTTCATGATTAAATAGATTTTATCTTGAAAATGAAAATGTTTTGCTCAATATCAAGGATGCCATAAAATAATACTGTAGTCCTATGTTTTATTATTAAGGAAGAATGATTAGGAATCAAACAGATACCTTTGCCCTACTGAAGATGCATTAGGTCTGATTCTTATTTTCATATTCGTTTGTCACATATATTTGCAATTTCAGTAAAAGAGACTGTACTCAGGGTACTCTGCAAATAACAAAATGTGAGTTCTGCTGTTAATTCTACCACTACTGTATGATCATGCTAGAGCATTTCTGCTCTTTCTGTGTCTTCCCATGTCTGTAACAGATGGTAATCACATCCCATTCTTCTCTTTGAAAATTTTTGTAGTTGTACATGAAAATGCAGTATGAAAGATTGTTATTATTACTCACATGACAAAAAAGTACTAGAATCTATATAAAGTGGCAGATTCAAGGATTTTAGTTTGTGTTTGAACTCCCACTGACCAGAACTGTTTAGAGTTTGACTGCAGCCAAGAGCATATCCTATACATAATAAAATACCAAATAAAACAAACATGAAAATAAAAGAACACACTGTTTTCTCTCTTATGTCTTATACAGGCATGATATGGTCTGAATGTAAGGAAATTTGGTCTCAAGGTCCAAAGGAATACCTTTTTGAGTTATGGAATATGCTTGATTTTGGTATGTTAGCAATTTTTGCAGCATCATTCATAGCAAGGTTTATGGCATTTTGGCATGCATCCAGAGCCCAGAACTTCGTTGATGCAAATATGAAAGATCTGACAAGTCCAACACTGGAGCCCAATATAAAATACTACACCTTGGGTGAGTTGATTGCACATGATTAAGTTTTACTTCTTGGGCCAAGATGAATTGATTTTCTGTTAGTAAGTCTCCAATACTTTAGTTCCACAACATACTGATTAAAAAATTCCCACCCCTTTTTCTCATCCCTACTATTTGATCACAGTTCCCTTGGCTATGCTCATGCATGTCTTTGGGGACTGTTCTAGACATCAGGCACTGAAATGATCTAAGATAAAACAACCCCACTGTCACCCCACCCCTTGTCAAGATTTTTTTAATCCAAGTCATTTCATCTGTTCAGTTACAGAATGCTATTCTGCAAACACTTGTGTTGGCACAAGTGCAAATGTGATGTGCTGTAATGCAGGGGCAGAACTAAGCAATGAGATGCAGGAACTTTTTAAACCTGCTTTGCCAACATAACCAATATATCTTTCATATATTCTTTGCTCAGAGACTCTGTTATATTATTTTAATATTTCTCAATCCACTCTCTTTACCAGTAAAAGATAAAAATATTAATAAACTTGTTTGGCATATATGAGAAGTGACTAGAAGCTATTTTTCCCACATGAGAAGAAATTAAGCTCTGTTTACTTGTGTTTTCTCTCAATACCATCACATCTCTCTTCCCTTTATTAGATATTTTTTCTCTAGATACTGAATTACATCAGTTTCTATCTCTATTCTATGCCTCAAATAGTATTTCTGATAAGGTTGCATTTCTTCATTATCCAGGCTGTAGAAAGAGCAGAACAATTAATATACATATTCTGAAACCCATTAAATTGTAGTAATATAAATTTTACAGGAAAGCTACAAATTTCACATAAGTTATAAAAGCAGCTAGTTAAATATTAATTCAGTTTTCAGTAACACCCACTTGAAGAATTTGCAAACGGGGACTGTTGTTTACATTCGCCGTTTCTGGGTATGAGAAGCACAAGTCTTGTCACTCATTAATGCTATATAGTACTGTATCATCTACCAAGGCAGTGTCCACTGGCATTAGTCATGACTTGTGACTTTGTTATGCACTTAAGCAGGGATGAGCCATTTTTTAGTGTATGCGTGTACACTGAAGTCTGCTTGGAGAACATCTATGTATGGTAGTGCTAACATAGATAATATTAATGGTGAATATTCAATGCCATAGGTTTTATCATAGGCTAGCAAGCATAATTTGGTGGACACCAGGTTGAACATGAGCCAGCAATGGGCCCTTGCCGCAAAGAAGGCCAGTGGTATCCTAGGTTGCATTAGGCAAAGCATTGCCAGTGGGTGGAGGGAGGGAGGTTATCCTTGCCCTCTGATCAGCACTGGTGAGGCCACACCTGGAGAACTATGTCCCGTTCTGGGCTTCCCAGTACAAAAGAGGCATGGACATATTGGAGAGAAGGACCTATGAAGGACCATGAAGATGATGAAGGGACTGGAGCATCTCTCCTATGAGGAAAGCCTGAGAGAGCTGGGACTGTTAAGCCTGGAGAAGAGAAGGCTCAAGAGGGATTTCATCAGTGTATACAAATACCTGAAGGAAGGGTGCAAAGAGAATAGAGCCAGGCTCTTTTCATTAGTGCCCAGCGACAGGACCAGAGGCAATGGGCACAAACTGACACACAGGAAGTTTCCTCTGAACATCAGGAAACACTTTTTTACTGTGAGGGTGACCAAGCACTGGCACAGATTGGCCAGGGAGGTAGTGGAGTCTCCATCCTTGGAGATAATCAAATGGCATCTGGGCATGACTCTGTGCAACAGGCTCTAGGTAGCTCTGCTTGAGCAGGGGTGTTGGACCAGAAGACCTCCAGAGGTCCCTTCCTACCTCAAACATTCTGTGATAATATAGCTCATCTGGAAACCTAAAAGATCTGGCTACAAGCCCACACTGAAACATCTGCCATCTTTGATTTTAGTTATCTATGAAATCTGAGATAAAGCTAACAGGTATTTCTGCTTATGTGAAAATGTGCAATCTTTTGCCATACTGACATTTTCTCATTTGAATATAGTGTGTAGTAGGCTTTACAGTAAGGAGCTCGATAAACAAAAGAATGTGCACATACCTGCAAGAAACACACAGCAGCTAACAAGGCAATAAATATGTGCTAAGTGAGCCTTGTTATGCCTAAAACCAGTCAATCATGACTTCGTCATGACACATGAACGCTCACATTGCAGTAAGTTCCTTGAAGAATATAGTTTTCTGATATATGTAAGGACATATCAAATAATGCTTGGCATCTCTGTGTATGGATGTATTATAAAGCTGTAAAAATAACTGACTTTTTGTTAAATGGTTGTGTGTTAGTTAACAGCTCAAATCAGTATTTTTCCAAATGCCAGCGATTTCCTTCATTGCAGTATAAATTATTTCTTTCATTTTCTGACTTTACAGTAGAGTAACCGCAGATAACAACACTCTCCTGGGATGTAAGTAACCCATCCCAGGTTAACATATTCTCTTCCCCTGCAGCACAATAGTGAATTGAATTTAAGCCTCCCACATCATCAGAGAATGCCTTAATCTCCAATAAGGAAGTATTCATAGAATAATAGAATGTTTTGGGTTGGAAGGGACCTTAAAGATCATCTGGTTCCAACCCCCCTTCCATGGACAGGGACACCTTCCACTATACCAGGTTGCTCAAAGACCCTCCAAACTCTGACCAACCTGTTCCAGTGTCTCACCACCCTCACAGGAAAGAATTTCTTCCTTTTGTCTAATCTAAATCTACCCTCTTTCAGTTTAAAGCCATTATGCCTCATCCTATCACTACACTCCCTGATAAAGAGTCCCTCCCCATCTTTCCTGGAGGCCCCCTTTAATTACTGGAAGGTCACTGTAAGGGCTTTCTGGAGCTTTTGCTTCTCCAGGCTGAACAACTCCAACTCTCTCAGCCTGCCCTCATAAGAGGGGTACTCCAGCCCCCTGATCACTTTTGTGGCCCTCCTTCAGACTCACTCCAACAGGTCCATGTCTTTCTTATGTTGGGGTCTCAGAGCTGAATGCAGTTCTCCAGGTGGGGTCTCACAAGAACACAGTAGAGAGGGAGAATCACCTCCCTCAACCTGCTAGTTACACTTCTTTTGATGCAGGCCAAGACAGAATCAGCTTTCTATGCTGCAAGTGCACATTGCCAGGTAATATTGAGCTTCTCTTCAACCAACGCCCCCACGTTGTTCTTCACAGGGCTACTTTCAGAGCATCCATTGCCCAGCCTGTATCTGTGCTTGGGATTGCCTCAACCCATGTGCAGAACCTTGCACTTGGCTTTGTTCGCATGGGCCCACTCTCAAGCCTGTCAAGGTCTCTCTGGATGTCATCCAGCACCACACAGCTTGGTACCGTTGGCAAACTTGCTGAGGGTGCACTCAATACCACTGTCCATGTCACCAACAAAGACGTTAAACAGCACTGGTCCCAACACCAAACCCTGAGGAACACCACTTGTCACTGCTCTCTACTTGGACACTGAGCTATTCACCACAGCCCTCTGAGTGCCATTATCCTTATCCACTGAGGTGTCCACCTGTCAAATCCGTGTCTCTCCAATGTAGAGACAAGGATGTTATGTGAGACAGGGCCAGATGCTTTGCACAAGTCCAGATAGATGACAACAGGTGCTCTTCAATTATCCACCAACATGCTACCCCATTGTAGAAGGACACCAAATTTGTCAGGCACAATTTTCCCTTAGTGAAGCCATGTTGGCTGTCACCAATCACCTCCTTACTTTCCATATGCCCTAGCCTATTTCCCAGGAGGATGTGCTGCATGATCTTGCTGGGCATAGAGGTGAGACTGACTTGTATGTAGTTCTCTGGGTCTTCCTTTTTCCCCCTCTTAAAAGTGAATGTTATGTTTCCCCTCTTCCAGTCAGTGGGAATTTCACTGGATGGCCACAACTTCTCAAATATGGTGGATAGTGGCTTAGCCACTTCATCCACCAGTTCCCACAGGACCCGCAGATGCATCTTATCAGGTCCCATGGACTTGTGTACTTTCAGGTTCCTTAGATGCTCTCAAATCTGATCCTGTCCTCCAGTGCGTGGTTTTTCATTCTTCCAGTCCTGTCTTTGCCTACTGCGTTTTGGGCAGTGTGGCAGGAGCCCTTTCCCATGAAGACTGAGGCAAAAAAGTCACTAAGTACCTCAGCCTTCTCCATATCGCACGTGACCAAGTCTCCCTTTTCCTCCCAGAGAGGGCCCATGTTTTCCCTGATCTCCCTATTATCACCCACATACCTATAGAAGCTTTTCTTGTTGCCCTTGACGTCCCTGACCAGATTTAATTCTATTAGGGCTTTGGCCTTCTTAACCTGATCCCTGGCTGCTCAGACAGTTTCTCTGTATCCCTCCCTGGCTGTCTGTCCTTGCTTCTACCCTCTGAAGGCTTCCACACTCTGAAGGCTGAATTTTACTTACATTCTCTAATAGGCTGGGATTCGACTGCCGAAAAATTACCTCAGTGATCTTACAGCCCACCTTAATGAATGGAGATCTAATCACTACAGTCAGTGGAGCTCTGAAATGGTTTTAGCACTACCTGGATCAATTCAGTTGGCTGAACATAAGTGACTAGTGCTGTTTGAGTTGCCCAGGGTTTCTTCCCTCACCTCCAGATGCTGTTCCAAAAAGACTTCCCACAGATATTTTGAAATGCTAACAGAAGTTCTCATCTTTTGTTTCTAGCCAGAATAAACTGGGATCCGTCTGATCCTCAGATCATATCTGAAGGCCTGTATGCAATTGCAGTAGTATTAAGTTTCTCCAGGATAGCCTACATCTTACCAGCTAATGAAAGCTTTGGACCACTGCAGATATCACTTGGGAGAACTGTGAAAGACATCTTCAAGTTCATGGTGATATTTATCATGGTGTTTGTGGCTTTCATGATAGGCATGTTTAATCTCTATTCCTACTATCTGGGGGCAAAACAAAATGAAGCGTTCACAACGTAAGTACAACTGATTAAACTGTAATGATTGTGGGCTATTTTTATGAAAAGTTGGTTGCTTGCATTGTATATATTGTTTACTAAATGTTTTATAATGTTTGCATCTCTTAAAAATGTTTTCATCTTGGATTAAGTAGTAATTTTCTCTCTTGTTCTGGTGTTTAAAGGATATATTTGAAATCAGAGGATGAATTGTCAATCCCAACAATACTATGATAAATCAGGAAGGACAGGCTGGGAAGGTGAGATGTAGTTGCCCTTTACGTGAGAGAGCAGCAAGAATTCCAGCAAGAATATCTGCCTAGAGATAGATGATGAGCCAGTGAGAGTTTATAGGTCGGGATTAGAGTACAGACCAAGATGGGTGATGTAGTGAATGTCTGCTACAGAATGCCTGATCAGGAAGACGAAGTAGATGAGGCCTTCTTCAGACAACTGCAAGAATCCTCACACTTGCAGACCCTTGTCCTTACTGGGATTTTTAACCACCCTGATATCTGATGGAGGGACAATACAGCAGGGCACAAGCAATCCACAAGATTTCTAGAGGGCATCGACAATAAATTCCTGACATAGATGATCGAGGAGCGGATGCTAATAGGAGTTTTGTGACATCTGACTTTTACAAAGAAGAACTGGTTGGGTACGTGAATGCTGGGAGCAGCTTTGGCTGACTATGAGATGGTGGAGTTCAGGTTCCTGAAAAGAGAGAAGAAGGCAAATAGCAGGACCACAACACTGGACTTTGGGAGAGCAGACTTTGGACTGTCAGGGAAGAATCTCATGGGATAAGGCCTTAAAGAGAAGGGCATTCCAGGGAAGCTGATTGATTTTCAAGAATTGCCTTTTCAGTGCTTGAGATTGGTCCATCTCAATGGGCAGGAAATCAAACAAAGGTGTCAGGAGGCCTATATGGATGAACAAGAGTGACTGATATGTCAGCAGGTTGTGATACCACTCAGAAGGATCTTGACAGGCTGGAGAAATGGGCTGACAGGAACTTTGTGAAGTTCAACCCAGGGAAATGCCATGTCCTGTCCCTGGGGAGGAAGAACCCCAGGCACCAGGACAGGCTGGGACTGACCAGCTAGAAAGCAGCTTGGCAGAAAAGGACATGGAGGTCCTGATGGACACCAAGTTGACCATGAACCAGCAAAGTGCCCTTGAGGCACAGCAGCTCAACAGCCTACTGGGCCACATTAGGCTGGGGAGGCTTATAAAAAACTAGAAGTACCTCAGACCCCTTACATAGCACTATACATATGTCAGATGACCTGGCAGCACAATCTGTAATACCACTTCATGCACAAGGCTTGTTCCTGAGCTTCAGGGATTTGGGGATGTAGTCTGGGTCAGACCCTGAGCCTGCAGGACAGCATCCTGCCTGCGAGGGTGGTCGGCACCAGCACTTCAGAGCACAGCACAGCAGCTCCCTGCAGCACGGGGGAGCGAGGCTGGTTCCTCCATCAAGTGCCACTGTCATCTGTAATTGAAGCAGGCTAATCACTACAGTGTGATACACATTATAAAATATTTGTAATTTATTTCAAACAACTCTGTGTATTCTTACTAGTAAAAATAGAAAAATCTAATCCCTTTTATAAGCTGTGGCTCCCCATAGTTTGTAATGGCAATAACCATCTTCAGAGGAGAAAATATATTCCCCCCCTTTTTTTTTTTTCTTTTTGACTCTCTATTTCCTTGGTGGTTCTTTTTTTCTTCTCCCACCATAAGAATAGAAAATCTGAATTTACTCTGTCAGGAATTATTCGGTATACATTTGTCATGCCTCTCATTTCTATCTGTGATAATCACAATATAGATAAATCACTCGATAAATCTCACTCAAGGTAAATCGCTTGAGTGGAAACTCATTCTTTTCCATGATCTGCAGCCCTTGACCACTTAATTTCTGGCTGTCATGATATTCAAGCAATAGCTCTTATGAAGTATACTCAGCCAGGAATCAAACTTGGCCAAGAGAGAAAAATTTGTTACCACTTTTTTAGTATTAGTTCACACAATAGATACAGTACATAAAACTATGACTCACGGATGGAATACTGATGAAATATAAGCAGAGAAGTAAATTCACAACTAAAAATTATAAATTTATTTTAACTTTTTTTTTCTTATCAATAATGCAACAAAATCCAAAATGTGCTTTGCAATGCTACAGTATTTTTGGACATGGGGAACTGAGATCTCTTCATCAAAGCAAAAGAAAATATGTCTTCAAGCAGTTAGAGATAGATAGGAAAAGATACCTCAGAGGTTTGGACTTGTGTTCATATATATGTGTGTATATAATATATATATATATGTGTATATATATAAATATATATATATATATATTTATATAAACAGATTATGAGGAAATACATGTATTCAAATTAACTAACCTGAAAAAAAAATCAGTATCCCCATACCATGGCTTATTACCTTTACCCTGAATTTGTGGAATAGTGAAAACTCAACTGGAAGGTTATGGTCTGTGAGACTCATTTTTTTGAAAAATACTGATTTTCAGTCAGACATTCTGTCTTTTTTACAGTTTCAGTGTTAGTCGTATCAATGCTGAAATAATTCATACTGAGTGAACTAATGGTGCAATTAAAATGAAGTATTTACAGGTTAATTATTTTTGTTACGTACATTCACATTACCAGCAAGCATGTAGTGTGTAGATCAAAGTACTTAACAAGTGAATCATTGCAATATTCTTTTGAGAATGTAATAATATAATAATATAATTCCTAAAATTAATCAGATGGTTTTATTGTCAGTCCTAAATATTAGGAGTCTTATCTTATGAAACAGCCTGTACCTATGAAATTAGATAGTCTATTTGTTCTGCATAATATCACTATGGTAGAGTTCTACATTATGATAATGGAAAAATTTGTACACTGTATAAAAATGATAACTGGCAATTTATATAAGAATATACAGCTTTTCTTCAGTAACATATGCGTGTGTTCAATTTCTCCTTTTAGTGTTGAAGAAAGTTTCAAGACATTGTTCTGGGCTATATTTGGACTCTCAGAAGTTAAATCAGTTGTCATCAATTATAAACACAAATTTATTGAAAATATTGGTTATGTCCTTTATGGAGTCTATAATGTTACCATGGTCATTGTCTTACTGAACATGCTTATTGCAATGATCAACAGTTCATTCCAGGAAATTGAGGTAAAAACTCTATTTATGAAGAAATATCACCACATTTACTGTTGCAACTAATTGTCTAAATCTCCTGAAAATTTTTCTTGTTGACATCTTATTTAGGAAAAATAACACATAGGCTTTTGGAATATATTAGGAAAAAATATTAATTCCACTGTACATTTTTATTGTAAAATATGTGGAAATTACCCAGCTGCACATGCTTGCAATAGTAAGAACTAGACTGGACTAAGAAACTTCTGTTTAACTATGTTCCTGAAGAAGGTGAGCTATATTGTGTGACTTTGTGAATCTTTCACTTGCCTCATTTGTAGTTCCTATTTGAGTAGCATCCCTCATGCTGCAAGAACGTTCTCATTCCTATGCCTTGACCCTGCAGGCCAGTTATTTAAACAACTGCTGCTCTAGTCATCTGCAGTGAACAAAACTTTATTTGACAAAGTAATTACCAGGGCTACTGAAAATCAGCATGAATTTTGGCATACCGTGAAAAACAAAGGGCTAAATCATTGTTTAGAAAAACGATTGAGTCATGTCCTTGAACGTGACATCAGACCTTTCTGCAGAAAACCCTCTTGAACTTTACAAGAAGGAATAAAGTGAGTGTTTTTGTTATTGTAAATGTTAAACGTAAACTATGATAGCATACGTAATTTAATCATATATTTCATCATGTGGAAGGAATTAGGTAAGAATCACTTAATCTTTTTTAACTTCATGTTAAATTAATAGAGTAAAATTTTAGTTCAAAATTCTGCTAGTATGTCTTCTTCACAAAAAAGGTAATGGACTAATTGCTACAGAAGAGACCAATAAGAAATCAGAGATGGTAGTCCCATTTAGAGATTTACATTTATGTTATGATAATGTAGGAATTTTCCATTTTATTTACTGAGCATGACAGTGTGCCAAGCAAGTGGCTACTCAGTCAAGCCCTAGTGGGTGAATTCGAGTGTTGCCCTGAAGCTTTAACTTGGGCATTGTATTGTGTGCTTTTATGTGAGAGCTTTCCTTCTCACCAGTGTGCTTACAAAGAGCACCAAAGAGGTCTGTCTTTGTGATCCTGTATTTCAGACTATTAGCACTCACTCTGGAGTAACCAACGTTTAAATCAAATCCCCTTTGTTCTTCTGTAATTGCATTATTTTAAATGGATTAATAAGAACAGTTCCATTCATTTAAATTTGGTGTTTACAGATTATAAACAAGTTCTTTATCTGTTTAATTTCAGCCAATTACATTCAAAACACAAATAAAGTATAGCTAGAGCATCCTTCATAATCAAGGTGGTATTAACAGTGTATTAACAGCCATGTTTCTGTTTTACAGGATGATGCTGATGTAGAATGGAAATTTGCAAGGGCTAAACTTTGGTTTTCTTACTTTGAAGAAGGAAGAACTCTCCCAGTACCCTTCAACTTAGTGCCAAGCCCCAAAACTTTGTTGTATCTCCTACTAAGAATTAAAAAATTTATTTCTAAACCATTTCTGTGCCAAAAGAAAAGCTTTGAGGAAGATGCAGAGATGAACAAGGTAATTTTTTAATGTGTATACTGACTGATAATTTTAAATGATAAAACCAATTTTAACTTCATTTTTGTTGTTGAGCTGTTTTTCTCATGTATTTCTCAACACAGTTAGCCCATACTGAAGTCAGTCACTACATACAGGCTGTATTTCTTACTCTAGTTTTTAATATAAATATTTGTCTACATCTGCAATCAGTTAAGTCCAAAAATACATTTGTAAATTTACAGTTCTTCCTGCTTCTTGTCACAGAATCAGAGAATAATTCAGGCCGGGAGGGACTTCAGGAGGTCTCTGGTCCAACCTCCTGCTCACAGCAGTGTCAACTGTGAGGTCAGACCAGGTTGCTCAGGGATTTCCAGTCAGGTCTTGAAAACTCCCAAGGATGGAGACTGCACAATCTCTCTGGCCAGCATGTGCCACTCCCTGACTGTCTGGTAGGGAGAAAAAGTTTCTGCTTCTACCTGTTGTTTGTAGCAGCCTTCCAGTACTTAAAGGGGCCCTACAAGAAAGCCAGAGAAGGACTTTTCAGAAGGGCATGTAGTAATAGGACAAGGGGTAATGGCTTTAAACTGAAAGAGAGTGGATTTAGATTAGATTTAAGAAAGAAGTTCTTCACTGTTAGGGTGGTGAGGCACTGGAACAGGTTGCCCAGAGAAACTGTGGATGCCCCCTCCATGGAAAAGTTGAAGGTCAGGTTGGATGGGGCCTTGAGCAGCCTGGTAGAAGGTGTCCCTGCCCATGGTAGAGGGGTTGGAACCAGATGATTTTTAAAGTCCCTTCCAACCCAAACCACTTTATGATTCCATGTTTTCTGTGATCCTCCTGTCCTGCAGCACTATGAAGGGTCCAGTCCCATCTCCTCAATACCTCCCCATACTGGGGACTACTCTTAGGTGTGCCTGAAGCCATCTCCACTTCAGGCTGAATGAGCCCAGATTCCCCAGTGTCTCATTCCAGGGCAAGTGGTCCAGCCCCAGACATCTTGGTGACCCTCTGCTGAACTTGCTGCAGCTTTTTTAACATCTTTCTCACTGTCCTCCAGGTCCCTCAGGTCCTTTATTGCAAAGCTGCCCCTCAGCCAGCCAGTACCCAGCCCGTGTTGCTGAGTTGTTCCTTTCCATTTGTCCTTACTGAAATTCACAGGGTTCCTGTCAGCCCTGTCCTCCTGGATAGCATCCCTGCCCTCAAGCCTATCAGCTGCACCCCCCAAATCTGGCTTTGTCTGAAAACTTGACAGGAGTGTGCTCCAACACCACCTCTGACAACTGATCTTTGATAAAGATGTTTAAAAGGGCAAGTCCCAGGACAAGACCCCTATATTACCTTCCAAACACAACCATTCAGCAAGGATTTTGCCCATCTAGTGGTCCACCCATACAGACAGTAACATCCTAATGTGGGTACAAGCATATTCTAGGATACAGTGTTAAAACCCTTTCTAAAGTCAAGGTATATGACATCTCCAGCTCTCCCCTCATCTGAAAATCCAGTAATTTTATCTCAGAATGCCATCTAGATGGTCAGACAGGTTTACTTTTCATAAATCCACACTTACTTTTCCTAATCATCATCTGCTCCTTAATCATCATCTGCTCTTCCATATGCCCAGAAATGTGCTCCAAGACAACTCAATCAATTATTTTCCCAGTTACTGAAGGGATGTTTGGTGGCCTGTGGTTGCCCAAATCGTCATTTTGACCTTTTTGAAGATGGGTTTGACATATGTCTTTCTCCGGCCTTTGGGGACCTCTCCAAATTTCCATGATCTGTCAAACATGATAGCATATTTACAAGAACATCACCTACTGTCTCAACACCCATGGATGCAGCCCATTGGGTCCAATGGACTTGCCTAGGTCAAGTTCTTTCAGGTAACCCCTAACTTGACCCTCCTCCACAGCTGGTCATTCTCCTTCTCCTTGAATCCCTTCACTAAGCACAGAGGCCTGAGAGACTTGGTGCAGTCTGAGGCGAAGAAGGCAGCAAGTCCCACAGCCTTACCTGAGTCCGCTGTCACTAAATCCCCTGCCTCACTGAGCAACAGACCCACATTTTCCTTGTTCAGCCCTATACTGCTGTTGTAGCAGTAGAAGCTCATCTTACTGCCCTTGCAAATGTCAACTTAAGGTGAGCTTTGTCTTTCCTAAGACCCACCCACACACGCCTGGACAGAGTTGCTAAATTCCCTCTTTGCAGCCTGTCTCTGCTTCCACTGCGAGCACAGCCTGCTTTTATTGTAAAGCATTCTGTTATCTGTTTTATTTATACAAGTGCAGTGCAAAGCACTTGAGTCGATTCATTGCTGTATCTCGTGCTTATTTAAAGAGTTTGTAGTCTATTTTTCCTGCCTTGTCTTGGTATAAATCCACTTAATTGCTTTAGGAGAACTTGGGGCACAGCACATGGTGTTTGGTGGTATTGGAAGTGTAAAGACTAGCACTATTGTAACATGTTAGGGAAGAAGAGCTTTGCAAGATGTAGTGAGTAGAAAGGTGAGCATATGCTAACATTCTAAGAAAAGTAGAAATTAAAAGTTTGTCATGGTGGCAGAAACAAACGTGTAATGGAAATTTTAATGTGGAAGGATCTTTGTTAAAATAGGCACTAAGTAGTCTGACCTGAGGCCTGTTCAAAGTTAGGAGTTCTCAAGTCTCTAGTCAAGAGTCATTAGTCATTAGACTGGGGGCCAGTAAAGAATTTACATGCATCTGTCAGCTCTCTGCCACTGATGTGACAAACATGTTTTCCATCACAGTTATCAGTTGAAGAGGAAAAGAGAAAAGAAACTGGTTGCAATCATAGAAGGAAAAAATGGAACTATAGGGAAATTACTTTGCCTCTGACAAGCCTCTGCCTCTGGTTAAGTTCATAGTAGTCTATAAAAAAACCCTACCAGATATTACAAACACTGTCAGGAAAGTCAAGGTTGTTATTAACTTCAGATGTCTTGTGTGTGCTACTGGTAATTTTTGTAGCATTTCACAGATCTCACTTCATTTTATTTGGGAAATCTAATCCTAATGTATTTAAGACCAAACAGAAGTGATATTACATTTGCTCAAGTTTTTAATAATAAGTGCAAAACTTTTCATCAAGCTGCTTGATGCAAATCAATTTCACAACTTCCATGAGTGCTAGTCATCACTGAAAAATCATGACTTTAAGGAGATGTATATAAAGTTCAAATTAAGTGACGGTGAGAAACAACAAATCAAAGGATTTTTGTTTCTAATTCACTTAATTTGTGACTTTGAAAAGCATATAAGTAAGTTAGAAGCTTATTTTTAACGACTTTTTAAAATGAAATTTATGCTCCCATAAAACAGGTACTCTTAAAAAACCCATTCTTACCCTCTAAGGAAAGAAGCTGGATTTTTATTCCTTTCCAAAAATATATTCAAACCTAGCAATTCAGATAGCTAGAAAGGCGCAAAGTGTAATAATTACCAAGTCTAGGTAAAACAGTAACAGTTGTGTCTGCTTTTACAGCAGTCCCTCTGAAAGAGAGCTGTAAGGATGCAACCATCATTTATCAGATTTTTTCCTAACTGAATTAATTTTTAAACTTCAAATATCAATAGTTTCCACTCACTGCAGATTGTAGCACAACTAATGCTAAATGAAATGCACTTACTCCCCAGCCAAAGAAGCTATAAAACTGCAAATTAAATTTATAAAAAAGCTTTTATGGTGAAAAACATAAAGCAGCAGAGTTGCATCTATTCATTCCTCAGCTTTTCCAGCATGGTGACTGATATTGCCAGATGATTACCTTTTTACTTACCTTTTGGACCACCACATACTGTGAAGCTGACTATCTAAATCTATTAGATGCTGCCATCCTTCATGCTTATAAAAAGTAACTAAAATGTTCTTGTGTCACATCTTGACCCACTGTTGATGATTTGTTATTGTTGAGGCTGTTTTATGGCATCTTCTCAAAGGCATTCTCAGGCTTTTTGAGTTTTGACTTTGGACTCATCCTTTGCTGAGCAACTTGGTGCTGCTGTGACTGCTGAGCAGGGAGCTACTACAAATGCAATGAGCTGTGCAAAGATAAGAAAGGATTTGTCAAGATCAGACCCAAGACTTGGTGGCTGTGTTTATGCTAGTAAATTAAATGTGACAGTTTATCTGGGCACAGAGGCCAGTTCAAGAATGGCTTGCCCCTAGTCAAGTAGTTTTTCTCCCAAAGTAGAGCTGCTGCAAGCTATTGTCCCCAGACCATTCCAGTTGCCAAACGGTGCCTGGGGAGAGCAATAGTTCTCTGGTGCAAGTCCTGTTTTGGAGGACACTAGAAGTTTACTGATAGAAGCCATTGCATTGAACTACCCAGAAATATTATCACATGCTTGAGTTTACTGATTTCAGACAGAAAGACTGTGGGTCTTTCTCCAGCAGAGCCTATATCTTCTCAGTGCAAAAGCAGCAGCAGCACAAGGGTGCGTGTAAAGACAAGAATTAGGATGGGAAGGAGAGAAATTCTGCCACTAGAACCAGCTCTACCCTGATTACCTTTGGCAGAAAATGAAGCCAGCGGCCATCAGTGCTAAACAGCGAGTGATTTACAAAGCTCTGTTCAAAGTGCAGCACACCAGAAACTAATTTCTTGAAACATAGCTACATATAATAATAAAGGCTGTGAAGATGTTTTCTTTCAGGCTGTTGATTAAAACCTGCAGATGTCTTCTGTTTCAGGCTAAAACTAGTGTTTTAAACATCAAGTGAACAAGAAACTCAAACTGTAAAAGGAGAGAAATAAATGAAGAAGAGTTTTAAACAAACCTACTTTAAATTTTATTCTAACTTGAAAAATTGCCTTTTGCGCTTATGGTTCAGGAGTCACAAAACTTGTTCATCTTCCTGAGAAACAGTGGTAGATGATGTATTTAAACCTTTTTCTTAAAACATGGCCCTTCAGAATAGAAATAAACAACTAGCCATTGAAATATCTTTAAACCCTCACTCAAATGTTAACTTTTACTTTCCTAGTATAAGCTAGTGTTTGAAATTTTCAGAAGGGACCTCTGGTTATGGGAGCGCAAATTTTCTGGGAAACCTCCCTTCAGGTCCAAACATGTACAATTTACTGGCATTTCAAGGTGTCAGCTGCTTCTAAAAACTGGGATTTAAAATATTAACAAAGTGCTACAGAAAACAGCTACCGCAATTACACTACTATTCTGATTGCACTGAATTTTAAGTAATATTAGAGAAGGATGATGCTTTCTAAAAGCAATGATCCATGTATGCTGCATTTCTTCTTTCACACAACACTCCTGGAGGAGTGTTTTTGTTAAGGTTTATATCATTGTTTTATTTAAATTACATTTTTTACCCCTCAAGTTACTTACGTGATGAAGTTCAATAGCTACTAACTTAAAAATATGAATTCTAGTTCAGTCATTATTGTGACAGGCTGAGTTTAATTTAGTAGTATTTTTTGAGAGTGGAAAAAGCCGTAGGCGTGAAGCTTAAAGAGACTTTAAAAATTTTTTGTAAAAATGAAGTTATAATAAAATCTTGACACTCTCTGCCACCAAGTGGTCGTTCAGCAACATACAATAGATGTTCTCTCCTGTTACTGTTACACATAGGTAGATTTAATTAAGTTACAAACTTCTGAATTACCTGCTAACTTTCAAGGTACAGTCTGTAGCTAATTAAAAATTAAAACTTTCAAAAATGCAGAGTGCTGAAGGGTCAAAGTTAAGATAAAGATGTTACAGTGTGTCTGGTTTTACAGGTTTGCAGCATCTCACTCATTTAACTGCATATTACAATTTTGCTATTTCAACTGAAAATCAAGTTTTAGTTAAGCACTGGACTGACTTTTGGAGTGAACCAATGTAACATAAATTTAAAACTGGTAACCAACATGACAGATTACATTTAAAATACATGATAAAATGCATACTAAATATTAAAAAATACATAATAAAATGAAATGCATTTGTATATTATACATAAACTGGTAAGTAACAGAATCATGAATGTTATCACAGCTGAAGAAAGAAGTCAGAGATCCAGAAGGGCTGGGACACCAGCTGCACAGCTGGAGCTCAAGCTCATGCCCTATAGCAGCTTTAACCAGAGCGACTTTCCTCTGCCACTGAAGAGGAAGCATATTCTCCCTCTTATTCTACTACATTATTTCCAAAAATTGTGCATCAGGAAACCAGGAGCTGAAAAAACAATAAGATTGTTTTTCTCTTTTAATATAGTAGTAAAGGTGAGGCCTAAGAGAATATTACTAGTTCTAAAATCCTGAAAGACATAGTGATTACACAGTTGTGTAAACCCAATAGGCACTATTTTTTATTATAAATCATATAGATAGCTTAAGTTAAAACATTTAGATAAACCTATGTTTTCTAATATATATGCAAAACATTTAAGGTAACTTTATTCAAGCAAGAAAAAGCAACCATAACTTACCCTTTTATAAATCTTTAACTCAATTTCTATCTAAATTCAGGTTAATATGTTAGAGAGAAATATTCATTATTTATATATCTATATATCTTCTATCATTTTTGCTTAGTCAAATAAACATCTTCTGAATGGATATATAATGTTTTTAATGGTATATGTATATAGATATTGTGAATCTTCCTAAAGAACAAAAAGAAATTCCAGATTCAGTGTAAAGTTTATATTAATTGGAAGTTAATATTTTTTACCAGTAAGTGTAGTTTTTTCTTCAGGAAAAAATCTCAAAGTACAAACCTGACCTAGTGAAAGATACCTCTGCTCCTGGGAGAAGGAGTTGGACTACATGATCTTTAAAGGTTCCTTCCAACACAAACCATTCTATGATTCTATGAAATGCAAAACAAAATCTAAAACTATTTAAGTTATTCCCTGTTTGCAAATTCTTGAAGACTTATTTGCTTTACTCTTAAAGTGAATATAAAGTTATTTGGAATTCTAGAAAACTGGAAGACTTTTAAGGAGCAAGCTCTGCAGCAGCTGGGGGCATTGAGAATTTTAATTGATATTCGCATTGCTGGTTAAATGACTGAATCTGATGCCTCATTCAACCTATTTATAGCTATACAATTCCCAAGGTTTTTATTTTAATCATTGTGTTAGTACGTGTATGTTAGAATGAAGCCCCAGTGAATCTCTCTGCTGAGATGTTTTTATTATTTTCTAATTGACATCTGGTGGATATTTACCACATATTCCATATTCCTAGTTCAATTTATTATCAAAGTTCAACCATGGGAAGTTCCCATTATACCTGAAGAGGTTATAATGATTTCAGTTGCAGGAGAAATGGCTACATGAATGCTTTAGCCTTCATTAACATCAGGCATTGTGTTGTGGGCTCCCTCGACGTGTGACGTGCCTGTATAGCTGCATAAGCATCTAACCCTCCCCTGCTTTCCTCCACAACAAAGTATATCCCTGTGCATCCCACACAGCCTTCAAAGTGCCCCAGTTTACTTATCTGAAGGTGCTTGATGCATTAAGTCACAGAGATAACCAACATGGAGAACCTCAATGGAAGTATAACACAATCCCACAGGATCTGAGACACTGCCAATGATAGCCCCTTGCTTTAAAACAGTAACAATTTTATTGGACCATGTATAATTAGAGAGAACTGAATTTTTAGTGACAGTCCCACTTATTCCTCATCCAGATCAATCATGATTTATATTTCACTTTTTTTTTTTTTTTAATTTCTTGCACTTCTACTCATTGAACTGGCCCCATTATCAATCTAAAGGAATATCATTCATTTTGTGTTGGCAGTTGCTATTCACTTTTACTGCAGCCTAGTTATTCAGCAAGAGTCTGACTTCACCATTTTGTGATGCTTTAGTCCTTCTCAAAGATGGAAATTAATAATGAAGCCTGCAAATTGTATCCTCGGTGTTTCATTGGGGAGTGATGCCCTTTCCTTTCAGCACATGTAGTAAAGAAGATGCTACTCAGAAATGTCAGCTGATAATTTTGTGGTCCCCTGGCATGAACTGCAAAACCAGTTACATTCAGTCATTAGTGTAAAGTGAGGTGAGAAGCAAACTCATGTATTTTGTGGTACTGGATGTCACATTAGTTACGGGCAAGCACTATGAAAGAAAGGCAAGGGGTGATGCTGCCACCTCTCCTTCCTTGGCTTCTCCCACACCCTGCCCTGACTCTTCTTCATCCGTTGCCTACAAAGCTGTGCCGCAGCAGTGCTGTCTTCCTCCTGACATGGATCCCCCTCCCGTGCGCCTGAGGACAAGGGAGAGCCCACAGGGAGGTGGCTGCTCTGCTCTGGTCCCTTGGGTGAGTTAGGAGCAGGTGAGAGGCAGAGGACAGGGAGAAAACTTCCCAGTTCTCACTTTCCTACATCACAGTCTGAAATGGTTTGTTTCAACTCTTGTGATGAAATTCTGCACAGGTACAAGGACTTTAGCACAGCAATTTAATACTGCACAAATCGAGCTTAACAGTTCTGTCATATGATATATGCATGAGGTAATTAAGCATGTTGTTTTTCTATTTATTTTGTACTCCAAATAATGTTTCCATTTCAGCTCGGTCAAAGGAAGCAATCAAGTATAAGAAGCTCAGATGAAATCCACTTAAACAGTTTAAACAATCCTCCAAGGCAATACCAGGTAAAATACAGTTTATTTTTAAACACAGTCAAGAAGTAGTAGAACTGGCAGACAGACAGCATGAGGACAGTTTTGAATTTATGTTAAACAACATGAATCAAGAATAAATCCACAGACCTTGTATATATCTGAAATAAATGCAATGATTTAGGTATTTGCAGTACAATCTGAGGGTGTTTTTCTCTCCTCTTTTTTTCTTAAATGCCACTCTTGTAGTGCAATATTTTAAAGTGCTTGAAAAATGTTTTTAATTGTAGAGACAGGTTAAGCCCTCAACTGCACAGTGTGAATTAAGAAAATCAAAAAGAAACTCAAAATCTGAAGCTGAAGCAGCTCACCTTATTGTGCCACACTTCTATATACTAATACGTCAAGCACTGCAAATATATTTCAGCCCTTATGCTATCAGTACAATCTGTTTATTTGTTGCCTCCTAAACAACTTCAATGAGCCTTTGTGCAGTTTAGTTTAAAGAGACCCATCACAGTCCACATAAAGCTCAGCTATTCTGGTCCAGAAGCTGCTCCTTTTCTTCCTGTAATACTACAAAGCAGGTAGAAAGGAATAAGCAAGAGCTGCCTGGGAAATAGAACAAGATCATCTGAATTCAAAAGGGTATAGAAAAGAAATACACCTATTTAAACCAGACCTATTTTAACCATTTTAAGACAGAAAAAAGTTTTTCCCCTTGGGCAGGCTAATTCCGCTTCGCTCTCACATTATGCAGTATCTGCACAAGTCTATTCCAAAAACTTCCTGACCTTTTCACAGCCAATTTCATTATGATGCAGTGATAGATATGGAGATTACAAATTTATCCCATAAACATGAGGATATATGACTTTCTATTTGAAACATTCTCGGATTATTAGAATAAACTAATTGCTTGTTGACCTTAAAAGCATGACTTTAGTGATGGTCTAGAACCACTAATCTGAGATGACGCACCTAACAACCACCTCTGGTCAGATATATTACTGTGGAGACCAAAGCAGACACATAAATCTATATATTTTATATCTTGTAGTGAAAACAAAAAGGTATTGTGTTGTCATGGGTTACAAAGATATATCCTCAAAGGTAATTAGGTACCTTGTTCTCATTCAAGTAATTTGAACTAATGGGAGAATCAGGGGCAGAATTCATTTTACCTGCAAAGGTAAAATTTACATCTCAATTTACTGGCCTAGGTTGCCCTTATTATTGGCAGAAAGGGTAGTCATTCTAATGGTGTGATTTATTTGATGTCTGAAATGAACTGTGCTCTCAGATTTGCTTCCTCTATCCATAAATGAAATTAAAGGTGGCTGCCACAGGTATGTATATTTACATTAGAAAATGTCTATATTTGATTAGATGAGTCCCAGCTGAGATGCTTACATAACTCTTAGAATTTTGGGTCCCATTTTCTCTAAGACTTATATTGGGAAAAGATAACTTATCAAATGTAATATAAGAGTAGATTAAAATAAACTGATGGCAAAACAGTTTAGTAATTGGCACTGCTAATCAGGGTCATTATCTTGTGGTAACTATATAAGTTGGATGGTTCCACATGGAAATCAAAACTGCAACTGTATTAATCATTCTCATAGACTCCAGTGGTAGGTTAAGCTTTATGAATCATTACATTCGTAAGATGTGTTTAGTTTTCTAACTGTCATGTAACTATATGTGCAGAATCATAAAGTTTAAATATCTACTGTAGATGAAAACAGAGATTTCATATTCCTTTGACCTGGTAAGTCCTACACTGAAATGTCTGGATGCAACAGAAGGGAACAGAGCTCATATTTTGAAATGTCATAGCAATACTAAAAAGTCCAACTAAGAAAACTGTTTTTGTTTCTTTCTTTCTTCTCTGCAGAAAATAATGAAGCGTCTCATTAAAAGATATGTACTGAAAGCTCAGATAGATAAGGAAAGTGATGAAGTCAATGAAGGTGAGTATAAGTTGATGAATTGTATGCTTACCTCTAATCAGAGAATCAAAACAAACTAATTAAAGTGGTTCCATGTGCCACTTGAAAAATATGATTACCAAATCCTTAATCCACTTGACATGATTACAAGTGCAAGAGGTAAAACTAACATGAAATCAAAGTTAAGGAAAAGATGTGGCTTTCTGTCTCTGCTCTGCCATCAGAAACTATCACTATTCTGAGGACTTCTTGTGATTAAGTATTCCTACTTCTAGTAATGCTAATGCATTTCTCATGGTGAGGCTGCATTTAATGCAGCAGCTGGTTTGGGGCACTGCTGTATGAATTTTCCCTTGTGTGAATATGTGTTTGTATTGGCGATTCATATATGGGGATACACATGCTTCAGCCTTTTTTGGAGTGATTTATTAGCTGGAATCAGCTAGTGAATGCACTGCACAGAAATGGTCTCATCTGTTTGCACCCTTCTGATGCTGGAAAGACAGTGTATCAGGAAAAGGAGAAGGCTGCTCTCTTTTGGACAGTGAGAGGTCTTGTTGCTGGCCAGGAGGACTCAGGCACTCCTGATCTGCATGATCTGCAATAAAGGGACCTGGGGGTGTTGGTTGACAGCCAGCTGAATGTGATCCAACAGTGTGCCCAGGTGGCCACTAGCATCCTGGCTTGTATCAGAAATAGCGTGGCCAGCACAGCTAGGGAAGTGATTGTCCCCCTGTACTTGGCACTGGTGAGGCTGCAACTCGTATCCTGTGTTCAGTTTTGGGTCCCTCACTACAAGAGAGACATTGAGGGGCTGGAACGTGTCCAGAAAAGGGCAACAACACTGGTGAAGGGTCCAGAGCACAAGACTTATGAGGAGTGGCTGAGAGAACTGGGGTTGTTCAGCCTGGAAAAAAAGGAGGCTGAGGGGAGACCTTATTGCTCTCTACAACTATCTGAATGGAGGTTGCAGTGAGGTGGGTGTTGGTCTCTTTTCC
Organism: Tyto alba; assembly: GCF_018691265.1. Lineage (NCBI taxonomy): Eukaryota > Metazoa > Chordata > Aves > Strigiformes > Tytonidae > Tyto > Tyto alba. The sequence continues at coordinate 14,821,271 of NW_024881282.1, read as the reverse complement.
CAAACAACAAGCTATTGGGCAAGAGTAAATGGCCTTCAGTTGCACCAGGGGAGGTTCAGATTGGATATTAGGAAATATTTCTTCACCAAAAGGGTTGTCAGGCATTGGAACAGGCTGCCCAGGGAAGTGGTTGAGTCACCATCCCTGGAGGTATTTAAAGGACGTGTAGATGTGGCACTTGGGGACATGGTTTAGTGGTGGGCTTGGCTGTGTCAGGTTTACAGTTGTTCTCAATGATCTTAAAGGTCTTTTCTAACCTAAATGATTTTATGATCTTTCTTGCAGCAGAACAGCAGTTTCCATCTGATGGATCATTTGAGATTTTGAACTGATGTGATGTCTCACAATTTTGCCTTCAGATTTGATTCCTGAAATGCATCTTCCTATTCCTATCCCTAAGTTACCATTCACTAACAGGCACAGAACATACACTTATTCTATTTTAACAAAGAAATCCAGAGAAAGCCCATCATAACTGTGAGACAATCATATATGCTGTTTTTTTCCTTTGTTTTTGAATAGTGTGATCTTCTAATATCTGTTACAGGTGAACTGAAGGAAATTAAACAGGACATCTCAAGTCTCCGGTATGAACTCCTTGAGGAAAAATCTCAAAATTCTGAAGATCTGGCAGAACTTATAAGGAAACTTGGGGAGAAACTGTCAATTGACTCTAAGGATGAAGAAAGCAAGAGATAACCTAAATGTTTAAGAAATGCAACAATTCACTTAAAGCCATATTTTTGTTTTTCTGAAGTCTAGCTCACATTTCTACAACCGATTCAGAAATTAAATAATTTAAATTCTGTATTGAAAAACCACAGTGGCAAATCCTCTTGGTCTACAGGAGGGAGGAGATACCACTTGAGTAAAGAAACTTATTTATTCTTTACCTGCTGAAGAAGAGTTAATTTAAGAGAACTTCTAATATTCAATTTACCTCTTTTAGAATACCATTGGAATCTTGATAAGCCCAGTCATGAAAGATTAAAAGCATAAATCTAAACTTTTCCTACATTAATTGGTTATTTTTGCAAATTTCCTTTTGTAGATATTCTTACGTATATTTTAGTGAAGCAAAAGAGGAAAATTCTAGGCTTTTACATATTTATATCAACAGCTATTTAATTTTTCAAGCATTCCCAACTAGCAAAGAAAAAGCTAACTGCCTTTCTTAAAAATGTGCAAGATATTAAAATAATTTATTTTAATGTTTCCTTGAAGAGGTAGATATCAGAATACTCAGAGCACTGTGTTATACTTTTCCCTACTTATCCCTGTCACCACTGGACTATCCTGAAAGATACCTAGTTTGCTATGGGAGTTAGCATATTAAGAAATAAATATTTTTCACCAAGTTTATTGAAAAGCAATTGCTGAAGCCTGAAGAAAACTTCTTTAATCCAAAATAATTAATCTTGAAGATCTGATCTGTTCCAGAATTCCGAAGTTCTCCAGCTTTCATGTCTTGAACTAAAACTCACAAACTTTTGGGTAGAGGTTTGAATTTAAAGCTGGTAACACATTTATTTAAAGTGGAAGACACTAAAATGTTAGGTGCAAACTCTGTTTCTGAATTCTGAGAATATCATGTATTGAGGACCATGTTTCCCCACAGATAAACTTGTTTAAATCATTGAATTTTGTTCAGATCTATCCTTACAAACAAAAATATGGTGTTCCAAAAATTCATGAAATGTCATCTTCTATGGATTTGCATTCCTTGTCCTTTTTTCCACTCGAGAAAGCTCAGCTCTTGTGCTGTATTCGCTAGGACTCCTTCAATGAAGAATCTTCACTTCATGTTATTAGCAGAAGCCTCCAACACTTCCACCCTGCCCAATGCAATACTTCTATGTCTCCTTCTGGTAAACTGGAGAAGAGGTAGCCCATGCCATGCCTGGCTGATAGTTGTGTGACTGGCCAGCTAGTATGTCCAGGCAGGACAGTCAGCTGGTTTTTCTATCCCCAGATAGGTAAAGGCTAAATTCCATCTAATTTTTCCCTCAGTAATTTGGGTTTCTCTCTTCTGACAGTCACCAATTCTGGGACTATTAGAAGCATATATTACATAGGGGATCTCTGCTCCCCTCTAAGCTTGGTTGAACTTAGTAAAAGGGACTGTGAAAAATTGTAACAGGTACATCAAGATATATAATGCACCTGTAAAAGCCTTATTTGTTTAGGAAACAAGGCTGAAAATGGCTTGCCAGTAATTGCTTTTAAATTAGCTTTGTGAAGTTATTTATTATGGAATATATTGGATGTTTATGCTTCTCCCTTTTAGGCTGGAAGTTATTTTTTAATGGGTTTAGATTTGTTTCTAGCTGAATTTAGTGGTAGTCCTTTTTTTTAAAAAAGTGTGGGTGAAATTGCTGTGTATTTTCAGGGAGAAAAGAGTGTGTTAGAACAGGTTTTGAAATCATGTGGAGACAGTTAGAGGTGAGGGGTTGTGTCCTGCCTGGAGAGCAGCGGAAGCTGCCATGGCCCCAGTAGTGTTTCTCATGGTTTGGGGGAACTGATCAGCCTTCTGCTTGGCCCATTGCTTTAGCCACAAATGGAGCATGTGGGACAATCCGTGTCCTGTGGGCCTCGTGCATAATGAACTCAGGGTTTAGAAACTTTTAAGGTTTCCTCCTCTGATGGAGGAGAATGAAAGTGAGATTTTCAATGGTAGTAGAGCAGCTTGTATTAAAAACCAGAGTGTGCTGGCCTGAGAAACTGTGAGCTACAGAATAGCCAATTTCATAAATTCCCTTTGATCATGAAAAAGCATTACCTCATAACCTGCAGTATTTCTTGTGGTAATCAACAGGGGGTACTGCAGACTTTGAGATGACCTGACTGGCTGGTCTTTGGCAGAAAAGCTCTAGTTTTGGTGTCAGCCATTGTGTGGAAAACAAAGGGGTGATCTCTGGCTGGAAGGCAGTGTGACACTCACTTCACTGCCTTTCAGCTCTTGGATGGTTCCTGCCCATCTCCCTTGGCCAGGACTGGCCATGGATATTGCGTTCCCACTTGAGTATTTTGCGCTTTGTTTTCTGAGGCAGTGAGCACTTACTACAGCTCCACTGAATGACCATGTTAGAGGCTCAAAGCATATCTTCCAATCTGACAAGCTCCTCAGAAAATCTGTTGGTCAGAACTTGAGGTAATGAGGACAGTCAAAGTTCACTTTCAGTAACAAAAGTCTTTATTTTTGGTCATTGTAATGTACAGTTTGGGTCTGCGGTCTAGTTCTAGATGATGGTAAAACCTTTGTCCTCCATAAACCCAGTGTAAGGAAAAACATAAACACAATTTAAGATCCAGACATGTTTAAAGTGAAGATTTTTAATACAGAGGTAAAATGGACACTGTGAATTTGTTTAAGCCCAAATTTTGACTTACCTTAAAACTATAAAATTTTAATGTATATATTGTATTTCATGAAGAAAATATATATGGATTTTTTTAATTCTATGAAGATATTTTATATGTAGTTATTACTCATGGAACAATTTGTTAAATATATTTGAAGAGGTCTATTGCCAAATGTAGTGTGACAAGCAATGTAGTATTTAAAATGAGCACAATACCAAATATATTATTCTGATAAAAAAATTAAATGTACCAGACTCAAAATACCTTTGTGATGTATTATATGAACATGTTGGTGCTTCACTGGGGACCTTTGGCTGTTCTTGCTTGGAAGACAGCAGCAAGACAAATATGGCAAAATAATTTGCTAGTACTACTGGTAAAAAAAATGTTTCACAGAAGGACCAAAGTTCTTTTCATACCTGATTGGACTCAAGGTCAAGTACTTTCTCTGCTGTGACTGACTGACTGATGCTAGATGTTTCAGAACATCTGTAGGAGGTAACAGATAATTTGCATCCTACAGAGTTTTCCTTCTGGTTTCTAATAAGACAATATTGACACAACTTCAATGAGGACGTATTTCCAGATTTTTTTTGTGAATTATTAGGATAACTAGGTAGTCTTGCTACTTACTTGTTTCTTTAAATCTTGTTAATTTGTTGAGCCTAGCAATTCATATTTTCTGCACCAGGAGCTTTCAGACGTACTATGAAGAAGTATTGCCTTTATAATTTTTTTTTCCCCTAAATATCTCTTAAGCATGAATTATGAGACATGGTGAGTAGAATCTGTCATCTCTTAGACATTCTCTTTTCTGTTCATGCAAACATATTTCACTAAAAGATATAAGAGAGCTTAATAAATTGTTAACAGAAGAAAATGCGGTAATAAAATCCCCAAATCAACAAATCTTTGCCCAAGGGTTTCTCCCCATATTCTAGATGAAACCAAATCATGCCTAACTATTGGGAAAAAGCCTTATACATCATGGGAGACTGTAAATATTAGAGAGTAATACTGCAATGCAAACTTAAGGTAATCAAGATTTACAGTAACAGGTCCTGAGTAAGAGCTACAGGGTTTCACATATAGATTCATATATTCCAGGTTAAAATCTGCTGTATTTCACCCTATTTTAGGGTGCTGCAGGCCAAGCTAATGTATCCTACTGGTTTTAGAAGTGGGATCTGTAAGTTCATCTGATTTTAGATGCCAGCCAAGAAGACTTCTGCATCTGAGCTCATCTAGACTTTCTTTATATTCAGTGGATAGAAAGGGTCAAAGGCATGATTTTGTTACATCTTATGGTAGACAAGTATCCAAGGTGAGTCATACAGTCGAACTGACCATTTCTGTCCAAGCCACTGTAGCTAGTAGCCATGTTTATAATGAAGTGTGAGAAGTCCCAGCTTGGCAGAAATGAACACTGCAGTATACTGCAGAGCCATGAACCATCACAAATTTTCATCTGCTTGGAAGTGCTTGAACCGATGAGACCAGTCATTGAGAAGGGCAGGATCTAACCTACCTCCAGAATAGTCCAGCCCACCCCTAGGGATGACGGATTAGTATGGTTATTTACAGGAATATTACATTTTTTCCTTCTTCATTAGTGTAACTGTGGGTAGGCATAAATGAAAATACTCATTAACTGCGTCTATCCCAGATGTGAGAAAAACTAACTTACTGTGCACATGGCAACTAAATTCTTGTAGATAAACCAGGAGCTTTATGATAAAGGGAAGTTCATATCCCATGTCTTAGTACCTTGTGGTGAGCAAATATTTTCAAAATTATGTCTTCAAAGTTTACAATATACAGTTTGATCTTGGCAGTACTTCAGCTATAGCAGCTGTATCATGGAATTTACTAAGAACATGTTCTCATGACTGCAGTGTCCCAAAATGCAGTTTAATCCAATGAAATCTTGCATTTGCCTCAGAGATTTCCCTCAAGCTTGAAATTCGTAGCTGAACATTATGATTAATACATTATAGACCACATAATGTGCAACTGTACTCATTTGCAGAACAGTAGAATTTGTCCTTATCTTGAAAATTGCTAATTTTTTCATGTAAATATTTAACGCTTTTTAAAAATTTGTTCGAAAATGCCTGGTGTGAATAATATTTCTAGCCACTTATGTTCCTGCTTAAATTTTAATTTGGCTTGTGGAAAATAGAACTCTTAAATTAAAAAGTTTGTGTTTGTAAAAATACTTGTACTTCAGGAGCTCATATCAAAAGAGAAGTTAGGCAAGGCTGAGGAGTGTACCTTAGACTCCATGCACTTAGAAGGCCAGGAAATCCCATACGATACAATGCTCTTCCCTGGTGTATAAGACCTTGAGTAGCTCAAAATATTTTGTTTGTTCCCTTGTTTCCATTGTTGCAAAACCCAAGTCTCCTGTTCCTCTTTCTGTTCCTGTCACCATCCTTAATGTGACAGGGCATTGGGGATCACAAGGTACAATCTCAGTGCTTTCTGTGTCCAAGCAGTGATATTTTAGTAGCATCTGGTTTTGTTTTAACCTTTTTCATATTCTGTGATTTATCTTCTTGATGTTTACACTTTGCTCCATTAACTGATGAACCTCCAATTGAAGTAATTGAAAAAGATCAGATTGCCTAGTATGCAAAGCACAGATCAGCAGATAATTATCAATATTAATAGCAATATTTTTATGCACTTTATGAGCGTTTTTATATCACTTAACATTTCATTGTGCTTTATAAACAAAGAGTATGTTCTAGTAGGTTTGCAAGGTCTGTCAAAAGGAGCATAAGTAAAATGACAACCACTCCAAAATGCTTTTGATTGTAGGCAAAACCTACTCACTCTCAGCTAGTGAATGGATTTCTACAAATAAATTTATTTTCCCTGACCTATGTCATGCCAAAAACTCTCTGTTCCTTGGCTTCTTAATTTATGCCAGGGGAGAATGACACTAACTTATGTAAATGTGCTTGGATAAGTAATTTGAGGAATTGATAAAAAAGAAAACTTCAAGTATTTCTCAAAGGGAGTATTTCATTGCTTCCAGAAAATATTTTGATTACCTATTCCAGAACTCCAGTGGTGTAATCCACTTCAGTAGAAAAAAGCCTCAGGATTTAATGAGTGTCTTCACAGCAAAAAGCATTACTATGGGATTGTTCTTGAGAACTGCAGTTCTAAAAATTCCAGTTAAGACACTCACTGAGCCTGTCCTGTCTGTAGCCCAATTACTTAGGCCCCATCTCCTCGTGATAAACTGAGGCTCTGCAGCTGGCTCATAACATACTCACTTTTGACTGGAGAAAAATAACTGACACAGAAAATTGTTAAAAAAAAATTACAACATGAGCAAGTCTTTCTGGCAAACAGAAAATAAGGTACAATATCAGGTTGCTATCAAATCATGTTGGTAGTAAAAGATTCAAGACTACTTTGGGTGGCTGTGCTAGAGCACATATGATATCTCCTGAGGTGGTGGTTCTGTTTTTCAAAAGAAACTGTTTCTCCTAGAAATAACTTTGTGCTCCAGTTTGGCAGCATCATTTAAGAATGATGTGAGTTTCTTCCCTCAGAAGCAGACATTACACTTTGCTTTGCACTTTATTTGAGGAAATTAAACTGCCTGATACAGCCACATCCCTTCAGCAGAGACTTCTCTCTGACCCTGCAGGAGGCCATTGACTGTAGTACCATCAAGAGTGTTAAAGCCAAGCCCTGGCTGGACCAAGAAGCATTTCTCAGTATCAGAGTGGAAGGAAATAAAGAGAAAATCACTCCCAAATAGCCTGCGGTTCTTTAATGTCTGAGGTTTGCCTGCAACCACCCATGACTGTTCCACATGTCTGGTGGTTTTGTCTCATCTGGTTTAAATAGCCGCAATACAGATGACCCAGCAAGCTATCTAGGCTCCTCTTCTCATCTTGGAAAATACATAGAAAATTCTAGGGCACAATTTTAGGTGTCTAAAATATGCCAGCAAAACATTCTTTCAAAATACCTCTTTCTCTCCAACGCTCAGGTAAGTCCCATCCACTGTCACAAAACTCTAGTTGTGAATGCCTGTGTGAAAACAAGCTCAGGTCACTAGCACCTTCTGCTTCAGGGCCTTCACTTAACACAGATCTTTATTGCCTGAATGGTGCTTCAGAGGTAAATCTTGGCTTAGAGTAGAAGCACAGCCTTGGCCCAATCTATTTGTAGTTCAAGATACTGAGAAAATGGGAATCCCTTATTGGGTCACCAATGAGGTCTGCATGGAAGTAGTGAGCTAACAAGAACTACTGGAAGTTGCACATAAAAATACGCTGAGTGCTCTTCTGAGCAGATGGTTTCACAACTTCAAACAATCTTCTTTAGTAAAACTCAGATTTTAGGTAATTTATTTGTGTCTGTTACAAATTAATCCCCATTACACTTGTCTTTACATTATAAAATCCAGCAGTTTCAACTGATCACTCAAATTACTCAACTGTTGCATTAGCAAGCACTAAGATGTTTTTATTTCATGCAGGTAAATTTTCTAGTCACCAGCCAAAACTTAGAGAAAAGGAGATTGTGTTGGGGATAGGATGTGTGTTGATGACCCCAGTGAGGTATCCCCACCTCCCTGCCCCAACAGCACCTCATAGGGTGTTGGCATGTCATGGTCCTCATGAGTTTTTTCGGGAGCTTGATAAGAGAATACAGTTACACATAATTTAAAAGAATTAGAATTGTTTTTAACAGATGCTCATCAGGCTTGCTTGAAATTACTTCAAATACATGTATTTTTTGGTTTATTTTATACAGAGAATAGTACCCAAGCCACAGGACTGCAGCCAGTAGTCAGTACTGCAGTAGCTCTGGAACAAACAATCCCAGCTCTTGCCTTACTTTATCAAACAAAAGACTTGAAAAAATTTGGAAGCTGTCTTGGTCACTGCAAAGTTAATGTATACATGCTTCTTCAGTAAACTGTTTCTGTTAAACTTACCCCGTCAGTTATTCTAACACTTATTTTGAAAAGTAAATTATTAAGGTTACCCTTTTATTTTTAGGTTTATTAGTTTACATACTTGCTTTAGGCAGGAATGCTGCTCTGATTGAAATAAATGTATTTCAAGTCATCATTTCCAATGTCTATAAATTTTACAGTGCTGTCATAGCATAGTCAGCAGCTGCTAGCCAACAGTTTGTCATCCTAAGATGCTTCCATGAACAATAAGTATCATCAATTCTTGCAGTGGTATGTAAATCCCTCTGTGTACCTGCAGACCACAGGGTGCATGCCAGAAGACACATGATGGTAGATATCCATCTGGTTTAACAGGCTCTAGCAAAGACAGTCTGGACTTGCTGGCAATTAAACTGTGTTTGGATTCACAGGGCACATTGTAGCAGGGCTGCTACTCCAGACTTTTCAGACCTTGAGTGACATTGATCCATCCCAGTGACTTCAGTGGCATTATACAAGGAGTGAATTTGCCTTCCTGTGTACCCACACAATTTAAACTAAATTTATAATGGTACAGAAAATTACCTATATGCATCCTGTTCTATGTGATACAAACCTGTAGTTGTTTGTCCAAAGTAAATTCAGTCTACTAGCAAAGGTGGAAACTTGGAGAAACTAGCCTTCAAATGCAAACATCTCAGGTGTTTCTCATTTCAGGTGAATTGGTGGGTAAGAGGAAACTAGAGGGAACTATTATGATGGGAGGTAAGTTACAATGAAGGGCTGTGCGTAGTCTCCCAGAGCACAGCAAGAACCATTCTGGAATCTCTAATGACAAATTTCAGTAACAACTGTAAATTTCTAGTACCCAAAACTGCAAAGCAAAACCTAAGGATAGTTCCGATATAACTGAAGTAGTAGTGACTGTCTGAAAGACAGCTGCTGACTTCTGAGGTATATGGTCCACTGGACATTTCAGACGAGTTAGACTCGTAATTTCCTTTTTGCCAAAAACCATACAGTAGTGGATGGTGGATGTCCACATGTGGACAACAGGCAAAGAAACATCATTGACTTAGCTGAGTCGCAGCAACACTTTTTTTTGTGGTGCTATCCAGAATAAGTATAATTACTGTCTGGATCAAAGAGAGGTTTTGACATAGCCTAGAAGCATATCACATTTTCTCCAGCTTACGAGAATTACATTCCCTCTTGATGTACTAACGCTGTCTACATGAGTCCCATTAAACCCTATCTTCTGCTAAGTCCATCCCTGTAAATGTCTTAACTCGGTATGCAAATACATGAAGTATCATTTTCTTTCCAATAAAGCAAATATTTTAACAATTTTATTTCCCAGCTGTATTTCCATGTTCCTTCATCTACTCTTTTCCTAAGTAACAATGAGCTTGAAAACAATAGCTTTCCACAGCAGTGCCTTGGCCCTGCCAACATAAAATCATTATACCATGGCCAGAGGTTTGAATCAACAAGTACAGTTAGGAAATAGATGTATTGATTCAGTAACAATTATAATATAACCTACTTATCTTTGTGCAGTACATTTATCAAGGTCATGACTAAATACATGAAATGCACTAGCTTTCCAGAAATCTTTCTATAAAAAAGGGGCAAAATACCAAAAATAGCCTCACACTTGTCTGAGCAAACTCAGTTCTGGAAATCAGAACCACTGCCCTCATTCTTATTTCTTCTTGTTTACAGCATGAAAGGATTTGAGTATTACAAACAGGCCCAGTTTCTGCTGGGAGAAGTTATCCTTAGCACTACAAGTGGCTATAAACAAGTGTAATATAGGTGAATCTCCTTCAGCAAGTGGCACCCCCATAAAATTCAAACCTGTTTCCTGTTTCACCTGCACCCTCAGGCTGTAGCAGCAGGGAATGCAATGGATGTCCCTGTCTGGGCACCAGCGTAAATAAAATACATCATCCCCTGATGGTTTGGTTTTTCTCTCTCTATTCCTACAATCACGAGCTCTCTTTTCATGGGAGTGTGTATGTAACCAGCCTGACAAGCATGAACGCAAGCCTTAATGCAAGCTAAAACTTGCCTCCCATCTAGATTATTTGGATTACGGTGTTAAGAAAAAAACAGACATGGAGGTTGAGCCCACATGTACCTTCAAAGTAGGTTCAAGCATATTCCTAGCTAAAGTGTATACACACCTGACATAAGAATACGATGTTTGCCTGGCCTGAGGTCACTGTTGTAATGCCCACAATGCCATCATTTGACCCCATATGGCTCACTCAGGACAGATAAATTGGCCTAAAATCCTATAAATCAGTTACAATAAGGTCATCAGTTATGCAGGTGCAAGAATTACAGCTGTCTAGGGGCAGCAATGATGCACAGACCATATCAGTCTGGGTGATACTGGCCTATGGCACCACTTTTCTACCCAGGAGTAAAACAAATGGGAAAATGCAGCATGGCTAGAGCTAGTGCCTCCGTGATGTCTCTCAGACACAAGGTGACTGACTGACCAAACCATAGGAGATCACAAGCACAGACATCACTTCAAACAAATGTTCTAAGCAATCTGTGTTGAACTGTTTATATTAATTTGCAGTACATTTTTTTTTTTGTGTATGACTTCTTAAACAAAAAGCAAAATATGGCACCGTTGGAACTGCCTTATTAAAAAGCAAACCTATTATTTGATGTTCAGGCAAACTGAAGTACAAAGTAAACCAAAACTCTTAATCTTATTAATGTGGCAAGGCTTTAGGGATGAAAGCGAGAAAAAGTTCAGTGAATTCAAAACTTTCACTTTTAAAGGCACGTGCAAGAGCACAATCCACCACGCTGGGGCAGTAATTCCCTGATTTTGCTTAAAAAGCATGTGATGACTGCACAGTCCTTCCCAACTCTGCCAGCTCATCTCACTGAGCAGTGCTGGGAAAACGCTCACACTGACACACACTTTGGTTTATACATATACATGAATCTACATATAAATTTACACACATTACATATACACTCATATATACACATGTATATACTATAGATATGTATATATTATACATACACACACATACATACACCAAACTTCCTCATTGGATTTTTGAGGTGCCTTGGACATTCCCATTCAAGATTTCATACAAAGCAGACTGTCAAGTGAAACTAAAACTGCTGTGAAACCACTCTAAGACTACAGCATATGCTGTGGAAAACATTTCAGACTTGCAATTATGCATCTCAATCACATGAGGGGAATAAGGGGCAATGGACACAAGCTGCTAGAGGTTACATGCAGATTAGATATTAGGAAACGTATTTTCCCACTGGACATGCTCAAACACTGGCACAGGCTGCTCACAGAGGCTACGTAGTCTTAATCTTTGGAGATTTTTAAAAATTGTCTGGATGAAGCCTTGAGCAACCTTAACAAGGTTTTGGATCAACTTTGACCAGGGGACTGGTCCAAATGATCTATTGAGCTTCCTTCAAAACTAAATTATCCTATAATTCTATAACTATCTGATTATATTATGGATACCTTTATATACATTTACAAGCCTCAGTGATTGAAAGTGTTATCTGGATTAATCGAAAGAAACTATCTAAGATCCTGGACCAGCCGTGCTTGTAAAGCCTATGGTTTGTGTTCCAGTAATTGAAGGGATGCAAGAAATCTTCTGAGATTTCAACATTTCGCTTTTCCATTGGTGAGTTTGAGAAATGTATTCATTTTTGTTCATGGCTTCTAGATCTTCAATTAATCACTTCCCTCTCATCTAAACACAGCAGTTTTCCAGTATTTGTTTATTTTATTTTCCCAGCCAAGGAAAATAGCCAAGGAACAAGCAGCCAAGTAAAAGCCCCAAGCAGACAAACCAATACAGGCAAACAAACATGGGCCCATCCCTACTTGGGAAGGCTGGAAACTGCAGGCTGTAAGATTTTTATGTAGCAGAAAACATTATTATTCCAATCTGACCAAGCAGAGTTAAAAACTTGCCTAGAAATTTGTCTTAACAATTCTTTAGGAAGATACTATATCAATTCTTTATAGTACCATCAAAATGAAGTTCTATAAAAGAAGTTATATATAACTCAATATAAATGTTTTAAACTCCTGAACATGGAAACTTTTAATTCTTAAAATACATCTGCTGTCACTCCTAAGGCTAACACTCCAAGCATGAAATGGGTTGTGCTCAATCTACTTCACCTATATTCATATTATCCTGTTTTTAGAAATATGACTCCAAATTCTTTCTCTTATTTTCTATCTTGCACCATTTTTTTTTTCAATAAACCCTTGGTCATCAGTGTTTGATGTCAATTTTGGAATAGCTGGGTGGAGATGGGAGTTTGACAGAGCTTGTTCGAGCTTGTTCGGAGTGAGAAAAAACAAGAGAGAGAGAAACAGAAAACTTGCTCTGGGTTTAAAGCAGAAGATTCAAATGAGTTGGATTTTTTGTATTTTAATTGCCATGGATCAACTTTAATAGGTTATAGGTAAATATGAGATATGTTTTGAGTCTTTCTTTTCCTTATTCCTGGAGTTGTACTAGATTTATTCAGATTTTGTAAAAAGAAGATTATTTAATATGATCTCTATTTTCATTATTTCTTCATTAATGCAAATATTTCCCAATTTCAACAGCCAGCCAGTGTCGTAGTTTTGCACGGGGCTTTTGCTGTATTTTTCTCACTCAAAAAGGGTCGAGTCAGAGGTTTCTTATAGACGCCCCTGAGTAAGTGGTCATTTTAGGCATGTATAAGCTTTGAAAATAGAGCAGGGAACTTGACCCAGCAGCCCTGGAGTTCAAACACAGCTCAGGGACGGGATGGAGCCCTGGCCCCTGCCCCATACAGCCAGCAAATCTGTGCTGCCCGGCTGTGAGCAAGCACGAGCACTGGGGCTGGTGCTGCTTCCAGCTCGGCACAGACGTGGCGACTGGTGCTGCTCCCCCCAGTCCTCAGCTGCTCTGGCTTTACAGTGATTAAGCCTGCAGAGACATGTGAGAATATATATAACTCTGAGCTCCACTTTTTTGGCTCTCTCATGTTAGACCTGTTTACTGGCTCCCAAATGGCTCTCATTTCAGAATGGTCTAAACACTGCCTTGCTTTTACCCATAAAAAAGAAAACTCTACAGCCACTCGTCCCACCATCTTGAAGCATCACAGAAAGCCATAGCAGTGGCAGGCCCTGAACAGGTTGCATGATTTTGGACTGGATATATTTCCTTGGGTCATGCTGCAATAGTGGACACTGAAAACTGCAGCACTGTCAGGCTGTATTTTTATACATCTTGTCTACGTAATACCACATGTGCTAATTAACTGCCCATTGCCTCGTTCATAAATATGAAATCTCTGTCCCTGTTCTGTCTCTGTCCACTGTCCCTGTGATTTACATTTATTGGTCTGATGTCTAGCTTCTTCTTTTGGGTCTGGCATGACTCCAATCCTGGCAGGGTCATAAGGGTTGAATTACTTCTGTTGCTGGGGTTTATTCTGCAGAAAAGTGATTAGGTGACATGGCCTTGTGCCTGTTTGCCTCCTTCCCTTGCTCTTGAGCCCTGACAGTCTGAGCAGTGATGTGAGTAAATTGACCGCAAGTTTTCTATACCTGCTAGGAGCTAAGCTGGAACTGCTAGTTACCTGGGAAAAACACAGACATTTATTGATGTATTACATTTTAACACTTTTTCCTTTAGTAATTTTCACTAAAGGCAGTGCTGAAATTTGCACCCTGTGGCTTAGAAAGGAACAGGGACTTTTCAGAGTTTTAGTGATGATTCCTCAAGCAAGCATGTGGCCCTGTGGCAAACTTTGTGAGTTATCATTCCTCAGAAGTTCTGTATCTAGCTGCAGACAAGGTTTGTGAAATTATATAGGATCTAAGGAGGACTCAGAACAAATACATTTCCCTATTCATGGTTGGGAAATGTTCTTGTTTTTACTGGGTTTTTGTGGAGGACAGGTAGGCAACAATGTTGTCTGAAAGGTCTGCACAGCTGCTTTCCAAGTCCTAAAGGAAGGGTCCTGTGTGGAACAAATATATCATAAAGGACATGTCCTCCCACCAAAAAAATGACTAAACCAATGTGCCTGATTGAATGCCCAATGTGCCCTGAGCATGTCTGTAGGTGACTGTTACAGGCCATGCCAGATCCCTCAGCTGTGTTTATCATAGTCTTTAAACTAGAGAGGGTAAAACTAAACTTCATGCCCCTGCAGGTGTAGGTACTGATGTATCTCTCACCAGCTGCAAATATCTTTATGCCACAATCAGCTCAACGTGAAGTTGCCACTGTGGGCTCCCTGTGTGCTGCAGCAGTTTGCCTATGCGCTGAAAAGCACTAGCAGGGTTTCACATAGAAAATCGGAGAGATTTAATGGTTTTGTGCCTGTTTCTTGTCAGCATGAGAGAAACAATAGCTTGTTTTTCACTCCTATCTTGTCTCTTATAAATTCTCCAGTGGCAGTTTTATTTTGTACTTTCTTATGTCTCCTACAAGTGGAAGTCTATAGGGCTGGAATAACACAAGCAACAACCACAAAAATAGGAATAAATAATGAAATGCAATGCTGTTAAAAGTCAACTATCTGTCCAAAAAGACTTCTGCAATGTTTTTTCAATTCTTGTCATTTTGATGCTCCAAGATATTTGCTGGGACTAGGATGAAGGAATCACTGGCAGCTGCACCAGCAATCCTTGTCAAGACCTGGTCAAAGAAGTCATAAGCCAGAAAGAAGGAGGTTTGTTTTCTCTGTCTGTAATTTGTTTGCTGTTCATATATTTCCTTTGGGCTTTACAGGAGGAGATGTGAATGTGAGTGTTTAAAGTGAAATGCTGTTTTCCAGTGTTACAGACCTCTTTTAACATCTTTACCTGTTCTTACTTCTCTCTGGATGAATATAAGCATTACTTTTTTTCTGAAATCTATTAGGACACTCACAAGTTTCTGCAGAGTTAAGTGGGAATATGACTGGTAAAAAACTTTGAAATCTACTAAAAACCCTGCTTCCATGGGGTCAGGCTCCCACCCATTTGTCATATACTGTGTTGCTGATCAGCTTTGCCTTAAAACAGTGCATTCTGACAGAAAAAGACTTGCAAGTATTTTAAAATATTATCTGCATTGATGGGTCAACAAAAGCAGCCAAGAATCAGCCCGATCTTTTAAAAATCCATAGACTCATAAGTCCACCCTTCATCCTGAGGTGAGATCAGCTTTATACATAATTTGTCTCAGTCTGTTTTTAAAACCTCAGATGATGGTGACTCCATGGCAACCATAAACCATACACATGCTTTACTGTTCCTAAATGTAAATTATCCTTTCTCTTTTTTTGTGATCTGAAGTTTCCTTGCTATATTTTCAGGCCATACTGTCCCAGCACAAAGAGTTAGAACAAATTATTCTCCTCTTCTTTGCCACAGCCTCCTCCGCATTTGAGAACTATTGTAATTTCAGTCATTTCTTTCAGACTAAACACCCATTCTTTCAATTCTTTTCCTCAAAAATAATGGTTTTTAGACTCTTTTCATTTAAGATTTTTTTCTTCTGAAATTTTTATATCTCATACTAAACATGACTGTCCAGCTGAGGCCCTGCCAACACAAAACATGTGTTTCTCACAAAAACACCAACACAAGCTCACCCTCAGTTTATGCTGGTCTTTTTCTTGAAAGCATGTCACAGGTGACTTTCATTTCATTCCTGATCTACCATAATCCCTGAATCCCTTTCTTTTGGCAGAATTCCTATCTAAATCTATTGCTTCCCATCATGAATCTGTAGATAAAAGTAGATTTCTGCTCGCATTTTAACTGAATTATATTCTATCTGGGGTTTTCCTCAGATCATTTCTCTAATTTGTCCATATGATTTTGCATTTAGCCTACATTCCAGTGGCTCTTCTGTCCCTGCCAGCTCTGGGAAAATATTGTCTTAAATTGAATGTTCTGCCTTTTTTAGAGCTGATGCCTGAGGAACTTCCTGAGTCCAGGCAAAGCTATGCCTTGGTGTAACACCATTGACTTCAGCTGAGGCCTGCTGTTCCTCATGTTGTCAGGCTCAGAGCTTGCTGTGTATAAATCAGGTTTTGTGAAGGGTCTTATGACGCCGTTCCCCAGCTCACCCAAGAAAATCCTCTCTTCCCTTACAAGGTTGCAGCAAGCCACGATTGCTCTGGCTGGCTGAAGGAGGATCTTTTGCTGGCCATGCTCCTGTTCTAGCTTCCAAGATGGTCAAGCTATTTGGTGAAAAATTAAAAGGACAGCAGCAGTTTGCATACATTTATATAGTGAATTTGCATGGTGTTGAATGCTAGCACCTGCTGCTTGAGGTTTTCACAACTTCTACCCGGCTTTAAAGAGAATGTTTCCCTGCCTTTTTTGCTGTGTTGGAAATGCATACCAGATCCTGAAGTCCCAGGCTGGATTGTGAACCCCTTATCTCATTGACGTGTAGTTATTTACACATGGAGTAGCTCCACTAAAATGAAAGGATTATTTTTAGCGCCTAATTCCACCTTGATTGGAGCAGTGTCTGACTCTTGTAAATATATAAATAACAAAAATTAAAGAGATTTCTCTTTCATCCTCCCCATATAATTCAATTCTAGTTATTTTATGGATCATTTGTAATAGCAAGATATGAAAAAATCAAATAGCCCAGATATTATTTTCTTCAGGTTCTGTTATAGCAGCCATCCCTTCCCATACTGCCTGGTTTCAAGGCACCATTAATAACTGTATTATTAATTCGCAGTGTTTCATAGAATCATAGAATAGTTTGGGTTGGAAGGGACCTTAAAGATCCTCTAGTTCCAACCCCCCTGCCATGGGCAGGGACACCTTCCACCAGACCAGGTTGCTCAAAGCCCCGTCCAACCTGGCCTTGAACCCTTCCAGGGAGGGGGCAGCCACAGCTGCTCTGGGCACCCTGTGCCAGGGTCTCACCACCCTCACAGGAAAGAATTTCTTCCTTACATCTAATCTGAATCTACCCTCTCTCAGTTTAAAACCGTGACCCCTCACCCTATCACTACACCCCCTGATAAGGAGTCCCTCCCCACCTTTCCTGTAGCCCCCTTTCAGTACTGCAAGGCCACTCTAAGGTCTCCCCAGAGCCTTCTCTTCTCCAGGCTGTACAACCCCAACTCTCTCAGCCTGGCCTCATAGGGGAGGTGCTCCAGCCCCCTGATCATCTTTATGGTGTCCTCTGGACCCACTTGAGCAGGTCCATGTCCTCCTTATGCTGGGGGCCCCAGAGCTGAACACAGTACTCCAGGTGGGATCTCACATGAGAAAGTTCCTGTTAATTGAATTGTTGCAGGAATGCATCATGAATTTTGAATTCTTTCAAGGCTGCTCTTTACAAAGCAGCCTGGATTAATATTTCCGGCAGCATATTAGAAATGGAGAAGTAGGGTAAGCTTATAACATCTATTATCACTTTCTAACTGAGCCTTTCTCTTTTGTCAAACTGATCTAGATCCATCCACTTTCCTGAAAGAATCTGTTCATCTACAGGTCTCAGCCCACCAGGAAAGTCCTAAGAGACTTAGATAATGAAGCAGGTTTAAGATGAAGCATCAATGCCTAAATCCCAAACTGTTATCATAAATCCTTGCTCAGCCGCTGCCTGAGTTCACCAGGTGCCTAAAGTCACCAGATCAGCCCTTTGATTTTCTTTCAGCAGTTGAGCTCATCTGTGAAATTCATACTTGATAGTAGCAGCAGTACAGCATTTCATTCAGTTTCTAATGCAGCTTCATGTCTGGATTGGAGTATTTGCAGCCTAGGCAAAGAGGGGAAAGACTGTCTTCACAATTTTAGTGGTGGAGAACAACCAGCCTTCTGTGTTTGCCTTCTCCTTTGGCTGATGAGTAAGATGGGGATGCAGAAACAGTACGGGGAGCTGCAACCAGTTGCCACTGAACCTTCTTCCAGACAGTGTAGGTGACCACAAGATTAACTTTATACATGGTCTTTCTCAATCATCCTACAGTTTCTGGGACAGACAATTTTCCTGTACAGCAAGCAGACAAAAAAAAAAAAAAATATCCTCTCTTTCACCATCGGGGAAACATGGAATACAAGACAGTTTGCTGATGAAGTAATAATAAAAAGGAGACAGTGGTCTCAATGTCAGTATAACATTTTACATACTAGAAGTTGTGTGAACTGTATACATACTTGTCTTGTTGTGTGTAGTGTCGTCCCATCTCATCTTTTGCGATGCTTGCTTTTCTGTAGGCTAACAGCTATATTTTTCAGGATGGGCACCCCTGACTAGCCCCATCCTAGCACAACTAACTCTCAGCAGTGGGCTGCAGAGCCTGTTGTGTGCATTGCTCCATCTCTATGCAGTTCTACCTGAGCTGCTTTCTTCCTTCGAATATATCTTGTAATCTTCTGCAGTATAGCCTCGCTTCTCCTCAAAGCTATATTTAGAGCCATTATTCCATCATGTTCTACACTATTTCTCTGTACCCTACATCAACTTGACTTGAAGGGAACTAGCACAAGATACTTGTCTCTACCAATACTTTTCAATCACTTTTCCCTTCTGTGCACCCTGAATTGAGGCCAGAAGCCCTATTAAGTTGTTACAGCTATAGCCTGCTTAGCTTTTTACAAATCCAGATCATTTACTGGAAGAACGGACTATACAAGTATTGCTACAGAAAATAAAAAGGTAATTTCAGGCATGAGATCACTCAAGAAGAGCTAAATATAGCACACTGATATATTTATTGAGGAAAAATCTTTGCAGCAAATCAGGTGTTTATTCCCCTATGACCCATCTTTGAGGATTCCAAATTTGGCAGCGGACCATAATCTATGTAAGAATTGCCTTTTTGTCTTTCTCTGAAAATCATGCACTGATTTTTTGATGAAATGTTTATAATCATTCTGATAACATGAGAAAGTGTTTTCCTCACATTCCCTCCTATTTTGGGGGGGAAAAAAACCCAGAATAGTTTTCATAGTTCACTGTTTCCATTACCTGGTTGCCCAGATGTTCTGTAATAGATTTATGCTGCTTGAATATTTACCTTTTTCCAGCTATAACATAGAACAGTGTCTCAGAAGTCTTTTAAGACTTTCATATTTTATTGTGATGGGAACTGGCTATATTATTGATTTGGAAGTCTGACCCTGGCCTCTGTGGCCCTCTGCTTTAGTCAGTTGGCTTGGCAGGGTCCCTCACAAGATTTGTACGTCATCTTCGGTGTGGGTTTCGTGTGGTGGTGTCTGCTAGCTAAGTGTTAGCTCTACATGTTCTACATTTTTTCCCCATTTATTTTTATGAATTACAATCAATTCAACTTCAATTGACTCACTGTTTGCAAAGGAAAAACCCTTTGGTAAATGTTCAGCTTGTAAGTTTACATCTGTATTTTCCATAACTATTACCAGCAATAAGTTCTGGCTATAGCATGTCCTAACTATTAATAAAACGTTTAAGGGGCTTGATTAGCCATTCCTCCAGTGAATCATGACACTGATCTTTAGGTTCAAGGGTTAAATTAATTTTCTTAGGAACAAACCAGCCAGCTAAAGTGTTTGTGGTTGATATCAGGTGAAGCTATAGAGGAGGGAATGAATGGGAGAAGTATAATATTGGAGTTGTCTGTGAAATGTGTGAGGGGTTGTACTGTCATGCTTTACTACTCAGGAGCATACCTGAGAACTATCAGGGAGTGAAACGTCATGAATACAGATGTAAAAGTCTGTTTTCATGTAAAAGCTATATAATTTACAGAAGAAGAGAAAAGCTGATGCAATTATCCGTCTGTGTTTCTACACTCATTCATACCTCAGCTGACTTCAAAGAAACTGGAAAAAATTGCTGGACAAAGGCGGCCAAATAAAGTGTAATTCTGCAGGGAATACAATCATGTCCTGGTTATAGCCCTGTTTTGCTGACGGTGCTATAACCAGGAGATGATTAGATCTTACTATGCTTGATCTTTAATACTAGTGAATCCAAATACACTGAGACTCTAGGAACAATGGTTATTTAGCAGCTTCCTTGAAAGTGGATTCCTCCATGTTTCTGGAACTGTTGCTAGCATGTCATGCCTATGCCAGAGCACCTTGGGTGGAGGTGTTGCCTGGGTTCTGGCCAAATGCCCTGAGAACAACAGGATGCCCCACTCTAACTGTCCTACTTAGTTACTAAATTTGCTGTTAAAGGAATATTAAAGCTCTAGGATCAAAAGTATTCAGAATGTGATTGTCAAACCTGAAGTTTCTTGTATGACTTTGCACGTACATTTTAAGTAAAATTTTAAGTAAAATAAATTCCAGGTTATATTCAATTTTTAACACTGCTACAAGAGTATGCCGATACATGCACATGGAAATCCATTACGTCATGGATAGAGAATAACAAGCTACCTGAGCCAAATGAGAAAGGGATCTACCCAGGGTTTTTTACCAGGATATCTCACTGTTACTACTGACAAAGGTACGACTTCAAGATTCTGGTTTTAATTATATATTCTAATCGATGTGTCCTTTAGTAACAGTCATTCTTAATTTTTTCCTCATCCCTTCTTAATTTTCAACACCTTTCATATTCTGCTCCCACATGCATTGAACTTGCTGTTTCCATCTCTTCATTTTTCAGTATCTTTGTTGCCACAACAGCCTGTCCTCTGTGTCATGACCTGTGCCAGTACCATCCACCATGCTACCTCCTGACCCTACCTTGCTGTTGTCACCTTCTTCCAGAAGAACACTGCTTTCTTACTCTTCACTTATGACAAAGTCAGAAAGAACTGAGGGTAAACATGTAGAGGATCTGGCAATTTAGGCAGCATAACTTGTTCCAGCTGTTATGCATAGATTTTCTGATGCTCTGCTCCTTGGACTTTATGTCCCTTTTGCACCAGCTTAAACCACAACAAGGAGAGCACCCAAAGAGCAGCTCCAAGGGATTCCAGCCACTTCAGCCAGTAAGTCAGCTTCATTGGGGGTCCAACTTAAATGCCTCTATGTAAAAGCACGTTGCATGGGGAATAAACAAGAGGAGTTAGAGACAGGCGCACATCTGCAGAGTGAGAATCTTACTGGCATCACAGAGACACGGTGGGATGGCTCCTATGACTCGAGTGTTGGAATGGAATGATATAGGCTCTTAGGGAAGTACAGGCAGGGGAGATAAGGAGGGGGTGTTGACCTCTATGTCAATGACCAGCTGGAGTGCATGATGCTCTGCCTGGGGATGGATGAAATGATGACCAAGAATTTATGAGTCAGAATTAAAGGGAGAGCAGGGAAAGGAGACGTTATAGTGAGGCTCAAACCACGTCACACCCGAGTAGGAGGAATGAGTGGCTGAGGGCCACTATAGACAGATAGGAGCAGCCTCATGTTCACAAGCCCTGGTCCTCATGGGGGACTTCAACCACCCTAGTATCTGTTAGAGGGACAACACAGCAAGGCATAAACAATCCACGTGGTTCCTGGAATGTGTTGATGATAACTTCCTTTTCCAATGATACAGGACCCAACAAGGAGAGGTGCTATGATGGACCTTGTTCTTGCCAACAAGAAGGGTGTGGTGGGGAGTGTGAAGATCAAAGGCAGCCTTGGCTGTAGTGACCATGAAATGGTGGAGTTCAAGATCCTTAGGGCAGCCAGGACAGCTCACAGCAAGCTCACTACCTTGGACTTCAGGAGAGCTGAATTTGGCCTCTTCAGGTATCTTCTTGGCAGAGTAGCATGGGATAAAGCCCTGGAGGGAATAGGGGCCTAAGAAAGCTGGTCAATATTCAAGGGTCACCTCCTTCAAGCTCAGGAGCGATGCATCCCAACAAAGAGGAAGTCAGGCAAGAATGTGAGGAGGTCTCTGTGGATGAACAAGGAGATCCTGGACAAACTCAAACACAAAAAGGAAGCCTTCAGAGGATGGAAGAAAGGACAGATAGCCCATGAGGTGTACAGAGAAACTGTCTGAGCAGCCAGGGATCAGATTAGGAAAGCCAAAGTCCTGATAGAATTAAATCTGGCCAGGGATATCAAGGGCAACAAGAAAAGCTTCTATAGGTACATTCGTGATAAAAGGAAGACTAAAGAAAATGTGGGCCCTCTATGGGAGAAAAAGAGAAACTTGGTAACCCAGGATACGGAGGAGGCAGAGGTACTTAGTGACTTTTTTTGCCTCAGTCTTCATAGGAAAAGGCTCCACCCACAATTTACAAGATGCAGAAGGTAAAGTCAGGGTCTGGGAGAATGAAGAACCAAGTACTGTAGGAGAAGATCAGGTCTGAGACCATCTAAGGAACCTAAAGATGCACAAGTCCATGGGACCCAATGAGATGCATCTACGGGTCCTGAGGGAACTGGTAGATGAAGTGGCTAAGCCACTATCCATCATATCTGAGAAGTCATGGCAGTTTGCTGAAATTCCCACTGACTGGAAAAGGGGAGTCATAGCACCCATTTTTAAAAAGGGAAAAAAGGAAGATTCAGAGAACTACAGGCCAGTTAGTCTCACCTCTGTGCCTGTCAAGATGATGGAGCAGATCCTCCTGAAAACTAGTCTAGGGCACATGGAAAACAAGGAGGTGATTGGTGACAGCCAACATGGCTTCACTAAGGGAAAATCATGCCTGACAAATTTGGTGTCCTTCTATGACAAGGTTACAGTGTTGGTGGATAAGAGAAGAACAACTGATGTCATCTATCTGGACTTGTGCAAAGCATCTGACACTGTCCTGCATGATATCCTTGTCTCTAAGTTGGAGAGACATGGATTTGACAGGTGGACCACTCACTGGATAAGGAATTGGCTGGATGGTCACACTTGTGGTCAATGGCTCGATGTTCAAGTGGAGACCAGTTACGAGTGGTGTCCCTCAGGGTTTGGTGTTGGGACCAGTGCTGACATCTCTGTTGGTGACATGGACAGTGGGATTGAGTGCACCTTCAGCAAGTTTGTCAACAACACCAAGCTGTGTGGTGCAATCAACATGCTGGAGGGAAAGGATGCCATCCTGAGAGACCTTGACAGACTTGAGAGGTGGGCCCATGTGAATCTCATGAAGTTCAACAAGGCCAAGTGCAAGATCCTGCGCATGGTTTGAGGAAATCCCATGCACAGATACAGTCTGTGAAGACAATGGTTAGAGAGCAGCCCTGCAGAGAAGGACTTGGGTGTACTGGTGGATGAAAAACTGACTGAGCCAGCAATGTGCACTTGCAACCCAGAAAGCCAACCATGTCATGGGCTGCATCAAGAGAAGTGTGGCCAGCAGGTTGAGGGAGGTGATTCCCTCCCTCTACTTTACTCTCCTGAGACCCCACCTGAAGCACTGTGTCCAGCTCTCGGGCACATAAGATAAGAAGGACATGGACCTGCTCAAGCAGTCCATGAGTATAATGAGGGGCTGGAGCACCTCCCCCAGAGTTCTGCCTAGAGACAAGAAGATTCCGTTTAGTTCCTGTAGACAAGGTGCATCTGATATCTCTTTTCATGCAACAAAGGTCACAGTCCAAGTAGGAGCCATGGATCGTCTGAGGAAGCACTGGTTAGTCCCCAGACACCTTGGGTCTCTGGACATCCGGCATATCTAAGATTGTACAAAGCTAGCGTGCTACAAGTACTGATACAATCCTGCAACCAATGAGATAGTATGAACTTAAGAAATGCTTAACTGAAAATCCTACTAAGTAGAACAACTTGGCAAGCACTTGGGGAGAACAAGGGTCTTCTTGTAGCTAGGGTAGAGCTCTGTGTGGTTTTTAGGAAACCTGGTTTAGATCCCCATGCTTTCTAATTGGGTGCTTTCTACCCAGCTTTCCCTCTCCTATACCTTAGGTATATTCTAACTTTTCAGGTATTTGTGATAAGTATCTTCCAACCATTTCTATTATTTTTGTCACACCAAGTGTAGACTCTTACTGGATAAGAAACCTACAAGGGCATTTAAGTTCCACCTTCTCCTTCTGAAATTAAATCTTCAATAGCTTCAGAGGTTTCTCAGGATCAGCTCCACGAGTGCCTAATTCTCCCCAGGGCTGACTGACCTGCAGACGAGAACACTTCAGTTTCAGTTCCCCTAGATGTTGTTCATCTCAGTGTTGCAAGCCTTAAGTACCTTTAGGGTACCTTTAATCTGTCTTGTCCATTCATTCTCCACAGATATAATGAAGTTCCTACTTGAAAGCCACAGGGTGTTCTGAGGAACAATGCATTCTTCAGTGTTTGTGAAGAACTCAGTTGCTGTAATAATGGAGATAAAAGTGGACAGACAGACAGATATTGTATAGCCATCTACCCCAATAGCACAGGGCACTGTGTTCGTGTTAAAAAGCACTTTAATTTATTTGAGGGCAAAAGAGGTTGAAACCAAACCTATTGAAAATTCTAGCACACCTTCATAACAGAGTGCCTATTGCAAAGAATCAATTTTCCTATTTGATTAGGTTAGCTTGACATGGTTTCTGGAAATCAGAGAAAAATATATACAGATCAGCTACAATAAAAGATACTTAGTAAGCTCTTAGAAGAAAGTTAGACTGACAAAAGCATCAGCAGGGTACTTGAAATCTCAAAAGTGGACTGTGAGGCATTACATTTGTCATGACTGCAAACTTCAGTTAGGAATTTGAAAGGTTTAAAATGCTAAGAAAAAAATTGGTTTTTGCTGATTTTAATGAATGAAAAAGTGTCAAGACTGTTTTTTTGTTTTTTTTTGTTTTTTTTTTTTTTTTTTTTTGTATGGATTAGGCTCAGAAACAATATAATTGCTTCTGATCCAATACCTTTTCCTTTGAATGGTGACATAGGATTCAAAAATTTAAGCTTCAGACTATCTTTAGATAAAGGTAAATGTGACAAGACTTGTGCCTCACAGAGCTGAATCTACAAAATGAAGATTCAACAGAGTGACTTGATTCTTGACATCAGAGCAACAGATAGCCAAGCAAGAATAATTAACCATGTATTACTTGTTATGATATCAGTAGCTGATCCTGAAAAAATGAAAAAAAAGAATCTCTGACAGTTGGGGTGGCACTGCTTTTGTTCCTCACCTCTTGGAGAGCAGTTTACAGGACCTTGATGAAATATACGCAAGCAATCTGCTCTGCAGACTGACTGGTTTGGGCCCAGGTATAATGCTATAATCCTCTCTAGCTATAAATATTTCTTTAAAGACAGGTGTGATCAGGAGACTTGCTTACTGGAAAAGTCACCTTCTGTTTGCATATCTCCACGCCAGTGATATGAGGGTCCAAATTGTAAGTCTTAAATCTACAGTGGGAGTAAGACTCCAGCAAGTTAACTCAGCCCTTCTTACACCTGATTCTTTATGATTTACTTCAGGCTATCAAGGAAGACTGCACAAAGTAGCAATTGCATCTCATGGGTCTCACCTAGTGTCTTAATCACTGAGAAGCTGAAGAGTAAGACAAATCTTTAGTCACCTAAGACAGAAATGATCTTAACCTGAAGTTAAATCAAATTGTTAAAGTACTTAAATGTTCTAAAGTTTTATGAAACAATCAAATTTAGGGATTTAAAAAAGCATAAGTAGTTTTATAATTTCCATGTAGGAAACAATCAGGAAAAGGCAAAAAAGAACACAGTGGAATAAGTCACATGTACCTCAGTGTGATAAACCATGTCTCATTGGCTTTTATTGAACAATGTCTGTCACTATCATGCTGCTGCAGAAGGATGAGGGTGAGTGTAAATAAAGATAATTTAGGTACCTCACAGCTTTCATTGCAGCATTTTTAGGAGTCCATAAGCCTTATCGTTCTATTCTGATGTGGGTGGAGGTGAAAAATATTTTTAAGGGCAAATGTTTGTTTGCCAAATGCGTAATAGGCCACAGAAACACAAAATGACAATGAAAAACTAGCTTGTAAAAAATACCATTCATTTCTCCTTATCTTATTTTATTTGACTACTATACATTAATACTGGGAAATAACCTCCAAAATAATTGCCAATTGAGCAAAGTAGGTGCCCTGTGGATGCTTCAGAAAGCTCATTCTCTGGCTGACAGTGATGCACAGAAGCACAGCCAGGCAGCAAAACCAGAATGAAAGGAGCATGTGCATTTTAAGGTCAGTGGCGTTTAATGAGCCACAAATCTAGTTTGATTTCCACATTCTCCTTCTTATGTCTCATGTGATATAATGTGATGATTTCAAGCATTTCTCTTAGCCTTCAAATAATACTTCCTCTGGAAGTCAAAAAGGAAAACATCTCTGACAACCTGAAATTCACTGAAAATGTTGTTATCAAAGTGCCCTGGCCTTGCTACCATGTGCAGCTGGCCATTTCCTTACCTACTGAGATGGCAAGAGCTGCCCTTGTGTACACAGCTGAGAGTGTGCACTGGCCAGTATTGGTTTGCCCTCCAGGATCTGCTGGAATTGCTTTGATTAACATCTGTTTCACACAAAATGTCTTCTGGGAATGCTGCTTCAGGGTCATAAACCCTTCCCTATGTCAGGTTACCTGGATGTACAGTTTAACACTTCAAACAGATCATTGACTGCAAGTTATAGCTACGGCGTATGCCACAGATATAGACAAACTAGTGAAAAGTTTCACAGCTTATTCAGTTGAAGGGGTTACATTTTTTCAGGGTCCCTCACATTTGATTCGCCATATCAATGTCACACAGCTCACTAGGCAGAGACAATAATATGGCCTTGCTGGCAAATCAATCACGTAAGCAACACCGGATTACTTGTTTCACTGAGAGCAAGTCATTTTACAGCACCTGGACAAAAGCATCTTGTTACATTAGCTTCCTTGAACAGAAATTCTTAAGGCCTCTTCTATTTCATGTTCAGCATTTCAAGTTTCCTGAGTTCTGGAGAATAATTTCTTAGGATGACTCTAAACTAGTCGATGGTCTTGGGCTGATCAACCTGAGTATTTTTAAAGAGATACCCTCCAGGAGATATTGAAGCCGTCAGTATGGATAAGTACTTTATGTGGGAGACTGAGGCAATTTTTTTTGCAAAGACTCCTAAAAGCATGAAACATGGCACAAGTGAGTGAGAAGGTACAGGTGAATCCAGAACTAGTGATAACTTCTATTAAATATGTGAGAGCGGTGCTATCCTTCTAGTTCATCATAACAGGCATTTTTCAGAACCCAGTGTCAGGCTATGGAGTCTTATCCCATGCACCATGCCTGGGATCAAAATTGTCTTTGTAGCTTGGGTTGTTCTCAATCGAAGGGAAGCAGATGGGCATGCTGCTGTAAATGGCAAACAATATGAGCCAGGACCTAGTAAACACCATTAGAGCAGTGCCAGCTGCAAGCTAGGGAAGGGGGGGATAGGTGGCATAACCAGTGAATTATTTTGGTCAGTGCTGATTTATTTAAGTGCTGATTCTTGTCTTATTTTTTGTGTAGTCACACATAAGTACATTTCTGCTTCCTTTAGCTGTCTTCTCATTCTTAAGGCTCCCAGAGACAGTTTTAAGAAAGACAAGGCTTGTAGAGAGAGGTAATACTTAAACAATTATCACAGTCAGTAAACACAGACAAGTGTCCACTCAAGGACTCCATCAGGCCTGAAACAGAAGTGGTGACTTTCATGCCAAGCACAACTTGGAAGCAATTGTTCTGACTTGAGGTTAATTATGTTATTTTTTTCAGTGCTCAGGCAGGCATTACAATTTGTTGTGAAGTGGTAGGTGAAGGTGAGCCAGTTTGTTGTCTTTATTAATCTCCCTGGCACAGCAGCAGAGAAAGCTCATAGTAAAAGCAACCAATACCCACAAATAGTTTTACAGCAAGCCACCTGCAGAGTGATGTTAGTAGAAGAAGCTCTAGTCTCTGTCTGCTTGTTCCTCCTTCTGCCCCCACTCAGCTTGCCCCACTTTTACAGTTTTGCCACTCTTTTTTATTAGGAAGCAAACTGGATCACGAAAACAGAAGTTTGAGGATTCTTTATTCAGCCAAGTGCAAAGTAAAAGGAGAACCCAGTCTATAAAATACAATGACACAATAAATGTCATGATTGTTCTAATTTAGAAATTATGAAGGGGAACTAGACATCAGGTAGAAAAAATGTGCTGGCAGGGATGAGTACAAAGAAAGTCCCTTTTTTGAGTGTGCAAGGGATACAAGAAATTTTAATGCTTGTCAGAAAAAGGTAGTAATGAGTAATGAAAAAAAAAGAAGTGGAATCATTCAGTAATTAGTCTCACTCTGGTCCTGGGAGGAAGCAGCTGTATACCATTCTAGATGATAAAGTACTGCTACTTACTGAGGGTGGACAATATCTATTAAAATAGCATTAAAATAGTTAGGTGTGTATACTCTTTTGTCTCCACTACTCCAAGTGGCAGGTTATTCCAGATCCTCACCAGTCTTATGATCAGAATCATTCTTTTGATTTGAAGACTATAGTTCTTTTTCGTGAATTTATGCCTATACATTCTTGCTCCAATACTTCCATTTAGCTTGTTTTTTCCCCAAAAATATATTTGTAAAAATAATAACATGTTCCCTCAGCCTTTGTTTAACTGTGTTAAAAAAAAGTAATCCCTTCCATATCTATGAAAGGCTCTCCATTACCTAAAGTAGTTTCATAATCTTTTCCAGTCATAATGAAAATTGTTAGCAGCAGTGCCTTGTACACTGGCACATACATTTTAACTGATATTGAAAATTTCTACTTTTTCATATACTCTAGAATACCCTTCGGTTTCTATGTCATCAAAGCACATTAACAAATTAGTTAAGTGTGTCTGTGACTGTGTAATATTCTGAAGTCCCTTCGCTTCTTATCAGTGTGCTTTCAGTTTCCAGCAAATTTTTGTGTGCTTGACCTTTTCATGCCCAACTCTGTATTTTCCTGCTAGTAAATTTTCTTCCTGTCCTCAAGATACTACTTCATATATTTATCCTCCTGTATTTTGACAAATCATCCAGGACTGATAAAATAGCTCCTTAATCTTGCATTTCTGTTTGATGCCCAGTCCATAAAGTCTCCACTTCAGTTAATTCTTAATCATTTTCTAATCTGTGATGTGATCTCCATCTTTTCCAGATTAGAGGCTGTCTTTGTGTCACTGTATCATCCTTTGGATAACATTACCAGACTAGCAAATTGTGATGCATAAGAGATTACAACAGTCTTCTCCCTTTCAATATTTCCTTTGAACTGTTGAGTGAAATAGTAAAAAACTCAAAGTGAGATCCAGCTGAACTTTTCCCATTTCAACATATTGTATTTAAGTCACTGTGAAACTGTAACTTGTGATCTTTTAGCCCATGAGGGTAAATCAGTCAGGATTCCTTCAGGACAGGACTGGATCAGGAAATTTTTGAGAAATACAAACTAACAAAATATGGTTTGATAAGAAATGTATAGTTTAGGTACGATTGCGGGCATAAATCTATCCCCTCCCCGAAGTACATGTGTTCATATTTGTTTAATTAAATACAAGATGGCACAGTGTGATATTAGGAAAAAAAATTATAAACCAAATCATTTTCTGAAAAGGAAACAACACCAACTCCTCTCCTTAAAGTAGTCTGTAGTATACTCTTCATTTACAAAATTAGGTGTTCAGTGACAGAAGATTATTTAAGGAATCAACTACTCTTTGTTGTTAACCAGCCTCAAGTGGATTGCAGAACTTTTAAAACACCTATCTGGAATCCTATAAATGAAGAGAACCAGTATGGGCTGGCTTTGATGCATTTTTAAAAAGAATATATCACGTGAACTCTGCAGTTCACAGACTTTCAGACCATGATTAAATATATCCTTTTTTAAACATTTGCCTTGGGCAGGCAAAGACCAGAATAAAGCCCCTGCCCAGCAGCAGGAGGTGTGGAGAAACCCACCAGCCTCCACATGAAGGCTTCGGGCTTGAGGAGATACAGTGAGGCTGCATCGCTTGTGTTATTTATAAGAACATAGTTCAGAGCGTTGTTATCACTCAGCCAAGCACCTCACACCTCTGAAACCATCTCACTTCAAGCTCTACACCTGAAATTGGCCCACCTGTAGCGGGGCATCATGTCCATGCCAGGTGTTTCCTGTAGATGCCCATTCTCTCGCTGCTGGAGCCAGAGGGTGAAGGTGCACACCTGAGGGCTGGGGAGCAGGCACAGCTTTAAGCTGCTGCTCAGCTCAGTTTGCCAAACCTGAGGCTGAGAGGAGTCATTTGGAGCTGTTGTTGGTCAGAGGGGTGCCTGTGCTGCTTCAACACGGCTGCTGAGCACCACGAGCAGAGTTCATGCTGCAGGAGAGTGGTCGGTAAGTCGGGGTGACCGTGGTGAGCAGGGGGCTGGAGGGAACTTGACCTCACACAGAGAAAAAATTGGGAAAGGCTCCTTTAACTTGTTTTTGTTCCTACTTCTTCAGCACCAATCCAGGGCTAGCTGGGGTCTGTCTCTAACCATTTATCTGCATTGTTTTGTTCCACATCTGCTGTGCAGAAATTATTATGTGGGTAAGCTCTACTCATAACAAATACCATGTCCCTTGTTCTCCTATAAAATTGTTCTCTCTTGAAGCCTAGAATCTTCAATTACAGATCCACATGGTCTTTAAAGTCCCTTTATTAAGCAATAAAATAAAAAATTTATTAGGAAACTGAATACACAGATTTATTCAAGTGACCGAAGTGCACAGTATGTTTCACAAGGAAAATATGGAACACAGTGACCTGAAAAGCTTTGTGTTGGTAGCCAGTAGATCCTCATGGCAAAACATCAGACAGAGTGGGTGTGTTTTTTTTCGTCTGTATTGTTAATAGTTTATTACCTATTGCAGTTCCTCTTCCAGACAATATCAGAAAGACAAAATGATGAGTCTCGGCAATTTTAAAGTGGCATCCAATTGCTATTTCTGTTAGAATGGTTTCTATTAATCCTCTTTTGTCTTTTTTTTTTTCTTATTTCAAGTTGTATTCGAGTCATGCTTACGTGAACAGTGTTTGTTTTGAGGTTAGGGACACCACTGAGCAATGATTTCTGCATAACTGCACAATCCTTCAAAGACACTGCCCTCCCTTACTATCCCATCCACACCCCAAAATAAGCCACAGGGAGGAAAGCAGCCATGTGCTGTTGGATGTACTCACTTGCTAAGCTACGATACTTCAGGGACAGAGCTGAAATCAGCTGTCACACCCTTACCCATCTGATCAAGGATGGCAGGAAGGAGGTTTTCTGTGTCTTGTCACTAATTTTTTGGTGGATGGTAGAGCATGTGGAAAGAGGGTTTCTTATCCTCTTCATCTCTTGTACAGCTGTGTTGTCTACATCACATTTTAACCCTGAAGAATTAATCTGCTGCTTTGCAGAGGATGTTCAGGAAGTTGGCAAAGAGTAAATGTCAGATGAATTCATCCTACCTACTTACTGAAGCAAGGTCAGACAAGGATGAGAAAGCGATTAATTTATATGGTCTCAGAAAATTGAGCTGACACTATAAATCATTGGTTTAATATGTTATTTTTAATTATACGACTATAAGCACCTATACTATGAAAGTAAAGATGTCTGTAAATGCAAAGTCAAGGCACCCAAGGAGTTGAGCACCTTGATGTATTACAAGCAGAGTGCAATGCTTGCATTTTGACAGAAGCCCATCTGCTTACACAGAGAGGTAAGACCTATTCCTTGTCTCTTTTTCCATTGCCTTTCCAGCCACATGATCTACAAAAAGTGCATATCTGTTTCTCCATACACAAGACACAGCACTACCATGCAGGCCTTTTGAAAGATCTTACAAGCCTTCCTCCTGTGCCTGACTTACCAATTTGTGAGCCCATCACACTCCTTTTGGTGTCATACAGTGATGAGCCTGCTGGGCTCAAGGAAGCCCTGAATTTTGAGATGACACAACTCAGGCTGCATCCAGAGCAGTCGTGCTACGTGAGACATTGCACACAGCTTCCATCCTCACATTTCCCCTCCTTCTGGCAAAACATGGTTTCCAGAGATGCATGCAGCACTCTGACCTCCCGCTTATTTTTGGAAAGAACAGCAGCTTTTTAAAGTAAAACCTTAATGTCAGTCTTGACTCATCAGCTGGATACTGATATGTACTTTTGTCTTTTCACTAAATTTCATGCAGGTATCAGATCTGCAAGCCTAATGACCTTTAAGGGATCTAAACCTAGTTTCTAAATGACTGCTCAGTAGTTGCTATTGCACAGGTAGTTAACTGTGTCTGTAACACAGCATTCGTGAGGAATTCAGTTCTGGGAGGTGTACCTAACCCCTGAACTTTGTGTTTAGTTCTGAAAGCTTTTAGGTATTTTAAGTCTTTTTAAAAAATTGAAACAATTTTGTAAAGATTTGGAAGGAAAAACCTAGTTGGTTTTTTTTTGGCTTTTTTTTTTTTTTTTTCTATTTCTAGATCAGTTTCAGTTAGATTAGAGAAGTACCACAATTTCATTTTTGTTAAAGAAAATAAAAACTCCAACAAAGGAGAAAATAGGTATTCATCATTTACCTTGGTAATATTTTTTGGCATTTCTTGAAGATGCTTGAAAAACCTTTGAAATTACCCAACACTGAGTTTAAGCACAACCATCGTGTTTCTATTTACTCTACACAGCAAAAGTCTTTGAAATCTCTTTGTTTTTAGTTGATGCATGCATTTATTTTTATGTCTCATAAACTAGAAAATCAGTGAGTCACTTCTCCACAGATAAAGTAACTTCAGATACACCATCATAATCTGAGATAATGCATGTCTATCATCTCTGAGAGGGGAAGAAGCAAACTAAAGGAGTGACATAACAGCCACACTGCATTTAAGATGATTGTGCTTTAGTGTAATTTCAATATGTAGACTGCTGTACCTAAGAAATTAATAAGCTTTTTTGATGACTTCCATCACTGTCAGTGTCCAGGTCTTTTTATTTCATAACATCTTGGAGCTATTATCTTTCCTCATGTTCATGAGAAGCCACACTTGCTGGCTTCTCAGCTCAGCAGAATCCAGGAATTTGGGCACATCCCAAGAGAGATCAACTTTCAGGATTCAAAAGGGAGATCTCTATATGAAAAAGGATAAGATTGACACCCCCCCCCCCAAAAAAAAAAATAATGTACATATGTACCTATCATACACATAGGGAAAAAATAGCAGCACATACTGATACATTCAGATGCTGGAAGCAGAAACCACACAGGAAGTAGATAATGTTATTGTACTAGATAGCTGCTCAGCAGCTGTCAGAGCCAGGACACACTAGGAGGCGTTAGCTGGAAACGACTAGATAGAGCAGATGATGACAGCACTGTTATGCCACTGTCTAAATAATGACCATGCAAAAAAATGCAGTTCAGTGTGAGAGATCAGATAAAATGTCTGAAAACAAAGCACACAGGTTATACCTCCAAGTTTTAGAATACTTGGTCTTGGAAGGCAGAAATTTGGGAAAAAGCTGTATGTAGTGTTAGTGAAACTGTCACTAGATGAGATTGCAGTCAGACTGAAAGGTCACATAGGGCTTCATGTTAAAGTCTGACTCATCTCTAAACACACACTTGATAACTGTCACGCATAATGTAAATTGATGTACTTTATTATTGTTACAATTTTCTAATTTACTCAGGAGTCTGAAAGAGGCAAGGGGGGGAAGCTTTTGTAAGTGTACTTTTTGGTTTTTAAACTTGTTAAACAAGCAAGAGAAATAAGATAAACTACTTTGTTCTAATCTCCCTAAGCAAAGCAATATATTCACGTAGGAAAGCAAACAGAAAACTTCTTTCAGCTAATCGTTTAAGAAACTCAAAGAACAAATGGAGTTTAAATTGTAAAAGTATTTTTCCAGTATTACTTTAATTTGGAAGGTGAGAAGTAAATAAGACAAATGATAACAAGAGTATATGTTTGGAAATACCCCTTAAAATGTCAGACCAAACTGAGGACATGTAGAAACTCCATGAATAACTCCATTCTCTTGTTGTACAGATAAGATGTATATCTTATCTATAATCCATGATTTGTTTTCAGTAAATTAGGTTTGAAAAAGTAAATTTGTCTTTTTTACCTTTCCAACAGGTGTAGAGAAGCTATTCAAGCTGAAGAAGATGATATAGCCAATGCCCACATGCTTGAGTGAATTCAGAGAAGGGCCATGAAACCGATGCAAGGACTGAAGAATATATTATTTGGCTTCTTGAAAAGAAGTTTGAGAAATGACTGGGATCCTACTCTATAAGTACTTTCCTATGGATTGTCTAGGATTTTTGAACATAATTAATAGAGGCATAACAAAATGCTGTTGCTAGATATCAAAGATAAGAAATTCAGCCTAGAAATACAGAATAAAACCAGGGTGGTAAATTTATTGCCCCTTAACCTTTAAAATAAGGTTAGATTTTTCTAGAAGATTCTTCTTGTGGAAGATGTTCTGTGTCTGCAGGCTACCTGAGGTTAAATAATGTTTGTTAAATTCTGTTAAAAACATGTTTCTCAGCTTTGGTCATTGACATAACAACTTACACCAGTTGTTAGGTTTGGGGATTGGGAAAATTCCTTTCTCAGACTTGAGATCTTGGGGTACTTGTGTTTTTCTCTGTCCTTTATCTGTGATGAGTAAGGCACATCTTATCTGTTGTTTAGATTCCCCAGATTAGTAGCACCCTATGGATTCGTATTGTCAGCCAGTAGCACGCAGTTCTTCATTCTTGTAACTGCAATTTTACTCTGTGTAAGTCTTTACAAAAGAATATTTGTACGAAACTTAATGACTTATAATGATATAGGTCAGTGTAGAAGATGCAGTACTCCCTCATGGATGCAAACTGTGTAGTGAAATATCTCTATGTTTTATACTGAAAAAGTATCAGGTAGATTTGAGTAAGAAGGTTAAGAAATGGCTTATGGCATATTTTTAAGGGGCAGCACGACATTTATAGCTAATGGAAGCCAGAACAAATATTTTTAATGTCAATGTACTTTAAGAGAAAATATAAAAATAAATGAGGGTGTACTGACCCTACCACATATTGCTATTTTCATTCAGTAAGCTACCTTGAAAAAGAATGGGAAGATTTATGAAACCAGAAATACTCATACACCAGAGACATCTTAAAATAAGTAAGTATAACTAAGTAATAACCACTGCTCAGCCTCAAAGTACAGTATTTGTCATTGTGCCCTAGTTCCAGTAAACCATGTTTAGGCATCACCCACTCCTAATACATTATTACTCCCCTAAAACATGTTTGCTATCCTGCCTAATCATTAGCCAAGAGTCCTTACTCTCCCATCAAATACTTTATAAAATATAATAGAATGAGCTAGAAATAATAGGGCAACTGAACAAGCTTTAAAATTTTTTATTACTCAAAAGGATGTGATTAATTTAAAGTATGCACTTTTAAAACAAGCAAAACATATGTGTACAGCCAAAAAAATAATTTCACTTGTAAAGTTTTGTATTGACATAGAAAAAAAAACTTTGTGTAGAGTAATCTAAATATTGAATTGGCTGAACCCATCTGACAGGAATAGCACATCATGTATCAAACACTGAAGTTCTGAGAAGCAGCATAACGTTACCATGAATGGGCTACGGTGCTGTGACTGAATCCACTGTCACAACTGAGGCTGAAAGAACGCCCTGAGGGTCAACCTGTATTTGACATAATCCGTATTGAAAAAAAGAGGTCCAAAACAGGAAAGTTTATGCCTCTGTCATGATCCTATTCAAGCACAGCAAAACATATGGATGGCACCTAGCTAGTGGGTTAGTGCTCTGCTCATTCTTTTCTCTTGAGAGAACAGTTCATCTGACCATCCATGAGATGTCTACTATAGGAACACCCACTGGGCAAATTTGGGGGTTAAACTGAATTACCTACAGGTTACACTGACTGACTCTATCTCCATCATCTATTGGAGGAGTTTAGCCACCTAGTTTATCTGTAGTCACCCACTTGCACACACCCACATGTTGGTATTTTGATAACAAATTGAACCCCAAGCAAGCAGTTCAGGTAAAGCAGAACCAGAGTCTTTTTATAACCTCAAAAGACACCAAAAGAGGTTTGGATAAAATGGATGGTACAGAAGTTGTCTCGAGCTGTTAGGTTTCTGAAGAGTAGAAGAGGATGCACAGGGGATAGGTCAGGCAGGACAGGGAAGAATTAACATGCTGATGTGTGTGTTAAACTGTCAGCCTCCAAAAATTCAAACTAAAAAAGCAGTTACCACTATCCAGCAGCTGTTTGCAATGAATTCAGCCTGGGATAAGACTATTCATTAGGAGGAAGAGAAACTAAATTCTACTGTAAATCAGCAGTTTGGGCTGGGCTGTATGAAGAGCTGATAATATCAGCTTGGTTTGTGAGCTGCTCAGTTCTTTTAATAACAGGACTGACAAATATACCTCCTGCCTATTTTGATACTGTGGCAGTGATACGGGGAGGACATTTGAATTAACAAACCACTTAGCTTTCCACAGTCTCAGCCTTTGATAATTCCCTATTTTTTTTTTTTTTCCTTCTGCATGACTTTCAGCACCTTGGCTCCAGGGTAAGGATTACACCACTGTTTGTGTTATCCTCATTACAGTAATTTAGAAATCCTCTCAGAAGCACAGGGACAGCAGCTGCTCCCTTAGTTTTTCTTCCCCTGCTATGCTAGCCCACATTATCCAGCACAGTGTCCAGTACATCTTAACTGGACAACATAGCCCTGCTTTTATAGGAATTAGTCTGTTGACCATTGGTTCCACCCTGTGTTTGATTCTTGATACAGAATGATA
The DNA here is from genome assembly GCF_018691265.1 of Tyto alba. Taxonomy (NCBI): domain Eukaryota; kingdom Metazoa; phylum Chordata; class Aves; order Strigiformes; family Tytonidae; genus Tyto; species Tyto alba. The sequence continues at coordinate 14,784,236 of NW_024881282.1, read as the reverse complement.
AATTACCAGCTTTACATAAAAGTTAGGTCGCTTGCCAATCCCCTTTGCCATTTAGCTCCCACACTGAGAAAAGCTGTTAGTGATAATTCATAGCATGTTCTCCTGGTGATTGTTCAGTATTAACTACAAACACACAACACTTTGCCCAGCATTTAAAATATTTTTCTGCTGAGCCATGGTCCATCAAGGGATCTTTGCCCTGCTCTACAGACATATGAGATAGAAGGACAAATAACTAATGGCTCACACATGGGACCAGCAGGACAATCTCTTTGGTTTGTGGTAGCAGAAAGGATGGTTCTATGCACCGGGCAGGTACCTCACCAGCCAGTATGGTGAATATCACTGGGCAGAGGTTGCATGCAGTCCCAATGGCTGCCTTGCTGTGCACCAGCAACACCAATTTCCCACCCCTGGGGTGAACTGAGCTGTCTACACCACTTCTGTCTGTGCAATAGCTCTTAGTCCCTGAAGGATTTTTACTGCCCTGCTTATCATGCACAAGTGGCACAGCTCTTGCAAGCTGCCCAACTGCAGAATGCTTGCGTGCTTCCTGCATTTCCCTCTCACCAGCTGCTGGCTACAAGTTCAGATGGCCTCTGATGCAGCGTGAAGCAACAGAACTTTTTATAAGGTGTTCCACCCATTTTGAGCTCACCAATGAAATAAGGTTTTCACAATTTTCTACTTAAATTTAATGCAACATTGTTTCAAGGTTTTATGAGGACCTCTGTTAAAAAATCTTCACAGGATGGTTTTGTGCTGAAAACCCGAGTAATGACTCTATGTCAAGCTAAAAGCATGATGCTCTGACTCAGCAAGAGTCAAATACTCCCCTACATAATGTTGATGTTTCTCATGGCTGTAATTAAACTGCAGTCTTAGTTACTTAGATTAATTTGATATTGATCGTTAATCTCCTGCTTGCCTTGTTATTTTTGTATCTGTTGCTTTTAAGAAGAAATGGAGAGAACAGCTTATCCAAATGATCAAATGAATTAATATTACTAATAACATTAAACATAAATTATTATTAATAACTGTAGTTCTACCAAGGCTGTAGTCAATCAGTCACACAAATTTAAATTTATCTCAGTCAAATTAATGGGTTTTTCTGAAGAGCTACAACAACATGAGTGAATAGTGAGTGAGATGACTTTAATGTAGCTTTAATGTACCCATATTTGTACCTCACTCACTTATTTTCCCGTGTTTGGAAACTTAGATGCTATACATATTTACCTTATCTTTGCATCTAAAATAGTGAGCAGGTTTTGAAACCACCTATACATCTTATTCTGTGCATATATTATTATTGTCTATATGCTGTTCTTTTGGTAATATGTGAATGTCCAGCCATTGGCACCAAACTTATAAAAAGCTATGTGTTTAGGAGTTTCAGTGCCTCAAGTGCTAGTGCTCTTTTGGGTTACAATTTAGCAAGACTGCTAATATCTATTATTTGAAGAAAAGCCTGTCATCTAAACCAGGACATGTAACATGAAGTATTTTTGTGATTTGAAAGAAAAAAAGGTAGCAAAAGCTGATGAAAATCTTCCAATGTTATGATTATGAAACAGGCTGCTGTATAGACATATTGGTTGTGAAGATATACAGGTCACTTTGAGGAGCAGTAGATTATCTTACATATTTTTCAGTCTGGTGATCAAAAGTATTCAGTGTAGGCTTAGCCCTCATTCATATTTCCATTCAAGTCAATTGATGTCACTCTAAAAAGTCTGAAAGTAGAATATGACATATTGATAACAATAACTCTTGTTCAGCAGCATTCTTAACCACACACTTATTTCTCATGTAAGTTAACAGGATTTCTATTAATCCTTAAATGCTTGGCTGAATGAGAGCTTACACATCTGATTCTACAATTCTCATTCTTGCAAAGTAGTATGGACAGGGTAGGACCAACTGAAGTTATTGTCAGTTCACCCTTATCTGAGTACATTTCAAGAACAGATGTATGGGCTTGGTAAGATCTGCATCCTTGATTGTGAGTTGCACATGTCCTGGGAAGCTGGCAGGGGTGATAGTTGAGATGGGAAAACTCTTGGGCTTCTCAGAGCACTTGCAGCATTTCATGACAACTGAAGATCCACAGGTTTATCCCAGGTGGTCATTTAGTGTCTGGGGGTCACAAATGTGTTCAACTCTACCATCTCCACTGGTGTAGAAGAGCAATTAGCATAAAGACAAATTTAGTTTTTCACTAGAACAATATATACGTCCACACAAAAGCTGCTTTAAGAATTAGAGTAATGCAGACGGTAGAGTGAACTGACAGCAAATATTCAAGGCAAATTGCTACAGCAGGCACAGCCAAAATCAAGGTTACTGAGAAAAGACTCTTCCGTTGGAACTGATCTTGCTGCTTTTCTTCTGAGATAGCATTGGTCACTGTCAACAGGATACAGGCCTGGATATATCTTTGACCCAGTACAATTGTTCCTGTGTCCTCATGACATCCTTCCACTGCAGACAGAAATGGTCAGGTACACATTAACAGTCCACAAATAACTGAAAGCCCCTAGACCATCTGTTGCTGGAACAGTTTCTGCTGTTTCGACAGGACTGAAGCCAACATTTGCAGCTGCTTTATAACTTTTAGTAAACTTGTTCTTGGTATTCCCTTACTCATGTCAGGTTCTCTTCAGTTTCACATCTTAAAAACCAAATTTGGAAAAGGCAGAAAAAATAATTCAAGCACTTCTCCAAACCTACAAGCATGGACCACATGTTAAGTTGAAGTCAAACTCATTCACTTCCTGACATTTTTTTTTATTATTATTTTTATTGGTATTTGTTAATAAAACATAAGAGATAACAGAAGAGATGATCAGTTCAAATCTCCTCTGTGCTACGACTGTTCCCAGGCTTTCACTGCCCACAGTGTCACATTCTCAGTAAGTCACACACATTCCCTTTTTCCTTTCATTTCCTCTACCACGTGAAGTTAAGAGTGTGCTAATCCTGTGAACCACTGAGTAGAGCAGAGATGTGTGAGACAGCTTTGAACAAACCAGCTCATATACTGGAAATATATTTGCTATGGCAGCACTGAGCTGTGAACAGTTTAACTGTCTATTTTTCAGTGTAAAGCCTGCCAGAATAGTCTTCATCAGTCAATAGAAAACACTTAACTGCTTCCTAAAAGTGTCAAACCATGTACAAGTATTTGAGACCCACACTTTGAAGACTGGTTTGCAGAATTTGATCATCAGAGCTAGAGTTGTGGATACATTTCATCACAAAATTTCTACAGTCACACAGGAACTTGTTAACACTGGACTTAAAATGTGCATTGGGTTTCGTTGCTGCTTGAGTTTGGATTAAGAGAAAGAAGTAAGAAAGAATATTGATTGTCAAAATACAAAGTATTCTAACTACAGGAATTTAGTTTTATTAAAATATTAATTCTATAAAAGAAGAGATTCACAAGATCAATCTAAAAAGCATTTGGTTCAAGACATGGTAGTTATTATTTTGTGTCAGTACTCTGTCCATAAAATGCAGTGTATACAAATGTGTCAATCATCTTGCTGTGTAGTTATCTTGATAAAACACAGTTTAGCGTATGGAAATTAGCTTCAATTTAAATTAGTTTTACACAGGGACATGCCACAGCATTATAATTATATTGTGATATGCACAGAAATAATAAAATTGACATATCTAAACTTGGTGACTAAGTCAGATATCTTTGTTTTTATCAGCTTCAATAAATGATAAGATTGTCAGAATTATCAGTGTCTTTCAGTTTTTACTGACTTAAAATCTGTGGACTTTAGGCACAGGCATTTAAAAATGGCAGCCTTTGATTTTGTCAGTTAAACAGGAACTACACTGTGATTTCTCAGGAATAGCCTTTGAAATAGAAAGCGGATTTTTTTAGTTGTCTTTTTTTTTTTCATTCTATCTGTCATTCTAAATGGAAGAGGAAATCAGTGGTTGAAAAGAATATCCTTCCTTCACACATAACTTTCCAGAAACAAAATGTAGCTTCATACTGGAGGTAATCTTGGGCATTACAATCCCTTACATGCCAAGTGCAAACAACAGACAGCTGTAAACACTGGTTCTGGAAAGTTGCAAGCCTAGATTTCTCTTATAACTTTGCTACAAATATAAAAAATCTAACATAAGAACTTCCAAATAAGAATTGTAATTTTTAGATATGCATAAAAGTTAAACTAAGGGCAGCTGTTGTGCAAACACATCAAAGATGATGATGCAAATGTCCAAGTCAAGGGAAAGTTGTGTTCAGTAGTATAATAATCAACCCACCTTTTCTCTGTGATTGCTTTTTCTCACTGAAATAATTTCTTCTTGGCAAGGTTTTCATCATTCCTATGACTGTATCTCTTATTTCTTAATCGTTACTTGGTCTTGTGTAGTTAGATTATTCTGTCAACCACCTACTTTCCTCACCTCCCACTACCTTGCTACCTACTCACTGTCCTTCTTATTCCATTTATGTCTTTTCACAGCTCTTTTCTGCTCTTCTCTTTTTTTTTTTTTTTTTCCAGACAATGAACCTATTTCTTTTAGCTTATTTGCCACTTTGTTTTTTTCCAGCTATCGTTTTCTGTCTTCTTCCTGTCTTGGCTTATAATCTTTTTTAACTCAACACACATTCACCCATTGACTATGCTTCTTTAAGCTATTTCACTGGCACTTTTCCTGAAGTACATGGTAGAAGCAAGGCATTATCCCCAGAAGTGTGAGTAGAAGCACACTGTTGCACAAAGTGATTATCTGCTTTCAGAGCAAAGCAAATGACTGAACCATGCAGACACACAGAAATATTTCATTGTACTTTTGAAGCAATCACAAAGCAAACAAAACAAACAAAAGAAGAGAATGTAACTAAATAATTAAAAATGTTATCTTCTAGTCGAGAAAGAAGACAAATATCTAATTTAGATGAGAAACAACTATATTTGGACTCAGTACTTTCCTGTAAGAGAAAACAAGAGTATAATGTAACTTCTCAGGACCTCCGTGATTTAGTTTAGAGTCCATGACTCTCACAGATCCTCTCTCTCCCCCACAAACTCTCAAGCCTCTTTTACCCAGGAATTCTTCACCCTCCCTTTCCAGTTGCTTCCTATCTTCCTAGACTTGGTCCAGCTGCTGCAACCCAACCACTGTCTGCTCCATCTGCCGCCACAGACCTATGTCCCTACTGCAGATTCAGCATTCAGAGCAGCAGCAGCACCTTGAAGAGATATATTGGCATAGGAGAAGGCTGGCTGAGTGGCTCAGTTTACACTCATGTTCTTCAAAGTAAGCATGCAGGCTGCAAAATTGCTGGTCAGATTAATCATTAAAATATATCTCACCAAAGGAAAATTAGCACAAGAGATATCAATTGATTTATCTTCATGGGGCTCTGCGAAGCTGCCAACTCCTATGGAAATGTATTTTATTATTACTGAGGTAGGCAAAAATTCACCAGAAGTTGTATCCTTACACCACTGGAATGCAGGGGTCACAGACATGTTCAGAGACACTTCATTTATGCTCGCCAAAATAAAATAGCATGGTGAGATATACACTATTAAAAATACCATGAATACCCTGAATACAGTCTTCAGAAAACAGAAATACTGCTGCACAGCATTGCAGCAGTCCTCTGAAACTTTCTTAAACAGGGCCCTGGATGGGCAATTTTGGTTAAGGCTTAGCCATGGACAAGACCTATGGTTAAGGTTACAGTTAGCGAGAGACAAAACTTGAGGCTCCAGTGAGGGTGAGGCTGTCAAAGGTAGGGAATGGGGCTGTCCAAAAATAAATACTTTTTAGGAACTTTTTAAAGAGTGATATCATGTGGGTTATGATAGTGAACAGCTGAGACCAGAGATCAATTGGAGCTCTGTGCTTTGTCTCTGTACTAACCATAACCCTAGCCTTACTCCTAAACCTAAATATAATCCTATGATATGCCAGTGATGGAACCTTATCACAAGACTCTCAGTCAAGTTCCCAAGAATTATTTCTTTTTGAAGTCCATCCCTCCTTTGTCAGACCCTTTGGCCCCAATCCATCTATAGCCCTAGGCCCCTCCCACACTTGAGCCCTAGGTTTTGGGATTTTCCTAACTCCAACAGTAAATGTAGCCCTAAACCAGGCTTGGGCTTGGCTGAGGTTTAGCTCAAGACTCCCTGACTTAATTGCTTCAACAAAGATCTGCAAGGACCTTTTTTTTTTTTTTTTTCCACTGCCCACTCCTTCCTTGAGCAACTCGTTTGCAGTTTCACTCCAGATGGAGCCCTAGGCCTTGTCTCACTTAATCCTAAACCTAACTCTGGCCTTCAGACCTTGGCCTTGGCAGACCCTAATCTCAAGACTTCCACCCATAGCACTGTTAAAAAAGTTCCCATGAATGATTTGACTTTGCAATCTATCCCTTTCTTGATCAGTCCATTCGAAACAACACTCCAACTGAAGCCATACATGTTGTCTCTCTCATAATGCTAATCTTAAACCAAGGCCACAGGATCTTGGCCTTGGCTCAGCCATATCCAAAGATTCTCAGTCATGGCCTTCTTGAATAAGTTATCAGTGTAGATTTCTCTTTGTGTCCCACCCCTTCCTTGACAGCCATCTTTGTACCCCCACTCCAATTGGAGGCCAAGGTTTCATCTCTATCCTAATCCTAATCCTTAGTCTAACTGTAGGTCTTGACCTGGGCTAAACCCTACCCTAACAACATTGAGCCATTGCCCTGTTGTACAGATTCTCTGGTGGGTTTGGTTTTGCAGCACAGATATTTCTTTAGCACTGTCTTTGCACTGACACTCCAACTGGAGCCCTAGGTGTGTTGTCTCTCCTAAACCTGACAGTAAATATCACCCTAGGTCTTAGCCTTTACTGATCCTTAGTCATGGCTCTCTTGACCAAGGTCTCAAGGAATATTTCTCCTGAGACCTTGATGTAGACCTCTCCTTCCTTTTCAGCCCCTTTGAAGCTTCTGTTACTGTAACCTTACATGTAAACCTAACTCTTGAAACAGCTGAGCCTCAGCACCAGTCCTTCAGCCACAGTCCTCATAAACTAGTTCTCAAGGAAGAAACCTTTTTGCATCCCACCCTTTTCTTGTGCAGTTTTTGTGAATTTATGTTAAGATTTCAGTCAGATTTAGAGTAGTGTTAGGGTCACAGTTAGGAGACTGACAAATCCTATGACTCCAGTTGGAGTGGGTCTTCAAATGGGATGATGAAGGGTTAAACTGTAGAAAGAAATCTCTCCTGAGAACTTTTTCAAGTGTTGTGACTAGGAACCAGGGGAAGGCTCAGCCAAGGTCAAAGGAAGGGCCCGCTGCTAGGCTTAGGGTGCGAAGGGAGACAAAGCCTTGTACTTGTAATGTGCAAAGGTGAAAAAAATGCAGACAGGAACTGCAGTTTTGGTGTGGATTGAGAAGTCATGATCCACTGGGTGCCAATCAAGAGCTGCTCTAGCCAGGTCTGCACCCTACAGAAACAAAACCCATCACATGCCAAACTTCAGCCAGTCTGAGATGTACAGAGTGCCCCTGCTCACACTTACTTCAAAAAGAAATGGGCAGCCATGAAGGCCTGCAGACGTCATGATGAAGACACTCCAGGCCAAGGGGGCAAGGATACTCTTAGGGGACTGCGGCTGTGGGTGACCCACACTGGGGTAGGGATATGACTGAAGTCATGGGTGACCCATTCCAGGCAAGAATATCCCTGAGGGACTGCAGCTGTGTGTGAGCCATGCTGGGGCAGGGACATCCCTGAGGCACTGTGGCCATGGGCCACCACCAGCAGAGCAGAGATATCCCTGAATGTGAATTTATTAAGAAGTTACAACTTCTTACCAAGAAATTTAGTCATCTGGTTTCTCTCTAAAAAGCATAGTTCCGTGATGACAGCAATTAAAATTACTCATTTTTCGGGGCTGGCATTACCAGAACTTTGTTTCTTGAAAGCAAATTGTTTCAGATCCCCTCTCTGGTGACAGGCGCGGGAGGTGTCACCATGGCAACCTGAGGAGGTCAGCGTGACCGTTGCCAGGCAGCGGGCCACCACAGGCAAGGCTCCCCTCTGGTCTCCAGGTGCCCACAAGCCCCCCTGGACCAGTTGCCCAGGATGCTCAGGCAGCTGTGGCAATGGTGCCTGTGCGTGGAGGTGTTGGGAAACAAGAAGAAATTCCAGATAGTACTTTTTTAGATAATTACAGCATAGCTCTGGTGGGTTTATGAGCTCTGAAGCTGATGGCCGTGTGACATCAACCACTCAAGATGTGCAATAACCTTCTAAAGATGGGCTATATGAAAAGCCCTGTTGCTGTTCTGAAATCTAATTTTCCCATTTGTATTTACAGAGCATTATTAATATAGGCAGGAGTGAAATGTATTATATTAATATCCTCCAGAAAATGGTGCAAGTAGATGGGAAATGAGTAAGCATTTGCATGTAATTACAGCTTAGGGTGCCTGTAATAGAAGCAGCTGCTTACAAAAGCAGGCAGCTGGCAGGCAGCGGAACTGGGCATTGCCAGCTGTTCTTTCCCCCTGTGAAAGGCTCCACAACTCCATTATGTTTCCTTCCAGCCTTCATGACACTTTATAGGTGACACCTGTGACAATTAGATAGTGCCAGAATCTTCCACCCAAGAGGTTTCACCCTTTCCCATGACCTTTACCTCTAAAAGGCCATGCAGGGCTTCTGCAGTTGCTGACCCCAGTGAATTACATATCTTGGGATATGTGGGTAGTTCAGGACAAAACCCATCTCACCCTGCAGATAGCCCCCACATGAAGAAATAAGTGGAACAAGGGGAAAACTTCTTTTTCCCCCACAAACCCACTTCTGACTTACCAATGGGCTCATGCTGTTTACTTACCGTTCAAGTGCCTGATGTGTCCTCTGTGTTTTTCATGCTGGGGCAAGCATAGGAAGGACTGCAGAAAAAGAAAATAGTTTTCCATTGCCTGTCTGCAGTGGCTGGTGCCTGCAAAATGTCTCTGTCCCAGCTGAGAAGTGTTCACAGGGACCTGAGCCTTATAGAATTGCAAAACCAGGTGAGGACTCTTCTTCTTTAAAGGTCCCTTCCAACCCAAACTGTTAAATGATTCTATGAATCCTACCTTTCTTCATTTTTCTTTGTACTCTTCCTCCAAACCATGCCAGGTATTCTCCCTTTCCCAAATAAATTAGTATGATTGTGAGGATTATAGTGTTATGTTACCTTTAGAGAGTGACAAATCAATAAAAAAAGCAGAACACAGAGTTTTTATCAAGTACTTGCTAAGGATGAAGTTCAAAAATAACATCATGTTAAAACCATTACTGGGTATTTTATAAGCAAACCAATATAAGCCATTTTAGGGCAGGTAATTTGAGGTCCTTACAAAGTCTTTTTCAAAACAATTAATTATTTAAACCAATATAAATTGTAATAAAAATATTTTTCAACATAAACATTAATACTTACGTGATTCAAATCTTATTGGGACTTAAATTACAAAGTAGTAAATTATAGAGTACATTTTTCCTGGTTTGTTCTTCTGCTCAACTGCACATTTTCAACTTTCCACTGAAAGACTAATATTTCAATTTTATTTATTGTGTGGAATTAGGAGATGGCTTTGGATTAAATTAGGATTTTTTTAAAGAATACTGAGGTTATAACTATTTAATGGAAACCAGGTTTACAAGATAATTCAGTTAAATAAAATTTACAGGTTGTTGTGGTTTGAGCCTACTCAGCAGCTAAATGCACACAGCCGCTCACCCACCCTCCCCCCACTTGGAAATGGGGAGGGAATCGGAGGGGCAAAGGGAGACTCGCGGGTGGAGATAAAAACAGTTTAATAACAGTAACAGAACAATACGCTGACAGCAATATCAGCAGGTAAGGTACCATACAGCTGCTCACCAACTGCCTGCTCCCAGCCAGCAATCCCAAACACAAAGGCCCCACAACCACACTCCCAGAAGTGGCAGCCTCTCCCAGCCCTCTCCTGACTTTATATGGTGAGCACAATGTCACATGACATGGAATATCAGCCAATCGGGGCCCAGCCCTCCAGCTGTGCTCCCCCCGCCCCCGCACACAGGTGAGGGCACTGGGCCCTGGGGAGCCCCTGGGGTCTCAGGGTGCTGCAGCTCCTCCCGCTGCCGAACCAACGGGAGCTCTAGGCCAGCCCCAACCAGGACACAGGTACACGAAATTAAATAGATCCAATTGCAATTGAATACAATCACTATTTTAAACAGTAAACATTCAGGTATATAACTGAAATCAAACAATTTAAAATAAAGTATCAAATTATCTGAAGAGAAAGTATGTAAAGGTTCTTCTCAAAGGTATTATTAAGATTTACATTATCTTCACTGGGAGGCAATGCAAGCCATAAAGGGAATGATTTTAATGGTGAGATTATATTGGACAGTTGCATATTCCAAGGCAAGCACGGGAGAGGATTAGCCAAAGGAAAAAAAAAAAATCAAATGAAATAATATAGAAAATGATAAATGAATACTGTTAAGCTGGTATACATTTCTAATTTGTAGAGACTCACGTAAAATCTCTTCTAGAATCCAAAGTGAAAATGAAAAATAGCAAGAGGAATATGTCTTCAGATCTATGTCAATATTCTTGCAATATGGAGAATAAGAAATTCATTATGATCATGGTCTGATTCAGTGGTTTTAGTCACTATCCATCACTAGCCCCCTCTTAAAAAGTTAAGTATTTCCCAGCACTTGCAAGAAAGGAGAAATAAATGATGCGTGTGGCGTCTGCTGGGTAGGCTTGTTACCAGAGGATTAAACAGAAGGTTGACAAAGCTTGCTTTTCCTTCAGGCTCTGGCTCTGACATCCACAGGGCTTGAGCAAATCACCTCACTGCTCTACGCTTTTGTGTCCCTTCCTACACCTTGTCTGCAAGTATCAGCTATCAGTTCAGGGAGGGAATCATCTCACTTAACTTCATATGACAACAGTGGAAAAAGTGACATTTGAGCAGCCACCTCAGGCTCCCTCCATAATCAATAGAGAGAAGCTGGCACCTTGGGGGATGATTCAGTTGTTCTGTTTCAGATCAGGACAAGTCCTCTCCTCATTAGCATGATCTTGGGATGGATGGTTCAGGACAAAACCCATCTCACCCTGCAGATAGCCCCTACATGCAGAAATAAGTGGAACAAGGGGAAACCTTCTTTTTCCTCCACAATCCCAATTCTGACCTACCAATGGGCTTATGCTGTTTGCACACTGTGCAAGTGCCTGATCAGCCCTTAGCATCACTAGCATGGGAGGACTTGTGCCCTAAAAATGCTTATTATTCTCCTTTAACCATAGCAAGATCACAGTTTCAGCAGCTCAGATAAAACTGCCTGCAACTTGCATTTTAATAGGTTAACTCTATGTTTACATATGTTTGTGGAGTAACTCCATCCTCACTTCATGTTTTTAAGGGATTGTAGTTTGACAGTTGACATGTAACATTGAAATGAGAAGGTTTCCAGGCTTCTGTGAGATTCTTCACTCTGACTTGTAAGCAGAGCTCTTTCAGACAAGATCTGTCTTTACTGTCTGCCTTGCACAGCCTTTAGCAAATATTAGTGATGATTTCTATGAAATTACATTCAAAAAACTTTTAAACTTTTGAGGCATCATCCTAATTTTACATTTTCTGGACTTGGAAAATGACACCAAAGAAAAGAGAGATTGTAGGACTAAAATAAATCTCTAAAAACATCCGGCAGCAACAATCATACTGACTGAATCTCAGAGGAGAGTCTTTTGATGGACGGAAGAATATTAAAACATAAGTGGGCTTCTGAATTGTTTACCTCTTTTTACTCATCAGACTGTCAGGCTGAGTGATCTCATCTCATAAACCAGCTGCAGGTGACAAAACAGGAGCGAAAAACTTTAAATCTCTTAAAGGATGAACATTTTGTGCAGAGTATATAAACTTGGTAATGCTCAGATATGAATAAGGGCCTGAAATGGAGAGGGAGGAAAAGGGGATCTGTGTAATTTAATTCCAGAATACATGCAATTAAATGCCTAAGAAATAGCTAAGGAGAGAAATTGTAAGACTGGTGGTTGGAACAACTTTCAGCCACTGAAGCTGCAGTTCTACACTGGAATAGACAGACAGTCAAACATAAATTTCTCTTACCTTTGGCCTACGGCTTTCTCTGTAGATGGGATTCTTTACTTTCGGTAATTGTGCGAACTACAAATGGTCTGTCTAGTATTACAGCTGAACATTGTAAGATTACTGCTGATGGTATTCAGCTGGATCTGTAGTTAAAATATGCCTTGGGAAAGTGAGTGTTACTGATACATAGATTTAAACATCATCATCAAATATATTGTTATTTTGCAGTATTATTCTGAAATTCAGAATGTATTTCATATAGAAAATATACATAATCAGTTTGTTATCAATTTCCTCATGACTAATTACAAGAGTAAAAAAAAAAAAGACCTTGTTTTTGCTTTCAAATCCTGACGCAAATTTGGCTGACAGGCTTAGAATCTTGGTAACTGGAATGTGAAATGAAAATATCTTTGACGATAAAATTTAATCTTACATAGATTGATAGAGAATAAGCAAGCAGCAGGTTTTCCCTTTATTTTGTCCCAGTCCAGGGAAGAACAGAGCTATCCATTTTTTTTTTTCTTTTCACTCTAGATGTCCTTCTGAAATATTTTAAATTGAACCCTCCACAATGTTCTAGGGTTGGTAGAAAACAGACAACACAGCACAGACAGCAGTCTCTGATTGCAGTGAGGAAGGCATTTCCAGAGACACCATGCTTTCTAGAAGCACCAACTCCTATCTTTTCTACCAAGTGTATACTCTACCATTTGTGTCCATAGTTGTCGAACATCTCCTGTAACCCTGAAGCACAAGGTATACATTATTTAAGCATTCAATGAAAAAGAAAATATTTTTGCAAGTTTCAAGCTTTCTCATATATACACTCTCTCTATGCTCCTATTCTATTACTCAGAAATATGATTGTCCTTATATCTGAAATACTTCTCCACTTTTAGCTAAGAATCACCTGAAGCAAAAATCTCTATCCCTATGTTCACATCTGCACTGAGAAATCACAGAAGAATATTCTGTTTTCTGCACAGAACATCTGCAGTTAAAAATCACAAGGAAAAGAAGCATTAATGACTAGTTAAGAATAACCATCGTGTTTGCGCTCCAGGCTCTCAGGCAGAACAAAAAAAATAATTAGTGTATATGGGTTTCATATCTAGAAGATCAGGTGCACTATAGATATATATGTTTTTGATGAATGTTTAGATTTGGATTATGATTCCCAGCAGATGATGCAGCAAAAGTTACCACTGCAGACTGCCAGAAAATGTCAGGGATGCTTTATTTTATTCATCTGAATGTTTCAGAAGAGATTCAGATCTAGTTCACAGTTTTTTGTCACAGAGAGAGAATGACAAAACCCCAGACTTCTGCCTAGGACAGCTGGGCAGAAAGTAATTTAATTTGGCTAAGATCTCAGCAGCCTACAGTACACACATAAAATGCTGGAAGTCATATAGGCAGCAATCAATATCTTATATAGCTAGACTACCCAATCAAGGATTCAGTGAAGGATCACTATCATCCTGCTGCATAAAGCCATATCCATATGGCAGTCCTGAAGCCTGCACTCCTGACCAACAGCCTTGCTAAACTCTGGCATTGGTGGTTAAAAGCAAAACAGGATGATAACATCTGTAATTTTGGAATTTTCTACATGTTGCAATTGATCTGGTTGTATACTGAAAAAATGACTTATCATGCTAGAAAGTCCACAGCCTTGAAGTGTGAAACAACTTCTGTTCTTCACTTTTCTTATTAATTAACATATGATGGAGTGGTACAATGAACAAACAGCTATAGAGAATAAAATCCCCTGTATTACCTTTTAATATACCCTGCTTTAAAAAAGTAGGCTTATATTGCAGGAAAAGAAAAACTGCATTATATCGTTGATTCTGACTACTTCCAAGGTAGGTGAGTATACATTTACAGTTATGCAGCATTCCCCAAGGAAAAGAGTATTGGTGCATACTACTTTTGTACTTTCTCACTTCAATGTGTAGTTGTTAAAATAATGCAACACTGACTATATTTTATCATTTTATTACAGTAATGCCTAGACGTCTCAGGCAAAATAAGAGTTTCCTTGTTGGATACTGTACAAACTTAGAACAGATTTTTGTCAAAGACCTACTAAATATTCAGATATTATTAGAATTATTTAATATACTGCATGTGATCAATTGTTACAGGATCTGACAGCTGCTCTTACAAGTGTTAATCCTGTCAGGTTTTATATGCAAACTCATTCTAAACAGAAAGTGATGATTTAATCAACTCTAATTAAATTCAGTGAGTAATTCAGAAGAAAGTAGTCATATACTAACTCTTTCTGCCCAACCATTATTAATTTGAGTAGGTCCTCTTTTGGACAAAATGTTTTTTTCACCATCACCATGGAAAGAAAATGAAATTAGCAGAGCACAATTTAATTGTGATAAAATTTTAACATTTAGAGAAAACATATTGATATGAAAAATAATAAAGAAATTGAAAACAGACATAAGAAAAATACGTTACTCCATTTTCTTATTATTATGGCTATTCCTTTAATCTTGTATACTGTGTCCCAAGTGCCATGTTATTATGAGTGCATTAGAGTGTCAGTTTTGTTGGTTTATTCTAATATGAAGAAGCAGCCAAGATTTTCATTCCTATTAGTGTATTTTGTGTCAGATAGATTTACACCTGGCAGAGTCAAGGTAGAATCATAGAATCACAGAATCATAGAATGGTTTTGGTTGAAAAGGACCTTAAAGATTATCTCATTCTAACCCCCTGCCATGGGCAGGGACACCTTCCAGCAGACCAGGTTGCTCAAAGCCCCGTCCAACCTGGCCTTGAACCCTTCCAGGGAGGGGACATCTACAGCTTCTCTGGGCAACCCCTGTTCCAGTCTCACCACTCTCACAGGAAAGAATTTCTTCCTTTTATCTAATCTAAATCTACCCTGTTTCAGTTTAAAGCTATTACCCCTCATCCTATCACTACACTCCCTGATAAAGAGTCCCTTGACATCTTTCCTGTAGCCCCCTTTAAGTACTGGAAGGCTGCTACAAGGTCTCCCCGGAGCCTTCTCTTCTCTAGGCTGAACAACCCCAACTCTTTCAGCCCATGCTCATGAGGCAGGTCCTCCAGCCCCTCATCATCCTCATGGCCCTCCTGTGGTCCCGCTCGAGCAGGTCCATGTCCTTCTGATGTTGGGGGCTCCAGAGCTGGACACAGTACTCCAGGTGGGGTTTCACAAGAGGGAAGTAGAGGGGCAGATTCACCTCCCTTGACCTCCTGGCCACACTTCTCTTGATGCAGCCCAAGACATGGTTATCTTTCTGGGTCGCAAGTGCACACTGCTGGCTCATAGTCAGTTTTCCATCCACCAGTACACCCAAGTCTTTCTCCTCAGGGCTGCTCTCCACCCATCATCTGCCCAACCTATGTTTGTGCTTGGGATTGCCTCAACCCATATGCAGGAACTTACAGTGCTATGACTCCCCTTTTCCAGTCAGTGGGAATTTCAGCGGACTGCCGCGACTTCTCAAATATGATGGATAGTGGCTTAGTCATTTCATCCACCAGTTCCCTCAGAACCTGTGGAGACTTCAGTGTGCAAATTTTTTTGATGGCCTCTCCAAGGCACCTCCCTCTTCTCTTGACACTGAAGACACAGTTGTTTTCCCCTGGACATTAAATTCTTCTTCAGAGCCAGACACCAAACAGTTCAGTGTTCAGACAATAGAAAACCCCTCTAAGTACAGGCATAAGTAATAAAATTTATCCTGGTTTAGGTCCTGTGCCATTTCATGGTTTCATAGGGCAAAATCTGTCCATAATTATTACTGTAATATTACTATCACTACTAATCATAATCTGTTAGCAACAATAATATTATGGGTCCATAACATCACTGCCACTGAAAACTGTAGTGGTTCATCAGTTAGATACACACTACTTCCTTAAAGCCATGACAGTAAGTTTTGTGTGACAGGACTAAGGAAATTTTTTGGAAGAGGCACAAATGAAAAGCAAAAATGCATAACTCTGTCTCTTGTATTTTTTTATTTGCCACATCATTGCTTTTCTGATTCTCTGTTGTTGCCTCTTGGCAATGCCTACTTTTTCCCATAATACAGAATTCACAGATGCAGTACTTAAATTATCACACTAAATTCTCCCTTCTAAGAAAAGGAGGGGAGAATAGAGACATTATCTAAAAAGGCTAATCAAATGAGATTAAAAAGCACAGTTCAGTGTGCTGTAAAGCCCAGAGGTCGAGGACATTTGCAGTGATACAGTGCTGTAACAGCTCTGCTGCAGTACGAATGCCAAAAGACAGCCCTGGGCCAGGATATGACTTTTACAACCACATATTAAACCCACCCTCCAGCCAGTGAATCTGAAGTATAAATGAGACTGTCAAAACCAATGTTGAATCATCTGATGTTTTCCAAGTTCTTTATTTAGCCTCTGCAGAGTAGGCTAGAGTTCAGGCAATGCAAGTTTGCATGTCTAATGCAGAAATAGAACGTAGCTTCTGCGAAAGCCACAGGAAATTACCCAAAAACAAGGGGCCTGCAACTCAACTCCAGGCTTATCAGCTGCTGGCTCTTTGAAGGGGGTCACTTGCTCAGGAACTTGGATTCAGTTCTGAAATAAGATAGGGCAAATAAGAAATAGGTCTTTCCCTCTGTTATACTCCTGTTTTGAGCACTCTCTGATAATGTGTCTTAATGCTGATTTCTAGTTCACAAAAGGGAGACCCTGTTCACTGACACTGAGATTAAACTTCTGAATGTAAGGGCAGGATATGGGTTAGAAAATCTCTTAAAATGGATCTTCCTCTTTCTCCCTTATATTGGTTTATCTAAATGGCAGTTTTTGAAATGGAGAGTGCCATGACAATCGCTATGGAGTTGTTTTTCTCTTGAGTTTAAAGACTTCTGAATTTGTTGGTCTTCTTAAGTAGCTACTATTCCTTCTGTCTTCTGATGCTCATAGGGTATGTACACAAGAATGGACTGGTATTTTGGAATGGAGGTAGGCATATGAGAACATTTGTTTGGGTTTTGAGTTTTATGGTTTGGTTTCATTTTGATTTATTGTTTGTTCCATGTTTAATTGGTGGTTATATATATATATATAAATATATAAAATTGACTGTTTGCTTTCTTTTCATGAACAGAATAAATCAGAATACATAAATGCAGATACTGAAATAATCAAAGGCTGCTAAGAAACACAAAGGAACATGGAATGCAGGAATTTAACATGCAAAGTTTTTGTCAAGCTAACAAGGGAAAATAATGAGCAGTATAGAAAATATGACTAGATAACCATTATCGCAGCTGTTTTTGTGAAGGGATCCTATAGTTCCACCAAAGGAACCACTAAAACTGAGAAAAATATGACCTGGAAAGAGAGGTGTATGGTAGATGTATATTAAACAATGAATGTCATGGAAATGGAACAGAGATTCACTGGTCATTTTTTTTCTTGCAGTACACGAATAAGGAAAGCATTGAATGAAGCTAGAAGGGGCCCCATTCAGAATGCACAGAAGTAGTTCTTTACAGAACGAGTAATAGACCTGTGGAACTTAGATCAGAAGAGATAGAAGATCATTAAAGTTGATAGAGATTCAAGAAGACACTATGTTCCTGAAAGAGAAATATATACTGTGAGTATCTATCTAAATATAGCTTAGATATAGTTAGTATATAAGGAATAAAAGTATAACTGGATTGGTATATATTTGCTATCACTGCTGGAAACTGCTAGATAAACATGGAGGAGCTGTAAGTGGGATGTTGGAAAACTTTTTAACACAAGCATAACTAAAGCAAAGAGGGAATTTGACGTATATATCCAGAGCACTAAATCTGACCTATTAGCTTGTGATCATCAAGGGCTTGTGATCACTGGATGACCTGAAAAAGTCCCTCTGCTCCTGCGCTCTGCCTCTAGTGAACTATATACCAGTAATTGTAACCTATGCAGTGTCACTCAATTCTGTTCAGTCTTGAAGTCTTAACTTTCTACTTACTTGGTAGCCCAGATGAAATAGCAGGTTCTCTTAGATAAAGAGAGGCTGAAGGTGAGAGAAAATTACATGGTCATTTTGTAGAAAATAATGTCAGTGTTTCAGACTGTCTGTAAATTTTTAATGATGTTTTTAGTAATTTCTGAAGTTTCATTTCTGAACCCATCTCAAAAAGCAACACTTTCCAGTGAATTTAATGTTCCATCTACACAGCACAACTGTCCAATTACCATGTACAGCTCAATGTAAAAATGCCATTATCAATCACTTCTGGTTTAGTGATACAAGTAGTTAGTGATAATTACAATAAACTTAACAAGAACTCACAACAAAATTAGAGTAAAGACAGTTACATTTGCAGAAGTTGAACTGAATTACAGTAAACTTCTTTGAAATGACATTTTAGATTACAACAGTGGAACGTTCCTGTGGCATATTTCTGGGAGCTATCATAAGAATATGAATTTTATGCCCATAATTTTATTTCTTAAGCACTAATGTCAGCCTGGTTTTAGCTTAAAGAATTATAGTTCCCAACAGAAAACAACATAATGAAAAAAATTTTTGAGAAGTCTGAAACAGCTCTTAGAAATGCCAGCATGACCTCTACAACACAGTAAAAATTCTCAAAATAGAACCGTTCTCCATAACTACTGGAGAAAAATTCTACTAATTTCCACTCTTCTGAAGTGATAAGATGGAATAGAGAGGGGCTGGGGGTATTATGCTTACAAAGAACCCTTTGTAACAGCTAATATTCTGTAATAATAAGGGGGGGAAGAAAACCTTTCTTGTTTCTTGCCTCTCAGCAGTACATTTTCAGCTCGGTAGGTTTAATTTCGTCAGAACTATGTATTCTCCTGGCATGGCACAAAAATGTTATTCTGAGACAGCACTTTCGGATTGGCTGCTCAACACAGAGTGCTGTCCCAGTCCTGTAAGGGTACAAAGATAAAAGAACACAGAATCTCACTCTGGCTTAAAATCCTGAAAAACGTCAGAGGACTATTTTATTACCATTTTTGGTCCATATATTTTAACATTACTAATAAAATCAGCAGGGTGGAATGGCACTAGAAATAATCATGTGACAAGAAAACAAAATTTAGGAGAAGTTGTCATTCACATCATGACACATAGGAAGCCCACGGGATGACCAGCACTGAGATCCTTTGCTGTTTGGGATATCTGTGGATGTCTGTGCCTCCAGACCAAACTCTTGCAAGAGGAAAGAGAGATATTCTTTGAATTCCCTCAATATTTGGAAGGCTCTAAATCTACTTTCCCCACTGGGCTTCAGCATAAGAATCAGAGGTCTCTGAAGCTTCTTGGTTGGGTATCCATTTGGCAGTCACTTGACACTGACTTCGTATACCCGCAAAATGGAAGTGCAAAAAGTATACAGCTTCATTCTCTGTGTCCTGTCAAAGAAAAAATAGCTCCACTCACAATCAGGAGAGGAATTAATTTTGATCAACTGCACATTGATAGGAAATGGTGTGTTTACACAGCATGTCTTCGTACCAGCTGTGTCACCATCACATCATCCTGAATGGCCTCACAGCTCCCAGACAGGATGCTGGGCCATCCAAAAGCAAAATAACAAACACAGTTTGAAGCAGTCAGATGAATGTAAACCAGTAACAACACACTCTCTTGCAGCCATGCATCTGACTGGTAAATGAAGCAGAATATACCACAGCATGATCCAGAATGGACATTGGGTACAAGAACAGCATCAATAACTTAAGTGCCATGCTGGTTTCTGGGGCAGGACCTTCTGATTCTGTACACCATGGAATCTCTTTTGGGGTGAAACCCTAGCTCCCCACAGTGCAAAATCCAGGGGTGGTTTTAGGAGCACTTCTCTCTGACAGATGTTCCCTATCAATAGTGTAGACCAGACTGCTCCAGATTTGGCGCTGACTGCCCCTACAGAGTCCTCCAGCCTTACTCAAACAAATCAAACACCCCAGTGGGCTCTCATGTCATATCCCAAGGCACATGATGAGTTCTTGGGGTCAGATTATACAAAGCAACCACTTTCACATTACTGTTAAGTACTTTGAACTATAAAACCCAAGCAAACAAATACGATGTCTTAGACTCCTTGCTATACCACAGGAATCTTCACTTGAGAATTTTCATTACTTTTTGGCATGTTAAACTATGCTCTTCTAATTTTGTTAGATCTTGATTTTCTGATTATTTTCCTCTGATTTTAGGAATATTGTTACTGCTAGGCTTCTGCATATTGCCACAGCATGTGAGTTGTGAATGACTGGTGCTCCAGTATATTATTATTAACTAGCAAATTCTGGAAGAGAAACATCTGAGCACACTCTATTCCCTTCCTACCACCCCTGAACCTGGGATTAGCAACTGGGCTAAAATGAACCAAAAGTGGTTGAAAGAGTTTATTTTTTCTAAATGAATAAAATATGTGCTTATCTGTCTTTCCCAAACCCATTCAATCTATGTTTACACTTACAGAACATGCTTTGTGAATTCCAAAGACAAGAAGAAATGTTCTGATTCTGCTGCTGGTTTTTAGATTTTTTCCTAAATAATGAAATACCCGTTGAAATTTCCAGACCATCTGAATCAGATCAGTCTTAACCATTAAAAGTGATGGAAGCAACTACAGTGGGAAAGAATTCCTTTGGAAAGGTAATTCCCATACAATATTGTTAGTTTAATCTGCAATTTATATTTAAAATTTGGCTGAAGTAAACCCCAACATTTTGGGAAAAAGACAGATGTTGCTCAGGTTCAAATTTCTTTTAAAATAGTTAAAGTTTTGTTTAAAAATTTAATTTAATTTATAATGTAATGCCAAAGCAATATGATCCCATTTCAATTTTGTCAAATTTCTCCCTTTTCATTATGACAAAATCATTAGCTAGTTTTTCTTCAACATTTCAGCAGTTTCATTTATGTACACTTTACATAACTAAAAGTTTTCGCTCCAAATTGGAACTAAATTAAATTCTAAAATAAATTACTTATTCATCCAAAAATATTTCCATTACATATAGCGCTGTTACATGTAAATAGTGTATCATTTTCAAAATACAGATCTCAAACTCCCATTTTTTTGAATATATAAGTAGAAACATGTACTGTCTTATTGTCTTCTTTAAATTACTCATTAGTATTTTTATTAAGAGTTTCAAATCCATTTCAGCTCATTTGCCTTTGCTATAGTGTAATTCCACAACAAGCCACTGTCTTTCAATGCTCAACATAAATTTTAAGACAACAAAGATTCGGTATTACAAATGAACAAATGAAAGGTAATAGAGAATTTTTATCTGAATGTGTTTATTAAGAAACTATCAATGTATAAATAAGGTACATTATACATTGAATTATAATTTTATTTCTGAATGGACAAACACAGCAGCAGCAATATTCCCAAATTGCTTCATTGTCAGCTGGCTGGATTTTATAGTCACATTAAAAGTCTATGTAATCCCACTCCAGTAAAACTCCTAAACAGACTAAAAATTTTAACTACAAATTCAGATATGCTATATGGCCTTTATATTCTGGTTTTAATGCAACTCCTATTTCATTTAGTTTTGCAATCACATCTCCAACCAAAATTTACTAATATAATAAGTCCTAGCTTTTAATTATTGAAATTGATTTTATTTAGGGACTGAATGCTGGGTTAAAGGGGAGGAAGAGGGCAGTACCTAGAATGTCACTTGTCATTTTTTTAAAATTATTTTTTATAAATGAAAATTGCCTTACAATGTCAGGAAAATATACATTTTACATAAAAGAACATAATACAGCACTCTCTAAGGCTTTGCCATTAATGGCGAGGTCAAATGTGGTACTTTTTGCTCCATTGATTCAGCAATTCATGACCCAAGTGCGGTCACTGCTTATGTACAGAGCACAATTAAATCAAGGTTAGACAAGCAGGATTCTTTAGTACAAGATAGTATGCAAGCAGATTACATAGTACTAGGAAATTTGCATTTGAATCATGCTTGATAAAGATTATTTATTCATTTTTATGAGTGAAAAAGCCCTGTCATTTTATCACTATTATTAATTCTGTTTAAGGAAAACATGTTAATAACTAAAATGTCCACCTGAAATCTACTGGTGGTTTCATGTGTACTTCTATAAACAAGAAAACAAGCAGAAATTGCTTTGTTCAGTGTTTTATGTCTTGTTTACAGTCCTTCAAGATAGTTTTTATGTAACAAATGAGTTGGAGTAACTTCACAAGCAACATAAATATTCTTTCTAACCAGAATTCAACATAAAACTTAAAGGTTCTTTTTGCACACTAAAAGTTTCCTATCTTAATCCTTCAATAAGCACATACTGTGCAGTCCTTCACATATATGCTTAAATAAATACAAGGCCATAGTTGAGGTATGACATTTAGAGACTGGAGTAAAATAATATCATTTGATGTCAGAAAATTACTAATATGCCATGTATTTTTCCCTAACCAAACCCACATTGACTGTAATTCAAGGCTGATATTTCACTGAGTAAAATAATTAGTTGGAAGATTTCTACCTGAATTGTTTACTGAATGCTGTCAATGTGTTAGTGTCTTTAAGCTCCCAGAAGACTACTCAAGCACAAGGTCCACAGATCAAAGGCATAGTATTCAAACAATGCAAGTAGTTTCTTCCAAGTGTATTAATGTTTCTTGATTTGTGGAAAGGCATCATGGAAAAAGCTAGTTTTGAGAAGTGACCTGGAAAAAAATGGAGGAGTGTCCATCTAGTACACAAGTGTGGAGGTCATAGGGAGGATGTAAAGATGTTGGAAATGTGTCCAGATCTGTAGAGACTTGGACAAGGCACAGGACAACTATGTAGAAACCCAAGGCTAAACCATGAATGCAACCTTGTCTCACTTCAAGAAGTCTATAGATTACATTGGTTTACACCAGAAAAAATCCTGCCTAGTCAGTTTATGTGATTGTGAGACAAATTTGTACATTTTTTACAACATTCTTTGTTGCTTATTATTCAGTATAATAGTAGCCATTGATTCAAAGAGGCTGAGATGATACAAGGATGTCAGGTCTAGCAACATCATTTATATTTACTTAAGTATATTGCACTGGGTCCCTGAGACCTCTTTCAGTGCCCCAGGAACACAGTAATTGCTTCAGAGAGTGAATTACCTGTTCATCGAGTCCAGAATCCCCTGCGTGACAATAGCTCCAGCTCTTTATAAAAATGCTTTCTGAACCATACAGGGCTGAGCTTGCAAATGTCCCTCTGCATTTTGGATAATAGAATATGGTCTAAGCCTCTTTAATTGTGTTCTTTCTCTTCAGCCTACTGTTATTCAGATTTCTATGTTACATCTATTATACTGCTTGAGTGCTTGTATGACTTAAATAGTCTTGTTCTGAATGGCAAATGAATCTTTTGTTAGCTTCATCCTTTTGAACCTACTGCCACTTTCAGCTGCAAAGACACTCCAGCGTTTCCCCCCACCCCACCCTGATTTTAGGCCTGGAAGACACTAGGTGTGGTACTGTCTCATTTGAAATATGACCTTGTCCACACATACATGAAAAATTGTAACAATACTGGTGAGATTTCAGAAAAGACTTGTTCTTAGGACCATATGGTAATTCAAGTTGGAAAGGGCCTTAAGAGGTCTCTAGTCTAACCTCCTGCTCAAAGCTGGTTTAATACTGTATTCAAATTAGGTTGCTCAGGTCTTTTTCTAGTCAGGTCTTTTAAAAGCTCAGGTACGCAGGCTGCACAACCTCACTGGGCAGCCCATTCCAGTGTTTAACTAGTCTCATTGCAAAAGGTTTTTATGCCCGGTCTGTATCTCTCCTGTCCGTGTTAAGAACATTGTTTCTTGTTCCTGCACTGTGCATCTGAGTAAAGAGGCTAGGTCTATATTCTTGGTAGTCTCTTCTTTGGTATTGTCAGGCTGTTGTTAGGTATCCCCAAAGCCATCTCTGCTCCAGGCTGACCAAGACCAGCCCCCACAGTGTCTCCCCATGGGGCAGGTGCTCCAGCTCCATCATCTTGGTGGCCTCTTCTGAACACCCCAAAGTTCCTAGAACTCTTCTCAGAAGTTCTTCAAAGTTCCCAGAAGTTGTTCCCAGAAGACCAAGAAGATGTAGAAGCAGTGCCCTGACTGCTGAGAAAACTGCAAGCTCCAACAGCAAACAGCAGTCCAAGCAGAATCCTAGACCCTCTGCATGTGCCCTGCCATGTGTCCCCTAGATCGCTGCACTTCCTAAGGGTCAGTAAAATAGCAAATGGAAGCCAGACATTGCACCTCCCCCTCTGCACTACGTTTGTCCCCACCATCAGGTCCCCTCTTATAAGACTAGGACACCGCGCAGATGCTTCCAGGCCATGGTTCACTTAGCACCTGAATATTGAAGGGTTTCAAACTACATCAGTGTGAAAGAGGAAGTTCTGAATACTCATTTTGCCACAGAAATTAAGTATTTACACTTGCTTATAGTGGTTGTGACAAAGGCCACATCCTAGCACCTCACTTTCTCAGGCACATAAGAACATACATAGAGCAGTGACTGCTCAGTTAATGTGAATGCATCCATAAAATTACTGTCCATCTAGAAATTTACCTTTTTGAAAGGTTTGTTAGAATTTCTATAGTTTAGTTGGATGAACAAATTAGAGTCAAAGTATTAAATTATGTTACAGATTATCTGCCATTAGCTCATCACATTCCGGCTTGTATGAATACACATTAGCTTGTAAGAATTTATGCAGAGCATATATACTTACTGAAAATTTCCCACAGCCTCTGTTAATCAGACTCTACCTCAAAATCCCCAATTTAAATAGGCTAGTGACACTTAAACAAACTATTTTAAAATGACTGGGTGTTTTTCTTTTTTTTTTTTAAAAAAAACAAACCAAACCAAAACATAAAGGAATGTCCTTCTCTTTTTGTTTGGGGTTGTTTTGTTTTTTTCCCTACGTATAAATCATACCAAAATTCTAGGATATTAATCAGAAAGAATAAGGAAAAGGAATTGGCTGTTTTGAACACTCTTGAAACTGCATTTAACTGACTAGCCTTAAGATCTTTACTTTATACAGGTAACATTGTCCTTTGGTTTAATTCATGCTGTTGATTCACAAAACTAATCAGAACACTTGATATAGATATATGTACAACTACTGTAAGGCAAAGCATATAAAATGACCGCATAAATGCAGAAGACTCAAAACTTTAAAACAACAACAAAAATTAGTGTATTATGAACTCTTCCTAGGGTCCTGCTTTTGTTTGATTATAGAAAAAAAATTAGGACAAGCAATTTCAGTGTTGCTCTGTGTTCTTAAGTTTAGAGAGTGTTTCCCTATCTTGTGGCTGAAGACTGTTTTACTACACTGTTATTATATATGTAATAAACAGCCAAAGTCAATGTAATGAAAGTAGGTATGTAGATGTTACTGTCCTGTGAAAACATAAGAAGACTATCAAGAGGCCTAAGTTGATTATATCTTGACAGTTTTCACAGATAATAATTGAATATTATCTTGCAATTCAATAGCACTTTTCCCCACAAACTCTGCAATTAATAAATATACATTTCCCCTACCTGCAGTCCTCCTTGGGCTGGTATTTTTTGCATTCTGGAATGAGAGAACAAAAGCGATATAACTTTATCTAGCTCACAAACAATAATTAATATATAAGCTAGTCATAAATTCAAAGATTCAAAAAATACCCAGTCTACTTTTGACAATTAACCAAGTTTTCATCAACACTGCTATGGTTTAATGAGAAGTGTCCCTGTTGTTTTTAAAATGTTAGCACTATACCTGCTCTGTTACTGAATGAGGAAATATAAGTTTATGAAAACACTACAGTATTTTATAATCTGTTGTTTCGGAGCCAGCAAGTTAGCAAACACTATTCTTGAAGCCATGTTGACATTTATCAAAGTTGTTAGTGCATAAACAAGCGCACAAATGAAACAAAGCCAGCTTGGCTAGTGATTCAGCTCACTCCTCTGGCAAGTGGAAAAGTACACAAGCGATAGAGACCAAACATTATAGTCGGGCTTCTGAGCAGTCATCAGAGTAGTGCTGGCCATGGGGATGGTGTCAGTGTAAAGTTTGCATTTATTTTTACTGTGGGTGTTGTTTTGGAATTCCCTCACTGTCTGAAAAACAACATTAGCTAGGCAAATGTTATCACCTGGATGGCACCAAATATAAACAACAGGTTTATATTTAGTGTATTGCATGATGCCTGTTACCACAAATCTGTGGACAAGGAGGATGACAAAAAGCAGGAAAAGACAGCTTAGAATAGCATATGTTTCTGTAAAATGTGATCTGATTTTTTTTCTGCTGTATGTGGTAACAGCTGTCAGCTATTCCTCCATTCCCGGAGGGTGCCAGGAGCCAGGCCATTCTTAGCTCACATTGCTCCAGTGTGTGTATACAAGACGGTCCCATTCAACCCAGCAGCCAGCAGTAGGGATGTCCTTTATGTGCCACTTCTTTTAATATTATTGATAAAATAACACATATGTTCAGATGAGATATAAGGAAAACATTTTTTACAATGACGGTGGTGAGGCCCTGGCACAGGGTGCCCAGAGCAGCTGTGGCTGCCCCCTCCCTGGAAGGGTTCAAGGCCAGGTTGGACGGGGATTTGAGCAACCTGGTCTGGTGGAAGGTGTCCCTGCCCATGGCAGGGGGGGTGGAACTAGATGACCTTTAAAGGTCCCTTCCAACTCAAACCATTCTATGATTCTATGATAACAAGTAACATCCATGCATCTGTTTATATTACAACACTAGTTGGAATAATACATGATCACAATTATGAAATGGAGAAAATAGTGAAGTGTAAGCAGTGTGTCTAGTCCTCATGTTTATGTGCAGACACAACCTCAAAAGGGCATACTCTAAGGACTAACCTGAAAGGAAAAAGATATACAGAAGAGGCAGATAGCAACATACCTACTGGTATTAGGCAAAATAAACTCTGCAGTTTTTACCTTCATCCTTATAATTTTTCTTTCATTTATCTGTTGGAAAAAGAATAAACAAATAATATTGTCTGTCTTTAAGAGAATCTAGAGACCAATCAGATTTATGATCCACCTTCTCAAATACTTTTCCCCCATAATTTCCTTATCATTTGCTGCTCAGAATACCTGAGGTTTTGAAAATCCCTATTAGTGTCTGAAAAATTCCACTAAATCCAAAGGCAGTCAGGGATAGCTGCTAATTGCTCTTGCAAAGGGCCATCTGGCTGGGTGGGAAAAGCACCAGCCAGAAGATGAGGTAAAAGAGGAAGAAGGAAAGATAAAAAAGGCTTTTTTACCCACTCAGAATAAGGTAACAGGAAGCAAAAACTACAGTGACTGCAACAAACTTGCCTATAGCAGGAGTTTTCTGTCCTCAGCAGGTACTACCACTTGTGGCGAAAAGCTACTTGGAAATCTCTCCTGTCCCTATTTTCCTTTCTACAAAATTCATTCATGTTTTCACATTTTCCATATGTGAAATGTCAGTTTATGAGAAATACGCAAAAGTGCTAATTGTTACTGTTCTTTTGGGAACAGTATTTTTATTGGAGCAGTTAACGAGGAAAGAAAAAAAATTTCTAAGGTCACGGGAAGACTGAACAGTGAAATAAAGAATGAGTAACAAAAAATAAAATACAATTGTTTGTCCATGAGAGATGGCAGATGGTATAGGACTTATTTGTCACCAGAAAACAATACACAAAACAGCAAATACATGGTAGGAAGTAAGAAAATAAGTAATATGAGGAAGCCTTTCTCAATTTCAAAGAGATACCTGAAGGCAAATTTTTCTAAAGTGAGTCCTAATCAGTTATAAACAAAGACAATTTGGTCCCTTTTAGGATCAGATCCCCTGCTCAAGACAACACTAGAAAGGAAAGAAAACAAATACAAGACATCCCAACAGTTCAGATCAGGATATTACTTCAGATCTTAAATAAATAAGAAAATATAGTGAGAATTATGGAGGGAGTCTGATATGGGGAAGTACACAAAAAGGGGATGTTGCACAACAGCATATGATGATGGAGTCTGTACATGGACTTAATAAAGTTGTAGTTGCTGGTCTTTTAGGATGCTTTTTGGGACTCTTTCAGATAAAAGTACTACTTACGTTTGAGAAATGTATTCTGATGCTACTAAATATTTTGACCATACAGGTCTGAGCAGAGCATCAGAATGATACTGATAATCTGGCAGACACAGAGATGAAGGCATGACCTAGTTAACAGCAACCATGCTTTGTTTCATTCTGCTTATCAAAATGGAGTGAAACTGTAAGTGACCTGGACTGATGGGTGCCAAAATAGTAAAGTGGGGATGGGTGATTTGATTTCTATCTGTGAAATGTTCCATTAAGAAAACAGAATGCTTCATTGTAATGTGTATTCCCTATCCCACTTCCAAAGTAGTCAGCATATGTACCTTGCAAATATTTATAACTTGATTTCCTACCTAGCTGTCTTATTCAATGTCTCCGCTGGTGTTATCAGATCCAAACAGTTTAGCAGACTAAGTTGCCATCAGCAAACAGTAAAAACAGCAGCTTTAATACAGCAGCTGAAAACACAACATATTTTTTATCTTAAAAGTACCTTACACATTTTGGAGAATAAGGGTTTTCCAGAAAAGTCCAGTCTCCAAAATCACAAAATATAGCCTCCCAAATTGCCCAAATCGTGAACTTAACCATATTTAAACATTTTTTCCCCTCATATATGAATAAGGCACATTGTATTTCTTGGTGAAAATGAACAAGGGCACCTACCCGTGCTTTGTGTATATGTTCATACTGTGCATATGCTTATAGATGTATCACTGCAACTCATGCAGGTGTAGTCAAAACAGCACAATCCATCCAGTTTGTGCCAATAATACTGAAGACAAGACAGTGACAGCTGCCAAGATGGCCAAGGTTAGTTACTAGGTGCTGCTGAGTACACTAGGTCTTTACTACAATGTTTGGATGTTGTTTATACTCAAGAGAACTAGATGAAGCCTGTTTTTTTTTTTAGTGTAGTACTGAATGCTGTGTGGACTCACACACAGCCTGGCAATGGTCTGAGGGATTAAAACATAGGAGCAGACAGGCCAGAGCTTTTCAGGTTAATGCTACTGACACCCAGGGGAGAGGGATGTCCATGTGTCCTGAAACCCTAAGTCCCCCTCCCTTGACTCTGATAGTCTCCCATCTTTTCTACTCAATTGCCAAAACTGTAATTTTTGTGTGGGGACAGGTAAGTCCTGGGAGGGTTTATGACCTTGGGCTTCACGCTGATGAAGCTGGTGGTACTCCTGCAGAACTAGGCTGCTCCAGGAGCCAGAGAATTGCACCTCTGACCTTGCCCATGGAGAACAAATGAGCTGAATGTCCCATCCTTGAAAGATCTGGCGGATCACTGTATAGAATTTCAGCTGTAGCTCACAGCCCACTGCACAATATGCAGAGATTAATGGCATATTTAAAAATTAAGAAACTAGAAGCATAAGATCAACCTTAAGTAACAAACCTAAATCAATATAAAGAAAAAGTAGAAAAGCAGGGGCATATTATTTTGATCATAAAAAGTTTGTCTTTGGCATACTTGAATCTAATGAGAGTTGAGGGCAAGAACACATATACTTGTTTTGCCACACAGCAGTCTTTTTAAGATTTGAGACCACGTAAGAAGAGACCTACTAACCAGGATCATGTCACTTATCAGATGAGAGGATATGAGTCAGATGAGACTTAAAGAAAAGATGCTGAAAGCAGCAGTTCCTTAATTTGGTCCCATGTATAAATGGAAAAAAAATAATAACTTTTAATGACTCCCAAACTACCTTTCTCAGATTCAAAACTGGAAAACTTGACAGGCTCATTTTATCATCTCAGTGTTCAAAACACCTACATATTCTCATAATTGCACACATTCAGACTGCAAAACCAGCTATGGCTAGCAGTTGTTGAATTGATGACTTCCACAGCTTCTACTGTGAGCATCATTTAATTTGTTTGTTTTCTTATTTTTGCCTACAGTTCTAACCAGGTTATTTTTCAAGTGACTAACTGAAGGAAATAGCAGTTTGCAAAAGCATTTAATCTCTAAAATTTTGTAGGTTTTACCTTTCACAAGATGAATATGTAACCAAATAATTTTGGAAGACGATGTGCATTAGCTGATATTACACATTCTGAAACTTTGAAGAGCAGACAGAACTTGGCACATGACTAGAGTTTATTTTGTATAAATCTCTATCAATGAAGGATCTTTTTGGCTACACGGGAGCTGAGGCACAGACAGTAGTTCTCAAAAATAAGCTGTTCTATGGACACAACTGACGTAAAGCAGTCTGCATATAACTTAATACTTCCCTTTTCTTTACTGTCAGCACTCAAGTCCTTCCAGATAACTCAAGATTTTATAAATGCGAAAACACACCCTATTCAGTCATATGTCTACTGATCTTACATATGTGCAGTCTCAGTCTGTGACAAAAAGTTTTTTCTGGTGGCTTCTGTCATGTGCTCTTGCAAGCTAAAAGAATCTCAGGTCTCTAATGCACAATTTGACTTGGAGAAGTGTGCAACAGCAAAAACAGGTCATCTGTCTGAAGAAGAAGCAAAAGAAAAAAATTCCAACTATTTCCCTTGGCAAAAGAAGGGAAAGGAGAACTAAACTGCTTGTTAAGCCACAAAAGGCTCTTTAATATAAGCATTAAAAAGGAAAAGATGCATATAATATTTCTTCACTTTGGGAAGGAACTTGTGAAAATCAAATCAAAAAGACAATAATCACTAAAAATGTCAGACAACCTGTTTCTGAAAAAGTCTTATTATTTAGCAATAGTATTCAGTTCTTTGCCCAAGCATATATTTTTCAATGTAATATGTCAATCTAATATTTGAGAGATACTTTAGTGGATGTCTTGGAATTGACAGTGTAAATTTTAAAAAGAAAAACAATCATGAAATATTAATATGAGGAAAAACACCCCGTATGATTTATAGTCATAAATAACTCTGCAAACTCCAAAGTTCATCAATCACAATTGTTAATTAATTTGGTGGGTCAATTCTTCCCAGGAGCTTAATTACAGAATTTTAATTTCTTACTTTGCCAGCACTTTTCCGTTTTAGGAAAGGGAAGAGATGTGAACTTTCCTCCCAGTCCATGTCAAAGGTTGGTGATACTTTTCTCATTCAACAAGGCAGGAAAAACCAGCTCCACTAATATCATTAGGCCCAGTTCTCCCAGAACAAGGATCTTCAGCATCTGGATTCTGAGCAATATAGAGTGAAACCAGACCATTTGGTTTTGCCTGAATAACCAGACACAGCCAGCAGAATTTAACTGAGCACTATTCATTTTGATGCCAGAAAGAACAGGATCTTTCTGGTTTGCATTGATAGATCTGTTTCCCTTTGACATCTTGAGTTCTAACTTCCCTCTCCTCAGTGTTCCTCTATTAGATATACATCTACCCTTAAATTTTGTTTCTGGAGAGAAAATAGAATACTGCTTTTTATAGCAAACCCTATGCAACACGTATTGTTAAAAATGGACTTTTAATTATTTTTTTTTTACTTGGAGATGCTTTTAAAATCAAAAGAAACACTCGGTATTTCTTACTTTTTCAGGGATGAGAGAATTAAAGGAGCAGTCAAAAACTCTTGTAGCCACTGGCTAGCTTCAAAGACACAAAAGCAAATAATAATTTAGAATCTATGAATGTACATAAATGCTATGACACATTTTGGAGAGATAGGTGAGAATTATTGAGTACAGACTCAATGAAGGAGGCTCTGGGCCAATTCAGGACATCCAGAATGACAAATAATGAGGCTGGACCAGCAGATACTCTTGTGAAAATAGTGAGAATAGATTTCAACATTAGAACTCTGCTCCATTATTAAACCTAGCATAAGCACTCTAATAAAACTTTAAAGTGATATAATTTTTCTGGGGTTATTTTACATCTTCTTACAATTTCCTTAAGTCTCCAAATCACCTAGAAGCCCAAGCATGACTTTAGTCAGAAAAACCTATTAGTGCCAATTTAGACCTGGCATTTCTGGCACTTGTATTCACATTTCCTGCACTCTATGGAAACATGCCATGGTAGGCCTCCCAATCCTAGTTTCTGATTCAAATTGTGGCTCCCTCTCTGCCCACTTTCCTGTTTTTTTCCAGTAGAAAAAAGGGTACAGGTGAGTCATGATACACAGTCTCATCCTGACAAGAACGCAGGATGTATTTAGAGACCACAAAATAACCTAGAAGATTATTCTAGACCCCACAGGTTAGGTCTATCTTGGCTGATCAGATGATCAACCTTTCACCATAGCCTGATACATTTCCCTCTATCTGGTGACTTGGACGCTATACTCTGTGTTGTGGACTTGACGTAGAAACATTTCAGCTGAAATAACAGAAATCTGATGGTATTTTACATAGCAAAGAGCAAAAAAATTCTCTATCAGAGTGATTCTGTTGCAATTGCTTTCATAATGTATTGCAATTCAACCTATCCTAGTATGTATATGTAGCCTAAATATATGTATTATATGTAAGCTGTCTGAATATGCTATATACACACACTATAACCTCTTTAAAGAAATACAAGCTTTCATTTATCTCCATTCAAGTGTATCTAGTAGTCATCCCCACCTGCTAGGTGCTAGGGCAGTCACAGAACCACAGAATCATAGTATAATTTATGTTGGGAGGCACATCAGGAGGCCACTTAATCCAAGCCTCTCAACTTGTCCAGCTGAGTTTTGAACACCTCCAAGGATAGAGAACCTACTGCCTCTCAGCGCAAACTGTTCTGGTATTAAAAAAAAAAAAATAAAAAGACTAACTGGAAGATTTCATGTTCCAGTTTGTGTCCATAGCCTCTCTTCCTATTGCTGTACACCCCCAAGAAGAGTCTAACTCTGTCTTCTTGATATCCTCTGATCAGGTAAATGTAGACAACGATAAGGTTTCCCCTTTGCTTTCTCTTTTCCAGGCTGAACAAACCTGGCTTGCTCAGTATCTTCTTGTATGTTCTGTGCTCCGGCCCCTTGACCAGTTTGGTGGCCTCCATTAGACTCATTCCAGCACATCCATGTCTGTCTTGTATGGGGGGAGGCCAGAAGTGGACACAGAGCTCCAGATGTGTCTCACCAGGACAGAAGGAAGGATCACTCCCCTATACCTGCTGGCTACGCTCTCATACAGCCCAAGATGATGTTGGCCTCCCTTGCTTAAAGGGCAATATCTCCCATGAAGGAAATTTAATTCACAGTTTTTTAAATGATGTAGCCTTGGTTTCTGTTTTAATTAATCAATGCATCTTCCTGGTTTTTCATCAAATATTTATCCCAGCCCAGATAAAATTAAATTGTACATGAGTTCCGGTGGGACATTCATTATTTTGTATGAACAGAACAAAGACATTTAGAAAATTTTCCAGTTTGTTAAAGACTTTGGCAGACAAAAAGTATACATTTCTGCTCATTATTTCAACAAAAAGATTTCACTTAATGAATATTCCTGGTTCTGTGATTTGTGCAGGAGTTTTCTGAAGTTTAGCCTACATCCTCAACTCACAATTTGTTTTGTTAAAGGATTTCAGACCTGCCACCAGTTTGGCCAGACCTTCTTTTTCTTTTTTTTTTTTCCCTCTTTTTTTCTTCTGATTAATAAAACAAATAGGAATCTTTAAGATTATAATAATACACTCAGACAGTCACTCAAAAAGGAAGAAAATTATTTCCATTACAGTACATGTATTTCTTCATCATGAATTTTGACCCCTGCCACACCACCACTGGTCTATGAAATAACCTGTTGTTTTTTCCATAACCAGCAGGCTGCTTTCCCACATCTCAAAGTGGGTGAGCTGTAACAAAGGCTTTACATAATGAAACATTTAAAATTAAAAGGAAACCACGGTCTCTAACAAAGGTTTGGGTGGTTTTGTTCAGTTCAACTTTGAGACAATCACCTTCAATAAGAAAGTGCAGTTTCTAATGAGATTAATGTCTTGTCTTTTTAAAATTACAAGGTCAGTTTAAGAAAAACTGCTGTCACTTCACAATTGCCACAGTCACAAAACTCAGACCATGGTCTACACTGAGCCATCACTAGACTAAAAGGAAAGCCATGAAAAAAGCCCTTCAAGTCTTCTCTCTTTGTTGCATCTCCTTACTGTTATGATAGACTGAATTACCTCTTGATTAATTGCTCCTTGTCCCCATAATTCGTGCATGCTTGATTGCACAGAGACTAAGAGAGATAAATATATAACAAACAACTGCAAACCTTAGTTCACATTTTTAGTTTTCTCCTTAAAAATTTTGATTCTCCTGTCCAGGTCCCTCCTGCACAGTGTACATATCTACTGAATCACTATGTCACATCTTTAATATCAGTCACCATTTTAAAAGAAAACTACTGCTGCTTTTGCATGGGTCAGGACAGCACTTCTAGTGCTGTGACCTGGTTCTTATTTGGGTAACAGCAATCTGTGCTATTTGAAAGCTTTTTAATGTTCTGGTGAAATGGAACATTTTTCATATCCTTTCTGAACAACTGCTAACCCTTTGGAACATTTACTGACTGAGCTTCATAGCAGAGATAGAAACCTTTTCTGATAAGAGAAGTCCTGCATTAGTAACAGAAAGCATGTTAAATGTACCAGTCTACAAGAGGCACCCAAATATATGTCAGAACCATTTTCTGTTTTAAGATTGATTTTGTATTTATGCTTTATTTATTCAAAAGCTGCTTTTGCTTTGATTTCATAATGATGCCCAAAGCATATATCTGTGCCTCCCATTCAGATTTTGTTTTGGATCAGACATGGTGGCTTCGGTCATGTTAATTTTTCCCATTTGCTTGTAAAAGGGTGGCTATAACTAGACACATGACAATTAAAGTGTTTTGTAAACAACATCATATGTTGCCCTGGAAATTGCACCACTTCATTTTTCAGAAT
The DNA here is from genome assembly GCF_018691265.1 of Tyto alba. Classification (NCBI taxonomy): domain Eukaryota; kingdom Metazoa; phylum Chordata; class Aves; order Strigiformes; family Tytonidae; genus Tyto; species Tyto alba. The sequence goes on along the minus strand of NW_024881282.1, from coordinate 14,749,070 downwards.
ATAGGTGGATTTTTGATAACTGTCATACCAAGTGTATCAGCTTCTCATTGTGCTTTTTATTTTCCATCTGCTGTGACAGAGCACAATACAAATACATTGTTGATCATTTTTCATTATTTAAAAATCAGGACTGAACATTGTGTTTTGAAAGATCAGAGAAAGAGGAGTGGGCTCAGAAAGCAAACAAGTTAAAAAGATTGAGCAAATAAAACTCATGACAGAATGGTCATGCAACATACTCAGTCTAGGGTTAAAGACCAAAGGAAAAGATGTCATTTACTGATAAGAAAAATGTACAGATATAAGAACAGATATGAAGTCAAGTAAGAAAATCTTGGTTAATATTTTGTAACCTTAGATGTTTCCTGTTTTGCTAATAGATTTTAATGTACCCAATCGGTATATATTGCTCATGTATTCTGAATTTGGGATTTGGGACTATGAAGGAAAGTTTCTCCTAGCTCAAAGAGGAGTGATACAGTTTGGACATCATTGGGTAGGTCAGGGTAGTAGTAACAGTCCTTAAATACAAAGTAATAATTTGAGGGTGTTTAATACATCTATATAATTTCTATAAAATGGTATATAAAATTATATATTATATAATAGACATGTTTACATACTATATAATTTATAAAATTATATACAATTTAAGAACATTTTTATATCAGAATTTTTCATCCCCCTCCACTTTTCTGGTGACTTCCAAAAGCTCAGAATAAGTGTCCTACTCATTTATCAATTTGTATTCTATTAGGAATTGAGCTTACATCCTATCTCAGACAGAATTTATATCTAGTCTGTTCAGATTTGTATGCTAATGTTATCAGATTTTTAGTGGACTATTTACTGGAAATCTTGCAGAAATCCAGCAGTTCTGGCTTAATGTGAGATTTGTTGTGAATAAATTGATGAAGAAGAAGAATAGGATGAACAGACTATGACAAAGCAAAGCCAGCCAGGCTTCTGTCTCTGCAGCAGAGGCTCCCACCGGTGCCCAAAATGTAATCATGGCATTGGTGTCACTGCCAGGCCTCCTTTCTATTCATTGCTTCCTTCATCCCTCCTGCCATCCCCAGCCACCACTCCGGGGATATCTCTGGTTACCTGGTTCCTACCTCATTAATCTATTTTTCCATGACCAGTGATAATCTTTTTTTAATGTTATGGCAAATGGTACTACAGATAGCAGCTCACTATGCAATTTTTTTTGTTGTTACATTTCCCTGTGAGTGCACTGGCCTCTCAAAGTGAAAATGTAGCTGTTATTTTTTAGCCTAAGGATGGCAGAAGTTGAGAAAATCACACCCTGCGATATTCCTTCAAAGATGCTTTATGGCTGGAATTTCAAAGCCAGTGTATCTGGAGATTAATTTTAGGGCAGAGCGATTAACAGCTGTAGCAGGCTTATGGATCTGTGATTAAAAAGAATGTCTTCCTCGTGTGTATCTATATTTCTACAATAAACCACACCATCATCTTAACATTTACCTTTTGTGTATACAAAATTAACTGTGTATCTTTTTCTGTAAGAGGTTTTCAGGACATTTTTTGTTCTGTTAAATATTTAACATAGAACTGGGGGCTCTGATCAGTGACAGACACCTTTAGGGATGTACACAACACCAGCAACAACAATTAATAACAGAATTAACAAGTCTATTAGATTCAGGAATACTTTAGCCAGAGTTTCTCGAAATTGAGGACTAGAAAGTTTGTCCTCTTTACCGACATGAATAAATTTGTTTCTTTGGAGTCAGTGTAAAACAGAAGGAACCAGGTCTTTTACATCTTTCCATGTCTAGTTAAGGGACTCATCTTTAAATTGTCTTTTCACGTGAACATAAAAACAGTTTGTGTAACTTGAAGGTTTTACTCTGTAGTAGATAATGTTTTCTCAATCTGTTAAACAGCCCAAATTTATACCAGTTTAGTTTAGACACCTATCACATCTTTTAGAAGATCTCATTTAATTAAAGTGGTGACCTCTACTTTATTTTTCATATTCCATACAAGTTTCACTATTGATTTAATTTATAAAGGACAGGTAGTAATGTTAAATTTCAGTGATGAAATTTAATTTGTTCTGATTAACTTAAGAAGCTGAGCAGCCATCATGTCTCAGGGGTTTATCTTCCCTTCATTTTCTGTTGTTTAATATCTCACATCCAAATCAGTGCCTAACAGGCTTGTGGCTTAACTCTGGCTCTTTTTTTCATTGAATAGTGAGTGACAAATTAAAATCTGCTCAGGTTTAAATTGTTTCCATGACAAATCCCCACTTCTGGGTTTCTTCACCATTTTTTTTCCTGCTCTCAATTCACTCATGCTTCCTTTCCCAAGAACTTGGAGTAATTTAGCCCGTTTTGATCAGCAAAATGTAAAACACTGGCTGATACAGAAAGATTTGGCAATACTTTTGAGTAAATTGTATTGTTATACACCATCTGGATAGAGCTGCACCTTTCAAGAGATGAAGGACTTCTACCTTAGTCTTTGCTTAATTTTAGCATCACAGGGCACCCTCTTTTGCATCTGAGCATTTCTACTGCAGTTTTGCCTAACTCATGGACAACTTCATAGCTAATCCTCATACATTGCACCCCACTCTTTACCAGGCAACTAAATTTGTCACACACATATCTGTCTTGTTCTCTACAAATTATGGAAAAATGCTACCTTGCCACACCGTGAGATAATAATTTGCTTTTAATTTAATCAGCCATTTTCAAAGTTACACTTTCACTCTGCTGTGCAACAATAATGTAGACTGCTTGCCTTCCTCCTTAGATTCCCCTTATTCTGCATGTCCAGTGATGAAGATTGAGGAGGATTTAACCATTAATAAACAAGTTTAATTTCTGGAAATATTAATAGAAGCCAAACACTGTTTTGCCTAAAAATCCTAAAATTAGAAAACAGGAAAAATACATCTTCCTTTTGATAACCATTTTCCTCAAAGGGCACTCTATGAATCAAAAGTTATTATCTAAAATTATCTTATCCAGTGAAAAAATTGGATCCATTAAATATGAAGACAGAGAACACTGTAAGACATGATCTGGACATGTACCATGATCTGCAAATCTACCATGTCAAAGGCACATATGTATTTTGGAAAAGTAAAATTATGTTTTGGAACCTTTGAATAATTTTATTGCTGAGCTCTAATTAGGAAATAAAATTATAAAGGACATAATTAAACTAAGAACCCAAGAACCTTCAAACAAAAACAAAAGAAGGAAAAAAAGGAAGATTTGGATCTCAGGTAACATCAATGCAAAGCAATGACCTTTTTTTGCTCTAAGTAGTATTATGGTTATTGAATTCATATGTTTTTTCTAATATAAAAGTTTAACAGAGCTTTTGGTTTTGATCCCTCTTTGGTCACCCGAGAATAATCTAATTGAAGTCAGTTACTCTATAGAAATGTGAAAAAACAATGTGCCCTCATCTGGGCACCCAGACCAATTAAATTCCAGCTAAGGCTGGATCAGGAAAATGTTGGCACTCAAGTCTCCACAAGTGCTTTGTCCAGACTACTCTGGAGTATAACCTAACCCTGCCTGTGCCTCTGTTTTGAGACAGAAAGCTTACTATTCCCTGCCTCCTGTTGCACAAACACATGTGCAAGACGTATGCATCCACGTACAGGTACATTGGGCTTCTCTGCTCTCCTAGTGTATATCTGTGGAAAGCTGCATCGGTTGTCAGGCAGAGGTAGACAGAGATGGACGCATAGGACAAGAAATAAAGAGTAAATAAATTACCCAGAACTCTGTAAAAACTAAAACTCTCTGGAAATTTGTTAGCAGATAGAGTTTTAAGCAATGTCTTAGTCTTTATCTGGCAGTGATGGGACAAAGTAAGATAAGAAACTTAGATTATTTTTTACATGCTTGGTAAGATGCCATTTAGCCATTTCCAATTATTTTGGGGATAGCTAAGTATGACACAACTCATTAATACTGTATTTCATTTAAAAACTAATAGATGTCTTTAACCTGAGGTTATGAAAAGAAAACGAAAATTCAGAGGGGTTTGTGAATATTCTAAGGCTGAAGAGTCAACTTTGAGACTTCATGGGCCACTTTGAGGAAGATGGTGGGTTTGTGTAAATATCTCCTAGCTAGGCCTTGAAGGATGCATAGCATGAGCCCTTTGACACCGTGAGGTGATGAATTCATTGAAAACCACAGGACAAAATATTCAAGAAACTTTGAGGATGTTGTCCAGCAAGCAATGATATTCTCTGTAGAGCGTAAAATCAGAAAGCATCTCTTTTTTTTTCCTCACTTCTCATGCTTTGGTTTATTCTGGCTACAAGTGTATTACGTTCTGCAGTCCAGTGAGCATTAGTCAAAGTGTAAACAAAGAACAATAAATAAAATATATGACTTCTGTCCTGGGGACAGCTATCACTTTCGTGAATATAACTCAATACCCATCTATTTCCCACCTTTGGACAACTGATAAAGATAGAAGTATCTCAGAACCCACTTCACCTCCCATATTGATATTATCTCTGTGGCAACTTTAGCACCTGAAAGCAAGAAATAATGTAATGTGCACTGTGATTAGCTTCCTTTCCCTCATCTTCTTTTATAACTCTATTGCTTACTTCCTTTGCCACATACCCTGGTGTTTGCAAATCGCTTTTGCATTTACATTTGTTTCAAGACACCCTTATATTTAGTCAGCCAACAATTTTGATAGCTTTTTAAAAATCTGATGGTGTATCTTAAGCTAACAGAACACCTGATAACAGACCACAGAGATTAGTTATGCTGTGGCATGCCCTTTCTTTGGGAAAAAGTAGGTATGTTTACAGTGCAGTTTCCAAAACGATGATCTCTGAGAAGTACATATTTAATGAGTCTGATGGCATCCTAATTTAAGTGAAATTTAGCATACCAAGTAGGGGTCTATATATTTACAGAATAGGAGTGCAACCACATAAGTATATACCTCTGAGTACTGTAACATCCCAAGGATGTGCTGTTATTTGCATGAGATTACTATTTTTTTAACTTCTACATTACATACTGAAAATGTGGGGGGTATTGTGGTCACTGTAAGAAATTTATCTGTACAGACTAAGACACTAATTTATGTTTTCTAGTGTAATCAACCTGTCCTTTCCCTGGTTTTAAACACTGTCACTAACTTTATGGCACTGTTTATATGGAGCGCTCTTGACACACAAATGGAACACTTTAGTCTGAGAAAAGGAACTTAGATTTTGTTGACCTTTAGGCCATGCTTTATTTTAAGAAAAAGTGGTCATAGAAGAGGTTTGTCATTTTGATATCTGTAATGTCTGAGGAGGCTGTGTACTTGTTTTGCTCATACGGCATTTTTCTTTTTATTGAAACTAACAACGTTAGAAATATTTTGAAAGGTCTATCAAAAATTTTTACGCATTAAAAGCATACAGTTGAATGTTTGAATGATCAAATAAGTGCTCAGGAACTACTTAAAAAATTAAATATAAATGTACAGCATTACAATGAAAGTTCTCATTACAATTCTATTACTATTCCTGTTGACATTTTATACAGGAATTGTGCTGCAAAGCAAGACAGCTGAGAAGTTGTGTAAAATGCAGCTTTTACTCATCCACAGTTTTTGAACAGAACAAGGAAGTAGACACAAAATATATTTGAACTCTCAAATACTGTATTTGCAAGTTCTGGTTGAATTTTAAAAAATGAAATAGTGTCAATCAAACCCTCTGATGTTTTACTGTTTGGTTCAAAATAGGTCTATTCTGAAGTATGAATATATTCATATTGTTTGGTTTTGATATTTTTATATTCAGTAACAGCTTACTGAATGTAAAAAAAAAGTCATCTTTAGAATGGAATTGAAACTGTCAGTTTTAATTGTAATGGCTTGTAAATGAAAATTGGCTGGGGAAATATCATAAGAAAACCTGGTTTTCTGTAATGGTGATTGTTACAACAACAAAATGAATAAATCAAAATGAACAAATTACAACACTAGAATGTCAATAATTTTGACAGGGCATACTTTGAAATGTTCTTACTGAAAAACATGTGATACCATAGCAATATCAGGGAAAGCATCCAAATGATGTGAGAAAATCTGACAGCAAAAGGAAACAAATGAATCACAGAATCATAGAAAGGTTTGGGTTAGAAGGGACCTTTAAAGGTCATCTAGTTCCAACCCTCCTGTCATAGGCAGGGACACCTTCCACTAGATCAGGTTGCTCAAATCCCCATCCAACCTGGCCTTGAACACTTCTAGGGAGAGAACATGAAGGTTATAGACAGAATAATATGAAGAAAATAGAAAAAGTTCCCAGTGAAAGTTCATAGAACTTATGTGAAGCCAATGTAAATCAAAGTCCAATGAATGTCATCAAGAACCCAAAACATTTTCCTTAAACAATGAAATTCAGCATAATTATTCTTACCATTAAAGAACTGAGTATATTTGGCAGAACATAAGAATTAAATTAGGAAGGACAATAGAAAACCTGGACAATATTTAACTGCTAACATTTAGAAAAATAATGCAAGCATTAAACATTTTTCTGGTAAATTTACAGGTATTTGCAGTCACATTGCCTTTTTAGTGCAGAATTTTAGCAGACAAGTCATTAGCAGCAGCAAGTTGGTCTTGTGGAAACTACTTGGTGCTGCTTTCCTTTCAGGACCCCCCTACTCCTGCCGTCTGTGGCTCTTTACCTCTCCTAGTCCTGAAGCAGTAGTAAGGACGCAAGTCACCATAAGGAAACAAGTCTTTGGAGCACATTTCTGTAAAGATGCAGGCCATGAATGCTGCGTGCATTTGGGGAAGTGGAAGTGAGAAAGGAAGGCAGTGGCAATAAACAGAAACGACAACTAAGCGTGACCTAAGCATGAAAACATCATGGGAAAACTAAAATGAGCATTGAGATGAACAGTGCTAGAGATGAACTTCTGACTCTTCTGAGAAAAGGAAGGCATGGGAGAAGGGAGAAATATTGTAGTGTGAAAAACAGAAGCTTGGTAGCTAGAGAAGCAAATAAAATTATTTATTTTAATGTCATGTCATAACAGAACTGGATAGTTTCTTTTGAAAGCATTCTTTTAACACCATTTCCACTAATGGATTTTACAAAGACATCTTCAATTCTTGATACTTGCTGGTCAAACAGTTCTTTCCCCTCCAGTATCAAGTGTGAGACACTGCTGTTCAAGAAATATTCCTTTACATAACAAGTATCATTCTGTTGAACCTCCTGAACCTCCTGAATGTATATAGAGGTGCCAACATGATGCCCAAGTTTTAAAATGTTAGCTATCATCACAATGCCATAATTCTTTAAAAAAAAATTTAAAAAGAAAGATTTTTCTCCTATTTCTTAAAGGAACAAAAGGTAGACTCCCAAAGCTGTCTATAAGCCAGTAGCATTTTGCCAATAGTAATGTAGAAAGTACACAGCACATTGAATAAGGCTCATGAGAAGCCACTGCTTCTATGAACTTGCTCTGTATGTGTGATGTTAGCTTTCAGAATTTTAAAAAGTTATGTTTTTCTCCCCAAGAATCTGTCCTTTTTCGTCTGAAAATATTTTGAAAGTAAAATAACGAAAAGCAACTAATTTGTGATGATCAGTTGTTGAAAAGAGGTGTCTTTTCTAAAATGCACGTTATACTTACAGAGCATAAACAACTATGTAACAGCGCACATTTCTCTGTGAATCAAAAATACACTGATTCTACTCAAAGTCACGAGGACTACTCTTATGCTAATTTATTATTTGCATCTTTCAACACAAGTTTATTTTCTGAGACTGCTATATAATGCAAATTATAGTAAGGGTTGTTTGTTTTTTTTTGTTTTGTTTTTTTTTTTTTTTTGTTTTGTTTTTTTTCCCAATTAGTTACTGTCTTATTGAGCTGAATGGGTTCTGACACAAAGCCAGCTTTTTACACAAAATGTCAAGTAGCAGTTAGCTGGTGACAGCTTCTTGGTCAGAACTAACTTGGGCTGGATTGTAACTTGCTACATGCAGGCCGGCCAGCCAGCCCTGTAAACCAGGTCCCTTTTAAATGTCCTCTCATTCACCCTGAAGAAGTAATTAAAGGAAAAGATTAGAAGCAAAGAATGCCCTATTTTCCAAGCATTTTGTGCAAAACCCGTTGCGCTTTCTTGGTGTAGAGGATACTCTGAGGTCCCTGAATGTAATTTAAAGTGCTTTACAATGCCTTGGTTTCTTGGCTGCTGGAAAATGGATGTTGTATCAAGAGAGGAATTGGGCCAGAGTTTAATCCTGAAAAATTACAGTGAACATCTGAAGGGGATAGTGGAAATCAGACAAAAGGAAGACTATAGTGTCATAACTGCAAATAAGTAAAGCTTGTCTTTCTGCCCTCCAAAACAGCGACCTGGGCCCAGTAGCCCGGTTGTGGCCTGTGTCCAGCCGAGCTGCGCTTCTCGGGACGGTGAAGCGTGCGGACGGGGCACCTGCACAGGAGGTGGGGGAGAGGGATGAGGAGGCAGGGAGAGACGAGATGGCGGGGAGAGGCCAGAGAGCGCAGCCCTGCGGCCCGGGGAGCCAGACGCGACGGGAGAGGGACGCGGACACGGCGGGCGATGGGCGGGCCGGGCCGGGCCAGGCGGAGCGGAGGAGGAGCCGGTGGAAAAGCCGGCGGGGGAGCGGCGGTGCCCGGGACCGGCTGCCCCGCGGAGACAGAGCGGAGCGGCGGGGCGGCCCGCGGCGGGGAGGGGGGGGTCCGGGAGGGGCGAGCCCGTGCTCCGCAGCGGCAGCGCAGCCCCACGGTAAGGACACGGGCGGGCGGCGGGGAGGGGCGGGAGAGACGGGCGAGGGGGCGTGGAGCCGGCGGCCGGCCAGCCCGCCCGGGCCGAGCGGGGACGGCGGGGGAGCAGCCGAAGGAAAAGCGGAGCGCGGAGCAGGGGGGGCAGGTAGCGGCAGCCCGGTCCGCCGCCACCGGAGCCCGGCGGGGACCCCGCTCTCTCGCCCGCCGCTCCTCCCGCCTCCCGCACACGCTCCGATCGTTTCCCCCCTCTAGGCTGCACCGCCTGCGGCTCCGTTTCATCCCCGTCCCGGCAGCGGCGGGGGCCGGGGCTGAGCCGCCCCCCCTCCCGGCGAAGGCAGCACCATGTGAGCGGGACCCGCGCCGCCGCCTCAGCGGGCACGGCCGGGATGTGAGGAGCCGTCGGGCCGCCCCCAGGGCCGGAGACTCGCCGACCGCCAGCCCTGCCCCGGGCCAGCATGACCGAAGTGAAGGCCAAGGAACCCAGAGCGCCTCCGCCTGCCAGAGACGGGGCGGTCCTGCTGCAGGGCCAGCCCGGCCGAGACCCCTTCCGCAGGGCGGCGGAGGCCGTGGACATCTCCCTGGACGGGCTGCTCTACCCCAAGAGCAGTGACGACGAGGAGGAGGAGGAGAAGGAGGAGGAAGAGGAGGAGGAGGAAGGGCCGCAGCAGCAGCCGGAGGAGGAGGAGGTCCGGGACTCCCTCGCGTACCAGCCGGGGAGCGGCTCCGTCTCGGAGAAGGACGCCCTGGACACCGTCCTGGACACCTTCCTGGCGCCCGCGGCTCATGCCAGCTCCGCCGTGGCCGCGGCGCCCTGGCCCTTCTTCGAGGCGGAGGCGGCGGAGGCGCCCGGCTCCCCAATGAGCCGCGGCCCCTCGCAGAAGGCGGGCGAAGCCGCCCCGGGGGCACCCGGCCCCCCGCAGCCCCCGCCGCGGCCCGCCCCGCTCTCGCTCTCGCTCTGGCCGGCCGGCGATGCCCTGACCGCCGCCGCTAAGCCGCGGCCGGCGGGGGCCGGGGGTGGCGCGGAGGGTCCCGCCGCGGCCCCCAAGGGCGAGGCCCCCGGGGTGGCGCCGCTGCCAGGCGGGGAGCGGGGCTTCGCCGGCGGCGGGGCCCGGCCGGGGGAGCCGGGGCAGGAGTACCTGCATGTGCCCCTGCTGCCGCTCAACTCTGCCTACCTGGCCTCGCGTACGCGGCAGCTGCTGGACGTGGCGGAGTACGAGGGCGGCGGCGGCGCGGGGCCGCGCTCCTCGCCCTCCGCCCCGGACCTGGCGGGATACGTCTACCCGCCGGCGGACGCCAAGGAGGGGCACTTCCCCTACGGCGACTTCCAGCCCGCTCTGAAGATCAAGGAGGAGGGTCTCGGCCTCGCCACCCCTTTCGCGGGCGGCAGAGCCAACCCCGCGGCCGGCTGCGCCGACTACCCGCAGCCCCCGCGGGCCGGCCCGGAGCCCTCGCTGGAGTGCGTCCTCTACAAGACGGAGCCCGCCCTGCTGGCCGGGGCCTACGGGCCGGCGGCGGCGGCGGCGCCGCCCGACAGCCTGCCCTCCACCTCGGCCGCGCCGCCGGGGCTCTACCCGCCCCTGGGTCTCAACGGGCACCAGCCGCTGGGCTTCCCGGCGGCGGTGCTGAAGGAGGGCTTGCCCCAGCTGTGCCCGCCCTACCTCGGCTACGCTCGGTAAGGCGCGGGGGATGGGGGGAGCCCTCGCTGAGGGGACGGGCCGCGGGGACGCTTCGCGCTTCCCCCTCGGGACGGGCGGCTGCGCCGCGGGGCGAGGGGCTGGCACCCCCGGGGGCTCTCGGAAGGTGCCGAGACGGAGACGGGCGAAATTTGGCCCGTCGAAGCCCCGTTCGAGTTTTTAGGCAGTAACTGACAGCCGCGTTTCCATCTTCTGTATTATCTGTGCACGCCCGGGGGTCGCAGGTCTGTGTGAGGCCGGTGCAGTGTCAAAGTTGCAGCTGGAACCCCTCAGACCTTTTTGGCACACTGACGCCCCGGGAGAAATCGCGTTTTTATCGCGACGTTGGTTCAGTGCCATCTGATCTCTGAGAAAGTGACCGGCTCCAGAGAGGGGCAGCGGAGCGCTCTCCAGACTGTCCTCACAGATTGCGAGACAGTATTCATAAATATCTAAATATTCTCCAAAATATTATTCTCGACTTGATAAAAAACCAGATAATTTCACACACACAGAAATGGAAACATTTGTGTATTGATTTGTTAGAATGAAATGGCTTACTGTGTTGCCAAGATGTTGTGCATTACCTAGAAATGCATGCAAAAATACATGTATACAATGCTACAGCTTCAACGGAAATCCTTGATTTCTGCAAGAGTAATGATTAAGTACGTTAGTCCGTTTCTTTTTTTCTAGAGAAATTCGGAAGTACTTTTTCCTCAAGGTGCCCATCATAGCTGTCGATGAGAATGCTGCATCTGAATGGGAACTGGCAAATATGAAAGATTTTTCTAGCTGAGATGAAACCTAGTTATTTCCCATGTGAAAGAGGCTTTTGAAATTCAGTTGATTTCTATCAGATTCTGTCTCTGCACCATTCTGTGTACAGAGTATCAGTCAGTATAACTTCACTCACAAGAGCTGTTGATCTGAGGAACAGAAACATTTTAACAAAGATTTTCTAGATTGCACCTTTTTTAGCTAAAACTGATTAAAATATATCTGTGCTTTTTGCTTGCTATTTCCCTTTTTAATGACTAGCCCGATGTTAACAAATGTGTCTTTTACCCTAGCAGAGACAAACCTCTTTGCAGAAAGGCAGTCTTATTTTGGTTTTTTTTTTTTTTTTTTCTTGCCTTTCTATAGCTTGATTACAAATGTAAAAAGCAGGTTTTTAATATAGAACTGGTTAATACAGGTAAGTAGTTAACTGTTGCAAAACTAGATATTTAATTTCTCTTAATTCTTTCTCTTTTGAAGGCCAGATACAGAAACCAGCCAAAATTCTCAATACAGTTTTGAATCGCTGCCCCAGAAGATTTGTCTCATCTGTGGTGATGAGGCTTCTGGTTGCCACTATGGAGTACTTACCTGTGGAAGCTGTAAAGTCTTCTTTAAAAGGGCAATGGAAGGTACTAAATGATGCCATTGTTCCTAATTATCTGAAATACATCTTTCTAGGCACTGCTAAGGACACACTGTTTGTTTATTGCTGATTTTTAAAAATATTATCAAGGTAGTCATATTTTTTGTTTTGGTGACTCTGTTTAAATATTACAGTAAATACTGACTAATTTATTTCTTAATTGTTTTTGCTAGTATTATTTATTTTACTTTAATTATTTGCTATTTATTATTTACTGTCTTTCTGAGTAGATACAGTCATAAAAGTCTTGTGTATTACACAATTTGTTTTAAAAAGTATACATGGTATTCAAAGGAAAATTTTGTGAATATGAATTAATGATAAGCTGATAAGCATTTATTTTGGCTTCATTCTCTTTTTGAAGTTGTGGAATTTTTCTTGCTTGCAAGATGCAGAATTTGGCTTCCTGAGAATTACAGAAGTATTTCAAGTTTCACTGAACTATTTCAAGTCATAATAATAACAAAAGGGTTTTTCTTTCCTTCCAAATAGCCGTTAGATTACAAAGTCAGGCTGAAGGTTTAATAAATCAGTAGCAATACGGATGTTTATTTTTTCTTTTTGTATTATATCATATGCCTTGTCCACTGAGATTTTAAATATGAGTACAAGGCCAGATTGCTTTATATAGTTCAACTGATGAAGCAGTAAACCAAATCCTTCTACATTTTATGCTTTGTCTCTTTTTCTGGTTTTTATCTGATCCTGTCAGAACTAGGATATTCAGTTTTCTGCTCCATATACTTAACAAAACCATTGTTACAATGTATAGGATTCCTTAAAATAAAAAAATTGTGTCATGTATTTTCTTGTTGTGATACTTAGTTTATGGAACTTTGTAGAGTTTATTGCTCTTCAGATGAAGAGGTAAATATTGGAAAATTAAAAGCTTAGCAAAATAATGTAGTTAGAATTTTTGTTTCAGTGTGATGTTACTTTCTACTTTAAGCATATGTTCATGTTCTTCCTTCAACATACTAGATACTTGCAAAATGATAACACTAGGCTGGGTGGGCTAGATGAACTCTTGAGCTAATGGTGCTTTTTCTCTAGTACATTTAATGGGATTCATGAGAAAGCCATTAGAAACATATGTGTTAGGCTGCAAGGAAAACATTTGACTCTTAAGTCACTTACAGGAATACATTTAAGTTTCACTGACTGTGCTAACTGGTCTCTTAGTTTGGCTTCAGAGTTTTTTGCTATGTTTGTATTGGTAAGTCAGGCATATACTTTTAAAAAAAAGTCAGGGAGCTGAAATTTTAAGAATGAGTGTAGTGTAATTTATGTGTGCCATATTTTAAAACAGGCTTTATTATTTGCTTCCACCTATACAGTATTATTTTAATTTTAATTGGATTCTATCACTTGAATTTCTTCTCTTTCATAAACTAGTATCCAGTTGTGTTTGAACAGTAGGTGAACCTGCTCAAAAACATATCTTATTACTGTTCATCATAAATATTTTAATGATAAATGTTAAGAAGGCATACAGATTGATAGTAGGAACATCTTAAAGTTGTATTCACTGTTTATTTAATCAAAGCCTGAATTTGCAGAATCTTATCAGATTAAGAATATAGACATACAAAGAAATAAGAGGTCAGCACAACTACACAAACAAAAGACTTATGTTTTATGTGGCAACTTCATATTTTACATTTTTAAATGATTCCAAAGACTGAGAGCATGATGAGGAAGTGTGTTGGGGATTTTTAGTAAGAATATTCAAAGAATGGACAACTCCATCAGAAACATGACTATAATAAGAAAAATACAGGTTATTGAGTTTTACGGGAAGGAATGACAGGCATGAACAGTTCGGGCATGAGCGAGATGAACAAAAATGGTTACCTGTTACCTGTTTTTGTGTAGAAAGTGCAAGACAGAGAGTTTCTGAAAGAGATGGACTTACTATTTCAGTGGAAGCATAGGATATAATTACTAGCATTGACATAATCCCATTTATGGCCAGATACTTGACTTCATTTGGACTTAAAGTACTTTTTTGTTTATTTATTATCAGCCATAAAGGTGACAAATTACTCTTCTGTAAGAAGAAATAATATTTTTACTGTGAATGCAGTAGAAGATAGTGTTTAAAAATTCATGGTGGCAACTGTATAAATTTGAGACAATTTTCTTATGTAAAATGTCCCCTTGGCCATCATTTCTTTCAGTGGTAATGCATTATTTACCTATTTAAATTTCTAGTACTACCACAGACATATATATTTTTTTTAATAATAATTCATGCAAATAAGATATTAAGCTTTGTGAGTGCAAATTCATGATCAAAATACTACTTTTCATATACTTTTCAAAAATTACTCATCACTATGAGAAATTAAAACATGATTGGAAATAGATGGCTTTTGCTACTTCATGGATTTTCTATATTTCGAGATCTTTTTTGTATATTACAAGGTTTTCAAGTGTGTAGATAACAAAGTACATAATATAGTGCTATTAAATTTCTTGGAGATATTTTCTGTCTGTTGGGTTCTTGGCTCCCAGTATGTGTCTATATATGCCAAGGGAAGGATAGTGTTAATACAGTAAGTATATTTACTCTAAGCAGATTCTTGAATTAAGTTAAACAAAAATGCAAGTCCTTTTTTGGGGAAACTAGTATAGCAGATATGAAAAAAAAAAAAAAAGTGCTGGAAGTGGAGAGGAGAAAAGGGACAATGATACTGGGTTTTTTTAGGAAAAATTTATTTGCTTTTAGAGGTTGTACATTTTCTGTTGGTCCCTTACAAAGAACTGATTTAGTAGTCTGTTGATTCACTTAATGTACAAACAAATTACAAGGCTTTTAAAAAATGCTTTACAGATCCCCTTTGAGTATAATGAAAATAATAAGTTATTTATATTCAGTTAAGAAATTGGAAAAGACAAAATTGGATTCAGGATGTTGATGGGGTAGTGCCATTCCTGTCAGTCAGCTCAGAGTGACAAGTGGTTTGGAGTTAGCAATCAAAAAAATTCAACAATAATATTTAAAATGCTTTCAAATATGTAGGATTACTATATTTAGAAAGCAATTCACTTTTGCCGATCAGGAATTATTTAAGAGCTACTAATATATCTCTTCATGTTAACAAAAATAGGGTATTTTTGGTTTGAGGAAAATGAAGATTAAGAAATGAACTTTTACATTTTAAGCACTAAATTGTCAAATGGTCATTAGTGCTGACTTATACCTTCATGGAAAATCATGCAGGGCAACAATGATCAAAATGCTTTTGTAACACCATAGTAAAATTTCTGTCCTGAACAGGACCCCAGTGTATAGAGTTTTGGGATTCTGGAGTTCCACTGTTGCTAAAACATGGTTTCTTGGTGGCCTGCATTCTTGCCTTTTTGTTGAAAATGTCTCCTGTGTAGTAGTTTTACTAATGAAAAATTAAAATTACCTAAATCCTGAAAAAAATTTCACGTGCTGTGTTTCCTATATAAAGTCCCACTTCTCATTTTTGTTCTATATTTATATACACATTTTGTTTATATTATTGACATCTAATGAAATGTAGTGGCCCAAACTTGAAGAGCTTGAGGCTAACATAAATACATGATATTACAGCAGATGGGTCAGAAACTGAGTCTTGGTTTGTTTAAATACCAGGGACCCTATTAAAAAATTAATCAAATGTTTGTATAGCAGATGTATCTGATTTCAATGTGTGCTTCAAGCTCAGGGGAAAAGCTCTGTGCAGATAATAGCATCAGGGAACAAGCTCAACCATATGTAGAAGATAACATTTAACTGACAGTGTGAACTTTTCTTCTCTCTGAGACCTGAATCTGGCAAACTCTACCCGACAGAAAGTAGGGTTTCCACAAGAGTTTGCACTGTCTGTATGTGGAGACGTATTGTGCAGGAAAGTGGAGGAATAAAAGATGAGCTACTTCTACACAGTAAGTAGGCCGACCACAACTTCAACCAAACTTTCTGATAAAGTTTGACTTGTATTATGTATAGGCCGTTTTGTGCTGACAGTGTGATTCGCTGTGTAACAAGTGGAATACTATACATAAGGAGAGTTGCTGGTCTAAACAGTTGTGCTTTTCCATAGCTTAAGAGTATAAAATGTCAGAGCATGCCAAATATTTTAAAAAATGCTAACCACTACTAGAAAATCCTCACTGAAAACAGAGTGAAATGCAGTTCTATAGAGACCCTTTTGGCTACGAAATTGATGAGGCAGATATAGACAGCTCCTTTTTCTCCTAACTCTGCAGGGATTTCTGATTTTTAATTTGACTTTCCAGTCTGGATCTTAGAATCAGAATTTGGTATAATGTGTACTGTAAACCTGATAGTGATGAAAGTTTCATGAAGTAGAAAACATACAAACATACAAAGCATCCATATGGCAAGTTGGGAGATGAAAATACTTTTCACAATATAACAGATACAATATTATTAAAGATCTTTTATTTTGCACATGACCAAAATGTGTTAAAGTAAGCTAAGTGTATTTCCAAATTCAAATACACAGAGTTACTTCACTGAGGGTCCTAATATTAAAGTGGGAAATTTCACTTCTCTGAGAACAAAAAGTTTGCATCATGAAAAGGGAAAGAAAATCTGTACCAGTACATAATTGTCTATCTTCATCATACTTTGGACTTCAGAAATATTTGTTGTTCAGCCACTTGACAAACATTACTTTGGTGAACGGATTCATATGAAGAACAACTGAGTAGGCTAAGATTGCATCCATTCTGGTACTTTGGCTGTTGTGCTACTGCTGCTCTTCCTACTGCTTTCATTTAGACTTATTACTGGTTTCCTGATAGACATGGCTTAGAGCATAATCAGTTGTAGACATGTGAATTACTACAATTTTTGGCTTACCTTTATGTAGTATTTTAGAAACAACATTGAATATTATGTTAAACATCTTTTCAGGTGGAATAGAAGCTATTTAAGAGAGTGTAAGACTACATGCTTTAAAGAGCACCAGCAACTGACTGGTCAGTGTTGCTAATACTCCTTTGCTCTGACTTCACATGTGCACAATGTGAGTAACCTGAGCTGCTTCCCTTAAGTTCACTTTACAGTGAATGAAGAGAAACAGGAACTTCTATGAAGTAACTCACTGACTTATGTTAAATATCTACTTGTGATGAAATAACAATACTCTAGCAGTAACTATTTCTCAGCACTGATTATTAAGGAGTGTTGGGTAAGGATGTACACTGTCTGTATTTGGTGAGATGAATCCCACCTCTATCACCAAGGTAGCTAATACATTTCTGTAGTATATAAAAGAAAATAAACATCTAAAATACTAATTTCATATTACTTTAAAATCTTATTTATAAAGCATTATATGTTTATTATATTATTTTATATATTGAAATAATACTTATTTTAAGTATTAAAATACTTATATAACATAACTATATAGAATGTAAGTATTTATAGTCAAACTGTTATTTGCTAAAAATAGATTTAAGTTTGACAGAGTCCATCTCCTTAAGCTGTGTATCTGTTCCACAGTGCTGATGATGTACTAGTAAGAGGCGGTTCTTTAGAAACTAGGGAGTGGAAAGCTGTAGCAAATGGTATGTTACGATCTGCCATTATGTGCAGTGATATATGGCTGCACTTCAGAGGTTTCCTGGTTATACCTTGTCACAACTCCTGCATTTTCACAAGTGGCTGTTGGTTGATATCAGTTGACATCTGAGCACATTTCAACAACCTGGAATCTTCTGCAGCTAAACCAGAAAGAGTTACATGCAGACATTGAGATCCAGGAGAATATTACCCTATTCTTATCCTATTGTTAGGATACCATTGTTAAGATAAGGGAATTATCCTCAAAGACAGTATTTTCTGTGAGGTTTGTTTCACCAAGCTGTAGGTGTTTACAATGTGGACAACTATATTTGGGCTAATCAGTTTAAATGTCCTTTGGAGAGCAATAGGCTATTAAAGAACCAAAATTTAGACATCTACTCATGATAAATTGCATCCAAAAGTGCCTGTTTTTCTCTGATGCCCAAGAAGGGAGTGTATACTACTTGTTTTGGTGGATATTTACACTTGCAATCTAATTAATCAAATTAATCCCCTCTTTATGGTTTTTCAGCAGTTTATTCTCTGCTGGATGTTCCGATCAATGAGAGGCAATATATCAGTTTTTGCACATTGCCTTTGTCTGCTATGAATGTTTTTGTTTTTTTCTACCTTTATTACTTTGAGTGAGTGACACTGTCCCACTGGTTCAGCTGTAAGACAAGTAAAGGAATAAGAGGAAAATATATGTGAAAAAACTTACCATAGCAATATGCTGTGATACTTTCACTAAAATCAGAATGATGGGATGACTGAAATACAAATATAATGTTCTTATGTTGGTAGAAAAATATAACACTCTGGGATCAGGAGAAGAACAAATGGTACTTTAATGATGTATACCCTTGAAATAGTTGGAGTGTTTTTAAAATAGGTTTTGTGTTCAAATTCCATGTTCTGTACATACAAGAAATAGAACCTTTATTGACAAAAAAAGCTGACAGTTCTATCATTTTACATATTTATACCACTGATAGAGTTAATTACTTAAAAATGGTGACCAAGGAGCAATCGCGACAATGTACTGTAAAACGAACTGGCAATACTGACTTGTAGAAGCTAGTATTTCCTTCTGAAATGTACTAGCTGTGGGAAATTTTTGCTGTTGTCGGTTCCTGTATTTAGACTCAAAGACTTTATGCCTGTCAAGATGTTGCAGTTATAAACAATCTAGGCAAACCAACTAAAAATCAATATGAAACAGTAATCCTGATTTTGCAATTTATGTTAGTTTCTGTGAAATGGGACTTAATTTTGCTTCATTAGTTTTTCTGTTGTGTTTTTTTTTTTTTTTTTTTTTTTTTTTTTTTTTTTTTTTTTGGAAATGATGGAACGGACAGGGAAAGTAGAGAGATTAAAAACCAGGATTGTAACTTTTAGCTCCATCCAGAAATAAATGAAAACAGGATACCTGCATTTAATTGTTCTGTTTTGTTCATATAAAAACAAGGTGCTCAGGTTGCTGTCTGGAGAAGTGATTTTGGAAGGTGGAAGTGGTGTTGCAGGGTTCACAGCAAAAGGCAGGAAGATTTTGAGATCAGGATACAAGAGAAGGAAAGTCAGTCAAGGATGTTGCAAACATTGGAGATTTGAAGAGAAGGAAAGCAGGGCAAGATATATGGTGCTTCCCTTCTGGAGAAACCAATTTTGCTTGGTCCATTTAGCAAAAAATCCGGACAGAGGACAGTAAGATAACATGCTTAAAACCAGCAGACAATGGAATGAAAGAATGCCAAAAGTTTGTTGTAAGTAGTGTTACATCAAAAATTATTTGTAAATCTGTTCAGCAAAGCAAAATACACGATAAAAAAATACTAAGTTTGATTTAGGAATGAACTTTTTATGGATTTACATTCCTTTTGAACAAAACATTTTTACTCAACCCTTTTTTTCATTACATGCAATTAAGGCAAAGGAATGAAAGACTAGTTTCACAAAGATGAAGGAATTACTAGTATCTGTTATAATCATAAACCCCATCACTGAGTATATGGACAAGGTAAGGCAGTCACCCGGGATATGAAAGTCAAACACACCTTTCTCTCCTTGCAGCCCTGACCTCCAGGCTGTTGGATGACTTGAAATGCAGTCTTTATCATTTTCATTTTGTGCTATATTATTATGAGGGAAGGAATTCCACATTATTTCAGCTAGAAGAAGATTCAAGGATGGAACATACAAGTTACTCTGCTAACCACTCTTTGCCCTCTTTGGTCCATTGAATCCTAAATTCTTTGCTGTGAAGAAGATTTGCATCAGTACCAGGTCTTTATACCACTATAGACTACAGATTAGAAGTCTGGACACCTGCTTAAGAGTTGGGAAATGAGAATTTTATTTCAGTGGGCAGAGGGAAACTGAAAGCAAGTCCCCCACTAACTACTGGGCTTTTTAGAAAAACATTACACATGGTAAGATCAGTGGGGAATATGTTTTTTTGTTAAATGGTTAGAGTCTTAAGTCTCACTTCAGGGACTTTTTTATTTTTAGAGAAAATGTTAGCACAGAAACTAAATTGGTATTAAATGATTAAAAAACATTATTTGAGCTGTGATCCTGGAGACTATAATGGCCTCTAATGGCATACAGGGACACGAAAGGTGTATTTTTCAGTATTACAAACTGTGTAGGATAGACTCCTAGTTCTTCAAGACCAAAGCTCATACACCCACATAGTGAGAGGTAAACTCAACCCACATTTGCTGTTTTGCACACTGAAACAGTGTAAATAGAAGAGTGTTAGATTTAAATTAGAGCAAAGGTCAAGTTACCTGTGTTTCCCATTACTGATGATGAACTAGGCTAGACAGTTTGTCTAGTTACAGAAAACCTGACTCACAGCAAGTACAGTGTAATCCTTACCCTAGTATATTGCCTTAGCTTCCAGAAGTCAAAGCTTTGCTCAAAAGCTACATCTGCACTATTATGTTTAGTACAGGTATACAGGTGAACCTAGTTTCTATTTTGTTTATTTTGAAACCATGCTTATTATTGCCTTCCACAAGAACCCCTGACAAGATGTTCCAAATATAATTATGTTAAAAGAGTAATTCCTTTTGTTTTTTAAACCTATTGATTTAATTGGTACTTTTGAAAAATATTGTAAGAGGTAAAGCATATTGGTAGTAAATTATTGAGCAAAACCTGGAGGCTAGCTCTCAGGCAGCAAAAAATCGACACTGGGAGATGTGACAATAAAATAATTTGGCAATAAAATAATTTACAAAGAGATGCAATAGATATCTGGAGTTTTTTAGACAGAAATCTAAAACTAGACTAAATAAAACACTGTGATATGTTTTGCAAAGAACAGTCCTCCAGTGGTGGGGAGAGATACGACTTTATATGAAAGCGTTGCCAGTTAAGTGTGGTACAGGGAGTCAGAATCACATATGAGAGAGAGAGAAAAGATTTGAAAAAGTACTTTTATTTGCAGACAGGAGGAACTGAGAGTTTGCAAGCAAGTGCTTTGCTTCTGTGCAGGGTGGCAGCAATTCAGCACAGATGCACTTACTCAAATAACTGCTTGCATCTGATAACGCTGGTACAGATAAAACCTCATGTTTTCCATATTTTGCACATCTGCAAAATGTCTGCAACTCATTAGTTTACTCGAGTGATTTTAGGTGACTTGAAGCATGTCAGTGAGCTAAGTTAATGATGCATTTTTTAAATACACTGTATGTGCTACTTGCAGCAGTATTCAGATTAAAAATTCTCAGTGCTGGAGTACGATCTGTGCAGCTTTACTGATAGCAAAGCTTGTGATCATGTTTGTGTTTGTGGACCATTGGCATTTTGACCATTTTCTCATATAAACTTGCCAGTATAGCAATTGTCATTATAGTACTTAAAATTGTATTTGCCTGTTTCCATTAGGACTTCCACCATTGCTAACACAAATGGACTTTGATGGAGGTGAAGAAAAATGCTGTCCTACAAGAATCTGGAACATATGAGTAACAGATTAAATTATCTGTATTTTCTCCATATTCTCAATCAAATCTAAGTCACAAGCTGATACGTTGATAAGTTGAGAGAACCACAATATGCGCTTTCAAAAAGAGGTGAAAAGTAAACATATAGGAAACTTAACATTGGGCGAAGACTTCTGAGAAAGTAGAATTTGCCAGATTCATATTTTTGTAAGAAACATAAATATCAGTCTTTACGTTTTGACCTGTGCTCTAGTGATTAGACTACTATCCTTTTTTTTAGTTTGTTTTTTTTTTTTTTCCTGGTTACAACGACAGTAGCCATATAAAAAATACTGCATGACAAGGTACCAATGGAACAGGAATTTTTTGTGGCAGGGGTCTTTAGACACTATATTAATACTTGCATGTAATAGAGCTGCAATGCTCACATATTGAAGCCAATCAGTTAAAATGTAGATGATCCTAAGGACTGAGATACAGCAAATGTATTTTCAACTAAATGTTTTAGTATCCCATGAAAACATTGCAAACAGTTTAATCTAACTAAATATTGTCCCATAATTTTGAAATTAACCAAATATTTGGCATGTTTTCCATTTCTTACACAATCTGTCCTTCAGATGGTTGCTGCCACTTAAATATTAATGTCAAGCAAATAGCAATTTCTCAGAACCCAGCTCTGCACAGTGTTGAAACCATCTCAAGTGAGAACATATACTCAGATTTTCTATAGCTATGGAATCCAATCAGATGGCTGAGACAATAAAAAAGCACCTGACAGATGAGAATATGAAAAATACTCTATAACTGAATCTTACGTATTTTACAAATATGTAGCTGGATGAGAATGGATGTAATACAGTTCCAGACAGGAGGTGTTAAGGAGAGATTGGATAGAGGTGAGTGGAGTGGAAGACTCACATGAAGGTGTAATTCAAGTTCAGTATATGGCTTACTTTTTTATAGTCTTGAAAACAAGGAAATGGTTGACAGTGAGAATCAAGAAGTGTCTGAGGTTTTATCACCATAATCTCATAGAAGGGTTGGGTTGGCAGAGTTTTGGCTTTTTCTTGCTTCTTTTTCTTATGCTAGTATCATGGAGGCTTTATGGAAGGAATAAACTAGGTGAAGACATAATAAAGATTAGGTCATCAGATATTATATTTAAAAATACAATTTATGAAATAATTAGGTATCAAATAATACTTTTTGAAGACCAAAGCATATTCTCTGTGCGTAAATTCCAATAACAGACCTCATTTCTTCCATGGTATGCACTGGACAGAGAGATTATTTAATCCTGTTTAATCTAGAATTTAGAATATTTAATTTAGTCCTGTTTAGAATGTTTGAGCATTGAAGAGTAGCTTTCATAATTGTGATTAATGTAAAATTTGTTTTGCAAATGTGAAAAATTTTATTGTAATCAATTTTGTTATATTAAGCAGTTTGTGAATTGTTATGTAATGATGAAGTAATTAATGCATTTTCGATTGAAGTGAAAGTTGGATCTACTTGTAACCACAAAGTTATGAAGAGGTTTTTAAGATCTGTAGCTATACTTAAATGTGTAACTGTAAATTAAAAATTTTACAATTTGATTTGTAATGCTTAATCATAGATGCATAATATTTAAACACTATTATATAAATAAAATGGGCTATTTAAATGTGTATCAGTATAAATCAGGCTATTAACTTCTGTTTTTCCAGATGATTACCTGTTCCAGCAGAAACAGTATTGCCATTACTGCTTCTACCCAAACTCCTTAGCCTCCTTTAGCAGTCAGAGCACGCACTTGGGTGTTGAGTATGCAAATCGCATACTGGCATCAAGAGCAAATTCTAAACATTGACATCATTCTAGAATGTATAAACAGTGTTCTCTGAGTACTTGAAGAGTAATATTTCACGATATGGCATTGACTTTAGTAGATCAGCATTATTCTGTGTCATTATAGAGGGAAAAGTACAACTGGAATGCCTGTAGCATTGTGAGCTGCTTGTGAGCATTTACTGCCTTATGGGAAATAAATAATCCATTTTTGGTCTTGAAATGGACATGGGTTAAATGGACTCAGACCATCTTGTGTAGACTCAGAGGATTCCTTAAGAAAAAGGTCCAGAAGAGATACCTTTCAGGGGACCAAAGAAAAACCCCAAAATCAAGACATCCACAAACAAAACCCCTATGCTTACTTGTTCTTTTGTAAACTAACTGAACATTAAAGCATCTGAATGCCACATACGCAGAGATAATCTGATGCTTCATAGATTTTAGTTAAACTAACAGTTTTAAAATTTGCTTATCAAAAGACTTAGCTTTTGTAGCTATTAAAGGCAAAGCAAAACGAGGAAAAACTGCAAATAATCCCAAGAAAGACATGTTCAAAATAAGTGTTTTGCTTCCTGGTCTAGTGCCAAATGCAAGACAGATTTTTATTCATTTGGTTACTTTTGGTAATGTTTCCTGTAAGAAGGAAGAAATGGGAGAAAGCAAATGAGAGTTTCTTCTGTTTTACTGCATTACTAAATACTCTAAATGCCAGGCAATACGTGAAGGCAACTGCTTTTAATGACCTGTTGTTTTCTAAAAAAAAAAAAAAAAAAAAAAAAAAAACAACTGTTAAAAAAAATAATTTCAGGCAATCAGGTTTCTTTCACTAAAACCAAACAAGTTGTTCTTAAAAGTATGGGTAAGAAATGAATTCATTATCTAAAAAAATGTTAGCACAAAACCAAATACTTTGTTTCACATGGTTTAGCACTAGCTCTTTTCTTTTCTTCGAATAGAATGTTTTTCTCCTGCATTGTCATCTGAGGATTCATTTTCAGTTTGTCTTTCTTCTGTGGAGAAAAGTTACTGGTGAACAGTTGCTCGTTTTACCGTGTGCAGAAAAAGGATGGAACAGGGTTATAAAGAAAGATGAATAAGAGCATCTGAGTAGAATAACCATCTCAGATTTGTTTGCTACTGGTGACATCAGATGGCTGACTCAGAGTTATACTGATTGAGAAATTAGTGAAAATTTCAAAGGTTTGGTATTGATGTCTGTTATATTTGGAGGCCCACATCCACAATATTCTATGAAAGAAGTATCTATGATATTAGTACTTCTGTAGTTTGTCCATACTTTTTGGATCCATTTTGTTGCTCTCAGAATACTTTTTTTTTGTTTTCATGCTAGGTAGTGGTAAGAAACTGAAACTACAGAAATGAATAGAGGATGATGTGCACAAACAGGCAGGATTTTAAAATTAAACCTAATAGGGTAACCAGGTCTTAATTTGAAAGGATATGTGAAAATTAGCTTTGATTTATCTTATGTACTTAGCTTTGTTTGCTTATTCAAAATTAAAATACATCACAGAAATTATCAATATGATACTAAAGCAAAAAACCATACTTTTTTCATTCTCTTAAAGTGAAATTTGGAAGTATCATTGAAGTTTCTGTTCAAAAAAATGTCAAGATATCAGTTGAATTTAATTTTTTGCTCTGCTGGAAGCTAATTTCATTAAAAAGATTCAGTTTTAATACAATCACAACAGGCTTTTCCTAATAGAGTCCTTCAGAATTAAACAATAAGAGCTAACCTAAACATATGATTATTTGAAAGTTAGCATAAAACGAAGGAGCATTTTAATGGATCAAGTATAATTTTTTTTAATTCTCTGTTATTTTTGGAACATTTGTACACAGAAGTAATTTTGTCATGTTAGAAAACATAGTATTAATCCTGTTTTTCTCTTCCCTACAGGACAGCACAACTATTTATGTGCTGGAAGAAATGACTGCATAGTCGATAAAATTCGTAGGAAGAACTGTCCAGCATGTCGCTTGAGGAAGTGCTGTCAAGCCGGTATGGTCCTGGGAGGTAAGCTGATTTTCAAATCTGATTCAGAGAAATAGGCAGTAAGAACACTACCTTCAATCTGTTGCATTTAAACAGCATTACTTTGATGCTGTAAAGGAAAGAACAACATTAAAATGCTATTTTGGAAGAATTAACTGATGTTTTAAAATTCCTTATAATTTTAATGAGTGCAAATCCTGAAGCAAAAATACCGTTCTGTAGGAATCTGTCTCTCCTACTGTGTACCCTTATACTCTTTCTCTTGCAAGGGCTGGAATGGTGTCTTTGATATGTATTTATTTATAATTTTGGATCAGAAAACTTGATTTAGGTAAAAAATAAGGAAGCAAATTGAGATTGACACTGGAATCAGTAGTATCCCCTTCTTTTTTTTCTGTTGTGCTCTCCATCATTGCTTTGAGTACATGTCAACAAAATTATATCCTGTGTTCCACCAAGGAGGGCCAGGCAGTGGTTACACCAGCACTACAGACATTGCATACTAGATGCTGGGAATTCCTCTCTTTGTATTAGTTCTTGCTGTAACATATTTGCTTTATTTTATGTAACGGTAATCAAAATTGAGCATTATGCCTTTGAAAACCTACAGGGAGAAAATGGTGTAGGATCAGGTAGACACATGGCAAGTTTTTCTGTGCTAACATGGAGGAATAATGCATATTTTTCCTCTATTTTTTTCATATTTTTCCTGAGAATTTAGCTATATAAAGTTTTGCATCAGCACAAAGCTTGAAAATACATGGCTAAGACTATAAGCAAATGGTTATATAAAGATGACAAAAAGAATAAGTTCTCAAAGGGAATTAAAAAAAAGGAAGGACAAAACCTGATTTCTTTCTAATATAATTCAATTTAGTGCATCAAGCATCTCTCTCTATCTCTGCATTTTATGTATTGTTTTTTATCCCTGAAGGAAGAACTGACATTATATACTGTGTGTAATTTCATTATCTTGCTAATCTGTGTTCATTCATGAGTCAAAACGTGTATTTAGTTTTCAGACTTATATTTTGATTGTACAGCTGTATGCTTTCAGCTCCTGTGATATTGCATGGTGTTGGAGTATTCTGCACACGTGGCCATTGAGTCATTCTTACATTTTATACTTTTATTGGTGATGTGAATCAGTAGTTTCCAAGCAGTGAGCAGCTGTTGTTAGCTCTCAGTACTTCATCTTCTGCAAGCGACAGTGCTGCAGCTCCAGGGAGCAGCCAGCGGGATGAGAAGAGAGAGAGGTGCTGCTGTGGTATGGACTGTGTTCTGTGTTGTACTCCTGAACCTCCCTAGACCTTCAGTGCTACCTCTCCTTTGAGTCATCTCCAAACTTCATCCCTCTCACCCCCCAGCATTGGAAACAGGGTAACGAGAGCCATCAGTCTAATTGATGTTACTGTCTCTCCCTCCTTCCTGCATCTTGGTCAGTCAGTGCTACCTCTCAGTAAAAAAAACTGAGCTGATGAGTGTGATGGTGGCACTGGTCTTGGGGAAGAGAGACAAAAGGAAAAGAACATGTCCTTTGGATCCTTCTCAGAGAGAAGTGGTGTTTTAGAGCTGGGATAGCAGTGCAGTAGAGAAACAGTATTACTACCAAGGCAAAACCTGAAGCATTGTTTGCCCAGGTTTTGAAGAGGAGAAAGCTGAGGAGGAAGGGGTCCAGAGTGGGCTGTGGAATGTATGTGGTAAGAATGGAGACTCAGGAAAGGAGGAGGTGGCAGATATATTGCCTATCTTTTAAGGTTTGGGACAACTTACAAGGTTGTCTTGGAAGTTTTGAGCAACTTGAACTATAGAAGATGTCCTTGCCCATGGCAGGGGAGTTGAACTAGATGATCTTTAAAGGTTGCTTCCAACCCAAACCATTCTGTGATCCTAGCTGGTGTAAATAAATACAGGTAAAAATTAATTTCTGGCACTTTTGCACAGCCAAGAGTTTGATGATGATGTAACCTGAATTTTCATGTATGGTAGTCTGGATAACAGCAGTAACTAAACGCCAAGTGTTTTAACATCACAAGCAGCACCATTTCAACAAGCAGAAGAGTGTGTGATAACTCAATAGCATCATCAAGTCCTTTTGCTTCAGCATTGTTCTGCATAGTAATTCTGCATACGAAAAGTAGGCAGAAGGCTTGACTTCGTTCTACATTTTGCATACATTTATGGATGCTAGTTTACCTAGTGTTTTTTAACATTTTGCTCTTGGTGCAGGTGCCTAAAACAGAAAGAGTTGGATGCTTTTGCTAGCAATATTGGTGAGATGGTATGTCCTCATTACTGTGTCCTCATATGAGGATGTTACATACTCATACTTGAAACCAAAACTTGAGGGAAAAGTTCTCTGACTCTTAGTCCTTTACTATCATGTATAGAGAGAGTAAAAACTTCCTCTTTCTCTTTGGATCACTTTTTTTTCTTAACTGTTATGAAGCAAGTGTGAATAGTTTCTTTGTATTTAGTGCTAGGTTGTTCTATCTAGCCAGCTTGTTGTGTTGATTAGCCTTTTTCTAAACATATCTAATCAAAGCTGTCTTCCATTTTTTGAGGAGACTGTCCCAGTCTGATTCCTCTAGTTCTCAGAGGGGCATGCCATCTCATCAGATCTCTGCCCTGATACATCCACCTACCCCATCTTCTGGAAAGAAGTGATCTGAGAGCAAATAGGAATTAGAATAGAACAGTGAGGCAATGGAAAAAAGTAAAAAGGGACTGTGGCATCTCTAGTTTTTTCTCACCTGCATCTGGTTGAGTGTAGTATTTCAGGTGCTATTAGTGATGTCAACAGTTGTGGGGGGGATTAGGAAGCTAATTATTCTATGCAGGGTGAAATGGAGTGCATAATACTGATAGGAGGAGAAAACACAAATGTAGGCCATAAAAAATGAGGAAAACTAGAGTGAGGTTATATTATTTGTAAATGAGGATTTAAAATCCAAAGCAACAAAAAGTCTCAATATAGACTTTTTAACTATAATTATCTTTCTACTGTTACTGTTGTCTTTCTTACTTCTGCTTTTCAGCCATTTCTTATACTTCCTTTATTGTATCACATGAACAATATTTCCTACCTGCAACTTGCTGTGCTCATCAACACAATATGATTCATATATGGGGTACTACTAGGCTTAGATAATTTTCCCCAGGACATAAGTGTCCATAAACAAATTTCCAATTAATGGAACAAATTACACACTCAGACATATCTTTGCATATTTTAAACAAATCAGAATTGCCAATACTTTAAATCTTTTCTTGTGTTTACAGCCTACTATACTTTAAGATTTTTTGTGCATTTTCTATTTTTTGCTATTCAGAATTTACATAGATACACTTCTGCTCTTTTACTCCTGCTACTTAGTTTCTCAATGCTAGCCTTCAATTACTAGAAGCAGACTTCCAATATTGCTTAATCAAGGTGAGAAATATTAAGATTTTACATGATATTAACGATAAGATTCTAAAGATTCTTACAACATTAATTAAATTAAACTTACTGCAGGGAGAAGTAGACTTATGTTCCACTGAATGTTACTGAGTGGCAACCATAAACCTAGAGAACAATGTTATTTTACATTGACAGCAGTTCCATTTTCTGACCCTAATTCAAAAGCAGTAAAATGAACCTGAATTGTTCTAAAATAACTTGTAGTCTGTTGTAAGTAAATTATAGAATAGCAACAAATAGCATTAGTAACCAATTTCACTATATGAACTGTTTCTTTTTTCTTAATATATAGAAGAAAACTATAATTGGAAGCATATATTTCATAATTCTATAATTGTCATTCTCTATGGGAGTGTTAATTGTCTTTGAGTTTTATAATCTCATAACTGGACACATTAATCTGTCTTCTTTCTGATTGTCTACCAAATAGGATAGCAGGTAGCTGTGATGGGTCCTGGAATAAACAAATAACCATCTTTTTTATTTCCTATCAGTTAATCTGTAATATTCCCAGGCTGACTATCACAGATTCCTTATTCAGCTGTATTGCTAAATTATCGCTTTCTTCATTGTTTCAGTCAGCGTTCAGTCCACGTTGCAGTGATTACGTGCAGACAAATCTGAATTAATTTTCCAGGTAACATTTTCTGAGGTAGCATCAAAGGGTTTATTAAAATCAAGATGTATTACTAATGCTTTGCTGCTTTGTTCCTTTATTTTGTACACACCCTCCTAAGGTGTACACAGCTTGTTCTCCTACACAAAACACAAGAGCATAGTGACCTTAAAGTCAGAGCTGCAGTGTTCTGTCAAGAATAATAAATTATTGACATTTTTCACCTGATTATAGGGTATGGAGGAGGCTAATGAAATGTTAAGAGTTTTACTAGAAACCCAACCATTTTAATATGAAATGTCTACTGTCAGTAATGTCTGATTAGCAGTATCGTTCTCTATACCTAGTTGAAAGGATACTAAAATACAGAATTATGTATTAAGGAGAAAATCATAATATACTTTATGATGAGATTAAGTAGGTTTTATTTTTTTAAATTTCTTTATGTTTTCTAGGTACATGTAGTACACAAACACTATATGCATGCTATTTGTAGTAATTGAGGGTAAGAGAACTGTGAATACTAAGAAATTGCTTGAGTGGTTCGCTATCTTAAAACTAATGAAAATGTTACAAAGAAAAGGTGTGCTATCTAAATATGCACAGACAGGTTTTAGCATTAAGATGAATAGTTGCCAGAGTGGATTAGTATTCTTTATGCATTATAGGACTAAGTGGAGACATTTGTTTATCGTTTATCTTACAGCAGGAATGTATCTGGATATTTTTGTAAGCAGCAATTGAAAAAACAAGCTATTGTCAAATCTCCGTTGTTTTTTTTATGTCCTTAAGAGTTTGCGTTCATTTGACAATGGTAGATTAAAAAGTTTACTGTGAGTTATTAGTAGTCACCTCTCCAGTAGGTGGGCAACAAGTGAGGTTGCTTTGCTGATGGCTGTTAAGCAACATAATTAGAAATAAGCACATAAGCAGTTCTGCAAACCAGTGTGACATTAATCCTGATACATTTAATCACTTGGAAACATGGGTACTTATTAACTACTAACATTTCCATGTAATAAGCACTCTGTTTGGTTTCTTTCTTTACTTGTTCTCTGAACTGTAAAAGTATCTGAAGTCATTATTTCAGAAAATACCTGAAATCATGATTTATGAACTATCAGATGCATTGTTCCTTCTGTTTTCCTTCATGCCTAACAATAGTTAGTGGGAAATTCCCAGCATGTTTAGGACTATGTATAGCTTTGTTATGATAGAAATTGGCCCTATGTCTCTTGTCATAATATATTGTCTATTCTTTTGGGTTTGGTTTTTTTTTTGGTTCAGCTGTAACATAAGGTGTAAGATTATGTTTGGTTCTTTACTAAGGGGTCACTAATCAGAAATGTTTGTATTCTTACCACAAGTAATAAAATGAGCATAAGATTCTTGGAGCACTCACTAAGCTAATTAAACTCACAAGTTAGTGGGAGCATGACTCCTGAGTTCGTTGGATGATGAGTGTTACTGAAGAGCTCATCACTCATATTTATACTATCAATAAGGTGTGTTTCTTGAAATTTTGTTTAGTATGCTCCCTTTGGATTTTATATACTGTTTTAAGTTATGCACTTTTGTGTACAACTTACTTTTTTGTAAGTGAAATGCATTAACATGCATATTTATGACGGGATAACACAAAATTATTTATTTTAAAAAGCAGATTTTGTCTTTTTAGATTGTCTTCATCTTCTCAATCCTGTCTGGTTCACAAAACGAGAGGACTGATTCTGCCTTCAGTTATAGTAGAATACATCAAGAATAATTTAAATAATAGAATTTGTTCTGTATAGAATATTTAGAAACTACATAAATTTTTCAATGTTTGATGTATTAATCTTGCTTGAAGTTATACTACCTGTGTACCAATAAATGTTTTGGAAAAGTCAATTTAATGCTCTGAAGACATCCTAAGTCTTCCAAAATGAAGACACTGGATTTTCATAACATTTGCTACCTTCTGTGATTTGGGAACATCTGAAGAAAATGGAATAGACATGTTCTTAAGTAAAGCCATTTTTGACGAACCTGTCTGGTTTAGTGTGTAGTTTGGAAGACTGGGACTTTCCAAGGGGGAAAGTAATAGATGAGTCTGACTATGCTAGTGTCTCTCGAATCCTTCCATAAATAGCTGAGAATGGATTCAGAGCATGTGCTGAAGTGCAGGTGTGCTTCCCTACTCCCATGTCCTAGGGCCTCTTTGGGGCACTGGTTGCATTCTGACAGCACAGTGCTACTTTTAACTGAAGTAAAAAAAAAGGCAGTAAGAGACGGAGAAGTTTTTGTCCCCTTCCTTTAGGATGTGATAAGTTCCCTTGTCTAATCTTTCACTTGTACATAAAAGTACCCTTTTTCAAAAGACAATTTGATATGCGAGTTATAAACTCGATTTTAATTCAACCAAATAGACGTATACTGTTATGCTTCTATTACCTTTCACCTCCTGTACTTTTAGAGTGGTTTTTTGCATATTGCAATTTTATAATGCAATTTCTCAGTGGATCAACAGTTTGACAGACATGGATTTTCTTTTCATCCAGTGAAATTTGGTGCATCTTTTCTACTATTGTTAAAGTATGCAACACCTCAACGAGCAAAAATATCCACATGATTTCTGGGTGTTTTTTTGGAGCAAAATCATCTTCTTTATTATTTTCTTTATGGTTGAAACATCTATACTTTTTCTTTCTTAGCAGAATGATTTACCTTTTTTTTTTTTTTTGGTCATCATCCTACATCTCTTACTGGCCCACTGTCATCTAAATCAGACCATAAGTATCAGTCCTTATTACATTTTTTTCACTAAGTCAAACTTGTTTGGCAGAACTAATATTCTAACAGGGTTTTAATCACCTTTGAGGATCTATTTAAAGCAAATATGTTCCATGCAGCCACCTCTACATGGATTTGTCTTTTTATTGAAACTTGTAATAAGGTTATATGTTACTGAGGCTTATTGTCTTTGAACCTCTGAAGGTTTGATTTTCTGTGTCTATACGGTGCACTGTCAGACTGTTTCCATGAAATAAATTTGAAGAGTTGCTACCTAGAGCTATATATATTTCCATAACCATACCAGGTGTAATACCTGTCCTTATTTTGGAAAGGCAGTTCAGCTGTTTATTTTTTTCTAGATAGTGTTCTTCAAACCACTGCAGTATGAAGTAAGAATTACATATACTAAGAAAGAGAAATTATTTTTTAGAAAGCGAAGAGTTTTGTAAGTGTTGACATGTGGTTTTACAGTATTTGTTGGCATTTCACTTATTCCCTGAATTCTATTTTCTTTCTGCTAAACAGGAGGAAAATATTACATTAGAGATTGACAAAATAGAATTTAGCCATAAGACTGAAATGCCATTGTGGAACTGGAGGAAAGGAATTTCTTTGTTTAGTAATTGATTGCTAGCATTTTTGTTTCTGAATATTAGGGAGAAAAAAGAAACAGTATCCTTAATTAACATTGAATAGAAACTGAATTGTACAGCCAGCTGGCTTAGCTGTCAGCATATGATAGAACAGTGGGAACTGAACCAGAAAACACTTTATGAGGTTACTGTAACCTAGAATTCATGGCAATAATTTTAAAGGGTGGATGCTGTTCATCTCTCAGTGAAGGGAGGAAGATACGGAGAGAGAAACTCTTAAGAATTTTCCATGATTATTTCTTAATTATATAAATAATCAAAAAATAGAAAACTTATTCCAAAGGCAGTTCTACTTTCCTTGTATAACTTAAGAGTGTAATCCAGCACTACTGAAAAATACTAATATTTCTGGCTAATTCTTTTTAACAGATCAACAATTTTCTTTTTCAGGTCGAAAATTTAAAAAGTTTAACAAAATTAAGGTTGTGAGAACATTAGATGTCGCACTCCAGCAGCCAGCAACCCTTCAAGATGAAAGCCAGTCTCTAGCCCAAAGGCTGTCCTTTTCTCCAAATCAAGAAATACAGTTTGTTCCCCCAATGATAAGTGTTTTACGAGGCATTGAGCCAGAAGTTGTCTATGCTGGTTATGACAATACAAAACCCGAAACACCAAGTTCCTTGCTGACCAGTCTAAATCATCTTTGTGAGAGGCAACTTCTTTGTGTAGTCAAATGGTCTAAATTGCTACCAGGTAATAGCACTTCTTATATGTAGTGAATTTAGTTTAGCAAATATGTCATAGGATGTGCAGTCAAAAGAGAATATTATCTGCCTGTTAATTCTTAAATTCTAAAATGATTAAGCTTCCACTTTATGAGATAGCTGATCAAATATATTTTAATAAAGGGCACTTTTGTAGGAATGCATCTAAATATTTAGACTAACTCCAAAAATAAACAGAAGCTCAGAGAGTTTCTGTTTGTGATCGTTATAGTACTACTCTATTATTTATTCTTTTGGTATAAAAGGATCTTTCTATTTCTGCATATTCTTTATTCTTGATCTTACTAAAATGAGCTTTTGAAAACAATAGATAAAAATTGTAATAAATAGTACCAGTTAGGACTAAGTGGATTACAAATAGATTGGTAATGAGAAGTAACTGAATTTATGAATCCAAGATTGGATTAAAAAAAAAAAATCCGTGTTATGTATGTACGTGTCTGTATGGTTGTAGGGGCCTCATCCTGGGATATAGAAAAATCAATATATTGAGCAGTAAGCTTGGAAAATACAGTTTCATATGAGTTCAATTTGACACTTTGCTGCAGGAAAGATAGTCTCTATCACTGCCCTTACCCATTGCAACTTGCACTTGTCAGACCTCTTGGTTGAACTGATTCGTGTTGCCAAGTGAGAGGAAAGCAAACCTTTTTTTTTAACCCTTTGTAGTTTTCTGATGGCTTCATGAGTTGAACCAGTTCTCTGAGGGGTAGGTAACATGAATGGCATAGCTTGCTTGAAGGAAGTAACAGGACCTGGTAATGAAGAACAGAACCACTGCTTTCAGTGGCAGGAAGCTGCTAGATTGACTCAGACAATTCATAGCAATCCTTAAAGTTACCATAGAGTGACAGTTATCAAAGGCAAACACACAACTGAATATGCTGCTCTTTAGTTAAATGCAAGAAAGATACTAATATGTGGATAGTTATTTTATTACATATGGATATTTATTGTATTACAACTATTTCTTGTTAAAAACACTGAAGTCCACGCTATCTCTATTAAATAAGAGTTGGTTACAGTGATCATGTTATGAACTGTCATACTTTTATCAAAGGAAATGAGATGCATTCCGATTCCCTGAAATAATAATTTTTGACTGCTAAAGTTAATTTTGGTTTGATCATTTCAAAATACTGCATCAGAACAAAAAGGCAAGGTTAACTATCAAAGTGAGGTAGCCAGTCATTATACAAACTTCACAAACTTTTGAGAGCTACATCCCCAAAAGCACTTGTCTTTCTGGGCATTCTCAGTTTTATAGCTCAAAGTTGTAATTTCAGAACACCTACTCAGCTACTGTCTAAATGAGAATTACAAAGTATTTTAACTTTTAATTTCATTTCCAGGATTTCGGAATTTACATATTGATGATCAGATAACCCTCATTCAGTATTCCTGGATGAGTCTAATGGTTTTTGCAATGGGATGGAGATCATACAAACATGTCAGTGGTCAGATGTTATATTTTGCACCAGATCTGATTCTAAATGAGTAAGTAGACTCTGCTGTTGCATAATATGAATGACATTTTGAACTTACTTGTGTCAATGATAATGTGTCTTCATTGAAGCCAAGATTTCATTCATTGCTTGTTCTGTTTCAAAATTAACAGCAGAAGCAAGTCCTCTGATCATACTGAAGTTCAGTAACTTTGGGAAGGGTTTTGTGGGAATCCCAAATACTCTGTTAACATGGCTAAACTAAAGGAGTGCAAGTAATATTTTAATTATCCAAGACAAAAATAAATAAATAAATAAATAATGATGCTGTCAGAAGATTTACCTGAATTTGTCTGACATGAGTTAATGTTTAAGAAATGGAACTATGTAGGATTTTCTTTGTTCATTATTGTTTGGGCGGTTTTTGCAAATAGTTTTGACACTTTCTGATAAAACTTTGCTTTTCTAAAGTACTTTTCTTGTTAGAAAATTGTAATAATTTAGCAGGAAGGAATTTTAATATCAAGGATAAAATATGTGAGATTTCTCTTTTCTGGCTTGAGGGGGAGGATTCTTGATTTAGCTTTTCCTTCACTATGCTAATTAATTCAGATAATCTTAATTTCAGACTGTCAGTTTTTCAACTCTGCAAATTAATGTTTTCAAAGCTGTGATTTTAGATACTTTGGTTATAGGACATGAGAGGTGTCCAGGAACAGTAAAACATAATTTAATCTCCCTAGCTATTTTTCCTTAATACATTTTTCTTAGTTATTTTTTCTTAAAATTCTGAAAGAACTACTATGGAGTGAGATGAAAGTTAAACAAGTTTTCTTGTAAGACATATCTTTTTAAGAATTGAGAGTTGGATTTGCAGAAGATCTAGGCAACTTAATTTATAATCTACAGACATGCAAGTTCTTGCCAATTAAGTTCTTTTTAGAAAACATTCAGTGGAGCAGGGCCTGTAGCTCCTGACCTTTTCTCTTCCAGATGACTGTAAATCATTGTGAGGTTATAGAGTAATGAATTCTTTCCTCTCCCATGTGTATTAATTAAGCTGTACAAATTGAAATACTTTGAAGGGATAAGACTGGGAGAACTTCAGACTGTATTGTGTCCCAGCATAGTCTGTGATATATTTTATGGTTACATTCAGAAGAGACACAGGGTGAGATGACTTTAGGGCAGTAATGGCATGTCTTGGGGTATTACCCTGCATGTGGACCACTGCTGCCACCTTGTGAAGATTTTAAGTACTTTCTTCCAGAGTAGGGTTGAGAATTATGAACCTTGATTATAATCCCTGAGAGACAATTTCTTATTTGCAGCTCAAGACCATCTACATTGAGCAGGAGATGGACTGACCACATACCCTTCTCTTGGTTCTAGAATATCCCATCAGGGTCATAACAAGGAGTTAGACATGAAGAGTAACTGGCACACTAAATCATAGCTGTAGCTATCTATTGGGAAATAAATTAGCTTTTAGATCAGTAAAATGTAAGCAACTTCCTTGTCTGTGTTGATGTCTAAGATTGTACTTTCATGATCATTTTAGGGAGTGGTAACTGAACACTACCAAAAAAGTTAATTCTACTTGGGCCTCCCTGCCCCAGTTGTGCATCTTCATGATTACACTTAAATTGGACCAAACACAATCTGGCTGCACTGACAAACAGATAAGGAAATTATATGCTTGAGAAATGCCCTAGAAAAAGGCATTAATTACCGTGTGGAGGTGATCCCTGATGTGACTCACCACATGGGAGTGCAGGCACTAATTCCAGAGTAGTAGGAGTGCACACCTAGAGGTGGAAGGAGATAATGGAAATTCCTTCTGCAGAGGCAACACACACTTGAGTTGTTTCAAAATGACCACGAAACCACAATCCAAAGATTGTTTCACAGCCAATCTGTCATTTAGCAAACTGACTTGTAATGCTCCTTGGGAATGATTTGTTTGGTAGCATCAATTTCAGACCAAGAAAGCCAGGAGTGTTAGTTTGACAAAGATTTCATTAATTAGTATTAAAACCCTACCAGGATTTACTGTTACTTATACTTTGCAGTGTCTGAAAACATAACAGCATTTAAGCATAATCTGAAAGCTGCTATCACTCTTCATAGATAATAATTAGGAATAGAGACTCCTGGAAATGAAAAGGAAGGGAGATTTAAAGTAGATGTAGAAGTAACCAGTCCATTCAGATCTAACAAAGAAAATTTCTACGTTTAAGTAATTTATATTAGATGTTGAATAAAGCTGAAATAATTTTCATTTAACATAACAGTAACACTTTAAGTAACGAGAAAAAACGTCAATGCATTCAGAAGAGTCTTCTATTCATGGAAAATACCTTCTGTTTTCATTGTTGAGGGTACTATCTCCAGTCAGGTTGGAATGCTGATCTGAACATTGTGGGGAGCAGTGGGGCAAAATTTGATCTTCTTGTCATTGTTGTACCTAATTCATCCGGCTCGAGATACAACCTTGTAAAATTAGCCAAAGTTACTGGATCTTCGGGTTAATATATGATGAATTCAGTCTAGATTACAAACTTTGTAATTCCATTTTTTCAGTCATTTCAGTTGAAAACTGCCTTGCCAATAAATATATGTAATAAAATATACTCAGTATACCAAAATCTCAGAGAGGAAAGTAAGATCAAAGTCCTGCAAAAAACTAAACAGTTTTTCCTTATGTAGTTCCTTGTGTGATTTATCCTATTTACTTCTGCAGAATTTTAGATACTTCTGTATTTATATGTTTCGTTCAAAACTTTCTGTATATATTTACATGTAACATTTATAACTGTTTCTTTAATGGCATAAAATGCTACAAAGTAATATCATTGCTGTAGCAGTACAATGTTAGACTTGCAACAAAGTATTTGATGCAGTCATTTTTGTAAAACCTAAGAACAAGTTTTCTGTAAACTTTCAGGTTTATATAAAATTTTATGCTTTGAAATCTTTTCAGAGAATGTAAAAAATTATCAACCTCTAAAAGAAAAAAAAGTACTTCACATTATTCATTAGGGTGTTTTTAATTAATAAAACCCCTTCTTTTTTGGTTGTTAGCATTCAGCTCTGATAGTCTCCAAGGTTTTTTTTCTGGGCAGCAGTGACAGATTAAACATACAAAATAATAGCACATTCATTATAGTTAAAAAACTAGTGTATGTACAATAAAGTCAGAAAATTGTTTCTGTGTATAACCTCTTTCTTTGCTTTCTGTAATGTGGTAATTAAACTGCTAATAAGGCAGTTCCTTCAAACAATCAGTAACAGAGCTGTTCCTTTTATTTATTTTCATGGTTTTTTTTTTATTTTTTTTTTACCTTTTCTGGGTGTAAGACAGAGGATGAAAGAATCATCGTTTTATTCCCTGTGTCTATCCATGTGGCAACTCCCACAGGAATTTGTCAGACTTCAAGTTAGCCAAGAAGAGTTCCTATGTATGAAAGCACTGTTACTTCTCAACACAAGTAGGTTCTTTTACTTCTTTGTAGCATATCACTAGTAAAAGAGTTTTGAACATGTTGTTTAACTTGACAGTTGCTAGTCTCTCTGGCTTAACAAATGGAAACTTCTTTAGGAGGAATGTTAGTATTCCAAGACCTAAAAATATTTTTTCTGGTGTTTATAAAGAACACTCAAATTTGTTATTCATTGTTGGTTTTATTCTATATGAAGACACTAGAGAAATGTTGGATCCCTTTTGATATATAGCTATACTGTATTACACATTTTCAAATCAAGTGTGCGGTATTTCTTCCTGGAAGCTCTTCAGCTTAAATAACACAGAAAAAAAAAAAAAAAAAACAAAAAAACAAACAACAAAAAAAAAAAAAACAAAAAACCCCAACAACAACAACAACAACAAAAAAAAAAAACAAACAACCATACAAGCATTAGAAATATATTAAAAATATTTAATAAATTGTCAGGACTGAGGGCTTTATTGTGGACAAGAACTTAAAGCATACTTACTCAAAAGAATTAGCGAGGTGGACATGGCAAACAATGCTAACATTTATTCAACTTTTCATAGTTATAGATAGGTCAAGTTTAGCACAGGTATAAACAAGTGGAAATGTTTGTTTTATTTCTCTAGAACAAAATCTGTGGTCACTTTTAATCATACACAACCTTTAAAGAATCCAGCATACAGCTGCATTTTGCTTTAAATGGGAAATGTGGTAGTTGATGAAGGTATTTTCCAATATATCTTTTAAAATACTAAAGTGTACATCTGCTGAGGCCATAATTATTAGTTATGAATCCCCAAACAGAAACTTTTAAATGGTACAGGTGCTATTGGAAATAAGAATAAGTACCTCTGAGACATATAATTGGAAGAATGTTGAAGTTTGGTGTTCTACACACTTATGAAGTCAGAGGAGACGTGCAAATCCTGCATAACCTGCCTGTTGGTTGTACAAAGTTTCAGTAAAATATCAGGAACTAAAATTTATTCCTTTCTTAAGCTGTACTTGGCTGGTATTTTCATAAGCTTATGCTTAAAAAACCCTTGGTCTCATTAGAGCATAAACAGTAAAGATTAAATTTAGCTTATATGAACATAAAAATTGCTAAAATAATAGCAAAATAACATACACCCTGTTAAAGCAATAAAAATAATGTGGACAAAAATCCCTCTCTAATATAACTCCAATTGCTTTGTTGGAATCTGAATGTTTTCCTATTTTAAATGTTTTCCACCTTGTTTTCATCACAAAAGATCTCCTTTGTCTATCGTCTGAGCCTTAGAGGGAAGTTTTAAATTTCAGTGAAATTTCGGTACATTTTTGATATTCCAGCTATCCATTTCTGTACCCAGAAATTTTAAATCAAATTAAAAAAAACATTACAATGATCCAACCCATCTCTGAGGGCACTGATTTGGCAGAATTCATTAAGCTACCATTCTTTATCAACTGCATTGTGCTCAGAAACTAATTTTTAAGATATGTTCATATATATATATGTGCAAGAAATTATTATTATTTTTTTAAAAAAGTATTTCTACCTGTGCTGATGATTTTTGCTTTTTGTTCTGTACTGCACTTATTGTCTTATAGGAAAAAACAATTTGTCAGATCTTTGGGAAAAGGAACACACCTAACTATTGTTGCTGAGCTATTTAGTAAACGTTTGGTACTGTATAAATATAATTCCACAAAACTATTTTCAAAAAACCATATAACCTCATTGTTGCTATGAAGTGTTTCTTAAGACTACTTAGAGTTTAGTCATGGTATTCATCATAATCCTCAAACGTGAAGTATGGCCATTTCAAGCTTTCATACACTAACAGTAAATCAAGTCTGAACTTTTAGTCTCTCATTCTGTCTTCTGTTTGATTTATTATTTAGATGAACTGGTTTTTATTTTTTTATATAATTTTAAAGAAACAGTAATTTGTATTAAATATAATTAAATGTCAGTCTTGATACATTTCTAATTCTGAATGGAAACCCCAGCCTAAGTTTTAACATTATTTTTGATTTTACAATGTTTCCATTGAGTTTGCTGTGCCTTAGACTATTTTCTTTATACTGTACTTCTGACAGTTTTAAGGCTGTCTTGAAAGCAGAATTAGTCTTTGAAAAAGGAGACCAGCATTTTTATTTTTTGCAGTTGTTTCAATTTTACAGGTCCTTATTTACTGTACATAATATGCTGTATTGTAGTAGTGCCCCAAAAGTTTTAAACAGGGCTCCATCTTGCAGAGGCCACATATATCTAGGAAGTAATGCTATCAATAGTTCAGAAGGACTATGATTTAAGAAAGTAGAGCTATGCCAAAAAAGAGATAAATAAACATATAGCAAGTTCAGTTCTAGCTCTAACACTTTCCAGACTTTTGATTTAGAGGAATTGCAAAATCTTGTTGCATAAGACTTTGACTGGATTCTTGCCACTGAATAAAAGCATCCGCATTCTTTACATATGCTGAGAGGGAAGGAACACTTGAGCTACCTGTGTTTAAGTTGGATTTGTGCATGTAAGACGTTGTAATTCAAATAAATAGCTCAGTAGAACATTTTGTGATTAGATGGGAATTTGACTGCTTTTCCAGAATTTTAGGGAAACAGGCCATTCATTGCTGGAAGAGATCTTTTAACTTAGTTCACAGGGAATATATAAGGACTTAATTGCTGTTTTAGAGATGTAAGTCAAGGATAGCATTCACCTAACCTTAATTCCTTGAGAATGTCACTTTATATGAAAAAGTTTTCATAGGTGTCTGTAAATCTGCTGTTAAGACATACCAAGAACCATCCAGGCTTTGAAAATTAAGCTATTCTTTTTCCATGACATACTTATTCCCTACTGTGAGTATTCCGGCCTGTATTACTCCTAAGCACATCAGACACTTCACAAACCAGAACTTGTCCCTTCCATTCAGACCCATGTTGTAGATGTAACAGTCACACACTCTCAGGTACCTCCTTTGTCTGTCTGGGCTTGAGCAGCCATACCGAGTCAAACCAAAAGCCCATCCAGCATTTCATCTCCATCAGCTGCCAAAAGAAAGCTAACGTGGCATGCCTAAAAGCTGGGCTGTTACTAATATGGTGTTAAACTTTCTCTGGAAATCAGTCACAATTTCTATTCTCTATTTTTATTTTTGTTTGAATTCTGTTTTAGTTAGGAGTCAGACCTTGACTTCCATAGCCCAGCTCAGTGCTTACACACTTGTCTTTGAAGTAAACTTGCTGTTTTCTGTATGTGTGTCTCCCTCCTTCCCCCAGACATTCATTTGTCTGAGGAGATGCTGAACAAGAGACCACCTTGGCAAACAGGTTCTTTTCCTCTCTCGAGCAGCCTCCCATGGAATAGGAGACTTCTGCTTAACTCAGGTAGAATAGAGAGTTGAACTTATGCCTTGTCACTTCTCTCTGGGCTCGAGGTGAGGAATTTTAATATATTTGCCTGAAGTGTCTCCTTTCCCCTTACATTTTTCTGAAGAACCTGATGTGACTTAGTCAACTGATTTCAGAACAGGGTTTATGATTTCTGAATGGAGAGCAATGTTGTTCACAGTGCAGGGTTTGATACATAATTCTCTTTCAGGGAAAGGGTCCTGACCCCTGTGCAGCTCTCTCCTTTTTGGGTGGCTTCTCTTTTAAGAATTCCATTCCTAGGTGTCTAACAATACAGTGCATTGTAGAGAGAGTCAATATATGCAGTTATTTACATTTTAATTCCAGAAAGTGACAAATCACCTGAATGTTAGGTGTTACTGTATTGAATAAACTAATGTAATTATGAACTAAGCTTAATTTTTTTTTTTTTTTTCTTTTCAAAAGACACTCTAATCCATTTTAGACTGATATTAGTCATGGTCTGATACCAGATTGAAGATATACTAGATACCTAAATAACTAGCAGGAAATTTATTTAACTATGTGAGCTAGTCCCCATGACATTCTTTTAGAGTCCATGGAGAAAAATAAGCATCTCTACAGCATAATTAATTTATTTCTAAGGAATACTTCTAAAACAGTGAACATGCCTTGTGCGCAAGACTTGCGTGATTTTTCCCACTAAAACTATAGGAAGCTGTGGTAACTAGCCCAGATGGAGATGCATGTACTGTAAAATGTCTAAAGTTTGTTGAGATAAATCACCCTCATGCTTGCTGTCAGAATATGAAATGTTAAATGTGACGTTGCAATGTGAAATGTCATTGGCAAGAGGGAAAGGAAGTGGGAAGAAATTCAACAGCTCTTTCAAAACCAGTATGTTTGAAACAAGACCGTATTTTAATGTATGATTATTATAGTGAAACTAGGATTTAGATTTGATTGCCAGATCAGAATATTTTTTCGAGTTTCATTTCTTCAAGTTTTTAATTTCTTCAAGATTTTCATTTCTTAGTTGCCTTTGGCAGCCTAAGTGTATTGTACTCTGCCATGTCAAAGAAAGCAGAGTCTAGAGCTTATGCCTGTTTCCTTACAATGCTACCAGTACTTACCATCAGTGATCAAAAATGGTTTTAACACTAGTGGTCACTAACAGGTTCATTTCTCAGTGTTCTCTCCATGTCTTCATTTTGGTCTTCATGACTGACCATTAAGAGGAGTGGGTTCAACCATTTGCTCCTCCTCGCTAGTTTCTCTAAAAAAGTGTTCACGTTTCAGATTCTGATAGTGCATCTACTCTGCTAAGTGAAAGAGGAACAAACAGGAGGCCTGAGCCCTGGATACTTCACTGTCTACACTACAAGTTGTTAGTTCATTCCTTGTCTCCATTTTGAAGCACTCCAGCTAGATCGCCCTACCATAAATCTGCTGTGAAGAGAGCTGACTTATAATAATGAATTACACTGCACAGTGTGAAATACTAGAAATTGCTTCTGTACTTTTCTAATTGCCTTCAGAATAAATTATAACACAAGCATTACTTTCTTTTTAGTTCCTCTGGAAGGTCTAAGAAGTCAAAGCCAATTTGATGAGATGAGAACGAGTTACATTAGAGAACTAGTGAAGGCAATTGGTTTGCGCCAGAAAGGCGTTGTGGCCAACTCACAACGTTTCTATCAACTTACAAAACTGATGGATTCCATGCATGATGTGAGTTTGCTTGTTAATGTGTTTTGGTTTTTATGTAAGAAGAAACTAGAAGGAACTAGAATTTCTTAAAAGTGTTGTTATGGAAAGTAGCTAGTCAGCATTGCTAAACAACAAAATAAAACCCCTACATTTTACCTTTAGTGTGTATATTTGTATGAATAAATAGCCATATATTCAGCATCAATACATAGTATATATATTATATGGTATACAAGATTTAAGTATTTGAGAAACATGCATTTGAATGCTACCATTTTGTTTCATTATTTTTATAATGTAACTAATAGAGTTATGGTTTTTGGTAGGGGCGATGTGTATGTGTGTATGCATGTGTATACATGTTCATGGAAATATTTAAATAGTGCAAAGAATGGGCAATTCAAGTTGCAAAGTCAGGGTACTAAGAATTAGAGAAAGACAACCAAGATTGGTTTTGTAACCTCAATTCAACTACTTCTATGTGTATATTCCATGCCATTTATTCAGTATCTGTCTATATTTGGGAACTGAGTAATGCTTGAGAACTCTAGTGTCTTAAAAGATGCAGCTGAATACTTTCCACATCTCTGAGAATCCAGCTTGTGTCCTATTGGCTTAGTAACCATTAAAACTGAGGAATGACATTTTGTATAAACCTTTGCCCACATGTATATTGGTTTGTAATGGCTTGTGTATCTCTGCAAGAGAGGCAAAAAGCAGAGGTACAGGGTCATACTTGATGGTTTTAGCAAGCACTGAGGGAATGGTACTAAAGTGGTTTAGGAAGAGCTTTTCTGACTTCAGTGCTGGTTGTGACAAGCTCACAGG
This sequence comes from Tyto alba, assembly GCF_018691265.1. Classification (NCBI taxonomy): domain Eukaryota; kingdom Metazoa; phylum Chordata; class Aves; order Strigiformes; family Tytonidae; genus Tyto; species Tyto alba. Next base: position 14,704,717 of record NW_024881282.1, on the reverse strand, counting down.
GAGTTCAGGGTAGGATGGGGTCTTTGCATGTTTGTGTTCTTCTGCACTCAGCAAATGTGCATTTTATTTTAATTGTTTGGAAATAAATTCATTTATTAATCTAAAACCTCTCATTGTCACTAATTGCTCCTTCTAATGGGAGAAAAAAACTTTTAAGAGCCCATTTATGGGAGTTAAGAGAGGTAACAATATTGATAATTATGAGGTTCACAGGGTGATTTGGAGTATTTTGATCCTACACACAAACCTCCCCATCAGCTTCTGCCATCCACAGAAATCATATTCACCATTTAGCTATTGCATCGTCTCAGATACCAGCAAAAGGAGAATGAGACAAGTACAAAAAGTGTTCTTACAGGTGAAGGTAAACAATAGAAAATTTTGAAGGAAGGATTTACTGGTAGTCAGACTGCAGTTGTCACTTGGGACTCTCAGTGCTAAACCCTTCCCTGGAGCTCAATCATCTACCTTTTACTTGCAAAGAGAAGTCCTGGCCGGTATGATACTCATGGCAGCCCTGTGCTCAAGGAACCTGTTTGGATCTGTCTTGCTTGGGATAAAAGGTCTTCCTGCCTTACCTATAGCAAAAATTTGCAATCTGAGTGTCACAGTATCCAGAGGAAAACTATCTGAGTACTGGGCTGTACAGTCGATCTCTTAATTTCAAATCCTTAAGCAAAGTAAAATAGTCTCAATGGGAATGAGTGAGTGAGGCTTGCTGCAGAATATCCTACAGATAGATGGTTAGGGTAGTGTTCTGTCCATAGTGTATCTTACTTCAAGTCCCTGTTTCGGCTCAGGTTGATAAAGTGATGGGAGATATAAGGAAAAGACAGTCACACTGGACACACTGTGTGTTGTTAGAGCCTAGGTAGCAGAAATAGTATGATATTTAACAGCATAAAGGTCACAGGTCTTAAAGGAAAGCTTCTATAACATTGAAACGTCTCAGAGAAAATAGAAGAGGTGAATAGTCACATATATTGAGCAGTAGCTTTCAAGGGACGGGTGCCTATGGAGTTTTATGTTTGTGGCATACCCAGACATGATTATCATTAACAGATGGGAAAGCTCACAAGGAAATAGTAAACGCAATCCTCGGAGCAGTGTTTGACTAGTGTGTAGCAGACAAGCCATGGAGACATGTGGAATGTGAGGATAAAATGAAAGATTGAATAGTTGTTTAGCAATTGTCATTGTTCATGGTGCATGTCATGAGTGAGGATGATAACACTTTGTAGTATCAGTGAGGCATTTTTTGTATGACACAGCATTTAGCTATATTTGTCTCCTTTTGGTATGGGAGGGTATTTTAACAGGGAAAGACAAGTACCCAAATTGTTGATTCAAGGAAGGTATATAATGATGTCAGCTGATGGATGTATAAGTGATTGATAGCTTGTTTATCTGGCTGCATTACTGTTAGCCTGATTTATCATGTTTGTATTTTATTAAATCCAGCTAGTGAAACAGCTCCATCTCTTCTGCCTGAACACATTCCTTCAGTCCCGTGCACTGAGTGTTGAATTCCCCGAGATGATGTCAGAGGTGATTGCTGCCCAGCTACCCAAGATTCTGGCAGGGATGGTGAAACCTCTTCTCTTTCATAAAAAGTGAAATGTCTTTTCTGTTATCACAGAGATGATTTCTGGGTCATTTTTTGTTTGTTTATTTTGGTCACGATTTTGCAATGTCAGGACTTCAGTATATTTGTCATACTTACCCTGCCTACTGCTTTATACTTGTAACATACACAAGCCATTTAAGCTTGATGTACATATTGTGAGTTCCTGATTCCCTAACTGCAAAAATCACAACAGTCATAAGAAATGTTTTGTAAACTCAGCTAGGCTGCTTTTTAGATATGCATAAGAATGACAATGAATAGAGTTTTCATATTTCTAAGAACAGTTATCTTATACATTTTTCTTACATATTACATGCTCTCAGATTTCTGATATGACATGGTGTAAACTTCTTACTTTAGTACATTGTGTGCGTGGGTACATGTGGGCATGTGTGTAATATAAGATTTTGGAGGAATTAAAATAAATATTGCCCACATTTTCTCATGGATATTTCACTTTTTGTTAACTAATCTGCCTCACAGAAATGTCCTTTCAAAAGTCAGCTGTCCAGAATTACGTAGACATCACTGCAATACCTCATGAGTAACTAAAGTGCTCGGCACAAAGTATACATTCATATTGTCTGTGCTCATACTCCATTGAAACTCGTGAGTTCAGCATACTGTTTTCTGCACCATTCAGTGCAGCTCTCCTTCAAAAATGGGAAAGCTTCAGTGTATATTACACCAAATTTCAGTGTATATTACACCAGAAGTAATGTGTACACAAACCCACTCAGCTTTGGTTTTTGTTATTTTCCTTAAAAGTTTGGCACTTACTAAAGCTAAATCACTTAGCTTTCTTAAATTCATCATCTCTAAAATTCTTTTTTTCCAGAAGCTTTAAATAGAGATGTTCTCACTGACTACAACTCTTAATAAGCTTAATGTTTTGAAATCCAATGCTGAACACTCAAACAGCCATTAACATCAAATTATAGTGAGATTAAATGTAAGAAATGGAAAATATTACTACAAACATTTTTATACACATTAGGCTCATTTCAGTACTATTTAGTGGAGCTACATATTTTCTATTTTAAAGACATGCCATTATATTTGAGGTAACTAAAAAAGGCACTGGACTAAATTAGCTTTATACATTCAAGAAGTCTGAAAAATTATAATGTGGTGGTGTTTGTTCCTTTGATATGGATATGAAACAACGCATGGATTTAAGGCAGTAAATTGTTGATACATTAAAACAACAGAGAAATGGATAAAGCCCAATTAGAATGTATTAAAATGCAACAAATTTTGCCAGTCACTAAAAACGATACTCCAAGTCTCTAACAGTGTAGGAAATGGTGAGTCTTACTTGCTGGCCGTATGTTTTTGCTCTTCCCCATTGCATGTTGGCTTCATCCATCGTGATAGCGTACTGTTGATGGTATGTAGCTTGGTCTGTACAGACATATCCATGTCACGTGAACAAAGGCCCATTGCACATAAGTTCAGTATCCCTGATTAAATCAGTGTGCACCTCATTAAAAGTATAAATAATGTTACTTTTTAATAAAAATTACATCCCGATTCTTGAAAAAAAAGTGGACAGCTAACACCTAAAGGTAGATCTAAAGGTACCCTTACTATATATCACTTCCTAAAGCCAATCAAGAAGAAGCTACATTACAACTGGGGATAAGAATGTTTTTGAGATTCCCACATAGTAATACAAAATCCACTAGAATCGATGCAAAGATGGAGCCCTGGATAAAATGGTGTAAGCGGACTGTTGTGTTAGCTGACTAGGTTCGTCATTTCTAACTGCCCAGAGACAAACAATTTCTTTCATATTCAATGCAGTCTGACTTTTAACTGTGATCCTTAAAGCAATTATGTTTTAATAAATAACACAAAATTCTTTATTTCTACATATTGAAGTTTTGTTTTCTTTATTTTTCTTTGTATTTGCGCTCAGTAATTCTGGAGCTTAGTAAAAACGTCCATTTCAACCATTCCACATTTGTGTAACAACAATATTTTCATGCATTTTTTGGGGGGAATTTAAGCATTGCCACAGGATTTACGATTGAATAAACAGACTGTCTATTACACTTTAGATTAAACTATTAACAGAAACTTTCAACACTAAAAATTATTCCTCATCACCCTAAATCTGAAATTAGAAATTGGAGCAGCAGTATGTTTGCCTTAGGAATGCCCCAGATCAGCCTACATCTGCCTTTTACTCAATCCCTAAAATTTGTTCCAAGTGGCTGCCATGTCACTGTGTCCCATAAATGTGGCAGATTAGTCTAAAATTCTCTGTATTTGTCTCAAAGGCATAATCAAAAAGGAAGAAAATATGTCTTTTGGGAATAGCTAACAAAGGTTAAAAACATTTTTAAATTGTTTTTCTTAAAGATCTCTCAGAAAAAAAATCCCAAAACTTCATGGTTGTGATAAGTGTACTACATAAGACAGAACAAGTTTGGCTAAATGTGGCTGCTATATGAATTTGAAAGGCCTGTGTTCACTACATGATTGTCTGAAGTCTGAAAAAGCTGTTTTAATTTGAGAACTCTCAGCTTTGAGCCCAGTTTATAAAATTGCCTTCAGTCTCCATTTTGATACTGTCATTTGCTCTGGATTGCACAGACACCATGAACACTGATCAAAACACAAGATCACTTCGTTTCCTACAGAAATCTCATGTACTATGACTTTTCCACACTGTGGCAATGTCCTGAGAGCCATCAGCAAAGCAGCTTTTTTCTTTGAGTTTTTTAGAGAGGCTTTTTATTTGTCTGTATATCTCTGCATCAATATTTGTTTAAAGATTAAGGTATTTTTTGACCTGAGCTTTACAAATAGGTCTAAATAAAACACCTTATAGTGCTTCTCAATATACTGAACAAGGCATAACAATGCTGCATCTTCTTATGTTGTATTTTACACACTAGAAATAAGAGCTTTGGGGATGGACTTTTTCATTTTCTGACATTTATGATGTGCCTGATTACATTTTAAAGGCATGGAACCTGTTGTACTACTTAGAAAGCTTGCCATCTTCTGCAGATTACAGACAAAACTTTTTGTATGAGTGATCACTAAAAGCTCTTCATCTTACACTAAATAATGCAAGCTATGCCTCGAGCTAAGCCTCTCCTTTTCTGTACAGTTTGGGTATTTTTGACCCAAGGCCTTTAGCTTTGCCTTCTACTGGTACTTCAGTGAGGCAAACCAACCAACCCATGAGGTCAACCATTTCCTTTGATCAATACTGTCATTATTCAGCTTTGTAGAGGCATCATATTTATAGTTTTTAAAGACTGTTTTGAAGGTTGAAGTGCCTGTTGAAGCGGTTGGACAGCCGTGACAATGCAGTGCAGAGAAGAGGAGCCCTCCAGCCCTGGCAAGCTGTCCTGCGCATTCACACCAAGTTGCTTCGCGGTTGTACCTGCTGTGCTCGAAGAAATACAAAAGGTCAAACACTTGGCTCATGTTGTCAAAGGTCTTGGCTGGATCAACAGTTTTGACCATCCTTTTGGGAAGGGAAAGTGTGGGTTTGCGAACGCCTGGGCTGTGATGGAGGTAAACGTAGTCTGAGAAACTTTCAATCAATTTCATGGCGCTTTGGAACGATCTGGTTATATGTGTGCATAATAAACTGAAGCTTAGGTATTTTTGAAGTCCAGCTGTTCCTTCAGCTGCCCTGCAGTTATGTTTTCTTGTGTTATTTGTACAATTGAGGATCAGCGTCCAGTTTGTATTTTCTGACCAGTTAATGCTTCATAAGTATCTTAGTTCTTTTTTTTTTTTTTTTCTTTTCAAGTACAGTAATATGTCTCTCTCAATTATGTTTATTGGGAAGGTCAGATGCTCTCCCGTGTTCCTAAGACCAAATATTTATCTCAGTTATCAGTGACGTATTGGCACAATGAACAGTAAGGTCTGTAGGGATCATACCTCCCCGTACTCGCCTACCTTCACAAACTTAAGGTTAGTTTATCCCCAGAGCAGGAGAGGATGGGGCTGCACTCCACTCATGCAGCAGCGCAACTCCAAGTGCACATTTCTTGCCTGACACGCCGTTTGTGGCACGCTGACCTTTCTTTCCTTCCGATAAGTCAGCTTGCAGCCACAGAGCCAATATCCAAAGCCCTCCCAACTTTCCATGGCTCAAAAGCCCGTGTGCTTACTGCCAGGCTGTACTGTCAACACTGCTGGATTTATTGGTTTGTACTGCTTTGTGTCATGATGACCTGACTTGAATAGAGGGTTTGTTTTTAATTTAGTTCTCTTTTCTTCCCCCTTGGAAGATGAAAAGGAAAAAAAGTCATATTTTAGGTGTTTTTTCTTTTAAAATTTATGAGGTTTGGTTTTTTTTTTTTGTTGTTTGGGTTTTTTTGTTTGTTTGTTTTTCAGTGAATGCTGTTAATTTATTAGATTGATGTTATCTGCATGCAGAGTGGTACTGTAGCATTTCAGATGCTTGGACAGAAACATGCAGTAAAAGGTGACTGCATGGATAATATTAACCAAGTTAAAATTTAGCTGGCTGTTTATCTTAAAGAGAAAATAATCCTCAGAAAATAATCCTTCAGTATTGTTGGAACTAATGCAGCAGTTACATAGCTTCAAGTATGAGTGGTGCTTCTACCTTGATGTATTTTTTCACTCACATTTCGGCATTTTTTTCCTGGTTTAGGCCTAGGGTTCTCTGTACAAGATATTTAAAGAATATAAAGGATATCAAGGAGTGGTGAGCTTTCAATTAATTCTAATTTATCATTTAAAAATGGCAACATTTCTTGCCAGTGTGAGGTGTGCTCATTGTAAAAATACCATCACAAGTCATAGATCATGTTTTTCTGACCATGAAAATTAAATTACTCTTTCAGTTCTACAGGTACAATAGTTCCAGCAATTTAGTGGTCAGGCATATCAGTGAGGAAGTTCTCACAGTGTCATTTAAGTAGTCTCACTCTATTGCGTTTTCCCACAGCTCAATTTAAATATCCACCCAGACAGTTTAGTACTAAAATCTCTTTTTGCTATGTTGAGGAAAAAAAAAAATCTGTAATTGACAGGAATCCAGAGCTCTGCATCAGTGAACGCCACATCTGCAGACTTTCAAACAAGGGGCTAGACTGGATGATAAACATCTAGTAGGCATAATTAATATCTTTGCTATCAAGTCAGAAATAACCGAGCAGACCACTACAGAGGCTGTTTTGTTATACAGGTGAGACTTATATGAACATCACCGTAAGTTGCTCATTCCATCTTGGATGGACAGTTTTCACATATGCCTATTTTTCATATAATAAATAAAAATAGAGTAATGCTTTTCATACTCTGTATTATTGGTTTATGTCCAGTCTGGGACTAATCTGCAATACCTCCAGTTGAGAACAACATTCTCATCATAGTGCTGTTCAAAAAACCTTTTTTTTTTTTTTTTTTTTTTCCCAGGAGGTCCATTGTGGCTATATGGAGTGTGAATAAGGAAAGCACCAAGTATGCAATTATATTATATAGTGCCTGAATAAGGCTGATTATATACTAACACTTAATAGGATCTCTCATTCATTTCCAAAAAAAAAGGAAGCTACAAGAAGTCTTATATAATCTTTGAAAACCATAAAACCTTAAACTTTATAAATTCCCCAAAATGGACACATCTATTTAAAAGGCAGTTGATTGCAGCTATTACCAAATGTATCTAAATGTAAAGTTAAAGCCATCACTGTGAATAATAGTGTTTCACACAGTACTTTTTCTGACAGCTAAGGAACACTGTGCATGCATAGCTGAAATATCAAGTTTAAGATAACACGCATGCAGGCACACACACAGAAACACACGCAGATGCCATTACATGAGCACCCCTGCATCCAGCATGAGCCAGTGTCTAAGAGACTCTGTGCGTGTGTGTGTCTGTGTGAGGACAGCTTAGTTTATGTCCTTTGTATAAATGCATTTATAAAAATACCATGATAATTCACTTTAGGCACCATCATGAATCAAAAGCAGTTTAAACGGAATGAGTTTTCACCTGCAGCTCAGAGAAAGTTAGGATCACAACTTAAATGTTCAGTGAAGGAACTGAAATGTCAGACTAGGGGGTGGCAGTCTGTTACAAGTAGGAATTTATTTTGTTAGGAATATTTGGAGAAGGTGTATCTGAAATGTGCTGTTTTCCTTTCAGAATAGTGACAAAGATGTCCGTAGAGAAATCGATATGTTCCCAACCATTTTCCCAGATCCCAGCAACACTTGTAACAGTAAAATGTGGATTTAGCTGGTCTGCATGAGCATATTCTTTTATAGACAAAGTACAACACAGAACAAAAACGATACACTATTAAATAGAAGAAATGTGACAGCAGAATCTGTTGAAGTTTCACATTACTTGAAATGTCGAAGGAGTCGGGGTGTGGTGGCCGTGGCCCCGCGGTCAGGTTGGGGTCTATCATGATGGCATTACACACAACGAAGGAGATTATCATCTTTTGGGACTGTCATCATCGCACACCATGGGTAGGCCAGCTGAGGATGACAAGGATTTTCACTTAAAAATTTAATGGAAAGTTTTGTACCCCAAAGCTCAGCTTACAATATAGTCATACTGTGCACTGGCCAAATCTCTTCTTACAATAATTTACAAAAAAGCATCAGCACTGGTTTTGCTGTTCTATGCAGTTTATAGTGGTGGTTACAGCCAGCTTGTATTTTACCAGAAGACAGGAACAGCTGCCCTTTCTCAAGCTTCGTAATACAGGTCATGTGTCTACTTGTCTGCTCATAAAGCAAGGTTCTAAACATCTGACATTAAAAAAAAAAAAATCCAAACCTCTGCAATTCTGAAAATATTACTTTAGGAAGATTGTCATTTAAAGTGTCCTTACAGCCTTCCCTGAAGACAGCCATGATAGAGAAAAGCACAACCTAAGGGTTAAAAACCAGGCTCGGGACTCGTGAATACATGGTCTCTTGCAGTTCCTGAATTTCACACAACCTCTACATCCCAGTTTCCATATTTGTAAAATGTTTATTTTCCCCTCCATCCCCTGCTGTCAACACGTTTTATTTCCCAAGGATTACTTGGATGTGTAATGCGTTAGCACTTTGTAGAGGCTTTGTAATCCTTGGTGAAAAATTCTGTAGAAAAGCCGAATAATCCTTAAATTTGAGACATATTTGGACTAATGTTAGTATTTCTCTGTATTTAACATTCAGGATCATGATGGATATAATTTGCAGTTTGTTGCTATTGGGTTTATTTTTTAAAAAATAGACTTGTATAAGATTTCTGTATTTTCCTCTTGTGAAGAGGAGCTTTCATCTATATATTTGTACATCTGAAACAATAGCTTTCAAGTATTTTTGTAAAGGTGTTGTCTAGCTACATTGTGTCATGTCCAATAAATTGGAGATGTGCTTATTTTGTTTTGTAGTAGTATGAGACATGTTTAAGTCTTCAGTTACCACTAGATGGAAAGTAAAGCTACAAAACAGCACCGTGCTGTAACTGGACATGGATCTGCAGTCACCAGTACCAGACTGGTGGAGCCAGGTGTCCTTGCAGTCCTTTGGAGCAGGAGCTGAGAGGCTAACTTCAGTTTGATTACTTTGGCAGCTCCACATTAGAGACAACACACACTCACATACTGCCTATTTATTGAATTTAAAACTATATGGTGGAGGGGGGAAATTATTTTCCATTTTGTTTTCAGTTCAAACCCTCTACAAGGATCAAAGAATGGGAGACAATTTTATATTTTTTATTTTTATTACTTATGTGGAAGGTAGTGGTTTTAATAAGAACTAGAAACTGTCAAACTCCTAGTCTATAAAACCAGAAAAATAAGTTAGAATACATTCCTGATCTTCCGGCATAAGCACACACAAAGGAAAAATTTATTAAAAAGTATCACCTGCACTGTGGTAGGTGCATGCGCAGCACTAGCTACAGGTGCTGATGTGGGAGCAGAGGCCGTGCCACCGTGCTGCCGCTCCGTCTCAGAGAACAGATATCTGAGCAGAGACACAACTAGCACAGAAACCTGCACGTTGGGTAGTTATTTATTTTTATATATATTTTAGAGCCAGGTTTTGAGAGTATATTGTCCCTATTACAGAGGCTGGCTGTGAGCTCACTGCTGTGCCCAGACCGAGCACTGAAGTTCTCCCCTGCCAACAGCAGATGCTGCCAGATGTGCCTCCCGAGGGGTACGGTGCCATCCACCCCGCATCTCCCGTCACCGGGAGGAGGCTCCTTCCCTGCTGCCGGTGCACAGAGGGGTCACTGACTGGTCCTGCTGTGACCGTTTCTGGCTGCAACAATGGGGCACATCACCCCTGGCTTTCCAGGAACTGACTCCAGCCTGCGAGTGCTCCCTTCCTCGCCCTGACCGTGTCCCTCTTCCCAGCCTGCTGCCTTCTGGTGTGGGGAGCGGGACTGGCACCCCGGCACAGGGCACGGGCACCAGGCAGGACAGGGAGAAGTGTCCTCCCTCAGCAGGAAGGGACCACCTCTCTCCCACCCATTTTAAGGGAGCACTGCTAATTCAGGGACGGACAGGCCGTTTGGATGTCACTCCTTGCTAAGGATGCACTGTAATGTTAATTAACCATGCCAACAACGATGATGCTGTTCCACATTGTTTCTGCATAATACAGTACATCTTGAAAGTGATGTTTCGCTTTCATTTCTGAATGTCCTCGTTCTTGTGAATTGATCTCTTAGACATTATCAGTACTCCATGTGCGCATCATGAGCGGTTTGACAGGGCTGGGATTTACCACACAGATGATTTTTTTCCAAGTTAATTTAGTTTTAAAACATTCCATGCAGTATTAAACAATAGTGGAAGGCATTTGGTCAATACAAAAATACATAGATTTCTTTAAAGGGGAAGTTCTATTAGCAGCTAGCAGACAGAAGAAAATAATCTTAAAGTTTTTGAGACACTGAAGAACCACAAGGTGTCAAAGTTTAAGACCATGCTCCTGCTTAAATATGCATTCAGCTGAGCACACCTGCACCAGTACCTTTATTTAGTCCCCAATTATTTATTTATGGAATGATGTTCCTCTAGATTGAGTGGAACGACTTTGTATATATATCCTACATCCAAATTCAGTCTTGATGTATACCTCTTTTGCTCAAGAATGTTTTGGGGTTTTGTTTTTTTTAACAGACATGGTAATGGAAGGGTATAAAGAGTAAAATAAGGTTACTGATTATTTGAAATTAGATGTTTAAGCCCTTTGAGGTAGAAGTTTTTGCTTTAACTTTTAGCTAATAACAGCCTGTCTATATGAGATGTTTTTCCATTGTAACATCTCAGACACTGTAATGATACAGATGCTACGGAGACTGGCTCATCTCTGCACAACGCAGGTGAACCTCCACTTAAACATACTAATGAGTTCATGCAGTGATCATCTGCTGCTCTCAGGGAAGACAGCCCTGCTATTTCGTGATTATCTAAAGTGAAAGAAATAAGCGGTGTCAGAGGCCCTGCCAAGCAGTAATTCAGATGAAACCATAATTTCCTTTCGTGTGTGTCAATACTGAAGATGCTGCAGCACTGGAGAAGGCACCAAACTGAGCCAAGGCTGAGGTGGCACTATGAGGAGGTCCACTGTCCTAAATCACCCACTGTGCTGCAATTAGTTTTGTGTTACCACTGTTTCATTCAAATGTGATGCATTCTACAGGGGAAGGCTGCCCCAAACGAGTGCCTTGGAAATTGTGAAAAGTGAAGAGCTGTGTTTGTTCCTGCTGCATTCAGGAGAGGAGCTGTTTATGTGAGATGCACACAAATAACATTGTGATAAAGAAACACCCTGTCTTGATTTTCCCTCTGGATAAAAAGCTATTCAGCAAAGCTAATTGTGTTAGCTAAAAAGCCATAACAATGTTCACCTGAGTTTCCCATGCTGATGCACTTATAGATATCTGGACATTTGGCTTCCCAGTTCATTTAGTCAGGAAAGGTTTCAAGGGCTTATTTAAACAAATATGAGAAAAAATTATTAAGGAAAGGCTTCAGCAGTGGCAGAACCTGAACCTCGCTGTATAGTTTGGTTCTGCATTGCTCTGAAGGTAAAACTAATTGTGCTTGTTTGTTTTGCACCATCTGACCTACCAGGGGATGGTGAGGGCAGAGAAGGACCCATTCCAAAACAAAATGGTGCTACAAATCACAGCTGGAAGCTGAGTGAAACACTCACATGGCATTCACTGCAAATTTCTCAAGGAAGGGCCTGGGGAGATGCTTTATGCTGAGACTGTAACAGGGGAGGCAGGATGTGTGCAGAATGACCATTTTACCCATCCAAGGCAGGCACAATTCACCATAATTATGGAAAAGAAATCGTACTTTTCAGGACCAAACATAAGCACCCCCTCAACCAACAGCAACAGTAAGAAATAACAAACTTAATATACTATTTATGCTGTGGTTTTGTGTAAGGATATATTTGCATCACCACTGCCCAACACAATTTGTTTGCAGCTAAATCTCTCTGATGCCTTCTACCTGCTTCCTTCAGATGTCTCTGGAGGGTGGCATCAGAGCCCCCAGATGCAGTTTTTTGGTGGATTTTCCCTGCTGATAGACATCCTGCTTGTTTTGTGGTAATTCAGGACTCACGGTCGTCACCACTTTCACAGCTCCCATTTTCAGCGCTCTGTGCTCAGCTTCCCAGCTCAAACACACTGAAATCCTAATCTGCGTTATCTTCTTGTGAGGTCCTTGGAAACAGCATTTGTTTCAGTCTAGGAACCAGTTGTATCCTGTCCGCCAGTTAATTTATTTGGAGGAACACTCTATAGATTGATCAAGCTCAGGTTTCTCATCTTTCTTCTGCTTGGGTTTGTGAATTGTCCTCTGAAGAGTTTCTCATGGGGCTTCCCACCATGCCACCATCTCACCTGCTTACGGAGTGTCCTGACTTTTCCCCAGCAATTCCATGAGCATAAGGTCACGTCTGGACTATAGAGCCCCCAAATGAGCTTGGCTGGAGCCCGTGGCTCCCGCTTTGAGCTGTGCTGTGCTGGGACATGCTGCGTGCCCTCCATCCACCCCACCAAGTCCACCAAGGGCTGAGAGTGGGGGGGGGCTCAGCTGCCAGTGGGGACGGAGCTCGTGGCCATCACAGTGTGAAGCATGCCATTTCACATCTCATTTTGAAAACACCAAAAATCCAGATAAGCTGCATGTTTCCCTTTGAATGTGTTGGTTTTGTTTTTTTTTGGTTTTTTTTTTTTTTTTCAAGAAGACAAAAGCAATGACCATCAACAAAAATAAATCGCTGATGTTTTTCATTCAAATGGACTCTAATCCCTTCTAAGGGCACCCGAGAGCCATTAACAGTAATTTTAAATAAAATACACCCGGGCTAAGTCTAACTAATCAGCTCCTCAATTATACTGACAGAAAGATGTGTTCCAATTACCAAAGTACTTTCAAGTGAATTAAGACTCCTTTCTGTACCGGCTGTGGAGGTCACTCAATGTTCCCATGAATCCCTGTATGTTTACATTAAAAAAGCACACCATGATCTTTGGCAAAGGCACTTGCTCTAGGTTAGTTCAGCTTTTGAGCTTGTTGCCATAAATACAATAGAAAAGCAGCCAACCATTGCAAAAGAAGCCAAGAATATCTCTCAATACTTCCTTTCCGTATCAGTGGTCAATCCAAATTACACAGGAAAAGCTTTACAAATGTGAAATAAAGTTTTAGAAGATGAAAGTGCAAATACCTTATTTACCATGTTTAATAAGCATAGTGTTCGTGTTAGAAAGGCAGGTAGGTTTTGAAGGAATGAATCGTGCCAAATTAATGAGAAAACGTTCCCAAGTGGGACCTGAACTGACTTTGCAGCCTGCTCAGTCTACACTTACACCATCTCCTCCGATCACTGAAATGTCTCCTCTGCAGGAGAACGGGGGCTATGGCCGGCGTGGCTCCGTGGGCGGCATGGCCTGCACGGATACAGACCCCCACTCGCATCCTGCTCCCCTTGGCCGAGCGCTGGAGGGGCTCCGCACCGCCGCAGCTCACCCAAGCACCAGATTTATACCATAACTATTCCACAAATCACTTGCTCAATACTCCATGTTGTAGGCTTATCGAGCTATGAAGTTGCAGAACAGATCTATTTTTTCCAAACACATGCGAATCATGCGCTGTAAGGTGCCTTAATGCAACCAAATAATGAAATCTCTCTTCACTCTTTCTGGTAAGAAACACAGGCGTCTCATTCCTTGAGAGTTTTCAGTTTGGTGGTAACATGGCTATGTTGTGTTAGTTTCACAGGAATTTAAGTCTTGTTAAATATAAACACTTGCTGAAATGTCAAAATATAGCCAGTCAGAACATTTGTTTCCCAGAAACAGAGAAAAATCTTAGTTATTCCATGATGCCAAATAAAATGGTCTTATAGACACCGGGAAAATGATGAGATCTATTCTAGGGTTTAGTCTAGACCCAAACTAGTCTGTGTTCACTCCTCCAGATTAGAGGATCTGAAAGCCAAGGAGACTGCATCTCCATGGGAAAGGGCAGAAAACTCTAATGGAAAAAACAACCATGTTATTTCAAAGTTTTAACATAAAATCAGTGACGAGCTATCATTTTTGGTGAGCTATCAAAAGGCCCATATTCTTCATTTCCTCTTATGCCTACTCACTACGCAGAGCTGGGCATCTGTAGCAGCTCTTGCCGCACGCGCTTTCCTGGTCCTCAGCAGGAGCAGAGGCGAATCCAGCTGTAAGTGCCCCAGACGGGGCGGTCACGGTGCCGGCCGACACGGGCCCGGGCGCAGGCTGGCACAGCTACTGCCATCCCGCCGGGCGCAGGGAGCAGTGGGGCAGGGCGGGCATCTCCTGGCACCCCCGCCGCTGCTCCCGCACTTACCTCCTTTCCAAAGGTCCCCATGGTGCCCGGAGCATTTCATGGAGTGAGTGGTGACAGGGTCAGTCACAGATGTTTCCTCTGGGTGACAGCCTGTATCATGACTGCTACCCCCTACCTCAGGTGTAGCTCAGTAAGGGCGGTAAGTTACAGCTCAGCTCTAACCCCGCCTTGTTGCAGCCCCTCTCCTTCTCAGGCTCTTCCAGCAGAGCTGATACAGCCAGAAGCGGCTTCCCCAGCCCAGCTGTGTCCTTGGTCCCGGGCAAGGGGAGGCACATCCCTGCCAGGGACCCTCGGGCCCTGCCACGGGGGCCTTTCCTTCTCCCTGGCCCCACACTGCGCGGGATGCTCGGACCTCAGCAAAGCACAGGTCGCGTTTGGTGACCACAGGCCTCAGGTGACTTTTTGACTCCTGGAAGCAGACTCCTTATCTCTAAAATCTTCAAGCAGGGTGAGCTGTGAAGTGTTTTCACCTAGGAGCAGTTCTTAGAAAGCACCGCCAGGGCAAGACTTGTTCCTCCACCTCATCCGGGTTGTTTTGCTTCTCCAATTATCTCCTTTTCATTTACGGCCACGGTAATGATGTTTTGTTTTCAGTTGTAGCTGGTGTCCCCCTGAGCAGCGGCAGGCGCAGTGCCCCTGCGAGAGGCAGGCAGGCGGGGGGGGGACGGGGCGAGCCGGGGGCTCGCAGGCAGGAGGCCGGCAGGAGCCAGCAGCAGCCCCGCGTGCCCAGGCCCGGCAGCCGGCAGCCAGGCCTGCGGGAGCGGGACCCATCTTCCCCGGCTCTGCTGCAGCAGTTTGCGGCATGATCGAAGCCTGAACACACAGTGAGCAGGAAAGTAATTTATCAGCTGGTTGGCTTGGTATTCCTTGATTAAGAAATGTAGTTATTTTTGATTAATATCGTAATAAAGCCTGATTGTTTCAGGGGTATAAAAGCCTCTTGGGTTTTTGGAGAGTCCCTTCAGGAGAAAGGTGAGGCAGGCCACCTCACAGCTCCCCTCGCCTCAGGCACAGCTGGTGATGCATATAATGCCCTCCCAAGGGCTAGAAAAGCTGCAGGTCTCTGAGGTGAAAGGCTTGGAGAAATGCTGAGAAAGGGGTGCAAGGCAACTTGCAGAAACCACTCCTCATGTTACTTCCCCCACAGGCAGTGCCGTTGGAATCCGGACACCAAACCCCACTTCCATGAGCCACCCACCTGCTAATTTTCAGAGGCAAAGACCTCATTAATGATGTTTTAATATACCAGGGTTGTGCTTCTTGTTACCTAACATCCAAAGCTGTAATTTTTCTTTTCCTCACAAGCCACATCTCTGGAGTCTTCCACGTGACCAGAACAGCAGATGACATACGATTAACTAGTATTCATACATGTGTTCAGTGTTCAACATTAGGAGCAATGCCCTCTATGTAAAGCATGCTCATGGGTGAAATGTCACTGAAAAATGCAACTATGGGTTGAAGTAGCACAAAAGTGTTATGACTTGGAAAAAAAAAAAAAAAGAACACCGAACCAGAGACCAAATTTAAAAATAACGGAGAAACCAGTTTGTGCAGAAAGGCTTTTTATTTTGAAAAATGTTTTTTCAAATTTTTGAAATACAGTGTGAAGTACAACATAGAATTATGTCTGTAAGTCAGCTTATGCATGTCATGCCAGTTATTTACATGTAGATATATACAGAGTGCAGATAATTATTGAAACCACACTACAAAATAAACAGAGAGTTCAATAAGATAATTTAGTAAGACTTTATTAAATATATATATAGTTATTGATTGTATATACTTTCCTATTAAAATACCATATAGTATCTAAAGTAACCCCTATAAACTCTAATACCTCCAAAATTGTCATAAATATGATTGAAAATTGAAACTATGTGCCCTTTTCAGCTGCTCTGCCCTTTGCTATAACAGAAACTCTTGTAGTGCTGAGATCATGGTGCTATCTTTAGTGCTAGAACTCTAGACAATTCCCAGTAAAACACTTGCAAAAAGCTCAGATGCAGAATAGCTTTCAGCTGAGACAAGCAAGGGTTGAAGCACCATTCTCTACACTGACAGGAACAAGGATAATCCAATGGCTTATTAAATACTGCCACATACAGGACAAGAAAAACAATGCTATGATGTTCAGTGACTGAATTACAATATTGAATTAGTAGCGGTTTGGATACCAAGCACCATATTAAAACAAAACAAAGCAAACTCCCAAAGTCCATGCAAAATCTGATCCACAAAAAAAGACTTTCAACTTGCACTGCAACAGCCGGATCAACAGTCTGACTTCAGCATGAGCAGTGGCTGGAAGGGCTGCGGCGGCAGCAGCTGTCATGGCTGTGTGACCACAAAGAGCGAGATTGAACATTGCCTATAGCTTCATCTCTGGTAACTGAATGATTCACATAGGGCATTCTGCTGAAAGAAAGGATAATGCTAAGCCATATCCCATTAACAGAATATTCCATTTACTTACTGGGGGCCTCTGACCAGCAAATCCTCACTATAAATTGCCAAAGGTCTGCCTCTGACTTCGCCAGAGCTTTGAGAGTTTCCATCAGCGGAGAAGATCCACCCCAGTCTGGAAGATGTGCTCCCCTACTGGGATTTCTCTTCTTGCCGCTCAATCCAAAATTGCACAAGCTGTTGCCTTAGGAAAAGAAATATGAAGAACAATGTACTTTTTAGTTTCATTATTTTTTCTGATGCAATCTTATTAAGTACAAAAAAGACCAGTGGAGAAATGTAACAAAAAAAATCCAATTACTGCCATACAATGATTTTTTCTGTTGTTGTGATTATTGTTCTGAGCTGCTGAATTTTGCAACTTTTCCTCTCCTAATGTCTTTCCTAAAGGCACATTACAATTGAATCCAATTACAGGCAAAGAATAGAGATTAGCACCAGAAAATATATAAAAAGGAAAATAAGTTACTATTACTATCACAGAATAGTGCTGGTCAGCAAATCTGTGCATACTTTTTTTCCAGAAATAATCAAACAATGAACTTTATAGATTAGTTAGGGACATAAGTGATAGCTATGGTTTAATTTAAGAGTTTTGTTACATATAACTCTAAATGCCAAAATATGGCAAAGACATTTTAATACTGAACTCATAGGAATTACACCAAAAATATTTTTTCATCTTTATCATCATTAATAAAAAGTGTGAATATAAAATATTAATATACTTTACATATTTATCATACAATATACCAGTCCTTCACACTATTAATTTGATTCATGTTGTGCTGCAACATGTATCAAAAGGTTTAACAAAGAAAAACTATGGCAAATTACAGAAGTTGTGGGTACAGACATTACTTCCACAAGACAAACAGCAATCACAACATGTCATCTACCTTGAGTTCTACAGTGATATCTGGAAAAGAACTGCTGTGTCCTTTTAGGAAGGATAATAATAACTTAAAAATTGCGCACCCTTTGCTTGTCGAATGAATCTGACTTTTGTAAAAAACAAATCAAAACTATGAACTAATTTAGTTCAGCTTGTCTGATTTTCTGGTAAGGCACTATCAAGTTATTTTATCTTCATTTAAATGTTATATGGATATCTGATCCTTTGCAATTATCAGAAGGGATATTTGGTCAGTCCTGAGAGTATCATCATTAGACAAACTTTGGTGCTGCCCTCTCCCCCATTTCAGTCTTCGAACACCTAGTTACTTAACTTTCCAGTTCATTGCACAGATTTCTGTAGAGATAAACTCCCTCTTGGAAAGTCAGGGAAGAGCTGGGGCATCCAAAACCCAGCAGTGAGATTATACAGAAAGTGCTTGTTATGTACCGCTTAAGAGGGGAAAAGAAAAACCATAAAATATTTCAAAAATGAAAACCCCAACTCATTGAGAGTGGTTAACTGTAATTAAGAATGGGCATAATGTTCTTCAGAAGGAAATGCAAATTTAAAGCTACTTTAAAGTTATTTATGTGATCATCATGGCTGGTTCAAAAGAAGGGCCTGAATAAGTGCAGAGTCTTACAGAGGAAAATACAGATTTGTTTTGAGAGCAGCAGCATGAATGGGATCCAATTTCTTACAAAGTTGTCTCCTGTAATTCAATTTTGTGTCTGACGTGAGATGAATGAATGGGAACAGACAAAACACCTCTCCACCACAGGGATTTGTTCAGGTCTTTCTACAACCTTACCCTCAGCATTTACAGGCTCTACTTACTTAATCTGTAACTGAACTTGGCATTTTTACAAATTTTTTAATGAACTTGGCATTTTTGAGTCCTCTCACTTGCACGCAGATCAGCTGGTTTCAAAACATGATATTGAAGAATAGCCAGACATACACAAAGGCTGTGAGATTACCTAAGGTTAGCTTTTTTCGCCCTTCTTTTTAAATCAAGCTAAAGCAAAGCAAGTAAGAGCAAGCATTTTCTATTTCGCTGTTCCTCAAGAATTTCACAACAATTAAATTGCTCCATATAAGAGGTCATCAAAGGATGTTCAACACAGGTCAGTTTGCCACTGACCCTGCTGCAATAGATGGAGGTTGGGATTTTGCCCCAGACCACTGCATTTGTCTGCGTGGGTGAGACATATGCTGGGCCCTCGGCCTCTGCTCCAAGCTCTTCCTCCCTTCCTGCTCCTTTTTCCCTGCAGCAGCACTTCTCCTGGGAAGGTCACCAGAGGGAAGCCTTTTGACAGCCTGTAATTTTTGAATTGTGAAATACAGCAAAACCACAACCAAAACTATGTTGACTGCCAGGGCAATGAGAGTTTCAGGCATAGCTTACACTGAGAAAGCTTGGCTTCCCTTAAAACTAAGAAAGGCTCAACCTGGTGAGAAAAGACCTTCACTTCCTTTCGCATCTGCTCTGGGCCAATTCGATGAGCACACACGTGTCTGCCGTCACTGCCTGTGACAGTGTCTGGAACAGCCCTTCAGCACAATGCACTGAACACAATTTGCTCTTAAGGTGAAGTGAAACATGATTTGGGACTCAATGAAACTGATTAGAGTGAAGGAAGAACCCAGATGACTCAGTCACTAATTCAAGGGGTCTGTCCTCAACTGCCTGCAGCCAGTCTTACCCAGACTACCCCTCTGAAAAGCCAGACCATTTTTGGGAGGATGCTCTCCCAGTCTCTCTCCTTCCCTGATCGCCACTTGGTACTTTAATTAGCAAGGAGAAGGATCCTGTAGGCTTCTGCCCCCAGCCTGAATTCCAACACAGAATTGCTCTGCAGAAATCATGCACTACACACAAGTAAAGAAGGTTCTGATATGCTTTTTCATGTTGGCTATGAATCTTATTTTCTAATTTAAACAAGACAAATGCTATGGAATTTAAAAATAAGCAAGTAAAACATTATTGATGTTTTTAGTCCTAACAGAAGTTCTTCCTTAAACTTTCTGGAAGTAACATACAACTTAGAAATCAACAGAAGTTTTATATATTGATTTCTGTTACTGAAGAGAAGTAAGCCTAGATAGGTCTATGGAACAGTGAACTCTTTCTGTAGCACTAATGCTGAAGAATTACTAATATGGAACTTAAATATCTTGGTTTTCACTCAGGTATGGTAAGTAGCCAAAGTAAGCAGCCATGTTTTCCCTCTAGATGTGCAAGAAAGCTGCTTATGGTTTTGGGTTTTTCTTTGGAGTTGTTTCTTTTTTTTTTTTTTTTTTTTTTTTCAGTCCTACCAGGAGCAATGAATGGGTCGTTACAGAACCTTTGAAAAGTAAGTCTTTTTTGTTCTGTGGAAGGGGAGAAGTCTTTGTCAAATAGTTTAGCAGAAATCAGGAGAAATAATACTAAATACTTCTACTGCTACCACAGAGCTTTCAGCATTTATAGCTTATAAAAATTAAGTACTGCACAGGCCATTTGTCTGACTTGCAATGGAAAAAGTTGGAAAAGGACCCAGTTACAATTTATCTCAGGTTTCAAAACATACTGCTGTTTTTCACTGCTCAATTCACATGACTACCAACCATTCCAGATTCAGCATCTCCTTGTTTTCTACAGATGTTGTTCTGAGAATACCTTCCAGATGATGGGTGTCATAGAAATGAAAGTTATTAATATTATCTACACTGATAGAGAAAGAATGAAACAAATCTAAGAAGTATTTGAATGAAATATTCATTAAAAATATCACATTTTGAATGAGCACTTACTGCTCAGGCAGTGTATAAACTGATTTTATGATCAGTTGCATGGATTCTATACCATACTGTAATCTCAATAACTAACAGAAGTTCAAACTTCTGATTTATGGAAAACTCATTTCTTATTTGAAATGATTAGGACTAATTTTAGAATCAAGTTTTCTAAGGGAGAATTCAGATCACAATAGAAGCATTATTTACATTATGAAAAAAAATACAATTTTCCATATTAAAAAACATAGATTGCAAGAAATGTCAGAGTGCATTGCCTCTAAATTTCACTATTCTGTGAGCAACATCCTAGGACCTAAAAGTCTGCAGCTAAATAGCAAGTTTTTTGATTTTATTGCTCTAGTGTTCCCTACCCATAAAAGAAGAACAGAACAACCTTTTGCAAACAATGGAAGTTATTTAAACAGAGTACCGTCTTCAGTACAGAAACTGTTAACTGTTTCATTACATTCTGTTCCATTGATAGGGAGCTGTGTTACCTGCAGCTGTAGTATCTGAAGGAAATCTACTGCTCAGCTAATGGGCTGATCCCATATCTGTGTCAGATAAAAATCATAGTGCTTATTATTTGTTACCATGGATACCATGAAGATATTGCTGTCCACTAAAGATTACTAGAGGAAGACAACGTAATTCTCAGGAACGAGTCCTGTTTTGCCTTCATAAGTTGCTTTTAACCAGCCTGGTTCCACAGATGGATACACTGCAAAAAAACAGACAGACAAAAATGCCATCTTTACAATTAATTAACACTGTTAAAAGATCCTATACATGGTTCATATGTTTATTTAGATAGTATTTATCCAAGAGCAACTGAAAAATCAGGGCAAAATCTGAGAGCTGAAAATGGAACTATGCTCTCATTTTGTGGATACAGTTCAGTTTTTTACATATATATTTTTTTTACATAGAGAGACAAAGTAAAACATATCTTACCATTGGAAAATATTGCCCCCTGTGGGAAGGACAGCTCATGACTATGCTCAGCCTTACAGGAATACATGGCTTTTGCTTGTCTGAAAAAAAAAAACCAAACCCACAGGCTTACAATAAATGAGATAACAAGGAAAAACATAAAGAAATTAAATTAAAATCCGGGAAGTGTAAGAATAATCAGTTGTACAAATGCAGGACGGTAATGATTAGTTACACAGCAGTTCAGAGGAGTAGAATTATAGCTGATAATAACTCCAAGTTTACTGGAGTTAACAAGCATGTTATTCCAGAAAAAAGACTTACATCCTACTTGGAGGTTTATGAGGAATATAATTTGTAACTTTTAAAATTATTCTTTCATTCTAGTTGAAGTTGTAATTCGAACAAATACTGAACTGAGCATATTGCTTGAAGCAAGTGATGGTCTGCCTGGAGACAATTCAGAAGTGATCATCAAGTCATTAAAGGTTTAAAAACATGACATGAGAAAATATAGTCTACAGAAGAAAATAATATATAGAAGGTAAATATGAAACAACAAGGAGTAATCTGTTGTCCAGGCTGACTGTAAAAAGGACTTAAATAGATTTAAATTGCAGCAAGGGATATTTAAATTAAGTGTCTTGGGTGGATTTCAGCTTCAGACACCTAAATTCAGCTGCCTATAAGTAATCTACATGCCTAGCTTCAAGGACACTCTAGGCCTGGCTGCTGCTATGGTTGACACCTACTTGAGAGGGCAACGAATGGCTCGTCAGGTTTCACTGCCTGTGGCGAAACCTCCAGCAAAAGACTTCCTTCAGTAATACCTGACATGAAGACATCTACATGTAGACAGCTAAGTTTACATCTCTTCATCTGTAGCTGGAAGATCCCTCTATTGGTTAGAAGAGTGAAGCACTGGAAGTGAAAAGAATTGGAGTATCCCCGAATTGAAGAATTTCTATTACTAAAAATTAATTTTAAAAAACCCAAATAAAAAAAAAAAAGGAGCTACACATATATCTGTGAAAGTCAGATATATAATGATTCTATCCTAGAGAAGAAGGACAGATTAGGGCACCTCTTGATATCGCCTCTCGCACTATGTTCTGCAAAGTACAAAATGATGAACTGAACATGAAGATAGAAATTAGGAGTTCTCTCTGTATTCCTGAACTTTACCTAATACCTTGACTTTAATTTATACACTCAAAGCAATTTTTATATGATCCATCAGTTTTTCTGAGTTTCTTTAAACTTACTGGAAATCTGCATTATACCAAGTGAAGATGAATTTGTTGATTATTTCACCTTTGTGTGGAGTTACTGATTCAGCTTTCATTCCAGCCAGGATTTATCTCAGTGACCCAATATATGACCTGTGGTGAAGTTTAACATTTTTTGCATACTTTTTGAGAGTGTGTATATGCAAGTGATATGTAATCTATTTTGTCTTTCCTCCCAGAATAGTGAGATAACAGAGTCGTAAGTTAGATTAGTAACAGTGCCACATCATAAGCATTTGCATAAGAAGTCTATTTTATTTTGTATATCACTGATGGCACCTTTCATCTTTGGAGTTCCACACCTCCCTGGGGAGGTTAAGCCGGGATGGGTTTCCTAAAGGGAGCAGAAAGTATCCTTTTACCCTGGCCTTACACCCTGGTGCCAATCAGTTCTAGCACACCATCATTCATCTGAATCTTTGAAAGGGTATGAGAATGGATGGACATATTCCAAAGTTTGTATGTGTGAGCTTTCCAGGAATGACTTCTCCCTCTGAAGAAAGAGCTTTTCTTATGTTTCTCTGAAGCTGATTTATGACTAGGCTAAATGGCATGTTTTGCCTTCATCTTAAGTGAGCAACTGACTCATCAAGGGTTACACTCTCAGGCTGAGATTACCAGAGGAGGTCAAGAATTTTGAGTCACGCTAGTGATATCCAAGGGCACCATTTTCAAGATGCTGAAAACATTTAGAACTCTTAGTAATGTCATTCTGGATACCTCTCCACTGCTAACTAGAACAACATGAGCACTGGACCCCTGTTTGTCTTCTTTGCTTAAATGTTAGCGTGCTTTCTGGCTGGTGTAGAATGCTGTGTTTAGCATTCTTCCAAGACAGATCCTTGGTGCCTACTGTTATGAAGAACCTGCAACCCACAGTTGACAAGACAGGTATGAAGTTTCATTACTATACATAATAAATACAAATGTATACATAATAATGTACATAATATATACTAAAATATACAGTGGGAGATTAGATGACTTTATCAAAGGTCACACATAAACTAGAATTGAATTCTTTAAACACAGGTTAATTTTTCTCAAAGTGAATACGGCACAGAGTGCTACAGATGTTCTAATTATACTGATCCAGACTGGTAACAGTCTGACAAAACAGCTATTTCCTGTTGTGGTGGGTTGACCCTGGCTGGACACCAGGTACCCACCAAAGTTGCTCTATCACTCCCCTCCTCAGCTGGACAGGGGTGAAAAATATGACAAAAGGCTCGTGGGTTGAGATAAGGACAGGGAGAGATCACTCACCTATTACTGTCATGGCCAAAACACACTTGACTTGGGGACATTAATTTATTACCAATTAAATCAGAGTAGGGTAATGAGAAATAAAAACTAAATCTTAAAACGCCTTCCCCCCAACCCCCCCTTATTCCTGGGCTCAACTTCATTCCCAATTTTTCTACCTCATCCCTCCCCGAACAGCACAGGGGGATGGGGAATGGGGGGGTTGTGGGCAATTCATCACATGTTTTCTCTGCCGCTCCTTCATCCTCAGGGGGAGGACTCCTCACACTCTTCCCCTGCTCCAGCATGGGGTCCCTCCCACAGGAGACAGTCCTCCATGAAGTTCTCCAATGTGGGTCCTTCCCACGGGCTGCAGTTCTTCACAATCTGCTCTAATATGGGTCCCTCCCATGGGGTGCAGTCCTTCAGGAACAGACTGCTCCAGCATGGGTCCCCCATGGGGTCACAGGTCCTGCCAGCAAACCTGCTCCAGCATGGGCTTCCCACAGGGTCACAGACTCCTTTGGTCATCCCCCTGCTCCAGCGTGGGGTCCTCCACAGGCTGCAGTTGGTATCTACTGCATCATGGACCAACATGGGCTGCAGGGGCACAGCCTGCCTTACCATGGTCTTCCCCACGGGCTGCAGGGAAATCTCTGCTCCGGTGCCTGGAGCACCTTCTCCCTCTCCGTCTTCACTGACCTTGGTGGATGCAAAGTTGTTGCTCTCATGTATTCTCCCTCCTTTTTATGGCTGCAATTGCTGTTGCACATTTTTTTTCCCCTCTTAAATCTGTTATCCCCAAGGCGCTACCACCATTGCTGATGGGCTCGGCCTTGGCCAGTGATAGGTCCATCTTTGAGCTGGCTGGCATTGGCTGTTAGACATGGGGGAAGGTTCTGGCAGCTTCTCACAGAAGCCACCTCTGTAGCCTCCCACTACCAAAACCTTGCCATGCAAACCCAACACACTGTGTGGCATAATCATGGATTTTGCACATATAAAACAGCAGAGTAACTGTTAATGTTGTCTACAGTTACAATGAATATAAGGTAATTGGCAATGAATTTACTAAAGCACAGGAATGATTCTGAACCAGATTAATATGTAGCACCTCATTACTTAGTGGCATGACTATCAAGCCAGTTTCCCTTGTTAAGAATGGGACATCTGAGTAATATTGTGACAAAAGACATTTAAGTCAATAATAAACCAGAACAGCAGTATTTAAATGTGAGGCAGAATCATTTAAGTTATTCTTGAAATATGACATGTTGTTTTTTAGTGCCCTTAGAAAAAATTAAGAAAATAAATGCAATTTTCCCCTATACTCATTTATATCTACTAAATTATTCTGTTTTCAGCTTTCAATTTTACCTGATCTAGGTATGTTTACCTCAAAAGTAAAAAGAAGGTAAGAAAACATGGACTCTGACTTCCTCAGTTCTGCAAAGAGAAGCTTCCCAGCATTTGACATTTAGACAGATACACAAACACAAAGAAGTCAGTTTCTCAAAAGTTCATGAATTACAGGATTCTTCCCACTACATTGCTCCTGACACAGAGTAATTACATTCCAGTGTTACCTACAGACTGTGTATGATGGTATAATGACAGAGAGATTCTAAGAATATTTACTCATAATTCTGGAGCAATTTTCAAGCCCCTGCTTATTGCCTCCACACTCAATTTGGTTACTTAGGTTGTCATATTTGTTACCACTCACTTCAACCTCATCCTACTACAAGCCTCAACCATGAAAAGAGTTTGTAGGTTCTTGGGCATTTTTTGTGTGTGCAATTATGAAAATGGACATTCTTACTTATGGTGTTAATGCTGTCCTCCCTATAAACAAGGCTTTTTGTTAAAAAGCATACGAGAACATCACCATCATCTATTATGGTTCTCTTAAGATGATGCTAATAGTATGAAAAGAGTGTGATTCATGTCATTTAGTGCAGAGAAAAAAAAAAAAAAAACCAACTTCAGAAAATGTTACCCCCATTTCCTAGAAGTTCCTTCTCTCCATGACTTTCCTGGATGGACACCAGATGAGAAAAATGAATTTTCTCCTTCCCTGCTTTTTATTACATTTGCTTTGATCGCATAATGATAAACTTACACTAGCAGTCAAAGCGTCAGGACTTATCAGATCATAAATTATTTTGCTTGACTACATGAGGTCAACAACACCTGAAGCCTTTTTAATAATAATAATAATAATAATGATAATAATAGCAATGACAATAATTTTAAAAATTATAAGTAAGCTTTAATACTATGCTCCTGCCCTCCTGAGTTTTCAGTCTAACAAGACAAAGCCAGAAGAGGAATGAATGAGGGAAAACACATGAATCTCTCTCAGGTAACTCATCAGTTAATATTATCCTATGGAAAGAAGAAAGGTTTTTAGACTCCTGGAAATGGCAAACTTAGAGCCAAGCTTGACTGACTAGAAAACACTGGGCTGGGCTGAGCAAGGCATGCCAGATGTTTAAGGAAATGTGAGATACAGCATGACATTAAAACCAGAAGAACGACTCAAAAAGATAGTTGATCATATGGCTGGGAGGGAAGCATGGGTCTAGAGGACTTTATACTGTCAGCCTACTCATAATTAAAGTCCCAGCCCGGCACCTAGAGATCTAGCTGCCAAGTTCGAGCCATTTGCTGTCACCAACTCCTCCTTCACATTTTTTCTAGGTATTCTTTTCAAAATAAAATCTTTCTTATAATGCAGTTTCTCACTTCAGGAGACTTGACTTTCTGTATACCTCTAAATAGAAGTCAAGAAAACGTGGAGTCAGAGATTATGTGTTGGTGTATTTTTGTACAGAATCTACAATAAAGAGACCTCAGGTCTTACTGTTATCTAATTGCAGTGTTTGTGAAGCGATAAGAAAACTCCTTTCAAGTGCGTACTAGATTCGCAATAGGGATTGGTCTCAGTGTACACAGTAGCTTAATACCACAGTAAGGGAAATGGAAATAATAAACTTGAAGTCAGGAGGGAAGGAATGGGAAGGCTAAGAAGTCAAAGTAATTCTGGAATTGGAAAAAGAGAGCACAGGCTGGATAGGGCATAACATTTTGATCTTCCTTGTCCAATTCTGAAATATGTACTGAGGCCTCTCATTCTCTTTCTGACTAAAAGAAATCTGTTTAAACTGGTAGTGCTATGAGGGCATGTACTCATGTATACAAGGAGAGAAACAGTCAAGTCAAATAATGTCCCAGCATTAAAAAAAAAAAAGGGGGACACACACAAATAATAGAGATATCAGATTATACAAAGTCAGAAAGCAGGGTTGCAGAGACTACCTGGAAGAAAGATTTAAGCAAGAGTGGGCCTCTGTGATGGTAAAGCATCAAGTGCAAAATTATCTGCTGGAACACAGAAAACGGTGTGAGACTGCAAAGCCATACAGGTAGTTTTGATCTGTATACCATACAAATGACCACAGATGCTTCAAGTAGGAATGAAGCTACTTAGATACTATAATGCATAGGCAAGCAGTAGCTTAACAATTCAAAATGAGTTATTTTAGCAGGGTAAATTGCCCCTGCACAGACTTCAACACTGTCTTAACTTCAGTATTTCTGGTAACAGCTTAAAAATAGTTTCTCTGTCTTACACTCTGTCCTCCATATAATCATTAGACAGTAGAGTTACAAACACAGAAAGCCTTTTTTACTGGGTGGATCAAGATGTAATTACCATGATTTCTACATTCTTCAGAGCAAAAAAAAAAGACTACCCTGAGGTTTTAAATCAGCCTTCATGTTCATAGCATGCATGAGAGGTAAATAAAAGCTGGTTCTGAATTGCAAAATCATAGTCAGACTTAAGCAGCATTATAAGAACAGCTGAGTTACTTCTTATCTCTTCCTCATTTTTCCTGCTGACCTCTCATTTTCCATTCCCCTTGTTACTGTTGCTCTTCTGCCTTCTTAGGAAGGCTGAAGTAGAGGAGCTATTAAGCCTTTCAGCGTTTTTGGCTTTGTTATCTGCTCTCCATATCCATTATCAAACAGACATTTTTCCTTTGTCAGATTTTTGCTTCTTACATGCTTTTTATATACAGATACAGGTGGCTCAGGCTCTGAGGGAACAACAGAGGAGAGTTCACAAGAAAGGAGCAATACAGAATAAGAGAAGGAACAGTGGTGGGGGTGAAATAATTCAGGACTGGTGAAGCAGTCATCACTCTCACCTTAGGGCACTGGCTTAAGAACATTCCAGTCTCTTCATTCATACTTTTCTTCCTTAAATTTTTGCCCTGCTCTTTTCATACCCCTTTCCTCCCCTGTCACTCTCGTTTTTTGGTCACCTTCCAGTTCATGTACTACACAAAACAAGAACAGCTTCGATTCCTGTAAGCTGCTTCTGTCAAACAAAATTGGTGGGCCTTTGCAGGTCAACTTTCTCTCCCCTGCTAGATCTGTCAGAGAGGACAGCCATATTCCACTCCACACATCTCAGCATATGTTGGCATCTTCCTTTACAGCCGTGCTTCTTTAGATTACTACTTTTGGATTAATGGATTGACTTTTTTTTTTTCTTTCCCGTTGCTCAACCGTTCCAGTAAAATCCTGGTATCAGTGAGTAAAAGTGATGGACAAAACCATACATTCTATCTCAAAGAACTTGAAATGTGGGGACAGTGAAAAGAGAGACAGACTTTTACCCACATCTACTAATCAGATTATCTCCTTTAGTCTATTAATTGTAAGGGGGTTAATAATGTATGGAAGATACTGCCTCCTAGACAAACACTTGTCAGAACATTCTAAATTCATTTAATAGAAGAATGAATCTAATCCACCAAATAAATACAAAGAATTGCAAAGAAAATATAAATATTTCCTGCTTCACGCTGTCAAGAAGAAAGGGCAACAATTTCTGCAGAGCGATACTAAGGTATGGAAGGTATGATGGTAAAGACAGAAATCCTGAGCAAGTTAATCCTGAACATTCTAAAGCAGCTGCTATTCAAGACCTGCCTATATGTGCAAATTACCATAAACTAGCATGTTTGCTACTCTGCTGAAAACATGTATATACAAACAGCTGTATGGAGTAAGTACAGCACCATCATCCTAATTTAAATCCTATTAATTTACTCTTGTAGCTGTGTCCTTATGCAGTTCATTAACCTGAGCATCTTTCACTGCAGTTCCTCCAGGTGACAGAATAAACAGATTGGCTGTTATTCTCCACTATAATTAGCTTTCTTTTGGAGAAAGGATGAGTTTAATAAACCACAAAAATTTTGCATGCCACATGATGCTCTCCAAAAGACACAGAACAGAGCTCCAGCACTTATATTTCAGTCTTTGAAGCCAGCAAAACAGACAGGATTTTACAAATTGTTAAACAGTATGGAGCACTTACCGTCCTGAAGAAACTTGTTTAAATGAACCAGCACTTTCAAACAACTGCGCTCTTGCAGCCACTCTGAAAAGAAAAGTACCACCTTTCTTTATTTAAAAAAATAATGAAATATACAGACTAGTTTAACTTTTAACCATCTAAAGACATGGACATATTTTAAAAAATGGTTTTAATTGTTCACTTGCAGAAACAGAGGAAATCCAAAAGCTGAATTTAAGTCCCTATTCAGCAGAATTCTTAAAGGCATAACATAACTGAGGACACTGACTTCCACATGCTCTAATGCCTTCCTGAGTCAGCAAGGGAAATCTCAACACCCCATATTTAAAATTATACTCATGAATGGCAAATAGATACATTGGAAATACTTTTACTGCCAGTCTGTCACTACCATGCTAGAAGTCTGAGCTGTGCAGGATTCTCTGTTTAAGTAAGACAACAGTCTGTGAAATGACTACCATGATCCCTTCCAGTTTAAAAAATTAAGAAGCTGAATGGAGTCCTGATGTATTTGGAGAACTTCTTGGTGCTCTGCAGATCTGGAAATCACTTGTTCATGGGGACAGAAGAATTCAGGGTCAAAGTCAGGATTACAGAAGAGATCTGACTCTTAAGTCTGTCCTAAAAGCACTTGGAAAGATTGCTAACCCAAATCTCAACAGACTAAATGATAACCTCTATTGCTTAAAACTATCCTCCTCAACATAAAAAACCCCTCAAAAAGCAACTGTTAGAAATCAACACTTTAACATGCAGCAACCAAACACATTTCAGAGCAGAAGTTTGGGGTTTTTTTTCCCCTTCCTCCAATTTTGGACTTACACAAATAAAATCTGATGATCTTCTTCACATAACAGCATGGATGGTAAGTAGCATTTACGCTCTCTGAAATGTTAAATTCCAGAAGAATCAGAGATAATAATACTAATCACTTTCCAAAGATACATTTCTTCATTATAGACCTTATCTGTAGTCTAATGAAGTCAGTGAGAGTTTTTCAACTGAATTTGTGCCGCATCTGCTCTGTTTACAATTGTAATGAAGCTAGATAATTCACAAATACAGAAATATGAAAATCAAGTATTCATGGATGCTTTTTCAATTACTTATGTATATCTCTGGGATCACTTTACAGTAGACAATACTGTAATAACACAAATTTCCAAAGGGCCTTGATGACTTACACAGATCCTGGTCTTTGATAGCCATTACTTGATGCAGTATCTAATCTTAATCTCCTGCACATTTTGGGAGGCAAATCAGGGTTTGGTGGAGCCTTTGATGTGTCTTTGGTATCTGTTGAGGATAAGCTCTGTATAGATCCACTGCAGCTTTTGTTACCTAAAGAAAACAACCAAAATATAGGGTAAAGCTAATCTGAAATTGCTTCACAACATGTGTAACATGAAAAGCAAAGTTTTTGTTGTTGCTGTTTTGTTGTTTTTTTTTTTTTTTCTTACTAAAGAGGCAAAATAGGTAGAGAAAGTACTTACTAAGAGGGAGAAGAAACAGCCTTCCAGGCAGAAAGCCAGGAGAAAAGGACCAATAGTAAGAATAAAGAAATTACATTAAAATTGTGAAGGCTAAAAAATTACACTGCACTTAAATGGCTAGATAGCACATTCACTAAAAAGTGACAATAAACCAAATAATTATAAAGTAGTACACTGCACATAATTATAGAAAAAATTCATGTTGGAAGGGATCTCAGGAAGTCATCTAGTCCAAATTCCTGCACAAAGCAGCATCCACTATGAAATCAGGCCACATTAATTTGTAAGAATTAATATTTCAGTATCCACAGAAGCTTCATGCAGTTTCAGAAAAATACTTAGGAATTAATGATCATGATTTGCCTAAAACAATCATTGCTGTAACTTGATAAAACAAATCTATAGCTGTACAGACTGTACTGTACACAAAAAAAGTCGTTTTAATGTACACAAGGCAAGGCCACATGTGCCCTTTAAGCTGACCTATCTGTGGACTGCTGTCTTCTTTGTATATATATGTTCTGCAAGAAAAAGAACTGCATCTACTTCTGTGTTTCTTTATTCCTATGAACAACCTATGCTTAATAATACTTTAAAAGCTGTCATAATATAGAGATCCTCAAATATACAAACAATACCTATATTATTATTTTCTATAGTATTATTCTATATTATAAATTATTGTTAATGATAATTATTTATGCTACATTATTAATCCTGTTAATATAATATGGATTCATATCTGCAAGTCTTAGGAAAAATGCTTGTACACTCCATGGGGGGCAGAGGGAAGAGAACTTTCTTAAACTTTTAGGGCTTTGCACGTAACCACATATTTAGCCTACCTGTACTTGTATTACTTATACTATTGACAGCTCAGTGGCAAACTTGGCACTCACACTCAGTCCACTGGAGCTCATTGTTTCAGTGTTGACTGTTAATCTTCATAATCCAAAACTGCAAATATACTGATTTCAAGAAGGTGTTTCTTCTAACTTCCCCACACAGCTGTCAACATAGTGCAGTAGCACCTCACGTACTCACAGAGCTAGGGCACACACAGGCATTCCAGATAACTCAGCATTCAGCAGAACCGTCTAAAATAAGAAGTTATGTTTTTCAGCTTCTCTGTCTTGTAAGGAGACATGTCTACAAATTTATTTGGGATACAGGCTCATCTTAGGTGCTCCGAGGGTGTTCTTTGAAGCAGCCTCCTTCTTTGACTGACCAGGAAGACTGGCATCCTAACTTGTGCACTGAAACTGAATTCCTACAGTTGGGTTTGCAAACTTGTGGTTGTTCTTGCACATCATGTCCATATATAGGACCATCCAGCCATAATCTTGTGTTCAAGCTAATCTACTTGCAGTGCTGGATAACAAACCACACAAGTAGGGCAGAATGAAGCAGCCATTCAATCAGCAGGGTTTCAGACATACATTTCATGCCAGGGATTACCTTTTTATCCCATCTGTCCAGTCCTATCTCAATTAAAGGCACTGACGGTAAAAATTGTAAATAAAAAAAAAAAACAATCCCACAAACCACCTCTTCAGTCTCCTGTTTCAGCCAATTTAAGAGGTGCAGTTGTCAAAATTTATTTGTTGTTATTTACTAGATATGTTAAGCCTAGTGCTTTTCAAAGTGGTAGCTTTGATCAGTATCAGTAATGTTGCAAGGATTCATTTATTTGACACAGTGATAAGCCATAGCTACCAACTCTTCTTATAAACCAGGAACTTCCTTACAAGTCAGTGGTCTAGATGATGCATAGCAGGATAGAGATTACTCTAAATTCTGATGAACACTGGCATCTTTTCAGCTGTGTGAACTAACAAACAAGGGAAATATGTCAGAAGTAGTTTGAAAGAACACACCACAAAAATTAAAAAAATAAAAAAGATTATTGAATATTATTAGCTTTCAGATACAGCTCTTGTTTTCTGATGTGTCACAGTAAACACTGATGTCCTAAAAGACCTTGGAAATTACCTTCAGCTGATGGAATTGATCTAAGGGAAGATGCTGAAGACCTTTTCAGACCAGACAGACTGTAAGAAGTCTTTTTGGTCAGGTCTGTTGGTGGAGAGGCATTCTCTGGTCCAGTGACAGAAGCTACACTTTGGCAGTCTGACTCCACATCTGTTTTGGCTGCATCCTCCTTTGATGAGGATTCTGGACTAGTAGTCCAGAGGCCTGAACTCTTCTGGCCATTAGAAGAAGCAGGAGAGGCAATCCATGGAATCCCTCCTGATTTCTCCCTGGGCTGTGAGGGTGTGCATTTGGTGGTGCTGTTCTGCTCAGAGGAGTGAGAAGAGAGAGATTCAATGCTGCCCATGGGAGTGCTGTCTGGGCTACTGCTGTACGAGTCACCTAGGGAGGAGTGAGGGGAGGGAAGAGAGAGAGAGAAAAAAAAAAATTACATTTTCTAATCATGGGCATTTCCCATACGCCACCTTTAGCCCCTTGTACCTTACTTGTCATCAAATATATTAATCTGTGGTTTCAGAGGCAATGATTCTCAAGACAAAATATCTATTTAGTTACTCTAAGTTTCACACATATTTCTACCTATAACCTGGAAGAACTGCCTTTTGGGGCTATTTCGTTAGAGCTGATGAACATAGTGGGCTATAGGCTAAACTATTTCACACTGAAGTTTGCACTTTAAAAGAACTTCCTGCAATACAAACAATCCTTAGAAAATTCAACAGTTATGATGTTGCAATATCTGTGGTGAGTATCTTACTGGATTTTCACGATAAGGCAAATGTTGTGGTGCTTATCACACTTATGTTCTTAAATGCAAGACTTTATTGGCAGCAGGCACAAGAATTAAGTTTTACTTCAGTTACCAAGCTGCTGAGGATCTCTGCAGTCTCTATAAGACTAGTCCGTAAGTCTACAGATAACCTATTTTCTGAGTCATCATACCTTTCATGAAGTATCTATACTGTAGAAGGACAACTCATTCCTTTATTTACAACTTGAATGTTGAATATTTGATAAATTTCTTTAATTGGATTGATATTAGAGAAATTTACCTACCTACACAAAAATATTTGTACTGATCTTGTTTCCAATAGTCTTTTGCAAGAAAAAGTAGAAATACACTAAAGAAATTTGCTGATGATATAAAGGTGGGAACACTCAGAACTGAGGAAGGATTGGCCTATAATATAGTGATATAATACAATGAGTTATTCTGAAGACTGGATTCAGTCTAGTGAATCATACATTGGTTTCTAGTAGGATTTTTTCCCAAAAACTGTGAGATATAATTCACAAATTTCACAAGAAGCAGAGAATGCATACTCTTTAACCACACAGTAATTATACCAACACAAAATAGCTGTTTTGTCTCCAAATGTTTCAATATCCTTGGCAACAAGTGACTATAACCACACACAATACTACAGATAAGGTCACAAATACCAGTGCCCTCATAGTGAGTGGATCTGACAACAGTAGTGCCACTGGTACGGTAGTGTGAAATATTCTGTCCACTGTTGGCCAGAATTCTGGTATTCCAGATTAGATTGTCTCCCATCTTGCCCCATAACAGGCCATTAGTCCCTTGAAAATTGCAGGATTGGCTGAAGCCTAAGTTTGTCAATAATTTTCTATCATTCCCTACCATTTGAAACCTGTATCTCAATTTCTCATGCCTTATAGAATTCCTTAATTTTCTGCAATATAGTTAAGTGTCCATGCTTCATTTAAATGATGACTTAAAGCCATCTAATACTTCAGAAATTGTTATTTCCAGAAGCCAAGGCTCTCTCTTGCCTGTATCCAGCCACACCTAGAGATATTTGGCAAGGAGAGTTCCTCTGCTTCTGCCTCAGCCTTCCAGGCACAAGTGAGACCTAAACTGGAACTTGTGTGAGCAAGTGCTGAGCCTGGGCTAATAAGCAAAGCACAAGTGGAGAGCTCCTGGGTCAGACCTAGTTCCAGGGAAACTGCCAGCATAAGACAAGTGTCTGAATGAAGAAGAGTGAGCTTGCATACGGTCTGCAAAATACTTGCACAGAAATGCCCCTTTTTAATGCTGGCACTCATTCATTGCAGTTACACAGTGAAAAACAGTTGAAACTTGCCCAGTTTGTCCTCTGGTGAATGTAACTAACAGTTCTTCTGTAACTTCTTACTCAGATCCCATGCCATTCATATTGGCAATCAATGTGTAGGCAGGTATTGCTCTCATTTAGTATTTAAACTCTCACTGGCAGAAATCATGTAACATAAACCTATGGAAAATGCAGTACCTGTGCAAGAGTATACTGAAGATACATTTCTTACCATTACAGACTTAAGAATTACTACAGAGCCTCAAGAACAGATATACCTTAACTGTGGATTAATTTACTGCACCAGTTTCATGTAAATCTCCTTGAGGACACATTTGTTCTTTTGGGAGTCTGTTGGAGTAGTGGAACTGTTAACAACTTAATCTTTGCTTAAGTTTCAATACTTCTTACTGGTACAGCCAGTGGGTAAAAAAGTGATGGCCCACTGGTTGAAAATGAATAAACGTTCTAAGCAGCAATTAATTATAAGCATAACTCCCTGCTGTTAAACAGTAAGCCATATGATAAGTATACTGTTTCTCTTCATGTTTCATGCATGTGAAAAAAGCCAAGCAGTGGTTTTGATCTCTTGACCTTGACTGAATTACATTTATTACAGGAGAGGATAGATTCTATTTGCAGATTCCGAACCTTACTAATCATCTTACAAGCAAATGAGATGAACTTCATATAATGAACTTCTGAGTTCTAAAGCTGAATAAATTTAGATTATAATATAAAGTCCACTCTAAATGATTTTTGAACACTGTATGCAATACAAGACTTGCCTAAAACCAAATATCCTTCCTCATCTGAGAGAAGCAAGGAATGCAGTCATTCAACAGTGCAGCTAAGACTCACAGAAGTTAAAAAGCTGATGAAACCACATCTGTTATGCTTATAATTATTGGAGTACAATAACTACTGGATATTATTCAGGAAAGTTAAAAGACAAGACATAAAAAAGGAAGATAACCACTCAACAAGGACAAACTCACTGTCAGGATCTGCTAGACATGGTGTATATCTTCCTTTGGGTTTACGTGAACCTGTGGAGAGACAAATTGCTCTTGTCCTTCTTGAACCTGATCGGGACTGAGGTTGGGGAAGAGGAATATTGGGGTCTGGTGCAGTGTGAAATATCTGCATGATTGGAAAAAAAAGGGGGGAAAAGGTTACATAAACAACAGAGGTACTCTTACACTTCCATTACTAATCCATTTGTTTTCCTCACCACTGCGCCTGAAATTAATCCTCTAATAGTCTCACACATGAAAAAGTAAATTCACAGAATATAAGCTCTGCTCTGATCTCATTTCACAATCCAAGAAGTATAATACTGAGCTGTACTTAAAATTTATATAAAAATATTTGCTGAAATATTTTTATTTTCTAGCCCTTGTTAAGAACTGCTTAACAGTCTAAGTTGTAAACCATATAATAGGTACTTACTACTAACTCCTGCCCAAGAAGTAATATATTTTTTTAAATATTATGAAAAGATTGAATTTTTTTCTCTGTGTTCCTGTGGAAGCTTTTGTGTGTCATATAAATGTGTCATAGTTGTAATCTACTACAATCCAGTTTGTATTTCAGAAAACCACTTTATTTTGCCAAACAAGTAAAGTTTGATGAGGAACATCTTTATATTTGGAGCATCTTCTGGTTTTTGTCTTTTACATATCACTGCTACCACTGGTCAATTTTACCCTTCATTACTGCTTATTAACTCACATTTTTATGGGTATCTGCCTACTGCAATGTGACACAGGTACACATGAGGTTTTTAAGAACTCTATGCTGGTAAGTTTGGCAAGCCTGCCAGCAAGGACAATGCAGAAGGTCCAGTAATTTGTTTGACTTCAATTTGTATCACCTGTTCTGCAATATCCAAGACATATGCAGCAAAGGTTTTAAAAGGCCCTAAAAACCTTCTTAGATACTTCTAGTAAAAATTATAATTTCCTTGGAGGATGATGAAGGCAAAAAATATAGCCAAAAGACTTGAAGGTTTTAATTCCAGATCTTCTTTCTCACTTATTCCTCCCAGTGTAGACTGCAAATTCTACTAAGTGTCTCTTATGGAATTCTGTGGAAGGAAGTGGAAATAGTTCTGTGGAATAGAGAAGAAGTTCTACAGAGAAAGATTGCCTGAATAAACTACAGAAGGAACCAGAAGTGTCCAATCTCCATAGGGCCAAGTGTTGTAGGTTGAAAACCATGAAATGCCAAAATATGTTTCTGCAAGGATTTCTGGACCTTTTATCAATAGGCCACTCCCAGAAGAGGATGAAGTGAACAATGAAAAGATAACTCCATGCCATTCACAGAAGTGGAAGAAAGCAAATATACTTCTCACAGTAGAAAATACTTTAATGAATGTCTTGTGATGCTCTTGAAGTACATTAATACTGTATTAGCATTAGTGAGTAGAACATCAATATAGAAACATGTCTGTAAACAGAGAAATAAAGCAAGGGTGATTCTGGTTGTGCAGCCATGGTCTCTGTATTGAATGAGCTTGTAATTTTCTGGAGGGGAAATTCATTGTTGGAAATATGTAACATATATGGTGTTACAGCCAAGGAGGCTATCAGTATCATACCAATTCTGGGGAGTCCCTATGAAATACAACTTGTAATACCAAGCAGTACTGTTAGTACTTACTGATCAACCAGTGCAGGGGATCCTGGTATTGATCAGGAACTGCCTCTTAGCTGAGTAACATGAAATGGAAGAAACCCAAATTTTTTTCACTTTGTTTTGTAAGTCATCAAAGAAGGTGATATATATCACTAAAAGATCCCCTAAATAAAATTTCTTTTGATGACTAAGTAAAGGAGGTCTTGACTGTTCTGCTGAGTTCTGAAATCAAATAATTTAAAATGATATAAAATCTGAGGAGGTTTTTCAGTGAAGCTGATACCTGAAATGGTAGTGACTGAAAGCAAGTGTTCAAGTTTTCATGGATTTTCCTTCTCAGGCCCTGAAACAGTTCTTATTCAGTGTTCCAGGAAAGAGTTTGAGAGACCTTTGCTGTCACTTGTCTCTTTGGGGAAAACAAAATAAACCAGGCAGTCACAGACATGCCTTTCTTCAAGGCCAAGGAAGTACCTAGAAAAGTTTGTTCCAGAGTATTCAAGAACTTTTAAATCACAAAGACATGATGGTCTTAAAACCTGTAACTAGGAATAAAACCATATCTAAACCACATTATTTCTTCATTTTGCTTTTTTGCTTTTCATCTAGTATCTACAAAAATGAAAAATGACACATATCACAGAAATGGGGGATTCTGCTGGGGATCCACATTGATGCTGCTCATGAAAATAAAAACTGAAGGATGGTTGGGGTTTCATGACATTAGGAGGGACTAGGTCTCTATGCAGCTGGCATATCATCAAAGGACAGCAATCTCTGACCTGATGCACTCAGAGGAGAATATATGTATTCTCCCAGAGTGAACCTTCATACACTGCTAGCATGAGAGAGTTGGAGGAGCTGGGAGAAAAGTTATGACCTTCTCATTTTGTTTCTAAATATAAGAAGGACACAGCAATCTTCAGAAATCAACTGAAGATTCAGAGCAACTCCTTCAAAGCATGGGAGATTATGCCTTGGATTTGTACTTTGCACAGTCACAAAAGACTTGCTAGGAATACAGCTCTATAGCATGGGGTGGGAAGAAGATATTATTTCTGTCAATGATCTTCTTACAAATGCTGGATTTCTTATTCTTAAGAGCTTAATGATGGTAATGAAAATGAGATCTCGATTCCACTTCATCACAAAACAGTCAGATAATGTCTTCTCTACCTTTTCATAATGCTCTATCAGAATTTCAACGACGATATTCTGAAACTTAATGTTCATCATAGCAGCCACGGTTTCTTCTTGGGCTCTCATCAGAGTTGGTCCAAAGATAACACCAAGGTTGGATACAGTCATTAGATTTTGCTGACTGTGTAATGATACCCTTTAAATGAACACAAACAATATGCAATTAAATTGTTGTGCTAAACTACAATTCCAACAGGCAAAACCCCGTTAAGACTACTTTTTTAATGAAATCTCAAGTTCATGGTTCCCTTTTAAAAATGCTTTTAAAACTTTCACTTCTACTGGAGTCAAAATATAGTATAGTACAACTACTGTATTTCCATTAAGGCTCCCATCCTTCATTAACTTCATGGATAATGAGCACATCTTCCTAGAGTAAGTATTTAAGTTCTTGACATAATTGATAGAGAAAAGCAAATATCTTTGAAAGTCTCCACAGAGGGATCCAGATCATCTAAGGCTTAGGAGTCTTAGGGTAGGCACCTATCTCTCTCCAATGATTATACAGGAACTTAAATACTTAATGTTGGATTGACTGAAAATACTATGTGATAACAGAGGTCAACCGTATACCTAAGCTTTCATGTAAAGGAAAGAAACTTAGTTACTGAAAACACTTAAATTGCAATAGGATCTCTTTATTAATATGTTGAAAACATGTGATCAATGGCATCAGTGAAATCACTGTTTCTGTGGTATAGATAACACTAGATGATCATAATGACATCTTCTGTCACTAAAATACATTAACGTTTTACTTCTGTGTATTCTGTTATCATTTACTGTACCTTTTCTGTCATTTTTCTTAATGTAGGATTCAGAAACTTAGTTTTTCCATTAATTTATCAGATAGTAAAATGAAAACCATCAATCAGTAATCCTCAATGCACATTTTCTCTCCTTATGAATAAGATTTGCCAAATAAAAACCGTATCATCATAAATCCTTCAAAATAACTGCCAGTGATTTCCCAGTCACAGCTGCCCTATTGCCTCATGTCTGAGAAATACCATGCCAAATAAAGATTCTATAATTGCCTTAATGCTTAATTTTACTGAATCTGCTACTGAATAGAACCAGTTATTGTGTCATTTGTTCATATTTACCTCTTACTTCTCACTGCTATCTGCTACCATTGTCAAGTTGAGCCTTTTTAGCCATTTCCTACATAATTAAAAGTAACTCTTGTCCCTTTTAAAATTAAGAAACAGTAAAATCTATAAAATACTGGAAGACTGGCAGATAGGAGCAAGTTTTATCTTCCAGTTTTCTCTGATAGCCTTCATTAATCAGGTTTATGGAGACACCTGCTACATTTTCCTTCCAATAATATTCTCAGATAGCTTAATTTGTTCTCAACATGTTATACAAACATTAGCAAGATGATTTATCTGATATCAGAGTTTCATAGCAAGTAACACAAATACTATCCCCTTACAAAGATTAGAAAAGCAGTGACAAAAAGTCTGTGAGATCTTCCCAAGGCTGCTGGGGGATTTTGTTTGGATCAGGATCAAACCCATGTCTGGACAAACACAATACCCTTTCTCTCAGTCTCACTGTTGAGTAGGCACTAATGATACACAGAATGAGTAGAAGAGTAGAATTGTCCTGATAGAGAGGTGAGATAGACTGCACAATTACTTCTATAATGAAGTAATATTCCCCTCATATTTGGAACATGAACATTTTAGCACCCCAATTACATTGAGAAGCAGGAGAAATATGGGACAGGGGTTTATATTGGAGACAACATGATTATAAACTCCAGGAAAATTAATGACTTTTGTCTTATATGTTTCCTATGTTGCTTCACTATGTTACGCCAAAAAAACTTTCCAGAAATTTACTTCAGACAGACACACTGGCAGAGATTGTAATTTGGAAGCCATATAATGAAAATGAGTACCTTGTTAAAGCACATTTTTAGCCAATTATCTTAATCTAATTTTCTCTGTAACAGATCTTATGTTTGGCTTAGGTGACTTAAGGATGTTTGGGGTTTAAAGGGTACACACTAGTATTTTAATGAAAATGGAATTTTGAATTATGCAGCTCTAGGTTTGTTAGAAAAACCTAAAAAAAAAAAAATAACCCTTTGCAATGTTATTCTGCTTTGTGCTGCAGAGTAACTGTTAAGGTCTCTTACACAAACATAGTCTTCTAGCATAAGAGGGAAAGCAGTGTTTGTCCTGTATTCAGGTCTCCTTGGTTACAAATTTGGTATCTTGGTTAATAAAAGGAATGGTGAATTTAATAACATTGTAAGGAGGAAGGACTTTCTACGAAGCATTTCAAAGGCTCAATTTCTTGCAAAAGAGAAAAACCCCAGGCCTATAAATGGATCATTTTGAAAGCCAATTTCCCCTGACCTAGGCCTACTGCTGCTAGGCTACTGAATAGATACAGTCCAAGATAATCATGCATTTCAGGTAGCTGTAAGGCATTCATTAAGGTGCAGTTGATTTCTTCTCAAAATGTCTTTCTTTGATATATCACCAGTAAATTTTGATACTGCCAGATTGCAGCATCCCAACTATCTACCTTAGAAAAGTAATGTGTTATTAACTCATACCAAAGAACGATTTATTCTTTAGAAGGTGATTTGACCAGTGTGTTGGGTTTGTGTGTGTGTGGGGAAGGGTTTTGGTAGCAGGGGAGGGGGATACAGCAGTGGCCCCTGTGAGAAGCTTCTCGAAGCTCCTCCAGCTCCAATTCGGACCTGTCTCTGGCCAAGGTCGAGCCAATTAGCGATGATGGCTGCACCTCTGTGATAACATATTTAAGAAGGGGAACCTGAGAGGAGTGGGGAGTTGTGAGGGAGATACCTGTGCAAACACTGAGGTCAGAGGAAGAAAGGAGGAGGGGAGGGGAGGTGCACCGGAGCAGAGTCCCCTGTAGCTGGTGGTGAGAGGGCAGGCTGTCCCCTGCAGCCCATGGAGGCCACGGTGCAGCAGATGCCCACCTGCAGCCTATGGAGAACCCTGCATCGGAGCAGGTGGCTGTGCCCAAAGAAGGGTGGGACTCTGAGGGTAGCCTCTGCCTGAGCAGTCTGTCACTGGGAGGACTGCAGCCCGTGGGAGGGACCCACGCTGGAGCAGTTTGTGATGAGCTGCAGCCGGTGGGAAGGGCTCACATTGGAGAAGCTTGTGAAGGATTGTCTCCCATGAGAAGGACCCCATGCTGGAGCAGGGGAAGAGCATAAGGAGTCCTCCTGTGGAGGAGGATGGAGTGGCAGAAACAATCAGTGATGAACTGACTGCAACCCCCCATTCCCTGTCACCCACACTACTGGAGGGGAGGAGGGAGAGAAATCGGGAGGAAAGCTGAGCCCTGGAAGAAGGGAGGGGTGGGAGGGAAGGTATTTTTAAGATGTGGTTGTATTTCTCACTGTCTGACTCTGGTTGGAAAATTAAGTGGTGGTATTGTTTAAATTAACTTGATGTTATTTTTCTTCCCCGGCCGAGTCTGTCTTTTGCCTGTGACCATAATGGGTGAGTCATCCCTCCCTGTCCTTGTCTGGATACCTGAGCTTTTGCTTTTATTTTCTCCTCCCCATCCCTGAGGGGGAAGGAGTGAGTGGTGCTCAGTTTCACTCTGGCCTCAAACCAGGACAACTAGGAAGGTTTAAAAACAAAAAATGAATTACCTGTGTGAAAATAACACCAAACTTCCCGTGTTGGCCTAGCTGCTGACTTAGTACATACTCATGGAGTATCACCTCTTTGCAGGGTACTTTTCAGGATTTGCTGGGTTTGCTTATTCGTTTTTACTATGATCTATATCCTGTAACATCTAGATCGTATTTAATTTTGCACAGTGACACAAAAGTCAAGGTAGGCAGACATGTAATGACCTTAAGACCTAAATCAAGAAAAAAATATTATCCTTATTTTATAACCCATAGTTAAAGGTATAGTATTTTCACCCAGACACAAAAGCATACATAAAGGAACTGAACAGCTAAAAGAAATATAGATAAAGGATGTACGTTTTGAAATTGGATTTTAAACAAAAGAATGAAGAAGCAAGATGTTGTTTTTTTTTTTTCATATTTTCCCATTTTCATAAAATCAGGCACTTTATTTGCCATTTGTTCCTTTAAAAATCTCCACACAGTGGTGGGAAAAAGATGAGGCAGGAAGATAACTAAAACCCTCAAGAGATTAATTTTTAATTCTCATTTTAAGTCTCATTAGAAATGATAGCATAAACAACAGCTGGCAAATTATATGAGAAATAAGAAGGGGTGAATTAATTAAACTCTAGAAAGAAAAGAACTGAAGGTTTTCAGTATAAAACCATAAGATTACATTTACTGGAAATGAGAATCACACTGAAGATTAAATAGGCAAGAGTTAAAGAGAAGAATTAAAGAAGGGAATACTACAGGCATGCTTTTCTTTGTAAATGCACCTGAGGTCACATTGAGAATAAAGAAGCCAGGAAAAGAGGTCAAGAAAGAAATAGTTGACTATACTTAATTCTGCCTACAAGTCAGTCAGTTCCTATGCATACATATTTTTTAGGTTTTGGGCTTCCAGACTAGCAGCATTTACAAAATCATTAATCCGTCATTAAATGTTTTAACTTTTTAGAAGGCTAGAAAGCAGTAGGTATTATATTTTTTTAGCTAATCAAGCAACCCTGAGAGTAAGAAAACTTATGAAGCTTGCTTTCATCTGGTTCTCTGTGTTACCCCATGTACAACGAAATGTAAGCTCTGTCTAATCAGTTTTTGCAGTGGAAGCATTCACAGGAGCTTGCTATCATGTTAATTCTCCAGGGGCTATGACATAAAGGGCTAAAAATAACTTATTAGGGCTAAATAATTTCCTATCCAAGAAATTTTAAAAGTTCTCACATCTAAAAGAGAAAGCAAAACTGTATTAGGCTCCACTGTAGACAGCTTACTGCAGCTTGTGGCTCAAGCTGTGATCAAAAAAAGCAAAATAGCAGGAACGTAATGAACGGAATGAAAACAATATGGACTCCTCTTTTATGTCTTCTACATATCTCAGTCATGTGGGCCTTATCTGAACAACTGCTGTTTCAGTATTCACATTCCCCGATCGTTGAGAAATGTACTAAAAAGTATATAGCATCCTAAATCAGAAAGAGTAAT
Source organism: Tyto alba (assembly GCF_018691265.1). Lineage (NCBI taxonomy): Eukaryota > Metazoa > Chordata > Aves > Strigiformes > Tytonidae > Tyto > Tyto alba. The sequence goes on along the minus strand of NW_024881282.1, from coordinate 14,660,671 downwards.
ACATATTAAAAACTATTCAGCAAATATCAGTAAAAAATGACCAAAGATTTACTAAAACTTACATGAATAATGTTTGATACATAGACAAGATAAATTACAATGTAATAATGGTATGTATTCATGCCTAGTGATATAGGAAGATGTAAGAGAATAAAAACTTGTCTTTTTTGTCTCACAACACATGCAAAATGTAATTCAGTGAAGACAAAAGGTCATCAGTTCAAAGAAATGTAAGATCTTTTCCATCTGATATTTAATTAATAAACAGAGATGCTGACGAAACGACAGAGATTCAAAAGTGGGTTTGGAAATTTATATAGATATAAAAAATGTAAATAATAATACTTCAAATTAGAGTTTTTAAATGATACCACACTTCACAATTGTTAGAAAAATAAGATCTAACATGAAGGATGAGTATTATCACATTAGTCTACTCTCCATTTCTGAAACAGTGTGGGACCTCAAGTCAGATTCAAAATATCATTTTCTATCAACCTTAGACGTTTATTAAATTTAATTAGTGACAATTCCTGTAGTAAGTAGTAATGCGAATAAAAACATTGAGTGGTTTTATTTTATAAACAGAGTTGCTCATCCTGGTGACTCTTTAGGGTATTATTTTTTATTGTTTCTACAATGAGCATTCTTCAGCTATGTTGAGAACAGCATTTTAGAAATTAAATGTGATTTCAAGTGGCGTTGTTTCAACACAGAGAATGAACTAAGCAACACTGACAGATCTATGCAGAAATAATCACATCTTATAGTATATACCAAAGGAAAAATCAAAAATAATTACTTGACCAAGTGCTTGATAAGGATGTCCAGCATCTCTCTGTTCTTCTCTGGTAACTTATGCACAAGTGCATGCACTGCCTCAACTCTGTAGTTCTGATCATCTGACTCTATTGAACAGAAAACAAATATTGTTGATAAATTAGAACATGTGCTAAGATGCGACTACAAATGGCACCAATGCCTGTATGCTAATACACACATGCATTACAAAGAGCCAAACACAATTAGACTTTAAAATGAGGAGGACAATTTGATTATATTGATTACAACATTCTGAAATCTATGTTTCAAGTAACTCACCAAAAGCAATTACCACTGACTCTGGAAACAACAAATTTAGTGGCAACGTTGACCTAATGTGCCACTTGAGTGAAATCCAAGATTTTACTCCTCAATATTTAAAATATCTAAAAATCTCCAGTGTCTTTAGTTCTTATCAAGGCAAGAGGAAATGGGGAAATAACTTCAAATTCTAAACTGGAGTTGCTAGCAAACATTCTTATTATCTCTGTATCTAATTACTTCATTTGTGAAAATATGACAATTATCGCCCCTCCAATTTCTCAGGGCAAGCTGGGAAAATAAAGGTCCCTGGATGAGAGAGATGAATGCTATAAACAAATTATCAGCCTGTGTAAAACAAACAAACATATAAATCAAGATTCAAAATTTCATGCACAAGGCAGTCACAGAGAACCTCCAAAAAGATCAGAACAACCCACTGAACAGCTTCATCTAGTGTGACGTCTCTGTTTTGAGAGTTTTCATGTGGCACTGTGCTGTCACATAGAGTGACATGGAAGAACTCGGATCCATGGCTGGATCACTGAATAATAGACCAAGGAGAAAAGTAAGGATAGTAACTGATGACACTGAGGGTTAGAAACAGTATTATTTTCATAAAAGTATATTTATTACTTTACTTACTAACAGCAACAATGAAATCTTTGTGCAGCTTGAAAGTCATCAGTGGTTCTGAAAGACACCTGGTTGTAAAAAAATATTAAAAGGAAATTTAAAAAAAAGCATTACTCAAAGTCTTTTTAGGTTTTATGGGTGTGATTATGACAGCCCTAAACATTTGCACATTGGTATGTCCCAGTACACCCAATTCAGTGATGACTGATTACAAGTAGTATACAACTCAGTCACATACATAGTCTGAATATCTTTTTGAGTTGAATCTGGTGTCACCATGTAATTTAATAAGGGAAATATTACCAGCACTGACTTCACCACAGAGACTCATTGTTTTCTGGCTTCTATAGTGTAGAAGAGGAATAAATACAGCTGCAGAATGTGGTACAGTGGGCTGCAGAAGCAATCTTTTGCTCAAGAAAGGCCAAAACATGATGAAATTTTGAACTGAAATTCTGATCTGGAGAGATTCTAGAAGAGTCATCCTTTGAAGGCAGACTGTGAAGTGCCTTATAGACACAAACATACAGCTACTGCTAGCTCATGCTTTAAATTTACAAACACGGTACCTACAATGATTTGTGCTTCTGAAGATTTATTATAAATTTCTTCGACCAAAGTCAGTCTCTTCAATAAAGTGTATGTGGGCATTACACTATAAATCCTAGGCATATTTTCCAGAGTGAATAGGGATTTCTAATGCTGCCTTTTGTAAGGTGACCAGTTTAGGAAATCTAGAGTTTTAGAAGGCACTGAACACCCACCATCTGAATTTGATGCTTTTTATTACGTTTCTTTTGAATGTTATATATTGAGACCCAAAAAAGAGTTCTCTCAGAAATACCATAATTCTTGACAATCCTGTCTCTTATTAGCAAAAATTTTAGGAGAAAATGGTACTGTGGGAGAGATACTATTTGTGAGACACCAACAGCATAGGATAAAAACCTATGCTTTGGCAGACATTCTTATTCTGCTCCAGAAATGATGCCGTGAAACCTCATGGCACACAACTTAAGGGATTTGGAAAAGAAAGACTGAGCACAACATGGTTTGTGATTAACATAAAATATGCTAAATAAAAACATACAATTAATTAAATTCTGCCAAAGTTAAGGCTATATAAGGCATGACTATCTTAATAAGGCAGAAAGTATGTGACAAATTTTATATTTATTATTACACATAATCACAAGGATATTAGGCAAGATAATAATATACTCAATTATTACTATGCTAATGAATACAAGAAATGTAATATGATATGAATAAGCAAAAAATTAATGGGCCAGAAAAGGAATACTGAGATTGTGTAACATCATACTTACCTGAGGTAGTTTTTTAGTCCACTTGTTATTGTTTTATTGTCCCAAAGTTCCATATCAATATCCATATCAGGAGGAGATTTAGGAGCTGGTAGAAAGTTGAATTATGATTGTGTTACAGTTTGGCTAACACACTAACTAGAAAAGCAGCAAAACAAGGCTAATAGATTAGTCAGGTACCTTATGTGATTACTCATGAGTCAGTTTAACTACCAATCTGAACAATTTGAATCTTTTAATCTCTGTTGAAGTATTAATAAAAAATAATTTAGCACTCATATTTAGTACCTGTAAACATTAAGTATATGCACTGTATCAAAGTGTAAAATAAGCCCAAGGCAACAGAGAATTACTAATACATTTGTCTTAGACATTCAAACATAGGCATCAGCACACCAGATTAGCAAGAAAAGTGAAAGACTAGAATAACTGTCTATTAAATTGAGTTATGCTGTGTTACAGAACTAAGCTTTGGAACACTTCTGGAATACACCAAATAGATACCAATAAATAGAACTTCAAAACAAAAAGAAGAAATGCATTTTATCAGTAATTTGTTCATGCATATAGATGATTACATGCAGCAATTGGATACTAATGCACACAAGAAACTAGTTGGATCACTCGTTTTAAGGCTGCAAACTCTATTTAGTGGCAGTAAGTGCACATACAAAATTGTAAATATTATGACATACTCTTCTGGGCACAGCAGTTAAGGCAAAAGGGAGCATAGCACATACACTGTACAGTAACAAAAGTTCACTTCAGATACCTACAAAATATGGTATTCATCAGCTTTTGCACCTTTGAGTTTACACCACCTATTCTGTACAGCCCCAGGATTGTAATACCTACATTGGGAAAACAAGTACAATGAATATAATGAAAATATGGTTAGTTCAATATATGCTGATGCATCCTTGGTGTATGTTTTCAAAACATCTAAACGTATTTACAGAAAAGTGTACAATTACATTCTTGAGTACTGTTTTACCCTACTGAATTATCTTCTGGGATGTTAACAAATGCATTCCACTGAATCTACAACATACTATACACTAACCATAATTTTACATTAACCGAATGCTTTCACACAGAAATGACACGTATTAGGAAACAACGAGATGGCTGGGAAAAGTGAAAAATAAGACACAAAATCAGTCTTAAAACACATTACATGTCAACAAATTTATCTTATCTAGACTTCAGTATCATTACTATGCATCTGCATTTGTTTAGAACATCAGCCCTTTCAATTAAGATTTGACTCATATTTATATGAGAAAAAGATTGTACCCAAAATAAAAACATATACTGTATACTGTTGCAACACTGCAGCTGAGAATTTGTGTTAAACGTGGATCCCCATGCAAAAGAGAGACAGTCAAGTCCCAATTTACCCGTAAGTTTCAGTTGTGGGGGTTATTTTTAATAGCACAGATACTAATAGCAAATAATGTTTAAAGAGTGACATTCACAATATTGTATTCCAGTATTCCAGTGATGATAATTTTATTGTTTTTAACTGCCTTTTAAAATCAGTAGATTTAAAACTCTTCCCTTCTCCCCACTTCAGGTCTTACCATTTAAAAATTGTTCACTTTTCCTTTGAAAACAACATTCCAAAGTCTGATCTCACTTAGATAACCTAGGTGTTTTGTTTTGAACCCCCCTTTTTTTTTCCCCAGAAAAAAATGCAAGTTCTGAGTCAGCAGTGATTCAAAAGCTACATAACATTGTTACCTGAGAAACTGAATTCATGCTGAGCTCAATGCTGCAGAGAGACCACACAGCTTTTGAGTTACAAGAGAGTTGCACAGTGACAGTTCAGTGCATGGACAGGAAAAAGTTACCTCTTTTTATGTGAGATGATAAAGCCATACCTCTTAATTTGGAAGGGGCTAATTAAAAACTTGCTGTGAATTGCAAGATACCACCTCACCAGTAGAGTCATTATTATTTTATTTTTGTACATTCCCAATACCAAAAATGAGTTTCTAAACATTTAAAAAAATTAATAAATCATGTGCAAAATGAGTGAAAATGATAGGAGTTACACTTTGCAAAAAGATGTTCCGACAGAGAGTATTCATGCTGCTTTTTGGTATTCAGGTTTCAAGGCAAAAACCAAAGTTGGGAGCTGAGGCTCCTTATCGTTTTACGAGAAAGCACAATTCCGTACACACAAATTAAAGACTAAAGATGTGTGCAACTGTCTATTAAGCTGTCTAAACAACAGAAAATGTTTAAAAAAACTCACTGAAATGTTATGTTAGGAACTACTGTTGGAATATGTGGCAACAGTTTTAAGTGTAAAGCACAGAGATGAAATGTGAAAAGTACAAAGCAAATGATGAGCACACTGCAAAGCACAGCTATAAAACATGTAGACTTAACCAAAGTAATATTTGAGAAAAAATAATAATATAGTACATAATTTGTGATTTAATACACACCTCTTGTTTCTACAGCATGAATACATTTCCTCACAAAGTTGAAACCTGCTTCATTTAAGAACACTATAAACAGAAGAAAAAAAAAGTAATTATTTTCTAACTTAATACACAAAATCTCCGTGTTTAGCTACATTCATCTTAGTCAAGAAGGACTGATACACATTTATCAATGAGATTGTGATAGTTATTCTGTAACAGTATTTTTGTAGATATATGCTTAGCACTCAAAATCCAACTTTCTAATCATTAGTTTATCATTAAGAGCAGAATATTCTACTGTCTTTCTCGGAAATCAGCAGCCCCTCTACACATAGAGCTGAAAGCTTGTTGCTTTAAAAGACTACTGTACTCCCTTCCCTCTGCTGAAGAAAAAGCTTTTAGGGGTTCAGGGCCTACATTATGAACAGAATATATTCATTGGTTATAAAACAACATTCTTTGTTCCTTGCACATGCACAGAACCACTCATAAAATGGTAACATGAGAAAATAAAATTTGTTAATTACAATAATTAGTGATCTTATTTCAAGAGAAACTATTTTGCATCAATTTTTGCGTCTTTAATGCTTACTGCTCTAACTAGCTAAATAAAGAATATCTTAAAGCATCATATTTGTCACCATTAAAATAAATACCATCTATAAAAAACAGAGGTTGTGGCTTAAATTTTAGATTTTCAGAATCTCAAATATACCTCCTATGAAGATGTATGTCTATATCTAACACATCTCTCTCTCTGAGATACATACACCCACACATATATTTAAATTATTTTTTGTTAATATGTTAATAACATGTATGTGTTAATATAATAATATAATATATAATATAATAACATGCAAAAATATAATATGTAATAAATATAATAACATGTATGTGTTAATATGTTAATACAATTATGCACATAAATCTCATAGTATCTTTAAATACACTACTTTTATTGCTCAGTACATGTGTAGTAGGTGCATACGCATCTAAAGACGAAAAGATGTGATGGGCCGAGGCCAACTGTGTAAGGTTCAGCAAGGCTCAGTGCCGGGTCCTGCACTTGGGTCACAACAACCCCATGTAACACTACAGGCTTGGGGAAGAGTGCCTGGAAATCTGCCTGGCAGAAAAGGACCTGGGGGTGTTGGTCGACAGCCAGCAGAATATGAGCCAGCAGTGTGCCCAGGTGGCCAAGGCCAATAGCATCCTGGCTTGTATCAGAAATAGCGTGGCCACCAGGACTAGGGAAGGGATTGTCACCCTGTACTCAGCACTGGTGAGGCTGCACCTCGAATCCCATGTTCAGTTTTGGGCCCCTCACTACAAGAAAGACATTGAGGTGCTGGAACGTGTCCAGAGAAGGGTAACGAAGCTGGTGAAGGGTCCAGGGCACAAGTCCTGTGAGGAGCAGCTGAGGGAACTGGGGCTGTTTAGCCTTGAGAAGAGAAGGCTGAGGGGAGACCTTATTGCTCTCTACAACTACCTGAAAGGAGGTTGTAGCGAGGTGGCTGTTGGTCTCTTTTCCCAGGTAACAAGTGACAGGATGACAGGAAACAGCCTCCCATTGCACCAGGGGAGGTTCAGATTGAGTATCAGGAAGAATTTTTTTTCACCAAAAAGGTTGTCAAGCATTGGAACAGGCTGCCCAGGGAAGTGGTTGAGTCACCATCCCTGGAGATTTTTAAAAGACATGTAGATGTGGTGCTTTGGGACATGGTTTAGTGGTGGACTTGGCAGTGTTAGGTTCATGGTTGGACTTGATGATCTTAAAGGCCTTTTCCAACTTAAATGATTCTGTGATTCTATATAGGGATATTATTTCAGCACACTAGCATGTATTTACATTTAGGTATACAGACTTCTGATAGAAACTTTCTACAAGTTTATTAAATATATTGTAGCTTTGGAGCCAATCAAATTTTATTCCAATATATGTTTGATAGTAATACAAAAGTTGAAGGCTTTCTCACAGTTTACACAGCTTAGGATGTGCTTTTCTGTAACGCCATCATTCAGTGCAACAAACAGTTATTTCATAGCAACAGAAAGAAAACGTGAAATAATTAATCTCACACACAGACATATTTAGAAACAAGGATATTATAGAAATCTAGCAATATGTGGTAACTACATAAATAAAGAGCTTACTCTCTTCCTTCTTGCTAATAATGGCTGGCAGTGTGTAGATCTGTAAAAAAAAAAAATTACAACGGGTCAATGTTTGTGCTTTATATTTTTTATTACCAGGTTTGTTGGCAGTTGCAACATGCTGTGTATTAGCTTGCTGCTAGAGGAAAGCTAACCTTGCCTTTCACCTTCTCTTGATGTTTATCCCTGCAGTATTTACCCAGGTTAACAACCCTGTGCTAGGATAGGCACCTAAAATGTGTTAGAACTCAGATTTGCAGACTCCAGATGGGTTAAATTTCAATACGACTACTGATCTAATTTCTTTAGTTTCAGTCAAGCAAGAAGCTTGTAAAACCACGCACCAATCTCATAAAACTGATCAACCATTTTTTTCCCCTTGAATACAGGTCTGGCATCACCTTCATTCAGTGACTATTTTAAGAGCAGATTAATAGTGGAAAGAAATCTCAGACAAGCCTGTCTCCTAGTAGCTTTCAACACATTTTTACACTCTCTGCAGTGCCTTTCAAGATGGTGCTAATTGTTTACTCCATGACGCTGCCCAAAATATGGTTTGTCTTTACCAATGCAGAAACCACCATTTCACAAATGTTATCTGAACCATGAATCTTATTAGACAACATGCTATCATATTATTTAAACATTAAATATTCTAACATAACATAATAATCTCTGGATAAAAGTTTAAACTGACTAATAGTTCTGCTTTTCTACTTTGTACCTACCTTCACTGTGTACTGTGTAGATAGTGTCTCACAAAGAACAGAACTCTATTTGACTGTATTGTAACAGAGTATCTGAAATGAATACTAGCTTCTTTCTTTAATATGTGTGCCATAAAACTGTAGAAAGAGAAGAAAATTAAAAAATATCCTTACTGGTTCCTTTCCATCCATAGCTTCGAGCCAAAGTTTTCGGTTGGATTCTGAAAAAGCTTGCAGTGTGATGATTCCAGGTCTGTCAAAAACATATGTATACACTGAAGTTATTAATTTCTCTTTCTCAAACAGTATCCAAAGTCAGAATCCAAATCCATGTTAACATGAAGTGAATACATAAAAGACAGAGACAAGTTAAAGAAAGTTGTTAGCTTCTGACATAACACAGTAACTTTGAGCTAGATTTAAGAACAGGTCTGTTTTTCAAAAGTTCTGTACTGCAACACCTAATTTGACATGCCTAGTCTGAAGTGCTACAATCCTCTAATAGGTATTAGGCACCTCCATATTGCAAGATGAGCTATATACCTACAAACAGGATCGCATACAACCCATTTTTCAGTGGAGTGATGCTGAGGGTGGAAAACTTAAGGGCAAGATACATCAGTTCAATTTGATTAAATATGTCTATGCCTGAGCTGGTTATCTACATTCCTTTCATAGCAAATCAAGAGAAGTAGGTACTTTTAATCTAAAAGTCATCATATCCCACAAGAGACATCTAAAGTTGGTCAAACGTGCCCTAAAATGGTTGCCTAAAAAGAGCTCTTCAAGGTAGTATCTCAAGTGTGGAGATGTAAAGCCAACTAAGCTGAGTAGCAGGAATTTTTTACTTGAGAGGATTCAAAAAAACAGTTCTTTCTGCCAGCTGTGCTCTAACTGTTATGACAGAAGATAGAAAAGTGGCATATCCTCTCTGTTGATGAAGCTGTGAAATTTCATAGAAAGAGTCAAGGGAATCAGTGAAGGGATGAGGGAACCAATTTTAATCTTTGTTCCTGGAATAATTACATGAACAGACACGTAAATACAAAGAATCAGTTTCTATTTGTGAGCCCAGCCAAATGAGTTCTTTAAGAAATGCTCTGAAATTAATTCACTGGTTTGCCAACATAGAATGCCCATGAGACAGTCCATTTTAAAAAGGCCTACTCCGACAGCAGTGTAGTGTATCTCTGTTCAAAACTTTCAGCAGACTGACCAAAACTTTGATTTTTCTATGGTAGGTTCACAAATAAAGGAAACTCTGTTTTTTACAAGGTATTCATCTTCAATCATAAATAATCAAAAAAACACCATCCTTTCCTACTTCCAAAAGGCCTACATTGTCACCTTGCATTTAAAAAGCATGCAATAAAGCAACTGGACAACATAAAATATCAAAACATCTCTTTGTACACGTTCAAGGAGGAGCAAGCCCTGCCCTTACACATAAAAATGCCAAACTGAGTATTTTGTTTGCTATCTACCATTATCAGTGTAAAAAAGTACAGTTAATCCAGATTAAGATGTATAATTGTTTTTGTATTTTCTTAAAGTCTAAGTTTATTTCTGTTTTAAGATTCCATCTCGCTACCTACCCACAGACTCTTAACTAGGAACTTCTCTCTCAAAGACATTTTAGAAATAGAAACCGACTTTTTTTATTATTCTTTCTATTGTGACTACTGTTTAATATTTCAGTTGGAAAATTGCATTTATACTTACAGTCCCTTGGTCAGCATGTACAGAAAGAACAGAAATTTCTGAGTGTCATTTTACTTCAAGCTTAGAGATACTTGCTTTCAGCTCTGGATTTCTGATTTAATCTGTTGGCCAAGTTTGCAGTCATTGTATAGCATGTTTTAACACTCAAATATCTAACACTATAATCCCTGAATGTTAGTTTATTTTTTTTTTTTTAAAAAAGCAAGCCCAAACCAACTCAAATCCATTTGGAACTAACTTCCTCTTTAGTTATTGAAATACTTGGCAATTTCTCAGAAATGAAAATCACATTCAAAGCGAAACACACTTTTTGAAGTTACCTTTTTATAAAGCTCCAGTACAAATAAGATGGTGTAACGTCTAGAACAGTTTTACAAGAAGCCTGAGCTGAATGTAGGTGAGAAAAACACCTAGGTAAATTTTAAATTAATTATGTTAATATAGATGGCTCATATTGTGTGTTCTCCATTAGTTGTTCACAAGGGTTTCTTTCAGTTAGCATGGCTCTTTCATGAAATGAGATGTGCATATCTGTCTGCACGGTTTTCCAATGTTTTAATAAAATAGTATTTAATATAATGTTTCATACAATGTTGCATATAATAATGCAAGGAGAGAATTAGCTCTGTGAGATAAGGTGTTTGGAGACAGAAGTTACCCATAAAATCTTGCAACAAAATTTTGAAGGCTGGTGTAACTGCATATTTTTAAAAAGAGGTCTTTCTTTCATGATGGAAAGTCATAACCTCATGTTATTGAGGAAACTTATCTTTTACTCATGTCAACTATTTCTAAAGTTTTTATGTATTTTGCAGGTGATGTCCAATGTTATACTTCAAGTAAACAAAATAAAGTCTTGGATTTAAAGTTAGTTCAAATGTAATCATTATCACAGTCTTTTTGAATCCTCAGTATTCCAGTACTGTGTTTATATTTATAGGAACTCACCCACATTCTTAGTCATCACTGACATTAGTAATGGCCACTGCATTTTCTCTTTCTTAGGGGAAACCCAAATTTTATCAACATGACATTCAGAAGAGATTAATGTTGCCCGTGTCTATGAACTCCCACCAAATATTTCTAGGTGTTTCATTGTCTATTTATCTCCTCTTTTGACGTGTACAAAAATTCACTACTTCCCTGCTGAATACCAAGTCAATTGGAAAAGTAAACTTCCTATTAGCCTGTGAAAGTTAGATCCTTACAATAATAACCAAGTAACTTTGTATTCCACTCCCCTTTCAATCTTCTGTCCAAGTTTCCAGAATGCCTTTAGCTTACAGGCCATGCACATTTTTAATCAATCAAAATGACCAAAAGGAATAAAAGATATGTAAAAAGTGCCTGTAACTATCTCTTTAATGAGAACTTGAGGAATTACAGATGTAACTAATTGTTCTGTACAGTTCTGTTGAACTGTGGATGTTCTAGCAGAGTAAGGGAGAGAGGAGGGACAACACTTGCTTGTGAATACGTTACGGTGGTACTGCCACAGATGTGTCCAATAAATGCAATGCTACTTAGAAATAAACAACTACAAATTTCAAAGTCAATCTGTCAATTCAAGCTTAGAAGCTTTCAAGAGACCAGCTGGTCTCAGCATCTGTCCGTATCAAATTTCTACTTCTTAAACCTGAACTCACTCGGAAGTCTATTTTAGAAAGATAATGTATTATATTTGAAAGTACCAAAGCAGCCTCAAAATTATCATGCAAATACAGCAGTTCTAAATGGAATTTAAAATAACAGTAAGTCATAAAATATTTCTTAACAGAATGACTACAAAACTCAGTCTATTTATCACATTTTAAGAGAAAAATTAATTCAATATTTCTCTTTATTTTCTCTTTATTCCTAAGCTTCAAAAAATACTTTTACAAATTACTGTGTACATATACATCAAATACAGAAAAGCTGTTCTCATCCATTTAATATAATTATCATATCCAGGACTAAGTGAAAAAAAAAAAATTGTGGAAGTAATTTTCAAAAAACAAAAATGATACGTTATCATACATTTCTGAAAGAAATAAAATATTGGTACAGAATATGCTTATTTGTAAGTATTTATAAAGATATTTATGATCTGTTCCTAAAAGAGGGTAGTCAGTTGTGCTACAGGTTCTGTACAAATCTATCTTGTAACTGCATGCAAACATAATGTAGTTAAGACAACACATAAGCAATGTAGCGAATTTTGTTAGAAAAACAGGTTTGAGGAAATAATTATTAAGTCTTGAATGCCTAGTTTGTCTGGATACAAACATATTGAGAAATACGTGTTCCTATTACAGGAGTAATTATTATATATTAGTTAAAAGTGGTTTTATTTTTAATTATTTTCAATAATTAAATGAAAATGAAAAAATCAAACCTCTCAAATACTTCAATATCAAAACAGAAACGTTTGTCAATTGAATCTGTCTTTCTCCTGATGCAAGATTTTAGCTTGAAAATTTCTGGTGAGCTTGTGACTAGGCCGTTCTATAAAACAAAACAAAACAAAATTAGCACAGCCAGCATGCTGATATACCTTGGCTTCACATCTTAAATTTAATTGTATGAACAGTCCAAAGAACATGTTTTAAGACAGGGATTAAAATTATTTAGGAACATACACAAGAATTTCTCTGTATATAAAGTAAGACTACAGTTAATAGTGTTCTGTCACATTTATGTTATTTAATCACTGTATTTCAGAAAACTCCCTAAATTCAAAACTTTACAAACATCTGAGTATATGACATGATTATATGTTACATGTTAAAACAAATATGTAGTTATGTCAACTCTTACATGCAGATAAAAAGATTTCTAAAGAATAAAGGTGACTAACTCCTAGTTCTGGCCACCATCATTGTGAGGCCACTGTATAATGTTGGAAATGCTGACGCAATCTGGGGAATTTCTGAAGAATGGGAGAAAGCAAATGCCACTCTTGTTTTCAAGAAGAGGAGGAGAAGGATCTAGAATCACAGAATCATTTAGGTTGGAAAAGACCCTTAAGATCACTGAGTCCAACTGTAAATGCAATACTGCCAAGACCACCACTAAACCACATCCCTAAGTAGAACATCTAGATGTCTTTTAAATCGTCCAGCAATTGTGACTCAACCACTTCCCTGGGCAGCCTGTTCCAATACTTGACAACCCTTTTGGTGAAGAAATTTTTCCTAATATCCAATCTAAACCTCTCCTGGTGCAACTTGAGGCTGTTTCCTCTTGTCCTGTGGGGAACTACAGGCTAGTCTGCATCACCTTGATCCCTGGGAAGGTGATGATACGAATAATCCTGGAAAGCACTTCCAAACATATTAAGGACAAAAAGGTGACTGGAAGAAGCCAGCATGGATTTAAAGAAGGGGAAATCATGCAGGATCAACTTGATAGCCCTCTACAATGGCTCAGTGGATGATGGAAGAACATTGTTTCTCAACTTTAGCCAGGCTTTTGACACTATATCCTACTATAGTAGCATCTCCTACTACATCCTCATAGACAAACTGGTGAAGTACAGTCTATATAAATAGGTGAAGTGAACTGAAAAGGAGCTGAACTGCAGAAGTCACACCAGAAGTCCAGCTGCTGCCAGTCAGTAGTGGTATGTCCAAGGGGTCAATACTGAGGCCAGCACTGTTTAGAATGAATAGGAATAACCCCAGGCACCAGAACAGGCTGGGGCTGACAGGATGAAAGCCTCCTGGCAAAAGAGGACCTGGAGGTCCTGGTGGGCAAAAGTTGACCGTGAGCCAACAATATGCTCTTGCAGCAAAGAAGGCAAACAGCCTCCTAGGCTGCATCAGGCAAAGCACTTCCAGCAGGTCAAGGGAGGTGATCTTCACTCTCTGTTCAGACCTGATGAGACACTTCCAGAGTGCTGTGTCCAGTGCTGGGCTCCACAGCACGAGAGAGACAGTGATGTATTAGAGAAAGGGCTACCAAGGTGATTAAGGACTTGGAGCATCTCTCATATGAAGAGAGGCTGAGAGAGCTGGGACTGCTCAGCCTGGAGAAAAGGGATCATATCAGTGATCTATCTATAAATACCCAAAGGGAAGGAGTAAAGAATGAGTCAGATTCTCTTCATGGGTGCCCAGTGAAAGGGCAAGAGGCAATGGGCACAAACTGAAATACAGGTAATTCCATCTGAACTTAAGAAAAAGCTTTTTTATAGAGGTCAAATGCTGAAACAGGCTGCCCACAGAGGTTGTGGGGTCTCCATCCTTGGAGATATCTAAAACCTGACTGGACAAAGGCCTCGCTAACCTGCACTGGTTGATCCTGAATTGAGATTAAACTAGATGATCTCCAGAGTTCACATCCAAACTTCATCCATTCTGTGATTCTGTGCAAATGTGATTGATTTCATATACACTTGGAACTATTTCATTAGGGAAGTTATTAAATATGTGGTTTATATAAGTTTTAAAATAAATACTTATATTTAAATATTTATGCTATATAAGACATGCACTGTTTCATATATGAAAAGTCTTATGCTTTGTTCATGACATTTTTTTCTTTTAGCATTTCCTGAATGCTTAATATAAAAGACGGAATATACATTCATGTATGTGTTCATTAATGTGCAACTCACCACTTTTCCACTAGATTTTGTTTCAGCTATACTCATTGTAAATGTCTTTGTTCCTTTATCGTAAGTGCAGTAATGTTTTACCCATGTAAATCCAAGAGGTCCTAGATTAAAGAGAAACAGTATTAAAAATTATTTTGCCATTTTATCACTATTTTAGTTGGAGTTAGCTAGAGTAAAGAAATGAAACATAACAGCATCCACACGTAGCCTACAAAAGAAACAACTCCCCTAATTTTTCAATTTGAACACGTTCTTCAGATGTAATTTTCAACTCTCGCAGCTTGAGAAGGTTGCCCAAGAAAGTTCCAGTAGATGGATGTTGGTTGGCAACTGGGTGGGTAACAGCATTTTACTGGAGTAAACAGGCAGGAGACAGGCAAGATCCTGAGGATTTTTCTGCCTAGGAAATATAGTTGAAGATTTTATCAACCCAAGTGAAGCTCAAGGATTCAGTATTACACCCTTTCTCTGAGGGAAACCTTGAAGTCTGGTACTAGACCCAGAAAATCGGATGAAGTCACAAAGTCAGAGTGCATTTCCCTTCATTTTCAGAGTTCTTGTCAAAGAAAACCAATGCTTTTGGTAGTATCATAGGAAGGCTATTCTTCTACCTGTTACCTTAAGGGAGTGGGTAAAATGGCATTGGATCAGAGATAGATTTAATCTTGTTGAACAATGACAGGTGATTTTATTACATGAGAGGAAATGAAGAAAAGGAACAGTGCACTCTAAACCCATAATGATTTAGAGATGAGGGATAAAATGCTGAGTGGCAGAGGTGGCACCTTCAAGAAACATTTTATGCCTTGGGAGGGGTCCTGCTGGGGAAGAGGTGGCTGTAACAGTGGCACACAACCAGCCCTGTCCACAAACTGACAGTGGCACACACAGTAACAAAGTATAATGTATTTAGGGATTCACTAGTCTTCAATTTAGATAGCCATACATGAAATCTACAGCAATCCCCAAGTAAGTGGATGTATGCCTTATCCTGTAGAGACTGTTACTTCTTAATTCTACTGCAAAGTACAGGATCTCTGATGCAGGAGATGTTTTCACTCCCGGATTACCCAGAGCTTTGCTCTGGCATTGCTGTGAATCTTTAGTGAATCTAAGCACAAAGCCCTCTTGGGTATTTTAAACTTCATCTGCTAACCTAGTTTAGATACAGGTATTTATGATATGTCCTTTGCTGTGAAGACATGGATTAAATCCTCCCACTATTTTCATAATTCTCTCCACATTGTAGAAGTACAGCTAAGATCTCCCACAATTTTCTGGAAAAAAGTATGTTCACTGTAGCACAGAAAACAATGTAAGCTCCTGGTTTCTTACACATCTGAAGGGGTGGTGAACTGCAGAGAACAGGGTAATTCAGGTTTTTGCGGTGTGATTGCTCCCCCTTGGGCCACAACATTATGGCTATAACTGCACTGGTTAATATAGAGTGCTGGCAGCATTCACAGTGACTAGATAAGAACACGTAGTCACCAAGTAACTTGGAAAAAACTTCTTGATTTTTGAGGATAGAAAATTTAGAATAGAGGCTGTGATATTATGTTCAAGCTTGTCTCGGTGGCAAAGTACAACTCCATTTATTTTGCTAGCATTGACACAGCTTCTGGGTACTTAGCTGTAGAGACCAAACACAATGGCTGTGTTAAGACATACCAACAAGGACAAGCATTTCTTTCCTCTTGGACAGCATTATGCTTCAGAGCCTGGCATGCAAAGATGGCCCCTCTCTGCAAAGCCATCACAAATGTAGGTGCCACAGATATATATATATATATATGTACACACACATATATACATATATATATAAAATGCAGTATTGTAACTAGTGTGTAAATTCAAAATAGGAAAGGACTATATGATAATTTCAACTCACATGATTTTCCAATTCATTTTAATGGGAGTTATTCGTGGGAAAAATACGATACTGATTTTTTCAAAGTATGGTGTATCTGGACCTTTTAAATCTGTTTAAAATGAAAGAGCTCAGAGTTAAAAAAAAAAAAAAAAAGTATTTTAAGAGGTTTGTGGGGTTTTTTTCTTTTTCAAGAATGTAAAGAGTTAAATAAAAATGGAAGGTGTTAAAAACAAACCTTGTAGTTTTGCTATAGATGCAATGGCTTTGCCTTCTAAATGTAGCCTTCAACAAAGGTGGTGGATATATGAGAGGTTACATCAGTCATGTAAATAAGATGTCTGGTAATCCAGAAATGTAGATGTGAAAATTTACAGTCTGTTATGCTGACTTGGAGAAAGTTCTCCCATTGCCTACATTTTGCAGGAAATAGTGTCATTAATCGAAAAATCAACTGGTTACCCACCCTCATGTGCTAGGTTTCTCTGGTGGGGTTTTTTGGTAGCAGGGGAGGGGGCTACAGCAGTGGCCTCTTTGAGCTTCTCAAAGCTCCCCTGGCTCCAAGTCAGACCCGCCTCTGGCCAGGGCTGAGCCAAATAATGACGATGTCTGCACCTCTGCAGTAAGATATTTAAGAAGGGGAACCTGAGAGGGAGCTGGGGGAGGGGCTTGTGAGGAGGGTTTACAGGGAGGACAAACACCAAAGTCAGTGGAAGGGAGGAGGAGGAAGGGAGGGAGGTCCACCAGAGCAGAGTCCCCTGTATCCCATGGTGAAACAGCAGGGCTGCCCCCCTGCCACCCACGGAGGTCCACGGTGGAGCAGAAGCTGACCTGAAGCCTGTGGAGGAGCTCACGCTGGGATGGGCATCTGTTTGAAAGGAAGCCAGGACTCTGAGGGGAGAAGTGGCTCCCGTTGTTGTAGTTGAGAACTGGGAGGACTGCAACGCGCGGGGGTGACCCACACCAGATCAGCATAGGATCAGCTGCGGCCTGTGGGGAGGACTCAGGCCAGAGAAGGTCCACGGAGGACTGTCTGCAGTGAGAGGGCAGCCACGTGGAGCAGGGGAGGGATGTGTGGTGTTCACCCCACCTCCCGAGCGGGAAGGAGCGGCGAGCTGACTGTAACCCCCATCCCCTGCCCCCTGTGCTGCTGGGGGAGGAGGGAGAGAGATCGGGAGCAGAGCTGAGCCCAGGGAGAAGGGAGGGGTGCGGGAAGTGTTTTTTGGATGTGGTGGTGCTTCTCACTGCCCCACCTTGTCTGTAAAGTGTTGCCTTTGTTATTACTTGAAATTAGAGTGATGTTTTTTTTTTTCTTCCCTTAACAAGTCTGTCTTTTGCCTGTGACAGTAACTGGTGAGCCACCCCTCCCAGTCCTTATCAGTATTCCTGAGCCATTTCTGCTTCATTTTCTCTTTCCCATTACTGATAGGGGGAAGGGGTGAGTGAGCAGCTGTGAGGTGCTCAGTTGCCCTCTGGGCTCACACCATGACACCTCAGAAGTTACCTGCTCTGTTCCTGTATTTGAAATTATTTTCACTTAGCAAAACAAAATCTTTAACTATTCTAAATCAATTTTTCCTCTGTTGGCTTTTCATTAACTCTATTAGCATATATAAGAAGGATAAGCACCCTTCAAAGCAGGTTTAGATGAGTTTAGAAGTCTCCTGCTTTTAATTTAAAAACTGTAGCCACATACCTACATTGTAACTTCAAGTATGTTAATCATGACCGCCCATCTGAATGAAAACGATTTACAGCCTACTGCCATTTTTTTCAGGAAACATTTAACACCATGCATGTCAGTAATAAATATATACTGGATTTACTCTCAAGAATAGCAAACATTTAACTCAGTTGCCCATAATTTGACAAGAGCCCGTGGGATGATGGTTGTAGGAAAGTAAACCCGCATAACAAGGAATAAAAACTAGTACCTTCCCCACAGACACAGATATTACAGACCCTGTTACTCTTACTCCAGAATAAACTAATGAACAAATTTATTTTCAGTAAGAGGATGTCAAGTTGGCCTCTCACTATTTAATGAAGCACAGCATGTGCCCAATGCTTCAGTCCTTTTCTCCCTCCTCTATTAGCAGGGCACAGTGTAATTTCCACTTAACACAGGTTTCTTTTATCATTATTACTCAATTAAAACATAGTCTACTTAAAGCTTTCAGTGCTATTGAGGGTAAAACTGGCTGAGGTTAACTATGATAAGCATTGAGGTTGCTTTCTTTTAGATCACATATGGAATAAAGATTAATTTCATTATATTATTTGGAAAATCAATTATCTATAACTCCATGTAGCCTCTTCAGTTATCATCTAAAAGGGGAGTAGTGAAGAAGGTATCCTCAAAACTGAGGTCAAGTCTGGCATGGGAATTCTATATCCAGATGCCTTCAATTTATTTTTAGATTAACAAATCAGGTGCAAAGTTGTATTTAATAATTTTTGCATGAATGTTAAACTTGAACAAGCATGCACACACTATCTCAAAACACTGCTGTGTAGTTTTCTAGTGTCAGGCTGATTCCACAGCAAATAGAAAAATTAATAAATAAGCATATAAATCTGGGTACCCTGTGCATTTAAAACTATTTTACTTGAGGGTTTTGCATGATCCTGCCTAACACAGCTAGGTTTTTTCTATACTGGTTAAACAGAGGCAGCTGATACTTCAATTGATGTATAGTATTGTATTCTCTCATTTGCCTTTTCAAATATTTCCTGGTTCTTTTTTCATTCATAACATGATGTATTGCTAGGCTCTTCCAAACAGTTTCAGACACTTTTGACAACTTTAGTTCTATTCCTTCATTTAATTCATCACTTCATTCTCACATCTCATGAAGTGAATAAAACATAGGTATAGATTTGCAGCTATTTTGAAGCTGACAGACTGTATTTAGATTATTTTTCTTCTTCTTACACCTTTGTTTTCCATTATGTGCATGATCACTTACTCTTAAGGTGGAGATCCCTGGTACAAGGTAGAACTTGTTGCTGGGTGAACTATGGGCCCTAAGCAGGTTGAGAAAGTACAGGAGACAGCAGGGTTTGGCAGGTGAAGCCAAAGTAGAGTGCTGGGAGCTTTCAGCTTCTGCAGCAAGGCGCAGGGCAGCCAGCCAGAGTAGTGCTTGCTACCAGTCAGCCATTGGGGTGATCAGCATCAGGGACCTACCCCAGAGGCCCCAGGAGGCAGGAGCTGAGTTAGTTACAAGTGTTCTGATTGTCATTCCACCTGACTATAGCTATTCTGAGTGCTCCTTGAAAAGTCAAACACTTATTTTTCTTTTGAACCTCTCAATCATTTGGAAAGCAACCACAGCAGAAGTCTGCAGACATTCAAATATGGAGCTGTTGTGTTGTCCTGCTAACTAAAACATTTTCTTCTCCTTGTATTTGTTGCTGTGCCTTTCAAATAAAATTAAAAGGTACATCTGTTTTACTCACGTTTCTCCTGCACATAGAGATAGCCTTCCATTGTCCACTGACTTGGTGGTCTGTAATCCTGGTTGGCTGACTTCATTCTTTGCATGAGTCTCTCCACTTCCTGTCTTGTGCTTTCAAAGTTATTCCGGGTCTAATATCCAGAAAAGGAAACAAACAAACACATTATCTCATGCAAGTACTAAAATAACAATGTAGAACTAATTACTAATAATGCCAAGGAGACTGTAACGAAGACCAAGAGAAGCATTTGCTAGAGACATAAAAGGAAGAAAAAAAAAAAAAAAAAAAGCAGTAAAGAATAATATACTTCAATGCTCTAGAAGCCTAGGAATAACAGTAATGAAGAATTCAACCTAAGCACACAAGTGTAAAGGAAACATAGTTGAGGATATTAACATCCCTCTTTCTACAGGTCACTAACCTCAGAAATAGGTAAATTCGTATCTTTAGGTATGCTTACACAGTATTTTGCAGACAGATGCAGACTTTCCCTCTGTATACTTTAGGATACACAGACAGAAGCCAGGCTAAACCAGAAGCTGCTGATAGCATAGCCCCAAACCTGAAGTAATATGTCCCACTGAACCACTTGAAGTACAGTGTAGAAAATACTAGTTTGGGTTAATGCCAGGCTAATGTCTCTAGATAGCTGTGGTCTCTCCACATGTAGGAGAGACAAATGTACTGAGTATCCGTATCTGCAGTAATACCACAGCTGCTGATACTCAGAACAGTCAGGTAACCGGCACTGTCATGAACGTTTTTTGATAGGCAAACACCACCATTAAGTATAACATAAATATGCTAGGTAAGAAACAGGTACAAGTGGTAGAACTGTGCCAAAAGCACGGAAGTACTGTGTCTAACTTAAATATCACACGTGTAACCAGGCATCTCACCAAGCAAATAATTAGGTACAAAGGTGCATTATTCATATTTGCTAATATCTGTATGCATGTAAATGGACAGTTTTTCCTAGTGAATTCAGTAAGGCCAGGGCTTCCCTCCACACACCTAGCACGGTATAGTGGAGGAGAATTATTATGACATACCAGAAGTTTGATAGGTTGATACTAATAAACCTAATGTTGAACACTTTGTTCCTACAGGTAACAGAAAAGAATAAAGATTTTTGACTTTGCTTCTGCAAAGTCTTCTTATGCACTCTTATCCTGACTAGTCCAAAAGATACTCTCAGGACTTTCTACACTGGTGATTACTTTCCCCTTTTTGTGAGCCATTCATGGAGTTGCACAGTAGTATAATAACATACATGTTAAATCTTCTTGAAGACAAACTTTATTATTAGAGGGGAAGGTAAAATTCTTCTCTGAACTTTCCAGATAATATCCATAAAGTATCACTTCAGACCAATTAACAAGAGGTCATTTTGAGACCTTCAAGAGGGACATGCCACTGAGGGGAGGAATGCCCCTATATTGAGGGCTTATCTCTGTTTATTACATTTTTAATTATTTTAAGCAGCCAGGACTTTGAATCAAATTATATGAAACAAAGCCAAACGGACATGCAAAGTATGTTACTGGCCAGCTGAAACAGTGACAACAGGTCATGTTAGGACATGGTGACCTGTTAAGAGCTGTCAGCCTGCCACTACTCTGCTACTCCTATGGCTGTTACTGCTCCTGCTCTAACCCACAGGACAATTTTAAGAACAGAGACAGCAGTTCAAGATCTACTATTCTCCAAGACCTTAACACACAGTGCAATGGAGAAGAGTACTTCTGACAGCTATGACAGGCTGAACACAATTTTCACTGAACACTGTCCTCAGTTTGTCTTTCTCTACATACATTATTTCACTTCAATCTGAGGTTGGGTGTTGTGCTAAATGACAAGTCAGTAGATAGCCCAGCTGGAAAAAGGAAACTGTGGATCTAGATCTGGAGCCAAAATTCAAGCTTCTGTGCAACAGCAGTGAATGATGTACTGCACCCCACTATTTCTTCACCTCTATGTTTCTCTGATGTATAAATATAATAAAAAATAGTATCATAATACACTATTCTTTCTGCCTAACTTTAAATCTCTCTCTACCTCTGTAGTGTATTTACAACTTAAAGTTGTACTTATGTAATATTTAAGAAGTGATTTTAGCTTAACTATTTCTTAATTAACACTGAAATTGAAAAAATTCTGTTTCCACAGACATGCACATAGAAGATACATATTCTGATTTACAATGACAGTTTTGGTTTGCGCTGTGGGCTCATGCTCCTCTCAGAACTTGCCGTATTAAAGTAAATAAATCTCTGGACTGAAGCACATTTTTCACCCTTTAACTGAAACTGTGCTGTGCGACAACACTGACCCCTTGTGCCTTTATCTGAAAGTCTCAGTAGCAAACTGAAGGTCATAAATACATAATTTGAAGGAGCAAGGGGCTGACATGGTCTTCAGAGATAGAACATTTGCATTTCGATCCAAACAGAAAAGATTATCATCTAAGAGGTTTTGCCTTATTTCCCCAAGCAGCATTTAAAATTAGATTTGCACCTACATATGAACAACAGATATAAATGGGGAGGGGTCTACAGAGGTGTGCTGTACATATTTAACTGCAGCAAAACCTGGAAGAGTGCAGTACTCCTAAGAATACAGATCTACAGTAATAGTGCTAAGGCAACGCTGTCTTCCAACTTTGAGCCAACATATGCCTCTCTAATAGCAATATGCTACAGGGAAAATGTGTTTTATTTTCCAGTAACTCTCAGAGAATAGCAGTTGAGCACAGTAAGGTGATCTTGTATTCCCAGACATGTTTCATGTTCCCTATGAACAGTGGCCAAGGCACTAACCACAAAAGTTGATGTCAGATATTCTAAACTGTTGTAACTTTTTTGACACTAGTGAAGCTACAAAAATTTCTGTTGGGTGAGTATCTTTTCTTGAAAGAATGAGATGGAAAAGAAAATGAGTCACTCTAACGATACAGCATTTGAAGCAAATGATAGAATTCCTTCACTTTTTTTTAAATTTGTTCTGTACTTTGACATTACTTGTCATGAAAAATATAGGGCTGGCCCAATATTAGCATGCTGAACTTCACTTTTTGCCTTAAAAACAAATGACAGTGGTTCTCATACAAACTGGCTGTAAAGACGTTTTGTATCTACTTGTATGTCCTTTAAGTATAACATCTGAGTTACACAATGAAATAAATATACACTTCTATACAGCAGTTATAAGTAGAAAAGTATGTTGATTAAATGCATTTTTGTTATTTCTGAAAGGTATAGAATTTTTAGGCACAGTTAATCTTGTATGAATCTTACTACCCAATTCAGACCAATCTACAGCAAAAGATCTATCTGCTCAGTTGAGAGTAACACTCTACACAAATAACAGATCCTTTCTTCCAGTGGAACTTAACGCTCATGAGAGCTGCTCACCATGGAGGAAGGACCCACCAGTTCTTTGATGTTCCAGAGAACAGACAGAGAATGGCTTCGCAAGCATGCTTCATATACAGTGGGAACCTAGCATACAGCAGGCCAAACTTTTTGTGGCAATCTGTGATCTTACAGAAACAAACTGCATCATTCTATACCAGTTGGAGTTTTTCGGGGACATCTACTTACTCCAGATGACAGGCCCCACCCTCAAGAAAGCATTTACACATGTTTAAACCTATCTGGACTACTGTGTTTTCTAATCAAAACTTGGCTGCTGTTCTGCTTTACTGATCCTTACTCCTAAAATTTTGACCTGGAAATCATAAATTAACTATGTGAAGATTAATTCTTCTAAAGTTATTTGTGATGGGAATTTTAATTATGTAAACCTTACAAAAAATATGTTTACCTATTCATATATTAATTTGATTTCAGCTTACTAAAACATTGCAAGATTTAGAGCTCCAATAAAGTGCTATGAATCTACTTTAATATCCTGAAATTAAATTAGCAAACAAAATGGTGCAAATACAAATCATCCTTACGTTCTGCAAATTGAACTGCAGTTGCTGCTTGTATGGTGCAAACTCCTGAGCCAGTTCATATCCTTCATGGTAAAATGTAAATAATCCTTGAAGAAAGGCCAAGAGCTGAAAAGGTAAAATTGACAAGCATTATATATATTTAACATGCACTCTTAATGCTATATAACTCAAAGATAACAGAACATACACTATACTTACAAGGAATAGGTATTGCCCGAGATAGTGAAAAAATAGTTCTTAGCAACTGCTACACACTTTTTCTATTCAGGTGAATATTAGAAAGCAAAAACTAAGGACAGTTGATTTTCTATTAGTTTTCAGCAGCAAAATAAGGCAAACCCTCAGCAAAAAATATTCTCTGTCTCAGCTCCTGGAACACTCTAAACTTTCATTATTTGCAACAGCAAAGCTTTGCTGAGCAAGGAATTCATGGTCAGATCTTAAGAAAGAGAGGTGTTAAACAGGCTTTTGTGTCATAAAGTTGTCATTTCCATAACATTTTAATTTACTGTCCTAGTCATTTTATCCAGTATTTCAGCTGGATTTTTCGATGGTGTGGATTTTCCAATTTAATACTTTCAGAGTTCAAAGTTTTTTTCTTCAAAATATTTTTTCACTTTCTTCATAGTAACTGCTTGAGCTATGACCTATTTTCCACAAGTGAAACTCTTGAAAGTAAATTTTGGACAGCTTAATACAACGCAAGAAACCCAGACTATTTCTTCCTGCTCTGAACAAAATGCAAACTCTATCTGTTATGTCTGTGACTGACTCCAACAGAACAGTTGCAAGTCTATATGTATCCAAGTGAAAATTCTTTTAAAAGTTTGCTTTAAAATAATGTTTAAGTAGTAAAAAGTGCAACTAGATTTTAGCTGTTGAATTAATGCTCTCCTACTACCCCTTAGATTTTAAAGACTTCTAACTTTTTCTGTTCTAAATTTTAAAGATGTTTTGACATTGCCATAAGTCATTTTACCTGCTACTAAATAACAAACATTTAATTTTTTTATTATGGACTGTTTTCTTTGTATATATGATTTAGCTTACAAAAAAACAAGTGAAGAAAACAACAACAAAAAAAAAGATATTAACTTGGATGTACAATAACAAAAGCTATAACAACAGGACAGATTTATCTTGGTATACTACAGCCATTGAAAAGCCAATTATTAAGGCTAAGTAACTGGCTGTCCAGGCTGCTTCCTAACTCAGTAAAAAACCACAAGTATTCAAGAGCATAATTCTTTTCCCTTTTTCAGACTTCCCTCTCAGGATGGGATGAATGATCCTATGGAAACATTTATCTCTCTCCATCGATTATTGAAGTAGTCTAGACTCAGGCAACAAAAATGCCATCATTCATATTTAATGCACTTTTCTTTGTGTTGTCAGTACCATAGATTATTGTAAGTGAAACAGCTTAAAAATGTAGCTTTTACTGTGTTTATATTTTCTTTAAATTTACACTCAGACCTACTTGAAGAAATGTAGTTAAATTGTTCTGCCTCCCTCTTTCCTATTGCTAAGAGACTGCTGTATTACGGTAACACATATATTTCAGGGGAATAGCTAAAATAGTATTTTGCAATTTTAGAGTCTCATCCACTCCAGCCTTGCAAGACATTCCACACCATTTAATAAGCAAACTTCCATGGCCTGACAGATAAGAGATCAAGGACGCAGCACTCTGGGCAGAGGAGCTGACATGATGACTTGCTGCTACCAGACTGAAGTCTTGTTCTTCCCTTCCTGTTCCTCTCTTTCCCCTTCCAGCCTTGTTATGCATCCTGCACATAATTGTCAGCTCTGGCATCACTGAGCCCTTCAGACAGCATCTCTGCCTTGGGAAGCCTGCTGTTTTGCAGTATTAGTAAGTTAAAGCAGTTAGAGGCTAATAGACTGTAAGCATTGGCACAAATAGACGTGTGAAGGCATGGCTGCGAGAAGTACTTTGCCATTGTTTTTTACTGGTATTGCAGGACCAGATGAAACCCTGGCCTCAGGCAGAGGTGGTGAAAGCCCATGGCTGCCCAGTAAGTCAATCACAGAGTCTGAAGAACTCAGAAGATCCTTCAGCATAAAAGCCACTTTTTGTGGGGCCTCTACAAGGAGTGTGAATTTCTGAACTGCATCCTACCACCAAATAAACAAGGAAGGCAACACAGTCAAGTGAAGGGCTCCACAGCTTGT
Source organism: Tyto alba (assembly GCF_018691265.1). Lineage (NCBI taxonomy): Eukaryota > Metazoa > Chordata > Aves > Strigiformes > Tytonidae > Tyto > Tyto alba. The sequence continues at coordinate 14,634,523 of NW_024881282.1, read as the reverse complement.
GTAAATTCTCTCAGCTTTACATGATCATCTGTCCAACTAAAATCATTATCTCAGCTTAGGACCTGGCTCTGAAAGTCTCTTACTGGTTATTCAAGTGGTTCTGAGGAAGGTCCAGATATAACAATTTATCTTAAAAAGCTCCAATTATGTAAACAGATAGAGTTCTATAATGTTAAGGTTTATAATGTAATTATAGAAAGAATTACATAAAAGAAAATAAATGAAAGAAAACCAGTCTTCCTTTTTTATGAATAAAGTATAAAATAAGTAAGTAAATTATAACTAAGGCTCTGATCTGCCTCCAGCTGTGCAAAGCCCGTGCCCACAGTCTAGAGCCAGTTACTCATCAGAGTCCCCAATTACAGCTCCTTCGCATACAGCAGCATAACTAGTCGGGTGCTTGCTTTGACTTGGTTCAGTCAAAAGGATGTGGATTAACCTTAACCTGTAAGTAGGAGCCTGCTGCTAAACCCATCCTTTTCAGCTAAAGAAGCAAGTAATATGAGCACTCAGCAAAAGTGTAGCCAGACCAGAACATTAGAGCACACCAAAATTACAGTAAGAGCACTGGTGGGAGAAAGTTTCAGTATGTCAGCTTATGTGTGAATTTTAAAGATCAGCTTAAAGGGCATTTCAGAAAAATGTACTATAAACTCTTTAAATTTCAGCTTCAATACTTGAAGAAAACTGTTTTCCACAATACTAAATGCTTTTACAGAGTACATGGAGAAACGAGCAGGAAAATACTTACCACAAGATGGCAGCAAAGCTGAATTTATCAGAAAGCAAAAAAAAATAGCAGCAAAAAAACCCTGAGAAAAATCTGAGTGCATATTAGTTAAAGTACACCTCAGGTATTCTGGCAGTTGTGCATTGCAGAGGATCTGGCCTTGTGGTTCTGTTGGCCAAATACCCTCTGAGCACTTAGAAAAATAGGAATAAAAGAAAACTAAAAATATGCTTATTTTACGCAAGTCCTAGACCAGCTTATTGAAGTTCTGTGTTGAAACGACTATCACTGAGGAGGATGGTATTCGCTTTTATGTATGTGTCACTAGTGGAGGAAGACCAGGGAACAGAAAATGCCCTGTACCCAATGGGCCTGTTCTGTTAAGGCATCTTCATAACCACTCCCGTCAGCACAGGTACATCCATAGCATTGCATGGAAGACATCTAAAAGCCATGGACTTTTGCCCTAGGCTTATGCTCACAGTGGGATTTTCTTGTTGTTGCTGTTAGAAGTGGAAGTGCTGCTAAAGGCAGGCTCATAATTTTAAAGAAATTTATATTAACTATTAACAAAAAGAAAACCAGCCCTTTTTTCTTTCAAAAAAGATTTTCAGAATGTATTTCAAGGTGATCTTCATATGTAAAGAGGTGATTTATTTCACCAAAGTTCACATACCATGCCTGACGTGTTCATATCAATAGTTTTTCATTTCAACAAGTGCCTTATAGTTACCTCATTATGAGTATTTAATCAGTCACATCAATAAAGAGCAAGGTCTCAATTCCGTAATACAATGCTACTCACTACCCTAGTGCTGCGAGGATTTCAACACAAACCTGAAACAAAATACAACTACTTCTTGAGACTTTATTTATTTTTATGTAGAGCTGGTGACCTCAAGACTGCCTGGTCATTTCATTCTCACAGGAAGAAGACTGTACTTCGGTTTCGGATAGGGGAGGAATTTAACCTTTGGCCTGCAGCACATCATCCAGAAGTCCCTGTCTCCCTGGTTTCATTTATTTATAAGTAGATAGCACTTATTCATCAGATCAAAGTGAATGTAGTTAACAATGCGGAAAATCCAAGGGGAAATTGTGTTTAACGTCCACAGTGAAGTCTCATGGAACTGCATGCAATTACTGGCAGGGTTTGTCGGTTTTGTGTTTGTTTTTGGTTTACATTGTTTTGTTTTGGTTTGTTTTTTTGTTTGTTTGTTTGGGTTATTGTTGTTGTTGTTTGTTGTTGTTGTTTTGTTTTGTTTGTTTGGTTTTTTTTTCCTCTTTAAATAAACAGTTCTGGGCTTTTGTGACATTTAATGGACCACCCTTCACATTTCAGATAGCTTACTGCTTATGAACTCTCTGCCCTGATTTCTACAGGTCAAGGAAGTCCTGGCATTGCCGAGGGACAAAGTGGAGCTCTAACAAGCGTAACATCCTCAGAAAGCAGTGTTGGTTTGGTCTAGCTTCTCTGGGCCCACAAGGGCAAAGCTAGGATGAAAGATTATTGTCATTGCCTTTCTTTCATTGTTTAACTTGATGTAAAATAAATTTTAACACTATTTTGCCCTTGATAAAAAGTTTAAATTCATGATCTGTAAGAAAAGCTTTAGGGTTTCTTTCTTCATGGATAAAATAAAGATCTAGGAGGATCATAAATAGGCAGCTGTCAGTTAGTCACACTAATACACATTAGCAACTCCTTGAAACAAGATGCAGAGAACAGCAGAGAAATCCAAGGGCCTAAGGAGCGGCTCCAAAAGTCTACTCTATTATAATACTCTACTCAGAGTATGAGTCATTAGCTTTTTCTACCTTAAAATGTCTCCCCACTCTCCTCCAGGAAGGAACATATTCCACTCTTATCAACTTCCACTGTCCTACTCTCCTAGGTGTAACCCACCTGGCAATTTTTGCTTGAATACTTCTCCCACTCTGGTTCCCAGACCATCCTTACATTTTGGCATAGACAAACTGAAGATCTTTGAAAGAGCTCCAGCAGACTACTTGCTTTTGAAGTTCTATTCCCATGTCATGAACTTATCCTTTTTCCATATAGGCATCACAATATCTTCTCACTGCACTAACAGCCATTCTTTTATTTTGTTAAACTCTCCTTCAAAGAGTCTATTAGTAATACATCAGTCTGAGAATTATACGGAGACGTGACAGTGAGCTGATAAATCAGAGACATAAGCAGCACACGCCCTAGAATGCCCCACAACCAGCAGAGCTCCTGAGGAGGACTGTCTATATAGACACATGACCAGGAATCTTTTGGCATCTGAACATCCATGGAGCACACAGAGGAAAATGAATAATATGGCAATTCTTTTGATAAGTGATTTTAAAGTGTTAGTCTTTGTCATTATCTACTTGCATCTAGGAGCACATGCTTCATACTTCCGACATCACTTACATAAACAATGCTATTTTAGAAAGCCTATTTTGAAGATTTTTTTTTTCTTTGTCTCATGGTATTGCTGATGTGTATTATAATTTACTTGGCATACTTTGCTTCATAGGTTTTAGTAAATGCTTTTTATTCCAACATGTTGTATGCAACAGACTAGAAACAAAAAATTAAGAATTTAGAAGGTTCAAAATTTTATAACCACTGTTATAATTTAAGCTCCATTTATAATCAGATTGATTATACAAAATTCACATGTGAAGCTAGAAGACACTGCCTGCAAGGGCTATCATTACCCAGTCACCAGAGTATTTCCTGTATCTTCCTCTGGAACATCAACTAATGACCTGAGTGCAACAAACAGCACACCGGGCTAAAACACATACTGAGCTGACACAGGATGGCAATTGATCCACTCAGAAGTAAATTTTACCTACTGGATGTGTACACCTGGTGACAAAAATACCCAGGTCCACAAGACTGAGTTTACCAGTAATCTCCCCTGCTTGCTTATTCAGTATCAGAAATGATGAATCGATAAATTGTTCTTTCATTTTGGTAATTCATAGCTGCTACTGTGATGGCTGACATTGTGAGGGACAGCTCCTGGTCAAAAGGATAAAGCTCAGTATCTCCAGCTAAAACATATAAAATAAAAGTTATTTTTCCTCTCTGTCTATCACATAGGATGAAAGATGCCCTATTGTAACTATATGCAATTGAACAATAATTTCCTGATGTACAGTCTTCTCAATACAGAAAGTTTCTATTACTTTGAAGGAGCATAAAGTATCCTATACCAGGGTCAGAGCTAGGTCAAGATTGCTAGATTTTTCCAGGATGTGAGAGAGTTTTGCAGAAGTAGACAGAAAGAGACACTCTGGATTAATCTGTGACAGATAGAAAAATGTTCTTATTTAGGAATCCGAGCAAAGTCTTAGTCTGTAAGATTTGGCAGCTGTATGCCATAAAGACAGGATTTCTCTCAGTACTGCTTGCTGAACCCAGGTTCATTAGTTTGTATCAATGTCAAACAATCACTATGTAATACATTCTCATCTCACAGAAAGGAGGCATCTGAGAAGCTCTTCTTGGTGACATTGGGTGTTGGAGACGTAATTCAACCTGTTTCACAGTCAAGAGTGCTGCTTTGGTTAGTTACAAGGGAACTGGAATATAGTGTGGAGAGAGAGAAAAAGTTATACCTGTCATGTTCCTCTTTCACACTGATGCTCTGCTATGCTCAGTATGCTTAATGGGAAGGGACAGATGACATTGGACGTCAAGGCCTAAAAGTATGAACTAAATAAGGCAATTGGCAAACTAGTCCCGTATGACATGAACACTAGGAATACTAATACGCCACAGAAATATGCTAGCACATCACATTGAAGCAGCACTTGGTACTGACCAACCCAGAAGATACTTAGGGGTGGGGGGCAGAAACACAGTCCAGGAGAAAATCCCAAATCTAAATATGGACTTTGAAACGCAACTTTATCTTCCTCTTTTATGGTGTGTCAACATATGCTTTATTTTTTGCGCAAATTAAACTAAAGACAAGTGGTTCTACCAACAGAAAAAATAAAATTACCTATCCTACAGAAAAACTGCTTTTTCATTTTATTTCAAGTATAACTTGGAAAAACATATGTGAACACTGCCTACACGGAATATTTAAATCCAAAAACTGGCTCAAAATTTCAGCCGTGAAACCATGGTATTAGGAAACATCCATTATGTGTTGCACTGACACAGTACATGTTGTCTCATTAAAATGTTATGCACACTCTGAGTCATCAGACATTTCACTTCACAGTAGATATGATACTCTTACATAATCCTTTAATAAACATAGAAAATGTTCAAGCCAAGATCTTAATGTCTGTCTATATACAACCAACCTGCAATCACAATTTAAGAAGGGAGAAAAAAATAGAAATTTAAAATTCAATTTTCAGCTTTAAATGCATGCATTCTAAAGAAAACAAAACATAAAACTTACAGGTTCTACAAATTCAAATTTCTTTTTCTCTTGTACTTCTTGAATTTTAAAAACGTATTCTAATGATGCTTCATAAAAGTTTTGATGTTCTCTGTCAATCTGTGTATCTGCCTAAAAGACAAAATGAAATATAGAGAACGTTTACTCTCATGATTGTTATAAAACCAGATTTTGTCATTAACAAACAGATCTTCCATAAGGTTACTTTACAAGCTTCAAGGGGTTCAGTTTTCTTCCTGAAAATTAGAATACCTACTTAAAATAGCTAAATGCAAGTTTAAGAAGCACACATTACACATTTTAACCTCATGCCTTTTCTCCACTCCTTCTTGGTTTCTTCTTCCTTTTTGCACTTTAATATTCTAGTTTGTAGGAAAGCCTGGAGGGAAACAAAGAAAGGTGGCAGCAGAAACTCTATCCCTGGTATATGGCAAGTTTAGAAAAAGAAATAGAAGAGAGTAGCATACGAATTAAGGAGAACAAAAAGATAATTATTTCTATTGAAATGTTTTGAGTATCACCTGAACTGAAATTCTATCTATTTCTTAGCTCCAAATACCTTCCCAAGAAGGTATTTTCTCTCTTAAATAGACTGTCTTTAACAATGACATCTTGCAACTTATTATTTCATAGTATTAGTCACATGCTCTTGGAGTATAAACATATTTAGCTCCTTAACCTCATAAATCAATTATTTTTCATGTTTTAATCTTCCAGTGCCGGAACTACAAGGCAATACTTGTCAAAAGTGCCTGAATAATACCATCCAACATAAAGATCCAGTACCAAAACAGTGTCTTCTGCATAAACAACTAAAGAATTAACTCTTATCAGCTGATAAAATGTAACAGGCTTTTATCCTCAATTTAAACAAGCCATGGGAGAGGGACCTAACAGACAAGCAGTGTAGTATGTGGATAATGCTTAAAGAAGAGATGCAGATTCCATTTTAATGAATCCTTCTTTGTAACAAATCATTTTCTCAAGCAAATCCCTTTTGAGTTGAATTAGTTAGGTTTTGGTCTTAGGTCAAAAAGAAATTTTATCAAGTATCAACAATACGAGTAAGATCGGTTCAGCTATTATTGGCGCATGCCAGTTAAAATATAGCAGTATACTTCTGTATATTCTCTTAACAATATTGATCCACTTCCCTGGCACAGTGCTCTAACACTACTTCAAAGCATGAGCCTTAGTGATATGTTTTAAATGATTCAGTACTAGCATTTCCTTCCCACACCTATAAAAAAATAATCAGGAAGTTAAGGGCACAAACTGTTATTATAAAGCAGAAATCACACACTCAAAATTCCAATAATCAAGTGCTTTACCACAGAATTAACTCTGCCATATGCCATTCATATAGTGTGCTTGGCTACTGTTTTCTTTGATACTCTGTTAATAGTTTTATTTCACAAAAAATATATCACAAAGGCAATGCTACATAGCTGAACAGAAAACCAGGTGCCACCACTATGAGACATGATCCAGCAAGCCCTCGCTCACACAAGTGCCATTAATAAGCACTTGAGACAGACCTCAGCTCTCACATTTAATTGTAAGCAAATAATTTAATCGTTTCAGAAAGGAGCGTTTTCAGGCTCTGACTCAGAAAAAGTATTTAAACACCTAATTAAATCCATCTCTATTCTGAACAGCATTTAAGCAGATTGTAGTTGTAATGACACTGATGACAACCAAGTGCCTTCTCAAATATGATGGGCTCCTACATTAAGGCCATAATCACCACTAGTCTATGGGGACTAAATTATAATTTCCAAAATATAACTTCTGTAGAAGTTTATGAATTTGTGCGAACACAGAAGATTCAGATTTGTAAGAAGCACTTTGAAAGTGATTTTGAAGTATCAAAAGCTGAAAGGATTTTCACACATTTATCTATGACTTCAAACTGCACATAGAAAATATAAAGATTGGATGGATATGATTTTGAGTCTCTACTTGTATGATAGCTAGTTATAGTGAGTAATATTTTCACTGATGTAGGATACCACTAAAGTGTATACCAAGACTTCACATAAGCTTGAACACTGAAGCCTTTGCTGAATATTTATGCCTGATTCTGGAACAGATTTCAGAGAAATAAAATAATGAGTTTATTAACTTTTTCACATCACTCAATTCTGACCATTTTTTGCTCCACTGAGGACTTCCGTAGGCAGTGAAAAGACAGTTTAATGAAGTTTCTTTTTGATGTTAAAGGAAAAAAGTCTAATCGCCTATGTAAACTGCACATGCAGTCTTGCAGGCTCTTAAAATATCCAACACATTTCAATTAGATTAATATATGCAAACCACTCTCTATAGAATATGTTCAGACCATCAAACTTTAGAAGCCTATTTAAAGTGCTCTCAATTGCACTCAGGTGAGATATGCAAAATAGTCCAATATAGTATGAGAACTACTCCTTGCTCATCCCAGTACACTTTAACCCACATAATGTGATGAGTTACCAAGACACCTCAACAATTCAGAGAAATGGTGGGTTAAAAAAGAAGTAGTATTTTTCAGTGTGACAGCAGCAGTCAAAAAATGGCATTCTCATCTCACTAAATGCAGGACGTGGGCTTGAAGCAAGGACTTGCTTCAGTGAGCCCCAGCCGCCGGTACTGCTCGGTCCTTTGCTCGTGCCCTGGCTCTGCTGGAGGCTGCTCCAGCCAACTCTGCCCGGGGCATACGGGCTACACACAGAGATCACCCAAACCACGCTGGATGCGAGTCAACATTTTGGGCCAGGAACTGGTGCTTAGCTTCCTTTTATTTACAATACAAATACAGGCCAGAAGTCTCCCTGGTTAACAATTTTGGTACTGATCTGCTATTCTACCTTCTACTTATGGTGGGTCTGTGCTGCTGATTCAGCATACCTGTAGCTGCATAAAATTGGGAAGACAGAAATGATAAGTTATGCTTTAGAGGCTTTACAAGGGGGGCATCCAGAAAAGCAAAAAACCTCAGCCTCAGTTACAAGATTTTTAAATCCAGATATGTCACTTAAGGACACAATGGAAAAATTTATTCTGGTTTTCCATTAGTTTATATACTTCGGCCAAATCCATTGTTATTCTACCACAGTTTATTAGATTCACAGTTGTTACTTTTCACTTCAGCTGCTGTTTTTAGACTGTAATTATTCTTATGTCTCAGGAGTAAAATATTTTATTTTTTTTATTTCTATTCTAGAGTAAATTGGTGCTTAAGTTCACTTTTCCACATTTTGATAAGAATTTTTTTTTCCTCAGCAGGTGCTTAGCCTCTAACAGAATTGCTTCTTCATCAACACACAGGGTATTTAGGAAAAGTGAAAGCTGTACGTATAAAACTTTGACATAAAAGTGGAACAATTAACCAATCCTACATAATTAATATCTTATCTAGACTGATTATTATATAGACAACAATGGCAATTCAGGAGTATAAAAATTTTTTCAAATCTTGAATCGCTAAGCCTATAATTTGAATTATAGAATTACTGGTGAACATGAAAAAAAAATCCTACAATTTGTGACTGAGTTATAGTTACATCTTCTGTGAAAACTCCATCTGCAAACTAACCTCCATGATCTAGGAGTCACTGTGGCAAAAGTAATCCCATCAAAATAATTTCTAACTACTTTTGGCACGAATCCCAAAGTGTCATTGATATCAAATTGCTGGTTTTACTGTAATTTCCCTTAAAGACAAATCATAATTATTTCCACCAGCATACTGAAAACCCCTGGAATCCTCCTGCTAAACTAGAAGTCCTCATGGTTTGTTTTTTTTTGTTTGTTTTTTTTTTTTTTTTTAACTGAAAAGAATTAGCTATACAGACTCTTCAAAGATGAAGCTGTGGATACAATTTCAGGGCATGATGCAGCAGCATCAGAATAAGGTGAAAAAGAGGAAAGAAGAAGCATAAAAAAGCATCATTAAAGTGATCTCAGTTTGGTCTCCCAGATTAAATTTGATGTGAAACACAAGCATAATTTCATTGAGTAATAAATTAAGTACAAAAACTAGCAGTTAATTGACTTTCAAATATTTCACAAATGCCTTATAAAAGTCATATTTTTATTTAATATAATTCTTTTGTTGCGACCAATAAACATTAGCTGTACTTGACGTACACAAAGTTGGACATGTAGAACATTGTCTTGTTAAAATATTTAACTCTTATTAGGGTTACATTAATCCCACTCAAGAATTTATATTCACAACTGTCACTACAATTTCACATTAAGAAAATACAGCATGTCCTGAAAAGAACCGGTTTGTTATCATGATCTCTATGCAAATATGAAGCTAGGTAAGACTGTGTTTACTGCTTACATCTTGCAAATGAGATTCTTTCTTCTTTGCTGATAAATTTAAGTGTTTCTCTAGGATGGAATAATACTTCTCACTTTCCTTGTCAAACTTCTTCTTCCCATCCTGAAAAACAAAGCATTGCCAAGTAAAGTAACTGACTAAATATCACAGGTAACTTAAATTAAAAACAATAACAGGTGCCAAAATATGCCTGGTTTATAAAGCCATTTTTGTTGGTGTGCTGGGCTTCTGTGTTGGGGTTTTTGGTAGCAGGGGAGGGGGCTAGAGCGGTGGCCCCTGTGAGAAGCTTCCCAAAGCACCCCCGGCTCCAAGTCAGACCCGCCTCTGGCCAAGGCCAAGGCGATTAGTGACGGTGGCTGAGCCTCTGTGATAGCATGTTTAAGAAGGGGAACCTGAGATGGGGCTGGGACTTGTGAGAAGGAGTTACAGGGACCCCTATGCAAGCACCCAGGTCGGCTGAAGGAAAGAGAAGAAAGGGGGGAGGTGCACCAGAGCACAGACCCTCTTCGTATCCTGTGGTGAGATGGCAGGGCCGCCCACCCTGCCACACATGGAGGTCTGTGGTGGAGCAGAGAAGCCTGTGACCCTAAACCCACACTGGGACAGGTGTCTGCACTAAAAAGAAGCTGGGTCTCTGAGGGGAGAAGCAGACCCTGCTGTTGTGGTTCAGCTGTGGGAGGACCGCAACACGCAGGGGTGACCCATGCTGGGTCAGCGTGAGAAAGGCTGCACCCTGCAGGGAGGACTCATGCCAGAAAAAATTCATGGAGGACTGTCTGCAGTGAGAGGGGAGCAATGTGGAGCAGGGGAGGAATGTGCAGAGTTCACCCCATCTCCCGAGAAGGAAGGAGTGGTGGGACTGGCTCTAACCCCCATCCCCTGTCCCTGTGCTGCTGGGGGAGGAGGTAGAGAGATCGGGAGCAGAGCCAAAGCGGGGGAGAAAGGAGGGGTGGGGGTAAGGTGTTTTTTGGATGTGGTTGGTGCTTCTCACTGCCCCACCTTGTCTGTTAAGTGTTGCTTTTGTTAAAGTGTTTGAAACAGACTTTTTTTTTACTTCCCTTAACGAGTCTGTCTTTTGCCTGTGACCATAATGGGTGAGCCACCCCTCCCTGTCCTTATCTCGATTCTGAATCTTTTGCTTCATTTTCTCCTTCCCAACTCTGGGAGGGAAGGGGTAAGTGAGCGGCTGCATGGTGCTCAGTTGCCCTCTGGGCTCAGACCATGACAGTTAGTTCTGATGTTTTTAGGGTTTAATTATGAATTGGGCCTGAAGATACTAGGAGGACTGATTCAGTTATTAAATGCAGTATTAAACAGGTTTTTCACCATAAATAATACAACAGACTCACATAGTTTTCCATAATATATACACATAAGGTTTTATGAAGGTGGTATCTTGTCGACCAGACTTTTAATGAAAAATAAACTTTCCCAAGGTTTATAAATGTACCTACCTGTCACACTTCTTTGCTGAACAAAACATTTTTGAAAAGGTAGGTGAATATAAGAAATCTGATGATGATATAGGCCCATCCTTTGCATTTAAAACTAATAGGCTTATTTTCTACCCACATTCTTAAAATATAAGGATGATGGAAAAGCACATACATGGCTGCAAAAGGAAAATGGTCCAAAAGTCTGTTTCCAATAATGTTTTGATGTGTCCGAATATTTAAGCTTGTCTCATTTAAAAGAGCTACCCTGCCTTTTTCCTTTCTCACTCCTCTTAAATTTTTCCTGTCTTTTGCAGACAATCCTCACAGTTCTACTGTAAGACTACTTTAATACATGATAATACAGAAGAAAGCTACCACTGTGAGTAAATTAAGGAACAACTTATTTTCTGTCACCTAATTTAGACTTAAAATATTTATGCTCAGATTTTTTTAAATCATCTATTTTGAAATTTATATTCAAAATTTAAGAAAAAGACAGCTTTCTCCAAAGTTTTACATTTTTCAAGAAGTGCCAAGTTTCAGGAGAAGGAATTAAAGCAAATATTCCATTAGTCATTATTAATGATAAAAAAATATTTTTTAATTATAAAAGTATGTATCTTCTAATTAAGAGCAACTCTCTGCTAGTGACTTTATAATCTTACCTAAGTCCTAAATGATTCTTTCTAATGACTAACAAGTTGAATATTTTGAGAAAACAAAGAAAATTCAAGATGACCAGTTCTACTTACACATGTGCAAAAGCTATTAATGGTGGAAAAACTAATTACTTGGCATAATTCTGTAACATCAGGTCATTTTCAGAACTGTAGTGATTCTTTTCCTGACCCCTTTCTCCCTGGAAATCATTATATACAAAACCAAATAACTAGCCCGCATTGTAACACCACCCTGTTTGTCATATCATGGGAAAGTCAGGTCAGTCAGAGAAATAAGAAATGGAAGGAAGAATTTAATGCCATGAATGAAAACTTATCAACCAGCTGTAACAACAAAGCACTTAGTGATTAGCTCCAGTGACTAAAGTTCACAATGGTAATTATACTGGATTATAAAACACCTCATATACTTTCTATCCTGCAAAAAGTTCAAATATATTTAGTAAGAAAAATATGCACAATTTAATGTTCTCGTTACTTCACAATATTTTCAAAAGACATCATAAGGAAAAGAAGGCACTTGACCCAATTAAATATTAATTAACAATACAGAAAAATTCCCAATGCCTTCTATATTTAATTGCAGCTATACAGATATTAGGTAAAAAAGCAAAACGGGAAAAAATAAAAAAATAAAACCTTGTATTTTGCCTAGCAAGGGAAAATAAGCTATATGAATTATCTTTCAAAATCTTTCTCAAATGCATCCTTAAAAGAAAGAGAGAAGGTAGAAGGCAGGACTTGACAAATGACCTATCAGACAAGAAATCAGCTTTCATGGGACTGAAATCATAGGTCGGTTTCACAGCCACAATTTTACTGGGCAATACTCAAGTGCCAGGTCTTTATGATCAAGCAAGAGCAACCCACATATCTCAACATCTCCTTTGGTCACAAACAGAAATTCAGTTTAGCTGATCACACACCACATCCGTTTATCTTTTGAATAAAAGGTGTGGTTGCATACTGTCTTATCTTCTGAGACAGTGATGTTAAGGTGCTGGACAAAAAAAGTGAACTGGATTATTTTAAAAGCGAGGTGACACAGGTGGGGTGGCAAAGTCACCATCTTGAGGAAATCCCCAAGTCAAGGACAAACTCAGCTTACGAAATGAAAAACGCAAAGAGAATTACTTTTTTTTTTTTTTTTTTTTCCATGTCACTGAAAGTTGGGAGAGGAGTTGGCCTGATTGCAGTATTGAAACCTTTGGTCAGAAGCTGCTGGAGTTCAGTGGTGGATACCCTGTCTGGGAGACCATCTACTTCAGAAGGTAACTTGCCATGGCCTTTGACAATGAGACCTGGGTGCAGATGACATATGCTGCACATCTGGGCTTGACGCTGTGGTTCGCTTTGCTGACTCAGAGGCCGGATTGAAGGAATGAGATGTGAAGCCATAGCAAAGCTCCTGCAGGATTACCTGTGTCAGATTGGGAATTACCCAGCCCAGATGGCTCAGCACCGATTCCTTCCCTAATAGATTTATGGTATGAGTAGTAGGTATTCCTCTTGCCTTGTGAACTATCTGTCTCAGAAATAATCTGATAAACAGGTAATGGGTGATCCAAAGTCTGGCCAGCCACTTGAGCTCACATTAACATTAACATAGCCTTTACTAACAAGAGCTGGAAAAAAGTTTGAATTCTAATCTGCTTGGTGAGAGTGTGCTGGGTTGAGAAAGGTACGAAAAAGGGACTTGGCCATCTGAAATAGCTCCTCTTCTGTCACACAGCACATCAAATGAACATCAATGCCAAGCAGGATCCATTTACACATCCAATGTGGTTCCCAAAGCACCAAACTGAGCCACTTATATTTTGTGCTAATATCTACAACAAAATCTGTGAATATCACATTATCTATTCTCCTTATATGTAAAAAGGAAAACACAGAAAGTAAATGATCACATCTAAACTCCCCCAAGAACAAGAAAAAAAAGTAAATTCAAATAAACTAATTGTGGTTACAAGGCACCTTGTGTCCCATCTGAAGCTTCATGAAGATCTCTGTGGCACCTTCTGTGAGGACATGTGGAATTTGAAGGTTCTCTTGGTCTTCTAACAACACTGCAAGTCCCCTCCCAGATTGCACCTCTCTGCTGTAACAGATCTGCTCAACCACTACCTTCACATTTTTTCACACCAGTTAAGTTAAAGAGAAAACTAACAATATGGAACTTCCTTGATACCAGGACAACTGCTGGCCCGAGCAATGTGTCTTCAGGGACAACATATCATGTTAACTCCTTCCTTTTTTTTCCAGATTTTAAGACAAATTTTCTCCCTTCAAAGCTAGAAGTGGACTAAGTAAGGAGAATAAACAGAAGTAGACTGAGAATAAAAATCACTTGGCAGTTTTGACTGCATTAGTGTCTTTACTCGGTGATACTTCTGGGAATAAGGCTGCAGTGCCAGAAGGACGATGTTTCTGGCACTGTACTGATCAGTCAGACATGTTTCTGGGAAAAGTCTAAAAAATACTGGCCCCAACAGGTGAGTTCCCTTCATTTGAAAGTTCTCCTGCTATGTCAGTAAAAAACACATACTTGAATGTACTGAAGCCTCTGAAAACTGTTTACTTCATAAAAATTAACAAAAAGAAGATACACTCAGAATCAAGTGATTCATTTTCTGGAAGAGAAGAAACACTTCAGTTTATGCCAAGATAGCTCTCACCTCGCACACTCAGCCAGTGACTCACAGCACACAGGCGCATCCTAAGTGGAGTCACAGACTTACCTCATTCCAGCTTTAGCCTTTTCTTCTGCAACCCCCAAAACACGCTCTTATATACAGCTGCTGCCCAAATTAATCATCTGAATCCTGATCCCAGCAATCTGTGCCCGCGAGACTGAGGATCCTGCTTTTCCACACGCCAGGAGGTTTACAAAGAAAGTTTCCATGCGAAACTGTCTCCTCAAAGCTTAGGAGACAGAGAGTTGCTTCTGTCTCTAGATTCCACATTGGATCAAATCCCCAGGAGAAAAAAGATGTGGTTGGATAAGAAAGCTCATGCTGTACTGTTACCAGAACAGACAGCAGCAGCCATGATACAAAGCATAAGGTACATGGCCATTAGGAGGATGCTATTCCTGACCTCTGCACTATGTCTCTTACTCCCTTCAGCCTCCAGCTATCTTTCTTTCTTGCACATCCTTCCTGAAAGTAATCCTTACCCTTTCTCTTTGACCTGGAAATTTACCAATCATTTCTGTCAAAATATCATCTGGAACATATAAAAAACCATGTCAGATAATTAAGAGGATGCAGTAAAAAAATCTAAACACAGAAAAAGGGAAAATAAGAAACACTAATCCTTGACATATTTTACACTGATTTGTAAGTTATCAGTACCTTCTGTTTAGACCAAGTTCTTTGGATTCCTAAGCACTGCAAATGTGTCTCTATAGTTGTTTAACTATTCTCAGGTGCATCAGGTCACTAAGCCTTAAGTCAGTTAAAAAATATTTACAGTTTTAAATGCTCCAAATTTCTAACAACCCTATTAGGAAAGCCCTTGAACAAATGCTCAGCTTCTAGCACGTAATGGAGTCTTATTAACTTCCAGTATCCCCTTGACAGAGTCAAGTCATGTAATACGGGATTCAGGTTTAATTCCTGATTTTGTTCTCTCTGCTTAGTTTTCCTCTATAGCTTTATTTCAAAACGGATTAGACAGTCTCCAAGAAGATAAAATTATCCTTTCAGAAATAAATTTTGGTCAAGATAACACTAATTATAGATGTGCCAGATAGAAGTTTAACGCAAAAGATGTTCTCCTATCCCTTGTTTTACAGATATCTATGGATGTGAAAAGATCAGACATCAATTATAAAGGTGACTCAATTGAGTCAGACAATTTTTTTCCTGTTCAGAAATATTTTGATTCCATGCTGTAACTAATTATACGCATGCAACAAATTGTTGGCATGATTCCTACAAATTTTAACCACAAGTTGTATTTTTGGATGTAAAGCAGAGTTATTATACTTTGAAGCTGACTCCCCTTTTCCAGTGAGAACATCGGGAAATCATATTTTTCTTTAATGGTCTAAGTTCACCACTACTTTATGTGTAGTATTTTATGCCAAAATTGTTGTATGTATCTTCAGAATTATTATATAAAGTGTTCCCCTTTATTTTTCATAAAGAGCCTTTGCCATTCTTCTCATTCATTTTTTTTCTGGTTGCAATGACTTTTGGTGCTATACTTATATATCAGTATATCCTAGCTAAATCTTACATCTGTCCCTGAATAAAATATTTTTTATTCTTTCTTTGTCCCAGAAATCATATTTAAACTTTAAATGCATTTAGGTCAGATTCATTTTCAACAACAATATCCTTGTGCAACCATAAAATAAACATGTTTTGTAAGAGGTGATTTTAAAAGGATCAAGAAAGGAAATGAAGATAGAAAACATTGCAAAGAAACTATCTGGAGAAAAATTTCAGTAACAATCCCTTACTTAACTAGGAAACAAGTGAACATTGTGAAACATTGCTGTGATGATTTCTTTTTTTCCCCCACCCAAAATTAGTACATATTTTTCTCACCAACGCAAGCTGAGACACAGAAACTGTAGAAACTGGCACAGAAATGCAATTGTAAGTCTTGAATATAGATCAAGTCAGACACATTTGTCAGTGGAAGGAACTGAAGGCAATGGTAAACTCCACTGAGATCAATAAAGTCACATCCCCTTTCTTTCTCTATGACAAAAACTGCAAAAACGTCAATACAATAACACACTAGAGATTGTTCATTACTGGAATTTTAGACTTCAAGTATATTTTTAGAAACCACCTTTTTCATTACCTTCCAAACACAAATTCAAAATGTATTTCTACAAAGTTATTGGAAATTTATTTGGAGTTGTAAATTTGGGGGATCATCTCTTACTAACTAGCAGGACAAAGCAAAGTAGACTAATAAATAAACTAAACTTAGTCTTGGAAAGACTGATTAGAGGTCAGACCCTATGGATTTCCTGGAAAATGTGAGATCTGTCTCACAACTTCTGAGGAGAAAATAACTAACCTCACCTTCCATTTTATTTT
The DNA here is from genome assembly GCF_018691265.1 of Tyto alba. NCBI lineage: Eukaryota > Metazoa > Chordata > Aves > Strigiformes > Tytonidae > Tyto > Tyto alba. Next base: position 14,617,863 of record NW_024881282.1, on the reverse strand, counting down.
GCCTGAGGTTTTGCTTAGAATTTTCATGGAGGTGGTTGGTGGGTTGGGTGGGTGTAGTTTTTGTTTGGTTTTAATAAAACTGAAATTATCACTGGCATCTGAGACCTCAGACTGCATTTTGATAGATGTCTGGGGGGAGGATTTCTTTCTGGTAGAGATTTTGATTTGTTAAGTGAATGTTCACAGTTCAAAGTAAGGCCGAAAGAGATTTTCCAAAAGGAGAAGTGAAAAGGGGATCTAAAACTCCTTCTCTTCTCCTCCTAATCAGAATTTAATGTATCATGAGGCTATAGGGTTTCTCCACATCTGTGAGAAAACTAAGAGGTTAAAGGGCATTGTTTATATATTGTTAGCAAATAATATGAGGTCAAACAAAGTTATATCATAAAGAAATGATTGGTGCTCAATATAAAATAGTGTTATGTGACTTATGTTAAACTCATAACTGCTAGTGAAAACACTTCCAAACTGAGGCTGAATGCACTGTGTAGAAAATTAAATGTTCTAACAACTATAAATCTTTACATCATTTATTTACTACAAAAGAACAACCATAGGCAAACCGTGAATATCCAGAAAAGACTATGGTGTAAGACACAAATAATTATAATAAAAAGAACATATTTCAACTATGAAGTATAACAAGGCATTAAACTGGGAATACAAGAGCGTTTAGCAGCATTAAAGCTATGAAGATAGATATTAAAAACTAGAAGTTTAAAAAATAACCTCAATTAAAATGAGCAAAGATATGCATAAAACTAAAATGTATTTTAAACAACCCAAAACTAATTTAAGTTTAGGATGGAGTTCACGTCTGTGTAAAACACTGAATAACCCTGCAAAAGATAATTTACTTTCAGGCTCATAAACTTTTGAATAAAATTTTCTTTTCCCTCTGTAATGCCTTGACAGATCCAAGCATCAGGTACCTTCAAAAGTGTTTCCCGGAAGAGAAGAATCTTACAGCCATTTCCTAATACTTCCCTATGTAATTCCATCAGATGTGTAGAGACAGAAGGTACTTACCAGTGGAGACTAGAAAAAAGAAAAAGCAGAAAAGTTTCACTATTTCTGTGAGATTTAGAATTCTGTTCAAATTAATAACCAGTTACTATTAAATGAACAAATGTGTTTGTAGGATGTCACTTGTTTCTCTCAAAAAAATTCTCTTTTGAAATGGAAAAAAAAATATTAAAAGTTCCCGGCACTGCTGTGAAGACATGCAAAACTGCCAATACTGGCAGGTTGCAAAGCAGGACACATTAGACTCCCTGTTATTCAGCTGCAGAGCTGTCTCAAGTTTATTTGGCATTTGCCGATTCCAGAAGTAGCTGCTAGATGTCTGGGAATCTGTTAAATCCCTGCCCAAACAGCAGGACTTGTAAGTCTACACACGTAATGTAATTTTGTTTTTACTCTCTACTAAATATGAAGTATTTTTGCTGCAATATCTTACTTAGTATATTAACATGTTACTGCTTAAATAATATGAAGCAGCTCCCTAGAATAGCAGAAACTGACTTTTTAAACTCTTCTCTGGAGCAGGTTTAGGATAGTTTTCTGAAGTTGAAATTGTTTTATCCTAACTGCAATAGGGTCTCCTGTTCCTGTACAAAAGCTTGTGACTTTAAAAGATTTAAAAAAGACAGCTACCCATGCTCTTGAGGAATTCAGAAAGAAGCTTCAATTAATTCTGTCTACTTCATCAAACATACGAAATAAACTGCTCATGTCATAAGCAATGCAGGTATTTGTTAGAAATCAATATAGCCATATATGCTGAGTAGAAAGTAAATGACAACAGAAGATACAATCCAATCCTAAATCATCACTTACATGATAAAAGAACAAAAAGCCAACCCAGACTTGGGGCATGGTATTCTTCAAAAACAAAAATCAATCAGTGATAACACATGTTGTGATTTAGAATATTCAAAACGCTGAAGTCACTGAGCTGGTAACACTATCCATGGAAACCTGTTAACACTGATGCTTATGAAATCAGTCCGGAGAGGAGACCTTTTCTACCTGAGTAGAAAGTAGGTGTATTTTTTTTTCTCATTATCTAGTTCCAGTACAAGGTTACAGAACTTCCTAAAATTTATTAAAAAAAAAAAAAAAATACAATGACTTTTATTGTTACTGCTTCATTTCCATACACACCAAGTTCAGTTCAGATGACAAAGTGGGGCAAACAGAAAGAAAAGAAGGCTTACAGGAAAAGACAAACATAACATCATTGCATAGGTCTGGTGGGTTATAGCTGACTCTTTGATGCAAACAATGCTACACATGGACTGCATGGACAGAAAAAAAACAACATTTACAATGGATCCTACTGAAGTGGACTAGCCTTACTCATGGGGAACAGGCAGCTTCAGTTTTTGCCTAATCTTCCACGTCAGCACCTGGACTAAGCAGGGACAAATTTCTCAGCTTCTAACTGATGTTTGGATAGCTAGAAGTTGGCCTTTCAAGTTCAGCAGTCATACCAACCTGTTATCCAATGCTGCGTCAAGAGTGAAAAAGGGTTTGTTTTTCCTTGATTCTCTAGTTCTCATACTAAGGACAGAGAAAGATAGACTTGGCTCTATAGTTACTAACATAACTGTACAGAAATGGTAAAGATACAGTATCCAGCTATGTGGAGGGAAAGCACAGCACAGGGCTGCTGCATGCACCACAGCTTCTGTAGCATGATCTTTGTATTTGACAGTAAAGCTCGCTTTCATCATCAGTCAGAGTGGTAAACTTCTCAACTAAAAAAAAACCATCCCATTTTAAAAACTGTATTATGCTCGTCAACAACTTCCCTTGGTCTCCACCGCTGCCCCTTTCCTGCCATCACTGCTTCTCTTTGTTCATCTGTCTCCCTAAGTGTCCATCACCCATTCCCTGAACATCTGCCTTGTTGACATCCCACACTTGATGTTGCTGTTCTCCTCGCCCACGTTGCTCTCATCAGCACTGGCTTTCTTTCCTCCTCATGGAGGCACACTGCTGTTTCAGGTTCTCCATGCCTCCCTTCCTATGCCAGATTCCCACATAAATGAAGTGTATTTCAAGAACGTCCCAGTACGCCAGTAAATTAAAATGTGTATGAAGAGGCCATTTCATCTGCACAGTTAGCAGCTATCTTCTTTCCTTTGTGTGCTTAAAGCAAAGAAAATGCAAAAAAGCTGCAAAGAACATAATGTCATTAAATAAAGCCATTCGAACAGACTAGCTTATAACGTCACATACCCATTCCTTTATTTTAAAAGCTGAAGATAAAAATATCTCTTTCTTAAGTAGTAATTTCTTTTTAAAAACACTCTTCGGGATACTCTCTCCTGCCTATGCCAACCAATCAGACAACATTGCTGATCCCAGCGTGCCAGCAGCATGTTCAGCACAGATCATGGTCCCACGCCACCTTCCACGTCATCTCAGTGGGACGACAATGCTGACCTGAGGAAGAACTTGAGGTGTGTTATGAGAAAGTTTTTAGATTAATATACATGACTTGAAGCTGTGCTGTTTACAGATATATAAAAAAGGAAACATTCTGGGTTAATGTCAGAAGTGATTTTGTTTTGTTTTGAAAGCTTCCCTCTTACAACACTGATAAAAGGAACACAAACTATCACTTTGGGGTGGAGAGTCATGTCTCCCCAGTGGCATTAAGCTCAACCAGTGCTCTCAGTTTACTTCTCAGGGATGGATGATCCTCTCATCTGAACAACCATCTGAGACCACCCCTTCTTGGCAAGCTCCACAGGAACAAATGGTTCTGTGGTGGCTACTGTAAACTGAAAGTTCCTGAAATACTGAAGCTGGTTCATTTGGCAGAAGGATGAAGGTGCTCCCATATCTAAACCAAGACACATGAAAGTTTTAAGTAATGATGCCCATCTTCTGTTACAGTACAGAAATTATACTTTCCAGCTACTATCACCCACTACACTTTGGAATAAAGCTATTTTATACTTGCTTTGCCAAAAGCAAAATTGCTACGATGGTAAGAGACTGCAAGTTTGTACATTTCCAGGCCCATGCAGAACCTGCTGCATCGACAGAACAAGATACTGGACAATGGGAAACCAAGGGTGAAACTAACTTGATGATACAGCCAAATATTTCAATCAAATGATTTTCTATTTAGAATGGCAAATGCAACTCTGCCATAGGTGTGGAATAAAGACCCATAGACTCAACATCATCTGAGTAATGCCCAAACATAATAGATCTAATTTTGTGCTGTTAAATACACCACAGAAGAAAGGGAAGCAATGGAGAAAGATCTTCATTTTCCCCAAGACTTTTGACAAAAACGCCAACATGTAATAGAGTAATATTAACAGATTAATTTATACACATGTAAAAAGCCTCATGACTTAAGTGTTGTTTGGTACAGCTGTGGCACTATGCAACATCCATGAGCACAGCTCTGAAGTAATCCCTGTAGGGTAAGAGAATGCAGCTGGCTTTCTGAAAACATGATGAATTTGGTCTGATAAAGGATGCCAAAAATCAGGGTGGAGTCTTATTTTGAGTGGGGGGGGGGCAGGGCATTAGGTGCCTTCGACTAGCTGAATGAAGACCAAGACCTTGTGCCAGCTACAGAATAGTAAACTAGCTGCTTCCTCCAAGACCTGTCCTGCTCTGTGCCATTGTAATTTGCCACTTCCTGTATTTCTCTGAAATCTTCCTTGAGATTCTTGAAGAGTCTCATCAACAACCTTGAGACCTGTTTTTCAGGTGTGGAACGTAATCCTCTGTATGCTGTGGCTGAGAGCAAGACTAAAAGGACATAACAGATGAGTAGAGCTACTGTATCCTACAGAGACAAGCTTTTTCTTTCTTTGTTTAAAATTAAGAATATTTGCCAAATCCTCCGTGCCTTGAAGCATTCAATAAGAAGTTCAGTTCCCCTGTGAACTGGAAATAAAGTTTGGAGGTGAATGTCCTTGCTCATACTTTTAACCATGGCTCAGGAGTCCAGCAGGATTCTAGCAGCTGTGTGGGGCAGAATGCAATCTCCTGAATCCTTCCTGTCACACAGACTACAGTGGGCTGATTTAAATTAGCAAGAAAAAAGCCTTAATTTAATTAGAAAATGTGCATGTTTTCTTGCATTTTTATATTCTTTTGTTGTTTTCCAGTATAAGGGCTGATAATTGCTGCTAAAGTTTTATTTCTTTGTTTTACTAACCGTAGATTTTTTAAAAATAAATGGCTTTTCTGACAACAAAAGGCAAAACCACATACTCACTTAAGCAATTCCACTGAATAACACGTATATTCTAAGCCTTAATTCTTAAACATTATGGCAGAAGATATTAAAGTTATATTTCCTGTTTACTATAGAGGACTTATTTATTTACCCTTAATCTATATCTGTTTTCTTCTGGATGCAAATTAGAATCTTATTAAAGTGCAGAAACAGGCTTTAGTCAGTCAGCCAGTTATTCATGCTAACTTTTAACAGAAAGAATGCATTTAACAGAACTTATTAAAACAGACTTTGTACATAGTATTAACTGGCTTACTAACAAACGCAGTTAATGCATTGAACCAACAGTTTTTAATCACTGTGTCCATAATCCTTTAGTTATGAGATCTGAGTTTTTGTTCTTGTTTTTTAAAGGAATACACTAGAAGTGAAACAACCTTTTAGGATTGTTTTTTGTTTTGTTTTTTTTTTTTCTGTTAACTTCCTAGAAGTTTCTCAACTTTGAATGGAAGTTGTTGAAATTAAGTAAACTGCAATGAGAAAATAATTTTGCTCCATTTGCAGAATGAAGAGAGAAGTACCAAGCAGAGTAGTTGCTTCAAAAAACCTCTGAGTCCAGGTGCTCAGCCAGAGATATCTCCCAACTTAATGGTTTGGCTTTCCACAGAATAAAATGAGACTGCCTGAAAAGATGAAGTGTGTGCACACTGGGATCTTCACCACTATTTTTGAAACTTCCCAAATATTTCACATATTTTAGTGTAAAAGAAGTAGTGGCTAGTAATACCATAGCACTACAATTATTTAATGTTTTAAAAAAGCATTTTAACAGAGATTAGCAAATTGATGCAGGTCTTTCACAACTTCTTATTTCCATAAATTTATTTGAATAGCTATATTTTAAAGTGACAATACATTTGATCTATTTTAAAAATAACTTTTCTGCTATAAATTTTCATTAAATGCAAATTACAAAGGAAAAAGTAGACAGTTGCAGCTGATAAAGCAACAATCCAGCTACTCCAGATTTTAGGATCTGGGTCAATTTACAGAAGACTCTATACGTAGACACTGAAAACCAGAGGGAAATAACAAATATCAGGATGAAATAACAAACATTTAAAATAATATTTAGTCTGCAGTTTTAAAATTTTCAACTTGTCTTACAATTGGCACAAAATTTACCATTATAAAGCCAATTTTTTTTTTTTTTTTGTAACTTAGCCTCCTAATTTCTCAGTTCTTGCATCTGTCAATACTAGTTTAAATAAGACAGCAGATTAGACAACATATTCTGAATTATTTCTCAGATAAAAATGATCTAGGATCAACACCTTGGAATGAAATGTAAGTGTAAATGCAATTTACAACTCTTTCACAGCTCACAAACTTAATCCTAAACTTGAGGACTTATATAAGTAAAAGAAAACATAAAGAAAATTTGTACTTCTCTATCTACCAGAGATATATCCCTAAAAGCCTATAATATCTAAAGACATAGCCACTTGAGCTTTTTATCAGTGCAACAGACTACTTAGTTTGCAGCTGTGACATGACCACTGAGTAGCCTCAGTTCCCCATGCTCAGTCACTTCATCTTATACTTCCTTCCCAAACCTCCACTCTTCCTCCTCTGTCTTGTTAATACCCCCAACTTATAGCAACCCCAAACTGTGTAAGCACCACTAGATACTTTTTACCTGGTCATTACCGAAAATAAAACAACAGACTGATTTCAAATTGCTGCTTGGGATCTTCTAATAAGTAACTTCTCTCTAACCAGACAATTTCTCTCATAAACAAAACTCATTGCCCTTTACCCATTAGCCAGTTTGTTAGACACATCAGGTCTCTTATACTAACCCCCATCTAAACTAAATTATAATATCTCATGTAGAGTGATTTAAAGGCCCTGCTGAAATAGAAATAGGTTTGATCCACTGCATTTCCTTGCCTACAGAATAAGTAATCTTATCAAAAAAGATATCAGGTAACTCTGGTAGTAACCAGTTTTGGAAAAATGTATTGCATTTTAACTTAAAACATTTGGCCATCAATTATCCTGGTCTGGTCTCTATTTCTGCTTCTTTCCCCTGGACCCCTCCCTTCTATGGTTCAGACTGACATTAAATATCCCAGAACTAGTGGACACAAGTACCTTGAGTAACAGATGCTGCTTATAATGAAACACCTTCCACCGTACCTACTAGAGCAAGGTCATTCATTTTTCTCAGTTAAAAGACAAGAAGTGCTATAATTTGATTAGATACTAAGGAAACCAGTTCACAAAATGGGCATTCTGGCATTTCTCATTGATTTTAGATACCTATCTAGAATTCGGTATTGACAGCCTTCTGACAGACTTAAAAAATATCAGGGCTTTTTTGTTTTATTTGTGTTCCTCAACTTCCAGGCAATCCGAATAAAACACAGAGAGAGTGTGCCAGCTCCTGCATGCCAACATCATGTGAGTATAGACGTGACCATAGATGCAGGAAAATTAATCCCAGCAATGAACATGGATTTGTTTCCCAAGTAGAAAGGAATTCACAGCTTCGAATGAATGAATGAAAGTAAAGAATAATAAAAATAATCCTCATGGCCAAAATAAATAATTTTAAGAAACAAACAGATGGAATCATAAGGAGGAAACAAAACTCTCCTTTTAAGTCTTAAAACCAAAATTGCTTCTGTTGTCTTTGATCTGATTTAAGTTTTATTAAAGGTCAATGAACATTGGAACAAATATTGCTAAATACTGTACTCAGTGGATAAAAAGACACATGAAAATTTGGCCTTATTGTACGTAACACATCACACAATGATCTCACCAAAGTTACCAGCTGGGGACTTGCAAACCACATTTACCAAATAAGGCAAAATGCTTCATGCCTGAAATCCTTTCCCAGTTACCTCACCCGGCTTTTGCTCGTGTTTCTACAATAATTGCAGAGGTCGTTTTTTTTTAACTCAGATGGAGTAAATCAACAGGCTATCCAGTGCAAAGCTGCGTTTGTGTAGTCTCTGGAGAGAACTCAGCTTTATTTAAACTGAGTGTGTACAGAAAAGGAAGAACTGAAATATGTGCAATAAAAACAGAAGGGCAAGTAGTATAAATCGAGACGAACGAGTGATGTAGAATTGTGTATTGCTGGGTTGATTACAAACACTAATGTTTTATGGGGAATGTTTCTCAAACTTTTTGGGTACCTTCAGGTTTTTGAAGTGCATGTGAAGAATTGGTTTTTAATGTTATCCTTGTGATGTTCCAAAAACACTTGAACTTTGCACTCTGGATTTATGCTGTCCTTGTATTTGAAATATAGCTTTGTAACATCAACAGGATGTATTTTATCCTCCATGTTCTCTTTGATTTCTGTGATCATACTTTTTTCTTAAACTTGATATAGTTTTGAAGAAAGAATAACATATTCTCATTCTCTATATTAAACACAACAGGATAGTTCTACATAGTTCATCGTGATAGCAAAAATCTTGAGAACTTACTTATTATTAAAATAAAATGGTGACTGTCATAGTGAAAACTGTAATTAATTTATAGCATTTTCTATTTTTTTTCTGCGTGTGTGTGTGGTGGGGTGGTGGGGAGGACTACATAATTTTATCTCCAGCTGAATTTTATCTGCTGTTTTAGAAAAGAAAGAAAAAAACCCAGCAAGCACTTTTAAGCATGCTCTCTCGTAATCTTCCCCTCACTAAAATTGAGGAGTAGTATCTAGTATAATTTTCTGTATGTATATTGGTAACATAACTATCTGATAATTTTTTTTCCTCTGAAGTATTTGGAAACACACCTTAATGGGGTACTAAAATTACTAATTTCAAAGTCCAATTAGAAGAGAGAGAATCCAATACTCACCACTGCTTATAAAATACACTCTCATAATGTAAAGCTGATCACAAAGACCAGCTGCTTACACCTGTAGCTAATGCTGAAATTGCCAATGCAAAAGGCATACACAGTTAACCTCGTGCTTCTATATCTAATCTCTTAAAATGTCAGTCCATAAGATGTTATGATGAAAATTAATTGTAAAATCACAGCTCTAGAAATATATAATACAACATAACTGTCAGCTATCATGTGGAGTCTGCACCGTCTCAGTCTCTCTTTAGAGAGGAACACTTACCCACAAATGTTCTGGGTTTTTTTTGTAAAGGGGAGAGGAATGATAGGAGTGAGTTTGGGTTTGATATGAATACACTTCTACACACTCTTGTAAGTTAATTCTAGTGGAAAAAAGAGCTCAAACCTGATATTCCAGAGCAAAAAGTAACAGTTGATACATGGTCCGTACAGCTGATGTGTTTAGAGAAGACCTTCAACAAAAAGTGACATTCTCAGTGTCCTGTGAAACTTGCTGCTGAAATCTAAGCAAGAAAGCATCTATGTTTTTTGTTTGGTTATCAGTTCAGATCACCCCAGAGGAATTCAAAGAGCCAAATCTCTGTGCAAACCTTCATTAACTGGAATAAATAACTAGCAAGCTCAACTCATCCCGTATTTATGAGTTCATAAGTGCTCAAGGGTTGAACTCAGTGAACAGAAGTGGAGGTAAGCAATCTGACCATGTTCTCTACTTTACTAACAATGATTTTCATAAAGCCCAAATTTCATACTGGTCCCGTTATTCCTAGATCATATGTTGCTATTTTGAAATTACTAGGAAAACAGTATTAAATATAATTAATCTCTCACTCTGTGTTAATTCCATTTAGTTAAAAGCCAACTGTAATTGCTTCCGCTGATAAAAATCAATCCAGAGGCGAATGTTTGTATTGCAGTCTGGGTTATGCAGGTGGTCTGAATCTCTCATTTTTGAGCTTGACAGTTGAACTCCATGAGCAGTGCAAGAAAAGACAAGTTTATGTGACATTTTATGAACCAGTGAGCTGGGAGAGCTCTCTATATGGTATGAATGTGTCAAGCCAGTATCCTGGACTGCCCAAAATGCACACAGTGCTGCATAATAAAATGCACTAGACAGTAGAATAAGAGTTAGCTGAGCCAGGCTCTCTCCTAAACTCATTCAGTACACTGTTGTATGACCACAGACAAGTCAAAATGATCACTGTTTCCAAATTATATAAGATGGGAAAATGCCCAAATTTTATCTGGAAGGGACAAGGAAAAGAAACCAGCCATTGTAATATACCAAGCAGAGAGGACTCAACTTGCCTTGCAGTGCCTTGCCTTTAATGTTAAATACTTGCTGATTCAGAAAACAAAGGAGTCATGGACAATTAGATCATTAAATATGTGTTGACATCTACTGAGTGATACATTTAAAGGAGACATCAGTGTCTTATGCAGTTCTGCAGAGTGCCCTGTGAACCACGTGTGGATCATCTCTTGGATGTACCAGGACAGTCAATAGTGTGGCAGGTTAGGCTTTCAAACAGGGCTCTCTGCAGAGAAGAACGATATCCCTTGAACTACAGGAATATGAAATGAAATGGTAACAATAAGAACTAAACAATGCAACTAAAATCTACTGAAAACTAAACATAATTTTGTGCTCAGACTAAATTCTGATTTGTGCAGCACGGTAAATAAACTCCCAGCCCTGCATCTCAAAGCAGCATAGGGGTGGGACAAGAGAAGAATGCAGTTGTACACAAAAACATATCAAGTAAAAGGGTAAAGAACATCCATTTCAGAGAAACCTGACCTCAAGTTCACAGTAAAAATTCTTCTCAAATATTTACTTAGTTCCTCTGCGGAAGCAATCTCATTTGTTTGCTACACATTCACAATAGCAGTACAAAAAGTATAAACCTTCAGCCACTCTTTCCAATAGTTCTGTTCTTCTTCTGAGGTTGTTTGAGTACAACTACAACATCAAAGAGAGATTTTTTTTGTACCCATTTAACCTTACAAATGAAAAATTTCCCAGAAAATTTTCTGAGCACCGATACAAGATGTAAAATGCTTCAGGACTACCATATTTATGTAGACAGAAGAAACAGTTACTAACCATACCTCTAACTGACTACTGTAGCCTATATGCATCTCTGAGATTGTGATCAAAGCTGTCACTGATAACTACTTAAGAATCCAGGATCACACTGAAAATAGCTCTTCTAGACTAACAGTTAGTTCCAACATATTTTTCCCCAAAACAGCTGATTTCCTAGGCTGTCTACTGAACCCTGGTATAGATAACCTGAACTGTTTCTCTAACACAGATGTAACAACACCAAAGAACTGGCTTAAATCACTAACTGGAGCACTTCTACCATGGGAAAATCACTAGGCAATATGAATACTCTGGCAAAATGAATATGAATTACTACACTGCATCAGCCATGTAAAGTGGAGAGGGAAAGCAGAGATGGAGAGAGTATGCCTAAAGTGCACTGACTTCTTTTCAGTCTTTCTACAATAGCCACTAAAGGCCCACTGCACCCATAGCAACTGTTTGAACCCTCTGTGTGGTTCTGGGTTAACCCAAGATGCAGTGTAATGTAAATGCAGGCATCAGAAGTGAACACAATTCCAGATGGTAAGACTGTGCAGCAGTAGCAAGAGCTGTACCCTATGCATATAATCAGCCTTTAAACTCGATTTCTAAACTATCTCCTCTGAAGCACAGAATTCAGTATCATTTACTAACACATTAATGAGGATGGCATCAAGTATGTTTGAAAAATGCCTGTTTTCAGTCCAGCCTTCAAAACACACTGATAAACTCAAATAAACATGAAATGAAAAAGAACTGTTTCCACAGACACTTACTTTTGCTGCTCCTATTTGCTCTTTACGAAACTTCTCCAGTGGTGCTATTAGCACATCATTAGCATTCTGGATCTGCAAAGTTAAACATAAAGCATATCTTTTTAATACAGAGTATTTGCAGAAAGCAGAGTCATTCTAACTTTGCCATTGTGCAAGCCTGAAAAAATTAATGTCCGCAACATTCTGTTATGAGCATATGGGTAGGACTCAAATAATTACTTCTTTTTAAAATAAAACATACAACATATATGTTCACTAGTCTATTATGGAACATTTCCATGAATAATGAAAGCAATTGTAATGAATGATGTAGGAAGTTTATCTGCAATACATAGAAGGGTTTTCTGGTATTTTACTTCCATTTCTTGCATCTTGCCTAAAACCAGAATAGAAAACTTCCAGGAACATGTTTTGGCAGAACAGAGAAGACAAACAGTAGTACTGACAGCACTACCTAAAAAATCTTATGCTTACAGACTCTGAGTCTTTTACAGCTGAAACTTTTCAGCTATCTCTTTGGATTATATACCTAGTTATATTGAACAGAGGAGAGTAAGGCAGGGAACTCTCAAAAGAAAAGTGGACCATTTACAAAATACTCTAGATTCTCTTTCACTTTTCTAATTTTTAAACTAATTTAAGATGTCCTGCAGCTATTTTTATCACTTTAACATAATCTAGTGTTCCTAATGAATCACAGTTTTCACCCCACTACCTCTGTTTATTTAGTGTAAAACCAATCCTGGGAACCCCTCTCTGAAGACCATTCCCAGCAGCGATCACTCAAAGTGATCCCTAGTCATCTGGGCTAGAAACACACATGCAGAGGAATATAAATGCCAGCCCTGCCATAATGCCACTCATCAAAAGAAGGTGGCATGATTTCACCAAGTACCTTTTAGGGACAGGAAGAATAACCAACTAAACTGACTTTACTACAGAAAAATCAGAAGAAACTAAAAACTGCCAACACATCAGAAATAAAGCATAACAAAATACATTATAATAGTCTATTATATTAACTACAGGCAGAATCTTAGGTTTTCTGCATGAATGGCTTTTTTTCTCTTCACCAGTCCAGTCTTTACCATACTCATCACATTCCACATTTGGGCTTTGGCAGGATTGGAGGTCTGGGCAAAGCTAACATGTACCTAAGCCAAACGTGAATGAATACAGCTCTTGTGACTCTTCCATAACAATAATTGATAAGTTACATTGTCAGCTGAGCACGAAAACTTCCCAGAAGGCTGTAATAATAAACATACAGAATAAACCCATTGAAACACAAACAAATTTTCTTTCCTCCCAAACCTAACATTACAATTCAAAAGACCACAGAATCACCACATCTCTCAGTAGGGCAGGCAAATTTTCAGGGAAAGTTTAGACTCTCTTTGACATCCTGATGTAACAAAATCCAAGACAGCAAAAGCAATACTTAGCATGCTTGATGATGCAGTGATCAAAATGATCTAGATTTAAAAATAAAAATCAGGCACAAAGGATGAGGAGGAGTGTTTTCACTGCATTCACTGAGCTTTCACTGCATTCAACATCCTCCATCAGTTCAAATGGAACAGGCCACAAAGCTACGTTATTCTCCAAGTGGACATTTCCCAAAAATGTCATAGAATGATAGAATACGAGATTGGAAGGGACCACAAGGATCATCTGGTCCAACCTTTCTTGGCAAAAGCACGGTCTAGACAAGATGGCCCAGCACCCTGTCCAGCTGAACCTTAAAACTGTCCAGTGTTGGGGAATCCACCACTTCCCTGGGGAGATATTCCAACTGCTGATTTTTCTCACTGTGAAAAATTTTCCACTTGTTTCCAATCGCAATCTCCCCGGGAGTAACTTGTATCCATTATCTCTTGTCTTCCCCATGTCACTCCTTGCAAAAAGAAAGTCTCCATCCGCTTTCTAGCCACCCTTTAAATACTGTAATATGGTGATAAGTTCTCCCTAAGCCTTCTTTTCTCAAGGCTGAACAAACCTCACTCTCTCAGCCTTTCCTATTCAAACTCTGTCAATGTTTAGTCTAGCATGATAAACACACTGCATTTTTTTTTAATATACATATGAAAATTCTTGGCTTGTTAAGAATCTTTCCTGGACCGTAAAGCATCAGTTTCTCTAGGAGGAGGCTGTGGAGAACCATACTGAAAGCCTTGGAGAAATACAGGTAGACAATGTCCACCACTTTCCCCACATCAACTGAGCAGGTTACTTTGTTGTAGAAGGCGATCAGGTTTGCCAAGCATGTTTTGCCCTTGGTGAATCTGTGCTGGCTTTTCTCAACCACATGCTTCATTTGTTTTATGATAACCCCCAGGAGGATTTGTACCATAACTTTCCCATGGATTGAAGTAAGACTGATGGGCCCATAATTTCCTGGATCCTCCTTTAAGTGCTCTAGTAGATGGGGGTGACATAGCCTTCTTCCAGTCTTCTGAGACATCACCCAACGTCCATGACTTCTCAAAGATTATGGAGAACAGCCTCACAAAAGATATCAGCTGGCTCGCTTAACACTCTCGGGTGGGTAACATCAGGGCCCATTACTTTGTAGGGGTCAAGCTCCTGTAACAGTTCACATACCAACTCTTCCTTCACTGACAGTGGATCTGTCTGCATCGACCTGGATTTTTGTTCCCAAGAGCTGGGGCACACTAGTGCTGGTAAAGACAGAGATGAAGAAAGCATTGACAACCTCTGCCTTTTCAGCGTTGTTGGTGACTAATTCACATCTCCTGTTTAACAGCAGGCCAATATTTTCCTTCTGTTTCTGATCCTTGTTTACATACCTGAAGAACTCTTGTAGTTTTTGACATCTCTGACTGATTTCAATCCAAGCTGAGATTTTGCTTTTCTAACTGCACCTCTGCGTACCCTGGAAATGTTCCTGTAGTTCTCAACAGGTATTCATCTGCTTTTCCATCTCTGTTCTGCTTCTCTTTTGGTTTTGAGCAGATACAGAAGTTTTCAGCTAAGCCAAGCGGTCTTTTGCTCTGCCTATTATAATCTAATATAGAGATTTTTAGGTAACATCTAGCAATCTGAGACTCAACACTTTCTACAAGGCAAAGAGCACGTACTTAGCAAAAACATAATCTCTATCCAAAGGATCACTCAATAAGGCAGATTAAAATTAACAGGGGTGCAAAACTGTTAAATGACTTGCCCACAATCAGGCAGAATTGCAGTGCATACACCTGGAAGCAGCATTTGGAAGGCTTGATAGCTTACAGAGCATGTACATGGCTTCTAGCAAATATAGAAATCACAAAGGCTTGCTGGACTCACTGGTACAGAAGTGTGGATGCATCTTGTTTCTTTTTTATGTACACAAGTAAGTTTTTCTATGCCTTTAAGATTTATTGCTATATACAGCAACAATATATTCAATATCTCACAGTTCAAGTAAAAGAGACATTTGTATTATTGAAGTAGTTACTACTGATGTCAGCAATCGCTGATAGTCCTGTTGCTAGTCATTGCCAGTCAAACTAACTCCACGTGGAGCTGAACATGGCTCTTGCCTTCTCTCAATGCTATCACGTTTAGGCAGCCTCCATGCCACACCAGGAGACTTCATTTCATATATTGTTCCTCCTGACAGCCTTAAAGTGACTGAAACACAACTACTACCTGTCTTACTCAATGCTGCTGCAAAGCAAATGAAATATCTTGGAAAAAAAAAGAACCCTGTTTCAAACACTGTGGAAGAAAATATTCACAGTAAGCATACAGCACCGACAGGAGTCATCTGGGAAGTACGTGGCTTTGCTGGGCTGAAGCACAACGTTCTTCACTGCCACAGTTATATATGCAACTAGGACTTCATCTAGACAGGGTCTGTGCCTCTGAACAGATCTCCTCAGCCACATCAATGGAAAATGCTGCAAGCACATCCCCAGGCTGAAAGCTTCTACTGACAAGAGCCCTGATGTGGCAATTCACCTCCCAGTAAAATCAGGAGCTAGGCAAGTAATTGGCTTTGGCTCTGGGGAGGGAGAGCATACCAGCAAAATACCAGAGAGAATCCTGGCAGACACAATTCAAGAGCTGGTATTACAAGATGTGGAATGATCCACTGTGAAAAGACTTCCAGCGATTTTCACCAGCTTGTGCCTAGCTTTTGAAAACCGAAAATTATAGAGAAAGAATTTTTCCTTACATATGCATTTATTAATTTTCTTTAATTGCTGATTCCTATCACTGCAATTACTTTACATTACAGTTTCCTTGCTCAGGGTCACAAAGTGGCATACAGCCTTCCCCCCCAAAAGTATGAATCAAATCCTCCCATAACCATTTCTACAGAAATCTGATTGCTTTAGATAATCTGGAATATTCACTGTGTGGTCCTAATAGAGTAACTTGCTTCCTGCCAAGACGATAATCCCTCTTCTACTCAGTTATTGTGCTAGGTTGAAATCACAGACACTCAGAAAAGGTAAAAAATGTCCAAAAGACTGTTAACAGTTTCTGTAAATAGCAACTTCAGAAATCCATGTTGTGTTTAAAATAGAGATCTTATCCTTAAAAGCTTATTCTGATTAGTCACAGATTTAGAGAAGTTATACTTTCTTGACCCAATAGTTATTGAATGCTACACAGTTCAAGCTTCCAGCATGGCTAACATGTCAGTCAATCAAATGTGATCATTTCTCTTGACTGGCAAAAGCACTGGCCTTCCTCAAAAAAAAGAATCAAAAAACAGAAACTCAAGAGAAACAAAAAAAACCAAAACAAAACAAAACAAAAAAAAAAAAACAAAAAAACCAAGAATCATGTAGTTTTAACTTAGTGTCAGTTTTTTACTCTTTTTTTAACTAAGATGCTAAACAATTACATAATAGGAAAACATCAGTTAACAATTTAGAGAGCTATATTAGAGCTAGTAAAAATTAAAGAGATTTTTATAAACTAAAGAACTTAAACAACTTTTTAACTTCAGAGTATATAACTCTATTTAGCATTATTGATAAAAATACCATTAAAATAAGTACCACCAAAATCACAATGAATTTGTAAAAAATATTTGAAAAAGAAACATTTAAAAATTTAAAATACTTTTTCTAAGCTAGCTTTGACAATTTACGAGGCCATTCTCTGTTTGCATAACTGTAACATTAAACTGTGTTTTTCAGACATCGCAGAGACCCTCCACATATACTTGGAGATGTTTTTGACTAGCAATTTTTTAAACTTTTATTTTTTACTAAAATTTTCTACCATCGGTAGTATGAAAAAAATATTCAGCATCAACTAACAATCCAACTCATAAAAATTATGAGAATCACAATTATTACACTATGTTAGAAAGGGATGAATAAAATTTTTGTAAAAGTATCAGAACATTTCCATTTCTATATTTTCTTAAATTTAAATCAACGTTAATTTTTTGAATGAGTTTTCTAGTAAGTTTCTAGCCCTGAATTTGGGATAATGTATGATATGCAGACTGTAAATGCATCATTCTTCTTCATCTACTTTTACTTAGGTATGACCAGTGGATATAAACAGAAATTTAACTACAACATTGGTGCAGATGGTTATTCATTATGAAATACTAACAACATAGACACATAAATTTTAAGCCCTTTACAAGCATTTGACCTTAACCTGGCAATATACCATGTTGAATTGCAGTAAGAAGAACAGTTAATACCTTTAGAGTTTTGTATTTTTATTTGTATGTCTAAGGACTAGTTAGGTCACAGAGAGAATTAGGTTAACAGGATTTCCAATTGCCAGAAGAAGACAGCAACAGTATCATAGAATCACAGAATGGTTTGGGTTGGAAGGGACCTCAACGATCATCCAGTTCCAACCCCCCTGCCATGGGCAGGGACACCTTCCACCAGACCAGGTTGCTCCAAGCCCCGTCCAACCTGGCCTTGAACCCTTCCAGGGAGGGGGCAGCCACAGCTTCTCTGGGCACCCTGTGCCAGTGTCTCACCACCTTCACAGGGAAGAATTTCTTCCTTATATCTAAATCTACCCTCTTTCAGTTTAAAACCATCACCCCTTGTTCTAACAGATGTTCTCTGATAAAGAGTCCCTCCCCATCTTTCCTGTAGGCCCCCGTTAAGGACTGGAAGGCCACTATAGGGTCTCCCCGGGGCCTCCTCTTCTCCACACTGAACAACCCCACCTCTCTCACAGCCTGTGCTCATAGGGTAGGTGCTCCTGTCCCCTCATCATCCTCATGGCCTCCTCTGGACCCGCTCAATCAGGTCCATGTCCTTCTTATGTCGGGGGCCCCAGAGCTGGACACAGCACTGCAGGTGGGGTCTCATGAGAGTGGAGCAGAGGGGCTGAATCACCTCCCTCAATCTGCTGGCCACATTTTTCTTGATGCAGTCCAGGACATAGTTGGCTTCCTGGGTTGTGAGTGCACATTGCTGGTTCGTAGTCAGTTTTTCCATCTACTTCTACCCCCAAGTCCTTCTCCACAGGGCTGCTCTCCATCCAATCATCCCGCAGACTGTATTTGGGATTGGGATTGGCCCGGCCTACGTGCAGGACCTTGCACTTGGCCGTGCTGGACTTCATAAGGTTCGCACAGGCCCACCTCTCCAGCCTGTCAAGGTCCCTCTGGATGGCATCCCTGCCCTCCAGTGTGTTAACTGTACCACACAACTCAGTGTCGTCAGTAAACTTGCTGAGGGTGCACTCGATCCCACTGCCCATGTTGCCAACAAAGGTGTTCAACAGTGATGGTCCCAATACTGACTCCTGAGGAATGGCAATTCTTGCCCTCCCCCTCCACTTGGACATCAAGCCATTGACTGCAACCATCCAGCCAATGCCTTATCCAAGTGGTCCATCTGTCAAATTCATGCCTCTCCAGTTTAGAGACAAGGATGTCGTGCAGGACGGCGTCAAGTGCTTTGCACAGGTCCACCACCGCTGTAACTCCATCATAGAAGACCACCAAATTTGTCAGGCACAATTTTCCCTTAGTTAAGCCATATTGGCTGTCACAATCATCTCCTTATTTTCCATGTGTCCTGGCATAGTTTCCAGGAGGATCTGTTCCATGACCTTGCATTTTTGCAGTGACAGAATTAGGAATTAGATCAAGCTTATCTGAATTATAGTAAAATGCTTTAACTATGAAAAACTTTTGTTTTAAATATTTTATCTGGGAAAGACAGTTTTTGCTCCAAATCTGCTACAAGTACTTTTCACTGCAACACAGAATTATCACACTTGCATATGGGAAATAAAACTCATTCTCCCGAAGTACTGAATCACTCATGAATTCTGAATGCTGACAAACATTAATTTGCGTGATGTTGTATAAGACTTCTGGAAAATACCAATTAGATTAATTCAAAGGCAACAAATCTCATAGCTAATATATTCACAGTTATGCATTTATAATGTAGAAACATATTGCTCTTCTAGACAAAAGGAAATAATTTAATTTGAAATCCTTCTCCCAATTCCTAATGAGTCCTAACAAATCTGATCTGTCAGAAAAAAAACCACTTTTTTCAGTCTGTGGCCTGTATCAAAAGCTGTTAACCAATACAACTTCAAATAGAACAGCAGAGAAATAACACAACCAACCAGGCATTTATGTAACTTAGTTATGTATCAGGTTTACATGCTACAAAGAATACAAACATGTCATGATAAAACATTAGTCACATATTTAAGTCCTCAGGTTCTATTTTAGAAGTTAAAAAGTGTAAATATTATATAAAGTTAATAATGTGAATCTCAGTGCCTGTAACTACTTGACCTTAGCAGGACAAATATTTTTCCAGCTTTGTATGGAAAACTCTACACAGACAAATCGCATACTTAGAAAACAAAAAATTTAACAAATTTGAAGTTTAACTTAATCCCTCTCGCATGTACAAAAAAGATGACATCAAACAATATCCAAGCTTGTGTTAATTTTCTAAAAATATCACTACCAAAGCCAGTTATTTCAAGTAGAGTTCAAATTCAGATGATATTAAAGCAAGCCCAGAAGATTACAAAGTTTTAGTATGGACTAGCAACAACATAGGTTGGATACTTTAATGGACAATGGGTAATGCAATATTCAGCTTCTTAGCAAAACCAAGACTTTATCAAGTCTTACTGCATTACCACAAGGGGATGCTTATAAATTACATGCTAATCAAGACTGGAAGTTTTATGTGGCTGAATAAATTATTTTTCTCAAAGTTTTTTCCAGCAAACACTATTTTTTAATTTGATATATCGCATAGCTTCTGTTTAAAAATAAATTACTACACTGTCATACCTGAAATGACTGTTTCTTGAAATAGTAAAAAATGACACAGGAGAATTTGCACAAAGGCTGCCTTTAGCACAGAAAAGCCTGTCTCCTTACAGAGTCCTAATGAAACATGAGAGGAAGAAACACCTCTCTAAAGAACAATACAGAGGAGGAACCTAACTTCAGATGTTAGATGTCCTCAAGGAGTTTTTCTTTTCTACTGATTACAGAGAAAGCAGAATTAAAATTAGCTACCCTTGGATAAAGTTGGTCTTCGTGAATACTCCTGCCTCAGATTCTATCATCAACATCTTAAACCTAAACACTTTTATTCTGAAAAGTACACATTGATATGAGGTGTGTATATACACAGAAAAAAAAAAAAAAAGGTATGTACACATAATATATTAAACTTAAAATTGCAATCTTAATTTCAGTTTCTGTGTATCTTGACTTTACAATTTCTTGGTAGGAGTCTTGGTAAATAAAGTCTTCCTGGCAGATTTTTTCCTCAGAATAGGTTCTTATGGGTGAGTGGAAAAACTAAATTTGAAAGCTTTATCTTTCCAAGTATTTGCCATCAGATTCTGTCCTGGTTTCTTTACTTTCAGAAGTATTTACTATTCCAGAAATATTGATTTTCAGAGAGTTGAAGTAAGATAGGGGTTTCACTGGAAGCATTCTTATTTCAGAGGCAAACATCGTACAGAAAGAATGCTCTGTCTTTTCATCTCTGTGTCCTCTAATGATGCCATAGTACTTTAATGCTTGAATATCAAGTCCTGTTCTGCTCCCATCAATGCCTCTTCCCACTTCCAGGATACAAAAAACTGCCAAAGTTAGAGATAACTACATGTGCTGTATCCAATTCTGTATGAACAAGGTGAAGACCCTGAACTTCCCCTTCATCTGGGAAGTGCTATCCTTTAAAGTTCATCTGAAAAGAAACTAGTGGCATACCCAGTTTTCTGAGTGATGCTGAGACAGTGACAAATGCTACTAGAAAGGACACAATCTCATTTATAGAGAACTAAAATTGATCTTGAAAAGTAGATCACTGGTGAGACCTTAAGATCTAAGACAATTTAGGATATTTTTGATGGAATTTTGACAATCCCAGATCCAGACCAAAACCAGATTCTCCTGCAAAGCTCAAATTTTGACACAAAAAAACTAAAGGTGGGGGCTGCAGGAAACTAATCCTAACACCGCCAGAGGTCTTCACTTCCATAGTCAGTTTTGCCTTAACTCCACCCGTGCAGGACTCCTTTGCTGGAGGCACTGGCTCGCCACTCCTGCACTCAGCCAACCTTGATTCTTCCCCTCCACCCATGCCGCTTTCCTCCTTCAGGACACTGTGAATTCCATGCAAGCAGGAGACCTCCGACTCCACAGTTTATTTCCTCGATATATTCAAATCCCACAACAATTATCCAAGCATTCAATCTGACCTGCTGCCCTTCCTGTCACTCAATGCTTAACCATGGTGACACTGCATGAATTTAAAAGGAAAAGAGATAGAACATTCCAAGAGATGCGTGCTGTTGAACCAGAGACAGAAGAAGGAAAAATAAAGATTTTAAAGCTATCTTTTAAATCAGAGGTTCAGTTCTATTAAACCCTTCAAGCAAGCTATTGCAGAAATTTATATTATTCTGCATATTGCAAGACAATGCATCTTTCACACACATCAAGATAATGATACTGCTCTTCAATACAAAGAGACCCGGCACATTTTCACAGTTTTTCCACTTCTTTTTGTGAAAAATGCCATTTTCCTCTTCCAGACTAAGACCCTCCACAAAATTAATAGTTTACCAGTGTCAATTTTAACCTTGATTTTTCCTCCACCAGTTTCCAGTACAGGTAAGCTACAGGGCAAGTTAGGTAGAGTGTGTCACACCAACTGTAATTGAGACTAGGACTAACAGAAAGAAATGACATTCCCAAGTTGAGAAGGAAAAGAAACATTTCATCATTCTTGAAAGCATGATGAGTACTGTGTGCTAATGGAACAAAGAAAAGCCAAAGACCTAACTGAGGGAAGCCAATTCAAGAATTACTTCCAGGACTGCACTTGAAGGGGGAAAATAAATAAAAAAATAAAGAAAATAAATAAATAAAATCAAAGAACAAACAGTCCCACTCATGCTTAGAGGATTGCTAAGCACAGTATAAAAACAAGCAAACTTTGCAGAGAGTACTGTGACTATCTTTGTGATCACTAACCAGATGTGGCCTTCTCTCATAAACTGTGGAGAATATCAAATACCAGGAGGTCCTCTCAGGCTCTCTCTCCCATTTGGTAGTCTCCTTTGTTCTTCCCAAGTATCAGGCAAGGAAGAAGATGTTAGTTTGCAATCAATACATTTTGTGAGCTCATTGGCAGGAATGAGTGAGTATGACTTCAGAAATACTCAATATCTTCCTTTACGATATTTTTCAATATCTTCCTTTTTTTCCCCTATTTCTAAACTATCCACTGTCATATTCAGCACAGCATGTAATTAACAAGAGTTAAGTTTAAAATATTTTCATTATATCAGTACATGAATCATTAATAAAGTGTTTATATAAACCACATTTCATTCATTTTACATGCAAGTTGAGGCATACGCTTTCTGATCTATTTCTACATGCTCTTAAGTGAGGTAAAGATGACCTCTGATATCTCAGAGGAGGGAACAACATAACAAGTACCGATCAAATACAGCCCAACCACTCCCAAGCCCCTTGCCTTTTTTATGGTATCTCCATCTCTAAGGCAAACTACAACATTTATTGTAGTTCAGCACCCAATGATCCCAAGGTCCAGTACAACCTTTCATAAAAACAGTAACTTGGTTCTCTTGGAAGGAAAGGTGGCACCAATATCCTCTGTGTGGGCAATGACTGTGGAGCAGAAGCTCCTTTTTGCCCCCCAGAAGACAAACCTTGTGAATGTCCCTGAAGCCCCGAACCTTTGAGACCATTCTGTACTAACACTGGTTAACTTTCTTTGGGGCCAAGTAACAACAGAGAAATAAGAACTCTAGGGACTGACGTTAAGAGAATAGATAAAGAAAAGAAGCATTTTTGAGTTCAAATAACAGCTCTCCTACAAAACCTGGGAACTTTAAGTGTGCTCTAATGAATCAGTCCATTCATTGCCAACAGGAAGACCTGACAGAGGACATTATCATTTCAGTAATGATACCAGTACAAAGAGTCTCAAGAGCTTACCAGGCAATTAACTCAGTCACCCAACATTAGATACCCATAGTTTCTGCACTTGGTACAGCGACATGAGCTTCCCTTCCCAGTCAATGGGGAAAAATAAGCACACAATTCCTGTGATCTGTTCGGACACCTTTCAGACAAGATGCATCACATCATGAAATTGCTGGGTCCTCGGGCAATCAAACTTGAATTTGCTATTCTGCTTTCACAAATAGTTCTGAGTAGATGTATAAAGCCTATATACAACATTACTTTGATATTTCCAAAAGAAAGCAGATGAATGTCTGGGGCACTGGGCTTGAAGTCTGCTCTTACTCAGGGATATTGCAAACCCATTTAAAGTTTTATGGGGTAAATCAAAGAAATCTGTGACTAGGCAAAAGAGTCACTTCTCATTCAGCGGAAAGCAGCTAGATTCAGTAGACAGCATAAACATTATAGATGTTACAGGATTCACTAAAGGTTATTGTCAAGTTAAATTCACAGTCCAAAGTCACACTCACAAAGGTGTATGGCACTCCTAATACATAACTGAACATCTGAACTACAAATGCAGCCATACTCCCAAAATGATGAAGAATAAATTACCAAAGTACTGCAACCAATTAAATAGTGTAACAAATGACCTGCTTCAGACTTTAAAGGAAAAAAATAGTCAAATACATTTTAACTCTGACGTGGGGATAAATAGAGAACACATCAGTTAAATTTTATTATATTAGTTAATAGAGAATATGGCTTATTCTTAGGCATAAAATGAAATAATATTTTTATACCTTTTGATTTCCTTCTACTTAATTAATTTATAGCACAGTTATTACAGTTATCACCAACTGATATGTGTGGAGTGCTGAAACAGGTACATCCAAAACTGCTCGTCTGATCTAGGCTGTTTTTCCTGTTAAAATCTAAACTTGCCATTGCATATCACTTCTCTTTAAGATGGGACTTCATTTTGTCTGAGAAATAAGCCTTGTTCTGCCCTATGTCACAGAGTCTCACCGCAACACGCTGTCTCTACTACTCACACTTTCTGTCATTAGTGGGTATTGAGACCAGATTCACCAGTTGACTCTGGAACATGGCAACTACCTGGTGTCTGACAGAGACAGGGCTCATCCAGGGAGCTCACTGAACCTGAGTATGGAAACCAACAGAAAAAAACGATCTGCAGAAATCAGAAGCTCCCATCGTCTGACCCTATTCACTTAATGCTGCTCCAGAAACATCTGAACATCGTTATGTTACCTAATGACAAGGTCTTACAGAAGTACAGGACAAGTTCCCAACACAACAAATATTTATCAGAACTATATAGGAGGTAACAGGTCTTAAAAATTACTTCAAGCATCTTATAATTATTTTTTTAAGGAGTTGTTTATTTCATGAATTGCAACCATAACAGACAATACTTAATGACTACAGGACTGGACTCTGATTTTAGACATTGCTCAGTGAATGACAAGAATCACAAGGAAGGAAAAAAAAAGCACTTAGATGAGAATACCTGTATCATGAAGTTATGACAATAAGTTTCACATGCATCTCAGCAGTTCTTGTTATAATAGGGCAGATTATTTCTGGCTGAACTTATAATTGCAGGCAGAAGAGAGTAAAGTTAGGCACAAAATTTCCATATATTAAAAGTTTTTAAAGACAGAAAAATGGTGTTTGGCATATCGAGATAAAGTATATTACTTACATGTTCATTCAATACTTCTTTTTAATGCTATTTTCCTTTAACTATCTTGTTCACTCAATGCATTCATTGCCTGTGATGTCTCTGGAGGGAAAAGCTAAATATTCATTCCATCTGTTTTAAATTCCACATTTGAGAATTTGCAATAAACTTAAAACATTTTTGTTGTCTTATAAATATTTAAAGAGAAAATATCATTATATTTCAACTCCCAGAATTGTTGTTATTTTATAGTAGTTAAGTTTTAATGTTTGTATGGTAATCTGTTTTGGTCACAAAGAAAAGATTTTTGGGCATTGTCAGATCATTAATACTTCAAGCACAACTTTAAACAGCACCAAGAAGAAGCTACTCAATTCCCACCGTTTGTATGTGGAACAGAAATTGCATTTATTATAATCACCTTCTACTAAATGGTCTGGTTTGACAGACCAAATTTACTGTTAAAGACATTTTAATAGCTGATGCTCAAACTGTCCTACTGAGTTGAGAAAGTGCAGCAGATACAGATTATCACTCCAAATAGCAGTAAAGCCGAAGGCTACAAACCTGCCACATACCCAGTGAAAAAACTGCTTCTGATGACATGTAGTGGCAATGAGATGTCTAATACATCTTACAGAGAGCCTTAAAAATTATTTACACCATATAATACAATGCCATCTGCGTAGAGAAAGCAAATTTGTTCTCAGAGGAATATTAAGTGCCTTTCAAGCATTGTGAACTGCTGAAGTAAAATTGCTACAAACACTTTCACGTTAATTCTGTTTTACATCTTCAAGATGCACAAAACAAACCCTTAAGAAAACGGATTGCTGAAAAGACATGTTCCATGTATATGCATATGTATGTGTATAAATGTATATATGTATGAAGTCGGATATTATCGTACTTTCTCAGAGTTCTTTATTTTACTGCAAATCTCAATAGACTGCTAGATTTATTTTTTTTTTTTTTTTTAGATTGCTGAATGAAGAGACAGGTTAAATACTGTAAATATTTGACCCAAATAAGGTCAAAACGTATCTTTTCGTTCTACCATCATATTCAATAGTGTTTTATAAACTCAGATTGCAATAGAAAACCATGTGATGCTAACCTTTAAAAGTGTCTTTAAGTTTTTACTACAGACTTTTAAGATATATTTACTCTTTTATAAAATTATATCAAAAAGTTACACTTAAAGTATCTTTTTAAAATAACAAAACGTATACTTTTAGCTATTATAATCTTAAAATAATACAAATACAAATTAAAATAGCCTTCAAGAAAGGCAACACATTTTACAAGATAAACAAAGAAATTGAGAAATTAAAAACAACAGTTATTAAGAATTCTAAGAAATAAAAATGAGATTGTACTAGTAATAGGTCTTGAGAAATTGAATGCCAGAGCTTGGTATTAAGGCAAAAAAATCCCTCTGAATTATCAGAGGACATGGCTAGTTTTATGACCATTAATAAACACACACTAGTCACATGTTAAATTGAAGGAAATCAGATCTTAGACTTGAAAGTGTTTGCAAAGTGAGCATATAACTTCCTTCTCCTCTCCCACTCACAGCATACAAACTGGCAAAGGAGGCCTGTGTTTGTTGAAACATTAGATATTCCCCAGAAGAAACATCTGTGTACAGAAAGGGCCCAAATAAATACAGATAGGTTATGCTTTATAATGTAGTTGAAGTGGTAGAGGAAAAAACTAAAAAATTAATATCATATGAAAATGCTTAATTTTAAATTTTAAACTTCTTCCCTACTACATCTCCATTTATTTCTCCTCTTCCCCTTTGTTAGCGTGAATAAAACAATAAAAAAAAAAAAAAATTGCACAGTTCTTCTCATGTGTCAAGTCTCTATTCCAAATGTCAAACACCATCCCCAGTATTACAAGTACTGAATAAAAATGTAAACACTGGCATGTTGTTAATTAGGCTTCATGGGGAAATTAGGATGCAAAGAATGTTATCAAGGGAATTGTCCAGACATGGTTTTTAACAATGCTGTTGCTGCCCTCCCACAGTAACTTTTAACAAAATTGACTTCATTCCTCTCACAGTATGCCTTGCCAAGAAACGGATTTGAATAAAGGGCCCTCATTAGCAATAAAAGTTTGGAGTGGAAAGTGCTGCTTGAACTTTGCATTGCTGAAGTACATGCAAGGAAAAGCACTTTGCTGAATTACTAACAGTGCCTGCGCAAGCCAGTCCCGGCCTGCCTGTCCTACTGTGTCAGCTGCTGCTCCCGAGTTCTTAAACAGCAACAGAGGAATAAACTGGTATGAAAGCTTAGGATATTAGCCTTCCCTACCAATTGCGGAGCTCACAGCAGCTATTCAGCCCTTCTCAGCTTCTGGCTAGGCTCTGAGAGATGCTATGTGAAGGCTGATAGAATTATGCAATGCGTATTAATGCTCAAACCCTTTTTTACCTGCTCCCTGTTAGATTCCGAGCAAAATCTAAGGTGTTGCTGATTCTTGAGTGTAGTGGTTACGGGCAGAAAAGTATGTGAGAGTTATTCAGGGTTGCTCAGAAATCTCGCTGATGATATTCAGAGGACTACTACCTTAATGACAGTGTAAAATATGTTTTACTACTGGCAGGACCACTGAACCAATCTGAAAATGAAGCATGTCAAATCTACTTCAAGCACCTTATAGATTAAGTGAATTGTAAACTAAATTCCAGTGATGCTACCTTTATTAAGCCATCTTTAATCCAGGTTCTCAGGCCACTGCTATACATCTAAAATAGAGTACCTAGATCCATTTTAGAAAATTCTCATTGTAGCGCAGTTCTAAGAACTGAGTTTTAAATAAACAAGACAAACCTGTCTCCGTGAGTCAGTAATCTTTAAAAGCCAGCGGGTTCATAAAGCATGGACAACTGTTTTTGTAACTAACATAGCTACTGTTTTATGCTCAGGCAAAAAGCAAGAACTCGGGATTCCTAACATTCAAAAATAATCCTGAACCTAGGATGCGTGAACTCATTATGAAAATACCAAACGTGCCCAGGGAGCAAGTGCCTATAGAAGGACTCACAATCACTCCTTCAGCTCAGCTACAAAGAGTTAACGCCAGGAATCTGAAGGGCAAGATGTTTAAATCTGTCTCTGATTAATGGAGAGGAGGGACTGATATTGTTACATATAATTCACAGATGGAAGAGACCACTGGAAAACAGTTCTTTGCCAACAGGAAGGTAAAATACATTTATGGTCTGACTCTAAGATGCGTTGATCCACTAGAAAACTCTCACATAAACATGTTTAAGAAAATTCCTGTTCTAGGTACTGATAATAAAAGTCTTCCGAAGCATTGGAGTGTCTTATCTTCACTGTGCTCAGAAATCATAAGCTAAAAGGCATAAACTGGCTCTTCTTCACTTACTTTCTTGATTTGGGGTTTTAAATAGACTGACATACTAGAACACAGTGCTAACCATTACCAAGCACATTTTCCTGAGCAGGCAATAAAGGACTTTGCAGTGCTGAGCACACTTACAGCCAGCGACTTCACCGAAAGAGCATGAGCAGAGAGAGGACACTACACAGAACCTCGTTGCTTATGAGTACCTGAACTCTACATGCATAGATCACTGTAAACTAAAATTCAAATGCAGAAAGCACTGTACATTAAGGTTTTTCCCTCACCCAATATTTTTAATTTTTGTGAAAAATATTCACACATTAACCCTAAATGAGTTTTAAATAGATTAAGAGAAGCTAACAGCCAATAAGCTAAAAAGGGGAAAAATCCAACTGACTTATGCCTTGTATCCCACTGTGAAAACCTACTAGAGGATAATATAGTGGGACAAGTTTGCTGCACACATCTGGAGCTTCTTTTTTGTATCTCCTGTGCTTTCATTCAACTCTTTTCAGGCTATGCTAGTGTTTCTTTTTCCCTTAAAAGCCTTTCATATAACAAGGACCATGCATGCCACTTACTCCTTCACTGCACAGACACACTTCAAAGAACTTCTGATTTCTCGGTGACCCTTATTCCTGTTTTCCCTTCGGTGGGCAAGAGCTCAGTGGGGTTTTTGTCACTACTGTCCCTTACAACATGAGCTGGAAACTCTGTATCTCTCTTCTGCCACCCCAGCCACGTTACCCTTAGTCTTGATGCTTAGTAGTGTCAGCAGAATTATTTTCTACATAGATGATACCATTTTATAAAGTGTTAAAGAATGCCTTTTACTTTTTCTGATCTATGCAGAATTACAAAGAAGACTGAAGCTGGTAGGTTTCACAACTAAAAGACCTATACCCCTTTCCTCCCACAGGTTTTCTGATTTTCACCAAAATTATCAGTTTCTATCAACAAATTATGTTGTTCAAAAGTAACTACTCTGCATCCAGAGGTGAATAACAGAAAAACACTTTGGACACTTTTAACATGAGAAATCCTTTGCTGCGTGTATTCCATCTACACTACATGGGCACTATTTATATCACCTGAGGAAAAATAATTACTTGATATCAGAGAAAAAAAAAAAAAAAAACAAAGAACCAAAAAAAAAACAAAACCAAAACAAAACAACCCACTTTGCTTTTTTCTCTTTTTTCTTCAGCAAACCCATGAAAATGTTTTGTAAGAAACATTCCATCTACACTACATGGTGTATTCCATCTACACTACATGGGCACTATTTATATCACCTGAGGAAAAATAATTACTTGATATCAGAGAAAAAAAAAAAAAAGAACCAAAAAAAAAACCAAAACCAAAACAAAACAACCCACTTTGCTTTTTTCTCTTTTTTCTTCAGCAAACCCATGAAAATGTTTAGAAGACAGACATAAATCAGCAATGTATATGATCATGGTAGGTAGCTAATCATCTGGTAAGAGATGCTATTTTTTTTTATAGCTTACTCCATGGATTGTAACCCCATGAAAACTGTAAAAGATAAAGCAATTGTATGTACAACCACACTGAAGGAAAAACAGTTCAATTGTGTACTTACAAGTTTGGGTATTTATCTTTTTATCACTACCATTAATACAAACAGTGCATTTCTGTTGACCAGGCTGAGAGTTCAAATCATAATGAAAGCAAAAGAGAACTCAATGTAATTTCAGATAGCCAGCAGAAGAAAACTCTTCTGGTTTTGCCTCCCTTTATGGCTTTCCAAACAAACAAAAATATCCTCAGCTTGAATGTTTACATTACATATTATCAAGGGGGAAATGGCTACATAAACACAGGAAACAGCATAATTAGAGCACAGAGCTAATTAAGAAAAAATAGATCCAGAATTCAAACATACCTATGCTCCACAATATTTTTAATGGTAACTTATTCTATTGAGCATTTTGGTAAATGTAGATATTTTACTATGTTACAAGTATCTTTCACTTCCTAAACATTTATCACAAAAAAAAAGTATTTTTTTTCCCATGAAGAAAAAGTAAACACAGTAAAACCAAACCGTCTTGTACTGGGGGGGAATCTTCAATTTAAAATGTAAAAGAATCTCTGTTTTGGTGGAGAGTTTGTGCAGCTTTTTACTTCTTTACTTTTTAAAAATTCAACGCATTAACAGTTATAGACATTATCTCATTAAGTTAAAGCTTAGCAAATAAGCAACAAGATTTACTTTACAGAATTCCTATTTTAAACCTTCCCAGACACTTTCACTCTGTCTGTCTACTTAAGAGTCACCCCAAATCAATTCCTTCTGTTTATTACTTTGTATCTCTGCTTTTCCAAATCTTGATCTGTAAATTTTGCGGCCAGGCCTGTTTTCCTCACTCTGCAAATGTCAACAAAACTTCTCCAGAGTGGAGTGAATGCACCCTAAGGAGGCCTCCTTGTGAGGTCTGCTAAGATGTAAAGGGAAAGCTGGAAATCAATAAAAGAATAAATAAACACTTAACTAAACAAAGTAAGAACTTTCTGACTTACTATGAAAAGTAAATCCTTCGTTTTTTAATTAGCACACATTATGCATTAGGGGATGTTGAGCTGTCAGACTCACCACAGCATTTATTTTAAAAAGCTTCATTTGTCAGAATTCCTGAAACTGGCTTTAAATATGCTTTCAGTAAAAATACAGAAAGCCAGAGTGTGGGTGCCTTCTTCTTAGAAGCTGGAGACATTAAGGCAGATAGACAAGCTGTTCTTTAGAGACAAAGATCAACAGATTGAGTGCCCAAATGTCATCAGCAACTTCTTCTGAGTCCAAAATAAGAACAAACACCCCAAAATTTTAACTGAAACAAATAAAAAAACCCCTAAATGAAAGATTAACGATGATGGTTAATAATAAACAAATGGATAACGAAACAAGTAAGACAAGATGTTGGCAGAAATGTTTACAAGAGGTAGGATTTTGTTTTAAATTTTCCAAATTGCCAGAGATGGTCATATTTGACATACTGGTTCATTTGTTTTATTTTCTTAAAAAAAAACAAGCAAACAAAAAATGGCCAGCCACAAACTCTCCATAGACATTTAGGCTCCTAAATACTAAAATCAATCTATTTAGAGCCTCACACAAAATAGTCTTGGGAAAATGACATGGCTGATGAAGTTACTCATAAATTGAACTGGAAAAGCAGATACATGTTAGAGATTGTCCAAATTCCCCTTTTCCCCATAATCTCTAGCTCAAAAAAGAGAGTGGAAGTCTTCTTGAGAAATACACCATATTCTTAGCCATTATCATGACAGGCATCTTTGAAATAAGTTACTAAGCAATACTTAATGACAATCTGATTAACCATGGTTCAGGCTATGAAGGATGCATAGTCCCTGAGTAACACAAAATACTTATTCTGTTTCTACATTGCATTTTCCAACACTTGGCTCAATCTCAGTTAGGGCTTTAGACGTTATTTTCCTTGGCAAAGTATTTCACAATGTAGCTCATCGTGAGGAAGCTTTCCTGACATTCAGCCTAAATTCTCTCCCAATTTCTCCCTGTCAGATGCTTGCCTCTTCTTAGCTAGATGATGGAAGCAGCATACACACTTCCCACACAAAGAAACAAAAGTTCTGCTAATAATGTACAAATGGAGAAGTTAAAATACACTCTTTTCAGGAACTCATGCGGAAAAAATGCAAATGAGACCATCTGAAAAAAGCTGTATCAGATTCTGAGTTCATTCTTTCATCAGCTCAATGCTTTTACACTCATTTTGGGAGAAGGCACCTTGGAAACAAATATCTGATGTACACCCGTGAAATTAATTTCATACTAGCAGGTCTCTCTTAATGGAAGTCTCACAAGGATCATACAGAAAGTTACTACTAGTATTGCTTAAAATACAAAATAGGTGCACCTAAATATATATTTGGTAAACACATGTCAATCCACAGACACTCCAGACGTTAGAAGTGGTTTCTGTCTTTAGAGATGGTTTGAATAAATATTCAAAGTGCTTTATGTGAAATCTGTCCTGGTTACAAAACTGATTCCCAAATACGGTGAGGTAAAAAGCTTTACAATGTGACAATGTGCTCATACACAACTGATCACAATGCGAAGCAATTCAGGCCTATGAACTCATCAAAAACCTCATCGTTTTTCCCCTTTGCCTTCTTATTTATTTTGCATCTCACATTCATTGAGCCCTGTTTCAAATTAAATAGCGATAGCTTGACAAGCAAGGTGAACAGTTCGGACTGGAAGTGGTCTTAACTACTGATTTACCTACTTTTTTTAGCAGTCCATGAGATCACTTCTGTGTGATGTAAAAATGCTTATCAGTGGCTAAGTGGTGGCTTTGGGGATTAAGCAGCTATGTATGTACCAGTTTATTAGCAGTCACGTACTACCTGCTGGCTGCTCTTACTGAAGCTGAGAATTGATGAAGCAGCCAGGCAGGGTTGTGCTGGTAGTACAGCTGGCCCTGAAGTCACTGTGAATAATCTGTGCTACCTTCCACTATGAAAATGAATTTTCATCTTCACAGACACAGCAGGTCCCCATGGGTCAATTCCAGTAACTGCAAAAGTGAGGTTAATAGCTACTAACCTCTAGTATTTATTACTATTAGGAATCACTTTGCATTATATTGTGCAGCTGCTGTGAAATATAACGCTGAGAAAGGCAGTCTAATAGTTAAATCCTTTGCTTCTGTGCCATGTCTGGTTATTGATACAAGAGCCATGGCAGTATCCAAACAATCCAACATTTGTTATCTCTCCAGTACCAACAAAAACAACCCCACCCACCCCAAATCACAGTTAAAAAAAAAAAAAAAAAAGTTGGTGCTGAGGAAACTAGCTATTTGAAGAGATGAGTGTAATTGGAAGTTGTATTTTGTTTTAAAAACTATTTCATGAATGAACGTGTCCAGGCACAAAGCCAAAATCAGCTGAGCTGTTTGTAATGGTACTATGCCCAGGAACTGTTAACTCCAAGATTGGAAGCATATATCCTTTCAGGAAACAAAAGCACGTGTATGAACAATTAAGATATTTTCTGAAAAAAGGTAGGTTAGCCATAGATTTGAACTGTTCAGAGATAAGTTAACTTTTATAGGTATAGGATCCATAAAAATCTTTCAATATGTCCATGCTATTGACAGAATTGACTTTGTGTGTATAATGCTTCGGTATCCCAAGTGGAATTATAAGAGTAATTTAGAGATGTGCAATGTAGCTGTTCAGGCTAATTCCTTACAAACACAGGAAAAGGTTATGATGTCCCTTTAAACAACAGAAATAACTATAAACAAACTAATATGAAAATACAAAATAGGAAGTTATAGAAGAATTTATTTCAGACTGTGAAATAAAATTTTATAGCAATATACTTACAAAGCTTTATTGATAGTTGATACACAGAAAAATGTACAGAGGTTATTTAAGTCTCAAAAGCTGAAGAAATATAATTTAGAAAGTTCTGCCAATTGTCAGTGATTAAAGTTTAAAATGAGCATGTCAGGAACAGCACTTAAAATTAAGAAAGGGATACAAGACACAGGATGATACGTCATGATGACATTTAGAGCAAAAGACTAGAAGTAGTATCAGATACAGGTTTCTTTTTTGGGCTTTCATGCAAATATGACTAACAACATAAATCAATTTAGAAAGTTCTCATTTAGCTTGTAAAAAGATCTCATCATAGTGTAAAATCCAGCTTAGTAGGAGAGAAAGGTCTAGCCTGCTTTCTTTAAAGGTAGACTTCTACTGAAGGACAGGTATCCAAAGAAGCAGCTCTCACAGTATTTTAATTTTTAAGGCTCCCAGACTCCATGGCCCCTATCATTCGAAATCTTCCGCAGGACCATGTGACATGGCTTCCAGATTTCTGCTATGACTTTTACCACCAGAGAAATAACTTTCTTCCTTGACCACAACTACTTGTAACAGCAGGGCTGCAACAAACATTGTACCAAGAACTAGATTTGCAGGCATTTATTTTGGTGGTCGTCCTAGCTTAAGAAGAGTTCGCTGATCTTGTATTGCTTCTTCATTCTCTCTTTGACTTCCTCCTTTGCCCTCTGTTGCTGTGATGCTGAAACAATCTATGGCAACATGGTTGAAAAATAACCAGTAAAAATTTATTTTGTTTTGTTTTGCTTTTAGCCTAGTCAGTCTTCTGAAGTGGGTACATAATAAACTAGCACTGCTGCCAAAAGAACAGACAAAACTGTTAATCTGTTTCAGTCGTAGTTCAAAGTAAAGGTAAAGTAAAAAAGTAAATCTCTTAGGGAGGTGCATTTAAGAAACTTTGTCAAAGTCATAATAATTGAAGCTTCTACAGACATTTGAAAATAATAATAAAAATAATCTAAGTGTTCTGCAAACCTTAAGACAACATCCTGAAGAGAACACTTCAAATAAAACATCTTTGTGTGTAGCACACCTATGGCCCATGCAGGTTCCCCAAAGGAGAATATCTTGCTTTCTTGTGAAAAGGCGGGGTTTTGATGTTGTTGTTTGTTTTAAATAAAGGTATCTTTGTTTCTACATACCCTTTGGTACATAAAGTGCTTGTGTTGTTATCCATTTTTAATCACATTTCCCAGGACACTGAGTAAGAAAAACAAATATAGGGGTTTCAGACTATTCTGGAAATCAGGCTAAATGAAGAAAAATTCTAAAAAATAAGTTGTTTGTAGGAATGAAGCACCTTTTCTCATAATAGTGGGAGAAGTGCAGATAAATTCAGAATCCATAAAAAAAAATTCAGGAAGTGGTAGATTGTCAGGTAACAGCATGTTCTGATATTATTACAGGCTGTGGGTATAGCACACACCCTCTGCTACGAGCAACTCCACTCCCTCCCTCTGGAGTGACAAAAATAAATGCATAAAACTTTAAGGCTCTAAGGTTGGCTCATCCAACAAAACTCAGGTTCCTTTAAAATACTCATTTAGAAGTGCAAACATCTTTCTCTTTTCTTTGTCAACAGTCATCTGAGAAGACACTCGGTTAGTGACTGTGTTGAAAGCCAAAGCGTCTGCAAGCTGAAATGGCAACTACTTGCATTTCTGTGAAGACTAAAACATCAGTAAAATAAACTCCTTCCACCCATGCTACTCAGTAAATGTGTATCAAGAAGTTACTCTCCTGTACTGCAAGATTATATGCATTGAAACACAGGGAACATGGAATGAGTATATGAAATCCAGAACTAATTAAATTTATAAAATGAGAAGTAGCAAGTGGCTTTCCAACTAACCCCTTATTTTGCACTTTTACGGAAGGGAGGATTTAATCTCTCTGTCTCTTGATGATACTCTTCAAAACTGGGAATGGCAAGCAATCTTATTTTGTGAATGTTCTCTCCCAAATGAAAAATGCTGCAAAGTAAACCAGAAATTTTCGGAAAATTGTCCACATGTTACTGTTTTACTGACTGGTTTTCAATAATCACTTCCTATTCTTACTGCAGTCACTGCTGATTAGTCAATTAAGAACTGCAAAGAATATTACAAAGGCACCAAGCCAGCTTACCAGGACACTGTAAAAAATCATGGGACTGTTTACAGCAAGCTGTTAAATCTTTTAATAAAATGCTTCATAAACCAAAGATTAAAGACACCCTGTAATCATTTTATATTGTAATAAGGAGCAATCATACTAGCACCTTCCTAGTCACATAGGGAGGTAAATGCAAATACAAGCACCCGGAATATAAGAAGCAGGAGAAACTGCAGTAGTTATCTGACTCAATTACCGTAATCTACAGTGTAGTACTCCTGCAACACACACTGTATTTTAAAAATAAATTTATTTTCTTCATTTCCATTCTCTGCAGAAAACTGAAGAGCAAATACTATAAGGATACTCATTATCAAAGCCTTCTTATCAAGGTTTTGTATACTGTTTGGATAAGATGTTATAGATGCATGAATGTTAAGAAGTATTGTAACCAAAGGTCAGTGAAGCCTCTCACCTCCATTCCCCCTTTCTTTCCTCTTGAATAATCTTCCCATGTCCTACACACAGTCTCTTGGCCCCATCAAGACAGAGAAGTGCTCCCTGTTTGATGCTAGCTAACCAACCGACACAAAACAGCAGAGATCAACATAACAGATCTACACTTTCACACAAAAAAATGTTTACTACAAGAAAATAATTATGTCTCAATTCAACTCTGTGACAACAGTCTTGGAAAACAGCAAAGACTGTCTCTAAAAACAGTCAGATTGCTTTCTTCCTCAACTGGTAGGTTCACAAGGCAATGAAATTATCTAGAACCAAGATGAGCAGGACAGGGTACAAAAGGCTTTGCATACACTATGGTTCTTCACTGTGGACATTCATATCAATAGGAAACAATTCACAATTTCAAAGGAAAAAGAAGAAAGTGGAAGCTACTATGAAACAGAGTGCAAAATATGAAGAGTAGGTTCTCTGTTGACTTCAACATCTTCATAAAACTGAGAAAATTCTGTATTAATAGCATTACTCCATCACAGCAAAATGATTCCAGAAGTACTTTCTGCAAAGCTAAAGAAAACAGGGACGTGGATTTTCAATCCCAGATGCCAACAGTTGGACAGTAACATGCATTTGAGAAGGACTAGTTGCAACTAGTTTCTAGTAAGATCAGTTTGATCTTTTAAACATTATCATAATTAAATGTCACAGGATGACTTTGGTTTTTTTTTTTTATTAAATTCCACAAAAATAATGGAACAAATGACTTTAAAGAATGAAAATTATTAGAGAAAGTAGAACTATACTTTAAACAAATTAGGAAGATACCAAGTGTAAAACTGAAAAGTAACATTAAGAGCTCCATATGCATTCATAGACATTATTATTTGAGAAAATTATGGAAGCTGATGCAGTGTCATCTGGAAGAGCCATCTAATGATCTGTACTAAGAGCACCCAAAATTTTATCTCCAAATTGTCTGGCCTAGTATGTGTTTTTCATTTGGGGAAACTTCAGAAATGTCCATGCATACATACAGATGTTCGATGTTAAACTACATTAATGATAACAGAACATGAGCTGTTTACTTTTATTACTATGTTTGTTTTGTTTTTTTTTTTTTTTTAAATGGAGCACAAATGCTAAGAAGCATTCACTGAACACATATATGTTTGTACTTGAGTGAGTGGTGCAGAGAAAGATAGCAAACAGGATTCCTTCTAGCCCAAGACACAGCAAGGGGGAAAGCTGCATTGCGAGTTCTCCCTCAACAAGAACACACCAGAGGATCATGTTGCAGATCTGCTCTCTAGGAAGCCTGCATAGGAGAAATAAGTCTATCACTTCTTGATTTCATCTTATCAGTTAATGTGGTCACAGTTAACATCTGTAAGCAAGTGAGGGTATAGTTGTAATATCTTTTTGATAGCAATTATACCACAGAAATTGCTATCTTCTTGATAGCAATTCTGGCTGAGAAAGTAATAATTTTCCTTGCATGCACTGAAGTGAGGGGAAGGACCAGATAGAAAGTCAGGGCCAAAGGAATTATTTTTCCAGCTGGATCACTTCTCCAATTAATGCTCACTACGCAGTCACACAAACACTTGCCCCAACACAACAGGGAAGACTTGACATTTTCATAAAGGGTCCAAGAAATACTCTACAAATATACAATTAGTACGAATACAAAAACATTCTTCTAGGTGTCGCTGAACTCCACTTGAGTTACCTCCCAATTTTTACATTTACAGTAGTTGGGACACAAAGCTGACTCAGATTTGGTGTAGAAAGCTGGTTCTGAAAGCCATTCATTAGTTATTATTTTCTGTAGCACAGTTCCTCCAACCATTCCAGAGCTAAAACACAGCAGAAAACCATAGGCTGCTGCTGACTACATCCTCTCTTCCACAATAATTTCCAAAGCTAACATACAAAAGCCTCAACTAAATGGTGTTATGTATTTTAAAAATGAGAATTCATATTATATTAGGTAAGGTAATGACAAACCATATTATTTTCCAGAACAGATAAATGAAAAACATAAGCAAAAATCATTCTATAAACTAAAATAAACTGAATAAAGTAGCATCTTCCACAAAAACTGAATATTCGGCTACATTAACCATCTAGAAGGTAAAAATTCACATACATCTCAAAGAGAAACATACGCACACACTGTCAGTAAATAACTTTTCAAGCATCTACTTAAGGTTGACGATATCCAAAAAGTTCTCATTTCTCTCCACAAACTCCAGAATGCAAGTCTAGACTGAAAAAATGTAGATAACTACAGAGTACCGGCAACCATATGTTAGGCAAATTTAACCTGTATAGACAAAACCTACTCTTCTAACAGTTTGGGATCTGAGACAAATTCCAGGAGGATGAAAAGGAAGCAGGAAGACAGAGAGGCTGAAGATACTCTACTAAGCTCTGCAACACTAGGAAGTTTCCATGGCCTGTCTGAAGACTTCCAGGAGCAATTTACAATAAGCAGCAACCAACAATCTCTGCACTCCGAGGCACAGTTGTCCTTAAATGTAGCAGCTTTGGCTTTCTTCTAGCAAAGCAACTACCCTTTTGGACTCTTACAAGTAGACATTTCCCCAAACAAGTCCTTTAGATTCCCAACTTCCCTTGCATAGAAGGCAAGAGAGGAGTACGACATAATCTGTTGATGCATTGCTCTACTCTGCAAACCTTTCCTGTCCACATTCAGGCATGAAAAAATTATGCTGTTGGGGACGCAGAGATTTGGCACTGATACCTTTACTCTGCAGACAGAATAAATTCCCTAATGATGGAATCAATAACAGGAGAAGAAAGGATGAGCTGTTTTTCCTTTTGGCACTCATTCCTTGTGGTATTTGCAACTAGCTCAGATCAGGAAGTGGAGCTGAAGAGTCTGATAAAAGGCAATGGGGGAACTAGGTAGCAAGCAGGGTTATAGTGACAGAAATGTTTAGTTATATTTAAAGTAAGACTTGAAAGGTTAGTTCTTAGGAAGTAAGACTGACAGTTGTATCAGCAGAAAAAAAAGAAAAAAAAGAAAAAGAAAAAGGAAAACCTATTTCAAGGGCTGAAGTGTTAACCTGTTGCTGAGGACTCGTAGGTCTGATCTGCCAAAAATTTGAAAGGTAGCAGAGATATGTCATTGCAATCAATGAATCCCAGACCTCCAAAAAACACTGATCTGATTTATTTGAACTAAAGCTACTCAGGGTCCTCCATGCAGACAGTCTCACTTACCCTGAGCTTCCAGGTGTCTAGCCTTCCTTGTTGCCTATCTCTGTATCTTTTCTAGTCTACATAATGCTTTCTCGCCAGAAAAGCATATAACAAGTATTCAAAATGCGGGTTCACCAAAAAGGTTTATGAAGTCATGTGATTTGTTTTCAATAATTTTCTCAATGATTTCTAAAACTTAGCTTGACTGCCAGTGGTGGACAGTAAGTTGATGGTCTTAAAAATTAATAATAAAAAAAAATAACAAAACCATTCAAATCAGTATTTTCATATCTTTCAGAATTCCATTTACCAAAGACATGGATTTCTTCTGCGGTTATTATAAAATATTTAGCCTACTATACCTGGGGTTAGGAAGAAGAAAATGGGAAGTAAATAATAAACATTAAAATAATTTCTATAAGGAAAAAAAAAAAAAAGATTCCATGCTGATTTACTACTCCTTGTTCAACAGAAAGCTCAGTTACTTGGCAATGGGTATTTCCAAATTACTAGTCTGGTGCACAAATTCATAAAGTCTTTCCAAAGAATTTGACAACAGTACATGCTACTTTAATCGCTCAATACGTACAGGCAATCTTAAGTGTAAGGAAAAAAAACCACACACACCCACCCACCCAGCTTTAAGGTGCTGTTTAATTAATTTAAAACAGAAAAAAAAAAAAGGGGGTGGGACAGGCAATGCAAACCAATAAACAAACCCAAGCAATAAAACAGTCCTAATTGCAGAGATGAAACCCTCTTATTTGTGATGTTGTTCCTTCATTTGTAGTAATGCTTTCAGACAGTTTCCTTGCAGTCAGGTTTCTACCAAAGAGATTAATTTAAATACCAAAATGGTTATGAGAGGTGAAGATCACTGAAAGTAGCTACCAAGTGTATCAAAACACCATTACATGCTATCTTTTGTGCGAGCTCACATTAAACAAAATGCGAGGTGCATGCTCTGCAGTCTCAGGGTGCTTGCAGATGCGATTTCAGTATTTCTCCCCTTTATAAACTTAGTAATAAGCAGCATCTATGGAGAGAAGATTGCTTATTCTTCTGATGGAATCTGTAACCCACTTCACGTTATTGGGAAAGGTTAATTCTGCTCAACAACATGCTGTGTCCTTTGGTATCTGATTTTATGTACCATTCCATGGATAGCTGGTTTTAACAGTTCATTTATTTTTCTTCAAGTGCAGCTTTTGAAACTGAATATTTTGAAGCTTACCCTGGAAGCAGATAGCATCAGACCCCTTGTATGAGGGCAAATACCCACAATGAGAACATCCAGTTTATACAAAAGAAGTCTACAATGAGATACTCTCTGAAGCATGAAGATTATGAGATACAAAGAGACAGACATTGGAAAGAAAAATAGTAATTGAACATAGTGCATAACTATCCACTTCAGAATTTCTGCAGTATCCCCTGAACTATTTAATATTGGTCAGGAATTCAAAGTAACCATACACATGTCACTGATTCATGATGCCAGAGAGAAAAGCTCTGGGACCATTCATCACTTGCCAGCAACCCATAAAAACTTGGGTAGATAGCGAGGAATGTAACAGTTAAGAGGCCCATATCAGTTTGGGACTTAGTAAACTTTCAGAAATAACCAGGGAGTTACATTCAAGATAACATAATGCTCAAGAGAACACATTCAATGCTTCAAATTGATAGGGGATCTCAAGGAATAAGAAATCAGCAGCGTGAACCAATTCATCTATTCTTATGTCAACACAGCATAATTCTATGAAAGGAAAAGGAATTAGTATTTTATATTATTCCCTCTACATTTCTGTTTGTTAAAAAGTTTACTGAGAATATAAAATGAATAGGAAACATAAATAATGCATGAATTTCTAAAATAAAATAGCCTAGCGCTTATTTAACAGAAACACTGTAAATTCAGCAAGAGAGGAAGTAAATTATTTTAAGCAGGTTCCCTTGATATAGATCCAAATATTCACATGAAATTAAATTACAGCATCTCTTCTGTTCCCTAATAATCACTGGGAAATAAAGGTCATTATTTTACATTCCCTGGTGGCTTGTTGAAGTCATTGGAAAGGCAGTGGGGATGGATCTGACTTTTTATCCTATTTACACTACTTGTAAAACCCAAGAGTCAAAGCTGTTTGGTCGTGGGTTTTTTAATGCACAATTTAACAACAGCATCATTAAATTAACACCACCATGAAATGACAAATATCAAATGTAAGGCTGTATATCATAAAAAAGGTGTCTTATGAATTATTTTTACCTCTATTTTTTTTTTTTCCCAGGGGAAATATTTGGTGTATGACCTCTGTTTTTTCTAAGACTACTAGTCAATTTTTTAGCATCAGGAAATAAAAGACAAGGATAAAACAAGCTGACCTACAATAGTCACCATATTATTACTGCTGCCAATAATAATGGCTGCAAAGCTTTACATAATACTTATTTATGTGATACCCCATATTATTTAACCTTACACTTGAGTGTTTTTCCCAGTAATACTGTTCATAATATCTTGTTTCATTATCTTCTACTAAAGAAAACAAAAATGAGTTCCTTTTGGTTCTTCATGCAAGAAGGACAAAAGACTTGCTAAGCACCTCTCAAACTATTTCCTTGACCATTGG
Organism: Tyto alba; assembly: GCF_018691265.1. Classification (NCBI taxonomy): domain Eukaryota; kingdom Metazoa; phylum Chordata; class Aves; order Strigiformes; family Tytonidae; genus Tyto; species Tyto alba. The sequence goes on along the minus strand of NW_024881282.1, from coordinate 14,575,495 downwards.
AAACAATTTATACATTCAGTGGGCAAGTACTCTAACACTCTCTGCATTCACCAAAACAAAAAATAATTTTACTTATGAAGAACTTAATAGGTATCTGATGAGAAATAAATTGGTGATATGACTATATACTTTCCATATTCAAATCTGATTCATGCACTCGTACACATGCTCATAAATTAATAATATAAAACTCAAGGCAGGGAAACAAGATGATTAGCTGGTAAGTAAAATTAACATCTGTCATTCCATATTCCTGTACATTCAGTTTTCACTGATACAATATACTATCTTTTACTGTCACACACTTCAAGAACTAAAAGGAAGTTGTAAGTGGTATGATGAAGTGTATCAAATAAACAGTCTCAATGCTGACTAGCTATTCTCCAAGCCTTCTACCAAATATCAAAAAGAACAAGATTTTTTTTGTGTTGCTTTTTGTTTAAAAACTTCTGCAAGTTTTCTATTTTAACTGAGAAGTAAAGTAAACCAAGACCAGCATGCCCTGTCTCAAGTTTTCCAGTCAGCTGCAAACTTTTTCTAAAATCATCACTAATCTGCAAATTGTCTGGCTTAAAGTGCTTTCAGCAGAGGAATCAAAGTGTATGCATAATGCTCCATACTTCCTCAGAAATAAGAAAAAAATGTTTTGAAGATTTCACAGTTAAATCACAAGTTTCTCAAGCAGCAAGCGCTCATTACTAGCAATCTGTTCAGCATATAGCATGGCACACTGATCCTCACAGAGACCTCTGTATTCTATAACAGCATGCAGAAAACTGCAGTAAGAGAACTGGAGAATAAAAACCAAGCATCTTTGACAAAGATGATACTTTAATAGTTGAACTCCAATAATAATTAAATAAATTCCACCAACAGGCAGATCAAACTTTTTAAAAACAGAAAAATTCTAAGTTTGCTGAATTTTCTTATTCAAATATCACTACTATGATAACTGTGTGTCCTCAATGCTCTGAGCACGAGCATTCAGTTTGCCGAACAAACAGAATGTGGCTATTTCAAACTCAGTGAAAAGCTGGATGTAAGTGATTTCCCATCAAGAGCAGCTTCTCTACACATGAATACTATTTGCCACTTTGTTTATGATTCGATGATTGCATTCTACTAAACTTACAGCCGTTTGTAAAATACTTGTCCATGAGACTGAAATCCCACCCAAGTCTCTGACCCTGCATTGTGATCCAACAGCTCAGCTGTACAATCCATGTATTCCCACTGAACATATACTGAAATAGAACAAGAATTCTTTCTATTTGACTTGTCTTTTTTAATTTAATAACATTTTTTTTTCCTTTTTACTCTAATGACTTTCCTACAAGATACAAATTAACACATTACATGGAAAGACCAAATTATAAACCATAGAGAGGCCAGAAACTTCTAAAAATTAAAAAGGAAGTGACTTTTCCAACAAAAAAAAAACCAACCAAACAAACAAACAAACAAAACAAAAACAACAAAGAAAAAAACGATAAAACAAAAGGAAATTATGTATATTATGAAAGTCTAACCAGTTGGAAAAATAAAACCTTCACCTATTCATTGCTTTTCCTTTTTGTAATAGCTCAGAATAATCTTGAAACTAAACTGGAAAGCTATTAATTTGAAACATTAAGTAAGTAATTAACGTTCTGGTAAACATCTTTAAAGTGGTAAATACTGAACAGTCACCTCACTATTCCATCTACCCAGGAAAAAATACTCAACACGAAGCAAAAAATTTTGCACTTCTATAGGTTTAGGTGGTATTAACTATGCAACTGTACAATATAAATGTTTATGATTTTGCCACTTTAAAATATTTATGTAAACAGAAACAGTGGGAGACAATTCTATGGTTATGTACTCCTAGGAATAAGAGAATTTTATGTAAAAACCTTCCAGGATTAATGAATTTGCTCCAATCTGAGTCAGAAAATCCTTTTCTTCACTTCCCTAAGTACTCATAAAAGGAAGGAAAACCAGGACAGACATAGTCATTGGATGAATTTGAGCTAGTTAAACCTGCACAATATTTAAAAATTCCACTACTGAGGTTAACCCTTACCTCACTTCTTTATTCATTAATGACTTCCAAGAAAGGAAGAAAGTAACTTCATTGCTTACATGGATTTTTTTTTAAATGCTTATACAAGAACACACTTAAAACTTCTTTAACAAAGCTACATCTGAATAATATGAATGAAAGCATACTGTAGCTTCATCAGTATGGAAACAAAGGGAAACAGAATACAATAACAAACAACAAATGTGACAAGTCTGATGTATGATGTATTCTGCAAGAGTTTCTCAGGGGTCATGAATTTGGTTTCTCTTCTTACCACTTATTTATCATATTTCTGGATTACTAGTATACATTCACCGGACAACATTCATAAAGTATTTAAGTACATATAAACACTGACCTACATTTCCACGATATGTTTTTTGTTTTCAGTTTACTTTATTGCTATGCCTTGTGACTAATAAGACAAGATGGGGGAAAGGAAAGGTACAGCAACATTCAAATGTTATTTTGGGGTGGGGACCAGAGAAGGAGGAAATTGTGAGAAAATAGTTTTTAGATCAATGCAGAAGTATTTTGCTGAACATTCCATTAAAAACTGCTACAGTCTGTGCTAGCATTTTTGCCTTTGCAGAATTTCAAGGGATTTTTATGGAATACTTAACATCTACTACACAAATAAATAAATTAAAAAGATAAAAATAGCACTTCAGGAGGAATACAAAAAACCTGTACTTTTTAATACAAGAAGAGGCCCAATGCAACATATTATTGCCAGCAAACTTACCAGTCGTCTCCTCTCCTCTTCAACGGCAATCAGGAGCCGAGCAAACTCTTTCAGCGACTGGGCTGAAAAGAAATCAAAGAAAAAGAACATCAGAACATCCTGGTCAAAATTACATTTTAAGACCAGATGAATCCATTATCTGGATTGAAGCTGTAGTGATAAGATACTGTTCTTACATAATACTTCACTGAAATCAGTAGTCATTAAATGATGCACAGACTGATGCGAGCAGCAGGTCAAGAGTAGGTGAATAACAAGGGAAAAGAACCTGAATTTTAAGAATCATATGTATTTAAAAAATAAATTTTTAAATGGAATGTGGGAAACTGATTTTCCTGAAATGTGCAAAGATGAGTCTCAAAATAAAGAATTCTACAATCAGCCACAAAATTTACTTTAGCACATTAGGATCAAAAAGAAACCGCAAATAAAAATACTGAGTTTCTCCTATTAAACTGCAGTAACAAATATTTTCAAGAACTATGAAAAATATCGAGGTAAAAATTTGAAAGTCAACGTTTTAGAAGAAATGCATTACTTATGCCAACTGTTTAGGTTTAACAGTTCTTTGGCTTTATGTTTTACAAAGACAAGCTCTCAGGTGACAAGAACAGATCATTGGTTTACAAGTAAGCTTTGAATTCTATTACAACTGTGAGAGAGTCTTTGCTCAAAAATGCCTTCAAATATAATTCAAAGGGCTATAGGAGATGTCAACAGAAATATAATAAAAGTATTATCCCATAAAAGAAGGCAAGAAAGGGGAAGACGAGTGGTGCAAATCTCTCTAGAAAAATCTATCTTTCCATTTATATTACTTTCTGAAGGACATATGGGTTATTCAGAATTCAGCATCACAGTTCCGCAGGCAAAAATGCCAGAGAAAAATCATGTGAAGAGAGCTAAGTGGCTCTTTTTACTTTCTCCTGATGCATCTGGCAGTAATTGCTGCCAATGACAAGATGCTAAATTTCATGGTTTAAAGCTCTGATCTCAGAATGCAAATTCATAAATCCTACAGCTATTCACAACAAACTTGAGGCAATCTAAATCATCTTTTAAAGAGGAAAAAAACAAGGAAACAAAACTTGTAGAAGTTCTCAAAAGAATAGGTTTGAAAGTCTTCATAGTTAACCAACATACACTGCTGAAGGAATGATAACAGAACTCCTGAGCTCTTAGCTATTTCTCCATCTTTACTGTTTTTACAAAATGTGTCAATCTCCAATGACACAGCTTCATCCCTACTCAACTTCCCTGAAAGATGTAAGGAAATAAGCACATTTTGTAGAGGATCTGCTGTGTTCCAGTACCTTCTAAGTGGGAAGCAGTATCTAGCTTGCCTTAACTGCCCTGTAAGCGTTCACAAATTGCTTAGTTTTTAAAACACAGCCAAACCATTTTTATCCTTATCCCATCTGGACCCTGCAAAAGTCACCCTTTCATTCTTCTTTCTCTCTTTTAACTTTTCCAGCTGAAGAACACTTTGCTGTTTGTTCTAATTTCTTCTGCAAGACCTTACATAGTCTATTTTTTGCAACTATAATGCTACACCTGCGTATCTTGACCTCTAAGTCATTATTTGTTAACAAATTCTTTTTTCACCATTATTACTCATAAGCTCTTTGTGCAGTCCAAATACACCTAAAAAGTTAAATGTCCATCTGGTTGGATTTGAGCCTTTTCCTTTAATATTTTCCCCTGAGAACACAAACATCAGAAAATTTTGCCACCTTTTAAGTAAAAGAAATTCTAGGCCTCCTGCACCAGCTTCTGAACTCCTCGACTTAGGTTTACCAGCTGAGCCTTTCATTTACTGACTTTCAGTTACTTACCAGCTCAGGCTTTATCAGAGTTACATCTTGGTATCAAGAACTTAGTTTGCTATCCACTGAACTAACTCAGTCTCTTAAAGTCAGCTCATAATATCCCATCTGTCAAAACCAGGTAAAGAAAAATAGATTAGGAACTGGTTGGTTAAGTTACCTGATAAGAAACCTGTTGAGTGTTACATTCAAGAATATCTATGTTCCCATTACAAAACCCTAAAAACTAAATAAACAATGAGCCAAGCATACAACAAAACTGTTTCTTATTTTCGCACTGGTTTTCCCCAAAATTTAACAAGAAACAATCCTTCCCTGTACAAAACAGGGCAGAGACAGTTCATCCCTTGCACATGTGGCAGAGTGATTTCTTTACCCACTGTTAAAAAAAAGTTATTTTTTTCAAATAAACTAGATAAACATATTGTTTGAATTTATTACCTATTTAGGGAATTAGGATGCACTTCAGAAAAACAGCTGACTTTCTAGTAAAGCCAGCAAGAAAAATTGTTTCCAGATTATTTCAGTGAAATAATTGGTCATTTTTAACCACAAGATGATGTGTTACTGCAATCACATGTTAAAACTCCATTCCCCCCCCCTTTTTTTCACTTTTTTACCATGGAGTCACTCACAATGACAGAAGTATTTCAAAGAGAAATGATCATACCAAGCATTATAACTTTACAAAACCACCAGATTCAAAACCTACTGAAATTTAAGTTTTCCCTATCCACATCAAGCCCTCTGGTACTCTTCACATAAGTTTCTGAACACATCATTAAAACCATCTTTAATACAACAAAGGCTCAAGAAATCTTTTTTTCTTCATCGTCTGCAATAAGAAAGTTAACACTTTACACCTTTCAGCAGCCAAGCACAAATACTGTCAGTTCTCAGCTCCAAAGCATGGGCAAGATTTTATCCAAATCAAATAGAAAGGGTGGGGAACTGCAAGTAAAAGCAATACAGTTGTGAAGAAAAAAAAAAAAATCCTCTCTGGTCAGGCAATATTGAGCGTTTTAGCAACAAAGAGATAGTAAAAGAAGAACAGCAGGTAGCAGAAACTGGGCAGAAAGATGACTAGAAACTAGGAGGAGGAGGCAAAAAAAAAAAAAAAAACCAAAAAAAAAAAAAAACCAAAAACCAAACAAACCAGTAAGAGAATTCATATTCCTAATTTCAAGGTAGATCCAGAGGGTTTTCTAGTTTCAGAGATTAAACTTTTCCTTAGAATTTAAATAAAACAAGGAGAAACCAAGAAAAAAACTATAAAAATATGTTCTGTAAGTGTGCAAATCAAGTTTTTCCTCAGTGTTTAACACTAATATAAAGGCACTAATATGTCACCTATACAATGCCTCAGCTAAAGACTGAGAAGCTGTCTACATCTTCTTGTCCCCATTGCCTCAACTTTGAGGGGGATTATAAAGGTCAAAGTTTCACTAAGAACACAGAACCTACACTCTTCAGCAACCCGAAGACAAACCATTCCCCTGATCCTAGAAACACTTTCACTGCAGACACACCTTGGCATCAATACTGACTATGCCTTCACTGTTCACTGCCCAGCACCACCATCCATACTTTTTCCACTGGTCAATGGCCACGAAGCCATGAAGCGTCCTTTCCCAGATAAGGAGGTGGAAGGGGAGAACATGTGCACCGTGTAATTCAGGCCATAATGAAGGATGCATGCCTAGTACGCAGACAGAGCTCAGCAACATGGAAGTCTCTGGTGACCCCACTGATTTGTCTGCCCTTGAAATGGCACCACATAATGTCAAAAAAGGCTTTACCACCACCAGTTGTCCAACAATACCAATGAGTATTGCAGTACTTCTGAACCTTCCATGCTATATTACACCCTTCTTCCCACATAGCACCCACCCCACTCAGTTGGATCCTATTAAAAGCCACAGTCTGTCCCCAGAGACCTTCATCTGTGCTGGAAGCTGCAGTAGGAGGTGGTAAAGGGAAAGCAAGGCCACCCTTGCTCCTCTTTTCCTAGTGTACACCTTTCCCTTCTTCTTTCCCTCTTTTCCCACAACCTCCTCTGGTTGCAGACAGGCAACAGCTCCGCCTCAACTTGGGGACTGGGCTGGGCAGAGGGAATGATACACAGCACAGAGCTCACCATGGGGTGTCAGGCCGCCCCAGGATGACCTCTGGACATCCCCAGAGAGGTGGGCAGTGGCCTCGTTCTCCTCCACGACCAGGCCCCCTCTCACCAGCAACCCTAGGCATATAATAAACACATCTAGTTCTGCATTCCCAATTCTCAACAGGAAGCAAACAAATATTTCAGTAATAATAATCTGAGTTCGTTTTCCATAGTTAAAAACCAGAAGATTCCCATTTTTAAAAAGAAAACAGGAAGACCCGGGGAACTACAGGCCAGTCAGTCTCACCTCTGTGCCCAGCAAGGTCATGGAGTGGATCCTCCTGGAAACTATGCTAGGACACATGGAAAATAAGGAGGTGACTAGTAACGGCCAACATGGAGTCACTAAGGGAAAAATGTGCCTGAGAAATTTGGTGGCCTTCTATGGTAGGTTTACAGCATTGGTAAAGAAGGGAAGAGCAACTGATGTCATCTACCAGGACTTGCACAAAGCACTTGACACTGTCCTGCATGACATCCTTGTCTCTAAGTTGAAGAGACATGGATCTGATGGATGAACCGCTCAGCAGAGAAGGAACTGGCTAGATGGTCAGACTCAGAGTTTCAATCAACAGCTCAGTGCCTCAGTGGAGAGCAGTGACAAGTGGCGTTCCTCAGGGGTCAGTATTGGGACCAGTGCAGTTTAACATCTTTGTTTGTGACATGGACAGTGGGATCAAGTGCACCCTCAGCAAATTTGACTACGTCAAGCTGTGTGGTGCAGTTGACATGCTGGAGGGAAGGGATGCCATCCAGAGGGACCTTGTCAGGCTGGAGAGGTGGGCCCGTGTGAACCTCATGAATTTCAACAAGGCCAAGAGCAAGGTCCTGCACAGAGGTTGAGGCAATCCCACGCACAAATACAGGCTGGGCGATGAGTGGATTGAGAGCAGCCCTGCAAAGAAGGACTTGGGGGGAGCAGTGGAAGAAAAATTGGCTATGAGCCAGCAATGTGCACTTGCAGCCCCCAAAGCCAACCATGTCCTGGGCTGCATCAAGAGAAGTGTGGCCAGGAGGTCGAGGGAGGTGATTCTGCCCCTCCGCTCCACTCTCCTGAGACCACACATGCAGTACTGTGTTCAGCTCTGGGACCCACAACATAAGGGCATGGACCTGCTCGAGGGGGTCCAGAGGAGGCAACAAAGATGATCAGGAGGCTGGTGCACCTCCCCTGGCTGAGAGAGTTGGGGGTGTTCAGCCTGGAGAAGAGAAGGCTCCGGGGAAACCTTACAGTGGCCTTGCAGTACTTAAAGGGGCCTACAGGAAAGATGGGGAGGGACTCTATCAGAGAGCGTATGTTAGGACAAAGGGTGATGGTTTTAAACTGAAAGAGGGTAGATTTAGATTAGATATAAGGAAGAAATTCTTTCCTGTGAGGGTGGTGAGACACTGGAAAAGGTTTCCCCAAGCAGCTGTGGCTGCCCCCTCCCTGGAAGGGTTCAAGGCCAGATTGGATGAGGCTTTGAGCAACCTGGTCTAGTGGAAGGTGTCCCTGCCCATGGCAGGGGGGTTGGAACTAGAGGACCTTTAGTGTTCTTGCCAACTCAAACCATTCTATCATTGTAAGATTTAAAAATCAGACCCATTTGTGTCAGATGTGACCTACTGCTGTCTGTCAGGAAGTCTGGGAATTAAGACACAGGCCTAACAATCTTTTCTTACTAATGCTGCAACATACTTTTTTTCCTCTCCTTTTTAATGAGAATAGATACAGAAGAATTAAAGTGAACTTTGTAAATACAAAAGGGAGTGGGGGGAGGAAGAATCAAGTATTTTACAAGAGGAAATGTCATGGGAATGTGCTGATAAGAAACATATTCTGAAAACATACCAATAATATAAAGTACCATATGTAACTGAATTACTGAATTATTTTCAAAGGTCATTATTGTTATTGGTGGGACAATTTAAGTAAAAAAAAGCACTGCCTTAATACTTTCAGTCATTACGAGATACTAGCTTACAAAATCCAAATAGTTTTCAAGTCTGCTTTTTATTTAAGGGCTATTCAAAGGATTTGTAAGATACACTTGGCATCATGATGGAAATGATGCTTGTGAACAGCAACACCCAACAAGTAAAAACAATTGTATATGTACCCAGCTGTAAACTTGTGGTCTTGTTCATCACAATTAAAACAGGTTGCCAGCTGTTTTCTCTGGAATGTTCCCAACTCAGCAATAATTTGCTCCAAAATTTTTCTTGTTCAGGAGAAACAGCTCCCATTACTTCATTTAACCCCCCCCCCCCTATTTTTAATTGAAAAGTCTTTTAATTAGTTTGCTTCTTTATGAACGATACCAACACCTTAAATCTTAATGGTGTAGCTCACCAATGTCCTTTTCTCCAGAAGATGCATGTGTTTCATTTTGTTTTTTATCCCTATCATTTCAAACATATGCTACAGCTCCACAAACAACTATACTTGCATAATAAAAAGAGAACCAAAGCTTAGTGTAGGACTAAGTGAATGAAGAAGAAATGAAAAAGGATAAAAATGTATTTATCTGAATTTAGAGAATACATTATTAAAAATACACCTCATTTATGCTCTCTAGAATTCTGGCTTACTGCATTAATTTCAACCCAGTGGTTCATAGGAAAAAAATACATGTACTTAATAAACTTTATGAAGTTTTTGTTACCTACTTGTGTAGAGAATGTATCAACTTAAACCAGCTTGACATGGGTATTATTGAAGCTACTCCATCAATAATTAGCTTAATACTAAGGAGTACAGTGTACAACTGTTACATACAATAGGTATGATGCCATGTACATTTCATGAGAAAAGGAAAGAAACGTGTATGAAACATAGAAGTAATTTTATATGAGCAATACTGAATTCAAAGACATAAAGCCAAGGTTGAAAGGTAATGTTCAACCCGAGATAGAATAGAAAGTTACTGTAGAAGACAGAATAAAAATAAATGTTCTTTTCCATGAAATGGTCTGTTGGTTTAACTTATACTTACACATGCAGTCTTAAACAAGGCATGGGCAATTTTTAAATACTCTGAAGTACACTAAACAACATTTTATATTATTCTAAGCAGGTATCGTCACTATCTTCAGACACATGAATACCAGCATCAAAAAAATACACATACAGAAATATGTTATTTGCTCTTACAACATCTTGCTGTGTAAGAGGTGAAAATGTGCAAGCCTGCCAGAGATTTCCATGTATCTTCCTGATCTGACTGGGGAAATGCTAGGAATGTGCTGTACATTGCTCCCGACACACTTTGGCAGGAAGGTCAGTCAAGTACATCCTCTCTCCAGAACTGGTCATAATCTAGTATAGACATGCTATAGCAGGCTTGGAATTCATACTTGAGCACAAACTTCAACTAAAGCCTCCAAGGGAGTTCTTCACAGTAAGTTACACATTACCAAATCAGAATTCAAGATGGACCTAAGACCCATAAGGAAATTTCCTAAGGATTAACCCTTGTTTAATAGACTTCAGTGACAAGGCAGAATAAATATGAGATCCATGAGTGCTGGGAGAAGAGTCTTTTCCAATTCTAAAATTAAATTAAGTGTATTATTAAATAGCTACTAATTCACAGATGCGTTTCCAGAGTTTTTAATGACTAGCATTATTTGCAGCCACAAGTGCTAATTCAAGCAGTTTTTCAAAAAAACACATCAAATAAAATTTCCATCCTTCTTTCTGTAGCTTTAAGCCATATTGAAAAACTATGGGGGGGGGGGGGGGGGGGGGGGGGAGGAGGGAGGGAAGTAAGACATGACAAGCAACAGATGGTTTCCTGATCAGACAAGAAAAAAAGAAAATCACAAATTTCAGATTAACACTGAGAGGTCACCACAAGTATCTGGAACAAAGACACAATACTCTGTTTTCTCAGTACTTTCTATCTAACAAGAATCATGGATGTCATAAAAGCCACACAGGATCTGTAGCGTGTATCTGAAGGTAACTAAACTGGATGTCTCAAAATGTCACAACTATGGTAAATTTTCAGCATGCCAAAATGTAAATCTGAAGGAGGACTGTCTTGAAATAAAGCTCCCAAAGTCTCCCATTCTCTTTGTCTTTCAATATGTTGACTATGAATTTAAACACAGCCTTATCTTACACAACACAGACTTGCTTTACCACTGTCACAACCTGGATCAATCTGTTAACAATTCTTTTTCTTCCTTTTTTTCTAATAAATAAAGCCCATAAAACATTAAAATTGTACAATTACCTACAGCTTCAAATGGAATACAGATTAGCCCAAAGGGAACAAGCTGCAGGATCAACACCTTAGCTGCAAACTGAAATAAAGAATAATTTGTGCAATTTATAACTATTTCATAACCAATGTTGACTGGGCTTGAGTACCACTGCAATATAATTAAAAAAAAATTGTCGTGTAATACAACTGCAATATATTTCTATAGAAAACACTTTTTTTAAAACAGATTTTCAGAAAATCTGTATTTGGACAAGTACATGTCTGCTAAATCTTCTCAATTATTGCTCAGGTTTTTCATTTTTCATTGGATGCTAGTATTTCCTCTGCCACTTCTACCCTAGGTCTGCTTCCCTCACTTTCCAAGTGACAATATTTTTGGAGAAACTTCAGTTTGGAAGACTGATCTCAGTACCATAAGTAATATTTATTGGGAAAGCCAAAGAGAAGACAAAATAAGGGGAGAGGAGTACAGGATTTGTAACTGTTATTTTTCTTACAAATTTCATTCTCTCCTGGGTTTCATCCCCAAGATATTAGAGGGAACAGAGTAAGTGCTTTCTTTTGTTTAGGTTTAAGGTAATACTGCATTGGTATTTATGTAAAATCCTGTTTCAAAACTAACAGCATGTCAAATGTGCTTTAATTTTAAGTGACTTTTGATGTCAAAAGGTAAATTATGTTAGAAGATTCCATTGCAGAAAAAGAAGTTAGAATAGCAAGATATTGATTCATTTCCTCAGGGAGTTTCAGTCTCATTTAAATTTGGAAAATTATTATTGGATGAGCTGCCTTATCCTCCATTTGGTTTCTCTTACTTCCCTAATCTGGGTATCAGATTTTATGGATCTGTAATAAGGACCCTATGCATTTCTTTAGTCGGTGTTTACATTTACCACAACCTCCATAAAAACAGCGAAAAAAAAGCTATTTGTGCCCTCCTATAATACATTGAGATGTACCAGTGATAGTAAAAGACACGGGCTGAAGCAAAGATTCAAGTCTACACGTTTTAAAGTCACACTGAAGTACCCTGACAGACACCCAAACTGACAGTAAATTCTGCCAGCAGACAGTGGATTAAATTCACAGCCCAAATAACCACAAATTTCCTTGAAGACTTCCATCATGAGAAGGTACACAAAGGTAGAGGCAGCTCTGTCTGGTCTATGCTGCTCTTGTGATAGAATCAAGACATACTTAGAGCAGTCAAAATGAAGCAATTTATTATTTCCGCCATAATTAACCTGGTAAATAAACTCTGCAAAGGCTTAATCCACATCTCTTTTTATCAATTAGTACCACAATTCTTCAGATTTTGAAGCAATTTCTACCTAATCCACACTGAATTTTCAATTCTGATGAACTAAAAAGTAGAAAAAAAGAAAAGAAAAATTCCATCCAATTTCAAGGATGGTTTATCCTGACTTAACACAGACATGCCCATAAGAAAAATAAATGGTAACTATTGCCATAAGTGTTACTGTAAGGGAACACAAATTACTGTGGTAATTTTTTTCCTGTGGCGATTCCCACCTTGAACTGTGAGGAACGGTATTTTGCCAAATTTTTTCAATTCTTGAAAATAAGTGTGTTACCTTACAAAAATAAATCCAAATTCAAATTTGCCAAACAGATCCATTATACATCAGGAAGAAAAAGCATGGTAAGAGACAGAGACACAGAGATAAAAAATGCCTGGTTTAAAACTTCTGCAAAGAAATTACACAAACAAGGAAGGAAGAAAAATGAAAAAATGAAAACTTCAATGCCCAAATTTATGCTTCAGGGACTACATATTGTTCTCTAAATATGGTCATATCTTCCACTATATAATGGCAAGCAGAAAACTTTCAGAACACAGCTACTGAAATTCGTGTAACTAAAAAGGAAATAAACAAAACCCAAGGCTCTTTTCTTCTTCATCTGAGTTAAAGCACTGTAAACTCAGAGTAAATACAGTTATATTTTGTCTTCTACATTGTAATTTGGAGCATATTGGCTCTTTGCAGTATTAGGACAGAGAGACGGTAACAAGTGTTCCAGATTCCCCATGAAGACAAAACCAAAGAAACTATCACAGGTTTGGTAACAGTCTTGCTACTTGACCTCCCCTGGTTTTTGGCATTCAGTCCCTATGTGTTTTAAGGAGTGTTCACCATGATGTTTAAAAGCCCTTCCATTGCTGGCCATATACAAGGCACAAGCATTTCCCCTGATCAGTCTTCTGGGTTTTGTCACACTATAAAGGCAGGACAAACCATCAGAAGAGACCAGCAAGTTCCACAGTAACAATGAAACCTCCCATCTGAGCACAACACACGTGTGCCTCAAAGTGCAGACTAATATGCAAACCACATAAAGCAACAAATCAAGATCTAAGCTTAATCAAAGCCCAAAGCTTTGCAAAATGTGTTTGCAAGTACAGTAAAACATGTACATACCATATTAGGCAACTGGAATTTTAACTCAAAAATATTTTCATCTTGCAAAACATAATGAACAAATATAGCAAGGGATTTTATGAAGTTTTTTTCTAAACATATGTAAAGCATAAAATGTAGGGCCGTTATTAGAAGTAAAAATCCTTTCCTGTGTTACAGAATTTTATTGAAACAAACCTTTGTCAGTGTAACTATCTAAATCCATTTACAAACAGTATCACACTCAAGAATTCTTTGCTATAAAAAGTAGCTATTGTGTCATAAATATTTAAGCAAACAAATATAAGCCTTGTACAAAAGTTAAAACAATGCTTTGAGCTAAGACACATTTTCCACTCCACTACTTTTTAACAAACGTCTACAAAAAAATCTACACCTTTATACACAAACTAAGACTTGCAAGAAACTCAGGTTATCTAGAGTTTTCAGAACCACTGTCAGCACTTGTCTAACACAATACTTAGAGAGATAACCTTAAGACATACAATGTTACACAAGTTAAATCCAATTACTTGACTTAATATCAGTAAATTGCCATGCCCTACTCATGCAGAACCTCACAAAGCAAATACAGGTAGAAAATTCTACAGGGATGAAACAATGGCACAACATTTCCTAGAGTTCTGAAAGATTTTTCAAGTTTGTAATGGCTTACTATCCCATAGTATGTTAGTGAAAAACAAAACAAACCCGCACCGAACAATTATTCAAATACCACCACCATACCTTTAATATTTTATTAAAAATACAGCTGCAATATATCTACCGTGTGTTAGTGTTCCACTGTGATTATAAAAGCAGCAAATATTTTGAAAATATATCATTCAATTTGGAAATTTATCTATCTTCTGCAGCATGAATTCTTCAACACAACAATTTTTCAATACAACACCAGCAGAGCTGTGGTAGAAGAAGCCTACGCTACAATCTATTAGTCTATAGCACTTCTCCCAAAATGTGGCATCCTGAAGTGACAGCAGAAACATTTTAAATCATCTAAGCAATTTCTTCCATTTTGTTAGGAACACTGAACTGAATGGATCTCCCAGGTAGTCACTTGCTCTCACATAACACTATATCAAAACCCTCCCACAAATTAGTAAATCACTTTTCTTGCCTCTCCCTTTCCTTCTACACTTCTGTGAAGGAGTGGAAGCTTTTGGGACTAGCCAGAACAAATCTATTTTCACCATGTTCCCACAGAATAAAGAGATAACGGTTTTAGACAAGCAGTCATTAAGAAATACTGCATCTCTATGCCACTACAAAATAGGGTTTAAAATTATCGTATTTGTCATAGAGAAGTCAGCCCCTGTTTCCACCCAATGGAGCCACATGAACAGCAGTCCTGGGGCTGAGCTCCATTGCTGCATAACTCAGCAGGGTGTGGGGAACAATATTCAATATGTTATCTGTTGCCCTGCAGCTATTAAGTGATCTTAAAGTGCTTCTGGAGACCTACTTCAAAATCCTAGTAGCTTGAATTGGTGCCCACTGAAACTAACAGCTAACCTTCTTATACTGTAAAGGTCCACTTCATCCAATTAATCTTTACCATAACTAAATTAACCATTAACCTTTGACTTGAACAGATCCGACTTCTCCACAGCTGACTGATATCCACAGTCTGTCAGAGGAAAAACAGCTTTAAAAAACATGGACTATTCATAAATAGGTAAGATCAAATGTGGATTCTGGTTAAATTGGAGATTCTTTCAATTCTCTCCCTGCCTTACTTTGTCCCCAGCCCCCTAATCCCATTAGCAAGAATCATGAAGTAAACTGACCATGCATACAAATCTTTCATTCAGAGAAAACAATTGCTACTTCATGATCAAGTTTTTTGAACAGCTGAATAACAAGATGATATGGAAAATAACCACTGGGCAACATAAAACATATTCAGCTGCAAAAGTAATATTCCATCCTAGCATTCCATAAACAAATACGTTAGAAGTAATTATGTCTATATTTTAGTCTTGCCAATCCTCAATTCTTCAGAGGCACATCCATACTTTAAATGAAGGGAAAAAACCTGATATTTCAATATTTCCATCTGTACAAACCTTATTTGTGTGTGGCTCTTTGTGGGTGCTGAAATAGGGGAAATAAAAGGAAAAGCAGTGTATTCAGAATGCAGCTGAGAATCATTAACACTTTTTTTTTTCTGAATTATAAAATTTAGTGCATTTATTATCTGAATGGTGAAGCACTTTAATTAGGAAAATATCACCAAATACTTCAACAAATGTTAGGCTTGCCATAATTGCTTTGTTGAATTTAGGCCTACAGAGGGATCAAGGACTTTCTGTGCTTAAAACTCTAATCTCTACTAAGGATTCTGATTTCAGGAAGTGCAAATCCTTCATCTTATTTGCCCAGACCTGAATATGAACATCTCAAAGCCAAGTTGATCAAACCACTACCTATTTATGAAAATGTGCTTCTATTGCTCAAGATGTATACTATCTTGACAACTCTGAAGTCCTATGCCTTTTTACTAAAAGTGTATTATATGTAGCAACTGTACACACCAGTTATTTTCAAACCAACTCTGTCAGGCAATTCTCTAGTCCTCAGCCTGTCTCCCCATGAGCATTCATACTTCCACTGGGATGTCTAGCTCTACAAATAACAGAAGCTATGAAGGAGGGAAGAAAAGGTATGTTGAAGGCATGGAATGAGGACAATAAAGTACAACACATCTGCAAGAGTCCAGAAGATCAAACTGTTAATGAGGGACACAACAGATACTTCATCTTGATCCATGAGTGGCATGGAATTGTCTACTGTCCACTCAGCTGATCACATCAAATGTTGTCTCGCTGAATCTCCTTAGCAGAATGCACCAGGACAACCAAAATGATTGCTGCCCACTGCCTGCTCAACCTCATTCTGTAAACAGCATGAGCACCGAGGCAACTGGCAGCTGGCAGTCCAAGGCACTGCAGTTTGCAGTCTAATATAATAAAATGAACCAGCATGAATTTTAGACTCCTGTAGCACACCAGGATGGAAATCACAGTGCTTCATGGGAGCTCCTACTTCACATCCAGCTACTCCTGCCACAGAAGAGTCGGACAGACAGGAAGGGCAGTAACTGCATCAGCCACCCCAAACTATTTTTTTTTTTTCATTAGAATATGCATCTTAACTTAACAGGGAATGGCGCATGTAAATTCTAACAACTTTCTGATATGTATCTTGGAGAAGAAGGCAAAACAAGGCCTGTGATCTTATTTTACCATTTCCACCTGCACAGATAAAGGCCTATTGCAACATCATTTTATTTCCTGCTTTGTCAGCCTCATTTGCCCTTCCACAGCAAGGACGAGAGCTCTGGGCTGGACCAACAGAATGCTAACCTTCTCTTTCTGGTGTAGGTGCTGTTTTGAAGCCTCTATGGGATCCTAGCACTAGCATAAAATCACTCATTTATTGGAGTCAAGAAACAATAGCATTCCCGAAACAGGTGGCATTTGTTTAAATATGCAACAGGGCTAACAAAAGAAAAATAATGGTAGGAACACATTTAACAGATTTTAAACAAATGCTTTAGGCGTTTCACACCCTGATCATGCTGAGTTCCTCCCATAATTTGTTACTGTTTAACTTTTGTAGATAAAAATAGTCCAACAGGAGTACCAAAGAACTCTGTCCTGTGATTCAGATCTTACAAGTAGTTTATACAAAATTGCTTTGAAGGTCACCTAAGAAGTTAATCATAAACTTAATTCCTCCAACTGGAGGAAAGAGAGCTGGCAAATCTAGGCAGGTAATTACTCTGGAAAAACAGCATACAATATGTCTATGCAAATTCACCCTGTCGCAAATAGCTTTCTATGCTAATTTAGGACTCAACCCTTCCCCACCCATCTAAAAAAAACCTGCCTTTTGTAAATATGCTTGTCTCTAGTATGTGCCACAAGGTCAACAAACTCAAGCACTACAAAAGTTATTGGGATTATGCCCACGCTAAAAAAAAAACACCCTCACCCAGAACTCTACCCTCAAGTTGGTGGCAAGATCCTCCTCTTTCCTTGGTTTGGAAAATGCAGTAGTAGACCTGAGCCACTGGAATTCATTTTAGACTTAGGTGGTATTTGGTAATTCCATTCAGAAACTTGGTTACAAATAGGAATTCAGTGCAAAGTAGGTAGAATATTAACGCTAAAAAGAATTTTATTGAACATCAAAGCTAACCTCAAGTGAGATATGCAAGTGATTCAGGCTGTAGGTGGCTCAATGGCATTTAATAAATTATTCCAAAACAGCCAGGAAAATTCAAGAAGCCATTGCACACCACAGACAGTACAGATACAGTGGCTTGAAATCATGACTAGCCCGAGAACTACCCTGAGGTTCCTGATCAGCCTCCAAGTGGCTCCAAAAGAGAGTCTTCTAACTTGGAGCCTGCAATGACCACTGACTGATTTGTCAAGATTTGCCTCTATGTACTTCAGGAAGGAATAAAGCTCCTATAAATTCCCTTTTTTTTTGTTGTTTTCATTTTAATAGTGCATTGAATGTGCAGTTTATACCATTTAAAAAATTAAATATGGCACCTCTTAATGCCAATTAACCTTTTACAACATTGTAAGAGATGGAGGCAGGGAAACTTTCTGATTTTTTCTTTTATTTGTGTAGTTTTGTACACAAATTTCGCAAGACAGATGCGTTTGCTGCTTTGAATGACAGGATGCTTGTCCTCTGATAGGCTCTCCCCAAGAGGGCAGAGCAGTTGCTAACTCAAAAGCATTATGCATGTGGACACCTAGTACAAGCAAAAAAGAAGATAGATTCTGTCATCATTGCTCAACTCAAACAAGAGAGCCCATTGGACTCTTAACAAACAACAGCTATTAAAATTTGGGGGTTTCTTTTTGGGTTTTTTGAGGTTTTTTTTTGTTTGCCTTTTTTTTAAAAAAAAGTTCTTTCTCCCCAGTTGATTTTTCTAAGTTCAACTTGAAACTAACTGCTGTATACAACATAATTGCCTAGTATGAGTTAGATGGTTAGTTAGCAATTTTAATAATCCCATGAACAACCTGAGGTGTAAGTCAGCAAAGATCACATGAGCCACAACTGCTAGTAGCAAGAGCAGAATTCAGTTCCCACAAGGAAAGATACCACATTTTAGATCTTCTGACCTACTATCTGTGGCTCAATTAATAATGATT
This sequence comes from Tyto alba, assembly GCF_018691265.1. Classification (NCBI taxonomy): domain Eukaryota; kingdom Metazoa; phylum Chordata; class Aves; order Strigiformes; family Tytonidae; genus Tyto; species Tyto alba. The sequence continues at coordinate 14,556,863 of NW_024881282.1, read as the reverse complement.
TCATAGATCATCATAATCCTCTTACATTCCTAAATGAAGCATCTGATGCTATGTGAAACACCTGTCATAATATACTTCTCTTCAGGGAAAAAAAAAAAAAATTCAAAACCAGCAGTGACCGAGTGAAACACACATACCTTTCAGTGTTTTTTCCTAAATAGCACACACTAATAAAAAACAGATACTAAAGTAAAATGCCAGAATATCAGAATGTATTTGTCTTCATTTCTTTTAGCTCTGAAGAGCATGGTCTTACACTGCTGCTATTAGATCTCACCAATCTATAATTAGCCATAATACGAAATAGACAAGAACTTGTGAAAGAAACAGGACAGAATTCCATTAACTAATAATGTTTATTATTTTCATCTGTATCAGCCACAATCTAGATAATACAAACAGAAGATGATAAAAACAGGGAGATTCCTGGGGTGGGAATTGGGTGGATAATACTAGGAAAGGAGGAGCTAGGCAAAATTTATGCTTTTCCTCAGTATACAATGTGCAGACACTTGTTTCTTAAACACATAGGTTTTGCACTTATCCCATCTATGTAATGTTCTATGTTACCTATAAGGTTTGAAACATGTGAAAATCATGCATCTATTTTGTACAAAACTCTCACTGGGCATGACAAATGACTGACCTCCTTTATATTCATTCACTGTCAATTTAAAGTGTTTAATCTTTGTGCAAAATATTAACTGCAAAGGGGGCTGAGAGTAACTGTGCACAGGGTGATATGTCTAAAAGAGTGAATGGCAAAGTGTTGTCAAGTCTTGGCTATTTCAGACTCAGGAAGGCACAGTTGTTAGTAAGATGGGGAGACCAACATCCTCTCCTTAGAATAAGTTACATCAAACCTTCATTACTATGACTTTTTAGGATTAATGACTCCTGTCATTCATCATTTTATTTTTGCTTTAAAGATGCCACTTTCTACATAACTTTTCATTTGCACAAAAAGAATTACAGCTTGGCTGAATCTCATGCAACTGGAGCTAATATCCATGTTCTACAATCAATTAGTATGGACCTATGAAATACTATGGGCCTTGCGGTGCTGTAGATCACATGCTGCCACATGCATTTCAAATCACAGGAAGAGACAACACTGGCAATTGTTGCTAGCTGATTTTTTTTTTTCATGAGAAAAGATAGTAAAGCTGGAGAGCACTATTTCCCAAACCCAACTTGCTGGCAAATGTCTGAAAATCTGAAAAAGCTTTTTATAGCATGGTTCTTTTGATGTTCAGAGGGGGTTTTTTTTAAAAAAAAAGTTGTAGATGATTTAAGGAACAAGCCAATCTGCTCATTCAAGAAACTCAGGGGAATAAACTTACAACCCATGCACAAAATGTTTGAATCTAAACTGGGCACGTTACATCTGAAAGTAGCTATGTAGATAAATCTAGGTAACTTGCAACAACACGGAAAGATTAGCTAAAATACATTATATGGCCACAAAAAGACACATAGATTTTTTGTCAAAGAACACTTCAATGGAGGAATTAAACATTTGTAATTAAAAAATGAGAAATCATAAAAATTAGAAATCAGACAGGAATTAAAAGAAAACAAGAAAACCAAAAATATCACGGGATTAAAATAAATGTGAAGAACACCATCATATTCCTGTTTGAGTGTGTCACTAAGCTTAACTAATGTTAATATTCATGTATTTTGTGTAATGGCTTATAAGTCTAGGTGAATTGTATAAAGAGAGCATCTAAAAAGGCATAGATTACAGGAAATTTAAATAAAACAATGCTGTTATTAGAGCTCAGGTTGGCAAAAAAAAGCAAAAAAAAAAATGTGGTGCTTAGTTACTGAACAGAGACCTTCAATTCTAGTATTGCCTAAAAAAAACCAAAGTTCATAAAGCTATCAACTCAGTTCCAAATACTTGCTACTGGAAAGAAGAAAAAATAAAGAAAAAAAAATCACTTATATTTAATTTTGAAAAAAGTTGTGATTATTTCTGTTTTTTAAAAAAAAAAAAAATTTCATCCTGTCAGAAAAAGCCTTATTCAGAGGGTGAATTACCAACACTAAAGTGGATTAGGGTGGATTTCCAATGCTAAACTTGAAACAGAAATGTATTTTTAAACCTTCAGAATGTAGTCCCTGTATTAAGCCCCTATGTATACAGTGGTTTTGTACAAAACTTATCAAGTCAGAGTATCACTGAAGACTGAAATAAAACTTCCCAGTGGCCTGCACAGTTGTAGATATTCTGAAAAAAAAAGGTGAAGGCAGAAGGAGGCCCAGAGAGCAGAACTCATCTATACAAAGCTGTCTTTGATGATAAGCAAACATCTAGCTTGTTGGGGCATGTTAAAGATATGGATAAATTCTAGGTCACTGCTCTAGGGAGATCAAAAATTGAGCCTTACCCTATGAAAGCACACAGTATCATTCAAGCTCTGTTAGACTTGAATTTGATTCCTGTCAGTTTACCTTTTACTCTTATAAGCTTCTTTGATGTACATGACAATCCATCAGGCAATGGGTGCTTTAGAAGCTAGAAATCCCTTCTTTGAAGCTCCAAGTGAAATAAATCAGCTGTCAAGCTTCATGAACTCTGTTTTTTTCCTAAATAGTTTTAAATGCCTGTTTTATGTCCAAACAATAAAATGTCTTTGCTACATTTATGTTGCAAGTAAAAGGAAAGTTGTCCTTGTCTTCAGTCACCTCATTTTAAATGCAAAACCTTATGTCTTTAAAAAAGTTATTGACCAAATCTAAGACATACAACTGAGATACTGTAGATTTAGTTAAATGCATAAAATATGTACAAGATAACTTTAACAGCCAAGAAATAATATGTAGAATGCCAAAGAGAACATACACACCATTCATTTTTTGTCTATTTCCAAGCTTGAAGCACCTGAAGAATGTATGAAGTTTTGTATCTGAGTAGAAGTAGCTCAGTGGTTTCACTTCCCTAATTTTATACACCAATAAAATTAAATCTCCCCTCCTGCCTCCCTGCCAAAGATTAGTGGAATACAGTGACCAAATACCAACCATCTTTGATGACAGTCTCCTAACTATCACAGTGTTGTAGGGTGAGGATGAGACAAACCTTGCCAGTGAAAGCAAGCAGCTCAGACCTTTTATCCAATGACTAGTAACTCAGTCAGGAAAAGGGAAATATTGGAGGGAGAAGAGACTTGAAAATAGGTTATAATAAGAGATACGCTTGGAAAAGCCTAACTCTGAGCCTCCTCTCTGCATTATATAGATCTTTTTTTAAAAATACTGAAAAATCCTACATTCCGTCTTACACTGCCAAATTATTTCTTTTTAGAAGTTCTTTAACAACCGTCTTCCTTCCTCTCAGATGTTTTGGGAAAGACATGGGGGCCACGTGGTATGTAAGACTCATGACACTGAATTTAGCCATTCCAAAAATGGCTTATAATCCCAGTCTCTCACCAACCGGAGCTAGAGCACTCCATCTGATACACTACTGCCCAAAAGCATCACTGCAACCACAGCAATGCCTTGCAGTAAAGAGTGGCTTAGTTTCTGAATCCCGGAAATGTTTCCAGGATTAGTCTGTTGAGGGAAGAATATTTTGATGATATTAAAGAGGCTTACATTCAAGACAAGCTGAGCTGTTCAGTTCTGCAAACACAGAAGTTCTGGGTGTGTGTAGAGGTAGAATGTTAAGCAGCTAGTAAATTTTACTGGCAGAAGTTCAGACAACTATATACTTAGGAATGCACAAGTTGTAAAGAACATATTCCTGGGTTTAGACCCTTAAATACTTCCTGTGTCTTACTAGGCACTTAAGTGCTTTTTGCAGACCTATGTTATTTCATAGGAAACTTGTGTACTTTAGTATCCCAACGAAAACTGTCTGCGAATTAAAAATAGCAGCAGAATTTAGAAGATTCACAGTTGACTCAGTTGACAAAGTACTGCTGAATACTTTTTCTCTACAATGATCCAAGCTCTGTCATGAAGACATCATTTTTTGACAGGTATTTTTAAAGTCTTGCATGATTTCTACTTACTGAAATTTTTCTATTTTTGTTACATGCTTCATTAAAAAACAAAAACAAAAAACTGTGAACTGCCCCACTATATTTGTGATATCACATTAAATATATAAGAAACATTATAAAATGTCACTGGAACCAGAGCACAGAACATACTTACCAATATTAATTTCATCATCAGTTTCAGCATCTCCAATACACTCGAACTGGAAATCTTGTAAAGACTGTGAAAATTTTTGCACTGCCATGGATAAATCTAAAATTCAAGAAAGAGGAAAAAGAAAAAGAAAATCAGAATTGCTCCACTACAACTTTACTGAAGCAAGGTTTCATGCATTTCTGCATGAAACATTTTTTGTGTTTACAAAGTTTCCTTTCTAGTATCTTTTTTGGACAGTAGCTTCATTCAAAAAACCCCATCACCATTTCAAAATCAGAGTACCTGAGATATCCCTGAAACTTATGAAACACACTGATACCAGTTTTCAAACATTTAATATAGGTATTATGTTGACAACTGAAGAACTGTTACACTTCTTGAAAAATAAGAAATTAGCATAAGAAATAAATGTTTAGTGGCAAATTCCATATGTAAACAGACCACTGTTGTTTAAAATATTGCAAGATTAGTTTGAGGATTAAAATAAAGTTCATGACAGCTTCTTTCATAAACATCATCAAAAGAATTAAATTATAAACCACTCTAATACAGTAAAACATTATATAGTGTTATATAAAAGCTTCGTTAAAAAGAAGCTGAAGGGAAAAAACAAGCCACAGGTGCTTGCTAATCAGCTAGGTTGTCCACAGATTATGAGCACTATTTTCACAGAATTACACAGAGTGGACCTTCGAACCAAAGAAATGTCAAAGCAATCCAAACTTCATAGCATAAAATTTCAATAGAATTGTACACACTCCAACAACAACAAAAAAATAAAATTGTAAATGCAGAATATCGATGTAACCACATAAATCTGTTATTTCCTTTTTTAGGTATACTAATGGCAAAAGCAGAGATGAATGTGATAAGGAATGAACTTGGTCAAGAATTAAAAATGCTACCAGTCCAGATGAGCCCAGACAACCAGAAACAATTCTTTAAGTCCTAGAGAACATATCTATGGCATTTATTTTGAAGCTAGGACAATAAGCAATTAAGATTCTGCTATTTGCTAAATATGATCAAATGACATGGTAAGGATAAATTATGAACAAAAGCCAAGTCACAAATTCTGTTTCAAAAGCATCACGTATGTGTCTCCATCCTTGGGGATGTTCAAAAGCTGTCTGGACATGGTCCTGGGCAACTGGCTTTAGGTGGCCCTGCTTGAGCAGGGGAGTCGGACCAGATGACCTTCAGAGGTCCCTTCCAACCTCAGACATTTTGTGATTCTGTGATTTCCATAACCCTCTGTTATTTTATAGCTATAAATACTCATCTCCTCAATGCTGGACACAAAATTAGAAAGCTAACTTTTTTCCTGGCAGAAATAAAACCTAGCATATAAGTACACAAATTGGCCTAATGTCCTAAATCAAGACACACACACACAAAAGTGTCATTTAGATTTTAACAATCCCCAACAGTAAGAACCATTCCACTATCCTAAAGGGTTAAAAATCTTTCAAACACCTCCAAATAAGAATCCACACAGTAAGATAACTTTTTTTTTTTTTTAATTAAAGGTAACCACTATTAAGCAGCAGAATCCCTACTAGAGTTTTGCCCTACCCCTGTATTTACTCAGTGCCTGCTGCTTTCATATTTTTACATACAGCTATAGAGTACAACAGTCCAACAAGACAACAAGCAGTCTTCAGACAACACAGATATGAACAGAATTTTTCTTGTATTAGTAAGGAATTCTGTATGTTTATCTGATAAATAACAAGAGTGTATAGAATTGGGTAAACATATTCTGTATCTTTTTCATTAAAAGCACAGCAAACAGGAAAGAATGCTCCCCAGAATTATTGCATCCTTACTGAACATTTCCTGCTGTGCTGTACATGAAGATTATATTATTAAATGTATTAGCAAATTAGATGGTAAACACAAAGTGTTTCCTACAGTTTGTATAGATGAAAACAAAACAGACTTTTATAAGCTTAAGCACTCAATTTTATGCAAATACAGCATCTTTTATATCTATGTAACTGATCAACAGCTGTTGGAGATACCTAAACTTGAGTTTGTTCACAGGAAAATGCTTTGAGTTTAAAGGGAAGAAACAGTTTTATTGCTGGCTATTCCACAAAGTTACTACACTTAGTTCTACGCCCTTCTATAAAATCGCTTCATACCAAATGATGTCAAAAGGAATAATATGGCCTTAAGGTGACTGAATGAAAAAGATTCTATATTGCAAGAACACCAAAATGTAAAAATTAACCAGCACTATTAGGAATGCAGATTTATTTCTTCTGGACAATCCAATAGCTGCCCACGATGACCAGCATCTCTGCGAACATGAAAGGAAATGAGGGAGCATGGATTCTCCCCTATCACTCTTCCACATGTGCAGGGCTCAGTGAAACAAATGTCAAGGGAAGGGAAAATGAATGATATAAATATCCAAGGTGGAGTCTCCATTTTATATCCTGGTTGAGTCATACACAGATGCCAATCTCTCTTTTACTATGTCAGCAAATCAGTGTTAATGCTTATAGGTTTTGAACCATAAGGAGGTATGTTTAACCTAACTCGGAAATAGTGGGTATGAAGAATGTAGTAAGAATTACAGAGCTCATTAGGTAACTTGATAAAATCATCTAGAATTATACCATTTGGAGATTTCTGCCTTTATATAAGGCAGAACCTTTATATAGGCTGAAAGTATTAGAAGATAACATAAGGTTAAAGCTCTTCAGTATAGCAACAAATAAAATTAAGTTCCAAGGTCAGATGTTTCCTGTGAGATTAATTATGTGGTGCAGTTACTTATATTTAACAATTTCTTTCTTAGGAACATCATCACTACTTGTTTACAAAATTCACCAAGTCACAGTGTCCTGGGTTTGAGTGAGTGGTGAGGTTTTTTGGTAGCAGGGGAGGGGACTACAGAGGTGGCCCCCTATGAGAAGCTTCCTGAAGCTCCCCCAGCTCCAAGTCAGCTCCACCTCTGCACCAAAACTGAGCCAATTGGCTGCACCTCTGCAATAACATATTTAAGAAGGGATGTGGTAAGGAAGAGTCGGACTTGTGAGTAGGAGTTGCTGCAGCTGCGCGAGCACCAAGGTCAGTGGAGAAACGGAGGAAGAAAGGCGGGGAGAGGTGTGCTGGAGCAGAGACCCCCCCCTGTATCCTGTGGTGAGACGGCAGGGCGGCCCCCCCCGCCACCCATGAAGATCTATGGTGGAGCAGACACTGATTTATGGCCTGTGTTTTCACATGGATGATCAAGGTGCTGTGCCTGAAGACGGCTGGGATCTTGTGGGAAAAAGTAGCCCCGCTGTTGTAGCTTGGCCCTGGGAAGATTGCAGCATGTGAGGGTGTCCCACGCCGAAGCAGCTCGGGAAGGGCTGCGGCCCGTGGGATGGACTCACATCGAAGAAAGTTTGTGGAGGACTGTCTCCTGTGAGAGGGGGACCATGATGGGGCAGGGGGAAGAAGTTCCAGAAGCTCTCCCCCCCCAAAGATGGAAGAAGCAGCAGCACTGATTGCACCCCCCCATTCCCTGCCCCTGCACCGCTGTGGGGAGGAGGTAGAGATATCGGGAGCAGAGCTGAGCCTGGGAAGAAGGGAGGGGCGGGGGAAGGCGTTTTCAAGAGGTGGCAATGTTTCTCACTGTCCTACTCTGTTATGTGTTGTTGTTAGTGTCTGTAGTAAATCTATGGTTTTTTCTTCCCCTAATGAGTCTGTCTTTTGCCCATGACCATAATGGGTGATTTGCCCCTCCCAGTCCTATCTTGAGTCCCAAGCCTGGCTCATTGGTCCCTTCTCATCACTGGAGGAGAAGGAAGGAATGAGCGGCTGCGTGGTGTTGGGCTGCTGACCAAGCTCAAACCACAACACACAGGAAGGACCAGCTGTCTAATAAGCAGGCCTCCTTTAAGAGATAGGAAGATTCAAAACAGAATTAAATCAGGTTTAAGAGCAACTGCCTCTTCAGTCAATAAGAGACAAATTATTTCACTACCATCTTACCTTGTCTGGACAAAAAATGAAAAGAGCAGAGAGGTAGAGCAGACAAGACTTCATTTATCACTGTATATCCCAGAGTCTTAATGTCACTGAGAGCCCTCAATACAACTTGCTCCTTCCAGACATAGAAAGGTAAATCACCACACCAAACAAATCACCTTTTTATCATTTGCAAGCTACGTGGCATTACAGGAGTTGCTCTTATGCAGCTTCTAACATGTGTATCTTTATAGTCATGTCCTCCTTTTCATGGAGTCCACATGAACTAGGGTATTTCACTTAGCCCGGGACAGAAATTCTCTTTTAAACAGAGTCAACTGAGCTTCTAAGTTACTACAAAAACCTTATTAGCTTTATTGACTGACAATACAAGTTTATCATCCAGGGAAGGACAGCTGCTCAAAAGTCTTAATACCATAAATGTTGTTGCCTCTGCTTTTCTATAGGCACTCAAACACAGTAATCTCTCTGGGTGCCAGTGAAAGAGTGAAAACACACCCTGTTAGCCCTCAGTTTCCAGAGGGGTGAATCTCTAACCAGCAATTCTGTTTCTGGCAGTACTCACTTGCACCTTTTGTTCCCTGTTTTCCCCAATTCCAAAGGAGGATTCAATTCAGTTCTGCAGTGAGGCATATAGTCAAGAGTAGCCATCTACAGGCTACTGCCATTCAGTGGAAGGAGAAAACTGAGTTGCCTGTTTTAGTAAGGGTTGAAGCTAATCAACTGGCCAGCAAGATTTTTTTTTTGTGGAGCTCTGACAGAGGAAGTACTAAAATAAGAGTACTACAATGTGATCGGAAACGATAAAAGGATAAGTGCAGCTTAACCACAATAAAGTAATATAACACCAGCATTAAATATGGATACATATAATACCAAACATCAGTATCATAGTACTAATGAAAGGATAATAAAAGTCATCATCCACTCAGGAAAATCACAGAGGAATCAGGAAACACACTATTCTATTGTACTTATTCCTGTAATTTTATATTTTTGATCGATCTGCTTAAAACATATTTATCCAATAAAAATATAGAAAAAACCTCATTTTCCTGGAAGTCATGTTTGTTTAAGATTCATTTTGTTTCAAATTGCCAAAAAGGAGGATTTAATTTAAACTTTTAATTTGAATTTACTATATTAACTTATTTAAGCTTCAGATAGGGCCTTACATGCTGGATATAGTATGATAAAACTATGATGCAGTATGATGACTGCATCATTACTAGAATTGTAGTATTGCTAGAATTATTCTTCAACTTTCTTGTGACGAAACGATGGATGCTACTACCTGAAGGACAAAAGAACAAGTGTATTAGTTTTATTACAGCCCTTCACAACAAGGAGCAAGTTCTACAGATAAGGAAGCTTGACAAAATTTCTACAAGTTGGTAAGCAAAAAGAATTTTTTTGTTTGGGGCTGGAAGGTGGTTGCATAAAGCAGAAACTTTATGCGCTTGCAAAGAGCCCATATTACTACCCTAGTAATAGCCTGCAATAAAACTGTTCTAGGCAAATACATCAAAGCCAAAGTCTTTACACTTGTTTGCTTTCAAAAATGACTTCATTAGCAAATGGAGTTCCAATAACCAACACTCTTCCTGACTGATGTCAATCATTCTGGAAAAGCTTGGTATCATTCACTGGGTTAATAAGGAAAAACAGCAGTTGAAACCTAACAAGGAGATTAAACATGCCTAAATGAACTCCTGAGCGCCAGCTGGAATGCAGTAAATGGGACTTCAAACAACAGACACTCAGGCTAACATAGTAACAGCACATATCTGGTGATCTGTTACAAAGCTAGTTATTACCCTGTGGCTTCAAAGACAGCAAAAGCAAAGGGGCGATGGCTGAGCTGGCAGGATATTAGAGACAATTCTTCAGTCAACTGAATTTCAGGACAGTTGAAGACTGGAAAGGAGACCACGGACAGTCATCTTCAGTGTTTCAAACCTTTGGGCAGTTTGATTCCATTACCAGATATGACTAGATGCGCTGTGGTGCCATGCTTGATGAGCAACCTCATTTGGTCATGCACTGACATACAGGTTTATTAAAACTACTATTAAAGCTACTCAACAAAAACAAGCATTAATAGCTGTAATATGTAAATAAAACACAGCAGAAACTGAACAATATTGCCAGAGTACTCGATAAAATGGCACTCTGAAATTAAGAGAACCATTTATCTAGTTCACTGACTTTTACTCCTCAGTACCTGAAAATAAGTCACTGTTTTGTGGTGTTTGATTTTTTTTTTTTTTAATAGTTTTACAAGTAAATTTATTTTCTTGATTTATTTAATAAGCAACTCATCCTATCAACAATTTTTCTGGCTAAACTACCTAAGCAATTGAAAAAGTAGATTTATAATGGAGACATTATTATCGTGAAACAGCAGCTATGAGCATGATTTGCAGCATTCTTACTCCTCCAAATGACACAAGCAAGGAAACATTTAAAAACTCACACATGTGAAAAAAGGGCTTTCAGTATTACAAATACAAATTTGTAAAACACTATTTATCCAGAAGAATACTTGTGAGATACATGTTTGCTGAAGTACTTTATGACATGCTTCTTTACTGTGAAAATGAACTGGGAACTGCCTTGGTTTTGTTATTTCATATAAGAACAAGCCTCACAAAGGCGAGCTCTATCAACAGCCAGAAATAAGCTGGAGGAACAAGAACACCCCACTGAGAAGCACTGAACTTCAACAGCTTCTGTGTTTGTTACAGTCAATTTGATTGTAACTAGAACATGTCACAGTGGGACATCTTTTTCCACATCATAGACTGTAAACACAGCAGCTGGCAGTACAATTATATTTAGGCAGTATGAATGATTAAGCAGCTAAAAGCGGTGATCATACAAGATTGCATATATCACTACTATATTTCAAATTTCTTCCTGCCTTAAGGGCTTTCTCATTAAAAATCCCAGCTTCACAGCTGTTGGTCTTAATTCAGGAAACAGCATCAAAATGCATTTTCTTCACAATTTTCACCTCTTCCTACTCTTCATCACTGACTACTACTTTAAAATGAAAAATAAATTAAAATCAATGGCTGCAGGTAACTGTCACATATAGAAAATCCTCCAGTTTCATAATGTATATGACAGCAGGTGAGTACAAACAAGGGAACCTATAAAGGACTTACAAACTAGCCCAAAACAGCAATGTGGAGCACGGGGATGTTGTCAAATACACTGCAATTAATTCCCTCAACTGTACATTAAAAGAATTCTGTGTTTTGTTGCCAGAGCAAGTAACCCCAGCTTAATAAAGCATCACCACCATAACACTTGCCTTATCACCAATAGTGAAAAAGCAATTTGAAATGCATGCTAACATGTCTTTTAAACACACACAAAAATCTATGTAGTCAGCTGATACAGCTTCTGCCATTTTCAGTTTCAAGTGGCTTTCAATACTAGAGTCTTTCCTACCACACATGGGTTCACAGCCTATATCACTGCATGAAATATTGTCCATAGCAGTTTTATTTTTAGAAGTCTATTTGATGAAATTATTTACATACATACACACACTTACTATTCTTTATTTCTCAGCTGAATTAATTTGTGGATCATATTAACTTTTCTGATTGTCATAGGGGAAAAAAAAAAAGTAAAAAAAAAAAAAAAGACTCTCCTCTTATGAGTGATCATATTTTTTTCCAAATTTCTGCAGAAGAATTTAATATGGCAAAACACAGGGAAATCTGGCACAGAGGAGAGGCTATGTGCAGGGGCAGATGGAGCTAGTGCTGGCCACTTGCCATAATGCCTTATAAAGAAGCCACAAGAAAAGACCTCAAGGGAATACCGAATCCAGTGCCCAGTGCCAAAGATTTTGCAGCACAAGGGCTATTGCTCTGTATTGACATAGTCTTTTATTGTTACTATCAATGAAGTCTTTATTCCCTTTATTTGCTAGCTTCACTGGTGTATATTCTTTGCCAACTTGCTATTCATGGAACAATAATAAGGAACTAAAATAAACAACCCTCCACCCCAACAATCCCAAATTACTTTTCCACCTTAGGCTCAATGTTTTGCTCTTAATTTCAGGGAAGCTAATTTCTTTCTCATACCCTCCAGGGAAAGGCCATCAGCAGCATATGTCAACATGTAGCCCATGCATTGATGCATTCCTCAGTGGTTAAATAAGGCACTGTAACAGTTTGAAATTTTTCAGCGTCATTTTCTTACTCATGAATATTTCCATGAGAAAAGTGCACAATTTACTTTCTCATTCTAGTACGTACTGAGAAATCCCCTTGACCAAATGCAGTAAAATCCCCACTTTCTTAACACTATGATGCAAGAGCTATTGAAAAGTCCGTATCTTTTACAAGCTTCATAGCTATTCACACCAACATTTTTACGTCCCAACTTCCTTATGTTAGAAACTCGTACAGTACTTTTGATATTCTTAGTATTTCTCTATGGTTAAGCACTAAATCCAACACATTCCTGAAGATGACATCCCAAGACAGAAACACTGATGTTTAAATGAGAGGAGGGTTTTTTTAGGCCACATTTGCATGCCTACTTGATAAAATCATACTAAAACTTCCCAGAAATACAACTGTTGAGCCAAATAATGTTATACAGTCAAAAGACAATGTTGGTAATAGTCCATCCCTCTTTTCGCTATTCTTCTCCTTACCCCAACTCATTTCATCTCTAGGTGTGGAAACCTTACATATTCACACAATTAGAAGAACAGAAAGAAGTGAGTTTTATTTTAGTATGCAAAGGCCATCAAGTCTATACAATGACTAACTCGTTCTGATTCTGCATAGTTATAAATACATCAAAAATTAAGATGTAACTAAAAATGTATGCCCTACAACCATCAGTGTGAAGGACTTCACACAGTATGTACTGCACATCTGCTTCTCTGAAGTTCAGGCACATATGTAACTCCATAGATCTTTGCCATATTAAGTGGTGTCATTTTATTTTGTTCCGATACTCCCACATTTTTGTATTCTATTTCTCATTACATCATTGCTACAAAATCTTTTCTTTCTCAGTATTTTAGTTTATAAGACTGCTCAACAATACTGCTGCATTTGATTAGAAAAAAAAAAACTAACTATGCAGGGAATTACTGGGGTCTAAACCTTGCAACCATCAAACCATATTCACAGAATTAATGCAACAATAAAACCTTTACAAGTGACTAATCACATGGTTAAAAGCAAACCAGAAATTTTTCCTTTGCTACCAATTGAATTTTTGTTAATATTTTCCACAAACATGGCTAAAATTTTCAGAAAGCATTTGGTTTCATTTTACTTTTTAAACTATAAAGATTGGCTGTAGGGTATAACTTAGTACTATTTCTAGCATATTATTATATTTTTCTAAATTGCACTCAACAAAAATGTTTCTATACAATGCCAGTTTTGCAGATATGTTTATTTTCATTCGGTAAGTTTTTTGGCCAAGATCCACAGTAAGGATTCCAGTATTTCCAATACTGGAATATTCTTATATTTCTCCTCTGTTAGGGAAGAATAAATCTTTGAAAACAAGCACATTTCCCTGCTTTTTTCCATTCTCAAATAACTGAAAATCAGGACTCACTCACTCACACTCTCACAATATTCTTCCTGTGTCCATTGATAAACTATTCCATAGCTCTGTATCAAGAAGATCTCAACATTTTAGTCTAAATTTTTAACCACTCAGTAAAGCACATGAAACACACCTGAGAAGAAGCCAAGATTATATCTAATACCACATACAGTAAATAAACACTCCCTACCCTCCTCCTTCTTTAAAGATTTTTCTGACATTCAAGTTGCTTACTTCAGTTGAGGGATATATACCATTCTTCTCCTAAGCCTACTGCCTTTCAGTACATTTTGCTGCACTCTCCAGAGAGATGCCGTTTGCTGGTCTCTAATTTACTACATACACCAAGAGAGTCCAGGTCATGGTGGCACACAAGACATAGCTGAGCCAAATGATGAGACTTTTGTTCACAGAGTCTTTGTCATACACTAATTCTCACATTACAAAAGAGTATCAGCATTAATACTGGTGAGAGCCTTGTGCAACACCTCAAGTTGGCGTAACTCAAGGCTGCTCTAAAATCTCAGATGTAAGCATACAAACTCTTTCAGGTATCTGTAGTACTGACATAGCTAGCACACTAAGGTATCCAATTCAAGGACACACAGCCATGTGGAACTGTTTGGCCAATATAAAACACTGCATACATGCTGGTTTTCCTTCCTCTTTCAAATACAATTAATTTCAGGTTTGTTTCAACAGTCATTTGAATGACAAACAACTTAAAGCAGCAGCCTTAGTGTAAGATTATCTAGAAATCCTAAAGGACTGGGAAAAGCTAGAATATTAACTTTTTACCCTCTACATTTCTTTTTTTTCTTTTTTTTTTAGTTATTTTTTCATACCTTCTTTATCATTTTACTGCATAGTTTTCTACCACTCCATTATCCATCCTAGGTTCCTAAACTTTCTTCCTTGCAAATCTGCATTGACCTTCAATATACTTCCTCTTGCTCCTTCTGGGGATTTTAAATTCTTTTTCATGATCTTCCACATTCTTCCCCCACCCCATGGATGTTTAGTTCCCAGAACAGTGTCAGCCTTTTCCAGAGAGCTGGATCCACAGCCCAGTCTTTCCCCTCCCAGTCTCTTTCACTGAAACATGGTTTATCAGGCTTGCTGCGTCATTTCTCACTCCTCCTGGCACATCCTGGAGACAGCGAGCAGAGAGCAGGCAGAGCAGCACCACAAAAAAAGGACAGAGGAACCCAGAGCTGATGCTGCCAGATGCTGAAAAAGCAGAGAGTGACTTCCTGTCTGGCAACCAAAGAGTTGCCAGAAAAAACATGGGAATTCCCAGATTTCTAGTGCAACGTAAGGTATCGGTGAATCAGGCAGTCCTTTAGTAGTATTTTAAAATAGTTTTCTCTCTTTGTCCTTAATCCTACAAAACATGTAGAGAAATTTTAAAAATGTATGTGCCTATTTACAGACAGTGAAACACAAAGCAACATATAATAATATAAGTTCACTATATAATTAAAGCCTATGTTGCAATTTATTTGTAAGGAGCTTCAGTTCTGACTATTTGGGAAAGATCAGTTCTGCCAGTTCTGTGCTGCATACAAGTACGTGTAGAATGAGATACAATTTCCCCACTACTACTACTACCCGATGATATACCCAGGGAAAAAAAATAAAAAATAGGGTTAGTCAGTTCTGGTATGAACAGGGAGCTATTAAGAAACTGATTCTAGGAAAACCAAGAATAAATCAGTGCAACAGATCTTTAGCTGTAAAAGCTTCTAAATATATATTTAAATGCTTTTATGTGCCATGATTTTTACATTAAGTAGATTCCCCTATTCTGTGTAGAGAGCTCCTCAAAGGAGGATCAATCACATTGGCCTGTGCTAGACAGTGGGGGAGGGATGAAAGGAATGAAAGCAGTTATCAAGGCATTTGTAAGTAGTGAGCTCTTGGAACAACATTAGAGTTGAGGGTCATGGGAAACAGAAGCTTTGCTCACCCTTCTTCCTGGCAAAGTTTTCTGCACTTGGGCAACAAAGTAAAATGTTTTGTAAGAACAGAAGAAGGAGGAGAGGGAAAAAAATTAATGTGTATATTTAGCTCATTAAAAAAAAAAAATACTACCACTTTGCTTTAAAGGAAATGAAACACTTTCCATATGAAATTTTTTCAGGCTCTTAGAGCTCAGGAATACAACACTTGATTAGATTCCTTTGATCAGACAACTAATATCACAGTCACATGAACTTCGGTATTGTACAAAACAGGGTTGTGTGGGTTGGGGTTTTTTTCCCCTAACACAGACACACACATAAACAGATATGTAACATTTGTTTAGAGAGTCAGATATGCACTTCCAGACACAGAGGATGGAACTGAGACCTCAAATCAGGCAGGATTTTGTCCAGCAAAGTTAAATGGCACTAAATATCTTCACAAAATTTGGCTTAAAGGAGTTTCTTGCATTCAGATGGTCTACCAGAGAGCTGATTCACTACATAGCTACTACTCAGGAAGAATGGATACCAAACACACCAGTTTTATATATAGCAAACGAGCTTAATATGCTAGTTAAACTCTCTTCTACCTTTAAATTATGAAAGGAATTCGGAAAATGCAGAGATGAGAGCCATGAAAGCATTTTAAAGCCTTAAATATACATTTTTGAGAGTTTAAATTAAATCATTCACAGTATCCTAAACTCAAAAGTCTGTTACCAAAATATCAACATTTTAATAATGGGGGAGAAAATAGCCAAACAAAATATGCTTCATTAAATAATGAAATGCACAACTACAAATCTGTTTCACCAGGTGAGCTCCTGTTTGTACAGCTCAGGAATCAAGAGTTCCCAATGAGATTGGAGTTAACTCCTATTTGCATGTGACTATTTCCTTAACAGTTGTGAAATAGTTCCTATACCTTACATACTTTCCAGTTTTATTGCATTCAGCCAGAGAGGGAAAAAAAAATAAACCCTGTAAAAAGCAGTAACCATATGAAGTTTCTATGTATTTCAAAGAATAAGCTCTTCATATTTTGCAGGAAAGAGAGAGCTATCCCTCACATTAATTTTGTTGGACTCTTAATTAACTTTTCAGACAAAAATAAGGAACTTTAATGATCTTCTGCTGAAGTCTGCCTAGTTTTTCTAAAGTCTTGTAAGAAGGACCAACTCAGCTTCAACATATT
The DNA here is from genome assembly GCF_018691265.1 of Tyto alba. NCBI lineage: Eukaryota > Metazoa > Chordata > Aves > Strigiformes > Tytonidae > Tyto > Tyto alba. The sequence goes on along the minus strand of NW_024881282.1, from coordinate 14,539,943 downwards.
TCATCTACTCTTTTTTTTTAAATTTTAATTCTCTGGAATTTTGTTCTACTTCCCTGTCGTGAAAGGATTTAGGAACATATGACAACATCCTCTTGTTATCTTACTTGCAGAATGATATCTTCTAATTAATAATCTTACCAACCCTTAGTACTAGTAGTGTTTATATTATGGCATGTGTAATGACTTCTGAACTAATTATTATCACTCATGAATGAGACCTTGTCACTAAAACAAATAATAACTATGGTTTATACTCTACACGTGGGCCTTGTCAAAAACAAATTAAATATTAGTCATTATTTGAAATCGGGAAAAAGGAACAGAAAGAGAAATATCATGAACACCACTCCATCAACACAGAGACCTGCATTTAAACATTATGTACAGATTTTGTCTTACTCCTTGACACCATCCCAAACTACCTGGGAAAGTACAGGAAAATGAGGCAAAGGCAAATGGTAAGAATATCTTGTTTAAAGAAACCCTCACAATCATCAGCCTGAAAAAGACAAATGGGGAGCTGTAAGAGTTTTACAAAAATCACAGACAGTACAGAAATGGTGGCTGTCTCTTCCAAAGTGAAAACAAAAGAGTATCTAACATAGGAGGAAGCAAGCTCAAAACAAAGGAAGAAAATGCTTTTTCTTAAAATGCATAGTTAAATCATAAAGCTCCCTGCCACCGGATGCTGTGGATATTAAAAATATATGTGGGTTCAAGAAAGGACTAGACAAGTTCACAGAAGAAAAATCCACTGAGAGCTATTAAAGACATAACCCCATGCTCAGGAAATCTTCAAGCCCCAAACTGCCAGAGGCAGCGGAAGCATTACCACATTCTGCCTGCTCTTATTCTCTACCGTAGGCAATCAATGCAGTATGTCAGAGAAAACCACAACTCACAGTACAGCACTCACTTCTATCTAGAGACAGAAGATAACACCAAGTCTCAGGTCTGATCAGCACAGTCATTCTTATGCTTTTTGTAGGAAGAGTTGGAGACATGTTTTGCAATTGCTTGAATGACTCATGATACTGTTAACCTCCTACTAGCAGATGGTGGTGATCAGCTATCACTCTCATGGATGAGCCAATACACCACCACTGATAAGCAGTCTTTAATCACCTATCTAGGGTCACCTATTTTAGCAACTGATAACAATAAAGGAGGAGGACCTGAGTTAAAACTGCAAAATTAAGGATCATGACCATGTTCTATCTGGCTGGCTGAACTACAGGAGATGGTCTCCAGGGGATGAGTGATGATGGGTAGATGGAAGCTGTATCATCTTTAACTGCTCCAGAGCCAGGGGAGGTGACCACTATGCCTTTAGTCATATTACAAAGCTGTAATTCTTCCAGCAAGGACTTTAGTGATTTGTGCTGTGGGGTACGCTAAACACAACTTTTCACAGTAAAAAATATCTGCATAAATAAATAAATAAATAGCTGACAAAAGTTGATTTGGGCTACCAAGCTCAAATGGCTTCAATGAAGACTGATTATACAGCTTTACTCCTTTCACACTGTGCTTGCACACGCGTATTATATTCACCCTCTTTCTTCAAAACTTCTAACTCAGTTCTTAGCGCAAGGGCAGTCACTGTGTGGACAACTATTCAATAGTTGTTTTTTCCTCAGAGTTCAGTATTGCTCTCTCCTCTTTTCCTCCCACTATTGCTTAGTGCATACCATCCAAGTCCTTTAATGAACACAGAATTATCTCAGCCTTCATACAAGCCAAGTCTAGAAAGACAGTAAAAGAAAGATATTTCTATGTCATATGCAGCACCATTACCCTATTTGACAGATGAAGATGCTGAAAACAAGACTGCCTAAGGCCACACACTGAACTGGTGCTTAGGCAGACCCCTGCTTCACGTCCATTATTCCAGATGCCACTCCTTCAGACCAGGAGATGCTAACCAGAGCTGGAAAGAATGCAGCTACTCACTCCCCTGTCCCCACAAAAGCTGCAAACTTTTTCTTCCAAGAGGGCATATTTTTAAAAAAGAAAGGTTTATATTTAATATAAAAAGGAGAAAAGAGAACACTAATTTCACTTAAAAAAAAAAAAAAAAAAAAAAAAAACCAAAAAAAAACCACAACCTTATTTTGAACCATTTAATGCAGCCCCTAGTTCCAGTCACTCCAGCTGCAGCAGTCAGTGCTCTGCATGTTTCAAGCCAGTCTCCACAAAAATGAGGAGCACAGCACACACAAACATGTTTGCTTACATAATAGTCACTTGCTAAACTTTAGTTCAAGCATCTTTACAAAAACAAAAGAAGACTCAAACTAAAACTGGAAGGAACAACTAAGGTTTGCACAATTAAACTCATGTTTCTTAATTGGAACAGTTTACATTTGAGTAACTTTAACATAGGGGGTTTGCATATAAAATGATTCCACTAGTTTTCAGGTGCTGTAGAATTTTATTTCTCTTTCTCAAAACCATATTAATCCCCACTAAGATTTCAATCTAACATCATCACAGCTCAATCTCAAGAATCAATATTCAGGAGAATACTGCAGACAGAAAATAAGAGAGCTTCTTTGCTTGCATACAAGTTCTAGAGGAAGCCCAAACAGGTTTCCTCCAAGAGAAATGTTAAAAATTCCTTCCTCAAAGATACAAAATGACACTGGAATAGCTGATAACAATGCTTTTGTAAAATATCCACTCATGTTGTTTCCACACACAGTGGAAAAGTCAATAAGTCAATAATTCACTGGGAGGATGATGAAAAAAAAAAAAATAGAAATGCTCTGAACCTGAATCGGTTATTTGTTATGAAGGTATTCGTAAAGCAAAATTTGGTGTTTAACCCTAGGACTGTACTTTTATCCAAAGACTAACTGCAGAATGTCCCTGAGATCACCATAATATCATTTTCCCTCCAGCATGCTATAAGAAGTTGCACTTGGAGCACAAGCTCTTCATGCTCAGTTTGTTGTCTGGCTCAATTTCCATTCCAGCACAACCTCTTCTCCCTTTTCTCAATGAAGAGCAGCTTAAAGGAGTTGTAGATTCCGTTTCAAAAGCCCAGCAGCATTTAACGTATTGGCTTCTCTATCCACCATTTAATACAAATGGGAACATTTCCATTAATTTATACTTTTCATAAAAACACAGGAAACCTTATCAGGATTAAAACCAAACAAATTCTGTAACTGGATGGAATTCTGAAATCATCAGTTCTTTTTAAAACAGAACTGGAATTGTCTGTAGGGAAAAAAGTTTCAGTTAGTCTAGGCAACATTTGTTGTTTACAATGAACAATATGAACCAAATGGACAGAGTACAAACATGGTAGTCTAGATTTTGGATACTGCTTTCCAAATGAGTATTTTTCCTTTCCACGAGCGTGTATTATTCTTAACTGCAATGGATGGTCCCTTCAGAACTCAATGTGTATTGACGGTAATCCTGTTTCATCTCCAGCTGAACATGTAAGTAAATATGAATCACTGAGCAGCCTACGATGTTTGAATTACTCAAGACACTTCCTGAGTAGCCAAGTAAAACGCCTTCTTCCCAAAACATTCATGTTAGCTTTCTTGATATAAGCAAACAGAGCACATGAAAATATTAGCTGCAAGAGGAAAAAAACATAGCACTAAAGAGGTTATTTTTTAAAATTATTTTAAATTCTTTTATTTAAAATTATAGCATCCAATAAGCAGTTGGCTTTACAGATATCTTTGGGTCTAATGGGCAATACATAGTTTCTCCAAAGGAGTCAATTCTGTTTTGTTTATTGCTTCTGATTTAAGGACTCCCAATCTACACATTGTCAAGAGAGATCATAATGACTCCTGCTGACTGTTCTAATAGCTCACCTATCAGGGACTGTGATTCTCTGGCTCTCTAAACATACAATATATCATAACATCACTTATCACTTCATGAAGACAAGCTTGCTAAATCCTTTTACAAGCACCTTTACCTAGGAGTAAACAATACTCCTAGGATCCACTCTACACAGACAAGAACACAGAACACTGATTGCAGCCACTTCAATGCAAGCCAGTCATGCTTAATACTTAGCAGCCAAAGAGCTAGTAATTTTCATATCATTCCCTCAAGCTATATATATAAATTAGTCTTCTGTTCCGCTGTCAATTTTCATAATGGCTGGAAGAGAAAAAAAAAAAAAATAAAGATAAGATCACTGTGGAATATTAATTATAAACTGGGGAAAGACTGTGCTCAAAATTAGCATGGGAAGCAGTAATCATAAATAATATGGATGAGAGAACTAATATGAAGTTTGACATAAATAGTCTCATTGAGCATTATTTTCCTATTGGTTTTGTAGGCCACCAAGATACATACACAGTTACTAAGAAAAAGAGTATCAACTAAGTCAAACAAAAACTAGGACTTACAGTGCCAATTTCTCAATAATGACACTCAGGCTGCCTTTTTTTTTTTTTCTTTTTCATTCCTTCCTTCTCCAATTTCTAACCTGAAAAATGAAAATTCTCTTCCCTCAAAGAAAAACAAAATCCAATAATAACCCTCAAGAGTTCTGCCTTAGCAGCAAAATTTAGTAAAGTTTTCAACTCAGGAAGTCTTCTTGAACTGATTTTTCTAGTGGCTAAGAGATTATGCAGCTGCTAACTTTACTAGTTGTTATATAGCTTCCGAAAGCAGACGTATAAAATTATTTTAAAGTTCAAGTTTTTGTACTACTGAATGAAAAAACAGAACACGTTTCTGGGTGTGAATAATAATCAGATTCTGTTTTTCATCATCTTCCCTTCAAGAAGCAAAGCAGAAGGGCTTGAGAGAATTTTGGCTTCTTATGACTTACAGGTTGAATCTCTGATAACTTTCAAGTATACATGTAAACGATTATTGCAAGAAAAAAAAATAATAGTACGTTTCCTGCAATAGTCTAAAACAGTACATGTACCTGATTATTTCCTTATTACTGTTGTCTGCATGACTGCATTAGGGCCTGGTAGAACTCCTCCTGATAAAACATATCACTGACAAGTTATTTTAAAATTAAATTCAGAAGGCTATGCAACACAGATAATATTCAAGGTAACAAAAGATAACCTGAAAAATACATGATACAGTTTTTTTCTTTAAAGAAGAACTGTACAGTAACAGAATAACAGACCTAGAATTAACTGGAAATAACATGTAGAATTAAGATTGCAGTAACAAACTCAGAAATACTAGAGAGATTGTATATAGTCTGCATTAAAAAGTGCTGGACAGAAAATTTATTTAATACCTGGCCTTTAAAAACCAACATTTGATCATTTAATTAAGCATTGCAAGAATCTGTATGCACAAATGACAGAACATTTTTATAATACAATTTTTTATTTATATTTAAATTTAACTTTGATAAATACTTCCATCCTCTGCAGAACATGTTTTCACAATGTTCTAGGATCACTCTTTTTGCTATGGATTTTTGATTTTAAAAGATAAACACAAGAGCAGAGCTATTAAGTCTCTAATAGTACAAGATTCAGACATCTTCAAAAAAATTCCTACTGGTATACCTAAAGTCCATAATGAGGAAATATTTTACTAAATATCATTCATCATCTTCTCCTGGGTGTTCACTCCCAAGGGTATGGAGAAAGTCTGGCATATTTTTTAAGTATGGAATTACTAAAACAGATTTTTCTCGGCAAGGCGTAATTTATATAATTCTTCCTCAGGACTGTATGTTGAAATGGAGAACAAGCCCTGAGAATTAATTCTGAACTAGGAAGAGATGGGGAAAAAAAAGCCTAACCTTTTGCTGTAAGCACAGAAGAAATATCGATGTTTAATAACTGTGCATATTGCACTGATTAGTCATGATTAGTATTTCCTAAACCATCAGGGTTTGGGCAACTTCTAGATTCCAAGACAGTTTTTCCTTCTTCTCTGAAGACTGAACCCAGATGACGTTTTCTGGTTAGTTTAGAAGCCCCAAAGATTTTCCTTTCTTCTTGAATCCTCCCCATACCACCTTTTCAGATAATCCTCCATTTTCAAATTTCTCTCTGCAACTTCTGGGAAACGTCATGTTAGTTCAAAAGCTTCTCCAACACAAAGAGGGGACAAAATTAGTTTTCTATGCTATGGTCATCTTACCTTCCAAAAACCTTCCTGCTTGGACAATGGCTATTTACAGTAACAATTTTTATTGCCCTCATTTGAATGCATAATTTACAGAGAGTAGACTGCCTCTTTTGCAACATTCAGTTTAATAAAAAATTAATTCAGAACTGTGAATTGTATATAGGAAGATCCCTCAGACACCACAGACTAACAACTCCAAAATCACGACTCTCTTCATGTTATCCTTCCAAATATTTGCAGATAGCTACCAAGACACTCTCCAGCTTTATTAAGCTACTGGGATGAAAAAAAAAAAAAAAAAAAAAAAAAAAAAAAAACACAAAAAAAACACAAAACAAAACAAAAAAAAAAAAAAAAGAAACCATTCTGTCTACAGATCAGTATTTTTCTAGGGAGGGTATAATAAATGAAAAGAGAAGAAGTCCAAAAGCCAAGGGCCTCAAAAAGAGTTTTTAGGGTTAAGTTGCATGTTTCAGTATATCATTTTGATAAATAGTACATAATGACAAGATGACTGCCTAGAACTCTCACACTCACATTCAGCAGCAGAGATGGCTGACCACAGCTCCAAAAAGACCCCACACAGCTTCCTTTAAAATACTTCATACATTGGAATCGGTATTGTCAAGAAGTGTTTCTATTTGTTGTCAAAACCAAAAAAACAACCCCACAATATCAGAACCACTCAAATGACTACAACATTAATGAAGACTATTCCCTGACATGGACATAACTCAACTGGATTTAAAAAATAAATAAATAAGTTAAATAAAATAAGAGAATGGAATACCAAGGGGTGCTTGCACAACAGCTTTTTGAGTGAAAAGATACGTATTTGTGAAAATCACATGCCAGGGCTAATTCAAGAGCTTTCAGCTCTTATTCTTCCATACTCCTGAAAATTTCATTAGCAACCTACATAATCCTTGAAATATTTTACAGTCCAAACATTTTTTTTCATTTAAGGATCAAGGTAGGGCAGTAGTGGAGCTGTAGGGAGGGTAGCAGAAGACTGTTCAAGTTTCAGTTCTGCTGAGTACTGAACTCAGCAAAGTGCATATTTCAGCTGAGCGGAAGTATTCATCTCAAAAGAAACACAAGAGGATGTCGGCTTTAAGCCAACAAAATATTCAGTGATCTGGAATCTCACAGGATAGACCTACCAAACAGGCTTTGCAACTGTCAGTGCATGAAGGCAGTGACAAGTACTTAACTCTGTTGCAATCAAACTTTAGTAGATTTCCTGTATTATCTCTATTGACATTTCATGACAAATAATTCCTTTCTGGATCTCAAAGCAGCCTTACTATTTATCAGAGCCATCAAAAAATCCAGAGATCAGATTGGAAAAAGGGTGTTAACAGTGAGTAACATATTTTGCTGTGATATAGATGTTTATAATCAGCTTTCATTTTTTCCTTTCTTGAAAAGAAGCAGAAGGATGTCACAACCTTAAATGTCAGACAGCTAAGAAGATAGAGGAGAATGAAATTTAGGAAGCACACACTAACAAACATAGAAAAAAAAAATAATACACCCACATAGTGGTGGGATTTACATGAGGTCTAAGACTCTCAAAGGATCTTGGAATCACTGTAGAGAGTTCTTTTACAACGTCAACTCAGTGATCAGCAACAGTCAAAAATATTAAGGCTTATTAGAGAAACAAAGCATAAAGCAGAAAATATCATTATTTGATGCATTCACACCTTGAATATTACATGAAGTTTCTTGTAATCCATCTCAGAAAGGGCACAAAATGCTGACTAATTACAACCAGGGGGACAGATTTGATTATTTAAAAGCAGAAACTAACTGGACTACAACTTCTCTGAGTAGCTGGGAAACAAAACCTGCAAGGAAGAAGAAAGAAGGTTGTTAAAAATAAAAAAAATCCAAACCCACACGAACAGGACAGGCAATACATACAGGCAACACCTACATTTCTCATAGAACAAAAACTGCCATCATCAGATAAAATAATCAAGCAGCAGATACACAACAAAGGAAGAACTTTTGGCCTTTTCAGTGCATGCTGAAGTTGTGAAACTCACTGCTCGCTGTCACAGACTGCTGTGGAACCTAACAGGACACCTGGATTCAAACCCAGGTTAGAGAAAGCCGTTTCTGAAAAGAGGCTATTTGAGGACACATGGGGAAACTTTAACAGAAGGCTACTGCAATTTAGAAGTTCTCCTCATCTGACATATTTTAGAAGCTAATTACTTTTTCATGGGCCAACAACTGGTCAGTTTTATTCTGGAGGTCTGAAGGCACAGTGCTTCAAGGCTCTGCTGAGACTGCAGAGATGCCGACACATCTCTAAAGGAAAGTAGCTTCACAAAATCTGAAACTTGTATTTCAGTAATAATAGGACTTAAAAACTGAATGAATTCATTTGTTCCATGAGGAAACAATCAGATTCAGTAGAAGTGGAAAAGCTGTTGTGTCTTATTACTTCAAGTGTTTGTTTAAAAAAATCCAACAACTTTCCATATACTTGACATCTTTTTAGAAGCAGAAAACAGATTTATGGAGAGACCAAATTCCACATAGTAGCTCTGGATTTCTGAAACAGTAAAAACGCCATAAATCCCTCCTCCTAATTTTCTCAGAGAGACACAAATACAATCCTTACATAGGAATGAATAAGGGGTTAATAGAATATCACACTTCATATTTAAAGAGCCAACACACTTTTAATGAAGTTTAACAAAACAGTATGACAAAATTTGTATTGGACAGTATTGCATACAGCAGTATGACAAGTGCTACTGTACTGATAATAAGTATTATTAGAATAATCTATTCAGCCTCAGAAAAAAAATGCTGAACTCCTTCTATGCTTTTTTATTTAAAAAGTACTAAATATCTATTTTAAGATCCACCTCCTACATTATAAAATGCCTTTTTTAGAAATAGACAAATCAAACAAATTTAAACAACTTTTTAAAAACAGTGCTTAACCCATTTAGATATAGTAATTTTTCTTTATTTTAAATTAAAGCCATGTACAAAAACTGAGATGGAAGTGAAATTCCCTTATACTCAATTGCCACTTAAATTACTCAACATCTGCATCTATACAGTAAAAGACAAGAGCATACAAAATTACTATCCATACAGACAAAGAAAGGCAAAAGTTAAAGAAGATAAATCTCCCAAAATCACAGACTTTATTTTATGGTGGGACAACCGAGACAAGACGAAAGCAAGAACTAGGCATTCAACTGGCCTAATTTTTATATCTGCCAAGAATCCAGACATGGGATTTGATATACAGACAATCCAACTCCCACTGGTACAGAACCCCATAGTGTCTGTTCCTATCCACTGCACTCAGACCCCTCCCGCATACCCCACAAAAGGGAAAAAAAAAAAGAGAGGAAAAAAAAAAAATCAATATTTGAATCACTTAATATGTTTAAAGTTTTAAAAAAAGAAAGAACCCAAACAAAAACAAAAAATCAAGCCACTAAAACATTGCCCCCCAACCCACTACTGGTCACTAGTAAGAGTAATACTGCTGTCTTGTATTTCATTCCATTTGTAGGAATACCTCATTGTTTAAATGCCATTTTAATTTACAAAGGGAAAAGAGAAGTGTTTGTCAAAGCATCATGAAATTCCTTTGGGTACATTAAACATTCAAGAAAATACTGCAAGATCGATGCTTAATCCAGCAACACACTACTCAGTGCTTCACAATGACTCTTCACGACAAGTGACAAAAGTAGGCATGAAAATTAGTTTTTATTGTAAAATAGCCTTAAAGTCTCAAGGTGTATTGAAAACTAGCTTCTCACAAAAGACAAATCAAACAGGCTCTGAAGGGCCAATGACAACAGGAATTGTGAGAGTTAGTATAATATGCATTATGCTGACAAATTATTTAGAAACTGTCAGAAAGCAGGTGAAAAAAAAAAAAAGAAGAGATGTGATTCACAACAGTATTCTTGTAAATTTAAGATGAATACCATTCTCAGGTAAATTTGGGGTATGTTGCACTAAAATAAGATAACTGAATCAACAAAACAAAGAATTACATCATTGGTGTGCTGTGGCAACGTAAATAAAAGAATAATAATCACATTTTTAACCTGCTGTATTTCAACTTCATAGGGAAGGCGCTAAACAGTAAAAGTAGTATTATGTACAGTTATCAATATTGTACAAGAATATAAAAATCATAAATTCTTCAGTTTGTATGGAACCAAAGGAAGTAAGTGGATCCTGTGCATTTTTGGGTTAAATTTACTTTGACCGAAGACCAGTTTGTCTCTTGGAGCATGGGGAAAAAAGAATGGGGAAGTTGTACCTGTTAGAAAACTTGTATTTTTTCACTTCCCAATGAAACCTTAACAAAGAAATGCTAAACGAATTAAGCATTATCTTAATGTTTTAATTTTCAATCCTGCAATATAGCGACAAATAAAAGGTGGCAAAACTTAGGTGAACTTAGATCATCTCAACTCCCTTCTCCACAGGAAAATGAGTTGTGTCATACTGGCTAGAGTGCAGATGATGGCATCTTCAAGGAGCTAAGCAACAAAAGTTACAGCTTAAAGTGCAAACTCAGAAATCCTGCATGAGTATATTAGGAAAACTCTCAGCATACAAAGAAGATTTGGCTATGTAAACAGGAAATGTACTGCTGTGCCTACACCCCTCTTCATAAAATGAAATATTTTGGATTTCTCATTTGACCTTAGGCTCCCAAACAGCATGAAGATGCAGCAGCTCTAAGCTCACACAGCAAAAAGCCAACCATACTGACTGCATTTGTGTGAACACTTTATTTCCAAGACTTACATTTATGCCGACAAGAATTTTCTTGGAGACACACTTCTGTGTTTTTAAATCAGTGTATCTATTTTCTAATTAAACCAGTCATAGTAGTAGATGACAAGATAATGTACATACAAGAATTATGAGAATATTAAGATGTTTTAAGTAGCTCAGACAATCTGTATCTCAACAGGCTAACAAAGCTAAGCTAGTAACCCCACTTTCCTAACATTAAGGATATTTTAAAAATGTTAGTTTTGCTATCTTTACATACCTGCAACATAGCAACTTGAACTGAACATATTTATTTAGTGTCTGTGTATATGGAAATAGAGGTAGCATTACCATCTTCAACTGTTTGTTTTTGCTTCAATACATATTTGCACATGCATGTATAAACACTAAAATAAGCTATCCAGTCTAGTTTTCAAAATTCAGTGGGAAAAGAAGGGGGGGAAAAAATGCCAAAAATGGAGAGGAAAAAAAAAAAAAACAAAAAACCAAACACAAACACCAAAACCACCCACCCAGGATGGTTATTACAGCATTAAAGCCTCCATTTCAAATCACAGTCACACCAAAGGAGAGTAACAGAAGGAACCATCTAAGGTCTCACTTGAAAGCATTTTAAAATTTAACAAACAATAAACTATAAAATGTCTTAAGGATGTGTTATTCTCAGATTTCAAAGTTCCACATACACATGTACAGCTGAATAATATAAATTTGAAGACTTAAGAGTAGACTGAAAACATTTCTTCCTAAGGCAAAAAGGAACCAGTGCGATCAACAAGCCCAGCTATCACTGAACCAGAGTTTCAGGACATAATACTTCAACAGGTGTAAGTGAATGGGACTGAATCTTGCGGGGGAAAAAAAAAAATTCTGAACAATGTAAATGTTTCCAGCAATGAAAAGTCCATCACAGTCTTAAGGAAATATCTTACTAACTTTACAGTTGCACATTTCTGATCTTGATTTGTATAGCTTCTGCCAACACTTGGACCTTCATATGCTTTGTTCTGTTAGACAGAGAAGCTTCCCATCAAAATTATTTTCTGTGATATAAATATTTAATTTTCTCTTCAGATTAAGCAATTGCAAAAAAACATATCTTTTGTGGTGTTTGTGGCTTCCAGGAGTTTGAGCATTTTCCTATGTTCTTCATATGTCCAAAGGGTCTTCTCTGACCCTTCACAATTTTACAGCGTTCTCCTGAAAACAAGCAGCTGGGCCAGAATCAACACCCATAAATGCAACAAATACAGCCAATATCCATAAAACCCTTCAACTTATACTTGCAGAGATCAAGCATTTCTGGCATCTGTCAGTCTGCAAGACCATGATCAGCTTATTAACTGTATTCGTCTTCCTCTTCCACCAACCAACTACTTTTCATTGTCTGTTAACTGGCCTGTAGGCATGCCACATTGACTATTTCTTGACTTGTTGAAAATGTCCCCAAACAGATTATGCAAGGACAACAAAGAGTGATGTTTGCTGTGATTCTAACAATTTTATTTTCAACTCTCAAAAAAGAAAAGCAAGTTTTCCAAAACAGAAGTCACACCATAACTTTTAAAAAACAAAAAGCAGCAGCAAGAAAATTCCCTCTAAAACCTAGAACAAAGCACTGGCAGTTGTCAAGGAGGAATTATGTTGAGAAACTGAAGTGCATTCACTTCCTTGCTACTTAAATTGTACTGAATTACGTCAACAAATTTACAAAATTAAGGTAACATATCCTAATATCCAATCTGTATAATATACCCAGTTAGTAAATCCCTAGATGGAGATTTATGAGTCAAAAAACATCTCTCAGGCATTCATGATGCTTACAAAACTGCATTATTTTTTCCTAGTTTTATCAGCAGGCTTGAAAAATAATATGCTAAAACTGAGAGGGGAAAAAAAAAAAGGGGGGTGGTTAGTGGGTGAAGGTAGTACTACCCATATTACATCTCAGTAAAAGTATGTACCTGTGGTTAATCAAAAATTAATATTCCCAAAGATTATTTTAACCCCATATTTTGTTGTGGCTTAAACTAAGTCCTGTTTAACTACATCTGTTACCAATGGAAAGTAGCAGTTCTTTTCTTCAGGTCTGTTTTGAACTATTGGACCTCTGCTTGGTCCTGCCTGGTCTCCACTGTCTGGCTCCTCAAAGCACAACTCAGATGGAGAATCTAACCCTTAAATTACTGTGAACTGCCAATCCCCAACTCCTGAAAGCACTGACTGACGACTATTAATAAACCTTTTATGTAAATAACACATACCACCGGACAAGATTCACAAAAGCATCTCTGGGTACACAGAGCAAATTAAAATCTTTATTATAAGCTAACTATAAGTTTTATTAAGGAGCCATTAGATAATTTTTCTTTGTCTGTGCTAAAACAGACTCTTTATGGAAGTATGCAAGTTAGTACAGCTTATATTACAAGGTGAAATATTTGACAATACTTTTTGAAGACATGTATTTTTACATATACATGTTGGTTTTAGCTGTAGCAGTAATTCAAATGTTCTCACAATTACTGCTGGGAATTTTACCTCTCCTACAGTAAAGCTCAAGTCTTACCTATTTCAAAGTTTCCCAGGAGGTAAACTCCATAGCTCTATAGCTTCCATGTGTATGTAGGCTAACTAGTAATCCACAAGAGGGACAAGGAAGGGTATTTCTTCTTCAAGTGCCAGTATACAGCTTGTTTTAATGGTAGTGCTAGTGCTAGACATTAAAAGGTTCAATAACGGAACAAGTTTTTTTAATAGATAACCTCAGGCTTGGAGCAATCTTTTTTAAAGTAGCAAGTTCCTCCTGCATACTTTCTGCAACTTGGCAGTCATTTTGGCCTTAGAGAGAAAATAACCACCCCTCTGCAGTATTCATGGATTTGAAATAACAGTTTATACATAGAGTACATCCCAAGAAGCTGAGTTCTTATGTTCTTCCTCCCTCCACTCCTCCTCATGATTCGTAAAAAGGTTAAAGGCAAATTAGGTAGGACATAAAAGGGTGAGAAGATGCAAGGAATGGACTTAAAGAGAAATGTGAATTTTCTGAATGGTGCAGTCACAATGTTCCTAGGGCCTTGATTGCATTGGCAATCTAGGAAGGCTTTTGAACACCAAGATGCACCAGAACAACACTGTAAATGTGTCTGTTCTTTATTTAAATATGACCTGCAATTCTAAGAACTGCAGCTTTAAAGAACTGATCCACACATGTTTACACTGATATTGGGCCACCTACTGAAATGAATCAAACTATTACAGCAGGAAAAAAAAAGTTAAAATTCACCCAGTTACCCCTTCTTGTGCACTTCCAAATAGTAATCAAATAATTCAGTTGACTCAAAAAGAAAATTACTTTACTATGAAACCCTGCCCTATGTATTGCTTGTTTTACCAAGAATTTGTGTTCTTTTTGCATGGCAGTGAGACAGAGGCAAGGGTGAGGACTTGACAAAGAAGAGTAAAGACTAATTTTATATTTGATAATTTTCTAGAAGCAACCAGGTATTTTTTGCAGAAAGCAGGACAAGGTCATCATAAAAAAAGTATATCTTTAAGAGAAGATTAAACAGATCACCTAAGTGCCTACCTCATCTAAGATTTGTAAAAAAAGAATTACAAGCCTTAGCAGCTTTTAACTAAATCATTTCCCTGTTCCTTTCCTTTCATAAATTCACTTCTCCCCATCAACAACAACAAAACAATTCTCAAATCAGTCATCAAATCTCTGGATGGCAGCTGCTTGTAGAAGAGGAACCAGAATGCGTCTCTCCCAAAGACAAAAGTACTGGAAGTACTTGGAGAAGAGCTCTATTGGGTTTACAGGGCAAGGTTTTGGTAGCAGCTGAGGAGGTCTGCAAGGGTGGCTTCTGTGAGAAGACACCAGGAGCTGACCCCATGTCAGATATTGATGGTTCAAGCTGGCTCCAAGTCAGACCCACCACTGCCCAAAACTGAGCCCATCACTGAAACTGGTGGTGCCTCTTTGATAACATATTTAAGAAAGGTTAAAAAGCACTGTGCAGCAGCTGGGAGAGAGTCATGAGAAAACAGGAAAGAGAAAGTCCTGCAGACACCAAGGTCAGAGAAGAAGGAGGGCGAGGAGGTGCTCCGGGTGCTGAAGCAGAGATTCCCCTGCAGCCTGTGGAGAAGACCATGGGGAAAAAGGCTGTTCACCTGCAGTCCATGAAGGACTGTGGTGGAGCAGATACACACACTGCAGCTCATGGAGGACCCTACAAAGCGTGGATGTGTCCTGAAGAAGCTGCAGCTTGTGGAGAGCCCATGCAGGAGCAGGCTCGTGGCAGGACCTGTGGCCTATGGAGAGAAGCATGCACAGGAACGGGTTTTCTGGCAGGAATTGTGGTGTGTGGGGAGCCCACACAGGAGCAGCCCCTTCCTGAAGGACTGCACCCTGTGGAAATGACTCATGCTGGATCATTCAGTGAAGGAGTTTACTCTGTGTGAGGGACCCCATGCTAGAGCAGTAGAAGAATGTGAACAGGAAGGAATGACAGAGATTACATGCTATGGACTGACCTCAACCCCCATTTCCCATCCCCCTGTATTGATCAGGGGGAGGAGGTAGAAGTGTTAGGAGTGAAGTTGAGCCTGGGAAGAAAGGAGAGTTGGGGGGAAGGTGTTTTTAGTTATGTTTTTACTTCTCATTATTCTGCTGCATTAATAATTGGTAATAAATTAAATTAACTCCCCCAAGTCTAGTCTGGTTTGTCTGTGGCAGTAGTTGGTGATTCCCTGTCTTTATCTCAACTCCCGAGCTCTTCATCTTATTCTCTCCCCTGTCCTGATGAGGAGGGGCAGTGAGAGAGCAGCTGGGTGGGCACCTGTCAGCCAGGCAAGGCCAACCCACCATGAGAACACAGCTCACACATCAGACCTCTTTAGTTCCTGAAGAATAAAATTATTACACAAGACAAGACAAATGTGACTTAGCTGTCACTGGAAACTTGTACATTAACTTTGGCTATAATTTGATGTGCAATTAAGCTGTCACTGCCATAGACTAATAATTTAATGTCCTGTCTCTATTCTTCCACCTACCACCCCAACTTCCACAATTGCTTCCATTCCCAGGTTCCTTATGCTCTGCCAGTATAAGCACTTCCACAACTGCATAATGAACCAAATCAGGAAACTGGGACACATGGAAAATTATTCAGCAAAGATTATCAGTTTGTTTAGATCCCTGATCCAGTAGAGCACTCAGCTGAGCAAATACCAATGCTGATACCACTTACAGGACAGAAAGGGGTGGAAACAAGGTCTGAGAGTGGGAAAAAGGAATGGGTAGCCTCTGGAGGTTTTCTGTTTGTTTGCTTAGCAGTAGAGCTGGCTTAATACAGCAAAATGCAGCTTCAGACAGATGCTTTTCAGTAACCACCTTTGATTAGAAATTCTGGGAGAACTACCAGACAGATCAACCACTCTACACAGGAGAGGGCAGAAACAGAGGTGCTACAGTAGGAGATACAAGAATTCAAAATTACTGCACAATTAGTGTGACATCCACTAGACAATGCCTGTGACCACAGCTCTGAAGTAGATGGGGGAAAAAAAAGTCAAATTCACATCACAATTCACCTGATACACTGTGAGCATTCCTTCCTACATGGCTTTGTTTAGTAAGGGACTGACCTACACTGTGACAAGCTTCATGAATACGTAACTTGACAAAAACCTGTCTGACAACATAAGTAATCAGTTGATCATTCAGTTTAAAATTAAACAGAAGAATAAGAGAAAGAAAGAAGCCTGTAACAAGAGCTGGACATTTCAGAAAAGCAAGATCTGAGTAATTAAGGGAACCTGAATTAGATGTGAGTGTATATGGAGAAACTGTAAAGCTACAACATGAGTTACCTTCAATTTACATGTTAGCGCTAAGAAGAACAACTGCATGAAACACAATGAAATCAGCTCTAACTGAAGAAATTATATGGAGATGCTAGCAGAGGATCATGGACTGGGTGGGGGGTGATGGGTGTGGAATTGGTATTCAACTATACATGCATGTTGATGTATTTTAAGAAGTTAAGATAACCAGGTTTGGTACCAGAAACTAGTGGAACTCCAACAGCACAAGAACTAAGTCTGCTACCAGTGTGGTACTGTGGCACTCCTGCAGCCACAGGTAAAGGCAGTGCACTCTCACCAGACACTGGGTAGTTTCAGCCTAATTCAGGATATTTTCACAAACACATTAATACTTAGAAAAATATAATTCTGTGCAGCCAAAGACAAACTGAAGTAGAATTTAGAAAGTAAGGAGAAACAGCTTTTTTATCTATAAAAATCAAACAGGAACACAGAGCAAAACAATGTGCAGTAAAGATGATACGGAACAGACAGCCTAAAGATTAAAGTATGACCCCAACTAAAATTAATACTCAATCTCAATTTCCAACAATGCTACCAGTGTGAAAACAGCAGGTGAAATTCATATGAATGAGTACACTAAAAAGGCAAATTTATCACACTGTTACACAAATAAGAAAAAGAAAGACTTCCATAAACTCAAACAGGTTTTAGGACAGATAAAATTTAACACTGTCCTGGTTGGGGCTGGCCTAGAGTTCCCGTTGGTTCGGCAGCGGGAGGAGCTGCAGCACCCTGAGACCCCAGGGGCTCCCCAGGTCCCAGTGCCCTCACCTGTGTGCGGGGGCGGGGGGAGCACAGCTGGAGGGCTGGGCCCGGATTGGCCGATATCCCATGTCATGTGACACTGTGCTCACTATATAAAAGCAGGAGTGAGGTCGCAGGGACTCTCACTTCCCGGAGCGTGGCTGTGGTGCCATTATGTTCGGGATCGCCGGCCGGGAGCAGGTGGGTGGTGAGCAGCTGTATTGTACGTTACCCGCTGATACTGCTGTCAGCGTATTGTTCTGTTACTAAACTGTTTTTATCTCAACCTGCGAGTCTCCCTTTGCCCCTCCGAGTCCCTCCCCATTCCCAAGTGGGGGGAGGGTGGGTGAGCGACTGCGGGGCGTTTAGCTGCTGAGCACAGGCTTAAACGACGACAAACACTAAAACTCTAATGCATGAAAACACAAGACTTTTAACCCAAGATTTTTAAATTGATTGAATCAGAGTCTGCTCTCATAATACCACAAACAGATGTCTATAGAAACACAGATAATGATCCAACACAAATGATCCATTAGGTTGACCTTAAAATCAAGCAATTATTTACAACACTGAAAGGAAAGAACAATTAAAAGCTTAGAAATTGATAGAAAATAGGGTAAAAGGCAACACAGATTTATTAGGTAAACTGCATCAGATCAGTTGGTATCTCTCTTACACAATATTGAAGATTTATTTATTAAAAAAACAACCAAACAAAAAAAAAAAAACAAAAAACAAAAAACAAAACCAAACAAACAATGACTGTAATACTACAATAGATCGAATCAATTAGTCACCAGTAAAGCACATGATACCAAGCTGCAATGGTAGTTTAATAATTACAGTGGAGAAGATGAGAACCTACGCAGAAGCTATATAGATAAGAAGCAACTAGGAAAAGGCTCTGCTGCTAACACCCAAAAAGAGGAATATCATTGTTGGATATCATTCAAGGACTGATGTTGAGACCAATCTGATTTAACATTTATGCCCTGACTTTGGGAGAGCTTGGCTGCTACTACAGAGTAGGGAGGCATTACTGGCAGAGAACATTGGACTCTCATCTCTTAAAACATGGGAGTGAGGAAAAAGAAAAAAGCAGGGGGTGAGGGGAAAGCTGAAAATAAGTTTGAGGTGTCCTCACCTGCAGGAAACCAAAGGAAAAAAGAAATATTTTCGTAAAGCACAAAAGGCAAATGATAATTAAAATAAGAGGTTTATCTGTCCTTGTAATTCTACAGGATCAAATCACAGAATGATAGAATACCAGGTTGGAAGGGACCTCAAGGATCATCTGATCCAGCATTTCTTGGCAAAATCACAAACTGATTCTTCTTATTATTACCTGCTTTATTTTTCATGATGTTCATTTGACTTAAAGGCTCTTTACAGAAGAAAAATAATCCTATTGGTGATACCTACTTTCATTTACATAATATCTTTCAGTGAACAACAGTACCTTTGCAAAGAGACACTACAATGCACATCTGACATGCAAACCTCTCTTCTTTAAGCAACCTGTAAAATATCTAGCGAGATCAGTAGTAGAACCAACTATATGACCTAGGCATTGCAGCACCTTGTATCCTGCTCTGAATATTAAGTTGAAAGAAGGTAAGACTTCTGAAGACATACAGAATTTCCATACTATTTTCCCATGCCTGAATTATACTAAGCAAAACATCAGCACAACATATTCAAGTTTCTGCTGTCCTTTGAAACACAAATTTGCATAATTCAGGACAGGGAAGTGATTTAAATTGATAACTTCCTGAGCAACTATACTGTAACATACCCCAGAGTTCATAACGTGCTGTGAAATATCTTTCTAATTAAAGTTATTTGCATTTCACAGGGTGCCAGTGGAAGGTTAGATTATTGCCCAACAGTACCTCAATCTCGTATTAATATGGAAAAAGGTGAAGCTATTTTTCTTCAGCAAGATCCTGAGATTTCTTTACTTTTTACCATACGCTTGAGAAATCCCTAGCATCATATAGTCAAAAGACAATGATAAATATTGATTTGATTTAATGATTGATGTTCTCACAGAATACAATGAGCAACTATCAAATCTGTGAACATTATTATGCTACTCTTGTTTCCTGTACTTTTACTTCTAATCTCCTGAACACTTAAAACCAAATTCAGAACAGCTTTAGAAAAGAGCTACTAAAATGACCAAGAAACTAGAAATTTAGGAGAGAGGATGAAAACAGCTTGTTCAGGCTATCAAAAGGGTGTAATTATTCCCCAAGCAAATCCAAGGTAACAGCAGTGAGGAAATGTTGAATGAAAGGAAAATAAGCATAAACAAGTTTGAATTTCCAGATTAAATTTATCTTTAATGATTTACTCAACAAGGTTCTAGAACAGCTTTCTAGCAGAAATAATAATGACTGTTTTTAAAATAGAGTTTGTGAAGTGGGGATTACATGATGTAACACTAGCAGGAGATTGGATTTAACAAAGGAAATCCATGATACTCAATTCTCCTATATTCCAAATCTATTTATAATTACAGTTTTGGAACTATAGGAAGAAAATAGAAGGCAAAGACACAGCACTGCTTTACATATCATTCAGTAGAAAGAAGGGCTGTATTGTCCTCTATTTTTCACAAAGGATGGACATGAAGTTATTTACTATTACAGGAAACTGCAAATTGCTGTAGCACTTCTGCCCATGAAAACCCAAGAGATCTGTACAAGTTCAGTGACCACAGCATCATATTTTCCATTGTAGTAAAGACAATATTCATGAAGCAGCTGGTCTCTTATTAATAGAATACATTTATCTTATTCATAGCAAATGAAGCATGGAGCAGACAACAAGCCAACTGGCCCATTAAGAAACAGATTAAATCTGACCTTTTCAAAAACCAGTTTAAAAGTTTGAAAACCCTAATTTAAAAAAATGCACAACATTTTCTTAAAGCAGAGACATAATTTCATATGGCATCTGAAACTCAAACCCACACCTGTGGTAACTTCACATAATCCAATTTAAAAATATCACTAAAGAATACCTGTTTCAAAATTAAGGCACAAGAACACCCACGTTGAGTCATTCAAGCACTTTATTAACACAGTACACATTATTGACAATATGGGAAGTTACTTACAGGAGTTCTTGGTTCAAAATGAAACATCGTGTGATGGACAGAAAATACTGTGCTCCCTAACAGTCCACTACATACTAGTACTTCTTTTCTCCATATGTATTTGGCTAAAGATCATAGAATCACAGAATGGTTTGGGTTGAAAGGGACCTTAAAGATCATCTAGTTCCAAACCCCCTGACATGTGCAGAGACACCTTCCACTAGATCAGGTTGCCTGAAGCCCCATCCAGCCTGGCCTTGAACACTTACTTCCAGAGAGGGGGCAGCCACAATTTCTCTGGGCAACCAGAGCCAGTGTCTCACCACCTTCACAGTAAAGAATTTCTTCCTTATAGCTAATCTAAATCTACCCTCCTTCAGTTTAAAACCATTACCCCTCATCCTATCACTACACTCCCTGATAAAGAGTCCGTCCCCATCTTTCCTGTAGGCCCCCTTTAAGTACTGGAAGGCTTCTGTAAGGTCTCCCCAGAGTCTTCTCTTCTCCAGGCTGTACAACCCCAACTCTCTCAGCCTGTCCTCATAGGGGAGGTGCTCCAGCCCCCTGATCATCTTCATGGTGTCCTCTGGACCTGCTGGAGCAGGTCCATGTCCCTCTTATGCTGGGGGCCCCAGAGCTGGACACAGCACTGCAGGTGGGGTCTCATGAGAGTGGAGTAGAGGGGGAGAATCACCTCTCTCAATCCACTGGTCTCGCTTCTTTTGATGCGGCCCGGGACACCGTTGGTTTTCTGAGCTGCGAGCACACGTTGTTGGCTCATAATTTTCCATCCACTAGTACCCCCAAGTCCTTCTCTGCAGGGCTAGTCTCAATCCACTCATTGCTCAGCCTCTATTTGTGCTTGGGATTGCCTTGACCTATGTGCAGGCCCTTGCATTTGGCCTTGTTAAACTTCATGAGGTTCACACGCGCCCACCTCTCTAGGCCGTCAAGGTCCCTCTGGACGGTATCCCTTTCCTCCAGCATGTCAACCGTACCACACAGCTTGGTGTTATTGGCAGACTTGCTGAGGGTGCACCCAATCCGACTGTCCATGTCACCAACAAAGATGTTAAACAGCATCGGTCCCAGTACTGACCCCTAAGGAACACCACTCATCACTGCTCTCCACTTGGACATCAAGCCGTTCACTGCAACTCTCTGAGTGTGATCATCCAGCCAATTCCTTATTCACCAAGTAGTCCATCCATCAAATCCATGTTTCTCCAATTTACAGACAAGGATGTCATGCAGGATAGTGTCAAATGCTTTGCATAAATCCAGGCAGACAATGTCAGTTGCTCTTCCATTCCCCAACAAAGCTGTAACCCTGTCACATAAGGCCATCAAATTTGTCAGACGCAATTCGCCCTTAGTGAAGCCGTGTTGGCTGTCAGTCACCTCCTTGTTTTCCCTATGCCATAGCCTAGTTTCTAGGAGTATCTGCTCCATGATCTCACCAGGCACAGATATGAGACTGATGGGCCTGTAGTTCTCTGGGTCTTCCTTTTTCCCTTCTTAAAAATGGGGTCTATGTTTCCCCTTTTCCAGTCAGTGGGAAATTCACCAGACTGCCACTTCTCAAATATGATGGGTAGTGGCTTAGCCACTTCATCTGGCAGTACCTTCATGATCCGCAGATGCATCTCATGAAGTCCCATGGACTTGTGCACCTTCACATTCCTTAGATGGTCTTGAACCTGATCTTCTCCTGCAATGGGCAGTTCTTCATTCTCCCAGTCCCTGCCTGTGCCTTCTGCATCTTAGGTGGTGTGGCTGGAGCACCTGCTGGTGAAGACCGAGGCAAAAAAGTCTTTGAGTACCTCAGCCTTCTCCATATCCCGGATAATATGATACAAATTGCAGCTGCTTTAAACACTAGAGGAAGCAATTAAACTCCCTCTCTGGCCAAGAACCAGCTTATCATTGGTATCTTTGTGTGAAAGGATGAACAGTGTTGGAATTGTTTTTGAAAGTTAGTCCATAATCCTTAGATTACTCAGACATCAGCAGAAGTTGAGCAGGACAGTACAAATGACTATCAGAAGTAACAGAACAGCAAGGGAGCAGATGATTTAAACATTAATGGCAAGTTTCAACTTCCTTTAGTGGGAAACTTTTTTTTCAATTGGCAGGAGAATCATGTAGGTAGAGACTAAGAAATGTAACCTGTTGTAATGCCCTCCCTCTCACCCAACCCTAACATGAAAGGCAAGTTTATGGATTTTTGTATTACATGACTAAAACAACTAAAACCAATCCATTTTCAAAGGCAATGTGAGTTATTTCTGAAATTCCCCCTAGTAAATTATACTTTTATAGTTCCATGTTTGCCATTGTAGTATCACATAGAGAATATGAAGAATCCGTTGTTTTACTTAGAATCTAAATTAATAGAAGAGAATGATTGCTATCAAACTTCAGCAGTTATTGTTCAATGAACTCAGTCCTGCTCCAGTTAGAATCTGGAAAAGACATTTTAAAGATATAATCTCATGAAAATATGTAAGGCCAAGATATCTGGGAAAATGCATCTCTGGAAAGATACAAAGGGGGTTTTTTCCACATGAAAAAAAAAAACTCCCAAGAGAGATAATAAGATCATAGATTCTTATGCTGTAATTTTATCATTTTTTTCCCAGTCAGCTAACCCCCAAAATTTTTATACATATAGATAGGTTCATCACTGTATTTTTATAACTAGGTTTATGAGAGAAGAAAATCAGCCCTGAAAACTGTATGTCAAAACAGTTTCACAACAGACTTTTCTGTGTGGAATTTCTATAAAACCCTGATGAGAAATACCCCCTCATGCCTCCTGCAAAAGGCAGTATTTCCATTTTGTGCCTGTTTCTCTGCATGTTAAGTAGTAAAATAAAACTACTAATGATTGCTACTAAATTACAAATTCCTAAAGATATGTTAAATCTTATTTATATTACACCACAGCTCTGCATTACTGTTTGCACCATAGCACAACACTTTAAAAAGCGCAGCATTACTTAAAGCACCTGCAAATCAACAGAACTTACAACCATTTAAACCAAAACTTATGAACTCCTCTTCTTGGAATACATGAACTTGTTGCTAAAATAAGACTTAAGTTGGAGAGAGGTGGCCTCAAAAATCAGAAGGAAAAGCTGAAGGCTTCTGCTCAACAGTAAACTATAAGATCACCTGTACAAGGTGCATGCTACTTTTTTTGATTGTTTAATGCTGTATTCACTAACTTCAGCAGAATGGTAGGCCTATTATGGAAATTAAAAACACACAAGTATTTCTATAATGACATTTCATATATAATCTATATGACAACGCTCTAGACTAGGTTGCTTTTTCACAAGGCAACTACAAAGGAATTACAAAGCATACTACTGGCAAAAAGTACAGGAAAAACAGACTTGATGTTTTAAGTGAAACCAAGCTGGAATCAGTAAGAAGGAGAAATTTCAATTTCAGCTGATTGGCTCAGTTTCCAAACAGAAGTGGAGCTGACTTGGAGCTGGGGGAGCTTTGAGAAGCTTCTCACAGGGGCTGCCCCTATAGCCCCCTCCCCTGCTACCAAAAATCGCACCACTCAAACCCAGGACAAAGATCTATTAAATTAGGTGCCTGAAGAAGTTGTGAAATCAACAGTTACCTAATAATCAAGAAGGCCAGTTGTAACAGGAGATCATTTTTTCTAAGAAGTTTTTCTTTTAACTTATTCATAAGTTAACAATAAAGAAAACCTCCTCCAGGTGCACCAAAGAAAACTATATGCTCCTACTTAAATTGTGCCTACACACAGTTAAATCTCTGTCAAAAGATCTCTTTAACGTAACAGGAAACTTCTTGTATGCATAAGTGAAGCCTTTCAAGAGGTAATGTATTTATTTATTTAGTAATGTGTTTAGTACATTAGTTGATTTGAAAAAAAATATAGTCCCTCAGTGCAGAGACTAGTTGTAGGACAAGGCTGAAGTAGGCATGATGGCCATACAAATGTGATGCTAGCACCTAACTAAATGGGACCATATAATCTGTGCTCTTCTGGGGTAGTACCAAAGTTTTACATATTTAGAAAGAGAAGGAAACGGTGCGAAAAACAATACAAAAAGGCTGCTGAGGATTTGGTATCAGTTCTAGCAGTATCAGCACTTACTGCATTCACAATAGTCAACTGCTGCTTCATGGAGCACAGTATTACAGCTCTGCATACTACTTTGGAAAGTAGCACTCTTCAGAGTGAACGTAGCAAAACCACATTAAATTGAAGTCTGACCTTATCTTGGGACCACTCCAATTAAAATGCAAAACGTTTGCATACTACATTAAGCGTATTTGTTCTACCTTCAATTTATATGGAATCTCATCAGGTATTTATAAACATTGCATTTATACAGTAACTTCTTAGATACTGGATTGTACATAAACTAGTATTTTGTAACTTTTGTAATACAGAAGTTTAATTCCACTTGAAAAATCATGCACATACTGTAGTTTCATATATCTTGCATTTAGGCAACTTTAAAAGATTATAGTATTTTCTAACTGCATTAAGGCAGCTTCACCATCTCTTCTCTAAACATGGTCAGGAAGGATATGTTCCAAAACTTATTTCCACTGGAGCACTGCTGCATAATCCACATTCTTGCCCCAACAGAATTGATCCTCCAAAATTATATGTAAATGAAAAATCCTAGATCACTTAAACAGATAAAACATGGTAAATCATGCCCGTTGTTCTCCAGGGCTTGTAAATTATTAAATATTCAAAGATCAAACCAAAAGATTTCAGCACTGAAATGAGCTAATTACCCCAGTGTTTGATTACATATTATAAATAAATAAATAGATAAATAAATAAATAAATGCCTTGCACAAGTATTTTACACTCCACTCATTTTAAAGCTGAGTAGGAGTAGAAAGTGTGCTTTAATGAGTCAAAAGTTCTCTGCTTAGGAAACATACAATTGTGCTACTTGCCATAACAAGTACACTGTCCTTGTAGCATCTACACTGGAGTCTGTACAGTATAAATTCAGAATTTCTATTTTGTGGAGAAAAATCCAGACATTTCCCCAATTGTCCTAACACAGGAACTAAGGCAGTATTCTGTGGAAGGCACGGTCACGAAACTAAAGGATTTGAAATGAACAAAAGGAGAAATATTTCTTACTGCACCAGACCAGACCTTATTTTCCTAAGGCTAAAAGACACTACAGGACACAGCACTTTAAAGCTTCACATAGAATACAATAAGCATTGTGTCAAGCACAATAACATTTGAACTAGAAAGTTTTTAAAGTCAGGAGAACTTTCAATTTAAGTAGTCATTACTTGAGATAGAAATATTGCTTCTCCTTGAAGAGGGAGAGAATTGTTAAAACATGTAGACACAGGGTCTAAGTCTAGCAAGGACTCACAAGTACACTTCACCAAAATAATGGGATTACTCCCTTCAGAATCAAGGTCTAAATTACTTCTCAGGAATGATATTTCTTCTCCAGCAGTCTCTCTTTGACAACTTAAGAAGAAAGTTGTAATTGTTCATTAAGCAGTTGATTTCCAGTGCTAGTCCAGGTCAAAAAAGTACCCATGTAGTATCCGAACCTGTCATTACAATTTGTGCACACTATCTTATAGGTCCAGGTTTGTAATAGTAAATTTTTATTAAGCTTATATTTTTACTACTTTAAACAAGCTCAAACTTCCTGTTTTATGGATAAAGCATTTTAGCAAAGAGAAATACGTAAAAGTACAATTAAATGAAACTTTTTTTTCTCTGGAAAGAAAAATGCACCGTTGAGTTTTTAACTATATATATACACATATTTTCTATTTATCCTATCATCTCACATTCTGTGGGCATGGATACAGGAATTTATTGAATTTAATACAAAGTTACATAAGATGCTACACTTGTATCCATCTACTCACTAGAACAGAGATGTGTCCAGAAATACATGCACTGTATGAAAAAAGTCTCAAAAAGTAACTGCTTTATGTAAATGCAATGCTGTAAATAAACTATATACAGCTGATGCATGAACAAGTACAATTAACAGTCAATCCTATTGTTGGCCAAACAAAATCTTCACAATTTGACCTACCCCAGGTAAAGAGATAAACTTCGGGTTTAGACTTCAGGTTAGCATCAGTTAGATTTCTTATAAATGAAGGAGCTCATTGTAACACCTGTTCCCTGTCCACATAAAGAGAAATACAGCTACCCTGCACCCCACAAAAACTAGCATACCATGTCAATGTGGCAGATATTTATAAGGATCAAAATGATGCTTTCCCTTGAACATATGTTGCAACACAAGAAGCTCTAAATTACTTCTCAGCTCTACCTGAATGAGAGCTCTGGGTAACAGGTAAGAGAGATCCAAAGTAACTTAAAGACAAGAAATAGATGGCAGAGTTACAGGAGAGGAGGGCAAGGCGAGTCTAGAAATGCTCATGGCAATTCCCAGTTCTCACTTTATGCTCTTCAAAGCATGAGGACCGTTTTAACACCCCAGAGGAAGCTGTCAGTGCTGAACTTACTTTCGTGCTTTAAAAGCATGAAACTGTTCATCTTCATCTCTCAGAATCTTTCAAAATACATAAAAGTTAATCTATTACTTGAAGATGGGGCGGAGGAGGGGGGAAGGGGGGAAAGGGGTTGAAAATGCGGTGTGGCGGGGGTGCGTGAGATATAAACTCTCTTCATGAAATATGAAGTCTCTCCATATAAATTCACTTCAGCGTCTTGCTTTGCCCATTTATTCCGGCCACCTCCATCACCCAAATATACCTCATTAGCAGCCAACGTCCCAGAACCAGAACCCCCGGCACCACTACACGCCCGGTCCGTACAGCGACCTACACCGCGACTTTCAGTCCCCCCAACCCCTACCCTGGGCTCCTCCCCGCCGTGCCCCGGCCGGCCCGCCTCGGCCGGCCCGCCGGCCCCGCTGTCCCCGCCGGGGAGGGCGCGGCCGGGCCCCCGGGCCGGGGCAGGGCCCCGTACCGCCCCCGCTCCCCGGGGAAACCCACCCAGCGCCGCCGCGGGCAAGGCGAGGCGAGGCAAAGCGGAGGGGAGGGAGCGAGGGAGAAAGTTTACGAGGCGCGTTTCGGCGGCTGCCGGCAGGGGAGCCCGCTCCCGGCGCCCATTCAAACAAAAGAAGTCCCTTCTCCTGCCCGCCGCCCCCGGCTCCCCGGCCCCGCCGCCCCACTCACTCCGCAGAGCCCCGATGAGAAGGCTGCCGTCCTTGATCAGCTCCTTGATGAACTTGTTCGTCCGCTCCAGCTCGATCTCGTGACACTTCAGGCGCTCCCTGAAATCCGGGCTGTCCAAGTAGGAGTCGCTGAACTCCAGCGTGGGCAGCCCCATGGCAGCGGCGGCGGCCGCTGCCCCCCGACCGGCGGCGGAGGGGCGGGCGGCTGAGGGAGGGCCGCGCCGAGAGACGGCGCTGAGGGCAGAGTGGGGGGACGGAGAGGCGAGGCGGAGCGCGGCTGCCGCCCCCTCCGCCTCCCCGGAGAGGCTCCCGACCCGCCGCACCGGCCCCCTCAGCGCCCGCCGCACCGGCGGCGAGGCAGGCTGCCCTTGGCGGCGGAGGCGGCGCGCTCCGGCGGCTGTCACCCAGCTACATGCTGACCGCGGGGCACCGCGGGCTCCCAGCGCCGCCGCTCCGCTGCTTCCGGCAGCGCTCCCTCTTCCTCTCTCCCTCGCTTCAGTGTGAACCTCCCCCGGCCCGGCCGAGAAGCCCTCCTCCCGGCGCGGCATGCTCACACGCCGGGGATGCGGCCCCGGCAGTGCCCGCCCCTCGCCGGCCGCCGCGCTCTGCCCTCCAGCGGCGGCGCGGGCGGGCCCGCCCCGGCCTCGCCTCGGCCTGGCCCGGCTCGGGGCGAGGCGGCGGGGCGCGGAAGGCTCGCGCGGCGTTGCGAGGGCCAGCGCTCGCCTCCTCCTTCAGCTGGGGCTTCGGGAGGCCCCCAGGAAGGCCGGGAAGAAGGATCCACCCCAGGGACAGGGAGGCTTGAGGTGGTATTTAAAACCGTGCGCTCGGAGGAGGCCGGTTTGTGTCAGAAGAGCAGCCCCCCCCTTCGCTGGGAGAAGGCGGCCGCCGGCCGGGTGCCACAGCTGGGCGAGCGGCCGGTGCTTGGGCCTGCGGCTGGCAGCCGAGCGCGCCTGCCCCGCCGAGGGATCTGCCCCGGCCCCCAGCGCGGCCCTGGGCGCCTGCCCGGTGTGCGGGTGCGGGCCCGCGGCCGGGCCGCGCCCCGAGGGAGCGGGGTGGCGAGAGGAGAGGGCGGCGAAGCACGGCGGGGGAGAGCGGGAGGCCGGGGAAATGGAAAAGAGAGGAACGTCCATGTTCTGCCGTGCCACTTCGTTGCTACGAGGGGATACAGCCGAGCCACACCCATCCTGAAGAGGAGCATCAAGAAACTGCAAGCCTGGTTACTACAGCAGAGTTGTGTTTTCCAAGCACATGAGTGGTCTTGCCTCCTGTATGTTTATCTGGAGTGTTTTTTCCAGACATACTGTGTCAGTATGCAAGTATGTATACAAATCTACATCCGGGGTTTGAGGAGAGCTGTCTGTAAACCTTCAAGTCAGCAATAACTCCGTTGGAAACAACCAGCAAGACTGGTCGTAAATAATTGCACTTCAGAACAGCCCACCTCTTGCCAAAAATAACGTTCAAGGACATGGTGATGCTTCTCTGTTAGATGTGTACATGCTCCTACCAAATTATTCATAGTCTTCCTGTTCACACAGCTTAACGCAAAAGCGGGGGAAGGCTCACAGCCGCTGCATTTTGTAGTTCCTTGACACAACTTGTGCTCCTCACACTTCTTGACCATTCATCAAAACTCACTTCTTTGTATTCACAGTAGATTTTTGTGCGTATCAGAAATGCAGGAAAGGTGCTTCAATTTCTAACCGTATAGCTTGAAGAATTTGTTGAAATGAAAAAAAAAAATAGTAATTACCTGGTTTTACAAGGCTGAGATTCCCTGCCCACAGGACAATCTCTGAGCTAGCTGTCAAAATGATAATAGACCCATTGAAGATTCTTAATTCACAGTGATCAAAAAACTCTGCTTATCAACATGTTGTCTGAGACAAATTATTTTTTTTTAATAATAGGAAGAATAAGACTGGAAAGAACTGTTGGGTTAAGAAATTAATTTCCTTTTTAAGACAGTAGCATGTAATCTCACTTGTAAACTATTAAACTTCATTTAAAATCTAGTTGAACTATTGGAAGAATGTTCCAAATATAATTTTTCTGTTTATTAAAAACCTAATATTCAGCCTATATACATTCAGAGAGTCATTTTAGACACACCTGTTCTTCCTTCAGCATCATCTGTAGCTGAAAAGATTCTTTGTCTTCTACCATGTTTATTCTTTGATGAAGTTCTAGCATGCAATAATGTTATCTCTAAGCCTTCCATACAAGAGCTAAATGAATCAAAGCTTTCTGTCATAAAATACTAATGTCCTTCATCAATCTCGTAGTTCTTGTCTATATCTCTTTAAGTTTGATTTCATCTTTGATCACATTTTACTGAAATTATATGCAAGGCCTTGTTCAGCCACATTAATGGTTACACTACTGCACTAAACACCTTTGATGAAGATTGTATTTGTCTATTTCATGGCAAAATTATTTTTGTGACGTCAGTAAGTAACTTAGATTTTATTTTTCCTCTATTTTCTTCCAGTAGACTCCAAAGTTAGAGCAGAAATATCTCTTGATCCCAAAAGCATATACTTAGCATTTTAGTTCAGAGCAATTAATCTGGTACTCAGGATGATTCTTTTTTTTACTATATAATGTTCTCATCTTCAGAAGTTCCATAACCACATTGCTGCTTTTGGTATCAGGATCATGAATGGAAATATTAATGAGACCAATATTAATAGTGCACTCAGCAATATTTCTTAAGAACTTTCCTCCAGCCTGACATGCTCCCTCCAAGTAACTTCCCATTATCCATGTAACTGGTTCTGTATGTTTCTTGGAATAATCCACATCTTTCTTAGCTGAACTGAGAATATCCTAGCATACAGTGTACCAAATAGCATGGAAAAATCCTTCTAGTTCACATGTATTGCC
Source organism: Tyto alba (assembly GCF_018691265.1). Taxonomy (NCBI): domain Eukaryota; kingdom Metazoa; phylum Chordata; class Aves; order Strigiformes; family Tytonidae; genus Tyto; species Tyto alba. The sequence continues at coordinate 14,509,196 of NW_024881282.1, read as the reverse complement.
TTCTCCTTTTCTCAGAAAAAGCTTTTATTTTTAAAGAAATAGATTTGTTAAGAATGATCTTCATTTCATAAAGCAACATGTGATCAGATGTACATCCAAACCCACATTATCTTCTGCTGGCACATAAAAGGTTAATAGTTGACCTCAGCTTAATGAGCATTTAGGTTGCATCTGGAGGAGGATCTGGTGAGTGATTTGGCACACCTGCAGAGACGTTAACTAACAAAAAAATCTTGATGAAATGATAAGTCTTAGTATATGATTTGTGTTGGAGTTAGGTGGAACCCAGTATTTTTTTTGCTTTCTAAAGAAAACAAGGTATTTGAAGGTATATTTGGGAAGTGTAAAAGGTGTAAGCTTCATAGTGAGAAGGAAATAACCAGATTTATCTCTTGGTTCTGTTGTTTTTGTTTTTTTTTTTTTTTTTATTTTCCCTGAGAAGATTCCAGTACAGGGCCGTAGTAGAAACATTAGGTTTCAAGACTTCAAAAGATGGGAGAAACTGAGGAGAAGTCTGAACATACTGAAAATCATCTTTGTTGAAAACTAACAGTATGCTAGAAGAGGGTGAGCTATACTGAATGACAACTCATTTAGACACCTAAGTAGGTAGAAGCACCAGTCCCTTAAGTAGAAGGCTCTAACGGATGAGTTAGCCTGATGTTATGACCAGCTATGAAGAGGTGAATGAAAACTGAGATACATTTTTTTTTTTTCTGAAGCACGGGGAGGTTTGTCCTGTTTCATCCACTTCTATGTTTGTTATTCTGAGCTTATCCTAAAATCTTACGTGTTAATGAGGTCACATCAATTACTGTAGATTTTTCCTTCATCTGAAATGTAAACACTGAACTGTAACTTCCAATCAGTTGCCCTTCTCTGACTAAAGGATGCCTGGGGCATATTCTTATCACAGTCCTATCAGCTAGGTTGCCTGGGAGGAGAAAAGGATAGGTGTGTATTGGGAGGAGGAAAGGATAGGTGTATATTGGTACTGCTTACTATAGTGTAGGTCCCCTACTCCTACAGTGAGGACATGCCTGTATGTGCAGTCCTCCATGTTGTGTCTCTACCTAGCTCTATGAGATGCTGTTAATTTAGCAGTTAATACAGACAAGGACCATGAGTGTCTCTTACCTAGAGAGGAATATTTTAGAGTAGAGACTGCCAACTTGCATGTTATTTCTTCTGCCTCAATGTACACAATTATGGGAAAATTACTGCTAGAGCTCTATGACATTGCTCTGTCTTCTGAAAACTGCTTCTTTCATTTGAGAGAGTGGGATTATAGGCAAAAGAATGCAAGGACACTGATGCTTTTAAATCCACCTGAATTGCTTGAGTGTACAAGATTATCTCTGTACCTATACAGCAGAGAAAATACTAATAGCATAGAAAACACCACTCAAGCAACTATTTATGGAGTGTTTTAATTCATTTTAACTTCTCTAAAGATCTTGTTTTGTCTAAGTTTCGCATTGGTTTCTTTATGGGAATCGTCAAGATTCCCAGTAACTTGCTAGGATAAGTGCTATTAAAAGTTTTCAGTTTCTTCTTATTAAATTAGGATTCTAGATGCTAAGTTTACGTTGGCTAGCAGTGCTAAACTAAAAAACAAAACAAAACAAAACAAAAGAAATAAAAACCAGGGAGGTTTAGGTTTTGTAATTGATTATGTGTATAAACTGAAAGTGATACTACTCTCTGGAATACAATCTCTGTTGTTAACTGATTGTGAAATGATATAGCTGCCAGTGGGTTCTGTTTTGTTGTTTTGGCTTTTTTTACTGCAAGTTAACATTGTCAGAGGAGGAGAGTAGCTAGCCAAAATCATAGTTTAGAAGCCAAACCATGTAATTTAGTATGCATAGATTGTGTAATCCTCAGATACTGGTCTCTGTGCACAAAGGTCCACTCGTATGTGCATTCCTATCAGTGTTTCAGATTGTAATCAATAATTACAGATCAATAATATTTATTGAAAAAACAGTAGTCTTTTTAATACATGAGCTAGCTCCAGGTGGTTTGGAGAAGCTTCAAACAGCGAAGTTCAAAGCTGAAATTAAAAATCATGTTTAGTAACTCTTATGCTGTTTGCTTAAGCCTCCTGAGTACTTCTCTGTTGAATCTGAGTATTTCTTAACTGGCTGTAGTTCTACCTTCTGGTATGCTCAAAATAGCATTTACCTGAAGAAGTAGGTGCCTAAAATCACATGAGTTACAGACACTTAGACAAGCAGCTCCTGAATCCTAAATGGGATTGATACAGTACAAATGACTGAGCAGATGAAGGCTGAAGCAGTAGATGTGACAGCTTAAAAATCACGGCAAGGTAATGAGGACTGCCAGTTTAATTCATATATATCTTAGTAGATAAAGCATTTGCCTACAAAGTGGAGAAGCTAGATGTTAGGTACCTGCAGTCTTGATTCACAGTGTCCATCTCTAGAAGGGTGAAACTTCAGACAATGCCTTATATCACATTTCTTCTTGACAGCTTTATGGAGCTCTGCTCAGCATGAAAAGTCTCTGGATCACTCTCCATGTCTGTATTATATAGAGAAGTACCCCCATGCTTTAGTTTTTACTCTAGAAGCCAAACATCTGAGAGGTAGTAGATGTAACAACTAAATTTGATTCACATACTCTTTGCTGGGATTCTGTTACAACCTCTTGTCTGTATTATCCTGTAAGTAACCTACATACTTTATTTACGGTAGTTTATTGGATATAAGTAAGTAAACAATGGGACTCTACAAATCATCATCAACTTGAAAAGCAAGAAACTCAGTTTTAACATTGATAACCAAAATTACTACTTCACATCCAGAATCTGGTTCCGTAAGTGGATGCCGTGCTTACTAGCTTTGTCTCTTGTATCACTTTGAGCATGAAAGAAGAAACAGGCTATAGGCAGATGTAAGCAAATTTTGGTCCCACCCTTAGTCAACTGGCTGCAAGTTTGCAGCAGATAAGAACTGGGTGATTATTTGGTGCTAGATGAGCTAAAAGGCAGGGCATGTTCAGCTCAGCCCTGTGCTAACACCTTTACGGGGTGTTTGGGTCAACATGGATTTCTCTGGTTACTGCGGACTGTATAGACATTGAGAGACAGGAAGAATGGAAGATACCTGAAGGAAGCTCAGTCACTTTGGAAGATAATGGCAGAAGGGATGCCACAGAAAGCTTAGCAAGAGGAAAAGGGGACAGACTTCTCTGCTGTTTTCTTTATTGTGTATCCCTCCACTCTATGGAAACTAGATATTTTGAATGGAAACTCTTGGATATTTGCACGGAAACTAGATATTTTTTAGATTTTGCAGCCATACTGTGTAGTGGTAACCGACATCAGGAGATGGCAACAAGTGGAGCATCACATATAAAGTCTTTGCTATGCTTCTTGGTTTTCAGGAGCAGAATCAGATCTGTGAACAGAGGGCAGGGAGATGGCATCATTTTCTCCAGCTAGTAGTCTCATAGTATGATTTGCAGCTACGTAAGGTCTTTCAGGGAAGGATCTTTATTAATTTCTGATGAATTTTCATACCTCACTCTTCATAAATTTGAAGTAATAATTGTAACCTGCATCCCATTTAACTCAGTGGAAAAAGAGACTAGTTTATCCTTGCTATGTCAGTAAGATAGGACACAAAAGTCGGTAGGGCCAAGAGCTCCTGGATGTATCACATTAGTTGCCATTCACTGGAAGATTTAAGTCCTCAGCATTCACTACTCTCCAGCATGTAATTTGTATTTAGATTGGCTTAGCAGATAACTGGAAAAAAACATCAGGAAGATCTTTTAATGATACAGTGTCATCTGTTTTTTTTTTTTTTTTTCTGGGAGCACTGAGATCTGCTAGGTCCAACCTAGCAGAGCAAATGTGGGAAATGAGCTGACTCCAGTAACAATTCTTGATAGTGGACACTTGTAACAAGCAGGGTAGGTCCACTGCTAATAATTCCCTGTGTGGACAGAACACAGTCAAAATGCCATTCCAAAGGGCAAGTCTTACAAGCGTCTTGGCAGCTGTAAAGCAGTGAAAGCATTTTGCCAAGTAAAAGACTGGATTCATTTCTGAAACATAAATCTGGACTTTGCCAAGGTAAAACTGTGATAGAATTGTTGGATGACACACGAACTGCTGGTTTACCAAAAGCTCTCTCCTGAAAACTAACTTTAATTACAGAAGAGTTTACTTAGAAAGTAATTCAATTCAAGATTGAGACAATACCTACCAAATACCATTTTGAAGTAAATCTTTAAGTCTTTTTTCATTGATCTAAATATGTATTTGTGGAGATAGGTAACCTTTCTAACTTTCTATGTTACCTAAAGCTCTGCTTTTGTGCATGTGTGGAAGTGTCTATGTCCTGATAGAGCTAAGTAGTTCAGAGTTCATGAGTTCTGCTTGAATCCAGGAAAAAGGTATTTATGGCATATAAGGGCAGAATAATTTCTGCACCTAGTGATTAAGGTATACAAGGATGTGTTCTAGTCCCATTCTTCTCTAAAAACTAGTCAAGCAATTTATGTGAAAGCCACTGAATAGCAGTCCTAGAGTGAAAGACACAGGCTATGACTCGGGCTGTCTAGGGTTGTGTTTAGAACAAAATACATATAGTAAAACATATTTTTCTTCTTACAGGTAGGGAAACTGAGACAGATTAATGGGCCAGAAGCAAGTTACTTCCATAAACTTGTCTACACTTGGAAGTTTACTAAAATACCTATCATAGAATAGCAGTGTTCCCTTGAGGATTTACAGCAAAATGATTGTACTTTAATAAAGTAGGGATAACTATTTCAGTAAATCTCAAACTGCATAAAAGACATACAGTGCAACATTAAACTCCCCAAGAATATTTTAGCTAAACATTCTTTCTTTATATGAGAACTCTGTTTTTAGCATTTTTTTCCATTTACTGTATAATTGATAACTGCTATGACGTGGGTTTTTCCCTTCTTCCTCTGAAATATGTGAGTTATATTGTAATTTCCAAGACACTGAAGTGTTTACTGCCAAAAGTAGGAAAGTGCTTGTTTTAGTATAAAACCAAATCAAATAGTAAGTGAAGTCTGTTTTTCATGGCTCCATCTATGAATGCACAATAGATCTTCATGTGAATAAAGGAAATGTGTACTTTCTTTGAACTCTGTCCTCTTCTCATCAGTGTTTAATTTTTTTGTTTAATTCATAATATTTTCATTATATTAAGGGAACAACAGGGTAGCCCTCCTCTAAATAGTGGAATAGCCATGTTTCCTTGTACTATAATCGACAGGGTAACTTGTTTTGTTTAAGTTAAAGTCCTGTTAGTTTTGCATTTCTTTTTAAAAAAACCTAGACCTTTTTTTGTTGTAACTTAGTAGCAGTTTCGTAGAGTGTATAACCAAAAATGTATTGATAGTCATGTCAAATATATAACAAATATATTTAAAAATAAGTCACACATCTAAAAACTATTAAATTGGGTTATTATAGCTAACCTGGGTAATTATTCATGTAACTGATAAAGACTGAGAAGCGTTGGAAGCATTGAAATTAAGTTTGCTATGATGTAAAACAATCCAGATTTTATTTTTCATATCAGTAACTTAAAATTGAGCATCACTCAATGATAAACCCATATTTGTGAGAAGAGGGAGGGAAGATAGCTGTTTAAATGTCCTCAACCTATTGTACACATGGCCCACAAAACTATCTGAGGCTGCCCAGAGCTATGGGAAACTAAGCTGCAATTGAAGTTGCTGCTAGTCTGGTTTGCTATTCAATGCAGAGTCTCTTGCATGTGGTCCTTGACTAACATTGTAATTATGCAAATGATACTGGCTGAAGACAGCTACCTTACAGAGTAGATACTCCTAATCTGGAACTCTAAAATTAATTTAGATGTTCATAAAGATTATGTATTTTGTTGCTCTCTCCTAGTATTGGAAAAAGAATATTGTGCAATTAGTCTGTTGTAGTGACTCTCCCTTCCTCCTCTTTCTTATGTTAATACAGTGTGTTTTCCTGTAAAAATACAGAAATTTAAGGCGAGAGAGGTTCAAAAGGAGCATGCAGTATGAATTTCCTCTCCAAGGTTCAATCAAGTGTACGTAAACCATCCCTGAGAAGGAACTCAACTGCCTATTATTGTAATCAATAAAGATATTTTCTTAGTTTCTTCAAATAGTATCTTCTGTTGTTTCACCACCCTGCTGAAGAGATTCTCCAACCTTAATCTTTGCTGTTGATAGTATTTCTTCTTTTTCTTCTCCCTTGGACATGAAGAACAATTAATTATGGTCTTTCTTCTGACATTTTTACCATGTCTCCTCCATCGTCCTCTCTGTACCAAACAAACTTACTGCCTTTTGTCCTTTTCTCAAAAACTCATCCTCTTTTTTAAAACTTTTGCTCTTTTTTTTAAAAAAAATCATAATTCTCTCTTACTTTCTTGCTAGACATGCAGTTCCTAAACTGGACCCAGAATTTACCATGAGGACTCACCAAAGCCAAATTTGTAGCATTAGTTATCATTCCCATTATTGCATCCTATAAAGAGATGGCTCTTTGGAAGGACATCACTGTATAATCCATTCTAACCCTAGCCCATTTCTGAACCCACCATCTAGCTAAATATTTATCATTCTGTATTTTGTGTATTCTGTATTTTATTTTCTCACAATTGCACATTATTTTGTTCTTTTATTTGGTGCAAACCTAGTAAGATGAAGCTAGTTATCTTACTGATTTATCAAAATAATTTTAAGTTATGATCCTTCCACCAACAGTATTTCTATTTTATCATGACTGCTTAAATGAAAATCGGGATTTGAACATATCTCTCTGAGAGTTGTGCAGTGTTATTCCAGTGTGGCAGGGAGCTCCTGAATACTAGTTGTTTGGAAGTGAGTTCTTCCAACTGGTTGTATACCCTTCTGATGCGAAGACTCATTAGTCTTGTGCTTCAGGATGCCAGTGCAGGTCAACGTTTACAAATTATACTTATGTCAAAGTTTATTGCACCTTGTTATTTACTAGGCCATTTATTCTGTCAAAAGAGGAAGCTACACAAGCTGAATATCTTATGTGCTTAACACATCCATGCCAGTGGTTTAGTATTCCATCTTCTAAGTATTTTCACTTTCTCAGCATCTTTTGTTTCTTAATAATGTCCTCACTATTCCCTTTGTCGTCCTGTTACTTCTTATGTCTGAATCTTTTTCATATATCCCTTTATATACCACATTACAACCCCTCACATCTTAGCTTTTATCCATATGTCCTTGGTCTCTTACATGCATCCTTGTTTTCAGTTTTTGTATGATTAATTCTTCATTGTTTCAAGTTACTGAGCTCTCAATGCAGCCATAATGGTCTCTGCTACTCCTACTATCTGTCTTTTGCTGTGGAATAGTTTGGTTTACAAAATAATCTTTCAGTAATCCTACCTGTACTCCTTTATTCTTCAAATTCTTTCAGAATATGACTTTAGTTACTGTCTCCCTGTTTGCTGAAATCTGGTTTTCTGAAGACTCTTGCCTTATTGAACTACTTCTGCAAACTTTGTTTCATTAGGATAATAACATCTGTCCTTTAATGGTCACCCTCTAAAGATCATTATTTATTCTTTCCAAGGATTATGAACTATATCTAAAAGAAATATAGCTGTGAAAGAAGACACTACTCTCTAAAATAAATACTATCCTCTATATGTTCAAAGGGCTTAACAGATTTATCATTCAATCTACAAATTAATCCACTTTTTAACTACCCTTTTAAGCAAAAAATATTTCTATTAAATTTGTGGATGAAACGAAGGTGCAAGGTTCTGTAGATGTAGTTCCAATGAAGAAGTGGCCTGGGGGAAAAAAAAAGGCCTGAAAAAAAGTTATTTTTTCAATGTAAGTGCAATATTCTACACTTATGTGCAAATACAGGATAAAGAGCAGCTGTTTAAATAGAAGTTTTACATAAATCTTGAGTTTATAGCAGTTTCGCAAGCTGAACTTGAATTAACAATGTTATATCATTGCAAAAAGGCACATTTTGTAGCAGCTCCATTATAACAGTAAGCTCTGGGCTGGACTACTTTGTCCTCTTCTTAGGTATGATGTTTCAAGAAGGATATGGACTAGGTGGGGAGCGATAAACGGAGCAGTGACAATGATCAGAGATGTAAGAAACGAGGAAATGTTGAAAGAAGGTAGCATGTGTTGTATACAGAGAGAATACTGAGGGGTGATATAAGACTACTTCAAAGAGGAGGGAATATCTGTTTTACACGTTCAGTTTAGATAGACAAAAGGTAATTGTTTTAAAGTGCATCATGAGAAATTCAGGTTAGATTAGGAAAAATGGCTAGTGATAAAGATACTTAAATGTTAGAATAGTCTCATTCTTAAAAGTTATAAATAATAGAGCACTTGCATTTTTCATAGAAAATTGTCTAGTCCATCCTTGTCCCTAAGTAATATCAATTGTGTGTTAAGTAGAAAATCTCTCAAAACTCTATCTCCTGTTTTTCAGGCTATGATATCTCTAAATTACATGATCTTTTTGAATTGTCCCATCTTCTTTTCTACTGATAGCTCGTAGCCATGGGGAATTTATCAGATTCCCTGAGAAATGAAAACATAATAGAAATCCTTACATTCGTGTTGCATGGCTGTGAGGTTTGGCCATCCACATTTTTACCTATTTTTCAAAGGGTAAGCTTAATTAGATCTAATTGAAAGCCTACTGAAATCAAGGGAAGTCCTCACTGTTTTCAGTGGGCTTTGATCATTTTAACTTTGTTAAACTTCTGTTAGTTTTGTCTTATCATTCTAACCTCACATACTCATTGAGTAATCTGTCTTTGTCCAAAGATGACCTAGTTTGGCATTTTTTGCTGAAGTCACTGTGTTATTAGAATAAAAAGTGTATTTTCACCATGTATTAAGATTTTTTCAGTGTTTCTTTCAAGCATTTAAGTTTCTGTTGAGGAAATATCTCAAACTCTTTCATCCAAGTATTTATATTGCTGTAGATGAAGAATTTTCTGTGGCTTGAAACTCTGTAAGGGCAGTTGGTTGCTGTGGCAGAGAGGTTTTCACTGTTTTCTCAGAGTGAGCGTTTAACCTTATGTATATAGAATAAATGAGTATATTTCCTCTTCTTACCCTCTTGCCACTTCAAAGAAACGTCTCACTCAGCGTGCTTGAAAAAAAATGCTGTTCACTTTCTCTCACGTAGTTTCTGCATCTCAATCTGATGCAAAGGAGAAGGAACCCTGATTTGGAAGAAATCCTGCTGAGCTTTGAATTGTGTTCATGTCTCAAGAGGAGAGTGGTAGAATTTCATGCAGCCAGGGAGTTGTACAATAGCAAATTATGTCTGTCTCTTCAAGAAAACATTTTGGAGCATTACCATTATCTATGTATTTAAGAGGTTGGGAAATTATACAGCTACAATCACATATGTAACCGAACTTTTATCTATTGTGAATGTATCTAACAGTAAAGTTTTTTAATAGTTTTAATAATTTAGTTTTCTATTCTGTATTGCAAGCTTGTAGTGAAATTGCCAGTGTGTCTGACTTACACAACACAAATATTTTTAATGGCTCTTTTATTTTAGGCTTATGTCTGGAAATCTCTTAGAAGCTACTGTGTAATAAGTTCAGATGTCTTTTATGAGGATTGTGCAGCTTTAGAGCTTCCATTTTGAAAGCTGGACTGCTGTGCTTTGATAATATCTGTCATGCAGGATATTAGAAAAAAGCAGTGACACTAGTAGGTCGTCAGTTCTGTGAGGAGGTAGGGTACCATTCTGAAAGAGAGCTGAGAAAAGTGACTTAAATGACTTGTTCAAGGTCTTACTGGAAACCTGTGACAGAGTGTGGAGCTAAGTCATATCTTTTCAGTTCAGGTTTAGAGCTACAGCTTCACAATTGTGATTTTCTCCTGATGGGCAGTTCAGTAAAGTTAATGAGTGTGTGAACATGATTCTGTGTTAAGAGATTAGTATTAAGGATAAATCCTACAATTCTCACTCATCTGCTTAAATAAACTGATGTAATTCCCTGTTGATGGAGAACAGGTTCTATTCTATGAAAAACATGATTGCATAAAGCAAATTAAAAGAACCATAATCATACAGTATTGTGATAACAGAAACATGGAAAACCAGTTTGAGGTCTGAGTGAAACACTAATGCCCATGATGAAACAACATCTTCCAGGCAGTAGCAGAATCTTCCAACCACGTAATTTAGGTCTTCTCAAAAGAAAGGGTAGCCTTATGGCTTCAGATTACTGAGGCAGAGAGGCAGGACAGAGTCCAAACAGAACCAGGGATGGACATATGCCAAAGGAACAGTATTTCTCATCCAAAAATCAAGAAGCAGCATGCCAATCTGCAGTGCGTCTGCCAGCAAGCTGTCTTCCTTGCTTCATCCAAAGAGAAGGCCTGTCTGTGGGTTCTAACTGTGAGGAGATGCCCTGGACTTGGTCTCTGGTGCTATATGTTTTGTAACAGAAAATATTGATTGGGAACTTTGTAGGCAGAAGTAGGTCACATCATCTACCTGCTTAACAAGAAAGTCATTAAAAGTAAGTTACTTCATGTTGGAAATTTTTCCTCCCCTCCCACAAACAGCTGTTGATGTTAAACTTCTTTGCATGAGGTGTGATCTCTATCATGTCATAGATATTTTTAGGATTCACTCTCTGGATTGGAGGCTATATGTGTGGGGGAGCGGAATGCTGAGTCATCAGTATCTTCACACACCTGCAGGTCTCTGGCTTTCTAGCTATTACCTTTTTCATCCCACTTCTTCATATATCACTGTCCTCTCTACTATTGATTTAATTTCACAACTTTAGATTTGGTGAATATTTTTTTCCATGTGGATTTGTGCCTTAAGAGCATAAATATTCACATCTAGAATATTTGGAATGATGGTATCTGCTTTTACTTTGGAGTAGATCTTCAATTCTCCTTAGGCAAAATAAACAACATAGACTTCTGTTTCCATATCTGTTTATGTCCCTTGCCTGTAATATTTATTCTTACTTCTCAGATTTAACATTAGCTATAAACTCTTTAGTTACGGATTGTCTTCTTGTTGTGAATGTGCGTGGGATCCTTATTACAAGAGAACGGTTCTAAGTGCTACAACAATAAAAGCAAACAACACTGGATCTAACTAATCCACTTTAACATATATTTACAAAACAACTCATTATTCTGGAATTGGTTTAATCATACTAGTGTTCATCTCATGAAGGATAAATTTTGTGCTGATTCAAACTGCAACTAGCATATAAAATTCAGGAGTACCTACTTGTGTTTGGGTTAGCATTTTCTAAAAAAATTCTGAAGAGTAAGTGGACACAAATGTCCTCATACCACCTTCCTAAAGCTTTCATACTGAAGAAAAAACCTCAGACTTTCCTGGGGTAAAGCGAGCAACTGAGAGATTAAAGTATTCATCCTATATGAAGTTTACAGACTGTTTTTCAGGATGCTTCATGCATCACATGTTAAATACAAGAAAACTAACGTTATAGTGGCCCTTAAAGCAATCTACAGAATATGATGGAGTGCAGGTCAAAATCAGATCCCCTTATTCAGGGTGCCTGGAACTGTGTGTGTGCGCTGTGGGGTCATAACACAACTTCAGGAAGATGGGAGAGGGGGTTAAAGATTTAAACTGCTTTTAAGTTGATGAGTGCTTGGAAGTCTGGATACATTTACCTTTTAGAAAATACTGTGTCAGTTTGAACAGACATTGCCTAAGAAATGCAAAAGAAAAAAACCAGTTTTTCCTTATTTTCTTTTAGGAAAGGACTAGTTTTACTGTGTTGGTAAATCATTTAGAATCATAGAATCACAAAATGTTTTGCGTTGGAAGGGACCTTGAAGATCATCCAGTCCCAACCCCCCTGCCATGGGCAGGGACACCTTCCACTACACCAGGTTGCTCCAAGCCCCGTCCAACCTGGCCCTGAACCCTTCCAGGGAGGGGGCAGCCACAGCTTCTCTGGGCAACCAGAGCCAGTGTCTCAACACCCTCACAGGAAAGAATCTCTTCATTTTGTCTAATCTAAATCTACCCTCTTTCAGTTTAAGGCCATTACCCCTCATCCTATCACTACATTCCCAGATAAAAATTCCCTCCCCATCTTTCCTGTAGGCCCCCTTTAGGTACTGGAAAGCTGCTATAAAGTCTCCCCAGAGCCTTCTCTTCTCTAGGATGAACAACCCCAACTCTCTCAGCCTGTCCTCATAAGAGAGGTGCTCCAGCCCTGCGATCATCTCTGTGGCTTCCTCTGGACCCACTCAGACAGTTCCACATCCTTCTTATGTTGGGGGTCCCAGAGCTGGACACAGCACTGCAGGTGGGGTCTCATGAGAGTGAAGTAGAGGGAAAGAATCCCCTCCCTCAACCTGCTGGCCACACTTCTCTTGATGCAGCCCACACACAGTTGGCTTTCTGGGCTGAGAGCGCACACTGCTGGCTCATTGTCAGTTTTCCATCCACTACTACCCCCAAATCCTTCTCCACAGGGCTGCTTTTAATCCACTTGGACTGTATTTCTGTTTAGGATTGCCTCAACCCATGTGCAGGACCTTTCACTTGGCCTTGTTGGACTTCATGAGGTTTGTATCTGTTGCACAAGTCTACAGTGCAATACGTAAGTGTAGTTAATATGGTGTCTAAGCTGAACAGCAGCTAGCTCCATGGAAGGGGTCAGTTCAGTGCTCTTCCCTGCACTTGGCTGTGTAATTCTGCCCTTTTATTTGCCTGCACCTGACCCCAGGGGTCAGGAAAGACACACTGGCACAGAAGTAACCTTGCAAGATATTACCAGTGTCAGGAAATGGGGGAGAAATGAAACAAAGCTGGCATAACTATAAATAATCACTGTGTCTGAATCTAGTTTTAGTGCCATTGCTGTTTTGACAGTTATCTGTGAAATTCAGTGGGGAAACCCAATTCTTTTAAATTAGATCCAGTGTTTCAGGTAATCCCTTTCTTATAGCTGTTGGCATTTTCTCACTTCCTTAAATTAAATGAGATAGTTAGTTCTGAAAGTGAATCAGCTTGGCCAGCATATATCAAACCAGTGATCACCAGTAGAAAAATGTTGCAGGTGAATACAGAGAACAGTTCACACTTCTTGGCAAGAAAATAATTGTTTTTTTGACTCAAGAAAATATAAAAGATGACCCTTAGGCAAGATAAACTAGGAACATGAATGATTCTACTGCTGTATTAAGGCACCTTGTTCATTTGAGCCTTACACATACCAGCTGCAGTGATATGTTATTTCTTTTACTATGAATGCAAAACCATAACATCTGAAGCTGCTTAGCTATGGCTAAATTCAGGTTTATTTTTTGGGTTTTGTCTGGTGTTTTGTTGGGGTTTTGAAATTATGTCTGGAATCCCCAGTTTCTGATGGATTTATTTTTATTTTTATATTAAAACACCTGAAATTTCAAGTTAATTAATTTGAACATAGATTCTGTGGCTTATTCAGAGAAAGTTTATGAACAAGTAATAGTTTACACTGAGGATAAAATTTTTATCTGTCTACTGGTAAGTGTTCTCTGGTCTTTATAACAAGAAATTACAGTATTTATAGTGTTTTTAGTGGGAATTTGTAAATGTTTTTTGTAATATTTCCTACAACAAGCGATACATTAATATAGTGAATATCACATCTTCTTGGGATGTTAACAAATAATGTGGTTTTTCTATGGAGGTGTACACAACCTACCACAAAAATACATGTTTTTCCCATTTTCAGAAAAATATCAGATGATTTATAAAATAGGGGCCACCACAACAGACATTTTCTTAGTGTACTTCTCTTGTGATCTTTACCATGAAAAACCAAAAAGTTAGAACCATAAAATTAAAGCACACCATAAAACAAACCCCTGTGTCTAACAGCACGTCTTTCAGATGTCTTCACTAACACATTTTTGTAGGTCTAGAAAATATCAGTGTGGGATAGCAAATAACCTTTGTGTAGATTTACATTTCATGGATTTCCATTCTGAAAGCTCTGCTGATTCAGCTACCAAACCTGTAATATGCAAGAGTAATTGTATATACAATTGCTGCTGTGCTGGCTTGATTTTGCTGCTTTTGGTTTACACGCTTAACATTTTCTGTTTTCTTTGGTATCCCAATGCTGTGTTTAATATAAAGAAGTATTCCTACACACGGAGAAACAGAGTCCAACTAGAGCTCTGTGTATTTGCACAGCCCTGAAGTACCACTGCCTGTTTGATAACACTCTCAGTTCTTGCACCTCTGTGTATTCAGCGTCTGTGTGGGTTGTTTGTCTTATATTTTCATTACACTGAGACTGGCTGCTTTTGACTCTCCCTTGCTGCCACCTCAGGTCAGGCATTTTATATCTTTAATCATCAGTTACACAGTCTTATCTTCTTTCTATCTTATGAGGTAAACAGTCTTGGGCCTCACCACTTACATGGGAGATTGCCAAGAAGTCTGACTCATTTAAGAAATACAAGACTTTTTAGCTTGTTTTTTATGGCCTCTATTACTGTAATATCTTCAGACTTTCCAGTTTTTATTTCCAATTTATATATTTCCCCACAACAAGCAAGGAGTGGAGATTCCTCACTTGCTCTGTTCCTCTGCCTCCTTGGCATGGTAGAGGGGAATGTTGGTGGATTAACATAAGATGGTTTGAATTTCCTCTTGAAGTAGATGGTGACTGCATTCTCTGCTGAAAGTGTTAGAATTATGAGCTTCATGGTAAGAAACCCTTATTATTAATTCCTGAGAAATAAGGTCTCACTGAGACATCTGAATGCACCCTCTTAGGGGACACAACCTTTACACAGAGTTATTTGGCATCTTGGGTGATTTTAAGTTTTCCTCTTGTTTTGTGTTTTATTAGGTATTATGTATTTTACATTGAAATTAAGTATTGTCTGCAGTCCATCTCCCAAAGGATTTGGATGCACAACTGTATGAAAGTGCCCTGACAGCCCTCCAGAGTCCAGAGTTCATTCCACATCTCCCAACACTCCCTGCAGAGTTGGGCAGCCGTGTGCCTTCATGAATCTGAGACCTCCAGCTTCAATTATTTTTGCCATATGCCCCCAGTGGCTGCTTCCCCTTCCCCTTACATATAGTCAAAGCAAGACCCTGGTGTCCACCTTCCTTACATCTCCTGACCTTTGAGCTGATGGAAAACATACCTCTCCCCTCACACCAAAGCACTCTGAAGGCAGTTATGAATCCCAAGTCCTCCAACAGTCTGTAATTACTAAGATGGGAAGAATGACTCTGCCAAGAGGACCACAGACACAAGTAAGCAGTCTGTGAAGAAAGTTGGCCTGTTGTTAGAGGAGTGAGCTATGAGATATCTGGAACAAAATGCAGATATGATCTAAATGGGAGTAGCTTGACCTTCCATCCAGATGTAGGTGAAGGAAGTGGTATCATCCAACTGGAGGTTGTGCTGGATTTCTAGCGGGAGGCGGTGGTCTGATTTCCCTGAGGATATGCTTTGTGGATAGTTAACTGTCCTGTCCTTCTATTCCTGTACACCCAGGTGTTTTGATAAAATCTCTATCCAGGACTAGGCACTTGTGAGGATCCAAATTGCCAAGGAAGGCAGATGCCTGCTGGCAGAACTGGTATATCATGGTATTAAAGCATTTACATTAACAGTATTAACAACTCAGTTACATCCTGAGATGCATCAGGTGATTTGGCAGGACTCAGTGATCTCAGCACCTCTCTGGCCCCACAGTTTGAAAAGAGATTTGCAAACCTACTGATGCCTGTGTGGTGGTTGAAGACGCAGGAGCTGGGTAGGTGCCAGTCTCCACCAGGGGCATAAAGTACCTGTTTGCTTCGTTCTCAAGTTTCAGTCCTTCTCCCTCTCTATGGTAAGATACAGGAGGGCAAGAAATGAGAAAATGGATCTTTGGTCAAATTCTAGTATCTATGCCTAGCTTAGTCACTGCTATACCCAGCATACTGATTGCTGTGGATATCTTTCAAAAACCTATACATGTCCTATCCATTACATGGAGTGAATTAGACATCCAACTTAGAACAGTTGCTGCAATTTGAGAGGAAAGTCCCTTGAAGATGAAGTTAAAAGTTGTGACCATGACAGAGCTTGCACTATTTATACGTCCTTCTTTGTCCCTCTGGAAATTGTCTGACTCATTTTTTTCTTGGAGATTCATGGTTCCTAGTCTCCCTCCTGAAGGTTTTTGACTGGAAATTAAGAACCAGCAAAATACAATGTAAACGCATTACCCTGCCTATGAATTTCCAGACCCCTCTGTTCTTCTACTTTTATCCTATCCTCTTCAGAAATTTTACTTATATCTGAAAATATTAACTGTAGTCAGTCGCCTGTTGTCTGTTCCCTTCTCAGGTTAGAACATCTTCTCTTCCCCTCAACAGATACATAGCCAGACACACACATGCACACCCCCAGAAGAGATTTATTCCATGAAGTCCTCTGTCTGCATCGGTTTGAACTCAAGACTTCATGGCAATTACTCAGGTCCTCTCAAGAAATCTCATATTCTTCAGGTTTAATAAAGCAGGCATCTGTTATTCTTTTACTAAGCATGTAGTAAAGGACAGCTGTAAATGCCTCATCATGTTTTTCAACCACTGACATGGGACACCAATGCACAGTTCCAGTTGGCAAGATCTGACAGCAGATAAGAGGACATAAATCAGTGCACACAATCATAGAATCATAGAATAGTTTGAGTTGGAAGGGACCTTAAAGATCATCTAGTTCCAACCCCCCTGCCACGGGCAGGGACACCTTCCACTAGATCAGGTTGCTCAAAGCCCCATCCAACATGGTCCTGAACCCTTCCGGGGAGAGGGCAGCCACAGCTGCTCTGGGCACCCTGGGCCAGCACCTCACCACCCTCACAGTGAAGAGCTTCGTCCTTACAGCTAATCTAAATCTATCCTCTTTCAGTTTAAAACCGTTACCCCTCATCCTATCACTACACTCCCTGATAAAGGGCCCCTCCCCATCTTTCCTGTAGGCCCCTTTAAGTACTGGAAAGCCACTATAATGTCTCCCTAGAGCCTTCACTTCTCCAGGATGAACAGCTCCATCTCTCTCAGTCTTTCTTTATAGGGGAGGCACTCCAGCCCCCTTAATCATCTTGGAGATTGAGCTGTTGGCTGCAACTCTTTGAGTGCAACCATCCAACCAATTCCTTCTCCACCAATTGGTCCATCCATCAAATCCATGTCTCTTCAATTTAGAGAAAAGGATGTCACATTGGACATTGTTAAATGCTTTGCACAAATCCAGGTAAGTGATGTCAGTTGCTCTTCCCTTCTCCACCAACACTGTAACCCCATGATACAAGGCCACCAAATTTGTCAGACACAATTTGCCCTCAGTGAAGCCATGTTGGCTGTCACCAGTCACCTCCTTATCTTCCATATGCCTTAGCCTAGTTTCCAGGAGGAGCTGCTCCATGATCTTGCCAGGCACAGAGGTGAGACTGACCGGTCTGTAGTTCCACAGGTCTTTTTTTCCTTCTTAAAAATGAGGGTTATATTTTCCCTTTTTCAGTCAGGAGAGACATATAATGGCATATTGCCATTATTTCCCCAGTGTATCTATGCCTAAAACCTGAGTGGGAGTGAGTCAGGGTATCAATATTAGCTACTGTCTTCAGCAACAGGGGGCTAGGACAAGCTCATCAATTTATTTCTTTAAATGATATTTTAATTTATAAAGCAGAAGTGTATTTGGTGTATCCACTGAAGAGACTAGAGTCAAGTAACCTGTCCTTATTGTTGCAGGTGTTCCTAGTGATTGTGCAGCCTGCATTAGTTCTTTTCTGTGATACAAATGTCAGTGCCTCGAGATAAGTAATATGCCTTAATTGCCCTGACCAGCCTCACCTGGGACCTTCACCCATAGTTCCAGCACATTTTTCTAGGAGCTCATCTTAAGCTCATGCCTGGGCAGGCAGTTCTTGTCTGAGTTGTGTTGTAGGTTGTGGTCTTGTCTCCTGGGTGGATTCAGACCTATCTTTGATGTTGGCTGTCTTCAGTGTTGTCTTTGGGTGGACTTCAGACCTACCTGTTAGCCTTGTCTCCACTCTGGTGCTGTCTCTGCTGCTTCTGACTGGGCTGTCTGGATGGACAGTGCTGTGTGTAGGACCGTGCTGTGTGTAGGACCGCTATACAGGCGCAGCAGGACTATGCCCTGAGTGGTAAGGACACTGCCTGTACTATGGTCACCCTTGGCTCCTGCTTATCCTCCCTCCTGGGGCAGCCTGTTCTGGTTGCTCCCTGCCAGTGAGGGGTGGCTGCAACTCGCATTCTGGTGTTGTGGTCACCAGACCAGATGTGAAGGAAGCACAGCCAGTGGGCAGGAGAGTGGGACAGTCCCTCTCACTGGCAGCCGGGAGTTAACTGCATTGGATGTGAGGTGAGCTTACACCTCAGAGATCTTTCTGCCACCACAATCATTTTTCTAGGGTTTAGCTTCAGAAAACCATTATTTCATCCAGTGTTTTGAACTTCACGGTCTCTTGTCATTTGAAGAGACTGAAAATCCATATTGAATTTCTTGTGCCGGTGATTTAAGGACACACTATAGGCATAGTTTTGAAAATGCTGGCAAATGTTTAGGTAGAGTTTGGAAGTGACCTTAAGCACGTTCCTCATTTAGTCAGATCACCCTGGGATAAAAGCCTGATTGATTTTTTTGTTGGTGTTTCTTTCCCCTTTCTTTTCACCTCTCCTCCAAAGTCAGGCATGTATACCTTTGAGTAGCCATTTGACTTTTTTCTATTTTTTTCTCTCTGTCATTATTACAGTTTTCTTTTCATTAGATCAGTATCACTCTGCTCATTTGACTGGGAATTTCCCCCAGGAGTGTGCCTTGCCGAAAGTAGTATTATTTCATGACAGATTTACATAAGAACAGGTTTTACAGGTTCTTGGTGGTAAACTGTATGGAAATATGTAGATTGGAAAACTGCAGTTTTCTGTAGAAAACTCCGCAAGGTCACAAACTTTTCTTTTTTTATATAGCTACTTTCACCCCACCAAATAATTGCCAGTCAGCAGTGCAACCAGGAACTGTGGCCAGCATACAGTCATTATGGTTCCAGAGCCTTTGATCTCCCTGGAGGTGCACTGCACATCTGATATGAAATGGTTGTTTAAATTACTAGTATGATGAAAACTTGAAATATTTTGTTGTTTCTTTTCCAAAAAGTAGATGGGGAGTGTGGGAGGGAACCCAACAGTTTTACTGAAGTTAGGCAGGTTTAAACTTGAATTCTTTTCTTCCCAAAATAATACTTAGTGTGTGGGAATTCATGTTTTGTACCACTGCTTAATCTATGAATGATCCTGAATATGTGCTTCTGACAGGGTGGCTTGTCGTGCAGTGGGAGATGACAGCCACAGAGAAGAAGGTTATATTACAATTTCTAGACCTTAGATGGCTAAAGGAGGGATAAGATGAATACTTTCTTCTATGGCTAAATTTTGTTCCAGGGCCTAGTAGACAACATCCTTGTACATTGAGAGCAAATATAGCACTTTACTAGTGAAGTCTCCCCTCTGTCCTCGGTCTGAGCTTATGGAAACTGCAGTGGAAGCTCTGTTATTCACCCTTACAAACTAAAACTCTGTAAGCTGAGGAAGCAGTTAATTAGGGCACAGGTATGGCTGACTCTGCCGAGTCTGTATCTTGAGACTCCAAACAGACTGTAAAAAGTTGCACAAGCACCATTAGTAGAACTATAAGATGAAATCATGGCGTGTAACTGAATATCCACATTTGAAAAGCCCAGATGGTGTAATTGAGCATGTAGTTAGGCAAACATCTGGGTGTGTACCTTTTAAAACCATCCAGTAGGGCTGCACTTTTAGCACTTGCTCCCATTTGTGCTAACTTGTAGGAACTGAGGAATTAAATATTATCATATTTATGCAATTCAGATTTTCAGGTGATTTTGAAGAACCACATCTGAAACTCACAAGGTTTTACTGAAGAACTGTATCATTTAAGAAAATATAAACTTATGATGTGGTTTTAATCAGACGATATGTAAAACCAGTTTTCTAATCTCACAGTCTAAGTACAGAGAATGTAATTAAATGGTTAATATTGCTGAAATGAACATTTTGCTTGCTAAAATTAAATCTTTCAGCCATTGACTTTTGTGCAGATTTTTTCCCCTGCTTTGTAAGTGTATTCTATATAAAGTTTTAATGTGCCTATGAATTTAACTGTCTAAACATAATTTTTACAGTAGTTCGGTGTATGCACAATAAAGTTTGAAAACAGCTCTTCATAAAATAAATGTCACATATGACATTGTTTAAATATTATGTATCTGATTTTTATGTTGAAAACACTATAATTTATACTCAGATGTTAATTAAGCTTCTCAAACATACACTCCTCCAGCGTGAGTGAACTACTGTTTGTGACAGAAATACTAGTCTTTTCATTCTGTATTCACATAACTCAGTCCTAAAATGCCCTCTACTGGTCACAGCCAGCAGATAGTCAGCAAAGCAAAGGTGCTTGCGGTTGGGAAGACTAATGTGATAATGTAAATTACAGCATCCAGCACAGTTTCTGGATTTTGAAGGAATTCCTTATTAAAGTTATTTAAGGTTTCTGACTGTGTAATATGGAACAATGTGAAAGGGAAAAAATTAACTAGTGCTAGTTAGACCTAAAGACGTTTCTGAAGAAAACCTGTATTTTCTGGTACTATAATTAAAACAGTTTTGATTGACATCATCTCTTTTTTTTTCCCACTCCAAGACACAAACAACATTTTGTTACTGAAGCTAATAGGTGTGCTGGGATAAAATGACAAGTTCTGCCACACTGATGCTGTAAAATTATGGAGCATGGAGAAGCCAAATGTGTAACACAAAATTGTAGCTAGGAGAGAGAAAAGAGTAAACAAGAGAGTAAACACCACTGGTGTTCACTGATCTGCCACAGTTGCCTTCCCTTACCGAATCTGATTATAAAGTGTAAGTAGAAGGGGGAGATCTAAATTGATTTGTGTTGTACTGGTGGAGTAATGAGCCAGGAGAGTAAAAGATGTTAATGTGATCAGGTCACTGTAGAGTTAAGTTAGACAGTTAAGTGTGGTTCTGGAGTATGCATACAGTGACAGTATACTGTTTAGTAGTGCAAAAAGACATCACCATTAAAATATTTCTGGACTTATTTTAAGTCTCAAGAATGGGTACTGTTTGATATTTGAAGTGTAAAATATTATGGCTTTTATTTTTCCAAAGCCCTTCTGTTTAAAATATATGAACACATTAAGCTTTTTCTTGATAGTCTTACAAATAGTCAGAACAAGGTTATAACTTCAATTTTCAAAGAGAATACTGTGTATATATACATATATATATATACACAATATATATATATATATATATATATACTGTTATAGAGCATCTATAAACACTGGAACATAAGAGATTTAAGTTATCTTCTGTTACTGTGGACAACTAATAGCACAAATTTCTGTACTGAGGTGTAAATGCTGGCCTTGTCTGAATCTCCAGAGCTTTCAAGATCTAAAACTATTGATCAGCTACCACACTTTGTATTTTCTTGAAAGAATATGTACTTCTCTTATGGTTCAATTTGAAGGAAATCAGTAGGGCTAGAACTTCAGGAGTGCTGAAATACTACTTTGGAAGTTGAGAAGAGAGGAATACTAACGTGTAATTTTCAGAGTGGTGAAAAAATGACTGGGAGGAGGCACTTGAGTCTTTACTAAAGGAAGTGCTGTGCATTGTCAGACATATTTTGCAGCAGTGGTGACTAATTATTGTATATGTGGAGGAAGAAAATAGGAGGAGAAAAACAGAGGGAACAAGTGATGATATCAATATTCTAGGTCTTTTCAGACAGTCAAAGTATTTCTTTTAAATATCGAAGATGATCCTCACAGTAACACAGAGAGACAGCTATTAGGGAAGCTGTTTCCAACAATGTTCATACTGTTGTATCCTACTTTACTATCATTGACTCCCTTTCTAAGACAAAGAATTCAAGACCATGTTTTAAACTTTTACAAAAGATCCTTCCAATATCCTAAAGTGTGGGCATTTGAATTACTAATTTTATCCGCCTTGGCATAAATCTGAATATGTGGATGATTTATGACCAAAACATACTTTAATTATCTGTGAGATAATACTGTTATATTGTCTCCAGACCATATTACCCTTTAGGTTGATTTTAGAACTGTGTGTGAGTAAAATGAAAGCAGATAAAAAATTAACTTTGAATGATGTGTGCCAGGCTTAAATATTTTGTTGCCTATATTTCTTAAACCTTGTGAATAGATACTGAATATAGTCTAGACTTCTCTTATGAATTATTCAGATAAAAATAATTTACGATCCACCAGATGCCATTACTGTTCCAGAAAAAGAGGATTGTCAGTATATTTATACAGCAATGCTAGTAAGAAATTACTTAACGTGTTCTAGACATTTTAGATGCATGGATTTGTGTTATATATATTAATGTTTTAACTTCTAACTTGTAATAGTTATCTTTCTTCTCCCATATAGGTAATCAAAGCAAAGCTCCTTACCAAACCTCCCAAAATCTGAAAAGCACAAGGAGAAGAAAAGTCCAACTCCAGCTGGAGGAATACTGCATCATTAATGTCATTCTCTGGCCAAGACATCAACTGAATAGTACTTAGCAACATTTTTCAATTTATTGACCATAAAAATCTTCCTTCTCAGAGGGAAACTTGAGCAATGATGGGAACAGTGGTCTGGAGACCAAACAGAGAACCATCTTGGGTGAATTTACAGTGGGTTAACCACAAGAACCACACCATTCAGTGAAATAAAATCTAAAATTTATTTAAGCAGTCTGGATGTAACAGGTCCTTGCCCCTGTGTTCCATCCGTGACTGGTGCCATGGACTTAGGGGAGCAGGATGCTCGCTCCAACCCATCATCATGTCCAAGTGCTGGCTAGAGGCCTGGATATATTTGGATGCCCCTTGCTAGTGCTGTTGTTTTCACTATTTATTGCTTTTGAACTTAGACAGTCCCCATAAGCCATCAATTGCCTCTTGAGCTTCACAGTCTCAGGACAATCTCTTTGACTATCCCAATACCTAAAGCTGTTTAGTAGTCATTATTTGGGTCCCTGTCACCTTCTGGTACCCCACTCCAAGAGTGTTACAAATCTTTAAATTTTTTGTCAGCAATAGGTTCACCCTGTGACAAGACAACAAAATTATATGTGTCATGATGCTTCCACTGTAGGCTTTTTATGTAGAGTTAGATGAAATCATTGATATCTCCTTGCACCTCTCCAGGTCTATCACTGGCTGCAAGTGCATGGATAACCAGTAAGCAGTTCTAAAAATGTCTGTATAAATTAACAATGCTATTTTTACAAGATAACAAAGGCAGTTCTCTAGTCCCATTCTTTAATCTTCAGGCACATGTTCCACCCCCTTCCAGCAACCTCACAAATACCTGTACATCATTTGCATCATAGACCTCATTAAAATTCTTCCTTTAGTATTTGATTATTGTTAACACAAGTAAAACATATTTCCATAACAAATAAGAGCTAGAGTTTTTAACAACATAACATGTTGATGTATTTAAATAACCCGCTTTATAAGGTACTTAAAGACTGTTCATGTTACTCTGTTGTTCTTTAGGCCAACAGTAGTTGCACTGCTTCTGTATTTGTCAGAATCAGGCACCAAGATTTTTTCCAGTCATCATCAAAATGTTGGCCTGGTACAGATCAGAAAGAATTCAGACTTACAGCAACATGTAAATTAGGAGTTATCGTTCTCAGGGTTTATCCTATCTTGGGGTATATAGCTGTGAAAAGATTATCATGGACGATAGGTCCTTATGGTGTGATTGAACTGACAGTCTAATACTGTCGGGTTGTCACAGGTCCCATTTTGTAATAACCTTTTCGAGTGTTGTCAGTATTGGATACGAGTTTCCACATGTTACTGCTTTATATTTCTTCAATGTATTAATCAAAATTGGAACTTCTTTTTGGTGTAAGTTAGTGTGTAAAATCTGCTTGAATTGCTTAACAACATTCTACAAGAAATACTGGTATTTGTACTATTATCCTTTAAGATCGAGTAACTTATCTTGGTTCTCATCAGATACAATCCCTAGACGACTCCATATTTGCTTGGAACCCATTTTTATTTCCTCATTCTGGAATCTAAATACAGAGTTTTCTCATGGGAAAAAGTAACCAAATCTTTGGCATTTGGGTACATAATAATAGATTATGAATGTTTTGGAGTTATTAATTCTTCTTTATTAATACAAAATAGGCTAGCAATTATATATGTATTACATGCATGTTTCTCTGCATACATGCAGTAACATAACCTACTCTTAGAATTTTAACTCCTGACTTCTGACCCATATTAGGGTCAGAAACTCTTTTTTGTCCAGATGAACACAAGTGGTAAGGCATTTTAACTAAACTGAGTTAAAATTTACTTCAGTGAATTACTACACTTTGTTGGTATACTTAAGTTGTGCAGTATATCTTGGTACTGCCATCTAAAAATTTCAAGCTATTTTGCATAAAAATAATCACAATGAAGTGCTGGAACATAATCGAAAAATAACGTCACAACTGAACAAAGAGTACAGCCTCAGTTATACTCATTAGGCAGGCCAGACCCACTGATATGTTGTGTCTTTTGTGGAAGAGCTTTCCTGTACAAAGTACTTGTCTTTTCCTAAGTTTTCCTAAATTTTGAAATCTGTGTTAAAAAGATATGGTTTCTAATCCACCATGTTACACAATAGCATTTGATATTTTGTTTGCTACAGTATGCTATTTAATGTTAGAACAATAAAAGAAAAATCATTATTGTTATAAAGCAGATAAGGAGGAAAATTAAATCTCTCTCAACAGCTGAATTTGGGTGAAACTCAAAGTTCACTAAATTGGTGCCTGCATCTTTCAAACTCTTTTGATTCCTTCTTGGTATTATACAGGGAAAATCTCTGAGTCAGCTCCTCATCTGCTAAAAGCTGTCCCAAATACCACTGACTCAGCTTACCCATTTATAAAGAGTAAGAGGCCATACATGCTCTCCTGCATACTGCTTCAGTAAGCCATGCTTTTAAGGTATGTTTTCATTGTCTGTTCCACCATTCTGTAGCTTTATAAATGTCAAGAAGCTGCTTGAATGCTGTCATGGAACTGGTATTTCTACTCTTGCAGAGCAAATACTCACACTCTATATGCTGGGTTTGTGTGCGTGACAGGGATTTTTGGTAGCGGGTGTGAGAGATGACTTGTAACTCCTCAAAAGAGGGACTGAGAAAAACAGCCCGAGAAAGAGATAAGGGATGGGGGGTGTGAAAGCCCTCTGACCCGAGGAATGCCTTAAACACTTGCAAATAACAAAACTATAGACAAAGGGTGGATAGTATGGAGTCTGGAGCTGATAAGATAGCCTGGGTAGCACGGGATGTGGCTGGGAGAGGGAGCCCTGTGGAGACAGGATTGTTCTACTCTGGTGTGTCTTGTAAAGTTTCAAGGACCATCTGTCCAGTGAATGACCTTTGCTTCATTATCCACAAACTGTATATTAAAGTTGACATCCCTGAATATGCTAACAAAGATTAACAAGACTGTGCTAATTATATCATCCCATAAAACACCTTACTAGTCCCCATACATGTGATACGTAGGTATGTGCGTCAACCTAGAGGATGGACCCAAGGAAAGTGTGTATAAATTGAGGGAGTGTGAGTAGTGAAAAAGAGCAAGCAATAGATAGAAAGAAAAAAAGCAAGCAATGGGAAAAAAAAAAAAAAAAAAAAAAGAGGACATGAAGAAGAGGGATTCAGCCCTGATGAACTCAGATGGGACCAAGGCTGAGCAGTTAGTGACAGTGGTTGCACCTCTGTGATAATGTATTTAAGAAGAGGATCCTGGGAACAGGAAAGGGAGTTGTGAGGAGGAGTTTCAAGGAGAACACCTGTGCAAACACCAAGGTCAGTGGAAGAAAGGAGGAGGAAGGAAGAAGGTGTGCCAGTGCACTCCCCACTGTAGCCTGTGGTGAGATGGCAGGGTTGCCTCCCACCATGCCCTGTGGAAATCCATGGTAGAGCAGAGGCCAATTTGTGGTCTGTGGAGGAGCCCACACCAGAGCAGGTGTCTGTGCCTTAAGGAGGCTGGGACTCTGTGAGAAGCAGCCCCCACTGTTGTAGTTCGGCACTGGGTGGACTGCAACACATGGGAATGACCCACACTGGACCAGCTTGGGGAGAGCTGCAACCTGTGGGAAGGACTCGTGGCAGAGAAAGTTCTTGGAGGACTGTCTCCCATGACAGGGGAACCACGTGGAGCAAGGAAAGAATGCAAGGAGTCCCCCTCCCCTGTGGAGAAAGAAGTTTCAAGACTGACTGCAACCTCCCATTCCCTGCCCCCTATGCTGCTGGAGAGGGAGAAGGTAGAGAAATCAGGAGCAAAACTGAGCACGGGAAGAAAGGAGGTATGGGAGGAAGGTGGGTTTTAAGATGTGATAATGCTTCTCACTGTCCTACTCTGTCTGTTAAATGTTGTTGTTAGTGTTTGAATCAAAGTGATGTTATTTTTTTTCATCCCCAAACAAGTCTGTCTTTTGCCTGTGACCATAATGGGTGACTCGTCCCTCCCTGTCCTTATCTCAGTTCCTGAGCCTTTTTCTCTTTTTTTTTTTTTTTTTTTTTTTTTTTTCCCTTTGTAGTGCTGGAGGGAAAGGGGTGAGTGAACAGCTGCGTGGTGCTCAGTTGCCCTCTGAGCTCAAACCATGAAACTGTTATGTTTCTGAATCTTCACAAGTTTTCAGACACCATAACTCCACTTCTTAACAGCTTGACCAACTCTATTATGTTTCCAGGTCTCATGCTACAGGTCCATTACTTTACTTACTAATGTGCAATATCAAGGGTATATTAATTTCAGAATGCTTCCTTGTTTGCACTGTTACCTGCCTTATCTCTCCTCATTGTATTTGTCTTTAAACAAATTTGCAGATAAAACCTTCCAGTGCATTTTCTTGCTGTTACGGTCCTGAGATGAATTACTTCTACTTTAATGAGGTCACAGACTCATGTATTTATTTTTTTGGGGTAAAAAAAAAAAAAAAAAAAGTTAAGCTATAATAATTACATATTACAAGGGAAAAAGTATCTCTAATAATTCAAGGAAGCTGTTTTACAGCACTGAGATTTCACAAAGTATGTGATCACTATGTTGTAAACCATATGTACTAGGCAATTTGTATTTTTAACTGGATGTGTGTAATAAGAACAGAGATACATATATATTTCCCTCTTCAGTCTAATAGGTAAAGTTTCAAAGTTACCATTTTGCCTCTTGTCAGGAGGATAATTTTATTTCATGATGTAGCTGCTGAGAGTAGCCTGCCTTTGGTCTGCTGAATGTTTAGACAGTTGACAGTCCTAATTTTTTGGCAGGCATTGGAAAATAGTGACCTAAATGACATGTATAGTTCTTTTCTCAGTGAAAGCTGTCTGTATATGTTGGTGAATGTCCTATCATACCACCATAACAATGGGAATTTTGCCATTCAAGGAACCAAATATCCTCAGGATTGAACTTTATGTCTTGATTACAAAACCTTAATGGTTAAATCTTTTTTTTTTTTCAAAAGTTATTGCAAGAATTTTTCCTCATGTTCTATCTCTGTGTCCTCTTTCGCTCCACCCTATTATAGTATTCCTACACTCCCTTTCCTCCCCAGGTATCCTTCTTGCACATAATCTTTTCCTCATGTTGCTGTTGTTCTTGATCTTCCTGGTTTATCAAAATGGAGAGAAAAAAAGAAGGAACTTACCTGTACCCTCTGGAGACAGTGCATTGCATCTAATTTTGTAAAGCTCTCTCTTCACTTACTGACTGGTGCCATCAGCTATCCACATTATATAGGGCAGTGGTATGCTTGTAAGGCAATGAAGATGTTGTCTCTGGTTCCTCTTTCTGCTGCCATCTGTGCCTGAAGTGTAGAGTGATATTTTGTGGCTGGAAACACAACAACCTGCAGAGAAGAAATGCAAAGGTGTTACAGTTACCTTAATAAAATAGCTTGAATCCTAGACTATTATTTTTATTTTAGCTTAGAATATGACTTTGATTTTAAAATGGAGCTATAGCAACTATGAGAATATAAAGCACAATAAGGCCCTTAGGAATAGGTAGCTAGTATGGTGTGTGCCTTGAACGCTATAAGAATCGTTATGGACTCTGAATCAAAACAGTGGGTACTGGTTATGGATCTTGATTTGAAGCAGTAGGTACCAGAAGAAACTGGTTTTGGTTGGGAAGATCAGCCAAAGAAGAAATGAGCATTGGCCAAAGATGAAATAAGCATGTGGAAGGATGGAGTTCAATCAGCGGACACAGTGATGAGGACTATTGACGACCACCAGAGGACCCCCGTCCAGTATAACCACACATGCGTTAGAAACATTTGCATATGATAAAGATTTCCAGGAAATAACACGAATATGCTAATTGTTACCCTCCCCTCATTCTATTCAAATCAATCAGTAAAGATGACAAATGATTATATAGGTAAGGCGAGGTAGCTGAAAGCCAATCATTATTAAGGTCAAATTAAACTTTATGAATTTTGTTGAACTTATGTAACCATGACTCTGCTGAAAAAGTGTATAAATATGTTGTGCTTTGTACCTGTCGGTGAACAAGTGTTTGGTGGAGCTATCCCTCATGTTACCCAGCGCTGGAATAAAGTGCCTGCTTATCTGCTTTGTGTAGATAAGTTCTATTCGCAATTGTGACTGCTAACAAAGGTACATGTCAAATTTATGTGACTGGAACAGTTTCTAAATGCTTAAGATTTTTTCTTTTTGGTCTCCTGTTAGAATTTTTATACTAGCTCATCAGTCTACCATATACCTCATAAAACCATATTTTTATTCTGATAAGAAAATAAGAACTGGCAAACTTATACTAAGAAGTCCTTCCACATGGAAAGACTGATTGGTAGTATTTGTTGTTTTGACAGAAAGATAGTGAATTCAGTTCTCTTCTAAGTAATTGTCATGGTTTAGGCCCAGAGGACAACTGAGCACCACATAGCCTATCGCTCCCTCCCTCCCCCATCAGATGGGAAGGAGAATATGGATCAGAAATGGCTCAAAGGATTCACCTAAGGACTAGGAGGAGTAGCTTACCCATTATGGTCACAGGCAAAAGACACTCATTAGAGGAAGAAAAAGGAAGAGCAACACTTTAATTCAAATGCTAATAAAGACAACACTTAACAGACAAGGGGGGACAGTCAGAATGGCCACCACATCCAGAAACACCTCCCCCCATCCCTCCTTTCTCCCGGGGCTCAGCTCTGCTCCCAGTCTTTCTCCCTCCTCCCCCAGTGGCACAGGGGCAGGGGATGGGGGTTACAGGCAGCTCGCCACTCCTTCCTTCTCAGGAGGTGGGGTGAACACCACACATTCCTCCCCAGCTCCACGTGGCTTCCCTCTCACTGGAGACAGTCCTTCATGGACCTTCTCCAGCATGAGTCCTCCCCATGGGCCGCAGCTGTTCCCATGCTGATCCGGCATGGGCCGCCCTGGTGTGTTGCAGTCCTCCCAGCGTTGAACCACAACAGCGGGTACCACTTCTCCCCTCAGGGTCCCAGCCTATTTTAAGCTCAGAAGCCTGTTCTGGCATGGCT
The DNA here is from genome assembly GCF_018691265.1 of Tyto alba. Lineage (NCBI taxonomy): Eukaryota > Metazoa > Chordata > Aves > Strigiformes > Tytonidae > Tyto > Tyto alba. The sequence goes on along the minus strand of NW_024881282.1, from coordinate 14,479,418 downwards.
TTCTTCTCAGGTTTCAGGCTGACCTCTACTCCACTGCAGACCTCCATGGGTGTCAGGATGGGCGGCCCTGCCATCTCACCATGGGATACAGGGGTCTCTGCCCCAGCACACCTCCTCCACATCCTTCTCCTTCCTTCCACTGACCTGCGTGTCCATCCTTCTCACAACTCCTCCTCACAAGTCCCAAACCCTTCTCAAGTTCCCCTTCTTAGATAGTTATCGCAGAGGCACGGTTGATTGGCTTGGCCCTGGCCAGAGGTGGGTCTGACTTGGAGCTGGGGGAGCTTTCGAGAAGCTTCTCACAGGGGGCACTGCTATAGCTCTCCTCCTCCACTAACCAAAAAACACGCCACAGAAACCCAGAACAGTAATAATTAAGAAAAAAACACCTTATAGCCAGTCTGAATAAAGAATATACTTTCCAGCTTGATGTCTGAGATTTAGAAAACATCCAATACTGCGATACTTGCAGTAAAATCACACTGGATGCCAGATCTTTTGTTCATCTTTAAAAAGTCTGAATAGATATGCAAACCCTTTGCTTTGCTGCTCATTTCCACTTTAGTCACCAGATTTAATGTCATCTTGATGATTAGGTAAAAAACTTGGAAATTTTATACCTTGTGTGGTGGGTTGACCTTGGCTGGCTGCCAGGTGATCACTAAGCTGTTCTATCACTCCCCTTTCTCAACAGGACAGGGGGAGAATAAGATAGGAAAGCTTACGGGTGAGGATAAAGACAGCGAGATTGCTTCATCAGTTATCATCACAGGCAAAACAGACTCAACTTGGGGAAAATTCAATTAATTTATTGCCAATTAAAATTTGAGTAGGATAGTAAGAAATAAAGACAAAGGTAAAACTACCTTCCCCTCATCCTTCCCTTCTTCCCAGCATCAATTTTACTCATTTTCAATTCTTCCACTTCCTCCCTCCCGAGTGGTGCAGGAGGATGGGGAATGGGGGTTGGTGGTCAGTCCATAAAACTTAACCTCTGCCACTCCTTCCTTCTCACAGTCTTCCCCTGCTCCAGCGTGGTGTCTGTTCCATGGGATATAGTCCTACATGAACTGCTCCAAAATGTGTCTTTCACATGGGCTGTATTTCTTCAAAAATTACACCAGCATGATGTCCGTTCCATGGGATATAGTCCTACATTAACTTCTCAAAAATGGGTCCTTTGCATGGACTGCAGTTCTTCAAAAATTGCTCCAGCATGGGTCCTTTCTATGAGATGAAGTCCTTCAGGAGTGAGATGCTCCAGTGTGGGTCCCCCATGGGCCACAGGTCCTGCCAGAAAACCAGCTCCTGTGTGGGCTCCCCTCCACAGGGTGTAGGTCCTGTCAAGATCCTGCTCTGGTATTGGCTCTCCACGGACCGCAGATGCCTTCAGGGCACCTTCACCTGCTCTGGCATGAGGTCCTTTGTGGGCTGCAGGGTGAATATCTGCTCCACTGTGGACCTCCATGGGCTGCAGGGGCACAGCCTGCCTCACCATGGTCTTCACCATAGGCTGTAGGGCAATCTCTGCTCCGGTGCCTGAAGCTTATCCTGTCCCTTCTTCTTCACTGAACTTGGTGTCTGCAGGGCTGTTCTCTTACATTTTCTCACTTCTCTCTATCCCAGCTGTTGCAGTGTTTTTTATCCTTTCTTAAATATGTTATCCCAAAATCACTACCACTATATCTGATGGCCTTGACCTTGGCCTTGGCCAGCAGTGTGTCTGTCTTGGTGCCTACTGGAACTGGCTTTGTTCAACACATGGGCAGCTCCTGGTGTCTCCTCACACAAGCCACTCGTGCAGTCCTCTTACTACCAAAACCTCGCCATAAACCCAGTACATCTTTCACCTTAAAAGGAAGTGGAACACTGAAATTCCTACTAAATGTTTACAAAGAGCCATATCATCCTTCTTCTTCAATGCTACTATTTATGGTCCAAAATACTGTTTCTAATGACGATAATATTTCCTATTTTCACTGACAAAATCATATGCATCACATAAATAATGATAAGACAGAATGATTTTTTTTCTAACTGAAAAGAATTGATTTTGTCACTTATTCTTCTATATTAATGGTGGAAAAATTACTTTTTTCATATCTTATATATATATATATATATATATTTGTTTTTTCCAAGTTGAGTTAAATTTCTGTTTTCACTTGAAATGTTGAATATTTTGGAACCTTCCTTAATTAGGGCTCCAGAAATCTTTGGTATAGGGATCAATGCTGTATCTGCGTTTTTTTATTAATAGCTTTTTCTCTATTTCTCTCTTTGAAGAACGCTAGTTTTGCATTTAGGCAGAAGCTGTTTAGAAGCCACAGAAAAAGGAGTACAAGGTCTTTCTCCTTTTACTAAATTTCCTATTTTAATGCACAGAAAATGACTGATATGTTAATACACTTTTGGAAGATTTGTGAGTTTTTGCATAGCTGTAAGTCAGCAATACATGTGGACATGGAAAATGCACATCAGACGATGTAATCTGGTATTTCTATGAAATGGATTGAGATTGGATTGAGAGCAGCCCCGAGGAGAAGGACTCAGGGGTGTTGGTTGACAAGAAGCTCAACATAACTTAGCAACATGCGCTCACAGCCCAGAAAGCCAACTTTATCCTGGGCTGCATCAAAGGAAGCTAGACCAGCTGGTTGAGGGAGGTGATTCTCCTCCTCTGCTCAGCTCTCGTGAGACCCCACCTGCAGTGCTGTATCTATCTCTGGGGTCCCCAACACCAGAAGGACATGGACCTGCTGGAGTGGGTCCAGAGGATGCCACAAAGATGATCGGTGGCTGGAGCACCTCCCCTGTGAGGAGAGGCAGAGAGTGTTGGAAGTGTTCAGCCTGGAGGAGAGAGGCTCTGGGGAGACCTTATAGCAGCCTTCAAGTCCTTAAAGGGGGAAATAGGAAAGATGGGGAGGGACTCTTTATCAGGGAGTGTGGTGATAGGACAACAAGTCATAATTTTAAACTGAAAGAGGGTAGATTTAGATTATCTATAAGGAAGAAGTTCTTCACTGTGAGGGTGGTGAGGGACTGGAACAGGTTGCCCAGAGAAGCTGTGGCTGCCCCCTCCCTGTAAGTGTTCAAGGCCAGGTTGGATGGCGCTTTGAGCAACCTGGTCTAGTGTCCCTGCCCATGGCAGGAGGGTTGGAACTAGATGATCTTTGAGGTGCCTTACAACTCAAACCATTGTATGATTCTATGAAATATTTCTTCCAATTTATCCACTTTAATGTATGCAAAATAAGGAAATACTCAATCAATGTAGCATGACACCTCTTATGGAAGGATATTTTAGGACAGCAATTCCAATAGTGAAGCTGATGGAAACATGTCCTTTATATTACATACCAGTCTTCTTTTGTTTCTTAGTTGCTAATGCTTTGCTGAGAGAGATTAAGCTGAAATTTATGCTGTCATTTTATACAGCTTATTTAATAGCACAAATGGCTTCTTTGCTTCTGTCACAACGCAAAAAGCAGACTTATTTCCACCACTTGTGACTTTTTAAAATTAATGAGGACTGTCCTTTGTGACAACAAATCTGGCATGACTATGCCTTTATCATAGCACATAATTACAGATTGTTGTAGAGTACTACTGGGAACAGTCTGGATCTGTCTTCTTTACTCTCTCCCAATCAGGTACTTATACATACTGGTAAAATTCCCCTGAGCCTTCTCTTCTCCAGGCTGAACAGTCCCAGCTCTCTCAGCCTCTTGTATGACAGGTGCTCCGAGCCCTTACTCACCTTTGTGGCCCTTTGTAGACTCTTTTCATTAGGTCCATGTCCCTCTTGTACTGGGGAGCACAGCAGTGGACACAGCACTCCAGTCCTGCTCTTTGTAATGCAGCCCAGGAGGATGTTGGTGCCTTTGCCATGAGTGCACTTTGCTCACTTGTGGTCAACTTGGCATCCACAGGACCTCCAGGTCTTTTTCTCCCAAGCTGCTTTCCATCTGGTAAACTCTGGTGCCTGGGACTATTCCTTCGCAGGGGAGGTCTTGGCATTTCCCTGTGTTGAACTTCAGTGAGGTTCCCTTCAGCACATTTCTCCAGATTTTTGTGGTCCCTCTGAATAGTGGCACACCCATCTCCTACCAATCACTCCTACCAGTTTCATATTATCTGCAAATGTGCTGAGGCTGAATTCTGTCTCATCGTCCAGCTCACTGATGAAGATATTAGACAGTATTGGCCCCAGTATTGACCCCAGTATTGACCCCTGCACCACACCAGTAATGATTGGCCTCCAGCTGAACTTTATCCTGCTGATCACAACCCTGTGAGTCCAGCAGTTCAGCCAGTTTTCAGTCCACCTCACTGTCAATTTATCTAGTCTACTTCTTCAGTTTGCCAGTTTATCTTTAGTCTTAGATCATGCCAGATATGGAATAACAACCTCTAGGAAGTTGTGTTTCTTTTATAGTGTGGTTTCTAAGTTTTCTCAATTATAACATTAACTGGGGACTGCTTCTTATTCCTGAAACATAAACAGAAGCATCTCATACTGCTTTTCACTTTTTTGTATTTATTCAAGACTGCTCACAGCCTGAGTTCATAAAATAAATTCTACTTTTGGTAATCTGCATTTCAATGAAGATGAATAATGATCCCATTCTAGAAAACCGATGTCCTGCAGGAGTAGATTTGTTGTGGGGAATAGAGGGATATTTTTCCCTCATCTTCATTACCACGACTTGCTGCAGCATAACCAAACCAGGTAAGCCCACAGACAAACTTCCCTAGTTTTGTATAACCTTTCCCCCTATTTAGATGACTTTGGGACCTCTTCTGTATTTCAATAACAGATTTTTCTAAAATACTGACCTGCTGATATGTCATCAGGAGTGGAGACATGCCTTACTCTGACACACAAAATCCCTGTGATGACAACAGCCTCTTGTGAAGTACAGAAAAAGTTCCAGCCCATAGCTGTTGCCCTTTTTAACTCTCTTTATATCGGTTGTCTTCAAGTGAAAGCTCCCATATTGGTTTCCCACATATACGGACTTGTTTTGCAAATTTCTGTGTTTTGTTTTTTTTTTTTTTTTTTTTTAAGATATGTTAATATTTCCATCAACTTTGCATATTTGAACTTTAAAAGCCAAGGACTGTAAAGTTAGGAAATCCTCCTTATTAACTCAGAACTAGTGTTTGTCTTTGTAAAGGCAAATCCACCTTTTTTCCTTGAATGAATTTAATCTATTACTGGAAGCCGATTTCTTTTTTGAATGGTCTTCCTTTTGGTTTTGTTTTTTCTTTTATATAATCTATATACTTTTGCATTATACATTGAAATCCTGCCTCATACTTAAGTGGCATATTTAATAAAAAGTTTATGGTCTTGTTTCCTTCTTTTTAATCAGGATTAGTTCTCTTCCCTTGGATATACGGTCCCCGGTGGAGGTCTAAAAGCAATAGATATTTCTTCCACTGTGTTTGTCTTTCACAGGTTTGGAGATCTAGACATTTAATTTTTAACTTGATTTATAAGCTGTGCATCTGGTAGTGAATTTATGGACATTGCCCCTTTTAGACAATGTATTCTTGGATTCATCTTGCAAAGTTCTCATTTTCAGAAACAGTGATTTTTTTCAACATCCTTCATGTTGCAAAGAAAGTTAACACTTTCCTCACAAAGCAAGTTGTTTATGAAGAAATTAATCCTGTCCTTTCAATGAAAGTAAATGTGATCAATACTTTGATGTGTTGTTCTGCTTTTTGTTTGCTTCTGCACTATTCCCCTCAATTCTTATGCCCGAGGACAGACCTTACATTTGAAAGTTCATTAATTCTTTTTTTTATTATTATTTTCAGGTCTATTATCGGTTTTGAGTTTATTTTCTTTAAAATTAACTTTTCCATTGAGTTTTTCTGTGATGGAATCAAGAGTTTGTTTGTTTCCTTGATTTATGACCTCATTTTTATTTACCAACTTGCTGAGAAAAGTTTGGAATTACTACTGGCCTAAAATTCTCTCTAGTTCCAGTCTCTACCTCAGTGTTTGGGTAGACAAGTTCTGATGATGTTTTTTTCTCCTTGATGCTGGAATATCTGCCATAAATCTGTTGGTAGATGAGTGGTTATTCCCCTGTCAGTTAGAGAAGAGCAGCTCTCTTTTTTCTTTTTTTTTTTTTTTTTTTTTTAAAACAGCAAGTTTTTTCTTCCAGAAACTTCAGAACATAAAATAAAACATTGAAACAATATATTTTTTTTCAATATAAAAAACTTCAGATAAATCCCAGTAGAACTGGAGAAAATTAATGGATTAATTATTAGGGATTAGTTATCTGCTAATTAGCCATTAATAAGTGATAAATTTTCTCTGCTAGCATATATATTGTCTGCTTTGATAGTTTAGTGACCACACTGGGACAAGTTGTTCAACCTGAATGATGTAATTTCTGAATAGTACTTGTATCACAGCTAAGCTAGCTGAAGATTTTCAGGTGTAATTCTTTGCTTTTAACAATGTACTTGGGTCCTACAAACATTAAAATTTTTAGTCAGAAGTGAAAATTTTGAAATATTTTGTAAAAAAATAGAAAAGTTGGAGGTGTCTAGTAAGAACCTTATGGCACAAGAATGTTTGTGTTTTCAATTTAAAATTATTTTATTTTGATAATTATATATACAAAGTTGCAATTGAGAAAAAGTTTTGATTTTCCTGCTAGAAAATTATTTGACCAAACTAAAGTCAGGAAGTTTTTATGGAGAACTACAACTGCAATGATTTTATTATTTTATTGTTTTCTTCTTATCATTGAAATATCCCTGTTTCATAACATGCTGAATTGATGATCTCTGCATCTCAACCTTTGAAACACTTAAGAATGTATCAGGTCTCTCTCCTATATAATTGAAAGAACTGATAGGAAATTTGCTATTATAATGATTAAGAATTATGGAAATACAGACCAACAGCAAGCTTGCTTCTTAATTCAAAGTCAAATTTGTGCATTTCAAATAGACTTGGGAGCATTTTCAATATGCTGAGACTAAAACAATTTACAGAAAGAATGGATTGCACTCTGGAGGGGTCTAGCTGTTAATCAGTGCTCAGTACTGTGGGAGAGGATGGATAGAAGTGGAAGTTGATTGCTTACTCAACTGGAGTTTCTCTGGTGGTAATGTCCTCCTAGGCACAGGGCAAATTATCTTTTAAAAGATGTAAATTAAAAGCTATTGTATGCTTTTAACTGCCTCCTCTTAGTATGCAGACTTAATAATTTCAAATAATTTTACGAAGTTTAAATAGTAAGTATTGTAGGGACTGTCAATACAGTGCATTGTATCAGTTACAGAAGAACTTGAATGACACTAAGTGCTACAATTTTTTTTTTTATTTATTTTTTTTTTTAGTTTAGACCAATTCCAGGAGAAATGTAAGCACATACACTGACTTAACACCTGGTTGACCCAACTTTCTACAGTCTCCAGTTCTTCCTGTACATGAGGAAAACAAGGAAGGAAATTTCACTCTTGGGCTCTGTATGCCATGAACATGTTGATCAATGCAGCTAATCAGATACTCAATAAACCTGTTTTATCAGTACTGACACTAATTTCCTAGTCCAAATTTCACATTTTTCCTTTTTTGTATGAGTTTTGGCAACATTTTTTCTATTTTACAGCATATAAGTTTATAAATTGAAAATTCCTCAATCCTAGCCTGCTGTTCTGCTTTGAGCAACAGGGCAATCAAATAAACAGGCAAAGTGCTGGAAAACTGACAGACATGAGTTTCATAAGGGCAAATTTAAGTGCTTCTCTAAAACCAGTTTGAAAGCATCATTAATCATGCTGGGCGCTGAGCCAGTATAAGCAACTAGTTACAATTGTATTACTCATTTTAACAGAAAAGATGAACTTTTCTCGGCTTTCCTGTGTGTGGTTCTTTGCACTGAAAGTACATCCAGCCTCAGCTAGAAGTCATCCTTAGTAGATGAGAAAAGGGAGACAGCAGGATGTTTTCAAATGATAAAATGGTTGTATTTCTGTTGTTCCATCCTCCTCTTCATAATCTTTGGTTTGCAAAGGTATTATTTCAATAAAGATACATCCCTTTCTTCAATTGTAAAACTAATGACAAGTATTTCTTCTGCTAAGAGATACTCTACACACTATGCAAATAGTCAAAAGGAAACCAAAGTAGATTTCCAGATTATCCGTTCCTCTACAGCAGGTTACTAAAAGGACACACTTTCTCTAACAAAACTAAATTTAGAAGCATTTCTGTGGACCACTTGCATTGTCTTCTAATGTTAATTTACCAACACTTTAAAGATCTCACCAATCAAAAATTACACTGAACAAAATAAAATTGTCAATAGAAACTTTTTGTGTGGTCTTATTGTTCCTCCCTTCCTCACTGTAGAACTGGGGAGCAATAGTTTTTTCCACCTATAATTTACTGCAGTAACCTGAGGACTAATTTATGTTAATCAAGTCCTTCAAAGATAAAAAATACAATTCTTTGATTTTATGCATGTCAATTTCAACTTTACAGATGTAGGTTTAGAGGTCTTCACTTTTCAATGACTTGCACATCACGAAATTCAGGAAGGATATACTTTGCCCTTTACCTAAACTCTTGTTTTGTGCTATTTTCATTCAGTGCATAAATTTAAATAAATGTGGGATTAAACCTGGAATTTTAGGAGGACCACGCATGTCATCTTCATTTATATTGATTCTGAGTCTTGCTGTTGCATGCTTCTTTATTTAATTCTTCAAGTACAGACAAGAAAAAAAGCGTTCAATTTTGGTCTTGAAATAAATACCAATCTCCTCAATGTAATACAATTTTCATTTAGTTCAAGGTGAAGTTTCACAATGGACATATAATTAGATAATGAGGAATTTGTATTAATTTTTAATGTTTGAATCAGCAAAATATATTTCATGGAAATGAGGAAGTATATCTTCAAGTCAAGATAAATGACAGAAAATGTCTTGTTTTGTACCTGGAGGTGCTTGCTGGTCCATTATGATCCCAGTAAGAAAGGCACTCAGACACTGTAAGGTATCATTTAAAAAGCTATCTTATTAGAGTTAACACTACAGGAAGAGAATAGTATAGGTAATCTTATGTACCTTTAGATGCTTGAAACAGGTGGTATAGTATCGAATAGGCCTCCAACCCCCATGCAGCACGCCATGCAGACCCCATTTATAGAAGAGATTATCCCCTTTTGCTCCTTTGAGCTACTCCTTGTTTTCTTACAAGGAAACAAGTCTATTCATCATTTCCACTCTCAGACAGGAGGGGTTTTCACATGAGAACTTGTTGCTGCATGATTAGATAAAAGCAAGGCCAGGCAGGTGCTGTAATTACCAGTACCAGATGGGAGCTGCCTGCAGGCTCCTCTGGTCAAATCAGCCAGTGGTGTTTGTCCTGCAGCCAAAATTTGTGTGGCACAGGCCGGAGGGCTGTGCTGGTCCTTCTTGCACATGGTCATGCCATGTACAATGGTCGAGCAGTCACGACCACTACACCACTCCATAACTGTATTTTACAAAGTTATATTTTAAAATTAAGTAAGGATGTATTGATAGCTCTGAACTTCAAGAGTCTTTTATTTTTCTCTGTTTCAGGGATAATAGGATACATCAGGTTTCAGATGGAAAACCCCAGGGAAGCTGATTGAATTCCTTGTTAAGTTCACAAGCAATTTGTTAGGTAAATAAACCATAAGTGTTCTTAAGTCATTTATTCAAATACAAGGTGATTTGTAAAGTTAAAGACTGCTATAAATTGGTATAACAGAGCTGGTAAAACACATCATGTATGACCAACTTTGGTATAACTCCTGTGACAGGACTGCAATTACTTTATTTTACATTTCAAAAGCAAAAGAGAAAGAAACAAGCCGAGAAAGCAACTAGAATGAAATGAATGAAATATAGTTAGAACTGATTATTGCATTTTCATTTTTTCCTGGCTTTTAATAATGCAGCAGTGGGGGCTCCTTCTTTGCCCTCCAATAACATAACATCAGAAGTAAAATTATAGTAAGTAATGAAAAACAGTGGGTATGGACACATAATGGAGAGTTAATGGAATATTTGGGAAATAAGGTGTATAATGCAAAAGTAGTAGTGCAATGAACACTTCCCATTTCGTGAAGAATGTGGGCTGAACACTGTGAAGTTGCACTTTAATTATGCAAAGTACATTTCATGAGTTGTTCTCTAAGAAAAACACATACCAGTGTGTATATCTATCTATCTAAAATCACAATTTATTTCACTATGAGACCCTCTCACCACGCCTTCTAGTACAGTGAGCTTCTCCCTTAATTCTGTTCTGTGAATTATTATCTAAAATTTATTATATGCACAAGATGTTGTTATTTATTTTATAGAAATAATTCATATCATGTTTTCTCTGTCCATCATGTCACTCATGCAGAAGCAAGAGGTCTATGGGGGGGCATTAATGCTTTGTTGTTTTCCACACTACTCACTGCAAGTAAATTACATTCACTTGTTATGTACTTTGTATAGAGTTCTGTATTGTGCTCCATAAACCCAATGACGAGAACAAGATGATCACTGGTAACTAGTCCAAACTCTTCTCTGTATTTGACATGGACATAGTGAACATTTCTTTCTTTTCTCTTCTCTTTATTTTGTATATAGCACATAAACAAATAATTGTTTTTCCTTTTAATTTCTGTAGTGCTTTTAGTAATATATTTAAGCACTGATCAATAAAAAATATTCTTTCTGAAAGTTCTATATACTTAAAGTAGGATTAGATAGTTCTTAATTTTTTTCCCATAGCAAATTGCTAAACTGTATTGTAATGAGGCTACACTGCAGTATGAGGAAACACACCAAAATGAAACTGTGCATGCCTGGGTAGAAAACAAATAATAAACCTTTCATAACTGATACCAGTGATTTTACTGAATACTTTCTAGCATGCATGAGGCTAAAATGCAGTTGAAAACAGACTAAACACCTACAATGAACAGAATATATTAGAATATGGTGTAAGCTCACAGTATATTTAGGACTTCAAATATGTACACCCTGAAGTATTTTTTTCTCTTGTATTAAGAAAAAAAAAATCTTCATCTTCAGTTGGTCTTAATCTGAATTTCTGTATTCGTGTTGAAAAAAAGCATCAAAACCCCATTAACTCGGCCAGTTGTAATCATATTATTTAGAAGGCTTCAATACTAGCACTATAGAGATTCACCTCAGCCAGCTTTCAATATGTGAAAGATGATGTTTAAACCTGAGCTTGTCACCCTAGTTGCCTTTGTAGTCAGTGGAAACTAAAAGGTGCCTCCAGAGAATGTCTCATCTGGTCTACTGAGACTAGAGAGGTGTCTTATGTTGTGAATCACCCTCTGGAAGTGTCCTGTTTCTTTCTGTGGACTTTAGAAGGAGCCTACAGTGACTAGTTGATTTCTAGACCTCCAAGTTAGTGAATGGATCTCTTTCCACATTATTTATCACTTCAGGAGTATGATGTTGAAGCTTTCTGTGGAGTTCACAAGCTATTTAGAAATCAAAGAGCTGTTGACACAATGACAGAGCTTGGCTTTTTAATAGATATAGAAGGGGAAGGAGATAAACAGAGCCTTCTGCCTTCTGTATCCACTCTTCCTTACCAGTTTGTCTGAAGCATATTAGTCATAGAGATTCCCTCCTGAACAAATTATCTCCCTTATTTCAGTGGTCAAGGAGGACATAAAAGGAGAAACTTTGTTCTTCTATACCCTGTAAGCAGCTGGCAGTTTCAGGAGGTACTCTTTGTCTCCAACATGATATTTTGTAAAATTTGATGTGGGTAGTATATACTACCTACAATATAAGCCAAAGTGAATTTTTATATATATTTAATATAGATACATATATTACATTAAAAACCTATTTTAAACTTTAACATTAATATCTAGGTATCTGGAATTTTAAATTCTTTTATGGAGAAAAAGAAGATGTTATATCTGTTAAAATATCACAAGCAAAACTGGATGTGTGAGAAATTAAATGAGGAATATCTCCAAATATAGATCTGCATGTCTAATTTTGTATTTTGGAATTGTTAGTTAGGTTATGTAAGTACTGTGGCCAGGATAGCTTTGTATGTAGGAAAGAATAGTTTAACACTTCTAATGTTGTTTACTATTTGTGTGATAAAAACTAGAAGTAGAAATATTAATTATTTGATGGCATTTCTAAAAAGGTAAAATGCTTTGGAGTATATTCTGGGTTCAAGATTCTATTTCCAAATAGCATATAAAAGACTGATAGATACATAATAATTGCTTTAATTCATGCTACTATGATGTGTGGTGAGGCCATCCATTTAATAGTTGCCTTTAAACCTCCAAATATCAGTGTCACACCAGTCCATATAATTGTGTTGCCCATGATTAGTAACCCTTCTGAATCAGAGATCTAGGTACAACCTTCTTGTTAACAGTGAAATACAACTGTAACAAACTCATGCTAACTAATAAATAAATTGCATCAAATTAAATTCTGGATTAGCAATGCTACAAAGGTTTAAATTATGGTGAATTTAATGAACTGCAAGGATAAAAATCTGTATTCCATTACCTGCTTTCAGAACAACGTGCAAACAGTTAATCCCAGAACACCAGAATTAACATGGGCACAAGGAAATCTCTAATGTACTTGGATGACCTTTGCCTGAAATTTCCAGCACTTTAGTATTATCCAACACCTGTCACAGAAGGTGATTTGGCTTTACCTGTTGCCAACCTTTTCATGTTTCTGTCTTCTTTGAATTTTAGAATGAGGTGAAGGTGTCTGGGAAAATTCTGCATTTGTTAGATTTATACATACAAATGTTCTCAGCTATTTTCTTACAGAGCCTTTTAGGCACCTATGTATTCTTCTGGAAGATTTTCATAATCTATTTCAAATTTTAAAATCTATATGGTAAGAGCAAAAATAAAATTTGAATTGAAGATTTGAAATCCAGTCTTTAAGCTGAAGATTTTTTTAAGCAAAACTGTTATTAACTATTAAGGTTCCATCTTGCAGATTTAATATAATTTCCTTATTGATGTCCCCACATACTTGCACGTTACAGCCAAAATAGGTAAATTCACTTGATTCTCATGTTCCTTGTCTTCAAAGGTTATGCTGAATTTTGATTTGAAGAAGTCCTCAATAGAGTTTTGTGTTTTAATTTTGTTTTGAGATAGTCTATTATTTTTGTTCCTGGCTTCTATTCTGGTTAAGATGTTACATCCTAGAGCTATTTTATTTGCCACAATTACATCTTCCATGCTCTTCCTGTGTAGCAACACAATGCTATTTTTGTCTAAGTAGGATTTTTCTTTAAGTGAGTGGCAATGTCAAGAAGGAAAAATGTGTTGAAGAAAGCTTTTCAAGGCTTTAACGAAAAGAGTTTTTGAGCCATGATTTGAACTTGTTTATTGATGAATTCTTCTATCACATTGGTTTTATAGCTTTTTATTTTCCTTATTATTTCTCAAAATTAAGTTAAAAAGGAAAAAAAGAGATGCTTGACAAGTTTCTGTCTTCTCTTATTTTTGCAAGTTTTTGATCTTCTTGTTGGGAATACTCTACTTGTACAATTCTTGTTATCTCTGATAATGTCATGCAGTAAATAACCCATATCATATTAATGGTGATTTCTTTGAATCCAAACGCTGTAATTCTCTGAGTTATTCTTTAGTTTCTTTGATTTTTTTTTTTTTTTATGTCAGCTTTCTATTATAGTGGAAAAATTATTTTTCTTGTGTTAGATTTTTAATCAAATTACACATAAATTAACACCACCTCCAGATGTTCTAAGGGGCAGATTTAAGTTTCCTTTGAGTGTCTAGAGCATTATTGCTTTTCTTGAGTCTCATGATTATTTTGGCATGAATTTATGGGAAGAATGCTCTTCCAACTGTAAGCCCGATGCTAGCCACAATTTCATTAGCACTCTACTATTTTGATTTTGAACATGTGTTTCCATTTTTCCTTCTCTTCATATTTATCTATACTGATAAAAGTCCCTTATTGCTGGCCTTAATGTTCTTGGGAATTTTGTCAGTCCAAGTTTGTAGGCAACTGTAGAATTAACCTTTGATCTCAACTTTGTGCCATCTCCAACTGTATAACATTGTATAATTACTGTTTTCATGTAGTGTGTTTAAAACCTGGCTCAGAGCAATTACTGTTAATTGATGTTTTGGTCTATCAGAAAATTTTTCTGCTTTAGAAGTCATAATTAATTCTGCTTGCTTTGAGTGCTAATCTTCTGGCCTCCCTGAATATTTTATGACTCTGTTTTTATTTTTAAATTGCTTTTTGTCTGCTCCTGACCATTGACATATGCTTATTACAGTGATTTAAAATTACATTAATCCAATTCTTTTACCAGCAGCATTGTATTGTTGCAGTTATGGTTGCTGTTCTAGAAATCTATTGTCACAGTTTATTACACCTTAATAAAGAGCTTTTTGAAGTCTGGCATCCCAATCAGTAATGCTTGCCAGGAACAGTAGGTTACGTGATATGCATTAGTTTTAAGGGGTACCTTGTTATATTTCTGTAACTTCATTTTTTTTTTTTTTTACATATGGCCTGTAGCACAACTCCAGTTTGAATGGCCAATGCATTATTTTTATCTTTAGCTTAAGATTTGTTCATCCCTATCATAAGATAGAAATACTATAGGCAAAACTTAAAGTGTCGCTAGGATTCCTACCAGAGCATGTCCAGAGAAGAAACACACTACAATATTTTGAATTATTTTTGAAAGATCATGATGATTTTTTCTTTTCTTATTTTCCTATGCTTTACTGTCTTGTAATTTTATTTGTGTTTTAAGTCTTAAACTCCTCAGCTGATCTTCAAAACCAGTTTCCAGTGCAGCTACATGGCTTATTCAGATCCCCAGCCCTGCTGCCCACTAGGTACCTGTTTGTTATCTAGCTCAACTGCTCTAATTTTCATGCTGTTATCTACCAGGTAGTGGGAGTATGAGTACTTCAGACTTGTCCTATACATTATCAGAATTCCCTATTGTTGGAATTCCTACTACACTGAGAAAAAAATAATAATTGCAAGAATAAGTAACGGTTCTGGTTTTCTGCTGTATTATAGAGCACCTGGGGGGACTCAATGCCAGTCTATATCTAATAGCTCTCATATATAACTAGTTAAATGATGAACATTACAAGTCCATTATTTTTTGTAACACAGCGAAGAAGAAGTATGCCTGATTGTCATCATCCAATCACCTGAGCCAACACACCAACTCAGGAATTTCTCTTACCGGTGTCATCTGAGGTGATTATCTCATTTAACAGGGAAAGACTGTAGAGGCAGGAATTGATAGCAAACTGAAGATGTTCTGTATAAATAAGCACTTTGGATACCAGATGTCTTAAATTTTCTGGTTTCGGAAAAATTAAACTGTTGTGTTAGCTAGTAGGTTTTTTGTAATGAATCTTTTAAAGTTACCTACTATACCATACTAAATTTCATACTGGAGGTCTGGGAAGTTCTTAAACATATTGTTAACGAACTTTTTTTGCAGAGAGGGTCTGTCTTCTGACACGTTATATAATAAAGTGGATGTTAATAATTCTACAATGCTTTTTCACTGTTGACTAAACTGAATATTTGGATGCTCTTTCTAATTAATATTTCTCAACCATCATATTTAAGAAGGATTAAAAGAACAAATGACTTGTCAAATACAGTGAGTTATAAAGACTTTAGCGTTCATTCTGATATAATTTGTACCTCTTCTAGTCCCTAATGATGTCGTATTTATGTATCTCTTGAGAAACTCTATGAGAAAAAAAATGAGTATGTTTAAATGAAATGCAGATGAAAGATCAACAGAATGTTTTTGAGTAACCAAAATGAACTATATAACATTTTTTCCAAATTTAATGTCCCATTTTGCCTGCTGGATCTGTATGCTAAGCATAGTAACCTGGGACAGGCCTCTCTTTAACATATGAGATATTCAGATTTATATAATGAGATGCATGTGTCTGCAAGCTTATGTATCTATCATCTGGTCTAGCACAGATTTAATAATTCTTCCCTTAATAATCCTGCTTCTCTAATTCCACACATTGTATCGGGAATCTCAGATAGTCCTAGATTGAGGTCAAAGGAAAAAGGGCCTAAAATGGAAGTGTACATCTTAAATTCATTAATTTAATTCGATTTGTCTCTTTTTAATGTTTGAGTGTGAGCAAAGTCATACCCTCACAGTTTGAAAATAATGTAAAATGGGAGTTCAATAAAGGCTTTTTCCTCTTGGCCACCAGCATTTATAGAAACCCTGTTTCTCAAGTATTTTCCATTTTGCTTGTTCATGTCTCAGATTAGACAACACAATGGTGAAACAGAAATAAAAATGTCAACATTTTAAAAGCCTGAGTCCTTATGAGATACATAGGTTTATATTTTGTGGTTCTAAAATGTTCAGACTGGCTAGGTAGTTTTATTTCTCTCTTCTTGGGGACAAATAAATCAATAAGGAGAGCACTTATAAAAGCACTTCAAAGTAGGTAAGATCATAAAAAGGTGGATAGCTAGTTTTAGCATTTTATTTATTTTACAATAAACTTTTAATGGTTTCTGTTGAAGTTATTTTGAAAAATAACAATTCCACTCATCTCCCTGTTTGTTATTTCAGTTTAGTGAACTGATCATATGAAGAATGGAAATAAGAACTACCAATTTAACAATTTTTAAGAGGAAATATGACTCAGAAAGACTAAGCATGTAGTATTTGCATGTGCACACAAACAAAAAGAAATAAGAGAACCTTGTGGGAAGAGATCCCTCCATCAATTTTAAAATAAATTCTGTCTTTCCTGAAAAATTTAGCAATCTGCAGCAGTTAGATAGGTTAATCACTTCCGATCTAGGGACGTCTATTGACATGATAATTTGACTGTGTATTAGCAGTGATACAAAATGCACCATGAATAAAGTATATGCATTCTGAGTGGTATTGACTTAAGCTGTTTACCATTTTAATCCATTAGTAGTTGGTTATCCTAATTATCTTGAACATAATATTAAATATTCTAATTACTTGCTGAAATAGCTAGCTGAACTTTACTTCATAAACTCTAACATATGCAGCACCTAATGTGTATAACTATCTTGGAGACTTAATTGTATGTATCTAGAGAAGTAGAAGTGGATATTGTATTTAAATACGAAAATAGTAATAATAATCTGTGTGCATTCCAAACAAATGTTCCTGCTAATGAAAAGGTAGGACAGTTGTGGTGTGAGCAGCCATAACTTGATGTGTTGCAAACCCACTTCTACGTAGGCTCCTCAAATCTACCTATGCTGTAAGAGTTTTGAAAAGATTCTCTGTGCTGTGTCTTGTCTTTCTAATTGTTTTGTATTGGATGACAAGAAGACAAGTCTGATGTCTGATACAGTAGAAGTCTTCAAGATAAGGCAAATTAAAAAGACATCTCTCAGAGATTTTTACAGACACCCAAGTTCCTCATCAGTTTACAGGTTTTGAATGTTTTGTTTAAGTAGTGACTGACCTGAATCCTTTTCTCTGCTTGGCAGACTATGATACCCTCAAAGAAACAAATTTTAACAACTAACTCGTCAAGACATAGGACAGTAGTCTCTAGTAGTCATATTTCTTAAACAGTATTCCAATTACTAATAACAAAAACATAGATTCAGTTTACATAATTGTTTTTTAAGACTAAAAGAATATATTAATTGCAGGTGAAGTGAGAATAGTTAATACAAAAGACCACAATTAACTATTACCTGTAATTAGGGAACTTTACTATTCACTGCCAACACCTGAACAAGCCTATTTGATCTGAAGAACATAGGCCTTCAAAAGCTTTTTCCTTTCAAAAATCTGTGTTGTTTCTCAAAGGCAGATAAGCTTCAAGATATCTGTTAGCATAACCTACAGATAGAATCAGTTCCTAAAATCTGGCTTGCTAAGAACTTACTGATTGCTGTATGGTTGAAGAAACAGATCTCATTTAGCAATATAATATTCAAAGACGAGACTGAGGACTGCCAAGATTCACTAAAGACTAATTTGGTTCTGATTAATGTAAATATCCTGAGATGGATTAAATCAGAAAATTCATTGAAATAATTGTTCAGGATCCGATCCTCCTCTTTTCGGCTTTGCCATTATGCTATGACCAAATGATTTTATGGTCTGTGTCCTAGTGGATGGGGTGACTTCACAGTACCTTGCTTGAACATAATGTTATTCATACAGAAGTCCAGATTCCTCCTAGTTATTTTGATTAAGTTAGCAAAAACTCCTAAGAGCAAATCATTGTTGGCAATCTGCAGTCATGTTCCATTAAAGGTTAAGGGAATCAGAACCCATGGAATGATTACTACGAATATATTTACTCTCACAATGAATATACCTGCAGTGCATGGATCCACAACAAACCAGAAATAGAAGTGACCTTTTTATTAGTGTTGCCAAGGGTAACAATTCAAAACACTCGCAGCAGGAACCTAACTGATCACATTTTGCATTATTAGGGAATTCAAATATTGTGGTCCAACTCCCTACAACATGAAGATAGTCTTTATCAAATGAATCAATTTCCTATTTCTTTTTTAAACATTCTTCTTTTGCCTAACAGTCTGCCAAGTTCTGAATACTAAAAATTATTGTATCTTTTGCTGAAAATGTTTTTTTTCCTGACTTTCCAATATTACTCAGAATGAATATTTTACCCTATGTTAACCTTAGTTAACCTTATTTACCTATGTTTAATTGGATAATAATCACTGTTTCTTTCAATATTACAACCTTCAAACCTGCTTTAAACTGTGGTTTCAAAATTCCTGCAGGATGAGTTCTGATGGCATAAAAATTGTATTGTCCAAATATCTTCGCCATGTACTTTAGATTTGCATGTCCCAGGAAGAGTGGCAGTGTGTGACAGAGCTGATTGTCAGTATGTGTTGCCTTGTGTTTGAAGTAAACATGTTTTTTGACTGGCTTATAAACAACTATTTTAAAAAATATGAATATTCTCACTATTCTAACGTTATGCAAGTTTTGTAATAATAGTTTGCTTCTTGCATTTATAGAATGATGATAAACAAACATGAAGAAACTATAGAAGTCAATCTGACTACCTTCTAGGTAGGACTGCTTTTCTGAACCTCTTTCCTCCATTAAAAAGAACATGAATAATTAAGGAAGGAAGGTACAGTCAGTGCTCCCAATAATGTTGCAAACTGTTCCCATCTGCTTTACAACACTCCCTTTTTTTAGACTGAGTTGAATGGGATCACAACTGGTATTTTTGGAAAGAAAATTGTGACCAGGGAGTTGATTAGCAAAAAAGTTGTGTTTCTGAGGGTTTTTTTTCCTAGAAAATGGAAGATTTTACATGATACATGTACCTTTTCTGGAGAACAGATGTGGGGCCTAGAAAGGTAACCCAGGAAAAAAAAGGTAGATGAAAATAGCTGCATTAAGATCATGGCTGTGGTGCCTGTAGAGGTGCAAGCCAGCTCTTCTGTCCCTAAATCTAGTCTTCCTAATTTTGTAAACATGTTGACACATTCTAATATGGAACAGAATTCATACTATGGATAAATGACACTGCTGCAATTTGTTTGGGCTTGAGAACTGAGATCCCTTGAGAGTAGTAATCAATTGTACATAGAAATGTGAGCACACAACCTAATCATTATCATTCCAGTGATCTTTGTGTTTCCTACTTACGTAGTCAGGAGTGATTTATTTCAAAATAATTCCTGAAAATATTGTATAGAATTTGGACTTGTGCTCTACCACAAATTTCTCCATTCCCTTTCAGTTTAGCATTTCAAATAGTTTTTGAAGTGTAGCAGTTAGTTTTTAATATATATATAATCCATGTTTTAATAAAATGTGTTTGCCAGTACTGTAAATATTCTGCTAATTCTTTAAAGCAGGTTAGCATATACTAAGTCAAATACTTTCTATATGTCTATGATTTCTATAAAGCTACATTTATGAACCAACCCTGTAATTGCACCTAAGGATGAAATCAGTTTTGCTTGACAAGTTTATTCTTCCATAAAATCATGTGACTGGCATTAGAGTTGTCTTTCTTCTTCAGTGGGATTCTAAATCTGATTTCCATCAAATTGCTAGGCTTGGCAGAAGAATAACTTATCCTTTGATACTTAGGCCATCCTGTTCACCTTCTTATATTACTAGTTTCTTCATTAGCATCAGACTTTTTTTTTTTCCCTTAACTTTCCAATAATTCAGTGGTTTAATAAAACACAATATTTTTAGTAATTAACACTCACTGTCCAGACATCTCCTTGAACAATTATGAGGATATTAATGCTAATAACAAAAACAGCTCATTAAAAAGTGGCTATTCGTGATGTATATGTTTAACAATCTTATTGGTTTGTATCTGTTAAATCTGAATATTATTTCTGTGTTATTATTTACCATTTTATTATCTCCATAGAGAATCATAGAATCATAGAAAGGTTTGGGTTGAGAGGGGCCTTCAAGGATCCTCTAATCCAACCACCCTGCCATGGGTAGGGATATATTTCACTAGATCAGGCTGCTTAAAGTTCAGTCCAGCCTGACTTTTAACATTTCCAGTGATGTGACATCCACAGTTTCTCTGGGCAACATGCTCCAGTGTCTCACCACTGTCATAAAAAAAAAAAAAATACCCTTTATGTCAAATATAAAGTGTCATGGTTTTGGCCTGATTGGCAGCCAACCACAATGCAGCAGCTCTCTCTCCCTTCCCTTCCAGCAATGAGAAGGAACAGAGAGCCAGGCTTGGGGTTCAAGATAGGACTGGGATAGGGAAAAATCCCCCTTTTATGATCACGAGCAAAAGGCAGACTCGTCAGGGGAAGAAAAAAAAGAACATACATTTATTACAGACACTAACAACACATAACAGAGTAGGACAGTGAGAAGCACTGTCACATCTTGAGAGCACCTTCCTCCCACCCCTCCCTTCTTCCCGGGCTCAGCTCTGCTCCCGATATCTCTACCTCCTCCCCCAGTGGCGCAGGGGCAGGGAATGGGGGCTGCAATCAGTGCTGCCACTTTATCATCTTCGGTGAGGGGAGTGTCTGAAACTTGTTCCCCCTGCTCCATTGTGGTCCCCCTCTCACAGGAGACAGTCCTCCACAAACTTTCTCCGACATGAGTTCCTCCCATGGGCCGCAGTGTTCCCCACACTGCTCCGTCATGGGTCACTAGCTTTCTCCGACTGGATTCCCTCCCATGGCTGCAGCCCTTCCCGAGCTGCTCCGGTGTGGGACTCCCCCACATGCTGCAATCCTCCCAGCACTGAATTACAGCAGCGGGGCTACCTTTTCCCATGAGACCCCGGCCTTCTTCGGGCACAGAACCTTGATCATCTGACCAGGAGCCACAGGCCATAAATCAATGTCTGCTCCACCGCAGATCTTCATGGGTGGCGGGGGGGCTGCCCTGACATCTCACCACCGGATACAGGGGGGTCTCTGCTCCGGCACACCTCCCCCCTCCTTTCTTCCTCCGTTCCTCCACTGACCTTGGTGTTCATGCAGCTGCAGCAACTCCTCCTCACAAGTCTGACTGCACGTCACCACATCCCTTCTTAAATACGTTATCGCAAAGGCGCAGCTGATTGGCTCAATTTCCCAAACAGAAGTGGAGCTGATGTGGAGCTGGGGGAGCTTCGAGAAGCTTCTCACAGGGGGCTGCCCCGATAGCCCCCTCCCCTGCCACCAAAAAACCCCACCATTCACTCAACCCAGGACATAAAGTTATCCTTTCTCAGTCTAAAACTGTTGCTGCTTGTCTTGTCACTACAGGCCTTGGTAAAAAAAAAAATCTCTTTTCATCTTTCTCTTAAGCCCCCTTTATATGTTGAAAGGCCACAATAAGATCTCCTTGGTGCCTTCTCTCCTCTGACCTGAACAACCCCAACTCTTTCACCCTGTCCTCATAGGGTGGGTGCTCCAGTCCCCTGATCATCCTCATGACCCTCCTCTGATCCTGCTTGAGCAGGTCCATGTCTTTCTTATGTTGGGGGCCCCAGAGCTGGACCCAGCACTGCAGGTGGAGTCTCATGAGAGCAGAGTAGAGGGGCAGAATCCCCTCCCTTGACCTGCTGGCCACACTGCTCTTGATGCAGCCCAGGATACTGTTGTTTTTCTGGGCTGGAAGCGCACATTGTCAGCTCATGTCCAATTTTTCATCCACCAATATCCCCAAATCCTTCTCTGCAGGACTTCTTTCAATTAGTTCATCCCTGAGTTTATACTGATATCGGGGATTGCCCCAATCCATGTGCAGGACCTTGCACTTGACCTTGTTGAAGTTCATGAGGTTCACACAGGCCCACCTCTCAAGCCTGTCAAGGTCCCTCTGGGTGGCATCCCTGCCCTCTAGTGAATCAACTGCACCACACAGATTGGTGTCATCTGCAAACTTGGTGAGGGTGCATTCAAATTTAAAAATAGATATATTCTACAGTTAGAATTTCTCATTACCAATATACTTTTAAAATCTTTCTTTTTCCTCAATCCCTATATTTAGGATTTACCCTTTTTTTCATATTTTATTTTGATGTAATTCATGCTTTCATAATTGGGACAACTTTGTGAAACATCTTCAGATAAAACAATAGTTGTCTGAATATTTTTCTCAAAGCGTTATGTACTTCTAAATTAAATCTGTTCAGTAAATGTTTTAACTTCTCACGTTTAATCCATTTGTCAAGCATATGACAATGACCAACATTCTTGCCTTATCAGACTTTTTGCACATCAAGTCCAAAGTATAAAATTAAAATTACATGGAACATTGATTGTATTTCCTATCAATCACTCAAGCTGATTACAGATTCGTTATTTTCTAGTCTAGAGTAAAAATGTGAATTTTGTATATGTAAATTCAAGTATGAATGAATGGTATTCTTCATCAGAAGGTCAACACCAGTGAAGTGTAAACTTTTATTATCTGTTTTGATTTTACATATCTTGAAAACAAGGCACCTCCTCTTCCCCCTTAAGACTGGGTAATTTGTGATGCGATGGTGTTATTCAGCAGAGAAAATTTAACACTAAATTATTAATGAAATACAAACCACCCCTAAAATACTAGAATAAGAAGTTAAGTTTTATCTTAGATTCATTTTTGCTTTATCTAAAGTGATTTTATTTTACTTTATAATGATCTTTACTCTTATCTGATGTTTCAGACAAATAGTAGAATAGCATAAAGGAACTGTTATGATAAAAATGAAAACTTGAGAGTGTGATAAGAAATGTATGGTAATTATTATGCTACAGTAACATAAGCTTGAATTTTAGGATTCATAATTTTTATAGGTTCTTAGGTGATATTCTGATCTAGCAGCAAGTGTTAGTGAAACAGCTCCATGGATTTAATAAATATGAAGTAGCGCCTGTACCAAGTTGACATGTTTTATACTTAGTTGACATTTTGTTAGGAATGGAAGAAAGAACTTTTTAAAATCTCCATAGATAAATGGCAGAGAAAGAGAATGAGAAACTGTAATAATTTCCTTTTCTTCACTCTTAATCTGACAAGTAACACATTCTGGCAGCTCCCTCAAGGATGTACTTGAAGCAAGAAAAGTTTACATTGGATCAAATGCTGTGCATAAAAAAAAGTTGACCAAATTCCTTTTAGCTTTATAGATATACCTTTTTTTTTGTTTTGTTTTTGTAGAGAAAACAAACCAATTTTAATTGTGTGCACTAGCATGTCTCTGTTCTTACTATATTTTATATTTCTAAAGGATTTTTATTTTCATCACTTAATTAAAAGGTCAAGATCATTGTTTAAAATAGAAAAGGAACCTGAACGATTGATTCAGGCATCCAGTGCTGAACAGGCTTCTGCTAGATACAGATTTTACAGTGTTTGCTTAAATCTATACATAGTAGCTGAGATGGAGCATGCCCAGTCAACATTGCCTAATCTTTACCAAATCAGAAGAGAATTAAGATATATTCCTCAGTTTTCCTGATGTCCTTCTTTTCCTTGAGCATCAGCTGTAGCAGTAATTTATGACAGAAACCATTTGGAAAGAATGGGATTGCATTTTATAAATTTCAAAGTGAGGATGCAGTGGGGATATACTGTATTTCCTCAGAGACAGTGTCTGGTCTTCAGAAGAGGCCTTGGGTCAGTGCTATAAGAAGTCCAGTGTCCTGCACAGACCTTAGGCCTGTTGCACAGGTATCCTGTCTGCAGCCCCATTTGTTCTATGGATCTTGGAAGCATGTCATAACCTTGTATCTAGGTCTTTCTCTGGCCTGGTTGGCTGTTTTTTCTGACCGGACTTTTCAGATGAACCCTGGACCACAGCTAGTGCTTGATCGTGTGTGAAGTGCACTGCATTGGTGAAGAAACCTCTCATTATCACCATGCGGCCCTGCTCAGGCTTTGTGGAATTGTGTCCTGGTCAGTAGGAGCACAGCTCTAACCCTCAGCTCCTGGGCTGCTTCATGGGACAGCCCCACTCTTGCTTCTACGTGCCACCGCCATCCACCAGATCCATATATGGGGGACAGACATCTGACACCACAGCTAGTGCTTGAGCTATATAAAGCACTTTTAACAGAGCTCTGTTAGTCTACAGAGTTAATGCACAGAACAAAATTATAAGATATAAAAAGAAAATGGATATTCCGTGGAAAGATAATGTTATTCATATTTGAGATTCAAAACAGAAAAGAAATTGGGTGGATATCTTTCATATTAGATTATTGATATATTTTATTTCTACTGTCATTTGTGGTTGTCCATGCCAGTGTGTTGACTAACAACAGTGATGTTCTCTCTCCACATACAAAAGAAACCATGTAAAGAGATCTAAATGTTCATGTAATTATCATAATTTTCTTATTTCTATCACAGCAGTGGTGTCTAGAATCCCTCGTTGTGGTCACAAACATGAGATTCTGGGCATAGACACGGAAATGCTGCATGTATCAAAGAGTTTATCTTCTGTATATAGAAGGTACAGAAGTGTGTAATCTGTGAAGAATGAAAGCTGCTTCCTCAAGGTCAGCTCAGACTGAAGTCAAATGAAATGACCACAGAATTTGTTAAAGTTGTGCTTTATCTGCTGGGCTATGTTGCTTCCCTTGGAAATGCCTTGGAAGTATAGTATAACAATAGTGTGGGAAACAAGAAAATTAAGTTATTCAGCTAGTGGATACTTTAAAAGCATTTGAAATACATTAGTGACAGAATTGGGTTTAAAAACATCCCTTCCTCTTTCACCTGCAGCATTTTCACAATCAGTGCTTGTCTGCCTGGATAATTAAAGAAGTGTTAATTGTACCAATTAAGTAGTGAGAATGTGATTTACTGCTCTTTGTTACTTTCCAGGTCAGAGAAGATGCAATAGGAAAATACATATCCAGCAATCTAAAGACAGTTTAAACTGAAATAGTTCTTTGCAATTTAGGCATTTAATTAAGAGCTTTAAAGTTTAATTAAAAAGTTAAATCATTTGTCTATTTCTGAGAAATACCCAGTGCTTTTGTGTTTGGATCAATTATGTAACATAAAGCACAGTGAGATAAGTACACTATTTTCTGGTCTGAAGTTACAGCATTTTTCATGCATAACAGCACAACACATAAAAGTGCGTTCAGGATACTAGAAACAAATAGATATATTGTTCTATTAAGCACAGTGTGAGAGTAAGTTTTAATCTAAAATGATATTTTTTTTCTTTATTTTTTGGGATGGCACAAAGGCAAAAAGCTTTTTTTAACATAGTGAAAATAATGAAGAGTGAAAACATAGCCTTTTCTATTATACTTTAAACTTTCAAAATAACAACCTTTTACATTTATATGGTGGTAATAAACACTCAGCCAAACATCAGAGAAGAATACTAAAGAATGAAACATCAGTGGCAATTGTTTAATCAACAGTGTTTTTGAGGTCATATTTTAAATAATATTAAGTAGTAGGATTTAAAATTCAGAAATATGTGATTTCATCTTATGACTTACACCTACCTTTTCAAAAGGAATGGCAAATAGAGTACCACAGACTTGTGAATATCTCAGGAATTCAGAAATGCTCAGAACAAATACAGCTGGGAGTAAATAAACTGTGTCTAGAAGTAAATAAAAGTCTACTCAACACTCCCCTTTGAAAACAACAGGAGCTGCTAGATATTATTAAAAATAAGTCTACTTTTTAGGCATATAAATAAGAATTAAGTTCTTACAAACTTTGTATTTTTTGTGTCAATTTGATAAATACCCTTTCTCTGGAGTATCTCCCAAGTAAGATCAAATTGTCAGTTAACTATTTTAAACTACTCAGACTAGCACTCTCCAAGACAATTCTGCTCTAGATCACAAACTGGAACAGATCCATGCCCAGTTGCATGGGGCACTCCTTGCAAGTAATGCAAATTTACGGCTCTGCATCAGAAAAAGACAAGTTGCATAGATTGAAAAAATGTTGTCCCACATATTGTTATACCCAATGTCATGTGCAGTTCTGGGATCATGGATCAAAGGGGATGTGAAGAAACTGGAGAGGTCTAGAAGATGACTGTCAAGATGGCTTGGGCCTAGAGCACCTCTTATGAAAAGAAGGTACAGGAACTGTGCCTCTTTACTGTGGTGGAAAGGAGGCTCGAAAGCAGTCTAATATCTGCCTACAACTATTGAAAGTGTAGCTACAAGGATGGCTGAGACAATTTTTTCTTGATAGTGCCAGATGATGTAACAAACTGAAATGGATATGAATTGTGGTTTAAGAAGTTCAGAATGAACTTTAGGGGGAAAAAAATCTTTAGGAGATTGATAGAGAAGTGGAACAGGTTCCCATTGTGAGTCTGAGCTCACTGATGCCACCTGGTCATGGAGATGAGACTTTTAACCTGTGTAGATAAAACATCTGATAGAGTGCCTGATCACTGAAATAGTGTGTGCTAAGAACCACTTCTGGTAGGCAGCATGGACATGACTGATCCAGGTTTAGTTCCTACTACTTTATGTAATCCTCAGGTACTACCCCATCAGGCTCTATGCTCCTAGACTGTCTTGGCTGCCCTCATGCCGTACTCCATTGTAATCAGTACATAGCCTCACTTTCATCTTATAGAAACATTAATTTGATCAGTTGTAACACAATCTTCATGTGATCTCAGACATTTTGAGCTGACACCCTTCCACCCACCCCTCAACAATAAAAAGAATGTCTTCTGGTCACAGGGACTCTAGGAGGTGTTCAGAGGAGACCTAGAGTCAAATGTGATGTGGCCAGGCTGTGCCACTGGCAGGGGCAGAGATCAGTTCCTGACCATTTTTTATTTTTATTAAGATATAGATCATCATTGGTAAGATTCTGGAATGCATTTCCACCTGTGGAATGCAATTTCCACAGTCTTTTCTATATGATATTAGAAAGTACTTCATCCACTTCTTTCGCTACTTGAATTATTTTATGGCTGCCTAGCTAGAGTACCTTAGGACTGTTTGAACAAAACCTCTTATATCTGCAAATAGACAGCTGTTCCTTGAGCATCTTAAACTCAGTTTAATGTGTTTTTTACTAATAGAAGAGGCATGTGATAAAGTTCCCCAAGTAAGGCCTTTTTCATTTGACTGTGGTCAATTTCTCCATTTATAAAATAGGGTAATTCCTTTTATCCTCTTCAAATGATGTTATGAAAATGTAGTTTTATTAATAAAGAACTTTATGTAGTATCATTAAGAGCTATAGAAGCATTTGACAATAAATAATTTTGTCTTCAGAGGAAGGTTTGAATCATCTACAGTAATATGGCAAGGTAGTATATATACTCAAATTGTTCAAGAACAATTACTTAAGTAATTTTATCACTGATAAAAGTTAGGAGAAAAAAAAAGTGCTCTATGGAATTTTGTGTGTATGTAAATTGTCTGAATTAAGACTGCTAACAGCAACATTAATTGTGGCATATCCTAATTTTTAAATAAATATTAATCGTTATATCATTTAAAAATGTAGTTTTGAGAACATAAAAAATATAGTTTTGTTGGAGAGTAGTGTGGATATTTTTCCATTATTGTCTTTACCTTTTTTTTTTTTTTTGTATTGCTCAGGCTCAGTGTAGAAGAAACATCATATAAAGTGCATTAAGTGTGCATACCTCAACTTGTAGAATGTAACTATTAGGCTGTACTTGAAAAGAATGGTAGTCCCACACTAATGGAAATAAAGGGTAATCAATGCCAATGATGAATTTTATATGCAAAAGAATAGAAAGTACTCAGATATTGTTGATTATGAAATGCTATGAATAGACTGTGAAATGTATGTTGTAGGTGCTGTGACAATAGTTTTCTCGTTTGAAGGTAGTTGTAAAAATCTGAAACAAGTTTTGATATGTGTGAGCTATAAGAATGAGATTGGCTTTATATAGCAGTGCAAGAGTGTGTACATTTTAGAGTGTGAACATGTTAGATGTTATAACAGAAACCTGTATGAGGTGAAAATGAATCCCCCGCTTAAAATTATCTACTGTCAACATCAAGATTAAAATATTGTTTTAAAATATTAATCTTCCCTGTAAAATCTGTGACTAAATGACTGGAGTTATGTTTCATATATGTTTAATCCTAATTTGTCTGCCTTTTTCAAGTAGGTCAATTATATTCATAGATCTTTGTCACATTATTCACTGGGAAGGCCTTGATTATGCATTGTACATCAGCATTTCATAACTAAACATCCAAGATAAGCACTGTACTCAAATGTGAGATGACATCATTAAGTCTTAAAGCTTTAAAAATATATGTGGATCATAATATGAGGGTTTTCTTAGAAATAACTTATCCAGCATTGAAATAGGCTTTGATTGTGTTCTATTGCATAGTTCAAAAATTGTTTTGCATAAAAGATGCTCATGGAAGAACTGATAATGAAAACAATTCTGGGGATATCAATATACAGATTATTTTCCCAGGAGTTAAAATTAAGACAATCTTTCTCAGTTGATCATCTAACAATAACCCAAGATAAACATGTTTAGACACAAACATGTAGAACATTCTATAGGTGAAACACTTTCTTTGTCTGCATGGCATTCCACAGGGTTTGGTATCAACAAATTTAGTCCAAGGAAGTTGAGAGTTCCTTTCTGTTAGATAATAGCTAGATAAAAAAATGACCATTCCTGGATCTCTATGTAGAAAACAGGCTCCCAGTTTTCCATATTCCATATTTTCCATTCCATATAACAGTTTACAGACTTGTCAGGCTATATGCTAAGTGCTGGGCGGAAAAAAAGTCTGGTGTGCATTAAGTAATAAGAAGCCTTGAACTCTGCTGCTGAACTAAAAGGAGATGGAAATGTGTGGATATTGGCATATTAATCTATTTATTCCAGGGCCGGCCCTGGAATAGTTTACCTACTATTCAATATTATATTGATTGCTCCAAAATTAAAATGTGCTCATTTAACTTTAACCATAGAATTCAAGATTAGCTTTGTAATGAGTGTCCCTGTATTGGATGCAAATGGCAAGTAGTTAATGTAAGACTGTTGTACTAGTGCTGTCATATTGTGAGGCTACCTGCTTAGTAGACCAGGCTAAAACACTTCAAATCCAAGACATATCTAATCTGTCTATTTAACATTTTCCTCCTGGTTATTATCTGCTGTCACATCTTTTATCATTTGCTTTTAAGGGCTCGTTACTTTAACCATATGCTAAGTACCTTCAAATTCCAACATGATCTGTATTTTCAATTAATGTCATACATTCTGGTGAACCTGTAACTGGATGTTTCCATGTCTGCAATGTTACAGGTGTCCTGTGTGAACCTTCATTAGTTCTTTGATGGCAAAAGAAGTCCTACTCAGTGGCCTGTTGTTTATCTGCTGATCAAGTTACTTGATACATCATTGTTTCCACTGCACAGTTGCTATAGTTAGGCTGATTTTCTAGCAGGAATGCTACTGCTGTTGTCTGCAGCTGGGGCTCAGGCTTTTCACTGATGAAAGTTGTAGGAGATTGAACTAGGTCCAGAAGAAGATGCCAAATAGAAAGATACACTTAATTCAGGCAGAATGGTTTACTTCCTACCAGTTTTCAGAAAAATCTTAGATCGTATGCATTATCACTGAAGCTATTTTCAGCAGACTGCCTTGCCCCGCTGGGGCAAAGCTATTAAAATTTTAATTTTAAAAAGTACCTAAGTTGGAATGAAAGCCATACAAATGCTCTTTTTCTAACCAAATATGAAATATAAAATCATTATTAGCATGTAGTAAAGTAACATATCTTCCTATTAAAACAGAAATAAGAAATAACTTCCTTTTGGAAAGATAAGCTCCGGGGTTTACATGCATCTTGTGAATTGCTTTTTGTTGTTGTTGGTATTTTATTTTTTTTCTGCATTATGACTCACAGTTATAATAAATATATGTTTTGCATGCTGTGTTCTTGATTGTGCACTCAGCTTCCTAATAATAGATAGTATACCAGGATAATAATTGTAATGTACCAACACCCTAACACATTCTGTGTAGGTGCAATTAACTATCTACGCAGATGGACTATCAAATCGCTGTTCTGCATGACTGTTGTATAATCATATATCTTATAGACAAACATAACCTTAGCTCAGGTTAACAGTGACAAAGCAATCTTCTTAGCCATTGGGTCTCATAACAATGTTTGGGCATGTGGAGCAAACAGTAAAATGGCTTGTGTTATTAAGGACCGGAACAGCATGAAAGGAAGAATATAATACAGGGAATTGTAGGACAAATTGTAGGAAGTTCTTTTGTGCATCCGGCACTTAGAATGCCTCCAGGAGGTGACAAGCTAAATAAAGGCTGGTAGGACGGGTAAGAGCAGAGCAGAGAAATATGCGCTTGTCCCTGCTGATATTGGTGTTGTCAGTAACTGGCATATCTCTTTCATATTTCATAGGATGAGATAGATGATCAAATTACATGAAATGTCTCCTATCTTGGGTTCAAACACACACTCAAATAAAGAAATTGTGCCATTTGTATATGGTTTTTGCCTTTATGTTGTTGGTGTGCAAATTTCTTTGCTGTATTTTTGATGATCGTTTTTGAAAGCTGATACTTGTAGTCATCATGATCAGCCTGTTAAACTATATTCTGAAATAAATAGAAGAAATCATGAAGAGAATGAGTTTAAAAGATTTTTTTTCTTTTTGAATTTATAACTTTTCTGTCATAACATTTGGTGACAGGAAAATTAAAGTAAGATTTAAGAATTTATTGGCAAACATAAATAAGAACAATGAAGGATCTGCTAACAAACTGAGTAGAGCATTCAGCACTAGGCTTAACTGATAAATTAGTAGCAGTAGTAGCAGAAAGTCAATACTCTGTGCCCCAATGAACTGAAGTATTAGTTACCATTAAAGTGTACCGCTTCTTGAGTACACCTGGTGTAGAGAAAGAAAGTACAGTAGTGAATAGCTTTCTCAAGAATTCAGTAATTAAGAAAATTTTATTATGGATTTTCCTTTGAAATTACCAATACTGTTATGTGCTGGAGTTCTGATGGTCTGCATTGTTAATGTCTCAAACATTCAATAAAGAACTTCCGTAAAGATGGTTTGTATGGAATCACCAGGGTTGTGCAAATAATGACCAGAAGATGCGGCTAGAAAGGAGGGTTCTGTGGAGGTTTTCTGAAGCTGAACATCCTCGTATGAGCGACTCCACAAAGAGCCAATAGAGAAGCCTTTTTCATGACACATGCACCAAGAAGAAATGTCAGACACTGGTCATACCTGCCGGGAAGGGGAAGTAACTACCCGATGACCCCCAAGTCCAATGACCCATCTCCAGAAGACTCTGAAGATACAAACTATGCATGCACCAAATCCAAGAGAACTCTAGAAGCATAGACAGCACATGACACCTAATTAGCCTAATGAGTCCGAGTGCCTGCTCAGAGGAAGGGCAAGGAATTATAAAATGACATGAATTGAAGCCCCAAGCAGTGACATTCCTCCAGAACTGGACATCGAGGCTGGCTGGAACAATGCTGGAATGAAGATTTGTGAAATCTTTCCTTTTTGTCTCTGTCTTTCTCTCTCCTTTTCTCTTCCATTCTCTATACCTATATCCCTGCATATATGGCAAGGCTTGTCAAGGTATGTTTATGACTTGTTGGGGTGTGTTTACAGCTTGTTGGGGTATGTTTACTTTATGGCTTGTTGGTGTATGTTTACTTTATGGCTTGTTGGTGTAGATTATAAAATCTGTGGTTTGTTGGTGTAAGTTGTAGGGTTTACTGCTTGTTGCAGAGGTTGTAAGGCTCACTGTCAAAGTTTCATGCCAGTGTCTTGTGAGCAAATAAAAATTGAGTTTTATGAATTGAAGAATCCCTGGTGTCTTTTCACCTTAATCCTGACCTGGGAATTTGTAAATCTGAGTTGTCATCCTGAGAAATTGGGACATGACAGGGGTTAGAATACCAGATTAGATGGATCATTTCTTCAATTCAGCATATTACTGCTTCTGGTCTTTGAGAAGGTCCACACATCTTTGTTACATCTGTAAATCATTTAATAAATCTTAGGGCTTCATTTTTTACCCTCAAGAATCTGCATGAATTTTTTATGTTAAGTTCAACCTCAAACACTGTATACAGATGTTACATAGCTACTTCAAGCTGGAATGTGTTTTCATATCCCTCAGGTATAAAGTGAAAAAGTCAGAATCTGCAGTTCTTCTTTTCAAGAGAAAATAACCCACAACCACCTTCCCGGGCTTTGCGCTCATGAATAAGGTCAGTTGAAGATAGAGTGTTAGCAGAATACATTTAACAGGAAGTGTCCTGATGGATTTCATTGGCTTTGTTTATTCAAAAGTTGTGAGTCAGTAAGCTTCTTGTGACTGTGTCTATAGTAGCTATTTTATCCTCAGTTTTTCCTTTTTAATTAAAATAAACAGAATTATAAGTAGTACCTTAAATAAGAGTTTTAAAATGTATGTGCATATATACTATAATACTTTACTAATAGTTCTAATCAAGAATACACTGTGATTTCAATCCAATGGAAATATATATCACCCTTCAGTATTACTTCTCTGTTGTCTGTAATACCAGATAAAGAGCAACAGCAGTCTTTGCTAGACAAGAGAGACCAGAAATGCAGTGCTGTATCCTGGCCCCCAAATAGTCCTTAATATTGCTTTAATATTAATGAAAGCAAATAGCATTGTGAGTACTTAGGTATTCCTGGAAAACTCCAATAAGGCTTAACGTGGTTTAACCCCACTAGGCAGCTAACCTCCACACAGCCACTTGCTCACACTCCCATAGTGGGATCAGGGAGAGAATTGGAAGGGCAAAAGTGAGAAAGTCATGGGATGAGATAAAGACTGTTTGATAGGTAAAGCAAAAGCCATGTGGGCAAGCAAAGCAACATAAAGAATTAATTCACTACTTCCCACTGGCAGTCAGCTGTTCGGCCATCGCCAGGAAAGCAGGCATCATCATGCATGACAGTTACTTGGGAAGACAAATGCCATCACTCTAAATGTCCCCCCTTCTTCCCCCTGCTTTTATTGCTGAACATGAAGTCATATGGTGTGGGACATCCCTTTGGTCAGTTGGGGTCAGCTGTTCCAGGTGTGTCCCCTCCCAACTCCTTGTGCACCCCCAGCCTACTCGCTGGTGGGGTGGGGTGAGGAGCAGAAGAAGCCTTGATTTAGTATGAACACTGCTTGGCAACAACTAAAACATCAGTGTGTCATCAACACCATTTTCATCACAAATCCAAGACATAGTACCTTATGAGTTACTATGAAGAAAATTAATTACATCCCACCCAAACCCAGTACAATTTTGTATATGAAAAATAGAAAACCACCTTTTCCTCATCTCAGGCCACAGGTTGCTGTCTTTCTTTCCTATTGCTATTCTTTGTAACATACACATGATAGATGCCTTCTACTCTAACACTGCTAAAAGTTCAGGCAATGCCTCGTGGCCTTCTTGAGGGACCTGGTCAGTCAGGAGTTGATAGTTTTTGCTAGATGTAGATAAAATTTTAAGCCTGTAGTACATACTGTGCTTTGTACTTTTAATGTTCGACTTTTATGGCACCCAAAGTGCATAGATGTCTCCTTCATAGGTTGACTCTCTGAGGAGAAAAAGTAAAAGGTGTAATTATTAATAGTTTCCCATAGATGACTCCTGAAGTACAGAGGTGATGGCAATGCTGAGATACTGGTCTGTACAAGTGAGGAGTAGGAATTATCCTCTGAATTTCTGGAACTCTTGCGAAAATTTCTCAGAGAGTATCTCTGGCAACTTCTCCACAACTGTGATGAGGGAGGAAGAGATACTTTCTTCGTATTGCTGGAGTTGACCAGCCAATTCATCTACTGTTGATCCCTCTTCATCTTTCGGGTCCATTACTGCCAATGTGTTGGTATACAACGATGGTGAGCTCTATGCAAAGCTGTATTCACCCAAAGAGTATGTGCAACTTCCAGAATAAACAGCCATATTACTGTTAGGTTTCTTAACGATGGTATAGGTTGTAGTAACTAAATATAAATCAGCCTTAAAACTTTCGCTCTTCCTGAAAAAAAACAGATTTTGTACCCTGTTCTGAAATGACTTCTTCCTTCTCCTTCCTGATTTCCCTGAAAATATTAAGGATTCCCTTACAAATTACCTGGAGCTAAAAAAAAAAAAAAAAAAAAAAAAAAAGATTGTCTGTTACAATAGTTAACAGTCTAGTTCCCAGGGAAACCTATGATTGTGTGTCTGACAGGTACTGAGTTTCTCTTTCGGCCTTGATAATGCAGTGATTGGTGTGAAAATTGTGTTTATAATGGTTGATTCACTGTTTATACTTCTACAAAATTCAGCAGTCATTCTAGGAAAGCATCACTGTTAAAGTGTTTAAGCACCTGATTAACATTAAATTATATCTTTGCCTTTTTAACTTGTTGAAGGAAAAGTTAAAATGTGTCTTGATAGCGTATAAATAAATATGTGGGGAGAAAAAAAAGATTTCTGTCAGTGGTAGTCTCTTTAATCTGTAAACTAGAAGTGTAACAAAATCCCACAGCTGGAATCTAGGTACAGACAAATCCTGACTTGAAATGAGTGAGGATGATTAATCATTGAAATACCTAGAGATGAGGGAGTACTCTGTCACTTGTAATCTTCAGATCAATAGTGGATATCTTTCCAAAACAAAAGCTTGAGTTTAGCTGAAAACTCTGGGCTTGATGCAAGAAATCCAGTAGTGGTCAGGCTAATTTATATTTTTATTTTTTCCTTAATTTTATGAATTTAAAGGATGTAATCAAATATAAATGTATGCTTAAGTGTCTTTTTTCCTTTTTTTTTTTTTGCGGGGAGATATAGGAGGAGTTAAACATAAATGTTTGAGTAGTTCTTCCGAATAAAGTCTTGTTCTTCTGGTATGGACAAATAATTGTCTTTAAGCTGTTGTACAGTTGTCAAGATAACCTTTTGAATCATATATTGATGCTGACATTACTGTCACCAGTACTCTAATGAATTTTCCTTTTGACTTTTTTAACTCTGCTGTTTTGCTTCTCAGACACACACACTGTAGCTGTAGCTATTTTTATTACAGAAGAACCAAGCCCGTATGTGGTTTCAGTAAAGCTTAGAAGCATAATCTTTCTACCTTTTACTGAGTTGTTTACTCTTTTCAATATTTTATCATTTGTTTTTAAGTTATATATTGAACAGAATTTATAAAGATCCATCAGACAGCTAGAAATTCACACTAGCTACTTCCCTTTTTTTTTTTTTATTTTTTTTTATTTTTTTAATTTCTCTTTACAGTGTACCTTTGATTTGCATTCAGAGTAACTTTTGTTTTTCTCCTCCTTTCAACACAGGATTTCTCTGTGGATATCACAGCATAATGTGTCCACATTGGAATTCTCAGATATTCTTCACAAGCTGCTAATAGGCTTTACAAAGTTGGGTGTTCTTATCTTTTGTGCCAGTGACACTTGATATTTGCTCTTAATTTATTACAGGCACAGATATTTCTTTTATAAACCAAGTTTGGAAGGGGGGAATACAGCTACACTGCAGAGGTCTTATGATCAAATTGAGTGGTGGGGAGGAAAGAAGTAACTGAAGTTACTAAGAAATAGTCATAGAAAAGAGAGAGACAGGAATCTGGAAAAAAAAAAAAGAAGAAGAGACACAGCAAAATTGGATAGTAAACAAGGCATCTGGAAATGGAAAAGACCTATTAATACCATATAATTTAATTCCTCTGCTTGTAATGTGATATTTTTCTAAATATATAACCTAATATCCTCTCCAATATAATTTTAAACATAAAATTATGCTTCTGTCTTTTACTGGACGTATTTGTTCATTGCGCCATAAACATATGAGTCATTTTTGCCACAATAACCTGCATGATGTTTATAAACCATTTCAAAACAGGATTCATAGCAGGAGTGGTTTTTGCTTTCAATCAACTTGTAATTCTCACAGTATCTCCATCTTAATGTCAACATGAAGCCAAAGGCAAAACAAGATAGCTGTGAAAGCTGCTGTGAACTAGGCATAGTCTGATAAGTTGCATATTTTGAACTGAGATCAGCTTTTGTATATGTCTGCCTGTTCCTCACCTGTAAAATGAGGTAACAGTATTGTCTGAGCTCATAAAGTGAACATTAATACATGACTGTTTCATGCTCAGATGTAGCAATAATGAGAGCCAGATAGATGGGTAGGCTCTGACTATGTGGGCATGTGCGCTTGTATAAAGCCAGAGGATGAACGATATGTTAGTGACTTTAATGGGATGTGCCTGAGTGCACAGTGCCTTTGGACATCAGCTCTGAACCCATCATAATGACAGTTCAATGACAGAATTCAGGCATTGAAATACTCCAAGGAAGAAACAAGATGCTTTGGATGATCTCCATAGATAATCAAGTTGTTGCAGGGCTTTTTAATTTTTTAGATATTTGCATTTACAGTGAAAGTTACTAAATATATTAAAAATATGAATTTGAGAGTATAAAAAAATGCAACTTTTCTATCATTTTAATATAATTTTATTTCAAACCTGAATTATGAATTCATTAACAATTTAATTTTATACAAACTTTTAAACATCTGAATATTGATGCTTGTGTTATGACCTTTTGTTTGTGATATTGTTACAGTTCTGCAGAAAGTCACACTTTTACTGCTGAACAATGTGAAAGTATAATTTCAAAGGACGTTTTAGAAATACAGAGGACAAATTTACACAGAAAAATTTGCTTATAGAGTCAGTTGTAACTCTACTTGAAAGAAAGTTATTTTGGGGAAAAAAAGCCAATACTTTGATCATACTGATAATTTAATGTTTACTGTCTCCCATCCTACTTTTCTAGTGCTAAAACTGATGAGAGAATAACTTTAATTTAACTTATAACAACAAGTTCCATTTTAAGCGTATTTGTGTGTTGATACCCTGAACATCACTACACAAAGGACAGAACAAAAAGACTTTCCCTCGACATAAAGAGAGATTTCCTTTTGCTGAAAAGCATGTTGTTTTAATAGTCCTAGATCACATTCAGAGACTGTATCAGTACATATTGTTCTACATTAAGTTTGGTAGAAGATTCATGATAAATATTCCCAAGTCACTAAAAATTATTTGAGAATCTGAAAGTGTGTTATACTTGATTTGCCTATGAGCAGTGAAAAGCATTTCTTGCAACTGGGAATATTCGGGTTCAGTGTTAGGAATTCATCACTCATGTGATCTGAGGAACCAGCTTAATTTTAAGGGAATGAGCACTAGCATGGCCCATTTATTTCAGCAGTAGTAACTCATAAACTAAGGACAAATATCTACTAACATGAATTAGCTTCCATTAGGAAGCTACAATATACATTACTGATGCTCTGATTTTATTTGAATGTCAAACATCAGATCTCCACCTCCTTTTCACCTTTATCATCTTCTTTTGCTATTTAATCACAAATCGCTCATTCATTTCCTTGCAGAAGAAATCCTATTATCTTTCACTTGAAATGTAATTTTAACAAATGGTTAGTGAAATCTGAAACTAAGGTATT
Organism: Tyto alba; assembly: GCF_018691265.1. Taxonomy (NCBI): domain Eukaryota; kingdom Metazoa; phylum Chordata; class Aves; order Strigiformes; family Tytonidae; genus Tyto; species Tyto alba. The sequence continues at coordinate 14,441,288 of NW_024881282.1, read as the reverse complement.
GTTTTTGGAGGAAGAGTCACAGAGTGGGGTTCATACCAGTAAGCTCAACACAAATATTTAGACATCTAAAGTCTAAACATCTGTATCTGAATTAATTGTCCAGTCACTTTTTATATTCAAAAGAAAGATATAAGCAACTTTAAAGAGCCAAACCACCTGGCTAATTTTATTAATCTACTGTATCAGGAGATCATATCCTCCTTTCTTTTATCCATTGACTGTAAGGGGAATCTAGAAAATTCTCACAGCTTTAAATGTCTACAATATGGAAGTACAAAGTTTGGTGAACATGAGTTTTGATCGTTGTGTCTGAGAAATGCTACTTTCACATGCATATACTTTCTTACAGAAAGGGCTTTAAAATTAAATCTTTATATGTGATAATATTGTTTGATTATGCTTTGTAACCAAAGAAAATGATGACTATTCTTCAGTTGATTGCTATGTTATTAAATATCGTGGTATTTTGGATTAAATAGCATCTCCTCACCTAAATATTATTCTAGTTCTTAGTTATGCCTTTGGTAATTTTTCTGAGTGATGAGAACTGAGAGTTTAGGAGGGAAAAGTAGGAAAACACATAGATATTATTTTTAAGAATAAACAGAAAGAAGAGGGCATGTCTCAGCAGGCAGGCTACTAAGCCAGTGACAGTAACATTAGCTAAACACCTCCATATAGATGCAGGATTTTAAGCTGAAGCATAGGAAATGTCAGCTTACACTCTTCAACTAAAATGTAGTAATTTTGAAATGTGTTATTTTTGTAGTTTAGTAAATATTTCAAAATAGTTTTGAGTCACTAGAACCAGGTGCATGACTCATTAAGAACAAAGTTAGTACTCAGTTGCTACATCAAATCATTCTTGATGTTCCTCAGAATAACTGTACCAGATGTCCATGGCAAGGCGCTGGCAGCGAGGGGCTGTAGGGGCCTCTGTGTGGAGAGCTGGTTCCATCCAGCTCCAACAGCCCTACTACAGGACACAGCGGAGCCCCTCAGCTGAGATGGTAGTGCCTCTGGGAAAAATAATCTAAGAGCAAAACACGGCATGGCGGTGTAAGGGGTGATTAAAAATGAGAGAGAAACATCTGTGTAGACACCAAGGTCAGTGAAGAAGGAGTGGAGGAGGTGCTCCAGCTGCTGGAGCAGAGTTTCCCCTGTAGCCCATGGTGAAGACCATGGTGACACAGATATCCACACTGCAGCCTCTGGAGGACCCCATGGCAGAGCAGGGGAAAAGTATGAGGAGGACATGGCAGCAGAGAGGAGCTGTTACGGACTGACCACAACCCTCCTTTCCCTACCCCCTTATGCTGCTCAGGGTAGGGAATGGGGGGTTGAGGAGACAGGAGTGAATGATTGAAGTTGAGCCTGGGAAAAAGAGGGGGGAAGGTGGTGTCTTAATTTCACCTTTGTTTCTCACTACCCTAATCTATTTTAAATGACAATAAATAAGATTATTTTTTCGCAAGTTGAGCCCATTTTGCCCATGTAGGCTAGCTGATAAGCAATCTTCTTGTCTTTATGCTGACCCCTGAGTTTTTTCATCCTGTTTTGTCCCCCTGTACTTTGAGAAGGTGAAGTGAGTGAGCAGCTGGGTGGATGTTTGGCTCTCAGCCAAGATTAATCCACCACAGAGAAGATATGACTATCTCTTTGAACATGATATAACAACTATACAGGAGAGATTTTGTAGATAAGTAAAAGGAAGAAGTCTGTTTGATGCAAGGTTCATGTTATATTCTGGGCATATGTCCTGGTTTGGGCTGAAATAGAGTTAATGTTCCTTTTCGGGAAATAGAAGAGTGCTGTATTTTGCATTTAGCTTTGGGTTTGGTATGGGAAAAATGCTGATAGCACACTGATGTTTTCAACTGCTACTGAGACTTCAAGGACTCTCCAACTCCCCTTGTTCTGATCTTGTGCAAGGGCACAAGAAGCAGGGAGGGAGCACAGACAGAGCACCAGACCCAAATCGGCCAATGAAATATTCCATATCATGGAACGTCATGCTCACTATATAGAGGAGGGGTGGTGGGGAAGGGGCTCTCTCTCGCTTCTGGGATTGTGATTGTGGGATCTTGGTATTTCGGGATCGCTAGCTGGGAACGGGCTGGGTAATGGTCAACGGGTGGTGAGAAATTACGTTGTGCAGTGCCTGTTTATATTTTTTTCTATTATTGTCATTGTTCTCATTTTATTATCGTTATTAAACTGTTCCTATCTCAGCCTGCGAGTCTCCCTTTACCCCTCTAATTCCCTCCCACATTCCCAGGTGGAGGGAGAAGGGTGGGTGACCAGCTGCAGTGGTTGGCTGCCGACCAGGCTCAAACCACGACAGCATAGGAGGCACACAACCTGTGTTAAGATTTGAGTGTGTTCAGAATTCTGCAAGAGGTAAGAACAATATTGCTTGTGACAAAATAGAAGATTACTTCTATTGTTATGTCAAAAGATGAGATACTGGATAGGAAGATGTTGCTAAGAAAAAAGGAAGAAAAAATACAACCATGAAAAAGCCAAAGTATAAAATTGCACTGAATTTAACAGAAAAGAACAGACTCTGATGAAAATAATGCCATGCTATAAACAAGATTGTTTGCTTAAAACAGCTGATACAACTTCTTTGTATCACAGGATTTGTTAAGCATGAGCAGCAGTTCTAGCTGTCCTCTAAACTATTGATACTACCTTATTTTGTCAGTCTATCACAGAAGGTTCATTTCAAATTGTTTCCCCATCCTTCACAATGTCTTTTTCCTCCATTGATCTGAGATCAATTTGGCACTTGGTCTGCTGATTCCTACAAGGCCAAATCTACAGAAAAAAAAAACATTTTAATTATCTCTTTCTAATCAGTGAACTGGCAGGAGGTTGTTCAACTTGTCTTCTCATTTCTGTTAGTCATCCATCTTTACTTTCCAAAGGACTGCTGTAAGTCTCTTGAGACACCTAGTCTCAAATCAGTCAATATGCTGCATCATTGCTTTCTTAAATCCACCATACACTGTACCTTTCAACAAGATTGATAGGGCATGAGCATGATGGTTTTGGACTTCAGCTGTTCTTGAGGGCTATAAATAAAGGAAACAACAACCTATTATGTTCACATCTTCTGTGTGTAAATAGAGGCAGAAAAAGGCAAGTGTTTACAATGCAAATGCATATGCATATATTTCTATGGATGGGTGGAAAGCTGACTATGAAGTGATTACATTTGTGAGACCTAGATATTTACCTTGTGGTCTGCAGCAGACTAGATTGTCTTATATTTAAAGATCAGCACTTGAAAACATGGGTTTACTCTTTGCCTTACTGTGAATTTTCTAGGTGACCTTAAGTAAATAACTTTTGGCCCAAATTATTGAGTGTAGACAGTTAAATAAAATGTTCACTCTGAGATGTGTTTGTTCCTCCCAAATTCAGCAGGAGATTCGATTATATAAATGAAAAGGCTACTTAAATGATGCCTAATTACACATATGTATGTCAGTTTTAAATCATTAGCTTTACATCTCTGTGCTTCACTTTTGTTAGTTGAAAAAAAATTATTATTATTAATAATAATAATAATAAACATCACAATATAAACATGAAGCTTGTTTTAAGTGATATTTCCAAACTGCTCTGAATCATACATAACAGATATGTAAAAAAAGATAAACAGAGAGCAATATCCTAAAAATCATACTGATCCTATTTTCCTGGTACTAGTTACTGCCCTGATCCCTGTCCCACTGGCCTCGTCTTGGTTATCCCACCTACTTGGTCATGTTTACCTTTTCTAGAACAGGCTGTTGAGCAAAATAATGGAGTAGTACTGGAACAGGTCTGAACAACTTTACCACTCTGAAACATAGCTGTCTATCATTCTAACACCAATTTTGTATTTTGTAAATTTAGAATATTAATTAGTTTACATCCATTAAAACTCATAAGAGGACTGTGAACAATGAAGTGACCCGAAGTATGTGATACATCCACAAGATAAATCCAATCATGCATGGAACTGTTCCAATCACTTAAGCGAAACTATAATATGCATCCACATGACCTTCTGATGAAAATATTATTTTAAAGTTTTTGTTAAAGCAAAATATCTGCTGAAGTTCTTCAGGCCAAATGGCAATATTATTTTAGTAACCTACTCTCTGATAATTGGCATTGTTGACTTAAAAGGCAGTTCACAGCCTCATCACCACTTGGTTCTTAACCACGTTCTTACTCTGATTTCTTACACAGAGCTGATTTCCCAAGAACAAGTAAGTAATTATTTCACTACTCTGTGCTATCCTTTCTGTGCTGTGGTAACAAAGAACAGACTTCCTCTTTCTCCTCAGTGTATGACCTTGTATCTTGCATATTATGCAGTCCAACGAGTAAGGAACTATGGATAGATTTGACTGTGAAAATAAGATCCAGGATCTCTCCATGGATCATCAAGGTTTCACGCTCTCATTTTTTCATCTCAATATGTTCTCATATGTTCCCACACAGTTGCCATTGAACTATGGCAACTCAAGTGCTCCTACTCATGTACTCTTTAAAATAGCCCCTGGTCTTTGCCTCCTTGCTCCACAATATCTCCTCTCTGCTTTGCAGTCTGTTTTGTAGGCCCCCTGTCCAGTAGGAATTATCCATTTGACTTTCTTTCATATCTCCTGTTTCATTGCAAGTCAGACCTTTTTCAGCATTCTGAAGCAGTAAGTAATAAGTAAGAGGTTGGGCAGTCCTCCTCAGAGGTCCAAAAGGTGTGTTGCTTCTAATTCTTTCACCCCAATTCATGACATTTTCTGTTTTCAGGTGGAAAGGAGATCTGCCAAAAAGTCTGCAGTTCCCAACTTAAGCAGTTGGTTTTGACTACTAAGATATACCTGTACAAAAGAGAAACCAATAATATCTAAAGCATACAATGGATACAAAACCAGAGCTATGAGAGAAAGAGTTGCTGCCTCAATGCAAAAATGGAATAATTAATTAAGACATAGTCTTAATTATCTATAAACTCATAAATCTTGCTTGTATGAACATTGTGACAAGTGAGTCTCAGCAACCTTTTTTCAAGGCATTAATTTGATCTCTGATAATTAATTTTGAGAAGATATTGGTGTGGTGATTTAAGATGTTATCACTACAGTTGTCCAGCTTGCTCTTCTGTCAGAGGAGACTATCTTCACCGCAGGGCAGCAAACTGACTGGTTTCAGCTTTTCCAGTTCACGGTCTTAGTATCTGAGCACAAACCAGCTTCATGAGAAAAATAAACATCAGTTTGGCTTTGGGGGAAAGTAAAAGTGACATGATCATTGACAATGAGCCATTAAGGTCTAATTTATCTGTGAATCAGTCCTGTAGGATTCCTGGCAAGAAGCCATCTCATACACTGATTTCAGTGGAGAAGTAGCAGGCATAAATTTGGTAGTCCAGGAGCACTTTTGTGTTTGGGATGCTAAAATATTAATGTCTCCAGTATGAGTACTTAAGGTCTACTAAGCACTGTAATTGAACCACCCTAGTTTAACAATTTAAGCTCACAGTAAACCAATTATTTATAGGTAGTGAAAAAACTAATGATATCTTAGATTTCATGCAGTAATATAGCTATGCTTATAATGAATTAATTTTCTTTTATAATGTATTAATTTTCTTTTGCCAGTGCCTCCAAAATCCAGCATAGACAAATTATCTTTAAATCTCTTTCCAAGTAGATTCTCAATACTCTAATTTTTTTACAGTATGATTGATCCATAACTTTCAAGCAAGAAATTATAAAATGAACTGGCTTTCTGAAAGAGCTCTCTGATAGGCCAAACTGGAGTATATTATGGGGTAACAGAATTTGCTTGGTTTTGCGTCCTCATTTGAAGCTTGATTCACAGGGAGACAACCTGTGCCATCCCTAATTAATCAGGCTGATTTACTCAGAACAAGAAGATTGTTCAGAAAGTCGATTAACTACATTGACAGGATTAGTACAAAAATCCCTCTTGCTATACAGAGAAATCTCTCTGAGCTATCATAGTATATGGCCAAATTGTGAAATTTACTGTTTTTTGATGGTACAGCGGATGTTTACATGACCTGCAAATTGATGTACTTCACAGTTTTTCTCTCACATACTGCAAAAATCTCCGAAAGTCTGCATTGACCTATTGGCCATCTCATAGCATCAAACCAGTTGAGTGCCCTTGAGTTCCTTCAACAAGACTCTGGATTAGGAAAATGAAATTCTGTTGAAAACACAAAGTTACCTTCAAAAACATGATTAACACACAAACAGATCTGAGGAGATGATGATACACTTAATTATGTCATATATAGTTGTACACTGTGGTAGACATGATGTAATCCTGCTGCCTGAAAGCTATGTATTTTTCATATCTTTTTCACAACACGATTTCTCACCATGCCATAATTTTTTAATGTAAAGGAAGTGTTATCATGTATTTCACATGTACAGCCTGAAAGTTAACAATACAAAAACTTGTCATTCAGCAGCACATGAGTCTTTGTATGCCAAGACATTATAAGTCAAAGTTAATTATGGGGTCCCCTTATTTGCAGTCTCCATGCCTGTCATTTTCCAGGTCTCTAATTCTCATTTTCTGTGGTTAACTGTCAATTATTAATTAAGAAGGCTTACTTCTCAGGATATTTGTGAACAAAACTTTTTGTTTAAATCTATGTATTTTTGACTCATAAGAAAGGAAGCCTGGTACCATCTGCACATTTAATAGGTCTCTGTTTAAGTAAGTGTCTATAACTTGATCATCTTCAACTGTGTTGCTTAATTATTGTTACTTTGCAGTAATTTATACTTAAAAATTCAGGAATAGCAACTCCCAAGTCTCATTCTTGCATTTACATGACTTAACCTTTCTTTTCAGCTTTAATAGGCAAAGAGAAAGTACAAAAAATATTCACCCATCTATTCTTTATATGTATTGCTATAAAAACTTCAGATTTTTATAGCGGAAGAGTATTTGTTGCTATTGTTGGATTGTTCAGGTTTGAGGTCTATGATTACTTTTCTGATGGAAGTAGAGATTGTATTTCAGGGCATGTAATAGTATAACTACTTTGATTTTATATTCAATATGTATTAAAACTTTAATTCAATATATATTAAAGCTGTGACTGCTCTACTATTGAAAAATCAAAAGTATACCTAAAATCCAATGATTGCTAAGGAGTCTCTTCTTTAAGTAACAAGTTTTAATTGCGCTAAATTTATGCTGTGGTATTCCTATTTTAATAGAAAGCTATTCTGGAAAATGCCACATTAATAAGTTTTTCCTATTCTGGGATGCTTTCTATCATGTGACAGATGACTCACTGTGGTTTGTGGAGTCCTACAAGATTTACCCAAATACTTAGACTTCTCAGGAATGCAGTGAGCTGACCCAGAAATGACTGGAATCCTAGTAAACCCAGCTTGTTTGCAAATGTTAAACTAATCTGAATCTTGACCACATTTTCATACCATATGCTTTCCTTTTGTCCTGGTTTGAGCCCAGAGGGCAACTGAGCACCACGCAGCCGCTCACTTCTCCCTTCCCCCTCAGGAATGGGAAGGAGAAAATAAAACAAAAGGGTCAGAATTGAGGTAAGGACAGGGAGGGATGACTTACCCATTATGCTCACAGGCAAAAGGCAGACACGTTAGGGGAAGATAACATCATTTTAATTCTGACACTAACAACAACACTTAACAGAGTAGGGCAAGTGAGAAGCGTAACCACATCCTAAAAGCACCTTCCCGCCACCCCTCCCTTCTTCCTGTGCTCAGTTCTGCTCCAGATATCTCTACCTCCTCCCTCTCCAGTGGTGCAGGGGGCAGGGAGGTGAGTCAGTCCTGTCACTTCTTCCTCCTCAAGGCTGCAGGGGATGGGACTCCTTGCATTCTTCCCCTGCTCCAGTGTGGTGTCTCTCTCACAGGTGGCAGTCCTCCATGAAATTTCACCAACATAATTCTTTCTCATGGGCCACATTCTTCCCAAGATGCTCCAGCATTGGTCACTCCCACATGTTGCAGTCCTCCCAGTGCTGAATTACAACAGTTAGGGCTGCTTCTTCCTCAAAGTCCTGACCTACTTTAAGTGCAAATGCCTGCTCTGTCATGGGGTCCTCCACAGGCTGCAGGTCAGCATCTGCTTCACTGTGGACCTCCATGGGTGGCAGAGCAGGTGGTCCTGCCATCCCACCATGGGCTATAGGGGTCTCTGCTCCAGTGCAACTCCCTCCTTCCTCCTCCTTTCTTACACTGACCTCAGTGTTGGCATAAGTGTCCTCCTCACAACTCCTCATCAAAACTACAACACCTCCTCCTAGGTTCCCTTTCTTAAATATGTTATCACAGAGGTGAAGCCATTGTCATTAATTGGCTCATCCCTGGCCAGAGGCGGGTCTGACTTGGAGCCAGGGGAGCTCTGAGAAGCTTCTCACAGGGGCCTCTGCTGTGACCCCCTCCCCCACTACCAAAAATGCCCACCACACACACAAAACCAGCACACATTTCATCTGTAACAGCCTGTAAGTGTCATGTTCAGTCTAAAAGTTGTTCTCTGGCATGCAAAGATTTTATCACGGTCAGGAAGATAAAATATTACTTTCTCACTTTTAATTCCAACAGCAGGAGAATTTTGTACAAGAGATACGGTATGCATAGCTGTAAGGCATACTTCATTATTCCTTCTGCGCTTACATTTCTCTCTCTACCCCAATAAAAAATGCAGGGCCTGTCAGTATGCACACTCCTTTGTGAGTACCTGCATCTTTCACAGCATCACAGAAAAGACTCCATGCTCCCTAGAACTTAACAGAAAACAACCAGCTCTCTGCAGAAAACAACCATCTTACCTCATCATTTCATTACATCCTGATGCAACAGGAAAAGAATAAAAATTTTCCTCTTGAGTTTTGACTTTTGCAAAACTAGGTAGTTGGGTAATGCCCACACAGATGGTGATATTTCTCTGCAAGGTTCAGTCCACATATCTGGAAAGATGTCAGAGCTATGAGAGCTGAGTATTGCATTTTATTTGTAAATCTGTGGGCTGATTCCCTGTTTGTCTGTGTGGCTCTTAGAAAATAGCTTCTTCTGGAAGACGGTGCTTTTCTGGCAGTGATTTTTCTTCTGCAGAAGTTGTTTTGCAGTTGATTCAAATCTATGTCAATGTATTTCACTGAGACTAAGATGCCTGCCTGGATATGTATGTGGATGTGGCACATGAAAGGTTTTATTTGTACTTGCATATTTCTGTGAGGTGGAGAATATGGATGGAGGACTCACGGAAAAAAAGCTGTTACAATCTTCACACTCTGTTCAGTGGGGTCAGTGGGATGGATAGACTGTTCCTTTTATGTGTCAGGAGGCAGAGGAGCTTGGAGGTACCAGTGCCTGTGGAGAATACCAGAGATCACTTTTCCCCTTTCACAAACAAGTTTGAAGAAAAAGCATGCTTGACTGAAATGTAATCCCTTCCAGCCCCTGAGGCGATAGAGGTTTGCTGTACCTTCATACAGGTCGCTGTCTAAAAGCTACAGTATTACTTTAAAAATGAAGAATCTGATTTTTGTTTGTTTAGTTTTCAAAACACTGAAACAAATGCGCCTTAATGTTAACAGACTAAAGTAGGCAGAACTTCAGTCATTTTCAAAGCTGAATTTAGCATTGTGGGAAATTCTCAAAATATGTTCAGAGGAACACAGTGGGTGTGAAGTGTTTATCTCTCACTGTGTTTCCCTGATTTTACTCAGAAAGTCTTCTTTCTCATTTGAAAGTAGCCCTGAGAAATCTTCATACAGTGTGAGTGTGGTATATTGTGAACATGGTATATTTCTTTCTGTTTTCTGAATGCCCATCAGCTATTTTGGGCCATAAAGTGTAACTCTTGATAGAACTACTTTAAAATGAATGACAAATATTTTTTGTCAAACATGTAAGAAATACTAAGACATACATACCAGCATGTGGGTAGAGATCGAGGAAAGGTTATTTAGTAAAGTATTCTAAATTGACTAAACATGAGTGGGACCTCACAAATAGAAGCAGGTGAGTATTAACAAAGATATAATGTTACAAAACATTATTGAAATTAGGGCATCAGCCTCACTGACAACTTCCCAGGATTTACATTTCAATGGACTTCAGTTTTTCAGTTCTCCATTCAGGGCTATGTAACTATCAGCAGACAGCACTTATTTATGATGTGTAAATGGGTTTTCTATAGAAAATAGGAAAAATGAGGTTTAAAGTCAGGTGCAAAAGGGATTAAGGGGGAACTACATTTAATCAGTGTAGTAGTTGGGATAGAGCCCAATCTAACTAAATTTAATAAAAAGAAATCTGAGGGCAAGGGTATGACAACCCCTTCCCTATTCTGGTTTTAATCACCTCCTGCAGTGCTGTTATCAGTCATTCCCATCTACGGTGGGAGTCAGTGCTCAGTGACTATTGCAGTCACTCACAAGATAGCAAAATTGTGGTTCAAGTGATTTCCTTTCAGAAGCAGCAAATTAGGCTCTTATTAGCTATGACACTAATAGTCTTTGGGGGAAATTATGAAAATTCTGATCTTCATCAGTGAATTTGCTGTATTTAGTGGAAGAAAAAAAAATTAAAAGAAGATCATCATCTTTCCTTCCCTGGCAATATTCTGGTGCTGAAGCCGCAGAACTCTGCTCCCCCGTGCAGTTCTGCCTGGGATGTAATGAATCTTTGCCTCTTCTGCGGAGCTGAGTCACTCCAATAACACGGATGGATTCATGGTATCTACTTTATGCGTGTAGTTGTATATTTTTAACTTTGGAACATAATCATTCTGTTCAGGCTCCTCCAGATATTGTTCAGAATAAGAGTTTGTTTCCGTGTCCTGACCACACACATGTAAGAAAAATGAGGAAAAACATTAAATCTCAGTGATACTAATGTGTTTGGGAGTGTGTGCATTGCTAGCGGAGTTTTAGAACTTGCAAAACTCTGGAGCTCTAATAGTAGAATGTTTATGTAATAAAAAAGGCACTATATTTAACTTTTTTGATCTATCTAAAATATTTTATATTCAATAAAAAGTGCTTTTTTTTTTTTTTTTTTTTGTTCATTTGCATCAATTTTATATTGGTTTAACAGCATTGTGGTGGATTGACCTCGGCTGGCTGCTAGGTGTCCACCAAGCTGCTCAATCACTCCCTCACCTCAACAGCACAGGGGAAGAAAATATGATGGAAAATCTCAGGGATTGAGACAAGGACAGGGAGTTACAGAAGTTACCAGTTACAATCATGGGCAAAACATTCTTGACTTTTGAGAAAATAATTTAGTTTCTTGTCAATTAGTAACAGAGTAGGACAGTGAGAAATACAACAAAACTAAAAGCACCTTCCCTCTAACACCCTATTTCTTCCCAGGTTTAACTTCACTGCTGACTTTTCTACCTCCTCCTCTCAAGTACCACAGGGGCCTGGGGAGTGGGGGTCATAGTCAGTTCATAACACTTCACCTCTGCTGCTTCCTCTGCCTCGTGTTCTTCCCTGCTCAAGCGTAGGGTGTCTCCAACAGGATACAGTCCTTCACAAAATTCTCCAACATAAATCCTTCCCATGGGTTGCAGTTCTTTAAGAAATGCTTCAGCGCAGGCTCTTTCCATGGGTTCCATTCCTTCAGGAATGGGCTACTCCTGTGTGGGCTCCTCTCCATGGGCCACAGTTCCTGCCAGAAAACCTGCTCTTGCATGGGCTTTCCACAGGCTGCAACTTCTTTCAGGGCATGTCCACCTGCTCCAATGTGGGATCCTCCATGGGCTGCAGGTGGATATATGCCCCACTGTGGACCTCCACGGGCTGCAGGGCGACAACCTGCATCACCATGGTCTTCTCCTACTGCAGGGAAATCTCTGCTCTGCTGCCTGAAACATCTCCTCCCCCTTCTTCCTCTCTCACCTTGGTGTCTGCATAGTTGTTTCTCTCCCATTTTCTCACTCCTCTCTCCCAGATGCTGCTCAGCAGTTTTTACCCTTTCTTAAATATGTTATCACAGAGGGCCCAGCAGCATAACTGATGGGCTCAGCTTTGGGCAGTGGCAGGTCCAGTTTGGAGCTGCCTGTAACTGGCTCTGTCCAACGTGGGGACAGCTTCTGATGTCTTCTCACAGAGGTCACCCCTGCAGCACCCCTGCTACCAAAACCTTGCCAAGTAAACCTAATACACAGATCTTACTTTCATACAATTTCATCAGATGAGAAACTAAGCTATAGAAGATGAGAATCAAGTCATAAACATTTTTATGATAAAGATCTCAATTTTTAACCTCCATTAAACCCTTGACATTTTATTTTGTGAAATTGTTTTATGATTGTTAATGTCTTTAACAACTATTTGCAATTTTCCTGCAGTTTGACTTGTGCAAATTTATTTCTCTGTCCCTCTTTTTAACTGCTAGTTAAAAATGCAAACACTGTGAAAAAATATAAGGTTATTTTATAGATCCACTGTTCAGTTTGTGAAAGTAATTGGCCTGGTTATAAGTGAGAAGTAGAAAATTGCTCTCCTGATGTAGTCTTACCAAATGAAAATTTACAAGTTGTGGAAATACACATTTTCATTTGATTTTCTAATGATAATAATGACCAATCATGAGAAACCTGGAATAATTTTACAAATGTACAAATGTTAAGTGGGTGAGGAATATTTAGAAAATGTGTCTAAAGGACATATATACATTCTAAACAAAAGGATTAAAATTTCATTGGGGTGATATCGCTATAATTGTTGCTGGGCTTTACTTTCTGGGTGATCTATTTCTCAGATGTTGCAACACATGTATGCTTATGCATGGGGAAAAACAGAGAGAGAAGAGGTATTCAGATGAATGAATTAGAGGTGCCGTATTCATCTTTGGTGATTCAAATCAATCTGGGAATGCCTATTTGAGATAAATGCTCATGTCACATTATTATGGGCTTTCTAACCTGTCAGATGCGTGCATTTTGTTCTGGCACTAATAATTAAAATAGACTGCAACCTCTGAAATTCTGGCTACAGAAGCAAGATACTGTAAGATAAGCTATTGAGCAGATACAGCTATTAGATGTTGACTCCTACTGTTCATGGTTTTATCTCATAGAACCATATGACCTATGGTAACATAAGTCCCTTTTATTTATGCACAAGCTATCTGGCAGCTAATATTAGGCAACAGAGCTCATGTGAATAATTCTCACTCAGTGACTGATGTCCTGTAATTTTCCAGTTTAGCTGATGTCATGGTAATGTTCTCATACAACCACAGTAATTTCTTTGTATAACAAAATCAATGTTTCTTCTCCAGTCTCCTTTAGGTCCAATTACCTCTTCCCCTCTTCACAGTGCCATTGTTGTCTCCTTCATTTATGTCTACCATTTATGTCCCACAGCTACATATGTACATGTCCTGTCACTCTCTTTCTGAAAAAAAAAAAAAAAAATCGTTATTGAATAATTTGAATAATTAATTGTGTCTGGTAATTTTTTATATTGTTCTAAGATGTTGAGCATACAACGCTGTGCTTTCCAGAAGATAGTGCAGAACAATACAGTAAGAAACTAAAATCTGAAAGAAACAGGAAAATTTAATCTTAACTAGCCTTTTTGGGGTTATTCTCCAGTGAACTCCACCCTGCCTGTAGCACTCACCCAGGATGCAGTATTCATTCATTAGAGAATCTGTCACACTGAGTCCTCATTAAAATAATATTTTTAAAGGATTTTCTCTGGAACAGTGTTGCTAAGTATCTAACTTGCAGTGTAGTGTTGTGCTTGCTGCCTTTAGGTTTGCCTTGATGATATGACCAAAAATCAGACCTCTGTCTGTTGCTAAAAGTAAACAGAAATTGCATTTTTTGATCCAAATTATGTAAGAGAGACAGGGAAAAGATAAAATCAATGGTAGACTTCTCTTACAACTAGAGTGTCTCAGACAGACAGCACATGCTGGGATTAACAAATGAACCAGAACCCAGACTGATGAGTTTACTCATCTTTTACTGGCATCTGAAAAAATTAGAAAAAAAAAATTGGATGTGTGATCATCTTATCTGTCACAAGTACTAAAGGTTTCCTGAGCAAGAACATATTGAAGTTCTATGCTCACACAACATGGGGAATTGAACATAAATGTGATGGGTCTAAAGTTTCTCTGTGTTATAGCTCTTTGCAGACTCCAGCAGGAGCTATGACAATATGCTACAATTATACATAAAATCACAAGTGTAAAATCATTTAATCTTTGCTCAAGTCTATATTTTTCCCCTATTGGAGGTAAAGACAGATAGGAGTTCATGTACTTACAATTCTGTGCAGTACAATATACCATATGAAACAGCATGTTTCTTAAATGTTTCCTCATATTTGCTTGTTCTGGGCCTGAGATTTACATGAATTTTGGGGATGGTGTGCTTGACTGATAATTCTTAATTCCTGCTTTAAACATAATTACATTGAGTACTCTGTTAAAAGTGTGACAGAGACTTTTGTTCCATTTTCCACCTCTCATAATGATCCTGTAAATGCTGTGTTAAAAAGTCTTATGAAAAAACACTGCTACATATAATGTCCTTTGACACATGAACAACAGCTGATTAAATCTGTGATGTAGGACTAAGGTTAAATATTCAATTATTTTACCAATGAATAGCTGAAGCATTCATTTGATAGTTATTAGTTAGAAGTGAACCTAGACCTTCAGTTTAAAATGACAGGTTCAAATAGTAGAATAAAAAAGCCAACTCATTTGTAAGATGGTGGTAACCCATGGGGATCATACCTCAAAGGACACACATCAGGACTTCACAAACATCAATATGTTATAAGGACATTATGGCTTTAAATATGAAACAACAGGTTTTTGCTTTTTAGTGCGCGCCTGTGTGTATATATATGTCTTTTCACTTTCACATATTTATCTTTTCTAGCTTATCCATTTCAGTTCTTTGGTGTTTCAGCTGTATAAGGCTGTACCCTGCCTGCATGTCTAGATGGTGGATGCTTTTTTTGATACTTTCTTCCAGAGCCTGCTAAGTCAATGTCTTTCATTTCATACTCCTGTGTGCTAGCTAGTCCCTCTGGATGCTTCTGCATGCCCTTTTGACTTTATTTTAGGATTTACTATTTCAGCTCTTGTTTCATCTCTTTCCGCTCCCTAGAGAGGTTTGGTTTCTTTTCTCTCTCTCTGTATCTTTGTACTCATCAGCTCTAGTCCCTGTGGCATTTGTTACATCTGATAAGGCATTATTTCCATAGAGCTGTTATATGGGGTTTGGAAATATATCATCACAAAGCACGATAATGAAGCTGAATGCTTAATGCTCTTTACACTGAGAGCAGTTGGCTTCATGTTATTTTCTATGAAATTAAACAACAAGATAATAACATAGAAAATAGACAGATACAGCAGAGGATTATCAGAGTAACACAGAATCAACTGAATTTTAGATCTGTATTCTTGGTGTTGGAAAGATGATTATAGGTAATCGTATATGTTGTTCGTATGTGTTGGAATTAGATCTTCTCTCTTTAATTATGAGTACAATAACAGCATAGAGACATAGATATCTGTTTTCCCTGATTTCCCTTACATATCCACTTAAATACATCTTCAAAACAGTAGTCAGTACTATTGCCTCCTCAGCCTTGAAAATGAAACAAGCTATATTTCATTGTATTTCTGTATTGACTGTTTTCTAGACCTTTGTACTGTGGACCAGCTCTAGCCCTTCTTAAATTGTGAGAACAATCTTACAGTCTAACTGAACCCCATAAAAGCTTGAAAAGTTGTCAGACTGTAGTTGAAAATTATACCAACGGACACTGAGCATGCTTGCTTGGAAAAGGGAAGGGCTTTGGTTCCTCCTGTGTAGAGAACCTGATTCTAATTCAATGGGATTTAGCAGGTAATAGTTCTCTGTGCCTCTTGAAATAGCCATATAACCAGGAGTAAGAGCCCTGGAAGCCTGATGGAAAAGCAGACAAAGGGGAAGTTGATTCTGCTGGATGAGCTCACAGGACAAAGATTAGTCTGTAGAAAATTAGGTTGCACATTTTTTACTTTGGACTAGCTTTAGTCTGGCCACAAGGACTGTATATGTGTTAGCAGAGGGAGTCTATTTGCAAATTCTGATTTAGTTACATCTGAAGGGAGTTTAATTTGTGAGTTTTGAGATTGCTCAGGGGTGAGAACCGAAGAGCATTAAATTAGAACTATCAGGATATTCATTTCATAAATGTACTCCCAATCCAGATTAAAATGTTAATGTAGATATACCCTTTGACTCCTAAATAAGGTGGTCTGGGTTGTCATGCTGGCGGCTAATATCTATGGGTTATAGTGCACATATTATGCATGAGATATAGACAGTGTGGATGTGAAGATATGCCTTTATCTCTGCTTTGATACTATGAAGCAGAATAAAACTCTAATCCCAAAGGAAGCCTCAGAGCAACTGAAATGTCAATTCTAAATAATAACAGTAAAAAAATTTTGATATGAATTATTTAAATTACAGTGTTGTAAATAGAATCCAGAGTGTGAAAAATAGAACTGTAATTGGGTCTAGTCAAGCAGACATCAAGATGTGATGCTTATTCATCTGCCTGAAGAATTGGAATTTGTGTTTTCAGTTTTTTTTAATAGTGGATAAAGAGCCACCTCTGAAATAATGTCAATACAAATGGAGCAAGATGGCAGTCATGTCAGAGAGTTTAACACAGAAATTAATTTGAATAGTAAGGAAATCTCCACTTTCTACTTTAGCTCTGAAAAGGCTTCAAATTTAATTCTATTTTAATGCCACTCATTTGCTCAGTTCATAATTTTTAAGTATCAGAGAATTAATTTATTGAATGAATTTCTGGATTCACCAATTTTTATTTGTATGGATGAAAAGAGTAATCTTGGGAACTTGCATATATCTAGAAAAGGGGCCCTCAACAGCTTTTTCCATATTGTAAATAGTTGTAAATCATATTTTCGTATTTTTTGCAATATTTTACATTTTTACAGAGTTCTGTCCTAAAAGCTCTGGATTAAGCAAAATTATATTAATTTGAGCAATTTAAATGGGACTAGGAGACCAATGAATTCAATTCTACAATTCAAATGTATGTACAAGTACAACACATAATACAGCAAAGCATGTTAATGCTATTGTCTTTTTACAGAATGACTCTCCAGACTACATATCATTGACATGAGACACATCAGCACTGTAAAATGCAAGCACATTGTGAATTTTTATGACCATATTTGACATAATCAGTGTTTAGCTCTGGCTCCCGTGAGAAAGAGTTAGTCTATATTTGTAATTATTTTGGTTTTTTTCTTCCTAGTTGGTTCACTCTTTACTACTGGAGGGGACATATTTGTCTTGTATGAGTGACTGAAGATGATTGGACAGTGGACCTAACTAATTTCTGACACCAAGGCCATTTACAGTGTACAGGAAAAGTTTAAGACAAATAGACCACAGGTTATTGTTGAGGATGAGAACAATGTATTTCCTGAACCAGGTCTTAATGCTGTGAAACAGAGCTATAGTATACTGGCATTTTCCAATTATTTCCTTGAATTTTATTTTGGAAGACACAGCTGGGGTGTCCATTGATCAAAATATGAGACTGCAGACTTTTTAGTTTGAGTTGAGTAATAGCACTTGACTGTAGCTTAGACAGGAACGATAATGTAATGTGAAAGTGGAATCAGACAAAGCAATGGAAAACTCTCAGTTATAATATTATTACAGAATTTTATTTGATTCAGGGTGACTCACAAGCAACTATTTTATTACAGTTAGCCATAGATAAAGAAACATTAAGCAAAATGATACCTCATCAACAAATATAGATATAGATTCCACCAATATAGATAGAATCTCCTTAATTTAGCTTTATATAAATTTTAAATTATTTTTCTAGGGCAGAGACCACTTGGTCAATAATTGCTTCGTGACCTTTCTAACCTTAACTCCAGGGACTATTTTGTTGCTGATGTTTTGTAAGGGAAGAGATTTTCTGTGATAATGGGTTGAAATGTATAAATTCAAATACATAAGCAGATTTTGTCTTAAACCTTGAATAAATTATTTGCTAGAATTTTTCACATCTAAAGATATGTGCAATAATGACTCCATAATAAGGACATTTCAATGGTTGTTTAAAATGATCAAATATTTAATATTTTATATTATGAATAATTAAACATTTAATATATATTTGTTAGTATTTGTCTGTAGTTTTTTAATATTTTCAAGTTATTATTTATGTATATTTGTAGCCTCTGTGTATAAGCAATATTTCTAATCTCTTATCCTCTGTAAAAAGACTACAATATAAGAAGAATTGCTTTTTTGTAGATATAAATATAAGAAATGATGTCAACAGGTAGCAGTTTAGAGTATGCAATGTCAGTAATAAGGTTCATATGATTCATTAAAAATGTCATGCCTCAGAAGTGGCTCCTGGTATATGATTTCAACATGACTAAAATTAAAGCCTCTGGCATGACATTCTGCAGCTGTTTAACAATATTCAGTAAGACTATAAAAGTTTAAGATTGGAAGGAAAAGAGGATGTTAATCCAATAACTGTTTTTTGTATTTGTTAGGTGAACAAAAAATATTTTGGGTCCTGTGCAGAAGTAATTTTTTAGATTCCTTAATGAAATGAGAGATTAAAATGTTTTGTTTGATGAAAAATAATTCCATTTAATCTTCTCCCAACTCCGTAAAAACTAACTTTAAAATGGATTTTCAAAATCTTGTAATGAAAAAGTGAATTGTTATATTTAAGAAGTGCTGAAATTAAATGTCTTCATTCTTTGTTGTGTGTGTCTATTTTGCTTAATCTGTGAAGTTTTTGTCAGTGTTGTGGTTTAACCCCAGTAAAGCATCTAAGCCCCACACAGCCACTCTCTCACTGTCCCCCAGTGGGATGGGGGAGAGAATCAGAAGGGCAAAAGTGAGAAAACTCATGGGATGAGATACATACAGTTTAATAGGTAAAGCAAATCTGTGCGCACAAGTAAAGCAAAATAAGGAATTAATTCACCGCTTCCCATGGGCAGGCAGGTGCTCAGCCATCTCCAGGAAAGCAGGGCTCCATCACACGTAGTGGTGACTTGGGAAGACAAACTCCATCACTCCAAATGTCTTCTGCTTGCTTCTTCTTCCCCCAGCTTTATATGCTGAGCATGACGTCATATGGTATAGAATATCTCTTTGGTCAGTTGGGGTCAGCTGTCCCAGATGTGTCTCCTCCCAACTCCATGTGCATCCCCAGCCTTCTCACTGATGGGGTGGTGTGAGGAGCAGAAACGGTTTTGACCCTGTAAGCACTGCTTAGCAATAATGAAAATGTCCATCTGTTATCAACAATTTTCAGCACAAAGCCAAAACATTGCACTGTACGAGTTGCTATGAAGAAAATGATCCCAGCCCAAACCAGTGAAGTAGGCACAACAGTAATTTATCACTATGTTCAAGTCTTTGTGACTGCCCTTATGGTTGTGCCTTTCTCCAATCCTGATGTTATGCAGAGTACAGAAAGCACCTAAAACCAGTTTGTATCATGGGATCCGTGGCCCCATCACTGTGTTCCTAGAAGCTTCAGCAACAGAAGTAACTGATAGAATAGAACAAAATGCAGCTCTTTTTCCCTGTTACATTAGAAGGCCATGGGCTGGCCAGCCTTAACTTAAAGACAATGTATGTGGTATAACAGGGCAGATGCCTGCTGAACAACCCCTCCCAGCTTTCTTGATGATGCAGTTCAAGTGTACAGCATCTTCTGTGCCTGTGACACTCTAGAATTTATCTAGCAATCTGTGTGCTATCACATTCCCTGTCAGTGATAATAAAATCTGTCTTGCCTATAGAGGATTTCCTAATGAAGCATGGAAGGCAATACAAGCAAAGCCTCTGTGCATTGGTGATCATTCAATGAATCACAATCATAAAAAGCAAGGAGGTA
The DNA here is from genome assembly GCF_018691265.1 of Tyto alba. Classification (NCBI taxonomy): domain Eukaryota; kingdom Metazoa; phylum Chordata; class Aves; order Strigiformes; family Tytonidae; genus Tyto; species Tyto alba. The sequence goes on along the minus strand of NW_024881282.1, from coordinate 14,421,289 downwards.
GCTTGATTTAAACATAGAGAATTCAAGACTTCTATTTTACTGTCACTAATGCAGTAATTCCATGTTCATGCAAAGGTCCCATGATGCTTCAGGTTGTTAATTTAATGCTACTATTTAATGAATAATGTAATGGTATTGTACAAAACAGTGTAAATTGCTTCAGGATGATCTGGTTTACACATGCCAGACTTCATAAAATTCTTTCCCCCCCTCATTCTTAAACTTGATATGTTCGTGCATACAGAGATTATTCCCCATATTGTGTTTTTTGTGATATTTTAGTGACCTCTTTTTGTGTTGTTTTCCTCACTCCAACCTACTTCATAGAAATATCTCAAAGCAAACTGTAAATATAAAGGTACCTGCAAAATGCTCCTCCTGATGTCTTATGTATGAAGACTGAAGCCTTAAAATACCTGGCAAGATTTATAAAACTTAAGCAAACCTATTTCCAATACATCAGTTGACGACTAGCTATGGCTTTCCTATCTTTCAGTGAAATTTAAAGTATTTTCCAAAGTCTGATGGAATATTATGCACAGTGCAAGCAAAGCATAAGGATGCTACAATCATTTTCTGTTCTGTCAGTTCCATAGTAGTCTGTTCTGACAGATGTGCAGAGCTTTTTTTCTTCAGACTTTCATGTCCATTAAAAGTGAAGGGGAAGAATTACTAATTGCACTGAAATATGATGAAAAGACTTGAAGAAAAGCAATTTCATTTTGATTTATATGAAAAATAAATTGAAGTCCCAAATGAGTAGAATAAGATTGGCCCTGACAGGAAATTGTTTCCTGGAGACTACTTCATGAGTGCATTTTGGATCCTGAAACTTCCACCCTCACATTTTTCCTGAAAGGCAAGTAATAATGGAGGTTTTTTGTAGATGCTATGTTGTGATGGTATGATGGGATCACAGTTAATGTCTCAAGTATCTGGTAGAGAACTTTGGTAAAGGACACAGTCTCTTTGGAAATGCTAGGACTGTGCTGTATAGTGATGGGAGAATGTAGTAAGAGGAGAGGGTCCCATGGAGGTGGGACTGCACTTTTCTTAGGCTGAACTTCCCTGTCTTGAGCAACTCCGCAGAGGCAATAGAGAAGCCTTTTATGTGATGCATGCACCAAGAAGAAAGGTCAGAAACCAGTCATACTTGCTGGGAGGGGGAAGTAAGTTCCTGATGACCCCCAAGCCCAATGACCCATTTACAGAAGACTCTGAAGGTACAAATGCATGCACCAAAGCCAAGAGAACTCTAGAAACATAGACCACACATGACACCTAATTAGCCTAATGAGTCCGAGTGCCTGCTCAGAGGAGGGCCAAGGAATTATAAAATGACATGAATTGAAGCCCCAAGCAGTGACATTCCTCCAGAACTGGACATCGAGGCTGGCTGGAACAATGCTGGAATGAAGATTTGTGAAATCTTTCCTTTTTTGTCTCTCTCTCTCCTCTCTCTCTTTTTTCTCTTCCATTCTCTATACCTATATCCCTGCATATATGGCAAGGCTTGTCAAGGTATGTTTATGGCTTGTTGGGGTGTGTTTACAGCTTGTTGGGGTATGTTTACTTTATGGCTTGTTGGTGTAGATTATAAAATCTGTGGTTTGTTGGTGTAAGTTGTAGGGTTTACTGCTTGTTGCAGAGATTGTAAGGCTCACTGTCAAAGTTTCATGCCAGTGTCTTGTCAGCAAATAAAAATTGAGTTTTATGAATTGAAGAATCGCTAGTGTCATTTCACCTTAATCCTGACCTGGGAATTTGTAAATCTGAGTCATCGTTCTGAGAAATTGGGATGTGACATATGTATTTTCCATTGTTACACAAACTCTTGTCCCAGAAAACCTGTACAGAACTCCAAGCTAGTGTTAACAGAAATGGAGAACCCGCACAATGTGAGGTAAAGATTTCAGGATTTGACCCATGGTCTGAGAGAAACCTTGCAGCTTTTTGTACTTTAGCTGAAAGAAATCTTTCTACGAACATAGCTTACCTTCAGGTATATTGGCACCATTTAGCTACTAGATTGTCCTGGGTCTGCTGTAAAATTGCTCTTTATAGAGTTTAGGGAAGGTTGGAAGGATTTAGAGAGCAAATGGGTAGTACAGGCTGCTTTGTATCAGCTTAAGTGCATTTTTATATGCTGTACACTGTGGGAGAAGCGCAATGGATGTCATCTTTGCTTGTGACAACTCTCCTGAAATAAAATGACTAGAAGACACCAGCACACTGTGGCATAGCATAGTCCTAACACTCACCCTGTTGGATTTAGTTTATCCACATGGTTTGCGTTCTTTCTCTCCCTGGCAGATGCAGGCAGCCACTTTTTCAAGAGGAAAATTCTATACAGTGATTTCTGTGAGCCTTTACAAACCATGCTTTTACCTAGTTTAGTCATCAAAATAAGTGCTTATAGGAGCTCATTTGAAGGGTAATCCTCACTACCTATCGGGATGCCAAGTCCCAAGGAAAAGATTTAAAGTATCCAGAGAAGAGATTTCAAGTCTTCTAATTTAATTCAAGATTTCCAGCCTGTTAGGAGAGGAAAGAAAAGTACATTGCCTGAACATGCTTTAAAATATTTTTTCTTTCTTGATACATAACTTCTTTTTCTGCTCAACAACAGTGGGGCATATAAAAGGTTTGACTCTCTCTCACTGATGTTGGCAAGCTCATCTTTTAAAAGCTTAGCTTTCACGTTAGCCTGGGCTGCCTTTTGAATGTGTGCCATATCATTATCACCTGCTGATTTGCAAAACTTGTTTAGTTGAAATGCTTTCTTTAACAAAAAGAAACCCCTACTCCCTAGCAATGGCCTAAAGTGTAACCGTCTGCAGTTGATATTTATAGAAAAGGTTGAGAGCTCTTTGAGAATATTCTCATATATTTTCTGGTACAGACAGATGAGAAAATTTGGTAGTTAAACAAAACTCAAGCTGTTTAAACTCATTTGAGCTAATGCCACCTATCTTTCACCTCTGAGTTTATGTATGCTCACACATACATATATATTTTGCTCATTTATTTAGATCTGATGTTACTTTTTTGCAGACATATCTCTTGCAGAGCAGTATTCTAGTTCTGAAAACACTTGAAATAAATGAAGGTTGTTCCCTTAGCAACTGCCAGCTGAATAACCTTAAAATACAGTGGAAATAAATAAAGTAACTAATATTTGCTGAACGTCTGGGGTTTGTGAAATATTCCTTTTCATATATCTAGTAAATGGGCTTCTGCTGAATACAGGGTGGGTTTTAAAATGATGTGTTATTATTTTGATGTGCAGTGTAATTTGTTTACTTGGATTGGGATGTCCTGCCACTTTGCAGCTGAGTATACTGAGAAAAATTCTGAAAGCCAATTTATTTTTTTCTCTTATTTATTTGTGATTTATGTATGGATTTTAAACAGCTCCTCAAACCTGAAGTTATTTGCTTTAGAGATAATTGGTTATATTACACTTCTACACTAGCTTCATTCTCTTTCCTCACTTTTTATTAATTTACATGAAAATAGTACTTAAATTACTTGGAGGCCAGATTCAGAAGAAAATGCCTCCATCTTTTGAAGCATGGTAATTGGGACTGTGAACTCTTATTTGATTTCCAAGCTCTCTGGACATGTAATGAATCCTACCCTATTGTTTGCACAAAGGCCTTGTAAAATGAAAACTTGTTTTCAGTTGTTCTTTGACACTTGTGTAATAAAAATAAATAATTATGAAATCGTTCAATTTAGAGGAGAGGTTTTCTCTGACTCCCTGACTTCCAGTCAGCTGGATGTTTCTTGGATTTCTGCCTCCTGGAAGGGCAAGAAAAAGTCTGTCTGTTGCTGTGTTCTAGTTAAACTTGGCCAAGACAATGGTTGGCATATCCTGGTAAATTCTGACTGGAGGGAAAAAGTGATCAAAACATCATGGTACAATGCAGTAACTGCCACTAACTAATTTTTAATATTAAACAATTTTTACAACATAGGTACAAGCTACAAAATGCTTGAAAAACCTTACAGATGGAACTTCGTGGGGTATCTTTCTTGGATAGCTGAAAGACTGCTGAAAGAACAACGGCAGTACAACTGTGCCATAAAACTAATGCCAGTAGTTGTGCATCATTATGTTACATTCCCTGGGAATAGAATAATAAGAAAAATATGGTAAACTGATATTTTAGAGTGTTAAAAATTGGTATATACCAATCTTCTCTGAGTTATTCTTGTGAAAACAGGTAAGAAATGTGCAATTACAACAGAGATGATGACTCTACCTGTGCTCTAGTTTTTGCAGGATTTAAATCCCTGCCTCAGAAAATTCTCAGAGGATGTCTCTCAGGAGCAAAGAGCTCTGCTTTTATGGTAGAAAGGGGTTTTTTTGGTCTGTTTTCTGGTTGTTGTAGGTTTTTTTTTGTTGTTGTTGTCTTTTTTTCCTTCTTTTTTTCTCCTGAGAAATACAGCTGTTCACTACTATTTTTCCTCAGAAGTGTTGGATGACTTTTTAAATATAAATATATATACACATATATATGCACACAGTATACCCAGGTGATCAATCATCTTGAAAATAAAAGCTTTCAAGTGAACCCGAGAGTCTGGGAAAAGCTAGTATAAAAGTGTAAGAACAGTTCAGATGTGTTCTCCAAAAGGTTGAGGGTTTCATGCCTATGTATATTGCATTATTACAGTCTAGGTGAAATATTACAAAGCTGGGACCAGGATGAGACAGAGGATCCCAGCCAGCTTAGAGTGGAAATTGCTGTGTGAGAGGCTATGTCCTGGCAAGGAAAGCTAATGCTCTGAAAGGCCCAGATTTCCTTAAGTGGTATTAAATTGGAAGTTTCACAACAATAAGTACTAACATTATGTTGCTGGTGGGTCTGTTGCATGATATGAATGTAAGCAAAAGCTGCTTTATAGAAACAGACATTAGAGGGTTTATTTGTTTTACTCTGAAAAATCTTTATCTTAATTAGGCTGCAATACTCACTCCCAGTTAGAATAATTTTCAATTATTAAATGAAAAAGCAGAAAACATTGATCTATTTCAATGACAAAATTTAAAAGCAGAGTAATACTCTTTTTAGTAAAGTGTTGCTGCTGAATACCAACTTTACTAACTGTGTCCGTAACAATCGTCTGCACTACTGATCATTAACTTCACAAAGAGTAACAGAGCTGATTTATTTAATGAACCTGCAGGTAATTGTTGTTTCCTTTACTAATTACATCAGGGAAATGAGACCTGTTAGCACTGAAATGGCTTGAAATGCTTAAACAAACCTTTCTGAAGGGTAAAATGGCTATTTTTCTCTTATTTTCTGTACTGAGATAAGTTTTTTGTTATTCTCCTTTTTTAATTAGTGAGAAGCTTCTTTTTCATCCCTTAAATAGTGAACCTTGGACATATCAGATGCTTTAGTATTCTGGGAAATTCCCTCACATAATTAGAACATACTGCTTATAAAAACTATAATGCTTCTACTGTGTTTACAAGGTAAAATTTTATAGGAAAGCATTTAAAGTCTATCTTAAATGCTGAAAATGTTGAGATGTGTTTTCAAAGGCTTGGCCTAGTGCAGTACAGCTCTGCTGTTCCTGCTGGTGAGGCAGGGCTGTGGTGAGATCTTCTGGGCTTCTCTTTCACCTTAGAGCTCTGCACATGGAAATAAGGCTTTTGCAACTTTTCCTGGTTTACACAGATTATGGGTTGTCATAATAGATGAGAATATCCTGGCCATTTATTCTTAATTTCTGAGAAGAATAGGTCATAATATTTTATCCAGAATTCCTGCATAGAAACCTTAACTTCTGGCTCTACCTGAGTACTTAAAGGTAGGCTTCTAAGCAAGCTTCTTCTCTCTTGTGGAGAGACCATGAGACAGCAAATATTTTAGTGTTTATTCTTGCTGTTAGAAATACATGTCTTGCTCGTAGTCTGATTTGGTTTAACTTCAGATTTCAATTGATTAATCTTTTTATGTTCTTGCCTGTTTTATCCAGCATCACAAATTGCATTTCCTTTCAGGTCCCCTTGTACTTAATCTACTAAAGTGCCAGTGAGGATACAACAAATTTTTACCTCATTCTTGTTCAGACATAAGTTTTTATGAGGACAGGGTCTTCTGGTATAATGGTGTATTAGGTTTCTGTGGTGGGCTTTTGGTAGCAGGGGAAGGGGCTAGAGTGGTGGACCCTGTGAGAAGCTTCTCAAAATCTCCCCCAGCTCCAAGTTGGACCCACCTCTGGCCAAGGCCAAACCAATTAGTGATGATGGTTGCGCTTCTGCGAGAATGTATTTAAGAAGGGGAACCTGAGATGGGTCTGGAACTTGTGAGGAGGAGTTAGGAGAAGGACACTTCTGTGAACACTGAGGTCAGTGGAAGGAAGAAGGAAGTGGGGAAGTGTGCAGGAGCAGAGACCCCTGTATCCTGTGGTGAGATGTCAGGGCCGCCCACCCTGCCACCCATGGAGGTCCATGGTAGAGCAGAGGCCAACATGAAGATTCTGGAGAAGCCCACACTGGGACAGGAAGCCGTTCTTAAAGGAAGCTGGGACTCTGAGGGATGAAGAAGCACCCACTGTTGTGATTCAGCACTGGGAGGACTGCAACATGTGGAGGTGACCCACGCAAGATCAGCATGGGAAAAGCTGTGGCCCGTGTGGAGGACTCACGCCAGAGAAGGTTCATGGAGGACTGTCTGAAGTGAGAGGGGAGCCACGTGGAACATGGGAGGAAAGTGTGGTGTTTACCCCACCTCCTGAGAAGGAAGGAGCAGAGAACTGACTGTAACTCCCATCCCCTGCCCCATGCACCACTGGAGAAGGAGGTAGACAGATCAGGAGCAGAGCTGAGCCTGGGAAGAAGGGAGGTGTAGGGGAAGTGTTTTTTGGATGTGGTGGTGCTTCTGACTGCCCCACCTTGTCTGTTAGGTGTTGTTTTTGTTAGTGTTTGAATTAAAGTGTTGTTCTTTTTTTCTTCCTCTAAGGAGTCTGTCTTTTGTCTGTGACTGTAATGGATGAGCCACTCCTCCCTGTCCTTATTTCAGTTCCCCATTCCTTTTACTTTATTTTCTCCTTCCCATTCCTGAGGGGAAAGGGGTGAGTGAATGGGTGCATGTTGCTCAGTTGCCCTCTGGACTCAAACTACAAGTGGCTATACCAGAAATTTTTTTTAGGTCAAAGGGAAGTGACCTAATTGCCAGGGAGCAGTAATGGCTGTGAATTGAAATGGTTAGATTATCTGGGATATCAGTTTCAGTGCCTGCTATCACAAATACCTGACTTAATTGATTGTTGATTATTGGCAGGGCCTAACATCAGGATTTAATTCTTCCTATCTGAGCTATTAGCATTGAGAATCATGCAACAATATCTTATTTCCCTTTCAAAAATATGTCATGGATAGTATACTTTATGCAGAGGGGATTTTTCAGCAAATGCTAACCTGTTATGCCTAGGTGATCAGATTGGAAAAAAGTCCATGCAAAATTAGATCTCATCATGATTTAAGTTTGTTATCTTCCCAAAGATGAGGAAGTTCACAAGCAAAAAGTGGAAACACAGGAATCAGAATGTGTGATTGAGGGTAGAGAAAATCAATAGAACAAAATTCCAGAAGTTCTCTAAATTCAGTTACCATCTGTATCAGGACAAATGACAAGATCCTACTTTCTGGGGAAGTGTCTCATGATAAAGTCCACATTCTGTGATATCACTGTGCCATAGCTCCAAAACCAAACCACAGAAAAATGTCCAAGCACTTATTTTACAACAGTGAAATACCTGATAGCAGAGTGGAGAGAGGAAGTCATCTTCCCAAGGCAGAGTTTAATAATACAGGAAACTGTTCTACCACATAATGAGGGCCACGTCTTGGAAAAAGAGCACTGACCACAAAGGTCTTATGAATGTGCTCTTGGTATTATAATTGAAACAGAACAAGCTTCTTTTCCACATCAGTTATAACTTTGATGTGAAAGGACAGAATGATCTTGAAGTTCTCTTACAATTTATAAAGACTTTTAAGTTGAATGAACAGTTCATGTTAGTATTTTCATTTGTCCCCTGTTGTCTTTCCATGCCCAAAAAAGATAATCATTTTAACTGAGTTTTTGACTCTCACAGCTCCTTCTGTTAACCCAAGCAAACACTCGGTCACTACTCTCACCTTGCCTTGGTCTAAAATTACTACATTTTGGCAATGATTTTATTAAGGACTATAATACTTTCCATTTCATTATATCAGGAGCCTGGAATGCAATTTCATTTTTAAATAGTATCATTATTGAATTTAGTTTACTTTGAGCTGTCAATTTACTTAGCTGTAAGTTTTAAAGAGTTATGTTTTCAAAAAAACCTTGTCTTTTTACTAAATTGAACTAAAAATTTTTTAAGTTGAAAACTAATATCAGTAGAAATGAAATTAAAAAATTAAATAAGCACAAAGCTATGGAATTAAAAAATTAAAAAAATATTTGACTGTACATCTAAATTAAACAGCATGAGACTGGCATGACTCATTTCAAGGCATCTAAGATCTAATGAGCGTCAGGTTTTGAGGTGACTATTAACTCAGCAATATTTGTGGGAATGAATAAATGTACATTAGACTTTTAATTTAAGACTCAAACTGTATTACAAATGAATAATTCATCTTTTGCAAAAGTGATATACAGAAAGCAAAGTCCATTTTTAAGTAGACTGTTATTTAATCAGTCCGTATTGTCTCTGGGATTCCCAAGAATAGATTTCAATCCTGACACCTTAGGTTCTTAAAAGGTAAAATACTGTCTTTTACACAGACTCTGTTATAATCACATTTGGCTAGTTCCCAAATAAGATGCTATTTTTTCCCACATTTTCATGACAGCGATCTGTTGGAATATTTGACATTTTGCTGTGACTACCTGGAAATGTTTCCTTCCCCCATCCTCTGCCTTTGCGTGTATTCTTGTGGGGAATAATACTATAACTGTTCTGTTTTCTTGTATGGAAACAGCAGAAGGTAAGCTCATTTGACTCTCAATATTGAGCTGGCCACTTCAGTCAAGGGGAAGGAATAAATTAATCTTCCTGTGATGCTCATTTAGAAATAGGGAGCTGCACCAACCGAGAACATCCCAGCATGAATTTCTCATAATCTTCCATACATCTACAATCTCATGTGTTTTATACAGTAAATATAATTTCTATACTCCATACTTTCTCCATGTGCCACCAGAATTTGATATTACAGAAAACTATAAGTTCAAAGGAGAGGTGGAAAAGTGCAGAAAGACCAGGAAATAAATCCCTGTGCAGTGAAGTTTCAGACTTCTACCTTAAGAAGAATAATTTTTTTCATCATCATAGGTAACTTCCTCCCCTCTCTTACAAAGGAGTAGAGATTGAATAATTAGGAAAGAGGAGGAATAGTGTTTTTTTTTTTTTTTTCCTTAAAATGGAAATGAACTTTACCCTGATGTGTAAAACCAGAAAATGGCTTCTTGAACTGATTTTATATTGTAGAAACCTGTTTGCTGTTACCTATGCATTAGAAGTCTCCGCACCCAATTATAGGACATATACTTAGGATCTTTGCAAGGTCAGTGTGAAAGATTCTCTAAGACAGATAATTTAAAATTTTCTTCTGTGTGAAAAATCATCTCTGCCTAAAATGGTTTCACTGTTACTTAGAATTGGGCCTTACTTGAAAACTTTACAAAGCTCACTGACATTTACTGTGAAGAACTATTTTTCAAGTTAATAACACAATGCAGTGATATACAAATCACAGATTATTTTACATATCTTTTTGAATATTTCACTTTTCCAGTAGAATTGTGTCTCTATAACTGAAGTGCACTTAAAATAGGTATTCTTATAAATGATGCTGAGTATATTGCCTTATAAATTTTGTCACATTCATTAATATTTTACAAGGATTATACCATTAAAAACACACTTTCATGGAATGAAAAGGTTATGAAAATGAAATGTCACACACTATGATTTTGCCTTAAAATCCTAGTCATTTACACAGCACTCTAGAATGGTAGTATAAAAGAGAACAGTCTTTCTTTTTGATAGGTTTCATTCAGGAGCTGGAATTTCGCATTTCATGCAGCAAGTTATGTATGGAAATCACTTCGAAAAGGTCACCATCTATCCTAGTCACTTCTTGCTTAATTAGGCACTGTAATATCATGCATTAAACAATGCTGTTTTAAAAGAATTGAAGAAAAGATAAGAAAACCTAATGATAATGTCAACTGATATTTATTTAGGTACATCAGACACATGCACATGTCATCATGTGTGTCTGACAATGAACGCGGATTGTATATACAATCACTACATCACAGAAAAAGAAATTTTAAACTCCTATTTCTTTGCTGCTGTAATATATGGGGGAACTCTTGGGCTGAAATACAGACACTGTGAAACTGAATGAGAAACTTTTAGCTAGAATATGTCCAACTTAACTGAAAAATATGATAACCAATATGCCCAGTTTGAACTTGAGTACCAGAGAGAAGCATTAGTCTGAAGGTGTGAGACATGCCAATATCATTACTGATTATTGGAGCAAATAATTTTTTTCATCTTAATGTTTCAATTGATGAGTGTTATAAAAGCTACAGGTTCACACAAACCACAAAAATTTTAGATTCTATTCTGTAACATATCTTTGGAAAATTTGTTTGATCAGAAACACGCCAAATTACTCAGAAAAGTGCATAGATTATTTTTGAAAAGCCTGAAGAGAAGTGGTCTTTTTTTTTTTTTTTTTTCTTTTTTCAGTGGAGAATTATATTCCTTTGCAATTTGGAGGTTAAGAATTTTTATTCTTTGCTTTACTTTTATTCTCTTTCAATGTTAGTTTTTACACATATCTGTATGGGCATCAAACTGTAAGCTTTATGTGATGTTGTAGTACAGTTTATTTATTTTTTTTTTTTAATTTAATTTCAGATATTTACTGGTATGGGAAGTCCACTTTGGAAGAACATTTTATGGCTAATAGATTTCATTGTCAGAATGAATGTTTTGGTATGTAGACTTTTTCATGGTTTTGTCCTTGGCGTACTGACTTTTCTCTTTAAGGTAACTATCTCATTGCTGGATCTTTCCATTCTCCAGATGCAATTAACTCTTCTCCATCTCTGCTTCTGCTGAATTTTTTACAATCAGTCAAGTCAAAAAGTATAATTTAAGTGAATAAATAAAATTGTGGAATCAATTTTAAGCTTAAACCTGGCTCAGATTTTTTGTATTTTCACCTGTTTAAAATAAACTAAAATTTCAAATGTAATGAATACTTTTGTGCATATACATAGAGGTTTTTTATTCACTGGTGACTTTTCACTGTTTTGGACACTTACAAATGTCAGCTAAGTGAGGAGCAGTGAAACACATCTCTCTTTTGCATGTCTGCATAATGTAAACATGTACATATTTAGGTTGCACATGGGCCATTCTGAGATATTCTGAGTGGACAGTCAGGGAAGCTGCTCTTCAAGCAACACATCTGAAGTTATTTTCCAGGGTCATGATGAAGGTAAAACCTTCTGAGATATTATGAATAATTAAAATTGAACTCTTCAGAAAAGGTTTGATATTCACAAGCCTTTGAAGCTCACCTCCACAGTGTGCTTTAGGGTGTTGTGGGCATTTTTATTCCCAAAGCAGGTCATGCAACGATATGCGGGAGCTATACAGCTAAAATGGAAGCAGCTGCTCCTCAGCAGTTCCTCATGTAAATACTGTTATTGAGGTTGAGAATGAAGGTCAAGGTTTTGTCTATAGTCAGTTCAGAATTACTAGTGGGTGAAGAAGTCTTCACCCTTCAGGCATGGAAGAGGCCATGAACAAAGGCAGCCTTTTATTGTCATCTCTTTCCTGTGATCAAATTTAGAGTGAGATGTACAGTCAATAAGAGCAGAAGAGCTGGCAGGCAGGATCCTGTAGGAATCCTGTGTGTCTTCCATTAATATTTAATAATGGAAGAATGACCAGGAAACGTTTCAAATTCACCAGACAGATAGGAAATTGAAGTTAATTCCTTCTCTGATAGAACTTTTTTTTTTTTTTTTTTTTTTGTCTAGTATTATGAAGTTTATGAGATTTAAAATTATGTGCTTTGGAAGAGTGGTATCTTTCTAAGTTAATTTTACTGTAATTTTCTGCATTCATTTCTTATGTTTCCACTGTATTTGTGATCACTGAGATTGTAGTTTCCTGTCTGGGTTCCATGAATTGACAGTTTACATTTATATTTAGGTGCTGCTGTGGAGATAGCCCTGTTTTTGAAAACACTTGAATGTAATATTTTTATTTATATAGGGTGCTTCCTGGGAATGATATCTCAGTGCCTGTCCCTAGGAGCTCAAGGAACTGTTCAAACACTTTTTTTTTTTTATTTTAGCCCTTCTGCATCTATGGTATCTTGAGAATTTATTTCCCTCCCTCCTGGTTTTCACTGTGCCTCTCTGGAAGCTGTATCTGCTTTAAATTTATAGGGTAAGTTGAATATATGAGTTGTTTGGTTTTCCTAATCAGTTAATTTAAGATTTTCATATTAACTTACAGAATTTAAATATAATTTATTTTCAACTCAACTCTTTTGGGCTGAAGTGAACAAATGCAAGATGGAAGAAACACTTGACGCAGCTCTATTGACCCAGTCTGAGATGGTGACACAAGATCCTGCAGTCCAAGAGGATCACACAGTTCAGTCAATTCTGTGACAGGCATGGCAGCCTCCTGTAAAGCCTCCCAGATTTATTTTTTATCTGAAGGTTATTTTGTCTGATATTGAACAAGGTAATATGTTAAAAATATGGGCCAATATACTAAAGCACAGTCCTAACTGGAACTGAAGCCAAGGAACTAAAAAGAGTAGCTGAATTGCCCATTTTTCAAATGTAGATACTTTGTGTTCTGTTAGTAGCATTTCAGATTACCTCAAGTGTATTCAAAGTATGACCTGTTTTTTTTTAATCCAGGGGGTCATCGTATATACTTAATTTCTGGATGTCTCTACAGCCCAGTTAGCCATGTATACAATGGCTCTAAAAACTTCCAGAGTAGAGCACATAGCCTCCAAGTCACTAGGTTGCTTAAATGTGAGCCAGCAACAGCTTTACTGAGGCTAGTTTAGTTTAGCTATAATGCTTGGAGCATCTGGGACCACTAAAAACAAATTTGAGGTTTTTTAATGGAGTGAATCAAACATACATTTTATGTGAAAACACCCACAAGATTTTGAAAAATATAATACATTTTCTTATAAACAGAAATGTAGAAGTTTAAAATGAAAATGTCAGTCATCAGACCTAGAAGGATGTCTTCCTATTTAAATAAGCTGCAAGTCCAATGCAAAGCACACCAAGATTTGAATCAATCCTTAAAAAGTGCTAGTGAGAGCTGAATGCCAAACAGCTTCCCAGGAGGCATGTTATGCTAATCACTATGGCAATCAGTTATTCATCATTCTTGCAGACATGTATTTTCCATTTACACTAACAGGGTGGTTGATTGGATTTTGTTCATTAAATGGGCAGAGTCACAACTGGTCTTATAAACTGCTGTTCAAGTTAATTAGTGAGTATGTGTGTACTCAGAAGAAAAAACCGAAGTTTTAAAATTATAAATTACATCAATCAAGCATCTTTTCTACATTATACCAAAATCATTCCACTTAGTGTATTCAGCATAAAAAAATAAAATAAAAATGCTGCATTTTCATTTCCCTGGTTCTCTGACGGTCTGGCAGTAAATGCGTTGTTGTTACTCATAAAAGAGTAAGAACAGAAATATGCTTTTGGATTGCTGTCTTACCTAAAACTCTCCCAGGCTCTGTGGCTAGCTTGAGAAATGGAGCAAGGGTAGGAAGATCCTTAATAGAATTTTCTGTTTGTTCTTTTACAGTCTTTAGTAGGTTAGTTATTAGCAGGGAACAAAGATGGCCTGCAAGTGCTACCATGATGTTACAGCCTAAACAATAATTTATAAAACAGTAACAATAACAATTTAAAGACAATCAGTAGTGGAAATTCTGTACTTTGATTCTGGAGATCCTGTTTCAGCTCCTACATTTTATGTCCATGTGAGAGGTGTGGTTTCATTATCCTGGGTACATTCCTGTTTCCCATATGTACTTGTGAGTGTCCCTTCGTAAAACAGACACAGAATTGTTTTTAATTCTGTCTACTGCAATTGATTTAAAGATCCAGCTGAGAATTTCACAGATCTCAAATGCCTTTTCTTTCTAACTTGTATCACATGTCTAGGAGTAGATTTAATTGCTCTGGCCTAGGGAATAGCAGGTATTTTGAAACAGCATCTTTCTGATATTGGAGCTTTCTCTGTGAATAGTTCAATATTCATTGGGCAGATAAAGTAGGATCTCTAACTATGAATTTAAAGCACTTGGGTTCCACAGTTTCCAAACAGGAAGAGGAGGAAGTTTGGGAGTCAGTCTTTCACAGACATTTTGAGTGCTTTGTCCATTGCACAGGAGAGGACAGCAGGAGAGAAAGTTGGGGTTTTCCAGCTTCTTATCCGTTGCCTACTTCTCTCCAAGCTGTGGAATTCTAGTCCTTTTAGCCTCTCCCTAGGCAACAGATATTCTAATTGAAGTCAGAAAAGAACGTGAGAAGGCCTGCATGGATCAACAAGGAGCTCCTGGACAAACTCAAATATGAAGAGGAAGCCTACAGAGGGTGGAAACAAGCACAGGTAGCCTGAGAGGGATACAGAGAAACTGAGCAACCAGGGATCAGGTTAGGAAAGCCAAAGCCCTGATAGAATTAAATCTGACCATGAACATCAAGGGCAATAACAAACGATTCTATAGATACATCTGTGTTAAAAGGAAGACTAGGGAAAATATGGGCCCTCTCTGGAAGGAAATGGGAGACTTAGTCACCTCAGATATGGAGAAAGCAGGAGTACTCAGTGACTTTTTGCCTCAGTCTTCACCGACAAGGGCTCCAGCTACACCACTCAATGTGCAGAAGGCAAAGACAGGGACTGGGAGAATGAAGAACCGCCCACTGTAGGAGAAGGTCATGTTTGAGACCATCTAAGGAATCTGAGGGTGCACAAGTCCATGGGACCTCGTGAGATACATCTGTGGATCCTGATGGAACTTGTAGATGAAGTGGCTAAGCCACTTTCCATCATATTTGAGAGGTCATGGCAGTCTGGTGAAGTTCCCGCTGACTGGAAAAAGGGAACATAGCCCCCATTTTAAAAGGGGAAAAAAGGAAGACTCAGGGAACTACAGGCCAGTCACTGTCATCTCTGTGACCATCAAGATCACAGAGCAGATCCTCCTGGAGACTATGCTAAGGCACATGGAAAATAAGGAGGTGAATTGTGACAGTTTGCATGGCTTCACTAAAGGCATATCATGCCTGACCAATTTGTTGGCCTTCCATGACAGGGTTGCAGCATTGGTAGAGAAGGGAAGAGCAACTGACAACATCCACCTGGACTACTTGTGAAAGCATTTGACACTGTCCCACATGACAGACATCCTTGTCTCTAAATTGAAAAGACATGGATTTGATAGATGGACCACCACTCAGTAGATAAGGAATTGTCACACTGAAAGTATTATGGTCAATGATTGATGTCCAAGTAGAGAGCAGTGAAGAGTGGTGTTCCTCAGGGGTCAATACTGGGACCAGTGCTGTTTAACATCTTTGTTGGTGACATGGACAGTGGGATTGAGTGCACTCCCAGTAAGTTTGTTGACGACACCAAGCTGTGTGGTGCAGTTGACATGCTGGAGGGAAAGGATGTCATCCAGAGAGACCTGGACAGGCTTGATAAGTGGGCCTGTGTGAACCTCATGAAGTTCAACAAGGCCAAGTTCAAGGTCTTGCACACAGGTTGAGGTAATCCCAAGCACACATACAGGCTAGGTGGTGATGGGATTGAGACTAGCCCTACAGAGAAGGAGTTGGGGGTATTAGTGGATGGAAAACGAAGAGCCAGCAACTCACAGCCCAGAAAGCGAACTGTGTCCTGGTCTGCATCAAGAGAAGTGTGGCCAGTATGTCAAGGGAGGGGATTCTCTCCCTCTATTCTGCTCTTCTGAGACCCCACCTGCAGTACCGTGTCCAGCTCTGGGGTCCCCAGTGTAAGAAAGACATGTACATGCCTGAGAAGTTCCAGAGGAAGCCATGAAGATGATCAAGGGGGCTGGAGCACCTCTCTTATGAGAACAGGCTAAGAGAGTTGGGGTTGTACAGCCCGGAGAAGAGAAGACTCTGGGGAGACCTTCTTGCGGCCTTCCAGTACTTAAAAAGGGCCTGCAGGAAAGATGGGGAGGAACTCTTTCTCAGGGAGTGTAGTGATAGGATGAGGGGTAACGATTTTAAACTGAAAGAGAGTAGATTTAGATTAGCCATAAGGAAGAAATTCTTTACTGTGAGGATAGTGAGACACAGAGAAACTGTGGCTGCCCCCTCCCTGGAAGTGTTCAGGGCCAGGTTGGACGGGGTTTTGAGCTTCCTGGTCTAGTGGAAGGTGTCCCTGCCCATGGTAGGGGGGATGGAACTAGATGATCTTTAAGGTCCCTTCCAACCCAAAGCATTCTGTGATTCTGTGATACCCTTGATCATTTTAGTTGTCTTTCTCTTCACTATTTCTATTATGTCCTTTTTTTTTTTGCTGTGGAGATCTCAAGTACACACAGTACCAGTACTATGATAAAACCAAAGTCTGGTCTTGCAAAATAGTGTTGTTTCATATTGCTCTCAATAACATTCCTGATAATACCCAGCTTTTACATTCTAACAGTTCCTATATGGTGAGCAGAGTTTCTGACTCACTGTGAGATTACTCCAGGTCCCCTTTCCTGTGTTTCACCTATCACCTCCACACTCAGCATGAGTTTAGTATATTTTAAATTTTCTTCAGCTCACATTTATTAGTGTTGAAACATACTTGCTGCCTTTTACTCCTTCACTCTGTTTTGTGCAGTCATTCTGGAGTGCTTCAACGTTATCTGTCATTTAATAACCCGAATGGGCTGAGTATCACCATAATTTTGTGATTTAGGTGTCCAAAGGAGATATAAGGTAGCCAGATGTCTCTCACCTTACTTCTCAGCTCTGTAAAACTGGCAGCATCAACTGCAAAACAGATGGAAAGCTTGTTGCTCCCTTTTCCTCGCTGGCACTCCTCCTCTATAGCATCTTGCCAAAAGCCTTGTGAAAAGTTGTTATGGCACTAGAGACCCTACTCTACTGAAATTCAACAAATGAAGTTGGAGGTGCAGGGTAATAGAACTTCCATTCCTCCCTCTATCCCCACCCTCCCACCCACACCCGCCCGGATGGAGAGTGTTATGTGAGTCACATAGTTTCATTTTGGGTTTTTCTGGTTTGCTGGTCTATATAAGACCTACCGGCATTTGGGCCTTTTTTTCCCATATTTTTCTCACCTTTTTTACGTGTCTACAGTATCTTCACAGCTGTACTCTTTGACTGGAAATTAAGAAGGAGATAAGCAACCATTTAAGAAGAGAAATGCCCCAGCCCCTTACTGTAGTTCATGAAAGTAAATATTTTCTTGATGAAGGGAAGAGTTGTGGGAGTAACTATGCCTGGAACAAACAGAATATATTTGCCAATATGCTGTCACACCAAGGTTTAAGGTGCTGCAGATCTCTTGTGCTGAAAGACTTCCAGTGTCATAGCTCCCAGTAAATAAGAAACTTGCAGGAAGTCTTCGGGCCTGATAAAAAATAATCCAAAAGGAAAGACTCTACCATTTGCAAAGTAAACTTGCAGAGATCCAGCAATATTCAAGCCATTTATAATCTAGAAATCTGATGATGTTTTTGACATTTCATGTCTGTTTCTCATGCTGCAATAATACATTCAGTCAGCAACTTGCCAGCTCTATCTCCCATGTTTAATGGCCAAACCTTTTGTGAAGAGCATTAAAGACATATATTCTTTTTGTGGGTACTCAAGTGCTTTTTTTTATGAGAAATTTGTAGTGATGGAATTCCTTTCACTTCCCATTCAAAAAACTGTGGGATTGGCTTCTATAGCCCTGAGAAAGTTAGAAAGTGTTGTCAGATAGCAACCCAACAGATTGGAAACCCAGCTTAGTTTTTTGGGTAAACTAGTGCAATCATTCTCAGATGGGGAAAAATGCTTCATCTCCTATATGTTTGGAAGGGAAAGGGCTTACTCTTTTGGATGGCTTGCTGGAAGGCAAATGCTGCTAGGTCAAGAGGCTGGGTGAATTCCAGGTCATCCTTGTGCGGAACTGTGCCTGTGGATTTCCTCCTCCTTTTGTCTCTCCTCTCACTCTACTCCATACACACATGGACTCTTTTGCACTTTGTTGCAGGACAGGGCAGGGGGAGGAAGAAAGGTCTGCACTGGGACTTGTAGGGCAGGGTGTAGTACGACTTTTTCATCTTTGTAATGGGGACAGGAGAGACACTCAGTGTACCGTGCGTGATTTGTTTTTTCCTACTAGGACTTAAAATAAATGTAGTATAAACAGAAAACATCAACAACTTGCTTTTGAGTCTTCTCCATGTTAGAAAAGAACTAATACCAGGTTTATGCATTACCTCTACGAATCATCTGATAGCCCATGTAATGTAATCTGGTGGTCATAGCAGAGTGGGCATTCAGTGTTTTCACCTAAAGCACATGTGAAACTTCTTAATATGAACAAACATACATATAAAATATCATCACCTAGAATAACTCTCTCCAAAATAATGATAGACTTGGGTGTCTGTATTACACAAGAATAAGAGATTGGGTTATAAAGAATTAAGCAATTGAACTGAGGCTTCTTTTCTAAGTCAGTCAGTCACTCCACATGGTGAAGCTTTAAAGGAATATCGGGACTACCCTGTTTTACTATCCTGTCTTAAAAAGTCCCTTTTGTAGGAGATAAGAGACTGTATCATCATGAAATGGAAATGCTTGCTCAGCCAGGCATCAGAGCAATGCATCTTAGACTAAAATTGTACTTGCTAAAGCTTTGACCCAGATATGCTTCAAATACTTTCAGTATCTTTTTTATTCACATGTTTTCTGTTACTGAAAGAAAATTGATGCATTTTCTCATCTTATTTTCTGTACAAACATCAAAATATGCTGAATACCTTTATTTGTGATTAACACATATAGTGCCTACCTTTGCTATTCATTTTGATAAAAGTACCTTTCAGGAAAACTCTCTTATGTTTGTATTCTGTATTTTTTTAAAATTGATGAGTTTGATCTTAAAAGTAGAAAAAACCCCAAACCCATATAAAAAAGGATGGTATTTTTCTCTAGCTGGACACATGTACTTCATCACAGTAAAAGATGAAACAAAAGGTATCACAGATTTCTTTATCAGTATCTTCTGATGACTAGGTAGCTTTCTTATACAAGCTGGGGTGCTTAGTTAATAAGTTAATAGTCTGACAGAAGAAAAAGAGCACAGGAAGAAAGAATAGCTGTGCATCTAAACATCTGCTCCAGTTTGCTTAAGCAGCTGACCCCTCTAGTAAGTAATGTGAATATTGAAACTGCTAGTGTACAATTTTCCATAGATTTGTCTTCTGGGTTTTTAATACAAAGACACTATGATTATCTTGGTTAAAGTATTACAAAGATGAGCCACAATAAAGGCAAAGTCAGTGCTCAGTTCTCTCAATTTAGTGGAACTGAAATAAAAGTTTTAGAGCAAACTCAGGACCTGTATTTTTGGAAGCAGTCTCTGTGTTGGCATGCTTAGGGAAGCTGTTTGTAATAGTCTGAAGCCAACAAGTCTGAAGCCAGCTAACCTGTTGTACTATGCTGTTCATTGTCTCTTATCCCTGACATTGTTTTGATCAAAAGCATAGGAAGTAATTAAGAAGAAAAATGTCTTTCATCATCAGAGGAACTGGGATGATGGCCACAAAAGGGCAAGAGTGGGTTGCGGTTTGGTAGAAGTTCTGATAGGATATGGATTTTCAATATGCACTGTTCTCCATGTCAGCAAATCCAGGTCATTACAGTTTTCTGTGACATTCATAACTAATTTAATGGAAGTCTGATATAATGTGTTATTTAAGCCATTTTGTAATTGAAGTCTCAGTTCAAATGGTGACTTTGGCAGTCTATTTTTATTTCCAGCATGGGCTTTTTGACTTTGTATTGTGTTGCAAAGTCATTTACTCCTATAGATAAGCATTTCATAAAGGAGTGATTTGGGATTATTGAAAACTCAAATAAAACTATCAAAAAATAAAAATATTTGCTATAATAGGCTCATCCATTTTTACATTTTTTCCTCCAGAAGGGTATGTGTATTTTTGAAAGCTTTTTTGTTGTGATTTATCAAAGTATTTAAAATATAAGACAAAGCAACTCAAGCTTTCAATTGAACATGAAATGGCCATGCTGTGCTTTTGTGCCTGCACAGATATGGGGTATCAGTGACACTTGAAAGAACTTTTTACATGCTAGAGAGGTCCAAGAAACTATATAATACTTCAGAATATAGAGGATCGCTCTTGGTGACTTCTTTATAAAGCACTTCTTTTCATGAGGTTTTTTTTTTTTTATTTTTTTAAATGCAGAGAGCTTTTAACTCTGAAGCTAATCTGCAGATTTATTTTTCATTTTTTTTTACGTATAGTTTCATGTTGAGAGTTCCAGCCTTCTTGCACCTTTCAGTTATTTATCTATAAAAGTAATAGCTACCCAGGGAAACCAACATGTATGTGAAATTAAAATGATACCAATAATTATTTGATTTTAATGTCTGCATTGTCCACATTCAGTACTGCAGATTCATTGTTTTCTTCTTGAAAGTCATACAATTAAGAGGTTGTTACTTCTGGAATCCAAAATATTTGTGTCACTCTGTCCTCTGTGAATATAATTCAGGAGCTGACAGGAGATAAGATAAAAGTCAATAAAAAGAGAATTATTTATTAAAAAGATCTAATGTTACAAGAACAGTACACAGAAACTATTATATTACTGTGTCTTCCACATTGTATATACTATTATATATAGCATATATACAGATTGTATACAATATATCTAACATTTTGATATGGGCCATGATAATATCTCTCTTTTGGTCTGCAAAACAGTTTCTTTCCAATTATTTTTTTTCCAAACAGATCTTGTGGCATTATACAAAAATACAGTCTCCTCAGTGACTCTAGACTGCACTATTACAATCTTTTACATGAAAAAGGAAGGAGCTTTCCTTTGCAACTAAAAAATAATATGTCATGGTAAGGAAACATTGTCTTCTACAAAGTAACAAATAGGTAATACATAGGTACTTAAACATTTAAAACATGTTTATTAATATATTTAAGATGCAAAATACATATTCTGTTCATGTTGAATATAAAACATACCCCTTTTTGTCCCTGCAATACAACTACATTATCTGATGGTATGTTCAGTATTCCCATCAGTATCTTGATACTAGAGATCGAGATATATCTATATGCAGCTCTATTTCCTTATCAGACTTTCATTCTCATAAAGCATAGCCATTTATTGTATTCAGAAAGTTGTTTAACTAAAATGCCACCAAGCAGAGACTGTAGCCTATTTGAATACTCTGAAATAAACTGCATTGGCAAGCAACTGTATAAAAATAGAGGAAATTATGCTTAACTAATTTATAAAATAGCCTTTTTGCTTTTTGGTTCATCACTTTATTGTTTATTTTAACCTTTAGAAAAACAGTGGTTTGCTAATGCAAGTTCTCTGCACAGTAGCAATGCTGCTGTTTTACAAATTACAGCAGTTAGTAACTTTCTATGAGTTTGCTCTATCAGCAAGGTACATTCCACCTTCCTTTCTTTGATCTCAAAGGCTTTTCCAGAAGCAGAGATATAAAAGGTCTCATTCTGTCTGTATCTACACTCTATGCTCAGCTATCTATCCTGCCTTTATTTTCCTAGCAACATGGTGACTAAGTAAATTTAAAACTTATTTCTTAGAAAATTATTTATAATATTAGTAGGTAATAAAGATTTGAGTTGAACCATCTTTTAAAAGTTTTACTGATAAAATATTCAAAAGAAAGAAAAAATTAGTCATCAGTCAGCTTTTTATCTACCGAGTACTTGATCTGTGTTGTGCTTTCTTGGCTACTATTTTAAAGCTGCTAATAAAGGGCACAGTTGGAGTGTACTGGTTAAATGCCAAGTATTATTTTGCTAGTGAGCTGGTAAAATATAATAGCATTTTAGACCCAGAACCCATCAGCCAAAATAGATTTGCATGAAAACTTTTAGAGGGTTGGACAGCTAGAAGAACTATACTATTAGGACTTGGCTGTTAAACTCTTTTGACTTGATTTTTCCCAGGCAAGGGAATGTTCATCTTAGGTGTGGTCCCTAGAGAGATGATAGTAAAACACCCTCCCTCATAACACCATGAACACCATAAGTGTACAAACATGCATACCATATACCTTGGGGATAATTTTGATTCAAGTGCCAATACGTGGAAAGGCCTTCCAATATACAAAAATTGTCCAAATTGTCTATTGATTGAAAATTTTTTTTGGTACAGCAAAAAGTGAGGATTAAAACTAAGACCACACAGTGCCTACAAGAATATTCTCTAGTGAGCTATAGAAATAGAACCAATTAGCTAAATAACTGGAATGATGATCAGTAGCACTTATCCAAGTATTTTTTTTTCAGACACAGTATTCTCCAAAATATATCCTACTGGAGCTTGTATATATGTGAATGATTACATTCCAAAAAATGTTAATATTCTCTCCATAATATGCTTTCATATATACTTCAACTTGATTACCAAATATATAAAGCACATAATGTTCCTAAAAAATGGACCCAGAGGGAAACAAGTTATAATTGAGAAGTGGTTGGAAAAAGTAGGTTTACCCCTTTGCATTTCTTTATTTGTCCACTTAGCAGACTAATGTATAATATGTTTAAATGTCCAGTGGAGTTTTCATTGTCATATGCACTAGGAATTATTTTTTTATTTGCTAATGAAAATAAATATTTGATTAATTTGACATTAAATCATGTGGTATTTGATAAAAACCAAACTTGTTTCCTTGTAAGTTTGTGTTTAATCATTTTCCGTTTACCTTGCAATAAAATAAATGGCTTTTCTGCTCTATTTTGCCACTTTCTGAATGTGCTGTCTAGTATTGTATTGACAGTTCTTTTTGCTAATTAAATACATATTCATACATTTTCAGAACAAATTCTCTGCACTTTTGCAGTGGGCTGTGTATATAAACTATATTTTCTCTATTGTTGTTAGGAACAGCCAGCCATAGGGGATGCAAGAAAAGTATTCGACAAAACTGTATCAAACTTTGTTCTATATTTTAAAAATTACTTTTTTTCCAAACCAGACAGATGTACTATACTAGACACCATTGTTTAAACACCTAATGATACATGACTGGGGTCACCAAAATTGAACATATTAAAAAAGTAAAGTTTGACAGAAATTACCTTTGCTTACAAAAGTTTATTACATACAATCTGCATATTTTTGGGCCAAGAAGTGTCCCCTCTTCAGAGGACTTTTACAAATAAAGAAGAGAAAAAACCTGATGAATTATTGACCGTGTCTCCAACACTCTTCTAGGTGCACCACAGGCATTTCTATGGGTCTTTAAGCATTAGCTTGGGTTTCCAGTTTCTTCACGGACATAAAATTCCATCCCTTGGTGTCATCAAGCTAAAGCAAACAAATAACAACAACAACAAAGTCTACAGTCTTCACCATGAGGTTGAAGGAACCATCAGTGCCAAAAGCAGTGTTACAGAGGACGAGGAAGTGGACAACACATGTAAGGTGGATTGAGCACTTGTTACTTTCCCTCCTGAAATGTAAGCAAATGTAAAACAAAGTAATTAAGGAACAAACAATGCAAATGTTTTTCAGTACATTTAGGTACTAGATTTTTCCCCAAATTTATATTCTATTATGCTCAGCAAAGCCTAACTTTTAGGAAATGGATTACCTTGTGAGAACTGCAATCACAAAATAAACTCCCTACACAAATATAAGGAAATTGGGGATTATATGATGATATCTACAGCAACTCACATGCTGAATCCTCACATCCAGTCTGCAAATAGGAAATTCTAAAAGGTTATATGGTTTTATGCCTTAATCCTCAAAAATAATTAGGCTGTCACAATCACAAATTTTCTTCCTGGAAGAAGGAATGAAAGCTAGCCCTTGATCTTGATGTTTGTCCAGAGGAAAAATTAGTCTTTTTCCCAGTAGCCCAGTGATGTATTTAGATCACAGCAGTCCCTTAAAAAGCCATGCTAAGAGAAAATGTGCTATGGTCTATTGGGGGCAACAGATCACAGGACAAGAAGGGAACCAGGCTGTTTCTTTGCACCACAGTTGTCCTAAATGGAAGTGATCTGTTGTTCATAGTCTAATGAAAAACATCAAGTTAGAGGGAATGAAGGATTTTGTGGCCTAGAATTATGGTTTAAACGATACATGAAACAAATATTCCATGGAATAAGGTTTGGTGTCTTCTGCATTCTGATGATAGCACTGTAGTTTGTGACTAGACTGGAGTTAAAATTTTAGGTCTAGATTGAAGTTTCAGGCTCACACCTTTTGGATATTACTCCTTCAGGACTAAAAAATAATGTTTAGTAGAATTTTAAAGTGTTAGCAGAATGTTAGAATTAAGATTCCTCATTGTATTTAGGCAAAAGACAATGTTATTTCTGGTTTTTTTTGCCAGTAATCCTTCCATCCCTTTCTTACCTGTGTAATATTGCTACTTGAAATTCTTTCAACATATTGCAGTAACTGAGGAAATAGAAGCTAGACATCATAATTTACTTAACGATAATACATTAATATTGTAATATGTTAATAATTTAATAAAGTAATATATACTCAAGGAAATCAATAGAATACAGAGAAATGCAGCTTATTCTAAAGCAGATACATACAGATGGTTTGACTACCTAAATGCATGCCATTTTGTCTGTGTTAGATAGTACACTTCTGGCTGGTGGTCCAGAATTATGTGCATATCCTCTAAGTCCCACATCATATCTGCCAGCTCTGTGTAAATGTTTGGGATACTTTAGGACATCTCAGATGTCCTTATGTGCTTATGTCTGATTATTTAAATTCAGAAGATCAGCTGGATTGTTGTCTAGGCTCCACTGTCGGTCTTTATGGATTACATCTCAGCTGACTACAATGTTATTTGAGACACGTAGTGCATTTGTAGTGATATCTACAGCTCAATTAGGTTTTCAGATGTTATCCTAGAAAGGGAGAGTTTTCCTGTAAATCCTCTGCTTTGTTCATCAGCCCTACAAGGATGCCTCCAATACTCTTGAGCATCTCAAACGGCACTAGATACCTTTGTTTCAGAATAGAACTGAAGACTCCGATTAATGATTTTATCTAATAGCTAGAGAATTGTGAGAACATTTTTTTTCAGGTAGGAATAATAGAGTTAATGAACATTGCTATAATCACCACTCTTCCAAATACAAGTGTAACCTTACCTGAAAATGATGGAACTCTGATCTGGGGACTTGTAGTCCCATCCCCTCCTTCACTGACTGCACAGACTTCAATGATGTAGACACCAACATCGGGAAGAAGTACCACTGCAGAGGTTTTCTGTGTTTCTATAACTTGACTGTTGCTCTGGCCTTCTTGCCTAAATAATACCTATGGTCAATAAAGCAGACAGTGGTCATAGAGGTTCAAGTTACATACCAGACATTTTGTGTAGATAACAGTGTCACTGAAATGTTGACTGTTTCATGTTTTCACTAAGGATTTTTTAACATTACATTTGAACAGTCATCTGCTTTTACTCTTCCCTCCTCCCAGTGGCTTAAAAACATTAATAGCAAAATATATTAGCAATTAATGAATGTCAGAGGACATTGATTATGATCCAGATTGAAGATATAACAGTTGCCTTCTCCAGTGTTACACAATTTTTTCCCCCAAATTTCTTCAAAATGCATTTTGGGTTCCATGTGTTTAAAATTCTTATCCCCAAATTCATGTAGATATTCACATTTTTGGATCAAGAGCCAAACTTCAAATGTAGATAAAATGCCCTAAATAACGTCCTTACTGTGTTTACCTTAGCTGGCTAAGTCAACTGAGAATAGCTCAGATCTGCCCCTGCATCTCCTGTGAAACTCAGCACAAGCTTATGGCACGTGGGAGGAAAGCAAGTGAGTACATAGCTGTCTTTTTGGTACTTCTGCATAAGAGTTTCTGTTCCCAGACAAAATTGAAAAGGTCAGAGAGGTGTAAAAAACCAAAGTAGTCAACTGAACATTTTCAGACTCTCAACTGTTCTGATAAAGGTTAAAGCAGTTTCTGATTTACCTGAAACATTTTACACTTTCTTAGTGATATTTCCTGATGTATCAGAGGAAATATCAGATTGTATTGTATAGAAATGATCATATATATGCTTCAAATCCCTTCCCCGTTGCCTCCGTAAAAACATTGAAATTATTCTGCTTTGATTTATAAGATTGTAGTGAATTCCACTGCTTTTTATGACTTGTTGTTTAAGAGTTGATCTAGATTTTACACTTTAAAACTTCAAAACTTTAAAAGCCAGATGTTACATCACTGATTGTTGAACATCACCAATATGATCACAAAACAAATGGAAGCATTTATGTTTCTGCTCCATAAAAATATTAATTTTAATGCCATTTTGAGCTGCCTTATTCTTCTGCATTTCTCTAAATCCTACTGCAAACACAGTTAAATTGAAGTGTTAGTAGGAATTCCATTGCAGGCTGGTCTTATTAATATCCACTCCTGAGTCAGATATGATGAAGTGATCCCCTCAGATAGAGTTTACCCAGTTTATAATCAGTGGTTGACAATCACAACCTAGAAAATGTTGGGACATTTCAGTCTTTTTCAATTTTATTTATTGCTTTTCATGGTGAAAACTGATTGCGGACAGTCTGTACAGCATACTTTACTTACATGGAGAAACAAAAAAGGGAAAAAAGCCAACAAGGTAAAGGAATAGTCATTGGGAAGAGAGAAAGGTGAGCAAGGAAGGTGAAGAACTGACCTTGTATCCCATTACATCAGATTCATTAGCTAAAGGTCTGACTGGCTCCCACCCAAGAGACACATGAGAACCATCCTGTATCCACATAATATTCCTTGGTGCTTGGCTGGGAGCTGAGAAGAAAAAATATGTACATAAATATATTTGATAGGTAGTTTCTTTAAAATCAAAAGAAAAGTATTTCAGTCTTTCATGACACTTACAACTGGCTGTGTTAGCAGGCTCCCAACTCTAGCTGGAAATTTTAAAGATTATTTTTTGCACCAGAATTGTCATTTCATAGATTGTGGTCTATTTACTCAGCCCATCCCATAAATTCTGCAGAGCTAATGAACTTGAACTCCTTTCTCTCCCTTCTCTGTCAAAAATTCTTTGTTTTCTAGGAAGATAATCTTTGTTATGATTGCAAAGTTGTATAAATTCATGTCTAAATATCAAAGCAAAGCCATGAATCAAACATATATATGATTCCTGATCATTACACACTCTTAGTAAAGGAAAACCCAAGAGGGCAGAGGTTGCTCCCTGACTTCTCCCTTTGAGCAAAGGTACTGAGTTCACTTACGGGACTTCTTGGTTGCTGCACGTACTGCAGTGCTAGGTGGTCCATATCCTGCAGCGTTGTATGCCCTCACTGTTAGGTGATATAATGTGTTTCCTTCTAATCCTGTCAGGTGGATGGATGACTCATTTCCCTCAGTTTTGACCTTTTCTGCTGCTTCTTCCTGCTCCATGTCCTTCCAGTAACTAACCTGCCAACAAGTGACCAAATGAAGGATTAATATAAACATCTGGGAAGCTCATGCTTCCAGGTGCTTTTGTTATCTTGTGAAGGGCCTTTTTGCCATTTCTACCTTTTGTCTGATCATGAGGCTCTTTTAAACATGTGGGATTTGCAGCCTAACCTCAGAGCCAAGCAATGCTTACTTCTCCAACATGGCGAGACTCAGAATGTCACAGTATTACTTGAAGCATGTTGAATTGCTGTGTCTGTCACAAGAAGTAACTACAAGATGGAAGAGCCAAGGATGAACATTGGCAGGGAGTCAAAAGCATTTCAGAAAATTCAAGGAGGGCTTATCTGCTGGTAGGTCACCAGAGTATCTACCTTCTGCCTGGAAAGCTCTGATGATATCAGTTAAGAAGTGTGAGCAATATTCCATTCCTGGCCCTGTGCAAATCAGAGCCATGAGATTTCTTATCAGGGTAATGAACAGGAAATGACAGAACATCAAAGGAAATCTTTAATTCATCTTAAGAAAAAGAAGGAATTGGATTCAGTTTTAGTTCCTGGATATAAACAGGTTTCTGGTAAATGAAATTTTGATAGTGTGTTTATGACCTTCCTTTTCAAACATAAAAACCCTACATGATCTTTGATGGTTCTTAGTCTGTAATTCTGGTGTCTGCATTGAGACTGTCATAATCTCAAAGAGGTTATAGATTTGAGCTAGGAATTTAACTACTCTCTTTCCTCAGGGACCAAGTATTTGCAGGGCATAACTGGAAAAAAAGCAGTACTGTCTCTTTTTAATGTATCTATGTGAACTACACAAGTAAGGTAATTGTCATGGGGCCTTATTTTCCCTAACAGGAGATGTCACTAATGTGCCATTCAAAGACCTGTATTTAGCTTACTGTTATTCATGCTGAGACCTACTTGCATTTATTCTACATTTTGACCTTTTCTGTGAAGATGGTTATTTCATAATAAGTTATTCATATTATATCTGGATAACTTTTCCTCTGAGAAAAAGGTCATGGACAATACAGCACCTTGTGAATGTATCCCAGAAAATAGCGAACGAAAAACCACAAGGGTTTTGTAGGAAAATAAGGCCAATGAGTACAATGCTGACCTTTTATAATTGCACTGGGACTGGCATTTAAAAAAAAAAAAAAAACAAACAAAAAACAAAACAAAAAAAAAAAAAGATATCTAGAAAGACCTGGTGGCAAAAATGTACATTTGAGGTCATATCTTCACCTGAGTAAAGTGGCTCTGTTAACTTTGATGCAGGGTATATTAGTTTGTGCCAACTCCATGTCTACTCTTCCAATTGTAAAATTCATGTAAATACCTTTTTTGTGTGCCTGCTTTATCTCATGTTAAAGTGCTGTTGCTTTAATTCTTAAATTATTTACAGCGCAGATAGCAAATCTAACTGTAGTCATCACGTGTTGCTGAAGTACGTGTGATTCACTGAGGTATTTTGCTAGCTGAATGCTTTACTGACCTTGTTGGTATCTGAAGTAACATCTAGTCGCATCTTTCTTGGAAAGAAAAAAGAATCAACAACCATCTAGTCACACACTAGGATTGAACCTCCAATGCTTATTAGCCCCTGGGCAGTCAGATTCCTTTCATTTTACTTTCAATGCATCATTACAAACTTGACACTACAGTAATGAGAGTCACCTATTATTAAGCACTGTATGAACAGGTAGTGAGAGTCAGCACATATCCTGGAGACCCTCTCATCCACTTAGTGAAGTCTGTTGAAGATCCAACAGCGAAATGCTCAGAAAGTAAAAATGACTTTCCCAAGGTTACACAGGTGGACAGTAGCAGGGGTGGAAATGCAACTGAAGTAGTGAAATCCTGGTTCTAGAAAGCCAGGAGCAAAATTACAAGTAGCTCAACAGATCTCATTGTTTGTTCACAGAGCACACCATGCCTCACATGGATGCAAAATACAAGACAGTAGATAGCCCCCAGATTTTGCACTGAAGCTTTTTTTAATATAAAGAAGCTGTGAAAACCTAATTTTCCAAATACTGGTGCTAGATAATAAAGCCTCATGAGTGTGGAAGAAAGCTAGGAGCATACCTCAGCCCTTTTGATATTTTTCACGTTTGGAAATGCTCTCCACCACTGCTTATATGGCATTATCAATTTGGATACTAATTATGTTTTGCAAATATTAAGTCTACAAAAATAACCACGGTATGTTCCCTACCAGTTCTGCTGCACCACATGGCAAAGGAGTTCTCCCTTGGCAAAGGGATATTATTGGGGGAATGAATATACTGTATTAAACACCAAAAGCATAAAATACAATTTGGCAATGCTTCTATTTCAGTTTCTCCTGTACTTCAAAGCCTTTAAGTGTTTGGTCCATGCTTTTAAAATTCCCCTTAAAGTTTTGCCAGGTGAGTTTGGACTTTGATCTCAAAAACCACTTTTCTCTTTCTTTTGTAATGCACATATCCATTTGTTGATGGCCAAATGAACTAAAGGTAAAAGTGGTTATAAAAAAAGAGAACTCCAGTGATTGTTGACTGAGGTCAATGATAGGGGAACTTACATTGATTTGAACGAAAATGAAGATACTGCTGATGTTTAAAAGTGCTGGACATACCTCTTAAAACAGAGGGTTTGTTTATTTACACTTCTCTGTGTTTGTTTCTTTTAAAAATCTTGCTATTTCCTGTAACCTTAATTTATACTGCTTAGAAGGGATTTACCATCCTTAGAGTAGGTTTTCATTAATCATAACTTTAAACACTGATATAACCCAAAGTATAAATCACAAAAGAGTAACCCACGTTTGAAAAATGGAAGAAGAAGGGAGGAAAAAAATTGGTCTGTTTAATGCATTATTGTTTGTGAGGTTTCATTTTTTTTTCTGTGATTTCTGTTGTTTTTCATTTAGTCAAAGAATTTGGCTTTGATATCTGATTCCCAGAAACCCATCTCTTTGAGCTGGAGAGAAAGCAATAATGGTATTTAAAAAACTGAAGAGGAGATTCAAGAACATGCAATCTGCTTTGTTCAGATCGTGTGTTAAGCAATTGTTGAAAATAAATCATCACATTAATAATCTTTTTCCATCTAAAATTTTTTTACCTCTAATACTTACAGATCACATCCTCAAAGTTTTTGATTAAAAAGTATCTTAAGTAATATTACTCTTTTCCCAAATTGGTTTCTAGGGTGTGCATACTTTGGTATAAATTAATCTGATCTAATTTCAGGTCCTCTAAATTCAGCAAAGTCGGAGTTATTATCTGAATACTCTTTCTGTTGACCACAGAGAATTACAGCTACAAATTAGGCATATCAAGTAAGAGTCTAAATTAGATAGGATGAAACAAAGTGAACAAAACACACAAACTTTCCTGGGCTCCCTGATTATTTATCAACATCAACAGCATTGAAATAACTGAAAATGAACTTGAAGAGATCCGAGAGTACAGAAAGTGCTAAGGGAGAATGAGCAGTGTGTTGAAAGAACTGCAGGTAGCCCTGAAAATAAAACCCTACACCATAATTCAGATTTCATAAAAACTATTTTAATTATCATTATCAGAAAACCTATCAGTGCTTTGAAATGGTACATGTAAGACATGCAAATGTTAGTGCAGTGGTACAACCAAGCACTCAGGATAGGAGAAGAGCTGCTTTTTGTATCATCTCAAGATGCTGGTGTGACTGTCCTTCACAACAAGATGAGAGGTTCATGTAAAAAGGTCAATCAACCTTAGTTCCTCCCCCCTCATCAAAATAATTGCTGACTGAAAAGAAGAAAGAAAACACTGTTCAGTACTCCTAGGTTCTGGGGTCTTCTCTGGAGTAGCTTGCATCCCCCATCTCTTTCCTCAGGTACCCTTTTCTCCCATACAGTCCTGCATACACTTGGCATGTAAACTGATACTGTACCTCAAACTTGAGGACTAACATCAAGTATCATATTTTATATAGTCACATTTTCTTATGAAAAATCAGTAATTACTTAGGTTTCTGATTTTGGGTAGTAGAAATCTAGCAGTCTTGTAACAAACTATTCATGATGCAAACACTTCAAAGGGTGTGGCTGTCTTGAGGACCTCATGAGAGATCTAGGGTGTGATCTGTACCTTATGGACATGAAGTAATACTGCTCTGCTATAAACTCCTGCTTATAGCCTTCAGGATTTCAGAGGGGTTTGACTCAGAATATGAATAACTTTGTAGACAAAATTGACTCATGTATAAAGCTATCCAAATGCTAATTTTGTGTTTGGGAAAATTCATTCATTCAAAAAGTCAAGTCTGGTAAATTCATATTCAGGCTGGTGAAATATCAGTTCTTATTTTTTCTGTCTTGCTTTACCAGCCTCTGGTAGAAACATCCATATGCTCTTTCTAAATTACTTCAAGTTATACTTCACTAAATTAAAAAAAAAAAAATTCTAGGACCATGCAGACATAATTTTCTATTCTACTGTAAAACAGATAAAGTACATCTAAGAAACAGCAAAAGCTTGAATATTTCTCTTTGAAAATTCAGAATATGGTATAAACAAGTTATTATATCAAGTAATCCACTCTGGAAAGGTCATTTGAGATTTTATATTTTTTATGGTTTTTTGTTGTAAGTTGATCTTTTGATTAGGTTAGTCAAAGTTCTATCCTGGGGGGAATTCCAGTAAAAAAGTCATGTGCTTTGTGATCTATACTTAACTATTAACCTTGGTTTTCTGGAAAAGAAAAAAGAAAGCAAAAATATCTTTTCTTCCAGCTAGTAATTCTTTCTCTTTCCCTTCCCCACCAGTAGTGAGTGACAAAGAAAATATTGCCTAAGGCTGAAATAGATTTTATAACCTTCAGGTTATGGATTCTAAACAATAAGTATGAACCACACACTATATTTTTCTACCATTCTGACAAAGTTTTCAAGCTACTTCTACTTTATCAGAGTGTAGCTGGCATATATTTAGTAAGGTCGGGTGGACAGCTGACAAACCTGTACTGAAGTCAGGAATAATATGTGCTTTGGGAGATGCAAATGAATACAGCAAACCTTGCATAAAACTCATGTGACATAACAGTTAACACTACCTTTCAGGGATGACAAAGTGAAATTGGACAAGTTACTTTGCCTTTCATTACTCCTTAGTACAAAGTGCAAACAGGGCTGGAGTGAAAGTGGGTCACTGTGAACTTGTCCATTTGTAGTAAATATTCTGTCACTTTTGTTGATTAGAGCCCAAACATTCAAATGTTAAAAAAATAGCCCCCCCTCTTATAATGTTGTTGCTAAAAGGCCAGGAAATGTGAAGATCGTGTAGGTGGTTGTCACTGCTGTGGTGACTGCAGGCAGAATACAAATTGAAACATGAAAACAGAGTGGCTAGTCAGATTATTTTACATTCAGTTTGGATTGAAGGCCACATTTTACTTGTGGTCCACAATAATTCTGCAATAAGAAATAATTGTTAAAAAAAAAAAAAAAGATAAATAATTCGTCTTTTTATCAGTCACTGGATTTCTGTACATTATCTATTTTCTATTTGTGGATTAAAGGAGTGCTACAGGCTATGTTCTGCACTGTAGTACATACAATAAATCTTTCAGAATCACTTTTTAAATTAAAATAGTGTTCACAGAAGCTGAAGAAAGTGAATTATATGGAAAACATAAAGATTCTCTGTACTTTTGCTTTTCTGAGGGGAGGAGTTCAGCCCCAGTGTCTTACTATACAGAGCTCTTCCTTTTTGTACCAAGGGGCTGCTTTAAAGAGAAACTGTCAGTATGTTAGCAAAATTGAGCTGACAGTGTGATAGTGTTCCTGAGTGAATACTGTAATGCACTGACTCACTATAGTGATCCTATAAATCATTATCTCCTTTTTGATGAAATCCTTTCCAAAAATGGAACTGAAAAGATCTAGCCATACCATCCTCGGATTGTGTTCTGTCCTGCTGAATTATGCAGGAGAGAAGCGTTTACTCTTCTGTTTATTGAGTAAGGGCGGCTCTAATCATAATTCTTCCTGGGAATGAACACAGAAAAAGATCAAACTAGTCCCTGAAATATTCATCTGTCAGGAAGTGGGAAGAGAAATTCTGGCTAAAGAAACAAAGAAGGGAAAGGGGGTGAGGGTTGAGGTGGAGAAAAAAAGCACCCTCCAATCCCCAGATAAAAGTATTACCTCAGAATGTTCCTCTAATTCCCTCATGGGACAAGGTAGAAAGGAACAGTGAAGTATTTTTATACTTTATTTTTTATTATTCTGTCAACTGCAGGTCCCTGGCTTGAAATATTTACTCTATAATCTTCACACTGGAATACTAAAATTGGTGTACAGCACAGTGAGGAGCCAAATTATTAATAAGGTTCAATGTTAACAACCCCTGTTGTATCTATAACAATTTCCAAATTAATTCCTAAGAAGTCCATGAGAGGCATAGAGTAGGTGAGTGTTACTGTTGAGGTCAGAGTATGCTGAACTCTGAAGGTCTAAACATTTTACAAGTCAGAAGACCACCTCTGATATGAAGAGAGCCCACTGTCCTACCTGTAACCACCATCTATTGCTAGAACACAACTGTAGAGCTAAGGGAAATGTTATGTGACAAGCAGGTAAATGCAAATACATCCAAGTTGTGAAAGAATAAATTTCTAGGGAAATAATTTTCAATTTTAGAAAGAAAATCTGTTTTTTAATTTAAAATATGCAAACCAAAATTAATAGAACATTTTGAGAATCAGTGTGATCGATGGAATGAGGATAAGAGTAAAAATAGTACGTGTAATTTAAAAGATGTTGAGATATCTGAGAGGGAGTAACAAAACAGCTACCTTTCTGAAGAGGAAAAGATAGGATGCAGTCTGTAAGTTATTTCAGAGGATAAAAGACTGGCCTGAAAATTGAAGACAAAGGTTAGTATCAAGTGGAACACTTCAGTGTAGAGAGGGATAGCATTTGCAAGGTGAATATCATCTGTATCAGATGCTGTCTTGTTCTTTTTATATATCACAGTTCTAAAGGTAAAATTCATAGATATCTCTTTTTCTACATGAAGCAAGCCATGTGGAAAGGGGTAAAAACATGTTTAATGTAGGGAAGGAGTGGGCATAGAGTACAATGAGAGAACTGACAGAGGGTTTGCCAACTTCAGCATGGAGCCTTATATGTGAAAAAGACCTGGAGAAATGAGAGACCTGAGGGGACATGCCTTAGTCACAGCCTGCTCGGAATGCTCTGGGTAGCATTACAGGAGTATCTAAGTATCAAGAGGCTACAGCAATGAGGTAAAAAAATGCTAACTGACTGTGTTTAAATGCGCTCTCCTGGTCATGGCTGTCCAGCCTGAGGCTGTGCTGGAGAGTGTGGTGAACCTGGTGCTGCTTGGGCACCTGTGTTTCCTTCCTAGGGTTTCCTAAGTGGTGGTCACCGGTCCCAAGGTCTTGTCTGGACATTCTGCCAGGGACACAGTTTGTGCTAGTAGGTCACAAGATGTCTTTAGACATCCATATGATTGGTATCAGACTCAGATCTACATGTTTACTCTCTTTTCATTGTTACTGTAGAGAATCAGGAAAGAGTCAGCACTCTCTAAAGGACTAAAGCAGGTCAAATAACCTGCACCCCCAAATCACTAAATTGAGTCTAGCTGAGCTACTTCATGAGGAGCAGCATAGCCTGAGCCACAAGGACAGGATGGGTCATGGTGGCCCCAAAGGATATGTTTAGTCCTAGATCTGATCTGTTCCTTGGAAGTTTGGATTGTAAATTGGATCCACAGCTACAACTGGATCCAAAAGTGTGAGAAGGTCTGTTGCCAGGGTTGGTTCTCTTTCCCAAGGCAGAGATGGCTGTCTCTAAGCAGAGCTTTATTTGTGGACTGCAAGGCTGCTGCTTCCCCTCCTGACATCTGACCTTTTATGATCTGCCCAGCAGATGTCCCCCAGCCACCGCGGGATGAGAGCGAATGGATGACAGAGCCTCTTTCTGTTCTCTGTGTTGATTGCTCTCAGTAAATAACAAGTTTGAACTGGTCACTTAGAGCTGGAAACAGTCAATATCTAATCTTCCCCAGCCTGTGAAAGAGGTATGCTGGGTCACCTGCAGTTCTTTCAGATCTTTCTGAAGTGTCAAAGAGATGTTATAAGAACTGGTGTTGAACGGTTTTCAAGCACAAACAAATAAAAGGTGTTCTGGTGCTACAGCTGTGACCATTGTTCTACAGCTAGTCATATGTATGCTACACCGAGCATAATTTCTATTGAAGTTTCACTACTGCACATGTTAATAGAATGCAATGCTAACAAAAGCAATAAGACTTCTCATTATGATATTTTGTGTTCATACCTCAAATCCCTGTGGTCTTCCTAGACTTTCTTTGATATGTTTCCATGCAACAAGAATCTCTGATACAGACAAACTCGTAGCTTTGACATCAATGGGAGCAGCAGTGGGTTCTGTATTAAGAAAAATTGAAACAATAAGCCTCCACTGTAACAGCTTGTATTTATCAAAACCACTCCATCTGAAACTGTCATTTACTTCCTTTATTCTACCTTAATACCCACAAGAAGGTATGACACTTGCGGGAACATGAAAAACTGAACAAGATGAAGAGATTATTATTGTTGTATTTCTTTATTTGTGTCATGCTACATCAATATCACATCACTGATGATGGGTGCAGCAAACTGTGACAGAATCTCTTGTCTGTAGTTTAAAAAAAAAACTTTAATATTTGTAAACGTCCCCATCCTCCCCCTTCACACATTCCTTTCATAGTCCTTGATCAGCCTAACTTCAGCAGTAAATGAAGCATTCATTCTCTTCCTGGGTTTTTAGTGCCATTCTGTCAGCTCAGGATGAGCAATACCTTGCTAGAGTGCTCAGTCAGTCCGGCTCCGGGGTTATACTGAGTAACAAGTGATACTCAGAGCTTCAGTGAAATGCTATATAAAAGAAATTTTTAGGACTGTGTTATTATGTCCTTGAAGTCACAAGAACCAGCGTTTGGGGCATGCCATCATATCTCTGCTGTGAAGCATTTACTGCTCTAGGCCTGGGATGCACACTTTTCTATAGAAGGCATTAAGACCTAGGATCTGTCCCTTGGATTACCTGTGCTGTTACCAGACATGTTTCTATCTCCATGCTCTTCACAGGACACTCTGCAGTCCTCACCTCCTGATTACCTGGAGTGGAGGACCCTCCTCTCCCTCCAACCAGGGTGGGTATCCTGCGGTGCTGCTATGGCAAGGGTACACGCTGCAAGCTCACGGCTGCAGGACACTTTACATGTCACACCAGCCCAACAGTGCTGCCAAAGGCACGTTTTACTTGGCAGTTTCATATCACTGAATGCTTTACAGGGGTCCAATGTCCTTCAGTGGTTGGGAGGTTGGGTAAATGTACATAGAGATCTGCCACAACAGGCCATTGAACATACTACCAGTCTATATCACCAGTTAGTGCATTGGCAGTGAAAGTGCCCAAATATTGTCAGCTATCAAACTGAGACATGAGTTAAGGAAATCTTCAGTATCTTTTTGTTTTATTACCTAAACTTTACTGAAAATTTGCTTAAGACAAACTGTGGAGAGAAGGCTTGAACACAGACAGTGAAGCACACAGTAGCGGCATTTCTCCACTGTTTTGGTGTAGTTCAGTTGCTCAGCAAAAAGGTGAATTCATATTCCCCCGCAGTCACAGCCTGCAATTTCTTCCTTGGTCTAATGTTCCTCATTACCTTTCTGATGTGTTGATCTGCTCTTGAAGGGCAGGCATAGGTCTTGGCTTTTATGTTATAGGGAGGTATGTCAAAGAGCTTTGTAAAAAATGGGGTCTTTGGTTCTCATTTAACAGAGTTACAGAAAAGGAGTTTCCTTACAGAACAGCCTGAATTAAAATGATACATTTTTCTCAGTGCTCACACTGCCTTAGTAAGATGCCTAATAACAGTCTTGACTCATTAGTTACCCTCTTTTCTCTGATCATATTGCAGGCATTGTTCTGGCACTGTTGCCTTACGCTTTTTCTCTGACATGGCTTGTACAATTTTTTCATCCTTTTGGTTGTCAGATTTTTAATGTTTGCAGCTCTTTTTGATCTTTTTTTATTTACTTCTAAAGAAAAGTATTTCTGATGTGATGCAAAATGATGTTTGCCACCAATGAGTATTACTAATAAGTATAAAATACGTATGGAACTTTCTGAGTAACAAAGAAATAAAAATATCTTCAGGAATAAGTGAAATGATCTTCTGAATTCAATACCAAAAGAATTGAGCTATGAAGAAATATATTCCTCATAATATGATTTTCTGTTCAATAGTTACACCCTGCTTTCTATTTTATGTGCTGCTAAGATTTTTGTGGCAAAAGGTATTTTCTAGTTTTTGTATTATTGAAGCAATTACCTTGTTGTCAGAAAAGATTGCAGTGGGGTAAATAATTTGAGATGTACACAAAATGTTGGTTGGCAGCCTTTATACTTTCTATAAATGTAGAAATCATTTCTTCTTCATAACAATCACTAGGAGTGGTTTATGTATTGTTCAGAATAGAAACACAGAATATTTTCTGATATTTTAAAAAATCGTTTTCAACAAATGGAGTAGAAACAGTTTGGATTTTTCTATGTGAAGAAAATGCATTTCTTACACATCCAGAAATTATTTTTTGCAGTTTCACTGATATTAGACATTGAGAATGCAAGTGTTCAACAAAAGAACAGAAATTATGTATTTAGGAATATGGTATATTATGACTGTCTGAAAGTTTATGGAGACTAAATAACATTTTTATTGATTCAGATAAGATGAGGACCATATAATTTCTGGTGGTATAATGCAGTCCATGGTTCACTTCAATGTCATGCTTTATTCTGTGTGTCTAAAACTAATGATAAGTTTGACAGGTTCATTAGCTTTTTCTGTAATGGTCGCTGACATTATAATCATATTATTTTCTTAATATCTTGGCATTATGCTAAAACTATAGGAGTCTGCCTGAGGTCATACTACTCAAGAAAAAAATGGGCCAATGTCTTTAATGGTCCCTTTATTACTCCCTGATTGAATTAAAGATGCAGCATGGCAAGTTCTAAAAAGGTTGTGTGCAATGTCCACAAAACCTTGTCTTTCCATGTGCTGTAATCACACTTTAAGGAAATATGTTCAATCTGTAGGTCTTTGGGATGGCTATAATAAAGCAGGACAGGGAATTACACTAATTACATTGATTTAATGTTCAGAGAAGTAATTCTGAATTTTGATACTGAGAAGTAAGGGAATGGAGTGTTAGTGGCTAGTAGCCCTCATTGTGTCTCCCTATTTATGACTGTAAACTGATCTGTTTTTATGACATATTCATCCTTAAAGATTTCCATGTGATCTAACTTAAAATACAAGTCCAAGGGCCTATTCATGTTTATGCTATGTTAATTATCTTGTGGAACAGAACCTCA
Organism: Tyto alba; assembly: GCF_018691265.1. Classification (NCBI taxonomy): domain Eukaryota; kingdom Metazoa; phylum Chordata; class Aves; order Strigiformes; family Tytonidae; genus Tyto; species Tyto alba. The sequence continues at coordinate 14,382,005 of NW_024881282.1, read as the reverse complement.
GTCAAGACTCCTCATCCAATTACTTAATATCCATTCACTTCTCATTTTGACTGCAGAAAGGATTTTTTCACACTTCCATAATTCAGAATCTAAGATCTCATTTGAAGTTAAGAACCTCAGCCCATGTAACTGCACTATAAGTCCAGGCAGTTCCACATTGTTGAGATTTTGGACTTCAGCAAGGACCCATGGCTGTAATAATTACTTTCTGTGGAAAAATCCACAGAAGAGTTATATCAGAAGGAAAATCACAAGGAGTTATCCCTCTTGCATCAACCTGGAAGTAAAGTTGTAGCATTTGCTCCCTTGCTGGAAATAGCTACAGGGATTACCTTCCAAATTAGGGGACCATCATTAAACTGTTTCCATTCCTGAGAAAAAACAAGGCACATTATGCTCAGCTCCACCTCTCAGTCTGTATGATGTGTGCCCTTGGTTTTGGGACTCTACCAGATCTGTGGTGACATGGATACCTGCAGGATAAGACTTTCTCCAGAATCTTGTACTAGAGATGGAAAAGATGTCTTATTTCCAAAACACCAAGAATGAGATGTCTGATTGTTTCCTGGACAGGCCCTCAGGCTTCTCACTTTTCCTCAAGTCCTTTCTATTTTCACCTTCTCTCTGACCAGTGTCTTTGCAGAGGACTTTAAAACAGAGAAAAATTAGGAGGGTGAGGAAATGAGCTGGCAGTGAAGCCGTAATCAAGCCTGCAGTGTTGGCCTCTGTCCTGCACCTCTTTTATTTAGTGGTGAAACACCCTGACTTGTCAGGTGGAACTTCTGTAAACTACTGCTGTAATGCTGCACTCCTGTGCACTTGCTCACAGCACACACACTGCTGCAGCTCTCCCTTCTCCATGGAGTAACCTGGATTTATTACATAGTGAAGTGTCACTTGGGAATAAGGAGCTCTCTTATTCCATGACATCTGTGCCAACATGTTACCTACACACGGCTCACTTACCTTGGCGTGTGAGTAGAAGTTGGACAAGAGAACTGATAAAATTCAGGATTTGTTAGGTTAAAAGTCTAGAGGAGCATTGCCATCTTCACGAATATAAATAATTAATTTCCACCAAGTGGCAGCCAGAGTTATCCTCAACACATGAGGAGGGGATGTGCCTATTATATTGATTGCATCTCTGACTTCCCACGGTGGGTCGTGACATTAATCAAAAAAATGCTTAATAAACTCTTACATGTCAGGTTTGTGATTTTATTCTTTAAAAAATCAGTGGAGACAGCTCTAGCTGAACTTCTACAGGATCTCTCCAGATGGGTCAGCTGGCAGATGCAGGAAATAATCTATTGTAGTTTACAGCTAATATGCCAATTTATTAATTTTCAGGTTCACCTAAACCCCAGCTGTAGCAGAGAAATGAACCACAGGACTTCACTTCAGGAATGTAAGATTTTAATTAAAGACATGGAGGCTGTTTTTAAAAGTGTGTAATTGCATATTCTTTCCACTAAGTGAAAAGGAAAGGGTAATTTTTTTATTTGTTTAAATAAGGGCTCAGGAAAAGCAAGAGGAGATGGGCCTAACCAGAACAATCTTCCACTCTGCAGTGTCTCATTTAATATCACATCATCCCCTATCTGGCCTGATGCAAAACTTTTTAAAGTTACAGTAGTATTCACTACACTGTTTATCAAAATTACAGAACTTTCAATTTTTGAGAAGATAATTTTGTCAGATGCCTGAAGGAGAAGATAAATACTGAAATTAACAGAACTGATTTTGTATCACCCATTGTGGCAATCATTAAAAACCTTTATAAAAGACCTAACTCATCTTGAAACAAGTTGGGTTCCCTCTTTCTCTCAGAAGCTTGTTTCTATTTCCTTTTATATTCTCACTTATATTTATACTATATGTATGCTAATTCATATTTATTCTTGTGCTGGTGGGCTGTGTCTATATTTGTAAACTAAACAGAGACTGAGGGACAAGGCATCAGCCTGAGCATGGACATACAATTGTCCACAGCATTAAATAGTTATCATGATCTGTGGTGAAGTATTGTCTCTGGCCAGATAATGCTGCCCCAAAGTATGCCCAGGAATATGCTGGTGCCTGGCCAGGAATGGTTCCTAGGAGGTGTGTGGATGCAGCCACAGTCTGGAAACAGGCAGTGTTCTAGTGTGTAGGTATGAAGTCTTTTTGGCCAGTTGACTTCAAGGATAAAGAATGTCTGGCTTGTTTTGTTTGCTAAAAAAAAATGATGTAGCAGCACTGCCCTTTACCTTTAAAAGCTCTTCACCATGCCTCATAATTTCCCTGATTTGCAGACAGCATCTTATCTAAACTCAGTCTTTTTTTACTAGGATAAAATAAATGAGCTCTTCTAGTTTCAACTCATTTCCTGATGATCTTGTTGGTCCTTTGAATCTGTAACATCTTGAATTCTTTGTTGAGCATGAGCAACTAGAACTGTAGATAAAATTTTAGCAAAGCTTTGCGATAGTTTTATCAGAATGATGTCCTGATATAAATTAAACTATCTGAGTCTTTCTTGTGTATAGATTCTAGCTATTAGGTTCCTATTTTGTAATGGATTTGCTTGTTGCTACTCCTTAGGTACTTGACATGGCATTTGTATGTCATTCATGTTCCTTTTCCTCTAGTCCTTTAATTCACATCTTTCCTATGTATTGTTCAGATCCTTCCCTATATTTTTAGTGCATCCTGAAGTTTTAATAACAGCAATATCATAAACAACTCTTCTATTAGCATTATGAATGTCAAATATATATGATCTCAGACTGATTCTTTAAAAATTCTGCCAGAAGCCTTCAAAGCCTTTCACAAGTCTGGTGGTAAAGATTTTTTTTTCTGCACTTCTATAGATATATTTTTACTTTTTTCTTAATAGATTAACTGAAATTTATTTTTGCGAACTGTTTTTTGTTTTCATTATTTTGGGATGAAAAAGATCTTACCCCAGGTCCTTGATCATATAGAGGAGACTAGATCTCACCATCCATGGCAATCATGAATAGAAAACCAGATTAAATTTAATTTATGGTACATTTGAACAGCAAGATTTGCATTGCTTAAATTGGAAAGGGTTGAATTTCTGAGCACTTGTCAATACCAGAAGTTTTCACTACAGTTGTAAAAATTTACACACTTGTATTCTTATTAGCTATCCTGTCTACATAATTTTATTTATTAAAAATAAATGATAAAGTATTTCATTATTGGATTATTCCTTGATTATCTTTAATATCAATACCTTATTTATGTCACATTTTTTCCTTCTTTATATACTTTTTTAACTTTAGAAAATTATTTTTTCACCTTAACCTTTTGAAATACTTGTGCTATTCTTCTAATTATTTGGATTTTCTTTTGTAAGTTTTCAACTTATTCTGAATATCTTTTAGTGGGTACATCTCTAGATCCTCAGATGTAATCTTCTTCCTTAGAAATGTACCATTTCTTGCAGTATAAACTTCAGGTAGAATTTGTGCCTTTGGCTCAGGGACATTCCAAAACACTTTAATTTCTAGTCTCAGCTGTTAATTCCAACTTATTAAATAATTTCCTGCTGTTTAATAATGACTTGTTCTACTGTTATTTGTTATGATCAGCTTTTCTATAGTGTCTTAATTATTCATCAAAATAAGACTGTAGTATCATTATTTCTTCTCAGTTAGTCAGTACTGGATAAAGAATCTGCTAATTATCACAGCTGGAACACAAGGTCATTAGTTGTATTTACTATCCAAACTACTCTGAGCAGCTAAACTGTTTCATAAATATCAGTCTCCTGTAATATTTATCTAAAATTAAAAAGGTCTTTCTCAGCACCCAAATTGTTTAGGTCAATTGGCAACTGACCTCTAGTTTGGATCCCAGTTCCTTTAATTGCCCTTTCCTGAAATGACGTGGAACCCAAGGATATTCTGTTATTTCCTGATATGTTAACACCTCATCAGCATGTTATGACATCCAAACATTTTTACTTTTATTTTGTGTTTCCTACATAGCTCACACTTTGTCTAGTCATACTTGTTAAAGCAAGTCTACCTGGCCACAACTCCTCTCAGTGCAGCCTTTTCCATCTTCTTGCAGTTGTACATTTACACTGTCCTATTTCCTTCTCCGTTTCTATATTTCTGATCTTCCCAGTTTTCCTCTTCCAGTGAATTAAAACCACACATAGAGATTGCATATAATTTCCCTCATACTGAAACCTTGCATTAGTAGTCTTGGTATTCTCAGCCCCTCACTATTTAAGTGGAATGTAGTCATCAAGAAAAATCTCCAAAGAATACAGAAATGTTAAAACAAACAGTGCTTGGAACTGTTTTTGTTCATTGGTTTGTTTTCAATATCTTGTGCCTTTTACAATGTTTATTCTCCATGGATCAAGATCACCTGTGCCTGCACTGACATTCAGTGCTTTGTTTCAGTATGTTCTAGCATGAATCTGATACCATTATTTTCTTGGCAGAAAGTACAGTCAGAAGAATTCTCCCTGCTCTGTTCATGCTCCTTTTCAGCCTCAGGCCTGAACATTGCAACATTTCTTCTGGCAGGCAGCCTAACTTGCTATGCTTTCCGTGTGCTCTGAGGTCTCTTTCTATGGTTAAAGGGTTCCTTTATGAAAGGTTCAGGCTTGTCTTCACCTGTTGCTCTAACACATCTATTGTGTCCTGTTCTGCCTTCTTATTGAAGATAATTGTGCATCTTTTTTTCTATCCTTCATCTTCTGTGTATCATCCTCATTCCCTCTTTAGAACTGGTTCCTGGATCTCATAATCTCTTTTACTTCACTAAAATATCTTTCATTTTCATTTTCTGCTCTCCTTGATTATTTGCTTTCTTCCTTTCCTAAGGTCTCCAAGAAAGATAAATCCTTCAAACTTTTCTACTGCATTAAGCCATCTTTTCCATCGGGTCATGTTTGATTATTTTCCTCCTAGGTTATCCAGCTAGCTTTATACAATCTTTTTATCTGCTTCTCCAAACTATTCTCTAATCTTCTATTACATTCATCTGCGTTTTTAGCTTCCGGATAGTCTCTCCTATGAGCTGTATCATGGAGATGTTTCTTATGAAGCCAAAAAGACAATGAAGGAGAAGAAATATCTTAAAACATCTTTAATGAGTGAGGCTTTTTCCTCATTTCAACTTTGGGTTATCACCATCACTGATCCCTCAGTAACCATTGGTATCAAATTACCTTCAAAATATCTGATTTAGAGATTAAAGGATTATCCCCCTACTTACATATGAGAAAGTGTTAAGTGTTTTTCTCACATTTTCTGAGATTCTTTACTCAGAAGGTTGTGTTTTAAGCCTTTTGCCTCTGAGACACTTTATGTAATCAGAGGGCAATCAGTTGTGTTCACAGAGGGAACATCTTAGTAGCAGCTGCCAAGCCGCTTGCCTAGGCACAACTCAAAGCCATCACAAACGGGCTCTGAATGCAGATCAGAGAGCACACAATATGCAGTCGCAGTCATATGGGAGAGAGAGATGCATTCATTCTTAATAAATGAGAAATTTCTTCCTTGCCCAGAACATGTCTTATGCAAACCTTTTTTTTTTTTTTTTTTTTTTCTTCTGTGTGCAACAGGATGTAGATTTCTTTAGACAAATTTTTTATGTGAGTGAACAACTGGATATCCATCTGTAGATGTGGGAAACCTCTTAATATGTAACATAAAGTTTCCTTAACTTTTAATAATTTTATACTTGGCCTTTATTCTAGATGTTTGAAGAGCAGTGAATTGTGTGTGTAATGAAAAGCAAGTAAGCTAAGGGCTTGCTGGATCAGCCCTAGGACCATAATATATTGTAGTTTCAATCTTCATTTAATATCTCTTTTTTGATAGAAATTCTTAAGAAAATGTGCCTTCAGTTGTTTAGCTCCTGAAGTGTGAAAGTTCATGCTTTTTTCAAAACCAGTCCCCCCTTTTTTCATAGCAAGCTAAAATGTCTGTTGTCCTCAGTCTCCATATTGCCCAAAATTTAGCTGTAATAAATTTTTTCAGTATTCCTTTAACTTTTCAGTATATCACCTAAGGTTATTCAGGAGAAATGCTTTTTATAAATTAATTTTGCACTGTATTGTCACAGCATTGTTTATTTTTTCCTCAGATATAAGTCTTATAAAGTATTCAGGCCCACAGAATTCCTCTTCTCAAAGGAAAGTCTACTGTACAGACACATACAGAAACTGAATTATCAAAGCTATGATGATTAGATACTTTTAAGGAACTGAATTATAATCAGAGAAATTGATTTCTAAAGATAGTGTCTGGGAGCACAGAGAGAAATATAATTTTAATAATTCCATTAAGTTAATTTGTAAATTTCATATTTTAAAAGAAATGTTAGAAAAATTAATTTATATATTACTGATTATTCCTTTTCCAGTTTTGTCCAAGCAATAAGCAAAGGACTACTTATTACAACTCAGCATTCATCTTTTGTTAAAATATCTTTTGCTATTAAAAAAAAAAAAAAGTCCATTAAGGTTTTTGCTTCCATTCCCTTGCAAAACTCTATTTTTATTGAACTTTCTGATTAGAGTAGGAAATTGTTAAAGAATAAAAACATCACCATCGGTCTCACAGTATCGTTTTCCATTGAGGAGCAGAGAAGTAATCTGTAAGATTTTAAAGTTGTATTGGGCAAATTTGCATTTTAAAATGTAATTATTTTCATAATAATATGAATACATGGTAATGCTGATCCAAACAGTGGAACACAAACAAATTACTGGAACTGCTTTTAGCAAAAACAGCATTTCCAACCTCTATAATTACTGTGAGAAAATACTAGTAGATAATCTCTGCTACATCATGGCTCCAAAATTACACTTTTATTGTGGACTAATATGGAATAATATTTAATGTTTTCTAGCTTCACATGAAATACAATTAACTTCACACTACATTTTTGTAGAGATAGTATAAAATTCCTCCCATCTCTACTAGAACTGTACTTACTTTATTCTTTTAACAGAAGACAGTGAGATAACTCAGAATATAGTAAAGAAGAACTGAAGTATATGACTTCCGGTAAAGAAGTTGCTCAAAACGTTCCTGTGGATGACACTTATTTAACTTTTGTGTGTACAGAAATTTCCATACACTGGCTCCTGTCAATATAGAACAACTTCTTTTACTAGTACAAATTAGTCTTTTTTTTTTTTTTTTTCCCCCCACAAAATAGTGTTGAGAGTTATATCAAGTTGACAGAAATTTTCAATAAATATTTATTTGTTCTTCTAAACTATTCCTATAATTCACATGGAATATTTATACATTAAAGTAAATGGAGAAATTTTATTCTAATGAGCTTAAAAAGAGAGAAAACAATAGAAAAAATTGAATAAAAATAAGAACAAAATTACGTTCTGTGCACTTTTAACATCCATTAACCAGGAAACGAACATTCATAAGTGAATTTATTTAGTCTTTGAGTTATTGTTTGAGTAATGCATCAAAAAGATATCATAAACCTCAGAAACAGTAGAAAATATCAGCCTTTCTTTGCTCATTGTTAGAGCAGCCCAGTTTAAAGTTAAAACTATAGATTTCATATGAGGGATGAACCTTCATTAAAAGAGATTTTTATTTTGTTAAGACTGATGTGGCTTGAAGTCTATTCCTAAATGTTGTCACTAGTTTTCTGGGTAAACTTCGCAAGTTAGTTCACCTTGTTCTCTGCGAAACAACTTTAATATTACTTAGCACTTCAGCAAAGAATTTTGAAATTTAAGATTGAAAAAGCATGGTATAATAGGACACATTATATAAAAATAGCTTAATATGGTTCATAATATACAGGTTAACTTCATGTTGAACTGACCTCCTTCAGCTGAGCAGATGACCACAATAGGGCTGAAGGGACCATCTCCTTTGTTGTTGTAAACACCAACTTTCACCTCAAAAGGTGTCAGAGGTGGCACACTTTCATCTCTGTAGATGAACTTTGAGGCATCTGAAGATGTCACCATTTTTTCCTTCCAGCCACGTGTTCCATTGGGTCTGAAAGCTACAATATATCCAAATCCTTCTCCATTCTGAAACTCTTCTGACACTGGCTGAAAAATAAACTTGAGGTAATGATCATGTATGGTTCTACTAATTTAGAAACCAGTCACTTAGTGTCTGACCATAATCTGGCTGCTTGTGTGAGGGTAATCTGTTACAGAATCAGATCAAGGGCACAGGGGACACTGAATCCTTTGCGCTCCACAGTGCAAGTGAATGTCTCATCACCAGGCACCTCACTTGAAGATATTTTCTACCCATCCTTCTGAAACAGTGCACTGCACATCCAAGAAAAAAAAAAAAAAAAAAAAAGAAGAATCATGACTCCAAAGGCAGAGGAGGCAAAACTAAGACAGACTTTGTAATCTAGTCATTTGAGTTGGAAAGGAGGACCCATGTGTATCTGCAATACTTACGGATTTGGCAGTAGGCAGTCACTATAAAAAAAGCCAGAATTACAAGAGAAGTATCAGAACTCTTGGATTTCACTGCACATGTTAAATACAGAGTCTGTCAATTAAAGTTGTGTGAAAAAAAATTTGATTGAACCCGCTGAGTATAATTCAGGAGCCTAGGTAGGTTAGTCTTTTTGCTGAATTCCCAGAGACCCATACACCATCTCAGTATCTCTTCCTACTTCAAAGTACTTTGTTGAATTCCTATTGCCTGTATAAGTACAATAAGACTTTTTTTGGATCCTGCAAAAGCACAGACTGACTGTCCTGGAGCTGTGCTAACTTATACTGTGGTTGTGCCTTATGGTAATGCAGTGGCTACACTAGACAGCATAGTAGTCTGTAGTGAGTTGTTGGAGTGTTATCCAATGCTCTAAGATTAGTTCTATAGCAGAAATTTCAACATTTGCTTTTAATTGCATATTTTTCTGTGTTTTGTTCTATATTTTTACCATTTCTTGAAGAGACAGTGTCTATAATTAGAAATGGTAGCAATTTTTCAAACAATTAAAAAGGTAACCATATCTACTTCACATTTTATATCTGACACAAATGAAATTACATGATGTTTTTGTAGTCTTGATTTTATTCATGACTTTATGCAGTTTAAGAGGTACATGAAACACTAGTGTGTTGCAAGTATTAACAGTAAGTAGAACAGTACTAGGTATTGATGGAAACAAAGAGTTAATAAGAAATAAGGGGGAAGGATTGACATCTTCTGCCTTATTGGCAGTTTGTGCTCCTTAGCTATAAACGAAGAAGCATCAGCTGGCCTTTGTGGAAAAAAAGTCAATGTATACTGAAAATTATGTTATGGGAACTGCTAATTCTGAACTGTCATATCTGTATTGCAGAATGGGACACTCATGGGTCTCTGGTTTTCTTTTGGAAGAAATCTTCAACCCTTGACAGAGAGGGAGATATAACACACTCCAATAGTCTCTCACTCCAGTTACCTGGGGAACACTGTAAAGACAATATGAATTCTACCTACTAATATATCATATTAAGGACCAAGATTAGGCCAATTTACATCAGATACAGTTCTAACCACCTGGTGTTTTTGTTTGGGATTCAGTAAATTCTTTCCCAAGAAACAGACTATGAAGCAAACTAGAATCAGCTCTGTCTTAGCTGTCTCAGGTATCTGGTGTCAGAGAAGGCAGACACACCAACATAAGACAGCCTCTTCAGCTGTTCTGAAATTTGCCATTTTAAGCAGAATTCTGTGTGTCTCTTACTGTCTGAATCTCTCCTCAAGTTGGCTAGGCTAAAACTTCTTTCATTAAAAACCCATGTCTTTATTTGATGGAATTTTTCTTTGTTTTATATATTTTTTTCTGAATCTGAAACTCTTCATGTTGGATATAGAAGTTTTGAAAATTCCTCAAGAAAAGTCTCTGTTCTACTTTGTTATTTATGATTAGCAGATAAAGCAACTCCCATTCCTCTAATTGCCCACTGGCACAGTCACATATCTGTGTTGCATCTTGCATTACAAATATTTTCTCAAAATAAAAGTCTATTACATGTTTTTAGTTTTATATTTTTATTAAATACTTTTAAAATATTATTCTTTCTTAATTTAAGTTTTAAAAATGTTATAAGGCTTTCCTTCTCTTTCCTTAGCTATTATTTCATCTGGTGTAACATTTACATAAGATCCAGAAAAGTCAAAAGAACCCAAGCAGTAGATCAGGAAGAATACACTTATGAACTAGCCCAGCTTTGGAGCTGCTGCCATAATGCCCTCTACTCAAACCACATGAAAATGGACATTACTTTGAAACTTTAGAATATATTTAAAAACCAGTAATTTATATTAATATCTTGCAAAGATTTGCTGTAAGGAAACCCCAGTACAGCACTATTTTGCCCTTACATGTAAGCATGAAACAAAATCTTTAATCAGAAGAGTCCCTTACCTCCCATGCTATTACTAATTCATGTCGCCTTCCACTTCTACCACTTACATTAGCTGGAGGTGTCTTTGGAACTGTGAGAAAAAAGGAAAAAAACAAAACAAAACAAAATAAAACATCAGAATGTCCAAGTTATTGAAGTTTTCCCCATAGTAATAAGTTGCTGCAGAAGGCATGAGGCTGTTAAATCAGAACAGAAATAACAAACATAGCACTCTGTGGTAAAGAAAATTTACTCAAGTTTCATTTCAGAGAATTGCACATTCAAGCTAGTAAACTCAAACAAAGCATTAACTGTGAGGAAAAAACCTATTGGAATAAAAAGGCACTTAAGTACAATATCTTCTGCAGATTAGTCAAAATTTCAATGTATAGATCATCTAAGCGATAAAATAGAAATTATCTTGTAAACATTTGTATGTTTTGTATAGAGAACTCAAAATTGAATGCCAGGGAACCTGACATATTTCAGACTTCAGGTAAAATCTTAAGACATAAGTAATATGTCTTCACTATTTCCCAGATCATTAGTGATTTAGAATGTTTTAGTTCTTGTAAATCTATTCTTGTATGCTTTACCAGGGAGCCAATTTTCAGAAATTTTAAAAGTAACCATCCTTAAATATATTTACATAATTTCTTGCAAAATTCTGGAAGCAGTACTAACCACAGTTCTTTACAAATTATAACCACTATTATGGCTTTTAAAGCACATATGAGCAGCTGTTTAAATTCTTTAAAAGAAATGATAACTATCATCATCAGTGTGAATTGGGTTATAATATTTTGTAAAACTTCAAAAATGTTAATTTTTCCATTGGAAATGTATAATTTATTTTATCTTAATGCCTTTAATGAAGTTCCTACAGCGACTAATATCTTGCGTTTATTTACTGTGAGCAGGTAATGCTTGCATTCTTTATTTGATTATATATGTCCTAAGATAAAAACTTTTGTTCCTTACAGCAGTACATAGGTCATTGGTAGAAATGTACTGTGAGGTATTAACTGTTCAGGCCTTATTGCATGCTGTTTAGCTTATTTATTGAGTAGCACTGTGCCCTTGAACTATACAAAGAAAAATACATTTAAATAAATGTTCACACGCCTTTCTATTTCCCATGTTGATCATTAACAGCTCAAGTTCAATGAAAGTGCAGTTTTTACTAGATCCTGGAAATTCACATAAAATTTAAGGATTCATTTGTGTAGTGTCTTTTTCAACTCTGAACTCCCTTTTAAAGAACATAAACCCAGATCTGTTTTTTCTCATAAAAGATGCAAAACCACAAAGCTTATGAATTGCTTCTGATTTACACTGTTGGAAATGATGTAAGAACCCGGGATCCAGGCTGAGCTTGTAGTCCAGGCTCCTTCTCCAGGGAATGCAAAGCTTTGGGATGGTTCATCAGATCCAAAGATAACTCTAAATAATGGGGAGGATTGTTTAGACTCTACTGGCTAGAGACATGAACTAGTTTAAACTAAGACCTAATCTTTACATTGCAAAAGTTAATTAAATTTTCCTTTTGGAAACAGGATTTCCCTCTGGATTAAAAAAAAAAAAAAAAAAAAAAAAGCAATCTGTGTGTAACACTGGGATGAATGTTCTACAGTGAAAAGATGCAGATGAAGAATCATCTGCCAGTTAATTAACATGCAAAAATTATAATGCCATCTGTAAGGGAGGATTTTTAAACCTTGTTTAGCACTCATTTTTCTCTTGTCTTTCTAAAATATTTCGTGGTTAAGTTATAAAGATAAATTAAGTTTTTATGTAGGTGCTACATTGCTGAGAGAGTATGCTGTACTCCTTTGAAGCATTCAATATGATGGACTTATTTAACCTGCAGTGTCCTCTTTCTAGAGTTTTCTTGTTAACAGCTTTGCGGACTGAAGCCCTATTTAAATGAATAAACGTTAAAAGAACAAAACTGTCAAAACGATGAATTTCTTTTACACCAAACTAAAATGTACATTCACACAGTGAAACTCTCTCAAATGAATAACCATTAAAAGAATAAACGTGTCAAAGGAATAAATTTTGTCTGCACTGCACCAAAGCAGATTATACACAGTTGGAGGGGGACATTTTGAAATGAGTAACTGTTAAGTGAAGAAAACTATTAAAAGAAAACATTTTTTTTTTTTCCAGGCACTGAGGTTATGTATTAGCAACCCTTTCAGCAGCATTATCTTTATATCAGCCTTATATATGACTTTACTCACTCATAGCCTAAGTTTATTACCATGCAATTAGTGACTTCACAATCTTTAAGTTGTTAATTCTTGGCAGTGACACTCATGGAGATGCTTTTGCACCAAATAGACAAGTATGATGACTAAACTTGGCTTGCAGACAGAGGATCCATGTGCCTGGGGGACAAGGACATTAGGACCTCTTTAATGCTTATAAAGATGAGAAATTTGGTATCGTTTCTTCTTAATAAACGCACCCCAAAGATCTCCTTGCTGTGTTAACATGTGTCATATAACTAGAAGATGAGAGAATGTCACCTACTAGAAAATTAATCACGCCTTGTCTAAAACTGATCATAAGATGATGACTATGCTTAGCTTGGTGGTAGTCTGTAATTCTGATCAAAGCCTTCTCATTTGCCCTTTTGCCATTTATCTCTTCTCGAGTGCTGTTTTATTCTTAGACTGTAAGCTTTTTGGGATCAGGTCAGCTTTTCTTTTCTTTTGTTTCTTCATCCACTGCTAAGTTTGGGAGTTAAAATCCAGGTCTCTCTGTTGTTCCGCTAATGCAAACAATAATTAGTACTAAAAACTGTTCTGGAAGACACAGTGACTAGATGTAGTTCACAGTAAATAATGGGGGTTATGCTGGCACATGTTGATGTTGAAACCTCCACTTCTGTCAAACAAACAAAAATCTTGAAATGACTTTGCCAGGAGTTTGATTTAGACAGAAACAGCAGGACTTGTTTCTTACTGTTTTCCATTTTCATAGAAGTACTGTGATATGCTGAAAATGAAAGTGAAATTAAACACTATCAAAACTTACCTCCCCTAAACCAAACAAAAAAATCTTTAACATTTTCTTTAAGAGCACACACGAAGAAGGTAGCCCTCAGCAGTCCTGTGAGGCATTTGTCAATATGCTTAAAATATAAATGATGAAAAGATGATATAGGCAGGTAAAGCTTATACATGAAGCCATGGCCAATCGTTTAATAATTTGTGTCTATCTTACCATTACAATCTAAATATGGATGAAAAACAGTGCTTTCTCTTTAGGACAAAATGTATGCACAGAACTGATGTTGCTGAGGACTTTGTGTACAGGAGAAGTGGTTAAAAAGTGCTGAAAAGTGCCAATGATGCCACGTATATATTTTAATTCTCTATTTAAATGTAAAGCTTGGGGAAGCTTTTGGAAGTGGTAGTTTCATAGCAATGAAACCATGAACATGTGGGGTAGATGTTGGCTTTCCTTCCAGAGTTCCATTGTGTCCAACATTTTGAAAACTACTCTGTGCTTTAGGGTGCTTAAATTAGGTTTTTGGTTCAGTTTTAAAAATTCCTCTTTCTTCACTTTGAATGGCTGACGGATTTTCAGGTTTTTTTTTCAGTGAAAACTGTGGATTCTGGTCAGCTGTAAAGATGAGCTCATTCAAAGATTTTGGGTACTCACTTTTGGGCAAAATATTGAAAAATGTTAAATATTTCATTTTGACTTTATAACAAATGAAAAATAGCCATTTGTGTTTTTAAATGAGGTATATTTCGGTTTTATTTAGAAATAGAAAAATTCAAACTGGAAAGACAAATGAGAACATTATGTTTTGAGTTGACAGAGATTTTTAATTTTTATCCAAAATTGTTATTTTACTTCTGATTTACTAAAGAAAACAAAGAAAATCTAGAGTTTGTTTAAAATGAGTTTTATCCTCCCCACTTTTACTTCAGTGAATGAACTGAAAAAAATCTTCTAAGCTGCTTCAGCTCTAGATTCCTTCCCTTGTGGAAATGAAAATAAAAATCTCACACTGAACCTGAAAAAACTGAAATTACTTGAAACACAGTTCATCCTCTTTAACATTCTAATCTTATTAAGAAATTAAAAAAATATTATTGAATGAGTAGTTAATAATTTTAAAGTGTTTATTTTTTGTCTTTTTTTTTCAAGGACATGTCGAATGGCTTTTTTCAATTTTCTGTGTTTTATTTATTATGAAGAGAATCGAGAGATTCTTAATTTTCTAGTGTGTCTTAATTTTTGTGCTGGACAAACGTATTTAGCAGCCAAGCTTATAATTGATGATAGCATTGCTGTAGAAAAATGTAGCTGGATTTAGTCTCTAGCCTTCGATTTTGCAATCTGAATAAGTGAGATAGAGGCAAGACAAAGAGAAGCAAGTGCCTTACTAACCTCCCATTTTTAGAGTAAGAGACGATAATGTGAGTTGCCCAAATTTACAGAGAGTTTTCTGATAAGCAATTGAGTCAAAATTTCCCAAATCCCAATTCTATACTTTAATCACAAGGTCTTTCTTACTCTACTTGAATCCTATATTCATGAAGGTATTTTACCCATGGATATTTTTTGTATAAATTCTGAAGCATCTTGTCAAATAAATCAAAATGAAACAAAACATTGATATTGCTACACCCTTTGGAGAGATGAATTATTAAACTTGACTTCAGTCCTCATAAAATATTTGCTCAAGGTACAGTTGCAGTTATTTATTTCTTTTAGAGCTCTTTTTATCTTTTAAGATACAAATGTAGTATGAAAACCAACTCTTCTTACATGTGGAAAAGGTACGGGTGGGGTGAAAAGGGTTTGTCGTCAGTTCGGTGGAACTTCATCATGTGAGGACCAAAGCAACAATGCATTCATCAGTTTTTTCCTTCTCAGTTGTTTTCCTTTATACACGCACACACACACACACACACACACACACACACACACACACACACACACATATATAATATATATATATGTCTCCTGAAGTACACATCTGGGAAATAGAGGGATGTTAAGTGAAAATCCTTTCACTGTGTGAAAGGCCAGCCCTCAAGTTCTTCCCTCCCAGGAAAACATTTCACATCTCATCTGTTCAGGAATGAAAAGTAAAATGTGCCAGCATCTAAGAAGCGGACGATACACTGTATTCAACTATGGGAAAACAAAGATGCCCCAACTGGTCTCAGGATCTGCACTTCTGTTCTCATTTCCTCTGTATCTTTA
This sequence comes from Tyto alba, assembly GCF_018691265.1. Taxonomy (NCBI): domain Eukaryota; kingdom Metazoa; phylum Chordata; class Aves; order Strigiformes; family Tytonidae; genus Tyto; species Tyto alba. The sequence goes on along the minus strand of NW_024881282.1, from coordinate 14,366,386 downwards.
GTATTTGTAATGTGGTAGGAGATAAAAATCAGTTCTATTCACTGATAATTGTGTCATGGGGCTGTGGGACTGAGTCTCAATCACACATATAGGACTGAAATCTCAGATGCTGTGGCATATACGCCAGCGAGGCAATTGCTTAGCTTTCCTGTTATGTCTTTTAATAGCACACACATCTGGATTCTTTGTCAGTATATACTGCATATTAGTTTGAGCCAGCAATATTATGTGTTAGTAGACTATTGGTTCTAAATATACCCATGAAGTCAATGATTACTGTCTACTTTCTCTTCTTTTATTTTTCCCTATGAAAAAGCACATTTTCTACAAAGGCTTTAGTAGCCCATGTAATCATCCCCAAATGTCACAGATTATTCGTGTTTTTTCTAGAGCAAAAGTAGTTACGATAACGGGAAAAGATGAAACTTCTTTTATACAGGTCACAAACAAATAAAACACTACCCCCAACAACAACAAAAAAAATTAAAGCAAAGCCAGTCTAAACCAGGTAATTTTTTCCTGGGACAGAGTTATTTCTTGTTAAGTTATGAAGAAATTCCAGCTGAGAATAAGGGCGACAATCAAAAATAAAGACTTATTAAAAATAAAGCCTATGTACAATCTGCTACTAATAGAGTGCATTACATTGTTACCTCATAAAATCAAGTTTGCATGCATGATTAGCAGGCTAAACTTTGATTCTACTCAATTTCTCTCTCCCCATGTTTCCCCATGAATAGATAATGTAATTGATGCTTTGCCCTCAGGCTTCAAATGCCCAACTGCCTTAGTGGAATGCCAGGCATGTTTAAATTCATGTTATTGGCTCTTTTCACCTTGTGGACCTGTAAAATATGTATCAAGGCTAGAACTGACAGAAATGCAGCAGCTGGCTATAAGTTAGATGTGCCAGAAAATTGCAGTATTATCCATTCTGATGAAAGTAGCTATGAAAAGCAATCATGTTAACTAAATATGAACTAAGTAACAAGATTAAGGTTTAATTAGAAAATTAAAGCAAGTGGAAACCTGTTTATTATTCTGTTGATTTCCTTACACCATCCCAAGTATTGTTTCCATGGGTATTTTTAGATAATGGACTAATATAAAGTGTTGTTTCTATCCTAGGGAAGAAGTGATAAAATAAGTGAGGTGTGGGGAGAGAAAAAGACTTCATTCTCCAGTCAGATTAGCTTGTGCCATTAAATTACAAGTGCCAATTTCCATTGAAGTATAAAATATTGGACACAGAATCACACATTTGCTGCCTCTGTGGGTTGTCTACACAGCTATCACTCAGCCTTGTGGATCTCAACTTTCACCTGAGCATGAGCCACAGTCACCTTTGCTGGGAGACTGATATTGCTGGAGTTGTACCCAGTGCAGGGGCAGCCTGCCTGGTTTTACTTGTGGGCCACATCTGACATCACTGAAAATACCCATGCCTGGGTCATGAGTAGAGAGGCTGATGCTATGTTCTTTCTGAATTCTAATGTCCTTTCACATACACATATTTTAGGGATTGAGATCTATGATATTAGAACCGGAATCCATGTTAATATAATTTTTCCCTTAAAGCTTTCAGCTAAAAAATTAGTAATAGATTCTGAAAAATAATGGATCACTGGTTACACTAAGATAGATATTAATGTGCTAATTTGGAGAGCCATATATGAAACCCAATGAAAACTATTACTACCTTTCTTGTCTCTTTGGCTTTGGCATCTGAAAACTATACTAAGGGTGATAATTCACACAGTCACTGAAAGCTGTCTCATAGGACAGGACTAAACAGGTTCTGGACTTCAGGAATATCCGGAGATCAAGAAAAAGTGGCTGCCTAACTGAAGCAGACTATGAAGCCTCTGGCATTTCAAGAGTGTCATAAAATTTGCAAGCAGCATGCTATTTTGCAAGGAATTATATGCACAACAGTTTTTTTTTGTTGTTGTTGTTTGATTAGTTCTTCATTTAAAGCAGAGTCCATTGCACTCTTGTTCTGACTTTACAACTCTGCAGGTTGTAATAAATTGGGAACTTATATGTTATTGTAACTCCTGTCTTCTCACTCCCTCTATAGAATGAAAAAATGAGACTGCATCTATCATTTTATTAAAAAAAAATTTGAAAAACCCAAACTCATTCACAACTGAAACAGAAACCAAAATTTTTCTTAAAGAAAGGTCTTGAAATTGAGGCAATGGCACACTTCTGTACCATGCAGTGTTTAGTAGACATACCAAATAAATTCAGCTCCAGTTTCTCTGAAGGCTGTTCAGTTGTTTTACTGGCACCTGTCTGGATTTCAGTGTCATGCTACAAAACACTCCCTTCTAACATGATGTTTGTCCAGCTATAACTCTGATAACAAAAAGGTATTCCTAACTGGGAAGCTGAAAGTACAGGTAAACATCTAGTGTGTCCTTTTTCCTATTTGAACTAATATGTTACTGATCTATTATTCAAAAAGACCTGCATTATTATCAGCTACAGCATTGTCTATCAGGAGGAGCCCCATGTACCGAAGAATAGATCATTGCTACCTGAGTTAAAGATTCCATTCTTTCTGATGGCAGCAATAGTGATTACCCAGAAATGAGTACCAATCACTGGGTGAAAATACACCCCACACTGCATGTTTTGTCTGTCCCACAATTTTTTTTTTTTTTTACTAATCATTTTTATGATTTATCAGTTAATTTTTACAGAGGTAAAGTTGCAATGATTGCCCAAAAGAATATTGAAAATGGATGTGCCTGAAGAAGACTTTCAGTAAAGTTGTAGGAATATGTTTTAGTAAATACAGCTTTTCTTTGGTAAACACTGGGAAAGAAGAAGAAAGAACCTAAAAAACATGACAGCTAGATGAAATCTAACATTTTAAAACTTCAATTTGTGAGAAAAACATTAGCTCACAGCTTAAATACATCTGGTCAGTTAAAATACTGAACCACCCTTTCAAAAACAAGGAACATATTCATAAATCTGAAAGACCATAATACCAGGGGTGCAACCTATTACAGGATAAACTTTTTTCAGGATGTCTGTGTCCTCTCTGATATGTATCACCTGAATAAATAGAGAAGTCATTCAAACATTTAGGTCCAACAGAATTTTCACTGCCAATGAAGTATAGTACAAAATCAAGGAAAGAATAATGGTGTTGAAATAAGTTTTTTTTTATAATCATTTGAGATAAAAGTAGCTCGTGTTTTTATTTCATTTTCCTTTCCACCTTTTCTTAATGGACAAAGTAAGTAGCGTCTGAAGCTTCTGCTATAAAATTATTGTTTCACACTGTGAGGAGCTTGCAAAAGATGAGGGAGAGAGTTGAAAAGGAACTATCCTTCTGCATGCATGAATGGCAATCATATCACTGAAGTGCAGTTCTGTGATTGCACAGTGAAATTTAATATCAGCTAGCAACTACACAGTTATTTAAAGAGAAAAAAATAAGTAAGTCTTATTACAACTGGAGGTAGGTTTGTTAAACCTATCTGAAATAGTTCATCCAATTTTGGGTGCTACAATGGGAAAGACATTGATCAACTAGAGCAAGTTCAGGGGAGGCCACTGGGATAGCGGGGGCAGGAGCACTTGAGTTATGAGGAGAGGCTGGGGGAGCTAGGCTTGTTCAACCTGGAGCAGAGATGGCTTTAAGGGACCTAACAGCAGCTTCCAGTGCCTGTGAGGGGGTCACTGAGGAGGCAGAGATGGGATCTTCATAGTGGTGCAGGGTGGAAGGGCAAGAGACAGTGGTCATAAATTGAAATAGGGGGAGTTCTGGCTGGGTATATTGAAAGAAAATTCAGAATGAGATTAGTTAACTGCTGGTACAGGTTACACAGAGAGGATGTGCAATCTTTCTCCTTGGAGGTTTCAAAGACTCAGCTGGACAAAGCCCTGAACAACCTGCTCTGAAGTCAGTTTAACAAGCTTTGAGCAGGCTAAACACCTCCCAAGATCCCTTCCAGCCCCAATGATCCAGTTGATTCTGTGGTTCTGTCTAAGAAAATCAGACTGAACATTCTGCTGTGAATGTTTATGGATGGCATATACACAGACCAGTGAACTATGGAGCTGAGGTACAAGATTAATTTATCTTAAAAGATAAGAATTTTATTTCAGAATGAGAGAGGTGGACACATTTTGTCATTGCCATTTGTAATTCTTATAATCCCCTTTAATGAGAAGACAGAATGCAACACAACTGAATATTTACACCTACAAAATCAGTTATACTTTCAAATTCAAGAGGAATCTTTGAATTTGGCACTCTTCTGTATGATCAATAAGCTACTTACAAATTATTCAGCTGAAGAAACATCAAAACAAAATCAAAACTCTCTAGGCCTCCTAAATAACAAAGAAAAATGAAGAATAATCTGAAAGTGCTCTGAGATGCAGTTCTCTTCTGAGGCTTTGTTCAAATCCTATCTCTATTTCTTTCTGCCTCTTAAAATACATGTCTATCTGCCTAGGGATTTTTCTCGGATTACCAGTCCTTTATTTCCCTGCATTCTGTCCAAGTTACTGTCAATGATTCCAAACTTTCTGAGACAACTGCAATTTTCGAGTGACCCGAACAGGATAGAAAACATTTTTACTGGGCTCCCACAGTACCATCCCAGTCAGAAATATGATGACATTTCTTTAAATACAATAACAGTTCATGGTAGAGTGTTCATGACAAAGAAATACTCAGAGCACATGATACTTCAAATTAAGCAGATTCCTGTGGCTTCCCTATGTTGCTGAAACAGATTCTGTGCATAGTCAAGGAGAGAAGTTATGAAGAATAAGAGAGGAACAGCTGCTTGGGAGCAGTTGTCTGAAGACACTGAGGAGCAGTCTACAATCGAAGAGCAGTGGAAACCTGCCAGAGGGCAGGCAACAATGGCTTGAATGTAAGATGAAGAGTAAGGTAGCCCAGATGAGGTAAGGCAGCAGGAAATGTGTTTATTTGAAAAAACAAACTCACTCCCCATTACAAAGAATATCACCCTGGAACAATGATGACTGAACACACAGAAGTGAACCAGGAAGAAAAGAATAAGTCTATTACTATATTAAAATAGTTCTTGTTTCTGGTGGTCCTTTTTATCCTCTTACCTGCTTCATTGGTTCTGATCACTCGCGACGGTGCACTTGGATCTCCAGTCCCAATTTTGTTGGTTGCTACAACTCTGAACTCATACTCCACCCAAGGGTTCAGTTCCACAGCCATAGCAGACTCCATGTCACCACTTATCACATCTGGAACTGCAGACAGTAAAGAAATGTGTAGGTCACTCAGAAATCTGAAGTTCAAGTGCAGTGTCTCAATGGCAAGTGGACTTTGCCTATACAATATGGCCATCATAAATTATAGACATCAAGAATATAATATGTCAGAAATCACAGATAGGTTTTTGGCACTGTGGTACTCCTGAAAAGACACAGATTGAAAGATATACGGGAGAGATTTCTACTTATTCACAGATGCATCATGGCAGGTGTCTTTGTGTTGTCCTTTCAGAGCTGTTGCTAAGTAACGTGGAAGGAATGAAAAAAGAAAAAAAAATCAGTGCTTTTAATTTATCATTGTGGTTATTACTGTGAAGAGTAGGAGTTCTGAGCAGTCTAGTTGTGCTGTTTGAAAGTTTTTCTCACCTGTTTTTACGGTCTGCCAGCCAAGAGAAAATGGGCTGCGTGCTTGCAGGTTGTAGAGGGAGATAGGGCTGTGATTGTCTGCCCCAGGACTCCAGGAGAGTGTTGCTGTGGTGTCTGTAATTTCCTCCACTATTACAACCCCTGGGGGACCAGGAGGACCTAGAAATAAAGTAGAATAATCAAACAGACCACACCATCATCACGGATGAGCAACAATAATACAGGAGATGCATTCTGTAGGGACCCAGTGGAGTTCAATATCCGTGAAATACAAGGGTTAAAATGCACACTACTACATCACAGAGATACCTTATTTCCATTATTTCCGCTGGTAAATAGTAATTGTGTCTACTCTTTAAATACTGCATGGGTGAGTATCAATTAACTTGGCAGAGTAACAGCTGAAGAACTAGAAATAGAAACAGATTAAAAAGAAAAAAAATCCTCTATTTTAATTGTTCTGAACCTAAAATTAATGGAAAAAAAAGAGCAACTTTAAGAAGCATCCAGGCTAGACTGAATAGTCATAATCTTCTTTTTGTGTGAGACTTATCAGCAGGAAAGACAAATAGTGATCAAAATGAAGCACAGGTGCATGTTCTTGAAGAACAGTATTACTAATAACTGAATCAAGAATACAGCATTCATACTTTTTATCAAATTCACTCATTTAGGAAAACTGCCTGGATTATTATCCTTCTGGAAGTCCATTAACTGTTTAATTGAATGTTATTAAAACCAAAACAAACCCCAAATCCAAATATTTTGAAGGCTGATAAATACTATGGTTCCATTAAAAACAAACAAAAACCACAACAATTTCTCACTTGAGAAATGAAAAGATCATTTATTCCACTTAGCTGCACCATATGAGAATATGCTAATCATCATTTGTATAGGCCATATGACTGATCCAATAAGTGAGGTCTCTAGTAATGAACATGACTTTGAAAAGAAAAATGTGGCTATAATGTCACAATCGCACCCGCAGTTTTCTTCATTTCTTCTTGATATTGATATTACTGGTGTTTGGAAATACTGTCCATTTGCACTTGCCAAACTACATCAGAGACAAGGTTCTCCTCATTCAGGATCATCTTCCACAGTTGCAAGCAGACGTTTAGGGGAAAATGTGCATCTCTGTCACTGGTAAATGCAGAATAGACATCTTTCTTATGGTTTCTTATACTTGAAAACTTATTTAAGTCCTGAAGGACAGGAATTAATACTTCTGTAAAATATTAATATTATTAATAGTTATAATTATTTATGACAAATCTGGATTTTTTTTAGCATCCAAGACCCTTCTAAATCTTTTCCATCTTCCTTTTGTTAAAGGCTGGAGTTTTGCTTCTGATCCTACATAGATGGAGGACTGTGAAATCAGAAATGCACTACTGGACACTTTCTCCCAAAATGAAACTGCATGAAGGGTGATGATGGAAACAATTTTATTAATAGAAAACAATTGCTGCTACACTTTTGGGGGGGGTCCAATGCTGTTTGCATGTATCATGAGCTGTAGTGGAGCAGGTCCTTTGGATAGCTTCATCTCCATGAGCTGTAGTGAGTGACATGGTCCCACTTGCTGAGCTGTCAGAGCTCAGCACCTGCAGATCAGAGTGGCAGACACTCAGGTTTAGTGCCTCTATTTGAAATGGCAGTTGTAGCCAGGATTGCTGCATTACAGAGCTCAGCATTATTATATTTTATTGCTATTTCATGCAATCAAATCTTTTGCTGGCTAGAATCCTTAGTCCATGAGTAGAAACAAATTTATCTTGATATCAAAGGCTAAAAAAATCCATTAACTGAGATATTTTTAGTTGTGATTTTTTTGTCATTTGAAGCAAACAGCTTTATATTTCCCTTGATATTGTCTTCAACAAAAGCACATTTACATGAACTATGACAACAGTATGATCAGAGTTTTGTAATAGTTGGGCTCAATATCTTCAGAGTGAAAGAAACATCGAATCCGTTAAATGAGAAAGCAATTTATGATATTCACTTATTTCTGTTTGTTTGGAAATGATCTACAAGCTACTAATTGACATTAAAATGTTGGAAATATATGACATTTAAAAATAATAGTAACAAAAGACAAATAAATGCTTGAAATTCAAGGGATTCAAGTCCTTCAATTGCAGGAATGGAAGGAATTAGTAAAGCTTAGTATTATGGATGTATGATAGAAGAATATCGTCTCCACAACACAATGCAATCCTCTTCACATGAGCCCAGGATACAGCTCTGGCTTACACAAAGAACAAAGTTTTCCATATCTATGGGTGGTGAGCAGCTCAGTGCTGGGATTCTCTCCTCTTCCATTGCTCTGCCTGCTCAGCACACTTCACTGCTGTCAGTGCCTTTCATTGAGTCACAAACAGTGCTGGGATAAGATTGTGCCACACCTTGGACACTTCGTGACTCTTGGCTTTCTGGAGCCCCATCTTCATTTGCAGTTGAAAGGTCTTGCTTTTCTTCCTGGGAGAAAACATGGCAGAAAGATGTGTCGTCTGCACTCCTACTTTTTTGCAAAGTGTTTGCTGTTCTTTGATGGGAAGCACCAGGTCAGGCCTTTGTCTCAGAATTGTGAATCTTGGGGCTAATTTAATAAAATAGGGTGATCTTCAATCTCCATCATCTATTGTTTCAGGCTATCTGTTGATTTAGGAAAATACTAGTGAAATTTTTATTTGTTGCCATGAGGGAAAGTTTAAAGGAAAGCTGAGATCTTGATACAATCATATGCTTTTACTGGGTTGGAGCCCTAGGCCCAGAATTATATCATGGTCCCAAGCACAAACAAAATTAAAGGGAAATATTTTAGTACTTTTCCTCTGTGACAATATTTCTCCCATGCACACCAAATCTTGTTAAAGAGTATCTAACCTCTGTATTATAGGCAAAAGAACAAGCATATTGCTTATATTAAAGGATGTAAAATATATTTATGCAGATGTCTCATGCTAAATTCTCAATATATTTTGTTGTTGGAGTTCTCTTATGTTTTTTAAACCTTTTAAATGTATTCCTAGGCGTGACAATGTGCTATTATGCTTTCTGAGATGTGTGCTCTTACACAGTCTGCAGGATGACTGCTAAAAAGCATTTTAATTTCCATCAGCAGGCATTCTTGAAAGCAGGTTAATAAAGGACAAAAGCCTCAGTGATGACAAATGTGTGACAGCTAGCCAGGACCTGAGTGCTATGCAGATGTCACTCATTTTTGTAGAAAACTCATTAAATTTCATGCTTGGATGTAATCATTCATGGTGTCAGCCGGATGGCTAATACAGAGAAGCTTTTCTCCCAAGGGCTGTGTTATTGTTCAGGATCTCTAAAACAATTTTTTAGTTGAGAATAGCCAGTTGAGGAAAAAAATACATGGTCTGCTCAAATGCTTCTCTGGAAACTATATAGAAAATGACTGGTCATAAATGCACTACAGTGCAATTGACCTTCATAGAGAAGACATTTTGGGCTGCAGTAGCCTCTTATGCAGCTCCAGGAGCACTGGAAACCCAGCATCAAGGATATTAGTCACTTATCTTCTTTCAGAGCAATTCCATAGATTGATACTTCATTTCAGGACATGCATGACTGCATTTTGGCAAACTTGTTTTATGTGTCTTTTTATTGTTGGAATGATCATCCTGAGAGGTCCTTTAGATTACTTGCCATGGTACAATGTTAATGTGAGAGTTCTTGAAAGACTATTACCAATAATAGCCATAGTCATTCAGTGAAGCAGTGCCCTTTCCTGTGAATTTGAGAATGTAAGCTGATTTACTCCACTGCTGCCTGACCAGGATATTTCTTACCATTATCAAATAACTAAGAAGCCTGATATGTAACAGTTCATGAACACAGATTTCTTGACCTGAAGATTTTGCTTTCTGAATGACAAGGTGTACTGTCTTGTCATCAAGAAGATGAGAGATCACAAAAAAGAGGAGAAGAGGCAATAATGACAGAATAATGGAAAAAGTGCTTGATGAAACAGGAACTTGACTGTTGTAGCATAAATCCCTTTTGCTGTTCCTACCTATGGCAGATTATATGTTTGCACATGGTGTGGAAGAAGATGGAGACAAAATTCAATTTATAGTAAATGCAGTAGGTGCTTTGGCTTTAGTGGATACATCCATATCCCCAGTCCCTGCACGTGTGGTGTAGCTGAGTGGTTTCTGTAAGGTAGCTACATAAGGGCCCTGGGCAGATGGAGAGGTTATAGCCCAACCGTGGCAGGATAGACAGGAAGGTTAGTCTCAATTCTAGAAGGTATGAAAAAGAAGATATTGATGTTCCAGCCTGAGTAGTCTTGACTGATTCCAGGGATGAGGGTCAGGAGAAATCTGGTGTCCTACCTAAGAACGTCTTTGGTGGTATGCATGTAATGTTATGCTCCTTTGCCCTGATGACTTCTCTGCCTTGTAGAAACCTTGAAATAGATTTGGTCAATGTAACCTTGAGAGCTGCTGGATGTTGTGATCTCAGATGCCAGACTGCAGTCAGAACCTCTGAGCTGGATCTCTGTGTAGTGGCAGTGGTAATCTGACACAAAATGTATGGACAATGCAGGGAACATGAACTGAAATATCACCTTAGGAGGAAAAGCACTAGCAGCTTATGAATTGTCTTGTGAATTAAATAACTAGCAGGTCTCAGAGTAAGAGACTGAGTTTTAGACATGCGTCTTTCATTGGCATGTCCTGCTGACTACCTTTAGCATTGTAGGGTATTGCTCGCCAGCTCTCCCAGTCCCAGTCTGTGCTGCCTCCTTCACTCTCTGCAGTCACACTGTGGGCACCAGCAGTCCCAGAAATGCATGGGTCTGCTTCAGGCACAGTTCGTGAACATCACCACATCTGATTTGTATTTGTGCATCTGTTTCTAGCCATCTTCTTTGACTGAATTTATAGATATAAGTTGATGTTCATAAAGAACTTTCTTAGAATAAAGGATCTTTTGTAAACTCTTTAAAAAGAGCTTTTTAAAGATATGAATCTCTTTCCTTTTCACACCCTTGAAGATATAACAAATATCCTGTTACAAGATCAGATTGTTGGAAATGTTATGGCCTGGAGTCTGTGGATTAAAGGGTTGATGCTCCATCTACAGTAATATAATATTTTCCAATATTGTAAATGTTTCAGCTACATTTATATGCTGTAAAGAGCCAAAGCACAGAGCTGAATTCTAGAAGTGACCCCATGCACTACTGTGTTGTTATCCTGTCCTTATTATAATTTCAGCCCTGTGCAATTATGAATTTCCCAGCCAATACCTTTGCACAATTAATGGATTGCCATGGGCTGGGGCAGATCCCAACAGGCAGTTTGTCGTACCCACCCTGTTTTGAGAGGGAAAGTGGATTGGGAATGTAGCTTTGTGGGTGGGAATTCTGCTGTACCCATTGGCCTCAGGGAGCAGTTTACTATTATGGACATATTCTGTGAGTCCAATTAATAGGGTCTGTGCTTAGGGCATCTTCTTGGCCTTTGCTACAGCTCAAATGTAATTTCAAGGACCAGCAAGAATCTGCTGACCTTGTTTATGTTCCATTTAATAATGTTGTGTTTGATGGCCTTTAAACCCAAGTGCTTGTCTTTAAGTTTTATTGGCAATATCACAACTGAAAGGAGCAGTGTGGTCAACCTAACCAGCAGTTCCTGCATTATATTTGCTCCAGGTCAGTGGAGTTCAGAGGAAACATTACTTCTCCAAAAATATATCATTAGAGTGGATTTCTTGCTTAGATTGGTAATTTTGCTAGTCTACAAGATGAATAGCTTTAACCTCCTTTTTATTTTTAGACCACAAAATGTGTACTCTTAAACCACAGTTTGTAGTCACAAAGGCTTTCATCCCTTCACACTACAGGATTGCTCTCTGCTCCATTTCAAGATCTTACAGCTTCCAGGTAGCTATTTGATCTTAAAGCTCATTTTACTTACAGTAGGCATGCACAGTTCATTTGGTTAACTTTCAGTGCATAGTCTTACATTACATGTTACACATTGTAGAAGAAAACCAATTTTCATCTTATTTTTAAGGAATCTTCCTGCCATGAATGTTGTACTACTATTTGTATGGTTCAAATGATTTTAATTAGCTTTGTATATGCTAATAAATTTCCAAGGGTGTACAGCATTGATACAGAGACTTAAGAAGACTGGACATTATTTTTTTTTCTTCCTCTAGAAAGGCACAATATCTATTGACATCTATAACAACAGAAAACACATTTTGAGCAGTAAGGGTAAAAAGGAGAATAAAAGCAAACAACAGTGAACATATTAATATTAAAATACTTAGAATATAGCTGGCATCTAAATCTACTAAAATCCTTAAATATAGACCAATAAGATTGTACTGGAAACAAAGTAAAATATATTAATGCTTAGAGAGCACAGGTCTATTTGTAATGGAACTGAGGCTAATAAATTATTTATCTTTGGGTTTGTCCTAAACCATATTTTTTAATATATATGTAATACATAGAATATTTTATAGAAATATATAAAATATTCAAAGTACTAGATGTGCTGAAAAAATCTTTTAAAACATCATTGATGAATACAAGGAAACATGCAGAAATAATGTCTCGGTGTTTTATTTATTTGACTTCTATTTGTTACAGAAGATGATACTTTCTGTTAGTTAGCACCTCAAATTAAAAAATTGAGCAAACTTGCCTGGGTACTGCATTAGTGTAGTTCCCTTACAAAAAGTTAACGGTCTTTTTATTTGCTATGGTCTCCCGGACTTAGTTACCTTGTAGTGTCAACCTTGGCTACAGGTTACAATTTACAGTGTTTATATTGCAGAAAGTCAAATACTTAGTAAGTAATTTTGGGTCTAGTACTCTTTGCTACTTTGCAAAACCAGAGATGAAGGATGCACTGTATCTAGTATCACAGTTAATCACTGTATCTGTATTGCAGGTAAGGGGAGTAATCTGAAAGGAAATTTGGTAATTTGGAGACGAGCTGGTTTCTCCATAGCCTTCTGTAAAGCAATGTGTAACACAGCATCCAGCATCTGTCTGAGCAGTTTGCAAACAATGTTACTTTCTCTTCTGGGTATAATGTATTGTCAACCAGCTTTGCAAGAGTAATTTATAAATAGGATTTAAGTGATGGAATTTATTGCTAATTTAAAGTTTCTGAACCCAGTAATTTATTATGATAAAGGATTTAATTTATTAAATAAATATTAAAATATTGGAGACTTGATACCATTGATTAGGTACTGAAACTTTCACAGATGTAAAAAAATCCTTTAACTTCACAACTTTGTATTCCTAACTCAGTCATGATGATCTTAAAAAAAAAAAATGTGATGCAATAAAGGGATAACACTGAAAAATAACTTAGATTGTTGTTTGTGGTGTCACTATCATCACTAACAATATAGAGGTTCATTTAGGAAAAACCATTCATTCAATTCTAAATGTTTGAAGCACTGTCTCCACCCACATCAGATAATAGTATCAAGGTAAATTTTCCATAGATCCTCTAATCTGTAAGAAACTCCTACTGCTGCTGCACCAGGAGTATTACTCACCTCAGTGCAGGTGAAAAGGATTTCTATTCTTTACCAGACTAAAAGGACCCTCATGCTGATCTTTGTGAAAGTATGTTAGACTCCTGTGTGACCTTCTCAACTCCCACTATTCTTCTTTGTTAAACTGTACAGATGCTTTTTTAAGCCAACCCTCCAAATTTACAGAAGAAAGGTCAAAGTATATACAATCACTTGTTTTGGTAGGAGATTTTTTACTCAAGCTTTTCCTTATTGCAGTCTATGGCAAAGCAACTTTTCAAATGAATTTGTTAGAAACTGTATGTTTCAAGAGCAAAGGGATACTTTTTGCCAAAAGTGAATATAAGAAGTAGCCTTCTGCTCTTGAACTGTGCTCTGCTTTGCTGAACTATGAATTCTGCTGCTGTTCTTCAAAACCTCCCTGTATATGAGTAACATATTATGTAGTGATGAATTAAATAAACACACACTGAAAAACACTGTTGACCTTTTTTAATGAAGTTGATTGGACCAATGTAAGGTAATAAAGGTTAGCCCCTTCAAGTTGCCAACCTTTTTTATGGCAGAATTATTTGGTGTTTTAAATATTTCTATGGTGGAACATGGTAGAAGAAAAATATCATGAAGATATCTATTGTAATGAAAATATGAATGCACAGATTGCTTCAAATTTCTACAGCATTATGGGGAAATAAGAATATAATAAGCCTTTTTTGGAAGACAGCCTTTAAAAACCAAATTAACTTACCAAGCAGGCATTGCCTTGAGGAAACCTGACACATTACTAGCTACAAGATCACCTGAGACATCTGTGAGATGCAAGTCTCCTGGATGGTACTTGGGTGTTTTGTAACCATGTTTGTGATCATATCATTAGTGTCAGAACACAACATGCATATTTATCCTGTATTAGAGCCTTCTGCTGTGGTAATCACTTCTTTGTGAAAAATCCGTATAAAGACAGCTCGATTACTGGTGTGCCAACGATAGATAGAAAACCAGCCAACCTGAAACATTCTGCTATTCTGCTTCTCTGCTACTTAATATTCACTGAAAGTCAAAGATCTGTGTGGATAAATAAAGGCTGGTAGCCAGACAAAGTACATGAGGTGGGAAAACTATTCTTGGACTAATGCTAAGAATGAGACTGACATTCATAAAAATCGTAAATCACTTCTGCTTCCTAAATAGCTGATGACTTCATGTGCTGGGTAAAATATTTGTTGACTGTGTAGTGAATATCTATATTCTCCTGTAAACATTCTTGTTTGCATGTCAAACAACTATTCTGCACATATTTTCCTTGGGTGAGCAAACAGCAGAAGCCATAAATGAAGTGAAATCGGGCAGTGACTTGGGTGTCAGAAATGTAAGTCCATAGCTGTGATTTTTGTTGTATTTATTCACTCCACTGAAACTATTTCTTTGACCATCAGGCATGCATAATTCCTGTTATGGGATTGTGCTGAAGTAGCACATTTGTGTGGGCCTGGTGCCAGAATGGTTACCACCTTATGTGAAAAGTTGTTTTGTCTTCTGGATGTCCTTGAGCTGTGTCAGCCTGCCCTATATGCCTTCTTCTGCTGCTACTGCATCTGATGCATGTCTTCCAGAAAACCTTGCAGCAGCATTTACCACTATCTGTCTCATTGCCCTGCTGGGGGTCAAATATGGTGCGAAAGGTGTATGCCTGTTATATAGTTTTTCACTTTCCCAATACACACTTCAGTGTATTGGATTAAGCTGTTGACAATGGTTCTCCTGAGGACTATGTTAATTTTTTAGGCAGTAGTCAACTAAATAAAAGAAGCAAATATTTGGGTTGCTGGAGATGCCCTAAATTGTGTCCTATGTCTCTCATTTTTTTGTCTCCTGACTTCTGTGCTCCTGGCCACTCTGTCTCAGAAAGGGGGTTAAACACATCTTGATCCCACCTAAATCTCCTGCCTGCAGATATAACGTGCCCTTGCGATTTTGAGGCTGACTCTGAGACTTCTAAACAGAGATATCCTACATTGTGAATGAGCATTGCGGTTACTGAGCTAAGTTGCAAATGGTTGGCATCTCCTTTTCCATCTTAAATCAATCCTCTCATCCTCCCCATATTCAGAGAGTAAAGGACTTCCACAGAATCAAGATGTCTCTCTGGAGGGGATGGTGGATCTCTGGTGGATGAATAAAAAATCATGACTTATTTTTTCAGGTGCTTAATAAGAAGAACAACTTGTGAGGATGAATTGCAGGGAATTTTGTAATTTTGTAGAACCATAGTTTGGATAGAAAATGCTTTTGGAAGTTAGGTAGTAGCCTACCTGAATATAAACAGATCATGTAAGATATGTCAGGACAGCAAATCTCTGAAGGTCACTGTTGACTAGCATGAGACTACAGAAATACTTCTCATTCACAACCCATTTCAGATTAAAATGCAAGACACTTAAACTGGAAAGCTAATGTACTTCCTGACAGGTCCAGCTGCCCACAGAATATCTCTTCCTAATGAAATCTGCATTATTGGTAGCAATAGAAAAATGAAAGAGAAAAGGAAAAATAAATAACTCAGGCTGGCAAAATAACATTTATGGAGCAGAGAAATTACTAGGGACCACTAAAAAGTTGTTTCTTACTTTAATGTATATAATTTAATCACATTTTCAAAGCACTTGGAAAAGTCCTTAGGTTTTGTTTTGAGTAGTAGGTGATGATGGGACTTGAATCTTGGTTTTGTACAAACATGCTCTAGAATATCTTTACATATATAGTTTTGAGGTGTTTGTGAAAGATTCATTTAATAAAAATCATTATGGAATTAACATTAGACAGTATTTCATCACAACATACCTAAAATCAAGAACTGTGAGGTAGTAAATTTGAAAATGGTTTGAAAGTGGTTTTAAAAACTTTATAACCCATTGTAGAAAGTTTCAGAATAGAATCTTGTCTTAATTTCTTTTGTTATTCACACACACACTTATACATACATGTGTAGTAAATTCAGAAATCTTCTTGAACCATTAAATGTCTTGCCTTCTTGTGAGTAATTAGTCTCAAAAGAATTGAAATTTACTTGGCAATATTCATTCTCTATTATTCAGATATTCTTCCGCTGGTGACATTTTTTGAATTTAAGTTCTACTGTATAGTGCAGAGCAAAGAACAAGGGCAAAAATAGTGACACATTTGGTTCCCTGGTATCTACTCAAGGGATCTTCCAATAGAACAACTAGCAAGAATGGTTTCAAAAAAGATCAATATTGTTTAAGTTTACTCCATGCTTTCTCCAAAACAAATGATATTGAGACATTGCAATTGCTTGAAAATGCAGTGTTGAATGTCTGTCTGTTGAAGACCAGTGTGTTAATTATGTGCAATAGCAGTCTGCAAAGAGTTTGTTTCCTCCATCTGAAGAGGCTGCAGCAAGTATAGTTGTCTTCCAAGCCACTTGTAATAAAGTTCTAGAAAACTGTTCTTTGAGATAAAAATAATGCAACAGTTGGAGACATAATTCAGTATAAATTTAATCACTTTGCTAATAGTGATAATTCTGATATTCGTGAGTATCTAATGGAGGGAAAATTAGATTATTTTTATTTAATTTATTCTATATATCCAATTTATTTCTTGTAGCAATGGAGTAAGCAGAACAATTTTTTTGAGGAAAAATTACTATTATATATTAAAGATACCAGATGAACCTTACAATACAACTAATGACTGAAATGCTGTTTTATGCTGGTATTGTATTATCAGCATTCAAGACTGGCATTTTCTGCAGAGGCAAAAGGAGAAAGAATAAGGTCAGAGCAAGGTTGTACTGGAACTTTGCTTATATTGGTACTTCTAAGAGTCCATAACAAAGCTTCTGCTATCTCAGTTTGGCCATAGGCTGTAACATTTAAAGCACAAAGATGTGTTGTAATGTGTATAAAATAGAATTATTTTACCTAGAAACTATACTGGAAATAAAGAATAACATAGCTTTACATTTCAGACTTTGCTGCATAGTGGCAATGGGTTTTCTTCATAGATGATGACTTCCTCTGTCAGGTGGAATCCTTCAGAGTTTACCGAAATGTTTATTGAAACATCTTTTACTGGTGTTGTGTTCTCCTAAGCAATGTCCGGTATCTCCAAAAGCTAAACCTAAAGAAGTTTGAAAGGTGCTGCAATTTGGGATCATCAGACAGCATCAAATTGCAGACCACTGAGTGCACTCTATAAACTGAGATAGGGGGAGGAAAAAAGAATTAGAGATATTCAAATGAGAATGAAATGCCTGTAACAGTATAAGAAGAGTTAGAATAGATTCTCCTAAGTATTTTGGATTTTTGAAGTGCTGAAGTCTATAAAGAGTAATCATTAGCAACTTTGCACTGAATGTGTTTTAAACATTTTCTGCTGTAGAGAACAAAACCATTCTACATTTTGTTGTGAAAGCAATACTGACACTGTAGGATATTATTGCCCTCATTTGTGTAAGTTTTACAGATATCTGAACGAAATTAACTACTTCAGCAAACCAACTATATACTCTAATTTCATGAAAACTGAATGTTACAACAGGACAAAAGCAGTCACACAGTATAAAGCATTTTGTGAAAGCTATACAAACATTTCTTACCGTATCCTATAATTATCCAATCGTAGAAACAAGAAAAGGAAAACATTGTAAGCACAGTATATTTGAATTTAAATTCCATTATAAAGCAGCCATAGTTTTCATTTCATCAGCAAGGTGGCATGATAATGAAACACACACATACATACATTTTGATACTGCTTACAAAGCCTTTTTTTTTTCATATCAAAACTTTCTTAGGGAAGCATTTTTTTCTACTTCAAATACAATGAATCCATTTATATAACTGTTAGTCTTAAAAAAAATAATTTTGTAGCCAGTCTGCAGTGTCCTAGACGATAGTAAGCTAAGAGATTTTTGTCACTAATAAGTTCAATGACATTAAAGTTGAGATTGCCTTGCCTATTCATAGAGCCTCCAGCTCCTGTCTGAGAAAGGTAAAGGTAACACATAAGGTCTTGCATAACCCACAAGAATGAATCAGATTTCATAAGGCAGCTAAAATGGCATTACAGATCTGTGTTGCGGCAACTGAATACCACCATCCCAGTAGAGCCATAGCTCACAGAAATCTGATGGTCCTCAAAGTGACTTTATGGAAATATTTAACAGTTACTTTCATCAAAATGTGAAGAGCCCTGCAGTCAGCGAGAAACATACTTTATCATTTAAAGCCTATATTTGGCCTAAAAGTGATGGATATGAGCATATCAAATCTAAAGATGTGGTGGAATGTGGCAGAAAAGTATTTTTGAATTATTATAATCTCTAAATAGTTTTGTTTTGTTTTGTTTTGTTTTGTTTTGTTTTGTTTTGTTTTGTTTTGTTTTGTTTTGTTTTGTTTTGTTTTGTTTTGTTTTGTTTTGTTTTGTTTTGTTTTGTTTTGTTTTGTTTTGTTTTTTAACCTGGAGTTTTTCAAATGTTAATAAAATATCTACGTTGATTTATTCCTTCAAAAAATGCATAATCCACACATTAAGGCTACCCAGCTGTGCTACCTAGCAGAGATCCATCTATCTTGACAATGCAGGATCCACCAGTTGTAATGCCAGTAAGTAGATTCTAAGCAGGCATTGAACACAGATGTGCGTGCACATACACACAAGTCATGCAGAATGCAGAAATACTCTGCTGAATGGAATGCACAATTGGTGATAACACCATGCTTTATTGTAATCTAGCTGTTGTCCTACATATGATCTAGGATCCTGCAGGACAATGACTCTGTGTTCCTGCGCATAATCAGGAACGTTAAATGTCAGGTAAAACAACTCAACAGATTACAGGGCTGGGCCTAAAGGTACAGTCAAAATTTGATGGTGACAATTCCATGTGTGAAAAAAAAACAAATGTCTGCACATTAGGGGGATTTTGGTTCATTATTCATACCTATCATTTTACAAAATGCTGCATTATGCCTCCTCTTAGGAAGTGAATGAATATTCCTAAATCATTAAACCTGAAAGAATGGCTTGACCATAAAATGAAATGTAAAACATCACATGAAAAAGCACAGAACTCATTCTACCTACCTTATACAGGCTTCTGAATGCTAATTGTCTACATTTTAACTAATCTGGTACACCTTTTGTGTTACTACCTTTCTTAAGACTATGTCCATTAACTCTTTTGTTTCTTATTGCCATGACTGCATGCTAGTTTATAGTGAAACTGCTTTCAAAGACAGTAGGTTAATCGCAAATGTTTTCAATAGTATAAAATCTGAAGAATAATGCATAGCACACCTGTACCTGAAGCCCACCTATTTAAATTCCCTGGTACAATAATTTCTGGTGATCACGTTTTCAGGTGGCACTGTGAGCATACTCACCCCTAACAAGCAGCTCCGTCTCATCTGACACTGTGTCTGCCGCGGTCTGAACCCTGCAGCCATACCTCCCTGCGTGCATCAGGAGGATGTTCCTGATCATTAAATCTGCAGAGGACGCTTGCTGAAATAGGGATGAAATGACAGTTTAAAATTCAGTAAATCTGTGTTCAAGGTAGTTCATGAGGGCATTTTGTACAGTTTGAGAAACCCACGATTGCAGCTTTCATCTTACAACATTTATGTGCCCTAATACCCTCTTCTGAGGATTGTCAGAATGTCGCATTTATGCAATTATTAATAGGGATTAAAGACGAGGACTCCAGGTTTTTAATAACTTCGACTTTGCTTAAAGCACACTGTGCATATTTGTATGCTCAAAGAAAATTATTCCAAACTAGCACACAGAAATTAATTAAGGAGATGAACAGAAATATTTTTGGATACAATCTTCAGTATTAAAAAAGTCCTTTTAGAAATGAAGGGGTCTTTCTTCCTCTTCCTCTTCCTCTTCCCTATAATACACTGGAGTATGTCTTGCTACTATAATGAAATTAAGGTAACTTGAAAGATAATGTTGATTGATTGATTTTTATTAACATAGAAGAAAATAATACTAAATATGATTGAGGAAATCTGAAGAGATTCTCATTTTTTCCTGTTGAAATCTGTATATATTTAAATTTGAAGAATGTATCCTTGAATAAATGTACACAGAGAACAAGTTCAAATTTTTACTTTTTAGTATTCTAACCAACAATAATTGCAAAGCCCCAAAATTATAAGCAGAAGAGAGAAGATTGGAAATTAGAATAATCTTTTGGAGGATAAATGGCTTTTGTTAATAAACTTCGTATTATTTCATAAAATAAAGTGATAATGTTTGATTTTGCTTGTACAAAATCATTGTTATATCTAAACTTATTGGAGTCAATAAATGTTGCTCCATCAGAGTTAATGTGCCCAAATCCAAAGATAATGTCGATTTAATGTAGTCACTACTCAGAGAAAGAACAGGTAAGTGCAAACAAAAGTCACCTTGTCCACATGGTGTAGCAATTGTAGTTTACTTTCTCAATTTTGTGTCTGAAAGTGCTTGCAACTTTTTGATCTAACGTAAGCACCAAAACCATTAGCAAATTACCATTTTTGTTCCTTTTAAAACATTTTTGTTCTCTTAATAGTTAAATAGAAGTAATTTTAAAGTATTAACTGAAGATAGACAAAACATCCTGAAAATATCTCTAAATTTCCTTATTGTTGCTACTTTATACTACACATGAATCTAACACATTAAGTTTTCTCAACATTAATGTAGAGTTTGTATAACATCATATTCTAGATTACAAATAATTACTATTTTGGATATAATTGTGTAATATATAAAATATAATTATTACACTTCTAGAACCTATAATATATAATGCATAATGTTAGTAATTACACAAATAATAAAATATAATTTAGACTATACGACTACATATTTATTATATTGTTGTATTACATAAGCTACTATTATATTATTCCACTATTCACTATTATATTATCTAGAGTTTATATAATACTATACATGTATATTTTATACATATGATATATATAATATATATTATATAATGTATAGTACATTTTATACAATAATATACTGTAATATGGTATATATAATATGTTATTTTAATTATATTAAATTATATTTACTGTATGGTATATATGTCATATTATATATTACTAATTAATAATGGATTACTATATAGTTATTATACTATATGTATTACTGTATAATGTATATTATTTATTATATACAAGTGTTTATATGCACCTCCTCGACCTTTCACTTTAAGAAAGATTTATTGAGTGCAATCATTTCCCTTCTCAGATTTTATTTACTTTGTTAACCAAGCAAAGATTGTCATTCTTTCCTTGAATGACATGTTCCCTGTATCATAATATAACTGGTTGTAATTTCAGCCATTTTGATCCTGAATGTGTAGAATTGTACACTGCATTCAAAACAAAGTCTTATTAGGGGTGAACATGTTGATACTTCTCTAGCTGTGCTGGACATATGCCACTGACTTCACCTGGATTCATATTTGCCTGTTTTTTTGGCACATATGTACTCTCTGTCCAGGTAAATACACTCAGATATTTATCCTTCTCAATCGTCTGCAAGTTATGAGGTCCCACTTTATAACCAGTCATCCATATGTGCATGACCTTGTGCTTTGAAGTATTACATTTCCTGTTTGCTCCCACATGTTATTTTCATCATCTGCTGTATTGGTAATATGTCCAATTTTGTACCATACAATTGTCATTTGCATGCCAAAGTCATTAAAGACAAGATAAAATAGGATTGGTTCCAAGATCCAATCTCCTATAATTTAGTTTTTTCTTTCTAGGCAGAAGAACTCCTTTTCAGCACATCTTGGCACAGTCTTCAGCCAATCTTCTTTTCATTTGCATTTTTTAAACAGAACTTGTCATAATATTCCATGCAGCACCAAGGCAAGATCTTTACTGAATCATATTCACATGCAAAGAAGGAAGAGAGAGGTGGAACATCAAGGTTGTCACTGAGACCAAAATGAATGTGGGCATGATCTATAGCTTAATAACCCTGTAGATGCAAGAGTGTGAATATAATGGTAGTGTTTTGCCTTCTAAAGTGGCCTCGTTAAAGATGTTGCTGGTGGGAAGATACTCAGACCATTCAGGCCGTCATGAAAGTCTTATATTCTTGCTCTGGCATATCGGAAAGCCCAACATTGCAAAAGAATATCTGAGTACTCTACAGCTCCTAATGCAAAAGAAGAACACACACTCCTACCAAGAGTCAACTTCAGGATACACATTTTTAAAGTTGTCTATCACAGCAGCATTTACTAGCCACTAAAACATGGGTTGCTCAAGATGATTGGTGATTCTGGTACAAAGCCTTAGGTATTAGAAAGATAAGACCAGAATCAGTCCACATTTGTCCTCTCTTGAGCGTAATTTACATTTAATGTGTATTTTGTTGTTAAGTGGGAGGGAAAGCATAATGGATAACAATTTTCTGGTTTCATTGCTCAGGAGCTGTTAGAAATCTTGGCTGTCACTCTAACTTCCAGAGGGTTCATCACTGTGTGAATCCTAATATTCTTATCGGGAAAAATATATGTATTTTGCCTGCACACCTGTGTAACTGGACAGATAAGCAGCAATTAAAAGAATCATTGCTGTAAGTGGAGAGCAGTGCAGTACAATAGATCCATATGAAACACATTTATTACAGCATAACAGGACATGCAGCCAGCATTGTTTAGGATGTGTGAGTGGAAAGAAATTAAACTCACTGTGTTTAATACAGATGGATATATGCTCAGGTATTAGATTCTTGAACATGGGAAGTAGTAAGGCATTTTAGCTTCCATTTAGATAAATAGAAGATATGTTTGACCAGTACATCTAGAAAATACCATATTATTTGTTGTTCAGTGTTATTTATTAAGAGGTCTTTATAAATTCTACACACTCTTCCAAGTCTTGGTAGAGAGATTATTTTGTTTATCAGTTTATTCTGTAATAAGAGGTTCAAAGTCACAACAGGGCCTGGTGGGGGGCGTTAAGCTGATGTGATGATCTTCCAAATCTTAACAAAATCTCTGCACTATGTCATTGCAGCTGCTGCTTAAATTTGAGAGATTACAATCCAGTTTAAACTTCTAAGTGGGAAAGCAGCAGACACTCCATTAAGAAAAGTATCTAAAGACAGAAACTTTGTCTTCTGCTTTTAGTCTTCTCTCAGCAGAAAAAGACGTAATGCTTCAGCAAAAGCAGAGACATGCCCTCCCCTTTGGGGAAGACAAAACCTGGAAGACATGGATTCAAACACTGTAGAAAGATCTCTTATTTGGACTAACATGAGTTAGAACAGCCTGTTATATCAGCAGCCATGTGGTTCCAATATTATTCAAAGCTGAAATTAGTGGTGTTTAAATTTCTTTGTTTACATCTAAATTCCGACTTTATTAAGTGTACGCTTTTAAGAGCTGCTTTTTATTCCAACGATTTTATGTTCTTCTGTGGCAGGGCATATTTTGCAATAAATGCACTATTTCAAAGTAGCATTTTATTAGAAAAATCTATAAACCTTGGTGTTCTGAATATCATGTATTATCCATTTAGCAGAGTATCAAAAGTATTTATATTTGTTCAGTATAAACTGTGTGGAATATATCTTGTAATTTACTGAAGCTATGGTTTAAAAAAAAAAAAACACAAAACAAACCAGATAGGTTGAGCAGCCAACTTGTAATGATTTTAAGGAAAGCTAAATGTAACCTTCAACTCCAACATAAGCTATGGACCTACTGTAACACTGAACACACTCCTGGTCTTCATTAAGCAGCGAATAAATAATAATACAGCTATCAATGCTATCTGTCATGACTAATCATTCTCTCTAGGACAACAAATCACTGTATAAATCATATTATGCTCCGGAGTATTCCATTTTGTCAGGTTCTGGGCAGCTCCAGTGCTGAGTGCTGTGTCAATCTATTTGTCTTTCTGCTCCAGTGTGGCATGTTATCTGAGGTCATAGCTGTGTCTGCAATGTATCTAATTAGTTTTACCTGTAAGGTATTTATTATTTGAAACAATTTTTCATGAGAATCTGTGCCACCTATACATAGCATTTGCTTTTGATGTGTAGATACTTCCTCGAGCTCAAAAAGGCTCCAGGGAACATATAATATGCATACTTTACTCAGTGAGAATCACCTTGTTGGATTTTGGTTTGGCAACCATTGCCCTAACTCTGGGGATTTGCAGAGGAAAAAAAAAAATCCAGCTTGCAGAGAATTTACTGCTCATGAATTAATACTTCAGCTGTCCCACATCGTCATAGAGAGGAAGTTGCATGTGAATTTTTTCCTTTCCATTTCATAAATTCTAAGAGACTGTGGGTTGCTTTGTGGTAAAGTAACTTTTACATATGGTTCTGCAAGTGAAGAGAATGACACTTATATTTCCTGTGAGAGCAAGTTCATTATCTTGAGCCAGTTGCTAGGAAACCTCCCTGTTAATCTGTCCATTCATTTTCTGAGTTTTTATCTCTAAACCAAGGTGGTTCATTCAGTATCCAACCTTTCCTTTTGAAGTCTTTACACAAGAACAATCTTTAATCTTCATTCGAAATGGAGCTGACAGTTACACCATAGAACACCTTTTTAACATCTCGTAAGTCTCTTGTTTACTTCCCCCTAACTCTTCCATGGAAGAATTAAATGTTGGTTTGATTATTACACAGTTTATCTCATATATTCAAACTTCAGAATCATATGTGGAAAATATATTTGAAACCTAGGAACCTTAAATCAGTATTTTGTCATTATACCGATCCTAGCTTTCATTTAATCTGTTTCTAATGTTGCTCATTTTTTACATTGATCGTCATCCTTCCCTTCCACATTCCAACTGCAGTTCTGTGAATGTATCTCTGATTTATCTTGGAAAGAGGAACATAAAGGTAAGGAAGTTGAAAATACAGGGTAGTCAATAGAGATGATGTGGAGACTTTCAGGTCTCAGCTTCTGCACTGCAAAGGCCTGGGGTTTAGAAAGGCTGCCTATTATTGTACTGAGGATTCAGGTTGGGAACTCAACCTGGACAACATGCAGTGAAAATTGTCTCTCTGCTGGGGAAGAATATGTCTAAAAAGGGTACTGAGACTATTATAAATGATCATGATTCAACAAAATCTTAAATCAATGGGAAAAAAGAGTGGGCAAACACTGACTGCCATTGCAGGAAAACTTTTATGATGAAAGCCTAAGGAGTGTTTGAGTCATTTCTTTGTTATGACTATAAGGGTTTATTGAGGCTTGCTGGATGTCATCTAAATCTCTTGACAGCGAGAGGTGAAGATGCTTTCTTATAGGGTAGTCTCTATACAAAGTAGTTTCTATACAGAAGGGAATGCTTGGGAGTTACAAAAACCTTGAAAAGTATCTAAACATTTTGTAAGTTCATATTCTGTATAAATTGAAAACAGTAAGACAATAGACTATAATTAAATGGGACTGAGATTTTATCCTAAACAAGAATGACCTGTCTTGTTAGTGTTATCTTATTCAGCTTAAATGATTATTTAAAATATATGAGTGTTTTTACAGATAACACAAAAGTTAGGTGAATTTCTGTTTATTTGAATTACAAAAATAATCTTTATTAATGAAATTCAGTCAGATTAAATTAAAAAAGTTGATTCATAGTTAAATCTTGATTGTTTGACTTATTTGATTAGCAAAGGAGGTTATTTTTGGTAAATTTATCTGAAGCAAACTAATGATTTTACAAAATAATCTTACAGCAATGTTAGCTTTCTACCATGAACAATAAGTGGAAAATAGCAATACAATAAATTCTTTTAAAATTATGCTGACAATTTATATGTGCATTATGATGGATAGTTGGTTTCAAGCCAACTTCTGTACATAGTACATTTAGGACAATTTAAATGTCATTGCAAGCAAATTCTCAGGTTTGAACACATAAACCACTTGTCTGTTTACTGTTCATGATGTTTACAAAATGCAAATATTTAATCTGTTAAAAAGCATCAAATTTCTCTGTTGGTATAGTGATAATGGAAAATTATATTCTGAGTTTTATCTTTTAATCCTATAAGTACTTTTGGAACAAAGAAGATGCACTTATTGGTTTTGTTGTGATTAATAATATGTGGCAGTATATTAATCATAGAATCATAGAATGGTTTGGATTGGAAGGGACTTTAGAGTTTATCTAGTTCCACCCCCCCTGCCATGGGCAGGGACACCTTCCTCTAGACCAGGTTGCTCAAAGCCCCATCCAACCTGGCCTTGAACCCTTCCAGGGAGGGGGCAGCCACAGCTTCTCTGGACAACCCATTCCAGTGTCTCACCACCCTCACAGAGAAGAATTTCTTCCTTATGGCTAAACTAAAT
Source organism: Tyto alba (assembly GCF_018691265.1). Taxonomy (NCBI): domain Eukaryota; kingdom Metazoa; phylum Chordata; class Aves; order Strigiformes; family Tytonidae; genus Tyto; species Tyto alba. The sequence goes on along the minus strand of NW_024881282.1, from coordinate 14,339,802 downwards.
CTACCATTGTTCAGTTTAAACCCATTACCCCTCACCCTATCACTACACTCCCTGATAAAGAGTGTCTCCCCATCTTTTCTGCAGGCCCCTTTTAAGTACTGGGATGTTGCAGCAAGTTCTCCCCAGAGCCTTCTCTTCTCCAGGCTGTACGACCCCACCTCTCTTAGACTGTTCTCGTAGGGGAGGTCCTCGAGCACCCTGATCATCTCTGTGGCCTCCTCTGGACCTGCTTGAGCAGGTCCATGTCCTTAAGCTGGGGACCCCAGAGCTGGACACAGTACTGCAGGTGGGGTCTCATGAGAGCAGAGTAGAGAGAAAGAATCACCTCCCCCGACCTGCTGGCCAGAATTCTCTTGATACAGCCCAGGATACTGTTGGCTTTCTGGTCTGTGAGCACATGTTGCTGGTTCATAGTCAGTTTTCAATCCACTAACATCCCTAAGTTCTCTTCAAGGCTGCTCTCAATCCATTCATTGCACAGCCTGTACTTGTGCATGGGATTGCCTCAACCCATGTGCAGGACCTTAGCGTTGGTTTTATTGAACTTCATGATGTTCCATGGGCCCACCTCTCAAGCCTTTCTAGGTCCCTCTCAGTGACATCCTTTCCCTCTAGTATGTCAGCTGCACCACACAGCTTGATGTCATCAGCAAACTTGCTGAGGGTGCACTCAATCTCCCTATCCATGTCACCAACAAAGATGTTGTTGGCTGGTCCCAATACCTGCACTGAGGAACCACACTTGTCACTGCTCTCCACTTGGACTGTTGATTGCAACTCTTTGAGTGTGACCATCCAGCCAATTCCTTATCCACTAAGTGGTCCATCCATCAAATCCATGTCTGTCCAAATTAGAAACAAGGATGTTGTACAGGACAGTGTCAAATGCTTTGCACAAGTCCAGGTGGATGACGTGAATTACTCTTCCCGTTTCCATCAATGTTGTAACCTTATTGTAGAAAGCCACCAAATTTATCAGGCAGTTTACCTCTAGTGAAGCCACGTTGGCTGTCACCAATCATGTCCTTAATTTCCATGTGACCTAGTGTCATCTTCGGGACGATCTATTCCATGATATTGCCAAGCACAGAGGTGAGAGTGACAGACCTGTAGGTCCCCAGGTCTCCCTCTTTCCCTTTTTAAAATGGAGGTTATTTTCCCCCTTTTCCAGTCAGTAGGAACTTTGTGAGACTGCCACAGCCTCTCAAATATGATGGATAGTGGCTTAGCCACTTCATCTGCTAGTTCCCTCAGAACTTGCAGGTGCATCTCATGAGGTCCCACGGACTTGTGCACCCTCAGATTCCTTAGATGGTCTCGAACATGACCTTCTCCTACAATGGGCGGTTCTCCATTCTCCCAGTCCCTCTGCCTTTACCTTCTGCATCTTGTGCGATGTGGCTTACTGATAAAGACTATGGCAAAAAATCACTGAGTACCTCAGCCTTCTCCATATCCTGGGTCACCAGGTCTCACTTCCTTCCAGAGAGGAGCCACATTTTCCCTAGTCTTCCTTTTATCACTGTCCAAGATTTTCTTTTTGCCCTTGACATCCTTGGCCAGACTTAATATTACTAGGGCTTTGGCCTTCTTAACCCGATCCCTGGCTGCTTGGACAGTTTCTCTGTATTCCTCCCAGGCTACTTGCCCTTCCTTCTATGCTCTGTAGGCTTCCTATTAATGTTTGTTCAGGAGCTTCTTGCTCATCCATTTAGGCATCCTGGAATTTTTGCCTGACATTCTCCTTGTTCTGATGCATCACTCCTGAGTTTGAAGGAGGTGATCCTTGAATATCAACCACCTTTCTTGGGCCCTTCTTCCCTCCAGGGCTTTATCCCATGTTACTCTGCCAAGCAGATCCCTGAAGAGGCCAAAGTCTGCTCTTCTGAAGTCCCAGGTAGTGAGCTTGCTGTGCCCCCTCCTCACTGTCTTAAAGATCTTGAACTCCACCATTTCATGGTCACTGCAGCCAAGGCTGCTTTTGAGTTTCACATTCCCAACAGTCCCTCGTTGTTAGTGAGAAGAAGGTCCAGCATAGCACCTCTCCTCTTTATTTCCTCTATCACTTGGAAAAGGAATTTATCATCAATACATTTCTGGAACCTCCTGGCTTGCTTATACCCTGCTGTGTTGTCCCTCCAACACATATCAGAGTGGTTTAAGTGCCCCATGAGGAACAGGGTTTGTGAATGTAGATCTAGAGGGTGACCCCCCTTCCCATGTCTCCCCTGTCTGTCCTTCTTCAAGAGTCTGTATTCTTTCATTCCAACACTCCAGTCACAGGAGTCATCTCACCACATCTTCATGTAGGGTTGTAGCCATGCAGACATGCGCATGCCTCTAACTCTTCTTGTTTATTCCCCATGCTACATGTGTTTGCATAGAGGCATTTGAGTTGGGCCCTCAATGAATCTGACTTACTGGCTGGAGTGGCTGGAATTCCTTTGTGCTGCTTTTCAGGTGCTCTCCTGCTGACCTGTGATCCCTCTCCAGGCTCTGAACATTTCTTGGCACTGGTAACAAGCTGGTAGGAATGGGATGGAACGATGGTCCCCCCCTCCGGCAACTTTAGTTTAAATCCCTCTTCAACAGCTTGGCAAGACTATTACTGAAGATGCTCTTCCCCTTCTCTGACAGATGGACCCCATAAGCCCTCAGTAGACCAGGTTTCTCAAAGCAAGTCCCATGGTCTGAGTAGCCTGAACTCCTGGCTGTAACAGTTGTTGGTTTGACAGATTCAATTGGACCTTTCAAACTCCTTCCCTTTGACTGGGAGGACTGAGGAAAAACTACCTATGCTCCAGAGTCCCTCACCACTGCTCCCAGTGCTCTGTAATCCTTCTTGGTACTCCTCAGGCTGTTCCTAGCTGTATCACTGGTGCACATGTGAAACAACAGCAGCAGATAATAGTCAGTGGACTGTACGAGGCTTAGCAGTGTCTCAGTGACATCCCTGATATGAGCGCCTGGTAAGCAGCACACCTCTCTAGAGCGCATATATGGTAGTATAGCAGTATCCAGGCTGATGCATGTTGATTGAGGGATACCTGATAATACACAAGTTGCACTTTCCCCATCTATGAGAAGTAAAAAAAGATGATTTTCAATGTTTTCAGGTTTGTGGATGCATAAGAATTGTCCAGGGGAGGACACCCTTCCAGTGGTGCTGGTTTTGAGCAGTTTTCATAGAGAAAGCAAGAAAAATTAAACCAGTTGCTTTAGGTGAGTAGTGGTGTTTGGGTGCAGATGTCAGAGAACATTAGAGTGTTGGGAGTGAATAGGGAGGACTTTAAAGTGCAGTTTGATATGCTGCAGATGAGTTTGATTCATTTTACTGAGAGAAGGCAGAGGAAGAGATGAAATTAAATGAGTATCAGATGTCTGGTAGTACATCATGTACCGGGGTAGTTCTGTGAAATCTAGGGATTAAAGAAAACAGAAAAAGTGTTGAAAATGGGAAGGAATGAGAAAAAAGATGGGATATGAAATGACAAGCTTCGGGACAGAGAAGCCTACTACACTCATGTTACTAAATTTGTGTGTGTATCTGAGTCGTTATCACCAGGAGAAAAAAGGAAGAAAAGACAGAATAATATGAGGTATCTGTACACCTGTTTAAAGATGCAGAAAAACAAGAAAAGAGAGCATGGAGCCACACATATTGTTTGAGTGGAAGGGTAGTGATAGTGATGGATGAAGATGACAGAAATGAAAGGAAAACCCATCTGGGACAAGTGTGCCATTTTGAGAAAACATCAAAACAGGAAGCATGAAGAGCAGACACAGGATTAGGATTTTATTAGTGTGCTGCATGAAGAATGTTGTGACAGTCTTACCTGAACAGAGATTTACTAGCAGTATCCATAGATAATGGCACACATCAACTCTAGCAAAGAAAGCTACAGAGGTAAAAATTAAAAGGGCAATGAGGAGAGAGAAAGAAAAGGAAAATGGAAAACTTCTTTCCTGGAAAACTCCTGGTAGCCATCCAGAAAGAACATTTCCTCCTGAGGTTCTCTCCAATGCAGTAGTAGGTGATGAGGAAGATGATGAGGTGGATTATTATTTGTCTTGTTTTTTCCTAGTGTTGTAACCTTTTATTGAGGACATATGGAAACGTCCTGTATGTTAATGTTGATTGGAATATGTTAATGAAGAACAGTTGTTGCACAGTGATTGATTTTTAAACTTATGAGCATGTATATTGTTGGATGGTATTTATTAAGTATTTACATGATCATTATCTACTCCACTGTACACTGTGGTTTAGTTTACAAAACAAGAGACAAAGGAGGGGGGAAGGAGGGAGGGGTGATTTTCAGGCCAGTGGGAGCTTCGTCCCATGAGACCCTGACATAACAACACAGTTGGTGTTTACAGGTGCAAGGCCATGAGAACAAAGCCGGGAGATCAGCAGTGTAAGAACTGCAAGGGAGAAATATTGCCAGAAAGGCTGTGGAAAACACTGCCACAGCAGCTCAGGAGAAAGCTTGCAAAGATGAAAGTGAAAAATAGACAGCAGAACCACTAACAGAAGACCTTAGTGTTAGGAGGGCTGATACTGATCAGGTGTTCAAACAATCAGCTATGCTGTTATAACCCAGATTAACACTGTGCCAAACAGTTAAATGATACGCGAGCTGCCAGTAAACAGGAGAAAAAATGAGCTGTCATGAAAATTTTTCTCTTTAGAATGTTTCTTGCAGATGAGGTACAAAATACCTTAACAGAATAAAGCAATGTAAATATTATCTGAATGTATTTCATGACCTTTTTATTACAATCATTTTTTTTATAGTAAGTGATATTCAGGAATGTTAAGAGACTCATATTTTCCAAAATGCTCAGTTATCTCCCTCATCTAAAGTAAAATTAGAGGAGTTGTTATTTACCATCTCTCTCCCTTACTCTCTATTCATAGACAAATCCACAAGCACTTGGGCATACCAGTCTACGTACTTGTTTGAGTCTATCAAATGTTTGAAGCATCCCATTTTAACACAGCATGCAGGTATGTCTATAAATTCAATCAATTCACAGGGACTGTTTATATCTTGGAAGCAACACATGGTAAAGTGCATTATTAGACTGTGATCTTCATTGTGTTCAGATTTTGCGTTGTAGTTACCAGTCATAAAACACACTTTTCAAGATTTTTGACCATAAATTCTTATTCCAGTTTGTACCCTCCTTAGTTTACAAGAAATTCGTGTTATCAAAAGGTAAGATATGTTTTTTATTTTGAAACTTCTTCTGATTACTCAAGTATTTAACTGCTATAGAGTGACAAACAGAAAAAAAACGGTAATGAGCATAGGGCTGAAATATCTGGAGATCTGAGTTGACAGTAATGGCTGCGTTCAGCCTTTTCCATCAACAAGAAAGTATTGAGACAAACAGTGAAACAAATTGATAGCAATGAGGTTGATATAGCATCATTACCCTGAACAGAAATTCTCTGTGCATAGAGCTTGTATATTCTACAAGACTTTTGACAACTGTTGCTGTTTTCCTCAGTATGTGGAGGAGGGAAGGTGTTAAATAAATCCCCTATTTAATTAGTTTTCTTTAGTTTTATGTCCAATAAAGAGGAAAGACGTTATTATTAACAGCTTGCTGTTTAAATTGATTCTATGTAGTATAGAACTTAGTGCTGCCTATCTAGAAAATGGTTAGGAAATTTTAATCATAACTTTAAAAATATGATTAAAATACTACAACAAACTAAGAAGAGACTTGAGAATGTAAGGAAAGTTGCAAAATCATGCTCTCTCACATGTCCTAGATTATCAGATTGATGTCTCCAGCGCTAGACAGTAGTTAATATATTGTCCCCTCTGTATCTACTGGCCTTTTCTAAGTGAGACAGTAGATTTCAATTCAGTTCTGTGTGAACAAATGACCACTGTAAAACATAACATAAGAAGTTGTGCTCATTGCTTCCCGTGGTGGCAGTTTCAGTTAAGATCAAAGACCAAGAAGATACTGAGACTAAATCACTTTCCTGAGTCTGAAAGGTACTTATGCAGGTCAAGGTGAGGGACACTAAGAGCAATGCTGCTGCTTATTAGTCTGTAGATAATCACAATAAATCATTTTGCTTGGTTGCCATAAAAACAGTATCGTCTTTCAAACACAGAGTTGGGATGACAATAGCTGGATGAAAATCTACTCAAAAAATCAGTTTACTTTAGCTAGAAAAAGGATACCTCCAGAACAAAATTAAGGTCAATAGAGATCTTATAAAATTTTGAATAGAATTTTGGACAAGACTTCTAGATTTGGCACAAGGGATAGAAAATCAAAGTTACCCTAATAAAAGCAAACAGGTCTATATTTTCTGTGCTCAAGTGCTCACTGGTGTTGCTAGAAGGAAATCTCAACAGTTCAGACCTCCATGAAAACTATTTTCTATTAATTCCACAGATGACTCCTCACAGACCCTTTCAAGACCCTATCTAGTCTTTTGATAGACAAGACTTTTCTAATGCCAAAGGATTCTATGTATGTGTAACCCTTTACATTATTGTTCTGTTACCAAGTGTACTGTAGATTTATACATCCACAATATGTGGGATGTTTTCCTTTCCTAGAGTGCAGTCTGCAGTTGTCACTCCAATGGAGTTCTGTCTCTTTTCCTTAATATTCCTTTCATGCACAGCTTTGTTCAACTTGACATACTTACCACATTTATCCTCTTGCCAGGCAAGTCCCTGAAGTACCTAAATTGCTAGAGGTACTAAATCCTTTATAGTTCAGTAAATAACAGCAAAAACATCTTCAATTTGTATAAAAATTAGTTCTTATTATGAAAAACAGTAACTTTTTTTTTTTTTTTTTTTTTTTTTGGTACAAAAGCTACAGATATAATTTAAAAACAAGCAAAGCAATATGTGTTATTAAGAGAAGCTTTTCCTTTTCCTTTTAGTTGTAATTGCCAGGGAGCATGCAAATTTACCATGTAAAAATTTATCTACAGCTCAAAGAAATGATACTTTGGTGATAGCTTCTATAACACTGCATTAAGCATCACAGTGTTCATCATACTTAACACCTGGGTCTGCCACAGTGAAAGTGTGAGCAATGCAACCAGTGGTGAGAGGTTGACAGTGGTTTTATTATTAACAAATAACAAATAATATTAAATTTGTCAAACTTTCAAACAAATAAGCAAAATCAAACCAAACCTGAATATTTTTTTATCTGATGATGTGTGCCGAAAAAAATGGATGTATAATTCTATAACTTCATGCATACAAAGGATATTATTTTTCTTACATGTATTGCATTAAAAAGCATGTTGTTCAGGATCAACTCATACAATTAAAAAAAAAATCAAAAATGCAAAATAAGGGATGTAGATGGAATTCTATCAGATTTCAAGTTTTCTTTAAGTTTCTTTTTCTTGCATTCTTAAACCTGTGTCTTTATCACATTGTGTATCACTCCTTTGAAACTGGATAGGTTAAAGGAAAGTACATGATAGGGAAAACAGAAGAGTTTTATTTTATCTTGATTTCCCCTAGTACCTGGCCATGTTTTAGGTTTTAATGAAGTATGCAAATACATTTTCATCCTTGAGATTAATTTCACATGCTTTTATGGTTAACAGAAATGATAATGAGATACAATTACAACATTCCACAAACAAGTAGTTATGGGAAATACAGAGTTTTCCTGTCAAAACACAAAAAAATTGTAGTTGCTATTTTTGAGTTTTGCATTTCTCAGCAGATTCATCTTCTTTTCTGGACAATGAAAAATCAAGATATGCCTTTTTGGTGAATGGAGACCTACATATATTGTAACCAATATTTTCAAAGAGGAAGAAGGATGTGTCATATTACATTTCCAACAGCATTCAGAAAATTTCAGTGAGGATTGTCCTAACAGGCTCATGTTTTGGCATCTTTATTCTGTAAAGGAGTGTTCCCCACCCCATCCTGCCAGTAACATATTAATAGGTATTTTCAGCCCTTTTCTAGTTGATCCAAGCCTACCCTTCTATTCTCTCTTTAGAGTGAAAACTAGAAAAGAAATGTCTTGACACTTAAATGAGTTAGGAATGCAAGTAAATGAATCATGGCCCAACCATCTTTTGTATGCACAATCTTGTAAAGGCAAATGAAACTATTTTTAGTCAAGTCTAAAAATATCAGGGTTTGATGCTTCATTTTGGCATTTCTATGGAGTTGAATATTATTTTATTATTTCAACACTGGTTAAACAGTGACAAGGTAGGTTCTAATTATGTAATATTTTGCAAAACATGGAATGCCTTCTTTTCAGCCTAATTTTATTTTCTGATCAGCTGATGTTTGTTGCTTGTTAAAAAGTATGTTTTAGTAAAAAAATTACTTGTGTGCCTCTGAAAACAAAGATGCCAGATTTTTACATAATAAACAACTTTTTTTTTTTTATCCACTTAGTCATTTAGACATCAAGGATTGATTACATTATGAGTGATTAATACTATTTTCACTTAGTAAAATAACAGTGGCCCTTTAGCAATACAGTAAGAAGGAAGTCATAAACTCATATGAAAATATCTGGTTAAATTTAATATGTTTAGGCAAAGTTTTAGTCATGTTCTGGACAATAAAAAAAATCAGTAATTCCAATGAGTTTTGCATGAATATTTGTCTGAAAATAGTCCCAGTATGTCATCTACTTTGAATGAGCCTTACTTCTGTTAATAGAAGAGCTTCCTCTGGTAGAAATTAAATTAATGAAGAATTCTAGTTGAAAGATCTACAAAGTCCTGTTTTCATAAAAAAAAAAAAAAAAAAAAGAAAAAAAAAGAAAATAAATGAAATTACCTTTATTTAGATAGGAGAAATTACTTTGGAAATTTCCTAGCCTGAGGATTTTTCTCAGTGATTAAATATTCCCTTCAGCACAAAAGATGCTGAAACACACTGAAGAAACCATGTAGCACATTTTAGATTTCAATTTTTTTGAAATGACTTAAAGTTAAATTGTAATCAGGATGTTTTCTTGAATCAAAAAAAGTTTTAACCTTGACGTTAAAAAAAGAATGATAGCTTTCCTTCTTTTATATTTAGTGCTGGATTTTGAGTATTTGACTTCCTCAGATGAAGATAAGTTTATTAAGAACCCTCACATTAAGAAATGCTTTATTAATGTTTTTCAATTAAAAAGCTTACTGAAATAAAACCAATTTTTGTTAAAAAACAAACCACACCACGAAGTATACATATTATGAATTAAAGACAGGTAGAAATATAAATTGATTGTAGCTGACAAGATTTTTACTGAAAATTTAATTTTTCTAGATTGTACTCAAATTAGATACATTAACTTTTAAAATTTCCTGACTTTTGTGAGCTTCATTTTTCTCTGTTAACATAGCATGCACATATGATTTACATTTCATTAGTGGGAAGATTGAGTTAAATGACTGTAGAATCTATTTCCAAACTTGTTCACATTAAGAGATTTCTTTTTACTAAGGAAAGTTTAAGCCATTTTGCATGGAACAGATTTGAATTACTTTATCATACTGTTTGATCTTATTAAACTGTTTTTGAATCAAGGGGTAATTGAAATTGGTAAGATTATTTTTTCCATATGATTCTTATTGACTTAAATAATGGCTGCATAGCTGGAAGCCACCTCTTTCAGGGGAGTTGGAAAATAAAGTATACTCCTTGCTATTTAGACATTAAAATATATGCTGGGCCAGTAAAGACACTGGGAGGTGAAGGCATTCCAACAGCCATGCTATCTGTGAGAAAGACATCAATGTTTATAGCAGCAACCTTTCTATATTAAAATCAGTAGAAGAATGTAAGGAGGATTTGATTCAAACTACTTTCTGTTCCCTCACAAAGATCATCAGATGCCTCACTAATAATAGGATGTACAAGTTTACATTTAATATCTTCTTGATTAAAACTACTTAATGTAATTCTAGTGACTTTCAGTTTGCACCTCCTCTAGCTAACATTTCTTTCCAACATTAGTGAAACCACTTATCTTTCGATTTAGTCAGAATTTGGTAAACAGGAGACATGTAAAAACATGAAAATTTCTATCAGTTTTCAGCACACAGATGACATGGTCACTTACTGCCTTGATGCTTTCAAAGTGTCCACCTTCTTTTTCAAAGTCAATTGGCTGCCCATTGAGTGTCCAGTAGAAAGTGACATCTAGTGTGCTGTCATGAAGGGCTTTGCAGCTGAGGACAATGCTTTCTCCAACCGTTAACTCTATCTTCTTGGGAGTCAGCTCTATTCTTGTAGGTTCTTGAAATATAGAAGGATTAGTAACATTTAGATGGAAGTCTAGTTATAGTGCAAGGCCGAAATAATATGATTGAGTTCTGCCTAGTCTACTCAGAGCTTACATTTACTGTTTGTTTCAAATACGTAGTGTCAAATACTGGAATATATTCATAATACACTCTAAGACATGACAGTGGTGAACAGAAGGTACATCCAGTTTCATGGAAGCAATAAGGCAGGAACCTAAGCAACAATCTATAGGATTTATGAGATGGATTAATTAATTATTTTTATTTGCCTTAGAAAAAGTTTTTGTTTTTTTTTTTTTTTTTTTTAAAGCTGCAGCACCTAGGATCTTGTGATGAAAATCTGTTTTGTCACTTAAAATAAAAAAGGATGTTTCCAAGCATCCTAAATATAAGAAGCTTGAAAAATTGAGCCAAAAGACTTGAACACCTAAAATCAGAACCTATGATCATATAAGAATTCAGCTGAAAAGTGACAAAAATGTGGTTTAGAAATTAATTGCAACTCGGAGATTTGATTATTATTACTGTTCTAAGGAACTATCTTTCCTCAAATTTTATATGGATAAAATTATTATTTTAAACCTAAGCTTTGTTCCCAAGCTGGAAGAGGTAGGCTTAAGTGAGTTCACAAAGCTAAAATATATTAAAAGGGATATTGACTCTTTTATTTATAGAATTATTTATAACCTGAGAGATTTAATAGATACACTAATTCTTGTGACATACATCTATGATATAACAGCTGGAGTATGCAATCTGATGAAGGAATATATTTGACCAGGTGGAGGTTAGCTCACCTAGCTTTTTGGAAATGTTTTTTAATTCTGCCTGTACAGTGCTGTTGTATGGTTGGCAGGGGATTCTAAGCAATAATGAAATATTAGGAAAGAGAAATCATAATTATCGTCAAAGTATTTTTTCATACCTTTAACAGATACTGATGCAATGATTTCTGCAGATCCAAATACATTCGCACCTTGGCATAAGTACCGTCCTTCATCAGACTTGGAAGCATTCAGGATTCGCAGGCTTCCATGTGGAAGAATAGTTATCCTGAAAAGGAAAATACATAAATATACAAATATATCTCCCAACATAGTAGCCAAATTCCGTGATGGTATCTTTTGGAACTAATAAGTAGGATTAATAGTTATCCTGAAAAGGAAAATACATACATATATAAATATATCTCCCAATGTAGTAGCCAAATTCCATGATGGTATCTTTTGGAGCTAATAAGTAGGATTAAGGACTACTGCCTCTGTAGCAAGGGGTGATGAAGGTGATAATTGAATTCTCTTCTGTTTCAAATAGATTGTAATAGATCCATTTTACTCCTTCTCCTTCCTTAATTCAAAAAGTTTCTGGGAGGCACCAATAGATTAGTATCCTTTGACACTTATCTGTGGTGAATTTTAACGAACCTTTTGTAAAAAGCAAAAAAGGTGATTCTGCATAATTTGTCTTTAAAGTTCCACTGCTATATTATTGTCAATTCACATTTCAATATCAAGCACAGGCTATTCCATTAAAAAAAAAATGACCTTAAAAATCAAATCTAAGAAGAATGGGATGTAAAATGTAAAAGAGGACAAGAAAAAACATAAAATTAATTGTATCTGGTCAAAATATGATTTATGGCATCACTACACAGTGTAGCATAGGGACTTAAATAATCTATGCTTTTTTTGTAGCTCAGCTTTTATTTTTTTTCTTGAGACTTGTATGATTGCATCAGCACTACATCTCTAGGTAAGTAACCCCGCTGAAGTATACTCATGAGAAATGTTACTCAACCACTTACATTTAGGAGTTTCAAATTTTGGTTTTGTTTACATAGTATTAATCATAAGGTCCATGTTTTTACATAGCGTTGAATATTAACGCATTTTTGCTGTTCTAAAATGACAAAGACCCTGAATTTATTGTATGTTAAAGCTGCAGCCCTGGAAGAGCAGTAAATAATCATTGCTCCTTTCCTGATTGAGAAATACAAGACTAAATGAAAAATGGCAACTCTTACATGGCATTTAAGTCAAGCCTGGTTTGCAGATGTTGCATATCCTTTCCTATGCTGGGTAGTGGTTATGGTTCTCTCAAAGGACATGGGAGATGTGTGTCGGAAGCTCTTCAGCAGGTGTGGACACTGAGAGAAGATAATCCTCAGCAAGTTCTTTTAGGTGTCTCATAGAAGTAGAGGAAGACATGAAGGAGTGATTGCTTTTGCCAAGAAAGGTTGGACCAGATGAAACTTGATGTTCCTTCCAACCTGGTATTCTATCATTCTATCATTCTATGATTTCCTCTCCTGTGTTTTGAAAGTAAGGTAAGACCTCTCTCTGCGCTAGAATCTAAGTAGGTCGGTGGTTCTTCAATAGTGATGATTACATTTTTGGATATACATCTCCAGAGAGGACTTTCTATCTGTTCTTCTGCTGGGAGTCTCCTTTTGAGGCAATGATCAGAAATCATGGAGGGTATAATGTTGTCGTTTACTCCTGAGAAATATTTAACCAGGAGCAAGGCACTTTGATCATCTGGGTTGGGCTCTTCAGCAGCCAAAGAAGGGAAGCCTTTCTGGGCTGGATGCCTTAAAATGCAAAGCTGAGTTACCTTTGATTTAAAGTAGGAGTGATTTACGAAAGGCTTAAGATTCAATAATGTGCTCAAACTAAATCACTAATATGAGCTTGCATATTTTTTTTTTTCTGGAAAAAGAATAATACCGCTTATTCTCTGACTATGTGAAAAATGGCTTTTTATTATCTGAGGTTTATAAACATTGTGGTGGAGAAAACAGAATTCCATTCCAGTGAAAAATGTACTTCTATTCACTTTAGATGTGAAACCACTCACTGCTCTCAGCAGAAGAAAATAATAGCTTCAAAAGTGAATGGAGCAGAGGAAGGACATGTCAACTCTCAAATTCCCTAGTGCAAACTGATGATGTATGTCCCATCTTGCTCTAAGCAAATATGTATCAGTATTTGAGTCACATTATTTGTCTAAAGGTAATTTTATAGAAAACATAATTACATTAAGCAAATCCTTCTGCATCAGAATTTAGAGGTTTAGTGTTTTTTTTCCAACAATTAACAAGGCCTGAAATTCTGTTACAGTATGTTACATCTTTGAAGAAACAATCTGCTTTAGGAACTGACATGGATGTAATCTTCCTTCCTTTCCTCTTGGTGTAAATTTTGTTTTCCTATCAAGATGCTCTGTGATCAATGCTTTGAGGACATCATATCATTAGTATGACAATAGCCTTTGCAGAAAAGTAATAGTTTTCATCAATATACTGTCAGCATCAGACAAATGAAAGGACACTCCTACAATGTTTACAAATTATAAAAGCTTATATGCAGTGTAAGTCCTAATATAAAACTGTTTTTCATTCTGAGCTTGGAGGAAAAGAAAGTTAGATGCATACGGAAGATTATGCAATGAATCTTATACATATTATCAACTACATTTCTATTTAGCTAAAAGCTCTTGTTATCCATGAGGAAAAGAGTAATCACTTAATCAAAGGAATTGCAAACACATTTGCTGGAGAATTATTTGGCTCAGAAATTAATACTTTCCTTAAAATGTCTAGCATTCATCTGTTCTCCCTTCTTTTGTGTTTGGGAATAGAGCCGGAGGCTGGTTATGATGGAACCTGAAATGCTTTATTTATTCGCATAACACTTGCTTCACACAGCAGGAACATAGACTTCTCCTCTTTCCCTGCCAATATCTCTCAGTCACAGAGAGACCACCTGTGTAGTATGTCTACATATTTTAATAAGAAAATACCATAACAAAAGATTTTTTTAGCTTCATAAGTAAAAGGAAAGCAAAGAGAGAAGAAATGGAGTTGGGGTAGAATTATGGATAATTTAGGAAAAAAAAAGCCTAAATTATTAATTTATTAGAAACTGAGGGAAAGATAATGATAGATGAACAGAGAGAGAAAGGATGGATGAGAGATCAAGGTGATAATTTGGACATTACTGTATTTAAGTATAAAAACCCCTTGTAATTACATAAAAGAGATAGATTGGCACATGAGTTTAGTGTCTCTGTAGAAAAGAGTTTTAATCTGTCTAATAACATGGAGAAAAGGTGATGAGTGTTAATGTCTTGGATACAATAAACAAGTTGGCTTAAGATCAATAACAACAAAGATTTTACCTGGAATTATTAGGAAAGAATAACCAATATATGACAGCAAAGAGACATTAAATAAAATTCAATATGATTTAACTCAAGTACACTGAATGAGATTAAATTTTTATAATATTTAATAAGAAGAAACAATTTATAGAGAAAATAAATACATATTTTTTCTTCCATGGATTTCAAGGATTATTTTCATGCTGAAATTTACATGACTGGTTAAATAGGTTTAATACAGAAATTTAAGATGGTTAAGAAGCTGGTTGAACAGCAGAGAAAAAATATTTTTTTTTTAAAGAGAAATGGTTCTTTGTATTATTATTTTATTTTTCATAATGTCCAGGATACAAAAAGAAGGGTGCTGGAAATTTGATGAAATGAACAGTTCAATGACACATTAAGGTCAGCATATCAAACAAGAGGGCTTTGATATCTCTGAGCACAACATTCAGAAATGTAGTGGTTGCGTCTCTGAACTAACAGTACCATGCAGCAAAGGCAACCCTAGAATATATCAAATATCAATCTGTAGCTTGTTGTGGAAGCTTTAATACACAAGGTGATGAGGAAACATAATATGGAATATAGGACAATTTTGATCATCAGTATTCAGAAAGATTAATTCTAATTGAGCTGGCACTCAGGAGGATCATCAGGATGACCAGGGAGGAAAGAAAACCTTTTGTTCTAGAGGCTGTTTGTAAAATGAAAGTTAAGGTGTTTGCATGTGAGATGAGTTTATATTTTACATGCTAATTCATGGATTTTGTCAGTAGTCAATGGATCTTCTATTAACAGTAAAAAAGTTTAGATGTCTAATTCACATTGTAGACATTTACACTCGGATATCACAACCTGGAACTGAATCTTGTCCTCTAATCTTTGATTTAGTTCCCCAGACATAAGTGCCTGTTATGACCTGACATCATTTGAGGGACAAAAAACCCAGCTGCTGTTTACATCAGGAGCATGACTTGGAAATTAATTTCCCCATTGACCCCAATTGCTGTGGCTTTAGTTTATAAAATGAAGCAGCCTGTGAACTTCAGCTGATACTAAACTGGGAGGGATGCTTGAGGAGTGAATTGCTTTACAGCTACAAATAAGCATCTGGTCTGTAGAATGGGACTAGAACTATTCCAAAGAGAAACTCAGACTTAGTGTGGACACCTGCACAGAGCTGACAAATGTGACACAAGACCTATGAGGGGACTTAGCTGCTTACAGCACAGGCACAGAGGTTTACAGCAGCTGTAAGTGTGCCTTTTTGAAGTCTAGATGTGAGCCAGGATAACCCTGCAGGGCTCTCAAAAGACAGCAGGATTTTCTGTGTGGATAGCTGACTCAAGCCCATACTGTAATGTTAGAGAGAGTCTAAAGAATTGAAGAATATAAAGTCTGCTAATGATGATGGTGGTGGGCAGCAAGTGTGATGCCAGTCTGAACTTAAACACTCATTCTCTCAGAAACCAGTTAACCACAAGCTTCACTGCATACTGTATGAAGCTAAAAAAAATCCCAGCAAATAATGAAAAGAGCTAAATTGAAATTGAATGTGAATTTCAAAGTGTATATGTCTGTGTGTATTATATTTTTGCACTATGACTTTATCTGAAATAATGCATCTGTTGAATGCCCAGCTTGCAATGCCTGTGGTTTTCTTGTCTAGAATATCAGCAAGTTTGGAAATACATATTAGTAGCATTTCTAGAATGTATATTTTGTTAATGACAACATAACCCAGTAAACTAGCTTAAGAATTGTTACAAAATCATAGAAGCTTGAATGAGAATGTAAATTTTCTTCTTTAAGGCTTCAGGATTGGACATAGATTGACATTGGAAGGCTGCAAAATACTCAGTAATTATAGTTTTCAGGCAATATTTCCAAGTGATTATTTTCACTGTAAAATATTTGCACTCTATTCAAAGCTATTGTTCAGCAATATCACTTAAGACTGGAAATATTCTTAGTACATTTAAATAAAATGCATTAGCTCACACAGATCAGCCATTTGATCAATTTTATTCTTTTACCAATAAAGTATGTGCCAGGTAGAGAAAGTTCCCCAATAAAGAATGTGCTGTTTTAGCTGGAAAGATGAAAGTTCATACTGTTTGCATATATGATGTTGATGTGAACAGAAAGGTATTCTCTGAGACCAATCTGTCTGCTGAGAAGTTGATGGATGGAAATTAGGCTCATAGGAAATGCTGGATTTTTGTTTATAGGTGGTGATTGGAAGTCCTTTATTTGAGAGAGAGGCAAGGATAGTGCTGATGAACAGTGTGGATGATCTCCACAAATGTGAATGATAAAAATCAGTTTCCTTTAGGCTTCGTGTGATTTAGAGAAGAGGACTGAGTAGAATATGGTATTTAAGAGATGCTCATATGGAGAATCTGGCAGGATTTTAAAGAAGTATACTTTACAGTATTTTGATTAAAAAGTAGCAAGCTTTTCATTCCTGTTGTTTCATGAACAGAAAACTTTTGAAAGCAACCATAAAATTTGGCCTTATTTTGTGGGGAAGCATGAAGAAATAGGAAATATAGTCATCATTGTTTTGGTATAAAAAAGGGAGGTCTATTCTACCCAATGTGATTATTTTCCTTTTCATTAATTCTTAAGGATAAGTGAAACGTATAAGTAGTCTAGATAGTTTTACTGCTCCCTGTCTTGCAGACAAAACATTAATCTATTAATATTTGGTACCACCCACCATGAAAGTCCTTAGATATTATTTACAGACAGTAGAGGACAAACTGGTTTAGATGGTGGAAATTCTCAGCTCTCTTTGTCACCAGGGACAGTTTTATCTTGACCTTGGTAGGTCAAGATATGTATTTGTTCTTCCTATCACATGTAAAATCACTGAGCAGAGACTTCCATCAAGACTAAGATAATGAGAAGGTGAAACTCTAATTTTCATTCTTTTGCATCATTTATATCAGATTCTCACAAACAGACGTCTTGATGCTGTGACTAGAAATTGTTTAAAAATTCTGCAGTGGACCCTGGAGTATGGATGCTGAAGGACCTGAGCAGTTGAGGCAGCAAAAGTTACAATTGCTACACAACCTTCAAGATTTTTCTGAGGACTTGTAGCAGAGATAGTGACACAGTGTCTGATTTTTAATAGAATTGAATGTCAGACAGCTTATACTTGGAGCTTTCATTAAATAACAAATACAGAGTAAGAAAAAATAGAAGTTAGTTGTGTTGCCACTTCTGGTGAGGAGGAAGAATTAGCAATGAGTAAGTTTGATTAGTCTATACACGTTTTTACCTTTCTCCATTTTCAATTAATTTGTTTTTGCATTGTACTTTATCTTTCATACTAAAGTCAATTTTTATAATACTTCAGAAAAATAAGCACAGCAATCAGGTAAGCAACACAGTTAAAAGCTTTGCAAACTTTAACACCTAGTGACTTGGTAAAAGAAAAGGGTATTATTGAAGTAGTTAGAAAATTTTCCCCCGCATTTCTCTTTGGGGTCTAAAACCATAAATATGAGATTGGTTTGTGTGCATGTTGGAAAAAAGAACTTTAAAGATGCCAATGGAGAGCAGATGAACTGACTCATTTAGCCTGTGGCCCCTCACAGTGCTCCAATCTGAGCAATCTGTCATTTCACATTAACTTGGGTATGGGACCTGTCAGTATACTTTCGTGTAGATTACAAGGAATTGGGACAAGTATTTGTAAATAGTTGAAACTTTTATTTCTCCTTGAATGATTGTGGAATTTCTCATTTCCCTTTGCTTTCTCTTGATTCTTCATAATAGAGGTACAAGCCTCTAACTCTCACAGAAAATGGATATGAGTTATTGCTATAGAAAAACCACTTAAGTAAGCAGAATGTCATCTACTTCATATACATTTTTTTTATATTATCACACTAGATAGAGTCTTTTTGTTTAAATATTGGTAATCTAATTAGAAATAAGACTGCGTTTGGCCCATTCCCTTGGCAAAACACAAAGTTATTTGAATTTTCTTCACTTCAGATTTTCAAACATTTATAATGGTGAAATTCCTGTGTGTGATATCTTAGGTCACTGGAATATATTAAGATGTGTGATTAATGTACTGCAAATTACTTGCAGCTTTATTTAAGCTAAACTATGCAATCTGTTTTAAGGAAATTTTTTCTCAAGGTGCCACAACTGCACCTCTCATTTTGTCCTGGCTGTTTGCTGCACGGTAACATTCATGCATGAAAACACACAGCTCTTGCTGGTGCAAATGGTTTCCACATATGTAAATATAAGTTCAAGTGGCTGACACTAAAAGTCAGTTTTGCTAACAAATGTGGCTTCTGTTCTAAGCACAGGGAATGAGCATGATTTCTTCAGTGTTTCTGAGCAGTAAAAGCTGAGAACTATCAATATGTCAGAATTAATGTGGTCTCTTGGAGTGCTTATTTTTTTTTATGAATAAGTAGGTCATTACTGGTTTTATCAGTGATTCATACTACTGACTTTATTCAGGCCAGTACTTAAGTACATAGTTTGCTTTAAAGATTCTGTTAATAACATTAATGGAAATGATGATATAGAGGTCCTAAAATTTAAACATTTGCTAAGGTATTAGACTGAATTGGAGTGTAACTGTAAATGGAATGGAGGTTCAAACCAGTAATCTATTACCTACAGAAATTAAACCAATAAGAAAGCTTTTAAATTATTCTATATTTTCACTGGTACACTCACGAGAGATTGGTTGGTACATTTTAAAATTATCACACCACTTTGTTAATTGGCACCTTGCCATTCTGCTCAAATATTTTGCCACAAAAATATGTTTGGTCTGGTGTAAAAAAAACTGGAAGAATTTCTCAGAAGATATCTCAAGGTAAGTGTCTCAGAGGGTAGGAAAGGCCATTTAAGGTCTTTTTTGCTCTGCATTGTAGTCCAAAATTTCCTTTAAAGTTGTTCTAAAATATGTTGGATTTAGAACAATATATCTCTAAACATGCTGAAATGACTCTAAAATGATGAAAATATTCTTTTATATTTTTAATAGTCTATATTGTCCTCTTGATTAATTTAAAATTAAAATATATTTTAATATTTTATTATTTTTAATAATTAAATTTATTTCCTCTTTTGTACACTCTATTTCAATGTCAGAAATATTCTGCTACTTAGAAAAGATTCCTGTTTTCTAGGAAAATACTTTTATTACATTATTTTTTTCCATGTTCTTAAGTGACTACAATGAATTATTAACACATTCTATTTTCCTCAGAAGTTTTAGAAATAATAAAGTGCTTGTAGGACTTTATCATTCCCTCAGTAAAAGAAAAATACAAAGGAAAAATTTAGTTACTTTAAGATATTTCCATGTTTCACTTGTTTGATAGGAAAGCAACGTTGGTACTCAAAGGCAGACTTGTTATACAAGAGGTAAAATTCAGATGGACCAGGCACTCAAGGGGATAGATCTTTAGCCAGTGTAAAATGACACAATTTAATTCAACTACATCGATCTATTTTGATTTATACTAGATGAAGACACAGCTCAAAACAGCCAAACTATGCTATGCTCGAAGTGTTAACATTTATTTCAGCAATATAATATTAACATCAGAAACTTTAATTTCATTGAAATGAGATTCTTGTAAATTTAAGACTGTTAATTAGATGTTTACATGAGAAGTTTTCATATGCTCAGGACAGCAGTCATCTAGCTCAATCATTATTGCTAAGATCTGTAATAATGTCCAGTCAGATGGAACCTGCTATCTAACATTAATTAATGTTCTATAACAATGTTACTAGAATATTATCTGTAAGTGGTATTTCCATGTAATGCAGCAATGAAATTTAATCTTTTCCACCTCTCTGAGAAATTATTTTGTTATCTATATTGTTACTGCTTTCATGTGAATAGAAGGGTTGCGTAGATGAGAACTGACCGCTTTTGCATTAGACCCCCTGCTCTCAGAAAAACAAAAAAAAAAAAAAAAAACAAAAAAAAAACAAAAGAGAGAGAAGAAAACAATGTAGTTTGTAATAACTTATTATTCATTGCCCAAGACCACTGTGATGGAGCTGTTTTCTACTTTTTAGTGTTCTCTCTCTTGCATACATAGACAGTTATTTAAGTGTCACTGGGAGCTGAATGCCATAATTCCAAGCAAGATAGCAAGGTACCTGCAGCCAAATTGGCTGTTGATTGTTTGCAAGGGAGGCTGACAGTTGAGAATAAAATCAGCAAGAGGTCTGTGAATCCATCTGAATTAGACAGCATGGAGGTCTGAAAAGGATTAGGACTTAAATACATGCTTTCTATATCTCATCAATATAAAGCATTAAAAAATCCCCAAATAAGCAGTTTACTGTCTGTCATTTCTAGAAATAGACACTAGAATGAAATGAATCTTCTCACAGTATGCGAGGGCTGAAATAATTTTGATGATCTACTGATACATGCTGTTAATGTATTATTCTGTTAATTTCTTACTTAATGCCTTTGAATTTGATTGCATTTTACAAAACTGTGATTTCAACATATGTGTAATCTCAGTGTAGTTCAAAGACAATACAAATAAAGATGGTAAGAGCTGTCACATCCTCGGATCAGACTGACTCTGTTGTCAACTGGAGAATCTCTAATTATATTTCTATCATATAGTAGGTATTCCTGGATCTTGAAAGAATGAAGACTGATTATTTTCATCACTTCTCTGCCTCTGGAAAAGTGTGCAAAGCCTGCACTTGCTGCATGTTTGCCCAGGTAGAAACTCTTTGGGAGGAGACTCCATTATCATGATAAACATTTTGCTTGGATCAATAGCTACAAGTTCTTCACTAGTTGTTTAGAAGTTTCTTTATAAAATGAAATGCTCCACAGAACTTCTGGCCTTTGAACCATTTCTGTTGTGAAATGGTCTGTATTTTCTCCCATTCTAATAATTATAAGGTCTCAGCTGGAGTACAGTCTAGTTTGACAGAGTGTTTTCATGAACGACACAGATCTAGAGGGGATAGAGTAAGGAGATAGAAGAAAAGAGGTTTTTTGTACAAAAATGACGTCTGGAAAAGGGAAAGGAATAATTTGATTAGGTTAGGGTTAGAGCATTTTAGCTCTCAAAATAAATTTCCTGAGATGTTTGTGGAATTGTCAATAATGAGAAGCTTGGTAGAATGTATGTAACAAAAATGGCATAGATCGGTATAGTGATTGAAATGATAAAATAGTTTAATTAGTCCTGCTTTGTACTAAGAGGTCCCTACCAGTTGTTTGCTTATTCAAATCAGAGATCACTATGCTGTGAGCAGTAATGAGCAGTTCTTACTTGTTTGTTCAGTTCTGCAATAATTATGAGTTTACCCTCAGAAATTCCAGCATTTCTTTCTTCTATCATCTTCATTGACAGATCTAGAGGAAAAGATCTAAATAATCTGTCATTATATCCAGAATGAAAGCAAAGGATAGAGGAAAGAAGTTCTGTCATGGGTCCAATTTACTCCAGATTACTTCACACCTTGAGGCAGGAGCTTTTAAGTGGAGAAATCTGCGTGGTAGAACAGACCTCACAAAAAATGTGAGAAGTGAATGTGTGTGCCTGACAAGCAATCTTCCTTCTCTAGTCCCATGATGCTGCTCTAATCTAGCTCTGTGATATATTGGCATTAGCTATGAATTTCTACCTCATTTGTATTCAACACACTTCCTGACCTCATCCTCGATGAGTTGTGTGCTTAAAAGTCAGTACCTCTGGTGAACATGTGGCTGTTTATTAACATATTGGTGTAAGCTGGGGATTCAGAAACCTTCATTATGAATAGCAGTGCAGACTAAAGGCTGCACTGTTTCTGCAACACATACAAAATTATCACAAGAACATTTGATCTGGAAGATAGCTTTTCTAGAATACAACTTTGTTTGTTATCATTGACAATTCTCTCTAATCATGTTTCTCTTTTGATAGTACACTGATGGGTTAACGATCATACTGACAGGATCTTGCAATGTTTAATCTGTTATGAGGGGTTAGAAAAATATATCTAACTAAACTGTAAAGCTGACTGAGGTCCATCAGCTTTTTTACATTTTGTGAAAGAACCAGTCTGACTTGTGGATGCAGATATCTTGCAGGCATGGGAGAAAATTAATTCAGTGGAGATGCAGTTTAAAAGCATTGCCTCAGCACAAAAATACTTCTAGACTGTAGGAACTGTAAATGGGATTTTGACCATAACGGACTAAGATGTTACTGACACCAGTTTTCAGGTCAGTTGAGTTAATTTTGCATTCTGGAAGAATCCAGTACTATGGCTGGGAAACTAGGTAAAACAAGATCTATTTTATTCTAATGTCACAAGGTGAAATACAGCTTTTTAACCAGGAAAAGGCAGTTAAAAAGATATATGTTCCCTCCAGAGAACTGTATTGTCACTAATACCAAGAGTGAAAAGGATACAAAATTCTTACTGAGAAACAATATGTTGATTAGTGTCATTTGAACCTTAAAAGCTTTAGTTTACTGTGGAATACCTTGCCTTTTAACCACGACTCAAAAGACTTTGATTACAAGTTGTAATAATAATTCAGTAGGAAGTGCTTCTCTTTAAAACTGACATATCTATCTACAGCTGTATCACTGTGCATGAAAGAGAACAGATGGAATTAACCCAGAAACATAAGTTATGTGCAATAGAGCATAAAAGAAAATAATAATGATACAAGGAAAAAAAAAATAGTGACTGTATCTGTGCTATTCTGCCAGGCTGCTCCCAAATACCATTCTTGTTTTAGACTGGGGTGCCCCATTACAAACAATGAGATGGTCATAGACCTCTTTGAGAGGAACACTCTATGTGAAAAATAGGGTGCCCTCAGGCTCAGCCCATTTTGCTTTGTGCACAAACCATCCATGCATGGCCTCTACCTTCTGTCTCTCAATGTTTGTATTGTTTTTGCAATGATGGCAAATTGTGATAGCCACGTTCTGGAGAGGACTAGGGAGAGAGCAAGAACCAGTGAGAAGCATTTGGGGAGAAGATGCAATTGCTAATGTTGTGATGCTGGATGCCTGTATAATTTCAAATATTTGTATTGCTCTTGCATTGTTCTAGCTGCTGTCAGCCACAAGCTCTCTGATGGATGGCATGTAGTGCCCCTGAGCTCTTATTTGCTTATGGTGGTAAATCTGGGTACACATCATTACATCCCACTGGTGAAACCACATGCTCCCAGATGATACAGACGGCATGTTGTGGATTGCTAATTTCAAGATCTAAACTGTCATGGTTGCAGTGCCACACCACCAATTAACGTGGGCATCAGATAGGATCCTACCTTGGTCTAGAGGCAGCAGTGAATTGTGTGGAATCAGCTGCACCACACGTACAGACTGGTGGCACAGCAGCTGTGCAATCATTCTAAGGTCTCTGCTGATGTAATTGTGATGAAAAAACTCAAATGTCAAAACCTGGCTCTTGTTTGCTATTTGAGAGAGTCAGAGCAGCACTGGGGCATTCATGTGGCACAGAACTCCAAGACTTCCCCTCTTTCTTCATCCAACAACCTCAATAAACAAGCACCTTCTCTCACCAGCACTGAAACAAGAACATAATACTTCTTCAGTTACATAATGTTCCCTGTTTTCCTAAATTCTATTTGCTTTCTTAAACCTTTTTGTCTCATTCTTTCTTCCCTAAAATCTATTTTCCTGCACAAAACAGCATGCTATGGCCTTTTTAACTGTTGCCTCACATCTCTTCTTCCCTAACCTTACCTATGAAGTGCATTATGAATGACACTGGCATGGAGCTAGGAACATAAGAGTATAGAAAATAGGATGAAAAAGTTACTGTGTCACTGGAGATAAGCCACTGCCAGACATACAGTTCTGTCATATAATTATACAGATAGACTAATCAGAAAATTCCATTTTGTAAGTTTATGTAACTGTAGCAAGCTCCCTTCTCAGGATGGCAGAGAGGAGTACTGAATCAAGACATCTCTCTGCTCACTATATAACCACATCTCACTTTTGTACAGAGAATTATATTCTATAGCCATTCAAAAATACTTTGATCTCTTTTTAATGACTTTACTTGTATACTCTGAATCTATTAGACCAGGTGACTACTTCCCAGGGATCTGGCAAGGCTAAGCTAAGTATCCAAAGCCAGTAGTGTGAATATGTCATTAAAGCAGATAGTGACAGATGGCTTCAGTTTTGCCTGTCATATTGTAGTTCACTGTGTTGGTATCTCTCTTTCCCTCTCTTCTGACATCTGGGAACAGACACAGTCAGGGATCAGAGGCAATGAAAAGAAAGACATTTTTTCCTAGGGACACAGAGAGGACTACATACAGGGTTTCTTGAAACGTGATGAAAGACTGCTGAACTAAGAGCAAACCTGAGGGAAGCATGAGCCTTCCAAGGACACAGTGGATGGGGATAATCTGTTTATAGCTCACTTTTCTGCCACCAAGTTTGCTTCATTTGAAAATTGTTCCTTGATTTTTTTTCACTTCTAAGAAAATGTAAGTCCTGTGGCTCAAAGTTTTTTGGTGCTTTAGGGGTGGTCACTTTAATGAAAATTTGCAGACAAATCCTCAAAACTCTGGTTGACTCATGCTCTTGTTGCACTTATATACATTCCTGCTGAACTCAGATTACACTTTTAACCTCATCCATCATTTTTTCCCTAATTTTTCAGTGAACGGTGAACTTGGAATCTTTGCAGTGCTCTTCACAGAGTTGCTAGGATATGATTATAGCATTATTTATGAAGTAGAAGAATTTAAAGAACAAATGACCTTTCTTTTAAATCAAGATTTCATAGCTTCTTCTGGGGACAATCAGCAAAAAGAAAGATCATTTGTACAAGATTATTTTATTTACTGCTTTTATTAAAAGTGGAAAAGTAAGATGACATTTAGCAGCAGGGATGTGGATGGGAACACAGTAAGATGGAGTCTATACTACAAGGATCAGGTGAAAAAACGTCCGTTTGAGAGTAGGGTGTAGTTTAGAACCTAAAACAATAAGGGGGAGATTGACCTTGATAAGGCTTAACATGTAATACCCAGAAATATCTGTATATTCTAGGTGCTGCTTGACAAGTTGCAAGATCACATATGGACTTTTATTTACGGACATTTATAAAGCACTCCAACCTCTGGGCTTATCTTTGTTGTGGAGGTATTTTGGTTTATAACTTCAAATACTGAATCTAATGAGGTTCCTACTCAAATACAAACTGTTAGTATGAATTGGGAGATATCTGAGCTAAAGCAAATTAGCTCAAGTGAGCATCTTTTTATAACTCAGTAACATGACCTTTTTGAGTCCTCTAACACTAATCTTTCACGGCTAGCCCTCATACTCAGAAAAGTGACCTTTTAATACTTTAAAGGGGCTTATAAGAAAGATAGGGTCAGACTTTTTAATAGGGCCTGTAGTAATAGGACAAGGGGGTAATGGTTTTAAACAAAAAGAGGGTAGATTCGACTAGATATAAGGAAGAAATTTTTTATGATAAGGGTGGTGAAACACTGGAACAGGTTGCCCAGAGTGGCAGTAGATGCCCCAACACTGGAAACGTTCAAGGTCAGGTTAGATGGGCTCTGAGCAACATGGTCTAATTAAAGATAGAAGCATGGAATCATTTGGGTTGGAAAAGACTTTTAAGATCATTGAGTCCAACCATAAACAATGGTTGGATGATGTCCCTGCTCATTGCAGGAGGGTTGGATTAACTGACCTGTAAAGGTCCATTCCAATCCGAACCATTCTATGAAAATAGGAACAGTTAGTGGAAAAGAAGAAAACAGATTTAATTTAATGACAGTGTGAAGGGGCATGGATCTTGGTCTCATACAAAAGGAGACACAATGAATGAAGAATCAATGCTCAACAGTTTGGGTGTAGCTACTTTTGTTATCCAAGCAGGGAAGACGTATTGTACTCCTGTAGACTGTAGCAGGACAAGTGGACAGCCTGTCTCTTCAGTTGCTCACAGAATCAGTAGATAAATCAATTTGTTAATCAGTTGGTCCTACTGTCAAACATGAAATAAGTATGGATTTGCAGTAATTATCCTTGCTAAGGGGACATTAGTTATCACTATACCTGTGTGAAGAGTTTGGGACCTCTGAGTCATTTATGAACTCTGGTCCATTGACTGCTTTTTCACAGACTACTGTTTCTACCTAATTGGGATTTGCATCTAAAAGCTTTTCTTGGTCAGGCTGGAGTTGTATTTATCGTTTGTCTGTTCAAATTTGGCATTTATTTAATCAGTAAAATAATGATTGTCTAAATTACTAACCATGTCCTACCTCAAGGTTTGATGACTGTTAAACAAAGAAATTAATTGAGGTAGAGGTTATTGCCATCTTTGAAACGATATGCAACAATGAAGTTACAAGAAAACTTTCTTATTACTTTCTAAGCAGTTTCTTGCAAGGACCAGGCACTCTCATGAGTTTTGCATAGGGAGTACAGCAGATGTTAGAAAAGAACAGGGAAGGAAAATTTGGAATGGAGGCAGTGTTAGAGGTTATTTTGTAGCCTGTGCTTCCTGAGGAGGAATTCCTGTTGTTTTCTGAACTACTCTAAAATTTGGGCACTGTGATTCAAAAGTCACAATCCAGTTGTAAACTAAGAAGAGTATCAATGGCTAAGTAGTGTTGAAATTATCAAAGAATAAAGTACTACATACCGGAGACCTTAGGCAATGCTATCATAAAAAAAATAAAAACTAAAGGGTGAGATGAAAGATTTGTGTTCACTTAGACTATAAAGGAACCTTATAGCTGCAAGATAATATCACATCTTCTACAGTTATTTTCATCTCAAAATGAGAATGTTTATGTTGTTGATATTCTACATCATTATAAACTCAAAGCCCAGAGTTCATCAAAATGCAAGGGGTTTTGGGTCAAGATATAAGTTTAATCTCATTAGACATTTTTCTGATCTGTTTTCAGATCTGACAGTTTGCAGATACAGTGTTTTAGATCTTGGTCAGGCTCAGCTATGCTTTAGTTCTTACAGTCGTGTGATCACTCAAGTTTTTCATTTTATCTTCTTTTTTTTTTTTTTTTTTTTTTTTTTTTTTTGTTTTGGATTTAATCAAATTCTAATTTTTCCCTTTAAAGATGAAATCATCTAACTCTAAGAATACTTACAGAAGGTTAGACTTTCCCATAAAATGTGTGTTTAAAACATAAATTATAATTGTTTCCTTTCCATGTGTGTGACAATTTGCATGACATAAAAAGAAACAATATTCTAGGATAATACTCTAATACTAGTTAATTAATGTTAAGAAGATATTTAAGTATTCTAGAGACAACATTCTTGTAGACAACACTGTAGAATTAGGCATGGTTGTGGAAGGTTCAAATTTGTTATAGGATATTATTTTTTTTTTCCCCAGAGTTCCAGAATTCAATGGGTTTTGTAAAAATTTTGAACATATTTTGAACTGCCAAAAAATGGTTTTAATATTCAACTTTCTAGATGAATGTCAACTAGACATAAAAAATGTAAACTATGTTCTGGAACAGTATAAGACCTAAAATTCAGCTTGGGCATTTAGTTAAAGTATTCACTATGAGAATGGCATGAATGGAAAAGAATAAAATTTGTGATCAAAGATAAGGACTTTTAAAAATTAATTTGATAGTTTTTATCTGACCAAGCTTTGTAGGAAGTCACAAAATCAACTTCCAAATAATGTCACCTTATCTCCTCCCCTCTATAACATATTCTACAGATCAATATTCCTTTGTATAGAAATTTGTTTAAATAATTCATAGCTGCTTGAACAAAAATGAAGTGCTGCAAGAGTATTATTTTCATGCGCAGAAAGTCATCTGTTGGTCATAAATCACCATCTTCATCTGAAAATATCAAATATCAGAAATTTTAAAGGATTAAATTTAGACTAAGCCTGTGTTCATCAAGATTTACAGATTGTGTATTGTGTCACTGAAGGCAATATGCCTCTAATTACTTTATTATAGAATTACCATTTTCATCTTTGTAAACTCCAAATGAAATAATTATCATGTCTAAACAATTAATACCTTGACAATTAAATAATTGTTTGCATTTCACTGTATGCTGTTATACTAGATCTTGGTCTTTATGTTGGGACACTAGCTATAATATTTCATTTTATTTGACTTAATAGGAAACTGTTAAAGGAAATTCACAAATGCAGAAATTAGATGTAAATGTTCATATGCCTGATCTAAGACAGATAATTGCACTTAAAAACAGATCTACTTAAAATGGAAACAGAGTGGATTGCTAAAAATATCTCACAAAGCAGGAGTATATTTAATCCAAATTTACTATTTTCAGCTCTGGAATTTATGGAGGAGCCATGCATATTTTTTCAACAGATGAGACAATGGTTTCTAGTTCCTAGAATCACTGGATCTTGCTCTGTCATTCCACAATCATTCTGGATTATTTTCCACCATAAATTTGAGCCAGATGAAGAATGACCACTTCCATCCATTAGCCAAAACTTGATATTAAGAATTTATGACAGTCTTATATCTTTCTTGTCTTTTCAATGGTATGAGAGGACAGACTACTTAATTCACACAGAGTTTACTGAGACCTTAATTATTATTTTTTTAAAAACAATTCTGAATCATTAGATTGCTTTTTGTGCTGGCTTCAGTGTTGTTTTACATAGCTTCAGCATATTTGGTTTCAGAATAAGCAATCTAAAAGTGGATTTACTTTTTGTGAGCCACAGGCATAGGAGGAGCTTCTGCAAGGCAACAAAATTTCACCAGTGTAGGACACAGCACTTCCACAAGGTAGGCTCTATCACTTTCTTGTGCATTTGATAGACCTTCTAATCTTAACAGAATAGGTTTGAACTCAGTGCAGGTAGGGAGTGAAATTACTCATCTATCAGTGCAGGAATTTGCTTGCATACATATATTATTGAAAATCAGTATGTTAACATAAAATAAAAACTATTTAATTTTAACATACTAATAGAATCTTCCCCTAATACATACTTCTTAGATTTCATGTAAAATTAAGAGGGAAATCTCCTTAATAGCTTAAATATCGTAATTAATGAATATAATAATAGCTTCCAGTGTTTCTTTTATCTATCTGTCTTTGACACAGACACTTCCTCAGTTTCAAACTGGTAAAACACTGACAATTAAATCACTGTCATAATATCACTTTTTCATCATTACAGAAACAAGTTGCATATTATAGTTCTATTATGAAAGAGCTTGATATGTAAAATACCTGCAATATCTACAATCAAGATGCAGTCAGAATGAAGCACAGTGGGTAGCACAGTGGTAACACATTTACCTGAGTGCTATAGACTACTCAGTGGCTCTCTCTGGAACTGGATAATCACCTTGTTAATGAATATAAACATCTAATTCTGGGTTGTTATCACAGATACTCTATTACTTTTGATATTACAAAAAGCTGTTTCCAGCTCCCATAGTACTTTGTTGTTGTTGTTCGCTTAAATTTATATCTAAGAGAACTCCTTACTGCCACTTTTAGGAGGAAATGTAAAACATTTCCCCTTTGACCCTGCCCATTGTGTCAAAACCGGTACTATTACATTCGTAGGTCAGCCAGATCACATGCATGGCATTCTGCTTCCATTTAATAGTCTTGATATTAAGAGCTTGAATTCAACGCATATGCCCTGGAAAAAGTCCTGATGGAAAAACTTTTAATCTTATGAATGTGGCTCAAATATTATTTGTAATCCATCATGTGGTAACTATGGCAGCGCCTGATTCTATTTAACTATGGCTCCTTGTAATAACCATTAATCTGAAACAATTCAACACCTGATCAATGTGCAGAGACCCATGAATTTAGAAGAAAAATAAGACAAAACTCTTGCAGTAGCTGGCTGTAGACTTAGAACACCTGCAGAAAGTAAACCTAAAACTTTAATTGATTTTCAGCTGTATTCTTTGGCTAACAGATATAGTCCTTTTGCTTTTTGTTGCCTTATTTCTGTTCTTAGACCTTCACTGTGCAAAAACTCTGGATTAAGAATTCAGTCATGCAATAAGTAAGAAAGTCCCATAATCTTCCATCACTATTTGTTAAAAATATATTGTTTTTTCTTAGTTTTCTTTTGATTGATGCATTATAGGTAACATACAAAATCATCCATTTTCTCATTTGAACAAACAAAATCTTATGCACTTTATTATAAAAAAGATAAGGAAGATAGAGATGGGTTTTACTGTCATACCTAGTTTTAAATATTTCTGATTAATGCAGATATATGGGGTGTGATCATAGAAATAAATTTCTACACTTATTAAACATATATTTTATCTATATAAAGCACTGAAGCATTTTGATTCTAAAACAGCTGTCTAGTTCAAGCTCAAAATAAGAGGAAAAGAAAAATTTGTATCCAGAATTCCAATATCTTCGGTGCACATATGAATGAGAGCTATCCTATTGCACAGAAATAAAAAAATGCCACTGTAAGAAACTGATGAAGTGTACACTGAAACATGAAAATAGAAGTGTCATCCGCATTTATTATTTTGAATAAAAAAGAAGTAATATTCAAAGACTAAGCAACCTAATTCAAATTCCTAACAGTGGTGTATAGATGATTTTGCCAGATACAGCTGAGTAAACCGAATAAAACATTTCTATAAAGTTAACTCAGTAACAGAGAAATCTGTGTTTACCAAAGAGTGTATTTGCAACTGCACAGATAATGGTGAAAAATAAGTCACATACTGAAATCAAATAAATTACAATCAGTAATGAACAAAGGACTAAATCTTATAGCACATTAAGGAATATATCCCACAAAGTGGATCAGATGCCATTTTGTTAGACATAATTGAACTAAACTCAAACAAATGACCACGAACCCAAAATGTTGAAGCTAATAACAACATGCTGTGAAAAGAAAAAGTGTAGAAACATCAGGAGAAGATACCTACTGCTTCTAGATTGGATCTTTGCAAAAAATTCATTAGAAAATGTGAATTGTTCTCTTTGTCTTCCTCACTTTCTGTAATTTCTAAATCTAAACATGTACCTAAGTATCACAGAGATCTTAAAAAAGATCTCTCTCAAAATTTGACAATTAATGAAAATTCTATTATCATTCTTTATCAAAAACCAAGACTCAAAGCTGGGTATGTGATTATTTATTTAAGTCTATAAAATACACAAGATCACCTATATTACTCTTTGTTCCGGAGTCTGAGAAATTAGGACATGTATGTTACAAATTTGTGTAGTAAGTTAATTTCCTCCTGATAATAAACTTAAATCCCACCCTGATGGATTTTGCTGGATTTTTCCTAATAACCATCGTTCAGCCACATAAAGGAAAATTAAAAAAAAAAAAAAAAAAGTAAAAGGAAAAGCAAAAAATGAAAAAGAAAAAAGGAAAAAAAAAAGTAATTTTCAAGTACAAATTTCTATATATTTATCACAGAAGATAGATTGCCCTCAGTGTAGCTAGAATTAGACAAGTCTGGACAGTGTCAGTGACAACCTTACTTGGAATTTCATCAAGTTTCAACAATTTATCTACTCTTGAAGATTTGGGAACTCATGTTCCCATCTCAGTAGTACAGGCCTTCCATACTTTTTCAACACCACACAGGTGACAGGGATCCAGAGAAAACATAAGAATATTATGCATAGCCATCGATGGCTCACTTTTCCTTTGCTGCCACCTGCATTCAGGGGAATGTACCCCAGCCATGTGCTGTCATGCAGAAGACAGGTGACCCAAAAATCCCTTGAATCAGCAGGTAATGGCTACACACATTGAACTGCAAATACCATAATAATTCTGTGATACTTCACTTTGTTTTGTTTTGTTTTGTTTTATAAGTTATTTCTCTTAGTTTACCTTTTGAATTTTACTTGTCTCCACTAATAAAAAGTGATAGAAGAAATCTAAAACCTGAAGTCCAGGTGTGATTTGATCTGTACTCAGTGGGAGTGACCTTTCAAAACCTTGCACACCAGCGCAAGCTGGTGATGATATATCATTTGAAAACTCCTCCCTTAAAACTAACACTAGTATTCTTAAATTTTAATATGAAAAAAAAAAAAAAAAAGTACATCTTAGCTGGGTTTGAGAGCATCTTAGTGTTT
Source organism: Tyto alba (assembly GCF_018691265.1). Taxonomy (NCBI): domain Eukaryota; kingdom Metazoa; phylum Chordata; class Aves; order Strigiformes; family Tytonidae; genus Tyto; species Tyto alba. Next base: position 14,307,222 of record NW_024881282.1, on the reverse strand, counting down.
CCATGCCCTAGCACAACAGCAGGACAGCTGGGACATCAATGGAGTATATCCTGAAGATGAAGGAGAGAAGCATCAGTTAAATCTGTGGTTTTCCCCGTCTGCTTTCTTGTTTGCCTCCTTCTTCCCCTTTTGAAACTTATTTCATTTTTGACTGCTAGGGGAGGGTTGCAACTCTTCCTCTGAATTCATGGGTACCGGCTTCTTAAACATAAAGGGCAGGTTGAAAAAAATTTCAGAAATGAAAGAAATGGACAGTTTGAAGTTCAGGAAGGAGTGGTGAGCTGAAATGAAGAATTTTGGAGCAAGCCAAAGATCTTCTGTACAGAGAGATGGGCAGACTGGCATTTATTTATACTGTTCTGTAATGTACCTGTAAATATGAAGAAGGAAAAGAAGTTTGGGGCCCTCTACAAGTTTGAGAACAGCTGTCCGAACTTGATATGGACTAATGTAACTAATATGACTGCCTCAGTGCTGGCATATCCTGAAATTTTCTCTGACAAGATACTAAAAAAGATAAGAGAAAACACATTGTGTTAATACCTCCCTCACCAGCCAGTGACGTTTGTATCAATATTGCACTGTCCAGATGTGAATCTTCTCCTAGGAAAAAAAAAAAAAAATTCTGTTCTAAAACCCTGGCTTGGACTTTCTGCCCCTTATCATACCCCAAAAAGAAAAGATTGTATGAAACACTGAATTCAGCTCTTTTTCTTTTCACACTATGCTTACATAGTACAGAAATCTGTAACTTTGCCAGAGCTATTATTATACAGTGTTGCTAGGAACAACACATACTGTGCAAAAGCAAAGTGGGGAGAACTTAATTTCTTAACTTGAGACTTGGAGGAAATACCTTCTTTTGGTGAGTTCCACTAAGTATATGGAGCCTTTTCCCAATGACCAATCAACAAAACATAAAAAAGAGCATAGCCTCAGGCTCCAGAAAAAGATATCAGAATCTCAGCCTGCAAAATTTTGAAGCTACTTTTGAGCTGTGTGCATAGAATATAACCTAATAGGGAAAAAAAAAAAAAAAAAAAAGTAGTTTCAGCTAACTTTATTAGCAGTAACTTTAAAAAAATACCGTCTATACTGGGCTAAGATTAGATGTACACAATATTTATTTAATGTAAGATTTTTGAAAAAAAAAAAAAAAAGATCTTATGAAATAATTAAGCACCCCAGCCAGAAAAAACTTAATAATCTACACAATTTGTCACTATCAGTAATAAAAATGGAAGTATGATACCCTTAGTACTCATATACGTTTCAGTTCAATTGTCAAGGGAAAAATTACTTCTTTTCTAACATGTCTAAATCCTTGATGAACAACAGATTATATCACAAGAAGTTCAATGCTCTTTGACTGTAAATAGTTCCTTGTTATTCCAGTCAGAAAGGTTGAAGGAGGGGGGCTTGGCACATACAGGACAATGCTGCTGACTCCATTGCTTTAAGAAGATAGAAATGGATAGATAAGACCACAGGCCTATCTAGAGCAATAGTTCATCTGTAATCATAGTGTTCAATAAATGCTTTAGAAGAAAAGCAAAGAAATCTATCACAGTCTATTTCTAAAACCCACATTAGAGATTAAGCCCCAAAGCACTTTTAAAATTTAATAAATATAATATGTTCTTTCAACTCAGGTATTATTATTCAATTAAATGTATAATCCTTCACTGAATCTTGTTAAAACCTTAGTTTCTGTGATAGTTTACTATGACAAACTCTACAATGAGAATATCTGGAACGGTACTACCATACTTTACCACAGATGACAACAGGCATGGCTATGAAATGCTTTTTCATCATGAAAGATAACTATACCAGACTGCATTCTGAACACAGCAAAACAGCCTGGACTGGAACATTTTGACTCCACTTTCATACATACAACCAGAATCAGAAAAAGAATGTTGACCTGCGGAGCCGCAGACGAACGACACGCCGATACAGGTTCAGTGTGGAAGATAGAGCATCAATCACCGTGTGTCCTTATTGGTCCAGGGTACATATATTTATACAGACAATGATAATTATTATGCCTACTAGTCACTAGCTGATTGGCTTAAGCTCTAAAGGTCATATTCGCACGGTCCACCTACTTGCAGTTAGCTTACAGCACAAGCTTCTCATAACACTAAGTTTCTCATGCTACTATTTCTGATTCCTGTTGACTTGTTTTCAATACACAACAGTACCATAACACAATGTTTCTCAGACCACCGTTATCATAACACTAGGTTTCTCAGACCACTATTCCTAATTCCCCTTAACCTGTTTTTGACACACCACGGTACACAGGGCTGAAGCGTCCTTGACATTCTTCATGTATCAGCAGCTATGAGCAGCTGCAGGAAAACCCTAGTGAGGCCCAGCATCAGCAGCTAGAGCAGGCTCTGATCATACAATTGCTCGGTGGGCTCAGGACCCTTGTCTCTGAGCCATTCTCCAACATTGACCCTCTAGGAATCTCAAAAATTACATTGCCAGTAAATTAATTCATATCTGTTTATCTAGACACATTTGTGTGCGTGGGTATATTTTTCATAAAACTACCTTTTGAAAGAGAAATCAAATCATTCAGTGTTTTTGATAACAAATCAAAGACAAGAACATTTGCCAGGTGGTCTTACTTATAGCTCCCTTAATCCCTGAATGGCAGTTTAGGGCACATTCATTTTTTGGCAAGACATGCATATCCCAACAGTAGTCAACCAACTGGACAGCTGAAGACAAAAACGATAGATGTTGAGCTAAATGTTTAGTGACTTCATGAGTACTTATTTAATTCAGTGAAGTTATATTTTCCCTACATCTTTTAATTCAAAGACATTGCAGAAGTCTGTAGTTTTGATTTTGCTACAATATAGTACTGTCCATGTGAGGAAAGTTGGAAGATGATCCAGGATTTTAAGGAAGAAAGATGAGAGCTAAAGTATCTAAAGAGGTGGCTCCAATTTAGGTGTTGCAAATATACGCTCAACTTCAATCCTGATTTTTTGAGAAGACAGAGTTAGACAGCTAGGCTTCCCATACTACCATGTCAATAATTCTTTAGCCAATATTTTATGTCAATCCACTAAGAACCCACTAATACCTCACTTCATATCATATAAGATAAGAGAGGGAATGGGAAAAAAAAAAAACATCAAACCCAAAACTTTTTACCATACTCTCTCAAACTGATGCTTTGGCTTACACAGTAAGAAATCATAACTTATCAAATCAGTGGAGACAGTTTTGGGTGGTAACCAAAGGAACTTACAAGATGTACAGTGAGCCACAGATAGCCATTAAAAAATACTACCCAGGAAGTTTCATTAGAAAGTTGTCAAAGGCACCTACCTCAGGTCTATGTTATTACTTTTCATATTCAGCAAAATATTAGAACTTTTAAATTCATATGAAAATTCAAGAGCCAAATTATTAGGAATGTTTGTTTCTTTGAGGTTAGGCACAAAACTGGAAGGTGCTTTTTTAACAACCAGTTTCATAAACTGATACAGAAAGAAAAGTTTTGAGTTCTACTTCGACTTGACCCTAATGCTACTTGTTTCCGACACTTCTACAACCATAAGACTCCAGAAAAAAAATTTGGTCATCTCTGCAGTCTTCCCTGGAAGTCAAGGGACAGAAGAAATTACAGATACCAACACTGTAGCCTAAATTCTGGCATTCTTAGCTGTTGAAAATTTTTTCTATATTCTGTGAAAAAAAGTTGTTCAGGACTGTCGAATCAATATGTCAACAGCTCATGTCTTTTGTGTGAGACTCAGCCTTATGTTAAGTGAGTGAACAAGACCTCTCATCTTCTCTCTAGGTTCCAGAGCCTTTACTTCAAGTTGAAGCTTGATTTCTAGATCTTCAGTGTGGGGCAGTTTAGAAACAGTATCTCCAAGTAAATTCTACCCACACTCAGAGGGCCCTAACATGATTTCTCTAGCTCAAACGTTCTAGGTTATTGAGATTGTTTCCTTGGGCTTTGTTCCTTAAGTTCTTACAGTTATGTATATTCTTATCACTGAGGCACAAAACCTATACTGCCAGTAGGAGCTTCAGGTCTATGGCAGCTCATCTCCATAGTTTCTGAAAGGTGCGGACCACAAACAGAACACAGATTCATCTGTCTGCTATGTAGATGAACCCTTGCTTTTATTTTGTTTGGCCCTATCAAACACAGGACATAAGTAACTTCTGAAACTCTCAGCCTGAGTGTGCTGGCTAGCATCTTTTTTTTTATTTCTACACAAACATTCTTTTGAGACCCTTCTACTGAGCTTGGTTCCTTTATGACTTTTATTTTCCCTTTATCACCAATATTTTATTCTGAGATCATTTATTATTTGCTTATCTAATTGCTTCCCTTGTTTCATTTAACTGTGACTATGACTTGGGCTTTCAAACATAACTTAATGGATTAGAAGAAATAAACCAAAATCTCGTATCATTCACTGTTCATTTTGATTCCACTGTCTGAAGTATACTGGTTCTTTTTTTAATCTAAGATTTCCATTCCTGTTAAGTGATGTAGCAAAAATCAGTGAAGAATGTAGTAATTACCTTCATTTGAATGCATATATTAATGACTGACAATTTATTCTTGTAGAATTAGCAAATGAATATAGCTGACATTAATACATTGCATTATTACATTAAATCTGTGATTCTTTTCACAGAAACTCATTGTATTCATGTGTATTCCACCTAGAAGGTTTAGATTTATTATTTATGAATTTGATTCCTCCTTTGACATAAAATATTAAGAGTAATTCTATAAGCCACTGAGGGAAAGAAATAATTTTCATCCAAGATGTATACAATAGTAAAAAGAAATAAAGAAAAAGTAAAATAAAACAGTGGCAAAATCTACTTTTTGCTTTGAGGGATGAAAACATTCCTTATTTCTCAGAAAGGACTTCAAAAAGAAACATATTTAGTTAGTTTTATCTAGTCGCTAAATTATTAAATTGCTAAACCAGACTGACAGCTAAAAGCAGCATTTTTCAAGGTTTCTCTGTTTTCCCACTTCTGTTGTCAAGGTCATGAAGTGGATTTTTCTGCTGTTTGTCATGCTTCAGAAACACAGCGATTGCCTGATGAATAAAATCAGAAGGATGACGGGTGCATGGAGTTGGACCTTCAGAAAGGCATATGTACTTCATTTAGTAAAGATAGAAGCTACTCCCAAGGCTCGGATGACTGCAGTGGAATTTGTCTTTGATCCAAAGTAAAGAAATGAGAGGACTTAAAATCAGTATGCTTCAGTGCTGTCTTCCTGTCTGAAACAGCCACTCGACTCCAGCTCTCCCACCTTCACACTAATTGACAAAGATCCTGCAACATTTGACTAGTGTCTCTCTTCCAGTCCACAAAGAAGAGAATTGAACAGCACTTTCAGTTAAATACCTCCTGGTAAAAATAAGGCACATTATGGGAAAAGAAGCTCTGACTCCTTTATTGTCCATGCTGTGTCTCTAGTGGCTCTGTATCTGCTTTATCAAAATTAATTCATCTGCTCACAGAGGTACAAAGGGGCAAACCTTGTAAAAGGATTAACATAATCATATTCAAATGGAACTCAATTATAGACTTTGGCATTTTTCACCAAGTAAGTTCAAGGAAACCGAAAATGAACAGTTAAGACTGGAGATAGCAGCAGTAGGTAGTATCTTCTGCTTCTGTCAGTATTGGTGTACGTTAGCCTCACTGGCTACATCAGCTTAACAGGTAGTGAGGAACCAGTGAATGTTTTGAACATCTGGTTATTTCTCAGATTAATTCTTTAACTAGTCTCAGTGCCATCCTGATGCATACTGTGCCCATGCAGGCAGCCTGAGCTCAGTCTGCTCCCGTGACATCAAGCACTATATGGCAAAACCAGTGTCACATACTGTTGTGCACCATGGGTGGGTTCTGTGCCAGTCACTACAGTTCTGAAAATAATTGCTGCTATTGCATGTGCAAACACTTTTGAAAGTAATTGCACGTCTTTGGCTTTGCATAGAAGTGCTCAAAGTAGAAGAAATTTGGGTGGTTCTGCTTGATCTTGCCCTCCTTTTCACACGCCTATGGTTCTGTGGATTTGTAGGGTACCACACAAACATCTCCTTATCTGCATCATGTCAGAAGGCTATTGATCTAAACAGCATAAATTATGTCAAAAATAATAATGCACTTATGTAATTATTTAAGGATACATGCAAGAAAAGAGATGCAATTAGAAATAAGCATAATAAACTCAATATCTATCACTATAACAGATTTATTAGAATATATTGGTATTAGTATATATTTGACATAAAGTACTCAAGACTAAACCTTTCTAGTCACCAAAATCAGTGGCTTAATTACCCTTAATATATTAAGGGCCAGGATTTCACATTTTATAACACATTTGATTGATTTTTGCCTAAAACTTCCTTTAAGGAACATTTAAATAACGGGTTTATAGGACTATAATTTTAATTACAGTTATAAAATACTGAGACAAGATGGGTCTGAGAAAATGTCTAATGCCAAAATCTGTTATGAACTCTCTGCAGAAGAATAAATTAATAAGAATTTTTATTTTCATTATTTCACCTCTCACAATACATTTGAAAAGACAGAAGCAAGCTCTTCTATCTAGAGCTCCTCAACTGCTGTCAGGTAATTTTGAAAGTGATAAAATATGACATTAATGTGATTAATGCATGCATTTTGTAAACAAAACAATTAAAAATAAAGCTGAGTATTAGTTAAAATTCATGGTAATTCCAAACCTTCATTAACACTGCACAGCTGAGGACATTAGATAAAAGTCTTAAGAACTGCTTGCTTTTCAAACAAGCCCCTGCTATTGAATGTTTTGTAAATAGTAATTTATTACCAACATACAGGGTAGTTCATAATGTCTTTAAATGAATTAAAATTTTAATCTAGGCTGTTTTCCTTAGTTTGTTTTTCTGTAAAATGTAAGAACAGCTGAGGTGCTGGCTGTTGAGAAGTGCTATATTTCCACAGTCAAGGAGAAATCTGAAATGGTTATTACTCCTAAGAAAACTGAAAACATCAAAACAGAAGCAATCTTGTTGCCACACTACTTTGGCATAATGAAAACTGGCAGAGCAGCATCTGTTGTGTTTTAGAGTCTGAGTGGAGAGATTTCTCTGCTACCTCTGATTGATACTGGAGATCCATCACTCAGTACAGAGGCTGAGCATAGCTAATGTATTTTACTGGTATCTTATTCCATCCTTATTTGACAAGAGGTAAGAGAAACACAGCAACATATGAACATGGTACAAAACTTGAAAGTGTGCTCTGTGTGTTTTAGGAGTGTCTGTTCATTTGTCTTTTTTTTTTTTTTCCTTTTTTTTTTTTTTTTTTCCCTTTTTTTTTTTTTTTTTCCTTTTTTTTTTTTTTTTTTTTCCTAAAGGGGACACAATTATTTAAGAAAAATAAAACAAGACAACTAAATCATTTTGAACGGTCAGTTTAGCCCTAATCCGTTAATATCACTCATCAGTACATGGTGTTCTCTCCTATATCATACAACAAGGTACAGCTTCACATGTGCCTCCATTCTCATTTGGACAGCAGTCATCTGTGGCACTATGTTACAACCCTTAAAGAGTAGCTAGAAGTTTACTAGAAAAGTTGGAAGTACAACATTTTTCCAGTCTTGAACAAAAAAGTCTGAATTTGGATAGTACTTCTGCTGTGGCATGCAGACCGCCTCCAAAATGATGAATACTTCTTTACTTCTGAATTTTGCTAGCTCTTTTTAGACTCACAGGACATTTAAGTAGAGAAAGAAAATAGTGGTGATTTTATTTTGTCAGGTCACACTTACGAGAATGACACTGGAGTAGTGCATTAATTTTATGTTTTTGTGTTATATTGTAGTAAGACAAATAATTTTTTGAAAGAATTCAGAAAAGAATTTTCATGTGAATAAAGAACTAGGGAAAGCATTATATATTGAAAAACTTGGAGTTCCATCTGCTTGGCTATTTTAAAAAACTTATTTCATAAATCTTTTTGGTGCAAGTAAATGCTAGGTCTCAAATGGCTTCATAACCTAGAAGGGAAAGGGATTAAAAGTACAAATAGCAGAAAGCTACAGACAAACAAATTAAAATTAGAATACATTTCAAACTGTGACAGAGATTAGTTGCTGGAAGTAAATCCCCAAAACTACCAAGGGAAGAAATAGTTCTCCATCTTTTCATGCATTTGTATTAAATCTAGGTTTCTTTTTAAAAGAAGACATGATGTAGTCAAACATGCTATTTGGCAGGAAATTAGGAGGATCTGAGGTGTAAAGCAATTCAGACTAGATTATCTAGCTACCCATTACAGTTCTAACCTTTATAAAACAGAAATCAGCTATTGTGTTCTTTTTGGCTTTTCTCGCTAGCATTGATAGAGGAGTATATGCTGGGCTGCATTAGATGTTACACTGCATCCAGCAACATACTTCATGACAGAAGAAATTTAAAACTAATTAGTGTTAAGGGAGCTTCATTCCAACTATGCAGCTTCTTATTTGAAATGGACCATCCCCTGGAAGTGATGTGAAGCATGTGAAAAGACAAGTTGCTTCTTTCACGTTTCCATGAATAGAGATGATCACTCTTGTCTGTCTGTTGCCACTGGATTTATGATACAGAATGCATTGTGCTCTTGTAGAACCTGTCCTGAGGTAGCAAAAATTATAATACCTTGGATCTGATAATTATCTACTTGTGTAGTAAATAGTTCATTTGATATATTATAGAGTGCAGCAAGATTTGTTCATTGTTTTGAATTATCAGAAAAGCAGATCTGGACTGAGCTGATAAAAGTTCTTTGTTCTGTTTCTCTTTTCAGTAAGTCACAATATAATACTCAATACAGTAACTATATTTGATGTCACCATGTTTTACCTTCTTTCATAAATATCTAATATGATAAAATTTGCTGAGTAGGCTAATCTGATCTATCTAATTTTTGATTATATAGAGATGATTATAAATTTAATAAAACAATATGAAAATAGAATTTCCACTTAATTACAACAAATCAGAAGGCTAAACTCAGCCTCATTCTAGTTTGGAGTGAGATAACTGAAGACATTGGTGTTATATTCATATCAGGCCTAGTCATGGACATTAATATCTGATACTACACAATAAAGCATTTGCAGGTTTTCCGACTTATAGAAGGATAATATTGTTGTGCCTACTCTTCTTTCTTATAGACATTGTGGAAGGTTCTTATATTTAAGTAGTGAGAACATACACAAGATTTAAAGAAAAGACAAGATATATTCAGGTGTTCATGGAATGTATTTCATTCTCATCTCCATGAAATCAACTGTTTGTCCTCTGAAACAAAAATGTGTATAGGCAGATGTAGTACTAGAATGCTATTTAACTGAATGTGTGTCCTGGTTCGGGCTGGACTAGAGTTCCTGTTTGTTTTATTAGCTGGAGGAGTGCCGCAGCACCCTGAGACCCCAGGGGCTCCCCAGGTCCCAGTGCCCTCACCTGTGTACGGGGGCAGGGGGAGCACAGCTGGAGGGCTGGGCCCGGATTGGCCGATATCCCGTGTCATGTGACACTGTGCTTCACTATATAAAGGCAGGAGTGAGGCAACAGGGACTCTCACTTCTGGGAGTGTGGCTGTGGGGCCTTTGTGTTGGGGATCACTGGCTGGGAGCAGGTGGGTGTTGGTCAGCTGGTGGTGAGCAGCTGTATTGTACATTACCTGCTGATACTGCTGTCAGTGTATTATTCTGTTACTATTATTAAACTGTTTTTATCTCAACCTGCGAGTCTCCCTTTGCCCCTCTGATTCCCTCCCCATTCCCAAGTGGGGGGAGGGTGGGTGAGCAACTGTGGCATTTAGCTGCTGAGTAGGCTCAAACCACAGCAATGTGACCTTGTTAAATATGTTTTGTTTGTCTTTCAAAGGGACTTTAATGATTTATGAGGAAAATGGATTAAAAAAAAATACCCAAATTTGTTGACAATCCAAGCCAACGAGAAGTTAGTATATGCTCTTACAAGTTACTGACATTTACAAACCCAAACAAAACAAAAAAAAAAACAGAACAAACACCTTTAAAAAGGCCTATGTTTACTCGACAAGAAAGATTCCACTGATAAAAATCAGTTGGCAGTATTTCTGTTTTGTTCAACAGGTAACCTTAAGCCAGTGAGAAATTGGTAGCTTTCAGAATATACATGTCCTCTTTCCTCTTTTTCAGTTTTCTCTATTTATTATGCATAGTTTGATCGCATCCATTGTCTGGTAGTATCCATCATGTGCTGTATATACCCCTTCTAAGAGTATATGTCACTGCTATCTTGGGAACAAATCACCACTGATCCAAGAGGAAAAGCAGGAAGGCAAAGCCAGAACATATAGCATACACCATGTTCTCAGTTCTTGACTTGAACTTTAGAAGATGAGGAAGATACTAGCAACACTAAGAGGAAAATGACACTAAGAATTTCTATTCATTTAAGGTAAAAAACTTATTATCAAAGTGAAACATTATGGATACACAGAATTTTAGATAAACTGATTTCTGAAGTAAGTTAAAATTAAACTATATATTAAAATGTTATTTTAATTTAATTGTAGGCAACTTGCAGATAGGAGAAAGTAGATAACAGTGGTATTATCTTTTCTGAGTTATGACTTCTATTAGTGACAGCAGTATGACCAGTATTGGTATGATATGATTTTTTTTCTATTTTGGAAAGACGTAGAAGCAATGAAAGTTTCCAACCTTTATGGTACAATTTCCATCCTTTATGGTACAGTTTCTATTTAATATGATGTTTACCAGAACATCAGTTTGAATCTTATCTAAAACTGTGATCAGATTTGTTTTATGATGATACCAAACTGAGTGGGGAAGTGGGCACTTCATAAGGGAGAGTCACTCTGAAGGAAGACCTGGACAGGCTGGAGGAGTGGGCTAACAAGAACCTTATGAAGTTCAACAAGGACAAGTGTAAGGTCTTGCACCTGGGAAAACATAACCCAGAAATGCAGCTCAGACTGGGATCTACCTGGCTGTGGAGTAGCTCTGTGGAAAGGGACCTGGGGGTCCCGGTGGACAAGCAGCTCAACAAGAGTGATCAGTGTGCTGCAGTGGCAAAGAAAGCCAACAGGATGCTGGGTTGCATCAACAAGGGCATCACCAACAGAGAGAAGTCATTATCCCACTCTACTCAGCACTTGTCAGGCTACACCTGGAATATTCTGTTCAGTTTTGGTCCTTGCAATAGGCAGACTGGAGAGGGTTCAGAGAAGGGTCACAAAGATTATTGAGGGACTGGGAAGCCTGCTGTATGAGGAAAGGCTGAGAGAATTGTGTTTGTTCAGACCTGAGAAGAAAGGGCTTTGGGGAGACCTTATCATCATGTTCCAGCATTTAAAGGGTGGCTACAAAGAAGATGGAGACTTCCTTTTTACAAGGAGTCACATAGAAAAGACAGGGGGTAATGGGTGCAAGTTACCCCTGGGGAGATTCTGATTGGACACAAGAAGAAAATTTTTTACCATGCGAAAAATCAGCCACTGGAATAATATCCCCAGGGAAGTGCTGTATTCCCCAACATTGGACATTTTTAAAGTTCAGCGAGACAGGGTTCTGGGCCATCTTGTCTAGACAGTGTTTTTGCCAAGCAAGATTGCACCAGATGATCCCTGAAGTCCCTTCCAACATGGTATTCTATGATACATTTTATTTTAAAATTAACTGGGATTAGTGCTCCTTTAAAACAGTTGGTACATATTGTCACTTCTTTGCCAGCACCAAAAGCCACTGAAGAGGCTATCGTCTTTACGCGTAGTTGTATCAATGCCATTTGTGACAATATTGGTATTTATTCACAAACATAAAATTTTATCTTGATCATACATGACTGACTATGATGGATTCAGATGACACTGAACACTCTACCTCCTCTGCCACAGAACTGTGCTGTTCAGGAGCAAATATTACTCTTGACACTTGAAAACATTTTTTTTTTTTTCAGAGATTATTATATCTGTCCACTGTGAGAAAGGAAAAGTCAAGGTTCGCAGACATATTTGGCTTCTCTCAGCATAAGCTGAAGTGAAGCATTGAATGCATGAAGATTAGTGCGGCTTTCCATGTTTGTAAGAGTAAGAACTGCCTACAGGCTCTCCACACACAGGAAATCCCCTATCAGTCAAAGGCACCAGGGGAGATAATGAACCATGAGAAAACCATCCAAACAGAACTTAAGACTTAACTTGCTCACTTGCCCTGAAAAATGTCCTGAAGGGACACAAGTGTGCCACTCTGGAACATGCTGTGCAGTGGCCTTTTATAAGTGGATCAGAGGAGAAATGAGAAATTTTGATCATGTTATTTCCAGGATAGGAAATACAGGAAAAGATAACCAGGAAAAAATAGCATCAACTTGTAACCATAATAAAATTGTACCTGGATGGCAATGTCAGTGGTTTGTCAACAATGTGTAAAACAGAAAGTGTAAGGATTATTGCCTCAAGAATGCTGTTACTTAGAATGCCTGATTTTGTTGTCTAATGAGTTTGTTGTAATAATTCATAACAGTCCAGGCTCCACAAACTACAAAAGGAGATTCTGTCCTTTTTGGAAGATAAATGAGTGGACAGATTTAGGCTAATATGTTACTGCATTCTAAGTTTTTTTACTGGATTTACAGTTCCTATTATAGCTTTGAACATAGATAAAATCAGACAGGAACAATCCCAGCATATTAACTCACAAATTAGGGCAAATGACACAATCAGTGAGCTATCAGAACAAAGCTCTCCATTTCCTTAGTATTCCACATGATTTCAAGATAGACATATTCTAAATGTGCTCAAAAATATATGTTTTGTTTATTTTATTTTATTTTTTTCTGCAACAGTTTAAGTAAATGATTAGAAAGAGTCTTGTATAATAGTTCAGGAAAATAGGAATTTTCTGTCAAATATCCTTGTATAAGGTTGCACTAGAAACACTTGGAGCACTTGAAAAAAACTAGCTGTAAGTTGAAAAAAAAAAAAAAAAACCATAAAAATTTTTCTTAATTAAAGTAATGAAAAATATAAAGTTTCAATAGTTTCTATATGGCTCAGAATACCATAACACCATAGTAATTTTCAACATGTTTCATCCAATACAAGATAAAAGTAATCTGCCCTGTGCTAAGTAGCTGTAACTTCTTGTTTGCACTACATGTAGGGACATCATTCATATTCTGAAAATATGATCTCAGGACTAATTTTTATTTTGATGATACTCTCTCCCATAGTTTATTCAATTGTGGCAATATAAAGCCATACTTTTTTTTTCCCCAAATGGTTGCTATTAATTTTATTATCTATTGAAAAATAATTTTCAAAATACTGTGACAGCCTAGTCTGATTCAGTGTTTACTCTGCTTTGATCAGTAGTGACTAGGACCAGTGACCTTCCAGGGTCCCTTCCAACCTGAATAATGCTCTGATTCTGAGTGATTAATCCTGAAAGCCTCTGCAGTGTAAATTAGAAACATTACTCCCATCCTACCAGTCAAGATGACGAATCCAAGGAGTTAAGTGACTTAGGGTAATAGCATTCCTTGTCAAAGTTGCATTTGAGTCCCCAAAGTTGCTTTCTATTCATTCAGAGACAACAACACACACTGACACTTTAAGAAAGTTTTATGTAAAACTTGAAGAAATTAAGACTGTTTCAGATGATTACCCATAATTTTTGATCTCTACTGAACTCAAAATTTGGAATATGATGTGTATTGAACAAGAAGCAATGATAAAAGACTCTTGTAAGCTCAAGGTTCCAAAACAATAACTGAACATATTCAGAGAGACATGGAAACACAGTGAGTTGATATCTTTCCTTTGCTGGAGTTGTGTTCCTAAATTTAGGTTGACTTTCTGATGCAGAATCCCTGATAGTAGTAGAAAGGTACATACCTCCTCCTCTCCCTTATAAGATTATCAAGCGATCTCAGTGATTTTTGTCACAGGAAGATGCTCTCTGACTGGCACAGGGCATTTCAGCAATATCTAATCTAGTGCGTACCTGGCTTATCAACATTTTTTTTTTCTCCTAGTTTAAAAGCTGTTCTCTATGATCAGTGTAAAATAAACCATGAATACAAGTAAAGGGGCATGGGATTGCCTGAAATACGTAGTTATTCTGTATCTGCTGTGTATTGCTCATTCAGCTACACAGAAAAAAAAAGGATAAAGAGATCTTGATGGTATTTACCAAAAACATGCACGTCCTCTATTATAGTAGCAAGAAATAAGCCCACATGATTAGATGCATATAATAACATGTATATATATAAATTTTAAAATTTATAAATGAACACACGTTTATTATACATAGTTATTATATAAATAAGTTATAGTTTATAAATAAATATAGTGTAGTGTATATATAGTACACATATAAGTATAATGTACCCCATAATAAATGCCCCAGTATTTGCCCCAGAGTATATAGAAAACATTGTTTGTGATTAACATACATTTATTGCAGGTATTTATGTTGTAGTATACGTGGATGAGGATTTCTTATCTCTTAAAATTTTAAATGCAAATTTCTGGTTTTCTTCCAGTATTCCTGTATATACCAGGTAAGAGGAGATTCACTGCAGTTTAAGGGTTAAGCTCCTTAGAAAACAGTTTTGTGTCACTTCTAATTAGTTCTATAATTTTTGGTCATTCTCCTGAATGTGGCTGAGAAAGGTACAAGATGATTTCTGCTATGTGCTCCTTCAGTAACAGTTGAAGTCAATGGTCTTACAGAGACCTTATCCTCATTATCCCTAAATGGGGGTCACATTACTGTTTCTCTATATTTAAGATCAGTACTGTACAGCTCATCTTAGAAATACTTCTATCCTGTTCTAATTAGAAAATTGAGAAAATTAAGCATATTGAGCCCAAATCTGGTAACATAGGAGAGAACTTGAAGATAATTGGAAGAAGGTAGCAGTGCCACCAAAATATTCTAATTTTATCAAATGCTAATTAAAATCAAATATATTATAAGCTGAAAGATACTTTTTCTTTAAAGTCCAGCAGCCTGTAATTCCTTGTTGATGAACTTGACTTAGAAGAAGAAAAATCTCCAAATTAGAATAAAGGTATCCTGAACCCTTAAATAAATATATTTACGCTCTATTTCAGTCTATACATATTCAATCCCCACTTAACAAATATAACGTTTGTGTAAATTTTTAGTACAGTTTGATGTTCTGGTTATATGCAGTTTTTAGCTTTAATAGAAGGAAGGGAATATAAAGGAAAAATAAGCTAAAATAACAACAACAAAATCAATTAATTCCATACTAAGTCATGTCTCCATATCCAAAAGCGAACTTGAATATGATTGAAAGCAATGTAATAGCTGGATTGGTGTCAGGAAATTAATATCAGTGCCAAATCAATTACAGGTTGCAGGTGTCCAGAATTAATTAAAATAAATTGCTCTAAATCAGGCATATCTGCCATGACTGGAGAAAAGCAGAAAAGAAAGTAAGAATAAAGAAGTATTTTGTTTACTGAAATGTTGAAAAATATGAGAAAATAAATGTTGGAAAGAAATTTTTACATTGTTTGGCAGAGTTTTCATTCTAAAATCTGTTTGAAGGTCTCTTCTCAAAACACATTAAAGTGTGCTTCATTTTTAGAAAGGATTTTATACCAAATGACTTTCTTGTATTTGTTTTGTTTAAGATTAGAGATAACACAGCTAACAGACATTAAAATAACCTGAATTCTGTATTGTATAGACAGGAGCTTCAGTGTAGGTAAATAAATATTGATTATGCTTGAAAATACATAGAAAAAAATAGTATGCATAAGAACAAATATTTAAGGATCCTCAATGTTAGAAACTTTATATATAGAAGTGATACAATGTAAATATGTATGAACATTTTTCAATATTATCCTTCTTTGTCATTAAAAACTGTTAATTCAGAAAAAATGCTGTCCTATAAAAATCCCTACAAAACCATGAAATTCCAATAATGAAAACAATTAGATGTGTTTTCTTAAATCTTAGAAAATGTATTGGACAAAGTCAACTTCTACATCCACAGAGTTCCAAGGACAGTGAAGTTGCAATGCACATCACACAAGTCACAGCAATTTTGTTATCATTATAATGGGAGACTTTCCAAACTAAAAATGTGGGTGAAATATATCAGTTTCCAGTGTTTTAAAGACCTGTCTGAACATCCAATACATGAGAGCCTTGATCTTCTTTTGTCTGAAGCTAAATTAAAACTTAAACAGTAACTATAAAAAGATAAAAGAAGAACAGATAAAATGTCATGAAAACAAAAGAGAGAAAGGGAGAAAAAGCAGACCTCCAAACAAGTGTGCACACTCTGCTATGAATACAGTGGGATGAAAACATAATATTAGGGAGTAAATAACTGATTCTCTAAGCTTGCAGCCATGAAAGTGAAGGTCCAAATGAGTAATTGGGGCAGGAAAATCCCAGCAATTTTGAATGCTTTTCAAATAGAAAGGTCCTAGGTCTGTGCCCCAGATTCTATGTGGATTATTCTCACAGAAAACTGCATTTGGTGGTGAGGTCATGAAGATGGGATTTGTCTTATCTCAGCTACTTAAAGTGTTGGGTCTTGTCTAAACTATGTGTCTGGTTCTCCTCCTTCCCTATACTGAGCAGACAGAAACAGGTAAATCAGGGGACAATTCACATCACTAGTCCTGGATGGGTATTTTGATATGAGTGCAACACTGACCAGCTCTTTTTTTGCTGCTTACCAAAAGAACAGATGACTGGCTTAGAAAACGAACCCATCTTCTGGATTGCTAAAGCCTGGTGTGACTCAAACCCTCAGACTCTGCTGAAAAAAGGAAAGTAAAACCTGTTTTGCCCAAAGTGGAGTGTGAGGCAATGAAATAGTCAGACATGGCAGTTCCTGTGCTGACAAAGTCACACCTGCTAGAGATGTGGTGATTACTAAGCTCATGAGATTCCTGCTCAATATAGATGTTCCTCCATGGACACCCTCCTGCAGAGACTGAGGTAAATGCAGTCAAGCAGCTGTTACTGCTGAATACTTGCAGAAAACACATAAAGACACACAAATCCTTATGGTAGGGTCACATAATGTCTGAATGAAAAGCTGGGCTGACAGTAGTTATCAAAATTAATCCAGTGCACTTTCTGGTTTTCAAAGACTTTTTGTTATGATTCTTACTAATACTTAAATCAGAAAATGGGAAAATGTGTATATATATATATATATATATATATATATACACAGAGAGAGACATTTATATATATATCAGATCTTTTGGGCTTGATCCTTACTAGTATTTAAATCAGGAAATAGAAAAAAAAATACATATATGTGTGCAAGCATATAACTGTGTATATACACATAATTTGCCTAGCATTTTTGATTAAAACAATTGTGCTGTATTTTATTTTTGATTGTACATTACTCAGTTGGGTATTGTACCAATAAAAACTACTGTGTTTTTTTACGTCCTATGATATTTGGTGAAATATGTTGGTTCAGTGTTTGATAGTGTTTATGAATACAAAAGGGACACCTAGTAGACAAGGCATTTAGTCCAAGATAACTGAAGTGGAGAAAAATAATAAAAGAATTTGATGGAGAGGAGAGGAGGGAAATTTGTATTGTGCACAGGAGCAGAGAGTGAGAGAAAAAGATACTGGAGTCAAGGAAAATGAAGTGACACTAGCTACAGTGTGGAAACTTGATGTGTTTCTGAATTGCATTCAGGGATCATACAGGTCTGTAAACTCCCTCTGGCATTTCCTGTGTGATACATTACACATGCAGTTCATTCTGCCTGACAGAAGTCAATAAATTTAGTTACCTACATTATCTTGAAGAGGAAAAGGGTTGAGAAGAAAGCATTGCAAAAAGAAAGCTACTGAAAACTGTGAGTTTAGTTGAGAAGCTATTAGCAGTGAACACCTTTAGTTACCTGTGCTACAAATGAAGGGCTCAGCTTTTGAACTGGTTTTTCAAGTAACTTAACTAAAAGCACATATATTTGTAAAACAAGAGGATAGCAGCCAAGAGTGTGAGAAATCTCTAAAAGAGATGAGGAAGGGAAGACTAACAACTTGACATTATAAAACACCGACAGTGTAGACAGCCTCACTGAACTGGTTTAGTGGAAACACAAAATACTAGAAACCTTGCAATTGGGAACATGAACTCACCAATTTGGGGGTTTGTGTACTGTAAAACACCTATTAGTTTCATTTACTTCTCAGCTTCTGATTTGAAGGAGGAAATGTTATATGACTCTATCCTGGGTACCACACAGTTTGAGTTACAGCCTCATTTTTCTGCTAGTTTGTTTCACACAGCTCCCATTCACACACCGTCTGTTTCTCAGGGCATAATCTGGCCTCAGATCTTGTTCACCAAGTCAAAGCTTCTTATTGTTTTTTTAGAAGCAACACACACAAAAGCAGATAGATAATAAACCCACATTGCAGTTACAACCTGCACCTGAAGATTTTTAATAAAATGTTGCAGACTAAAGTGACTGTTCTCATATATCACCATTAATGTGGTAAATGGCTCCTGTGACCCTTTACCTGTCCATAAATCACAAACTATGAAGATACACCTGGCTGATCAGATCAGTCAGTAGACATCTAATTAAGTGCACAGTTTTTCAAGCTGCTATTTATAAACAAGGAGAAGTAATTTTTCTCCTGCAGTAGAAAATTAGAGTTTAGATGAAGGTTTACAAATTAGATTAAGATATGCTTTTTGTGGATTATACATTTAACCAAGAAATGCCTTTACATTATCTCACTGAAAAAATACATATCAAGTCCTACACTCTTTTATGGACAGTGTTTAGCATTTAAAGAGGATCTGATGAGAGGTTCAGCATGTGTCAGAGAAAGTATTTCTATCGTTTTCATGTGTCATATTGAATATCAGTCTCACTAATACCACTAATAATACTTCAAAGTCTTTTATTATGCTGTGCTTGTGTCCCATGACAAGCAACATGTCCTGGGACAAACTGCCAGTGCCCTCTTTTCTATACTGAAAACATAAGCTTTTCATCTTGACTTCTGGAATTTAAGTAATGAATTGCATTTCTTCCACAAAGAATGAAACCTGCTTACATAAGCATCATTCGTTGTACCAACTTGCTTCCTCATCTGGGAACTGCATGTGCTTGAGCAGTGCCTAGCGCAATGGATGTTAAAACAACATTTGTATCAAGTGTGTTATTTGCACACTTTTGATAGATGAATTGTTATAGCAAAAACATTTTATTGGGAAAGAACAAATGTAATTTAGTTTGTTCTTTTCCTTTCCATTCAATTTTCTGCCTTTGGATTATGAAATAACCTTCTATGAATTTCTTCTATGAAATTGTTGATCTCAATTCAAATGTTAGTAGATTAATTTAAGGGACTATATATAGATCAGTAAGGTTATGTTCCAATACCTTTTGGCTAAAAACTAATGATCTCATGAAATGACAAGCAAGGTGGCTGTTCAATATTTGTGAGCCTCTGATTCTACTTGAATTCAGTTTTTCACCTTCTTTGATCTTCCTCTCTTGACTGAATAATTTGCAATCATTGAAATACAACATTTTTTCTCTGTATAGACTTGGGATAGAAATCCCCTGGGATAGGTTTAAATGCTAAAAATAATCAGCTTGGATAATACTCAGTCAGACATTTCAGTTTCTTTGTAATGTTTTGGGCTCAGTCTATGAAACTTGTAATGGAAACTGATATTTCCTACAAAATGAAAAATGTGCCATTTTGCAGTGCTTTAACTGTTTCTCGTTTTGGCCTTCTCTGATGGCAGTTATTTTCTCACGGTCAGTTTACTGCTAAAAATGTGACAAGTGCAGCATCTTGTAATTTGTCAAGACTCCCTGAGACTTCTTTTAGTTGCTTCAGTAAGTTTAATGCCTATCCACAGAGTCCCTTGTGTAGGATCCTTCCTATTGATCAAAATTCTCCGCTTGCTAAGTGCAAAATCCAACTTAACAGTACATGGATGATAATGCCACAGAGCAATCTACCGCAGAGCTCCATGGAGTAATGTTAAGAACCTGGGGCATTGATACTTATTTTTTCAATCATCCTTGCTATGAGAATGATAGCAGCTGCAGAGAAATTTCTAAGCTTCCAGAATGTGTGTTAAAAGCATGGCAGCTGTTTCTTTTTTTCCTAGCAAGTTTTCAACATTGTATTAAAGAGCATTAAGCCACAATCTAGCATAAGAAGTTCCTGTCCTCAGCATTTAAGGAGAAGGGAAACTGTTTCTGAACAGCTTTAAAGCAGAGTATATTTTCCTGCACTTTGTGTTCAACGAAGAGCCACTTCTTTTGTTGGATGAGCTATTCTTGATCAATCTCAACATTATTTGACCTTTTCCTCCATTTTTTGTTTGAAATGTGTATTGTGGAAAAGTGAATACAAACTTTGTCATTTACAACTTCACTAGTTAAATGCTTCAGCTGTTTCTGTGATTAAACTCTTAATTTTGCACTATAGCGAAGTCTCGGCTAGTTCAATAGATGATATCAATTCTGTCATCAAATATTTCCTTTTTACAGATGCTTTTAAGGCACAATTAATTGAATAGTTTTGCTATTTTCCTCTATTTTAGAAAAGCATCTGCCTGAGTTTCTTTTGACTTTCACATAAAAGTTAAGCAGAAATTTAACATAACTATTTGTATTCAGAGTTTCATTCCCTTCAGGTCCTTCTCCAGCCATTCTCTTTACCCAAGCACTTCCCATATGGGGCTAGCGGGGCAGTCTGTCTGTCTGTCTGCAGCCTCCTTGCTGTAGTAGAGGTCTGACCGCTCATTACTGTGCTCACAACATAGTGCAGACTGGTAATTTAAGAACTACTGGGAAGTCCCAAACAGAGAGAAATTTAATTGTCAATGTTACATTCTGTTAACTCTTAAGTTCTGAAAATATTAGACATGATGGTTGAAAATAATAACCTTCTCAGAGCTCATTTCATTCAGTTTGATCAATTAAGGAAGTCTGTAAGTCTGAAATAGTTGAAGGAAGAATCGGATTTGGTTTTGGACAGACATCTTCAAAATACTAACAAACAAGCAGATGCCTCCTAAAATTACATCATAGTTGGAGACTATAGTGTGGATTGAATAAAAAATACTAATCATGGTTAATACAGTTATTCCTTAACATGGTGGACAACTGATTGATTTTTCAACATTTTTTTCACTGTCTCGATCATTCTGGATACCGGACATGGGAGGAAAGGAAGCTCAGTGACTTGATTACAAATGAAACCTTGGGAAGCTACTCACTAGACAAATGACCTAAATGTAGAGAAAACTGATGTTTATTAAGTCAAAGGTGCAAAAATGATAAGGAATTTCTGTGTCAAGTAAAGGGAAAAACTTACTTGTGGGAAAGGGGTCCAGAACTAAACTGGTTAAATAAACAGTTTGAAAATCACAGAAATTGGAAAAGAGGATATGATGGTAGGAAAAGTAAATATACAGAAAGATAAACTATGTTTCACTACACACTGAAATCAAAATGATGTATTGCATAGGGAATTAAAGCAGGGAGAAAGAACAGCTGTTTGGGTCATTTGAAAGGAATACAAAATTAAGTCTCTAAGTTACAGTACCTTCTCACTTGATGTCCTTATATTCGCGGTGAATAGAATGAATCAAAGTATACAAATGAATGTTATTCTGAATAAAAGAGCCCTTGGAGTATAGGGCTTAATATCCAAAGTTATCCTTTGGCTTTTCTCAGCTGACCTCAAAACACTATGAAGTTAACCATATGTACATACTACTACAGAACATGCCTGCCTCTGAAGAGAAACATATTGTCCATGGAAAGAAAAGTAACTGAAGAATGGTCCTCTGGAAACTAAATCAGAGGATACATTGAGGTAAATAGAAACACCTTTTTTGTGTATTTATAAAACTGATGAACTGAAGAGGGGAATAACTCCTCTTCAGTAACCTGCAGAAGAGTTACCAGCAAGGTAGAGCTATCTGTTGCTAGGCCATTTGTGCAGTCAAGCATTTTGAGACCAAAAGGATGACAGTGTGAGAATATGGTGCCACAAGTTCAAGACTTTTAAATACAGGCAACATGCATTTTATGTGTTCACAAAGCTGTGTGAATGGTAGTACAGTAAATGCTCCATAACTGTCATAAAAAAAGGGGCCACAACAATTCCCATGTGTGAGTTTAATATTTTTCTTTTTTTTTTTTTTTTAATTTTATGTCTTATTTTCTAAAATCATACTCCATTCCTGAAAGCAAATTGTCTACATTCAAAAAAAACCCACAAAAATCAACACACACTCACAAGCAAAATGTAACAGACATATAGGGGTTAAATGGGTTAAATTAAAATGGTTTAATTACAGAATTAAAAGTTAAGAAACTGAGGATATAATTGACAAATGAACAGCTCCAAGTTTTATTATCTGACCTATGTACAATCAGTTTTATTACACAGTTCTCCACACTCTAGGGTCCTGTTGGAAGTTTCTGAATCAGTTAGTTTCAATATTATGTTTATGCAGTGACAATTTTATCATTCATATTATAGGAACATTATAGATCAAATTACATTCAACAGAACAGGAAACGCCTTGCTAAGGAATAAATGAATTTTAATAAATTAGGAATCATTTACTGCTGTAGATTTCAGTATTTCTTCTTATAGGATTTTGTATTAGACACAAGGGATTCTCTTCAATACAAAATCTGGATTATGCTTTCTGGTATATGCTTTTACCTGAGCATCACATGAAAGTACAGTTGAGCTATAATGCAGAAGTCAAACATCAAGCAGGAGTTGTGTCTTAAAGGAAAAGGCACATGTCCTTAAATTCAACAGTCTGAATTGCATGAGTCTTTTAAGCTGACATTAGAGTTTAGAAAACACTATATATGAATGGAATGTCAAAGAGGATGTACAATGTCCCTGAGTGAGTTTTAAGTGGACAACAAAGAACTATTGTATTGGTCCTGATCCTTAAAAGGGGCACAGGATGAAAACTGCAAACAAAACACAACTACAATAATACTCTGTCTTACATGCAAAAGAGAGGAAACGTTGAAAACCTGATTCAAAACAAATTCACCAATAAGGATAATGTGGTGATAAAAACTTCAACTGATATACCTTTCTGAATGCTGCACTTAGCTCTTGAAGTACTAGGGATTTTAAGTCACCACAAATACTACTTTTTGTCTGAAGGATATTCAGTACAGTGACAAAGTGTATGGTGCCATTTATGGTTAATTGCCATTAAAACCAAGAACTCACAGAGAAAAATCAGCATCTCTGTTACCATATAAACTAGAAAATGTAAAGAGAGAGTCTTTTACTTCCCTTGTTTTTACCTAGAAAAAATGTAATAGGTATTACAATTCCCATTACAAGGTTGTCAGAGCAAGATTAGTGCATGGTGTGCTCCTAGACATAGTTTGTTTAGAGTTTACTGATGCATGAAATCAGAATGAGGAGAAATGCTAGAACAAGGACATAGGCTGAGGAAGAATTGTCTGCATCTGCAGAGGTGTCAGTCATAAAGTCTGAACTGGTTAGCATAATTTCTCCTGAATCCACTTAAGGTCTAAGGTAAATTAAAGGTACATTATTTTTAATAATATTTTTTAGGTTCATTTACTGGAACAATATAAACAGTTTCAGTTTCTGAGTTGTAAAAGATTCTGTGTATGTTTGTATTAAATAGCATGCTGTTTTCAATACTCCTGTTAGCAGTTTACAAACATATAGCTTTGGCACCTTGATTTACTTTTCTATGAGAATGTAGATGATGCATGTCACTGGTGTTGCAGTGGAGGGTTTTGAATCTTCATGTCCTACAACCTTCTTTATCTTTTCCCTTAGCCTGATGCAGAGTAGCCACCACTCTCCACAAACCTCAGTCCAAGACCATATACTGTCTGATGCAGATTCAACCTTCAGGTCAAATATTTACCAAAGGTGGTAAACCCTCTCCAGCACTAAGCTATTGCTTGATTTACAATAAAGAGATTTTTTTCCTCTCTTCCCTGATGAAAGAATTGCAAAGTCTTAGTTTAGCTTGGATTTATAATGCAGGGTAATTACACAAGGTGATTTTTTAAAAAAACCCCTTTTCTTTAGAAATATGAGGTGGATATGAAATGAAGTTATTAGGAAAGTATTGAGAAAAAATTAAGTTGAAAATATGTTTCCATCCCCAATGAAAAAAATACAAGCACACAATGAAAAAATCAGCTATAGTACAAACACTGTTCCTAAACCACAGCAATCAGGAGCTAGATGCTATTCCTACAGTTCCCACCTTCTTTTGAGAACTCTTTCTGGCATCTTCTAGTGACTTGTCATTGCTGGTGAGGTTTGTCTCCTAGAGATTTTTAGTTCTATCAGTTAACAGGAGGCTTCTGTTGGTTGTTTTCTGGTTAGGCGCAGTCTATGCTTTCTGTCTTCAGCTGACTGCTGTCAAGAAGCAACCTGAGCAACTCTTCAGCTGATGCTCGTGGGGTAGCCTTGTAACTGTCAGGCTGGAGGGCCACTAACAGAGACCTGGCGGTTAATGTTGCAGTGCACGCAGACTGTGAGACATCAGGGAGGACAGATAGATTGACACAGTCTTCTGAGAGACCCCAAAGAGACAAAAGCCCAAGTTATGTGAAACAAGAAATAAGGGTCAGCTAGAGACTACACTCAAAGGAACAGTAGATGGAAACTCAAGATGGAGGAGATTGGAAGAGCACGACTTCAGTAAACAGCAGTCTTCCTAGAGCTTGACCTGTAGATCATTTACACCTGCAACTTCAAGACAGTCATAGTGCCCTGGGAACAGCTGAAGTGGAGGAAGACTCATCAAAGAAGGCATCAAAGCCAGCTGATCCTGGACCAAGCATTTGTGTGAAAAATAAAAGGTGGGTGATCATCACTAGGGTCTTCTTTGGGTGTGTGTCAGGAATTGGTTGCACTGTCTGTTTCCAAAGTCTGTAATCAGTGATATAAAATTCAGCTGGTGGTTAGCTACTAGTTGCCATCCCTCATGGCCTCTAGAGAGACCAGAGCTATTTACTGATCTTATAAATGGCCCCTACAATGGCAGAAGTGCACTCAGCAGTTTCACAGGTGGTGCCAAATTGAGAGGGTGATAGATATGCTCTAGAGCAGCGTTGTTATTCATATGAACCTCAACAGGTGGAGAAATGGGGACAAGCCTTGAGATCTTCAGTAAAGTTTTAAACCTGTTAAGAATTGCTCTGTGCACAAATACAGACTCAGCATGACTAGATAAAAGCAGGTTTGCAGAGAAGGACCTGGGGTGCTGGTTCATACCAAACTGAGTAAGACTAGGCAGTGTGTCCTTGCAGTAAAGAAGGTTAACCACCTTCTGAGCTATATTAGTACAAATGCATCTGGCAGGTTGACACAGGCAATTCTTCACCTCTATTTGGCACTTTTTCTTTTGGGATTGTATCTGTGGCACTGAATACAAGAAGGACATTGACATACTGGAATGAGTCTAGAAGAGAGGTCATGGGATGGAACCATGTGACATATGACTAGAGGCTGAAAAACTTTTTTTGTTTCAGCCTAGAGAAAAGAAGGTTAAGAGTAGGTCTTTTTTTTCTGACTATTGGAGAGTAGCAGGAAGACACAGCTGGACTTGAAGATGCATAGATTAATAGGTAACAGACAAAAATTAGAATATCTGAATAAATATAAGGAAAAAAAAATACTGTGTAGGTGTCCAAATACTGGAACAAGTTGACCGGAGAGGTTGTAGAATCTCCATCCATGAAGATATTAAAAACTGAACTGAGCAAAGTTCTGAGAAATCTGATGCAGTTAGTCCTGTTTTGAATGGAATGTTGGACTAGATGGTTTCTAGAAGTCCTATCCAATCTCAGTCATTCTATAAGTCATGCTTTCCAGAAGCACTGCAATGTAACAGAACACTACAAAATAGAAGAAAGAAAAGGAAAATAAAGAAAAGATCTATGATAAAAAAAAAAGGTGCTATTTTGTTTATAATAAGTCTTTACTAAATAAGTCTTCATGGATACACATTTTGCTTTTCACTGATGACTGTGAAAGACTTTCATCTGGCATTGTTAGTAAGGGATATAAAGATCCATTCACAGCAAAAAGGTACCAGAGATGAAGATAGGAAACTAAAAAAATGCTGATAAAAACAGATTAGAAAAGTAAAGGTGTTTCAAAGTTGTGTGCTACTATATTAGGAAAACAGAAGTTGTTGCTGAGTAAAAGAATTAAGGTAGGCTGAGATTATCTGTAGATTTGCTTGGGCTTTCTCTAGTCTGGAACTTATTTTTGCAATTTTTGGTGGGGAGAGAGCTGTCTATTGGATTTTACTAGACAAGAAGTTTTGAGGAAAGAATCATTAGCTTTTGGATTATGATAACTTTCCAGCCTATGTACAGAAAACCTTTCCAGTTCTAAACTCAAAGACAGGAGGTGTTAATGTTCTGTGGGTGAAGGGATTTGTTTAAAAAAAACAAATGTACATTGTTACTAAGTCATTTGGCCTAGTAGTGACAAATGAACTCCACCAGAGGATGCTCTTGGGGTTATGTAGCTACTGTACATAATGAACAGAAATTAGAAAAATACAATGATAAAAATATAAGATTATAATAAACAGTCACTGAACAGTAAAGTCTAAGAGAGATTCCTTTAAATAGTGGTAGTTATTCTTGTCAAAGAATCAGTAATCCATAGATCTGAGAATGTTTAAAGAGGCAATTTGTATGAAAATGACAAAACGGGAAGTGGAAGGTCTTTTTGCTCTATGGTTTGAGAACTTTGTAGAACTGAAAAGAATATGGAGCTACATCAAACACTTAGCAGCTTCAGAATGTGCAATTTCTGATTCCTACATAATCATACTTCTATTATACCATATCACCTTATTATATTGGTACAACACTATATCATCACTTTCCAACAATATTGAACTAGGTAATGAGGGGATTATATGCATTGTGACCTTAAGTCACACACATGAAAATAGTACACTTTTCTCATAGGTCTTTCTGTGTTTTTAACTAGAAACTGTAATTTTTTAATCCTTTAAGGATGTTTCAATGGCTTTAGCACAGCTAATTTAATGACACTGTGATAAAATTTAAATTATACATTTCCCAGCTTTAGGCTGATTATGTCTGCTGTGAACACAAGCAAAGAGGTAAGAGTCAATGAGCATAATACAAAAAGCATAATAGTGACTGTACAGAGATGACAATCTATGGCAGCTGGGGAAAAAAAAAAAAAAAAAGGTGTAGTATTGGTAGTATTGTATTAGGTCCAGTGAAGTGCTAAAGATATTGATGTAGCTGCTACTTTGACTAAATATTTTTTAATACTTTGATAAAAATGTTATATTAATTAACTAGGAAGCTGTTACTTGTTAAAGGTTAGAAACAGAAACTTCAGGAATAATTTTTAGAAAGGATTTAGCAAGGCAAAATTGGAAGGGAAAGGCAAGTTTGAGGAATGCTTGTTAAAAGTCTTAACAAATATCAAATGCCTTGATTGTTTGCTCTTACTAGAATGTTTTCTCTTTTTCAAGGCTAGTCTACTAAACAGAAGCCTCAGTACATTTTTATATTTTCTGTGTGCATTTCACTTATGTTTCTTTTCCTTCTCACTTTTCATTTATTATTATTATTGTAGGGACAGTAGCTGTATACAGATACTGAAAAGAAAATAAAAAATACAGGAATCTCAGATATGTATGTAGAAAATTTACTTCCATGGAAGTCATTAACAACAGAGTAATCTGATTTTCACTTATACTAATAACTTGCCATGGCAAAATTGATGTTATACACAACTAGATCATGTTAGAAATACTTTCTGTCAGAGTGGTAAATGGGTTTACAGTTTACAAAGGTGATGTATCATTCATGTAGTTTTTCATAAATATTTTTAAATTCTTGCCTACTCTTTATCGTTTATTAAGAAAAACATTTAATTTAAAGTTGTTTTAAATTAACTCCTTGCCTATAGGAGAACATAAGATTGATAGTGTTAAAGACAAGGAATGTAACTCATAATCATTAATAGCATGATACTGGTTTGTGATACTAATAGCCATATTACTTAAATAAAGGAATAACTTGGCTTTCCTTATAGATATATTGATATAAAATCTTCATGAGAAAATATCACGTCTTTTTTTCACAGTGGAGCAAATCTGAACCTTGACAACTGCAAAAACAGGTGTCCTATAATATCTGAAAATCTGCAAAAGTGCAAACATGATAGATATACCTTGTTCTGACCTAAAGTGTTTTGTTTGTTTGTTTGTTTGTTTGGCTGTTTTTTTTTTTCTGGATAAGATATAATTTCATTGCCATATATTGCTTAGAAATAGCCAGTTGAGACTGCTGTTTGGATAGGAAGTTTATGGTCAGTTATGTATTGAAATATTTTAATGGATTTAGACAGAGTCCTGAAAATCATTGACCTTGAGAGTCATTATTTTTTATCATGACTATGTGGATTAATTGTAGTTTGCTGTTTTCTATACTAATTTTATTTTTTTGTTGTTGTTGTTACTAATCCCATTACAAAGCCAGTTTTCACCATACTTTTTTCCTACATATCAAATCACTTGTTTAAGTTTTTGTATGCAAATTAATTTTCTGCAAAGCATTTCTAACTTTTTAAAAATATTCATAGATGACTTCTATTAGAGCAATTAGCATATAAATAGTGACAGTCCATGGGTTTTCAAGATTGACAGACTGGAAAATGTCAGAATATAATGTGAGAGGAGATTCCTAATGCATCACAAATTCCCTTTAACTTTTGAAATTTAATAATATGTTTTATAATATAGCTACAAAGATCACTAAATTTTGATGCCATAAGTGATTGGTTGAAAAAACATGCTAACTAATTTAGATTTATGACAGATAAGGAAGAATATTCCCTGAGAAGGTGGATTTCTAATTCAAAATTAATTTCAGCAGTCAATGTGTAAAAAATCTTTTCAGTCTCCACATAGATTATGGATGCTGACTAGTAGACCTAACAAAATATCGTGCATCACTTAAAATGTAGTTCAGCCCTTTACAGTGGTATAAATTAAAAGATACATTTGAAGTATATGATCATATTTTGGAGTTTGACAAGATTTCTCAATCCAAACAATCGGGGTTCATTTCACAAATATTCCACAATGCCTTTGGAATTTCTTCTTCAACATACTGTTTCTTCCTAATTTAAAAATAGACCTGGTGCCTACAGACTTTAAACATTTTATTGCTATAAATGGTAACACATCACTGAGCAACAGTAATTATTATTTATCTTGTCACTATTTCAGTGTGACTAATTCAGTAATAATATCCAGATATTCTGATTGAGGTAAGACTCTCGTGCTGCACAACTTAAACAGTGATTATGTCTCTATCAGGAAAATAAATAGGCATGCTCCTTCCATATATTGAAGCCAGCTATCACAGAACTCTTGCCACTGTGTTAAATGCTGTTAACCTTTAAACATGGTGGCAGCACACCAACAGCCTAACAGGAATGGCTTCTGGCATGCACAAACTCTCAAAATGCCTAAGGACTACTTGGGGACAGCCACTTGATGCAGGCTACAATACAGCCAGGGATTAACTGTTTAACAGCATATCTGATTGCATCCCAGTGCAATCCTAGGTATTACAAGGCAGCTTTAAATTTACTCATGTAGGTAAATCATGTGCCCTAACTGGTGTACAGCATGTATAGGCAGAAAAATGTGAGACTTGTTTTGTGTGCTGCTCCTGATGCTCGCTCCTCTGTGCCCACTCACTCCAATCCTTCCTGGGCTGCTCTGGCATGAGCATGTCTGCATCTGTGTGACCAGCTGAGAGGGGAAATGATCTAGCAAAAAAAAAAAAAAAAAACCTCCCTGGAATAAAGGGGTTATTTTACACCTGAATCAGATCCCTAAATCTTTTCATTATAAAGCAAGAGGCCTGACATGAGGGAAAGAAATTTCAGAAACTTAACTTTTTCACTGAATCCAGACCTGACTGCACCCATAGGTACATAAAAGCAAATCTCTTGCCTAAGGTCCACAAAGCAGGAAACATTTCAGGCATGATTGGTACTGGACTGCTTTTTTAAAGAGTAAGAGTTGTTTAGGAACATGGCCAAAATCACTGTGTTGTCAAAACTCATGCTGTGTAACATAACAAATCAGTGAAACAATGCTGGTTTTGAACAAAGGGGTTTTTTTGTGAAGGGGTGATCCTGCCATTTGTTTTTACTATTTAGTCAAGGTTATAATTGTTTCTCTTTTCTACTCTATAACCAGATCTCTAATTCCCATTATGAGCCTGCCACAGCTAAATTAGATCGTGATTTATGCAAAAATTGAAAAGAAATGACTTGCAGAACTCTCTCAGGAAGATAAGAATTTCCGTCATGAAGTTCCTCTTTCTTAATGTCCTCAGCATTTCTCTCTTCACTAATTTTCGATCATTAAAGTGCCACTTGGGAATCTGAAGATCAGCTGGTGGCATGAAGTTAAGTGTTTAAATTCCCAAGAATTTTAGATGAAGTTTCTACTAAGGACAAATTATGCTAAAAGTCATAGTCTGAAGAGCCTTAAGGAAAGAAAAACCTTTAGGTGACTGATGACTTGTCATATTCTGCCTGTGTGGTGCACAAACAGGCAGCCATTTATAACAACAGCAGAGAAATGAATTATAGTTAAAATCAGAATTCATTAATTGTTTGCTCAACTGATAATTAGTTGAGTTGTGTGAGCAGATATTCAAGGAATATACAACAGATCAAGTATCTTGTGGTTGTTAGCAACCTTAAAAAGGTTGAGCCTATGGGATATGTATATCGGATACTTACAGTTCAATAACTAAAAAAAAAAAAAAGAAAAGAAAGGTAATATAAGGTGGGTCTCAGCTCCCTAAGTATTTGTGTCTAGTCTGTAGGTGCATAAAGAAGTCCAAAACATCCATCCACATGTGCTTGGTGGATACAACAGAGTAATTGTGAGACTTGCACTCTGCTGACAAAGCAGCTGGAGGCTAGGGTGGGTATTGTAGGGAACTGCATATGTGTTTTTACAAAATTAAATCCTATTTGAATTGAAAATTGGTAAGATAAGGTGAAACGTCTTCAAACATCAAACCAAAGAGTGAAGAAGTGAATGTTTTTTTGAAATACTGTATTCTTCAATGCACTGTTACCTAAATGTACACTTCTGTTTTAGAATCAAGTATTATTTCCCTAAAAAGAGTCAGCAAGTGCCTAAATAGCTGTATAGCAGTATATGAATTACTGTATTAAGGAGAAATAATAGAAAGTATTGTCCTGAATAATATTCCTGGGAAGAAAGACTGGGATGTTTCAGTTCAGAGAAGTCATTTAGGATCTTCTAGATATCAATTTCCTTGAACAAAACCACAGAACTAATTTGGTAGCTTGTGGGAAATGCTATTTGTTAAACTAATTGAAACCCATAAGTGGCCATTTTCTTTGGATATTTAACTGGGGATACAAAGTAAAATCTTCAAACTGCTTATTAGCTTGCTAATATAGTTGGATTAATTCTGAAGTTTTTTCTTTATTAGCAGGAAACAAAATTTGTGGTGTTTTCACCAAAAAGTAGAAGGGTAGTAAACTGAGCTACTGTTCTGTGTGGCTGATCAGACAGATGCAGAAAAGCTTGTGCCAGATACAAAGTTGAGCCTGGAGCAACTTAGGGACCAAGAGACAAACTGAAAATTACAGTTAAGAGTAATTTTCTGCCCATTTTACATATATACTTTCCTTTGCCTTCACAGTGCACAGTTTTCAGCTTAAACAGATGTTATATACCACAGTTAGATAGAACTGAAATTCTTTTGGAAAGCTACTGTCATGATTTTAAAGAAATAATATAATACATACCTCTGTTATGTGCAAATACATGTTCATATTTAAAAAACATAACACAACATGTAGTAACCAAAGCACTTTGTAAAACTGGATACAAATTTCACCTGCAGACTCAATTTTTTTCTTGTTTCTGCTATGAAACACACTTCTTTTTCTTTTCTCCTTTGATTTTTTTTTAATAGAAATTGAGCTGTAAAGCCATTAAAATAGGAAACTTACAATGGAAACACGGACAGATCCTTAAATATATTAGAGTGAAGAGTAAAACTGTAATAAGAACCTGCCAAAACTGAAAATGAAGGAGTCTGAGAGACCCGAAGAATATAATAATGTATCCATTTCTAAGGTTTTGAATGATGATATTTTTAGATTTAAGTGCTCTATGTGTTTCCACTAATTGCATAGCAAAGTGTGACAGATGGGATATCTAGGCATACAGGACAGCTGCTTCTGTAGTTCAGAGATTTCAGTATTAACCTGAAAGTAAGTAAAGGCAATAGTCTCAGGCTACAGTGTTTCTCTGTCTAGAAACACTGTAGCAATCCTATATTAACGTTTGGAATTTATTGTCTCCATACAAGATCTCTTTCTTCTCTTTCTTTTTTTTCTGACTTCTTTCACAGCTGCTGAATGTTAAGGAAACATAACTAAAAGAACACAAAATGATGCAAACTTAGGCAAAGACAAAATTTCAGCAGCCTTAATTCGCTCCTTCGTGTATTATGTTATACACAACTTGAACACATTGTCTGCTCCAGTGGATTTACACCTCATTTATTACCTATAGACAATGATTCTTACTTAATGGGTTCTGTTTAGTATTTTCCTGTTCTTCATAGGTCAATGTGTGGCTTAAAATTTTATATCTACATGACTACGAAGACTGAATTTCCCCATTACTATTTCTCCATGTTTTTAATGCCTGATAGCTTCACAAATGTTCATGTCTCCCTGTTTTCAGTATCCACTAATTTTATGTGTGATATTTGAAGACTGACTGTCAGAGCACTTGCTATTAATATCCAGTACTTCATTGTTCAATGTACAGCTGCTACAGGCTTCTCTATGGCTACAAATCAGTCCCAACAACTTCAGGTGAGATACACAGTAAATTAAGAACATGTCAAGCAGACAATAACTTTGCTACATGGCATTACACAGCAGGCAGGTTTTGCATGAGTAAGTATCATGTCCATTTTATGAGTTTTGGTGGCCAAGCAGGTTTGAGGCAGAACTGGAGAATTTCACGTGTCATGGAAGAAATGTTGGTATTAATACGTTATATGGCCATATTTATTGTAGATCAGAACATCCTAGCTGATTGACACACTGATCAATGGATACACACACTGATGGGAGGGCATAAACAGACAGAGTCAAACTCTTCTCAGTGGTTCGCAGTGACAGGACAAAAGGAAATGGGCACAAACTGATGTACAAGTAATTCCATTTAAACATCAATTCCATTTAAGCAAAATAATATCTTTCATTTTACTATAAGGGTGATTAACTGGGATAGGAACAAGTTTCCCAGATAGGCTGAAGTGCCTTCATCATTGGAGATACTCAAAACCTGAACGAATATGATCTTGAACAATCTGGTCTAGCTGACCCTGCTCTGATCAGGGGGGATGGACCAGGCGATATCCAGATGTCCCTGCTACTCTCAGCTGTTCCATGATTCCCTGATATCATTCAGAGAAAATGGAATAAGAAGTTTTTACCCACTTGCAATTAATAAAAACACCACCATGATGTCTGCTGCAGGAATAGGGATGTTGGTTCATGTCCTGACCAAACCCAAGCCAGGATATTGCATTCAAACTATCTAAAATTCCCTCTGCTATTTAACCTGAAGTTTTCTTCACCTTATCTCCAGAACTCCTTCAAACAGAAGTGGAATGCAGGAAACTAATTGCTCAATAGGAAAAGTGGCTGAATTGAAGTGGCAGGTGGAGTATTGTCACCATTTATTTTCCTCACAGAAACACTTAATATATTTAGGTCCTCAGGCAAAATTAACCTTGGACCTAGATGGATGAATATGAGCAATTATACAGTGATCACTGAGAGACTAGCACTGTTGTTCCGCTCATGGCAATCTATTGTGAACCTGACCTTCAGAGGCTGTTAATAATTTCCTGTAAAGCTTGTTCTGTTATGTGAAGGAGAAAGATTAGGCTGTGCCATATAGAAAAGGAGCAGTTAATAAATGCATAACTATATTTCCAATGCATACATATATGTTTAGACATCACTGTATTTAGATTTTTTTTTTAGATTAAATATTAATTTGCACACAAAGTGAGGTACACAAGAAACATCAATAAAGTAAGCATTATTATTTGAGAAGTTTCATAAGGATAAGGAGCAAAAGAAAAATAAAACAGGAAAAAAATTGTACTATAAAAGTTCTGCTTCCTCAGTTACCCATTTGTGGGTTAAACTGTGCTATTTTTTTTTTTTACATTTCTTGGTATTCTGAATAGAGAAGAAAAAATAGTAACTGAATAGAACTCTTTGCTGTGCCAGAGTGCTTTTGAATTATTTTATTTTAACTATAATTAATAGATATGTAACAGAAATAATGAGCTAGAGTGAATATTCAATATAAGTTTAATAAGAAGACTATTTTAGATGTAGGAGAAGGAACAAAAACAGATGAACAAAGACTTATAATGCTTTTTAATACCTATGACTCATCAAGCATATCTGTTTAAACCAGCTGTAGTCACTATTACAGGGAAATCTAGACAAGAAGGGCCAGTGACATTAAGGAAGTGATGAAAAAGAGGTTACAGCTCATGAATTAATGGCTCACAAAAATTTGTGCAGTAGCAAACCATTAGAAAATACCTGCAATTTACAGAAACCTGAACACAGGAATTGAAAGAATTTATAAAAAAATATTTGTCCAGAATTTAATAATTGACTTTATTATCATTACTCATGATTTATATTGCTGTAACTGACAGCAGATTCCAATCTATTCTACTGTGTATTACAGAGTTTACTGACTACCTAAAATAATAGTATTAAATATCACTTTTGTTGTCTTCTTGTATCTTGATACATAAGTTTTAAAAAATGTTTGATTAGCAACAGGTTGCTGACTGAGCTTCTGATCTGAATAGTCTGGGTCTGGGTCTTGTTTAGAAGCTGAAGCCAAGAGAATAAATGATGGTTTGTTTACAGATTAGGAAATATCCGATTGGAATATTTTAGAAACTTCACAAAAATGTTTATTGATCACAGTACTCTTGCCAAGGGCTCAATTCTTATTTAGGACCTAAGCCAAAGTTTTAACCAAACATTTTATTACAAATTGGAGCACAAAAATATTTTTTTTTTTTAGATATGGATCCCAATATTATCCAGTTTTCTATAAAAATAAAACTACTAATGAACTAAAAAATTCAAAGTTCTTTACAAAATTCTTATGGACTAAAGCTCCTCAATGTTCAAATCAAAAACCAGAGTACACATTATCACAGATTTCCATAAATGACACACAGTCATTCATGACATAGCAGCCTAAAACAATAGAATCCAGAGGCAAGTGGTTAGTAAAGATAGTTAACAATTTTAATTATTGTGAGAAGACTAATGAAAATATGTAGCCTGAGTATGTTTCTCTACTTACACAACTCTCATTGTTGTTACGCTCAGGTGTGTTATAATTCCAAAATAGAATGATAGATTTTTTCCTTCCTCTTACCTTTTAAGTGAAAATGCTGATGAATTTATGTTTGAGTGTATTAACGACACTCTGAGATAATGATAAATGAAAGAGGTTTTAATTTTATATGTAGTTGCTTTCAAATGCTGATAGTGATCATTGAATCTCCTGTATCGGTAAGATTGACAGACTATATATTTTGTTCTTTGGAAGATTTAATCTTGTGCATAGCAGTTCTCCAATACTATATATCTTATTTCATTAAAATGTGGCTTTTGCAGCAGATTAATAGAAAGTTTAATAGAATTAATTGTGAATAGTTTGGAATCTTCATTAAATAAATATGCTTCTATATGAGTAATTAAATTTAAAGCATTTATAAGATTGAAGCACTCAGAATTATTTTTTTTTTGTCAGAAATTAGTTGTGAATGTCCTATTTATTTTGCTTCATCTGATAGACTTGTCACTCATTCAGAACCCTGTTCAAAAGAGCTGTTATAATACATGTATGCTTTCCAAATGGAATTAAATGATCTGACTGCTCAGAATAATGATTGCTCACCAGGGAGAGACTGTGAATATGAAGACCTTAAGTTGGATTACTTGGTCAAAGGTAAAAACAGACCAAGAGATGGAGATCATGAAGACTCTTTCCACAGATATGTTGCCAGGTGAATGGCTTCAGCTTTTTGAATGAATCTGAAAGATCTGAGGCTTTCAGACTGCATTAAACTCCAGGAGCTAGAGTCAAGGTCTGACTGCAGTGACAACTGTACCCAGCCACAAGTTCCACAGGAACAAACTCAGCCTTCTGCTCAGTTACAAACAGAAATGTCACTTGAAGTATTTCTGTCAACCAGCTTTTGGTTGTCTGATTGCACACCTAAGCAGACAATACAGCTTGGAAGAGGGAGACTAGATGATAGCAGACCCATTAGTGGAGTGGAATTTTTTCTTCCCCATAGAGGGGAAGGTTTCCTTTGTATTGAGACTTATCTAACAGATGTGTCTAAGTGGATTGAATTTATTTTGCGGGCTGGCAGGCTTGGCAAAACCAAAACACAATGTACACTTGGTGAAAGTGCTCTAGAAGAGAAATAAACTGTGGTAGAAAATTAAAAAAAAAACAATATATTGTGCTGTTCTAACTTTGCCTTTCCTTATTATTTAGTCAGAATGCTTTTTTTTCAAAAAAATCTTTGATGGTTTAACATTCTTTGCAAATTCATCATATGAGAGTTCCTATTTGTTTTCAGTTTTGTTTTTGCTTTTGTTGTTTTTTTTTGTTGTTGGTTTGTTTGTTATTTTTGTTTGTTTGTTTGTTTTGTTTTGGTTTTGGTTTTGGTTTTTTTTTTGTTTGTTTTTTTTTTTTTTTTTTTCCCTCCCCTGGGATTTTTATCAGCAGTCTATAAAGAAAGCCCATTTTTAAAGTATAGAAATGTGCTCATCATGTCAGATTATTCATTTTGTAAAAAGTTTTACACAGTTCCCTTCCAACGGTTTCTTCTCAGAGTGCCCAAAATATGGAAACACACATACTACCTCCACTGATTTACACTTTCTTTTACACTTTCTTTCCCAAAATCATGATAGGTTTCCTCATCTCCTCTTCAAACAGACTCTATTATTGTTTAAAGCATAGTGTATGTAGAGACAGAACTGAGTTCCCTTGAAACTGAAATTTCCCTCACCCCTCTACATACAGTAGATGCAGGGGAAGTGCTCCGAATGACACAAGGTACTCCCTAAGCAGCTGACTAAAAATTAATTTGAATACAACCCAAGTTGTTCAAAGATTTGAAAAAGTAAAACAAGCTTTTTATGTTCCATGTTTCATCATTTCCTGTTCTAGCCTCTGTCAAAATAAGCAAGTATCAAAAGCTGTGAATACTAAAAATGTAGCTCAAGATCTTATTTTTATGAGATTTTAACTTCAGAGTTAGGCTATGTTTGGACATATATCAAATAGTTACCAAAATGCTTTACTGGTCTTAGATTAAAATGCAATTTACAGGTGGTGATCAGGGAAACCATGGTGTTTATTGGAGATGAGAGGAAAAGGTCACGTAATGAAAACAATCACATCTGTAGCTAAAGCATAGAGGCATCGCTCTTAGAATACTTGACATTGTCAGCATCTTTGTAATATCGTTCTGTCATATCTTGTCAATATGCACTATACAACTCATACCTGTTAGTAAAATGTTGTATATAATGCTGTTTCACTCTGACCTCCCAGCAGCCAATATGGCATGAAAAATTACTGATTTTTCCTTCTCAGAACAAAACAAGTGGCATGAGATGAAAATAAACTCACCTGAATTAAATGGCTTTTGCAGCTAACAGAGAC
This sequence comes from Tyto alba, assembly GCF_018691265.1. NCBI lineage: Eukaryota > Metazoa > Chordata > Aves > Strigiformes > Tytonidae > Tyto > Tyto alba. Next base: position 14,269,195 of record NW_024881282.1, on the reverse strand, counting down.
AGAGGCACTCTACTGCTTTCATCGGTATTGCAGGAATGAACAAAAAGGCCTTGCTTTTATCTTTTTGACTAATTCCATACAAGTCAGTTTAAGTGGTTCATTCACATACATTACCAGAAAGAAGATAAGATTGCTCTGTGTACTTAAAGACCATGTGGAGGGTGGTAAAACTATTCTAGTGTACAGACATGCAATCTTGTAAAGTGCAATTACAGCTGGCATTTATCCTGCAGTCCTTAAACTATGTTTAACGTACAGAGCTGGACGGAATTTATTTAATCAAACATATTCTGTTCAACATCTGTGCTGCTAAGTACAGAAATTAGTTGTATAATTAAATCCTATAATAGAATCGTATTTTTCTTCTCTGAATCATTATAAAGATATTCTTAGACAGATTTTCATTGTGATCAAACTGCAAATCTTCCTTATTAAAATTATTTCAAATGAATTGTGAATTATCACATTTGATAATTTATGTGGTCCTGATTACTTCAGCCACTATGCTTTTAATACCCTCGTGTACTAAATTTGTAGTGTCTCTACAGTGTAACTGAAGCATTTTTGAAACGAGTAACAGAAAATAGAGAAAAAAAATCAAAATAAGAACTTCTTTTCATCTGTCTGCATTTCCAAACAATTTTAAGATTTTTCATTTCAATATTGTGGAAACAAAGTTACTACTGTCAGACAAATCAGCTTGACAAAATAATTATGCCATATCAATGATAACATATGCATGTTTTTATTACTTGCTGTATTTTCATATCATATCACAGAATCAACCATGCAAACACAATATTTAATTAACCAAACAGGCTTCTGACCTCTTACTCTCCCTTAACGCTTTGTCTCCTTTCTTCCAAGTGATAGTTGGCTTTGGAGAGGCTTGTGGCTTGCACTCAATGACAACTTCTTGGCCCTTGGTAATAACTATTGTTTTCCTCATTTGATTTAGTGGGAAAGTGGGAGCTGAAGCTGTTAAAAAGAAGTATGTTAACTCCGCAGAGAACAATCACAGCTTCCTGCTTCATCACATACTAATAGAAGATTAGAATAATAAATCGGGTTTTGTGGATCAAATCTCCATTTTTGTCTTGGAAATCATTATACTGCAGATTAGATGGAATTTTAAAAAACATTTGAAATCTGCAGCCAAGAATAGATGACAGGTCTATAACTTAATCCAGTTATGAATTAGTGACCATCCTTCACATCAACATACTAAAGTAAGATTGCTTGTGAAACACAACAACTTTAGAATTACTACAGTGCGTTTAAGTACAACTTTTCCAAAATTTCTGGGTTTCATAGGTAACTTGCTAGAAGTAACTAGTTCAAAACAAAAAGAAGTTTAAATTCTACAACTATCCAAAACTCACTCTCTAGAGTCAATTCTTACAAAAAGTATTACTGTCAGAGAAATTTTATTGTTTTCCCTTTTTATATTTGTCTGGAGAGTGAGAGGTTCTTAATATTTAACCATATTGTTATCAGTATTTCACTTTTCAAGGAATCCCATTGATTACAATACATAAGATAAGGAAACAAATGGATCTACCTAATTTCACACCAAGAAAGGGCAGTTGTTCTCAAGTAATCTAATTTTTTTGTGTTTTTCTTAAACTAGTTTTGCAAAACCAAAGTCCTATCTGCAACTATCTCAGCTACACATATAGGAACATATTATACTCCATTACCTCAAATACTTAGGAATTTCCTATCATTATTTTGGGAAATTTTCATACCAGAGCTATTTATATGGACAATTTATTCTGTTATTTTCCTTTTAATAATCCAGAAAATTAAACACAACTGCTTGTTTAGTGCAACATTATGGTTAAAATTTAACAGGGGTACAATTTCACAAGTGACAAAATGAAAGACTGATTTTACTGCAGCAACATATAGTGTCCATTTCTGATATTAAAGAACATCAAATAAAATGTACAACTACTTGACATAATACGGATATCTATGTTATATTAGATATAAAAACCAGCAAGGGAACATTGTCACCAATAGGGATCTCTGCTGTCTGAATTACAACTGACAAAGGAAAATGATGGAAAGAGAGTGACCACTGACTGTAAGGTTTAATATATTGTTAGACAGAAATATTTTGAAGAGTTATCAGTGAAATTCTAATGTTGGACATCTAGGAAACAGTGGAAATGTACTAGATTGTTTGCCTTTCAGAAGAACCAAATCTTAGCTCAAATGTAGTATATTATTTCAGTAACTTCAGCTTTGTTATTCGTCTGACTGGGAGTTTACAAGAATTCTTCTTATGTGGAGGTTTTGAAATTTGCAAGGCTTGAGCAGTGCTGAGATCTCCAGTCTCTGATATGGCCATTGAATTACGTTGACAGACACCTGTCTGCCAGCTATACTGTAAGTCTAATAAAGATCATGAGACTCTTACAAGTCTGTCTCACTTAACACCATGGAAATCTTATAATTACTGTCCCATTGTGTGTTACTGCAGTTTGCTTTAAGGAAAACTAAAGTGTTGGAAAGAAGTGCTTCAAGTTTTTCCTCATTAACTCTCCACTTCAACTTTTAAATAATGAAATTTTTATTATATTTCTGGGTAACACTATGCAGTGTATTTACTTTACTATGGATGATATTAGCTCAAGTATGTAATTTCCAGTATTCAATCTGTTCTGGTGACCACCTAGGAAATTTTTACACCTTTAAAACTGAGATCATGCTTAATTACCATTGAATAATGGCCTTGGTAGTAATAATAATTTAATTTTAACAGAGATAAAATATATTTACTTTCTTTATTTTTCTTCTCCCACATTTATTTTTTGAGGGAGTAAAAATTATTTTTCCATTTATTTGAACTTAAATAGCCTTATATGAAAAATAGTCACAAAATATAACTGAGTCACTAATTTATGAATGAAAATTTTCTGTTAACAGAAGGACCTGTGCTCTCTTCATCAACAAAGGACCCATTCACACATAAATAACAAGAATAATAAGGAACCCACTTTTATATGCTCTGCTTAGTTTAAACTGGCAGAAGCTGTTCCTTATCATAGCATATCAAGAACAAACATAATTATCAAAGGGAAAAAAAGGAACAGTCAGTTCTTTTTCAATAATACTCACCTAAAATCTTCAGCTCGGCACTGGCATAAATAGTGCTATACTTATTCTCTGCTAAGCACTGATACATTCCAGCATCTGAGAGATTTACACTGTGGATCATCAGAACACCATTAACCATCTCAATCCTGCTCTGTAATGAAATAATAATAATAAAAATATATATATATAAAAGAAAACAGCCACTTGAAATTTGCTGTACTATTAACTTCAGGAAAAGGGACAAAAGACATTATTAATCTAAAATAAAACTGAGCAACAATTTTCCTTAGGCTTCCTTTTTTATTATTACATAAGAAATAACAAGAAAAAAGCATATGGGGGAGGGCAGAAAAAACTCCAAAAATATTTAAAGGTAAATATTTTTTAATGCAAGTTCACTATCTCCAAGGCTTGCTTTTGTCTGTTCACTTGTTTGTCTGCTATTATCCTTACATGATTTTTAAAAGCAGTTCATCCTGAGAACTTTAATGAGGCAAGAATTCAGTTGTGGGTATAACATATCTGATCTTCACATCTCTAGCAAATGTTTAGTTTCAGTCATGGTACTATTTTCATAAATATAAAAGATTGTTTGCATGAATAAGAGTGAAAGGGTCTACTTGCCTTCATCATTAGTACAAATTTCTTATTTGAAAGGTCCACTAGTAGAAAATAATTACCACAGCTGGAAGAGAAGGGTCATTAATAGCTGTTTATGGAAATGTGTACTTCATGGAGCTATATAATGAATAATTTGAATTGCTATAAAACATCTCTAGGTTTCATTATTACAGTTGTTGTAGGTTTAATTAAAAATTGATAAAGTGTTTAGAAATGCAGAGGAAACTGAAAAAAGTTCTTTCTGTTGCAAGCAGACAGGTTAAACTGAAAATTTAATTTGAAATTTCAGAGCCTGGTGCAACTAATGGTTTGGAAAATCAGAAAACTAAAAAGTACAGATATTTAAATTGCTTCAATTTCAGGACTAATAACTCCATCTAAAAAGGCAGAAATGGATAAAGTAAAGGCATATAGCCTTATTTTCAATGCCTCACAACTTCAAAAGTGAACTATGTTTATGTTTCTTTTCTCATTGTTTGCATAATTGGTTGATCTTCACAGATAAAAGTAACATTCACTGAAAAGAAAGACATTACAACTTTTTTATTCATAAATCCATTTTGTGAATTAATTTACAAATGGAGACATTTTCTCCCATAATTGAACAGCTTTATTTTAATCTGGAAAAATAAATTTACAAAACTTTTCTTTATTCTAAATGATTTGAGACTATAAAAATGGAAAAGTGCTAGGCAAAAACCTACATGATATGGGGTGACATGTTGATGCTTCAGTGAGAGAAACAGAAGAAAGTGAAATAAAATGCAGGCCATGCCATGAGTGGCCTTTTAAAGGGAAGAGAGAATTTTATCTAGATCTAATTCTAAAATATATCAGGTGTCTGTAGTTAAAGAATTTACATTCTAGGAATCTTACATGGAACATTTTAATGGTGTTGGTGGTGAGTTCTGTTAGTTGCAGGAAATTAATGGAGTTGAAAACTGATGAAAATATAATAGTCATTGTACCTCTTACACTAGCCTGTTAGTATTTTGTAGAGTATGATTATGTATAAACAAAATATAGTAAACAGCATAACATAACATTTGGCTAAAAATGAAGGAACCTGATTCAGAAAATACAACACTTCTCGGAGTTGTCACTATATTTTATACAGAAAATAAATAGATGCAAATATCATAATACCAATATCTAAAAGGAAAAAGAAATTAAGCATACTGGACATTGCTTAGATGTGCATTACAGTACAATGGCAGATGCTGTTGCAGCCACAGCTCAGTAGGTCTTGTCTCCTAAATTATTTCTGAACTACAGAGAATTACTGATAAATACAATTGCACATTTCTTGAGATGGTTCAGAGGGGATATGCATAGAAAACCTGTATACCAACACTTAAGAAACTAACACAGAAAAGAGTAATTTCTGAACTACTTTTCTGTGTCTTCTTTAACTGACTTTATCTGAATGAAAGAAGAAACATGCAACATACTGATGACTCCTCATCTATAGTACCTGTGACCAGAGAGGGACTCCATTTTTCAGCCAACGATATGTTGGCCTTGGCTTTCCAGTGGCTTTACATTCCCATCGGAGCTGATCTCCACTGTCCAATTGAGTATCATTAAGTTTTTCCACCCAATATGGGTAGGCTGCAAGGAAAAAATACCACGCTATATACAAAGTGACAAGTCTCTAGATGATATGCAAAGACCTAATCAATTAATTAGATTAAATTATGGTTTTTACAAAGCTTATCTTACTTTCAGAAAGAAGCACAATTAAACAACAAACCAAAACCAAAAGAGAAAGTAATAAAAATAACAAAACTCCATAACCTTAAAAGAAATGCTCTAATGGCAGCAGACAGTGAGCAGTATCATGACCAGGAATAGAAATCTGCCTGATCTAATAAATTTCAGTGGATTAAATCATAGTCCTATATATTAATGCATTCATTATTACTGAATTTAAGGGCAATTGCTTGGTAGTCACAAAAGAACATTCAGTAACTTTTCTAGACCTAAGCTATTTAAATTTTGGTAAGGAGGTCAATCATCAGAGACTCTGTTTCATTTTATTCAGCTAGGAATGACTGGGCATTTGGTAAGGTATTTGCACATATTTGCATTAAAGTGTCTTGAGTTTAAGCCATATTTCAAGGGAGAAAATGCTTTTAATGCTTTTAAGCACAGAACCCATGAGATTTCCAGCATCCATCAGGAACATAATTTACACAGTAAGTCAATGATAAAAAGGCCTTTTTTTAAGGTAGACAGTTGTTAGATGTTCATGTGATCATTACTACCTAAATTTCTTGTAATAATCTGTTAAAAAACAGGGAATATTTTTTGCAGAGAAGTAGATCTTTAATGCAGCAGTCACTCAGATAGCTATATGTAGGATCTTATAATTTAGAAAATTGTATCACTCAGTGAGGAACTAAGCACTCATATACAAAAATAAAAATTTATGTTTAAAAGTCAGTTTCTGTTTTTTCATACTGTAGCCATACTAATTTGTATAGTAAAGAGGATGATAGAGGAAAAAAAATAACTTAATGGTATTAAATGTTGGGTGTGTTTTTCTGGTGCTTTTTTTGGGTTGTGGTTTTGTTTTTTTTGTTTGTTTGTTTGTTTGGTTGGTTTTGTTTTGTTTGGGTTTTTTTGTTTTTTTTTTTTTTTTTTTCAATAGTAGAGAATAAGTAGCTAAAAGGCCTTCACTGCTAGGGAAATTTAAAATTCTTCGGCTTTGTATGAATAGAACTCCAGATCTGTCACAACAAAGTCTCTGCTTCAAACGTTGGATAATTGATAACATATTTAAACATGGGGAACGGAGTTTAAAAATAAATCTTTGAATATAGATGGTATTTGACAGGTCACCAATCAAAGACGTGAGAAGATATGAAAAGGCATGACAGGTGACTAACTGCTTCTAGCTTACATCTTGTGCATGGATGATAAAGAAAGCGAATGAGGTGTCTATCATTCTTAAGCAGAGAATAGTCTGTTTTGGAGTCCCTGACCAGACAGTTGTCAGAAGCTGAAAACATATCAGAAAAAGAATCACTTATTTCCCATCTAGTTGAGGAAAACAGAGATACCATTGACCCAACCTCACTCTCAAACCCAAGACCAAAAACATCTGCTCCCTTATTCTTCTTATTACAGTCAAGGCAATGCATGACATACTCCATATGTGCTCTGCTAAAATGAATCACTTGATTCTTAAGTTATATCAAAGGGCCCCATGAAATCCACAGAAGCAGTTTGTGGGTGTCCCTGCTCAATTGTTTTCTATGAATTTTTCTAAAAATTTTCAATTGCATTGTATAGTTGATGGTGCTGTTTTCTTTCTGAGTGTTTCAGTATGCACAAAGGAAACAAGCTGTGAAGTAATTGTTTCCTTTGAAAATGAGTATGCTAATATGATTTTGGAAGATGTGACAGTTAAATGTGTAACTAAAAATTCATAAAATTTAGCCAGTGGTGCCATAAAATCATGCAGTTTCAAAGAGGTGCTAAACTGTTTCTATTTATATTTCATTATTTTCGTTATTTTGCTTTTCTGAAATTTCTACTATGACACAAAGCACGTCTTGTTTTTCTGTATTGAACTTGATCTCATTATGAACAAGAGCATTCAGAATTAGACTGTGCATTGTTTACACTGAAATAAAACCCTCTCCCCACTCCTGGCTGCAGCGGTGCTCTCCTCGGTGCACAACTGCCATTCCCTACCCTCTGTCTGTGTCTGCTTTGATAACACAGTCCTGGCACAGATTTTCCTCTGCAGCCACAAACTTGCAAATCACAGTGGTATGATCCATTGGTATTAATAAACATTTTCATTAGTTGAGGTATTTCTACCCTGAATTTTCTCCTCATAGCTTAAGTGACCTTTAGATTCATAATTTTCAAGCTTTTGAACTTGCTATCAGCTGAGGCAGTGATTCAGATTCCCACTCTTTGAGAACAAGGTAGCAAAGCAATAGGTAAATGTAAAAAGAATAGAGCTAAATGCATGTTTGACAAAAAGATTTTCATCGTTTTTTTGGCTTCCTTTCCTCTACGTACTCTTTTCTTTGTCACCGAGTTCCCTCTCTGCTCATTACAAGGGTCACTCTCCATATCATAACACTTTTCCTTAAACTCTGTCAATAATTTGAAAAGTGAAACTTTTAACTGGATGTACAAACTCTAACTCAATGTATTAGTCTCTTCTTTTTTGACAAAAATGTTAACAACATTCTGACATACAAGTGTACAAAGAAAACTTAATTCCATAATTGCACTTAATTTTAATTAGAAAATATACATTCTAAGAAGCATTTAAACAGATTTTAAAAGTAAAAGGTTGTTTTTTGTTTTTATAAAGGTAACATTCATCATGGGGAAAAATAGATGTTTGCCTGTTTTTTATCTGTCCAGTGAAGAGTTTTGGGGTGAATGTAAGAATAGAAGCAAGTGTTTTGTTATTCAGTAGTCTTTATGGATATTGGATAGCTTTATACAGTTCTCCTGAGATTTTAAAATCACCATTCAATCCATGATTTATTTTATGCTGCATTTATGCACCTGTTTATTCAAGGATGTCAAAATATTTTACAAACACAAATTGGCAATAAATCTGCAAGCTTACAGGCCAGTTTGTATATCCTCTTTAAAAAATAAAATTCAGATGCAGAAAATTCAGCCTACTTTCTCAAATTATTAAGCAACTTTTTGACTGAAAGAAAATTAAGGATATAATTTTGCATATACAAATGATTTTGGATAGTGTCCTAAAATGTGAATGAGTACAGAGTTTGGGGTGAAAAAAATTCGTTTTCTAGATAGGAGGCTAATTTGGAAGTATACAGTAGGATAAAAATAGGTAACTGTCACAGTAAGAAAGATAAGACAGCAAATTAAAACTGAAAGTGTAATTCTGACCACAAAAATCTCTTCCTTTATAGCCAATTTTACTGCATGGGCTAATCTGTAGTGGCACCAGTGGATTTTCTTCCATATAGTTTTTATAAGGAAGTGATTGAAATAGTTTTTAAAATGAGGATGGTCCATTTCACTGCATTACAGAATATTTCTGCCCTCAACTACTAGTTTCCCTCCCGTGTTATGGCAAATCTCCACTCCTGCTGTGGCAACAGTGTTGCTCATGGGGCACTGCTGTAAGTAGCATCAGGGAACTGATCCAACCAAAAGAAAAATGGCCAAAAACGTGTTTTTGGTGGTCTTCTTCACATCACCACCCTTCGCTGAAGTGGCACTAGTAAGTAGGTAACACAGAAGAAACAGGCATTGCACAAAACAGCACTTACCACTGAAAAAATGCTGGTAGGCAGGATTTGTGGAGGGACTGTGATTACAAAAGGTTAATGACTAATTTCACCATCAAAATTTTAAATTTTGTGCTCTCTTCTATTTTTCAATTTGAGCTTCAACAAAATTTCATGGAAACTTACAGGATGAACAGATCACTTGGAGAAGAATCACACCTCTTAAAATAGGTTTCAGTGTATATGAGGATGTCTTGCATTACTAAAATTATGTTTTTAATATCTTTGTCACTTCTACAGCTGCATTTCCACTAAGTGCTGAGACTACAACAATCTGAAATTGTCAGGATCCAAAATACCACTTTCTGAACAACACCTGAAGTGTCATCTTCATCAGGCAGTTATGGTACATCTGGACTGCAGCATCAGGTAAGAAATGAAAAATTAGTAGTTTGTGATTAAATGTGATCAGACAGGCAGACTGGGTGTTCAGGGCTTTCTCCAAAATACTCTGCAGTGACCCAGATCAGCTGTAACTGACGAAATGAGGAAGATTCAAACAGACAGCTAGTGAAATCCTACAGAGATATGCAAATTGTGAGACTGCAGTATGACACAGCTGGTCCTACATCCTGCTCTGAAATTTTACAAGAAACCCCTGGTTAAGGAAGGATGGCCTACATCTGAATTTCTGAGCCAAAATAGTCATTGTCTCCTGGAGGAATAAGATGTCAGTGAAAAGACAATGAGCTTAAAGGTAAATAATTCATGTTGACTCTTGTTACAAATAAGAAGTACAGCAGGAAATGTTGTTTCAAGTAATGCCCCCAAATCCTGTCATATCAGCTGTTAGCAAAGGAAGCTGACAGTTTTGTAAAGTAATATTTGGCTAAACTTTGCACTGGTAAAAACCTTTTTATCCAAACCCTCTTACACCCCTGGAAAGGACTGTCAAGGTTTGTAGGTCAATGAGACACTAATGTTGTGTTCAGGAGCACCGAAGGCTGCAAGAAAGTCACTGTGGAATATTTCATCTCAAGATCAAAAAAAAAAGCACTTGGCATCTAGTAACAGTTTGTGATTCCTGCTCTGCTGTATTGGAGGCCACTGCTGGTCTCCTCTACCTGAAAGCCCTGTTACTTGCTCTGACCTCACTCCCTGCTAATGAGATAGGTGAAACTCTGACTCACATCTGGTTTTGACTTATTTGTAAGATAGTCTAAAGTCAAATAATATACTTAAGAGGAATTTAGTAATATACTAGTCTTAAATATCTGCTAATCAGAGGAATGAAACAATCTGAAGTGTACTCCCTTTCTATAACATTAAAGAAGTTGTTCTAATATTATTGCAAAAAATGTTGATTAGCACCAATTGTGCTTTATCTATAAAGGCAGTGACTGTAAAAAATATAATTTTGACAATGGTGGAGAACTAAAAATTCATATTTCTCTCTGAACAAAGTAGAATAAATCTGACGTAGAAAATGTTTTCCATGGACTCCTAGATTTGAGTACCATCTTTATTTCTGCTCAAAACAAAAATGTGTCCAGGTTAGTGAAAGAGACAGAGTTGTGTAGAACACTACATCAACACTACATCATGTTTGCTGTGATGTTATGCCACAGGTCTGTAGAGCACTCTTGAGGAAATAATTTAATTTTCCAGCATCTTAGTCACTCTTTTGAAGAGCTTTTATATTCTTTTAATTCTGAAAGAAGGAGGCAGAAATCATTATGACACCATTGTAAGGTGCTTTGACATCTAGTATTTTCATAGCTCTGGAAAACAGCTAGTAAGTGTATGATCTGGAGTACATCTTATAACTCAAATGAAATTTTTTTGAATTTCAGACATTTTAAGAAATGTTGTTGAAAAAGACCAGGCATGTTGCTAAATGCCCCTGGCCTCCAGATCCCTAACAGGAGCTGCTATACTTTCATGGAAGTAATTGACAGTAAGAATTTGTGATACTGGAGAAGTATTGCTGGGATTTTGGCATAGTAGGAAGCATCAAGTAGTTCCTGGGCTTCATCTGCTGTTTTCAGTAAAATCCTTATAAAACCTTTGTTGCAAGAGCAGTATGGATGGCATGTCCGAAATGAAAGGTGCAAACTACCATCTTTGCCATCATATATTTTTTCCAGCATATGCCAAAAAAGATTGAAGACTAAAACCTGCTCTTGGATCTAGATGGATGAGAACCAAAAACAAGTAGAGAAGCACCATCCAGAGATATGCTGATATGCACTAAAACAAGGGAGTTAAGATAAAGACATTGGAAAGCTGGAGGAGACAGGAAAATTGATTATGGACCTGGAAATATTGACATATGTGGAAAATAAACTAAATATATGATGCCAGTCTACAGTTATTTGATGAAAGTGTGTAACAAAGACAGAGAACTCTGTATAGTTAGTAATGGGGAGAAGCACTAGGAGCCATGGGCTGAAATCAAGAAAAGAAAAATAAAATTGATTAACAGGAAAGACTTCTTAAAGGTATCTGTTAGCCTGAGGACCTGTCTAAACTGTAGCATTTGGAATTCCACTGACTGAAGTAATTGAAGACAGAAAACAATTCAGTCTATAAGATTCACTGCATGATCTCCTGCAGTACACCTTTCCTGCTAAGTATTTAAGGATGTAGGATTCATGAAATTATAGCAAGTGATGTCGCTTTAATTGATAAGAAGTAGGTAAGACTCAAGTATACATTTAATATAAGGAAAACTTGGATTTGTAAGTATTCAGGGCATGTCTTATATAGGCTTTTATTTCTAGCCTCTAGGATGCAGCAACAATATTATATAAAATTAATAATTTTTATATGTTCTGGTTTTGGCTGAGGCAGTTAATTTTCTTCATAGTAACTGGTATAGGGCTATGCTTTGAATTTGTGATGAAAACAGTATTCATGACGGAGTCATTTTTATTATTGGTGATAAGCACTTACACAGCATCAAGGCCTGTTTTTGCTTCTCACCCCACCAGTGAGTAGGTTGGGAGTGCACAAGGAGTTATGAGGGGTCACAGCTGGGACAACTGACCCCAACTGACCAAAAGGATGTCCCACACCATATGATGTCATGCTCAGCACAGAAAGCAGGGGGAAGAAGGAAAAAGGAGGGACATTCAGAGGGATGGTGTTTGTCTTCCTAAGTAATTGTTACACATGATTCAGCCCTGTTTTCTTGGAGATGGCTGAGCACCTACCTGCCCATGGGAAGTGATGAATTAATTCCTTGTTTTGCTCTCCTTGTGCACACAACTTTTGCTTTATCTATTAAACTGTCTTTATCTCAACCCACAAGTTTTCTCACTTTTATTCTTCTAATTCTCTCCCCTCTCCTGACATGGAGGGAGTGAGTGGCTGTATGGAGCTTAGTTGTCGTCTGGGGTTAAACCACAACAGTCCTTTTTGGCACCCAGTGTGGGACTTGAAGGGTTTAAGATAATGACATATTTGATTGGAATGTGCTAGATTGAATTTATAGCTGTTATTGCTGTTTAGCTGCTAATTAATGGGGTCCTTTGCTTGCCATAGGTCTTGCTAGCCTTACTGTGTAATAGAGTCTAGTGCTCTTTAGTGGCTGTTTTTTGCTTTTGCTGCTTGCTGTGCTATTGTACTGTTTATCATCTGTCTCTGCTGTGCCTGGGCACGTTATGATAACAGCAGTGGCCTTGCTCCTGGGCTGGCAGATGTCCAGGGCATGGCTGCTGTTTCTGTGCTGCTGTACTGGACGGGCTGCAACTGCAGTGTGAACTCGAGTTGAAGGGACTGTGACCTGTGGGTGAGTCCACGCAGGAGCAGGATACCGCGAAGCATCCGTGGCCGTGGGTAAGTCCACACCAGAGCAGGTACACCTTGAAGCGTCTGTGGCTGTGGTTATGTCTCTGCCGCAGCAGGTATACCTCAGCAGGGATTGTGCCCCAAGGATAAATCTGTGCTGAAGAAGGTACACCTCCAAGCATCTGTGGCTGACATGAGGTCATGCTGGAGCACCTCAAAGTGTGTGGCTGTGGATAAGTCCACAACAGAGCAGGTATGCCCCTGGAGGGACTGCAGCCATGGGCAAGGCCATGCTGGAGCAGATTCACTTCTGAAGAAACTGTGGCTGTGAACAAGTCTATGCCACAGCAGGTGCACCCTTAAAAAGATTGTGGATCATAGATTAGGATCCCCTTGGAGCAGGTACACCCCCAAGGGGCTACTACTACTACCTCTGGGGTAGAGATGATTTTCTTCATATTAGCTATAGTTTTCTCACTTTTACTCTTCCAGTTCTGTCTCCTATCCCATCAGTGGGGAGTGAACAAGTGACTGTGGTGCTTAGTTGATGACTGAGTTTAAACCACATTACTAAATATTTTTAATCTCAGGTTGTGTTTTTTCTTTTCCATGTGATATATGATTCAGGTTTTTTTATGGTCACTCAAAAAACTTTTAGGAATACCAACCTTAGCAAATGTTCATCACTTTCTGAAAATCAGAACCTTCAGAAACTGTATATGACTAAACTGAGAAATTTTTACAAAATTAGGACTTCTCCAGCTCTGATTTCTGCAAAATGAATTTGACAAAACTCAGCACCCAGACATGGTAAGGGTGAAACATTAATAAAGGTTTGATAAAAATCCTAAGGTATTCCTAATACTGTTTTCTGGCAGATACGTCATGCTTAGGTTACATGTCATTGTTATCGTATCAGGAGAAAAAAAATAGACTTCTAAAATTATAACAATACTCTAAAAAAAAACCCTCAAAACACATAAACATCAAACATGAAATTGTATTTCATCCAGCTCTTTGAGACAATCAACTTTATTTATATTTATTTATTATTTATTTATAGACTTTATTTATATTTCACTTTAATGCTTTACTAAGGAATAAAAATATTTAGCTTGATTCAATATTAATTTTATTTCAGAAAAAAGATATTTTGTTCCTACTGGACTTTAACATTCTTCATATGTAGTTAAAGCCTTAAGTGTGGACAAAGTATTGCTGGATAATACTGTGTGCAGTTACACTTACTGTACACCTGTAGTTGTCCTCTGAAGACATTTCTTCCACGAGAGTTTTCAGCCTTACATTCGTACATTCCTGCATCCTCTAGCTGCACATTTGGTATTTCGAGCACAGCTTGGGATTTTCTCAGGCGTGCTTTACTTGGATTATGACCATTCACTTTCCTCCAAGAGATTGTTGGAACAGGGCTGAAATATTTAGTACAATTACTGTTAGCACTATTGCACTATCAAGAATATAGATTCTGTTATCTGGTAGTTTAAACACTTAATAATCTGAGTAGCAATAAAATATAACCACAATTAAGGTTCATATAATGCTTGATATACCTCACTTCCTGTAGGGAATCCTTAATAAAGGGTTTGCTACATGGAATGTGTCTCTTTCATCCACAAGGGAGGCTAAGTTTTTATTGAGATCAAGTAAATCACTTGAAATACTCTCTTCAGAGCTTCTGTAGTACTCTATGTTTTAATCCAGAACACTTCCATTTGAAAAGCAAAAGAAAACAACTTCAAAACCTGGATGAATTTAGCAAATTACAACACATCCCAATTTTCCTGCAATGAAACCATAGTTCAGGAGAGCAGGAAGTGGTAACGTCCATCTAGGTGGGTGATTTCAGTACCACTCTATCTGGTCTCAACAAATTAAAGTGACCAAAGCTTTGGAGACCTTTTCTTTTGCAATATTCTTTGAGTTACAAAACTGGTCATTTAAGAAGTATGTATTAATGACACGACTGCTTCTGACACACAGCACTACATTCCTGCTTGTGGGAGTGAAAGGGCTATTATTGTAGCTTGATATTCCACACAGGTCAATGTGAAAACTGTCATTTACATTCATACTGAGGGAAGAAATGGATTAGATAGTGTTTGCACTGATTCAGGTTTTTTTTTAGCCCAAACACTCATCAGTTGTTATACACCCACTGGGCTTTTTGATACAGACATACATTTGTCTAAATACGGCAGATATTTAAGGGGGAAGAAAAGAAAAAAGAAAAAAAACCCAATAACATAGTTATAAAATATTTGATTGTGAGCTGAAAACTAGACTACTTCAGGTATTCCAAAAGAAACTTGAAGGACATCATAAAAGAAAATATATCTGTTACATGCTGATACTTTTAAAAATATTTTGTATTAATTTGAATTGCTTTCAAGTCCAAGCTTAGATAGAAACACAGTTGGATCTTGTGACAGTTTAGCTGGGGGAAAGTACTTCATAACATAGATTCAAATTCAAAGCTTTCATTAATTTCTGCCATAATTTAACAACTTCCACTTTCTGTAACTATATGAAATTGCATTAAAAAATCACCTTTCCCTCAGTATTTAAGGGTGTTCAATTTGAGATATGACAAATACAGACATGCCAACTAGCCATGGGTACAGCTCTAGCTATTCTCCAGCCAGTTAAAATTAGGATGTGTTACCGCAGTTGTACTCAAACTTCCAGACAAGATGTTTCAAATTCTAGTATTTTATAGAGATTCAGAAAATTGCCAGACTTGTAGTTGGACGTCAGAAGGTTCCTCTAATCTTATCTCCTGATTGTCAGAAATCACTGAATTTCATTGAGCATATTGACACCTTTACAAAGCCAAAATATGGTCCCATATGGAATGCTATCCACTATTTATTTGAATATATCAGAAAGACATAGTCATTGTTTCCCTTATCAGTTTGCTGTACTGATTATTTAAACTGACAAAAGATACTTTATTTTTAGTATGTTTGGTTTCATCTCTGAGGCATAGTCCCTACAATACCTCTCTATTCTTGCAAAATGGTCCTTTATCACTGTTCCTCATGGCAAAAATACATGTATGGAACTCAAATCATCTTTTGTTTTCCTTAGTAAACAAAACAGACTGATCTCTTTTTCTCCAGCACTCCAATCATGTATGTTTTTGTTTTTATAGATGGTTTTGGATCATATGATAGTTGTGTATCATATGAGGTTTTTTTTTTTTTTCCCATACTTTATCACCATAGAAGCTTGATAGCTTTCTAATTTTTAATCTTAAATTACTTTTTGCTGACTGATTTCAAATTTTGGTGTCCTGTAGGTTTGGTTTGGGGACTTTTCTGTGCAGCTTGTATGGCTCTAACTTATAAAGTTTGCTTCCTGTTAGAAATTATTTTACATACCTTTCAATTATAAGTTTAAAAGAACTTCCCATTCTTAACTGACACAAGTACTTCACCCTGTTCAATTCTAAATATGAAGAATAAATAGGATATTTCTGTCTCTGATGCACTAATAAAACTGACTTTCTTTAGATCTACCTTATCTATCTTATGATATTCCTTTCACATTATTAACTGCATATTTTGATTTGTTATACTTTGGTAGTTATTTGTGTATATTAGAAGTAGTACAAATAACAATATTAGTTTATTTTTTTCCCCCATTTGTTAGCTCTCATATTTTATTTCTAATTGCACACTTGACTTTGATATTCAAATTTATATGGAATATGATTATGTCATAATTTCTGGCTGCAAAACAGCCACCAAGGCCAGGCAAGTGTTTCATTAATCATTATTAATCACAACACAGGTCCACAGTAGGAGTAGTTTATGCTGCTACAGTGTTATACTACTCAGCAACTGATGTCTTATGAGTGAGATAGGTGTGCAGGTACATTTTATTTGGCATCCTGAGGGTGCCATGCTTGTTGTCCATTATTGCTTATTTGCCTTTCAATCCCACTGTCAGTAAAGTCAATGACAATAATGCTTTTGTTTTATTGTCATGGAAGAAAACTGGTTCTGCTGAATAGAACAGATAAGTGGAATTTTTTCAAAGCATATATTTCTGAGAAAAAATGAAGGCATTATAAACCATGAAAGCTGTCTCATTTAGCTGCTATGAGACTATTCTGAAATTCATGGGTTTAGAAAATTTCCTTTAAATTTCATTTTACTGTTTTTTTTTTTTTTTTTTTTTTAAATTTGCTTCCATGTCTGCTACAGAAAGTAATTGTGAATAACAGCAAATACAGAGGAAGCTTGTTCTCTGAATCATTAGGAAACATTTAAAAAAAACTCACTTATTCCTTTATCAGTATGAGGTAGTAAGTGGAGTTTTTCAATGAAATAAAGTTATTTTAGCTATGTAGATTTAAAGATTTCAAAGGAAAGTACTCCCAAAGTGCAAATAGCTATTCGCAGACAACTTGTAGTTCTGTTTAATGAAGCTTATTTTCCTTGCATAACTTACAAGTGAGGTATGGATTTTACATCTGAAATAAAAATATACCTATTTCTCCTTTGTGACTTGTGTGAGAATGAAATGAAATATGTCTGAGTGAGGATGTGAATGAATAAAATTTTGTGACTATTCTAGAAAACTCATAAAATCCACCATAAAATCTAACTAACATAGAAACATATTTTCATCTTTGAAGTGATATCCAGCTTTTTAAAAAACAGAGAAACAGCAGAAGTATCTCTAACATTAATATGAGTTTAATGTAATATGGATAATTGTTAAATCTTATAATCATTATAATCTGGTTTTATTTTGGTCTCAGCAGACATCTATGGAAATACAGTTTCCTTGTTTGTTATAACCCTGTTCACATTCAAATCCTATGAGTAACTTTATTCAAGTTTCAATTGAGATCAAAGATGATTTCTCCTCACTTTTAGAAATAATCTCCTGAATACTGCTACTAAATATTGGCACCAATGAGAAAATAAGTCCTACTTGATTTCAGAAATGCCATCATTACATTTCATCTGAGCTGAAATAAAAATTCTAAGAGGTCACTTGTGATTATGGTAGAAATCACTATGGTTTTGTTCACTTTGAATTTGAAGAAAATGTGACTTAGAGTTTTACATTCACATCTAAAAGATTATAAGGGTCAATATTCAACAGTTTATTATTTGGGACAGGTGCTGTTGAATTTGTTGAGAATTATTCTCAAGTTTCATGGAAAAAAAATATTTTTAAAAAATTACTGGAAGCAGTTTTCTACTTTTTTTTTTTTTCAAGTTCATCTGAAAAAAAAATTATCATATAAAGCATATGTTTATTTCAGGAAAGTGATGACATGGTAATAAGAGTAATGTCTGCATTTTAAAATTCCTTTTCCATGGATCTGAGATCCTAGTTTTTCAGCAATATCTTAAATAAGAATGAATAGGTTATTTTTTTCTATATTTGGTTGGTACAAATTGATGTGCTACTTTGAAATATTTTACCTTCTACTGTAATTTCAATTCCTCTTCATGCTATTTCTCTTTACCGTGCATCACTGCTCTGAGCTGTGCCTTCAAACCCAGAGGTTCACATCATAATATATCTTGAAAACCTCTGCATGCCAGTTCATTTGGGACTAGCAAAAAAACCTTTCTCCTTATGCCCTTCAGCCTTACAACTGTGTTAAATATATTCTAATTATTACAGGATAATTATGTAGGATTAAAATGTCAAGGAGCATCATGAAATTCTCTCCATCATTTACTTTCCAGAAATGCCCATCAACCATTCACACAATTCTATCTTTAGAATTTCCCATATAAATCTGTTCTGGTCAGATGCAGAGATTTAGGAGACAAGATAATAACTTTCATTTTCACTTGATTATTAAAAGATAGTTAGTACTCCTGAAATATAGCAGCAGTGAATACTTGTGATTTAAAAATAGAAACCGAATAGAAGAAAATGGTGATGAGTTTGAAGCCTGTGTGCAGGAACAAGTCCAGATCTACAACTCACGTTAACACACATCCGTGACTGTACTAAAAAGGTCTGATGCATGTATCAGTGTCATATACTAACGTGGATGTGCTTTCCCACCAATGCTGGCTTGTTCCTTATGTCACAGAGCAAAGACAGTGTGGCAACTTATCTGCATGTTCAGCTTCATGTCATTTTCTTCATACGTTAAGTCCTAACATGTTAGATCATCGCTAACATTGAAAATAGTGCTATGGATAATGATTTGTTATCTGTAATGATTCATTATTCATAGTGAATTATATTCCAGAGGCTTTTCTCTACTTATTATTCAGGGCCTAAACTTTTAGCTCAAACTTGATCCTTAACTGTTTGATAGCTAAAATTAGATAGCATAGCTGTTACTTCTGGTGATTTCAAACTTTTTTCAAATTCTCAAATTCAAATTAATCATGAACACAAGCGTAATCTGATTAAGGTGTAATCAAACAAGAGAACAGGAGATCCACATTAGGCAAAGTATTGGTTTCACAAGTGGTCAATAAAGGGTCAAAGCTATTCTGCAAACTTTTATTTCTCCATTTAAGTTAAGTAATGGTATTTATTCTTAATGAAATCACAACCTCACAGCTAAATGACAAAAAACTTAATAGAAAAGAGCTGAACATCTCCTCCTGTGGATTCAGTGCTGACCACATTGCACAATTACATACTATGTTTTTGTCATCATTATATAACAGATCCTACATAGTGGGATGGAGAAGGTGTTGATCTATAACAACTGTTAAATAATGACAAAAGTAATCTCTTTTTTCCTCAGCCATCCAGTGACCCTTTTTTTTCTAGTCTCACACCTTACCTCAACTTGCTAACCTGGGGCACTCTGAAATACGTGGATATTCTTCTTAAAAGTGTTAAAGACATAGCAAAAGGAAAATTGTAACCAGCCTGTGACTTGATCAAAGGTGTTGAGAAAAGAATGTGAAACAACTTGAAAAGACATATATGACATCAACTATGTTAGTATGGGAGATAATATATGAAGAATCCACAAATTTAAGTTAGAGGAGACAACTTCTTTGAAGCAGAAAATTTGCCTGAAAAGGTATATTTTTGACATGTGTTCATACAGATTCTCAGGGTCTCAATACTACAGTACCACTGTGTTTACTCACACCATGTAAAGTTATTTTAAAATTGGATTTTCTCTCATGTCATTTCTCTCTGTTCCAAACTTTGTCCAGGCAGAATTTCTGTAGCTGGCACATTAATCTATCATTTCCTAACTCTGTTGTACAAATATGGGCAGTATATGTGTATAGATCAGTTCCAGAGGACTAGCTGCAATAAATTCAGGACTTCCAGAAACAACAGATATACTGCCAATCATGATACATGTAAATGTAAATCCAGTGTGTCTGAGGTGTGCAAGATGGCTTTGCACCTGCTGATCTGCTACAGAGTTTGAAGGCAGTGAGCGTGATGATTTCTGAAGTGCTGGGTTTAAGGCTCTTGTACCACACAGTATTATATGCATTTATTTCTTTGTGGGAAATCCTGAAGAGAAATACAACAGTGGTAACTGGTGACCTACTATTGACAATTGCTGGAATTTGTTTCCTTCTGATCCTTTCAACCTCTGACACAGAGAGAAAGACAACATATGTTCTTCTGGATAGTAAGTTTGGAATGAAAAAAAAAAAAAAAGTTTCTCCATCTTTAAACCTAAAGCAAAGCTGTGAAAATTACTGAGTTTTTAGTAGGATTTACAAGTTTTCTTTGATGATTGTGCTAAACAAAGGGAAGGGATTGGTAATATTGCTTCTTCAAGAATGACGTTCTACTGATGGGGACTTGCACTCTGGTGTTTTTTTTCCCACTTTCCCTATGTCACATGGTAAAAGCAATCAACTAAATTTTTAGATGTAAGTATGAAGCATTTAGTCAGAGTGAGGCAGAATGAGGCCTGGGAGTCCTACTTGAGATTTACCAAAGAATCTTTATTACATTGCTATGAATGATCACAATATTTGTAACAGCATTATAAAGTCTATGCAAGAACAAGTCCATTTAAAGGAAGGCAGAAATCAATCCAGCTTGAAAAACAGGAACAAAATCCAATCCTGGTCTAGCACCTTATGACATAAATTCTTATTCAGTATGAGCTAAAAATGAACTTTAGATTGATGAAAGTATTTGAAAGATGTATTTGACATAAACAATATGTGTTATCAAAGACAAAAAAAATCCTGGATCTATTCCTGTCTTACATAAACAAACTCAGCTTGAAGATGTCATATTCATGTTTAAAAGGATTCCTTCCTCTCATCACAAGTTTATCCCCAGGATAAAGAACATTACTACTTATAACACTGACAAATGCTCTTCTACTGAGTGTGTTCGTTTCCCTCAAGATTGTTTTCTTATCAGTAAACTTTGAGAGTAGCTTCCACAGCTTCCAGGTTTGGCATCTGATAGAATTAACAAAATCTTTTTCCTAAAGTGAGAAGTAGTGTGAAGGGGCATGGAGGAACATGATTTTTTGTTCTGTGGGACTTAGAAACATATTTCTATACCAGTTTTTGTGTCCATCCTGCAGTTTAATTTGGGACAAATTGTTCTATTTTAATACCCTATGCCATGGTTTCTCTGATTTAAAAATAGAAAACTGCCATTTTATGTCTCTGTGACCTGTAGATGAAAAATAGAACATTATGATAAGAATTTATTACATTACATTCATTACATTTTTGAGGGTGAAGGAAAACTTCCACTACTTGTGGATTTCTAAACTGTAAATTTGCTTAATATTCGATGATGTTAGGATGCTAGCACTTCTTCCCCTAGTAGTTATCCTATATGTAGGAAAACCACTGAATATTTGAATCCCCAGTTCCAAAAAGGAATTGGATCTATAGCATCTAGAATGATTTACTCCATTTAATGCAAGCTAGGGATCTTGGCCTGTCATTAAATTGTGAGTACCGTAATATATTTAAAAGACAAGTCAAAAATAGCTTCCTCTTTGATTGCAAATTTTATATCATTTGGAGGTTAGGATTCCTCAAACCTCCAACCTTCATTTATCAATGAAGTGATTCATATTGTCCTTTCATACTTTGTTTTGACTAGCAGTTTCCATGTAGGGGATAACTATATATGTGCTACTGTCACAGGATGTAGTGGAAATGAAGGCTGTTAATGTGCTCTGAATGTCCTTAGTATAGAATCAGGTTATCTGTAACATCAAAGGTATTTCTGTCTGTCACCATTATTGTGTGAAGAGACAAGAACTCTTTTGTGTTCATGGAACAGTACAAGGAGGCTTAATAATTTCTGAAAGACAATACCTAGGAAGGAGCAGCTGCTGCAGCTGAATGGTCATTCCATGAGCTATGTGTATCCTTAACAAAGAAGTACTCACTCCCTGAGGAGTTTCATACCGTTGCCCAAGGAAAAGACAGCTTATATGCAGGGAGAAATCTGTGCTTGTTCCAGTCACTGAATTCAAGCAAATGTCAGTCACAGTATGTCACATATGGAGGGGAAATGTCTTCAGATAGAGTAGTTGCCTTAAGATGGACTGAATTAAAAAAATAGTCTTTTCTCCTTATTCTGTAAATCCTGCATCACACTCAGAATGCAAGCCTTTCATAAAATATTCTGTGATTCTATGTCTCTTTACTCCCACCACACTGTTAAGATCTGATGACATATCCCAAAGAAATGACTAACAACAGAACTGTCATACTTGGCCCTAGGAACAGTAAGACCCATTTTATATCACCGATGTTAATATCATTTTATACTCATGTTATATTTCCGTGTTTATACCCAATAATATTCAGTTACTGTTTGCCACCTTGACCACTCACTCATCTCGATGCTGCAGGGATGCAGCATAGTGCAGTTAACAGAGGTTAACTTTAAGTTTGTTTTAAACTGTGACCAGTGCATTAGGTCTGCTATTCTTTAGCGGGGCTGGACTGAGAGGTGGATTTGTATTAAGGAGATTTATGTCAGAAGAGGATTTAATCTCAGAATAGAAATCCATATCAGACCTTTTTTGACACTGGATTAGTGGGAAGGGGTTAGGCTATGGTAAGGTTTATGTCTGCTTCTCATGACAGTTTAGAGCAGGAGATGCCTCTGGCCAGGTCTGAGCCAGGAAGAATCTTGTTTGTCTACAAAACCCACACAAATACCAGTTCTGAAACATTCTGGACCAGTATAAAAATAAGTAATACTGGATTTGCTGAGATTAGCCAACAAAAGGATAAAAGTCAGAGAGAAAGATATTGAAGACCTGGGGCACCGTTTTAACTTCTGGACTTAAAAGAAAAAGCTATATTTTACAAATTTGAAGGGCAGAGAGGGTTATGTTTTGTCCTTTGCAGTTAATAAATGTCCTGGGTTGAGTGAGTGGTGGAGTTTTTTTGGTTGCAGGGGAGGGGCTATAGGGGTGGCCCCCTGTGAGAAGCTTCTTGAAGCTCCCCCAGCTCCAAGTCAGCTCCACTTCTGTTTGGAAACTGAGCCAATCAGCTGCGCCTCTGCGATAACGTATTTAAGAAGGGATGTGGTGACGAGCAGTCGGACTTGTGAGGAGGAGTTGCTGCAGCTGCTTGAACACCAAGGTCAGTGGAGGAACGGAGGAAGAAAGGAGGGGGGAGGTGTGCCGGAGCAGAGACCCCCCTGTATCCTGTGGTGAGATGGCAGGGCGCCCCCCCCCCCCCCGGCCACCCATGAAGATCTGCAGTGGAGCAGACACTGATTTATGGCCTGCGTTTTTTGCCTGGTTGATCAAGGTGCTGTGCCCAAAGAAGGCTGGGGTCTTGTGGGAAAAGGTAGCCCCACTGCTATAATTCAGTGCTGGGAGGATTGAAGCATGCGGGGGTGTCCCACGCCAGAGCAGCTCGGGAAGGGCTGCAGCCGTGGGAGAGAATCCAGTCGGAGAAAATTGGTGACCCACAATGGAGCAGTGTGGAGAACGCTGCGGCCCGTGGGAGGAACTCATGTCGGAGAAAGTTTGTGGAGGACTGTCTCCTGTGAGAGGGGGACATCGTTGGAGCAGGGGAAAGAAGTTCCGGAAGCTCCCCCCACTGAAGATGGAGAAAGTGGCAGCAATGACTGCACTCCCCATTCCCTGCCCCTGCATCACTGGGGGAGGAGGTAGAGATATCGGGATCAGAGCTGAGCCTGGGAAGAAGGGAGGGGTGGGGGAAGGTGTTCTCAAGATGTGGCAATGTTTCTCACTGTCCTACTCTGTTACATGTTGTTAGTGTCTGTAATAAATGTATGTTCTTCTTTTTTCTTCCCCTAACGAGTCTGCCTTTTGTTTGTGCCCATAAAGGGTGATTTTTTTCCCTATCCCAGTCCTATCTCAAACAACAAGCCTGGCTCTCTGCCCTTCTTATTGCTGGAAGAGAAGGGAGAGGGAGTGGCTGCGTGATGTTTGGCTGACGACCAGGCTCAACCCATGACAAGAAACTATATGGTGAAATGCTGGAAACTTCTGTTCGTCTATGTTGAGGGACCAGATGTATAACTGCATGTGTTAGTCAGACAAGTGTGCAACCTGGATCTGTGACCCATTATATGATTATTGTTTGTGAATTTTGTGTTCCTGGAAAAAATCACATATAGCTAAAGTTCAGAGGAAGAAAAGAAAGAAACCAGGTACTAGAAAACCTTTGACTAAAGATGCACTACTTGAATGCATTTAGCCTTCTTTCTTTTCCGAACTTACTCTCTTCCTCGTTACATTGTTTGTCAAACACTGACCAGACCTCACAAAAACATACTTTTAACATATGGACTTGCAAAATTTATCTTTTTACTCCTGCAAAAAGATTTTCAATACCTAGAAGCCTTCTTTATATCCACTACCCTATGTCATTGTCTTAATGAGCAACACCAGCAAAAATAACTTCTTCAGATACTTCATGCAGTTCTCCACAGTCAAATGTCCTTCTCTAGATCATAAAGTTTTTTTTATATCTCCACCCTGATCTTTGCTTAGATATCATATTCACTTATCCAAACATTTTTTGCTTTTATTGCTCATATTGAAAAATCTTCAGTAAGTTCTCTCTACGTGTACATAGTCTGCAATGACAATATTGATAGTGGCATAAAATAAATAATAGCATTTTTAATAAAAGCTTGAAGAAAAATTTAAGAAGTCCATTAAAAAAAAAATCAGGTCAAGGAGATAAAATAAAATCCTATATCCTGTGGATTTAAAACTTTGAGATATTTATTAATCAGAATTGATTTAGAGTTCATTGTTTCAAGAGAACATTTAGAACATTTCCTAGATTACAAGACACTAGATTTCATTCACTTGTGTGACTTAAATATATGTAAATTCACCTTATTTTTATTTCATTTTATTTTATGTCATTTAGAAAACAAGATTTAAAAATGGACTATCAGCTGAGTTCTTGTGAGCCATATTACAAATGGGATGAATGTTTATGACTGAACTATAAATCTCTTCAAAACAAAGTTTACAATGGAATTAATAAAGCAACATTAAATATAACAGCATGAACAATGCTTTTATCATAACAGCCTCATCATAATTCAGTAATAAAAGGAAGTCAATATCTCTATTTTATTCTTATCTTTAACTAAGAATATTTCACAATAAATACAGTCTTCATATTGCTTCAGTGAAATAAACTAACATTTAGAAAGAATATTGATGTACTGTGTAGATGTTACTATCACACAGAAACAGTACAAGCATAAAAAAACTCTCAAAAAGCCAGAAAAAACAGCATATGAATTGTAAGAAAAATATTCTGTCAACACTGTTCTCAATTGGTTCTTTTGCTTAGAATCTCTATGTGTTGTTCTGAAAAAAAGGATGCATAGAGGAAAAAAATGTATAAAACTTTTTTTTTTTTTTTTAACAAAACTATCCTTTTGGCAATCTACGTGGCCCAGAGATCTTATTTTAAAACCAAATATTGAAAATTTTATTAACCTACAAGTACAGCAATAGCCCACATCCTCTTGTTTTAATAAGAAATATGATTACTCACTCAAAACTAACTGTTGACACTAGAACAGTACAAGCTGGGGTTCTTTTGTTTGTTTGGTTTTTTTTTTGTTGTTTTTTTTTTTGTTTGTTTGTTTTTTTGTTTGTTTTTTTGTTTTTTGTTTGTTTTTTTTTTTTTTTTCCTGACTAGAGCCAGAAACCAATGAAATATGAGGTTTATATGGAGAATAAAATAGAAGCTGCTGTATGGTGTGATGCACAACCAAAACTATGTTGAGGAAAAGGCTGAAGTGTAAGGGTCAGGTAGGGTGTGTGCATTATATGCAATTTGACATTAAAAACTCTGTGTGCAAGAGTGGGTGTAGAAGAATTATTTGAAAAGGAAAGTAGTCAGCCTAAATATATATACCAGAAAAAAAAAAAAAAAAGAAAAAAGAAAAGAAGGAAAAAAAAAAAACAACTAAACAAAGTGCTAAGTTTCCGACACTTCCTTTTTCTTACTTTCCTCTGATGGCAAGGGTCTGTGCTCACTGAGGAAGGTTGTAACTTATAGCTTTTCAGGAGATTGGACAAACCAATCCTATATCATTGTTCAAAATATGAAAACTTGGTCATTTTGAGGCTTTTAAAATAACTCATATATTTCCATCTACAGCTGCTTTTAAGTCCCATATTAAAATAATAGTATTAAAATCACTTATGAGATAACTATACTTCCAAGTCAGAAAGTGTTAAAGAATACTCTGATGGTCATCACTGGAAGTGCTTCATTCATGAATATGTCATGTGATGGGGACAGAACTTAAAGTCCTTTTACCTATCAGCACCATTACTTTCATATCTTTTTAATGGGGAGCTAAATGCAGACATCAGAATTTTTCCTTTTGAAAAAGTATATGAAAAAAATAAATGAAAGAATTAAGCAGTCACTTCCAGATGCTCTTGGAAGCAAAGTCGGTAATATTTGAGAGAAAATGAAAATGGCAACCTGCTGTCACAGAAAGCAGTGCCTGAGAAATAGCATTTTTGGGGCAGGAAAGTCCAGGAATGCTCTGATCCATGTAAGTGTCAGCTGGGAAAATGATGGTTTCTTCACCAGAACTTACCCAAAGAACAAGGTCATGATCTGTCTTCTCTGATTTACATAATAAACTTAAGTTCTGACATTAAAATAATGGACTTGGTAGAAAACCAGGATTATCTGGACTACAAACAACCACCTCATTACCAGTAAGCTCATTTATTTGTTTTTCAAAAAAAAAATAGCTTTTCTTTTTAAATAATAGAAGACACAAGCAGTGAGAATTATGCTACTCAAAATCAAATATTAACATAGTGCTGGTTAGATTTTATTCTTTTTTAAATAGATATTTTGAATTTTTCCATTCAGTAAGTTTAAAAGAGATTTTTTTAAAAAAAAAAATTATGAATTTATTACTTTAACAATGCTTAATATAAATCTTAATCAGGATTTAGCAATTATGTAAATTAAAAAGATGTAGTTCTGTTTTTATGAAGAGTTCAAAAAATAGAAGATGTTAATACTTTGTTATTGACAGTGGTGGTTATTAAATTATTCTTTAAAAAATAAAAAATACTCTGTCATTAGGAAACAAACAAAAAATCAAGTGGTCTTAATAACAATGACATAACTAAATGGGTAGCAGAAAACATATCTGTATGCTATATATGTGTATATATATATGAAACATAGATGTAATCAAAACACAAGTGGTTGTGCAGAAGTGACAGTAAATATGGCTGTAAAAAAAAACTTTTCAACAAAAATGGGCTGGCATAAATATCCGGCAAAATTCACAAAGTATCACTAATTGCAAAATGCACACTAATATACAATACATTAAATTTTATTTGACTCCTCTGTCTGTCACGTCTTCTGTTATACTTCAGTAGTAAATCATGGATATATGCAGTGATTTCTTAGCCAATGACTAATGCTCATTATAAACATCATTATCTAATACAAATAACATAATTTTGACGTATTTCATTCCTATATTACTTTGAATTATTAAATAACAACAAAATCTATATATAAGTGGCATTAGTAATATATTTTCAATATTACAATACTTGTAATTGGACCAGCTACTTATTGCTTGGGTCAGAATAAAATCCTTCTCACAGAATTTCTGCCTGTCAAGCAATTAAGATATTTGATTTTAGTTTGGAGACAAAAGCTGCACAACTCCAATTTATTGAATTCCTATGGCCATAGTGACTGGTAGTTCTAAATAAACACTATTAATAAATCATTAATCTGTAACTAAAGACTAGGCTCTTTCTAGAATATTTGCCAAATGCCTACTTCAGGAAATCTCACTGGAACATCTGTCATTCTCACAATTACAGTGGACAGAGAAGAACAAGTGTTTCAGACAGCTAAATTAAAGCATGAGAAAACCAGCAACACATTGATTTTGAGACCATAATAACTTCTGTGTTATTTACAATACAAATTCAAAACAACAAAACTCAGAATGCTAAATAAAGATGAACAAATTGGTTGGTTGCTGATTCAGGTTGGTAATGGGGACCAATGTCAGTGTAACAAGAAAAGATCCTTACAAGTTAACAGCAATAAGAGATGAGGACAAAAATGAAAATTATGAAAATGAATCAGATATCTGATGCATTTTAACCTCCCACCTCAGTCTTCAGTTTTCAAACGAGGCCTGAAATGTCATTCATGTAATTATTACCATATCAGGTTGAAAGCAATTTCAACTCAGCTGATTTGATTGTTCATTAATGGCTGTGAGAAGAAGATAAGGAATGTGTATGGTAAAAATAGCTGCCCACTAAAATAGCAGCAAATAGGGTCAACTTATCAGAGAACCTTAAATTCCTTGATGTTCAGGTGGTTTTGGATTTTTGTTTATTAAAAGTTAATGCCAAATATGAAAGTGGAAATGAGCTAATTGAAGCTTTTCCTGTCAGCCTTCATCTCCTTATGTGGCTGTTTGAATAATGACTGACTATTTTTGAGAGTTTACTAAATCTCAGAGTGCCGATGATGGTATAAGTAGCTGCATTTCTTGCTTGTCAGTGATGGTTGAGAAGGACAACATGTGGCATACCTCCTCTTCACTGGAAAGTGACAGCTGACTTGTAAGCTGACAGCAACTGCAATTTAATTCCAGCAAAATGAAGAAAACAAGAACTAACACATTGGTTACTGCTTCAGCCACAGCCAAGAGTCTAAAATGGCCTCATTGCCAACTATTGACCTGGCAGAAAATTGGTTAGTGTAGCTGACAGGAGAGAGCCTGAAGCCACCAACCTCTACAGAACAGCCTTTTTCCTCATGTATTTCAGCATTTCAGGGAACGTCTCCACTTATCGCTTTTCTGTCCTCTCTCATGTACCTTTTTCATTATCTTTACCATTTAAAACATAAGACTTTTGTTTTAGCCTACAGAAGTTCTCCCCTCACATTTGCTTTCCAAAACACTGCTTACTTTTATGTTGAGAATGAATTTGCAAAAGCCGCTATCACTGCCTGATGGCTCCCTGTACATGAACTATGGTCTCTCACTTTTTGTTTGGACTGGTTGGGCTATGTCCTGCCACTCTTTCAACTTCTCTGAGCCTAAATAGATAAAATTAAAATACTTTTCTTTAATTTCTCTGTAATTATTTATGAATATTTCCTGTTGACCTGCTTACTGAGAGTATCTGTATGTTCGTCAAACAGGAAAAATGGGCAAAAAGAGAAGCAAGTTTAAGACATACCTCATCCAGCTAGTAAATAGAAACTGTTAAGAGAAAAGTCTGAACAAAAAATTCTGGTGACCAGTGACACATGAAGGTCAAAATTACTATAAAAACGTTTTAAAAGACCTCTCAGGTAGTAGATTCAGGCTTTGAAAGGTTGCTCTGAAAAACCAGTCCTGCCAAGCAAGGTGAAGTGATGATCCTCAAGAAAGTAGACTACCGTCTTAAAACTTCTGTCCTCTTACGTATAGTTCCTACTTAGGTAAATAAGTAAAAAGAATTGGTATGGAAGATATGGTGCTCCTCAGACTAACTGATTGGTGAAGTTCCTCCACAGGAATTACAAAGACAAATCATTCCGTTATTTCATAATCAAAATGAGG
Organism: Tyto alba; assembly: GCF_018691265.1. NCBI lineage: Eukaryota > Metazoa > Chordata > Aves > Strigiformes > Tytonidae > Tyto > Tyto alba. Next base: position 14,239,367 of record NW_024881282.1, on the reverse strand, counting down.
CTCTAAGAAACCTGTATGTGCCTTGATAAGCTATGAACTATAAAACCAAGCAGGATATATGATATTGAGCAGCACGACTTCAGGGGGTCTGGAGGAGATGTCCAAAAGGTTCTCCACTATAAAAAGGAACTGAAAATAATTCAATACAGCGAGATTTCTCCCCCTCTTCCCCTCTAATTTGATAGAGTATTTTGGAAAAAACCCTACAACCTTACCCTTTATATCTGCTTATGTTTCTAGTGAAACACCACTGATAGAACAGCTGGTTTTAGGTACATACATGTAGAGAAGAAAGAATAATTTATCTGAATCACTAGAACCACTTCTTAGTTCTGTTTGACTGTATGCTACCCTTGCTACCCTTATTCTTTAAAACAATAATGATAGTAGCTGCCACAAAAAAATTGAAATGTTATCAATTACCTCCTATATTCTGAAATCTGAATAGTGTATAGAAGTAATTTTAATTCTTATTTAATTCATATGATATAGCAAAGAGGTATTTCTAAATCCTTTCTCTCCCTAAATTAATTTATCAATAAACATAGAAAAACCCTTGACATGAATACTAAACACCTGTTCTGTAGTAGTGCTATTAGGTCAGGTAGAACCTTGAGAATTGGCACTGCCACAAAATGTGTTAGGACACGTTTAAAATATTATGCTCCTATCTTCATATATAAATTATGCGGTTTTGGGGGAAAAAAGGTATTAATCTTGTTTATTCTCCAACTATCTTATTTTGGCAGAATAAAATCTAATTTTCTGATTTATAGTATCACGGTGAATAAATGGGTGAGTCTGGTAAAATTTTCAATAAAAAAGCTTTCCACTTTTTGTTTACAAGAACATAACTTTTCATTTTGACAGTCTTTTAACTTGAATGAATTACTGTCCACAGAAATGTCTGGGCAGGGAATTCATAATTGGCTACTGAGTCAATTGGTTACTTTGAGTGTGCAGTGAGGACTATCTCTGAAAATTAAATCCAGCAAAATAATGAAATCTCAAATTAGGCATGTCACTTCTTAATAAACAATGATGTCTAATTATGAAAGAATCTGTACTTACTTGCCAAGTGCAAAACACTCCATCTTAACAGTAGTTCCCTTTGCAGCTGTAACTGTGTAAGGAAAATGGACTTCAATTTTTGGTTCATATTCCCCCATCACACCTGGAAAATAAGGAATGTTTACAATATGAAATATCATCATTTTTCCATTTGTTGAGATTACCACAGAAAAAGCCTGCAGCTTGCTTTTTGAACCTGCCCAGCAGTAAAGCTAGTAATTGATGGAGATAGCCTCATTTGATCTGATATGCTCTGCTCAGGTACAGTACATATTCTAAAATGCTCTTTAAGGTTACCATCAGCACAACAGTGAGGTTAAGAAAAAGGATTTTTTTTCTTAAACAAGAGCTAATATTTACATTTTGAAAGATTAAAGCAGGCAATCAATTGTAGAAGGGTGAGAATTTTCATAGACCAAAGATTTGTTTACCAGTGTAGTGACAATTGTGACAAATAAATCAACATATCATGCTGTGTTCAACTGAGAATCTTTTAAGCTCAGTAAAAAAATGAAATGAAAACTTGTGTACACTGATACAAACAGATATGCAGACACATACAAACCTCAGATATTTAATTTTCAATGACCCTTTAAATTTGGGAGATGATTAATTTTATCAGGACAACACACTTATTACTGTAAGATACAAGTAGAAAAACCAAGAATGTGAAAATAAAAACATTGAAATCAATAGAGTTATCTAAAATTGTTGTGGAGTGACTGACAACTTTGGAGAATTACAAGAGTTTAGGAAATGAGAAATGAGCAGGGAAGGGAGACAGATTCTATAAGGCAAGATGAGAGGTTTGTATTTGATGCGACTTAGAAGAAATGTCATAACCAACATGGCAGGAGAAGAATATGACTCTAATAGCTGTGTTCAGTTAGACAGAAGATGGTCTACTGCAGTAAGTGATACTCAGGAAGTAAAAGTTGTATTAAACAAAGTATAAGTTATTCAGATTTTTAGATGAGGAAAACTGAATAAAATCTGTCTTGTGGATGCAGTAACAACAAGTCTAGTCTATATCTATAAAAATCAGTTAGGAGTCTCCAAAAAATTCTAGAGCAACCAAATAGAAACAAGAAAGTAAAAGAAATGAGAGAAAAGAGATACATTATACAAGGAAGAGAATAGAAATGAATATAAGGAACATGAAAGTAGGGGAATATGAAATTTGCAGCTGAGAGAACACCAGCTGGCAGAGATAGATGGAAAAACAACCCACATCCTATTAGAGCAAAAAATACTATACAAGGCTGAAATGGTAGAACATATATTTCTATCCCTTCAAATATTTCTCATGGGACTCAGGAATTTCCAGTGAAGCTGTGCTCTCTACCTCTTGTTGTCCCACTGGCTCCTGCAGCTTGGTTCTGGAAGGAAGTCTAAACATATATGCGTTCAAACATGACTTTGAGGGCTTAAGTTCAGCTAGAAAATCTAAATGTGTCTGATACCTGAATCAATGAACAGAAGTACAAAATCAAAAATTATTTTAATTCAAACAATGTAATTCCATAAATAATGTGGTTTTATGAGTAGCAGTAGATTTCTTCTTAAAAAACATAATGATGCAAATATTATTTATATTATCAGTAGTGGCCCATTTTTTCCTCAAAAAGAAATCTTTGACATTGCTTTATGAATTTGTGGAGAAATACTGCCCTTTGTATGAAAATAAAAATTCTGAACCAGTTCTGTCATTAAATCTTAAAAGGTATTTTTTTTGTAGGAAAAAATAAATTAACTTTTGTGACCTGAATATTAAAGTCATGGCATCAACCAAACTGTAGTCAATTAAAATTTTCCTTAGTCTAGACTGAAATCACTCCTAGTCTAATCTGTCACAAAAAATATATTCCCACTGTTTTACACTGTGTCAATAAATTTATTAATTTAATTACACTTCTTGTGACTTCTACTGTTTTCTGGCTTTTTTTTTTGTGTGTGTTTATGATTACCAGTTCCTGATTCATCTCAGTTGATTCATTCATGATTTTATGAGATATCTGTCATATCCCCTTTAGGCAGTATCTTTTACAGACTGAAAAATCCCAGACTATTAATTCTTCCTTAGAGTGAGTCTTTAATAAACTTGTGATCATTCCTAGTGCCCATGTTGCACCGTTTCAAATCCCATTCTATCATTTTGAGATGGGAAGATGAGAACCGCACAGCAATATAGAAGCTGTAGATCTTTCTATCACAGGTTTTTTTTTTTTTTTGCCTTTTTTCTTGTTTTGTTTTTGTTTTTGTTTGTTCCTTATTGCTTTCTTCATGATTCAGTTCTATTTGCCTTTTTGCACTTGAGCTGATGTTCTTTCACAATGGCACCCTAACCTTTTTACTGCTAAAATCTAATAAATGTATTATATAAATTGGTACTGGGTGACATTATTTACTACCTATCCACTCTATTATCAGGAGATCCTTTTCAGCTCTTCACAGTCATTTTTAATTTTAAGTATCCTTAATGATTTTATATCAACAAGCTTTCCTACCTCTGTGTTAATTTACTTTCCAGATCATTAATGTGTTGAATAGTGAAGTCCTGGAGAAATACTCTGTGGCTTCACTGTCAATCTCCCAGTTCTCCAAACTGATCAGATACCCTTAAAACAGGTGGAACTTTTTTTATCAGTTGCTAATTCAAAATGGGGCTGTCTTTCAACTACTCTGAGAATTTTATTTCTTTGACAGCCTCTGATGAGTCACTCTGTCAAGAACTATTTGAAATATTACACTGTGTTACCTTGATCATTCCTATTCATATTCTCTCAGACTCTTCAGGAAAGTTGCACACAGATTGAAGCAAGACTTCCTTCTTTAAAAGCTTTGTTCATGATATATGACTGTACAGTATGATTACTGTATCATAATGTGATAAATACAATCCTACTAATTGTACTTTTCTAAGTATTTTCTATCAAAACACTTGACACAGAAGTCAGACTTACTGATCTGTAGTTCCTCAGATGATCACAGGAGTTCATTTTTTTAAAAAACCCCACCTTTTCTACCTATACTCCTTCTAGGTCTGAAGCCTGGTGAAGGAAAATGGTACATCCAGCTTCCTTCTTTATATCAGTTTGGCCTTGTGGATTTGTTTGTATTTGTAATGTCAGTATTTCTTCTAAAATTTCTTCCAATGAAACTTCAATTACGAGAACTCAGTTTTGACCAGGGAACCTCCCTAAATTCTCTTGTTGTAAACACTAGTGAAAATAGTTCATTTAGGTTTTATAATGCAGCCTTATACTCCTGAGGTGTTCCTTTAAATCTCTGACATCTCTTGGCTGTGCATACTCACCGATAGTCTTTGTGATTCAATGAATTTAGAAAAGTTTTTTTTGCCTTTGTGTAAGACTTTGTTCCTGAAAATCGTGTTGAATTGTCATATAATTAAACATTTACCTTTTTTAGCTCTGAAAAATATGCAGCTTAAAGTAGTATTAAATTATTCTTGCCAGTATTTACAAACACATCTGAGGGACAATATTCTCTTTCAGATTTTAAGTTTTTAACTTACACTAACTCCCTTTAGTAGGTGAAACCTGTACAAGTATTGAATGCTCTTTGCGAGTCATGCCATGCTTTCATACTCTTAATGAAACACTGATCTAGTAATACTTTGTACCACATCCTGTTCTGGTTATTGTTACAGGAGCAAGCTACATGCCTGCAGCAACTGGCAGAAAAATGTAGAAAAATTACTGAGCAATTGCTTGATGTCCCTATGAAAATTAGGAAACAAAAGTTATTATTGAAAAGGGATATTTTTCATCATTATTTATGATCTTTGAGACCAAGATGGTCATTACAATTGCATAGACATCAAGGGAATTATCAAGGCCTTACATTTCCACGTTACACTATAATTGCTTTGCTATTGCTGTTGCACCTCCAGGCTCTTTTTCTTTCTCAGTCTCTTTTTTGGTCACATTTGGTAATGGTAAAACAATTAATATCTGCATTTTCATTATGACTTTTGTTCATTTGTATCAGGTGCTAAAAGGAAAGTGAACTTTTAGAAATATAGAGGCCATGAGTTATGTGCATTAGAATCAATTCTCTCAGACTTGTATACATGACCCTTTTTCATGGTTTGGCTAAGGCCATAAAAAGTTCTCTCAGTCATTTTTTTATTTCCAGTTATCAAACATGAAATATAACAACAAATAAAATTGATCAGCACAGAATGAAAACATAATATATGATTTTCAAGCAGTTAAGAAATCACATAGCTCATGTGGTCTGAGCACTATAGAGGAATAGGAAGCCATTCTCAACACTCCTGTGCTCTATCTTCCCATCAAAATACCTCCTTTTGGAAAATTTTTACCTTCCCAGAGATGATCCCCATGATTCAGTCTTCCTTAGACTATTTAGTTAGTTTACTATACTCCCTACTTCACAAGCTGTACCTTTCATTTGAGTTCAGATCTGGGTATGAAATTGCTGAATTCGTGATTGGTATGAAACACACTGCTTCAAAATAAATATAATTTACCAGATCTTGAAATTTTGTCTGGGATTTACAAAGGGGTTAAAAGCCAGACTTTCCTTTTTGTTGAAGTAAATTGTACCCCTCGGCTTTATTCTGAAATGAGTCATCCCACCTTACATTTCCCAGTCTCTGGGTGTCTGCCCTTTCAGTGTGCATGAGGAGATCTCTCCACATTACAGAGGGAAGACCCTGGCTGGGTGAAGTTGAACTGAGATGAAACACTAATAAACCTTCTGTTATATCTCTGATTACTGAAAAAAAGGCACTGATTCACATGACTGTACATATCCCAGGACTAAGCACAACTTGACCTTGTTAAAATTAATGGCTTGTTAGTCTCACAAGCAGAAATGGAGCTCAATATTTATAGAAAAGATGATTTTCCTATTACCTCCTTCAGATATTTTTTTACAATTCAATTATCACAGAGCAATTATTACATATTCTCCATCCCAAGTAAGGAAAAATCTTCTTAAAATCAGGTTTAATTTTAATAAGTGGTTTCATTTAACAAGATGTTCCTCTGAGTTGGCTGCAAATCTGTGACTTCAAATCTCCACTACCCAAAGTGTCCTATGAACCCTTAGTTACACCGTTGTCTGCATTTTAGTTTTACATCAAAAACTAGAGATGACACAATTCACTAAGTCACAATAATGTGATAAATACTGATTGTGAGGTGCTCACATACCACAGGAATAGATGTAATAAAATTTCAAACATTTACAGATATTGCTATAGCTAAAACTGTTTACGTTATGCTCTGTGGGCCATTTAATGAAATGGAAGATGGAATAAGGTAGAAAGATCAGTTTCTGATTGTCAATCCTTTCAGATAAGAACAAGTGAATGAGCTGCAGACAGGATATCGGTCATTATCACTTTGAAAAGAACTGTTCTACCTCTTCATTTAGCCTGCCACTCTATGACTTTCACAACCTCAAATGAAGAGTATAGAAAAATTGTGAGTCTATGACTGTATCCACACAAGAAGACTTTTTGCTTTCTTGGGGAAAAAAAAAAAAACAGACTGCTGCAAAATCATGACACATCATCTTACTCCAGCTGTGTAGAGGCTAATATTTCTGTTCCATTAGTGTTCTGGATTTTAACTACCCTCTTGAATGTCCCAGAACATAAACTTCCATGATGGCTCCTTAAATCCTTTCAGCTAAAATGATTTTGGTTTGTTTCAAGGTGTTTAAGTAATAGCTCTTTAACTTACTTTGGAAACTAATTTTGCATGGAACAGGTTACAGGGAACACTTGAATAAGTTACTGATAAACTTTTAAGACAGTAATAAGAAAAGAATATAACATTCCTTGCTAAACATCATCAGAGTGCCAAGGAGAAAATGAAACCAAAGATTTCCTATACTCAGGAGAAAGATGAGGCACAGATTTATACTTGCCATTATTTTAGTAGCAAAAGATCCAACCCCCATATTTCAGTGATTAAGAAAGTTTGTATGAGAGTTTTGGGTGAAGTCTCTGATCTTAATCAGATGGTGTAGGAACGTTAATCCTGTTCTCTTACATCCTGGATAGTGCTCTAATGAGAAAATTATTGGGGATTCCTATTGGTTTGGATGTTCCCCTCAATTTCTGGGAAAACTCTTGAAGTATGATGAACTTGTCCTGCTGCATAATAATTTTCTAATAATTTTACAGATCAGAAATCGAGTTTCTTACCAAATTGTAATTATGATTTGTTGTGTGAATATGTATCCAAACCCAATAAAATTTTTACTAAGAAACTATGGGAGGAATGTTCATGTATAATTTCCTGCCTTATCAATAATCTGTGATGCAAACTAGGGTTGTCTATACTGTGGGTCTTTTTGTGACAAATTAATATTTAACATTTTCCCCGAAGACTTGCACCATTAACTTTCCCCAAATATTTATTTGGAAGAGAGAGCTCTCAATATACACATTTACAATGACAGTAAATTTAGAACACTAATCAAATTAATTCAAGAATAATGATGATACCCACCATTACATTCTGACTACAGCAGAAATTTTCAATTAATTGGGAAGAATTTATTGACTCACCTGCCATTAATCTTATTCTAAATGGAAGGATGAGTGCTTGCTGTAAGTCTCTAAAAATTTACTGTGGGAATGGCTGTTTTATGATAACTGTCCACAATATTCCTTCCACTTAGAGATCTCTTAACGAAGTTTTGAGCTATAAATTTTTCTTTTGAGAATCTCTAAAAATGCTCATTTGAAATTGGATTCTGCAATGCACTGAACAGTAAATTACCAACAATGTTTTTATATGTTACTCAGAAAGCAAATCCTATTACGTATCACTGGATAGAAAGAAGTCTTTCCCAGAGTCTATCTTAATATCAAAGAAAATTTAGGAATTAATTTCCTGTGAAAAAGTATTTTAATGAATACAGTACAAGAAGGGAACACACTCTTCTTTAGTTTACAACTAGGGCATAAGATGCTCATGTACTTTTAATTATGGAGGTATAAATGGAAAAGAAGGTCATATTTATTTAAAACAAAATGTGTAACTAAAGCTTAAACAAAACATTCCTCTTCCCACTTTAAAATCCATCTTTATATTATATTCCATTTCACTAGTCCCATAGTTACTCTCTGAACTCTGTCCAGAAAGCCCTTTCTAGAAAGAGCATTCCTATCTTGAAATATTTTAAAAATTAGTTATTTATAACTAATAAATATTGTGTATCTATGTCACACATACACAAGAGATTTCTATCTCTCTTGACATTTTCAACTGTAAGTGGGTGTGTTATGACTGAAGTCAAGGGAACTGGGGCCAAACTCTAAGGATGTGAAAGCAATGAGGTAAGCTCAGAATAAGCAATGAAGGGAGCAGTGGTATTTTCTCTACTTCTTCAGATGACAGGTCAAAATTTCTAGTCTACAGTTTGGGCTGCAGAGATCTCTGTTTACCTGTGTTTCAAAACAACAAGCAGTAACTGTGACCAAGACTTCTGGCTCTCTCTATGTAAAGTCTTTACCAAGTCATAACCTAGACTTCAATCCATTACATTTCTCACATATATGTAATTTAGCATCTCTTCCTCTAAACCTATCATATCTGGCATTGGATGATATCAAACTTCATCCTTTGTACATTCAGAGATGAGTGAGGGCATATGAGTGGCTTATACACAACATTCCATTATGAATATTTGTGCATATATAGTTGTGTGGAAAAATAATAACTTGAATGCTTTCACTCTGTATATAGATATTTTTTCTGAGCAGCCATACACACCAAGAAAAATCAGGACTTCAGTACACTACACAATATTCCATTTTGCTTGAGAGGCCTAAGAATATGAGTCAACAAAAAGCCAAAAGAACTATCATTGCTTTTTTTTGTTCCATTTTGTTTTTACAGGAGAGAAGATTGTGCTGAACTTGGCACAAGAAGTCTGTGGCAGATTTCTTTTAGGCATCACTGGCCAATATTTATTGTTCTTTCTTTCGAATTATGTGCCGTTCATCCAGGTCAGGTTTACAGAAGCTACTCTGAAACCTGGAAAATATTATTTAATATAAATGATCAGGAGGAAGATCTAATTTTCACAGGGTTTCTAGTTATATTCCTGATGGCCTGTTCACAGTTATTTAAGAACCTAATTTCTCCTATAGTAAATGACATCATTGTATTTCAAATATAACTTAAGCACCATTTTTCTTGTAACCGGCAGTTCTTTTACAGGATAAAAACAAAATATCCGCTTTTGAGTTAGGTACCGAAAGTGTCAAAACTGTTGCAATGTCCACAGAGGAATTTTTCATTTGGTTCTGTTCAATCAAGACACAAAGTAGTGTTGCTCTAATATTCATTGTTATCTAATTAACTGGAAAGAGCTTCCTAAGTGGGAAATGTTTTTCAGTTGAGACTCCCCATATAACCATGCTAATTTTATTTTCTCAATAAGAAAGATCAAACTAACACTAACATTTCTCCTCCATTAGTAACAGCTGTTGAAATACCCATTGTTCTAGACCCAACAGCAACAAAACATCCTTGTTATAAACTTACTTCAATCTTAACCTCAAGAAAAATTCCTGCTGTTCACAACCAAATTATTTCACTATGTTGACAAGTACATCAAACTGACAATTCATTCTTAGCTGAACATTATGCCATACTCCATGATTGCAAAGCAAGCAGTCACTTGTGAATTTGTATCTAAGATCCTGAGACAGTAAAATACATGACATTAGGTATAACTGTTCTTAATAATATGATAACATTTGTAACTATAAAGGTTATTTTTGTTATCAATTTGCACACATTTCTATTTAGTCCCCATTAATTAAAATATTACTGGTACACTCCTGTCTGAAATCTTAATAGCTACAGTTTGTTGCAAAATCATTCCTAATCCTGAGCTGAATTTAGAGGAACAGTTTTTAATCCAGTTCATGTATTTTATGCTTTGTATACTCTGTATATGGATCAGTTAACTCTTTCCTTTGTGTAATAGTTTCATAAATCATGAGGAGGAGAAGCAAAACAAAAAAAAAACACATGCAGAACAAGCACATGTAAGAACTAATTCTTGCAGATGTTCAAGATGATACATGTCTAGAATATTAAATTACTTTAATTAATTAAACTTAATTTCCAGCAGATAATGTTACTATAAACTAGTGGGAAAATTTAGCAATTAAAACTCCTTGAAAGAGATTATCTTAACAGAGCTCAAGTAAACTAAACTCAAAGCAAACTGTTTCACAGTATAAGAGCTCCTGTTCTATACTGGACACTGGAACCTAATATTTTCCAATTCTTTCCTAGTTTCCTCCTGAAATACTCTCCTGTTTTCAACTCTTTTGTATTGTCAAAAGACCATCCCAGGATGTTTTTTCTATATTTTTTTTAGGCTAAATATTCTATAAAGAGTAGAGTTCTTTGAACTATTGTGTGCTGTTTGACAGCACACTTGAGCCATGGTACAATCCCTGTAAAACAATCTGCAAAGGGTTATTTTGAGTCCTCCATAAAACTTCCTGCCTATCTATAAATTTTAACTCAGAATTTTAGGTGGAAGGACTACTGGTGCTGACTGGAATGGATTTTCTAAATAGAAAGATATATTACTACTTTGGAAAAAAAAAAAAAAAAAGCAGAACCGACAACATGCTCCCTGCCCCATTCTATTATATATATGTCCTTGTTGTTTTTTTTGTTTTGTTTTGTTTTGTGTTTTTTTTTTTTGTTTTTGTTTTTTTTTTAATTAAAATAAGATTACATTACGGTTTTGTAATCCTGACTTTCATTTTTGACAACTTTGCAGTGGGTTCTAGGCACAAGAGCCAGAACAAGACAGACAAAATTTTTTCCTTCAAAATACCTGTAAGCCATGAAGGATGTATTTTTATTAGAGAAAAGCAGAGATTGTGAGATTACTTTTATTTTCAGTTTCATAATGACCCATCATTGAAATATCTCACTATAATTTTAGGGGAGAAACAACATATTTATTACAGGAGTAATGCCTGTCCAGGGACATTGCAATTTTATCAGCCTATCCCTGGAGCAGACCTTGTGAACTTTGATGTCTCTGTCAGTGATATCAGTCTCTGCATAATGCTAGACATCAAACTTGATTTTGCCCAGACAATTTGGCTCTGCTTGAAAAAAATCAAAGTAGGATTATTTCAGGTTTGAGTTCTGCCCTGGATCATGAGGAGGCGCTCCCACAATTTCTAGCCAGACTTGTATAGTTTTTATGGACTTGCACAATTTAAGTATGAGAACTGGACACTTAAAAAATTAATTTAATGAACTTGCAATATAACCCACATGAAAGACGCAGCCTACAAGCTTGGAAACTCCAGAAAACCTGGCAGGATTAAGTCACAGCAGGATAAGTATCTTCAGCTCCCATTACAATCCAGGTATGCTTTGTGTCTTCTAGAATCCAGCTCCATATGAATAAGCACATTAGAAGACAAAACTAGTAATGTAAGAAGGAAAAAAAAAAATCTGTGCATTTCTGGAAGGGTAAAACTGACAGATCATAAGTATTAGAGGTAATCTTTAAGCAAATCTTTTTAATGATAATTATCAGTTAAGTAACAATCAGCATTCTTCAGGGTAGGAAATGGTCTATATCTGTGAAATTGCTGATTTAGCTCTCTTTTATTTTTATGTATTATTTATTACCTTATTAACCTATACTAGACATTTTTACTGCTTAATTTTTACAATTGGGAAATTAGTATGACTTCTTCCAAACTTGTCTTTATGTTGGGAAAGAGATCATTAGATAACACAGCGATGTTCAAACAACATATCCCAGAGTTCAACCTGAATAAACACATGCAGAGCACATTCCATCATGGAAAAATAGCAACGAACATACTTAATACCTTGACAACTATACATTCTATCATTATGTGAGACTACCAATCACATAGAATTAATCCATAGAATTAGGACAGACAAGATTCAGTTCATAGAACTATGATGACATGGAAAATATGTCTGATCAGATATACCAAGCTCAGTTGAGGTATAAACTAATTTGTTCTAGTGAAACACATTGAAAGTATCCTCTGATGTATGAAATTGTACAGGTTGTCTTTTTATCCATAAATATCACCATAGCAAAGCCACTAGGCAGTATCTACAGAGAGATAAAATTAACTATTCCTTACTTCTGTCCTGTACAGTAATAATGTTACAGTTAACATCTTTTCAAGAGAAATCATTAAAAAAGGAAGAAAATCTAGAATGAAGATGTGTGAACTTGAAATAACTGCCTTATGCTATAAAGCTTCAAATGTTTTATACTCCCTAGGTTTCTATTTTCTAAATTTGAAGAGGTTTTATGTTGTTTTTACTAGTCAAGATAATTTACTGCTCCAAATCAGCATTCAAGCCTGCAAAGATACATTTTAACAACCCTGTTTATTATTTGTAAACAGTTATTAAATAATTCCTTAAAGTTTCCAATGCATTATGAAGGCAGTTAATGAAATCATGCATCATTTTATTTCCTGCTAAAACTTTTTATATTCTCAGAATTTTAGAGTGTTTTTATAAACTAGCTTGAAGTGAAATTGAATTGTATGAAATGACTGATTGTCAAGGACATATGAACAAATGAGGTATTCATTTTATTCATAATCCATTGAAGGATTTCTTGATGTTTTTATTTAATTTGCTTCATATCAAGGAGCTAAGTTCCCCTTTGAGACACATCACAAAAGAAATAAAAGATTAATAAAATCCCAGGAAGTTCCTATATTCTTGCAGAGTTTGACAGAAAGCTTTAATACTATTCAGTTTCTTCCTCATAGATAAATAGAGACCAGTGTTGTCATAGGAGTATTTTTTGTCACAGGCTGGCCAGTCCCCTGGATACAGGTACTGTTTATTTATATCAAAATCCAAGAACAATGATAAATACCTCAAGTAGAATATTTTTGAGTTAATGATACATATGTCCAGAGAATACAGACTATATAAATATCTTTATTTATATAGTGCCATTAGTAAAAGCTATTTAAAACCATACGCTCTTCCTGTGGTTTCTGACAAATGTGCTGACTGCATAGGATAATGTCAGTTGTGATGCCAACCGTTAGGAATCATAAAGCTGTATGATTTTTAAACTTAAGTGAATATTGAAAAGTTGAAAGTGATTTAATTAATTTTATCACCAAAAAGCTTAAAAAAATACAAGCTATATTCAAAATCACATGACAGAACTCAGTGACATAGTGTCAAGTAAATTTTCAGATACTTGGGTGTTTGTTTTAATGCCATTCTTAATTTTTCATATCCTTATTAGAGTCCATCTTCATCTGTTTCTTTCACCACAAATTAATTTAATTTCTTTAGCTCGAATGAGCACCTCTTTTCAGCAGCTTTAATATCCCATATTTTGAAGTATAATATCTATATATTTTTAAAATCCTGCCATCACCCTTTAATATTTGTCAATGGACAAGGGAATATAACCTAAAAGAATTTCTATCAAAAAGTATAATACCATTAACGGAATATTTTAATTGTGATCCCAGATATTTTTTAAAAGACCCATATTGTTGCTTTCTGTGGAGGAGGTAAAAAAAGACAGATGTCTTAAATAATAAATGTGATTTAGCAACCAGAATTTTCCTGAATATTTTTTCAAAGTAGGTTTATGGAGACTGCAAGATTAGCTAGAAAGCCTGGGTCTCTTCACTGAGAAACTTGCTCAGTCATATGGTATAGCAAACAATATCTTAAAAAATGCTCAAGAACTCCATTACAACAAGGGTTTTTTTTCAGAAATGCCAACAGACAAAAATTAAGGCATGGAAGCCTGATAGAAATTCATGTGTGTAAAAAAAATAATAAGGAAATTGTTAAGGAGCAGTTCATCTATGTGCAAATGTCTGCCCAGTACTCCAGCACAATTCAGAAGTTTGGATTATCACAGTTGTATGACAGCGAGTCATGAAACACAAATTTACTTTAGGCTAGTATATACTACCTACTTGACAATTAACACTGCTGCCTTTATGTTTATTTACTCTCTCAATTTCTTATACTGTATTGTGTGCCTATGTACTGTTAGTATGATATGGATAATTAAACTGTTGAATTTCTGCACAAAATTGGAACCCAATAAAAGCATGAAGAAATTACCTAAAGAAACAATAGAGCAAGATATGAATAATAAATAAGACAATAACATTATTTTCTTTTTTTTTTTTTTGTCAGAGTTCAAAACTGATTAAAAATACAGTCAACGTTTGTTGTTTTTTTTTTTAATTTTCAAAAATTGATATTGAAAAGATCAGGCCTGTCATGTTAATTCAGTAAAACTAAACAACTGAAACTCAATAATTAGCATAGGTATTAAACCAGCAAAACAAAATGGGAAATGATACAGTAAAACATACAGTTTTTTGCTGCAGAGGCTGCATGCTGTGCAGGCAGAAATTTCAACTTGTTATGATGAATAAACATAAACTTAATACCATTCTAATCTGTGAACACACTTTTGCTTACCTTCTTAAACTAAGTCATCTGTGTTTAAGTCCAGATTTTGTAATGTTTCTACAGCACAGGACTAGTCTTATTTCTAGAAAAAGCTATAAGCAAGACAAAAGCCTCAGAGACTCTTTCTCTCTCTTTCTCTCCGATTTATGTAAGTATAGATTCACATAAACTGAATTGATGAATTGTATTTCTGAAGAACTAGAAAACATCATTAAATGTGGAAAATTGATAAAAATAAAAATATAGGCACTTATGGAATTATTAGTTATTATTCTCAAAATTAACATTGACAGAAAACAAAACCAAAAAGGAATTATAATGTAATAAATATGAGTCTTTTGCTGCAGAAAAGTAAATAATGGATTTGCCTTAATAAGCAGATATTCCAACAGCATCAGAATTACGTACAATTTACAGTGAAATATCATACTGCTCCATAAGAAATATTATTGGAAGGTGTTTTGTTTTGATTGTGGGAAAAAAATCCTAAGATACTTTTTGATAATAAGATTTAGGTACTTATTTACAGAAAAAATACTGCAGTGATACACCTTGATGAAATTCAAAACTACCTGGGTAACTAAGTATAATTGTAATCAAAGCTATAGTAGTGTTCTTGGTGGTTCTTGATCAGTGTGTTGAATTGGAACCTGGAAGTGTAACAGGTCTTTTGTACAGCAACAGGTAAAGTTTTAAGCAACACACCCTCTGTTCAGCTGTCTAAACATGCGTCATCTGAGATGCCTGAATGTATACCTCCTGGCATCCCGCTGCTGGTCTGTATGCCCTATGTGGTAATTGTCAGTCCCCTGTGAATTTCTTAGATGCCTGAGGGTATCTCAGTGTGGCAGTGGCCTCTTGGATTGAGGCAACTGAACTGAGCCCTAAAGAAACAGACATTACTGAGAGAGGAGATTTGTTTCTCTCTGTCAGTGACAGAGCACCAGAATAGCAAGAAGGAGTAACTGTTCTAAACAAAATACATCTGGAGCTGTCAGATTGCACCTCAGCCTTCAGAGGTCTAAATATGCTCACAACTGTTAAATGTTTTAAAAGAAACTGTCTCCAAGTTCACCTTTCCTTTGCTGATTGCTGCAGTAAATGCATGCATATATTGGAAAAAAAAAAAAAAAAAAAAAGGTTCTTAATTTAACTGGAGTATTTTTGACTTAGTATTTTTGCTTCCATGTGGTACCCAGAAATAATGACTTTCTTACCATCGTTTCTCAGTGTCAGAGGTGTAGGAGGACTCAAAACTCTGGCATTTGTCACTGTGTTTTTTACCAGGCATATATAGCTGCCAACATCAGATGTTTGCACTTTGGAGATGTAGAGATTGCCTGTCTCCTGAGAGATGAAACGTCTGCTATCTTCTGCCACAAAAGATGGGAATTCATTAAATACCCAGCTATAGATGATCTCTAAAAGGACACAGAAAAAAATAAGAGAAATTACAGAAACAATATTTTGTCATAGTAGTGGATACACTCAATAACTGTTCATTTACTTTATTTCAATAATCTAGGAAAAAAAAAAAAAAGGTAAATGTGTTTTAAACATTTTAAATGTTTGCTTTATAATTGAGAGCTTTTTTTCTCTCCTTGGAATTCTGAAAATAACATAAGGTTTGAGTCCATAAATTCCCTGGGAAGACAGAATATAGTTCAGCAAAAATAATTAAATTATTCAACAGACTCAGAAAACACTCATAAAATATTAGATAATTCCCCTTTCTATTCTTTCAGGTCAAGTCAAATATAATATACAGAGCATTCTTTTCTCTACTTATTCAAATTTGCAATGAAATATATCAAGATTCTTCCTATAGAGATAAGGATGACTTTTGCAAGTGTGTGTATAAACAACTTTTTTCTGAATATCTGTTTTTAAAATCAGCAGATTCTAATAACTGTTCAGCCTAACTTGCAAGTAATATTACTACACCACACTTCTATTTTCATCTGCTTCACTGAAGAATCTCAGAACCGTTCCTACATGCATCTTAAATCCCTACAATGAGTGACTAGTTCCTTAAACCAAAGCAACCAACTGCTTGGCCTCATAATCTGATGGATCAAAGACTAATCAAAGTGATTTTTAAAAACAGTAATTAAAGCCAATCCCTTGGTTCTTATTTTTATCCCATGAATCATTTTGTTCACCTTAAAAATATATACTTTTCCCTTTATGCTCATAATAATTGGTTGAGAAAAAAGATTATTTCCTTTTATTCTGTATGAGATAATATCATGATTTATTAAAAACCTATCTGCATTAATGTCTCAGCATTAGAAGTATCAGTAAAGTTAATGAGATTCTGATTTAGCAGGGGATTCCTTGTAGGGAATTATTCATGTGGAGTTCCACCAATTCAGACTTTAAAGCCTTAACCATATGCATACTTTTTACATGTTTTTCTCTTTTCAGTCTTATCTTTCACTGTTTCCTTTTGTCTTCACACTTTAAAAAAATATTCTTCACTACTTAAACTGGCACATTAGCTGTAAGGCAATTACTTCTGTAACTTCCCACTGTGACGGTCTTTAAAGAACTGACTCTAAAGTCAGAAAAGCCAAAAAATAGTTCAGGTATATAAGGTCCTCACTATTGCTCCAAGATGCAAACTGCTCCATTGGTATAGCAAGCTCCAAGATTTTAGACTCAGATTTCTTAGGTGACTACTCTCAGCATCATCAGCAATATGAAGACAGTGATTGCACATGTCAGTCTATCACTCTCATGCTTTCATCTCATCCTCACTACAGTCAAAACATTTTCTTGACATGAAGTTAGTTGGAAAATAAAAGGGTCAAAGGAATGAGAGGACAGGCCTCAAAATTAAAATTTTTCTGCTAATGATAGAAGTGGGAGTGGTATAGATATTAATGGTATGAGAAGTGTGAAACACATTAACATCCTAATTAAATATATGCCATAACCAGGTGTGCAGTTTGACTATAACAATATAGAAAGCATTAGAAATTCCAACTGATCTCTCTTGTATCATTCCTTGACATGATGGTCAGAAAGGAATAGAAAAGCACAATGCCTGCTTTTTCAACCGATATAAGCCAACATTGCAAGTGGTGATGTAGAGATGCAGGATGTTGTGGACTAATTTTGAAGAAGTTCAGTCTAGCTTTGAAGTCAGTTGAAAATTTTCTCATGAAAAGCTGATGGTATTCATACAAAAATGCTATGTTAAATAACTAAAAATATTTACCTGACAGTAGGGGAAGTCTTCTCCAAAACAGGCAATTAAGTTGCACACATTGACATTTTGTTTCAAATATATTTCCAGATATAATTGTAATTCTGAGTGGTTACACAGTACCCTGAGGAATTCAGGGCTCAGAGAGAGCTCTCTGAAGTGTTCAAAATTTCCTTCCTCTTCTGTTATGTTTCCGGCAAAATATTAATAAACCCAAAATATTTCTCTATGAAAATTTCATTGCGACATTTTGCCGTGATGTCTTATCTGACAGAAAAGATTTATGGCAGCAAAAAGTTCTATGAAGTGATGATGAACATACAAATTAAAGGAAAATGCACAGGCTTCAGCTGAAGACACCTGTTACCAATCAAATGGAAAGCAATCAGTCTTACTAATTTATGTGGCTTAAAAGTAGTTCAAACCAAATGTGAAGTAGTCATCATTGTGGGTTCATTGGTAGTTTTTGTAGAATAGAATTTTCTCTCTTTGTAGCCTAAAAACACATGCAGTTAATTATTAATTTATTAATTAGAACTACTCCCAAGGAATATATTTCAGGCAATAAATTTTTGTGCCTCTAAGGAAATAGAATACTTGGTCTTTTCTGGTGCTGAATCTTGGGGGGATATTGTCATTTTGTCACCTTCTAAATGATTTTTGCTGTTAAAAATGGAGTGATGTATGAATGGATACTGTGAAAGTGTACTGAGAAAAAAGTAATAGAACTTCTGCCAGATCTAAAACTCAAATAATTTATAATATTAAGCTGTGCTTTTATTTGTGTATACCTACAGCATCTCTATTCCAGCCAGAAGCCTAAACTCCAAATCACAGATGAAAGTGTTAACAATTTACTTCTTGATCATTGTTATTTAATTGATGTTGAAGGAATTACTCCTATTTTTAATATCTAAAAAGCAAAACCATGGAAATATACTTTCAAATATTTGAAGACTTTGCATCCGAGTGCTCAGATATGCAATTGATCTGGAATTCTGAAACTTCTTTGAAGGTGAAAAGCCCCTTACACACTTTATGAAGTTTATCTCCTATTAAATCTGGTTAATGAGTTCAGCAGATTCTTAAATATAATTCTGGGTGTTATGTCCATACAATATACATAGGCTTCAGCGGAAATATCCCAGGGAAACTGCAATTTCCAGTGCATGCTATGCAGAACAGTCAGAAACAACCACATCTGTCTTGGGATTTGGAGACCCAACAGTTTTTAGCTGACAAAAATAGATGGATGATCTTGCAGAAGTGATTTTAAAAAAGGGTGTGAAGAGACTGACTACAATTATGAGAAAATGAGTGTACCTTGACATTGATCCATTGTACAAATGTCTCACACTTCTAAATTTTCAACCCTAGTAGAGGATGAAACATGCATTGGTGTTCATACTCTGGGGCTCTGACTTCCCAGTTTGTATGCCAGCAAAATTAAAATTTAGTGTTATTAAATCAGAGAATTGCTAATGAAGTCTGTCCAAGTACAAAATCTGGGGTTTTGTTTTGTTTTGTTTTGTTATCTTCTGGCAGTATCATGCATAAGAGAATACCCAGATGATTGCAATGATATATAAAAATAAGAAAGTGAGAATGATGGAGAATCAACATTTAAAAAACCTGCTGTCTATCTATAGATAAGTCTGTCATCTATAGCACACACACAGTAAAATATTATGAAACAACAGTGAATATAGTCACATGTCACAAGTCCCACAGCAGTTCAGCAGAGGAGCACATGTAAACTGCAGGAAGAGAGGCTTGTATTTAAGTATTATCTGAAATCCTACTCTTATAACATAGTAAAATGCTGAATGAAATTTCTGAATTTCAGAACAAGAAGCCTAAGACCAAACAGATGACACTAGGCCTATTTGTCCACAGCTCACTGAAGTTGTTAGTAAATTTCAAGCCTGTATTTTCCTATAATGGTTTATGTTAAAAGATTTTAGAACCAGTGTTATCTGGATAAGCACAAAGCACAATTGTCATTGTATTAACTTTTTAATAGGACACTACATTCCAGAGATGCTTCTCAAGCCTGACAGATAAATAACAATGACCTTCAAGAGATTTTGAAGCTAAAAGTCAGTGCTATCAGAATACAAATAAACCAAACTACAACTGTAAAATCAGAATGTAATTACTCTAGATATGAACCTTCTGAAGTAATCTCCTTTTGAGAAAAGACTGAGTAAATGGTTTCTTCATGCTGTACTCATTTTGCTTTCAATAGGGAAAAAAAAGTTTAAATGAAAATTGGAAATTGCATACTGCAGTACACAGTAGTTTAGAGTATTTCTACAGAATATATACTGAACTTATTTTTTATTTTTATGCACATCTATTTTATTTTAAATGTGACGCCTATGCCAAAACCACAAAAATGATGCAGAGCCCTTCCTGGAAATTACAGTTGACTGCCAGCACAAAAGAAACATTTGCATAGATACTATTCATCAACACAAAGAGAGAGTAAAAAGAGAAATTATGAATTATAGAAGCAGTTGTAAATTGACATCCTCCTGTGTCTTATGGAGGACTGTTCTGTTAGTAAGTTCTGTTATATACAAAGTCTTGGTGTGAAAATGATTTAAGTTGTTTTTGTAACCACAAAACTGATACTTCATTTTATGAATGACCAGCCTTTTTTACCGAAGAGTGTCTCCAAGGAGCTTTGTATCTCTTTTCCGAAGGTCATTTGGAAAACCTTCCAAATGTCCAATTTGTTTCCAGGTTTTAGAAAGTACTTTTTAGTGGGTTATGTATGTGAAGATCTAGGTCACTTGGTGATAAGTAGTAAGAAGAGAGCATCTATCTCCTGCCAAAATGAATTTATAGTGTGAAATTTTGTTTACTATAATTTCTTAAATGTTTTTTATAGATCTGTTTTCTCTGTTTAACAACACTAATTCCTAAACTGTCACAATGTGAGGTACTTCCCATAATGGAGGAAGCTGGAATGCTGACATATCAGCATTTTTGTTAGTGCTGTATTGTGTTTTTGGAGATATCATTCTGATGCAGAAAATGTCAGTGTTACGGTAATGTAAAAGTCTGTCATTGTGGGTCAGTCAGAAATAAACCCATAAGTATTGTAATGAGAGCTGTTCTGGAAACATTTAGATAGCACCAAATATTCTCTCATGTGTTTGTTAGTCTCTGAATGTTTCCCAGATTTGCTTCAAGGCTTTTCTCCTGAAAAATTGCTTGTTTTATCCTTTTAGCACGAGGTTTCTAGACAGCCTTTTCATCAGTCCTGTGACCTAAGTGGTATTTTGGGTGACAAGTGAAGCTCTAACAAGAAAGTTGCCATACAAACTCCTTTAAAGCCACCTAAAATCTAAATATACAGTCCATGCAATGTTTAAAAATTGCATTTTCAAGGGCAAAACATGCAAACATACATCCCATAATTGCAATTCTGTGGAGTCATGGTGTTTATACAAGAAATAAATTTGTTTTGTTTCTTCTTTTTGTGATGCAGTGGAGATACAGTACTCCATCTCCTCCGGTGTCCTGGGAATATGGGAAAATCTATTTCTTTTCCTCTGTTTAGGATTTCCTCTGATTACTGCAATTCCACAAGATGGCAGTACTTGATGAATAAATGGTACTGATGCCTGATGACAGCCAAATCTGATGTAATCTGGGAGTTTTAACAACTTCTTCAAAGTTGCTTGTTATTTTTTTTTTTTTTAATTGATAAGAAAAGTAGCAAAAAGTGCAGTCAAGATTATAGAGTGAATTTACTATACATAGCTATAAATAATTAAATTTGCACGATGATTTTCCCTTTACCATTCAAAAATATTCTGTTTAAACAAAATAAAGTATCAGGACAAATATATGCCTAAATCTCCCCTGCTGAAAATATGAAACCTTATTTTATCTCAAGCCCAATTTTCACCTTTATCATCACACCAGCTCTTTGGATATTATATGTACCAGCCACAGAATAAGGGTACAATATATGGCACTCTTAAATGATGGAGAACACTTCACGTTCAGAGGGGGGAAGGATTCTTTTTAGCTAAAATGAATGATAACAATGGGTTGTTCTTCCAGTCTCCCATCACAACCATATAAATAATTTTGGTGCATTTCTTTGTGCTGCTGTGGCTTATTATTAGTGCTCATTAATCCTCCAAGAAAATATTTAATGAAGGTAATTTATTTGTTGCATTATAATGCACCCACATAGAGCAAACAGATACTGTTGATTTATCAGCTAGCAATGAAATTGCTTTTTTTCTGCTCTGGGGGCTCTGTATCTACTGCTCACTTACCTGAAACACAACTTTACCAATCACATATATGTCTTTGTTCAGATTTAATTACAGTGATAAATCTTCAAATATTTTCTTTATTATAACATTCACGCAGCCAATAACTAAAAATACGGTAGAAAAGGATACAAATATTATATTGTCATTACCAGTGTACACAACCAATATAGTCTCATTTACACAACTGACATGTATGAATTTTAGCCAATCATTGAAATATGTAAAGACCAATGAAATCTTTCTCATACATTTGCTTTTTAAAGAGACCACATAGTATACAACAAAAATATGGCTTCTGGGAAAGGATGTTAGGTTATTATGTATATTTGACTATCACTGGCATGATTTTTATATTAAAAAATAAATAAATTCCAGAAATAATCTAAATATTCTGATCAAGAGGAACTCAAAACCACATGTTCTTCAGGCTTTTCTTTTGCCCTCAGGCAATATCAGATAGTCTCATGACAGTCTTTAAAATGTCCAGTGAGTTCTAGTCCTAAATTAAGATCTTTGGAATAACCTATGTCATTGCTCAGTTAATAATTAGACAGTTTTCCTGAATATTTGTATATAATTCATTTTTTTTCAATACTGTTTACTATGTATTCAATTTACCATATCGGAAGTATTGAAAAGACTTTATTGATGACCTTTTTAAACTTCTACAGTTGCAATGGAAGACCATTATCCTTGTCAGACATCTGTTTTAGAGGTTAGATCAGAAAAAGCTCTTCAACTTTTCCTTAAAAGTCATGGTTTCAAATCCTCTACTTAGTTTTAGTATCGTCTCTACTGCTTCTCTACATCTTATAATGTAGGAACCAAAGCTGGACATAGTATTCTGAGATATTAATACTATTGATAATTGGAATAATAGTCTCACGTACTCCATAGGTAATAGTCATCTTACTATGTCCTAGAACTGAAGTATGCAATATGCTATTCTACTATGTTCAGTTTTCTGTAACATCAATATTTTTCTAAGAAAGAATGCTATATAATCACTTATTTCCCTCTGTTCTATCTGTAAATTTGATCTTTAATAAGTAGAGCAATCTGCATTTTGCTGAATTTTGAGGTTTTTGTTGCAAGCAATTTCTCCAATGTGCTGATCCTTTTGGATTCTCATTCTGTGCTCTGCAGTGATTGTAACCTCTTGCAGCTAGGAGTCATTCACAAACACTAAATATGCCTTTCTTTCCACCAGGACACTCACACTTTCAAAGATAAAGAAACTAAATTTGGTATGATTTGTTCTTGACAAATCCGTATTAGCTGTTTCTTAATACGCCATTATCATTGTACTGCCCAAAGATTCAGTGTTTGATACTATGTCACAGTAACTTTGCAGAACTCAAACTCAGCCCAACTATGGGTCCTTCTTTATTTAAAACAAAACAAACCAAAACATTTGATTTTCTTGACATATTTTGAAATAAATTTTGAGATACATATTCTCAGTAACCTTTTAATGCAAAGAAAAGAATGTCTAGGCATGCTGTAATTTCAGGATTTAAAGCATTTTATCAATATATGTTGTTTTCCTATCTAAGTAAAGCAAATGTGAAAATGGTCATAAATTTATAGAAAAATAGCTGATTGTGGAAACAAATAAATTTGTGGTTAGGACTAAAAGAAGATTTTTAAGGAAGAAAATACTGGGAACAGAAACACTGACTGCAAGGCAGATAAACTACAAGTAAGAAATTTTAAAAATCCTTTGATAGCAAAAAGAATTCTAACAACAACTCTACTATCGATACTCATCTGTTATTAGGTAGGAATGGAAATCAATATTTATGTAGAAAAATCCTGAATGCTCTATATAAATTGATGCTCTATGCTTTATAACATAACAGGTAATACTGATGTCACTGTATAATGCTGTTTTCTATGAAGAGCAGAAAAAAAAGATGGCAACAAGCAATAAACATAAACAGTCTAAATATGTAATACCAGAGAACTTAATTCAGAATTTAAACATTATCATTGCAGTTCTTTTAATCACTACTAGCTTTATAGAGCTATTGAAACATCTAGGACTAAGGAGGTGATTGTCCCTCTGTACTCGGCACTGGTGAGGCTGCAGCTCTAATCCTGAGTTCAGTTTTGGGCCCCTCACTACATGGAAGACACTGAGGGGCTGGAGCGTGTCCAAAGAAGGGTAACGAAGCTGGTGAAGGGTCTAGAGCACAAGTCTTATGAGGAGGGGCTGAGGGAACTGGGGCTTTTAGCCTGCAGAAAAGGAGACTGAGGGGAGACCTTATTGCTCTCTACAAGTACCTGAAAGGAGGTTGTAGTGAGGTGAGTGTTGGTCTCTTCTCCCAAGTAAAATGTGATAGGAAGAGAGGGAATGGCCTCAAGTTGTGGCAGGGGTTAGCTTTAGACTGGCTATTATGAAAAGTGTATTCACCAAAAGAGTTTTAAACAGGCTGTCCAGGGAAGTGACTTAGTCACCATCCCTGGAGGTATTTAGAAGATGTATAGATGTGGTGTTCACAGACATTGGACTTGATGATCCTAAGGGTGTTTTCCTACCTTCTATGATTCTATATTTAGCAATTTCCAAAGACAAGAATTAGAAATAATTTTGTTCTAACATTAGAAAGGGTAATCATGAAGACCCACATCATTATAAGTTCATCAGCTTAAGTCTTAGATGAAACAATTCAATGACAGATATGAGACTTGATTAATAGCCAGTTTAAAAAGTGAGATATAATTAACAATATTGGAAGAAAATAAGTCTATTCAAACTAACTCAGTATATTTTAATTGTTCTTTTTATTGACAAAGACAGCAAAGTTTCTGTAGTGTACCTAGAATTCATGCTTTATAAAAGAACATGCTGATTAAAAAGAATTGGAATGACCTCAAAATTAACTTATTGTGCATTGAAAGGATTAAAAATTGACTGCAAAGCATGGTCAAAAGGATCAATTCTGTAATTCTTTGTTGTCTACTGCCAAATATTTTAACAGTTAAAACCAAACCTATGCATTTGTAAACACTGATCTACAGGAGATATAAAACTTGGCAGTGACAAATGTGTGGGACAAGTCACTGGTAAACTGATTTGGTTAGCTTATTATTATTAGAAACCTCTCTTTGTGATGAAAATGTGTAGAATGTACAGTAACACAAGTTGATTATTTCTTAATAATCTGAACAAGCTGCAGGTGTGAGCGCAATGAAAAGTCATATTCCAGAGCAGTGTTACCGGCAGCGAACCCCAGAATCCTTCACTCAAATGGGCTGCTGCATTACACAAAAATTTCATTTTATGACTACTGTAATGATACCAATAGATTAATGCATTTAGAAGTCATAACTAGGACATGCATCAAAACAAAACAAAACAAAACAAAACAAAATGAAGTAATGATAGGATGATGGTCATCCAAATGCGTGGAATATCTCTTTGTCAAGTACAAAAGTGACATTATCTCTTTTTCACCTGAGATGCAAAATCTCTGCATCCTTAGCTTTGCTCTACTCATCGTTTAATAACAGAAGTTCTGTTAAGTAAATTCTGTAATTTGGCTGGAAATACTCAATAATACTCCAGTTATCAGAGTATCAGTCTCTCATGGAGTTTGTATGTAAGTTTCAGTTTGGATTTTCGTACTTTGAAGAAAGAAAGAAAATTGAATTTGTCGCTTTATCCCTTATTCACCTTGGTTCCTAATGCCAGGAATGATTAAGAGTAGCAGAGAGATTCATTTAACAAAATTTAATTTCAGAATTCTGGGTGTAGAAATGAAAATAAAAGGCTACTGCAGTTCTAGTTTATACTTCAAAACACAATGTTTTCTAACAGCCTTCAGCACTCTTTACATGCAATTGCTGTCATAGGAATTGTGTTGGCAAAATCTGAGTACTTAGAGTCCATAGAGTTGCCTTTGTTTGGCTGCACATATTGAACTTAAGATACACCAAACTGCCTCTCAGATTTATATTCTCTTGGTGCTAGGTGTTTTAATATAAATTTAAAGGCTCTTTCTGGGTCTATCTGCAGGTCAGTATTTGGTGAATTCTATCATGGCCCTGGTACAATATGATTGATGGATCTTTCTTGGGCTTACTTCTTTGTTCCTGTGGTATTTATAATCCTAAATTCTCAAATCAATGGCAGTACCATTACTATCACTTTTATATGGGAAACCTGAAGAAGGCGGAAGGAAGTGACTTCTAAGCAGCCATAGTCAAAGTGAATTTTCCACTAATACCTAATTATAATTTCTAATACCCCTTCTTCTCCTCTCCAGCTCTGTGTACATCTACACGAAATGCCAAAACACACACAAGAAAAAGTTATAATCAATGAATCCTTAGTATCTGTGTAGATGTACACCAGAGATGGGTATCAATCCCCTCATCCTCGCTCTGAATTTGATTTTCAAATATTCAAAAAAAAATTGGCAGTATAAACCACATAATCCCCCAGATGCTCAAAGTCTAGTACTCAGTTCCTTCTTGGTATATTTTCTAGGTTTAAATATACCAAAGAATGGATCCTCCATTACATCTTCCTGAACATAGTGCAGCATGTGAACATATACTTCAAGGAATAACATAAAACCAAATTTATAGTCCCCAAAGGACAATTATTAAGTATTAAGGATGACAGTGACAGATTATTTTTTTCACCCTAATTAAAAAATAACTCAAAGTGCAGATGAAGAGGAAGATACGTCACATTAGCAAACTGCCCTAGAATGCTGATGGTGCTGTTCAGCCATGTTGTACCAATAAATCACTACAAATAACCTCAGCAACAATAAATCATTTAAAATTTAACAATGTAGAGACTATAACTCTATACCTGTTTCTACATACAGACAATACACTGTTGTGTTCATGTGCACATTTTTCTGTGCTACTGGAAACCCAGTGAACTGCTTCCATCCATCTTCTACTTGTCACATAATTATTATTTAGAGATAATACATAGCCTTCTGTTGTCCTACTTTCAGCATAGGGCAGTGCCCCCTGATTAAAATCTCTCCTCCTCAACCCCTTAGCAATAGCAGTCAAAGTGACACCTGATATGTTACACTATATATACATATCACATTAGAAAATCAGACATTTGTCCAATTCCCTGATTATTATTTTTTTTTCTAAAAGAAATATAATTATTAAAGTAATGTAAGCAACTGGAAATTCTGTTCCATCCTGTGCTGAGTACGTGCATAATTCTCAGAAGATTAATTATGTTTTTCAAAGCCCTTTTTCTTATAGATATGAAGCATGATATTGTAAAGTCACAAGATCTGGACTGCAAATCAGTGCGATTTTATTATTTTCTTGAAATTTTCTTTGTAGGTCATCCTCTGTTATCCTCTGTCAAATGGGTAGTGCTCCTTTCCATCTTGAATTTGGCAGAGCTGAAAATAGACTTCAGTACTGAAACTACATGGTAGTTTTGTAAACTCCTACAGGACCTTGTGGTTCTGCAGGAAAAGCCAAACTGAGACAAATTCTTCAGCAGTATTATATATATCCTTCTTTCCTTTCTCCCTTCTTCCTGAATTTTAACCCTGCAGTCTCCCACAGAAGACTTCCTTAATTATTAAAAGTGGAAAATAGCCTAAAAATTAACGCTTCAATAAACCAATAAACGAAGTGAAATTTTCCAGTTACAGATTGTGTACTTTAGGGTAATAGCATCAACACAACAGGAATTGTATTAGCTAGCTAATGAAGTAATCAGCAATGATTTTAACAGTATTGGAACATAGCATGAGAACATGGCAGAAAGAAGTGAGCAATCAAATTATCAGAATTCAGTATGGTATTAATTATTATATTGTTACAAAGATGGCAATGTGGTAAAAAAGAAGACACATTTCCACTGTTACTGCTCTGGAAAACATCTTTTGTTGTCAGAAGATAAAGGACAGGCATATGCTGCTGCATAGGGGTTTTGATTTGGCTGTAATCATTCAGGTTTTTGTCTGAACTCTATCTTATTACGCTTATATCTGTTCAGTCATTTTATCCTTGAAAAATCCAAGCAATTGCCTTTAACATATTTACTGTTAAATTATAACTACCTTCATGCCAGTTACAATTGTATTGTGTAGTAAAAAAGAACAAACATACCCATATATATATTTCTAAAGAATTTCTAGTTTCCCCTTTGAAAAAGACAAATGAAAAGTAGATATCCCAACTACAATTGTTTTCATACCACTTCAGTTTTTTGAAACAATCTTCCTGGACTGATTAAATAAGACTATATGAAAATCTATGTCTCCATAAGCATTGTATCACCTCAAAAGGTTTTAAGTTCACTTTCATATTGTACATACAAGATAAGGAATAACTGACTTTATGATATAGGGAAACTTGTTAATGGCATCTTATAAAACTCAGATCAGTTCAGTCCAAATCTTCTTCTGAATCAAGACTGTTGAATTCAGTTAATCATGACTAGTCTGGGAAGAGTTGCATTTTATAAAAATTTCACTGTTTTCATCCTTTTCCCCACAATGGTAATGGAGAGAAAAAGCTAGACACCAGACCCTTAGAAATTAATAATTTCTCATCTCTTCCTCCTTTCTATGTTTCCTCTTGCTTCAGGTGTCTGATCAACATTGTATTTCTGGCTGCTTCTCCTTAGTTACATTGATTAATATGTGCACTCTCTCTCTGTTCTTTTCCGTGGTATGAAGTGGAGAGGTAATTTGGATTAATTAGGAATTTTCTATCTTAAACAAAATGGGTTTTCTGACATTTAACTTACTGACATGTTTGTAAAATTGTGTTGTTCCAGCCACTAGCTTAGTAAAACATCAGAACTAAATAGCAAATGGATTCTAATAGGAAGGTTATTATGAGAGAGTCAATTTTGTGAGAGCCCTGTACCTCTGTGACTGTAACTGCTGTATGCTATTCCAATCTTAAACCTATTAATGTTGGGTTCCTTCTATTTTAGAAGTTATATAGCCTGTGCCATGAAAAAAACTTTTTGCAACACCATTTCC
Organism: Tyto alba; assembly: GCF_018691265.1. NCBI lineage: Eukaryota > Metazoa > Chordata > Aves > Strigiformes > Tytonidae > Tyto > Tyto alba. The sequence continues at coordinate 14,210,266 of NW_024881282.1, read as the reverse complement.
TACTTTAATGGGTACCTTTACAATACTAGTTGTAGAAATGGGGGTTGTGATACCACAAATACACATTTCTGTTAAACCTGACAGGACAATGTTGTCTTGTTTAATCACTAGACTGAGGGGTTTCTGATAGTTATGTCTAATTTGTTGGGACATCTCAGTAACAGGCTAGTAACTTGTCTCTAGGGAAGAGGAACTTGCTCACTACAGAAACTTTTCATCATTATTGTCCCATTTGTCAAGCTGTAGACAAATAGCCACATACAGCTGGCACCTGAAAGGCAATAGAGCATGAAGTTAAGGGCCAACATACTCAGTGCATTTTTAAAATTAATTAATCTCCCATGCTTCTTCCCTCTTCTCTTGGCATCTTCTTTCACTTTGATTCTCCTGAACTGGCAGCTGGGGTAATATTTGCTGACAATAGTGTGGCTGTGAAACTACAGCACACGTCCCTTAAGCAGAGCCCTGTCAGGGCTGCCCCTTCATCCAATGTTGTGTGCTGCCTTAATTGGCCAAGGTCAACCAGCTTTCTCTCACTACATTTTCATAGTCCTTGAGGGGAAAAACAACAGCAGCGAGAGTTCCAGTGGGTCTATGGACAATAAGCTTTCAGTCTGTAGTGTAGCTTAGCATACTTTTTAAAATAATTATTAGTGTTTTTAAGAGGGTGGGGATGATTAATTAACAGTGATAACATTTGGAAAAGTTTCTCTTAAAAAATACCAAATTACAAGTTCCTTGGGAGAATTTACTACAGTTGAACCAGTAATCAATTTATGTTACTTTATTATATTTCAAATTATTAAAAATAAATAAGTAAATAAATAAGAGAAAATCTAGACCCCTATGCTGAGAAAATGTAAATCCGTAATAATCATTTATATGTATGCCCACTAAACAGAAATTTCCTAGAATTTGGGGCACATGGAGATCATTAAATTGTAATTAAAATCTAATAGCAACACATCACCAGTAGACTGGTATAACTCCTTATTCACAAACATAACTTGTTACAATATTCCCCTACAGAAAATTCTATCATTCCTAAACTTAAATTTCATGTCCTCAGATGCATGCCTTCAACAAGATTGAGGAAGGAAACCCCATAAATTGCTTCAGGGAAGTCAGCAGTAAAATTACTGGTAATGTATTGAGTAATGAAAACACCATAGAAAGAAAAAAATAAGTTAATTGTGTTTGTTCATTCCATAATGAAAACTACAGGCATAGTCATCAATTAGTTGCACAGATAAAGAATATAAATTCCTATATTGACCCATGTCAGGGGCCATGGACATTCACTTTAATGATAGGAATTAGCATTACTAGACAGGAAAGTTTCAAAAGCAGTCTAGTAAAAGTGATAATGTCAGGGATGCAAGAAGGAAACATCTCTGTGATTCTTTCAGGGAAAAATGTGGGTGAAGAGACAAGATGACTATATGGAACTAACCCAGAATCAGGACAGGAATATAGAGTTTGAAGGGCTTCAAACTTGTCTTCTAACACTTTTTTTCTTTTTCTTTCATTATTGAAAAGTAAAGTTCAAGCTTCTTTAGCATTCAGTTAAAGACAAATAAATATAAATTATAGTAAAACCTAAGAAGGAAGTGCAGGAACCCTTCAACTCATGATAGCTAATTCATTCAGCTGGTACCTGTGGCTCTCAAAGTAGTATTTTTAAAACATTTAATATATACATTATGATCATTTAAATGTTATGGACATGTAAAGAAGCAATAGAGAAGTTGTGCCACCTTGTCTTCTATATATGACATATTAAGTATTTATTAAAAAAACTTTCCTGTCCTGTACAGTTCATAATAATTTTCTACTACTGTTACTAATGTAGCCTGTTTCTTTTACTCAGGATCATGCTCCCACAATAAATGAAAATGAGTGAAGAACAAACTATGTCATGTAATTACAAGACAAAGAAAACAGAATTAACATGGGTGTCCTGTATGTCTTCATATAGGTCTCCTTACTACGGGTCAACTGTTCATTAAGTCTAGGGCACATATTTGGCTTCCATTTAACATTAATAAAAGTCCTACGGGGGAAAAAAAAAAAATAACACAACAAAACAAGCCTCAAACTTCAGTGTTCCTCTAGTTTTGCTAGTAGAAGAAGCATCAAGATATTGGACAATTCTACCTTCCCAACAAACCTAGCAGTTAGGAGGAGAGGATAGTTACATACAGTGAATGTGAAATGTTCTGTTTGCCATCAGCAGTTTCATAGATATTGACTTCTATAAACTCCTAATAGACGGTAGTGACTGATGAATAAGTTCTGCTTAGCTTAAGGCAGAGTCATGGTTATAGACATGACCTGTCCAGCTGTTGTTTTGGGAACACTGCAAGTGACCAGTGCATTGATAGTTACCAGCAAAACTGTCCTCCCTGTTCTCAAGGTGAGAGGAGAAATCTGACTTTCACCTACACATTGGTCTTTCCTGGAAGCAAATTATATACCTTTCTATGACAAAGTTGACTTGAAAAGTTAGATTTGAAAAAATATATCATAGAAAAAACCTGGATGTTAATTTACTGTTCAATACATACAGAACTATACTGATATCATAAATTATTGTCAGGTAGCAATCTCACCTGTAGTGACAGATTAACATGGTGAAGTGGCACCCAGTAATGTCTAGAGAGAGATGGAGATTCGGAGACCTAAGTTCATGCAGGCTTCCTATGATTTTGAAGAAACTGGTAATGTCTAGATCCACATAAATATGGAAGTTCTCTAAGTTTGTGCACCGATATGCGACTGTTAGGTGCCTACATCCTAGGACTGAATCCACAGCCTTGAAATCATCTTGTGACCTTCATATACATGAAGTTAGACATCTGTGAATTGCATTCACAAAATCCAGCTTGGTAAATGAAGAGCCAGAGGGTGTATAGATGTCTTCAAAACAGGATTTGCTGTGTCCTACGTGCAGATACCTGAGCCAATTGCCTGTAAACAAACTAATGAGCATACTGAGGGCAGTCCAGCCCAAATATAACAATCTTGTTCTCATAGCTAATTTGCCTGGAGAAGTTGTCTCTTAACAATTCTGTATCTGAATGAGGTCATTTAGAGACTGCTTCATTATTTCTATGTATAATTTGTGCAGAATGGGCCTAGCCAGGGCAGTCCTAAGTAGAGCGTTACTGTACTTCAGTTGGACTTGTTTTCCTACTTGTAGTGGAGTTGCAGTCCAAATCTGTAGTTCTAACACAAACACAGCTTTCAGATTCCTTTTGCAGACCTTGAGCTGTTAGAAGTGATTGGTTTGAGTTTACTTCCAAATTGGTTTTCTGTGTATGTCCAAAGTACACACAAACAGGAGTTTGGAACAACTTAAGAAAACTATTATTTGATGTGACTTTCTCCAATTAATATGAGGACTAGGGCAGCTGTGTAGGAAATAGAAGAACAGGACAAAAGCTCACAGACCTTGACAGAAAGAGTTTTATTTTAGAAGCTTGCTAGTTTAACAACATACTATACAGACGTCCAGAAGACATGTGGGAAGGACTATGAACCCCATACCACTGGCATTAATCATCTTTGGTGAAGCATTTCTCATGAAAACTACAGTTTTATAACACTAAAAGGGAGGCATAAATGATGCAGCCTGTAACATAGTTTCCAAACTGGGTAAGATCAGCTTTGTCCTTTAGAAAGAGATTTTAAAAAGTTCTAGATTAACATCTGTACAGATGTTACAAGCTGTGGCAAGATTATGTAGCAGTGCTCCCTCTAGACGGCAGTGCCCCTTTGAGGTGGGAGGGAGCAAGCATCTGCCTTCCCCTGTGTGCATCAGTGCTGTTCTCATTCTAACAATGGGAATCGGCATTCTCTATTAAGCTCATACTGAAAGCTTTGAATAAAAGCCTTAAAAAGCTTTGCTGAAAGTATTAATTCTGAAGGAAACATGTAAATCTGGATCAAATCTTCTATTCATTTTTAATCTCGCTATGGTAAACCTTGTAATTAAGATGATTAAATGACTGAATAAAACCCTATATTTACATCCTTTAGAATACCACAATGAAAAGCCATAATCCTGTTTATGGAAAAAAAGCAGTAGAGGCCTTTTAAAATGGAGACATCAAAAAAAACCTTGTTATTTAAGCAGTTGGTAATTAATAAAACTCTTCCATAGCAAGGGTATCTAAGAATCTAAGAGTTAACTGTCTAGGAAACACATCTTGGAGGAAAAACTAATGGGGGGACATGAGGAAGAATCAAATGTTATGTTTATGGAAAAAAAAAAAAAGGGTAAAATGTTAAGTTTATAGATGATGAATTTATCCACGACTAATGTATTTCACAAGGGACAATTTAAGGATTTGCAACAAAAAAAGTATTAGTGGAAAAGCTTCTGGAGTAGACATATTAAAATGATACAGGACTCCCAATGAAGTCAGAGGCAGTATTTTTATGGAGTGATGATCCAGGAAAAGAAGGTGATGAGAACCTGCTGGTGGCTTTGTCACAAAGAATCTGCACAAAATCCTTTTTGTTGATTTTTTTTCCCTCACTATTCTGAAAGAGGGGATAGTGTCTCTCCCAAAAATATCCCTAATTTTTCCACTCAACTATTTCTCAGCAAAGATGACAACAACTTAACTAACTTATTTATTAAAACCAATAAATAATTATATCATCTGAATCTGCACTGCAATTATTCTGAATATATTTCAAGTGCGCTTTTTTGTTTATTTCCACTGTATAATATTTGAACAACAATCTAATGAAAACCTACATGAATAATCTATATATATATAAATTTTGTTTGTTTGTTTATTGCATTACCTCTTGATAATATATCACAGCATGAATAAATAGAAATCAAGTCTGTATACGTATGAAACTTGTTTTCTGATTAAATTCTTGTCAAAATAATTTAGTGTAGTGTTTTTTCAGTCAGTGGTGTTTTGAAAAGACTTTCAGATTTTTCTAGAATTGTTATCTGCAAGAATGGAATGTAGGTATTATTCAATCAAAAGTATTTATCTTCTATTTGAAAACATGTTAATAAACCTATAGCTCTTTTAATAAAGTGTTCTTTTACTAAGTCATCATTCTTTTTCCACGATGATGTTGTCATTTTCTAAAAGGGATCAATCCTGAAATTCTTAAGCAAGTTCATAAGTAGTTATTGACTTTGGAGATTGAGAAATGGGATTATGTTGAAGTATGAATTGTTTATGAGGTTGTGGAGAATGATTAGGTTTGATATTATATCATGGATTTATCTCCTGGGATAAGTAAGTGAAAATTATTTCTAAAGGTGCTGATCAATGTGAATAAATCAATATAGTGGAGCTTGTGTTGTTCATCCATAAAAAATTCTCTATCATCAAATCACCCCTATAACTCTTGACCTTGTTAATGTCAGATGCTCAGACATTTCAGACATTCTTTAAATAGTGTTTAGCTTAGATATATCCACAGCGATAGCTTAGTATCCACTTGAAAGTTTGTCTTACAAGTGATTTCAAGGGTCAAAATTTCTTAGGATTATTTGAACACAATATCATCTTTGCAAATCAGACACAGAAACTGAAATTAAGTATCCAGAAATGGAATGTTTAAAAAAAAAATCTATTTTATATATTCCTGCACAAAAATCCTTGAAGTTACTCTGCTCTGAAAAAGAGTTTGTGGCTGGAAGAGAAGTTTCATATTCACCGTTTAATTTCAGAATTGAATTCACACGCTTTCCCCTGAAAGTTCTGCTTTTGTCCAAAACTATTTTCCAGAAAGTGGCTAGTCTGACAGTCACCTTTCATTAATGTCTTGTACCTTATTGCCAGAGTTTCATGGAATGATTTATTGTTAAAACATCACCAAGTGCGGATTTTTTTAGAAGGCCAATGGAGGTAGCTATCCCCTTTCCCGGGAGACTCCAGCCACTGTACTAATACTTCTTGCAGTGCCATTACAGTACCACAATGACTTAGAGCCCCTTGGTATTTCATAAGTAGGGAGCTGGAGGGAAAATTCATGTGATTCTGCATTACATGATGAATAAAAGAAAAGGAAGCAAAGTCCCCTTCCCATTCACATGAGTGTGTGTTTACTTCTGTGTTTCACTGCAATTTTTCAGCTTTCAGTGTTTACTCCTCTACACTGCAGAACCTTTCCTGACATTCTATGGTGATAAAATTATGCCAACAGGGGCTCAAGTAGTAGGGCTCAACAGGGGCTGGAAGTAATTTCCCTGCTGGCATAGCATATCAGAGCTCAGACAATATAAACTAAACCAACTGAACACTGTCTGTGAGCACAGTAGTTTCCACAACAGGGTTTTTGCTGGCCCACTGATGAAAATATAAGACACTAGTTTTGCACCATCAAAGGCAATGTGTGTGTTACAGTAGAACATGGCACTGGAATCTGCCTAAATATAAGTTTAAAAGCATAATTTTAGGTAAAAATTTATAAACAGTTTAATGACATATAGAGTGCATTTTGTGCAATGACAGCTGTTAAAAGGTGTATGACTATTTCACTACTGATGTCCATCTATCCTTACACTCTCAGTTTTTTGGAGGAAATCAAATTCAGCTGTTGTTTCGAAACCATCTCACTTTTTCTGCCTACGTCTTTTGCCTCTCAGTTTACTTATCATAATCAAGCCTTAACATCATGCACTCAAATCCATCATATAGAGACTGCTGAGTCAAACTCAAAAATAGATTATAAAAGCAAGTATAAAAAGAGAATGTACTGAGGAGAAAGAAAAGCAGAGAGATGGCCAGAAGATAACAAGGGTTAATTATACTGCTAATTGTAATACAGTAATAACAATCATTCCAGAATAAATAGAAATTGAACACATTTCTCTAACAGGAATTCAGAGGATATTTTATTTTCTGCAGCTCTTCCACCTGCAATGTGACTTTTTTTCCAGGGAGTAAATTTGGAGGAAGAAAAAATCCCCTCTGTACAGACCTCATTTCCCATAGAATGAAAGGATAGGCTATACTGCATCTATTGAAAACCAAGATATTTCATCTAGCATTGTATCTCCAGGTGTTATATGATATGCAAATATAAAGATGTATTTAGCTATCTGCAGACATTGCAGGAGTACCAATTTGAAAAACAAAAATGTTACCTCTCTGGAATATTTATACTTTCATTTGGAAATCCACAGCTATTTCATGCGATTTATGATATCTCTGACTTCTAGCAGTGATGCAGTTATTCTGGAAACCAAGGTATACATCAAGAGGAAGTAACCAAAATCATGACTGTACTACTGAAAACAAAAGGCAATTTGTATTCAACAACAGTATCCTGACACTGACATTTGAACCAATTTCTGAAGGCTTCTAAACTCTAAAAGAAATATTCTGTGACCTCAAGCAAGCATATTAACCACTGGTGATGATGAGACTTGTTACATTTGACTTTTATACTGGGAATAAGATAATCTTGGAACAGAAATTCTGCTGCTACTCAATGGCATTTGTAGTATATGGGCATTAATTACTCCTTTGGTACTCAAAAAATGTCAGCAGAATGGTGGTTATTTAATTTTTGATGTTCTGCAATCAAATACACGTTGTATCTAAAATACTGAGTAACCAATAATGAGCAAGCTGTAAAAGACCAATGTGCATACAAGCTGCAGCCTACTGTACCTGGTGAATGAAGTGGAGGGGAGCACATCAGAACAACTCCTTGACCTTCACGTACAGAGACAGCACTTCTTGTCCGACCACTAAAATTCCCCAGATCTATCAAAAGAACAGAGCATTTTATTTACATACCAAATAGTTTAAATTTTGTGGCTACTCTGACTTACAATTTATTTTCTCTTGTAAAGCTGACAGTTTATTTTTTTCATACCTTAATCTATAATAAGAGGGCCTTTAAAAATAAATCCATTTCTGTTTTCTGTTATAAAAAATTCCATGTTGCATCAGCAATTTATTACTCTTTTTATTGCACTTGGATACAGTATCAAATGAAAAGCAGCAGGGAATACATACACCATTTACAAAAACATTTAACAGTGCTTTTATTTCTTTTTGCCATATCCCCCTCTTTTTTTTTTTTTTTTTTTTTTTTTTTTTTTTTTTTTTCACCAGTAGGAGTGGTTCATATGTGGTGAAAAAAAAGAAATAAAAGTGGAGTGAACATGTTGGCAAACATCTAAACTGATGATGTTGCTGATATCATCTGGACAGTGCACAGCACATGGTGATGAGAAGGGAAAATCAGTCTCATTTGTTCTAAAACCAAATCTGGTCTGTAGTGCATTTACTGGTTTTAAATACTTTGATTCTGATTTATCCAGTGTTATAAACACAATTCAATTGTAGGTAAGCATATTTTCCCTCCAAAAGTTTTCCTCCAGCAGGGGAATAATGAACATTTCATTTTTTGTACAAAACCTTTTGAATGAGGCTGTAGGGTGCTGCTATGACCAGTTCTTTGTGTTTACTTAAATCCTCTCAACCAGAAGATCTGATTACTCAGTTTACCACTGGGAACACTGAGCCTTGATTCACATTTGAGATGGATAACTATGCTTTAGCATGCATATCTGTAGCAGGAGAGATATGACAGCTCAGCTCTGCTATCAGACTGGTGCCTTCATCCATTCCTCAGTGCTGATGATGCAATTTAAAGCCTCTATTCACTGCGGGGTTTTCTAGAGACATTTCTCTGATGTGGCTCAAGATGAAGAGATGCAATAAGGGTACTGAATGATATCTTTGAAAAGGACACAGAACCTTCAGCAGGCACTAAATGAGGATCCAAAATATGAATAGATGGAGCCAGTGGAAGAACCTCTCATTCACATTCAGTGACCTACAGTTGTACCTGTTCATTGCTGCGTACAGACCACAGTGCTGGTATGAGCCAGACAGCACTGAGCAGTTTGAGTATGTTGATTAGAATTATTACTTCCTTAACTGCACTCAACTGACAGTTCTCTATCAGATACTGAAGCTCCACATCTTGCTCTATTCCAATAGTGCATAAAACTGAAGTTCAATGATTTCCGAAAGTAATATGAATTGATCTTCGATGGATTTCATAATGGGTTTAGGTACACTTTTTTAAGTAGAAAGAGACAATTTATCCAAATGCTTTTTCCCATTTCTAAAAGATATCCTGGGCATAGGCAGAAACCTAAAATTTAAATGTATAGAAATTTGCACTGTCTTTGGCCAAAATAAGTGTTCTCATTTCAATAAAAGATATCATGTTTGAATAGAGAAAAGGTGGATGGGCTTCAGTACAACTTTAACAAATAATGGGGCAATATTCCCAAATTATATAAAATTTTGCTAGGCAATAATTAAGGGACTATTATGTTGCATTTTAAAATAAGCCCACCATGGTTTGTAATATGGTTTGTTGTACTTTCACTTAAAAGTGTCACCTAATGAATGTTACCTGATAGTACAACTGCAGCAATGTAATTATCATTATTTTATGCCTAGAAAATAGTGATCTGGTATACCTCTGTATAATCAGTTGTTTTGAACATGAGAACAACTTGCAATGAAAAGTTTTCTTAGTTAAGATTGTCTGGATTTTACCTGCATGTAACTTTGAGTCTACAGCTTTATGTATGTTTGTGTTAAGTCCTGTATTTTTCCAAAAGGAAGTTGATATATCAACAAATATTGTCTGCAGTCCATTAAGAAGCCAATGCTTAGTTTTCATTTTAATGCACTATTTAGGAATACAATAATCTTTTTTAGTGCATTATTGCTGAGTCCTTATAAAAACTGTGTGTCCTTAAGGATTTTTTTCAAGGTCAGTTTTTCAGCAAGAATGACACTGAATTTCTATAAAATTGTTCTTGTAGCCTTCCTTCACAAAAAAATATAATGAATCTTCTCTGTATGGATGTTCTAAAACATGCAGTTTGATTTACTTCTTAAATGCCTTCAAAGCTCCAGACTGTTTGCACAAACACACCTCAGTGAATTTAAAACGTGGACAGAACTTGAACTGACGTGTCACAGCTTCAACATGTTTTGAAATGTTCTCAAACCAGAATAGCTGCTCTGTGAGAAATCCATAGGCCATTTCCCTGTTTATTGAAATAGATATTATCATAGCAGTACTTCCTTCCCCAGCACCTGGAGGAAAAAAGTAACCACTGTTGCAGACATCAGAAAAAGATCATTAATGCTACTGACTACCTGAAACCCATACTGCAATTCTACTATATGCACTATAAAAGGAGATATTATTTTTTTTTTTAATTTAGAAAACACGTGGATCAGAGAATCAAATAACTGAAAAAAACAAAAATATTGTAAGTTCAGTAATAAGAATTCATGCCAGTATGAGGAGAGATTCTCTGCCATTTATATAGAGAGTGGGACAGGGAAACAATATTTTCTACTTCAAAAAAAGCCTCTGAGATTTCTTTCCACAGACTGTTTCTGCAATTTTTTGTAAGCCTGAAAATAAATAATCAGATTTTTCAGAAACTTTTTTTTTCTTAATAAGATCTTTGGTGTTTTGATTTCAGTTTTATGCTTGATTTGAAATATTGAATTATTTTAAAAAATCTTTAATTTTGGAAAATATTCTTTATTTTCTTGAAAAAACTTACACTTTACATATCTCTTCTGGAGGATAAAACTTTTTAATTTTAATGTAGAAACCTGTGTCTGCTAGGGTTGTATGTATTCACCCTTGAGATTAAGTTTTTACTATTTATGATTCACAACCTGGAAGATGTTCAACACCAAATAAGGGAAATTTGTAACATCTAAATTGTAACCTTTATAGGCAGAAGTAAAAGTTTTATAGTTTTTGATATTTTTTTCCTCAGGTGAAAAATGTTATATTCTGATTAACTTTAGCAGCCTCAGGATTTTGTGCATGCACTGTGATGGACAAATACTCTATTTTTTCTCCAAATGAAAAACAAGGATCTTGTTTTGTTAAAAATAAAAGTATTATATGCGACTCACCTTCTATTTGTTTGAACCAATTAATTTCAAACTAAAGAAGAAAGGTAACAATGAGCTTTGAATTTCAGTCTTTTTCACTATCTGTTAGTTCTGAATTAGATTTCGTGTTAGCATACAGTGAAAAAAAAAAAAAAAAAAAAAAAAGATTGCCAGGTACAAAAGCAGGAATTGAGCTGTAAAGCAAATGTAGGAAAGCTTAACAGGAAGGAAAGGTGAAGGATCATGCTTTCAGTTTCCCAATGTTAAAATAATAAGTCCAATATAGAAGAATCAAATGAAATGGAAATTTAATTAATTTCCTGCAAATCTCAGCTATTTCATACCTAGTCATATTGAAAAAAGAAGAAAGACAGCTACTAAAATGTATTCAAACCCTATAATCTTACTTTACAATCTCTAAAATAATAGATAATAAATGAAATGATGGACAGAGGTGGGGACTGTAACATCTCAGACAGCAGTGACAGCCATTGGTTCAATATTCTTGCTGTGGTATAAACCTGCAACATGTGTGAAATGTCAGCCCCACACAGAATGAGTCCATCCTTCATATTATGTTTATGTATATGACCAGTTGATTAGAAAATGCCTTTTTGTGCTCCATAGGTGTTCATCTTATGCCCTGAAAGATTAGATTTACCCTTGTCTCAGTGCTAGTGGCAAAGATGATAACAGCTACTGTATTATTTTCAAAGCAGCTCCTAGGGTATTATCTACATGACTTCCATGTTCTTTAACATAAGGCATAACCTTGACCACTTTGAAAATATATAGTTAAGTGTCAGTCACCATTTCTAATGTAAATGTAATGTTAGCAATATATTTGCAAAACATACAAAGAACATTTAGGATGGAGAGTGTGTGGCAAGAGTAGCACAATTATTTTGATTACTTAAAAAAATATTCAACAAATGTTATGCAGTGTTGCTAGAGAACAACCTGTGACACAGGAGTGGTCTTCAATATGAAAAGGAAACTGTAGAGAAATTCCAAACTAGTGAAGATGCAAAACATTGAAACCAGTGGGGCTGGTGTAACACTTTCTGGATGTCCTACTTACATTTCAGGTATAATTAGCTCAATGTAGTACTCAATCTTTGACAGAAGTTATAAATTTTGGAAAAGCATTCAGATCTCTAATTCAAAGCAGCTGGCAGGTAGTATGGCTGTCTCTGCAGTGTCCAAGCCCATTCTTCTGAAAGGATCTGAAGTATGGGTTTATCTCAGTATACATATGTATGTACTAATGTGCATTGTGAAAGAATGGCACTTGCCACCACAAGAGTATCAGTTTAAATAATATCCAACAGAAAACAAAACACTTCTACAAAATGTGAAAGGAGTAATGGAAAATAAATGCGAAAAATATCAAGGCAGTCAAAGCAAAAGAAAAGCTTTGCAGGACTCACAACAAAGTAAACAACTAAATAAAGGAGGAAATACTCTGCCACTGACAGAAGGACTCATACAAAAGTTGGAGCAGTGTTTACCACTTAATAGCCTTCCAATTCACCTCTGCTGTAATTTGCCTTTTAGGCATGTATAGGAGGGATCATTCACTCTCTGCGTTCATCAGTTGGTGGCAGCTGATGGGGACAACAGTGAAGGGACAAGTTTTTGTTACCCTGACAATGGTCTACTCATGACTGCTAAGAAATTAGGATCAAATTAAAAATAAAAACTAGTTCTTGTTTTTACTTTAGGTAATTACTGCTTGGTAACCTAGCATGGAAGATGTGGAAGGCTTTATAGTTCATTATCAGTGACTTAAACTAGTCAATTCACTTTTAAAGTAGAAATTAGATGGGTGCAGAACAATGTCCTCTGCCAGCCCAATTCTGTAAGCTTGAATTATTTTATGTACAAATTTATTATGGAGTTTAAAGTGGATGTTGTATGATAGGTATTAAAATGTTTAAAGACGTATGTTGAAGATATCTAAAGACAAGTATAAAGCAGGTAATATTCTTTCCAATAAGGTAAAAATAGCTCTACACAAGGTAAAATTCTTCTGTCATGCCAAGGACAAAGTTATTCATTGCATTGTCACTATAGATAGGGTAGCCTTCCTCTGCTTGTATTTGAAAGACAGGACTAAGAAATAGACCTTGAGCTGGAATTGTAGCTCTTTAAAAAAGGTAAGATTTACAGGGAAAAGGATTCCATTAAAAACATGTTTTTCAAAATTCCATTATAAGCTAAATCAAAACCATGGTTTGACTGTACACTCTAAACAAAGGGAAATATAAATGTTGTGTTTAATAGCCCATAAACACAGGCCATAGAAGAATGAAAGGTAGGTATTAAAAAGAAATGACATGTGTGATTGTGTAGAGAACTTTTAAATTGGATTAATTAAATACAATACTCACAGGATATCAAGATGTCTAGAGAAATTAATAGATCATTTTATATTGACATACACCTATTTTCTAGGAATACCAGATTGAATAGGTGGACCCATATTATTAGAGTTACTCATTGGACACAAGTGTGACTTTTAATACTGAAGACATTAACTAGAAGAGGTGTGGAAGGAAGCTCAGACAAAAAGATTTCTGCCATGACAGAAACATCATCTCATCACGGTTAATGGGAAAAGCATACATCTTGAACTTTTAAAAATCACATTACCATATGACTTTTAGGTGACAAAATAAGGGCAAGATTCAAGTACTTTAGAATGTATCATGCTTATTTTCATTGCTGCTGTTATTATTTATTACCAGAAAGCTTTTGAATCCTTCATGGATCATCAGTCTGACATGACCTGAAAAAGGTCATTTTTGTTCAAAAAGAAGTTACTATGCAAGCATATAATGAGACACAACAGAAACAGAATACAGAGAAGCAATGATGTGTTTTAAGCCTGTACACCAGCCACTTTGTGTCTCTGTGCACTGCAGACCCATTGAAGTGTTTTAAGGAAAGGGGGTGGTTATACAGATATTTTCAGGGAACGTCAACAAAAAATCACGAGGAGCACAGGAGAAAGTTTCAAGACTCCTGTCTGAAAATGTGAAAAATGAAGAAAAGAAGACACAAGATATAGTATTTTCTTATATTTAGATCAACATATTACAGAATCTTTCTCAGATACTCCAGCAAAGTTTGTTTCAGAAAAAAGAACAGAAGTCACTAAGGGATCTTTGAACTACAGTGGTCCTTAAGCATGTTATTGTATAAAGAAAATAACTTTCTTTCTACCATGCTGTCAGCATGTACTAAATGTATATACTATTGATTTGTTAACCCTGATCTAATTTTCACTAGGAAATACAGAGGAGTAGTTAACTAAAGGAACATTTTCGTTTTCTGTCCTTAATGGCATTTATATATATATATATAATTTTTAAATATTATAACATTTCAAAAATACCTGGTCTGTTGTAGGCAGAAGTATTATCTTGTTTATTGTCCATCTTTATCTAGCTGTCTATGCCTAGCTGATTTATCTTATAAGTAGAGAAAAACTTTTTGTACTTTCTACATTTCCTGTTACAGAGAAGTCATGAATCCAGAAATGTGGCTAATACATGCTACCATAACACAATTTATTATAGTAATAATTAACTATTTTAGTAAAGATAAGAAAGATATAGAACTATTTCCTAAAATGATTTATTGATTATTGTATGAAATAGGGTATAACAATTTATTTCTTTTTAATTTCCATCACAACTTATATTACAATTTATAATTAATAAATTATTATTAATAAGAAAATTAGAACTTTTTATAAACAGCAAAAGATAGAATTTGCCCCTATTTACTATGCCATACTTGTTAAAAGGCAATATTACTTTTAAATTAAAATATTCACTACCTATGATCCCACCTAAATTTTATAGAAAATATAAATTGATATGCTTCTTCCACAGTTTTCTCTTGACCATTTACTAATTTTTTGATATCATCTAACCATTCATGGAGAGGTACCCCAGGATTCTATTGGGAACTTTGAAGAATTTTTTATTTGGTTACAACTAGTTTCAATAGCATCAACGAATACCATCAGTATCATCAATAAAGCTTAATTCTTCCCAGAGCCTTGAAGAAGAAAAGGAATTTATAGATACCAAAATCTCCCTGAACTTCAGCAGGATTTTTGCACTCATAAAACCTGAAGTATTGGATCAAAATGAATTAGAAGAAGAAATATTTACATGCAGAATAAAATAACAAGATTATGTTGAAAATTATAGAGCTGCTATATGATTCAACTTGACATGTTATTTTCAAGATACCTGGGATATTTGTGGTTACAGTTGTTGATAGTTATGATTAATTAACTACAATCATTTTGTCTGACATGTTTCATCTATTCTCACAAGAATTATTTCAGTATGCTTCTCAGCTGTCTTTCATATCTGCATACTGCAATATCATGACAAAACACAGAACCAAGTGGAAATATTATAATTAAGAATTTAATTCTTTCATTCAATTTATGATCTATCATTTAGGAGGAACAGCTAAAACCAAACAAATAAACACCCAACCTTAAGAAACAAATGAAAGGAAGGATTTTGAAATACAGTTCCCAACATTTAATCATCAAAATAAAGTGGGTCAATAAATGATTTCCACAGCTTCTGAGCAAATAAACTTTCACCTGAGTAATATATGCAATGTATTTTTTTGTAAACACATTTTTTACATGATGTTATCTGCATCTTGAGAAACTTACATTTCTGTTTGCATCCTTTTTAATACACTTTCCTCGCACTGAGTGGTCTACTAATCTGTATAAGTTCTGTATACATGACATTGCTAATTATTCTTTCTTTTTTTCCTTTGTATTTATGAGTGCTTCTTCCCTTTTTATTATTTCTTATGCTTCTTATTTCTTATGCTCTTTGAGTCACTTTTTTTCAAACTAAATTAATTCCAAACTTTCAAGGATATATTGCAGACACCGTTTAATTTGATATAACTTCCTTCAACTAGGTGTAATTTTTCCTTCCTCTAATTAGTGACTAAAGATAACAATGACAATTAGAATTTTGCATGATTAAACATGGGATGATTAGAACGATATAGAGTTGATGGTGACTAATCTCCTCCTTATAGTTTATTGGAAAATCACTGTATATGTGTTGTGGTTTATAGGAGTCTGATCTGTAATACTGTTAGTAATTCAGAGAAAAAACTTTCCAGACCACTCTGTATGAACAAGTCATGAAGGATAAGATATTCTGTATTTCACTGAGGTAATTCAGACTAGAGTATAAAACATTGCTTATGTATATTTGATACTTTTAGTTCATGAGTTATGAACCAAAAGCTAACATAATGGCTTCACTTACATATGTACAGGACAATGTTGCAAACCTTTAACCTTAAGGATGGTTTCTCTTACATCTCTTAAATTCCAAATCTGTCTTTGCCTAAACTGGAATTTATCAGGAGATAGGGTATAAGACAGTTAAGAAATTAAACTATACTCAGCAGGGATAGGTGGCAAAGGAAGTAAGCTTCTTTCCCTGGTTCAGAAGAGATGGCGATGAACTCACCTAAATTAAAATCTCTACAACTTCCACAGCTTCTGCATTTGAGTCTATCTTGCTTCTATAATACTACACTGACAGAATACCACTGTTCCCATGACTTGTTTCATCTGACTTAGTTTAAATCTCTAATTTAAGAAGAGATTAACCCTACCCAAGAATTTATTATATCTCTTTACTACCTACAAAGAGGGCCTAGACTTACAAATCTAATACTTTTTAAACTTCATGGATATTTTTAATCAGTGGCATAAATCCAGCAAAGATGGTATAGACAAAGACTGCAGAAAATAAAATAAAAGCCTGCCCTACCAGGGTCTCTGTTCTGTAAATAAAAATTAAGAGATGTTTGATAACATTTTGGTCGTTATACTTTTTTTTTTTTTTTTCTGACTAAATTATATTTTGCATAAATGGAGGTTTGTTTCAGAATTGCAGGTTATGTCTGTGTGAACTAGATTAAATATAATATCTAAGAACTGCTGTTCAGATCTAAGTCTTGGAGGATTTAATGACTGTCCAGATTCCAGTAACAGCTGGAGGTTTGCAGACACCGTTTCTGTGAGGTATGAAATAGCCAATTCTGACTCCACTCTAGTAAGTAATTTCCCAGTGCTGACTTTTCACTAGACTAATGTGTATAAATGCCTCCATACTTCACTTCTAGTCTATCATAAAGAAAAGAAGAAGGTCATAATCTCCCAGAAATTATTTACCTGCTCTTTTCTAAGAGTTGTGGTGCCCGATATGACTTACAAGTCAATTGTGACAAGGTAACTAAGTGCTTGGACACATCCAAGGAGTAAATCTGGAAGACCTTGGTCTTAGCTGAATAACTCAACTAGAAACGAAGACCTTACAAACACAGAGTGTTTCCTAGGTAGCAGCTGGTTGTTACATATGATGCCAGGTAATGTTTTTGATAAGGCAGTTTGTATTGGAACATGTTATTCTGCTTAATATCAAGCAACCACTGCAATTCACTGTTTAGTATATGAGCATGTAATTGAACAAGTAAGAGTGATCAAAGATAAATAAATTGCCACCAGTCAGTTGAGCTACTATAAATTACTGTTCATGTACTTTAATGTTTTCAATCTGTAAAATAGAATGCACCAATTAAAAGCCCTGTGAAGGTTGTATGACCATTCATTTAACAATCTAATGTGTGGCCAATGAATGGCGCACTGTTTATTTGTCAAATCAATATCTCCTCTCCTCTCCCTCTCCTCACCTCGCCTCGCCTCTCCTCTCCTTTTATTCTCAATAATGTTATGCTTCTTATCAAAATTACATAGTACCTAAGATATCTAAATAAGAAACTGAATTAAGACACAGATACATCAGTAACACTACACAAGCTGCCATGTAATGAGAAGGTTGCACAAAGAAGTAATCACTGTATTTGTTTTAGGAATGTACATGAGGCAGCAATCCCTCAGTAGTTCACCTGATCATTCAAACTCATTTATCTTTTGTCACAATTATATATTATTGCCTGTTGATCAACAGAAATAAAGGTAAAATATGTTTCCTGAACTAAGTCAGTTGGTCCACAATATGGATTAATTTCTTTAAGCAATCTAAAAATTGCTTCTCTTTTTAACTGACCTTCCTAGTGCAAAGCAAATTACCAGCAAGTACATCCTAGCTGTAACAGTGGCAGAGACTTCTGATACCGATTCTATGAACAATTAAAGATGTGAAAGCTGCTAGTTTGAAAGTTATGTGTAATTGGGTAGTATTACTACTGCAGTGGGGAAGAATAGGACAGCTTCTCTTCTCATATGGACTGCTGACTATATAGCATACAGGAGACAATCAAATGCTAGATCATGCTAACTAAGCCTGTAGCCATACCTAACCATAGTAGTATACAATTCTTTTAAAGAAAAGAAAAATCCTGAAAGGCAGATATTTCCACTTGAGCCAATTGAACTTGCTCACAGGACAGGTCTGGGTGTCCTACCAAGGAATCTTACTTCCTCCTACATTACTACTAGTGAATTAAACAGCACTTGTAAGACCTAAAGCTGTGTTTGACTATAATCACAGGCTTACATTTAGACAAAGATTTGCCACAAGAAAACACTGGGTTCTGTGATACAGATACTGAATAACATGAGAAAAATCAACCCTGGAGAGGTTAAAAAAAAAAAAAAAAATGCTAGCTGGA
Source organism: Tyto alba (assembly GCF_018691265.1). Classification (NCBI taxonomy): domain Eukaryota; kingdom Metazoa; phylum Chordata; class Aves; order Strigiformes; family Tytonidae; genus Tyto; species Tyto alba. Next base: position 14,191,613 of record NW_024881282.1, on the reverse strand, counting down.
GAAGTTTTGAGCACTGAATACATGAATTCTCCATGTAATAGGAAAACTTCCGTTAGAAGAACCAGGCCTGTTAGGAACTGCCCTTGTAGTAAGCTACCATAAAACTGTTGCAACAGCTATTCAGAGAGATTCAGACATAAAGAAGGGGGGAAAAATGTTAGAAAGAAGTCTAGATATTTCAAACATATGGTGTGTATTTGGTAGAGCAGACTAAATGCATAGTATGTTTTTACAAGTAAGAAGAAAAATCTAAGCTTCTGTAGTGAATATGCTGTATGAAAGAATTGAAAATTTACTTCAGAAAAACAGAAGTGTCAGTGTATTGAAAATAATGTCTGCATCTTATACTGAAGTAGAGCAAATAATTAGAGACTGTGAAATAATGATTTTCAAGATGTCTGTCCTGGGTTTGAGTGAGCAGTGCGGTTTCTGGGGAGGGGGGCTACAGCAGTGGCCCCCTCTGAGAAGTTTCTCAAAGCTCCCCTGGCTCCTAGTTGGACCCACTTCTGCAACAAGTCAGATCAAATCAGCTGTGCCTCTGTGATAACATATTTAAGAAGGGACCTGGGAGGGGGAGTTGGATGTGTGAGAAGGAGTTGCAATATCTATGTGAATAGCAAAGTCAGTGGAAGAATGAAGGAGGAGGGGGAGGGGAGAAGATGTGTTGGAGAAAAAATCCCCAAATATCCTGTGACGAGATGACAAGGCTGCCCCCCCCGCCAGCCATGGATGTCTACGGTAGAGTAGATGCCTACATGTGGTCTGTGGGGTGCCCCATGCATCTCAGGTGATTGCACCCAAAGGAGGCTGAGATCATGTGGGAAGAAGCAGCCCCCACTGTTGTAGTTTGCTGCTGGGAGGCTTGCAGCATGAAGTGTTGTCCCAGGCTGGAGCAGCTCAGAAGGGACTGCATCCCATGGGAGGGAATCAGGTTGGAAAAGTTTGGCTTCCCATGCTGGAGCAGCTAGGGAAATGTTGTGGCTTGTGGGAGGGACTCACATCAGAGAAAGTTTGTGGAGGACTGACTCCTGTGAGAGGGGGACCATGCTGGAACAGGGGAAAGAAGTTCCAGAAGCTCTCACCCCTCCCCCTGAGGATGGAAGAAGCAGCAGCACTGACTGCACCCCCCATTCCCTGTCCCCTGCAGCCGTGGGGGAAGGAGGCAGAGATATTGGGAGCAAAGCTGATCCCAGGAATAAGGGAGGGGTAGGAAGAGGTGTTTTCAAGATGTGGTAGTGTTTCTCACTGTCCTACTTTGTTAGGTGTTGTTGTTGTTAGTGTCTGTAATATATTTATGTTCTCTTTTCTTCCCCTAACAAGTCTGTCTTTTTCCTCATGACTGTAATGGATGAGTTATCCCTCCTTGTCCTTATCTCAAATTCCAAGCCTTAGCTTATTTTCTTTTTCTTAGCACTGGTGGGGGGAAGGGGAAAGTGAGCCCCTGTGTGGTGTGCAAAAACCACAGCAATGGCTGGTCAGATTTTAATATTATGAAATTATATAAATAATGATTTAGATATTAATGAATATCAAAGGTAAAATCGAAAAAAAATCTATAGAGGAAGTACTTAGAGAAAAACAATTTCTGAAGCAATATTGCCTGATGATCATAGAATGGTTTAGAACAAGCAGATCAGTAATGTCAGAGGTGCTGAAAGGATTGTTCCTGAATATAAGGTATTAATTTACAAAGGACTTGACACAGCTGAAGAACCTTGCTCAAAAAAAAATAATGGGTGAAATTCTGCATTTATGATTCTGAAATCTTTCAGAAGGGATTTCTTATTCATACCTCTTGCGTTCTAAATGGTTAATATTATATATTGTGAAAATAGCTTGCTTTCCCCACCTCCCATGAGAGTTATAGTTATTTTTACCAAAAAGGGCAGAGTTTTTGCTGTCTGAAAATCAGGTCCTATGAAAATTTCTGTCAAATAAGTATGATATGTTGTTCTGATGCCATACTTGTAAAAAGAAGATGATAAATCTGAAAGGGTTTAGAGGAAAGTTATGAGATTAATTTGCATTATAGAAAACATCTTACAGTGATAAATGCCTAAGTCTAAGAAAAAATATTTTGATTAAGTTAAAGGTGAGAAAAGGAAAATGACTTTCCATTGTCTCCTTTTCTTAAAAGAAAACATCTGAGCTTCTGAGTCACTCTTCTAGTGTGCCTAGCTGATCCTGCATATACACATTATATGATTGTTTAAGTTCACTCATATAAATAGTCATCTTGAACTCAGTGGATGCACTCAACTGATTTAAATATGTGCATAAATGTTTTTATACAATCAAATATGATTTTTAACAGATTTCATGCATAAATTTTTTACACAAAAATAATAGCAAACTAAGAGATAGTCTTAGAAAAGATAAAGAATAAAAATAGGTAAGGCTTTTCAATGGTGTGTGCAAAAGAATAGGAAAATGATGCCAGTTTATTGCAGTTTTATCACTTTCATAATGATTGAACAAATCTCATTTGAAGGACTGACATTTAAGGAGATGGTACCTAAATACCTGAGAACTGCATCCATACTATCAATGTAATTTAATATAAACTATTTTGTTTAATTTACTGTAACCCATTTTACATGTTTCACACACTAAGGAGATGAAATGGGATTTTTATCAGTGTAATTGCAAATTATTGACAAGAACAACTACAGTGGTAGCATACATTCATTTTATCCAAGTCAATTATTAAATATTACGTTTCCAGTTAAGAATACAAGCATGGATTGTAGGTTAAAATTAACTGTGATTAAGCTAATTCCAAGTAACAAAGTCATGTTAGAATATTTACACTTACTGATTCAGATAAATTCATATCATAAATGTCTCTGGCCTACCAAATATGAATCAAATGTAAGCAAATCTGAAATGAATGATAGTGTCAATAAATAATGGAGACTAGTCATTGCATTGAGGACACTCGTGTGATACTTTAAGGTAACAGTATAATGTTACTGCAGAGAAAGCTTTTTTTAAATTGATTTTTATGCAAATGATTTTGAGTGTAATAGAACAACATTTTTAATTGTTATCTCCATTATTCAGGATTTTTTTTTCTGCTTGTAATATTAATGAGTTCTTTCCTTCTAACACATCTTCACAAAAGCAATATTTATGTGAGCTAAATTTTATTCTCAATGTGCTGTTCAGTTGCCTGATAGTTACATCTGAGCTAGTCATCCTAATCTTTCTTTGAGGACAGTGGAAAGAAATAGACACTTGAAAGGCCTGATTATTTTGACTTATTTTAGATGTCAACTTGACATGAATGAATTGCATCATATTAGTGCAACAGATTAAGCAGGGAATCTAAACAATCAAATCAGTTGCTGTTGCCTATAGTATAGATATCTGACATTGAAACAGAATGAATAAAATGAATTTCGAGGCACTTTACTGTTTCCTTGATCTTCAGATTGTTTTCTTAATATCATTATTTTGTCTATAACTCCCAGATAAAACTGAATAGAAGATGGCAAAGGATTTGTCTGATAGATGTAAGAAAAGTAATAAAAGGAAAGAATAAAATCCCTTATCTGTGTTGGCCCTTCATTACTAAAAGGTGAAACAACAGTTTTTTACTCTTATCAGTACAGTAGGGAAGTAAATAATTTTTTAAATGGTACACGGGAGATTAGGATATACGTGTTGTATTTTTCCAAATAATTTTCAAGTAAAGGCAAATTCGGCCTTTAACCTCATAGACTTTCTTACTATGACACTAATTGTATTGTAAGATACTATTATAGAAGGACAAAGATTATAGCTTTAAATTTAAAACAACTTGAACAAACATTTAATTTTGCATCTAATGTGTTTCTTATTATTCTGCATACAGAAAATCTAAAAGTTGTATGTACTGAAGAATTTTACATTGACTTCTGAAAGAACTTTACAATACGGTGAACTCCATCATTTGCTTATCTGTTTGGTGATTAATGTACATATTCAGGAAAAGATCAGCTCAGTCTTCCAAGCCTGAATGACACTTAGACAATCTAATCTGCATCTCGGGAAGACAATTATTGGAGAAAAGAGGGTGGCAGAAGCGCCACCATCTTAGTGCTGCATTAAGTGTCCAGCTTCAGATGACTAGTAGAATGAATCCAACATGCATAAAAGTAGACAGCATTTCATATTTATTGCTTGTAATTTCAGTGGAAGCAAAAGGCTTTCAAAATAACAAAGGAATGGAAATGCCTTTGTTTAGTATCTACTTTACTGTGTTGACTTTATAAAGAGTGTAGGAAACTATTTCCCTCTGTAGAAACACCTGTAATATCAGAGAAGCAATGTCATTGGGTAGGTATTGATTTTAAGTAGACAACACAAAAGACAACTGCTATCATGTAAACCTGCTCCTCAGCCTCACAAATGAAATTTGAGTATTTCTGTCTGTTAAATTCTTCCTTTTAAATACCACCATTATTTAAACACTACCAAGTTATTTGAGTGTTTCTTAGTTCTCTTAAGTCAGAGTTGAAAAAGAACTCAGTAGGTACACATGATGGGATATATCTACAAAGGCTAGAAAAGCTTCCTAATCAAAAGTGGAAAGAGGATTGATATTTTTTTCTCATAACAATAATTTTTAATATACAAATAGTGAGAGTGATGGAAGAAACAAGCAAGTCCTAAACTCTCCAAATAATTTTTAATAGTCATGCTCTCTTGAATTGCAATTCTATCAGTAATTTTTTGGACATACCCTAGATAAATTAAAATACATTTATGTATCTTAGTGTCTATAATCAAACAACACAAAAAGCAGCTGTTGATATACATAACTATCATAAATAAATAATGTGAAATCTATTGCATGTGAAAGAATCTCATTTGTGTTTCATCACTTTACTTAAATATCTTATTTAATACATGAGGTTTTACTGCTGTATTGTTTAGTTTCCTGATGTCTTGTTAGGAATAATTAAATCTCTACTCCTTTGATCACACTCTTGCTGCTGGTCTGTTAGAGAGAAATGGTTTTTCCCCCCGTCTGTGCTTATTCTTCTTTAAAATAATAGGTGAGTGGGGCTATGATCTACTCAATGTGATAAAGCAAATCCAAACAGTTGAACAAATACTCAGAAATTTGGCAGGTAAATCAGTAAAACAGCAATTTCTGACCAACAGTCCTGGAATCCTCAATGGATCATACAGAGGTGTTACAGAAACATGTACCTGGTCAGTAGAAGTTTATTACTTTGACAGGGGTTTCAATTAAACGCTTGAGGCTGAAGATGCCAGCCAAGTTTAAACCTTGACTATCGTCTATAACAGACTCTGGCAGGTGTCACAAATTAATGCTCTGAAGTTTGGAAATAACTATTATAGAAAAACACCCAAACACCTATAATTGCAGATTCCAGAGGCCAAAGGCAAAGTAAGATGCTACAATCTAAAATAATGTGACAATGGAAAATAATATAATACAGCAACCTCTCATTAGAGAACAGAAATCAGTTATTTCAAAAAATCTAGTTTGAAAATGATTAATCTTAATACAACATAAATAAGGCTATGTTCATCTGCAGAGCAAACAGAACACATTAACTGAAAATAAAGTTACACCTATTTATGCCAAAAATTTAATTTTCTTTTTTATTAGTCTGACATTACTTTTGTTTATCCCAGCCTTCATTTAGGTCCATTGTTTTCTAGTTAACTTAATGGCTATGTTAGTGGTCACTGGGGTCACTGGGAAAATAAATTCTAGATTTATTTTCTCTACAGTTTTTCTTAAGTGTCATTTTGATATCTTATATTATTGCAGTGAAATTCTCCAGAAGACCTGTGAACCTTTCCTGAAGCATTTTGCAGGCAAAAACAATGACTGGTCAGTCTTGTTAGGTCTCATAGACGCTGCCTTTCAGTAGAGCTGGCACAGATGCTCATGGCACAGTGCTTGTAGAGAAAGCATGTCCAATATTTTAGCTATGAAGGAGATGCAAATTCTGTTTGCCTCCAGCAGGCTACTCAGTAGCTATTTAGTAAAATAGCTGTTGTCCTCCCTTTTTTGTATATAATGTGAAATATAATCTCCAGAATCATTAACTTTATGTAATCTAAGGGGAAAAACAAAACAAAACAAAACAAAACAAAAACTGAGAAAAAAAAAAAAAAAGAAAAAAGTTTTAAAATGTTTAAATAGATTTTGGTTAAAGGCAAATGTCTATTGATCAGCTAGCATCATTTTAAGCATCCACCTTAATGTATCTCAGGTATGAAAAGTCTCACTGAAGGTTCACAGATCTTCCGTGTCCTTCTTTTTTATCTTCATGTATAAATAAGAGAAAGCAAAAAAGTGACATGTTGAAGGATATACATATGTGTATATTTGAGAATGTATTCCAGGGTTGTTTTGCACTGAGAGTCTACACTAGTTAATTATATTAATGATAAGAAAATGCATACAGTTTTTGCAAGCATTCTGAGGAGAGCTCTTGGTACATTTGCAGTCAGTAAGTGGTTGGTACACATCTTTTCTATAGAATGATGGCTTGTCATTCAGAAAGCACAGAGCCAAACAAGCTGGACAATTCCAGCTCCCCCAGATTTTCCTCACAGGGCAAGTGTTCCAGCCCCTACAACCTTAGTGGACCCCCCCTGAACTCCTCTAGTTTATGAATGGTTTTTCTCTACTGGTGGGTCTGAAACTGGGTGTAGTATCAATTCATCATCTCATGGAATAAATGGATCTCGTCAGCAGGGATTGTTTTCTGCTAAGTGTCTGAGTCCTTAATTTTCATGTTTTAAACTTTACATTATTACTGCTGTAATTACTCAAAGAACCTTTAAAATAATTTGAAATTCTTATTAAAATAATTAAAATAGAAGAACTTCTTTGTATCAATGTTTATAAAGAGTCTGTAATTTAGGTACCATGACGGAGTCAGTCAGAATCTCTTAGTGCTAAAAGCATGAGCCTCTACAACTTGAGTAAGTGAGCATCCTTTAATGTTGACAAATATAAGGAACTCAGGGAACAGCTGTGAAATTCAACACACTATGGTGACAAGTTTCATTTCTATGAGACAAATTATCTAATATAGTCACTGTGTGATCACTGTTAGAGGCAGGAAGACACCATTTATCTTTATAAGTTTAGATTTCTCTTATTTACATCAGTAAGGTTTTTATCAATATTATCTCCTCAGCAATCACGCTTTGGGTAGTCCATTTATTTTGTTGTCATGTTTTTGTCTAAATCTTTTCTGGGCATTCAACTCTTTCTACTGAATTAGTACCAAGAAATGTAAAACCCCAAGTGCAGTAATATCAGAATGACATAGGCCTTCAACATGGACTGTCTTTCTAAAAAGGTTCTGACAGTTCAATAAGTAATTACATTAAGTCCTTTATGTACCAGGTCTCTATTAGCTGATTCTCTCGTACGTTCTGTGTCACTGAAATAAAAGGAGTTACACAACTATAACCCCACATGCAGATCAGTTTCCTTGTGCCTTTGTTATCTAAATAGGCAAGGCCCAGAGACACAGGAGTTTAATGTGGGATATAAATATTTACCAACAGTCTAATGCTGAGTAAAGCACAGTGTATAAGACAAATATACTTAATGAAAAGTGCTGGTGATAAAGAAAATAAACTGCAATTATTAATCTGTTGAACATGTAGATGAAAGCGGTCAAATTAATCCCTTATATCATTCCATTAACTTCACAGAGTATTACAAAGGGTAAATTTAACAACTGCATATTCATCTAAGAACTGAATGATATCTTATTTATCACTTTGTAACTCTACTTTTGTGTCAGAATCAGTATTATTGAAGAGCAGCAAAGGAGTATAAAACACCCATTTGGAAATGATGTATACATATGCAATGCTTATAGTGGGAAAAATATTTTCATAGAATAATAATTAATAAAAAACCCCAAACTTCTGGGTTTTAGTGCTAGCCAGACAAGTTATTGTGAAGGGATTTAGCTGATCACCACTGTCTGAAGTCTGTCCAGAGTCAGTCACTCTTCCTAAACCCGTGTAAAGTGAACCTTGCTTTTTACAGTATACAATATACAGAAGCAAGGAAGGCTACAACACACACAGGTACAGAAACAAGGAGGGCTACAACATACACAGGTTTTGTGAAGGGCCCTAAAAGGGTTTCTGTGGGCATCCTGGCTGGAGAGTGGTTCTGTATGTTCACCAAGAAGATCATAAGTCACTCTATGAAATAACTTGTTTGTGTATTCACTCTTTCACCAAAAACAGTGCTTACAACACGTGGTATGTAAAAGTAAGCAATTAGGTTTAACACTACAGAGGAAAACAGATCAGGAGTGCTGCTTGCACAGTATACAACTGTGAGATACAGTAGCTCCAGGTTTTGACCACCCTTGGAAAATGGAAATGTGTAAGAGCTTTACTTTGTACAGAGGCATGGCTCCAGCTTCTCTCTGCACATGGCAGCACCTTCCATACCTCCATAATCAAAATAATAACACACCACCAAACAGTATCTTCCATCCACCTTGGTAAGAGGAATTATACCCACATCTTTCCCTGGCTTTGACCACTGTACATATGTGTACAATTATCAGAGGAATCTTAAGCCATCTTTTCCATCTTTAATTGTTTCATCTTCATAGAAAAGAAAAATGATAGCTTACAATGAAGCCAGATCTTTTGAATTGTTTTTCTGTTTGGAGTACAGTATGTGTGAATGGCCAAATTTGAGTCACAGGTACCCAGCCTACTATTCATAGCAAATTAATTTGAATTCAGGCTTGGAACTTGAGTCTGATTTTGGCCAATAAACTTTTCCTTTCTCCTCCATAAAACTGTCATAGAATGATTTATGTGGGAAGGAACCCCTGGCGATCATTTACAACCCCTTGCTAAAAGCAGGACCAACTTTGAGCAGGCTACCCTGTCTGATCAAGTTTTTAATCTCTCCAAGGAACCTCTCTGACAGAAGAGTAGAGTTAGCAAACTGCATCTTGGGACCAGACAATTTAGGACTAAAATATAGGGAAAACAAAAATATAATACTAATAATTTTGGGTACATTAATGGCCACTTCATGTCTAAATGTCTGAATTTGTTTTATATAGTTAGACATGGCAAGTTTAGTGCAATGATTGTCACAGAGAATAAATCAGGTATCTCATACATAGTTGACTTCAGAAGAGAAAATGTATGAAAGTAAATTTCAGACATCCTGTGAGTAAAAAGATGGTATGTCAAAGTCAAGCAGCTAATCAGACTACATACCCTAAGGTGTACCAACAAATCAAGTTGTCATGAGTGCTCCTAACGAAAGATCGTTTGTGGAAGTTTTACCTTTACTGTCTTCAGCTAGTATTCAGCAAGTGAATAACTGCCATGTTGCTCCCAACAGAAAATGCAAAGGACTCAAAATTATAGAATGTAATTTTTAATCATCTCTAGCTACATTAAGAAGTGCTAAATACAGAAATGAACATTGCAATCCTATACTGTAGCTCCTGTGTAGCATGAACTATAGGATTTCTCTAATTAATTAGTGATTAAAATAGACATCTCTCCCCCCCCCCCCCCAAAAAAAAAAGAAGAAAAAAAAAGAAAAATTTGCACTATTTTCCTAGCTATGTTCTTCCACTTGTTATTTGGTTATTTTTGGTCCCTGTGAGGCTGAATCTTATTCCCAAATTAAAAAATTACCTTTATGTTTCAAATGCTGAATTTTGTTACTGCTTCACCTGTTAGATTGCATTTTTATTGTCTATGAATCAGTGCATCAGTAACCTTCTTTTGTAGAGCTAAATAAAACAAATATAATATTTTTAGAACAAATTCTGTTTTTCTACTCAGTCCTCCAAATTGTCTCCCATTCATCAACATCCTTTTTACTTGTAGGACCCAGAAATGATAGTGTGGAGAGGAAGATCAGGAATCTTCATACTGTCAGCATGGAAAGAATAACCTTGATTTCTGATTAAGAACTTCAATAAAATGGAAGCTGCAATAACTCAAAATAGTCATTCCTTTCGATGAGAAATGCCATAGCCAAGGAGAGGCACACTGTGACTAGGAGCTGACCCATAGGGTAATATGAGCCATGAAGGAGCAACAAAGAACATCAACCCAGGAAACATTGCACCACATCCTAAAGCTAATGAGTGCCAATAATACAAGATCCTTTTCATTATGTTAGACAAAGGAGTTCAAAAATCCTGACCCTGCTAAATCTCAGATGGGAAATTCTACAACTAGGCAGAGAAAAGAAAATAAACTGATGCTGGAAACTTACAATCAATTTTTCTCATAAACATTTTTTATTTTTTTTGTTAAATCCAAAGGAACTCTATGTGAGTAATTGAACTCTATAGGAAGATCTGTGTTCTGGTCACAGAATACATGTTGACTTCATGCAAGGTAGCAGAAGCTATATGTTAGTCAAGTTCCTTGGTAATTTCTATAGTTTTTCAGTAGACTTAAGAAAAGCTGTTTTGATGACAAGCACAGAGTAAGCAGATTGCTGTGTAGTAGGAATAAATGGATTTTTCTTCATATTCCTTTCACAGAAATAGAAGGAAGACCTTACATCCAAGAAGAGTTGGGACATTTTTAATATTCTCATTAAAATCTTCATAAGAATTGCAGCTTTTTAACTCATCTAGCTGAACCTAGCAGGAGATAGCCTACTGAATTCAACATTTTGCATCTGTTCTTAAGTCTAAAAGAATCAAGGATTCATTTTCTGACAATAAAGAAATTTATGGTCAAATTTGTGTAGGAGGAACCAGTCCCTTGAAAGTTCAGAGTAAGCTCAAGATGCAATCACAAACAATTTCTTAAAAGTTTCACCTGTGAATTTCTTGAGGAAGGCAAATCATCTAAGATTTAAACTCACAAAGGCAAATTTGAAGGCTAACAGTAGGCAATTACTATTACAAGACTTTGAACATTCTGTGGTTCAGATCTCCCTCATTGGTTTATCTACCAAAAGATCTTTATGTGTTTATCAGCTTTGGAATCTGCCCCTTTTATCTGGCTCAGTTGCTGCTTTATAAAATCTTGGGCAAATATGGTCCAACAGACAGAGTAGAGACAGACAACAGCATAAAGAGATGGCAAATAAACCAGTCCTGTATAGAGTAGTGTTAAGTAAAAAAGTCTGGGAATAATATTTGACTCAGAAATTTAAAATCTATACATATATGTTGATGTGTATATATATGTGTATGTGTGTGTGTCTATATCCATATTTATCAGCTATATAAATATAAAGCATTTGATTGTATTTTAAATACACATATACATATTTTTTTTTGACATTTTATTAGTTGATTAGCAAGTCTCAACAGGGACACTGATCACGCTAATCTGATCTCACACTTTGAGATCCAGATCTATGTGTACACAATATGATGTAGAAAATAAAGTCAGTAAACTGCCAATTTTAGGCTAATAAATTATAACAGAGCTGAAAAAGTGTTGTTACACCACTGCACAAATATGTTACAGGTAGGCTGAAAAATCTGAGTTCAGTCTTGGAGGAGCTACAAGGAAGAGAATAAAATTATGCATGTGCTATGGTTACCTCAGAGAGGTGAATGCTGTTTCTGTTCTTTTAAGGATGAATTTGTGAGATATGAAGCTCAAGATCAGGAAAAAAAATCCATTAGCATAAGCCCAGGAAACATTAAGTTGTGCAAATTCATGAAAATGGAATAAGGGTTCACACTCCTTATGAATAGAAGAGCTTGCTTTCTCATAATAGTTATGACAACAACACATAACAGTTCAGGATGAAAGAAAAATTGTTGCAAAATGCATTAAGAGACTGCCTAGTGTTACTTTAATGCTACCGATACTGCTATATTTATTTAATACTTGAGGAAAATTGCAGCATGAACTGACATTACTTGAAAGAATGAACAGCTGAAAAGTGTATAAGAATAGTGGGTTTTTTTATTTGGGGTTATTAGAAACATTTTTGCCTCAAGCTTCCTTTAATGTTTTCTGGTGCTTCTGAATATGAATGGAAAGAGTGATAGAAGAGGTGGGAAAGAATCATAATGTGGTGATGAAATGATGCAACTTTTTCTCTCTAGTCATATTTGTAAGGGTATGTGGGAGTGTCTGCTTCTTTAGGAGTATCTACTCAAGGACCTTCTTCAGTGCAAAAAAAGAATAAGAAAAGGAGTAAGCCATAAACAAAACATACAGGGCAATGTTAAGAAAAGGAGTAAGCCATAAACAAAACATACAGGGCAATGTTAAGAACCAAACCTGGTCAGTCACACTAATTGTTGAAGGCAAGAGAGACTGTGAGCACATTTATTCTAGCAAGGTTGTCTGATGAGGGACCTTGTCAGCTGGGAAACTAGAGCAAAAGGGGGAAACAAGAAACATCTATAGAGACACAGACCTGATCAAATAAATGTGCAGACAATGAGAGGAAACAAACCTCACCAGTTACACTAACTGATGGGCATCACTTCCAGAAAGATCAACCTTGATTTTGCAACATATAAGATTGTAAACCATGGGGATCCAGACAGGGAGGGATTTGGGAATGGACAGAGGTGCACAAACCCATGAGGACCATGCAGGGGAACATGGAGGAACAGAAAGGAAGTGGACAGAAAAGGGTGTAAAAAGGGTTGGTCATACAGAAGACAGAGCTGGTCAGTATACTTGTCTGGCTGAGCCCTATGCCTGATCACTGCAGTCTCTTCTACCCTCTTATAGCTTCTTCTAAAACTTTTTCCTAACTATGTCTCTGCATAATTTCAGTCCCTTTCATGCATGTGTGTGATAAAAGGACTAGATGCCAGCTACTAGTGAGTCCTCTGTGTGTGTGAGTGAAAACTGGTGCCAACTACTGGAGCCAGTGGGGTCTTTAACCTCCAGCCACAGGGGTGTCAGTGGTGTGTGTTCCCAAAACCAGCTACTGGGGGGACTGGGATGAGTGAGGTGAGTGCGCCAGCGGCTGGTCACAGCCTATGTCCCTAATGTCAGCTGCTAGAGGGCAAGTGTCTGTATCTTCCTCAAGCAAAACTCAAGCTTGAATAGTTGAGTCCAGACCGGTGTTCAAGCAGGCAGAGGTTCCATCCTGGTTTGTTCAGGGGGACATGCAAATGTGCAGTGCCTGAGGAATGAGTGTGTGAGTGATGCATGTTTGCCAGTGAGCATTGAGCTGGACCAGATACCTAATAGGGGACTGGTGAAGTGGGAAAGGGGATCTGGGATCTGGGAAGGGTGATGAGTGGACAGAGGCTGAGTTGGTGCTTAAGGGATCTGAAAATGTGAATGTGCTTATGAACATGGAGAATGTTGTGTGTGTGCCTGCGCTAGTGAACTTCTATCTCTACCGTCTGGAAAGGAGGGGGACACTTGCCTGTCTGTGTTTTATGTGAGTCCTGTGTGTTAGTGATATTGAAGACAGCACTTTACCTGTGGCAACCTGTGTGACCAGACGTGTACGTGTCCTGCATGTGTCTGGGCACCAGGCTGTGCTCCAGCAGACGAGCAGTTAAGTCCTGAGCTAGAGCAGCTGGAGGAAGTGGCCACGTTCATAACATTCCTTAACAATATTCTTTTCTCTGTTCCTACTTTTGATGTCAAAATATGAATAGGATCGCGTTTCTGCATAAAGAGAAGATTTAAGCTTTTAACTCCTGGGAATGAGAATTTAGGTAATAATTTGAGCAGAAGTCATGTAGATTAAATGTTGGGGCAGCACTAATATGAGCACAGTACTGTTTTAAATGTGCCTTAGCTTTACAAATATAGAAAAAGAAACCAGAATTATCAAGGAAGAAGTCACTTCTCTTAGTCATGTTTGCTATGGTTACAAAGCAGAATGCTATGACTATCAGTCTAGTTCAAACAGTTCAGAGTTCATGCACATTTCAAATCATGTTCAAGATGATAGATAAATATTGGTCAGTACTTTCTACTTAGCTATTTGTTCCCACTGTCTACATCATAGAAACGCTTGGATGCAGTATGCTTTATACCTACTTTGTGTATGTAAGCCAAGGAATGTGACCACATATTTAGAAGCCCCTGCCAACTGTGCAGATCTTTGATGCTTGCTAGGTCAGTTCAATCATTTTTCCATATTCTCTCATACAGTCTTTAAGTATTAGAAAAACCCACATAAATTCCACTCCTAATTACTTTGCCTATCTTCATAATTTGGTTTAACATCCATTTCTGTTGAGTTTTTCCAAAACATTCCATAGTACTCTAGTGATTCAGAATACGTATCACTTAAAACACTAATTCTAACCTTTGCATGCTGTCTTCCTGATATTTTTATTGCCTTGTTATCTCTTAGCTTTAGTTTGTTTTGCAAATCTCAATTAACAACATTTTCATAGAATCATTGAATCATAACATCATAAAATCTTAAAATCATAGCATGATTTGGGTTGGAAGGGACCTTAAAGATCATCTAGTCTAACTCCACTGCAATGAGAAGAGATGTCTTTCACTAGAACAGGTTGCTTCAAGACCCATCCAACCTGACCTTGAATGCTTCCAATGATGGGGCATCCACAACTTATCTGGGCAACCTGTTCCAATCTCAGCACCCTCATAGTAAAGAATTTCTTCCTTATAGCTAATTTAAATCTACCCTCTTTCCATTTCCCCTTGTCCTATCACTACAGGTCTTGGTAAAAAGTTTATCTCCATCTTTCTTAGAAGATCACTTGTTATTTTGAAAGGCTGCAATAAGAGTCTCTTCAGATCCTTCTCTTCTCCAGGCTGAACAGCCCCAACTCTCTCAGCCTTTCTTCACAGGAGAGGTGTTCTAGCCCTTTGATCACTTTCATGGCCCTCATCTGGCCCTGCTCTAACAGATCCATATATCCATGTCTGTCTTGTGCTGGGGGCCACAGAGCTGCATGTAGCACTCCAAGTGGGGTCTCACAAGAGCAGTGTAGAGAGGTAGAATTTCCACCTTCAACCTCTTCACCACAATTCTTTTCATGCAGCTCAAGACACAACTGGCTTTCCAGGCTGCAAGTGCACATTGCTGGCTCATGTCCATTTTTTCATCCACCCATCAAGTTTGCTGATGATACCAAACTGGGAGGTGCTGTTGAATCTGTTGAGGGACAAGAGGCCTTGCAGAGGGATGTAGATAGATTGGAGCATTGGGCAATCATCAATTGTGTAAAATCTAACAAGACTAAAAGCTGGATTCTGCACCTGGGATGGAGTAACACCAGGCAAAAATATAAATTAGGAGAGGAGTGGCTGGGGACCAGCCCTGCAGAAAGGGATCTGGGGGTGCTGGCTGGCAGAAGTCTCAGTAGGTCAGCAGTGTGCCCTGGCATCCCAGAGGGCAAACTGCATCCTGGTGTGCATGAAACACAACATAATCAGCTGGTCAAAAGAGGTGATTATCCCACTCTATTCAGCATTGGTGTGGCCTCATCTTGAATACTGTGTACAGTTCTGGGTCCCACAATTTAAGAAGGATGTGAAGGTCCTTGAATGTGTCCAGACGAGGGCAACAAAGCTGGTGAAAGGGTTGGAAAACATGTGCTATGAGGAGCAGCTAAAGACTTTGTTGTTTCGTTTTGTTTTGGTTTGTTTGTTTGGTTTTTTTTTTTTTTTTTTTTTTTTTTTTTTTTTTTTTTTTTAGTTTGGAAAGAAGGAGGCTAAGGGGTGATCTCATTGTTGTCTACATCTTCCTGAGAATGGGAAGCCGAGTTGTAGGTGCTGATCTCTTCTCCCTAGTATCCAGTGATAGGAGGCATGGGAATGGTTCAAAGCCGCTCCAGGGGAGGTTCAAGCTGGACATTAGAAAGCATTTTTTTACCAAGGGTGGTCAAATACTGGAATAGACTTCCTAGAGAGGTGGTTAATGCTCCAAGCCTGTCAGTGTTTAAGAAGCATTTGGACAATGCCCTTAATAACATTCTTTAACTTGGTCAGCCCTGAAGTGGACAGGTAGTTGGACTAGATGGTTGTTGTAGGTCCTTTCTAGCTGAACTATTCTATTCATTCTATTCTATTCTATTCTATTCTATTCTATTCTATTCTATTCTATTCTATTCTATTCTATTCTATTCTATTCTATTCTATTCTATTCTATTCTATTCTATTCTATTCTATTCTATTCTATTCTATTCTATTCTATTCTATTCTATTCCTCCTGTGATGGATGGGGCTTCATTCCCCTACTCTCTGCTTTGAGATTCCAGGACTCAAGAGATGTGAGAAGAGCAACTGCCAGTGTAAGACTAAAGCAAAAAAGTTGTTGAGTACCTCAGCTTACTCCATGTCAATTGTCACCAGATTCCCTGTCTCATTTATCATGTTTATACAGTACTGAAAACAACTGGCCCTCAGTTTGTTGTATTTGGAATCTTCATTATTACAGGAAAGGTAGCAGTTTAAAATAGTATTCTCCTGTCTCCCTGAATCTAGAACATGCTAGAATTTGGGAGCACTTACATAAGTGGTAATCAGTTTTCTGCTTATACTTCAGTTATAAATGCTATAGACTTTCAAGATCTTACTCTAAGTTCTCATGGGTAACAATCACTGAAAGTCTAGATGATAGCTAAGAAGCTGTCCTAGGTAGTATTTTAGCACTATTTTGTTTGACAATGTGTATACAGAAGACAGAAAAATCACCTAGCAAGAATTTCAGTGTGAATATCCTGGAAGTACCAGGTCAGACCAAACACACTGTTTCAAAGAGAAACCATTTTTTTTTTTTGCTAGTCTTAGATTTCTCCAGGCAACACTATCTTATGTACTTCATTATAAAATATTTCGATTATTTTTCTTTAAATAAAGTATATTGCATTGCAATCTACTTATTGAGTCTGAGATTACCACAGTCCTTTCACATCTTCAACCCCTTTTTGTCTTAATGTGAATTCTTGAGATGAGAATGATGAGACAGCATCTGCAAGAGTTTCCATGGAAAATGAAAAGAAAAATATAATTTATGTAAACTAAAAATGTTCTACTTTCACCAAGTAAACTATGCAAAGAACCTGCATAAAAGTAAATAGAATCTTTATAAATCAAACTTTAAGTGTCTAAATGCATTCCCATTTCAAGCAGTAATTTAAAGACTTGAAGCAGAAACATCGTCTTTACATCCATTATAATTCAAAAACTGTAACTTGTAAATTTTTTATTATAGCCTTTTTTCAAAATGCCTATCCTTAATGTAAGAAAAGTATTTCTACTTCTTGTAATTTGTGCTATAAAAGAGGTACCAACAGTGAATGTAATGTTGTTCCCTGTACATATTTTATTTGTAAGATATGTCTATAAAATATAGATAAAATACCATTTTTGTAATTAGTTAAAATTTAATTTCAGGTATCTTATAATGTAAATCTTTCCCAGACTGAGTGTTTATTCACAAACTGATATGCACCTCAGATAACTTATATGAAGTCAGTGAATGAGACCCTTCTAACAGCAAAACAACCCATGGATACAAATTCCAGATTGCATGTCCCGTAGATATGATAACACGGATCACATTGAGATGTGAGATGCTCACTAATGATTTAGTTTGGGAACCAAGTTTCAAGATGTTACCTGTTGGCTTCCATCTTGAAAATCAATGTCACTGGTTTCACTGATCTCCTTCACAGAGAGATAATAATTATTATCACTGAAGAGAGTGAAATGTTTTTCAACATACAAATTACCTGTGTTTAGATCTGCTTATTTATTTATTTTTACTAGAGTACTCCCAGGAATTTGTGTCAGCAAAAGATTCAAATTAAAAAAAAAATAAAATTATGAGAATATGAATGTACACATAACCATAGTGAGAAGGTATTTGGAAAAGTTTTTTCAAAAATCCACTTTAGTGATGGAAAACCGTTTCTGTGATATCTATTTTCCCCTTCTTAAGTTCTACAGCAACTTTTTTTTTTTTTTAAATAATTTCAGGATCGAGGCCTGATACTACTATTTTACTCTCACTGGTTTATGGGAATGTATTTTTCAGCTGTTTTGAGACATTGTTATAGCATTGGCTCATGTGTGCCAATATTGTGGTGCTCACAAAGAGCAGTGTATCAAAACCTCACAGGAGTTTGCAGCTCACAAACTGTTAATTCTGCAAAAGGTGACCCAATTTGTCAAACAAAATGACTACCTGATTGAACTAACACCAGTATAAATATTTCATCTTAGTATTAAGGTAGATTTGAGCAAAACCAGAAGCATAATCCCCTGGAATCTAAAACATTTACAAAATGAAGACTTACCATCCAGCATATTGCAGCACTGACCTAGTTTGCACGCATTTTCATAGAAACAACAGACATATCATTAGTCTTTGCTTAAAAGATATCAATCATAATTACATTCTGGAAACAGTATCTGCTAAAATGGGTGAAAGCATTTTAAGACCATTAATAGAATCATAGAATCACAAAATCATAGAACCATTTAGGCTGGAAAAGACCTTTAAGATCATTGAGTACAACCATTAATCTAACACTGCCAAGTCTACCACTAAACCATGTACCTAAATGGCACATCTACACGTTTTAAATACCCCCAGGGATCATAACTCAACCACTTCCTGGGCAGCCTGTTACAATGTTTGACAATCTTTTCAATCAAGAAATTTTTCCTAATATCCGATCTAAACCTCCCCTGATGCGACTGGAGGCTGTTTCCTCTTGTCCTATCACTTGTTACTTGGGAGAAGAGACGAACACCAACCTCACTACAACCGCCTCTCAGGTAGTTGTAGAGAGCAATAAGGCTCTCACGGGCTTAGTAACCACCATTCCCTCAGCTGCTCCTCATAAGAATTTTTAGTGTAATATACCGAAAGCATTAGTGAAAAGTAGTGAAAGCATGGAGATATATGACAGACATAATTTACAGATTTTTCATCAGCTAAATCACAAACAGTATTTCTTGCTTTTAGAAATAATTTGGTTTGTGTTTTTTTTTCCATCAGTGACTTATTCACTTGCCTTGACTGTTTTTCATTAATTGAGATAAGAATAAACAAGAACATATATGCAATGTATTAGGAAACCCATCATATTTCAGGATACTCAATAACATTAAAATAATAAAAGGGAATAAAACTTGGCAGCCCTGACTAACTGAATTAGACTGCTGAACATTGCCTTCATTACAATACTCTGTCACAGAGTGCTAGGCTCTAAATTAATAAAGTCTGAAAACAAGAATTCTTTTAACTGATCTGGAAAGGTTGGCTGTTTAAAAATAGAGACCATTTTGTATTTTACTGACCTCCAAACATTTTTGTAGGAAACGGAAAGACTGCAAAGCAAGCTTATTATATAGGGTTGCAAACAATTTATTGGATATACAAAACAACTGATGTGAGGATTCATTTTTATTTTCAAATAGAATGTCTCCTAAAGAGATGAGATGAGCAATTTTAAGCACTGGTATGTGTCTAAATGTATTACCTAGAAAAACAGATGTACTCTCCAAAAAATAATCTGTCTGGTAGGGATCTCTCCGTCTTTCTCTGTATACCATGTAATCTCTTTACATGAACACTATGCTATTTAGAAGATAATATATGACTGCTTTGAAAATGAATTATAGGAAGACTATAGGAAAGACGAGGAAGAACTCTTTATCAGGGCATGTATTGATAGAACAAAGGGTAATGGTTTTAAACTAAAAGAGGGTAGATTCAGACTAGGTATAAAGAAGCAATTCTTTAATGTGAGTGTGGCGAGGCACTGGAACAGGTTGCCCAGAGAAGCTGTGGCTGCTCCCTCCCTGGAAGGATTTAAGGCCAAGTTGGATGGGACTTTGAGCAACCTGGTCTAATGGAAGGTGTTCCTGCCCGTGGCAGGGGGGTTGGAACCGGATGATCTTTAAGGTCCCTTCCAATTCCAACCATTCTATGATTCTATGATATGTTTGTATCAAGTCTTTTTAAAATGTACTTTGCATTATTATTATTAGCTCTGTTCAAAAAATCATAGAATATCTTAAGTTGGAAGGTACCCATAAGGATTCAGTTCCCAGGATTTATTTTATTTAAATTTATTTCAGTAAACATTTTATTTAAATCAGATAAGTTATCTGTGATGCTATAAAAGTAAATATTTGAATTTCACTCTATTTCCTTCAAATTTGAACAAATTTTATACAAGTTTTAGATCTGTGCCACTTAGAAATACTCAGTTGAGTTTGCTCCCAAATAATGTGGGAATAATTATATATGATCGTGTTTCTTAAAAGGTCTTTGTAAAACATATTTCTTTTCACATTATTGCTCTGATAGAAAGTTCATTTAAAAGAGTCAGAGAATCCACAGATTTTGGGTCTGGATATTTTTTCCATGGCCTTTTCTGTTTCTAGTCTCTTAGTCTACACTCTTTTATGTAAATATTTTCCCTGGGGGAAAAATATACTATGGTCACATATTTAGGAGTATATATGAAATAACAGCAAATAAAAGTAAGCTTTGGGACTGCAAGTAAATTTCAGTTTAGGTTTGGATGACTAGGCAATATGTGCATGCTTTTGTCATCAGGTAGGTGCACTGAACAAGGATGATTTATTGGCTTTGGATCAGGTAATTTAAGGAGAGGCTGTATGGAAGAGCTTGGGATGGATGAAAGGAAGGGAGTTTAGACAAAATAGCACTGCAATAGCAGCAGTTTCACTTCAACTTCATCTGTGGCCTTACTTTTCTCTTCAGATTATTTTCTTATAACTCTACTTCAACAACTGAATAACTATAACAGAATATTAAAAACATAGTGACACAGCTTTCAAAAAAAAATAGTAAGATCACTATAATGGCATTTCAGTCTCAGTATTGTAAGTATTCTGTAATTTTGCAAAATTTATTAGTACAAGAATATTTTGAAAGAACGGTCTTTTACATCAAAATAGTCATTTCAGTTTTTGTTTTAGCAATATTGAGTCAAGTTTTACCATGTACATATTATATATATATATATAAATTGCATATATTTTTAGTATAACACAAAACGAAACTTGAAGTACTCATAATACTGTGGTAAAAATTATTTTACTTCACTATAATAGGATTTTCTTAACCAAGGTATACAAAACAATATGACATTATTAAAAAACCCCATACTTAATTGGCTCCAAAATACGTTTCTTTGGAATTTTATTGTGAAAGAAATAATAAAAAATATCAAATTTGTATTAAAAATATGGAGTGCTTAAATCTCCTGAGGAGTTAGTATCCCAGTTTTTAAACATGCTTTGTTCACATAGTATACAACTCTGCACACTTCAGAGGATTTTGACCAAAATATGCAGCAAAGATCTTTATCCTGAATGAAATCTCAGTGACTTAGAATGAACTGCTGGAGACTGCATTTTGCAGGATAAAGTACTTAAAGGATTGGCTCCTCTGTTGAGATTGCCACAAAACAATCTTGAATTGAGAATACTTAGTGTCTTTTGTCCAGCTAGCTATGATTTTCTTACGAATATTCCAGTTTAACTTTTACATTCACTGACAGATTTCATCTATGATGCTTCCACTTTTTTTTTAGCAGATACGATTTTAATGATGTAACAACATTTTTAAGAGTTAATTAAAAATTGAGAGGTGCCACTTCCCTACATTACATTAGTACACATTACCAGACCTTATATAACCATCAGTGAAACAAGCAAAGAAAAATCTTAAGAGTTCTATTCCATATTTGCAGTTTGTCATGGTTAATGAGGATCATAAATTAGTATCTCTGTATTTTTTATGTTCCAGTTTAGATGGAGTGATAGCCTTTCATTTGTAAACTGTAAAGCAACATAGTAGACAAGGTCAAGAAACAGAGAAGATATTAGCACAGTAAAATGGCATTGGAATTCAGAGGATGTGACTAAGTAAATGTTGTTTTAAAGTCTTAAAATCTTGCTGTCATCAACCAAAACACAGGTTGTAGTTAATTGCTGTTATATGAATGCAGAGTGAGGGAGATTGTTGAGACCTCATAGTAAAGAAAATATTGATAAATGACAAATATTTAAGTAGAAATGTTTCTCGCAGCAGAAATTTATCCAAGAAGCACCAGTTTCATTATAGCTTGTTCTGTAGTAATGATTTAATAATTTAAAAGAGAAAGTACCAGCTACTGAATTATCAGTAGAACTTCCTACTCAATGTACTGTAACAGTTTGCTGTTCAAAACATTAACCCACTTTGCTTATGAGAGCTAATGGATTAGAAATTTAAGTTACTTAGCTTGAAGATATATAGAATTTTTCTAATTAAAAAGATCTGTTCTGCCATTGGATAGTTGTACTGCCAAGAAATCTGTCCATTATTCTAAACATAACAGGTAGCAACCACTGTGATTAAGATGGCCAACACTTTCCATTAGATGATCCTGTTTCAGTTACTCTCAGTTTTAGATAAAAAACCCTTAAATGATTACTCTTTTAGGGATGCAGAAGGCTATGGATGGTAAAGGCATGCTATAGAGGGTATCAAATACAGACAGGGAAGGAAACTGAGATTAGGAGCTTGCAAGTTGGAAATGTGAGAAAGAGGAACTGCAGTCATGAAAAAAAATGAGCATATGGAGACTAAAAGAGAGCTAGAAAGAAGTTACTATCCTTTTTAGTCAAATAGATGTTTTCAGTAAGCAAGGAAAACACAAATGGGATCAGCAGCCTAATCGATAGTAGAAGATCGATCAGAAACCCAATGCAGGGTTGAGATATAACTGATACAAAGGCTGAGATAAAGATTGATCACAGTGATGAAAAGAAAAATGATCAGTTATATCTCTGCTAGGCACTTGGGAAAAGCAGCTCCTCCTGAGCTCACGTACAGCTCCCCAAACTACTGGATATTTTACATTAATCTCTCGTGTCTTAGTTTTCCATTTATAAAAAGGAGATAGTAATAACTACTCACTTCACAGGGACATTGTAAAAATAAATGTATTAATGTTCATGAAGCACTTGGATGCTGTAATGATGAGCACCATAAAAAGCTTTTGAGGAAATTAATTTTGCCTTCAGAGTAGTTTTGAATAGTCTGAATTAATGAAGGTGGGTGGCTGTGGACTGAACAATAGAAAATAGAACAGTGTTTGGTAAGTGAGCAATAGTTTTTCTGTGACCTGGAAGATTCTAGGAGGTCTAATGTAAAAAAAAAAAAAAAAAGTGATTGTGTGACAAATCTATATTGTAAGACTCTTGCATGCAAAGACAACAATAAATCTCTTATCCTGTAGCTTGGATGTTTGACCTTTTAACTCTAATAAAATTCAGTGTAATATTTAATGTGTAGTTAGACACACAATATATAAATTTTTGACTTAGTGTATTGTCTTTTAATTAGTGTGGTGTATGGTGTGGGTAGGGTGGGTGGGATCAATATTTACATATTTATAGAATCCTGAGAGCATTTTTACATATTTACATGCTTGATGAGATATAGGGCTGAAACCTAATTAAAGGATTTTCTTTGTTTTTGTTTTTATTGTTTAACTGTGTGTGTGTGTTTGTATATGGAGACAGGTTATAATATGTTTTATAGCGAGGATTTGCTCCTTTTTATATATTTACCATGTTCTATGAAATTAACTTCTGATATATGACTTTTATAACCAGTACAGAAGAAATTATGAACTTCTGGGTCTTGGTATACAGATATAGCATATTTATCCAATCTCACTGAATTTAAGACTATCATGTTTGGGGGTTTGACATTATAATCACATGGTGATTATCAGAGAATGCTTTTGATGCTATTAGTGTCACTGGTGAGAAATTATTCTTGGAGCTTGTTTTGATTTTATCCTCAAAATAATTACAAGAAATGCTATGCAAAATGACAGTGATATTATGATGTTCATGACTTTGAGTGCAATACAAGTAAAATGTATAATTATTACAGTTGAGAATACAACATATACATTGACAGTACTTCCCATCTTTATAGAATTAGATCATGTAATTAATTTTATCACTGTGCTCTGAACATTAGTTAAAATATCAAGAAGAACAAAGAACAACTTGGCACTGGAATTCCTGTTCTGAAGTTATATCAATGAAGTACTAAATTTTATTAGTAGAACTTATGGATGTTGTAGGAGCCTCAGCTTTTATCAGTTAGTAGATTTAAGTATGGATTTACTTTTACAGCTGTCTTTTTGTCTTCATTCATCCTCAAACTGAATTAATATCTTTTTATTTCTCGTATCTCATGTTTCATATGGAATCAGCTGTATATGCTATTCCATCCTTATGGAAAACCAAAGAAAGGGCAACCACTGAATTTGGGGTCTTATGTAGATTAATTTTAATTCTATCTCATCATCTTTCTTTATGAATTTTTATTAAGCTAGCTAAAAAGCTTATCTCTATTTCTTTTTATTTCCTTTATCAGTCTAACTCAACTTGACTTCTGCTAATTCTCATCTTATCCATATGTTTCACAACCTTCCAGATGTCACTTTCTTTGATGATCAATATCCTTCATTCATTGTAGTCTTTTCTTAAACTTAGTACCTCCTCTGCAGTGTTATTAGCTCAGCTAGAACTGAAATCTTTCCTAGAAGTTTTCCCCCTTGAGTTCCAAAAATATTATTGAAAGCGACTCCACTGCTTTTATATTCAGTGCTGTGCCTGAGTAGGTCAGCTTAAATGCCCCGTCCACTTCTCTCTTCTTCCCTCCCAGCCTTGTGCTGCTCTCTCCCTTGCGCTATCACAAGAACATGTGCACCTGCGTTTATGAATGGACGAACAACCTGTCAGACAAGTTAATGTCTCAACCAGATCAGCAGCCTGATCTGCTTCTCAGGAAAGTCACAATACAGTAGTGTCAGAATAATGGAGGGAGTATAGCGAGGGCAGGAATGCTATAGTAGCACTACAAATACAATATAAGAAATTTCAAGTAAAACTGCACCTTTGATTTGAAAGAAGATAGAGTACTGCTCATCACAATCTGCAACACCTAGAAGGCTCTAAGTAGAAGGATGACATGATAATTACCAAAAATCAATCTGAGTTAGAACTTGCAAAGGAAATTTAGGGAGTGTTGTCTGATCTTGGCACAAAATTCTCCCTTCAGCCTTTTAAAATTTGTCCTATTTAGTAATGCTACTCTTAATTATTGTCATCTATATTTAAATGCCAAGGCTAATGATTAGAAAGTGAAAGATAGGTAAGTAGTTTATAGGCAGGTTAAACACCAGCCTTTCAATCCTGCAGAGAAATGCACAATGCTAAAATGAGGTCAGTAGTTGTACTATGCATCTTTAAATGACTACAGTAATTACATTTCAAACTGTGTCTCCCTACATGACTGATTTCTATTAATGCTTCCACAGAACACAGAATGTAAAATGTATTGTGTAAAGTATATTTTCAGAGTTAAAGACTGAGCAGAATTTAAACCTCAGATTACTTTTTTTTTGGCATCAAAACTTGACAAGATTAATAAATCTCATTTCCATTTGAATACTTTGAAATAATCATAATTTTTTTGGTGTTTGATGGATACGAGGATCAATGAGGTTGAAGTTATGTCTATGTGCAATTCAAATGGAATGAGATAATAAATGTTTCTCAATGGAGTATATCCAGAATTGATACCCTCTTTTGAAGCTAGTAATTTATAACGAGAATCATATTTGCATTGTATTGATATATAAACCCTAATTAGGGATATGACCTCAACTTTTTAAGCTGCCTTCATTCTAACACTACCATGCATAAGAAAAAATGCTTCTGAGTTGCTGCTTTAGTGTTTCCTGAGTTTTGGCTCTCAGCTTTGTCAAAATGCCACTCTCAGTCTGAGTTAGTGTGATTTCACCATAGAAAAGTCAAATGGATGAAGTGAAGGAATGAGTTAGTTGCTTGTAAGGACACACACGGAGTAACTAGCTTCCTTCAGGAGAACAAGGAAAAGTCCAATATTTTTGCTTTACAGAATATCTCTGGAACACAGTGCTGGTTAGTATGGTCTTCACGTGTTCCTGAGTGTCACCCTGCAGAAAGATGTCCTGTGTAGAAGGGATTCTTCACACTTAGTCTCCTATCCTAAGATGGCTGTCCCAAGTAATTTGTAACTGAAACATCAAGATGCAGACTGAGAGTTAAGGAAGTATGGACACAGACTAGAATAAAACTTGAGTAGCTTTGTTTAGTGCTTTGCATCATTAAAATTTCTCATAATTTTCTTCACACAGTAGAAATAATATTACATGGTTTCATACAACTATGGCATGTCTGTTTCATATATTAAAAGTGTGTTGTATGCATTTCCCATAGTATGATGAAGACTCTCTATTTAAGATACTCAGACTTTGTCTATACTTGTATATTGAAATGTATAGATACTCTCCTGTGCTAGACTTTCATCACGGACATTATCCCAGTGTTAGAAGTGTCCACAGGATCCTTTGATGGCATCAAAACTTTCTCAAAGACAAGTCTTGTCACATTTTGGGTATTAGCAGGTGTGACTAGAGACCATTCCCAAAAGGCAGTTTAGAAATACTCTGTGTCTTGGAAGATAAAAGACTTTAGAATTGTGGATGTGGACCTTTCCATATGATTTGTTCTCAGTGCTAGGAAATGTTTAATTTACTAGCATAGACACAGAACCCCTTTTTGGAACTGACAAGATACCAATTCAAGGCAGCAGAGAGAAGATAAGAGAATTTCCCCACCTTCCTCTTGTCCTCAAGGAAAGAAAACGTTTGCTCTTGTTGATAGGAAAGAATTGGGTTTTATCTCCTCTTTAAGTGATCTAATACGGGTGCAAAGCAGTTGGTCTTTAAATGCTGATGTAACAATGGAAAAATAGAAACACTATAATTCTCAGACAGCTTCAAAAGTAGAAATAAAGGGACAGAAATATATAGTGCAAGTCTACCAGAGCTCTTAGCTGGTCTTATGCTAATATAGACAAGTCACTGTAGATAGGCTCAGGAGACCATTTCTGAAGACATGCTGCATGCTTTACATGGAAGGGGAGTTCCAGGAGACAAAGTGTGCATTTTTTTTTCCTGAAGCTTCTGGTGCATATCAGTCCTAAATATGTAAAACTCACATAAGGTTTACTGTCTGGCAATATTCATTAATGGTCTATTGAGAAATTTGAATAATGGTTAAAGATTCATTCATGTTGCCATTCTTGTCAGAAAGAGTGGATGATGTTTTCATCTTTTAGGTGACCTCTCAAGTTCTGATTTTATTTTTTTCTCCAGACTTGCTTTCAGACTTGGATGAAAGATTCATCTATGTAAGGCAAGGCTGAAGACAGATTTTCATCATAGATTCACCATAGCCACAATGATGAACCCAGATCTGTCTTTTACAACAGGAAAGCTTCTTTGAGAAGTGCTGGATAAAAGGAGTTGTAATGAGTTCTGCTATTTTTAAGGCATGAAGTTTATTATTCAAAGCTATTTATTCACTTTAAAAAATAAAGGATCAAAAAATGAATGGCAGAAGGCTTAATTAAACCTATTATGTCTGTCATTATGACATTTACAATAACAAATCCATGCAGACTGTTGACTCTTGCTTTAGAAATTTTCACGTTTAACAACAAGTTTAAACATGCTTAATTTTAAGCATGTACATCATCCCATCAATTTCAAAAATATTAGGCAAATATTTTAAGATGAAGTGTTTTGTTAGACTAGGGCCAAAGTTCTTAAATCTTGCACCATTGAGCTCAGCTGTATAAGCTGAATATTTCTATAAACAACAAAGTATCACTACAGCTAAAATGCAAATAACTTGGTTTTCCAAATTTGAAATTAAACAAAAAGATCTAATTTGACTCAAAGCTTAATTTTTTTCACCGCTTTTATATGAAAAATTGCATATCTGTCAGTTTAAAATTTGTTCTGGTTCTCTTAACAAAAGAAAGGGGAAAAAAAAAAAAAAAAAAAAAAAGACTTGCAGAATTTTAAAGTAGATATGTGTAAGTGGTTTGAAAATTTATGTAGGAAACAGTGTCCCAGGGCTTTGATCCGCGTCCTACAGAAACTGAAGACTTTAGCCTTGAAATCTTATTTTGTAAGAAAGACCTCACAATCTTTCTTTGTGAACTCGTCCCACCTTGTGCCAATAATGGAAGAGATAGGAAGCAGTCACCACATCTGAACTATATAGAAGCTATATCACTTCAGTAAGATAACACAGTTTTCTCAGTTTTCATTTAGCTGAAACTTTGCGCACTGTGACACAAATTCATATTCAACTCAGGTTCACTGAACTATATTCTTAAATTTATAAACTATTTATGAATAAAATGCGACCAGTCCTATATACAATTAACTTTTGCTGTCATGTACACCTGGTTTGTATCTTAAGCATGCATTTCCTAAAAATAGCAACTTGAAATTACGCAGAAAAATATCTGAAAGTTTTATAATGCAAAACAATATTGTAGCTGTAGATATTCTTAACCAACATAGTAACATTATTCACATTGTTGTAACAATTTCAGAGCAAAGCAGTGCCCAGTTTAGCCTGTATTACAGAATGATCAGGAATATTTTTAAAAATGAAAATATTACTAGTTGCGTTCTGTTTTCTTTTCCCAAGTCAGATTGTTCTCATCTTTCTTTTACAGTATTTAATACTGTTTACATTTGTATGGTTTAGAAGAAAATGTTGATATAGTAATGTGATCAAATATTTTGCATATTCTGGAATTAACATGAGAAATTAAGTTTTTCTCATGTCTAGAGAGTTGTAATTAAATCAACTCTACAGATTAATACTAGGAAATTATGACATAAACCCAAAAAGACATCCAGGGAGTATGATGTCAAGAAAGAAAACATGGATCATTAAGATCATTTCTTAGGAGGTGAATTTTCTAGCAGTCTGTCAGAAGTGTGCCATGATTGAATGGACAGTACATAGGCTGTCTCCCAAAAAACTTGATTTATATGTATGAATCATGTTTGACTTCTTATTCTATACATGACTGGGCAGTCATGGTAGCTCATCAATTGTAAAAGGACATTTAAATTGTATCTAATTAATACCCTTCTCTGTAGATTAAATAGAAAATAGATTTAATTAAAAAAAAAAAAAAAAAGGAAAATTATACAAAGAAGCCAGTGACAATCAGATTAATAAAACTGGAGTGAAGAATTCCATAAATAACATGTGAGAAGTTATCTCCCCCTACCACTTTTTTTTTTTTTTTTTTTAGTCCATGCTGTAAACATCACAGAGATGCTAGTCTTGTGAAAGGTTGTTGTTGGAGAATGGCTCAGAGACAAGGGTCCTGAGCCCACCGAGCAATTGTATGATCAGATCCTGCTCTATCTGCTGATGCTGAGCCTCACTAGGGTTTGCCTGCAGCTGCTCGCAGCTGCTGATACCTGAGGAATGTCAAGGATGCTTCGGCCTTGTGTACCGTGGTGTGTCGAAAACAGGCTAAGGGGAATTAGGAATAGTGGTCTGAGAAACCTAGTGTTATGATAACGGTGGTCTGAGAAACATTGTGTTACGGTACTGTTGTGTATCGAAAACAAGTCAAGAGGAATTAGAAATAGTAGCATGAGAAACTTAGTGTTATGAGAAGCTTGTGCTGTAAGCTAACTGCAAGTAGGTGGACCATGCGAATACGACCCTTAGAGCTTAAGCCAATCAACTAGTGATTAGTAGGCATAATTAGTAGAAAGATTATAAAAGGCTGTAATGAAAATCAATAAACTGAAGCACGCTTTATCACTCATACTGAGTCGGCTGCGTTCTTCCTCCTTGGCTGGGTCCTCGGCTCGCCCAGCCTGGCAGGTTGTATAATCCTCAGATAGAGAAAAGCAATTTTGTTTTGTGACCTAATGGAATACAGAGATTGCAGATGTGGCAAATATAAGCACAAAATACATCCAGTGCTCTAGCCAAAGGTGTAGCACACTGTTTCAAAGAAAGGCTGGGGAAAACAGCACAAAAATATGCAGCTGTTTTGCAGTAAGGCAGGTAGATTTAGTCAGTTTGGAATCTCTGTATTTTTTCAAAAATTTTCCATCAGGTTCAGGTCACTTATTCTTTCTTACTTCATGTACAGATGCCAAAAGTAGCAAACATTGAGAAATTAATATTAAGATCTGATTTTTAAATCCATCCTTTAGGTTACTTAGGAATGAGAGAAGAGACCAAACTAAAAGCATCTAACAACATATGTGTGCTCAGTGCATAAGTCACTTCATAAAATCTTTTCACTTTGTTATTAAGTTTCATATCCCCAAAACACTTCTAATGTTATGCACTTCTTCAAAATTACTAGGTATTCAACAAAATTTGTCAGGGTTACTTTATTTGACTGATGCTTTTGGCTTCATATGCACACATTCTTTCTTAATGCAGTAAAAACTTGAAAGAATAACTATCTTTCCCTTTTCGATTTCCATTTACTGCAGAATCTTTATAGATATGTTTGGGATTTGAATAACTCTTCCACAGAGCTAGCCAGACTTCAAAATACACTAACATTAAGATGGGCTAAAGGAACTCAGTAATTATTCCTCTAATGCTCTCATATTCTAATAAGCTGATTAGAATCTTGTTAAGAAAACAATATACTTGTTAAGTATAAATGACATGTGAAGTTGTAGCAAACTGATGGATTTTTATGTTTTTAACAACCACCTATGAGCAAACTTCTGATTTGCTTGATCAGGAACTATGATTTGCTTGACATTTTTTCAGTGCTGTTTGGCCTTTTTTTTTCCCCAATTTTTCTGCATAAAATTATAATGAAGACTGAAGAAATTCCTGGCAAATATTTACTTTTATTGAAAAATATATTTCTTCTTAATGTGAGTTACAGCATGGGGATTTTTTTCTCTTTTTTTTTTTTTTTTTTACCTTATTTCCTTAAAATAGCATAAAACAACATGACCTTGGCCAAGAGAGATCATAAGAAACGCAAAGAAGAGAAAAAAAGAAGAGAACTTCTTTAACTGCACATAACTGGTCTTTCCACTTTGCTCCATAAAAATAACCAGTGACACAGGAGGCTATTTCAGATGTTATATCTCTAAATATGTATAAAATAATGTTCATTTTATATCTTTCTCTTTCAAATCCAAAGACATTGTATTTTGAAGTCCTCTATTTTAATTATGCACACATATGCAAATTATACAGTACATAAACATTTATATTTGTAATACATCACCAATGCTGAACTACATGATAATAACCATAGCAACAGGGCTTTTGGACATGCAATTGTGAGTAGTCTGTGTCAGTGTAATAAACATGCTCTCCTTTTTCAAGTTTCATGATATTTTGCAAAAGCACATTACAGCACATTCTTTCTCCTGTAAGACAGTGTCAAAAACCTTGTTTAACAGTCCCTGTTGTTTCCTTTTGAGTTGCATGCCATTTCCCTCTTTAATTAGAACAGCTTTTCAAGCTGCAAAGACATAACTATTTTCCACAGCAGTACGAACCATACATTCAAGCAAGTCCATGAACTTAATTTTTAAATTTTCTCTGTAAAAGTGGTATATTTCTAAGCCTCTGGAATCCATGGCTTTCAGTGAAAACAGGGAAACTGAATGTCATTATGTGTAACTTTGTTTCTTATGATCAGAAATTCTTTGGTTTATCCTTGGCATTATAAATCACACTTCAAGCCATTAAAGCCTTGTAAAATTGGAGAGCATCAATTACTTAAAGTAATTAAAGTTTAGGAGCTTTCCTTACAAAATTCTTTCACAAAGCTTTACTTTCTGTCCTACTAAATATAACTGGAACCATGCAAGCCTGCTGTTACCAAGCAATACTATAAAACGTCCTATTTCAACTATACTGAAATGTTATGTTACTGTATTTCATCATGAGCAGTTCATCATAACTATTTCATCATTATTTCAGGGTAATGTAAGCTAATCTTTGTCTAGTCCATATCTGTCTATCTAATGTTTTAGAGCTCAGTGTTAACTACTGCATGAACATAGTCTAATCTAAACACCATTTAATTGTATACTTTCTCACCCGAGGTTGTTTTCAGGTAATTAATGAATTTAAATGCAAGAAAAATTTATTAATAAATGGGATGTCATATATTACTTTGTTAAAATGTCTTAATATGGAAAATTTCATAATTTATTTCAAAAATACTGTGATTACACTACAGTTTTTCTAGATATGAAGAGGTCTCCAAAATATTATGTTTTAAGTCATAAAACCATCCTTAATGCTGTAAAGATCTTCCCTTTAAGCATTCAAAACCACATTTTACCTTCCTAAAGGAAATAAAGACTATTAGCAATTTAGGGACCAGTGTAAACTTTATGTCACCAGAGATATCAGGATTAAATAATTCTATACTTTGCTTCAAGAAAATTTACCTGAACTTTCTGGTCAAATTCAGGACAGTGTCTTAGATATTTTAAAGCTGAAATAGCAATGAAAAATCTTTATTTTAAGTTTACTTTGGATCTGATTTACTACAACATTTCTGTGATAGAAGCTTCTGATAGGTTGCTATAAATTTACAGTATGGTAACACCAATTTATACTGTGAGCTGCTGCATCATGCAAATATTGTTTCAACAGGCACATATCAGCCATTTAAGATCAGGGATTTGAAGAAACGTTAAATTAAGAGTGGAAGAGAGTGTCATGCTACAAAGTTGAACTACAAACACACATTGAACTTGAAATTGCTCTTATGAAGTGGTTGCTCATGAACTTCTAAAAGATCTTCAACCAGTTATAACTGACCTTTTAAATAGATTAATTCAATCCATTGTAGTAAAGCAACTTTGATACCAGCAAAAGCAAGTGTGCAAGCTAATAATAATTTAAAAATCTGTTGTCGTTTAAGCCTGTGCTCAGCAGCTAAACACCCCACAGTCGCTCATCCACCCTCCCCCCACTTGGGAATGGGGAGGGAATCGGAGGGGCAAAGGGAGACTCACAGGTTGAGAAAAAAACAGTTTAATAACAGAACAATACGCTGACAGCGGTATCAGCAGGTAATGTACCATACAGCTGCTCACCACCCACCTGCTCCCAGCCAGCAATCCCAAACACAAAAGCACTGCAGCCACACTCCCAGAAGTGAGAGCCCCCCCAGCCCACTCCTGCCTTTATATAGTGAGCACAATGTCACATGACATGGGATATCGGCCAATCGGGGCCCAGCCCTCCAGCTGTGCTCCCCCCGCCCCCGCACACAGGTGAGGGCACTGGGACCTGGGGAGCCCCTGGGGTCTTAGGGTGCTGCAGCACTCCTCCCGCTGCCAGACCAACAGGAGCTCTAGTCCAGCCCCAACCAGAACAAAATCCAGTGGAAATAAACCCACCAAACCCAACCTCTTCTTTCTTATTTTTTTTTTCCACAACTTTATCTAATTTTGTTTTATTGGAGGAGATAATATTGTAACTAGAAGTACATGCAGTCCTGAATGAACTGTGGAGGTAGCTACTGAAACTCATAGGCTTTCTGTTGTTTGAACTATATATATTTACCGGTTGGCAGGTTCTCTAACCAAATAATTTGTTTTATGATAGTTTTCTTGTCTAAAAGATAAAATGTAGCAGAATTTTCTCAGAGCTACTTTTAAGACTGACATCAAGTAGCACTGTGATAAAACCACTGTTGCAATGTTTAGAGTTTTAAACATACTGCCCAGTCATGAGGAAGCTTTGACAAATGTCAGTATTGCTGTCAGCTCAGAAATAGGTGGTTAGTGCCATGATCTTGCTAACAAATACCTTGACATGATCTGCAGCAGATAAGACTAAAGCTATAGATCTGAAAGGTCTGACTTTACCAGGGAAGGGTGGATTAACAGAGAATCTCAGACCCCACTTTCTCTCTGCTGAGTTCACCACACCACCAGGTGTGTTAGTAGACATGCAGGTAGGCAAATTGTCCTTAACCCCCCTGTTTTCCAGTTGCGGCTATATGAAGATCTGCCTCATGTTTCATGGAAATATCTTATTTTCAGCAGGATCTGAGAAATTAGGATTAAGTTCTTTTTGCATCCCTGCCTCTTAAAAACTCTTCATAGTAGGATTCACATAGGCAAAAAACTAAAATTGTGTTCGTTGTCTTCCTGTAAAGTGTTGAAGGGAAGTCAGGGTTGGAGGTAGAATGTCTGAAATTCAGGCCCTGTTTTTCCTGACAGTATGTTTGAAAAAGAGCAGGCCATAGATAGACCATAGCATTTACTCAGGATTATGAATTGTTGATAGCTTCTGGAAAGTATATGATAGTGATTGATTTCAAAAGCTATGTAATTTTCAGTTTCCATTAACAACTACAAAAAAACCTCTGTCTCATAATGTATGAATGTATGCATGATATTTATGCATAAACATGCATATAAAACTTGTATATTTATACACATATATACATACAAAACTGTGCTCACCCACACATAGTTATAGGTGCAGACTATCCTACAGATATATAGGCAGTTTATCCCACTGTATTCCTAAGTTTACAATTCTTTCTCTCCTTCACAGATAGTGTGGCAAAATGATACATGTTTCAGGAAACTAGCAATGAGTGAAATATATCATTGCAGAGTATTCAAGTACATCATTAAAGGATAGCATTTGGGATCATGTACGGGAGTTATTCCCCTGAGAGCCGGTTCTATTTTAAAAGTAAAAAGTCCACAGAAAACCACTCTTTCCCACTAAATATTTTATTTCCAATTATGAGATACTTGTTTAATAAATTCAGTAGACAATGTAATTTGTGTAATGTATTCAAATTACAAAATAGACCCTTATCAAGCAATGTAAAGATCTGATTTATCCATGTTAAAGAAATTGTTACTCACATGCAAACTGAAGAACAGCCTCTCTGCTTAAAACACTGCCAAACATGTTGGTCGTTAAACACTGATACTGTCCAGAATCCTTCATTTCACTGGGGTTGTTGATGATCAAACTGCCTTCTATTAAACTGAAGCGATAGTCACTTTCAATGTCGACTTCAGTTCCATTTCGAAGCCATCTTAGGAAAAAAAAAAAAAAAAAAAATCCATAACTACTTGAGTATTTTATGGCCAAAGGAAGGAATCAAGTTTAGTATATGGAACCTGACAGATTCAGTTGTTATAAGGAGGACAGATACTCAAAGTCACTGTGCAGTACCCCATTACTTTGGCAAAGCTTTAGATGGAGACATTCCACAACATGTGACTGTGAAAAGCTGTTTTACCAAAATAACACAAGTAAAAAGAGATCTTCAACGTCTGAAGAGAAAGCATATTCTTTGTTTTGCCTATGCTGAATTAAATCAGTAACCTCTGTTGTTTTTTTCCCTCAAAAACCTGTTGTCTACAGAGGCTTCAGACATGAAACCTGTATAGTAGATGCATCCTTTATGTCAAAAATAGGACTTTTACCATGTTTATGATCATCAAAGTTTCAGTTCATGTTCTATAATAAAACCTTAGGCCCAGATGAGCTAAGAATTAGCAGAGCTGAGTCTGCATCACATAGGAGCAAGGAATCTTTCTTTTCTATTCTTTTTGCATTTGATCTTCTAGGGCCAAAAAAATAGAAAAACCTTACTTAAATACAGAAAGCAGTAAAACAAGACTGGTGAAGAGCAGGGCGGTAGACTGATGTACATAGGCTGTTGTGAAACAAAGAATGTTGGCAATGGACAAAGGCAAAATAATATCAGCTGGTCCAGGGTACACAAAATTCAGAGAAGTCTGGGACAGGAGAGACTGGAATTAGTTGGCAGCTGGTCAAGGGTAATTCCTGGCAGCTACCAGGTAAATGGAAACTAAGATCAAATGAACAGTTGGCAGAGGGAATATTGAGTTTCAGAGGTGTTTGGGAGTGAAATAAGAAGTCTGAACAGCAAAGACAGGGATGGGAGTGAAGAAAAGGTGGAAAGACTGCATGAAACACAGTAGAAAGTATCACATCTGAGGCAAAGCATTGAATAATTCCTGAATGAACACTTATTTTTCTGAGGTTTCAGAAGCAACTTGTCTCATAATTTTTCTGCTGTGTGAATGAGTTTTGGGGTTGTGTTCTTTTTTTCCCCTGGATATTCTCTGCTAAAAAGCCTCACCCCTCTCATTCATCTCCAAAGACTGAAACAACAAACCCTGCAATAGTCCACTGGCTCCAAGAGAAAAGATTTTGTGTGGTAGATTAATGGACTCCAGCACTTTGGAATAACCTCTGGCTGGGGGATGCAATATCTCAATTAAAGAATAATAGACCACATAAGAAGTCTTTTTAGATTTGCTTTTGTGTTAATTGAATAGAACATGGAATTCTTAAAAGAATACAAAGAAGAGATAAACAGTGTAAACAGGTATGGCACAGCTATTATGATGCACAGATATTTCCTTCATTGCTAGTTTGCAGTCATTCTGAAATTTCAGAGTTGCCTCAGGAAATTGCCAGGCACTTCCAAGATTTGCCAAAGTTCAGCAAAGACTGGAAGAACTTGGTAACATCTAGACTCCAGAGGCAACTTTAATGAAGCAAAATGATTATCAGTTCACCCTATCTTGTTAACATTCATGGTAAATGAGGTACAGAGAGCAGAATTCAGCTGAAGTCTGAGTTTCCCTTAATCTAAAGGTCAGAATTGCCAGAATTAAGATGAACTGTGAAACTATTATTTGCCCCTTTTTTCATGATTGGACTTTTGATCACAGAGGACTGCTGCTTCATTTAATGTAACGAATGAAATGCTGTTGACAATAGCTTTATATTACAAAGGATATTAGGGAAATGTCTGTAGGATTCACTAAATTTTGAAAGAGATTCATACATAGCAGAGCTAAAAATAAGAGGAACTATTCATGTGGAACAATCTACTAATGATTTAAGATTTTGAATTATATACTAATGAAAGCCAACTTTTACATATATATATATACTCATATATATGTATATATATATATATATAAAAATGCAGAATTAATTGATCTAGAAATGATAGGAGTTCTAGACAAAGAAAAAGGTCAAAATTACATATTTAAGCATTTTCAAATGGGAACTGATACAAAATTAAGTTTTCTTCAATTAGCTTTCCTCAGTTTCATTTTCAGTTAAATTCAATGTAAAAATATGTTTTTGTAATGTTACCCCAAAATTCTGAATTTTGATGTATGCCTGTCTATATATCTTGGGGTCCATCCTGAATGACTGTATCCTCATATAATCCAAGCATATTAGAGGAAAAGCAACACTGGATTGTGTGACATGTTTTCTTCTAGGTACCCTGACTGATCTGGGAGGACAGAAACCCAAAAACGATAAGTAAAGGGTAATGAGCTGATAGGGAAAATCAGCTACATTATTTTCTTGAAGGGAAATGACAGATAAAATTTCAAAATATTCTAATTTGGCTTAAGCAGACAGAAAGTAGTTTTTAAATTTTTTTTTTTCAACTGCATTTTCTACCAGGAAATGATATTGACAAAAAATTTCTAACCAGCTTATATGTGTCCTAAGTAAAATAGGAAACACAGTGTTTCACAAGCAGTAAAAGTGTAATGAAGTGTCATCTCAGGGAAATCTGCACCTGCCTTTAACTCAATAACACTGGTGACCTGTGAGATCCCACAGGAAGTTTGTGAATGCCTGTAGTCCTCATTGAAGGTGTCTCAGTTATGTTCTTCATTGTACAGGTCCTAACTTGTGATACTAAAGTATGATTTTCAGAAATGCTGACCAAATAGAATCAATTTGTCTCAAGGAGTTATTCCCTAAATCAATGCATCTAGATACCTTAATGACAAACTCGATACATTAAAAAAATTAATTTCAGGTAGAGATTGAACAAGGGGAAAAATGCTCTTTCCAAGGAAGAAGAAAATCTGAAATGATGTGAACATTCTCCATTCTGTTAAAATGAAGTAATGTTGTAGCAAAAAAAAAAAAAAAAAAAGAATTTGTAAACAGGTTATGTCATAAGTTATACAGACTAAGTAAATTGATGAAAATTTCAGAGACAATTTTTGAGTGCTTTAAATGTTCTTTTAATGTAGCTTTTTTTTTTAAAAAAAAAAGAAAGATACTGTGCTTTGGCTTCGGCTGAAAATAATTCTGAGCATCACGTGCTTCACAGCCCATGTAAATAAGTATCTCTATTGTCCAGTGCTTGTATATCACAGGACCAGTTCTTTGGTGATATGAAAATATCCTTTCTCCTCACTATGCCAAAGATTGGGCAGTGACCTACCACAAAATTTTGCTTATAGCCTTTTTTGAGGATAAATTCCCTCTGCACCTGCCCTGAGAACAGTATATTCCTCACAAAGTAATTTACATCTCTTCTCCCTTCTCCTAAATTAGTATGTATTGCATATGCTGTAAAGACAATTGTCAGCAACAGAAGGAGAAGTTAAACTGTGCAGTTAGAATTAGGCCTTTTGTGTCAAAGCTCTCCTTTCATCAACAGCAGTCATGAAGATTTGTTTATGAGGCTGCTGCCAACAATTAATCTCTGGAGAACTGAAGGAATGGATACCACAGAATCATAAAACAGCCCAGGTTGGAAGGGACCTTGAATTATTATTTGGTCCAACCTTTCATGGGAAAGGGAGCCTAAATGAGATTGTCTAACACTTTATTTAATTGCATCTTGAAAACCTCCAGGGATGGGGAGTCTGCCACAACCCTGAGGAGATTGTTCCCGTGAATTGTTCTTACAGTAAAAAATTTCTTATACTGAGATGAAACATGTCTTGTATGAAACCTCTCTTGTATCTGTTGTCCCTTGCCTCCTCCATGTGGCTCCTTGTGGATACAGAGCCTCCGTCCTCTTCACAGCCACCCTTTAAGATGTCCTGAGTCTGTATTTATTGATTGCATTCCAATGGGAAAATGCGAAAAACAGTTGGATCAAGAAAGGAGATGACATAGGTTCTCCAAAGTGAAAATCTCTACAAGAATAATAAGGTTGTCTGGGAGGGCAGAACATAGGGTTCCACTCTTTTGGTGCGACCTGGTGCCTTTTCCCCATGGTCACATGCTATGTTTAAAGGACTGGTAGCACATTAACAGTGTGTGGAAGTAATATACATATTTTTTTATCAACAAAGCAACAAATATGTAGTAGAAATTGCACAAGGAATATCAATATGAAAGAATGCAACAGCATTCATCCAACATGGTGAGAAGTTCATGCAATTCTAATTTGAAGAATTTATGGCCATTCATTCCTAGTCCCTTGTCACATGTTTTAGTCATGCTTGTGATGTCTGGGGATGTTCTGCCACGCATCAGATCCATTTGATGACTCACATCTGTTGCAAAGAGACAGATTCAGTGCTGTTGTGATGGGGATATCTAAAGATGGTACTGCCTCTGAATTTCTTCCATCCATAGAAATGCAAGTTTTGTGATTCAAGTAAGTCTAAGGAGAATTCATCCAGAATGCTGTAGAATCCATAAGTGAAATAAGTGTAATATGTAAAAAATAAAATGCAGAAGTGTTGATTGTCACCTATGACAAAACACAACAATAAAAGTCCTTATGTTCCCTTTACAAGTGAAAAATGATTCTATGAGAAGAGCTAAAGGGTGTATGGAAAAAATAATCAACCATATGCTTCCCCAGCCCTCTCTACATCACTTGTAATTTGTGTAAAATATGAGCAGAGTCAGATCTAGCAAATGGATAAGGTGACCGCAACATACTGTTCCCACCTGTAAGTGGACATCATTAATAAAATGAACTCTCAGACTCACAGATGTGTCATAACAGATCTGTATAGTAGATATCTGTGGCATAATAGTCTGTATGGAAAAACAGGCAACATACAATGGTTGCAAAGGAATAAAATGGTGGACTTGTGAATGAAAAGACACCAGATTTGGTTCAGCCATGGTATCCTGCATTGTGTAGTCATGCCATTTAATGTACCTGTTCTTTACTGCTTTCTCTATAAAATTAAATATTATTTCATAGCTTTATAAATATTTAGAAAAAAAAAATCAGTTAAAGATTTTGATCTTGTCATGTTACAGACACAAGTCAAAAAACTGGACACAAGGAGTCTCTCTACATAGATAAGATGCACAGAGAACATAATTTGAAACTTCACATTTGCCTTTATGCACTTCACACTTCATGCACTTCACACTTTGCCTTTATGCACTAACACTTATAGTTCTTGCCTATTCAGAATCAGAAAAAACATTCAATCAGGGAAGGCATTTGTGTCATGGAGCTGTTTCTGCTGTGTTGTTCTCCAAAGCACACTGACTCTCTGAGTGGGACTGCAGAGGCTAATATTCTGAAAACTAAAAAAAAATTTCTAAACTAGGTACCTGTATGTGGGAGTAGGATTTCCATGGGCTTGACAATTGAGAGATACTTTCTTCTCCTCAGAATCAGTTGGAAAAATCACATCATCTGGCTCTTGTACAAACACTGGCCCATAGTCAACACTTTCTGTGAAAATAGAAATGCTATAGTTTAGGAAGTCTGAATAAAAGTAAATGTATTATAGCTTTTATAAAGTGAGATTAAAGCATGTGAAATTATGTTTGTTTTCCAGAGGCTTGTATAACATTACTTTAGATACTATAGTTAAAAACAATAACTAAAAGAAAAAAAAAAAAGGTAAGGAAGAAATATTACTAAGTAAACAATAAGATATATAGTATGACTTAAATGTTCATCGTGCCTTAAAATGGCTTTCTCATCAGATGTATTCTGACCTGCAGTTTAATGAGCATCTCAATAGAATTAAGCCAGCAAGAGGAGTTAACTCTGCTTATAGAGAGCAAGGTAAAGAAAATTTTTGCTGCTGCTTGCAGCAGCTTATCTCACACAGAACTAAAACACAGTTTTCCCCTTTATGTCAAGTTGCTGCTAAGAAAAATCACTTTTAAAATTAAGGGCAGCAACTGGTGGCTACTATTAAATAATATATAGCAAAATCTGACATTTCATTTTCCTCCACTGTCTTCTCTAATTTTGGCATGTATCTATATATTCACATGAATTTACATTTCTGAACAAGAAAAGCTGGATAGACCTATAGAACACATCTATGATTCCAATTCATTTATATCGCAAACAGGGAAGTGTAACCTTCAGAAAAGTAAAAGGTTGAAAGTATAGCATTCCTGATCACGTAGACCTGAAAAACTAAAATGCCCACTGTGCACTAGAAGACTGGAATTTTAATCAACTTAGATTTGCTCCAAACTCTTAGATGATTTAGTCCCATAATGCTCTTCAAATTTAGAGCACTAGCCTAAAGATTTGGGTGAGGAGAGATAGTTACATTGTACTACTATTTGCAATGAAACATATGGGAGCAGGGTTTTCTCTGTCAGTTTTATGGTCTCATATGTTCACATCATAAAAGTCCTCCAACTGATACTGAGGACAGCATGACACATAAAGCAGTTTATAACATCCTGTTATATTTCTCTCACCAATATCAGTGTGAAGTAAAAAATGTGCACCTGAAGACTTGAGGTTTTTTGGTCACTGACTTTTAAAAATTACTGACTACATTATTATACTAATTCCACACAGTTTCAATCACATGTTATAAGTTCACAGTTTTGGTAACTGTGACCTTTTTCATACTGCTAATTGTTTCAGAAAGTTTGGGGGGACAGGAAAAGGTGAATAGAACTACAAATCTTGGTACAAAGAAGAAAGACTTGGAGTCTGAAAAAAGATGAGAAACATGGGAGACATAAGTCATAATATGCTAGTTCTGAGATGTAAATTTCTATGTCCTTAAATTCTGTGACATTTTTGGTTTCTCAAATCTGTTATTATCATACAGTGAAAAGACCATATGAAAATCTATTATGCTATTCAACTTTGCTTTTTAGTGACTATACACTTGTTGCACACTTAGGTTTTTGTCTTTTTACACTGCTATTCAAATGTAGATTTTGAAAATACCTTTATTTTCAGGTATATATGCCTTTCTGAAATAGATTCAAATAATTAACCTAACAATTTATAAAGACAGCAAATAAGAGCAACAGCAATTAGTAGTTTCTGTTTTGCATACTTTTCAAGTTTATTAGCACTTTT
This sequence comes from Tyto alba, assembly GCF_018691265.1. Classification (NCBI taxonomy): domain Eukaryota; kingdom Metazoa; phylum Chordata; class Aves; order Strigiformes; family Tytonidae; genus Tyto; species Tyto alba. The sequence continues at coordinate 14,149,633 of NW_024881282.1, read as the reverse complement.
TATAGGACTGTGTAAAGGAGTATGGATTGCTGTTCTCCATATTTACATTACTTCCATGTTTAGGTACATTATTTCTGTTGGGTATATTGGTAGAAATATATTTTCTAGGACAGATATCTACATTATTTTAAAAATCCCAACCACAAAAAGGGATTTCTGATATGGGCTTATATTATTGAAGTTAAAATAGGAGAACAATTTACTTGTGGATGTAGTGGACACAGAAGGCAAAGGCAGGGACTGGAAGAATGAAGAACAGCACACTGTAGGAGAAGATAAGGTTTGAGACTGTTTAAGGAACTTGAAATTGCACAAGCCCATGGGACCTGATGAGATGCATCTGTGGGTTCTGAGAGAAATCATAGATGAAGTAGCAAAACCACTCTTCATCATATTTGAGAAGTGGTAGTCGGGTGAAGTTCCTGCTGACTGGAAAAGGGGAAACATAACCCCCACTTTAAAAAAAAAGAAAAAGGAAGACCCAGGAAACTACAGACCTGTCAGTCTCACCTCTGTGCCCAGCAAGATCATGGAACAGATCCTTCTGGAAACTATGCTCAGGTACATGGAAAATAAGTAGGTGATTGGTGACAGCCAACATGGCTTCACTAAGGGCAAATTGTGCCTGACAAATTTGATGACCTTCTGCGATGGGGTTACAATGTTGGTGGGTAAGGGAAGAGCAAATGATGTCATTTACTTGGACTTGTGCAAAGAATTTGAACACTGTCCCACATGACATCCTTGTTTCTAAATTGGAGAGACATGGATTTGATGGATGTACAGATGGACCGCTTGTAGAAGGAATTGGCTGGATGGTCACACTCAAAGAGTTGTGATAAATGACTTGATGTCTGAGTGGAAGGCAGTGATGAGTGGCATTCCTCAGGGGTCGCTATTGGGACCAGAGCTGTTTAACATCTATGTTGGCTACATGGACAGTGGGATTGAGTAAACAATCAGCAAGTTTGCTGATGACACCAAGCTGTGTGGTGCAGTTGACACACTGGAGGGAAGGGATGTCATCCAGAGGGACCTTGACAGGCTTGACAAATGGGCCCATGCAAATATCATGAAGTTTAACAAGGCCAAGTGCAAGGTCCTGTACAGAGGTTGAGGCAATCCCATGCACAAATACAGGCTGGGTGATGAGTGGATGGAGAACAGCCGTGTGGAGAAGGACTTGAGGGTACTAGTGGATGGAAAATTGACTATGAGCCAGCAATGTGCTCTTGCAGCCCAGAAAGACAGCCATTTCCTGGTCTGTATCAAGAGAATCGTGGCCAGCAGGTTGAGGGAGGTCATTCTTCCCTTCTACACCGCTCTTGTGAGACCCAACCTGGAGTACTGTGTTCAGCTCCGGGGTCCTCATCATAAGAAGGACATGGATCTGCTCAAGTGGGTCCAGAAGAGGCCACAATGATGATGAGGGGGCTGGAGCATCTCCTGTATGAGGACAAGCTGAGAGAGTTGGGGTTGTACAGCCTGGAGAAGAGAAGGCTCTGGGGAGACCTTATAGCAGCTTTCCAGTACTTAAAGCTGGGGAGGGACCCTTTATCAGTGAGTGCAATGACAGGATGAGGGGTAATGGTTTTAAACTGAAAGAGGGTAGATTTAAATTAGATATAAGGGAGAAATTCTTCCCTGTGAGGGTGGTGAGGCACTAGCACAGGTTGCCCAGGGAAACTGTGGCTGCCCCCTCCCTGGAAGGGATCAAGGCCAGGCTGGACGGGGCTTTGAGCAACCTGGTCTAGTGGAAGGTGTCCCTGCCCATGGCAGGGGGGTTGGAACTAGATGTTCTTTAAGGTCCCTTCCAACCCAAACAGTTCTATGATTCTATGAAAATTACTCCAGTACTAGGTTTTGAGCACTATAGCTGAGGCTGCCACAGGGCCAATGAAACCGGTTGGCAAAACTTATTTTAGGAAAGGAAAATGTCGGTATGAAAACATTGTATGGATTGTTTCTTATAATTTAGTTACCTGATTCTTATATTGTACAAGAGAAAATAATAATGAATGTAGGTGTAAATAATCAGAGCTCTCATCAAGCTAGTCTAGCAAAACCAATAATTAATTAATGAATGCAAAACTAAATCATGGGCTTAGATTTAGTTGTTAGGCCATGCAGATTAGTAGGGGTATGGATAGGGTGTATATTCACGAAGGTTAATCTTTTCCTTAGGAGTGGCTCTGTAGATAAAATATAAAGTCACGGTCTAGGATTGCTGGAAAGAAAATAAAAAGGTTCAATGCTAGGTAGGTAATGATGTCATTAACAGTACAGGTATTCTTTCTACCTGTACTATTTGCAACAGTAATATTGCAATACTGTGTTGCAGTGAAGACAAAGTTCAGTGCATGCAAGTCATGTTCCTAAAAGATAAAAAGATGTAGTTAGCATCTTATCTGCATTTCAGATGGAGTGTGGAGAACCAGTAGAGATTATCTGGAAACTCAGAAGCAACATAATAATGAATGAGATGTTCATCAGTTTGTAGCTAAATTGAATAAATGAATTTTTAGTTAGATTATCTGAACTGCAACAGAATAATTGAAAAGGGTTTGTTCTGAAGAGATCAAAGCATTTGCTGAAAAGACAAAACTATATGTTTATAAATTATTAGGCTTAATAAAGGTGTAATTAGATAAAATGCAATGGGTGTGATATGTGATAAGCAAGAAAACATAACAGATCACCTAATGATACCATCTTCATTTAAACTCCAGTGACAGACTTGAAACTGAAAATCTTAAGTGTTCTGTGCCTCATCTCTTCATTTCAAAAGCAATGAAGGAAACACACTGCAAATGCAAATATTTCATTTAAATATTTTAAAAAATATTTTTAAATATTTTTTTTCAAATTAAAACACAGTTTGGCTCATAATTAAATAAAAAGTTTTCATTTTTTTATACATAATGCTAATAAAAGCTCAAATAAAATGAAGATTTGTAAAGGCTTTAGTAGTTATATCAGTGATAGTCACATAGTTTAGCTAGCACTTAACATCCCATTAAAGGTAATGGAAAGTCCTGGAATCTTCCAAAAATGGCCTGAAACACCACTGGAGGCTTACTGTCTTCTCTTTTCTGTGTAGGGAGTTTAAAGCTACACTGAGACTGTGAGGCTTAAGAGCATTTCCCAGAAGCCAGCACAGAGTCTGCTAATGTTACTGTTGAGATGACACTCGGGGATGCAGACCTCATTTCCCTTCTTCTATACAGATAATCGAGGTAAAACCAGGTTGTGAGGCATGCAGAGTCATAGTGTGAGATGCAGATCTTCAAGACTTGTCATTCATGGAGCCAGGACTGAGGAGTGAATTGGACTGAATTATGACCCCACAGCCTAAAATCTCTGAAACTGATGTGAAAAGTCACCCTAAATTTAAGTAATTAATCCATGTTCCTAGAACAAATTAAAAACCCAAATGTGTATGTGCATGACACCACTCATAATACAGAGATTTCTAACAGTGCAGGATAAAAATCTGAACTTTCAAGAAAAAGTTTAATAGAATTTTGGCTGTCTTTTGGCATTTTATAAAATTATCATCTGTTATTTTAAGTAACAATTACTTATTATCAGTTTTCAAAATTTTCATATCAAAGAAGACACTTAAGGACCCATAACCATAATTTATAATTTAAAACATTCAGTTCAGTGGTAAATTAATTGATATTCAGTATTCAGATAAATAGCTTCAAATTTCTCCTGGATATTCTGTAATTACCATACTGCTTCACAATTTTCAATTTGTGAATATTGTTTAATTTTGATTCTTGAATAGCACCATGTCTTCTTCACCCTTTACACTGCCTGTATTGTTTATGAGGCAGACATGCTCCCTGAGAGAATAACGTGCAGACTAAAACCTAAAGTGCTTGGAGAAAACTTATATCTAATGATCAGTATGGGATTTAATCAGCTTTCTGATGAATAGGTGATTCTCATCTATCACTGTTTTTAGGGACTGGTGAAATTAAGTAGGTGGCAGTGAAGTTCAACAGTTGAAAAGTAGATATGGGTTAACATTTCACTTTTCAATAACATTGGTGTCATTGCTAATCTTGGTGCATTATTTCATTCAGGGATTCCAATCTGTATTTATGTTAATAACATCAGTGAAAGCTTAGGAGAGATTGACATCATTCTGCTTGAGAATGCCCAGACTGAAGTGGGTGACCATGTGAATTTCACCTGATTACAACTCAGAATTCCTTAATTTCTCTTTTAAGAGTATTATATCACTTATTCAACGCGTATTTAGTCACCATCAAAAACCTAGATACAATTTCTTCAGTGTACAGCATAGCTGCACATTGATTAATATTTACAGAGCTTGTTCATGTGTCCTTTTACAAACTAGACTAGAGGCCTGCTCCATTACCCTCAAGAAAGCCAACACCAGGATTAAAAAACTCTGGTTATTAGTCCCATGTCTAATCAACTGCATCAGTCTTCTTTTTCTGATGAGAGTCTTCCATGGAAAACTAATCTCTGGGTTTTACCACAGTTTGATCATGAACAGTTGTAGCAGTATGTTCTTTGAGACCTTATGCTAGTCTCACAAGTAACCAAGATGACGGTTAGATTTTTAGATGACAGTAGACCTGGATGATTGCCAAGGAAAAAAGAGAAAAAAACTGCCTGATTATGAAATCCACTTGAGTAGCTTTACACATATGAACTATTTTACAGGAGCAAACAGGCTTATATATGTATACAAATTTTTACAGGATTAGAAACACTAATCAACTAATCATTTGAGAACCATGCAGCAGAAGAGTTCATAAACTAAAATGACCACCACTCACCCCCATATATACAGTACCTACATGCCAAACAGCATTACTGCAGTACATTACTTACTGGTAATGCCATCATTACCTACTGGCAGGTTAACCTTGGCTCGCTGCCAGGCACCCATCAGCTGCTCACTCACTCCTGCCCTCCAGGGTTGAGATAAAGACAGGGAGATCCCTTATAAATTAGTCTTGGGAAAAATAGGTCCAATTTGGGAAAACTTATTTCCAGTTAAAATAAACTTGGGTATTGAGAAACAAAGACAAAAATTAAAGCAACGTCTTCACCGCCTTCTTCCAGGCTCACCTTCCCTCCTCCACCCTGACTCCTCCCAGCCACAGAGCTGACGTGTATGACACAGGATCTGTGGGAGGTTTCTGAAGTGGCCTCCTGGGATCAGGCCAGAAACCCCAGAGTGTCTGAAGTGTAGTGGAGACCCAACTTCAAGCACATGAAATAATCTGTACAGGGTGTTCCAGTCCTAAAAGATAAACACCCAGTGCCATCTGGGAGGTCTCCACAGTGCCTGAGACTCCTAGGCAGAGCAGACCAGCATGGTGTCATGTTTACACTAGCCCTGCCCTGTCCCAGTGCAGCGGCTCCAGACACCTGAACCCTGCTGTGTGTAGCCGGGTGTGAGCTATCTGCACAGAGTCAGTGGACTTCTAGGCATTACAAGTGGGATTAAAATAAGCATTTAGTGCATTTTTTCCCAGTTCCTGTGTCCTATCTGCCTGTTTCATGTATATCCACAAGATATTAGGCTGTAAAACAGCCCAAGTGGCACTAGGTCAGTGTGTTAAACACCTGAATTGCTCCCCAGTGTTTAGACATCACCTTTATTTGTTTGCACCCTCACACTGAGCTCCACCTCACTCCAACCTGGCCCAGACAGCAAGGAATAGGCCCAGGGGAGGTGGGGTGGGACAGGACGGTGAGGGGCCGTGAGGTGACTGCGGCCCTGGGTCAAGAGACTGTCCCTGAACAGACAGGGGTGACAGTGAGCTCTCCATGTTGGCTGTTTCCCCATGGGCCTGAGTTGTGGGGCTTGTCCATCCCACTGCTTTTAACAAGGCTGAGGAGTGACAGCCCTTTTTCCCCTGGGTAGCCAAGGGCTGGGCTCTCCATCAGCTCTGGAAACTCTGGTGGTGTGGCGGCCATGTCACAGTGGTCAGAACGTTGGTGTTGGTGACACAGCCACCGCGGATGGGTCTAGAAAGGGCTGCACGGTGAGCCAGCCCAGACTGGAGGCGAGCAGGCGGGTGAGAGAGAGCTGAGGTGAGAGGGCAGGGAGGAAGGCAGGGAGGAAGGCAGGGAGGGCAGGGCTGCTGGGCCTGGGCAGGGATGCAGGGGTTGCCTGTGGTGGGACTGGTGGCAGCTGCTCCTCCTTTGTCTTCCAGAGCCAGAGGCTCACACAAAGACAGGACCAGACCATGTCACACTCCTGTCCTTGGACGCACCCAGAGAGATTCGATCGCTTCTATGAGGACAGTGACACCAAGTTAAGTAACCAGGAGTCTGGCAGAACCCTGGGTAGGGGCTACCCACGGTGAGCCAGGGTGGCTGCTCCCTTTGTTTGTTGATATTTTCCTGCTTTTTGCAGACACAGGCCCAGACATGGACAGGACAGAACCATGGAGCCCTCCGGTCCTCAGCCACACAGCCAGAGATGTGCAACCTTCTGCGAGGATGCTGACATTCTAGTTAAGACATCAAGATTATGACAAGGACCTGGGCAGGATCTGTCCTTGGTGAACCCAGAGTGACCTTTCCTTTGCTTTTTATCCTGCCTCTTGCAGCTGCAGATCCAGACAGGGACAGGACCAGATCACAGTGCCTTCCAGTACTCAGCCACACAGCCAGAGATGTGCAACCTTCTACAAAGACACTGACCAAAAGTTAAGGAATCAAAAATGACACAAGCTCTTGGCACCAGACTTGAGATGCAGCAGCACAGATAGAGTGGGTGGTGTCCTGGTGGTGGGCCATGCCACCATGGGATGGGTGTCTCCTGGGTGCCAGGGAGATGTGGGACTGGCAGCCTTGGCCTGAGGCTGGCAGAGCTCTGGGCAGGGGTTACCCATGGTGAGCCAGGGTGTCTGCTCCCTTTGTTATCCTGCCTTTTGCAGCCGCAGTCCCAGACAGGGATAGGACCAGACCACTGCGCACTGCTGTCCCATCCCTCTGCAACCACTCAGCCAGAGATTTCCACAGCTTTCGCCAAAGCTGTTGACAAGCCAAAGGACGAGGAAGCACACACAGCCCCAGTCTGCACCATGCCACGGTCCCACAGGCACCTGGAGGTTCCCCACAGCCATGGACAAGGGGAGCTCTGTGCCACCCGCCCTCTCTGTCTAAAAATGACCTTGAAGTAAAATGTTCTGATTCATGAGCCATTGGCTGGTTCTTCTGCTTTGTGTGGTCTTTTTGGGGAAACTTTCCGGGTCTTTTCCTTATTATCCTTATTTCCTTATTATATATAATTTATATATCTTTACATATGTGCATATATATGCTATATATACACACACACATTTTTACACATATATGTATTTTCTGATCCCTTCAGGGATCCAAAATCATCAGGTTTGTTTGCACCCATGTTTTAACTAATAGTGACCCATGCACTTAAACAGGACAGTCCTATGTGAGTGTCCATTGGATGATTTGAACTCCTCACCTTAGTTTTTCTTTCTAACCTAAGCAAGAGAATAAAAAGATAAGACGTATATGTATATTTCAATGTGCTATTTTAATTTCTCATGGGAAATATTTCTGTTCCTCACACAGGCTTTTATTAAAACAACTAGTTTTTTGTATCTTATTTAAGTGCTATGAGAACAATGATTTATTACAATGGCACATATGTCTTGGTATTACTGGTATGCATTGCAACCAAGGAATGTAACAGGTAGTTTGTGGTCCCTTTACAAATTTTAAGTTGCCACTTTCAATCTAGGTAAATAAAAGCACTAAGAATTCTCATTAGGATTTACTATTTAAGCTGGTATTACCCAGAAAGACAAGGATATGGAAAACATTCCAAATATTAGTAAAATCTTTCTTTTAAAATTCCTTAATATTCTTGAGAGCAGTGCTCAAATATTCGTTTACTTCCAAGATTTTCCTTGCAGCACATTTTCAGTTAAAGATACTGGAGTATATGACTTCTTAGTAACAAGTATTTAAGTACTCACAGGAATGGGAACTGTAATCTGTATATGCTACACCTCAGACAGTATCCAAAATGTGGTTTCTTTCTCTTACATACAGAGACACTTTCATTCTCTCCCTCAATTACTGATATAAAATAGTCAGATGTTCTTTAGTTCTTCTTGCTGAGCAATGCAAATAACATGAGAACAAACTGCAGATGAGACTAAAGTTTCCTGTACTTTCAATTCTGTAGTAACTGAAATAGTGTCATTTCTCAACACTCAACTTTCTTGCCGCCATCCTTCATACAATTTTAGGTCAATAAATACACTGTGAAAAAGAATGAATTCCTGGAACCCTGGGAATACAGAGCTGGGCAGTAAGGAAATATGTTCCTGTTCAAAGACCTGCATTGAAGCTGTTTTACCAATATTATTTTTAGAATCTGATAATTCTGTGTGCTGTAAATTTAAAGAATAAAAGAAATAACGTTCTTTTTAATGTTTTATTAAATAAAATTTTTAAAATATAATTGTCTGCAGAAGGAGAAGGTATAGCAAATTCCACACTACACTGATCATTTGCATCAAATGTCATTAGTGTAGTTTAACCCTGTCTGCAATGTTACAGTATCATTCAAGCCAGATGACTGGCATAGTCATTTTGGTGCCATCTTCTCAATCTGAGGTACTGGCAAGAGGAAACAACTCTTTTCACTCTGGTATTTTTCACCCAGCAGACAAGGTATCTGAGGAGATATGCTCAAACAGCATGTGAATATGGGGGAAGGAGGTATTTCTTCAGGTCTTCTCCCCTTCATCTGCTCATGTCCCTTTAGAAGCATTTTTTTTTACTGCAGGTAATACTGCTGGATGGCTTTCCTAATTCCTCTGAAGGTGTACTAGAGACAAACTCTTTGTTTCCAGCTGTTATTCTGACACACTGACAAAATTTGTCCAAACGGCAGTTGGAAAACAGGTTGTGGCAATTCTTTGAAAGCAGAGTAGCTCATCAAAATTTAAAAAACACAAGTTTTTACAGGACTGTGAAAACAGTGTTTTCTTATCATTCTAGTTTTTTTTTTTTTCCCTGTTTTTCAAAGGCCTGTTGAACACTTGTGGAGATGGAAGAATTTTCTTAGGAAAAGACACAAGATACTGTAAAATGATAGAACTTCTAAAGCAGCCTAAAAGGAGGAGTCATTAACAGATCTTCCCTCTTAAAATACACATTGGACTCTGCATACAGTCCCTACCCAGAAAAGTACCTACTTGACATATCATGGACCAAGCCACATCTCAATGATTTGTCAGTCCTGGGTATTAATATGTTCAGGATACATTAAGAAAGTTGCAGGAGCTGCTGGTAACACTATACATGTTGCTGAAATGTGCATGTCATTGGACTTTATTAAAATAAAACAAAGGTGTTTCATTTCAAATTGGTTCTACAAAGTGAAATACACTTTTTGTTAAAAGTGGATCAGTCTTTAGTGCTACTCACTATCAAACTTGCTGTTGAGTTTCTATCTTTCCTGGTTTGTTTTCAGCTTGTGCTTGTTGCATGCACTTGAGGTGATGACTCTAAAGGATCTTCTGATTAACCTTGGTTACCATAGGAACAAACAATTTAACCTGTTTAGTACATTCAGAAAATATTTTAGATGTGTGAATAATCACCCTGCTTTCAAAGAAAACATATTGCTTTCTTTAACGAAAAGCTAGAAATTCTCTTTTTTTTCATCTTAAACTCTGAACAAGTGAATTAACTTCAGTGCTAATGTTGGTTTTACAAATAGGTTCTATAATATAACCTTTAACTTAACACCTAAGAAATAAAGAATGACTAAACATTTTATATCCCTATAATTTGTCAAAAAATAAAATTTCCTTTAACATAATGAAGAAAAAGCCCACTAATTCATCATAACAAAATAAGTTTCAATGATTAAATGTGTGTAACAGATTTTAACATTAACAAAGATGACTGCAATTTACAGTAAATATTTTGTATATATAGAGGCAGACACACATATATATGTATGCATATTTATAAAACATGTATTTATAAAATACATTTAATCTTAAAATTATGTTTCATTTAACCTAAAAGTCAAGAAACTTTGAGGAGACTTTCCTTTTGGCAGGTAAGTTCAGGCAGACACACATGCCCCCAGGTATGTACATTGATTCTAGTATGATGCATGCTGGAACAGTGTACAGAACATGCATGATTGAGTTTTCACTGCAAAGGAGATAAAATTATTTTCTCATATTTTCAGATATTTTCTCATAATCTCATATTTTCTGAAGCATATATGTTTATTTGTTTATTAAGCAAGATAAGTTTTTCCTGTTGCTTGAAAATGCTTTCTCTGTTCTGTGGCCTGAAACAAACATATCTGTTCTAAACTTAATTTATACTACCTAAACTGCATGTCACATTATTCAGTATTTCCCAATATTTTTTATAATTGAAAAAAAGGTTAGTATTTAGTGCCTTTAATTCAGACTGCTAAATGCTAAATATAGCAGATGGTGGAGAATAGGGAATTCTTATTCAATAAAAATTAAATTCAGATCTTGCACATCTTGAGGTTCATCGATTCAAATGCTGTCAGCTGTGAACTGGACCCTGTTCTTTATTTTTTTCTAGAAGATATCAAACCAAAGATGGAAGGATAAAAAGAGTTTATTGAAGGTTAACTTCAATTATCTTTACTGCAGTATTTCCAGAAGTTTTTGGAAGAGTAAAAAAGTATAAGAGTTCACAGTTTTATGATTCTTCAAGAGTATTTAATGAATAATTCACATTTTCTATGCACATTTTTTTAGTCGTGAATTAACACATTGATATATAGCTTGAAGAGAAAGACTGCATTGTTTTAACTGCATATTTACGCTAAATAATTTGTTATAGTTTAATTTCAGCAGTGAGCTACAGCATAGTTCTTTTAATTTGAGATATCAGGAAACACATGATGAATTGAGAGTGAAAAATAAGTGGCATAAAATCAGTATTAGAAGCTATATCAGGCCTCTGAGCATGCCTTCTGGGAAATCAATTGAGAAGTCACTTGAGAACCTGCATGCTTAGACAGCCAATAAAAGTATTTTGTTTTCTTTCTTATGGCAGACCTGACTCCTGAGTGTATGTGATATCTTAGATGTTTGAATTATGCAAGTTCTCAATCATAACAAATGTTCTTAAACATAAAATACATTTCCTCACCTCTTATTAATGTCCTCTCACTTATGACCACACATGAGCACAGGGCGATATAATATTTCCTCATCTAGAAGACCCTGGCTAACAAGCATGACCACTTAACTCAATCACTTATCACTTAACAGTTGTAGGAAGACAACTAGAATATCTTTCCTCCTCAGTATCTCTACAAGCTGAAAGAAAGCCTTGTGGCCAAATCAAATTAAAGAAATTTACTAATTTAAGTGTAATGGCAGATGATTGAGATAGTGTACTTATTTCTGGTTCCTAAATATCAAAGATAATATCTCAAACATAAAATTATTAACAGAACTGAGAGATGTTTATAAAATGAGCTGCATTAAGCTGCTGTAGCAGATGTGTTCTTGACCTCTTGGATGATGCAGATTATCCGACCTAGTCTCCTGACACAGTCCTCAATCCTGCCATGCCAGATGTGTGCTGTTCTTTTCTAAGTCTTGCTTCATACCTATGCTGGTGCCATGTAGGTGTTTCAGATAATCAAGGGCTTAAAAAATATTACTCAGGTGCCTCAGATTTACCTGTTTCTACAACTGTCTACACAATTGGATGTACAAAGACCTATAAGTGGTGAAATAACTCTCTTAGAACTGTTTTATGCAGTTCTTGGAAGAAAGAGTTGAAGTCTCTCTCTTGAGTCAAGTGTTTTGTTGGGGCTTATGAATTATGGCCCTTTTAAAATTTTATCTCCAGTCAGTGATTCTTCACTTCTGGTTACAAAATAGAAGCAACTCAATTGCAGATCTGGAATGTGGCCCCTATGTTTTGAGAAGACTCATAATTGCTGACCCATATCAGGTATGTTCTCAGTATAGCTCCTGGAAATGCAAAGGATTTAGGTGGTGGAATTCTCACCCTGAGGATCCCTATCCCATATCCCATTTTCTTAGAATAAGGTGGGCATAAAATTTTCTGAGCCTTCTCAAAGTAAGGATTTAAACATTGCAGTCAAACTTCACATGAAATTTAAACACAATAAGCTGCCTTTTTCCCAGATGATTTTTTTTTTCCCAAGAAAACAAAATGGAAATATCAGGGTAAATCAGGGATAAGATGCTTTATAGTTCCAGCTTGTACTATAGGTACCTATATGTGTCTGATGCATCGCCAATAACTGAGTTTAGTCTAGTCACCACTTAGAAATAATATTGCAGAGGAAGGACAAATATTATATTTGACCTGCCCCAGTTCCAGAAATGCTATTAAACAGAATTTATCTGCTTGCGTGATTCAAATTGTTGGTTTTCTAGATCAACCTTAATTCAGGGAACATATTTATGCTTATATATAAGACATTTCTGATCACAAAAACATGTGCATACACCATTAGCTTTCAATACATGCAAGATACTTTCCAGGGGAAAAAAAAGACTTTACTGAAAGGAACAGTAATCCTGTAATCACAGTCATTATACTGCATGAATGATGTTGATCTGCAAGGTATTAACGACAATTCTTTCCTCTGTTACTTCCTTAGACTATTATGTTTAAATATCCTCTAACCTCTCCCTCCCTCACTCCCTCTCCTTCCTTCCTCCTTTTCTTTCTTTTTCATTCTACCTTTCTTTGAATGTATTTCAGATACATATTATCACTAAATAAATGGTATCAGAAATGTGACTTCTTTAAATGTAACCAAATATGAGAAAATGTGTATTGTTATTATGAATTATTGCAGTTAAAGTTAAATGACATCATATTACACCGGTATATCTATCCATGCATGTACATGTGTGCATGCATGACAAAGTTGAATACACAGAGTAGGTAATAAAGAGCTAAAGTAGTTTTGTAAGATTTACTATTCATGTTTAATTTACATTACTATATTCATTATTAAATTATAAAAATTCCAAAGAGAAAAAAAATATATAAAAGAGGGACTGACATTTTACTACTAGATGAAATTGTACTGTAATGGAATTTCATACAACTAGTTTGATGTTTTCATGTAGCAAAAAAACTATAAAACTATTCTGCATAGGAATCTTTAAGAAATAAGGTTTTAACTGGTGGCTAGTTTGAAGAATTTAAAGGGAAAAAGGGCCATTTATACTTTGTCATGTTTAATTAAATTCTATATTTTGTCTGAGAAATACTGAAGTAAGATGATAAAAATGTAATGCTTTTGAAAAATATTTCTAAGATTTAGAGAGGGAAACTAAACTTACCATCATGTCTGAAAGCCTCTGAAAAGTGGTAGAGGTTTGTTGGGGAGTGATAATGTTGTGCTGCTCCTCTCCAGCCTGGTGAAGGCACACTTCCTAATGAAGGACTGCTTAATCGTGGTCTGTTCTTTGAATTAAATGAAGCTAAAGATGAACTACCAGATTTGATTCTTAGGATAGCAGCATATGAAGTGGGGAGACCAGGAACAGCTTCTGAATATTCTGAAAAAAAAAAAAAATGAGCACTGTATAAATATAAAATCTGTCACTATTCAAAAAATATATTTATTTAGCAGTAGAAAAGTTTTAGTGGCATAGAGCTCTAAGACGGGAAATTACCCTGCAATTTCAACTTAATATACAAATCAGGTGGTTATTATATTTCTTACTTATAGCTCTATGAGTTTTCAATACTTTTAATTCTATTTCTGTGACCCTAAGTCACTAGTAGAAAAGCGTCTGCCATCTTTCCTTCAAAGCCTTACATTATTTTGTATATGCAGTGCAGAAACATTTGCTGAAGTTAAATATACCAATTTCAACACTACTCTGTAAATCAAGTGGGCTATCTAAAAAGCCTGAAAGCCTATACATGCACAAGTATCTCTCCCAAAAACATACACATACCAAAGTCACCTCCTTTTCTATCTCTGTGACTTCCTTTTTTTTCTGCTTGTACTTAAAATTTCAGTGTCTACAAGTAAAGAACAGCACCCAAGTTTTTGGTGCCTGTATAATGACAACTATAAGAGAAATAAATAAAATATATTATTATAATAGATTAAAAATATCATTCAGGAGCTGCAGGAACAAAGGAAACACAACTACTGAAATCAATAGTCCTTAACATGCAACAGTCTTAAGGAGTTGAGAACATTTAAAAATATGTTCACATAGATGAGCAAAGGGACTCAGACTTCATATTAAATGCCTATGAAGGAGCTGATCTTTTTGAGGGGTATTGGAAGTGGCTGGCAGAAAAAAAGATCATTGTTCTGTCATCTCCACTGCTGATAAATATTTATAAATTGGACATTCTTCACATTGGCATAACGTGAACAATGAAAAAAATATGAGTGTTCAAAAGCTTTGAATAGCAGCACACTCTGTTGAAATAAAATCTCTTTAAAATACTAGGTCATGACCTTGCTGGAGAGCTTTTGGAAAAATATTCTAAGCATAAATATAGTTTGAACTATTTTATATTTCAAATAGTTTAAAAGTAGAGAAATATGCATTTTACTTTATGAAAGTTGTGACAGAGAAAGCTTAGAGTCTTTCAGGTTTTGAAGAAGGTCATTTCAGTACAGTATTTATTGTCTCTGATCAGATGTTAAAAATGTACCTCTTCTACCTTTTAGAAGAAGCTGAAATTCAGCAAAAGCAAATGGACATTATTTTAAAATTACCATTTTAATCTATACAAAGTAAATTTACAGATTATTTGATGATGCTGTATCTAATTTAAAATTTGGATTTAAATACAAGTTTTGGCAATCAGATGGGAAAGGATTTAATTTGTTTTTCATCCTGGTCTCACAAACTATCTAATCTATAAAGTGCATCATGCTGTTTTGTATATGATAAACATAATACCATCTTTCCTGTTCCACAAAGAGAGGGAAAGTAGAATATCATCATGATAAATTAAAATTTAGTATGAAAATACATTTATAGGACCTCTTGAAACATTATCATTGGAAAATATTATGATTTCACAAATAATACCTTTGATTGTCTTTCAATACATTCCTTCAAAATTTTGCAATATTGATATATATTTTACTTCTTTTAAAGTAAGAGTTTTCCATAGGGGGAAAGTAAAGTAAAATCTTTGCAATTCCAGGGGAATATTGAAAAAATCTTTAAGAATTCATATTAAAATCTATCCCCATTAAAATAATTTATTATCATTCTGATTTCCCTGAGGTCAGAATCTCAAGGTAGTTGAGGTATGTTGAAGAAATGTTTATATTTTTGACTTATTTTGGTCTCACCAAATGCTAATTTATATTATGAACAAAAATATTTTTGGCCTTACAAATATAAATTATTCAAGATAAATGAGCTCCAGTAGAAATTCCCATGGTTAAAATTATCACATTAAATGCTTAATTCAGAATGAACATCTTCCACATGAGCTGAGAAGGAAGACATTCCCTGGGGAATATGGATACAGGAAAGGGATAGGACTCCCTGTAACACAGTCTACATCAGAGAATGGAAATTCTTGGTGGTGAACATAGCGGTGTTGGTTGTAGGACAGCTAATTTGTTGGGCATTGTGGAGCTCCTCAGATCCTAAAAGCTCAAATCCTCTGATATACCCAGAGTTGTTGATACCCTCCATGGAAATGCTGCAGGAAATATGGAAATGGTCAGGTTGGGATGCAGTCCTTTTTTTCACACATGGAGCTGGGATGTGGCCACATTGTAGCTGGTAACAAGAACATGAAGGACCATGAAAAGGACTTCTGAAAAGACACATAAGTCTGTCTTTTAAATACACACATATCCTTCTGCTTCTAACCCAAGGTGAACAAATGATCTGTAATCTACATAAGATGGACAAGGAAACAGAAAGAAAATTCGAAATTAGAGTGTGGTGTCACAGACATCTATTCTGGTGTATATTTTTCTACATAAGTAAACTATTATATAATTCTAACAGTGATATATATTCTGTTTTACAGTTTCCATTTCTACAGCTTTAAAAAAAAAAAAAAAAAGAAATCCAGCATGTGGAAACAGTGGTGATTGCTGTTGGGAAGGCATTCCTCCAGTGTGCATGCACACATAGAAGAAATATACACTGGAAGGAATTTTACTTTAGAACACAAAAAATGCAGACCTGCCTTTGTTCCAAATGTTACAACATAGTATAATAAACCTTAATAAGATTTACAAAGGAAACATGATTGCAATCACATATATAATGAATGTACTGTTCCTTGAGTATTTTCTGCAGATACAGGCACTTTTCTATTTTCAGCATGGTACTTTAGCTCTATGCTATTTGCCCCATGGCAAATGACATGAATTTGGGAAAACTTTATGTCAGTACTTTTTCAGCAAATGATAAATACTTTGTGTGACTGAAATATGGTATGATTAGGCTGTTAAATGTACTATATGCCGTACATATATTAGTAGTAAAACTCTAATGTCTGAAGAATTTTTAAACTATGTAGTACGTTTGTTGAGAACAGAAGATAGTTCCTTAGATGATCATCCTGAGCATAACAATTATTCTAGCTTGAGAAAATTCAAATAATTATTCTTATGTCATTTCGTTGGGAATATTATGATACAGTCTTCCTTGATGGGTAGACAGAAAGACTTCCTGTGCAAGCTAGAGATTCTGAACTGTATATTGGTTCTTTTGCAAAGAAATGGAGAATAGCAATCAGAAATTAAATACTAACAATACTGACTCCTAGATAGACCTTTTAATATAGCTTCTATGTTCCTATTCCCCTCTATTGTCAGCTTTGAAAGTGGGTGGAGCAAGCACACAACTCTGCATGTTTCTACATAAACATACTATATCATAATTCTTCCTTTTGTTTTCAATATTAAATTTTTCAGTTTGGTGACACACTGAGAACAAGATGCAGCCAGGCCCTGCTGATTTAGTGAATCTGCCACTTAGCGCTTCTCCTTGCTGTGTCTCTCATTCTCTGCCATCTCCTCCTGCTCCCATAAAAGACTGTCAGATGACCTTTCTCACAGAAAGGGAACATCCTTCTACCGGGTTCTGCCAGATCCATTACACAACAAAAAAGTTAAAACAAATAAGCAGCCTTCCTCCTTGCCACCCAGGGAAACAAAAAGTGGTATGCATATTCAAAGTTCAAAACAAATACATCAAAAATTGTAAGCTCCATTACACTTAATTCATTTACCACCATGCCAAATTGCAGATTATACACATGTGGGACAGCAAAATAACCATTAATCCTTTCAAAACTGTACTATGAACTACTTTTTACTCTTTTTAATTGGAAGGGCATGCCAATTTATTAGACAAGGCATATTGCAGCTCCTAGTAAGCTTGAGTTAACAAGTACTCCTGACACAATTAGTTTGGGATTAGACTTTGTGTCATTAGTGCAAGTGCCTGGAACAGTTTTCAGGCAGAAGAATGTATCTGGAGGGGATGGAGGTGTCATGATTTGAACCTGATCAGCAATCAAACACCACTCAGCTGCTCGCCCACCCTCCCCTGCCTGGAAATGGGGGAGGAAATTGGTAGGGTAAAGGGACACTTGTAGGTTGAGATAAAACCAGTTTAATAATGGTAATAAAATAAAACAATAACAATAATAGAAAGTATAAATGACCAATGCACAACGTGACTGCTCACCACCTACCAACTGCTACCCAGCCAGTTCCCAACTAGCAATCCCAAAATACCAAGATCCTGCAATTGCAATCTGTGAAGCAAGAGAGAACTCCCCTCCTTCCCAGCTGCCTCTTCTCTATATACTGAGGAAAATATTACATTATATGGAATATTTCATTGGCCAGTTCGGGTCCGGTGCTCTGGCCATTGTCCCTCCCAGCTTCTTGTACACCTGGGCATGGGCAGGACATGGGGAGTTGGAGAGTCCTTGAAATCTCAGCAACAACTGAAAACGTCAGTGTGTTATCAGCATTCTTCTCACACCAAATCCCATACTGAATCCAAAACACAGCACTATTCTAGCTCCTAAGAAGAAACATTAACTCTGTTCCAGCCCAAACCAGGACAAGAGGTTTGTGGAGGTGCAGGAACTAGACAAATGTGGAGGGCAAAGCAGTAACTGGGACTGGAAAAAGGAGGAAGTACAATAGTGAGATTTGATCCAGGCTGCCTAAGTTTTACCACATATCACATTACTAGACAAAACTAAATAGAAGCCATACTGAAAACTTCAGTGGTATGCAGCCTCCATTTCTGCTGAAGCTTGTACCAGAGTTCAGTTTTTGCTAATGTAATATTTCTCATTTTTAGGCTATGACTTTCCTGTTTCTTTGCATACATAATGGAATAAGGAACTCCAGTAAATAGGATTCAACAACCTAAAATAGTTTTGACAACTTCTTTTTGCTGAAATAGTATTTCACGTTTCACAGCTCGGTGAAATTAACTTGTTCTGTGCTGATTCATCAAGTCAAGAAGACTGAAATTCTTCTCCCACTGAAAAACAAAGCAAAAAAAAAAAAAAAATTCTTTGTTATCTAGTTGAATGGGGAACACTTGTTCCGCAGTGGTAAATCTAGGGTTTGAAAGAACAAAAGAATCAACGTGATCTCAGATGTCATGAATGTAAAATACCATGAGAAGAAAGAAAAGGAAAGGATACAAAAGTCACTCTACGTGGTGAAAAGGTCCTACAGTAATGACAGTATTATGCAAGCTGTTTTCTGCCCTTTCATGGTATAATTATTTTGTTTGTCTGGGATTAGTGATCAATATGAAATTTCACCCTGGCTTTGGTTGCTCTCTCATGCTCATGGGGATGCTTTATCTGAGTAAAGTTTTTCTTGTGAGACATAACCGGAAATGGTTAATTATACACAAGCAAATATTTATTGTTTTGTTTATTGAAAGCCTGTAGACTGTGATCATTACTGACAACTAGTGCAGAAGTCATGCTTAACTAAAAACAAAGCCTACTTCCTAATCCAAACATTTGCCTCCAGAGATTTAGACTTCTGAACTGCCTAGTGGCTTAAATAAATATATTTTTATTGGTGTAGTATTTACAATAAAATTATTCCTTAATTTGGATTTGATTAGACTTCTGAGACATGGGAGAATATATTTATTTTCTATTATTTAAGTACATAGTTATAATGCTGGAGAGCAGATGCTACTCTCCAATGTGTTTTTTATCTTTATCAGTCTATCCTTGCAATCTTTGAGAAATTCCATCAAAGACCTATGGGTAGCTCTCAAATCTCTGCTGCACTTGAACTTCACAATGAAATTATTTTTTTCCTAACTTCATTCATAGAAATAACTTAAGTATTTGGGATGAAACATCCACAAGTATTTCAGATGCAAGCAGACACAGCTAAGGAATATATAGGCCCAAATGCTAAAGATAGTAAGCAACTAGAAACCAGATAAAACAAAATCAGTGGCTTGGATTAGCCTACATAGTTCTTTGCACTAGAAATAACAGATCTATAGCAATTTTAACAACAGTATGAGAGTTTTAAGACAGACTGTATTTTTTTTTATTCCAAGTGCACATTTTCTTAAACATGATTTCCAACAGCAAACTATGATTTGAATTAGTTTTTGTAACTTTTTAATGAATCTGTGTCAACTCAAATTATTCATGCATCTTTTATTATTTCCAGCACACGTTACTCTTTAGCCTTTCTTCAGTGAGAAAGATAAAACAGCGCCACAGGTAATAAACTATTTTCTACTGATTACTGAGGATTTTTTTTTTTTCTTTTAGGAAAAGCAAAAATCAAGATCATTTGAAAGAAGTTTATTCCTATAATTTGTAATAGCTATGTCAGGTTAAATTTGACTTCATTTAATGTGTGCTGTGGGCAAACTAAGCTGACTCTGAGACAAAGGGGATCTTTTCCTACAGGATGGCATATGCTTATGCAGATTCCTTAGGTACAGTCTATGGGTACAAATACAAAACACAAATACTATCCTGTTATATTTTATCTGACAGATTTTTTTCAAAAAAGCACAACATATATCAACATAGCTCCAACAATGGTACTACATAATTTGACCAAAATATACTATTTCTTAAAACAGAAAAAAAATGACAAGGCAATTTCACTGTATCCATCCCCAAAACTCCTTTGAAAACTGTCTTTATAGTATTTGAAAACTATGGAAAATAAAGGATTCTGAGTCCTGGAGTAATGTTTTGCTTCCCTTCATTCCTCTTTTTTTTTGAAGTCACTCCTGGTCAGTTACTAACTCATTGACATTTCTCAACTATCTAATTAAAATGTAGTCTATCTTATAATACTTACAAATTTGACATTCATTTGTATATTTTTGCTAGCTGGCATGTTTAATCAAATGTCACTAAAAATGCTAACCCATTTTTTTAATTGTAAATTTATTTACATTGTTTCAGTGGAAGTGTACAGTCATCTAAGCTTATGTAAATATGTGTCTTCATTTTGTAAACTGAATTGTATCACTGTTGCTCCTCAATTTTTTACACAGAAATATATTTTCTCTCTTGTTCTGTACATGCACATCAGTTTCCTTTTAGACTGCTCAGTGACATATAGCTTGACAATAACCTGAGAGAAAGATGCAAAAATAGTAGGAAACTGTGTTGATAATATGTTCATCCAGGGCATCTCCTTATGAGGACTAGGATTACTACTTAAACAGAGCAAAACATCAATAAATTATATTTTCCTATTAAATTATGAAATGAGATTAACTGTAGCCCTTCCCACCAAAAAAAAAAAAAACAACAAAACAAAAACAAAAAACAAAACCCCAAACCAAAATAAATAAAACAGTGCAAGTCAGTAGATTTTCTTAAGAACTGGTTAGTACATCTGATCCTCCTCTACACATTTCTCACTGTGTGTGGTTTAGTTTACATGTCAGAGATTTCATTTTAAATATGCCATTATATCCCAATTACTCCTCAAAACAACAGGTTATACAACAACATATGCAGACAATCATCAAAACCAAACCAAATCAAGACTGAAACCTTCACCAAGAACCTAATTTTAAACATCTGGAATCTGGACGTCTACATGTGAGCTAGGGTTCACTTTACAGGTAGTGAAGAGGAAAAGAAACATGGCATGTGATGTGATGAACATGCTTAAGCAAATGACTAGTTTTTGCCACAGACTTTAAGAGGAAAGTAAGGTAAAGAGATGAGATGTCAACATTTCAACTTGTTCAGATGTCCATTGTCTTAGTCCTTTCACCATAAATCAGCCAAACTTCATTTATGTATTTTCTGCTCAAAATATCCAGTTGTTCTGTGAAGAATTGAAGATCAAGAGATTTGAATTGTTTTCCAAAGCAGCTATGGGGGTATGATCTAGAATCTGGAAGTTCTCAAGGAAAATATGCTGGTGGTCTTCACCAACCTTTTTCACCACAGATTTGATAATATATGCAAGGAAGAAAATTCATCTACTTGAGATGGTCTTTCCTTTGGGAAAAAAAAAAATATTTTTGCCAGGAATTTGGCCAAAACATGTAAACTGTCAGTCCAAAAAATTGTTTTGTTGAACTTTTCAGTAGTTAAGTGTTCAAGGAAGATACACAATAATTTAATTTGAAAATCCAAAATAACCTCTCACTTTATAGAATTTGCTTTTCTCTTAGAAATCTGGTTATATAAAGCAGCAATTTCGAGAACAGAATACTATGGACAGATATGGAAAAAAAATAAAAACAATTAGGGATTTATTTTATTTTCCTTTAAAGTAACAAAGGGAAAGCAGTTTGAAGACTTAAAGCAATGACTGAAAGATAGCGAAGAATACTTCCAGCGGCTATTAGCAAATGAATCAGCATCCTTGGAACATTATACTGTTAGATCTAATTTAAATGTCATGAATTTTTATGAGGAATTATTTTGAATAATATAAAGATGCTTTTGTATAGTTAGTCATTGTTTCCCTTTCTACTGAAAAAAAACAATCTATTTTCCATCTTACTTCCACTTCATACTCATAATGCAGCAAATAGATGATTCAATATACACCCAATTATTCCCACTTTGCATCCAACATATAATATCCACCAGATCAAGCAAAATAAACTTCAAAATAGAACACTTTCAGCTACAGAATGCTTATGACAGCAGTAACAAAAATAATAAAAATAATAATATATTCCAATTATGGAAGAACATTCATCCCAAGTAAAGTAATTTTAAACTGAGAATAGGTCTCTGAGGTTATTGTCATGGTTTTTCTATCAAAACCTTTAATATTTTCTTTTTCAAAACATGCTAATTTAATATACAGATTACAACTAGTTAGGGTATGTTTCTGCCATAACATAGGCTTCAAACACAGTAATTATGTTCAGTAAGTGCTTTGCACCTTTTTCAGATTCACTGAAGTCATGTAGTGAAAAGTTCTTTTCAGATGTAAAAAATATAAAACTCTTCTTTGAAAACTCTTCTCATGAACTTACTGAAGGAAAATTTAACTCCAAATAATATAAACTAACTTTTATAATTTAGCATATCCCATCTAGCTCAATATTTATTATTTTTGTTTTGTTCGTTCTTTAAGACCACAGATTTGTCTGACACTTTACCAAAGTGTGGAATTTTTTTGTCTGTTTGTCTAATAAAAAGGAGTATCAGGCCAGCTTTGTCTGAAAAGTAACACTAGAGCAGACGGTGCATATAGCTGAGGGCATCATTATTCTCATGCCACCCAATGAAGAGAATGTAGAAACTTGCTTCTTCAACATATCTTCTGATCTTTGGCCTGAAGTAGTGTTACTTACTAGGTGTAATTTGTAAGCATATATGAAGAAGTGCCCTAAGACTCATAAGTGTTTTTTATTTGTCACTTTTCAGATATACTTCATTGGCCTACTTCTTCAGTTACATTTCATACAATACTTTTCAGCTCAAATGTGACGTATTCTCTTGTAGGAAAGTATGGAGTGTTACTAATGTAAGATCCATAGATTAGCCTAGATTGCATGCTTTTAATTGAAATCTTAACTTATTTTCCCTGTGGCTGATGATCATCAGAGTGAGCTGTCAATTCTGAATGTGAAGGGAGAGCCAAGTACCAAAGGTCAACTATTTCAGCAGAAATCAATTAAAGTAATGAGATGGGTAGAAATCCTTATTTATAGCCTTTCCTTCCTACAACGATATGCATATCAATGTTAGGTGGACAAGCACAGATCAATCCACAGCAAAGGAGAAATTTGTAATTGACATTGTTAATATAAAATGTTTGATTAAATTATTAATACCATCATGAAAACTGAAGCAGTCAAAATCTTAATAATCACTGTACAAAGGAATCTACCTGCTGATTTTCTTAGCAATGAAAAGATGTTTACATTTGTAAAACCATATTTTTTTAAGAGATCAAATAGCTACTTGGCCAGAAAAACATAATGTAGAATGTTGCTCACTTTTCAGAAACACATCCTGAACTAACTTGAATATACCTGCTTGTCTGCTGCTGCTGAAACACAAGCTCTGGCACTGTCTTAAAGCTACCATATGTGGCTTTCAGAAGCCACACTTGTGCATTCTCCTTGTCTTTCAAACAAGGAATTAGCTTCCCATAAACATCTTTATTGTTATCTTATTGTATTTCCTCAAAACACACATGAAATCTTACTGTTTTGGTGATGTCAGTGCATCCAGGACAGCTGGATAGTTGGTGTGAGAGTTGTTATTGCTTTGTATTTTCTCGTGTACTCATCAGACTTTTTCTTTGGTCTGTTTTACATAGTAACTTTGTTAGTGAGGACTATGTGTCTTTGCTTGCACTTTTATCTATCAGTAAAACAGGAACCTTTGCAACCATGGATCATACTCCAGCATACCCCCAGGTGTGTCACACACCCAGTGGAGACCTGAGCTTGGCAGAGACCTGCTGTGGAGTGGTTTAGTTCCTGTGGGCCAGTATAGGGCTATTTTAAGGGACATAGATCCAGGGCAGAGACTGATACAAGGACATGGTATGGGAACCTTGAGGATGGAGCGTTGGGATTCAGGTCACCCATGAGGAGGCCTTGCAGGCTGGGAGGGGAGGATGGGAGAGCTGGATTCTAGCTTAGCCAATGACTCCTGTGGTTTACATGGTATAAACAGGAGCACAATTCTGTGAATCATATAATTGTCTAGGTTGGAAAGGACTAAGATCATCAAGTCCAACTATTAATCATTGTCCAAACATTGGCAGTGTTAAATTCCAAGTCCCCACTAAGACATGTCCCTAAGTGCCACATGTCCAGGGATGGTAATTCACAACCCTTTTGTGTGAATAAATTTTTCCTAATATCCAATCTAAACCTCCCCTAGTAAAACTTGAAGTCATTTCCTCTCATCGTATCACTTGTTACTTGGGAGAATAGATTGACCCCCACCTCGCTACAATCTCCTCTTGGGTAGGGAACGATAAGGTCTCCCCTCAGACTCCTTTTCTCCAGACTAAACACCCCCAGTTCCCTCAGATACTCCTCTTAAGACTTCTCTAGACCCTTCACCAGCTTCATTGCCCCTCTTTGGACACACTCCAGCATGTCAATGTCTGTCTTGTAGTGATGGGCCCAAAACTGAACACAGTATTTCAAGTGTGGCCTCACCAGTGTTGAATACCAGGGGGACAATCACTGACCTAATTCTGCTGGCCACACTATTTCTGATACAAACTAGGATACTGTTGGCCTTCTTGGCCACCTGGGCACACTGCTGGCTCATATTTAGCTGACTGTCAGCCAACACCCTCAAGTCCTTTTCCACCAGGCAGCTTTCCAGATAATCTTCTCCAAGTTTGTAGCATTGCATGATGTTGTTGTGACAAAATCTTTACCATCGAAATGCGGATTTACTAACAAAATACTGAAAACAAAGAAGTTATTAGAGTGCATGTATATGAATGAAAATTGTGTTAATTTGAAAATAAAGGAGGCTACTGCATCAGGCTCACATCACCAGGCAGAATGTTTTCAAGGTATAATCACACCTCACTATTCAAACAGCTTCCCTGTCTTCAAACCTATGTGAACAGAAAAAAATGAAAATGAGAAATATGAGAAATTAGCCACTTAAGAGAAATTGCTAGAAGTAATTTTAAGAGCATATTATTACTTTTTATACATTGTAACAAGTGTAAATATATTTTCATCTTTGAATGAAAGAATCTGTGGCATTTTTCATCAAAGTATGGAAGTACCAAGAATAATACAGTCATAAGGTTTTCCTGAAGTAATGAAAGACTAATATAGCTTTATGAGAGGATATCTCTGTGTTAATAAGACAGAAAAACTAGAATTTTACAAGTTTATGTAATCTACAAATTAAGATTAGTTTGGAGAGGTAACAACTGTGCAGTGTATGGCTTGTTTAAAGAACTGTGCAAAATTATCTTTTATTATATGGGAATGTCCATAGTTTAGAAGCTGTGCAAGTACACAGACATCCAATTCAATGCAATGAGTACACGAGCAAGAAATTTTAACAGTGCTTAATTAAAATAATAAAATAAACCACTAAATGTTTGTCAATTAAAGTAGTTTTTGAGAAAGATCAATTTTATTTTGACACAGAAATCTGTAGATAAGTTTTTGATTAGTACAGACATTTATGATTTACATCTAAAGTAAAGCTTTTTTTAAATTGTAAATTTAATTAAAGGTTACCTAAGATAATGTAAGTTTTTCTGCTCCCTGTGATATACATTCTTACATACTATCCCAGTTCTGTGTGTTTATGTGTGAGTTGAAGCAGACAGTCTTTCATCCCCTTTATAATATCTATCTCCTGGTTCAAAGGTCTTTTCTTTTTATTTTTTTTTTTTTTTTTTTTTTTTTTTTTTTTTTGAGGCAGCTTGGGTCCCTCTCTAGTTCTTTGTCTTTTGCTTTAGTGTTCACTAAATATTTTACAGTGCACTCTTCACCTTGGCTTGCATCTTTGAGACCTTTATGTAGCTTAGTCTTCCCTTAGGAATCCTATGAATTAATCACTGGATGTATTTTTGGTGTATACAGCTATTGCTAGCAATTAAATAATCCTTACACACAAAGAGTGAAATTCATTCTTGTTCTCTAGACAAATACACTGACAAAGAACTTAAGGATTTTTGCGTATTTAAAGTGGACATAGGTCTACAGACAGTTAAGAGGGGTAAGATTTTATGTTGCTTCTGGAGCGTTTTCAAAAATAATAAAGCAAATTAAAATAATCCATCTTGTTATCATGGATATTACTCTACTGTCCTCCTGCAGGAAAACAACAGTTCCATTAAAAGGTACATGCCAAAACTCATCTCTTGTCCTCTTTGTCTGAGATGTACTAGCAGGGGTGAACACACAAGCCTTTCAAAACATCCAAAATTCTTCCTGTCTTTGCAATTAAATAAATCAGAGTGCACTGTGCAGGGACTGGTATTTGCACAGAGTAAATCCATAAACCAAACACATCTGCACACTATTTTCCAAAACTGGAAATAACTTTGTCGTACCAAACTCTTAATATTTCAGTGACTCTTCAGGAGATTCTAAATTTTTCTCTGTGTTCATAGCGGTTGTTTTTAACCACAGGACCTAACACCTACTTGTGTGCATTTCCAACTCTAGGCCTATTCTGGTGGTGAGCCTGGCACCCTCAATAAGTCTTTGTAATTTAAAAGGAAAGCCATCAAAAAGATGCAGACATTGAGACAGACTAGCAGCTCCCTGAAGGACACAGAATTGAGCTGTTCACACAGTACTTTATAATGGAAAAAAGCGAGGCAATACATCTAATCTTCAACAAAATGGAAATTATTTAAAAATAATAATAAGAGTATCCCCAGGCAAAGCAAAAAGTATAGTTTAAGATGGAGCTATCTAATGATTTACTAAAATTCAGAAGCATGATGATTTTAATTTTCAAGTTCAGCAACAGATTTTATGGGTTTGGGGAAAAAAAAACAAATTATCAAAGTTTACCTCCCTCAGAACTTCAACATAATAGTCCTTAATAATGCTTCCATCAAATACTTCCAGAAGCTACAGTCTGAAAAGACCTAACTTTGACAAAATGATGCTATATAGAGGTGATAAAAAGGACTTTAAGTTATGAGAAGATGAAATATTAAGGCAATATTTATGGTTCTGTTTGCATGCAGAGAGAAAACTTTCAAAGTTTGATTAATTACTACAGATAAAAAAGAGCAGAAAATTTACTATAAACTCAAAATAATACTTTAAAATATTTAATAAGATTTTTGAATGAATATAGATGTCTAGGATTTAGTCGAATTTTCAAAAAATTATTTAAGCATCCATAGCTTCACCTTAAAGTGCTGGTATATATAATGCATTTGAGACTCAGGGGATCTCTCCATCCCAGTCCCCTGAAGCCAGGCTGGTGTGGTCCTGTGGCACTAGCCAAGTTTAGGCACTAGAAAGACTGAGCATTTATCCCTAGTACAGACAAACATACACATGCAAACTACACAGTCTATGCTGGACACCAGTGGATCAACACAAATAGGGCAATGCCTTTACAGACAACACCTACACACCAACAGGGCCAGCATCACTTTCACCTAAGAAAACAGCTTAAAATAAGGATTAATGGGAAGACAATAGAGAATGGAGCAAGCAGGACCAGGGCATGGCAAGATGCGCATACCAACCATCAGTTTATCTGGACCCAGCTGCCCCTTTTATCACAGAATCACAGAACGACAGAGGTTGGACAGGACCTCTGGAGGCCATCTGGTCCAACCCCTCTGCTACAAAAGGGCCACCTAGAGCCAGTTGCTCAGAACCATGTCCACACGGTTTTTCAATATCTCCAATGATGGAGACTCTGGGGAGCCTGTCCTTGGCCACCCTTACAGTAAAAAAGTGTTTCCTGATGTTCACAGAGACCTCCTGTGTTTCAATTTGGGCCCATTGCCTCTGGCCCTGGGCACGGCACCACTGAAGAGAGTCTGGTTCCATCCCCTTTGCACCCTCCTTCCAGGTATTTATAGGCATTGATAACATATATCCCCATAAGCCTTCTCTTCTCCAATCTTTACAGTCCCAGCAGTCTCAGCCTTTACTTATAGGAGACCCAGACCCTTCATCATCTTTGTGGCAGTTCATAAGCCATTCTCTCCAATATGCCCATGTCTCTCTTGTACTGTGGAGCCCAGAACTGGATACAGTCCTTCAGCTGTGGCCTCACTAATGCTGAGTAGAGGGAAGCGACCACCTCTCCACCCACTGACAATGCTTTGCCTGGTGCAGCCCAGGACACCATTGGCCTTCTTTGCAGCAAGGGCCCATTGTTGGCTCGTGTTCAACCTGGTGTTCACTGGAACACCCAGGTCCTTTTCTGCTGATCTGCTTTCCAGGTGGGTGCCCTCCAGCATATGGGGCAATGGTACCTTAATTGAAAGTCTACATTTCTCAGATCTTCTGAGAATTCCGTAAGAACATGCAAATAGCTATTAAAACTTAATCCTAGAATAAGCACATGTATACAGAATACTTTGCTGTCAAAGACCAAAAGCATCAGTGTTTTGTGTAATGGGATTTAACATAGGTCAGAAAGGAGTTTTTAATGATGGTAGTAATATTAATTAATATTAGAAGCTTAACTAGCTGCTTAGTTAGCATTAGCTGCTTTCCAGCTATGTGGTCCTCAACATACACTGACTGATGCTTGGTGTTGTTCCTCCACAAGTGCAGGACTTTGCACTTCCCCTTGCTGACGTTCCCGTCAGCCCATTTCTCCAGCCTGTTGAGGTCCCTCTGGATGGCAGTGTGACCCTATGTCATTATCAGCCACTTCTCCTGGTTTTGTGTCATCTGCAAACTTGCTGAGGGTATGCAATGCCCTACCATTCAGATCATTAAAGAAGATGTAAAACAGGACTGGAACCAGTATTGTCTCCTGGGGTAGACTGCTAGTTACTGGCCTCCAATTAGACTTTGCACTGTTGATCACCACCCTCTGGGCTTGGCCATGCAGCCAGTTTTCAGCTGCCTCACTGTCTGATCATCGAGCCCATACATGAACATCTTCTCTGGGAAGATTTTAATGGACGCAGTGTTAAAGGCTTCCTGAAGTCCAAGTAGACAATAGCCACTGCTTTCCTCATTCACCAGCCATGTTCCTATGTCCCCTCTCTTTTCCCAGATTTGTTCCTCCCTGATCCACCTCCATCCTCTCCTTTCTCTGAATTCGGCCCTTCTCAGAAATATCTGACATATATATCTATAATTCTCCTCAAATATTCCATAGGTTTGCTCTTTCCCATGAGACCCATGGTGATCTTGTTTTGCTCCTTATCAGTTAAAGTGTTCTGGCTGAGCCTTTCCATGGATACACCTGAGAGATTACTTCAGTGTCCCATCAGTCAGTGACTTGATTCTTTTGGTCTTTGATATGGTTTCTGTTATCTCCTCTTCATTTAGGTTTGTGTATCTAGGTGTTTAATTTTATACTCTTTTTCTCTCTTGCCCTAGTGTTTTAAGGATAGACCACATATTCCATGTATCATTAGAGCTCATGTAAGTACAGTGTATTTCCCTGGAAAGCATCTGACAGTAATAGCTCAAACACTGTTTTTCTGTTTTCTTTTTTGAATGGGTTTCTCCACTCACTATAGTGGGGCCTAGGGAGACTAGGCTTCCTAAATGTAGCCTTTGGGAATATTACCTTTATTCACACTGAAAGTCAATGACACATATGTACCTTAATCAGGTTTAGAAGATAAACTTAGATCAGCCTCAGGCTATTTATAATCATTTTACCTTTCCAATAACTTTCAGAAAACTGAAGAATCTATTTTACAAGTGTCATAAATGTTAATACCATATAGGAGCCACATATATTTATGGTAATTTATCATTATTATTGTTATTAAAAGTATATATATTGACAGGTTAGTGTCTTTGAGAAAACTGGACAAGGTATTATATAGATTTCCAGTGACTGAGAATAATAGTTAACAGATGAGAAGGCAAATAAATTACACAAAAAGACTGGCAGATTATAACATTTTTACATATTATATATACAAGTAGAAGATCTCAGCATTAAAATCAGGCATCACAATTTTATCCTTCAGGGTATTTGAAGGGAAAAGAAGGTCTGAAGTCTCAAATGAGGACTCACAATAAAAATCATCTAATAATTAATATCATAATGCAGCCTAACAAAATGTCCTGTAACATCACCCCATCCAGCAGTGGGCAGTCACGCACCTCTCTGTAGATTAGTCAATGATTTATGACAGCCCCAAGGAAATTATCCCAAGTGCTTTGCCTAGTCTTTTCATATTGTCATCAGGAAGAATTCCTATTAGGAATTAACAAGAAGAAATACATGATATGATAATTATAAAGCTAGAATCAAAGCATGTTTTCGTATTACTAACAGCAACATCAAGTCTAAAGAGAAAATAATACCAGCTAGAAACACTATTATAAATTTACACGCAGGATTGTAATAAAATGTATAAATGCATTAGAGCCATCTATGTGGGAAACAAATCATCTACAAGCATTGGCACTGTAACAGATGTAATGGGATTATAGTTGGAACCAGCACTGAAACATCATGACTGAAAAACTTAGTCCCCATATCTACATCAAGTGAATAAGCAATGAAAATATAAAATACAGCAGAGAAAAATCAACACAATTGATTTTAGAAGTCACTACAAAGGACTTTTTTAAGTCAATCAGAAACATCTATTACACTTCAAAACAGCATTAGTTACCCAAGCACTTAGGGGAGTACACATGGGCAACAATAAGAAAAGACTTGTCATGTCTTGAATTGTTTTGACTGTATTGCTGATTTCCATTTCAAAAGGTAGTCGCCACTTTTTAGACATGGAATACAGCAGGAATTTTTAAGTAAGGAAGATTTTGAAATTAATCAAAGCTGTCTAAATTGTAGATACCTTTCCAGGAAAATTTGTAATAGTTCTTCTTGCTATGATGTAATTCAGCACTGTCATTTAAGTAAAATTTTAAATATGAATAGCACGGAACAGAAAGATTTATTCCAAGTCATCTAGTTGGTATATAGAACTTTACTGTAAACACATTTAGTGTGACTCTTTGGAAGCCTGAGGTTATAGCTCTTATTTCAAAAACCTCTCCATAAAGAAAAGATATTGAATCAATAAGCCTTGTCATTTCAAGAGAATTTGCATTTCATGGGCTTTATGTTCCCATCTATGGTTTTGCATTACTAAATGACAGTGAGTGTCAATCATGATAATGGAGAAAATAGCTTTTCTTACTTGAAATGTCCCTTACTTTGAAATAATAAAGTCCATAGAACTATTATTCTGGGAGGTTTCAGCCAGTGCATCACAGAGTCAGACAAGACCTATCAATCACCAGTATGAAGGGCCTATTTTGGGATACAATTCCAGGTACATAGCTTCCAGAGTCAAAATATTTCTACCCAGTTTTGATGGAAAATAGCTTGAAGGAAAAAGGCTACACTATCTACTAATGAAGCACATGGGAAATTCACCTTTGCAAAAACATAGCAAAAGCTTTTTATCTCAGTGCCCATCCCTATTTGTCTTCACAGTAGGTTGTGTTTGTGGACCTCATTTATCAAGAAATTCAACTTCATGTAATTCTTTATTATTTGCCTTCAGACTGGAGTCCACAGATCTGTGATGATGGAGCCTCCACCATACTGTATATACTGGTCACCTAGGGTAGTATTCTGACACTTTGGCTTCCTAATTCTAGAATGATAAGCCTATGTTTCTATTACATACTTAGTGTGTGTGTGTAATTTAGAATTGATGTTGTCTGCTAAACAGACAGAGGTTTCTGTTTTGAGACCTCTGAACATTTACATAGCCCATAGGTAAATTTCAGAATTGTCACCATCACTTTGAGTATTCAGATTTCAAATTTTGCAAGCTCTCCTAGAACGAGGTTTTAACTCAAAGGTCAAGAAATGTTTTAAATTATTAAATGGGCTTGTGTCAGGCATACAGATGCTTCCTAGGCATAAATTTTATAATATAATATAATTTTTACTTTTGTCTGAAGGAATTTTACATTTTTGAGTTACAATTTTAATGTTTGATTCTTAAATTCTATTTGAGCTGCTGGCCCTCCTATCCTGCAGGGAAATACCATGAAGGCACATCTGGAGGGATTAGAATACATATTTGGCCTTGTCTTTTTTGTATTAATTTCACATCCCTTCCTTATAAATGATCATATCTGGGTCCTGAGGATTACCTCCCCACAGGCTTCCATGAGGATGTATAACAAAAACATTGAAATTTTATTATTCATTTGGTTTAAGTTTTATAATTCCCTCCAGAGGGAGTGAACTTGAGCAGAAAAATGGCTCTAAAAACATTTTAAAACATGCAGCCCACTCATTGTTCCCAAGGCTGATTATTTTTTTGTCTCCCTTCTTCCAAATTAGCACCAACAGGCTTTCTCAGAGGAAGAAGGGGCTGCTCAAAAACTCTGATCCTTCCTGCTGTATGGGATCTGTGTGGATCAGATATTTCTATGCTTCTGTTTTTAGCTGTCAGTATGGAATAAAAATTGAGTTTCTGGAAGTTATAACAAATGACAGCAGGGAAGGGCTGTTTCTTTCAAAAGTCTTTTGAGAACAACTGATGCTGGATTTCTCCATTCTCCATTCTTTGTCTTCTGTCAGTGACTTTCTGGGAAGCAGAAAGTTAGTGAGAATAAACTTTGTGGCTGATATTGTGAGCAGCAGTATCAAGGAGGTTCATCCATTTCATATGTTGTTTAATGAGATTTATATTTACACAACTTTTTCAATCCCCATTACTTCTTCAAAGGAAAAAAAAAAAAAAAAAGCGGCCCTCTGAAATTGAAAATTGTTCTTGACTCCGTCTAATCTCTGAGCTATGAAAATTCAAGTTTTACAATGAGAGAGTTTCTTACATTTATGCTTATTATTAGCCAGTGGAACTACATCTGAAGGCAAATCCTCTGCAGAAAGTGTTGAATTTTAAACTCCAGTATTACTTTCATTTTTTTTATCCACATAGATTCCCTATAGATGACTGACAACAGTGTTGGAACCAGGAAAAGAAAGAGAATAAATAAACACAGGAGAGAAACTGTAAAATTTCAGTTTATGGAAGATACATAGACTTAAGAAGAAAATTAAAGTGACTCAGTTGTGTCTCTTCCCTCTGCTCTTCATGATCACTTTATCCCTGGCAATGGGGTAGAGCAGAAGAGAATATCGAAGATGCAGAGAATCAGAAAGTCTGATATAGTGAAACAAGAGACGTTAAAAGAACCACATTATATTGCTGATAGTAGCAATAAGGATTAAAATCTGTCTGGTTCCATTTGTAATTTTGCTATGACTGGTAACAACAGAAAAAAGGAAAAAAAATACACATTTACTACCATAATATTCCTGGAGCTAGTAAAGGATGATATAGACAAGACTACACCCAGACCTAAAATATAGGTAAGATGAAGAATTCTGAAAAGGATCAAGACTCTACATCAGCAGGTGTACTGCATGGCACTTGGACAAAACACCTGTGTTTTTGTAAAATCAGAACTGTTTATTATGTTATTGATGAGCATTTACTAACACAGCAAAACCAAATATCAGCTGCTGCTATTACTTTAACCTCTAAAAAGAGGTGGTTCAGGCTAAAAAAATAGCACCAACTCTCTTGTGCTTACTCATTTAAAACATTGTTTGACCTTTGAGTGAAAACCTTACTCTAGGAGAGTTTGCAAAATTTTGAAATCTGAAAACACAGAGTGATGGTGACAATTCTGAAATTTACCTATGGACTGTGTAAATGTTCAAAGGTCTCAAAACAGAAATCTCTGTCTGTTTAGAAAACAATACCAATTATTCAGTATAGAGATTTCAGAGGAAAAGAAAGGTCTCTTACTTACGTACTCTGCTATGTTTGTGGTAGGATTTTCCATCACTTTCTTAGGCAATTCTCTTTGCAAAAATTTCTGCACCAGGTTATTTATACCTGTTACACTGAGATATCTCTGATTATGGCCACCACATGGCTACTGAGTTGATTGAGAGTACAAATGACCAATAATGACTTTACTATCCCTGGGAACTTACTTCTTTAAAGCATATAGAAAAGAAGTGTTCACCTCCTCACTTCTTGCCCAGCAATCTTTCTCCACACCTAATCACTACCTGTGAAACTCCATGGCAAGGGGGTTTGGAACTTGATGACATTCAAAGGTCTGTCCCAACCTAAACCATCTTATGATTCTAGAAGCAGAAGACTGTTAAAGAAGATTCAAGGATTTCTGGTCGAATGGGCAGATCCCAAAGAAGAATCACATACAACAGTATTGATACTTTCAGACTTCCAGAAGAACCAACAATCAGTGATAAATTTGCTGGAGATTTTGGCATATATACTAGTGTCTTCTACAGACTACACTGATCCCAGACAAAAACTGAGGGCCAAGATGGCATGGAATGAGTTTATAGAAAGCCATCCCATTTTTGACAAAAGTTATCTGAAGCTGTTACTCTGAAAAAAACAAGCTTTTGAGTTCATTAATACCAATTGACAGCTCTTCAGGCTTATGTGGGGTATGGGAAAAACTTTCTGCTAAAAGGACAGAATAAATAAATCTTTAAACTGCTAGTGCCAGTTGATTATAACATCATTTTCCATAGCTATAGGAAAAGAGATTTTATTTTTTTTTACCATTCAAAGACAATCAGAGATTATCTTCTACAATTATGCTGTAGGTCTTCAGTTCTATCCGTAGTAATCCAGATTTCTCCTGGTTTATTAAATTATATTTTTGTCAGTAGTACCAACATTTGTGAAGAGTAACTGCCCAATAGATCACAGGACATGTTTTTTTTTCATTTCCTCTGTATTGTTCCTGCAAGTCATGTTTTAGACACTACAAAGAGGATGTTAAGAACTTCCTATGGCAATAAAGGTTCAAGCTTGAAAAGATAAAATAAAATAAAAAAACTAGTTTGAAGTAAATAAATCTTAAAACTTCCCCTTTCAGGATATGAATTGTAGCAGGTAGTGCTGTCATCTTGTAAAGAACTGTTCATAAAAAAACAAGGTCAACTTTTCTGTAGAAAATGTTCCTAAGAAAGGATATAATAGACTCCATCTAGAAGAAAAAGGTTTCCTTTTGTATCATATTACTTATCTTTCCACTAAAAGTTCACCTGTTTTTACTGGGCTTTTTTGTTTTCTTTAAAAATATTGTTCTAACAGAAAGCACTTATTTATCAAAGTGAAAATAAATTGCAAGAACATATCAATTTGGACACTTGTTTTACTGAAATAACTTTTTAAATACTGATATAATCAGAGATTGAAAAGCATACTGGAATACCCAGAAGCTTAGCTATACCTGGCATTCACATAAGATTTGAGAGATACATATTCATGCCCCTCTTCTTTTTAATTTTCAGATAAATGTTTACTAAACATAAAAAAAAATAAAAAATAATAAAAAAAGATTGATTCTAGAAGCCAATAGTAAGAGCATTCCCTTGAATTGTAAAAGTCACTGGTTAAAGGCTCTGCTCCAGTTTCTATTTTGTTATTTACAGAAGTGGAAGAGGTAACGGAAATATCAAGGCTACTGAAAGTCCACTTATAAACTACCGTTGTGTTTAGAAAATTCATTTGTGTTTGGGAAGATTGAAGATTAGACTGTGAAAAAGCATAAACTAAATCTAAGCAACAGATCCTCGATATGGATTTTAAACACTAAGTTACCAAATATTACCAGGGTGGACTTCCCACTTATTTTTGTTCTTAAACTGTTTTTCATAGACATGGTCCATCAGTGAACCATGTCTCATCTTAATATTAAAATGTCTAAGAAATGCTTAATTCTATTCTGTCTAAGATGAGGACCTCTAAAAGGGTTTATTCCACTCAGACACCTACTTTAACATGAAAATAATCCTATCTCAAACAACTACTGTACATGTTAACACAAAAATCCTATGGTACAGGATTTTGTAGAAGGTGGTACAGGATATTAAATCCACACCCGATGAGTACCAACCTAGTGTTTACTCAAACCGTACCTTCCTTTTGGAGAGGAGTCTCCCACCTTGTGGGACTGATGTGTGCATGCTGTGAACTTCTGAACCTCTTCAGAGCTTTCTGTATATAGTAATTTTTTTTAGCCTTCATCTCATGTAATAGGCTGCTGGGTTATGGCACTGCTCTGGAAGGGGCCGATACACACCGTGTGTTTCTGACTTGCATGGGTTGATAAGGTTCTCTGCAGGGCAAAGAGGAATCTCCAGCCACAAAGGACCAAAGCAGCCACCAAGGACCAGAATTTTTTCTCAGTCATAAAGATAAGCTGAAGGCATTTGAAACTTGCTGTCTTAAAGGATCATTCTGAAAACTCTGGTTAGGTATTAAAGTTATTTTATTTAAGCAGCATAAATAAATGAAAAGACAATGTAACTAAGCAAGTATTTATCTCAGATAAAGAATACTACTAACTATACCTTTCTGAATATGGATCTTATACACATATGTAAATATCTTAAATATATGGTTCTGTGAGATGACAATGTAAGAGCATGTTACAACAGGGACAATAGCATTTAACTGCTAAACAAATATAACCCCCAAATCAATGTTTTCCAGTCCTGTAGTAAGTGAAAAAATCTACAGTATATGTTGTTTTTTGCACTTTTTTTTGTTCAGCCCACTGTATAAAACATTTTGTTCAAGTTCTCAGATACTGCTTACTTCCCAATTAAACACATATTATACCATATGCCCACATAACATCATTTTCACATCCCAGTTGCATCTTCAGTCTCTAATGATTTTGAATCAACCAACATCAAAACAAAACAAAACAAAAAAAACCTAAAATAAAGAGTATATTTGTGTATTTTTGAGCACAAGATTTTTATAGTCCTTGGAAAAAAGAAAGTAAGCAATTTACTTCTCTTAACTTCCGAAATCAGAACCAGAGGCACCTTATGACTCATTCACTCCTGTAGTATAAAGTCAAACAAATACTGCTGATGTTATTGCAGGCTATTTTAACTGTTATAAGTGGATAAAATACACAGAAAGGACTTTCTGAGAGATTTATTGCATAGCAGGCTTGTTTCAGTAGTGCAGTTATGAGAGCTTGATGTCACACACAGAATTAACAGAAACTACTTTTTTCTTCCTGGATGTATAACAGTTTTGATGTTTTAATGTGTCATTTGTCTGATAAAATATTAGATGTCATAATACTATTGAAACAATTAAATACATCCACCTTTTCCAAACAGGGTTTGTTTCAGTAGGACAGAAGTTGACCTTTCACTAGCCAGCAGTAATCCCAATGTGTAAACTGAAAATAGGCTTTATAATTGTAAGGCCAAGTAATAGTGTTTGATGATGCAAATTCAAATCCTTTTTAAAGTCAGTGACATAAAGCCTGGTGGTCCCTGAACAATCCCTGATAAAACAATTTGGGGTGAGTCTGCCTTTTGTTATGCAAAGGGACAGCAGTCTTCACACAGTTTAGTGCCTTATGATCTTGTAACATGTGTCTGTTTCAGGGATTTTCCATCCATGGTCCTTTTCTGCCCTACTAGGGATACTTCTACACTGAAATGGTCCTTCTAACATCATCTGAATTAAAATTACAACAAATTGCCGGTCTGAACTCTAATTGTAGATCACTAAATAATAACCAAGACCAGAAGGCTCGTTATTTTATAGATACAAATCATAAGGTACTACATTAAATAATAAATAGGTGATAGGTTGAATTTTTTGAAAACATAACGTAGACAGTAATTCATTGAACTCAACAGCATTTATTTACAAGGGGATTTATCTTTCTTCTAGGTTTTATGACTTTCAATTATTTCATTTCGTGAACTTTTTCTCTGTTTTAGCAGTATTAATAATAGTAATTTACATTAAAAAGACCTGTAACCCAACTTTAGCTCCAGCCTAGAACATACACTTCAGTCTGCCTATATAAAGAAGAAAATTTACTGAAACGTCAGGTAAAA
Organism: Tyto alba; assembly: GCF_018691265.1. Taxonomy (NCBI): domain Eukaryota; kingdom Metazoa; phylum Chordata; class Aves; order Strigiformes; family Tytonidae; genus Tyto; species Tyto alba. Next base: position 14,111,530 of record NW_024881282.1, on the reverse strand, counting down.
TCTCTATGAATTACTTTTTCTCTCCTCACAGAAGATTAGTAAAACTACTTGGAAAGATTGATGTCTATTTGTAAGATACATAAAAGAAAATAAATGAAAGGGTGAATAGAAAATTGAGCTGACTATTCAAACGCCAGTGTTTTACTTGTAAATGCTGTCTTCTATGGGTACCACAGTAAGAAGTATGATACAAACACCCTCGGAGAGAAGATAGATCACATATCTAGATTAATCAAGAAAGTAGATCTGGGATAATAGGCCTTGTGGAATTACAGTGGCTGTATGTATAATAATGTGTTGTTAAAATGTAATTCCTTCTTCTGGTAACTTTTACACTATAAATTTTGTGTTTGCAACTGGGCAGGCTGCTGAAGACCACACTACTGCCTGCTGGTGAGTGCCTGGTGAAAGATATTTGTGGCTGATTCCATATTCGATATTTTAAAGCTAATCACCTGCATTAAAGCTGCCAGGGATTTTTAGAGGCTTGTTAGACATGGCATGCTGTTTACACATTTGCAGACACCCTCAATCCCATATATCCTCAAAATATCTGCATGTGATTTAATATAGTATACATTTTATAAATGTTAAGACCAAGGGAAATGTTGATCACTCTCTGACATAACTTCTGATATAATTTTCACCAAAGATACTCAGTGAATGAGTCCTACTTGAGCTCCTGAACATCATGCAAAACAAATCCAAAAAATACTCAAAAGTTTTCATTGTTTTTATCTCACTGTTCAACTTTAACATATTGCTATAGTTTCAGCTCCCATCAAGTTATCCTCATTATGGATATAACTAGTATACTAAAGTGGCCATCCACTGCTGGAAAATGTTCCAATGTACCTGTATATAGATAATATTAAAGAATTTTTTATATTTCATTTTAGAACAAAGATTTATTATTCTCAAATAAGAATGTTATGCAGACAACAGGTTTTTTATAAACATTTTCTTTGATAACAAACTTCCCTGAATTATTTTCTTCATATTCACATTCCAAAACCATTTTTAATTGAAAAAATATTGAAAGAATGCATAGTGTACTAATTTAAAAGTACTATATGGGTATCTATAATTGTGAGAAAGCAGGACAGATCTGCAATCTCTTCCAATTTGGACTTTGCTATGAGTTTGCTATTGTGCCCAAGGCAGAAAGGCCCACATATAAATTTATTTTCTGTAAAAGAGCCCAAACCAGTCTTTTGTTGCACTTTTTCAATATCTGGTGAAATTAGAATTGCTGAAAGATGATGTTTATTTGAGAGTACACACTCCATGAATATGGGGTCCTGAAGAGAGTGCTTCAGGCTAACCAAGAGTAGGTGTAGAGGTAGAGCAAAGTTCAAAAACTAAGCCAGAGAACCTTTAGAAAAAATAGTGAAAATGATGCAGCTGCTGTCTTACTGAAGTAGTAGATGATAATACAATAATGCTCTGAACAAGACTTTGAAGTAGATTGCTAAAATTGTTTAGTAATATTTTTTTAATATATATTCTTTGACTCAAAGGGGATATCAGAGTGTATTTACAGTGTTCTTATCATAAATGCAAGTCATTACTATCTATGTTTATAGTATAGAAGACAGTGCAGAATTAACTGAAGACAATTCTACAGGCAAGAATCTTAAGGACTGGGTAATGTTTTGTCTTTCATTAAGCACTAAGAGGTGTTTTGTACAGCAAAAGGAAATGGTCAATGTAGAGACAGCAGTCAACTGTAGGGAATGACATTGCCAGAGAGAATGCTGAGAAACAAACTAGAAGAAGAAAAACATGCATTTCCTTTGTCTCCATCTTCCTCTTAGTTCCCTTCTGCCCTTGTCATAAGTGACTGGCCTAACAGTCATTCACATTTGTTGGTGCAGGTGATGGGCTCCAAGCTTCCCAAACTCTCCCAAAATGCCTGGACTTTGATGATTTACACAGGCAAAGTTGTTGTTTTTTATTTTTTTTTAAATTATGATTTTTTTCATGTCGCCTTACTCATTAAGTTACGAGCTTCATGACTCATTGACATCAAATTTTTACAACAGTAAGATCCGTGAAAAATGAAGCAACAGGAAAAGGTAATCACAGAGTCAATCACTTTTAAAACATGGTAGCCTCATTTTTTTGCCACTTTTTTTTCCCCCAGGTGATGGATCTCTCACACACACACACATACACACACACACACACACACACACACACACCCCTCCTCTCCACACTTCTGCACAGAGACGAACAGGCCACTATCAAAAAATTCCCTCTTTCTGCAGACTGGAAAGTTTATTAAATTTCTTTTTTATTTTCACTATTTCATAACTGTCTACATAATGTGCATACAGAAAGTTTCTGAAAGAACCTAGAATGTCACAAAAAATACTATCATTATGAACTTGTTAAAGCTGTTTTTTCAAAATTTTTAAAGTTTGCTTTAAATGGACTCTTTCCCTTACTTACATCTCTTACAGATTTTTTATTGCTTCATTGTGACATATATGAGGTGAATGAAAAGTTTATAATTAGACAGTCTGAATAATCCAAGTACAAAATAATTTGCATAAATTGAACATTTTCAAAATTGACAGCAAGGAGATAAAATGAGAAATGATAACTTCTTGTGAAGGTCATATGCTCAGTAATAACCAACGGAAATTTAGGCATCTTTAGTAAATTGCCTACTATAAATTATAGAAACAAGACAGAATAAAGATCAAAGAGCAGCCTCAAGAGACCTTATCATCCAATCATATGCTTCTTATGTTTGTATTACCTATCACTTACATAACACATGAGCTACAGTATAATATTATTTTAAGGTAAAATGAGCAATTTGGAATAAAAGCTTTAACCTTATGCCTATTTGAATTAAACAATACAAACATAACATCTGTCTTGCCTTTCCACTCTGTGAAATTATGCCAGAAATACAGAAAATTTTCAATGTAAATTTCCAGAGTTCACCTATCTAATCATCCTCCCGAAGACGAGGTGCCCCATGTGTCTAATAACGTGACATCTATTTCATCACACTGATGTGCCAGTTATTTTTTTTTTTTTTTGGGGGGGGGGGGGTGTGGGAGGAGCTAATTACAATTATATTTAACATGATCCTTGTCTTAGAAGAAACTTTTAGTACCATGAAAGCTTCATACCTCAGTATGGAATGATCTGTGGAAAGAAGCACAGAAGGACAGAAAGGATTTCTGTCATGTTATAGAACTTGGACTTCAGAAAAAAAAGAATTATTGATATATCAGCAGGGGTAAAGATATCTTCTAATATAACCCATGAGCCCCATGAAAATGAGTAAACATTTGTACATCTAGCTTTAAAAGGAAGTAAATGTCCTTTTTGTGGGACGTCTGAATGAAAACATCTTTCAGAAGACAAAGGAACTTCAGACAGAAGAGAAAGAAGACATCAATTTCACAGATATCTCACCTGTGAAAATATGAAAATTGTCCCTACTAGCATTCACAAGCTCACCGAACCTCCTATATTTGGGAAAAAATTAGTATGGGCTGCAATTTCAGGAAGAAAGGTGCAATGAATCTACTTTCTTTCAGTGATGACAGTGTTAGATTGTGGTGGTCAGAGGAAAGGAAGAGGGATTTGTCATCCAAACTGCTCAAATGCAGACCTCAAGACTATGTGAACATTTAAGCTGCATATTTTATACAGTAGAGAAGTAGTAATTTCGAGTTGAATACATATTCCTTCATATGTGTAGGACAGGTGAAATAAAGAGTGTAAGAATGAGATTTTCAAGAGTACTTAGAGCAGAGTGTTCAAAGAGTCTAGGGTGACACTTCAGTATTTCATTTAGGTAGTAAGTTAAGGTTTTGCTAAGTTTAAGTATTAAGCATTGAATCTTGTCACACTTTAAAAAACAAAAGGGTCTTTTGAAGTAACGACAGAAGTCATTATCATTATAATTGCATTGAAAAGTTTGAGTAGTTCTTGTATTACATATTATGCAAACTATCCACCCTGTGTAGATCCATTCATATGATAGCTATTGTTTCCTCTTATTTTATTATGACTTGAACCTGAGATCCATGACCATTCTCATGAATTCAGTGTTTTTATAAGAAGCTCACTGCTTACTTTTACTTGTGAGTTATGTAATATGAAAGGAAAATCTGTCTCTAAAAGTCTAGAACATCTCTTTAAATCTCTGCGCAGAGTAAGTGTGCTTGCTGCTCTGAGGTGTTATTCAGTGTTTAATAGTGTAGAAATTTCTGGAGGAATGCAGTTCAGAAAGACCATCCCCCCTGACCCCCATGATCTTCAAAAGAACCCTTTGCAAGTAATCAACCTATCTGGACTTTCAGTGCTAATAAAAGCAATTGGACAAGAGACATGAGAATGTCATTAAACAGGAGCTCATACAGTAATGAGATCCAACTTCCTAACTTCATTCATATTATTCAACTGCAATCATTGCAAAACAAAAGCAGTAATTTTGTAATACAGAGGAAATAACAGCAATAACTACATTTTTATGATTTTTTTTTTCCCAAGGTTTTCTGTTTGAAATCTATTTATTTTTTCCAAAGTAGACTTGCCATGAAGAAAACTTTTTTATCAGGCTAGTGTCATCCTAATTATTTAAAATTTTACACTGACTACAACTATGATTAAATATTTATTCAGACACATGTTACCAATATTAATGGTCATCAATAAGCTACCATCTAAAATTTTAATCAGTCAACAAATATCCTTCTATATTTAAAGCTAATAATTTTAAGTATGTGTGTATAGAAGGTATTGATTCTTTGAAATTACCCTTATAGCTGGCCTTCAATTTTTCAATATAATTTTTTATTGAATTATGAAGTATTTTATTGAATAATTCGTTTCTATGTCATATTATATTAGCATCACTATGTGCTGCAGTCTCTTAATGTTATGCATGAAATAACATTTCTGATTTACAAAGACAAAGTAACTTGGACTGCTTAATAAAAAAGGAAAGATGCTTAACTCCAAACATACTGCTTTCTTACCTAGGCTTGTACCCATTTTTCCTCAGACTCTAGACATTTGGCAAGATGGATAAACTTTACTAGACTAATTTTAGAGACGAAGCAGCATAAATGGTCTTTGAAATATTCATGCAGTTCTCCATATTTAATGACTTGAATATCCAGGCAACTCAAGGAAACCAGAGGCCACAGCTAGTGCCAAATACTTTTAGTGGCTGTTGATGAAAAGCTTGAGAAAAGAGCAAAAACAATACTAATCCAACAACAAATAGAAAATAACACAAATTTACCAGTAAGGAATAAAACTCGTTTCAAAGTTTCTAAGATTAGTCATATATATTAAAGTCTTCCTTCTTTAATTTTCCTTTAATGGGGGGTGAGGGGGGAAAGATGCTGGCTCAATACTATTAAACTATCTGAATATGGACAAGAAACCGCATAAAAGACTGTAACCTGACTTACTAGAGAAACCAAAAGGAAGAAAGTGCAATAAGCTTCAGAGTGGTATTGTACTTTTTCTTAAGAATTACCCACTGCTACTATAAAAACACTGTCCTTAGTGTCCTAGCTTTGTCTTGGAGTAATTTTCATGGCTCTTTTTCTAATTTTAAGCACCAACAGTTTCTGTAAAAAAGTGTTTAAATGTACTCTATGACCAGCACTGAATACTGACATAATGACTAGTTTTTCTGTCTAATTCTAGAGATAGAAAAATCCTAGTTCCTCTCTGTTTCAGCTTCATCATTTGTAATATTGAGGTGATCTTCAAATTTTTCACAAGAAAATGTGTTAACCTCCCCTGGTCTCCAAGGAGAAACAAATAAAATATATCTTCCACACTGAGAGTAAATGAATGCTTAATCCTCGTACCAAATATCACAAACACACCAATGTAGCTTAGCCTGTTTTGGGCTCTTCTGAGACTTCTTTAAACACTGAGTGAGGTACAATCTTGTGTTTTCAACTGTATATACAGCAGTTTTTAAATATCTATTTGTCCATTTTTAGCTACACAAATCTTTACGGCAAACTAACAGACCACACTAAATGAGGTACTAAGGGTGCCATCTATATCACAGGTGGGGGGGTTTTTAATGTTGTTTTTGACCCACTGTGTATATTCCATAGATATCAAATTGTTGCAGTCGGGTTTGCTGAGGAAGTATGCTTACTTTCATTGCATTAGCTTTAAAGACCCGATCAGCAAAATTATTATAAGCATTAGAATAACTTGGGGCCTATGGGAAGAGTCTGGCCTTGTCCCACAGTAGGATGTTTTCTTCTCACAAAGAATCTCTATAACTCTACTCCTGTAAACTATAGTTGTGCTCAGCCATCTGTCCCTGTGGTGCTGAGTTTGGGGGGTCCAAATAAGAAAATTAAAATTAAAATCCTGGGAGTTCAGGGTATAATGATTTACACCCTTAGACCTCCAGAAGCAGCTGTGCAGCCTGCTGTTGAAGTTAATTACCAACCATTATCAGTGAAGCTGGCATATTGCCACTTTTCTAAAAGTAATTTTTTCTCCTAGTATAGTGAAAATACTCTTCATTTTAGTCTTTTTCCCATTTATGTAGGTATATCCCAGATTTCACCTTCAAATTAATCACCTTCAGATAACAGTAAACTCTAGATAATTACCAGTTCAGAAAGCATTTAGAAACACCAAATGGGGCAAAAATCCCCAGTACCCTACAGTTTAATTCATCTACTTTCACTCGTAGCTATGATGAACTGAATGGGTAACTAAAATATTCAAGTATTGTTATTTGTCGTCTGTTAACAGTTTTGCATACATATGTATAAGTGAAATTATAGCAATAATATTCAGAAATGATAGCAATAATATTCAGATATCAAATACAGACTTATTCAGTCTTTTGTTCCAGGCCCTGTTACTGTGACAGTTTAACAAAAATATGATGTTTCTACATCAGAAATATACTATCATACAATGCACAGTGGATGGACTTGGGATTTCTTATGGCATTGTGGCAGATCTGGTACTGGTAAATACTGTCCTGCTTATACAAATAACAGAGAAATGTACACAATTCTTAAATCTCACCTGGAAAAACTTTCAGGGAGGAAGAAAAAAAAAAGGTCACTGAAATATGGTTATGCCATAAGGCTATCTTACAGTCACGGTCAGAAAGTAGATAGCTAAAATTAACTGATCAACTGAACAATCTAATACCTAATTAGCTAATTTAATTTTAAACCCATTAAGGAACTCCAAAAGAGGAAGTGAGAAATTGTTATGCATTATCATTTTCTTTAATCAAAATTCTACCCTTAAATTTATCTTCATATCTCTGTTTACTTTTGAGGGAACTGTAAATGCTACCTGCAATGTGGGAATTATAGATAAGTGTGGAATTCAGAAAACTACATTTCATGATAAACAGTGCATCCCCTGTAATATTAAAAACACTTGAACTAACAACACATCACTCCTATAGTAAAAAAGTAATAGGATGAAATTCACACAATCAAATGCAGGTGCCTACATTATGGAAGTCTTTCAGAGACATTTTATAGTGAGTGAAGAAAAACAAATATATCTTGGTAAAAAGGCATAATTAATCTCCCACCAAAGTGGGTGAATTATATTCTTAAAATGATTTTCTTTCCCAAGATTTGAGCAGAACTGAAGGTGACTAGTCCAGAAGCGGAAACCTAGAGATGAGTAAAATAAATCCCACAGAATATATCTATCTCTGAAATCAGAAGCAAAACATGAGTTTTGTCCTTTTTTTAAAAAACACAAATTGTGCTTAAAAATGGTTTATAAGCTAAGACTGTGTTTATCATATGTTTTTAAAAATATTTTGAGTTCTTCATTCTTTATAAAGTAGAATCAGATTATGTTTAATTTAATAAAGGGATTCTTTATTCCTGCCAGTGACAAGTTTATGGAGTCCTGATTATATGTTTTTAGTCATGATAATAAAAAGAAATGAGTTCTGTAGTTGCCTTTCCATCAGATTCAAAAATGTTTTAGTAGTATCCATCAGATCAGACCATTTTAGAGAAAAATATGTTCTCACTTTTTTGATGTTTCCAGAGAATATAGCATTTTGATGGTAATATAAACCAGTAAAAACTGATATAATGCATATAATAATAGAAATATTTAAAAATAGTGTTGGGATAATTTGTCAAAAGACTCTTGGTAAACTTTGTGTTCTTTTTAAAAAAAAAGGAGAGCTTAATGTGCAATATGAATTTTATTAAAGCCCATGGAACAGCAAAACTAATATAATACTACATCATTTTGACAAGTCCTGAAAGACCAAGAAAAATCTAAATAGAAAAATATTTAAAGATGGTCTCTGGGGGTTCAGAAATGTCTGTAATATAACACTTCCAAAATGTTGTTCCTTGAAGCACACAGCAGATCTTATTTCTTCATCTGTACCAAGTATATATGCCATTTTACTTCATACTACTCTGATTAATGTATACATATTAAACAAAAAGCCAAATAATGTATTTAATGTTTGTAGCAAACCACAACGCATAAGGGTTCATGGAAGGTGAGAACATCTGCTTCATCAAGGTCATCCAAGGACCTTTGCAATGCAGAAGGGGATTACATGTAAAGGGGAAAGCAATGAACAAGAGCAGTCAGAGACACAGACCTAATAGACACAGGATAACAGAGACGATATCAAAGAGCAAAGTCTCCAGCCAATAACTGATCGGCCATTAAGAAGCTCCAGGCACAGCTTTGGAGAGGGTCTCCTAGACTTTGCAGCTGTTAAGAAGGGGTAAACAAGAGGAACATGAGGAACTGTTTGCTAACAAACCCCAAGCTGGACTAGCAGGTGAGGAGACCCACCCAATGTAGCAAGTAAGAGGGCTCAGGGTGTAGGCAGAGCTTTTGGACAAACAGAAGGGCCATGGCAGTACTTGAGGATCTGTAAATGTGTGTGTGCTTGTGAATCTACAGTGTCATGTGTGTGCTTTCAACAGTGAACTTCAGTCCTGACCAGGACGAAGGATGCTTGGCTGGTTGTGGTTACATCTCCTGCGCATCCTGCGAGTGTTGCACAAGGGTGCAGTTCAAGGCAGTGCCTTCTGCGTGGCAACCTGTGTCACTGTCATTCCAACATCCCCCATGTGCCCTCTGTGCTTGTGCATGTGTGTCTCTGTGATACACGTTCAGCTTTGCTACTGGCCGAATGGGAAGCATCAGCTGTGTCCATTGGCCTGGGACAGAGACCCTCAGGTCCCCAGGTACACCAGGCTGGGTTCCAGCAACCAGAGAGGGGGAATCCTCCCAGGTTCCAGAGCTGCCAGAGACTGTGACCACATGTAACACTTCTTAACATGGAGGATCATGGTACTGTATGATCAAAAGTTTATAGCAATCTGTCTGAAAAAAAAGGTATCTTAAAAAAAAAAAAAAAAAGATATGCAAGAAAAATAAGTGAATCTATTTTTAAAATAAATAATGCTGTCAGTGAAGACAACAGCTCTCCTTTAGTTCAGTGAAACTCCAATCCCTCCTAAATATAGCCTTTGATAAAACAGCTATTGTACACTTAGACAGAGTGAAGGTTTTAGTGTCCTGAGATGTTCCACTGAATCACAGGTCACTTGTATCTTATTAAGATACCTTTCTGGAGTGGCTTATTTTTCAAATGTACAAAATTCAAAGACCAATTTACAGAACAATATTGTTCTGAGTGGTAATGGTAACACACAGAGAGAAAAGGTACTGACTTTGTTTTACTTAGGAGGAATGATACAAGCCTATGAAGCTGAAGTGCAGCAAGGATTACATAGGGTGGCATGGAAATGGATGACATCTGTCTGCATATAGTTCTATTAAAGCTTGATGAATTTAATTTATTATTCTTGTATATCTGTCTAAAACATTTAGGTCATATTGGGCTAAATACACACACATTTTTACATGCTTTAAAAATCATGTATTAAATTGAGTCATGTAATTCTGTGTCTGCAGGCTCTCTTGTTCTGTTATTGTGCATAATTGCAAGACTAACATTTAAATTTAATGGCCTTAGAAGAATAATCTGAGGTTAGATTTGCTTCTGAAACAAGAAGATCACATATTTCTTTTATCATAATTGTTACAAAAATGGATTGCACTTTTTGCTTTTTTTATTTAGGACTGTCCTATTAGTCTATTATTTTAACCTGCTTGCCTTTACCTCTTCAAAGTGAAGACAAAAAATAGTCAGGTTTTTGGTGTTTTCTTTAATTTTCCACTGACATATTTTGGTTACAAAGCTGCTGCTGCAGACCCACAGGTTGGGGAGCCGCTCTGCAGTTAAAGCACTCACTGTAACCATAAGCCCGCACTGTGCCCTGGAAGTAAAAAGCCCAAAAGTGCCATGGATTTCAGGAAAAGGGGCAGATCCAGAAGACCCAGGGAAGCTTTTTTCTACCTCTACTTAGCACTTGTAAGAACTTATCTAGATACTGTGTCCAGTTTTGGGCACCCCACTATGAGAAAGACAACAACCAACTGAAGGGATATCAGGGTAGGCCACTGAGATGATGGTGGTTGGAGCACTTTGTCTTGTGAGGAGACGGTGGGGGAGCTGGACATGTTCAGCCTGAAGCAGAGACAGCTTTGGGGGGACCTAACAGCAGCCCCAGTTCCTATGGGAGGGCCTTGAGGAGATGGAGCTGGGCCTTTCATAGTGCTTCTGGGTGGGAGAGTGAGAGACAATGGAGACAAGTTGGTAAAACAGACATTCAGTCTGGATATAGGGAGAAACATTTTCCCAAAGAGGAAGGTGCAGCAATGACACAGGTGGCCCAAAAATGCTGTGCAGTCTCTGTCCCTGGAAGTTGTCAAGACCTGACTGGATAAAATGTCTGAGTAATCTCGTTTGTCCCTATAGCTGACCCTGCTGTGAGCAAGAGGTTGGACTGTAGACCTCCCGAGATCTCTTCTAGCTTGAATGATTCTGTGATTCTGTGATGATATTTAATTCTCTATTTTTTTTTTTCAGCATCAGTCATGCTTTTAATCAGATAAGTACCATACCTACTTACTGTTCACATTAATTTATAGCCACTGATGAAATTATACACGGACACTCCTTAAGCAGTTATTCCAACTGTTTTTTAAATCATCAAGTTGATTATGGGTGCTGGAAAAAATAATTATTCTACTTTGTATGGGGGCTTTTGGAGTTTTTATTATTATCAATTACATTTTTTTTTTAAATATAATCTGTTATTTCTGCTGGCGTGTCCAAAGTTGACCCTCACTGAGATCAGTAGGTAATCCTTCCATGATCTGAAAGAGGAAGATCAAGTAGAAAATTGTTTATGATACAACAACTTGTAAAAACAGCTGTCTGGATTCACTGCCTTTGAATATTCTTTTTTTTCTCCTTGACTAAAGCATAACATTTAAATCTGTAGGTAGAAGACAGTAATGGTGGCCACACGGATTTTGCTGCTACAGTGAGAAAAAACAGCAGAATACCGGGACAAGCAGGTGGAGTGAAAAAAAATACAGGTGCATGCTTTGTCACTTCAGCTTTTATTAAAATAACATAGCATTGGATATTTTAATCCCAGAATGGGAGAACAACTGGCACAGCAGATCAACAGTGGGAATGATGCAGGTGTGTGTTCTGTGGACTCAGCTTTTTGAACAGCATTAGCGGTTAGCAAGCTGACACGGAAAGGACGACAGATAACATGATTACAGAAAATACATTACCTTTTATTGTGTTGTGATGTAAAGAAGAGCACAGAGCTAGTGGCATGTTTTAATAAAAATTTTTAGTCAAGCAGTATTTTGGGGTTGAAGAGAAGACAAATCTACCTGTGAATATGATGAATAGTTTCAAATTTCTTGGCTTTCTGATTCAGATTTGAGTCTGGAAATCAATCTTCCTATTTGGTGAGACAGCCTAAATATGAGGCTTATATTGTTTTCAGGACTGGTTCCCTCAGGTTTTGTGATCAAGTCTTCTCTAGCCAATTAATGGAGAATTCTTCAGGCAGAGGAGAGAATACAAGAGATCCTCATGATAATGGCATTAATGTAGAAATGCAGGAGAGTAGATTTTTTTCAATACCTGGTTAAACACAAAGATTTTGTCATGTAGCTTAGTTTCTCACTTATTCAAGGAATTCTGAAAGCATCTGTTTTTTTTTTGTTTTTTTTTTTTTTTTTTTTTTTTTTCACATTCACATAATGTTCTTCATAGGAATTAACAGTTTAAGAGTAAAATTTAGCACTCTTTTCTCTCTGCAAGTTCCCTGATGATGGACAGTCTACAAGTTATTTTTCTGTACAGATTTGAGTGGTAGTTTCTGAGCATGCTGTAGGTATTTTTGAGGTCTAAACCTAGAATTTCTTCTGCTTGTTTGTTGAAAACCTTCAGGATCCTTTAGTACACCAGATCCTCTTTCCTCTATCTCCAACTAAAGCCAGATGAACTGTATTTTGGAAATCCAAGGTAAAACTGTTACATGAAAGTAGTTTACAAGGCATTTGTAAGATACTATGGGTAAAAATGTTTTGCTGCTGAAGAAACAGTCTTTGAATTGATCCTTTTCATTTCAAAGATTTTCCACAGGCAATAATTCCCCTCTTACGTATGACTCTGCTTGTGTGACAATTAAATAGTATATATTTAGAATTATAATTGTTCGGCAGATTGCTTAGTTTGGTTAAGCGACCTTATATGTAATTTGAAGCAAATGAATGCAATAAATTGAAGCAAGTGCTAGAAGTATTCACATTTTTCATGCAAATTAAGGCAGTTAATGTATGAAAAGACCTTTAATAATTAAAAGTCTTAAAATTTAAAACTTGAAACCACTTTTTTCCCCCTCTTTCAACAGTGGTTAACACTGATTTGATGTTAATAATATAATTTATCATGTTTTGCAGGTAGAATGATGTCAAACCAGAGGAAGGATTTCCATGGACAGTTCTCAGTAACCAGAGCCAAAAGATAGAGAAGAAAACAAAATCACCTTTACGTTCAATTAAACACTGTCCTTAAAGACAGTAAAGATTAAAAAGTTGTTTAGTCACAATATTGGTCTAGCTCTATGCAAATATCACCACATGCACCTAACTAGTCAGCTACTTTGCTGGGATCTATTCAATCTGGAATCCAACACAGGTTAGAGACCTAACAGCTCTTAACATCACCATAGATTATTTCTGTTTTTAAATAAAGAAAAGTAGTCAAGTAATAATTTGATGGATATAGTATGGATAAATGGTGTAGGTTGGCTAGCTGGCTGGGAGGGACATAAAATCTATATTTCATAGTAATTTCCATAAAAATCATAAATTTGTGGTTTCATTTACCTATGACAAGATCTGAAGACTCTGTGAAGTTATTATTCTCTATTACATTAGGCAGGTGGTCTGCTCTTCTGCTGACTACAGAATTTAGGGTGATAAATTCCTTGCAGGAGTTATTTGTTCTGAATTTGTAAAGTGTCCAGCACAACAGGCTCCTAGGCACTGTTATATTATTGATAAACAAACATAATATTATACCCCCTTGGTATTTTATGTTAGTGAATGAATAGGGTTGGATGGCTTTTGCTGTTTTTTGTTTTCCTTATTTCTATCGCCTAAGAGAAATTAAACTCTCAAAGCAGCACTTCTCTAGGGGATTAATGTACTTCCTAGGTAAAGCATTTGACCTCAGGACTTACAGCATAATTCTTATTCTTGTTTGTGTGTCTCTGGAGGGTGTTCAGCAGCTACCCAGCTGTATGGTGTCTGATTTGTCTTGATGTATTTTGCCTCTTTCTGTGATACACTTTGAAACATTAACAGCAATTTGTGACTGATAATGGGTTATATTTCATATGAAGGTTTGCAAAAGATAAGGAACAATAAATCCAAACAACTTCCTTAGACTGTGATGGACTTGTAATGTAAAAATAAAATAGTGTTGAGGAAAATTTAAAAATGGACTACAACTGTTATACAGAATTCAGGGTACCAGGGAGCACACATTACAAAATGCAACTTCAGAATTTTCTCAGTCACATTTGCAATATATGGCACAATCAGCTGCTTTTTTTGATGCGGGCATATGTAATTCATAAACAAGTGTCATTTCCCAATAGATTGTTCTTTATGTACTTCATTTCTGTATATTTAAACTGTATCCTTGAAATGATGTTGCTGAATATATACAGAATCACCAACTGGCATTAAATTTTTAAATATGCATTTTTTTTTCTGCTCTCTTGCAATAATCTCATTCTTATCCCTATAATTTTAAAGCCTTAAACAAAAATTATTTAAACATAATTATTGAATAATTGATAGACATGAAGGACAATTGGAAGCTCTGAAATCAGAAGCATTCTGACTACATTTTCTGTCAGTCTGCATATACATTTGGATGAGAGAAATATTTTTAAAGGAAAATTGTGCATAAATATGATATTTTAAAGAGTCTATTTATACAGCTTATCTTTTTTTTATTTAAAGTTATGAATTCACTACTTGGTCCTTAACAAAACTCCAGATTACACTTGGAGCATCTAGATCCTCTTCTTCTCCATTGCCTCCCTACCTTCTCCAGGCACCAAAATTCGAAGAAGCACACACCAAAGCTAAAAGGTCAGAGAAGATGACACTGAAATGTAGCTGCTCTAAAATACAGTTTTTGCTCATTAGAAAGGATTGAGCAATCAAGCTGTAAATCAGCAGAACAGCAGTTTTATCTATCAAGAATCTGTGAGCACCAAACAGGCGCTTTTCAGGAATTCACCCTACAGAAAGCCTGGGATGCTGTGAAAGGGCAGGGACCGTGCCCATCAATCCCACCAGTCAGCCAGAGCTGCCTCTACAGATGGCTATGAGACAAACACTGCTTCTCCGAATGCAGATAGAACTTGCCGCACTCCCATGGGAATGAGGAGTTAGATTAAGAAGCAGTTCATTAGGAAAATAATAAACATGTTAATCTCTTGTACTTCCTCTAAGTAAAGCATCATCACATTTAGAAATTCTGTGCAAGGCCTATTTGCTTGCAGCTGTACACTTTTAACTCTTCTGATAGCCTGTTAAACCAAAGACATCTTTTAAGTGAGGTTCTGAGAAAAAAGTTTTCATTGTCTTTACCGCAAATCCCAAGAAGTACAGGGAGTTAAATAGAAATTCTGCCTTTTAAAAGTATGGGGCATGAAGTGTAACATCAGTTGCCTTTACAGACTCAAGAGACTTGAAACTCAGATTCAGTGTCTGGATCTTTTGCTAATAGTCTTCTGATCAGATTGAAAGTGTTTTATCCTAGGATGTAATTAGTAAAATGACAATGCTAAAGCATTTTCTAGGCCAACTGATCTTACTGGAGTTACTCCAAATTTAAAAGGTTTCACTGTAAAATAGAATTTAGCCCTTAATGTATGACTAATGGTATGAATCTAAATTAATACAGGTTTTCTCACTTTAGCTTTTACTAGAAATTATAAAAAACTAATAAAGTTAATATAATCATATTCTTCTATCAATCCTTCCAGAATATAGCATTTACCAAGCTCTGTCTTCATTACATTCTGTGCTCTATAGATTTTCAGGTATATCAGTACAAAGAAAAGGACCCAAGAAAAAATCACTTGCCCATAAAAAAGAAATGTAAACTAGTTTTGAATGCACATCATGCTTTTTCATCTTTGACAGCAACAGTATTTCAGAAGATACCAGATATGAGGTATTTATGGCAGGTGCATTACTACTTAGAAACTAATCTCACACACATGGCTGTTAATGTGAAATATGGATTTTAATAATCCAGCTTGGTGAGATATGTGAGCCTGCCTGGTGGGGATGTGATTAGCCACAGTCTGCAAGATTAATTGAGATACACAGTGCAAGATTACATTTAGTGAACTCCAAGCCAGTCTGATTATGCAAGAGACCACTTAGTTAAGGTTGTATCTTTATGGATATAAAACCAGATAAATCACAAACTCTACTGTGACAGGAGAGTTGGAATGGAGTCTGTTTAAGTCAGTGAGCCCAGTGAATGGATCATCAAAATAAAATATCCAGATATTTTGTAAGGAAGAACAATAAACCACCAAGAACAAAAACATATCCCATGTAGTTTAAACAGAGCAAAAACATATAAAATTGAGATTTAATATGTCTGCCATCATCATTTTTTAAATTGATGGTATAAAATTTACTTTTTCTTTAGACATGGTGATACACATTCATAAGACTCCTGTTTCTAAATAGTATTTTTCTTTTTAGTTTACATCAGAGTCTGAAATTACATCAAGATCAGCACTAAATGAGATACGAGCTTGAAGATTAGATAACTTCAGAATGGCACTATCAGAAAAAACTTTAAGTGGTTTTGATCTAGTACCATTATTTTTCCATAATGAGTGTATCTTCCAACCCACCACATTGCTGAAAATACCAATTTGTAATACAGAAGAAAAAGTACAGGGCGATACTTGCAGGAACCAGTGTAAACCTACTCACTCCTTGCCTCAGTTTTTATGTCTGTGAACTCATTAGTAGCTGAGAGAGATACTGAAGGATATTCAGATGCTATCGTTTTACTTTTAAAGCCATATGAGTACCAAATGTGGAGAGTATTTTCATTTCAGAAAATTCATTGTTACACCTGGCAATAGTTTTAGAGGACCAAAGTCATGAACAAAACACTTAAAATCATTCATGTAAAAACGTAGACTTTATTCACTTGCTGTTAATATTTCTAGTTGGTACATAAGATGCTAGCTGCAAAACTAGTAACTTCTGTAGACATCTAACAGACATTTTTGCCCATTCTCTCAAATCACAGAGAGCCTAGCACAGATTAGTCAGTCTTCTGAATTAGAAATGAATTAAACATACTCAATAAGAAATGCCAGAATAGTGCATTGTGAATTGTACTTCATTTGTTTACTTTGACAGGTATGGTTTAGCTTAAATTATTCACGAGAATACTTTGTACTTACTTTTAGATGTTGTATCTTATAAGTAAAAATACTCAGCTTTTAGTAATGTGAACATTAGTCAATAGTTTTGTTACTACAGGATAAAAAAACCTTGTATGTGTGTATGTACATGTCCCAGGGAAACACTACAGCAGTAATATGCAAAATGAATGGACACTGAACTCACTTTTACTCAAGTTCACCAACCACATCGTGCTGACCTTAGACTTAGCACTCCTTTATGGTGTCACAGTCTGACATTCAGTGCTATAGCACACATTCCAGTATCTCTCTATTGGGTTTGCCTTCCTCAAGTTATGTCTCCTGAAGCTCTTCAGGATACTTTCTCATCATTTAGGGTCTTTAAATAAGCTGACATAAGTAAAACAGGAGAAGAGCTAGCTACACATAACGTTGGGGAAAGGTTGAAGGAGAATATTCAAATTTCAGAGCTTTCATTTTTATTTCAAGTTGATGAGTGGCTACCAAGATGAAAGAACAGAACCCTGAAACACACGGAGACAGCTGTACACCAAAACACAGTGCAGATAGACATCCTACTCAAGCGGGAGTAGACAATGACGGTTTTGGTAAGGTTTCAATGTTCACAATATATTAAGCCATGGAATCATAGAATATCTCAGGTTGGAAGGGACCCATGAGGATCACTAAGTCCAACTCCAAGTCCTTCAAGGATTCTGTTATTGCCATATATTTTCCAGCAAAAATTTATTAATTTATCTGATATACAGGAAGTTGAACTGTTCAGACAAAAAGAAGCATGACAATCTATTAGAAACAGATAATATTCTTGGCTTTTGATGCAAATGAGAAAATAAAAAAAAAAAGTGTGCAGTAAATTCAGGGTACAAACTTTAATGTTATTGCCACAGTGAAAAACTCCTTTCTGACCTATGTTAAATCCCATTACACAAAACACTGATGCTTTTGGTCTTTGACAGCAAAGTATTCTGTATACATGTGCTTATTCTAGGATTAAGTTTTAATAGCTATTTGCATGTTCTTACGGAATTCTCAGAAGATCTGAGAAATGTAGACTTTCAATTAAGGTACCATTGCCCCATATGCTGGAGGGCACCCACCTGGAAAGCAGATCAGCAGAAAAGGACCTGGGTGTTCCAGTGAACACCAGGTTGAACACGAGCCAACAATGGGCCCTTGCTGCAAAGAAGGCCAATGGTGTCCTGGGCTGCACCAGGCAAAGCATTGTCAGTGGGTGGAGAGGTGGTCGCTTCCCTCTACTCAGCATTAGTGAGGCCACAGCTGAAGGACTGTATCCAGTTCTGGGCTCCACAGTACAAGAGAGACATGGGCATATTGGAGAGAATGGCTTATGAACTGCCACAAAGATGATGAAGGGTCTGGGTCTCCTATAAGTAAAGGCTGAGACTGCTGGGACTGTAAAGATTGGAGAAGAGAAGGCTTATGGGGATATATGTTATCAATGCCTATAAATACCTGGAAGGAGGGTGCAAAGGGGATGGAACCAGACTCTCTTCAGTGGTGCCGTGCCCAGGGCCAGAGGCAATGGGCCCAAATTGAAACACAGGAGGTCTCTGTGAACATCAGGAAACACTTTTTTACTGTAAGGGTGGCCAAGGACAGGCTCCCCAGAGTCTCCATCATTGGAGATATTGAAAAACCGTGTGGACATGGTTCTGAGCAACTGGCTCTAGGTGGCCCTTTTGTAGCAGAGGGGTTGGACCAGATGGCCTCCAGAGGTCCTGTCCATCCTCAACTCTTCTGTGATTCTGTGAAGGACTTATTATTATTTGAAAAAAAGTGACAATATGAGCTTGAATCTTTTAATCAAAGTAATAGGTGCTGTACTGATGAGGTAGATTCTAACATTCCATGCAAGTGTTTGCTTTTGGCTTCTATTAAAAAGGTCAGCCAAAGCAATTTTGTCAAATACATCTTTGCTTTATATTAAAGGACACAATTCTCAGAAATATCTCAGTAACTTAGGAGTAAAAGTTTCAAGAACAGACAATGAATACTTCTTTTTTCTTTTCATATATCACCACAATTCTTTAAAGCTGGATGTTTAAAATGAAAACAGAATAGTTCACCACTAACCAGTCATACACAGACAGTTAAAATGACTTTTAACTTTACTGAAGTTTTGCTGACTACTTTGAAAAATCAGTCAAGTTTGACAATTTCATGTGAGAAATAAGAAAAATGTAAGCTGTAATATTATTGTGGCATAAAAGTTCAGTCCATTCACATTACTAGATTTAAACAAAGAAAAATTATTGGGTTTGCATTTCATTCCTTAAAAGTATTACTTGAATATGTGTCCAGTGTCAATATAGCTTTAGGTTTGTAACACTAAATGAGTTATCCTTCACTTTCATTTATATTTCCTGTCTTATTTCTAAAAAATCTGCAGAACATCATTATATAATACTCAGTGATTTATACTTGACAAGTCAAACTGAAGTTAAATTGTGCCTGGGTTTTGCAGTTATTTGTTGTAGAAGAAAGATAACAATATCAGGAATTAATTTACATATGTATAATTATGTAATTAATGAAATAAGTTACGTTCTGGATAGTCTAGTTTAGAATCTTCCATTAACATGGACACTAATCTAAAGAAACCTTAGAAATTCCTAGGCAATACCTAGGTAGTTCTTTAGTGCTTAGTATATGAGAAGTGATGCCAGGCATCTTCGATAATAACTTCTTAACAATAAATAATAAAATATTTTTTCACTTAATAATGTCTTTGGTTTTGAGATTTCTTCTTTCCATGCAGATAAAACAGATACAGATATCTGTATAAGTTTTCAAAGGATATTCAGAAGCATTCTGAAACTTACTCATCGGTATTTTGCTTATTTGTATTTTTCCATGTATACCAAATCTAAATCTTGTGCTCTTAGTGACGCTTATAACGAAACCACTATCTTTGAAACTATCTGAATGTAGAACCAGTTTACAAAGTAAAACTAAACCTATGGAAATACAACCACTAGGTGATTTGAATAATGAAAATGATGTGTTGTCAATGAGGAACATTTTTGGGAGTATCAGGGGGGTGCCTTCCAAGTTTTTGGAAAATTTTGGCTTTTGATACTGTTGACATAAGAACTTTCAATAAAATAATATAAAAATAACGATGAAAAAATGACAAAGAAAAGTGTCTGCTTCTCATGGTTTGAGCCTGTTTGGCAGCCAAACACCATTTCTCTCTCATGTCTAAATCAAAGCTTTTCTCTTATCCATTCCTTCTAAAGTGATACAAAAGTACAAGTCCAAGTCATAATTTCTCTTTTCTTTAGGTTAAAAGTGATATTTTGTGAAAAGAAAATAAAATCCTTTCAACTATATAATATACAAAACTGTATGTTCACAAGAGCATACATGTAAACACATAGATTTATTTTAAACATTAAAGAAGGCATACTGCAAATAACGGAGACAATTATTTAAAATAGAGATGTTATTTCAGATTTTAATATGCTTTGAAAAAACAGTGCTTCATTTATTGGATGCTTTGAGATATCTTTATTTTTATATCCTAGGTATTCTTTATAGCACATTGACAGTAACTGAACAATGTAAGAATTCATAATGCAATTACACCTAAGTTATGCTTTCTCTTACGTGTAATTACAATTTAATTCATGAAGCCAAATGTTTTATTACATAAGGAATTACAACATATATTAAACATAATGGGTCTGGTTTCTGAACAATAAACTGAAATTAGAAAAGGAGTAAGTTATTCTATTAACAATGAAAGGGGAAGAATAAGTAAGTCTTGTTTTTATTAACTTTTTTTTTGGTTTACTGCTAGAATGGGTTTGTTTTGATTTCATCTTGCATGGAGAAGCTTTCCGTTTCTTCTTGACCATTTGATTTTTATGGTATGCTTAAAAACATCAGTAAAAGAGAATATAAATAGTTTCTCTTTCATCTAACAAAGATAAAAAATCACATCCATTTGACTCATTCCTTTAGTTTTGATTTGAATTTTGGAATTGAGAATTAACTACATTCAGTGTTTAAGTAATCACATAATTCCATTTTCTTCATTAGCAGTTTATTAGAGGCTAGTGTTTTTTCCCTCAGAAGACATAAAAGTTAGAACCCTAACTGTATTGTTAATAACAGAAGAATAACTTTTCTACTAAGCACTTTTAATGCACTTTTTTTATGTCTATGCACATATTCTAGCAAAACACTAAATCCATATCAAATAATATTAAACTACACCACATGTGGAGTGGAATATTTCTTAAAGATTATTCAGAACAACCCTGTGTCTTGTACCTTTTGTTAGAAATAGGTACACTGAAACTATGATATAGTTACAACTCTTCAGATACTATTTAGACAGCAACGTACAGAATTTATGCACAACTAGTCATGGCTAGGTTTCTGTGAGTGATGGCATGTATAAAAACAGTAGTAGATTGTATCATAACTTCATTTGATCTAAGCTATTTGTTTCTTGTGTTATTTCTTGTCAGAGAATTATATAAAATTAACTGATATTACCTGTATACAATTTCTGTAGTAAGTGTTTGTCAGCATGCATATGTTGTATTTCTTTATACTATATGAATGCAACAATTTTTGTAGAGCCCCCTTTACACTGTCAACAACACATGAAGTTACATCAAAGGAAGATGGTTAGAAAATCAGAAAAAAAAGGTTAGAAGGGACCTCTGTGATCCATCGAGGCTAGTCCTCCATCCCTGCTGCAAGTTCAACTGCTTCTAACAATTCTTGACAGTGTTTGGCACCAATATGTATTCTACAATGTCCCACAGCAATTTTTCCAATGTTTAACTATCCATATAAAATAAAAAAAAAAACATTACCTTAATGTCTATCCTAAATCTTTCTGTTGCAGTTTATTCCTCCTATTTCTTACACTGTTCTCAGTGGACATTTTATTTGATTTCTTCTTTGCAGTTACCTTTTATTTACTTACAAACCAAAAACAGCCAAACCCAACTGCACTATTCTTCCTTCTTCAAGTTTCATTTGCTTTAGAATAAGCTATCCAAATGAGAAATCTTTCTACCATTCTCCATATGCTTGCTTGTTTCATTGCTTTTGCTGTTGTGATTTTCTGATCCCTTTTCAGCTGAGCATGTCACAATACTCCAGGCTGAGCCCTTACATTGGAGGCAAAGGTTTAGTTCCCACCTAATGAACAGTGTTTTTGTTCACACATGGCAGTGTAAGGTCTAATCTGGTTCTGCATGTATGACAACAGTTAACTGGTTGGCTTTTGACCCTTCTAGTTCTTTCTGAAGGACTACTGCACCTACATGTCCATCTACTTTACTAGAACAGCCACACTGGGACAGGACAAAGGTCCATTCAACAAAGTAACTTCAACAGTGGCCATAAATGGATGCCTAGGGATGAGTAAATTTGAGGCAAGTATACGTGCTGCTTACTAGTCTGATTACTCCCACTCCCAACCTCATTAATTTCAGACTGTGTTAGTTACTTACCATCTCCTGAAACCTCTATTTTTTCATTAGAATGAAAAAAGACATTAAATATTTAAGAATTTACAAAGCATTTTGTTGTTTCCTTTACTGTCTTCTGAATTGACTACCACTTTCTTTGTTCCTTCTTTTAATGCTTATATACATATGGAATTACTTCTTTTTACACTCCTTATTCCTTGCTAGTTGTTTCTGATTTTATGCCATATTCTTACTGATTCTGCCCACATATACATTTTTATACTTATTTTAAAGTACTATGCCCATTTACTCATTCTACATACTTTTATTTTGTGTTTGAGATCAATGAAGAAAAGCTCATGGACCAGCAAGTTGTTTTTTACTGCACATCCTGTTATTTCTCTGCATAAGAATAATTTTGGTTTTGTGGATTTCCTTCACTACTTTAGTCCGTCAGACTGTTTTCCAATTAAACCTCAACTCTGGATTTACTGAAGGTTGTCATAGTGAAGTTCAGTATCATTACTTTGATGCTCTTCTCCCTTTTTTCCATAATAATAATAAATTTATCCAATTCCTGATCACCTTACCTAAGCTGCCTTCTACCCTCACACTCTCCACAAACTCCTCTCTGCAATTACAAAGTCTAGAAGCACCCTCCGACTGCTTTCTTCACAACAACATTCAAGTTCTTGTAAAGATTTCACAGGTTTAAAATTACTTAATTTCTACAACACAGGTTTCTCATCAGTTGTTCCCCATTGCCACTAAGTGTCTTGCTTCTAACAGCCCTACTAACTGGTAACAAAACCCCCTTATTAAGCTTCCTGGTAGGTGTCTCTAATAAAAGTCCACCATGATGAAATGCTTATTTATATATATTTTATTATTGATGGAGTCTTTCAACAGATATATTTTCTTGTACACTTTGTAAACCAGAGAACATCAACATGCATCTTTCACATGCAGGGCAACAGTTCCTCTCTGTTCTCTCTATGTGTCTCTACTGAAAAAAAATAAATAATAAATCTACAGTAATATTATGCCATGAGAATTATCACAAATCTCTTTAATACCAATCAATTCACAAGTTAAGCTTGTAACATTGCTGTATTAAGACTTTCAGATTCTGTTTATTCTCCATATTTACAGCAGATGCACACACATACACACACTTGCACACACAACTTCTGCCAAAACTGCTACTGCCTTTTCATGCATGTGTATCTACTGACTGAAACTTCCTTGAAACGATGAGAATTTTGAAACTTTCTGGATTAGGTCAAAAGAGGGGAAAGGATTTGAATTAAAATAACAAGCTATAGAAACTTGTGACACTGTAGGTATTTCATTTGAAATATTTCTGGTTCCTGAGGATTCAATGAATTTATAATGTTTGCTTCAGGTACTTCTTATAGCACACAATAATAAGGGAGGGAAGGAAGTATGGTCTTACATACATGTGAAAATTTAAAGATGAATAAAAAAACCCTCAATAGAATCAATGCAGTTTGGGATGAAAAATAGAAAGAGTAATAGATTAATAGGGATGTTCTGCAAACAACTGGAAGAGACAAGACTTAGAAATTAAATAGATTTAACCCACATGCCTATGTAAAGTTTGTGAAAAATATCTACAAAAGGTAAAAAACAAATTTACTGTACAAACCATGCTTGGTCACTGGTTAATGCAATTTTTATAAGGAAGCTAAATTAAATTTAAAAGAGAAAGAAAAATATATCAGTCACATAACTAGAATTAGATTTGCTGATGGTTACTGATACAGGTTATAATTTCAGTAATCAAGATATATGTCACTGTACTCTGTCAGAACCATCACAATTTTTGATGAAAATGCATATATTTATTTATTAGAAATGGAATATAGAGGAAAAAAAATATATATAAAAAAAAAAGGTGGGAGGAACTTTTAGTTTAGATGTTCCAGGTGTGCTGCAGTTCTGCTACCATCAGTTCAGCCAGCTATGGCTCCAGTCCAGCAGCAATGACTACTAAATACAGCAGCACCCACTTGGTGCTGACTCCAACTAAAGGAGAGGCACCTACTGCTGTGATGAAATTGTTCCATTCTGCTGGATATTGCTCATCTAAACTTGAGGATTAATGACCCAGCAGACTATTGTGCAACAGAAAAGACAGAGAGATTTTGCACACGCTGGACTAACGGTGTGCTCAGCAACATGCACTACTGGGAGACATGAGTTCCTTTACACCCAGAAGACCTCAGTTCAGCCTCACAGAGAAATTGATAGATCTGGATGAGAGTAAAGAAGAAAAGGACAGCTGACTTCCCTTCAAAATAAATAAAGATTCAGGAACACACAAATGATGATCTTTGAGGCACCATAGAGGAGATACAAGAGAGGAACAGTGCAAGCCTCCATTCAGGGCACAAATTTGGGGATTTCTATGGATGTTCCTACTTCCTCAAAGAGAGGACCTTCATAGAAAACTAAAGTGTTAAAGGAATTGATCTGTATTAAAATATGAAGTCTACTTTAATTGATTTTTAAATAGGCTACATTAACTCCCTTTAAAGAAAGACTAATGCACAGTTAAGAGGTATCCTACTTATTATAAATGAGATAATTTGGGAGTTAATTATTTTACTGGGCTGCCTGACAGCAAACTGTTGAAATGGTTTCATGATTGTAGTATTTTTCATTAAATATGTCTGTTTCCTATGGATAACTTTCATGCACAAAAACAGAAAGAGATTTATTTGTTTTGTTTTTGAGGGATTTTTTTGATGGGGAGTAAAAAAAAGGAAAGAACAAAGTTCAACCAAAAAATAATTTTCATTATTCATTAGATAAATGAGTTTCTGGAAAGTATCCATGTTCATGCACAAAGCAAGGTGATTCTCTTGTGATCTAATTATTAATAAGGTTTTTAAGTAACTGCAGTACCTTCCATTGATGTTCTGAGCATCATGCATTGCATGCTACTATTATCTGTATATTTTTTCATTCACAGTTTGAGTGAACATGTGGTTTTTATCAGGATATTGATAATTCACGTGCTGCAAAAAATCTGTTATAAATGTAGGTGGTGACATGAGAAACTACAGAGACAGAAGTCACACAGTTTAAAGCACACTGCTTCACTTGCAAAATACAGAGACAACTAAATTAAAGGAAAAAAGTGGCTTTCAATTTTGAGAAACAAAACTGGTAAAAGTGCCTGACAATCCAGGGCAACAAACAACCAGCAATATGACAGAGTGGCACAGGTGGCACGAGGTATGATGGTTTTAATCTAAAAGAGAGTAGATTCAGACTAGGTATAAAGAAGAAATTTTTTTGATGAGGGTGTTGAGACACTGGCACAGGTTGCCCAAAGCAGCTGTGGCTGCCCCCTCCCTGGAAGTGTTCAAGGCCAGGTTGGACAGGGCTTTGAGCAACCTGGTCTGGTGGAAGGTGTCCCTGCCCATGGCAGGGGGGTTGGAACTAGATGATCTTTAAGGTCCCTTCCAACCCAAACAATTCTGTGATTCTATGATTCAACATTCTCAGATAAATTCTCCATATATTTACATGTGTGAAAACAGATATTTAGAAGACTTTCAGTGATGTCACAGTTAGGTGGCTCTAATAGTTGTACATCTTATTAGTTAATTGAAATTACCACTAGGCAAGTTTGAAAACCTATTTTACATGTTATGATTTAAAATATTCACCAAGTATTTGATAAATCAGTGTTCCTTTTTAGAAAATAAGACAATTATTTAGCTATTTCTTACACTGGTGAAAGAGATTTAGACACACAGATCACAACATTTTGTAAGTTAAATTTTCCATTCATCCAATTTCTTAGATAATTTCATTATGTACACAGATGAAGAGAGACAGTATGCACCTGCGTAGATATGCTGTGAACAATCATTTACATTATGGCCCCTGACCCAGATGGCAGATCATGTAAACAGCATGGTCTGTCCTAACAGAAATTGCTGCAGCATCAAAGGCTAATATGAAACTAATTTTATAATTTAAACAAATAGAACTCATTGCCAGCCTGTATAATATGATTTATGAACTTTTTTTTTTTTTGTACAGAAATTGTAAGTTAATTTTCTTTCTTTTTTTACTTTTGTACTGGGTTTGAGTGAGTGGTGGGGTTTTTGGGTAGCAGGGGAGGGGGCTATAAGGGTGTCCCCCTGTGAGAAGCTTCTCGAAGCTCCCCCAGCTCCAAGTCAGCTCCACCTCTGCTCAAAAACTGAGCCAATCAGCTGTACCTCTGTGATAACATATTTAAGAAGGGATCTGGGAGGAAGAGTGGGAGTCATGGGGAGGAGTTGCAGCAGCTGCATGAACACCAAGGTCACTGGAGGAATGGAGGAAGAAAGGAGGGGGGAGGTGTGCCGGAGCAGAGACCCCCCTGTACCCTGTGGTGAGACAGCAGGGTTCCCCCTCCTGCCACCCATGAATGTCTGAGGTGGAGAAGACACTGATTTATGGCCTGTAAGGGGCCTCATATGACCACTTAAGGTGGATGTTGACGGTGATTGAGAGACAGGACTCCGGATAGGTGTAAGTAAGAGGTCGAGAGTTTGGAGTTGAAATCAAAGTCGAAGTTGAAGTCGTGGTTGAAGTCATTACCGAAATCATTGCCAAAGTCAAAGTTGTGGCCAAAGTCATTGCCAAAGTCGTTTATTCTCAACAATCCTTCTACAATTATACATTCTCTAACAGTACTTGTCAACATTTGATTGGTCATTACCTTCTGTCCATAATACACCAGACAACTCATTGGCTACAGGTTAGTTACTGATATCCTAAGCTTATTGGTTAATTAAATCTTACAAACACAAACACAATGTTCTATACAATTTTAGGTTAAGGTAGAAAACTTTCCATTGTTTAAGAAACAGCCAGATGTTTTCCTTTAACTGTCTCCTTGCATGTTTTCTTCAGGCAAAGCTCAGCATCCTTATCTTGTTTTTCTACATTCCTGTTTGCTGCTCCCAAGGCTTCTGGCCGACCAGGGAGGGTCAGGATGTCCTCATCATTTACTAGCTGTACAGAACTCCCAGTTCTTCTTCCCAGCCATCCTGCTACAGGCTGTGCCCAAAGCCAGCTGTGATCCTGTGGGAAGAAGCAGCCCCCGCTGATGCAGCTTGGTGCTGGGAAGATTGCAGGATGTGGGGTTGTCCCATGCTGGAGCAGCTAGGGAAGGGCTGCAGCCTGTGGGAGGGATTCCAGTTGGAGAAAGTTTGTGTTCCACATCAGAGCAACTTGGGAAATGCTGCGGCCTGTGGAGGGACTCAAGATGGAGAAAGTTTGTGGAGAGCTCTCCTGTGGGAGAGGGACCACTCTGTAGCAGGGGGAAGAAATTCCAGAAGGTCCCCCCACCAAAGCTGGAAGAAGAGGCAGCACTGACTGCACGCCTCAGTCCCTGTCCCCTGCAACGCTGTGGGGAGGAGGTAGAGATATTGGGAGCAGAGCTGAGACCAGGAAGAAAGGAGTGGTGGGGAAGGTGTTTTCAAGATATGGCAATGTTTCTCACTGTCCTACTCTGTTAAGTGTTGTTAGTGTCTGCAATAAATGTATGTTCTTTTTTCCTTCCTCTAACAAGACTGTCTTTTGTTTGTGACCACAATGGGTGATTTATCCCTCCCTGCCTTATCTTGAATCCCAAGCCTGGCTTATTTTCTCCTTCTCAGCACCAGGGGGAAGGGAGAAATGAGCAGCTGAATGGTGCTCAGTTGCTCTCCAAGCTCAAAACATGACAACTTTGAAAAAGGAGAAAAAAAAAAGCTGTCTCTGAAGAATAATGTGGAAGACATTAAGTATAGTTTTAAGCAAAAGTGTAACATGAAGAAATTTGTGAAGAATGTGTGATGAAGTCATACTGTTATCATACTCTGCAAGGCCTGGGAACTTTTCAGGTTTTGTCTGAACTTGTCTTGGCCTGGCTAAAGCTTTGTTTTAATTGATTGAGCTGCAACAGTTAATGGAAGTAGGAATTTTGAATTATTTTGTTTTACTTTTGTTTATCTTTAATAAAGTATGTGGTATAACCATAATTTCTATATAGATAGCAAAAAGTAGTCGCCCTGTGTAAAGTTAAAGTTATTTATGACCCTAGGATAATGTTGTAGTACAGAGGAAAAGAGACATGGTATGGTAGCAGAGGCTTCAGAAGTGGGGATAGAAGATGCAGTTCAGGGGAATGCTAGTAAGAAAAGGGATACAGGATGGATGACATTGGAGACCCCAGTGCTGTGTAAAATTGATCTATACTTGGTTAAATAAATGCAGACCCAAGAAATGTGCAAAACTAGTTTTAGGTGTACCAATAACAACAAAGTGCAAGTATACAGTGTAATGAAACATTCCATATATTTAAAAATGTGGATATAACTTGCAGATGAAGATCAACAAAGACCAAGGTCTAAAACAGGGTAGAAAACATAAAAAGATCAGCCTCAAGTGGACCTTAGAGTTGGAGAAACAGGTAATCAACATCATACTTCTGTGCAAGACACTGGTGACTTGCTGTAGCACACAGCTCAGAATGACACCAGGAACCGTAGGACCCAGAGGGGCTGGGGTAGGCTGAGCACAGCAGCAGAGAATGGTGTAAATAAGTAGGAACTGTTGTGTAACCATTTCCCTTGTGTCACTATTGAGGCCTTTTCTTCAAACTATTCTTTAATATATTTTTACTTCTCTCTTTTTCCACAAGTATGAGACCTGGAATAATATTATTTTTTTTTTTTTTTAATTAGATTGTTCAAATTTCAGTTATATTTAGAATAGATTCATATTGAGGTGATTAGAGTAATATGATTAGCACATGACAGTGTGTCCTGGCTAAATGGTAGGAGTACGCAGATGAGTAACTACTGGAAATTCTTAAATACAAATTATAACTTGTTTTTAAGAATTTCCATGAGGTACTCAGCTGGGAAATATTTCATAGCAGTGTGGACATGAACAACCCACATTTCTTTAAACAATTCTTTCTGGGAGGTGATGTATAATATGTTTCAGATAATATCTGTTTTCATAAAATAATAATTATTTTAAAAGAAACAATGTAATATTACCAAAAGGAAATATATATTTAAACTCTTCATTGTACAACATTTTATAGAGGCTTTTTTTAATGCAATTGTACATCACATAGGTACACTGACTGTGGAGGCACAGAAAGAAGATCTGTTACAGAGATCTGTGATTTTTCTTAGGCAAAAGCTAGTCTCAATATAGCTGGAGAATGTAACTGTATCCATACTATTTATTTTCCATATGTACACAAATTCACCCATTTTATCTAGTATCTAATCTTGTCTAGTGTCTTCAAGCTTTGTGTCTTACTGTTATTTTCAGCTTTATTTCCCTTGAATATCAACTTTCCCCCTACAGGCAGTATTCTCATCTGTTATATCAGTATACTGGACAATTGCTTTAGCCTTTACATACATTACCTGACCTACTTCAAGCCTGAAAATTAGAAAAGAATGTTCGTCTTAAATCCCAAATTTTGGGTCCTTTTGGACAAAGTTCAGGAAAACACACAGTACTGTAAATCATAGGAACATCAAACTTAAGATTGGAAAAGGTGGGGAAGAGGTGCATCCTTCACTTATCAAACATTGTTTTGTATTAAAAATAGAACGAAAATGTTAATAATGCTTAGAATAATTCAGATAACCAAAACAGATATATACAAGCAGATATTTCTTAATGTAGAAGTCTGGCTGTGCAAACAAGATATATTTGAGAACATTAATGGGCTATATATCGTTAGTGAACACTTTCTGCAAAACAACTGAAAACTTAGTGCTGTCAATTAATTGTACTTTAGATCAATGAGAAATTTAAGTGTTAAATGCTCATTCAGTGCTCCATGTGAAAGAGAATCTAAAAAGCACTTAATAGGCCTAATGACACATGATTTCAGAGGTTTTTTTTATTACCATTTTCAGTTAATTACTTACAGCAATTACCGTCTACAGCTTTGTTACAAAAATATGGACTTCCTTAACCAATTTCACTTTAGGTCTAATTTTTTCCATGTCACCAAAACATTCTTTTTGATATTAGAAATACTGTATTTAGCTAGATTTTTCAAAAGTGATAGAAATAACACCACCTGAAGAATAAAAGGAATACTCACTGTAATCATACTCTATAATTATATCTATATCTAGAAATATCTTTAAGAAGTAATGGATGCACCCATTGTCAAGTAACACATTTTTTCAGTAACCTGCCATGAGCACCAATCCATTGCTTTCTCACTCTCTACTTTTTACAAGCCTTATGAAATGGATTTCCCAGTGAGATTCATATCCATCTGAGTGCTATTCATACTGTTATTCACTGTAAATATCTCCAGCAGCCCTATTAACTTTAATGCATTAGCTCTTCTTCTATTTATTGCAACTTAATGAATGCATAATAATTTTAGTTTAGGACACCGTTAGCAGGATAGATTTTCCAAGCTCCTGTAGCTCAGCAGCTGTGCTATCATAAATTACCACAAAGCTATGTGGTTTTTTATGATGGTCATAAGACAAAATTATTAGAAAAACATTTTTCTATTCTCCTACAGACTTGGCATTCAGAAGGGCTACAGGTTTAGTAGAAGCATCATGTCTGTGTGGTATAATCAGCATATGTTCCACAAGTAACCAGGATTTAAGCAGAAATGAGGATATAAAGCCAGACCATACAGTATGCTTTGAGATAGGGCAAGAAGATAAGAATCCAGAGGATATACCATCAAATACCAGAGCGTTTCTCATATCTGACAATTGGGACTATTAATTTACATTCTATTCATAACAGGAGTTCTTTCCCTTCCTTACTATATGGAATAACACTCAATAAAAGTGAACCATATCTCTGAGGGCTTGTTGAGGGCCTACATGAGCAAATGAAATGATACTTGTGTCATTCACTTCACATCTACAAAGATAATGAGATGAAACAGAGATGGATGAGTGGATTTCAGGGAGATTTTGATGTATAAAATGTTTCCTGAATCCTTCCCACACTCAAAAGCTATGCTTGAACTCCTGGAAAGCAGTTTAAGTATCTGTAATATGCACTTGGGTAACTCATGGAAATCCTACATATCAAGTGTTAATATGACAAACAAATCAGCTTGCTTTCATCTAATTCAAGATTATTAAAAATACCAATGCAGCTGCAAGAGCTAGATTATAATTCCTACAGACATCAAAATAAATTAAAAGAAATAGATACCCAATAAAGACCATCACTTCTTAGTGTGAAATGTATGGTGAGCACTGGATGACTATTTATGGTTTAAAAACTTATGCTATATTTAGAAGTACAAATATAAATTAAATTTCAGAATAGTTTTACATATTTATCAAAGTAAAAAAGCTATGTGGAGCTGAAGCTCAGTTACACTCAAGAAAGTTTTCTGGACTTGCATACTGGCCTGCTGGAGAAGTAAAATACCCTTACAGACCAGAGAGAAAAATGCAATATTTTCCACAACAAAGTTGAATTCTGTCAGTAAAATGATCAATATTCTTTAATCTTTCAGAGTGTTTTAGTTATTTCACTGACCTGTTTGAAATACATTGCAAGATAGAGCCAAATCTATATCCTTAAAATTTTCACATTTTTCAGTGCTTCCTTTTATCTCCTTGTGGCCAGTAAGAAACATTTCTTAGAATTCCCCATTATAGCTCACAATCCACGAAATGTTTGTGATCTGGAATGCTTGCATTAGGCATGGTTCTCGAACCATGTTATTTTATGTGTATGTAAAACCTTGTGATGTCTGAAATAAGCTCAACTATTTAAAGATTTTGGTAGCTCACATTATATCAAAATATCCTGAAAATGTTCATTTCTGCCCAATTTTTTTTTCAAAGCTGCTGATGCAGGACTGAAATATACAAACTTCTCTGAAAATTCTGGGATATATCAGCTTGATGTGCTACAGGTGACAGATCAGACAGCCTGCCCGCCATCGAACAGATGTTTCCTTTGCATTACTGTTTCTTACAATAATCTGTGATTGATAGAACAAGCGTGCAACTGTGAAGAATCTCACATTTGGTTAAGATTATTATATTTCATCATAGGATAATTGTATACATTTAATATACTCTTGCACCTTGCTCCAAAAAGCATCCTTCATAAGAAAAGCAAAGTTTAGATTCCTTCCTGTTAGCGGGATGAACCTTTCCTGGTTCAGGAATTCCTCACCTCCAAGGCACCATGAAATAACAGCTCAATACTACATGTATTTCTCTAGAAATCACAGGGAGAGACACAAGGGCATATCAGAGCTTCTATTCTCAAACAGAAATCGGAAATCCTATGGGAATCACTACATTCAGTTCTGACTAAAAGTTCACATGTGTGAACAGTTATTTCAAGTATCTTTGTCTTGTATTTCACACTGAATACAGCATGTTAGCAGCTGGAAACTCTTGCATGTGGCTATCATAAATAAGACATACGTATTCCATGCTATGTTTAGTGAGATGTGCCAAGGTATGTGGAGTAAATTTTCAAGAATTATCTTTAAGGGCAGGTAGCTTTGCACTGCATGTCATCATCTCGTCTTTGTATACTGTACAATGATGGTAATGACATCATCACAGGTGTTCTACATCAGGGGTGAGGCATCTTGGAAATGTTTTATTTAAAGAATATTTTCTCACGGGAACAGTACCTTCCAAACATACCAAACAAGTTAAACTGTATTTTGTAATAAAGGTAATAAGCATTGAAACATTTATAATTCTTTTTAATTTTCTGGCCAAGGACTTTCCCTTGGTTTAATTTATCTAGCTTTCTCTGTCTTTATATATATACTCTCATATACATGTGCACATTGTGTGGAATATGTGGAACCTCAGAAATTAAACAACCTCTTTCTGGTAACTAAAGAAAGATTAGAGTAACCTTTAATTCACTTTATTTACTTAATTCCATTGGATTTGAAAACATAATGGATTAATTTTCCAATTTAGTTCAGTATGTTTTATACATAAGTAATAAACATTAAATCAAATTATTCTTGTTTACATCTTAAAATAATACCCTAGGTGAACTAACAAGTTAAAGATTTATTGATTTTGAATATGTCTTCTTCTGTGAGGAATTTTTTTCTTTAAATAATTTGTAATTTTTCTTTTAAATAGGAATTTCTAGAGTTACATGAGAACTTGCTGTATTACTGCCTTTCCATATTATGCATTATGCAGACATTTTGCTTTGTATTAGTACTATCTACCTAAGTAACAGTTACACACAAGTTAAATCATCAGTCTTGAATTCACACACCCCTAATTAAGTTAATGTTAAAAAGCTCATTCCAGCTTCAGAATTACTTCACTTTTCCTGGGTTTATTCTTAGCATATGTGTCAGTATGCAGCCTTAGCTAGATGTACATGTACTCTAGATCTGGAAGGACCACTAGCACAATTACTGTGGAGTCACTGCTGAACGACCTTGAGCATTTGCAGAGAGACCAGGTCTCAAAATGGTAAGCGGACATCTTGTGCTTCCCAGCACCACACCATGACTGAGAAGACTGAAGGAGGAGCAGGAAAGGAAAGAGGTTGGGGACTCCTCAGCTAGCACTGAGCAGTTAGATGAGTAAGATTTCATGTAAATATGTGATGACCAAACTCCTGTTTGGAAAACTAAAACTGAGGGTGGGAAAGAGCTATGGGTGAAGATATCTATAACTATAATTCAAATGAATACAATATTTTTGCATGACAAAACCCATGATACCTGAAGCTGATCAAATAATAATAAATAACCAACAGCAACAAAAAACGACAGTGAGGGAATTAACCCTTTCCTGTCAGTTCTTCTGTCAACATTTTTCAAAAAATGCTGAAAATTTAACTTGTTCTATAATCAGTTATGCTTTTTTAAACAGGAGTAATCAGTATAAATAACAAGAAAAAAATATGAAAATATTAGAATTAGTGGATTAATGTTTTCTTGATAGGAAAATAAGGAATGCACAAACACTTTGTTTTCTAAAGATTGGGATTAATATGGCAGAGCTAATAAAAGTGGTTTTATGGGTCAGCATTTGACTTGGACTACAAACATCTGATTTCCCAGATGCTATTCATAATACTATCACAGACATAATTATAGATTTAACATGTGTTCTCTCATTATTCTTAGTTTCTTTTGTAGACAAGAGAGAGAAGCAGGCACCCTTGTGTTGGCATCCTACTTCTATGTAATATTTCATCTGAAGCCACCTTTAGGAATCTAGATGTGTTAACTGCAAAGATTCACCAGAATCCACTGTCCCTGTGTACTAAATACATATTATCCTTCACAAATGAAGCACCAGGCTATGAGTGCATGTAAGAGAACATGAGAGTTTGCAAATGAACTTAAATCCCCAAGGTAACTTGATTTCCTGAATAAGCCTCGTTACTGAAGAAATACTCTTTTCTCTAAAGGTATTTATGACTGCAGTCCCATTTGCTGGTGACCTAGCAAACCGCATATGACTCCTTCCCTCCAGGGAAAGTGTTGTGCTGAAAGAGACAGAATAACTCAGGCAACAGAAGTGCAGAAGCAACTAAACAACAAGGTGCTTACAATCAAATGCTGTGTTGGGGCCCAAAGTAGCCTGACATAAGCCTTGACTAATGATTTAATTCAGCCCTTCAGCATGCAGGTGTATCTGTTCTATCATCTTGAGGACATGCAAATCACTAGCACATGCAAAGAAGGAGCTGATGTTACAAGATAATGGTAATGTGCACCTGCGATTTAGAAGGCAAATCAAGGCCTTAGAACAGTAGGCTACATAAATTATTATATGAAACCTCTTTGACTTTAGAAATCAGAAGGCTGGCTGTATATATAGCTTAGCACTTATAATTTGCTATTTTACCAAAGATTCAAATATACAGACAAAAATCCCCACACTAAGGTTTATAAACAATCCCAGATATTAATAATTTATGACTGGCTTATGCACAATTGTCAAGATAATTTTGCTGGAGCAGAGAAATAGGCTGATGTCAACAGGCAGTGGCTGACTACTTGCCTTCTTTTTACTGACAATATTTCATGTTTTCATCCTTTTACTCTAGGATTAATTACTTTGCAGCCACTTTACAGAACTTTAGTTTGCCTTTCTTTGTATGAGAGTGCATTCACATGTAAAGACAAATGAGAGATTGAGACTAAGAAATTGCTTTAATTTTCCTCCTACAACTAAATAACCTGTCTTCTCAATATCAGGCTAAAAGGTCTATATCTAATTTAGAATCCTGTTTCTATAATCCTTGAGATGAGCAACTCTTGACTTTAGGTGAGATGGCCTTGTGATTTAATACTTTTTTAATGTGAGAAAAAGATGAGGAATTTATATCATGCTTAAAAGTAGTCACTGAAAAATTCACAGTGCAGATATCTTTTCCCTTCCCTTCCCTTCCCTTCCCTTCCCTTCCCTTCCCTTCCCTTCCCTTCCCTTCCCTTCCCTTCCCTTCCCTTCCCTTCCCTTCCCTTCCCTTCCCTTCCCTTCCCTTCCCTTCCCTTCCCTTCCCTTCCCTTCCCTTCCCTTCCCTTCCCTTCCCTTCCCTTCCCTTCCCTTCCCTTCCCTTCCCTTCCCTTCCCTCAAATCTCTTGGGGCAGTTGCCACAGTTTTGACAAAGCTCTCTGAGCTAGCGCTTTCAAATGGCTGCATTTTAGTATATCAGTAGTCAAAAAAAAAAAAAAAAAAAAAGGATTAAAGATGAATTTGATCATTCTGGTTTATCCACACTGCTTTACTGCCCATACTTTAAATGCTTTGAGCACGCAACTTTTAACTTTGTACCCTACCTCTGGTTTGGGCAATCCAATTCTCTCTCAACAAATCTGTTGGTGGAAGAACTGGTCCTAATATTTTTTCCCTTTGGCCGAATAACATTTGCTGCCATTTGTCCTCCTAGACTGACACTGGTGTCTGATACACTTTTTATTTAACATTTGAGACACAGATTTTGAACCCACTTCTCTGGAATAGGATCTACAGCCTATTAAATCTCAGATTTTCCTTTGTCTGACCAGTTTGCATTAGATATCGCAGAAAAGCAATAATCTATCTGTCCTTTAGTCCCTTCACAAGTGTGAGACCTACCAGGTTGGTTTCCACAGTTTCAGTACTGTGGGCAGACAAATTTTAAGTTCATTCACATAAAATGTACATTTAGCTTTGTACAATAGATAAAATAGGATAAAAGTTTATTCTTTTTTTTAGCACAATAAGCATGAAAAGAAAACAATAAAAATATCTGTATATATCTGAATTTTCCCCTCAATTTCTTACAGTCTTGAGAATTTGGAGGGGTGTAGGTCAATCCATTCCTTCGAATTTCAGGGTATTCTGTTACACATAACTTTTTTTTTCAAATTAAGGTATACTCAACTCACTCCTGCAATCAAGTTTATTTCTTTCTTAAGCAGCACTTCTGTTAAGATGAACCTCTCTTTAACAAATAGAACCCTTCCATTGTTTTTCTTTCCTATTTTTTCTCCATCTCAGTGAATTCTGGTGAAATTATATAAAATTATATAAAATATATATTTTTATATATAATAGAGATATAATTGAGGACCAGCAACTTGAAAACCATGTTTTTTTCTGAGTGATTTTCTACACTGGATCTCTCTTTTTTCACCCAGAAAGTTCTTCCCAGTTCATGTTGCCTTCTTAGCTTAACTGTTGTTTGGCCACAGTCCAGTGCATCAGGTTAATGTCTGATACTGTTTGTTCTGCAGCTTCATCTAGACAAGCAGATTGATTTCTGTTAGAGAATTTGTCAGTTTGTGATGGACTTAATACCTCCTGAGGCATTCAGTAGTATAGTGATTTTAGGAGTTAGCTAGCATTCTCCAGTGATACACTGACAGATGTCCCATATTGTTCTAGGAACCATATTAAAATATAAATTTCCCTGATTGCACGATTGGATGTGAAGCATTTTCTACAGTATCATACATGTCTGTTACTTAAAAGAGTTTAAGTCCACAAATTCCCCTTTACAGAGTCTTGCTTTATTTCCTCCTTATGGTTAATAAGCTACACATTCTCTCACAACACTACAAATACATAATGAACATATATTTAAAGACTTTCAAACTTATTCTAACTGCCCTACACAGGCTAATTTATTATAGCTAATATGCATAAAGATATTATTTCCGTTTTAATACACAGAACAACAAAAAAAAAAAGGATTAAAACTATAGAAAGAGACTGCTGAATGACATTTTAGTGGATACAGGAATGTATTGTTTGCTGGGCACTCCTATGCCATTGGTCTTTAGGAAAGAATGGTGTCTTCTGTTATCTTTCTATCTCTGTCTCTGACTTTGTGTGACCTTTGGCAAGTCATATTAGTTGGATGTGCAGCATCCATAAAAATTAGTAAACTATTTCTTTACTTGTTCTCTTGAGGTTTTTGAGGCTTAATTAGTGAATTTTATAAATCTTTACTAGACTCACAAATGCAAATTGCTATAAGGACAAAGTTTTATTGTCACTATTCCTTTGGGAAATGAGTTTCTTAGAGATGTGGGAGTTTCTTAGAACTATGTCTTAGAGCTGTGGGAGTTTCTTAGAACTATGTCTTAGAGCTGTGGGAGATAATTAGTCACATT
This sequence comes from Tyto alba, assembly GCF_018691265.1. Taxonomy (NCBI): domain Eukaryota; kingdom Metazoa; phylum Chordata; class Aves; order Strigiformes; family Tytonidae; genus Tyto; species Tyto alba. The sequence goes on along the minus strand of NW_024881282.1, from coordinate 14,073,482 downwards.
TTGCAGGCTGTGCTGCAGCTAAAACCATTAAAGTAATCTCTTATACATATGAACAATACTTGTTCTCAGAGGTTTATCAAAATTAGATGTGGGTTCTGGGTTTCTGACCTGGCCTTTTGTGACCCTTCCACAATTTGAAAACTATTAGGATGCCTGAGAAAGTTATAGAACGAATCCTCCTGGGGGTTATCACAAGTCAAATCAAGTATGTGATTGGGAAAAGCCAGCACAGATTCACTAAGGGTAAATGGTGCTTGACAAACTTGATTGCCTTCTATAACAAAGTAACCTGCTCAGTTGATGTGGGGTGAATGGTGGACATTGTCTACCTGGATATTTCCAACGGTTTCGATACAGTTCACCACAGCCTCCTCCTTAAGAAACTGATGTGTTAAGGTCCAGACAAGTGTTCTGTGCAGTGGATGAGGAACTGGCTGCCACGATGCACCCAGGGGGTGGTGATAAATAGCTCTTTTTCAAACTGGCAATCTGTCACAAGTGGGACGCCCCAGGGATCAGTACTGGGCCCAACACTGTTTAATATCTGCATAAGTGATCTGGATGATGCGATCAAGTGTGCCCTGATGAAGTCTGCTGACAATACCAGTGTGGGGAAATGGACTCTTAGGAAGGGAGAGCTGCCCTGAAGGAAGACCTGGATAGGCTGGAGGAGTGGGCTAACAAGAACCTTGTGAAGTTCAACACAGATGAGTGTAAGGTCTTGAACCTAGGAAAACATAACCCAGGAGTGCAGCACAGACTGGGATCTACCTGCTGCAGAGCAGCACTGTGGAAAGGGAGCTGGGGATCCTGGTGGACAAGCAGCTCAACATGAGTGATCAGTGTGCCTCAATGGCAAAGAAATCCAACAGGATGCTGAGTTGTATCAACAAAGGCATCAGCAGCAGAGATAAAGAAGTCATTATCCCAGTCTACTCAGTGCTTGTCAGGCTACACCTGCAATACTGTGTTCAGTTTTGGTCCCCACAATACAAAAAACATGTGGACAGGCTGGAGAGGGTCCAGAGAAGGGCCACAAAGATGATCAAGGGACTGGGAAGCCTGTCATATGAGGAAAGGCTGAAAGAATTGTGTTTGTTCAACCTTGAGAAGAGAAGGCTTTGGGGAGACCTTATAACCAATTTCCAGTTTCTATAGGGTGACATGGAAAAGACGAGGGGTAATGGATGAAAGTTACTCCTGGGAAGATTCCAATTAGACACAAGAGGAAAATTTTTCATAACAAGAAAAATCAGCCACTGGAATTATCTCCTCAAGGATGTGGTGGATTCCCAATATTGGACACTTTTTAGATTCAGCTGGACAGGGTGCTGAGCCATCTTGTCTAGACCATGTTTTTGCCTACAAAGTTTGGACCAGATGATCCTTAAGGTCCCTTCCAACCTGGTATTCTACGATTCTATGATTTGTTCCATTTCCTTTTGTTTTTAAATGGTGATAGATTTTCACCTCATTTCTAGAAAACTGATCATACTGAAAGGTTAGGTAATATGTTTTCACAGTTCCCTGCAATATTTCACAACTGTAGTCACAGAAAATATAATCATCATCAAAATACCTGGAATAGCTGTAAACTATTTTTGCTAAGAAAATCTGTAATTTTGATAAAATAATTGCAGTGGGTTTTCTTGTAAAGGCTGTGACCAATGGCATTAAGCCTATCACAAGCCAGAGCAGAGACCCCCCTGTATCCTGTGGTGAGACGGCAGGGTGGCCCCCCTCTGCCACCCATGAAGATCTATGGTGGAGCAGACGTTGATTTGTGGCCTGTGTTTGTTTTCACCTGGATGATCAAGGTGTTGTGCCCGAAGAAGGCCAGGGTCTTGTGGGAAAAAACAGACCCCGCTGCTGCAACTCAGCACTGGGAGGATTGCAGCATGTGGGGGTGCCCCCGCCAGAGCAGCTCGGGAAGGGCTGCAGCGGTGAGAGAGAGACTCCTGTGGAGGACTGTCTCCTGTGAGAGGGGGACCATGATGGAGCAGGGGGAAGAAGTTCCAGAAGCTTCCCCCACTGAAGATGGAAGAATCGGCAGCACTGAATGCACCCCCCATTCCCTGCCCCTGCACCACTGGGGAGAGGACGTAGAGATATTGGGAGCAGAACTGAGCCCAGGAATAAGGGAGGGGTGGGGGGAAGGTGTTCTCTAGATGTGGCAATGCCTCTCACTGTCCTACTTTGTTACATGTTGTTAGTGTCTGTAATAAATGTATGGGTTTTGTTCTTCCCCTAATAAGTCTGCCTTTTGCTTGTAACCATCTGTGGTGGTTGGCTGTTAACCCGGCTCAAACCACTACAGCATCCTTGGAGCTCACCACTATTTCTTGTCAAAAGATCTGGTCATCCTGAAGAGTCTGGCCATGACACAGAGTCTATGAGTCTATATCAAGGTCTTACTGATTTGGGAAAGTGTTCTGTGGACTTACAAAAGTGTATCCTGACAAAAGAAATCATGACAACAAGAAATTCCTCTCACTTTCCTTCAATAGTCCAAACCATAATCAGGAGACATTTATTTTTTATTAAATCTTTAACACTCCTGAGAAAGTTCATAAAAAAGAAGGGCAAGTGCAAGACCATCTAAATGATGCTAGTATGATAAACCTCAAAACAAGCCAAACATGCTGGTGGTATCAAGCACGTCAGCAGTTCTGTGGTATTAAAGAGATTTTGCTTCCCTTGTGATATTTATAGAGCATTATGCATGAAACCTCAACAGCCTACAGGAGGCCAACAGGGCTCAATCCTCCCTGTAGTCCATTCAACATTTACGTGCCATCACATAACAAATATTCAGGAGGTGTCCTCTCAAGTGAAGCAAAATATAAAAGGGAACATTTATACTCACTATATGTAATCACAATACCAGTACCATGACGAATAGGTGTGGAAATCACTTTTGACTTGTAGATAACTTCAACTATAGATGTTCATGTATTGCAAAATGTTCTCTGTCAAAAATAATTATCCTTCATATAATAATGACAATAACAACAACAACAACAATAATAATAATAACCATAATCATAATAATTAGTCATTTGTACAGTGGGTGAAAACAGTATTCTAATCAGTCAGTGTAAACCAAAGTATAACATGTGTTGTGTTTCATCTTTGAAGACTTACTAGATCATTCACATCAAGGAGCCATACAGTGAGTCATAGCTGTAGATTATATAAAATATTCTTTTTTTTCTTCCAGTAGCACAGTTCTTTGAATATTAAAGTGCTGAAAATCTTTCAAGTGAGGCTAGTAAATGCTTGCCAAACTTTAACATCAAAAATCTTTTTGAAGATAGAACAAAAATAATGAACTATGCAATCTAATTTATATACAGAGTTCATATTTTTCAAAGTAGAATAATGTTTATTGGATCTAGGTATTTTACTTATGTAATCAAGGAACGGTCTCAACCCACTGCACAGAACAAAGTGACTATTACAGAGAGAGATATTGTGGACCTATGTGAAAAAGTGTGTTTCTATCATTTTGCTTTCCTCTTCTACTAAATACTCATTCATGCATCTCATCCGGATGAGAGAAAACAAGAGGAAAGCAATTTGAAATACGCTCATCCATCTCCTGCATAATCTTCTTTTCCTTGTTCTCTGCACGCAAACAGTATTAAATTCCACCTGAACAAGGATCCACAGAGAAACAACTTAAGAAATATATATAACATCGTGCTTACCTGTGTTTGGAAATGCCTCAGTCAAAAAATGGCATCTCAGTTATTTGCACATTTCGTGCTGATAGATGATACGTTACTGGCATCCTGAAGAGCGGCATTTTGATAATGCTGAACTAGACAGCTGTTTATGTTAATAACTTTCCAAAAGGGAAGCAATATAGTAAGTCCTTTCTCCCCATTTGCTTTATAATTGTCATCAACTCCTGACAATTCCAGTTTACTTATTAGCATTGTAAGACTAAGATTTTTTCTATACTTTTCTAGCTAGTTTTTTTTTTTTTTTCTCAAAATCTGAATTTTTTCAGAACATTTGTATGAAATGACACTCCAAAGCAATGACAGTAAGCCTCAGAGGTGAGCAAACTTTATTGTTTTCTTCTTCTTCTTCATCATGGTCTTACTTGATAATGTTAAATGTCAGCAGTAGGTGCTGTGTGAATCAGTGCTGGACAATTTGATTAATGTTTTACAATTTAGGCATGGCTTTTGAAAATATTGCTGAATGCTGTTTGCCTCTCTAAACTAATAAATATTATGCTTATTTTCTATCGTTACCAATCCAGTTTAAGTTAAGAATTAATGAAGAGAGTTTATAGGCTTCCAATTGCTTTTCTTATGGGGGAAAACTCCAATCCAAATAGTGCTGAAAACATTGTGGCAAGCCTGCTCCACAGCACCTTTCTCAGTGTTATCCTGACTGTTGTAACTAAACCATCAACAAATCAGTAGTGAAATGTTGCACAGCAACTTACTAATTTTTAAAAATATACTCCCGGGAGGATCTTTTAAATCATTTTTTTTTATTTTATTTTTTTACTCTAGGATGAAAAAGGCAGACATGGCCATTGTTACATGCAGGGTATCTAGACAAGGCAGACCTGGTTTCACTTCTCTGATCCATTTTATCCAGAGAAATATTGTGATCTTCAGGAAAGCATCACAGCTGCTAGACTATAGGATAAATAATTTAGGGTTGACATCCTACAGTTTCTCCTGATGGAGGTTTTATATTTTGGCTAAACCTGATTACACTGGACCATGAGATGGAGATATTCCAGAATGAATACTACTGAGTAGATTACTTGCCACGTTTGTGAAACTTGAAATCAAAGGTATTAAATTTGTCTCCCACATATCACTTCAATGCTGTAACAGTATTTCACTTCCTATTTTGTTATTCTCTGGCTTGTACATTTTAAATTTAATTTTCATTTTTTGTTATAAAACCTTGTAATTGTTTATGAACTAAAATTTTTGTTTCCTCTTGCAATAAACCTTTTTGCTAAGAAGGAAGTCTTACTCTCTTTGGAATAGGCTTTTCTGCTGTCAAGCACAATAGAATAATAAAATATAGTTGTAATATTTTTTTTAGATTAAATGGCACTAAAATTTTTCCAGAAATTTCTTTACAGACTGCAAGGAAAATAACTTTTAAGTTGATGACCTGAACTTTTAGTGAAAAGAATGGAGAGAGAGCACAAAACCTTTAAACATAAGAAATAAGAAATTCCAGACAGAGGAATAGGCTCTTATTCTCAGTATAAGAGATTCACCGGTGCATCTGGATATAGGCGTCTGGCTCTGGCTCGGGATGGAGCCATAGACTGTCCTCTACAGAGCAGTGCTGAATCAGCTCTTGTGTGAAATGAGACAATAAGCAAGAAATAGGTTCTTGATTTTTATTCATTAGGAAAGATTCAAATGGCTTTTTATACTTTGAGGGCACAAGAACTCCTATTTATCACCTCTGACAGGGCTGCCCTAAACAGTGTGGCAAAAATATTGAGGGTGAAGTTATCTCAATATCTGATGCTAAAGGTAGTCCAACTGCCATGAGATATTTCATTTTCCCAGGAAGGATAGGGAAAGACTTCCTTTCTTAGTCACTGGGAATCACTCAGGGAAGGGAAGAGACCGGGTAAAAGTTCTCTTCTAGTCTCTCTTATAATGCTTTTAATTACTACAGCTTTAATTTTCCTGCTTTGTGCCAGGCTGGCATTGTATCTATCTGGGAGGCAAGTCTTGAACTCTTCCAACTTGGGCTCCACAGGCAAGGGAATACCTCACTGGGGAGTCCTTATGGGGCTGTGACATGAACGAGTTATTTTGTTGCTCTGTTTCACAATGTGAATCATTGAGTGCATGACTACTGGACACAAATTTAGGCACTGGGGAAAAAGTATATGCACACAGAGTCAATGTGTTCAGAAATTTAAGCAAAGACTGATCTGGGATTTTTAAGATTTTATTTTTATATTGGGTACCCACAAACTATTATGAAATGAACCCCGAAGTACTTCACATTACCTCTACTGTTTTAAAAAACCTCACGAGTTTTAACCTCATGAGGTTTATGAAGATATGCACTGTCCACATGGGAATAAACAAAAAGCAAAGTGACTCTTTTTAGCTGCAAAATTCCAGCTCCTTGCAACGTATTGCCTGGATCAAAAATCAATACTAAAAAATGGACTCAGAAAAAAAAAACAAATTATCTGTGCAGGTGACTTGGACTTTCTCTGTAAACTTTTACTCTGATGTTTTTAATCCTTTAAAATATCAGATGAGTGCTACATAAGGGAAGAGCTGCAGATTTATGATTTGCTTGTTTATGAAGTTTTAGCACAATTTGTTAACATGGTCTTCAGGGTGAATCTCAACATGAAGTTTTCCAGGTACATTCTGATTACTATGATAAAAGAGGCTTTCTATTCAAAGATATATGGAATATAAAAGATATAAAGAATATATGGCACTTGTAGGACTTGTTTCAAATACCAAAGGAATATCACATTTGATCACTCAGGCATGACTTTATATATTCTTTACTGGTATATATATGAAATTTACATTTTTGGTGCGTTTCATCTTTTTACCTGCTCATTCATTCTTTTTTTTTTTTTTTTTTTTTTTTTTTTTTTTTTTTTATGAAGTACTTTAGGTGCTTTTGTTCTGCAGTTTACTAAATGATGGCTGCATTCCAAACAGATCTAGGAAAGTGATGAAACCAGTATATCATAATACAATTTTCTAAGAATGACTGATTCAGATAGGCTGCTAATACTGCCAGAAAATAATGAATGTTCAAGATTACTCAGAGTGTTAATGTGAATTTTGCCTTCTGTCTCTTTAGTGTTAATTAAAATTAGAACACTCTTTCATGCTCTTTATCATTAGAGTTTAAACAGCTTCTGACTGACTTCTCAGCTGACTTATTTTTCTTCCTAACTTTTACATATATGCCAGCCTGGCCACAAATCTAGATGGTAATTTTTCTTGACATTATTTTCAAGTCTAAACTGTGTTGTTAGATAGAAGAAACTGAGAATTCCCTCTACTTCCAAGGACAACTTTTTCCTTCATTCATTCCTTATGCACTGGAGAACTTAGACCTTTGTGAAAAGTAAAGAGTAGTTGTATATATCACCTAAATGGTTATAGAAATAATAGTAATGAGGATAAAAATAAAAGTACTAGTTTTGATGTTAAGAATGTATGGTAAATTGATAATATAATTAACTAGGTAGCACTAAGTGCTCTCTGTTACATCAAGATATATTTAGAAGTATACAATCATTATATTCTATGATCTCCTTTCTTTCCAAAATCTGCTTCTGCAAAGGAATCACATCATGTATCTGTTATCACTTCTAGGATGGAATTCAGTCAATACGTAACATGCTTGAAGGATTCCATACACCATTTACTTCCCAATTAATGCATAGAAATACAGCTGAGAGGGAGTTTACCCATTAGGCATATATATGCCTTTGATTCTGAGGACTTTTCTAGACCAGTCCCAGTGCAGATTGCAGCTTCCAGGACTTTTTAAACAAATGTTATTGAACTATAGCCTCTTTAGTGATTCCAATCATGAACTTTCATAATGTAATATACTACAAGAACATGCCATCTAATTCCAAATATTGTGTTAGTGTCTTCTTTTTCTTTGAGAGAACAGGCCAAGAGTTATAAGAATATGTGTTTAGATCTTACATTCCCTCTCCCTCTTCTGTGTGCTCTCTTGTACCATCTCCCAAAATACCAGGACAACTCTTAACGTGAAACCAGAAAAATGTCTGTTATTTGGTACAGTTTTGTAACAAAACTAAGGCCTTAATATTTTTGGAAATATAGTAAAATCTATAGTTAGGACAAGCCATTCAATTCTTTTACACTGGCCATGGAAAATTAAAAAATCATTTGCTGATTAGATGGGCTGGGAACAAATTTTGAGAATGTAAATTAATAGATGCTGAGGTGTATGGCTCCAGAAAAGCTAATTTATATCACAAGACTAACATGGAGAGATCTTCATAGATCTTCCACTCTTTCTTTTGTGCTACAGGATGATTAATGGATTAAGTATGTTTGTGTGTTTGTGTTCTCCCATGTCTGGGATTCCCAACATAGACAAATGCCTCCCTGCTTCAGTATCACCACAATATTTATTAATTTTCTAAAAGTAGAACCAAATAGAAACAGGAAAAAAAAAATATTTTAAATTCTTCATCCTTCCTTAATGATATTTATCCTTTTTCATATTCTCTAGTAAAACAAGAGTAATTTCTGTAAAATAAAACATACAAAAAAAAAAAAAAAAAAAAAGATAAAAATTGTTTCAGCTTTTCATTTGAGATATTTTTTCATTTGTAGTTTTTGTACTTCTAAAGCCCCAGTACAAATGATTTCATTTAAGTGAAATTTCCAAGCCTCTAAGTAGCAACTCTAGAAAAACAGTAAAATAGTCATTTGTGGAAGTTATGCACATATTCCTTCAATTAGTAATGAGATATTTATCCTTATCAGGGACACTGTCATTTGTAGAGCCTCCCTGCCTCCTCATCTGTTTTCGCAGCTACAAGGAATACATTTGAAACTGAAGAATGATCAAAATCTCAACAGCTGTCAGTCTGCAGAATCTCCAGCCTCTGCATATGTGCTGCCACTCTGCCAAGGCCATGCCTAAATGCCACTTAAAACAAGGAGGACATGCATATTATGTTATATTAGTTGCTACTAATTTTCCCAATTACTGTGGCTAGCATTATTGATTCTTCCATCAAAATGAACAAATTGGACAGAACAAAGCACTGGAAAAATCTCTGTCTAATTATAAACACCCACTAAACAACACCTCCATCAGGAATAATCATGCCCTTATCATCATTGCTACATATTCAAAATGCCAACCAAGGGGAAAAAAATGTCTTTTCCTTACAATTAGTGCCTTACTTCTTCCTCACACCAATTTTAAGCTCTACAAAGTCTAGGATTTTTTTTTTTTTTTTTTTATCTCTGTGTTCAGAACCTGAGTTGGAAATTGGCAGTCTCTGTATGTAAAAATCCCTCCCAGAAATTTTCAAAAATAAAAGCAGCTACGGCCCAAAATCACAGGAAAAAGTCCAGAAAATGTGTATTCATGCTATACCTATAACTGTGGTACCCAGTATACCTAAGACTTGTCTTCACAATCTTGTCTGTTTGTAATGTACTACTTCTAGACTGTAAGATACTTACGTAAAAAAAACACTCCTGCCAATACCTACCTTTAGCATTGAAACTTACAGTTCAGGCATGGCAGCTGTATTTTTCTTGATTTCTTGTATTTATCATATTTGCTTTTTCTTCCCCATTTTTTTCTAGACACTCTGATCATCTGCCAATATCTTCCAAACTGAGAGCATTTTAATAATAGCTTGATGTTTGCAAATGAATGCAACAGAAGTGAAGACTGTACAGCTAAAAGTAGGGAACAACAGATCCAGAGATAGAATGAATATAGAAGCATGTATAACTTACATTAAGATGAAAAAAACTCAATGAGGAAAAGAAATGGTAAAAAATTCAACAGAAAACCATGTAGTCTTCAGGTTTATTTGTATTATAAAATAACTCCTGATTTTTTAAGTGAAAAGCCACGGTAATCATGACATGGGTGAGAATTAAAATACTGATTATATAAATACATTAAAAGGGAAATTGGGCATCTAGTGTGACTAGAACAGTTGCAGGGATATATTCTGATGGCTTGTATGTATATCACCATGCACTGAAAAGTTGAAACTCATGATAGTTCTTAATTCTTAAAAAGACAAAGATACACACTTCAAGTATTTTATTGCATGTATAAATCTATGTTACCAGTAGTTTTAATAAAAAAAAAATGCAATTCCTCTATCTGTCTATATCATTTTCAGAACTGAGGCTAAGGAGCTAATTGTCACTTTTCATACAAATATAGATAATATCATTAGTTTCTTGAAATAAACAAACAAAATGTCCTGTCTGTATTTACTTTCTGCCTAAATCCCTCCAAAACGGTTTCATTTAGTGATACTCAGTGCTGTACAGTTGCAATTGCTATTTGTCCACATCTGTCTTTACATGTGGACTACGGGATTTTAGTCTACCTTCTGTTAGAAGGCTGTTGGCAATTAACGTCTATGGAAATTGCTGCCTGGAGAACAAGAGAAACCTGACCAGGCAGAATATGACTTCATACTCTTTTTACATTTTACTGTCAGCAAACAGATTTTCAAACAGTGTAGCCAGGAAGGTTAAACTAGCTTGTTAAATGAGCTACGACTAGGATAATAAGTAGAATTCCACTCTTCTTACAGTTTCAGAGATTTTTGTGGAGGATGCTGTAATCCAAAGATAGCAACATTAAAAATACTTAGATACTGGAATTCGATGTACACATGAAGAGATGCTACATTTCATCAGTGAATTAAGTTACCTCTGAGTATGTTTCATACAGGTATGCTGAGTCTCTAAGCACTTTTAGGAGTCTCCATCATGAAATGCCTTATATAAATGTAAATTTATCTAGACAGTATCAAAGTTATTCCATAAACTGAAAAGTGGCATGTGAAGTAGAGTAAAAAATGATTCATTGAGTATCACAGATAAAGGTACTTGCATATAAGTAGTTTATGACAAATATTTCATATTAATATGCTTCATCCAAGAAAGAAAAAGTCTATTTGCATACATAAACACAGACACAGATTTGCACATACTGCAAAAACACTGAAACACAGGTATATTGGAAATAACTGACTGAAGAAGTAAACTGTCTACCAATGCCACTTCATTCATAGATGAAATGCCTTATTAAATGAAAACAAGGTAAGAAGTATAATACTATGGAATAGCCTAGCCTTGTTTTATAAGCCTTCAGTTGATTTTCAAGCAGTTAATTTTGGGGGTGGTAAAAGGAAGCAAAACGAACAGAAACATAATTTTTTTTTATTTGTGAATGTAGAGAGAATTTTTCAAATGGGCTTTCTGACACCAACCTTACTTTTCTCTCAAGTCTGGTCCCACCATCCAGATCCACCCCACCTGACTTCAAACACCTGACACACTTTAGAAATGTAATGACCACAGATTCTCTTTCAAGTGAGGGGCAAGAAGAAAATACTCGAGAGAGCAGCATTACTTAGTGAGGCCTAATCAAAGGCAACCAAACCTGACCTTTCATATCAAAATGTTCATATGGCTACACTCACAGGATTTGTACTGCATTTTCCAGGGGGAAGCAGGGAAGGGAAGTGATGCCCCATTGATGCTCAGTTGTAAAAGTGTGATGAAAACTCACCAGGTCTATTCAGCAAGGAACTGGATTGGGCATGTCAAGACAAGACCCATGACATGGTCAAGAGCTTTCACAGATGATTTCCTCCCACATATGTGGATTTAGCCTACACAAAAACCCTTCTCCTCAGTGAAACAAGTCCCATGTGGTAGACTAAGTAGAGGACATAAAATTGTGCTGTCCATTAGCCACGTGCAGTCCAACAGTAAGTTTTGTCCAGCTGCGACCTGGCTTTCAGACAGATAAATAAGTCTGTAAATGCTAAACAACCTAACAAATTGTAATAGTTCACCTCATGTTTTATCTATAGCCTTTAGAAAAAGGTACTGCAGTATTAAAATGTCAAGATGTTTGTTAATATTAACAAGGCCAAAAATAGATCTTTTAAGAATGTGAAAAATGAGGGCAGGAGAATTTAATAGGATCTCTGATGACCTGAAAAAAGCCCATTTACACTTCTTCTGCTGTGTACTAAAACAAGCCAAAATAAAGTTAATTTATCTCCAAATTAGCAAATTGCTTTTTAGTAAATGGCCCATGAGGGGGCAATAAAAACATTAGAATATTTGACATAATAAATAATTAAGAGACTGGTCAAAATCCTGATAGAAAGTCCCCATTGCCTGAAAATTACAAGACCTCAAGAGTACTTCTGCAGAAAAGGAAATATACAGTAACACAGGAAATGACTCAAGTGCCAAGTCCAACATGATAGTATTAAATATTAAATATTAAGTAACAGCAAGCCCCAAAAGAAGGGAAATTTACATCATGATCTAATTTATTCCCTGTACAGTGGGCACTTATACATGTTAATGGTTCAAGTGATAAAGTCAAATAAAAAAAAACAACAGTGTAATAATCTAAAAAAAGGAAGTACATTAATAAGTCGTGTATGGTAATAACCTCTTAATCTGACAAACTAAGTAATAAAATACAAAATTAAGTATCATAATTAAGTATTCTATAAACCATTGTCTAACAAATGCTCAATTTTCCCTTTATTTGATGAAATTTTGAAGACAGTAGACCCATACTGAAATATTTTTATTTCATTGAGCTACAGGAACTCCTGAGCAAGAGTGAATTGATTCTCAAAACTCTATGATGATTTTCACAAAAACCACCTTTGCTTTTAATAATCCAGGACCTGTGCTACTTTACCTCAACCAAATAATATCTCCTTCCCAACTGCAACAGCAAAGCCACGTACCCAGTCTTCCATGTACTATGCCAGTATTGTTCCCCCAAACTCTACTAATTTTTACTGGGGACTAGCTGGATTTGAAATCAATCATAAATATAAAATCAATTAAAATCATCTAATGAATTAGGCAAGAACAGAAACATATTTTTAGAATGTCAGTTACCCTACATTGTAAAAGCAAAATAATATTTTGAATTATTCTAAAAATCAAATAAATGTACCAGTACAATCATATCTACTACATTATCCTGTGTCAAAATGAAACCTTGAAATAACCTTGTTACTGCACTCATTCAAACCAGTGATCTTTTTCATTTTTTTTTTTCTTAACCATTACACTCATGTTACAGTTTATCACACCTACAAGCAGTTTAAAGTAAATTATGAATAATGCCATTAATTAACAGACATTGAGCTAACCTTATATCTTGAGACATCACAACATATTTACACTTACTCAAGGAAGACAAGGGCTGAAAAGTATTCATACATTTATGTCTGCAGGTACATTGTAGCTGAGCTAATATTTAAGGTTTAAGCAGCTGGTAACCTTCAATTCATACCAAAATGCATGGTAACCTTCTTGTGTGAATAAATATTGCCCTTTGACCAATTTAAAGCTAGAGACTCTTTGACCACTTGTAACTAAGCAATGCTTGAACACTGGTCACAAATTGTGAAAAAAATATTATTCTCAGCAGGCTTTGTCTTATTAAAGATGTAGAGGTGAACATACTTGTGTGTTGTCCTAATTCTTTTCAGATGGTGACAGTGTGCTTAGCACTATACAAAACTGAACTAGAGATGAAAATAACTCTGTTAAGAGGAATATAAAATCTAGATATGGAGGAGCATCCCTTACACGTGCTGGGAAATCTTATCACAAATTCAGGGTAAAGTTTGCTGAACAATTATGATTTTAGGGGAATAGCAAGGTGCTATGTTAGAAAAATCAATAATACAGCAATGCCCCTTTGGCTATTTGGAATTGATAGACTTGACAGAAACATTTAGCAGGAGTACTTTGAAATAGTAACCAAAGCACCAGAACAGGAAAACAGTTTGAAGCACAGGAAAAATTGTGATGAGTATAAAAATAGAATGAGGAGAAAGCAGTAAAGTAACCTGCTGTGCACATTGCTTGAAGAAACCAAACCAGAAGCTTCATTTTTCCTAAGTATGTCCAAAAATACCAAAATGACCTGAAAACCTAAATCACATTTTCAAACTAATTTAGGACAATAATCTTATATGACTTTCAGGAAAAAAAAAAAAAAAAAAAAAAAAAAAAAAAGAAAAAAGACTTGTAAGCAAGTACAAGAATATCCCTCTGACCCTCTAAATCTCCTCCCACTCTTGCAGGACTTTCTCATTAAAACATTATATAGTGCTCAAAAAGCAACATCATTTACAGACTGCAAACAAATTTGAATCTAATCGTGCAAAGGAGATGAGATCTAACTATATGTGTTTGCACATCTGTATATGACACACAGCAGCTTCTAAATTACCTATATATCATATGGTCTTGCATCTAGTACGTAACAATGCCAGGCAACAGGACACGTTGCCTCCAACTGGTTGGAAAGTAACTTGGCAGGAAAGGACCCTGAAGTCCTGGTGGATGACAAATTGACCATGAGCCAGCAATGTGCCCTTGTGGCAAAGCAAACCAGCAGTCTCTTGGAGTGTATAAAGCAGAGCATTGTCAGCAGGTTGAGGGAGGTGGAGTTCAGCCCTGGTGAGACACCTCAGGAGTGCTGTACCCCATGCTGGGGTCCCCAACACAAGAGAAATTTGAAAAAACAGAAGCGAGTCCAGGTAAGGAACACAGAGGTGATTAAGGGCTTTGAGCATCTCTTTGATGAGGAGAGGCTGAGAGAACTGGGACTGCTCAGTTTGCAGAAGAGAGTTGAAAAGGAAACCATATTGTTACCCACAACTGCCTGATCAGAAAAATTAAGTCAGACTTCTCAAAGGTGCATAGTTGTCCTGGGTTTGGCTAGGATAGGGTTAATTTTCACAAGGAGCTGAGAGAGGCACAACCAGGACAGGTGACCTGAACCAGGCAAGGGGATATTCAACACCATGCTGACATCATACTTTGTATATAAGTAGAGGAGCTGGATGGGAGTGGGGTGGTGATCACATCTGGGAAAGGGGCTGAGTGCGGGTTACTGGGTGGTAGCAACTGTGTTGTGAATCACTTACTTTATATATTACTTTTGTCAATATTGTTGTTATCATTTTCTTCTCTTCTTGTGTTGTTCTATTAAACTGTCCTTATCTCAACCCACAGGGTTTGAATATTTTTTTTTCTTTTATTCTTCTCCCCATCCCACTGGGTGGAGGAGTGAACAAGTAGCCACCTGGTGTTCCGTTGCTGCCTGGGCCTAAACCACAACAATGGGAAGAGAGGCAACAGACACAAGTTGAAACATAAGAAATTTGTATTGGATACAAAGAAAAAAAATTACCATGAGAGTGGTCAAATCCCAGAACATGTTTCCCAAGGAAGCTGTAGGATGTCTATTTTTGGAAGTCTTCAAGACCCTAATGGAACAAGCCCTGACTGAGCATCTTGATATCATTACCCCTGCTTTGAGTGGACAGGTGGACTAGATTACCTCCGGTGGTCCCTTCCATTGTCAATTGTTCTATGATTCTACAGTTTTCTTCTGTCTCTGAATTTTCACTGGCAAGTCTTTTCAAAAATTTAAAAGAAATCAACCAACCAGAAAACAACATATGCTGTAATATGAAAAAATCCTTTATGGCAAAATAACTAAACATCTTTGGCACATTTGGTATTTTTACTTGGGCTAATTATTCAAATAATTAAAGCACAGAAAAATGCATAGCACATAGGGGTCGTACTTTGAAAACAGCCCTCCTTTGTACTTTGGCAGTTTTCCAGGTGCTCACAGCATTATGTGCACAGACACACGTTTAGCAGCCACCCATGGCAATCACCTAATGAGGGGAACTCATTTCTGCAGAACTGTGTTTTGGTGTTGATGAAAAATAGAAGGGGAAACCTAGTTAGAACAGATCTGAATTTTGACTCCATAGCCTTCTCTCCACATTTTTCTAAGGAATCATGCAATGTCAAGGAGATAAAAAATTTTTCAGTCAGTGTCATTTGCAATAGACCAGCATTTGGTAACACAAGCTTCTGTGCGTTCTCTGATTATGTTCAGTGGGTTTACACTGAGACTTAAACAATCATATCTTCTCATCCTGGGGAAATTGCTTTGGCAATAGATATAGAAACTATCAGGGCCTGTAAGATGAAACTTCACATGGTCTTCTGCTACTATGTCAAAATATGAGAAAACTTCAAATATTCAATATGAATCAGTATAGCACTGATATCGATAATAACAGTGAACTAGATGATCTTTAAGGTTGCTTCCAGCACAAACCATTCTATGATTCTATGATTATGTAATAATTCTGACAGCGATTTATTTAGATTTTAGCATACTTTAAGAGGAAAGAATACTGATATCAGAAGTGGAACACAGAGCAAATATTATTTATTTAGCTTCCTGAGAAAAAATGATTTGTGTTATCAAGCACATCCATTTTAGCAGTACTTTTACAGTCTACTGAGGACATTACAGTCCATCATCTGACTACAGTCCAGAATGTTATTCTTTTTCTCTTAAGCACTGTAAAAGAAAGCTTTTAAACCTACTATTGTGGGATTTTTTTTAAAGGACAATGAGGAATTATCAAATAGAAATGGGCTGAATTAAAAATCCAAGTTCTCCTTATGACTAGGAATAACGTATTAATTGAAGGACAGGCCATCTGTATTTCTCTGGCAGCAAGAGATTATTATGTCAAGGTGTTATGACACAGTATAACAATGTCACCATATTGATATTTTCATTTCTTTTTGATGAGTGATCATGTCATTACAAAAGATGTGAAACACAACATCACACTAAATCAGCCACATAAATCTATGTAACTCCTGATAACTTTGTGACACCTTTTGTACTGCAAAAGCTGTCTTGTTCAAGGTACAATGGGTGCATTACAAATGAGACAACTCAGTTCTTATTTTCATGTATTACTTGAAATTCTTGCATGTCTGCAAAAAATGGAGACAAAACATTTTATTTGAAACTTACCAAAATCAAAAAACAAATGGAAAATATACCACAAAACTCCCCAAAAACCTCCAAACTAGAACATATGCACACAAATACACATGCATATACACATACAAATCCTAGCTAAAAATTATTAATGGAAATTATACCTAAAAGATACAGAGAAAATGATTTTTTTTTTCCTATAAAACAGGCTGCAAAAAAAAAAAAAGGGGGGCTGTATTATAAACATTTATATTCTGTGATTAATATCGTTAATCTATAGATATAGAATTTATTTTCCTTTGTGTTTCTCTTGCTAAAAAATGTCCAAAGCATCAACATGTATTTTCCCATCTCTTTAGAAAATGTCCAAGAACAATGTAGATACCTGTGTAAATGGTATTTTTTTTCTTCTTTCTGAACTATGCTGAACAACTAGAAGAGAAATGTAAATGAGGAAGGAAAGCAGCCAGACTTCATTGGGGTTCCACTGGGAATGTGCAGAACACGCTGCTGGTGATATTTCTGCTGTTGCTTTTAGTGCCAACAAATCTCCCAATAATTTTTGTTTCACAACAGCAAACTGTTGCAAACCTCAGTTAATGCACTCTGCATAACAGTATTTCTAAATTCATAGAAAGTTCCTTTCCGCTTTCTCAAGTTAAGCACCTAGAGACCCCAAAGCAAGACAGGGAAAAATAACTGCCATATACATTAAAAAATACATAACTACAAAACCTTTGTCTGTAAAATTACTAAGCTTTTTAGTTTTCTACTGTCAGTACAGGTTATTTTACAAGCATTGAAACCAAGAAGTCAAATGTGTAGACTAATGTAATGGCTAATATAACGCTATTATTAAGCATGTTTTGTCTAATGAGATGGTAAGAAAATGTATGAAAAAAATAAGAGAGGAGAGAAGAAGTGAGAAAGAGAGAAGGAAATACTAAAACGTTGCTACACTTAATCTATCACATATGTAAAGGTCAACTAACAAAAAGAAAAAAGGTTTTCTCACTTTGCTTGGCAGAAGTAATGCCTCCTTAACTAGCAAACTTAATGTCCAACATCTGCTGACTTCTCTGAGAGCAGAGAAAGGCCCAGGGAATTAAATTAATGTCCACAGAAGAAAAAGAACTGAGGCATAAGGAAGATTAAATAATAAGACAATGGGTCTGTTGCATGTATCCTTCTGTTAAGGAAAACAACTTTAGCATATAATTGTTGCTTCTTGGCAAACTCTTTCATGCTTACACTGATTTTTGAAGACTTTGACCATCTTAACCTTCTCCAGTACTGATTAACTAATTCACAAAATGGCTGAGGTTGGAAGGGACCTCCAAAGGTCTCCTGATTCAACCCACATACTACCTCAGGGACACCTAAAGCTGGTTAACCAGGACCATGTCCAGACAGTTTTGAATATTGCCAAGGTGGGACACTCCAGAACCTTGCTGGGCAACCTGTGCCACTTCTTGGTCACTCTCAAGGTAAAAAAGTGTTTCCTGATGTTCAGAAGGAACGTCCAGTGTTTCAGTTTGTGCTTACCACCTCTTTTCCTGTCACTGGGTACTACTAAAAAGTGCCTGGTTTTGTTGTCTTTGTACCCTCCCTTCAGGTATTTACAGACATTGATAAGATCCTCTTCAGTCTTCTCTTCAGATTGAACAGTCCCAGCTCTCTCAGCCTTTATGCATAGGAGAGATACTCCACTTCCTGGCCCTTCATTGGACTCCCTTCAGTATGTCCATGTCTCTCATTTACTGTGGACTCCAGAACTGAACACAGTATTCCAGGTGTGGCCTCACCAGTGCTGACAATGCTTTAACTAATGTGGCCCAAGATACCATTGGTGTTCTTTGCAGCAAGGGACCATTGCTGGTTTATGTTCAGCTTGGTGTCTACCAGGACATCCAAGTTCTTTTCTGCCAAACTGGTTTCCAGGTCAGTGGTCCCCAGCACATTTTGGTGCCTGGGGTTTTTCCTCCATTGTTGCAGGACTTTACATTTCTCCTTGGTGAATGTCATGAGGTCCTGTCAGCCCTTTCTCCAGCCTGTTGACGTCCATCTAGATGGCAGCATGACCCTCGCAGCCATTCCTGTTTTTTTTGTCAACAGTAAACTTGCTAAGGGTACGCTCTATCTCATCATCAAAACCATTAGTGAAGATATAAAACAGGACTGGAACCAATATTGATCCCTGAGGTACACTGCTAGTTACTGGCCTCCAACTAGATGTTCCGTTGCTGATCACCATCCTCAGGGCCTGTCCATTCAGCCAATTTTCAGACTGGCTATTCAGCCAGTTTCAGTCCACCACCCCTTGCCTGCTCCTCCAGCTTACGAGGCTCAATATCCTATGAGGATATTACGGGGACATTGTAGAAAGCTTCACTGAAGTCAAGGTAAACAATATCCACTGCTTTTCCTTCATCTTTCAAGATAGTTGAAGGTTGCAAAGATTTCATCATTGAAAGTTATCAGATTGTTCAAGCATGACTTCCCCTTGGTGAATCCATGCTGACTACTCCTGATCACCTTCATGTGCCTGGAAATGGTTTCCAGGATTAATTGTTCTACCCCCTATGTAGGGAACAAGGTGAGACTAACTGGCCTGTAGTTCCCTGTGTGCTTCTTGCCCTTTTTGAAGATGGGAGTGACATTTGCTTTCCTCCTGGCCCCAGCCACTTCTCCCAATCACCATGATTATTCAAACATAATCAAAAGTGGCCAGCTCCCTTAGTACTTGTGGGTGCATCCTATGAGGTCCCATGGATCTATGTATGTCCAGTTTGCTCGATTATTCTCTCACTTAATTTAAGTAGTTTGCTTAAGTATTCTCTAACTTGATCCCATTCCTCTAAGGGTACAGTTTCCTTGCTCCAGACTTTCCTTCTCATCTCTGCGACCTTGAATTTCTGAAGGCCAGTCTCACTAATAAAAATGGAGATGAAGGCGGCACTCAGTTTCTGGTTTTGAGGAATTCTGTGTTTGAAGAATTAGACTTCTAAGATTATAGTTACATAAAAAAAATTTCATCAGTAGTAATTTAAATCTGGATTCCTATACTTCTTCATCTGCTATTAGTGTCTTTTGCATTAGAAGTACTGGATCTATAAGCTAATGTCCTCTCACTTTATTTTTGTAATTCATATTTCTTATTTGCATGAATAAACACTATACACACCCTTGACATTAAGCAAAGAGAGACAGATTGTCACAGGTCATTTTGGTTTGAAGAACGTTCCTGAGGTGCCTTCTTTTTTTTTTCTGATAATACAGGGGTCAAGGAAGACTATGATTTTCATTCTGAGCATTTCAGTTAATTATTAAAATCTGATTGAAGGACTCCACTCCTATAAATATAACTCATTTAACAGCTTTTGCTTACTTTGTCACCATCACACAGTTATGCTGTTTGCTTTGAGAGTTCACACTTACAGAGATGATGTGAAAAGGAACGCAAAAATTAACTGAATTACAATAAGAGATAGACCTGGGAAAACAGGTGAAACACCAGTTGAAAACTATATATCTACTAACATCTCGTACTTCTGCTTTCCCTACATATTCTCAATAACTGTAGCAACAGTGGGAGAAACAGTGTCAGTTATGATACACTGGTAGATGATTTGATTTGCTGACTTATCAAAGCATAGTGAATTGCACATTTGATCTAATCAAGCAGTCTTGTGAAACTCTGGTATGTAGGAATCTGTGATGATGTTATTGTCTTATTTCCTGAAACACTATAAATGCTGTCATTATTCTTGAATAAGGCAATGTGGTTACAATATCTGAAGAAAATCATATCAAGATGAGAAATGGAGAAATATAATATTCCTTAGAAGGTGTCTAACGTGTTAATAGTAGTTATACTTTTGTTAACCAGTATCTAAATTCTGTTTTACAGAGATATGCTGAATTAATTCTATTCTGGTTTCCATTATTTTTGTTTGGGTATTTTTTTTAATTCCAAATGAAACAAGTGAAATATTCCCATTGTTTTGTCTGGTAAATAAATGACAGCTGAGGAGAAGCCTTGACAATGATATAAAATAAAATTGTCAGTGATATAAATACACACTGTTAGACACTTGCAGGTACAAAAAGTTCTGCTAATATAAGTATTATGAGTCTTTCTTATTGGCATAAGTGTGAAAACCTAGAAAAGTGTTCTCAGGGTTTTAACTCTTCCATCACATGAGAAAGTTCATATTTCATAACTTAGAATTGTCTGATTTTGAGTAACTGTTTCTGAATGCCTCATTTCATGTAGAAAAAGACTGAAAGACACATTAAAAGGAGAGGTATGTAAAAAAGTATACACTGTAAGAAATACACAGCACTGTAAAAATATTAGTGAGAAAGATTAATAAGGGAGCCAGGAAACACACCAACAGTCATACACTAAGTGAAATAATGGAATCAAGAAATAGATTGTTTTCTATTAATTTAAACTGAAGTTAAAGTAAGAAATACTTACAGGCAGCTCGGCAGTTGCTAGTTCTGCCTACTAGGTATGGATAATAAAAAAAGGGAGTTTTGGTATGTACATATCCCTTAAAGTTATAAGACTCTTTTATTTAGAAAGGCTGTTTCCACAATAGGCAAGTGGTTAGAAGATAGGAAATTTAGTATCCTATATATAAGATCAAGTTATGGTTACCTTGTAGATTAGTAATACAGCTTGGAAACAAACCATTGGTCAGAATAGGCACCAATTAGACTTTCAGCCTGGATCCTAAAATGATCTCTCAGGAGTGTTATTTTTGTCTTTATTGATGATGCACAGAGGATAGACACATAATTTAATATGTCTGAATTGAATGCTTAATATAGGTTGCAAAACTATGTTCACTTATTTCTAAAACTTTTAAATAAAAAGATGACATGCAAAGCTAATATATGTATACCAGTTTTATCAAGCAACAGATATTTGAGCAGATCTACATCCTTTTCTTAGATAATGTTTTAAAAAAATAAATCTCAAAAACCTAATTGTTCTTCATCTTAATTAGAAAGCAAGTAAAACCAAATCCTGTAGACCTCAGGATCATTTCTGAATAAGGCATCTGTTTGGAAGATAGATTGATTTTTTCAGGTAGTCTACAATTAAACATAACACAGGTACAGTTTTACAAGATAACTGCAAAACATCTTTTAGAAATTAAATCTATCTCCACAGATAATTAAAATTTTGTAGTAAGATGATTAACTGAGAATTTACTATTCTAAATCTTTCCTTAATGTTTTGAAAAATCTACATTTCCACATGATCTCTTGGATTTTTATACTTCTATCTATTATGAACTCAGGCAAGCATCAAAGGACTTACTCTCCAGTCATACTCTATGTATTTAATTTCATTAAAACAAATTAATTGCAAGCTAGTTTACTGTTAAGACAGTAAATTTGATTTTAACTGTTTGGAATGTACGATACAACAAAATTCATAGAAAAAAACCCCTCCTGCTGTTGTGACTGTATTGCTAGTAGGTTTACTTGCTGAATCTCATTTGCCAGTGTGTGTGTGGGGGAAATGTAAATTTGTCAATCTCAAAAAGCTCAGGAAAAGGCAACAGAAATTAGATTTGAACAGTGATTGGACACAAATCTATCTTACAGAAATCTGCAATAATGCATTTGTATAAAACAGATGGATTTGATTTAATCTTGCAAAGAAAAGAACACTGTAACTAACATGCCTGATTTACGAGACTCAGTGTACTCTATCACCGAGAGAGAGAGCAAGTCATTTTCATGAAGGTACTCAAGTCATCCAAGGTCTGATGCAGACTCCACTGAAGGACCAGTGTCCATTTAACAAATGTTTGCCTTTTTTCTTTTTTTTTTTTTTTTCCTTTCTTTCTTTTTAAGAGGCAAAAGGGGAATCTGAAATTCATATTCCCCCAAAATGAAGATCAAAGAATAGTTCGTAGTACATGCTGGTACAAGGATGTTCTTGCTTCTACATCATCTAAGAGGAAAGTATCGCTAACTGACCTCACTTATGGATTACAGGGATGCTCTTAGAGCCTGGTTAAGGGAATACAGAGGTTAGAACAGTTGATTTGATTAACATTTTTTGAAGTTGCAGGATCTACATGTCAAAATTCTCTACCTTGTTTCAAAACCCCAGATAAAACCATTTCTGATTATTTGATCTTAATTTTATTAATCTGTGATATTGGAATTTTTCCTAAGAAGCTGATGGAGATGTCTTGAAATAGGTTATATCAACATCTCTAAGTAGCACAATGTCTCATTTTCTGACCCTTCTCAGTACATAATACTTCAACACAGTCCTTGAGATTTATTTTTTCTAACTTCAGTTTGAAGAGAGGATGAAGGCAATATAGATTTGCTGCTAGGAGAGTGGGGTGTAACATGTGAGGAACATGCAGAAACAGCTCTACTGGAAAATCTTAAAAGTTGTGTGATGTAGACATTTTTTTAAACAACAAACTATTTCCTAATATGACAAGGGTGTCCCTGAATTTTCTTTATGAACTAAAATATAAAGTAATTGTGTAGGTCAAGCACAAAAATTATTAAATTGCATATTCACATAAATCAATAAATCCCATTAAAGCAATCCTTATTTGCATTTTGACCTGTTTGACACCATTATGATGAAGCTGTTAATCTATTAATTCCATCAATATCTAATACTCTGAGATTAGAAATAAGAGGGACTAATTGTGAACTAATTAACAGAAATCTTTGCCTGATGGCATAATAATATGTTAATAATCTAAAATTTGACTTACAATCTTGCTATATTATTACATCAAGAACATAGGGACTTGTTTATCTTTGGTAGCATATGGCCTTGAGTATTAATCATCTCTAAGTGTGTGATTCTTGGAATTCATAATAAGCAAAGTTATTTATTTATCCATTTGCAATTTAAATTTAGGATACAGGAGAATTGCCACTAGTATCACTGCTAGCCGTGGTCATGTCTCACCTAACAGAAGAAAAAAACATCTTTCACACTAACAAAAACATCTCTGCAAGGAATAAAACACATTCTCTGTGTTCAGCTGCAAGAACTTATAAAAGTACGTCCAACCAGTTCCCAGAATACAAACAAAGAAATAACAATCCTTTTATAGTGTTGTAGTAACCTGGGCAGGCAACATAACATGCTGCAGATATAGTTCCACAACCAGAGCAAAGACAAGTTTCAGGGCTCTAAACCAGAATTTAACTCATCAGTTGATACTTTTGGTGTTATTTTTTTTTGGTGTTGGTTACTCTTAGATAAATTAAGCAAATGCTAGACAAATTTACTTGGAAATAAATTATGAGAATATTGTGATCAGATCCCTGTAAAGCACTTTTGATGAATTTCTATGCAGACACAATAAAATTCTTTGTGGATTTAGAAACAGGACAAAGATCTATTTTTAATTGTTTATTTTTTATTTCATGCCACAAAATCTTCATTAATAGCATGCTGGGATGAGAACTAGCTTTTTTATTTTACATTTTCTCATTTCTTAAACATAAAGAAAATACCACAAACACTGTGATTAATTCTGTCTTTAATAAGACTTATCTCCCTTGAGCCAGTCTGATAGATTAGTTACACCTTTATATGCTCTACACAGGTGAATAATATCTCTGTTTGAAACTTCCAAATATTGTAGGAATTATGAGCTTTTTAGAATATTCTGCATCACTGCCTACATGGCTGAATGAAATAATATGGGGCTTTTCCTAACCAGCTGTTGTAGAAATAAAAACACTGGATGAGTATGAGTAAAAGAGGGAAAGGCAAAATTTATTTAGCAGTTCACAAGAACAGATACAATAAAAATGTTCTAGGAAAATTCAGGTTGGAAATGAGAAGCCTTTGTAGAAAGTCATATGCTTTCTCTCAAGTTGGAAGATTAATTAGAATTTTAAAATGAACATTTTCACTGACATAAGTGATATAAAAATAAAGATAATTAAGAAAAGTTTATTACAGAAAAAATAAACTTTATCAAAGTGTAATCTCAATAATATTTTTGAAGTATTGTTAAGAATTAGAAATCTTTGAAATCATAACTTTCTTAAATCTTATTCAGAAAATATTTCATTTAACCATTGTTAAAGTATTTTGCTTGTTATAAAAATGCTTATGACAGGTATTTTAAAACCTTTGCAGCAAATATAAGAACAGCCAACCTGTAGAAATGTAAAAGTAATAAAGACCTTGTGGGTTACTTGGAAAGGCTATTGAACTGAATTAATATTTTCTTCATATATCACACACAGTTAAAAGGCTAAATTTTACTTTAGATTATCTACTTTATTTTTATGTGGTTTTTATTGGGTTTTTGGTTGTTTTTTTTCATTTTAAAGGAATTTATCCTCCGTAATTGCTACAGAATATCTTTTAAAAATCCAGACAGTTGTAATAATTAAAAGGCACAGTACAATTTACAAAAAAATGCTATTATTACTTCCAATTATTATACCTTGTGTTACGTTCTGTGGATTTCTTTCACTGTCTAGAGAACTGAAGCTGTTACAGATATAACAAAACTCCACAAACCTTAAAAATGTTACTAAGAAAAGGTAGTCTGACATGTCCACTATACTGTCAGATTTCACTACTGTACACAGTAACCTGCTGTACAAATTGGGAGACATTCAAATTTATAGCCTTACCTACCACAGATTACAGTATAAATTATAGCAATTATTGAAGACTATGATGAACAGAAGACAGAAGAGTGAGACAGAGCTTTAGAGGATTTTTTTTTTTTTTCAGTTGCTCACAGAAGTATATTTTTTCAGACCTAAAACTACTCTAACAGAGGAAATTCTGAAATGAAATGGAGCACACATAGGATATCTTGCCAAATCAAGTATTTGCAATTTCTTCTGACATCCTTAAGGGTACAGTTTAACATTTCTTAAATCTTGAATGATGATATAACCTTAAAACTCAAGAATGCAATAGAATTCTACAGATACAAACTGGTCAGTTTTTAGATATTTGTATTTGTCTTGCACCCTTTTCTCTTAGACAAACTAAACTAATTGTAGACAAACTATACCAGAAGTTAGACAAACTAAATCACGTGTTAGGCTAACTAATTCTAACACTAGGCCCCATTTCACCCAGTGAGGTAAGCAACGTGCAAATCAGTGATGAAAGTAATATAAGGAAAGATCTGCCATAGTTTCTTGTTCGTTTCACTATGGTCATTCCTGCTTGAGTTCCCTAATCTATTCATTATTTATGTCCATTACCACTTGTTGATAAAGTCTATGTATTCACAGCCTGTAACTTGCACACTCTGACAAATTGTTGTAACTGAATTATTTTTTTTTCTTTTTCCCCTGGAACTCGTATTTATTATCATTCGTCCTTAGATACTATAGTTGGTCCTCATATATACTTATGTGTGGTGCCCAGGTATTCCAGATGATACTGTGTCAGTGATCAATAGAATGGAAGAATTAATTTTCATATATATATTTAGAACGTCCAAGAGGAAATGTTATAACATTTAGAACAATGTTATTATATATCTAAATATCTGAGCTCGCTTGTAACAGAATTTGTTTTTCAGATACCAATACCCAATGTCTTGCCACAAAGCTTCAAAAACTTGTACTAGTGAAGTACTGAAGTACAAAGAGAAAAAGGAACTAATCAAGAAAAAAGGTATTGGTATCATTAATGGCTAAGACAGTTGGTTCTAGGTCACT
Organism: Tyto alba; assembly: GCF_018691265.1. Taxonomy (NCBI): domain Eukaryota; kingdom Metazoa; phylum Chordata; class Aves; order Strigiformes; family Tytonidae; genus Tyto; species Tyto alba. The sequence goes on along the minus strand of NW_024881282.1, from coordinate 14,047,139 downwards.
TATTTCATATGAAGAAAATAATTGCTAGTGGATAAATAAAAGTACTTGGTTAACATTCGGTGTTTCTGCACATGCACATTTTTTTCTATAGTTCTAAGGCAGTAGGATGCCATAAAATCAATTTTTTATGAATGAGTCACATGATCTTCACCATTCTTGTTGGTGAAGCTTTACTGGTTTACCAATTAACAACTGAGTTCACTGATCAAGTTTTTAAATTCTTGATATGTTAAAATAGAGATCATATTCCATCAACAGTGTTTTCTGTGGTGTTTCTGCAAGTCACAAATTAAAGTGAAATCAATATTTTATAAAATTCTGCAGCATGCCAATATTTTATTGAATAACAGCACTCTTAGTTGAAAAATGTTTTCTGGATTATTTAAAATAATCAGAATTATTTGGTTTTAAATGCCATAGAACTCTCCTACAGAGATAAAAGGAAAACTTATGAGAATCTAACTTTTTATGCTCTATACCATCTTTGCTTTTTAATAACATTTCTTTTTTTTTCTTTTTTCAGTTTTCTAAGATTTCACTTAAGTGAAGGCATTTGACAAATCATAATTAAACTGAATGGTTTCTACTATCTTCAGTTTAACTTAGTTTTCACACACATGGACTTAACTGTGTTTTTTTAACCTTTATTATGAATGTTAAACATATGAAAGTGATAAACACAAGACAGTTAAGAAGTGTTAAGAACATTCTGACAAGTGGAAAACACAATTTATAACTTTTTTATATTCTATTTAAAATGATCACCAAAAAGTAAGAATTCAGTGAAGAAAAGACATATTTTAAACAGAAAAACAGGCTACTTTGAACTATAATTATTTTAAACAAAATTTAATTATTCCATACCATGTGACTTCTAGTACCTAAAGGGTCTATGAAAGCCAGAGGGACATTTTACAAGGGCATGTAGTGATAGGACAAGGGGTAATGGCTTTAAACTGAAAGAGGGTAGATTTAGATTAGATGTGAAGAAGAAATTCTTTCCTGTGAAGGTGATGAGACACTGGCTCTGGTTGCCCAGAGAAGCTGTGGCTGCCCCCTCCCTGGAAGGGTTCAAGGCCAGGCTGGACGGGGCTTTGAGCAACCTGGTCTGGTGGAAGGTGTCCCTGCCCGTGGCAGGGGGGTTGGAACTAGATGGTCTTTGAGGTCCCTTCCAACCTAAACCATTCTACAATTCTATGATTCTGTGACATTATGCCCAGTATATAAACTGGGGGGAAAACTAGCTGGGGGGCTGCTTCTTGGGAACTGACAGGACATTGGTTCTCAAATGTTGAGCAATTGCACTGTGCTCCACTTGTTTTGTATATTCTAATTCTTTTATTATTACTATAATTATTATTATTATTGCCACTATTACTATTTTCTTAATTTTCTATCGTATTAAACAGTCTTTATCTCAATGCATGAATTTTACTTTTTTTTTTTTCCAATTCTCTCCCCCATCCTGATGTGGGAGAGTGAGCAAATGTCTGTGTGGTGCTTAGTTGCCAGCTGGAGATAAAGCAAGACACTGATATATTATAGAAAGCAAACTGTAGATTCAAATTTAAACTCTACATAAATGTAATGATTCCTGTAGCCCCTGATGAGTAAGGATACCAAATCAGAGTACAGGTACATACCACCAGGGCAGGTTTATGTACCTTCAGATGTAAACATTTCACTTGTTGCCTTCTTTCCATCTGTGAAGTAAGTAGAACAAACCATCACAAACCTCAGTTTATAATATCTTAGCATGATTTAGCTATGAGGAAAAAGGTATTAATTTCTGTACTCTACCATTTCATCATATATTCATTCTACTTTTTATTGTTGTATATTCTGCACTCTAAAATTCTTTGTGAGATGTTTTCCATTTTTAACTTTTTGAACAGGTTAGTGATTCAATGGCAAGTGAACAACAGTTGGAAAATTAGAGAAGAATATTCACACCACTTGCTTTAGTCATCTAGATCAAACACCTCATTTAAGAGTAGTTACCAGAGGGTTTAGAGAAAAGCAGCATCTCCAGAGAGGGATTCAGAACTGCTAAATTACACTAGTGCTAATGTCAGGAGATATTTATGAATATACTCATCATCTTCTTCTGAAATCTGCTGACTCTGTGATGCATTGTTCTTCTTTAATCACTGTAAAAATCGATGCTAAATTTCAGTGATGCCACATCCTCTTGATTATGAGACTATATTCTTTCCTTACCTGCCTCACTTAAATCACAGGCTCAGTCAGAATCCCTGTCTTCACATTTCTTCCTGGACAAGATGAGAACGCTATCATTCACAGTGTTATAGGGAGTTTAAAAACTATCACTTGCAATTCTGTGCTGAGCAAAGATGATACTGTTAATGGCTGTGTGGTGAGCCATAGCAAACCACCTACAGCTTTGTACTGAGTTAAATTGTCACTACCTGTAGCGCCACGACTAAAACACTCCTTTTCACAGTTACACACCGTATTAAGGACAAACACTAGAAGCACAGGCCATGTTGCACTCACCACAGGGCTCACAGCCCAGTGGATATCAATGGTACATTTACTGTTTAACCACTGAGCTCGTGATCTGTATTAGTTGTAATGGTGCTAAGTTAAAAACATTAAAAAACTATGCAACCCCCTCACTCTCCCAACACAGAATCACACAGAAATCCCAAACAAAACCAACTCTGGCAGAGTATTTCAAAAAATACTAGGCTTTCTACTTGAATACCTAACATTAAAGTTAATAAATCCAATGAAGTAAACTAAAACCACTACTGAAAGTGGCCTCAGTACATAGCACAGCTAGCCAGGCTGAATAAAGACCAAAATCCAAGGCTATGTTCTTCAGTATTATCAGCATTTTCACACTACTGCACTTAATAGAGAAAAACCTACCTATCAAAGCAGTCCACTGAGCAAAGCAGTTACCAGTCACAGTACTGTACAGAGCTCGATAAACTCTGTCTCCCACACTCTTAGCGCTGAACAATATATGCACATTTCATACTTTTTGACAGGAGAGATATTTATTTTTCACACTTTATTCTAATTCAGTTTAGGATAGAGGTTTAGTTACACTACAGTTAGGAAATTGCTCTCACTAAACTGCTAGCAGCAACTTATACAGACAGCTATAGAATTGACAAGTGTATTTTTAAGTTTGGAACACCAAGATATTCACTCATAGCTACCTATGTTCGTGTGTTCACATACTTATTAAGTATATTTATTCATTATTTGGTAAGATATGTGATCTCTCCACATCAGCCAACTTGCCTCCAATGTGAAGAAACTGACATTTTATTCTTGCATAATTTATTAATTTTTGCAAATATAAGTCAGGTTCTCAACACAGGGGTTCATAGCTACTTTTTTGAGCTGGCTCCAAAAAGCAGTGTTTTCAAATGGTAGTAAAGTCTTTTACATGATCAACTGATAAGCAAACAGAGGAAAAAAAACACATCAGCTTTTTTAGCACATGAAGACTTCTTCAGACATGATTCAGGCAATGCTAACTTCATACTGGGTAAGACTGCACTGAGTTTAACCTACTACTCAGATGGAAAAGTGTGAAAGAAAAAGATAGTTAATATCTGGGGAGCAGAGGAGAATATTCACAAGTACATAGGTTATCTCATCACTACCTCTAGCACAGGTAATTATCATATATAGAGAAGCTATGGACTTAAGCTGTAGGAGGAAAATCATATCATTGAAGAAAGTTTATAACCTTGATAAGTACATGACTTTTTTTGTTCCAGTACAGCAATGAGTTTAGCTCCCTGGATCATTTCTGAAGGCATTTTATACACATTCTGATATTTTTTTCCCAAAAGTTAAATGAATACTTCTATCTTTTATTATCTAAATGTATTCAGTCCATGGCAAAAATTTGATTGCTCCCATATAGTTTTTGTGATGTTATTTGCTATAACAATCTTCTGCATTTGAGTAAGTAGGGAGGTTTCATCTACCCCCAATATATGGTCAGTGGTTTGTTTGTTCAATCTCTTGTTGCCAAGTATATTTGACCATACTAAGTAAAAACTGAAGAGTTGCCCATACACACTTGGCAGTATACCACCAGAAGAGTCCTGACTGGGAAGTTTAACTGAAGAAAATTAACGTCTAGAAGTCTTGAGGACACAGAGAACTTTTTCAATAATATGATTGCTATCTAATGTTGGAATTGAGCAGTGAGAAATAAATAAAAGTTTTTTTCCTAAGATCTTGATGTACTGTGTACTAATTTTCTCATCCATTTAGGGCAAAAATTGTCAGCAATAACAAGAAAGGTTTTTCATACTGCTATATTGTATTTTTATAGGTAGAAGGCAAGATGTAAACTAGATTCTATGAGGAGGCTTGAGCTTCACTTTTCTAAGGTTTAAAATCACTAGGTGTTTTTGCCTGAAATAGGAGCTGGACATGAACCAACAGTCTGGTTGTTCTTCTATCTTGCTCATCTGGTTGTATGACAGAAAAACCAGAAAGGTTCATGAGCACATCTAGCCTGATAATTTGATATCACATTGAGAAAGTTCTGACTAGCTCTGTGGAAGAAAGCAATAGAGAGCTTGCTCTTTCTATTTTTTTGTTGAAAAACCAAACCAAACCAAACCAAACCAAAACATAGGGATTAATGTAATCCAAAATTATTTAGAAGGCAACCCAGTATTATTCTGTTCCAACACAGGCACATACACACACATTTACTCACATTCTCCATAGAATTTCTATTAGAAACTTGAGAAACCATTTAATTTTTAAATACATTTAATTTTGCTTTCCAGCTTGAAACATTGTCATATCTGCCAGTTCTCCTAGTAGACCCGTTCCGATATTGCTTTAACCTCATTACCAGAAAACTGTATCTAATTTCAAAGCTGAATTTGTCATAATTTCAAAGGTTTCACTATCTTTTTATTTCATTTCTATTTTAAAAAGCCAGGTCAATGCTTAAGAAACTTTGTTCTAGCCTCTAAAGATTTTTTTAAATTAAGTTAATGACTTATTTTATTATGTATTTGTTATACTGTTAGTGTTGCACTGAAACTGGAAATTATTCTGCATTATGAGCTAACTATGCCTTGTACATGTCTGGCACTAGAAAAAAGGGAAAATAGACGCAGTTGCTTGTTGAGACCAGTGTTACTGTTTTTATTACTTCTGATCCTGAGAAGTGGTCATCTAGAAGCGCATTTTGGGAAAACAATAGTCAATTCATAGTATTAATTACTTTTGCCAGCAAACTTCCTACAACTATTCAAACAAAAATCTTCTTACTGTTACAATGCATATGCTGAGCCATCCCACCACCAGGATGAGAGGACAACTTGGTGAAGTAGCATTCATAGTCTACCCATAGTCTGAGCACTTCTTACTGACCCAACACTCAAAACTGCTCATTTCTCCTTAGTCAAAGCTTTCACTGCTATTTGGGCATAGTTTAGTAGGTATAGTGTATACACCAGGTTAGGACAAAAGATTTGTTTTTGTTTCATATAAACCATATGTTACGAATATTTAATATCTGTTCAGAAATGTGTTTTCTTTCTATGTTCTTTAATCACCTAAAAACTTGAAAGAGGTCTAACTTCATATACTCAATGTTAGAAATTAGTTCGGATTAGTGCAGAAATCCAGAAAGTAATTCAAACTCAGATGGCTTTAAGTACATTTTACAAATGTCTGTCTTTGTCCATTGACCATATGGGGAAGGAGAACAATAATTCCCTTCTTCAGACATTTTAGTTTAAGCATCCAAGTTAAATGAGCTGAATCTGGGCCTGCGTGGTTGCTGTTTTGTCCAGCTCTTTGTGACAGCTCCTTAAAAGCAGCCTTTTCCCTACTAACAGGACTTAAAAAATATGCTTTTATAGCTTTATTGGAATCGTTTTCCCACTAGCCCATTACCTTTCTGTGAGACTATAAAAGTAAACAGGCAGTCTGAAATCTCTAGAAAAAAAATAGTCAGGCAAAACATCAAGCAAACAGAATGAATCATTTCCATTTGTACTATGATATAAATGATAGTGCTATAGATGTTGGGCATCCTTAGCTTCAAATTATGGAGTTTTGAAGTTAAAAAATATTTAGTCTTTAGTATTTTGACCACAAATATGGAGAAGGATGAACAAACATTTTAATCTAAAGCTTTATAAACTGGAAATACTGATTGACATTTTGACTCCAGGTCAAGATGAAACTCCAAGAGTACATCGGACTGAATTCCAACAGCATGTCATCTCCAATATAATTCAAAAAAATATGAAGAGAATTAGTAAAGCCATTATCCTATTGTGTAATCTTAAAATCAATAGATATTTTGGTGTAAACTGCCAGACAGAAAGGTAAAATCATTATCTTAACACAAAACATTGCTTCATTATATTTTTGTATAAGTCTATCACTAAAAATCATGTAATTTAGTATCATATCTAATGCAACAGAAAATATTTTTAAAACATCAGACTGCAGTAGGCTGCGTTTAAACACTTTGTCACATTAAGACATCCACTAAATAGGAGAAAACACAAAAATGAGAATAGACGTCCAGGTTAAGGTTTCTCCAGACTGATGGTGACAATAGAATGACTCAAATCTATTTTTCAGTGGGTATCACACTAAATTTTTTTCTGGATAAAATAGGTCTGTCATCTCAGTTCTGAGCTAGAGCTAGTCTAAGTACCAGTTTTCTAGACAATTGTGTGTATGATTGGTAAGAGTTTTTTAGAGGTAGGAGCTTTTTAATGAACAAAACTTAAGTGTATTAAACTGAGAAAGTATAGTTGGGTAGGTAATTAAAATATGCTCTAGTAGGCCGTTGATATCAGAGGATGTGTTACTACTGTTGTCATGAAATATCATTCATTAGTTTAATTCTTGTATACATTACAATGTTTTTGTTCTGATTCTAATAATTGCTCGCATTTACTATGGTCTTACCCCTAAGAAGGCTTAGCATATCAATTACTTCCATGCTAAAAGAAAGGGATCTGGTAGTTGCCTAACATTTAGGATCCTGCAAGTTGAAACACCACATATCAGCATACAAGCATGTCATTACATAGTCCCACCTAGGCATAAAATCCTTAACAATTTATTCCAGAAATTCTTAAACATAGAAAAAAACCCCACACATGCAAACAAGCAGAAGAGTTTCTTATAAAAATACTTTCTTACATGCATATTCAAAGTGCCTCTTTTCATGACCACTTTTCCAGTTTTTAACATTCCTGATTGTTTAACATTAAACACACTTCAGGATTCTAGCAGCAGTAAATAATTTTTACCTGTCCATTCTTCTTTTGAATTAAGAATTATACAAAGTGCAACATTTAGCAGATAGGTGCTTTCCTCCCCAATTCTGCTAAGCAATGGATCCAGAAGTGAGAAAAGTGAGTAGCAGTCTACCTTGAATTTCAGCACTGCAACAAATTGTTTGTCTCTTGCTTTGCACTGTCTGCACATGTGGTATTTCAGGATGGGCAGCAGAAGTGTTAAGTGTGTTCTGACTTCTACAATCTACTCAGAAGACTGAGAATATGAAGAGTCCTCAGTCACTAGCACTTATCTAGAGGTCTGTCTCTGGGCTTTTATGCTCAGCTATCAAAGGTGACAAAGTTCCATGGTATTTACTATATTGTCATCAGTTGAGGGCTGGGGAGAAGGTGGGTAATTGTATAGACTTATCAGTGATAAACACCGGTCATTCACGTGTTCATCATTCATCTGTCAGGGAAACAACCTTTCACATACTGTCTGCTCTGATGTAAGAGGGCATTGTTTTAAAGGGGGAAGAATAAAAATGAGAAATAGTCCTGGCACTCAGAATGGTATGCATATTTTATATGGTTTGGTTAATGAGTTTATGAACCTTAGGCTATGAATTTTAATCCTGGCAGTGGCTATTGGAATTCTGAAAGTCACATATTGAGCAGGTTTGAGTTGTATTTTGGAAGCTGGTAGGTACAGATAATAGAGACAATTCCTAAAAGACTCCAAGTAGATAGATGGAGAGGGATGGATATAATAAAAGACAGGAAGCACTTCAGATCAGTGCCAGCTCTAGGTCAAAACTAGACAGGACACATGTGTTTGTTCCACATATGTTCTCTTACTTAAGAGCATTTTTTGTAAGTGTCCATTCATATCATATTCTAGAAAGCAACTGTTCAGAAAAAGTCATGCTGGTTTTAATTTTCAGCACCATACTGAGGGATACAGAGCAAAATTCACTATTTAGGGAGTCTTTACTTGGTAGTGAGAATAGTTTATATGAAAATAAATGAAAGGTACATAGACTTGAGGTTTAAGGACATATGTTTACCCCCTTGGATCTATAAGCAGTGACCAGTGGGTCTCATATATGCTGCCTGTATCCTGTGAAGCCTTGTTGCTTTCATTATACCCACAGTTTTATTGATGCCATGAATTATAAAGTCTTACAGAGAAAATGAGTCTAGCTTTGACCTGATTAAAATGCAGCAGGTAATAACATAAAAGAGGTAGGTAAGTGGGCAAGGGAACAAAAAGGTGTAAGTGATATAGGTTAGATTAAAACAGAATCAGAATTCTATGAATGCCATTTACTCTCGTATATAGTCCTTAGCATATTTTTAAACTGAAACATCTTCCCACATGCAACAATAATTATTAAAAAGAATGACAGAAGCCCTACTCTCAAGCTGGCTTTTGTCAAGTGTCTTACATCTGCACAGAAAAGCCACTGTCTAACTTTCACTAAAAACCATGAGCTGATAATCTGATGTGATTTTGTTCTGGTTTAAAAATATTTATCCTCTTCCTGAAACACAGAGACATAGCTCTTTGTCTCATTCCAAGGTTAGGGAGTGCTTTTTTAAAACTACACATTTGAGCAATAGTCAATTCCAGCTTCTCTGAGAAATCAGTGCAAGAAAACCTCAACAATTCTAGCCACAGAAAAGGAACATACTCCCAGTCCCATTGTACATAGGACAGTGTAATCCAAAACATAAGGTCATGATTACGCATGAGGAACACACAGGTGACCAACTCATCCATAAGAGAAAATTGCTGATGCCATACCCTATATCATTCTATGATTTTCCACTGAAAAGTCACAACTATACTTGTTGAAATGCCCTGAGCATATAACTTGTAACTATATTTATATATATAAACTCAAAAAAGTTTAAAATTGACAACAGATTAGATTCTGATGAATTTTATTTAAATTTAAGCTAGCAACCTCCGAACTCACTTCAGGTATTACTGTAAATGAATCAGATACAAAAATATCCTCTGAATTTCAGATTAACAGTTTCCCCTTCATAACCTGTTCCTTTACAGCTTCAGATCTTTCCCTACAGGGAAGTCTCACAGGAAGAAGAAGAAAAGCAACCAACCAACCAACCAAAGTACTTTTTCCAACTGCCAGTTCAGAAGTGAGGCAGACCCTAGGTCTAAAATGAAAATATAATTCTTCTTCAACTCTAATTTGGCTTGAAGGGCAATAATACACCATAAAAAAAGAAACAACATATTATCAATCATGAGATCTTCTTTGAATCTGTATTTCATAAATGTAAAGTTTCTGAAAATGTAAATGCCTAACTGCGCTGTAGTCCCAGACTATTTTTTGCTTGCACTGAAATAATTAAAGTAAGAGACATAATTCAGTCAACAGTCTGATATTCAGAAAATAATATATTTTTCTCCACCCAAAAATTATTTTCCATATACTTAAGCACACTTGAATATATTCATGCATAAACAAACCCCAAAATACCAGGGTCAGCTTTAAGATAAAAATAATATAAAAATAGACACAAACTAGAGAGGTCATCTGTTCTCTTTTTGGATGATTTCCCTCACCACTGCAAAATCAATACAACAATGTAGTACTCTCTTCTAAGCACTGACTGTTGCTGAGAGTGATTGCACGATCTGATGATTTAATGGATAAGTACTGAATTTTAACACAGCCCAAAACAACAGGAATTGAGTGAACTTTATCTTACTGAAGCAGCATCAATATCTATTGCTCTGTCATTAAGAGCAGTAGATTCAGGAATTTAACTTACTAGGCCACCTTGAATTGCACTGACTGTAGAAACTATCTGCAGTTGTAAACATGTTCTAGTGAGTACTGTAATATAAAAGCAGCTCCAAATGCAGAATGATGCAATCAAATGTGAAAGCTATGGAGACAGTAAATTACCAGTTACATTAATGATCTAATTAAAATAACTTTGAACCCAATTTGGTTATCTTTGGTTAATTTCAGCTCTTACAGCATTAAATTTTATAATGAATGATTATTACTAATGAAATCATTAGAAAATTATCTTTGTGTGTGAAAAAAAATGTATGTGTTATCACTTTACATTCAACATCATGTGAAAACAAATGCAATTAAAAATTATTCCTTATAGGAGTCCAAATCCATGCCAGTAATACAAAATAAAACCTTAAGAATCCTAAAGAATCACAAATCAGAATGAAATGCAAAAAGAGGAATGCTTTAGAAACCATCAGACATAAGTAGCAAGTTAACAGATGAGAGAAATAATCATTTAATTTCAAGCATGGTGTTGAATGACTGGCAAGAGTACTCAAGGTCTTATGTTATTTAAATACAATACGTCTGTAAATACTGACTTTCAGTTTAAATTCCAAAGGAGTTATGTATTTTATTGCTGTATTAGAATTAGTCACTGCTAATTCTCTAAAGCCTTTGCAAGATGCTTAATATATATACCTAAACAATGGCTATGATAAACAGCTGAAACTCATTCCTATATAAGCAATTTTAGTATATAGAATTGCCAACATATGAAATGCGTCTCAGAAATTTTGTAATATGTTATTGTGTTGTATAGAGTTATCTAATTCTATTTGGAGCAAAATCTATTACTTACAGGTATTCTGCTAAACAGCAGTTGAGGGTAAAGAGATTTTAGCTATGTGAAACCAACTGCAGGTTCAGGCACATTAATCTCACTGTGTAATACCTTCTGCCAGATGTTGATCTTAAACTCTTAAAGTTTGTAACACAGAATACATAATTATTAAGAAGAAATTCCAAATTTGAATTCCTGAAATGTTTCTGAATTTTGCATCAAAGTTCTTGGAAATTGTAATAATTAAAATATAATTTTCAACTTAAAAAAAAACCCAAAACATTAATAGATAGTGGTTGTAAAACGCTACTCCTAGAATCATGAAAATACAAATATTACCAATATTTATAATGTGCCTGATAATACAAGACAAAAAAAGAATCTTGCCTGTCCAAAAGTAATGGACTTAGATAATATAAGATAATGAAGCTATGTGAGGAAAACCAGATAAGATCAGACTGTTCCATGTATGCATCCAAAGTATATATGCCGATATCCACAGGCACTCCCATTTATTAAATTCCTGTGTCCAATATCACATTATTATAAAAAATCAAAATATTTAATTTCATTGACTTTTACTAAATTTCATGTTGCAATGACACAGAACCAATAAGTTTTGGAAGAATTTGAGAAAAAAGTAGCTTAGTAACTGTTGAGAGGCAGTATAAAGGGATAGCATTAAGAAAATGGGGCATCCAAAAAGATCAATTAGAGACAATATGCTATCAAATTACAAAGATTCTCATTTGAGAAACCTAAATGATTATTGATTAGCTCACTTCATTAGTTACAAAGCTAAAAACAACTAAGCTAATTCCAAGAGGAAAACCTGCAAAAGAAATACACTTTCTACATGGACAAAAATCATAGTGATCAATAAAACATACAGAGAATTAAGAAAAAACAAAACCTAATAGCTAGTTTCCAAAACCAGAACAAGATCCCAGAGTGAAACATTCTGCAGAAGTTAATCTTTAGGAAAACATTGTTCTTTGTTCTATTAATGATTTTTTTTTCTTCTTTTTAATAATGAAGTTCTCACTGCCTTTTCAAATGAGATATATAACTGTCCCTTCTTTTAAACATTATTCAGATTTATGTACAAATTAAAGTCAGATGGACAACACTTGTAAGTCTCTTAATATAAATTTGTGCAATTTCACCATTTAGGCAAATAGTTTTAATAATGATATTGATCTTCTCTGGCATGTTTTTACATCTTCCTATTTCTGTTTGCAGTTAAAAGCCTCAAAACAATAAGCAGAGTTTTCTTGGTTTTGTTTTGATTTACCTGAAAGACAGCCAGTGAGTGACAGAAACAGAAACAGTTTCCATGACAACCACATCATTGGTCGCAAAGGTCTTCAGTCCCTCTTTGTGCAGTTATTAACAAAGTTGATGTTTCTTCATTAAAGCTTAGCCTAGTGAGACAAAGACAAATCTCTATTAGAAAAATTAAAATATCATGCAATAATATGGTAGACAGTTCAAAAGACAAAGCTGGTTCTAATACAGTTGAAAGTCTAGTTCCAAAGAACTTTGTGTGCACAAGGGCAGGTAACCTAACAGGTAATCAGAGGGATCTTGTTCCAGTAATTAGCCTGTGTTAATACCTAAAATGTCTGTGGCAGTGCTTTGGATATATGTCTATGGATATCACCCTAAATCTGTACGTATGTTGAAGCCTTGAATTTTCAAAAAGCCAAATGCAGACAGAAGAGAGTACACATATCTTTCACAGTAAACATATTCAAAGCATGTAGTTTGGCATGTGTTCTTTTCCTGAAGGCAATATATTGACATTTGGTATAAAGCATTGTAAAAATGCTAAAACAAAAAAATAATTTGCTCTAGGAAAATTCAAGCATTTTTGCTACATGCAAATTTGTCGAAAATAATTCAGTTTTTGTCCAGTTTACTCATTGTGTAAAGAATCTACCAATAAATTTGAAACAAACACCATTTATACAGGACAGATTATTCATACTTATCTTCTTCTACCACTCCTCAGATTTTTGTTTCCTACCCGTCCCATGACTCATATGTACATCTTGGCACACTACATCTTTGATCACTGTGTTTTCAGCTATCACTTTAACAATGTCAGTAACTTTAACACACTGGAATTTAGAGATTTTGTGTTCAAATGACCAGAAACTCAATTCAAAATATGAAAAGTTTCATCTGGTTATGTATGGACATGAGTGTACTTCTGGTCTTTGACTTGAAAAACATCAATCTGCCAACAGAAAGTTAATTTCCTATACTTAATTAGTCATGTTTGTTTAGGAAGCCTTTGAGATCCTCTTCTTGGAGCCCAAGGAATCTGCAACCCTTAGAGGTTATGATCCACAACTGAAAGAACAATCCCACGGGACAGAGCAATAAAACAAAGGAGAATTTGCTTTGTTCCCCTACCAAACGCCTTTTAGGGATAATATGTCTCCTTCAGATTATAATCAGTTTAATTACATGCCACAGTTGTTGTTTCAGGGGTCCTATCCTGTATGTTAGAACACTCACAGTAAGAGAGCAGAGGCTAAATTCAACACAGTTGCCAAAAATAATAAAAAAACCCCAACATACTATAAGAGTAGGTTCCTACTGGGTTATTCCATTTCAACTGGTCTCTGGGCATCTCTAGTTGTAACCTATTTTGATAGTCTTTCCCTCATATATAGGGACAAACACATATACATACATAAACAGAGAGACACATGCACTGTGAGCACAAGATGACAGCATCTGCTTAGGTTGCTGATAGTTACTCCTGCAATAATCTAAAGGTGTAACTTGTCAGCTTTCATTTATATAGCACAGCAGGTATGGTTTTCAACACATTCAAATTCCCATTTAGGATTGTGCTTCCTTCAAGGTAACTCAGACCAGGCAATCTCAATATCTGATGTACGCATTAATATAAGCATCTCTGAAAGAGAACATAACAATGTGGTAGTCAAGTGACTTTACACATAGTGCCTGTAGCTCATCTACACCTCCACAGGAAACCTCCTCAATTAATTATTAATTTCAGCTGCCTTTGTTTTTCACTCCAGTGATAATCTGCTTTTCAGTCACCATGTTCCTTTGGTTAGTGAATTATCTTGTTCAGCATTCTTTGTTGTCCAGGCCTTTGGGAAATAAGTATTTTCATTAATATTTCATTTTTTCCCTTATGGCCATATCTGTTAAAGAGGGTAAAGCACAGCTTCCCACCCTCCCACCCCCAACTTTATTACTCTTTCTTTTTTCTTTTTTCCTTACTTCTCTTCAGCTGCTTTTATAATGGGGCAACACAGAAATTATGATAACTTCGTGATTTCTCTGTTGCATTAACAGGGGAAAATATACCAAATCTTCCAGCATTAAAGTGTGAGATTGTTGTTCTTATTAGTATTAGGTATTATTGTGCCTATTGGATCAGACTATTAAAAAATATTAAAGGTTGTGATTGGTAGAGCAGGAACAGGATGAGGAATAACTGGAGCCATGTAATTGGAACATCCAAAAAAAAAAAAAAAAAAAGATGCACTTATACACATTTCTCTTTGCATTCTTGAAACATGATGATTTTAACCTCTCTGGGAAAAAGGATATCTTTTTAATTAAAGTTTCATTAAAGACAGCAAATTATGACAACTTGTGCCAGATAAGGAACTTATAGCTAAACAGCTATAACAACTTTTATGTGACAGCCCTTAACTGTGACCTACATAACCTGAACTTATCAATGTAAAACAAACTTCAGTCCTGTTAAACACGCATATTAAAATGTAAAAGCAGAGCAGAATGACAGGGAGATGCTCTGAATTAAGTCATGAGTGTTGGACACTGACCTTCTTATTAGGATAGTTGTATAAATATGTTGTCTTATCTCAGTAGGAGAATTACTAGCAAAATAAGCAAGGGGAAAATATGTCACTGTATACCTTTTTAAAAATCTGCCTAGAGTTCTTTATTATAATTATGAAAGGATCTTGCATGTTTACTTGTTTTTTCAGGGATACCTGGCAAACACTTTACTGGCCATATGTACAAATGGAATTCATAGCAACATGGTAGGGTTATCATACATGTAAGAACAGAGTACAGTTCATATAGTCTGACAGAGATATTGATATTGTATATATGAGGTTACCACATGGTATGTGGGATAATCACAAAGGTACTTTCTAGGAAATAATAAAGGTAAGAGCATGAAAATTCTATATTTAACAAAAATAGGCATATAGTCCCATTTCTGCTCTAAATTTAATGAAGGGTTGTACTCTCAGCTTTACTAACAATGGCTGTCATTGGATCTTTTGGATCTCATTTTTAGACAGTCTTGGGTGACTGAAGAATTCCTTTATATTTATGTCAAAAAGACCAAAGCTGCTCTAAATCCATTAAGGAGAATATCTTCTTGCTTATAGAAAAAAGAAAAATAAAAAAAACCCAATAACAACAACAACAACAAAAAAAGGAATGTTATTGCAGATAATGAATATTCTCTTAAATCCTGTAAGAAAGATCTTGTTCTTAAAAGTGGCTCATTCTTAGAGTAACTTAAGGGCATATATAAAAGGAAAAATCAGTTGTTCTTGGTTTGAAAATCTTATTAATTTTCTGAATTTTTTTTCCTTCTGTGACTATCTCCATTCCAGAATGAGGAATCTTTTAAAATAAGCATGTACATTTTAATCTGAAGAATATAGAACAGAACATACAGTCAATTTACCAATGCAAAAGAAAATAGATGAAGATGCTGTTCAAAAGGATTTAAAATCATTTCAACTGAACAATGTCTTTTTGTTTTTTCCCCAAAATATAAATATGGACCTCAGAAAAAATTCAGTTGGCTTGTTTGGAACAGTTTGTTGGCTTCATTGGTAGTTCAGTGCAAGAAAAGAAAATTAAGTTGTCCAGAATATATTACATTCTACAGCTTTCTTTTGCATAACAGCATGATTTGAAAAATCTCTAAAGTCTAGTTTTCAAAAATAAGGATGGGATGTCTATCATTTGTTGATTTTTTTTCCTGTCCTGTTTTAATTCTGGTTTCTTCACAAAATATGCAGATTCAGTAGGCGCTTTTTTTTTCATACTGAGGATATGAATTTTCCCTAATGACAATTTGTAAAAATTAGTGATCTAAAATATGGTTGATTTATATAATAAACAGCAAGTAATTTATCTAACAAATTTAACTTCTTTTTCTTCACAAAGAATTAGCAGATGTCGTTTTCAGTGTTCACATGGCACTAATATACACAGTCCTTTGTTTTCCCCAGAATTTCTGCCAAATTGTTTTGCAATTTGTTTTAATTCTGTGTGCTGACTGTAGACAACTTACTACAACATTCACCACTGACTATGTTTAAATGAATTGTTTTTGTTAGTAGTGACAGGGTGGCTATTGTCTCATGGTTCTGACTCCCAGAAGAATTTGTAAATACTTATAGTATGAGTACTACTGCAATATTGTCAACATTAATGTGAAAGGGGCTTGAACCACACAGAGTAAAACCATGGTCTTTCTAATAATGATAATAATAACTTCTAGCATTAATGTTTGCTTCTGGCACTTAGGATAAATGTATATATGCAACTGCAAAGATATGTTATTTTTTTAATTAAAATAGTTAAGAAGTGAAGCTTTTCACATAGATACTGTGATACTGATATCAAAGTGCTTTCTTCCATTATCACTACCTCATTCCCTTTCCCATCATATGCATATTTATCAGTTTACCTATACCAACATGAAAGGGATGATTACTTAAATCCACATCCTCTCTCAAAGCAGTGTAACACAAGTCTTTGTCTCTTCAATGACTACACTGCTCAGAGGAAAGGATTTGACTTGCAACAAAGAAAAGGTCCCTCTGAAATATTTTTTTTTTCCTATATCAATATATATTAGAGGAAAGCTCAAGTCACTGGCACTTCAAATAATTTAATTTTCCCTCTCTATTAGAAAAAAGAACACACTCACAGGTGATGAAGAAATAACACCAGTAATAGGCAATTCTGATGTTCTACATGGACTTAGAAGGGCAGGAACTGAAGAGAATAACTAAGCTATTGCCACCAACATGACTGAATGGAAAGAAAAAAATAACATATCCTATGAAGAACAGATATAGTTACAGAATTTTAGATAAAATATTTAGGAAATATTTTTCTTCACACTTAATAAGTGGAGGATGTTAGCCTAAGGTGCACCTAAACTGCTAGTAAGATTCTTCAAGGTGGCAAAACTATGAAATTGATAAATGCAAAGAGCTAAATATCACTGGGTAGGCTTTCTATAAAAGACTTGTTATACTTTTGGAAAAAGAGATATCTATCTGAAGATTCAGTTTAAAGCACTGAAATGAAGCCTTCTAATCAACATCGAAGTCTCTGTCCCTCCCTGCACAACCTTTACTTCAACCAGGGCTTGGAAGATATGAATCAAATTGCCTCAGTCAGTGGTTCAGCCCGTCTTCTTTGCTCCCAGGAGTATCAGGCCTGGTAATGCTCAGTCCATGGAGAATTAGAGGCTTTAGAAAAGCAAAGGCTCAGATGTTACAAAGTTCATCATGAACAGAGGAGGTAACTTGGCTAGAAATTTTTAAAAAGAGCTTGCCTGTTGAGATTTCTGTGATGGTATATTTACATATAAAGTTAACTACTAGACCATGATTATGACAGACACTTGTTATAGAGAATATAAATAACTTCTACTGAGCTCATGTGTCTGCCTACTTTCAGTGAAGAATTAATTTGCTCAGTCCAAAGTCTTTTTGACAATATTATTTACAAAATGGTTTAATTTAATAAAAACATATTAAGTTAATATTTGATAAAAGTCATACCATAGACACTTTTACAATGAAATGTCGGTGGAATTTGTTATAGGACAAATGAAAGTGAAATGATATTAAGTCAATGTAAACAGCAAGGAGTCTTGTAGGATTGATTATCACCCCAAGGGAAGATAATTTATTTTCAAGGTTTAATAATAGTTCAATATACTGTAAAGAAAATTTAATAAAGCACAAGATTTAGCAGTTTCATAAAACAATTTCCGAGTTGTTTTATGAACACTTAATTTAAAGCTAACAATGTTAAAAGTTTATTCTGCAGTGGAACCTTTCCTTGTCAGGTTCCTCCTGGAAAGTAACCAGGATTTTCAATATCTAAATTAATATTTTATGAGTTGTTTTTTCTTTTTATTCATGATGTTAATATAGCTTTCAAAGATACCAGTCAAGTTATAGGAAGAAGCGTATAATGACAATCTACAAAAGAAGAAAATTGGCTATTTCTGAAATGTGGATTGATCAGAATTTCTATTTTAGTGAATGAACATCTGAACTACTACTCTGAAAAACAAAACAAATTATTTGAAAATGCTGAATAAGAGTCTCAACATGTCTATGAGTCCAACAGGTTCTGAATTATTCAGAAGAACTAAACTTGTTTTGAAAAACCACGCAAAATACCCATAAAATAAGAAATTAATATTGCATTAGACATTGATTATTCTCTAGTATTTGAATATATTTGCACATATGTATTTAAAAAAAGAGGGTTTGAATGTAAGATGCAGAATGTCTCCCTTTCCAACACATACATATCAAGCTAGTGATGAAAGCAAAGAAATGATAACATTTCAGCCAATTGACAGCATTTTAATTGTGTTTAATATTTTTTTTTTACCAAATCAAATATTAATAAATATAGTGGAGATTAACAAAATAATTTGACCAAGAAGGCTGGTTTAATGCTAAATTAGTTCAAGGGTCATTCAATGTTATTTGCTAGAGGAGCTATATCCTCTCTCGGATTCTTACATAATCAGACATAAAATGTCACCAGCGTGCTCAGGGGAAGGAGAAGATGGCAGAAATAGTTCTCTGTTTCTCTACACTAGCAATAGTGAGATGCTGCTATTTGGCTACATTCATTTGAATATAACATGACAAAATTAGAATACTGCTCAAGCAAGTCAAGTGACTCAGGATATACCTTTAGGTACTGGGTGCTTAGAAGGCGTACAATAGACTACTGTTACTCCCAAACACTGAGGCAGCTCCAATATGCTGTTCCCACTATAAGGCATGTTCTCTGGTGAATAAATACCTATTGGATGAGGCTTTCTGAGAAGGAAAGCAGTCGAATTAATTATGTGGGTTTTTTCCCCATCCATTTGTCAAACATACTGATAGTTTGTAAAATTCAGCTCACATTTCAGAGCTGTCTGGGAACAAGTGGCTTCTGGGAATGAAGAAGTTTAAAAAGCCTTGCTTAGTGAATGAGCCCTGCAACACAGATTAACCTTGTTAGTGTGATTTTCCAGTTTCTTAAAGTCTGGACTAGAAGTAACATAGATTTCCTCATAACTACCATAGTTAGGTTCTCTGGTTTCTGATTTGAACTTTATGAACAGTTACTTCTTAAAGTCACACAAGCCCTTATGGCACACTCGTTAAATTTTTTGTAGTTGTGTCAATATTTATCACATGTAAGTAGTAGGAAATAAAGAGAATGATTATGTATAATTTGACACTTTAGAAATTAAGTATATAAGGTCTCCTGTTAGTAAATGAAGAGCAATAGACAACCTGAAGGAAAATTCATTCAAACCATTTTCAATAGCTATTTTGGAGTGAGATGAACAACCTTATTCCTTTTGCTAACTGTGATGGAAACTTGATAGTAGCAGAACCCTAGACAGCTACCCTAAATTATTCAATTAACTTTCATATGTCTAAACCTGAGTGATAGCAGTCTTCACTTGTTTGTTCAAGCCTGTATGAAAGTTTCCACAAGATGTGAAAAATTGAACCTGTCATTTATCTCCTATCCTAGTGGTCTTGAAATAAAATCACCCTTACTCTATGATGGACATCCCTCAATATTTTGCTTTAATTATTCAGGAAATATATTCAAGCACTTTTATTAAGTCCTACAGATGCCCTCAGAGAACTTGAGAAGTTCAGAGTGGAACACCTATAGAATTGTGAGTCCTGTTAATGACCTGCTTTTGACCTGCATTATTTGTATAAGATTTGATTTACTTGCAGCCAAAATTGTCAGGAAAAAAGATATATTCTTATGCTACTCTTTTCAGGCCCATGTATCTCCAAATTCCTTTGGGAGATAGTAAGATGTGCCAGAGCAATCACATCTGGAAATTGTCTTTTCTTTGCCAAGAAGGGGGATTAAGGACAACAATAAGACCAGCATGACACTGTGGTTGTTTTCTGTATCAGCTGTACTCAGTAGATCTACCTCTAGTGTATAAGAGGACCAACTCATCTTGGCCCCTCTTCTGCAGCAGCCAGCTAGTGCCAAGAGGGAAGATGACTGCAGTTAAATAAATATCCTTGATTGCCACTTGCCTCTGGTATTATATCAGCCAGTATAAATCAGCATAGCTTAAGCCTTCCACTTAATGCAACTGCCAGGCTAAAAATATTATGCATTTTAATAACACAAAACATCATCAACATTTAGCTCTCTACAAGGATCTTAAACCCTGCAGACTGTGTTTATATCATGATCTGAAGTAGTGACCACAAGCTCTCTGTGGACCTGCAAATTCAATTCATTTCTGTGCTTACTTCCAGACAATCAACTCTGCCATAACAGAGTGTATTGTGCACCAGGGTTTTCAATATTATACATGAAAAGGATCAATAAATTTTCTGTGCCTAAGACATGAGATCTTATTCACTTTACAAAGCACGTGCAGAGCAGGCTCCGAAAAGTGCACTAAGAAAAAGCAAGATCCTTCAGTACCCTGCTTACCTTCTGTGTATGGGCCTTACATAATGCTGTCAGCCTGTCAGGACATTCATAGAAAAAGGATGTAGGTTACACACAGTGAATGGAGGAGGCTGTTTCATGCATAGACAGGATGGGATATGCAAAGAGAAAAGATTGTATGCGAATAATCCATCAGTGCATATATGATAAGAGTCTGCCTCAATGCCAATCCACAAATTAGAAAAATTACAGTACTATATAGAAAAGTTGTCTTAATGTCTCATTCATGAGGTCCAGGTCAGTACCTGTGTTAGTCACCGTGGCAGATTTCATGTTAGTTCAGCCCTTAGGTTTAGGTGATGAGGCCAATTTTGGCTAATTATTTTATTTTTACATGATATATAGTCAAATAAATACGGAATTTTAGCTAAAATTAGTTATTTAAGTTGGAAAAGGCATTTAAGATCATTGAGTCCAAGCGTTAACCTAACACTGCCAAGTCCACCACTAAACTATGTCCATAAGTGCCATGTCTACATGTCTTTTAAATACCTTCAGGGATGGTGACTCAACCACTTTTGCGGGAAGCCTGCTCTAAGAAAAACACTATTCTGCTTTTCAAGTATGAGGTGTCTTTCTGTATTTTTTATACTGTTATTTGAGAAAGAATAAAGCACGTGTTCTCCAATTTGAGGTGACCTGTGTCTACAGATCCCATGACAAGGGTACATCACCATTATACAAGGATTTTGCATAAGCGCAAAGGTTTAATTGCTTATGTGTTCAGATGAGAGGATTCTCTGCAAAAATGAAATAGGTCAAAAGGATTTAATCTTCAATACAAAATAGACAAAAGTTTCCTAAGCTTAAGAGACACAAGTCACTTTAGACATTTTTAGAAAATCTTAACATGGAGTGTATTTTAAAAATATATACCTAATTCAATGTTAAACTATTCAGATGAATAAGAAAAAATGAATCAAACATTATTTGTCTTATTTAATGGTTGTATTAGACCATCTCATTACAAGGAATAGTTGTCACATCTCAGGATAGCAAAGATTTATTAATATACAGTAAAAAGTCATTATTTTTGGAACTTAGCTCTTAGAGCTATAGATAAAGAAGTAGAAATTGAAAATACATTTGTAAATCAAAGTTGGGAGAAGATACTGAAGAAACTCAGTTGTTCTGAAACAGTTAATGGTGGTTTAAATGTTAATAATTTTGTTCTTAGCTATTTTCCACTTGAAACACTGCAATACATTTTTAAACTGCCATACTGAAGAATATTAATGATGCAACAAATTGACTGGTGCTACAGAGATGCATCTGTTTTTTTTATGAGCATATTTAATTGCACATGTTTCTTAAGTTTCTAATTACAACTAGTACTAAAAGTGTCTAGATGCTTAAGGATGCATTTTTATATTTAAACATACCTCATTATTATTACTTATATGGCAGATAGTTCACTAAGATATAATGGTAGGATATTAAATTGGATTAGAAGTCTCATTATTAAAACACAAGCTTGCCTGAATAGAAAGGAAAAAAAAAAAATGAAGTACTCTAAGTGGAATAAGCACCTCTTCATTTTCTTTCACAAATCTCATTTTATTATGAGCTAAATGTCAGAGACATAAAGACGTAACTGGTGTCATGATCCCATCAGGGAGGTTTGTATCTGTTATCATACTGTATTTAACATTATTTTTCCAAAGATTTTAAATAAAGCCGGTGAACTTTACTAAGGGCTCAAATTTCAACCAAATGTATTTTAGCCTATCTAGGGGTGGATTGTTTACTTTTAAAGAGTAAGATATGACTGCAGTCAAATAACATCCTTTCCTGTATTTTAACTCAGTATTAGGGAAGACACCAATTATGAAATTGTGCTGTCAGGCTACCCCTCTAAGGGCAGTCACACACTTCATGTTTTCAGTGGCAAATTGAATTTGACATTTAATTTGAAGCCCAGGATACCATAATGTAAAACCTTCTACCACAATGTAAAACCTTCTGCAGTATTAGTGATAAAGCAGGAGGGCAGACATCCTGGCTACCTCTTTTAAACAGTCCTCCACATTATCACTGCCTACATTATTTTCTATGGGGATTTTTTTTCCTGATCTTTAAAGGAAAAATCCAGTAAATGTTTAGAATCACAGTAGCTCACAACTAGAGCATTTAAGGTTCCTTTACAAATTCAAATAAATGTTCTACTCTAAATTTTATCCATACATGCTATCAAGACACCCTGTCATTTCTGAGTTTAGAACAATCCTTAGATAGCATAAGTCTTAGTAGCTGGTGGTGTTGACACTTTCTCATTTGTTTATTAGGAAGATAATTTAATTTTATATTGTACAAGAAAGTGTGATAATAGTGGTTTCAAGACTTTTATTGATTGAAGATTCATTTCTTGAAGAGATTTCTGTGTAAATTAGGAGCCCTTCCTTTAATGCACTTCAGAGTAAAGTACTGGAATGTAGTATTTTCAAGAAGCAGCTAGAATCTCCCTTGCTTGACAGAGTAGACAGATTAAGAATCAGTAATTAAGAATGTCACCACGAAAAATTGCAGAGGCTGGTTTAGTGCACATGCAAATGGACTTTAGCCAGGATACTGTGATAATCATCATCTTGGAGGTTACAATTACATGTCAAAAAAAAAAAAAACCAAACAAAATTAGGACAGTTCATTGTCCCTGTGATGTGTCATAATACAACAGCCATGAATTAAGCTATGAGATGTATACTAGCTCAGAATCAGACCCAGAGGCTCCACCCATAGCATACTGCATTAACTAACAGAGGATCTCTGCACTATTTGACATTTGTACACAAATGTAATCTAGACCAAATAGGAGCATATTTCTGTGGAATTAGCCAACCCACCCAACACATTAATATCTAATTTGGCATAACATTAATTTTGCATAAACTGGCACCATTTGATCTGCACAAAAGTCTGCAAAGACCGAGTTATTTTGCATTTTTTTCTACTATTTTTGCATTCTGTGAACTGGCTGAACTAGTTTTAGTATCATTTTTGTATTGTTGGCATATTAAAATGGAACTTACTGTCTTGAAGATCAACAGCTTTAGAACTCCCTATGGAGTACCGACATTTATCTAATCATACTAAGAAGTTGTCACGGTTCTGTCAGAAGAACTGGAAAGATATCTCCTAATTTTTTCCTCATTCATTGTTTTTTATTTCTGAAATAGTTTCTGAAATAATTTCTTAACAGTTTTTCTGGGGAGAGAACATCCTCCTTAACTAAAACTCATGAGCCTCTTACTGGTTTCCAGAGAGCAATGTCATTGATTGACAGCATTCATTTTAATTGATCTCCCCCAGTTCTTTTCACGTCAATCAGAATTTGACTTGCAAAAAATTGACACTTTTCTTTAGATTGTGAGCTCCAACTGGTTGTAGGTTGTGTTCAGTGACAGAGGACACTTTATTTTTTATTTCTTTTCTCTATTGCCATTCATGAAGGCAGAGAATTTAGAAGCAAGAAGACAAACTCTACACAGCTTGAAGTTTTCAGCATGGCATTTTATTTGCTGTATAAGATCCTTCACTTTGGCAAATTCATGTTGTCCATAAAATATAAACTAAGAACAACATTTCAGCAAAACGCGATGAAACATAATGAAGGAACTATGTACCTTTTGCTGTTAGTGTGCTGAAATTCTCCTAGTGCATCACGCGAAAATCAACCAGTTAAATACAAGCCTGGGGCTACTGGATATTCTCGTGCATGCTGGACAAGTGCTGACAAATCCTATTAATTACCCAGAGAAGGCTCTATCAGGACAGAGTTTTCACTTGCTTGTTTGACAGGGAGTGAAGTATCAGGCCCATCACTGCACCTACTTAAGAAGATTTTTTGTGCTTTTGGAAGATATGTGGAATGATGCTTGCTTTTATTAAAAGTTTAGCCATTCCCTTCCAAGAGACAGAAACCCCTTGTCACAGTCCTGATTAGTGGTTATAAGGGAACCAAGGTGGAATTGAGGTAGGAATCAAAGGTGCTTCTCTTCCCTCCCTGATAATTACTTGGAATCATAAGTGTTTTGCAATTCAATTCCTAACCCCTGCTGTCAAACAAGAATAGCAGGATGGCTAATATACAGAGTGACACTTATATCTGAAAATGAATGCTGTCTCAGAATGCCTTGTAACCTTCCTGCTCTTCACTAGAGGTTTCATGCAAAGCAGCAGAGGGAGAAAGATGCCAAGAGGACACAGGGTTATGTAAAATAAGATCTTAAAAATAGTCTGGTAATGTCTTTTGTTAAAATGTGATGTTATACTTTCTATTCTTCCTATTTTGAGTGTTCCATTAGATTATGGTTATATTAGTTTATCCATTAAAATTAACATGGTCTATCTGCACAACTTAGTATTGTGATAGGTCCCACCATAAAATTACCTGAGCAATTGGAAAGAGAAAATAATTGATGTCATATTCACTTATTTTCTTTCTATTTTCCCCATTATGTTGGAATATTTAAAAATTATTAAAAAAAATGAATGAGGATGTCCTTAAGCATGTTATGTTATGTAGATTACTACTGAAAATGGAGAGGCAAGTATTGCCTGTGCTTTTAACATTGTTTCTAAGTGTGAGTACTGTATTCCTTGCAGACTTTCTATTGGTATTTATGGGACTCTTTGTCCCCATAAGGTTACCTATTAAAGGGTCAAACTATTATATTAATTAAAGTAATAAATAAATTAATTAAATAAAATAATTAAAGAAATTAATCTGATTTTAAATTAAGTTGATTTTATAAATTGATCCAGTCTTGAACAAGGACAAAGGGACATTGGAAATATAATCTTTCATACCTAATTATACAGGAAAGCAGTCATATGTTAGTTTGGCCTAATTCCAGTAAATTAAAAGAGAAATTTTCTAATTGTAGATCCTTCACTTCAGCACTGAAATTATATACTATCCTAGATAATATCCCAGCTAAGGAAAATCCGAAGCTAAAAACATGAGAGAGTTCAGATCAAATGGGTGGGAAACATTTATATCACCATTTAAAATTTTCAGTAAAGAATATTTCATAATTCATCAAGGGGAAAAAAAAAAAAAATCTCATTTTAAAATACTGCCTCCAGTTTTACCACACCTCCATTTACATCCTGTTAGTATTTCAGAAAATTTAGGTCATGGAAGTACAATTAACAAGAATTTCAGTATCAACTTCTTAGATGTGTGGATCGCTTCTGACAATTTATTCACTAAAGAGGCAGACATCAAGAAACCAAACTAGGCTACACTCAAATTGCTTACAACAGTTGTGCAGACATAAAAAAAATAAAATTAATTAATACAAATGTTACAGCTAAAACAGGATATTATCATCTGTTTTGAGCTTTTCATAAGCTACATAAGGTGGAGAATATTTCCTGAGCAATAGAGAACTCGCAACCTTCAAAAAACACATAGCACACTGATATTGTGAGGAACTAAATTATGATATAATTAATCCATGCAATAAAATATGTTAATTTCCTTACTGTATTATTTTCTCCCAAACAAATTGGTGTGAGGGGAGAGTTGGGTAAGAGTTTATATAATAAGAAGAGGCAGAAGCTGATGAGAAATGTAGAGCCTGGTGTCTCAGTTTCCCTGAGAAGACAGAAGATGGACATTCCTTCACATCCATCCACTTTGTGTCAACAAAATTTAGTCTGACTGTTCTGTTATACTGGGGACAGAGGGAAGCAATCTCATCCTCCTCCTGATGGTTTGAGGACTCGCCAAATGTAACAAAGGTGCCACAGTTTTAAAAAGTAGTTTCCAGTAGTTTTAGTGTTGCAGAAGAGTCAGGAAATAAGGAAAACAAAAGTTTATGATCTTAATCCAGTGAAAGGCAGACATAATGCAGTAAAAGTAATCTAAAGAGCAGAGGAGAACCAATATTATCTTTTCTTATTTGTAAACTTCAGATTTAAATTAGCTGGTTTACTTTCATTCTTTTTTATTTTAATTTACCAATTTTTCTCAGCTGTTCTTTTACAATGTAAATTGTATGTTAACATCAGTGACCGAGGTGAACAATTAAAGACAGATCACTACATTCTGCCCCCAAAAAACTTCTGTTCTCATAGCACAAGCAGATTAAATATTACAGGATAGCTACAAATCCAAAAATAAATCTGCTGTGTCTATCATTCCTATATACACCACTGTAGCACATCTTACCCACAACTGTCCTTGTTCGATGGCCTCTACAGGCCAATCTTTGCCCTGCTTATTTACATATAATATGCTAGCAAGTTAATGCAGTATGAGTTGCCTCACTGTTTAGTATCTCTGCTTTTTTTCCTTCCACAAAGAACAAAATTTGGAGAAATAATTTTCTCTCTTGTGAACACTTGACTTTTATCATTCCCCATCAACTTCAAGAGTCTTTAGGAAGAAATACAATGCAAAAGGATAGAAAAAAATGAAAAAAGAAAAATAAACCAGTCATACTGTCTTTCTGTGGGTATTTTTATCAGAGACTCTATCTCAGATGATCAAGGACAGTATTGAAAATTATCTCCAGCGCACAATTTCCTGCTGTTGCTTCAGCCAGTTTCCCTTGGCTATTGTCCACTAACAGCAACTCCAAACAGCCATTGACAACAACAGCTTCCAAACTGACAAAGTCAATTTTAAATTTGAACAATATTTACAAGAACAATAATGTCATTTAATTTGCTGCTATATTTTATCACCCTGAATAAAAGGAACTGTGGAGTCAAACTCTGAGTCTAGACATGTCTGAGTGAATTGAGCCTTGCAGAAAAGAGGAATTTGAAAGGCTCTGAATGAATTAGGGGCAGCCAGGTGCTGAGTAGCTGTGTCTCTAAATGCTGGTTCTGGGCACTCAAGGTAGCAGTTCCAGCTGAAGTTTAACTGTACACTTGTCCTTCCACAGAACTGTCACTAGTATTTGAAGTCATGAATAGTCAGTCTGTATAATTGATTGTAGTGTCTATATAATAAAAAAGTTATCAGCTGTTGTCTCTGGAACTTGTAAGCCCCTAAATAGCACCATTCATTCATTCATTCATTCATTCATTCATTCATTCATTCATTCATTCATTCATTCATTCATTCATTCATTGTGTTATTTTTTTCAGAATAGATAAAAATGTATTTGGGGAAGGTCTGTGACACTGACAGATATAAAAATTTTCTGAAGCATTTTTTGTGCCTTGTGGAAAGGCTGAAATAAGATATAATTACAATCTTTACCTTTTTCTTGCCAAAGATGGTGTATCAGGTTTTCAAACAGAAGATACATTCTGATACATAGCAGGGTTACACATGTATTTTTCAGAGGACATCTACAGAGTGATTATGATAGCAGAAAAAACAGCTCTTCAGAGTAAATAAAAAGTATACTACTACTTTTTAACACATTATTTTTTCCATTGGAAACTTTCAGACGAGTCAGATGCATATAATATCCATTTGGGTAGGTATTCAGATTAAACTATGTCCTGGTTGGGGCTGGACTAGAGTTCCTGTTGGTTCGGCAGCGGGAGGAGCTGCAGCACCCTGAGACCCCAGGAGCTCCCCAGGTCCCAGTGCCCTCACCTGTGTGCGGGGGTGGGGGGAGCACAGCTGGAGTGCTGGGCCGGGATTGGCTGATATCCCATGTCATGTGACATTGTGCTCACTATATAAAGGCAGGAGTGGGCCAGGAGGGGCTCTCACTTCTGGGAGTGTTGCTGTGGGGCCTTTGTGTTTGGGATCACTGGCCGGGAGCAGGTGGGTGTTGGTTGGTGGGTAGTGAGCAGCTGTATGGTACATTACCTGCTGTCAGTGTATTGTTCTGTTATTAAACTGTTTTTATCTCAACCCATGAGTCTCCCTTTGCCCCTCCGATTCCCTCCCCATTCCCAAGTGGGAGGAGGGTGGGTGAGCAACTGCGGGGCGTTTAGCTGCTGAGTAGGCTCAAACGACGACAGTCCTTTTTGGCGCCCAACGTAGGGCCTGAGTTGGAGTGGCTCATATGGCGACAAACTAAAACATGGTTTGACTCTGAGAGGATTAAAGGGGGAAAATATTGAAAGACATTACTGAAAGTTTAGTATTACTTACTAGAACTTAGTTTGAAGAGACACCTTGATCAGTATGTAACTCTTATGACCAACCAGACAGACTGCAAATAAATGGTGATTCTTTTTTTCTTTCTTTTATAGGAGTTCTCAGAGTTCTGGTATAATCTCCTGAATTCTCAGTTTAATATGTAACTAGTAATATTGTCTAAAAAAACAGCTATTTCTTTAATTCTCCATCTATCTTCTAGAACTCTGGCTTGTTGAACCTGAAAACCAGGTGTGTCTTGCCTTTTCCATATATAGTGATCAAGTCCTCTCCTTTCTTTAACTATTTGGAAAAAGAAAAAGGTGCATTCACTTTAAATAGAGTAAGGTATGTGCCCATGTCTAGAACTTTATGTTCTACTTTAAGGGAGTGAAAAACATGAACTAATACATTTCTAGGTGTACATATTTTCCATTTTGGGTTTCAAAAAGAAGAGGAGATTCCAAATTATAAAAAAATCCAGGAAAAATCTGTTGTTCTTGATATTTTCTACATATGCAGAAATTTCAGACAAAGGTATAATAAAAAAATAAAGAAGCTGGAAAGTCAAAAGTCAAAATATAAAAGACCTAAATGTCATACAGTCTGATTTTCATCTTCTTTGTCTAATGTAACTTTAAAAGCTTAAAACAATGTTGCTTTCAAATTAAAAACTTATTTTTCTATAAAGAAAGATTTCTATGGTGCTATAAAAAGGATGTAGGAAAAAGTCACAAAGAAACTAATTATTTTCAAATAAATTATTACTTTGTCTTGATATTTTAAACTGTCAATTACTTCTCTTTTGGATGGTTACATAGGCTCCCAATAATTTTGCATTTTCACTGTGATCCAGTTGGCACAGACTAGCAAATTCAAACAGTTAGTGACATAATGTTACAGCAAGAACTCTATAACTAGGTTTGATCTTGAGTAAATATTCTTAGGTCAAAGAAGCCATCAAGTCTGAACTCTGTGGTGGTGCTAATAACCCTTTTTGCCTTAGTACTATTTTAGGGATTGAATGAGTGTCTAGTTGTAAATATATCTTTAAATTGCTATAATAATTTCTAACACTTCAATTACCTTCTTTGAACTATTCTTTGGTTACACTAGTCACTTTTTTTCTGTAATATTTCCTTTTTTCTACCCTTCCATTTTTCTGAATGTAACAGAAAAGTACAAAGATCTTTATGTGGTGTTCAGAATACTCTCATTCGGACTAGAGTGTAAGACTAAAACAGATAAAATTGATCCATTTCTAAAATAAGATACAGTATTGTATTAACTTTTCTCTAACTGTATGAAATTGCATTTTTTACTTGTAATTTTCTGTTCAAAATGAGACCTCTCAATGAAATTCCTTAGAGCTGACAGAAGTCAAAACATAGATGTGACAGACTTCTTCCTGTAGTTTTCAGTTCCCTCTACAATTTATGAAGTTACGGATTCTCAGCTGCCCTTCTGTGGTAGCTCAGAGAAGGCTGGAGGTGAGCTCAGGCAGAAGAACAGAGGTAAGCATTAATGTCAGTTTGTGCAGAGACACCCTCCTTTTCTGAAGGATTGCCAGTGGGTAACACTGAAAGCTGTTACAGCAAAAAGTCATGGAAATAGCCAACTTGAAGCAATTCCAGTGAGCAGGAAATAATGAGGATTTCCTCATACTCCTTTTTTTAAACTCTTACACAGTCAAATCCAAACAGAAGCATGTGGAGTGATCCAGTTCTTTTCATTGTGCTTCCCTGAAACTGTCCATTGGCACAGATTTGAAATTTCCGTATCCAAGCCTTGCAGTAAAGATCAGGTCTGTTCTTTATTATTCACCCATCAGACTGTGGTGGGAAGAAAATTGCTTTGAGTTCTCTAGAACTTTTTTGAGTTTTCTAAATAGGAGGTCTGCTTTAAAAACAAACTGTACTTGTCTCAACAGAGGACTTAAGTGTCATAAGGAATGCTTTCACTCTCATCACTGAGACATGGAAAGTAATTTGGAAAGTTCTAACAGTGACTCACATGGCTCCTTGCCTACAGCATCTGCAAAAGTGTTGATAAGAACAATGCCTAAATTAAACTGGCACTGCTGTATCCTAGAGGTTTTCCTGAGTTGCACATGGTTAACAAGCGGCCATACAAAGAAGGAGCACAAGTGCCTTTCTTCTACATGACAAGGGGTGGAAAACAACATTCCTTCTGACTGGCATCAGTCCAAATATTATTAATCGCTTCCAGAGAATAACTCTGTCCTTGTGATTGCTTCAAGGCACAAAACCTATCTTGTAGTTTATGATTTTGAGAGGGAGAGTGGTACTGGGGTAAAAGTTGGTCAGACAACAGCTACAGAAACTTATATTTGCTTTTACCCCTGTTTCTTAACTGTGAATCTCTTTTTAAGTGTGTATGTAATGAAACTTCCCCCTCTTCCAATTTATATTGACATCCAGTCCCCAAATCTTGTCACTTTATTTTGTATATGGAAAAAAACCTTAGTTATACTATACTGCCAATTTTAACAGTAACCTTTTTTGTTTAAGAGTAATTGAGGGTATATTCATATATGATGCTTGATATTTCTGAGTCAGTACTGAACAATTTATCAAATAAGAATTGAAACTTGACACCACAGGAAGTCACTAAACCCAACATTTTACAGTCAAAACTGAAAATACAGTTTTTACACACACACAGAGGCACACACACATTAATCTGAGCTGTTCAGTGCTCTTAAGCAAAAGACCATAAACCCCTCTAAACATTTCAAATCTTGATATGCTGTCTATATAGTTACTAAAGTAGTTTTACTGAGTCATTTTCAGTTATTCTTCCCCTGACTGCTCTATTTCTTTATCGGTGTTGGGTGGGAATTTTCACAATGGTCTTAAGGAGTCAGACACATGTCTAGCATCAACACTTCATAGGGATGAGTGGATATTATTTGAGATTGCTCTGTCAGTCATGTACTTGAGTGGACAGAAAAAATAGGTTATCCTTCTCAAAAGCTTCTGTATGGTCATAACAGTAAAAGTTGCCTGAGGAGGCATTTTAAATGTTAGACTTCCATGTCATAAACCTATGAAAGGTTTGATTCTCAACTTTTTATAGGCTTGAGTAACTAGATTTTCTATGCCTTGCAGATGTCCAAATCCTTGAATTTAGCAGGAACAAGTACATAAAACATACATGCCAAAGAAGAAACCCATATTTTTTTCTAGTTTTTTTACTCATCATCAAGCAAAAGCAACAGCATTTTTGAGCAATACAGCTGTGTAAAACAGCTCACTATAACTTCTACACATCCATGAACTTCTATTTCAATCATCAAACTATCAGCTTCTTCTGAAAACTAGTGTTTCTCTAAGTGAGTTTATGGTATTAGATCCTAGGACTCAAGAGAGAAAGAATGTTACTTTATACTGACGCAATTTTTCTTTCAATTAAGCAAAAGAGTGAAGAGTTCAAAATATATCCCATCACGATGAGATGTTTTATGCAAATAGCTATGATTAGGAGGTAAAAATACTTAATCTTCAGTTGCACTTTACAGTTGGGTACAACAGAAAAGCAAAAAGGGAAGGAAATTGCTATACTTGCTTAGGTTAATCCCTATATTTTACTGGCTCTTCCACTAAGTCAGTTGCAGGTACTGACCTCATGAAATTAACTGACGTGGAATATGAGTTAATGCCATATATATCATGTCCTTCTAATAGTAAAGCTAAACAGTAAATCGTTGAAATGTTTCCAAGAACAGAAAATTAACCAAACCTTAGAAGAGTTAATACTATGCTGTTAATGCTTTCATCTCTAAAGATAAAAGAACTGTTTCT
The DNA here is from genome assembly GCF_018691265.1 of Tyto alba. NCBI lineage: Eukaryota > Metazoa > Chordata > Aves > Strigiformes > Tytonidae > Tyto > Tyto alba. Next base: position 14,014,569 of record NW_024881282.1, on the reverse strand, counting down.
TTTTCACATCTACCTCCTTCAGACTTCAGCTTTCTTTTTACAAACTGAAGTGAAAGTTGACAGTGCTAAATTTACAAGTACACTAATGTATGCATATCACTGATGTTCTATGTGTGACTTGGGCCCTTAAATATCTTTAGATTTTCCAAGAAGTTAACTGTGTTTTGAAAATTTTCCTAAACAAAAATTATTTCTGGAAGGAGCCCAATGTGTATTTTATTGTTCAATGAACAGAATTCAACTGAGAAATTAAAGAATTTTCTGTTATTTGGTTTTTGTTTTGTTTTTTTTCCAAAGCATATTCCTGAAAACTGAAGTGATTTCCTTTCATAAAAGGTTAGCTGATAGTCAACCTGATCAAAACATTTGATTACTGATACAAAACAATCACCAACAGAAATTTTCATTTTCATAATAAGCACCTGAAAGAAAATCAAGATTAACATTTTCAGTTACCTGGAAGAAGCATTAGACTGTATCTATTTAATAACTGTCTTGAAATAAAGTACACTACAAAATGCATGTTATGTGCACTGTTTTAGGATTTGTATTCTTGTTCTGTGGGAATGGGAAATTACTGTTAGAACTGCAAAGATGACATCAAACTGTACAGTTTCTGGAATCAACTACCTGTCAAGGAAGAACTGCCCACCTGTCTGCCAGCTTGTTATTTAAATACTTAAAATTAGCTCCCTTTCCTTACCATTGCAGAACAGTTGCTTCAGAGAACAAGTCTTTCCTTAAAAAAAGAAAATCACCTAGGAGATCAGCAGTATAAGGGAGAGCATGAGGAAATATCTATGTTCTTTTACAACCACACAGTAACTTGCCATTTTCAACTAGATACCCGAGAAAGAATGTTAGCACTAAGAACCACAAATTTGTTAATTAAGAAATTTGGGTCTATTACTACAGGATTTTCAGGGTTGAAGCTCGTAGTATGAGAAAGTTTGGTTCATAGAACACAAAAGTTTTATACTCTGCGTATGAATAAAATCTCCAATTTATCTAGAAGACGTTCTCCAAACAAGAATATAACAAGGCACTGTTCAGTATTACAAATGAAGCAATACTTAAGGTGTGTCTTTTATGTCTGGTAGACCATGAATACTTCAGAAAGATGTATTTTACAGGATTAGATATGAGAACTTTGTAATAAACATTTTAAAATGCAGTTATAGCTGAAAATTTAAAATATATCTTCCTTTTATTGCAAGTTAAGGAACACCTATCTAGAGCTACTAATGTGTGGTAAATTATCATCTTTCAGTAGCATGGGTTTTTTTCAAAAACATAATCTAAGATGCCTCTCAGATATTAAATCCCTGAAAAATGGGAAAAAAGTCACCTTGTTTTCAGAAAAATACAAATACAAATATTATGAAAGAAAATACGATTATAGCACTTGATAACAAAGACATGTCATCCTTTGTATTGAAATTACTTTTTTCTCAATGTAGTTGAAAATATGACTATTATTATTAAACCTAATACATCTAAGATATTATTACCATACTAAACTGAAGTGTCCATTTTCTAAGAACTTCCCTGAGATCTGTGCTAGAAGCATAAACTAAGGAACTGTGTCTTGGGTAGAGAACTGTCAGACCTGTCTAGAAACACAGCATCACTTCTACATAAAATATGACTACATAGGCAGGTGATGGTGGATAGGAATTTAGTCTATGCATACCAAGCAGAAAAGTGGCATGAACTTATTGCTTCTAGGTTAGAGTCAACTAATTAGTTCACCTAAATGTACATATAGGTAAATTACAGGTGGGTTTACAGATGACACCTACAAATTAATATCAAAGTAGGCATTTCTGTTTTACTGGTAATATAGCAAGCCATGTTAAGCAGTGTGTTTTTCTCTGGGAAATCTATATTATTGTGCAGGAAACCTATGAATGAGCTCACAGCTCTGCAGGTTTCGTATTGGTATTGTATTTATCATATTGGTCTAGTTTTATTGTATTTAAAGTTTTCATTTCAATAGTTGTTATCTCACTACAGATGTGGGAGAAACGTGTACAAAACTCTGTGATATCTTCATGGAACACATCACATCTAGGAAAAATAGTTCTGGAAATTGTCATCTTAGTTCCCTGAATCACTGCATCCAGATCCTAAACACAGAAGTATAAATGTGAAAAAAACTACTAATTTTTTCTTCTAGTGTATCTGTGAGATATACTACTTAACATGAAATAATCCTGAAGTCCCTCCTCAGATAGGTGTTGCCTCATAATTGCCTCCATATCCAGATGTTAAAGCTTGACACTTTCCTCATGGACTTTTTTTTGCACTGCACACCCTATTATGCGTTCAATATAGACATGTATCACAAAGAGAAGTTAATTTGTGGAGGCAGAGCCTTGTAAGAGGAAGAAACATAAGCAAAATCAATACCAAAACAAAATCAATAAAACAAATTAGATCTACAGTATTGTTCATCCTATTCCTGTTTCTGTTTTATTTACCAAGTTCTCAGGAGCTTTTAATTGTAAATTAGGTTTTTGCAGTTCCTCCAGTGTTACAAAAACCAGATCTAACTGTAAAACTTAGAGAGTACATGAGTCTTGCTTCCTCAGTTATGGGAAAAAAAAAAAAAATAATAAAAAAAAAAAGAAGTAGTAAATAAGTATTAAAGTGTTACAGCAAATATTTGAAAGTAATCAATACTCTGTAACTTGTGGGAATGTGTTTATCCTAGCAAGGATTTACCAAAAGGTGTGTCTAAAGGGAGATATTCTGAAATCTTACTGACATGAACCATTGTGGCACATAAGCTTCCATGAATGTGGTGACTTTGCACTCATGAAACTATAGAAAGTCTTGTGCTATGGATTGGGATTAAATGTATTTGAATTTAGCTCATATAAATTTGGTGGATTTCTGTTTAAAATAATGGTCAAGCAATGCACTGCAGTTCTTGAAATGGTAGGATGTGGGCTAGGCAGTAATATTAAAAGTGATGAGTACCCACATTTGAAAATGCTACCTGGGCTTACATGGCAAGGCTTTAGTGGGGAATAGCGGTACTGCAGAGGTGGCTTCTGTGAGAAGATGCCAGATGCTATCTCTGTGTTGAATAGAGCAATTTCCAGACAGGTCCAAGATGGATCCGCTGCTGGCCAAGGCTGAGCCTATCAGTGACACTGGTGGCACCCCTGTGATAACATATTTAAGAAAAGGTAAAAACCACTGTGCGACAGGATCTGGGAGAGAGGATTGAGAATATCCGAGAGAAAAAAACTCTTCAGCCACCAAAGTCAGTGAAGGAGAGGGAGGATGTACTCCAGGTTCTGGAGCAGAAATTCCCCTGCAGCCTATGGTGAAGACCATGGTGAGGCAGGCTGTTCCCTGCAATCCATGGAGGTTCTACGGTGGAGCATGCGGATGCCCAAAGGAGGCTGTGACCCCATGGAGAGCCCATGCTGGAGCAGGCTCCTGGCAGGACCTGCGGCCCCACGCAGAGGAGCTCACACTAGAACAGGTTTTCTGGAAGGACTTGTGGCCCTGCAGGTAACCCACACTGGAGCAGTCGTCCTGTGGAAGGGACCCACCCTTGAGCAGTTTGTGAAGAACTGCAGCCCTTGGGAACATCCACATTGGAGAATTTCCTGTAGGACCACCTCCTGTGGGAGGGACCTCATACTGGAGCAGGGGAAGAGTGTGAGGAGGGAGGAGCAACAGAGACAATGTGCGATGAACTGACTGCAAACCTCATTCCCCATCTCTTTGTGCCACTTGTGGTGGGGAGAAGATAGAAGAATCAAGATCAAAGTTGAGCCTGGAAAAAAGGAAGGAGTAGAAGGAAGGTGGGTTTAGATTTGTTATTTTTTTCTCATTATCCTACTCTCTTATTATTGGTAATAAATCAAATTAATTTTCTCCCAGTTGATTCTGTCTTGCCAATGACAGTAATTGGTATGTGATCTCCCTGTCACTATCTCGTAAGATTTCATTACCAGAAAATCAACTTGTTTTAATTTGCAGGAAGCGTAGCTGTCTAGAACAAAATAAATTTGTGTTTGTGTCCTGATGCACCAAAATAACAGGAGATAAAGGATTAGTTCACAAACATGAATCACTAGTATTTCTGGCATGACATTTCAGGCTAAAGTTAATTTTTTTCAAAAAAAAACCCTAAATCACCCAAACTCCCCCACATCTCAGGTCAGTGTTTGAAATAGACATCTAAAGACAGCTGAGCTCATGTTTTCAGTCTAATCCCTCCCAAAAGTGATACAGAGTTTTAGTTTATTTTCACAGTCAGCTTTAGCTTGCAAACACACTTTGTTAATGTAGCTGAAATAGCGTTTACATGTAGGAGGCAAGTAACAATGCACGAGTGAAGCTTGAAAGTGTTACAGTATAGTGTCTACATGGAGGAGAAAAGAAACTTGTTAGCTATCACTCTAAAGGGATCCATTCCCTACCTAAAGTGATGTGCTTTGAGGCCACAATGAGCCAAATTTACCCTCAGCAGAATAAGTATTTGCTTCACTACAATAAATCAATCCCAAAAGTCAGTGAAATATACCAGTATGAATTATTCATACTGTCCGTTTGGTCTGCTTACTGTCTGCAAAATTTTCAGCAACTCTAGAACTAGATTACCAGGACCTGATCTTAGAACCCTTCCTTTACAGTTAACATCTCTTTTACATGAACATGCACCTCAATATTTTGTGCATGCATGTGTGCATGTCCCAAATGGATTATACAGTCAGTTTTGAAATCATGCTTAAAATTATTTTTTCACTGAATTCTACCCTGATTAGTTATAAAACCCTTCAAGATCCATTCACACTCACCAGTTTCTTTTACTCTCTCTGTTACTCTTTCTTCAGAGCTCTCTCTTTCACATCTTAAAGGCTCAAAAGGTATACAGCTATATTAAATGTTACAGGAGTTTTCTACAGATTTAACAATACAGTCAGCTTCAATCCCACATATATTTGCCATCTTAATTTCCCAACTGAAGGCACTGCAACATAACTGTCAGCAGAGTAATGACATCTCTATGTCTGCCCTTAGAAAGAGAACTATCCTTGAGGTCAACTCATTACAAACTTTATGCATCTCATCTTTTGAAGATTCATTTATACTAGATCTGTCAATTAATTGCTAGTTTCTGTAATGGTTGTGCCTAGATCCATGCCTAACTATATCACTCAACATTGCCTGTCTTTTCTTTAGAAAATGTGGCTCTGTTTTCTTGGGAAAAATACATTCTCTTACTGAGACATGATAAAGTATCCTTTGTTAGGGAAAAAAAAAAAAAAAATAGAATGTATTTGTTCTTCCCACTCTTTCCACTAGGCTTCTCAGCCCATATTTATTTTCTTCCAAAACAAAAATTCTAAACACAGTTCATTTTTCTTCTAACTCTACCTTTTTTTGAAATTATAATTTCTGCCACCTTCATATTTTTGCCAAACTCCGTCCTCCACTTTCACCATGACTTTGTTGGCATTCTTATTGTTTCATAATCTAGTGCTGTAGTCACTGCATTATTTATGATTTCCATGTATCCCTACTTCAGGGATCAACAAAGTGATACAGCCTGATTATCATTCTACTCCAAGGCAGTACCAACCTCTTGAAAGAAATGAGGCAAATGTAAAGGAAATAAATACCTATGGAACAGGTAAATGACAACTGAATAGGAATATATTAAGTAACAAATAATTTTAAAGTTGTAGATATAAGTCTTGAGTTAATAAACTGTCTGTTTATTATTATTGCTTACAGAGTGTAATATGAAAGCTAAATATCATGAAAATGAGATTTCAGAATGTCATCTGACTCCACTGCTTTTTAAAAGACATTTAAAAATTACAACTTTCTACATTTAGGCATCAGACTCTGTTTATCTTCTTATGTTTATATTCATGACTATCTGAGACAAACCAATTTAGGGAAGATTTGAGTGAAATGGGTTTCAACATAATCTTTAAGAGGCCTGAATCAAGTAATTCTTCTAGGAAGGTATTTAGGAAGCCAGAGAGGTTGCCCTTAAGCATATTTGAAGAGCATCCAAGCAGCAAAGAAATATTTCAGTCTAGTTTGAAGGAGGTATGTCATTTTTCCATTACTATTAATTTATATTTAAGGAATTGAATTATTTCATTGATTATCTGGATTACATACAGTTCAGAAAAGAGCAGCTGCTATTCAAAATGCCTTCTTCAGACATCATGTTGAGATAAAGTACTCCTGCATGTTAGGGTTTCATAGAAGGTCAGTGTCCAGAAGCAGACACAGTCCCAGGACTGTTCAAAGCACAGTCACCCGAAGCTAGCCAAAAGGAAATATCAAGCAAAGAGGTATCTCTGAATTCTCACCTTGTTCTGATATTTAATCATGACACTCAAGATTATGCCTCTGCCCATGCTAATTTAGGATCCTGAATACTTTCCTGATGAAAGAATCCTAAGTAGAAATCCCTTAAAACGTCACTCTGTTTAGGACATCAAGGTGTGGAAGTGTCCAGGTTTTACATTTATTGTTAAAACACCAGTGGACGAAATGGATTATTCTTTCCTATCTTGGTTCAATTTCAAAAACTCAATGCCATGTTTCCCATTTTCCAGTTCCTAAAATGTCAGAACACAAAATAGCACATGTGAGTCTTATTCCTTATGCTGAAGCAATTTTCAAAATACAAAATTATCACTCACAAAATTATCAGACTGGACAGAAAGAAAAAATGAGAGAATTTGATCTCTTCCATCATTGGCAAACCTGCATTCCAGTTCCTGGTCTATGAATTGCTTCTAGGTCACAAAAATATTTCCTTAGATAATCTTCTATAAAAAATGAAAGGTAAATGCTAAAGGAGCATCAAAGTCCAATATGTGATGCCTTATTATTTCAAATAAGCTTCCTGATCTGCTCTTGAATTTAAGCAACTAAATTGTTGTTTAAATCTTATAAGCCCCACGTAGGCACTGCAGCAGGAAATCAGTTCCTACAACTCATTCTGTCTTTCTAAGGATAAATATGTTTTTATGCATTTACCAATATCAATCCAAATATCTCCATGTTGGGTTTTTTTTATATATTTACACCTTTTCACAAAAGGAAAGATGCAAACTGGGTTCTTGTTACTAGCATTCCTTACAGAAAACTGTTATGTTAAATTAATTCTTTGTAACATTTGATATGGTAGAACATAATTCCACATTGTACTATCATGAAAACGCAAACTGTTTCAGTCTTGCTTTGATTTCTTAAGAGTATATTTCTAACTAGTCATTTAAAGCCAAACTATTTTTTTTTCACACTTTCCTTTTGGAAATAATACTACAGGTAGTTACTTCTTGTGAAAATTAAGCAAGATTTTGTTCTATAATCTTTTGTAAAAACTAAACCTTCTCAGTTTGTATTTAAATTTAGTCCAACTGACAAAGATTTTGTGCTTTGAAAAATTGGATATTAGAATATCTTTGGAGAGCGGGAGGAATTTTTTTCCCTTGTTCTGTTTCTGTGAAGAAAGGCAACTATAATATACACTCTAATAAATGGCTTGGAGCTAGAAAAGTTTTTTCATTATCTTAAACCAAATTTTAAATGTGATAACATTTTTAGCTTATTCATTTGCTTATAAAGGCAGAGATTTTTTTTTTTTTAATATTTGAATATTGTTAATACTGGTTTGCTACCCAGTCTCATTTAGTGATTTGATTTTTTTTACCCCCAAATCTTATTTTTCCTACCTGCTTCAGCATTCTGCAAAGCTCAGCCACTCTCAAAGGATCAATCATGTGATCCACTGATCTTAGTTTTCCTTTTTGCACTCACTTCCTTGAATTGAATCACTATGTTCTCCCTTTTGTAGAGACAGAAGGCTGTTTGGCCCACACTAAGAAATCAGCAGAAGAGAAAGTTGAACCTAGTGTATCAAAAGGATTCTTACTCCTGTGGGATTCTGTAGTTGCTAACATTCTTCCTTCTGTCCTCAGAGTACCAACTTTTATCCTAAAATGCCATCTATTATCCTATTATCTAAAGAGGTTTCTTCAGTTTTGCTATGCTGTGTTTATAGTTACCTGATATCTAGACACATCAAGTGTATAAATGTTTCCCTTACTATTTTCAGGTTCAGTCTCCAAATGGCACTAATTAACATACCATACTCCTATTATCACAAAAATTTTTTGCTTCCTTAGATGTATTGGAGTTATACTTTATGGAAAATATACCTACTTACACTTACACAGACACCAATTGTAATTTCATTACTCATCAGTTGCCAAAAGTGTTTGCAGATGCCTTGCTAGAAGGTTCATAATGTACTTTTGATTATCCATAGTCAATATTGTCACTGACAATATTTCATTAGTGAGTTCTTATAAGATGATAATTTGATTTGAATATTTATGAAGGCTGAGAATTTTAGGAACATCCTGGTAAGTAGTATTAGTCAATGGGAATCAGAGTGACTGGCAATGAGGGGAGGAGACCTCCCAGGAGACAATGCTTGTAAACAAGTCTATTGGTAATAAACACTGCTAGTAATGTTAAAACAAATAGTTCCCGAATAATTTCAATTCCTTGCATCTTTTCTCAGTATTAGTAATGAGTTTTCAGTTTATTATCTTCTTACTATAAAGAGATGTTTACTTTTCCATTAAATTTCACTCAGATTGGTCTGGCAAGTACTGGGAATGCCAGTCCTGGAGTACTGAAGAAAAGAACGGCTAAGTCGCTCTTGGAATGTCATATATTACATCTAGGCTGTCAGGATAAACAGGGAGACATTCCATCAGAGTGATGCCACAAAGATGAGAGTGATGATTTAGAGTATTTCTTCTGTTTTGGGAAATATTACTAATATAGACAGCTACTAAACTTTGATTAATAAAATTACTTGGTCAGAGATTTGAATGTTAGTAAAAGACATTAAAATGACAACCATATATATCTTTGAAATAATAAAAAAAATATCATTAATCTTCTTTAAAATTCAAACACCTTGCTCATGATGCAATTATAAAATAACTAGAACAAGTATTAGTAGAAAAAGAAATTTTCTAAATTTTTTATTAAATTGAAGTTGTACCCTGTAGGCAAAGGACAGTACACAGCAGGACTAGTCCTTTTATTTCAAAGGATGATACAAGCTTCAGTTGATATCAAAGGAAGAGTTTTGTTATTAAAATAGCTTGACTACAGTGTCTAGTGATAATATTTTCCTAATCCTTCCATTTATATGAATCTGTTAACTAACATAAAGTTTGCAGTATGCACTGAATGGAAGACTAGTTATTTTCAGTTAAACTGAAGATGTCAACAGGGGAAGACTCAAAGTGGAAGGAATTATTTATCAAAAAAAAATCAGAAATTGTCCTAAATGTCATGGTTGCCCTCAAGCTCACCTTTAAAATCTGATTGGACTTATGTTGACTAGGTTACAGCTTTAGAGTCTCCAGTAAAAAAATATGAAAGGCACAGTGCATTTACTGAGAAGCCCACCTCAAACAATAATGGGCTTTATGGTATTCACCTTAAAGTTCCACAGAAAGATCACAAGTTTTCCACTTGGTTTTCTATGTTTGATATTGCCAGTAGGCTGGAATGCTTAATAATAAGCAGAATATCTACATCTATGTCAGCTGCTGTTTGTGTATTGATTTAAAACAGAGCTTTAGACAAAACCTATTTCCATAATCTAATTTTGAGGTGACAAAAGCAGATGAGATTCAGTGATTAAAACTGCAAGATAATGCCTGCTTTAAAGGTACAACTTCACTTACTCATACATCATGTCAATTCCTAAATGAACAATTAAAGAAACAGACCTGAATATCATCTGGTAAAATCAAGAAAAACATCTGCTCTGTGCGTAGCAAGTGTCTAAAAAAGTACCTGAAGCTTATTTTCTGGAAATAACTAGGTATTACTATCCCTATACTACCTTTTTTTTTTTTTTTTTTGGAAAGGACTAGGTACTATTGCAATTAAATTTCCATTTCCTTTTTGATCTTGACATTACTTTTTTTTTTTTTTTCCTTTTTGTGTTTCCCTCTAGTTAATTATAGAAAACAAATGTCTGTCATTCTATGCATCATGTCTCAAAACTAAAAAAAAATCCACTTCTGAACCACAGTACAATCTGTTACTTGCAATTTTAACAAGCAGACATTAATGTTTGTTGCTTTATCTCACGTTGTGACCCATACTTAGAACAAATGCCTGACAGACATCTACTCTGTATCTTTTTTTTCCTAATGCTCCTCAAACTTAAAAGATGATTATTACTGAAAATGTGACAACAGTAAAGTTGCCATGGAGCCAAAAAGACTCATACATTCCTTCTGCTAGGAATGGCTGTATGCCTCTACCAATGTCTTATGCTTCACTTTCTTCCTCAGAATCAAATGATCTTATTATTCTGACTTCTTAAACTATTTGTTATCTTTAGGACCCTTAAGTGCTATCAGTATGAATATAGACAGCTATTCCCTTCCACGAGAAAATTAATCTAATAAATCTAAGTTTTCCAATAGCTACCCTTGTACCAAATTATGCTTTTGTAGTAGTAACTTTTACAAGAGTGATAGCTAGAAATTAGTTTCAGTAAACTCTGATTTTCCTTTTTCCTCCTTGGTATACTAAGACTAGTTGTCTAGAATGTCAGGTATTTTGGTTATTAAAGCGTCTTGCTTTCTGACTCCTGTCTTTCTTCATGAACTGTCAAGTCATCTGTTCTGCCCATGGTCATGATTTACTAATCATAACTGACAGTGATATTTTATGACATGCATTTGCCTAATTTGGATGTCATTTCCATGTAGCAATTTTACCAGTGTGAACTTTATGCTATTGGTAGACCAACAAAGATTTTGTAGATTTAAGTTAATTTTTTAAATCCATTAAAAAAAAAAAAAAAAAATCTTCATTTCATTAAAAAAAAAAAACAACAAATTCTCTTCCGTAAGTGCACAAGGTTGAATTTTTCCATTACAAAGTCTGTGCAGCCACATTGCTTTAACTCCCTGAGAAGAAAGCCACCATCAGAGAATCAGTCATCTATGGAAACTAAGAATGTTGTTGAAGCCTCTTAACTCCCGAACACTAATCTTAGTCATAAACAACAACAAGCAAGTTCTCACATTGCAGTAGACATTTTTTCGGTGCAAGAGAAGTGCAGAAATCATAAAAAGTATAATGTGATAATAAAGTCTGTTCTTAAATTCTTTCAAGTAATTTAAATGTTTCATTTCTCTCTTGACATGTGCAAGACTTGATAACATTTACTTTATATTCTTATTATAATTGGAGACCTACTTCTCTACATTTATTGTATATTCTGTAAGGGTTTCGCCAATACTACAATTAAATGCATGAAAAAGAGACACAACAGTTCTTTCTGATGGATCAAACACTGTGTATGAACCGCAGACTGTCACTGTTAAAACTATAAATATGTGTGTGTGTGTGTGCGCACATGTGCATGTGTGTGAGAGTGAGAGAATGCTTCTTCAGTTTGATGAAAAATCAAAATATTAACTAAGAGTCATGGCAAGATTTCAACCTTCAGATGATCTAAACTTACACTACTTACACAAAATATAGATCACTGTATTGTGTGTATAATATTTCACAGATGGCTTAGCTTAAAATTTTTAAAACTAGTTTGATGACAGTTAAAGGCCTTATTCTGGGGATTTATATTAATTGTTTTTACTAGCACTTATTGATTTAATAAATGGTATTGTGAACAAAAAGTAAAAGACTTATTTGATGTGACCTATTTTATCTTTCTAGCATGTAGTGTTCACCAAAAAAGAAACTGACTCCCAAATATTATGCTAATAATATTTTTTTTCCTAGCTTTGAATATATTTTACTTACAAATCAATACAGACTACAAAAAAAAAAAAATTGAAGTGGTATGTATCCTCAGATTGATGACATTACAAAAAGCTACTATTTCTGCTAACAAGTTTTCTCTTATAGAGAAATCTACGATAGGACACTTAGAAATGTCAGCACTTTCCAATCTCAGCACCTTGATCAACATGAAGATAGCCTGACTGTGTTTCCATAGTGCTATAAAAATTTGCAAATGACTAGCAAATGTAACAAATAATTTATACAAAATAAATATAAATGGCATCTGCTGCTGAGAATACTTTAGCCTTATAGCTGGAATTTGAAAGTTGTATTCTAAGCAAAAATGCTGCTGAGTTGGCATTTTCTTAGAGACTTGGGGAAAATTAGAGGTCTATCAGTGACATACATCATCACCTCAAATGAACTGTGGAATCCAATAAGTGTGCAGATTCCACATACTTGGAAGTGGGCACAAAAATGTTTTAATTTCTCATGATTTCATGCAATGGATTTTTCATTATTATGTCATTTTTGTCACTTTTGAAATTGAAAATCTAATAAGTAAATAGACTAAAACTTTGAATAGCTTAGGAGGAGGAAAAAATTACTTAGGAGGGCTGAGGATTAGGCCTGACATATTATGTGGACGATGAAGTTCTATTTCAATGGTAGAAGTACTGTCACACCCTGCCACGCTTAGCCAAGATGCAGAACCTATGCAAATGTATAGAAAAGGATGTAGGGTAAAATCAAAGAGCTATTCCAAATGTCCTCTTGTAGGGGCAGTTTAACATATTTTAAATTAAAGCATTAGAACGTAAACTGAAAATGCTAGAACATGTTTTATTCTCATCACCTCCTCCACAGGGACAGTAAACTTTGCTAGGAAAAGACATGAGAGCTGCAGATAGATGTGTCACATCAGCCTAGCAAGATTCACTAGAGGATGTGTATCAAAACCCAAAGCATTCTGTATTAAAGGGGTGGACGGCACTGATAAGGAGGAGAAAGGGAAATAATTTTTTAACCTGCTTAGCAAAGATGGCAAAGAATGAACACCATTTTCTGTATGACCAAGATACAGACCAATGTGTTAGTACATATGAAAAAAACAAAACAAAAGTCTCTTTGGAGGCTGAGAAATTATTACCTGTTACTTTCCCAAAAGATATTTCTCATGGAAAACATTGTGTGCATGTAGGTAGTGTATATTCTAGCACAAGTCCTGAAATGCAAAACAGATCCCTGCATATGTCTTTATGCACAGTGTTTTTGATATTTTAAGGATGATAACCATTTCCATGATCCATCAGTTTAGACATTCATCATGTAATTTTTCCTAATACTGATGTAATTCTAAGGCTACAGAATTAAAACAATTTTCACGTATTCCATAAAACCTTGCTTCTTTTCTGTTAACTTGGTCCTACTGTAAGGTAGTTATAATTTCTAGATTACTTATTTTCCTCATAAAATTAAAAACATAATTAATTTCTTCTGTTATCACCTTTGCAGAGAAATATGTAGACTGCACAGTTTTGTCAAAGAAATCTTAGAATAGAAGCTTCAGATAAAATCCTGACTGTGCTGAAGTGAAATGCAAAAGCCAAATTTGGTGCTTAATTTTTGGCACATATATTTTTCATCTGATGTTACCAGATAATCAAATACTTCATAAATCTTCCTCTTTGAAGCAGTAAGCATTCACTGAATGCTTCTGCTTTGATTAAGAAACAAGACTAACACATTTTGTCAAAATTATTACAAACAGAGGAATAGATATTGATAATACTAGAACATCATAATTATACAGTATTATCTTGAAACTACAATTTTACAAAAGATTAAGAGGATATTAACATTAATGAGAAAGACTTGCAGAATAAATGACCTATAATAATACATTAGAATGGTTAAAGAGCATGGTACATTAAATGTACAGATGAGATGAAGAATAAACAGAGATTCAAAACAGAATTAATTCAGTACACTAAGAGGAATGTATTATTTCAGACATCAGAATTTAAATACTTGCCTTGGAAAAAATGAAATTTTTTTAGTATCATTAACTAATGAAAAGAACCAATGTTTTGCCTGGGATGGCACCTATGGTGGTTATTCTCCAAAGCCCCTAATGATAATCATACCTTTCATTCTAATACAGACTGTTTATTTCTTTAGCCTTGGAGTACCATGTCATTTTTAAATTTATTTCATAAATTGTACAGAAGTCACACATTTGTTTCAAAAATCTCAAAAAATTGTTGCTTAGTTAATCCCAAGTAACTGAAATTATACATGTTTTGGAATTATATTAAAAAATAAAGGATTGGCTAAATGCAAATGTATAGAAGATGTTGGCAGAGGAATAATTAAATTTGAAAAATTGTCTTTTTTGTCTAGAAATTTTTTATTTAGTACTAGAGCCAAAATCTTGCCTGAGGCCTCATCTGTCAGGGGATCAGAGCTCTGTCCAAATCAACACGGTCTGTATAGTTCATAGAACAGTATAAGCATTTTGATGTGAGGATTTTTTTTCCTCCCTAACAGCTATAATATAGGTTATAAATTGCAGAAATTCTGTTTTTAAATTCAGGATACAGAAAATTTACGAAAATAATGACAGTTCACTATCTAGAATAGCAAATAATTTCACTATTAGAGTACTCAGTGGAATGAAAAAACAGAAACTGAAGACATTGCATTGTAACACTTCAGACCAAAAACTTGATTTAGAATACACCACCACTGTCTCCTTGTTCTGATCAAACCCATCCATCCTTCTCAAATTCTAACTGTAGATAAGAGCTGATATGGAAGAATATTTTATGAAAACGACAAACAAATAAACAAACCCTTTTTAATCATAACATTTAAATGATGGCTCTTGGTCTTCTAATTTTCTCTGTATTGCTCCATGAAAAACCATAAAAGGGCAGAATAGCAAGCAGAGTTGATATGGTCAGTTTTAAGGCTAGCAACTGGCTGCATTTCTGAGGTGATCTTTGCCACAATGTGAAGTTACATGTGTCATAGTAAGTCTCTTGAAACCCATGGTTAGAAACTTGATAGAAAAGGTTTCAGATAGAATAAATTCCCAAAATTATGTACACGAGGGCTTACTTTGTTAATATAATAGTCTTTTCTCTTTAGGCTTAACACCCAAAGATAATTGCAATATTTAAAATTCATTTTAAATATTGAAGTTTAAGTTTAAATACAAACATTTTATAATTTACACATATATCTAATATACCTAATGCAACAGTTCAAAAGTCATAAGGTTAGGTGTATTTGTGCTTTCTTAATTTATTTTGTCTGTACCAAATTATTTAAAGCCTTTGGAGGGTACTTTGTCTTAGAAGATTTTTCTTCTTGTTAGAACTGCTTTATTACCTAGCTATTCCTTAAATACTTCTTAAGAAAGCCATTTCAATTTGATTTCCATTTTCACTGAATTAATTATACCTTATGTGTAGAACGCATGATGCGTAAGAGTGAAAAAGAATTCTAGTCAAGTCCACCAGTATTTCAGAGAAGTACACTGTAGTATCCCTTTCCTGAACCTGACAGGCCCAATTCTCAAATACAATCTTTTGTTCACATTATTATTGGAAAGACTTGCCATTCCTTAATGGCTTAGGGCTGTTGCATTTTTTGTTATTTTATAGGATGCTTTTTTTTTTTTTTTTGAGACAGTTATGTATTTCTTCCTCTGGTAAGTGCTCTTTGTACCTACTCCTTTCCTGAGCATAAATACCCACTCATACGTAGTATTTTACACAAAATTTTATCAGTATCTTCCAACACTGCATTAATATTTAATCATTGATACGGAAAATATTTTGTTTCATCCATAAAACCATAATAGTGTCTTTCTCAGCCACATCAGAGGGGTAGCCCACTACTAACACAGATAATTTCCTCTTTGGTTTCCAAGAGCTGAATTCCAAATTTATAAGATCATTCTCTTCTTTTTACTAATTCCCTTGAGTCTTCTTTCTTTCCTGAAATTAGATAATATTAGGAACTTGAAAGTCTACATGATTTAGTCAAACACAGTTGTCCCTGATATTCAAAGCACAACTGGGATTTTGACTATCGTTCACACGAGATAAAGCATAAATAGTTCATGAGAGCATCTACTGTGTGTAAAATGTGTTGCAGATCCAGCTGACTTTACTAGCCAATACTACACAGACTGCTTTTCAGTTCAACTTAGAATAGTTTGTGATCCTTAAACCAGCAGAGATCTTATTTCAAACATCAGAGCATTAAAACAAGTGTGACTTTTGCACATTTTAGACAAAATAAAGTAAATAACTTCAGTTAACTCTGACTCAGCTTAGTCTATGAATAACTGAGACTCAGATTTTATGTTATGTAACTCAAGGTTCCAACTACTTGCTTCAGAAGACTAAGGCTTCAGAACAGATATTAACAAAAATGTAGGATATTGGTATGAAAGACTTTAAACAGACCAAAGGTCACAGTAGAACAATTCTGTGATCATCTCAGGAGCAAGACATTAGATAAAGAAATATTATTACTGAAATTCTTTATTTACAGAATCTTCTCACTATGAAAATATAAGATTAGACCAGTGAAATTCCTCATTAAATAATGCATTTACTATATTGTGTCCTCTTTAGATTTACTCTGCTCAAGAAATTGGCTAGCTCAGAAGACTGTCAGTAATTTTTTTGATTTGCAATGAAGAGATTAGTAGAGAATGTTCACTTTTGACTTTAAAATAAGACAGACATATGGATGCTAACTGACATACCTCCTCATCTGTTGCAAGTCAAACATTGCCAGAAGTAAGGAGATAAGACAGCAGACAGCGAAATCAATACAGTTTCTTAGAAAGTTGTAAAAGGATTCCTCAGTTTAAGTATAAATCATAGAAATATTATTTTGTAGTAATAGGTTGACTCAAAGTTCTGCAATGACTACAATGAAGATAAAAGCATAAATAAGGAAAAAGATGTTCCACATTAAATCACTGATATCACATAGTTTGTAGTTAACAACTACAAGCATAGGAGTTCTCAGGGGTAATTAAACAATATATTTCAAACCAAATAATTAAATTTTGAACTTTTCACCCCTTTTTTACTTTAATTATGATATGCCTTTAAATTAAAAATAGCAACCAAAGGAAATGGTTCTAAAACATTAACAATGAAAAATTTAGGAATACTTGTAAGAGTTTGTCAGTTTTACAATAAACAATCTATTTTTTTTTAAATACAGACTGAAAATGATAAAAGTCCCAAAATATTAAAAATTCCCCTAAGCCTTAGATTAATGTGCTGTATAAGTAAAAATATCTTTTTTAATAAAAAGGATGCAAATAAAGTTGCTTCAGGAGGTCTGTTGAAATCCAGATAAAATACACTGATACTCTAAAGTTCAGGTTAAAAATTAAAAATTATGAACGTGTAAGAAAAAAAAATAAACCCAGTAGAGTATGATTCATTGAGTGCAAGACTTACATTAGTGAAATAAGTGATTAAGCCATAAAAAAAAACCAAACAAACAAAAAAAACCCCAAAAAACTACACCAAACCAAAACAATAACAAAAAACCCCAGCCAAACAAAAAAACACAAAAAAAAAAACCAAGTTCAATTCTATAGATGCAGATATACATGTTTTTCATATAAATAAGAATTCAGTAAGTTTTATCTCTTTAGAAGACATATTAATTTGAAAGCTATGGTGCTGCATGAATAAAAACAAACAAATAAAAAGCATGACCAGAGAGAACTATGTTAATAAACAATACTAATATTTCAGAAAAGTCAAGTTTTCCTCCCATTCAAAGCCCAGAAAATTCATATTCTGTGTTAGTCTGCAATACCACACAATTTAAACATAATTTCCAATGTAGACTGCAGAATATGTGTTGACTACCCCTTACTGGTCCAGGCAAAAATTAAACTTCAGTAAGTGCCAGTTTAGAGGCATGTTACAGTAAAGACAGGAAGACTTTTTTTTTCATTTATGAAAAAAAAAAAAAAAATGGTTAATTTTTACCCTAGTAGTACACAACTAAAATCAGAGTGCAACTAGAAAGATAAATCATGGAAATTGATACACTTGTGAGGAAGAGTAATGAAAAAACATGCTCCACTCTTCTCCATGGGGAATATAAATGTCCTGGGTTGAGTGAGTGGTGGAGTTTTTTGGTGGCAGGTGAGGGGGCTATCGGGGCGGCCCCCTGTGAGAAGCTTCTCGAAGCTCCCCCAGCTCCATGTCAGCTCTATTTCTGTTTGGGAAATTAAGCCAATCGGCTGCGCCTCTGCGATAACATATTTAAGAAGGCACATGGTGACAGGCAGTGGGACTTGTGAGGAGGAGTTGCTGCAGCTGCCTGAACACCAAGGTCAGTGGAGGAATGGAGGAAGAAAGGAGGGGGGAGGTGTGCCAGAGCAGAGACCCCCCTGTATCCTGTGGTGAGACGGCAGGGCAGCCCCCCCTGCCACCCATGAAGATCTACGGTGGAGCAGACATTGATTTGTGGCCTGTTGCTCCTGCTCAGATGATCAAGGTTCTGTGCCCGAAGAAGGCCGGGGTCTCATGGGAAAAGGTAACCCCGCTGCTGTAATTCAGCACTAGGAGGATTGCAGCATGTGGGGGTGTCCCACGCCGGAGCAGCTCGGGAAGGACTGCAGCCGTGGGAGGGAATCCAGTTGGAGGAAGTTAGTGACCCATGACGGAGCAGTGTGGGGAATGCTGCGGCCCATGGGAGGAATTCAAGTTGGAGAAAGTTTGTGGAGGACTGTCTCCTGTGAGAGGGGGACCATGATGGAGCAGGAGGAACAAGTTCCGGACACTCCCCTCACCGAAGATGAAGTGGCAGCGCTGACTGCACCTCCCATTCCCTGCCCCTGCGCCACTGGGGGAGGAGGTAGAGATATGGGGAGCAGAACTGAGCCCGGGAAGAAGGGAGGGGTGGGGGGAAGGTGTTCTCAAGATGTGACAGTGCTTCTCACTGTCCTACTCTGTTATGTGTTGTTAGTATCTGTAATAAATGTATGTTCTTTTTTTTCTTCCCCTAACGAGTCTGCCTTTTGCTCGTGATCATAAAAGGGGAATTTTTCCCCATCCCAGTCCTATCTTGAACCCCAATCCTGGCTCTCTGTCCCTTCTCATTGCCGGAGGGGAAGGGAGAGAGAGCTGCTGCATTGTGGTTGGCTGCCAATCAGGCCCAAACCACAACAATAAAAAAATTTTAAGACTGTTTCTACTGTATTTTCAGAATTCAGCATTTACAGACTTCATGAGGGCCTAATACATTTGTTTAATGTAGTATGCTTGCAGCTTGGAAGGAAGTTTATACATTGAAAAAAAAGCAAGTTAAACAGTGTATTTTAAGTTGAGTTTTATGGCTAATAATGATAGTTAAATTAACAAAATCTCAGAGGTGTCTTTGTATAAAGAAGGTTACTCAGCAGTTTTAGTTGTAATATTAATATCTAATTCTCTTTACACATATTTTTGGTGTGGTTTTGTTTGGGAAACTTAGGGTTGCATTCCTCACATGTTAATTTATTTTTGGGTAGGGTATCCCAGACCTATTCAATGGGGAAAAATAGTCCCTTGTCATTAAGATCAAGCATCCTGAACCAACAACTTGTCAACTTGTAATGAAATAAAGATATTTAAAGCTAAAATTAATAAAGCAGCTTACAAATTATCCAAAAAAAAATATACAGTAGCGAAAAATTCCTGCTTTAGTAGCAAGGACTGAAAGTATAACCAACATATTTGTGTGCCACACCTATAATCTCTATCATTTTAAAGAAGAAAAGATTGTGTTGGTAAATTAAAGGTCTCCACATCATGAGAAAACTCAAAGTACTTCAAGATGTTGAAGAGACTTCATGTTAATTCAACAGAGGCACCATTTACCTAATTCTGTTCCATACTGCAAAAAGTCTCTATACAGAACAAACACCTTAGGTCCGGCATGTATTCCTAAGGCAGTTTGTTTTTCTGCACTATTCCAAGACCATCCCTATTGCAGCCATTCTGTATTGATTGCCATAGATAATTTCTCATCCTTTAGTAGGTTCATTTTAATTCCTGGTACATTAGGTACTGTTTCAACCTCAATCTGAGTTGCTGTTTAATAGGATAAATAATCGTAAGATTTTATTACCCAACTTTTAAGCTGATTTGTGAGGCTGCAAGATCTTCAGGAATATTACTTATATATTTCTGTTCCTTTGTTTTCTGTCTGAGAGAACAAATGGTTTTAAGTTGTCTAAACTTGGACTATGAGACAAGAAACTGCAAAATTTCTCATAGTTTTAAATTTAAATACTTCATTTATCCTAAATAAAGTGATTCAGTATTTCTTGTTCAGCTCTTCCATCTATCTATTAATATTAATATATATTGTGTTAAGATCTAAAGATTCTGATCAAAGTATCAAAAATCTGAGTGAATCCCTAGAGATGGTTACCCTCCCTCAATACTGGCATCAATTGAACCTACATAATTTTTGACAAACATTTGTCTAATCTGTTGTTAATCTTTGTCTTTAGTAATAGAAAGTTTTCAATGGCTTCATGCAATTTGCTCAATCTGCAATTGGAAATCTTTCCTTATTGGACTATCTACATCTTTATCTCTGCAACCTGAGCTGCAATTTCTTGTATCATCCACTTTACATATGGAGAAAATGGTGTTTATCTCTCTGTGCCATAGCTTTTTATGTTCTGGAATTTTTTATGTTGAACATGAGTTTTATCTTCTTCAAGGTAAACAGCATTAAGTAAACTAATATATTTTCACAGATGAATTCACTAAATACTAATAGAGATTGACAGAGGGAATTGACTAAGGTTTTGTATAAGTCTGCAAGAGCTGCCTCAATTAAGGGAGTTTATTTACTTGAGGCCCTTAAGTAGATCAAATACTGTTACTGTTTTTCAGATTGTACCATGGAAAGAAGCATTTTTCATTTGATGATGACCATTTGATTATGATCTACTATGTCGGAGGAAAATCCCTGCACAGAAATACTCTGGTCTATTGAGGTGTATTCAGAAGTTACATTAGTGCAGGAGGCATTAAAATGAAACAGACGATCATTTTGTACTCCCCAAAAACTCTGGCTGGAGGTTGAAATTCATCTCAATACCTAGTTTTGTACAAACTCAGATGGTACTTTTCCCCATCAGACTCTGGGTCAGCTCTGCTTAAGCTGTTTGAGGTTAACGGATATCACCTACTTGGAGATCTATGTCTCAATGGGAAGCTGATTTAGAGTGTCAAAGAGGTCACAGTTTCTAAAAATATGTCCCAAACTAACCTAGGTTCAATAACATCATTTTAAAGAACTGAAAATTGTCTCCTCTGGAGTTCAAAGGTTTAGACATTCAACTGAGGTTAGTGAGAGCTAGTTAAAGTCTGTTTTCCCAAACGTTATTCTAGGAAGCATAGTAGGTTTCTTTCTTTCACACTTTTACCACTACAGTGGTACCACTCTGGTTTATCGTTACATGTCTGGTGAAAGACATAAGCCAATTCTAAGAATAGAAGTCCAACAAAACAATTTTTTTTACCGACAGCTGTTTTTGGTGAAAAAAATTACTGACCTGTGGAATTTTATGCTTCTATGAAATATACATCCTAACACCATTGTGTATCATGAACATCAGAGTCTCCAATTTTTGGCTTATACTGCAGAATTTATCTAAGTTTCACTATACTTTATATAAGGATGTAGTTAATCAGTGGCTCTGTTCAGGCACATGCAAAGTTGAAAATTGTTCACAGCTGTAGGTTTATGTGCACAGGAGAACATCTCTGGCCACACTGGACTCTGAGGAGATAAAAGTAGAACCCCTCTGTCAGAGCAGCATTTGCTCCATCACCTCCATCTTCCCACTCTCATCCCATCCCCTCCATCCTCCCAGTCTCAGAGGCAGAAGCACACAAGTCATGGTCTTCTTTCAGCATTTATCTTTGGGATAAGAAAAGTTACTGATGAGAAATCTTAACCAGTTCTGTCCCAATATAATTCTTAACAGAAAAACTCAACAAGATAATTTTTTCTGCATAATAGAATTAGACTGGTCTTTAAAAATACCATTCCCTGATTCTTTTTATGTTCAATTAAACAAGTACTTCAAAGTTTTTCCAGTATGCATTCTGGTATGTATCTTATTTTATGCAAACATATAATGAATCCTTTTACACTTCTCATTAACTGAGTTATTTTCAGCACGCCTATGTTTTCTGCTGTTCATATCCAATTTTACCACATAGTCTAAATGAGAACAAATGGAACATATTTCAAGCTTTTACTGAAGCTAAATATTTGCAAGAAGAAAGTAGAAAGTACTTAAAAGTTCATGGATTCTATTGAGATAACAGCAAGTGTCATGATTATGTCATATTTCAAACAAAACTAGGAAATAATGATTTACAAACAAGTACATTAAACGTATCCTGCATACAAAATTTTATGCCCTAAACTCACAGTAATTTGAATCAATCATTCTCATACTTTTTTTAGCTGACTGACCCTTAGAACACAGAGCCTAAAGACAACAGCAAGTCTGTATTTGACCTAGATTTATTAAATATTTATAAGTTCATTAAGCTCAACACTTTGAAAATAAGAATTCTCTTTCATTTATATTTATTTTCATAATTCTGAGATTTTATTGCTGTCAGCTATGGCTAACCATCTTGTATTAGGAAGCAGTCAGGACTTAGAATAAGATGTCTAGCATTAACCTTTTTACATAATAAAGTCTCAGTACAGCTCAATTGCTCATGGCATTGTCCTCAGTCATTTAATTCACTTTCTGTCTGCACTCAAGAGAAAGGAAAGCAACATTTTCTGCCACTCTGACTATCAAGTAATTCACCTCAGTTTGTGAGAGATTAAGAGGTAAGGCAGTTTCATGTCTTAATTTTTCAATCTCTTTCTATAAGTGCTGACAACACAGTTTTCATATACCCATTTTCATCTTATGATCAAAGCTGAATTTCTATTGGTTAAGTAAAATGCATCTCTACACACATCATTATAAGCCTAAGTTGTTAATAATCAAAAAAGAAAAAGAAAAAATAGGGGTACAATATATAGTCATACTGCCAATATACAAAGGCCCATAAGTCAAAGTCTTCTCAAAAACTGTACAGCCTCTGATTAATATTCCAGCAGAACTCCCACAGAAGCACCTCCCTGGCTGTGCCAGGCAATTCAGGCACACACATTCCTGTTCCAAAGAGCTCACAGTTTAATTTAAAGCAAGAAAATTGGACAGCAACAAGAGAGACCGATGGAGACCAATAAATTAAGCTCAAGCAGCTATTGAAGACAAGGTAACAAGCAAGAGTGAAGCATGGTATAATTTCTTCCTTAAGAGGCTAATAAAGAAAATTTGCTTCTGTCCCATGGAAGCACCTAGCAATACAGATTTCTCACTTTATTTTTCTAAACTCTTTATGTTTTCCACTTGGAAATGACAGAGCCATGTACACACTGCAATAGTCCTATAATAGTGGTTCGTCCACCTGAATTAAAAGTGACTAACACTAACTGCCTTGAAGGAGCAGCAAGAAACCTCTTATAGGAGTCAGCTGTGGGTCCTGCACATTCAGCCATAGTGTTTACAGGCAACAATTTCCTTTCAGTTACATGCAGAACTCTGGTGAACCTACCTCATTTCCACACCATTAACTTCCAAACATTTTTTTCTTCCCACTGTCACTCCACATGATGTCTTCCGTGTTTTTCTGTCAAATCCAATAGCTTCTCCAGCAGTCTTGCTCTGTCCATCTCAGAACAAACTCAGACCTTGCTTCTTTTAAAGAGCCTTTCTCTCATTTGCATCTATCTTTCTGAGTAGCTTGGACAGTACCTTGGAAATTGCTCACCATCATTATTCTACGTTCACCCCAAAAGTATGAACATCCCATGATCTTCGGTGTGATAGGCAGAGCCAATTTAACTAGGTTACTTAAAGAAGCAAGACACAATGCTTCACTTGCCCGGGCAGCAGAACTATTGTGACAAACACCAAGCAGTTGATGTTTGGCAGTGCTCTGAAGCATGGGGTTTTATGTCCTGTAAATAGGATTAGCAAATGAAAATATGTATTCTAGTTTCGTACAGCAGGATTATCAGCAAACCAATGCATTTCTGTGATGTTCCTTTTAGCTCTATTTTCAGATGAGTACTAAGACAGCTTTTGTTAACCTCTTATGTGAAAAAATACACATATTCTAATATGCTTAACGTGTTAGATTGCATATTTAGACTATAAATTTTAGATTATCTCTCTACTAAGAATAATAGAAATCTCAGTCATAAATTTTCCTATTAGAAGAGAAAAAGTTGTGTCGTAAAAGCACTATAAATAACAGAACAGTTTAATGCATGAAATATATAGCCACTCATTACACAAGCTGAAATACTATGTGCTTCCAGTTTTAAGATATCAATTTTATATAAACACATTTAAAAAAAAAAAAAAAAGGAAATACTGCTGCACAAATTTTTCATCATGACTATCCCAAAAGCAGATTCTGATAGTTAACTATTTTTGAGATGTCACTGAAAATGGTAAATCACCTGTTCATGTTAATTCAATGTCAGTTCAAGAACACTGGATTTGTCACCTGAAGCTTCATATTGTCTCTGAATCAGGCTCATGAAAATTTATCATGTGGTCTCATGCTGAAGTAACACAAGAACTTCCCCAAACTGTTTCCATATTTACTATAAGTCCATCCTCATTACAAATTAGTTAGTTTTATTTACAAGTAAAAATGTAATGTAATACACTCATGCACAAAAACCCTAATCTTCTGAACTTTCACTGAAGAGGAAAAGTAAATTTACCATCCTAAGCATGGATTATCTGAGTTGATTCTACATGATGGTTGAAATATCCAGAGACTTACTTTCCAAAGAATGGATGGCATTTACTGTCTGTGGGACACACTTCCTATTAAATATATGAGGGAAATAACAGCACATACAGAATTTGCATTTCCCACTACAGCAGTCAGAAATAAAGACATCAAGTTGCACAGAATGCAAATTTCTCATTTGTATTTTCAAAGAGTAAAGTCAGGACCCTTAATTTTAGGAAAGCAAACTCCCAGCTGTACAAGGAGCTAGTCAATAGGATCCCCTGGGAAACTATCCTCAAAGACAAGGGAACAGAACAGAGCTGGCAGGTCTTTAGGAACACTTTCCGTAGAGCACAAGAGTTCTCGATCCCCAGGTGTAAGAAATTGGTAAAAGTAGGCAAGAGACCAGCATGGATAAATCAAGACCTGCTGGTCAAACTAAAGGGCAAGAAGGAAGTGCACAGGCAGTGGAAGCAGGGACAGGTATCCTGGGAAGAGTATAGGGACACTGCTGAGTTGTGTAGGGATGGAGTCAGGAAGGACAAGGCACAGCTGGAACTGAACTTGGCAAAGGACACAAAGAACAATAAGAACGGCTTCTGCTGGTATGTCATCCAGAAAAGGAAGGTCAAAGAAAGTGTACCTCCCCTGATGAGGAAAACTAGTAACAACAGATGACGAGAAGGCTGAGGTACTCAACATCTTTTTTGCCTCAGTCTTCACCGGCAACCTCTCTTCCCACATTTCTTCAGTGGATGGACTACAAGACAGGGACTGGGGAAGCAAAGTCCTTCCCACTATAAGAGAAGATCAGGTTCATGACCACCTGAGGAACCTGAACATATATAAGTCTATGGGACCTGACAAGTTGCATCTGAGCCCTGAGGGAATTGTCTGACAGAGTTGCCAAGCCAGTCTCCCTGATATTTGAAAAGCCATGGCAGTCAGCTGAAGTCCCTGATGATGGGAATGGGTAGAAAGGAGGACACTGGGAATGACTGACCTGTCAGCCTCACCTCTGTGCCTAGAAAGATGATGGAATGGATCCTCCTAGAAGCTATGCTAAGGCACATGGAGGACATGGAAGTGATTCAAGACAGCCAGCAAGGCTTCACCAAGGGTAAGTCCTGCCTGACCAACCTAGTGGCCTTCCATGATGGAGTGACTACATCAGTGGACAAGGGAAGACCTACAGATGTCATTTATCTAGACTTCTGAAAGACCTTTGACATGATCCCCCACAACATCCTTCTCTAAATTAGAGACATATGGATTTGATGGGTGGAATGTTCAGTGGATGAGGAACTGGTTGGATGGTTGCTTCCAGAGGGTAGTGGTCAACAGCTCAATGTCCAGATGGAGATAGGTGAAAAGAGGTGTCCCTCAGGGGTCCATACTGGGACCAGTACTGTTTGATATCTTTATCAGTGATGTAGACAGTGGGAGCAAGTGCACCCTCAACAAGTTTGCAGACGACACCAAGATGAGTGGTGTGGTTAACATGCCTGAGGGAAAGGATGCTATCCAGAGGAACATGGACAAGCTTGAGAAGTGGGCCTATTAAGCGCCTCGTGGAAATTCATTAAGGCCATGTGCCAGGTCAGGGTCATGTAGTATCAATAGGATCAAACCCCCTAGTATCAGTATAGGCTGGGGGAAGAAGGAATTGAAAACAGCCCTGATGAGGACTTGGGGGTACTCGTAGATGAAAAGCTGGACATGTGCTGGGAACAGGCGCTTGCAGCCCCGAGAGCCATCGCATCCTGGGCTGCATCAAGCGAAATGTGACCAGCAGGTCAAGGGAGGTGATTCTCCCTCTTTTCTCCACTCCTGTGAGACTCCACCTGAAGTTCTGTGTTCAGCTCTGGAGCCCTCAGCACAGGACAGACATGGCCCTGTTGGATCAGGTCCAGAGGAGGGCCACAAAAATGATCAGAGGGATGGATCACTTCTCCTTGGAAGACAGAGTGAGAGTTGGGGTTTTTGAGCCTAGAGAAGAGAAGGCTCCAGGGAGACTTTATTGAAGCCTTCCAGTACTTCAAGGGGGCTTATAAGAAAGAGGGGGACAGACATTTTAGCAGGCCCTATAGCAATAGGACAAAGGGTAACAGTTTTAAACTTAAAGAGGGCATATTTAGACTAGATATAAGGAAAACATGTTTTACAATGAGGGTGGTGAAACTGGAACAGATTGCCTAGAGGTGGTATATGGCCCCTCCCTGGAAATATTCAAGGCCTGATTGGATAGGGCTCTGATCAGCCTCATCTAGTTGAAGATGTCCTGCTCATTGCGGGAGGGTTGAACTAGATGACCTTTAAAGGTCCCTTCCAAACCCAACTATTCTATTATTTTATTTCATGATTTACTTAAAAAATAATACAAAGGCTATCCTCTAAAATGCATACATTTATATACCACCTAATGCAACAGTTTCTTCTCCGTAACTAGTTAACATGAATCACCCTACTGAATTTTCTCCATTGACAAATGTAGTTGTGTACATCTGGATAGCAAAATAACTTCTGGTTATGTATGGAAATCATAAATATTTGTACCCATGATGAAAAATACAAAAATATTTTAAAGGAATATGGTGCTTCCCCTCTCACTTCAATATCATTAGAAAAAGAAGAAAAAATATTACATCTAAGTATCTCCTGATTTTCCTCATAATTTGTAAAACAAAAGCAAAACATTCCTTTTCAGTACAACTGAGGGATACAATGCTGAAAATGTCAGCTAATAGACTAGACAATCATTGCCTTCATTGTAAACAATGTTGGATTGACAAAAAAACTAAAAATTTGTATACTAGCATAACAAATTGAAATCTAAGCTGTATCACTGTCTAATAATTAACCAGGTGAAAGCAATTTCCAATACTGACCAACACTAGGATCTAAAAACTCAGGGCAAAAATGCAAGCTACTAAATTCATTGGTTTAAACAATTAACAGATGCAGGGGAAGAAAAATATATTAAAAAAAAAAAAAGAAATAAAGTTCCAAACTGATGCAGACATTCACAATGGGAAACTATTTCAAAGCTTGCAATTAGAAAATTCTCTGTTCAAGGACTGACACAATAGCACCCTTCATTTAGAAGAAAAAATAATAAGTAGACATGGGCTTTAGCATATTTAACAGCCATCTAATTTCACGTAATCACATCATTTGAAATATGACTACAAACAAAGAAGTAGTAAAATACATGCAAATTCTCTTTATTAATTCTCCCATCTAAAATATCTGTTCTGGTCTCTGCCCTCCTCCCCCTTCTTTCTTCACCCTAGCAATGATTTCTGTCTCTCACAGACTTGATTGCTCTGATGACCTCAATCAAAAGGCAATTATCCAGCGAGGATGGAAGGTAATTATTCCCATCAATGAGAGATTGAATGCACCTGAATAGACAGCTGCAGTTCTTCCAGGGGTTACATTATTACTATAGAAATTGCCTCCATTAATTTATGATGCATGTCAAATTTATGATAAAAAGTTGATTTGTTTGCAGGGCAACTACTTTTCCCATTTCACCCAAAACTCACTTTAAGGCAAGATCAATTTTATATTACTTTAATATATAAGTGACAACTGTCAGCATGCAACCATCTGCTTAGGAGTGAATAGGACATAAAACCAGGAATGGGAATTGAAGCTCCAGATAGACGTATGTTATGGAATTCACAGACAGAGCCAAAAGCATAGATACCTCAGCCCAAGCTTGCCAAAATCCTGCTGTAGGGATAAAAGTATAGGGACAATAAACACTAGTAAAAGAAAAATGGTAAGGCTTAGCAAGAAAATAAGTTTACTCATCCTATTTACCTTCAACCCTAGATGGGAAAATGTTTAATTCTAGAGGAGAAAGAATATAAAAGCTGTAAGTTATTATTAAAGATTTATACTCCAGTATTTACAACGATGTCCTATTTTTAAAAGAGGCTGACAGCCTACATACTCTCAGACTGCTGAGGACTTACAGGTCCTTATATTTATAACCTACATCTTAAATGCTGAGCCTTTTCTGGAAATTCTGGGTAAGGACTGTAATCACTCCACATGCTAACAATTCTGCTTTCCTTAGGCAGAATTATACAATTGAGAAATTATATTTCTAACACAAATTCAAATTTTAGTAGATTTGGATAGACCTCTATAAGTAACTAGAAGAGATCAGATGCTTCAGAATCTGAGTGGATAAAACTGGTCCCCCTTAGGGCTGATGTTTGCCCGGAATTAAAAGGGACCATTTCCTTTAGCAATACCTCCTAAAAGGCATAAAGCGCTGAAGGCTGAATCAGAATGCATTTTACTCACTTACTGCTGAACTATAAGGAATTTTATTGGACATTCAGCCAATTAACACACTGTTACATTTTATTAGTAATTGTTTTTCTGCATAGGCTACATCTGTAAATCTTGCATTTTAATGCAGGCAAAATATGTAAAACTTACCATTCTAATGCTAATAAATTGTCATAAATCTCAGCAGTAAGGTCATACAATGTGGTGTTAATTAGGTACGTACATGGCATATTTAATTTAGGAATAGAGAATTTTCTATTGTAATTTACATCCCTTCATTCCTGGAAGTATATTATCTACTCTCATTGATTTATTAATCTTAAATTTATAATTTTTTCCTACAACCTTCTGGGACACTAAAGTCTTCAAAACCATTTGCATTCTTATTATCTCAAAAGTGTATCACACAACACTCTCTTTTAACATGTAGTCCAAAAGAACCAAATACTTTTCTCAGCATTTTCAACTTTTAACCATCATCTCTAGCTTCTCTGTAGTTCACTGAAATATGAGAGGAGAAAGAAGAGAAGGGAGTAAAGTGTGGAAAAAAAAAAAGCTGAGAACAGAAGGTGGCAAGTATTTGCCCTGCTTATTTCAAAATTCTTTTTTACTTTCCAAAGTAAGACAGCTGAATTTCCAGACTCCAAGTGATAGCTGTTCAGCTCAACTGGCTTTGGTCTTGCAACACATGTTATTCTGCTTTCTTTTTCTGTTCTTTGTATGTTACAGAAATTTTAAAGTACAGTCAAAGTTCACTTCCTTAAGCCTATTTTACCACTGACTAAACACAGAAGTTCTGGTTTAGCTTCATTTATTTCTTATCACTACTTAGAGCTGCATGGTGGTCTCTATCTTGAAATTCTCAATGATCTATGTGTTGTCATTTGAGCCTGTGCTCAGCAGCTAAACACCCCGCAGTCGCTCATCCACCCTCCCCCCACTTGGGAATGTGGAGGGAATCGGAGGGGCAAAGGGAGACTCGCGGGTTGAGATAAAAACAGTTCAATAACAGTAACAGAACAATACGCTGACAGCAGTATCAGCAGGTAATGTACAATACAGCTGCTCACCACCCGCCGACCAACACCCACCTGTTCCCAGCCAGCAATCCCAAACACAAAGGCCCCACAGCAACACTCTCCAGAAGTGGCAGCCCCTTCCAGCCCTCTCCTGCCTTTATATAGTGAGCACAATGTCACATGACATGGGATATCGGCCAATCGGGGCCCAGCCCTCCAGCTGTGCTCCCCCCGCCCCACGCACAGGTGAGGGCACTGGGACCTGGGGACCCTCTGGGGTCTCAGGGTGCTGCAGCACTCCTCCCGCTGCCAGACCAACGGGAACTCTAGTCCAGCACCAACCAGGACAGTATGTCAGTTCATACGTAAAATAACTTTATTTTTTCATTAAGAGAAGAGAAAAAATGTGCTGTAGAGTTTGGAATTTCTACTGACAAGTGTTTTATTAAGTTTGTGTGCATCAGATATGGGTAAAAGAAAACCCAAAAATGTATATTTCTTCCCAGAGAACTTTTGATACATACATGGCTTCTATTCAAATTACCTTTAGATTCATAATTACTGTGGTTAAATCTAGCTTTAGCAAGTTGCTAATTAAACTTTAGCCCATACATTTTTAAAAGATTATCAGTTTCTGATTTAATTATTGTCAAACTACTTCTAAATATTGTGATATATTTTATAAAGACCCTAAGAATTCAGGCATGTTTTCCCATGTCTTAACTAGGTGCCAGACAGCCTTCTGGTAGATACTTTTCTATTTGCTCTTGAACCATGTGACACATGCGCCCCACCAGGGTTATGCAATTCTTATGCACAAAAACTCTCCAGTCCCTTTTGGCTATCTGAGAACACAGTGGAACTAAGCACTTAGGGAGGCCAAGTGGCCAGGTTTCTAGATTTGCCTTACTCTTCAGTGAGGAACATGTTATTGGTGGCTTATTTTAAGAACATTATCATCTCAAGCTAGGCTAAAGGAAAAATGGAAATAAAAGAAGTTATTCAAAACATCTCAAATAAATGACACAGTTGCAAAAAAAAAAAAAAAAAAAAAAAAAAAAAAAGGAGGAAATCAGCATTTAATCTACATGCATTATGATTAAATAAAAAATTCCTTTATCTAGCAGGTATGATGTGGACTTCTCTAGCATCTGTGGATTTTATTTTTCTCCATGCCTTGTATCTCTGTATCTCAGGTTTTATCCTTGAAATAAAATCTTGTTTTGGTAGGACAGACTTGGTTTTAGAATTAAGTTCCATTTTGGAGCCTGCCAGTGGGTCTAGAGAGATTTAATCTGTTTTTCTAAAATTAGTTTACTTCTCTTTCATTCCAGCGATAATCTGACCATCCATCTGAATCAAAACAAGCTTTCTTTCACTTCCTTCAAAACGCAAATTCCTTCTTAGACAAGATGAGTTCTTACACCTGACAGACAAATTACCCATTCCTTGACTCAGTGAAGGTATAAACTCTCCCTATCTCTTTCTCTTTGGATGACTCAGGGTGACTTTTTACATTACATAAATTGCAGCAGAACTCAGGCCCTTGGCTGATAGTAGCAATACAATAGTTTCTCCCCTCTCCCTTCTTGATACTATATCCGATAAAGTGACCTGAAGTGAAGCTTTTATTTTGTGTTGGGTGGAGGGGTCCTTTTCCAAACAATCTGCTGGTTGAACTCACTGACCTACGAACAAATTATTATTAAATCTGATGGAAAGAAGACAACAGTGTCTGTCTGGGAGATAGTGAAAAAGGGGTGGAATAATTCTTCATGGCAGCAGCATGCTATTAATTGGACTATGCACATCGATTACACCCACAGCACAAACGTTGTCATGTGAGGTACCTTGTACATGGAATCTTGCATGTCTACATTGGTGAATATAGAAGAAACAAATACCTAAATGGGATATATGGTTCATTACTGATTCTTCACAAAGACACTGACATGAGCATAATTAGCGTTTCTGCCATGATAATGGGCCTGGGAATATCAAACCCCAGCTCCAACATCCCTCCTAGGAGGATGTTATAACACATAGCCTTTTTATGCAAATCCCTAAGCTCTTGCAGTTTGACAGTGAGGATCTCCTCTTTCTTTATCGCTTTTAAGCACTGAGGCAAGTTATTTTGCAATCAAAAGAGTAATAGGAATAGCTGCAGCAGCAAATAACTCCTTTGAGAAATAATGCAGTAAAAGGTTATCAATTTGGAGCAAACAGACAAATTGTGCCCTGGGCCTCTGGATATATCTGCTACTGCATCCAGTGCTGCATTGATTCACAAAGTTGAATATTCAGTTTGTTGCTGCAGAACAGTAATCAAGGTGTCTTGGGTAATCTAAACAACTGAATTAGTCATGGTCATTCTCTACGAATTATGGTTATGGATGAACTGCTTTTGTTTCACTAATAAGTTTATTAATAAGTCCAGAGTACGACACCCTCCATGCAGAGAGTAGCTTAAGGGTAAATCAGAATAAGGTGACTTACCAGAAAGGGTACGTTACCTGGTAGCACCAAACATATTATATTGCCAAGAACTGCTGATAAGAAAATTTCATGGCATGCTGTGATATACAGCTTTAAATTATGGAGTTACCACTCACACTATATATGCCTTACAAGACATTTATCTGCATCTTTAAAGGATTATACAATTAAATATTCCTTTAAATGTCTATGAAAAAAGTATAATACTTTAAAAGATATACATCTAGAAATCATAAAAACTCATAAATCATTTAAAATTAGAACATGTAATATAAAAAGAAGCAAAAAATAATAATAAATCACACTATCATCAGACAAAGCCCAAATTACCATTTTAAGAATCCTGGTTTTGTTTCTGATCACTACTAACTAAGCAGAGATAAATGGAAAGAAAAAAAAAAAAAAGAAAAGAAGAGGAAAACATGACAGCAGGTCAGCTCTGTTGAATTTGTAGAAATTAATAAGAGAAATGTGAACTTTCTACCATGCTTTGTATATTAACAGATATGTTCTTTTGGGACTGTAATGTGAAACTGTTAAAATACATGATGCTACTCCATATTCATTGCTTTTCTAATAATAAACAATGATGAATGACTGCAAATATCTACTGCAGAAGTGGATGAGAGATGGATATAATGAACACACCAAGGGGGTATATTTTAAAGCCAGTATGTGATTGTAGTATGCAGAAAACCAATTATATAAGTAATGCCCATATCACTCATGCTCTGTTTTGCAGATCAGCATACATTTTAAAGTTCCCAGTAATGAGAACTTTGCTGATTGTTACCCAGGGAGGGGATTTCAAACAGCCTTTTTTGAAAAAAAAAAAAAAAAACAAAAAACAAAAAACAAAAGACCAACCAACATATTTTTATAGCTTTATTTCCTGCATTAAAAACTGATAGCCTTTATGAAATTATGGAGGAGTACAGTACACAAAACACATTTCTTAGAAATATACTAATTCCTTGCTAGGGACACCATCTGTAGCAGTAGATTAATCTTCAAATTCAGTCTCTCTCAGCTTAAATCTGTAAAGGGTAATACAGTGAGTGCTAAATGGAAGGAGGGAGATTGACTATCAGACATAATTCACTGGTTTATAGCAATCATGGTTTATACTAATCTGTTTTCCTTTGCTCTGAAGCCAGCTAGGAAAGTTAGTGAAGCCTGGCTTTAGCTGCAGATCAGCCCACAGCCCACATGACCATGGCCTGGCAAACACCTCTCTCACCTCATCTTCCTCTTCTACACGGTCCTCTGCCTGTCTCCAAATACTTGCTTTCTTGACACAGTATGCATAGTAAATATTTTGCCAAACACTATTAAAAAAATTATGCCACTTCAGAGCTGTGTGGTAATTCAAAAAAAGTATATTTCACGTACATATTAGGTATTCAGAATGACTTACAGATTTTGAGCTCTCTCCAGTTGCATTAATTCTGGTATTGATGTGACTCTGTAACCTCATTCCTTGTGCTAAACTTGGAGAAAACTCACTTGAAAGTGAGAAGTTTTCTGCAAGGTTAGTGTGCTAAAATGCCTCAGGAAAAGGGCTGAGGAGTTGAAAGGGAGGTGGCAGGACTGCACACAAGCAGGGAAGGAGGAAGAATGGAAGGTAGCCCAAAGCTGAACTTAGGCTGCAGGGGAGCCCCAGGCTCCAGTGCCACATTTCTGCAGAGGAGAGGACACAGGTAAGACAAAAAGCATTTTACTTTCTATGGCTACATTGAAAATCACCTTTAGACTTAGATGAGTAAAAAGACTTAGATGGCTAATGAATTTATACGTCTCATAGTTGATAATATTCTCCAGGGTTTCCCCTCTCCCTTACAACACCCAAATGTGCTTTTCAGCATCCATCTAGATAAGAAGAGTTTAAAGGAGTATCCAAGAAATTATAAGCCAATCACTCTTATTGCAATTCCTGGGAAAGATACGGAACAAATCCTCTCAGGGGCTATCACAAGTCAAATGAAGCATATGACAGAAAAGCCATCACAGATTCACCAAGGGCAAATCGTGCTGGAAAACCCAATTGCCTTCTGTGACAAAATAACCTGCTCAGCTGATGTGGGGAAAGCAGTGGACATTGTCTACCTGAATTTCTCTAAGACTTCCAGTATGATCCACCACAGCCTCCTCCTAGAGAAACTGATGAGTTACGGTCCAGATAAGTGTTCTGTGCAGTGGGTGAGGAACTGGCTGCCAGGCTGCACCCAGCGGGTGGTGGTAAATAGCTCTATTTCAAACTGGCAATCTGTCACAAGTGGGGTCCCCCAGTAGTGGGCCCAACACTGTTTAATATCTGCATAAGTGATCTGGATGATGGGATCAAGTGTGCCCTGATGAAGTCTGCTGACAATACCAGTGTGGGGAAGTGGACTCTTAGGGAGAGCCGCCCTGAAGGAAGACCTATAGGCTGGAGGAGTGGGCTAACAAGAACCTTGTGAAGTTCAACACAGATGAGTGTAAGGTCTTGAACCTAGGAAAACATAACCCAGGAGTGCAGCTCAGACTGGGATCTACCTGCTGCAGAGC
Source organism: Tyto alba (assembly GCF_018691265.1). Lineage (NCBI taxonomy): Eukaryota > Metazoa > Chordata > Aves > Strigiformes > Tytonidae > Tyto > Tyto alba. The sequence continues at coordinate 13,979,456 of NW_024881282.1, read as the reverse complement.
AGCGCTGTGGAAAGGGAGCTGGGGATCCTGGTGGACAAGCAGCTCAACATGAGTGATAAGTGTGCCTCAATGGCAAAGAAAGCCAACAGGATGCTGAGTTGTATCAACAAAGGCATCAGCAGCAGAGATAAAGAAGTCATTATCCCAGTCTACTCAGTGCTTGTCAGGCTTCACCTGCAATACCGTGTTCTTTGCCAAGAAAGGTTGGACCAGGTGATCCTTGAAGTCCTTTCAAACCTGGTATTCTATGATTCTTTGATTCTATGATCTGTTAAATCTTGTCTATAGCAATTAGAATTGATAAATATATAGTGATCTGAAAACTACTGTGTCTTAGTTTGGGCTGAAATAGAGTTAATATTCCTTTTCAGGGACTAGATGAGTGCTGTGTTTTGGATTTAGCTTTGGGTTTGGTATGGGAAAAATGCTGATAGCACACTGATGTTTTCAGCTGCTACCGAGACTTCAAGGACTCTCTGACTCTCCATGTCCTGCCCGTGCGCAAGGGCACAGGGAGCAGGGAGGGAGCACGGCCAGAGCACCTGACCCTAACTGGCCAGTGAAATATTCCATATCATGGAACGTCATGCTCACTATATAAAGAAGGGGTCGTTGGGAAGGAGCTCTTTCGCTTCCGGGATTACAATTGTGGGATCTTGGTATCTCGGGGTCGCTGGCCGGGAATGGGCTGGATATTGGTTAGCGGGTGGTGAGCAATTACGCTGTACATTGCCTGTTTATATATTTCTTTTTGTTTTCCCCCCATCATCGTTATTGTTTTTGTTTTATTGCCATTATTAAACTGTTCTTATCTCAGCCTGCGAGTCTCCCTTCACCCCTCTAATCCCCTCCCCCATTCCCAGGTGGGGAGGGGGAAGGGAGGGTGATTAGCTGCTGCATTGTGGTTGGCGACCAACCAGGCCTAAACCACGACATACTGCCTGCCACATAACCTTACAGAAGCAACAGAAGTCACTAAAAACATGCATATAGGGTTTGCTAGATGTCAGCAGCAGAGACAGCTGGGTTACTATAGTAGAAGACTCAGCATGTACTGAGCACAGGGTGACTCACATTGGAAAACATTCAGCCTTAGAAAATTCAGATTTGGGGCATGATAATTCTCACATTTTACAATAAGTTTAATATATAATTCATTTAATATCTCTAAGAGAGGTGCATGGATGTCATCTCCTATCACAAAGGTTTTACCCACATCTTTTATTTTTTATTTCTTCATGGATAAGTCAGTAGAATTCAGGGATAAAAACAGAACTTCCATACCAAAAGTTCTGATCCATCATTGTGTATATTTCAACACCCTAAAGTATACTTCCTCCTAAATCATGAATTGATTTCTATGGACCAATTCCATTACTTAGGGAAAGTAGAAGTTCTATAAATACTGTGATGACACAATTTTTTTCTCCTGAAAAAAATTTTAAAAATGAACAAAAAATCCAAGTCATATTTGAATATATATATAAACAGAAAGTTTGTTCAGAATATAGTTCATATCATCTCTCTCCAAATACCTGCTTACTTGATGTGATAAATGAATTAACTATTCCACCAGACACCATTTAAAAAAAGACTGATGGAACTGCAGAATTGTGTGCAAACTCAAAAAATGATTATTTCACACACATTTCATGTATACCAAATGGTTTAAAGAATGACAGCTGTAACCATAACAACACAAAAAAAAATGCACAAGTACTTTCTGGATTGAATACAATTATGAAAAAAATAACTAAATAACACTATTCAAAAGACTACTTATGAACAGCACAGTTCAATAATCTGTAAAATAAAATAAAATTTAAAAAAAAATCTCTAAAAAATTAATTTTGTTCTACAGGAAGAAAATTGATTAAAGCCTATTTATCTACAGCTCTTTGTCCTCAAAACCATGCATCCACAAATATAATACCATCAGCTTCTTGCAGCATTGCTACCATATCAGTACAGATCAAGAGAAAGCATATTCTGTGCTCAGTCTATCAGTGTATGTAGCAGTTTGATCACTGGATGTATTGAACAAAATGCAGAAAATCCAAATTCTACCCACACTTCTCCCAGTAAAACATTTAGAAGTTTTTTTGGTTTGTTTTTTTTTTTTTTTTCCCTGCTTAGATTTTTCATTAAATTTTGATGAACATAAATGAATATTTTTTCTAATTTCTCTGGAGTTGGCTAATGGGTTCTGCTGTTACTGGGATGGAAGAGAAGGAATGTCCTCACAGACAAATGATAATATTGCATAAACCTTATCTTCTGTTGAATCTCTCTAAAGAATGTTATCAAAACTTAACATTAATTTTGTCTTTCTACATATAATCATACACATTCTACGTTACTGTCACACCTTTATAGCCTATAATGAAGTTTGTTTGTGGTTCCCATACTTCAATTACATTTGGGAAGAGAAATATAAGACTGCTTTTCTTCCCACCAAGGAGAAAACAAAGAGAAAACACAAATACCCTTTATCTGCAGTAAACCTGCTTATCATAAACAAGAATGCAGTGGGGCAACAGAGGAGAGAAATTACTCTGTTAAGTGAATCATTTAATTGATATATATTCAGAGAAGCCAAATGTGGAGGACTTCAAGACCCAAAGGATTTCTCCTGGCTTGGCCAGACAGAGAAAGGATCAGCAGCATGCTTACATAGAGCTAGACACTTTTACCCTCCTCTTCTCTATTTTCCCAAACTTGTTCCTCCCCATCCAGTTTGATCCTCCACTGTCCCCACCTTTACCCCTTCCCCTAGACATCATATAGGTTTCATTATTTCCACAGTCCCCCTAAAATTTCCTATAACAAGATTTATACAATCCTACAAATATCTCAAATATCCTGTAGCAAGTTTGCTCTTACCCATGAGACCCGATATCTTGTTTCGTCCCTTTTATAAGTTATGAAACTCAGGCTGAAGCTAAGGCTATGCTCCACTGATCTTTTCAGTGTCCTGAAAGCACTTAGCCTTTGGTATTGTTTTTGTTACATTCATCCCAATCACTTCAGTTTCTGTATCTTGATGTTTAACTTACTACTTCTGATTCTAATTACTGTTTTTAAAATTGAATTGCCATTAACCAGATATCATCACAGTCCAGATGTCCTTACAGTTCAGGTGTCCACATACCTTCTACCATCCACATATACTTATAATACAAATTTTTTCAAATAAATTAACCAACCTAATTACGAGATTACGACAACTGCCATTTAGTAGCCTCAAAACAAGAGTCTGACTGTGCAGGATTGTAACCTTACTCCCTGGATTATTTTCAAAGTTACAATGGGCTACCGTCCAACTTCACTGTATATATTGAAACATGGGAGAAATAAACTCTATTTTAGCCTTTTCTTGTCAATGAAAATGTTTTGTTACTGATACACTAAGTACTTTGTTCACCACTCCAATTAATATTATTAATCTTTCCCTGCTTTTACCCCTCTATTATTGTAGTGGCTTATTAACTGTAAAAAACAAAAATTTTATTTATTTTTTTTTTTTTTCTTCCAGCTGTGAAGCACATGGTATAGAAGTACATGGTACAGTGGAGTCCTGGTCCATGACTGCTACTGCTACTGCCTCACCAATTGAAATAACAAAAAAAAAAAAAAAAAAAAAAAAAAAAAAAGAAACAAAACAGCATTAAAGAACATATCTATAGAGAAGAGTTGAACTTCCCTCTACATCCTTGGCCTTTGGCTGTTGATGCCTCCTTCTAGTAATCTGCTAACCTAATTCATTGTATCAATTCAATTTCCTGTATTAAGGCCTCTCAAGGTAGAGACCCTAACTTTCTCTATCTGGTGTAGGAGGGTGAATCTCCACTAGGCCACTACAAAGCAAATAATGTTGCTTTCCTTTTTCAGACAGGACCATATGTCACATCTTAGAAAAATGCCAAGGTTTACATAGACCACAGTGTTGTTATTGATGATGTTTATATTGCAGAGTAAAGCACATAGATTCAGAGTTTAATGATTTTATGTTTTCTAGCAGAATGCAAAAAGAGTTATCCCTACCAGTGATGTAAAAGAAAAAAAAAAAAAACCTGAGTTTTCAACATGAGGCATAATTTTGATTTTCTATGTAAAGATATTTCACCATCAGTACAAAAAGTTCATGGTATAATAAAAAAAGAAAAAAAATAGAACCAGAATACCTGATTCCAAGTTCTATATGGCAAACTCCTTACTTCTCTTACTTACATTAAGGTTGAGTCATTCTGAACAACAAGCGAAGCCTGAGGAGTATGGATGTCTCCAGCTCTTTTAGTGATGTGCCCTAGAGGAGTTATGCCTCATCATTCCTCACTAGACAAAATCTTTGAGGGTTTTCAAGGACAGTTCTAAAGAGAGATTGTTGCAATATTCTAGCCCAAAGGCACAGAGCACAACGGGCAGGTTTGTGTCCATTATCATCTTTGAATATTTCAGAAATTAAAATGGCTATATAAATATGTTGTCAGAACTATTTCACTATGAGGCATTACTAGTCTACACTTTGATGTTATTGAATTTTACCAAAGATGTCATTTTTAAGTGAAACAAGGGGAAAATTGCCTGTATTCTTAAATAGAATTTGATGCAGAGAGAAATTTGTAAGTTTCTGTAGCAACTGTAAAGGTGGAAAAGAGGAAAGACAATCAAAATCGAGGAAAAAAATGGGATGAATAATAGACAAGGAAACCTATTTGATGCTGTTACAAGGCATACATAATTCCAAAAAAGAAACTTATCGAGAAGGAACTCTAATCTTTTTGGGATTCTTATCAGTTCCATGTCACTAGATTATAAATTCAATGAAAGAAGTTTACAGAAAGTTATGTATCATCAGTTATTTATACAGTCAGATGTATTTTCAGTGTTGAATTACAATATAATGTTTTTATTTCTTTCTAACTCTCTTTAAATTTCTTTAAATAGTTTAGATTTTTGGGTGTTCATAGATGCAGAATGTTCATTCTGGGGAATGTGATGCCTAGTAACTAAACCCACCTAAAAATATTTTTCTTTAAGGATTTATGAGATTTCTGAGGTCAACAAACAAACAAACAAAACCCTCTGTTCCCTGGTCCAGTTGAATGTGTCCAAATTAAGGAATTCCAAATAAAATAGTAAAATAGAAATTCACAACAAAATAAACTCACCTCGAAGTATTATTTATTATTTACTTAGTTTTAAAAGAACTAAAATTTAGAACCACATTAAGTAATTAAAAGCTAATAAAATAATATAGAAATAAATGAGATGTTAAAATTGGAAAATGAAAAAAAAAGTATTTCTTAAAGTATTGAAAATGACAGATAATTTTAAACATTTCTTTGGTAAATCTTTATTGACACTAATCCTTTCTAATAAAGTAAAAATAATCCTGAATGTTCCACTTAGACAATATACTACATGGAGAAACAATTATGCAAATATAATTATTAATCTATAATATAGTATTTCAGTTGTCCTCTTTTTCAACATAGCATTCTGCTCAGAGGGAAGTGATACAAACACCTGTTTATGTCATCTAATTATCATCAGATTGTGTAATGTTATACCTCTACAATGTCTCATGGATATACTTGTTAACTTGAATTTTGACATGCCCTGCTTAAGAAACAAGTTTAGGAAAAGAGTATGAAGTAGAACAATGTTGTGGTTTTAGCTGGTACAGTGCTGTGTTTTGAATTTAGTGTGAGAATAATGTTGATAACACACTGATGTTTTAGTTGCTGATAAGTAGCGCTTATCCTAAGTTAAGTATTTTTCAGTTTCCCTTGCTCTGCCAGCAAGGAGGTGCACGAGAAGATGGGAGGAAGCATGGTTGGGACAGCTGACCCGCACTAGCCAAAGGGATATTCTATACCATAGAACGTCATGTTCAGTATATAAACTGGGGGAAGTTGTCTGGAGAGGCCAATCACTGCTCGGGGACTGGATGGGCATTGGTCAGTGGGTGGTGAGCAATTGCACCGTGAATCTCTTGTCTTTCTTGGGTTTTATTTCTCTCTATTTTTGCTATCTTCCTTTTCATTACTATTATTATTATCAGCAGCAGCAGCAGCAACATTATTTTATCTTATTTCAATTATTAAATTGTTCCTATCTCAATCCATGAGTTTTACTCTTTTTTCTGATTCTCCTCCCCATCTCAATGTGAAGGGAGGAATGAGCAAGCAACTGCGTGGTGCTTGGTTGCCAGCTGGGGTTAAACCACGACAAACAACAAAAGATGACAAACCACCAAACTCATCAATGATAGATTTCAGATACATGCAGAAAGGTGTGAGAGAGAAAGTTTTTTCTGATTACTTTACTGCCTAACGCAGAAACAGTTGTAACAACTTCTTTTCCCATTTCAATGCACCGATTTAGCATATGATTGTGAATATGTTCAGCAATTTATACTATGTACAAAAACTTCTGTCTTCCATTACACATTGTAAAGCAGCAATTACAAGTAAAGAAGACATACAGGAGAATAATCAACTTAGCTTTTTGAGGACTCTGAGGGTTTTATTTTTTTTCTCCCTGAATAGTTTGCAAAATGAGAGAATGTTGAGATCCTGTGAAAAATCAATGTAACACAGTCTCTTCTTGTGAACTCTCTATCTGGTAGAGGAAAAAAAAATTCTCATAAGATATTGGTTGCAAAAGATTCACTGGGTAATTCTACAGTTTTAAGCAGTTTGGTTAACCATCAAATACTTAGCCAAATGCAACTATAAATCCAAATAAAATCCACCTTTCTTAGATTTCTGCACTGTTCAAAAGATACCTCAACACAAATTAAATGTATCATTGTATTGAAATTTTTATTAATGGGTGTTAGCTCTGGCCAAGACTTAAGATTGGTTTTACAGTTTTTGTAAATATTATGAAATATTTACAAGGATTCTTATTTTGCAAAAATAATTGTCACAAAGTGACAAACCTGCTACTTGCCGTTTCTCACTATTTTCAGTGCTGCATGTTTTTCCTCATCTGCTAAATTACAGAGAGCTTTGTTCAGAGACCTTCTGAAACTAAAAACAGTCAACTGAACTTGACTCTCTATGGGTTAAACAGCATTATAACAATTATATCTGAAATTAAACTGTAGTTTGATTTCAAAAGTGATCAGAATTTTGGGCTGGGTTAAGGAATGGCACTGTCCTTATAAATGTGATTTTATTAATTAAGAAATCATTAAGGAATTGTTAAATGAAACCCTGTGTCATGAGTGGCAAAAAGTCATTTCAGTTTCTAATCATAATCTGTTTACATTTCTAGGGGCAAAAAGCACTTTGTGATTTATATTTTCTTGCATTTTATCGTCATTATGTAACATTTCACTTCTACAAACTTATTTTTAGATATGTCCTGTTTCTGATCTTTCAGATGTTTCCAGAGAAAAATTAATTTAATTAAATGAAAGATGGGCATGCTTATGACTATTATTACTAAATTTATCCTTCTGAAGTACTTCAGATTTCATAAGCTTTTTTTAAGCACTAGAGAAAGTTGTTACTGAATTGGACACATAATTCAACAAATTTTTATGACTACAGCCAGAAAATAAGTTGTAAAGGTTAAGGAAATTCCAGACTAGATCTGCCAAACTTATCTAGGTTCTTAGAGGATGATTATCCAGTGGTATCTAAGTATTTAAAAGCATATGAAGAATTGCAGTGTGTCTTTGGAAATATCATTTAATCTATATCAGCAATAGAGAGAGCCAAATGCTAAAATACTTAGGAAAATGTTCAAGCAAAAGAACTTTTTCTTTTTTTAGAATCTCTTTTACTTGAAATGGTATTTTTCAATGAAAACATCATAAATTATAAACATTTTGACAACATATGCATTGTTTTCACAATCAGGTGATTATATTACATTCTTGGATGACTGCCACAGAGATATTTTTCTGTAGATGTCTGCAGGTGCTCCACAGAAAGTTATAGTTGCTTCTTATAAAAGGAAATAGAAACTAGAATTTAAACAAAGAAGTAGTCATGGATGTGCATGCACAGATTTTTATTTTTTTTTCATTGAGGAAAATTATCACACTAGGCAACAGGCAAATTATATAGCTGTAAACTTCAAGTTAAGAAAGACTGGGAAAGATAAAACCCAATAATTAAATCTTGAAACTGGCAAGATCTTGAAACACAGCTTTTCTCATCTTACTTCTTTTGTCATTCCACCAATGCATAGCTGGTAAATTCCTGCTGGTGTTGACTCCACCACTCAGGCAACAAAACCAAAAATTAAGGTGAAATGTTTCCACGAGCATCATTGGTCAGATTTGTTGAGATCACTCTCATCCCTTTTGCTGAGTCTCTACTTATATCCAATTTTAGGTAAAAAATTTTCTGCTAGCACGTTGAAGATGCTCTTTATCTCCCCTGTTCTTTATGCAGGTTTATAAAGAATGTGTTCCATTACCATTTATGAATCAATTAATCATTAATTGTTCTGTAGATGGTCTGAATGAAAATTCTAGTTTGTTGACTGGAATTTGCAGTGATCCTGTATCCCTTTCAGTTCTACATTTTGGTGATTTAAGTCTTCCTGGTTTAAAATCAAAAACTATCCTCATACTTAAAGGTGATCTGGGACAAGCTGGCCTAAACCCATCAGAACAAAACCAGGAAAAGTGATAGATAATGCTGAAGTGTAAAGAGAATGTTGTTGATGAAATCATATTATAAAAATAGTATTTAGTGATGATATTTCAGCTTGTGTCTTGCTCATAAGAAAGTCATCACAAGTTTGAAGCTAGAAAATCAGCAAAACAGCATTTGGCTTTCTCCTGTTTTACAGTCATTTTATAAACACAGACAGTGCACACTTATCACCATGTCTTTCAATCATTACCACCTCTTTAGCTAATATAATTCAGTTTATGTCCAAATGAAAGAATAATCCAATATTCTACAGGCAAACAAAACAAAACAAAACATAATAAACCACCCTACACACTATTATGGGATATTTTTTCTCTCATTTTCCACTTAAATACAAGTTTAGGACACTGAAATGCTTAACAAGCCTTTCATCTCTGCATAAAGGGGTGCCTAAATATCTTTTCAGATTTTTCCCTAAATACCCCACCCCTAACTTCAGGAATTATTTGATGTTTGACAATCCAAGTGTTGTCTGCGGTCAAGGAGCTAAACCCAGCTTCCATTTCCTGGATTTCCTGCGAACATCTAGGTCAACAAAAAGATTTGAAGAGGCATCCTCAGTGCTGTGAGGCTCTACTAATGCAGTCTTCCTTGCTTGTACTCAGTAAAACTGTTTCATCATCATCTCTGCCAGAACAGTCAAACACACTCGAAATACTTTCCTACTAAAAAGATGCACAGCAATCAGATCATTAACCCTTTGCTACTGTCTCTTTAATTTTCCTCAAAATGGTGCTAAAGTATAAGTTTCCAGACCACATTATAATTCAATCTAAAGTTGGTATGGAGAGGCAGAAGGACTTTTCTATATATCCTGGCTCTAAACTCAGCCAGAACAAACTCAGCCTTCTGGTACAGATAACCCATGTAACATACCGTGCAGCGAAGTGGTTCAGCCTCAGCATGAACTCTACCCTAATTTTGTCAGCTTTAAGGATACAAGCTATAAAAACAATCCTGTCATTAACTATAAAAGAGGGTTTTATGCGTAGGCCTGTATTTTAACAATTCTACAAGAAGTTCTGGACGAATGCTTAGCAGAGGACATTTTGCTTGGTATCACCTATGAAACAATCGCTCCAACTCTTACTTGCTTTACATCTGAAATCTACTTTGGTAGGACTGTTTACAATGTAGTAATAGCTCCAGGTGCATTTGGAGTTTTCCAATAAATAAGTAGGATGCTTGCATTTAATCATTACCTATTCACCTCAAAGATGCAGTATGTCTCCTGAAATAAAGATTTTGATAAATATAAAAATGGCAGAAAAAAACTCTCCACCCTTTTGACAGTAAGGACAGACTGCGTCAGCATAATTTTTTTCAGCCATGAGAACTGAAAACATGACTAGAAAAACCTATTATCTAACAATATCCCATTAACTTGGTAGAATAAAGCCAAGTTCTCCCTTGTTCTTTTAATACTGTTTCCTGAAGAATTAATTATTTCACTTTTTCATGGAAGAAATTAACACATATAATAAAGGATCATTGGCAGCACCTGGGAACTGTGGTATTTATGAAGGTCTCTGGGGTCTCTAGAATCATACATATCACTCCTGGAGATACCTCTTTGTTGCCAAGAAATCCTCTGAAAAAGCCCATCTGAGTAAAGTTAGTGTTTTAAACCAATCTGAATTAAATATTTAGGCAGTTACAGAGAAATAAAATAATATTTGAAGAAATTACTGTTTCACAAGTGTACAACATTAAACACAGTTCTCTTGAAGTACTCTTTTCTTTAAGAAGGCCTCCCATTCAGTGATTACTTAGCTTGGGAAACTGTAATTTCCTATAATTATTTCATTGCCATTGGTGCACTGACTGTCACTTTGGCATTATCAGTGTTACATGCTCTTTTAAAGGGTCACCATTACCAATTCCAGTCCAGGCAGGATAGACTGACATGACAATAACAAGATGGAAAGGTTACTTCTTAAACATATTTTCAGTGACACAGAGTACTATCTAACTCAAATGAATTTTGACAGTTTTTGGTGTGCAATTCTTTCAATTTTAAAAATGGACTAATGACCTAATTAATTCGTAGAGCTGCGAAACATCATAGTTTCAAGAATGAGCACTCTCTAATAATTTTATATCCTAACACTTCCATAAATGTTTTAAGAAATACCTTAAGAAAAAATTAAAAAATGGTCAGTGAATTTTAAACCTATTTCACTGAACCAATGACCTGTGAGCACAGTAGTTTAAGTATACTTCATATGAACTGTTTCTCTTTTGGAAAATATCCTATTCAATACTATCACTAACTGGAAATGGTCTGTCAAAAGATGCCACTGCAGATGTTTCCATTTGAGAGGAACTTGGGAAAGAAGTAGAGGAAGGGGCACATCTCCTCTCAAACTTCCTGTCAGTCTTGTTCAGGACCAGATCCAGAAACTAAAATTTATCTCATTTGGAAGCAGAGGCTGAAACATTTTTTAAAGAAGGATTTCCATGAAAAAATATTTCATAAAGAGTCAGAGCACTGATGACAGAATAAGAATACACCCACTCAGAAAGCTTCATGTAAAATTTTAACCTTTCAGATTCTATTTTCATAGGAGGATGACATAAATATGTTGCAATTTTTTTGAGCAGGACCTTTCTAGCGTCTTATTCATGTAGCACTCAGCAGTAAGCAGAATGGGAACGGGAACATTGTCATTGCTTTGCAGTTTATTAATTTAATTTCTGCAGATTCTCCAGTGACTTTCCACAGCCATCTATATCTATGAAGTCATGCATGATGATGTTATGCTGACTTCGTTCTTTTCAGAATCTTATAAATGAATTCTTATTTCTGAATTGGGAACCTAAGTACCTGGGTACTATTTATAAGAATAACATTAAGATGTAAGGGCAATATACAGACATACCCAGGCTGGCAAAAAAAAAAAAAAAAAAATAGAAAAAAAATCAACTAATAGAAATCAGGAAATAAAATATTTCCACATAATGAAAAGGAAATTTTTACATGTACATTTTGCAATAAATTTTCCAAAGTTTATATCTTGATTAAGATTAAATATAACGTTAGTTACTAAAATGCCAGAGAATAATGTTATTCTTAACTAGAGGAACAGGCAAAAGTACATTTCCATTTATAACTAAGACTAAGAGAAAACTGATTATGAGAAAATCCTAGCAGGGAGCCATGAAAAGACATTTCAGACAGAAGAAGTTACTTATGGAGAGATTCTGTATAGTTTCTGTTGAGGCATACAAATTTCATTAAAATAATCGTGATATCAGAAGGAACAGAAACATTTGAAAGATATAAAATAATTTAATTTTGTTCCCAGAAACTAGATGAAAAATTAACATTTTTTTAAATTATGAAGAAATATTTACCATAGCAGTTTTAAAGTAAGGAGACTAATAAATAATCGTGATACAAAGTTTTAAATCAGCAGTTTTAAAAGATTTAACCAAGGAGCAATCTGATCTGCTGATATCCTGTTTCAAGCCTTGAAACACTAGGAAGTCCAGGGTCATGGAACTAAGTTGATGTTGTGGCAATAAAAAGTTTCATCTGGATTAACCAAGTAATTACCAATCTATCAACTGCATGCCAATTTGTTGAAAAATAACAGGTAAGACTCAATTAATAGAGTAGGACAGGCCATGTTAACTGGCATGAATTATACAAAAGTGTTGATAGTATAGTTAATAATTAAAGGAAGGCAGCTAATCCAAATCAGCATGGATTTATGGGAAGTAGCTCTTAACTTGGATTTTAGATATCTTGGAATGATCTTTCTTCTTCTATGCAGTTATGAATTTGGCTGATAAAAACAATAGTGCTGATAGAGTATGCTGGGGTTTTAAAAAGACATTTCTTTTGATACCACAGCTATTCAAATTAAATTGTTCTAATTTCTTATTTGAAATGTAAAATATCCTGAACATTGAAGTCAATGAAACACAAATTAATTAGTAATGTGAGTAAAACCAAGAATTATCTATTACGAGGATGGTTGTCAGCTGGGGTTCCAGATACCCAGTCATACATAATACCTATATGACATAATCTAAAAATTACCTTAAAAAAACTCTAGACCTAACAAATAAGATTTGTAAATTACACAATAATCATATAAATAATGCTGGATTACTTGATGAGTCAGAAAAATACCCCAACAACCTCCCACCCTATAGTTTGTTTTTCAATGTCACTAGAGGCAAAATGGCAATGTTAAATACAAAGAACATGGGCCATATTTCTAAGATGAAAGACTTGGAATAATTTCAAAATCAAATCACTGCAAGCCAGTGTCACAGGCAAAATAATGATAATAAAAATCCTCCAGTAAGTAAAATAATAAATATTGTGTATATATGTCAGTTCTCTTACACATCTCCTACTCAAACACTGTGTTTATAATTCACAGAGGATGTTGAGGAACTGGAGAGGGTTCAGAGAAGCACTGTTATTGATTTAAAGTGTGGAAATTATGCCTTCTAGTGAAAAATCAAAGTCCTTATACTAATGGAAATGTTAATGCTGGCCTGTCCAGGAGTATACCACATTTAGAATACAGAATAGCATTTTATATATTAACAGCACGATGTTACAAAATCAAAGGCTCAAAATTAAAGCTGGAAATTCTTAGGCTGAAATAAGTACCTAGTACAAGAAATAATACTCTAAGCGATTAAGCACTGGATCAACTTTACCACAAGCTTTTGTAGCATCTTTGTCAACAAATGTGTTTTGTTTTAAAAGTTAATTTTTTGTCCTCAAATATTTGCTATAGTTATAGGATTTAATAAAGTGTACTGCTTGATTTAGAGAGATCAGACTGGGTAATTGCAATAGTTCTTTGGGTATTACTTAAGAATGATAGTTCATTCTGTTACTTAAACATGGTTCTCATTGATAATTTCTCTGAAACAGTAGAAGGTGCACACATTATAAGAATAGGACTGTATCCCTGATGATATTCTACAATATGAATACAGATATTTAAGGGGTAAACAGAACAGCTTATCTACAGTTACCATTAATTTTGTTTTCGGTTTACTTTTTTATCAAAATTACATCTGTTCTTACAGCCTCATTTATTGCACTGAGAGAAAGAAATAAACCTTAGGAGTTCTGCTTAACTCTAATAAATTCTCAAAGAAAACTCCATAACTTAAAGGCTTGAAGTTTTGTTAAGGCTGCTGATTGATAGACATCAGGAAGAAGTGCAAGTTTAGGAAATTTAAAGAATCACTTAAGATCTGTTTTTCAATTTTCTCTCATTACAGATCCTACTGAAAAAAACTACTGTAGAGTACACACATATGTTGGAATGTATTCTGTATTTTTCTTAAATATTATGGATGCTCAAAAGCATCACAAATGAGAAAATAGAGAGATCTGAAAAAATTACATGTTTGGAAACATGCTGCATATAAACAATGTCTTCCATTCAGTCAGTGACCAGACAGCATTAATCTTTTTCTGAAATCCTGCTGTTCCAGGAAGACAGTTACCTGAATCAAAGATATTTTTAAGGATTTTCTCCATGACATGTATCTGACATCTCCAAAAATCTCTAACATGGAACCAAAACCCCACAGGCTCCTATTTACACTGTTTGAATTGTCAGAGTTTCTTGAAGGAGACATTACATTGACACTTACACTAATAAATTATTATTATAATTGTATGGAACAGTTCAAGATTAGTTTTGAGTATGTCTTAAGAGAAGAAACCTACAGAAACCTTCTCAGCAGGCTGAAACATGTTGACCTGATTTCTACTTTCATAAACCTTTAAGGGCCAATACAATTTGCTGATGCCTTCGCCTGAGCCACACTCATTAAAATTCTTTGTATCCATTCATATCTGCACTGCAGGATCATCTCTGGAAAGCCATATTTTCATCTTCACAAAATACATAAAATTATTCATAAAGTTGTAAAGTATTTACTTTGCATTTACCCATATTTAAATATACATTTTCACTTAGCCAATTGATATTATTGGCCCAGTGATATGAATGGACATATTTCTGCATGAAAAAAATAAACAAAATACTAATGAAATGTGATGGAATATAGTGCTTCATGTCCTCATGCTAGATGAGAAGAATTCAAGGCCAGTGACACTATTTTGGCATTATGGATGTGGATATTTTAGATTGGAATAAAAAAAGATGTTCTTTCACATCACATTTAAAAATTCTGTGGTACAATGAAGTTATGAATTATAAGCAGTTTAACATTTATTTTACTCTATCTAATTATTATTAACTACAATCTATTTAAAATCTGAATGTTTTTATATGTTTGCCTTTGGGACTAAACCATGAAGTTCTAATTCGGAAAAAAAATATATCTATGACTTTTTTCACCTCAAAACCAGAGTTATTCATGACATAAATCAGAAAAATATTAATTTTTATAATTTCATCTGTGAAAAAATAATATATTACCTTCAAACTAAATGATTTTTTTTCTTTGGAGCTAAATGTTAATAAGTATTAAGGAGCAGCACAATGGTTGGGTGATGTTGGTCAGGCCACCATCATCTTAGAAACAATTTTATTTATTCTGAAATGCATTACAATTTAAATTAAGTTTAATATCAATGTCAATTCAGTTTATATGAAACATTTTGTTTCTACTGTCTTAGAGCAGTGATGGTAGTCCAAGGCGATCAATACAGGGCTCTTTGGCTCTGCATCCCAGGAAATAAATCTCACATATATAGTCTTCCAAAATGCACAAAATATCTCTGCTGGAGCTATCCTTTATAACTGAGATGACTGTCAATTTCTCAAATATTTCAGGCCAGTCCTAATGAAGTATCAGTGCAATCCCTCTCTCTCTGAATTTATCAAAATAAAAAAAGAATGATGTAAGGATTTTACATCATGTCTTTGAAGTATAACTGATTTTCTGTTCATTTGGTGTTGTGGAATAACTTTCACCTTCACCAGCTCTCCCACTTTTGTTGACTGACTTCTGCTAACCCAAGGTGGCACATGAACGATGATGTAAATTAAATTTGACATCTCTGTTTATTGAGCCATTGAAAGACAAAAAGCAAGAACTGATGATTTCCTAAATGTAATTTTTGTATGGAAAAATATCTACCATTATTTTTGTAACAAATAAAATTCTATTCAGAACAAATTACTTTCTTTTATGATAACTGGAATTACAATATAGGTGGCTCAGTGCCACTTAATATTAAAGTGATTTGATTATTTTGAATAAACAGTCCTTTGTTGCAGTTTCTCACAGTGTTTGACCATTCAGGCCATAATTTTACATGTTTGTGATATGTCCTTTTGTTATTTTTCTGAAGTTTATCGTAAGTAATTTTTGAGTCATTACTGCTGAAATTAAAAGATTGTTCTGCTTTTGCTAAAAAACAAGCTGTTACAATCATAAAAATTGGAGATACTAGCACATCTGTCTCAAGTATCTGGGGCTTCAGTTTTGAGAAGTGTTTTGTCCAGATGCTATAGGCACTCTTTGCTTGTTTTTCTGAAATAATCTATAAACTTTACCTTTTATAAATCCCTGCATTGTCAGTCCACACATGGTCAGATCTGTTAGGTCTCAACAACTAAATGCTTTGGGGACTCAGCATGTTTCATTTAACACAGACTATATTCACTACTAATATTAAATCTTGTTTTTGTGCAGAAAGCAAGACTTTTTTTCTCCAAATGCTTCTTCCAGGGCTAAAGACTATAATGAAACTTGGCAAAAAACAAATAAGGAAGACCATTGTATTTTCCTATAGTCAATAAGAAAGGAAAGAAGAAAAAACTTTATGAAATATGGAAAGAACAGGAAAAAAAAAGAAAAAAAAAAAACCAAAACAAAACAAAACAAAACAAACAAACAAAAAAAAAAAAAAAAAAACCCAGAGGATGGAGAAAAGGGGGAAACATGAGTAGGAGAAAGAAGAAAAAGAAAACATTTCTCACAGCCTGTCAACACCTCCTGAAAACCAGAGTGAACTACAAAGCTTCCCTAGAGGCAAACACAAAACAAATGACTGCTTTCCAGTGTCTACCACTTGCATGCATTCTTTGGTAAAACACTTTTGAAAATCCCAGTCTGAAGATGAAAATTAACAGTAAATTAAGAGATAACAGGAAATTACTGTGAAAAGAAAAAATAAAATCTTCCACTATTTAAAAACAACACCCTCCATCCACCTCCAGCCCCTGCCCCCCACCAATCAGAGAAAAATGCATCACAAGTATGTCACCTTTAAAGAAAAAGATGAAAATGTAGAATATGCCAGACTATTTGTAACCTGAAATCACCCTGGCATATGTAGCCATTCTGATACAGTTTTTAGTTACATGATCACGTAGTATTTCCCACAGGAACCCTACCTCATTTAGGTACCGTGTACTGGAAATAGACAGGATTATATGTTTCAGACAGCTGAAGTTAAATTTTCAGGGGTCCTATGTGTTGACAGTCGAAACTGAAATCAGAGTGAGCTCTGTTCTGAATTAAAGTTTTGTGAAAGTGCTAAGAAAACTGGAAAAAAAAAGTCAGCCTCTTAGCTTCTTGAGTAAGTCACAAAAATTGGTTGGCACTTTTGGAGATACTGCCTATCATTGGTGACCAAGTTCCCTAGTGAAGTGGTGATAATATAACATCACCTCAGAAAACCACTGTATGGATAATTTTATTGACAGCCTGGAAGAGTTGACTGTTCAGGTACTAGAGGACAATATCATAGAATCACAGAATCATACAGTGGTTTGGGTTGGAAGGGTCCTTTAAAGATCCTCTAGTCCAACCCCCCTGCCATGAGCAGGGACATCTTTCACTAGATCAGGTTGCTCAAAGCCCCATCCAACTTGTCCTTGAACGCTTCTTGTGATGGGATATCCACAGCTTCTCTGGGCAACCTGTTTCACAGTCTCACTAAAGTAAAGAATTTCTTCCTTATGTCCAATCTAAATCTACCCTCTTTTCCGTTTAAAACTGTTGCCTTTTGTTCTGTTACTATAGACCCTGGTAAAAAGTCTCCATCTTTATGATAAGCCCCCTTTAAGTACTGAAAGGCCACAATAAGGCGTACCCAGAGCTTTCTCTTTTCCAGGATGAACAACTCTCTAAGCCTTTCTTCACAGGAGATGTTTTCCATCCCTCTGTTTATTTTCATGGCCCTCTGAGCCTGCACTAACACATCCATGTCTTTCTTGTATTGAGGAACCCAGAACAGGATGCAGTACTACAAGTGGTGCATCACAAGGGCAAAGTAGAAAGGGAGAACCACCTCCTTGACCTGCTGGCCATGCTGCTTCTTATGCAGCCCAAAACATTATTGGCTTTCTGGGCTGCAAGAGCACATTACTGCCTCATGTCCAATTTTACATCTACCAATATCCCCAAGTCCTTCTCTACTACAGAGCTACTATCAATTCATTCATCAGTCAGTCTGTATTAATACTGGTGATTTCCCCAACACAGATTCAGGGCCTTGCACATGACCTTGTTGAATTCCATGAGGTTCACACTGATCCCCTCCTCAAGCCTGTTAAGGTCCCTCTGGATGGCACCCCTTCTCTGAAGCATATTAACTGCACCATTCATCTTGGTATAATCTGCAAACTTGCTGAGGGTGCAATTAATCCCACAGTCCATGTCAGTAATAAAGTATTTGTCCTAACATGGATCCCTAAGGGACACCACTTGTTACCAATCTCGACTTGGACATTAAGCCATTGACTGCAACACTTTGGACATGGCCATCCAGCCAATTTCTTACCCATCAAATAATCCATCCATCAAACCCATATCTTTCCAATTTAGCTACAAGGATGTTGTAGAGGACCATGTCAAAAGTCTTACAGAAGTCAAGATAGATGGCTTCAGTTGCTCTTCTTTTATCCACCAATGCAGTCACTCCATCGTAGAAGACCACAAGGTTAGTCAGTCATGAATTTCCCTTTGTGAAGCCATATTGGCTGTCTCTAACCACCTCCTTGTCATCCATATGTCTTGACATGTCTTCTAGTAGTATCTGTTCCTAGATCTTCCCAGGCACAGAGATGAGGCTGACAGGTCAGTAGCCCTCAGGGTCCTCATTTTTACCCTTTTTAAAAATGGACATTATGTTTTCCTTTTTCCAGTCACTGGAGACGTCACCTGCCTGCCATGACTTCTCAAATATGATAGGGAGTGGCTTGGCAAATGTATCAGCCAGTTCCCTCAGGACCCTGGAGTACATCTTATCAGGGGTCCCATGGATTTCTGTATGTTCAGGTTCCTCAGACAGTCTAGAACTTGATCTTCTGTGATGGGTGGGACTTCATTTCCCTATTCACTGCCTTGAGATTCAGGGACTCAGAAGAGGTGGTAGGAGCTATTGCTGAGGGAAAAAAAAAAAAAAAGTGAAGTACCTCAGCTTTCTCCATGTCAGTTGCCACCAGATACCCTGTCTTATTTATCAGGGGGGGTACAATTTATTTTGTCTTCCTTTTCTGACTAACGTGACTGTAGATGCCCTCCTTACTATTCTTCACTTCCCTCAGTTTAGCTCTAGCTGTGCCTTAGCTTTCCTGATCCTATCCCTACACTTCTGGACAGTATCCCTATGTTCTTCCCAGGATGTATATCACCGCTTCTACTGCATATGTATTTCCCTTTTGTATTTCAGTTTGACCAAGAGGTCCTTTCTCAGACATGCTGGTCTGCTGCCTTATCATCCTTATAGTCTGAGCAGAGTCAGTCTTTCAGAGTGTGTACTGTTTGGAACAGTGCAGCATTATCTACAATAGATATTTTTTGTTTGCCTTTGGGAATAAACCCTGAAGTTCTAATTTAGGAAAAAAAAAAAAAAAAAAGTACCAAACTGCCCTATCAGCACCAAGTAGTAGCTCAGATACACTGATAAAAGCATTAAAACACAAGACTGCTATTTATAATCTTGTACAAGCACAGCCATTCATTGGCACTAATATTAAATTCAGATGTTTGTGTTTGTTTTTTGTTTTTTGTTTTTTGTTTGTGTTTTTTTTTTTTTTTTTTTCTGGGGAAATGAGCATTGTTTTTAACTTATATGTGCTCTAAATACAAAATAAAAAATCCAATTTTACAGCAAAGCCAGCAAGAATTCTAGAGAAGCTGAAATTTAGACTGTTTTTCAGCACCATTTTTGCCAAGGAAATCTGTGCAAATACAGATAGAGAGAAATTTTCTCTAGTTTTGTTACAGCATACACAATTAAAATAGACATCAAACTGATCTGAAAAGATGTACCACCATTTTTAAATTGTTTCCCAGTATATATAATGCAAGGGCTGCAGGATGTCTATTCTAAAATCCATAACATATGTATACATAAGAAGGGCCACACTAACTTCAAATAAGCTAAAAATTCCTGTAAACTCCTGGACATTAAAACACATTGTTTGACTCCTTCTCAAATTAGTTTTGCCTACTTGATGGTCTGAGAAAGATAAAAAAAGTGTTAAAAATTTCTCTAAGCCTCTGCTAGTTTTGGCCCAACAAGGAAAAAAAAAAATATTCTCAAGAATAAAGCAAACTGTCAGACTTCTAGCACTTCTAAAAACACCTAAAAGTACAGTAGAGGGAAGGAGGATGGAGTAGTGACAATGAGCTTCGTAAAGTTTTTGGCAAGTACTATAATGAAGGAAGGTGAGTGTACAGAGTCAGTATCTTTCCTCTCTCTCCATCTGGTAACTGAGGCAGAGAGACTCCATGCTATGAAGTGGTCTCCCCTTCATTTTCACATGATTTTCTCTATTTTTTTTGCACACCCTTCTCTATCTGTAATTTGGTCATTTCCACCATCTGTTAAAGTGGGCAGAATGGTGATAACAGCTGATCAACAACTTCCCTGTGGCTTCCAAGCAGATATTGCCTGCACAGACAAAATAAATTCAAATATTTTTTCAAGCAATGACAATTAATTTGGCTAGCTGTTCATTTCAGTTGAATACTTAACACGATATTCAGGTTTTAAAATAATTTTTGAGATTTTTAAATGATGATTCATATTTTAAGACTATATATAATAATTATGTACTCCATTTTTGTATCAAGGTAATAAAAATTTTGAAAAATATCTTAGAATTCTAAACATTGCATTAATGCATTTATGCTTTATAAACACATTAAAGAGAATTTATTCAAATTCCATGAGTGAAAGAGAATTATCAAATAAATGAAAATTAAATTGTATCTCTTCAGCAAAGATCTACACAGAAGATACCCTAAGTTCAAACTACATTTATAACAATCATCAGTATATTGAAGTAGTTCCATTAACTTACATGGATTTCTTTGAAATTTTCACTTTTTCAGAGAAAAAGAGAATGAAGCTCAGAGTCTAGCCAAAACCACCAAGTGACAATCGTTTGGAAAAAAGTTCCAGAGACTGTGACCTCACAGTTTTTCATTCAAGACAATGTCAAAAATCCCACTGGCAGCACACTAAAGAAATGTCAAGGAGGAGGGAAGAACCAACCATTTGTTCTGGCTTCAGTAGATCTAGAAAATTATATGTTTATTTGCACACATACACAGTCTTGCTCTGTAACCAGACCTAAACATTTGCAAGCATCCCCTGACTTGCTTTATCCATGTCTTTTCAGTTTTTGCTTTTTGACGAGTCAATTTGAGAGTTAAATTTGGAAACTTCTTAATACAAGGAAGGCTTAATTTAATTGAACTGAAATTTGTTTTCATATTTTGGGGATTTCTGAAGAATTGAGGTAGAGAAGACAGGAGTAGCAAAGGAATCTACTGTATGTGAATTCATCTAATTGCAAATTTTAAGTAAATGGCAGGAGGAATAAACTACAAACCTGAAAGCTCAAGTTACAACCTGTATGTTACCTAATTTTCAACAGATATGCTTGCTATGAAAAGTGAAAGGGTTCTCTAAGCTTTGGCAAACTGATGAAGTTGTCTTGCAAATGTACAGGACAATAAAAATTTAGGGTATTCATTCTTGAAAAGTTCAAGTTACAACCTGTATGTTATCTAATTTTCAACAGATATGCTTGCTATGAAAAGTGAAAGGGTTCTCTAAGCTTTGGCAAACTGATGAAGTTGTCTTGCAAATGTACAGGACAATAAAAATTTAGGGTATTCATTCTCTATCAAAATTAAGTTTACCTTCCTACATGTCATAATTTCAGATTATGCTATTCTGGAGCTATTATGAAGAAGTATTATGTACTACTTCTCTGAAGACATTTATTGCCATTCTGCAGTTTTCTTATAATGTTTCAAATATCATATTTAATTTCAAAATAATACAAACACAGCCATTTCTCTAAATGCTAATTTTAATATATGCACCATAAATCCACTTACTAGGCCAATTATTCAGATGGCATTTAATACCACTTCCACTGACTGACCATGTAGGTTTCTGCTAATCAAGAAAACATAATTCAGGTAATTTATCCTCTTAAAGTGGTTATGTATCATGTGATTAAATCCTTAAAGAACATTTCTGAACTAAATGATTTACTTTTGTCCAGTAATTTTAAAGTGTTCCCTACATAAGGCCTCAAAAATTTGAATAATTTTGATTTTATTTATATTTTTTTCAAATAGTGAATATATTAAATCTTACTTAGAATGGTATCTGTCAATATCACAATATGATAGCTTTCAAACATTTGTTATCTGCAAGTTCAGAACATCTGCTATTTTGTCACTTAGCAACACTGTGAAATAATTTTGCCCTCCCCCTTCTCCTCCTCTATTATTATGCAAAATGTGTTCAGGACAAGAAATGCTTAGAGAAAAAATGTTCCTGTGGTGAGATATTTTGACACAAAAATCTTTTCTCATCAAAGATGAAAAGCACCTTGTCATTCATTTCTAATTACAGCCTCCATACTGTCAGTACAGAAAGATGCCAACTCCCCACGGTGATGTCATACACTGACATTTACAAATCTATGTTGGACTTTGTCTGCTCTTGGTTTTTGCCAAGATCAGTCAGTGCCAACGGTGATACACACTGCTAAAGGGAATTTATAATTATGTGCAGTAATTGTGTTTAAAGTCAAGAAAAGGGCATTACGCTTTCTCCTATCAATAGTTGCTGAATCATCTTCTAAAACAATGGTAAAATCTTCAGTTCATATTCCTGTTCTGAGATGCTAAGACATTAAACTGCAATGACAACAGAGATTTCATACTCCAAGAATCAATTTGAAAAGATTTAAACTTATTAAAGATTAAAATGAACTATTTAGTGTTCTGCAATTAGTGTTAACATCCAGACTAAAACTACCAGTGGGAAAATAGGTAAACGGAAGCGGTAGCAATGTGAGAATGCAAAGCTTTTGAAAAATTCTAATCCTGGACAAAACAGCATTAGACAGTCTAATTCAAACTACAGATGCACTGATATTAGCATAAATCAGGAGCAGAGATAAATAAAGCCCCTTCATTAGTTCTACTTAACATAGTGCCTTTTATTCATTTTCTGAAAGTAATAGAAAATATTTGTAATTGTATGAGTATAAACCATAACTTCATTTTCCATCTTATTAGAAATTATTTACAGCTGTCAGGATAAGTACAATAGCAAGAAAAAGAACTTTGGAGCTTTTGACATAATTGTTCAAAAGGCATTCTTGGTAATTTCAAGATGTTGTGATTAAGAAATCTAGTTATAAAATTATGATAGGGTCTCCAAGTTATTGATGAACTCAGCACAGATATGAAACATTACTGAGTTACCTATGGTCCACAATATTTTCAGAGTCATAGAATGGTAGAATACCAGGTTGGAAGGGACCTTAAGGATTATCTGGTCCAACCTTTCTTGGCAAAAGCACAGTCTAGAGAAGGTGGCACCACACCCTGTCCAGCTGAATATTAAAAGTGTCCAATGTTGGGGAATCCACTACTTCCCTGGGGAGATTATTCTAATGGATGATTGTTCTCATTGTGAAAAATTTTCCTTTTGTGTCCAATCAGGATCCCCCTCAGGAGATTTTAATTCTTTAATGTCAAGAAGAAAGTTCTCTCAAGAAGAGCATGATACACTACATTGCTTCTAATACCTTCCTCTCAACTAAGAATTGGGTTTTCTTCTTCTTGAGCTAAGACTATTCTTTGTAGCCTTTTAGCTATGTACACTCTTTCTTATAGAAAACTGCTCTTAGGGAAACCTGTCCTAAGAGATTCTGAAAGCATATCCTTGAAAGAAAAATAAAAATGGGGCAAAATCAAATGTTTATCGAAGCATCAAATTTTTAAGACAGAGTTCTTATGAATTATTATTATACTTTATATCTAATTATTCTTGCTTTAACAAGAAAATCAAACTAAAATACACAAAATCTATTAAATCTGTTATACGGATGACAATCTCTATGGGAATGTCACTGAACAAGTCCCATTTTAATATACAGATATATAAAAGAAATATCTGGATTTTTATATATATATATGGAAAATATCCTTCAGTCTCTGACTTATCATATATACACCATCTACAAGATGAATATCAGACTCTGAGATGGTTTTAGTTGTTTGTTTGTTGTTTTTTGTTTGTTTGCTTTGTTTTTTTTTTTTTTTTTTAATTATTAATTAGTATTCTGCAGTTTTGTTACAGTAGTTTCACAAACAATTCTTGGCAAGGATTCAAGGTGAATCAACCCTCACAGTGCACATGTGAATCTGCAGTGCAGGAGGGTGTCCTTGTCAAACAGTCACCTCTAGGGCAGTAGAGAGTGGGTTGAGATAAAGATTATCAATAGACACCTGCTGTGAATCTCTTTTGAAATTCGCTGCAATGCTCTTATGCATACTGTTGGTATTTTGGTGCTTTGAAGCTGTCCAGTTGGCAGCTTCAGTAAAGCAAGTATTGTTGATAGCTGCAGGGGACCCAGTGTAGACATCTATTTATCAATAATTAAAATACATGCAGCAGAATATTGGCTACTGTGGTCATTTTAGGTTGTATCTGTATTATAGAGGTTAAATGCTACAAAACCAGTGTCTATGTCCATTAAAGAATCAAAGATGTTTTTGTAAAGTAGAACTTTCCAAGCAGCCTGTGCAAGTTTAGTGTCTGGCCTTATCTGGATTTTCATGAGATTGATCGAAAGAGAAAAAAACAACTCTAATCTTCAGGAAAAATACAAATATATAGTACTCAAAAAGTTCAATCCATATGTTCCAAATGAGCTAGAAACAATTACAAGAAACTTTATTTTTCAAGGATTTTCATAATTTATAGCAGTGACAAAGTGACAATACACACCACCAGGAAGCACTATGAATTTCACTCTCTGATGTTTCTGGGGAGTAAAATATCTCTAGACCTAAGCAAAATCAGGAATATTCATAAAGCACATGCAATACCTAATTCAGAGTTCACTCCTCACATAGTCATTGAAAATAAAAGGCTGCTTTGTGTCATCCTCTGGAGATACCTCTGGAGATGCTCTGAAACTTTGTAATTGTGCCTTTGAAATGAGGGGATGGCACAATATGAAGATAACCTTGAATTTCATATTTTAGCTTATTAAATAAAAATTAATAAAACCAAAACTTGAGGAAGGTGGGAAGGGAGTTTCCATAAATATGGATGAATCTACATGTCACATATACCTGATGCACATATAAAGGGAAAGCTTTGCTGAAATTCACACAAACAGTAGTAGTTATGAAGAAACAACACCTCAGGCATCATGAAAGTGTTCTCTTGGTGCAAATAGCAGTGAAAATATCATTAGAGTGAAAATAAAGTTTTATTATGTCACAACACCAATTCTGGTTTGTGAGTGTAAATGCAGTACATTGATTTTTATCATCTTTGTAAACAAGCAACTCAACTGAGTTACAAGATATTTAATTTTAAAAAAGCACTTCTACCAATGCTAAGCAATTGGAAAGCTATATTAGACTTCTTTAATTTTTAAACTTCTAACAAATGCCCATAAGGCACAAAATACTAGAACTTCTTAAATAAAAATATCATGATTTTTTAATTAGTTTTATTAAAAAGAAGACTCCCAGAAGAGATGCTTATTGCATCTCTACCTCAACTGTGGAGATAAATGCCAAGAAATATGTATCCATTTTACTTCTCACCCAAAATAATCAATAATGGCCATGAATTCCAGGGTAGACAGTCTGTTGTTGCAGGGGTTACAAAGCTGGTCAACACAGATTGTATTACAGAAAATGGAAACCTATCAACTAGAACTAATATAGGACAGTGAATTCCCTTTTTTGCCTTCATACATTGATACCTGGTGAATTCTACCTTTGAAAGTCTTCTAAGATGAATGATAAATCAAGATATAGATTATTCTTGGAATTGAAATAAGGGTATGGCTTATTCTAGTAAGGTAAAAGGAACAGAGGAACAATTCTGGAGAACTAACCTCTCTCATGAACTCAGGCATGTATTTTGTTTTCTGAACTAAAGCAATAACCAGTGTAATTTAAATACATGACTCTTATCCAGACCTTTCATAACATCGAAGTTCTGAAGACACTTCCTTTTAGGTGCCACATAAGAAGAAAACAGCCACACCTCTGTCCATTTCTGGCCAAAGGTAAGGCTCTTTAAGGGTTACTTTTGCTAACTCATTCATGATAGAGAACTTTGCCCTTCATCTGGTAGACAGAGCTTTCAGATAGCCTGTGGAAATGTCACATTTTGTCCCTAGTGTTAGGATCCTGAAGGAGGCAACATTGCATTTCATTAGGACATAGGTGTTGTTATTGATCTACTGATTGGACAACACCCAGCTACTGAGTGGCTTTTGAGGTGTAGAGTGGAGAGATAAAGTAATAGTGGTGTGTTTGTCTAAAATAAAAATGATAGAGAAAAAAAAGAAACTAACTAAAAAACCTAAGTGAAGATTGCTCCGTAATTAAATGGAAGTTCAGTGGGAAGGTAAACTGAGCCTAGTTTCCTCAGTTGTGTTTGTGCCAGAACTTTTATGGGTTTCACATATAAACTTCTGCTGTGATAAATATGACATAGTTTTTTTCCATAACAATTCTGAAGGCAATGATCATTTTCATTTGGCAAGATCCTTCCAAGTCTTGGGGTAAACTTCATTGGGAGATTAGCATTACAATGAATCCTCACAGATTCTAAGCACAGGACAATAAATTGTCTTTTATAATTTGTTCTATAGTGAGAATTGCTTCATTGTTTTTAATAAAATTCAAGTATAATTTTTTTCAAAGAAATCTAAGAAAATTTGTGAACAATTTCTATACAGATCAGGGGTAGTGTAAGAAGTCATACAAAAAAATCTATCAGAAACTAAGAGAAATTAAGAGTGTGGAATGTAAATTCTTTTTCTCTCTTTTCTTCAGCATGATTTCATCTTTTCCTGAAATTTAACTGATACCAAATAAAAATCTAATGTTGTTTTACAAAGTTTACATGGCAATCATTTTCAGAGATTATCATTGTTTTACTCTGAAGTACATAAAACAGGATTTAGGCCACAGTGAGATGAAGTGAATATACTTTCCACAAATCCAAGTAGGCTCTGAAGTTTTTGAAGGAAAAAGACTTTATAAACCTTAATAAAGATTGTTAGCCTTTGATTTTCCAAATGCTGTCAAATTTAAAGCTTTTCAGTAACTCTGCTCATACAGAAAATTCTGGACACATTATTTTCTATTCAGTGCTCTTAGTGACAATTTTAGTTTATAGATCAAAACAGAATTATATAAGATGAACCTCAATTAATGTTTTATTAATTCTTAAAAGGAAATTTTAGATGTATGGAAGTTGACATTAGTCACATACAGTTGTTCTAAAGTCAGCTGCAGTGTTTTAAAGGTGCTGTAAGTCTGTAACTACTAAGAAACTTTGCTTTTTAAAACAAAAACAAAAAATTCCACAAACTGAAAGATGTGCAAATGTATAAACATTCTGTTTCAATTTAGTAAAGCCGGTAGAGTTGACCATCTATCTGTTATCTGTTGTAGATTTTTTAAAATAAAAATAAAACTAAAATCTCCCTTTAAAAATGAAAGGATTTAAATTTCAAAATGTACATAGGTAACTGTAAAATCAACTATAATTTGTTTCTTGTTGAAACTAAATGTCCAAATTAATTGTCAAACATGCTATTCACACTTACTAGAGAAAGAATATACTAAATCAAGTTCAGGACTTTTTTTTTTATTATTAAAAGGAAACATTGGCTAGATATTTATTACTCTATTATTGAGCTAAATACAATTACTTTAATAATGTATGGCATGTTTCAGTGTTTAACAGAAAAATAAACTGCCAACAAAGAAATAAAAAATAAATAAAATGATCTCTCACAGCTCAAATCACAAATGACATTAAATACCAATTCCATTCCAGACTAAATACATTTGATTAGCACAATGACTTAAAGGAATGATTTGTTTCACAAGATGCAGTAAATCTGCCATTTATTCAAATATTGGTAATTACTCTGGTTGAATTGCATAAAGAGCATGGAAATTAGAGGAAAGATAAACAAATGCAAATTGGTTATCACAAGGTAAATACACTATAATGAATTCTCTATCCTATGTAAGCATCAACATCCCCAGCAGCCTACTTTGTTCTTAAACCAGTGCATATAGATGCTTAAGACTGACTTTAAGTCAAAACATACACATAACAGACTTTTAAGCTTCTCCTGTGTGTCTGCAAGAGATCTTGTAGCACCCAAATCAATATGCACTGCTTCTTATTTCTTGACTATGGTGTTAGGAGTTCCCTAACACTCACTTTCAGCAGGGTCAGAGAGCTTCAAGAAACCCACCTGCACCCTGCAGCCCAGTGGCTTTTTAGGCTCTTCTCTCCTTTGCAGGGTAGAAACAGAAGTCTGGAACAGAACCATCAGAAGACAACAGGCAAGTGGGATTTCTCCCACACAGGGCACCCACATGCTCCCTTTGCCACAGATAACAGTATTTGGGAGAGTGGCAATGGGTCTGCATGCCATGTGAATGTGTTACTTAGCACAGCCCAAGAGCCTGCTTGCCCAAAGGCTGACCACCCTAGCGAAGAAGATGCCAATGACTGCTAGATTGAACACTAAGAAGGGAACTACTGAGAAATTTTGGAAACATGGAAGTGAGATTGAAAAGAAGTACAAAAAGACCATGGAGGTTTGAGAATGCCAGAGTCACACTACTGTCATTGGGATCTCTGCCTGGGGCTGGCAGAGCATCCTCACCATCCAAAGCCACAGGGAGCCACATGCAGTCAGGGCACTGGCAGTACATGTTGCAATGCAGGACCCATATCTCCAGTGTACACCCATGGGGGCTGTCTCACCAGTGGGTGGGCTGATATGGATGCAGGCAAAACCAGAGCACACAGCCAACTGCGTGAATGTGTGCGATTCACACTTCTGGGGATTAGTTATAAAAAGCTGTTTAAAAACTTAAATGGGTTTCTTACAGTTTTATCTATGTCTAGCATTGTGGTTTATCTTCTGCATTGTTGATATTGATCCTGAATATATGGTTCATTGTTTGTTGGTTAATTATGTGTCATTAATAAATCAATAAACCACTTGGAACCAGATTTGATTTAAATCACTATGAGTTGAGCAGGTTTTCTGTCCAACATTGTTATAGATAGACTTTCATGCTCAAAGAATGTCTTTGAACAAGCTCTCTAAACATATGGTAGAGTAGGAACATCAAGGAACCAGAAAAGGGGAACACGTTTCATACCCAAATGTTAAACATAAGCTTTCAGTGGTGGACTGAATTGTGGTATGAGAAAGAAGGTTGTTAAAATCAGGATACTGAAATAGAAGTGTTAAATATAACTATGTATTACTACATATGGATAGATCAGAAGGTGATTATAGTCTTGACCATATAGGTATAGTCCCTTAAAGTAGATGAAGGCTCTAACTGTTAAACAAGGTTCAGATTAGGCTAGTTGTTTGGGGTATGTTAACTGGGAGTAACTGCTCTTTGAAGAAAAGCCAAATGAGAAAATGCTCTTATAATAAGAACTGTGAAGTTCTGTTTTGCTAAGCTTAAGGATGTAATTTCCTCAGCACTTCATAATAAAAGAGTTATAAGGTAAGGGTTGAATGTATAATACAAACAGCACATACTCTAAAGAAAACTGTTTCACACTAAACACAGGTTATATTTATTAAGGTTTACAGAGTTACAACATAAAATCCTGTTATGCATTCTCTGCACACTCCATTTTGCAAAACCTTAACAAGATGACTTCTGTAACAAGACACTGTAGAGTGTTGCCAAATAAAGTTTATCATGTAATACATGGGCCAATTTATCCCAACTAAGCATCCCAGGTTCCTTTTATTGACAGACACCCTAAGGATGATTTAGATGTTGGTTGAACTGAATTATGTTCTGTTATTTCTTTCCACTGATTACAAACAGAGACTCAGCTATAAGGCCCAAAGCCAATGTGCCTTAGGCCTGCGGTAAAGTATATGGAAGAAGAGTGACTTCTTTTTTTTTTAGTTTATCTTTTTAAAAATTAGTATCTTGGACTGGCTGTTTTATAAATGACAGGTTTTGTATAAGCAAAGGTAAAGATAAATAAAGAAATCATGCTCTCTAATTCACACATGCATTTCTAACCTTGTACAACTGAAAAATGCACACTCATTTGTAAAAAGTGTATTTTAATTGCATCCAACTTACAATATGTATGTTATGGGCTAAATAGAAACTATTGCATATGCATCTGTTAACTCAGTTGCTAAGATCAGCACAGTGGCATTCATTTTAATGTGCAAGTTCCATAATCTCATTTAACTGAACATTCATTTGTCTGGAAGACCGAATTTATGTGGGCACTAATTTATTATGGAAAATGAATCCACTATGCAAGAAAAACACACATTTCTCCTTCATCAGCCAAATTTTTAAATTTAGTAACATGATTGATTACTTATTTTTTATTATATATTACTTATTAAAAGTTACCACATTTTCAAATAGGGACATTTCAAAGTTACTTATAGAGAGATTTTAAGAAGTATTAAGATTTTTGTTGTTTTTACTATGAAAATCTATAAAGAAAGAAAGAAATTGTATTGATAGATTTCATACAAGCATTAAAATATTGAAGAAAAGCATTTGGGTTTAAAATGGAGTCATTCTTCATCTCTAGTTGAATTATTACTCTTTTGCTATATTCACAAACAAGTTTCCTGTAGAAAATATGATCTACATATTAGAGTTTTAATAATGCTGATAACTTGGTAGAAACTCAGTAGGATAATGATATATGTTCATTTTCCTTTCTAGAAAAGGGAAAATAAAAATAAGTAATAATACCAATGTTTAAAGCTCTTTTATTTTTCTGCTGATCAATTATATATTACATAGGAAAAACAAAGGCAGAAGTGGAAATTCAAGCTTAGTTCTTAATAACACATTCTAATTCTCACACAATCCCTTATGTTTCCTGTGTCACATAGATAATTATTTAATCAGCAGTTACACTACCACCGTCTATACTATGGATTTTACTTAACTGTTAGAGAAGCAGATAATGTTGGCCCCTTGGAGTTGTTCAGCTACAACATCTGTCTCACTAGGCCTTTTTTTTTGTAAGTTGATGCAATTTAATGCAATTAATATTTTTGGTTGTCCTGTTTCTATTTACTTTTTGTGCTCTGGTCCCCACACCATTCTAGTGAGTTAAAAGGTTGCAATGTGTGGCATGCTTTCTATTTGCTAAATGGTTTGGCAGATTGTTTGACTTGCACAGCTGTCTATCTTTTTTTACTTTATCTTCCCATAGTGTTTATACTGGGTTATTTGTTTCCCTATGGACATGATGTTATCAGTCATTCTATGAGCTCTGATGAATTTGTCTTCAGAGAATTAATTGTTAATTTATCAACTGTTATTGCTTTAATCAGATCTTCCTCTGAGAGTTTTCTGCCACCCTCCCTTTCCTACTCCATTCCCAAATCCTAAAATGTATTTTAGCTATGAAGGGGAAATTCTCATTGTAACTGCTTAAGCATGGTAATTTATGACTGCGGACTGATCTGGCATGTAGGGCAAGAAGGCCCAACTAAAAGAAGGAGTTAAATTGTCTGGAAACAGGAATGCCAGACAGAAGGACTCCATGCAAGGGAGTGATGTTTCTCTTGGTGATGAGGTAAGGAACAGCCTCAGTATTACCTTGTAGCCATCCTGGAATGGGAACTCAGGGCCCAAGCTCAAGGGATCACCTGTGGGCAACAGAGCTGGGTGGGGGGGATGGACTGATGGGCAGACTGAAGTGGCCCATGCAACTGCTCTCAGGATTGGTTCTGGGTATGTAAGTAATCTGCTTGTGATGCATATTTGGAGACTCGATGTAAAAGCACATATTGCGGTAGGACTCTGCCCAGTACATTCAACTAGATTGTTTTTTGGTTCGTTTTTTTTTTTTTTTTTTTTTTTAAGCACAAACTTGTGTTTAATTCGCCTCAAGGGTTACCATAAACATTCCATAACAGCTACCAAACTCATTAGTGACTGTAGAGTTTTAATGAGTTTTATTTGTTTATTTGGGTTTTGTTTGTTTGTTTGTTTTATTTTTTTGTTCGGGTTTTTTGTGTGTGTGGGGGGGTTGTTGTTTGGTTTTGTTTTGTTTTGTTTTTTATAGACTCTTTGATACAGAAACACAAGAAGGGATATACTGCATGTTCTAGTTCCATGCTACCTCAGCCACCTCCCATGTTCCGGCTTTCCATAAATACATATCTCCACTCTGATCCTATACTACTTAGTTTGAATTAATTTGTGCTTTTTTTTTAGTGAAAGTTAATATGCTCACTCCAAATTCCCTATAGTATCAATAGATATTTTGTCTTTGAAAATAATGCATATATAGAATTTTTATAGCATTCTACTTCCAAGACAGACTGTATGCTGTTCTTCATATTTCTATGAATTTAATGGACTTACATAACCCTTGGCACTACTGGAAGTCTTGCTATTAAGTACAGTGGAACTCAAACTAGGTTTTTAGTTGATTGTTTTACAGACTTTCTACTTTCAAGGTCTTTTATCATATGAAAACTAATGATTCAGATTTTTCAGCTATACTGCCTGCTGTTCTATCTTTCCTTTTATTCCAGCAGTTTGGATGAAAGATTCTGTTTATACAAATAATCATATAATTAGCCTGTAAAATACTTAAGATTCTTCATAAGCATTTCATCTGATAGGTCATTGAACTGGGATAGTTAGGTCAGTTGATTTATTGAATGAAAGAGAAAGAGGGAAAGTGAAAGACTGTGGTTTGTAACTACCTGTAATGAGAAAAGCATAGTGCTACTTTACTATATTCCTTACAATCTCTTGAGTTCCTTCTCAGCAATAGCTCTGGATTTCCACTGAGCAGTATTACTCATGGGACACAACGAACTGATTTTCATACAACCGCATGTTAGCAGGGACTTTAACATGCAGAAAACAGTGGAAACATGTTTCTGTCTCCCTGAAGGAAAGAGAATAGCTTTTGTACTTGTACAGTTTCTGTACAAGGATTACTGTCCTCATCAAGGACCTGAATTCCTTCCTATCCTCTGCCCAAAGTTAGCTAAATTTAATTTTCTGTATGACTTACAGTGGAAATATGATTTTTAATGAAAAAAAATATATTTTACTTTTATTTTACAAACTGTTGCATTTATCTTAATAAATACTATGAATTACATTTCACCAAGTCTGTGAACTAAGCAATTCCTGCCTAGGGTAAAAAATGTAGTGTTCAGTGCTGAACTGAGCCAGATAAATAGTGCTGAGTGTTCTCTACCCCAAATATCAAACTAGCCTTCATTTTTAAACTAAAGAAGTCAATGAAGTTGTATCTTTTCCCTAATCTATGGATAGTAGGACAGGAATCTATTTGGAAGTTTGCATTACAAAAATAACTAAGATGTATGGATCAATATATATTGAAAACTGACTAGATCTCCTTAAGTACATGTTAATTATCAAAAACACGTTTGATACAAAAAAAAAAAGAAGAGCAATTACTGATTTTATAAATGATTTTGGATAAATATATGTAAATTCTTCAGGGATGGGACTTGTATGGATACATCGAAGTACTGCATAAGAGTGAAATGCTCAGAGGGTAGACTTGAAACTGAGATCAGTGACTATTTACTGAAGTTTGTGTAGCCAATTTTATATTTACTAAAAGCTCCAGAATAACTATCATCAAAAATGAAGATTCACATAAAGAAAAATTAGCTATATCCACCACATTCATATCTTTAGCAACTCCTTCACAATAGGCTGTTATATATACAGGGAAGTATATAAGGAAGCCTGGAGGGTAAGAATACATTTTTCCCACACTGCAGAGTCCAATCAATCATGCTACTGATTCAGTTTATATACAGAAATTGAGATGTCTCCCCACATTTCCTGAATTTGAAAATAAAAATAAGATTTCTTTCACTTTGAACAAATAAAATAATTCTGTAGTTCACATTCACTACAGAAAACTAAGAGAAGTTTTTTCTCAGTTTGAAGTGAGTTTTTTTCAAGGAACTGCCAACACTTATAGTGCCATTCTGTTCCCCTTTATCCTGGGTTTGAGTGAGTGGTGGGGTTTTTTGGTAGCAGGGGAGAAGGCTACAGGGGTGGCCCCCTGTGAGAAGCTTCTCAAAGCTCCCCCAGCTCCAAGTCAGCTCCACCTCTGCACCAAAGCTAAGCCAGTCAGCTGCGTCTCTGTGATAAAGTATTTAAGAAGTGATGTGGTAAAGAGCAGTCAGACTTGTGAGGAGGAGTTGTGGCAGCTGTGTGAACACCAAGGTCAGTGGAGGAACAGAGGAAGAAAGGAGGGGGGAGGTGTGCCGGAGCAGAGACCCCCCTGTACCCTGTGGTGAGACGGCAGGGTGGCCCCCCCCTGCCACCCATGAAGATCTGAGATGGAGCAGACACTGATTTATGGCCTGTGAGGGGCCTTGCATGAAAAATTAAGATGGCTGCACCTGAATTCAGATGGGACTCTGTGGGAAGAAGTAGCCTCGCTGTTGTAGATAGGGGCTCTAAGGATTGCAGCACGTCGGGGTGTCCCACACTGGAGCAGCTCAGGAAGGGCTGCAGCCTGTGAGAGGGACTCCAGTTGGCGAAAGTTTGTGGAGGACTGTCTCCTGTGAGAGGGGGACCACTCTGCAGCAGGGGGAAGAAGTTCCAGAAGCTCCCCCTACCAACATTGGAAGAAGCGGCAGCACTGACTGCATGCCCCATTACCTGCCCCTGTGCTGCTGGGGAAGAAGGTAGACATATCGGGAGCAGAGCTGAGCCCGGGAAAAAGGTGGGGGGGTGGAAGAAGGTGTTCTCTAGATGTGGCAATGCTTCTCACTGTCCTACTCTGTTAAGTGTTGTTGTTGGTGTCTGTAATAAATCTATGTTCTTTTTTTCTTCCCCTAATGAATCTGCTTTTTGCCTGTGACAATAATGCAATAATGGGTGATTTGTCCCCTCCCTGTCCTATCTCAAATCCTAAGCCTGAGTTATCTTCTCCTTCTCAGCACTGGGGGGGGGGGGGGGGGGGGGGGGGGGCGGGGCGCAGAGAAGGAGGGAGTGAGCAGCTGTGTGGTGCTCAGTTTCCCTCTGAGCTCAATCCATGACAGCCTTCTACTTATAGTTAGAGGTATTGAAACTTTATACCTTTGCACAAATCAAGGTTTAAGCAAGGGTTTCAGTTTAAGCTAACTAGCATGGAGTGAAGGATTTTCAGTACTTAATTCTAGAAATTGAATTTTGCTGCATAAAATATCTTAAGTGCCAACTAGGATTACTATTATGACATTTAAATGCTGTGTTTTATCTGCTAGAAATAGTAGTTTACTTAACTTTATTTTTATATTGCCTAGTCCTCATATACAATTCAAGTGTAAATGCTATAAAAGCTTCCTTGCTCTTTAAATAGGTCAACATATCTCTTTTATTTGCTTATTGTATTAAAAATGTTGTGCTGATATTTTTTTTCTTTTCCATTTGTGAAAGAGCTTTCTCAAAGGACAGTGGCTTTGATAATTTGGTAAAAATGGGGATAGAATCTCTGTCAAAGTGTCGTTTTACAGAATTCAAGAATACCTCTCTACTTCATGCAACCACACAAAAACTTTCTTGAAATCCGGAACATATTCAGACCACTAGATAACATTGTTATCAAGACTATTCTTTAATATATGTGCTTCCTTACACATTTTATTATTTATTAAAGAAATCAGTTATTTATTTCACCAGTAATGTTGAGAACTTGTAGTCATAATGGTTTTATTCACCTGTCTAAGTGTTAACAATTTATCAAGTATTTATGTCAGATTATTCTGTGTGGTAACTAATTCACTTGTTCTTTCTTAAATGAATGCAGACTCCAAATTTCACTTGTCTTTTACAAAAAAATAAATCACTAAATGTAACATCTGAACTGGGATGATAATCAAATGAATATTCAATTACAATATGTTTGAGGCAACAAAATTAAAATTATTTTTTACTTTTATCATTACAATAACTTAAATCGCAGATTTACTAGTAATATTTTAGGAAAGCTGCAGCTCTCTTTAATTTTAAATTAAGAATTTATTGAGAAGATTTTGGAGTTAAAGAAGAAAAACACATAAAAGCTACATTTTTCCTCTATTCTGCTACAATAAATGGTGAGCTGCAACTTTCATCTATTAAATCACAAAGACTAGGCACTATTTTTTATCAGAAAAGATGCAGTCCATGCTTTCAGTGTATCTTAAAAAAAAAAAAAAAAAAAAACAAAAAAACAAAAAAACCCAAAAAATCTAAAAAGAGTGTCAAAAGGAGTGTACTCACTTATTCACAAGATCCATTGACTCTAACTTCTGTGTCTAATACAGATATACTGTTCTCCTTTTCTGGTTAGAAATAAACCTGATAGAAATCACCTTACAAATATTTCCCTCAGATATTTGCATTAGGATGATACATATTTTTCCTCTGCATGTATATAATTTTCCCTTTTGCCTCTAGAAGGAATAGCAGTGAGCAGCTCACATATATCTTTTAGCATCTAGAAGCAGGAAAGCTCAGTGCCACCACGTGCAATGAACAAACAGGAGATGAAGCAATGAACTAACATGAAAACCTGTGCAACAACAACAACAGCAACAAAATTATTTACTAATAACTAGATCTAGTGAGACAAAAGGCATAAAGCGAAAACATATCTATACTTAAGTGTGTCAAAGGAAAAAAAAAGATAACAAACTGGGGAGTGATCTGTAAAACTATGTCTTTCTTTTGCCAAATCACTTGTAGAAAGTTAATTTCTCCCATTTTCTTAAGGAGTTCCTCAGTTCACTGTCTTGCAAGTTAATGCTCTGATAATTGCCATGTTCTTGATCTGAGAGTAAGGCTGGTTTCCTGGGAAAGCAGCTAGTATTAACCAGCATGAGAGGATCAGCCCTATTCAGCTACTTCATTTTGGAATAGGAACTGGGACATTTCCCACCCATTTTAAAACAAGTCAACAGAGATGTCTTTCACATCAGTTAAAAGTTGTTCTTTCATTTTGGTCTCTCTCTTGAATGGAGAATGTGATGTTTACAGGAAAC
Source organism: Tyto alba (assembly GCF_018691265.1). Classification (NCBI taxonomy): domain Eukaryota; kingdom Metazoa; phylum Chordata; class Aves; order Strigiformes; family Tytonidae; genus Tyto; species Tyto alba. The sequence continues at coordinate 13,942,210 of NW_024881282.1, read as the reverse complement.
TGTAGCTGTACAAATATCACCAGAGGAAACAACTGAAAAACTCCCCTACAGAATCAAATTAGATCATTGTGGTTCTTACCTTATCTCTTATCACCATCTGATATTTCTGCATTCAGAATTTTTTAAGAGGAGTTAAATAATATCCTCTTTATAAAGAAACTTTGCATCCCTTTGGGTGCATGTGTCTGAAGGCCAAATTCTGCTTTTGGTACATCAGCAAGAGTCTGATTCATGCTACTATAAATTACAGTTGATCTCAAATTAGAAAAAAAAAAATGTCAATTCAGTCATGTTTCTGAATCTTGTTTTATGAAGATAAAGAATGCGTTATTTTCCACTTCACTGATAATTTCCATATCTAGAATACTGCATCTGGTTTTGGGTCACTCAGTACAAGAAAGTCAGCAGCCAACTGGAAGAAGCACAAGAGAGGCCACCAAGATGGTGGGGGCTGGAGCACTTGCTTCATGAGGGGATTCTGGGAGAGCTGGACTTTTTCAGCCTGGAGCAGAGGCAGCTTTAGGGGGGACATAACAGCAGCACCCAGTGCCTATGGAGAGGTCATTGAGGAGACAGAGCCAGGCTCTTCACAGCAGCACAAGCTAGGAAGATGAGAGACAACAGGTATAAATTGAAATGAGAGAGGTTCAGCCTGAACATAAGGAGAAGTCTTCACCATAAGGACAGTCAGGAGGTGGCACAAGCTGAGAGAAGTTGTACAGTCTCCATCCCTGGACAATTTCAAGACCCAACTGGATGAAGACCTAAACAGTCTGGTCTGACTTTATATCTGACCTGCTGTGAGCAGGAGACTGGAGTGGAGACTGCCCTAGGTCCTTCTTCTATCTGAACAGTATGACTTTATGAACTTTGCTTTTTATGTAGAGCTACTTAATTTTATGAGATTTGGTACTTATCTAGTTTATTTCATGTGATAAGAAATCCAGTCAAACATCAGTTACAAGAAGTGAAGTTACTGTTGCACAATCAATAAATCTGGTCTATACTTTCAAAAAAAACCCCTACAATCCTGGAAAAAGACATGAAAACCAAGGTAAGAGCCAATTATTTGCGACTGCCAAGTTCATTAACTAAAAAGACTGTTCACTTCTAAAACTGCTTGTGTGAGGTGGCAATGATAAACGTGATAAGCCTTACTAAAATGTCATTAGATATTTTTCAGATTATTTTGATCACTACCAAATATTAGATTAAGACAATAACAATGTTCATATGAATTTGTAAGAATTAATTAGAGAACTTCTTTAGAAACCCCACTGCATATGTGATTAAAAGGATGAAAATAGTTGTCATTATGAGGTCTTTAAGTAGAAAAATACTCCTGGTATAACTAATCAATACCAATAATTAGTATAAAGACAACAAATAATATTGAATGTTGGTTCTTCTCATCCTGTAAAAGCAGAATTATTTTTTCCCCAAAAACTGCTGATAAAGGAGTTGTGCTGCATATTAGGGATGTGTAATCCTTTTTTTTAAGAGTGCCTCTATTATACTATGTAATATTTTAATTTTTGTGTGAGGTTATGGATTTTCTACTATTTTGTTAAAAGCACTGTAAAACACAGAAATATATTCCATTTGCCAAGACCTCTTCTCTAGTTTACAGTCCAGAAAAGTAATCTTTAAAAAGTGTTTCATTTTGCTGTTTGTAGCCTAGAACTCTTCCCAAAAAATCCACATTATGCAAAGAAAACTAATTTTAAGTCATATGGATATTTGCAAGACATGAGATTTGTTTTAAAAATACTTCTGAAAACTTGAAATATATATGGATGTAAATCAAAAACAAATACAGGCATGCTTATACAAAGTTAGTTATTCTGAAATGATGTGCCTGTATAAAATGTATAATTAAAATCATGCATGAGAATTATGATCTCTCAACAACTTTTTATTATCAATTTCAGTCCATCACTTTACTGAAAAAAATAATGAAAAATATGGGTATCTTCCTAAACTACCTCTAGCTCAAATATTTCTACAGCTGGCTATCACTCAAATATCTGAATTCCATATAAAATAGTTATAGTTATATAATATCTGAAAAGGCATGGTCAATGATCTGTCTTCAAGACTCAGATGGTTGTCGCTTTGAATATTTGCATTCACTACTCATGAAGTACATATGGTTAACAATATAAGACTTGCTCCTGCTCATTTCTTAGGAAAGGATGGGTGGCTTCCCCAACATTTATCTGCTTGCATCCATCCCCATTGTGAATTTTAGAGTTGTTTTTAACAAACACTGGACCCTGTTTGGACCTAATGGTGTGACAGGCTTGACCCATTGCTGCTTTCCTGAAAAGCATGGTGCCTCCCTAAATACAGACAAGAAGTGGGGATGACACCTCACCCCACTTAGTTTTGGAAAAATAGCTAATCATTCAGCAGTGGCAAGTGGCACCTCCAGTGGAGTGGCTCTGCATGAAGTTTCCTTCCTGGGATTTCTGGTGCTGTACGGTGCAGGAATATTCCCTAATACAAAAATTAAAGCATGCTTTGTGGCAGAGTGAGATAGAAAAGCCACTCTGATAGCAAGTTGGCACAGAAAGTGGAAGTCTTGCTGCCTCGAAATTTGCCTCACATCTAGTGTACTGGTTTAGCCACAAAACAAAATTAAATGAAATAAAACAAAATTAAATGAAACAAAATAAAATAAAATATTTTTGACTGGATCAACCAATTATGCACTGACTGTATAATCTGTAGACCTGCTACAGGGAAGAGAAAGTAGCAAGAAGAGAACTGAACCACATCTTTTGCAGTGATTTGCCATTGCTTAGTCTTTGTTGTAATGTCATACTGATCCCAAGTAACTCAGGATAAAATCTCTTCTTCTTTAGATCACATTGAGATGTATAAAAAATGTCTTCTTGTAGAGAGAGATTTATAGAAAATGTGAAACCTGAATACATGCAATTACTTAAAACTGTGTTTTTATTTTCGCCATTCTGCTATAACAGAAGGCAGAGAACCACTATTAATATGTTACACATTAGATTCTCATAAGTCTGTAGTGAATTGTAAACATATATCACAATTTAATCCATCAAGTTAGGTACTCAGTATTAATGAAAATTTTACTCATATTTGAATACTTCAGGACTGTAGTGTAATAGGACTGCAGATATTAATCTGAAGACTTTTTTTTTTTTTTATATTAACATCATCTTAGTTTTATAGCATTTTAACCTTTGTAAACTAATGCAGTATCAAAATATAAGAGTTCATCACAAAATTAAAATTAAGAAATTTTGTATAACATAAAGTTGAAGTCTTAAAGTAAATAGGTTCAAAGTCTAACTTTCTGATATTCACATTGTTTTTATTGCAAATGCATAGTTCGGAAAGAGGAGAATCACCATAGCCATTTCAGGCCATGAAAATATGAATCTACTCAGAATACAATCATACTCATTGGCAACAAGGTATCAGGCATATAAGCCCAAAATTTTTTAAACCTTCCTTGTAAAATCAGTGATACAATTATCCCTGCTACCTGTGATAACTTTCATGGTTCCCCAGCCTATGTTGCTCTCCCCACATTGAGAAGGAAGTTGTTACTCATGCGAGATGGTTCAGCTGTTAGCAAAGAAGATGCTGAGCTGCCATACTTTACATCCAGCAGGCAAAACTTTTTATATAATATTGAAATTTGAGCCCTTCATATGTGAAACAGACTCCAAAAGAAACTGTTTCTGATTAGAGCAATTACATCTCCAATAGGATTGATGGAATTTTCCACATCTGGCATTTCTAGTTCTATAATCTATAATCAAGGGAAAGCTATGCAGGTGACTTACATACTCAATGCAAGCTTGATCAGTCCTAAGTTAGAAAACAGACTTATATATGGAAAGCCTAACTGAATCATTGGTGTATAGTAAATAACCTTTGGTAATACTCTTAACCTGATATTTGCATTGATATGGAAGAAGTATGATGTATCTAGTATTCCTACATTAACTTAAATGTAGTTAAAAAAAAAAAAAAGACTTTATTTCAAATCTTTTTAAAACATTCAAGATTAAGAATCAGTTTGAATAAACAGTAAACATTTAAAATTTTAGATCCCTCTAGCTCTTCAAAATTAGGTACAAGTAACACACAGGTATCTGAGAAGAAGAACTCCCAGGAAAAGTCTCTTTTAAAAAATTATTTTGTCCCGATCGGAATGGAGAAACATTGAATATTCAAGTAGCCAATGGGAAGATTTCTAGACAATTATTTAATTAAATACAGATTAATTTTTTCATGATAAAAATCATGGTGTATCTGATTTCAAGCTTCCTGGTTCTCAGAAAATTATATTAAAGCTAGAGTTATAAACAATTAGGGTAAAATCTAAAATGATCAGTGTCTGAGACTGAATGCCACTATATGCACATGTGATGAGAGTTTCTCGTTTGCACTTTTATAAGCTCATGCACCCCAAAAGGAATCACAATTCCTGGGAAAAAGCTACATTCATCACCTACACAGCCACAGCTATTTCTCTTTTAGTAAGGAGAGAGCTAGCATGGGTACCTTTAGCTAGTTATATGCTGAAAAAACAACCTGGTCAGATTGGGGGAACTATCCCCACGGAACGTGAACTGGCAGAAGGCCAGAGTCTGAAAGGAAAATTCAAAACCAGCTGCAGCAGAGCAGCAACCCAGACCTAAAGTATCAATTTTCAAAATAATCAAATCATTATTTAGCACATGAAGTACTCAATAATACAATATATTGTTTTATTTGACCTGAATACATTATAATAACCATTAGAAGTGAATTCTGTAAACAATTCTTTTCACCCATAGTTTTAGAGTGAGTAGAATTTCTGGCAGCTACCCAAACAGGTCGCCACGAACAGGATAATGTGGCAATCTGTTATCATTAGCTCTGTTGGAAAGGTTCTAAAGACACTAGAGAGAGTTAAATGACCTGGAAAACTCAGTCTATGGAAAAGTCTATTGTACTCATCTCCGTTATTTCCACCTCTATGCATCACTGGAACAGTGGAACAACATGATTTGCAGCGGTGACAAAGATAAAGGTCATTTTTCTGTTTTTCTTTTATCCAGCGCAAGCCATTTAAGGATTGTTAAATTCTACACATTCAGAAAATGACTAATTCTTGTTAGTTTCTTCCACTCTCTCAGTACGTTAGTGTACTGAAGTCTTCACATTTGGAAGACAATGCAAAGTTGTATTTATGAAAATCACTGTTGATTTTGTCCCTCTTCATCACTACTACAACTGTCAGAATTTCAGATCATCTAAAATAACAATATACAAACCCCCTATATAGCCCATTTTAGTAACTGTTTTTCCTAACTGTTGCAATTTTTCCAGCAAAATTTGAAAGAAAAAGCTGTTCTACAAACATCTATTAAATGCAATGACTATGTCAAGGTCCACACAGTAAAGATAGATGCTATAAAAAGACTGATGTAGCCTGCTCAAAAATATGTATCAGAGAGATTTCTTTTGCTTATGTAAGCTTTGCCGATGTTGTTCCACATTTATCTGAGTGATTAACTTAAAATAAAGAATCAGGCTTTGACATGCACCAGCTATTCTGATATAACAATTGTGTATGTAAGCTTTATTCCAGGGAAACCCGACAAAAGATAAGTCCATAGAAATGAAAGAACAGAAGCAAGGGAATTAACAGAATCTTAGGCAAAAACGTGTTGATCTTTTGCATTTTGGGAGAGGAGGCATGAAAGTGTTCTTGAACCTCAATGCTTCAAGGGACTATAATCAGGAGAGCTGTTTTCCCTAACTTGGCTTTATTTCACACTGTACTTACTGAGAGGTTGAGGGCATGGAGTACCAAAGATATTGTTTTGAGGGCATATTCTTCACCAGTATATAAGCAGCTCCTGGTTAGGCATAAAATTGTGTCAAATCATCTTCCTTCTTTATAGAAGTGGAGTAAAAGACAGTGTGATTTGTGTTTCACTGGAAATTTGTTATTTTTTTACATAGGAAATTCTGTAAGTGAACATTTAAACATTTATAAAGAATGAACCACATGGATTTAAGAAACAGACACCAGACTCAGTTCTGCTCTATTTCAACAGAGGATGAAGTTAATATCATGAACAAAGGCTGTCAGGCCATAAGTTGGTTCTGTCACCTGATATTAAAGTTCTATGTAGAAAGAATATTTACATAAATAATCCTGGTATATTTATCAAAATCGGACTATCAAAAACCTCCAGTCTAAAGACTAACATAATCCTGCATATAGTATACACAATTATTCAGCATATAAATAGTTATTATTTTGAGAAACAGAAATCTGTAGGAGGTTAAATTCTCAAACAAAATTATGGCTTAGCTTTATCTTTACTGTTCTTCGGCAAAAAGAGAAAGGAGAGTGATTTTTCAGTCATAACTTCAGAAAAGAACTCTTACCTCTTCTCTCCTCCTCCTCCCTCTTGCTCCTCAAAGACATTAAAGACACCTCTTAGATGCCAGAATGCTGGCTTTGCATGCACTCAGAGACAAAATGCTTTTTTATATAAAGAATATCTTTCAATAGATCTGCTACTCTATTAAGGATTTTACAGAGAAAACAGGTTCAAATTCACCTGCCAATCTTTCCTATGCTTTTAGTGGTTGCAATACAGTCAAGAGCAGGAAAATGAGCTAAACTGTGTTATATTTAAAATGACACTGTGAATCTATTCATATCAACTTCATCAGTTCTAATTCAGTTATGTCTGTTTGGAGGTCACTGTCTGTCTCATTCTTTACAATGGCTTTCTATTTTTCTGATATGATTGTCAATTAGCTGGGTAGGCAGGTAAAACATCTGACATCCAACCATGAACTATGTGCTTCCAAATACGTTTACAAAGCCACACATTACATTTTAGCAAGCTCTTTATGTTGACCTATTAATAAACCATAGTTTGAGGTTGAGAATAAAGACTCAACTCAAAAATTAATTAGAGGTGCTCTGACCTACATGAACATAAGTCACTCAGCTATTAAATGATGAAGCACACCAGTTAACAGATAACTGCAGACATTTACTCCATCTTATTTCCATCTGTGGCTGTATTCATGATAAATTTAAAGTGAATAGCTATTGTTCATCTGGATAATGTATATCAGATTCAAATGACTCATACATACAGCTGCTATATCACACTAGTTTGTATCACAACAGGCTCTTAATAAGCATATCACTTTTCACATTCACCTGCTTCATTAATACAGATTTGTATTTATTCAAATATTCCAATAAAACATGCACTGTTGGGAACAAACTCTGACTGCCTAACAGAGAGCATTATCCTTGACCCTTAGGTTTGCCTTTGTAAGAACTTACTTGTGATTTCAGATTCCTGTAACAAACCCGACATATTCTAGAACTATAACAAGACACACTGAAATACCTGGGAGGTCAGATCCACAATATAGACTTTGTGTCTATATCTTGTCTATAGAATTTTCCAGAATTAATCAGATGCTATTAAACATGAGACAAAAATTATTTTTAAAAATCTATCCAGTGCATCCAGGTTAAGAGTATATTGCAGAGATTATTTTAAAACATTTACAAGGAGTGTTAAACACTTTCAAGACATAACCTACAAACCCATAGTGAGAAGCATAACAATATTATCCAGAAAACTGGTTTTCTTTTTTTAATCTATGTTCCATTTGTGAGCTTATTCAGGTTAAATCACTGGCAAGAACTTCTGTGTTTTATTTTAAATATATAAAGTAATAAATGCAAGCAATAAAACTCATAAACATATTCCAAAAGTAGTTTAAATATCCACTACCTTAACTCTCCTATTGGCTGTACGGGAGTTGTTCTTCAAAACAGAAATTATCTCCACAGAATAGGTCTTGTATGAGTGAAAACCAATGATGCTCAGTAGCTGAACTGAATTAAAATGTATTAGGACTCCTTTTCAGTAATCTGCGGGGAAGAACAAAAAAAGTTATATGTATATGTAGAGATGTATTTGAAGCTTTAGATCACCCAAACCTTCTTGCATGTGAAGATCTGTTCATTTGATTCTCATGTTTCATCCTTTGTATGTTGCATGACATGGCCATGCTGGTTGACTGTATAAATTAAATCTGAGGTACCTATCTTATTTCAGAATGGATACAGGATTCAAAAGTGGTTTGCTTTTTATGCTGTTAGGACAAAAATGTTATTTCTTACAACAGCAAAAAAAGAAATAGGAATTCAGCTTTCTTTTTTATCTGCTACTCTGTTAAGAAAAGATAGTACTGAGAAAAATTGAAAAGTTATGTTTACATTCATTATTAGCCTTTTATGATTATGTATACTCATCCATAATGTAAAGAATATAAAATAATTTCTGTTGTTTGAATTTAAACCACCTCATGAGTATTTTTCTAAAGATGCTTTCTCATACTATTTTTTTAAAGTGACCTTTTCCAGATAACATGGAATTACAACTTCATTGATTATTTTGTTTTCAAATTATTCATTTGAAATTATGCTAGAGACATTCATCACCACTTAACTTATACAGCATAAGACTTCCTTAAAATAGTTATTGCTTGAACTATCCAATAATTAAGTTAAATTGACAGCAACAGAGAAATCACAACACTTTTAGTAAATTTGAACAATTGCTAACATCCTCAATTAGAAAAGCAAAGAAAAAAAACAAACCAGGAGCACAAAAAAAAACATGCCACTGTTGTGATTACTTAACTTTCACATGAAGACTGAAAACCAGTCTTTTTTTCTGCAGAAGTCCTTATTAACTAGACAGTGAACAAAGTTATATAATTTTAAAGTTTTTCCTTTTTTTCAGTTTTTCTTGTACCCAAACTGAGTTATGTTTTCAGATGTTTCTTCCTTTGACTTTCACAATATTTAGCTTGACTAAAGAAGTCACAATAATGTATTCCTGTTCCAAATTACTCTGTCCTTAAGATATTTTCCTGAGAATGAGACAGCAACTGGGAACTATGTCTATTAAATAGTGTTCGTCCTAGTCAAAATAAAAAAAATAAATAATTAAAAGCCAATTAACTGTCCTAGTCAGTCTTGTCTATGCCATTGCCAGGAAACATATTAGATATTTAAAGTTATTCTACCAAAGGCACTGTGGTAGAACTAACTACCAATTTCATAGCTAATGCACTTCAGAATTATGAACAATATTTCTTCACCGTGTTGGCCTTGAAGTTTGAATTGAAAAATTTACCCAGACCTTGCCTTTGGAAAGGCACTGAATTCAGGGAATGGAGAGTAGTTTTGGCGTACATTGCATATTTTAAGAAAAAGTAAAATAAAAATCAGTGCAAGTGAGAAATTCTGATACTGTTTTCATTAAATTTTTGTAGACCAGCCTAGTGGATAAGAATTTACCTAAGTGGTATTACAGCTCAATCCTGTACTGCTTGAATGATTCAAAGCTGCATCTGCAGTTCAGCAACCATTTAGAATAGTAAAGTAGAGGGAGGCAAAACTGTTCCCCTTCTGTTAGAGAGGGCTCACCTTGTAGAAAACAGTGATATTTTATACAAGTTATGAAGAGAAAGATTACAGAAAACCAGTGATGAAGCCACCATATGGAAAGAGAGGGAATTAGACCTGACTTCATGTTCCCCTATAGTATTTATATGTTTTTTTAATCACTAATGATAATAATCTATGTGAGTAAGGGTCCATGTGGGTAAGCCTACAAATATGCTTGTCCCTGGTCTAAATGTTACTCAAATCACCAAATGATAAAAATTCATGATCTAAAAAACCTTCAAAATCATATTTCATGGCACACTTTTGGCATCCTTAGGAAGGAATATCAGCCCTCCCTCATGTCTGTTAAGTGCCTTTTTGTTAGCAACCATTTAGAGCCATATCCTGAAAGGGGTGAGCCATTACTCATCTTTGAGAGGAACAGTTTCAGCTCCCACCTCCAACAGAAGGATTTCCACACAACAACTATTTATTTCCTTTGACTAAAAGATGAGTCCCTATCAGCCTGTGGATACTGCAGACTTCAGCCATGAAGTATCTCATTTATCTAAAAGGCGGAAATGGCACTAGATACTTCTCTGAATGGAATGGATTCTGTAGCCCAGTGGATAAGATATTGCCACTACTATTAACGTGCCATGGTCTTTGTACTAACTTTGTAAGGCCTCAAGACTAGGGCTTGTCAAGTTTACTTTGTCTGAACTTGCTTTGCCTAGCTAAACTTTGTTGTAGCTGGCAGAGATGTAACAGCAGTTTTTTAAATGATCGGATAACTAAGTCCATTTCATTTTGTTTATGCTTATCCTTCTATGACACAATTTTCATATACATAATAGAAACAAGTAGTTGTTCTGTGTATAATCTAATATTTATGACTAAGATAATGACATAGCATGGAGGAATATAACTGTGTTTTGTGGTTTGAGCCTGGTTGGCAGCCAACCACCACACAGCCACTCTCCCTTCTCTTCCGGCAATAAGAAGGGACAGAGAGCCAGGCTTGGGGTTTGAGATAGGACTGGGATGGGGAAAAATTCACCCTTTAAGGGCACGAGCAAAAGGCAAACTTGTTAGGGGAAGAAAAAAAAAGGTCATAGATTTATTACAGACACCAACAACAACACTTAACAGAGTAGGACAGTGAGAAGCATTGCCACATCTTGAGAACACCTTCCCCCACCCCTCCCTTATACCTCGGCTCGGTTCTGCTCCCAATATCTCCACCTCCTCCCCCAGCGGCACAGGGGCAGGGAATGGGGGATGCAGTCAGTGCTGCCACTTCTTCCATCTTCAGTGGAGGGAGCTTCTGGAACTTGTTCCCCCTGCTCCATTGTGGTCCCCCTCTCACAGGAGACAGTCCTCCACAAACTTTTTCCGACATGAGTTCCTCCCATGGGCCGCAGCGTTCCCCACACTGCTCTGTCATGGGTCACTAACTTTCTCCGACTGGATTCCCTCCCATGGCTGCACCCCTTCCTGAACTGCTCTGGCGTGGGACACTCTGGCATACTGCAATCCTCCCAACACTGAATTACAACAGAGGGTCTACCTTTTCCCACAAGACCTCGGCCTTCTTCAGGCACAGAAACCTTGATCAGCTGGGTGGAAACCACAAGCCATAAATCAGTTTCTGCTCCACTGTAGATCTTCATGGGTGGCAGGGGGGGCTGCCCTGCCGTCTCACCACAGGATATAGGGGGGTCTCTGCTCGGCACACCTCTCCCCTCCTTTCTTCCTCCGTTCCTCCACTGACCATGGTGTTCATGCAGCTGCAGCAACTCCTCCTCACAGGTCCCACTGCTCGTCACCACGTCCCTTCTTAAATATGTTGTCACAGAGGCGCAGCTGATTGACTCAGTTTCCAAACAGAAGTGGAGCTGGCTTGGTATGACAAAAGAGACCTTGAAAGTGGGGATGTAGGATGCAGGGTGCAGTGTAGAGAGGGCAGGCACACAATGATAAGAGAAAGGACACAGGCTGATGATGGAGACCCAATGGCTATAAACAACGCACTAATGGTCAGCTAAAATGATTTTGCAGAGCTGGCAAAATCAACCTTACAGGCAACAAAGAATATGTATCTAACATATGTAAAGTGCACCATAAAGAATAAAGTCACATGAATCACACACTTGAAGACTAGTGAACAAATAGCAAGATGTGAGCATGTTGTCAAATGTAAAAATGTCCCTGTATGAGTCCTAGATGAGGAGGAATAAATCATCCACATGAGTCCCAGTGAAGGACTCTGGATGCTGACAGCTAACTGTACTCTCTCCCCAGACTGAAGCCAACCTTTGGATCCAGGAAATGTTGTAAAACCATAAAAGTGATAAATATCAGCAGTTCTGTGTACGGAAATTTCAATTTCTTCTGCAATACTATTTTTTTAAAATTTTCTATTTCTTTCTTTTTTCTGTAGTAATAACTGAAATAATAAGAATTCTTCAAGTAGACATTTAGGATTTCAATTATATTAACAATAAATTATTGAATTTATATATATCGTGTGTTTCTTTTTTGGCCATAAAAATATCTTGAGCATAAAAATTCCACTTCCTTGCAGCATGTTTTCAAACTAATTCCTAGATGTTATTAAGCTGTTTAATCATTTGCCTGCAGGGTTTACAGCCACACCTGGGAAAGGAAGACATTGCCCTTAAGAATCATGCCATCCTATGGCATTTAATTTGTGTGTATACACGTATATACACACATATGAATATATATATGTTGGGAGGGTTTTTTGTAGTGGAAATTAGAAACAAAGATAGAAATTCTGTATTGAAATAATGCCAGATCATTTATCTTAAGTATGATTTGCACTTAACTTTTCTGTTTCCTTGAGTTTCTTTCTCTTGTGTTAGTTACAGAGGTTTATATCCATGAACTGTTTGACTCTGTGTGTGTACAATAAAAACTCTCACTGTGTGCTCATACATATCCATATATATTAATATTCTTTTATTTTTAGACTGATTTAACATGAAGTAACAGGAATAATTTATCTGGGTTTTTTGCTACTAATGTTCACAGATTTAATTTTTTTTTTTTTTTAATAAAAATAAATATGCATTATTTTCAGCTTTGAACTGAATGTCAGAAAAATAATTGTGCAAAATAGGTTGCACAATAACATGGAAGTATGAGACATTAAAAGAAAAAGAACCACAATTTATTCAAACTTCTTATTAGATAGAAACATCTGCAGATCACTGAATTCCACAGAAGGTGGGCTAGACATTAGGTTTCAGTAACTGGAAGAAACAATAAATCACAGCTTTTACTTTTACAGCCCATTACACCCAAAGGTCTAAAACCTTTCTGTAGTTATTTGCAAGCCTCAGAGTACTCCAGTTGCAGAGTCTTACACTTTCCAACTTTCTGTGACTGATGCTATACTACAGAGTGAACAGGAAATTAAAGTAGAAGAGAGGTGTAAAATCAGTATCCACAGAAATATTATGCAGGAAAGCTGTGAAGAATAGCTCACTGTAGGGCTTTGCAGTCTTGCAGTGAACCTCAGACAAGACAGATTACATTCTCATTAATGACCATTTAAGAATCAGTGAATTTTTATATGTTAGGAAGGAGAAGCAGTGATAAAGTTATTAATATTGTGGAAGGGCAAAGTAGGAGAGGAAAATAGCGAGGTAATAGGTTTGGGGAGATATTTGATTGAGACCTGCTCTAGTTAGCTAGAAAAAAATAGCTTGGGAGGTGTATAGATCTTTCTCCTGGTTTTGACCTCTCACGGGAAAGTTATTCCCTGTTAAAGTTTCATTCTGTGTAGAAGTGCAAAATCCTTCATTTTTCCTTAAAATATCCTGGAAACTGACTTGCCCTTCTGCATTTATTAAACAAATCTACTGCTTCTGATGCAGCACAGTTCAGAAATACAGTTAACTTTTGCTCACCTATTCAGTAATTCCACTTTTCTTCTTGAAGTAGCTAAACCACATCTTCCTCTCACTTCATTTAGCCTCTTTCCTATTATGTAAAATGGGCCCACAGTTCCTAGTTAATTCAAAAACGTGTCAGAGCAACATCAGCTATGTGCAAGAAAGAAGTTTCTCTAAGACTAATGCCTTCCACATTGAACTAGAGGAAACTCCAGACATCTTTAGACAGTTTAAGAGGGTCTTGCTATCTCTGTCTATACTACAGGCAAGAGGTTTCTGTTATGCAACCAGGCTACCTGGGGCCTGCATGGCAGACAGCACCATCCTCAGCAAACACAGTTTCCATTAAAATCAAAGACGATTGTGTTCCTAAATGTCCTCTGGGAGACTTTGTACTGTAGGTTGCACTGAAGATTATGCTTACAACAAAAAAAAACAAGTATTTCCACTGCATATGTGTGTTTCAAGACTTCTTTTGAATTCTTAGTGCAATGTTTTCCATTTAGTATCTTTTTCTTCTGCTTTTCTGCTTCAATCTATTTCTGGTACCGTACAGTCTTCATAGGTGAAGATTAAAAGGGAAACTTAGAAACTAAAAGCCAAATTCTGCAGTTGTGAGAAATTGTTATTTGCAGACACAAGGCTAGCAGGCACAAGGGAATGATATATATCACATAGTGAGTGGAAGGTTATGATCCTCAAAGTGATTTTTAGCCTGTTCACTCTAGTTATTAGACTTGACCTCTAGGAAAATTTTTACAAAGTCTGTGAATCTAAGAATTTCTTTTAAGTATATGCATACTCTCTGGAGCTCAATAATTTTTAAAAAAATTAATTTCTTAATAATTTTTAGTCTGATAGGGGTGTACAGTATTATTCGAGTCTTTAAACATATAGCAACAGATCCATCTTTAAATTTAAAGGATGTCTTGGTATTGAGAAGTACTTTTGTATTGTCTATTGACATACACCTTCCTTCTACAAGCTTCAGAAACAGTAGGCATGATTCCAGAATAGTCCTTCTTCCCAATCTGCATTATAATAACAATAATAATGGTGACTGTAATATCTGCAACACCTGTCACTGGTGTTCTCTGCAGTGTATCACATTTTTTTAACAGTAGAAGTAAATGTCTATTTTCCAGAAGGAAAAACATGAAGATATGAACTGGCAAGTAAAAGGTCACCAGCAGCCAATGACAATAAAGATGAAGGTGATAATAAGCATTTCCAGTAAACTGTAGAGTTCAGGAACAGAAGAACCTGATTGCTTAGATCCAGATTTTGAAAGAACATAATTCTACTGCAGGAGATACTTCCAAGCCTTATACATGAAACTTTGAGAACACACACTCAGCTCCAAAAGAAGATAATTTGCCCAGTGGGCAAATGCTTGCAGGTGGTGTAATATTTAGCTTCTGTTTCCTCTTTCTCTAGCATCATCAGAGAAGCCTGTAGAAGGTGAATAACAAGTGCTGTGTGTTTGGGATTTTATTCTAAGTAGTAACTAATACTATAACTTTGGGATGTGAGCAGCCAGAAAGGTAGCCTGGTTAGAAAGGTGTAAAATACTAACAAAAGAAGATGGCTGCCAATCTGGAATCTGTGAGCCTGGGAACTAGGCCTTGGGACTAAAAACATTCTAGAAAAATGCAGCTGGCCTCTTTCAAGTACAGGTGGGGAACCTAAAAGCAGGTGACATCCTGAGATACCATCACTAAGCACAAAACCCAAGAACCTGTAATAGCAACTTACTGTCCCAAAAAGTGGAAGCGGTCTGGAAAAATAAAATTGGTCTGAAAGAACAGAGGCATCATCATGTACTGGTTGTTCCAGATGAAGAATAGACATTAACAGCATCTATTGGCTGCTCAAAGTGGTGATGTCCTCATACCCTTTTATGTCTCTACAATATAAAAAAGACTTAACTTCTACTGAAAATGGGGTCTGTCTCTCAGATAACTTCCCATGCTGTACATATTTTTTCTTTCCTAAACAAGTTGAATTCTGCACAAATGATGTCTGGCTGATTCCAGACTCTGTGACATGGATCATTTTTGAAGTGAGTCTCTGTCTGTTACCTTATTGGTTCCTACTTTGGGGACACTTTGGGGGTTGGTTCACTTTTTCTTCCTACCTCTAGAACGGTTGGGTCCTTCTTGGTGACCAGTTTGTCCATCACTTTTGGGATGGTTTGTCCCTTTCTGAAATCTAATTCACTTGACACTGGTATATATACATATAAGTAATATATCATAAGTGTACCTGCTGTTATATTGGTGATAAGCTGCTTCACTAATGATAAATTTGTAATAACCTGTAATAGTTATTGTTTGTTATACTACTGTTGCTATATGATTGATTGCTTCTGTTATTGACTGCTGCCATATTATTGATTTATACTATATTATAGATTGCTGATAGTAATTTATAATGACTGGAGATATATATATTAACTTTATTAATCATATGTATATTGGCTAGTGGTGATTTTTGTGATAGTATTCTTGTTAGTGGTGATTTGTGTGGTATTCGTGATACTCTGTAATATAGAAGAGAAATTTAGAGAATAAAAGCCTTCACCTTCTTGTGTTTTATGGAATCCGACAAACCCACAGTAGCAATCCTTATACATGCACAGCCTTTTAGGTCATGACACTTTGCTACTGAGTTTAGTCTCACATTTTTTCATGTATATTGTAATATGTATTATCATAGCATAATCTCCCCTAAGTGCCTTCTCATGCAACTAGTCTTGCTCTAATTCAGTGAAAAATAGATACGCTGATTTTAGAAGGAAATTTTGGGCAAGTTCATTGGCCAAATCTGTTACCAAACTCCACTCCAACTGGAGCTTTGTGTTCACAGACAGGGCTGTATTGCTGCACCTTTCTACCAGAGATGATGTTTCTGCTGGCACTGCTGCTGCTTTATGTCAGTAAAATAATACATTTTGGAAACCAGCACACTATCATTGCTGGTTATCAATGCAAGTAACCATCTCATGATGACCTCTGAGCTCAACTTCTGTTACATCTGTTTTCTCGGATTCTTTTTAATTGTGGCAAAGTACTTATTTTCAAGGATAATTAACAGGATGCTTTCCTTCACTTTTGTATCCACAGATGATTTTTCACAGATGTATGTCACTTTCTAGGAGGACAATTCTTTTTTACTTTTTTTTTTTTTTTTTTTTTTTTTTGTTACTCATAAGATACTCAACAATGTGGATCCATGTGCAGTGAAAACTGACTGAATCTTGTTTGTGAGAAGTCCTGGCAAATAGCCACAGTCTATCAAACTGAGTCTAAGTTTCAGCTGGGTTATTTCCATCTGGTCTTGTTTGTAATGCTTCCAGCATGTGTAACTTAATAATACTAACATCTCTGAGTAAATGTCTTATTCTATAATACGAGCAATTCTAAAAGATTTATAAACATTCCCAATCAACAGATGTTGTGAAGCCTATTATTTTCTATTTGCAAATAGTGGAATCAGAGAATAGTATTTTTCAATGCAACATTTAAAAAAAAATTCTTGAAATTGCCTGGGGTTTCAAGATATTGACTTTGAAACACGTTAATATTATCCTGACTTTTTAATATGTCAAGCACCTGCAGTTCTCACTGGATTTAACTGCTGCTCTCTGTGTTGAGCACCTCTCAGAACAGAACTCTGTAGTAGGTAACAAAATGAAGACACCCAAATTTTGTGCAGACGGTTGTAAATTTGGACCTCCTAAGTGATTTGCACAAAGTCAAACAGTGAGTCACAACCTAAACAGTAAAAGAAATTAAGTCTTCTGCCTGTCTCTGCACTTTACTTTGGAAACATGCTGCTTCTCACATAGCAGAGTTCCTTCAATTAGAGTGGTTTATTAAAGATACAAGGAAAAGAGCATTACTTAATAAGTCACTACAAGAAAATAGGTAATGCACGAGTAAAGATCAGACAATATACAGTGCCTGTAACTAAACAGAGTAAGGATAAAAGGTAACTGAACTGTTCTCTGATACAGAAAAAGGTACTGAGGTGTAGCATCATGATAACTGCAGAATGAAGAAAACTCAGCTGCTAAATAGCAGCCATTTTGGCTTTGCTATGTCAATTAGAGCATTTTTTACTCAAGCCAAGATAAGATTAAGTTGCCCTGACAATTGATACATAGATGTCAAAGTTCTGTGGAAATTAAATATAAGTGAAATAAATAAGATAAAAATCAGAGATATATTTTAGGGCCAGTCATATAAGAATTTAAGGAAGATGAGCAGAGCACATTTCAAAATGTTATGGCAACACACATGAATGTCTGCACACAGACATTCCTTTCACTGACTCCTTAAGAGGAGCCCAGATGACTAGGCTAATGTCTGAAGGACCCTCCATCACGCTGAGACCATTAAGTGCCCACAGTTGTCCTCTTGTCACCATTCCCACATGGTCCTGTGTTTCAAATCCCAGTTAGGTTGCAGCTAGTGCAACTGTTTGACTGAGAGAACCCATTAGAGCTTTCTTTCTCCTCATTGCTCGTATTCTGAAAATCTTCCTTTCTGCCCTTCTTCTATTCCTCCATTTCCCCTTCCCTTGCTTCTTTCAATTAATCTTAGAAGTTCATCTTCTCTAATAGAGGCTAAAGTAAAATGCGGGGGGGGGGAGTGGATGAAACTGGGACAGAACAGGAAGACTGCTAGACTGCTATGTCTGGAAAGAATTCTTTACAGATTCAGATAAAGGTGCCTGGCTCAACTAAGCACATGTCAGTGTCTCTATGTGCTTTTCATGCTTTGCCCTTTTTTTTAAAAAAAATATCTTTGTGGTTTCCAAGTCAGTAACGTTCTTCCTATTAGTGCTGGAACACTCTTGAATACTCAGACTTGCTTTGATATGTTATTGAAAAAGTCACTATGTTCCTAGTGCATGGAGAAATATTACCAAGTAAAAAGATCTCTTAAACTCATCTTGAGACACAAGTCATAACAATATTTATAATATCAATGTGCTAACAACATACAGACTACTCAGCGAACTACAGGCTGTTCAGCCTCACCTTGATCTCTGGGAAGGTAATGGAACAGCTAATCCTAGAAACCATTTCTGGACACATGAAGGACAAAAAAATCATCAAGAATAGTCAGCATAGCTTTACCAAAAGGAAGTCATGCTTGACCAGCTTGATAAACTTCTCTGATGAAATGACTGGCTTGGTAGAAGCGTGGAAAGCAGTGAATCATAGAATGAATCATAGAATACCTGGTTGGAAAGGACCTCAAGTATCACCTGGTCCAACCTTTCTTGGCAAAAGCACAGTCTAGACAAGATGGCCCAGCACCTCGTCCAGCCAGATCTTGAAAGTGTCTAATGCTGGGGAGTCCATCACTTCCCTAGGGAGACTATTCCAACCACTGATTGTTCTCATGGTGAAAAATTTTCCTCTTGTATCAAAAAGGAATCTTCTCAAGAGTAGCTTGCACCTATTATCCCTCATCTTTCCTGCGTCAGTCCTTGTGAAAAGGGAGTCTTCATCTTCTTTGTAGCCACCCTTTAGATTCTGGAACATGGTGATGAGGTCTCCCCAAAGCCTTCTCTTCTCAAGGTTGAACAAACACAATTCTTTCAGCCTTTCCTCATTTTTGTATTGTGGGGACCAAAACTGAACACAGTATTGCAGGTGTGACCTGACAAGCACTGAGTAGACTGGGATAATGACTTCTTTATCTCTGCTGCTGATGCCTTTGTTGATACAACTCAGCATCCTGTTGGCTTTCTTTGCCATTGAGGCACACTTATCACTCATGTTGAGCTGCTTGTCCACCAGGATCCCCAGCTCCCTTTCCACAGCGCTGCTCTGCAGCAGGTAGATCCCAGTCTGAGCTGCACTCCTGGGTTATGTTTTCCTAGGTTCAAGACCTTACACTCATCTGTGTTGAACTTCACAAGGTTCTTGTTAGCCCACTCCTCCAGCCTATCCAGGTCTTCCTTCAGGGCAGCTCTCCCTTCCTAAGAGTCCACTTCCCCACACTGGTATTGTCAGCAGACTTCATCAGGGCACACTTGATCCCATCATCCAGATCACTTATGCAGATATTAAACAGTGTTGGGCCCACTACTGGGGGACCCCACTTGTGACAGATTGCCAGTTTGAAAAAGAGCTATTTACCACCACCCGCTGGGTGCAGCCTGGCAGCCAGTTCCTCACCCACTGCACAGAACACTTATCTGGACCGTAACTCATCAGTTTCTCTAGGAGGAGGCTGTGGTGGATCATACTGGAAGTCTTAGAGAAATTCAGGTAGACAATGTCCACTGCTTTCCCCACATCAGCTGATCAGGTTACTTTGTCACAGAAGGCAATTGGGTTTTCCAGCACAATTTGCCCTTGGTGAATCCGTGATGGATTCTCAGACATATGCTTCATTTGACTTGTGATAGCCCATTGGATATTTTCTACGCGGACTTCAGTAACACCTTTAACACTGTCTGCCTTAAGATCCTCACAGACAAGCTTCCGATGTATGGACTGGATGAGCAGACACTGAAGTGGACTGAAAACTGGCTGAATTGTTGACCCCAGAGCTTGGTGATCAGCAGGTAACTGTCCCGATCCGATATCAGGGAGGGTTCTTAAACGATCCCAAGAGCGAGATTAAGACATAAATGAGGTCAGATGCCGTACAACCTTGTGAACCTTATTAAACAAGCAACTGATAGTAGTGACAGGAGAGGGAGAAAAAGGAAGAGAAAGTCAGAATCCCTAAGCTAGAAAGCAGTAGAGATGCGGCAAGACTAAGTACCACCACCACGACTCCAGTGATGTTCTGCTGGCTCAGTCTCAGTGCCGGCGATGGTGTTCCAAGCTCCAAGCTCCGCTGAAGTCTCCACTCACCCCAGAGGCCCCCAGCCCCGCTTTGACGCAGTCCTTTTACTGCCTCTGTCCCCACAATTTCTCAGAAAAGTCCACCCATTTCCACAGAGCTCATTGTCGCCCCGTGGTCTTCCATGCGCGCATGCCCAGGTGTTCACGGTGGTCTTGCAGGCAAGGGTGCGCATCTTCCTCACCTCCTCCACGCGGCTCGTGTGCAGGTGCAGCTCGGCAGGCACTGCAGGGGTGTTGTTGCTTTAGCTTTGGGCGGACGTCGTGGTTTCATTGGGGACTATTCTTCACCTTCCCTCTGCGTCAACAGGATGCTGAGGCCAGGAAGTGGTAGTGGTGCAGCAGAAATGTTGAGACACACAGAGTCCAACACAGTCCCTTACTGTAACATCTAGTTGGAGGCCAGAAACTGGCAGTGTACCCCAGGGGTCAATACTGGATCTAGTCCATTTTGATAACTTCATTAATGACTTCTATGATGGGGCAGAGTGTTCTCTCAACAAGTTTTCAGATGATACAATACCAGGAGGAGTGGCTGATGCACCAGACAATCATACTGCCATGTAGAGGGACCTCGACAGGCTGGAGAAATGGGCTGACCAGGATCCTCATGAATTTCAAGAGGAAGGGCAAAGTTCTGCTCCTGGGGGGGAACAACCCCAGGCACCAACATATGCTTGGGACCACCCAGCTGGAAAGCAGCTTGGCAGAAAAGGACCTGGAGATCCTGGTGGACACCAGGTTGAACATGAGCCAGCAATGGGCCTTTACCACAAAGGTGACCAATGGTATAATGGGCTGTATTAGGCAAACTATTCCCAGCAGATCAAAGGAAGTGACCCTTTCCCTCTCCTCAGCTGTGGTGAGGCCACACCTGGAGTGCTGTGTCGAGTTCTGGGCTCCCCAGTAAAAGAGACATGGACATACTTGAGAGAGTCCAGAAATATGCCATGAACATGATTCATCATAGGACTTTCCTCCTATGAGAAAAAGCCGAGAGATCTGGAACTATTTAGCCCAGAGAAGAAAAGGCTCCAGAGGGATCTTATTAATGTATCAAAATGCCTGAAAAAAAGGTGCAAAGAGGATGGAGCCAGGTTCTTTTCGGTGGTGCGAAGTGGGAGGACCAGAGGCAATGGGCACAAAATAAAACACAGGAGGTTCTCTCTGAACATCAGGAAACACTTTTTTACTGTGAGGGTGACTGAGCATTGGAACAGGTTGCCCAGAGAGGTTGTAGAGTCTTCCACCTTGCAGATATTCAAAAATGACCTGTACATGGTCCTGGGAAATCAGGTCTATGTGGCTCAGAGGTCCCCTCCAACCTCAAACTTTCTGTGTTTCTGTGATTCTGCGATTCTGGGATTTTGTGAATATTTATTTAGAAGTAGCCCATGCTTCATTATTTTATCGAAATTTATACATTCACAAACATAAAACTAATATCAAAGTCTTTCTTTCAGTTTTGAACCAATATCTCTTGTGTGAGCAGGCAAAAAAAAAAGAAAGTGATATTAAACTGACAAGTTTTGCACTGTAATCTAAAATGGGCTATCCATACCATCTATCCTTAAGAACATTAGTGTCAAGGTTTAACTCCAGTAGACACCTATGCCTTCCCCATGGGGAAGAGATTTGGAAGGGTAGAAGTGAGAAAACTCATGGGTTGAGATAAATACAGTTTAGTAGGTAAAATAAAAGCTGTGCACACAAGCAAAGCAAAATAAGGAATTCATTCACCACCTCCCACTGCCAGGCAGGTATTTAGCCATCTCCAGGAAAGCAGGGCTCCATCACACGTAACAGTGACTTGGGAAGATAAATGTCATAGCTCTGAATATCCCCCCCACCCTTCCTCTTTCTCCCCCCAGCTTTTACTGCTGAGTATGAAGTCATACAGTATGGGTTATCCCTTTGATCAGTTGGGGTCAGCTGTCCCAGCTATGTTCCCTCACAACTCCTTGTGCACCTCCAGTGTACTCGTTAGTAGGGCACTCTGAGAAGCAGAAAATGGGTTGACACTGTGTCAGCACTGCTCAGTAATAACTAAAACCTCCCTGTGTTATCAACACTTTTCACCACCAATCCAAAACATGGCACTATACCAGCTTGTACGAAGAAAATTAACTCTACCCCCACCCAAAACCAGTACAATGTTAGCCCAATATGGCTTTTTAGGCTTCCCTATGGTTAACAAAGGCAAAGAAGAGAGTAATTTACATTAGGAACTACATCAGCAGAGGAGGACGAGATCAGTATATCAAAGTGTTAGTTGAGTTCTCTACTTGAATATGAGAAGCTACATATGGCCCATGGGGTAGGTTAGTCTGTATTGAACATCCCTATCACACATGTGCTTTGAAACTGTCCAAAGGACTGGCAGTTGGTCCTTGTGTCCCCATTAGGAGCTGGAGAGCCTTTTCTGCCCTTTTAGAGTGGAATTACCCATTTTATGTCCTTAAAAATAAATATATTTTGTATATCAGAACTGCACTGTAAACCACATATAGACACAAAGAAGTATGGTCAAGGTATTTACATCAAAACTGCACTAGTGTTTTGAATCAAAATGCTGATGTATTCTCTTTTCTCTCCCTTCCTCTTCCCTTTGTTTTCCTTTTCCTCTCTTATTTTACTCTCCTCCTCTCCTCTCTTCAACAGGGGACCTCTCATAATTGACTGACAGTTCCCAAGGAAGAGAATTATTTCCTGAGTAGCTGAGCTTCTAACACGGAACACTATATCATGCTTAACAATTATCATCAATATTTATAACACTTTTATGTACAACAAGTTGAGTCACATTAGCAGACAGGAATGAAATCTACATAGATTCATTGTAAGAATTGTGAAGCAGTAACAGCAGGTCATCTGCTTAAAATTCGAGTTGCATCCCTCTTGAAAGGAATTGCCTCTTTAACCAGTTTCTCCTTTCTGAATGATAGACTCACTGGCTTTTTAAAATGTCGTCGTCTTACTCTGGATACACGAATAGAAAATTTTCCAAATTTTGATTTTGACTTTGATAAGGAAGGAGAAATATGTTAGATTTTGTTCTGAATACACTTGAGGATGGGGTGGGGAAGCTAACATTTAATATATTTGATTATTGGACTTGGGGAATTTTCTACTTAAATTTGCCATAAGAACATTGAAGAAAATACTGTCAAAAGAAAACACTTACAGTTGTATGAAAAGACTCATAAAGATGCAACAATTATTACATTTATGTAACATAAATATTTGTAACATATTAATTTCAGAATGTAAACCTGGAATGCACCTGCCCCTAGACAAAATTGTCAGAAATCACCTTAGCAAATTACTGTTCCTCATATGAATATTTGTCCTTATCTTTTTTAAAGATATTGACCAGTCATTGTTGCATAGGATGAGCACACATCTCTTTTTATCCTATATAAGTGAAGAAGCAATTTGTGTGAAAAATTAAAATAATTTGAATTTATAGTGACAACACATAATAACAGTTTTAAAGTGAGCATATATAGAAGTTTGTTTAGATGTGTGCTCATGCAGGTACAAAACTACAAAAATTACTACAGCTATATCTCAACTGAAAATTAGTATTGCTAAAAAAAAAGTAAAAGCTATAATAAAGGATTTTCTGTATGGGTCTTTCTACAAACACCAGAATAACCATTAATCACCAGAAAAAATGAACCTATTCCTGAGACCACATTTCATCTAAACAGATTGTTCTATCTAGACATGACTTTCTGTATTGAGTATTTTTCTAAAATCATTATTATTTAAATAAACATGCTATTTATTATCACAAACCTAAAATATAGCATTATATGATTTTTCATTATTCCAACAACCAGTACATAAACCATAGTACCACACAGGTTACAAGGTAGCTAACAATAGCTGTGGACTGAGTTAATGAATGATCATGTGTTCACAAAGGGATGACCTTTTCCTTGACTTAAGAAAATATTTAGTTATGGATTTTAGCAAATAACAACAATTTAATGTGCACATATGAAGTTAAATTGAAGTAGTTAAGAATTTCAAATACAATCTAAAAGGGGAATTGATTTTGGTATTCCTTTAAAAGCAAGCTAAAATTTGTACTACACTCTTCAATTAACCCTGAATGAATTAACATCTTTTCATTAGACTGGAGTCGAAGCAGTATAAGGACTGTCTTTGAATGGAATATAACACAGAATAGTGCCAATACTCGGATGAAAACATGATTTGCTCAATATTACCCCATAAATCTATATTAAGATTACTGTGACCTTTGTAATGTGTGAAGAATTGCTTTTTTCTCTACTTCCTGTACTTGTATAAATAGAACTAACCGGAGTTTAGGTATCATCCATATTCAGCACTGGATAAGTACTATGGATCTAACCAAATTCAAAGCATGTACCTTGTTTTGGCCAAACCAGTTCTAATTTGAAAGCAGGTTTGCTTTGCCTTGTCATATATATGGATCATCTTTCACTCTGTCAATTGCCATTTGAAATTCTCTAAATTCATAACACTTCTTTTTCCTTAGATCCATTGTGGGGAGAGATGTTAAAATACATATAACAGCATAAAATTCTTGTTTTAAATTCGAAATATGCAACTTATGTTCATTATCTGATTTTTTCTCTTTCAGAATGTCCTGAGATTATATGATTTTTAAGTAATAGTTTTCTTAATTAATGGCAGAATACTAAGTATGTGAGATAAAATTTTATATGGCTATAAAGATGTTTCTTTCAAATTGTATATTTAGACAGATGATCTTAACATTGCATTCAATTTCTTACTTCTTATGCATTTATTCCTTTAGCTCTTTTTGGAAGTCAAAAGTAAAGAAAAATAAATTAAAATATCTCAAATCCTGACCCTTCAATTGCAGCTAATCAAGGTAAACACTGGGTTCCTCTTTTCTGACTTTAACTGAATTGAAGGGTGGCCTGTAAGATGTGTTTCATGCTTTTTCAACTCAGTCTCAAGACACTTCAGAAAAAGGGGTAAGTCTTCAAAAATTATTTCTTCCAGTTAGTCAAAACAGACATGATTATTTTTATGGGAGGTTTTAGAAATTAATATCCTTTAAGGGTGGTAACAGCATTATATGCTGACAGGTTATCACTTTCCAGCTCCACCGAGGAAAATATGATCATTTTTATTCCCTAAAGGGAAATGCACTTAATTAGAGCAGGCTCAATGTATATATGCTGACAGTTATCTGCAATATAAATTTTGAGGTTTAAGTCAATGGAAAACATAAAACCTAAGTAGAAAATCACTTCTGAGTTTCAAAAAATTTTAGAAACATTAACTAAGCTCAGTTTTTCAATTAGGTGAAATCTTAATAACTTGTAGTACTTATTTTCTTTAATTTTCATGAAGCTTTGTGAAACAGCCTATGGCAATACATGTGCCAGTTTTTAGGTCAAATGAATTTGCAAAGACAAAGAAAATGCAGGAGTAGAACGTAACTGTTCTTAAAACTGGCAACTGTGAAAACCTAAATATAGACCCAGCACATTTCTGTAGCAATGCTAAAACTTTATAGCAAAACAGATATATTTCTTGCACAGTGTTATCACAGAATCATTGAACACCAAGTTGGAAGGGACATCAAGGATAATCTGGTCCAACCTTCTGGCAAAAGTACCCTGTACCGTGGTTATATAGACATCTATCTATGTACTCATACACTTATCCTCTGTCTCTTTTTCTCTATATGTCTTGCAAGACTGAACCAGTATTCATTGCCCTAATAAAATTAATGTACTGTAAAATTTTTTGTGGAGTCAGTGAATGAACTGATTCCCAGGGAATATTAATTCCTTTTAATATTTTCAGAAATAACCTAGAATTTCCTCGCAATATGTGTTTTCAGACAAAAACAATGTTGAGGCAAAGCTTGAGAAAATTCATACAAACTGAATAATGATAATGCAAAACAATGTAACAGAAATGGGACTTAAAAATATTTTTTATAAAAGCATTCTACTAAATTCTGAAACAAATATATTTCAGTGTAATTCCTAAGAAAGCTAAACCAAGAAAAGCTGAAATCTGAAATGCAAATGGTGAGTTTTGGAAATCAAAGCCTCTGGGATAAGAATTAAATCTTAAATTTCCTGTTCTGTCAAGGAGGCCTTGTGTGACCTTGTGCAAATCAAGAGAGACCTGACATCTACAGATCTGTCCTCTCCAGCTAGAGTACTGAAATAGAAAGTGCAAAACTCGCATGTGATGCTGGTATCTAGTCTCTTCAGACTTCAAGACCTATTGTATTAATACCTGGTGATTTCTGTTAATACCTAAATGGGATCTGAACAGCTTTGAGAGTCTGAAGTTAAGCCTTATTTGAGCAGCAGATTGGCATAGGTGATCTCTCTTCAAACCTAATTTTTCATATGATTCTGTACTAAACTCTCCTGTGGATCTTTTCCGTATTTGTAAGTGTTTTCTCCCTTGCTTTGAGAAAATACTGAGCCAACAGCTGTCTTTTACTGGGTGTTTTAGAGTATATAATACACAATCCATAATTCATAATCTAATCCCATAACATACATAATCACAAAATCAAGTGTGTATATCACTATGATGTTATTAAATGACTTGAAATCAGTTTCTGTCTTTGGAACTTGATTATACATCAAACTTCTGCAAGAAATTTATATATTTCTTCTAAAAATTATTCTAGGTATGTTAAATTATACCTTATGCTGCACGTAGTGAAGAGCTTCCTAAAAGTCAGTTGACATCTTTGCACCCAGCCGTTAATATTGGCATGTGTAGGGAACAGGTGCAGTAGCATTTCAAGATAATGTGAGGTAAAATCATTCTTGAGTTTCAGGTAATTCATTCTTCTGCTTTCTCAGATATGCATGCTTTGGTCAACAGCTCTGAACATTATTTGCTTTTTTTAATTCATGTTACATCATACTGAAGTAAACAGAGGAATATCAATAGTTATTGGTCCTTGAATGATAAAACACAGGCCAGCTGCAATTGGTGTGTTTGTTTAAAAATGTATTCTGATTGGGATTCCCAAAAAATAATTGCAAATGATGTCAAGGAATGAAACTGAAAAAACTCAATTCATCAAGATACTTTCTTAAATTTTAAAATCCAGGACAAATAGAAGGACATCAGCTTCCATATACAGTGGAATATTAGTGACTTTGATTTGAGTCTGAATGTAGTCTGTAAAAAAAGTAATTAAATTTAGTGCACATATCTCCAGTATATCTGTGCACTTCATTTTATTTTTAATGTATGTGGAAAGATTCCTTTTGCTTATGATGAAAAATATGAAAGTGTGACATTTTCTTTAATTACAAACTCTGATGTGTTTAATAGCACAAATTTGGCCTCAAACTTGGCAGTTCTGTCTCTTAGAATCAATGGTTAGACTCGAGGGCACCAGTTTGGTCATCAAGATCAACATTAGAAAAAATATAGCTTGTCAAGACCTCTTGGCCCCTTATTGATTCAAGTAGGGAAGTGTAGAGAATTTAATAATGATGTTACAGCTGTCAGCCAACAAACAGAATCTTCTTTCATTGATTTCAGTAGAAGCAGATGAATGACACAAAACCATGATTACCCTAGACACTGTAGTAAGACTTGTTATGGAGCTTCTAAACAGGGCAATTGGGAGGTGTGGTGGTTGCATGGAAGAACTTTCAGGCAGACTAAACTGAACTCACATTTGAAAAAATGCAAATTACTGAAGCTGACTCAAGAGAAGCATTTTTACATTCCCTTAAAAATGTATACCTCATTTTTCCGAACTGGGCAAAACACCCTAGATTCTCTAAGACCACATAAAAAGTTGTTTTTGGTGTGAAGGTGATTTTCTCCCACATTTCTATCCCAATGTAATATAATTTAAAAGAATAAGGTTATCTGAAAAAGATCCCCATTTTTCTCAGTGACCCTTTCTGTGTCCTGTCTCTTTCAATGCCTCATCCTAAAATTGAAAATGTCAGGTACCATTCTAATACTGTAGTTTTAAACAAATAAAGCCCTGTCATTTACTTCTACTCACTGGGAAATTTAAACTATCGGTTTTGAAACTTTTGTAAATAACAAAAGGTTTTACAGAGTCAAGGAAGGTTTGAGCTCTTAATTTACCTTTTGTGCCTCAAAAAGTGTCAGAGCACTTCAAAGAAAACAGAAATACCTCTTAGGATCTATTTTTATTTTTGGAATTTGTTCTTTAGGGTTTTTTATGATGATAGGTTAGGAGAAATTAGTTAACATCAGGAGTGAGTAATTAGAGAGGATCCTCTTTAGGTCACTGAAGGGAACAGGACTAACCCCACATCTTGTATCACTGTTATTTTCACAGATAATGTTTTCCTTCAGCTTCATTTCCCTTATATGATGACAAATGAAACTTCTTAAAGTTTTGGAAATACGCTGATAGTATTTTTAAATTATTAGTACGTATAATGCTTTAGCAATTGTAATAATTGAAAATAAAAGCATAAATGTTGCCATAAAATAGTGGAAAACAATTATATTTACTGAAGGCCTGCTATGACACATGAAAAATTCTTCACCCAAAGAGAGATAAGGACAGGAGCAGAAGAAAAAGCCTAGAATTTTTCTAGCTTTTTTTCAAAAAGACATAATACTTCCATCTCAGAAACAGATTTTGTGCAACACAGTTTTCTCTTGTTTTAAAGCAACAGACAGACACATATTTGCATCAGTGGCCTTGTGGATGGGAATGTAGTGTTAGTAGTTCCCACCTACTGAATTTATTCTCCATCCCCTTAGAAAAGGAGAAAACCTAAGGAGATGTATTTCACCTCCTCTCCTGCAGACACCAAAATATTGAGAGCAGCAGAAGTTAAGGCCCAAAGGGGAAGAGGAAATCATGTTGTATAGTCCTGTCAATCCCTACATGCAGACTGCAATCAGGAGAAGAAAGCTCCTACAAGCTCTCCAATGCTCTAATCACTAGACTGGGATCAATGCTGGGACATACAGGGAGCCTTTACTCTCGCAGTGCTCATGTTCTTGACAACAGTTTATGTTTAGAAGCAGCCTCAATATGCTTTCAGCTCCATGCTGAAGTTAGTTTTGGCTTGTCCATTTTTTATGTCACTTTTTTATTATGCTGAAAAGATATAGGAATACAGCTGTATGGCTTATTACTGTTTAGATTATTCTAGTGTTTGCTTTGTTTAACAAGTCATATTCATTTACTGGAAGTCAGAATCCTATGTGTTATAAACAGCAATTTGTATTTAATTTAGCCACGTGGAATTGAGATATCACTGGGATACCTGGTTCAACATAGCTTAATCTTACTGAAACTTTCACCTAATGAAAGGACAAATTCTAAGAATGTGTCTTTCATTCTGTTCCTTTCAGTTACACATGAAAAAAGCAGCAGCATTTTCCAGCCAACTACTGAATCTGACACTTAAAGGTCCCTGATGAATCAATTATCTTCTAGGGGAATTTACTTATCGCTTTGCTACATATGACTGTCAATTCAAGGTCTTCACTTACCTCTCTCTACCTTCTATGTCTATTACTCTTTTAAGACATATTGTTATTGCCTCATGTGCCTGGAGGGCAAAACAGCAATCAGGCCTTCATTATACTGAGCATTATCCAATCCAGTAAGGATGGTGTTTGATGAACAGCTTATTCAGTAGCAGTGTTGGCCTAAACAGCACTGCTCTCCTCTTCATCTTCTTCTGCCACAGACCTTGGATGCACATCCAGGGCTCTGTTTTGATCACTTGTGCAAACTGGAAGTCAACCTTGGCTAAAAAAAAGCCTATTGAGATTCCTCCCAAATATGGAATGATGTTCTGCCACTTCTTGCCACTGCCCATATAAATTCTGAGATAAGGCAAAGAAAACAGGGGATAAAATGCTACCTCTTTTACCTCTTCTCTGTGTTAGACAACATGAATAGGAACATGCAGATTGTGTTCTGATCTTGCTTAATAGACTTTTTTTTCTGTCTGCAGTATAAAACCAAAGTTAATTTTTCATTATTGCACAACATTTTTCAAGGTAAGTGGCAAAGTCTTGCTGCTTTGACAGTAGTCTCCATTTCTTCTTGTTAGTCATTTGTCTGTTTTCTGGATGATAGCTAACTTTGGGAGTCAGGTGCATTTGACTTTTCCCATCAGCTCTCACCTTTCTTCTGTAACATAGTTCTCTCTTCATGCAACAAGTTAACCTCTCTGCCTGTTATATAATTCTGTTTGTTATGACAGAGAAGAACAAGTTAGATGTGGATTTTCAGTCAGAAATGCAGATGTAATTTAATCATCACAAAAGAAGAGACAAAGGAGAAGGATTTAAGAAGAACATAAAATTATTAAGGACTAAGGAACAAGTCTAGAGAGAAAACATTAGGAAATACTTGAATCTTGATTTTTCTTTCATAATTTATTGTCTCTCATTTCTTATAGCATGTGGTGGATTAATGAGAAGTCATGTCATTTAAATACTTAGTTAAATTACAACTAATGTATAGGGCAGAAGTAATAATAATAAAAAAATACTCAAGGATGATAAATGATCAGGACTAATTTGTTTGGTATATTATGGGAGAAGCTAAAACTAGGAGGAAGAGATGAAATTAAGAAAAAGAAAAATGCACATTAAATATCAGGGAAGACATTTTGCTAAGCATTAAATATTTTCCATTATGGAGTAATCAGTACCTACTGGGAAGTTAAAGATGCTGCTTCTTTGAAACATTCACATTTTCCTGGGAACATGTGTATAACAATATAATTATCCTACAGTCACTGGTCAATCAATCAAAAATCCTAAAAACTTAAATATTTATTTATTCTAGTGAACTTGAACATGACATTCTGAATGTTGCACAGACTAGGAAGAAAACTGGAAGATATTTTACAAATTTATCAGCTAATATGAGCTAATAAACATATTCTGAAATACTACTTAATATTAATAGGTGAGGATCAATATCAGAAAATCCCAGAGAAAGCTAATATAGTTTTAATCACCATTACTTTTCTAATGGGTACTAATTAGTCTTCAAAATGGTTGATTATTTGTTAGCAAAGCCATCTGTATCCCATTAAATACCATTTCATTTCAACCAATAAAAGCCCACAGATTTTCTACTGACCTGGCAGTATGGAGATGTCTATATTTGGTTTTGGCTGAGATGATTTTACTTTATTTTAGCTATAACAATCTTCTAGTAGTCAGGTTAGTATTGCCTGATTTTTTCAATTGTGAAGATCACATACCGTAAAGCTATAACAAACCCATGTAGTGAATGGATAACAAACATTAGCCCAGCGAAATATAATTACACTGACATTAATCAGTGCTGGGGAAACCTATTATTTAACTTCAGTAAGTAATGGCTAAGAACAGCCAAATTTAAGATGGAAATAAATGAAGGGAGATCAATCTAAGCAAGCTTTGTTGTAAGAGCACATTTAAAAAAAAAAAAAAAAATCTAAGTGGAATCAAGACTGTGTAGGAAGATGTTCTCATCGGTGTCATGCTCCTTTAGAAGGAAACTCAAGATGCTGATGAGCTGTTATAAGTTCCTTTTTGAGGATGACTGAAGCTGTCAAACTTTGGATGCAGAGAGAAGTTGGAAGGGTGAAATTTATACCAGAGAAAGGGGATAGGTACTGGGAAGTTTCTGTGTAGCAGTCTTAACTATACTATTAATTACAAGTGTTTCTCATTGCAAGTGAACAAATAATACCTTTTTCTGTATTATGATTAGATCATTAAAGCTTTAGATAGTTTAACAATAAATTTTTATCTACGTATATAATGAGTGTTGCCTTTTAATCTCCATCAAAGATTTTATTTCAATATATTTGCTAACCATGTATTTTGTCTTTTGAAGACATGGAGTCAATTTCTAGCTCTTGTCACACCTATATAAAGAACTCTGAATTCAAAGCTCATGACACCAACAAAGTCTACCAAAACTTAAACAGACATAATTTGTCAGCTGTGTCAGTACATACTTCTAGCTCCCACAGGTGCTAAGCAAAAGTCATGAGCTTACAAAAACATTATTTTAAAATACAGCCTGATTTCCTAGAGTTTCTAAACAAAACTGCTTATTTTAATAGTGTCACCTATGAAAATGTATAGGTAACAGTTCAACCTCTGTTTTGATTTCCTTACCTCAGAAATAGGTATAACCTATTACATGTTATAATTGGGGACAGCAAACCAGCACTGAAAGTTTTTAGTCTCAACATGTGTGATTATTACATTTTCTCAATAGTTACTTAATGGACTACTGATTTTTGCATGTCTATTTTTATTATCTTTAGGTTGGAAACTTTGTTACATGTAGGCAATGATACCATAATTTTTCCACCTCTCATGATCCTTTATGTGCTCCTTTACATCCAATATATATTTTCCATCACTCATTTAAAAGGACACAAAAGACTAACACAATATTTTAATTAATGATATGCTGGTCTCTCCTTTTGATAGAGCATATAATTGTAATCTGTTATGGTTCAATCCTGGTAGACAGGTAAGCCCCCCACAGCCATTCACTCAGTCCCCCACCACTGGGATGGGGGAAAGAATCAGAAGTGTAAAAGCAAGAAAACTTGTGGTCTGAGGTACACAGAGTTTAATAGGTAAAGCAAAAGCTGTGTGCAAGCAAAGCAGAACAAGGAATTCATTCACCACTTCCCACAGGCAGGCAGGTGCTCATCCATCTCCAGGAAAGCAGGGCTCCATCACTTGTAACAGTTACTTGGGAAGGCAAATGCCATCACTTCAAATGTTGCCTCTTTCTTCTTGTTCCCCCAGTTTTTATTGCTGGACATGATGTCATATGGTGTGGGCTATCCCTTAGGTCAGTTGGGGAAAGCTGTCCCAGCTGTGCCCCCTACCAGCTCTTTGTGCACACCCAGCCTCCTCACTGGTGGGGCAGAGTGAGAAGCAGAAAATACCCTGACTCTGTGCAAGCGCTGCTCAGCAATAACTAAAACAGCCCTGTGTCATCAACACTGTTCTGATCACAAATCCAAAACATAGTACTATATGAGCTACTATAAAGAAAAAATAGCTCTATCCCAGCCCAAACCAGTATATAATCAAGTAAAATTCAGGAAGTTCATTACATTGAATTTCATGTAAAAATTCCAGACTCTTGATCTTTGGACTTTTAGTTCCACAAAGGAACAGCTAACAACTATACAGGATGAGACCAAAGCTCTGTCTAGCCCAGTAAACTGTAGGAAAATGACTCAATAATACAGATTTGGAAATAAGGCACACCTATTGTAAAACCTTCACAGCTTCCAGGAGTCTTTGATGCAGACATCTTTCATCAGTATTTGTCCTTAAAATTTGCTATGTATGAAAGGCCAAAATACACATAAATATTTTATAATATTATCCATAATAAGGGATGAATGTCTGAAGACAGAGTGGAAATCATTACTTGCCTAAAAATAGATATGCTGCATTATATCCTCAATATTTTGTACCTCAAGACCACATAATAGCATGTGAAGATGCCATTTGAATGATAGCAAATGCTTGAACATTAGCGTTAACACTGAACCCATTTGCACAATCACAGCCCAATTCAGTGCACATCCATTGCTATTTATCTCCATTCTGTAGTTTCACCTGCCTTTTCCTTAATATGAATAAATCATTAGAACAGATGGCAAAAGCTTACCAATAAAAGGCACTGTTATTCTCAGCATAAGCCCACCATACTCAGTCAACATATATTTGCTAAAGCAAAACACCACTTCTGTGTTTTGGGAATGTATTCTGTTAGAATTGTTGATCATATGATTTTAACAATTAACCTAAAAGGGAACTATTAGTTCCATAGAACTAGATCCTTTCACTACAATCTGTAGTTAATTACAGATGGCTTGTTCCGATTATGTTCACTTCTTTGAAGGCTATGCGCACACAAACCACACACATACAATTTCATATCCTGCGGTGAGAGAACATCATTCATTGTAAAGCAGCCAGATCTTGAAGATGAAACATTATTGAAATGTGGTGATACTATTAGCCAAAGATCTTACTGATGTATGATTGCTTATGAATGTGTTTAGCTGCAGCTCAGTCTGATAATTTTGCAATTGTTAAAACTTCCTGTCAGCATAGCAAAGTCAAGAGTGAACTAAGGTGTTTTCTGCAATCCCTTCTGTCTATAAGTAATACGAATGATGTAGCTTCACCATTGATGTAAGTAATAATGATATAAGATTTTCACTAAATTTTCTTTCTAGCACTCATGCTGTAAGCACCTACATAGTATAAAAACGTAGATATAAACGGTGAATATATATAAGGATAACATAAAGAAATATAAAGATTTAAATTAGTAGTCTTTGGTTTATCCCTAATACATCTCTGAACTCTTGGATTTCGTTTCCATCTTTTGCATCTTTTGTTTATGACTGTTATTTCTCTCAGATTGTGTGAAGACACTAGCCTGGAGAATGTATTTTTTATTTAGAATCAATTTTCTGTTTACATTCAAGTCCTCCTATGTCCCATTCAGGTCACCAGCTGAATATCATCCAGAAATCATAGTGTATTAGTGGAGCAGTACATACTGACCCTGTTTTATACTGATGTCCACCCTGCACAATAATGCACTTTTCTACAGTACTAACAGACTAACTTGTAAATCAATGCTATAAGAATAGCCCATGAATAAAAGGGCCTGGACATGTATCCTTAATCCTACCTTGCCATAAAGAGAAAGGAGTAAAAAATTTGCATAGCTTGCTTTCAGGGTTTTTTAGATCTGATGTAGTGTGAATTTATGCAGAGGTGAAACATTTGAGCTTTGTGATTTGCTGGTTAATATATTATATAAAAACTCAGTGCTCTTATTAAGGGTTAACCACTCTGGGACCTCACAACACAGATTATAATGAAATGGGCATTATTTATTTTTCTCCAAGTCACATATTTCTGAAATTAGTGAAGAAATTTTGACTAAGATTAATGCCATTACTGAAAAAAAAAAAAAAAAAAAAAAAAAAAAAATCTTTCTGATAAATTAAAAATGTTTTAACAGAACTTTTAGAAGGCTTTTGAAGTGAATTTAGTGAAGAACAAAGTGAGAGATTTGACAGTCCTAAAGCTCAAATTAAAAAAAAAAAAAAAAAATCTTAATTAACATGTTGCATTAATCGCAGACTGAGGCACTGTGTTTCCACAGCCCTCAGTATTATGATTCTACTAACTGAAATGACATTGATACACTTGTAGGAGCCAAAAATGTATAACAGAAGATAAGTATCCTCTGTGCAGAGCAAACACTGAGGAAGAAAATATCTAAGCAAAACAGAATATAAAAATGGAAAGTTCTTTTATTAATACATTAAATGGCTAGTTGTTATTTATTACATCCACAGACATTCTGCCAGTGTATTATTTTATAATTCAAAAACTTTTAAAGTACCTGAGTGTTATAGAAGCTTTAATCTTGAAACAAGTAAGGACCATTAAATTATAAAGTCCGACTTCTTTTGTAACACAGGCACTATAATTTAACCCAGTTACTCTTGCAGTGAATTCAATAGTTTGTATTGTCATGAAACAAAACTTTCTTTCAAGAGGTGAAGAATCTATCATTCCCAATATCTGATCAATTATTAAAGTGTTATGCCATATTTCTGACTAGAATTACTCTGGATTTTATATTACTCCGGATATTGGCTCTCATTACACCTCTCTTAGCTAAATTAAAGAGTCTTTTGGTGTTCATTATTTTCTCTCCATGAAAGCATGACTCCAGGAAATGTTAAAAAATGTACTTGGCTAAATTGCACTAAGATTTTTAATACACTATAAACGTGGTTTAATGCTAGTATAATCTTACACAAAATGCCTATGAGTACTGAACAATTACTTGCAGATATCTGACCAGTTAATTACCCATAATCATTTGACTCATTTACTTACATAACAATACTTCTACTTTAAGTATCAAAAGATGAAAGGTGGTTCTTCTAAACATTCAAATATCCACCTTTACCTGTGTGAAAATTTTTGGGTTGGAATTCTATGAACATAAAAAATGAGGATTTACAAAGTGCAGAATATGGAATCAGGTCAAAAACAACACAAGAAAATTTGGGTTTATAAAGTTTAAATTAAATTAAAACAGTATAATGAATATGCATCTACATTGAAACATTTTTGATATTAATAACTTTTACTGTCATCAGAAGATGATTTATAGGACTGTATGTATGCTTAAAAATTGATTAAATGACTGGTTGAAACAATCTGAGCCTAAATAACATATAAAATCTTCTGAATTTTATTTCAAATACTCAGATTCGCACAGAAGAGAACTACCGCAGAGGATTTTCAGTGTAAATTTCAGCTGACCACAGACTATTTTTCTGATGCCTCATACCAAGTTGCTAGCTTTGGCTTTCAGCATCACATGTCCTGAGGTGAGTCTCTTAGCATGGTTATCTTAATAAAAGATACATACATATAATCATAGCTCATGAGTGTGTGTGTGTGTTCCTGTGTGTGGCTCTGTTTAATGCATATTCATATGCCTCTTCCTCCCCCCCCCCCCACCACCAAATCCAATGGTTAATACCCACCAAATAAAGCAGGTAAGCAGAAATCTCCATGTTAATGTTACTAATAACTCACAAATTTTGTCAAAATTGGAATTCCTTAGGTGAAAAGAGGAG
This sequence comes from Tyto alba, assembly GCF_018691265.1. Classification (NCBI taxonomy): domain Eukaryota; kingdom Metazoa; phylum Chordata; class Aves; order Strigiformes; family Tytonidae; genus Tyto; species Tyto alba. Next base: position 13,905,232 of record NW_024881282.1, on the reverse strand, counting down.
AGAGGATTTATCAGTGAACCTAATGAGAAACCCTGTGGAGGAAATGTGTAGTGAAGCTTTTTCTTGACTGAGCTTCAAATAATCCAATGGGTCTAATGATGTTACAAATGTTTCAGTAGCAAGAAGAGTTGTCAGCTGTAGTACCTTGATAGATGTGCGTAAATTTGTACAGGACTCAAATCTGTGTGAAAATAGACTTCACTGATTCTGCTGCTCAAAGAATAATTATTTTTCCTTTGGAATTTCTTTCACTCCTGGTCTGAGTTTATATTCTTAGGGATTCGTTATGTGGAGACAGCACTAGTTATATCAGCAACAGGTTTACTAGCTGAACTCCTTTACACTTCAGCCACTACATTCTAGACAGATTGTGACTTTTTCATAATTTCTTTTTTTTTTTTTTTACTTCTTCTTTCCAAGGCAGGAAAAAATAAGACAGTAAAGAGATAATGCATTGTGTAGTGTCTGGGGACTACAGCTGTTGCCCCAGGAATCCCCTTTCAGTTTTACTGTACCTAGTGCTCCTACGAACAGTTACACTGTGGAACAGCATTTTAGCACAGACTTCTGTTTCAAAGATGTGGCTTCTGGTTACTGATTCACTCTGACATGGACATATGTGGCATAAAAGCTATATCTCATGCCTGCTGCACTTAAAAGGGTTTGAATTAAATTCTTGTACTCACCTTGGAGAAAAATATGATAAAATGTTGTACGGCAGAGTAAAGAATTATTGATTACTGAATTTAGATGAATAAGGATGCTTTCACTACAGTTTGCTTAAATGCTGCTTCTTATTGTTGTTGCTGGCTTTTAACCTGACTCTGCACATATTGAAATTGATCATCTTATTTAAATAGCTTTAGAGTCTGAGCCCAGGTAAGGTACTCCAGAAAAAAAAATGCTGCTCGTCTCTACAAATGACTACTGACTATTAGGATTTATAAAATTCTATTGTCTAGATAATGTGCAAGCTAAACCTTGAGGTACTGAATTATTCATAACCAAACAGCACTCTCTGGAATGGTTTCATGTTTACAAACCAAACAATTTAGAATTAGACCAAATCAGCAACCACATTTCCGTGTACTACATATAATGAGACAAAATTGATTGTAGATTTTGATTAAGAGACCCCAAGCTGACTGTGAATATCAGAAGTGATTTGTTCAGCTGATTGGAGGAAGAAAGCCAATGGCTTCAAGTACTTTTGTCCAACTAATCAGAAAATTGCTACCAAGATCACGGAAACAAACAGCTGTTGAACTCACTCCTTGGGTCAGAAATAGATGTTCAGCAAAAAAATACCTGAAGCAGTGGCACTCACTCACTTGTTTTTTTATTTTTTTTAGGTCTTTATTATTCTGCTTTATAATCTTTGGTAGGAATCTGTTTTTTATTATTTATATTCACTGTAAAGCTCTTATTGTCACTTCCAACTGATCAGTATTTGTGTTTCTCAAGCAGTCCAAGAGTCATACTCCAAAATAACTGATTTTTTTTTTTTAAAATCATTACTTTTTGAACAGAAATGTACTGCTCACTGAAGTAAATGTTGGAGTGCAATTTCATATCCAGAAGACAGCATAAAAATGGAGTATAAAGATTGTCTATTATGCTGAGCCATATTCTGTCATTATTTCTTTGTATATATATTCCTGTCTGTTCATCTCCTGCCTTTCACTTTTATATTTTGGTTATGTGTAGCATATGATTATATATTATATAAGTTACACATAAAAAGCTATATCATTTTCCTATTTCAAACGATCACATTAATACTATTTTTCCATATGTGTGAATAGATTGCATAAAAGCTTTTTCCATTTCACTACGTAAATACATGCAAAACCACAATACAGAGCTCAACCCTTTCAATTAGTTTGGCTCTTTGTATATAAAATCATAGAACTTATCCAGATTTTGAATCCAAATAAAGATGTAAATGTGTCATAGACACAGTTCACAACTGAAAAGTAAGCAATGTGTTTAAAAGTGGCCATAGACAGCAAAAAGGAAATGAAAAAGTTAAATAAGTTGCAGTAGATTTCTCTTTTTGTTATAATCTTTGACACATGTAGGAAGTTCACTGACAAAAAGTGAGGGCAGAGGGAGTATTTCACACATGATGAAATACATGGTTTAATGAACAGGTTCAAAGAAAGCATTTCATTCATAAATAGGCTTATGAGGAAAGAACAGTCCTGACTGATAAAGGAGAAAGTAACTTTGGTATTGGGAGGAGGAATGTAGAAGGAAGCCACAAATCTGCTGTTTATAATGATCTGGATATAAACCAAATACATTTGAGTACAAAGAAAAGAATTTCTGAATTTCTGTGGGGTTTGTGGTTTTTTTTTTTTTTTTTTTTTTTTTTTTTTGTTTTGTTTTGTTTTGTTTTTTTTTTTTTTTTTTTTTTGGTCAGTGTTGTTGTCATTAAAACTTCCATAGCATTACCTTTATCTGCTTTTACAATGAAAAATGGAGATTCCTGTTTCTACCAATAAACGTCTACTATATTCTCAGGCATAGATTTTTTGCAACAGCATGAAGAAAACAACTAATGGGAAAAACCTCTCAAATAATGCTGTATGTTTCACATTCTTCTTTGTATTTGGAATCTAGGATAAAAGAGGGTTTTCTTTTTTTTCCGCCAGTAGCCTATCAGCTGAATATCCACACTCTGTGTGTTACCCACCGCCATGAAAGTATCTGAAATCATACATTCAAAAATAGATAGATCAAACCACTAGAAAATTAGCCTACACATTAATGAAATTTATGAGTGACAAAAAATTCTATAAAAGTCCTAAGATGAAAAGTAATTATTTCATTACTAGAATACAATTAACTTCCCCCCCGCCCCCATCATAAAAGTCCTGTTGTAATGGTAATCCATTTCAGAATCACTTTCAATGGGGCTCTCCTCTGTGTCAGTTCCTTGTCTTTACTTACAAGTTACCTTTTCTATGTTGGTTTACACTTTTATAGATGAGAAAGTAATGTTTTGGTTATTTGTTTTCCTGCTTTTTCAAATCACAGACTCTGTACTATGTTACATATTTTTTTACCCTTAGTTTACCTGTTTCTGCATCTATTTAACTGCATCTTTGCACTAGATTTCATTAAAAATGTGGGGTTTTTAAGTATATATAATTGAAAAAAAGATCCAGTAATCACAGATTTTCTTTTTCTGGTAGGAGTATATTTCCATTAAGGCTTTCACTTTCAGTTGCTTATGTTTCTCTCAAGTTCTTCAGTGCAAAATAAAATTGGGGTGGTTTCCCTGGAAGAATGTTTATTTATAACAGGAAGTTTTATATCTAAGGAATAAAACTTTTCAAAGGTAAGTCTCTAACTCTTAGTAAAATGTCAGCAGCAATTAACTGTTCAACATTGCTCAGTAAATACCTCTGAAAGGACTTTTCTCAAGTTTGTTTCAATTCTTCTTGAAAAGAGACAGATATATTTTATACCTCAGAAAAGCAGCTGCAGAAGTAATAAAATTTCGGACTTCTCATGGCTCAGATCTTAAGGTTGCCACATTATGCAAGATATTTTTGTTACAACATGGATTTCATATAAAAAAAAATATTCTATGTTTCACTTTAATTTATGAATACCATTTGATACTAGTTTACTGATATTTTTATTACTTGATTTACTATATTACTTAGTTCTGCACAATTATATTTTTTCACCAAGAACAATGAATAATGTAAATGAGAATATTTCAATACATGAAGTGTATCATAATAATTTTCCAGGTAGGAATACATAGTTTCTATGTGCACTTTCATCCGTTAACACCTACCAACGGAATTTTGTTTAACTCTGGAAATGCAAGAGAACTATATATCTAAAAATATGAAAAAAATACACTGAAATAAACAGCTTACTTGTGCTTAAGCATATTTAAATACAGTCCAGCTCAATTAAACTGAATTGAAATAGGGCAGAATACAATTATGAAGCCTCTTAGATATGTCAAGTCTTTACCTTTCTGATTTTATTCTGTTGTTTCCTTGTTTAGGTCTTTAAGCAGACACAAAGACCATTTTAGGTAACAAGGAAGAATAGTGTAAAACCAGATATCTTGACTTGATACCTTTAAATTAAGATTTCTGATAAAAGTAAGTTTTCGACATATATAAAATTATTTTGTTTAAGGGTTATCTTTGATATTAACTAAGATTTTAACTTGCTGTGTGTGTGCTTTACAGTGTCATGTTATTGTATTTATTCTAAAAGTAGAGATTCCTACTTCAAAAGAGTCAACAGATTTAAGGTTAAGGTATTGAGACTAATAAAGTGAACATGGATTGCCATCAATTATGGTGTTGGTAATAAAAAAAATAGTTACTGATGTCTGGATTTATTCGTTTTGGGAAAATAAAAAACAAAACAACAACAAAAAACCCAAGGTTTGTTTTCATGCAGAAGAAAAATTAATTACAAAAGCACATCATTTCTAATGAAATTGGAGTTTTGAATTCTAACCAGGAATAGAATGACATATTATGATTGATAATGACTGATGAGAGACTGAGATGTGCTTCAAAATTAGACCAGAGACCATATATCATGAATATGGAATTTTTGAGCATTTTTGGCAAGCTGAAGTCAATGAATAAACATAAAAGTTTCTGCCATAAACTGGCATTAATTAGGAGAGCACCAACAAGTTTAATAATGTTTCTCTGATTTAACTCATCTGAAGACCTGGCCAAGGGTTTTACACATGATATAAGTGCTTTGTTTAATTTGTTTATTTTAGCGCAGTTCCTTAAGATTACAGTCATCACAAAGAATTGGGAATTTATTCAACTTCATCCAGAACTGCAATTAGGAGGCATTATTAAATGCTAGCCATGCACAGAATCACATCTTCAAAGATGTAATTTTAACATGAAAATATAAAAATGAAATGTTCAATTCTGTTACTACAGGTATGACCACAGCACTCTGAAGCATTGACATGCACTTCTGTAAATCCAGAATTAAGGGTTCAGAAATCTACTCCATTTATTAGTTAATAAGTAGATATTCAAAACATAGGACTTTAATTTTTGCATGTTCTATCCATTACATACTACTGAACTCTTTTACTATGTATGTGCAGAGCTACTCTATTATATTGAGGTGAAAGTTTTATCTGCTAAATGAGAAAGAGATTAGAAATAGCCAATGTTTCAGCTACTAAATAGAAACTAGTTTTTAAATAAGCTTGTTATGTGTATGGGGAAGGTATGTAGAAGGTAAAGCCGTCATAAGAACAGTTTGGGGGAGGGGAGTATCTCCTCTCATCATGACCCAGGCTGGTTCAGTTGAACATAGTAAAAACTGAACTTCTGAGATTTCTTCCAGAACATTCTCTATTTTCAGGCACAGTTTTCCTTCTTGCCATTAAAATACAGATACTGCAAATACAGAAGGCTGGGGGAAATCTTAGGGTTTATCTAGTGTATTACCCTGTCCATTATTTCTATTTCATTTACTTTCATTTTACTTTAAATACCAAGCATTTACCCACTGCAGTGTTCTAAACCTGCTCTTTAGCCTCTTGTTTCCTGAAAGCAATGCATTTCTTTCTTGTCCCAAGTCCTTACTTTGACATGTCTGTCTTTACAAAAGATATATAACTTTTCCAACTTTGTTTCCTTTTATATTAGCACACAATAATATCAACTTTGCTTTCATTTATATTAGCATATAATAATAACACACAATAGCATCAGAGATATTAATGCATTCAAAATACATGCAAGTACTATAATATCAACAAGGATGGAAGGAAAGAACTGACGTAGAGATAAAAGCAGTCATATGGATTTTCACTTCACTGGAAGATATAAGATACTACAGTTTTGAAGACAGTATAAGAATGTGGAAGAATAAAACAAACTTTCTAGTTCTACTTTATCACTGAACAAGGACCAATCTGTCAACTTCTGTTTAAAAGGTTTCCATGCTGATTCTGACACACTGAACATTTCCTTTGAATTGATCTACACTATTACAGTCTTCCTTTATATCCCCTCTCATTTCTTGTCATAGAAAACTGATAGTTACCATGACTTTAACAATAGATATGCAGCCTAATCCACTGCAGACTGAAGTCTGTTAAAGACTTTTCTTTGACTAAAATGAGCTTGACTATGGCAGTATTTGTTTTCAAATAAAAATATTTGTGAAGGATTTAGAGACTTCAGGATGAACACTGGACAGCCCGATATTTGTTCAATACATTCCATTATTTGTTAAAGTTTCTGCTTTGTTTTCAGTTATTTGTCAGCTTTTGAAATGTTGAAATTAAGAAAGTCATCATTTACTGGATTCTATAACATGCCTTCAGGTTGTGTCCTCAAAAAGATACTTCAGCTTTTCAGCTTTGCACAGTTCAAAAGTCTGAATGACTTTGCATGAAACTTTTAAATCAAAGGTCCTTTCATCGGGGATTTCAATTAGAAAAGTACAATTTCCACCAATCATGCTTTTATTAAGGAATCAGAAATTACACTTGATTTTTTTTTATATATATGTCTTAATAGAGCATTTATGAGGGAAGTATGGTATATACACGATGTAACTTAGAAAGCTAGTCATACTATGATCAACATGTTAGCACCCTCCAGAAAGTGTGCTTTCTCTGGACCTTCTCTGAATTGCCCTGTGGATATTCTTATTTTTGTCTTCTGATTCTAGAAGACACCTGGCTAATTTATATTCCTCAAATAGATGCTTAATGTCAAATGTTAACAAGGAAATTAATAGAGGAGCAACAAATACAAGAAAATAAACTGTGTTCAATTCAGTAAAATGCTAAATAAATTCCTTCAGAAAAAGGCTAATGATGAAGGTATGCCATATACTCTAACAGGCACTTGAAATATCCCTACGGTAAGGAAACAATTAAAAGCAACAAATGTAACAAAAGTATCAGGATGTGATCATTCTCAGTTCAATAATTCAAGAAAATAATCCCATGGCCAATGCCTAGAAAATAACTGAAGAATATATACTAACTCTTAAAGTATGTCTAAAATCAAGTAGAAGGGTTTTGGTGGAGTTTTTTCATCTCTTTTTTTTTTTCTACAATAACTCCTGTGCATTCACTGAACATCCATTTGTTTATATCAAGAAAATGAAATAGAGGCTGGTTAAGTACCAACAAAACATTAACAACAGTGAATAATACAAATATAAAAAGAAGAAAAGGACACAAAAGAAATTATGAGAGAGTATTTATTGCAGGGTTTCAAGGGACTATCTCTTCAGCCTCTTACTTCTGAGGACAATATTGAAGAAAGAATGCATACACTGATTCTTTGAGTGAAGGTGTACCTCTCTTCCTAAGAGATGCTACAGATCATTGCTTGCTGTTTTGAAGTGCCTATTTCCATAAAAAGAATTTGAAAAATTATATCAACTAGTAATTCAGGCACATTGACTGTTGTCAGACCCCCTTGGTATGATAATGAATGCTCTTCTCAAACACCGATCAACTTCTTCCTTCTTGACCTGCTCTTAGATCCTGCTTATAAGCAGAGTTTGTGGACCATCATCATTTAGAGCTTATTACAAAATCCACTTGAACCCCTCCATATTAAGGATTCTCCTTATTCATTCCTTGCCAAGGAAAATCTTTGACAAATTTTGACCACCAGAAACACTTCTTCAATGAGGTAGATATCAGAGCTATAAACAGTGACAGCTTGTATTAGCCTGTGCCTCATATTGAGATTGACTCCTTGATGTCTACAAATATGATATTGCTAGAACTGAACAATCAAGAATTTTCTATGCCTACAGAATATTTCCAGACCTTTTATCAACGATTATACTTTATAAAGTACAGGGAATAATGATGCAGGAGAAAGAATAATGAATCAACAAAATAATTCTGTAGACCTAAAATGTGTTTTTAGATTATTTCTGCCAGTGTATTTAGTAGTAGGGGAAAATGTCCCCACTTTTCACAGTGTTCTTTTTTTATGATCTCTGTATTGTAGACTCCAGGGTGAGTGTTAGTAGCTATCATGGAGATGACCATGTCTCTATTTTTCCTCTGGGAATAAATATATTCTTATATTAAGGTTCCACTGCACAGACATACATAAAAATAATATGTAAACCTCCACAGTAATATTCTGTTCTTTTTGCAGATTTCAAGTCGGTCCCATTTGTAAATAGTTACTTGCTCCTAAACTTCAGCTGAGAATAGAATAAAATAAGATGTTACCTCAAGTATTTCTAAAACACTTCAGTACATTGCATTTTTTTTTCTTCCCAATTAATTGAAAAGCTTATATATGATTTAAAAAGTTTTTTAGCTGGTCCACACAACAGGCTGTAAAATAAAAACTGTAATTTCAGACTGCTAAATCTAGTCAGTGAAGCTTGGCAATGTCTTGCTAACCTCATACTGAAGTAATCATTGGCAGAAAAAGAAAACCATTTTCGTATGTAGCCTGAAATACACTAATCTCTATCTAGCTACTTATCTGTATGGCCTATATGTATTTAGTTATTCTATTATAGAGATCAGATATTCTAAACACATACCTTATGATTTAATTAACAAATTAGTGAGCACTGTAAAGCTGACCTTCATCGCTTCATATGCAAAAAATTCTCTTTTTATAATTATCCTTATTAAACACAGAACATTATGAGTCTATGTTATTAATCTGCAGAAGATGTAAAGAACCTGTCAACTAGGGAAGGCCTGGGGGAAGCAGAAAAAAACAAGGCGCCTCGCTACAAATACTTTTGAAACTCCCAGGGCCTGGACTCCAGACAGGCCATACTGTAAACACTGGTTCTCAGTGCTCATGAATTGAAGAGTACGAATGTGTGATATAAGATACAACTTTTTGCCACTGATCACAGAAATTGATTTTCTGTAAATACATTAGTTTGCATTTTTTTGCAGTTTTGAACTCAGATTATCCTTTGCTGTTTCAACATCAATAGACACATAACAGAAAAAAAGACAGACTATAGAGACAGACTGAGATCTAGACAGATCTCTGTGGCAGAACTGCTGAGATATCAGGTAGAGATCTAGAGGAGTAAAACAACATGGAAACTGTGGAAATGAAAGAGTGATGGACATCAGGTGGTTTCAGTTCATCGAATGAGATAAGAGCCAAAGAAACAGCTTCTGCATCAAGTTGGAGAGCATCAAGTTTCTCAAGATTTTTTGAAATAAGTAAAATTTTCAGACAATTGAAATGAAGGTGGTAAACATAGTTTAGACTCACAACATTAGAAGATCCCTGTTTATGGGAGACACACGGCTGATATACTGAACCAGTTTATATGGAAAAAATAAACCTGAGGCCACTACAGTAGGATCTGAACTAGACACTGTGCAAAGTATTGATTATTCCATTTATTTAAGATTCATTTATCACTCAGTTTATAAGATTAATATAGTGACTCTATTGTGTCTCTGGAACTTTGAGGAGGGAGAGGAGGGAAAGTATCCAAGGGAAGATAGATCCACTGATCCTACTTACAAACAAAAGGGGGAAAAAAATGTACCAAAAAAAATTATATATGAAGGTAAGAATTGAAAGCCCATGTGTGTCTCACTTATTACTTATTTTTGAAGAGCCTAAGAAAAGTCTAAGATAAAATAAATCACAATAGATGACTATTATCTGTGTTGCACACATGAAGGCTTGTTTATAACTCTGGGAATTATGGTATGTAAGTATTCATTTCTGCTTTAGAAGGCCTGGCTCTGCTATAACACTGGCACCTGCATGATATTTATGGAAATAAACACAAGAGAATGCATCTTCCCTTCCTCTCACACAGTAGGGGTAGGCAAAGCAGAAAAAAATCAAACAGAACATTATTTAGAGACAGTAAAGCAGATGTGTGGGTTTTTAAACTATTTTAGTGTTCAGCAATACTACAGTGAAAGGTTGAATTTTCTTATTGTGATCCTTTTCTGTTTCTACAAGCAACAGCAACAGAGAGGAAAAAAAATAGAAAAAAAATGATAAATCAGTAGTTTCACCATCCAATAAAAATACTCTCATTCAAGAAAGAAAACTCATCCTATTATGATAAGAAAACTGACAAGTCTATCCTGGTTTTGGTTCTATTTTCAAGTACTTTATTTCACTACATATATTTGTATATAGAAGTTATGCATCATATGCATACCTAATGTCTTTGTTATCACTCAAAATATGTTGAGAAATTAAAAATTAAAATAACCCATTTTACCAGTTACATTAAAAATAAAGTAAGTAGACAAAACTGAAAAGTCTGTGGTTTAGCTTGCTCCGGGAAAACACCCTCAAAGGCTCTAACAAATTTGGATTAGAGTTTTAGGGATGTTCACATGTCTTTTTAGTCCCCACCAGGTATCTAGTGAAGAGATTCAAATCAGAAAGAAAAATTCAGATTGTGGGAGAGATACTGGCCACCTACTTTGCATGACATTGTATGGTGTCCCATAATTGAAAGTTTATGACTTTGCTTTAGAGTACAGTGCCAGCTTGGGTAAGCATCTCCATTTGTCAGTAGTCCTGTTTATTTAAAAGATGAGAAGTAAAACCACATATCTTATTTCTCTTCTCTATCTTGTCTCTTTAGATTATATCTGAGCAAGAAATCACTATTGTTATGGATGCATGATAGAGATGACCAATAAGAAGTTGGTTTAGGGTAGGATTTTCCATATACTTTGTTACAGTAGGGAAAAGAAAAATTAAAAACTGACAGAAAACTCATTAACGCCTCATAAATATATAGGGATGGAGAGATGGATAGAAAGAAAGGCAGTTTCAAATACTTTTTGATTCCAGATAAGGTTAAATCGTGGCTGAATGAAAGAGGAAAGTGGTTTTTACATTATAACTAAACAGTATCTCCCATAACTGTTTCAATTTGGCATATACTTAGTTTGATGTATCACATGGTGTATCAATTATTTCCTACTGAACCTGGCAGAATTCTTGGAAAGTGAGATATAGGTCAGAGAAATTGGAAGATATAACTCTGTTACATTTCTGTCATTCAATTCTACAACAAGCCTCATGAGACTATTTCTGACAGCAAATCCTGTCAAAATAAGACTCCTGAATAAATAACATGAAGTCTGTTCTGTGATATCTTGCCCAGGAAGAAATAGAATTCCCAATAAATTTAATTTACCTTTTAATTGCCTCATACAGTCATGATGTCCAGATGACCATACAGATGGTCACTGCATTGGCAAAAGTTAAAAAGAATACTTAATAAAATTTAATCTCAAACTCTCTGATAAAGAAAATTGCAGGCAATTGGATAAGGTCATTAGACTATAAAATAAATCAGAAAAAAATATTCTTTGTTAAGGTCAATTGATTAACAGTCGGCCGTAAAAAATGCACTGTTTCAAAGTTATTTTCCCTGTAGACTACTACATTAATTGTAAATAAAATAAGTTGTAAAACCAGATCTGTTCAGATGTGGGGTTTATACTTCTTACCATAAAATATATATTTCATGGCTCACCTAAAGAGCTACAACCTCAAGTAACTTCACAGAAATTAGGCTAATATATATCACACTTGAATAAGTTGTGAATTTCAGATTGCCCGTAACAGTTAAGGTTCAAAACCAACATCTGGTGCTACACCACGATCCACATGGGGAACATCGTTGTTCTACGGCCCCAAGGCCTAAGTAACCAAACCTGAACACTCCCAGACAAATGTTTTTGAAGTCTGTTCTGCCTTGCTTCAGTCTTGTTCTCTCTAGATGGACCTGAGTTTTATCTGCTTTCACTGGATTTGAGCGTGTTCATGCCAAGGTGCTGTCAGTGGAGGGCTGCAGGGCAGCCTCTGCGAGGGGAGGCCGGGGCTTCCTGCTGCAGGACACAGATGGTTTTTGCCAGTTGGCAAAAGACCCACCCCAGGACACAGCCAAAACTGGGGTGCCGGCTCAGAAAATCTAATATAAAAAGGGCAAAAATATCACACAGCAGTATGAGGGGGAAATGGGGAAAAAAAAAAAGTGAGAAATGATCTTGCAGACACAAGAATCAGTGAAGATGGAGGGGAGGAGGTGACCCAGGTGCCGGGGCAGAGATTCCCCTGCAGCCCGTGGAGAGGACAGCAGTGGAAAAGATACAATCACTGCAGCCTGTGGAGAACCCCACACCAGAGCAAGTGGATATTCCCTGAAGGAACTTGCAGCCTGTGGAGGAGCAGGGGATAAATGTGAGGAGAAGGAGCTGTTTTAGACTGGCTGCAACAGCCATTCCCCATCCTGCCGTGCTGCTCAGGGCAGGGAGGTAGAGTCAGACATGAGCGAGTGACTTCAGGCCTGGGAAAGGGGGGTGCCAGCAAGGGGAATGTGTTGTATTAATTTGTTTTTGATTCTCACTATCCAAATCTATTCTAATTGTCAGTAAATTAAATTTTCTCCAAGTCTAGACTGTCTTTCCCATGACATTGTCATTGTCATCAAAATTGATAAAGTATTTCCCTGTCTATGTCTTTCCATGAGGTTTTCCATCTTATTTTCTAGCCCCTTGTCCCATTGAAGAGGGGGAATGAGAGAGTGGTTGAGTGTGGATCTGGCAGCTTACCAGGGGCCACTGCCCACAATATAAAAGGTCAGAAAAGTGAGGGAGAAAAAAACAGAATCCCAAACCCCACAAGAAAAAAAATACTGCTTGATGTCTGGATTGGGTCTTCATAATGCATAGTTTGACAATTAAGCACATTTCAAGGAGAGGTTAGGAGAAGAAATACATGGTTTCATTCTGTGCCTCACTAATAATGCCAATTTGTAAAGGTAGAATATGATTTCTGCTACATCTCTATCATTCCGTAGTCCTGATACTATGCTACTGTTGCAAATCTATTAGTGCTAAAAGGATCAGCATACATAATTTGGCCTTTATCTGTGAGGAATAACTTGATAAGAATGTTACTTGGCTGTCCAAACCTATGTTGTTTCGAGGCTATTAATTTTTTGAAGGAAAATGAGCAAATTTTATAAGGAAATCAAGGATTTCAGTGACTACATAACTGTCCCACACCTTCCTTACACAAAATCAACTTTCACAGAAGAACTGGACTTTGAAAGGCAAAAACAGTCAGATTAAATGTAGATATTATATTATGAACAGGAAAAAAAAAAAAGTTACAAACTGCATTTTCTTTCCTTTTTATTTTTTTCCCCCAAAAATAAAGACTTATGCTTGCGGGGTTTTCTTTATATATGTATATACATATATATAAATTTATTAATTTTATTTTATACCAAACATAATCCAGGAACTAATTTTTTTATTTCCAAACCATCATAGCCAATTTTCACAAGAGAATGCATTTGCACAATTTCAAGAAGAATGTTGTTAGAAATTGAAGCCTGTGTAAGAACAAAACAAATGGTCCTTGTGAGACATTCTATCCTAGATGCACAGATCGATTTCTACCTATAATTTTCATTTGTCATAGTGTAGGATTCGAGGTGTATTGGTTTTAATAATTTCTGTAGAGAATAGCTTTAGGTTACAAAAATTGGTGTTCAGATTTTCTTTGTTTGGGACTTTAACTTTATTTTCCAGATCAGTACTTTAGTTTATTTAGGATTTCAAACTGTGGACATCATAGTAATCATCTAAACCTGGTCCCCAAAGCCAAAAGTGCTTGCAGTCTCCTCAATCATTATCATTAAGGTACAGCAGTGAAACTACCAGAGCTTTGTTTTAATGAGCTACATTTTTTGTTCTGACAAACTTCAGTGACAATTCTTATTTCAGTCTTGTGAAAACAGAAGTAACACAGTGTTGCTGAAGATTTTTTTCTCCTTTACTATGTTTTCTGTCCCCCATTACAAGTTTGTAAGGGAAAAATGCATATTTTTTTTTAATTTTACTGCATTGCAACATAAGGTCCAGTGACACTTACTCTGCAATTAGAAGCCACGGTTGTATGCTCAGTTTGAATGAACTGGTGTAACTCTCACTAACCTATTTTCCCTTAAAAAACTGCAGATAGGAAAAAAATATTTTAGCTTAAAAAGGATTGTTTTAATATAGGAATTTCCCTGTAATTCATTAGACACATGCAATTTATAATGACATTATCAAAATGCCTTGATTAAAGAAATAGCATAGACCACCATAGCGAATTAACACACTTGAATAAGAAATGCGCTGCTGCCTGCTGCACAGAACAACAGTTGAATTTAGCTGTATGTGTCAGATCAAAACATAGCTATTGAAAGCATTCACTTTTCTGATATGAACAGAGCAGACAAAGAAAACTTCTTGGAGAATATGTTTATCCCAAGGATAAATGGAGCTAGAGATTAAGACACTGAGGAGCGGGATACCACTGAGCAGATGCTAGGTGATGGCAGGAATTAGGGACGCACATGGCAGAAATGGATACTGCCAGCTACAAACATCCTAATCACTGTGAGTCAGGGTGCCAGAAACATGGGAAAATGTAATCAGGGGTAATCAGGAGCGAGAGAGAGAAATGGCTAGATGTGGTTTGCTGTATTGAAATGGGTGTTTAGGAATGACTGTCACATTTAGAGCAACAAGAAATTACTAAAAGTCAGTGAGAATTTTCAAAAATACTCTGTTTTAAAAAGGACAAAGGTCTGTATCCTTGGACCCTCTGTGACAGAAGAATTTAGAAAATGATCCTTCACTGAATTGTGAAGGTCTGTAGTAGGATGCACCGCCAACGTATGACCACCTGGCCATGCCTTCCTAATCTCATCTCTACTACGAAGACAAGTCTGCTTACGCTGTCATTTGTTTTAACAGTTCAGCTAGTCCTTTTTCAATTTACACTTCAATTTAAGGTCAAAATCCTATTTGATTTATCTGTTTTTAATAACCACACTTATAACACTCAGTAAAATACTGAAGATGCATCTTTAGACCAAGGTTAGCATCACTGAATTTTGCTGAGGAACTCGAGACCAGAACTAGACCTTGGTTGTTTTATCAACCAAGAGCATCTGTGAGAGTGAAGACATCCATCAGGACACTCCCTCAGTTGATTCCCACTAGAAATTTTCATGAAGATACACCTCTTTTTCCATTCATTTACTGTGTAGCATTGGGTTTATTTGTGGGCCTACAGAGCAAGAAGGGTGCCATTGCACTGCGCTGCCACTAGCTATATGAATGCCACTGTGAGGCAGCACACACATACCACGTTCCTGCCCTAGATCCTTTCAGCTTCAGTTCAGTAATCAGAAGCATCTGCAGTTTGAGATTTTCTACAGTGCCTGAAACATCTCCACACCGTGCTGACACATGCTCTTTTATGCATCTTTGATTGTGGAATTCAGGTCCAGCTTTAGGTAGCTATATGTAGGTATCTGCACGTACAGTAGATATCTGGGTCCCTAACATCAGCCAGCATAGTTTTGAGAGTGATTTAGCTTCTCTGCAAACAGGTGCCAGTGCTGGTCAGTCAAGTCCTTAAGCATTATCTAAGCACTGACTTTGTTGCCTTAGGAATGTTTCTGCTGCTCATCCTTGGGCACCTGGTTTCATCTGAGACTCTAGTGAATCCCACCAGGCCCCCAGACACCACCTCTCCCAGCAGGCGTTTGGGTGCAACTCCCTGCATCAGACCTGCCAGCAGCACAGATGTCTGCAGTGGATATATGGGTACCTGTTGTCATTTGAGCCTACTCAGCAGCTAAACACCCCGCAGTCGCTCATCCACCCTCCCCCCACTTGGGAATGGGGAGGGAATCGGAGGGGCAAAGGGAGACTCGCAGGTTGAGATAAAAACAGTTTAGTAACAGAATAATATGGTGACAGCAATATCAGTGGGTAACGTACAATACAGCTGCTCACCACCCACCAACCAAGCAACACCCACCTGTTCCCAGCCAGCGATCCAAACACAAAGACACCACAGCCACACTCCCAGAAGCAGCAGCCCCTCCCAGCCCACTCCTGCCTTTATATAGTGAGCACAATGTCACATGACAAGGGATATCGGCCAATCGGGGCCCAGCCCTCCAGCTGTGCTCCCCCCGCCCCCGCACACAGGTGAGGGCACTGGGACCTGGGGAGCCCCTGGGGTCTCAGGGTGCTGCAGCACTCCTCCCACTGCCAGACCAACGGGAACTCTAGTCCAGCCCCAGCCAGGACAGTACCCTGGGTGTGTCAAATGACAGTAGACACATCTGTATGGGCAGTCATGCTCTAGATTTGCATTATTTATAACATAGGGTAAACATGTAACCCATAGTTGGAGATCACAGTTTAGGGACCTTGATCATTAACCAAATCCCAGTCCTGGATCTAGGCACATCAGAAACCAAGTAAGCCTGAAGTACAATTGATGTCAACAGGAAAAGAAAATAAAGAGCAGGTATAAATTTAATCTTTATTTAGTCCTTCCTTTGAGGAAGGTGTCTAATTAAATGCATACTATACAGCCCAAACTGTGTAGATAGAGCACTTGTAGATATTTTCCAGGAGGTGTCGGCAAGTCTAATTTTAAAAGGGCAGGTCAGACTGTAATGGTACAGCTAAGCTTTTATTTCCTCCATAAGAAGGTTAATACACTTTTAAAAGGTAAGAAAAGAAAGAACATGCTGTAACCTTTTATCCTTGTCTTTAATCTGACACTAACAAAACCCAAAGAAATGCAGCCTGCCACCTCCTCTCACATCACCACATGCTGCCATGTGCCTCGAGTTCCCAGAAAGCGGTATCAGTTGCAGAGATATGCAGACGGGTGGACAGATGCTCCCAGGAGACAGACATACACACCAGTCCCCTCACACTGCACGAGAAATAAGAAATTAACTCTCAGGAGAGAACTGACATGGAAAGAAAAAAAAAAAAAAAAAAAAAAAGGTTGCTTTCCCGTGATTTAAATATCCACTGATACTGTCAGTGCTGTTAATGGCCCAGCTCTTTGGACTAGTCTTTACTGTACCCAGAAAATCTTACTTAGGGCAACTGCAGAGTTCTGCTATTCCAGTGATAATATTGGCAACATGATCCCACCTGTATCTCCTCATCTGCGTGGTGACATAGGAGATAAGCACATTTCTCCTGTGGAGACATTGCTGCTGGACAAGGAGTAGGGAGAGAAAACCTGGTGTGCAGGAGAAAGAAGCTACTTTTCATCAGAAAAATGCTTGTTTCTCTAGGCCATTTGGTATACATCAGGACTATAAATTCTGGATGAATGAAGCGATCAAATATTAAAGAGAAAAAAAAAAAAAAGTCTTCAAATGGTTAAAGGCCAGGAAAGTCTTTCTATGTTTGAAGAAGCTTCCTTAGATTCAAGCCTTACCGCTGATTACGGCAAGAGTCCTGGGATGGAGTAGAATGGTTTTATGGGGTTTGAAGGCAGGCATGATTTGCAGGCAAAGCAGCAAGGGGAGATCTAACTCAAAGATAATTACTGCTTTTTATCAGTTTTTTTCCCCTGTTGAGTGCTTTTAAAAAAATAGTGCCACAAGTTTCAATTAGTATTTTAGACAAATTCTAACCTTATTAACTCTTAGTTAAATGGCAATTATAAGACTATATACAGTAATGCAATCTGCTGACTGGACTCCTGCCCTGCCAAATCACACCTGGATGAAAAAAATGACAGAGATATTGCTAGGCACATGAGGAAGTATTAGAAGATACATTTGTAGGGAAAAATCATGAAGCCATCTCCCACCATGCTTATTAGCATGTTCTCTACTTCTTGCCTATTATGGAACAGTGGCTTTTTATTGCTCTCTACTGGACCTGGCATATCTGCATTTCAAAAAAAAAAAATATAACTACAGGCTAATAATACTGAGAGAAATAAAAACAAAACAAAGATTCGATTAGGACAGTTCAGGAAAATTTAGGAAATTTTACTATGTAGCATTTATTTGACCTGTTTAACTTTCATTCATTACATAAATGCTAGCTAAAATATAGAAAACTTATTAATATCTAGGAGGAATTAATAAAATTATTCTAAGAAAAAACAGTTTCACACAAATACATTCTTGTGACTTGTCTGTACTTACTCAGTAGAACAATGGAAAACAAAAGTCCAATTTACCCAAGTTTTTGACAATTTCATCTCCTCTGCTGAGACATATCCCAGCTGACTGACTGCAGTATAGGATTTGTGAAATATTTGAAATGCAGTAGTTCTTATGAACACAAGGACTAAAAAGAAGAACTTTTACAGCATGAACAAAATTAGAGATAAGAAATTTTATTTTTAATTTTTATAATCAGCTTGAGGATTGTGAAAATCAGAAAGAGCAAATAAAATCATCACACTTGAACTTTCATTTTTCTGGAATTTCAAATGAGGATATGAGGTCAATGCCAATCAGGAAAACAGGATGAGGTAACTGCCTACAGAGAGCAAATAATTTACAACAGTAGCTGAGAAGGTTACAATTTTTAAAAGCCTGGAAGTTTAATACACCAGTGTTAACATTGAGAAATGTGGCTGATTCATTTTATCAAAGCATAATACTTATTTTATGTCCCTTACAATTCTAACTAGACCATACACTGTAAATTTAAAATATAAGTCCATGTTTTCTCCTATAGCCTGAAACATAATTTTACACAAACCAATGATTATGCTATTATGTACTAACAATCAGATGACTATAAATAGACATCCTAAGATACTATGAAATGAAATTAATTTCAAAAATAAAATGAATTAATAAATAAATAAAATGGTAGAATGGGTTTCTACAGGAATGCCAACATGATGCTCATGTCTAGAAATTTAATTACACACAGCTATGGCCATCCCAAGTCACATCTTTGTAATTGCACATACCTGAAGGTGGACAAACATAGACACAAGTAAGCAATGCCATGAAAACAGAATTGTTCAATTCTTTTTTTTCTGTAATAGAATCTGTGTGAAGAAGACGCATTTTCTCCAGTAGTCCTTAATACACTGACTGCAATGTTTTTCAGTAGGTAAATAATATGACACAAGTTCTGAACTACAAAAAAAAAAATATTGAAATTTCAAAGACATATAAATACCTTTTATTTTTTTATTACGATATTTTATCATTCCACTACCTGTACGTAATTTTTTTAGAAACTAACTTCATTACAGACAGACATAGAAGTAAATTAAAGGATATACAACTGATAGCAAAAAGAGAACTCCACTCTGGCAGAGCTTCCAGTCTCTGGTCTGAAACTACTGCCACAAGGCTCAAACTTTACAGAGCTTCTGGTACCTTTTCTCTAAGATTTGTTCTTCTTTGTAAGTACTGCTATTTGTTTCCACATCCAGAAGCAGTCAGCGCTAAGACTAGATGTACTTCAGTGACATCTCTCTCTTTGTGTCACTACCTTGTTTTTGCAAATACATGTAGATTTTAGAAAATTACAGGTGTTATTTATTTGTTTCCATGGCGGGGGGGGGGGGGGGGGGGGGCGCGGTCTGCAGGGATGGCCTATGTGAGAAGACACTGGGAGCTGCCCCCATGTTAGACACAGCTGGTTCCAGCCAGCTCCAACAGCCCCACCACTGGCCAAAGCTCAGCAACAACGCTCGTGGTGCCTCTGTGATAACTTATTTAAGAAAGAGCAAAAAACACTGTGCAGCAACTGTGAAAGAGAAGAGTGAAGAAAATGTGAGAGAAACAAGCCTGAAGACACCAAGGTTGGTGAAGAAGGAGGAGGAGGAATTGTCCCAGGTATGGGAGCAGATACTCCCCTGCAGGCAGTGGAGAAGACCATGAGGAAGAAGTTTGTACCCCAGCAGACCATGGAGGATCACATCAGACACCACTGAGAAAATATTGTAGT
The DNA here is from genome assembly GCF_018691265.1 of Tyto alba. Lineage (NCBI taxonomy): Eukaryota > Metazoa > Chordata > Aves > Strigiformes > Tytonidae > Tyto > Tyto alba. Next base: position 13,885,428 of record NW_024881282.1, on the reverse strand, counting down.
CGGAAGTATCATTCTACATGTGCTGTTTCTTATACTGCACTTCTGAACATTTATTGGCTGCTGCTGGATACAGCATACAAGTTTACATGGACCTTAGGTGTAACACTGTGTTGTTCACTTTTGATCTTATTCTGCTAGGGAAAGTGAGTTCTCAGAAATCTTAGAAGTCTTAGTGTTTTCAGAAGTCTTAGAAAAACATACTAGGCCTCAAACAACAGTGATAAGATAAAGGTAGAAATTTCCATACAAGTTTCTTTGGGATGCACAGTGTGAAAGGTTTGTGAGAAAGATTTTTGGCATTAAGAACTGCTAAAGTAGTTAGCTGCAAGTAAATTAGATCTGATTTTTGAAATATGATATTTAAATATTTTCAAAACTTTTTAAGTAAGCACTAACTCTGAAGTGCTCAACACCCTTAGCAGACCTTGATATCCGCTATGAGAACTAAAAGCACTCAGCACAGGCTCAGATCCAGAAGTAAAAACACTTATTTGAAACAGTTTTTACACCAGAATATAATATAGACTTTTCATATGATACTCTAGGTTTTAATAGATGGACATTGGAGACCTTAATATAGTAGAATATTGTAATAAAACATTATGGGTACTAATATAAGTATACATTAACTCATTTGCTAATGATCAACATCAGCCATAGGGACAGCTGCCAGCAGTTTCATGTCCTTTCATCAAAAGAGAGACAGAGCCTATTTAAATGTTTTAATTGTTGGGAAAGAAATGGATTTGCTTTTATCCAATCAATATTACTCTGACCAAGAATCAATTAAACTGACAAGGCTTCTCTTATTGAAGTAAGTAGGGGCTTTAATTAAATTCCATTCTATAGTTTAAGCAAGGCATAGGAAGAAAAGCAGTATGTAAAGGCTACTTTTTATTTGGTGTGTATATTGGTAGTATGGTTTTAGGAGCAAATCATAAATTAAACTGCAGATACATTAACATTTTACTTTATATCATATTACACAACAAAATAAAACCACAGATATATACCGGTCCCATCTATTATAATATGTATTTCTATTTTGAATTGGCACAAAATTGAATGCTCTGCATGATCTTTTATGTTACAGTGACACAGTATATAAAAGGGCATCTTTCTATTTCCTCAGAAACCATCATTAGTAGTAAACAGAGTCTTTGCCTATTTCTTTAGAAGATCACTGTAAAAAAAATGAGACACTGAAGAATAACAATGGGTTCCATTTAATTGGTGCAGCCCTTCCCTCTGCCTATCAGCAGCACAACTCAATATTCACTCTGATGCAAAGGAGTTATTAAAGCATTTCAAGTGATATTTTCAAAGGGAATTTTCCTTTTTTCTTATTACCTCTTTAAATCTGAATCACTGGGTGAGAAGGGAGGCCAAGGGGATGAAAAAAAAAAAAAAAGATTAATTCCTAGGAAATTGTTGAAAATGATGTGATGAAATCAAACAGTGCTTTGGTATAAAAATTCTTCAGAAGAGAAAATACACTTTCAGCAAAAGACCTAGAATACAAAGTCTTTCTGCAAGTGGCAACACCATAGATCACTTAGCCTGGAGCTTCTATCATTTCAGACTCCTGATGTGGTGCTATTCCAGTTTATTTTCCTCAGGCTGCTTTGCTCACTAAGGCAAGTAATTAGAGTAGCAAATAATAGAGCCAGAGTCCCAAATTAACTTTCAATATTATCATTTTGTTGCTAGTGGCTAAAACAATGCTAACATTGGTAAATCTATATACCTTCCTGCTAAACAGCTATTAAAATAAATGATTTAGCAAAAATCATCTTCAGCATCCTTGTTCCAAAATATGCCCTTTTTATGAAAATTAAATAGCATACTGAATGATTACCAGGTTCCTCTGGTTAATTATTCTTCTTAATTGCTCAGTGGTTCAGTCCACATGTGTTTCACCTTCAGCGTCTCTTACATCTTTAAATGTCTCCAACTTGTGGCATAATGGCAAGTTTTCTTTTGACATTAGTAGTTTTCAGGATCAGCTGGTCATTCTTAATGTGCTGGGCACATTAGCAAAAACTAAGATCCTTTTAAAGTGTATTTTCTTTTTTTTCTCAAGGTGTGATGGAAATTATAATCCTCAAGAGCTATTTCAGTGTTTTCCAGCATAAGAGTTTTTCTGCTTCTAAATGGATTTTTTTAAAAATCAAGACATAAATTAATTGGTTGGATTTAAAACCCCATGCATATACATGTATATTATATTTAATGTTTTATATGGTATTACTGCATACAATATACTATTTCATATATGCAAAGGATTTATATTGAACCAAAAATGTTATGAAGATGATTTTTTTGTTTCATAGCTGAGTTGAAACTTTCACTTTTTATCCTGCTTTACAGCATCTACAAATTCTGAAATGTTGAAATTTCTCACAGAGAAATGACATTTACTGAACATCTTTAAGTGATTGCAACAGCTGTGGGTAACTGTTCACATCATACTGGTACGTATGACCAAAGTGTAATCCTTCTGTACTTTCAAAACAACATATAATCTTCTGAACAATATAAAGAAAAAAAAATCAAGAAAACAAACAAACAAACAAACAAAACAAAACAAAACAAAACAAAACAAAACAAAACAAAAAACAACAACCAAACCCTGCAAAAATAGGCTTCATGCTTACCTCAGCTCTGTTCACAAAGTTATAGCAATGTAGTACCAATGAGACTGGGTATATTTTTCATGCTGTATGGCAATGATAAACTTATGAAATTCCCTTTCAATATTGGTTTTAAATTTGGGTACACTCCTGAGTTTTTGCTATGGTTATGAAAATAAAATTTCTTTTGCACCTCAATGTTTTTGATACAGGTTTTCATTAAATTTTCAATGACTAAGCCTCTCAGTGCCTTTCTAGAACAGTCTGCATGTGATGTAAGAGTAAAGCCCATGTTACCTACTTCTTCTAATTGGTAGAGAATTTCAAACTGCTACTAAATCACCGTAAAGTAAGGGGCCATACTCCACGAAATGTTCATGAACTGCTGCATAGAATCCATTGAGCTACTGACTTTCTTATGAAGAATTAAATACTTTGCAACTAATTGTAATGTCCATGGCATGGGTTTTAAACACAGAAGTCATTACATAAAGTATTCTGTAATATATTTTCAGAAGGAATGATCTGTCATGCCTTAAGCAGATTTAGTTAAATTCTGGTCAAATTCTGAATATCTAGTTTTGAATTGATAACTTGCCAGTTACTTCTCCAAACAATGGATAATAGCCATGATGAAACACTTCTTTCTGTCTACAGCACCTTTGTGCTGATAGCAAGGTAGCAGCTTAGCAGCTTCTCTGGCACCTTTTGAAAGATTTTATGATTTATGAATGATTGCTGTACACATATCATAAGGTGTTTTGGAAAACCTGGCAATTTAGAATTTATGCAGAACTGAACTGCTTTTTAGTACCTTTACTAATTTTCCCAGGAGTGCACAAACACAGCAGAATGTCTGTTCTAATAGCAGCCTGAATGTTCTCCTGTGTCTCTCCATTTTCTAGCATATTTTCTAGATAACAGACCAAAAGGAAGCACTGATGAGCATGTAGCACATAGCTCATGTTATAGAAGAAAATATTTTTAAACTGAAATACTAAATTATTTAATCTTCAATGCTGTATAAAAACAACTGTTCTAATAGAACTGCAACAAAGTGCTTAAAAATACTGAAGAAGCTGCTTTCTGCATTTTTTGATTTTTTTTTCTTTTTGAAGAAAATTGTTTTGAACATATAGTTATTTCTTTAAAAACTGAGTGAAGAAACAAATCTTTTAATTTCATAAAAAACCTCAGTGTCTTGCCAAATATGCTTTTCACGATTTTGCTTTATAGGAAAGGTAAAAATTTTGAGTGTTATCTCAGAACAAAATATTTCAGAAATGTAGCTATTTTCACATAATTAACAACCTGTGTTCCAACATTTCTCTCTTCCTTTAACATTATAGAATATTACATTCTTCCTATAGCAATTTGTACTTATGTTGAATAATAAAATATTTTTAAAGTCTTATGGTATTGCATAACAGCTGAATAAACATTCTTTTTCTCTCAATGATGTCAGCAAAATGTCAGTATCACTCAAAAAGAAATTTCTTTGGTATCCTGATATACAAATTTGGTAAATTATCTTTTGCTACCTTCCCTCTCCAGCAACAACCTGCAATATACAACTTACGGTCTTTAGGCTTATGTGTTAAAGGGCATATTTTCCTACCATTGCCATAACACAGTTGTACAGGCAGTTCTGGGTTTTGGTTTTCAGAGTAGTTTTCTGTCCAGATTCTTCCTCTGAAAAGGAGGAAATGAGCAACCAACTGAAGCTATTTTTTAAAAGAGTCAGGGCCACTGTCAGTACAGGATCAGTAGAGGTGAGCACAGTTTGTTTATTTTTTTATTCTAGCATCTGTTTAATATCACCAATTCTACAGAGAATTTTGGAAGGAAAAAGCCCTCTTTGGCTAGTAGTGCTCTGTGACATTGCATTTAATTAACATCGTGTTACCCTTAGTCACAATCATTTTTAAAGTATTTAGAGGATCAAGATTTCATGCTTTTATTTGACTGCTATTTCCATTTCAGTAATTTACATTTAGATATGCTGTCAGCCATATTAAACAAAGCCAGGGAGATGCTAAACACACTGTAATGTTATGGCGTGGATGATATCACAAACTTTACAAGGGTTATATAGGCTAGGGCACTCCTCTCCTCATGCATAGAGAGGTCTGAGAGAACTGGGGAGTTTTGAAGGTTGGATTACCCATTGTGCAACCTGGGGCTATCAAGCACTGATGCATGGGAATACAGCTCTTTGCAGAAATTACCTGTTGCATATGAGCTTTTCTGTCTAACAACCCACTAGAGATTGGTGCACAGCCTGGCCACACGCAGGTATTGTTCAAGTATAGACCAAGCAGTGAAGAAACATTCTTATTTAAAAAGCCTATTCCTGCTTGATGGTGGCAGTGTCTAGAGCAGGTCACCTCTCATTTGTATCTTGAGTTCTCTTCCCCAGTTTATCAATCATTTTGTCACGATTTAATGATTTTGATAAATGTCTATAAAGCTTCTAGAAAAAAAAGCATATTTAATAGTGCTCAAGAAAATATCAGCTTGCTTTCTGAGAAGGGAGACTGTCAAATCAACGTAAGTACTTTCATATTCAAGGTTAACTAAGAGCACAGTGCTGCTTCAGCACAGTTGATGGCTTGAATCATTTAGACATGGGAAAAAAAAATGGGATTTAAGTGTTACATGAAATTTAGCTAGTGAACCACTTATATTCTTTTTAGGCTACTGCTTTGTGGATTTGAAGACCCTGGTTTTTGTCTTTCTGTATTAAACACTTGATGTATTTGTCAGTGCTTCCTGATGAGTAGTAAAATTTTCTATCATAAGTAACTGATACTGGGAAAGAATCTGTATCTGCATTTCTGTAGATACAGCCTTTTTAAACTACTTTATAGGGTATCATTACTGGGGTTAGCGAGCTTAGCTACAGATCTTCAGTTAGGAAAAGACCATTGCAGCATAATATATTCAAATTAAAATAATTATCTGACACCTGAAAAAAAAAACAACCCTCTATTTTTTTTCCCTCCAGCATCAGCTAGAATATCATCTGCTTACCTCATTGCTCATCATTAAAGCACTAATTTCACATAGACCAAATCCTAAATTTCCCCTTTGTCTCAAATACCATATGACATATGATTTTCCCCATCATTAGCACCGGGTTTGATAGTTTACTAGATTGCATCATGATGTTCTTTTAATTGGAAGATTACATATATGCCCCAGGCAAGTTACTATGCTAGCATCTGATGATTTAGCAAACTGATTTGATTTTATTTATTTATTTTACTTCTAGATGGAACATATTTAGTCACAATGTTCAAAGTGTAATGCCTTTGTGAAAGCAGCCTAGGTTTATTTGCATTAGTAGTAATGAGGGGTGTCTTGAGTCATGGGAAAACAACATGGATTTAATGTACGTGCTTAACTGTTGTGTTTGGTCCCTAAATTTAAAAGGACCATCTTAAATATTTATGAAATTCCATTGTTAATTCTGAATTAAGTAATGACTGATTAACTTTCATAGAGAAATTTTCACGATCTGCAATCAGGTTTCTATGCAGAGTTGCAGGGTTGCAGAAGTTGGTTTGGATCTCTTGGGCCAAAGGGTTCAAACTGTACTAAAGTTTTTCAAAAGAAAATTTGACTGTAATTACAACCAAGCTGTGGGAGATAGTTAAAATTGGATTAATGCACTTAGAAAATAGTGATTTAGGATGATACATTGAGAGCTTGCAGTACATAGCAATTTTCTGCATTTATTTGTCTTTTGCTTGTAAACTGTACAGGTTTCCACATCCAGACTATGCCTGTACAACTTGTATTGAATGTGTCTTTTTACCTTTCAGATCTCAAGACATAGAATACTCCAAAATACGTCTACTGCTGGGCTTCTTCTTTTCCCTCTCTGGTCCTTTAAGAAAAGAATTTCTACAGTGAAGTCTGTAGGAAATGCAATCAGTATAGATATATAAACAGGCTTAATCATGTCATAATTAGGAAAGAGTTATTGTGTGCACATTTCAAATTGTGACATGAATGTTCTGTAAATGCATTCTTTGACTTGAGCAGAAATTTTCAGTAATATGAGCCAAAAATGAATTTATAGCCTTTTGGTTGGAAGAAAAACTCCACTAACTCAGTCCCTGTGAGGATAAAAATTACTGGATTAATGATAATAAGTTTTGTTTTATTTGAATGAATAATTATTCTGTGCCAATACATTACTGCTTACATAGACATTTCACCTATGTTCTTCTTTATTTCATTTTATTATAATTCTTTCCCCATAGACAAACCTGTCATGAGGCAAATACACTTGACTGAATAGTAGGGAATATTTAGATAAGGTACGAATGGCTGGAGGGCAACTGCAATATTCAGCAATTATATGTATAATACACCATGCCCCAGTGGGATTCCTGCTGAGAATGTGCTTTGCATTGTGTAGAAACAATCAAGGACAGAAAAGAGCCACAAATGTTCACATTAGGCAGTTTAATGTTGGAGACTATTTCACAGGATAGATTTAAAATAATAGATACCAGTGGAGTTAGAACTCTGGGAAGAACCCGAGACAGCTATTTCCTAAGGAACTGAAACCTTTCTGTGCAATTAATGGCATCTGTTACTTCTGCTCTACTAATTCCATATTGTTTCTTCTCCCCAGACCTGAAGGAGAAAAATAAAGCCTTTCTAGCCAGAAAGGAAAAAAAACTTCTTTAACTTACATCAATAATAGTAATCCTGCTTATTCCAAGTTCCACTGTAGTTACTTGGCCCTCTGAATAGCATAGCAAAACGTTAAGTAGCACATTTTCAAACATAACGTCATATCTGGGCCATGCAGTGTGAAGCACTAAGATAATGATAGAAAGGTTTCAGCCATCTGAGTTGAAGAGAAAATCAACCCTTGAAAAGGGCTTGTCTGGACTCTATTATTGCCATTATGAAAGGCACATTTAGTGTAAGAAATAAATCAGTTATTACTTGTACATTAGTGATCAGTACAGACAACGTAAACCACAGTTGTTAAACAGAAAACAAGTTCTGCAGAGGTTATTGAGTTGATAACCCCTTTACAGCTAATGATCTTGAACACTGTTCAGACTTAGTTTAATGCTCCAAAACCTGTCTGGCACTGCTTTGCTTTTTATTTAATTAACTCAACATTCTTACATGCCATAGTATAAAAGACAAGAATAAATATATCAATGCTGCTTAAATTGAATCATTCTTAATTTATTTCAGTATCTCTTACTGACACTGGATTTAGAAATCTCAGCTAAAAAATTTGAAATATCTATATGGAATGGAATATTTAGTTTTATGATGAAATGCAGAATTCACTTTGAAGGCACAGTGATTATTTACAGTTCAATAAATAACCCAGCATCTTTGTATGATTAAGATGTGGTTAACTGTGAACATTTCTCCTTGTTTGCTTGTAACTTCTTTTCTGTCTACCATCTATTTGTTCTTTTTAAAATTCTGTCTTCTCTGCAGTTTCAGCTAAAAGTTTTGCTCGAGAGTGCCCTTAATCTGGTTCCTGAACACACCCCAAAATGCTAGCTTGAATTCCATAATAGCTGCAATTTATGTTAGCTTGACTATCATGGGAGCTGGGCCGAATCTTTAGTGCTGCAATGAAAGGAAGAAGCTGAAATTACAATTCCTGGGGTGCCAAACCTAATCATTTTGTTCTGCTCGTTCAGCCAAGTTCTACTCATGCAACATGACTACATAGTGAAGCTGGCCAAGTAGCAGCCTAGATCTGGCCCAAGGGGTGAGTTAACGTACGTCCCTGAAAGAGAACAGCAAAACTTGCATGTTACAAGTGCAAGATATCTGTCAGAATTCCTATCTTGTTGAAATTGCTGCCAAGGAAGAAAAAGAAAGCAAGAGAAGAAATAGGATGTGGTAAGAGTGTCACAGGACATAAAGCAGTGCAGGGATCTCCACAGGCCACTGGAGAATTACAATGACATTGTCCCTGTGTGATTAAAAATAGGGGGACAAATTGTAGTGTGTGGGGGGAAATAAAGAAAGTGCTGAGATAGGCAATCTACTTAATTAAGGACTAGTGCAAGGTACTGAAAGCCATTTGCTTCTTGCACGCATTGTAATAAGGATTGCCTAAAGGGATATAAATCCTGTAGACAGATGGGTGGACTGAAGAAACTGTGGTCAATACAGTTGACAGGTTTATGGGATCACAAAGCATTAGACTTCATCACCACTATGTTAATTTCTAACTGAAAATTTGTGTTGCTTTAAAGCAGCACAATTGGATCAATCCCAGTTGTACAGATACTTAGTGATATAAGGAGGTTAACAGAAATACACTTACAGGAAGATTCTATAATAAACACTCTTCTGTCAAATATATATAAGTGCATGTTAAGGATTTTATCATTTGGTAGAGGGGCAAAGGCTGGGAATTGGTCTGGTTGGGACAAGATTGTAGACAGCATTTATTAATGGGTTTACCTTTTGTTTAGACTTGTCCAAGGAACTTAAGGAAAGATGGAGACCTGGAATGAGGGGACAGGGACATAAAGAAATAATGGAAATGTAATGTGAACATAAGGGACATGAGAGCGAAGAGGTGGAGGGGTGGGATGAAGGGATAAGGAACACTGGTAGAACGAACATAGGTATGGGAAAGAGGATTTAATGGAGATGTATAGCTCATCCTCCACTCAATAACATTCAGTAACTCCATGTCATCCACCATGACTTTGTCTGAATTACAGTTTAGCTACACCAGAGATCAAGATGATTTCAAATATAATCCTTGCAGGGTTTATTAGCTGACATGTGAAGAATGTGTGATGCCACACGAACACATACATACCAAATTTTAGAGAGCACAGGTTTGCATGGAATCAATTTGGTTTTTGTTTTTGCTGATGCTTGATAGCAGTGATATACTCACATGCTTGATTATCTGCTCATAGTACATTATGAATATTTTTCCTTTAATAGTGATATCTCAGACTTCCTTTGACCAAATAATGGAGCACAGATTAACTAGTATATCCCAGTGTATTTTTCTTACTCCTAAGTATCCAGCTTGGAAAAAAACATCCCTCAGAAATCCTAAAATTGGTCAACAGTAATAGACAACTGTGTTTCACAATATAGTTAAACTCTCCTTCATTTCTAAATATAAGGTGCTTAAACAAGAAGAATTTAGCCGTAATTTATACCCACAGCATAACATAACCTCTTAAAATCTTTATTGTCATGCTCCACCCACACCACAACTTGCATTACTTGTAAACAGAACTTTTCCAAATTGAAGGAGGAACTACTAAAAATAAACATTTTTTCAGTTCAGGCACATCCCTTCTCAAAACCCCACCAGTAAACATGCCCCTGTGTTACTTACATACAGTTAACATGGCTACTGTATAAAGACCAAAATTCCCTTGCCTTATTCTTGACAGTAATAGTTTTTAAACCTATATGAATGAGCTGGGACCTTAGGCTGCAGCCATATAAGTCTTATCTCTCAGTGAGACATATTAACTACCTAGGCAGTAAACACAAATGAGCAGAAAGTTCAAGCTGCTTCTTATTCAAAGCAAGTGATTAATTCCACATTTTCTGTGAAATTTTGATTAAAACAGTGAAGTACTGTCACAGATAAGTATCACGTAGTGATGCTAGTTTGTACTGAGTCAACTTAATGGAACGCTGTCAGTTTAGAAGTCTTTCCTCTACGTGTTTTTTTAGTCTTCTATTGTTACATGCAACTTCTTATATTGCTAGTACTGCATGAGATAGGAAAGGGGAAACTTCCCTTTTCAACTTCGTTGCAGACTGTAAAAACTTACTGTATTATATAACTATTCTCAGTGCTGTCTTCTGTCTGTTGTCGTGTCTTTTTTAAAGAGAAAGAAAAACACATGAAAATGAAACACCAGAAACTGTATGAGCTGTCTGCTTATGGTTCCTGACTCTATTAAAGTTAGCATCTGATAGGATTCAACCTGAGGTCTGATATCATTTCCATGGACTGTTTGTGTATTTTATATTAGATTACTGGGTAAAAAAAAAGAGATGATGTTGAAACCAATGATTTGGTCTGCTGTCTGCTAGCTGGCTGCCTTAATCACCTAGCTAGAGAGTCAAGTTTCCAGCTGTTTGTCCTCCTTTTGCCCTCCTGGCTCTTCTGTTGCCTCTCATAAAGAGGTTCAGATTGGAAAAAAGATGAAACAGGTGCATAAGCCTAGGAGTAGTAAGCTTCCAAAAGCTATTTTACATTTCAGGCTAAGAAAATCCTGAAGTCTCAAGTCTCCTCCTTTGCAGTTTAGAGATTTTATCTTGGGAGTGTAAGGAAAAAATAACTGTGGTATAAATGCCTCCTCCCTTTCTGGTACTTTTAAACAGAAATGATGGTGATACTGTATCAGATAGTGAACTTAATTATGTCAGTATGAGATATGCATGTAAAACCTATCACAGATCTTTACATAAAGGCCTTGTAACAAATACTTAATTCATCAAAGGACTTAAAACCTGAGATATTTGTGAACAAGCTTTGAAGGAAATATGTGCAGAATAGTTAAATTTAACAGATTCTTCGATATCTACAGCAGCAGAACTTTAAGTAACTAAGCAAATGCTATAGCAGAAATGTATAAATTGCAGTCTCTGATAGTTACAGAAACATTTTGTGTATTTTATGTCTTAGACTTAATTGACAAAATCTTAAAAAAATAACACATTGCACCTCATATTTTTCTGTAGGTCTCAGCCTTAAATTCTATGTCTGTATTGGAAACTGAGTCCCTGTGAGCTTTTCAACTCGCTTTGGCTGGGTAGGTGTATTCCTGGACTAAAATCATAGCTATCTTACTGTGTTTGGACTGCTTTCATCCATTCTTTGTAGTCAGATGTTCTGGCATTATAGGAAAATATATATCTTTGTAGATGTCACAGGCTATCAAAGCTGCACATCGGTCCTCAAGGTTTTAAGAATCAATTTGGACTTAATTACATCTGATTTGTTTATCCAGGACTTAATACATAAACCACTTGGTACAATTGTTCCATGTAGATAAGAGAGAAGAATGGATAAGATCTTTCTCTGGAGGTAAAAAAATTAATCTTTTCTGGACCCATTACCAAGATGGTTCTGCAGTCTTCTCAGAGCCATTAAATGAAGAGGCGTGAATCCAGCCTATTTGGATGGTCAGAGCTCAGAAAACAGTTTTGGTCAACTTTGGGGTTGTCCATTGCAGCTGGGAGTTCATCTTCAATGAATAAGACAGACTCCCATGCTCAGCTAGACCAGAGTTTTGGAATAGAAACAGAACTTTGATATTACCTCTGTAGAATCAAGAATTGCAGGCAGAACAACAGGGGACTGACAGTTTCTGATTGATTGATGGTCAGATTCTCCCTACAGATTTTGGTTCATATTTTTTAGACAAATAATTTTAGAGCATTTTAATATATGGACAGAAGTAAAATCCACTGTCAGACATATTGGATATAAATAAAGGCAACCTCAGTATTTCAGTTCATATGCCAATTCATATTCATTAGAATCTTATCCTAAAATGCCATGAGGAGCTGTGTGATGGGAACTTTGGTTGGAAAAAGTGTTAAGGTGAATCTGCCTACACATTACCATTGAACAACAGCAACACAACTGGAGTAACAAAGTTCCCAATTAGAAAAAATGAGATCTCCAGTGTGACACAATAATAAAAAGGGTGGATGAGCAAATGTCCCTGATGTACTCATCTAGATCCTTCGGAGAAGTCTTGTTTATTCCTTCCTCACTAAGACCTTACTGCACATTTGTCCCCTGGTCTTCTTCAGGGTTATCCTGTGGCTGCTTATGCAGTCTCTCTGTGATCAGTCTGCATTTTCACTATGCTATTTTCTTCTTCCTGCAGATCTCACCTTGCATTTGAGAAGTCCCCCAAGCCACTTAGGAATTTCTAAATGATTTCAGGGAAGGAGCAATCCCTGCCTGCTTCAGTTGGTTTTCATTTGACCCCGATAACAGGCTGCCTTCCTCTCCACAGACCATCCTCTCTCAAGAGAACAAAATAGGGCATACACTAGCAGATACAGGCAAATAAATCACTCACTGTAAACAACTACAGTGGCTAGTCTTCACTGGTCAGTGTTTATTCCCCACACTCAAAGAGCAAGAACATGCCCTCTGCAAATAAGATGCTGGTGGTAAGGGAACTCTCTTGCTACCTTAGAAAGACACTGACAAACTAGGAGACCTTTGAAGGCTGAACTGCTAATCTCTAGTCTTTCAAAAAGGGGATTTTTGTCCCCACAAACCCACCATTTCCCCAGCACACTAGAGGATCATTGCTTTTAAGAAAGTTTTCTACTCTGAATATTTTTTGCACAAAGGCATTTTCGGCTAAGTGTCACTAGTGTTCTTTCTTCCTTCCCCTCTGTCTCTAGAGTCTCTGCCAACCCTTGACATTTAAACATCCAAATAATGAACTTTCTCCTTTTCTTCTAAAACTGTGATGATTTTCTTACCTTTCGGATGACAAAATTTAGGAACAGAGAGGGTCCTCTTTGACTTTCTCTGCCTTTATCCATTTGCTGTACAAGGTTATTTAAGTTTATATCTTTGACTGTATTGCTTAATGCTAGAGCCATTATTATTTCCTTCCCTTTCAGTTGATGCACATATTCAGTTAAAAATCAATTGTGTGCCACATCCGCAAACATACCCTCAGTCTTACTTCCTCTCATTTATATTTTCCACTGTTTGCTTCGATAGTTAAACTTCCATTAATACCACTCAGGACACATCAACATTTTTTTAAAAGTTCCATCATTTCACAGTCCAATTGCTGTCTGTGGCAAGATGACATCCTACACAACAGTCATAGAGCTATTTATTGTACAAAGGTATAACCTCAGCCTCTAATGTCCCTTCACTCTTAATTTCATAAGTAGATTTTGATAGCTGTCTCAAATGCAACCCCAAGTGTTTTTTCTCAGATTATATTAGGAAATCTAAAGACCTGATAGAATTAAATCTGGTCAGGGACATCAAGGGCAACAACAAAAGCTTCTATAGGTACATCAGAGATAAAAGGAATGTTAGGGAAAATGTGGGCCCATCTCTGGAAGGAAATAGGAGACCTGTTTACCCAAGATACAGAGAAGGCTGAGGTACTCAACAACAGTTTTCCTCAGTCTTCACTGGCAAGTGCTCCAACCACACCACTCAAGATGAAAGAGTCAAAGGCAGGGACTGGGAGAATGAAGAACCGCGCACTGTAGGATAAGATCAGGTTTGCAACTATCTAAGGAACCTGAAGGTGCACAAGTCCATGGGACCTGATGAGAGGCGTCTGTGGGTCCTGAGGGAACTTGTGGATGAAGTGGCTAAGCCACTGTCCATCATATTTGAGAAGTTGTGGCAGTCTGGTGAAGTTCCCACTGATTGGAAAAGGGGAAACATAACCCCCATTTTTATAGAGGAAAAAAAGGAAGACCAGGGTAAATATAGGTCAGTCAGTCTCACCTCTGTGACTGGCAAGATCATGGAGTGGATCCTCCTGGAAACAGTGCTAAGGCACATGAAAAATAAGAAGGTGATTGGTGAGAGCCAACCTGGCTTCACTAAGGGAAAACAGTGCCTGACAAATTTGGTGGCTTTCTACAATGGGATTACAGCATACGTGGAGAAGAGAAGAGCAACTGATGTCACCTACCTGCACTTGTGACAAGTGTCTGACATAGTCCTGCACAACGTCTTTGTCTCTAAATTGGAGAGACATGGATTTTATGGATGGACCACTCAGTGGATAAGGAATTGGATGGATGGTTGCACTCAAAGAATTGTAGTAAATGGCTTGATGTCTGAGTGGAGAGCAGTGATGAGTGGCATTCCTCAGGAGACAGTAGTGGGACCAGTGTTGTTTAACATCTTTGTTGGTGACATAGACAGTGGGATTGAGTGCAATCACAGCAGGTTTGCTGACGACACCAAGCTGTGTGGTGAGGTTGACACTCTGGTGGGAAGGGATGCCATCCAGATGGACCTTGACAGGCTGGAGAGGTGGGCCCGTGTGAACCTCATAAAATTCAACAAGACTAAGTGCAAGGTCCTGCACATGGGTTGAGGCAGTTCCAAGCACAAATAGTCTGGGTGGTAAATGGATGGAGAACAGTCCTGAGGATAAGAACTTGGGGGTGTTAGTTGATGAGAAGCCATAACCTGGCAATGTGCATTTGCAGTCCAGAAATCCAATCGTATCCTGGGCTGCATCAGAAGAAGTGTGACCAGAAGGTCAAGGGAGGAGATTCTTCCCCTCTACTCCACTCTCATGAGGCCTCACATGGAGTACTGTGTCCATCTCTGAGGCCCCTGATATAAGGACATGGACTGGATGGATCAAGTCCAGAGGAGGGACCCCATGCTAGAGCAGGGGAGGAGTGTGAGGAGTCCTCCCCCTGAGGAGGAAGGAGCAGCAGACACAATGTGTGATGAACTGACCGCAAGCCCCATTCCCTGTTTCCCTGTTCCACTAAAGGGGAAGGAGGTAGAGAAAATCGGGATTAAAGTTAAGCCCAGGAAGAAGGGAGGGGTGGGGGGAAGGTGTTTTAAAGATTTGGTTTTATTTCTCATTATCCTACTCTGATTTGATGTGCAATAAATTAAACTAATTTCCCCAAGTTGAGTCTGTTTTGCCCATGACAATAATTACTGAGTGATCTCCCTGTCCTTATCTCAACCCATGAGCCTTTCATTATATTTTCCCTCCCTTGTCCAGCTGAGGAGGAGAGTAATAGAGCAGCTTTGGTGGGCACCTGGAAGTCAGACAGGGTCAACCCACCACAAAGTGCTACATCAACTTTAATTTGATTTCATTTTCTTTTTCACCTTCAGCATGTACAAGATTAAGTTAAGAGCAATGAACAAGTTTGTGTTTGGTATGCCTTTTGACTTTCCTTCTGGCTGACTGGTTTTCTTCTGAGAAGCAAGAAACAACCACTGTATTAGAAGGTGAAGGTAAAGTGATCATTGATTAATTTATCAGCATATATATATGCCATTATTTTCATGTAACACTGCTTTTCATAGTTTTACAGTATCAATACATTTACATATGAGAAAATACATTTTGCTATATTAATTAATAAAATCAATACTGAGTCCTAAAGGAATACATTCTGCACAGTGGTATCTGCCTATCCTCCTTTGAATGTATCAGGAATATCCCAGTTTATACAGGGGCAAAAGTCTATGATCAGTGTACTATGCCATTCAAATGAAAAAAAATTTTTTTCCTTTAAATTGCATTGTTTATTATTTTTGTTATTACTGATGTAATTTTTTAAATTATTTCCTGAAATTGTAAAAAAAAAAAAAAATCAATAATTGAACATTATGATTTTGCTTAGTGTTAGATATTATGTTTTCACTTAGAACATTTAGATATCTTTAAGTTCCTCTAGGAAACAGAAAAGAAGCAGTTTACAGAAGCAGTCAAAGCAAAAATCATCTACAATTTATGATTTCTATGACTTGCCAAACAAGCACAATAAAAGACTTTATAATTTAACGTTCAACAAAATTCTTGTCTCTTTGCCTAAGTATGGCTGGGTTCTCTCTGTCTCTCTCACATTCTTAACTTTATGAAGCTCAACCAATTCCAGGAATAGTTATTCCTCAGTTACTGTGTTCTGAGTAAGAAGAATCCTGTGCAACATCTGCAAATAGTGTCTGTCAGCCATTTGTATTTCTGGAAATAGCCACAGTTTCATTGACAGTAGGTAAAGCAAAGATTCTTTTAAAAATCACAGAATTCTAGATGCAGTCAGTGCATCAGTGGAGATTATGAAACCATGTACATTTGGGAAATCAAATTCAAAAAACTCATAAATTGTATTATTTTAAAAATATACTGATTTCTCTTACTCCTCTATCCCTAAAGACTTTCACTCTTCTCTTCTGAAATCCAGAACAACCAGTACACAAGAGGAATAAATTTTGTGCTGAAAGTACTGCTATTGAACAAGTTCCCTTCGTTTTAATAATTTGCAACATTGGTAGTTATTACATAGTAAAATTATTAGTCTAGAAAAAATGCCAAGCAAGGCTTCTGCATTTTTTGTTTGTAATAGCTTTTTAATTACTAGACACTGCAGTTTTCCCAGTAGTCCAGAAAAAATCAATTAAAACTAATAAAAGAGAGAGGAGAGATTGAGCCTGTGTTTGAAGAATAAAGTATCCTTACAGCTTCCTAAAATGCTGAATTTGAAACAAGATTATAAGGAGAATCATCTGGTTGATTACTTTTATATACTGCCAAGGATGGAACCTTTTCTCAAAGTGTGGTCAATGGAGCATTTTATTCTGTTCAGAAATTAAGAAAAAAAAAACACCAACCCCAAACCAAAACAAAACTTATAAACTTTCATTTAGAAAAATGTTACTAAATGTGACCAACATATTTTTAAGCAGTGAGATATTCACTAAAACAATAGAAATGTCTGCACAAGAAAATGTTTTGCAGACAGAGAGTAAAACTGATTATGGACACTGAGATAGGAAAGAGGGGATTATTCATTATTACTTCGTAGGAAGAATTTCAGGCCAGTCAGAAAAAATGTATTCTTTCAGAAATATTATTTTCTATATAGAAAACTTCCTTTTTATTTTTTTTTTAAGTTCTATTATATTATTTTCCTTGTGCAATAGACATGTTATACACAAAACTGCATAAATTTATTTTGGAAAAAGTACTCCCTTTATCTGAAAAATTTATTTATTTGTTTTCAATAAATAAGCTATTTTCTGCCTATTGATCCTTCAGAAGTAAGAAGACAATACAAGGTACACCAAAATAAGTATAATATATCTTAAAAATGTAAAAGACAAGTTAAAAGAGGGTAGATTCAAACTAAATATAAGGAAGAAAATTATTCTACTATCTCCCTGCATGAGGCCTAAAATAATATGGTCAGACCCACTTGAGAACATGAACAGATTTTGTTTCTTTGTTGGACATCAGCAATGTAGATATCTCTGTTAAGATGAATCCTGCATTATGTTAATAATAAAAATATTTACTGGACAGGTTATTAATTGTGTTATGATTTTGAAATTAAGATAGAGGTGGTGCAAAGGTTGAGTTTTGAGACACCTCTGTCATGGATCTATTTCTAATCTGGTAAAGACTTCTTCCCCATTCCATAACACCTTGGGGTAAGTAGAAATTATAAATTGCCACTTAGAGGCAAGAATAACATTTGAAAGAAAGTCCTGGCTTTATTTCTTCATATTTGCGTGACTCAGAGACTGATAGAAAAAATGTGGTTTTGACTGTGCCTCTCAGCCAAAGTGTCCACTTCTTTAAATGAAAGAACCTTGCAGTTAACAGGTATTTCTAACTGAGATATTGAACAAGGCACTGAAATACATAGTTGTTAAGGAAACAGACAGTGCCTTTCTGATGCAATAAATTACAAAATAGATGGGCTAGTGATCAACACAGTACAGTTATTTTGTCATGTCTTACTAGTGGATAGTGCTTGTGTAAATACATACAAGATCATTTCTGCGTATCTCTCTGATGTCATATAGCATGTCATAAGCTCCAGTGACACCACATGCACTCCTTGTTGTTAATGGTGGTGACACTTCTGAAAGAAAGTGGGTGGATAACATCGTGAAGTTTTCTTACTAAAACTCGATTCCTTGCAAGCCTTTGCTGCAGCCTCGGCACACCAGCGATGGATGCAGTTTAGAACAGGTCTCTATTTCCTGTACTACTGATTATGAAAACAGTACTCTACAAGCCTGGTTGAGGGTGAGTTACTGAATTTGCCAGTTCTGCAGTTTGGATTTACACGGGTGACTCCCATCCCATTTTTGGAATAGCTAAAATAAGATCTGGAGAAATCATTGGCTTATAGTTTTATGACATAATAATTTTAGAATAACCATAGTTACTAAAATAGGATTTATTAACTGGATAAAAAGCATATATATTGTATTTTTGAGAATAGACAGAATCATAATTCACAGGTTTATCAGACAAGTCAACAATTAAAACATATCTATTATTTATAAGTTTCTTATTTTTTCTTTGCAAATATTTGAATCAGTGGGAAATGTTATTAAGTATATGCATAGAACAGGAACAGCTGAACGTGGTAATGCCCAAACTGTGTGTACACCAAAGTGGAAAATATGCAACACCTGAGCACGAGTTCACCTTCACTCCCTGTAATCTATCACACTCTGTGATATCTCTAATTTTTGCTTGCACCTGTCAGATTGTTGCTGATACCTCTGAAAAAAAAAAAAAAAAAAAAGTCACATCATTAAATTTCAAACAGAGATATGGTTTTGAATCAGAGAGTTTTTAATACAGTTAATTGAATTTTATTACTTCTAAAGACTGCTACTAGCTTAGAACAGTGTTACCTCATCCTGGTTAAATCAAGTTTCATGCTACAAATCTAACTCTAGCTATAAAAGAAAAAGCAACAGCTGTTCTCTGTGATTCCACTCAGGACTTGTTCCCATGAATGACTGGTGTGGATTAATACAACAAATAGGCATTCTGCATCAGAGGCATTTACACACAACCTTTTGGTCACAAATAATTAACTTTCTGAAATAAACTTAAGGTATAGTGACACATCTTTTATACTTAACACTGATCATTAAAGCTGTCAGATTTCACTCTATGGAGCCATAGGGTGGCTTTTTTGCAGTACAAATTTGGCAGAAGATATTAGACCATATCAACTCAACATATTGAGAGGAACTAACATCTTGTATTTCATAGAGGCAAAATTAGAATTTAAAGGCTCACTTTAGTAAAGACTTCATGCAGAAAAACACACTAAAAAGCAAAAAGAAGGTAATTCTCATATTATTATGTATTATTTCTATAATACTGCAAAACAAGTAGATTTTACTTTTGTAAAAAAAAATACAGAGCCATGACACTAGATCCTTTTATGTAACTTCTCAGTGGATGAAACTTGCTTTTACAACATATGCATTAAGACTTATTCAAACATCCCATTAACAAAAACATACCATTATTTAAAGTTTCTAGGTCATAAAAGCTTGTGTGATACCTTTAGAGCAAAACTCAATTTAAATAATTAAATGCTGTCAGTCTAAAATTCTTTTTGCTCTCTTAGTCAGCTAAGACTAAATTTACATATTATTAAAACTGTTCTCTATTATTCTTCAGTGAAATAGCTGCTCAGTGAAAACAAGAACAGAAAGATAAGATATGCCACTTCATTGTGTTTAATGCAGGCTTCTACTAAATGTAGAGGTTCTGTATAAATATAACGCATATATCTATGTGTACATTTGTTTGTGTATATATATGAATATATATTCATAGCTGCCATTAATGATAAAATTCTTAAGATCAGTATTTTAATTAATGTGTTTTTTATCAAAGAATAAAAGATTTATTTTCTATACTATTTCAGTTCAAGGAATTAATAACTATGTGTAGTTACAGTTTCAGAAGGAACAGTCTACATTACTGTTTTAAAGGTTCTTATATTGTTAGAAACTTGACAAGGTCTTAAAAAATTACTGACAAATTAATCCTGGCTCATGTTTTCATTGACTTTGAAATATGGGTTGCTCTTATAGTTGGGCACTGCCTATGTTGTTAAGCTAATGCAAATGTGTTAGTGTATGCAGTTTTTACTTAAATTCTTATACTCCAGGACAAACAGAAAACCAAACTTTGCTCTTCTGTTGCTTTCCTGTAATATAATCTTTAAATAAATAAATAACAGTAAAGGGAAAAAACAAACAAAAAAAAAGAAAAAACATCAAAAAACAAATTCATTTTCAGCTGCAATTGTCTTAAATTCCCCAGATTTCTGGTTGGTTTACATTCTTTTTAATGATTTGTGGCACTGGTGGATAATAAAACATAATAGGTATTACTCTCTCTTATTTACAACAAAATCAGAGCTGGGCTTGATTCATAAGCAAAATATCTGTTGGACCCATACTATAGACTAAATAATACCAGATACACTAAAGCTTTGGAACCAGGTTGACTATCTTTGTGAATTACAGAATAACTCTAAGACACTTCGATTTCTAAACTCATTCATTCCTTAATTCTGTGTGCCACAAAACATTGTGCTTCACAACTATTTTGGGGAAAATCTACTGCAACCAAAAAACTAAGCTGGAAATTGCCTTGCAATGATGTTTTCATTTTGGAAGTTAAGGTCCTCTGAAGTAGAAGTCATATGTGTATTAAGCCAATATTCAGCAAAACTCGAGATCATTAGTGTATCGCTAAGTTTGTTTCCAAAGTCTAGTGTTAATTATAGTTTCTGTTTATGAATTAGAACGAATTCTGTTTAGAAACCAGAATCATTCATCATTCACTGCACCAGAGGAACACTCATCAACTCTTTAACTTTGAAATGTCAGATTAGGATTTGGCTTATTCTTCTTTATATACTATCCATTTAATCAAGTTTTTCCAAAACCGACTGCAAATCCTTAATAACACAGAGTAAAAATACATGCAAACCAGTCAAATTCAAAAATCATAGACAAGCCCAAGACGATGTGACTCAAACCCTGGGAAGTAAAAAAACCTAAAAATATCACCATCAGGAATTTTAAGTTACTAAGAGTTATTATCTTCTGTCATGTATTAAAAACTTCAGTTCCATGAACTGTATGATGCACAGAAATGTCTTTGACTTAGCTATGCACTTGGCCTTATTTTATGTCAAAGTAAACCAAATGTAATATTGAAATTTTCTAATCAGAAATTAGAATATTTTTTATTGTGCCAGATATATAAACACATTAAGGAAAATTTGGAAAAATATAAAATTTTTACCTTCTGGAGATTTTCAGTGAAACCAAATATTGATTTCATAATTACTGGACAAGTCAGTAGTAAAACCACTTGACTGAACAGAGAAGTGATCCAATGCAAAAAAAAAAAAAAAAAAAAAAAAAAAAAATCACCTCCATAATGATAGATTTCCCTTTCTCTTCTCTTCCTCCTTCCCTTCCCTTCCCTTCCCTTCCCTTCCCTTCCCTTCCCTTCCCTTCCCTTCCCTTCCCTTCCCTTCCCTTCCCTTCCCTTCCCTTCCCTTCCCTTCCCTTCCCTTCCCTTCCCTTCCCTTCCCTTCCCTTCCCTTCCCTTCCCTTCCCTTCCCTTCCCTTCCCTTCCCTTCCCTTCCCTTCCCTTCCCTTCCCTTCCCTTCCCTTCCCTTCCCTTCCCTTCCCTTCCCTTCCCTTCCCTTCCCTTCCCTTCCCTTCTTTCAGAGAGAGAATATTTACAAACAGCACAGTATTTGTAAAGTACATTGATCAAACAAAATGCCTGACATACTAGATGGGATTTATATCTCATTATTTTATATATTTCTAGTGATACATTTCATGCTATTTAAAAATATAAAATAAGTCAGATGACTTGCCTCCTGGAAGTGCTACTTTCACTCATTTTCTTCAGCTCTCCAAAAAGTATAGGTGAACTCATATTTCTACACTTTTGATGTCTAAAATTAGGTGAGATAAATGGTTCCTCTCAAGCATCTGAGAAGATCATGCCAGTTTAGAGATGTCTAGATGACAGAATATTATATATTACATAATCCTATTTAAAAATGTGTTCAAGTCCTCAAAATGTTAATGTAATTTCTGTCTTTAGTCATGTCAGACAACATCATCACTGTCAAAATCAAGTTGAAAAACTCACCAGTAGGCTTTTCATGGTTTCCTGAACATTAGTCTGACTCTTCATAGAGAGCTCTGAAAGCTTATCAGACTTTGAAAGCCCTTGAGAGGATGAATTTAGTCTCCAGTACACTTTTGGTGATATTCAGGTCTGAGACCAGCAAAAGTCCTGGAAATCTTCAGATGTTACACATTCTGTGTATTCCTTTCCTCTTCACTCTACTTAGTTTTCCAAGAGCGGTGTTTGAGGTCTTTGGTCAAGTCCACAGTATCAAGCTGAGTGAACTAGAAGGGACCAATGTCATAACCGTCACTCCTAACAAAAACACTATTGGAGCTGGAAGTGCTGGCCAATCTATCCATTTTCCAGATAGTGGCTGTATTTATAATGACACTTCCACTCCTTAGTATTGATGGAAGTAGCCACTTAGAATGGAAGTAGCCACAAGTAACTTATACATATATTAGTGAAATATGAGTGTGAGGCTACATACTCACATGCTGGTTCCCATGCTTTTGTACTGTTCTGAGCATCCTCCTGAGACAATTTTGGCCCAACTCTTTGGTATTAGAACTAAAACGTTAATTTTAATTAGCCCTAAATCTGAAATTGTTACATTCAGCTACAAGAACCAAAAAGAGATGCATATTATGATTTGAGGTAGAATAATAATGTAGTAACTTTGAAAAATGCTCAGAAAACATTAACAATGGAAAATAAATCACATGTATATGTATGATACATGATGTTGCAGTATATTTTCAACAGGAGCACCCAAGTATCCATATTCTCTAAACATATCCAGATGGATTTTCAGAGTATTGCATGAGCAAAACATAAAATTATTCTGAAAAGTTAACCAAAAACTGTATTTTAAATTATGTAACTTTTTTTTTTTTTTTTTCAGTTGGCACTTGTTTATTTTCCATTTATTTAGAGTTTTCCAATTCATGAATCTGACATTTGGTTCACACAGTAATATTTTTTGTACTTTATGAGAAATCAATTAAATTATGATTTAGACTTTGCAGGGAGCTAATGGATAACAATTTAAAGAACTATTGTTGCGCTTCAAGTAACATCAAGTATCTTATTCTGCCTTCATAATTTTTGTGTTCCTACTGCTTAAGCAGCTATTAAGAAGTGCTCCTGACACTGTCTTATGCTGCGTATCTGCAGAATCCCACTCCATTGCTTCTGATCCAGATGCTCTACATTGGTTACCGTAGCATTTAAGAGACAAGATAAGGTCATTACACAAAGGTAGTGTAGCTTTATTTGTTTGGAAAAAAAAAAAAAAATCAAACCCAAGACAACAGATTCTAAACTGAAAAGCTATGAAAATCAGATTAAAAAAAAAAAAAAAATTGCTCAGGAAATTTAGGAACCACATTCTGTCAAACTCAGCCTGGAATAATTGTACATCTGTGAAGTATTCAATATGCTAAAAGCAGCTGTGATCTAACTGGATGCATAAGCTACACAGAAAAAAATGCTTATGATTAGATGGAAGTAGTAAAAGAATGCAATAAGGAGCACTTCCCATGCAGCAGGGCAGGGATACTGAGTGTTTTAGCTGCAAAGCACTGCTTTGGTGACTCAAAGCAGCCATAAACCTCACATATGGATTCATCAGCCTGAACAGACGAGGGAATCTGACCTTTTTGAATATGAAGCTGTTGCACATTACAGTCTATTAGCTATTTAAACTTATTTGTGAGAAATTTAAGCATTTAGTGTGATTTGCATTTTTCTTCACTTGAACTGGTATTGGCTTTATTTTGATCCACTGCAGGATCAATAGAGCAAAGGGACCTGATGCCTTATTTGCTTAATATAAATGCAAACCCAAAATGAGGAAAAAAATAGTCCAATTATACCTCAATACTTTTAAGGGTATAGCATAAAGTAGATGATTATTTTTTCTCATGAAGAAATTTATCCTTGCCTCATGACTGGTAATGTGAACACTCCAGGGAGACTATGAAGGGAAAGACCTTGATTAGATGTCTATTTGGCATTTCTTCCACTGCTACATGATTGCTGTTGTCCACTTTGCAAGTCTATTTATATCCTCACTGCATATGGCCATTATTATTTTTGTCATAGAGTTATAGTCAACTGCTAGCTTACTTTCATCTTTTACTTGCAAAAATCTAAATCCTGTTATTTAGCTTCTCTAGCTTACCCCCTCACTGGAGTAAAGATAAACATTTGCTGAATTGGAAACATGAATTTATCTAGGATGTACCAACAGAAAAGGCTTTCTTGACTCTCTCTTAATGTTTTGATTTTTATTCTGTTATTCTGAGTATTAATTAGTTAACTTCTCTATGAAAAAAAGCACCTTTTACCAGTAGGCTTCACACTGCATGCTGACATTTCAGGATGTTGATATGTTAATTCTATCATTCACAGCCATGGATTATTGATTCACCTACACTATTCTCCTTCAAACTACTGAACTACTCACCGTTGTACTGATTCAAATAGCTAATAAATAAGCAGAATGTAAAATTACTTTTCAGCTTTAAAAGAATATCATAAAGTTGTACTAGAACCTGTACTATTACAAGTGATAGCCAGGTAGTAAATTTTGTTCACAGCTTTCAGGCTTTATGGACCAGTCTGCCATCTCCAAATTAGTCTGAGATTCATATTTCATGGAGATTATACGTTCATTTGTGAGGTAAAAATGCTGCTGTTCTTCCAGCAGTTCTTTACCAGCTTTGTATTCTCAAAATTCAATGTGCTGCTCCAGGGATAAGAGCTGTCCTTCATCTTCCCTTTATTTACTACATGATATAATTCTTTCCTAAATTACATTTGTGTGAATCAGAAAAATTGTGGCAATAACCGGAGTTGAACCATGGGGAGAAGTATGGTGTGCTGTTTATTTTCCAAGAAAGCATTTGTTATTAAGATTAATAGCTTATATTGACAAAGTGAGATAATAATAGACATTCTAAAGCATAGCCCCTGACATTAACTTTTAAAGGCATGTACAGCCTGCTCTAAAGGCTGGGAACATCATAGAGGGTATTTCAGATATTCCACAAGAGCTGTAGAATATTCTGTTACAGTGGCTTGAAAATACAGATAACCTGAAAAACTCTGATTATAAAACATCCTACTACAGTGGAGATTTTTTTATCAAAAACCTCAAAAGAGGTTTTGGTGAGCTTATCCTGTTTGCTTTTATTTATTGGGCATAGAAATTTAAAATTTTTCTTTTGCTGCAGGTACTGTAATAGATTGACTACTGAGATACTGATACAGTGTGTGCAATACAAAGATAATCACAAGAATAGAAGGCAGTATTATAATATTTTCCTGTTGTCCAAACTCACACAGAAAAATAGCAAAAGCAGTGATTAGTTACACATGGACCATTTTATTTGAAGGTAGTCATTATGCTACAGCACATATTTAAGACCTCTTTTGATGAGAAAGAGTGTTTTTCAGTTTCTTCAGATCCTCCATATACTTTTATCATTTGAGAAGTTTTGAATTCTCTCTTAGACAAACTAGAAATTTTACTAAAAATTAGCTCTGTAAAATACTTTATTTTCCATATAACACAAAAAATAAAATAAAATAAGCCCACTGTGTTTTTATGGGAAATTAGGCTTTATGAAAATATTAAAAATCAAAAATTATCACTTGTCTATTTCAATACATGAAAACAAAATTACTGTAGCAATCTCCTGGAAATATTAAGGTTCTTAAACAGAAGCCACCTAGCTGACTTTCTGAAAACCAAATGAGTACAGACATACCTGCTTGATAATTTGGAAACACCTGCATGGAAACCCAAAACATTCAAAATTCCTTTGTTCTAGCTTCTGAGAAAGTGTGTGTGTCCTGCTGAACTGACCCTAGCAGCTCTCAGCACTACGGGGATGTCAGGTCCCGGAGAGGAAAGAGCACTCAGAGGAGAATGTTGATGGCTGTGAGACACCCGAGAGCATGCAGATTCAGCATCAACCTCTCCTCGTGCATTGCATTGGGGTATGGCAGTCCTGAAGTGACAGCTGATGGTGGACAAATTTACCCAAAGTGGGTTTTATAGTTTAGGCTGCAGTCCTTGTGGCCTCATGGGGTGGCTATTATACTTGAAATAGTCACTTCAGAGCAAGCTCAAGTGTATCTACAGTATACTCCAGACATTTCTGTGACTGCAGTGCTGAAGTGCTTTTATTTTTATCCATTGTACCAAGTTTTTCTGCTTCGGTCAAAGCTGGCAGGGCAAAAAAAAATTACCTCATCCATAGTTGTTAGGTGCTCTAATTACTTCAAATGACACGATTCTTCCAGAAAACTTTTAGAATAGCTTTAAAACCTCTCAACAGCTTACAGCTGAAAGCCAAATGTATAGGTTATAATTCATTTACACTTTGTAAAACCATGTAATTCCTCAATAGGTGCCACAAATCATTTCAGTATCGTGTGGTCTGACTTAAACTTCATAAGAAATGCAATCTAAAATCTTTCAAGTAAGAAATTCTGAGGTTTTTCTTATTGGCATAATTCCAACCTGCAACTTCTCTTGTTTGAATCTTGATCATTAGCCAGGTTTTCCAGGGAGCAGTCCGTGTACTCCACCTGTTCTATGTCTAAGGATGAAATCTAGCTTTAGTGTTTTATCTGTCTTCAATTTTTCTGTTACAAGCTCCTCTGTTCATTTAAATGGTAAGGTTCTGGGTTTTTGGGTGCACTGTAACAGTCAGCCAGCAGTAGAGGTGTGTATATATAGATTTAAGTTCCTAATTACAGAGAGAGGAAATATATGAAGAATATTTATTGAGTGCTATTTTTATCCAAGAGATTTATAGGATCCCTTTCTTCTAAGCATTATGGTACCTATTAACTAGATGACAAAGTGTTATTTTTTTTTCCTATAAGATCCTTTGTGCTCAACTTGCTAATGCTTGAGCACTGCACATTTCAACCTTCATGTAGTTTCAAGGTAATACACAGAAAGAAACTTGTATGATACAGTAGATTGAACCGATATTATGTCATTGATTTCTCACCTAGTTTCTTTTGGAATATGATTGATTTTTAGTAATTTTGTGTATACCAGTATAATTGTAAAGCTAAGAAAGACTAGATAAGATAGACATCTTACTGGTTTTAACCCTTCACTATATTTTCATCCCTATCTTTTTTTTTCACCTATTTAAAAGTGGTTATCCTCTGTGATAATATTTCTTATCGTTCTCCTTTTTGTTCGTTTTTTGTTTTGTTTTGTTTTTTTTTTTCAATTAAGTTTACTAGTTTTTCATAAACTCAAACTCAGATAGGTGTCAATTAAACAAAAATTAAGTCATGTAAATATGGATACGCATCTGGTGAGGTAACTTTAAAAGCAAAAAAAAAGCAAATTATATTTACAGTAATGAAAGCAGATGATCAGTTCTTTGTTGGTCTCTCCATTCCCACACTGGAAAATCTTTTATGTTTGTGGGTTCTATTTTTCTGTGGGAAGGACAACATATTCATTTCTGACAGTAATTACCAAGAAATCTGGACCACTTTAGAGAATCTTTATGTAAACAGTATGGAATGCACTGAGCTAAAGCCATTTCCAGTTAATTGAAGGGTGAGGGAGAAATATGGAGCTTCATGATCTGTTGTCATTAAAGTGTCTCTATTTGCATTTGGAAAATTTTCACCTACATAGCAGAGTACATTTTGAAAAATGGAGTAGAAGATATTTGGCTATAAAGCTACTACGTGTTCACACTTTGTAAATACTCAGCAATACACACAAAAAATGTACATGAGAAAAGAGGGTGAATATTATATAAATTAATTTAGTCCCAAGGTACTGTGTTCATGCTTACAAACAACTTATGTGTGTTGTATAGAATTTTTGCTGCACAGTAAAAGTAACACAAGTTTTTTCTTGAATGCTTAGGTACTGTTACATGGCATTTATGCTACTGCTGAGATACAAAAAAAAATTCTGAAGAACTTGTAGTACAATATGTGGATTTTTTCCCTTTTAATAAGTTGTTCTCAGGAGAAAAAAGAAGAAAAGAAAGATAACCCCTGCTTTAATTCTGCACTTTGGGAAAAAAAAAAAAAACAACACTATGTATGTGTAGAGCATTGTGAGCCTCATTAAGTAATTTCCTTTCTATTTTTAATTCTCATAATTTGCCTGCATTTCACAAGGCACTCTGGAATTGAGCCAGTAAAGAATGCAGTAACAGGCTTTGCTTTGAACATGTGCAAAGTCTTCTGCATATACTGCCTTTGAGATACATTTTTAAATTACTTCCACGGAGAGTTAGTGCAAACATACCTAGTGGGTGTATACATAGTCACTTTGTGCAGGCAAAGAGAGATCAAAGAGGCGTCTCTCCAGTGGCTCCACAGCTGGCACAGGCTGTCTGTCCCCAGAGGGGCTGGGCACCAGGTTCTCTGCCAGGCTTATCACAGTCAGAATGACTTTAATA
The DNA here is from genome assembly GCF_018691265.1 of Tyto alba. NCBI lineage: Eukaryota > Metazoa > Chordata > Aves > Strigiformes > Tytonidae > Tyto > Tyto alba. The sequence continues at coordinate 13,856,631 of NW_024881282.1, read as the reverse complement.
AATTGAGTAAAGTAATGTTCATTTGCCATGTGATTAATCAGAATTTATATGATATTTTACAACATTAGAACCAAATATCTCTAACCACGATGATTTCACAATACATCTTAGTGGAAATAAAATATTCTGAAGTGAGAAAATTTCTCACAAGATCATGTAAAATACTGAAATACATATAGACAACATATCCAAATTTTGAAACTTGCTCATTCCTTGTAGAACAGTTTAATCAGGAAGTCAATATATGCTTCTTCTGAAGTTCAAAAATTTTCAAATAACAGTAACTATAGCTCCAAAACAGTGTTGGATTTGAGTATATCAAACAAGACAAATTATTCCATGCAAATACTAAATTATAATGTACAGACCAACCCAAGAGATAAGCTACCTTAAATTTAGGCCATGATTATCAAAGTACAAAATGGATTTAAGATGCAACTAGATTTTTTTTTATGACAAGGAAACCATTAAGTCAAAGCGGAAGGGTGAAATTACATCAGATTTATTTGAGACCACAAGCGTAAGGCAAATATACTTTAGCATGACAAAGATTTATAACTGACAGATTGCATTTCTTAGTCTTCTGAAGTATTATTTAATTTAGTAGACAAAGTATTTTGAATAACTTCTATGTGGAAATACATTTTAATTACTTCCTGAATTTATCATATATTCACCTAGAAGTGAAATACATGGTATGAGTCAGATTGTATATCATGGGACTTCAAACAGGTGTTTCAAATCTGCATAGAGGCCCTCAGTAAAAATAGGATCTGGTGGAAATAAAGTCATTTTTACCTTTTCAACTAGTGAATAGAATATTCCCTCTATTAAGTAATGAGAATGAAACATTTAACTATTTTTGCTATGTGATAAGCAGTACATTTGAAGGCATATGTTTGCTGTATGTTCTCTGTAAGTCTAGAGGTGGTTGGACTTTCTTTTTCTAGGTTTTTAATGTTAGACCAGAAAAGCCTTTCTACAACTTTGTGCAGCACAGTTCATGAGGCTTTTATATGATTTGCTCAATACCTTTTACAAATGAGTTCTTAGTGTTTTATTAACCATATTGAGGTAGCACGCCATGTGTTTACAAAGAAAGCTACTTAAATCCAATAGTCCTTTCTTACTTAAACATACCAAAGGAGTTTGACCAATGTCATCTCATTGACTTCAGTGGGCTCATAACCATACCAGAAGCCAACACCTCCTATAAAAATTTGCAAAGAAGAAAGGACTTAAGTGAACTAAGGTCATTTTGAAACACCATAATTCCTTATGGTAGAAGAGAGGCTTTTCAGAATGACACTTTGTTGGTGTACAGTTGGCACCAGAATTTGAGCTCTGCTTTTGTTAACACAGCTTTAATGAAGAAGAATATAAAAGTTATGGGGTGACAACTAATTCCTTTCAGAAAATGAGGATAAAAACAATAAACAAGCAAAAAAACCCCAGCACTTCACTGAAATAGTTAAAGCAGATATGGCAGAAGTAAAAAGATGCTGAGTTTGAATCAGTATTTTATTCATGTTGTACTGGAAGTGTTTTTCTCCCCACCCCTGTCCTTTCCTCACTGTCAACCTGTTTGGTGGAACCATGTTTTAAAGAGCATTTAACAGTAATTTCTAAAATAATAAACAGTACACTCCATTCTGAAGGTTAATCCTTTGGGTATCAATTTTGCTTTGTCACAAAGCAGAGAGAGTGTCTGTATTCATCTCACTGCACTTAACATATTACCAAAATTAAGGTCTCTATAGACAAAAATAGCTTTATTTCAAAACAGTGAAGCTTAGTTGATGCAAAAGTAAATACAGTGTTTATTGTGACTGCTTCAGTACACAACACACGAATGTGCATTTAGTCCCTAAATAAAGTGAATCATCTGAATCATTTGAAAAGCACAGGCTCTCCAGCTCTGCTGTTTATTTATATATGCCATATATTGTGCAAATTTCTGCTGGCATACAGAAAATTCATTTTCATACTAAAATAGCATCTGATACTCAGTCTTTTAAAAATTGGAGTCAAATATCCTGTTAAAGTATAAATCATTACACAGCATGTTAAATTCCAAAAAGCTATTTACTTAACTAAAATAATTTTTTCCGTTGTAATTAAGTTCATTCTACAACTTTAAAAAGACCATCCCTATAATTAAATATAAAAATATAAAAGAGCTAGCCACACTCACTAAAAAAGCCTTTATTTTTAGTCATTAATTTAGCAATGCAGAACATTGTCCTTGTTTAAATGTGTTTCAACACATGTTGCTCACTGCAAGAGTGAGGATTTACACAGCCATATGTTACAATGTTTTATTACAAAGTGCTAACATATACAGGGTGATCAAAGTCATGTTGCTTTCCTCAGACTCACTGGAAACATTGCCTGAAATCACCATGAAACACTGAATGAATAGCTAAAAATTGCCTCTGTTTATATAGAAAACTATTATGTGCAGACTCATTCTGTCGTTAACTATTATTAAGCATTCACAGGCTTGTGAGGCTTTTCATCATGTACACAATCAGTTTGGTACAAAACAATAAATAAATACTCGAGATGCTATGCTGATATCATAATCAGTTACCTGTGTTAAGGTGGTCATTTGGAATATGGTCAAATGCTAGACCTGTCCCAGCTTCTCCTCAGCAGATAGCTTTCCCATTAGCAATCCAGTACAGCAGAAGGACTGTGACATCTTAGCTGGGTAAAATTCAGTGTCTATGATACCATTATTGAACTACTGATTACTTCAGAGTTTGGCAAGTTAATCCTTGGTGTATTAATTTACTGCTCTGACTGTACAAAACAGATCCTAGTGCTTTACCCCTTTGAGGGTTGTCACTGTAATTATTTTATATGGTATCACCAGTAAGGTTTTCCTATGCATCTTTCCCAGTAACCAGATCTTAGGATATTTTCAAGTCAGCTAACAAAAAAAGGATTTTATACTGCTTTTGAGCACTGCAAAATACAGTGGTCCTCTTTTGAGAAGAATATCATTATTTCAATGTCTTGCTATATTTCAAGTAGGAAGAACCCTCCTTATTTCAAAAAGTCTTCCTGAAAGAAAGTTCTAAAATATTATTCTGATGATACAGAAATCTAGTTTAATACATATTGATAGAGGTACAAGTTTATCAACATGTATTATAAAGAAAATTTAAAACATTTTACTCAAAAATACTGAGCCAGACTATCTCATCAAGTCTGAATGCTCCAATATTCTTGTTTTTAATTAAAATTGAAAAAAAAAAAAAAAAAAAAAGAAAGAAAAGTTTTAAAATCCCACTTTAGTAAATGGAGTGTACTGATTCCAACACAGGTTTATACCCGAGTGCCAAAGTTTTTCATAATAACAGATATCTACTTGGATATAGTTGCAACTTTAAAAGTAAAAAATACTGTCAGTCAGGAGTAAATACAATCAACATGAATTCAGTATCCACAGATGGAATCTCCAAGGCAAGGATGATACCTACTATGTAGTTAACCTTGAATTTGACACAGTTATTCTATTTCCTTCTATGTTACAGTGTCTTATTTCAGTGCTACATTTCTTTGTGTGTAAGGGGAAAGTGAAGAACAGAGAAGAAACCTTTTCAAGAGGTCTTTGTCAAGATCTTTCCTGAGAGAGTCCTAAATGAGCTAATTAAGCTTTGGCAATAGGGCAGTAATGTCACGGATTAGAGGCTGTCTAGGAGCAAAACGTCAAAGTTTGCAATTGAAAAAAACATTTTTTCCCTATGATAAAGGTCAACAGTACACATCTTAAAGTCTCAGGGATAGAATACTAATTTATCTTGTTTATATTATTTTAAAAGAGAGATAAGAAGCAAAAGTTTGCGATGAGACATCATTACATAGATTTTGGGAGTGCTGGTAAAGATTTTCCGTCTCCACAGAATTGGCAAATAGGCAAAATACATGTTTCAAAACTAAATTTTTAACTGAAGAAATTGACCGCAAAATCATTTTAGAAAAGGCAATTAAAGTCTCTTTGCAAATTATAAATAGTAATAATAAAAGACAAAATAAGTTATTTGGAAATAAATAATATATTGAGCAAACTGGAGCATATGTTAATGCCTCCATATGAATCAATAATGCTTCAGACTCATTTGGTTATGTTACCTGAAATAGCCATAAGACCCTCTTCTTACAGAAGAGAGGAATACAGAGAAGAATAATGAGGCTGTCTGAAGGCATGGAGCTCTTGCACAAGAAGGGCCAACATGATAAGAACTGTGATAATATAGAGTACTTATATTGTAATTTTAAAAAAAGAGATATATATAAATATTATTATTATTATTACACTGGTTGACTTACATAGCTGTGCTTATTACTGTTATTACCACTGAATGGAGTTCATGAAAGTCACTTTATGATTATACATATATAAGCCTGGATGGAATTTCACAGCTTCTTGTCTGACTGCTTTGAAAAGTTTGTGCTATTTCTTTTCAGGCTGCAAAACAGCTCCTTCACGTTTACCCACTGCTGGCAAGCTTTTGATAATACTGCTCATTTGTTCTTTGTGGCTCATCTGAGCTGTTCCTTCCTTTTACACATCAGAACATTGTTGTGTTGTTGAATGCAAGCAGCCCCTTTGATCTGTGGGCATTTCTTAAAGCAGTCAGTAAAAGACTGCATAGCATTTAACTAGTAATTTCTTTTCTGAAATTTTCTTCTTTAAAAGCAAAGCAGTTCTTTAGAGAAATAACCTCTCGCAATCTGTTTTTAATTACAATTTACAGATGTACCTTAACATTGTCATAGTGCATTTCCAACAGCATTGAACTATTATTAAAAAAAGTCATAAATATACCTGTGAAGTAATTTGTTCTTGCCATTTTTTGCAAGGTCTCAAAGTGGCATTTATTTAACCAAACATAGCTATCTACTTGTCTGCATCTAAACTAGTCATTTTTGTATCAGTTTGTAGTCAAGGAGGAGAAAAAGACACTTCTTAGGTGGGAATTATATCATCCTAAAGAAGGCATCCACATTCCATCAAATGCATCCAGCTATAAAAGCAGATGTTTCTCTCCCTTGACTATAAAGGGAATCTGATTAGCAATGTCTGCTTGGCTCAGACATTGATGTCTACACTGCACATGTCTAAGACGAGGTGACATAAATCCCTGGATTCTGCTTTCCTTTCACCTCTGGGCTCTTTCATTTGAGTATCATTTCAATACATCGCCTGTACCTCTGGAAAGATTCCAAAGCCTTGCTATTCCTCTCTGAATTTTATATTACTGACATTTTAAGCACTCATTTAAGAAGCTGCTAAAAAGCAACTATGGCCTTAAGGAATCAAAAATATTTCCCTCACAATATTCACTGAAGAAAATTAATGCCAAATCCAAATTCTGATCTCTTACATGATAGAAACAATACAGAGCTGCCTGGTCATCCTTGAGTAGTCTCTTACAAGACACTGAGGTGGAGCTTTGGTAATCAGAAAAAACATTTTCATGCCCGAGTGACATTACTTTGCTGCATTTGCCCTTCAAGTTCTTTGAAAGAAAAAAGAAAGTTTTCAATGCCTTCAAGCTATTTTTGGAATCAGAATTTATAATGCTTAAGGTATGGTGGATTTAAGCAAAATTTGATGCACAATTTAAAAGCAATGATAATAAAAAATGTGATTATTCCATTCATGTAAATCCATCTTAAAATACACTAAATACACTTAACTACACTACTGTTTATCAGTCATCTACCTAACTGCAAACATAATTAACTGTTGGATCAGTAATTTTCAAACTCTCAGTTTAAAATAGGTGAATGAACTCATTAGACAAAACAAGCTGAACATTTCTCAAATATCCTAATGTGATACATTGCAAGTTGAAGTAGCCTTTATATTCTGAAGCAAAAATAAGGCCAAAATCAAACACTGTTGTGCCAGATGTACAAGGTCTGTGTATGCCATCAATTACATGTCCACAGAGTATGTCAGAGACTATTTGCTTTACTTAAGGGGACTGAAGAGAGGGATACAACCAGAAAGGCAGTTAGTTAATTACTGTAGTTTAGAAACTTTACTTCAATCCACTCAATACTTAGGTTCTAATTTTCTCTTTTTGCTTGCACAATTTGAAGCCTCAACAGATATTAATATTATTTTTATCATAGATAGGTGTGGATGTGATCTGTAGCTTAAGTGCATTCAGTAACACTCAGGAATGTTGTGTATTCCAAAGCTTTGTGAGGTTCTCAGATGAGAAAACAGACAAATGCAAATATTATTATTAGTTTCACAGGAAAACAACTCTGCAGATTCACAATTTCACAAATTCCAATATCTAATATGTGACATTAACTGCAGGAAGGAGCATTAAAAAATCAATCAGACTATCATAGTCTTTTTCTCAGTGGGTATCTTCTTGATCTTGGTAAGACTGCCTTAAAAATCAAAATACAAAATGAATATACCTTACAAAGTTGTGATAATGATGATAGTTCTCCTACATATTTTTATATCTATACAGTTACTCCTCTTTTGAATTATCTTCAATTTGTGGACTCAATGATCATAGAATCACAGAATCAGAGAATTATTTGGGTTGGAAGAGATCTTAAATATCCAACCCCCTGCCATAGGCAGGGACATCTTCCACTAGAGAAGGTTACTCAAAGCCGCATCCAACATGGTTTTGATGATACTCAATAGCAGTGTATTTCACAAATGATTAAAACCCCCACCAATTTACCAAGTGACCTTCAGTGCCTCTGAATACTGTAATTTAGTTGAAAATATTATCATGTTCATATGTAATGCAATAGGGAAACAAAACCTCTCATCTTTCTGTTGCAGCCTTTCATACATTAACATCCTGTCCATTTTTGTCTTCTAAGGCCAACTGTTTTTGTGAAAGACAGTCTGCTCTTCTTCATTTTCATCTCCATTCATCCATTAATCTCTACTCCACTCTTTATTCATATAATGGTTTTGATGATTTTTTGACCACAGCTTTACCAATAGTAGACTCCTTCTTACCTTAAATTCAATTCTCCAAATTCAATAAAAGCTTTGATTGCAGATGCAAAGCACATGAGCCAACTGCTTTTGAGGGACCTCATACAGAGTAGAACTGATTGAATTCCTAAAAGATAGTTTTTATTCAGAGCATGCAGTCTTCCTCCATGTCTTTCCCCTTATAACAGTTTATTCTAATATAATTTCAATTTTTGAACAATCTACAGTGGTAGCCACTTTATTTCAATGAGATTCAACAATATATCACCTGAGTTTCTTATGACTGTATGCATAGAACTGTAGGGAATTAAAAAAAAAAAAAAAAGAAACTGAATGTTGCCTCTCTTGGCAGCATCATTATTATAACCATTTATTGACCTGACTCCAATAATAATAAATACACTTTCACATTGGGAGAAAATATACATCTTTTCAATGTGAATAAAGTAGTCTTATGTTTATCACACTCTAAAAGTTTTAAACATTTATTTGTTTTAAAGCCATGGAAGAAATTAATATAAGGCTGATCCTTTGAGAATGGGAATACATTATCTTTACTAAAATGTGCTAACAAACTTCCTTCCATGTGCCTTCCATGAGGCCAGGGAGGTGGGGACAGCTTTTACCTCGAACAGCTAAAATAAGGTCAAAAGGAGCAAATTAGTAGATGAAAAATTTAAAATTTGTTTGAGAAGAGAAAGAAAGGAAGTCCTTCTTGAATTCCCAGTTACATCAATTCCCTGCAGGAAGTAATCTGAGTGGTTGTGTTGCCTGTGGTTTTGCGACTTTCTCTCCCTCCATGACATGACTTCTCTTGAAACTACTGCAACACTCACGTGCATTAATGTACTGTCGTCATATTTTACTCTTTTGCCTTCCAAAACCATTTAGATTCTGCAACAACAAAATCTGTAAAATCTTTGAAGACCAGTTCTTCTCGGAAAAGTAACTCCAGCAAAAAGCATCTCAGTTTTTCATCCTTGTCCCTTGATGATACAGCCATCAGCTCTGCTCCATTTACAAGCAAAATAACCTCTTTCTCAGAAAACTCCCAACATTCCCTAAAAATTTACTTGGTATCAAACAGGATTTGTACACGGCTAGGTCTCTATAATCCTACAGCACTATACTGCCATCTTTTTCAGGTTGTTCTCTCACTCAGAGGTGCTCTGTTTTCTCACTGCAGATAAGAATTTAGATTTTGCAGTACTGTCTGGATACGATAGAAGAGTCAGCAAACTTAATACTCTTCCTCCAACAGCATGGAGTAGTAAATTCTCTGGAAAGTGAAAAAACTACTGACTTTGATAGGGGATGATGTGACACTATAGTTCTCATCCTGAGCTGATATAACTAGAAATCAGCTGAAATATGGAAGTATGACATCATAAATTCCTCCTGAAACTTACAGAGTTTTGATAACACCAGATATTCTTTTATTCAGTGTCAATCCCTTTTTGAGACTTGTAAAAATTACTTGCCTTGAAAGGCTGCTGTTTTCAAGAAGTTATTATCCATGTTTTATTGAGAAAGCATATTAGCTGTCTGTTTTCAATACCTTTAAAAAAAAATATTGACTGCAATGATTAAAGTACACTAAAAGCATTTGTAAATTATATGAGCTATAAGAGTTTATAAGCACACTGTAGGACAGGATAGGATTTCAGCATGATTTTGATAAATTGAAGAAATGTCTCACAAATAAGAAGACAAAATTCAATAAAGAGAAATGTAAAGTGCTGCCACTAGAAAGGAGAAAAACAATGCAGATACGAAGTGAAGAATAACTGGTTAGCAGTGATATGATACAAAAGGATGTGGGAGTTGTGATGGATCATAAATTGTATATGAGACAGTAATGCCCCACAGTTACAGAAAAAAGCAACCCAGTCTGGTTTGCCTTAACAGAAATTACTTCTGTAAAAAGGGAGAGAGTTAATAATGAAAATTCTAGTTGACTCTTGTGAGGCCCCAGATTTAGGGATATTTTAGATTGTGGGAACACTACACCTCAACAAAGTTGTAAAAAACGGAAAGAAGGACAAAGAAGACCACGTAGGTTAAAACAAGGCTTAGAAAATATGTCTAGTAGAAAAACTTGAAGAAACCGATGTTTTTTTAAAGAAAAGGTTCAAAGAGACATAAAGACAGTCTTCCAACTTATAAAATAAGGTCAGGCAAAGGATAAAGAAAAATAGCTCTCCATTTTACCTGAGGTGAGCAAATATTGTAAGAAAATGATGCTTACATTTTCAGCAAAGGTTAACAATTGGTGTATGAGAGAAAATTCTATGGTGACTTGAGTGCTTGAAGAGGACTCTTACATACATCTTATAAAATCTCTTAGAGATTTCTAAGAAGTGAATATATGTTGAAAATATGAATTCATTCCCTATTTGATTAAGACAGCCAATATACATAAAGACAAGATAACAATAAATAGGTAAATTCTCACAAGCTGAAAATTATTGCATATATTTTTGATATATCTATATGTAAGATATATACCTATATCTTGTTAGCCTGAGTTCTATAGAAGCAAAAGCAAATTGAAAAAAAAAAAAAAAAAACAAAAAACCAAAACTCAAAGATGGCTAATTCCATTCAAACCAACCACTACAGTAGTATTAGCCTCTGATAACACTAGCAGTGCTTCTCCAGATATATGAAATCTTTAGACTCCTACCTTACTTCACTTCAGCTGTAAGCCAGGCATCACTGGAATGATCTCTGAGGGCATCAGGTGAACTCAGTTAGTCATTATATTTTATTATTTTGTTTTATGTTAATATAAAGAGGCCTTCATCAGTGAGCAATTATTTTCCATGTTTGCTAAGATCAGAACAAGAATAAATCAGTTTAACAAAGAAGATTAGGTTTGATATTAGGAAAATATGTATAATTATACAGATAGTTAAATGCTGAAAGCAGTGACCCAAGGAAGCCGTGGAGTCTTCTTCCCCCTTGAGCAAAGGAAGGAAAAGTCAGGCCCTGGATGGTGAAGTTTATGAGGACTACACAGATTTGTTATATGACTACAACTTTGTTTCCATGAATAATATACATATCATAGAATCACAGGACCAGAGAAAAATAAGGCTGGAAGGTAGCTGAAAAAATAGTTTAAGTCACAGCAGAATAAACTATAGTTTTACACTTTCTATCGTTAGTTTATCTAAACTGTTTTTAAAAACCTCCAGCAATGGTGATCCTGAAACCTCCTTAGGTGAGCTATTATTGTGTTTGTACTCTTAAACCAACATATGTACAAATCCCTACAGAAACAGACTCTACGACTATATCCAAGGTCAAGTGAAGCAAAACAGAGACAGAGAATGGGGGAAATATTGCTATCAGCAACTTCTGATGTTATTTTTTGATGCAATTGGTACTTTGGAAATGTTACTGGTAGAAATTATTGGTATATTTTTCTCAATCCTTGTTTTACTAAATCATGAATTCCGCACAAGGGAATATTTTAATCAGCATAAAACTGTAGAAACCTAATTTACAGTCTGATCAAACTCATTGCTACAGACAGGACTCATAGCGAGTGGGCAGACTGTCCAGGCTCTTAATATAAGGTCGGCCAGTATCTGGTATCCTGAAGAACAAGCCTTCTAAAAGAAACACAGAAATGTAACTTTCTGCAAGAATGCACAATTTTTAAAAGCTTACTATATTTTTCCAATTCTGTTGCCACTTGAGAGTGATGAACTCTCATTAGCGGAAGATGAAACAAAAAATAACACTAAGAAAAAGATATATGAACACAAACCCACATTTTTAAAATATGCTAAGTTAGCTAAATATAATTTATGTTACACAAGTGACAAAAATGTTAGTAGCATATGGATACGGTCATTTGTGTTGGTGTTTGCATGTTTGCTTTTTTGTGCTGATGATAAAAAACATACATCTGCTTGAAACAGTTGCACTGTAATATTGCCTTTAACTAAATTCTATACTGTTTGTCTGTGGAAGGAAAGCCAATAAGCAAAACTGCCCTTTTTCAGATTTCTTAGAAACAAGGGAATTTTCTTTCCAGAGTGTGAATTTTCTGAATACATAAAGCACAATGCTATGACTGACATTGATTTTACAAGTAACTTACTTGATACAAAGTATTAATATCGTATGTGCTAATACAAGAGTTAAGAACAGAAGTTTTCTTCAATAATTTTTTCAAAGTAAAATTGTATCCTACAAAGCTGAATGGTTACTGCACACATACATAAGTGCATTTTAGTAATACAATTTTAATTGACTTTCAATTCAGTGAACAAAATTAAAAAACAAAACAAAACAATGACAATATCTAACAACTTTAAAGAAGAATTAATCTTACATATCCAGTGATTTCTTTCTTTCTTTCTTCCTCAACCTACAGCCAGATAGTTTGAAGTAGGGGAAAAAAAAACAAATACAGGAAATATTTAGACCATATGTTTTTTCAGGTTATTGGGAAACGACCCCAAATTACTTTTACACTTATATTCCAGCACAGTCATGCAAACATTAATTGTACGTAAACGTAATGTATCTTTCAAAGCTATATGGTAACTATTTACAACATTCTTACTAAATTTTATTAGCCACCAATAGCACTTTCAAGTTCTGGCACCAGCTCATTCTAGTAAAAGAGCACTAGATGCTATGAAAAACATCTGAGCTTTTTTAATAGATTAATTTATTGGCTTATATTAAAAATGCATTTTTTTTTCTAATCCTCATTAATGCTGAATCCACTGCTACCATTTTTGACAGTTCAGGAAAGCTCAATTGCAAAGCAACAAGAGTTGTTTTATTTGAAAGACAAAAGAGAATTACTGTTTTTTCCTACCCTATTTGCTAATATCTTGATTATGTGTAGCTAATAGCTAAGGTACTGTTATCTATTACACCAATAAATACTTAAGAATTACTTATATTTCCTAGAAGCTCTAGATCAAGATCCCAATATATTAACTCCTGAACAGACACACACACACACACACACACACACACACGCACACACACACACAGTATTCTTCTGGCCAGTTATGACTACTTATGCCACAATATTCACAAGGATAATACAACCATATTTTCTTAGGCTAAAAAGTGAACAGGCGCTGTGAAGTACAGATGTTTCTGCTGAATGGACCAATGGCCGACTGTAGTTTGATCTGGAAGTGTATATACCATATATTCTGTCAGAGCCAGAGACACTGAATGAGATTTTCAGGGGCCTGGTCTTGCCTCTGGATTTGCACCAATTCTACATGTTGAGCCTCATAAAGTTCATGCACTGGCTTCTCTAATCCACGGATGTCTGGAGAAGAAGATGATTTAATACCCATAAACTTCATGGTACCTAAATAAACTGATTGATCTGAATACAAAATAGAGTATAATGAACACAATACATATATACATTTTTAAAATAAATAAAAACAACAACAACAAAAAAAAAAAAAAAAAAAAAAAAAAAAGAAAGAAACAAGTACTCCTGGACTTTCTGTTTTGCAAAACTGACTCTGCTGCAAAACTTTTAACAGTTAGATGTTTTATTTTCAGGTATCAGTAACTCAAATTTGTTTTCACAAAGTCTTCTAGAACCCCATTTAAGTATCTAAATCCTGATTCTATGCATTTAATTTTGCTCCTTCTCCTCCAAAAGGAACGATTGATAAGGATGTCCAAGACTTTAAGAACAGTCATTTAAGTTCTTCCAGCATTTACAAGGCCATTTCGTTTCACACTGATATAACTTTATGAGGTTTAAAGAAATTAAAATGATTTAGAAGTCTTAGATAGTGAGATGATTAGATGATATAAACCTAAATGAACTTAGTAGGCAATTTTTTACCTAAATAGAGTAGAAAAAAGATAAACTTCTATACTCTGGACAAAATACAACAAACAAGCATTCAAGAGGCATGCTTTTCTGTATGATTACCAAATACTCATTCATCCTTCGCTATATCCTTAGACTGTAGATGAGAATGTTTTCCATTATTTTAAAAGAAAGAGTATATAAGAAATAGAAGACACAGTGAATTTTACATCTGTCAAAAAAACTAAGTAAACAAACAATCAGAAAACTCTCCCAAAGCTTTGAAATATGTGTTTGGCTGTATTAATATAAAGTTTAAAGAGCACAATAAGCAATCTGTTTCTAAATATAGTGTATGAGAAATAGTTTTTTCTTTCTTTCTTTTAATATCCTCTGTGAGATAAAATAAAAGACAATGATGTATTAAAAAAGAATCTCCTTATAGACATAGAAGTTCCTTAGAGGCTATCTCCCAGATGGCAGAAGATCTGCCATGAGTTGGATTGCCCTTTTGAAAAAGCTGTCACCCAGCATTGTTATCTTAGAATTAAAGGGAATCACATTTCCTTCAAAAACGTAGTTGTAAAAGGAAAAGTACTTATATGCAGGTTGTAGGTATTTTTTCACCTATGCTATGAGCTGCCAATATTTGGAGTAAATTATTAATTCGTTCATCTCATAGTCTTCTTTTTCCCTAATTTAAAAAAGTTCTCAGTGATAGATTACAGAAGTAATAAAGATAGCTAAAACATTAATTTCTGCCATATATTATTAATGTTACAACTAATTTAAGGGCAGGTTAAATGTCATCATGGACCTCCATAATTTATTAATGAACAAGATTAATGGTCAAAATCTTTATGTCACTGATATGAGAAATTTGGACTGATACTGTATTTTTAGACCTGATAGTGAACTCATGACATCAAAAAATTTAAATGGAGATTTACTTGAAATATATGTGAATACAGTATATATCTATTCTAAAAACAAAGACCACGTTGGGTCATTAACAGAGTGTTTTAGTTGAAGTGATATTAAAAGGGACACATGCACATGGGGCAGTCAAGGAACTGAAGACAAAATGATCATAATTGTTTTTGGAATGCAAATCTAAATAAAAGTTGATTTATAACCATGGTAGCTACTACAATTTTGATGAGACTACACTTGTCTGAAGTGTGAACTTTTCCAGCAAAGATGAGATCATGGCCACTACCTAGGAGACTACTGACTTTGACCTCAGTTTAAGCACATATCTGATGACAGCATACTAGATTACTTATGTTGCCATTCAAAAGATGATATTTTGGGTTAGGAATCCATTTTTAGCAGAAATCACATATAAAAATTTTAGCAAAAAGGGTCATTGGCATTGACTCTCAGCAATCTCAGTATGTGTAGCTATAGTATAAGTTTTGGCACACTGGAAACATCTAAAGAAATTCCTGATCCTGATTCTCTCGCTCTTCTCCATCTTTTCTGGGAGTTCGGGGGGAGAGGGCTTATTAAACCTGGATTTATTCAGGGGTAGTGCATACAGAACACCTCCAGTTGTCAGCATAACTGCATTGAAATGATTGCTTGTGAGAAGGTGAGTGAGCATCCATGTGGTGAGTGTATAGGAATCCCAAAGCTTTCACACCAATGATAATGCAGTGGGTAACCATGTTCTCCATTTCTAATCTGACTGGATTTGGATATCTTACTTTCCTGTTCCAATATGTAAAATATAATTTCACAATTCTGTCCTCTGGAAGGTTTTTTTTTTATGTATTTTTCTCTTTTTAATAAGTTTAACAGACCTGAATACTTAAGCTCCTGAATTTGACTTAATACCAGGAGTTGTCTGCTTCATATTCTGTCTCTGGGAAGTTATTTTTTTTCTCATGTTTGCACTTTCTAGCTGTATTCGAGATTAGTTATTAAAATTTGTCTACAGCCCAGCTCTTTCAGAGATGTTAGCCTATGGCTGATGTAGACTATTGAATACTTTTTAATTCCATATTTGTTGCTCCAGGATACTGGTTAGCAACTTATTTCATGAGCTGATTCCAGCATGGCACAACATTTCAATGAGCCAAATATCATTACCAACCCCTATGTACTTTTCACTATGAATTCGTGAACCTCAAATGTTTGGAGTGACTATGAGATAACCTACAAGGCTGGCAGACTTCTCTGTATCATACAGATGACTTTTTCACTTGCCACATGCCAATCCCTTGTATATCTGCTTCCACACTTAGAACTTAATTGTCCCTTCTACTTCCCATTTCTATCTTTTCATTTGTAGTTACATTTAATATAACAGATGTGATAGTGATGAACAACATAACTGTTTGAATAAGTACCACCTATGAATGTCAACACCTGGGCAGAAAATATGTGAAATGAAGGCTACTGTCTTGAATTCCCTATCCACCAAAAAAAAAAAAAAAAAAAAAAAAAAAAAAAAAAAAAACAAACAAAAAAAACACAGTAGCATACAGGAAAGCTTTTGTCTTATCTTCTATAGAATATATTTCTCCTATTATCTTGAATGTATCTCATGTTACATTGCATGGCAATCAGTGATAACAAGGATTTTGTTAGGTAAAATGAAAAATATGGAATTTTAGTGTTTCTTTTTTATCTTCAATTAATTATTTTAAACAGAGACACTTAAATCAATTGATCTATTAAACTTATATCTGTGCTAATTGGCCTCACAGGCTGCATGGTGAGAGAGGTCATGTAGCCATCTGCATTTAACTCAGTTTTAAAGTTTGCTTTGACATTTATTTTTATGTTTCAGGTGCTGTGATTAAATAGAAATGATGAATGAGTGCCGTAAATGACTACTCAGTTATCTGGGGTACAATGTTACCACTTCTCCAGCATGACCTCTAATTTCCTCTGTCACTTTTTCTTCTGATTTATTAAGAGTAGTCATTTCTGACCCCCAGATATTTCTGAATCCCCACATTTTTCTCCTTCTTCAGCTATTGCTCCCTCTCCACAGGTTTTGCATTTACTTTTTTAATCAGCAGGATGTAATTGTGAAAGGTGTTAGACCTACTACAAGCATTAGATACTAAGGTATTGCCTGTTTCAGTTGCTGTGGGACAAAGTTATATCTGCCTATCCTAGACATACCTAGGTTAGTTATCTACACCAGAGCTATTCAGCTGGGCTTCCCTTACAGCTGAGAGAGAGAAGTAATCACCTTTGGATATAATTTGTCTTCTTCTAGACTGAGATGAATTGGGATCCACAAATGCTTATTTCTTATAAGTGACCATCATGGGAACAAGTAATTATTAGATTAGGTATAGATGTTAAAAATTCAGTGAATAGCTCTGATGTATATGTTTATATCTGGTCAGAGAATAAGATAATCTTACTCTACAGATTCTCATAGATATAAAATGCTAGTAATTGTATGGGCTGGGTAGTTTTCAAATGAATTTATTTCCCCTAAAAAAAGGGAAAAGGAAGACAAGACAATAATACCAAAGTGATTAAGATTCTGTTGCTCATTACCAAAGGAAGGAAATTATCAAGAGCCTCATAGAAAGGTAATTAGAGAGCTAGTGTACAATCTTCCTGGCTTTCTTATTTTCTTTTTGGTAGAACTAAAATTGATTTGATTTTAATTTTTCTTATACATCCAAGCCAGATGTCCAAGTTATATCCACACTCTTCATATCATTGCACTGAAAACAACATTATTTAGGGATGCCCTGAGTCTAAAGATGGACATATTGTGGACAAGATGACTATGTTTGGTCTTCTAGCCAATCTGAACTCAGCCTGAACTCTTGCTACTAAACCCACCTGATCTTATGCTTCACAGTATCCTAACACTCCAATGAGTAATTTCAGATGCCTTCAAGGTGTGATCTTGCTTTTCCCGGCTCTACAACGTCAAAAACATAAAAAATAAAATATTTGGTCCTTAGAAACATTATACATTCCACCTGAAACTGAGTTTTTCCCTCTGCTAAATGTAGCAGTGCCATCCCAGAAACAGTTCCCAAATCCAGGCACCAGAGGCAAGAGCTGCAAACTTTGGGGGGATCTGCTCCATACAGCACTGAAAATGTAGACAGGCAGTTTTGGACTTTTTATGAAGAAAAAAGTCAAGGAGTCAAAACCACAAACACTTAGTCACTTTGTAAAGAAATGAGGAAGCCTTCCTGCATAAAACTGGGGGAGGCTCAGGGAAGTTTAAAGAAAAGGCTGCAGAGGTGAGCAAAATGAATAAACTGGATTCAATGACTATATAATCATCACTGAAGAGATTCTTTATTCTGTCACTCTCTACTTTTCCTCTTTCAGAAAATGAGTGATTCTTCATTTGCAGTGGAATTTATCTTCTGATTTATGTTAATAAAACTAGAGCTCTTGATGGAGTATTTAAAATCATTGAATAACTCATTATGACATTTCTTTTTACTTTTTATTTCCTAAATAATCTTCACAATTGACTGTAATTCAAATCCAAGAATTTATTATGAGTCATTATCTTCCACTGTGCAGTCAGTAAACACTTTAGATTCTTCTGTTTAAGGTGTATATACACTCTTAACAGTGAATTTTGGAAGACAAACTTGGAAAAGACCATTTTAAATGATGCTCTGAATGACTTAATTATTAACATGTACAGTACATTTCTAAGGACTGGTCTTAAAACCTAAGTTGTGAGAAGAAACTATTTAGGCTAAACAATATTTCATTTCCCATGGTATCGTTATTCTTTTTTTCCTTCTACTATATTCTGCTGATTCTATGAAGAACATTTTTACTATGACAATTTTAAAATCATTCCAGATAAAAGAGACATTCTCAATGGATTAAACAGATTTTCATATTGTTTGGACATTTTCATTTGACAGCGTGACTTATTTATCACATTTGATGGTTGAACTTACTTTGGATTTCCTGACTGGAACTCAGACCTCTATTCTATATTTCTGTATTCTCAACAGAAGTCTTCTACTCAGCCACCAAATTTGTTTTGAGACGGGACTGACTTCTATTCCATATCTCTTAGTATTCAGAAGAAGCTAGTCTTCAGTCAGAAAGCTGTCATTAACAAGGAAAAATATATTTGAAAAATACCAACAATTCCACATTAACTCCACACACTTTGGTTACACAGTAAATTATATGGGGTGAAGACATTTGCCTTTGTCAAGATTATTTTGTCCTATGAGCAACAACATTGTCAAATCTAAACAGAATTATCACTTCGTTTTGAGGTACATACATTGCTCAGAAGACCTGAATACCACAAACTTCAGAAAGAAAGGAAAACTTAGCAAGATTCTAGATTTTAGTTGCTAATAAAGCCTTCATCTAGGCATTGTATTTTCAGATTAGCAAAATCTGGAGCCTACAAAGATTCTGTAATCCAAGCACCAGATATCTAGTATCTGTTTAGGACAGATGGTTATTAGGGTGACTACACTAGTTGATTAAACAGGCAACAATATTAAAATCATTCAAATATCGCTTTTAAAGAAATAACTGAACACTGTTATACTGTTTAGATTATTGCATATATCTACATAATCATTGACCAAAACTTTTGATATGACCCAGTTTTCTTAATCCAATTCTCAATCTGTGGTAAATGGTTAGAATTTAATACTCTGATAAATGCAATGGTCTTAATTGAGTTTCATGAAGCGTGTTTGTCTTCTCACATAAAAAGGTTAATATGAATAAGAGGTCTGTATACTCTGAGGAAAATAGTGCAGAAGATTTGTTGAATTTCTGTTTGAATAAATCCATACCCAGTTCTCACCACTGTAAATGGGCTTTTAGTGCAAAGTACTTTATAGTTCTGCCAACCTCTCTTAAGTACAGTTTAGGACTTTTGTTACTTCTATATGTAGAGGATCTGAATAACTTTGATATAAAATCAGTAGAAGATTATAATTATTGTTTTTTCTTTTAAAGTGCTTTGGCTCGTTGTTACTCAGAGCAGTCTAAATCTCTACTGATACTAATTTTGACGCCACTTTCAATGGTCAAGCATCAGCACTCCGGTGGGAGTAAATCACCAAAAGGGAAGTGTTTGACTGTCATTTCTCACTGTTAGAGGTCACACTAGAAAGGAGATTAGAAAATCTCTGATCAGAGCAACATTTTGAATCTGTCTTTCTTTTCTCCCCACTCTTTTGCAAAAGAGTTAAGTGGTCAAAAAAGGGGAGAAGCAATGCTAAGTACTTCTTTATATATCATGTCTGTACTTAGTGTTTCCTGTGAGGTAGAAGTGATGAAATGTTATCTTTCCTCCAATTGCTAATGCATGTCTAGCTGTTACCTGATGCAAAGTATCAGGCCCTCTGAGGGCCATTAGATCTATGGAAACTTTGCAGAAACTTCCTTTTCATTTCATCCTTATCTACCTCCTCCTTAAGTTTAAGTCACTGATATTTGGCTGCTGCTTTATTTTCACAGGCAGTGAGACTCTAGATGACAGTGTTTTCTGTTTCCTGATGAAACAATACGTACAGCTGTGCACCATCAGCATATGGCAAGCATTTAAGCCTGTAGAATTTTATAATATTGCTGACTGCTTTAGCACATATGTTGAACAGGGAAGATGAAAAGACCTATCCTTTTGAACCTGCAGGGGAAAAAGAGGCTTCTCATTATTGACATATTTTCACATCTGAGATTTATCTAAGAGAAAGGAGTATAATCATGGGTGGTCTATTCTTTCAATTCCTACTAAATATTTGAGATAATATTGCAGCATCCCATGGAAGACATTGTTACAAACAATATGAGGAAGAACGTGGGTGCCTTTGCACTGTCTTTGGCTTGGGAAAGATAAGCTCTCAGGAAGAATGGCTCTGTCTCTATAGCAAAAGTTAAATATAAAACCTGATTCTAAATGTGGGAAAGTGTCATAAGTCAAATGCTGCAGGATATAAATAGGTAGAAAAAATTGTCAAGACCCTTAGTTAGGCATGACCAGAGATTAAAGTAGGAGGATACCTAAGCATCAGCTCCAGTGAGTGCAGAATGGCTGTCCTGGCACTCTGAGCATTCTAAAATATCTTTTAAGTGCAGTGTCTGCTAATCTTTGTTCAGTTTCCTGACAGACTTCTCAAAAAAATTATAATCTAAACCAAAACAACCCTCTGCCTCCTAACAAAAAGAACAACTCTTACTAAGTTATGCATTTGTCATTCAGCAGCCTGAATTTATTAGTGATGGTGTCACAGCAACTTGACTGTGTCTGGAGGACCTTAAGGTGTATTTTATTTTATGAAAAACATGAATCCCCCAAAGTCAAAACCACAATGAAATGCTAAACTTCTCCTTTTGATGTGTGTGAGCTACACTGTTTCATACCTGTAACCAAGTGTTTGTTTTGATCCCATGATATAGCTTGATGGAACAATAATGAGAAAATGGAGGACAGTGGAGCAACTATTAAGCAACTTTACAACTTTTCTGGCAATATTACAGCATAACAATGCAATAATTCTGTTCTACATCTAATGGACATTTTGAACATTTCACCTTGTTTACTTCCATCTCCAGGAGCCCAGAGAGACACCTAGAATTATCTTTGTTACATACCTGAGCCATCATGCAACTTGTCTTGCAGAGATAAGCCTCACCTGAGGCTCCCATGGCTCACAAGGGCTATGCCTCTCACCGAGAAACTCACTGTACAAAGCTGAGAGGTGACTACATGTCTCTGTACGGGTCTTTCTCTATAACCCTTCATGAAACAGAAGATTCATGTCAGGCTAATGAAAAGGTCATTGACTTGAATTAGAGACTTTTTACACATTCATTATACAGTTTCTTCACCAGAAATGAAAAGGTAACAGCTCTGCAATACTAAGGAGAAATAACGGCTACAGTGCTGCCAGGAGCCAAGACAGGTGCAAGCGTATGGCCAGAACCTGAAGGTTGCTGCTCCTGAAAGACCTGAGTCAAACTGAAAGGTGTGAAAAAACTAACTAGGAGGTATTTTTAGAAGCTGTAGTTGGACACAATGATTTGTATATTTGTCTGATAATTGCATTTCATACTGAGGTCTAGGAAAATTACGGCAATACAAAGTATGATCTTAAAATTGCAGCTGTACAAGGTATCATTTTGAAGGTGTTTAACATCTGTACATATGCAGCTGTGATCATAAGCCTGAAGTTCTGCATCAAATAGGTAGCAGGACAGAAATAAATGTGCAATTCACAGTACTGAATTATAATTCAGATGTAAAAAGAGAAGTGCTAACGTTGCTATGTTCTATTTCCTTTAAATAACTCTGAAAGTCAATTCAGTTGAGGAACACAACTTGTAGTGGCTAGTCAGTTAGGCCTGCAGAATTCCAAGTGCTGGAAAAAGCATTCCTCGTGTCTGGTTTCTATTTAACATATTAAGTGGAGATGTGGGAATCAGATCCCAGTGTTTCTGACCTCCTGTTCTTTTTACTGTTGAATGCAATCAGCTAACTCTGTCATTAACCTTTATTATTATTAGTAGTAGTAGTATCAGTAGTAGTAGTATATGAGTAATATGAGTTATATTTTTGGTGTCAAGCACAACCAAGATGTAAATGATTATATAAGAAATAGAAAGTGATGCCGGCATTGCATCCTTCTGTAGCTACTACAAATTTATATAAACTATTTTCTGGTGTATCATTCCCTTTGCTGAATTCATTCAGGCCTAGAACTTCCAAACCATGGTGAAGAACAGGACACAAAATTCACATTAATTTCAGAGAAAGTAATGGAGATATTTTTAAAACAATTTTGAAGACAGCAACTTAAGTCTACATCTCTGACAGGCCATGTTATTTACAGCTTTGAAATAAAAGTAGACTTCAGGTCAGGTGTAAGATACAATGCACACCATTTATGCCAGATACTGTATGATTTCAGAGAATAATAATTGGACCTGTGAGCTCAAAATAAAATGCTTGCATTTCAAACAATGACTTAAATGACATGAAATGGGAGTGGGGACCTGTTTCATGTCAATGATCTTTCATGTTTATTCAGAGAAGATGCTGCTGCTTGCATTATGTCATTTTTTCTTTTTCTCATGTGCATACAACTTACTTGCTATAGAAATAGAAAACTTGTCCGTTACTTTGAAAAAATTTATTCAGGTGTTTTCATCTTCCTCTTTTTGTTCCCTTCCCCTCCCTCCTCCAATGTTACTTTGCTCATTTCTCTGGTCTGCTAATTTCTCTGGTCTGCAGCTTTGAATGAGGGGAGTAGAGGGATTTTACTGTTATTATTTTAGTTCAGTATTATTTAGGGAAGACCAGAAAAACCCTGCCTTATTTAATTATGCTTTACATTTCCAGAATGGCCAAGTCTTATTTCTTCTGGGGAAAATCTGGTTTCTCATCTGAGTCCATGAGCAAGCACAGTCCCCTGCTCACAGCTAATGGAAGGAGAGGGGAAGATCAGATGGGGTGTAGGAGATAGGGGAAACAGTGCAGCAGGCCAAGAAGCAATTTGGTCTGCTCCATGAACTGCTAATTAGCAAACAATTAAAACAACAATATACACAGTGGTGTCAGTAATCTCATAGTTACAGGAATTATCCCACGATCTAGTAAGATTAAATGAGAATTTTGCTGTTAACTATTTTATCCTCTTTGAAGAAAATGTTCTTATGTTATTGCCTTATTCAGTAAATCTTTCAAGATGTTGTTTTTATTGTTTTTTGCTAAGAAAAAAGTGTAAGTGTACACAGCACTTTACAAAATGTGCTGAATGACTAATGCCTTTCTCAAGGAATTTGCAATGGAAATAAAAAAGATATCAAGAACAACTGTTCAGAAAATATGAGGTAATGTCGGGTGGGGGAGAGAAAGAGAGAAACATAGGATGGTTAGGCAAGGAAGAGGACTCTAAGTATTTGCTAATGAGTTCTTGTAGAGTATCATCAGCACTGTTGAATAAAGACATTGCTGAGGCAAAGCAGTCATATCTAAACTGGGAGCTCCAGTGACTTGTAGGGATGCTGTGATGAGCAGTGCACATGCCTAACGAGGTAATGTGGACCTGCATGTATCTCACACATTTCCCCTGTGCCCAGTCTCACTCGCATGAAACAACAGAGAAAAATATTTCTGAAATTAAATATGGTCTCTAGACAGCACAGCTGTGCTGTGCCATTGCCACGGGTGTCAATTCCTTAACCATTAATTGCAGTTCTGAACAGGCTGTGGCAAGGCTTTCCAACAGCCCTGCCCTGATGACTGTCCCCAGATGACAAATCCCTATGGCTCCTGACAGAAACTGCCCCTATGAATCTAGGAGATCCAAGATTCATGGTTTCCTTAGAGCACTTGGATTTCTTGCTGTGGAAATAAGAATTTGAATCTATTTTGAACCTCTGTTTCCAGTGGCATCAAAGTTTACCTCCACATGGCAAGAAATGCAATATGGTCTAGAGATGACTGCTCTGGAATTGCTACCACAGCGGCCCTGGTACATTCCCACTGGCAGACATATTTTCATACTTCAGGTACTTGTAAGAAGGACTAGGTTGAGGCTTTCAGCATTTTGGTCTCACACTGGGTAGGAGGACTCCCCAGTTCTGCAGACTTAGAGTACCCAGACATCCCAGCCCCAGACCTTTTCAAGGAGTCCTATTGACTTTTCATTGAACACTTAGCTAGTTTACATTTGTCCAAGCTTACAAAATACTGATCAGGATATCATAAATACCAGAGTACCATCAGTTCTGCACAAAAGCTGAAAGATATAAGAAAAACAAGATCTTCTCCAATTCCTGCTGAGTCAGCATAAATACTCTTTTAAACATCCATTAGTTTCAGGTTACTTAATCACTTTATCAGTTAAACAGAAGTGTAGATGTTGCTTTGAGTAAAAGTAGAAGTAGATGTTTATGTTCTATTTTATACAGAAATAGTTGTAGAAATTTATTTTTAAAAAAATAATAATCTGCATTTTTTACATGAAAGACCCCAGATATAAAAGAAACAGACCTTCTTTTTTTTGTGTGTGTAATATTTCATGCCTGATGTAGTTATTGCCATGGATACATACTACATTTTGGCTCTAATTTAAACTGTCAGGGAAGGGGGAGAGAGAGGAATTACATCCCAGCTCCATTTAGTCCTTCTGTATTTTAATACAAGTGTTGAAATAGGTACTAATCCAACCCAAAACCATCTATTCAATATGAAACACATATACTTGTATAAATTAGGCAGCAACTTTACATTTTAATTGAATACACAGAGAAGTCTTCTGGGGCAGCATTATTGCTCTGCAGTACCTGTTTAGCAAAGCAAGACAGCTTGCTCTGAGTGTTCTAGAACCAGGTCTCTGTGATAACTGTAACAGGAAATTATGGGATTTGATTAGAATTAAATGTTAATTACTCAATAATATCGAAGAAAATTTATCTTTAGTACTTAAGCTTGTTAGTTAGGTGAAAGTCATAAAGGAGGTCTACTTATTAAAGGATTTAATTAATCAAACAGGTCTTCATGCCAAAGTCAGCTTTCCAGTCTTATGTAACAACAGTCCAATGATTCTGTTGGGTGTACTTAGCTTGTTTGTTGTTCAGTTTTAAGTCTCTATTCAGTAAAGAAGTCAAGAATGTACCTAAGCACAAAAGAGATTTAATCTAACTCATTAAACTTAAATTCAGCTGCATGCTAAATATCCTGCCAAAAACAGAACTAAATGGTATAACCAGTGTGATGTTTAACAGCTGTGGGTACAATTCAGCCTTAATTTTAATCAGTTGCTTGAATCATACATATTTGAAATTGGACAAAGGACTTGCTATGTAATTAAGAAACTTACATGGCTTCAGCACTGTAGTATCTGAGCACCTCATAATCTCACATACATCTCTGAGGGAATAGCATTAATTGTATTGTAAAACTAAGACACAGTGAGACTGAAGTGAGAGTCTTGCCCATTTGCATGTACTGTCCATTTGGAAGCCTTATGTTCAGCCTTACATGACAATCATCCTTGTAGAGGATTTTATACGAACTAGTAGCCAAGAGAGATATTCACAAAAGCCATCAAGCAAGTCAGCACAAGTGGTTAAGGAGAGCAGGACATTCATTGTTTACATACTGAAACACAATTTCTGAGAAGACAATGCCACCATTGCCGTGACATTGTACATAAAATGGACCAAATTCAGCAGCCCTGAAGCATTGTCAGAATACTTGACAGTGGCTGAGGGACTATCATGGGAGACTGGATTCAAATCACGGAGTTCTGAGTTCAGACAAGGCTAGGGATTTGAATTTCACTGAACTCCAGTGAGAATATAATCATACGGTTAAAGGAATGAGGAAGATACAACTATTCCCCTTTCCCTCACATCTACAAAGTGAGGTCTTATACAGAATATTTAACACAGAGAATCTACCAGCTTTATGGAGACACAATTTTTGTGGCTGTGGGCGTCAGCCTCAACAGAGGAACCTGGGGACCTCACTGATAGAGGTAACATGCAGACTGGAGTGCCAGTCTTGGAAAACTCAGGGATTAGACAACACCAGAGCTTTTTGAATGTAAAAGATTGTCTCAAAATTGTGTTTTATTAGTCTAGTCTTGAGCAACCTTGTGCAGATCTCCCAGTCCCCAGATTGCTAGACAAATCCCTGGATGTTTTTTAGGGTTTAAACAGAGACATAAGAATTACCACACTGACTCAGAGCCAAGCTTAGTCTAACCTACTACCACATGTCAAGTATAGCCTTTAAAGAGTTTCCAGAAAACCCAGTATGAATAGAACCTGACTACTTAGCAAAAACTTGTGACATTCAACAGTCGTTCCAAAATTTTTTACTAGCATGATATAAAGAAGCTACTGGGTCTAAAAAAGTCAACCAAGCTTGGATGCCTTATTGGGGAGGGATAGATTAAGATCATTTTCTATATTAAGTATTTTCTTGATAGACTGCACAAAGAAAAAATAGATACTTAAATGACAGTGAAAGTTAGCAAAAAAGTATTGATCCTCATCAGCCAGACCAAAGAGAAAAAGAAACTATTCTGAAAACTAAGTTATCTAAACTCTATGAACTATTTCAAACTGTAAGTAATGTCACGGGCCATCCATTTCTCATTAACACTTGTAACAGCACAATATGGAGAAAATGTTTCATACAGGCACAGTGAATTGAAGGAGCAAATTAAAGAAATAAATCAAGTCTCAGAATAAATTATGATATCAGGATTGATTTCAATGAAGTCAATCATATTTATGCATATACTTCAATGCTTTGCAGAATTGAGAGTTAAAGCACCACACTGGAGGATAAATAATGGATACAACTAGTTATAATACTACATGAAAATAAGAAAAGCAAATTTATTTACTGAAAATACTCTGATTCAAGTAAGATGTCAGACATTCCAAATCTAAAATACAGCTCTGCATTCCTAGATAACTGCCTGAATACCTTGAGGCCAAGTTACGTTCAGCTTCATGAAGACTTTATATTAAAAAAAAAAAAAAAAAAAAAAAAGTTTATCATTGTGTGAGCTGAAGACCTTAGTTTCTGCTATGTAGAGATTCTAAAGCTCAGAGTTACTTTTCTTTGTAAATTATATCCATTGATTTTTGCTAACAACATTTCAGTCCTGCATAGCTGATACAGAAAGCCAGCACTGTGGAGCTACAGGAATTGTTCGGATAACATTAGCTAAAATATCTAAGATGGATCCAGACACGGAATTCTGACACCTGCAACATAAAAAGTTGGATTTGATCATCAAGTACCAACCTAAAATTCACAAAAAAGTTCAAAATTCTCTTTATGAGCAAAATACAAAGAAACAATGAGCACTTAAAAAAACATAGCCAAACAAACAAATAACCAGCAACCCCATCCCCCAAACTTTATGAAAAAAAGGACAGTAAGGGAAGTCTACAATGGAAAGCCCTCTCTAAAGATCACATCACTAGCACCTACTTTTGCTTCTGTCTGATATATTTTCTTTATTACAAAATTTCTATAATACATTTCACATGTAAGGACATACACCTTCCTAGATATAAGTGAGACTATGAGTGCCTATTTATGTGAAATTGAGGTATGCAGCATATTGAGAATTATTTTAGGCAATCTACAGACATTAATCCATTGAAGAGAGCTTCAGCTACCAAAATGAGACAAAAACCAAATGCAGAGTAATCCAGACTACAATAAAAAGTTAGTGTAGAAATTTTAATACCCTTTTGGTTGTCAGGAATGAAAAGAGGAAATGGAAATATTGATTTTTGCTGAGATGTCTATTAGAAAAGCAGGGTATTACAATTCCAGTTTATATTTCCATACAAAAAATTGTCACTTGGGGACACTAAATATGACAAGGCTATTAAATAATAAAACTACTAGACAAGTAAATAGTCCTTAGAGAGTTTTACCACACAAAACAATATTAGAAGTTAGGTTAGATTTGCACATTTCTTCTATCAGTAATGCTCTTCTATTTCAAAAATGCAAGCATATTCTATATGGCTTGTATATAATAGTGGAAAAAAAAAGCATTACTGATGTCCATGATTTTGAATCTGAAGTTAAGACAAACCACATCACATGTTCAGTGTAGACAATGCTAGCTGCATTCTACAAGACTCTTCATTTATGGCTTAATCAGAAAAACTAACTTTATGCTACCCTAATTTATACCCAACAAACCTTTTCAGTCCTGATTCTATTATTTTCAAGATGACAATTCTTATACCTGTTTATTTTCCCTGAATGATTAAAATATGTTAAGTGAATAAACATTCTGTTAATTCTTTTATAAAACAGCAGACAATAATCACATCTGAGGTATTTTTAATTATTTTTAAATACCTCTTTTAATAGTTCTATGATACCAAGAATGTGTTTCTTTCAGCTTTTAAATAAATGAACATTACATTTCTTAATTCCCTACTCCTGCATGTTATTGATGCTGAGGATTTATATGAGTGTTGCTGCTGGTACTCCTACATCTTTCAGCTGTGCAGCCACTTTCTGTGATTTCTCTCCAGGATAGCCTCTCACTCATCCACAGACTTCTACAAGACTGGTCTGTCTTACTCTACTCCTGATATTCTGTCGTTAGTGTTCTTTTTTTCAGTGAGTTTCTTATAATTTTCAAAACATATACTACATTGTTGAAGTACTTGGAAATGTGTTCCAGTATAAAGGAAGGACACTGCCTAAATGCCTCTTACTTTCACTTCTGAAATATACCAGAATGTACTTTGAGTATCAGCTATGAACGTTTAACTCTTAGGAAATCAATAAAATCATATGCATACTTTCTTTTTCAACTATACTTATTCCTTATTTTTTCATTAAGAATATTCACACACACACACATACACTCATCAGTATAAACAATTTAAGTGCTACAACGATCATGAATAATGACATTGGGACATAAAAATGAATGACATCTGAGAGTTAGTACCACTGGATAATTAAATAATCTCCTTACTGGAAGGCTAAATAAGGCAAAAATATAGCATCATGTTTACACAATTCACATATAAATACATTTTCATGTGCATAAACTATGATATTTAATAATCTCTCCTGATTTTTACTTTATTTAACTAAAAATGAAAATCTGTGTGCAAGGTTAGTTGAACATAATTTAGTTAAATTAATCTTTTCAAACTACTATACTATTGTAGATACTTTTCTCTGGAGGTCTCAGTAGCACTTCTCAAAGGTAGGGATTGATATTCACATCTTAAGGTTGGAAAGATTGAAGACCAGGAAGGTTAAAAGCTTGCCTGAGGTACTATTGCTGGTCGATAGCAAACCTGGGATTGGAATGTGTAGCTCATAGTTGCCATCCCTGTACACCATTTTCCTCTCAAAGACAGCTTCCTACGGGAAAAAAAAAATCTCAGATCTGACCCCCAAAACAAACCCACCAACACCGCCCCCTGCCTAGACTCCTACAAAACTCAAAATAATTTTTCTGCTCCTAGACTTGATTCATCTTAAAATTATAACAATGAATAAATGAAGGAGTTTGTAAAACAAGTATGAATCTTAGCCCAGAACTTAAAATGAACTGATAAATAAATAATAACAAATATTTATGTGAATTTCAGTTAAGAATAAGAAACTGCTGTGAAGCTAGACTTAAAAAAAAAAAAAAAAAGAGGGAAGGAGATGAAATGTAATCAGAATCTCTACTTGCTCTAAGACAAAGAGAAGACAGAAAAATTGCTGAGGGAAAGAACTTCACCACGAAAAAAGTCTGAACAAAATGTTGAGGATGAAGAAAGAAAGTACATAATGAAGAAGGACAAAGAGCAGAAAAAAAAACCCAAAGTTCTGGTTGATTCCAGTTTCTTCATAGGACCTAGATCAAATATTTCGAAGTCCCCATCCCATTCACAGTGGGGAGTTTTTACAAGAACTCTGTACTGAAGGAGTAGTGCATCCAAGCTTGCCAGAGTACCACAGACATCTCCAGGTGAAACTGTTGGACCTGGAAAATTCTGTGTGCTCATACTGACCTCTAGTGACTATTACAGTGTCCTCCAGTGACTGTAGCCCAAGATTACATGTCCCTATTAGAGACTTGACCTTCAAAGACTGACCTTGTTTACTTGGTAACACTGTCATGCTTCTGATTTTTCATGTATTACAGATGCCAAAATGGTTGGAAATGGATGCTACAGGTATTTCCGTTAGAATATTTTATGCTTCATCTTGTTATCTTCGAGATTATCTTCTCCCATGCCTAAAATGACAGGGTAAAGACTCCAAGAACTTTGCTTTCAAGTGCTGTGGAGAGGGAAGAATCATGGTGCCTCTGAACAGTGCCATGTGCTCTGCAGGCTACAGCATCAGTATTCAAACCTGTAGCTAAACTATACAGTTTTAGAGTTTAACATACTAAGTAAAGAATTTATTGCAGAAAGGAGGTAGTGTGATAGTGTCTATAGTGATGCTCATTCTGTCTTTTCAATTATTATGATGAAAACACTTCTAGTTCAGTCTTATTCCAAAAAGATATTTATCTTGTGCTACTCACTTCATCATGTTTCTATACTTCTCACCTTTGCCACATCTGTCAGAACCCTATTTGTATTTCCTGACATTTTCCATCATTATGTAATGAAACCACTTCACTTTTAATGGGGATCTGATGAAAAATTGTGCAGGAAATTAATCTAAATAATCTATTGGTTTAGGACTAGAACTTAAGTCATATTTGAAGTACATGTAGATTCAGGGATATCTGGTTCTGTATCATCATTTAAAGATTTTAATTATTTTATAAGCAATTTTAGCATGTAATCATATCAAAAGGAAAAAAAAAATGTACTAGTACATGCATTGTACCATGTCATTTCCAAGAAGTCCTGCAATACAGATGGTGAAGAATAAAGTAGTAGCTTTTTAAGGCACATTAAGTAAATATAGCTATAACTATATAATATCACTACTTGGAAACGTACTAAAAGTAACAATAATGCTTTTCTAACTAATATGAGATAATAATTCTTGTGATTATCTGACAAGTATCACCCTTGTGATTATCTGATAAATACATTAGTGTAAACTGAACATTCAGGTAGATTGCTATGGTCAATAATCTAAAGGACTTATTCAGATTTCACACGTACAGCTTTTTTTAAAAAAAATCAACATAGAATTAAAGTAAGTGGGTTTTTATCAAACATTTATAATTCTTACTGCTTCTTATTTGTCAGGAAACACTGACAAAACAGTACCTTTTACTTTATTTGACTTTTCAGATATGAAATCAGCAAGAAATATGAAATTCAGTATCATTCAAAACTTTTTTACTATTAGCAAAAAAAATCTGAATTTTAAAACATAAATGAAAATTATACCAATGCCTTGATCCTAGTTAGTTATCTCTGATGATCTTTCAAGCAATCCTTCTCTTATCTATTTCCGTATATCCATCTTAGTGCCATAATTCATTCAATATACATGTAAGATGATACATATATATATATATATATATATACATATGTGTATATATATATACACATACACATTCCTTTTCAGGAAGAGTAATATTGAGTCATAGAAACAGAGCAGGAAAACCAGAATGTATTTACATGGTGGGATGAAAAGCTCAATTATGCTAAAATGAGTTAAGTCTGGATATTTATAAAATGTTTTAATGTGTTTTAAAAATATTTTTACATGCTTTATTTTTTATAATCTATGTGATTTAGATGTGGATCATAAAAAGCTTATGATGATAAAGCTACCAAGTAATACATAGTAGTGTTCAAAATCAACACTGTGATTGTCATAGCAAAGAAACTTATATGTAACATAAGGAAGAATAGAATGTAATCAGTATTTTGAGGAAACCATTTGCGAGAGCTGTTTACCTGTATACTTAGACCTAGAAATTGGCACACTTCTACTGTAAATCATTCACCTTATTGTACGTCTATTCAAGAAATCCCTTACCGCAAGATGCAGTCTCTTCCAGGACTTGTTACGCTCTGCAGGACCAGGAGATACAAATAGCAGCTCCAGTCAGGAGGATCTGACTGTGAGTTCAAAACTTTAGATCTGTATGCTTCATGTTCTACCTATGATTGTATCATACCTCTAAATGAGTATGTTTTCTGATTCATGAGGAGCAGTCCTTAGCAATCTCATTTTTGGAAAAGCAGGACCTTATTGGACTAGAAATTTAAAGACATGGATGTTCAGCTGTCCTAGCTGCCAGTTGTCTCATATGACCTCAGATAAGATATGGCCTGAGATAACGGTAGATTTCATTGGACCAGATGTAGAAAACCTTCCCTTGGCCTTGTACTGCAGTTAATAGAGGTGAGTAGACACTGTTAGTAAGCAATTAATCTCATTTTAATGTAGAATGTTAAATATGGGGGTCTGAATCATGCCCTTCGCATATCTATGGTCAGTTTCTCTCTATCATGAATGAAAATAGCCAATAGTAACAAACTCAATATGTATACCTACATTATATGAATAAAGAAGTAAGAGATTAATTCCCTTTTAAGATTTGTTTCATTTTATTTTTCTGCGAAATGAGATGGTAATATTCCCCTCCCACTTTTCTTTGTCCTGGACAATTTATCTATGCAAAACATGTATGGTTACAGCATCTCACATAAGGTAATACAAACATTGACTAATTACTGCAATACAGGTGAATAGTCAGGCCTGTTAGGTGTCCCATGTTACATAAAACATATAAACACAAATTTGAAAAAAATTCAAACATGATTTTGTTCACTATTTATTTCAGCCTGTATTTTCTAAAATGTAAGGGTGATTTTAAAAATATACAGGTTATGATATAAACTATTATTTGGCCATTTTCACACTGAGAAAGACAAATTATGTCGATTATATTTATCAATATTAAGATCAGAGTTTCTTTTATTTTGATATTAATAGTTGGGAAGTTATGTCTATACAATTATTTTATGTATTAATTTTGCATAAATTCTACATCTAAAATTAATATAACCATAGTGCTTAAGATACACTTTTCCTGTGTCTATAATGCAAAGTCTCATAAAGATTGGATTTAGAATTAAAAATAAATATTACTATTACTAATGTGAGTGGTCAGAAATCCCAGATTCTAATCCTGGATTAGGAATGGAGAGACGGTGAACCAGGAAAACATCTTTACATCTCTTACTATGAGGATCTTTAATGGAAGAAGAAATAAAGCAGAGACTTTCAACCCAGAAAAGGCATTCAAACATGGAACTGATAAGTCTTCCACTTCCCTCAGCTTCAGTTTTAAACAATGACAGACAGGCACTGCTTTTAACAAACAGGGAAGAAGTTTTACATTATGATATTATAAAGTAGTTGTTAGTAAAACTGGATGATTGTGAAAAATATAGTTACATGACCATACAGTAAGCAACAAATCTAAGTGGGAGGCTAGAAACCTAGATCCTGTCCAAAGAAATGTCAGTGTGTTATTGGCAAAATTACTAAGGGACTTTAAAGAAAGAGATACAATATTACTCTGCATTCTCATTAGTGTTTATTCTACTTATTTGGAATTTAAGTTCTCCGGGGCAGAGAGTAATGTTAATTCACTGTTAATATTCTGATAGAACAGGATCCCAACCTCCATTAGTACATCTCAGTGCTATGTGAGTATAAATAACATTGTAAACAAAAGAAGAGGTAAGTCATTTGAATACTTTGCACCTATTATGAAGTTATATTTAAAGAAAAGTCTCAAAGAGCTTTCTGATGGCTACACTTCTTTGAGTCAACCCCAAGTGTCTCCAAATATCCTCATAGAATGGCCAAGGCCGAGCCAATCAGCTGCGCCTGTGTGATAATGTATTTAAGAAGGGATGTGGTGAGGAGGAGTCGGACTTGTGAGGAGGAGTTGCTGCAGCTGCGTGAATACCAAGGTCTGTGGAGGAACGGAGGAAGAAAGGAGGGGAGAGATGTGCCGGACAAGAGACCCCGCTGTATCCTGTGGTGAGATGGCAGGGCGGCCCCCCACGACACCCATGGAGGTCTGCGGTGGAACAGACACTGATTTATGGCCTGTGACGGGCCTTGCATGTTTGACTAAGGTGTTTACACCTGAAGGAGGCTGAGACTCTGCGGGAAGAAGCAGCCTCCGTTGTTGTAGCTCAGCACTGGGAAGATTGCAACACACGGGGGTCTCCCATGCTTGAGCAGCTCGGGAAGGGCTGCAGCCTGTGGGAGAAACGCCAGTTGAAGAAAGTTTGTGTCCCACACCAGAGCAGCAAGGGAAATGTTGCAGCCTGTGGGAGGGACTCTCATCAGAGAAAGTTTGTGGAGGACTGTCTCCCATGAGAGGGGGACATCATTGGAGCAGAGGGAAGAAGTTCCAGAAGTTCCTTCCCCCCCACGAAGATGGAAGAAGCAGCAGCACTGACTGCACCCCCCTACTCCCTGCCCCTGCGCTGCTGTGGGGAGGAGGTAGAGATATCGGGAGCAGAGCTGAGCCCAGGAAGGAGGGAGGGCTGGGGGGAAGGTGTTTTCAGCATGTGATAATTCTTCTCACTGTCCTACTCTGTTAAGTGGTGGTGGTGGTGTCTGTAATAAATGTATGTTCTTTTTTTTCTTCCCCTAAAAAGTCTGCCTTTTGCCCATGATCATAACGGGTAATTTACCCATCCCTGTCCTATCTTGAATCCCAAATCTGACTTATTTTCTCCTTCTTGGCTCTGGGGGGGGTAACGAGGATTGAGAGGCTGTGTGGTGCTCAGTTGCCCTTTGAGCTCAAACCACAACAATGACCTTTCACTCAATAATACTGATACTCCAAAAACCAAGAGTACTTATGATGCAAAATTTACAGGAAGCTTCCTACAAAATCCTTCTCTTTATGAAATTCTCTGTCTTCTGCCTTTGAAGCTTTCTAATTTTAAAAACTTAATTCTTGTCCCAATCAATAAATTGGTCAGTCTAATCTGCAGTCTATTCTGCTGGGCATACCTAAGAAATCAAGATTCAGCCAGTTATTTGAAGCTTTCCTCCTCAGCCATCACTGGTCTCCAAAAGATTGTCGCCTCAATTACCAAGATTCAACCTGTTTTACTTCACTTGCTCTGTTCATTTATTCTTTAGCGTAAAATTATTATCTCATCTCTGAATATGGATAATAACAATTGTTAAGTGCAGATGATATCCCAATGATTTAATTCTTAATCATTTTTATTGTGACCATTATTGTATGTTTAGCAAAACCTGACCAATCAGTAAGAGCCAGAAACCACTGTACGAGAATCAGAACTGTCTCATAGGTCTCAGTTGAGAATCAGGTACAATTGCACACTCCATGTTATTTGAACTCTAATTTTAATAAGCAGTATAAAGTATCTTTATTGTTTTTCTCAAATTTGGTATTATTGAATAACTAAAAATAAAACTTTCCAAAATATACAAGAAGCTGTAGGCCTTAGGATGTAGAATCTTTGTTTATTGTAGTTTAGCTGTATCTTCAGCATCCTTATTCCACTAACTCCCTAATCTGCTGAGTTAGGATTCTTTTATTTGTTCAGCTTGATCCCAAAACAGGCAAGAATGAGTGTATGTTTTTAGGGTTTAGATTCTTGGGGTGATTTACTG
The DNA here is from genome assembly GCF_018691265.1 of Tyto alba. Taxonomy (NCBI): domain Eukaryota; kingdom Metazoa; phylum Chordata; class Aves; order Strigiformes; family Tytonidae; genus Tyto; species Tyto alba. The sequence continues at coordinate 13,821,711 of NW_024881282.1, read as the reverse complement.
AATCTAATAAAACCTCCTCAGTTGACCATCAACTCAGTCACTTTTGCTCAGAACTTTTCTTTCTGCTCTTAAAATTGTGATTCAAAACAACTGAAAGAGCTGCCTGGACTTGCCAGGGTCTTGAGTTCTTCCTTGTCTCTACAGCTTTGCTAATGGAGTCTGAATTATCCTGAAGTACACTTCTCTCTTGGATCCACTTGATAGTTGACTGTTTACTGCTTCTCCAAACTAAGGTTTATTTCCGTGCCTGGAGGGAAAAATCTAAGATAGTTTTGCCGTCATGCATATCACCCAAAGTTCCCAGTTATTCACAGATCTTACAAGTTCTTCTTACTGCTCTTTAAAAAAATAAATTACAACACCCTGTTAGGTATATTGAGCAAATTTCCCTGCCCATATGTAAAAAAAAATCCCCTGCTTTTCTTCCAATGCTTCCCATTACCATCTTACCTCCTTTCCATAACAGAATCAATGTTCCCTTCCTGGCTAATTGGTCACATCAGCATTTTTTTCCCTCACACTTTTTACAGTTTCCTGCTTCCTCTAACAATAAGTTTGACCAAGCAAGACATTTGCTTTCAAAAGTCTGTTATTTGATGGCTTAACCTATTGTTTTTCTTATGGCTCCAGCTTTTGAGGTCCTGAGATCATTTTAGTCTCCTTAGATACTGAGCCTAGATACTATGTTAAGTATTAACCCGAATTACATGAAGCTCATAGGTGTTATGGATCAATAATAACTTATGGTATCAGACTGAAACTGTTCCAAGAAAAATGGTTTTGGCAGCAATGAACTGTGCTCTATACTGTAGTAATCCTTTCTGCATGTACAAAATTATGGTCGATCCAAGAACCACTGTGCAGATACTGTCTGTTGGTCAGTAAGGATGTTCTTACAAATACTGCCTTTAGAGTATCCCAAGATAATATGAGTGACTTCATCACTTGTAATCAGTGATAATTACCCAAGATAATTATTTCTCATGCTCTGAATTTTGTTATTCTTACTTCCAAAAAAGTTCCAGGCTTCAATTTTAGTCAAAAACCTGGAGGGTTCCATTCCTGCAATTTTGATGTATCTTGGGAAATTCAAATTACTGCAATCTTAATTGAGAGTATTTTATATCTACCACTGTAATCTAGCTAGTAAGGAACAAAACCTAAAATGACAGACCTACTGAATTCAGTCTTAATCCCAAATTATAATCAAGTAAAGAACACAAACATGTGCTAAACTGCTATCGTGTGGACAATTCCCCTGAAGTCAGTGAGACATATATGTTAAAATTTAGATAAGTACTAAAATATCTTGTTAAATGAAGGCTTAATACATTTAGGGGGTTTTTGGCATCTTAAAATGTTTTAGCATTTTATCAAATATACCACCTCACAATACAATCTTCCTGATGTAATTAATGGAGAAAACAAATCTGTCGTCATAAATTTTGAAATATTCCATGATAAGCTTGCAAGTACTGAAGCAAATTATGTATAGCTTGTCTTTGGAAAGTGCTAGGGTTGAACAAGGGCAATTTAATTTAAAACATACATTAATATACTCGAAATTATCCTTGAACTCTAACTGCAATACTTTTAAGAATGCTCTTAGAGTTTCATTAGCAGTAAACAGACAGGCATAGTTGCTGGAAAGAAAATTCGATTAATTCTACTGAATACGTGAGGAGTTAGCTTACATTTGCAAATGACTGTGGTACAGAAAATGGAGACTCTCAAAATCGTGTTTTCTCCTTTCAGTTTCGCACACAGCCCTGAGGCATATTCAGCCAATCCAAATATATAAACTAATTAAATGCTGTTGGATCCAAACATGACAATGTGAGTAATAAAGTGGGCACAATGATGTCAAAACCAGCTGTGTAATTCTATGTTTGTAAAATACATTACACTTAATATAAACAGCCAAAGTACTTGAAATCAGCTCATGTTAAAATATACCTGGGATATAAGGAATGTATACCAAAATGCATAATTGTATATATTTTCCAGTTTACTTAAATAGTTAATATAAATATCACCATCTACTGGCAGAAAAAAAATATGTAGCAGTGTTCACATGTTTGTAGGATCAATAAAGTTAGACATAAATGGATTCCAGCTTATGCAAACCTTAAAAACCTGCAGAAACACTGTTAACTTCTTTGCTATCTGGCAATGTCCACATAATTTTCCCAAGTTGCTACATGGACCTAGAGGTGGTTTGCTGAGCAGCTTCGCACACTTGAGTAAAATTACCATGTGTGATCAAGATGCTCACCTCAATTAAGAACAATCTTAACTTGATTTTACAGTAAATTCTTTCATACTCATTATGCTTTCTGATCCATGTGAAAAGAACCACATTTTATTGTTGTGGTTTATTTTTACAGTGCTAGTGGTTGTAAAGAGTTCCTCATATTAATGAGAACCTTTATTATTTTCTGTTTTTTTCACAGGTAAGTATATCTCTAACTTTGATGTGGAAATATTGCTGAGAAAAGAATTCTCCTATTTTTCAAGTGTGAGGCTACTTTGCTTGGTAATGGAAACAGAGGTGAAATGTTAAAAGAGGGATAGCTTGGATTTGTATTTGCCTTTTTGTATTCGAGTCCTTAATATGCTCCTTTGTGCGTTCAGGATTTTTGTGTAATCCTGAAGGCTAAGTTTTTAGTAATTTTGATAAAAGCTTAGAGTTTCTTGTTCTCAGTTGCCTTCAGGAACTGAAGCTTTAAGTAAAATATTAAATAGTACAAGACTTGTGAAATTCTGAGAGTTTGCAAGACTGAGATTGCAGAAATCAAATCTTGACCTGATTTGAGCTCAGATAAGTAAAATAGTTGTGAATAGAAAGGCATCAAGAGAAAAAGAAATAGCAGAATATTGCAGTTTATATAACAGGAGACAATAAAGAAACAAAGGAAAAAATGAAGTAATAAGGAAATGGAATTACTGTATGTAGAAAACAGAGAGAGCAGAGTAGGTTTTGAGGAAAGATCAATAACCTGGGAGACATAACAATGTCCTCTCCAGAAGGAAAAAAGGAAAACCAGGGAGGGCAATATCATGAAAGTCAGGAAAGAGCAGGGTGTTAAGGTAAAAGTATTGATGGGCTCAGAAAGACTTGGAAGAGTAAAGAATAAGATAAAGGATTAGGAATTTGGCCAGAATCTAAAGATCACTGTAGATTTGAGAAAGACTCTTCTAAATAGAGGAAACAGCTGAGAAGGTACATATGAAATAATGTAAGAGCAAGACAATAATGCAGCTTGTTCATTGCATTATTATAGACTGGGGTCTTCCAACTGTTTTAATACCATAAACTAATCACTGCATACTAGAAGACATCCTAGTAATGTTAGTGGCAGTGCTGCTGCTGACTATACCTCTTGCCACCATGCTGCTGATCATGTAGCACTACTGGAAGATAGGTGGCTCAGCAAAATCTCTGTTTTAGACAGAGATAATTATGAAGGAAGTCTGAGGGGTTATCTTCAAAGACAGTAACAGAAGCAGTAGTTCTTTGCACTGTCATGCAAGAAATGGCATAGTCTGTAGAGAGTAGGTAAGGAGTGAACTGAAAGTAAAAGGTTTCGGAAAGATATATAAAAAGATGTCAGCAGTTCAGAGGGGCTGAGGGACTGAAAAATAACAAGGCTTTTCTTTTCATGCCATTAATCACTCTTAAATTGCAAGGCCAGTTTTCCACAAATTTGAACTTTGCCTTTAATGCTTTCAAACACAGTACACACAGCCTATGTTCAGGGAAGATAATAAGGAGAGCCAAATGCTTGCACTTGGAATATGTCTTAAAGTGATGTCTTAAGGCATTGGTACAGAATAGATTTCTGTGGCTCTAAGACCTCATTTACTTTTCTATGCTGTTGGAAATACATTGTCCTCTTCTATTTTCCCCTTCCCCCTCATTCTTTTGGTAACCATCTCTATTTTTGCTTCTTTAGCCAGAGGAGCACTTTGGAACAACATCAGAGCTTGCGACAGATTCTTCCTGACAACTGCATTAGTACTAAATGGCCCAAGATCAAGCTGTCTAATGGGACTGACAAACTCATCAGTAGTCTTTTTGGCAAAGAGGTCAGCAGATGATTTCACAACACTCAATAAAATATACAAAAATAACTACCTTATCTAGAAAAGAAAAAAAACCCACACACCACATTTTGTTCTTTCAAACAAATCCTCTGTTCTGTATTACATAAAGCTTTAATAATCATCAGCTTTCTATCAGTTAGCTACTGATGCTGTCTAATTTTATTTACAAAACTGTCTTTGAGAAAATAAGAATGTGGAAAGACTCATCACAATCCCAGATCAATGCCTAAGGTAAATAAAATATCATACCTTATAAAGCAGGGTGGGGAAAAATAATTCAGCATCTCATGTATTAAATGCCACCTTTTCCCCATTTCAGAGAAGGGTTATTGGATGTAGAAGTCAGAAAAAAGGACCACTAGAAATCTGAATTCTTACTTTTCCAAGTTATATAATGAAAACATCCTAAAAAAACCACTGATATGTTCCGGGTCCAATTCTGCATAATGCAGACTCCCAAGCCCTTACTCTGACTCCTTAAGGATAAGCCTTAGTACATTTCCATACTACCATTGACAACAGGCAATGAGTCATGATATCTAGTTCACTGACTAGTACTGAAGCACAGAAGTGATGCACATTACTTTGAATTCACATTGTAACCCATGAGCCTGTATGTGTCTATACCCTATGTCCTGCCCCATGCCTTCATTGGAATCTGGATTGAATCATTTTCCAGTCGGAGAAACCCAGGTACAGAAGAGAGAGATTCACACCTGATTTTTGCCTTGACAGTAGGTTTCAACATAACTTTCTTAAACTACTTGGCTCTAAAAAATTGATCCAAAACAAGGTAGTGCAGACGTTTAGCTATCTGACATTATATGTCAGTAAAATAGCCAGAGATATCTTGGACTGTCACCCTAGAATCCTTCTATAGAGAGTGGAGATAAATAGGAGTTTTTAGGGTTCAGTTCATCTGAACTATTTTAGATTTCTAAATCATGTTGAAATGAATCATGTCCCACAAGTGGCTATTTCTCTTCCTAGACTATAAAAAGTCCTCATGCTGCCTAGCTCAAATGCATCCATATTAAGGAAGGATGTTTCAAATTAGGGGAGATTAATCTCACACATGGAAGCTAAAGATTAGTTTTTAAAATATGTAAGTGGTTTACAAAGTAGACAAGGATGATAGTGTGATTTTCCAGTGTATTTTGATGCCTTAGCACTTTTGAAAACCTCACTAGCTTCCTATCTGCAATCTTTGGTACTTACATACTTCTACCAGGTTTCCCCTACATAAATATTCTCATAGAAAAGTCAAATGAAGCTGGTTAAAACCAAAGCAAAGAAAAACAAACCCCACCATCACACACACACAAAGTAAGAGTCTTAAGAGATGAACTTCTAATCCTATCCATGCCACAAGATGATCACCACCTTCTGGGATCAAATGGTTGCTCAAAAACCTAAAAATTTAGGTGGATTTCTTTCTGACTACAATCCTCTCCAAGGCAAAATGAGAAATGTGATTTTTGAGAAAGAATTTTTCCCACAAACATTTTTTGTACCTAGAATTTCCTAATCCTAAGAGTACACCAAAACAGTCCTACAAAATCTGGGAGAAGTGGGACAAAGGCAATATTATGTATTTCATATAATAACATACTTATGTTTTCTAATATAGCTCAGGAATGCAAATAATCAAAAATATCTTCTATTTTAGTTGAAAAACAAATAGATTGTCTATTCTAAACAATATGCTTCAGATGATAAAAAAAATATCTTGCAAGCACATATCAGTATTTATTTGAATAGCAACATATGAGTGTTACATAATCAGCTACAAACACGTTCTTCTAGCAGTTACAATACTTTTTTATTTGTTTGCTTGGTTTGGTTTGGTTTTAAAGACTGAAACCTATTGTTGTCTTACCAGGAAATATCCAACACAACTAAACCAGGAAAATATTTCTACAGTATTCCAGAAAGATATTTTTTTTTCTTTTGTGCATCTAACAAACAAACAAATAGATGTGTCAAGTGGCTACCCTGCACATTTTCTAACGTTGATTCTCTGGAAGGTCCCTAGGTGCTGTAGACTTTCAGATTCCTTTACCAATATTAATCAACCAATAGGATGATTGGAAGACACAGTGAAGAGCTGTTCTATATGTCTCTATTGACTATAACACGCAGGCATAATCATTTCACTCCTAATGCAATGCCATTTTAAATATGTTTTTTAGTAGCTAAAGTTCAAAATAAATTTGTAAATGTGACATTGTTCTGCTCATTCTTCTAACTGCAGTTATAGTAAAATAATAATACAGAATATAATGGAAAATATTAGCTAATGCCCAAACACTGGCTAAATGACATTACTGTAATCTGTGTGTCATTAGTATTCTTATTAAATGCTATGAAAGTTTGGTTGAATGGGCATTAATGTGTTTTAAAGACGCAGTTGAAAAAAAAATGGATGCTTGTACACAGTTCTTCCAACAGAAAACATGTATTTATACAGCTGAAAGACTGTCATTTATCTGCAAGGGAGAGTAAAAGCTACCAAAAGAAACACACCGCTGTTATGTTGGGGGATATAACATGATATTTTCTATATTTTTTTAATGGGAATTACAGCTATAAAACTTGTGTGAGGAAGAAATGACTACTGCAATTAACACGTGCATACATGCATGCACTCCGATCTTATAAATTCTTAAGATCAAAGTTTCAACATTTGACACCATTTTCTGTAAAAGATTAGCTATTTCTGTCAGATTCTCCCAACACTTAGGGGCTTTGCAGGTTATGACTCTTGCACAGTGTTAAAAAAGATCTCTGTTATAAAAAGAATAAAGGTCTTGATGATTAATTACCAGTAGTCACCTGCTGTATTACTATCTGGATGAGAACATTAACATGGCAATCATCACTGCAGTCTTCTGAATAAAGTAACCATAAAATGCATGAAATCAGACAAGAACAGAGTGAATCATCAGTGGAAATGTATGTCTATTGGCTCTGTGAGGCATATGATCAAAAGGATGATCTAGACAGAGCCACCAACTCAGCAGAGCATAAAAGCTGGAAAACTGAAAAAGCCAGATGTGCACAGAGCTAAGAATGACACAGGAACCTGCAGAGACAGAAGGCCAAATTATAACATTCTTATAAAGGTGTAACCACCTGTCAATCAGAGTTTTGTCTGCTGAGACTGCTTCAAAGACTCTAAAGAAACAACCAACTAAATATGGTCAAAATGAGCTAATGTGTTAATTACAGTGAGGATCAAGGCTAAAGCTACAGTAATTGCAGAGAAAGCTAAGAAACCACCTTTGTAGCTATAAGAAATCTGTGCAATCTTTTTGTTTTGTTCCAAGATGCCTAATAACTGAATACTGAAATCTGGCCCTTAGGCTACAGAAATGGGTTCTCTTGGATGATGGATTTCTCTCCAGCTGAGTTGCAAACTATTTAAAATTTGCTCTTTCTTGTGCATTTCTACATTTTCAGCCATATTTTGCACATAGGACAAGAGCAGCAGGTAAATACTTCCACCTTGTTGAAAGGTGAGTTCATATCACAAACAAAGTCTTGTGCTGTGACTGCCAGGAGCTGGCAATGTGGGCAGAGCAAGAGGACGGACAGTTGAGCCCAAGGAGCTTCTGTCTGTATGACTCATCACACACCTCTCCTTTTGACTGGAGTGGGTAAAGCTTTAATTTTCTTGAGGGAAGTTTCAGCATTGGTGTGGATAAATAGTGTTAAAAAGGCAGAGAAAACATTTATTTTTCCACTTCACAGAACTAAGATAGTCACCACTGAAAACACCATTTCTTTTATGTTGGAAAGGCAAAATTTTTAGAATGAACAGAATACATTTTTGCCTCTGTTCAAAAACATGCTGATGCAGTTGGGGTTTTTTTCACTTTTCCACAAGACCTTGCTTTATTCAACAGATGGAGTGGATAGGATGTAGGGAATGACCAGCTGTTCACTTTTTCTTTATATCCTCTTATGCTCATCACTCACTGTATGACCTTTACCTGACATATCATCCAAACCACACACTGAGCTGTGAATAAACATTGCTTACTAAGTCTTAGAATCATAGAATCATGCAATGGTTATACTACATACAATCTCTGACTCTCTCAAAAGGCTGGCAAGTTATCTTGTCTATCATTACATCTCCCTTATGAAAAAAAAAAAAAACACTTTTTGGATTATTACTTTATGTCTGGGGAGCCAGAGACAAGGAAGCTTGGCAGGAGTCACAAGAGAAACAGTGTTGAGGCCAGAATTGCAAAGAAGGAACAGGAAATATTTTTCTTATTTTATGAAATGTCAAAAATGTTTTCATTGCTTCACTGATTTTTTTTTTTTTTTGGTGCTTTCTCAAAGTCAATCTGGGGGGTGGGTGTGTAAGAGATTTTTAGAGGGAGAGGGAGAAAAAATTAAAAATAATCAAAGCTTCATTACTAACCCCACATTAGATATAGAGGGACCATGTCTAGCCCCTCACATCTTCTAAGCCTCCAAATAAGAAGTAGTTAAATGTGTTAAGTAACAATTAAGTATTCATCTATGGTGTGGAAGAACAAGTTGAAGACACTTGTGTTCCCATGGTCTACTATTACCTTTCATGTCTCTTGTGGACATCCATCTTGTGCCTGAGAATATTTCTCAAAAGATGCACTGAAGCCTGCTCATTCTTACAAAAAGTTTCATCTTAAGAAAACAATTTCACAGAAGGTTCCCAGCAAACTCTACCTGTGACAAGTACCTCATGGAGCTGTGCATCCATTCACACAGCCCTGCCAGAGGTGTTGAGCAGAAGAGCTCGACTGGCAACAGAAATACATTGAGCAAAGACACTTTGCATATGATAGTAACATAAAATATTCAACAGTGATTCATGTGGAATGATTAGACTGCTTCATGATTGCCTGTGAAGTTGCAATAATTGTGACTGGTGTGAATTGAGGGGGACAAAACAGATCCAGATTAGATACAGGCAGTAGCACTGTATCTAATCTGGATGCCAAATGCTGCTTCAGCCCGCAGTACTGAAACCAGAATTGTTCCTTTTTCCCTTTGACCCAGCTACATGTGACCTCAGTACCTAGCTAAGGATGCAGGTAATTTTCTCCTGTCTTTGAAGAAAATAGGTGCACTTTCATGCCCTTATATATTCCCACCTGGTTAATAGACATTCTGAGTCTTACTTTCAGCTTTTGTATAGAGGGCACATATAGTGTTGTTCCTGTTTAAAAATAGTTTAAGATTTTAAAAAAAGCAACTTTTAGATTTGGTGTGCAGGGTATAAGAAAAAAAATCTCACTGAACAGGGTTCTAAATAGCAAGACTTGTATTCACAATTTTGACAGCAAATCTATGCTGAACACTGTCTGAGGAAAACCGATTGGGTAGGTCTTGTTCAACTCTTCTTATGTCCAGATCCCCAGCTGCTTACACAGGTTTGAGTTTTCAGAAAAGTTTAATTGATGTTTAATTGAATTCTTGAGAGGTTTGCGTCTCCTAAGGTTATAGAATTCATCCATGAAGTACTAAGGCAAATGCTTAATTTTTAAATCTAGCTGTCTTGAGCAGAACAGTCCACTGACAACTGGATTTCAGTTCATGCTTAAAATTAAGCGTATGCTGAAATAACTCATATGAGAATTATACAACAAAGCACTGTCTGATAGCATGAAAATCAATTACAAATTAGTGAATAATTCTTGCACAACCATTTTCTTGCTTTCTGAGACACTTAAGGTAAGGTCCCTTTAAATCAGTGTAGTATCACTGCAGAAAGTATTTAGTCAAAATTATTCATTCACCATGATAAACATATATTTTTTGAATTTAGAAATTTCTCTCCAAACAGATGTCTGCATATTGATGCTACAATCAATCACTTTTTAGCAGAAATCACTAAATCTGTCAGTCCACAATACATACACATACGTATATATATTTATCTATATATATAAATAAATATAAATATAAATATAAATATAAATATAAATATAAATATAAATATAAATATAAATATAAATATAAATAATATAAATATAAATATAAATATAAATATAAATATAAATATAAATATAAATATAAATATAAATATAAATATAAATGAATATAAACATAAACTTCCATTTTAGTACATTAAAACAATATAGCATAAACTGACACTGCCCAAACATCCACCCACAGGGGACACGCCAGCATTTCTCTGTCTCTATAGCACCAGAAGCCAACATATGTCCAAGCCACTGAAAGATGAAAGCTGGATCCTCTTTAGCAAAGACAGAGGACAACCATTCTCTGTCTCAGTGTAGACAGCAAAGCAGAAAGTGTGGCACTCTAGCCCCACAGAAGTTAATCAAGCTATGTAAAAACAGAATGATCTAGGACAGTTTCCTAGATGCAAGGTTGACAACAGAACAAGACTCTGATTTACATTGTCTTTAGTCATTTTGTCACAGAAATTTTAAAAAAAGTGTTTGGGAGGTTGAGGATGGAGACACAAGTGTAAAGAGTGATGCAGAGTACACGTTCTCACCACTGTTATTCATGATTACTTCAAAGGGACAAAGCATTTATTTTCAGAAAAGAGTAGGGTTTGATATTCTTTTGTTTTCTCCCCTCTCCCCCCATATTTACATTTTTGCCTCAGATACAGGTGGGATAAACAGGAAGTTTTGGGATTTTCTGAATAAACTTGTCTTTACAAGAGAAAAATCATTTTTCTGGACAAACTAGCACATTCAAACAGCCATCCTCCTAGCCCCTCTGCTGACAGAGCCTGTATCTCTGAATCTCCCATTGGCATGTTCCACATAGATTATTCTGAAATTTATCTCATTCTTTTGAGGTTGTTCTATATTACAGGGCAATAACTGCAACTTGATGGATGATCAGTTGACGCTGAGTTCCACTCCAACCTCAAAAGCATGTAGTAGTTGAATTGTTAAACCAACTGTATAATCAATGGTTGAAATAAGGCATTGTGACATCATTGTAAACCATGAAATTAAGGCGATTGCCAATTAAGAAGAAAATTAGGGTGAGAAGGAGAAAAAAAAATGATTAAAAATGTCATCGATAAAGAGTTTAAAAAATAAAAAGAATCACTGACATCTCAAAAATTATCCACCAAAATACCAAATAATGCATAGTCAAACTCTGGAATATCATATTAGAAGCATTATCGTATTAGAATAAACTTGCATTTAGCTGCCGTAAACTTCACATTGTTCACAGAACTAAGTTTAAATACTGACTTACAGGCATAGTCATCCTTACATTTTTTTGTGAGTCTCTTGGACCCAGAAACAGGGATGTTATCACAAAGGAAACTCCAAATTCACAGTGATAATTAGAACTGAGAGGATGTGGAAAAACATAAGAATATATTTTAAAACGTATTTTGATTTTACAGGGTTCATACCCTTTAGACTTTCTGTTCTGTAGCTATTCAGGCATTTAAAGTTTATATGGACAGATGTATTGGAAAGACAGTGCTCCTCTCCAAAGCTGAAGTGTTGGATGAGAAAAATTTCAACCTACATAGTCAGTCATATGGCTGAAAGCTAATACTTTGTTAACTTCCATATGCTATTGATTTTGCTCTCTTATGGACTGTCTTCTAACTAATTAATATAATTATCTAACTGATTTACAGAGACCTGTGACTGCAAGAACTTATTTATGTGCTTAGATAACAACACATAAATAGTTCTGTCACAATAAATTGAACACAAACCTAGAATTAAAAATAAAGTGTTTACAGAATCAAAATGGAACAATTTTCCTATAACATTTACTTATGAGAAAAAAATAGCAGAAATTGTGAAAGAAGATTATTCTCATTAGAAATACTTGAACCAAAATAATAGTAGATTTTTTTTGTCTATAAAGAACTCAATAGAGAACTTAAATTGTAATTTTAAATTATTTTGAAGGCTTACTGATCTGTTTGCAGATAACACAGTACTAATAAAAAATTTAATTATAAGGATAAATAATTGCACAGAATTTATTTTCCAGTCTTATCAGAACACAACATGAAAACTTACACATACACACATCTAGCACAAAATGTATTTAGTGCTTTGGAAAGCGATTATGAACAGAAATTTTCTTATACGAGTTTTTAATTAAAACACCTTAATTTCTTTATAAATCTTGGGGGGAAAAAAAACAAACCAAACCAAAGCAAAACCAACACAACGAAAATGGTCATAAATTCTTACAGTCAGAATAAAGCTCTCAAAGACAGTAAAAAACTCAAAGCTGAATTCTGGATTTTGTATTTTTTTTTTTCCTCAACGTGGAAAACTGTCATGGAGGGAAAATTCTGAAAAGGGTACAAATTTCAAGAGCTATGAAATTACGTGAGCTGATATGAATGGCAGCAGTTTTTTTTTTGTTTCCCAAATCAAATCCTGCAGGTAGATTATTGATTCATTAGTTTTACCATGGTTCTATTACAGGATAAAAATTAAAACAGTTAATTGAAATCAAAAAAGCTACAGCTGTGAGTGAATACACATTTTTCTAGCAATTCTGACTGTCAGTTTTAGCAAAGTGAAGAAAGGAAGCAGCGAGCTCATGCTCTGCCAAATGCACAACTACAGCAAAGAAAGGCACATGTGCAAGTAGATATGTTCATATTTGGGAGGATGTGTCTCAGAGCTTTGGCTTTCACATAGCCAGCCTGAAGCACTTTAATGGAACATAACTTTCACTTCCTAAAGTTCAAGAGGCTTTAAAGGTTTCTTAAATTAGGCAGCCAAAATCATTAATCTCCTTAGAAAATTTTGGCAAAACACTGAATTCATATTGACATAAGGACTATGAGGTAGCAGACTCAATTAATGAAACCATTTCTCTCCTCTGATGGCTTTGCTCTTTCTCTCTGAGATCACCAGGGTAACACTGACTTTATTGCAAGCACAGAGAAAGAGCTAATGTTTTAGGATGGGAACAAACAGGTATTGATAAAATAAGTACTGAGTCAAGCCTGAATCCAAACACAAACTCAATCTGCTTTCTAGGTTCCAGTAAGCTGAAATTCTGCTCCTTAACCTAATGTTAATAGTCCAATGCTTGTTGCTTGAGGCAGAAGTTAGCCCAATTGCAGCACTCGGTGCATCACTGCAGACCCTGACCCAGCTGTGACAGTGGAAGAGGTTAATGTCCTCGCCTGCTCATGACCATCCCTTTGCTAAGGTAGGAGTGGTTTGTTTAAAGAAGCAAGGCCTTACAAGGAAGTGTAATATCAATTAGCTGGGAAGAGACCATGTGGCACTGATCTGACTTCCCGCACCTTGAAGATACGGGAAATAGCATGTTTATTAATGGTACTGTGAATTCCCTTACAGAGAAGGCAATCAGTGATTATGATGTACCTGCTATTCATAAGATATTGCAAAGACTTGTACCAAAATGCCCACAGATAAAAGAAGGGATTATTTTCAACATTTGTTTTGTAGCCTATAAGAAATGCTTGGACAGGACAAGCACAATTTGGTTTCCACAGACACATTCAGGACATTTTTTTCACTCACAGTACAGCTGATTCTCACACTTATTTACTGAGAAACTGTGCTCTGCAAATAATCCCAGCAGGACAAGTAAGCTCCTATTTTCTCAGCAAAAACAAGAACGGTCATATTTGAATGTTTTCATTTCTTTACATCATCAGTTTTATGGTCTAGAACCTTCACAGCATTTTGCTTTCACACTATACCTCACTACTTCAAACAGAACCTGAACAAATGCTTAAGCCCTGAGATTCAGTAAGGTTTCTATCCTATTTGATACACTACATCATTAAAACATTAAATCTGGTAGACTACCCCATAATGGGTATATTCTCAAGACACATATCCTGTACAAGTCCCTTGTCTTCAGCTTTTGAGACCTCCTAATGATTGAAACATTTTTAAGGTAAATAGATACAACATGTACCTTGCCACAGAAGAGCATATTTTGTGTACTGTACCTGTCTAATCCAGATAATTGGATGGGAGAATAAATAAATTTAATGGGAGATGAAAAATATTGGCAAATATTGAAAAGATAACTGAAACCTCCTCTTTACTGCTAGAAAGATGTCTCATCTGCATGGTTGTCCTGAGCCACACTTCCCTGGTTATACTTCATGTGTTGCTTCAGTTTACCAAAGTATTCCCCACAAATGGTGAGAACGAAAAAAACAGCCATTTTAAAAGCTGATTAAAATGTACAACCAAAGAAGATTGGGTTAAGTTTGATTCATCGCCTTTTTCCTGGTTGCATCTATATAAAATAGGGGAGTAGCCCTCAGTGAGTAGCCAATGTTAAGCTTAACTATGAGTGATTATGTTTTTCAAGCATAAAGGCTTTATGAAGGCTTAGCAATTTGGATGAGGACTGCTCATTATTTTTAAGATAGGCATGGATTTTCTAGGTTGGTATGTGTTTTTTCTCCCTCTGCCTAGCAGGTCCTGAAGAACACAGAGTGATAGTGGGCAACACAACTATGAACTCCACCTCCTCTCTGCCTTCTACAGGTAATATAATACATCACTGCGTACCTGTACAAATTAACAGATGTGAAATTAGCTACTAGAAGTTTTCCTTTAATAAAATAAAATATGTCATCATTTATTGAACTAAAATAAATAAGAATCAGGATAAAGGTAATAGAATTAAAAGACATGCAGTGTCAAACTCTCATTATAATCAACATATATAATCAAAAAGTCCCTTAATCTTCATCTCTAACATATGGAAACTAATACTTGCAACTTGAATATTGATTCAAATAAAGACGACCAATATTTGATTCAGAGTTCTGTTAAATTTTCTTGTGATTTTTTTTACATATCTTCTCATGTTTTCAAAAACAAACTTGAATTTTTGAAGTTGCTCCAATGTAATTTTTTCCTGATTTGTATTTAAGCTTCATCTCCTTATTCATTGGAATGTGACATAAAAAATTTTCAGCACCTCAGAAAATTAAGCTATACACTTAGTCACGGGTATAATACCAAATATTAGATAATAATTTAGGAAAATGTAGGCCTCTCTCTTTATGTATAACTATATCTATACTGGCATGTATATAATGTATTTGTGAGCATGTGTAGGTATTTGTGTATGTACGTAATCAGCTCCTCCACCTGCAAAGTGGGGATAACTATTCTTTCTTTACAAGTATCATGAGGTTTAGCTTAATAATTTCTGGCAATTGTTGTGAGATACTCTTAATGAATAACTACATATGGTAAGTGGTAAGGTTAATTATTCCACTATGACAGAAATCAATCACTATTAAATCCTTTCTAGCTAGATAATGAGGCAATCTTAAATTTTTTGATTTGGCTAAACTGACTTGACAGAGTCACATTGCTACCATATGTTGGAAACCCAGGAGTCTCTCATGGAGATTACAGTGTAGCTCACAGAAAGTCCCTGTGCAGGCTTCAGAAGACTGAAAGAGATTATAAAATAAACTATGCCAATTTTTAATTCTTTTTTTGTTATGCTTCCATTTGAATCAATAATGTTACTCTAGAAAATTATTCAGTACCCTAACCAGGGCATAGAATAAGCTCATGACTTTTGTCATGAAGTTCTATTGCAATGTTAAAAATAATTATTGAAGTACTAGCTTACAATAACAAAAAAAAAAAAAAAAAGATTGTGATTTTACAACCCCAACCTTTATACTTCACCATAACAGTACTTCTTCCATTTGAATGGTTAAGATCTAGAACTTGTTGATTTTTGGTTTTGAGTCCCTTATTCATCCCATTTGCCTCTGATATTTAAGTAGACATGTAAGAAAGAATATTTAAGTTGATATGTGAGGAAGACTAGTTAATGAAGAGTTACTTGTGAGGCCAAAAAAACTATATATACTTGAATTCTGACATCTCTCCTACACAGGCATTATGCTATTAGTTGTCTTTTATTCAGAATTCAATTTACTGATTCTACCACTCTCTGTTAATGACATGAAACATGCAGCAGTATTGACTAGAGTTCATGGATGGCTGGATAAGGAAGCCTCATTCAACGGTGGAAAATAGACTTTCATACAATGGGAAATTCAAGCTCTCACATCATTAGTAAAGTTTTAGACCATATGCTGCCAAGCTCAAAGGTAGCCAGGCTGAGCTTCCTATGTCAAACTCATTATCTCTTGAAACAAATGTAGTCTCATGCCTTCTGCAAACAGGAGATGAAAGTCTCCACTTTCAGTCAGCATCTGGTTTGCTCATAATTAGGATCTATAACATTGAAAAACATTGTCTTTAAAAAAAAAAAAACAAAACAAAAACAAAAACAACTTTTTTCCCCACTGAATCAAGGATCTTTCAAGTTTCTCTCTCATTCTTGACATTTTATTGCCAGCAGTTAAATATGTACAGCAGTTCTAACAGTAAGGAGAAACCTCACTGGAAGGTGATTGTTTTTATCTGATTTGCCATTATATAGTGTTTGAATTTCTCCCTGCACGCTCTCAGCATGAAATAGTTACAAATTCATGAAAAATTTAGGTGTGCACTGTTAGTTGAATGTTTTTATATGAAAATGCCATGGCCTACGGAATGGAGGATACCCTTCTTCCAAAACTGGGCAGTTCTTCCTCCCCAGCTCTTCTATTGCCTTTTACTCTATCACTTGTTTTTCTTCTTTATTGCTTCTGATCCTCCCTACCTCTCCTTGTATTTGTTTTCTCTCTTGTTTTATTAATCGCACTATATTAACTTCACAACTAAGGTCAGTTCCATCTCACTAGACTGGAGACAAACCTAATTCTGCAAACAGTGTTCCCCAGAAGAACCATAAGCAGTTTTCAAGGCTGTGAATGTTTGTGTGCAGAACTGAACAGCCAAATATTTCTTGCTGATAAACTCTGAGAGTTTTCTTTTTTCTTAGTTTGACCTAATTCAGGCTGCCATCCATAGCCGTGTAAGACATCATTAATCAGCAGAAATAGAAAAACTTTCATATTATGACTAAGTGGACTAGCGTAATCTTCTCAGCATTTTATCAGATAGTTTTCTGGTTTGATATTTAAGAAGTGATATCTTTAGCCCCAAAATTTTATAAAGGTAAACTATATTAAAAAAATGATTTAACAAGACAAGCTTCTAAGTATCTGAGCCATCAAAGAAAATAAGTCTTAGAAGCCTAAGCAGTTCAGTACTACAAGACTTGAATGATATGTAATTAACATTATATTCTGGGTCTTACCATTCTTTCACAGGAAGCCTGGGACAGGGAATTGAACTTGTCCTTCACAGTCCCAGTCAAGGACTTGTCACTTGCTAGACATCTTCTAATTAAATATTTCTTTAATTCAGCCCAGACCATGCCCGCTATTTGCAAAGAACCTCAAGTTCATGCATAAGCAAATTCTGTGCTAACCATGTATGAGCCTTATGCTTAGCAGGGTCTGTGTAATTCAGTGTTACGAGAGGTTATAAAATGTGTTGGCATTTTTTTTAAAGGGTTGTCTGTGAATAATTTAATTTGTGAATGTAAATAGAGGTGAGTGTTTGTAAAGGCTAAGATTAGCCAAGGCTGGATAATCTCCTCAAGCTCTTACTGTAATCAGTGGAGAAAGAAGCTCCTCCGGTGGATGTCAGAATAGGCACTTTTCTCTGTGCTAACTCCAGAAGGTGCCAGGGAAAAATAGGTTTGCAAGGACAGAATAAATCTCATGAACAATTAACACTAACTCTATGGTGAACTCTAAAATGCCAAGACAGAGTTCTTGTGCATGCCTGCTACTTAACTAGTACAGTAGCAGAATGCCAAACAGGGCTGGATAGATGCCATTATATCTATACTGCAAAACAATTTCCAGTGTCTAAAGCCAAATTTCAACTTGATATGAAGCCTTCCAGGATACAGAATGCCTTCTCATTTTTCAGATGCAATCTCTCTGGGAGTCAGAGAGTAGTTTCTGCCTAACAATCATGTGTATTACATATAATGATGTTCTTATTTCAAGAATGTTTTCTTTTTTTTCCTTGGAGAATTCAACACCCAAAAAAGATAGTGTTATCCCAGGAAATCACCATATACACCCCATGCATTTTCCACCTCTTGCTAGTCCTAAGCAAACAGACCTCCTGACAGAAACCCATACTGAACAGTAAAAGAAACGGAAGATTTTGTTTTGGTGCTTGCTGGATAAAGAATTCTTCATTGAAGATGCAATATGTAAGGTAAAGTAAATGATATTAGGCTGTTAGCATACTTCACTTTAATAACTGAAGCAGAAAAAGATATTTTTTAGAAAATAAGCAGAAAAACTTAGTGGGGAAGGAGAGGGTCTGTGTGAGTATGAATTCAGTGAAGAAGTGAAGAAGAGGGATTGTCTGTGCAAAAAGAGGGAGAAGTGAGATTCAGTGACTTCTGGAAACAAGACAATCACTGCTTACACGGGCAGTGCTCTCTGGCAGAGGTGGAAGCTTAGCATGGTGCTGGTGCAGTACATAAAGGTGACACATACTGCCTTCTGCCTAGCTGCTCTCCAGCACCCCAGCCCACAGCCCCGCAGCTGTTGAGACATAGCCAGCAGAACACTCCCAGGGCTGATGTTAGGAGCCATGGTCAAAGGTGCCAAAAACGTGGCTGGAAGTTCTGATTTGACTGTGATAGCAGTTTCCTCACTTCCTGGTTCACAGTTAGGTTCCTTGGATTGAAAAAGATGGCCTGAGGAGAGGTTGTCCTGAGATTCTGCAGTCCTCAACACTGTGTTATAAGAGTGAGGAATCAGGTGTGGTTTGTTGGCTGAATCAGATAGTAACAGTAAATCCTCTCTAGCAGTGAGAGGACTGGCAATCTGTCTGGTGAAAGTTGTCTCTGATACCCCAGACCTATTAATTTAGATTCATATAATAATTTTGGCTGAAAGGGACCTCTGGAGACCACCTGATCCAACCCTTCCACCTAGAGAAGGGTCAGCCTCAAAGTTTGAGCTGTTTTCTCAATGTTACCACCACTTGAGTGTCGAGTATCTCCAACAATAGAGATTCTGCAACTTTTTAAATGAACCTGTTCCAATACCCAACCACCCACACTACAAACAGTACTTTCTTTTATATTTAATCAACATTTCTCTTGTTGCAACATGCGCTCAATGTCTCTTGCCCTTTGCTGTCATCTCTGAGAAAAGCTTCTGTCATGTCTATAGCCACCAGGAGGTTGAAGATAGTAACCTCATCACCTTCTCTTAGCCTTCTCTAAACTGAACAAAACCTATTCTCTCATTTTTTCACCATATGCTGAATGTTGGCTTCCCAATGGAGAAACAATCTTTTATGCAGTCTTCCTAAACCCCATCTATAATTCATTCCATATATGGACCAGCTCTTGAACAGATCTGTACACAATCCATTTATTCAAGAGTCCCATTTTAGTCATCCATATTTTGTATACAAGAAGTGTATCTGCTTCAAGAACTAGCTTTTCATTCAAGCTATAAAATAATCAACTCTCTTTCTTCTTTACCAGAAGTAACCTGGAAAATTGCAAACTATGGAAATTAACAGAACTTCCACCACATAGATAAAGATTTTGGAAGTTTTCTTCTATGTTGTAAAACTATTGTATAAAACCCCACTGTGTAAATAGTAAAACAAAGGTAAAATTAGCAAGGTTTTACATAACATGTAGTGTTCCTTAATTTACTGTTTCCAAAAGCAGTTATTCTAGCTGTGCCTAGGTGTAGTAGACAGCCTGATATATCAGATTTGGATATTTGTAGCGGACAAATAAACAGTGAGGAGGGTGACCATTTTGTCAGCATACTTCATTTTGTTTACATACTTTACATCAACTTTATAACATCAACTTTAGAAGCTGATCCAATCAAGATAAAGTTAATCAGTTTTTTCTAAAATCTCATCTTTCTAGGAAGTTGTACAGTGAGTGTCTTTAAATCTAGGACATTAGGGAGAAAAATTGTTCTCTGTTATCTGTCACAGTGTGTCTTAAAAGCTTTGATCTAAAAGGCCTTTGCTTTTATGGTTGAGGAAAAAAAAAAAGAGTTTGCAATAAAATGGTACCATTTGATGATCTCTGACACATAAATGTCGTTTCATAGAAGCTTTGTGTAGAAAACAAAAATACTTTAAAATGCCACCTCTAACTAGTTTCTGAAAGAGCACATATTTCAGGTTTGAAGAACAAAATTGTTTTTCCACATATAAACATTAATTTAGGTCCCACTCCCACACAGCACTGACTCCTCCAATAAAGAGTATGACTCACATCATTGCTGGTGAAGGATATTGACTTTTCTTTCCTGTCCTAAACATCAGACAGGCATCAGAACTACAAAGTTATTAACTAAGATATAGCACAAACTAGTATCCACTGACCCACAACAGCTCCATTTCACTAGTTACTGAGCTCCCTATACCTATTCTGGGTACCAGACTAGTTTTTATTATTATAGAAAACCCACTAATGTCATTTGCTACCTCAGAAGACATGTTTTAAGTGACCTATGTCGTCTCACATTTATTTATCTGTTAAATGGAAAAAATACCAGATCTCTTATTTTTTTAGGTAACTTTCAGAAACTTTTCTCTTATTCCTCTTCTCTTTCATATTTTTTGAGACAAGAATCTTTCAAGTCTTAATACTCTTCATTCCCTGAATCACAGATACGTCCCTCCCTTTTTTACACTATTCTAATTACTGGTTTTTCACATAGACACCTAGTCTTTAGCCAACACCCAAAAGACCAGGATGCTAAGACACCTCCTTCTATTCTCATTACAGCTTGACTCATATCCTCTGATTTACTCTACCATTACTCTGTCACAAACACTTCTGTAACGATCTCACATGTAACCAATCAGAAAATACTACATATCAAAGTATTTTTTTGTTTGCTAGGTACCAAAAGTGATGAACAAATGCTCAGTTGTAAGTTTTCAGGCAGTCTTTCAGAGTGGGAAGATAAGATATGTAGTTATGAAAAGTTGTTTAACCATATTTCCAAGAGAAACATTCCTAGAACAGTGCATTTGTCCTACTAAAAATTTTATTCATGCATGTATCAGTGCTACTACTCTCACAGACAGTCAGATCTGTATTTATAGTGCTAAAAAGGAAAAACATGTACAATTATTTCCAGGCATGTATAAACCCAGTCACAGGTGCTTTGAGGACTAAGAGTGCCACAGCTGTTAGTTTGTCAGGGGTAAGATCTGTTAATGAAACTGAATTGCTGGCTTATGGCAAATGAGGATTGCATGTGAATAAACTGACTGTGGTACATCAGTGGCTGAAAACCAACAATATGACAGAAAAAATGTTAGATATAAAACACTGACCTGGGGGACTCAGATGGAGAGTTATACCTAATTAAAGTAAGTAGAGTCAAACACACAATTCAAACAACATCTGTTAGGAAACAAAGCAATTGAGAAAGCATTTATTATTACACTGAGTTTTAGGAGTAATTCACTTCAGGCAGGTTAACTGTGTTTGTCACATAACTCCCAGGCATTTTTCCATGCTTTGATAATAGCAAGCCATCTATGAGATACTTAAATATAGAATGCCTTGAAACAAAGGCATTTAAGTCCTTCCTGGACAGCCAGCTGTGGTTATTCCTGTGTTTTTACCATTGAAACTCAGATCAGAACAGGAAAAGGTCATATTTCCCCTGAATCCTGCTGCCTCTCTTCTTTCACTAAAAGTTGTTTCATCTAAAATGGGAAAAGGACTACAGTATCATAGTATATCCAACAGAGAAAATGATAAAGTTCAAGTCATGCTTTGAAAGTCCCATGTTGGAGGTAGGAAATTCACTGTTCAGGTTTTCATTCCCCTTTCTTTTACAATCATTTTTCCCTTCCTCACAAGTACATTGATGCAAACTCCTGCAAGTCAGACATCAGCCTCATAGCATGTAAGCAGCTGATTCACTGAGGCACAGTGGAGTCTCTCCATTGACTTCAACAAGCTTCCAAACAAGTAAGAAACATCCTCTTTGTGACAGTTTCCTCCTTTTAGGTATGCAAAAACAATATAGAAGAGACAATGAAAAGGCAGGGAATGTGTGATGGTTTCCATCTGGAATCTTCTCATTCCATTATTTATATTAATATTTTAAAATTAAAATGAGTAATATTCCCCTCCTCTCTCTGTGATTGATGCTCAAGAACACTGCAGAAGCATATTTAAGTACATTGAGTTATTAGATTTGCTTATACAAATCTGAATGATGATAAGTGCTTATATCCTAATTAACTCTTCATTCCTGGTTATGTAACTAGGAAGTACCAGATGACTACGCTTGCTTTGTTACAGGAAAGATCAATAGAACTAATGTGGAGTTCATACAGTGAATCATTTTTAGAGTAGTCTGAATAGAAGAACATCTGCAAGAAAAAAAAAAAAAAAGTGAAGAAAGCTCAAGCAATCTTGATTTATGTTAATAGGACACTAACATATTATATATATGTGAAGCTGTTTGTGTCATCTTTGTAACTGTTAATCTCCTTCCAAGGAAACTAGATCTTTTCTTTTTTTTCTATAAATCAGGGTACATTCTTTTTTTCTTTTCCCTGTGTTAGACATGGAGTTAGTCACATATCTGTTCAATATTATATGCACAAAAATGAAAAGAAGACACTCAAGAAGGAAATCTTAAAAGCAAAATTGTTTAGACCTATCACTGAACAAATGAGAACAAAGGACTGAATTACTTATGAGGCTTTGCCTTATGATAAGGTTTTTTTGTTTGTTTCTAATCAAGTTTGAGGAGGGTTTGGTCACATTTCTTTACCCACTTTTTACAAAATTACAAAGTTTTTTTGATTGTCCAACAATAATCTTCTCATCTGACATTATTAAAATGGTGTTTCACACTACATTTTTCACAGCAGTCTTTTATCTCTTCTAGTTTGAAAAGATAACTGGAGAGAAAGTTTGAATATTTTTCTATAATCTACTTTATAAATATCTTAAGTCTCAGTATCACAGTACCTGGAGGAAATCTAGTGATTATACTACTTCAAGAAAGTTTTTTGCTTATCATTTCCCTTTTTCGATATAATGGACAAAAATATATGATGTATTCTTTAATACTGACTATCCTAAGTCAACTGGCTGAAACCTGACTGAAAACTTTGCCAAAAAGTTAAATTAACTGGTTCATTATTGCAACAATATATTATCACTAAATATATATACAGGTCTTTTCAACTCTTATCTCTTAAAATTAATGGCTAATTCTCTGAAGTTTAAAAACAGAAGCTAAGGGTTTGAATTAAAGTCTTGGATTTTTCATTTATTTCATAGTCTTTGGACTAGAGATCATTTTTATTGTCAAGTGCCATGCCTAGTGCACACAGATACTGTGTTAGCATAAAGCAAAACTAGACAATACATGTGTAATTTGGTCTAGATCATTCTGGTAACTCTCTAAGAGATGAGAGTGTACAGAGCACACAGCATGAGGTGGTGCAGGGTGATAGCCAAAATGCCTGACTGCATGCCATACACATCAAAATCTCGGCATATCTCAGAGCCACAAGACACAGCCAGCACACTGCACAAAGTCAAAGGCACAAGCAGCTGTGAGAGAAGTTTCTACATGCAAGAAACATGGAGTATATGGAATTTATGATTCAGTTATTCTGCATTACTTAAATAACTAACTCAATTAACTGAAATGTCACCAAATAAATACAAACCAGGAGTTAAGATACTACCTGAATATCTCTAGAAGTGGAGAAAATAGGAACAATGTTCCTACACAGCAATTAACCCATGGCATGATTTCTTTCATGCCATGACATCTCTTTTCTGCACGGGAAGATCTGAGAATACTCAGGACTGGAGTTATCTCTGTTGACTTTTGTTCTGAATAAAAAATCACTTGGAAGAGAGCTACAAACTCCTTGTAAGTTCTCTCTTATGTTATATATGATGAGAGATTTGCAGAGGGTGAAAAAAATCTGCTACATCAGACTGATGTTGCAAGCATGCAGTGAAATTCAGAGACTCCCAAACTTCAAGGTTAGTTTTCATCCTAACTCTATAAAATTCTAAAATTTTACTTGTTTTTTCCAGAAAGTATAATTCTGAATAAATTTACTTCAAAGGAAGTAAAACGTTTCATTAAGATACCTTTAATTGTTTCGTAGTTGTCTGAATCAAAATAAATAAACTGTACCGCTAGGTTTATTTTAAAATCAGCTTTAATATTAAGCTACATTTTGAGTGTTACACTGATAAAAGAAATGTATCCACTGATGTTTCTGATATCCTTACTTTTCATCTTCTATAATACATCCAGAGTTCTATTTCTCATAGAATGCTATTGAAGTTTTTATTTCTATTCGAGGGAGATTTACAGCATGCTCTTGAGAGATACAGAATTTCTGCTGGCCATATGGGATAAAAAAAAAAAAATGAAAAACAAAATCTGAAAACACCCCAAAAACTGCAAGTGACACAATTTTCATAAGGCAGAGCACTGATAAGAAAATTCAGTTTTAAAATTTTTGATCTTCTAAAACTAAATACTCTGCACCAGTTAAAAATCATGAAATATTGTCAGGTTTAACTGATCAGCATATGACATCTGGATGTTTCTCAGACTTTTTTTCCTCATTAACAATTTGATTTTGAAAAAACTGCAGCTTCCTTTGGGTAAACAAACAAGAAAAATAAAATAATATGTTTGTGATATTCGATTCCTAGCTAGTTACCTTGGTAGCATTTTACATCTATTTCATGTTAACTAGAACAGGCTAGCAGAGGAGTATATGTAAGTATATAACAATCTAGCTCTATTAATAAGAACATAAATTTTGATAGGAATGCCAAGGAGCAAGCTTCATTTCTACAACAGGCTATTATATTATGGAAATGTGTTTTCTAGCTGTTGTGCCTGTCTAGACTGCTATCAGCAGCTTGTATTCGTTACACAAGCCTGCAGCTGGTCCATGCGAAGTTTGCTGTTTTGCAGCCCATCTGCTCAGAAGAAGAGATCTGTAACACTGCCCAGTTTGGAGTAACGCTCCCTTATCATTGTAGTTGCAGTTTCTAAATAGAATTCTGAAATAATGATCGTTACTTTCTACTTTTAGTTCCCAGTAAATTAACTCCTGTCTGGGCAGATGGCTATCTGGCTGGTGAAACCAGAGACAACTGAGAATCAAGCAAACTGGGCTGGGGAGTAGCATCCTTTCATTTCTGTGGCTTGCTTGATCCCTGTAGTTCCACCAAAACTGTGATGCTGAATGTTCTCAGAAGAAAAGGTGGCAGTGAAGCTAAGTAAAGTGTGAACAAATGGAAGTGTTAAATACAGGAGACAAAAATAGAAGCCCATGCTTGGAACTATGTGCACTATACACAGCTAATATGCTATGACATTTCCAGGTTTTCCTGAGAAAGACCTGAATTTGATCTTAACTTTAGGCACAGTCATAATATGCAAGTTCAACACACTTTTTAGCAGTAGTCAATGGCTCTGTCTTTAGTAAAAGTTCAAGAAAACACATATCTACACTGTCCTTATTTTTTACTGATAGCAGTAGAATTATTTTCTATTATCTACTTATCACCTAATATTCTGAAGGGAAAAATTTGACTGCAGCTCATTTAGATTAATTCTTTTCTGATATGAAATGGTTAAGGATCCACCTTCTGAATGACCAAAATCAGCAAACTGATTTATATTTTCTTAGGTTTAGCTTCTTGTCTTGGGATCCTAACTTACCCTTATTGATATCAATTACTTCTGACTTCAAAAGGAACTTAGAAAGATCATTGAATTTATATAACAGATGTCAGCAATGAGAAGATTGTCCTTTTTAGGTGCAGGTTCAGTAATGGGGTTCCATAGTAGACCACCTATTCTTATTCAAACTCTGTTGATCTGAGATACTAAGATGCTGATAGAGCCAGCAGAAATGGTAAAATAGTGATCAGGGAGACTGGTTAGTGTTCCTTCGCAGCATATATGAATCTTTTCCATGGATTATTCTTGGCTACTTTGTGTGCCACTGTGGCTTTTTCCTTTGTTCTGCGTCTTGCCTGCTTAGATGTATATTTCTGGCAACTGCTTCTGCCTTCTTGTCCCTGTCGTCATTTGTTTTCTGCTATAAACCTCTCTTGCTTCTGATCATATTCTCTACACAGATTTGTAGCCTGGGAGAACTCTTAAATTTCTCTGTCTCATGTGTGAATCCGTGTCTCCACCTCTGGTTCTAACTTCGTTATAACCATCAGGACCAATTGTGCAGATTTCTAGTATGATGAACCTCATACAACCAGGTTATGGTGTACAATGATAAATCAGAAGAAGTCAGACAAACCAAAATATTTCAAATCCAGAAACATACTATATACCAGTAATTGAATTTTTTAATGCTTTTAAACTCAAAATTTCTGAAATTTTAAAATGGAAAAAAACTCATGAAATTTACTATATTGTATTTAATATAGGTCTTAAAGTAAGGTATCATTATATACTCTCAGATTAATCCAGTTTCCATGGAAAATGTGCTTATTATTCTCTTAAGGATTGTATCACTAGAACAGATGGTCTATCTACATAGCATATAACTTGACCTGGGTAAACTCTGCTCTCACATATGGTATTCCTGAGGCCTGTTGATATAACTGTTTTTTTTGTGTGTGTATGTTTTTAAAGTGTCTGAGAAACAGCAAAGGCTGAGTTGTGACCCACAAAAACATTGCTTCTATAGCATGATGCTAAATATATGTTTCATGCCCTGGGGCAGGATAGGAGGTTATGCAAAAATATATGAAAATATGAGGACAATGTGAGTAGTGTTGAATCATGTTGGAAGATCAATGCACAGAGCATGACTAAGAGCAGAAACATATGAAATAGTTCCTTAGAAAAGAATAAAGTGGTAGTCAGCAAACCATAGTAAAATCAGAACAGGGAACACAGCTGGTCTTCTTTTTACCCCTTTGAATGATATGCACTACAGGAAATTAGGGAAAAAGCAAACCCTCCTCTCTTCTAGTAAATGAACTTACGTTCTTTCTGGACTTTGCTGTTCTTCAGAAAAGGAGGAAAAGAAGAGAAGGCATCTCAAAGACTTTCCCATGATTTACATACCCTAGACAGGCAGGATCTGACCTTTAATTTGGCTAGATGTGCATTGATTAGGACTGAATCTCATTAAGACACAATCTACTGGGGCTGGTGTAAGAGAAAATATAATATTGATTAAAAAATAAAATAATCCGCCTCTCTCTCTCTCCCTCCTGACTGCCTTAGTTCATAATTAGCCTTCCCATCTAGCTTTCCTCCTACATGTTATGTAGATGTCAGTCTGACAGGAAGCAAGATCATAAGAATGCAATTAGACATTTCAAATTAGCAGTCAAGCACAGACAAGGAACGGGGAAACCTGCTTCATGCCCAGTATGTGGTTTGACTGAAGCATGATTGCAGTAATGTGAATTAAAGATTTTTAATTCAGTTTAAAAATATGACTGCTATTACGATTACGATACAGTTTGGGAATTGCATCACGTTTTTCTTATGCAGGATGACCACGAGAACCAGCTGATATGCAGCAGCGCAAATAGGGTCTTTTTTCCCCTAAAATATAAGACTGAAAGGGCTACTTCCATCCCCTGGGAATACTTTGCAGAGAAAGACTTAAAAGGCAAACTTGGCCAACACTGGCTCTCTGTTAGAGCTGTGGAAAGGACTTGAATCAGAAGGGGTAGAATTCCCCTCCCTCTCTCTTTATGATCTTTTAGAAAGGTGTTCACTACCATGATAAAGGATCAGACAGTAATGAGACAATACCAGGATCTTTCTAAGCAAAGCCAGGCTTTTTAAAATGTGACTGCAGCACTAACACAGTGTTCAAATCAAAAAGGATTTCTTATTTTATTTTTGTAACAGAGAAGCAGTTCAAATTCTACTTTACCAGGAAGCATTTGAAATTATTTACTCTGTGGTAACAGGGGACAAGATGCAAAGTATTAGCAGTTCATGAGTCCAGGGGAAGACTAGTTCTATGAGTTTGGATTTTCTTTGCTCACATTTTATTTAAGTCTATCAGCATCTGTTTTAGGATTTACAAGATTTTAAGGTTCTAATTTAATAATTATCATCATGTTTATTCTGGTTGTTACTTAATTGTAGGTAAATTTCATAGGAAGGGCTCTTTAAAGGAAAAAAAAAAAAAGTATCAAACTTTGTGTATTAGCAAAGTAATTTTCTTTCTGAGAGGAAAAGGTATTTTAATCTGACCTATTAAAAACAGGACTGATTTAGTGCTTGGGCTCTTTAAAATGATCACTCACTGAGTAATGAACACAGAAAGCCACAGTAAGCATCTTCAGCTGATGTGTATCACCATAGCACCACTGAGTTCACTGAAGTGATGCTCTTGTGCTCTCTGCCAAGATCTGGGTGAAGCTGAAAGTTCAATAAGCTCTATTTCTAATGACCATTTAATAGATTGCTGTGTTTCCCTGTTCATAACCCAGGGTTTCAAGGAGTTGATCAGTGTTATGTGATTTTCCTAAAAGACTTAAAGTAAAGCCAACAGCTCACCTTCACCTCAGTAAAAGAGAAGCAGCAACTTGCCTTTGTCTGAGAGGAAAGGGTACTGGAGGCAAACCAGATAGGAAATAAAATGATGGAGTCCTGGAGAGAAAATATGAATTTCAGAGCTTCTGCTGGTGCTTGAGAGCTGTAGGAGGTGACCAGACTGCACAACATCAAGAAGGAATCAACATGGGATTGATGGGTCCTTTAGCAGAACCTGAACCCCACATTGTGTGGAGAGACAGGTAGAAGCTGAATCTGAACAAGTGAAGGATACAGAATGGCAGAAAGGGGAAACACAGAAGCCTGCAAGTTCGGTGAGAGGAGGAAGGCTCCCCTCTTTGTAGCTGTGCATTTAGAGTAGATTTAATGCCTTTATAAAAGCTGAGGAGGAAAAAGTTTTCTCACAGGATAGTGGGGAGACATTGGAGCTTTGAGTTGGATTTGGAGCAGATAGTCTCTAAAAGTCTTTTCTAACCTAAATTATTATATGATTCTATTAAATGAAAATTATTGTATGATTCTATTAAATGATTCTATATCAGTATCTTTGAAATTTCAGAACTGCAGTCACAAATCAATATCCAGGATCATTTGCAGGAAGGCTAGTGTATCCTATGAGCTGGATTCAACAGACTGTGGTAGTCAACACCCCTGGAAGCACTGGGCTTAATGTTTCCATACTGTACTGGCCACATCTACTCTACCACTTATCACACACCATCATTCTCAAAACTGAATTCTCCAATCTCATTTTCTGATGTTGCAGGATATACCTCACCATGCCGACAGTTGTATTACATCCTGCTTCCATTTGCTGATTGAGCAATATATACTGGTTGGGTTATTACAATGCTGTGAGTTTGAAGCAATCACAATGTTATGTCCAATTTCCATTTTTAAATGTTTTCTATACCACCAGTAATAATTTGCAAACAATGCTTTGAATCTTCTTTCATTCTGTGCCTTAGAAGTAGTGAAATTATTTAAATTATCTGTATAACTTATACATCATAGCCTCAATCCCTGATGTTCGTTCAGAATCCATGAAAAACATCTAATGAGGAGGAAACATTTCTACCTTTCATTTCACAGCTGCGTGTGGAATGGACTACTTTTAGAATACTTTAAATCAGAGTACTACATTAGATAATAACTATGTCCCCATAATCCAAAGTGAGTATTTGTTTATTCCCATATTCCAGATTCCCTGAGAATTACCTCCTAGGAGGTACAGTATCTCTGGTCTTTTTCCATCTGATGTTAGACATCAGATATCCCCAGCGAACTTCTTTGTATTATTAGAAAATTAGAAAGAAAATAAAGCCATCTGTTTTATAGGCTTTGGGGTTCACCAGTTGTCTTATGAATCATCTGTTCTGGGAGTGGTATTAATCCATCTTGTTTGATGCTCTAACAATTTATACCTGTTCAAATCCACAGTCTTTGGAGAAGTTAATCCTCATTTAATATGACAATAATTCAGAATATATGTCAAATCAATCAAATGAATTTTAAAGAACTAAAACTTCTATTTTGACTTAATTGTTCCTATTTATTCCATTAATCTAATTGCTATTATATATGTATTTTGTAACTACTAAAAAAACCACTCAGTATATTTTGAATATTTTTTATGTCAGCATAACATGAAATGTGCATACAAATGAGCCACAAATGAAAATAAACAAGAATGTAGCAGTGAGTGAAATTTTTTCATTCTGAATTTTCAGTTGAAGTGGTACATTTGTACAAAATCTTTTTGTTTCTCATAAGCTGTGTTTTCTAACAATAATACTGTGGAATTTCAATCAACTACAGTAATCAAATTTTGAAGATTTAAACATTTTTTCTTAACGTTTTATCCAAAATTGAAATATTTGGGGATAATTTTTGACTGAAAGAGGCACTTTATATACCTTCATTGAATACATGTCCCTGCCACTGAAATCAGACCATTTGTATGGTAAGCAACATATTTGCATAGAAATGAAGAGATTTTTATTCAAAGCAGCGCATTTTTGCTAATTCCAATACCTTTTATCCAAACCCAATTATTTTTCAAAACCAATGTGCCTTAATTTATATCAAGATGCTTTTTATCACATTCTTAGTTTCACGGTCTGATACATTCAACTAAACTAGCAGGTATTATTTGCAGAAACTAATGAACTTGCATTAAACCCATGGAAAGTTAATTTAAATTTATGCAGTTTCTTTCATAAAATTATGTAAATTTAAAAATAAGCTAAATTTTTGTATGTTTTAGAGTACAGCTACATTAATGTCTTATTCTCAGAAGACATTAGGCCATTTTTAATGACACCACTTTTAGTAGTTATAATAGTCACATCTATAGTGCTCACAAACACACACCTAAGCATTGGGTGGGTAATAACTATACTATTTCATGAGAAAAAAAAAAAAAAAAAAAGGCAAAAGAAACAAAGGAAAAAAGGATCATTTAGTTCATTGTAGAATTGTAAGTTATCTTGAAATTGACTATTTAAGTAAGCAGGTAATAAGCATGATTCAGCTCACACTGAGGCAGAAAAGGGATTTTTCCAAGCAACTATTTGGTTACTGGGAGTAATGTGTGTTTTTCTTAAATCATAGACTAATCATATAAGATAATTCAGGTCCAAAGGGTCTTCTTTAGAAGATCTCTATTCCAACTTCCCGTTCAGTGCAGGGTCTCCCATGAGATTTGACCAGGTTGTTCTGAGCTTTGTCTATCCAGGTTTTGAAAAAACTGCAAAAGACACTGCAGAACTGTGTTCCTGGGAAGAGGTTCTCCTTGTATGTTCAGTATACATCTCAAATTTCTATTTAAGTCCATTATCTCTTGTCCTCCTGCCCTGCACAGCTGAGAAGAGCCCAGCTTCACCTCCCTGATGACCAATGACCTCAGTTTAGTCACTGGCAGATGCCTGTGGTGTCTGGCCCAGGCTGAAAAAACTCAGGTCTCCCAGCATCTTTTCACAGGGCAAGTGCTCCAGCCTCTACAATTTTGGCTTCATTTTCTGCTCTCACTCTCCTAGCTAAGTCTGCAAGAAGCTCACCCACTTTCCATACTGCACAGCTCCAGATGCAAAGCTGGAACATTGGGTAGATGTGGCTTCTACAAGCAACGGTTTTAAACAAACCAATATTATACAAAGACCTTTCTGTGCAAGAGATGAGGAAGGTTTAGGAAAAGGCCTGTATTTAGTGCCTGGAGGAATCAGATAAATAGAATAATGCTTATATATACCTCATTTGGCTCATTCACTCAGATTCTCTGACTGACATACAGACAAACACTTGACCACACATGGATAATTCACTGTTCAACCAATTAATTTTTTGATCTCTGTTCTTGTTTTGACATTGCTGAGTATATGCTTTCTTTCCTCAGCTTTAACATGATCATCAGCTCTTCTTTCCTCTTTCTGACCACCTCCTTGATCATGTTAGATGTGTTCCTGTGACCATTTCTCTTTGCACAACAGCACAGCAGGATCTTGCTCCTGTCTTCCTTCCCTGAAGGCCCATCTCATCTTCTCACCTTCTGCAAATCCCATAACTACTCTGACAATACCTCCTAATCTTTAGATTTTTGACATTTGTGCTCCAGCCAGTCTCACACTATGTTCTCTGCAATACTTCTTTTGTAGTTATATTAGTCACAGGTGGTCTGAATCCCTGCTGTTATTTTTGCCAGTGACATTTTTAATCTTCTTTTATTTTGCTCTACTGCATTAAGCTGAAGACTGGAAAGGTAATACAGAATCAAACTGTAGTCCTTTGCACACCTATGTAAGTTTATTACTAGTATCTTTACTGCTCAGCCAAGGAATTGCCATTGTATGACTTCCTCCTTGTATTTCAAATTATACAAATGTATACTTTGCATCCAAGCTCTGTAATCTTTCTAAGATTTAGATTTATTTTCTGTCCAGAAATTATCTGCCCTTAGTCCTTACCATTTATACTTCTTCTACTTTTTGTCCTGTAAACCATTGGACTAGTTGACAATTGTAGGATCCTACCAAGTGAACTATTCTATTCTATTCTATTCTATTCTATTCTATTCTATTCTATTCTATTCTATTCTATTCTATTCTATTCTATTCTATTCTATTCTATTCTATTCTATTCTATTCTATTCTATTCTATTCACACTTTATAGCTACCTCCTTCAGACTGTGAAAATGAAAATTTGTTTATATTTCTGACCAGTTAGTTGTCTGCTCGTAAAAGCTATCTTTCCAACCTGGTCTGATATCCTCCTATTCCACCTCTGTGATTTAAACTTATTTGTCAATGGCATGCTGTCAATATAATTACATATCTGAAGTTCATTGCATACCTGCTTTTTATATGAAAACAGAACTCCTAAAAAGTAGTAGAAATGCTAAAGTGAAATTTTAAACATGTTCCACACTCATGTACATCAGTCATAGGGATATATCAATTAAAGAGGAAGAGATCATAGAATTACTACATTTCTGCAGATTTTTAAATATTTTCATATTAGTCTGCTTTTATTAACCAATTCATCAAAATGATAATGCAAAGGTAGCTTTCCAGGTTGTTCTGACAATTCCAAGTATGGATATTAAAATGGTAGTGACAATAAACATTATTTTAAACTTGTATGGTTACAGTGAAGACATTATTCTTTACAATTATTATCTATGTCTTGATATTTCAAACACTTCAGCATGGCAGCAAGATTTCCCTATCTGAGTAGTCTTCTTGTACTCAAAGAAACTACTCATGTGAATGATATTTTCAGGTTTCAGAGCCAGAAAGCAATTATAGCATCACCTGACCTCTTGCTCTACACAGGCCAAAGAAATTTACCCAAAGAAGCTTGTATCAAGCAGATACTTTCACTATGGGTGTGGAGGTTTAGAATGGTGCATATTAATGCTACTTGGTTACTTTTACTCCATCTTTCCTATTTTTCTCGCTAACCCTCAAACCTTGCAAATTAGATCAAATGCTTCGGAGGCTATATGAAACTTGGCCTGCACCTACCTTAGCATCTTAGTTTGGATCAGAATGCAATTTTGAAGCAAATATCTTGATTGTTCCAATCTATCTGGATTTGGTTTGCATTGCATAGTGGCCCCAGCATATACAAACTGGATTTTTTAAATGAAACTAAATTAGGAGATAAAGTCTAGGAGTGAACCTGAGGCACTGCAGACACTCGCTGGTACACAGTTTACAGGACTGCACTATGTATAGACCAAATTAAAACTCCCCAAAATGGCCATAGTATAGACACCAGGCCATCAGTAGTCAGTTTAATAGCAGTAGCAATAGCTGCTTTTTTGTTTTAGCTGATTTTGTTTGGTTGTTTGTTTTTGGTTTTTGAGCAGAAAGCCCTTCTCTTCTAGCACCAGTGTGACATATAGCATACCCACATTTGTCGAAAAAGGAGTTAAATTTCTCAGTGTGCTCTTTATTATCATTCCTACTTTAAAAAATATTTCTAAACTAGATTGATGCTGTCATCTACTGCAGAATGATTTCACTGATATTATACAATCACCTTACCTGATATAATGAAGATCAAGACTGAATCCCAGATTTATTTTCATATATGGAAAAAAGCAGAAATTGAGGGCAGATTCTCTGGAGTTAAAAGGAAGTTCATTGAGTCACTGTGCTATCTTATTCCAGTTCTTTAACATAATCACAAAGGGAGGCTTTATAGTTTCAAGAAAATAGGGAGGTAACTAATTTAAGATCAAATATTTCAAAGTTTAAGTAATCTGAAAAAGGAAACTAAGATGTAATACAGATTGAGTTCCTTTAAAAATGCTTTTTTACCATTAAAGCTCATGTAGATAAAACTCTTGTCTGCTTTCATAAATAGCTGCACTTCTCTATCAATAGAAGTATTTTAGTAAACAACTGCAGTTGAAGGAAGATGTCAATTAATCAGACTTGTGCATACTCTCAACAACCATAAGAGATTAGTTGTCTGTGATAAAATTTACAAAAAAAAAAAAAAAGACTTTTAATTTATTACACTTGACAAAAACATTTTTAATCCATGGAAGTGTAGGCAGATCTAAGACTTATAGACATAAATATGTCAAATGCATGAAGTTCTGTCTGAATTACATTTTACAGTCACTTATCTGTGGTTGTAAGACATATGTCAAAAGGACTGCCACAAAAAAGCTTCCATTGTACAATAGTTTCATCTGTAATTCCTTGTTGAAAATCCATAATAAATGTCAGTAGTGCTAGAGCCGAAAGTCACATAGCTTTAATATTCCTAATCATGACCATGAAGACATACTGATGAGGAAAAAAAAAAAAAAAAAAAAAAAAAAAAGAAAAAAAAGATTATGTTTAAAATTCTTTCGGTGCAAGCTAAAATTTTAGAAATAAAAACTTGTCTGCTGGAAAATGCCATTAAAGAATATAGATATAAAGTGTAATAAGGAAAGATAAAATAATAAAATGATTCTTCACCAGGATGAAAAGGAGCAATTTAATAACTAGGCTTTTACCACACTTGCTCAGAGATCTTCTCCCTCTTTTGTTTTCAATTCCTTTAATGAAAACTTATAACTGAAAATGTATAATAAAGGTTAAAGTTGACATAATCTATGAGAGCAACATAATTTTACATAGTGAAGGGAATCATGTTCACTGGGGAAAGAAAGAAAATAGAGAGAACTGTAACATCTGACAAATTTTAACTTGAAGTATTTTTGCTAACGGGCAAGGATTCCAAAAGTACTTGCATATGGTTGAGAACACCTCCTTTTTTTTTGTAATAGATATCCCTGATCAAGGAAAACTAAAATAGTCACTGGACTATCTGTAAATGGTGTCATATCAAGTACACTGTTTTTTCTAGAATACATCTTGAATTTTTACCTACATTTCTACATTTCCTAACTGTCATGTACTGAAGGTCTAAGAGAAGAAACTCTTATCAGTAGAGATTTCTAATAGAAATTCAAGTTGTGTTAAGTTTTTTAGCCCCTCCTAAATGCTTTTTATTTTTTTTGAGGTTGGTTTTATTTTGACAAACCGGACAGCTTATTGCAATTCACAGTCAAGTTCTGTTTTCTCTGATTCCAAAACCAAACCAAATGTTCAAATGCTTTCCTTCTCAGTGCAGCATAACAAAACACAAATAATACTGTATTCCATGCCCAAAATATATTCAAGTGATGCTGGCTACAAATACTCTTTTTAGGTTGTATCAGAGGGAGCCAACAGATAGGACTTTTTATATATTACTTATATGGAAACTGATGATGATAGTGGTGACAATGATGATCCTGAAATATATATGTATATCTACATGGAAGTTGAAATAGATGACATCCTGAGGTCCTTTCCAGTCTTAATTATCCTATTATCCTATAATTATTTATTTATTTTTAATATGAGAACATACAGACATACTGTACCACATCACCAATATCTGATTTCACGGAATGCTTTATTATTTATTTTATTTCCAGAAATGCCCAATACCTTAAAGGACTGTGCCTTCCACCTCAAAATAATAATAATAATAATAATAATAATAATAATAATAATAATAATAATAATAATAATAATAATAATAATAATAATAATAATAATAATAATAATAATAAAACTCCTTCAAAACCCAGCACCTTTTCTTGATGATATTTTTGTCTTATTTATCAAGGAGAAGAGCAACATTTATTTAGGAGAATGTTCTGGGGTTTATGCAGTGATTTTGTCACAAAATGTCACAGTCAACAAGTATGTGGAACCTGAGAAATCTTGTTTATTATAGCAGTCTCTGTGGTTTTCATTAATTGAACTAGGATTCCCTTCAGTTACACTACTATGTTTATTGTTTCACAGTTAATTCTAAAGTGTTACTCTTCTTATGAAGGGTGGAGGGGTGGAGAATATTATAGACAATGAAGGGATTTATTTTCTTCACAGGATAGCTTTTTCTTTTCCTTCCATTCAGTAGGAATATCAGAAATATACAAGTCCATTCACTAATAGCATGAAAGTATTAAAAAAAACCGTAGGTAGCAACATATTTTTTCCATTTGTAATTCGGTCATTGGGTATTTATATTTAAAGGCATAAGATAGAATTTAGTGCTGCTTTTTGTCTATATACTCTCTTATTCCACTTCTTTCCCTTCTGCATACACACACAAAACATTCAGTGTGTTTTCACAGCCACCAGCAGTAAGTGATTGAGAGGAAAGACAAGTCATGTCCTCTTTGTGAATATTTTCAAATATTCCTAATCCAGAAGTGACAGAATTCTGTCAAATGACCATGAAATCCAGGTGGGGTGAAGCTTTGTACCATCTCCTTCTCTCCATCAAGCTCAAAGACTGCTTGCCTGAGCTCCAGCTCCATGAATAGTTCATTATCCTGGCCTTCAGTGTCAGGCTTAGATTCCAGACAGCTATTGGTGTAGAACTTTTACTTCTCTGTATGACAGGCAACCCTGTTTAGTACTAATCTACTTCTGATTTTCCAGCAACCTGGAAGATCTGATGTGATGCAATTGCATATACACATACTAATGTAGGGCATATTGGACCTGTTATTATTGAATGCACCAACACTGATACCATGCAATACCAGAGATAAGGTGTATCATAAATGGATTCTCTCCTTTAAATAATAAAAAAGGTAGACTATGTAATCAAAATGCACTTCTTGTAGAAGTCAAGATCCTCAGAAAACGCTATTGTGTAAATTTCAACAAATGCAGGAATTTATGCAGGATGACTGAAGCTTATTTCTTCATACTGACAACATAAATGAAAGGTTTGGAAGTTTCAGAACCATAGTCTTTTATAGAAATAAATAGATACTAATAAAAATATTTACATACATGGCACCAACAGCGTATTTTCTTAACATGCAAAAAACCTTGGCATAAAATGTATCAGCATTTTTATTTAAATGCTTGTACAATTCCTCTGCTTGCAGATGACTGGTAAGACCAGTTCCAACTTCCGATAAAATCAATTAGAATTCTCCTGCTAGCTTCAGTTGGATATGGATCATATCCACAATGCATCATGTCATGCAACTTCTATTATAATTCCGTATCCTTTGTTAAGTTAAAATATGTGACTTCTAAAAATGCAAGCTTCAGCAAAGTCTCCATCTTGGTCTCTCTAAAAATGTTAACATACACCTTTGGGCACACCATAGATACTCTAAGTAAAATACTAGCTCTTGGTTTCATATGATAAAAACTACTGATACTCATGCTTAGGTCTCCTGAGTGTGAAACAAAAGTAAGTTACATGGAGCTCTGTAACTGCCTAGGCAACACTCAATACTTATTTTCAATATCTATTAAAAAAAAAAAAAAATTTTTGATCTGTGGAATAGAGGGAAACAAATAAAAGCAATAACTCTCTCCTGAGAATGCAGAGAAAATACAACTACAAAATACACAGAAGAAAAAGGTTTATAAAAGTAAGGAACAGAATTAGATGATAAAAGACTTCCTGAGCTTCTAAAATGCACAGCTGGTTGCACTGCAACTGTGCATGTGGAACAGGTCTTTGTTTTCATTCATAAGTTATCTGGGTTACTATCAAGTAGCTGTAATTACTCTATTACAGCTAAAATAGTTCTTAAAAATGAGGATGAGGGAAGTCTGCTCTTTTGTGCCTTTTATGAGCTCACCTACTCAGTGGATGTACCTTGTCATTTCATAATAATGTATACAGTTATTACTGGTGTACTCTATAGCACCAAGAAACAGTCAAGATAAAAGATCCTGTAGGATTTCCATGGTTATGGTATAAATATAAGAACTGTTTAGGGCTAAATTAGTTAATTCAAACCTATGACATAAAGCAGAAAACATTTTCCCAGTGTTGTTAGTTTTGCTCTCAAATACAGATGGTTGAAAAAATTTTGGTGGAACAGCTTTGTTTCAAAATGTAATTTTGCTAGATGTGAAACAGAATAAAGTTGATTTTGATAAAATTTTAATCTGGATAAAAGTTAAAAAGAAACATCTAAGCTTTTCTGGTTTATTCTTAAAATACTAAACAACTTCGGTATGTTAACAGTTACATTTTATTTGTATTGCTTTGCTGCATTTCAACTCTACAGCAAAGTATTACTTCCTTGGTGATTATATTTATACAATTTTATAAAGATTACATAAATACTACAATGTTCTCTGATACTAAACCAGAATAATTGACTTTATTGAGACATTAAAAAAAATAAGAAGTTCCACATTTGAAAGAAATTGTGGAAAAATCTGGTTTTGATTTTGGTGAAGAACTTTCTCTCATATCAAAATGTCACATTTTTCCATGAAATTAAAATTCAAAATACTTCTACTCCTGGTAGAGCTTCCAGAAGACTCATTATATGACTGAGTTCACAGCATGACTTCTGTGATTCTTTTAAATGTAAAACAATGTAAAGGATTTGACAAAGTGACATACTGTGTTGCTCTTGAACAAAGTGACATGTTCTTAAGACATTAATAAGTGAGATTACATGCACACTGGAGAAAAGTATAAGCATATGAGGAAGTATAAGGACCCAAATTAAACACTACCATCGGTGACTTAAAATGACTGGCCAAGAGGATGCTTATTTTAAGCAATTCTTGGGGCTTTTTCCCATCTTAGTGAAGACAAATACATTGGCTTAGAAAACGGAGCTGGACTAGTAGGTAGGAGCAACATAATTTACTAGTCATGGTACCACTTTTGCATTGCCCTCTACACTACAAATCACAAATCCCCAGTCACAGTTTGAAAGTAATTTTAAAAGCTTCCTACAAATTAGGTTACATACGGGAGAAAATCCATATTCATGAATGCCTACCAGCTGTTACATTGCATTAGGTGTGCTCCTGGAGCACAAGTGTAGTTCATCCAAGAGGAACCCAGTTCATGTTCTCCAAACCTGCTCTGGGATATGAACCAAAGCAGAGTTAGGGGGGATAATAAGGAGATTCATTTCAAAAGCACTCTCTTGATTTGAATGAAAATGCTGCTGTAAATGTATCCCCCACATCTGGGTGAGATACAGTCCACACACAGGAAGTTCAGCAATGATTTGCAAAGAAGTTAAAGCTATGGTCACGTTTTGTGTCTCTCAACATATACACAGAAAAAGTTACAGAGCTGCATAGCTTATAGAAAAGGTGAGTTAAGCTTAGGTGCTACCAGAAAAAAAAAAAAAAAAAAACATCAACTTTTCTGCATATGTAACACTGGGCTATGAGCATATGAAAATCTTATCAAAATCTTTCTATACTTCTCTCTGCTTGCCAAATCACTTCCTGCTGAAATACATGTTTTTCAGAGCAAAACTACAGAATTGAGCATGGTGAGATAAGGCACAGCAATGACAGAATATCCATCAGCAATTGACAGAGTACTGAATTGGCTAAATTCCACAATTCTGGGATTTTAGGAATAGCCATGAGGTGCATCCATCATACACCACATTGAAATGAGAGTGCTTGCTCAATATCTTGTGGTATCTAAACCAGACAGGTTTGGCATAAGGAAAAATCTTAGGTCTACATACAACACATACATAAAATATTATCAAGCTTGGTTGTGTTAAAAAATAATTAGCAGTATCCATTTTCCTCATGGCGGATCTTAATCACATTTCGTTGTTATGCTGCCTGACTTATTAAGACTTCAGTAGTCCAGATGATAATTTAGTATATATTTTCCTTCCAGTTGTATTAACAGTTAGTGAGAAGTTGCTGATCATTCAGTGAAAATTTGTATCACAGGAGTGGGTAGTTAAATCTTGATTTTTTATAGTCTGCAAAGAATGCATATTAACATTTTACATATTAACATGCACATTAATTCAAGCATGTTGTCCAAATATATTTCTCCAAGGCTGCACCATCTGGCAAAGACAACCAAAAATTTCATTTTTTTATTATAGATCTATATGCATACATGTAAGTAACAAAAGTATGCTACTATATACATATACATATTTCAAAAATTGCTCAATTGCTATAAAGAAGGAAGGATTTTCAAAGAAGTTTAGGAGAAACTTAAAACAAGTCTCTTCAGTTTATCCATGTGTTACTGGAGATGCTGATCAGAATGTGAATTATTCATAACACAGAACTGTCAGAAGTTAACTCTAAATACCTGAGGGGATATGTACTCAAAGCAGATAGTTTTGGGGTGTTCACATTTTAGAATGACATTGCCAAGAATCGTATTTTTGAATGGTAATTTGCCTATGATGTTCAATTTTGTTTAGAAAAATATGTAAGTGTTTTTCATAAAGAAAAAGTTTGACTAGAATAAGAGGGGAAAAGTAGCACTTCTCTCACTTTCACAGATAAAAGATCATGAGAACAGACACAGGGAATTTTTGGGTGAGACTTCATAGTTAGGTAGACAGCATGAGACAGCAAAAGTTCATTATGCCATTCTAACATTAACATTGATATACAGTGACATACAAATCCCAGATAATCCTACTATGGTCAACTATTTTATTACTCTTGGAATCGAAAATTTTATTTCATTGTTTCCTGAAAAAAACTTAATATGTGAAAAAAAAAAGCCTTTGTGATGAGGTGTTAATAAATTGCCTTGATAAACAAAAGCTAACTGTCCAAGAAGTGTATTTTTATGATTGTATTGATAATACTGCATTTTCTTGGTTCAGAATGTTTTGTTTCAAAACTTATGTTTAGTAAATCACATTCTAAAAGATTAAGCTGTAATATTTTCTATTAAAGTCGAGTGAAAAATAAAATGTATTGAAATTCTGATCATTTAACCCATTTTATTTTTCTTCATGTCCTTTGTTATGACCAGTTATTTCAGGTTGGCACTCAAATGCTTTCTTTAGTCCTCAATATTTTCAGAGTATAAGCATTACTTTTTTCATAGTTCAATACAGGTTTTAATTTTATTGGGACCATCACCTCAAAGGATAAATTACAGTGGAGTGATATTAACATACAGCAAAACTCTTCTCCCAGAGGTATTACAATGTAAACTGTTATGGTAGAAGGAAGTAAAGGACAAAAAGAATGGTCTATTTTGCATATGATGAAGGCGTGGCAGAGGAAAGAAGTTTTAGACACTTTTTAAAAACATGGAGAGAAGGATGCCTGGGGTATTTAAGATGCAGAGTGCTGCAAGTCTGCCCTCTGAGGATGGCAGTGTACACTGAGAACAGAAACTAATCAACTCAAGCTTGTGGAGGATTAGAAAAAACACAATGGAAATCCTTGCCTTCCCTACCAAAGTCTCCTGCTGAGGTCTAACAGGAAATGGTCTAGTCAGGAGTTTAGCTCAATGCCCTTTCATTCATAATCTTAGTATCCATGCTTGCATTTCCTAATCATTCTAATTCCTGTTTAAGACGACTATATGGTAAAAATGTGTAATGCTACCAATTTCTTTGAGTTTATTTGTCCATGGTCATCTCAGGATTCTGAAAATTTCTGTCCTTTTGATAAAACATATTAGCTTCCCTTCCTTCTAAATCTGTATAACCAACAGCTTTGCTTTATTCTGGTCAATAGAGTTATTCTAATTTACAACAATGAGTATTTATATATAAAAATCTTTTAACAAGAACTTCACACAAGTGACGTGGATATTTATCTCATCTAAATGCATACATCTAACATTATTCAACTTTATCTATGTGGTCAACATAAGCTCCCTTTATAGAGAAAAGAAAAAAAAACAAGACACTTTTAATATACAGTTCCTCTAATTTGGTTTCAATATCTACCTTAAGGTAAGACTGATGATGCTCTAGAAATACATAAAAGGGAAGTCTATGGTGACTAGATTAGATGAAGACATCCACATTGTACATGTCATTTCATTTAGCCTTTTTTTCTCTAGGTATATTACTATATACTATACTATACTATAATAATAATATACTATTATATTACTATTACTATTAATATAATATACTATTTATTACTATATAGTAGTAATATAGCAAGGACTGTGTTGGGTATTTGTAAAAAGACAAAAATGTACAGTTTATGTTTTTCTTACAAGTGTTAGACAAAACAGAAGTGCCATGGGGAGAAATCAATGCCACTTTGAAACAAAGTCAACCAGACAGTTTTGAGTCCATGTGTTTATCACTTGAGCTTTATAATTTGATCTCATGCAATAAAGGGCCAGAATTAAATGACCTTTTAATTCAAGACTTGTCTTTCCCTCAGTTTTCTATTACTTTATCATCACAGGTGGTGTTTGTAGATGTAATGCACGTGGATTCTGTTGTGCTGAACCTTAGAAAGACTGCTGTTTTCTTATATGGTATTGAAAAAGATGTACTTAATTTTTGTATTGCTTATTTATTAAGCAGAAATTCACTCCCAGATCTCAGTGTCTTTGTCAGGAGTAACCAAAATCTACTAATCTACTATTTCTACCTCCAAATCCCTTTGCTATAGCAGAGTCTATGCTTTGTTCCGGTACCTATTCTTTAAGAAAGATTGCTTCTGTGGAAAAAAACAAACAAACAAACAAACTTTTTCTGCCTAGTGATGGTGCAGATGTAAACCTATGATATGATCCTTTTTCTGACTGGAATAGGTTGTGTTCTATTATCATTTACAAAGCCTGAGATATTTGAGAAGAATGAAGTGAAATTATATGGCATTCCTGACAAAAAAAAAAAAAAAAAAAAAAAAGAAAAAAGGAAATATTTCATCTTTCTGAGGCACAGATGGAATATCTAGCTATATCTGTACTGTTTTGGGTAGCCATGCCTCTGTCTGGGCTCAAGCTCACCAAAGTGATGTTAAGTCAGACACATTCATGCCATAAGCATAAACACTAGCATTTTTCCTTTATCAGTTGCATCATACCTTGCTTCAAAAAGAATGAATATCCATTACCTAGTAGTAACACACAAATTCTTACTTCACCACAACAGAATTTTAACACATATTTTATCTTAATAATCTCCTCCATCATCCCACCTCTGGAAGAGACATTTTCTCCTACCTCTCTGTGAACTCTGAGCTGGACAAGAATGATGCTTCCTGTTGCTTTAGAGTCTAATGAAGATCTGTGATTATAAGAACTGATATAGATGCACCAGCAGCAGATGACCAAGTAATTCCTTGACCGTAGTATAAGGGAGTAAGGACTTTACATGCTCCTTCAAAGAGACCATGGTGGAAAGAAAGGTAGCCATGACTGCACCCTTCCTATTCAACATAAAGTTGCAAAGCAGAAAACGAGTGTGCAAGTAAAAAGGGCTAGTACCTTATCATCACATTGGCCTGAGGGACCATCATGACTTTTCCTTTGATCACCAGCATTTTTCTTCTCTCAAGGAATTACTGAAGCCGGAGATGTCATGTGCCTGTTCTGGATCAGTGCTTGAGTGGGATGTACAGAATCATGGAATGCTTTGAGTTGGAAGTGTCCTTAGAGATCATATAGTTCCAAACCCCCTGCCATGGTGGGTATTGGATTCATCTTACCTAGTTTTACACATCTTAAAGCTTCCATTCTAACCTTGTTCCTTAGGTTTCTTCCCTAATTAATGGAAAGGAAGAGGCAACATCCAAAAGTAAGCTGTGACACCTCTGTCAGAACTTGAGGCCTCAGGGTAGCATGGGACAAATGACAGTGAGATGGTTTAAGACCATTTTCCTTCTTTTCACTTCCTGACTCAACATCACACTAATGACTCATGCTCCAGTTTTCCTGTGCTTACCACAGTATCACTCACTGGATACTCATGCCACAGTGTGACCCCCACAATGTCGACAGGATGGATGAGCTCATATAAGCTAATACAGCTTACACAAAATTTTAAACTTACTCTTTGGAGTTCTAAGAATGTTATTTACCTGTCCAAGACTGAATCAGACATTGTGTTTTAAGAGATTTATATTATCAGTGAAAAATTTTAGTAACTTGAATACATTCTAGTCCAATAATGGTGTTTTAAATCATCATTTCTGATTCATATATGACATCAGTTAGCTGATTCTGAAATAACCATAGCACTGCAGTAAGAAGAATCTATGCAGTCTGGTTGGAATTAT
Organism: Tyto alba; assembly: GCF_018691265.1. NCBI lineage: Eukaryota > Metazoa > Chordata > Aves > Strigiformes > Tytonidae > Tyto > Tyto alba. Next base: position 13,777,004 of record NW_024881282.1, on the reverse strand, counting down.
GAATTATCAATTTAATATTAACCAAGGTAAAAGATGTCCCTGTCTATTGTGTCCTAAATGCAGTCCATATTGTTGCTCCTGCAGCTATTATTTCTGAAACATTAGACAGAAGTACAGGTAAAATTATGATTTTATTTTATCAGCCATTTACAGTTCTGTTAGAAACTCTACTAATGTCTCCTCAAAGACCTTTCTACCTATTACACATTGATGATCTTCAAATTACCTGCCTTATAGATTCCTGTTTCAATTTAACTATCATTATTTATGCCCATCGGAACAATTAATTATACTGGTTTTGTGTTGATCAGCCAAACACACAATTTCTCTCTGTTTGGATTGGTGCTAGACAAAACTTTAAAATATCTCCCCCAAAGATGTGTAACAAAGACTGTCAGACTTCATAATTCATCTCTGAATGGATTAATTTATCAGTGTGATTCAAAGAAGTCTACAAAGGCAGCACTTTCAATTTTATTGTAAGAATGAAACTAAATGATCAAAAGCATCAAAAGGATATTTTTTTCAGAAATATAAAGTAACAGTAAATAATAGATTACAAGAATGTACATTGTTGTTATTGACTGGCTTTGATTGTCACCTTTGTAAGTTTATGCGCCAAGAAAACAACTATTTTTCAGAATTTTTACTGGAGCAATAGTACATTACTAGCATAATTTAAGTAATTTCTTCCCCAACATCGAATCCCATCCCATCCCATCCCAGGGTACCCTTAAGTGCGCCATATCTAAATAGTGATAAAATATTAACGATTGCATTACTGTTGCAGTTCCTAGAATAAAAATAAATAAATAATAATTATGTATCATAAATAAAATCTGACAGGTCAAAATCTGTATGTGATACTTCCATACAAATAATTTAATTTCTTTGCAGTCATATGCATGAATTTTATCTGTGGATTTAGAAGTAGTAAAGGACTTTAACAAGACTGAGTTTTTAATTTGTTTTTCTTTTACTTGATTAATTGAATTCTGTGTATATTATAAATTTCTTCAGTAGTGCCTTTACCTAGCTGCTATTTCTTATTCATTAAAGACAGATGTGGATGACTTTGCTGACAAGTAGTGATAAAAGTTTATTTTAACTGTCCTCAGTAGAGCTTTGTTGGTTTTCATCAAATAATGACCTGCTCATAAAATGAGACAGTTGCACTGTAACACAAAGAAGTACTCATCTTGAGCCAGTACCTTAAAATAATTTTTAAAGCAATCTGGTGTCCTGACACTGTATTTCCCCAGTATAACAGGAACAAGTAAAACTAAATCTGATCTTGGGTGTAAATAGCAGTATTTTATATTATAGTAATTTGGTTTGTTGTATCTGTTCTGTGATAGATAAACAGAGGGTTTCCGATAATCCATAATTAGATGGTCAAAATTTACCATGAGTCTAAGACATTGTTTCAAAATAGTATTTTTTATTAGCATTGACTGGTTATAAAATATATCATTTGAGAGGAGTTAGAATTCAAAACGCTGGATAAAAATACAGACTAGAGATCATTAGGACAGAATTATCTGAGAAACAGAAAATACCACAAATAAGCACAATGGTCTGAGATGTCGATGAAAGGTCAAAGCCAGAAGGCATCAGTCACTTAGATATTTTCAAATAATATAATAAAAGAGTGGCCTACAAAAACAGAAACTAGTTGGACATGCATAAACCTAAAAAATATCCTGGTCTGGAAAAAAAATGAATAAAGGTTAAACACATTAAATTCTCAAATATCAAATCCTGAACAGGACAAAATAAAACTTTCAAATACCCATTAGCATTCAGAGGTACTCCTATATCAAGCATCTTTTGTAAAATTAGCTTACTTATGAAACAAATCAACAAAATCTTTTCACATTTATGTTTTCACATACCAGTGACATTATGCTGCTGAAAGCACACTAGCTGTTCTTTGAAATGGCATTAATGAGTGCTCAAAAGAGAAGTCTTATTTTAATTTGGAAGTGATTCATATGACCTTGTTGCACAAGATTTCTCACAGAACATATTTTTGGAAAAAAATGTCTGTTTCATTATGCTTTGTATTCAGTCAGGAAAATCACATCACATGCTTAATATATGACAGCAAACAAACTTATTTATTTTAGGAGTACTTCATTTGGTTTTTTTTTCCCCATGGTCTTGCACCATTCACTTCTGTTGAAAATGAGGATAAACAAGACATTGGAATATATTTCCTTCTACATATACACAATTAGGAGTCTAAATTCCTTTTTCCTTAATAAAAAGAGACATTTACAGTTTACTGTAAAGTAACAAATAACTACATCTCAGCTACTCAGTGTTACTTTCCGTGTGCCTTTCCTTTTCCTACAGCATCTCACAGAATATGAGATGTAATGTGACATAGCTTACCTTAATAATAGAGGAATGACACTGAGATTTTAATGGGCAATATAAATAATATTTCCATGGAAACTTACTGTGGAATACATGATGTATAATGACTACTTAGTACCTGGTAACTACTGATTTGTCAGAACTCTTTGGTTCCTAAATGCCCCCATTCCACAGCCTTTCTAAAGTACTTACAGTAAAAATTGTAAATTCAAGGCTAGATGTTTGGTGCGGGGCGTTTTTTAACAGATCAGGAATTTAAAAGCCTGGCTCCTCCTTACTTCAGTGGAAGTATGACAAATTGATTGCAACAAAGGGAAATCAAAGAAACAGACTCCAATTAATCGATAAAGCACCAAGGGGCTGTTGAGAGTGGTATTAAACCCATAAGAAACAACTCTTGTGTTACTGTAGGGTAGATGAGAATGTAGTACTAGGCTTAAAGAGTTGGGTTGTTGTTATGTCAAACAGGTGTAGAGGGAGACAGAATGAAGTGCATTCTGGAGATGGTTAAGTACACAATTGAGTTTGTCTCCTGTAGGAAGCTACCACTAGAGTTTAAAAAATGTAAGAGAAACAGTCCAAAAGGCTTTATGTGTTTGGCATACACAATATGGATGCATCAATTTTGAATAATAATCAGGACACATGTTCTGCATCCTGACTCTCCTGTCCTGGACCTGTACAGTCCTTATAGCTACTGAACCTCAGACTGAAGAAACAAAGTTATGCAGGTGATAAGTGAATATTTCTATAAATCATTTTAGGATTGTATTAATATCTTCACTGACCTGGTAAATCTCACCCTTAGAAACCTTTGTCCCACTGAAACTCATGTAACTGTTCCAGTTGGGCTCTTGTAACTAGGGTTGATAGTTATGAAATACAGGGCCTGAGTTAAACAGCCTCTGATGACATATGCTTGTATTCATGGGTCTAAATAACAGCTTTTTGTTGAGGGGAACAAAGACACATATATTTACATTTTGAACTTCAAGCATTCAGACATGTAATTTGCTTCTGGGGGAAAACAAACAAACAAAAAGTCCTCCTTCTGAAAAAGGTTGTATGTGTCCATATTCACTTTTACACACGTTTACCTCCAGATAGTGTTTTGATCTGGTTTAATATTGAGCTTGTGCATCTCTAACAAGGAAAGGTTTTAGCACAGTATATCCTTTGCATTCTCTCTGCATGTTGTGAGTGAACATAGCAGATGCAATGGACTGAAGTATCTGTTTTGAACATAAAAAATATGCTATAAAGCCCAGCAAAAGGATGAGCGGCAGTGGGCACATATTTAAATACAACAAATTCCATTTAAACCTAAAACCCCACCATTATTACTGTGGTGGTGGTCAAACACAGAAACAGGTTCCCCAGAGGGGCTGTGGAGTCTTTGTTCTTGGAGATGTTAAAAACCTGTCTGGACACAGCTTGGGCAACTCGCTGTAAGTGACCCTGCTCCAAGCAGGGAGTTGGACCAGGCGACCTCCAGAGATGCCTTCCCCACTCAGCCACTCTGTGATTTGGTGGTTATGTGAAGCAGTCACGCATATCCTACCTTAGCTTATTCCTGCCCCAGGACAGCAGCATATAGTTTGGTCTTGAAATGAGTACAGCATGCAGGAAATTTTGAAGGACAAGGAGCCAGTGGAAGAAATTAACACTTTTTCTAGAAAATCTCTAGGTTTAAGCCAGTCAAGCACGCTGAAAGCAACATATGAGAAGTGAGAAGAGATGTGTGGAAGTGTATATAAATTATAAAGGCAACATCCCAAACATTTGTATGTCAAATCACCGGCAATTCAGAGGCACCTTTAAATGTAACATTGTCATGGAAAGTTCAGTAATGAAGACTTGTCTTTTGGAACTAAAGACTCCAATAAGCACTAGCAGGTATCATTGCATAAAGAGATGAACAAATCTTACTAAGTTTAATGTGGGATTCTAAAATGTGTAAAAAAAATTCACTTGCATTTCTTCACAAAAGGGAAAGCATACTCTGTAACCATTACAGTTTTCATGTTCTAATACAAAAGGAGCTTGCAAGTGATTTCAATAAATTCCTAAATAAATAATCGGTAGGGATTCTTATCACGTTGCAACACAGAATGAGAGTAGAAATGGAAACAATAAGAAAATCCTGAACAAACTAGCTTAGTGAATATTGAGAAATGTAAAAAGGGAGGCATCATCAATGAGAGCAATGCAACTGCGTTTAACTGAAGTGTAACACAGGATAATATTAAAATGGAATGTCTTTTAAAGCCAGTGGGTCTTTAAACCCAAATACTGAAACTGAAAGGTGATAATCTGAGGACAGCAAGAGCTCCAACTCTGAAATTGAAACTGAAAAGAGACAACCCAGAGGCAACATTCATTCAAACCCTGATGATCAGACTGAAAGAATAGAGCCTGAGGGCAAAAAACATTCAGACCCTGGCAGTAAATTTGAAAGGAGAGAGCTTTAGGGCAGGAATTGCTCAGGCCTTAACAATGAGCTGGGATGGACAGATCTTCAGGACAGCCCCCACTCAGGACCTAGGACTGGAAAGGTAAGGAGTTAGCAGGGGAATGCGAACATGCCACAGCCTCTGATAATGAGCCTCGTTGAACTTCTGTTATATTCTAGCCATTACCAAATACTGAATTTAAATGAATGCATTGCACTGCATACTAAAGGGTCTGGAATTAGAATGGAGTAAGGGGAAAACCAAAAGAAGCAATACAGCTAGCCTGAGAATGATGCTACAGTCTTCAGTGTGCAAATCCAAGCTATCATTTTACAATAACAAAACTGACTAGTCAAAGAGCTTACTTAATGTGAGATATGTCTAATCAAATGGCTTTTTTTTTTTTTTCCAGGATATTCAGACTGCAGCAAAACTTAACAAAAGTGACTTCCTCTACACAGTACATAGGCTATACAACTCATTTGCTTTGTTTTGTTTTACTAGTATATATTATGTAGGGACTGATGGTCTTTAATTTTAAGGAAGAAATGGAATATAATATTTTTGTATGGGAAATATTTTTACATGGGAAATATTTTTATATAGGAAAGATGGAAAAGAGTTTTGTAAAGCTGTAGTTTTGTAAAGGGAACAATTCTTAGTAAATCTTCACAAGTTCTCTTCCTATCTAAAAAGTAATACACTTCGAAACCTATAAATGAAGCCTTCAGGATCATACTGAGATTGCCTAAATTACTAAGAGAGACATGTTTCTTCCCCATTGCACAATACTGACTTCCTAAATCAGGATCCTAAGATTCACACATAAGGCACCTGAATAAAAGAACCCTGGAGGTCTCTAAAAGGCAGCTCAGAACCCCAAGAGTGGTCAGCTGCTCTGATGACTCAGTTTAAGAAATGAGATTTTGAAGTTATGCTCCCTAGAAGTCATCTGTGTTCAGCCAAAAAGCATCTAATGTCATAAACACCCACTGATACCTACTGATAACCAAAGCATAAGGCATAAATTCTGGAATAAACCTAGAGAACTGCAGATTAGAATGTTATCTCTTTAAAAACATAAGTACTTATGCATACTGCATGTGTTGTTCTACTACATAGTGAATCGGGTCTTATTTTTTTGTGCTTTTTTTTTTTTTTTTCCCCTGCCTTAAAAATTACCCTCAATTAAAAACATGTCCACTTTTCAGAAAGAAGCTGCAACAGCGGTCTGTCATAATATTACAACTATTTCAAACACATGCTGAGTGTGCTATTTCTTCAGAGGAAGTAATAAGCTTTCAAAACTTTATCTTTAGTCTCACTATCCTCAAACTATTTTAAGTTTTAATTTAGAAATTGAATGACTTGTAGATTCCTCCCATGTCCACAGATTTTTTTCTTCCTTTAATGAGGTAGTAGTTGATGCCTCTTATTGTGAATGTCTGATGGTTCTGCTTCACAGCAATTCTTATATATTCAAGAATTATGGAAGTAATCACACTCTGTAGGAATATGTCCCACTACAGCTAGTGATATGGTTCTCATATTTCCAATTTACATGTTTTAAATTAATGACTGTTTACTCTGCTGTATAATAAAAAGGGCAGTTATCATGGGAGCTAATTCACTACCTAGCCCTTAATTTCTGAGATTCAAAGTCTTTCCATGTACAGGACACAAAGTAAGCAATTACAATAAGCATATATCTGTCAAGGTATAAGTAAATGTTTAGATTACCTAAACCAATCTTTGAAAGGATTTATCACGTTATTTAAAAGACTTTAAAAACATATATTAATCATCAAAATCTGATTAGTAAAAAAAGTAAATTGGCAGAAACTGAGGAAAAGGTCTTTAAGCATCAACAGTCTAATTTTTAATATAATGTGAATTTCATTCACTAGTAGTTTCATTTATATAATTTGTTCAGTACTGCCTTTAGCATGTATGGGGGGATCAGACTGAATAATGTAGCCTGCTCTCCAACATAGCACTCAACAAATATCCTCGAACATACTTTTCATTGCTTTTACTTCTTAGTGTATGAAAACAGTCAGTATCTTTATTCTTCAGAAAAGTTAAGACCTGGTCTTTTGGTCTTACCAGGTTAGTTGTAACAAGAACAGCCAATGCAAATAACCTACTAGAAGAAGAAAATTCATCTAGAAAGGGAACTATCATCTACCTGGTATTTTTTCCAGCTTGCAGTGCTGTCTCAGATTTAGGGGAGGAGGATAACAGGGATTGTTTAGAAACATTGAGCTAAACATTTGAAATAGATAAAGATTCCCAGTTGAAGATGGCTGTAATTGCCTAGTAGATACACAGATACTATTTTAAATGACAAAACTTAAATATGGACAAAGAGACTTCCCTCAAATGTTACTTGTTCTGTTGTTTTATTTTTATCTTAATTTTGAATGATTAAAAATATGTAAATAATACAGCTAGGGTACTAGATGAGGTATTAGAACTTTTAAAGGGAAACTGCTACTACTGAACAACAGGTAGCATTCACCTAATCCATTTGTCTATGATGGCAACGCTGAAAGACCAACACAGGTGGAGAGCATTGTCCACAGGTGAAGAGTTGTAAATTACAAAACTGTCAGTCTTTCTCAAGTTTGTAGTGTTCACCTTCACAGTATTTAGGTCCTTAGTTGACATCAGTGGAGTTGGACTTTACTGAACAGTTTGCAATGGAAGCACTAGAAGGGTTTTAATACTGTTAATAGCCTTTATGCAGAGTGTATATGTATTTTCATATGGGTTTCCTTAATTGTTTCTCTTAATTACTATTCTCAATTTAAATTAAGTTAGACTCCAGAACTCACAGTATTTTATAAGGAAAAATTAAATCATTCATTCATTCCTAAGTATATATGTATTTCTTTCTTATAAGATTTTGCATTGTTGAACTCCCAGAAATATTTATTTATTGTGATAAATTTTGTTAAATATTTTAAGTATGATTATTTATATATTTTTGGTGTAAGTTACACACTCTCTTTTCCTCTTCTTAAAGGCAAATAATGAACATGCTATATAAAGGGAACATTTTGAAAGGCAGATTATACTGTAATCTTAAAACTCTCAGTAACTAAAAAGACACTGGTTTATTACGGAAGTATTGAAAAAAGCTGATTATTATATGACAAAGGAAAAGATGTTTCTGAGCATAAGCAATTTCATGCTCTCTCTTTTATAAAAGAAGTTGATCTAATAAAAGACTTCAAAGCTTTAGTGTTACTGTTTGAGAAATGTTATGCTTACTTCTTTAGTCAACAAAGCAAAATAATAAAAGAATGCTCAAATCCTTTACTATGATGCAAAATATTTTCAAGAGACAATAACTTATTTTTAAGTTGAAAGTCTGAGAAAATATAATTGAAACCGTGATTTGTTAAGGTCTTTGAAGATATAAGAGATGTTCTAAAGTTGTACAAATAATGTCTAGTGGCCAACACTTTTCTAGATTCAACAGCAGTATGAAATTCGGAATCAAGGAATTACATTATTGGAAGTCTTAATCAGGATGATGTCTCAGACATTGAATTAGGGGTTTGGCCAAATATCAGACCCATAGTCATGATTCTTAAATTCAGCTTATCTAGCTGAATACATTTGACTTCAATAGAAATCATGTATGTGGAATTCATTTCAGCATCTGGTCCTTCTTGTAGTTTAGATCATCTTCCAGTCAATCTATGAACCAGTATAAACAGTCTGACATCTTAGGAAGTACAGGCTGTAGCTGTGCATTGACTGAAAAATCTTCTGGGCAAAATTAAAGACTGGAAGAGAGTTATTCTGAAAATTACTTTACATGCACAATTTTATTATGCTTCAGATATGGCAGCTCATTCCTGTGTCATTCATGAGCCTGCCATTGTAAGTAAAAATAAAGAGCATGTTTTTACATGTATATTAAAACACTATATGCATATATATATGTTTATAGGCACAATTATTCAAACATGTACAGAACATTTTCATAAATACACCTTTTTAAAATCTAAGTCTACAATTTTAAATACAATGCTGATTTAGTTCTATTGCATATGACAAGTGAATTTGGAAATAAGAGCTGTTATTTGATGAGTTAAAGGTGATATTTTCTTTTCCTTCACTTTTTTATTTACATTTAACTAATAAATACCTGGGTAGTTATTAATGCAACCTAAAGAAAATATTTTTAAAGTAAAATAAAACTTTTCACTTTATTTAGTAAGATGTGAAAGCTTCCATTTGCCTTTTTTTTTGCTTACAGGGGTATTTTCTCTGCAAACATCTCAGAACATATGAGATTACAGCTAGGAAGATTTACAGTGTTGAAGTATTCACTTGAAAATATAAAATAAAAAATCAAATACAATAAGATAGAAAAAAAAAAAAAAAAAAAAGCCGTATTTTTTTTTAACAGGTAATTTTTCAAATAGTGAATTCAACCCTTTATAGTCAATACAGAAATCCATGTAATAAAATTCCAAAACAAATATAGTGCACAACATCCTGAAAAAGGTTTACCACCTTTAACAAGAACATTCTCTTCTTTCGTCAAACACTTTTCTGCTGCTTTTGAGAAAATAGATCTGTACACAAAACACTGCACTGCCTCGACAAATAAAGCGACACTCGACATGAATTCATAAATAGAAAACAGCATTACTGCCAACGTTCCCAATGTAGCACATGCTAACATTCAGCATTAATATCTTGAATTAAACCCTAATGAACTCATTGGGAGTGTTTCCACCGAGTTCAGAGAGCTGTGGATAAAGAAAGACCATGGTGTCCATCTTGGTGTGTTTCTCACTGGGTTTTGCATCAGGCATGACTGAGAGACCAGGCAATGAGACTCTACCTGCATTTGAACATCACCAGCTCGGGCTCTGTAATGCAAACATGATTATGACTTCCCTCCAGCTGTAGTCACTTAAGATTTCAAAAAGGGATAACTATCGTATCGGTTTCACAGGCAGTGAAGTTAAGGTTCACAGGCTCTCCAAACTCCCACAGCAAGTGTCTCTCCTTGGTCTGCATAGCGTGTTCCTTCTTCCCCTGCTAAAGTTTGTCCACTGTAACACTGGAAAATTAACAAATTAATCTGCAATTTAAAAAATCCTCTGTGGATACAAGGAATGGCCACAGAATTACTGAAAAGTGTTTAATTATTGTGACCTTAAAGCAAAGCATTCATGTATTTTTCTTTGTCAGCAAAACCTCCTTGGAAATCAGAATAAAGAGTCTGAAGAGACCTGTGCAATTGGTTTCCACAGTTCTGCTGTACAAGTATAAATTCCATTCTTGATTAATTGCTTAATAATTAAAATAAAGTATAGGGTCTTTCTGAAGGTTGGGTCAAACAAGTGGGCTGATGGAGATGGCTAGGAACTACATACAGATGCTGGGGTTTACCATTCACATATAAAATGTTAAAGGGAAGCACCAACAGAAGAAATTAGACAAAGGCAAGACATCTAGAACAGACTGCACTCCTTTGCAAATTATTATAGGCATTGTGGTGAAATATGAAAACTGACATAGTAATTGCCTACATTTGGTTAGGTAAATATTTCCCAGATCCTTGCAAGCTTACCTGACCATTAGCTCTCCTTCAGTATCTTCCTGTCTGTACTTTTAGAAATAAAATTTAGACAAAGGGCATGCTGGGACACAGCATCCCCTCTCATGATGTTGGTTAACTTAAATACTGTAATAAAGATGTAATAAAGTAAGATTTTCAGTAATGTATTGTTTTATGCTGTATCAGCTAATCCTATTTAAAACATAAAGCAGAAAGACATCATCTGACACTGAAGGAAGAAAAAGGGAGTTGCTTGTAGGTTAGACTTTCCAAAAGCCAGCCCTCTTATATATGGTATCTCAGTTTGTTTTTTTGAACCTAGCTATACATTCTCACCAAATATCCTTAGATTTTCCAGAACTCTCATTTTCTTTGATAAAGAAATACCAAGTAAAATCAATTTAAAAATATATGCCTCCCAATTCATCCAACAATTTATATAATTTACCTTAATGTTACAATATGATTTATAACAAATTGATATTATGACCTTGTTAGCTGTCCTTTCCTCACCACAATAATTGTGCAAAGTGTGGTGCTGTGTTCCATGGACTAGAGACTTAGGTGATGGATCTCAATGCTGAAGCTACAGCTCAGAAACCACCCACCTATCACAAGGACATATGCAAAGAAGCCTTCTGTCACTCCTCAGGCCTCTTTCCTTTTGCCACAGCACTGTGACAACATCTTTATTAAGGAGTATCACCACCCACTTTCCTTCGGTGTTCAAGTTCCTCCTCCTTCCCCACCCCAACATTTCACTATGCACATGCAGATTAAAGAAGAAGTCCTTTAATCTTGATTCAAGGGTAGGGATGTTAAAATCTTCCCTCCTTCCATGAAAGATAATGTCAGTAATTTCTGAGGAAAGGTCCAAGGGGAACATTCTCACACTGCTGCAAATAAAGACTAGAGCACTGTCCTGGGTTTGAGTGAGTGATGGGTTTTTTTGGTAACAGGGGAGGGGGCTATAGGGGCGGCCTCCTGTGAGAAGCTTCTCGAAGCTCCCCCAGTTCCAAGTCAGCTTCACTTCTGTTTGGAAACTGAGCCAATCAGCTGCGCCTCTGTGATAATGTATATAAGAAGGGACATGGTGAGGAGGAGTCAGACTTGTGAGGAAGAGCTATGGCAGCTGTGTGAACACCAAGGTCAGTGGAGGAACAGAGGAAGAAAGGAGGGGGGAGGTGTGCCGGAGCAGAGACCCCCCTGTATCCTGTGGTGAGATGGCAGGGCGGCCCCTCGCTGCCACCCATGAAGATCTACAGTGGAGCAGACACTGATTTATGGACTGTGGGGTTTTTTGCCTGGATGATCAAGGTGCTGTACCCAAAGAAGGCTGGGGTCTTTTGGGAAAAGGAAGACCCCTCTATTGTAGTTCAGCTCTGGGAGGATTGCAGCATGCGGTAGTGTCCCACGCTGGAGCAGCTGGAAGGGCTGCAGCCCATGGGAGGGACTACAGTTGGAGAAAGTTGGTGTCCCACACTGGAGCAGTGTAAGGAAATGCTGAGGCCCATGGGAGGGACTCATGTCAGAAAAAGTTTGTGGAGGACTGTCTTCTGTGAGAGGGGGACCATGATGGAGCAGGGGGAACAAGATCCAGAAGCTCCTCCCACCAAAGGTGGAGGCAGCAGCATCACGGACTGCACCCCCCATTCCCTGCCCCTGTACCACCGTGGGGAGGAGGTAGAGATATCGGGAGCAGAGCTGAGCCCAGGAAGGAGGGAGCGGTGGGGGGAAGGTGTTCTCAAGATGTGTCAATGCTTCTCACTGTCCTACTCTGTTAAGTGTTGTTAGTGTCTGTCATATATGTATGGTTTTTTTTTTTCTTCCCCTAATGAATCTGCCTTTTGCTCATGACCATAATGGGTGATCTGTCCCTCCCTGTCCTATCTCAAATACCAAACCTGGCTCATCTGTCCCTTCTCATTGACGGAAGAGAAGGGGTAGAGAGTGGCTGCGTGGTCTTTGGCTGCTGACCAGGCTCAAACCACAACAAGCACCCAAATCTACTAGCATTACTTAGTGAGTAACACAGTGAGTGTACCTCATCTTTGAAGAGTCATTTATTGCTGTTACATCTGCAGAGCATCTTTCTACTTAATCCAAAACTGGAAGTTTTTTATTTACAGTCCAATACAATTACTGTGGAATCAGTGCATAGTGAATATACCAGCACCTCATAAAAATAACGCAGCATCCATCAAAATGTGCTGGTTTATGGCAGTCCAACTTCTGTCAGTGTTTCCATTGAGTCACAGGAATTTTTTTTAGCATGCAGCAATGGCAGAGAGAGAGTGCTAAAGCAGAGTGTTTGCAAATTAAATGGAAAAATCAAAGGAACACTCATCTTCTCCTGAAACATTCTTGTGTGTGTGGAAATGAAGATTTGCATGCATTTGTATTTGATAGAAAGGACTGGGCAAAGGATAATATCCCTACATGAATTTTAAAGCTTTCAGACACCCACATTTTTAATTGGTTTAGTACAATTGCTTTGGAGAAAATGCACTATGTTTAACTCTTACTAGAATACCTGCTTCATAATGTGAAATCTTGACAGGAGAAAATTAATTAAAATATATTAAATTCTTAATACTCCATTATTCTCTGTAATGCAACATTTAGTGCTAAAGAGCAGCTATTGAATGACACTTCTGGTGAATGGAGCCAGAATGTCTGGTCATTAGACGATAGTAGCAATATTTTAGGTAGTAAACAGATGTCAAATGAATTCATCAATACAAATAAAAATCTGCTTAACAAGATCTAAATTCAATCTTTTAAAGCATCAGTAATTTAATTGTGCTTTCCACACACAAAGAACAAACTTACATTTTTTACCTGGAATGACCTTTGTTTTAGATAGCTACAACAACAAAGCAAGGAAGGAAGGAAAAAGAACATTCAGGAAAGTCTCCAAAATCAGCACACCTCCTTCTTCCCTTGTGATGGGCTGGAGAACCTTCCCATAACACACTGGCCATCATCTTTTGGACCAGCAGTACACAGAAAACGATATTGCTACAGTGACATACAGTACAAACACACACAACACATTTCCCTTGTTGATAGCACTCATAAATGAGAAGATTGGATGGAATGAACTAGTACATGTCTATAACTGAATGAACATAATGTCATTAGACTACTTTGTTGCCTTCTCCATGTTGTTGCTTCTTTTCACTCTCATCTTTCCTATTTAAATAATGTCTCTTCAGAAAATAGAATAAAATGAAAGCTCATGGGCTTGTTTGAATCTGCATAGTACTGTTCCAGATGCTTTGCTTTATCTTTGTCACTGAATAATAATTATGCAAAATGGAGCCTTGAATTTGGAAGACCAATTTTCTACAAAGAATACAGAGTCCTGGATTACACAGAACAGAATTCAGAATAGAACTAAGATCATGTAGTCTGAAATACTATATACACTTCCCTTGTACTTCTGTTGTAAAAAAATGGCATTTAGTCTTTCTGTCTTCTCACAGTGAGTCTCCTAACATATTTTCTAATCTGTTTGGATTTTTGAGTATGGTAATGGCTTTCCTCAACATGATTTCAGATGCAGAATCCTACAAAAGGAACACATTTAACATGTCTATAGAAATTAAATATTCTATAAATGCTGGAAAAGACCCATTATTCATGTAATTTTATCTGGATAATCCTACAGATATGCTTCTATTCCATACAGTACATACGATTTAATTTTTAGGGGCACACAAAGCTCTCGGGTACTCTGTTAAGCACACTTCCACTTCATCCATCTCCCATCACACAGCACTTCACTATTTACCATGACAAATCAGAAAGAATAGTAACCAAAAAATACTTACTGGTAGCAAATGTTGGTTCAGAAAAAAAAATGACGTTTTTTGTGGGAAAAAATGTAATTTGATTCATTTATAGCCTAAATATATAAAATTTGAAAGTTTATTTTTTTCTTCAAAATTGTATTAAAAAAAAAAAAAAAAAAAAAAAAAAAAACCCAAACCAGTCTCTCTTAACTGACTTGACACATGAATTTTTAGTTTTAGATCACTAGTGACTAATCAAAGTGCAGACTATTACATAGAGAAGGGTAAGAATGCTCAAGGTAAGAATGTAGTTTTGATATTTCAGATTTGTGGACAAATGGAGGAAGATTTCCCTTTTATCTCTGCTATTTTATTTCATGTTAGTCTTTTCATAGCTACCCAGACTTGCCATATTGGGAACAGATAAACCACTGCATCCCAGTGAAGGGGGGCTAAATATTACCTCACCATCTCAGCTGACTAGGTTAAAAAGCTAGTATTCAGGCACCATGGAGCTCTGGCTGCATTTTTCTTCTCCCCATTCTCTCTGAGGTGATTTATACTGTTAGAAGAAAAATATCTACACTGTGATCAATTTTGCCTTATCCATTCACAGAACACAGGAGGGATTTTCCCTTGACCCCCAATACTTTCAATGGGACAAGTCAGAAACTTGACCAAATAAAATCACAGAGATCCTTTTTTTTTTTTTCTTTTTCCCCCTCTTTTTCCTTTTCTCTCTGGATTCACTTGGTGTTCTCTTGCTATATAATAGGCTGACCTACCTCCTTCCATTTAACATACTTTTAATAGTTTCATCATGTATAGTCAAATAGTTCTTGATGTCAAGTCTATCAGTGTTGCTTTTCATCAATGCAAAATACTCTTTGGCTCTTCTATAATTATACTTATTCTGCCTTCTTGTCTACAACTCTTCAGAGTTTAAATATCACTTGGCTGATCCAGTTTATAATTTATATTTGCTTTAATATTGTTAAGCAAGATAATGTATACTTTATCAGTTTGAACGTCCTGGTATAGTTAGTGTTTATCACGTAATTTGGAACAAATTGCCCACTGTGTAAGGGGGATAGACTGTCACTAGAAGGGCATGCTTCTAGCTGTAGTTTTTCACTTACGACTGTGCTACCTACAATGACACTTTACAACAGAGTGTAGGCAGGCTTGCTAGAGATGAGGTGATCTGCAAAAGGCTAATTTGTTAGAGGAAAGAACTGCAGTCTTTCACATCTTTCCTTATTAGTTCTAAAGTGAATGGAGCAGGAATTGCAAATAAACTGAAACAGGCTGAGACCACAGAGACTTAAGGTTCAAGATGGAGTGCTTGGATCCACTGCTGGCTGTTTTATTATTTTCTGTTTAGCAGATGTACTCCTGGCAGCAGAACTGAGGACTCCTTCTCAGTGATTCAATTATTAGCAGTGATAAAACTTCCTCTAGCATGTGCCCTGTCTCTGTCCAGCAGTATCTAATTCCTTTCTGCACAATCAGAGAGCACTAACTACGCTATGACAATGTACCGGTGCATTTATATCCCACTTCCCCTCTGAACTCGGAAAACTGAACCCACACCTCAGACTTGGGGAATGGCTCTAACCACAGAGATAATCCAGTAATGAAATTCATCCTCTTGCATTTTAACAGAATGAGTGTTATACTTTAATTTTTAAAACATAACTCTTTAAACAAGTGGTTCAGGACATGCATTGTGAATAACCGGGTCAAATACCAGTGACCCTGGTGGGATACAGGGCTTGTTCCTGTCATCATTGTTTGCCTTTGGCATGCTTTAGGCATCTGCATGCTGAACATACAAATTTTAATTGGCTTCTTGCTGCTGCCTAACTCTCCTCCTACTCTACACAGTGAGTCTAAGTGTTATAAAATGTTTCTAGATCCTATTCTGGTAGGTGAAAGTGCTGATAGTGATATATGATAACTTTAATAAACTTATTAATTAGTCCATTCTTCCATAAGTTCATGTTCGAGTGTAGATAACTTAGAGCATGCTAGAAAAAATAATAAACCGAAAAGAGATCCAATGTGCTACTTCATCATACTCATAGCCTGGATTTTCTCTGCAGTAATTATCCTCTGAATTTTCAAATCAATTTTTAATTTTCACCTATACCTTCACTAAAAACAAATACTTAAAAAGTAGCAACCATAATATGGTCTCCTATTTTTTATTCCTGTTTATTTCTGAAATGACCATAATGGTGGTGTGAGGGATGTGTTAACTAAACTAGCAATCACATTTTAGCAACTGTGTCTGCGGCCAACATCTGGCACTCCGGTACTGACTGAAGCTTTTCATATTCCCAGAAGCCTTTTGAGTATTAAGAGATGATGTTTTGACACATTCTCTTCCTCCTGCAGCTGGGTCCAGTCTTGCTGACATTTGCAAAATGGACAAAGTGCCCACAGTTTTTAAATGTTCCACATGCATTGTAATTACTACAGTTACCCTGCATGGCTCTTGTCGATACGTAGATGTTGGCTTTAACTATTCAGAGTCAGTGCCTTATGCACAAAGAGTCAAAAAATTCCCTAGTATACATCACCAAAATT
This sequence comes from Tyto alba, assembly GCF_018691265.1. Classification (NCBI taxonomy): domain Eukaryota; kingdom Metazoa; phylum Chordata; class Aves; order Strigiformes; family Tytonidae; genus Tyto; species Tyto alba. Next base: position 13,760,190 of record NW_024881282.1, on the reverse strand, counting down.
CACTGCTGCTTGCAGGAGGGATGTTCATGGCTGCGAACATGTGTGTGTGTGTGTAAATAAATCCTTTCCCAGCCCCTGTAGTGATGTAGTGGCCCTGTAGCTGATGCTGTGAAGCAGGAAATCCAATTATACCTCATTTAGCATGCATAACTAAAAATGTTATTATTGGTCATAAAATTATCCAGCCCTTTTAAACATCAAATCTATGAACTATGTGACTGTATTCCTCAGGCTGACTTCATGCTGTGTGAGGAAGTGCTCCCTTTAATTTGTTTTAACTTTGCCTGCATTATTCAGGCAGGCCTCATTTCAGTGTGGGAGAAGGTTGAGGCAAAGTGGCTAATTTTCATTGTAAAGTGCCTGGGAATTTGAGCTCAGGCAAACTTCTGCTACTCCTGTGACAGTGCAGAGATTTCACATACACTGTATGGTATTTCCCAAGTCAAAGTGACAAAACAACAACAACAGTATCTCTTTTCCAAATGTGGCCTAAAATGAAATGTCACCACTTTGATGAACAGTTTCTGTAGCAAAACAGTGTGTGTGAGATCAAACGGCAACAGACCACTGTTTACACAAAAAAATTAGAATAATAAAATAAAATTATGCTGAACAGCAAAATTCCATGTTATTAAAAAAAAAAAAATCCCCATTAGAGACAACAGCAAACCACATTATCTTTTAAAATCTTGAGCATATACAGATTTATCATCTTGACAAACAAGGTAGATGAGAGTTAACAAAGATCATCACTATTTACTGCTCTGTGAATTCCTCTCACAAAACTTCAGTTCCAAGGGGAAAACTTACTCACAGCCCCACAGTGGACAGGCTGCAAACCATGGAGGTTTCAAGGTATGTGGAATCAGCCCAAAGCTCTGGGGTATCTTTCTTCTTTCTCTGGCTGGAGGGATATTTTGTGTCCACTAAAATAAATCCTTTCCCCCCAAATTCAGCACCTTGGCAATACGAGCCCCGACATGACTTCAATTTTCACAGAGATATCCCCTGAACATTAACTTCCATAAATGTATTTCAGGTCACAAGTCCTTGAGGATGCCTGCACAGAATAGTTTATCTGTATTTGGAGAGTGGAAAAAAAATGTTATATTTGTGAATTTCCCCATGCTGCTAGTAAACTAGACAAGCTTAATGGTGCAGTAAAAAACATATTAATCAAAAGTTCGAGTCAGATTTTTATACGCTGGTAGCAGAGCTTACAAATAACACAAACAAAATCCCACCTGAGATTGACTGCTTGCAAACTGATTGCTTCCTAGCTGGTCAACCTCCCTTACTGAGGACAGTAAGACATATCTCAGAAATCACAGGTGACAGTCACAGTTCAAAATCTTCTGAATTTTACTCACAGTTCTGAAAAAAACATCAGCTTTCCCTGTGCACTCATACATACGTACATTTGAAATTACTGTTTGGAATGCAAATGCATTGGGCTTGGCCATCTTGGGTACTTAAACATCATTTTCCCCCCTCCTTGGTTCACACCTCATCTAGTACAAGCCCTTCAAATTGCCCAATGTTGCAAATTGCTATTCCAAAAGATGGGCATCCTATCTGTTACAAAAAGCTGCTACCTTTTTTCTTAGTCAGCCACGAACATTAAATATCATACAAGAAATCTGCTTATTCTGAAAGCTCATGGATTTTATTACCTTGGCAACAAAGTGATCTGTTCAAACTGCTTTTTGCTGCCAGTTTTAGAGGTTTGTGTGTCACACAAAAAGCCATAAAGAGCGGATGAATAGGTAACTGACCCTTTCCCTTATGCTTGCATCAGTTTCTACAGATCGGAGAATGGACATGGCTGAAAATGAGGTCCCTGCTTGCTCAGAACCAGTGGTAGTTAATAGATGAACTGGATTAAAAATAGATTTTTCAGTTTTGTGACAATCAATAATAAATTCCCAGTTGGGAATGGAATTTTATTTCCAATATATCAAAAGAGTATTTTGAATCTGGAGAAAAAAAACAATAGCAAAGAAACAAAATATTTGAACAAAATAAAATATTTATTTTTTCACATCCATCTTTGGATTTTCATTAACAAATAGGCATCCAAATGCTGTCATTAAAGCTTGTTATACATCAAAAAAATCAAATCACTTCATATGGAAGCTCCAGTTAGTCTCTATTTTCCTCACGATTGTGGTGTTTTGTTGATTGTTTCCAAAGGAGGGAAAAAAAAACAGTGACAGTGAAACATACATCTAATGTTTCAGCACTGTTGTATTGGTGTGTATCACTGACAGGTGAAAAGCCTCCCACCCCAGCACAAAGATGAGATGGACCCAGTTTCCCACACACCAGAGCCCATATCCATGCCCAGACAAAGCCTCCTGCCACTCAAGGAGCACACTTTCAGGAAACTTCTCCTACTCAAATGTCAAGGGACTTGCAGCACAGTCTTTAAAATGCTGAAGGCAACAGGCTCTACTGAAAAATATGACTGAAGCTTGATTTGTCTTTGGAAAACAACCATGCAAATGGCACAGTGGGGATCCATATTAATCTTTGCACAGTGGCTTTTGTACCAAACAAAACAGGTTAGCAAATATTTTTGTGGGTTTTCTGACAACCCTGCAAATTTGGTATGAAATATGAAAATTGGGCAAGGCTCTCTCCTAAGTATGATCACAATTAATAAAAGAGTTGGAGGGGAAAATTGCCCAGAATTACAGCTCAGGAGCCTCATCATGGGATGAAGTAATACTGCTAATTCATTGAAGCAGGCACAGTGAAAGAACCTTATGGATGTTTTCCTGAGTGGTGCACCAGACAGAAAATAGTATTATTCACCAGCCTCACACATCACTGGCTGCATCTTCATCTAGTCTCCAGAAAAAAAAAAATATAAATGGGAACATGATTTTCTGAATATTTTATGCTGTTGAAAGTGAACTATATTTGACTGAATCGAACAGCTTGTTTAAAATTAGTTTATAATGTATTTATCAGACATTTTGTATTTTTTGAATTTTTGAAAATAAGAAAAAGCCTCTGATAGAAGCATTTGGGTTTACAAGACATAAACCCCAAAAAGAGAGATTTTAAGGTTAAGGAGTATGTTTTCTGAATGTTTCAGATAGAAATACAAAATGGCTATAGTACCGAAAGTACCATGCCATGCCATGAAGTAAAGATGAGGTGTAATAAGCATTCCCTTCTTAAAGCTACTTGTCCAGGACTTCACCTAAGATGAACAAAATTGCAGGCAAGGTTGCTTAAGTGTATGTTCAGTTTAAGACTGTGTATGAAGTTGCCAGAACATTAATACATGGTTCTTGAAGTAAAAAATGCAATCACTGCTGATTTTCAGCATCCTCAACACAAACTTTTTCTGCTCTGTGGACAAGGTCTGGGTTTTCTCTCCCCCAGACCATCATTATTTATGAGAAAAAGCCAGTAAATTTGACTAAAAGGGATATCTTTTAGTTTTTATTACCCTGAATATACAAAGGAATAAGTCACCACCTGAGATTTAAATGTCTATGAGACACTTGTCTCCTATAGGGCCTCCTATGGAGATCTAAGTAACCAGTCACTGAACTGCATTAAACTGCTTTGCATCAGCTCCCCCTCCTGCCTGTTCTTTTTTTACCATTTCTTTTCCAACAGCTTCTACATTTTCATACCCTCTTTTTAAATATTTGTTTTAGGTCTTCTTCCATCTCCTGCAGCCCTTGCTGGTTGGAAGTGATTATGGGAGCCTATCTTTGCACACAGCTCAGCTTTCTTGCTCAGATTGTAGATGTAACCTGGCACCCTGAAAGAATTGATTGGTCACTCAGATCAAAACATTAAATATTTAAAGTGGCACCACACCATTCATAAAGTGAAACATAAAGTGTTTGTTTACTTTCTGCTAATTATTTTAGTCCAAGCAGGCAGACTAAACTGTCTACATTATTAATTAAACCTCTAAAAATGAGCTAAGGACAGGAAATGTTCTTCTCTGCTGGTAACAGAGCTAAAGAATAAGCCATAACTCTCATTAGCCATATTATAACACGAAAACCTTTCTCTACAAATTGTGCCAACACAAAGCTAAACAAATCATATCAGTCCATATTTCCAAATGGTTTGGGTAGAAGCTTACCAGTTGTGAAATGGCAGATGTTAACCATCTTTAGGAGGTATAACTACTGTCACTAATTTACTGTTGTTTGAGGCTGTGAACTCAAGTAACAAAGACTCATGGTCTCTGAAATAGCATGTTTTAAAAGAGATTAGTTTGGATGTTATTTTAACGGAAAATGGAAGGTTTCCCCATGGACCATGCAATAGCACTACATAATAATCTACATATAACTTCTACCAGCGATTTATTTCTTTATAACTCTACATTTGATATAGAAACCTCATACAAATACTCATCACTGGGCTTTGTGATCAAGAACACTGTACAGTGATGAAAACCATAACAACAATTCACATTCATGCTGAAAAGAACTGTGTGAAAAACCTTAAGAGTTCTATGTTTTGATATAAAGTTTGGTGGTTTCATTGCACAACCTGAAGTAATGCAAGATTCCTGAGCTGGGATTTTCGATGATGACCTGAAACTCTGTTCCATTCTGTCAAAAGTTTCACACAGTGGTCAAGTGCTGATTTGCAGTTTAGGACCAGAAACACTCAAAATTCTCATTTTTGTTAGACAGAGGGGGACATATCCAAAGGGAATGGAAAAGACTAGTTATAGCATGCAAAGAGGTGGGATAGATGTAAGCGCACATGTCTGTGAACTGCAACTTTTGAGTGTTGCTGAATATAAAGCCTACCACTCTGCTGTGTGTCTCCACAGGACTCTGGAGCCTAATTATAGAGCTGTATGAAAAAGTTCTGCTTGTCAGCAGAACCGGCAGGGGGGAAAAAAATCCACATTTTTGCACATTCACAGAAGAAAAAAATATTTAGGCAGAAAATCATCACTGCTACAGATGGACGCTTACAGAACAAAAATGGGTAATTTTTGTGCAGCTCTGCTTGTTGCTAGCATACCCAGAATACATTTGGTAGCAGATTTAAAATCCAGCCTAGGACTCCTCAGTCACTGTCAGTGTCACAATATGCTTCATAGTGTAGCAGAGTTTGAGGGTTGCAACTAAATACAAGGTGGGAGAGCCATCCTAAAATGAGAATTCATTGAATTTAGTGTCGCTGCACTTGCTTCTGCCAGTACAGAATTTGGCTCTGGACAGTTTTGAGTCCTTCTGGGCAACAATTAGCTGCAACAAGGCAAAATGTAAGAATATGTCTGTATCACGACAATAAGCATAAGAGATATGCAGAAACTGTTAAAGAAAACATTAGTCAGCAGTTGTAAGTGGCCAGTGGACTTCAGCTACCTGCTTTCCTTACATTTAAGGACACGCTCTTTAAATTCATGCTTAGGTTGAGAAGAGGTATGCCTATAAAAGAACTACTCTATACCCAGAACATGTCATCAGGACCACTAAGGTATTTCTAGGAGAAATATAACTTGACAGGAAGGTAGGCACAAATAACCCTCAATAACCCACATCAGTGTTCTCTGTGTGTGTTGTGTGACCCTCTGTATCCCCAATAGAGGGATTGTCCATTTGCAGGTACAAGTCTGTGACACAGAAGAGAAATAATTATGTGGACTTTCCCCTTCTTCCCCCTACTCAGTACTAGAGCAGAGAAAGGGGGATACATCACTACATGGCCCCACCACTTCTCTACTACCCAACTTGTGTTTACATCCTCTCAGTTGAATGCCTGGCTCTTAAACTCAAGCTGTAGTGACCTGTGCTTTCAGCTTTGGGTAAGTGTTTTTCTCTTAAGCTTGTTAAATGCAGTGTGAATTTTATGTGAAAAATGCTTTTTTTCTTATTTCTTTTTTCTTTCTTCTCCCTCAGCATCATCTAATTTGGCAGTCCTTGGAGTGCTAGAGAGTCTTTTTAATGTAACTCAAGCCACAAGGACTCTGACTTTACCGCATTAACAAAATACATTTATTTGCTGCCTTTATACATGGCAATGGGAGTGATAAAAGGGTTGTGTTCTCAATACTTCCCTCATCTCCTTCTTTGTCTGATATTGGCAATAAAAAACAAATTACAGAAAAGGCAAATCAAGCATACAAATTAAGAAAACTAATTTCATGCCAGCCAACATGTGGGAAAATCTCAGGTGATGAGGAAATCAAAGGAAAATGGCAATAAAATAGACTGCATTAGGAAAAAAAAAATATATAACTAAAGTCACAAAATCCAATCATAGTTTTTATACACTAGTAACTAATAAATTCCAAATAAAAATTAGTAGAAATAAATAAAAATCTCCTATGATAAGACCTTCTGCTGTAATCTGCTGAAGTTTCTATTGACTGAACTGTTTGACTGTTTTCTTAAACAAGGAAAAAGGATTTATTTCTATGTCTCTGAGGTGCCTTAAAATCTGTCATACCATATAAAGAAGTAAAATAACTTTATGTCCAGTGTGCTTGATCCTGGAAGTTCGTTTTGTTTGGTTTAATTTTTATTTTCAAGTTAATGGATGGAGATTTTCTCAGTCACTTCAAAGAACAAGACTACTGTCAGTAAAAGGTAAACATCTGCATTTGCTTTGCTCTGTTACTTCATCATGATACTATCATAAAACCAGAAATAACAACAAAAAGTCCAAAATCACTGCCTTGCATATAGCTGTTTACAGTCTGTTTCTTCCACTGAAAAGATATTCCAGATCTTATTATACCACCTACAGGTAGTTTTTAGAGAAATACTTGGGATCCCTTAAGCTACTTAGTTACACTCCCGTAGGCTGCAAAAAGCAAGTGTGTCCATCATGTTTTTTGGATAGGTTTCTCATAATTCACCTTCCTTTGACTTTAAACCAGTCCCACAAAACAGCCTGCTATCTTTTCTGAAATCTTAGATAACACATGAAACTAGAACGCAGTTGTTGAGATAGACAATATTTTTAGTAAATACTGAATGTGTTCACCCGACCATACTTTCTTATATGCCAGATTTTATCTGATGCAGAATGTCACATATGAAAACAGGTAATCATTTTCTGTTGAAGCAAAAAAGCCAACAGCTATGATAGGTTCCTTTTTCTCTCATACCTTGTTCTCATTTACATATCCTATAATCCTATATAATCATGCACACATTGTTTACAATTTCAACATATTTTTGTAAGCTTTGAAAGAAATCCTCAGCAAATTCCTTTACAAATAAAGTCATGCTGTTTCAAAAGAACTATTTTGCGAAGATTGACAGAGAAGGAATCTTGATAGTAACTTATGGATATTTAATGAAAACTTTCAGAGGTAACAGAAATTTCAAACAAGTAACCTATAGTGGTAAACAACCTTTTAAGAGTTTAATCTTCATTTCTCCCATATGCTTAATGCTTCTTAACTTGCTCAACCTGTATTTATTTTTCAGAAAAGGGCTTTGCTTTTTGTAAGGCTTGATCAGTCTGTCTTGCTTCTACTTTGCAAAAAATACGCAAAAATTTAATCCAAATTCAACTGAATTATACTACTTTGATGCTGTGTATTTTCTCCTGTTGATTAATACGCCCCTTGTGCAAATATTCTCTTCCTACCTGATGCCTTCAGTAATGTCTCAATTCGTTGCTGATGACATTCAAATTTCCTCCAGAGATGCCTTGTGAAGTCACAAACAGAGGATTATGCCCATCAGTGAATGACTCAGGCACAAAGTGATTGATAAGGCAAATAAATACTTCAATGTCAGCAGTCAGTCAGTTGTGATATGCAAGGGGGAAAACAAGACTGCAGATATTTCAGCTATATATCATGTTTTCCAAATTATCTCTTTGTGTGCCAATGGTCCTCTTAATAAATTATCCTCCCTTGTTATCTGATCTGTTCTATGTTTTCAATTATGCCTCTTCTCAAAACCATGTAACAGTCAGTCTTTCTCAGCCTGAAGCTATTTCAGTGTCCAACCTGCATCCCCAAAGTCCAGACAGAGGAAATACTACACAACTGGTTTTGAGTTGAGAAGCTGTGCACATACACATCAAAGAGATGTTATGACATCAGAGCAGTCACTACTTTATTCCCAGATTCCCTGAGCTGAGTTTTATGTAAGCAATAATACATGACACTGCATATGTTACAGTGGAGTAAGAACATTGTATCTTGCATAGCATGAGACTGAAAAACCAAGAGCTTCTATCACTTCAGATATACAGAAGTCAAAAACCAAAGAATAAGGCATGGAACAGGTGTGAGTAGATCATTTGGTTTCTTTAACTCATGACTTTGGGATTGGCAAAAAACAAATAAAAGCTTTAATAAGGAGAACTTCATTTAATGTGAAAGTCCATAGACTTGTTTTTAATAAGATTTTATCTGCATGAGATTTTGGAAAGCTGAAGAATCACTTAATTTAGAAAATAGGTCTAAAAAGTACACATTTCAGAAGTAATTGTGGACTGATGGTACAGTCTTCAGGCAAATTTGCAAGACATTTTATAGCACATATGTGTGATCATTACATGTCATAACGTTGCAGATCATACCTTGGGGTTTTTTTCTGGTGTGGGAGGTGATCTTGAAGAAATCTGTACATGATCATGATACCATGGCTGTGAAACACAGATGTCTTCCCTTAGATGTAAGCTTTTCAAAGGTCACAAATAACAGCAAAAAATGGAAGAGCTCCTGAGTTAAGCCATACGTTTTTTGATTCTGGGACCATTTTGTATTTACAGCTCCAAGTACAATGCAATCTTGATTTATTATTACGGTGCCTAGCTGCTATGATGATAATAATTATAAGGTTTATAATGGAGTCAGAGGACCTTGCTAATAAAGCAACAAATCTTCTGTGGAAATCACAGTTCTAATCTAAACACTATTTAGCACAGACTTGTGATGTGAATTAGACAGTTAGGGCAACTACATTTTACAGTGGCATTTGCATTTTTGTAAATATATGTAAATAGATGTACCTACAAGTTATGCCATAATAGAAAAATCTAGAATTTATATACGCAATTCATGAACTGTACATCAAAGTAACTTAAATAGTAGGTACAGAACTATATTGGATTTTTCTTACAGCTTTTTCAGTATGTATGTGCAACCTTAGATAAATAGTTTAATAGCATTAATTTGGTCCAGAAATTGGGCTGTATAATATTCCAGGCAGTGAATACTTGTGGAAAATAAATTAGTAAGCACAGAAAAAAAAAAAAACCTGAATGCAATTTAAATTTGTCTGTATGTCCAGAACTTCAAATGCTTGTTTGGAATACAACCACATTTTTGTGAGCTAAGCACACTGAAATTCCTATACAGGAACAAGCTCATGAAATTTTCAGTACTTTCTATTCCATCTATTTCAGAATCTGTCCATCTTGTCGCCTGTCCAAGCCATCACAAGAATAAATGTAAAGATAAAAGAATAATCCCGATTACATCAGTGATGCAAACATCACAAAGCTGAATGACTCTGCCAGACCAACAGTGCTGAACATCACAGAAGTGTTCCAGCATGTCCAGAATAATTTTTTTTTCAGTGACTATAATACTTAACGTTTGAAAAATGTTTTCTGTGATAACCATCTTAGAAGAAGAGGTAAAATATATATTGTGTCTTTGTTGTCTCATTTTCATGCAGTTTTGTTCATTACACTCCACGTCTATGCAGAGAACTGGAAATAACTGAGAGTAAGATATCATATAAAAGTCACTATTGGGGATAACTGGTGATCTTTCAGAAAAGATAATGCATGTATATTTAAACAGGCAGTAATTAATCACCTTTTCCAGAAGTAAGTTTCTGTTAAAGTCCTTGCTAATTACTTCTTAGTATTGTGAGAACATTCTGGGGGAGATTATTGCAACAAACACATCTTCTGAATATGTCTTTTTATGGCTAAGCAAGAATTACAACTTTCCAAGTTTAGTGTCTGAATGTCTTCTCAAAATAATATTATCAGGAATTCTTGCTGCTAGACTAGCTTATTCTGATACTATGACCATAACGTCTTTTTCATTTACCTGCCCATCTGTGTAGCTACTACTCTTAGTTGAATGCATTGCTATAACAAGTTGGTTACAACCTATAGTGGGAACATTACACCCAGAGCAGTGTCCCTCACTTAATGAAGACTAGAAAACCAATAAAAATAAAATGGGGTTCAGGAATTTTTGCAAAGTGATGATATTTGGTAAGGGAAGACACCAAAAAGACTGAGCTGATACTATGTCTACATCAATTACAAAGCCGTACATATAGTCTTGATCAAAAATATTTTCAGGCTAGGAGTCCCATTGGATAGATAGTAAATCTTAAAACTTCTGGCTATTAAAAACTGAGCATTTCTCACTCACAAGGAGGCTGAAATCATACTCGCTGTATGTTGAAAGGAAAGTTGTCTTCCTTTACACCTCTCAGTAACTGCGATGAACTCCCTTCAATGTTTGTCTGCTTTTAGTTCCAGCAGCAGTAGGATCATCATGTTTTAACACAATTTACAATGAAGCATTTAAGAGCATACTGAAAAAGGAAACTCCCAAAAGAGGTTTTTGATGGATGGAAAGAGTTTGATGCATTTTCTATTTCTAGGTATGGGAATGGAGAAGAGTTACCAATTTTTCTCGAGACTGACATGTAAGTTTGGTCCTGAAGGAGATGTAAAGAGGTGAACTATGGTGTTGGTAACTACTACATGACAGCATAAATTACTCTGTCACTTTGACAGAACCTTATGGCTCTGTAAGATTAGGAGCTAGTCTGAATGGATGACTACACATAGTAAGTATGGGCACGTGTGATCAAGAACATAAGCTATAACATGGATGATAATTCTAATGTTTTATTATATTCACAGCATACAGAAAATGACATCATATTCCCTTCTTATATATCCACCTGCAACACCTAAAATTTGATTTGTGGCCTTTATGAAGTACAGCGAGAAATCATTCCGAACTCCCATTTAGAAGGCAGCATATAAAAAAAGATTGTGTTTTCTTATGATTCATACACTTCAGGATATTTTCATAAATCAGCCAAGAAATTAATTATAAAAACAAACATTATATTTCCTTTCGCTAACCAGAAAAAAGTTATTGTTTCTTCCATTCCAACTTGCAATGATACAGAATCATTAGTCTCATATATAGTATACGTGTGTGTATAAACACAGATATACGTCCATATACACTAATCATGAGGCCCTAAAATCTTAAATTTAAGTAAAATCATAATGCCTCTCTCTTACCAAGTTTTAACAATTTCATAATTTTTTAAAAGGCACCAGCCCCTAATGTAGTGTTATTGATCAGAATTGCTCAGAAGATAAAACTCTGTAGGGACTCCATCACTTCCAGACAGAGTATTTTTCCCTTGTAAAGTGCAAAGAAGTTGATAATATAAAGTAAAACATAAGGTATAATAGACCGTGAAAAAAGCATCAGAGAAGCTATGGACAGACAGAAGGAGGACAATCAATTCTGCGAAACACCTACCAATATAATATTAGCAAGCAAACATCTATTTAACATCTATTCTCAGGATTTAAGAATGAAGTATAAACTGTGGCGGATTTCAGTTTAGTATTTTAGAGTACCAGAAATTGTTCAAATGATTGAGATGGTTCTGAAACTGAGCGAAAGTGCAACGCAGAAGCAGTTAGCAGGAGCATATGGAGCGAGCGGACCAACAGTGGCAAATTATGCAGTGAATTCAGAAGAACTAAGTTCTGTGTTGCAGGCTGTATGCAGAAAGGCAAAATCATTTAAAAGAACCATTTTTTTTCAATGCCACTGAACCAATCACCTCAGATGGCTCAGTGCCAGCCCCTTGGCATTTATATTCTTAACATATAGTTTCCTATGATGTCTTTAGTAAAGACTTGCATTAATTACTTAAAATAAATATTCTGTCATTAACCTAACCAGAAAACTTCCAGTGTGATGCATCTGTTCAGTGGAACAGATTTTTCTGTGTTGCTAGCAAATCAGATTTACTCTTTCTGAACACATCAGCCTTATAACAAGCAAGAACAAAAACTGGATCTGGAAAGAAGACTGTCACTTAAAGCATCATACTTTTAACCTCCTCCTTTCATACAGAGCTCTTTACCTTTACTGACACCCTCTGGTCCCTATCTCTACGTCAGGTTTGAATTAATTCCAGCACTCCTTCAAAAATTTACTTTCTAAATCAATATTTTGTGGAGAACTGAACTGGACATTTTCTGAAACCCCCATAAATCATATCACTGATTCCCCAATAGTTTACCATGTCAGCAAGTTATTCAGGGGACTAAGGCAAATTTGCCAGTCATGACCTTCTTGTATTGAATCTCTGATGACAGTCCTCTAAGTTATGCTTTTCTTAAAGTTGCCCTTCATTATTTCCTAACAGCAGCGTTTTTAACCATACTTTTTACCTTAGCTGCTGCTAAGATGTTTTTCCTCAAGCTGTTTTCTTTCAAGTTCTCAGCTATAATTCAGCCAGTTAGATTTCTTGTATTTTCTGTTTCCATTCTTAGTATATCTGCCCTCATTGTAAAATTAGATTAGGATCCCTTACCCTGACATTTTAACCCAGAATTCAAAGTATGACCTTCAGCTTCATCTTGACCAATAAAACTAAAATCTACACTCTTGGTCTCCAGACCATCCGTAGCTATCTTCACACTTTTATATCATGCTCTGCTAGTTCTGACTTTTTGCATAGGCATTTGGTTTGTAAGTGTATGAAACAGAAGAACTGCATGTTGAATAGTCCACTTTTGAAACTATTTAGCTGTTACCACATTCAAAAATGCTTAACATTTTATCCTCCTTCCTTTATATATTTTTTGTATTCCAAGACTTGGTATTCTTAACCACATCTGTCAATCATTCACATAGTTAAAAGTATATTGCCACAGAGGGCCACTGTACACGAAATATTCCTCAGTTACCATATTCACATCTCAGTTTTCTGTCTTCCTTTTAGTATACCTCACACTAATGATCAAGAGTCTTCCCTCCTGACAAGATTGAAAAGGTTTTGTTTTGTTGTGTATTTTTTTTACTTGTGACTTTGCAAATAAATGCTAAAGACAGTTTATGAAAATACTTTTTAAATAATTCTAATAGATACTTTGATAGCACTTTAAATAATGTCCCAATTATTGTTAATTCTTTTGATATCCACTGTAATAATATTAATCATGATAAACTGTCTTGCATTAACATTGATTGCTATAAAGTACTTCTGAAGGAGTTCTACTATACCGCAGCAAGAATTAATTGCACTTTTATTAATTGGAAAATGCCATGCAAATTTTAATTAACAGGAATCCCCCTTAGCTGTTGGCTAACAGTGAGCATAGAATTTATTTGTAGTTTAAAACTTTAGGACCTTGTCCAAAGCTCACTGGAAACTAGGGGAACACTGTAACTCCCTAGAAAAATTCGGCATTGGGTCCTTCATTAAAAAACATTAATGAAAATGTGTCATTCAAAGAAAGTATTACTACTTAAATTACAAGAAATGAACAAACTTTGCAAAAACTTTATGTTACATCTCTGAAATATTGCAACACATAGAAAACGTCAGTCTTAAGTTGTCACGTTACACTATCTTGTGTAAATACCATTTTATGAAGTTTCTGTGCTCAACAGGAATGAAACTAAACATCTGAAGGAGTATAGATACAGTAATGGATGCCATTTCTTTTTTTTTTTTTTTTTTTTTCTGAGATGAAAATCTTAAAAACAGTTTCATGCCCTGTGTTATAGAAATAACTCAGTTCATCTTCTAGGCAGCTCACAGATATTCCACATAGTCTTATCCACTGTCCTCACATCAAAGAGGAAAAATCAGTGCATCTTTAGGTAATTCCATCCTTTGCCTGTCAGCAGAGAACAGTCCAGGCACCGTACTTTTCTAATTCCGGAGATAATTGTTTATCCCAGAGACAAGTACCATTCTGAACTTCATAACAACAGAACTTTTACTGCATCACCATAAACTCAATACTCTAGGTTATTTTCTGTTTCATCCTCAAGCATTAGCATGGTAGCTCTCCCAAACATAAAAAATTAGCACATTAAAATAGGCATTCTTTCTCTGGAGTATGTATTTGTTCCAAAATCCTCACATCTCTCTTCACAACTCACTCACTGCAGTAGTTTGCTAGCTGGTTAAATGACAGGAAGCCTACAGTAGATCACAGTAATTTCTGCTTCAACTTTTCTGCTCAATTATGACAACAATTTCAATGTAAGATTCAAAACCAAAAGCAAAATACATAAACCTGCAGCAGAAGCCCAAAAACGGGATCTCTCACCATTGCTACCTTCACGGCATACTGCTCACAGAGATGATGTTACGACAAATAATCTGTACACACTCCGAAGTCTAACCAGGGAAAAGCGTGCCCGGCTGGGGGCATGGCAAAGACACTTACCGCGGCTGTGGCACCGTCTCTCTCTCGCCCTGACTCTCAGTCTCTCTCTCCCATCCTCCTGACAGCCTCAAATATAGCAGTCCCTTATGGTGCTGAGCCTGTGGGGAGCAGAGGATTGCAGAGAGTTGGGTTTTTTCCTTTTTTTTTTTTTTTTTTTTTTTTTTTTAAACCATCCAGCGGTAGTTCTCCAGACCCAACCGCCTCTCCTCCTCGCCTCGCTCACTGACGAAGAGACCCAGGTGAAGGCATCCGCGCCGGCAGCTCCCGAGCCCCTCCCGGCCCCGCCGTGCCCCCTCCCCGGCAGGGGGACCAGGCACCTCCCCCGGCTGCTCCCGGGGGGGCGGTGGAGACTCTGCCCGCCCCTGGCTGGACGGCTGTGTATGTGTAGATGATGGGTATGTGTGTTTATGTGTGTGCCATCTCGCGCCGCGACTCGCCCCTATCTCTAAGCTCACGAGGACACCCCCCATCGCCCCCCCCCCCCCCCCCCCCCCCCCCCTTTCCTCTTCTTCCTCCTGCTGCTGGTCCTCGCCGCCTTCCTCCCGGGTTTCTCCTCTTCCTCCTCCGCTCCGGAGCGGGAAGGCAAGAGGGCGATTTGGCGAGCACTCTCCCCTGATCCTCTCTAACCCAAAGCCACCACCTTTTCCCAGACACCACTTTCTGCCCCCACCCTCTCATTCCCGCCACCCTTCCCCATCCTCTTTGCAGGTTTGGTTTGGGTTTTTTGTTTGTTTGGGTGTTTTTTTGTTTTTTTGTTTTTTTTTTTTGTGTGTGTGTTTTTTTTTTTGTTTTTTGTTTTTTTTTTTTTAATATTTTTCTTTTTCCTTAAATGTATTTTATTCCCCCGCAGCGATGATGACCCTCCCTACCCCCACGCCCTGCAGCCAGGGCCAGGCGCCGGGAGCCGCGGCTGCAGTCCGCACCGCACCGCACCCGCGCGATTTCCGCCTTTATACCGCGGCTGCTGTGGCTGGAAAGACAGCAGGGCCAGCAAGCCCGAGGCCGGCAGCTGTAACGCCGCGGCTCGGGCAGCCCCTTCCCTCGCTATTCCCTCCCCCTCGTCCCTCCGCTTTTAACTGCAGACCGCTCCAACAGATCGCAGCGCCCCGCCTCGCCCCGTCGCCGGCGGTGCGCTCCGCGCTGCTGCGCGCTCCTTCCCCGCCTCCGCGCCGGCACTGCGCGGGCCGCGCAGCCGCGTCCCGACGCAGCACCACCCCCGCGGCCGCTGCGCGCCTGGCCCCGCGCGGGTGCGGAGTTCCGGGGTAGGGCTGGCAGCGCCCGGCCTTCAAATTCTCCTTTTTCGTGTTCCTCGGCCGCTTCGTACTCAGCCGTGTACGCAGTGCGCACTCCCACTCTGCCTTCAACGGCTACCTTCAGGATCTAGGCTGGTTTTAATCCTTCTGTTTTTTTCCTTTTATTCTTTCTTCTTTTTCTTCTTTTTCTTTTTTCGTTTTTTTCCTCTTTTTTCCTCTTTTCTTTTTTTTCTCCTCTTTTTTCCTCCTCTTTTTTCCTCCTCTTTTTTCCTCCTCTTTTTTCCTCCTCTTTTTTCTTCTTCCTTTCCCTTCCCTTCCCTTCTGCAAGTAATTAGGTCTCTTTTTTTTTACCGTATGTATTTACTGAGTAACTGTTGTCTAGTTCCTATTCTCCAAGACTTTTCTGTGCTTCAGTGACTCCATTTCAATGGTTTATGCTTTCTGAACCTGTGTGACGTACAAATATATGTACATGCCCATTTTTCTTTACTAATTTGTCTTTGCATTTATTAATTTTTCCTATCCCAGGTATTTACAGATTAATTTTTAGAAATTGTCATTTATTTCTTTTAGATTCATGAGGAAGATGAACTGTTTAATTCTGGAATTTGCTGGGGGTTCTTACACAACTCTAGCCTTAATTCTTGGCAATACTAATATGAGGCTTTTTCTCTGTGTCTTTCACTTGTCTTTTATATTGAACCCTCTAGCAGGATGACTTACCAGTCATGAGTGACACAGTTTTATACACTTTTGTGGTCTTGTATACTATATGGAAGTCTGTCAGAGGATTTACAGCTCAATGTCATGTTGAATGAATCTGTCCACTAATACCAGTGAGGATGATCTGAAAATAACCCCTTACTTTCAGTTCGTTTTTTCATTATTCTCAGATTGTAAATTTTTGTTCCTTCATCACCATCTACCACTATCTTAACTGTTATAGTGAAAGAGTGAGAATGAACCCATCATTATAAATGGGCTTTGTCTATACTCACTATCCCATACAAACTCAAGAGAAAATTGTCACCACAACTGTGGATGAGTCTCTAGGCATATTTCTCTTGGGCAAGTAATGTTGCAACTTGACATATCAAAGCTTCTCTTCATTGACTCAATTCACAGAAAATTATCATCTGGTCATTATTTCCAGCGTTACTAGGTTACAAGTCAGCATTTAATCAGAAGCCAGGAATAGTGACTGCATTAATTCTGATCTTATGAATAACTTATGAGGCTCCATTTCTCAATATTTCCAAAGAGAATGTTAAAGCCAGAAGCATTTTTGCTAATAAATGGGGGTTTTTACATATTGTAGTTATTTATGACAATAGTGAAGAATTACTTGTGAAGAGGTGTCTTTCATTGATTACTTATTTTTACAGGTAAATATGAAATTAAAAGAAATGCAGTGGTTTTTTAAGTCTTAAGGACTGGACTTTATGACCCTTGTCTTCCTTTGTGAAGTTTATAGATCAGGGTTATTTTTAAAGACTACTATAAGGCACACATGCTATACCCATTGGGCTACATTATTTTTGTTTTTAGCTCACTTAGGGTTCCTGTCAAGGTACACATTTATTTTGAATGGTGACTTTTTATGTTTGCTTCCTTCTTTTTAACTTCACATCAGAAATATTTCTACAAGGATATATTTGTACCTTTTCCTTTAATATAATCAGGAATGAACTATATATGTATGAGTACCAGTTTTGTCTTTGAAAGTGAAGTGGCACTTTAAACGGGTTAAAATTTCATTTGACTGTGTGTATCCTTTTCAAGGTCAGTTCTGGTTTTACTTTATCACTGTAAGATCATGAGCTGGTTTATGGCATATATGTTCAATGTTTAATGCATAGACAGTGAATTATATTCACACCTTTGTTACAGTATTATCATTGCTATAGACTTTAAGTCCATCTAGCTGCATTTTGTGTATCTGATCTAGTTGTCTAACCATCTCTATATAAATGCCTTAATCTCTATCTCAGTGTCCCCAGTGGGCAAGCAAACAGATGTAGCACATCTGCAGTCTGAGTTGTTTCTGAGCACTTCTCTTGTTTTGTACATCTTTCCTTTTCATTCAGTCTCTCTTCTTTAAAGCAGAACATAATGTATTCTTTTTCTTTGCCACATGGATAGCTATCTGAGAAATACCATTATTATTGGGATATTTCACTGTTCTTTCTTAACCAATTGCAGAATATAAGTAAAAGATAGGGAATGAATTTTGAAGAAAATAATTGGTTGCACAAATTTCTCCCCCACATCTGTGTCTACAACAGCCTGGAAGTGTAGCTTTACAGTAGTATGAGAGCTTCTTTCTCTCTTCCCCTCCCCATTTACATGTTAAGTTCCTTGAGGTACCTGGAAGACAATATTTGACAACTACTTGTTTTTGACAGGTGTGTATTGACCCTGTTCTAGTACATAACTGTCTAGTTTTAGTGTCAACCACTATATTTTGTCCTCCCCTAGAACATCTGGGTACACTCATTGAGCTCCTCATGGCTGCATAATTAGAGTTATAAGAAAATTTTGTAGGGGGATAAGCAGAATTGTGTGTAAAAGTGGCACATAATTCTTCAGGCCTTCGGCAAACAACAGAAGATTCAGAGCCTACCATGCAAGCTTTCAGTTATAGCAGATAATTAACAAACTGGAGACATTAACAATAGGAAGAAGTTGCTACATAAAATAAACAAAAAAGATCAACCTCTGGGGACTTGAGCCTCCTAAATTTTCAGAAGTGCAGACAGATGACAGCTGGTCCAACATAAAGACTGAAAGGAAGTTAACCTATTTGAAAAAGTTTTGCAGCAGCAGAATGAAACATGTTCTATATCACAGCTTTATATCAAGCCACTATGGTCTTTTTGATTCTGCAAGAGAAACTTGTAAACTGAATGTATTGTTTCACTGAACCATGGTCTAAGTAAGAGAGGATGACAGAGATGTACTGCAGTTGGTCAAACACCTCAGGGATGGAGAGGCCATTCTGTTCCTTGGTGGATGACCCTGGTGTAAACTTCCACTGCTGCCTGACTGAAGACAAAATAGGTTGTATACTACATATTTTGATATCCGGGTATAGGCAGTATGTTACTACCAAAATGATGGTCATTAAAGAGCAAACTAGCAATGCTGTGGTACTCAGTTATCAACAGAGAGGGACAGGCTGGAAGTTCCTTTGTCTCTGCAGAAGCCACAGCCACCAGCAGAGCCATAGGGAAGCAACGGATGTGAATATCTTAGCCTCATACCAAACCCACTTATACACAGATTCTCCACTGAGGAACAGGTCCAAAGGAAACCAGAAGAACAGGTCCTTAAACATCAGTCTCCTGGCTACTGACAGAAGCAGGATAAAATGACCATCAGAGAGATGGTCATCTTACTTTTCTGTGCATGCTTTGTGTAAGTGCAGAGTTCTGAAGTTTCAGAGGCAGAATCGGAAGGGATTTGCAGATGCATATTCTCTCCTGGCTTTCCTAACCTTGTGAGAGACATACTTGGAACATCTGTTATGGGATACAATGTATTGCCTTTGATTCTGTGATACAACTGTACTAGTTAGTATTCTGGGAAAAGCAAAACCATAATTTTCCTCATTGCTTCCAGCTTGAGCCTCACCATATGCACAGGAAGGATCTAGTGTCCCCTGGAGACTGGTTTTACCTTCTGCAAACACACAGAAAAGCTTCTACCGCAAAGAGGTAGCAAAATGCACAACGGTGTAAAGAGTGGAGAAAGATCAGATCTGTTTACCACTGCAGCCATCCATGGTAACATGAGCTTTTCAGATAGATAGCAAACTAGTTAGGGGATGTAGTGAGTCATAATCCTTAAGGTAGAGAAAGAAAAAGAGGGAAATGAGACGTTCTCTGAGCACCACAGAATTTTAGAACAACCATCCATAATTATAACCAGAATGTTCCATCGGCAAAGAAAACTAAATAGTAACAAAGATAAATCCCAGTATCTTCCTAACCTAATTTCAAAAGAGCCAAGAGCATGAAGGATGAAACAACTGCCCTCCATTCAATTACAGAATGGTCAGTCCATGACTTCTGAATACAGACAGGGGTACATGCTAAATTTAGGTTCTTAACTCAAATTTCAATACCTAAATATAGGTGGCCTGATTTTTTTCAAAGTTGTTGAACAATTCCAGATTTGTCTGATTTTTATTGGTACTTAAGAAAGAAACAGAAACTTTTGTTTAAGTATATAACAATGGTACATAGAATTCTGCCCTTATAGACCAGGGCATTACAGTCTACTTTGTAAAATATCTGGATACCATTGTGCATCCCAAAGATGGAGGATGCTGCAAAAGAAAATAATTTCCCCAAGTCTTCTGTTAATGAAGCAAATGAGGAACAGAATTTCCATGGCCCTAAGTGTGAATTAACAATTTTTTTTTAAATTCCCCTGCCCCCCTCATCCCAAATTCAGCAGAACTACACTAAAAGAAGAGGCTTGGATGTGAGAAGCATCATTGTCACTAAAAATCTTCTTAGGAGTATAGTACACCTGTAACCACACTAGCAGTGAATTAAGATTTTCATTACTTTTAAATAATAAGCCTTCAGTCCTAGCTAATTTTTCTGTTGAGGAAAATAACAAAAATCTGGAATTTATGACATAAAGAATTTATGCAACCCAGAGTATATGCCATTATCTTTTGTTCCAAGACTCTTTTTGTTCCAAAACTTGTAACTCTGTGAAGGAAGTACTAGGAAGAAAAAAATCCAAATTTTCAGACCCTCATTGCCTTCTGGAATAGTCACTTGAGCATTTCAGGCTCAGCAAAGAAAAAGAGGAATTCTGGAATATAACACAATATACAAGGCAATGCAATCAATAATGTAATGCATAAATAAAGATGGATAAATTTATCCCAAAGAAACATAAGGGAGACTATTAGGAAGTCCTTATTTGGTGAACTGTATATAACTGAATTTGTGAATTCTCATTTGAAAACAATAAAAGCAAGCAAACCAAGCAACCCATTTTCCAAATGCCATTATGAAAAGAGAAAAAGGGAGAAAGGAGGGAGGAAGGAAGACTAGCTATAAATCACTTCCTTGAATCTGAGAAAATCTCAGATTATTCTGTTAATCTCAGTTTTCCATCATGTTACCCCATAGAAGAAAGCATTTGACAGAGAATGTCTGAAACTGAGGTAGTTTGTAGTAGATGCAATTAAAATAGCACAAATCAACATTCCCTAGTTTACCTACCTGCCTGCCCAAGGGGATTAGATTCAACATTTGACTTTCCTTTTGATGTTTTATCCTTTATATGAATGTTTCCTAGGAATGGCAAATTTGGAACACTCTATATAAAAATAATACAAAAAAAAGCTAGAATGAGGTTATTTCTTCAGGTACAACTGCAACACCCTGCTTGACTCCAATATTAACATACTGAGTACCTGATAAATCTAGGTATGCAAAGATGGCATTAATTGAATAAAATAAATTGATTTAATCTAATAATAAATTTTATTAATGGTGACTTTGCAGGTGAAAGCACAAATGAATATGACTTTGAAACCTTTAAATGTTTTCTGAAGTACAGTTGTCTGATGATCTTTCAACTTAAGAACCAAAAACTAAATAAGTTGCACTGAGGTTATAACATATCATTTATAAAATATATACATAGATTTCAGTGTAACCCAACAAACATTACTTATAGCACTTATTTCACAGCTGTTCTATGAAAGCTCAAATAAAATGTGTCTGCAATTAAAACTGAATATATACTGACTTCATTAACTTAACAGCTGCACCAATAACCAATACCAAGGATCATACCCTACTTTGTTAATGTCTTGATACCATCTGCAACAATCAAAACTATTGGGTTTTAAAGCGGATGATGTCTTACTAGTATTGTGATCACAGCTTACACATGCTACTAAAGTGAATTGATCTATTTTAAGGGAACTTCAAGGGTTATGTGCTGCAAGACAATTTCCAAAACACAAGTGTGTTTGTCAGAAAGTCAGAAACAGAAATTCTGGTGGCTTCTTTCCATTTCTCAAGTGCTCAAACATTAATTTCTCATGTGTCCAAACAAATAAAAATTCAACTTTGGAGCAAAAATGAGGTAGAAGTCTGAAGCAGTGTAGAAATCTTTTATGTTAACAGTTACTTTTTAACATTTTGACATTGCAACTCTGTTACTCTAACCCATAGTTCAAAGTGTAACTTCCAGCTTTAAAAAGAAGAAAAAACCACCACACACAAAGAACTCAGAAATCCCATCATACAGAATCATAAAGACATTCAAGGAAATGTATTAGATTTTTAAATCTGCTTCACAAACTCTCCTAACACGAAAGCAATAACAGATAACAAGAGGCATGAAACCCTACCCCAGCAAGGCATGATTCCATTAAATGTATAGAGCAGTGTGTCTTCAGTTCCAAGTTCTCCTCCAGGTCCTGGTTTGGGGTGTGAACTTAACCCCTTCTATCTTCTTCTCTGAGTTTTGACTAGCAATGTCCTAGGTCTTGCAATCTGTCTGTCACTGTAAATGTTACACAGTTGGGTCCTCTCTGTCTCTGTAATTCTTCCAAATTTCTGGTACAAGCCCTACTTTTCCATTTCTACTTTTCCTGACTTCTTTCATCATTTCTCTTCTTCTGCACTCTTGTCTTTTTATGACTTGTGCAGCTTTCACAGCTCTAATTCCCGTTCTCCTTAGGTTTCTCTTCCCAGAGTGCATTTCCTTGCTTATTAATTACAGCCTCTTCCCCATCTTCAACCTTCTTGTACCCCTCTCTTAAGTTCCTTGTCCCAGTCTGCTCCTTCCCTCAACAGTTCTCTTGCCATCTGTTTTTTGTCCTTGCCTCAGATGTTGTGATGCTTTTTTCATCTTTCCAGCACTTCTAAGTCACTTGAGCATCAACAGATAAATACTTTAAAAGTCTAGGAAAATAATGTGGGTTCATATCCCAACATGTTAATGCCCGTAATGCCATTATGTTAATGCCCACATTAACTGGCACTGAAATTCAAGAATAGTCTCCCTTGGTCTTCATAATTGTGTTCTGGACCGTACCGAGTCACTATCTAGGTGTGGAACTTGTTCAGACAGGTCAAAACTCTGAGTTGGAAGGCAGAAACTGCAAGGAACATATGTGTCAAACTTTTAGGATTTTCCTAGCTATTGTGGAGGGGTATTTTTCAGGGTTTTCCAGCATGGAAAAATGCAGTTTTATCACTGGGATGGTATCAGACACACCTCTGGCTTAAAAACCAATTCTGCTAAAAGGTCATGCTTTTGGTGTAAAATGTTCTTAAAGTGACTGTTGAATTTGTTATATTTTAACATCAGTGAAAGAGTATTTTTCTGAAAGATTTTGCTCAGAAATTGCTGAATCATTTTTGCCGAAACATTTACAAAAAATTTAAAATAAATCATCTGCCTGACAGACGCCCAGTGGAGAAAATTTAAATCCAAATGTAAAATTTTGACACAGTTAAAATAAGCTTCAACTAGAATCTTCTAATGAGAAGTATCAAGTGAGAATAACTTCAAAGGCACTACCAGCCCCATCTATAATAAAATCTTTTTGTATTAAATTATCAGTTATGTTATTAGTAGTGAAAATGAATATTAAGCACCTATCTGTTTTCCTTTCAAACTGTTAACATAAAGGATGTAATGGCTTTTAAAAAGTTTTCTTATATTAGTCTTCTTTGTAAAAGATGTGACAGGCTGGATAGCAGTTTAATTTTTTCATGCACAGCTGTGTATGTCCCTTTACCAGGAATGGCCACCCAACTGGATGGATAGCTGCTTTGCTGCTTGTCCCTGGGGACTGGAGGCTGAGTTAGGTGGCATCCTCTAAAAAGGAGAACTGCAGGTCTCTAGGGGCAATGGAAATGCTGGTGGAAAGAAGGTTGCGGAAAACTTCATTTGTCTCTCCAAGTCAAATGAGGAGGGATGGACAGACAGAGACAGCTAGCATGGAAACTGCAGTCTATAGAGGCTTCTGAGAGCAAGCTCACAAAGGAGCCTCAGGGACAGAGAAACAAGCTTCATAGCCAGATCGGGATTTGTTGAAAAGGCAACACTCTGCAAGGGCACAACAGGAAATGGAGAGGTTCTTATTGTTGCTGTTTTTTACTCTGTTCTCAGTTTTCATTAATTTAAAAGAGCTATTTTCTAGTTTACATTTTCATAA
The DNA here is from genome assembly GCF_018691265.1 of Tyto alba. Classification (NCBI taxonomy): domain Eukaryota; kingdom Metazoa; phylum Chordata; class Aves; order Strigiformes; family Tytonidae; genus Tyto; species Tyto alba. The sequence continues at coordinate 13,736,286 of NW_024881282.1, read as the reverse complement.
AAAACAGGTTTTGTGTGTCAAAGTGCATTGGTGCTTTTGGAGGGCAACTGTTGCTATAAGAAATTGAGGAGACAGATCCACCTCTGAGCTCCATCTTAAGGTTCCACCTCAGAATATTTATTAAAAAAAAAAAAAAAGACGATATTTTTATTCTGTACTGAACTACATCTGAATGACTAGACAAAGGATGTATTAAGTATTTAGTAGGATTTCAGTTATTGTTCTGAAATATCAGTCAATTAGTGTGAAGTGTAAAACACATTTACCATAGTAAAGATTGGAAATAGTGTTATAAAATTAACTAAAATCTGCCCCATAGAATTTCTATTAGCATAGGATTAAGGTCTTGACAAATACATTCCTGGTTTTAATTGAACAGACTGAAAGCAGAACTGTTTACATGTGAAAGACATTTTGGCAGATGTATACCCAAGTACCATTTAGTGAAATTTAAAGAGTGATGACAACATGTAAGAATTTTTTTAGCATACTAATAACATAATTTAAAAGCAGAAGCAATTTGTTAAGAATTAAATTGCATACTCTGCATGAGCAATAAAAATGTTTTGTGCCCCTCAAAAGGTTTTATTTTCTTAGGGAGACTATACATGCTAATTGAATAATAAACTTAGAAATAGTGTTTTTCAAAGCATTCTCATCTATTGTCCTCATAACAGATTCAAAACACTGATAGACTAATCCTGCTCATATTAGGTACATAATGCATGTTACATAAAAGATATAATTATGTTTTTACTGTACTTAATAGATTTTAACTTGCACTTTAAATGTCATGATACTATGAGAAGCAGCTGTAAAAAATGCCATCTTGCTGCTTCATATTTATGCTATGACTTCCATAGCAGTTTTGAAAGTCTGAAAGAGTGTTAACTGCCTCTATTGCCGTCTCAGGATGGTGTGTGAGTATCTTTCTACCTGATGCATACTTCTCCTCCACCAGTGCCAATTATAACAGAGATGGTATCCAGGAATTACTGACAATTTCCTTGATGACGCATGACAATTGCCGTTGCCCACTTAGAATGACTCTGCAACACTGACAGGGACTAAAAGGTGTGTGTCTTAGTTGTTAAATGTACTTAATAACAGAACGCCATTTTATATTATCTCTTGTTCCTTGAGAAGAGCTATATTTTCTCCATATGTCCTTTCATGACATCTTTCTGAGTGTCAGTGTGACTGAAGGTTTGTGGTTGCTACAGTGGGTCCACATTGTCCATTTATATCCACATATGTGTAATAGGACCAGTGAAATGTATAGGATTGCTAGTTGTGTTTGCTGTGTGCATTCCAAGAATTAAATTACATTGATCAGGATTACTAAAATGCCAATAAAAAGCAAACCTGTTGTAGACGCTGAGCAATCAGTCACACCTAAAACTTTTAGTTCTTTTTTAAATAGCGGTACTGAATCTAGTTTGATTATAATGTGAAATCAATCATCATAAATGCAGTCTGGAATGTATATAATATCACTAGTGATTCAAATGGGGAGAGGATTGATTTTAGGCATTAACATTGGGTTTTGAAAAGTATCTAAAACTTTTATGGATGATTTCTTCCAGAACCTGCAAAGAAGAGTAATAAAAGTTCTCAAAAGGAGAGTATTGATATTTCTGAAATTGTGTAAAATATGATGGAAATCAGCTGAGTATGCAGACATGGCTGATGCACCTATCAATGGCCTTATCCGAATTTTCTTAGAGTTAAAGATGACTCACATTCATTTTAGTAGTTTTAAAATAAGGCCTCTAATCCTCTTACAAATCAGTTGGTAAAATTCAGGTATATTGTCAAACATTTATAGTTTCTGTATGGGAAAATCCCTGTGTATAGATATATTTATATCAGTATTGGTCATGACAATGTGGTCTTAAGAGGATTAAAACAAGTAAGAGGAACTGCAGGTTTTCAGGATAGCTTTAATTCCCCCAATTCCATGTAGAAGTCCTTCATTTTCTGTAGCTTTATGGAGGGAGGAAGCTGAAATTACACTCTGAAACTACTGCACATTTCAAATCTCTATAAAATCTCAATGACTGATCAGTCCTATCTCTAATGTCTTGTAGTTAAATCACTGCGTCAGTTTTCATGAATCTGGATTCAATTTCTTGCCCTTCTATAAACACCTTGGATGTCCCTGGACCAGTGAGTTGGTTTTTCAGTTCTTCAAACTTACTTTTCCTAATTTTATAAAAATATAGAATATATTTTCTGAGCTGGAAGACTATGCAGTAATAATTCCTATTAAGTATTCATAGGAGCATTTAATGTAATGGTTTGATTTGGGGTATTAGAGATAGGGTCTCTAGATATCTGTTTCATGTATGGGTTTTTTAAACTTTCTTTCATGGTGAGTTACAGATTTGTTAATTGATACCTAGGAATAATGCTTTAGCTCTGGAAATAACTGTGCAATTAATTTAATAAAATAAACTGATTAGAATATGTTTGTTTTAAATTCTGTTTCTACACATGAATGTTAATTAAAATTCACTGCTGCTGATAATAATATTATTAAAATGTATACAGTGTACAGTTAACAGAAACAGAAGTTGAGGCAATTAGTGGAATTAGGTGTTTTTTCTACAGAGAAAGAATATCCCAAATGGTAATTGCTTATATTCATACATTCTCTGCAGATATTACTAATAGCATAATTAAATCAATATAACACCACTTTAGAAACACTAAATAGATTTAGTGACTGGGGACTTGATAGGGACTCCAATATTTATTTTTTTAAATTGTGTATGACTGTCAACAGACTTGGACATTTTTGGGTGGCAGTCATGATCTGACTGTATTTTGCATCACAGAAGTAAACTAATGCATGTGGAAGTCTGTTGCTGCCAAGTTAATGCTTCTCAGGTGCTTTTGAAGCATTTGTTGTCTTATTAAGTGACCACTGTGTAAGTGAGTATGTTCATTTAAATGTTCTCACCTATTTTCTCAGAAATTTTATTTTGTCACCACTTGAATTATTGTGCCCATTTATTTTACCATGTTTGATACCCTGGCTGGGTGCTAGAAACTTTGGCAAGAACAGGGGAGAGGAGGAAGAAAACTTCTGTTTCCCAGAAGATCAAGTGATGTCAGCAATAAATGAAATTAATTTTATAGCCCTTCTTGCCTCTTCTGGACTGGGGAAGGAGTGAGGGACTTTGGCATCTGTGAATGTTCCTAAGGTGCTTTGGTTTCACCGTTGCATACACTGGGGGACTGCGTAACCCATAGTCCTCTCCATCTAGAGTACAGTGCAATCACAACAAAACCCCTGGAAATCCCAGTCTTTCTCTTCTCTGTTAGTGATATCCTGACTACAATTTTACGAGGATTAATTCTCCTGACAATTCTGTGAGACAGATATAGTAAAAAAGTTTAGAGAGGGAAATGCCATGACAGGAGAGTTAAAAGGTTTCCCCAGAGGTGTTACACTCTGTGTGAGACAATTTACAATTTAGCAAGCCTGACTGCCAAACCCTGCATTCAAACCACAAGTCCAAAAGACTCCTTGAAATTTAGCTGCTTATTTTTAATAATGTAAATAGTGTATTATTATTACAATCAATTTGAATTGTCTTTGTTATCGACTCTTAGGCAAAAAGATGTAGGAGATATGTTCTGTATAAAATCCTTCTATGGATAATCTGGAATAAAAATCAATGCTATAAAAATTAGATGTGTGTGATTAAGGAAGCTAACTGTGCCATTATATCACACGAATGGTCACCTTGTAATAATAGAGCAAGTTGACTGATTAAAGTCAATGTTAGACAGGGACTATGCTAACAAAAAGAAGAAACTAGAATTAATACTGAAATTACTGAAATTCATATATTATGAATGCACCTTTATATGCCTGAGTGTTGTACTCCTGAAAGGACAGTGAAAGATGATGACAAGTCTTTACATTTAAATTTAAAAGGTGATACTTACCTGGCCATCATGCATTTGGACAGTTAAACGTTACACAGGCTGATGGTGCTTGGAGAAGTGTCTGCCAGTATTGGGGCTTTCAGAGGGAGCTTTTCTGTATGTATGTCATAAACCAGCTTTGCAGGGGCATCTAGATGTCATTCATAAGATTAAAAAACAACAACTAAACATGCAGGGGAAGGAAGACAGCATGATACATAAACATCATGAGGTGAACTGAAATAGGTTTTAATCTACAGACATTCAGTGTAGTGTCAGATGGAAAAATGTGGAAAATGATGGTAAAAAATCTCTAAATTGTATATGCAATGTACAGCCTCTCAGGTCTTTCCCTTTTTTACTTCCTCAAATGCCACCTCTATGACTTAATGTCAAGGAATGACGTGAAAATCCTGCCAATGCCATTTCAAAAATCTGCTAGTAGGGGAAGAAAGGCTCAGGCACGTGCTGCCTTTCAGGAGCTAATTCCCTTCTCCGAGGTCAGTGCATGGCTTAACTGTTTGAAAATCCTCACTTCTACAACCAGGAAAGCAAAAACTAACCTAGGGGTTCAAACAGGAATGCTTAGCTTCCACTGAGTCACAATACTTGGCACAGAGTATCTGAGAACATAAGAAAATGCAGCAGAAATGATCCTTTATGCATGACCCACAGAGACTACATTGCATAGCGTGTCATGAGGAGCAATAAATGTACTGACTGGGTATGGAATATTAAATCTTCCTCTGTTTAGACTTTTCTTTTGGGGAATCTGGATATATTTTGCCCAAGGCTTCCTTTCCAAATCCCTTTGTGAGGAGTGAGAGGGTTAGTCATGAGATACCCTATAATTCTTGGGTTTGTAATAGTGTGATACCTCCTATCGTGGCCTGCAGACAAACTATGTTGAGGGATACCTACTGTCACTGTCATTCACATTGACCTATAGTTTATTTTGTTGCTGCTCAGAGATTAATAACACAAACCACATGGTGCAGTGTGCATTTCTAGAGGACATTTCAACTAAATCATATTAACTTACTACTGAATACACAAATATTATGAAATCATAAGGCATTATGTACCCTCATTTTTAACCTACAAGAAGGTTTAAACAGTGTATTTAAAGTCAACTTGGTGTTAATTTAAAAATAAAATAAACATACCAGATTAAAAAAAATCCTCACTAATCTATCACTACTTTATTTTATGGAGAGCAGGACTGAAAATAATTACTGACTGTCTAAAATACGTCTTCTAAAGAAAGAATACAACATTTAAAATGAAATGTTTTCTTACAAGTGGAACCTGCAGAAAAAAATATGGAGTACTGAAATATTTTTACTACTTTTAAAGCATAATTATGTAATTGTACAATTAATGATACATTTCTAACAGGCAAGGTAGTGGCTTTACACGGAAAAGTCTAAAATATGTTACTTTTATATTCTACATAGTGTAGACTGTTTTAATATCTGAAAACATTATGAGGTAATAAAATGTGACATTTTACAATATCTATTGTTAATTTTTAAAAAAAAAAATGCAAATAATATTAAAGATTACAGACATAAAATATAAAATCATAAATCTAATTGGTTATATTGTATATCTATACTTTGTTTCTGGTCTTCATACACTGTTAATAAAGAAGTAATAACTATCATCAATGTTGTTTTATTAATGTATTAATATATTTAAAGAAAATATTTAGATGGCAATGGATCTCTGTTCTCATCAGTCTCATTCCTACTGCCATAGGTCTCTCACCCAATGAATGGCATATGGGAAAACAGCTGAATTGTAATTGGGTGCACCAGACTGCCCCAGGGCTGCCAACTGCAGGATGGGGATGGTGGTTTATATTAGTTCAGTATGTTGGGAGTATATACAGTATGCTGGCGCTAAGCCTGCTTCCTTGGCAAGTGTGATCCAAGTACCCTGCCATGTATACGGTGTTCTGGGAATATACTGTCAGTACTGCCATATTTCTCAATCACAGGGAAATATCCATATTCTCCAAAATGCACAACTGTGTATGGAAGTTAACTTGCAAGAATGTATCTGATGCCAGTGAATTCCTAGATGGCAAGCCACGTATGCATTATTTATGGTGCAAAGAAAGATGAATGAGTGGGGAAAAAAGTAGAGTAAAAACATGGAAGCTGAATACCAGGGAAAGTACACTGTTTAAAAATTAAGAATCTGTTCTTTCCTAGTCCTCCAGAGGCAGACAGTACACAGGCACAGTGCTAATCTCTTGTCTGCTTGTACAGGCATTGGGTGTCTAACTGTCTGTCAAAAGTTGTTTACCATGTAAACATTTAAAAAAAAAAATCATGCTTTGTTTCCATCATTTTGCATTAATTTTCTTTTCCACAGTTTGCTTCTCTAATCTTCTCCTTGACACTGGTTTGGTTTTCTATATTATTTGCCTTTTCTGTGAAAATACAGTGTCTTCTAAAACTAGCATCCCTTTCCCTTGCTTTCATTCCCAGAGAATACGAATCTTTCTTCCATCTACTGTCACATCACTGAACAGTCCTTGTACACTGTGGTGTGATCAAAACTGGATGAGAGTTAGCTTTCCCAGACCAGCCTCTATTCTTGTCACTTTCTTCTGTGTATTAGTGCCATCTGCCTGGCACATGGAACTCAGCACCGGGGACGGCTCCTGAATCACATCCATGTCCCTGACACTGACTTGTTTTGTGATCTCCAGAGATGACAGAAAAATGCAAAAATTGTTCTTTCAATAAATAATTTAAGCATTTAAACTGGGATTCAAGCACTCATGGACCTGCTGAAAAATACCACATACAGTATTCCACCAAAAACTGGGAAAGTGCTGTATTTGATTAAAATAACAAAGCCAGCTTTTGTATTAGAGTCTTGGTAAGTATTAACAGTCTCAGTTCTCATCCTCCAGCTGCTGTGAGTAGGAAGCTGTCTCTGTTCCTAGGACAGTCCTTTTAACGTATTTCTTTATGCTTAGGTTTTTCCATCTGCAAAAGGAATTTACCTCCTTCAGACCTATGGAATTTAATTACTATGTAAAAATACTAGATGGAAGTTTTTATACAAGGAGGAAACGTTCTTATCCTCATCTTCATGCCCATCCCCCATCATTATGCTCATCCTGAGCCTCATTCATATGATTATTATTTGTCTCTTCTTTCTGTTATACTGTGCAAGGATATTACTTTTTCTCTCCTTTGAATTTACATCATTTTTTTCCCTAGCCCAGGCCATTTCTGCACATAGCTTCCCTCCTTTGCTGTCTATGTGAGAGTTGCAATAACCTCTTCTGTAACAAGTTATCTTGTCATTTTATCTCTCGCTATAAAGCGTTTTGAGAGGCTTTGTATGAAAGATGCTGTATGAAAATGAATTGAATTTTACTGTTTTAGCCTGAAGCAGGTGTGGCACTGAGTTGATTCCCTCTCCTCTCTCATTTCCAGACTTAGCTCGTCATCTTTTTAAACAGATTTTATATTTGTGTTGTTTTTTCAGATGTTATTTATCAATTCAGCACACAAAGCAACTCAGTTTTAGCAGTTTTCAAAAATCATCCCTTTTAGTAAGGTCCTACTCTCATAAAATAATTACTAAACCAAAACATAACCCTGAAACTAATGGATCTGCAGAATCCAGTTGCCTCAACAAAGATCTCACAGTGACCTCATGAGTCACAACACAATTGAAAAGACATACATGAAAAAAGCCTGATCAGGGAAAGTCCCTAACACAGGACCATTCTCTTTGGTACATTGACCTCCACAGTTTGTTTTCTGAATTGTCAGCTCTGAGATTTTATGCCAACTAGTGACAGATTCTGTCACATATCAGATAAATTGATGATTTGTTTCTCACTCTAGCTTTATGTTTATGAGGCAGTAATCGTGTCATAGTCTTCCATGGGACCACCTGGGTAAGCAAGTGAATATGAGTACAGGGACCTCTGTATAAGATTTTATGACTCTAATGCTCTGTGCTGGCCCAGGAAAAATGCATAAGAATGATTCAGTCAAATGTCCACAGCATCATCACTGCTCGTTAATGAACAGCCTCTGGCTCTTCAAGTCACCCAACCGCAAAGGTCTGAGAGGACATTGCTCACTCCTCTGTTCACATCAGTAGATTGGATTCTGACATAAGGCTGAAGTTCACAGAGTGATTACTCAGACTAAACTTGCTGAATGGATGAAAGACTGTAATCTGAAGACAGGAAAGTATGAATTCACTGAGGTCAGCATGAGTTTTACCACTGAATTCAGTGGAGACTGTATTTAAACCATGTTTATTAGTGCTTTCAGGAATAACAATATTCATAAAATAAAGACAAATCCTTTGCAGACAACATCCAACAGTTCTTCATGAGCTGATTCTGTTAGAACTAGCTGTCCTCACTTGCAGATCAGTGGAAAAGAGGCAAAATTGAAAAATCAGTAGGAATCATAGCCTTTTGAGGGATTAAGAACAAGACAAACAGATAAATTCCAGAGAACTGTACAAGGAAAATGAATCAGTGACACTTGTGGAAGAAAGTTGACAATTCTGGTTACGCACTGGCTGCTCTGCTACAGGCATCTTTCCCTTGCCCCTTATCTTTAAAGGCTGTGTTTTCTTCTTTTAAAAAAATTCCATCTATTGCCACTATTTCTCACTTAGATTCATAATACACTGTAGTAATATGATTTGTTACCATGTTAAATAATTGTGCAATCACAAACACAGGATTATGGTTTTAGGTAGGGGGTGTTATGATTAACTCTTGGAGTAATCTAATATACAGACATGAGACAACATGTAATGACAGATTTCTGCAAAACTATGTAAGGTATCAATTGTCAAATGAAACCATTGCGGGGATTTACTTATCTCTGAAATTATTGTGAATGCATTTTATTTATTTTTGTACTTCAGCCATGTTTGGTAAAGTTGCAGTCTCCAGAATGACAGAGACCCTTGAAAATACCCAGTTTACTGCGTAACTACCACATGGCTAGGTTTACCCATCATTACCTGTGATATTTTGGTGCCACTCATTCTCTCATGGGAAGAATATGGTGTTGTGGGTGTGACATACTGTTTTGCTGTTGTCAATGGCCTGCTCTTGCTAAAGATTGTCTTTCTTTCAGGTATCCTCCCCATATAGTCTTTCCTGGGCTACTTGTTTTATCTGGTCTTTGATCACTCACAGAGTATATATGTGTGTAGAGAGGGATCTATTCCAACAAATTCTCCAAATGTGGGTGTTCAGTTAGATCTTACATGTCCTTAGGCTCTCTACAAAGAGGATAGAGAGTGAAAAATTCCACAAAATGACAAAATGCCCTGGAAAACTCCATCTTTCTCCAGTAATTGTACAGAGAGATTAGGGGCATGGTCTACCACTCTTCTCTGAGGTGAAAGGAGCTTCTTACAAATTTTATATAAGAATAGATCTATCATCACTGTGAAGCACTCATCAGAGTTAGACTTCTAAATTTAAACTTGTGGAAATGGTACTTCTTGGGCATCCTCATCTTTTCTGAAACATTGAAAGGAAAGTATCTGCTACTTGGTTGGAAAGGGCAGGGGTAATTTAGCTATCCATCTTTTGATTTTAGCTAATAGGTCAGCATAATAAAGGGAAGCTCCTGGAGTAAGTCTTGTCCTTTTTCCCTTCTGTTTCCTACTTATAAGATAAAATTTTCCAATCCTTCAGGAACAAAATTGTCCCTTCTAAGGAAAAGTGTTTTTCAGGCTCAACACGAAAAAAGTTTAAATTAGGTCTCCAAACAAGCTGAAATTCTGTGTCTCAACTGGGACTGTTTTTTACTACTTATCTAAAGCCCTTAACTCATTACAGAACTGTTTAGCATGGTTTGTCTGAAAGACTGCTGATTTCAGCAGCTGTGGCCATTTCCAAGGAGTTTGTCCCACTGTTTACAAGTAAAAGGTTCTGGGAAACCTAGATTTGAAGAGTTATCCTCATTTTTCCTCTGGCTTCAATTGCAAAGAATTTCTATAGTACATCGAAGAAAGAGCTCTGTCTTTCTAAAGGACTCAATATTACTTGAAGTTTTGTTCATGTAGCAATAAGATATTCAGCAACATTACTTGAAGTTTTGTTCATGTAGCAATAAGATATTCAGCTTTATAGGAGTAAAGAGCAACAGGTCTTACTATTTACTTAATGATCAAAGGTATGAAAGGAGTTGAAGATCACTGGCATATCTATTGTACCCATTAAGGAGATAAACTATGTAGATATTACTAGGATCGTTCTTCATCTTCTCAGATGAAGGCACTCAATGCAGCTTTAAGTAAATTGTCTAGAAAACTGAAATGGTAACAACTCTGCTGTTCCAAATAAAAGAGAACTATGGAAGAGACAAAACTTATGGTGAAATATCTGAAAAGTAGTGAAAGCAAGTGCTACTTTAAAATAATATGAGGAAAACAACTGGAGAGACAGAATGCATGACAGATCTATAGGTACTTGGATGTGTGTCTTATGTCTTTTCAACAGTTGCATGTCCATGTGAGAAAACTTGGAATGGGCATTATAAAAATGAGCTAGACTCTCCCATGTTGGTATCATTCTTCCCCAGGTATAGACTGTACAAGGGTGTGTACATTTGGCACATTATGTTTGTTCCAGTTTAACTTTACTAAACTTTTGGAGAAAAATCAGCAATATTATTCAGGAGGGATCTTTGGGGGAAGGATTACTCACTCTGCTAATGAGTACAAAAAAACAAATAAGCAAATAAAGAAATAGGGCACAGAGACCACTATGATAACTCTCATCAGGTGGGTGGAGTTAGTTGTTAGTGGTCCAGTTATTACCCTGAGACACATAACACTTCAGTTCAATTTGTCACTCTACATTCTTTTATTTCATCCCTGCTTTCAGTGGAAGACATTCATGGGTAACAAAGCTGGCTCAAAACATGAATCCTTTAGTCAATAGTCTGTTAGAAGATTTTGCTTTTTTTTCCATACTGGACCAAGGAAAATCATTCTGTCTTCTCAATTTATCCTGTTTTATGACAAAAATATATGTTTGAATTTCTGATGGTAGACCCTTGGGCACAACGTGTATTTTCCATTCAGGTTTGTCAGAAGGGTTTCTTTCTAAGATGTTACTATTATCAGCAAGGAAAGTAGAGGAAGAAAATGAGTATCGCCTGCATTTATTTTAAGAGATACAATTGCAAAATGAAGATCAGAAAGGCTAATCCTACTAGATACTGAGTACCTGAAGCATCTGTTCCAGCTGATGGATGCATACCCAGAAATTATTCTGCATACATATCTTTTGAATCACTGAGGATCAGAAAAAGGTTTTTTTCATTCTGATCAGTAGACCAGGGCAGAACCACAAAATCACAGACTGAGTCTGGAAGACATCTCTCAAACTCTCACAGTAAAATAGGATTATTTGTTTGCTTGTTTGTTTTGCTTGCTTTTTTTTTTTTTTTTTTTTTTCCTTGTATGAATCATACTAAATTAAAGGCTTAATACTGCAAATTAGTATTAGCATTTGGACCAAAGGTGAGAGATATTATTCAGGAGCAAAAACTTTTGTGTGTGTGTGCATCACTCCATGCACTGTATTTATGGCACCAGTCATAAATTTGTGATGGTTCTTCGAGGAGTACAGAAAGAGTACATAACGAACTGGGGTCCAGGAGTACCATGTCAGTAGTTGTCCCCTTTCTCTTCCTTCTATAATGGGATTTTCATGGAAAGGAAAATTCAGGCATATAGGTCAGATGGGTGTTGATCATATCTTGTATCTCTGCTTTGGGGACAAGAAGACATTCCGGCTTACACCTGCAGGTCAGTTTAGAAATGGCCAAAGGGAGCACTGACAGTTCTGGAGGCATTTTACAGGAGCAGAGGACTGCAGGTGCTGCCTTGTCCTTGCTGTGGCAAATGGCTTGGTGCTGACTAAGACTCCAGAGGTCACTTATAGTTTGTCCTCAAAATATGAGTTGTTAGAAAATTGTTTCACTTGCAATCTAAGCCATTTTTATAAAGATTTATGCTCTAAATCAACTCTTTACAGCATGGTTTCTTTTGTTAGAAAAGCTTAAAGCTATAAAAGCACATTTATTTCATTTAATTTTCTCTCTCAGACTTAAAAAAAAAAAAAGAAAAGCCTTCCTGCTTTACGATGCAGCCCTTTTTGCCTCAATTTGGTTTTGGTTTGAGGGGTTTTTTTGTTTGTTTGGGTTTGTTTTGGCTGGTTTCAATCTGACAGATTTCAACATTAGCACAAAAAGCAAGCAAAACAGACTGGAGAGAAGTGGGAAGAAACAATTGTTCCAGCATTCTTCTCTTTCACTTCAACAGTTCTTTAGAAGCCATACCTGCATATATATGCTTATGCATATGTATAAGTATAATATATAGAAAAGTCAGATTCTGGAATTGGAGAATTTATTCTGGAAGGTTTCATTTTCCATTAAAACTTTATGAAGACTGTAGGTCATCCCACTGCACACTACTCAAGGTTTGAAATTTCAGAATCTTCCAGAGGACAGAAAATTCCTTACCTACTCCATTTTACTTGATAACATAGCATCAGATGTTCTTTAGCACCTCCAGCATTAACAGAACATGTGAGATTTTAACGTATCTATTTGCCAAGTGAATAAGGGCAGAGACTTTAATTAAGATATGCTTTGATTTATCCTATAAAAACCACAAAATTACATACACAGAAAATGTCGCAGGCAGTGTATAAATATAAAAGATATAGATGCAGATAGGTGGATCAGTCTGAAAGCCAAACCAGGAGTCTGTGGGTCATCTAGTTTGAAGAGAGATCAGGTACAAAAGGTTCACAGACAGTCATGGTTGCACAAAACATTAGTCTAGGACTATTCTCAGTGAACCTGCTTTTTTGTTTTTGTTTTTGTTTTCTTGTTCTTCTGTTTTGTTTTGTTTTTTTTTTTTTGTTTTGTTTTGTTTTGTTTTGTTTTTTCAACCAACCAAACATAATCTGTAATATTTGATTTATTTTCTAATCTGAATTAAAAATCAGGTATTAAATAATGTTAGCTTTTTTCTATTCTCCAGTGAGCAAAGAATTTGGGGTTCTTATAATAAAACAGGGACAAAGTCAGATATATAGGGCAGAGGCAGAACCAGATGCATTATGAAAACAACAATAGGGAAAGAGAAGCCTGATGCAATCATCTAAAACCAGAGTATTCAGAGAATTGCAGACAGTCATGATGTTAATTTACCTGAATGAAACCATTGTACAAAAATTAGGAAAAAACCCTCACATTTTCTTATGAGACAACCATATTTTAAAAATTATGTGCCTGGGGAAAATTATCAGGATTTCCTTCCTTTCTCCTCATGCTTCTCCCCCAGACTGATAATGGCCAAAAAGAAGCTCTTGGATAAAGTTGAACTGAGCACTCAAAAAGCAGATATTTAAAATGTTCAGAATATGGAAGATTGCTCTCTTTCCCAATATTACATGAAAAGTAGGCTTAGGAGACACTTGGAAAATAGCTCTGCAGCTTTGTCACGGCATTTTTTTCTGCAGCTGAACATCATTATCAGATAGAAACATCCTTTCCCTACAAGTTCTTGTCAAGGCCATGATGTCACCTGCAGTGACTGCAGCATTATTGCAAACATCAGTAGAATGTGAAATATGTGGTCTTAAGGGTGTATGCTTATGAATACAGGCATGGCTGTTCTAAACATATGCTGTATATCCAAAGGACATCTGTGATGAATATCTCCCAGGTGATAATTCTATAAAGGACCCTCTGCTCTGAAAGGAACAGCTCCATCACTGAAGCTAAAGAAAGTAAAATGTTGTTAATGATAATTTATGCTGACATAGTACCTTTGTTCTAAAGATATCAGGCATTGTACTAATGTTAATGAACTTCTCTGAGCATCCTTTCCTGGGAAAACTTCATAGTCAAGAACATAACAGAGAAAGATGTTTGGCAAGATTCTTCTAGCTGACGAATTGTCCAGCAGGTTTTGCATCCTCTTCCCCTCGCAGAATGGTCAGGGGGATTTTATTAACAGATTTTCAGAATACCTCTCTAATTTTGTCTTTCTGAAATCATGCTTTTCAGGTACCTGATAATGCTTATGTCTTCTACTCTAAAAGACATAAGAATATTTCCTGAGGGAAGTATGTACTGAAAAATGACCGTGGAGTTTTAGACAGATTTTTCACATGCTGCCTGAATAACACAATACTGTACCAGACCTGAACCTGGGTCCAAGACATCATGGAAAACTCTCCATGGGATGTCAGAAAATTAAAGTGAGTTTTAAAAGAATGATGAGACATGGATATTGTTGCCCACTTCACTTGTTCACAGGCTTGGATATTGGAGAGAGACGTATGTCCCTTTTATAGTATGACTGATGTATTCTGTAAAATCAGTGTTATCAGCAGTCATATTATGAATTTTGCGACATGATTTTTTTTTCCCCAGGCACAGTTTGTGTGAATATACTTACTTAAAATTATCAGCATTCTTTTAAAAAATAAAAGCCTTATAATGCGACTCAGATGCATGTTATAATCTCAGCATCCGTGATGAAAGAGCATAAAAATCCAATTTATATTACCATCTTAGTTTTTAACCTCTTTATTGTTCTGGGAGGATATTGGCTTTAGGTGATGAAAATAGCATTCCTGCAGAGATATGGAGACATAAAATGAGACCTTTGGACATATAATTTAATCCCCTACTCCCTTTCTACAAAGTGTTTAAAATTGATCCCTTTCTAACATAAAATGTAGGACTCATCCTTAATCTGGTATATTAAGTGCCATGTCCCTGCAGTGCTGGCTGCAGAGAGACTCCACAAAGGTCCCAGGAAAGACAGAGAAAGAGAAGACTCTCTTTTCCTTCCTCCCTCCGTCCCTTCCTTCATCCCTCCCTCTGTCCCTCCCTCCCTCCCTTTTCGAAGCTCCCCCAGCTCCAAGTCAGCTCCACCTCTGCACCAAAGCAGAGCCAATCAGCTGCGCCTCTGCAATAACGTATTTAAGAAGGGACGTGGTGATGAGCAGAGGGACTGGTGAGGAGGAGTTGCCGCAGCTGTGTGAACACCAAGGTCAGTGGAGGAACAGAGGAAGAAAGGAGGGGGGAGGTGTGCCGGAGCAGAGACTCCCCTATATCCTGTGGTGAGACAGCAGGGTGGCCCCCCCTGCCACCCATGAAGATCTACAGTGGAGCAGACATTGATTTATGGCCTGTGATGGGCCTCAGACATCCAACGAAGTTGTCTGTACCCAAAGGAGGCCGGGATCCTGTGGGAAGAGGTAGCCCCTGCTGTTATTAGTTCAGCGCTGGGAGGATTGCAGCATGTGGGGGTGTCCCATGCTGGAGCAGTGGGGGAAACGCTGCAGCTCATGGGAGGGACTCATGTCAGAGAAAGTTTGTGGAGGACTGTCTCCTGTGAGAGGGGGACCACACTGAAGCAGGAGGAAGAAGTTCCAGAAATTCCCCAGCCCCACCACCAAAGATGAAGAAGCGGCAGCACTGACTGCACTCCCCATCCCCTGCCCCCTGAACCGCTGAGGGGAGGCGGTAGAGATATTGGGAGCAGATCTGAGCCCGGGAAGAAGGGAAGGGTGGGGGGAAGATGTTTTCAAGATGTGAAAATACTTCTCACTGTCCTACTCTATTAAGTGTTGTTGTTAGTGTCTGTAATAAATCTCTGTTCTTTTATTCTTCCCCTAATGAATCTGCCTTTTGCCTGTGACCATAATGGGTGATCTGCCCCTCCCTGTCCTATCTCGAATCCCAAGCCTGGCTTATTTTCCCATCTCTGGGGGTGAAGGGGAGAGTGAGGGGCTGTGTGGTGCTCAGTTGCCCTCTGAGCTCAAACCATAACAGCTCTAGCTCTGCCCTCTTCCACTCCTCAGCCCACTCCTACTTTCTGTAGATCTCTGCTATTCCATACCCCCTGCAGCTGTGTCACAGACAGGACAAAAGCTAAAATAGTTTGTCTGTAACTGAATTCTACCCATAGAGATTACCTTAGGGATGAGGCTAAACAGATAAGCTTATTTTTTCCCCTACACGTAGATGACTTAATGTTTTCCAGTTGGTCCTTGAGGCTTTCAGGAATTCTTTTATTCACCTTCTTGGCAGAGAATTGGCTTTGCTAAATGTTCAAAAAATAAAATTAAAAAACCAAACAAATGCACTCCCACTCTCAAACCCAACCATCCTCCTTTTGTAATATTTTCAGACTTGCACATTTAGAATGTAGAGAGACTATAAACCATTTGAAAAACACAAGCTTGACTTACTTTTGGTATCTAGGTGCTTGAGCTATTCATTTGCAATGTGGAAACCCCGTGTTTGAGTCCTTTTCTGTTCTGAAGCAGGCTGACTACATGTGTCTCCTGTGTTACAGGCAATGCTTGAATCATAGGACAGTGTTTGTTTTCCTTTCCTCCTCATTTACCTGCAATTCTCTATCCTCCCCCTCCCCCGCATATTATTCTTTTGCACAATGGAAAAATATCTGATGTCTGTAGTGATTTCAGATGTAGGGAAAAACATATTATATCTAGTTCTAATACAGACTTTTTATACCTTGATCTTGTGGTCACTGCTTGTTAAGGTGGTTTACATGCAAGATTTTTGACAATTTACTTTTTTTTTTTTTTTTTTCTCTGTTAAATAATATTGAAGAGGTTCACAAAGGCTTTCTGTGAATTCTTCATCAAAAATTGTACAGTTTTGCTCTGATTATTTTTAGGATTGACAGATTTTAATTTAACTGATCAAGAGGATATAATTTTGTGGACCTTTGTCTTATCTTGCAGACAGAGTATCCTTGATAGATGCTGAAGTTTTGAGGTTTACTATTAGCTGCATTCTTTTCCTCCTTGAAATATTTCAACCTTGGAAGTTCTCAGACAGAACCTTTCAAGACAGAATAAAAGCTCATTCAGTGTTTAAAATATAAAGTAACAGACATTTTCTACATAGTCTTTTAAAGAAAACAACTATTAAATTATCCTGTGACTTTTTTCCAAGGCTTCTGTTAAACTGACAAACTCTTTTTAGGCTTTCTATCATCTTTTTTTCAAATCAATGGTTTTTTGTATGTGAAAGGAATAGATGATCAACACTTCCGGGGAAAAAAAAAAGCTTTGAGAGTACAATGTAAACCTATGTGTGCTGTAGCAGGATCTCAAATTGTAACCTTACCAGAGTCCACTATTTGAAAGTCTCTAGTTTCCAGTGACTTTCTTTCTCAGAGATTTCTGGGTAACACCCGCATAGAGCTACAGAAGTATTGCTCCACTTAAGAAACTTTTCTTCCAGGTGCTACCTGGCTTACAGAAGATCATGGGACTGTACCCGTAATTTATTAAAACCTCTTTACCATCAACTGTGTTGAAACTGTAGGTTTATTACACTGTTTTGATAAGAAATTAACTCTTCAGTGGAATACTTATATGTCTCTGTCTTGCTCTGTTGGGGTTGGCTAAAATTCTTTTCAGGTCGGAGTTCTGCAGAGAGGTAGCTGGTGCTGAAGTCCCATCGTTCAGGAGATAGGGGGAAAAGGGTGTGGATGGGGGCTGGGACTCAAGGCTGCAATGGAAGAGTCCAGAATAACACCTGAGATGAGGTGGGTGTTGTAACAATTGTTTTATCAGGATACAAAACCTACTTCATCTGGGAGTCTACCTCTGGCTGTATTTAAAAAGTAACATTTGATACTTTTGAAAATAATATTGGGAAGATCAAAGTACTATGAGGGTTAATATACTTCTGTTTTCTTTATAATATTATATTTATCATAATATAGTCTGTATTTATTATAATATAGTAAATACAATATATAATATATAAAATATATAACAAAGAGAGATGCTATGCTGGATGTTGTACTCACCAACAAGGAGGGGGTAGTGGGGCATGTGAAGCTCAAGGCAGCCATGACTGCAATGACCATGAAATGGTGGAATTCAAGATCCTTAGGGCATTGAGGAGGGTGCACAGCAAGTTCGCTACCCTGGACTTCAGAAGAGCAGACTTTGGCCTCTTCAGGGATCTGCTTGGTCGTGTAGCATGGGATAAAGCCCTGGAGAGAAGAGGGGCCCAAGAAATCTGGTTAATATTTAAGGATCCTCTCCTCCAAGATCAGGAGCAATGCATCCCAACAAAGAGAAGTCAGGTAAGAATGACAGGAGTCCTGCATGGATGAACAAGATGCTCCTGCACAAGATCAAATATAAGAAGCAAGCCTACAGAGGGTGGAAACAAGGACAGGTGGCCTGGGAGGAATACAGAAAAACTGCTCAAGTAACCAAGGAACATGTTAGGAAGGCCAAAACCCTGACAGAAATAAATCTGTCCAGGAATCTCAAGGAGAACAAAAAAAAATCTTTTACAGTTATGTCAGTGATAAAGAAAATGCTGTCCCTCTCTGGAAAGAAAAGGGAGACTTGGTCACCTTGGATATGGAGAAGGCTGAGGTACTCAACATTTTGCCTCAGTCTTCACCGGCTAGTGCTCCAGCCACATTGCAGAAGGTAAAGACAGGGACTGGGAGAATTAATAACTACCCACTGTAGAAAAAGATCAGGTTCAAGACTGATTAAGGAACCTGAAGGTGCACAAGACTATGGGACCTGATGACATGCATCCACAGGTCCTGAGGGAACTGACAGATGAAGTGCCTAAGCCACTATCCATCATATTTGAGAAGTCGTGGCAGTCTGGTGAAGTACCCACTGACTGGAAAATGGAAAATATAACCCTATTTTCAAAAAGGGAAAAAGAAAGACCTGGGGAGCTACAGGCCAGTCAGTCTCACCTCTGTGCCTGGAATGATCATGGAGCAGATCATCCTGGAGACTATTCTAGGGCACATGGAAAAGAAGGAGGTGACTGGTGACAGCCAACATTGCTTCACTAAGAGAAAATAGTGCCTTGGAAATTTGGTGGCCTTCTACAATGGGGTTACAGCATTGGTGGAGAAGGAAAAAGCAAATGACATCATCTACTTGGACTTGTGCAGAACATCTGACACTGTTCTGCATGATATCGATGTATCTAAATTGAAGAGACATGAATTTGCTGGATGGACCATTCAGTGGATAAGGAACTGGCTGGATGGTCACACTCAGAGTTGCAGTGAACAGCTTTATGTCCAAGTGTGGGGGTATAATGACTGATGATCTTCAGGGGTCAGTGATGGGACCAGTGCTGTTTAACATCTCTGTTGGAGACATGGACAGTGGGATTGAGTGCACCCTCAGCAAGGTTGCTGATGACACCAAACTGTGGTGCGCCCGACACACTGAAGGGAAGAGATGCCATCCAGAGGGACCTTGATAAGCTTGAGGGGTGGGCCCATGCAAACCTCATGAAATTCAACAAGGCCAAGTGCAAGGTCCTGCACATGGGTTGAAGCAATCCTAAACACAAGTACAGACTGGGCAATGAATGGATTGAAAGCAGCCCTGAGGAATAGGACTGGCAGTATTAATAGATGGAAACCTATGAGCCAGCAGTGTGCACTCACAGCCCAGAAAGACAACTGTGTTCTGGGCTGAATCAAGGGAAGTGTGACCATCAGGTTGAAGGAGGTGATTCTCTCCCTCTACTCCACTCTTGTGGGACCCCACCTGGAGTACTGTGTCCAGCTCTGGGGCCCCCAACATAAGAAGGATCAAGCAGGTCCATAGGAGGGCAACAAAGATGATTAAGGGGGCTGGAGCACCTCCCCTATGAGGACAGGCTGAGAGAGTTGGGGCTGTTCAGCCTAGAAAAGAGAAGGCTCTGGGGAGATCTTATAGTGGCCTTCCATTACTTAAAAGGGCCTTACAGGAAAGATGTGGAGGGACTCTTTATCAGCGATTACAGCTATAGCACAAGGGGTAATGGTTTTAAACTGGAAGAGAGTAGATTTAGATTAGACAAAAGGAAGAAATTCTTTACTGTGAGGGTGGTGAGACACTGGCACAGGGTGCCCAGAGCAGCTGTGGCTGCCCCCTCCCTGGAAGGGTTCAAGGCCAGGCTGGACGGGGCTTGGAGCAACCTGGTGTAGTGGAAGGTGTCCCTGCCCACGTCAGGGATGTTGGAACTGGATGATCTTTAAGGTCTCTTCCAACCCAAACCATTCTGTGAGCCTATGATTCTATGATTAATCACAGAGTATTTCTAATAAAGTTTTATCATATAGAAACACACCAAGATATCTGGGTAGAGAAGCAGAAGGAGAATTTCAAGTTGATTAAGGAAAAATTTTCAGAGCCATTACCTATGTTTCAATTTTTTTTTTTTTTTCAATTTTTATATAAAGCAATAACTTTTGAAAAATTTTAATGTTATGTTTTGGTTGGACCTGAATGATTTACTTGTTCAAAGTATGTTTTTATGGACCTGCCTTTGCAGAGCACAATGCATTATTGACAAGTCGGTACTGCAGATTGTACTTCAAAAACAGGTCTATATGTGGATTTCACGAGGTTCGCTCAAAAAATACAGACCAAATTGAGAAGCATTTAAAAACAAAAGAACCTAAACAAGCACCACAGGAATAAGCAGGATGACTTCTGGGGACACACAGTTCATTTTCTGTCAGTAATTCAGATACTCAGGATACCTTGTTCAGGACACTGAGGTATAACAGAAAAGCTGTAGAACCTGCTTAAATCCTAATGGGGGCTTTAGCAGAATGTGGTGCTATAGTAATCCTCCTTTATTTTCAAACAGATCTGAATGATAATTAACTTTCAGTGCTTCTTGGTTCATAATTTTTTCTCCTGCAAGAGCTATGTGTTTATTCTCACAGACCTGAATAGGATGAAGTTGGCATAAAAATAAATTCTCATGTGCCACGTGAAGCATATAGACCACTGTTTACAAGATGAGGGTATTATCAGATGCACTTGCTGAAGTGACTGACTAAAATCAGAGTTCACAACTGGAAACTACGAACTCAGTCCCAACACTGGCACTGGCTTCAGATTAGAAACAGTTGGGGTTTCTTTGTGCTCAGTCTGGGGCTTACCTCACACATAGCCTTGAGCTTCCTAAAACCAGAAGTAGAAAAAGAAACGAAGTAAGATGGCAATCGCAACATTGTTGCCAAATCAACATTAATTTTATTAATACGGTCAATCCCTCACTACTTCCAAATATTGAATTACAAACAAACAAAGCTTAGATGCACTTTTCATCTGAATGTTTCAGAGTTCTGTGCCAATAAATTCAACATTAAATTAAATTTATCCCTTTTTTACACATTGTTTTTGCAAGTTATTTATTTTTATGTAGAAATTACCTTTTAGGTACCTTGCAAAGTTTAAAGTCAGCTATAGTCATATAAAAATTAAACATCATTAACCCTAAACTACCTATGAAGCTGCCCTCATCAGACTGCCTATTGAATAACAATTTGTCATGCAGCATTATTGTGCAGCCCTACTCTCTTCTTCTAAGAAGATAATTCCATCTATCTTTTTACTTTTATCAGCTATAAAAGAAGCTGCCATTTAGTATTTTCAGGCTACTCCTAATGTACCATGGCTTGTTTTCATAATGAGTCAGGCTAAAGCTTTGTCCCACTGAAATTATTTAACAGACCTCAAAACTAAAGCTCAAATGCTGTTGTGAATTTGCTGACACTTCAACACATTCAGCAACTGCAGGCAGTCTGTCCAGATCAACCACTTTAATCCCATCACATCTAATGACTCCTCATTAAGTAATTAAAAGGAAAAGTCTCTTGATCTAGACTGAAGGCTCTGAAACATGTGTCAGTGTTAACTATGAATATATACAATATATATATAGTATAAATTTGTAAGTATATATGTTTGCATGTATATATATATACACACATATATAGGAAAGTGAAATCAAGAAACATGAAAATATGAAGTACATCACATAAATACAATTTAAGCGTATTTCATTCATGACTGACTTTCAGGCTTAGGAAATAAAGTAAGAAATATGTAATAGTTGTAAGGTCTTTCACTTTCTCTGTTTTAAAGGTCTCTGAATGATGGAAAATGGTTACTATTGTGTTGATTGCTATTTTCCTTTCAGTTGCCCATTTAAATTCAGTAATATTATAACGGTCTGTGCTTGCTACTTGAAATAAGAGCATCTCTATTCTGCTTTGCCTCTTATTGCTTTTCAGTATTCTGGTAGAGCTGAGAATTCTCACCTGACAAGTCCCATTGTGCTCAGTTCCACATAAACCTCCATAAGACACATCTCTCCCCTCCTAAAATTTCAAACACTAAATGACAAACTGACAAAAAAATAGGTTGAATAAAATATCTTGCATGTTTTATGGATAGGGAGAAAGGTTAGTAGAAGGAAATGTGACTTGCTCCTCAGTGCACACACAGCCAAATCAAGAACTGAGTTTAGATCTCCTGTTTTCCTAGTGCCATCACTACAAGACTTTCAATCCTACCTTTGAGTTAACTTTCTTTTATACTTTCTCCATGCACCTGCTGTTCAATATCAGGGGTTCAGATTCTACAGAATGACAAGGTGAGCATACAAATGTGCAAGGTTGTAGATGTAACCAAGATGATTAACATGGACAGACATGCTCAGCATATTTTTTTTTTTCTTCACAGATAATGGCTTTCTTGCCTTTGAATTTAAGAAAAGGTACTATGTAGTACTCCTACTGCAATTAATTGAATACATTCTCCCGCTCAGAGTTTCTTTGCTTAGAAACCTGCTAATATGCAATTTAAATATGTATATTCAAAATAAGGAAAAGAATAGAGACAGACAGAAGGGGAGGGGGGGTGAAGTGGGAAGAGGAACTAGCTGATATGTATCAGTTACAGTATATATATTCTGAATTTATTCTTCTAACCTCACTTGAAATCCTAGAGAAATTGGGTGCTTCAGTTAAAACTGACCTTAGGCAGTTTCAACTCACATGACGATTATTTGCTCAGAAGTTCACTAAAGGTCTGTTTGACTGTGGCAGTATTACAGGAACTCATATTTTTTCAAAAATGAACTGTTCTTGAACAATTTTTACAATTTATTGAGCAGAAATAAGCTCTCCATCAATATCAACAACATACCTTTTTTTTTTTTCACATATTTCTCTGAAATTGTTTTTTGTTTTTTTTGTTGGTTTGGTTTGGTTTTTTTTGTTTGTTTGTTTGTTTTGGGGTGGTTTTTTTTCGTTTTTTTTTTTGTTTGTTTGTTTGGGTTTTTTTGTTTGTTTGTTTTGTTTTTTTGTTTGTTTGTTTTTTTTTTTAATCGCTATTTCTTGAAGATTTTACAAGAAGATAACACATTTTTCTCAATAATAGAATTCTCCATGCCCTCTGTTACAGTACAGCAAAACTGTGATAGTAGAAAGAAAAAAAAAATAGATTCTGTTTTAGAATAATACTGTAGTTCTTTTTTGACAAAAACTGAGCATTTGTTCTAATCAGACATATATAATCCCACAAAAAGTACCTCCCTCTTTAGTTTGTCAAGAATGTAAAATGGCATGGAGGTATGAAATTTATTACAATGTAAGCATTGGTAAATTGGAATCTAAAGACTTTTCGTAGCTAGCCTTCTGAGGCTACTCCATTGAGCCTGAGCAGATACTCTGAGTCATGTTATTGTGACAAAAAAAAGAATCTTTAATGTCGAATATTCTTTCTCTTTTCTTTTATTTGGGTGTCACTCTCATTTTGCAACAAAGTATTTTTCAGAATTCTCTGTGACAAAGTCCCAGATCCAGAAACTCTGGAAACCCACTCAGATATCACAAGCAAACCAATGTTTTTAGTGGATTGCTGAGGAATTAGGCAGGAAATAAAACCTGGCTTTTATTGGTATTTTGCGTGAAGAGAACAGTTACTGTGAAATATTTCAAATTTTAAGAACCACTGGCTATTTAAAAAAATGTTTCATTATAACTTTTCTAACCAGCCCTGCTACTTAGGGATTTTTTTATAGGAAAAAAAAAAAAAAAAAAACAAACAAAAAAAAAAAAAACCTAAATGAAAGCTTCTTTCTTTAAAGGAACTAATGAAACAAAGAAATGTCCATAAAAAATGGTATCTATTTTTCTAACAGCCTGATGCAGCACTCTCAAAACACGTACATTTATTATTGGCCCTACTTTTAGTATCATTATAGAAAGCATATTTAAAGAATTACAAGCAAACATGTTCAGAAGGATTTTTTAGTAATCAACCACAACATACAGATTTCTACAGGAAAAATTATATTAAACCAGGCTTTCATCTATGTATTCAAAAATTCTCCCCCTGGCAGAATTTATTCTTTATTCTAGAAAGTTTAGAGCAAGGGAGACACAAGATCTATAGAGCAAGAGTTTTGGAGATGTTTCCTTTAAAAAAATGTATTCAGACAAAGAAGTGAGACAATTATGTGGAGCAATACATTATTAAAGAAATGTAAAGTGCCCTATACTGCAGTGCAGAAATGCGGAAACATATAACAAAACAGAAAAATTAAAAATAAAAACAAATTATTTTCCTCAACTGAGACATGACTGTGAAGCTCATTACCAGAAGATATCAACAGGACAAGAGATTAGTGGGGTTCAAAAGAAGGTGAGGAATGCACTTGAACTAGAAGAATAATTGTATCAGTAATTAATGTTTTTGAAAGGAGCAGAAACCTAATTCTTCAGGAGTTAAAATTGAACTGGACTTAGACCTTTCCTGATGGTGATTAGCCTCTAATTGTTTATTACATGGTTTTTCTGAAATTGCTTGGTGACATAACATGCTAATGGACAACATAAAAACACAGATCTTATTCAGAATGGTGTCTGGTGTTATCATATTTGAAAGACTAAAATTTTTGCTAATTCTTGTCAGTTACCACTATGTGATTGAAATTGTTATGCGTAAATAATTTATAGGCACTAAGATTTTGGGAGTTATTGCTACAAAGCCCCTCTGGATTGCAGAAATTACTCTTTTTGGGAATGGCTGAATTAAGAAAGGGAAAAAATTGAGATAGCTGTACTAGATGCAATGCTTCATTCTTCATCATCATCAGAAAGAATAAATAGAAACATTTGTACCACTTTTGCTAGACTGCATGCAATTTTTTATATCAGAATCATGTCCTCTTGTATTTTTTGTCTTCCTTGAATAAATAGTCCAAGATTTCAGTCTCTCCCTACAGAAGCTGTAATGCCTGTCTCACATTCCTCTGTTTCCAGTAGAATGGTATAAGGGAAAATGCTAGTCCTCATACATCATTCTTTTGTGTAATTGGAATTAAATATTTTTCGTATTATTTCCTACCCCCATTCTTTACCTACTGCAATGTTTTGTTTGTCTTTCAGCAGCTACTGAAAGCTACAATTTCAAAATGGCAAAAAAGCATCATCAGTGAGATAAGCTGTGGAAAAGGATGCTGAGTAAATTCTGGATATTAAAAAAAAATTTCAGTGGCACAGATACAAAGTTCTTCGGTCCATGACACACATGTGTTTAAAGTTATATGTGAGAATATCTATACCTTCAGTTAAGGAGAAATACCAGATTCTGCACCTGGGATGGTGTAATCCTGGATGTATGTATAGACTAGGGACTAAGAGGCTGGAGTGCAGCCCTGCAGAAAGAGATCTGGGGGTTTGGGTTGGTGGTAAACTCAATACAAGTCAACAAGGTGCCCTGGCAGCCAAAAGGACCAGTTGTATCCTGGGGTGCATTAAGCACAGTATAGCTAACTGGTGGAAAGAAGTGATTGTCCCACTATACTAAGCATTGGTGTGGCCTCACCTCAAGTACTGTGGGCAGATTTGGGCTCCACAATATAAGGATATAAAAATATCAGGATGTGTCCAAAAGAAAGCAAGGAAGATGGTAAAAGAACTAGAGGACATGACTTATGAGGAGTGGCTGAGGATAAAAGGTTTGTTCAACTTAGAGAAGAGGAGACTGAGGGGGTCACCTCATTGCTGTCTACAACTTCCTTATGAAGGGGAGTGGAGTGGGAGGTGCTGAACCCTTCTCTATGGTGTCCAGTGATAAGATGCAAGGGAATGGTTTAAAGCTGTGTCAGGGGAAGTCCAGATTGCATATTTGGAAGAAGTTCTTTGCTGAGGAGGTGGTCTAGCACTGGAACAAGCTCTCCAAGGAAGTCATCCATGGCCCCATGCCTGTCAGAGTTCAAGAAGCATTTGGACAATGCTCTTAGATATATGGTTTAACTTCTAGGTTGACCTGTGTGGAGTCAGGAATTAAATTCAGTGAACCTGGTGGGTCCCTTCTGACTCAGGGTATTCTATGGTTCTATGATTCTATGGTATGATGAATTATTTTCTGAACTTAATTCACTAGGGTGAAAGCTGACTGGGAAAGACTGGAGCCTAAGAAGGTAACTTATCTGAGTAACATGTTTAAGACATTTATCAAACCCTTTCAATTCATAATGAGGGAGACTTAAAATGTATATATATTTGAACCCCATTGAGAGTAATTAACATTCTTGTATCAAACTTCACCTCCTGTTCCCTCTTTCAAATAACACCTGTTATTCATGATATAAGCTTTATAAAAGTCATTGCTTTCAGATAATAGCAGCATAAATTCATCTGTTCTTTTTCAGGCTTCATTTCATGCTTTACTTAATAAGAAAATCACAGCATTCTTTTTTTTTTTTTTTTTTTCCTGAATTCCCATGTAATTCTTTCTTCTGCAGCAAAGATCAATCAATTGGCATGACATTGCTCTTGGTACTGATACCATATCTTTCTGCAAAAAAAAAAAAATCAGTTTTGAACAAGGCCATAAGTCCTCTTGTTCAATTAGTTCCATAGAGATAATGGTTAATGAGATCAGGAAATGCTTGTGCAAAGGAATAGCTCCAGGGAGCTATTCATTTGACTAGAGTAAGGGGCATTTCTAGGGCTATTGCATACTCCTTTCAGGGACACTTCTTCTTTCTTTTTGAAAGTAGAAACGTGCTTTGCTTTGAAATCTGTTAAGACAAATGTCTTTCAGAGGCTGTGGACTGGATCAAGAAAGGCAGGAAATCCCTACATATTTTATTTGTATTTTGTTGCATAAATAGCAATTATTACTGGCCCTGACTGATTTAATTTACTTCAGAGTACTATATACATTCAAAAGATGTCTGTGTGTTCAGTAGGCTCATAATTTGGGCTGGAAGGGATCTCAGGAGGTCTCTGGTCCAATCTCCTAATCACAGCAGTGTAGGAGGGACCTCGTATGGAGGGCGAGACTGGAGTAAAGACCTCACACTGATGCAATGAAGGTCATTCTCCTTTATTTACCCGAATAGAGCCAAGATATACAGAGCCAGACGGTCATGCGCTCTATGCTTTACAATATATTAGCTAAAGGCACTTATCACCTGCACCCCCACCCCCCCCTCGGAAGTGCTGTGATAGGTCTGCATCGTTAGTACACGTGTATAAACTAAATCTACTTTGCGGTTAGTGTATCCAGGCATTCAAACAAGAAGGAAGCACTAGCCTGACTTCCTCATTCTTGCCCTTCCAGGTGACCTCAAGGGCAGGATTACCACGTGGCAGTTTTCTGCTCAGAGACCCAGCCTGGATTGTCCAAACCTGTAGGATCAGTGCATGACCCTGATCCCCAAAAAATCCTACCACATAGCAGGGTCTGCTATGGGGTTGGACTAGTTTGTATATAGTCATGTCTTGAAAACCTTGAAGGATGGAGATTGCACTACCTCTCTCGACAATCTCTGCCATGGCTTGACACTCCTCATGGGGAACAAACTTCTCTGTATAGCCAGCGTGAACCTCTCATGTTTATACTTGTGTCCATTGTCTTTTATGAAGATCATGGATCCAACTACTTGATTACTCTGGGGGCTGGGGGCTACTGTTAGGTCCCCTGAAGCTGTCCTGCTCCCAGCTGGCCAAGCCCAGCTCCCACAGCCTCTTCCCACAGGAAAAGTGCTTCAGCCCCCACAATCTCTGTGGTCTCCCCTGAACTCCTTCCAGTTTATCAATGTCTTTCCTATAGTGGGGACCCACAACTGGGCACAGTATCTATTTGTGGTCTAACATGTGCTGAGCTAAGGGCTTATTACCACTCAGGAGCAGAGACTAGTGGTTTGATTTCGGTAACAATGCAACAGTACTACCTGCCACCTTACTCAGATACTTGCATATCTGAGGATTAGCTTGGTTTATAGATAATAATAACTGCACCATCACATCATAGCCTGCTCTTCATCTGCCTGCTCTGTTTTCCATCCTGAATACACTGGTACCAGGCTTTCACAGCCTTTAATGAAAAATCCCAAACTTGTGGATTAGGGTTTTCTATTTGTTTTTTTTTGATGAAAAAATATTAAATTTTGACATGTTTAATTTATATCTCTGCCATACTCCACCTGATTCTCATCTAAGGAACTTTAAAAATTCTGTTCTACATAAATAAATGGAGACATAGGAATGTAATTATGGTTAGTATTTTCCAGAGAGCCTTATTAAATATTCACATTCATCAGGACCAGGGCTCTAAAGGCCTTGGAAATTTTCCAGCCTGTTTCCTCACTCTCTCTTTCTCTCTTTCTCCTGCCTCTTTTTTAGTATATCAAAATCCATTTATTTGGAAAGTAATTACAATTTTCAAAAAGGATATTGATTTGCCACCACCCTTTAATGTTAATGAAACAGAAATTTAAAGAAAGGGAATATTATCTTCTTAAGGGAAAACAATATAACTGTATACACTATGGGTGGAATTTTGCTTTCTGTTGGATCCTTATGTTGTAACTAGGTAGATATTGGAAATTATCATGACTTGAGGGCAGTCATTGCCTCCACAGAGTATGGTTTTACCTGTAGAAAAGCATGGAGGAAATACATAGTTTTAGTCATTTAGTGCTTTCTGAAGTTATCTAGGCCTCATTGTTGAATTCCATGCTTACTCTAAGGTACAACTACCTTTTTCATTATTATTTTCTGCTTTTTAACAGTCTCCATAGCTCCTGGTCTCCACTGGTAGAATTTCTGTTCAATTAAAACCCAATGACTTTCAAAATTGGTCAACATATTTCAATTGTATTATTTTTCAGTGAAATAGCATTTCTTAAGAGGCAACCGCCCCACACCTTTCAAATGTAGTTAATTTTTGATAAGAGATTAAGGAATAATTGATTTTATGTTACTAATTATTGCCCTACTCCTAAATTCTTAAGTCTCAAATATTGAAGGAAAAAATAATGAAGAAAGGATGAATAGAAAGAAAAGAGTAGTCCTCCATCATTTACTGGAAATATTATTACTGAACAACATCTCTTTGTGATAGCTCAAGTAGATCAAATTTTTGGAACTAATAACCTTGCAAAAATCTTATCTTTTTTAGCATGGGAAAATTCATATCATCTTAGGCCAAAAGATTTGGATAACAGACCAGTTGTTTTGGAGACCAAGCTCACTGAAGACCACCCCAAGTCTCTGCTCAGTTTTTCATTGCCTCCCAGAATTCCAGATGGCTATAGATAGTATGATTCATAGCATAATTATTTAAGCACGATGAAGTGAAAAAAAAAATCCAGGAGTTTGTAAAGGAATTATAAAATTTTGCTGTGAGATAGCACAAGAGAACTACAGATTTCTGCGAAGCAATAAACAACTTTCTATTATTAAATATCACTCAGAACTGAAGATGGCAAATTTTCTTTGTCCAGCTTCTCTTAAGTAATCTTTATATGATGAGCTTCTACATCAAATAGCTACCTTAAAAATTTTTATCAGTGCAGTTCTTCACAAACTGGCATAATGTTGTTACTGTGCACTGATGGCCTCATCCCACACTTCCAGCTGGATCCTATGCATCTGTCTCTTTGGTTGGATGCTCCCATATAAACACGGCAGCTAATCCAGCTCGCTGCTGGCTGTGCTCTGTCTTTCCTGCACAGAACATATTCTGCCTTTCTCCACTAAAAGCCTTCATTTGAGAATTGGGTTTCATTCATAGCAAGCTCATATGCATTACAGTGTTCCTTCACAGTTAACTTTCTATACCAGAACAAGCAGTTCTTGGTGTGATTTTTTGTGGGAAGTATTTTCCCAGTTGAAAAGCACCCCTCTCTCTCTTTGTGATATATCATAACATAGAAATAATACAGAATGTCAAAATTTTTGAATCACAAGTATATCCAGTGAATTACTGAAACTGGGAGTTGCAAGCAATGGAAGCAGTTACAATAAAAAATATTTATACACCATCAGAATTAAATTCTTTAAGTGAGATAAATATATTCTAAAATTATTATAATCTACTTGGCATCAAGAGCAACTTCTTATCTGAAATCAGCCTGGCTAGTTGCTTATATGGTTATACTCCCTTGGCTAGACCATCCTTTTATGTCACAATATTCTGATAGTTATCACTGATTCATATCTCACCATGCATATATTCTGAAACGTGATAAAAATGAAGACTTAGTGTAGAATTTCCGAGACTGAGACTGGATCTGGCATCTTACCAGAAATGTTATTTTTTATAACAAGCAGAACTGGAAGCCCTTTCTGGAAATGGAAAATATCTGCCCTCTGGATTTAGAAGAGTTCCATGTTCTATAAGGGATTTTAGTAAAGAGTACTATCTTTTAGATAATTACTGCATCTCTTTGGATGCTTAAAACTTATATGATATGGAAACTGATGCATAGAATCACTGTAGAGTAAAAACTGGAAT
This sequence comes from Tyto alba, assembly GCF_018691265.1. Classification (NCBI taxonomy): domain Eukaryota; kingdom Metazoa; phylum Chordata; class Aves; order Strigiformes; family Tytonidae; genus Tyto; species Tyto alba. The sequence continues at coordinate 13,705,649 of NW_024881282.1, read as the reverse complement.
GTATGTTGGGATTTTATGTGTCCTAATACTGAAAGGAAAAATGTCAAATAAAAAGCAAAACAGAGTTAATACAAAGGAGACAAAAGAGACAGTGCCTGTAATTATTTGAAAAACTTCAGAGGCTTAGTTCACAATTTTACAGGTTCACAAAATACATCTTTATGTGTGAACTGACAGATTGACACACTGAACAAAATCCTGAGATTGGAAAAAGGTACAAAAACGAAACAAATGCAACAATGGAACATCAAAACTTCTTAATACTGTGGAAAATCAAATGCCATGTAGAGGCAGGTGTAGATTTAATGCATAATATTGCCATATATTGAAGCACAAGGTTATAAATATTATGTGTATAAACAGAGTTCAGGTATTTTCTTTAAGAGAAGATTTCCAGTGTGTCAGTGTATCAGTTTAACGTGTGTGATTTACAATGTTGGAGTGGGAGCATGTGCACGTGAATTAGTCTGGAATATATTTCCACAACTGGATATCCCTAAACTTGAAATTTAGTACATAGCCAGTTGTTACAGAAAGTCACTGCTAGTGCCACTCAACACTTACCAGGAAAGAGGTGTGTAAAAACTGGCTTGAAGTGTTCCTTTATCACAGTCATTTCAGGATGTAATTTGCTTTGAAGTTTCCAGAAATTCATCAAAGCAATTATTACTAACTGAGAACAGAAACACTCATGGTGATGCACATACAACAACTTCAGGAAGTGACAGAGACAGAAAAGGATGCTAATCCAGTAGTTCATATAGTAAAGTTAAATAACAATAAGTCTCTTCCCAAGGATATCAACAACAGACCTACTGGAAAAATGAAACAAAACAAAACAAAACAAAACACAAAAAAATGGTTAAAAAAAAATTAAAATATTGTAAAACCACATTTTTTAGTGGATACAACAGAGGAAAAATATATAAGAGACATAAGACATGAAGGCTTTGAGAGTGAAAATGTGATGAAACTGAATTGTAAGCATACTGAGGTCTATGTGATGCTTCTAGAGGTGAGGAGGTTCAATGAATGATTATAACTCTCATTGTGAGTATTGATCTGGTTCTAAGGAGATGTGTCAAAAGTGGAAGAGATTCAGCAGACAAAGTGGAGGACTAACCCCAAGTCCATCTGTCTCACATCCAGAATGTCATATCTTCCCTCCATCTCCTTTTTAAAACAAATGTTTTAACTCCTAGAATCTCCTGCATAATAAATGTCAGTTTTTCACTAGTGTAACAAAAAGGCTGTTAGCTAAGTCATTGACCTCAGAGTTGGAAGAACATCACTTCAAGAAGGGAAGGAGTATAAAATTAGACTTCTGACCCTCAGGGAGACAATGAAAGTGAAGTATACTGTGGTGTTGTTTTGGAGTGGATGGAGGTAGAGGAGGAAGAAGACATAATGTGGCCATGATTATTATTAGCGCTTATACATGAAGGTGTACTGGGCAACAGTTTTGAAACTGCTGAGACAAAGACATGCAGAAGTTGTTGTAAGGATTTAGGCAGCTTTTTGCGCATCTGATAAGAGAGATGTAGATACTGGAAGTTTCATATGCAAATTCATATCTTTTGGTATCTAAATGTGCCTGTCTCAAGAATCTAATCCTTATATTCGATCTGATGAAGCAGAAAGTCTGTGACTGAGCACAGGATTGGGATAAGTTGTATCAATCTTAGAGCTTTCCCAATTGAACCATTCTTCTTTTTCTTTTTCCAGGCATATTCCAGTTTGAAAGTTTTCCTCTATAGCGCCTCTGGGGTATGCTTTGTTTTGCAATTCACAACTCTGCTTGTGAAGAAAATACCAATAAGTCTCACATCGAGCATATAAAACCTTTGCCTGGCAGCATGTACAACAGCTTTGTTGCTCTCCTCACTGCTCTGTCTACATTTTCTAACCTTCACCCACCACTTCTAGAAATGTGAAACTGGTTTGATCTTCATCTACATTCAATCTGTTCTCATTCTCAGCAGAGCAGGAATCACCAAGGGATGCCAGCTATCATGTGCATTTTGTGAAAGGGACACATGCCTATCAAACTTGTTTAAAATGATCAAACACTTTTTCATATGGTCTTGTGATTAAATCCGAGCATGGGATTTAGCATATATATCTCAAAGAGCTGGAACTTTATTTCTTTATCCTTTTTTACTAGGGAAAAGACTGAACATGTTTAACATTTTATAATTACTATAATTTACTTTGAGACTTTTTGTCATTTACCCTTTGGTCACTTAATGATTCATTTAAACTTTTAAGTGAAATTATTCCTTTTTTCTGTTTCATATAGAGACCAAAAAGAAAAGGATGAAGAGATAGCCTCTCTTTTTCAAGCTCTTTTTCCTTTGTACCTTTCTTTTTCTAGTGATTGATCTTTCCTTTGTCATCAGACACTCCTCTGATTAATTGCTTTGGCCTGTCTCTTCCTACTGTGTATAATATCTGCATAAAAAGAGAAAAACTAATGTGACAATTAAGAAAAAAACAGCTTTCTAAGGCTAACTTGTTTTCCTTACATATGTTAAAGGTAACATAAAATGATTAGTTTTTTGTAAGTGTTTCATAACAGTCTTCAATTTTTGTTGTTATTTTTAAATAAATTATTTAAATAGTTACTCGCTTGAGGAAACATGTAATAAGAAAAATAGTATGTAGATGCTCAGACAGTGTCACGCATTAAAGAAGCAAAAAATTTATTGTATAATCTGACCATTCCATACTCTGCTGTTATTCTCTGGAGAAAATTCTCTCTTACTGTTTTTTATTTTACTATAATAAGATTATATGGGGATTCAGGATGCAGACTTTTTCAGTCTCTTTGTTATTTTCCCTGTGGGGTTGTCACTCATGTCAGCATTTTTAAATCATTGCAGACATGATATTTGTTTATAAGTATATTTGGATATGTATGCAAGAATATGTGTTTATATGCAGAGAGACAATCTTGAGAAGTACAGATATTAGAGACTGAAGAAAACATAAAAGTTAAAATGATATATTCTTCCTGTTTTAATCTCACAAAGACATTCTTAAATGATGAATGACTACAATTCTTCCTGAAAGTCATCCTTCTTATAGTTACCTCCTTGCTGACTGCGGGAAGTCACATCCTCAGCAGGCTAAATTGGCATCTCTCTGTCAGTAGCCATAGAGCTACACCAGAGGACAATCTGTCCCTGTACAAGCATAAATCATACAAGCACTAATTTTACATTGCCTTGAACCCAGTATAGTACATAACATGTAGGGTAACAACAATAAAGAATGAGTGAAACTCTCACTGAAATCCTAATGACCAATGTTTGCAGATAGAAATGAGTAGTCCCAGTGTACAGTTCTGCATAATTAGGTTCAAATTAAATAGAAACAGAGAATAGTCAAAACAGATAGAACTGTAACATAAAATCAATAAAACCCCCCACAAAATAACAAGATTTTATCTCCAGGAATTTGTTTGTAGACAATGCTTTGGACATAATTACCAGGAAAAATTAGTACTTAATTGCTTTCCAATCGTATATCTAGGGTTCACTTTGGTGTCTGAAAAAAGCTTTAACAGCACTGCTAGAGACTCTGCTAAAACGTCTTAATGTGTTATGAATAGCATGTGTGAGTTCATGGGGTTAGAGAAGTCAGAAATATTTTAAAGAAATGGTGCACTAGTGGTTCTATTGAGAATCTCTGTATCTAGCTTGTCATTTATATTACTAACTACCTTTGTTTCCAAAAATGTCTCATCTGAAAGAAGATTAAAATCATAAAATTAAGGATTGATTTGAATAGAAACCAGGAGAAGTTTTGGTTTCAAGTGGCTTTTGACTCTACACCAAACGTCAAATGCACATCTTGGTGGAGTTTCATATTGAAGCAAAACAAAAAGAAAAAAGTCCTCCCTCATGGAAAGCAGGAATATTGATAACCATAAAGAAATCTGAATCAGTCTATGAGTTAAGTTTTGCACAAAGCTGCACACGTAAAGCTTTATTTGAAGCTTTGGAATATAATTATAATTAAGACTTCAAAACATCTTTTTCATTACATTCAGAGCTTAAATTGTGTAATTTATTTGCATTTGAGATAAAAAGAGATGCATATTTTGTATGTTGAAATTAGATTTGTAGAAGCATAAGCTCATTCCCAACGGCAAATATTACTAACTCCAATTCCAGTTATGAAACACTAAATTGTTTTTTAAGTGGAAGCCAGCTCTCTTAATAGGCTTTCAATATTAATCCTCTAATGCTTATGTTGCTTTACTTTCTAGAGGTTATGTTAGAATGGATGACCCAGGAAAGTCTGAATTAGATTTAAACTAGAATTTATGGTTAAGAATTAGAAATACCTGGCATGAGATTTCCAGTTTAGATTTAATAGTGTTAAAGTTATGGCTGCAATTTAGGCATATTTTTCCAAAACTCCTAGATATTCCTATAGTTTAGATGAGCTTGCAAGTCTTAGACCATCTCTGATATTAGACTTCTCAATAATAAATAATTTTTGAAATTTTTCACTGTGATAATATTCAGAATTGTGGTCACACATTCTTGTTGAATTAAACAATAAGAGGATCTTTTTGCATAGGACAAAAACATTTTTCGTTTTAGAATCTTACCTTTGACAGGGCAACCAAAATTATAAATAAAACATCAGAAACTTAACTTCTGGCCTTGGTTTATGCTGCAATGGCAGGCACAGGAGTGTCTGAAGAGTTCAGTGGCAACCATGTAATGTAATGTACCAGTGCTATGCTGCATGATGTAAATGGCAAGGAGGCAAGAAAAACATTCCCTTTTTTCCCTCCACAGAACCTCCAAACCTGTGTTGGTATTAACCAGACACTTTTAGGAATGTGAATAACCAGTTTTAAAAAATAAACTAAATACCATTAAACTCAAGAAAGGAGAGATCTTAAGGTCTGAAACCACCCTACTTTCTGATAATAAATAAAAGAAAAAAATCACACCCATGAATATGATTTTTTAAGCTTTCCTGCAGATGTATATGGCCCAGTAGGATGTGGATACAGTTCTTTTCTGAGAGAAAGCTCTGAAATCTCTAAACTTTCTAGGTTCTTCAGGGTACTAGTAATCTTTCTCTGATTTAGCAAAGCTTTTCCTTATACAGCTCTTGACTCATAGGTAGGGTTAAAATTATAGTGGCTAAAATTAAGCATGTATATAAATGTTTGCTGCACCAGCCTTTTCTAGAAAAAAGCTCTCTGTCTCTGGCTTGATAATTGATAAGTTGTGCCAATGATAATGCTAATTAGGACTATGACTGCTTCACAAGAGGTAGGAGAGAGTATTACAAATCTTCAAAATTTAGTACAACTTGAACAACTTCATTCACTCAATATTAACAAGTACTTTTCAGTGAAATTACATGATAAAGGAAGAAGGTCAATAAAAATGCAACTCCCAAATGCAATAATTTCCCTTGTGATATTGAGTATCCTGCTTTTTAATGGGCCATATACAATGTGCCTACAGTAGATAGGCCTACTCTACTCTGGGATGCTCCAGCATTTCCAGGGGCACCTGCAGAAATGTGCCTCTGATAAACCTCCATGAGCCATGAAGTGTGAGTGTGGAATTACCTTTCCATGTGTTTTTGCTATGGTGGCCACGTACTTACTCTAAAACTTTTCCACCTTTTGCAAAATACTGTTGGGACTTCAATTTCCCATTTTTCATTGATCTCCACGTATCAGCTCTGTGTAGAGCAAAGCAGTAACTGCATCCTCTTCATTGACTTCTGTTTCCATATCCCATCATAAATTTTTACAGAAGTACAGATACATGAGCTAGACAGTGAACTTTTGCTTTGTCTTTTGTGCTTCAGTGTCTAGTTGTGTGTGACTGCCTGTTTTGGATGTCCCTCCACATTTAGAGGGCACATAAGAGAATATGAGTTGTAACAGGAGCTTCAATTCAGGCTTCACAAATGCAGGCTGCCACTCAACCCATAGTGTCTACAGAAACAAGAAAATTAGAAAGCACAAAACTAAAATGTACACATTCTGATCCTCCATCCTCACCTGACTGTCTTTCCTAGGAAAGAGAAAGTTTAGAAAAAACTTTCCACCTCTAGGAGTACGCCTGATTTTTAAGGTTATATTACATGAATACCACTTTTACTGCTACTTCACAGTTTATTTCTTCTAGACTCTCTGGTAAATATCATCCAGTTCTGTTGGTTTATTGCAGCTGAATTTCCAAATTGCTCTATAATTTCTTCTTTACGGACTTCTATGTCTGTAAAGGCTACACATGAGAAAGGCTGTTGGAAACTGAATTTTCATGCCATCCAGGTTAATAAATGCCAATATCAAATAATTGTTATTCAACTGCTCTCGTACCTAAACATCTTCCTGAAATGTCATTCAATTGCTGTTTATCTTTACATCTGTGAATGTTTAAAACAAGATAGAATCTACAATGGTCCATATGCCATACTGTTTAATTTTACCTTTTTGTTAGGGCAAAAGAGAATCATACACACAGTCTGGATGATTTTGGCATTCTCGAACCACAAAAACTATAATAATATAATCAAATCCTCTTTGCTTTTTTTTTGTAATTTTCACAGCTTCATTTTCAACAGACTCAAACATTAAATACTGAACATATGTGATTTAAAACAAGGTAAAGAACAACGAATTCACCAGAGTGCTTTACAGCAGCATAGGACTAGAAAGTTGGTTGCAGCCATAGAAATATTAGAGCGGAGTAATCTGTGTCACTTCTTGGAATCATTTCAAACCTGCTTTTATCTGCTGTTGCTGCAGCAACTCCTTGCTGCCAGGACACAAGCTAGCTAGTTGCACACTCTGCTGAATATATAAAAAAATGTATATACCTGCAAGTGCTTATACTCAATTACTTTTTTGCACTATGTCTCCTCCATTGTACAAAACCTCTTGCCCTCTTTCTAGAGCAGCACAAGATTAATAGCATCTAATGGATCAGACACCAAGGATATCATGAGACTGACACATATAATACACAAAAAAGTTACAGTAAATACCTCCAAATGTGAGTCGTTAACCATAAGTATACCTAAGAAAGACAGCACATTGAACTGGAGATTAAGTAGTAACACTTTTCTTTGTATATATCTGAAAAAGGATGTTTATTTTAAGCTTGACTGTATCTTTGAAAGGACAGTCAATAAAAACACATGTGCAGAGATTAAAAAATATTTGCATTTGTTTAGGGAAAAGGCATCAGAATTATCTGAAGAACAGGAATCCAGGCTATAGGGAAGTCTTTCAGAAGTCCGTGACATTTTTGAGTATGAACCCTACAATGAAAAAGCTAAGCTTAGACTTGCCTATACTAAGAAAAACTGGGTGTTTACTTTAGTTGCTAGCTCTAGCTTTCCCTACGTACCTGTCATATCAAAGCTTCTTCTGAGAATATTAGTACTTAGTTTTGTGGTGTGCCCAGGACGGATACTTTGATATAACACTATGAGAAAGCACAGAAAAATGTTATGAGTCCTTTGTTTTTTCCTTTCTCTCTTTCCTGCCTGTCCACTTCCTTCTGTCTTATCTCTCTGACAGTAATTTGAAGAGCATAACGTTTTTTGAGGCAGTGAAAGGCCATTTTTCCACCTGGTCCATGGTTTGCCCACACGTTTGGGAGTAACATGCTTCTTTTCTTCTCCCTTGAGTCCTACCATGTAAAAAGATGTATAGAGCTAATACAGGAGGATGTAAGAAAACAGCTGTAACATCAACATTTCCTTTCCCTGCAGGAGCCTAGGCTCACCTTTGGTGGCAAGGCAGGCTCTTAAAAGTTTAGGTGGCAGGGGATTTTCCTCACAGGTCTGCACACATTGGAGAGGGGAGGAAGGTGGTGAGAACAGTGATGGGAAGGTCATGGAAATCAACAGAGAAAAGAAGGGAAGGAGAGACTAAAATGTTTGAGAATGTCTGCCCTAGAACTTTTCATTATCCACTTCTAGATCATCTTTTGCTGTGTTTTGAAGGAATGATTGTATATATCCTTTGGGTAGAAACAGATACCAACCAGCATGCAATTAGACAGAGAAAGACATTCAAAGAATATTTAATGGCTTGTCAATTAGAATCAGTGCACACTGAACTAAGTATCAAAAACTGTCTAATTTGTAAATGTGAGCTGTACAAAGTGGTCTTAAGGGGAGTGAGTGAAATTCACTTGACAATTCACTTGACATAGAGACAGTTGAAAAGGTGACAGGAGCTTTTTGGGTTTCTAACAGACATAATTCACTGATACATAGAAAGCAATCTACACTAAAGTTAAATAACTAAATAAAAAGCCAAATACTATAAACAAAAATATGAAAAATATCCTAACCTCAGTATAACTGAGTTGATGAATATTTTTTAATTTCTTGATAATTACTACAAGATATAAATGGCATTTAAGATCTTAGTTTTGAAGAAAGCAAGTAATTGAAAGTCATACCTGATTAGAAAAAAATAAATCATTCCAAGGATCTAGTTTAAATACTATTCATATGAGTTTTAAATATGTGAAAAACATTGGAAGGTTTTATTATTGCAACAATGGCTGATAAAAAGCTTCCTAGTGCAAAGGCTAACAAAATCAATGAAGGAGACAGATGTGACTGTTTTTCTACAAATCATGTGAAGTTAACATTTGATGATGTTTGGTATGTTCTTTCTGCATGTTCCTTTGTATGACATATAAAGGGTTTTTTCAATATTAAAATATTGTTTCCAATACTTTCCCTTCATAGCTGGTCTTTGAGCTACTTGTTAAAATGATTCTACATGCTTTTACTGCATTTCACAAAATCTATGATGATTTTCATGTACTTTTGGAAAACTTCTTAGGTGGTAGCTGCTATTGAAGTAGTATGACAAAGTGTTATGCGATGAAAAGCAGACTCATGTACTAAACAAAAAGTTCTGTTATCAACTAACGAAGCCTTGCATCCTATGAATTTGTACCTCATGGTTGACTACCATTATAAATTAATTAAATTAAAGCTGCCACTGGAATCCACATGTTCTTAGGTACCACAGAATGGTGAGTCAGGGGAGGATGCCAGCAGTATTGAAGGGTAGAAGTCTGTTGGAGAATGGCTCAGAGACAAGGGTCCTGAGCCCACCGAGCAATTGTATGATCAGAGCCTGCTCTAGCTGCTGATGCTGGGCCTCACTAGGGTTTGCTTGCAGCTGCTCGCAGCTGCTGATACCTGAGGAATGTCAAGGATGCTTCGGCCTTGTGTACCGTGGTGTGTCTAAAACAGGCTAAGGGGAATTAGGAATAGTGGTCTGAGAAACCTAGTGTTATGGTAACGGTGGTCTGAGAAACATTGTGTTACGGTACTGTCATGTATCGAAAACAAGTCAACAGGAATCAGAAATAGTAGCATGAGAAACTTAGTGTTATGAGAAGCTTGTGCTGTAAGCTAACTGCAAGTAGGTGGACCGTGCGAATACGACCCTTAGAGCTTAAGCCAATCAGCTAGTGACTAGTAGGCATAATTAGTAGAAGGATTATAAAAGGCTGTAATGAAAATCAATAAACTGAAGCATGCTTTATCACTCATACTGAGTCGGCTGCGTTCTTCCTCCTTGGCCTGCGTCCCCGGCTCGCCCCGCCCGGCAGAAGTCCGTATCTTTTTTGATAGTAAAAATTACACATGACAGAATAACCTAGACTGAGGAATGGACTTTCTAATTTCTAATAAGGTGTGAGGCCTACCCGAATATTTCTCCAAAGCTAGGTCATTTGCAATAGAGCTTATCTGTATTGATTCTTCAGTGTCTTATGTGTTGTGTTCATGCCAGATCCTTTTATTTCCTTGGAGACATTCTCACCTGGGTACACATTTTAATGAGTGGTGTAGGTGCACTACACATTTGAACATTGGCTCAGCTGAAATTAGCAATGGGTTCAAAAATTACTATGAATTTACAGACTTACAGATATACATACAGAAATAGCATGATCCTATGACCCTTATTCCCACAGGAACAAAAATTAGACAATAATGTGTTTGTAAATTAAATAACAACTAGATATGGAAGATACAGGATCATATACTTTAGGAATGAATACGTATGTAGATTATGGAAGTATCCATTAACTAGTTTTGTTAAAAAAGAGATTATATGATTCTGTTTTTACTTGGGCCATTGATGATATTCATGGACTAAATAATACACGTATTTTGGCAATCACCCTATACACACTATGTTGGAAGTAACTTTCATATATCCAACATCTCAAACTAATTGTTGTAACAGAAGTCTGGAAAATGATATAAAAATATGTGACAAGTAAACATATTCTTTGGTGGGTTTGCAACAATTCCCTAGGCACTTTTATTTCTTCATTAGGGCTGAATACAGAAAATCCCTTGGTGTAGTTGCATTAAAACATCTTTGCACGTTAATGATGATTATTTTTCACACAGAATTTGAAATACCCCAGTATGAAGGAAGATCTAAATTGTCCTGAGTCAGCTCTATAACTTGTGCCTTTTGGCCTCTCTTTATTAATAAAAGGCCTCTGACATATTTACTGTGTTGAAGAATATAAGAAAAAATAAATACAACTAAGAGTAAAGGACAAGCATTTGTTTTATTCTTTGCAGAACAAAAAGTTATTTTCTTGCAAGGTCTTTGCAGTCTCCATTAATCATTTCTTTAGTTAAATCTGCCTGTTAGCATATTTCTAGTTGCCATTGCATGCTCCTAGCAGTTTCTTTAAGCAGACGATGCATTTGTTTTTGACAGAGGTTGGCCTTAAGACAAAATCATCCATTCAAATCAATAGCCATCATGCAACAATTGTTGACTAAGCCAATGTCTTCTCCTTCAGAACAAAAATCCATTGGGAATACTGTATAATTTTAAATTTATTTTTGTATCAGGACCCATCTATGTAATCTTCCTCTGTCTCTCTCCACCTCGTGGTTGTTTTTTATCGTTACAGTCAATTATTTCAGGGCTCAAACTGAACATCATTGTTTTCCTGTGCATAAACCAAATATTTAAGAATGTTATCCTTTTCCATTCAGTTATGGATGGAAAAGGATGTGGTAGCTGATATAGATAAAATTTATATTTGCCAACTTACTTTTAATGGACTAACTTTTTCTGTCTTGTTCAGGAAAAGACAAGCTGTTGATTACGGCATGCTTTGAGCTTTCTATATGATGTCAGATACACTTTGTGATGCTTTATCTTGAGTCATCAGCTAAGAGCACCTTAAAAACATGATAGATGATCAGAAAGCAACCTTCAGTGGATTTTCTGTAAACTAAATTGTTTAATATATTAAAAGAAGAGAAAAAAAATCTAATTCTTCAATCAAATCCAAAAGACTATTTCCTCTCCCTTTTTTCCAAGGTTCAAATTGGGGTAGATTAATAAAAGACCAGTTTTGATTGTGCTGTGCTTAATTTTATAGCTAAGTGCCTAGTGACAGTGTGGATTATGTGTTCTGGTTACCTCTGTAGCTCACAGGTAGCTCATATTGTGAGTTTGTCATCTGAATACTGGGGAAGCCAACAGGTTCATCACTTAGATCACAGCTAGCAGTGAAAACAGCAGGATTTCCTTAATCCTACCTGCAAGTGCAAGTGCTACATCTTCAGTTGGAAATAGAACTAGGACTGTCTTCAATTGGTATTCACACATATTTCTGGACTCTTGTCCTTAAATCACAAATAATTTTTCTTTTTATTTTTTTTTTCCCCTGGAAAAGATTAAAAATTCAAGATTGCTTTTTTTTTTTTTTTTTTTTTCAAGTCTAGGAGTAATTAGCTGGAAACTGTTGTAAGCCCAACATCTGTCATTCACAAGACTCTTGAGTTCTGGGAGATGGAACAGAAATCATCTAATTCCATGTGGTTAAAAAGTTTTCTTGTTTCAATTTATAAATTGGAAACTTGAACCTCAGTCTGGAGCCTAGTAGTTACAGCCTTTGGGAAGAAAGAGACCTGGAGGCCCTTCATTAATCTAATCAATACTGAATATTAAAATATTCACAAAGTGGAGCACCTGGTCATTTTTGTCTCCCATATGAATGCATCAACCATTATAATCACACTCATTCTGTCTTCTGTGCCAAATGAATGTTCATTGATCCCATGTAAAGGGGAATGATTTTAGCTTAAGAAAAGAAAATGCAGAAGCACTTCCTTTCCCTGGACTCCAGCTCACTGTGGCAATTAGGGCACCACCATAGGAAGCAAGTATTTCAGGACCAGAACAACTAACCTCCATAACACAGGTGCATATGTTTCTAGACAAAAGCGGATGAAGGAAGAGAAGGGATGCTCCCAGATTTGATTTTTGTGGAACAAAACTATGTTGAGTATGCTCTGAGAAAGCCAACAGAAACTAGACCTGTTTGTGACATAGGCAGAGATTTAGATTATGAACCGGGACATGCCTAAAGCATGAATTAGGCCTGGAGATGCTCAGGCATATCATGATTCAGCTCAGGTGGGTAGCTGGACTTTAGTGGTAAGGATCTCCTGAGCATCTGCAGTAACAAATAGCCAAGTATTTCAACATTTTTTCATATGCTGTCTTTTATGCAAGTTACTTACTTAATTAATAGGTTGGGTTTTTTTCCTTGATTAGAATTTCTGTACTTCTTCCTACGTCTGTAATTAGGGACTGTTTTTCTTACCAAATAAAAGTTTCACAAAGCTATCAGTCGTGCAGGGTTTCTAGCAGGTAAGTTATTAATTATTCATTTTAATAAGTGTGACCACTGCTGTGAGACAGCCCCAGGAGGATTTCCAAAGAACCATTTGGTAATAAATATTCAACAATTTGTAATGTTTAGTTATGATTCATGTCCCAGTACCCATCAATGGCTGGACATGTCCACTGTTCATACATAATATCACATTTCACCATCATTTAATGACATCAAAATCATGCAATGCACCATCTTGAAACAGAAAATTAACAGATTTTTAAAGTCACCTTGTCAAGTCTAAGACTACACTTCAACGTTGTAAGTCCATAAACTCTCTTTAAATGCTTATTAAATGCTTATAAATGAAGCTTCTACTTCAGTGGAGATGCTTTCTTTAACAGTGTAGCATGATTTGGTTCGTTATTTACGAGTGGAAGTGAGGCAGAACAGAAAGGTGTGGAAAAATCAGTGACATCAGGCAGCGTACTCTTAAAAGGGTAAGAATGGTAGTTGGGAGGTATTTCCAACCCTAACCACACATGGAATAATAAAATAAAATGGATTTAGAATCTAGTGATGTGGGTTTTGTTTCTCATCAGACAAAATCATACATTTTTTGCCAAGCTGATTTTGCATATCTTTTTTTAAGTAATAAAAACATGAAAATCATACTTATACCAAATATGTGTGAGGATATGAATCATCAAAACTTTCTAACAAGTGTTTCAATATATCATTTTTATATGTTCAAATCAACCTATGATTCCTGAGAAAGAGCTGAAAACTGAATGAACATTGACAATATCTTTCTCATTTTAAATAAGCCCACACAGACAGGGGAATTAAACTTTTGATTCTCATGTACTTCTTCAATAAATGCCAGTGATGATGACATGGTAACACCACAATACCAGGTTGAACTGAGTGTAGCATCAGGAAGGTGATGGAGAAGAATGTGAAACTCAGTATGAGAATGTAGTTACTACAAATGAGTAAATCTTGGTAGAAATCTGTAAGCTTATTTTTTTCCTTCAGCCTTATTTATCTCTCCTTTTTATGATATGATAGAAAAATTGTAAGTTTCTTCAAATGAGATTGACAAGCATGAAGAGCAGGAAAGAGCAAGAATAAGGAAACAGGTGACAAAGTTGACAGTATAAGGATCAAGCAAAAAACTACCTTGGAATTCTCTGATAATGAAATTATGAATAGTTATGCTTTCATTTTTGCTTTCAGTATCACTACTAATATTAATAGCATTATGAACTCAACTGTGAAAACAACGTAATCTGGAGTAAAAGATATTCCTTATATTAAGCATCTAGAATTTGTTAAATTTAGAAAGTAATTATTAGATCTCCAAAATCTGAACTAGATAAAAGTTTCATATTGATACGTTAAACAAATTAATTAGCTTGACTGTTCATAATTTTTAAAAATTACCCTCTCTGCTACTTAAAATTTCACAATGAATGAAGTAATCTAGAAAATAAAAAATGTTGGATTGTTAGTCACAGAGACTGGATTGATTTTACTTAACTTTAACATTCTGAAAGTTAAGCACCTTGTCTAGGCTAGTTGACAAGACTCCATCTATAGCACATGCAGAGAGAGAGACACCCATAGAAAGTAATTTATCAACTGCTAAGATTCTGTCTGAGATATATAGGACAAGCTGTCCTCAGGATGCACCTGTCTCTTTCCCTTGGCAATTGAGAAAACCTGCACAAATCTCTTGGGTGTGATGCCTAATGTCTGGATAGTTAATGTTAGGTAAACTGAACCTGCCTTAAGTTCCCCAGGTTGTTTTGAGTTATAAGGGACAGCAGAGTTTTCATACTGACTCTAAATAGAGAATTCTGTTGGATTGAAAGGGTGAATCACTCACTATGGTTATGTGAAATTAATTAGTATAATTTTAGAAAGAATAGTTATCAGTAACATGACATGGGAACTTCTAAGTATTCCTGTATTTATAACACTCTTATTTCAGGCCCTCTCATGCTTCCAGTATATAATGAATCACAGCAGTTGTAGAGTTTGAACTCCAGAAATCACAAATCTATTACTACTTTTTTTGTAGGGAAACCTCAACACCTATAATTTTATGACAGAAAAATTAGTTTTCATCTAGAAGAAAACTACTGTATTCTGAAAAGGTTTACTGAGTGGAAGAATAGAATCATAGAGTCATTTAGGTTGGAAAAGACCATTAAGATCATGGAGTCCAACTACTAATCTAACACTAAGAAGTCCACCACTAAACCACGTCCCTAAGAGCCACATCTACATGTCTTTTAAATACCTCCAGAGGTGGTGACTCAAACATGCCTAATGAGATGCTAAAGAAAATGCCTAAGAAAGGATTATAATCTTCTATGGGACCTCATTAACTCTGTCCAGTGTGGGCTGCACCACAACTACATGACCCAGTCAGTGTATGATCAGGGAGCTGCACTAATCTCTCCTATACTCATTCTCCCCTCTATACAGGGCTTCACATGGCCCTAAAATTTCTTCATAAAATGTTTTTTTTTATGCCCCCCAAAAATATGCAGCAAATAGAGCTAAAAAAAATAAAATACATTTTGGCATGTCTCAGAGGACAGAGTGCTGAAGAGACATGCATAGAGTCTGTTTAGTTGGTTGTGATGGCTGAAGTTACATACATTAGATTTGCTCATTAGTGTACCTTTAGCCTGAGAAATCATATTCTAGTGATAAATAGTATTTCTCACAGTTCTGTTCTGACATGTTGCTATCTCTATTTATTCTATTCATTCATTTCATGTGCTTGAAATCTTTCCATTTATCTAGTAGAGTTACTCAAAATGGAGATCTGGTACCTTCTGAAGCAATATGACTCTTAGTGTGAAATGAATAGGAAGGGAATTAAAAGATGGTCACATCAAGTTCTTCAAGGTATATTAAAGGTCTTAAATGTATTAGCTAACCAAGTAGCTGTGGTAGCCTCGATATTTATTCAAACAACAGAAGAAACTGTAAATAAATAGAGGAAATTAGGTAGATAGGTAATTTTAATTAAAAAGATAAGTTGCCTTGTATCACGTCTTTAATATTTAATAACATCACATTAAACTTATAACAAGTCTTAATTGCCAGAACTAATTATGTCCTTGTAGAAAGAAAGTTAATCATGCAACCGTCACAGAGCCAGGAATCAAAAAATATTATTTTTTCAGGATCTTGTCTCTGTCATGACATTAATGCAAAGATGTAAGGTAAAAGATTTGTGGATACCTGGAATTCAAGAACATCTAGCTTATGACGATATCCCATTAACAGCTATTCAACATAAACAAACAAACAGACAAAACCCCCAAAAGACAGAGGAAAAATAATAAATTAAATAACTAGGTATAGAAACTTTAACAAATGGGAGATAACAGAGACAATACCAAAGACCAGAACTCACAGATCACTGAAGGTTCCACTGGAACATGGTGTCAGAGAGCTTAGAAACTGGTAAGAGTGAGAAAACAAGATCAACATGGGTCTCACAGGAAAGATAAAAACTGTGGGATATTCAAATGAAATTATGAAAATGTGAAACTTTTTATGGTGGGATTAGGGGAGGGGCTGAAGGTGGTGAAAGTGAAAGATCAAAGTAGATTGGAAAATCTGTCCAAAGTGGGTATGCAAAAATTGAAACGAGAGGATAAAAGAAGCCGGTTCATGTAAGAAGGCTCATGGTCCATGTGTCTATCTGGTTGTAGGGGGTTGACCTTGGCTGGTTACCAGGTGCCCACGAAAGCTGTTTTATCCCTTCCCTTCCTCAGATGGACAGGGGAAGAAAAAATATAATGAAAAACTCATGGGTTGAGATAAGGACAGGGAGATCACTCAGCAAGTACTGTCACAGGCAAAACAGACTTAGCTCAGGGAAATTAATTTAATTTATTACAAATCAAATCTGAGTAAGGTAATGAGAAATAAACCCAAATCTTAAAAACACCTTCCCCCCACCCTCCCCTTCTTCTCAGGCTCAACTTCATTCCCAATTTCTCTACCTTCTTTCCCCCAGTGGTGCATGGGGGGCAGGGGATGGGGGTTATGGTCAATTCATCACACCTTTCTCTGTCATTCCTTCCTCCTTAGAGGTAGGACTCCTCACACTCTTCTGCTGCTTCAGTGTGGGGTCCCTCCCATGGGAGACAGTCCTCCACAAACTTCTCCAACATGAGTCCTTCCCATGGGCTGCAGTTCTTCATGACCTGCTCCAGCGTGGGTCCCTCCCATGAGGTACAGTCCTTTAGGGACAGATTGCTCCAGCGTGGGTCCTGCATGTGGTCACAAGTCCTGCCACCAAACCTGCTCCAGTGTGGGATCCTCTCTCCATGGGTCCACAGGTCCTGCCATGAGCCTGCTCCAGCACAGAATTCTCATGGGATCACAGCCTCCTTCAGGCATCCACCTGATTTGGCATGGGGTCCTCCCCAGGCTGCAGGTGGAGATCTTCTCCACCATGGACCTCCATGGACTGTAGAGGCACAGCCTGTCTCACCATGGTCTTCACCATGAGCTTCTGGGGAATCTGCTCCAGCACCTGAAGCACCTTCTGCCTCTCCTTCTTCACTGACCTTGGTGGCTGCAGAGTTGTTTCTCTCACATATTCTCACTCCTCTCTCCACCTGCAATTCCTGTTACATAGTTGTTTCCCTCCCTCTCCCCCCCCACCTTCTTAAATACATTATCCCAGAGGCACAGCCACCATCACTGATGGGCTCGGCCTTGGCCAGTGGCAGGTCCATCTTGCAGCTGGCTCTAAGGGACACAGGGGAAGCTTCTGGCAGCTTCTCACAGAAGCCATACCCTGTAGCACGCCCGCTACCAAAACCTTGCCATGCAAACCCAATACACTGGTCAATCCGTGCACCTACTTGCTACAGTCTGTCCTGTCTTGTTAAACTGTTTTTGTCTCTTCTCTGTGACATTGCTCTATTATATGTGATTTGCTAATGAACCTCAAGCAGGACTAGCCCATGAGCAGGAGACTTAATCTGACCAGACACAAGGTTGAGACTTTGCCTAAGTGTTTATTCTGGACATGGCCGCAGAGGCAGGGCTCAAGGAACCCACAGATGTGCCTGTGCCCATGGGTTGGGAGAATAAAGGCACCTGTATGCTTGTGAGTGAGTTCTAATCCTGATCAATTGAAGATTAGACAAAGGATTAGCCCCTAGTGTTGTTCATAGTGATGAAAGTGCTGCTGGTGCATTTATGGCTACCAGTAAAGGTATTTCTCTCTCTCAATCTGTATGGCTGGATGAATGTTTGCATGTGTATTATATAGGTGTTTGTGCATTGTGTATATATCTGCATCTTTACATGTTTAGCTTTGCTCTGGCAGCACATATGCTTGGGAGCAGGAGCAAACTAGAGAGGAGAAATCCCCTGGGTTTTCAAGTCCTCCAGATTTGAATTCCTTTAACAATTAGAAAACTGAATGTCATCTAAATGCCATGTTCATAGCATTCAATGACTTATGAAAGATGTTAAGTGCTCTGGTTGTTAAAGTTATACAAAAATTTGCATGTGGATTTTTAAATTTAAACTGCAATTTTTAAAAAATCATTATTTGGAAATATTAATTATATACTTAAAGCACTTAATATTAAGGTAAGTTAAATGTATTCATAATATATACTATAAGAAGTAGACAAAATCTAGGAGACATCGGTGGTTAAAAATCAGGTGAACTCCCTAAGAATGAGAAAGGAGAGACATTTTACTTATTTTTAAAAAAGGGTAAGAGGTAAGACCTAGGTCCATCACCTTAGCCTCAATACCACAGATATTCTGGAACATCTTGTTAATTAGTTTGGATACACCCTGTGGGTAGGGTGATAGGGAATAGCTGACATGGATTTGTCAAGAAAAAAAAAAGTCATCTCAAATCAATCCAATCCAAGTTCTTTCTGTGGCAGGGTAATTGCCTAGTGGAGAAGGGAGAAGCTAGAGATTTGATATATCTTGACATTAGTAAGCATTTTCACACAGTCCCATTTGGCACTGTCATAAACAAACTACAGAGGAACACAGTCCAGCAGTAATTGTCACATGGAGGGTACACAATGGTTTCAAAAGCTGAGCTCAGTCTTTACTCAATGGAGATGGTCAAATCTGGAGGATTTTCCAATAAAATTAACCAACATAATTAACAACAATATAATACCAATTACTGAGTAGCAAAAGCCAGTACCACTATAATTATTTGATTGAATAATTAATTAATTGATAGCACAAGGAAGGCTTTCTAGGGAGTCTGTTGAATCCTTGTCATTGGAAAGATTTAAGAGTAAGTTAGATTACTGTACGTTGGGGGTAGGTTTTTGTAAGTCTGATGGAGAGATGTCAGTAGACAGATGTTTGATGCTCCCTATGCCTCTATGATCTCTTCAATACTTACTTTCTCCTTGGTTCTGCCACAGCTTCTGATATTACCTTGGGGTGGTTACTAGCTTGCTTCTTAACTCAAGCCTTACTGCATCTCGTAAAAGCCTTAACATCTTCCACATCTAAGATAGAGGCACTGATTGGCACGGTTTAGAAAGGTTTTGGAGTGAAATCACTGTATAAGCACAAAGTTTTCTCATTATGTGTCAAATAAGAAGTTATTTGTGCCATAATTTTCTAGCGATAGCTAGAAGTTAAAGAGTTATCAGGCTGCCTGTTGTGTATATGCATATATAGATGTATTAAACAGAAAGATTGTATATAATTTCCTATAATTATATCTTTGCCTATTAAAAGCCAACTGAATGCATTTTGTACCACATGATCAATGGTGTTAAATCACTTGCATTTCATTGCTGAAAATTTATTTTTGAGTTTCAGTACTTAAGGCTATAATAGATTTCCTAATTGTAAATCTCAAAATTATGTTCTGCCTAAATTACAGTGTAACTTGCAGAAGAACATGCTTTATATCCAAATATAGGGTTTCATGTTTTGTGTGAACTGCAAAAGCATTCTGTTAAATATGGTTTTGCATAAACTTGCATTTGTTTTACTGTATTCAGTGTGTTTATAGAATAATCTATATTTATGTAACATCTTTCTTTCCCACTACACACACACACGAACACACTGAAAGAACTTTGAAGTTGTAAAGTCAAATATTTCAATTCAGGAAACCCCAGAGTGCTGAAATTCTGTGAGTTGGGGTTTTGTGTTTGTTTGTGGGTTTGGGGTTTTTTGTGTTTTGTTTTGTTTTGTTTTTTTTTTTTTTTCATCCATCTGCTAGGTGAACATCATCGGGCACTGTTCATTACACAGTCTCATAATATTCTTTGTGTTTATGGGCTCTGCTGTTGAGTATGTTCTTGTTGCTGCCCCAAGCTGACAGATAAATAGACTTGGCAAACTACATGCAAACTGTAGAGAAAGATTTGTTTCCTTGTAATTAAAAGAAAAGCAAATGCTCTCTGTAGCTAACAGAAGCCAAATAAAGCCAAAATGCTCTCAAAAAACTTTCATTTCCTGTCTTTACCAACAGACACAAACCTCAAAAAAGAAAAATGTAGTGTGAGAGCTCAAAGGAATCTATTAAGGCAGCTTCAATTATGGCACCTATTCAGACACATTCCTCATGTTATGTGTACTGAGATGGCTGCTTCTAAGCAGCTTCCCACCCAGTGTGCAGACACCCAGAATCATCTTTCACCTACCATAAGTGTTGAGGTTCTCCCTACAGTTAAGGAAAACTCTCAATGTAACCTGTCAGAATAACTAAGTAGAGGCTTTCAGAGGCACCCTGCTTCTTCTGACCTACATCTGGGCTACCCCAAGATTCTGTGTTTTCTTCTGCAGACCAAGGTGGAAGAGAGAAGGGATGTGAGATAAAGGTATCTTGGACCTTATCCTGGCATTGAGTTAAAAATAAGGCATTTTGCCATAATGTGTAGCTAGCTCATAAAAAAACAGTCAGTACTGCAACTCAGAATGAGTCACTTCTCAAACTTCTCACTAGTGTTAGTTGATGGATCAGGGTGAACTTGATGAAAAAAGATGAAAATATGCTTTTCAGGGGAACATGTTCCAGCCATGTTAAAACACTGTCATTTATCCCATTTGAACTTCTAGAGGTGCAAAGTCATTTTCAGTTAATGAAACTGGTCCTCAAAGTATTCAAACAGCTTTAAAACCTGAAGTGTTTAAGTGACATAAGTCTGTAATTAAGTGAAAGCAGTTTTATAGGCAGGACCATAAACATTTGTATCTTTTGACCATAAGCCATCTTAACACAATTACTCCATTTATGAGTCTAGTATGTGTGAGCATAGCATAGTGAATCCAGTTTAGTGGGACAACCAGTATAAAATCAATATTATGAGGCAGATATTTATCCTTCAAATAGTTTCAGTCTTCCCACTCACATTGAAACTTTGTTCCCTTTTTAAATTTCTTCTTTTCTCTTCCTAATTAACAGGTTTTCTATTTGCTACCCCCCAACCCCTCCCAAACAGTATGACCTTCAGTTGGCTTCTTTATCAGTCTGTCCCTTGGTTCATACTCTTTGTGGAAGACAGTCTCTCTAATGGGTTAGCCCCTGTTAAAACTTGAGGTTCCGGTGTGTGGTGTGATATGGCCTTTGGTTCAAATTTTGTCTGACTTTCTAAACTAAAGCCAGTGCTTACGCAGATGTTTTTGTCTTGCACATAAATACTGAAGTCTGAAAACCTACATAACAGTGAAAATTTGAGACTTAGTCCTGTCTGTGTTTTCCCAGTCTGGGTAGCCAAAGAACTGACCCATATAACAAAAGTAACCTTAAGCCCAGCATTTTTAGTTCTAATGGATAGACAATCTCTGACCAAAAAAAATATAAATCTTTGCTGAAATATCTGTCTAGCTGAAGACTCAGTTTTGATGAAATACCTAGAAAATCAGTCTCATGGATAGTTAAATTGAGTTCAGTGAGGACACATTGAGAAGGCCATTGGAAAATTCTTATCTCAGATAGGCATCATCAGTAGATTCAGGATCAGCTATACATAAAATAGAAACCAAGTCATACTGCTGTTATTCTTATTTCACATAATTATTTCCATTCGTCACCTCTGCTTAAGCCCTGATTCACCTCACCTATGCTTATATACCTAACAGTAGTACTCAATTTGGAAGCATAAGCATATTTAACAATTAAGGAAAAAGGCACCTCCCCAGGATAATTCAGAATTAAGATGATCTCAACCCACAATAGAGATGCTTGTCTCTGTCCTCTGAAAACAGCCAGTGCCTACAGCAATCATGCTGCCAAATTAGGTCCTTCAGTTAATTGGGTCAATCAGGGTCCATCTGGGGCATTGTCTTAAATTAGAATAAGCATTGCTGCTCTCTTTCCTTATACTTTTTTTACAGTACTTCAACAATAAAATCTTATACTTGATTAGGTTTTGCTCCCTGCTACAATCTAATATAATAACACAGGGTAAGCAAATAGCTAGTTGATATTATGCTGTGATCCTGACAGACTTTCTAAGTCAATTAAGGTCAATGTAGATCAGTTTTACTCCTTCAGGGAGTAGTCATAGCCATATACTAAATGACTCAGAGAAACATCAGAGAGTATGGTAGCAGGAACAATAGGGTTGCCTTGGGTCTCTGTATTAATTTAAAAAATACAATGGAGGAAAATGCATGAATGAGTTTGTAAGACTTTAGCTTCCTGGCTTGTGTGGAAATCCTGGTTCCAACTTGCAATATCCCTAGTCACAATAGCTACCCAGAGGGTGTCATCTTATCCACTGGACAGCTGTATGTCTGCAAATACTGACTGTACATAGTATATTGGCAGGGACTGTGGGGATGGAGGCCAGAATTTACACATGTGGTTTTTAAATTCTGAAGCTGAACCCTCCAACAAATATTGTAAACATATTTTTGACACAGCAGGAACAATTCTACATGAGCATTATGTTTCTTTTCCAGGAGGAATGTTGACACTAATTTTTATAAAAAATAAATGAGCACAGGGAGTCTGTTGACTGCAGTGTAGCTGAAATGGGTAAAGGAATGAGATCCTATTGCTCCAGGAAGGAGAAATCAGACAGTAATGATGTCACAGTAATCACCAATCACAAGGTATCTGGGAAGACAAAGAACAAGGGTTAAATCACAGATGGGCAGTTCAGCTTCCTTTCTTATACGTTACATACCAGGTGCCATGCTCAAATACTAGAGAGATGAAAAGCTGTACAAGGAGGCATGCAAGTGACCTCTATACATCCAAATACTGTATAGATGTATTTTTAAAGGGTGAACTGAAGTTCTGTTACATGGCATAAAAAAACCTGAATTGGTTAGACTCAAACAAAGCATCTGTAATACATTGCCTCCTTGGTCTTTTTTCCTTGTCTGTAAAACAGGAGTAACAATCTATCCTGTTGCCCACTATCTATCCAGTGAGATTGCTATTCAGAGATTTTAAGGCCAGAGGCTCAAATAGTTCATCATATTTGATATGCTTAGATGTATAAAATTTCATTCATTATCCCTGTATTTAGCCTAATAATTGTCATTTGAGTGAACAGTAGCCTTTTTTGTAAAAAGCCTGAGCTTTTTTTGGAAGACTATAGGACATGGAGTCTATCTTTCCTGATAGCCTTTGATTAAAAATATATGTCTCGTTTCCAGCTTGAATCGATATAGCTTGAGCCACTGTTTCTTGAGATGTGTTTCCTTCCTAGTCTGTAAATCTCACAGGGGTAGCACAGTGGGCCTTGAACTCAATACCACTAGATATCCATGTAATAAGAGCAAGAATAGTTCTTCATTTTACCCAGCTTCAGTAATAATATTTGATGTGGGGAAACGTGGGGGAAGGGTTTGATCTAAAGGCATTTTAGTTACCAGCAGTTCTCCTCAGCCTGTCTTAAATGTATTAACATTCCCACTTTCAGTTGGTAAAGGGGGAAATAATGATAAGTGTCACATTACAGGACAATTTGAGCCTGTTCATTGTAAGCGTATGGGAGAGTTTTTCTCAGCAGTGCTAGCACCAGAACACAATGAGAGTCCAAGAGCAGCAAATCACTGCATAATCCAATGGTCAAAGAAATTAATTCAGATAAAGAATAAGAAAGCCCAACAGTTTTAATTTCTTTTTATCCTTTCAGACATAAAAACGACATTTAAAGGCAGAGTCATTACACTGTGTTATTCACCTAATAAAGAAACAAATATACTAACACTTTTTAACTCTTCCTTTGCTATAGTTGAGCCAGTTTATGTTCATTCTGCTTCCCGATAGTTTGTTGAGAATCAAATGATAGGGTAGATTTACAGCTCTGTTGAAGTTACCTTAATAAAACAGTTTGAATCCTAGAATATTATTTTGATTTTAGTTTAAAAGTATGATTTTGATTTAACATGAAGCTACAGTAGCTATGAGAATATAAAGTACACTAAGGCCCTTAGGATTAAGCAACTAGTATGTTGTGTGCCTTGAACACTATAAGAATCGTTACAGACTCTGAATTAACACAATAGGTACTGGTTATGGATCTTGACTTGAAACAATAGGTACCAGAGGAAAACTGGTTTGGTTGGGAAGATCAGCCAAAGGAGAAATGAGCATTGGCCAAAGATGGAGTGAGCATGCGCAAGGATGGAGTTCAATCAGCCGACACAGTGATGAAGACTATCGACGACCACCAGAGGACCCCCGTCCAGTATAACCTAATGCGTTAGAGACATTTGCATATGATAATAATTCCCAGGAAATAACATGAATATGCTAACCATTGCCCTCCCCCCATTCTATTTAAATCAATCAGTAAAGATGACCAATGATTTCTGTAAAATAGGAATATAGATAAGGTGAGGTAACTGAAAGCCAATCATTATTAAGGTCAACTTAAACTTTATTAATTTTGTTGATCTTATGTAACCATGACTCTGCTGAAAAAGTGTATAAATATGTTGTGCTTTGTACCTGTCGGTGAACATGTCTTTGGCGGAGTTATCCCCTGTGCTCCCCAGCACTGGAATAAAGAAGTGCCTGCTTATCTGCTGTGTGTAGATAAGTTCTATTCGTGATTGTGACCACTAACAGCTCCAGACCTGTGTTTTGGAATAGGGGTATGCTGACAAAGCTGGATTAATGTCTGTGTTTGGCACAATACCTCTATGTCATCTGAAGACACATGCTTTGAAAGCAAAAAAAAAAAAAGCCCCTAAAATGCTGCAGCTTTTAAAGAATGCTCTTCTGTCAATTCTGTTTGGCTACTTTGTGAAAGAAGAAACAGGACTGGAATATGGCATTATTTACATGAGTAAGTATCCCTGTGAATGTAGGAAAACCTGAAATTTTTTGACCTCCAGCTTGATCTCTCTTGTCCTATATTGCTGCATTGTAGCTGCTGAAAGGGAAGGAGAGGAACTTTTTAACATCCTTACACAGAAGAACAGAGATAAGTGATGTACCTACAAGGCTAGAGCACATCTTCCCTTGCTATGGAATATTTTTTCATGTTTTGGAGCAGTGACAGAGTTGTGGACAGAGACAGAAAAAAAACCCAAACAAACCCAAAATGCTCTTTAAAGATTTTCCTTTTAGGTTGTCACAATGGAAAAATATCATTGATTATCATCACGGTCATACATGGTTGGATTAAGAAGTCTTATCTCCTACATCTGTCAATTTATACCACAAAAGACAATATGAGTACGATACCATTGTACCAGAAAGATAATATATACTGCAACACACCATACTATCCTGCTTTATATATTTCTGTCTCAGGCAACAAACGCATCCCTGATGAGGACTGAGTCATGTCACATGGCTGCAGAAGACAGAGTCCACAGAGCTTAACATTTCTAAGAATTCCAAGAAATATCTGAGAATTAGAGAACAGTGAATCATTAGCAAAAGAGTGATTTTAATTGACACTTGGTTTTGGAAGCAGGGTATTTATATTGAGTATTTTGTCTGTCACAGTCAAAGGCATACTATTTCACATTTTCTATTTTCCTTTCCAGATGTTTTTGGCATTTCTATGTATGGTCTTTTCTTTTGCTATAGAAACCTTTTCACAAAAGCTAAAATTCTCAGCACGGATATAAGGATGTTTATAGACAACTGAATTTGGAATAATTGTTGTTTTTCAGAAAAGCTTGGAATTGTTTTTCTGTATTATTTGAACTTTTAATATTTAAAAAAAGTCCTTGCAAGACCGGTTAATAACCTTTATTTATTGATCACAGTGTTTGAAATGTGGAAAATCAAAGCTAGGGTTTTGGAAAATAAGAGCTCTCAGCAAACTGCATAACAATAGCTCAGCAGCTTGTAAAACATGCTTGCTGACATATATAAAATACCAAGGAACTAATTTTTATTAAAATATAAAAATTCAACAGCTTTTTGGAAAATATCTAAAAAGTAAAATAATTTGAAATCAGATACTTAAACCCCTGCACAATTTAACATATGACTCGTAACAATCCAGATATTTTCTTATTGACTAGTAAAATTCAACTGTTTTAACAGCATTTTGTTTAAGTTTTTACTGACTTGTAACTGTAATGATAACCCTTTTTGCTTGTCAATCTTGAAGGTGCAGTGATCAAGCATTATCTAACAGTGTGGCTACTCTACTTTTGTGATCATTTCTGGTGGCAGGCTTGTATTCCAAAGAGGTATAGGAGATACAAGTGTGTGACTGGTTTAGATCTGGTCATTCATTCACACTACATTTTGCAGTAAAGTTTCCATCTATTTCATAAATTATGGGTCTATTCCCCATAAGGTCAAAACTGTCCCATTTAAACTTATCAAAAACCTTCTCTCTTTCTTGAGATTAAATTGCCAAGGATTTATTTTGTGAGCTGCTGCAGTGGAGTACTCTAACACTCTCTGTATACTGTGTCAGTTGTCTGTCTTTACTGAACCCAGGATGATCTCTTGTTTATAAAAATGAAGTTATGTTTTATGAATCCCCATTATTTAGGACTGTAGTTGGGATTTTTAGATCTGTGTTTAATAGTGAAACAGATCTGCAGGATTAACATACCATTAAGACTTTTCCAGGTGTAGGCAATAATGCGATAATAACATCTCAGAAACAAGAGGATCTTCCCCATTTGACAGTCCATTAAATGTATCAGTATGATTATTAGTAGTATTAAAACTGTGATTTGATCACAGTCTTTACTGTACTAGGAGCTGTACAGATATATATTAACAAATCCTATACTACAATTAGATTATAAATTAAACTAATATCTATTAGGTGATCAGTATCAGCAAGTTAATAACCATCAATTTAGTAGTTAAACAGTGAATTGCATGTATCATAAACCTGACATATCCACAGACAAAGCTGTGCTAAATCTTCA
Source organism: Tyto alba (assembly GCF_018691265.1). Lineage (NCBI taxonomy): Eukaryota > Metazoa > Chordata > Aves > Strigiformes > Tytonidae > Tyto > Tyto alba. The sequence goes on along the minus strand of NW_024881282.1, from coordinate 13,678,593 downwards.
TAGGATTATTACCTCAAGCTGAAACATTTTCATAATTTCTGACGTTGCCTCTTCTCTGCTTCCCCCTGCCCCATTTTCATTCCTTAATAAACACCCAAGAGTTGAATCATGTTAAAGTGCTTAATTTTCAACAATTAAGTCAGGATGAAGCTTTTAAAAGGGAGTGTGACAACCTGTGAAATGCAAGGCTTCCCAAGGAGAAAGAGGCTGGACCATCGATATCAGAGAGGTACAATTGTTCCTTATCTCCCTGTGGTGGTTTGACCCCAGAGGGCAACTGAGCACCACACAGCCTCTTGCTCACTCTTTTCCCCTCAGGAATGGGAAGGAGAAAATAAAAAGATCAAGATAAGGACAGGGTGGGATGAATTACCCATTATAGTCACAAAAGACAAACTCCTTAGGGGAAAAAAATAACATCAGTTTAATTTAACCACCATCAACACTTACAAACAGGGTAGGACAGTGAGAAATTTCAACCACATATGAGAAACAACTTCGCCCCACCCCTCCCTTCTTCCTGGGCTCAGATCTGCTTCCAATATCTCTCCCTTGCTGCTCAGCTTCCCCCTCCAGCAGCACAGGGGGCAGGGAATGGGGGCTGCAGTCAGTTCATCACCCACTGTTTCTACCTCTCTTACCTCTTCAGGGGGAAGACTTCTCACATTCATCCCCTGTTCCAGTGTGAGTTCCCTCTCGTGGGAGATAGTTCTCCCCAGATTTTCTCCAACCTAAGTTCTTCCCACGGGAAGCTCTTACCAAGCTGTTCTAGCATCGGTCCCCTCCATGCACTGCAATCCTCCTATTGATGAACTACAACAGTGTGGGCTTCCCTTAGAGTTTGCACCTGCCTTGGGCACAGCCACCTGCTCCAGAGTGGGGGCCTCCATGGGCTGCAGGTGGACATTTGCTCCACCATGAACCAACATGGGCAGCAGGGAGGTAACTTGCCCTCTCACCATGGGCTGCAGGGGACTCTGCTCTTGTGTACCTCCTCCCTTCATCCACTCATCTCAATGTTTACATAGGTGATCTCCTTGTAACTATTCCTCACAAATCCCACTCCTCCTCCCAGATTCCCCCTCTTAAATACATTATCACAGCGGCACAGACACTGTCTCTAACTGGCTTGGCCTTGGTCAAAGGTGGATCTGACTTGGAGCCAGGGGAGCTTCAAGAAGCTTCTCATAGGGGGCCACCACTGTAGACCCCTCCCCTGCTAACAAAACCCCCTGCCACACACACTAAACCCAACACACTCCCTCTTCTATGTCATAATTCAATCCTCTGAAAACTCAGGTTTGGAAAAAAATAGGATGTTAAGGATCTGACATTGCTCAAAGTGTCAGTGAGAATGTGGCAGATTAAGTTACAAAGCAACAGAAGCAAGTGGTCATGGCCAAAACATGATGTTGCTGAACTGAATGAAATTTGTCAGGGACATATGTACATGTAAAATGTTGTGTTTGCTAGGTTTGTTATATGCTTAGGATCACTGGGGAATTAGCAGGTCATCAGTATTCCATGGTAAATCTCTGCTGTCACATGAATCAAGGACCAAAACTGAGACAGGTGTATGCCATTAAAATGGTTGGAAATTTATTTTTTTAAGCTGTATCAAAATAACATTGATTGGGCCTTGAGACTCCATTCAGGAAGTCAGTTCTGTCAGTGAAAGATTCACGTGAGAAGTATTAAATTAGGAACTGTGATGATACTTATTGTGTAATGGTCATGTAAGGACATAAGACTGGAATGAACATTTGGAAATTACAAAATTTAGTCTGTTGTAAACACACATAGTCCATATAATGTTTTACACCAGTCACAAACTCAGAAGATCTGACTCTCTGTCTCTATATTCTACTCTAAGAAAGTAAAATTAATCTTGAACTCCTCAGTTACAGATTCTTCAACAGGGGAAAATATCCACAGAAAGGGGAAATACTCATCTTATAACCTCCTTCTCCATAAATCCTATTATGAGTGACATGAAGGAAAAGACATGTTAGAAATGGCGAGGAAGAGTATTCATAAAATAATCGTTCTCATAGTAATTTGATTGTAGAAAGGGCATTTTCATCCAATATACATTAGATTCCAAGAGTTGCCTAAAGTAGGGTTGAAATAAGACTCAGAGATCTAATTAGTGACTTTGCAAGAAATTGACTCTTCTTAAACACTAACTCATGTGCATAATAGTGTTCTCATCTTCCCCACTGACAATGTTCCAGTTCTCCATTTTGTATGATAATATAAATGCTTACGGCCTTATTGGAACTGTTCCAATTGTGTTCTACCTATGAGTTAAAAAGAGACTGTGGAGACAGATCTTTCTTACAGTTTTTCTAGTATCAGGAAATCTTATGCAGCTAGTGATGTCACTCCAATGGAGAAGAAAAGATAACATTTATTTTACTGAATTCTAAAGCATTTTGGGAAAAGAATTCCTGGAATAAAAACAAAAACACATTCTTGGTGATTAATAAATAATGCAAGCTACAAGGAATCTGCAGCTGCTCTTAAAGTGTGTGATTCTTTGCATTAATTCCCTATGTTCTCTTTTACATCCAAAATTGACATAAAAACCTGAAATCCAGTAGGCATATAGTAAATATGATGCACTGAACTTCAGTTTTGTTTCTATTCACATTATTCCCTATTCACAGTCTTTTCAAGGTGTCATAGTTAAACCACAGCTGGCAACTAAGCCCCACACATCCGCTCAGCCACTCTCCCACTCATGGGATGTGGTGTTGAAAATACCTTAATAAAACAGTTTGAATCCTAGAATATTATTTTGATTTTAGTTTAAAAGTATGATTTTGATTTAACATGAAGCTACAGTAGCTATGAGAATATAAAGTACACTAAGGCCCTTAGGATTAAGCAACCAGTATGCTGTGTGCCTTGAACACTATAAGAATCGTTACGGACTCTGAATTAACACAATAGGTACTGGTTATGGATCTTGACTTGAAACAATAGGTACCAGAGGAAAACTGGTTTTGGTTGGGAAGATCAGCCAAAGGAGAAATGAGCATTGGCCAAAGGTAAAATGAGCATGCGCAAAGACAGAGTTCAATCAGCGGACACAGTGATGAAGACTATCGACGACCACCAGAGGACCCCCGTCCAGTATAACCTAATGCGTTAGAGACATTTGTATATGTTAATAATTCCCAGGAAATAACATGAATATGCTAATCATTGCCCTCCCCCCATTCTATTTAAATCAATCAATAAAGATGACCAATGATTTCTGTAGAATAGGAATATAGGTAAAATGAGGTAACTGAAAGCCAATCATTAAGGTCAACTTAAACCTTATGAATTTTGTTGATCTTATGTAACCATGACTCTGCTGAAAAAGTGTATAAATATGTTGTGCTTTGTACCTGTCGGCGAACACGTCTTTGGTGGAGTTATCCCCTGTGCTCCCCAGCGCTGGAATAAAGATGTGCCTGCTTATCTGCTGTGTGTAGATAAGTTCTTTCGCGATTACGACCACTAACAGTGGGAGAGAATTGGATGGGTAAAAGTAAGAAAACTTGTGGGTTGAGTTAAAGACAGTTTAGTAGGTAAAGCAAAAACCACGCACACAAACAAAGCAAAACAAGGAATTCATTCATTACTGTCCATCAGCAGGCAGGTGCTCAGACATCTCCAGGAAAGCAGGGTTTCCATCACACGTAATGGTGACTTGGGAAGACAAATACCACCATGGTGAGTGTCCCCCGCTTCCTTCTTCTTCCTCCAATTGAGCATGATGTCATATGGTGTGGACTATCCCTTTGGTCAGTTGAGGTCAGCTGTCCTGGCTGTGTCCCCTCACAATTCCTTGTGCACTCCCAGCCTATTCACTGACGGGTGAGGTGAGAAGCAGAAAAGGCCTTGATGCTGTGTAAGTACTGCTTAGCAAATGCTAAAACATCCTTGTATTATCAGCACTGTTTTCAGCACAAATTCGAAACATAGCCTCATACTATCTACTGTGAAGAAAATTAGCTCTATCCTGGGCAAAACCAGCACATAAGGTTTAATCTCCTTTACATTATTGGACTTCAAATCATCTACGATTCTGCCCCTTAATTTATTTTCTCTTTGTTTTTCAATTTATTTCTCCCCATGAGTATTTCCAAGATGTTTTGTCAGTTAAAAAAGAGTAAGAAAGGAAGACCTGCCTAACTTACATAGATTTATATAAATGCCTGATGCCATACGTTCAGAAATTGGACAAGCCATTGCCCTACATTTAAAGTACAACTGCATTTATTGTACTGTTTACCTCATTAAAGTTATCACACTATTGTTATATAGAATTCTTGATTCTATACCATCTTCTGATTTATGTTCCTCTTGGTTTGCATTCTACTGGATAATATTAAATAATTGCTAGTTAAATGCAAATGTGTCTTTCCACAAACAATGGTACTTATATTATCTTCTTGATTACACTCTAATCAAACACAGTTCTATACATGAAACATTATGACAAATATTCTGAACAATTACTCTAGGGTGTTTTTTTTCTGGTTGTTGTTTGTTTTTTTTTGTTAATATTTATTGCAAAGTTCTTAGTAATTTTGGACACTTTGTAACTAGGTGATAGGTGATGGTAATGGGAGGTGAGGAGGAAGTGGGGAGACTCCTGAGGACTAAAAGTAAGCAAATGTCACTGCTGTATTCAAGAAGGGTGAGAAAGATGATCTAGGGAACTATAGTCTGGTTGGCTTCACATCACAGGAATGTGCCTGGGAGAAGCCAACTGATTTTTGAAGGGAAGATCCTAAACCACCAACCTGGAAGGCTTCTACAATGACATAATTTGCTCAGTGGAGAGCAGTAGATGTTGTTTATGTTGTCTTTCGTAGGGTTTTCACACTGTCTCACATTGTACCCACATGGATAGAATAATGAAGAATGGACTAGATAAGGCAACAGTGAGGTGGACTGAAAACTGTCTGAACTGTTGACTCAAAGGGTTCTGATCAGAGACACAAAGTCCAGCTGGAGGCCAGTCACTAGTGGTTTGTTCCAGCGGTGGATACTCTGGCCAGAACTGTTTAACATCTTCATTGATCACCCTCAGCACATTTGCAGATGGTAAAACTGGGAGGAGTGGTTGATGTACCAAAGGGTTGTGTTGATATTCACAAGAACCTTGACAGGTTGGAGAAACAGGCAGACAAGAACCTCATGAAGTTCAGCAAAGGGAAATACCAAGTGCTTCTCCTGGGAAGGAATAACCCCAGGCACCAGGACAGGCTGGGGCAAATAAGATGAAAATCAGCTTGTCAGTGAAGGTCCTGGTGAACACCAGGTTGACCATGAGCCAGCAATGTACTCCTACAGCAAAAAAAGACCAACAGACTTCTGGGCTGCATTAGACAGAATGTTGCCAGCAGGCTGAGGGAGGCGATCCTTCCCCTATGCTCAGGCTTGATGAGTCACATCTGGAGTACTGTATCCAGTTCTGGGCTAACCCAGTACAAAAAAAGACATGGACATATTGGAGAGAGTTCAGTGAAGGGACATGAAGATGATTAAGAGCTTGGAGCATCTGTCATATGAGAGCTGAGACTATTCAGCTGGAGAAGAGAAATCTCAGGGAGGTCTTATCAATGTGCTTAAATACTTTATGAGAGGAGTAAAAAAGATGGACCCACACTCTTCTCAGTGGTGCCCTATGACAGGACAAGAGGCAATATGAACTGAAAATTAAGAAATTTAATTTAAATATAAAGAAAACTTTATTTCCTGTGAGGTTGGTTATACACTGGAATAAGTTTCCTTAAAATCCGGTCGGATACGACACTGAGCACTCTTCTGTGGGTGACCCTGCTTGAGCAGAATGGTTGTACTAGATGATCTACAGATGTGCCTGCCAAACTCAGCCATTCTGTGATGTGTAACAAAATGATTAAGGCTGAGAAATTTTGATCAAACCAGTTAGTATTTCTTTGTTTTTTGCTAAGTGTTGAAATTTTCTTCTGAAAAACATAATCATCTCTAATGTTGACCCCAGCCCAGAAAAGGCAGTGGTTAAGGCACTTTTCCTTGATGTAGAAGTTGAATGTTTAGCTTTCTTTCAGAATGTGATCCATTTAAAATGCTAAGACATATTTAGATTTCAATTGCCTATTAAGCTTGTTCTTTGAATCCAGTGACAAGTTCTGAACCTTAACTGTATCTATATATTTAACAAACTACCAGAGAAAACTTCCTTTAAAATGCCTGAAACCATATATCCAGTTGTCAGAGATTTAGCCAAAACTCCCAGATTATATCTTCAGCTTTCTACTCATTTCTGATTTTGGGAAACCTTTGTCCTCTAATTTTTCATTTAAAAAATTTATGAATACTTACTTTATTCACTAGGGTATGATAAGGCTTAATAACTATGTGTTAAAGGCTTTGTTTGAAAGTGCTATGTAAAACCATGTATCTTTGTACAAACTTTTATTTTATAAGAATATACAGATTTGTATCCTGTGGGAGCATCCTTTGTAGATATCATTAGTATGAGCTTTTGTTTTAGAGTCCTAACACAGTAAAAAAAAAAAAACCAAAAAACTAAAACATCCTTCCCCCCTCCTGCAAGAAAAAAAACCCTTTACCCAATTAGAAAAAATATTCAGGACAACTTCATTATAGAGGTCATAGGATATTTTGTTTATATGCTTCAAATATAATGGTAGACTTTTATAAAACTGTGGGTTTTGTTATGTATTTTCAGTTACCCAAGCATAAACATACACACAGACATGTGTCCACTTCCAAGAGACCAATTTGTAAACCTCTGCTTTTACTTCAGTTTGATAAAACTTGTGTTAATAGAAATTTGCCTTTTCAATTAAAAGGCTAATTTCTCTTTTAAGATGAGAAGCTTCAAAAGTATTGCTTACAGATTCAGAGCAGTTTTTCTTTAAACTGCAACATTATGAGTATTATAGAAGGTTCTGGATTCTTGATGGGCATTAAATCTGGTAGTATATAATAAATTATTTAGCACTACTTGAAAAGAACAGGGGTTATAGAAAGAGTTATTATTTGTTTCTCCTTTTTTTTAGGTTCTGTATTTCAATGAGAACTAAGTCGGACAATGAAAAAAAAAAAGCCAATAAAAGCTCACTTATAAATAAGCACAGTATAATAAACAATACGTTTTTTGAGAAGGTGAGTATGAACATTATCAACTCAGAAGTGTACAGTAACTGCTACTGTTAACAGATAGTGGTATGAATTTGTATGCTGTAAGAGTTTAAAAAAAAAAAAAAAAGTTATCCCTGACTGGCACACTCCTTCCTCATTCCAAAAATATAAATGTATTTTATAGTATAAAAAGCAATTCATATAAAGGTAATATAAAATTGGTTTATTATTACCAAAATGGTCATGCTAGGAAAAACTCTTAATCTGAATGCTATTGATTATACGTATGAGTTTAGTGTAAACACCTATATATGAGAAAACTGTATCACTTTACCTGAACCATTATACTTATAAACTTCTAAGACAGAGATTTCTGCATACTCCAGTATTTTCAATGTAACTCCAAAGGCTGGTGGTGTCGTTTGAGCCTACCCAGCAGCTAAACGCCCCGCAATCGTTCACCCACCCTCCCCCCACTTGGGAATGGGGAGGGAATCAGAGGGGCAAAGGGAAACTCGCGGGTTGAGATAAAAACAGTTTAATAACAGTAACAGAACAATACACTGACAGCAGTATCAGCAGGTAATGTACAATACAGCTGCTCACCACCCGCCGACCAACACCCACCTGCTCCCAGCCAGTGATCCCAAACACAAAGGCACCACAGCCACACTCCCAGAAGTGGCAGCCCCTCCCGGCCCACTCCTGCCTTTATATAGTGAGCACAGTGTCACATGACACGGGATATCGGCCAATCCAGGCCCAGCCCTCCAGCCGTGCTCCCCCCGCCCCCGCACACAGGTGAGGGCACTGGGCCCTGGGGAGCCCCTCGGGTCTCAGGGTGCTGCAGCTCCTCCCGCTGCCAGACCAACGGGAGCTCTAGGCCAGCCCCAACCAGGACAGCTGGTCAGGGACTGTGCAGTTCTGCAATAAGAGAGTCAGATGTGAGAGCTTTGGATAGACAGCTGAGTAGGAATTTCTGCTTAACTCCTCTTTCAGAGTTATCTCAAAACTGGACTTTTGATAATTATTTAACACAATGCAGCTACTAAAATATGTATTTTTAAAAAATTATGTTAATTGCTTTTCCCTTTCTTAGTTATATTTTCCTTTCAAATTACAAGCCTTATCTCTTTTTGTTATATAGCAACTCTTCTCCAGTATATTTTAAATAAATTCTTGATCTTGTTCTTTTTCCTATAATTAATCTATCCGTGTGTGTGTAATTTTAAAAAAATGATAACAGTGTTTTGTTTTCCTTTTTTCTCCCCTTACAGAACCTTACTTTGCCAGCATGTTCTTTTATTATGGCCTACCATGTATTGATATTTTGTCTGCTTCCTCAACAGTTTCCTCTGGATTATTGGCCTGGATTTTACAAGCCCTTTTCTTGTATTCTTGTCATGGCTGATGGACATGTGAAAACCATGCTGCAATCCATTCAATCCATTTGTACTATAGAAGTCTCTTCTTGGTGTTTTATAACTTTTCAGGCAGTAATTTAATAAAACCTGGCACATTTGGGAGTTATTAAAAAAAGGTCTTTGTACTATATTGGTTCAGCTCAAGGGTCATTCATTAATTTCCAGTAAATAACATTAATTTAGTGATGTACGTCCAGCTTACTTCTGATTATATTCCACACTATTGCATACTCACAATGTTGTAAATTTGGATATCTCTAATTAAATTGATGGTGGTATGGCAGTAGAGCTGTTGATAGAGAAAAAAACCAGTGCAATACTTAAAATTGAGGTTTATGTAGTAGAAAAGGCATCCAGCATCTTCAGTTTTTCCCCAACCAGATATCACGTTGCACATGATGCTGTTTATAGGTTAACACACCTTCTCAATCAAGACCAAACAGTAGAAATTACATCGATAACGGACTTTCAAATACTCTGCAATACTTCAAATGTCAGACAGATGTTGCCATTTAGTTCAGGTGGAGATAGTTTTCTCAGTGTATTTGGTAAGTGGCACCTCCAGGTCAGGGGAGAAGACAAATGATAGGCCAGTGGGTCAAGTGGCTACTATTCATCCAGTCTTGTAGTTATAATCACACTCCTGGTTTTCCCCTCTCAGTTCTTGTTTTCATTTTTGCTAAGCTGTACTTTTTGGAATCTTGCATTGCTCTGTATTGTCCTTTAGCTGGTTGTTGCATTCAATAAAACTGATCTATTTAATAATTTAAGCAGAAATTAATTATACACTATTTTTCTACTGTTTTTATTTTGTGCTCTAGGGAAAAAAAATATTGACAGATCACTAAAATTTTTTACTTGACAAGATAAAATATATACATATATAACTAAGAGGAATATATATTTTTAATTTATTTTTACTGGTAAAACCAACCCTAATTTTCCTACAGTCTTCAGACATTAAATAAAAGCTAGAAAGATGACATATGAAACTTTAGCACTAACTTGCAAACCATACATTAATGACACTCTCGTAACAGCCTAAAGAGGGTGTTGGATTGGGTAAGCTAAAGCAATATTGATATTGTGACATTTAAAGAACCATTGATATAACAGTATAAATAAAAGCATACTGACAAGTCATAGACAATTAAAATATAGAGCCTTTAGATTCAACAAGCATTTAACTTCTCTTCATGAGAGGTTCTCTGTTAGTAATGAAATAGAACAGAACCTTCTATCAACAGTTCCTTTTTTAAGGATGGAGAAAGAATGTCACAGAGTGAAAAAAGGACAATAATTTTTCATCTGGGAAGTTGAGTAGTTTAAGAGAACTCAGAATTTGTAGTGCTCAGCTCAGACTGCAAACTCCTACAAATAGATGACAGTGTCCATGTTCAGTCACTTCAGTATTTTGAACATTAAGCATCTAGGCAAGAGCTGTCTTCTTTCCCTATCATGTTGAATACATCATCAACCCAGAAGCATACACATTTCAGCAAAGTTAATTATGTTTCATTGATTAAGGAGCATGACCATTGCTTGTTTATCGAGCTACATATGAGGCACTCAAACTAGACTGAATCTGAAAAACATGCAGTTTTGAATTCTTTTGATGCCTGTTCATGTTTTCAGACAGTAAAACCTGTATACAGGAGATGTTGCTTCCTTTTTTTTTTTTTTTTTTCAAGTGAAAGGGACTCAACTTTGTCTGTATAAATCACCTTGTAAATATTAATCTCAAACTTCTATGCCAAAATAGAATCCAAAATTCAGAGCCAAGCAAGTTCCATGAAACATCATTGCTCTCACAGAATGATTAATTCACCTCCGTGTGTGTGATTTAGTCAGAGGGTAAACTATTTCCCTTCTATAGCACCTTTCCATTCCTGGCAGCATATTCTTACATCTTGACCCATCATACATTTACATGCTATTTTCTTCTCATCTGCTTCACATCTGCCTTCTCTGTATTCATAGCTTTAATCCCAGCAGTTCCTTTCTAGTGCTCCTGCGATTGCCAAAGTGCACATGTAAATCCTGCTGTAAAATTCCATGTTCCAGTAGGTGCTGTCTGCCCTCTGCAGAAGGATGGCAGCTATTCACAGACTGAAGGACTGACTTTTTTCATGTACGAAGTAGAAAGGTACAGTCTTTAAAGGTTGGAAGAAACAAAGCCAGTTCATTACTCTAGACAGAATGATTTGTGAATGTTGCCAACCTAGTGATGTTCTTCTGCCTTATATGCCCTGCATCCTCTTGGCATTGCATTTAAATAAATGAATACAACCATAAATAGATCACCTGCTTCAGCCAGGTGAGGCTACAAGTGTATTAAAAAAAAAAAAAAATAGGTGAAAAGAAAGCATAGGTAAAGCTAATGAAAAAACACATGTGCCTAAGTCTTTTATTGACTGTGACATTGACATTTCCTGATTCTGGCTCTGGAAGATTATCTAGTCTCTTCAGATACTTTTCTGTGCAAAAAAAAAAAGTTGAAGAGCTGTCTTGGAAAAATACAGAGGCAGCACCTGGAGTGGTATCCTGAAGCTGTTCTCCTTCTGCTACTGGGGTGTTTGGTAAGTCCTAGGCATTGGAACAGGATATTCTGTAAGAGGCAGCAATCTGGATGGATGAATGTGGAGAGAGGAGTAATTTTCTCTGCCATTAGGGAGCCTTATGGTCTGGAGTTCAGCCCATCAAATCACAGCAGGAAAATTGCCTGTCAGACCTTCCAAGTCTTGCTTACCTGTGCCTGCACTGACCTTATTGGTATTCAAGCCCTAGGGCTAGGATATAGGGAGTCAAATTGGCCTCTTTAAAGTCTCACAGAATGAAGACCTCTTAAAAAAGAATCCCTAATTCAATATTCAGCTCTTGTCAGTGCAGAAGGCTTGGCTGACCCATGCTGTGGTTCATTTTTGTGTTTTTATAGCAGTGGTGAAAGCTATTGAGTGGTCAGGTGCATTGTATGACAACTGTTCTGCTGCAGCATTGCTATTAATAGTGCAGGAAGAAGTCTCTGGACCTTTGTAAAAGAAGACCTCTAGTCATTGCTGAAATGCTTAAGGATGCTGCATGCAAAGATGCATATTAAATAATGAAATATCCAGAATTTCTGAAACAGAATAATTAACATGGAATCATATTATTTCCCAAATTTGAAATGATAAGCAGTGGTCCAGAACTTCTGTATGAGTTGACATGTCCATACAAACTTTGTTTCTTTGACCCTAGTGCCTCCAACATGAGTAGGAAGCTGGCACACATGTGGGAAGGGGTTTCGCTTCTTCCCTGGAAACTGGCCACCTCTCATTGTCACAAGTATGTGCTAATCATTTTGACACTGGAAAATCAACTCTCTTGGAAGTGCTGGAGGACTGTCATGCTCTGCTGAGAATTGTTTGCCTGCCATTTGTGGGCAGGAAGGATGTGCCAGGAATAATATTCTTATCAGGGAGAAGTGACTCACTGTGGGCCAGGGGGTCCCTGGGAACATTAGGGGCTCCCTGTAATGGCAGAGCCTGGCACCCAGGATCTGTTCCACCACCCCAGCCAGGGAGCAGGGTGGCCAGGGAACACCAGGCGCAGCCACAGCCCTGGGCATCGAGCACCTTGGGGGCAGGGATGGGCTGAGGCTGAGCTGGGACACTGGCCTATGGGTGGGTCTAGCTCCGTGGGGCTCACGGCCAGGCAGGGCAGGGCTGTGGGAAGCTGGAAATCAACATCCCACAGTGTGGCTGGGGCAGGGACTGGGCTGAAGTGGGGTCCTGAGCCATGGTCGGAGTGGGTGGGAGGCCCAGGGGAGGACAGGCAGGGCCATTGGTGCCCTCATGATCCTGACAATTTTGTCTTGCAGAGAGTGAGATTTCCAAACTGGGCTAGAGATTTTGGTGTGAACCATCAACCATCTGCACCATCCTTCTCCTTAATAAAGTATTTATCTATTTTCTTCTTTTGAAGGGGCAATAGACACATTTTTTGGATACTGTGAGAAACACTAATAATACACATCTCAATGCTCTGAGAATAATCTAGCATGTACATGTTCAGCTTGGTCCTTGTTCCTTTCCCAGGTTGTACTGTAATAATTGGTTTTCCACCTTGTACAGAGGAATCCTTCCTCCTTTGTCTGATATGGCTTATAACTATATGGAGGGATGCAGTGAGAACTCTTCTATCCTCTTACCAGCTTCAGAGTGATGGTGAAGTGCTTATTAGAACAGCTGAAGGAAGGATGGAGTTGCATCCAAAATAACTTTCATTATAATAAGACAGGACAAAATATTTGAATGCAACAGTTCAGTGAGAAAATGCTAGCTTTTTATACCCAATTTATATATAATTCAAAACACGTTGTGTTTCAAGATCTTTCCTACAACAGGGCAGAACTGAGCCTGAACTCCTGATGACTTTTTGTGGAGCCAGTGCATCCGGAGGCACTAAAGCAATTTGGGGAAGTTGACATTCATAAGCAGGATTTCTGGAGGTAAAGTAATGACTTAATGGACAAAAACTGAATTGAAAATTAAATCCCACATACTAGAAACAGTATTTTTGACCAGCTCTATATGTAAATAGAATATACATGTCTGTGGTCTTTTGTGCTCTATAAGGTAAAGTATGTGTTCCACCAGAGTGAGCCTTACACATTCATGGTCTTATTTACCAATTCATACAGCTGGAAAATGATCCTCAAAATCACATGAATCTATGGTCAAGTGAGGCCCAGAAGGTAGGAAGTACTTGAATACATTGCACATATAGTAGATTAAATGAGTGACTGATTCCTAGTGCACACAGTTTATTGGATTGTGAAATGCCAAGGAATATCTTTCAGTGATAGTTTATAGAGTGGTAGCTTTCCACATGATTTTTAATATACCTGGGGTGAAGGGACTGCTAATCCATGTGGAGTATATTGTGCCTGATTAGTTTTATGGAGTGTGTTGGGTAAGGGTTGATCTATTTTCTGAATAAAATATCAACTTATGTAACTCTGTGTGCTTTCTACTTTGGGGATATGCAGTGCCATTTAATTGGCTTGTGTAGATAGCTTGCTGGTTTTTGATACTTTAATAAAACCTTCTGGTATAACTGTCTCTTCACATTTCCTTAAGAATTAAGTGGATGGCAATATGGTCAACAGCAAGTATTTAAGAAGCACAGAACTTTATTAAATTTACATTTTAATGCAAGGAAAAACAATGAAGTCAGACTAGTCGATGTTAAAAAGAAGTAAATAAGCTTTAAACTAAATTTTGAAGTTTAACTTGCAGAAATCAAGTAAGAGAAAAAAGGAAAAAAACAGACAACTTAGTTGTGATATTCATGGTCATCAGTGTCCCTGGCATTTTGTTTTACCTTTTCACACTCTTTGAAGCATTTCTGTCATGAATGATGCACTCTGGCTTGTCCTCCAAAGCTTGTTTGGTTAATTCTATAAAAGTTTTGTAGCTATCACTTGTACAAGTAAAACGTTTATTTTTTTTTTCCCTCTCAGGACCTTATATTACTAACTCTAGGCTGGTACAGGAACGTAAGTAGAAATACAGCCAATTAGTCTGGAAATGACCCTGTTAGAGTGTCTCAGTATGTTTGATTTTACTGGCCACAGTAGTAGATGATAAATGGTAAATCTCTAGATGATCACCAAAGAGTCAGTTTTACGGCTACACAATATTTAAATATATTTTTACTGAAAAGCAAATCCAGTATTTACCAAAACCCACTTTCTCAGCATTGGGATTACATTACAAAAGAGAGAAAACAAAGAAATACTGTGTTAAGATTAAGTTTTTTGTAGGTACAGTCATTTGTAGGTATCTCAATCCTAACTTAAAATTAATTTTTTTTTTTTTTTTTTTTTTTTTTTTTTTTTCCCAGTGGTGCTTTCTTCTTCTTTCTCCTTCTTCTGGTGCTGCATAAGAAACTGAGTAAAAGGTATGATCTTTGCTGTATCAGAACATCCCTGACTTGTCTTTTACGAGGTGTTGTTTCTTTGCACTGGGACATTGTATAGTCCTCCAGCGGCGTACCATGGTACTTCTGAGGCTCATTTCACTTCTTCTTATCTCTTTTTTCAAGTTCTTTGATTAATTTAGTTCTACTATAAATATTAATTAGCACCTTCCTGGCTCCTGGTTTCTTCTCTTTGGTATAGACTTCTGAAGACATAAGAACATAAGAATGGCTGTAACAGGTCAGATTAAAGGTCCACTTATTCCCATAGCTGCCTTTAATAACTGGCCAAGAACACATAATATATGTCCTAGAGAAAAGTATGAAAAGACTAAGCAAAGAGCAGTGCTCCCTTCTCTTCTTCCTTTTCCCACCAAACACCAGAGAATATGCTACTTATGGACTATCTGAACCAGCACTAACGTCTTTATTCTTAATTATCTTTTGTAAGGGAAAGAGTGTTGTTTTCGCAGAACAAGCCTGATAAGGGAGGAGAAATTCACACCTAGTCTGCGGCCAGAAAGATAAGTGGTCCTTTTGTTAACTGTGATGACCCGGTACTTGGAACTAGTTTTAGGTGGATGGAGGTACCAAAGGCTTGGGGAACCTGAACTTTTGAACTTTTAATTTTAGTATGCTTATGGTGATGAGCTCATGCATATTAACTTCTCCACCCTAGAGAGAGCCAAGGTTCATTTCCATGAACATGCGATGTATGAACACATGCATGAAGGGGCGCGTCCGTAGGCGGTTCGGGAAGTCTGTACACGTGTAGTACTCAGCCAGTGAGGAATCAGGGGAGGGAACTTGCGGCTGGGAGAAAGGGATATAAACCACTGCACCATGGCCGCTAGGTGCGTCCACCTGGTGAGGCGCCCGGTCTTGCAAGAAAGTGCTTCACAGAGCATCCTGTCTGAGCCACTGATCATTAGCAATTGAGCATTTCTCACACTTTGATGAATGTTGCTTCCAAAAAGCTCATAAAATCTTCTGATTCTTATTCTGAGATCAGTAAATGTATAGCTTTCATATTCAATGCCTCTCTTTTTTTTTTTTTTTTTTTTTTTTCTCTTGGAACATGTATAAGCTAGCTATTTCAGAGACATAACGTGATGTAAAACCACAATTAATTAAATTAGGGGTGGGTTGGTTAAATTTAGCAGAAATCTCTTCTCCCTCTGTCACTGCATTTCGTATTTTTAGTTTTATGAGCATACTGTGTACCTGTGTAGACTCACTTTTCTCATACTGTAGTAGACATCTAAATGCATTAGGAGCAGATTCATCAGTCCCTGTGAGCTTTGTCAATGGAGCACTGAAGCAATGAGAATGAAGTGAGATGTATATCTGAGGCATACTCAATCCACTCAAAATTTGTGTTGTCCTCTAAATTTTGCTGTATTGACTTCTGAAGTTATATGCAGCATGAATGACTGTGTGACTCAGTAAGATCACTAAACGTACTTATTTCCAACCCTGTATCAGAAAGAAAGTTTGTTTCCTCCTTGTCATCATCTATTTTATGAATATAGCTCTAGTTGTTTCTTGCTGAAGCAGTTTTCTTTTTAGTTTAAAAAATCAGGAAATTAGTTGTTAATTTAATTTACATTTCTGTGTCACTTGGTACATGTTTACAGAGTTTGGAAAATAAATAGCCTTACCATTTTTAATCTCCCTTCAATTATAAATGTTAGGCAAATATATTTGAACAAGTACATGAAAATAATTTCCATCTGAAAAAAAAATTAACTAAAGATTATTTCTCAATTATGTAGTCTTGATTCCAAAATCATTGTTACTTTTAGGCCATGAAAAAGGTATTTTAGAAAAAATCTATTGCTCTGTGGATTGCTTTTTGTGCTCCTGTGTGTGTTTTTGAAGATTTTTAAGAACAAAATACCAGGAATAAAAATAGAAAAACAACAAAACTTCAGCTGACTTTTAAGAATGCTTAAACATACAAGAAGGATAATAAACAGAGTCTTCAGCTGAAGATGAAGGCAGTCAATCTAGATAAAGAAAAGAAGAAGACAAAGGCTTTTCTGTAACCCATTTTCCTAATTTGACTGAGAATCTCGAGATTTAAAAAAAAAAAAAAAATCATAGTTGTCTAAAATTAGAATCATCATGGTGTATTATCATCCTTTCTGCTTCCAGACTCAAGGTTGAGGAGTGGAGGAGCTAATGAATGTATCTCACTTCCATTTCTACATTTCTCTTCATTTCTTATTCCATGAGACACTAGCTGCAGTCTTATAGGAAAATGGTTTCTTTCCAGTTTTTTGTTCCTGTTGAGAATATTATAATGACATCAATGAAGTGACATAAAATACAAGTACATTTCATGAAACATTACAGCCCCAGGAGAAAATTAGTTTTTTTGAGTATTACAGAAAAAATGCTTACATATTTAACTGAAGTTTTACTTTAGATATATTTTAGTATTTATCCTTTAATTTTTTACTTCTATTTTAACTCAGAAGAAATTGAGATTTTTTCCCCTCCTTGTGATGCAAACTTAATTTTTCAATTAGAAGTGCAGAAAATTAGTCAAATATAATGTTTTTTTTATTTCTTGAAATGTCTTGTTAGGTGGATTTTCTTTTTTCTTCAGCAGCCATGCTGTGACAGTAGATTCTGTAAATCAAAGGGTTACAGATGTTATTGAATAAACTTCAACATTTCTCACTTTACAAGTCCTACTCTCATTTTCCACACACAGCTGCAGTGTCTGCAAAGACTTTGTACTGCACACTCTGCACTTCTCAGAAAACACTACTTGAATATCTCTCCAAAAGCACCATATGATCTGAGTTGTCTCTGCTCTCATCCATCCTCTTTTCTGTTGCCTACCCTTCCTAGGTTGAAAATAATCTGGAACCCAGTAAGAAAATTACAGCCTATACTATCTGTTATTTATTTATTTATTAATTTATTTGTACATAGAATACGTAACTCAAAATAATACAAGAGTGATGAGGGAAGGACTACTAAAATAAAAGTATCCAAATTTCATACATTTTTGCATTAATAATACAGCCATGTAGAGTAAACCAAAAGTGACTGAAGAGTTGAACTCAATGTAAAAGGCAATTGAATTTTTAAATACATTATTGCTGAAACAATCTAATTCCTCAGTAAAAGTCAGGCAAATGTGAGGAAACCAGACTTGTAAAAAGAAGAAAAAGAAAACTAAATACAGGCTAAAGTTCTTAAGTTAAACAATTAGGAAAAGGTACAATGTATTCTTAATAATGGGTGGATCAGGAGTGAGATTTAGTTACAGAGAAAACATTTAATGTAGTTTACAAAGATTTTCTACTGTGTAATGTAGACTAAGAAGGGAAACTGTCTCTTAAAACAGAACAAAATTTCATTATATAGTTTAACAAAATCCTTGTAATAATTTTAATTTTACCTTAAATTTAAAGCCACACTTCCATAAATTCCCATCCATAACTAAAGATCAAGACTTGAAACAGAAAGTTTAGTGAGACAAATCACAGACAGCCTGGTTTCAAAAGCCATCTTCTCACATGTTTATCCAAGCACTCTACTTTTCTTAAAGAGAAAGTAATAAGAGTTGTCATTGTTTGGAAGCAACAGTGATGAACCTACTCTGTTATGGTACATTTTTGAAACTTGAAAAATGTGTATTGATTTTTGTGACAAAAGCCAAAGTGCACTGTGTAGAACTAAAAAAGAAAATTAGTTCAGTTGTTTTTATTGTAGCTATACTGAATTCTATATACAATTTCACCTCGAGTTAACCACTAACCTAAAAAATTTGTATTCGTAGGAATATTCACAGCAACCTGAAGTGTGTTTGTCTGGATCATAAAATAGTCATATCAAGGACATCAGGAGTTTTTGAAGATAGGTTCCAAAGTTCAGCAAATTTGTTTGTTTAAGGGTCAGAGAAATTTAAAACTTCTCAGTTGATATTGGCAAAAAGAATACCTCAGATTACAATAAACTGTGGCTCTCCAATCATTGAACCTGTCAGAAACAAATACCTCATTTACTGAAAAATATGTTTCTGATTATCCCAATTTTTTCACAGATTCAACACAAATACATTGGAAAAATATCCACAAGTAGAGAAAGGATTAATTTCCTAGATGACTGTTCTAACCATTAGAATTGGAATAATCTCCAGTTGGATTACTTGGGATAGTCTTTTCCTCTTTTTCTCCTTTACAAGAACGATCTTCCTCCTACCCCACAGATATGTAGAATAATTTTTTTACTGAATTGCACTCCCCCCTTTAAGATTTTATACAATTATATTCCTTTCAACAATATTTCAACATTTTCATCAATATTTCAATATTTAAGCATATTGGGGGGGGGTAAGGTGGATCAGTGTCTACAGCAATGGAAAAGGATCACCAGGATACATCTACTGCAACAGTGAAGACTCTTGTTAAAAATGCTGTTTAACATTACTTCTGGAAGGGACTGAATATACATCTTTTAATCATGATAAAGTGCCTAAAAAAAGACTTTATTTTATTTCCTGGCATACTTCACACTTTTCTATTTAATTTCAAAGAATATTTGTTTGAATTAAAATTATTTTTTAATTGTGTTATTTGTGGAGAGTTCAGATTCCACCGGAAGAAAAAAATAAAGAAAAGCCCCACTCCTACAGTCCTATTTAGGGTATTTCTGCTCTGTGTCTGTGTGTGTGTGTGTGTATGTACACAAATATGAAAATAGATAAACAAACACACCTATATTTAGTATATACCAAGGACTCTAAGATGTTTGAATTGTAAAACACTGGATTACTAAATTGGAGGTAGCTAGAATATGTCAGGCAGAGTTAGACTATCAAAGAAAAGTACAGAAAAATAAAGCAAAACCAATTATAGTTTAATTATGCATAAAAAGATAGGAGTTTGGGTTTGAAATTCTTTGTATCTTGTGGAGAGGCAAGTGTGTGTTTTCTGGTACCCAAACACATCATTAAGAAGAAAAAATACATTATGAGGAAAAGACGGTGTGTAAATGAAAAGGAGCTGTACATTTTTTCTAAGACATAGAAGCAGAAAAAAGTATGAAACATTTTATTAGGCTTGGAAGTATTTTAATTAATGAAGATATTTTTAAAGATAAAATATTTCTTCACGGCATTTCTCTGATAGGTTATTCTCAGTCTGTTTCTCATCTTTGAATAAAACTCCATGTTTTCTTTCCTGATAGCTTGCTGTGAAGTAAGCAGTATATAATACCCACTGCTTAGAGTATCTTCCTGAATTAGGAGAAAGAAAAGATTTTACTTTCTTAGTTTGGTCTCCATGGTTAGAAAATCAAATTCATAACTTTTCTTAAAATTAGAACAATCCACTATCCTAAAATTCAAGATGTTAACCAATTTTTAACACATTAAAGCTATGAAATATGGGATTTTGATATATCCCGAGCACTCTGCTGGAATTTCAGATTTGTGTACAGACTTTGTGTATGGGGTTGTATGCCCAGTGTAAACCATCTTCCCTATTTAGCTAAAAAATGTTTTGATCTGTACTGTCCTGCCTTCATGCAGTGGCAATAAAGTAATCTCAGGTAAAGGAAAAATTAAACGAAATCTAGCACATTGGAAGGACTCATCTGATCTCATCCATATCTCCCTTTCTAGTTTGGTCAGTGGTGAGAAAAAAACACTTCTAGCTCATGATTCATTTCATCCTAAAGTAGACAGCTAAAATAGGTCAGATGAATCATACTCTGAAAAATGCTGCTATTTTTCCATTAATTATAAAGGGAGCCTAGAGGGAAAATCATAGATAAGGATGCTTCTGTGGTAGATTTCTAATGCTACATTATATGAATCCAACCCATGATATGTCTTCTAACAAGCAGAACTGACAGCAAGCATGACCGCTAAAACTTGTCACATTTTCAAAGGAAGGGATACGGAGAACTGAATTTGAAGGAAAATTACTGATCAGTTAATAATTGTAATCAAGTTGTAAAGTACCAGTGTTTGTCATGGGACAGTTTGACGATACGTCAAGGATAAAGCTATACCTCATTAATTGAATTAGTTGGAAATAAAAAGCTGGACAAGCCAAAGTGCTATCTAAGTATTCAGCAGTTCAGATCCATGTTTGATTTGGATTCACAGTCCTCTAGCCACTAGGCATGATAACGTCCCTTGTGAGCTATAGTGTAGGACCAGTCAGCACAAACTCTATCAGTTTGTATGAAGATACACAAGTGGTACTGCTCTCAACTTTAGCACTTCAATTTTCATAGTTAAAAAAAGAAGAAAAAGTCACTTCAGTAGATTTTAAATAGAATATTATGGAATTTCAGTAAATCCCTTCTATTGAAATTGCACACAGAACAGTATAACAGATGCAAAGTGACTGATACTTGCAAAAGTAAAGCTATTGCTAAACATTATCTGAAATAGTTTCACTAAGCCAATGTAGAGGAACTAGTACATTAAACTCCAATAAACTACTGTAGTGGAGCATTACTAATTTGCTGCTTCTGTGCAAATGAGTTGAACAAGTAGCTATACTTGAAAGATGAATAAGAATCAACATCTGCAGCATTAGGATGATGATATTAGGGCTGAAGTAGTTAGGAGAAATTAGTCATAACAAGGAGCTAGGAAGAATACCAATAATGTTGGATCCTTGTAGAAGAAACAGTGACCTCATCTGTGACCTGTTGCTCAAATCTGTTAGTTTTCTAGGTGGGGAGTTTAGCAAGAGAATGAACCAAGATCAGTGCTCCTCCAAAGCCTTTTTTTTTTTCTTTTTCCTAGCTAAGATTGTCCTTGGTACTGATAATTGCCATTTCTGTTTTTGTCTTCCATCTTATTTGCTTATGAGCGGTTCTTCTATTACATCAACAGCCTCCAGAGTATAAAAGCTTACACCAGAATTAAGTGAAAATATAGTGAACTTTGTGTATTTTTGCTAAAAAAAAAAGAATGAAGCAAGTTATAGCAAAATATTGGTACATAAATGAGTCCTCGGAGCAAAGGACTAGTCTTTAAGGGAAATTGGTTCACAATAGTGTAAAAAAACCAGTCCTACTGTATCAAAGACATTGGAAACTGACTTTTGTAGGTGAACAGGAAATGCCTACTGACCATAGTGTTTTTAATACCCTGAATATTAATCAACTACAAATATTGGCATGTAGAATCACAGAATGGCTGAGGTTGACAGGTATTTGTGGAGATTGTCTAGTCCAACCACCCTGCTCAAGCAGGGTCACCTACAACAGGTTTCTCAGGGCCATGTCCAATCAGGTTTTCATTGTCTCCAGGGATGGAGGCACCACACCCTCTCTGGGAAACCTGCTCCGGTACTCAGTCACCCTCACAGGAAAAAACGCTTTTCCTTATGTTTAAATGAAATTTCCTGTGTTTCAGTTGCCTCTGGTCCTGTCACTGTGCACCACTGAGATGTGTCTGATTCCCTCTTCTTTACTCCCCACTGCCATCAAGTATTTATTTGCAATGCTAAGATCCCCTTGAGTCTTCTCCTCTCCAGGCTGAGCAGTCCCAGCTTTCTCAGCCTCTCCTTATGTGAAAGATGTTCCAAGCCCTTGGTCATCTTTGTGGCACTGTGCTAGACTTGCTTCAATAAATCCATTTCTCCTTTGTACTGGTCAGTCCAGCACTGGATGCTGCACTCCAGATGTTTCTTACCAGGGCTGAGTAAAGCATGGGGTCGGGGGAGGTTCACCTCCCTTGACCTGCTGGCAGAACTCTGTCTAATGCAGCCCTGGAGGCTGTGAGGTTTTTTTGCATCAAGAGCACGTTGTTCGCTCATGGTCAGTTTGCTGGCAGCCCTGATCCCCAGGTCATTCCCTGCCAACCTGTTTTACAGCGGATTGACCCCAGCCTGTCCTGGTATTTGGAATTGTTCTTCCTCAGATGTATTTCCCTTTGTTGAATTCCACGAGATTCCTGTCTGCCCATTTCTCTAACCTGTGGAGGTCCCTGGGAATGTCAGCACACTGTTGTGGTACTCCAGCCACTCCTCGTAGTTTTGTATCATCTGCAAATGTGCTGAGGGTGCACTCTGTCCTGTTATCCAGGTCATCAATGAAGATGTTAAACAGTACTGGATACAATATCAACTCTTGGGACAAGCCACTAGTGACTGACCTCCAGCCGGACTTTGTGTCTCTGGTCACAACCCTCTAAGCCAACAGTTGATCCAGTTTTCAACGCTTAGCTGCCCAATTTACTGACATTCTTTTACTGTCCAACCAATCACTGTCCATTTTTCTGGTCTGTACTTCATCATTTTGTCTATGAAAATGTTCTGGAAGACTAACTAAAGGTATTGCTCTCCACTGAGCTTGTCATTTCATCATAGAAGGTTGTCAGGTTGGTGGAATATAATGCTGCTTTATAAATCCATGCCAACTATTCATAATCACCTTCTTGTCCTCAGCATGTTTGGAAATTATTTCCAAAATTATTTGCTCTATCACCTTCCCAGTGTAACAATATATAAAGCTTTATATAGAGGTTTCGTTTTTTTTTTTTTTAATTGACTGTATTAGATAGATGGTAAATCTTCCTATATGAAAAATCTCAATTTTTATATCGTACCCATAGTAAATATTTGGGTTGTGCACAAATTTTTTAAAGATAGAAACTTAAAGTTAAAACAGTGTTTGGATAAACCAAAAAAAAAAAAAAAAAAAAAAAAAAAAAGAACCTACTTTCAGCTAAATTATTTAAGAACAAATCAAAACAAAGTCACAGAGGACTTGAAGGTAAATAATAATTAAGTGGCAACGCAATGAAAGCAAAACTGAAGAAACATATAGGCTTTTCACAAAATCGTGAGTGTCCTACTGCTCCAGGCTCCACAACAAGGCAGAAGGGAGCCAACTGCAGGTCAAATGTCATCCAGTATAAAATATTTTTTGCTTAGCACATAAAGTGGAGGTTAATAAGTAAAAGAGTAAAATCTATCTGACCTGAGGCATAGATACTGTGCCTGCATTTATGATAGCAGCAGCTGAAATCAGATGGGGAAAACACCATTATAAATGCTTAAATATATCTAGAAACCAGGAATCTGGTTGTATTGTCCAGGTAAATAAGCTCCCTCCTTTTACAGTGCAGAGTGTCTGTAGATTTAAAACAATCTCCTTGTGTTGGGTTTATGTGGCAAGGTTTTGGTAGTGAGGTGCTGCATGGGGGACTTCTCTGAGAAAAGACCAGGGAATGCCCCATGTCAGACACAGCCACTTTCAAATGGCTCCAAAACAGACCCAACGCTGGCTAAAGCTGAGCCCTTCAGTGATGCTGATGGGCCCTCTGTGATAAGGTATTTTAAATAGGGCAAAATTTGCTGGACAGCAGCTGAGAAAGGAGTATGAAAAAATGTAAGAAACAACACTGCAGATCCCAAGGTCAGTGAAGAAGGAAGGGAGGAGGTGCTCCAGGTGCTGGAGCACAGATTCCCCTGCAGCCTGTGGAGAAGACCATGGTGGTGAGGTTGTTCTCCTGCAGCCCATGGAAGATCATGTCAGAGCAGATGTCCACACTGCAGCCCACGGAGGACCCCACAACAGAACAGGTGCACATGCCCTCCATATTCTCACTAGCCTTAACTAGATAAGGAAATAGAAGCAAAATGCAATAGTAGTGGAAAATCACAGAATCACGATATCACTGAACGTTTGAGGTTGGAAAGGACCTGTGGAAGTCCTTTAGTCCCACCCTCTTGCTCAAGCAGAGTAACCTACAGCAGGTTGCCCAGGACTGTCTGCAGACAGCTTCTGAATACTTTCAAGTATGGAGATGCCACAACCTCTCTGGGCAACATGTTCTAGTGCTCAGTCACCCTCACAGTAAAAAAAAAAAAAAAAAAAAAAAAAAAAAAAATGTTTCCTGATGAAGGACGATAAAGACAGGACAGGAAAGGGTGAAAATTCTGATGCTTGTGGGTCATGCCAAACTTTTGTACCAGAAAAAAAGCATGTCTTGAACCAGATATGCTCAGAGAACTTGAACTGTTTTGATATCATACAAATCACACTTGTTTTCAGTGTATTCAATATTGGAAAAAGCCATCTGAGCCAATATGGAAACTACCTTGCAAATGTTCAAGTATGGAATCACAATATGGAGACATAACATGCTTCTTTGTACCACAAGTAGAGAAGTTTGTTAATTATCTTATCTTGAGGGACAGGATCTGACCTGATTATGTCCCTTGTAATTTAGATGTTCATACTTTAAAATGGGAATCAATCTCTAAAGTTCAGAATAGATAATTGTGCCTTCAAAGAAATATGTTCTCAGGGAACTTTCTCACGTCTACATACACATGGTCAAGAGATGTGTATTTTTTTAGATATAAAATAGACCAAAGAAACACATTTAGTTCAGATGCCCTTGTGTTTTTTAACTTGTAGGCTGCCTTCAGCATGGGGAATCAAAGCACTTAGATTGTACAAGTTGTATCCACATTGAAATTGAAACAATAATTCCAGTATTCCATAGAAAAAGTATGCTACATCTCTTTATTTACTTTTACAGTCAACATCCCATTACTTGTTTACTTAGCCATTATAGAACCATTTTTTTTCTAGAAGCTATTCACTTAATTCTGAATAAATCCCCCCATGGGAAGTTCTGCAGCTTGTTTCTTTTCCAGCATGTGTCCCTGAGAACAGTCCTTAAAATAGAACTGCAGTGTCCTTAAGTTCTATGTTAAGATCAGTGAATTTCCTACTCCCATTACAGATAAAAATGGAGCATGTTTAAGAACTCAAGGATAAATATGTTTGGGGGGGGGGGGAGGTGTGTGTTTGTCGTTTATTTTTTTCCTGTCTCTTTATCAGCGCCTTAGGAGCTCTGCCTCAAAGGCTTTAAGAACAGAACAAACAGAAACATGCTTCTTCTGCAGTATAGGAGAGGACAAAATCTTAATGTCTGTGTTTTGCATACTTAATCATCTGTATGTATTCTTGCACAAATCACTGCTAGACCTTGTCTAGAGAGACTGTAAGGTGAATCTCCTATGGTAGATGCCATCCAAACTGAAAATGGCACAGGGCCAGCATACAAATAATTTAGTTAAGCAAAAGATACCGAAAGAAAATTCAAAATGGAATTTAATTCCACAAGATATCCCACAGTTTTTTTTGTAGGTGTAATTCAATTTTAATAATTTGTCTCGCTACATCACAAATCTCAGCTTTCTGTAATTTACATATGCATTATGAAATGGTAACAGCATGTTTTTTATTTTCTTATGTGAATGATCACACTCACCCTTCATGAATGTAAGGTTCTTCCCAAGGCTCAAGACCATCTGCTTTGAACAAGATCAGAATCCATGGCAGTGTAGGCTACAGATGCAGTAAAAATTAATCCCACATGACTATTTTCTGTGCTGAAGAAACACAGACTAAACATCAAGATTAAGCACAAGAAATTTCTCTTTCTTTGAGTGTGTTCAAATTTGAATTTAGACCCATAGGAAGCTTTGAAAGAAGAAAAGTCTCTTGAAAACTCTGAACTCTAACTTCCTGGGTTTTGACACAAGTTGGACAATCACTTAGATTTAAATTTAAGTCGGACAACAGTTGGACAGTCACTTAAATTTACTCTACAGCTTGTTTTCATGGGGGGGGAGGGAAGGTGACACACAAAAACCCAAAACCCCTTAGAAAATTCTTTAATTTTCATGCTAAATTTTTCCCTGAGGAAAAAGAAAAGCATTTTTCAATCAGAAAATTTTCTTGTCCAAATCATTTAAGAACAAGGTCTCCCCATTATATACTTTTCTCTGTATTCATATTATAATAACCTTTTGGGTCTACTATCATTTTATAGTCCAGCTTCAATTAAATCAAAGCATCAAGTGTGACATTTAGTTTCATTACCAAGTTCCATATGAGTAGACTGAGATTTTTTGTTAGAAAGCCATGATTTAATAGTAAACTCTTCATTGTAAAAGGTGAAGTAGGATTTGAAGGTCTTTCTGATGTCCAAGAAGGTAATGTGAAATGGTAAATGTGAAAGCTTTGCAGTTTTTTCATCTTCAAATGTGAAGTTCACAACTAATTGCTAGGTTTTGGAATTTGGAAAAACAAAGACTCAAGTAAGATACTTGTTTAATTTCTATAAGTTTTTATTAAACAAAACAGGGAAAGAAAAGTATTTGTCCCCAAAAATGGATTTTCTTAAAATTGAATATCAGCATGAACTCTGATCTAATTTTTATTTCCTGTGGAAGCAGCGTGTACATTCCAACACAGTAGGTTCCTGACACTGGTCCCAATATACTAAAATACAAAATGGAGGTATGGCAGAATAGTAAAATTCTGAAGAAGTCTGGTGGATGTTTATGGAAGGCTCTATCCAGAGAGCATGGATTAATCTATACCACATCAGGGAGAAATAAGATCTAGATAGAAAGAAAATGTAAAAGAAAACAAAATTTATTATTAAGAAATCAAGCTAGAGATTTAGGTGAGACACTGCTTTTCTGACACCTGCGAAGTTTTTAATACAATTTCTTAAGATCATCACATAGAAGAAAATCAAAGGGAAAAGGAGTATACGTTAATAGGTAATGATCAAAGAATTTTTTTAAACTTGTACACTGCCATGCACTGCCACTTTATGTACTCAGGCACAGCAGCACACAGAAGAATAAAGGTATCTTCTTGTCTTTGTTCTGGCTGTCTGGAAGTATTTGTTTAAAAAATCTTTTCAGGCATTTCTTTACTTGCTTGGATTGTTTGATCCATTGTGTGACACACTGCCTGGAACCCTTGATTTACAGATCATCAAGGACACATGTTAAATATTAAGTGACATGATAACAGGCAATGAGCACAAACTGAAATCCAATAAATTCCATGTAAAAATAATAATAACTAAAAAATCCTATGAGGGTGATTAAACACTGGAACAGATTTCCCAGAATGGTTGTTGAACCTCCATACTTGGAGATACTCAAAACCTGAGTTTTGAGAACACCTGCTCTAGGTGACTCTGCTCTGAGCAGGGAGTTAGACTAGGTAATCTCCAGAGGTGTTTTCAAACCTCAACTATTCTGTGACTGTGTGGTTAAGTGATTTTATGAAATAACACAGTGTTTGTAAGACTTCTGGTAGAGTTTCAAAGGAGAAAATTTTAATGTTAAAAGAAGTACAGACATGTTTTGACATAATTTGCCCCTTTTCCCAGAGAATAGGCACATATTTGTTTTTAAATCTTAGATCAATTGGAACAAAACAGTTGCTTAAATTTGGATCTAAAATCTTCATGACTCCACAGGGAAAAAAAGCCCTGTAGTTCAAAATATTATGACTGAGGTCACGAAATCTTGTAGATAGTACTTGTTTCTGTGATATGTACCATCTTTTTCAAAATTCCAGTTTAGGTCTACTGTAAAATCATCTCAGGAAACCAGAAACATGCTTGCTTTTCTGACTAATTTAACCAAGATATTGCCAAAATACAAATTATGACAGAAGTGTGAAAGACTGAAAAAGTTTAAAAGACCAAAAAACCCCACCAAAATCCACTCTTCCCCTCCACCCCACCCCATGATCCACCTCCAGGACAGAAAAAATGAGATAGGTGGATGACAGTTAGGAAGGTAATGACAGGATAAGAAGATGAAAATTTTCTCCATATTAATCAGAATTTGGCTTGCTTTGAATTTTAAAGTTGCGCAGCTAAATTTAACCTGATTTTCAGATGTAGTAACTGCTGTAGCTTCATCACCTTCAATACGGATGCTCAGCTCCTATGAGAGTAAGGTCACCTTTTGTTAGGTGCTTGAGTATGCATTTCATGGCCTGACTTACAGAGGTACTACATACCCATAACATCCACTGAACTCTGAGGAATTTCAACACCTGTGAAAAATAGGATGTTAATGTCTACTTCTATGAATGGAACTTTGTGACTGATTCTGATTGAAGAAATTACTAACACAGTTATGTAAGAACAGAGTTAACTGTATGCAAGAACAGCACCTCTAGAAAATTTTATATCATCATTATACTGTGAAAACAAATAACAATAATATTTAAGATCACTCATCATTTCAAGGGACATTGAATTTCTCTAATTAGTCATACCTGTTCAAGAAACTTTGTGAAGTGTTTATTTTTCTTATATTTTCAACCTAGCATAACATACTGAAGAAATACTGAAATAAAATCTTACTCATTTTGGACTTAAAAGAGGACTATCCATACCTGCACAAGTTACCAAAGTTCATAAACTGCACTGAAGAGTTGACAAAGTTTCTATCACTCAAGGCATCTGATGTCAGATTACAGATATTGGTGATGTAATAGATATATAAAGAATATAATGTATCAATATACTGATATTACTGGCTTCATAGATACTAGCGATGGCTTAAGTAAATAATACATGACTAATTTTGAAGACTACTGTGTTTTGAATAGCTTTCAACTAAAGAATTCAAACTTTCTGTAATGGGAAGGACTTTATCTGAACTTAGG
Source organism: Tyto alba (assembly GCF_018691265.1). NCBI lineage: Eukaryota > Metazoa > Chordata > Aves > Strigiformes > Tytonidae > Tyto > Tyto alba. The sequence goes on along the minus strand of NW_024881282.1, from coordinate 13,649,557 downwards.
GAGTTCCATCCTAATAATCCTGAGTGGGAAATAAACTGGAAAAAAAGGAGGGAGAGTCATTTTGGAGAACCATTTTACCATTTGTGATGTGATCACGTGTTGCCATATTGGAGCTCTAAATATAGTTATTCATTTGGATAGTACGATCTCCTTCATGGTTCTGCTTATTTCATGTGGACCATTAAAAATGCTTGTACTTAAGTTGGCAGAAAAAAAATCATAATATAAAAAGTTTAAAATTTATCTCAGTCTTATTTATGGACTGTTATAGGAGTTCATTGAGTTTTGAATATGCATCATAAAGAATTTATCATACCTATAATATTATAAATTATCACAGAATAGATACTGGTAAGGGGAAAAATAGCAGATCAGTTTTAAATTTCACTTTATTGTTCAAGTGGGACTCACTTCCAGACTACGAAACCTATATATCAATATCAACATACCTGAGTAGGAGTGTAAGTTGCCATTATGTAGGCAGTGGAGATGTAGCTAATTCTGACCTTGATCTCAAATGGAGCTATGGAGTAATCTGACTCATGCTAAAGCACATGGTTAGAAATTAAACCATTTGTTAACATATGTGTCCAGTGCCATTTGAGAGGCTCCAGGGAATTAAAGAAATATGAAAAGGAATGATAAATATGACACAAGGCTTTTGAAAGGTCTGTGAAATTCCAGACCACAAGCTGAAGGCCAGATAGGATAACCCACAGAAACTAAAATGGCTCTAGCTGTAATTTTTAGTCAACTAAATCAAATTTTTTTCTGAGAGGATTCAATTATGCAACCATAGGTGTCTAATATATAAAGTATTGTTTCTACACCATATCTACTAGTCTTGAGCAGATGTTTCAGATACTATGGGGGGGTCTCCCATGACACCACTCAACCTATTCACAGGTAACTAAATTTTGTCCCCAGTACATGGTCAGTTAAATAGCCAAGAAGGCTCTAGTGTCTATACTGACTAAATCTTTTTGTCCATAGACACCTAAATTTTATTCTCTTAATCTGAAAATGGGTCATGCCTCCTTTTCTGGAAATTGTTCAAATTCACTGACATAGGTGAAAAATAACAGAGATTTTAAAGAAAAAGTTAAACAGAAACTAATCTTCATAAGATTTGTGATGTAACAATATAAGCACACAACTGATCATAATATGACTCTTCTTATTACTTACAAGTAATATAAATAAAATTCCTATTAGAAGTTCAGACAAGTTCTGATAATATTACACTAATACTGAAGACCATTAGCAAATCCTGTGATATAAAGATGCATACTCTGCCAGTATTGTGTTAAACACACTAATACTTGATACCATTTTTTTTTCCCAAGTAAGACCATTTTTTCCTCATGAGAGTTTAGCTTTGGCACCCAAATATAGTCCCAAGACTGTTCAGCAATAGTCTTGGAAAGTATAGTTCTTACTGCTTTGTCATGGCACATCAGAAGCTGCACAAGCATTTTGCTCTCAAGCCTGCAATTCTGTCTTACTCAGTTATTGACTATTCATGCATTTAACATGTCATTGATGCTTACTTTTAAAGAAACAGAATTGTTTTTAGAGAAACGCAATTCAAGACAATGAAGTTCTTCAGTGATCAATCCCCAGAACACTTAGCTTTCCTAAGCAGAGTAATAAATACCTCGCTATAAGCAGAGAGCTTGCATGCAATAGCATTTATTTCATTACATATGCAGTACTTATTGCATGCACTTTTACAAATACATTTCAGCATTGGCATAATTCCGCAGTAATTTATGTGTGACTCTTAGCAAGACTATTTCTTTATGATGGAGTTTCCAAGAAAATACTCTAATGTTTTATTGTAATTCCTGAAATGGCTTATGGCTTCCTATTCCAGTAGAGTATAGAATTGTGAATCTTTATTTAGACAAATTATTTATCTATCTTTAATAGTCTTTATAGGAAACGAATGCTAGAAAGCAAATAACTTTAAGAAATCAATATTCTTATTGATACACATCAAAGCAGATAGACAAAGAACAGAAATCCACAGAAATTTCTTTCTTAATTCACTCTTTCTCCTAGTTTTTGTTTGTTTGTATGTTTGTTTGTTTGTTTGTTTGTTTGTTTGTTTGTTTTAAATATGTATATAAATCAGGCTAGGGCAGAAACTTAAAAAGAAGAGATTTGGAACAAAGTGAACTATCAAAACTTCATAGATGCCAAGAGGGTCCATATTTTTGTAGTATAAATAACTTCTTACTGTAGACATACAAACATCATGGTTGTCAAGATCCATAGACAATCAGAGGAAGGTTAAATACTGCCATCTCTTCTAAAAATATGTGACCTTTAACACTTGTAATCAGCTAGAGTTAGATACCAACTGAAGACATTTTATATACCAGCTATTTTCAGAAGGGAACTGAAAATATCCTCATGATATACAGGGCAATTCTGTACATACACAGAAAACTTCAATTTAATGGTTCCAAGCACCACTCACATTATTCATATCTATCAGCCTCTCACAGGCACAAACAAATTCCAGTCTTGAATGATCTGTGGTTGCTTATGTTGCAACCTTACAAGAGACAGGTTCTTATTCCTGTAAACTATTAGGCTATAAATACAAAAATAATGAGTTAAAGCAAAGAAATGAAATGAGGTGAATGTGCATATATGTGTGGATAGGGAAAATAGCACAAACACTAAAAAAATAAATATTAACACCATTTATTCATAAACTGAGAGAAATAGGCACAGTTTATGAAAACACTTGAAGTAGAAGAAAGTTTTTTAACAGGCTTGTTTTTATGGTGTTTCTTTTAGCATCTTTTGGGAAATATCTCCAAAATCCAGTGAGTAGGACAGGAGGAAGTGTTAAAGATCAGTGCTGGACCACTCAGTGGCAGATTCTGCTTCTAAGAGCATGCTGTATGATAAGTGTTGACAGAAACACAACCTTATAAAGGAAGGATGTATCTGCTGAATGCTTGGTACTTAGGAAATTCACAGCCAGTGCTGGATAAAAAGTAGGATACATTCCAAAGAGATGTTGTTTGTAGCATTAATAGTAGGTCTGCTAAATGATGGGCTTTTAACCACCTCATATTCAAATCATCATGTTAATCATCTTATGTTAATACTACCTCCTTCTATTTTCTTCTTATAGAAAGGGGTGAAAGACGCCTTTCTAGGTTGTGTAGAACTCTACATTTCCATTGTAACCACATTACTTTCTCCATCACATAATCTGGGGGAAAAAAAAACATTAATATAAACAGTCTTGATTTTAGAAGAGCTTGATCTAATTCTAAACTTTAGATCTTTGCTTCATGTATAGTCTGCACGTTCACAGACATTTAAGATCCAACTGAACTTGACTGGAAAAGGATTCAGAGACTAAACCCTCTGACTATTGCTGAAGGTGGTCTATGTGAAATTTTAAATCCAAGAGTGAGACGTGCTACTTGCACTCAACCAAAAACTTATCTGAGTGGGAAGATATTACTGTGGTTTAATTAAAGGGAAAAAAACAAACCAAACCAAACCAAAACAAAACCCACCATAAAAAATGAATCTATCAATCACACTCAGATTTAAAATTATTTTTAAGAAGATAAAGTTTATTCACTGCATACCTGTCACATTAGAATCTTTTATCTAATATTTCTCTTGCTTGTGCTATTCTATTAAGAACGTAATATTTCAGAATAGTCCTTTGATGTTGACAAGACATTGAAAAGTTTTATGATAACTTTTTAATGATCAATAGGAACATTTAATCATGTTGCCATACCTACAATATGTTGTATTTAAAATTTACAGCCTATAGTATTAGTCAAGTTTACTAGCATTACAGACTAGACTTGCTTAGGTTAGGAAGTTATTTTTCCTGTCCAAAAATGGAAAAAGCTGTAAAATCCTTCATTAAAAAATACTGACATCTCTTCCTCAAGATAGACAGCTTAAATTAGTTGTTCAAACCTTCTGTTTATTAAAATAAAAATTATGTGCTTTAGTGTAATTTTGCATAGTTCATTGTGAAGTAAATTCCAGTAATTCTGAGACACATTTTTAGAAAAAAACATGGTTTATCATCAATGAGTTTAAAAAAAAAAATTATTTATTCTTAAGTAGATCTATCTGGATATTTTCCAAAAATTCCTGACCTTAAAGAAAGCAAAATTTTGTCTGCTTATTTTGGACAGCAGTTTCATTTCCTGGAATGACAGTTCAATCCATAAAAGAGAAATTGCAATACCTTTTGAAACTTCAAATTTATCTACTCATACATAGCCAGAGTCTCCCACTCAGGACTTTGAACAATCAGTCCTGTGATGAATTTCACTCCTTGGCTTATAAAAAACAAACACAAAAAGGGGATTAAGTCTATTTAGGACATATGTTTTGTATATACCATTGCCATATTAAAGTGCTCTTAATAGGAGAAGACAGAAAGATTTCACTCTGTTGCTCTTTTTAGTTTAACATTGCTCATTTATCACAGAAGTCCTCAGAAAAAGTTTTCATTAAATATTTCAGTCCTCTTCATTGAGGAAACTCAAAACCAAGCATCATTTTTTATATGACTTCTCAGGGCTTCTGTTCAATAACAGTAAAACCAACATAAAAAAAAAACCAAAACAAAACAAAAAAAAAACAAAACAAAACAAAACAAAACAAAAAAAAAAAAAAAAAAAAAAAAAAAGAAGGAAAAGAAGAAAAAGAGACCAGGTTTGGAAAAGCCCTTGGTTGAGCAATTTATTTTGTTTATTAATTAGAATGAAAAATGAGAATGAGTTTTCTGTGTTTGTCTTATGAACTTTGAACTCTTATAGTGTATTTCATTCCCATTTTAAAATGGTTATCAAGATTGATTTATGGAAAAGCTGAAGTTATGCACAAAGTATCTAAAGCTAAAAAAACTGTGTTGAAAGTGCACATTAAATATTTTTACTGAATTAAAGTTCATCATTCTTCAAAATATCCTACTACTGAATAATCTGTTTCAGTGTATGATTCCAACTTGAATTGTATTTGTAGAAAATTCTTGAATTTTAGTTTACTGCCATTCAGGTGTACTTATTTTGCTTCCACAGCATATAATGCATTTGTGCTATAAGTGAAGGAAATTAAAAATAAAAGTTTGATGTCAGGCTAGAAATGATTCTTAGTTTCTACATGACAGAGAACAAGAGAAGATGTTTCCACATAGAAAAATCAATATTTGGCTAAATTCTGGCATCATCAAGTGAAATTCAGGAGCTTTTTCTGACTTTCTATTAAAAGAAAATTCAAAATCTGGTTAGTGCTATATATACATGAATACTAGCAGCAACAACTCTTTGAGGTTTTGTTTTTCCAACCTTTCTTTTTCTTGCATAGACATTCTCTATGAAAACAATGTAATGCAATTACAGGTTATTAAGCACAATTTTTGTGTTTCTTCATATCATAAGAAAATGGGGACCAAAATATTATTTTAATTCTATGTTTTTTCTAAATTCAGTATATTGTTAGGAACACTGCTTTTCTCTAATGTCAGTGTTCATGATGGCTGAATCTTAGTTTGAATCTTAAGTGACACCAGTGGCAATTTTTCCTATATCTAAACACATTTAAGAAAACCTCAGAAATCAAGAAAATGTCTTAAAATATTGTAAAGTTAAAGACCCAAATTAAGCTTTTACAATTTTTTTTTTTTTTTCCATCTTGGTAAAGTTTTCACGTTTTCATTATAAGTCAAGAGACATTACCTATAACATTGAAAAACATCTAGCATGAAGTGCAGATGTTTATAAACAGATGTATGCTTAATCTCTTCTGTGTTTTTTTTTCTGTATGTATTAGTTTCAATGTACAAGAAAATGCAACAGGACAATAACATCTATGAGGGAGAGGCTGTCAGAAATTCATTAATTCTTTCTGATTTCAATGAAGTCCCAGGATCCATCTAGGAGTATTTATGACAATGCAAACCTGAAAGTTTGAAGTGTTGAAATCAGTGAACCTGTGGTTAGATTGCTCTGACTCTTCCTTTCAGAAAGATCATTAAATACACACCGAGAAGTCCAAAAACTGAGTGTGCTGCCTTATGGAGTTGCTCCATAGCAGTCTAAATCTAACTTTAAAAATATAAATAACATTATGACATTTTTCATTTTAATGGAAAGATCTTTAAAATATCTCCCATATGGAATACTTTGTGCAATTCTAGATAAAAATTATACTTGGTTGCTGAATTTTAACCTCCTTAAGTAAATCTTAACAATAATATGAACAGAAAACAAATAGATTTGATTTTTCACACAGTTCTATCAATAGGTGAGCACAGAAATGGAGGAGACCATAACTTTTGGGAATGTTGTTGTTGCCTAAGAGAAGTACTTCATCCACAGAGGATCTGAAGCTGAGTAATTTGTAAATGCTATGACAATGACAGCGAACATGAATGCTTGATCAACTGTTTAAAAATGGAATCAGTATAAAAGGTGAAGATTATTTCTAAATAGCTTCATAAATAAATAACCTGGTTGTCAGAAATGTTTATCATCAGTAAATCTCATTGATCTTAATAGCTCCTTTCAAAATTCTCATGAGGGGGTGGATCTTTTTAAAAATCACCATGACTATATGAACTTTTATTTATTGTGCATTGTATTTCTCTTTTCATCATTTTCTTAGTTCATTTCCCTGTAAGACTCTGCCTTCATTAATAATATTTATATGGTCATTTACAAAAACTCTGTAAAATTTATTTTTAATGGCTATATTGTACTGATATAATTATTTGTACTGTCAATTTGTACTGTCACTGTATATGTGTCTCTACTTGGCACCTACAAAGCTGTTTGCTGCTTTGAATCATAGCAACATTTTCTTCCTTTTTTTCTTTATTTCCTTAAAAGGCATAATAGCTGATAAAATCAGTTAAAACAAAAAATTAGCAAAGGTAATATAAAGTATTAACTGCAAAGAAGTGTAGTGTTGATGTTCTCCCAGGAGCCTGAAGCTCTCATCAGGGACTTAATGGCAGTGCAAAGTTTTGAGAAGAGAGTATGTGAGATTCATCTCACCTAACAACAGACAATGAAATAAAATAGATCATATCCAGAAGTGCATACTTTATTTGTCCATTTTAAAGGAATCTAAGATGTATACTCAAATACGTATGCCTGCATGAATCATACCAATTTTGTAGATATTATTTTATTTCACTATTTCTTTCCAGCCATTATATTCTAGTAGTGAAATAAATAAAGTTTAGGAAAAAAAATTTAAAATCATCATAGATATTGCTTTTCATACTCTGCAGTTTCCAGGAGTTCCAAACAAAACTTAGATGGCTGAAGAAACTTCATTTTTAGAGAGGTGCTATAAATATAAAACACTTTCTATAAATGGAATTAAACATGTGATACCATTCAAAGACATGCAGGTGCCAGACATGTTACTTGGAAGGATACTCACAAAGACACAGAGAGTAGCTGAAGATATCAAAAGCTGAAGAGTGCTTTAAACTAAAGTTGCTGGGGGAGGGTAATGTCAATCCATCCCACTCGGACCAGTTTGTTTCCAATGCCAACAATAAATGTCCAGAGCCTGAAGAGGGATCACAGGTCAGCAGGAGAGCACCTGAAGAGCAGCACAAAGGAATTCCAGCTGCTCCAGCCAGTAAGTCAACTTCATTGGGTGCCCAACTTAAATGCCTCTATGCAAACACACTTAGCATGGTGAATAAACAGGAGTTAGAGACCTGGGAACGTCTAAAGGGCTATGATCTTATTGGCATCAGGGAAGTGTGGTGGGATGGCTCTTATGACTGGAGTGTTGGAAAAGAAGGATACAGACTCTTAAGGGAGGACAGGCAGGGGAGACAAGGACAAGGACAGGGGTTGGGTGGCCCTCTACGTCAGTGAACAGCTGGAGTGCAGGAGCTCCGCCTGGGGATGGATGAGGAGCTGACAGAGAGTTTATGGGTCTGGATTAGAGGGAGAGCAGAGACAGGTGACATAGTGGAGGTGTGCTACAGGCCACACAGGCAGGAAGTCTGAGACAGATGGGAGCAGCCTCACGTTCACAAGCCCTGGTCCTCATGGGGGTATTTCAACCATTCTGATATTTCTTGGACGGACAACTCAGCAGAGGGAAATCAAGCCAGAAGGTTCCTGGAATGCACTGATGATAACTTCCTTCTCCAAGTAATAGAGGAGCCAATGAGGTGAGGTGCTATGCTGGACCTTATTCTCACCAGCAAGGAGGGGGTGGTGGGAAATGTGAAGCTCAGGGGGCTGCAGTGACCGTGCACTGGTGGAGTTCAAGATCTTTAAGACAGCGAGAAGGGCTCACAGCAAGCTTGCTAGCCTGGACTTCAGGAGAACAGACTTTGGTCTCTTCAGGGATCTGTTTGGCAGAGTACCATGGGAGACAGCCCTGGAGGGAGGAGGGGCCCAAGAAAGCTGGTTAATATTCAAGAATCACCTCCTCCAAGTTCAGGAGCAATGCACCCCAACAAAGAGGAAGTCAGGCAAAAAATCAGTCCCAGACAGGACGTTTTCCTTCATTAGGATATATGATTATTGACTGCCTTCCTAAGTTCCCTCAGTGCTCTTCCTCAGCATTTTAATGTTAATATATGTTATTCTGAATAATATATTCCCTTTGTCAGGAATGAATCAGCTAATTTTCTCTCCTGATGACTCCCTGCATATTTCACTGACGTTAATCACGGACATGAAAACTCACAAATATAATAACTGACCATGATATCTTTATATATTAACTACTGCATTAAGTCACTGAAATTCCAAACTCTAGTGAGCAATATAATTTCCATGCAGTATTAAATGAAATGTAAGCATTATTCTCTCTGTTTGGTCTTTGTCATCTTCTCTTATAAATGTAACATTTGCATTTGCAATGACTACTTTGAAGACACTCTCATCTGAGGGCAAAACTTTGCCTAATGTAAGTTTTAGTGAAGACACAGATCTGCTTTTTCTTATTGGCTTGGTCTGCGACATCAAAAGGATCCTTTGTATTTATACAGCTCTAACCACTGGAGTTTTGAAATGTCTTATAATCAGTAGTCTATTTTTAAATTTTCATCTATCTAAGATTAAAAAAAAAAAATCGTTCTTATTTATTTAGAAGGTTGTCAATATAGAACATAATTAGGTTACAAAACTTGCATTAGATCTATAAACTCTCAAGTTGGATTAGGAACTGATTCTTAGGGATGGTAATGTTCAGTTGCTTAAATTTAAACACTGCTATTTGAAATATCTGATTATAGCAGAGATATCTGCAACAACCCAGAAGATATGAAAGAAGATCTGCTGGAGTCCTGCAGACTTTTGAACTGACTGAAGAAAGTAAAGGAGATGCCCAAATGCATCTGAAAAGACACTAAGCTGATCATATTTAGGCAACTGAGTCAATTGAAACCTCTTCTTTTTACTCAGGATTGAGATTTCTGTGTTTAGACAACTGAATCAAGCACATAGTACCTTACGTTACCAATAAGGACTTTTTTTCCAACCTGGACAATTTTTCCAACTCTAAGTCTTCAGTGATACAAAGGGAAAAAATATGTTCCAAAATTAGGCAGCAATATAATTTGATTGTACACTAAGATGTACAATCAGTGACCTTGAAAAAGAAAAACTAATGTAATAAGGGAGACTGGGCAACAATGGATGTTAGATACTGCCACAATATATCTGGAGACAATGAACAAGCTTAGAATTTTTTTTTTTTTTCCCCAAACTTGAAAATGATCACTAGGTAAGCCCTAGTGCCAAGCCAGGATTATAAAGGAAAAGTAGATTTTTGTAATGAGGAAAACTCAAGAAGTGAGTATGTCAGTTTGGGCTGTCTTGTGATACTGTGTAAAAATGACAAACCTGATGAAGTCACAACACAAATTGTTGGAAACCAAATGTGATTCATTTAAACTATTGACACCTTAAATCAACTAAAGTTTCTAAGAATTAGTTAAAGGTTAATAATTAGATCCCTTAGTTTTTAAGAACTTAAGCAATGTTATAGATACAAACATAACAGCTGTTTTCTCACCCAGTTTGGGTGTTAGAGGTCCCATAAAAATGAAATAAACCCATACAGGAAGCATTTTTTCTTCTAATGGAAGATGGTTAAAGAGATAATTTTTACTGGACTAATCCAAACTGAAATGACAGAAATTTCTGTACTTTGTTGTTTTGGGGGTTTGAATACTTAAAATTGCATGCAGTTGACCTTATTCTTATCCTGCAAAGTGGCCTAGTGGCAATACTGTATGTTTTCCTAATTGCCTACTGAGAACAGTAAGGCCAGAAGTCTTATGATTTTGTTTCTTCTCTCCACATGTTTGAATGTGTGAAGCCAGTTTAGAGTAAGATGTTGTAATGAAGATAGCAACTGCTTTTAGTTACTGAAGATCACTGGGAAATCCTAAAATTGCATCATCTAGGTAAACCTGATTTGTGATATAGTGTTTTTATTTCCTTGGAGTAAAAATGGTGGGAATCAAACTGCAACAGGAGAAAAAGCTTTGGACTGAGGAATGGATAGTGAGCAAATATGGTAGTTATTCTTACATAGGTAATAGACTTATTATTTTTATGATATAAGCATTGCCCACTCTCTTAGTTTTATGTTTCTTTTCTTCTTTTTTTTTTTTTTTTTTTTGCAACCCCACATTTAGGAAGCTTGCTGTTTTAGAACGTATGCCAGATGCCATGACAGGATGAAGAAAGCTATGAAATATGAGTCTGAGGTCCTCAAAATAAATAAAACCTATTAAATGAAACAAAGTGACTTAATTCAAGTGACCTTTCTTTTAAGTGCAGACTTTATGAAAGCAATCCCCTTCTTTGGAAACTTCAGAGAGTGCTACTGAAATACAATACACATCAATGAACATATCATATTCTTTAGTCGGTGCACAATACAGCTTTGTGCTAGCTTAGTGGAATTTAAGGATGAAGTGTAGATTTCACCTCGGATCTTGTTACATGGTAGGCTACCATTTTGTTTTCTGTCACATATCTAGGTTCTGATTTTACTATTAAATACTTCATGTTCTAATATTTGTCTAGTTTTATCTTTGTACTTTAACAAAGGAGTTAACCAAGATGCTAAGACTGTCAGTCTCTGAATTTTCATAACGAGATTTGTTTATTTCTTTATGATCTACATCATGGAGGAATTTAGGTTGAGGTAGTGGCAAAAATAGAACCACTTCACTGAGTGGCATAAACTTTAAATTTTTATTTGCTAAACCACATGGGCATAGGTGGTGGATAACTTTCTATGTCAAGGTTTTTATACTGTGACACACTCATTCACCCTGTACAGAATACTCTCACACCAATCGAGGTCCTTGCCCCTTTGGTCCAGCTATGACCAGCACCATAGACTTAGAAGTATAAGATACTTTATCTGAACTGGTCAATGTGTCTGAGTTCTGGAAGGCTTGCACACGTGGTTCCACCTTGGGTTCAGCCTTTTGCATGGTGTAGGATGCCCATGGATTTGTTCCTATGGAGGGGCTAATATTTTCAATATTTATTGTTTTCTTAGATGTTTGGTAAAATCTGGCAATGATCTCACTGGCCATATCACCCAAACCAATTGCTCTGCATTTCTCCCTAACTAAATCCAAGTAGCTCTTTTCACCCAGTTTACTACTACAGTTTACTCTCCTGCCCCAAATGAGTTATAAGTTAAAGTCATTTAGAGTTCACATGTGCTTATGTCTGTCCCAGCATACACCTAAACAAGTAGCAGGGCAGATGCAGACTGAGCATTTGAAAAAACTTCTCCCATAGCAATTACCTGTGCTTAGTTTGTTTTTCTAGTACTACTAGAGGTAGAGGTAGAGTTGGGTAGATTGATCACCTGAGCAATGCTTTCAGTCAGGCTATACTCTGTGATATGGTAACATATAGAGAAACACTTGGTTGAAGCTACTCTTCCTTCCACATCATCCAAGAGGGAACTCTATACCAGCTCATCATTTATTAAATCATAATATCTGAGTGTATTTGGATGTGTAGCTTCAGATTTTTTAGTTTAAATGGCAAACTTGAGTTTCAGACACTAAGAGCAAATCACAAGAATCACATCTTAAATTAAATACACCACCATTTCAATGAAGGGTGATGACTTCTGACTAGCCAGTCAGAAGCCTTGCAAAAGGAAATAATAACACCTTGAGATTTTAGTACAAAATTTTGACAAGTGGTCAATATTTTTGTATTTCACACATCAAACATCCATTCCTAGGGACTGCTCAAAAAAACCCAGATAACTCTACCAACACCACATCACTAACAGGGTAATCTTTACTTATGGATGAGAAATTTCTCCAGTGTAATATGCAGAAACATATTTTGCTCTCATACTTAGGAATGCTTTTATCTTTGTTCTTTCCACAGCAAAGGTCTTAATCATTTGCCAGTGCAAAGGGAATTATGTGTTTTAATTACACCCTGTTTTCCCTGTGCTGTTTTTAGCATTATATAGCTGGCTACATAGCTTTCATATAAATTGGCTATTTCACTTTCTCATTAACACTAGGGAAAACCAGTAACAGAGAGCATGAAAAGAACAGAACATGTATTAGGAAGAGAAAACAAGTCACTGAAAGAGAAATGAAATTTGTGGAAAATGGGACTCCCTTATGATCTTGCGACCATTGTACTAGAACTATTGAAACTAAAAGCCACAGCATATGTATCAGTATTGTTAAAGTTAATATTGAAACACACCTGAAAATATTTCAGAAAATGTAATTATGACCTAGTGCTTTCTCAGAACCTCTATACATTCAAAGGTGATCTTTATGTACATAATAGATTTCATATGTTCTAGAGACACAGGGATCCTCATGCATGCCAAGACAGTAATTATAAGTAATATACAAGTATATGTGTCACAATCATTTTTTTTCTTGGAGTCATGTATTGTGCTTGGTTTTACGACATTCATAATTCGTAAACAGAAGTTGTACTCAGCCTGATAATTCACTTGATGACAGTGGTAGGGTAGCAGATTGTTGAAAAAGACAGAATTAAGAATCTTTGCTTATACTTTCCTGAAAAAATATGAATGTCACACTGTGTGTGATCATACACTAACTATTAAGATATAATAGTATTTAATAACAACTGCCCCATCACTTCCATTATTGTTTTTTTGAGTGCAGTCCTTAATATATTGCTTTTAATTATTCAGGCTTGATGTAGGTATTTTTGAAAAACCAGATGTTTTCATACTCCTTGGGGAAGGTGAAGAGACATACATAAAAGGTAAAGAACTTATTTTGGTGTGTCATTTGATATTTAGACTGACAGGCCCCTTGGGCTGCTAATAAGGATACAAGGTCCCATCCTCTGTTGTTAAGCTCTGAGGATCTTCAGATGAATATCCAGGGGCAAAGTGATGCCTTTTTTTTTTTTTTTTTTAATCTTGATGTAATTAGACTTATTAGTGTATCCTCACTTTCTAAATAAATTATATTAATACCCAGTTCATCCAGTAGGTCAATATCTTCTAATCAGTTTTTTCCAAAAAATGTTGTTGTAATGTGAGCTTTCTGTATTATCAGCATCATAAATATCACCAATATTGAGTCATTTCCTTGTTTACACATGTACAAAATATTACATTGAGCTCTTTTAAGAGCTACTGATTACTGGTATTATGTTTGGTGATGATTTACAATAAAGACATGATTAGAGGTTGTTCATGTGATCACCTTGCTAATGTGTTATTCCCTCTTCAGTCCTATAAGAGTACCTCTGAAGTACTCCAGGATCAATCAAGTACTCCAGAACAGGCCTTCAAACCTCTATAAATATACTCTTCAAAATATTGCCTTCTGTAAATAAACTAGGAGGACTAGGCAGCTTGATTTTAGCCTTGCAACAGGAACTTGCATGAGAGGGAAAATAAGCTAGGGACTGTATACAAAACTACTTACTTTGTGACTTGTTCCATATAATTAATTTAATTAATTGGTTTGGAAGATGTCCTATTTCCTTTGATTTTCATGTTAAATTTATTTCATGCAGAAGAAGGTGCCAGTATCCTACATATTAAAAAAAAAAAAAAATCATTTTAGTTGGAAGGGACTTTGGTAATCTCTAGTCCAACCTCCCTGCCCAAAACTGCATCAGGTCAAGCTGTTTGCTCAGAGTCATATCCAGTGCAGTTTTGAATATCTCTATGGATGGAGACTTCACAACATCTCTGGAAAACCTGTTCCAGTGTTTGGTTACTCTCACAATCAAAAACTTTTTCTTATGTTTAAGTGCAATTTCCAATGTTAATATAGTATACTATATTACTTTACCTATTACTATATACATTTCTTGTATTGTTATTTTACTATACATACTGTTATAGCTATGCTGATGTGCACCACTCAACCACTATGGAAAACAGAAGTGATGAACTGTTTTTCTGTCATTTTCAGTGATGAGATTTTGGGCCTGATCAAAGCGTGACACCTACACTGAAACTATTGCATATAAGTTAAATAAGATAAAAACTGTGAATGCTCTCTCAGTTATATAATTGTGAATACACAATTATCCCTTAGTTAGAAACATCCATAAGGGCTTATTTCAATGCCTGAATCTCGATTCTCAGTGAATAGAATAAATCTGACTCTTCTTTAAAATGATATATTAAATGTATAAATCTAAATATATAGTTCTATGTGTGGTGCAAAGAGTATTTATTACCATGAAATAATGAAAATCTGAATTTTATAGTAAAAACTCATAACAGAAACCAAAACACATATCAAAATTGTGTTTGATTTCTTAATAAGACTGATTGCCCAACGTATTCCCTCCCAAGCAACTGGACAGAGTTCTCCATCTCTTCAGTAGTAGTAGGCACATATTTTATTCTTCCAAAATGTAGCTGAAGTTTAACCTTATGTTTCTATTAAATAATACTTTAGAGATGCTAAATTACAGTTGTATGTTGAGAAAATACATGTGACATCCTTATAAACGTCAAATGAATTCTTTATGATCAGTGCTATTATAATGAATACCAACAATTCCATTATAATTAGTGCTATTACAATGAATACCAAAGGAGTGTATGATAATTAGCTGCAGTAGGCTGAATAAGAAATGAGCTCAAAATGAGAGACTGGAGAAGTATCTTTAAAAGAAGCTTTAAGCTTCCTGTGGTTTAGTAAAATTTTATAGTTATTTAATAGTGAAAAGATGACAACATTGCAAAAGTGGTCTTCAAAGAAATAAGGTCTGTTTCACCCAGGCAATCTCAGGAGATGTGACTTTGCACTAGATATTTAGTGATTCTTCTGGGAGAGGACATAGATGACAAGAGGGATTCTTCAGGTGTCTCCATTGCCTCACTCTGTCCCACACTACACACAAGTGGAAAGGGAACTACTATGTATATGTGTAAAAATCTTTATAGCTGCTTGGAGGAATAGGGGAACGAGGGAATATGTGTTAGAGTGCTTTGTTTAGAGCATGTTGCCTCTAGTAGTGCAAACCATGAGTCATTTAATTAGACTTATATAAGAGGGTAACATCTAACACTCGGAAGTACTAAAGTCAGTGTGTTGTCAATCCTATATAATATAGCACTGCTCATGCAATTCCTTAAAAACTGAGGTAGAGGCTGCCAGTCTGACCAAGTAAATTAAACTTTCATTTGAATACAATTTTCAGTTTTAATCTGGTATTTGTAGGAGGATCCTACATGTAAAATCCAATGTTTCAATGTTTTGAGTATTTGAATGTTAACAGAAATTAATTTATTTAAGCAAAATTTCTCCTATGGTTTAGAAAATAATGATTTTTTTTTTTTTCCTAAGGGATAAAATATGTGTAGGGTCACTGACAAATGTATCAGTATTTGACAAAAAATAAGATTTCTAAAATAATTCCCCTCCACAGTGTTCTATCTTTCTATTTCAATGGTTCTTGATGTTCCCCTTTGCTTCCACAGATTTGTTTTTCCTAAAGAGAACTGAAAATGCTGTCCACATTGCCATTAGTTCAGCTATGGCAGAGGAAAATAATTGTCTGATTGTTCTGTATAGTTATGGCTGCTATTCATTAGCTGCATTTATTATTATTTTATAAATTGATTCACTTCCATGGTACCTATGGCTAAAATGGCACATTCTTGTAGATCATGGAGATAATTAAACTCCCATACAAACTAGTGCTTATTCATCCATTGTTTGTTTGTTCCACATGTTCCTATTATGTTTTTTCAGAGTCTATGCAACTGTTTTGCTTTGTTCGACCAGCAGTAATGGAAGTTATAAAAGAAACAAATGAGTGTGACTTCCATTTTATAAAACGAGAAGAAATTTCAGAAAACAGAATGGAAAATACAAAGACAAATGCATTACAATTGGATAGCTTTTCTTAAAGAAAACCCATGTATCTGCATTTATATTTGAATCTTCATCATCCCAGCTGGCTTTTCTGAGAATTGATGTACAAAGAAAACTTGGAAAATGTACTCAGAATTTTCCTTCTTCACTCACACTTTTATTTGAAATCTTTAATTCTTAAAGGAATTCAGTTAAATAAAAAACATCACAGAGTATTTATAAGATGTAATTTATAAGGTTACATGACCCTGTAAAAGGATCCTTGATTAAGAACTTAATTGAGGTAGCATAACGCATCCCTCCTGGCAGTATAAAATGAGGGAAAACATCATGTGCAAAGTGAAGTGAGCAGGCAAGACTTTTAGACTGACTTTTATCAAACAGAAGGCTTAATCTGCACTGTGAGATGTCTTAAGAGTTCCCATGAGTTTCATCACATGAGTCCAAAAGCCTAATTTTCCCTTTGAAGAAGAATATGTCATCTCTGCCAAAAGAGAAAAACAAAAGACATTGAAATATTGGTAGGACAAGAAATCACCTTCTTTATGTAAAGGTCAGTTACCACAGCCATTGTACTTTTAGCTTATGCCAGAGTAGGAGCAGAGCAGAGTCCAGCTGGTAAAAAGACAAACCAAAAAAAAAAACCACAAAACCCCTCAAACTAAAATTCAAAACAAGAGCTATGAGACTAACCTGAGCTGTAGTAACATAATTTTGAGGGGAAATAAAGGACTGATAATAGCTTTTGATAAAACTGATGTCTGAAATTGTATTTTAAGCTTTTATGGAGTTTTTAAGAAGATCTCAGGATTTTTGGAAGCTAAAATTAAAGCTAGAATTAAATACTGCTTGATGATTGCCTCTTTGTCAAGTAACTCATAAGAAAATATGAAGTAAATGTTGAAGGAAGCTGAAGTAACTTACAGATTTTGGTATATAAGTATTTTGTTATGCAGGGAGGAGAACATATTGCAAACTTTTAACTAACGGGATAGGAGTAGCTGTATGTGGGAGGTGAAATATTCTAAAATAAAAATGATTGGAAATGTTTTTATATCTTGGGAAAATGATGATTCTTAAATGTACATAATAACAAAATTACTAAATGCCAGTAGCTCTGAAGCAAGGAAGTGGCTTCAATAGTAGACATGTGCCTCGTGTGTTCTGGTTAACTTCTGTATTTCTGTTGTTCTTGCCAAATTTAAAAATATGGTATATGGCCTTTTTGTTCCTATGGTTTTCCCTGGAAAGTGAAAAGGAACTTAGAGGTACATGATGTTTCCTTCCTCTTTCCTCAGTTAATGGAATTTCTCTTTATATCCAGACAAGTGTAAGTATCAAAACATGTGAGATCAGTATTGGTCTGGTATCCCAGGAAGGGATTGTTTGATGAGTAGTTTATCACACTCTGTGCTTCTTTTTACTGAAACTTCCACCATGGGTTGACAGCAACCTAGGGCAGGCTCAGTCTGAGGAAGAAAGAATCACCTGCCCTCATAGATCCCCTGAAACTCTACCATAGTTCATGACACTTTTTTGATGATAGTACCATGAATTACTCAAATGATAATGTTGCAATCTTCTCTACCAGCCACTATCTGCTATCCCAGTAGAAATAAGATGGTTTTACTTCTCCTAGTTCTTCTTCGAAAAAAACAATACATAAAACCCTAGAAAATTCTTACTCATATAACTCTATGGGATCATGAATTATCTGATTCAAACTTTCAGTATAAAAAATATATTGATGAAGAATAATCCCGATATTGTACTGTTCCCTTTTCTAAACTATATGGGGATCATAGACAACACTACATTTTCTAGTACGTATCTTGATAGACAAAAATTCATCTTCTCAGTAGGACATTTGTTTTCTGAAGAGAATTCCTGTCTGAGATAACAATTGTTATTTATCTATTAAGACAACTTCCACAGTAAACACAACTTTACAGTAGCAGAAATGATGAAAATGCCTATCATCACTAAAACCCAATAAGCTTAACATTCACAAAAAATAAATTCCTTCTTCAAATTTTGAAGAATGGCTGAGTTGAGGACAAATTATTTATTTTTCCTCTTGGATCATATCATATTCGTAAAAGTGATGACTTAAGTGCAGATCTCAGAATCTTCACCTTTAAGTGTATCAAAATCCTGGTAGATTCTTCTTTTATCCATATGTAGACAGTTCATGAGAAAAAGACTGGAAAGAATTTATCCAGTAATTACAATTCTCATTTGCAAAAAATCTTTAGTCTGATATTTCCCAGTTCCAGTGCGGTGGTTTAATTATCTACTCTTTACTCGAAAAGTCTTTCACTTAAGTGAATAGTTTCAGCAGGGATGGGAAAAAAAAAAAAAATGGGGGTGGGGTGGTGGTGGTATGTGTGATTTTTAAAGGTCAAAACAGATCACTTTGAAGTTTTTTAAACAAAGTGTTACCGTTTTCTGTTTCAAATTTGATTTAATTTCAGCTAAATTATTTCTTGTTGAGTAAATAGAGCTTTGAGAAAAGTTGAATGAAACATTCATCCAGGCCAATGCAAGTGTGAGGTTTCTTATTATATGAAGAAAAGCTTATTATGTGAAGAAAAGAATATGCTTCATATGCATCCAGACTTACAGTGATAGTTGTGTTCGAAGACTTTTAAAGGGTGTTCAAGAAAAGAGCAGAATAAGAATAAAAAGTAAGCCAACAATGAGGTGTGTCACAATCAGTGTTAATTTGTGTGGGTTTAGGCTGTCAGGCCTAAAGTACACACCAATGAATATGGCCATCTTTGCAGAAGTCTCAGTGTAGCAAAACACTTAAAATAAAAAGTAATATTGTGTTTAAGTAAAATTTCTCAAAAAATCTTAATCCCCCTATCTGCTTGTGTACCATGAGGTACTTATGCCTTCTTGCTTTGCTCTAGAGTTTCAGGGTCTTTTTTGTCCATGTTATAGATAAATTAGTTTGATTCTGGGCTCCAAATAAGTTTATAAGTGACCTCCCAACTACAGCACAGAAAGAAAACCAATTTGCTTTAGATCTGTGTGAACGGAATTGAACTGATCTGGTTTAATATGGAAATATATATGAGGTGCAGCTCCCTGCAGAGTGCAGGATGCCTCAAGAGTTCAAGGTCTGGAGCAGAGATAGATGTAGGGGAGACACAGCTGTCTGCCTAGGGAGATACACCGTTCCAAGTAAAATAACCTGGGTTTCTACAGTATGAGAGATTAAGATTAAAGTTTATATCTAGACTGCAATGTAGGAGAGGGAAGACTTTTGTTGTTGTTGTTCTGTCTTGTGTGGACAAGACGTATATGTTATTTTGGCAGTATGTGTAATACTTATAAGCACTCAAGACAGATGCATTTCTGCCTACACAAGCTTAAACGTACTCTATTTTTATTTTTTTCTCAGTAGGATAGGTACTACTCTTAGAGTCCATGTATATAGCATTGCAGGAATACGAGGATTAACTGAGATCCCCATATAATTTTTGGTTGTTCATGGAATGACAGCAATAATGCCAAGTAAACTGAGAAGGAAAAACACCCTACCATGAATATTATAGGTCTCTTAGCAAAGGACTGAGGATGTTGGTGACTCTTCATAACCCCAGTCCCTACTCTTCTTGAGGAAAACTCTCCATTGACCTTAGGGCCTAGAAAATATTAAAAGAAGGAATAGAACACCAGAGAAAAAGGGTAGTTATTAAGTAATTTTATGTATAACAGTTTTAACTATTATTACTGAAGCTTTTCTGTAATAATTTTGAATAGGACTGTTACCATCACTGTATTTGGACTAATGATAACTAGTTGTTAATTTTTATTAGATTATGAAAATTTTTGCTAGATTAACAATAAATTCTTGCCTTCATAGAATCACAGAATCACAGAAATGCAGAGGTTAGAAAGAACCTATGGAGATCATCTAGCCCAGCCCCTGTGGACATGAGATTTCTTCCAGTTATCTGAATAAGACGTCATTTAATTCTTCTTCCTGATAATGTGAACTGTAGCAGAAACCTACCATGATGTTGCCACGTTATACTAATCTTAACCCATAAAATCTGGTTTGGTTCCACATCCATCCCTAGGCAGAGCTCCATGTATTCCATGCATGCAAACATCTAATTCCTCCTGATTGTCACCCCACTCTGTACATTAGCACACAGACACTTCAGAGGTACTCAGTTGTTAACATTTCCCAGAAAAAAAGTATGTGAGCCAGAACCATCATGCTGTCCTTTTGGCATTTCCATATTTGTGTATACATTTGAGATGGGTTTCCTTCTGCCTTGTTTCACTGATTACAAGTTCTCTCTTGTCCACATTACCCATCATCCTCTGCTTTCCAGCTCAGGTCACCACTTCCTCACTTGACTGTGGATCATAATCTCCCTCCTCCACTGTTCCTAGTTTAAAGGTCTCTTGACCTTTTTGGCTTCCCTCTTTGCAAAGAGGCTTTTGTAGTGCCTGAGCAAGTGGATCTTGTTGCTACCTAACAGTCCTCAGTCCTCAAAGAAGGTCCTATGGTTGTAGGAACCAAATTCTTGGTTTTGGCACCAGATGCATCACCAGTGCTGAGCCTCAAGATCCATCTACTCCACCTCAAACCCTTTCCCCTCAGTAGCACAACTGAGGGTAAAAACACCTGGGCCCCCAAGCCTTTGGCCATCATCCTGGGAGTCATGTAATCACACTTCGTATGCAGCAGGTCTCTTCTTAAAATGTCTTGGATAAATCTTCACATGTGTGTTCCTTTTCTCATATTACAAGATTTTTTAGTTGCTGATGTGTAGACACATCAGTCTGCTACAGCTTGAGATTGTTTGGGTACTCTACCTGCCCTCTGCTACTGAAGATGGACTTGTGTTTCCTGTAGATTCTATATGCTGCATCTGTCAACTCTGTATGTCAAGTCTGCCAGCTCATTCCAGGTATTTCACACGCCCTGGAATGCCAAAAATGGCATTCCAGTCATGAATGTTTAGTAAATTAATCAGTCTCCAGATCACTGAATTGCTCTCCTGTCTCCATTGAAGATAGAGGCTAGAATCATTTGCTTAAATATGGCATCTTGTGACATTCTGGATGCTTCATGCTGGCCTCCATCTACCAGACATACAGAACACACATCCCATATATTCTGGGTCGTATCTTCCAGTCCCATTAGGTAATTTCAGACATGTGCAATCTCAGATCATACTAGGAAAATTAAAATATCCCTACATCTCTACTGCCTATACTGCAAATTAAGACACTCAGCACATTTTAATTTACATTTTTGAACCAAGACCTGAATCCCATCCCTCTGGTGTGTATGAGATGGATTCAGTGTTCATATCAGCAGTGTGAGGAACTGTTTGACATCTTTCATGTCAAAGTGAGCATAATATGAATTCACACGATCTGTTTGAGATAGTCTTTGCTTTGAACAATGTAGATGATGTCCAAGTCACACTCATTGGCTTAGTAAGCAGTGCTCAAGTCCTAATGTAAAGATAATACAGAAATTTACATTAAACTGAGTGGGAACTGTGCCAGAATTTCACCTCAGAGTGAATGTACTAATATTCTGAAAAGTATGTCCTTTTCTCAGATTGCAGCCAAAAGGATAGAACTGAGCTTATAATGTGTGGCAGAGTTTTATATTGTCAGACCTGTCAGAACTGTATGTAATAAATGGATTAGTTTCCTAATATCACAAGGGGTATTTAAGTAGAGCAGAAGAGTGCTTTTTTTTTCATCTAGTACTAAACAAATGTCTATACTTCTGAGTACTGGGTCTGGCTGAGATGAAGTTAACTTACTGCATAGCAGCCCAAAATGTTCTGTGCTTTATATTTGTGGCTAAAACAGCGTAGAGAACTCAGCAGTGTTTTGGCTACTGCATGACATCAAGGCTTTTTTTCTCTCAATGTGCCCTGCCTCCCCCTCCCCCACTACGAGTTCGCTGACGGTGGGCAAAATATTTCAAGGAGACATGGCCAGGACAGTTGACCTGAACTAACCAAAGGGATATCCCATACCATATGACACTGAGCTCAGCAATAAAAGCTCTGGGAAAGGAAGAGGCATGGGGAACATTTGTGGTTATGGCATTTGCCATCCCAAGCAACTGTCACATGTGCCAAGGCCTTGCTTGCCAGGAAATGGATGGACATCTGCCTGCTGATGGGAAGTAGTAAATTAATTTCTTATTTTGCATTGATTGTGCACACAGCTTTGATTTCACCTATTAAGCTGTTTTTATCTAGATCCATGAGTTTTCTTGCTTTCATTCAATTTTTTGCCTGTCCATCAGGAGAAGGGACGAAGCAAGCAGCTGTGTGGGTGCTTGGTTGCTGGCAGGGGTCAACCCACTACAGTCTGGGGCTCTTTGCTATAATCCTATCCATAGTTTGAATTCTATCATGAACGGCAATTGTATTTTATTTTAGTCTCTTCTCAACAGAAAGTGATTTTTCAGAGAAAGCATACACTAACATGACTTTAGCTGAGCAGCTGGCAAGAAATATTTAATACTGCTCTGTATTTTTCTCAGCTTAATTATGATTTCACAGCCAGCTTTTATTGCACCAGTCTTAAACTCAGTAAAGTAGCTGTCACCTTGGTAAGAGCAAAGATACAGTTCTTTCTAGTAGCTATTTCTCTCCATGCAAGCATTTCCTCCATGTCATCTCTTGGAATTGTGACACTTGTTGACATGGTCTGTCTTTGCACCTCTGTAGTCATAAAACTAACAACGACACATTCAGAAATAAGTAACTAAATTAGTTTGAGAAATGTGGGATCAGCTGCAGAAGCATGTAGGGAAAATAGTCCAATTCTTCTTTCATTGCCTTCAGTCCCTCATCTTCTCAGGATGGATTCCTAATGTGAACAGAGAGATGCTGAATTTCTGCCAGCTGGTGCACAGCAGAGGACAATATTTGCAAAGTGTGAAAGGAAACCAGTGAAAAGCAGTCCAGATATTGGTGGGAGTGAGAATGGAAGGATGAGGAGAGAAAGAAAGAAAAAAAAATTGTCACTTCAGGCACGGATCTGGCACTGCAAAGTCTTTTTCTGAGCTGAGCTAAAAACACTTTTAAAGATGACGTGTAGCTCTGAAAACAATTCATAGGTCACAGAGTCTTTCTTCTTGGAATGAGTTTTGAAATGAGCCTAGTTCAATTCATTAGCCTCATGTCACATTTAAGCTGTCACAAATCCTTCCATTAGGTAGGAAATTAGTTTACCCACTAGTGAAACAGACAGATGAAACATAGGAATTGTATAACTAGAAGTTGGACTCTGCAGAAAAATTGACAGGACTGCTTGATAAAGTAGATGAACTTCTCTGGGGGTTTGTAAATCCTTCATTCAACCCATGCCCCTGAGCAGGAACAGGTGCACTGTTCTGACATGAAACAGAATTTCAAAGGTTTAGTGCCTGAATGGGAGATCAGGCCTCAGTACATTTCAAGCCCAATGAAGCTCCATCACTAATCATCTCCCCTCTAGAATACTTTAACATTGGCAATGACTGGAAAGAAAGATATTCCCCAAGGTCTGATTAGCATAACATGTAATTGATTTAATGGTGGGCCACCCAGAAAATAATTAGCAAATTACCATGATGTAATTTTGAAACATAAATCCACATATAGTAGAGAGGTAAAAAAAAAATGTTATTTAAAAGTTGACTTTGCATCATAATTACCACACAGTCATAAGTACTAAAAGCATGAACATGTTGAAGATACTGGCTTTCAATGACAATTGTCATTTCAATTAAAAGCTGTTCAATTTCTAGAGTTAATAACATAGTTAAGGGCCTTAAATATAAACCAGTTGTTGGTGAGTAGAAAACTGACATATATCTGCTGATCTGTGGTAACTTATTGTGTAGATACAACTCAGCCCAAAGCAAATACAATGTAATTCAAGTTAACGTAGCCACTAATGGAAAAGGAATATTCTAAATTCAATTATCTTGTATTTGCCATGAGCTAGGAGCACAAACATGGATATTTATTGCAGATTAGTTAATGTGTGCTCTTACTTAGGATAACTTTCTCATATTCCCTAGCCTTAAGTTGAATTTGTGGCATAATATTCAGACCTTATTAACAGTAAAGGTATTTCCTTTTCTCTTTCATTTTTTTTTTTTCTGTTTAATTTAATATAAAACCAAATCAAAACTGTATGAAGTTAATCATACATTAAAAATATGTAAAGTTTCAAGATAACCTCAGTATTAAACTCCTGAGTTTATCATAAATGGCTGTTTTTTCTTTTTTTCTGTTTATGCAACCATCTTAAAATACTGGGCATTTTTTTGGTGAAAATCAAAATAAATATTCAAATTATTTGACATAACTAACAATATGGTTTTCTGTTGAGAACAATAAAATAAACAAAATGTTTTTAATATGCCCAGCCTCATGTGGTCAATCGTGCCTTATGCAAACAACAATTAGAAATGGTCCTTCCCATCATATAAGTATCTTAGAATCATAGAATGGTTTGGGTTGGAAGTGACCTTAAAGATCATCTAGTTCCAACCCCCTGACATGGGCAGGGACACCTTCCACTAGACCAGGTTGCTCAAAACCCCGTCCAGCCTGGCCTTGAACCCTTCCAGGGAGGGGGCAGCCACAGCTTCTCTGGGCAACCTGTTCCAGTGTCTCATTACCCTCACAATGAAGAATTTCTCCATTATATATAATGTAAATCTACCATCTTTCAGTTTAAAAACATTACCCCTGGTCGTACCTCTACACTGTCATGTGCCTTATACACTCCTTTCTATCTTTCCTATAAGCTCCCTTTGAAGACTGGGAGGCAGCTATAAGGTCTCCCCAGAGCCTTCTTTTCTCCAGGCTGAACAACCCCAACTCTCTCAGCCTGTCCTCATAAGGGAGGTGCTCCAGCCCCCTCAGTCAGTCTCATGGCCCTCCTCTGGGCCTGCTCAAACAGGTCCATGTCCTTCTTATGCTGGGTGCCCTGGAGCTGAACAAAGCATTCTTAGTGGTGTCTCACAAGAGCTGAGTATAGGGTCAGAATCCCCTCCCTCGACCTTCTGCTCACAATTCTCCTGATGCAGCCCAGGATACAGTTGACTTTCTGGGCTGTGTGTGCATGTTGCTGGCTCATAGTCAGTTTTTGATCCACTAATACCTCCAAGTCCTTCTCCACCTTCAATCCACTCATTGCTCACACTGTATTTGTGCTTGGGATAGCTTTGACCCATGTGCAGGACCTTGCACTTGGCCTTGTTGAACTTCATGAGGTTCACACAGGCTCACATCTCAAGCCTGACAGGGTCCTTCTGGATGGCATCTCTTTCCTCTAGCATGTCAACCACAACACACAGCTTGGTGTCATTGGCAAACTTGCCAAGGCTGCAGTCAATCCCACTGTCCATATTGCCAACAAAGATGTTAAAAAACACCAGTCCCAATAATGATCTCTGAAGAATGCCGCTTGTCATTGCTCTCCATTTGGACATTGAGCTGTTCACCACAAGTCTTTGAGTGTGACCATCCAGCCAATTCCTTATCCACTGAGTGGTCCATCTTTCAAATCCATGTTTCTCCAATTTAGAGACAAGGATGTCATGCAGAACAGTGTCAGATGCTTTGCACAAGTCCAGGTATATGATGTCAGCTGCTCTTCCCTTCTCCACCAATACTGTAACCCCATTGTAAGCCACCAAATTTGTCAGGCACAATTTTCCCCTAGTGAAGACATATTTGCTGTCACCAATCACCTCCTTATTTTTTATGTGACCTAGCATAGCTTCCAGGAGGATCCACTCCATGATCTTGCTGGGCACAGAGGTGAGACTGACTGGCCTGTAGTTCCCTGAAGATCAGGTTTGATACCACCTGAAAAACCTGAACATATCTAAGTCTATGAGATCAGATGAGATGCATGCCAGTGTCTGAGGCACTTGGGCTGACATGACTGCCAAACCACTTTCCAACATATTTCAGAAGGTATGGCAGTCAGATGAAGTTTTCAGTGACAGGAGAAAAGAGAATATTGCACCCATTTTTAAAAAGCTGTAAAAAAGAAGACCCTGGGAACTACTGACCAGTCAGCCTTACCTCAGTGCCTGGTTAAGTTCATGGAGCATATCCTCCTGGAAGACATGTCATAACATATAGAAGACAGGGAAGTGGTTAGACACAGCCAACCTGGCTTCATGAATGAGCAAATCATGCCTGAACTAATTGTCATGGTTTGGGCCTGGTCGGCAGCCAACCACCACGCAGCCATTCTCTCTCTCTTCTCTTCGGGCAATAAGAAGGGACAGAGAACCAAGCTTGGGGTTCGAGATAGGACTGGGATGGGGAAAAAATCACCCTTTATGGGCATGAGCAAAACATAGACTTGTTAGGGGAAGAAAAAAAAAGAACATCCATTTTTTACAGACACTAACAACACATAACAGAGTAGGACAGTGAGAAGTATTGCCACATCTAGAGAACACCTTCCCCCCACCCCTCCCTTCTTCCCAGGCTCAGCTCTGCTCCCGATATCTCTACCTCCTCCCCCCAGTGGCGCAGGGGCAGGGAATGGGGGGTGCAGTCAGCGCTGCCACTTTCTTTATCTTCGGTGGGGGGAGCTTCTGGAACTTGTTCCCCGTGCTCCATTGTGGTCCACCTCTCACAGGAGACAGTCCTCCACAAACTTTCTCCGACGTGAGTTCTTCCTACGGGCCGCAGTGTTCCCCACAGTGCTCCATTGTGGGTCACCAACTTTCTCCAACTGAAGTCCCTCCCACGGCTGCAGCCTTTCCCGAGCTGCTCTGGTGTGGGACACGCACACATGCTGCAATCCTCCCAGTGCTGAATTACAGCAGTGGGGCTACCTTTTCCCACAAGAACCTGGCTTTCTTCAGGCACAGCACCTTGATCAAGGTTATATTCAAGATGGCAGCTCTGAAAAAGTCAAGGCGGTATGGAAGGATGTAAAATTTTAAAAACAAATGAGATGAGTTTTTTGGTGTTTGGTGGTGGATTAACAGATGGCTGGTGAAAAAATGCAGATATTAGTAAGAGTGAATGTGTTTGTATTTCAGGAAAGAGAAATTAGAGAAAGTTAGGAAGTGGGGGAAGGGTTGTGTTATAATAAAAATAACACCTACAGTAGATGTTCTGAAATTGAGCTGTCCAGGATCTTAGTCTTTTCTAAAAATTATTTTTATATTTTTTTTACATGAGATTTTGAAATGAAATAAGAGAAATACATTGGAAATTTAGGAAAGGAAAATAATATGTGAAATAAAGATCTAAAATGTTATCAAGTACATTTTTTCAGCTGTCTTGAAATAATAATTTTGTCTTTCTTGTTTACACATATCCAAATGAAATTTTGACATGGGTGAATGAGTTTGTATAAAGCTAATGGGACTCTTTAAATAGATACAAAATGAAACCCAATCACAGTTAATGAGGGAAATTAGAATATGATTTCTTGTTGAATGGGTCTTTTTGAAACACATTAGGTGAAAACCTTTTCAGTTCTTCTAAAGTTTGCCTACCTACTTTAGCAAAGTGTATTATATTTCCCTGCAGAAATGTCTTCATCTGTAACATTAAAGATAACTATAACCACACGCTATTTTTTGTATTTAGGAAACTTGAAGTGCTGAAAGAAAAATGCTCCAATACCATGAGAATGAGTACCAAAAGAAAAATCCTTAAATATGATGAGAGTGAGTACACCATAAAAACCTATGTTAAACAGGAAGAAAACTTATTCTATGATGCACAAAAAATATTCACATATAAAATCTTGTTTTTGTAGAGTCAGTGCATGTTAAAAGAACAGATATGTAACTGAGCATGCTTGTACAACATAATCTTTGGAGACAAAATAATGCCCAATGTGATGGATCCAGAATGATGGATTTTACCCCCTGAGGTTCAGAGATTTTGTTTAACTCTGACACTACCTGCTTAATTATCCTGGTTAAGACAGAAATCTTCTGGGAAGTAGTACTCCTTACTGATTTTTAAAAATTGTTTCTATTTATCCAATAATTTACTACATAATAAAAACAAAACACTACTCCTTGTTTAACAGTGTAGTTTACTCGTAAGTCCAACACTTGAAAAACAGGCTGGAGTACAAGACTTAAGCAAACTTATAATGTTCCATCCCTGGTTTTGGGAATCAAGTATCATAATACACAGGCTATTGAATGATGCCTGGAGATCGTGAAATACTGAAATTATTTCTAGAATGAGAAAACTAAATGACTACACATTGATGGGCAAAGTTTATCTTTACACTTGGGAAATATAATGAAAGACTGATTTTGAGATTAGTCTGTTCTTCAATATATTGTATGGTATCAGGCTTCTCTGAGTTAAATCTTGTCAGAAGTTCAAAATCTATGGTTAATTTACTCTAAAAAAAATATCCTTTCCTGATTTAAAAACATGGAGAACCACCACAACTCCCAATAAAGTATTTAAATAGTTAATTATCTTAACATGTTAAAGTAATGGGCATCTTATTTCACTTTGAAGTTAGCTGCAATTTCTTACCATTTGACTGTAATGTATCATTAGGTTCTAAATTTAAGAGCTTTTTATTAGCAACTGTCTGTTTCCTTCTCTATTAACAAGTGTAGGCACTTATAGACTGTAACATTCATAACCATTTCTTTGATAATATAATAGACTGAACTACCTAAGTATTTCATTGGAAAGCATATTTTATAACCCTTCATGTATTTTGTTCTACTTTGAGCCTTCTTCAATTTTTCAGTAACTTTCAAAATGGATGTCAGAACTAGCTACAGATTTTAGGAGTGTCACAGAAGGACCAAATAAAGAAAAAATGCAATGTCTAAATATTCTCAATGTTTACCTCTTTGCATATCCAAACGGTATTTTATTCCTGTTGTTCAAAATATCCACTTGGAATATCATGTCCAATTATTTACTAACTGTGATACTTCAGAGCCATCCCCATACCTCCTCCATTCCCTAGGCATCTGTTCCTCAAATTCCTATAGCTTTGCCCTATGTACTCAGTTGTGCATATCTATATTTGCCTGTAAAAAAAAAAACATGTATCTTCTTGTTTACAAGACCACTATCACCTTGTGAAGTGATTTGGACTTGACTTTTCTGCTGCTTGTTCTCCCGTCTTGATGCCATCTGAAAACTTCATCGGTGTCTATTTAATATTGTCTTTTGAGTCATTGATGAAAATATTAACCCAGAAGGAATCAGTAAGGTGATCTCTTCAGGACTTTGCTACAGATTACTTATCATTAATTTACAGTTACATTTTTCATTACAGAAAGTACTTTTTTTTAGTGAATAATTTTATTCAGATTTTCTTCACAGAAACAAAAATTTAAGTGTAACAAAGAATTTCCTAAAATGTTTAAATAGTAAACAAACACACATAAAAACACATTTTAAAAAACCTGTACTTCATAACAACTAACCTAATTAGTGGCAACCCAAAGGGTGGATCTGCGTTTCAGCCTCTCTTATAAGATTAATGATGAAAGATAAGAAGTTCCAGTATTAAAAAAAAAATATATTGAAACTAAGAAAGGGGAAACCCATTTCCAAACTGAATTATTTTGCCAAATGGCTGATAAAACTTGGTTTCAAATTTCTCCTTTATTTGTTCATATCAGAACTTATTTTCCCAAAAAGAAACCTATGTATCATGATAATCACAGCTCATGATAGTCTTTATTCTCACTTCAACATGGATGAAATGCAATTTTGCATTTAATAGTGTCATATTCTTCTGAGCTGTTGACTGAAGGCAGATTTGCCCTCTGGTTCCTCCAAATTGAAGACCCTAAGTGATGGCTTCTCTCAGTCTCTCAGAAGTAAGTATTCTGTTAACTGTTTATGTGAAATTGATCAACTGCTTCAGGAGGGAACAAGAGGTATCTCACCAGTCCCTGCTGGAATGGTGTATAGACTGGCAATTTAAGTTTAGCTGTTAGAAAGAAGTTCAAACAGTTTCAGGTAGGTGATGATCGAGTCTTTTCTCCCCACATACTTCGCAAATGAACTAATCATAGATCCTTCCTGTTATGTATAGGCTGAAGTAGTCTCGATACACACTAACTGCAGGCACAGCAAATAATATGATAGAAAGGAAAATAACTGCTTCAAGTGTGTTCCTGTGATAAATAACAGAAGAATTTTGCTTTCACTAAAAGTAATTAAACAATTACTTTTATTGAGTTAGGCTATAGTTATTATTAGTACAATGATCCAAATTTTAAGAAAAGTAAACGAATTTACTACTGGAAAAGAAAAGGGGGGAATTAATCTGAGGAAACGCTAACCCAATAGCTCCCCCTCTTTCAGTGGATGCTCACACCAACCTGACAGCTCCACCGCCTTCTTGGGATGCTCACCAGATGGTAACTCCTTTGCAATGGAATGAGAAAGAACAAGATGGGCCATTGATGGTCCATATCAAAGGACGGTAACTCCCTTGTGATTGAATGTAAGGAAGACAGGATGGGCCATCTCTGGTATCTCTTGTCCTTGAGATAAGAAGGGTCAACTAGCGAACACCGTGAAGAAGACTACAAGCCTTCATCTGAAGACCCCTGTCCACAACCACCAGGGAGCACTGCGCAAGGGCAACGGGAGGAATTTGGGGTGGGGGGATAAGTTAATGATTTCTCGGAACTAATTGTAATATTCCCTCCCTATCCTTGGAGTGGTGATGCATATGTATTAGAGTAGATGAATATGTGACGTTTTATACAATGGAAGGGATCCCCTTTGGCTCCAGCGGGCGCACCATTGCTCCCAGCGTTGTATTCTTTGCTCCACTGACTTTGTCCCCAATAAACCCTTTATTTTATAAATACGTGGGCTTGTTTCTCACATTCCACTTAGTGCTACATCAAAATCTTAGCTAAATCTAGACCTTAGGTTAAAAAAAAAAAAAAAAAAAAAAAAAAAAGTCTAATTTCAAGGAATTAGGCTTTTTCTTTTTACTCAAAATATAGAAATTCTGGACAAATTCATTTCAGTCTATAATTCAATAAATGTTTTCCCACTAGTTTGACAACTATCTGTGGGCATACACTGAGGACAAATCTGTGAATTATTTGATATAAGTTGTTTATATGAAGATCTATAAACATGTGAAAAGTCCATGACTTAATGGCCATAATGACTGTGATTAATTAAGCTGTGATTGATCAGTTAAGAGCTATGCCTTATTTCTAAATAGTTTATGGACTAAATGCAGCATATCTCCTATCAAAGTATCTTGGAATGTTTACACATTGCTGTGTTCAGAAGCTCCAACTCACATTATTAGGGTTAGAAGACTGTTCCTTATGTTATATAACTTGTGATTCTATCTACAAGAGTCTGAATCTACATATGATGTGAATATTCACTATCATATTTATTCAAGTAATGACATTGTCTCAGTAGGATCAAATTCTCCTTAAGCTTCTTGTTGTAAAATGGACCCCAGTATGTTACAATAAAAAGGTATCCCAGTGTCTCTACTATGCATGGACTATGATACTGAATTTCTTTGTCTTCTACTGCTGAAAGTCTAGTATCCCAATTAATATAATACAATTAATTTACTGAAACCTGCTATCTGCTCTTAGGTCTCACTGAAAAATAAAGTGAGACAACTGAGCTTTGTGAGGCAATTAGCAGGTTTTTCAGAATAACAATGTGTGAATTAGTTGCTACCTTTCACGTTTGTTTTGTTTTTGCTATTGCTGCCTGAGAGACTTGTGAATGGAAAAACAAGTGGATTGAACTGATATGGTACTCCTCGAGACTGTGGAAAACAAAACAAAAACCAAATGACTTGTGTTGCTTTAGAATGAAATAGTAGCAATGCCAAGGACGTTTCTGTATCAGTTTAAAAGTAAAGTAAATGGCAGATGAATTGCATTTACAGGTGAAATTCTACCTTAAGTGACTCTAAGGGAGGGCAGGGTGGCTATTAACTCAGTGGTGCTGGAATTTGTCCTGCAGACTGTAAGACCTTTCAAGAATATCAGTTCATAGTAACATCAAGATATAGAAATGTAGTTTCTCTTGATAAAAAGTTTTGCTAGCTCTTGTCTACAACAATTTATGTTTGTATCTTTGAATCGCAGATATTTTAACTTACTATTTTATGAAAAAATGTGAATTCCCAAGTTTCTAGTTGGGAGTTCCAAGAGATCACAACATCTCACAAAATGTTACATGTTTCTAAACATGTACAGAAGAAATGTAACAAAAGAAAGGCAAGATCATGTAAAAAAGAAAAGCCTAGGGAGGTTTTCAATAGAATAATGGGAAAAATATAGCATCAGGGAACATAATACAGAATGATGATACTGTTTAGAATTCACTACTTGTGACAGAATTCACTGCATGTGATGATATGCATTGCAGAGCAAGAGATACTTTCTAAAATCTTTTAAAATACTTCCTTGTTTTGTTTTGCTTTTGTCATTGAGGTTGCTAGGTCTTTTTCTGTGCATATCCTTAGCCCACAATGATAAGATTTTGATTACATTTTGTGCTATAGGCCATTGTTGCAACATGTGCAAACAAAGATTTAATAACATAGTAATAATTGGATGGCAAGAGTATATAACAACATAATTGCTGCTACTCTTCCACTAACAGTTGTTCTTCAGGCTTTTTCAGAGAGGATTTTTCACTTGATAAGTACAGAAAAGGAAATAATCACAGACCAATGTATTGCTTTCCAATGTTTATGAGGTTTTGTGTCCATATGAAATATTATATCACCCCCTTTCAAATGATGCCACTGCCTGAGATCATAAATTTACAATATGTTAAGTATCCACAGAGAGACTAGCACTGAAAGAAGTATCTTACAAGAAGAACTGTCCCATTCTCTATTGGCTTCAAAAGCAATGTTTTATCTATTCTTTTTGTCCTTATTTTATTTTACTGCTAGAAATCCCAGTAAAATAGCAGTGGGTCATTCACAGCTGAATCAATTAACATGCTGCCAGGGCTGATGAATGAAGTCTGATAGAAAGCACACACAATCCTGGGAGAAGCACTACTGGAGTCTCTCTTATCTCATAGCAATTCAATATTTAAAAAAAAAAAAAAAAAAAGAAATCTAAAAACAAAAACCCAAACAAACAAAAAAATCCAACCAACCGACCAAACAAAAAAAAAAAACAAACAAACAAAAATAAAGAAACAAACAAACAAAAAACAAAACCAAAATCCAACCCAAAACCGAAAGTAAATGGAGGATTTAGGAGAAAATAAAATATCTCAATTAATATTCCTAATTGAAAGAATAGTCAATAAAATATTGGAGCATTTCCATATTTGAGATTTATAGCCTCTAACTAAATTTGTTGTGGCTTCTTTGGTATACTTGAATTTGTAAACAAAACCTATCTGGAAGTAGGAACACATATAGACATAGCCAGTCAAAATATGTTTCTACTTGGAAAAATGGTTTTGTTAGAGTTCCATGGTATGAAGACTTGATGTATTCTGCATAAAATAGATGCCAATATAAAAGTTTTTTTAAAAGTAGTTGTTTTTCTCCCAACATAGGCCTTGACTTAGCAATCAAATTATCTTTTTATTTTTTAGTGTCATCCCCTAATATGTAGGTTCTGCAGGCGAAACATGGTCTTCTGGGAGCAACCAGACAACTTTATTGCCTGATGTTTACACACTGCATGAAACTGGAAACGTAGCTCTGCCGAGGGAGTATACTCCAGCTCACTAATCCTAGAAATGCTGACTCTGAGTGCTTCTCTGAAAAAGATGGCAATAAAAGATTCATTTTTCTTGCTCAAGGACACTGAGAACAGAAGGGACCAGCATTCCCTTTTGAAGGGACCATCTGGCCCTGGCCTCTGCTTGTACAAGCTGTAGCTCTTTTTCCAGAAACTGGATTAAAATATGTTTCTCAGAGAACTGTCTAATCTGTTTTTAAAGACTTCAGACAATAGCAAGTCCATGGCTTCTTCTGGCAGGTTGTTCAAATGGTTTATTAGCTTCACCAATGCATCTTACTGAATCTTATTTCAAGGCTGATTAAGTCTAACTTCAGTTCCCAGGCACTGTATCTTCTTAGGCTTTCATCTACAAGATTAGGACACCCCCTTCTACCAAATATAATTTCTATGGTTAAGTATTTATGCATCATGATCAAGTAACTTAATTTTATCTTCAATAAACTAGTAGATTGAATTCCATAAGCATCCTACTTCAATGATTGGTTTCTAGTATATCTGGGTCATTTTTGGAGTCCTCTGAATTCTCTTTGTTAAATTAATATCTTCCATGAAGTGCAGGCCTCAAACAGGATGAAGATTTCTTCAAATTGTTATGAATGTTATGTACAGAGGTTACCTGGTTCCCTTCTCATTCTTTTATGCATTCAGTGACAGCATTCACTGAACACTATACTAAGCTTCCACATTGACACTGTTTTCTGATAATAGTTATTTTTTTTTCTCAAGTTCCTGCTTTCCAGGAAGAAATCTCTCATTCTGCTGCTGAAGTACTCACCACTTCCCATGTGTAACAACATGAAATGTCAATGCTGCACTGAAACACATTTTGCTGAATTATGACCTTGTACCTGTGAAATTTAGAACACTAACACCACCTTCTTCTCGTCATTTAGTGCTTTCATTGATCTATATAACATGCTAGCAAAGATCTTACATGATCATCTAAACACACACAATATGATTATTGATTAAAACATTGAATAGCATTAGATCCTGATGTGTTCTCAGTGCTCCCAGCTATAATAAACCCTAGCACTGATTTCTTCCCCCTTAAACTTCATTTTCTACCTTTGAATACATCAGGTTTTACCCAACTAAAGCATATTACCAATT
The DNA here is from genome assembly GCF_018691265.1 of Tyto alba. Taxonomy (NCBI): domain Eukaryota; kingdom Metazoa; phylum Chordata; class Aves; order Strigiformes; family Tytonidae; genus Tyto; species Tyto alba. Next base: position 13,614,299 of record NW_024881282.1, on the reverse strand, counting down.
GATTATAAACATTTCATGCCTTTTCAGAATAAGGTGCTGTATGATGTTGTGTCAAAAACTTTGAAATATTTGAAGTAATTGCTTTTATCAAGTTTCTTCATCACCCAATCAAAGAGTATCACAACAATTTCATGTTCTAATTATATTTCCAAAAAAACATGGCAATTGTGTTTTTGTACTAATTTCTGTTGGCACACTGCATGTGCTCTGAATATAAATATTTAATGAAGAAAGAGAAACAATGAAATTTCCAATACAATGTTAAGGCTGTTATGCAGGATATAATAAGAACATGAGAATGACGAAATTACTCTCCTCTCTTCAGGATGAAATACATGAAGATCTTTAAAGATAAAAAAGTCAGAAAGGATCTGTGATGTAATTATCTCAGCAAACAGCACCATATTTGATGAAACACAGTATTCTCTTTCTGTAATGATTTTATTGACAATCTGTGAATAGCAGTCTATAAGGTGTGCTTTCTAAAAAAAAAACAAAACAAAACCCAAAAAACCCAAACAAACAAAAACCAACCAAACAAACAAACAAAAAAAACAAACCAAAACAAAAACCCCCCAACTTTTGCTTCAACATCTGAAAATGATGCTGAATATTTTCACTGTCTTTTGCTGCGTGGTCTGCGTTTTCTCATTCACATAACATTGGCTCACCAGACCTTCCATTTTTATCCTCATCCATTGTACTGGTTTTGGCTGGGATAGAGTTGATTGTAGTAACTTGTATGGTGCTATGTTTTGGATTTGTGACGAAAGAAGTGTTAATAACACAAGAATGTTTTAGTTATTGCTTAGCAGTGCTTACATGGAGTGAAGGTCTTTTCTACTTCTCACCCCACCCCACCAGCAACTAGGTCGGGGTTGCACAAGGAGCTGGCATGTGACACAGCTAGGACAGTTGACCACACTTGACCAAAGGGATGTCCCATATCATATGACATCATGCTCAGCAATGACAGCTGTGGAAAGAAGGATAAAGGGAAGACATTTGGAATGATGATGCTTGTCCTCTCAAGAAAGCATTACATGTGACAGAACCCTGCTTTTCTGGAGATGGCTGAATACCTGCCTGCTTATGGGAAGTAGTGAATTTCTTGTTTTGCTTTGTTTGTGCCCACAGCTTTTACTTTACCTATTAAACTGTCTTTATCCTAACCAATGAGTATTCTTACTTTTACCCTTGCAGTTCTCTTCCCCTTCCCAATGTGGGGGAATGAGCAAGTCGCTGTGTGCTGGATTTGTGTGTGTAGTGGGGGAGGGAGCTACATCAGTGGCCCATGTGAGAAGATTCTCAAAGCTCCCCAGCTCCAAGTCAGACCTGCCTCTGCCCTAAGGCCAAGCCAATTATCTGTGCCTCTGTGATAACATATTTAAGAAGGGGACCTGGGAGGAGTTGTGAAGAGAACATCTGTGTGAGCACTGAGGTCAGTAGCAGAAAGAAGGGGAGCGAGGTGTGTCATTACAGAGTCCCCTTGCAGCCCATGGTGAGATGGCAGGACTGCCCCCACTGCCACCCATGAAGTCCCACTGTAGAGCAGATGCTGACTTGCAGCCTGTGGAGAACCCCACACCAGAGCAAGTTACTGAATCTCAAAGGAGGCTGGGACCCTGTGGGAAGAAGAAGCTCCTGCTGTTATAGTTCGGTGCTGGGAGGACTGCAACATGCTGAGGTGTCCCACACTGGAGCAGCTAGGGAAAGGCTGTGGCCCGTGGGAGGGACTCATATCAGAGAAAGTTTGTGGAGGACTGTCTCCCCTGAGAGGGACACCATGCTGGAACAGGAGGAGAATGCCAGAAGTTTCCCCCCCAACTCAAGGTGGAAGAAGCAGTAGCACTCTGACTGTACACCCCATTCCCTGCCCCCTGCAGCACTTTGGGGGAGGAGTTAGAGAAATCAGGTGAAAAGCTGAGCTCAGGAAGAAGGGAGAGGTGGAGGAAGGTGTTTTCAATATGTGGCCATATTTCACACTATCCTACTGTTCAATGGTGGTGTTGTGTCTGTATTAAATTTGTGTTCTTTTTTAGTTCCCCTAATGAGCATGTCTTTTGCCCATGACCATAATAGGTGACCCATCCCTCCCTGTCCTTATCTGGATTACCAAGCTTTTTGATTAATTTTCTCCTTCCCAGCTCTTTGGGGAAGGAGGGAGTGAGTGGTTGTGTGATGCTCAGTTACCCTCTGAGCTCAAGCCATGACAGGCTGTGTGGTACTTAGTTGCCTACCGGGGTTAAACCATGACACTCATGACAGTGTGTTGCTATAGCAGGTCTGGCTTTCTGGCTAAAATAATGTACTTCAAAATATTTTTTAGAAAGTTTTTTGTTTTTTGACATTATTTTATCTTTTTTAAAGTTCCAGTTGCTATTGTGTTCTTGAGAGGCTGTCCTGGTTTGGGCTGGAATAGAGTTAAAGATCCTGTATCAGTAATCTTTTCATATAATTTCATCTTTCACTCCTGGCTCCGTTGTAGCAGAGAGAGGAGATGTGTTCCTGATCTCCCACAGACAATGCTGTGTTTGCATCCATACACCAGAATGACATTGAAACCTGCAAACTCTGTTAGTACGCTTTGCCACTGATTTTTCTGTAGCATGTTTATTCCCTACTAGAAATTTTAAACGCTACTTACCTGCTGGCATGCCAGATATGGTGGGGTACTGTCTTTGACTTTTCCCATAACATGTGCCAATATACATTTTTGGCATAAAACACAATTTCTGTTTTATGAACTCAATTAATTTTTGTTTATCTGACAATTAGTTAGTGAGTAATATATTTTTTTTTTCTTACACAGCATTAGGAGAACCGGCACTAAGAACTTGAGGAGATTTTCATACATTTCACTTGCAATCAATCTGATTATTCAATCAATGAGTTCAGTGAATTAACCATCAGTGACTTCACTTCTCATTTGTTTTCTTTTTATTTTCTTCTATCGGTGTGGTAGGGATGTTATGTGACAGTAATGATTTCAGCACACGAGAGGAACTGTGTGCTCATGCTCATGATTTTGGAAGCTAAACTATCAGACTAGTGGATCTCACAGGTTAGAGAATTTGAAGAACTGTGACTATGTGTCATCTTACAGTTGACTATTCTCTAACATCCTCCTTGCAAAACAAACACAAAAGTAATCATTATTTTCAAAACTCTCAGATAAATTCTGGAAAAATACAAATGGTAATATGATTAAATAGTCACATTTGTGGAAAAAGAACCAGAAATATGGATTGGCTTGAGCACTTAATGACTGAGGAAAAGACTATACCTTTAATTATTTTTTTTGTGAGAAATATAATGAAGTCAAAAATATAGACATGCATCCAGTAGAACATTGTCAAAGAAATTTTTTGTTTGACTTGATAGAAAACGTATATCCAGGTAGAAGTATTACTATTCTGGGAGCATTTTAAAAGAGTGTTACTGCAGGATACCCAACAATCTAATATTAAATAAACAGTGAAAATGTTTTGACCACAAAATAGTAGCTTAAAAACTCCATAGTAAAACTGAGCTGGATAAACAATAAATCAAGACTAGTGTGATTAAACTAATTGCCAAAGTTACAACAGGTTTGTGAAACAAGTGCAACAATCCTACTCTCCCCACTCTGCTCTCCATACTTGCTACCCTCAGTTCCTGGAGCTGTGATGACTAATCTGTTTTTTTTTTTTGCATTTGTTTCTCTTCTCCTTTCCCATCATGTTCCTTCCTCTCTTTCTCCCAGTCATCAGATAGACTTTAATACAGTATTCTCTGCTCTGCTGTAATGACTTCTCTTTCCCACACAGTCCCAGCCCCCTTCCTTCCCCAAATTGTATGACATTGGTAGTGCTACACTTCAAGTATGCCATTTTCAGCTACATGAACTGTCAGAAGATGCAAATTTTGAAAAGTTTTAGGAGATAAACTCAAAGCAACCAATCATCAGGTATTGTAATGGCGAATTAGTAAAAAAAGGACAATTAATTTAGCCACCGTAGAAAATTGTTTCATTCATATGAAAAATTAAAACAACCTAACAAAACGAGGAAATTACATGCCCCATTTTAGAAAAAGGAAAAGTAATGGGCATGACAGTGTGGTATCTCCTTCCGTATGGTAGTCTATTTGATATCACATTTAACATATACATATTGCCATTTATGAATAGAGTATGGTAGAGAAAATCAATTTTGTTTAGGAAAAATAGGTTAGTAGATAATACAGTTATGGTGGAATAAGATTCATCTATACCTTTAATTTTTTATAGATTTTAAGAAAACACATGAATAGCCTGCATGTGTGTGCTGTGTTTCTGTGGTGGGATTTTTGGTAGCGGGGAAGGGGGCTACAGTGGTGGCCCCTGTGAGAAGGTTCTTGAAAGCTGCCCCAGCTCCAGGTTGAACCTGCCTCTGGCCAAGGCCAAGCCAATTAGTGACAGTGGCTGCACCTCTGCAATAATGTATTTAATAAGGGGAACCTGGGAAGGGGTTGGGTCTTGTGAGGAGGTGTTATGAGAAGGACTAACACCTAAGTCAGTAGAATGGAGGAGAAGAAAGGGAGGAGGTGTACCAGAGCAGAGCTCCCCTGTATCCTGTGGTGAGGTGGCAGGGCTGCCCTCCCCCGCCATCCATAGAGGTCCACAGTAGAGCAAAGACTGACCTGCAGCCTGTGGATGAGCCCACACCAGGACAAGTGTCTGTGCTTAAAGGAAGCCAGGACTCTGACGGGAGAATCAGCCCCCACTGTTATGGTTCGGCACTGGGAAGACATGCAGGGGTGACTCACACCTGATCAGCATGGGAACGGCTGCATCCCGTGGGGAAGATTCATGCCAGAGAAGGTTCATGGAGGACTGTCTGCAGTGAGAGGGGAGCCATGTGGAGTAGTGGAGGAATGTGAGGCATTCACCCCATCTCCTGAGAAGGAAGGGGCTGCGAGCTGACTGTAACCCCCATCCCTGTCCCTGCACTGCTGGGGGAGGAGGAGGTAAAGAGATCAGGAGCAGAACAGTCCAGGAAGAACAGAGAGATGGGGGGAGGTGGTTTTGGTTGTGGTGGTGTTTCTCACTGTGCCACCTTGTCTGTTAAGTGTTGTTCTTGTTAGTGTTTGAATTAAAGTGATAGGGTTTTTTTCTTCCCCTAGTGAGTCTGTCTTTTGTCTGTGACTGTAATGGCTTAGCTACTCCTCCCTGTCCTTATCTGTATTCCTGAGCCTTTTTGCTTCATTTTCTTCTACCCATACCTGAGAGGGGAAGGGGTGAGTGAACAGCTGTGTGGTGTTCAGTTGCCCTCTGGTCTCAAACCATTACAATGTGCTACAGGACACGGGATAACCTCTATACTGTAATGTAAGAATGTAAAATACCTCTTGAAATTGTTATGCTGGTGCAATGTTACATTTGTATTCAGAAAGTCTAAGATGAACACAGAGTAAAACTTCTGCTGCCTACGACTTCAGTATAGGAATAAAGTGAGAAAATTAATTATCTACAGGACTTACTGTCATGAATAAGGAAGAAGAAAAATGAACATGAAACACTGTTGTGGTTTAACCCCAGCTGGCAACTAAGCACCACACAGCCACTGGCTCACTCCTTCCTGTTCCCAGTGGGATGGGGAAGAGAATCAAAAAAAAAAACAAACCTCATAGAGTGAGGTAAGAGCAGTTTAATAATTGAAATAAAATAAAATATTATTATAATAATGATTGTAATGAAAAGGTAGGTAACAAAAAGAGAGAGAAATAAACCCCAAGAAAGGCAAGAGATGCCCAATGTAACTGCTTACCTTCTGCTGAATAATGCCCAGCCAGTCCTCAAGCAGCCATCGGCCTCCCTGACCAACTCCCCCCCAGTTTATATACTGACCATGATGTCCTGTGGTATCCCTTTGGTTAGTCTGGGTCAACTGTCCTGGACACGTTCCCTCCCAGCTTCTTGTGCACATCCTCACTGGTGGAGCATGGGAAACTGAAAAGTCCTTGACTTAGGATGAGCCCTACTTAGCAATAACTAAAACATCACTGTGTTACCAACGTTATTTTCATACAAAATCCAAAACACAACACTGTACCAGTGTTCTGGGTTGAGTGGTGGGGTTTTTTTTGTTTGGTGGCAGGGGAGGGGGCTGCAGGGGCGGCCCCCTGTGAGAAGCTTCTCAAAGCTCCCCCAGCTCCAAGTCAGATCCACCTCTGTTTGGAAACTGAGCCAATCAGCTGCGCCTCTGTGATAACGTATTTAAGAAGGGGCGTGGTGATGAGCAGAGGGACCCGTGAGGAGGAGTTGCCGCAGCTGCATGAACACCAAGGTCAGTGCAAGAACAAAGGAAGAAAGGATGGGGGAGATGTGCCGGAACAGAGACCCCCCTGTATCCTGTGGTGAGACGGCAGGGCGGCCCCACCCTGCCACCCATGAAGATCTATGGTGGAGCAGATGTTGATTTGTGGCCTGTGTTTGTTTTCACCTGGATGAGCAAAGTGCTGTGCCCGAAGGTGGCCAGGGTCTTGTGGGAAAAAGCAGACCCCGCTGCTGCAACTCAGCGCTGGGAGGATTGCAGCACGCGGGGGTGCCCCCGCCAGAGCAGCTCGGGAAGGGCTGCAGCCGTGGGAGAGAGACTCCTGTGGAGAATTGTCTTCTGGGAGATGGGAACCACGATGCAGCAGGGGGAACAAGTTCCAGAAGCTGTGCCCACCGAAGATGGAAAAGTGGCAGCGTTGACTGCACCCCCCATTCCCTGCCCCTGAACTGCTGTGGGGAGGAGGTAGAGATATTGGGAGCAGAACTGAGCCTGGGAAGAAGGGAGAGGTGGGGGGAAAGTGTTCTCGAGATGTGGCAATGCTTCTCACTGTCCTACTTTATTAAGTGTTGTTAGTATCTGTAATAAATGTATGTTTTTTTTTGTTCTTCCCCTAACAAGTCTGCCTTTTGCTTGTGACCATCTGTGGTGGTTGGCTGTTAACCCGGCTCAAACCACTACAACCAGCTACTAGGAGGAAAATTAACTCTACCCCAGCTGAAACCAGGACAATATCCACCCCTTATTCTACACCATTTACAACATGTCCAGGTCCCACACTTCTAATACATCCTTATTAATCACCACCACTTTTCCTGTCACCTGATATATGCACAAAGATATTCCCTTAGTCTATGGGCCATCCCTCTAAAACATCCATTGAGTTCACTTAGTCCATGACTTTGGGCTCCATCGATCATAACAGTCTTTCAGAGAAGGAAAGATGGCATGTGGTGTTCGACTGTTGCATGCTGAAGCCATTTCTGGTTCCACCACTGCTGTGCTTGTCTGGTGCTGTCATTGCTGATCTTTGCTCTGTTACATCAAAGTTCATTCTTCATTAACTGGGGTAATTTTACTCTAATATCCTCGATATGGCATACAGACACAACAGAAGTGATGACATATGGTGTTATATAGTGGTGATTTGACTTATGACTGAAAGAACTGAGCACAGACTTATAAAGATTGTCAGAGAAATTGAAAAAGTAACAGGTAAGATTATGCTCAAAACTCATAATGATAAACCCAGAAATACTGGAAAACATATTTGGTCAGCAAGCAGATCTGAATGTGTTTCTATACTAATTTTGAATACATAGGAGCAATCCCTCATCAGCTTCAAGGAGGAATCAGAGACTTGGACAGAGAGAGAACAAACTGATGTTGAGGGCATAGAGAGCAGATTCACAATGGTGAGCAATGGCATCTGGTGCTAATTGAGACAGCAGCCAAAAAAAAAAAAAAAAAAGACTTTCTTGTTATTTTGAAGGAGTCAGGAAATACAGAAAAAAGTTATAGCATTTACTTCTGCCTAATGAAAAGTCAAGCTGACAGTACATAGAAATGCCAGTTTTTCTCCTGTAGGGATTCCTCAGTGAGAAGGCTGAGTTTTAGGTCTACATTTCAGGTCATCGTGGTTATTATTTCTTATATAGATGTTAGCTCTGGGATCTTATTACTGAAAAGTAAGATAGACAACTAAATACTTCTGACAATAAAATACTATGACAGATTATACGTCCTGGAAAAAGGAAACAAGCTCTAATAAGGTATTGTGAGAAGTCTACAAACATGCAAATAAAATAAACACAGTGATATCTCAACAACATTAGTAAATAGAACATACAATGATAGTGAAAAGGGTAAACAAATTATTTGTCTTTTGAAGGAGAAAGAAGAAAAAAGATAACAAAAAAGCTTTAAAAATTCTCAATGTGATATTTCAACAAGAGAAAGAACAATCTTGACAGAATGGGTTGAATAAAACTGTGGGAGTAGCTAAAGGTTTAAACAAGCAGGGGAGTAATAATTATAGTACTTCATGAGACAGGTGATGTACAGGGAGAATTGCTTTATTTATTCATCCACGTAATATGAGGAAAGAATTCAGATCTTCAGATATCCAAGGAATCTTAAAAAATTTTCTGCAGGCTTGCACAGGGTTGAATCACTTGTTTTAGGTATTGTTACTTAGCTTGTATAACTAACTGAATTATTTGTTTCTAACATTCACTAATTTTAGTCAAAAGTAAAGGCTTCTAGGTTTTACAGACTTCCTGCTTGCCTGGCCCATGCACTGCTCCCTGGAGTTTGGGTTGTAAATTACAGCTCTCTGCTGGTAAGATGAATCCATCATACTAAGTTGCCATTTCTCTTTTTCTTCTGAAAAATTCCAAAGGCGGCTTGTTGGCACTTCACTGATTCCTCTGCAATGTCAATTTGGTGCTCTATTTTCTGCTTCTGGTCTGCTGTGTAGTCTTTGCATGTGGTAATAACCTGAGTGATACAAGTCATTTGTTTTAGTAATTTTTCATTGTATTAAAGTATGAAAAATCTTAGCCTCTGAAAAACACAGATTATTCCTTTCCCTTTCCCTATCCTTTTCCTTTCATTTCCTTTTCCTTTTTTTGTTATTTGCTATCTTCAGCATAATGCATTTCTTCCCATAATGATTGCATAATAATCTAGGAATAGTATTATCAGTTGTCACAGTTTTCCTCCCAATGTCCATGTGTCTTACTTGATATTTTGTCTCATCTTTCATCTGCTTGCCATTTTCCATTTTTTTTCTTTTTTTTTTCTCCTTCACATATAGTGTTTATATATGAAAATGATGCAATCATACATTCATAGTGTCAATTTAATACAATTTCAGACTTTTTATACATGGGTCTTCACCTTCTTAATTCTTTTAATTTAGGAATTTAAGCTTTTCTTTTTTTTTTTTTTTTTCTTTTCCCTCCCAAGAACTATTACTGATAAATTATGTTATATTTCTGGATTAATGTTGCAGTTTTTGACATAAGCAATATTTAAGTCTGAAATACATAAATAACAAAAAGAAAAGGCATGAGTTGTAGGGCTCTTTTAAATCCACCAAAACTGTTAAGAATAGTAGTGTTAATTCCTTCCTTTATCAGAAAGGCAAAACATGACTTGAAATCAACTGTTAGAAGTCTCCTAACCATAGGTTTGCAGGACAATTAGGAGAAGAAGGGGAAATGGCAATTTTCAACTTTTCCCATTACTGCAGGTTAACTCTTCATCACTATGTAACACTGTACCAGGAAAAAAGTGGACTCAAAATAGCTTTCCTGTAGCTCCAGATATTTTATTTTCCAAGACTTTCAAGTTTTTACTGATGTAAGTGGAAGTAACACTGCCTTTTGTTTTCCTCTTCCTTTCTTTACTTCCAGAAACAAATTGATGAAAGCCCAACTGTGACATCATCAATAGCAGGTGACAGCTATGGTTGGGTTGTTTACTTCTTCCCCATAGCTGGCTCTGCATTTGAACAATACACCAATATTATTTAATCAAACAAAACTCATTGTCAGTTAAAAATATTGGTGATTTTTACTGCCACCATCATCTTTACAAGATGATATATCATCTTTGTCTTGAACCGAACCCTACCCCAGTAGTAGGGTTCCCTTACCTAAATTCATTTTAGGGACAATGGAGTATTCTGGACTTTGACTGCATCTCCAGACTTTCCATTACTTGTCTCACATTTGCCAATTCCAACAAAGTGCTTTAGCGTACTTCAAATAGCGCAGTGGAATTAAATGTTTACAACTGAGTCCACAGCAGATGTGTAAATGTAAATTATCTCTTCTGTGCAGAGATCATCCATAAAGGATCTTTTATCACTTCTTCTAGATTAGTAGATACAAGGCCAGAAAGACACACAGATTTCTACATGTGTGCTTGTATAGAAAAAACTCAAGCAATTTCACATTCTGAAGAGCCTGATATTTATGGTCTTCCTAAAACACAACTTCAAAAAAAGAACCCTATCTCATATTGATCTAAAGACCCCAAGAGGAAGAGTATACATTACGTTCACTTCAAATTGTTTTAACTCTCATATGTATAATATAAGCAGCTTTGAGTTTTAAAACATTTAATTTTTTTTGGCTTAGCATTTATCTTACTTTAAAGATACTGTTTACTAATATGATTTTTCATAACACATCTTTGCAAGGTGCTTCACACATTAGGCTTCACTAAGCATACATAAATCACCTATTCTTTAGATTTGAATTATACCTTTTTTTCCCAAATCTTTCTAACTTTTAAAGTGTTAATGATCATTAAAATTGAAGATGGAATACTGAAGAAGATAATGTTATTATTCAGCATTGATATGTATACTTTCAATTAAGATATACACTGACCTGCCACAAAAGCTACAGGGTAAATTCTGGAAGTTAGATAGAGCTTGGAAGGAGAAGACAACTTATTTACAAGGAATAGATCAGGGGTTCATGTTATTTCGATTACATCTTTCTTTATCTTACAGATCATTTCTTTAAAGTTAACGGTACAAATTCTGGAGATAGCATATACTGGCATTTCTTGTATAATTGATGAGAAGCTCAACATGACCCATCACTGTGTGTTTGAAGCCTGGAAAGCCAACCATATCCTGGACTGCATCAAAAGAAGCACGACTAGCAGCTCAAGAGAGGTGATTCTCTCCCTCTACTCCACTCCCAGGAGACCCCACCTGCAGTGCTGTGTCCAGCTCTGGGACCCCCAACATAAGAAGGACATGGACCTGCTCCAGTGAGTCCAGAGGAGAGCCACAATAATGATGAGGGGGCTGGAGCACCTCACTTATGAGAACAGGCTGAGAAAGTTGGGGTTGTTCAGCCTGGAGAAGAGACCTTATAGCTGCCTTCCAGTACTTAAAGGAGCCTACAGGAAAGATGAGGAGGGACTCTTTATCAGGGAGTGTAGTGATAGGATGTGGAGGTAATGGATTTAAACTGAAAGAGGGTAGATTTAGAATAGGTATAAGGAAGAAATTCTTTACTGTGGGGGTGGTAAGACACTGGAACAGGTTGCCCAGAGAAGCTGTGATTGCCCTCTCCCTGGAAGGGTTCAAGGCCAGGCTGGATGGGGCTTTGAGCAACCTGGTCTAGTGGAAGGTGTCCCTGCCCATGTCAGGGGGGTTGGAACTAGATGATCTTTAAGGTCCCTTCCAACCTAAACCATTCTATGACTCTATGATACATGAAATTCTGTTTTGTATTAAATAATCATTCATATTTAACACATTTCTATTTAAAATATACATTTTAGATCTGCAAAGTGAGCTGCTAAACATTATGTAATCCTTAATTGTTATTCTGATTATTTCTTTTATCACTAAGCATATACATTTCTATATATGAATATTCTCTTCCAGCCTTTTAACATGTTTTTAACCTGTCATTAAAACAACATATATCTGATTTTCTTTGTCATTCTTATAAATAATATAGCCACCTCTGATTTATTTATTTTTAATGATTATACAAGGAATGTTTTACATAACACAGAAATTCTCTGTGAGAACACGCTATCATAAGGTGGTTAGTGAACTTACAAATGCCATTGTGGCTGATGATTTCATTTTGGCTTCTTTTCTGTTTTGACTGATGTACTGGCTTGCTGATACTCCCATCAAAATAGTATAGACAGGAATAGCAAGCACTTCTGACATGAAATTGATAGGATGATTTTTCTGGAGGGAACCAATATTAACAGCTTTTGAAACAGATCATGAGCATGTAGATAGTCAAATAAATCTTCTCTTCCAGCCTTTTAACATGTTTTTAACCTGTCATTAAAACAACATACATCTGATTGTCATTCTTATAAATAATATAGCCACCTCTGATTTATTTATTTTTAATGATTATATAAAGAATGTTTTACATAATACAGAAATTGCTCTTTTTGTGTGACTTTGCAGCTATAGAGCATTGACAGATGCCAGGAAGTCTATATGCCCAATGAAAAGCATTACTTTTTCTTTCATCTGTTATCATAAGCTTGTATGTTATATTGCTGAAATTTCTCATAACAAAAAGTGGGGACAAAACATACCATATGTTTATTCCTTTTTAATTAAAAGAAGAGAATGCTGTCAATTTATACAATATGATCCTCATTAGCCCTGGAAGTCTACATTTACCTGGCCAAGCTTATTACCCTTAAAGGTTTTCTCTCCTAATTGGAAAGATGAGGTCACAAGTTATGTGACTTCTGCTTATTGAACTTTGAAAACTCTCTTTAACTACTGTGGCACTGGGAATAAAACCTGTCATTCAATTCTAAAGAGCCATAATCTTCTGCTCGTAGCCTGCCATCTGGTCCCATGTATAATGTCAGACTAACGAGGCTTCTTCTCTAGTGGAGAGGGTGAGGGCCGCTCTGGTTGGCATTTTCTACATGCATGTCATTCTGAGGCAGAAGGATATTGCAAAGTCTTATACCACTGAAGTTCCTCACTTCTCTTAATACCATTTCATTTAAAAAAATAATGAAAAAGATGAAAAATATGTGTTCATTACCACCTAATTACAAGGATCTTAATTATTTAATTTTCAGCCATGTCCAGTCATTTTATGTTCAATACTTCAGGTAAATTTTGACTTCAGTAACTTCCAGGGACCCTGTTCAGGAACCAAAGCTGCATTTTACCAGACAGTAAGAAGACAACTAGCTATGAAGATAATTTTTTCAACTGAGTGCTGGGAATTTATAAACATTTTCATGTAGTACAGTGTTGTGCCATGTAAGAAATTCTCAATTTGCCTTTGAGCTAGCTGAGATAAATATCTACGTGGGACACAGAAACACTGGTCAGTGGTTCCTAAAATCAGCAGTGTTAACACATAGGCATTCAGAAGCTAACTGTTGAGCCTCTAAGCAGAGCAATTTAGGCAAGGTGCAGATCTGCAGAAAACTGTTCGTTCCAGAGCTGGCTTTTTTTGTTTGATTCCTGCTAGGGTAGCTCCACTTACACCTTATATAAACTGATCTAAAGTGACACAGATGCAGCCTTGGCATTTTTTAACAATGTAAAGCTAACTATCAACTTTGTTGTGGATTTTAGGATTTATGCGTAGTAAGAAATCATAGTAATTTGATATTTTTCAAGAAAAAATTACAGGGAAAGTCTTAAAGAAAGTTGAAATCAGAGGTGAGTGGGAGAAAGGTTGACACTTAATGTATTTTTGACACTTTTCTAAATTCAATTCCAATACATTTTCAAGTGCTCTTTTTGGTAAGAAGTTTGAGAAGAACTTGTTTATCCTTAATCTTGAAGATTACGCTACCAAATGAGGCATGATTTTCTTTTTAAATCCACGTGTATAGAAGTTAAAGTGCTTTTTGTTTATCCAAAGAACTGACTGTTCTTGTTAGGTTCATATTTTCAGTAAACTTCTTTGCAGTTTGCCCAAAATAAAATATCTTATGACAGCAAAATATATTCTTCCTAAAATTTCCCCCTGTGGTTAGTAGAAAAAACCCACTAAATTTGTATTATCTATAAAATTTATCACATCATTATTTACCTCCTTTTCCAGATCATTTACTGAGGATTCCATAACATCTGTTAAATGACCTATGTCTTAGCAACTACAGTATCCTACCAGAAGACTTTGCCTGCTGTGAAAATTGGATATAAACTTCAATTCTTTATTTCTGATCTTAGCCACTTGCTGACCTAAAAAAACCGATTTCTTCATAGCTCATTCACAGTTTCTTTAGGAGTCTCTGGTGAAGGTCTGAAAGAATATCTTATTAAAAGCTTCTGGAAAATCCAAGTACACTCTTTTGACTATCTACATGTTCATGATCTGTTTCAAAAGCTGTTAATATTGGTTCCCTCCAGAAAAATCATCCTATCAATTTCACATCAGAAGTGCTTGCTATTCTTGTCTATACTATTTTGATGGGAGTATCAGCAAGCCAGTACATCAGCCAAAACAGAAAAGAAGCCAAAATGAAATCATCAGCCACAATGGCATTTGTAAGTTCACTAACCACCTTATGATAGCGTGTTCTCGCAGATCTTGCAGTGCCTAGTTTATCCATTGTTTCCTCTTGGCTTTTTTTTTGAGATCTTAATCTTTGAAAGCACAGCTGAGAGTCAGCAAGATATCTGAGTAGAGGGAAGCAGCATAAAACTACTACAGAGTAAGAAGCACGTGAAGAAATTGACCTGTGAGCAAAGAATCAATATGGAACAGGGATGTAACAGGAGACAGAGTGGAAGTGAATAGAGGCAATTTGTCAAATTGACTTTCTCCCATACACAGTTCACCCTTTATGGATAAACATGATCATCTGATATAAGTACCAGGTAAGCTTTATCACAAACAGTGTGTGAGTTAATATGATTTCTCCATTAGAAGCTCAAATCAAGATATAAGGAAAAACTTGGGCAGAAACCTGTGTAGCATGAAAACAGATAAGACATTATTTGATTAGGTTAAAAGGCAGCAAAGAATCGGTGTACAGGAATAGTCACAAATTGCTGAAGTATATACAGTGGAAGAGAACTGAGATGAAATGGATACTTCGGGAGTGGTTGAAAGAACTGGAAAAGTGGATGAGTCCTGGCAAGTTATAGTGAAGATTGCAACTTGATGAAGAAAACCTGAGGCTTGTATGCCTAATCAGAAGGGAACTGCATACCAAGGAGAAAAGGACAACAAAGGAATGGGAGAAAAGAGGAACAAACTTCAGAGAAAATTAAAGGTAACATGTCTGAGAAAGGTATGAGACCACCTATGTCCACAGAAAGCCTGGAACAGGTTTACATGCTCTTCATTTCCAAGTGTACCAGTTAGAGCATTAAGTGACCACACCTTAGTGTCCACAAAAAGTGCCTTCCAAACAGAACATATCTCAAGAGGTAGTGGGGATAGCACCTGTCCTGAGGCTATGTGTAAAATTTGCTGATGTGTTTCCTCTGACACATGCACACATATAAATCTTAACTCAGACACTGTAATCTAGAAGGTTGCAACCCACACAGGAAACCAAAGCCAAGTAAAACAGCCTCTCTCCAGCTGCATCTTTTCCACCAGTTTTAACAGATATGTTTGTGTCTTAAAGTAACAAAACCCAAAGTGTGGTTTAAGCCAAGGAGGCAACAAAGCACAGTGCAGCCACTTGCTCACTCCTCCCTGCCAGTGGAATGGAGAGGAGAAAATGTAACAAAAAGATCAGGGATTGAGACAAACACAGAGAAGGCTCACTCACCATTTATGGTCATGGGCAAAAGTCAGACTCAATTTGAGGAAATCGTCCATCAATTTAATTTGAATGCCGCCACCACCACTAATTTACCAGAGTAGGACAGTGAGAAATACAATCACATCTTAAAAACGCCTCCCTCCCAACTCCTCCTTTCTTCCTGGACTCGGCTTTGCTCCTGATTTCTCTACCTCCTCTCCCCTAGCAGCACAGGGAGCCGGGAATGGGGGTTGTGGTCAGTTCATCACCTGTTGTTTCTGCCACTCCTTCCTCCTCAGGGGGAGGACTTCTCACATTCCTCCCCTGCTCCAGCATGGGGTCCTTCCCACAGGCTGCAGTCCTTCAGGAACAGACTTCTCCAGTGCAGGCTTCCCTCAGAGTCCTGTCCTTCTTTGGGCACAGCCATCTGTTCCAGCATGTGGTCCTCCACAGGCTGCAGGTTGGCCTCTGTGCCACTGTTGACCTCCATGAGCTGCACAGGGACAGCATGCCTCACCGTGGGCTGCAAGGGAGTCTCTGCTCCAGCATGCTTCCCCCTCCTCCTCCTTCTTCACTGACCTTGGTGTCTGCATAGGTGTTTTCCTCACTCCTCCTCCTCTCTTTTCCCAGGTTCCCCTTCTTAAATATGTTATCACAGCGGAACAACCACCATCACTAATTGGCTCAGCCTTGTCCAGCAGCAGGTCTGACTTGGAGCCATGAGAGCTTCAAGCAGCTTCTCACAGGGGCCACCCCTGTATCTCCCTGCCCCGCTACCAAAAACACAAACCCAAACGAAAACAGTTTATGTGCAGAAATGGACAATTTCAATGGATAATTTATTCTCTTTTGCTAGTTAACTATCATGTTCCTCCACTTAGGTTCTTCACATCTCTTTTAATCGAGTAGCTTTTTGTTAGCTGTGGAACAGACAATGTGTCCCATTACTTCCTTGTATTTTAAAAAGTGTACTTTTCTAAAATCTGCACTTTCCAATAGGTGAATAAAATTTGGGATAGCATTTCTTATTCTATAGTATTTGTCTCTCATCTCTCATTAGAATCTTTATACTGACTCTTCAGGTCCGTTAAATGCAAAATTAAACTATGAATTGGGAAGCATTCAGAGGATTAGTAAGCCCACCATTCTTTCAGGGACATCCTACACCCTTCAATGTACCATTACAATACACTCATTATTGTATCATTGGTCAGATGACATTTCCCAAGACAGCACTGCTATTTCTATATCAGACTTTGAGGGTTTCTGGTTAGTTCTTTATTTCACTTAGAAATAAAGAGTTCTTCCATGTCAGTTTTAGACTGTTGGTAACAGCAACAGGAAAAGAGAGTAAATCCATTAATGCAGGGATGTGCTTTATAGCCATAAGAGTGACTTTTGCTCCAGACTGGATGCTGAAGTTGAGAGTATGAAGTCCAAGTGTACGATAAATACAAAACACTTAATTGCTGAGGGACTAGAAAATAATTTTCTATTGACTAAGATATCATACATTATTAACCCAAATACCAGATAAGGAGAGAAACCATACAGAGCCTTTACTTGGTACAACAAAGGAAATGGTAAAAGGGACCATGTATCCATAAAATCTGAGAAAATGTCGTGGTTTGAGCTGGTTGGCAGCTAAACGCCCCGCAGTCATTCACCCACCCTCCCCCCACTTGGGAATGGGGAGGGAATCAGAGGGGCAAAGGGAGACTCACGGGTTGAGATAAAAACAGTTTAATAACAGTAACAGAACAATACACTGACAGCAGTATCAGCAGGTAATGTACAATACAGCTGCTCACCCCCCACCAACCAACACCCACCTGCTCCCGGCTGGCAATCCCAAACACAAAGGCACCACAGCAACACTCCCAGAAGTGAGAGCCTTTCCTGCCTCACTCCTTCCTTTATATAGAGAGCATAACATCACATGACATGGACTATCGGCCAATCCGGGCCCAGCCCTCCAGCTGTGCTCCCCCCGCCCCCACACACAGGTGAGGGCTCTGGGACCTGGAGAACCTCTGGAACCTCAGTGTGCTGCAGCACTCCTCCAGCTGCCAAAACGAACATGAACTCTATTCCAGACTGAACCAGGACAGAAAATCACAAAGTAAATATTTTATCCTGCAATAATGACTTTGTAATTCCAGTGAAATAACCACTAACAGCAGAATTAACACCATATTGATATCCTGGTGTTTTAGGAGAGAGGAAAAGAGAGACAGGAAGGGAGAATGAGAAGGAGAGAAAGGAAGAGAAGGAGGATGGGAGGGAGAGAGAGAAAGAGTGGGAGGGAACAGAAAAGGAAGGGAAAAAAGAAGAAACCCTCTTGATTCGAGAATTACCCACAATTAAATAGTTTTCCAAAATAATAAATTTTTTTTTGCTGTTATTTTTTTAAGAGAATTTGTTTGGAAATATTTAGCTGTATAAAAAGACAATCTGCCAGTGGGATATACTCGGTTTAAATTCATATCGCAGTTACATATTGGTTAACATATACAGATGATAGCTGGTATTTAATGAGCTGTTAGGGTCCATGTGCTCACCACCCTGAAGGTTTTGTCTGGCCAACAAGCAGCACCAAGTGGAAAGAGAAGTTCACCTCCATAGCTTCCTATACTGGATTCTCAGACATCTTTCTCAGTCTCCATCAACACTAAAACACCAACTCAACCCAATGGTGTGACAACTCCTCATTAGACTCCATTATTTTTTCTTTTAGGATTTTAAACCTGTTCACGTTGATGTTTCCCATCTTGAATCCAGAGCTACTAGCAATATTTTTCTCAACAATTTGTTTTCTGTCTGTAATTTTACATGTTATACATTTCTACAGACTTTATCACATGACTTTGTCTCATGGCTTCGTCACTTCCTCGTCAATCAAGACTAAGCAATGGATTAATATCAGAGCTGGCCTTGGATCTTGGAAACACATGGATCCAAATCCTGTGGTGGCTGGGAAAAAGCTTACGGGTAGGTTTCAAGTGAAGAAGGATACAAAACTCAGGTAACATTCTCAAGTGTTTCAAATAGGCATTTGACCATTACTTTTCCTGAATCAACATGGATTTACACCACCTGCATATCCTGTCCACTGAACTGGAGTAGAAAACCTAATTAAGCAATGTGTAACCTTACACCTTCAGTAGTTTGTCATCAGTGTGATAATATCTCCACAAGAAGCTAGTTCAGGTAATAAGAAATCATTCATCTGCATATGTATGACGTGGTTTTTGAAGGAAATTTAAAAAATCCTCCAAAACCCCAAAGCAAACCAAAGGTTATTTTATAATAAAAATTAATAATTCAAGACAAATTTATCAATCCTGATAATGCAGAACTCTACCTGGTTTGCTTTCCAGTGACCATGAAACTAAGAAACAGTTAAGCATCTCTATAATTCTCTGTAGTACCTCAGTTTCATCTGCTCTGTCAGAGTAGAATGCTTCAGTTAACTCTGCTGTGGCTTAGTGACATGAACAAGATAAACTGCTGAGGTGTTTAGAAAATTTAACTTTGCATTCTGAAGTGTCATTTGTTTTTCACAACTCCAGTGACAGAAATTAAAGACTCTTAATTCGAGGAGTGATTTTTATGGTGTTCATAGATTTCAGTGTAGCTCTCTGTGGATGTAATATAAGTGCAGCAATTTTCAGGACTGGGACATAACTGATTCTTAAATCATAATGGCCTCAAACTCAAAGAAATGTTAAGAGCTAATAGTGTCTCTATCTTGCTGCAAATTCTGCCTATGGTAGATGATGATATAATATAGAACATGCAGTAATTGTCTTCTCCAGATGGGAAGTCCTATGAAAAATAGTTTTATTTATATTCATCAGCAATAAATCTGTTTCCAGACACATTCATTTCAAAAACTTTAATGTTCACATCATTAATTTCAATCCATGGTGGAATGCCTATATAAAAATAAAAAGACTCTTGTCAAAATTGTAACTATAAAAATTATTATATACAATCATGTGTTGAAGTTTGGTGGCTTTTACATTTGGTCTCCAAATTTTCAACAGAGCAGACGGAATTAGGGCATCTGTCTTCTAGAAGAAATGCTGACATAAATAGGTATGTGACGCTCAGTGGATTTATGGAGGGACATTCTCAGACATTAGACTGAAAAAGGAGGAAAAAACATTTTGTTTCATTTAAAAAATGAAATATTAATGTTTTACCAATCCTAGAGTACTTTCTGGTGTCCCCTGTAAATAAAAACATTTGTTGCTTGTTGCTTCCTCATGATTATTTTAACAATTGTAAAAACAGTGACACAAAATTTCCATTAAGTTTCAGTCTGTCTTTCTTCTTCAAGAAGACAGAAAGGGTTTTAAATAACACCACCTCAAAAAAAATACCAAACTAGATTTTATTTGAGCATAAACCACAAATACTTAAAAATAAGTGAAAGAAAATTTGCCTTTTGCTCACTATGTGTTTGAAGGCAAATTCTTGCTTCTGGCCTTTTTTCGTAATTGACCAAGATGACCGAGTGTCAGAAACATCTTTGCACTTACCTCTGGTCCTCAAGAATTGCTGTCTGTCCCCTTTGTGGTCTGGTTGCCTGCTGCCTCATCCTCAAGCAGTCTCTAGGTTTCCTTGCATGAAGTTCAGGCTCCTGCCTGTATCCTGTGTTTTTCTTTTCAGCTTTGCCTGTAATGTCCTGTAGACTGTAGGAAATGCCCTCTCCAATTTCTTCTGTTGTTCATGATGTGAACAGTAGTTTACCTCCCCTTGTTTATAGTTTCAACTGATCTAGTTAGTTCTTACAGAATAATAGCAGGTAATAATCCTGAATAAATAATACAAATATCTTTGTTAAGTAAAAAAAAAAAAAAAAAAAAAAACAACAAACCAAACCAAAACAAACCAAAACAAAACTTCCAGGCTTGGTAATCCTTCTTTCCATCTGTACCTATGTCTAGAATGAAAGCATTTGTTCTCCATGTACCCTGCCACATATCCGGCTGGAAGGACAACAAGGAAACTGCAGGGAGTCCTTTGTATACTAACCTGTACAATAAGGTTTCTTTGGTAAGGAATTCCCTGTACAAGGAGTTCAATAGACAATTTTTGCTTCCAAATATCAAATTAAATATTTATTTGCAATTATTTACTTCATGAATTTCTGAAAGGTGCTCTTTTTCTTAGACTTCTACTCCCAACATTTAAGAGAAACTCAAGATAAGTGGTTCTAACTTCACGTCTGACATTCCCAGTAGGTGATCCTTGAGGTGACAAGACCTTTTCTGCTGGTCTCTGACAGAGCCTGAGCCAGACAGAAACTGTCTTTGGTAACCTTAAGACTAGTGAAGCTGGTACAAGGCTGAAACTGTGGAAACAATAGATGTTTTTGATTAAATGACTAATGCTCTAACAGATTTGTTCTACTGAATTTTCTGCAGGCAAAGATAACTTCTTTATATTCGTGGTAGCAGAAGGCAATACATTTAATCACTACCTAGGGTGGACACATTCCTTCTATTGTGGATCCATTTTAGGACAGTGGCTGTATATGTTAGAGGTAAAAAGAGGACAACTGAGGAAAGTAACATTTTAAACTGTCACATCAAAATTCACTCAGATATGTCTGTCAGTGCACAGTGTCATGACATTGGCATCAGTTCACATGGATTATCTGGAGCTTTACGTTGGATTTCATTGTTTTTACTGTCTAGGTTCCTAGACGCCAAATAACGGGTTATAAAAATGGGTATTTAAAGAGCTCAATGTAGAAACCAAGAAGGAAATTATGACAGGTTAGGAAAAATAAATTTATCAACGAAAATCAATTCTTATGAACTAGAAAGTACTATGTCTAAATAAATGTACTTCTTTAAATGAAGTATTAGTGCTGGTGCATCAATATTTGCATTATTGATGTAATTATTTCAGGTGTATTTCTTCCAAAAGTGGAAGTGTCCAGTTTAAGGCTTCCTAACACAATTAGTGTTTGAGATGGAAAACATGCTGAAGGCTCAGTTATGATATCAGCAACACAACTTTTTTCCTCATAATATTTCAGCATTTACCTTTAAGTGTGCAGTACAGAATTTTAAATCATTATAAGTGTCAGCAATTAGCCTGCATGTGTTAAAATCTTTGAAGGATACTCTCATGGTTTGAGCTCAGAGGGCAAGTGAGCACAACACAGCCACTTACTTCCCCTTCCTCCCCAGTTCTGAGAAGGAGAAAATAAAGCAAGAGGCTCAGTGGCCTGAGCTCAGAGGGCATTTGAGCACTATGCAGTTGCCCACTTCCCCCTCCCCGCCAGTGCTGAGGAGGAGAAAATAAGCCAGGCTTGGGATTCGAGATAGGACTGGGAGGGGCAGATCACCCATTATGGTCATGGGCAAAAGGCAGACTCATTAATGGAAGAAAAAGGAAAATTGATTTCTTACAGACACTAACAACAACAACTCTTAACAGAGCAGGACAGTGAGAAACTTTGCCACATCTTGAGAACACCTTCCCCCATCCTTTCCTTCTTCCCAGGCTCAGGTCTGTTCCGGATATCTCTACCTCCTCCTCACAGCGGCGCAGGGGCAGGGAATGGGGGGGTGCAGTCAGTGCTGCCACTTCTTCCATCTTCGATGGGGGGAGCTTCTGGAACTTCTTCCCCCTGCTCCAGCATGGTCCTCCTTTCACAGGAGACAGTCTTCCATAAACTTCCTCCGATGTGAGTCCCTCCCACAGGCTGCAGCATTTCCCTCGCTGCTCCAGTGTGAGACACTAACTTTCTCCAACTGGAATCCCTCCCAAGGGCTGCAGCTCTTCCCAAACTGCTACAGCGTGGGACACCCCTGCATGCTGCAATCCTCCCAGCACTGAACTACAACAGCAGGGGCTGCTTCTTCCCACAGACTCCCAGCTGGTTTTGGGTGCAGCCACCTTAATTTTTCATGCGAGGCCCCTCACAGGTCATAAATCAATGTCTGCTCCACCATAGATCTTCATGGGTGGCAGGGGGGGGGCCTCCCTGCCGGCTCACCACAGGATACAGGGGGGTCTCTGCTCCGGCACACCTCCCCCCTCCTTTCTTCCTCTGTTCCTCCACTGACCCTGGTGTTCATGCAGCTGCAGCAACTCCTCCTCACAAATCTGACTCCTCCTCACCATGTCCCTTCTTAAATAAGTTATTACAGAGGTGCAGCTGATTGGCTTGGCCTTGGTGCAGAGGTGGAGCTGACTTCGAGCTGGAGGATCTTCAAGCAACTTCAGAGAGGGGGCCACATCTGTAACCCCCTCCCCTGCTATCAAAAAACCCCACCACTCAGTCAAACCGAGGACAGATATACATGAAGTGGTTCTATACCAATATATAATTATATCTTATATAATAAGATGCATGGAAGACAGTTTTCATGACCATTTGGAAATTCCCATCTTCTCTATTCAAAAGCTGGGAGCTCAAATACAGTGTCTTAAATAGACCTAAATGACAGAGTTTCTGGTGTCAGGTTAGCTTGCTTAATTTATGGAACACCGTGCCTGAAAAAAACAAACACATGCCTTTTAGTAATTTTGCTGCCAAATAAAGAGATCTTGTTGTATTTTTTTTTTTTTTTTTTTTTTTTTTTTTTACATTAAAAGTAGCAGTAAATGGAAGTAGACATGAAAGCTTATTTTGCTTAATCATTTTTGACTCAGTCCTGGAGTGGAAAGTTAATATTATCATCTAAATTTGCACTGTACAGTATTGTTCAAATTAATACAACATATCTGGATATGAGATAAATACTTCTCTGAATTATCTGAGGCTGTAAGTAATAGAGTTGTGAATCTCATGAGTTCATATACATTTCTGTTCAAGTCAGGTGTAAAGAGAAAGATGTCTGATAGTATATATACTATAGAGACAAGAATCAGAAAAAATATTTATAAAATATTCCCTGCTATTGTTCTAGAAACTTTGTGGGGTTTTATGTTGACTCCCTTCTTCTACCTTCTTTATTTTCCTTTTAGTGAACACTTCTACCATCAGAATTCTGCAGAACAAGCTATGTGAGGCCTCTGTGTTCAGTATCTCACATGATCACAACAGTTTCAAAGAGATATTGTGGGATTAAATATGTCAGGAGAGAAACATGGCTATATCATAAAACATTACTGTTAGCAAACACCCATGTTAAATCTCTTAGTTTTTGTAAGATAAAAGGCAAATAATCATATGGAAATGTCGATGAGCACTGCATTAGGGTGGCATATTTTCATCTCTAATCATAAAACATGCTCATTATATCTACAATTCTGCTGGCTTCAGTGAAGATTTTGCTCACCTCAATTGATTTTCATGCATTTTCAGACTAAAAAATATGTTATTTTCATCAAAACCCAGTAGTCAGTGGAAATTACTTCCAGATCCTACACTGCTCCAAGTGTAAATCCCAACTTTGCACTGAAAGAAGTACTACAGACAAACCCACAGTTTGCTTCCCATGGTCATTCTGTTCTCAGGCCAGCAGATCAGGCAGCAATTGTCATGATGAGTGAATATGTTTTCCTATGCACATCATGAAAAAAAATGAGTGTCCTATGAGATAGTGTCAACATTTCTGTTGTAGGCTTTTACCATAACAAAATTTGGAAATCATTTGATTCAAACCTGAGATACAACACATTCTAATTTCCTCATCACCATTTTTATTCAAATCTTTCCCACAGAGAATTAGTAAATGTAATTGCCTAGTTCTTGTATGGATGGGGAGCATTTCAGCTTTTAGGAGTAAATGATCTAAAAATAAGTTGTGTCAAGCCAAATCTAAAGCCCCAGGGAGGTTCTATTGGGCAACAGTTTTGCCCTTGGACTCATTCATTTCACCTTTTCCCACTGTCATTTTTTTTTATTTAATGCTTCTTTTGTTTCCTTCAGCAGACTCCTTTCCATTTATCAGACTCCTGCAAGAAGAATATGTTCAGATCAGTGATTCTTTTGTCCTATTTCACAGAATCACAGAATCATTATGTTGGAAGGGACCACTTGAAATTGTTTACACCAGGGTCACCTACAGCAGGTTAACCAGGACCAGTCAAGTTTTAAGTATTTAATGAGTAGAGACTTCACGATCTCCCTGGGCAACCTGTAGCAGTGTTTGACCACTCTCACACGAATAAACGTGTTTTCTTGTGTTCAGATGGAATTTCCTGATTTTTGAATGTACACCCATTGCCTCTTGTCCTGTGAATGGGTGCTGCTGAGTCTGTCTTCTTTACACCCCCCATCAGATATTTATACACGTGGATGAGGTCCTCCCTGAACATTCTTTTCTCAAGGCTGAACATTCTCAACTCTCTTAGTTCTCTTATCTGTCATCACATGACAGATGCTCCACTCTCTTAATAATCATATGCTAGACTTGCTCCAGTATGTCCATGTCTCTCTTGTACCGGCCAGTCCAGCACTGGACACAGTACTCCAGATGTGTCTCACCAGGTCTGAGCAGAGAGGAAAGATCACCTCCTTAGACCTGCTGACCTCTGTCAAATGCATCGCAGGAGGCTGGTGACTTTCTTTTCCACAAGAGCACATTTGTGGCTTCTGGTCAGCTTATGGTCCACCAGAACTCCCAGGTCCTCCTCTGCCAACCTGTTTTACAGCTGGTATATCCCAGCCTGTCCTGTTGCTTGGAGGTTGGACTAGATGACTTTTAAAGGTCCCTTCCAACACAAACTATTATATGACACCATGATTTATTCCTCCCCAGGGACTAGACTTGGCATTTTTCCTTGATGAACTTCATGAGATTCCTCTCTGCCCATTTCTCCAGCCTGTCCACACATCTAATCTACAAATCAGGCCTCCTGGTTTTGTATCATCTGATAACTTGCCAAGGGTGAACTCGATCCTGTTGTACAAGACATTAAGGAAGATGTCAAACAGTATTGGCTGCAGTATTGACCTATGGGGTCCACCACTACTGACTGGTCTCCAGCTGGACTTTGTGCCATTGATTCAGGATTTTGTGTCACAGATTTCAGCTGTCTATGTCAATTTTGTGGTGTGCTTTATAACCTTCCAATAACCATTTCTTTATTGGTAGTATGCATTGTAGTCTGTAATGCCTGTTTAACTAGCTAGCATATGATCTTTCTCCTATAATGCATGATGCCTTCTATTATAGTAGTTTCAATTAAAGAATAGCAGGGTACTATTTTCCCAGATGTTTGCCAAATACCATACAAATCCCTCCATGAAATGAGTTATTTATTTATCTTGCCTCAAGACAGATATGGGCCAGTTCAAGAAAATCTGTAGTTTAGCAAGACTGTAAAGAGGCTTAGAAGACATAGTAAGGTTGAAAAATTTAGGACCATTTAATCTAGACAGAAGACAGTGAAGACATAGCTGCAGTCTTCAAATCCATAAAAACATCTGAAAACAGAAAAGGAATGAGTATTCTTCATATTTTTTCTTTCTGGTGTGAGTATGATGTGAAGTCATATATTAAAAGAAATTAATACTGGAGTTAAGGGAAAACTTACTAATGATTATAATAGGGGACAACTGGATCAGAGATTGTAGTCTTTAGAATTTAAGGCTTCAGAACACGTTAGGAAAATATTTTAGGGGAATAGCCTAGATATTTGGGGCAGAGATATTCTCCTGAGGGTTGTTTTGACTTTAATTCCTATGATTATGACTGTTTCCATTCCATTTATTGCTCATGGGTTATCACCTCCTTTACTTTTTGAGAATCTACATGTCAAGGGTAGTCTTAGAAACTATAAAATGACTGGAAAGTCAGAGCAAAAACCTTCTGAACCATTTTTAGAGTAAATCAGCAGTTATGACAGACTTTGCTTAATATCTCCAGCATCAACATTATTCAGCCTAGTAGCTGAACATTTGGTATAAAACAGATAGAAATTTATGTCCATCTCCCAATCAGAACAGGACAAAAAGACTAAAAACTGTATTTCACAAATTTACCTGAACTGCTTCTTTTTTACTGCTAAACATAATTCTGCCTTAGATAATCACCTTTTAACATTCTGAATGAAACAGGCTGCACAGAGAGCTCAGATTTTAGTACATAGTAAAAAAAGCAGAAATCAGATACATGTTGAAATGGGAGTGTAGTGACAGAATGTAGATAGTAGCAGTTAGGAACTCCAATTAAAGCATGTAAGGTCAGAAGAAACGTACTCTTCATATTAAATAAGACTTGAGGAGTATTCAAATAATCTTAGATTTTAGAAAAATCAATAGAAAAAATAATTTCCATGACAAATAGATAAGTAAGAAAAATGAGCATAAACAAAGCACTGCTAGGGCTGCAAGCTATTTACTAATAGCAAACAAATCCGAAAATGAGATAAATAAGTTATCTGCCTACTCTTCATGCTCGTCCTGTTTTGGGCTGAAATAAAGTTAATATTCCTTTTCAGGGACTAGATGAGTGCTGTGTTTTGGATTTAGCTTTGGGTTTGGTATGAGAAGAATGCTGATAGCACACTGATGTTTTCAGCTGCTACTGAGACTTCAAAGACTATCCGAGTCCTCATGTTCTGCCTGTGTGCAAGGGTACAGGAAGCAGGGAGGGAGCACGGACAGAGCAACAGACCCAAATTGGCCAGTGAAATATTCCATATCATGGAACGTCATGCTCACTATATAAAGGAGGGTTGGTCGGGAAGGAGCTCTCTCTCTTGCTTCCGGGATTGTGATCGTGGGATCTTGGTATTTCAGGGTCGCTGGCCAGGAACCGGCTGGGTATTGGTCAGCGGGTGGTAAGCAATTACATTGTGAATTGCCTGTTTATATATATATATATATATATATATATATTTTCCCTATTATCATCACTGTTCTCATTTTATTACCATTATTAAACTGTTCCTATCTCAGCCTGTGAGTCTCCCTTCACCCCTCTAATTCCCTCCCCCATTCCCAGGTGGGGAGGGGGAAGGGAGGGTGACCATCTGCAGTGGTTGGTTGCCAACCAGGCTCAAACCACAACAATGCTACAGTTTTATTCCTGGAGTGTTTTCTCAAAGAAATCATATTTTTATACATGACAGTTCAGGGAATACACTTCTACTCAGCACAAGTTTGTTTCAGATGTCTTTCTTTGCAGAAGAAAACAAGAAGGCTAAAATTTGATTTTAATAAATATACAAAAACACTTACATTACACAAATTTAATGACAGACAAACAAAACATTTTTTTTTTTTTAATATCAGTCCAGTTGTAACCATCTTTCTCCTTTGTCACTGAGGATGTGTTTTTATCTGCTCCTCTTGTTCTGACACTGACACCTGTCTGTTTTTTACATCAAATCCAAATTGTAGTATTTGTCTGGACCTTCTTGAATCTGTATATCTTTTCTCCTTGACAGGTGTTTCTCTTACTCTGGTATCCATAACTTCCCACCACACAGTTCAGTACCTGAAGGTGTCTGTCTGTATTCAAAGCACACAGTAATTTAAAGGTTCAAGCACACAGGCAAGCTACTGTAATGCAACAAATTATTGCTTGGCTGATGAGTTGCCATGATTCTCCTTTTGTATGCTCTTACCTTGCAAATATCAGGTAATTCACTCAGCTTTGTCCAGAGTGGGAAACTGTTAATCTGTGGTGAGTGACTTTACATCTCCTGTGGGTTAAGAATGTATGTTCAGTGACTTACCATGTTTTCACTGATGGCTGTTAACTTTCTATTAACACTTAATGAGAATGTGTGTTTAAGTTCCATTCCAAAGAATGCTACTGGGTCCAAAATGGATTAATATTTTCCCCCTATTTTTGTGACAGGAAAAAAAAAAAAGAGGAAAATGAGCTCAGCAATGGTGAATGGGTTTCTAAATATGAGCTCAGACTTCAATGACAGCCCAAAGTAACATTCAAAATACTTCTCATATTTGGCACTGTGCTCTTGACCTTTCATGGTTATCAAATGTTTCCTTCTTCCAAGTATTTCCTTTAATTTTATAATCTTTATAGTCTGATTACAATCTTATAATCAATTGTAATCTACTAAGGTGTAACATACTTCCATTCTACACTAATTTACATCTAGTTTCATTAAATGTGACAAAAATTTTCCCTGTTGCCAAAACAGTAGATAGAGCTCCCTTGGTTTTAAGGTTTAAGCATCAGATACTTTTCAGCCATGAATATCTGTAGGAATGTATGCAGAAGAAATTCAGAGTAAGACAGAATTGAAAAGTAAGGGTTTGTACCTAGCTTGCATCTTTACAAGTATTAGCTCAGAAATGCAAAACTTTGTAATTAGGCCTACAGAAACCTGCTTTTTATGATAAATACTCCATTCCTAAGGGGGGCAAAATGAAAACTAGGCATTCTCTACTTGATATTGAGCCCTTTGTAAGCTTGCTTATAATTTAAGTTTCTCCAAGTAATCATGTATTCTTTAAGGTTCCCAACAATAGTTTCTAAAACATATTTGAAGATTGTTAGTCTAGCTCAAATTGCTGGTCTTAATAAAGAGCTACATGGAAGTCAGTATATGTGATGGTATATTCCCTTTATACTTTAATTCTATGACTGCATGAAACACTTGCAATTTTCTAGCTTCTAATACCCTACATCTGTTATTCTTCCCCATAGCCTCATTATCTTTACTTTGAAATTTTACTCAAGGGATGACATGATAAATTTGGAAAACTAATTCAGTGAGTATTCTTAGGTTATTAACTCCATGACCTACTCAGGGTTAGTTAAACTTTTTGTTTAACATTTTTCATTAAATGATGCAGTGTTAACTTTAAAACCTTTGATTTAAATAAGTGGCCTGTATACAGTGGATGTGATTTTTCACTTGTCACAAGACACAAAACATTGCATTCAAATAGTAGACTAGGCTCTCTTACAAAGACAATTCTATTCATATAAGGTCAAATTCTTTCAAGGAATCTGTGTAAATTTTCAAGGGATCTGGTGTCAGATGCCCTGCTGAAAAATTATGTTAAAATCTTCTGAGTTCACAGGCTGTATTTTATTTGACTCAAATGTACATCTCCTGGATATAGATCTTGTATTTGACTTACATCATAATGATCTGAGTCTATGGAAGACAACCTCCACTTGGCCATCAGTCTTTTCTGTTTATTACTGTGCTATTTGTTAACACCAGCAGTTGACAATGTAAGTAGCACTTCAGGAAATCATTTTCTTCCACATAATGCTTTTGTGAAGATTTTTGCCCAAAGCAACCTGCCCTCTTTGCATCCTTCTTTTGCCTACAGCTCAAGCTGTCTTTTCTGCCTCACTCCTACTTCAGCACTCGTATTTTCTTGCATTCTGGATACAAGGTTGATGTAGTGCCAAAAGCTCAGGAGAGATGATGGTGCTCTGTTGAAGAAGATCATGGATCCTGAAAAATTAAAAAGAAATCACAGAAGACAGGATGCACAGACCTGGAATAGAGTCAGACCAATCACTCTAGGAATGGGTTATTACTCAATTAATTTGGTGACAAAACTGTGAGGGTGTGAACATGGAGAGAGAGCTTTCAGAGACCCTAACCTTCCACAAAATACTGCAGGTGACATTTAAAAAGAAACGCCCTCTCAAACTGTTACTTGAATTTGAAGCAAAGGGATGTATTATTTTGAAAAGGAGAGGAAGAGGTCTTTAACATGAGGTTTTGATTTGGTTTTTATTTTATTTTACTTTTCTCTATACTTGATTTCAGGAGTGATTTTTAACATATTTCCTCATATTCATGAAAGTAATTGATCTTCCATTGCATTTAACCATAGCTACAGACACATGGTCAACTTAGAATCCAATAGGAGCTCACTAAAAATTTCATTAAACACATTAGATATAATATGTAAAGAGTTTTGGAAGAAGATTTGGAATCCATGTATTTCTGCTTCTCTCTTCCCCTCCTCCTTCCTCTTGACACACGCATATCAAGTCAAGCTTAGTTCTGTCTTACTTTTGACTCTATGAATCTTTAACATTTTTGACAAAATATTATGGTTGCAGTGAGAGAAATGCATCCTCTCCTTAATTCTAAATCTGTTATTACACATACACATATGCAGTTGGCTACTTGGCAGATGGGAAGAGAGGTGAATTAAAGTCCTCAAAGAGAGGAGATGAACCCAGGTGTCTCATATTCACAGTGAGTGCGATACTGTTAAATTAAAAATGAAGGATTGCTTTCCTTCCCTAGCCACACCAGTGTTTTCTAAAAAAAAAGCATGATCCTTGTTTCCATTTCTGAAAGAAAGATTCAGATATCAAATTAGACAGTGTGTTTCAGAGCTGCAAATTCCAAGCAAAGATGCCAGGTGACTTTCTGTAGCCTGAAGTTTGATTTTATGCCTCAGGGAAAGCTGGGATCTAACACACATCTTTGTCATCACCTTTCTTTATTTGTTACTTTGATGACTTATGCCTTCCACTCAGTTCACTGGCTATTATGAAAACTCTTTCTCTCTCTTAACATTCCCCAGGCCTCATGTAAAGCTTAGGGAGTCTAATCACCTAACTCAGAATTCGATCCCAGTTCAGGAGCCTTTAAGTAAGGTGTTGCAATATCCAAATACTTCAGTGAATCTATCTCTAAGTTAATTGCTCAAGTAAATGAGCATGGTAAATTCATAGAAGACTAGGAAATTAAACTGATTCTGAATTCCAGACTTGCAAACTGTCACGTTTTCTGTCCCTTGCAAATAGTTCACCAGCTGAAGAAGATGCAAAATATAGTAGAAGCAGAGATAAAGTACATGGGAATTATGGTCAGAAATATAACTTCAGAAAGGCTTTAAAGTGAGTGTTGTAGTAAGCAGGCAAGCAAGCAACTTCATCTGACTGTTGCTCTCCCTGCCCTCAACTTATCCTGAAGTGTAGGCGATACTTCTTCCTCTCTGCCCTGAAAAGAAAAAGTCTGATTGCTGGCCAGTTCTGCAGATATTCACAGCTGCTTCTGTGTTACTGCTTAACTGTCTGTGGTGCAATCTACGTAACCAGCTCTACTACTTCCACAGGGCTGGTAACAGAAAAAATTCAGGAGGGGTAGTCTAGTGCAAACCCAAGATTGGAGGCCAAAAATCTCTAGAATAGTGAGGGACACCTTTACTTTTACTGGGGGAATCTAATGAAGGAAATAAATCATCATCCATAAAGAAGAAAGTAACCTGAAGTCAAAACTCTGACAACTAGTCTTCCTTTTACACAACTCATTACTCTTAGGCAAAAGGGAAAGGGTACTATGTGAGATCAAAAGGAGAAAAGACAAGATATAACTTCTCTCTACAAAAATGAGGGATTGGTTATGATCAGTGGAACATTTTTATGTAAATATACACACTAGTAAATAATTGTCAGATTATATTTATATATCATATATACAACAAGATATCCTCTATAGCTTTCTTCCAGTAATTGAAAGAATTTGACATAGTTCTAAAGTCCTGGTTATCTAAAATCCTGGTTACCTGCTAATTAGAGATTTAAGGGTATTTGGCTAACTCTGTGTACTCATCATGATCATGAAGGTGGTACCTAAAAAATTTTTGAGATCAGCACCTCAGTTTCTTATGTTCTCTCTGAATCTCAGGTTTGTGGACTGAGAAGCAGGGCACTGTTTCCACTTGCTACTGTTGATAATAATGTGATTTTAGAATGGAAGTTGTTTACATCCTGGAGTCTCTTGAGGAACTTCTAAGCAGTAATTCATCTTGTCCTAAAGTAAACTTCTAAAATAAATTAGGGGATTAATATTCCAAATTTCTTTACTTTTTTTTTTTTTTTTTGTGTGTTAACTGTAAAGAAAGTTCAGGGTGTCAAGGCGCAGACATCTTCAATTCTTCATAAGAATCCCATTTTCAGTGTTTAGGAGTATCAGTTACTGCTATTTTAAGATTTCAAAGGAGATATTATCAATCAGATTACATTAATGATCTGTTCACAAATGATAATAGTACTTAATGACAAATACATGCCTTAGACAATGATCCAGCTCAGAGATGGATGGATACATACTTTATCTGCACAATGCAAGGCACAAAACCAAACAATAATTTACACATCAAAGTTAAGATTCATAACTTAGCTGTATTTGTTCAAGAAGTGCAGTATTTACCTTCATGATCTGTGGAAGTCACCATGTAAATATGTCACAAAATCACACAATCACAGAGCAGCTGATGTGGGAAGGCACCTCTGGAGATCTAGTTCAACTCTGCTGCACAAGCAATGTCATCAAAAGCATGTCAAAATATGACCATGTCACGTTGGATTCTATATATCTCCAAGGATGAAGATTCCACAACCTCTCTGGGCAACCTGTTCCAGTGTTTGACCAACCTCACAGTAAAAGAGTTTTTCTTACATCTAAGTGGAATTTCCTTCATTTCCTGTGCATACATTATGTATTCCTGTATAGAGTACTTTTCTTTTTTTTTTTTTTTTTTTTTTTTTTCCTGTATTGAAGTTATCTCTAGTAATATAAACTTATTCTCCATCAAAATGTTTAAAGACCATTCACAAGTGAGTTTCATAAACTAAATAGACTAGCCTTTCTGTCTTTGTGCAAAGAAAGTGGACTTCTATAAGGCTTTTGATACAGTCCCCCAGCACGTTCTTACCTCTAAATTGGAGAGGTACAGGTCTGATGTATGGGCTGTTAGATGGATAAGGAATTGACTTGTCAAGGAGATCAGCTCCTGTGCAGGCATGTTCTTCAGTTGAGGAGGGGATCACGACATGCAAGGGGGTGTTTCCTGAGCCAAGGAAACCCCAGGAGAGCAAGGAGACCTGCCAGGAGCCGGCAGCTCTCAGAAGAGACAATGGCTGAGGGGGTGTGGGCAGAGCCAGAAGTAACGGCGGCCACTCCCACCCCCATAACAGGCAGCCCCAGGGAGCACCATCCACCAGGAACACTGGGAACAGAGTGGGAAAACAGTGTGGTGCGGCAGCCGGGGCGTGTCACAGCAGTTTGCACAGGAGGGCTCCTCTTCGATGGAGGGACATTCCACTGGCCGAGTGGAGAGGCTTGAAGTCCTCAAAAACGAGCAGCTGGGCACCATTCTGTGACCATCTGCGCAGGCCAAGGGCACTCCCTCTACCTGCCCCTCAAGGCAGGATGGTGGGTACTCATCTGAGAGCAAAGGCTGCAGATCCAGCTGGGGGGTCTGTACCATCTACCCCAGCAGTGGCTGATGCCTCCACCCAGATGCAGCTGCTGAAGGGAGAGGCCACAGTGCAGGCCTGAGGCTGCAGGACATGCCTAGACCTTTCTCCCGGGGCAGGTGCTGGCAGCAGACCTGCCTGTAAAATGAGTGCCCACAGGGAGGACCTCCTGCAATAGGCAGCTGGCCTGCAGGAGGCAGTGAGAATGTTGCATAGCATCACGGAGTCTGAGGAGTTGGATAGCTCATACCAAGCACAGTCTGTAGTGGACCCACAGCCTATGGCCAAACAGCCAAAAACTCCCCCACCATCACACACAGAAGGAATGGGGACCAATATTGAGGAAGAATGGAAGCTTGCAATGGCAAGGACTTGCAGGAGGAAGACTTCCCCTGACACCAGAGGTACCCCTGCAGAACCACTTCACCACTCTGCAGGCTGAGGAGGAAAGACCCATCACATCAGGAGAGATGATGGAACTGCGTAAGGCAGCCCAGTCTGCTCCCTGTATAACACCCAGAACAACTAAGTAAAGGTGACAAGTGACAGTGGTAGGTGACTCTCTTCTGAGAGGTACATAGGCACCATCTGCCGACCTGACACTCCCTAGAGAGAGGTGTGCTGCTTATCTGGGGCTCATATCAGGGATGTCACTGAGAGACTACTGAGCCTCATACAGCCAACTGACTGTTATCTGCGGCTGTTTCATGTGGGCACCAGTGATGAAGACAGGAGCAGCCTGAGGAGTACCAAGAAGGATGACAGAGCCCTGGAAGAAGCGATGAGGGACTCTGGAGCGCAGGTAGTTTTTCCATCAGTCCTTCTAGTCAAAGAGAAGGGATTTGAAAGGGCCAGTAAAATCTGGCAAATCAACACTTGGTTACAGGACTGGTGCCACAGGCAGAGGTTCAGCTACTTAGACCATAGAACTTGCTTTGAGAAAACTGGTCTACTGCGGGGCTAATGGGGTCCATCAGTCAGAGAAGGGAAAGAGTATCCTCTGTCATAGGCTTGCCAAGCTGGTGAAGAGAGATGAAAACAAAAGTTGCCAGGGGAGGGGAACATCACTCCATCCCACTCCTACCAACTTGATGCTAGTGCCAGCAATGGATGTCCAGAGCCTGAAGAGGGATCACAGGTCAGCAGAAGAGCACCTGAAGAGCAGCACAAAGGAATTCCAGCCGCTCCAGCCAGTAAGTCAACTTCATTGGGGGCCCAACTTAAATGCCTCTATGCAAACACACTTAGCATGGTGAATAAACAGGAGTTAGAGACCTGGGAATGTCTAAAGGGCTATGATCTTATTGGCATCAGGGAAGTGTGGTGGGATGGCTCTTATGACTGGAGTGTTGGAAAAGAAGGATACAGACTCTTAAGGGAGGACAGGCAGGGGAGACAAGGACAAGGACAGGGGTTGGGTGGCCCTCTACATCAGTGAACAGCTGGAGTGCAGGAGCTCCGCCTGGGGATGGATGAGGAGCCGACAGAGAGTTTATGGGTCTGGATTAGAGGGAGAACAGAGACAGGTGACATTATAGTGGAGGTGTGCTACAGGCCACACAGGCA
Source organism: Tyto alba (assembly GCF_018691265.1). Taxonomy (NCBI): domain Eukaryota; kingdom Metazoa; phylum Chordata; class Aves; order Strigiformes; family Tytonidae; genus Tyto; species Tyto alba. The sequence continues at coordinate 13,579,051 of NW_024881282.1, read as the reverse complement.
GGAAGTCTGAGACAGATGGGAGCAGCCTCACGTTCACAAGCCCTGGTCCTCATGGGGGTATTTCAACCATTCTGATATTTCTTGGACGGACAACACAGCAGAGGGAAATCAAGCCAGAAGGTTCCTGGAATGCACTGATGATAACTTCCTTCTCCAAGTAATAGAGGAGCCAATGAGGTGAGGTGCTATGCTGGACCTTATTCTCACCAGCAAGGAGGGGGTGGTGGGAAATGTGAAGCTCAGGGGGCTGCAGTGACCGTGCACTGGTGGAGTTCAAGATCTTTAAGACAGCGAGAAGGGCTCACAGCAAGCTTGCTAGCCTGGACTTCAGGAGAACAGACTTTGGTCTCTTCAGGGATCTGTTTGGCAGAGTACCATGGGAGACAGCCCTGGAGGGAGGAGGGGCCCAAGAAAGCTGGTTAATATTCAAGAATCACCTCCTCCAAGTTCAGGAGCAATGCATCCCAACAAAGAGGAAGTCAGGCAAAAATGCCAGGAAGCTTGCATAGATGAACAACGAGCTGCTGGACAAACTTAAACATGAGTAAAAAGTCTAAAGAGGGTGGCAGCAAGGACAAGTAGCCCAGGAGGAATACAGAGAAATTGTCTGAGCAGACAGGGATCAGGTTAAGAAGGCCAAAGCCCTAATAGAATTAAATCTGTCCAGGGATGTCAAAGGCAACAAGAAAAGCTTCTATAGGCACATCGGTGATGAAAGGAAGACTAGGAAAAATTTTGGCCCTCTCTGGAAGGAAATGGGAGACTTGGTCACCTGGGACATGGAGAAGACAGGGGTACTCAGTATCTTTTTTGCCTTGTCTTCACTGGCAAGTGCTCCAGCCACATCATCCAAGTTGCAGATAGCAAAATGGAGACTAGGAGAATGAAGAACCCCCCACTGTAGGAGAAGATCAGTTTCAAGACTATCTAAAGATCCTGAAGGTGCACAAGTCCATGGGACCTGATGAGATGCATCTGTGGGTCCTGAGGGAACTGACAGATGAAATGGCTAAGTCACTATTCATTATATTTGAGAAGTAGTGGAAGTCAGATGAAGTTTCCACTGACCGGAAAAGGGGAAACATAACGTCCATTTTTAAAATGGAAAAAAGGGAGAAAGGAAGACCTGGGCAACTACAGAACAGTCAGTCTAACCTCTGTGCCTGGCAAGATCATGGAGTGGATCCTCCTGGAAACTATGCTAGAGCACATGGAAAAGGAGGAGGTGACTGGTGACAGCCAATATGGTTTCATTAAGGGAAAATCGTGCCTTAGAAATTTGGTGAGCTTCTATGACAGAGTTACAGTGTTGGTGGAGAAGTGAAGAGCAAATGATATCACCTACCTGGACTTGTGCAGAGCATTTGACACTGTCTTGCACATCATCTTTGTTTCTAAATTAGCGAGACACAGATTTGATGGACAGACCACTTGGTGGATAAGGAATTGACTGGTTGGTTGCAGTCAAAAAGCTGCTATCAATAACTTGATATCCGAGTGGAGAACAGTGACAAGTGACGTTCCTCAGGTGTCAGTATTGGGACCAATGCGGTTTAACTTCTTTGTCAGTGACATGGACAGTGGGATTGAGTACAGTCTCGGCAAGTTTGCTGATGACACCAAGCTGTGTGATGCAGTTGACACACTGGAGGGAAGGGATGCTATCCAGAGGGACCTTGACAGGTTTGAGATTTGGGCCTGTGTGAGCATCATGAAGTTCAACAAGGCCAAGTTCAAGGTCCTGCATGTGTTTCAAAGCAATCCCATGCACAAACAGAGGCTTGCCAACAAGTGGATAGAGAGCAACCCTGTGGAGAAGGACTTGGGGGTGTTGGTGGATGGAAAACTGACTATAAGCCAGCAATGTGCACTTGCAAGCCAGAAAGTCAGCTGTATCCTGGTCTGCATCAAAAGAAGCATGGACAGCAGGTCCAGGGAGGTCATGCTGTACCTCTATTCTGTTCTTGTGAGGCTCTACCTTGGGTGCTGTGTCCAGCTCTGGGGACTCAGCATAAGAAGGACATGGACCTGCTTGAGCAGGCCCAGAGGTGGCCATGAAGATGATCAGGGGACTGGAACACCTCCCTTGTAAGGACAGGCTGAGAGAGTTGGGGTTGCTCAGCCTGGAGAAGGCAAGGTTCTGAAGAAACTATACATATAATAGACATAGGAAGGTGTTTATGCTCTCAAACATAAAAGAAAGGACACATAACATTTTCTAGTATAAATGGTCTGTAATGAAAAAAAAAAATAGTTGAATAGCAGCCCTATAGTAGAGAAGGCAACCTAATATCTTATAGTTATCAGATATGTGAATAGCTCTACAATGCTGCTAAAGAGAAAATTTGGAAAGTCCAAATTTAAAAACAAGTATAAAATCCAAATATTTCTTACTATGTGCTGTCAATAGACAGTTGAGATTTTAAAAGAAGGAAGGGCCTTCTTGGGAAAAACTCACCCTCCTTATTGTATGACTTCAATGGTTCATTGTGAGGTAGCAATTCAGTAAAGAGGTGCTACAGTTTAGACCATCTAAGCAGTGATATCTGATATGCTGATACCTAAACATGGCTAACAGTGACTGTGCACAGAGCTATTTGGCATGAGCAAGAGACCATCAGATAGGCTATTACAAAATACTGCAATGCTTTCTGGAGATAAAAAATGTGACACTTGAAATTTTGTACTTCTTGCTGCTTGCCTACTGATTTCCTTCTGGTTAAATTAAATAAATGTTTAAATACTATATAGATGTTCTAGGATTTTCCAGGTTTTATGTTTAAATGATCCCAAGAACATTAAACTTAAATATCAAGGAAAGAAGTGATTGAGCATGTGGCAATACTAATTGGTACTGTTATGTTTTGTTCTTGTATTTGCCTTATCTAAAGTACTTGCAAAAGTAATAGGTGTGCATCCAGTCAGTTAAATTCAATAACATAATTTCTTTTTGAACAACAATTTAACTTTTAAAGAGAACATCTTGTTAATAGCTTTCACCAGTACTATTTTGTGAGTGTCATTAAGTTTACTTGGCTAGTGACAATGTGTATTTTTGGCATATAGGAGCATCTTTAAAACTATATTATCGTTACGCCACATCTATGTTTCCTACTTTAATTTTATTCTGCCATAAGAGCAAATTGACAATGCATTAATTTAAGTATCCAGTTTAAAGCAGCTGAAAATGAATGTATTCAAACTAGTAAAAACAAAAACAACAGAAGGCTAAAAGCTTATGGAAACTGAAATACTATCAAGCAATCTGAGCAATTTTGGTGGTACTGCAGCTCTTTCTAAATATTCTTATTGCAACAATTGATTTATATCATTATTATTAAAGTAGGCACTTCCTGCTTTTCCCATTCACTAAAAAGCTATGTAGATTTTTAAGGACTCCGTATAGAAGTGGATATTTTCTTCATTTAATTTTTTAATTAATAGTATAAGTGATTCCAATAACACTGAAATACAGTAATAAAACTATGGGTGCAAAAGAATTTTAAAATTCCAACTTATAATCCTAATTGTGCACATACTTTCCTTGGAAATAATTAGGTAATAAAAATGTTTTATTTAGATTTTAGGAACAGGCAAGGCAGAACCACTGGAAAGCGTTTTTCAACAAAACTATGAAAATAAGCCTTTTTTTTTTTTTTAATTTTTAGTTTTTCCCTTCTCTTCAACTCCTTGAAAGAGAAAAAAAAAATATTGTAAATATTGTTATAATGGTGTTGCTATATTTAGGAAATAACATTCTGAGAATTAAAACTGGAGGATTTTTTAATTAAAAACAATATCCAATGACTAGTTTTACTAAAATTCTCCTGATCACTTCGGATTTTCAAATTAAGGAAGGAAACGGAACTTCTTAACAACAAAATAATAACACTATTGTTCAAATTTAATTCTTTGGCTCTTTGGGCAGTAAGCCTAACATGAACGCCTATTGAAAAGTATCCATTTCTGAAAAGTATCCATCTGCTTTATTGTTTAATCCTAATACTCCTTTCCCAGGACATCTCATCAAATATTTCAAAAATAAAAAAAAAATTGTGTATAATAAGTGAGAACAATCCTGTACCATCTCAGTTCTTCACATGAATAAACAGAAAATATAGTTTGCTTAAATGTTAATGTCATGGTTTGAGCTCAGAGGGCAACTGAGCACCACGCAGCAGCTCACACATCCCTTCTCCCCTTCTCTCCCAGGGATGAAAAGGGACAGATGAGCCAGGCTTGGAATTCGAGATAAGACCAGGAGGGGCAAATCACCCATTATGGTCATGGGCAAAAGGCAGACTTGTTAGTGGAAGAAAAAAACCCATACATTTATTAGAGAGACTAACAACACTTAACAGAGTAGGACAGTGAGAATCATTGTCACATCTCAAGAACACCTTCCCCCCACCCCTCTCTTCTTCCCAGGCTCAGCTCTGCTTCTGATATCTCTACCTCCTCCCCCCAGTGGCACAGGGGGCAGGGGATGGGGGGTACAATCAGTGCTGCTGCTTATTCCATCTTTGATGGCGGGGCTGGGGAGCTTCTGAAATGTCTTCCCCCTGTTCCATCGTGGTTCCCCTCTCACAGGAGACAGTCCCCCACAAACTTTCTCTGACATGAGTCCCTCCCACGGGCTGCAGAGTTTCCCTCATTGCGCCAGTGTGGGGCACCCATTTTCTCCAAATGGAATCCCTCCCAAGAGCTGCAGACCTTCCCACACTGCTCCAGTGTGGGACACCCCCACATGCTGTAATCTTCCAAGTGCTGAACTACAACAGTGGGGTCTACCTTTTCCCAAATGATCCCGTCCGTCTTTGGGCACAGAAACCTTGGTCAGTCTGGCGAAACACAGGCCATAAATCAATGTCTGCTCCACTGTAGATCTTCATGGGTGGTAGGGGAGGGCCGCCCTGCCATCTCACCACTGGATACAGGGGGGTTTCTGCTCTGGCACACCTTCCCCCTCCTTTCTTCCTCCATTCCTCCACTGACCTTGGTGTTCATGCAGCTGCAACAACTCCTCACAAGTCCGACTCCTCCTCACCACATCCTTTCTTGAATATGTTATCACAGAGGCGCAGCTGACTGGCTTAGATTTGGTGCAGAGGTGGAGCTGACTTGAAGCTGGGGGAGCTTCGAGAAGCTAATCACAGGGGGCCACATCTGTAACCCCCTCCCCTGCTACCAAAAAACCCCACCACTTCACTCAAACCCAGGACAGTTATGTAGAATATTTCTGAGACAGTATGGTGAATATTGTGTTATTTTATAAAATTCAAATTTAAAAATAAACTTCTGAAATTCTGTGCAATTGGAAACAATCCTGATGGAGAAATAATCTTTGGCATATTTAGATTTTATGACCCTGTGCCATGGGTAATTCATGAATTAAATTGCACAGATTTATTGTGCTAATGATTACTTTTCACAAGGATAACAGAATCACAACAGGAAATGGCAATGCAATATAATCATTTGACTTTATTTATGACCTTAAGCAGTAGTAATTTAAATTTGCCAACAGTGAATGGCTATTAACAGCCTTAGTTCAGTAGCTACACAAATATTTAAAACTTAACTTTTAACAGAAAGAGAATAAATTAAATAACCAGACTATGGGAAGTTTGTCTTTCCTATTTACCGTAGGAGAAGAAAATTAGATATTTCTATTTTTTTTTTTAAGCTTTCTAATACAGAATACAGTAACTATTTTCTGAAGTACTTCAAAGGATTAACATGTTTCTGATTTGTAACTTTTTTTGAAGGAGAGTGTAAGAAGACTCAACCCTTCTCAGATGTGTCCTGAGATGTGTGTCTAGAAAAGTAACAAAGCTGGTGAAGGGCCTAGAGCACAAGTCTTACAAGAAGCAGCTGAGGGAACTGGGGTTGTTTAGCCTGGAGAAAAGGAAGCTGAAAGGAGACCTTATTGCTCTCTACAACTACCTGAAAGGAAGCTATAACAAGGTGGGCATCGGTCTCTTCTACCAAGTAACAAGCAATAGGACAAGAGAAAATGGCCTTCAGTTGCACTAGGGCAGATTTAGATTGGATATTAAGAATAATTTATTCACTGAAAGGGTTGTCAAACATTACAACAGGCTGCCCAGGGAAGTGGTTGAGTCACTATCCCTGGAGGTATTTGAAAGACATGTAGATGTGGTGCTTAGGAACATGGTTTAGTGGTGGACTTGGCAGTGTCAGGTTATCAGTTGGACTTGATGATCTTAAAGATCCTTTCCAAACTAAATAATTTTATGATTCTATGATTACTTTATTTGGAGGATGCAGGTGATGGGTAAAGTAGCTCTGCTCCATGTGCAGAGCAAGGTATATCAGCTTGGCTTTGACTCCTCTCATAATACTTCTGGAACAAGATCCATCTATGATCCATAATCACTTGGTTAATTCTTCTCTCAGAATTGTGACTTGCCAGTTCACAAGAAAAGGTTATAAAGAGATGCTCACAAAGGAGGAAAGAATAGCAGAGCGCAACTGTCTTCTTACCTTATACAAAAGGATCAGCCACCCGTGGTAATATTGTAACAAGAGGGAACCTCTGCCTATTTGTTTGGAAGCATGCATTGATTGCATGAATTGGTATGGTTTCATCCTGACTGTACTAATAAAGTTATTTATCAGAATATAGTATTATTAAAGAAGGGACAGGAGGAGAATATTTCACAGAGGTGAAAACACAAATAAATGCAGTACACAGCGAGACAGAATGGAAGGTGAGACAGCAAAAAATCTGTGGTCACCTGGAGACTTGATGAATATTGATGAATTCAGGAAGTTTGATAAGCACTATAGGGTGCTGCAAGTGACAACACTTAAAGAAAAGTCAGGAAGAATTCAAGAAGTGCCAAAGATGAAGGCTGTGGGGAGCGTATGAGAAATATCCAGAGCTCTCTATTGGCACAAGAAAAGAAAGCAGATGTGGAAAACAGCATACAATCAAGGGTAGGAAAACAGCCACGAGCCTGCTGCCTAGTTTATTTCTGCCAGAATCCTGAAAACCCAGGGTTTCAGAGGCAGCTGCTAATGAGGCAAGAGCTGGGTCTATGCAGCTGTCACTATGGCAGGCAAGGGAGAAAGGAAGAAGCAGCAAGAGCAGCATGATGATGTTCTACTACTGTCATCTTCACTTACTATCTTAGCCAACCTCTCTCTCATGGTAAGGATGAAAAATAAATCTTTTCCCTACATTTCTTAGGAAGTTCAGAGCCCCCTATGATACTGTTATTCTCAAAACATGGTGAAAAACTGACATTTGTCTTATATCGCTTCAGACTTTGGTATTTACAAAAAAAAAAAAAAAAAAAAAAAAAAAAAAAGAAAAAGGAAAAAAAAAGCTAGAAAAGAAGTTGGTCATGTTTTAAGATTCAAACAGTTGTCTCTGGCATCTCTTTATTTTTCTTAAATATTTTTTAAGAGGGAAAGTCAAGATTTTAAAAAATGGCTTCCAGGTTGTTGCAATGTGGCTATCCAACATGAAAATACAACTTTGGGAAGGTCAGCTCAAAATATTACTGTAGTTATGATGAAACCTCATCAGTCATAACTATTTTATAACGCATTATATTTTACAAGGACAAGTAGTGATAGGACAAGGGTTAATGGTTTTAAAATTAAAGAGGGTAGATTTGCGTTAGATATAAGGAAGCGATTCTTTCTTGTGAGGGTGGTGAGACACTGGCACGTGTTGCCCAGAGAAGCTGTGGCTGCCCCCTCCCTGGAAGTGTTCAAGGCCAGGCTGGACAGGGCTGGGACCAACCTGATCTAGTGGAAGGTGTCCCTGCCCACGGCAGGGGGGTTGGTACTACATGATCTTTAATGTCCCTTCCAACCCAAACCATTCTATGATTTAATATTTAAAGTTTGGGGGGGGAAAAAAAAAAAATAACCAGCTCTGGAAAAAAGGAACATCTTATATGCAGAACAAAGAACTATGATTTATTCAGATAATTAATGTCTTAATGGTCTGACCAAAATACAAAAAATAGCCCTTCTTAATCCTGTTATTATAGTAACTTTTACAGAAAACAAAGGCAAAGCCAAAACCAAACAATTATTTCTAAATGCTATTAAAATGCAGTTAAAAAGAATATGCATATATTTTTGAGTATCAGCCCCTTTCTCTTGTGGTCACTGTCCTGGTTGGGGCTGGACTAGAGCTCCCGTTGGTCTGGCAGCGGGAGGAGCTGCAGCACCCTGAGACCCCAGGGGCTCCCCAGGTCCCAGTGCCCTCACCTGTGTGCGGGGGGCGGGGGGAGCACAGCTGGAGGGCTGGGCCTGGATTGGCCGATAGTCCATGTCATGTGACACTGTGCTCACTATATAAAGGCAGGAGTGGGCTGGGAGGGGCTGCCACTTCTGGGAGTGTTGCTGTGGTGTCTTTGTGTTTGGGATTGCCGGCTGGGAGCAGGTGGGTGTTGGTTGGGTGGTGAGCAGCTGTATTGTACATTACCTGCTGATATTGCTGTCAGTGTATTGTTCTGTTACTGTTATTAAACTGTTTTTATCTCAACCCGCGAGTCCCTTTGCCCCTCTGATTCCCTCCCCATTCCCAAGTGGGGGGAGGGTGGGTGAGCGACTGTGTGGCGTTTAGCTGCTGAACACAGGCTCAAACAATGACAGTCATCTTTATCTGTTGCTACTGACGTTTGTCAAAATCCCCAGGTCCTTCACCGGGAGTAGTATGATGTTGGAAGTGAAGGCTTCTTTCTCTTTGGGTGCTGTTGATGCTTTTTAAGTTTTCTAATGGTCTACTGCTCCTTTCCCTGTTGGTTCACACAGTCACCAATAAACACTTAGTCTGTTAGATCATTACTGTAGCTTGTATAAGTTTCAGGGTGAAAATTTGCAATTGCAACAAACTATATTAAAACTAAACCAAGTCACATGTTTATCACCTCAGTTAGACAATTTGTTCTTTGAGATAAAATGGTCTAGAATGAAGTCAAGACTAGCTTAATCCAGACAGATCAGCAAATTCTGAGACCTGTATTGTTAAATTAATTCAAAACCCATGGCTTCTGACTGACTTGATAACCACATATTTCCTGGGATTAATTTATTTATTTAACATATGCTTAGCGACAATATAGTGTTTAGCAACACACAACCCGCAAGAATAAAAAAATCATTTCCCAAACCATGTCAGAATTGGCTAAAATTAGAGAAACTACACAGATAAAGCTATAAAAGTATATTTGTTATTTTTTTATAATTATGATCTTATTTTTTCAGAGGGAGCGGAATGCTGAGAAGAGTTTAAAACATTATTTAGGAATATAACACACTGTAAATAGATGTCAACAGAAGAGAGTCAATGATGAGAGTAACAAGACTGATACCAACAGTGAGTTATACAAGATGTTTTTTTGTGGAGTTTCCAGTATCTACAATATCTAATTCACATTATTAATTCACGGAACTTTATAAGGAGTTGTGTTAAACTTGGAACAGGAATTACAAGAAAAATATATCCAAGTCTACAGTTGCACTGAATTGTATAATCTCTTAATTTTCTTCAATTGATATAATTGTTCACTCATGCTCATGTGAACAAAGTCTACATTAAAGGTCAATAAATAGAAAAGATACACAAAAATGGGAAATTTAAAAAGTGAAATAACGTAGTCTGCTTAGTAGCAAGTACATTTTTTTGGAGGATGTGAATAGTTAGAGATAATAAGAGTGATCTGGGAGAGTACCATGTGTCATTACCAGGAATAACAGCTGATATTAAAGACAGAAAAAATACTATATTTGAGGAAAACTACTTGACAGTGATAGATTTTGAATTATGTAACAAATTCTTAGGGGAAATGTTCAAACTCTGTCACTTGAGACATTTATAATGTGAATAGGTAGCACACAAGATATAGTGTAGGCAGCAATCCTGTGTTTATCCCCAGGGTTTGAAGCACATAACTGATAGATCTCCATTTCTAATTCTTTTGATCTATGGTCAAGGGAGAAGCAAAAGGTGAATGAAAGTCAGATGACTGTTTCTGATTTGGGTTCAAAATAAAGATCTGGTTACAAAATATTTTTATATACATACACACGTAGATACGCATATTTGATTATATACATACACACTTCAATCAACAATTAAAAAAAAAATATTTTTTTTCCTGGAATATTAAGTAGATCTTCAAAACCTTTGCGAACAGGAAACTGCATTGTAGCCACAGGTGAAAACAGTCAGTTTATACAGAGAGATTAGAAAATGAGTCAGAGGACATTAAATGTTCTCAGTCATCTAGGACAAACTGATAAGCGCTTTTGCCCTCTGCAATGGTCTAGAGGAAGGTAACACATAGAAATGCTTAGATTGTCCAGGATAGAAGCTTGAGGCTTAGTGTACTCATGAAAGAGACAATATTAAGCACAGTATCTTAGTTCACATCCACCTTGTTCCACATCAAAAAGGAGGATAGATACACTGATATGCAGGAAAGTATCTGACTCGAAGATTTTATTAGACTTTTAATGATTTATTAAATTGTGTTATAAATGTAAGCATTCTTTGTAATATTTATTCCCATGTGCTAACTGGACATATATTTATATATATAACTACAAAATTTATAATTTACATACAAGGTAACAAGAAGAGAAATTCCTTGGCAACAGAGAATAGAAAAATGAAGCCACAATTGTGAAAAATAAAATATGCCTTTAATTTAATATTTAGATCATAAAATGCAAATTATATTTATATTAATATATTACTGTACTAAGAGCTACTTAAAGAGGACATTAAGTGAAGATCTTGGAGGTTGCTAAACACAAGAAATAAGAGATTTCTTATTGCTCTAGGGTGTTGTGTATGGAGTACAGTGTTTTTCCTGTGAAGTGAAAGTGATATTAGAAAAAGATATGCAGGCCTATTTCTTACATATGATTGATTTGAGCATGACATCACTGACAGACAGATTCTGTATCAATTTTTTAGACTATTAAATAAAGGAATAGATAATCTGATTATTTTTTTACTTACATATTTTATGAGACATTTAATATATTTTCGCTGTCCACAGAAATTGGTCTAATTCACTTTTTGGTGAAATTGGTCTAAATTCACTTTTTGAAGTAAAGCCTGGAAGTTGTGGTCTCAGTCTGGCTTTTCTGTAACAGCTCACAAAACCAAGGCATTAATGTGAAAATTGTTAGAGTTTTTTTTTTTTTTTTTCCTTTTTATTTAGATTAATATATAGTTAATTACTCATACAATAATCCCTTGGTCACAGCAGTTAGAAGAGCACTATCATCCTCTGCCTGACACAACTTGAAACGAGAGAAAAGGCAAAAATAAAAGGAAATACACAAGTAGACAAAAAACAACACTAAAATATATGGGAATGATAAGATATGGGGAAAGATAATGACCATTAATTGATTTTGAGACACTCAGGCCAGTGTTACCAAAGGGCTAAAATTAAGTTGCATTTCAAATAACCTCTCCAAAGTAACTTGAAAGATGTTGAATTTAGATCACAGTCTTCACCCACTCAAGGCCAGTTACTGAGACAAACATACTGCAAAACTTCCCCTGCCTCAAGTACATCTGGGATGAGAAGAAAGTCCTTCAAAATTGAGACACAGATTTCTTTCTCTGAGTGACTAGAGATGTGTTACTGCCATAAATTATGCAGTGGTCTATCTGAAAAATTGTCTTCCTATGATTTAGAGAGATTAAAATAGTACAACTCTTGATAGTGCTTTCAAAGGAATATTCAGAGTAGCTTTCAAAATGGAGGTCTTGAGTTATTTATTTATTTTTTAAACAGAATTTCATGGAAATGTTTGCATTTAGACATACAGGACAAGCTCCATCTGTGCAATTAAAAATTATGAGATACATACAATTTTGACTTCAAATGGATTCATGTGTATCTAAAATGATGAAGCTGTCACCCTGAAGGTGTTCATCTGATGACAGGCCTGAATAAAAATGTCCAAGTGACTGAAACTGTATTAATTTTATGTAATGTAAGCAGTATAGCATGTCAGGGATGCCCTCATGCAAATGGACGAGCCAATAAATCTTGTATTTGGAAACAGATGACACAATAAAGCAGGAAACCTTGTAGTTTTTTACTGATGTCCAGGTCCTTTAAGATACTATGGAAGAAGTGGCTCACTGTAGCATTTGATTTTCTCTTATTAGCTCTTGATTTACCTCATAAATTTTATATGTATATTAGTTTTCTTGAGAGCACAGATGAATACGTTAAAAAAAAATTCTGGTTCCTAGAAGGAAATTAAAGAAACCTTTTTCATGCAACCTGTGGAACTTGGAAATTCACATATGATTGCTGGGACTGAGAATGAAAGACAGATTGAACACGTATAAGTCTGAATATAAATATGCAGTATAATTGCAACTAATAACAAGACTCTATGAAAGAGATTTCACCTTTCTCAGGCAATAAGACATTTTTTAGCTATTGGAGAAAATGTATAGTCTTATTGCCCAGACAAAGCCCATATCTATCAGCTGGGAGGTCCTGCTGCCTGTGCCAAATAGTGGAGGAAATTGAATTTTGGACACATCCAGTTCATGGCTTATAAGATTTAGTATAAAATTCAGAAGTCCTTTACTGTGAAACACTGGTACTGCTAGGTTTTATCACTTTGGAATGAGTGAATATTAAAAAGAATTTCAGTTCTTGCTTTAGTTTAATTATCCTCATAATATTTGATGTGGCCAAGCAACTTGGTTGGTACTCTGAGGATTACATGATTAGAGATTAATGAAAAGGAAAATCTTCTTGATGAATACTTGATGGTTCTTAATTCAACTTGTTAATTAGGTTAAGAGTATTTGATTTGGGGGTACAATTTAATCTATTGCAGCTTTAGTTTCATGTGTTTTCAAAATGCACTTCACACATCAGAACACATTCTACTGTTAAAGTCATGCATTGAAAGAATCCCTTTCACTGTCTTCATGGTAGAGCGAGCATGAAGAAATTAGAGGGCATGGTATTTATTAAGCTTGTATTCTTTTGTTAGTGTATATATTTTTTGATATATTCTTTGGGATACAGAATACGTAAAAATCAGCAATCGCAATGCTCTGAACTCTCTTTCAGTCATTTAAAATTAGAAAGCAGAAGAGAAGTGCAATCCACTTGTCCATCTACCAAATCATAGCACATTTTCTTATCCTCATACTTCCATCCTCCTGTGTCTGATCAGCCACGTTATTACAAATACTATTGAAATATAATGCTATATATATATATATATGGTTTTAAGAGAGCTTTATTGATTTATATCAACTTGTGAACTGATGCATATTTTTTCTCTAATCAATCTTCTTTCTCTTCTAAAAACAAAGACCTGGAAATAAAAATCACAATACAAATGCATCTTACTGCCTAAAACATAATTATGTAATGGTTTTATGTAATGGCTGATTATGTTATCAAATCACCTTCCTGATATAGCAAGATGATTCCCTGTAATATGTTCTCAATAATGCTAACAGTGTTCATCACTTCTCCTGAGAAGTTTTGTCAAAATTTAATATTAGAGGGAATCAGGCTGGACCCAACAGCCTGGGAGAGGTGAGGTGTCCCAGCTCCATGTCCTCAGGTCCAAAGCATAGTGAAGTTGAACATGTATGTAGCCACATGCACAGAGCACAGGTATAAGCCATATACATACATACATACATGCATACACACATGTATACCCTATATGCATATATTCCCACCTGGCCACACTGATCACAGACAGACGAGTACTCACAAAAACACAAGCAGCACCAAAAGGCTCATCTTGCTTCCTTCTCTGGTTGAGAAGGATGGAGATTCACGAGTGAGAATGTGTATAAATATCTATATACATGTATGCACAATGCAGATGCCTCCAGCAGCTGGGTTCAGACAGCCAGTCTGCCCAGTAGCTGCCACTGGACCCCTGTTAACGGCACCTTGGCATAAGAGACCCAAGGGCCACAGCCCCGCTCCAGCTGCAGGTGCTGACCGTCTCAGTCACACACAGAGCTGGACAGAACTCTTCTGGCTCCACAGTGGGCAACCCTCCATTACAGGAAAGACATTGAGAGACTGAAAAGATTTTAGGAGAGACCACCAAGATGATGGGGACTGGAGCACTTGCCCTGTGAGGAGAGGCTGGAGAAGCTTTGCTTAGTCAGCCTGGTGGGATAGCTTTGGAGGAGCTTAACAGCAGCTCCCACTGCCTGTGGGGAGGTCACTGAGGAGACAACCGGGCTTTACACAGCTGTGCAGGGCACCAGAGAGGCAAGAGGCACAAGCTGAAACAAGAGATGTTCAGACTGGATACGAAGGTTCTTTTTTTTCCCTGTGAGGACAGTTAGGCAGTGGCACAGGTGACCCAGAGAGATTGTGCAGTCTCCATCCTTGGAGATTTTCAAGTGCTGACTGGATGAAACCCTGAGCAACCTGGTCTGATCACCCAGGTGACTCTGCTCTGATCAGGTAATTGGATTTGAGACTCCCTGAGATCTCTTCCAACAGAAATTGCACTGTGATCCTTAAAACTTCTGTTCAGTTAGGCCCTTGAATATTTTCTGTCTTTCATTGTCTCTTTCATGTCTATGCCCCTTGCATTAATTTGTTTCAATTATAACACTAGAGAAGAGCCAGACTATGCCTTTCTACTTAAAAAGTCAGAGATCTACCTAAAATTCCAGAAATTTTAGTTGAATCCATTGAACAGGCCTGTAATATAAATTGTTCTTTGCCCTGCCATAAACTGAAGAATGCAGGGTTTTCCCCATTCATCTGTGAAGGGTCAGAATAATCTGAGTAACCTGTAATACATACACTGCCAGTGAAAGTGCAAATCTAGTAAAATAAGAATTTGTATGCATTTTCTGAAGCATACTACCTCCCTAATATTTGAAAATTCCCTAGATTTAATTTTTTGTTTATGTCTCTGATTAATAATTTTAACCTTATTACTGAAGGGGATAGGTTTCAGATAACAGACACGCTCGGGATTGTTTGCAGAATAACAGTTATGGAAAGGTGACTGTGTTATCAAGCAAAATGTCTAAAGTCACAATCCATGGATAATATTTGCAAAATATTGTATTACTTGGTCAGAGCCAGTGAAGCAGAATCAAGCTCAATCCAACACTGGACAAATGTCTTCCCAGTTGACACAGATGTGGCAGTGGAAGTTATTACTTCCAGTTCTTCATTATTTCTGGGAGAACAGCAAGTGTCTTTCATTTGCTTCAGGCAAAAATCAGCCAGGTTTCCCTAAACAGTGTCTAATGGTGGCTCCAGCTTGTCTGACTGTTCTTGCCTGAAGCATATTACGAGGTATACATATGAACTGAACTCCTGACAGATCAGTGGTGGCAATAATTTCGAGCAGGGCATTGGGGGTGAGCAGCTAGAATAGCGACTTACTGGCATGGCTAGGGCCAGAAGAAACCATCTTTGGCCTTAGTTAAGTTCTAAGTTAATACATTAACAATTTATTTTTTGGACATGTGAAAAGTTGTTTTGTGGTTTTTTTTTTCTCCGTAATCTTCTCCCACTTATATGGTAGGATTTATTTTTTTCCCATAATTTATTACTTCAAATGCTGTAGGGAAAGACTATCAGATTCATTTTGATTTTGAACCTTCTTCTGGATTTCTTCCACATTGTAAAAAGTGAAAAAAAAAAATCTCTAAAGAGCAACAGAAAACCCTCTTACATCTGCCTGGCTCACCTCACTTAACTCCTAAACCTCAAGTGTGTTACTGTCAAGAAAAGTATTTTTTAAAGCTGTAAATTGACTTCTGATGTTATCACTTGGCTAAATTCCCATGCTGATATCACTGTATAAAAATCAATTCATCTGTGTCATCTTGGATTCCTTTGTAATTTATTTCTAAGATTAGATATTGCTTCCAAAATATCTAATTCTAAAATTGTTTTAATGATTCTTTGTTTATCTCTTTGTAGCATGGACAAATTTTGTCAAATGATTTGTTATCTCTCAGATAAAAAAAAAAAAAAAACACTTCAGTTATATGTTTGTTTTTTTCTTTTTTTTTTTTTTCCTTTTAAAAGAACATGTGAAATCAAATTGCAAAGGTCCCTGACAGATTTACTCAGAAAAGCCTTGGAGAAAGAATTCAGAAGATGTCTTGAAGTCTGTAGATTAGTCTGTTGTTTTGTGAAATACTCAATAGCAGTTTATACCTGAAAGAACTCTAGTCATTCTTCAAGACAAAGTAGCATGAAAGGATGTGAGATACTGGGGGGTGGTATAAGAGAACCAAAAGATTGGTTCAGTACAGAGAAAAACAAGCTGAGAGAGGGGTAAATGAATCTCTGAGCACAGTACTTATGTCTTTCTGTAACCGCTGAGCTCACTTGGACCTGTAAAACACAGGACTATTTTAAGTGCAGGTTAAATTGCATTAGTCTTAAGAGCTGGAACAGTACTCCTTGCTGCACAGGGGTGTTATGTATCATTGCTAGCAGGAAGATTTGCATGCGCAGTGAGATCCTCAGGCAAAATTGTTATACAGATTGAGACTACAAAATGGATTTATTGGATTTGTTTTTAGCTATTTCAGTGAAAAATGTGACTACTTGCAGATTCGTGTTGAGTGTTGCAATGGTTTAGTTAGAAAAAAAAAAGAAAGGATGAAAAGCTGAAAAAATAAAATGACTATTTTTGACATAGTTATTATTTCTTTTGAAATGGATTTCTGAAGAATTTTTCCTTCAATTAAAAACAAACAAAACAAACCATATTATGTTTCAGTCAAAAATTTTGTCTGAACCAGAAAGAAATGCCTCTTTTTTTTGCTGTCTTTACAATAAGAAAAATCAAGTCTGTCTTGTCTCAGATATTTTCTTTTCAGTATTTTGGTTAGCCAGTGAATTGGAAAAGCTGCACAGCGTTAATGTGGGTTCTCTGTCTCATGGTTTACCTCAAATCCTGGAGTTTCTTCTGCTTCATATAATAAAGCACAGGGTAGAGCACACAGTAAAGGTACACTGTGTGTTTCCATCTCCTGGCTATTTGGGACTGAGTTCATCCTGAGATGAAAACTTCACAAGAACTATGTGCAAGAAAGGTGACCTGGAGAAAAGTAAATGTGAATCAGAGACCTAATTATTATCTAAAATTGAAATGTAAACAGGTTTCTAAAAGGCCTTGTCAGTTGAGATAAAACATACAGGTTTGATTCAGAAGAAGATAAGACAGCAATGTGGCAAGCTACAGAGCAGTGGAATGATATGATCTGAGTACTGACAAAGGAAAATTATTTTAGTGATAGTTGCTGGATGAAGTCAAGGGGTGCAGTAACAGAAACAAAAGGTTATAAAGTAAGTGGTTGCAGTAGTCAAGGTAACAAAATTTGACATGCCCAGCAATTTATTTGTCATACTGAAGCATTGTATTTACCCATATAAGAGAAAAAAAGAAAAAGAAAAAAAAAAAAAAAAAAAAGAAAAATATGTGTGTGTGTAATAAAATCATAGCCCAGTCACTCATGGGAACCTTCAGCCTGTATGTGTCTGTTTAATTACTGATAAAAACTTTAGAACTGGTACAGTCCTGGTCAGTCTTATAAAAAGTTTTTTATTTAGTGCTTGGTGAACTATTTCTAAAAGCCTGAATGCTATGAGAATTAATGAATCTTGACAGAACTGGTTTGGATCTCATTTGACAGACAGAAAATCTATTCTTACTTGGAACTTGCATCTAGATAATCTTCTGTCACAGCTATTAGAGGATCGCCTCAAATTCTCTCCTAGAAATGCTCCTGTATTATTTCTCAGCACTGTCCAGGCAGCTAACCAGGATAGATGGAATAACTTTCATAATTGGTGGTGAACCCTTTTCATATCTTTTCTTAGAAATAAAAAAAAAGTCATCCTCCCCCCTAAGAAAACTGTAAACCAAATACAAAAGTTAGTTCAGTTAGATGAGACATTTAATATTCATTTTGTAACAGCAAACCTACAGTAGATGAATCCCTAGTTATTAGTATGTGATAACTGTAATGTATAACTTTGCAATATTCCCAAAAGAATGAGCTTTAAACTAAAGGCCATGGCTATTTTAGAAACATATATGAAACTGAGGGACTGGGTAAGCCCCAAAAATTTTTGATCTGTGTGGTCAAACTATTGCCTTAGTGGCATAGTATTACTGTTTATAGTTGTCCCAAACTCATCAACTGTCTAAAGAAGACCCCCAAGTGTTCAGTGTTCAGACCACTTCAATAGTTTTCTACACAGTCATTTCAAAACAGTTTTTGTCAAGAAAAGAAAAAAAGAAATGTAAAAAATTAAAGCATATGTTACTGATATTGTAAACATTGTTTCTGCAATAATGACCAGAAAAACTCTTACACAGGCCAGCATGAAGGAATCCGAAACCCCCTTTCAATAAAACACCATCTCTTAAATGTTTTTTTTGGACTCAGATCTACATTCAAGAAGTTTGACTTTTCAATAAATGTTTTATTTTGTCTTAAATATTTGCTAATAGTACCTGCTGATATTTCATTTTCTTTAATGGAGAGGAGCCAATATCCTGCTACCTCAGGTTATAAAAACACTTGTCCACTTTATCAGGTTGTTTCAGAGAAGTAATCTTTCTTCTCTACTTGACACATTTTGGTCCAATATTCAATGCAAACCTCAGTGTCCTCCCGTACACACCTACTGTATTTGTTCTAAAAGAGAGCTCTTGGACCATCGAGTTCTTGTGCCACCACAAAGTGCTTCCTGTGCTATAGAAAAGAAAACTTACGTACCTTCATGCCTCATGTTTATCATCAGCCCTAAACTCTTTGCAACTCTGCAGCTCCTTCCCTGTCTTCTCCTTTTACTTATCATACCTTTGTTGTTGTCACCTCTTATTGAGGTGACATAATAGTATTGTTATTATATTCCCTACTATTCCTATCACTGTGTTTTAATAATGTATTCCTAGCATTGTGTTTCTTTATAGTAAAGTCTGCTCTGCCACATACAGAAAATCCAGCAAGGTGCAACATGGGTCCAGGAAAAAACACCACTGCACCTAGCATAAAAGCACCAAAAGTTTATCAGGAAGGAGAATAAACCAGTGACAGTATCAGGAGGTTTCTAACCACATGCTTGCTGCTTAGTACAAAAGGATTTGTAGAAAACTGTGCAGACCGTTCAAGAAGGTGAAAAATATGTCCTTGAGGACTGGAGACAACTGCACTTGTGGAGTTCTACTGCAGACACCTATCTTCTACAATTTGAAGCCAGAGATGGTGCCCTCCTGTGTAATTCCAGGTCTCCTTCTCTGCATCCTCCAAAGAGGCACATCCAAACACATATCCTTTGTCCACCCTGGTCACACTGAGCATAAGTAAACCCAGGAACTCATGCTTCATATTCTAGTTTGGGTAAGTATATCACTTTGTTATACAAGTTTTTCTGGTGTATGGGCCAGGTTATTGAGGCTCTGATTGAACATTGCTGAAACCCAGAACAGAGATTGTATTTCAGTGTGATTAGAAATGGAACAGACAGGAACATAAATAAAGCTTTCAGATGTGAGTTCTTGTCTGGAAATATTGTCAGGGACCATGGTACAAAATACTCTTTTGCATGAAAGGGCAGGGTGAGGCTTCTCATTAGGTCATTGGAGGATGATTTAGTTTGTGAAATAACTGTCCTTCAAAAAGCTTTCAACTGAATACATAGCCGAATTGGTTGGTCCAATGGAACGGACTAAATCTAGTCTGACCTACATGCCTTTAACTGTATAATGTGACCTTTCCACTAACTACATGACCTACTGATCTGTTCCTTTTACTTTACTTGCTAATGCAGACATATTCTGTATTTCTGTATTTTCTCTGCAGCAGGACTATGACCAAGAAGTAATTCTGTTAATAAATTCGTGGGTTATTATTATTTCAATTTAATTATTATTTCCATTTTCCTGTAAAGACATATATGCAGAATGATCAGTTTTGCTTCTGATCATCATTCCTTTTAGTTTTTAGTCTTCTGTTGTAACTCCCATGCAAGAAGAAAAGATTGGGAAAGTAAATGTGATAGTAAATCTCTCTGAACAGGAAATGTTCATACACATAGATTTTGCCTTATCATTTCACTGTCCCACTATTCACACAGTAGATAATTTGGCATCCTCTTTTGGTTTTGTACATTTTTCCTCCTTCCTTTCTTCTCCCTGCTTTTTCTGATACTTCTCTCCTTTTATCATTACTAAAGCTAATTCTGTTCATACTGTTGCAGAAAAATTATGATTTCTTTAAAGTAACAATGGAAATAATGAAAACTTTATTCACGATGAATTTTGTATTAAGTATGGAAACCTCTCCTGCCTGGGTAGTATAATTGTAGCCTCCAAATTCAGTATTCAACTGAGAACTTCAATGTCACAAATATAATTGGAAAAATGTTTAGTGAATACAATATGATTGAAATCAACAGGCACTCAGAGAAAATTCTTACCTGTAAAATAATACTATAAGAAACTATGTGCTTCCTTTACATTAATACTTTTATTTTATAGAATTCTATAGGTTAGAATCCTTTGTGACACTACAGAAAATTTATAAGTATGAATAAATTCCCTGGAATTTTGTCACTAAATTAAAAATAAACAAACAAACAAACATGAACTGAGAATACTTTTGAGCTGAACGTATGCAAGTCATTAAAATATGCTATAAGATGCAGAGAAATATCAGTGTCAACAAAACCATTTTTAGCTATTATGTCCAGCAAAACAACTCAAAATTATTTTACCACAAAAGGAATAGTCGTTAGAAATTTGCCCTCATCCAACCTGATATATGAAGTTTCAAAGCAGAGACTGGGAAGCTGTGCATGTACTGCACTGAAAATTAAGCAGGACAAAACAGAAATCCTACAGACCTTTGCCACAGATGAGGCCCTTTGTAAGAGTTTCATACATCATCATATGAAGGAAAATATAAATGGTCCAGCCACGTCATAGATCTTTAAGACTGCAAAACTATTCTTGGTGTGCAATGGGTGTTAGTTTAAAAAGTCTTGTAACCACTGTAATAGGTCTCAGACACTGAGCATACTCGCTCTGTGAATCAGTATGTGATTTCTAGATCTGGAGTTTTTGATTTGAAATTGCTCAGGAAAGAAGTTTCTAGTGATTACATGAAGGAAAGTAACAGTTATTTTTGAGATATAATGTATTCAGATACAATTTCAGAGGACCATGCTGAAATTCTTTACTTCAGTCCAGGTAAAATGTAATTTAGATGATGGGCAAGTAACAGGGTATTTAAATAAATGTAATAGCTCAAAAGGAAAAAAAAAGAAAAACATAAAATCATTAATATATGCACTGCCTAACAGGAACTGAGCTACTAATGTTATTAATTTGGAAATAAAAGTGAATTTTATAACTATTCCTCAAAGTTTAGCACTAATTTATTACTCATCAGGCACTTCCCAAAATACCATAAATTCAGTGTGCAAAGGCGATCCAATTTCCCGAGGTGCTGAGCCAAGCCTATTATAGTGTCATCGTATATAGTTGACATCTGGTATCCAGACTAGAACTGCTTCTGCTACTGCACTGTCATAAAATGTATGGAGGAGGAGAGAGAAAGACAACAGGTCCAAACCAAGCCCCAAAGTTAGTTTTAGACAACTTCTGATTTTTCACTTGCATGGTAAATCAGTTGAAGTTCATTTTATATTGTAATTGACAATCTACTTCCTAGCAATTCTTCCAACCACTGAACGTTAATTAATAATTGATGTAGAAAAATTAGGGCCCCAAATGCCTTTTTGGAAAATCTGCAAAGATCATTCCAGTATTCATGCAGAACTAGTAAGAGATGGATTTTGAAAATCTTGAATGAAGTCCTATCAACTGTTTTACAAATACCTGAATCTTGACTTTTGCTCACTTACCTGACTCATGTGTAGTTTGAATAATACTAGGCTCTAAAAACATATCATTCATCCAAGGTGACAACCTGTGATACTGAGCTCTTTGAGCCCATGTAAGTTAAAGACTCCCCAGCAGTGAACAGAATAGCTGGTGTAACTCAAGTGTGGAAATATTGGAGAAAGGCATTGAGAGATTGAGGGATGTATAGCAGCTGGATCTTAAGGATACGCATCTGAAGAGGAAGAAAATAAAATATACCAGATGGTAGTGGAGGCTCCACAGCAAGAGAGACAGAAAATGAATTTTGATGAGATGAGGGCTTATCATTACTCAGTTCTCTTTGTGACTGAAATAGAAAAAATGTTTGTTTTCAGACAAATTCAAGATGCATAACCCAGCTTTTATGCAATCTGTAACTCTTTATAGGAAACATTAGTTACTGCAGACCCACATTTATTTTCACTTTAGTTGGTACATATTAGGTATCAGGCTCTACGAAGTAAGCCCTATGACTATTTAAAAAGAAATATGAAGGTATATATGCATCTCTTTGATCTTTATCTTGGTGATAGCTCTCCAAAACAATACAAGGGATCTGAATCCAGTTTCCCTAATTCTTATCTTGTGCAGGGCATGGTGCAGAGCTGTGCTGGATCACAAAGCACACTGCAGTTCTCTGCAAGACACACCTCTATCAAAGAAGGAAAGAAGTAGGTTGAGTTTCAAGTTCAGCAAAAAGATCTTTACAAATCTCAATATAAGCATAAGCATAAAACAAGTTGAGAGAAAAGCAATTAATAGAAGCAGAAGGTAAAAATCCCTAAGCCGATACCTACTTTTTAAATAGATACGGTAATACAGAAATTTTGTATTTGTTGTAAAAAATAATATTTGGAAGGTGGATTTCTATAAAGACGTCATGGAGGTACTCAGGGTTTGGCACTTCATGTGTAAATCATTTTGATAGTAGTTGTACAGATAACGATGAAAACTTGCCTCACTCCAACCAGTAGTAAAGCTCCTATTTCACTGCAGAGAAACTACATTTCAACCTAGATTTAAAATACTCCCTTAATTATCCATAATTTTACTTGGTAATCGAGCTCCATGTTTTTAAATCAATCTAACATGTTTTCAATTAACACCTTTGCAGTTGCACAAAAACACTGTCAGTTGAATAATCATCAGTTTTGTTCTTTATTTTTGCAATGAAAGCAGACCTTCTAAAAGTAAGTGTTATGTTTTTCAGCCAGTAATACACAGAGACTTCATTTTATTGACAGCAATTAACTTTTAAAATTAAAAAATAGCAGTAATTTAAAGGTAATCTGACAATT
Source organism: Tyto alba (assembly GCF_018691265.1). NCBI lineage: Eukaryota > Metazoa > Chordata > Aves > Strigiformes > Tytonidae > Tyto > Tyto alba. Next base: position 13,555,793 of record NW_024881282.1, on the reverse strand, counting down.
TTTCTCCCTCTGAAAAAGGAAATGTCAAAAATGTCAAAAATATACTTGCAAAATATAACCAGAACTCTAAGGCAATGGTATCAATTCAGTTCTTTTTTTTTTTTTTTTTTTTTTTTGTTTTGTTTGTTTGTTTGTAATACATCAGATAAAACCATGCTAAATGTTTTTGGGTCAAAACATTTAAAATATTGACAGCATTTCTTGTTGTCATGATTGTTCTAATTATTTTTTAAAGAGAGCCTGGCTCAGTAAAAGATATTGTAAAAGAGCCAGATCCATATGGTTGGTTTTTTTGAAGACAATTTATAAAGAGCAATATACTCAGCAATGCAAGCTGCTTCACAGGTTTTAGAAATGTTTTCATTTTAAGAAATATTATATAACTCAATGATAGTTCCAAATGTTGCAGATAAGCAAAATAATTAAGGTTTATATCTTCATATTTTGTGTATTTATTTCAACTTTTGAAATATCAATTGCCAGTTCTAATGTTATTAACCCTTTCAGAGTGCAGATTTTGAAATTTTTGCTTTGTGAATTTAATCCTTCCCTCTTTATTATAGACTATAATAAAGACCAATCTAAATCTTCTTCTAATCAAACAAATGAACCAAATTAAGTTCTTAGAAACCTCACAAACATCAATGAGAAAGACTTAATTTTGTTTATGAGACATCCCCAGACCATCCCTCGAGTCAAGTTGCCCCTGATAAAAATATACCACTGTGAGGCACTGATGTATGGCTGCAGAACTGGTGTTGGCAACAGGGTTTTGGGTTCTGTAATTATGGGATCCTATTTTCAGGTCAACATCTGCTTGGGAGAGGTGGGAACCATGTCTCTAAGCAGGGCAAAGCTATTTTTGTCAATAGGATGTCTGACTTCATTAGAAGGGCTTTGTACTAAGAATAACGGGAGAGGGAGAGAGTAACCAGCAGTCCTGTGAGAAATTGGCAGACAGGATCATAGAATCATACAATAAACCAGGTTTAAAGGGACCTCAAAAGATTATCTAGTACAACCTTTCATGGAAAAGGGAACCTAGACAAGGTTATCTAGCACCCTGTCCAGTTGTGTCTTGAAAATCTCAAGTGATGGGGACTCTACCACATTCCTGGGAAGACTATTTCAGTGAATGATTGTTCTTACTGTAAATTATTTTTTTTTTCTTGTATCAAGATGAGCAAAGTTCATAGGGTAATGTGATGGGATCACTGAGCAAAGGACATCACAGAAAGGGATCACAAAATGAACAAAATGGGGCTTAAATGAGGTCACCTCCAGCACTTGCATGGCCACAAGGAGCACTTCCTATAAGGAACCATTATGGAGAAATTTGCCAAACCCTCTCCATCAACTCAGCATGCTAGAGTGCTTCTCTAAAGTGCCTGTACACCAATGTATGCAGTGTGGGGCATAAACATTATGAGTTAAGACATATGTGTGCAGTTGCAGGGCTATGATCTTGTTGGGGTCATGGAGACATGGTGGGATGGCTTCCATGACTGGGGTGTTGCAGTGGAGGGATACAGGCTCATTAGGAAGGACAGGAAGGGAAGATGAGGAAAGAGAGTTTCCTTTTATGTGACAGCAGCTGGAGTGCATCGATCTCTGTCTGGGGATGGATGAGGAGCCAACACATAGCTTATGGAAGAGGATTAAAGAGAAGACAGGTGAGGGTAAGTTTATAGTAGGTGTCTGCTATAGGCCACCTGACCAGGAAGAACAAGTGGATCTGGCCCTCTACAAACAGATAAGAACAGCCTCACATTCACAGACCCTCATCCTCATGGGGGACTTCAACCACCCTGGTATCTGCTGGAGGGATAACAGTAGTACATAAGCAATCCAGGAGGTTCCTGGAGTACATCTACACTACTTCCTCCTCTAAGTTATAGAGGATCCAACAAGGAGATGGGACCTCATACACACCGACAAGGAAGTGCTTGTTGGGAATGTGAAAGTCAAAAGGCAGCCTTTGCTGCAGCAAGCGTAAGATGGTGGCGTTCAGAATCATGCAGGCAGGCAGGGAGAAGGGTGAAAGGTAAGCTCACAAGCCTGGACTTCAGGAAAGCAGACTTTGGCCTCTTTAAATATCTTCTTGGAAGAGTACCATGAAGTAAGTTCCTGGGTAGAAGAGGGGCCCGGGAAATCTGGTTAATATGCAAGGATCACCTCCTACAGGCTCGGGAGATTTCCAACCTAATGAGCATGAAGTCAGACAAAAGTGTTAGGAGGCCTGTATGGATAAACAAGCTCCTGGCCAAAATAAAACACGGAAAAAAAGCATACAGAGAGTGGAAGCAAGTACAAGTAAACTGGACAGAATATAGAAACATTGTCCAAGCATCCAGGGATAAAGTTAGGAAAATTAAATTGAGCCTGGCCAGGGATGTCAAAGAAAACATAGATAAGCATATAGGCAACAAAAGGAAGACTAGGGAAAATGTAGACCCATTGTTCAATGAGACTAAGGACCTGGTTACACAGAGCATGGAAAAGGCTGAAATACTGAATGCTTTCTTTGCCTCAATCTCACTTAGCAAGACTGGCCTTGGGAATCCCAGATTGCAGAGATCAGGAGGAAAGGCTGAATAAAAGAAGATCTAACCTTGGTGGAAGATGATAAAGTCAGGGTGTGTTTAAGTAAACTGGACATACATAAGTCCATGGACACTGATGGGATCATTGAGTCATCGAATGGATTGCGTTGGAAGGGACCTTTTAAAGATCACCTAGTCCAACTCCCTTGTTATGGGCAGGAATATCTTTCACTAGGTCAGGTTGCTCAAAGCCCCATCCAACCTGACCTTGAACACTTTCAGACATGGAGCATGCACACTTCTCTGAGCAACCTGTTCTCCATCTTTATTTTAAGCCCCCTTTAAGTATTGAAAGGCCACAACAAAGTCTTCCCAGAGCCTTTGCTTCTCCAGGCTAAACAGCCCAAATTCTCTCAGCCTTTCTTCATAGGTGTTCCAGCCCTCTGATCATTTTCATGGCCTCTCTCTCAACCCACTTTGAAAGGTCCATGTCTTTCTTGTACTGAGGGCCCCAAAACTGGATGCAGAACTCCAGATGGGGTTTCACAAAGGTAAAGGGCCACAACCTCTGATCACAGAGGTTTTTTATGCAGCCCAGGATACAATTGGCTTTCTGGCTGCAAGCATATGTTGCTGGTGAATACCATCTTTTTCATTCACTAGTATCCCCAAGTCTGTCTCCACAGGGCTGCTTTCAATTCATTCATCAGCCGGTCTGTACTGATAATTGCCCTGACCTTGCACCTGCACCTGAGTACAGGACCTTGTACTTGGACTTCATGAGGTTTGCATGGGCCCATTCCTCAAGTCTGTTAGGGTCCCTCTGGATGGCATCCCTTTCCTCTAGTGAATCAACCACACCACTCATCTTGGTGTAATCTTGATATCCACTGACACAGTGGACACCAGGTGACATAGTGGATATCATAGTGGACATCATAGAAGGACACTAGTTTAGTCAGGTGCAATTTGCACTTGGTGAAGCCATATTGCCTGTCTCTAATCTCTAATCACCTCCCTGTCTTGCCTATGTTTTGACATATCTTCCAGGATGACCTGTTCCATGAGCATGTTCCATGACTGGGCATGAAAGTGAGTCTCACTGGTTGGTAGTTCCCATGGTCCTACTTTTTACCCTTTTTAAAAATTGGTGTGATATTCCCTTTTCCCCAGTCACCAGGGATTTTGCCTAATTGTCATGGATATTCAAATATGGAAAGCAGCTTCGCAAATACATCTGAGGATGGTCTCAAACCTGAATTTCTCTTATGACAGGAGGGACTTTGTTCCCCCAGTCCTTATCTTGTGGTTCAGGGACTTGAGAGATGTGGGAATAATGATTTCCACTAGTAATTGAGACAGAAGGATTGCTGAGTACCTCAGCCTTCTCCATATTGGTTGTCTTATTTTCAGGGGGAATGCAACCATGAGTGCTGAGGAATCTGGCTGATATCATTGTGAGGTCACGTTCAGCAAGATTTGATCACTCATGGCAACTGGAAGAAGTGTCCAAAGACTGCAGAAAAGTCAATGTCACTTCTTCAAGAAGGGCAATAAGGAACCAGGGAACTACAAGATGGTCAGCTTCACATTGATCTCCAGGAAGGTGATAGAGCACCTAATCCTGGAAACAATTTCTAGGTACAATAAGGAGAATAAAATGATCAACAGTAGCCAAAATGTTTTCACCCAGATGAAGTCATGCTTGACCACCTTAACAAACTTCTAAAGTGAAATGTCTGGCCTGGTGGATGAGGGAAGAGCAGTGGATATTGTCCACCTGGACTTCAGGACGGCCTTTGACACTGTCTCCTATAAGATCATCACAGACAAGGTGTTATGTATGGGTTGCATGAGCAGAATCTGAGGTGGATTGAAATCTGACTGAAAAGCCAGGCCCAGAACATGGTGATCAGCAGTGCAAAGTGTAGTTGGAGGTCAATAATTATTGGTGTAGCCCAGGGGTATATACTGGGTCCAGTCCTGGTCACCTTCTTCACTAATCTGGATTATGGTGAAGTGTGTACTCTCATCAAGTTTGCAGATGACACCAAACTGAGAAGAGTGACAGGCTGGAGAAACGGGACATATAAAGTCCTGCACCTGGGGAGGAACAAGCCCAGGCACCTACATATGCTGGGAACCACCCAGCTGAAAAGCAACCTTGCAGAAAAGGACCCTAGGGGTCCAGATGGACAAGAAGTTGAACATGAGCCAGGAATGTGCCCTTGTTGCAAAGAAAGGCTAATGGTATCCTGGGCTGCATTAGATAAACTACTGCCAGCAGGTTGATAGAAGTGATCCTTTCCCTCAGCCCTGATGAAGCCACACTTGGAGTATTGTGTATTGTTCTGAGCAACCCAGTACAAGAGAGACATGGACGTACTGGAGAGAGTCCAGCAAAATGCCACAAAGAAGATTAAGGGACTTTTCTCCTGTGAGAAAAGTCTGAGAGAGCTGGGAATGTTTAGATTAAAAAAGGCTCAGGGGAGATCTCATCAATATGTTTAAATTTATGAAGGGAAAGTGGAAAGAAGATGGAGCCAGGCTTGTTTTAGCGGTGCCTAGTGACAGGGCCAGAGGCAACAGGCACAAACTGAAACACAGGAGATTCTCTCTGAATATAAGGAAAGAATTTTTTATTGTGAGGGTGACTGAACACTGGCACAGATGTCCCAGGGCAGTTGTGGAGTCTCCCAGCTTGAAGATACTCAAAAGACATCTAGATGTACTCCTGGCTAACAGGCTCTAGGTAGCCCTGTTGTAGCAGGGGTTTGGACCCGAGTCACTCCAGATACACCTTCCAGCATCAACCATTCTGTGATCTTTGAGTCCCTGTGTATGTCTGTGATTACTCTTACTATGGAAAAATAGGGAATGAGCAAATTTCTAATTCTACATGTTTCAATAGAGTTATTTTAACCACTTTTCCACAAGAAATCTCAAAACTAAAATGCAATTCCTTTGAAGATAGAATACTATTTCATTTCAGCTTGCAGTCAAAAATACCCTTCATTTATTGGCCTTGTCTTACAAATTGCAAGGTTTGTGGTTCTGAACTAGGTTATACTGACAGAGTATCCTCAGAACGGAAACCATCAGCTTAATACAAATGTGCTCACCAGATTTCTTTTCCCAATAGATCTCAGAGCTTCCTTAATGATTAGAACAGTTTCTTCTCAGTTTTATGCCCTTCTTATAATAGGTAGCAAGCTATGAAGTTGTCTACTAGCACAGGGGAGTGTGGGGATTCCAGATGTTAGAAGGAGCATCTGTTGTTTCAGGACTAAAAATTTGTCTTGAAACAGTATAAATTCTCTGAACCATGTTTCACAGACATTTGTCCCCGTGTTTCTGCTTTTAATTTTCTACATTTTAATTAATATTTGTAATGAAAAAAGAAAGCAATATTTTTCAGGAGTGGGTATTCTTATTTTGACCTTCTGAGTTTATCTGTGAATCCACCTGAAAAAAAACCCTGAAAATAAATAATTTCAAGGATATGCTATGAACAGAAATCACTAAAATTTAGTTTCTGTAAAGGACTTCAGCACATCCTTACAACGGGAAGCTTGGAATTGAATTATTTTTAAAGGTTAAATCCTTCTGCAAGCAACACTAAGCTACATCAAGCCAGAAATAATCTATCTTTGTATCCTTTAGCACGTTTTTCTAAGGCAACAAGTTTTATATGATCACACTGTCTCTATCTCTCAGTCCTCCTCTAATAGCACTGAAATCATCAACTTGTTTTCAAGTACATTCAACATAAGAGATGAGGTCTTAAAGAGACAAAATTTCATCAGGTTTCATGAATACTATTAGTAAGAGATTGTCATTTCTTCAATCATAACTACCTGACACAGGGAGAAAAGCAGTTGTAACTTACCTCCTTACCTGCTTCAAGAGTTAGCAGTTACCTGACCAATCTAAAAGTGTACTTATTTTGAACCTTTAAATCAGTGAAAGCAACAAGTGGTTTGAGTATGGAGACATAGAAGGGAGCTGAGAATAGGAGTATGGGGGGTGCACACAGAGGGGGAAAGATTTAGTCACAACATGCTGGAAACAATTCTGTGGGCAACTAGGTGCCATTAATTCTAATTATCTCAGGATCAACTTGATGGTGTTTTTTTTTTTTTTCTGTGTTTGTAATTCTTGATCACTAAAGAATTGTTCACCATTTCACTAATTCTCTCTATGCCTTTTTAATGTGCTTTTATGATTGTAGTGACAAATACGTCAGCTAGTTGCAAATGATTTTTTGTTATTATTTAAATAAAGATATAAGGTTTGGAGAGAGAAAAAAAAAATACCACAGCAACTCAGAATCCTGTTTCTCTGTTCCTGTGTAGGAGATAAAAAGAGAGGGAAAGAGAGAAAAAAAAAATGTCTGATGTTTTTAAACTATGCTTTGCAGATGTATCTCTAGATCACTTAATCTTATTAAGTGCCTTGTTATCCTCATTTTTTTCCCATAAAAAAATCAGTGTCATGGCACCCCTGGTGCAAACCAGCTCCAAATCAAAGACTGACTGCTGAGCTGTGAATGCTGGTCTTTCATGAACAAAGCAGGGTTCTGTTTTCTTTCCTTCTAAAGGGAAAAGGGATGGATAACATTAATTTCAGCTTCCTTTTAATGTTGGTTACCTTTGAATTTACACTGTACATGACACACGCAAGCTAAGACTTATGAGAGAAACTTAACAGACCTCAGCTGTGTAGCGGAAAACATTCTTATTTAATCTTGAAACCTTTGAGGGGAGGGAATCTCAGTTAATGTAAATTGGGAGAGATCTGCTTTGAAAACAAACAAACAAACAAACAAACAACCCTATATTTATCCCATAGGATGAAATTCGTGGCTGGAAGTCTCTGCTCTACAGGGGATTAACATTGCCTACAAAGACTTTTATCATTTCCTTCAGCAAGAGGAGAGTTAAACCAATGCTGAGCCCACCAATTTTATATATTTCTCTATTTGTTCTTTAAAATCTCATAGTACAGCTGATTTTCTAATAACAAAATCTGTGTGCAGTGTCTGCTCTTCCTATCTGTCCCAGGATTTTGTATTGCTGTTTATCAGTGTGGTGTATGAGGTCTTTCCTGTAGAAAGAGCAAAGTCGCTAATAGGGGACAGGGTGTCATAGAAGGAAGCGCATCAAACATTGCTTTAGCCATGTCTCTGTTATAGCTATTCTGTGTATCAGTGTGGCTTGTGTTCATCAAGTAAAACAGATTGGTGCATCTGCCACACAGAGGAATATTACTTTTGAATCTGAATAGAGGAATGGTTTGGTATTTCAAGATAATCATTTCAGAAAAGACAATTAGTGGGAAAAGGAAATAATGGGAGATTATGTGGTGGAATTTATCTGATTGCCATTCTGAGCTACAAAATGCTGAAAGCTGTAAAAACATTCTCCCGTTCTCTTTCTTGAGCTATAGAACCAGAAAGGAGACCTGTGAAAGGAGAATTTATCCCATGGGCAAGTAATATACCTCCACTTTCATCAAAATCTTGATGTAAATATATGCAATTTCTTTTATTTCAAAATGCTAAATTGTTATCCAACAGTAACAAAATCTATGACTTACTAAGTGAGTTAGTTTGCTGCTTTTCTCCAGGCCAGTCTCTTTCTCATTGGTTTTACTGGAGGAAAGAGGCAGTAACACTTTTTTCCAACTCTACTTGTATATTAGACATCAATATCTTTTTCTTAGAAAGACAGATGGGACAGTTCACACCTCACAGTGCTCTACTATTGTATTTAACAAAGATCAAGATTCAAGGTTTTTCCTTCTTGTGATTAAAAGAATATCTGAGATTTTGGAACATAAGACTGCAATGTGGTCCCAGCTGAGATTTTTTTTTAATTGTATTTACAGCAACTGTGAAGTCTATAGTAACCAACAACTCTTCCAGCCTATCACCTGTTGTGTTTCTTTAATTTTTTCAGTAAATTTCCTGTCCATAAATACAGTGAGGGGAAATAAAAATAATCTAGTGCTCCCATCATTTCTTTAAAATAAATTCTAACACACATATACACACTTACAGATACTGTGCCCTTACATCTCTCACAAGTGTAATGTTCTGTCAAACATTTTAGATTCATTTGACTAGTGATAACAGAGTGCAACCCAGTGATCAAGCATATGGCAAATAATAATAGTAACAATAATAATGATTTATAATGAACTATTATTAATTATAATAAATCCTAAATAGTTTTTTGATAATTATGATTGTTGTTGTTATTGTTATTACTATTGTCATTGTTGTTAAAACAGTAAGCAAAGCTTTAAATATACTTGCTTTTAGACTGTACCTGTAACCTATTTCAGGAAGATTGGAATTTTATTAATTAGCATCATCAATCCAAGTAGAAGGAAGAATAATACTTAGCAGTACATACTAAGTGTGGTACATATCAGAAATTTACAGGATCAATGTGTGGGCTTAGAACTGTTTAGTGTCCCAGGTTATTAATATCTTAACATCTTTAGAGGCCTTTCATCTCAGCTGTTAGATCCTTCTTGTGAACTTGTGTGCATGAGTGGTTTCAATCCTCTGGGCCCTGTGTATGTATTTGAAAAATCTTGGCTTCAAAGGACTTTTTACGAGTCCATTGCAAGAAGAGGTGTTGTGTCTGGCACCATGCCATAGACAGTAGCACATCTTGCCACTAGCTCTGGTGCTCTTGTGAGAGTACTACTACTGTGTGCATAAGCAGTTTTCACTGTTAACTGTAGTTTGCTTGAAATTCCAGCATCTTAAGGTTTGGTCTGATTTGGATCAAACTCTGCAAGGAACAGAATACATATTTACATTGCTAAAGGTGCCTGTGACACACAGTGGTCTTCAGTCTTTAGCGAACAGAGGCAGTGGTTCACACACACACCACATAGAGCCTTCAGGGCAGATGGGCCACAGCCACATGACACTTGGCACTGGATCTGTGTCATGTGCAGTGTCCACCCCAAATTTTTATTTTTTTTTCCCTTGTGTGTGTCTCTGAAATAATGAGAAATTTCTGTTTAGCCCCACTAGGGAGAGGTTTTTATAACATGAGACTCAGGATGTGTATTGTTTGCCACAAGGCATGGCACATGAAGTTGTGTTAATTGTTGAGAATCAGTGCTCACCAGGTAATGTTGGAGGATACTACAGAGCAGAAAAAAAAAACCCTCGAGTGCAGCCTTCATCCACTCTCTTCCTTGAAAACAATCCCTAAAGGAAACTCTCTTTTTAATAACAGGTGGATTTTGCATCATGGGGAACTGATTGATAGTGCTCCAAAAGAAAGTTTAGTAACAAATTAGTATTTAAGCAGTGTGGAATATCAAGGGGTCAGGACTTGGGTCTTAACTCAGAAGCCAAATTATTTGACAGGAAAGGCAGACCTCAAGTTTCCTGCAAGTTAGAACACTGATTTTCAGCCAAGTTTATCCGTCAAACCAATATGTGCTCTTGACTGAATTTTGAATATTCACTCCAAATACACTGAATTCATACAAAGAGGAATTTGGCTATTGCAAATATTCTATTTGCTCATAAAACCTCTCTAGAAGAGTGTTGTGGTTTGAGCCTGGTCAGCAGCCAACCACCTTACAGCTGATCACCCACCCTTCCGCCCCAACACCTGGGAATGAGGGCGGGAATTGCAGGAGTATAGGGAGACTCGCAGGTTGAGATAGAAACAGTTTAATAAAATGAAAACAATGGCAGCAATAGAAAATATAAACAGGCAATGCACAATGCAATTGCTCACCACCTGCTGACCAATACCCAGCCCGTTCCTGGCTAGTGATCCCAAAATACCAAGATCCTGCAATCACAATCCCAGAAGCAAGAGAGAGCCCCCCTTCCCAACCACCCCTCCTCTATATAGTGAGCATGATGTTACATGATATGGAATATTTCATTGGCCAGTTTGGGTCTGGTGCTCTGTCCATGCTCCCTCCCTGCTTCTTGTGCACTTGTGCACGGGCAGGAGATGGGGAGTTGGAGAATCCTTGAAATCTCAGCAGCAGATGAAAACATCAGTGTGCTATCAGCATTCTTCTCATACCAAACTCAATGCTAAATCCAAAACACAGCACTATTCTAGTTACCAAAAAGGAACATTAACTCTATTTCAACCCAAACCAGGACAAAGACCTTTTCAGCTTTTCAGTTTGTTTTTTTTTTTCTTCTAGTAATTTTCTTTCTTTGCAAATATTTCTGTTATCTGAGGATAAGTATCGTGTATGTGTTAGATATTATAATAACTATTCCCATGAAAAATGTCTGTATAATTTGTCTCTTCAGAAAAATATTTTTTTGCTGTTTCTTTGACTTTAGTCTTTACAATTAAAACTGTGGCTTTCATGCTTTAATAGTGACATGACATAGGACAAAGTAGTAGAGAGATGTAAAGTCAAGCCAATGTGAACATATTTACCAGATGAATATCCTCCACCAAATCTTTAATCTACTTAACTATGTTATCAATTAGTGAAGAACATTGACTAAATAAATTAATACAATTCTTCTTTAATGATCCAGTTTTCTTCTTTAGTTATATGCTGCTGGGATTAGCAAGCTGCTGATACTTTTTTTCTTATAGAATGTACATATTCTAAATTAAAAAAAGGAAAAATATATGTTAACATTTCTAGTGATATATAGGAATAGTTTTTGTTCATGACTCCTTCGGATATAGAAAAATGTCTCTTCTGTCTTTCTCTTAACCACCCTTTACACATTTTCTTTAATCATAGATTGGTATGTTTCTTAGACTCTAGAATAAGGCCTTGGCTCTTCTAAAGTGTATCTTTTATTTCTGTTCAGTTACAGTTTAGGAACAAAAATACAAAATAAAAACAATAACTTTTTCACCCCATAAACAATGACAGGTGTTCATCTGTATGTGTGTGGAAATTATTAAGACAGCCACTAACTAAACAATGTTATTGCCAGCTCTGTGTTATGCAACATTTCAGATGTTTCACATATAAAATGCAAACATATTTTTAAATATTACCCTAAGGCTTTCCTTTCAACTTCGTGACTTTTCTGGAGGGTCTTCTCTTTTACTTTCTTTTTCTTCCCCACATTTCGAATAGGAGACTTTACACTTTGCGATTTGCTTCTATTCACACTAATGAGTCAATAAATCTTCAAACTGAACCTAATTTTATCTCCTTCCTTCTGTTTTTATTGTCTGCAATGAGGTTTTTTTTTGATGTATTTTTTGTCCCCAGCATCATTTGAAGTTGAGTGTAATATCAGATGGAACTTTCATTAATGAACCATTCTATTGTACATCCTAGCCTGTCAAAATGAGTAAGTTTTGTCATTCACTTCAGTGAGGCCAAGGCTCCACCTAAGTTTATTAATGAAAATGTTGAATCTGGTCCCAATCAAACAAAGACCACACCTTAACAAAATTCAATACATTGCTATTCATCATTACTCTATTTTACAGCCCTGTAGTTAGATCCTATCAATATGAAAGAGTCATTTTCCAAGTTGATTTTAATTAAGGTTGAGAGTAAGATCATTTGCTAGCTTTGTAATAACATCAAAAAGCAATCAGACTTGCCTGGCAAGATTTAGTTCTTATAAACCTGTAGTGACGCTTCTTGAACGTCCTCAGTCTACAGGTGGCAGGAACAGGCACCTTTCCTTTACTCATGCTTAACAAAACAAGCCTGTTTCAACAGGTATATTATGCACCTCTTCTGAAGGAGTAAAAGTCTTGCTCTGTTGTGTGAACTCAGGAAGGAAGTGTTGAACAGAATTCTTAAAAGGGCTGCCAGCGGAGTAGCACAGTCTTTCTTTGTCCCTCAAAGGGGAGCAAATAAGATGGTAATGAGACATGTTAAATCTAAACCCCACACTGCATCTTTGCACAGAATCACTCTAAAGGTGACATAGCCCTGCCACGTCATATATTGGAAATCTCAGAGAACGTTCAAAAATTATTAGCCAGGTTAAAAAAATAAATGACTAATACAGATTTTTTAAAAAACAATGAAGCAGACATTTGTAACAGGTGCTTAAAAAAAAAAAAAAAAAAAAAAAAACAAACAAACAAAAAAAAAAAAACAAAAAAACAAAAAACCCAACCAAAAAAACACAAAAAAAACCTGAGCATAGAACAGTTCTCTAAGAAACTTCATTGTTCTAGTTTTAGTTAAGGCAAGGTGATTGCAAGTATACATGGGTTTGTTTGGTTTCCTACATCCAAGCAGAATATTCTAACCAGCAAGATAGAGACACAAAGTTTTTTTTCAGCTGTGCTTCCAAAGCAACTAAATCCCATTATTTCAGTCAGAGCTAAGAATCCAAAGATCTTTGTGGATCAGGGCTGTAACACATTAAAAAGATTTATCTCCTAAGCCAAAAACAGTCATGAACAAAACACAGTGGGAATAAAAAAAAAGATGACGAAAACTAGGAATGATTAGGAAATGTTTAAGAATGATTTATTACGTTTTTTCTAGTTGCCTACAATTCCCAATTCTTCAGTCACCTAAAGGAGTTTTATTAAAAAAATCTGGGTGTTGTGGTTTAACCCCAGTTGACAGTTAAGCACCACAGAGCCACTTGCTCACTCACCCACTCCAGTGGGATGGGGAAGAGAATCAGAAAAAAAAGTAAAACTCGTGGGTTCAGATAAAGACTGTTTAATAGGACAGAAAAGGAAGGGAAGATGATGATGATGATGATTATTAGTAGTAATAATAAAAATAATAATAATAATAGAATATAGAAAACAAGTGATGCACAATACAATTTCTCACCACCCACTGACCAATGCCCAGTCAATTCCCAAGCCACAGTGTCCCCAGGCCAAGTCCCTCTAGTTTATGCAGCAGGCGTGGTGTCATACAGTATGGAATACCCCTTTGGCTCATTTGGGTCAGCTGTCCTTGCTTTGTCCCCTCCCAGATTTTTGTGAACTCCCAGCCTTCACTGGCAGGGCATCATGAGAAGCTGAAAAGCTCTTGACTTAGTACAAACACTGCTTAACAACAACTAAAACATCAGTGTGTTATCAACATTATTCTCATCCTAAATATAAAACACAGCACTGTACCAGCTACTAGGAAGAAATTAACTTTATTCCAGCCCAAACCAGGACACTGTGTCAAGAGACGAAGTGAAAGTAGCAGAAAGGCTCCCTGTTTCATATCTGCAATAGAAATTAATTACTTCATTAAAATAAATATTAAAAAAAAAAAGTTAGATAACAGAGGCAATATAATAGTAAAGAAAGTACATCCATGAAAAATCTCTGGTTGACAGGGAACAGGAAAATGGAAGTTGTAGGTCATATAAAATGATAAACTCATGTTAAACTCATGATGCACACAAGAAATACAGTATCTTTTTAATCAAAAGATCTAAATAACTGTGCTCCCAGAAATATTAATATATCATGAAAGGGACTAGAAATGCAGCACATATCTATGCACATACATGCTTGCAGATGACACTATACTGGGAAGAGATACATCAGAAGGTTGTGCTGCCATCCAGATGGACCTCAAGAGGCTGGAGAAATGGTCTGACAGGAACCTCATGAAGTTAAACAACGGGACATGCAAAGACCTGCTCTTGGGGAGGATCAAGCCCAGGCACCAACGTATGCTGAGAACCACCCAGCTGAAAAGCAACCTTGCAGAAAATGACCCTAGGGGACAGGTGGACAAGTTGAACCTGAGTCAGCAGTGTGTCTTTGCCACAAGAAAGGCTAATGGTAACTTGGGCTGCATTAGGCAAACTACTGCCAGCATATTGAGGGAGGTGATCCTTTCCCTCAGCCCTGATGAGACCATACCTGGAGTACTGTGTATTGTTCTGAGCAACCCAGTACAAGAGAAACATGGACGTACTGGAGAGAGTCCAGCAAAATACTACAAAGATGATTAAGGGAGTGGAGCATCTCTCCTTTGTGGAAAGGATGAGAGGTCTGGAATTGTTCAATTTGGAGAAGAGAAGGCTCAGGGGGATCTTATAAATGTCTATAAATACCTGAAGGCAGGTTGCAGAGATCTCAGAATCAGGCATAATTCAGAGATGCCCAGTGACAGGACCCAAGCCAATGGGCACAAACTGAAACACAGGAGATTCCCTCTGAACATCAGGAAACACTTTTTGACTGTGAGGATGATTGAGCATTGAAACAGGTTGCCACCTTGAAGATGTTCAAAAAACTTCTGGACATGGTCCTGGGCAACTGGCTCTACATGGCCTCGTTATAGCAGGGAGGTTGGACAAGATTAACTTCAGATGTCCCTTCCAACCTCAAACATTCAGTGATTCTTTGAGTTTATATAAATGTAGTTCTCTTTAAACAGTTTGGGAAACTTTTATATTTCAGATATTGGTAAGAACAAAAAATTGTGTCAGTGTTTTATAAGGAGTAACTGGGTATTTCTATGCTTTTTACTAACACATGCATTCCAGACAAGATATTGAAAATGTTTTATAAGTGAAGAATTACACAAAGTTAAAGCCTATGAACAGTTTTATTAAGAACTGTTTCATCCTTAACCATTGTTTTCAAATTCACTATGGTGATACAATCAATTTTTGTAATGATTATTTCAACTTAGTCCCACAACATACTGAATTTAACTTCTTAAAATTTAAAACCAGTGTAATACATAATAACTAGAGTAAAACTTATTATCTGTTACATTTCTAAAAATAGAAGAAACATGTAACGGTTTTACTTTTATTGAGTATCCTGTAAGTCTCAGACTGGCTCCATTTAATATGCTGATAAAGCTTGGAGATAATACAGTTTTGATGTAAGTTTTTCTTATCAGGATGTTGATAAATATGAAAGTAATCAAGATAAATCTGTAAGAGTGACTTGGGGTCTGGAAAAATTTAATAGATTCATAAAAAAATGGAAAGGTTTGGATTGGAAGGGACCTTTTAACTAGTCCAATTCCCCCTACCATGAGCAGGGACATCTTTCACAAGTTCAGGTTGCTCAAAGTCTAAATCTACCTTCTTTCAGTATAAAATCGTTGTCCCTTTTCTTGTCACTACAGGCCTTAGCAAAAACCATCTCTCCATTTTAGTTCCAGTTCCAGGGATTGGGCATCTGGAACTTCTCTGGGCAACCCATTCTCCATCTTACTTTTAGACACCCTTAAAGTGTTGAAAGGCTTCAGTAAGATTTCCTAGAGGCTTCTCTTATCCAGGCTGAAAAACCCCAACTCTCTCTGCCTTTCTTCATAGGAGAGGTGTTCCATCCCTCCGATCACTTTTGTGACCCTCCGCTGGACACGCTTTAACATGTCTTTCTTGTACTGGGGACCCAAGAACTGGATGCAGAATTCCGTGTGGTGTCTCATAAGAGGATATTAAGTTTCCTTGACCTGCTGGCTGTGCTTCTTTTTATGCAGAACAGGATACAGTTGTCTTTCTGGGCTACAAGTGCACATTCAAGGAATAGAATTTTTTGGGTTGGAAAAGACTTTAAAGGCTGTCTAGTTCCAACATCCTCGCCATGGGCAGGGACCCCTTCCTCTAAATCAGGTTGCTCAAAACCCCATCCAACCTGGCCTTGAACACTTCCAGGGAGGGAGCAGCCACAGCTTCTCTGGGAAACCTGTTCCACTGTCTCACCACCCTCACAGTAACGAATTTCTCCCTCTTATCTAAATCATTATATCCTTATATCTAAATCTAAATATACTGTAACACAAATCTACCCTCATACAGTTCAAAATCATTACTCCTCATCCTATCACTACACTCTCTGATAAAAAGTCCTTCCTCATCTTTCCTTTAGGCACCCTTTAAGTACTGGATGGCCTCAATAAGTGCTTGTTTGTGTCAACTGAGAAAAAACTGCCTACCTAGCTGAATTCAGTGACAGCAAAGCTGCTAACAGTGTGGTGCCAAAGCCCCAGAGTCAGAGAGACAAAACCAGCTGAGGTTTTGGCACTTCCTCTGAATTGCTTGTGTACATACTTGGCAAATCTGAAGGTGTACTTTTGCATACATCTTGGGGGGTAGACAACACAGCACCACATTTTCAAACCCAGTCCCAGTTTTGCTACAAGAGTACAAAAGTATTTAAAAAACTAACTCAAATGGCTTGAACTTATATTTTCAAATACAGCTCTGAATTACTCCATTTCTGGAGTGTCCTGCTTGAGAACTATTAAAAGGCTTTGGGGTTTTGGGGACAGGTTGAGTGACTGCTTTGCCCTTTTGGAGATAACATATTTTGGAGTCAATGTTCTGGCATCAGCAGTACAATAAAGATCTTGTGTTGTCTTGGATCAATATGTCTGTGAACAAAACAAAACCCTGGGAGCATGCTTTCACATGGTAGCTCAATACCAACCTATTTTTATTAAGAGGATGAAAAATAGTGTCTAACTGCTGTGGTATATTTTTGCTTAGTAACTCAGCTACACGTCTTATTATTTTTCCTTTCCTGCTTAGGGGATAGAGCTGACAATGCAGTGTCTCTGAAATTTGAAAGCCATTTATGTTTGAATGCCACAGTGCACTGTGCACTCTTTTTCAAATTCAAATTTGCTGAGTTAATTCATTTAACCACAGAGAATCATCTTCCTCTGGAGATTAGTGGAAGAGGTCAGTTCTTTCACATCAGTCATTTTAATCATTGTGATCAAGATTGTCTCCGGTGCTTGCTGCTGAGAAAGTATCATTTTCCTATCCTTAAGTCTTTGTTACTTTATGAAGGTTATATTTCCATTGTCTTTTTATTGCTAGGCTGTTGTGGGTTTTTTACATCTTTGAGAAAATAAGTGGTTTTGGTGGCGGGGGTGGGGGGCAGGGGTTGGTTCTTCACACAGTATTACACACAAGCGGTTACTTTCATACATCGAAGTAAAGAAGTTATACTACAATACCTAACAGGAAAAGATATATGTTTCTAAATGTAGTGAGGTTGGAGTAATTTTCTTGTCATTTTGAAATTGTTGACAAATCAGTTTAAACCTTTTCTACCAGCCGAGGCAGAAAAAAACATAAATTTTGAATGAACTACTGATGTGATATGAATAACAAGAATCAGTGGTGCTGGAATACGTATTTATTACTACAGATATTGAAAGTCTTAATACAAAGTTGAAAACTGATAATACTCCTCAAGTTTGTTTTTGTTTTTGTTTTTGTTTTTTTTACTTCTTATTTTTCCCTGAGAAAAATATTTGTAACATTAGGTATACTTATAGTGCTAGATCAATATTACCTGTGAACATGAAATCAAATATTTAATCATGTATGATGCCCAAACCACATACAAAACTTTTCATGTATTTGTTCAACACAGATACATTCACAGTAGAACAAGCATTAGATGATCTACAAAGATGAATAAAGACAAGAGGGACCATATTTTATGACAAAACTAAAGTGGGTCTCTTTGAAGGACTATGCTAGAGTACTGTAATAGCATGAGCCAACATTTCTAAATGACACAACCTATGTGGTACAGTAGCATTGTAGTAATTTCAGTCAGATCTGGAAGAAACAAAATAATTACCATGTGTATTGTTCTATATTATGTGCCTTCTGTCCCCGGAACTGTTTGGTTTGATGGAAGTCCAGGGATCTGCACTGCACTGCAATTTGTGATGTGGGCAGGTCCAGAAGGATCTGACTTATTTGTTCTAGCAAAATGGAGGTCAAGAGGGATGATTCTTTGCTATAAATATATGAGGGAGATAAATGTCAAAGAAGGAAAAAAATGAAAAAACTGTTTAAGCTGAAGGACAATGTTGGCACAAGAACAAGCTTGTTTAAATATCCTTGAATGAATTTACGCTCAAAATAAGAACAAGATTTCCAGCCAGAAGTAAGGTTCAGAATAGCTTTCAGACAGCTGTAAATAGGCATAGAGAATATTAACTAGTATTAAAATGGAGTGCAATCCATTTATGAAAGAAATTGTTTTATGCAGTTACCTGAAACACAGAGGGAACATAATGTCTAGAGGACTTCTCCAGTTCTCATATCACTTTCACACTCTCCCCTTCCAAATGACAGGTTGGGACATCAAACCATATTCACCAAACCTAACCTTTAGCATCTAATGTACTCTCAGTGGAGAGCAGCAGTGATGTGCAGAAAGCTGTCCCATTCACTAAAAATTTGAATTGTCTTGAGTCAGTAATATCTCTCTTTGCTTTTCAACTATAAAGCATAGCAAGAATATATGCTGAAGTACCTAAACTCAGTGGGATTAAGGTTGACTGTTGCCATCTCCTATCAGATTGACCATTATGATCACTTTTCCCCTTTTTTTTTCCAGCTCTTACTTATTTTTTTTATGTAAGTTTAGACTACACAATCGCATTAAGAATTTGTTACGGGTTCAAACCTTACTGTAATAAACACTCCTTAATAACTAAATAATGGTAATGTACACAGTGAGTTTCTAATTATTAAGGAAAGTGCTGTTTAACCTGTAAATAATAGTTTCATGGTATTTTTTTTTTTTTTTTTTAAGCTCAGTATCATTTTCCTCATGTAATACCCTCTGGAATAAATTAAAACAAATATTTAAGATTATGTCAATATAATCCTGTTTCAATAATATACACAAAAGACAACTTTCATGAAGCCTAAGTAGTCCTTAGAGTACAGAACACAGTACTGGAAGCATGACAAACATTTTAATATAACTATATTACCACGGTTCAAAAGAAAATCTTTAGGACCAAAGAATCATGCAGCAGCAATTACTTTTGTGAGACTATAGCTGATTCTGCTCAAACTCAAAGCAAGACTTTGCAACCTAGGTCAGGTATATATGAAAAAAATAGTGATGGAAGAACAGTTGGATAAGGAAATATTTTTGACTGTGAACATTTAATCTCCAATTAAATTTTTAAGAGGAAAATTTTAAGCCATCATAGCATTAAATTTAATAAAAGGTAAATGTCAGCATTTACCAGACTCCTGTGCACAGATGCTTTACCTTACAATCTGTGTTCCTCTCTAGAAATACCACTCACAAAGGCTCCAGCTTCTTTGGACAGTGGCCCCTGAGGAGGAGAGTCATAAAATCCTCCTCATTAAAACTCTGAGCAGCAGAAAAGCCACTACTCAGCTTTGTTGCATTTCAGTTCTTTCAGTGAGGAATTTTCTAGCGCTGCAGGATTTGGCTTCAGTATTTTCCTTTGCTGTGCAGTAGTCCCACTGAAGGCACTCTGAATTTGTCCTACAATACCATGAAGACTTGTTTCCTAATTCAAAACATAGAGCTACATTCGCTCTTGAGTTACCATGCTACTCATCCCAGCTAGTCAAGGACACTGTGATACCACTGTGGAAAGACCATGCTGGGAGTACAGTGACACTGCTGAAGTGTTTACAGTAGCTGAGGAACTGGGGTATATGCAGACCTGTATTTCCATGGATCTGGATTATGATTAGATATCATCAGATGTCTCAGATTTTTAAAACTACTCTAAGAGGAATGCCAATGCTAGTCTTACTCTGCCCAGAATCAGGCCCAGGGGATATGTCTCAAGTGGGAAAATATATTAGGACTTCACATCACACACTCTGAGCCTCTTGCTAATCTCTTTAACCATAATAATACAGTATTATTTGGCCATGCTCCAGTAACATTGGTAAAAGCTATAAGTGAAGATTTCCCTAGCCTCCCTCATTTCCTTATTGCTGTAGGATGAAAAGTTTGTAAAACCTCTGGGAGAAAAAAATAAGTCTTGTTTTATCCAAATGAATCTTCCATCTGAATGAACATATGGTACACTTTTAAAACAATAATTAGCCTATCATCAAGCAGGAAGAAAAGAACAGACTCAGAACATCAGTGCTTCAAGAAACAGAAACAACACATCTTGGAACTGACTTTGCCGGTCTCCAAAATATGAAATGTAATTAGCAAGTGAGAATTTGAGCTTAATATATTATTAAACCTTGAAGCTGAAAATTAATTATTTCTATTAAGATTAATTTGAATCCCAGGGGAAAAAAAAAAAGGTGAGCTATAATCTAGCGGATTCAAATAAATGTGCTCTTCATATACTTTTGCAAATTACTGTGAAGGCTGTCTTACCTTCACTACTCGTGCGTGCCAGATACATTGGTAACTATTTAAATGTGTGATTTTTTTTCAGAAAAATAACTGTATTGGCACATGTGATATGATCTCAATATAAAGAGAACATGTTGTAGAGTCACAGAATAGTAAACTGAAGCACTAAAATGTTCATTTAATTTTCTGCTCTTAAGATTTGAATCCAAGGTTGCAGAAGAAATCTAGGTATCTTTCATCATAAATGCTGTTTTCAAGGCAGCTGAACCTAGGGGCTGTGCTTTGCTTTCTACCACAGGAAGGCAGAAGACCAGATTCTTCCAGGACTCATTTTTTACTGTGGTTTCTATCTTTGGGATTTACAAGCTTTATCCTATATTCCTTTTGCATTTATCTCCTTCTGTCACCTATAACATAGGTTAACTAATCTATTTTTTCATATAAATTCTTTCTGAAGATACAGACAATGTATTTACAGAAGTATAATTCATGTATTCATATAAATTTGTATCAACATTTAGCCTTTGTCTTCTGTATTTTAATCTGCACACTTCAGCTAGGAAAGAGTATTTTTATCTTGTTTCAAAAATAATACTGAAATAAAGTTACAATTTCATAGACATACATCCTATTTTTACATGAAAACCAGAGTGCCTCATTTCTCTTTAACTGCTCTACTCACCACTCTGCATCAAAGGAACAACAGCACAGCTCAGATTTTTTTTTTTTCTTTTTTTCTAAAATGTCCACTCACATTATTTTAGTTTTATGGCACTTAAGTTTTTCCTAATTTTGACAGTCCCTCCACAGGAAAGACATAAGTTTTAAATTAGGCATCCTCTTTCATTATTCTTACTTTCATCTTCCAGATTACCTTTGGGGTGGGAAAGAAATACACTCAGTTTCCGTGAGTGAATCATTTAGCCCTCAGAATATTGAAGATAGCATATGTTAAAACTAGCTGGAAGATAAGATCCTGGGAGTAAAATGTCAACCCTTTATATCCAGGCATTGATTATGAGCCACACTTAAAGTCACTTCTGTAATTACATCAGTCTTTGAATATCTGAGTTTAGGATGAATACAATCTTTGATATCTTAAGGTATCTACTTGAGACAAAAAGATCATTAAGTCTACATATTTGAGCTTTTATAGTGGTGAAGCTGAGAAAAGCCCTTACTGATCTCCATTAAAAGGTGAAAAAACTGTTCTTAATTTGTCATGGAAAATGAAATGGTCCTAGGCATTGACTGTTTGTTTTTTATCAAATCTTTGATATTGTCTAGACTACACTATTCATTACAATTTACTGTGTCACTGAGCATGATGGTAAATATTTTCTTAAAAAAAAAAATCCATTTCTAGGTTAACATTATGTTTCATTAGTCATGGAGGGAATAAAGTGCCAAGCAATATGACAATAAGAAATTCAATTTAGTAAAACAAACAAATTATGGATAGGTTGTACCAGCAAGAGATTTTCATATACTCCCACCAAAACACACACATACAATCAACAGAGATGTGCCCAAATTAGCACTCTAGTGAGTTGGTACAGTCAAGCCAAGGCGACTGCCATACTCCCTCCAGGCTTGGACTCCTTCCAACGTGTCTCTTGCATGACGAGAGTGCAACAGTCCCCAACATCATCCTGTGGGCAACAACTACCAGGCATCCAGTGAGAAAGGTTTAGAGAAGTAATCTTTGGATATTTCACAGCTGAGAGTTATCAAAGACACTGTAATGATCTTGTTACTCCCTAGCAGAGCACTGCTCCCAGGTAGCCCAGGGACATCAGGCTTCCAGCACTGTTGCCTTGCTTCTTCCTACACTCAGGGACATGGATGTTGGCCTTCCTGGCAGGTGAACCCTTACTGGTCACATGGTATAACCTTGTCAGGGGAACCACACCTGAATGTCTTGAGAGCTTCAGAGAGCTTGGGTTGAACAGTCACATTTTGTTCTTTTTGTTGTCATTGTAGAAGGCAATAAAGAAAACCAAGTAATGGACAAGCAAAATGACAGCAGATACAAAGTATCTGGTCATCTATCATAAGTCATTCTTCATTCAGTAATCTGATCCCAGGTCTTCATTCTACTATTCTTCCTCTAGCACCATACTTGCTGGAATTTCTCATAGGGAGGTAAAGAGCTCAGGAAAAAGAGTCTCAACCAAATCCTTTCTCTGTGTTCCTTCAGAGAGAATTTAATTTCATTTGCACACAATTCAGGTTTAGTGTGGACCTAAAGCTTTAATGACTAATTAATTGCTTTTTATGAGCAGATATTTATTCACATTAACAGGCTTGTACTGTGTGAACTACAGCCTCTCATGGTGCAAGCTATTATCATACCTGCAGGATACTGAAAGGGAGATCCCACATTGGTAATGTGTATTTGTTGACAAGGCAGAAATAGTCAACTTACACAATAGGCACAATAAATTTTAATTCCTTGATACATGCAATACAAGGTGAAGGGTGGACAATTCTACCTTCTCTGCAAGAGTGGTGTACACAGATAGGGAAATGGAATTCAAAATCAAACAGCACAGACCAAAATATCTGCTGCAGATTCTCTCTCCTGAGCATTGATTTGATCCCAACAAAATGTAAGCATGTAACAAGGTGTCTAAATTAGGAATGCAATCCTTAAAACTGCGCTATTGTAAGAGAAAGATCCTGCTGTAGGCCTGTATATATATAGATCAGTTTTAATTGCTTTGATTTAGCAGCAGAGGAAGCATAAAGTGATTACACTCTTCATTTAGGTTTCTTTTAAGAACATAAATGTGGTTGGGATGAATCTGGGACTGGGTTTACAGAGTATCTGGGTAGGAGTTTCAGTTGTTAAAAGTTCTTTATGTTTTGTCTTCTTTTTCTCATTAGCCTAGGAAAAGATTTATTTTCTATGAAGCCACATGTTAAGTAGGGTAGAATATTTTGGCTTTCACTATTTAAATGTTAAAATGTTAAATGTTAAAAATCATACACATAATACAATTATGTCAGCTTGTTCATAATAGTTAATTCCAAATCATACTGATTTATCCAATACCCCTTTGCTGTGGGACCATCCCTGGCACAAGGCTTAATTAAGAAGAAGATCAAAACATGTTGCAAACTCAGGCTTAAGCTTTTATAAGGTCAGAATTTGCAGGCTGGTAAAACATCACAACTACAGTCTGAGTAAGGGTAAAAATGAACCTTGTCTTCTGTTCAGTGTTTTCCTTCCTTTGAAATGCAATACCTGGTTGATGGCTTTTTTTCCATATTTTTTTTCTTTTTTTTAATGACACAAATTAGTTCTAATTGACCATACACAGAGCTGAAAAAGACAAGACTAAAATGGTATTATTGTAAATCCACTAGCAAGGGCTGTAAGTGTAAATAGGTTGAAACACTATTACTTTAGTTTCCTTCAGCCTTTTGGGAAATTTTATAGACTTCTATAACACCTGAATCATATACCACCTTAAAATGATTATTCTTAAGCTGTACTGGTATCTCTGTTTTTTAACATCAAACATCAGATTTTCAACTGCCAGAGGTAGATTGGCAGGATAATTATGGGAGATATAAAATTTTGTGTACAAATAGTAAATAAAAAGAGTGCTTATTTACTTGGCACATTCCCATAATGCCAGAGAAAATCTTCATTTGAACTGTTTGAGACTTCAGATCATGAAATGAGTGACACTGAAAATACCCATGACAAATGAATATTGTCAGTATCTTTCCGAACTTTGAAACACATTCAAACATATATTTGTGAAAAACATTAAAGTGCATTTAAGAAAATGTATCAGAAATTTCTGCAGTACTCTGTACACCATCTTCATGTTTAGAATGACCACCTTCTGCTTTTACCATTACTGCAGAGATGTTTTTGATGGTCTTGAAAGGTATTTGCTGTTTGCACAGAGGATTCTCATGGCAGAAGCATGCATGTGAAGTAGTTTCTGACCATTAACTGTGTTTCTGGGAATATGGTGTCTCTACTGTCAGCCCGTTTATTTAATAGTGAGGAAGCAGGTAGCGGTGATGTTATTTTTTTATGTGAGCTGTGCGGTTTTCTCCAGATTTTGACTTCAAAACAGAGGTGTAAACATTAGATATATTTGTTTTAAAAGTTTGACTCTCTCTTGCACATTCCCATTGGCATATATATCTGCGTCTTGGGCAAGTACCAGGAGGATATGTAATGGAGCAGTGAATATTCACAACATCCCAAGGGAGCATAGGGTATATTTCTCCTCAGTTTTATACAGATTTCCTCTTTTGACTGCATGACAGTAACTGAAGAAAAAGTATTTTTTGACACTTCTGTAAAAGTTTCAGTATATTTCTCTCAGAGACAATTATCTCTGCTTCTCGTAACGGAGGGAGGGTCTCTACCTTCAGCTGTTCTTTCAGGATCTCACTTTCCTTTGTCAAATTGTTCTATGTGTTCAAAAGCAACTCAAGAGCAGCATTAATATTCCCCAAAACTGGCATTTTTAATAGGGATATCTCTGATTTTAAGCATGCAAGGAAGGAAGGCATTTTTTTTTTCTTTTTAATTCCTCACAATTGTACAGTGGAATTATACAGAAATACAAAATTGTGCTAGGAAAGTGGAAAGACCAGTGAACTACTCTGAACAGAAAGATGTGCAGTCAAACTGAGTCAGAAAATATGTTCCTCCTAAGGGAAAAATGTTGAGTTATTGGCAAAAAAGTTTAATATCTGGATTCTCAAATACAGGGCCTGGGATGTTTGGAAGAATAGATGCCTCCTTATCTTTTTTCTCTTTGCAGACCAGCCTTGCAAGTCACTTTGCACTGTCTGTTGTAAGTTGTGTTCTCCCCTTTGAGAAAGGTGAAGCAGGGCACCCAGATATTGTGTAGCCATGGTATATCAGGTGAGAAGGAAGTCTACTAAGTGAGTCTCAGACATAGAAGCATGGGAGAACAATATACCTGAGTTATGTTTTAGGATTGTAATTTATTTTGGTTTTGAGATGCTTTTAGTAGTTTGGAATGGGATTAATTTTATCAAATGCATATAATAGCAGTGAAATTCTGCATCTGAGCCAGCCATATGCTGCCTTTAATTGAATAATGGATAAAACCAGGTATTTCTTGGGTGCAGTTCATCTCTTCCTACAGTAGATGTCTAAAATTTATTAAAATGGAAAGCAAAGGTAATTAGCTTCAGTGAACATGTCTATGCTACAGACTTCTAAAGTTAAGTGAGATGAATCCCACCTTACATTTTTTGAAACTTTTTTCCCTAAGTTTTCCAAGGAAAAAGAGGGTTTTCAATAATGTATTTTATTTTAGTCAAAATTTGAATTTCAGTCAGAAAAAATTTTGATGAAGAACTGTGGACCAGCTCTAAATGGCACATGAAATCTGTACTAAAAGACTGGTTTATATACATTTGTGTGTTTTGATTAATTGCTCTTGGAACAGAAACAAATTCACTTGAAAATGTACTGATTCAGAGTCAATACAATTAAGTTATGCTAAGAACTTTTTTGAGCAACAAAGTCAGCAAACAACATATTACAGACAACAAACATTTGGAGCTAACCTGTGGCACAAGAATTTGATATCTTTATAGTCAGACAAGCGAGGTGTGTTTTGTAATTGATCAAAGCCCACTGAAGACAAGAGACTTTCCATCTTTTGGCTTTGGGATGCTATGTATAAAGTAATTTTATACAGTATGTATACAGTACTTTTAAGACATAACACACTATTTACACATCAAATATTTTAACTTCTGTATACCTTTTACATATGACAAGGATCCTTCCATAATGCAAAAGGTAATATTATTAATACTGGAAAATTATAGCTAGTATACTATGTTTATTTAGATCATTTTGAATACCATAAGCATTATAATAGTTACAAATACAACTTCATTATGTTGGCCAAAGCTTGACTTTAACATATTATATATAGAAATGTTCTATTAAAAGTAAGGTTTAGGTTTGGTTTAGTTTGGGTTTGTTTGTTTGTTTGTTTGTTTGTTTTTTTCCCTTGAATTGGAAGATAGAAAAATGTCATTTTATACATCTTGACTTACCTTTGTGAAAGGTAAGTGCAGATAGAGGAGTAATTGATCTCTCTCTATTGATCATAATTTACAAGATATAAAAACTGGAAATAATCTTATTTCCCCAGAAGAGGTTTTAAAAATATATTTTTAAAATATTGTTTTTCCACAACAGGAATATATTTAAACACCATTATGTTTTAAGGATGTGAATTACACTGGAAAACAGATTTCTGTCATTAAGAGAGTTATTCCAGTTTGGTACATTTCATTGCTCCAGCATTCATTATCAATCCATATTTACTGTCAGGAGGTTAGCTAACATCGTCATCTTACATTTGGATGTGTTCTCCAATTTTAAATTGAGGGTAGACTTTTGATAGCTTCTTCCAAGTTATCTGTAGGATTGTAGCAATAATAATAGGCAGGATTAAAATAACATAATATATAACATAATATTCAGGGAGAAAAATGCTTTATTTTGATTCAGGTTTGTGACAGTTCAATGGAATCACAGTTAATGTCTCAAACATCTGATAAAGAACTTTGATAATGGGAACAGCCTCTATGGAAACACTGGGGCTGTGATGGGAAGATATGGTAAGAAAAGAGGGTCTCATGGCATGGGACCAGACCTTTCTGAGGATGGACTCCCCTATTTTGAGTGACTCTATAAAGAACCAATAAAGAAGCCTTTCCCACAATACATGCACCAAGAAGAAAGGTCAGACACTGGTCATACCTGCAGGGAGAGAAGAGTAATTCCCCAATGACCTTCAAGCTTATCAACCCATTTCCAGAAGACTCTGAAGGTATGAACTACTCATGCACCAAATCCAAGAGAACTTTAGAAGCTTAGACAGCTTAATTAGCCTAATGAGTCTGAGTACTTTCCTGAAGGAGGGGCAAGGAATTATAAAAGGACATGAATCAGAGCCCTGGGGGGCAGCACACCTCTGGAACTGGACCTTTAGGCTGGCTGGACCAATGCTGGAACTAGGACTGGTGAAATCTTTCCTTTTTGTCTCTCTCTTCCTCTCTCACCTTCTTTTCCTCTTTCTCCTTTTCTCTCCCATTCTCTATCTCTATATCCCTGAATACACAGCAAGGCTTTTTGGGGCACGTTTAAGGCTTGTCAGGGAAAACTTTGCAGTTTGTTGGTGCAAGTTGTGGGGTTTTACTACTTCTTACAGAGGTTGCAAGTCTTACTGACAAAGTTTCATGCCAATATCTATTGTGACAAATAAAAACTAGGGGTTTGAGTTGAAGAATCCCTGTTGTTTCATCTTAATCCTGACCTGGGAATCAGCAAATCTGAATTGCTGTCCCGAGAAATTGGAAGGTGACAAGGTCTTTGACAATGATTCCAAGAGCGAAAGGAAGAAAGATTAAACAAACTATAATTAAGGTTACACATTAGAGAAGTGAGGTCTAGCAGATAGAAAGTTTTCAAAATATAATGCTGAAACCCCCATGTTAATCACTGAACAGACTAAAGGCAACACCACGAAACATAGTCATAGTGCTAAACTGTCAAGTGTAAAAGTCACATATTTTTAACAGAACATTTTTACATTGAAATTCCATAGATCCATTGTTCTGGGGGATAATCTCTTTGTTGATTGATATCCTCTGAGATAATATCCTATATTATGGAGTTATTCCATATGCAGCATGATGTTATCTGATATAAGCACTGACTGTGAGGTTACCTAGATGGCATTTACTCTCTCAGTTCTCTGCCCCTGGACAGATCAAACTGCAAATGTTTCAGTTCCTTATTCATAAAGGACAGTCTTTCTGCAAAATTGTGGTGGTTGTCTATGGTCCTTTTGTGTTTTGCTGTGTGGATTTTCTACAAATACTCTTGAACACTAAAAATAGTTTAGCACACTTTTTAAAAAATTGGAGCTAAATTAAATAGTGTACAGCTTCCCACTGTGCTTGTGTTTTTTTTTTCTCTCTAGATAATGGTAGTGTATTGGTTATTTGCAGGTATAAGGGCCCTTTCTGCCACTCAGTGAGCTTTTAAAACTGTCACCTACTGTCAGAGATTCTGCAATTTCAGTTCTTACCTCATGCTGTTGCTATTCAGTCTTGTTCTGTAAAGGTTTTAAAAGTGTGTATCCTTAACATCTTTGTTATAGTCTTCTTAATATACATATGTTTGCATTTATAAAAGTTTTACTATTTGCTGTTTTGGTGAAACTTTTCCTATTGATTTGAAATAAGACTAATTTAATTCCCATTAGTGTAAATGTCAAAAAACTTATTGATTTTAAGAATGCAGAAGTAGGACCCTAAGTATCTCATTTCTTCTTAAAGTGTAGTAAGGCTGCCCTTGTATTCTTGTGATTCAACAAATTTCTTTTTCAATGTCTATTTCTACCTTAATTCACCTTAATTTCCTTTATAGTCAGTAGAGACATATAGGCATTCATAGCTCACAGCAACAACCTCATTTAGATAGTGCTTCAGAAGAATGAATTTCACTTGAGATGTGTCAGGCTCCTGGTTCACTACTTGTTCACTAGAACAATCTATGAGATTAAGTGAGATACAGATGTCAATGCCACAGAACCTCACGGTCAATTTGATTGTCTAAATAGGTACCTAGTGTCAAATGGGATGTCCCAAGGTATTTACCTGGTCTTCAACTGCCAGTCCAGAATGGTGCAAATCTCCTTTACTTTGTGATATGCCAGTAACTTGCAAATAGCTCAACTACTCTGTGATGTCTCGGGGGCCATAGATCATTGTGTTACGTAACTGAACCAAATTCCTACTCTCATCCCTCTCAGATGAGACAAATATCTCCTACGGAGTGGGCTTCAGCTCCATGTTAATATAGTCAGGTGTCTACATGTAGATGTCTATATGTAAAGTAGTCTAAATTGCAGCCATCAGCTGGGGTCAATTTTATACAACACTACAAAGGCTGGAGGTGGGGTTTCAGCTTACCTTGAAGTAGACATTTGGGCTCAAATCAATTGCTTCAGCATACGCATCTAGTGCAAGTTGAAATTATTTAGGGAATCTTGCTTGACCTTCAGAAGCTGGTCCAGAAATGCCTGGTCTCTTTCAGGTCCTGTGGCCCACCTGACACCCTTGTGCCAGTCTCTCAAGTCCACACTGTCCTCACTGGAAGACAATGTGTCAAAGTTGCTCTTCTGGGAATTCTTTTCCTGAAAGAAAATATCTGAATTCCATTCTAATTTCTGCACTCAAACTTAGTTTCAATACCATTATTTTTGTTTCTGATGCTTAAGTTTGTGCTCTGTCATTTAATGGCCTGCCCATTTACTCTATCTTCCTTTTCATACGTATTTGTCTTTGTTTATAATACTTTACTCACTGCATTCAGATTAATGTTTTTAGCTTGTTTTCTCGCTGAGCTATATTTCATTCTCCAGGCATATTTTTTGTTACCTTCAGAAACGAGGTCTCAAACAGCTGATAATGCCGATTTTGTCAATGTCACACATAAGAACCATATTTATCTAGAAGTCTCTAATTTACTGCAACATGCTGTTCTTCAAAACAATGTACCAGCCTCAGCAACAATGTTGTTTTATCTTCTGAGGCACCTTTCTTAATCATGTTATGAGAATGAAGTGACTGAGATGTAGTCACCTCGTTCAGTAGCACCACAATCACAGCCTAAATTTTGTCAGTGGATATGTCCCTGTCACCTGGAATTTTACATCATTATAGTGTTTTTGTTGGAACCGAAGTGTGAACTACATGAAAGGAAGGTATGGCCTTACCAAGATGAAAAAAATGCACCAATACAGCAACATTCCTGCTCTGATTCTTTTCTCACACTATTGTAAACCAGGTTTCACATCAGTATCACCTCATCATAAAGTTAGAATCAAGCCTTATAACTCATTTTTCAAAAATGATTGATCACGTATGACCTTACCTGGTACCAGGTCATTGACTCACAGCTTGGCAGTAGGCAGACATTTGCTGTCAAGCAGAGCTATTCTCAGCTGACTCTGAATCAACATATTGCCTCCATCATACTAAATTGCTTACAAATCTCAAAACAGACTTGTAGGGGAAAAAAATTTATAAAGCTTGTTGAAAATCAGCTAGGACAACTAGCACTAAACTGAAAGCTTTGGATTGATGTACAGTTTGTTTTCTGACTAAAGTATCTCCAGAACAGTGTGTTCCCCACTGTGCAAATTTATTACTCGCAGCCTTTGGGATTTGTTTGTTTCCCTTGCAGTTTATGCTGCTGGCTCTACTTTGGCTATGCCATCTGTTGTTCTTCTTTCCTCTCTTATTGTTTCTTTTTCTTTGTGTCCTCCATTCCAAACTACATTAACTGCTGTGTGTCTCAAAGGGTATTTGGGATCTTTTAGCTGTACTAAGGAACACAGTCAACCAACAGTGCTGAGGAAACCTGAGTTCCTCTCCCATCCTCCAGAAAGCAACTGCTCTTGCATCTGTATTTCAAGATGTGAATATGTTTCTTATTTCTCTCCCCAGGTCAAATTTTCCTATCTCAATATTGATAACTCTTGCAAAAGAAGGCATCTTGTCATAGTTTACGTTTTGGTTTTTTTTAGTCCTTAATCTCTGAAATCATCTAAATGAAAGAGAATTCTCAGCTTTTATTTTAAAATATATTTCTGGATCCTTTGTTTGAAAAGATATCATGAAAATCCTGCCACAAATACACCCAGAATGAACATGAACTAGATGACTGGAACACTGAATCAAAACTTGACACTCAGTTATTTCTTAACTCTTACCATTTTTAAAGAAATCACATAACTGAATCATTTTTAGAATATGAGAGAAGGTTTTCATCTGTTCATTCCCCTGCCTCTGTGCTTTAAGGAAAAGAAAAATCTTGCTTGGATAAGTGTTCTTAGGTGTAAATGTTGAGAGAAAGTTAGGGAAGGACTGAATGATGTTAATCTTTTGAGTCTGAATTGACATTGCAATATGCATATTCTATATTTAGTCTGAAATAGCTTGCTTTTTAAAGTAAATCACAGCCATTTTAAACATTTGTGAGTGCATGGCATGCTGGAACACGATGTTAGCTCAGCCACATGGTTATGTACATTTACACTCTATTGTTTGGATTCTCATGTGTGCTTTGTAGCTTATATCCCCTGTGTGCAGCTTTATTTACCACTATGCAGTAGCTAGGGTGACTTCATGAATCATGGTTTAAGTAAGAGGGAGAACACACAGAGCTGTTTTAATAAGGAGACAGTGAATGGAGGAGTGCTTATTTTGTGCACAGCTACATAATAATAAACTTATGTCACAACTAAATACTCTGTAATTTTACAGAGTATCACATTTGGTTGTTTTCTTGCTCATAAATTATAATTTTATATTGAAACCCCAGTATTCAGTGAGAGAACCCTTAACACAACACGTCTGTCCCATTCATTCTTCCACTTCATATTGTGGCACAAGTAACAACTTATAAATTGCAAAAGATTTGCCATGTGGGCAGCAATAGAAATGATATGAAAGGATATAACATGGAGTTGGTGTTATTTCCAGTGTCTTGTACTGTCATGTGGGTTGCTTCTAATGATTGTTTGATTGTTTTTTATTGTAGAGAAGGAGGCTAGTGCCCTTGAAATAACATTTTTCAGATGTTACAAAACATACAGATTGAAATGAGTTCCCTCAACAGAAGAGGAGGGCAAGTGCATTAATGCAAGAATTAAAAAACTTGATCAGCTTACCAAGTCAAACTAGTTACACTGACTATATAATGTAATCTGTGCTACACTGTACATTACTATCTTCCACCTTTCAAAAATGGCAAGCAGTTGATAAAACCCTCCAAGGAATTTGCCATCCCTCTGCCTATCCATCTGTCCTACCATCTCTGTCTTTTACAGAAACAGCTGTCTTTAAACAGTATACAGTAATTCTATGCCAAAGGAATGCATGAATTATCAAAACTAGTATTGTCTTGTGGATCCTAAAGGTGATTAATTTTTTAACAGGTTTTAAGAGATGCATTCATTTATTCAATAGGCTGAAAAATAAGCATGAACTGTGGAATGTAGATTACTTCTATTGTTTCAGTTGTTAAGTAGCTGATACATCCCAAAGGAAAAGCAAAATATTTATCCCACAGTTTCTGTTAGTGTCACACAAAATTATATACAACATTCATAATGAAGATATAATAGTAATATTGAACTGTTTTGAGCAAACACAGTGAATAAACTTCAAGTCTCAACAGTTTATTTCAATGAAAAAATTAAATTTTTGCAAAGTGAAACAACAATCCTGTTACCATGCTATACCACACAATGTATACTGTTTACATACTACTATTATTGAATCAGTGTTTTTCAGCTGTGTGTTTTAACAAGTATCAGGAGCAATGAAATACTGAAGGGAGAAGAGTACAGAATTACTCAGAATATTTGTTCAATCACTTGGATGGGATTCATCTTACTTGGATGGGATTCATCCTGTTTAAGAGTGCAAGCTGGCTTCCTAACTGTAGTCTGTTGGAGATTTTACACAAAGTCAAAGGTACTTCCCACCACAGCCTCCACCCACCAACAGACAATAACGTGAATCTCCCATAAACATTGTATCATATTTGTGAGCCTTGTGTAGATGTCTTAGGCAATCTAAGGCACCTTAAATGCCAATACAGAGCTATCTTCAGGCTTATGAATATTGATCTAGATGACAACAATGTAGATGACCACACTTGAGCTAGACTATTGATAAAAAAAAAAAAAAGTTAAAAAAAGAAAAAGGGCATGATTCATATTGCTATGTTTTGTGTGTGGTGATCTGCAAGATAAAATGCTTATTGCTCTTTGCTGTACAAGTAGCTTAGTGCTCAGCTCAGATACAGACTTAGATGTGGTCACATGAATCCCAGGCTTTTTTACAAATAGTTGAAAAGTGCCTATTGAAAATATTAAGGCACTGGCAATCTGGATCCTCGTCTTGATTAAAAAGGTATCTCAGAGAAATTCTAATCTCAGAAAGTATTAGCTTCCTTGTCACTGTTAGGCAGAAACATATCGATCCAATTACTAGATTAGCATGAAAAGGTGTGATAATGTCCACTTATATTATTTACCAAGGCCTCACTTCATTCTAGTGGTTAGTGCACTCGGATGCTTGAAGTTTGCTGCTATTCCTTTTGAAAGAAAATTAGCAGGCAGCAGACAAGAGAGTAGTAAATTACCTTAATGTCCTTTTAATTACAAATGTGCAGTTCCTGTAGACGGCTTTGAACTGAGTGGATTTTAATAGTAGAGCAGCACAATCCTGGCTTGCTCATTAAAAATTGAAAGTTAAAATTCCTCTTTCTTGGGCAAGCTATGCTGGTTGTTCTCCAGCAAAAAGTCAGATTTTGGTACAGCTTTTCCTTCTTACCTCTTTGTTCAGTAGGACACTTTCTTGGCAGCTGACAGTATAATTGTTCTTGCTAATAGTGAACACTTAAATAATATTTGTTTTTGAAGTATGTACTGACTGGACTGGTTTTGACTGGGATAGAGTTAAATTTATTCATAGTAGCTGATATGGTGTTGTGTTTTGGATTTGTGACCAAAACAGTGTTGATAACACAGGGATGTTTTAGCTATTGCTGAGCAGTGCATACACAGACTCAAAGTCTCTTTTGTTTTTCTTACACCATCCCACCAGTGAGTACACTGGGGTTGCATAAGGAGTTGGGAGGGGACACAGCTGGGACAGCTGACCCCAACTGACCAAAAGGATGTCCCATATGATATGACATTGTGCTCAGCAATAATATGGGGAGGGGCAGAGGTTGTAGCTGCCGTTGCTTGGGAACTGGCTGGGCATCTGTTGAGTGGTGGTGAGCAACTGTTTCATTTTGCATCACTTGTTTTCCTTGTGGCTTTCTTTTTCCCTCCCTCTCTTTGTTGTCTTTTTTTTTTTTTTTTTTTTTTTTTTCCCCATCCGTTTAAAAGGAATTATTAACTGTATTTATCTCAGCCCACGAGGTTTTTCACTTTTACTCTTCCAATTCTTGCCCCCCATCCTGTTGGAGGAGGGATGAATGAATGGCTGTGTGGGGATTAGTTGCTTACTTGGGTTAAATCATGACACTGACCCTAGGTTATTGGTTGTTTTAAAATTGGCATATGCACAGCAGTCACTCCATTAAAGTCTCTACTTTGGAACAGAGCATTGAATTTGATTGTTATGTTAGTCTTTTTAGATTATGAGTATCTCTGGTGTAGAGCCATGATTTATACAGTACTATACACATATAAAACAAATTAGTAACAGCACTCTAACATGTTGTGCTGGGTTTCTGAGGTGAGGTTTTCTGGTAGTGGGTGGGGCAGGGGAGGCTACAATGGTGGCCCCTGTGAGAATCTTCTCAAAAGCTCCCCTGGCTTCATGTCAGACCCACTTCGGGCCAAGGCTGAGCCAATTAGCGACGATGGCTGTGCCTCTGTGATAACATATTTAAGAAGGGACCTGACAGAGGGTTGGGGACTTGTGAAGAGCTGTTGCAAGAAGGCCGAGCATCCAGGATAGTGGAAGGAAGAAGGAGTATGTGGGGGAGTTATGCCAAAGCATAGACCCCCTGTATCCCATGGTAAGATGGCAGGGTCACCCCCTCTGCCACACATGGTCATCCACAATGGAGTAGAGGCTGATCTGAAGCCTGTGTAGAAGTCCACATCAGGACAGGCAGCTGCACTTAAAAGAAGCTGGGACTCTGAGGGGAGAAGCAGGCTCCCACTGTTATGGTTTGGTGCTGGGAGGACTGCAACATGCAAGGGTGACCCATGCCTGATCAGTATGGGAACGGCTGCATCCCATGGGGAGGGCTCACTGTGGACATTTGTGGAGGACTGTCTCTAGTGAGAGAGGACCCATGTGGAGCAGGGGAGGAATGTACGGCGTTCACCCCACCTCCCAAGAAGGAGAAAGTGGTGAGCTGACTAACCCCCATCCCCTGCCCCTGTGCTGCTGGGGGAGGAGGGAGAGAGATCGGGAGCAGAGATGAGCCCGGGAAGAAGAGAGGGGTAGGGGGAGGTGTTTTTTTGGATGTGGTGGCGCTTCTCATTGTCCCACCTTGTCTGTTAAGTGTTGTTTTTGCTAGCATTTGAACTAAAGTGATGTTTTCTTTTCTTCATATACCCAGTCTTTTTGCCTGTAACCATAATGAGTGAGCCACCCCTCCCAGCCCTTATCTGGATTCCTAAGCCATTTCTGCTTCATTTTCTCCTTCCCATTCCTAATGGGGAGAAGGGGTGAGTGAACGGCCATGTGCTGCTCAGTTGCCCCCTGGGCTCAAACCATGACACATTCAGATTTGCCCTTGGCTGTCAGGTTTACCACTATAACTAGTTTATGACAGCCTTTGATGATTATTTACTATGTTGGCCAGAAAGTTTCAATATTTTGTCAGTAAGATTAGACCAATTTACCAGGTTGGGTGTAGATGGAGAAGTAATAATAAAAAAAGTAAATTTGAAGAATGAAGAACCAAGGAGATTTCAGCAAGATTTCTATTGAAATTCCAGGTAGATTCTTGAAAATGCTACGTCTGATTTTCTGCTGCATGTCCTCAGCAGCCTCAATGTAAATAACTTTAAGAGGCTTTGGGATAATATATCTGGTAGCTGCTTTAGCCTAATGTATGCTACTGTGTGCCTTCTCAGGATGTCAGCTGGCTGCTTTCCAGTTTGGTTGTGTCCTAATACACCAGTTCAGCAATTCATCCAAATTATCTCTTTATTGAAGAGGGCATGAGTAAAAGTTTATGCTGTTAATGCAGCCATTTTTTTTTCTCAAAACCTACACTGAACTAAAAAGGATAAAATAATTATATGTAAATTAATGTTCACATTTATGTTTAGTTAATTGGAATTCTTCCTTTTATGTCCCCAGTTTGATATTGACACCATGCCCTTTTAAAGGGCATGTCTTCTTTAAAAATGCTGGAAACCTATTCAAACCCTTCATTATAATCTACCAGATCTTTATATTTTATTTACTCTTATCTTGATTGATAGACTGGCTGGTGTTTTTCCATTTTACTCATGTTTGATGACTGTTCCTTTCCAATATATATATACTGATTACCAGAGGTGTTTGCAAAACATAGAGTGCAGGGAGTTTGGAAAAGCCCTATGAAAGTTGCAGTTTGTTACCTTAGATACTAATTAAATAACAAAATTAGTTTTGTACATCAGACAAGAAAGAACCCTGGGAAATTGTAAATCCAAAGGATCAACAATGCATGCCATGTCTACCATGCTTATTGGCAGTCTACCTCTCTTTTTTTTTTGAATTTTCAGATTACCAGTAGCCTGGTCAGGCTGCTGGACACCAAAAATCAGATGGCCGCTGGGCGTCTGCAGCTCTATTTTACATTGTATGTCCAAAAGAGGGGTGAGACCTAGCCATAGTCTTTGCAGTTCATTTATGCATATACCACAAGCCTAACATTTTAATTCACAGATCCAAATAACATCAGATTATTTGGATTTTAACTCACAGATCCAAATAATCTCAAATAATCTCAGAGAGAAA
Organism: Tyto alba; assembly: GCF_018691265.1. Lineage (NCBI taxonomy): Eukaryota > Metazoa > Chordata > Aves > Strigiformes > Tytonidae > Tyto > Tyto alba. The sequence goes on along the minus strand of NW_024881282.1, from coordinate 13,518,598 downwards.
TATAGGGCATTGCACAACAAAAGTAATATTCTGCTTTTTGATTTTTAAATGTTAGGATGTATGGAAATGTTTTAGGAATGAGTCAAGTGAAGGTTATGCTGTCCCTTTTTGTCCCCAAGAATGAAGAAGTCATTCAGTCCGGTCTCAGTAATCTAGAAAATCAATAATGATCTCAAATAATCTTTTCTGGTTTTTTTCTATGCAAGTATTTTAGACATTTATATCATTGTTATCAATTACTTTTTACACAATATAAAAACAATGTTGCTGCATGTTTTCAAAAATCATGAAAAGTTATGTTCTTTTTATGTTCCTTAACATGCCCAGGGAATGAATGATTAGATGAATAAATGAATGAATGGTGAAGAGACAAAAAGGTAAAAAGAACAATAAAGGTAAAAACCCATCATCATTACAGTAAAGTGCTTATGAAGCCCCTACGTTTTAGGATGTACAAAAAATTACTTTCTCTCTTCTTCATAATAACAAAATATCCACAGTATCAAAAGAGTAGAAAGAAGGGTCATGCTTATGAGAATAATATTTGCCTATTTAACTTACATAATATTGATAAAAGTCTCCATTAGATACTTAGGGCTTTGTTGCATTGTTTGTTTTTTTTTTTTTTTTTTTTTTTTTTTTGTTGTTGTTGTTGTTGTTGTTTTTTTTTTTTTTAATGGGTACCTGTTCTGTCAATATTTAAAGGGGGTAAATAGGATGATTAAGCTAGTTTTTTTGGCAGTGATGACACTGTGACAAGGGATTCTGTCTGTGAAGATTAAAATGGCAATCAACATGCTTTTATGGAAAAGGTACCTTGTCAAACAAATGCGATGTCTTTTTACATGATAATTTAGTTGATAACTGCAGTTGATAGCTACATTGACATAATACAGCTACACTACTGTAAAACAGTTGTCCCTGTCTTTCTTTAAATTCTGATGAAACTACTGCTATGCAAAATCAACAAAGCTTAAATATCAGCTATGAGAAATGTTTCAGAAAGTAGTTACAAATAAAGTATCATTGTACAACAGGATGCATAACCAAATGCCTCTGAAAAGTCAGTTATTGTTTTTCAACCTCTTCATCAACGATCTGGTCAAATTTGCTGGTAATGGATAATTATCGAGTGATAAGTAATGGAAAAAAAACAACTCTACTGAATTATATTGCTTAAGAAAATTACTTTTCTCTGAACAGCATATGTTTCAACAAAATCAAATGAAAGGGCATACATCAAGGAACAAAATATGTAGGTCACACTTGCAGGATGGAAAATGATATCCTGGTGTTCAGTGACATTGAAGGACTTAGAGGAAATAGTAGCTAATTAAGTGAACATGAGCTCCCTGGGCAACACTATAGCTAAGTAGGTGAACATGGTTTTGGGATACATAAGTAGAAAAATATTAAATAGAAGTGAGGAGGCTGTATTTGTGTACAGAACTTGAGAGACTTTTACTCACATACGTACATGCATTTTTTGGTGATTATCTTTAACAGGGATATTGAAATACAAAAAAATAATATAAAAAAAAAAATACAGGGAATTCTCAAGATTTGGAAAACTAGAAAAGTATACCTGAGATAAGATTATGAAGTCATTGTCTACAAGTTTATATATGGAACAAACCAATTCTGATAGGCAATGGAGCTTTAACATGCTAGAATATGCAGTCATTGGAAAATACACTAATTCAGAATACAAACAAGAAGCAGATCTTAAAATTATATATTCATATAATAATTTCGTTTGGAAGGGACCTGTAGAGGTCATCTAGTCTAATTTCCTGTTCAAAACAGTACTAACCTTAAAGTTAGATCTCTTTAAGCAAGACCTCGTCCACTCAAATTTGAAAGTCCCTGAGGACAGAGATTTCACAACCTTGCTAAGCAGCCTGTTCCAGTCCTTAACCACTCATTCTGAGATTTTTCTTCTTATATCCAGCTGAAGTTTACTGCAACTTAAAGCCATTGTTTCTCATCTTTCAACTGTGTACCTCTGAGCACAGTCTGACTCTGTCTCCTTTTTTATTCCCTTTAGATATTACAACAAGTTTTTAGACAGTTACTTAACAGTATTCTTAATGAAAATTAAATGTGATTTGGTGATAATAAAATCCTTCTAATTTATGAGTGATTTGGGTGGGGTTTCCAAGACATGTAGGGTTCACACAAATTGTGGTCCTGATGCAGGAATTGCTGGATGAAATTTTATGATTCCTACAACTTAATTTAGCTAAATTAGGTTTCAATTTACTGTAAAAGTTCCTGTCAAACATTAAACTCATGATGTTATGAAGTCAATGAATTGCAAAACATATGGTATAGTAATTAACATTACTAAAGTGTAAGCAAAGGAATAAAGTCCTTTCCTGTCCTATTAGTGATACTCATGATATTTTCCCAAGTGTTGAGCTGGTAGGTTCGTTACTGGTTTGGACTCTTATTGTTAGTAGTCCTGGTAATGGTATTTACTGTAATATGGAGATTAAATAATACGCTGAAGTTAATACTCAGAGCATAAATTTGGGATTCTCCTTACCTACATTTACATGTCAATAGGATAGACATTCTTACTTTTTCTAGTCACTGAAGATTCCCTTTTTAATCACTAGAGAGAAAATAGAATTTCTAGTGAAAAAAAGCAATCATGATCCAGGAGTTCAGATAGGTGGGATTAATCGTGCCTTAGAGTGCCTATTCCTATCCACTGATCATGGAAAGAACTATAGGTGCATGATTCAGGAACAGATATGGTACACAGTAAGCATCTAAAGTTGGGTGAGATGAGTCCCAAGAAAGATTGTGTAACTGACCCATGTATCTTTTTCAGAGCATAAAGGAAAATACAGAGTATTAAAGAAAGATAGAGTTTATAAAGATGTAGTTCAATCAATATACAAATTCATGGAAGTAATAAGCATATTTTTACATTTAAGGACTCATTTTATGTGACTACTTTTGTGATTTCCAATGAATATCCTTTAAATCTAATACAGATATGGATTATGTAACATATGTATAACTAACTGTGAACATTACTCAAAATCCAGTAAATACACTCACTAACCTGAAATGATAATAGACAACATCACAAAATAATAACTTTCAATAAATATTTAGATCTTTGTGTAATTAAACTTTAATTGTTTTCATTGTACAATGTATAAGTGTATACTTATACTGTATACAGGTAGTATACAGATATAATAGCGATAATCCTAAAATTAATCTCAAATAATGCCTGGGTTTGAGTGAGTAGTGGAGTTTTTGGTAGCAAGGGTGGGGGCTACAGCAGTGGACCCCTGTGGAAAGTTTCTCAAAGCTCCCCCAGCTCCAAGTTGGACCCACCTCTGCACCAAGGCTAAGCCAATCAACTGTGCCTCTTCGACAACATATTTAAGAAGGGGACCTGAGAGGAGGCACTGGAATTGTGAGAAGGAGTTGCAACATCTACATGAACACTGAGGTCAGTGGAAGAATAGATGAGGAAAGGAGTGATGAGGCGCTCCAGAGCAGAGACTCCCCCCTGTATCTATGCTGAGATGTCAGGACAGTCTCCCTGCCACCCAAGAAAGACTACAGCGGAGCAGATGCCAACATACTGTCTGTGGGGGTCCCTGCAATGTCTCAGGTGATTGTGCCCAAGGAAGGCCAGGACTCTGTTGCAAATAGCAGTCCCCTTCTATTTTGGCGCTGAGAGGATTGCAATATGCAGGGGTGTCCCACATCAGAGCAGCTCGGGAAGGGCTGCATCCCATGGGAGGGACTCAAGTTGGAGAAAGTTTGTGGAGGACTGTCTCCTGTGAGAGGAGGACCACACTGGAACAGGGGGAAGAAGTTCCAGAAGTTCCAGAAGTTCCACCGCCCCCCACCAAGATGGAAGAAGTGGCAGCACTAACTGCACCCTGCATACCCTGTCCCCTGAACCCCAGGGGGAAGAAGGTAGAGATATCGGGAGCAAAGCTGAGCCCGAGAAGAAGGGAAGGGTGGGGGAAGGTATTTTCAGGATGTGGTAATACTTCTCACTGTCTTACTCTGTCTGTTAAGTGGTGGTGGTGGTGGTGTTTTTAGTGTCTGTATTAAATGTATGTTCTTTTTTTCTTCCCCTAATGAGTCTGTCTTCTATCTGTGACCACAATGGGCGAGTCATCACTCCCTGTCCTTATTTTAAATTCTAAGCCTTTGCTTATTTACTTCTTCCTAGCAGTGGGGGCAAAGGGGGAGTGAGAAGCTGTGTGGTACTCAGTTGCAATCTGAGCTCAAATCATGAAAGAAATATTAAAATTCTGGATTTAAAACTCAAGATTTCTAAAAGATTACAGTTAAACAACTGACCTTCTCTTCTCTGGACATGTTTAATGCACCTTTTCTTTAGCTTTCTAGTTTCCTAGAAGCAGTAAGCTAAAAGTGATGATGCTAACTGAATTTAAAAAAGTATTGCTACTAACTTGAAAATGTTGCATTTAGTTCCAAGAGAAGACAATAGTGAATTAGCAATTATTTCTGTGGAAAGTACCATACTGCAACTTCTAGCTGCTTTCCTGTTTCCAACATATAGTGACTGGTTCTTGTTTTCTGTCTCCTTTTACTTATTGCAGCCTCCCTGTATACTTCCATATCCTCTGATTCTGGTTCATCTCATGGTATCTACTACATATTCTGTCTTGTCTCACTCTCTCCCCTGAACTTTGAGATAGAGAATGTGGCTTTTCTAACCTAAGTGTTGACAGTGAGCATGTGGTTATCCAGGCAGAATAATCAAAACATTTGTGTATCCTTCATAACTCAGTGCTTGTGTATATATATCAATGGTGCAGGGAGTTCTGCCATGCTGTCTCACCACCTACCCACTGGACTGTGTCTACAGATAGCAGGTATAGTTTCAGGAGTTTTCCATGCTACTTAATCGAGTCCTGGGTATCCCATGGAAAGAATCTTTTGGAACCGCAATTAATTATATTTCTGTTGCAGTTACTGCAGGTTATACTTGTGAGATATTGCTCAGATGTTGAATTCACATCTTTTTGCTGATATGTATTAAAAAATCAGATGACCAAAATGTCTGTCTGCTATTATTCACATAAGTCCATTATTAGGCTTTAAAATACACACCTTATTTTCAAAACTTTTCACTCTTCTTAAACTCCATCTGATTTTATGTAGAATTTATTGTTAAAACAAGCAGAAGTTTATTCAAATAAAGTTTCTTCTGTAAGTATGTCAGTACCTTTTTTTTTTTTTTTTCACTTTCATGGGTAGCTTCACTTTTAACCAGCTTTAGTGAATACTAATAGACAGACCAGAATGGTCACCAATCAGCACTGCATAATATTGGGCATGCTGTATAGTCATGAATGTTTGTAACATTGCCAAATAATTTGTGGTGATAATATTTAACAAAGGATAATTTTGCCAGCTGGAAGCAAAGCTATTCCCTATTCCCTATCCTCCCTACCACCACCACTTTCCTCCAGTCTACATCATGAGATCTTTATCATCACAAAGTGATGTTAGAAATAAGCAGATGGGATATCACTTTAATATCTTATCTGAAGAATAACGTCTCCCGATAGTACAACTGCCCTCCTAATATTGGACCTTGACATCAACATACAGCAGAAACCCACTCCCAATGTGCAATTCTTTCAGTACGATCTCATTAGAGGTCTTTTGTTAACTACCTCCTTTACGCACAATTTTATCACAACAACTAAAACTGACATTTCAAAAGTTAAGAGGATTTTACATGGTGACTCTTCATTTCTATGAAGACACCTTTCAAACTCATTTGATGCATTTTCATTATGCAGCCCATCAGTGCGGAAGATCTCTTCCTTCCAGCCAGCAAGGCATAACCACAGTAACATTCAGGGCCAGAGAGTTATTCCTGCACAGGATACAGAAATGTCTTCTATTAATTGTGGCTAACCAGGCCTAGACCAAACAACTCATTTAACACAGGCAGAGGAAGAAGATGAACAAAAAAATTACAAATGGTCTCATAGAAAATGTTCTATGCTATTGCAAAAATGATGCAACAATGTAGTGAAGATGCAAAATAAAGTCAACTAATTAAATTAGTTGGCTCAAAAGCCCTACAACTATAAACTGAAGATTCTCTTTGCAGTCATGTCTGGTTAAAAAAAATAATGTCAGAACTAAATAGACAAAAAGTGATCTGCTGAAACTCATGTATAGTTAATGGAAAATATAGTGAAGGAGTAGATTATTCCATCCATCACATCTTAAACAGGTTGTTAAAAGGGCAGTTAGATGTGGGCAGAACATGAAGAAAATTTTGAAAAAATACTTCTGAGAAGAAGATGATTGTTAGGTTTCTGCTTTTCTCCATGGATTCTGGCTTTACATCTATCATTTATAGACCATCACGACCACCAGTTTGGTGCTGTATGAGGACAAAAATGGGCAGCATATATTAGTGCTGCACTAATTGACACTTTATTGAGAATCCTGTGAGATCCACTCTGCCCTTGTGAATTCTTTTCTGTTCTTTCCCTCCTTCCTCACTAAGAAAAAAAAAAAAAATCATTACTTAACCAGCAGCACAAGATTTGATAGATTCTGTCTTGGTATAGGAACAAACAAGCTCTGGCAAGCCCAAGCAGAGCGTATCTCAGATTGACGATAACGTAGGAGGAACCAAAGTCTAAAAGCAAAACCTGTTGCCAGCCTCTCATCAGACCGTGATACCCTAAGGATATAAACAAAAAACTGTATGTCCTTTTATGTCCTCTATATTTCCTATTGCTTCTCATTTTCTCTTTGAATTTGCTTTTGATTGTCTTGCTAAAATAGGAAAAGTGACTCAAAACAAAACAACAGTACTATCACTTTCTTTGCTGTTACAATGAACTGCTTCACAAAATAGGAAAGTGTAACTAAAATCCACAACCTGAAAAGGGAATTTTGATAGTTTTTTATTGATTGCTCTTCACAGCCATCTGATCTCAGCCTACTCAGTGCTGCCTTCTGATTATTTTCTTTATGTCTGATCTACCCAAAACATTTATTTACTCTGTAATTTTCAAAAATTTTTTATAAATGTACAAGTGTGCATGTCAACCATACAATTTATGATCTCCTCAGAAATCTGAACCTTGTCTGTATAATGCTGTACTAAAAGAGGATTTTTGATAGCGTGTCTGCTTATTTCTGTGATAATCAGATTACCACAAATGTTATTCCATATGAGAAGTCCCTGATCAAAAAGAATTTCTGCCTACTTTCCTTTATGACACCAACATATTTAGCAGTGTGTGAAAAGAAAATAAACTTAGGGATGTACTTTCTTCCCACCCACTTCAGAGCTGGGAACATTTCTCAGTAAGCTTTGTCCTTCTCCTTTCCATTCCTGTGAAAGAAACCATGTGTTACAAAACAGCTCCCTCAGGAATGTCCTAAGGCTTCCAAAGCATGTTTCTTTGTATCGATACATATACTGGGATTTTTCTAGGTTATTTATAAAAATGCTCAGGCAAATATAATCAAGCCCTGATAAACTATAGCAGAGATCTTCTTGTTTAATTATTTCTGGTTAAAAAATTAATTTTGATGTATAATGAGACAAGTACAACTCTAAATATGCACCATTTAACCAAAATGTTTTTAGGTCCCAAACTAAATGTCCTGCAGATCTCCCACTACAGCATGTAGACACTATTACCTTTTCAAACAATCTTTAGTCTCTTTCAAAAAACAAGCAGAAGAAAGCGGTAGATAAATCTAGTTTGACACAATCCATTTTACATATATTGATTACTATTAATTATTCTGTTTTCCTTTAATTCTTTAGTAGTCAACTCCAAGTCAGCTATTGACCTCAGGATTAATGTTGAGCTAACAAAACTGTAATTATGCAGTTAACACATCTTTGTTTTCTTGTAATTTAATAAAACATACTCAGTGTTCTCACTTTTCATTCAGAGTTTCATAACAGCAAGGGTTTTTCTATTTAAATTTTAAGTGCTTGGACATACATAATTAGTGGAGATGCTTGAATCTCATTTAAAGAAAATATTTCAGATCTTTTAATAAACCAGTACACAACTATGGATTTTCAAATGCATTCCAAAATCTGGAAAAAGACACAAGCAGCAAAAAAAGCTAGTATTTATTTATATAAATATATATATAATAGTATATATTATAAATAAATAATAAACATATATGATAACTATATTTTATATATATTATGCATGTCTGTGTATATAATTTTTAAATACTTGTCATTAAAAAAAAAATATCAATCCTGTCATGTAGTACTATGAAATAAAAAATCAAGATCTTATATAACGTGTCCTCCTCTTGTCACCTTCTGTTTTTGTAAATCATGCATTTTTTAGTTGCTGCTACTAATCCATGTGTCCCTTCTATTTCTTTTTTCACTGATTGCCTGAACAGAGACTTTGGAAAATAATCTGGAATTGCTTATCTCTCTCACTCTACACATCTCTTCTGACAGCTCTTCTAACAATTCTTATTTGCCCTCATTAATATGAAAAACAGATAAGGTTTGGAACCAGTTGTTTGAAAAAACAGTGTCATTACATATGCCCATGCACAACTCTGCTTTTGCCTCTGTACTGTTTGTCTCAAAAGAGTCTCCTTTCCCTCAGACTGTTCTTCCTCAGCTTAGATTCCACCTTAGATTTTTTCTGAACATATTTTCATTTTTTCCTCAACATTTTGATGTTGCATGCTGCTTTTCCACTCTGAAGTTTTTAAACTGAGTCAGTTTGGCAGAAATCTCCTTTACCCTTCAATAACTATTACATTTGTAATCAGTGAACTTACAAGTCAGTATGAGAAGAACTTCTCCCTGATTTACTAATTATAACACTTTCAATGATATTTTATTTCTCCAACAGTGACATCATCTTGAAATGCAAGGGTGCTGGCAGCTTAAAGGAGCTGTGTTTGTGAAAAGATTGCATTTTATACATAAATTTCCAAGCTTGAAAAAAATCTCATGTGGATTTACAATTCATTCAAATTTCTTTTCCCACCATCCTTAGTTGGTAATATATTCTTCAAAACAATTTACATGCAAATATTTATTTGAAGAAAGGAGAGAGTGAGTGAAGAAAACAGGCAAGCTATACCCCATACATTAGAGTATATTTTCTTAAAAGCAGAAGTTCTCCTTTCGCTACATCATTAATAATATGGAGCAGCACCAATGGCTTTAGTGTAGGACTTGTTGCTCTGTTTCCTCATTGCTGCATTAGAGAACAAACCAGAGGCCATGTAGCACTTTTGGCCTGGTGAGTTGTAGTACATTTGTACATATTTACAGGTTCTTAAACCAACTTTGGTCAGGTAAAGTCCACATGACAGCTGTGGTGATCTGCATGACTACTTAGTCTGTACAGACTATATAGTCCCTTATGTAGTAAGGTTTGGGGTAGGCCCATATAACCTGTGCTTAGCGCCTAAAGTACTTTTGATCTAGCTTCCCCCTGCTGCAATCACACTGCTGATTACAGTAGGCTTATGACTATTCATTGCCATGGTAAAAGGTAAAATGCTGAATAGATTTCCTAAAGCAGTGGGATAAAGGGGAAGAAACACTTCTAAGTTTTGAGTGTCTGGAACAATATAGGAAAGATCTGAGAGCCAGGCTTTGAAATGCACAAATGCACACATCTCCCTCTCTCATATATGTGCACATATGATCAAAATATGCAATTCTGTATACTTAAATGAGCTGTGATTGAATGAAACAAGAACTGACCAGGTTTCTCATGAAAAAACCAAAATCAGTCAAAACAACCAAAATCAGAGTCAAAATTATGGTCAACACTGAGAACTACCTAAATACCATATATACTTAACTTTGCATGTACTGCTGCTGAATTTGCAAAGAAAGCCGTGATGACTTCTTTCTTCATGCTCACTGGGAATAGTTAACAAATAAAAGCAATCATTTTAGAACAGGAAAGAATGACTGTAATTTACAATTTCAAGAGGATCTTTTCCATTTGAGAATTGCTAAATCTGCATTTTTTTGGTTTTATACTTACATGCCAAAACATACCACATGCCACATGATGTGATGTTGAAAAAGAAAACATAATTTCTGAGTCCAAAATGTTACATTTCAAAAGAATAAAAAAAGGAAATAGTGTCAGTCATCAGTCAACTTTCTGGACTGAAGTCTTTTGGGCCCATGTTTTTACTTCTACATCCATAAATAAAAACCCGAGCCCAATCTTTACTTTTGAATTGTAAATATAAATGATGAACAAATTGCTAATGGTAAGCTGCTCTCAAGTCTCTGTTACATGATAATTAAACCTTCTTTCCTAAGATTTCCATCTGATGCCATTCTCTCTAGTGCCTTGAAAATATATCTGAGAGATCTTATTTCTCATTCTCAGAAAATACTTACATTGTATTTTTATTTTTGCAGTATTTTTTAAAAATATTTTTTGTGAATAATTGTACATTTGAAGCATCTTTCCCTTTGCAGCTTAAAAATTTGTCATTGTTTCATAGTCATGGTTTTGTATAATTATTTAAATTATTGTACATTGGGGGGTGAATAATTGCATTTGAGAGACTTACTGTTTAAAGATTTTCAAAGGCAGCAAGAACCCTGCAAATTTAATACTGTTTCAAAACACGAAAATCATCCAAGCACTGAATAAATTTTAAAAAAGCCTGAAAGGATGGTTTAGGACTATTTTGGTTTTAATTTTAAATTCAGGGACAGGTTTCACTGTTGACAAGATGGAAATCTAATGTGGGAATACGAATAAGCCAGTGATACTGTAGGCCTGTTCTTGCTGGCTGCCAGAGTTTTGCTTTTTTTCTGTGTAGAAGTAGGACTGCACAGAATTGGTTCTGAATGCAAGAGACATATGTCTGCAATTGAAATGACTGAATTTTTTAACAGGGTATTAAAAAAAAAGGTAATATTTATTTTATTATTTTGTGAATTATTTTATGAACACCTTATATTTATACTTCCATATGGAAACACATCTTTTTATAGTCTATGGATTACATTTGATTTTACAATTTTAAGGCTAAAAACCAAAGTTGAACTTGGTGGAAGTTCAGGGCTGTATTGGGTTTACATGGTAAGATTGTGGTAGTGGGGGGGGGCTACAGGGGTGCCTTCTGTGAGAAGCTGCTAGAAGCTGTCACCATGTCTAACAAAGCCAATGCCAGCCAGGTCCAAGATGGACCCACCACTGGCCAAGGCCGAGCCCATCAGCATCGATAGTAGTGCCTCTGGGATAGAATATTTAAGAAGGGGGGAAATACCAGCTGTGCAACAGCTGGAAAGGAGTGAGAATATGAGAGAAACAACTCTGACATCTAGGTCAGTGAAGAAGGAGGAGGAGAAGGTGTTTCAGGCACTGGAGCAGAGATTCCCCTATAGCCCTTGGTGAAGACCATGGTGAGGCAGGCTGTGCCCCTACAGCCCATGAAGGAGCACAGTGGATCAGATATCACCTGCAGCCTGTGGAGGACCCCACACCAAAGTAAGTGGATGGCTGAAGGAGGCTGTGACACTGGAGCAGGCTTACTGACAGAACTTGTGACCCTGTGGGAAGGACCCATGCTGGAGCAGTTTGTGAAGAGCTGCACACCATGGAAGGGACCCAAGCCGGAGAAGTTAATGAAGAACTGTCTCCTGTTGGAGACACCCCTCACTGGAGCAGGGAAAAAGTGTGAGGAGTCCTCCCCCTGAGGAGGAAGGAGCAGCAGAGACAGTGTGTGATTAACTGACTGCAACCCCCATTCCCTCTCCCCCTGCACCACTGGAGGGGAGGAGGTAGAGCAAATCAGGGGTAAATCCCAGGAAGAAGGGAGGGGTGGGGTTAAGGTGTTTTTAAGATCTGGTTTTATTTCTCATTATCATACTCCTACTTGATTGCTAATAAATTAAACTAATTTCCCTGAGTTGAGACTGCTTTTTCTATTATGGAAATTGCTGCCTGATCTCCCTGTACTTATCTCAACCCCCTGCCTTTCCTTATATGTTCTCTCCCCTTTCCAGTTGCGGAAGAGGAACAATAGAGCAACTTTGGTGGGCAAGTGGTGTTCAGCCAAGCTCAATCCACCACAAGGACACCAAATTCATATAAAGTCACCTTTTGTAAAATAACAACTGTTAAACATTCATTGTGTCTTTACTGTGTATAAAGAGCATGAACCTTGCAAATCTTAGATGGACAAAGTTTGAGTTAGAGAAATAGAGATCATCTCAGTTGCCCAAACTGCCAATCCTGCCTGGCCTTTAGCTGCCATCCTGGAAGACTTAACCCAGGTCTCCCCAGCTTCCTGGGTCATATCTGCCACCTCTGTGTAGATGTCCCAGATACCATAGAGCATCTGAAACATCACCTGCTGCCTATCTTTGAGAACATTAATAAAGTCCATACATTTATTAAGCTGAATCAAAGTCTATTGTGTGTCTTATCTCCATTGCCTTTAACAGGAGGTTGCACACATGCACATATAGGCAACTACTGCTTCAAGAAGCAGACCTTTCAACCATATTGTAGAGTTGTGTGTTAACCCCTGGCTCAGGAAACAATATCTGCTTCCCAGTGCTACTCCTGTCTCCTGAGAGTCCTACCATCTTCAATCATTTCTGTAAGTGGTCCCTCCTCCTCCATCTGTCCTCCTGGAACTAAAGATTGCCAAAGAAGTTTTTACTCCAAATCCTTTTGTCTGTAACAACTCAGACAAAAACCCAGGCAGATTTTGCCAGATACCTGACCATTTATCACAGATCTCTATGATAAAGGTTTTGACTACACCTGGCAGTTCAGTATATGTAGGCACATTTCTGCTGCGAAGTTGAGCAAATTCAGTTCCAATCAAGCTTAAACAGAAGAAAGTAGTAGGCATGCAATTCCTGCTCTGTTGTTCAATTAAACATGCAAAGGGTGCAACTCCATTTCCATGTAATTAATACCCACTAAAATGATTCACATAAAGTTAGTGGAACAGATTATATTTTTAAAATAATTGTCTCTAAACATATGTTTTACCTTTATCTTTTCCTTTTTATGTAAATAAAGCATTTTAGGCAAAAAAAAAAAAAAAAAAAATAACACAATGAAAACCTAACAAACTCTTTCAACCAAGTGACAGAAGTAGCAGAACAAAACCCATACATCTAAAAACATGTTTAATTGCAAATATAAACATCAGAATTGCTGTTTGCAAATAGAAATATTCCAATGTAGAGTGTTAAAAGTTTTGCCAGATGAATTGTTCTACATGCACCGATAAACTCATTAGGTGAATCAGAAACTTTCACTTTGCCATCAGTCCTTATTAGTTGCAGTTGAGTTCTGGTATTGAATCACAGTAGATGAATTCTGCTCACGTCACAGGTATTTACATGCTTGAGCACTTCATCATGTAGATAGATTAATCTACTTGCAAAAATTTAAAAGCATGCCTATAAGAGAAGTTAAAAAAATAAAAACCTTTTTACATCATGTATTGTAAACACAAATAAATTCCTTTATAACATAATGCAAACTTCAGGCTATTGTACTATTTTCTAGCCATCTTTTTCTAATAAACATATGTGTATGAGACAACTAATTACAAGAAATGCAATCAACAACCATTTCCAAAATCATACTTCTTTAGGACAGAAAAAAAAAGTAGACTAAAATTTGGGATGGAAAGAGAGAGTTTGCAATGTGCTGCTTTAGGAAGCAAATGAAAACACATAGACCTATCATTCTGTTGCTGTACTGGAAGTTAAAGCCATATAAATTACTGTGACGCATTGGCTGACCCAGAGTTTTACATATTCATTTCCTGAAGTCATTGTTTTTGTTCGGTAAATATACCCACTACGTGAAGACCAATGTCACCTTCACTGGTCTTTCCTCAGGGTTACAGACTTCTTAGTGTTGATATGGGATGCTTCTGTTCTGGTTTAAGGTTAATGAGAACTCCACGTAACATTACATTACTCAACACAGCTGCAAAGTAGTGGAGACTGATCACTATAAATTAAATATTAATGGTGGATTTTCTTGATTGACTTCATATAAAAATAGTTTTCAATGCGCTATTCATTCAGTATGAAAGTTTGGATGGCGATATATTACTTTCACTTTTAGGTAGTCAACCCAGGGCACACAAAAGGCCTATTGTTATTTTAAGTTAGCTTTATTGGCAAATGAATATCAATCACATCTAAAGAAATGATGACATACAATTTCATGGGTAGTATTAAGGTATTAGCTACTTTTTTTTTAATGAGGTTCATGGCTAAAACTTACATTAAATCTCACCAATTAAGTAGTTTGCTAGTGAATGAATAGAAAAAGTCCAAATAAAGGGCACAACAGATGAAGTTCTATTCCAGAAGAGGAACAGGAGATCTGCATGAAACTTCAGTGAAATTAAGATTTCATCTGGCCAGTTTTCTACAAAGCTACCACTGTCTTTTTTAATGAGATGGTAAACAAATTCCTAAACAGGTGTATTATTAACAGAAGGTGACTGTTTTAGCAAAAGCTGACAAATATTAATGACTTCTGATCAAGTTCTCTCCTAAGTAACTGTAAGCTGTCCTCGCACATATAAATTAGCCTTTTTCATTCATACTCTCATTTTATTTTGTTTTGTCAACAAGTGTCTTACAGTATCATTGTGCATATTTAAAGATTTACATGCTTTATCTGCATTATGAGTGCAATGACTCTTCTTGCCTCTCAGTTGTTTGTCCATCCCCTTTAACATACATGCAAGTAAAGATGCAGTTCCCCATCAGCTGATGCTGTAAGAAGGTAAATCTAGCCATTTTTTTACTTTCAACAACAATCAATTAATACAATCTCAAGAAAGAAGAATTTGTAGTAGGAATATCCTGTATATAAATATCTGTTTGGGTAAATAAATAATTTCTTATAGTGTATTTTATCAAGCATGAATATCACCTGCAACCAATATAAATCCATATTTGGAGCAGAGTAGCAACCAGATGATCAACTGAATAATATTGCAGGTGAGGTGCCTGTAGTATGCATCTTCTCTTCAATCTATTAACAAAATGCAGCATTTTACAAGAGAGCTTATTATTTTCAAAGGTCTGAGAAAACTGAACAACTGTTTCATCCTCTGATGTCATCACTGAGGTGAGTGACGTTCAGTCTAGCAGTCCACAGAAGACATGACTAAGATTGCAACAGCTCTGTTATCAGCAGATCAATGATAACGTTTGTTGGCAAAAAATTGAAAAGTCAGGGAAATGTGAAGGATATAGGAAGTGAAGCCTGAATATAGGTGAGTTAATAACACATATAAGTAAAACCACTTGAGATCCATTCAAATCCTAAAACTGAAATATATTATTGCAAACATACTCCAGAAAACTGGAGTGATCTTACAGATTTTTGGTCTTGACTTCTACTCTGATATGCATAATATTTCATAAGTATTGCTTGAATGTGTTTGTACAAAAAGCTGCTTTCTTCTGATTCTGAACAGTGCACTGAAAGTCTGTTTTAACAACTTTGTCCCTACCCCCAACCCCACCCCCAACTCTTCCCTGTGCTACTAGACTTCAAAATATTTTGAAAATTAGCTTGGCACAACATTCTAAAATATCAAATGTCTGAGGTGGAGAAAACTCTCACAAACACATTTAAATTCTTTCTCAAACCATACAGGGAGAACAAAAACCCCAGAAATTTTTTATCCAAAGTAGACTATAGTATGGTCCATGGGTTTTGCTTTGGTTTTGCTTTGTTTCTCTATGGTTTGGGGTTGTTTGGTTTGGTTTATTGTTGTCTTTGTTGTGAACTGTTCTACAGCATGGACTGGGAAAAGGCAGACTTGATGTAACAACTAGAAGGCACAACTAAAGAAGCAGATACGTGGCATCTCTTCTGTTACTGATGTGCCTGCCCCAAAATATTGCTGTATTTAATGCTTTCTAGAGATGGAAACTAAATCAAATGTTCATCTTCCTGTGCAAAAATAAAGATATTATCAGCTATATATTTTTGCTCAGAGCAAAGTAAAACTTTCAAAATAATACTATTTTCTGTTTTATTTACTAGCAGACCTAAAACTGATCACATTGGTGATACTCAGTGGAAACCTCATAAGCATTCAGTGATGATACCTCAGCCAGCTCCAGTACAGCTATGTTAGCACGGGACAGTGCTCAGATGGATAAACTGCAAAACAAGAATTATTAGGCAGACACCGTTTCCAGCCTTCTGGCTCTGCAGCTTCCAGGACATGTGCTGTAGCTCTGCATACCACATACATGTACTAGAAAAACAACAAAAACCCTTTTCTGTTGAAGCCAGCTGATATTTATCCATTGACTTAAATGGACTAGATGAGAAGTAAATGACAAGAATATGCAAAAATCAAGAAGTGAAACAGGTGCTAGGTGAATATATCTGTATCTATATTTCATTGGAATGCTACATCTTATTTTATTCCACCAGCCAAAGATATTAAGATAATTTTCTCTTAATCATGGTATAGACTAATATCTCTATGGATTGTATTATTTAATATTGATGAATTCAATTTCTTTTCAAAATGCAAAATTTTATAAATTAATGGTGGAAAACCATTATTATAATTCCTATGCTGTGACCTTCCAAATAGGGATGTTAGCATGTACAACTACTGATTTTAACCTCAGAAGAATTCTGTCAAGTACTAAGCAAAGAGAAGTGACTTGTTCAAGTTCATACAGAAATAGAAAGCCAAGAATAGAAATCCAGGAATAGAATTCATGGGGCAGGCTCACAGCTCTAATTAAGGTAGAAACTTGGCCTTTACTCTTCAAAACAGCTCTACTGTGGTTGACAAGAAGAATTATTGCTTTCACCTATTTACTCGTTGCTAGTAAGGAAATATGTCAGATTTGAAAACCCTTCTCTATTCAAATTGATGGAATAGCAAAGTGAAGAAGGAAGTGTGACGATGTATTGATTTTATGTTATAAAGTTTTGGCAGCTGAGGGAAGATGCAGGTGTGGCAAAGACACCAGGAGCTGCCCCCTTGTTGGGCAGAGACAATTCCAGCTGGCTCCAAGTCAGACCCACCACTGCCCAAAGCCGAGCCTATCAGAGCTGTTGGTGGCACCTTTGTGATAACATATTTAAGAAAGAGTAAAATACACTAAGCAACAACTGTGAGATAGAAGAGTGAGAAAAATATGAGAGACAACCCTGCAGACACCAAGGTCGGAGAACAAGGAGAAGGAGGAGGTGTTCTAGGTTTTGGAACAGAGATTCCTCAGAAACCCATGGTGAATCATAGAATAGAATCATAGAATAGACTAGACTATTTAGAATAAATTATTTTGTCAGTTGGAAGGGACCTACAATGATCATCTAGTCCAACCACTTGACCAATTCAAAGCTGACCAAAAGTTAAAGCATGTTGTGAAGGGCACTGTCCAAATGCCTCTTAAACACTGACAGGCTTGGGGCATTGACCACCTCTCTAGGAAACCTGTTCCCATGTTTCACCACCCTCTCAGTAAAGAAATGCTTCCTAATGTCCAGTCTAAATCCCCTCTGGTGCAGCTTTGAACGATTCCCATTCATCCTATCACTGGATACCACGGACAAGAGATCAGCACCTCCCTCCCCACTTCCCTTCCTCAGGAACATGCAGAGAGTAATGAGGTCACCTCTCAGCCTCCTTTTCTCCAAATTAGAAAAACTCAAAGACCTTAGTCATTCCTCATAGGACATTCCTTACAGTCTTCTCATCAGCTTTGTTACCCTCCTCTGGACACATTCAAGGACCTTCACATCCTTCTTATGTTGTGGGGCCCAGAACTGCACACAGTGTTCAAGGTGTGGCTGCATCAACACTGAATACAGTGGGATAACCACCTTTTCTGATCGGATGGTTAAACTGTGTTTGATGCACCTCAGGATGCAGTTTGCCCTCTTGGCTTCCAGGACACACCGCTGACTCATATGCTGTAAGGAACAGTATCAAAAATGTTACTAAAATCCAGGAAAACTCATCCACTAGGCTGGTGACCCTATCATAGAAGGATATCAAATTAGTTAAACAGAACTTTCCCTTTGTGAACCCATGTCAACTGTGTCTGATGACTGCATTATACTTTAAATGCCTTTCAACAGTATGTAGTATAATCTTCTCTATAATTTTTCTAGGAACCGAGGTTAAACTAACGGGTCTGTAGTTCCCTGGATCTTCCCTCACATCTTTCTTGTGGATTGGAATAACACTGGTTAATTTCCAGTCAGCAGGGACCTCCTCAGACTCCCATGACCTTTGGTAGATGATCAGGAGGGCTCCTGCCATAACATCCACTAGTTCCTTGAAACAAAAAGGGGCCCAAACAATAGGCCTCAAACCAAAGTTGACTTCTGAGTGAATTCCCCGACCAGCAATCAGCATCTTATCAGCAGACTGAAGCAACCAGTATCTTATCAGCATGAAAATGTAACCCTGGGAACAATCCTTGGGAACTATAAGTAAACAATAGGAAGTAACTATAAATCCCAAATGTAAAGAAAAACAGAAACTCCTCAGACATGCCCGGATCCTGGCCAGATCCGGACATGCCTGAGTGAGGCATATCAATCTACCAGATATCTCCTGTGCGTTTTGTTTAGACTTGTTTGTTAAACTGTATAAAAGCTGGACCCTCTCACAGCAAAGACGGAGACCTCACCTACGAGTGGACGCACTGCGTAGGACTTCCCAATTGCCGGGAAAGGCTCTCCGACCCTTCGCTGTGACGGGGCTCCCCAGCTGATGCACGGGTCTGGATGATGGTAAAGTATGAGGGCAATTGGTGATGTATCTTTCTTAATCACTATAGCTACCTTTTAATAGTAATGTCTAGGTGCATTACCTTGCTTATTCTTTCTGCTATTTCTACT
This sequence comes from Tyto alba, assembly GCF_018691265.1. Taxonomy (NCBI): domain Eukaryota; kingdom Metazoa; phylum Chordata; class Aves; order Strigiformes; family Tytonidae; genus Tyto; species Tyto alba. The sequence continues at coordinate 13,499,681 of NW_024881282.1, read as the reverse complement.
ATAGTAAAATTTCTATTTCTACTAAAGTAAAATAAGCCTATTTCTTTAGCTTGGTGTCTGTGTCCTTTGTGTTAACCCCGTCAATTGGCAAAACAAATTTGGCGTCACGGACAGGATCAGAACAAAATGTCATTTTTTAAATCTAAACGTAATGAGTCAGCTCCATCTGAAATTCCTGGATGGGAAGACCTTCCTTATAGTTCACTGGCTCTTGAGTGGGCTAAGGTCGGAGGACCATGTGAACAGTGGGAAAGTCGGCTAAAAGAAGCTGAACCACTGGATGTATTAAAATGTATCCAAAAATTATCTATTGAAAAAGGAAAAGAAATTGTGTGTTCGGGAAGACGGGGATGGGTTTTGTTAACAGCATATCAGAAACAGCACCAACAGAAAGAAAAACTGTTGTTAGAGCGCTCCCACATGGAGCGACAGATGTGTGATTTGCAGAATCAAATTGTAATGTTACAGTGTCAAAACAAGTTGCTTGCCGATAAGTTGGATACTTATCAGACTGTAGCTGAAAGAGCTGCAGTAAGAGTTGCACAGTATAAGTATAAGAAAAGAAGGGGACGAGTAAACCATAGGAAAGTGCATGCTGTGATTGCAGAAGCAGGGGTACAGTGGGATCCTGACAGATGGGATGGAGATATTTGGGATTCTACAGGTTCTGATGAGGCTGGTTCCTCAGATGAACCTGTGGATGTAAAACCAGTGTGGAGACGGAAAATAGAATTGGATACTAACGGGCAACAAGTAAGGAAGGATGTGATTGAAGATTATACTCAGCATGAAATAAATGATATAATTGAAAGATTTAAGCAGAGACAGGGGGAACCCCTGCTCTCTTGGATGGTGCGTTTGCACGATCAGGGAGCAGCAGGGGTAACCCTAGATCCAGAGGACTCTAGGAAGTTTTTAGTTTTGAGTTCTGACTCCTTTGTGCAAGATGCATTCCGAAATAATCCTCAGGATACAAATTTGTTAACCTTGGCTGCCCGGGGATGTAATAATAAATACCCCACGGAGAATGATTGGCCAGGTGGGGAACGTCCCTGGTATACTTTGCGAGATTGTATACAGCGGATGAAGGAGGAAGGGATGAAATTGGCAATCTTTATAGGAGACCCTGACAGAATGATGCAAACTGCCTTGTCTGTCACTCATAGAAACCGATTGATTAAAACTGCCCCACCAGCATATAAAAATGTAATAATGACTCTCTTAATTAATGAGACCGGAAATCCCATTGATGAAATAATTGAAAAGATACAGCAACTAGGTGATCTTGGAGAATGGGGCCCCCGAGGAAGCGCAGGAAACCGAGATACTCGGGACAGCCCTAAAGGAAATGAGAACAGAGTCTCTCGCAAAGAAATGTTTACAGCTTTACTGAAGGATGGCCTATCTCGTGAAAAGATTGATGGTGTTCCAACTAACGAGCTGTGGCGAATATACAAACAAAGAGGGCTGAATAAGCCTAGCAGGAGAGTGCAAAGTTCTGAAACTAAGAAGCCAGGGGTAACTCAGCCTACAGCACCTCCTCCTGAGCCTCAACGGGACTTCCCATCTGCACACGGTGGGCCCTCCGTGAGCAGATCAGTTGTTCCGGGGGAAAGGGGGGATTGGGAGCTGTATTCTGATTTATACCCATGGAAGGAAACTAGGGAAATTGTCCAGAGCAGTAAACAGGGATGAAATTATGGCCAAGCTCCAGTGCAATGGGCACGGAAGGACCGACGGCCCCATGTGGAGCTCCAAATATTTTGGAAAAACCGGTCCTCACAAACAGTAAAAGCCTTAATTGACACAGGAGCGGAGGCCTCCTTGATATATGGGAATCCAAAGAAATTTAAAGGACAACCTGTAATCATTACAGGTCTGGGAGGGAAACAAATTGAAGCTGTACAAACTCAAATTGAAATGAAAATAGGAAACCTCCCAAAACGACTGTATTCAGTCATGATTGTCCCCATTCCTGAATACATAATCGGAATAGACATTCTGAAGGGACTAACTTTGAATCTCCCAGACGGTCAGTACCAGTTTGGGGTAAAAAAAATCATTTCAGTATTAAAACAATTTTAGTAGGAAAAGTGAAAATGCCTCCTGTACAGATTCCTGCTGCTACTAAATTAGTGACTATGAAACAATATAGAATTCCAGGAGGGCATGAGGAGATATCACAGACAATTAAAGATTTATTAGATGCAGGAGTGTTGAAACCAGTTACCACAGCTTGGAACAATCCGGTATGGCCTGTCAAGAAAAGTGATGGGTCATGGAGAATGACAGTAGATTTTAGGGAATTAAATAAACACACCCCACCACTTACAGCAGCTGTACCAGATACTATTACTTTAATAGAAAAGGTTCAAAAGCATTCAGGGACTTGGTATGCTGTAATAGATTTAGCTAACGCCTTTTTCACTATCCCAATTGCAGAGGAGCATTGGGACCAATTTGCCTTCACCTGGCAAGGAAGACAGTATACCTTTACCAGATTGCCTCAGGGATGGCTGCATAGTCCAACCATTTGCCATCGGACAGTGGCTGAGCATCTGGATAAGATAAAATTGCCTCCTCATATGCAAATAGTGCATTACATTGATGATATCCTAATTCAGGGAAATGATGAGAAGGAAGTACAACAAATACTTGAACAGGTGGTAGATCATATGAGACAGAAAGGTTGGGAAATTAATCCTAACAAGATTCAAGAACCATCCCAAACGGTAAAATTCTTAGGAATTCAATGGCATTGTGGGCATCGGGAAGTATTACCCAAAACTCGCACAATTATTGATATTGCCAGTTTTGAAAGCAATTGTGAAAAAAGGGGATCCACCTCAAGTTACCACTGTTCATGGAGATAAAGGGTTTGGATCAACTAATTTCAATAACGGAGCTAAAGTATGGGTCCAGAGTTCAAGCGGACCTCCTGAACCAGCTGAAGTAATAACCACAGGAAAAGACAATACTGTTTTAATCATGAAACCTGGACAGGAAAAATGGGAATATGTTCCTGTGACTAAATGTTATCTGCGAGAATAACTAGAAGTCTTAAGATTCTGTCTTTTAGATCCTGCTAAGATGGATTTGCCTGTGTATCATCATGGTCCATTTGGGAAAGGCTTTCACACCAGGATGGCCATTGGAAGGTCCACGAGAGACACCGCTTAGGTGGCAATGGAAAAATGCAACTAAGACAAGACAACAGGATGATTTCCGATGCAAAGCCAATTCTGCCTGTATCATAGCCAATCTTACTTTCAGTACTCAGTATAATGAAACATGTACATACTGGTGGCCTTCAGGACCAGCATCACGATGGAGAGATCGTGGACGTCTTTTTGTAACCTGTCCTACAGATAATTCAAATGTCACTATATCTAGTACTTAATAGCTAATAATGAGCTGTTATGGAGAAACATATTTAAGAAATGGATTCCTCAAACCCATTGGGTCAAACTATCTCCACAGACAGTGCAGTGCACAGATTTATTCTGTGCTGGTCAAATAGTCCACTACGATGTTAGCCAACCTGAAGTTATGTGTAAATTTCTAGTATTGCCTGTAATTTTTGGGGAAAAACCACCCTTTGAACCAGAATATTGGCTGCCCCACTTGGAGGGAGATTATATAGACTCTAGGAATCGAACCCATAAATTAGATTTGTGTACGTCCACAGCAAATGGTTTATTGTGTGGACAAAGCTCGCGGTTATATGAACCATGTTTATTGGAACATTCAGTGAATCTGTGTAAATGGACAATTTTGCCCAAAAGCTTTGATATGTTTGTAGAAATTAGTGCTAAGCATGTTTGTATAGTAACAAATGATAAAAATATTATAGAAATGTATAATCTAAGTACTCCATTTTCGGGATGCCTCAGAAATGTATTCTATCTCATCTGGCACGGACAGATGTATACTTTTTATTCAACGCATGAAGAACGACTAAACGTGTACTGGCATCCCCAAAGCTTAGAACTTAATGGAATCAGCTTATCCCTGACTCCACTGAAAACCATCATGGAACAATCAGAACATTTGCGACGACACCTAGAACGACGAAATAAAACTCTGTCAGACTCTGTGATACAGACTGTAATCACAAAGAATCAACTAATGTCGCTAGCTAGCCAGATGGAAAAGGAGACTGCACACCACTGGTGGGACATCTTTACTGGATATTCATCCTCTGCAACCCAAGTGTTGAATTTCTTAATACATCCTCTTGTAATATTGTTAGTTATCATTATTATTATTACTTTATATAATTGTTATGTATGGTATCGTATCAAACGGATAGAGCGAACATATTGGGCTCTTCCAAAAGGGTCGTGATCTTCACTCATAAGTCAAAGGACCGATTGAAACAAAAAGGGGCCCAAACAATAGGCCTCAAACCAAAGTTGACTTCTGAGTGAATTCCCCGACCAGCAATCAGCATCTTATCAGCAGACTGAAGCAACCAGTATCTTATCAGCATGAAAATGTAACCCTGGGAACAATCCTTGGGAACTATAAGTAAACAATAGGAAGTAACTATAAATCCCAAATGTAAAGAAAAACAGAAACTCCTCAGACATGCCCGGATCCTGGCCAGATCCGGACATGCCTGAGTGAGGCATATCAATCTACCAGATATCTCCTGTGCGTTTTGTTTAGACTTGTTTGTTAAACTGTATAAAAGCTGGACCCTCTCACAGCAAAGACGGAGACCTCACCTACGAGTGGACGCACTGCGTAGGACTTCCCAATTGCCGGGAAAGGCTCTCCGACCCTTCGCTGTGACGGGGCTCCCCAGCTGATGCACGGGTCTGGATGATGGTAAAGTATGAGGGCAATTGGTGATGTATCTTTCTTAATCACTATAGCTACCTTTTAATAGTAATGTCTAGGTGCATTACCTTGCTTATTCTTTCTGCTATTTCTACTATAGTAAAATTTCTATTTCTACTAAAGTAAAATAAGCCTATTTCTTTAGCTTGGTGTCTGTGTCCTTTGTGTTAACCCCGTCAATTGGCAAAACATTCCTTCAGTACTCTTGGATGAATCCCATCAGACCCCATGGACTTGTGAACATTCAGCTGATACAGCTGGTCCCTTACAATTTCAGTGTCCACAAATGGAAAGTCACTGTTCCTACACTAGTGGTCCTCTGACTCAGCGGACCAGGCAGTGCAAGGTCTATCAGTATTATTAAAGACTGAGCCTGTGCAAGAGAAGGTTTTTTGGCAGGAACCATGGCCCATGGGGGACACAGGGTGGAGCAGTTTGTTCCTGAAGGACTTTACCCTGCAGCATGAGGGGAAGGGAAGTAGAAGAGTTATGACTGAAGTTCAGTTTGGGAAGAAAAGAGGAATGAAGTGAAGGTGGTTTTATTTTTGTTCTTATTTCTAACTATCCTACTCTGTTATTAATTGGCAATAAATTAAAAAAATTGCCCCAAAGTCAAGTCTGTTTTGCCCATGATAGTAACTGGTGAGTGACCTCCCTGTCTTTATCTTGTCCCATTAATTTTTTATCTTACTTGCTCCCCCCTGTCCTACTGAGGATAGGGAGTGATAGAGCTGCTTGGCGGGCACCTGGTTGCCAGCCAGGGTTACCTCACAACTCTGCTCCTATATGAAGGCCTTTAAATAGATATGAAATTCCTCTCTGGAACTTTCAGACCTTGACTGAAATCAGGCATATTCTTTCCTGGATTTTATTCCCCTGAGATAAAGTGGCTCAAAATTGAAACTGCATGATAATAGAATAATGGAAGATGGACAAAAAAAAAAAAAAAAACAAAACCCAAATTTTCCCCAGCTGGAAACACTGGTGCTTAAGCTCAGCTGTTTCATTACAAATTAATGTGAGCATTCTTGACCATCACTTTGACAGGTAAATTGTGGCATTATCTGTGATTTCAAGTGAAGTGTATGATCTTGAAATGATCACCTTACAGAGTTATTACTGATGATGCTTTTTAGAGTTTTCTTGTCTCTGGGATTTAGTCAAGTTCCAGTGCAGGAATTTGCCTGATGTAAGCCAGAACCACACAGTTATTGATACTTTTTGAAGATCAGATCTCTACTGGCCATGTCAAATTACCTATTTTTTTTTTTTTTTTTTTTTAATGAAGCCACAACTGGAAATAACAGATCAGTTTTATGAAATAACTGGCAGAGACCTGAGCTTGAATAATTGTCCACTTCTCAGAGTAGAAAGAAATACATTCACTCCACTGGACAAACTTGCAGATATTGGATCTATATGCACCATAAAAACAGTGCACAAGGAATTGCTGAAGAACTGCAGTGAGCAAAGAAAAATCACTCTATGTTTGTCTGGTAAGCCTTCCCCTAAGAAAATTAAAGCTATGTTAGGCCATAATGAAGTTATCACCCCAACAAGAACCCTGAAAACCAACAAAAAGGTGCATCAAATATTTTCCTTCTGTCCTACAGTGACTTCTGAACTGCTTCTGGAACATCACACATCACAGCATTCTGAGGAATATAAAGTTTGAATCCAGCTTGTACTGACAGTCTCAAAGACAGATGTGCAAGTATTTCTCACTCTGCTTAGAATGGAAATTAGAAAGAAATGAACATGGTTTAGAAATGGATCATTGATGCAATAGCAGTGAGCCCAGTGGTAACTCCAAATTATAATATAATATACTAAATGACAAATTAGAGGTAGCATAAAATTAATCTAAGTTAGACTAACTCTTATGTTCAGTTATGCTGCCTTAAACTTGTTTACATTTATTTCTGTGTTAATGAGATCAGACTACTGAAAGCTAGAATAAGCCTGGAAAATTAAAGTAAGAAAGTGATGTTTAATTAGGTACGCTATTCATTTGAAGGGTAGAAACACCCACAAGAATGCAATAGAACATAGCAAGTAGCAGTTTTGTCAGTAAGAAGGTTTCATCAGATAACCGACAATCCTGGGGATAGATGACTTGGTCCAGCTGTTTTTGAGATCATCAACTCTTCTCTGAATGTCACATGTACCACAGTTTCTATGAAGATTCATTTAAAAAGTCATTGTTATTACTATTATTTAAAATGTAATAATAATTTCTACTTTACAAGAGGACCTCAAGTTAGGAACTTCACAGAAATAGAATAGAGCCAGTGTCTCTGACTCAGTGCAATAGAGACATGGGAGCCAATGGATGATGATATAGACAAAGTAATAGTCTAGGAAAATTATGTGTGAAGGAGTCTTCTTGATGAATAGAAGAAAGAAAAACTGTAGCTGATAGGACCAGAGTATGCTGTAGCAAGCAGAAAGATGGCATCAAACTGGACATTTTAAGCCCTTTCTTTATGCAGTTATTCTTTTACAAGCTATAACATTATATATATATATATATATATATATATATATATATATATAACTAATATATTATTTTACAACCAGGCTATAAGACAAGCAAGGGGTGAAAGATGATGCTCAAGACATAATCTGGATAGTGATATTCTCCACAAAGGTTGAGAATAGGAATTCCTGGCAAGTGCTTACCTAAGCAGGACTCTTATTTCACTACCATATTTCATCAGACAGCAGGTTTCTAGACATTAAAATCCAAATAAGTTTTAAAAAGGAAAGGTGAGAGAGTTATGGTCACCACTCATCATTCCATTCAATGTATTTACAAGCATAAGAGCAACCATTAATTTATTCAAGGTTTATCCAACTCCATCTCTGTGTTTCTCTGAGAAGGACAATTCCATTTGTCTATGGAAGGTAGTCTAGGGCATTTGGATGTTTTTAGTACTGTTGTTAATGAGAATTGCACGAATACTATAATTTCCCTATAAATACCTATCAAGTACATAAGAACTTTTTAAAATTAATTAAAAGGAAGTAAGCAAATCACAAATTATTTTGTTTTACATTCTACAGAAACTTCCCAGATTTATGCAAAGTTTTTTTTCAAACATCAAATCTCCATCAGAATTTGTCAAGATTAAAAACTCCAATACCAGTTTCCCATCAAAAAAACTGTTGATAAATAGTCCTCTGAAGAAAGACTATTTTGTTCTCAGAAAGTCGCTTTGTTTAAAGATGATTCAAGGTCCTCTAATGCGTGATCATCCGAAAAGAGTAGAGAATTGGTTTCATATTATGAATTCTGTGTCAAGAATTAAAAATCTTTCTTTTATGAGTAAAATTACAAGTTATGCAATCAAAGAAAAACTTTTATTGTTTCTTAGTATACAGCAGGTACTTCAGTCAACTGGTGAAGAAAGCAGAACAGCGTACCGTTTGCTTTGGGCAATTGTGGACAGGTTTCTTACTTGTCTTTGAGTACTAAACAGGAAAAGTATTGTGTAGCATTTGTGACCATTCACCTTTAATACTTTTTAAAAAAGCTTATCTATGAAATAGTTACAATGGCAATTATCTTGAAAATCATGCAAAGGTAACATATTCTTCCTTGATGTACACGAGGTTAGTTTATAAGAGTTTATAAGAGTTGGGGTTGAAATAACAATAAGAAATCACAAATGAAAAGTGATTTAAATGGGTCTTGCAAGTTACAAGATGATCTATCTCTCTAAAGAAATTCTCATCTTTGCTTAGGTTTTTTCCCAGAAAAGAAACTTCCTCACATTTATTTTGATGAAATGTCAGTGTTGAGATCTGACATTGTCACCACAGCTAATGGCATGAAATAGGCCCTGACCTAGGACAGCTGGTTCTTTGTCTAGGCTAAAGTATCCAAATATCACAAAATTATGACTAGTACTTTTTGACCTTAACAATATCTATTGATAGCAGCATGTAAAAAGAAGGAACAGTCTCTATTGGTGGCAATGTTGAGATAAGAGCAAAATGCAAGACCTCTTTTAAACTGTCAGATTTCTAAAAAAAATGGATTTTGGGCTGAGTGATCCTGTGAAGTGTTAGTAGATGGAACATAGCAAGACCACTCTTCACAGATAAATGATGAATGGGTTGTAAGACAAATGTACAGAAGAAAACAGGGTGTTTTAATTATGCCAAATAAACTAGTGCATGAGGGTTAATTAGATTTTAATTCTTTTTTTTTTTTAAACTTTTCCACTTTTCTTGGAATTTTATTTTATAAGGGTACAACTCAGGTACTGTGACGCAGTGAAAGCAAATCTCTCTAGTGCTCAGCAACCACAATGACATTACTAAGACTGGAGTGAAAAAAAAATTCTAGAATAACATGCTCAAGTTTACGTAGAAACATGTAAATACCTATATGTGGACTAAGTGTATAGTCCATGGAAATCAAGTTTATGCCAACAATGTAGTCTTGAAAGTGATTTCTAGTCTCAAAAATAGGTAACCTGTGCTCAGTTCATGAGTTCCTAAGCACCAGTGTCCAGTGCTGATTTGGTTGTTCTATGATATTCAAGGCATCTTATCGGTGCATTGGACTTTGAAGCTATCAGAGGCTACAGATTTCCATCTAAATACAATTAATGGTATATCCTATTAGTTGTTGAGCTGGATCATTTTCTAAATTCTAGTGAGTATGTTGATTAGGGGCCAGAATTCAAGTGCTTATTTCAGGTACCCAAAGGAATTTGATCTCCATTTAACATTCCAGAAGGTACAGGTCATCCACAGCTCCAGTATCCTATTCTGGATCTACATACTAGCCCCATGTAGATGTCTTGGATACTTTAGGAAAATGAAGTAAACAAATACTTTTGCCTCTGAACTCTGTACTTGATGTCCATTGACTATGATGGCAGTCTATGTACCTTAGTCACAATTAAGCACTTTTTAATGAACAGTAAATACAAGTTTCTTAATCTTGAATGGAATATCAATTCAATTTCAATCTGGTAATCTCAGGCTGAATCCCACCTGGTATTCCCTAGCACTGAAGCCACACCACTAATATGTAAAGTTTAAGCATCTATTACAACTTTGCTGTATAGTCCAATTATCTGAACAAGATGACCTTTCTCATATAGAAAACTCCGAAGTATGTATTTTAATGCTGTTAGTACACTCTTTCTGTTATTGTTTCCTGGACAATTTGCATGGCTTCATGTTTCATTTCTATCCTATTCATCTTCTGTGAAACACAGCATGTTTTACAAGCCAATTGTCACTCTATATTTTTTTTTTTTTTTGGTAAGAGTTTTTAGCCTTTCTGGATGGTGAAAGCCTCTCTGTCTTCCAAATGGAATTCCCAAAGCTGCTTCCTCAGCTTGACTGATCTCTGGTTTGTTCACCTTTACTGTCACTGCTTCAGATCTGCCTCCAAAAATAATTTGTTACAGACTTCACAGATGTCTCTGGACTCCGACTATCTGTTCTTTCAGATAGTTGCTGCTCCATAATAAATAATCCTTTCTAGTCATTCTAGGGGTAATAATATCTATGATTTATATATTTATTTATTGATAAATACAAAGTTCTAGAAACTCTGACACAGATTTGTAACAAATTGAAAAGGAGGATCTGACAATAAAGATCTGATCTCAAAAATTATCTCAGAAATAAAGTTGGAGACTTTTTAGAGACTCGGTTCCAAATAACCTAACTCAGCCTTTATCAAACTGAGTACAGGTGGGCAACCAGCCTTTCTATAGTGAGAACAGAAATAAGTCTGGGAGAATGGAGCTGAGGGCTGTGGGAAGGTAGCCATTATCCTGCATATTTGCAGTCAAGTCATTTCATTAAAACTTGCTCCTTACTCCTGGTGTTCTAACTCAACAGGGAAATACTTTGCAGTTTATTAGACTCCTGTTTCTCCTGAGAGACATAGGATGTCACAGGGCTTGTCTGTTTAATGTAGTATCAACATTTCCTCTTGGGAGAAGATACCATTTTCACTCTCTCAAGTGTGCAGCATTTGAAATCAGTTCTGATTAGTGTTCTCCCTATTTCATCCAGGTTCAATTAGTGGAGAATATTGAAGCTGTGAATTAGCTGTCATCCAAAGCTTCCTGGTATGTTTACAAAAGCAAATGAACTATATTATAAGAGTATTGTATATGAAAATGGAGCTATTTATTAATATTTTTTTACAACAACCTAGTGCAAACATTAGCTAGGAAATAAACCCTATGGTTATTTCTCCTTGCAGTATATGCTTTGATTTCCATACCATCAACACTACCACCCATTAAAAAGTCCAAAATGCTACAAGAATACAGAATATTTTCACTGAAGCTTCAGGAGTATTTCACTGCAGAAAAGATACTTTGAGCTTATGGAAGAAGAGAAATTTTAAGATATCTAGTGGATTTTTTTTACTAGACAGTCTGGTTTACTATCTGACTCTCCACACAGTATCTCACTCTCCATGGAAGGAAGGAAACTACACCATGTTTTCAAAGAAGTCTGAAATGCTGTGAAATGAATGCCAATTTAATGGCAAATTTTGCCTACAGGCAAGGACCAGGAGAATAAGGCTACCTTTAAAACCCCATTTGCCTGGCTGCACAAGGTTCCATTTAAATGCTGTGTAGCCAATGTTTGTGATCAGAAAGGGTAGGAAAAAAAGTGATAAATGGGTAGAGTAATTTGGCCAGGAAGAAAATGAGCACTTGAGAAGAGTATGTGCTTTGATATTTCTGTCTATCTTTCTATCTCAACAGAGTAAATAGGATTATTTCTGGTTTCTTGGAGCTATTCATGGGACATGACTGTCATTTATTTAAGTTGCATTTAATAACCGAAACTGCTCTTTACATATCTGAAACTGACTGCTGTATTTGTTAGCATACTCTATAATCGATGTCCCCAATATTCAGTATTATAATAAAAATCATTAGCACAAATTACTACCCACTGCAGTTCTCAACATCTATTCATGTGCATACAGAGTGATTCATATTTGCCTCTGTAGCAAAAGACACAAGATACCTCATTATTGACTGTGGAGTAAAAAATCGCATGTTGGTATTTACCATAATATAGCTGCAACACCACACCAGGTATGCATATCTTCATGAATTTTATAATAATTTTGTTGTGGGCCTATAGCCATAATATTATGCTACTTTACTTCAAGAGAAAATGATAAGCCAGCAGATTTTTAAAAAGCATTTAGGTACCTAAACATGTAAATTAGTACCTACTGATATTTCAAAACCATGCAGAATCCTAGATGTCATTGTTTCTTGTGGGGAATTGATGTTTACGCTGTTCAGAATTATAGTAGGATCCTACCTGCATCTTTAAGCACCTAAATGCCTTTGAAGATCTGGCCTAAGGTCTCTGAAATTACATTGCATTATTAGCTAATACTGTATAATGGTGCGAATAATCCAGGTGCATACAATTTCTTGACAGCATGGATTTATTTTCTTTGTACTTTTATATCACTAATAATACTGAATGATAAAGATGTGAAACATGATATATTCAGCAGGAAAGATACATTCTCCTAGAGTATTCTGTATGCTAATTACATCTACAGTGTTTTATTAGTTGCAGTATATTTAAGATAAATTAATCATTACTAATGGAGCTTTCTAAATGAAATAATTTGATTACTGTTTATGTGATTTATTCTAACTTGTATTTTCAAGTAAAGGAAGAAAGATATTGTAACGATCTAGTAGTTAACTATAGTAATGACTGATTTTCAGAATGTTATTGCTATTGTGAACTATATCCTGTGATTTATAGCAGCAATAATGTATTTTTTTTAAGTTGGAAGATGAAGGACAGTTGAGTATCTACATTTGAAAATCAATTGCTCTCCAGTGATGAATTAAAACTGCCACCAATCAGAACATGGAAGTCATTCAAGAAAGTAATAACAGTTGGAGTTTGATAGCTCATCCAATGCCTCTATGTCTGTAGACAGTGTTGAAGTTTGACTTCTTTTAGTCTTTTTTTCCTGATTAGATCTAAAAGATGATTAAGCCCTAAGCATTAACTCCAAAGTATTCCTCATTAACTCTTTTTTGATTAATGTGATATTTGCACACATAATAGACTGCTGAAAAATTGTCTCCTAACATTCTGCAAGAATACATAAAACATATTTGATTACTTTGCTACATCTGATTTGAGACTTTACTAGTAACAGAAAACAGTCTTGCAAACCAGTGTTCTGTACTTTAATGCTAATTCATTATTTTATTTAAAACCTTTTTTTTTTGAGGAAAAAGCAGATATTAAATATTGCTTTACAACAAATTTGGCAAGTAATACATAACTCTCACTGAAGTATTTTCCTAAAATAATATTCAAGTTGTACGTACTCTTTAAAATTACAGTAAGCTTAATAAGGTGGGTTTTAAAATACATTACATATCTTTTAATGAGAAAAGTAACTCATTTTTGTGCACTCTTATGTGCTTATGTGGTCTGTGTAATGATTAAGTAAATGTTAAAAGATAACAAAGGGATATCATTCATAATATTTTTATTATTTAATGACATTAAATTCACTGACCTGCTTTCTGTTTAGGGTAAAGGTGAAGTCTTATGTTCCTTACCTACCAGAAAGGCAACCGGAAGTTAAACTGTTGCATACATGAATCCTTCCAGTTGTTTAAACTGATGTTTGCACTGTGGCAATGCAACATGGAAATATTATGTAAGTAATATTAATATGTAAGTTTCTACTTACAGATGACATTATAGTTTGTCATTATGAATATTATTTTCATATTGTCTGCGTAAATATGAGTTACAATGCTCATCAAGATTCCAACAGTGCATTGGAGAGTTAGCTGACATTCGTAAAAAATCTTAATTCTACTATGTGTTTTGCTATAAATTAAAAAAGAAACTGAAAAAAATCCCAGACATTTGAGTGTGTTTTTTTCATTGGAATACTTAGTAGAAAAAAATATTTTTCTATAAAATGAATAAACATGACAGAAAAAATTGAATACAAGTTGTGTGAAGCAAGACAAAACAAAAACAAGTTGTTTAAAATTGCAGTGAATTGTGAAGGGAAGACTTTGCAAAAATAATTACTACTTTGAGTTTTGAAGCAACAAATTATTCTGCAGAGACCTCTCCCTTTCTCATGAGTCTTCACTGCATTGTAAAATAACTTCTACTTTTCTGGCATGCAAGTTCCATATCTGAAAAAGCCATTGCAGGGCAGCATTTCATAATTTTTTTTTTTTTTTTGCTTCATTGTTCACAGCAGATCACTTTCTGGGTTTGTTGAAGTTCAAATGTAAACTGCACCATTTGACTATTCAACTGTCCCATTATGAACTATTCACATGGTCTTGACTACAAAATCACATCAGGGAGAGGATATTTGAAATGGTTTACTTTTTCTCTTTGCTCTTAAAGACTTCCAAGCCTTCTAATAATTTATTCCATATACAATGTCAGTAGTTGGTAATAGGGGACTATGTGCAGCAGCTGTTCTTGTTGCCTGTGCTATTAGAATGTCATTTTATTTTGTGTTTGAGTGAGAACTCATCTTCTTTTTCTGAAATTCTTTGATTTAGAGACATAGTTCCTATCATGCTATTCTAATAGTACTAGAGATATTAGCCAGTGCATAAGAAATGTCGTTATATATAATTTACTTGACATGAAGCAACTGATGCCTCTTGGTTTGAGCCAAATTGATTATTAATCTGTCTATGTGTCTACGTATAATACTTGCAGCTACACACTAAAGTCTGAAGCTATAACATTTCCAACTGTGGTCTTCATATTCAGTATACATTACTTAGGTTAATAGGTTCTTTAATAATCAAAGTTTATTGTAAAATGTGATCACTGTTGATAACAAGGGAGTGTACAATGAGGAAAGATCATACATATGGAAAACAGTTTTAGCTTAAGGTTGAAGCTGTTTTGTTAAATGTGTGTAAAAGAGCACACAGTTTTTTTCTAAAATGTAATTACCCTAACTGTTAGCACAGTCATTTAGGTTAGCAGCAGTATTCTTGCTTATCTATTTCTGTGGGTCAAAGCTGTCTGCCACTCCTAGTTCTGTGTCAGTTACCTTCTCTAAACCAAAAAAGCAGGACAATTTCATTGAACTTGGACATTCACTTATGAAATGTAAATAAATCCTTTTAAACAGTAATTACTTACATTTCACATCTCTGTGTCAGTGACCAACTGATGCGAATCCTGCATCACATATCTATAGACTAAAGTATAATTATAAAATGGCATCTTATTATACAATAGTAATAATAATAATGACATAGATCACCTTTTTTTATTTTTCCTGAAATCCATGTAAAACCACATGTTGATTTGTTAAACTTAACAGTATTTAAAATTGTTCCTAATGTCACCTATATCCTGGCATCTCTTCCAGCTCACTTTAGTCACCTTCAGTTACTCATCCAGAGTATGCAAGTGTTTAGTATTTCACTGACTTTTATTTCTAAATTCTCCCACCATGTCTTCTGTTGTAACTTTACTAGTTAAATTACAGGAATGTAAATAATCTTTTCAAGAATAACTGAGAAGAGAAGTGAAAGAAAAAGCTCACTAACATCAACATTTTGTATGGGGCTGGATTTTGATAGATGGATTGTGTTTATATTTGATAAAGTCATCTGTATTTGATAGAGTTATTGTGTATTCAGTATATGACAGAACACTTCATGGCTGAAAAATAAATCAATATTCCTCAGCAGAAAGAAGCAATAAAGATTGTTTTCAGGTCTAAACTTCTTTTTGGGTTCATACACTTTTAACATGTAAATCACATTTGTAGTGAAACTGAAAATCTTTCTGAGAAAAGGTATTTTAACATATAATTTTCCTTTATTTCAGCTTGGACCAGGAGTGCTGCCTTTGGACCTATTCTTCAAAGAGTAAATCTGTTGTCTATAATCTTAAAAATGAAACAGTGGAGTTTTTGGTGGAGGTAGGAAGTCACTATTTTAATTCAATTAATGATTCCAACCTTAATATAGATAAGTCTTTCTGATGGCATGTAAAATTGCCTCGAACTATTTGGTTTGCTTTCACTGCTTTAGTCTAGCAAGAACCTATTGTAAGTGATGATAGTATATAACTTCAGAATGTGCAGGTTAATCATAAGACATTATTGAAGCTTTACTCTTCTTCAAATTTTGAAATCCATTCTGGTGACATATTTTCCATCTTTTTTTTTTTTTTTTTTGGTTATTTAAAAAGCTGTTGGCACAATATGGGAGTTTAGATGGTAAGATTCATAAGAGATTAATTGCACATTAAATATAAAACGGGTAAAAAAAGTTAAATGTCACAATGTGATTTGGATAAATAAATAAATAATAACTTTATTTTCAAACAACCAAGGAGAGGAACCAAATTTTATTGTAGCATGACACAAACAGATTTATGAAAAATTTCCTTAGGGACATCTCATATCTCAGGACAAACTTTGGCAGCAGGTTCTGCTAGAAAAACACCAGAAGGACAATACTGTTAGAAAGTAAAAATACATTACCTTCCCAAGATATGAAAATCAGGATATAATTCAAAATGATAACTGATGTGAGGGTGCAGAGTATGGACCTTTCCAGCATTGCTTGGGAACTTCATTAAGTTTAGGCTCTTGCTGTTGTGTCCCGCCGGAGCTGCATATGTGCATATGTGTTAAATGCCATATGAAAAAGTGGGCACTGTACTGGGAACAAGTTTATGTTCTGCAGATACCTCGGTTGCAAAGCTCAGAGGCTCCTTGGTCCTAATTAAATATGCAGTGTCAGTGTTACACTTTTTCTAGTCTGTTCCTTTCTTATTTTTTTTATCTTCTTTATTCCTCCATCTTTCATTACTGGATTCATACTGAGAGTTCAAAGTAATTAACTCTTTCAGCACTCCAGAAAGTTAAGGATATTGAACTGTGCATTGAGAATCATATAGTATGGCTTGTCTTTGACAGAACAGATTAATTGATTCTTGCTTTAAAGGAAACTGACAGTGAACCTTTTAATCCTAGCTCATTTCAATATCTTCAACAATTACAGCAGAAGTTGACAGTAAGCTGAATTTCATTCAGCTGCAACCGATTTATTTAAAAGAGCAGACCATATAAATAAACCTAATTTTTCTCATGCTAATAATCTAGTATGTCTCTCTGCAACATATTACATTGTTCAAATTTATGAGTCCCATTTAGCAAAGAAGTTTCATAGACTTTTTACACCTAAGCACAGCTGGAATCTGACTAGAAAAGACACTTAATATGATCACTTGTAACAGCCAATTTATGTTAAATAGATATTTAAATTTCATTAAATATTTGTAGTGTCACTTAACTTTCTTCTAAATTATTGCATTGAATTCGTAGGCTACTAAAGATAAGCATATAGAGTTATTTAAATTATCTAAGACTGTCAAGATTTTAAGAACACACAACTGAAATTTCTGAATTACAATTTTGGCCTTTATTTCTATTGTTATTAAGTTCTAAAGTAAATAGATGCAAATTATAACACTTTCATGTTGGTCCATTCTGACTGACTCAAATAGAAATTACTTATATGAACAAACCTTACCTTTACGAGCTACACTCTTGCTCACAGGCAAAAATAGTAATTCTACCAAACACTATTAATACATTATTTTTCCCATTGTGAAAAATATAAATATAATAATTTTTTTTTTTAAAAAAAAGGAAAATAATTCCCATGTAAATTAGGTGTTCTGTTTCTCAGACTTTTTTTTTACCTCTCTTTTTAAAAACAGTAGTGATTTCTTGATGTCCTACAGAAAAGAGAAATTATATTTACCTACTTTTGGAAATCCAATATATATGTTTTAAAGATTCACAATAAATGTGTAGATATGTAGCTTAATCAAATTTTTGATCAAAATACAGCAATCCAATTTGTTGGGAAAAAAAGTTACTTACAGATGAATAAATGGTTCAGACTTTCCTCTGCTATTAAATAGCTTCCATTCAGTGGTTTTTTTTTTTTTTTTTTTTTTTTTTTCCTAAAATGTAAGGTTAAATAAAAAAATAAAAATTTAGAAGTTACATTGTTAAAAGGAAATGGAAAGATAAACTTAAAAGAGAAATCATGAAAACATTTTGTATAAAACTTGCTTATGTCATTCCAGGAAAAAAAAACGTTGAATATTGAGAGGGAATTGTAAATTTAAAGCTTGCAATAAACTGAAAATCTTTACAGTGGCAAAGGAAATTATGCCTAATAATATGAGAAAATATTTTTAAACAAAAGAAAAATTGTGTTACATTAGATAACGGTAACGTTTGCCAGGAAAAAGTTGACACAAAATTGGTTGTAAGAACACACAGATTCCCCTATTATTATATCATTTAAGGTTATATACACGCAAGGAACAATTTTCATATCATTACCCTTGTACTATAAAACTAATTTTCTAATTCAACACGGATATGAACATACCTAGTTGATTGAAAGGGATGGAGGAAATCCATGTATAATTTTCTTTAATGAGTTGAATCTAGGGAGAGCTTACCTTTCATAGAAAATAATAAAGGCTGAAATGAGGGCATACAGAAGACTTCAGGTTTTCAGTGCTGATCCATGCTATGGCTAATACCATACAACCATGTTGAAGAGATCAGTTATAGTTAAATTTAAATGTTTTCTTGTATTTCAACTATTTCAGTATAGGTACATAAGAAGAAAAAATATTTGGTTTTCTTGTATGCTATTTGATACTACTCTGCTTCCCCCTCCCCTTCTAAATGCATTGACTTGCACATACCAACTCTTTTACATTTTTTTTTTAATAGAGAATAGATTTAGAAGAAGTTGGTTTGAGGGAAACCCTTTATGAGCATCTGTTACTTAGGAATTATATAGACCTTAGCCCTTTGAGGAAATCACAATTAAATAGGATGAATGTGTAGAATAACTGTGAACTTTTGGAGAGCATTGAACTCACAAGAAGGAACATCATCATGGTCACCAGCACAGGTCACAGCTCTTTGGTGCCTTCCTGCCTGGATGCATACACAGCACCGGGTAATGCATTGAAGTTCTTTATAGGGTGAGTGAGGAGAGTTAGGTACTTCAGGGAGAGATTTTTAAAAATATCATGTTAGACAAGAATCAAGTGAAAAGGCTGTAAAGTGTTTCTTATGTCCCACCAAAAGAGCAGGAACTGCATTTCCATGTGTTTCACTAAGGAATATTAATGTATTTTCTGCGGTAACTGCTTCATATACTCAGATGCAGTCATTATTAAGTCAGACAATTAATCACAGATTTTTCCACCTATGTGAAAGTGCTGTTTACTAAATTAAAGAGTCAAGTTGTCTTTGGCACCTTTCTTTAGCCTAATCATTCTTTAGGAATTCCATGATTAGTGGTTAGCTTGGTAGGAGGTCTCAGTGTGTCCAAAATAACATTTAGGTGTAGCCCTGTGAGTAAGATACTCTCCAGAGATGTTAAAGAACGTTTTTGTTGCTTCAGCAAAGGAATCTTGCATCTAAGTAGAAATTAGTGCAGAAAGAGGAAACAACTTTAAGGAAAATAGAAGGTATTGCACAAGAGCACATACCTTACTGACTACATCAAAGGATGAAATAGAGTTTGTGTTCTTCTTCCATGACTAAGGATGTCAATGCCATGCTAAAAAAATATTGAGCAACTGTGGGACTTCATTGTAAAACAAAATGCAGACAGAGCACAGTCTTAGGTACCTATTTGATTATACAGTAACTGAATAGGACTTCGAAGACAAATACTTTACTCAGTCACTGAAGTAATTTTGGAAAACTGGTGCCATAATGATTTGTCCAAAGTTGCATGGAATATTATTGAAATCACAGGGAACAGAACATCTGTGGCTAAGCCCTCTCTGAGAATCTTACACCACCTTCCTCTGCTCGCTGTTGGCTTGTCAGTGAAGTAACCTAGAAGCTCTTCTTGGGAGCAGCTTGATGCCAGCTGTTGTCTCTCATACGTCTCCACACTCCTGTGGGTTTGCACAAACCAATACAGTGCCCAGTGAATAATTACTATTCAGTTATTTGTTTAAAGTTAACCCTAACAAATAAAATGGCATATTTTTTCAATTTAAAAAATTAAATAAAATTAATGTAGATTGATAAGATTTTCCTTCCCTCCCCCCCACTTAAGAAATGTAATTCAGGAACATTTCAATAGGGAACTATCAGAACACAATACTGCAAAAATTACTCATTATTAAAATTAATTCGGAATTTTTCAAATTAATAGTTTTGGAATTTTTATATATCCTCCATTTTCAGATTAATTTAAGTAATTTCAGTTGAACTGAGACTGTATTGTTCAGCAAGTAAGCTACTCTCCAGAAATGACTTGCTCAGCTCTCTGCCAGCTGCACTCTCTTGAAGTTTCAAGTAGCTCCCTGTTTTCTGTCATTGTGAAGTGAAGAAGGGGGAAATGAAAGGAAAAGAGATGACAGATTTATCATAATTTCTTGTGTATAATTGATCATGGTCAAAAATAGCCTTTTGCCTGAAAAAAACAATGAGGTTAATCAGGTACTTGCTGAAACTGTTGCTGTTGCTTTACTGACGACTTTTCTCACTCTCACAAGTGCTGTTGCTTCTGCTGTCATCACCACCTGTAGTGCAGAAGTGACAATCACACCAGAGGTCATGGCAGAAACACTGGCATGAAATGAGGTAGCAACAGGAGAAATAGTAGTGTCAAGAAGCAACAGTGAAAGGTGACAACAAAAATAGCACTTATATGCAACCTATACACTGGAAAATATGGTTAAATCCTAAATAATCCCTCTGCATTTATATTTCACTTATATTTTCATTAGCATCATTTAATGATGTTTTGAGGTTTTTTTTTTGTTTTGTTTTTGTTTTTTTTTAAATAGCAATTGCCAATATGAAAACTTCATCTACTGGAAACATTTGATGGGAAAGTACTGGACTGCACTCTTCATCTAAATGTAGTCTAAGCCACATATCTTCTGAATGTTTTCATTCCAAACAGCTGTCATTATTTAGTCTGACTAATGAAACACTTCAGACAGTTTCTCAATTGTTATAATTGAAAACAGGAAACAGCAAGGTAAATAAAGTAATCATGGGATCAATAAAACATTATTTTAATGATGATTTCAAAAACCCAGATCATAAAGTGCTAGATTTCAAAATGCAGGAAA
Organism: Tyto alba; assembly: GCF_018691265.1. Taxonomy (NCBI): domain Eukaryota; kingdom Metazoa; phylum Chordata; class Aves; order Strigiformes; family Tytonidae; genus Tyto; species Tyto alba. The sequence goes on along the minus strand of NW_024881282.1, from coordinate 13,478,633 downwards.
TCTTAGCGAGCACACAGTGGTCTCTGATGGATCTCTTGAGCAAATAAATGAACGAAAATGAATTATCTTGCTAAAATTCAGCTCTTTGACTCTGAAAATAACAAAATAGATTTCTGGGGAATTTCCATAAATGAAAATGCTGCAATAAGGTGGGAAGGATGGAAAATCTGACAGGAATCATGACTGAAAGAGGAGATGCGGGACAAAACCCAATATTAATGTAGAGCGAGGTGACTCCTGTACAAAAGATATCAAATACCAAAGCATTCTACATAAGGTATGTGGTGTTATTGTTTGTGAGGGGAAAGAGAAAGCTGAAGCCATCTTAAGTCACATTGTGCTCTTCTTGAAAAACAAGGAGCCTACCAGATCAAGAGAGGATCCCCTAGTGTTAGATGCAACAAATTAATATCTTAGTAAAATTATGGGCTGTGACAGAGAGCAAGACAAGGACACAGAATACACCATGTAATCCATTGCAGTATTATGGATGAGGGACTGTTTATTTTCAGTGTTTTCCCTTTCATGGATCTTGCAGAGCAACCCCTACCATCCACAGTTTTTTCTTCAGTCATTACCTCTTTGCACATTTTCCTACACTTTACCTTTCCTATCTCTGTGACTTGGCCAGATGATCTGAAATCATTAGTGATGTTCTATGTCAGAATTTGACTGTTAAACAATATGACAAATAGTGTAAATATTTGCCTATTGCTTAAGATCTGTTTGTACTTTTTTTGTCATCCATTAATGTTCTGGTATAAACTGTCTTATTTTATCAGCTCTTCTATGGTCTTTGAGCATAATATTTTAAGAGTTTAAGTCTTAAATCTCTTGTTATTATAAAAGCTACATATTTGGCAATCTTTACAGGTTGTGATTGAAGCTGATTGCCAAAGCATTTACCTCATGAGGGTCAATAATTTCACTGTGTGTTGCAGAAATACCTTGGCAACTTAGGGATTTAGAACTGTGAAACATTTTCTTTCCTGATACTGATGACCTTTAGATGAACTAACAGCAGGCTTATGTTTTTACAAAAAATATGTAACAGTAAATGCATTCTGCAGTATGTGATAAATGTTGACTATTTTTCTTAGGAATTAGTATTTCCTTTTAATTTTTTTAATAACAGTCAAATGAGGTCATATTCTTTAAAAACTAAGTTAATAACTCCAGTAGGATTTTTGTGAGAACTTTAAGCATTGTGAGGGGAGTGCATCTGTAAGAAAACCTAGCAGTAATACCACTGTAATTGATACATGTCTGGAGGTAACTCACAAATTCTCAGTTTGTGGGTTGAAAATACAAATATGCTTTATGTTGAAATTAACTTTTACAAAGCAGGAAAATCAAAAGCTATCCAATGACTTTGTGGTTGTGCTACTGAACAAAAAGTAGTTCTGATGGGAGAACAGAGAAGAAGCTGGGCAAAATACTTTTTGAAAAAAGATTCAGTGATAATAGACAGAAGCTAAAATATAGGAGTGAAGGTAGACTAGGATAGGAGACAGCAGTGAATAAACAGATCATTTAAAAGGAAGAAGCAGTCTGCAGAACTTGTAAGATTGAGAGGGAGAGATGAGGTGCATGGGAAGGTCTGAAGCACTAATTCTGAAGAATATAGAGGGTAAAGATGCTTGAGGATATGCTGATCATCAGTGAGTTGTGCAGATGTTCCAAAATCATACTCCCTTGATGAGAGAAAGCTTCATAAGGAACTTGCTTTCTGGCAAGATTTTGTAAAATCAAAAGGCAAAAGCTCAAGAATACCTCTAATGATGTGTCAGAGCAGGGATTAATAAACATAAAGTTATGTTAATTGCTCATTCATTGTCTGCATTAATCATACCTGTTTTCATTTCATGATATTACCAACTTGGAACCACAACTTTGAACCAAGAGGTGTCATACACTAGAGGTTCTGATCTGCTCTAACTGTGTAAGATTTGCACTTACACAGTTTCACTGAAAAAGGATACTGCTTTTGCTGTTCTGACAATATCTTAAATTCTTTCAGCTTCATCATTCACAGAAACTGTTTTCTTGTGCTTCCTGTTGGAAGCTGTCATATAAATTTTGTTGAGTCACATCAAACATCTATTGCTGTCCTGCTAGATGTGGCAGTAATGCTTGTAAGAAAAGGTCTCTGAAGATCTTTTATTTCCTTGAGTGTGTTGTAAGATTTATAAAGCTATTTATCAGACGTGATTATTGAGTGAAAGCTCCATTGCAACACTACTGAAGTACTTGAAATTATATTCTTCTACATTTTTAAGTGAATACCATAAATATAAAGAAATAAATATCTTAAGCATCATCAAATTTTTGTAAGAAAAATTACAGAATTTTTAGCAGTACAAAAATTATGTATTCATTTGATCCAAATTCTTCCCTCTAGAATAGATTAGTGATCTTTCTAATATGGCAGTTTGGCAATAGCCTATAGATGGCACTTAAAAAGGACATTTTAAATCCTCTGTAGAGCATCTGTCTGAGCAATTCCATGTTATAAAGGAGAAAGTCTTCTGGCCTCTAAGTGATGACCAGCTTGAATTGTTTACGTGTGAGAATTGACAGACATCGTTATTTCCTGTGCATTGTACACTTTTGTGTTAGAGTCAAACTGAGTTAAGTCATCAAAAGTGGAATGCATTCAAATGTTGCTGACACATCAAAGTCAAATCAGAACTAGTTGCTACATTCATTTTTCCCCCCAAACAATTCTCTACACCTTTTCACAAAGCTCTACAGATTTCATGTTTGTTGGCAGAAAGATTGTAAACAGTGTATTGAGCTAGTCAGTGCACATGGGAATTTGAATTCTGTGTTGAATTGGAACTAGAAGCAAAAAAGCTCCACTTTTCTAACAAGTTTTCTTACATTGGGTTGGAACCTGCGTTTCAAGCAGTCATGGAATTGTTCTCCACTCTTGACAGTCCAAGTAAGCAAAGACTGAATGCATTATTCTTGACAGTGCTGCTAAAGTGCAGGTGGATTTCTTTGAAGTTTTGATGTAGAACTTAATGAAGACAGTGTAAAATATCTCTTTCATATCAAAACTCTTCAGGTTTATCTATCTGATGCCGTGTGTGTAAATAATGTAGCAAAACAATACAGTATAGACAATAAGATTATTTTTATTACACAAAATACTGACTTTTCAGTTACTGTTTCATACTAAAATGCAAAAATTAGACATTTATGTTATGGGTTCGAGGGCAAGATATGCTGCCTCTTGACTCCTCTTCACATCTTCTAGGCTCATCCTGAGTGGCATCACTCTCTGCAGCCTTTACATGCTCTTGACAAAGGCGCATAGCCATACTGAGCTGTATCCCATTGAGATTGCCCCACATCTGTGCTGTAGAGTTCTCTCTTGTGTGGCCTTGTTGTCATCAGCACTCTGCTCAATTCCTTGCTGTTATCTGTGGATGGCTGCTCTCAGTCTCTTGACTGGTTGCATGTTCACCACTTGTTAAACCCTGTTATGACATTTCTTCTGGCATTTTTATACACACATACACTCTCTCATTCATACTCCATGCAAAATGTGTATTAACCATAGTGTATATTTCCTTTACAAATGTCTACAGAAAAGCTTCAGATTGGAAAATGGAAGGTAAGGAACTAAAACAAACCACATTATAGCAGTTCAGCAGCTGTCCTCGCATTATTTATGCTTAATGGTGAGGCCACAGGTTAATGGGAAGAAATTAATCAGTGCCTTTACAGATGCTAGAAGAACCATTCCTGTGAAATATTGCTTTTAGTTTTGTATTGCAACTGTCAGGATGAAACCCAGGGACCAAAACTTTTTTCTTTATTACAGTGTGTTTCATCTCTTTGCCACTAAGAAAGTGAAAAGACTTTTTAAAACAAAAAAATTTGCAAAGTTGGTCTTCTCAAATACGGCACAAGAAGATACCAGGTCAAAATGTCCAAGGAAAGTTGAATAAGTTAATGACCAGAGACCTATGTCTAAGACATTAGATGACTTAACTCAGACTTTATCTTTCTATTTTAAAAAGTATAAATATATCTAATACAAGAGAATGCAATATGTTAGACAGTCTCTGTGTTTTTAATAGGATTTGTTACTCAAAACTAGAAATGGCCTTGTCTTCAGCAGGATACTGCTAATTCAAGTTAATCATATACTTTTTTCTGTGAGGAAAACCTTAGTTATCAGAAGTTACTTGGACCCTAAGCAGAAAATAGATGTTTCTTTGCTTTATTCTATGTACCTGAGCTTAATAAATTCAAGTAGGAGGAAATCCTCCAGTTGATACTTAGAAATTCTTTTTCTTTGAGTTGTACGAGCAGCGGATCATATTTTGTTTTGATATCTATTTTGCAGCCACAAATTTTAGGCCACAGAAATTTTAAAAATGTAAACTGAAATATAAACAATGGAAAGGATATAATAAAAATAATAATTGTGTAGGTCTGTATTTGCTTTTGGACTTCCGAAACTTTCAATTTTCATTGAAAAATTATCATATTCTGTAGTATCTATAGTAAACTCACCCAAGAATCCTGACATCCATTTTGAAAATTTTATGCATGTTTTCACAAAAAATTTTAACTGAAAACACTTTTGTGAACGCCAGATATTTCTAATGGGAATGCAATAATCTTAAAGAATATACATTTAAAAAAAAAAAAAGGGATGAAGTGTCATTTATGTTTCCCCAAAGCTTTTGTAGAGATTTCCATTAAAATTAAATTTTTTTCCTAATGTCTGAAAGCATAAATTTCTCCTCAGCAGTGTATCATGGGAGATGCTATCTTCTACTTAAAATAGAGCTCTACCTGAAATGTCTTTGTTGGACTATAATGCTTTGTAATGCAAAATTTTACACACCTCATTAATTTCACAGTGCATATAACCCAAGAAAGTAATATGGTTTGCATGCCTTTGTTGGAGATCTCAACAGTTTTGAACTTTGACCAGTGCATTAGTGTTGGAGGGACCTCGTATGGAGGGCGAGACCGGAGTTAGACCTCACACTGATGCAATGAAAGTCGTACTCCCTTTATTTACCTGAATAGCCCCAAGATATACAGAGCCAGATGGTCACATGCTCTATGCTTTACAATCTATTGGCTAAAGGCACTTATCACCTGCACCACCACCCACCCCCACCCCCACCCCCCCACCCCTGGAAGTGCTGTGATAGGTCTGCATCGTTAGTACACGTGTATAAACTAAATCTACTTTGCGGTTAGTGTATCCAGGCATTCAAACAGGAAGGAAGCACTAGCCTGACTTTCTCATTCTTGCCCTTCCAGGTGACCTCAAGGGCAGGATTACCACGTGGCAGTTTTCTGCTCAGAGACCCAGCCTGGATTGTCCAAACCCTGTAGGATCAGTGCATGACCCTGATCCCCAAAAAATCCTACCACAAATTAGTACTACAATTTTGGATTGATAGATGTTCAGCCCCTGAAATACTGTCAGAAAAATTCTGAAAAGACTTAATAATTGTGTAAATTTTCCAACATCACAAGTTTAAACTTCTTTCTCTTCCAATATTAAGGAGAACCCAGAATGTACTCCCAGCTAAAGGGTTAGTGGTTCACATAGGAAACTTGGGAAATTCTCGTTTAGGTGCTGGACAGTACAGGAAATGGGGATCTATTTTTCTCATCATGTTGCTGGCCTTTCTCTAAGATTTTACTTTTGTTTGTAGGAAATAATGCAAAGTGAAATACAGGTAATAATACAAAAATATTTAACATTATTTGCATTTTCCAAGGATAGTTGTTAAAATGACCTTACATATGCAAATAAGGCCAAATTACCACCACTAAAAGATCCAAGTTGTAATATATATGACATCTTGGAGAAATGTCAGGGTGTGTAATTCCAAATACTTCAGCACTCTAGCAACCAACCTTAAATCCTTATCATCTCTTTCAAAACCCAGTACTTGCAATTAAGCTAAGTTTCAGGAACCAGAAACATGATATCTGGTGTTTGCAAACTAGGTAAAACAGTCTATCATCTGGTAAATAGAGAACTCAGTTTCATTTTAGCAAAGGAAGCCTGAGCTGTGGATTAGGTCACAATGCCATATTATTAAGGGAGAGATGAGTTAGTTGAATATATAAAAACAATGACCCATAACAGAAGTTGAATTACAACAAAGCTATTTCTTTTTATTTATGAAAAGTGCAATTACTCCTTTGCCATAGCATTATGTAGAAAACGCTTATTGTGGGGAGACAAATATTCTTTAGAAATGCAGTGGGCAGAATTCTGAGCTCCTGCAGAATATGGCATACACTGTAATTTCTGAAATATTTCAAGGCATGAAAGAAAAAATTCTCTGGTCATAAGATTTTTACCTTGTCAATTAGATTTAAGAAGTTCAGGGAAACTTGAAAAAATAATTAAACAATATCTACATCAAGAGCTGCTTTGCAAATTGAAAGCAGTTAAGATTAATTGCAACAACATTCTGCAGATACTATATTCCACCTCTTATGAGTGTAATAGTCTATAAAAGTCAAGGTGGGGAAATTAAATTGCTTTCCAAAAACTAAGGAGAACTCAGTGTTTTAAGTAATAAAAACAGGGAAGACTTTGGGACTTTCTTCTTCCTAAACATGTTGACTGTTATTGCAGGCATCTCTGAAGAGTTGAATTTGAGTGTTATATTACTAGTTTTTTAATTTAATAACTTAAAAAGCAGTATTTACCAAAGAAGAATGCAGATACAAAAGCAGGTCATAGAGATAACCAGAACATATCAGAACTTCTTATCAGAAAAAATACAATGACATCAAAATATAGCCTTGAAATCCTTCACCCAGGACAACTGACAAATACTTTACAATAGACATGTGGATGAAAAACTCATGCTTTGTTTATTCACTGCCTCATACCATCTATTTCAAATTGACCAAGACGTTCCCAGAGGGGAGGTGCTCTGATGTTCTGAACAGGTTGGTCATCTTTCACCCATTCCCAGAACCTCTTGTAAGGGAACATGAGATAGGAATTCTGCTCCTACCACCTGAATTTGACCTTACTAGTGTGAAGGCCTGAAATACCTGAAGAATAAGAATAATTTTACCTATACATTCTTTCCAGTCACCATCCAATTCTTAAAATCTTTTTGATAGAATGGAAAAGAGGATAGAAAGACTTTCTGATGAGCACAGTACAAAAAAGTAGACAGTCTTCAAAGATTGTTTTCATCTGTTTAAAATGTTGGCATGACCAAGTCTTTAATTTGTAACTAAATTTGAAAGAATAGTATGAATGGCTTATATTCAACTCAGCCCATCAAATTTTTCTTGGCCTGTAATGCGCAGGGTCATCCTTTATAGACTTTTAAATGTAAGCTAATAAGCTACCTATTACTATTGTTAGATAAAGTATTTTGTTTCCAGCCAACTTGATTTTAACTGAATATCCAATTAACTGAAGAATAAGGAAGCAAATTAATTCAAATAGTAAAGTAATACCTGTCAATTAATTATAGAAACATTAATTTAAGAGATTTTAGGGGGACAGAATCCTTTGGTTTATGGGCTCTGAATAACCCTTTGTAGCTACTAAGAGTCAGACAACATTCTTGTTATGGAACTGGTTTTCCTTAATCTGTCTCCTTTCCTGCTTTTTTAGTGAAAAAATTAAAGGTGGTTGACTAGGATGTGTCTTGTCTACAGTAAGTGTCTAACTATAATCACTTTACCAAAATTGGGTGGGTATACTCCATTCTGAGGTCTGTCAGGATGTTATCCTTCCTTATAAATCACAGGGAATATAAGAGCTTTCTAATCTAACATTTACATTCTATACATTTAATGTGGACTTTTTACATTAATTAGAGGGGAAGGAGACTACTGAGATAAGAACTGAATTCACTGTGGATTGTGGTTGCCCACAGTGAACTCAGTGCGCGCAGTCATTCGTGAGATCAAAAGAGAACCAAAAGGTGAATTTTTTAAAAGGGCTATATAAATGAAAACCCTCAGATTTAAAATCAAAGCATATTTTGTTCCTCAATTAGTTTAGATCAAATCTTTCCAAATGTCATCTGCAGTTAATAATATTTTAGGTTTTGCTTCGAAAGAGAGTTTAGTGGTCCTATTTTTGAAGTTTTAAGGAAAGGAGAGGGGGAGTTTAGAGCTGGTCAGAGGGTGTTATTCCTTTTGTGGACTAGACCTGCTTCACAAGGATACCAAGCCTTATCTTATGTCCTGGGTATGAATCACTGTATTGCTTTTCTCAGTCCCTTTCATAGGTAACATCTGATCCATTTTTTCTTAATAACATGTTCTGTTTCCAGATTTGATGACTTCACTGTTTTGTTCAGTTTTTGTGGAAGCTGCAGATGAATTTTATTTCTTGTTCACTGACCACAAACAGGACAGTGACAGTTCATGAGAGTCTATTGTTTTTTACATCCATATGCTTACCATTAGCTGATTTAGGGTTCCATAGACCTTATATGACTTTCTGGAATAGAATATTTACCTGGGTTTTTTTATAAGCTCAGTGTATACCCGTTTTTCACACAAGCAGTGATATATACAGATAGTCAAAAATCTAATCTTCTTATTGACCATTTTTTTGTAAAATATTTTACATAGCATGAAGATTGTTGCCAAAAAATGGTCCAGATTTGACTCCTTAACTAATAGATCACCATTTTCATAATCTAGATATCTTTTATTCCATACAACACAGTTAGGCTTTAGATAACCTGGACTCAAACAAATGTGTTTAAAGTAATGGTCTTGAAATCCAATTAAATTTGTGATTATTATAATGAAGTTTCTTATTTATCATGGTCATAGTTGGTATACCAGCATTTTGTATGTGACTATACATGCTTGGCTGCTGTAATGTCAATAAATGTTGTTATTGGAGAGTGAAGATAATATCTCTGTCCATAAGACACAAGTAAGTAATTTTCAGCTTTGGACAATGTTCCACAGTTTTCTTGAAGATGCCATATCAGCAAATCACACATAATATTCTGTCCAATTATCTTCTTCACAGAATTTGTCTCATGAAACTACCTGATTAAGATAAAAATCTTCTAAATGACATTACATCTTAGAACCAGTATCTTTCAAATACAGTTATCTTGGCATTTATGGAAGAATCATATTTTTTTCAAGTTTTAATTTTTAATACCACCCATATTAAACAAGAATTTTGATAGTATAAACCCCACAGGATGAGTCCCAGGCAAGTTCTCTTGGGGCCAATACGATTACTCACAAATACAAGTCAACAGTTTGGGAAGATGTGTTATTCATGGGGAGTTTGGTGCTCCAGCAAAATCCCAGTGTTGGATGTAACTCCAATACTGGTTGTAATATAGCACAGCAAAAGAAAGCCAAGTCTTGTTAAAAAGTATTCATTAGAAAAATTAATTTGTTCACTGTTTGGTAAAACATCTTGGATTTTTTGTTTGGATTTTGTTTCTTTGCTTCCAAAAGAAAAGATGGACTAAATAGTGCAAATACTAGAATGTTATCATAAAAAGAAGCATAATATCAACTGTCTAGTAAGTAGAGGTGAAGTGAGAAAACTATCTTAAGTGAATTCTTTTTTCTGTTTCACTAGCTTCTAAAGTGTTAGCTAAGGTGATCTGATTGAGATAATATCAGTTGTTATAGACAAAACATTGCTGAGACATATTTTTGAAGTCAAACGTAAATTACTGTAGGAATTTATCCAGAATGAGAATAGAAGGAATAGCCATTTTTTGGCATTATTATCTCTTTGTGTTCCCACGTATATCAGATCACTTTACAGTCACACAAGGAAATGCAACGTTTGTAAATCTGACTCTGGCACCTTTGTCACATTATTCCTCTTGGAGGTTTACTATATTAAGTGTTTCTACCACTACAATCATAATAATTTCTTACTTGTCTCTCAACAATCTAACAATAGTTGGACAGAAAGAAAAGGCAGAAAGCTCCTGAAAGTCAATTTCCCTGAAAACCAAGTACTGTGAACTGAATAAAACAATCTTTGTTTTATTCATTCACTTGTGTTTCCATCAAGAAAGTCATTCACCAACTCCCCTGTTTCTCCAGCTCTTCAACTTTTCCTGAAGATAAGAAAGAACAAAGAGTCTTCCACAAACACAGGTAGCAGAAAAGATGTACCACTGTGGGCATTATTTTTAAATCACTGTATCCCTACAGCATCATAATTTATTTCTTTAAATTTTGCATGCAGCTCATTCTGCACATCTGCCTCAAAGTGAGAGCAGCTGAGGTAGATTTTTGGTATGAACTGGAAATTCTCATCCCTTTGCAATCACATAGAGCTAAATGAGTTTAATAGATGTTGAACAGGGACCTGCTGAATGGATCAGATTTAAGTCACATACTCCCAAACATGGGCAGCCTGCCAGCCTGCTGTGTGGGTATTTTGCTTATTAACAACAAAGCAGAAACTCTACCTTTGCTATGTGTTTCGTTTTGTTGTTTTGCACATGAGCCATAACAGAGGTTACAAATTTAAAGTTTTATATCTAAAGCCATGAAAGGAAAAAAAAAAAATATAAAAAATCTATGTTTAATTTCCCAGGCTGATGCACCATATTTTTGATGTGACACATCCAGTTGTACTAGTAATATTATGTTCTGCTATGTCAATAGGGTAATGAAATATGTCTAAAGTAACAAGATACAGCAATGAAATAGGCCACAAAATGTAACAAATTAGAGTTTTCTGAAGAAGAAGAGAAATAAAAGGTTTTATATTTTTGCAATTTTAATACAGTGTTATGGTTTGAGCTCAGAAGGCAACTGAGCACCACACAGCTGTTCACTCACCCCTTCTCTCCCAGTGCTGGGAAGGAGAAAATGAAGCAAAAGACTCAGGTATTGAAATAAGGACAGAGAGGCATGACTCACTTATTACGGTCACAGGCAAAAGACAGATTCCTTAAGGGAGGAAAAAAGAACATCACTTTAATTCAAACATGAACAAAACCAACATTTAACAGACAAGGTGGGACAGTGAGAAGCACCAACCACATAAAAAAAAATATTTCCCCCACGCCTCTCTTCTTCCCAGGCTCAGCTCTGCTCCTGATCTCATCCCAATGGCAGAGGGGGCAGGGGATGGGGGTTACAGTCAGCTCGCCGCTCCTTCCTTCTTGGGAGGTGGGGTGAACGCCACACATTTCTCCCCTGCTCCACGGGGCTTCCCTCTCACTGCAGACAGTCCTCCATGGACCTTTTCTGGTATGAGTCCTCCCCACAGGATGCAGCTGTTCCCGTGCTGTTCCAGCGTGGGTTACCCCCACGTGTTGCAGTCCTCCCATACTGAACCACAACAGTGCAGCTTTCTTCTCCCTTCCAAGTCCCAGCTTCCTTTAAGTTCAGATGCTTTTCCTGGTGTGTGATCCTCCACAGGATGCAGGCAGACCTCTGCTCCACTGTGAACCTCCATGGGTGGCAGGGTTGCAGCCCTGCCATCTAACCATGGGAAAAAGGGTGACTCTGCACTGGTACACCTCCCCTTCTTCCTCTTCCTTCCTTCCACTGACCTCGGTGTTCACATAAGTGTCCTTGTAACACCTTCTCACAAGTCCCAATCCCCTCCCAGGTTCCCTTTCTTAAATATGCAGTCATCATCACTAATTGTCTCAGCCTTGACCAGAGACAGGTCTGACTTGGAGCCAGGGGAGCTTTGAGAAGCTTCTCACAGGGGCCCCCACTGTAGCTCCCTCTCCCACTACTAAAACCCTTGCCATACAAACCCAGCACATAGAGTTTCTTACTTGAGCATCAGTTAAAATTAATAAAAATAATTTATTCACTTTAAAAATGTTATTTACTGGAGTCATGAGAATTTTCCATGCTTGAATGGGACTTGTTAATGCTATGAGTATGTTACTTCATGCTGAAGGCTCTTTTTAATTTGACACTTTACATTTCAAAATCTTATTGTACTTTACAATGACTAAACAATATGATACTGCTCTGAATAAAAGCATAAACATATGTACATGTGTGTATGTATGTATGTATACACAAATGAATGCCCCCCCAAAAAAAGCAAGGTATAGAGGCCTAAAATGTATCTTTAAGGCCAAGCCTACACTGCTTCTCATGACTAGCATGGTTAATCCAACAGAATTTCCTAGTGAAATTTCAGTCATACTGATCAAATGTATCTTCATATTTTAGCTTATTCTGACTCAGGTGTTATTTTATTTCACCAACAGCATAAGTTTGCCATGGGTGTTCTCTGATACATTGCATTAACTTGCCATATGAGGAAGCATTCCTAATTTTAATTCAAACTTCTAAACTTGACGTCATGTCTTGTCTAGAAAATGATGCATAAACATGGAAACCTAGGTAAACACCATGGTGTAACAAGTCTTGACTATGTATATCATATATATAACATTAAAAAAAAATAAAAATATTCTGTCCCCAAACTGAGATCACCCAAAACCCTGTGTCAACATTAGCTGATAATTATCAGCTCAGACTTGTCATTCTGCTTCCTTTTCTTCAGCACAAACTAAAGGTATAGGATGTTTATTTATGCTTAGAATATGAATACAATATGAACTACTGTTTTCCCACAACCTATACTGTAAATTTTTCGATGAAAGGATAATTATTCCACTTTATATTAACTAACTCAGAGAGATACTAGTTCTGAGTCCTTGTGCTTTCTTTATATATTATGTATATAAAATACTTAAACATCTATCTCCCAAAACTAGTGGTAGAGAGTAGGGAGTAATTTCTTATCTGGTGGAAGGATGGTAAATAGAACCTGTATTTCACATAGCAGGGGCAAATTAGAGACCAGATGAAGAATTTCTCTGTATGTATTCAATGACAGATTTGATAGAAAATAATGGGTTTTGTAGGCCCTGTCTTTATTTTCATCTTGAAGCAGCACCACAGCCTGGTTAGTATGTCTTGATCACATATGTGGGGTACAGTAATATTCAGGTTTGGAAAAATAAATGAATCTTAGTCATTCTCAAGGGCTGATACAGAGACTGATGTTGCTTAAAGTCTTTGCTGTTGGCCTGAACAATGGTATGAAGTGCACCTTCAGCAAGTATACACACAGTATCAAACTGGAGGAAGCTGACAGAAACTTTATGAAGTTGAACAAAGCTGAATGTGACATGCACAGGCTGGGGACATACTGGCTAGCAAGCAGCTCAGCAAAAAAATATTTAGGTGTCCCAGTGGACTAGTTGAACATTATTCAGCACTGTGTCCTGGCAAAAATGAAGAATGACTGCATATTTGGCTACATGAGGAAGACTGTAGCCATCAGGACAAAGTGATTCTTGTCTGGCACTAAGGATGCATCCAAAGTATCATGCCTAGTTTTGGGCTTCTCAGTACTCAAAAAGCATTGACAAAGAGGAATTAGTCAGTGCAGGGTCACAAAGGTGTTTAGGGGGCTGGAGAACAAGATGTACAAGGAAAGACTGAGAGAACTGATCTGGTCAGTATGGAAGAGAGAAGATGAAAGGGACCTTTTCTCCAACTACCCAGTAAGAGAGTGTGGAGAAGATAGAGTCAGATTCTTCTTGGATGCACACAATGAAGGTATTAGAGGCTACAAACTTGAGCTGCAACATGGGAAATTCTGAATAGATGTTAGGGAAAAAAGTTCATGATGTGAGTGGTCAAAATCTGCAACAAATTGCCCAGAGAAGTTGGAGTTATTCAATGCTTCACTGGGAATTAAAGTTGAAAATAAACATAGCTTGGAAGTTGGCCATGTTCTGAGTTGGACCAGATTACCTTCAGAAATCCCTTGCAAACTAATCTATAAAGTAAATACATGATTCCCAGAAGTTGTATTAGCAGGCTCCATCACAGGTTATTGCCTTGTCTTAGATGTCCTGTTCCAAAGGAAATCTTGATTTTTAATGCTAACAATTTTTCTGCTATTGCAGGGACTTAAAACTTTGAACTCATGATAAAGTTCTCTTTGTACCTTTAATGTTTTGCACAGTGGGAATTAATGAATGAAGCAAATCCTTCTACCCCTTTCTTCCTACATTGATCTGTCTTTGTGGATATTCTACTATCAGTTACAACTCTCTGAGCCCTGGCTATGATTTTCCACTAAAATGAGCAGGAAATATTATTGAAGGAGTTTATTCTAGAAACACTTTTCTTTTATCCTCTTCTTCATATTTTCATGGCAGGATAAAAGAATGAAGAAAGATACAGTATCACCATCTCATTCCCATTTTGAACAGTAATTTTCCGGGGGTCCTTTACTTTTATGTTAGAATACCTTCATACCCGATGGGATCAAAAAACAATTTCATTGATGGAACAATTCCTGTGTCTTTAATCTCTGAATCTTTATATGTCAGTGAAAAACTCTATGGAAGTGAAAAATCCACAAGTAAATTTTATTCCCTAATGTAGATTTTGTCTGATGTAAAAAAGCTAAGGGCTCTGTTTCTCTAAGTGAATTTAAGTAATAAAGACTTCTTTTCCCCTTTTTTAAAATTTGTCATCAAGCTAGAAAATGGTTCAGTGCACTGAACTCAGAGAAAGTCACATCCAAAAGTAGAGTCAGACATCAGTAGCTTGTTTATTAGGTATTAATTTGTATCTGGAGATTATTTCCATATATTCTGTATTCAAACAACAACTATTTGTTTATAAAAGCTTGAAAAACAAATCTTAAATAAAGAATCTTGAATGTTATGACATGGTTATTCGGTAGTTTTTTGTTTTGGTTTGGGTTAGGGTTTTTTTGGGGGGGGGATTGAGGAGGGTGTGATGGTTGTTTTTCTTGTTTGTTTAGTTTTTATTTTAGTTTTGCTTTGTTTGTTTGTTTCTCCTCGTGACTTATAATATCTTCCACCTGTTTAAGTTTTCTGTATGTATTGTATGTAGAAAATTGTTTCCTTTAACCCTATAATTTCTGAAGTTTCATGCAGCACGCAGGGATTGTACAGACATGTATGAAGTGTTTAAACTTAAGAAGATGGTGAAGAACAGACCACTACCCTGTGTCTTGAGAAAAAGAGGAGTGTATGCTGTGAACTTAAGGGGCATATCATGAACCAAGTGAAAGCAGTGTAGTGGCTTTTAATATGCTATGACCAGAGTACTGTTGCTCATAGGCTGTTCTTATGAACCACAGTCAGTACAGAGATTGGCCAGCTGCAAGTTCCTCTTTAATCATAGTTCTGTAAGCCCAGACCATCAGCAATCCATGGACTGTCCACAGTCTGGCAATCAATTTATTATATTTTGTGTTTCTCCTGTTAGGATTTTCTATCTTGCTACTTGGTGAAAATGTCAGTTTCTGCAACTGGAAAAAAGCAGCAGGATGCTAATTACCCTTCCTGTCTATTAATCAAAAGTGTGGAAGAATATTGTTCACTTTCATAACTCACACAAGTTTTGAAGGCCTTTTCAGACTTTAAGCAGGGATATACGATAAAGTTCCTTCCTCCTGTAAAATTCCCACATGGATCATTACTTTCTGCCTACCCAAATTTCCAATTCACTTTCAAATATATGACTCACTGTTGAACTGAATATGTATTTTATTTTGAGTCCTGGTAGTCCATCAAAATAATATCAACAGAACTGCATCCTTCACTTTCTGCCTTATATTGTCTTTGCAGCATTGTTGTGCCGTGGTAAGTAATGTATAGCATGGTGCAGTATGGAGCGTAGCTTGTACTCTACTGAACAGTGCTTGTGTTTCACTCCAGAGATGTAAGTCTGTGATCAATGAAAACAAAGTTCTGTAACATGAAAGCATCTAAAAATAGCTATTTGTTTTAGATGGACAGGAATATATAATTTAAATTAGATATAACTCAAAAAGCATGACAGTACCTTGTGTAGAAAGAAACAAAATGAGTTTGTATGGTGTTTTTTTCACTGAACTTTAATTAAAAATTGTTCTGGTTACTCATGTGAAAGTTCTTATAACACAAATGATTTGAGTATCATGTGTTATGATTCAGTCACAGGCTGAGCGGATACAAAGTCTACATATACTTTGTAACTAGGTTCTTCATCTTTATATCAGGAGTTCATCTTTGTATTGGGAGTTCCAAAGTATTTTTTTTTTAAATGTTTAATAAGATTTTATTTTGTTACAATTCTAAGCAGTAGAAAACTAAAAAATGTTGCTTGATTGCTATAATCCCAATCCTGGACACTTTATATAACTCAGAATAATTGTATGAAAAGAAAAATTTCACGGTATTTATCAAAACAATGTTTTACTGTTAAATAAAAAACTGATTCTGATGTTTAAAAATTTTTTTTTCATCTTTCATGATAGACATTTAACTGCATGAAAAACAAATAAACAAAAAGTCCAGAGAAGAACAGTATCTATTTTAAAATTTAAGAGTTTCTGAGATGCATACAGAGGTTCCTTTTTGAGCCTTTATTCCAACATTTTAGTAAGCCACAAAGACAAAAAGAATCAAATGCCTACATATTCCTAAACTCCTATCATCTATAACAGTGGATCCTACATTTCATATTCTTGATGTGTCATGGACACTAGTGCAGTCATCTATCATGTATGGTGTGTCAAATACCATGTTCCAGAAATGAAGTATGGAGATATTGGCACTGTGTAGCAGCAGGACTATATCACCCACTAAGCCCCCTTTGAGACTCTGATCACAGGATATGAGATTCCAGTTGCCTGACTTACCAAACCATTAATGATTGATAGATCATGAGTTGGGAAACTCTGACTTATGAGTCCTTGTTTATTGCTCTTACTGGTACTGCGAATTAATGTGAAACTCATGGGTTGCATTAGGTGAAGTGGACGTGTGAAAGGGAGCAAGAGAACATGAAAGTACACTGTAGTTCACCTCCACAGAGGTGGAGATGTGACAGACAACCAGGTTGTACTTGTGTTTATGAAAGCTAGATATATTTAATTTGCTTCCTGTGGTATTATTTCCTACATAGTTGATCAATTTCTGTGAGGAGGCATAGCATAATACCTACTTATGGCACCATGTATGGAGATTTGGTACATTGTCTTTGAAATTATTAGCAACTGGTGTTAATATACAGCCTTCATTTAGTCTTTTGTTATTTAATAAAAATAATATGTTCCATGAGGAAGGTATATTATTTGTTATCCTTTTTTTTTTTTTTTTTTAGGTGATTTTGTCTTGTCTTCTTGAGAAGACTAGATACATGTTTGCTTTGTTTTTTTAGATAGCTATACCTACACATACATTTTAAGATGCCAACAGATATTACTAGACCAAAACTATGCTGATGAAGTAAAATTTGTAAATCCTTTGATTCTTCTTTAAAATATCCTTCATGCTAGGTAGCAAGTCTACAAATCACTTTTTTTTTTTTTTACTAAAATAAAATTTCAGCAATTTGATAGCTAAAGATTTCACTAAATCTTGTTTTGGTTTTGTTTTTTCATTTCCTTTACAGATGATAACAGATAACCAACTAGGTTTTCTGTATATATTTTTGTGCTGTAGAGGTTAATGAAAAGAACGGAAGTAGATACATTACTTTTTTACTTCAGGTCATGACTGGGAAGGATGATATCTATGGTTTTGTACATTCTTACTCTACTGACCAAGTGCTCTTAACACACTTTAATGCTTTCATGCAGAATAATCCATACTGAATAGATGAGATAGTGGGTAACGTGTGATATATTCAAACCTAATAGAAATATTTCTACCTGATTTAAAGGAAATGTACAAACTATACTATTGTCTTTGAAACATTGTTTTATTTTTTTTTTTCCATAAAACACAAAACAAGTAATTCAAGTAGAAAATATTAATTTGTCCTTTTTTTGTCTGATGAAGAACCCAGAAGATAATTAAGATGGGCACTAAAGTAAAATTTGCTTTTGAGATTCTATTTATTTATTTATTGAGAAATCTGATCTAAATTGCTTTGGAACTAATTTGTCTGCTTTATCCCACTTTTGTTTTCTCATGGAATAAGTAATATGGAGAACTGTTTGATGGACTCTTACTCCCTTCCACCCTATCTTTTTTGTATGTCACTGAGCATTTATACACAAGATAACGAAAAAAAATAAGTAGTCAGGCACTGATGTTGACAGATGACAGTGATTTAAGACCTGGTTCCACCTCTTTACACATTTTAACACATCATTTATTCACATAAGCAATGACTTTGAGATCAGAAAGAAGGCGGACTCTGTCACGATCATCATGGCCCTTGAAACAATAGGTTCATTCTTTCTCAAAAGCAAAACATCACCAGTCAACTTAATCAATAGTGGAAAAACACGGTTCATTTAAGTTATGAATTGGGATAAAAACTGAATTGATAGAGGATCAGAAAGGGTTGTCTGCTACTTGTGGTGGTGGAATTAACATTAAAATTTCTTTTGCTTGGTAGTGGTTCTGCTTAACACTCCTTGTGAGCAATGTACGTGACACACCCTGACGAGCAAAAAAATACAAATACCCGAATTGATAAAATAATCATTGGAAGAAAATGGTAATACTGACCACAGTAGGTCACATGCAAGATAAGTCATTTTTTAATATAATATATCCTCTGTTTTGAGATGTTGACAAGTACTTGCCTTCTCTTATCCTTATGCCTTATGAAGAGAGACATCAAAGAGTAAAATAATATAGAGGTGATGAGCTGTGATGACCTATATAATGAAGTGCACAATTTCAATTATCTCCATGTGTCACAGTGTGTCAAATTCAGCAGCCACAGCCTCTGTTTGACATTAGTTATGTAGCAACAGGGCTGAAACCAGAGAACCTGCTCTTGCAGAGATCCTCTTTTTGTAAACAGCCAAAGACGGCCCAATAAGCCTTAAGTATCTGGTACCATACTGAGGTTCTAGATACATCCTAAGTTCATCGGTGCTTAAATGGACAGCTTGATCCAAATAAAAAACTCTTTAGAGTAGCTCCAACAACTTTCCTCTCCTTTACACTTTACCCTGGCCCCACAAATTACATCAACATATATTAAAAATGTTGGACACTTAAGTTATTTTAAAATGGTAGATAGATGCTACTAACAAACCCATGCATTCAGATAGAGGCACAAGATTATTATTTTCCAACTATAATTAAAAAAATATAGCTTTTTAAAGTGCCTAACTCACCTACATGAATTAGGAGTCAGTCACCTCATACAATCATTGTTGAGAAATTAACACATCTGATGGGATGAAATCACATTTTGGAGATTACTGTATCTCCCTTAGCTACATAGGAGAATGCCCTTAACCTAGGTGCCCTTACTTAGATGTATAAATTTAGATAAAACTTTCAATTCACTGTAAACTATACAGGAAGCATAGACATTGTTCTCATGGTAATTAAAGCTACCTGTTGAGACCATCATCTTCCCCTATTTTTCCTTCCACTGTCCCCAGATTAAATGTACATTGATAGTAAAAGGGATGGCTTATCCAGCACAAGGGTATTCAGAGATTTCATTCAAAATTTGCTTGTCATTTATTTTTCTTATTTGTCCATAGAGTGTTATTTGTGTGGGTCTAGTTTCCTATAAAAGCTGTTGCAATTCCTTTTGGGTTCTTTTGTTGGTGTTTTTTCTCAGTTTCATGTTGTTTTCCTTCTTGCAGCATCCTTCCTTTCTTTTCCCTGGGCACCCTTCCATTCCCTCCTCCAGGGTTACCATAGAAATATGCAGTCACAAATTTCAGCAGAGAAGCTCAGGCTGAAGCAATAAAATGAAATGTCAGGAAGAACTACTTTGCATAAGTCACAAAACAAATTGTACATTTGGATAATTATTAATTATGTGATATTTTTACAGAATTTGGGCATAGCTGTAGGAGCTTGCTTTTAATGTTGTGCTTTTAGTTTGTACTCCACTATTTGCATTAATAGCATTGGCAATAAACATACTGATTTGAAGCGTATCAGCTTGGCAAGCCCTTTTATCTTCTGCCTACAGTATTCATTTTAAACAGCTACAAAAATAAAACTTGGCACTTTCCAAATCAAGACTACAAACAAAGCTAAATATACTATGCACAGTATATAACTAAGTGTGACAAAAACACTTTGCTGGCTGCATGTTGGTAATTGTGAATAGGCAAGGCAGAAGAGTTCCCCTCATATAAGATATCTAGAATTAACTGTCTGTCCTTCATCTAGATATTAGGGTATAAAACTTATCAGGGGGAAAAAAAAACCCACAACCTTTTTTTTTTTTTTTTCAAATGCTGTTTGCTCCTAGATGTTAGGACATTAAGAATATATTTTGTCACTAGATTTATAGTTAGTTGAACTATTTATTGCAAAGCCATTTATAAATCTGGTCTGATTTTTCAACAATGTACAGTGAACTGACCTCTGTTTATATAAAATGTATTTTATGTGCAAAAGTACATTTTTATGTGCAAAAGGTAACATTTTGAAGTGGCAATTTTCAGCCCTGTAGTTATTGGCTGATTGCTCAATTTGACAATTAATTTCTCACCCATTATGGTGTCTCATTGTCACTTACTGTTTCTGCTTCTAGATTAACTGTTTGGAACTATAAAATAATAGAATGATTAATATGACCCTATAAATAGCACTGAAAAAAACCCCCATTCATTTATTAATATATATATATATATATATATATACACCAATTCTACTCAGAAAAAATATCTGAGAAATTTTTCTATTTCAACATTTACTGTTCCAATTAATGGAAAAATCATGTAATTATTTATGCGGGAAAGAAAACATCATCCTAAAAAAACCTTAACAGGATATTAATTTTGAATACTTTTAGTATCAGTTTATGGATCTTGAAAATTTCACTGTGTAGGGTTAGACACTTTAGAAGAAAACATCCAAATGTACCATTTGTCTTTTTTGGAGTTCAATACAAGTATTAACTTGTAGTTTCTCACAGTGCAGTTGGTAAAAACCCTTAGGTTACTGTTATTCATATTTAAATATAAAGAATCTTGGGAGGAGCAAAAAAAAAAAAAGGTGTAATTGTTCACAACTTAAATTAGAATGAAATTTAGGTTAATTTAACCTAAATTAACAACAAAGTAACAACATATGGAATTGGGATAAAAGAGTGAGCTCTTAAAAATTTTAAACATAAAGAAATGTTTATGGTAGTTACTTTTGTATCATTTGTTTCCCTTCTTAACATTAATATGTTGAAATTTTACAAAATTCAAAGCAAAAAGTTGCTTTCACACAAAGACTTCGAAAATGGCTGGTAAAAAAATTAAAATCTAACTTTTCAAAAGTTTAAATATTGTAAAGGATACTTTGACTTAAGATAGTTACTAACTAACGGTCATTAACACATTTTCTAGAAAAATTTCAGTTTCAATAAATTGGAATATTTCAATTAAACATCAAAAAATTATGAGAAGAATGGTTTTAATGTACCAAATAATTTTGTGTGCTTCACCTCAGTGCTCAGTGTGTCTCAAAACTGTCAGTTCAAACTGAAGGACTCAAAATTAAAGGTCAAAGTGCTGCTCAATTCCATATTGTATAGGAAGTCCTTCTTTTGTTTTTCCCCAAGAAAAGCATAACAGGAATGGAAAACCTGAACTGAATATTCATAAATATTCATGTATATTCAGTATTCATGCTTAGCTCTTAATACTAGACTTTTTTCATGGAGGACTGCCATGAAGGTGAAGGGTACCTTTACCTTCAAAGTGTAAGATAGAGGTTGTCATGTTTTAAAGCTGATCTACAAAAATCCTACCAGAGTTAGGGAGAGTCTTAACCCTTAATGAAACAATCAAGTCATATTGGTTTGCATCTGCTGATGATAAGTGTTATAGACATCTTTTGTGTCTTAGGTGATATAATTTGTCAAAATGAAATAATTTGTTCACAAAATCACAGGAAGCAGAAGGGGAAGGGAGCCTATGAGTTCACTGAGACAAACCCTGTCTTTCCCTGCCCATCTCACTCATGAGATCAAAGACTCGTGGCTGATGTTTACCTAAGCTGATTTCTACAGACACAGTAAGATGAATTTTCTGCCAATATCTTTGTCAAATTATTCCAAAGTTTGGCTGTACTTACTGCTAAGAAGTCTTACCTTAATGGTTAAACTAAGGGCTGTGGTAGATTTGCCTTGGCAGACAAAATCAGATAGGTGAAGCTGTTAAAATGCTGAAGTGTTTGTCTCTTGCCCTGTCCATTAATGCAGGGATGCCTGATACTGCAAGTGATCAACCTCTGGCTTATCACAGTGTTCAGTCCAGTATATTAAGGTAAATGAAAACTAGACATCTGATTTTAATCTTCTGCCACAAGCCTGTCAGAGTCCTAAATATCTTTTGCAGCAATATAAGACTATTGCTTCTTATCCTATCTTCAGTGAACATGGGGAGTTATTTATTTATTTTTTTATGCCACTTCTTATGAATTTGAAGACTAAGAAGGATGCAGGGTTTTAAAGTGCAGAGTAGATTTATCTGACTGCCCATAAGGAATTGGGTGTCAATACATCAAGAAAAATCTGGGAAGAATAAAATGTGTGAATAAGGCAAGCCATAAGGCCAGTGATCCCTTTGGAAAGATCAGGTGTGGCACGATCTGCCAGAAATGAAGGGGGAGTTTTATGTCTCGTTGTTTGTGGAGTGCACTGTGAGGCAAATGAGATAGGTAGCTGGCCTTTTTTGAGAAAATCTGTCTTTGGGTTAGACAATTTTAACCTAGCTGGTGGAATTTCCCTCACATGATTGTGATGAGCCCCTTTAATAAAATGTCAGATTGAATGATTTAATTTAGTGATCCAGCATTCCTTGAATGAGTCATCCTGGTGCCAGGTGTTTGAATGCTCTGGAAATTCAGAGATATCTTTACTGAGCTCTTATGTTATGTCTAACTAGGATACAAGAGAGGCTGGAATATTTAGCTAAGGCAGAGAAGAGTACACTGATAAAAGCTTGAAAGAGACAAGCCTGAGAATAAGGGATGGAGCAATGTTTGTTTAGTCATTGTTCCTTAAAAATTAAACTATTGAGAAAGAAAGAAGAGAATTATGACAATATATGAGAAACTCATGGCTAAATTAGTAAAGGGAAATCAGTTTGAAAGTCCATGCCATTGACCTGCCGCACAGCTTTTCAACAGCACTGCTGCAGTACAAGACCACACTAGAGATCTAGGAGGATCTTTCACCAGTAAACCTAGCTTTTGCCACCTCATAATTTTAATTTCTCTGCATAGACTTTGTCTCACCGTTAATCAGAATGTACTGTTGACTGAACTATCTCAATTTTCTAGAGTGTTAAGGAAACGTTTGTTTCGTTTGTTTCAAGAGCATACAAGTTATTGAAAGCTGTTTGCCTGGGAATATCAGCCTGAGCAATAAGTGTTGTATAGCTATATATATTTCACAGGAGGCCTGTACAAGCAGAAGCAATGAGTTGGTAGTGTCTGGGGATTTATAAATTCAGAAAAAGGTATCTTCTTTTGGAAACTGCACTGATTTCAGTCGTAAACACATACATTCTGCCTTTTAGTTATTGATGTAAGGTAGGAATGGAACTAAACCAATTGTATTTTACAACAGTTGTTTTGTTTGCTGTGGAACCAGACAGGATGGTTTGTGATGTTACAAAGGATCATCATAAATATGTGGAAGACCTTGTGGTCTTTCAGGCTAGAAGATGTGTATGACTGTAGAGAATAGAAATTCAGAGCCTCAACTGCAAGGAGACAAATGGCAGATGTGGGAGTCCATCCCTCAGAAGAAATGAAGGTTTCAAACCCATCACAAACAACCACCAGAGAAGTCATGCACTGATCAGATCATTGGTATCAAAAATCATTTTACAATTACTTCCTTAAACTAAGGAGGTGATGAAATGGCTTCCCATAATCAACCCATTTGCAAGGACACATGCTTAACCTGGGGGCTGCAATGGAATAAAGGCTCTTCAGGATTTCAACAAACCACCATCACAGCTCATCACAACTACATGCCTTCTTCATGCAATGGGAAAAGGACTAGACCAGGACAGCCCACCTCAGTCATTGTGGACATGTTGTTAAGGTTGCAGGTGAATTTGCAGGCTGCTGAGGAGGCCCTGGCTCAGGGTAAGTGTTTGAGCAGGAGGTGGAAATCTGCTGCACAGGACACTAGAAGCTACTGAACACAGCAAGTACCTGTGTGGGAAGCTGGCAAAAGTTATGAGTTGTGAGGGATGGCTGAATCTCACAGGTGGGTAAGTGGGATGTATGTGAGAAAATGCTGAACTCCACAGGTGTTGGAGGGGAGCATTGGGAACATTTGGGGCAGTACAATATTGTAAGGCCAACAGCACTCAGGTAACCATCAGTAATACCATATAATGCAAAGATTGCCTAGGTAATGGGATCAGAAATAACATAGTTGGAAATGGATAAAGAAAAATTAGGAGCAGCTGGAAAAAATAAGTTATGGCTAGAGTTGTTTACCTGGAAGGAAATTGTAGGAGAAAGGTTGATACAAGGGTGGTGAAAAGGAAGACCAAGAAAGGCAAAGTGATGCTGAGGTATGGAAATGCTATGAGGGTGGTATATGAGAGTGCCTATTGGAACCTCTATTCTTGCTTGCAGCAGCTAGAGCAGCACAAGGAAACAAACCCTCTTGTGTGACCCTGAAGCAAGGGTTGAGCTTGTGTCTGCAGTCAGTGAGTCTGGGGTGGGAGCGAGGTGGGTAGTTTCCCTCTCCAGTAGATAGATGGATTGAACAACCCACTAACACTATGTCAGTGCCTGTCCCAGGCCTCATGGCATCAGTGACCACCCACCTTTTCATAATTCAAATGTTTTTTTTTTCCTCATATGACTTAAAAACATATCATCCCTTGATTTCAAGGCAACAGCAGCACAGGGACGTATCATTTGCAAGCGCCTGTTATTTGATCTCAGTTTGCTCTTTGGTCTGTGACTTTCACTAGGCTATCTCGTTCATTTGGATGGTAATGAGATGCTGTGGGAACCCTTTCCAAATGACAGGGTTTGTCCCCAGAGTTCTCTTGAGTGAGGCTTTCCAGTTCACCCTCATTCCCAACTCACTAGTATGGTATCAGATTTTCAGTTGTGCCTCTGCCTGAGCATGAACCAGACTCTTTCATCACCTGGAGCTGCCCTTTCAGGAGTCCACAAAAAGTCTGTGAAAGAGAACAATCTATTAAAACAAGTCTTTCTTAAAAAACCAACAAAACAAAACAAAACAAAACACACTCACACACCAACAACCAAGAAACCCAAAACAAAGAAAAGGAAAGGTTAAAAACCAAAGACGACCAATATCCATGTTATTACTCTATTTGAGCTTGGAGGTGTATTTGTAAGTTTATTCAGAAACACTAAATCCTGAATCTTATCCTTACAGGAGAGAGGGTAGAAAAGAAACTACACACCCAAGCTATGTCTGAATTTGTCTCATTGTAACCATTACTGAAAACTCCCTGCTGAATTTACAGATTGTAATTTTATCATCTCCAGAGACACCCTACCCCACTGCCCCAAGCCCTAAACTGGTCACCTCTCCCCATTTTTTCAGCAGATGAGTCAGCAGCAGACTTTCAACAGGGTTTTTACTATATTGTTCACCAATATTCAGTAGTAGAATTACAAACATTAACTAATTTCTGCATAGGCAAGTCAGGTTCCAGAACAATTAAAACGGTAATATTCCATATGAAAAACTACAACATGGTCTTCAAGCTAACAGATTTTTATACACTGTTCATAAAAATAAGATGTTCTTGGTAGACTCCACACAGAAATTAAAACAAAGAAATCCAATCCAATTTCCTCAGAAAAAGATAGCTCTCTTAAGATCAGATTGATTTTATCTGTAAAGAAACATGAAAGTTTCACACAGCAAAGAATATTATACTGTGATAAGAGGAGGAATCAGTCGAGTTAAACAATTCTCCATGCAGACACTGCAAGAGACTGCAGAAGTTATAGCACAGCCCTGTTAGACCACCCTCTGCTCAGCTGGACGCTCCCTTGGCTGCTGTATTTGAGTCTTGCTACTCTACACACACGTGTGCCTGTTCTTCCTTTGGTCTGGGACATTCCCTGGCATATTCACAGCACATATGCTTTTGTTATCTCACCACAGAAATGTAATTATGCAGAACAGGTGGCATCATCCCACAGAACAGGTGCTGATGCCTATCTCACCCCTCCATCTTTTAACTACCTCACATTTTATGGATACTGCATTTTTGTGGGGATGAAAATCCCCACAAAAATGGTAGAGAGGGCTGCCAAGGATTTTTAGGTACCTTTTTCTCACTTCATTTAAAGAATGAGACTTAGAGATCTATATAAAATCATATGCATACCCCAAGATATACCTTTCCCTGCCTCGGTGCACACAGTATGTAACTGTTGCAAACGCTGTAACTTGAAGCTTCTTAGAAGGTCTTTTCTCCTGCAAAAAGTCTCTGGAGCTCAGATTTCTATCTTTCCCAATTATGTGTTGTTATTTTCTCATTTCCTCAACAATGGCTGTACAGACCTCTATCATACCAAATATGCATTTCCCCCCACCCTTCCCACCAACACTCTTGTGCTTCCTGTAGAGGTCTGTGTTTATAAGTTTTCCAGTAACAGTTCAAGAAATTGTTTTGTTCTCCCTTTTTGAGAATGTTTCATTCACTAGCTCTAGTCCTCTACAAAAAATTTACAAATCAAAGTAATCAAGATGATATCCAGACTCCTATCCTTTCAGTCATGGCACAAATGTTGCCCAAGCCTGCCTGTTCAAGATTTATTCACTAGATCAGAGCCCTGCTCAAATACCTTTTACTGATGTAGTTTTATAGATGTATTTTCTTTGTTTCCTGGTATAAAATCATGTAACAGGTAATAAAATATAGTCAAAAAAGGCTCTAAGTTATCCAAGACTTCCTCATGGGTCAAGCAGATATGACACAGAACCTAGGGAAGACTAGCGCCCTTCTGAAGCAGCAATTACAAGACAAACAAGTCTGCCATAAGTGGTAGTATATGTTTGTTTAAAGACAACTGAATTTAATTTCTGGCCTTTACTGCCAATGGAGACTAGATAATACTCCAGTCCACTTTAAATGAGGCACTGAGGATGAGATTAATACCAAAATGTAGATAATCAGTGCCATTGTAAATGTTATGGCAGATAATCGGCAGCCTTCAGCTGTTTTCCCTTAGGGTTCAGGTCTCTGATAGATGACACCTTATAGTCTCAGATGCTAACCTTTGATATCTTTGCATGCTTCTGGTAGGCAATTCTAAAGCATATGTTTCCCATACTTAGTGCATGGTAAACTCATTTGCCAACTTGGGTCTACTACCTGTAATGACTAATCGTCATTGGCTACATTGGGAGCATAGAAAACCAGCTCACATGCAGCATTTACAAATAGACTCTCAAAATATGATTATTTAGTTTTGAACTAAATCCCAAAGAAAAATCAAATTAGTCCAAAACTGGAATTTATAGCTTGTATATAGACAAATTTCTTAATTTCGTTTCAGGAACCAAAACAATCTTCTCCTTTAGCACGGATGAAAAAGCAGAAAACTTCAAAAGCTGATATGCTTATTTTGTTTGGAACTCACAAATTGCTCTCCAGGCTTGTTCTTTCTGACATCATCTATCAGAAGGCCTCATTAAATGATGAAGGATGGAAAACTAGAAAGTGTCATGGTTTGAGCCTAGTCAGCAGCCAACAACCACGCAACCACTCTCTCCTCCTTCGCTTCCAACAATAAGAAGGGACAGAGAACCAGGCTTGGGGTTCGAGATAGGACTGAGATGGGGAAAAAATCAACCTTTTATGGTCATGAGCAAAAGTCAGACTCGTTAGGGGAAGAAAAAAAGAACATACATTTACTACAGACATTAACAACTTGTAACAGAGTAGGACAGTGAGAAACATTGCCACATCCTGAGAACACCTTCCCTCCACCCCTCTCTTCTTCCCGGGCTCCGCTCTGCTCCCAATATTTCTACCTCCTCACCCAGCAGTGCAGGGGCATGGAATGGGGGGTGCAGTCTGTGCTTCCACTTCTTCCATCTTCAGTGGGGGGAGCTTCTGGAACTTGTTCCTCCTGCTCCATCGTGGTTCCCCTCTCACAGGAGACAGTCCTCCACAAACTTTCTCCAACATGAGTTCTTCCCACGGGCCGCCACACTGCTCCATTGTGGGTCACCAACTTTCTCTGACTGGATTCTCTCCCACGACTGCAGCCCTTCCCGAGCTGCTCTGGCGTTGGACACCCCCGCATACTGCAATCCTCCCAGCACTGAATTATAGCAGTGGGGCTACCTTTTCCCACAAGACCCCTGCCTTCTTTGGGCACAGCACCTTGATCAACCAGGCAGAAGCCACATGCCATGAATCAGTGTCTGCTCCACTGCAGATCTTCATGGGTGGCAGGGGGGGCTGCCCTGCCGTCTCACCACAGGATACAGGGGGGTCTCTGCTCCGGCACACCTCCCCCCTCCTTTCTTCCTCCGTTCCCCTCCTGATCTTGGTGTTCATGCAGCTGCAGCAACTCCTCCTCAGAAGTCCGACTCTTCCTCACCACGTCCCTTCTTAAATACTTTATCACAGAGGCGCAGCTGATTGGCTCAATTTTCCAAACAGAAGTGGAGCTGACTGGGAGCTGGGGGAGCTTTGAGAAGCTTCTCACAGGGGGCCACCCCTATAGCCCCCTCCCCTGCTACCAAAAACCCCCACCACTCACTCAAACCCAGGACAGAAAGGAATGGTGAACATCTACTACCAGAATAAAAGATCAGGCCAGTCGAAAAGCTGACTATGAAACAGAAAATAGAATCATGCCACATATTAGGTTGAAGTTTTCTTTCCAGTGAAGGTTTTCATTCTGCTTTACTAAACACAATGTAGAGAAAGCTAAGAGAATTACAGCAATCATCTGATTTTTATGTTGTTTTGCTCCCCTAGAGTCTGTTGTTTTACCTCTCAGATAGGCATAGAAGGAAATTTATTTTTTGGTCAGTGCTTGCATTTAATATTACTTGATTTGATTAACTTTGTATCTTGTAAGCTACAGAGTTCATGTATTCATTTTAAGAAGGCATTTTTAAATAGAAACACAAATTGCACACTTGTTTTGTGTTAGTATACCCCAAATGGCACTTTCTGACAGCTCAGTATTAAGTCAGAGTTAAAAGAAAAAATATGGAAAAAACCCAAATGAATGTTTGGAGAGGATGAGGAAGAAAGAGACATGTTTTACTGAAGATTTCAGCATACTATACTCCAGCTTTTACAGCTTTTTTAATTATCATTGCAGTGTAACAAATTTCAGAGCTTTCAAAACATCACTCAAATGGCTAATTTCTGCACAAAGTGCGATCTGAAATGGAGTGAATGCCTGTTATGTTTATTGAGAAATTTCAAAAGGAGAAATAAAGTGTTTTTTTTTTCTTTATAATTAATACATAAAAATGCAGTTTATATTCTTTTTGCTTGAGAAATTCACACATTAATGTTTAACAAAGGCCTGTTTCTTCTCATAACTACAGAAACCTATTGATTTTAATGCTCAAACAGCAATAGATTCATTTACTTAGGTTCTTCTTCCCCAGAGGAATAACAGATGTGTGGAGACATTAAAAAATACACTATTTTTCTTCTAAAGAGAAACTTTTAACTCTTCATTCACAAATACATATATACGCATCCATGTGAGAGATAAAAGGAATATCATGCTCCCAGGAATCTGAGTTTTATCATTAACCTATCAACGTCAAGATATAGGAGCTTTAATCTTTATCAGAAAAGCCTCATTTAATAGATTCTGGGCTTTTTTCTCTCATTAAAAATACATTTGCAACTTTTGTACCAACAGAAGGGATAACAAAACCATTTCCTCATGTCTAAACCAGTGAGCTTCTATTCTGACTGGAAGGGTTCAACACCAGAGATGAGGAAATCATTTACTCTCTGTAGTCTCACTTAGCAGGTGCTAACAAGGGCACCTACAAAAAAAGATAAATCCTTGTGGTGTTTGTTTGTTTGTTTTTATTGACTGCTCATGTTCACACCTGCCCATCAGAACTCTTTTGTTTGTTTGGTTGTTTTTTTTTTCTTTCTTATTTATGTCATCTGGCTCAGTATATCTCAATGGGAATAAAATAATAATGCTGTATTTTATGCAAATGTAAATTGATCTTAATTAGCATGTGCAGCACAAATTTTTTACCTTGTATTTCTAGATGAAGTAGGGCTAGTGTTCAAAAGGCTTATAAACAGATTAGATACCATATATTTGAAAGAGTTTACACACTGAAACCTTTCTGTACAATTACATTTTACCCTGACAATAAAAACCCAATCAAAAGTGAATGTTTCTATTTTTTTGCTCTCTACTTTCCCATTGTAAGTGTTGATTTTCATATGGAAGGGCCAGCAATTAAATGTAGGGAAAGAAAAAGTTAGGTAGGGAAATTGTCTTGAAACACTGAAGCATTCAGAAAGCAGGAGGTTTAAAAGGGGCAGTTTGTTTTAGGCAGCTGCCTCTTCATCTCGTGCCTTATAGTGCACAGGGTTGGAGGAAGCGTACATATGGATTCTAATAGTGATGGGGAAAAGGGAATATTATCTAAGACATTGCCAGAAACTTTTACAGCATACTAAACCAGACCTGCTGCAGCTTGATCTGCAGTTTGAATGCAGTTAACAACAGTGTGCTGGGAAGGCTTCTTCGTTTGCCTAACCAGATGTGATATGTCATTCGTAAAGTAGTGGTCCTACCTTTATATTAAGGCTGCTTATTGAGAAATGCTCAGCCAACTTAATTCAGAGTCTAATAGCTAGATAGTCTTGATAGATACTCTGTATAGGGAGCAGAACATGGTGAATGGATTTAGTATCTACCAAATGCGTGGACGGTAACAATATATAACATTCTTGATTTCTAATAGCAGTGCAAGTTCTCACTTTCCCATGCACTAATATAATAATGCTGATCTTAGCCACATTCATCTATTTGTTTAGGATTGCTAGCAGTGTATGACAGATTTTTACGGAACTATAAATACTGGATGGAGCATAGATATTCAATGCTGCTTCCACTGGCATTAGTAGGAACATTTGTTCAAAGTCTCAGATGTGCTTGTTGTTTTTATCTTTGTAGCACAATTAATCATTATTATACATTTTTATAACTTTGGGAATTACACATGCACACATTGGCACAGAGAAATGCATACATGAAGGAAGATAATGAATAAGGGAGAATAAGGCATTTTCTGGCTCTCTAGCAGTAAGGCTTCCAGATAAGGAATGAGTAAATGTTTGCTCTGGCACTAACCAACTTCTAGTTCTGCAACTCAGGCTGTCTGAACCACGTGTCCAGTCAGCAACATGTCATGTAGCCTATCATATAAGGCCACTAGCCATAGGTTTGTTTGCAGATGTTATATACAATGCAGTTGTCTATAACTATACAGATAACAGTTATCATATAATTATCCATGTTTTTTAAGTTATTTTGCTTTCAGCCTTTCATGTGCACATCTCATCATTAGATGACTTCTCAAAAAGAATAGTTACAGAACAAAAATGTTGTACAACAAATCGAAGGCAATGTGAGTAAATAATTTTCCAAATATTGGTATGAAATTCCCCTGGTGATTTTACAGCATTCCTCAATTGGGTGTTGCTGTTACTGCTTGCTGGGTAATATGTTGGATTATATATTGATGATCTACTGTATCACAAAGAAGTCTTGGAGCCACTACAAGTTTCATGTGGTGTGTTCTCATTGCTATGCCAAATATTGAATGTTACAAATATTTTTTGTATATATGAAAAATATAAACACTGATAGGGATTCAATGGGAATTGAAACATTCATCCCACTTCTTCAAATTCTAGTTCTGAATTAATCTCAGTTTCAGAAACTACTTCCTCCTGCATTGCATATTTCTCTGAA
Organism: Tyto alba; assembly: GCF_018691265.1. NCBI lineage: Eukaryota > Metazoa > Chordata > Aves > Strigiformes > Tytonidae > Tyto > Tyto alba. The sequence continues at coordinate 13,446,693 of NW_024881282.1, read as the reverse complement.
ATTTTATCCAATGTCATGGCTATTCTACCAATCATTTTCAAATAGATTACTAATTTCATGATCATGATCAACTCATTTATTGGTCTTGAACTCTTAGAAAGAAAAGTAGACGTGCAGGATGCACAGACCTGAAACAGTCAGTGAAAAGAAATATGATGATGGGCTTAAATATTTTAATTTAGGCTAGATACATAACTGATAGTTGTAATGTTGAATTACAGAATTTTAGCCTGAGTTACAGACTTTTGAGTTGCAAGCTCTGTCTTTGATGATTGTTTTGCAGATAACTGAGATCAGGTTACTGTGAAGTACATAAATTGAAACTCTGTAATATCATGTGTGTCATGCTTATTCCCAAATTCTGATAACATAATGTTAAGTTTGATAAATTAGCTATGGAGGCATTGTAAAGAGCTTCAATAAATAACACTTAGGAAGAAGAAACCTTGTTCAGTAAACAAGGTATTAGTAGTAATGAACAATGAAAAGTGTTCATGAAGGAACAGTGTCCACATTTCAAATAAGTCTCTGGGAGAGGTCACAACTATGTGCTTTCTATGCTTTTCAGGTCATCTATTCAAAGAGGTAAACTTACAGGTCATCTTGTATGAGAAAAATATATAATTTTTCTTCTATTTTGCTAACTAACACACAAATAGCCTCTTTTTTAAAAAAAAAAAAAAATGTTGAACCTGAACAGCAAATGCTTTACTGTTAAGACATCTGAAACTGAGCACAGTCAATTTTCTATGCTATATAACTGAAATATAAGCACTCTATAGAATCAGGAAGCCATGCATATGCAAGTTATATAAACAACTAATGGGGGAACTCATACTTTTACTTTGTCTACAACTGAAAATCAAGTATACACAAGAAAGGGGAGGAAAGATATTTCCTTTATTGAACCTATGTGGTATATCTATTCACTTTGACATTTTTTACATGCCATCTATTGTGTCCCTTATGCCTATCCTTTCTTCACCTAGACTACCCTGGTTGCATTCATTCATAGGACCTTTATATCATTCATTAATATCACATCAGATTACGACACATTCTTTTACCCAATTGTATAGGACTTTACTATCTTTAACTACTTTTTGCTGGAATGAAAAAGTTCTTAAAAGTGTGAGATGAGGTCAGTAACTCCCTGTATCAAGAAGTACTGTACAGAAACATTAGGACAGTGCAGGCATCTATCCTACATAGGGAAGCAGGATGCTTAGACTGCTAAAACCCACTGGTGAAGCCCATAGTCCTTTCAGACTTAAGATACAAGGTGTCACATAAATTTAAATGTGACAGTATGTCTGTCATCAGTCTGATTTCAGATTGTCTGGTTTCAAGTTATGTAATTAGTTTTTACCCTTTACTTACCCCAAAAAGCCAAAATACTTGAATAGATAAAACAAACCAGCATATGAGAGGGAAGAGGATGGTAGATGTCATCTCAGACCTCTGCAGCAAGTAACTGACAGGGTGACAGTACACCCCAGGCCTCCTGCCTGCCCAGCCAATGCTCTTTCCTTTATAATATGTTGCTTTCTCTGCAGACAAGAAAAATTGGCAGGTAATTCTGAAAAGCACTTCCAGAAATGACAGCATTTTTCTGTTGCATTCTCATGTTTAAAATGGTCTGAGATACTACTTATTGATATAAGGAGAGTCACTGGGTTATGTGACAGTCAACATATAATGGCTTCAGAAAGAAGATGAACTATGTTTTTTTCTTTCACACTACCATAAGACTAGGTTTTTGTACCAACAACTACAATCTTTGCTTATATTTGTATCAGGCAAGATTTATGATCAACTCAGTATACAATAGATTTTTAACAGTGGTCAGACAATTGGGACTTTGTCATATATATTTTTGTAAATAAATCGATTGCTCTGTAACTCCATGATACAAATTTTCTACCTAAACAGAAGCTCCTAGCTTCCCTTTAACTTGTCAGCAAGGAGTGCAACACCATGATCGAAGAAAATCCTTCTTTTAAGAAAAATTTCAGTGAAAAATCTGTAAAATGTAAAGCAATAATACAGTCAATTGAAATTTTGCTAAAGTAAATGAAAAAATATCTTTAGGCTGGGTCTGACATTGTTTTATGAGGGAATATCTTGAAAGTAAACTTGATGAACAAGAAAATTTTAAGATGACACTTTGTAAAAAAAAAATATAAATACTGAATCCTCACTCAAAAGATGCAGTGGCAACAAAAAAGTCAGTTTACTGGGTCACAAAGCATGAAGAAATCTACTAGCTCATCTCAGCATATAACATATAACATGATTTATTAAGGTTCGTCTATGCAGTTACATTTTTCACTTTTACTAAACCTGTTACTGCATTCCAAGATTTTATAGGGAATCCTATGTCAACACAGCATTGATAAAATGTTTTTTTTTTCACTTTGTTGCATCTGAGAGGAATAAATTGATACATGAAAATGTTTTGTCATTTCTTCATAGAAGAGAAGAGTCTGAAATAATTTCTAGCATTATGGTATTTACAAATAAGTTATGGACTATGGTTAAGTGAAACTGAGCATTTAAAATTTATTTATTAATTAATAATAACTGAATTCTAAACTGACACTGTTTATATGAATTAATTGAAAATATTACATTGTGGTATTCATAAATAATATTTTTTTTTTTTTTGTTATATGAAAAGTGTAATTTGGATGTTATTTGGACCTACCAATGAAGATTGAAAATGCAAGATCCTCAATACAGCCCTGCTGAGATGGCTAAGTTCTGCTCTGCATTTTCCTTGGAAAACATTGTGGTTATTTCCCAAGGACACTGAATTCTCATTCTCTCCACTAAAGCAGTTCATTGGTGCAAGATTCAACTTCAGTTGCACCAGAGAGACCAGTATAATATCTGATTCTTTTACAGTCAAAAAATTTCTGTGTTGACCTCATCAGAGTATAGAAATTCCTGACTATCAGAAAATCCAGGTTAAAGTTTAAACTCTATAATTTTTTAATTTTTTAATAGGTATTCTTGTTCATTAAATATAAAGTCAACATTTCCATGCTTGATGTTTTAAATATAGTCTCTTTCTAACACTAGTTGTGTAGGTTCCAGATCTACTACTCTACGATATATATATACCAACCCAAGTCCTAGTGGGTCAGTAAGGAGCTTACCCTCTTACCTTCTGTACCACTTGACTATAATTTCTGACAAAATTGAGTTACCCTCCTTTTCCCCCCCCAAAAAAAAAAAAAAAAAAATTAATACCAAACCTAATTTTAATATTAAAAGAAGTTCTGGATTGCAAAGATGACAACAGTATTTAACAATGTTATACAGTCACAATAATCTGGTTTGATATAGAAGATGGTGAGAAAGTCTTCAAAGGCATTACAAGGTTATATGAGTTAGGGAAGATTGTTACTGCATGTGGAGAAAAACAAAACTAACAAAAATTTCAAAGTGGCAGATTAAAAGCAAAAACTCAGTCTGAAAATAATTCTATGAATAGGTTCAATTAGCTACCTTTGAGTCAAGAAATTTTAATATGTGAAATGTCCCTTAATGACTGCATTTGTTTTAGCTCTATTAAAATTATTCACTGATGAATATGGTTTTGATTACAAGCATATAGACCATAGTTTTGATTAAAAATTGATTGTACTGAATCTCCGCTACATAACGTGTCATCTATTAACTATTCTGTTTGAGATTTTCTTACACAGTCTAGGTGAATCAAATTGTCCATCACACATTCATGTATATTTGCACACTATTGTCTGTTGAAGATTTTTATTATTTTCTAGAATTCACCTCGGTTCGTTGACAAAATTAACCACGGACCTAACAATGTATGCACCTATGTTACTAATAAACTAAAAAGCTGTTTACGTGTATAAACATAAGCAAGAAGTCTTATTAGTACATATGATCAAACTCATATCTGCTAGAAGTGGGTGAAAATTCACCATAGCTAACAAGTAAAAGAGAAGCCATTAATATCACAATAGCTTTTAACTCTGTAAAAAAGCAAAAAATAACACTGTGAATGTAAATGAAAGAACAAAATGAACTTTCCAGGAACCACAAGAAATAACTGTCCACAACTAGCTAAGGTTTGACATCATGGTGGTATGAAATACAAGAGCAGAATGAAGTTTAGAGTTCCCAGTAAATTATTAGTACCAAAATAACATGTAAGAGTTAGGTTTATTTCTTTAGGAAACATACTCAGCAGTAAGGGATACATGTATTTTCTACATTTTCAGTACGATGTACAGAGAATCAAAATAGCTATGCATGAATTTGTATGGAAATGAATGGAGTTAAGTTAGCCTGACCTAATTTACCCTTTTCAAGCATGCAACTTGGTCATCTGTAACCTCTGTTGCAGCGTGACATGAAGTCTTAACATATATTCTGAAATATCTACTACTAGATACTGCATTGTAAATAACAAGATTAGCAAGCAGTTAGTCAGAAAGACATGTACTGGCTAAAGACTGTTCATAAGTATTGTTTCATTCAAGTCACTATGCAATGAATATTCTGGTGAAAACTACATTCTTGTTCACAGTTTGTGAAGATCTAAATTAATTTTAGTTTATATAGCTGGGGGTACTACACTACTTAGTGTAGTATCCAAGCAACTTCTAGCCAAGCATTCTGTGGCATGACTAATATCTATGTGATGAATAGAAATTTTTTCTTCAAGATCAAATAGTTAAATACAGTAGGGATACACAAGTTTGGAAAAGTGCATACATTAAATGTGAACTTCAAAGGGGAAAAAATTCCTTTGCTTAAGCCCTTTACTGATTCTGTACGTTTTGTAAAGAGGGCCTAGTGGCTTATTTATTTATGTATTCTTTATATAAGATGGTGTTGATTCTGTGTTATTTAATTTTAGCTATGTGAGAACTGTAAGTTCCAGGTTTTTTTCTTACTTTATTTTTTTTTCCTTGACAAGTAAAGAATGAGTGTGAAATATTTTTGACCTCCAGTGTGAATCTTAGATAAAATAATATTTTCCTTTGTAGCTGTCAGTTCATTTAGATTTGATGGCATTTTGCATAACAGAGAGAAATATTACTTTTTTTTTACATATATACATTAATTTGATAAATTAAACATTTTATTTTTTACTGATTATTAAATTCAGGCTTTTGTAAAACTATATTGTCAGTGGTTTTCATCTAAATTCATTAGAACAAGAGGTAGGTCTAGTACCTGTGCAGTAAAAGAACACAGAATATACATCCACTTTGACCTTTTTCTCCTTCATGTAAAACATCAAAAGTTTTCAGATTACCTAAACCAAAGAGAGAAACTACATCTTGAACACTCACAGACAGTCCTAACAGCAGACTTAATTATGCAAGACTCAAAACACTGATCCATTACTGGGGATATAAGTTTTCCTATGAAAGTTGAGTTTGCTAATTAATTATTTCAAGAAAAAAACAAACCAAAACAAACAAACAAACAAAACATGTAGGAGGAATACAAACTAGTGCACTCTTTATTTCACTTTCATAAAGTTTTTAGTCTGTGTTCACTAGTTCATGGACAATCACTCGTGCTGCTTGTGGATATTAAAAGGTTTAAGGGCAGAATAACAGAGAACAAGTTGTAGCGTTGTCTTCAGTGTTACTTTCAGATGCTCTTAAGGGAAGTTTGGTAATCAAAGTCTGCTGGTACATTATTTCTGTTTTGTCTTAACTCACAGGTAATTTCTGAGTAAGGAAGTCACTTTATAAAAATTTCTGACTTCATTTTAGTTAAGACTGAGCTGAATGATAAAGACTTTAAAGGATACTTCTAAACAAGTTATGATACTGTTTTCACATATGGCTTTCTACTTCTTCAAGCAACTGATCAACTTGTTGTATGAAGTCATAAAATAGAGTGGTTGGGTTGTCCTATCCATTAACAATCTGATACTTGATGATGTTGCAGAAGGACAAATATACCCTTTAATATAATCTCCTCATGTTCTCTTTCAGATACTTACTGAGCATATTTTGAAACCTCTTTCTAATAGTCTCAATTTAATTAGCTTCCTATTGGCTTAATTTTTTCTTGCCCATTTAAATACTGTATTATAAGCACATTTGTAAATCACATTGTTCCTAGGCCAAAACATTTCATTTGATGAATGATTGCTTATATACTGTAACAATTACCCTGGTAAATTAATGTCTTTGAATAAGGATGGCACTTAGTGATGTTTTAGTTCTTTAAATTCCTGCATTTATGCTCCAGTTAAACAAGATCTGTCACTGCACTTTACTAATAACAAATTAACTCCTACACTATGGAGAAATAACAACCTATCAATGTTATTCTTCCCCTATAAATTAGCTCCAAAACAAATTATCTTACTGGATAGCTTGTTAGTATAAGAGTTCCATTGTTAAGATTTTGGAGAAGAAAAAAAGCATAAAGAAAAGGGAAATTATAATATTGATCCTAACACTAGGGCACTGCCACTTCCTGAGACAGAGATACATAAGTTCAGAGATGTGTTTTGCTTTAGATTCTTCAAAACCTACATTTCATTCATGCTTGTACTATTACTGCCGAAGTGAATTATGTGAAGAACAGCATTTGACCACAACAGGATTACCAGGATGAGCATATAACCTTCTGTAAGTCTGATTTACATTAGGGAACTTTATATTTTCCATAGGGGTGGTCATGGGAAATATGTCATCATAGTAAATCCTGTAAGAATTACACCTGATAATGTTCCCTGGCTCCAGGGCAGATGGCAAGGCAAGTTTTTGAGAAACATAACACACATCAGTGAAAAGTGGCTAAAGAAGTAATATATGCCTCTGCATTCTTTGTGCTCTTAAAAAGGAGACATGCTTGGATAAATAATTCAGTGGATTTAATTAGTACAGATGGACCATTAGGATCCAAATCTAGTCTGAAATCTGCATTTTTCCAAATTCCAAAGGTATTCAGACTAGAGGGTTTGGTTGAAGATGTATATCTATTAAGATGTATATAAAATTTTACAGACCCCTGATAATTTGATGAAACAGAGTGCAACATTTTTTATTAGATGCTTCTTTTTAATTACATAGTGTGATCATTAGGCTGGTTTAAGATTTCTATGGTTCTGATTGATTTTGTTTATTATTTTTTTTTTTAACAGGGATGTGATTCTTGTGTAGAAAAGTTAAATGTTATTACTCTGACTCCTTAATACTTTATAGACCTGGCCCAAATTTTGAAGACAGTAGACATCATTTTGAAAGAATTAAAGTGAAAGGGGAATGGAAATCATCTTTGGGAAAATCAGTCTCCACAGGTGCTTCTGTCACATTCTACAAGTTGCTCATAGCAGCTTTAATAAGGTGAGAGCTACAATTAAAAGAGGGAATGGGAAATATAATATTAAGGATGACCCCAAATGAAAAAAAAAAAAAAAAAAAAAGGTTCTTTATGTGGAAATATTTGTCAACCCTGTGGCAATAGCTTCTGAAAATAAAACCAGCTTAAAATACTGAGAGCCCCATGATACATTTTGCATATTAACAGTTCAGAATTGTATATTAGTGGGCTGAATATACAACCTGCCATACTTGTCTATTGTGTTTATACATTTAAAGTTATAAAATTAAGATTATATAATCCATATTTTTGCAGTTCACTAAGAGATTTGCTTTCAAATGTTGTGTATGCTACAATATATCTTTACACTGGAAATAGTGAAAATCATTTTATTAAAATTTCTTCTTTTCTGAAAAACAGCTTTAATTATAACTCTTAGACTTATCAATCAACATTTTCAATTATCTTTTAGATCTCTGCACTTAATTTATGTGGTGTAAATTAAAGCATCTGTTAAAAGATTTTTGGTTATTCACTGCATTTATCCATTTGTGTTGTTTGTAGTCTTATGTAACTTGTGTTCCATAATAGCCCATGTCATTTAATCTCAAAAGTGCAAGGAAACTGAGCAAAGACCAAACAAATTAAACAGAATTGCTTGCTAGAAAAGTGCATGGTAAAGACGTAGTAAAGAAATTAAATTAAAAAAAAAAAAAAAAAAAAAAAAAAAAAAAAGAGCAGTGATATACATAAAAACAGTTGAAATAAAGCAGGTGTATTTATAGATAACATTAAATGGTTTTGTTCCACTTAGTCCAATCCTAGTGAAAGTATACTGCAAATTCAATCCTCTCCTGATGCAAGTGAATTAGATTGATCTATGCTTTTTGAGGTTCTGATACCGGAACTTTAGAGGAGCTGATGCTTGGCTGAGCAGCACTCAGAGCATAGATCTTCACCCATTTTAAAGCACAGATTATGGGATGGTTCTCAGTTCCATCTTGACAGAAGAGTCATGGCAATATAGCTTTGTTACAGGCATTAAAACAAAACTGTTATGCGGTTAAAATTGGTGTCAAGTGATGTTTAAACCATTAAATATCTTAACAATCAAGAAAGAACTATTAAGATGAATTATGTATCTACTCTTCTTGACAATCCTGAAACTCTCTTTTAGGGTTTTGGAATGATGATTGTAATCCAGCTGTGTTACCACCCAAAGTTAACTTCACTGGTCTCTAGTTCATAAAAAAATACGGATTGTTTAAAAGAACAGTAATAATCGTACAAAAACATAAATAATTTGTTCAATATAGCAGTCAGTATAGATAACAATACAGTCTTATTTCTCTTTCCCCAGGTAACAAGGAGTTTTAATGAAAGCATACACTAACAGGTGGTAAATTAATTTATTTACTGTCCTGCTCTTAGATGTCTTATAATCACATTATAACCTTCTATTTATTCACACCTTTATTAATTTAAATTTTTATACAGTAGTACAACAGATAAAAGAGGTAGAAAGTAAAAAGAGGTTTCAATGTTTAAAAAAAAATTACACTTTCATTACCCATGAAGAGTATGATTTCAAAATTCCATGGTTATTATCCTAGAAATTTTTATTTCTACATTTTAATCTAAATAATGATTTATTTTAAGACATCAAAAACTACTTTTGGCTATAGTAGAAGATAATTTTGGAAGTATTAAATTCTGCACACTTTTTCACACAATCTGGCAGTACAGGTTTATCCTGTGCTTTGACATGTGTGTACATAAATAGGTATAATACACTGATGTTGGATGATCAAGGATAGTCTTAGATTTCCAAGGTTAATGAAAGAATGCGCAGTCTGAGTTCACTGTGGGCTGAGTTCTGCAATTGAATTATAGTGGGTATAAACCACCAGCATTTCCAGGGCATGTGTAATCTAATGGATGTAACTGATGGATACAGTTCCTTGCAGAGGTAATTATTGGATCAGAATCTAGAAGTACAAGAAAGAGTTGATTTTCTATATGATATTAAGGAACTGTGTTCTGCTCCAGTGCTCTCATTCTGTTGACAGCTGCAGCAAAGAAACAACACTGTAGCAATTGACCATGACTGTAAGTTGATAAAGTTGATAAACTGCTGTTTATTACTGTTAAGATCATTTATTAACATATGCAAAACACATGGTTACTGTCATAGGTAGCATCTTATATGGTCAGAAGCACTTTATGGGAAGTTGTTAAGGGTAATTTTATGCTTTTGCTGTAAGAACCTATCGATCAGTTAAAGAACAAGGAAATGCAATTGTTCTTCTGAGCAGCACAAACAACATCAATAACTGGCAAACCAACAGTTTCTACTATTGAAATATTAAACACCCTCTTGCTATATATATGGCAAGGTCCACTTCTCATCTAAACACCTGATTTTAAGTCTCTCTTGTATTATTGACATCCTCTTGACGTTTTTGTTACTACTTCTTCATCTAAGCATGAAATTAGAAGTATGCCAGATTAGACAGTTAAAGCTAGGAAGAAAGCTACTGTTTTCTAGGAAGAGCTTGTGGGGAATCCAGTGTTCAAGAGATCAAGCTCAGGCCAAAAAGGAATACTGTTCTGACTGAGGGATTCAGAAAATTAACTGCTCAAACTGGAATATTAAGTATTCCTGGCTGTGATTATTTATATCTAATGGGCCTTCATCTGTAGATTTGTGTATGAAGATATTATGATTCAGGGATGGCTCATGCTCCCACAAGGTTCTGAAACATTCACACTTTAGGTAAAGTACACTATATGGGTATTGTCCAGAAACAGCTATGGGCTGCAATTGTCTTGAAATCTTGGCTTTGTATAATTCCATGTCTTGTTCACTAGTTATGGAAGTTAGTCTTGGCCTTAAAACATATACTCTGAAAAAAAGAAGAAACTAAAAAAAAGGTAGATAAAAATTCCATGCTAAAGTGTGACTGCATTTAGCTGCATTTTGTTACTGTTATTCTCAGTGAAAACTAAACATATTAAAAAGCTAGGTAGATTTCACATGCCTCACATTGCATTTTTTTTTTACAGCTTAAGAATCTGGGTTTTCTAATCAATACTTACTTTGCACTTAGATTTCTTTCATGTCAAAAAGTAGATTCGGTTACATACATGCATCATGTATAATTTTTTTTTATGTCATGTACATCCATCATCCTTTCAATATTCTGCTCATTTTTAATGGAAATAAAAAGGATGCTTAATATTTAAGATATATTTTTAGTTCTGGGCAAAAAGAGAAATCAGCAGTAAGGTTTTAGAGCTCTGCAATAAGAGATCAAATGATCTTTAATGTATTATCTAAGGGAGAGTTTACTCTGAAGGCAAAATAGAACTCTCAATTTCATGAGGGCTTGGCAACGTGGTAATAGAAATGAGTTGCTTCCTAAAGGGGGAACTAGTCAAAAATCCAAAGGTATAGAAAGTTTTAGGGAAAAAAGTCTGTCTTGAGAGACAGTGAGAGAGTGTCAACAAAAAAAGAGAAAGTAAAGAAGTCATACAGGCTCTCCAGATGCCCAGGAGCAGAGAAGCAGGACTTGCCATTGACTGAGAGTGAACCAGGAGCCAAGAGTGACCTTGGCATGGGGAGTGGCCTCACTGATGGGGTGCAGTCCCACATCAGCAAAGAAAGGCTAGTGTGGTGACATGTCATGTTGGCTGTCCTGTGATTAATTACCAATGAGACTTCATGAACTGGTGTCATGGTTTGAGCCCAGAGGACAACTGAGCAGCACACAAACATTCACTAACCCCTTCTGTCCCAGTGCTGGGAAGGAGAAAATGAAGCAAAAGGCTCAGGAAGTGAAATAAGGACAGGGAGGTGTAGCTTTACAATTTTCCCCTGGTCTCTGGGTCCCTAGATTTCTGGAAGTTGGTCTTACAAGTAAAGACTGAGGTGAAAAAGGCACCTCAGCCTTTTCCATGCATCCTGGTTTCATCTGGGATAGAGTTACTTTTCTTCCTAGTAGTTGGTATAGTTCTGTGTTTTGGATTAAGGATGAGAATAATGTTGATAACACACTGATGTTTTAGTTGTTGCTGAGGAGTGCTTACACTAAGTCAAAGACTTTTCAGCTTCTCATGCTCTCCTGCCAGCAAGGAGACTGGGGGTGCACAAGAAAGTGGGAGGGGATATAGCCAGGACAGCTGACCCAAACTGGGAAAAGGGATATCCCATAACATATGACATCATACTCAGCATATAAACTGGGGGGAAATCTGGCTGGAGGGGTCACTACTCAGGATCAAGCTGGGCATCAGCTGATTGGTGGTGAGCATCTGTTTTTCATTTGCATTACTTGTTTTTCTTGGGTTTTATTTCTCTCTTTGTTATTTTCCTTTTCAATACACTTTTATAATATTAATAATTATTGTTATTGTTATTCTTAAATTATATATAATATATAAAAATAATTCTATTTCAGTTATCTCAACCCATGAGTTTTCTTACTCTTCCAATTCTGTCCCCTATCCCACTGGTGGTGGGGGGAATGAGCAAGAGGCTGTGTGGTGCTTAGTTGCTGGCTGGGGTTAACCTATGTTACCATGTCCTTTGAAACCGGGGGACGTGCATCATTCAGCAGCAGACCCATATTTCCCCTAGTCTTATATTGCTACTTAAGTCCTTATAGAACTCATTGCTGCCTTTAATATCTTGTGTGAGATTCAACTCTGGGTAGGTTCTGGCTTTCCTAAGCCTGTGTCTGCATGCTCAGTGTCTCTATATACCTCCTGGGTTACCTGTACCTGCATCCATATTCTAGTCTGAGTTTTGTCACAAACTCCTTGTTCGTCCATGCAGGTCTCCTGGGGTTTTTGACTGACTTCTTGCTTGTTGGGATGGACTTCTCTCAAGCTTGGAGGAGGTGATCACTGAATATCAGCTTTCTTGGACCCTTCACCCCTCCAGAGCCTTATGCTATAAAACTCTTTTAAGCAGATTTCTGAGGGGTCCAAAATCGGTTCTCCTGAAGTCCAGCATTGAGATCTTGCTTTTTTCTCTTCTTTCTCCTCTTGGGATTCTGAACTGCACCATGTCATGGTCATTGAAACCAAGGAATCCAAGGTATATAATCACAGTGAGGTTTGAGAGACAAGGGAAGGTATTTCATTTGTCCAAAGTGCATGGTTGGAAAAAAAAGTAGACAAATTTTGGAGTATATATAAGTGGCAGGTGTACCTACCTCAACAAAGATAAGGCTTTCTGACCATTAACACATAGTGGTTGCTGACTCTTTTCATGCTCTTTTTTTCACGTCTTTACAGTAATTGTGACCCTCAGCCAATGAGAGCTGACATTGGCCACGCATCAAATTCGGCTTGGGTATAAATGCAGTCCTGTTGGGGAGCCATTTTGAGCCAGTCCTCTTTGGAGCATCAAGACTGCAGTCAAGGACTGTCCCTTTGTGTTGGGACATTCCCCAAGGAAGCTCTTCAATGTTGAGAGTCCTCACTTGTCAGGTTAGTGATTACGTATTTTGGATTATCATTAAATCCTAGGAATTCCTTAAATTGGTTGTGCAGTAATAGTTTCCTCTCATGGAGGAAACTCCTCTGAACTTGTAGTTTATTGATTGCTGGAGTGCTAACTGATTTTTCTCAAAAAAACATTTTGAGTATTTGTCTTGTTTATTTTGAGAGCCTCTGCAACATTTTAATATACTGAAGAAATTCTATATAGAGCTTAAGAATTTAACATTAATTCACACATTTGGCCTACAATTAGCAGGGGAAGAAACTCATTATGTTCTAGTCCCAGTTTGGCCTCAAGACGTGTCTTACATGGAAAAGTTTGGGATTTTTTTCCTGACATTTTTGGGTTTTGATTTTTTGGGGGTTTGTTGTTTTTTTTTTTTTTTTTAAGTGTGAAAATATATTATTTATTTTTATTTTACAAAGATATTTCAAGGATGAACTCAGCATCATTTCTGAAGTTCTTTGATCATCTGTGATCAAAGATCCTCTAAGTAGAAAATATCAATTATTGAAAAGAAATTTAGGAACTGATAAGTAATGATGTATCTCTTCTCTGTTTTAAGGCAGCTGTAATGTAGGGTACCTTCTGATTTTTAACAGTCTATCTTTGCTTCTCAAAATTCATTCAGAGGTTAAAGAACACATCAGGAAAAGACTGTTGCAGATGGAAACTGTAAAAGATCTTTAGCTTTATGTTACATCCTGTTAGTTTTTCCACTTCCAATACGTGTTCTTACAGGGAAGATCTCATTCTATGGTTTAAAGAATGCTTAACTAGAAACAAACAAGTTCTAATTTTCAGACATTACTGTAGCAAGTATAGTCTCTTGTCCTGAAATTGGTTCTGATATATGCAAGACTGCTGTGCAGTGAATGGCAAGATTAGTGTGTAGATAACTTTAGTTAGCTGATCTTTGTCACAGCATTAGCTAAATAGAATTAAGAAAGTGCACCAACTATGATACAAAGTAATTTTTTTTTTTTTTTTTTTACATTTATATTCTTTCTCCTTCACCCGTTCTGTTTTTCCACAGTAGCTTTAAGGGTATTTTTGCACTTTCTTTTTTTTTTTTTTTTTTTTTTTTTTCTCAGCAATTAGGCAACATGAGGGGGAGATTACAAGAAATTACATCAAATTCAAGTATGTTGGTGCAATATTACTTACATACAAATTGGGTTGTTTCTCTGAGCACTGTGGATGTGTGTCAGATGGAAGATTCAGAAGAATTTCCTAGATCCCATGTCTGACATCTGCTTGTGGCTTTATTGCACACACTTTGTCCATCAGAAGAAAACTTAGATGGACAGAAAGGGAGGCAATTTCAAGGAGCCAGAATGAGTTCCTTGTCTCTATGAACAGGAAACTTCAGCAGCAAGTGCAAAGAAGATACTTGTATAGAAGTCGAGTTATACTCTTTTGGTTCATATATGCCAAATTGTCTTTTCAGTCAGAACTCTTTCCAGTTATGTCTCTTACTTGCCAGCTACTTAGGTAACACATCTTTTCATCTTTTTGTCCTTCCCCTCTCTAAGGCTGTCATAAGGCTGCACAAACTTATGCTGTTAAGCCTTCAGCTCCAGTTGGTGTTTCCATTTTGTCTTGTTGTGGGTTAGTGGCTTCCATTGTTCTGATTACTGCTGAGCAGAGTATTGTTTAGTTATTCCTTAGGGGAAGCCATTTAGAATTCTTCACAGGTTTAGTATGATTAGTAATGGCACATGGATTAAAAAAGTACTATGAAAGGCTCATCTGAAGTCTTATTGTTGCCAGAAATTTTAAGAGTACTAACCATTTCTGCACTTTAATTTTATATATATATGTGCGTGTGTCTTTGTGTGTGTATATATGCATATATGTATGCCTATGAACATACACACACAACCTTTTACTAAATCCCTACTAACCCTGACATACATATTCAAAATCATTTATTTTACCAAAATGTCACATGTATTTATCAAAGGTCATTCAAATATCACACTTAGTTTGATTTGCATTTTCCAGACTTTGGCATTGTTAAGTACCAAGATATTTATATCTTGGCACTTCCAGAATATAGTAGAACACACATATTTTAGAGGCATCACAATTACTGTGTGACTTCTGCATAATGTAAAGTGATAGAAGTTGTGAATCAGAGAATGAAGTTGCACAAATTAGAAGAGCAAATTTAATTGTTAACTTAGATTGCAGTAGATATCTAGTTCCTCATTTGGATTTCACATCAAATTTTCTGAAAGTATCACAAGGAAATCAATGAATTTAACCTTGCAGCAGTGTGAAATAACATTTTTTCCCCAATTAAAGCAATCAAAGCAAAGGAAAATTGTAGTGTTGAATAAGGAAATGTTTAGTGCCCCATGCAATTTTTCTTGTCATATAAAATTGGTTAGTGCACTTGGTGCAGTATTGCAAGCTCATAGCACAGGCAGCTTTTTGAGGATAACATTGATGGTGTCTTGGACACTGGAGCAATATCTTTAGCAAAAGTTGCTCATTCAGCTTTCTGTTTCAGGCCCACAAAACATTGTGGACATGTATAACTGGGACTTGATTTTCATCATAATGAAATCTAACATTCAGAATTTGTCAGCCACACATGAACATATCAATCACCAAGTACTAAACCCATGATGATGGAAAAGAAATCCTTAAACCAAGCCTCTTCTCTACCCAATTTGAAAATAAAACTCCATTTTCATGGCCTATTATTCCATTTTATTGAGAATAATATCTGGAATTGAATACTTCCATAATAATTTTTTTCAGTTGCACTTTTTAAAAACACTTCAGCTTCACAAACTGTTTTTCTGATAGATAAAATACTATACTGTAAAACAAATCCTGGACCAACTGCACAACATTTGAACTTCTGATGAAACACAAAGATGCCCATTGCTATATACTCATAAAGAACAAAGTTTCTATTTCAGATATTCCTGATCAACAATTCATTCTACCTACAAAAAAAGATTGGCTTACAAAATCCAGAGGTTTTCCAAAATGCAATCCATTTTTAAGCTTGTAGAGGAGGTTATGTTTGACAAGATCTAATTTGCAGGTATGGGGATGAGAAAATTACTTCTTCTTGTTCATCTTTTTTTAATGACACCCCAGATTATCCAGTAATTATGGAATTCTAAGAGATTTAAGGAAAACCAAAACAGCTATAGATCACACAGTGCTAGAATGTTAATCTTCACAGAATTCTCCCCTTCCTTTTGCTTCGGACAGAATCACCTTAAACATGATGTCACCATCTCATTTTTTATACATCTCTCTGCTTTTTATCACTACTACATTTTACATCTCAGCAGGCCTGAGTACCCTGAAGAATACACCTGCAAGGAATAGAGAAAATACATAAGTAGGGGTGAAAAAGGAAAAGAGAACTCTCTGCGCTCTTATCACACCTTTTAACATCTATCTGTTTCAGGTCTCTTGTGATTCATTCACCCTTTCGCTATGTAAAAGGCCAAAGAGAAGCTGCAGTGATACTAGTATTCAAGATGAATATCAAGGAGGCAGAGACTCAGAGGAGAGCAATATTCAAAAATCCCACAGGAATAAAGGTCATAGAAAAAGAAGGAGATTAAATTGGAGCAGCACAGAGCAATCAGTCTGACAAGCTCATGCATCAGAGTGGCCCTTGAATAGTAAACCATGGGAAACGATCCATAAAAACAAGAACACAAAAAGCATTTTGTGAAGAAGTTGCTTTCCTGTGTTGTATTTGCAAACTTGGACAAATCAAAATGTTGTTTTGTAATAAAGCCAAATAGGCCATAGAGCCCAATAACCCATTATTGGGTTCACATAGCTAGAGAGCTCCCACTGTCTTCAACCAGAAGGTGCAGGGCAGGAACAGAGCAGTTTCTTTCTGTGAGAGATCATGTGGGAGAAAATCTCTGTATCCTGAGGAAAGACAAAATAATTCTTTTGTCTGCTGCCCTGTGTTTTCCATTTCCTTACTATACCAAGGAAATTTTTGTTTCCACTTCCAAACACTATCAGTGGGCCATTATGAGAAATTTCTCCATGTCAAAGTGTGGAAGTTGAAAGAAGGTAAAACAGTTCTGGTTTTCCCTTTTGTTTTTCCCTTAGATCCATCTGTGACACTCAGAACTATTTTCATACATCCAGAAAACAAAGTTTCAGATAGTTAAGAAGTGTAAATTTTGGGGGAAAAAAATAAAACAAAACAAAACAAAACTTTTATTCTATATGTGACAAGTTGGAAATGTGATAAGCTGAGAGGAATGCCAGGGGACACTGACTAGTTGCTTCAATTTTCTTTTCAGACATTTTATTTATTTTTCTCTTCTCCTTCCAATTCTTAAAAATTGACCAGAATTTCTGGGTGCTTTTCTTTTTGACTCCCTAACTTCTTTTATAGAGGCATGAAGTCTTCTCAAAATCAGGCCTATTTGAATGTGTCTTTCTTAGAGAGAATATTCTTTATTACATGAGCTACTATGTGTTGTTTGTGATACTGTTGTAGATGAAAAAATAATTTCAACTGTGAATTCCAGCAGATAATTATGTGTGTGTATGGTGAATGACCAAAACTGAATTTTTGAACTCTTAAGAAACCTGCTACTTGCTATTTGCAACTGGTAAGGGCTCATTATAACTTTCATTAACACCTGCAACTGAATAGAAATGGCAAGACCTGAATCCTCCAATTAATAAAGAGACATAAGACAGACTCAACTGATCATATATTGTGCTTCTGAACACAAACTATTTAGCGGAGGAAAACTATGGGCTAATGGTGGAAAAGAAGTGTCCCCAAAAAAGTTATTTTAGAAGTATGAAAGGGACCAGGAAAGAAAAGGTGAAAAACCTGACTAGAGGAAAGATCCTAGAAGTCGAGAGATCCTGGAGATGAGAAAGATGCATGGAGATGAACACCAGGGGATGCTCAGGATGCCAGGGACTCCCAGGGCTGATAACTGTGAGTGTGGACTGACATGACTTTCTGACTGAAAAAGTATAGGACCAGCAGTGACCTCCCCACCAGTAAGTTGAAATCTAGTGAACGTAGTGCTGAGAGGGTGTGAGCAAGTGAGTGTATGGGGTAACCAAATAGGATAAAAGCTCCCATCTCATCAGCTCTTAAATAAATCCCTATATCCAGATCCACTAGGGGTTGTATTTTACATAGTCCTGCCTGTGACAGGTACTATACTAGTACCGCAGATAGTCAGTTTACATCTTGAATGGTTATTTGTAGATTCATTAACAGTTGCTGCTGTGACTGCAATCAGATTTCTCATAAAAATGCCAAAATATCTGAAATATCATTTTTGTAATATAGCAAAATAAAAATATTGATATTTTATAAAGCAAAATTGTTTTTATATTAGTTGATATTTTAATACAGATTTTTTCCATATATATATATATATATATATATATATATATATATATATATATATATAGTTTTTCATAAGTTTTAGACTATTACCTCCTTTTTTCTAACCTTTACATCCTTTCCACCAGTCTGAAACCCTGCAAACTATTTTTGGAAGCTGCTTCTGTACATGTTTCCCAGCAGGCAGGCAGCTCCTGAAATCTGCAAGTGAGAGCTCTCCTTCTCAGCTAATGACTGCACGCTGACTACCTATAGCTTTCTGACCCTGTTTCCACAGAAGCCACCAGAACTTGTTAACTTTAAGCAATCTTATTTGAATAATAGAATGTGTTCAACTTAAACAATATCACTTTAGGTAAAGAAACTGCTGTTCTTTTGTTTTTAGTTTTGCATTATGTGGCTCCTAGGCATTTCATGATTCTTTGTTATCCTACTTCCTTCTTTTCTTAAATGAAAACATTTGCATCAAGTTTCTTAAACTAATTAGATGATGCAGTATGTGGTCTGCTCCTAGTAATGTAAAAGTCTAAAGTCTCAAAAGAGCAAGTTAATTTTAAAACCATACTCACCTATTATTATTTTGGTATGGACAGAAAGATGAATTAATAACAAACCGAACAGTTATTTATTGAAGAGAACAAAGGAATGGACCCCAAGTCTCAGTCCCATTGTCTGCTATTGTGGGCAAACATGTTATACAACCTAAATCTCTATATGAAAGTACCTTTCCTTCCATATATCTCTGGAAGAATGTTTGGAATCTCACTTCTGGCAAAATTATATCATTTCTTCAGATTTTTAACTTAAATTTATGGGCCTATTTGTTATTCTGAGAATTGTACCTTTTAGGTCATATCAGTAACAAGTTTTTTTCTTCCAGAAGAAACCACACCATTTATTACAGAAGCATCTGAAGTATGATAAAGATATCATCATCACACACATCTTCATGTGTAATCAAGTGCACCTACCCCCAACAAAAGACCTGACTTGTGATCTCCATGATCACACTGCATTGCTCAACAGGTTATTCTTGCAACTTCATACCCATTTCCACCTTTCCCACTCACATCATAATGTTGTACAAGGAGTTGCATAAAGTGTCAGAGTAAATCACACAACTCATATCTCTCCCTTATTGTCATCACAGAAGATTTGTCTAGTCAAATACCAGGTAGTGCTCAAGCAATGCTGTAATGAGGCAGAGAAACTGCGGTAAATTCTGGAAATACTGATGTTTTACTTATTCTTCTTGGAACATAGTCAGCTTCTCAGATGGACACTGACAATATCCTCACCATGTTTCTCATTCAATTTAGCAAAACAAAGAAACTAATTGCATTCTGTCTCATAACAGAGACTCCCCATTTATCTTCTCCTCCTAATAACCTTATCTGTTCTACTTAAACTCATCTTCTACTTAGTGAATAGGATCAGAACTGTATCTATCCTGCAGATAACACTTTGGTGGTGCTTCATGAAATAGGTTCAATATTTCTTAACTACTGGCAATGCCACAGCTGAGATCTTCTTCTATTGTGTGCATACCTTTTTCATGCATACAATGTATGTTTAACTCACATGTGATATTCTTCCTTTCTGATTTCCAGTTAACATATCACCATTTATAGCAGAAATTCTTCTTATTAGTTCCCAAGTAGATAATCTCACACTCTTTATTGTAGCATTCCATACAGCTTTTAGTATTTCAATAATACAGTTCTAATATCCTCTTATGATTTCCCCCTGGATCAATGATATATCTTCAGCAAGTTCAATTTTTGTGTCACTACTTTTTTTTTTCCAACATGCTTAGTTGTGATACTACCATTAATATTGACCAGAAGAAAATAACAGAATGGTATTATCTGATGAATAACATTATCTAGATTCATCAGAAAATATTGAATAATAATCAAATAAATATATTTAAGAGTTATTAACATATAAATGAGAAGTTGAGGAATGCAAACACAGCCCACTATATCCTGCTTAAATGTAGAGCTACCACTACTATTAAAATGCAGAGAGTGATGTCACTTAACAGTGTTTGTTGTGGCTACTATGCTATGGTGATTACTAAACAAAATTCTGAGTAGTACCTTTAATATAGCCTATGAGTCTGTATTAAAACAAATAGATTAATAAAACAGAATAAAAGATCTGTAAAGGAAGATCTATGTGTCTTAGGTTAGAATTAAATGAACACCAATATAAGAGGTAACTAGTAAGTTCTGCAGTTCATACTCCAAGCCACAACTGGATTCAAGATAGGGCAAAAACCAATACGAGGTATAATATCTTATTTTTTGATGACTGTAAATAGTTCATATTGAATTAATTCAGTAAAATGTTATGTTACTTATCTCCACTGCAGCCTTGCCTTATGGTAGATAGCTAGTGCCTTCACTATATTCTAGACAGTCAGCTTCACAGAGATTACATTTCCCATGATGTAATGCAGATTTGCAAATTCTACTGATCCGGTGGGGGCTTTTAGAACAGTCATAAATTTCAGGGGCTACATCCGTGCCAGTTAAATAAATTATGATCAGGAATGTTCCTGGGCATTGAGGACAACCAATAGAGAAAGGTCCACATGGTTGTAGTAGCAAATTTTTTTTACTTTCAAAGCAGGCTGCATGCAAACCCTTTATTGAGAGTGATCCCTGAGGTGTTTTAACTGTCACAGTGTGCCTGGAAATAATCTGAAAAAGTGACAGATTTAATGGACCAAAAGCATGCTGGGGAATGTCTTATCAAACTATGAGGATAGATAATAATTTTCTTGATTTCAAGGATGTTCCCAGCTTAATTTACTAGATGAGATGTAGCATAAGTCTGCTATAGCCTACAGTGACCATGTGGGAGGCTCTCCACATGTTGTGGGGAGGTCATGGCCCATGAGAGGTCATACCAGAGCAAAGTCCCCATCATGATGCAGCCAAACCTGGGGCTGATGATGGCCCTGCTGTTCCAGGTGCCAATCCATGGCCTGATGTCCTCACCCAGGCATGGTCCATTCCCATCCCATGGAGGTGCCTGATGCCTTTGGATGGGGTCAGCACCCTGGTCCCCAGGGAGCTGTTCCAGCCCCTATGATACCCTAATTGTGACTCAGCAGAGCTAAAAGAAATGTTTAAAATTTGGGGAAAATGTATTTAGCTCTAAAATATATAACCAAAGTAAATATATTTCTGTGTCAATTTCTAAATTTATGTGAAACAGCCAACACCTCAAATTCCCATCTTGATTTGGGATTCAAACAAGAAGTTGAATTGTCAGATTTCCAACAATGAAAAAAATGCAGTTTTACTCAATTATACCTATAGTTAATGTTTAAAAGACCAGAGAAGATAAAGATGTCTATCATGATAGGAAAGAAAATTCAGTAAAAAAAACAAGCTTCAAAGTGTTTTGCAAACTAGAAGGCTGATTGCAACCTGACTTACATAAGTATAAGCCATGAACAATATTAAATGCATCTGATATGATTCTCTCTACCCCAGTTCATATTTGTCTTGTAGATAATTTTGTATAAATATCAACATTTAATGATCATCTATAGATTCATGTATGACACTTCCCCCCTCATTAATCCTAAGAAATAGTACCTGATTGCAAAGAACCGAGGAACATGAAGGATGCTTGCAAGTCAACTATTTAAATCAAACTATTTACATAATTCTTTTATCTTGTAGCAAGATTTTATCAAATTAAAAAAAAATATATATTTATCCTTACAATGTTTGACTTTATAGACAATAACATCTTGAACAGAACCCAGAGTGGAATAATGGTATAAAATGGTCTCTACACTGGCACAAAATGTCTCAAAATGAACAGCCACATTTAAATCCTGATTGCATAAGGGTTCTTATAGAGGGGAGAAATTGCATGGATTTCCACTGAGAAGAAATGGGCAGGAAGGGAAACATCTTGAAAGAAAGAGATCTTCAAACTGAAAAGTTTTTTTACACTTTCTGAGAACATAATTTTACTTCTCTTATCATCTAAACTTCAAGTTTCCCCCTCTCTTTCCCCTCCTCCCCAAGTAAATTTAATTGGATTGAAAAGAGATTGGTGGTTGGAAACCACAGTGGGGAGGAAATGGATGAGAAATGGAATACTGTTGAGAGGGGTACAGACTCTGGGCATATTTTTAAAGTGAAAAGTGAAATTCTGTACACTTTGAAAAGCTCTGGAGATGACTTTCACCTTTTTTATTGTAGTCCCCATTCATGAATATGTTGTATCCAAATCTAACTGAATGTGTTCAATTTTTCTTGACAAATGGAAAAAAGAATAAAAAGTGATGCAACTTTGGACACAAATTGTTCCATGCAATCCAAAGGATATCAGTTTGCGCAGTTTGCAAAGCAGTCAGGGGAGATGAAGTTATGTAATCACAGACCTTAAGACAGCTGCCCTCACCCACTGGCTGCATGATTATAGCTGCATGTGGACCTTGAGGTTCATAAGGCTTGAAAACAATATAGGTGAGACTCTCTTGTTCAGGTTTAGCATGTGGTTGGAGCACAGGGAAGTGCAAATACTTGAAACCATGGGGGAGGAACTATGAAATGTGATGAGGCTGATGTTATCAGGTTACTCTAAGCCTCATATATACAATCTGTTCAGTTTGGGTCCATCTCAGAAAACATTAATGAGACCTCTGAGAGGATTTTTCCGCCTACCCTAAAGCATGACGTTTTCAGTAAGTA
This sequence comes from Tyto alba, assembly GCF_018691265.1. Taxonomy (NCBI): domain Eukaryota; kingdom Metazoa; phylum Chordata; class Aves; order Strigiformes; family Tytonidae; genus Tyto; species Tyto alba. The sequence continues at coordinate 13,423,748 of NW_024881282.1, read as the reverse complement.
CTCCATAATATCCAGACGATTAAAGTGGATTTATAACCCAGTTTCAGGCTTATGTCCTTCCTGATGACATTCCTATCCATTGGGATAGACATCAGCATGTAAAAATCCAATTTTTCAGGTTACTATTATGTACTAACAAATGAACAGTTGCTCTAATATCTCTAAGTGTTCCCTGTGAACTGGTAAAGTTCCAAAGGGCATCTACAAAGTTACCATCCAAGAATGTCATTTGCCTCTAGACTGTTGCAGTCAAGTACGAACTTATTTTCCTCTTCAAAAATTTTAATAAAACTCTTGAAGCTTTATCAGGTGAATGTTCTTCTCTCAGAGTATTAAAATTTCTTAAGTCCTTCTCTTAGGAGTTCTCTCATTACTTATAGTCCTGTTAAGAGTCACCAGTGTAGGCTGAAGTCTCTGAAAACACAGAACTTTTATTTTAGGTGATTCATGTAGCAAAATTTCCTATAAAGCTAACAAAATCTTACACACTCTACACACACATGCAAATGATCATTGCTAGTACAGGAAAGATGGAAAAGGAGGTAAAAAATCAAAGCAGAGGCTAAAACACACAGTAACACATTTACAGAAATGTTAAGGGTTTGACTGACATTTCTGAATGATAGCAGTTGAGTCACTTCCCAAAGTCTTTTTATGAAAGCCAAATCCCTACAACTGGTATATATCCCAGCCTCTTGTCAACCTCTCCTCCATGCAGACTCCTGGGGATCTTTACCGGTTTACTTAATTTCTGCACAGCCTACAATCTTGCACTTGAGTTTCTAGTAAAATATGATGATAAACAATAGTAAGGAAAGGTAAATATGCTGTCTAGTGCTAGCAAAATGAATTGGGCTTACAGATATTCTGAAAAAAAATAAAAGGAAAATAACATATATTCTTAAATGAGTTCATATCAATTAAAGGAAAATTTATACATAGAGAATCCAAGATTTCCCAGTGAATAACAAGGTAATAAATAGAGATATATTTTGAACTACAGAGTGTAAAAAGCTTACTACCTGAAAAGCTCTTTTGAAGTAGTTTTCATGTAGCTCATCTGTAAACATGTCCTCTTTCCAGGAAGGCTTGTACCCTGCTTTTTTTCTTTTCCTCAAAGCACTTCCAAGGTAGAGTTTGGAGTATTACAAAAGACTTGCTCTCAGGTTTCTGCCAAGAAGATGCAAATGAGACTTCAAGGCCCCCTATTGCTAGGTTCTGAATACACATGTAGTAAAGATTTAAACTACAAGGCCTTGACCCTACAAATACTTACACAGATGCTGCTTAACTTTGTGAATTTTAATAGATTCTTTGAATTAGCTACTAAAATCAGGCAGGTGTCTTAAGAGTGTGGGATTGAGGCCTAGTTTACACTACTCAGTGAGGCAAAAAGTAATATGTAGGCAAAGATAGGCAACTTGGTAACCTGTTATTATCTAATTTAGTTACCAAGCCACTAGGCTGATATTAAATTCTTTGGAACAGAGATTGTGTTCTTATCTTGTGTCTATGACTTTCTGATCTGGAACAGGAATTGCTTATAAAAAGAAACCACATATACAAATAAACCTTTATATTTTCTCTGAAAATAAAGAAATATTTTTGAATAAAACTGTGTCTTGGTCTCTTGTCAGACAATATACAATCCACACCAATTAGAAGTATATTTGTCATTTAAAGGGTATAGGGTATACCTATAAATGAATATAATAAGCACCCTGTCTTACAGAATCATAAAATGGTTTGGGTTGAAAAAGACCTTAAAGATCATCCTGATCCAGCTCCCCCACCATTGGCAGGGATACCTTCCACTAGACCAGGTTCCTCAAAGCCCTGTCCAACCTGGCCTTGAACACGTGTCTCTAGTCTTCTAGTGTCTCACCGCTCTCACAGTAAAGAATTTCTCCCTACCTAATCCAAATCTACCCTCTTTCAATTTAAAAATGTTATCCCTCATCCAATCATTACACTCCCTGATAAAGTATCCCTCCCCATCTTTCCTCTAGGCCCCCTTTAGGTACGAGAAGGCTGCTCTAAAATCTCCCTGGAACCTTTTATTCTCTAGGCTGAATACCCCCAACTCTCTCAGACTGTCCTCATAGGGGAGGTTCTCCAGCCCCTTTGATCATTTCTGTGGCCCTCCTATGGACCTGCTCGAGCGGGTTCATGTCCTTCTTATGTTGGGGGGCCCAGAGCTGAACACAGTACTCCAGGTGGGTTTTCACAGCAGCAGAATAGAGGGGGAGAATCACTTCCTTTTACCTGCTGTCCACACTTTTCTTGATGCAGCCCAAGATATTCTTGAATTTCTCATCTGTGAGCGTATGTTGCTGGCTCATATTCAGAATGAAAGTAAAGATTTTTTTTTATGAAGGACAATTAATAATAGCAAAAAAAAAATATATACTGTGAAGATTAGATTGTTAAAAGTCAAACGATGGTTCAAAATTGGAAATGTAAAAATTATGAAACAACACATTTTTGCAATGTAACATTGTTTAACTATCTGCACCAAATATTCCACAGCATATTTTATCTTTCCAGAGTGTGAAGGCCTCCAAAATATTCTTTCTATCATTCCAGTCAAATCTGTACTTCACTTGGTCAGTGAGACTTTGTGTTTTCACAAGGCAAGGAGCTCCTAGCAAGTCTTTTCAGTTTCAACAAAGAAAATTATAACAGGATCATCCTTGGTTACGCTGTTGCTAATGCTTAGTTGCTTGCTTTGGCCTGTTTTTCCAGAGGGTGTGATTGCTAAAGGAGAATCTGAACTGGGGTATTGGACAGTTCACCTTCAGTTCAGTGATCTGGATATTTCCACAGGAGGTAGGAGCTTACATTCCCGATTTCCTTCAGCTAAGATGTGTTGGGTTTGTGTGTTTGTGGTGGGGTTTTGGTACTGGGGGAGGGGGCTACAGAGGTCTCCCCTGTGAGAGGCTTCTTGAAGATCCCCCAGCTCCAAGTTGGACCTGTCTCTGGCCAAGGCCAAGCCAATTAGCAACCATGGCTACACTTCTGTGATAATGTATTTAAGAAGGGGAACCTGGGAGGAGGAGCTGAAGCTGGGAGGAGGAGCTGTGAGGGAGACATCTATACAAACACCAAGGTCAGTGGAGGAAGGGAGAGGCGTCCCAGAACAAAGACTTCCCTGCAGCTCATGGTGAGAAGGCAGGCTGTCCCCCTGCAGCCTATGGAGGTCCACAGTAGAGCAGATGCTCACCTGCAGCCCATGGAAGACCCCATGCTGGAACAGGTGTCTGCCCCCAAAGAAGGCTGGGACTCTGAAGGTGAAGGAAGCCCCTGCTGTTGTAGTTCAATGCTGGGAGGGCTGCAACATGTGAAGGGGACTCACATTGGACCAGTCTGGGAAATGCTGCAACCCATGGGAAGGACTCAAGTTGGAGGAAGTTTGTGGAGGACGGTCTCCTGTGAGAGAGGGACCATGATGGAGCAAGGGAAGAGTGTGAGGATTCCTTTCCCTGAAGAGGAAAGAGCAGCAGGACTGAGCACAACCCCCATCCCCTGCCTTGCTGTTACACTGGAGGGGAGGAGGTAGAGAAACTGGGAGCAAAGCTGAGCCCGGGAAGAAGGGAGGGGTGGGAGGAAGGTGTTTTTAAGATGTGGTCCTACTTCTCACTGTCCTACTCTGATTGTTAAATTAAGTGGTGGTGGTAGTGATGTTTGAATTAAACTGATATTTTTATTTCCCTAAGGAGCCTGTCTTTTACTGGTGACCATAATGGGTGAGCCACCCCTCCCTGTCCTTAACTCAATTCCTGAGCCTTTTGTTTTATTTTTTCCCTTCCCATTCCTGAGGTGGAAAGAGTGAGTGAGCAATTATATGGTGTTCAATTGCTCTCTGGGCTCAAACCACGGCATAAGGAAGGTGTAAAATCCTTATCTTATCTGATGTTTCAGTCACCAGGAAATTAGCAGGAAAAAGAGAGTCTGTTGTTCTCCTGGCAGATGTGTCTCCAATTCAAAGTAGTGACCTTGTTCTCCCCACTCAAACACAGTCCTTGGAAGAATACCAGTATTCACTTACCTTCTGGAAAGCAATTAGGCTTTGGACTATTGAAATGGCTTAAAATCCTCTCTTTAGCCCTAAATATTTGTCCACTCTGAGGATAAAGAAGGAAACAGAGACACCACTCCCTTTTCCCATGCTTAAAGCTTCTAGATTATTCTCTCTTCAATGAGGTCAGTATGGGGATTGTCCTGGGTTGAGTGAGTGGTGGAGTTTTTTGGTGGCAGGGGAGTGGGATATCGGGGCGGCCCCCTGTGAGAAGCTTCTCGAAGCTCCCCCAGCTCCACGTCAGCTCCACTTCTATTTGGGAAATTGAGCCAATTGGCTGCGCCTCTGCGATAACGTATTTAAGAAGGGACGTGGTGACGGGCAGTCGGACTTGTGAGGAGGAGCTGCTGCAGCTGCATGAACACCAAGGTCAGTGGAGGAACAGAGGAAGAAAGGAGGGGGGAGGTGTGCTGGAGCAGAGACCCCCCTGTATCCTGTGGTGAGACGGCAGGGCGTCCCCCCCCTGCCACCCATGAAGATCTACGGTGGAGCAGACATTGATTTACGGCCTGTTGTTCCTGCTCGGATGATCAAGGTTCTGTGCCCGAAGAAGGCCGGGGTCTCATGGGAAAAGGTAGCCCCGCTGTTGTAATTCAGTGCTGGGAGGATAGCAGCATGAGGGGGAGTCCCACGCCGGAGCAGCTCGGGAAGGGCTGCAGCCGTGGGAGAGAATCCAGTCAGAGGAAATTAGTGACCCATGACGGAGCAGTGTGGGGAACGCTGCGGCCCATGGGAGGAATTCAAGTCGGAGAAAGTTTGTGGAGGACTGTCTCCTGTGAGAGGGGGACCATGATGGAGCAGGGGGGAACAAGTTTTGGACACTCCCCTCACCGAACATGAAGGAAGTGGCAGCACTGACTGCACCCCCCATTCCCTGCCCCTGCGCCACTGGGGGAGGAGGTAGAGATATCGGGAGCAGAGCTGAGCCTGGGAAGAAGGGAGGGGTGGGGGGAAGGTGTTTTCAAGATGTGGCAATGCTTCTCACTGTCTTACTCTGTTATGTCTTGTTAGTGTCTGTAATAAATGTATGTTCTTTTTTTTTCTTCCCCTAACGACTCTGCCTTTTGCTCGTGATCATAAAAGGGGGATTTTCCCCCATCCCAATCCTATCTTGAACCCCAAGCCTGGCTCTCTGTCCCTTCTCATTGCCGGAGGGGAAGGGAGAGAGAGCTGCTGCATTGTGGTTGGCTGCCAATCAGGCCCAAACCACAACAGGGATGTATCAGATTGTCCTTATGAGGCAGCTAATTTTTTCTTACCCTACACAAGAAGCTATGTACCTATCCCCAAAGAGATTGTCCTCTAAAGGTAGAGTGCATTTCATCTTTTGTAGTCTGTCATTTGCCAGCACTTACATATCAGATAATATTTATTGCTGGGTTGTAACTAGACAACTATGCAAATATTCACAGAACTGGCTGAATTTCAGTGTTTACATTTACTGAGAAACATCAGCTTTTCGGGAGAAAAGGTTTCAGCCTGTACTGAAACATTTATTTATTTTAAAATACCAATAAGGGAACTTCAAAACTATTTAATTTGAGCTCAATCAAGATATTATAACTGATCTAATACTTCCCTTTAAGAATAAATGATTTGTTCAGAAATAAACTAAGTCCAATTCTAATTTATACATAATAAACAGATTTCCAAGTAAAAAGGTTCAGAGTTCTGTTCTGATACAGTTAACTTTCTGACCCATACAATATCCTGATTTGAATGAAATAATATTTTTCTGATGAAAAATATTCCATGCTTTGTATAACTCTATTTCTAAGGATTTTATTCCTTAGATTTTTCTATTGTTCTATATAGATTAAAGATGTTTATTTTCTTCAGGGAAAAAAGACCAGCTTTTATTTATACTTTCAGACCCAAAAGGAAGCTGCTATAGATTTTGTTATGTGATCTTAACAACTTTTTTTTTTTCTTCAGGTACCAGAAAGTAACTTTCAGTTTAATCTGGCATGCTGTTAAGATTTTTTTTTTTTTTTTAAGTGGCAAAAATGCCACATTAATACATGGTAGTCTTATATTTTCCCCATACTTTTACTGTTGTTGTATCAAAACCTTTTTTTATTTTATATTCATGCCACATTACACCATTTACTAATGAAGATGGATGCAAAATAAAAAATATCACTCCAACTCATATACAGGCACTTTAAGGCTCCTGAAAATTACCAGGATAACATAAATCAGATTAACTTAGATGACGATCAAGTACTTATTATTTATATCATGTCAAACATCCTGGATTTATATTTTTTAGGCAGAAATCTTCCTTGAAGTAAGGAAAATCTATTTCCTTCTAAAAAGTTATTCTGTGTTAAGCATCACAAAAATGACAGCTGTCAGAACATGTGTGTCAGCTACCTATTTTGAAAGTAATTTACCTGACAGTACTGAAATAGAGCAAACCTTTAAATAATGACATATCTTCAGGATAGGTGTGTAAATGTATGTATGGTGAAGAGAAATGCAAGAAATTATGTGAAAAATTTCTGTGAATAGAGTTTTAGTTTTCCTGGGAGTGGGACTTGAATCAGTATGTCAGTGATATTTTATTTCCACATAGTCAAGCAGCAGCTAGTTTGTAGATATGCATTGTAACTGTCTGAGAGCTGATGGAAACCACCAAGCCTTTCCTTTGTTTTATACTTTGAGATTTATTAACGTTTCTTGGAGGTACAACACAATACAAAATAAACGTGTGTTGAATAAGTAACTTCAGTCTGAAATACATTTTTTTCTGAAAACAACAAAAGGTATTTTTTTCTCAAAGTAGAATTATCTTAATAGTTGAGGATTTCTCTTAGCATGTAGGAGGATGAGATTTAAATCCTTACTCCTTTGACTTTGTTGTGGGATTTGAACTTGGAGATTTAATGTGGTATGTGGTGCTCAGTCTTCCTGTGTCAAAAGCCACTTTCTTACTAGCAAAACAAATTTTGAGCTGTTTTTCTAATTTCATCATTTGAGTACATCAAGAGAGTTCCTATGATTAGGGACCAGCAAGAACTTGAATATAGATGTTTCAAAGCCCATGGGAATCTCAACTACTGTCAATATCAATTAGCTTGTTAGAGATAGAATATTCTAATTTATTTCTGATTTAAAAAAAATCCAAAACCCACAACATCAAAACCTCTTGTTTTCTTTCCACAAACAAATGCAAAGAACTTCAAAAGCCTGAAGTTTTATAGAAAATATCATTTTTATTTTCTGGATTTCCCTAATGCCAGTGATCAGCTGCTACAAACAAATAAGTGAAAGTTCTTTTTATTTGGTTCTTCTGGGATGTACTGATAGAACTAATGAAGGATTGGAACAATGACTTGTCATTTGTCCATTCTCCTACTGGGTGTAAAGTCATAGTTCTAGACTTTACCACTGCCATATATTACCCATGCAGGTTCATTTTACATTCAAGATACCAAGAAGTAGTGATAGATAATTATGAATCATTCAGAAGGATGAAAGCAGAAATATTTAACACATGAGGATGAAAAAAGTGAGAATAAGACAAATAAAATGTGTAAGGGATGCCGTCAGAATGTGTCTGGAAATAGGATGAATTTCAGAAAGAAGATGTAGAACAAAATAACATGCACATAGGTCAAACTAACATTAAAGTGGGTTGGCAGCAAAAAAGAATGCAACAATGGAAGCTTTAGTTAATATGAATATGTTATGCTAGGTTTGGTACATCTCATAGCAAGGATCATGCTCTTCCCAGGAGTCTTGCAGTGCTAAAAGGCAAAAAAATCCAAAGAATTCAAAGAAGTGGAATTAAGGTACAGAAAAATCAAGCCCTGAGGGTGCAAGCATTCTTCTGAGTTGGAAGATGAGGAGGACATGCAAGTGCCTAGTCCTTCTTAGGAGAGATATAGGACAACTTGAGGTATGCTTTCAGATCATTGCACCGCATAGTGGAAAGAGCTGAATCAAAGAGATGTTATACAGTGTCCCCTTACCATCCTGATCCCCTAGACTTCATAAATTGCCCCAAAGCCCATTAGCATAGAGCTCCCTACTTTTCATTAAACACAGTACTTCTCCTGATGTCATAACAAAGTTCCTCTCAGCTGTGCCCTCAACTCTTATGCTTCACCTGTGCCTTCTGATTTGCCCAGAAGTCCCTGATTTTCCATTGAATAGTTGCCACTATTTACTTACACCAGCTTAATCCTCACTCAATCATTTAAACCTCCTCCCTCTGAAGGGGTTTAGCTTTGATTCTCAAGTTTCCTGGTCCAGCCCTCATTCCCACATGATATTAGTGTAGCAAATCTTCTCAAAACTATGGCTATGTTGCATCCTGCACTCCTTTACTTACCAGGATCTTTTGCTGCTTTTTCTAACTGATTGCTGGAGCCAGGCCAGACCTGATTCTTTTGGCAGCAAAAGTGGCCCAGTTCTTGCATTTTCTGAGGATTTCAAAATCCAGTATGCTGAAGATTATCAAAATCTACCTGAACAAGAGATTGGGGAAGGTGTTGGCTGCTATCTTTCAAAAAATCCACTGATTATCTACAAAAGCAACAAATGTGCCAGTGGTGAGTCCCCACACAGCTGATGGCTTTTAATTCCATAACTGGAGCACAAAGACTAAAGGTTAGAAAAGAGAGTAAGAAAGCAGGAACCATAGGCAACCTTTATGAGAGACAAAAGAATCTGCTTACGATTTCTGTGAGCCAGAGACTGTGTTTAGTTCACAATGTTGCACCAACTCTGCTGAGAACAGAAAACTGAAAGTAAAGCTACCAAAGTTACCTTGCTCAGCTTGTGAAGTATCAGTGTGGTGCCAGGCATGGCTTGTGGAAGCAAGTAACAAAGCAAAAAGTAGCATAAAGTGTAAGATTTTCTTTAAAGAATACACTTCAAAATAGCATATTATGCTTCAAGAATTGGTTATCATTTTCATGTCCATCTGTGTTGTAAGAGTTTTCCTCACTTCCTTAATTAAAATATTGGTTTTCAAGCTACTTCATTCATATTTTTGAGTGTGAAAAATTAGCTGCCAGAATACCAGAAAATTTAGTATAACTCTCCCAAGATTTTGTAGTTATCTCCTCAAATTTGAATCAACTTGTTGCTGCCTATCAAGACCTGACAGAAAGGTTGCAGTGTGAAAGCCAGGCATATAGAATAAGAATCTGTGGCACACATAGAAACTACTCCAAGATCTCGAGTCCCAGTCTTACCTTAACTGCAAGACTCCCAGGTGCCTCGTATTTAGCAGATGTGGGTACTGCTGTTTAAGTCATTGTTTCTATAGTCCATTTTCCTTTTGCTTTTAATGTCATCTTTACAGGCTCAGATGTGAAAGAACTAAAGTGAAGAGGAAGAGTATCATCAGTAAAACTGACCTACACAAGATGTCAAATAAACAAATGAAAAATGAAATTATTTGTTTTGTGTAATTTCTTACACATATTTAACAGAGAGGTAGCTAATACAATATATGTTAAGTCTAGCACCTGATGAAATTTTACCTCATAAACATCTACACTATTATATGTTTATATTTCTGTGGTATTCACATTACTTAAGTGGGATTGGTTCACAATAAGAAAAATACATTAAGGTTAGAAAAAGCTAAAACTCCATTAATTAAAGTGAGATGAACGCATATTTTCTACAACCAGATCCATAAAACATGTTGCCATAAATGGGGAAAATTTTACAAAGGTACCACTGAGGCTTAATTACATTTTTGGAGTGGCTCTATGCTACAGAACACAAGGAACATTGACCACTTTTAATTTTTAATGAAAAAAATACATTTTCTGTTAGGGTCAGAGAACTCAGTACGCTTAACTAACTAATGATTCCTTTGATGCTGATTTTTCAGCCAAGAAATGTTGTTTAGCCAAGTTGCTTCATTATATCTATAAAAGAGAGAAAAGAAAAAGGGTGCAGGAATGACTTTAGGCAACACTTCAATTCCCTTAATCCTAAAAAAAATCATGCTAGTCTTCCCCCTTGCTGTAAATGAGAAGAATTTACAAGCAGCCCCGTCTTGTAACAACTGGTATCAAAGAGTGGTCTCAAAGGTGGGGAAATTAGAGTTTTGCCTATCAAATATATTTAATTCAAAACAACTTGAGTTCAGCTAACTTCTGCTGAGCTGATGGTAGTGTTTCACTGGAATTTACCTAGACTTGTAAGTCTGGGACCTTGAAAAATGAGGGGACCCTGGGCCAAGGGCAGACATGCCTGAGAAATCCTGTAGCTGAAATATCACAAAAAAATAAATTGACTTGACCAAAATAAAATCCAGTGTATATATCATTTTGAGTGGGGGAATGTAGTTTATTCCCATAATTTTGAAATAAAATAAATTGCTGATGGGTCAGTATGAAATGGTTGATTCATTTGTTGCTAAAATACTGAAACATTGTTTCCTTTCAGTTTAAGAACTGAAAAATGACATTTCAAAACAAAAAAATATTGCATTGCAGCTATCAAAATGAGATGTTGGACATTTATTTCAAAAACAAAATGTTAAAATAAAGTAAGTATATTTGCAAAATTTTAAACCCCTTTTGCTTGTAAATGTATTAGTAATGTAAATCCCTCTAAAATTCATTTCTGGAGCCAAATTGCCATTAGCTAAAATTTATGTCTATCTCTACATATAGGGCACAAGAAGCCTCCACAGAAGCAAGATTCTATTTATATATTTTTTAAAGTAACTTGTATTTTAAATATCTGTTAATTAAAAAAAAATATCTCTTGTTTTTTCTTCCTATTTGTTCCACTGAACTTTCCTAGATGGTGCTCCTTATTTAGGGAACCTAGAGATTAATTCTTTGTTCCATACTACTTTTTTTGTTACTCTTGATATCAGTGGTCTACATCTATATAAAAAGATATTATTTTTACTTCTTTTTTAAGGATTATAAAAAAAGCCACAAACCAATCAACCAACCAACCAACCAACCAACCCCTTAATCTACACTTACATGGCAATTGTCACCCAGAGCTCGCCATCATCTACAGATGTTTAATACAAAGCATATTACTACTATGCTCAGCCCTATGAGGGACATAATACCTGATCCTAAGGAAACAAGGACTAATCCTGCCCAATATGTAGATTTTCTCTGAAGCATTCTAATGTGGCAAAGCACTCAGTTCTCAATTTGTCTTATCAAAATCGATCTCATGATAATAATCTTCCTAGATTTACCTTCAGCTGTAAGAATTCTCAAGAATCTCATGCAGTGCCAACAAAACTATTTTATCCACCATTTCTGCCCTGGCAAAATATTACTAAACCACTGTACTCTATGGAAATTTAACTACTGGTATACTCTCCCTTCCTTCACTGACACAATAGAAAGAGTATTTAAGAATAATTATAGTAACCATGGACTTCCCTAGTTTGCATTACTGCCTCTGTCTTCAGTCAGTCTGAATTATTTCCATCATTATCATTTAAAACATTGAAAAAGTATATTTATTTGGCTTTGATGCCTTGCATTCCTATCGAGACTCCGTATCAGTGTAAGGGGGAAAAAGTCATTAAGAAAAGCATTAATTCTGAGAAGTGGCAAATTGAATTATTGATTGAGAGGTTTCTTAATACTTTGCCTGATCCCAGAAAAAAAAACAAAAAAAAAAAAAAACAAACAAAAAAAAACAATTATCTTAGGTTCTGTACTATGCTTAGTCCTGGGGACCTGGCTATTACTGATGCTGTAATGTATAATGTAGCCTTCCATAATGCACTCATAAAGAAAATTAAAAACTTTGTTCTATTATGCTTTTTTTTTTTTTTTCCTACACCTAAAATGAAGGCAAAAAGGTCCTTTATCATTAACTGTTTAGTTCTTATTGAGATTCAGATTCCCAGGCCACAAAATTTGCTGAAGAATATATTCTATATCTCTATCTAACTTTAAATCTCAGTGATTTCAACAGGGTACTGCAGTCTATCAGAAAAACCCTCCTCTAAATCTCTTGCAAGAACACATGTCTTACTTGGACCTGCACAAAGCTTTGCTTGTGAATTGCCATAGCTGATACAAGCTGCAGAGAGGTGATAGTGCAGGAAACAACAGAAAAATTAATGAAATACCTTGGAAAAGCAAACTTGTACAGCATGAAAATTGTCTTTCCAGCTGTGTGTTCAGCAGAAATTTCTCCAGGAATTGTTCTCAGCCCTGGGTAGAGTAATAATGCAAAGACGACACACTAAGGAAGCTCCCCAGCAGTCAGCACAGCAGGGCTTAGACAGAACTTAGTGGGAGCAGGCTTTTTCATATGGTCCTCTGCTTAGTACTGTACACTGCTTTGCTTCTTGAATGTCCAAAGACCTCATGAATATTCCATGAGAGATTAAATTTTAAAACAAATAGAACAAGGCTGTTCTTAAGGATAGGCCTAAGATGTTTAAAAGAATAATAGACTAGTCTAAACTTGTCATCTAACCTAGTCAAATCTGTCCATAATACAGGATTGAAGGCTACCAGAACAGATTAATCCTACAAGAAAACTGTTCCTAACAAGAGCAGAACTGGTGAAGTCTGTATCTTCTCATCAGCTGTAAATGGACCCTAGAAAATAAGTTTGTACTTCGTGTCTACCTCATTATTTTAAAAAGCTGAAGCTAGGTGATATTAAACTTGTGATAAGGGTAGGGAGTAGATTGCTTTTGGAGAATAAAACCCCTTTTGGTTCAGTATAATAGGACTGAATAGATTTAACCTGATCTGTTTCTAAACCAATTGACCTCAGCACAAAACCCGGGTGTAGACAAAGCCAGACAAAGACATAGCTGTGTCTGTAACTTAAGTTTGTCAAAAGATTTTTACCTCCGTGAAGTATATCTCTAGGAGTGCTAGATGGAATCTGAGATGTAAGAATAGTTGTTACCCTATAGTAAATTTGTGACAAGTGCAGCTGACTGGAAAACCGCTTTCTTTATTTTTTCCTTCTAGGGAATTTAGACATTTTCTTGTTCTGCTGCAGAATATAGTTAGAGGTGAACAACTAGATGTAGTGTTAAAGAAGTATGAGTGTGAGGGGATGATGTGGTTTAACCCCAGCTGGCAACTAAGCCCTACCCAGGGGCTCACTTACTCCCTTCCGGTGGGATGGGGGAGAGGAGGAATAAAAATGAGAAAACTCATGGGTTGAGATAGAGATAGTTTAATAGGTAAAGCAAAAGCTGAGCCTGTAATCAGAGAAAAATAAGGACTTCATTCACCACTTCCCATTGGCAGGCAGGTGTTTAGCCATCTCCAGGAAGGCAGGGATTCATCATGCGTAACATTGACTTGGGAACACAAATGCCATCACTCCAAATGCCCCCCAGTTCCTTCTTCCCTCAGCTTTTTATGCTGTGAATGATGTCATACGGTGCAGGATATCTCTTTGGTCAGTTGGGGTCAGCTGTCTCAGCTGCATCCCCCCTCACAACTCCTTGTGCACCCCCAGCCTCCTCACTGGTAGGGTGGGATGAGGAGCAGAAAAGGCCTTGACTCTGTGTATGCACTGCTCAGCAATAACTAAAACATCCATATGTTATCAGCACTGTTTTCAGCAGAAATCCAAAACATAGCCCCGTACTAGCTACTATGAAGAAAATTAACTCTGTGTCAGCCAAATGCAGCACAAGGGAATAACTGCATTGCTCTCCAGAGAAGCCAGCCCTCTATCTAACAGAACCATTATATGGGATGTAGTCATACCTGCAAAACTGAATGCCTTAGTTCTAAGTACTGAATCCTTGGGGACTGTTAGTCTCAAATTACAGTTGCTTCATTGGTCTTTCCAAAGCGCCACTTCCACAGGGACAAAACTGAGAAGTGGGTAGAGCTGCAAGTCCTGGGGCTTCTGTCTCCATCTTCTGCAGTGGCTGCCTATCCTAAAAATCATTCTCTCTAGCCTCCACTGCTAGGCAGTGTGCATTCCTCAGGGCATGAAGGTACTCTTCTGGTCCACACTTTTGAGGGAAAGCCTGCAGGCAGGCTGAGTCGAAACTGGGAATCAGACATCTCCAAATTCCATGACAAGAACTACTTTTATTGACAGAATCAGGTTTGTTCTCCCAAACATAACAGGTACAATACCAGGTAGAGCCAGTCTTGAGAATGAAGGCAGTGTGCTTAGCATTAGTGTATTAGATGTCCCAGAGCTGCTGCAGTAGGAGTAATATGCCAGAAATCTGGACAGAGTTATGTGGGGCTTTACTGTTCTTTCAGAGAAGGTTTGTTGACTTAAGGCTCAGGAGGTTTTCAGGGAAATATTTTATACTCGACCAATTCATATTTTCTAATGAAACACTGCTTCATCAGAAAATATCTCTACAGTTCTTGTACTATATGCTCTATTTATACTGCTCTCTCAGCATTAGGTGGTGAACAGACAGATGGAGAGGTAAAAACATCTCCTATGGCCAGATACAGGTTTTTTTAAATTATTATTTATTTGTGACATCTAGAGTTGTGTTATGCTTGACTGTGTCCTTGGACTTTGCATTACTAACCCCAATGTCTACTGCTTCCCGAATGCTAGTGCTGTTGCTTTGAAAGGAAGTAAGCCCCCATCTTTTTTTGTTGAATACATACCTGGTTACCATATCTTAATGTCTGCCATAGAAGTCAGCACCACCACAATAAAATGTATATACCTAAGAGACTCTGCTTGCAGAGTACAGACAAGAATAGTATTTATTTCTCTTACCTCAGTGTGATTTTCTCTTTTCTGATGTTGGAAAGCCTTTCCAAATATGGTATCTGCAGAAAGAGTGCTTTCTCTTAATTTGAATTTTGGGTTTTTTTCAACACAGCTTAAAGTTGCACTGCCTGACATTTGTGGGCTGTTCACACCACATACTGTTTTCAATTGCTTATGTTGCCATCTTTTCAGGTTTCTGTGCTTTTTGTTATTTATGACTTCAGAGACTCTTCTAATAACATCCTTATTATCCTCTATTATTGTCAGGAAAAGGCAGTTGCAGAACTTTGCTGATCATCCCACAGAAAAGGCAGGACTTGTAGCATAGGGAGGCTTATTATTCAATTTTTAAACAGATGTACAAATCAGAACTGGAATTCAGGTATAAAGTTTCTTTTAACATTTTGGTACCTCTATTTATGTCTTGGTCAAAACCTGAAAGAATAATATTGTACTAAGAAACCAAGTACAATTTGAAGGTCCAGAGTAGTTTCTTTACAAATACATCATGGATAGGGATGTTTTTCACAGCTAATATTGGTAGCTTTGCAGTTTACTACCTTAATTTCTAAAGCTAAAATTTATAATTAAATCCATCACAGCTTGTCACAATACTGAGCAGCTCTAACACTCTGTTCACACTCTCAGACCATGGCAAATGAAAAGTCATTCAAGTTAAATAACATAACAATGAAAAAGGATGAAGGTAAATTGCATTCCTATGTATTTGTCATAGTGCATATATGGACAGGTACTTGCAACCTGGTATATGATAAATTGGTAAGCTATAGTAATTCAACAATGTGTTAGAGTCCTTAGGTTGAATACATTTCAGTGCTGCTGATTCATATTTGAGGCTCTTCAGGCTCCTTAGCTTAGAGTGTGCACGTTAACAGTATGATGATGGATCAGCTCACTCTTCCCTTCTAAAACAGAGCCTACAATTTACAGGGTTAAGCTCCAGTGGTAACAGAAAGGGAAATTTCTCTTATTAATAAGTTATTTGGGAATATGAATGTTATTTGTAGCACAGAATGTTTTGCTTTTCTAAAAATATTATACAGTGACTTTACTTTTGATTGAAATCCATCCTAACATCATGATTTTGGGTGTCTAATGATAGAGAGGTTGAACAGTAGGATTTTCTTTAATCTCTTATTAGAAGCACAGTGATTGAGCACCATGCTGAAGGCATAAAGTAATTTAAAAACTGATCAGAACAGTTCAAAATCCAAATACAAGTTAAGAATGTCTATGTCTAAACAGTAAAATGAATAAATACAGTACATTCACCCTTTATCTACCCTGATTGAGTAAAATGATGATATAGAGACATGGGTCTTCTGGCAGGAGCAATAGCCAACCAAAATGCCTGGGTTTAAAAAGAGTATTAAAAAGTGTAACTCCATTATTAACACTATACTGTCCACTTACACAGGCAAGAATGTGCATAAGACCAGACTCAACTCTCTTAAAATACCTTGTTTCTAAAACTTAAAACAAAGCAGAAAATCTAGATTTTAATAAATATATGTCAGGTGAAAATGCAGGGGAGGGAGCTGCTCTTGATTTTACCACATTTATAACAGTGTAACTCCATTGACCTAACATGCACAATGGGAGAAAGTAGATGAAAGCTACTCCCCTGGTGTTTACTCTGAATAAAATATATTTTTAGTATCAAAAAGTATCCAAATGCCCAGAAGTTACTTAGAATTATACATTCCTTTTACTCTCAGTGTACCTCAGTACTTAGAAACCTCAGATTTTTATTTTTTTTTTTTTAATTAGACATAGATTCTTCAATCAGCTGGATACCATTAAAATTTTTATTCTGTGTCTACTTTGCTCCCCATGACCATGCATTAAGAGTTTTATTCTTCACTATCCTTCAGTCACTACAGAGGATACCCCTTATGAGTGACTCAAATTGCCTTTGAACCACACAGCTCTCAGCTTGATTATTTCTGCAAAGAAGTTCACTTGCTGTAAAAAAGAACTCAGTGTGTTTCCTTTTTCCCTTCTGTGCAGAGAATACTCAGAGTCCAAACCTCCAATCACAATGGATTTAACCACTTTTTTTACCTTTTCCAAAATCTTGTATGTAGAGCATGAGTTCAGTGTACACTGAGGAACTACTCTTCAGGGCAGTTCTGAAATACTTCACGCTTCTTTCCCTCCAGCTGTCCCCCTTAACATTTTTTCCACAGTACATTGTTTGTTTGCAAGTGGTTATGTATCCTCTTTTAGAAATATTGTCCCTCCAACAGGAAACTCCATCTCTGTGCTACTTCGGTACAGTGTCTTTATGCTATGCTTGATATGTTATCAAACAGGCTGAAACTTTGTCTGAGTACTAAGGTAAAAGTTAAAGAAAGGAAAGATGAAGATCTGAAATAATAAGCCTTAAGAAGATCCTGACAGAGCCCAAGATTGTAATATAGAACTGTGACTTCCAGAAGAAAAAGAAGAAAATAAGGAGAGAAGAAAGAAAGGAAGAAGATGTGGGTACAGGGAAGCATTATGAAAACTGTAAACTAAAGTCAAGATACCAGTGATAAGGATATAATACAAGGCCAGTCCTCATTATGATGACAGTTGTCAGATAAAATGATTTTTTCTTACTTTTTTTCCAATTTGTACCAGAAAGTACAGGAGAAAGAGGTATTTTCCTCATTTGATCTAAAACTATTATTTATTCTCCTATTTATAAAGAAATTACAGCAATGAGGAAGTAGGAGCATGATAGTCTTCATTTATAAAAACAATAACTACAATATGTTTACAGCATGTATATGAAGAAACAGCCTTCTTCCATTTGCAGACAACAGACTGCTGCAGCAGCCTCTTGTCTCAGTAAACAAACATAACAAAAAACCCCCACAGCTTATTATTTATACAAGAAAGAACTAGATCAAAAAGTGTCATCCTCAATGCCAGTAGCTGGACTGCAATCTCAGTTCCTCTAGGAATGGTGCATTACAAATTGGTAATCTTGTCACATTTGTAGTCATGCAGAAATTCTGGAAGACTTACTGGGGTGCACCATCACCACCCTATCAGGGCCTACTGCAACACTTTCTTGCAAAAACCTCAAGAAATACTGGTGATATTTTGAAGAAAAGGTTTTCTGGTTGAAAAATGTCATTTCATTAAGTGCAATATTTTTTGAGAGAAATATTTGGTCTTGATAAATATCTCCAGTTAAAAAAATATTCTCAAATGTCTCATTTAATGTTTTTGAAAATGAAAAAAAAGTATTAGTTTCACAATGCCACAATAATACACAGACCATTTTTAAAAATTTTTATATTAGAAATTTTTAAAATAATTAAATATTTTGATGGCATGGCAACACCTGAACTAGAATCTTCTTTTAATTGCCAGCTGGAAGATATATACATTTCTATATATTTTCTTGAGAGGGATAAAGAGACAAAGACATAAGGACAGAAAGAGAAGCAGAGGCATAGAGACAGAGACAAAGACAGAGAGAGAGACAGAGACAGAGATAGAGGTAGAGATGATAGAGATAGATAGAGAGAGAGAGAGAGAGAATTGAAAGGAAAAATGTTGCATACTGAAAAATTTTCCAAAGCAGTAAAATCATCTCGCTTTCTGGAGAGCTCTTTAAGCTATGATTGCCTCAGTACCCCAAACATAAGGCCGTTCATTGTTTTGAGAAGTAACATATCTGAATTGAATCATCGAGCAGAAATGCTCCCACAACTATAAAGGAAGATGACATCACTTACAAAATCCACTTAACTTTGGTAGGTGGATGCAACAGACTAAACAATGGAGGCTGACCATGAGCACATCTTAGTATGGAAACCACTGATGGGAATCTGATGAGGGTAGCAATCACACCACCTCATGGCTCCTTACGTCTATCCTGAATACATTTCCATGCACCATAATGACAGTGAAGAATTTGTCCACTTGTATCAGCTGCAAACAGAAATTAAGGCTTTGTTCCAAAACTCAGAGTGTTGGGGAATTCCAGCCTACCAAGGCTGATTATTGAGTTTTAGGATTTTAATGGGACTATAAAGACAACTGCATCAATAGCCTAAACTGTTAAAATGACATTGAATAGATACAAAAAGGACTGGAGTGTTAACCTAGATGTATATAAGTATGTGTGTAAGGATGAAGAGAATTAGGGTCTAGTTTCTCATTGTAAACAGGTAAGTCTCAGAGTATCTTCCCAAGGGAAATATTTGTTAAGTATTTGACTTCTGAGGGAATTGAATCCAACTGTAAGTGCATTCTAACTGCACTTCAGAAATACTCTGTGACAAAGACAATTTGTGTGAAGAACAACAGTTTCTAACAGTGACAGAGAAGTCATAGTCCTCCTCACTTAGCTCTGTGTTAAATTTTAACAGGTTATCTTGATTGTGTCCAGGATAAAATTTTCAGGATGTCACTCCCAGGACTTCTCAGTCAGAGACACTCTGAACCATCTCTTTAAACCTCTATCTATGTTATTGGAATAGGTAAACATGTGGAGTACTTGGTGGGCAGGCTTTAGGAAAGCAGAGTATTCAAAACAACACATAAACAAAAAGGTTTCCCAAAGAACCATTTCAGAATAAATAAAAGAAAGTTGTATACAAAGTCCAAATGAAAAAATGACTCAGACAAGTATAGATATAATCACATAGACTAACTTAAGGAAAATCAAATTTAGATCCCTGTCTTCAGAGGTTAATCCCCTCTGGCTTCTTTTGTGCTTCAGTAGAGGGAGGTTGACACCTCCAGAGGGAGAGAGCCTGCTGAAGGCACAGCCTAGCTCTTCCTCTCTACATTCAAAAGATGAAGAACACGGCAAATTAAACTGCCCTAATCACATGAAATGAATCCAGGATGAGCCATCTGCTTTTTTTTCCATTAATGATAAAGGGTGCTCAGAAGAGGCAGTCTCCTAGTTTGGACTCCTAAGTTAGATACTAAAAATTAAGCAGAATGAATATTCAAAAGAGGAAACAACTTAAGCACAACCACTAACTTCTGCTGAAAGGGAACAGCTGATCGCATTCATTAAATTACTTAGTCAAGCCTACATTCTCAAATCAATTTAAAACAACCTAGGATCATAAAGAATGATAGATGACAGTCACTTTTTGTCTTGCTTACCTTTGTGAACACCTGGATTGCTGCTGGTTATTTCAGCAAATATACTTTGTAATAACACTATGAAAAATGAGTAGGACCTTTCTTAATGTTAAATGAATAGTCATTGTCAGGACATGCCTGGGCTCTAATGCGCTTGCCCCACACTGTGGCATAAAGCAGCTCTGAAGATGGTATAAAAAGCCATGAAACCATTACCTAGCTGTTGCACAGTCTTCCTGTGACATTGATGGAAAAGTTTCTAACCCACCTCTCTTATGTCCCACAAAAAGTAAAATACCCTACCGTGATGGGTCTGTGGTCCATCAGAGAGAATTATTTAACTAATGTTTCCAGCAGGGGATGCTGAGGACAAAGTTGTCTCTGAAACTCCACCTCTTTATACTTGATTGCATATAGCCTTTAGGCTTACCTGTAATTCAGATAATGACAAGAAATCTAAGTGCTCCAAACAGGCCAATTGGTTAAGCCTTTTCTCTAAAAAGTGTGCTGATTTGTTTTAAAGGATGTTGAAGCCCCAGCACGTTCAGAAAGACATCTAAATGTGTCACTTGTACAAGAGGCCAGAGAACCAAACTCAGCCACTCCGTAGGCTCAGGAGTCAAATGCATGTGTTTCATTTTCCAAGATGATTAGATCACTATTCACAAGATTATAGGTTTTTCTAGAGGTCAGAATGTTCCTATGTTGACTAAACCATTAACTGTTTTTGCATGTGGCTTATGGAAATTTTTACTAACACATTAAACAAAGCAATGGCATTTTTGGTGAAAGCCGGTACATATTCTCAAGTTTGATTATTTAAACCAAATGAGTTTCTCAAGTTTCATGTTTTTCTGTATTCTAAAATCGTTTTATCATTTATATATAAAATGCTTTGCAATATCTGATGTGAACGATGTAACAAATGCGAAGTATATGACTTCCCAGTTGTTCCAGATAAATATGTCTTTAACAAGTATATAATGTTTCTGTAGAATGTCTGGTTGTACCTACACTGGAAAAATCTAATTTAGGTATACAAAATTTTGCTCTCTTTTTCTATTTTTATTTTTTGTTTTTAATTTTTCCTTTTCTTTTTCTTTTCTCTTTTCTATGGAAAGGCTATGAGGCATGTAAACACTGGTAAATACCTCCTTATTATTTTCCAGGAGTCAAAAGTTTTTAAAAATGTAATAAATAGTTTCACACAGTTTAATCTAAAAAGAAGAAAAATCATCCTTGTAAAGTTTATTTCTCAGGGAAAAATTAGTGACTTGGGATTCCTGCAAGGAAAACGTTTTGGGTTGTTCTTTTTCTTTACTCAGTTTTGTTAAGCATGGAATTGCCAACCCTCAACATATTTCTCTGTAGCTTGGAAGTGAAGGCAAGATTGTCCAGACAGTGTTGAACTGGCAGGGATTAGAGAAGAAGAAATTAACAATTAATCTAGCTACAAAAGGATATGTATTAATTAAGTATCTGGGCTAATAAATAGAAAATGTAGTCCAAACAGATAAAACTGAAATAATCATGCTTTGGAGCAATGGATAAAGAAAGTTTTTATGTTATGGCAAGAAATGCTGCAGACAAAGGAATGGGATTTGACAGTTTCAGAGAATTCCCCAAACCTTTCAGCTACAGAAGGATGTAAAGATTGTTAGGAAGGAAATTACCAGAGGAATACAAGAAATCAGCAGAGCATATCACTACCATGCAAAGCTACATTCCTGACATCTAAGGGTAAAATCGCTTTGCAGACCCGCTAGGACTGATGAGTAGAATTCACCAGGGCTTTCATCAAAGTTGTCCTTAATGCCTGAAATTTTCTAACACGAGGCTTGGACAAAACTAAAGTGTTCTTGGTGTCCCTTGAACATTCTAATTAAAGAGCTTGAATTCTAATAAGAGTCAAAGTTGGTTTGTTTTTGTTTTTGTTTTTTTTTTTTTTTTTCCCCTGATAAGAATGCCGGAGGGTTTGGGATATTTGTATTCCCTAAGAAGATCTGTTTTTTTACTTAAAGGAACTAAATGATCAGCCAGTACCTGCAACAGCTAAAAGGCTTGATAACAAATCAGCGTTTCAATCATTCTACAATTTGCTTTTATCCAGTGCAGATAAAGTGATATGAGTTTACAAAAAGACTGTACCTTGACCTTTGTAGAGCTAAGATCAGTCAGAGGAATAAGGAGGTGACCCATCTATCAGATCAGCCACCTGTGTGTTACAAACAAAAGGCCAGCAGTGGCCAGTGATAAACAACAGCTCCCACAGTCTAATAAACTGGTTAAAAAGGGTGCTGTGTACTGGGTGTACCATTCACACTTACACATATCCCTGAACCTGCATGGGAAGGAGGGTTCCTCCACAAGACTGCAAGGCAGAGAGGGTAGAGGAGCAAGTCTGTGACTTCAGAGAGGTCCACTCAAGCTAATGTTGAGCTGTGATTCAGCTGTGGCCCTCAACAAGGCTAAATAACATTAATGCTTCACTGATGTACTTTTCTAGTTCTGCGACCAGTTTTCTCTGAGTTATGCTTCATTCCCTACTGTATTTATGCCCAAAGATTATTTAAATATTTAGTGGCTGGTGAAATAAAGAAGCAAAAGCCAGGTTTAAGCGAAAGTGGAGAAGTTCTTGGCCCAGTGACTGCCTCAGGACAGCTCTGAGGTTCTCTAGAACCTTGGAGTATATTTTCTTTGGTTTTCCCATCAGTGTTTGGTTCTACAATTTCACACATTTGATTATGAGTGGACATGGCATCAGTTTCAGTTGTATACAACTACTAAAGCTCTTCCTCCTTACATTGAATAACTAACACAATTACCTAGGTCAGTTATTTTAAACATATATCCTCTTACCCTGAAGTCCCTAGGATTGTATATATCTTTAAAATCCTAATTCTTGACAAAAATCTTTAGTAATGTTAAAAATCAATGCTCAATGTCATAAACTACTGTCTGTCTAGCTGAGGGTTAGTATAGTACTCTTTTTAGAGTACCAGCCTCAGCTGTGTTCCTTGTAAGGACTTGTATACTTCTATTAGAACGTCCAAAGCAAAGGCCTTGGCTCTGCAAAGAAGATACCAGGTATCAGCAGAGTTACCAAATAGCAATTATGCCTTATCACACAATCATGTAAGGCACACAACATGAGCACATGAACATCTGCCAGCCCACTGTAAAATGGTAAATAAACTTTATAGAAGGGCATAGGGAGAAACATCTTAAATACTTCATAGTCCCATCATTTATTGCCTCATCTATAAAGCAAAAGAAATTAGTGGTCAGAGCCTGGATGTGCCAGATCGTACTGAGAATGGCAGCAATTCAGAAAGTAAAACAAAAGTTAGAATAAAATGAACCAAACCATGTTACAGTGTGGACTGTGTTGATGAGGCATTGTTAGAAGGAAATAAAAATGTCTTACTATGCCTTTCCTGGGCAATAAGAACTGTCCCACAGACCAGCAGAGACACCTTCTCCATGTAGTATTTAATATGCCTAGTTGAAACAGAATTTTTCTTCCAGGATCAAATTAGTTTGGTCCCAAATCAGTGTCCAAAATTTGTCAGTTTCCCACAAAATTTAAAGACAGAAACATTTTTAACCATTCAAAATATTGTTCTTTAACAAAACCAGAATCTCTTCTGGTTTTGTCTTGTGAAATGTACATATTATGATTTTCATGAAGATGAAGGAGAAAAAGGTAATTTGACACTGTGTCCCACAATATTCTTGTTTTCAAGTTGTGCTTTTACAATCTAAATGAGTAGGCAACCAGATGGGTTAAAAAATCATTGCATAAACATTCTCAGAGGATAGTGATTAATGGGACATTCTCTACCTGGGGTCAGGTAACAAGTGCAGTACCACGGGGCTCTGTCCTGGGAATGTACTGTTTAATATCTTTGCCAGGGACCAGAAGAAGATGACAGGGTGCATTCTCATCAAATTTGGAGATAACATCACTCCAGGACTCCACTGCCATTCGAGGGCATCCAAGACATGCTGAAGGATTGAGCCAGCAGAAACTTAAAGACATTAATTAAGGACAAAATCAGAGATCCTCACCTGGGAAGGACAAGTCCCAGCAGCAGCACAGACTGGGCACTGCCTGCATGGAAAAGAGTTGTCCAGGAAAGTCCTTGGGGATCGTGATGGACACCAAAGCTGAGCATGGGCCCATAGGGTG
This sequence comes from Tyto alba, assembly GCF_018691265.1. Classification (NCBI taxonomy): domain Eukaryota; kingdom Metazoa; phylum Chordata; class Aves; order Strigiformes; family Tytonidae; genus Tyto; species Tyto alba. The sequence goes on along the minus strand of NW_024881282.1, from coordinate 13,399,665 downwards.
CCCTGGAAGCAAAGAGGTTAACAGCAACCTGGGATGTATGAACAGCGAAAATCCAGGAAATCCAGGAAAGGGAATATTCTTCCCAAGTCAGCACTTGTTAGATCATAGACAGAGTGCCCAGTGTGGGGCTCTGCGCTACAAGGAAGACACTGCTAAACTGGAGAGAGTTCAGAGGAGGCCACAAGGGTGATAGTGGCTGGAGCACCTATCCTGTGAGGAGAGGCTGAGGGAGCTAGACTTGTTCAGCCTGGAGCAGAGGGAGTTCTGGGAGGACCTAACATCAACCCCCAGTAACCATGGGGAAGTTATCGAGGAGTTATAGCTGTAGCTGAGCTCTTCACAGCAGTGCATTGAGGGACCAGAGACAACGGGTAGAAATATAGGCAATAGAAGTTCAGACTGGAGAAACTAGTTGCTCATGAGGAAAGTTGAACACTGGTGTTGGTTGCCCGGAGAGGTTGTGCAGTCTCCACCTTTCGAGGTTTTTAGGCCTTGACTATGTGTAGCCCTGAGAAGCCTATTCAGATTTCTTGGAGACCCTGTTTGGAGCAAAAGGTTGTTCTAGAAATATGCTGAAGCCCCTTCTAACCTGTAATATCCTGTGATCTTATGGTTCTCTGATTGACTGCCCTGGGTTGAGTGAGTGGTGGGGTTTTTTTTTTGGTGTCAGGAGACAGGGTTAGAGGGACGGTCCCCTGTGAGAAGCTTCTTGAAGCTCCCCCAGCTCCAAGTCATCTCCACCTCTGCTTGGAAACTGCGCCAATCAGCTGCGCCTCTGTGATAATGTTTTTAAGAAGGTACGTGGTGAATGTGCAGTGGGACTTGTGAGGAGTTGTGGCAGCTGCATGAACACCAAGGTCGGTGAAGGAATGGAGGAAGAAGGAGGTGGGGGGAGGTGTGCCAGAGCAGAGACCCCCCTGTATCCTGTGGTGAGACAGCAGGGTGCTGCCTACCCCCCCCCCACCACCACCACCACCCATGAAGATCTACGGTGGAACAGACATTGATTTATGGTCTGTGTTTTTCACCTGGATGATCACGGTGCTGTGCCCGAAGAAGGCCGGCGTCTTGTGGGAAAAGGTAGACCTGTTGCTGTAATTCAGCACTGAGAGAATTGTAGCATGTGGGGGGTGTCCCACGCCAGAGCAGCTGAGGAAGGGCTGCAGCCATGGTAGGGAATCCAGTCGGAGAAAGGAGAAATTTGGTGACCCACGAAGGAGCAGTGTGGGGAATGCTGCCGCCTGTGGGAGGAACTCATTTCGGAGAAAGTTTGTGGAGGACTGTCTCCTGTGAGAGGGGGGACCACATTGGAGCAGGGGGAAGAAGTTCCAAAAGCTCCCCCCACTGAAGATGGAAGAAGCAGCAGCACTGACTGCACCCCCCATTCCCTGCCCCTGCGCCACTGTGGGGAGGAGGTAGAGATATCGGGAGCAGAGCTGAGCCGGGAAGAAGGGAGGGGTGGGGGGAAGGTGTTCTCAAGATGTGGAAATGATTCTCACTGTCCTACTCTGTTAAGTGTTGTTAGTGTCTGTAAAAAATGTATGTTCTTTTTTCTTCCCCTAACAAGTCTGCCTTTTTCTTGTGACCATAAAGGGTGATTTTTTTTGACATCCCAGTCCTATCTCAAACCCCAAGCCTGGCTCTTTGTCCCTTCTTATTGCCGGAAGAGAAGGGGGAGAGAGTGGCTGCATGGTGTTTGGCTGCTGACCAGGCTCAAATCATGATAGCCTTTTTGGTGCCCAACGTGGGGCAGAGGGTTGTGATTTGATAAGGATATTAATTGGGAGAGGTAATGAGCAAAGTAGAGACTGAACTCCATTAGTGGAATGATCTTTACAATGTCTGTAGATGTAATTGTGGGGAAGTTTTTTTTATTCCTGGTGTGGTAAAAGGACTATGGGTGGATTTTCTGTATTATGTCTCAGTGATTTGTCAATGTTATTTTTTATTTGGGTGTGAGGAAGTTTTTGGTGTTTTTTTTCCCCTGTTTCAGTTCAATTTTGTTTTCTCTTTGTTCTGATGTTGATGTGTACACTATCTTCTGTACTGAATGTTGGATCTCTTAATTCTTAAATATGTGATTCACAGAGGTGAGGAGGGGAATGTCCTGGGTTAAGTGAGTGCTGGGTTTTTTTTGGTGGCTGGGGAGGGGGCCATGGTTTTGATATGAAGAAATTAAAATCAAAATGCTCAGTTTCAGTAAAAGAAATTAAATTTTTTTGTCGTTTTTGAAACATTTATTGCCTTTTAATTTCAACCCATATTTCAGCAAAATCATCAAATTTCCAGAGCAAGTTTTGACGCTGGTGAAGCAACAATCTTGTATTGAGGATGGTCCTTTAGGAAAATCTCAAATGGTTCCCGCAGGAATTATTTATATCAGGAAAAGGACCTTAGTTTGCTGAGTGTTTTATTAACATAGATATAGAAGTGATCACTGCATGAGAAAGCTACTAATCTTAAAGACAGACATGAGATAAATGGAGGCAAGAGGAGTCTGACAGGGGAAATCAATGCATTTAAGATTTAACTTGTCTCTGCATAGCTTGGCTGCATGCTAGAGGCATTATTTCTGGCAACATGATTGTTTAGAACTGGTAGCTTCAGGAACTGTTTGGGTTTTTTCGGATCACATCTGTTAGTTCTTTATGAAATCTGTAGGAAAACATAAAGAGGAAAGTCACACTCCAGTGGCTGGAACTTTTCTTTTTTTTTCTTCATGTGGCCAGAGGCAGGAAAAACAGACATTTGAAGTCTCTGTTCCCTGCTACATTTACAGTAATGAAGGACTCACAGAACATCTGCATTCACAAACTGGAAAATAAGGTCTGTGTTCAGAAACATGATGAAAGCAGCTTTGTGCAGAAAATATTAGTCTTTTTATCAAACAGCTCAGCAGTGCTTCAGGAAAACTGGCTGGAATAGACCTACTCTTAGTCATTCTCTACTTCTGTCTTCAGAGCAGAGCCTCTTCCACAGTGTCCTTCTGTCTCCTGTTGGAGCTGATAGGTAAGGAAATCATTTCTATACCTGTATGGGAGCAAGTTAGAAGAGTCATATCCAAAGAATTGTTCAAATAGTCTGTTTAAAGAAATTAATTTGAAGACCTACATTATAACACTAAGTTTTTCAAACAATCAAAGCAGATAAGCTGTTTTCTAAGCTGTGGTCTGTCTACCTGCTGGAGGATCTTTCCACCTTTGAGAGTCTCCCCTGTATTCACTAGAGAGGAATAGGTACTTCCACATTTTTAGAGGGCTATTTAACTCACCTATCCCAGATGGTCACTTTAAGATGAGATGAATCACCCTCTGGAGGTAGATATCTATAGGAAGGACAAATAACATGATTCAAATATCTTAGGGGAGTCCTTGTGTATTTTGGATTTATTTATGTAGTCAAACACATAAATGAAAAATACCTTTTAGATAGTATTTGTTTAGCTAATCCAAGTACATGACTAGTGGTTTTGACAGTACACAGGTGATAGTCATTTATGAATCTGTAATAGCAGGAGATAAATACAAGCAAAGAGTACAGCATTTGACAGACCTGTACAAACAAATTAGTCACTTTCCTCCAGAAGTGTCTGACTTGTCTTTGTGCCTTAATCAATAAAGTCCTCAAATAATTAAACAAGATGATTTGTCCATTGCTTTTAGAACACTTCCTTGCTCATAACATCAAAATCATGTAGAATTTGCATATGATGTTCTATCATCTCCTATCAGGCTTTTTCTTTCCTGCAAGAAAGGTTACTTGTTGACTAATAGAGTCGTACATTCAGTAATAGATTATGTGACATTACCAGTGATTTGGAGAGGGTTTTTAGCATTATATGTATGCATGCCTTACTTCTTTATTATTGGGTACTATTTTAAAGAATGTGGTGGGTTGACCTTAAACAACAGGTAAGCACCCACCGAGTTGCTTGTTCATTTCCCCATCAGCAGGATGGTGAAGAGAATTAGAAGAGCAAAAACTGAAAACTCATTGGTCAAAATAAAGATAGTTTTATAAGTGAAGCAAAGCTGTGAATACAAGCAAAGCAAAAAGAGGATTTTTTTTTTTATATATACTTCCCATTGGCAGGCAGCCAGCTGCTTCCTGGAAAGCAGGGACTCAGCATGCTTAACAGTTGCTTGGGAATATAAACACAATAAAAACAAATTTTCCTGCTTCCTCCTCCTTTCCCTGGACTTTAACTGTGTAAGTAGGATGTGATAGGGTATGACCATATCCCTTTGGTTAGTTCGGGTCAGCTATCCTGGCTGTGTCCACTTCCAATTTACTGTTCACGAGCAGCATCCTCACAGGGCAGGCTTATTCAACAGGGGCAGAATAAGAAAAAGAAAACCTCACTACTGTGCCAGCACTGTTCAGACACAATGTAATGACTCAAGTAATTTTTTTCATAAAGAAAAAATATTCAATGCAAAGGTTATGCAAGCACAAAGTAAATGGGTAAGAGGGCTGAAATATGTGAGAGAATGCAGCAGTATAGAAGCTTAAGTAGCACTACAATAGCTTATGTCTGATACAACTCTTAAGCAGGCTAATCTGGAGAAATCTAAATTGACAGTCAGATTTTCCAAGGTGTTGAGCATATTATGAAATTTATCTGGTATCTGGAATAAATTGTGGTATTATGTTATACAAAATAAGGAGTTCTGGAACTTGACTATGTTGTTTATTGACAAAAAACTATTTCTTCCAACTACATGATCTTTAAGATCCTTTCCAATCTAAACCATTCTATGAATGTATGCTTCTATGATTCAGCTTTATAGATCTGCTGTAACCACGATGGTCTAGCGATATTAACATTCTAGGTTTGTAATTAAAAAGTATTATTTATTAGACCATTGACATAGCTAAGTAAAACAGACAAGCTTTCAAATCCATAAATTTCTCTTCCATCCTTCTTTGGTGTATCCAGATATTTGTCTATTTTTTCAAATTCTTCAGGCATAAAAAGGAAATTAAAAGGATAATAATCTAAATGCCAAAGTATCTTAGAATTAAATAATGTCCATAAATAATTGGCACAGGAGCTCACATGTGTGTTCTGGTTTGAGCCTTGTCGGCAGCCAAACACCATGCAGCAGCTCACTCCTCTCTTTTCTTCCAGCAATGAGAAGGGACAAATGAACCAGGCTTGGGATTCGAGATAGGATCAGGAGGGGCAGATCACCCATTATGGTCACGAGCAAAAGGCAGACTCATTAGGGGAAGAAAAAAAGAACATACATTTATTACAGACACTAACAAAAACACTTAACAGATTAGGAGAGTGAAAAGCATTGCCACATCTCAAGAACACCTTCCCCCCACCCTTCCCTTCTTCCCAGTCTCAGCTCTGATCCTGATATCTCTACTTCCTCTCCCCAGCAGCACAGGGGCAGGGAATGGGGAGTGTAGTCAGTGCTGCCACTTCTTCCATCTTCGGTGGGGGGACCTTCTGGAACTTCTTCCCCCTGCTCCATCGTGGTCCTCCCGTCTCACAGGAGACAGTCCTCCACAAACTTTCTCTGACGTGAGACCCTCTTACAGGCTGCAGCCCTTCCCAAGCTGCTCTGGCATGGGACACCTCCGCATGCTGCAATCCTCCCAATGCTGAATTACAACAGCAGGGTCTATCTTTTCCCTCAAGACCTTGGTCTTCTTCGGGCACAGCACCTTGATCAGCCATGCAAAACACAGGCCATAAATCAATGTCTTCTCCACCATAGTTCTTCATGGGTTGCAGGGGTGCGGCCACCCTGCTGTCTCACCACAAGATACAGAGGGGAGTCTCTGCTCCGGCACACCTCCCCTCTCCTTTGTTTCTCCACTGACCTTGGTGTCCACACACCTGCCACAACTCCTCCTCACAAGTCCCACTGCATGTTCACCACGTACCTTCTTAAATACGTTATCGCAGAGGCACAGCTGATTGACTCAGTTTCCAAACAGAAGTGGAGCTGACTTGGAGCTGGAGGAGTTTTGAGAAGCTTCTCACAGGGGGCCGCCCCTATATCCTGCTCCCCTGCTACCAAAAAACCCCGCCACTCACTCAAACCCAGCACAATGTCCCACTTCTTTCTAAACTATCATACTACCAAAGTCTGTCAGAAGTTTTCACTCTCTTCTTTTTCTCACCATGTTCTAGTTAATATTTAGATGTAAATCCCACTTCTACCACATTTTCCTTTGATATATTTCTCTTCTTTCTTTATTTTAAAGGTTAGCTTAGATAGAGTCTGCAATCAGCATACTGAGTAAATCCCATTCCTTGGATTCTACCTCTGTAACATGCACAGAATAAAAAACTTAAGTGCCTAATTTAGGGGTTTGAAGTACACCCTAGGGACCACTTGCCTGAAGGTATGCTTTAAATGCTTACATTCCTTATTAGATCCAGGCCTAATACTTGGGGTTAAGAAAACCTCTAAGCAACAGGATGTCTGAAATTTAAGATTTGGAATGCTAAACCTTAATTCCCACTGTGAACCTAGCCTCAAGAGATCAGGTGATTTTTTGAATCCAAATCTTCCAAACTATGGTGTAGAAAGCCTGTTCTCAGCATAAAGCATGTCCGAATTTAGATTAGAATAAATTTATTTCCATGAATTAAACTAGCAGTTTAAGAGTAATACTGAAACTTTCTAGCCTTAATAGATAGTACCTGAGACGTTTCATGGTCTTACTACAAGACACTGTGGGGACATGAGAACCAATTTCAACAATCATGATATAATTACAAACAGGTAACATCTTCAGAATGCTCTTCTTTCTTAGATAGAAGAATTCGCATAATTAAGAAAGAGATTAAACTCAGTAGGAATAACCACAATCTCATGAATGCAAGGGATGAAGAAACTTACATTTTGAGTCTTTAAAAACACACACTGCTCTGAGGAACACATCCTCTTCTATCTACCACAAGCAACTGACTTGAGACAAGATAGCTATCAAGGACAGCAATTCTCAAGACCAAGGCATGAAAGATTGTTAAGGGTTTCTCAGAGCTAACTGATGAGGCCAGTTCAGGCTACAATCATCAGGAAAGGTGCCTACCTTTTGATAATTTTACATGTATGTTTCATCTTTCTCTTTCTGATCTCCATTGTTCTTCCAGGGGTGATCAGTTGTCTACATTTCTGCTTATGGGGCAAAAAAAAATGAACTTTTGAAACACAAAAAATGTTACATTTTGTAGAAGCCTTGTTTAAAGGCTCAGCTTTACAGTGTAATTATCACAGCTGTGTGGTAAGGAAGTTTTACATTGCTGGGGTAACGGTCTTTGTGTATGCTTTAGGCCTATTGCAAAGGCAAGATTACAAGGCTTCTTTTTCTGTGGGCTGGGAGAAGCTATGTTTCCTTGCATATATAGTGGCACAGCAAATATAAAGGTGTTAAACTATGATTGCTAGATGCCAGGTTTGTGTCTTACATATTAGGACTTCCCCTGTATTGATTTTAATGAAACCTGTATTAAGAAATTAATTCCTTTTGTATGAAACTGTATGTACCACACAGTTTCTTGGACAGATGGTACAATTTCTTAAGGACAGTAGAATCTTTTCCAAAGGAGTAAATTTAAAAGTTTTTGTTATTTCTTGTTTTGCCCCAGCACCTGGGTAGCAAAGAGAAGCTTCATGTTTCTTATTTCAGGATTGACATAATGACCTGAGTGCTACCCAGTTTATACACTTTTTATATAATTTGTATGATGCTATCCCTTCTGTTCTGAAGTCCTTTCTGCTCTTCATCTTTCTTTCTCCTACACCCTGCCCCCATGTCTTTATTTCAATTTCATCGTATAAAACCAACTATTTAATAAATGAGAACAAGCCCCGACTGTGACAGGCATTCAAAACATGACGATAATTTTTCACAGATCCTAGAATCCTTCCACTGGGATTCTTATTAAATCCACTCTTGGGAAAAATGTTAAGCAGTACATTGTGATGATATTTTTTCTTTTTGCCTTTTGAAGCACAGCTTGATATTTACATATATTTCATTTGTGACAATATAGAAAGGCTTTGTTTTTCCCACTCTTTAAGGTGACTTCCCATGGCACTGTGGTTGAAGTGTCCACAATACTATATCTTTTGTCACAGTCATTATAGGAATGCCTTTTTTCATCTGTTTTAATCACTCATGGGGAATAGTACCTGAATTCTGAACAATAGTCCAGGAGATGATAATCCGAATTCTGAGAAGTTCTGTCTATAGCTATGTCAGTTCCATGCAATTACTGTATTGAGGCATATGTAGAGGTACTAAATAATACATTACACTCTGTAATGTCAGAAGGAATAATAATTAAAAAAACATTGAAAGGTGACATTCTTTTTTTTGTTATGACCATAGACATTGCCTAGTATTTTGTATAAACATGGTGAAATCTACAACAAAACAAATAATCATATTTCTACTCTAGCCTAGATATATGTTTTTCTGTTGTCATTCATTATGATCACAGGTTTATCTCTTTTTCAACTATTAGGTAATTTGTGCTTCTTTATAGATATTTTCCAAATTATGTATGTGAAAATTTTAAATACTTTAAGATTTAGACCAAAAAATAAAGTCCAAAGCCTGATCCTACATGTTAATCATTTAATCTACTAAAACAACATCAAAGGTAAAATCTCCAAGTCTGTTAATTTCCTTGAATCACTATCCATCCTTATCTTGTACAATTAAATTACTTAACAAATTGTAAACGTCTTATTTTACTGAAAGAGTCATTTAGCAATATTATTTTTCCATCTTAAAAAATTAATAAGAAATGTATATACTTACATTTTTCTTCTTGGTTAAATCTTCTTCATTAAATAAAACAAGAAATAAGTTTCTGAATGTGACTTCTCAGGATGTAACTTAAGTCAAAGGAAGAAATTCTCATTGATTTTAATAGGGCTGAGGTCTCACATATTTCCTACTCGTTCTATAAAATATTATAGTTTTATTGCTAGTGTCTCTTACTCACAAGCTCATCTTGTAAGGCCTCCATATCATGTTCGTTTATGACTTTTTCATCTAACACAATCAGTACTTTAAAAATATTTCTCCGAATGGTCAGTGATATGCATTAGTAAATCTCCTTTGTGGAGTATGACCTTCCAAAATGTTACACATTTTCTGAGCTGTGGTGAGTCCTCATATCTCACCAGGAAGTATCAAAATGTACAGTCATTATGAGGAAAATGTTAAAACTGAATATACAGACTGAAAACATGGTTATTCTTCTACTGTGGACTCAGATGCTGAAAACTTTTCCTGTGTGGCTAGTTGATGATTTCAAGATAAACTAAGATATTTTAAGTCTATTAAACACCAATGTGACATTCTAGTCTGAATTAATATATAGTTAGACTACGTCTTTCATAGATTTACATTTTGACTTGGGTGGATCAGTTCTCCTCCTTATATTCCCATTGTCAAATAAAGCTGAATTTGTCACTTATACATTTCAGCATAACATCACAAGTATTAACTAGCTCATATTTGAAAAATTATTTGAAGATGAAAATTGACATACGCGATTTCAGTGTGCAAACTGTTACTACTAAAATATACACTAGATTTTTTTAAATATCTTTAGCCTTAAGGTACCAGTGGTTTCTGGGAAGGATAGCTTTAAACTCTACTTGGTAGTATGGAATAGCTGTTTTGAAAACTGCTCATCTTTAGAAAGCACACAGTGATGTTTACTCACCTTGTCATTTTCAAGGAAATAGAAGTGACTCTTCATATCCCTAAAGAGTTTCAGTATTTTTCTGGGCCAAATTATTTTCAGGATAAGGTTGCTTGACCAAAGATTTAATTAACCTCTTATTTGAGTTTGAGTTCACCACCAAAATCCATTGTTTCTATGGGTTTCAGAGTGCACTGGACCAGGCCATAGACATTTGAAGAACTTTAATCTCTATACATAGATGCATGTGTACTGCATTTAGACTACCAAAATAAAGTGTTCTACAACAAATCCTACAACACAAAGAGCTATCTTATGTCATGAGTTTATTCTATCACTGTGACGCCTTAAAATAAAAGTGTTATTTATTTATATCACAAGCTTCCTAAATGTGCAGAGAAATTATATCAATTCTTCTAGTGTGGCAGTTTTAAAAGCAGTTAAGAAATATTATGTAATAAACTTAATACATCTGAATTAATTCTATGAAAATCCTGTGAATCAAAAAGCATGCCTCTGCTCTTCTCACAATGATAAAATATTTACAAATGAAATCCAAATAGCTGAACATCAGAGAAAAATCAATGATCACATTTAAATAGGACAATCTGGTATTACATATTTTGTCCACTTCACTGCATTTTCCTTGATTCTCATTTTTACAGATTGTTCTAAAAGTCCCATCAACTGTCACAGGAATTCCTGTGTTGAACTACCAAAACAGATTTGTGTGAATCCATTGTGGTTTCTGTACCCATGTGCCAATGGATGAAATCCTGATCTTTATTAGACAGACCCTTTTCCAGTGGGTGGATCACTAAAGCCATAGGACAGACCCAAAAATATTTTCTGTCAAAAGACAGGTTCAAGATAAAATCTTTTTTTTTTTTATGTGTGTGCTTTTTACTTTAAGTGAAATGGGCAGAAGCTTAGACTATTTTAATTGATATGGATGCTAAAGAAATGGAAATGTTTAAAGTTTTACAAAAAATAATGTATATTTAACTGGAAAATATTAAGTACATTCCACAGGAATGTACATATACACAGGAATAATTCTTCTTTAGGCAACAGCTTTTATTCAAATTTCTGTTAGATCAGGGAAATTAATAATCCAGAAGCCAATCACAAACATGGATTTTATCACAGCTCTTTCACGTTCAGAAATTATGGACCAGCCCACTTGTCCTGGTTTGGGCTGGAATAGAGTTAATGTTCCTTTTTGATAACTAGAATAATGCTGTGTTTTAGATTCAGCATTGTGTTTGGTATTGAAGCGCAGAAACAAACTTTACAACTCACAAACAGTTGTAAAGCAGGTATGGTTATTGCAGTGCTGGGTGCAAGGGGAATAGTTCCTCCTAGCTTGCACATCAACAGCACATTTTGACAGAAATTTATGCAGTGCAGGTATACATATTCATGGAATTACGCAATATAATCATACATATACATAAGAGAAGCAGGGTTAGTTTGCACAGACTCAGATCTGTCTCTGGTGGTCGTTTACTTCTTCAGGGATCTTATCTTCCTCTTCCTCTTTTGTCCTGTAGATGAACTTTAGTCATTCACGCATGCTCTCTTCATGCTGATTTCAGCAGCTTCTTGACCAGTTTTATGGTCAAACTGACCGTTATTCTTGTTATCTCCCCCTGTGTCTGACACACAGTCCTTGATAAATACCAGTCCCTGATAAGCTTAGGCACCAATCTCTAATAAACAAGTTTCAAAAGAACATTCAAGGCATCAAAATAACATTCAAGGTAAACAGGATTGTTAAGAAATTGCAAAGTAGTTAGTTCCCTATATCAGTATGAGAAGAATGCTGATATCACGCTGATGTTTTCAGCTACTACTGAGATTTCAAGGACTCTCCAACTCCCCATGTCCTGCTCATGCACAAGTGCACAAGAAGCAGGGAGGGAGCACGGCCAGAGCAGCAGATCCAAACTGGCCAATGGAATATTCCATATCATGGAACGTCATGCTCACCATATAGAGGAGGGGTGGTCGGGAAGGGGGGCTCTCTCTCTCTCTCTCTCTCTCACTTCCATGATTGAGATTGAGGGTTCTTGGTATTTCAAGTTTGCTAGTCAGGAACAGGCTGGGTATTGGTCAGTGGGTGGTGAGCAATTGCATTGTGCATTGCCCGTTTATATTTTCTATTGTTGTCATTGTTTTTGTTTTATTACCATTCTTAAACTGTTTCTATCTCAACCTGTGAGTCTCCCTTTATCCCTCCAATTCCCTCCCCCATTCCCAGGTTGGGGAGGAATGTGGGTGAGCGTCTGTACAGTGTTTGGCTGCTGACCAGGCTCAATCCACACCACTTAATTTTTTCCCTTCAGTTAAACCCCGCTTGGAAATAGCTCTTTCCAGAGGCCTTACAACTTAATATGGCCACAACAATTCTTCAACCTCCAATTTTTTTTAACAGAACTAGCAGATTGTTATTTCCTGACAAGCTTCTCAACTTCCCTACTTAAGGTTTTATTTTTTTATGCTACTATCTTATGTCTCATTTTGGCCTAAATCTAAGCCTTTGCCATCTTCTTCTGTAATTTGTTACTCCTTTTACCAAACTCTTGATAAGAGGAATCATGGAAGTTAATAGTTTGGAATAAATTATTCAGTTATCTATTGAGCCCATCTATCTTGTTGCCATTACTGTGTAGGTTTATATTTGAATTGGTCAGCCTTACACAGCTGTTCAGCAAATATAACATTTGCACAGACTGTTATTTTTACATCAATTAAATAGAGTAGATGACGGAATTGTACAGCTCAAACGGAAACTTGTTTTAAAGATAACCGAAGTATTTATTTTACTAATTTTTAACATTCTGTAATTTCTGTCTTGTGTTTTTTTTTTTTGTTTTTTTTTTTTTTTTTTTTTTTTGGTTACTGCCAATTAAAACATGAATGTGTTTTACCAGGATTTCATTTTATATCCAGAATTTCTCACCAAGACCTTTTATATACTCAGTGATGTGTCAGTCCTTTACTTATATTACCCGAAATTAGCTGCATTAATAACAGAGAAGAACAATGTTTGAATAATTGTCTTAACAATTTTTTTTTTCGTTTTCACCTGAATAATTCACCATGAACTATCAAAAATGGACAAATGTATTGCTCAGACCTTATTTAGGGAGATTGAGACACAAAACAGTGTAACTGGTTTGGCCACCATAGTATTCTTACTTTGAAATATAATACATGAGTTAGAATGAAATTTTATCACACTTTGTTCACATTAATGTCAACAATATAAATTTCCAAGAGAATAAAATAATCTGTTTAATAAAAACAGAAGGCTGAGATAAAGTATCTTTATTTAAAGGCACTTCTAATAATGGAAGGTCTTTGGCTTTTGGACTTACGTGGATATACAGATTACTTGGTCTACACAGTGAGCTTATGGAGTTGAAATTTTGCTAACTTAATTTAAATTCTGTGTTTTTCAAAATGTCCAGTGCTGTAGTAGTATCCAATTAAGGAGATATATTAAATTGCAGACATTAGTGTAGTGCTATCTGTTACTAATTCAACTTTTATGGGCAGTATCAGAAAGTTTTATTTCTAACAAGTTGTATATATAAATTACTTATAAATGAAAATTATCTAAGTACTGCTTTTTACAATGTCTTTAACAAGTCTGAAATAAAGAACTGTTAAATGAAATAGCCTTTTTCAGTAACTGTCTTTTATAGCTACTTATATAGATTTTAGACCAATGTGGATTTGATTTAATCATATGGAGATTATATTTGTACAAAAGGTGACCAGCAGTGAAGCAGTACACATATATCATGAGTTATTTTTAATTTCCCTTGTATTTCAGGTCTGGTTTCTTTAGCTATTGAAATATGAATGCCTCAAAGTGTATGTAATACATTATCCTATTCTTAAGGTAAGGTCACTTGTGTTCAATAAAAAAAAAAAAATACTGTTCTTTTTAAAGCTCTTGTAATGATCATACTCGTGTGTTAGCAAAGGACTTAAAGTGCACTGTTTTTTAAAGAACATTTTTCAGACCCTATAAATTTTAAGCTATTCTATCAGAATAAAAGAGATTAAGTATTGGATAGCCAAAAGTTTCCAACTTCTATAGCTGGGTAACACTCCTGTAATAAATGCACCAATACTACAAGATACATTTCAATGATTAAATAAAGTGTAGAATATTTATAAGTTGAAGTCCACTAGTTGTAACAAGGAGTATCTGTGGTCAGTTCTAGAATGGGAAGAACACAAGAAGAAACCTATGTACTCAAAAAGGTTTTATGTTTGAATGTATAGCCTAATAAAACAATTAATGTTTTCTCCTCTGTTTTTCCAACTTTGACAATCAACTGTTTATTTTTGCATATCAATTCTGTCTGGTGATATCTGAGGTCCATGTCTGTGGGTAAGACTAAGCAATTAGGACATAAAATTTTTTTGTTTTTAATGACTCAGGATGCTAGTTGTACTTTACTACCAGGTGGAATGGGAGACTGAAGGGGAGACTGTTGTCACAGCGGTTGCAAGATACCAGTGTCCCATAGTCCAGGGGATTTGCAGGAACTCTGTTGTTGCTACTGCCGTTGTCCTCAGATTCAGAGTTTATGTATCCCTGACAATGGTCTTCAGCACTATTTTAGAATCACATCTTTTTGGAAAACTACTTGGTGAATGTCCAAATTCTCACCCCTTGCAGGATCTCCTCAAGCCTTGCTGGTGTCAAATGAAAAGCAGAACTGTTGTGGCTTGGATGATCAATGCTCTGCTGCTGCATGCTTTTTTGAACCCCATGCTGTTTACCATAACATTTGCATTTGAGCAGGGGAGAATTAGTGGTAGGCTTTTGCTGAAATGCTTAGTTTGAGACACAGTTTTAGTTGAAATGATGTTCAATTTAGTTCACTTAGAGAGTTGGGAACAAGGATGTTCAGTGAGAAGGCACTGAAAGAAGGGTTGTTGCAAGACATGATCAGTATTTGTGTATAAAGCTATATAAGAACATACATTAGAGACAATCTTGTTGACAAATAGTCTTCAATCTGTGTGCAAAAGGGAAAAGGTCATAAATAGGAGATTTAAAGATAGCCACACTAATTTGCTTGTCAATATTTTTTTTTCTCCTATAAAGTGTCTCTCTTTGTGGATCTTTTAAACCTTTTTTTTTTTTTTTTTTTTTTTTTTTTTTTTTTTTTTTTTTGCTGTTGAGTGATATTTTGGTTAGTTAGTGGTGAACACACTTTGGATTTATTTAGTAGGGGAAACTTTTAGTCATTAATTTAGTAATTCATCAGAGGGAGGTTGGGGACCTACAGATGTTACTGGAAATGGAACAGCTCTAACCTTTGCACATCCCAGACAACTGCTGTAAACTACTGTTCTGTCATATTATAAAAGAGAACAGGCAAAAAGGTGAGTTGTGTAAGGTCCTATATATGTCCTGAATTTAACAGACTTCTTATGGTGCTTAGGAAATACTAAGGAGTGACAGCCACACAGGGACCCAAATATGGCTGGTGTTTGTTTTGGGCTTTTTTAAGCTGTCTCTAAATGTGTAGTAGGTTAGAAATAGGATAGACATTTATATTTCATGAGTAGCTTGAAGACCAATGAAATGCTAACCCAGTGGCTGAAATTATGAGGTCTGCTGACCCTCAGCCTGTATGTTGTCAGGGCAATGAAATGTTTGGAAATTAACTGAGACAAAAGATCAGGTTAATTATTATTCTATTTTGCTAATTTTGATTCTACTGTTGTTATTCAAAGACAACATGTAGAGCTGAAATATACCTATGAAAAATAATCTCTGAATGAATAACAGAGTAACAGAATGACAGATTTATTCATGTTATTAAAGTGCAAAGGTTGACATATAAGGCTGAAATTTTTCATCTAAATTAAAATAATAACAGGAGCTATTATCTAGTGATATGTAACAGAAAAGTTTGTAGAAGGCACACCATCACTTTTTCTCATTAAATTCCTAATATTTAATCTATTCAAGTATCCATTTATCAAGTATTCTAACTAAAAATATTATGTCTCCTTAGTTGTATCCAACGTTATGTACAGAACTTTCTCTCTGAAGGTGAGTAGAAATAGTTAATAGTTACTTAAATTAAGAATGATGAGGGAGAGAGACAGTAACCAGCAGCCCTGCAAGGGAGATACGGACAGGGTCAATGAGCAAAAGGCATGGGGTGATGTGACAGGAAAGAAATAACAAAATCAACCAAAAGGGCTTAAGCAGGGTGACCTCCAGCACTTGCATGTCAGCAGGCCCAGTGATAGGACCCAAGGCAATAGGCATAAACTGAAACACAGGAGGTTCTCTCCGAATATCAAGAAACACTTTTTTACTATAAGGGTGACTGAGCACTGGCACAGGTGTCCTGGGGACATCGCGGAATCTTCCTCCCTGCAGATATTCAAAAGCTTCTGGACATGTTCTTGGGAAACTGGCTCTAGGTGGCCCTGTTGTAGCAGAGGGGTTGGACAAGATGACCTGCACAGGTCCCTTCCAATCTCAACCCTTCTGTGATTCTGGGATTATATGACTCTGAAATCAGTATTCCATATACTATGAATGCCTAATACTATGCAGTGTTTCTGAGTAATTGTGAATAAACATGTCTTCCTTTAACCTCCTACTTACTGACTCTTCTATTTAATGATAAGATAAAAATGTCTATTTCGTATTCTCTACAGAAGGTTACTAATCATTCATAATGACTTTGGGAAAATATTGAATTAATTCCTACCATAGTAAACAGACTTGATTCATGTATGTTTTACAGTACTTCAAATTGCCCTTCATACCAACAGGATGAAACATTTTTATTCAGCTTTAATCTCTTTGCACAGGCAAATATTTGCTATCCTTTACCTGTTCTTCACTGATGATGATGGATCATTTGTGTTTGTACATTACTTCTAATCAAGCTGTTAGAAAGTCTCTGTGACCATTACCACACTAGGTTTGTGTTTGCTCTGAAAAATATTTCAACATAATATTTCTACATCCCTATTTAATACTTTGACCCCCCTGTATCATATTGTGAGATGGCAGGGTGGTCCCCCCCTGCCACCCATGAAGATCTACGGTGGAGAAGACATTGATTTATGGCCTGTGTTTTTCACCTGGATAATCAAGGTGCTGTGCCCGAAGAAGGCCAGCGTCTTGTGGGAAAAAGAAGACCCGCTACTGTAATTCAGCGCTGAGAAGATTGCAGCATGTGGGGGTGTCCCATGCCAGAGCAGCTTGGGAAGGGCTGCAGCCCATGGGAGGGACTCCAGTCGGAGAAAGTTGGTGACCCATGATGGAGCAGTGTGGGGAATGCTGCTGCCTGTAGGAGGGACTCACATTGGAGAGAGTTTGTGGAGGACTGTCTCCTGTGAGAAGGGGACCACTCTGCAGCAGGGGGAAAAAGTTCCAGAAGCTCCCCCCAACAAAGATGAAAGAAGCAGCAGTACTGACTGCACCCCCCATTCCCTGCCCCTGCGCCACTGGGGAGAGGAGGTAGAGATATCGGGAGCAGAGCTGAGCCCGGGAAGAAGGGAGAGGTGTGGGAAAAGGTGTTCTCAAGATGTGTCTATGCTTTTCACTGTCCTACTCTGCTAAATGTTGTTAGTGTTTGTAATAAATGTATGGGGTTTTTTTTATTCCCCTAACGAGTCTGCCTTTTGCTTGTGACCATAAAGGGTGATTTTTTTTGACATCCCAGTCCTATCTCAAACCCCAAGCCTGGCTCTTTGTCCCTTCTTATTGCCAGAAGAGAAGGGGGAGAGAGTGGCTGCATGGTGTTAGGCTGCTGACCAGGCTCAAACCATGACAGTGTCACATGGAAGCCTTTGATACACATCTTTGTTAGACATTAAGAATTTTTATTAATTATGCTTTGTCGTATTTTTTTAAATAAGTCCTTTCATGATTAAGTTTTCTGGTTACAGTCACTGGTAATGTAACTGCTTTTAAAGTAACCCTTGTCATTTCAATGTGGCTTTTTACAGAAAGTTTAAATAACTTCTGACAATCACTTAATAATTGGGTAGTTTAAATTCATTTTTTCCAAATTCCTAGTTAATAAAAAGAAATCCACAACAGATAGTTAAAGCATGGAGTAAGGCCATAACAGCTCAAAGCAGAACAAATTGATAAAATACAACTTGATATTTAGAAATAGCAGTTCAATAATGGCTATCAGTGTTGGTCAGCAGATGTTGATAATATATTTTCATTCTTCAGGCAGCTGTTACCTGCAGTCATTGGTGGGTTTCACAGCATTCTCTACTCTTGGTCATGGTTTCATTTCCCTGTTTCTATTAATATTGTCATTCTTTGAAAGTGCTGGTCTGATCATGGACCTTAATTCAGAAATTAATTTCTCATGCATTTTCTTTGTGATCTATTTTTGACATTTTCAGGGTTTTATTTTCCTCTTGGATAGTATCAACTGTCTCCCCATTCCCTGTGGAGGGTGAACTGTATCCCCTGATCTTTGACAGTCTAACAGCCAAAATGAAAAAAAAAACCACCCAAAACTACTATTAGAAAAATGATAAACTATTATTTTTATACATTGAATCTGCTCCTTACATACTATATAATGAATTCTTGTGCCTTGTTGTTTTAATTGGCTAGTTCCTGGGTGAGTATCCTAATAATGTAATCAGGCTTGATTTATTAACAGTGCCTTATTCAGTTAATTCTGTGCATTTCTGTATATATAATATGTATTGGTTTTTAGGACTTCTAGCTAGTACCTAGTGTCTTCAGTTGCACAGCTATAATAAATTAGACTTAAGGTCTGTATGGCACTGATTTACCGTATTCTAGGAGGGTAGAAAATTAAAGTTCTGCTTGTTCTGTAGTCATTTGTATAACTGGAGGGAAAAAGTATATTCTTAAACTATTAACCTTTCAATATTTTCAGTTTTGTGGTCTTATGAAGGTTCTATTTTTGTATCAAGCAATCATAATCATTTCACATTAATGTTTTTGCTTTGGTCTCATTAGCACTCCACCTTTGGCTCTGACAACCAGAACTCCATGACAACTCTCCACACAAGAATATAATTATCCACATCTTCAACATAATCAGAACTCTAATCCTATATTTGACATAGTCAGAACTCCTCCTGTATCACAGCATACTAAAACAATCTGTCAAATAGTCATATTACAGTTTCTACATAAATTTCTATGATGACTAGTAAAATAATCAGGGCTTCTTTCCCATAATTGAAACATTTTTTTTTTTTTTACAATATTATGTCCTTACCTGTGCAATATTTGTAACAGCATCAAATATCTGCAATATCATCTCTATTTTGGGCAAAACCAGAGGTGCATTACAGGTTCATATACAGACATATTTTTATACAAATCTCTAAATAAGAAAAGCTCCATTCTTGGCTTAGTCAATTCCATGGCACCACCAAACACTGATCCTGGTTTCTTCCTCAGCCCCTTATTTCTGCATTACTCTGTGAAATCCATTTCTATGTAGCTCCATGACAAATGTGTAAAACAGCTCTATGCCTTTCACTAACACACAAATGACTGAAGTATCAGATTTCTATTCCCTGTGGATAGAGGATAAACAAATCTCTATCAGAGAGATACATCCAGGGCAACCATACAACATCACAGAATTACAGAATGGATGATGAAAAGTATCTCTGGAAGTCATCTATTTCACTGCCCCTGTGCAATACAGGGTCAGCTAGAGCAGGTTGCTCCGGGCCTCCCTAATTCAGTGGAGATGGAGACTGCATAACTTCTCTGAGCAACCTGTTCTAGTGTTCTGGAAGTAAATGTCTAAACTTGGGAAAGTCCTAGAGTCATCCCCATCTTGACATAAACATTCTTCTTTGACACACAATTTAGAGTCCCTTGTTTATTGTCAGAGCATGCAGACATACACCCACGCTCAGCTGCAGAAGGCCACTGTGTGAGCTCCACAAATATCAAGAGTCAATGGCCATCTCTGATGCACAGAGGAACATAGTTCTGAGCCAGATAGTCTTCTGTTTCTTTATCTAATAGAAAGAACTCCATCTCTGTTATTGCATATATAGACTCAATGCCTACCCCTGACATAGGTAGGCCCCCTTTCCAACGTCTGGTCAGTTTGTTAAGCATGTTTAGAGAGAGACAAGAGTACATTACTCTTGCTAGCTCAGATTTCATGAATACTGCTGTCGTGGGAACTACTCCAAACCCACATTGAGGAAGGTAGCTATCTAAGAACATTTTCTAAGTCTGCAGAGCTACCTAAAAATCTTATACTTACTAAAGCTTCAACTTGGTTTTTGAAAAATACTGGGAACTATCAACATCTCTATATACCTGATTTTTTTTTTATTTGATTTGATTTGATACACCTGTATTTTTTCTATTTGTATTTGCATATTGAATACACACCTGTGATACTTTGGTGTCACGGTTTGAGCCCAGAGGGAAACTGAGTAACATGCAGTCATTCACTCACGTCTCCCCTCAAAATTCTGGGAAGGAGAAAAGAAGCAGAAGGCTCAGAAATTAAAATAAGGACAGGAAGGGATGACTCACCCATCACAGAAGACACACTTGTTAGGAGAAGAAAAAAAAAGAACATCACTTTAATATAAACACTAAGAAAAACAACATTTAAGGGACAAGGTGGGACAGTGAGAGGTGCCAACCACATCCTGAAAACACCTCCCCTTACCCCTCACTTCTTCCCAGGCAGCTGGTCCTGATGTCTCTACCTCCTCCCTCCCAGAGCAGGGCAGGGGATGGGTACAGTCAGTCCACCACCCCTTCCTTCTCAGGAGGGGGGAAAATGACACATTTTTCCCCTGTTCCACGTGACTCCCCTCTCACAGGAGACAGTCTTCCATGAACTCTCTCCAGCATGGGTCCTTCCCACAGGATACAGCCATTCCCATGCTGATCCAACATGGGTCACCCTGTAGCCTGTACAAATGTTTCTCATCAAATACAAGGACCACTAATCACTGTCTCTATTGTGTAAGCCTGATAAGATGTAGGCCATGCTAAGGACCATAGCACTGAAGAGGAGCTAAAAGACTAATAAGAAGGGAAACACCCTGATCCAGAAGGCACTAGAGGCTGGTTGATTGCCCAAGAAGCATGAAGTCAGCAAAAAATATGTGGTAACCGGGGGAGAGGTAAAGGCAGCAGGGGGAGATTGCACCACAGACTCAATTCAAGACCAATAAAACCTTCCCCCCACACACCTGTAAGGAGCATGTGTTCTAATTTACACAGCAAACAAGGATTATTTAAATGTAACTAACCAATAGCAGATGGAATGGTAATTACGGACCAATGAGTGTAAACTTAGTTTTTTGTTAATCAGGTAGCAAGATAAATAGACTGTAGTTCCTTTCTTGTGGTGTGCTAGCTTTGTGGAATTACCACATTAGCACCCATCTTTGTGCAAATATGCAATAAACTGATATCTCAGCTGTGTGTGTAAGAGTGGCTTTTTGCACACTAGGTAACAAACCCTGTTTGAGGGACAACAACCCCCAAGTGTTGCAGTCCTTCCAGCACTGTACCACAACATCAGGGGTAGCTTTTTCCCTTAGAGTCCTGGCCTCCTTTAAGTGTAGTCGCCTGCTCTGGTGTGGGCTCCTCTACAGGCTGCAGTTTGGCCTCTGCTCCACCGTGGACCTCCATGGGTGTCAGGAAGGTGGCTTTACTACATGACCTCTGTAGGACCCTTCCAACTTATGTGGTGCCATGATTCTCTGATATCTGAAGATTCACAGAACTGAGATGATCAAAACCACAATCTATTTAGTTTCTTTTCAGAATTTTGCACATTAGTGTAAGAGTTTTTCATGATCCTGAAAAGACTTATGAACATGCATTAACTTTACAGAATTTGAACAGTTTTGATACAGGGCCTAGATAGGAACAGGGGATGTAAGGGTTAATATGGGAATAGCAAGAAAGGGATGACAAGAGAAATAGTCGAGATAAGAGTTTGCCTAGCTTGTACAAGGTGTTTGTGTTGCTCGATCACTATCTCCTGTTTAAGTAAAAAGCCTCCTCCACCCCTGAGTAAGTGAAGATTACCCCACAACCGGCACAAACCTGCTCTGCGGGTCCAGGGGGTGACAGAGACTGCGCAGGAATTCGGGGTGAAAAGTTCAGCACTGAGGAAGAGGAGATACTTCCTCCCACGACCACCACCCAGTCCTTCACGACCCCTGCCCAGGACCAAAGGAACTCACTGCGCAGACTCAACTGGGAGGAGATCATGGAAATGCTAATTTTAATACGAAGCGGGGATAGGTGATGCATATGTATAGGCATATTGCGAAATATTATGAATATGTAATCATTTGCTCTATAAATCTAAGGCAATGGTGCCACATGGGAGCACACATTAGGAGGAGTGATCCCCTGTGTGCCCAGCGCTGAATAAACACACCTACTTTACAATCTATCAGATTGTGGAGTCTGTTTTCCGCACGTCAGTTTCACTTACTTTACAGGTTTAATTTACAGTGCTCTGAATGAAGTATGAGTATAAATCTTAACATTGTCGTACTCCCTCTCCTTGTAAATACAAATCTGTGCTTATTCTTGAAGCATACACATAATCCTTTTGGACTGTTCTCATTTTTAAATTTTAGTAGCAAATTGCAAGTAATATGAGATAAATCATGAAGCAGTGTGGGTTTCATAATTTATGGCTCAGAATTCTTGGATTATTTCGTTCTGGTTTTGAAGAATTAACAGACTCTTTTATCATTCAGGATATGGGAGAGAAAAGTTGAATAAACAGGTTCAAATTCAACCTCACTGCTTTACCTTCTGCTATGTTTCAGAAAAGAGTTCTTTAATTATGCAGAGGAAATACTTTGAACTTTCATTTTTTACAAAAGCTGCTGTCAGACAGGAAGTTGGTATAGGATAGGAACATCCAAAATAAAAAAAAAAAAAAAAGCAGCACACTAAGTGGGTTTCAATTGAAACTTTGTCAGTCTTTCTAAAGTCAGGTACAAAATACTTCCCTGACTCTTTAAGAAATTTTACCTATTGCCTTCCCTCAGCCCTTCCATTTTCCAAGCAAATTTAGCTGTTGGAAATTCAATGGTAAATTCACAGATTTCAAATACAATTAGAAGACTACTATTTTCTTCAGAACTGGAAACGAAGAACCTAATTAAAGTGTGTTTATGCTAAATATTTCCCTGGATGATCATTTAAAATAGTCCTCAAGAATTTCATCATAACAAAATTAAATTTATTAGTTTATGTCACCAATGTGTCCCTGAAGTGTTTTTTTTTTTTTTGAAATGTCATAATCATAGATACTGCTCAGTTATGAAAACTGTTTACATAAAGCTAGAACAATAGAACAGTTTTATTTAGGATTTAGAGATACAGATTTTGGGGCATTCCTATTTTCTATATGTTTAACCAAGCCTAGCTTTTTGAAAAAAACATGCAACAAACAAACAAACAAACAAAACCAAAACCTCAAACACAAAAAAAACCCACTTCATAATTCTTGTTAACATGCAGCACATTCATTATTTTCTTCCCTAGTAATTTTGAATTCAAATCTAACATTTTTCCAATGAAGGCATGCAAATATTTTATTTATGGGCTTTTTCTTTTTTAAGATGGCAAGTCATTTCCATGGAACAGTTGTCTCTTACATCTGTGCATCTTTTTATTTCTAACTGAAACTTTTAGAGTTACTCTCTCACTCACATGAGTATATTTAAACTATGACCTATTTATCTTTATTTATTCAAGATCTGAATGTTTTCTCCCCTATCTTCCTTCATGACATATATGGATGTTTATGGAACACACTGATGGGGGTGCAGATGTTGGTTTTAATTATTCCTACCTTTGCTGAGCCAAGCAGCCTCCTCTGTACTATGTTCAAGAAACACCTTTGGAATCAGAGAGACCAGCTTTTTCAGTTTCCTCCCAAATTTTCCTTACTTCTCCCAGCCACTCTCACAACTGCCCCTTATCTTCCCAGCCTTTGAAACTGCCACTGACTATTCCAGATCCTTCAATGATCCCTCTCAGTTTCCTTTGCCCTCACAGCTCCTCAGATCCCATTCTTCTGATATCTTACCTCTGTCAACCAAATTCCCAGTTCTTTCTTCCTCTCTCTCTGAACCAGCTGTCATCTCTCAAAAACTGAATTTAGCTCATGTTTTTGATGAGCACTGAACTTGTTCTGTGCCAATGTTATGAGAAAAATCTTCTTTGTGTGGTCTGTCAAATATTACTCAAAGCAAGGTTTTCTAGATGATAAAGAAAGACTAGTGAGAAGAAAATACAAAATCAAGGGAGACAGAGGGAATAATGAGACAGAGGAAAAATATATATATTTTTTCAGACAGATGCTAAATAAGATATTATATAATAATCCTGAATTATTTGGTTTATGGAGCTGTATTACATCTTTGTATATTGATGAATAAATAAACAACCCAGGCTTTCCCCGTGATTCCTCTATTAAAATAAGACCTCCGTAATACACAGATATGTACAATTACTTTTTTATGTTTTATCATAGTCCTGATTGTAAGAATCTTTTTAGTAACAGTCCCTTATCAGCAGCATTCATTTAATCCTATAAAATTTTCACTTTTTTATATGGAGTAGTTGTACTGGTTTTTAGAGAATGATGTTGCTGTCTGGCACTACATTAAGTCTGGTGACACTAATATGGCTCCTAATGTTGTAAACTAGTTTGCTTTTGCCTTAGCATAATTAATTGAATCTTAGAGATTAAAATTCTGTTGGGTTTTTTTATTATTTATTTTTTTAATTTTTTATTGTATAGTTTACAGTATTTGTTTGACAAATCATTTAAAATACGAGGTTTAGACTACATTGAGGGGGGAATTTAAGGTTTTCCCTTGTTGTGGTTTGAGCTCAAACCATGACATCCCTCTTCTTCCATCTTTGTAGTTTTTCTTTTAGCATACTATGAACTTCTTTCAATTATTTTGAGATGACATAGTCTAAGTAAGTACTTTTGATTACTTTTTTTTTTTTGTCTCAGCCTTAATCCTTCCTTTCTACTGCTTCTTTTTTAGCCATTCTTAAACCCTTTCAATCACTGAAAAAAATCTAGATTGTTGGCTTCCTAGTCTAAGCTAAACAACTGTGTATTTAGGCAGTAAATCTTTTAAAGAAACTATATCAGTGTTTGATGGAGAAAACTATGAAGAGCATATGAAGAATTTCTCCTCAGAGTAGCTTAAAAGTAGAAATAAGAATGTGTGAAAATAGGAAAAGGAAAGCTTTACTTAACTAGAGTGGAAACAGTAACATTTCTTCACTGGAGAATAGCCTGACAAGTGAAAATGAGCCTTCTCCAACTCGTGACAATTACAATTGCAGTTTTACAAGACCTGAGATATGTGATCAATCCTCATTAGAGAAAATAATCCTGTTATCAGTCTGGGGAAAAATAAAAGATTTTACTTTTATGGTTGTTCTGATGCTTCTGTTTTATTGAAGTGCCATAAGTTAGTACATGCATCTGGCTGGTATCACAGCATAGCATCCATACCTTCATAACAGTCCCTCTGCATGTGTGCTCCTTTAGCTTTAGTCTTAGATACAATCCTACACATTTCTCATGTCATCTCCACAAAATGAAGTCCAGTTGTTTTATCCTGCAACATAAAGGTTGCAAGAATAAAATAAGGTTAATGTGAAAGAAACAAATTAGGGACTGTTAGAATGTAAAATTCTTCTGTCATGAATATTTGCAAGATGAAAAGTGCTGATTTAGACTAGGTACAAGAACGTATTCAGACTAGTTTTAGTTATGCAATAATGATTGACAGTTCCCAGCTGTCTTTAATTCTGTGAATTTGTTTGAAAAGGGAAAGCAAATGAATAGCTTTCATTTCTAGAAGCCACACTGCAAGAATGGTAACAAATAAAAATATCAAATAGGTTGGTAAATGAGTCCTTACTATTAGTTTTGCTAGTGCATTAAAGAGTCACAGTTTTAATCTGGGAGTCAATGTGAACAGGGAAAAAAAAAAAAAAAAAAAAAAAAAAAAGAAGAAGAAAAGAAGAATATCCAAAACAAATCTAAGAGTACACTGAGAATTAAGTCAGAAGCATCCCATTATGTTTTGTAAAGAAATTACTGAGGACATGCCACTCTGTGCTTCTGTCCTTCAAAGACCTTGGATAGAAAAACTCTGAAAAACTAGCTCAGATCAGCAGGACAGTTTCGATGCAGGCACCCACAAGATCTTAACTTATCTTTTGATGGTTTATTTTGAAAAATAGTTTCAGTGTGTACAAACTAGATTACTTTTTGAGGAAATTAAAGTGAAAGATTTAATTTGGTGTGCACCAAACACACTTCCAGCTCTAATAAAGGTGTAATGGTGCAAAACAGTGATTACTCTTTCAGACAACTTCAGAGTATGCACATAGTGTGGATATTCAGTCTGGGAGACCTGAATAAGTGTAATTCAAAATATAATATAGGAGCAGATTCCATAACTGTTGCCATTTGCTCATCTGCTCCTTCTGCACCCAGTTTGCTCCTCTGTCAACACAGCCATTAACAGTCACCTTGCATCAAATTTTCCATTCATCTGGAAAACAATTCAAAAAGTACAAGGAAATAGCTTAAGCAATCAGGTGTTCACACCTAGAGCTGGTTAATTGTATGGATGGATTTGTCTACCTTAATGTCTATTTCTGCCATGTCTCAAAAAGTTAGAAAAGATTATGTCAGATAAGTAAGACCTGTGAGTTTTGGGTCTCAAGTCTATCATTTCCCTCAAGACCTGTTTTTTGTTTTCTTACAGTGTTTTTATATATTCTTGTCAGTCATTTGCTTGCTTGCTCTTCTGTTTCTGTTTTCATTGTTCGCAACATGTGACAGATCCTTTCCATAACCATGTAGCATTAAGCATTCCTGAAATCTGTTCCTCACTGTGTAGCCTTGAAGAGCAAGTCTTGGATTCATGCTGTTGTCTTTAAAAGCCTAGAATATGTTGTCTAGCACTAGTATTTGGATAAGTGCTACTAAATCTGTCTTGCTAATGATTTGTATTGAAATCAATCTTGCCTAAATAGATTCAGTTGAAATGAGGTTACAGAAGATGAAGATGTACCTAGGTCTGGCAAAAGAAGACTGCATCCTTAGAAGAAATTTTTTTCTTCACTGTTCTGTTCATTTATTTCTTATGATGAATGCTTTTATCTACAGAAATAAGGAAGCATCTGACATATGTCTTCCTATCGGTCTCTGCATACTGTCATACATAAATATAAATACTACACCAGCAGAAAATTTCCATTCCCACATTTTCTCATTTCATTTCCTAATTATGATATACACAATGGCTGCCAAGCAATCATATAGGCTTTTTTCTACTCTGCTGCTGATTTTCATCTTTTCTTTATCATCCAATTTAAAGACCGCAGGAGAGAGAGGAATATTTTTACACAGAATGTCTTTAAAATTTGATGTATATGTATTTTTTTTTTTTTTGAGAACATGGATAGAAAACTGGCTAAATAACCAGGCCCAGAGGGTGGTACAAGGTGGCAAAAAGTCTAAGTTGGAGGCCAGACACTAGCGTATATACCCCAAGGGTCTATACTGCATCCAGTCTGTTTAACACCTTCATTAATGATTTGTATTACGGGGCAGAGTATACCCTCAGCAAGTTTGCAAATGACACAAAACCAGGAAGAGTAGCTGATACACCAGAGGGTCATGCTGTCATCCAGAGGGACCTCAACAAGCTGGAGAAATGGGCTGAAAGGGGCCTCATAGAGTTCAACAAGAAGAAGTGAAAAGTTCTGCTCCTGGGGAGGAACAACCTCAGGCACCAATACATGCTGGAGACCATGCAGCTGAAAAACAGCTCAGCAGAAAAGGGCCTGTGGATTCTGGTGGACAATAAGTTGAACACAAGCTGACAACATGCCCTAGCCACAAAGGCTAATGGTACCCTGGTTTTCAATAGGGAAAGTATTGCCAGTAGGTCAAAGCAGGTGATCCTTCCCTTCTCCTCAGCCCTGGTGAGGCCACACCTGGAATATTGTCTCAAGTTCTGGGATCTCCAGTACACAAGAGGCATGGACATACTGGAGAGAGTGTAACCAAGGCCCACAAAGATGATGAAGGGACTTTCCTCCTGTATGGAAAGGGTGAGACAGCTGGGACTGTTTAGTCTAGAGAAGAGAAGGCTCATGGAAGATCTTATCTATGTATATAAATACCTGGAAGGAGGGTGCAAAGAGGACAGAGACAGGCTCTTTTCAGTGGTGTGCAGTGACAGGACCCAAGGCAATTGGCACAAACTGAAGCACAGGAGGCTTCCTTTGAACATCAGGAAACACTTTACTGTGAGGATGACTGAGAACTGGCACAGGTGTCCCAGAGAGATGGTGTGTCCACCTTGGAGATACTCAAAAGCCATCTGGACAGGTTCCTGGGCTCTATATGGCCCTGCTGTATCGTGGAGGGGGGGGGGGGTGGGGTTGGGGGGAGAGGGGGGTAGGGGTGGGGGGGTGGGTGGGAGGGTGTGGGGTGCCTTGGACTAGATGGCCTCAAGAGGTTTCTCCTAACCACAACCACTGCTCTGGCTACTTCAAGAAGACAGTATCTCTATTGATTAACTCAAGGAGGCTCTTTAAATAAGTAGTTGATCCACTTAACTGATGCAGCCAGCTGATCCACTGATACAGTTGTTTATCTGTACTGGTTTGATCCCAGAAGGCAATTGAACACCAGATAACCACTTGCTCAATCCTTTGCCCTCTGGGCTGGGGAGGAGAAAATAAAACAAAAGGCTCAGGAATTGAGATAAGGACAGGGAGGGATGATTCACCCTGTATGGTCCCAGACAAAAGACAGACTCTTTAGGGGAAGAAAAATAACAGCAATTAAATTTAAATACCACTACCACCATTTAATGTTCCAATAAAACAGAGTAGGGCAGTGAGAAATACAGCCACATCTTAAAAACACCTCCCCCCAACTCCTCCCTTCTTCCTGGGCTCAGCTTTGCTCTTTCGGTTACTTTGCCTCCTCTCTCACAGCAGTGCAGGGAGGCAGGCAATGGAATTTGTGGTCAGTTCATCACACAATGTCTCTGCTATTCTTTCCTTCTTAGGGGGAGGACTCCTCACACGATTTCTCTGTTCCAGCATGGAGTCCCTCTCACAGGAGAGAGCACTCCATGATCTTCCTATGACATGTGTGCTTCCCATGGGTTGCTGCTCTTCATGAACTGCTACAGCATGAGCTTCCCTCGGAGTCCTGGACTTCTTTGGGTGTAGCCACATGCTCTGACATGGGGTCCTTCACGGGCTGCAGGTTGGCATTTGTTGCACCGTGGAACTCCATGGGTTGCAGAGGGACAGCTTGCCCTTTCACCACAGCTGCAGGGAAGTCTCTGCTCTGGTTCACCTCCTCCTTCTCCTCCTCATTTCTTCCACTGACCTCCATGTTTGCATTGGTATCACCATCACAACCCCTCCTCCTCCTAGATTCCCCTTCTTAAATACGTTACTGCAGAGGCACAGCCACCATCTCTAATTGGCTCGGCCTTGGCCAGAGGCCAGTCCAACTTGGAGCCAGGGGAGCTTTGAGAAGCTTCTCACCTGAGCCATCTCTGTAGCCCCCTATCCCCGCTACCAAAACCCCATCACACACACACTCTGTATTAAGATAAATTCACTTTCTTTGCAACAGTTAAGCACTCCTGAGTCAGGTTCTTCCCTGAGCTTGTGTGGACTACGGTCCTTGTTAGTCTCCTCTGAGCCTTCTCCCATTATGAAGATTTGTTGACTGATCACAATAGTTCCAGTAAATGTGCTCTGGAAAAATGTATTTTGCAATAGTTTAGACCATTGAGACTATAAAGGAAATAGCTATAAGAATGAACAACAGGACAAATACCTGAAAAGAAAACTAATACATGTTATCAAGATTTGTTTATTTTTAAGTAGACAAGAGATTTAAATACAAAAACAAACAGACAAAATCTGTCATAAGGATTATTATTGTGTTCTGTTAACATTTTTTCTAAAAACTCAGATGAGAATATAATAACCATAAAGAACTAATTTTTTTTCAGACTTAAAAAGTTCTCTTTTATATCTGACAAGGATATACAGAAAAACTTGAAGACTTCAGGCCACCTTACAAATTCTGTCATGCATAAAAATTAGGGTTTAGGACTGAAAGGCGTTCCTCATTTAAAACAGTATTGTTGGAGAATGGCTCAGAGACAAGGGTCCTGAGCCCACCGAGCAATTGTATGATCAGAGCCTGCTCTAGCTGCTGATGCTGGGCCTCACTAGGGTTTGCCTGCAGCTGCTCGCAGCTGCAGATACCTGAGGAATGTCAAGGACGCTTCAGCCCTGTGTACCGTGGTGTGTCGAAAACAGGCTAAGGGGAATTAGGAATAGTGGTCTGAGAAACCTAGTGTTATGATAACGGTGGTCTGAGAAACATTGTGTTATGGTACTGTCGTGTATCGAAAACAAGTCAAGAGGAATTAAAAATAGTAGCATGAGAAACTTAGTGTTATGAGAAGCTTGTGCTGTAAGCTAACTGCAAGTGGGTGGACCGTGCGAATACGACCCTCAGAGCTTAAGCCAATCAGCTAGTGACTAGTAGGCATAATTAGTAGAAAGATTATAAAAGGCTGTAATGAAAATCAATAAACTGAAGCACACTTTATCACTCATACTGAGTCGGCTACGTTCTTCCTCCTTGGCCTGGGTCCTCGGCTCGCCCAGCCCAGCAAATGGCGCCTGAACAGGGACCCTCGAGAAAAAGGGTCAACCGGGAATAAAGGGTCTCTCGAGAAAAAGGGACCCTCGTTGAGGCGAGAATAAAGGGATCCTCGAGACGAAAGGAACCCTCGTTGAAGGACCTGGCTGAAGGACAAGGAGCAGTGCGCCGGGGGCAGTGACCGGCGGGCAAAAAGAGCGACCAGAACATCGCATCCTGTGGTGTGTCGTCTCCGGCCTGAACCAATTGAAGTTCACCACTGCAAGGGCTACAGGCTGAGGGCTGCAAGGATATTATAACAGGTATTAAGGTACATGGATTTTGAAGTAGCCCTAGATTTATTACAGAGCTTTTTAGAAAAGCGTGGGACAGATAGTAGTTGCATTAAACAGCTAGCTGGTCTAGTGGCAACGGGCAAAACAAAAGGGGTGCTTTAAGGACTCTGATCTGTTGTTTGATGAAGAGGAGTGGAGGAGATATGGAGATATACTATGGGATATGGTAATAGATGAGGATAAACTTGCTAAGAAATTAATGAAACCTTGGAGGGAGATAATCAATAACATTAAGCGCCATACGGTTGAGAAGAACTTGGCTGTTTGCTCCACCGCGCAAGAAGCCGCAGAGAAATCAGGCGGCGCGGGGGGACAGGGGGGAGCGGCGTGCCACCATAAACTCTGCCCCTCCCCCCCCCCCCCCCCCCTCCCCCCTTCGGATGGTTCCGCCCCTGACGGCGCGTCAGCGTCTGAGTCGGAGAGAAAAACGGCGGCTCTGTCCGAATTAAAGCAGCAGGGTCACACATCGGTAAAGGACAGTGACAAAGTCCAAGAACTTGAAAGAAAATTACAGAAGTTGAGCTACAGAACAGAACTCTGCATTTATAATTACAAGAAGAGGAAGCGCTGCCAGCAGCCCCACCACACCCACTCCTGTCACCTTTATCAGAACCAGCTCTGCTTTTAGCTCAGCCCCGATGGAGTGGGGTGATTCGGGGTGCCTTGTTAGAAGGGGACTGGCATGCTGCTGGGGCGTTGGCCTGCCCGGTAGTGACAACGAATGGGGGACACCTGGGAACTCAAGATCACAAGATTCTCCTCGGGGGGTCTGGAGACTCCTTACGAACTTTAGAACTCTGAACTGTCATTTGGGTGTTTCAACATCAACACTGGTATCAAAAACTTGTTCATGTAGTATCAGGTTCATTGTATGTTGTGGGTTCATTGCAATGTTTAGAACATAACATGGTGAAACCTGTATTACATTCTGTATTGCATACTCTGTTACAATTGCTGACACTTTTAAAACTGTAAGGATGGTTTTCTTGCTACATAAGACTGAATAAGATTGGAACATGGACTGACATGGTTACGAGACTTGGGAATTTGGAAAATGGACTGATGATGGTTGCAAATCTACAAAACTTGGAAATTACTAAGTGGCTGAAAGCTTTGTTGATGCACAGACTGGCAATGCCGATTGTCATTATGATTGTCATGATGGTATTGGGGTCTGTGTGGAAATGCTTTATGAATGCTATGATTCAGACGTCAAAAGGAGTCTGGATTGTCCAAAAAAGAAAAAGGGGGAAAACCTGGTAGGAATTTTTTTTTTGGGGGGGTCAGGGTTATGCACTGATCCTACAGGGTTTGGACAATCCAGGCTGGGTCTCTGAGCAGAAAACTGCCCCGTGGTAATCCTGCCCTTCGGGTCACCTGGAAGGGCAAGAAGGAGGAAGTCAATCTAATGCTTCCTCCCTGTTTCAAATGCCTGGATGCACTAACCACAAAGTAGATTTAGTTTGTTCACGCGTGCTAACGATGCAGACCTATCACAGCACTTCCGGGTGCGTGATAAGTGCCTTTAGCCAATAGGTTGTGAGCTTGCATGCTTAAGTTGTGCCTTCTCATGTGTTAAAAAAAAAAAAATCTTTGAACGAACGTTAGGGCAGGTTCTGCTCCTACAAAAAGAAAAAGGGGGAATTGTTGGAGAATGGCTCAGAGACAAGGGTCCTGTGCCTTTAGCCAATAGATTGTAAGCCTGCATGGTTAAGCTGTGCCTTCTCATATATTAAGAAAATCTTTGAATGAACGTTGGCGCAGGCTCTGCTCATACAAAAAGAAAAAGGGGGAATTGTTGGAGAATGGCTCAGAGACAAGGGTCCTGAGCCCACCGAGCAATTGTATGATCAGAGCCTGCTCTAGCTGCTGATGCTGGGCCTCACTAGGGTTTGCCTGCAGCTGCTCGCAGCTGCAGATACCTGAGGAATGTCAAGGACGCTTCAGCCCTGTGTACCGTGGTGTGTCGAAAACAGGCTAAGGGGAATTAGGAATAGTGGTCTGAGAAACCTAGTGTTATGATAACGGTGGTCTGAGAAACATTGTGTTACGGTACTGTCGTGTATCGAAAACAAGTCAACAGGAATCAGAAATAGTAGCATGAGAAACTTAGTGTTATGAGAAGCTTGTGCTGTAAGCTAACTGCAAGTAGGTGGACTGTGCAAATACGACCCTCAGAGCTTAAGCCAATCAGCTAGTGACTAGTAGGCATAATTAGTAGAAAGATTATAAAAGGCTGTAATGAAAATCAATAAACTGAAGCACACTTTATCACTCATACTGAGTCGGCTACGTTCTTCCTCCTTGGCCTGGGTCCTCGGCTCGCCCAGCCCGGCACAGTATATTGCAATTTTATTTGTTGGTTCTCTTTTCGTAACGCTATACAGCCCCACTGAAATTTCCACAGCATTTCATAGAATCATTATAGACAATACATATAACTTCTTTTGAAAACTTAAAAATTTAAGTTTTGGGAAATGACAATATGCTTAATGAGCTTGGAATGTATATGAACACATAAAGCATTAGATATGACAGTGGAATACAGGTAAATCATTCATCCTCTGTTTATGAGTTAAATTAGCATGAAAAATTACTCATTGTTTTGCCCCACATTTCTTCTAATGTCTTTTCAGGTATCTAAAATGGTATGTTTTCACCATTTTTCCATCCCCTTCTGCTCAGTAGAAATACTAAAGTAGTCATAAAAATCATCATTTTGAAAGTCAGTAGAACACATTGAACACAGAAGGTCACTTAGGTGCTTTAGAAATTTTCCGATTTAGCCCACGTCTTCTATATAGCTTGAGTGTGTGCTTGAAATAGAATGGGATATTTGTCCTTAACAAGTTCCACCCCCTTTTTGTGTATTAAACTTTTTGATGTCGAAGTCTTTATAAACTGCTTTCATTATCCACTATGTACAGTTGATAAGCATCAAGTCAGTAGCCTTTGGAGATTTCTAATCATTATGACTCTCCTTTTAGTCATGTCATGCTATCCATAATGCCTACAGAGCAGAAAAGATTTTGATTTAATGTTTTATTCAAAGGACAAATCCTTCAGCAGGATAACAGTCCCTAATGCAGGGTAGATCTTAGTACAAGTGAAATATCCAGTTTATTGTAACCTGAGATGTAGATTTACGTTGACCCTTTCAGCCTGGATGTGAAAGCTTTCTATTAATGGCCAGTTACAAAACTCACAGTACTATTAGTGTTTTTGACATCCTTTCTTACTCTGATTATTGAATATATGTCCATGAAACTTCTTTACCATGTATATTCTGTTGGTATTCTAAACATATGTTATTTTCTTTTGCGGTCTTACTGAGATATATATAAATAAATATAGTGAATTTATTGTTTTCCTAATATTTTTGTAATTGTATCTACCCTATTTCATTACATTTACTCTTTAAATGTCTGAAGAGTACAGGTCACGGAATTTGTGTTCTCCCAAATGCTCTGTTCTGTTCAATGAGGTTATTCAGAAAATTCCTGCTGCTGCTACTGAAGTTGTGGTGAAATGATTTATATTCTGAAAGAGGGGTAAAAGATTTCCACATTGGATTCACAGTTCTTGATAGGTTGCAAGGTTGGAAGGTTCCCATGCCAGAACTGTATCAAATGGAGAACTGGAAATTTATAAAATGTCAAAGTCCAATTTAACTTGCATGAGTGGTGGGAAGTCCCATTTGCTTGAGTAGCAGAAACACTAATGTGAATATTAATTTGGCCCATCCCATGTGTAATACAACAACAACTGAAAACCAGTAGTTGAAATTCCAGTTTAAACACTGTGAGACACTCATCTAATATGTTCTTATCCAGAAGAAAATTTACCTTAAATAGGTGACACCTTCACCAGACTTCACACGTACTACTGCCAAGATAGCACACATAAGTAGTTCACAATACACCTACAGTTTCATGAGTCATTTAAAGAAACTCATTCTAAATAACTGCATTTTAGAGTAACTAACATACTTAGATGGCATCTGTAACATCAATGTTAAACTTGACTTAGTATTTTTTATCACAAATTTCATAGATATCATCTCTCCACCATCCAGTTCTGACACTCTTGCCTCAACCTCAGCTGCAGCTTCCTTGCTATTAATGCAGACATCAGGGGCAACATAAAAGATGGTAAACCACGAACTACTACTACAAACTGCTACATATCTCACAGATCAAGAAAGCCAGTAAACAACTGAAAAACATCAAGAGATGTCATATGCAGCCAGGCCATTAAACCATTTGCTCATCTCAACCCAGATCACCTGAGTAAAAGAAAACTACACCACTAAGATATTGTCCAGATTGTATCTTTGAGTGACCTCCCAAAGAAATATATAGAAACTTAGCACATTACATTAAAACAGATCACTGATAGTATACTCCTAGTAATCACATACCACCATAACCTAAAACAAATGCTAAAGGTTATTAAAGAAATGCTATTCATATCTTGAAATACATTTTCAGATCTTCTCAATGACATTTCAAATGACACCCCCTAGAGCAAAATGTAGTGTCTTCAAGGACACCTATGTAGGTGAAGAAGAACAACCACAATACACTGAAGTGAGCTCAAATGGACATCTGTTAAAGGATGAACTAAATATTTAGCTCTGAATGAGCAATCTTTTCCACAAAACAAACACTTAATAATCTTTCACAGTCACAGTTCTTAAAAGGGAGCTTCACAGTTCCTTTCCAAATGCACAAATTTACTGAATACCCTCAGTCATGGACTCCGGGTAAGGGATCTTCTCTATACTATATTTGTCCCACCCCAGGACAACCCTGCAGTGTTGCAAGTGGGGTGAGTCTCTTTCTCTCTCTTGTATATAACTTTAACATATCTTTCATTTGTTTTACTGTCACCCTTACACTGCATTACAAGTGCCTATCATAATTTCTACTCTACAGTCCTGTAGAGAAACAGTATATTACACTTAGAACAACTATCATAAACCTTTCTGTTCCTTCAAAAGTTACAGCTTCTATTTCAAAGCAGACTACAAATGTGTGAACGTAGGAAGTCACCTGTTTTTATTTCCAGTTATATAAATTAATCTGATACAGGATCTGTTTTACCTGTATCCTCATACCCTCATAGATGAAAATCACAGTGAACACTGACCCTGAACAGCATAATTAATTTCAAAGGTAAGCATACTTAATTCTTAATATTTACTTCAGCAAAACTGGTTTTGGAATATAGAAAGCTCTACTCTTTGTATGAATTCTGGCCCATAACTATCATTCTTTTTCTTGTCTTATAACTGACTGTAGTGCTAGTGAAAGTTCAAGTCAGGTTCTTGGGAATTTCATGCCTCCTTAGAAATTACATTAATCTATAAATTTTAACATAAAAGTGTGACAAAAATAAACCTCAAATTTCAACTGCTTCAGTTTAAGGCTTTTGTCCTCTCCGTATGCTTCTGCTGCTGCGCATCTGTTCTCCCTCAAATTTATAAAATATTTTTTTCCTTAATGTAAACACTTTTCTGGTTATTTTGGGGCTGGTTATTGAAAAAAAACATAAGAAAGCTGCTGAGCAAAACAGCTGGCCTCACTAATGACAAATGTAAGTTTTTTTTTTTTTTTAAAAAAAAAAAAAGAACCAATAAATTACTTCTATGATGGAAAAAATAGTTAGAACAACAGACATTAATGCACAAAAGAGCTCCCATAAACTAAGAGATAGTAGAAGATGAGCTTCACTATCCAAGTAATTTCACAGAACTTCACAGCAATTAAGGTTAGCATTTGATTTGTTTTGTGGTATCCATGTCTGCATTGATTTTCAGAGAGCAGGAACAAAGAGAAAAGGATTTGGGTTTGCTCCCATGGGGAAGTTCAGAGAGAATTATTCTGGCTAAACTGGTGGCTGGAAGGAAGCTTGTAGCTCATTCCTAAATCAGTGAGTGCAATGCCCTGCTGAAACTAAAAACCTCCAGGAATGTGGGATATCTCCACATTTCAGCCCTGTTCACAAAATGACTTTAAGTGAAATATTTCAGTTTCTTTTGCTTGGAGTTATATAATTTTGAGTCCCATCACAGTTGGAGTTGGTGTGAAGAACTGTCATGAGGGACTCATCAGACTGGTCAGTTTAACATCATCTGTTTTGCAGAAATAATATGAAAATGGCATTGGAGTTCTGTATGAATGAATTAGGACAGTAAGAACTTATGTGCCAAACCCAATTTGTTTTTCTTCCTGTCACAGAACTGAATAAAACAATAAGATGATGTCATATTTCCAGAACAATACTTGCTACCCATTAACAGTTTAAAGAAGCACTGCAATAAGTTTTCAAGCTATGTGTATAAAATTTGTCCTTCTGATGTCTCCTCTAATCCCTTTTATCTCATGATTTATGCTCCCAGATTTCTATGAGCTTTACTATGTGAACCTTCTATAAGGCTGCAGTGGGAGTTGGTTCTTTGGTTATCATACAGCCAGAGTTATGGGGATGGTCTGAATTGCAACTGTCACTGTGAGAAAAAAAAAAAAAAAAAAAAAAAGAAAAGAAAAGAAAAGGCACAAATGCCAAAACAAACAGGGAGAGAATTAATAGCTTGACTGTGAAGACTGAGAAAATGTTAGTATTACCCTAGTAACTCCACCATCATTTTATAGTGGAAATAATTAACAAGGTCCCAATTTTCAGTTAATGATTTAGTTTAAACATACTACACTCACACATTTTTACTACAGTGCTTTATCTGTATATCATTTTGGAATATTATATGTGAGGGCAAAGCTTGAAATAAACTACTGATTATATTTAATAGGGTGGGAGTAATTACCTGAACTGATATGTGATTTACATAGCACATGTTGTGTTACAAGGTACACTCTTTATCTCAAAATATTCCTGCCATAAAATGTTTATTATTTCAGTAGTTATTAATGTTGGAAGAGTTTGCTATAACCAATTTTAGACCACTTTATCTAGTAGACATAATGTCTTCTAATGTTAATACTTTTGAAGCATTCCTTCCTTTAATATTCCTTCAATATTTTTTTGCTTCTAATAATTATAAACATTGGCTTTTCAGAAGTTCTCAGAAGGTTCTCAAATACTGTAGTGATGAACAGTTACACAATACACATATAGTGAAAAGAAGGAGGAAAAAGGAAGAGAAGGAGAGCAGAAGGGGAAGGGAAGAGAGGGCAGAGGAGAGGGTCTTGGATCTCACTGTAGATATGAGTCATGCTAGAGTTTTTTAAATTGCTTGTGAAAAGTCCACAATTATTTTATTGTATGTAATTAAGTCTTATTTTTGGTTGGTTTGTTGGTCTGGTTTTTTTTGCTTTAACTTTTATTTTGATACCCATTTTTCACACTTTGGTCCAGACAATTATTTTTAAATTTTAGTATGAAAGTTGCATTTATTTATACTTATTACCATAACATAAAATATCTGTCTATTATTTGTTATGGTTCTGTACTATTTACCACAGTTCAGGGTGTGATTTGAAGCAAAGCATATGAACAGACATATATACTCAGGAACAGAAGGATTATTTCTTGAATGACACATACTATAATTGTTTAGCATATAGAATCTGGTTTTATGTTTTAAAAAGTACCACATCAAGCACACCTGTTAAGAATTGTTTTATGATATTCCAAAATGTTTAAAACACTTTATCAAAGCACAATGAGAGGGAGAAACGTGAAATGATATATGTGTATGTGAACTGCTTTTGAGACTCACAGTTTCTGCTAGATGCTAAAATGAACACTGAGAGATGAGAGAAAGGCAACTCTATTTTATGACAACTTCAGATGTTTCAGATCACAAACTAGATCCTTTTTGACAAAATTAATCCAGACGGTTCACTCCATAGGGGTACTTAATGCACTTCAACTGCTAAAGGGTGCTCAGTCCAACTCAGCAGACCAAAACCCATCCAAAATAAATTCTTATGAAATGAATATAGTGTAGACATCAGATCCTCAGTACAGACTGTTTGATTTTACAAACCCACCCTTGTTGGGCCACACAGCTTGCTCCCGTAAACAGAGCTACAGTCTTCAAACAGACTCCACGAGACCGTACAACTTATGAACCAGCTTTTCCCATTAAGACATTTTGGCTCAGTATTTTTGAGATCCTTGCTAAAATAAAAAATATTTGATCTGATGTTAAAAGAAAGGGACAGAACCAATAAAACAGGGCTATAACCACAGGGAACTTCAGTCATTCAGATCATATGATTCCTATATTACCCATCAGGCCAAAACCCTGATTCTCCAGATGGTCCCATCCCCTGATGTGTGTTACAATGTTTTGCTTTTCTATGGAACGCATGATGTTGTTTATAGCTATCTCTATGCAATTTAAAATGAATTATAAATAAAACTCATTCTAGAATGTGGTGCTTGATCAAAGTAGAAAGCATTGTGATTAATACAATTTGGATATTTTTGAGTATCCTCTTCTGCTTGAATATCCTAAGATCAAATCTGAAAAAGTGAAAATCGTATTATTTTTATTTTTATTTTTTTTACTGTAAAACCAACTCATAGATTAATCTGCACATGCATAATGTCAGACCAATTATATGGGCACAAACATACATATCTATTTATGCTATATCAGTGAATAATTTGTTGCACTTGTCAAATAACAGGAAAAAATAAAACTACTTTTACTAATTTGTGTTTTGTATCATGCTTAAAATGTCATTGTAATAGCTTAAAAATATTATAAATCATCAGAAAAAACAACTGTCAAATGTTCCATAAGATAACACTTATCCACATAAGGTTTCGCTTCACAAAAAGCAAAATGTTTTATTCTGAGAATGACTCTTCTGCCTGTATAGTCAGAAAATAGCAAGAGAAATCTTTCAGAGGAAGAGCAGTCAGGGATCTTTATTTAAATGTGCTCCTTGCCTTTACTTTTCCTTGTGATCTTCTTTCTTGTTTTCTAAATAACAGTAGTTTTACTGTTTGTTTTTTTTTTTTTTTTTATTATATGATTATCCATTTGTCACTTTTGGGCCAATCATAGATGTTCTCTATAATGTTGCAGATGTGAACAAGCATATTATCATTTCATCTGGCTGGTTGAATTTATTGCTAAATATGTTATCTGAACACACAAACATAGATACACATGGAAAACTTTGGAAGATTAGAAGTAATATTTCATTTAATAATTTCAAAAGAAGAAATAGAATCTTGGACTTAGTTGTAAATTTTAGTAGTATTTGCTATCTTCTAACTAAAAAATCTTAACAAGAGAGAGTGAAGTACAGTAAGTGAATGCATTTTTAAACTTAATTTCAGTAAAGAGCTTATAATACAATTAAACCAAACAATATGCAGAAAGAGGTAATCAATATGATACTACAAAATGATTTTTTTTATTATTAGATCACAAAAACTCTTCATATATCCTTTTTTTTTCTCGGTTACATATGCTGAAAATTTACATGGAAAATAAAATTGTCCATAGCAGAGTAGATAGAGGTGGTTAACATACTAATAAAAACTGGTAAGGGGGTCCATATCCTTTGACCATTGTTTGGTTTGTTAAGTCTAAACTGAATCAAAGATTTGCAAGAAGAATAAATATTGTAGATTTGAAATTAACAGCCATCAGAAGAAAAGCTCTAGAGGTTCATTCACCCTTAAAGTCTAGCTTAATGATGTCTAACATGTTTTTTATTGACAGTAAAAATCCAATAGACTTCCTATAAAAAGAGTGTCCCCCGAGTAGAGAAGCTATTGGAAATGACAGCAATTAAATCAAGCTTATGAAATATTTAGACTCATTCCAAGGTGAGTTTGTTTCAGTGAATAGGCAATGGAAGACCAGGTTATGGAAGAAAGAGAAGATTGAAATAAATGTATACAGAATTAATATATTTAGATTTTTCATTAAAAGGGATGGACTTTATTTAGTCAGAATATATGTTAAACATTTTTTGACGATCTTGACTGACTGGATGCAGAAGAATAAGGAATGAAAGAGGTATTACAAAGATCAGTATAAATGTGCAAGCAGTAGATTGCAGACTCATACTTACCAAAGACAAAATGCAGTACTTTTTAATTTTACAGAAAAAATCACAAACCTCTTTAATTACTTGCAAATGCTCTTGATGTCTTTTCTTTTTTATGTGCTTTGCAAAAAATAGATGATTTGTAGATAGTAATTTTTATGTATCTCCTTTAACAACTGTATTATGCACTGGAAAAAGATAGCATATTTATCCACCTTAACAGGCCACTCTGGGAACAGTGATAACAGAAAAATCCACCTGAAGCAAGCAGGGATTTTGATGTTCTATATATGTGAATCTGATGTTGTTTTGGGGTCATAAAAAGAGCTACTAAACAGCTTGTATGGAAATGAATATTACATCTAGAAATTAGTATTTTATGTATAAGACTCTCGCATAGCGAATTAAGTTCTTTTATCCCTACCTAATTAAAATTCAATTTTAGCAAAGCAAAGACTGTAACCTAAAGTATTGATAATTGTTCTTTTTGATAGCAATTCAAGGATGCTCTGCTTCAACACATTGCAGAGGTTTTCTTTATGCTCCAGGGTATGTCAAGACATACACAAACATGAGAACTGAAAATTACTATATTGAATAATTCTCTCTACAAATGAAAAAAGAAACTAACAAAAAACAAGCAATGGAAATATAGGAGCTAAGGTACAGCCTTTTGTACTTCTGCTGAGAAAGCTTCCAGCTGTGACTACATGTTCAAGGAGTTTATCTTCAGTATAAAGTTAAGTTATAATTTCAAGGGATCCTATTAATCTAAATGCTGTTTACAGACAGAAGCTTGTAGCATCCTTTTGGGTTGATTTACTAGACAGCAAAGACAATTCATACCTGTTAAGATCATGCGACTCAAATTTAACTAGTTTCTTTTTCTTAACATCCACTTACATAAAAGCCCTTTCTGTAAGTAGGTGGAAATTAATATATACATCAATATAGTGTATTTCAATCACTGTGCTGTTACCTGGGTTGTGGTCAGACAGTCCTACAGAAGGGGCTGCCAGAGCTTCAGAAGAAAACTCTGCTTCTTGTGATTTACACCATCACTAGAGGTTACTCTCATTGTTCTGTTTAAAACAGTGCATCATCTTCTCACACATTTCTGTGTGAAATCATCCAGGTTTCTGGCTACTTGTGAAGGTGCTTAAACTGAGTTTTCACAAACAAACAAGAAGCACTTACAAACTCTTTCTTTTCACATTGCCCACAGGAATAGAAGAGAAAGGAACAGCTACTCCTTCCTGCTTGGGTGGGTGGCATCTTAAATGCCTCTGAGATTTCTGCAGCAATCATGTCTGTGGGGTTGCACACGTTTGAGAGCTGCTCTAATATGGATACAGTAGCTCAAGTTTTATCTCACCCTGGGCACACAAAATTGAGTACACACTGGTTGAGTACAAACAATCTGAAGAGTGCTTTGAACACTAGCCTAATTACAGTGGTAAGCACAGTTTTGTTGGCCAGTAAATCACCCACACATTTCTCATGGAATGCTCTGAACATTTATTAGCCACTTAAAACTGCAAATGCTACAGATGGGACAGTTCTGTGGTGTAGATATTATCCATGTCCTGTAACTTGTAAATCAGAGACTGGTAATGGTTCATTGACAGTTATGTTCATGGATACTTTTATACCAAGAACTGCAATCTTGTCCAGCGTAACAAAATTAAAGTGATATTATCATTAATGATAGATTTAACTGTGCACTCAAGGATCTAATGAATTAAGGCTATGTCAAGTGTGCTGGTTTCTGTACTTTCTGACATAAATATTTATTGTATTGTTTATTTAAAACTAAAATTAATATACCATCTAGGAATGTGTGTATATATATATATGTAAAATACAACAAAGTAAGATAAAAATAAAATCAATCTACCACCTTAAATAAATGCTTTTATTTGAGCAAAACAGTAAAATAGTATCAAAAAATGTCTGCAAAATAAAATGTTTTTGTATACATACATAAATCTTGGAAAAAACCTTCCATATCAGATAAATTCCGTAAGAAGATTCAACATTTTAACTTCCCATGACATCTCAAAAGGTCTGAATAAATACAAATTTTATTTGTAGAAGGCAGAGGTATTTCCTAACTACTTTTAAATCACCAGGAGAACCAGTGATGACCAATATGGTGAAGATTGACATTCAACAGCAGTTTCACTGTCTTCACATCTCTCAAGCCCCTGAATCTCAAGTTAGACAGTAGGGGAATGAAGTCTCTCTCATCATAAATGAAGATCAAATTATACACCACCTAATAAACGTGAACATACATAAGTCCACAGGACCTGACAAGATATGTCCTATAGTCCTGGGGGAATGGGTTGATGTAGTTGCCAAGACACTCTCCATCATATGTCAAAAGTCATGGAAGTCAGATGAAGTCCCCAGTGACTGGAAAAGGAGAAACATCATGTCCATTTTTAAAAAGGACAATAAGAAGAACCCTGGGAGCTACCAAACAGTCAGCCTCACCTTTGTGCCTAGTAAGATCATGGAGCAGATCCTCCTGGAAGATAT
The DNA here is from genome assembly GCF_018691265.1 of Tyto alba. Classification (NCBI taxonomy): domain Eukaryota; kingdom Metazoa; phylum Chordata; class Aves; order Strigiformes; family Tytonidae; genus Tyto; species Tyto alba. Next base: position 13,356,263 of record NW_024881282.1, on the reverse strand, counting down.
GTTGAAACATATGGAAGACAGGGATGTAGGTAGAGACAGACAACACGGCTTCACCAAGGGCAAATCGTGCCTGACTAACCTAGTGGACTTCTACTATGGAATAAGTGCATCACTGGGTAAGGAAAGAGCTACAGATGTCATCTATCTAGACTTCTGTTAGGCCTTTGATACAGAATCAGCTGGATGGATTAATCCAAAGAGTTAGTCAATGGATCAGTGTCCAAGTGGAAGCCAGCAATGAGTGGCATCCCTCAAAGGTCCATACAGGGACCAACACTATTTAATATCTTCATCAGTGACATAGACAGTGGGATTGAGTGCACACTCATCAAGTTTGCCAATGACACCGACTTGAATGGTGCCGTTGATTTGCTTGAAAAAAGGGATGCCATCCAGAGGGACTGTGACAGGCTTGAGGAATGGGACCATGTGAACCTCATGAAGTTCAACAATGCCAAGTGTAAGGACCTGCACCTGGGTTGGAGCATTCTCCAGTATCAATACAGACAGAGTGATCTCCTTGCAGAAAAGGACTTGGGGGTATTGGTGGATGAAAAATTGAATGTGAGCCAGCAACATACACTTGCAGCCCAGAATGCCAATAGTATTCTGGGCTGTATAAAATGAAGCAGGGCCAGCAAGTTGAGGGAGGTGATTCTCCCCATCTATTCTGCTATTGTGAGACAGATCCCACCTGGAGTGCTGCATCCAGCTCTGGGGTCCCTGGCACAAGAAAGACATGTATCTGTTGGACCAGGTCCAGAGGAGGGCTATAAAAATGGTCAGAGATCTGGAATACCTCTCCTGTGAAGAAGGACTGAGGGAGATGGGGTTGATTAGCTTGGAGAAGAGAAGGCTCTGGGAAGACCTTATTGTGGTCTTTAATACATAAATGGGCTTATAAGATAGAGAGAACCTTTTTACCAGGGCCTGTAGTGGCAGGGTGAGGAGCAATGACTTTAAACTGAAAAGGGTAGATTTAGACTGGACATAAGGAAGAAATTTATTATGATGAGGGTGGTGAGACATTGGAAGAGGTTGCCCAGATAACTTGGGGATGCTCTATCCCTGGAAGTGGTCAAGGTCAGGTTGGACGGGGCTTTGAGCAACCAGTTCTAGTAAAAGATATCCCTGCCCATGGCAGGGGGATCATAAATAGATAATCTTTAAAGTTCCTTTACAACTCAAACCATTCTATGATTCTATGATCTTCCTCCACTTAACTAGGTTCACAGAAGTTAAAACATTTTTATATTCTCATTAAATGTCACACATTTTATCTGAATAGAATCTCTTCTTTAAGACATATATTTTCAGCTTTTCAAATATAACACATAACATTAATACATCTTAAATTATTTTAATATTCTCCTATATGGTTTCAATGGATGAAATTTGTAAAGTTATAAAACCTTTGGCAGTGCTTATGCAAACCTGTACTTCATCAGCTCACTACAAGCCTCACTATAAGACCCAAGTCTGACACCTGACCAATGTGTGGTCAGTTTGTAGTCTAATGATTTGTATCCTGCTGCTTTTTGCTTTCTCTTTTCATCACGGAAGTTAGTTACTTTTTGCACTACCAGTGATAGTTGTCTTATTTTTTTTGTTTTCTTTTTCTCCATCAAACTCCCTTCTCTTTAGATACTTTTTAAAATAAACATATTTATATTTACATTAATTTCACACAAAACTCTTCAGTTTCTTCTCCAGAGTTTCCTCCATCATTATCTCTATTATGATATTAATTTTCTTGACCTTGTTTCTGCATAGCACTCAGTGTGATATGTTATATGATATTCAGTGTGGATAGCTCATCTATATTTTTTGATAGGAGGGAAGTGAAAGATTTTATGGTCTGTATAAAGTCACACAAATAGTCCTTTGCATAACTGGGAGTCAAATCCAAAGTCCTTAAGTATCACCATAATATTTTAGCCTTTTTCTGTGTGCAGCAAACAAGACAAATTCAGCTGACAAATTTGCATGTTACATACATGTATTCACATCAACACTGAAAGAGAAGGACCTGTTACAAAATAAATTTGTGGGCAGAAAATCTGTCCCCTCAATGTTTGAAGTTTCCTTACCATCCTACAGCAGATGTATTGTAGCCTTCCTGCCCTGGCAGTCCTTATCTGGTCTTGTGGTTTTGATATTTTAAAAAATAGAAAGAAAAAGCTTACCAGGGATTGAAAACACTAGCAAGAAAATCCGCTAACTGTAGCCATAAATTGTTTTCAGTCCAAATTACTATCTATTAGTTCAGGAATATTATAGCTTTTATTGGCATTTGACTCTGGTTTTCCTAGAATAATCAGATATTATTGTTCATACTGATTAGTGGGACCACAATGAAACAGAAATAGTTTTATCTTTGTATATCTACATTATTTACTTTAATAAAATAACACTCTACACATTGTTTACTTATTAGCAACACAGATCTCTATGCTGTTTCTTCCTTTTCTCTTGCAGACACTATTCATCCCAATGACTTCAATAATCCTTTATACCATGGGTTCATTACTTTGTTTTCTAGGAGAGTTCTTCTCCCCCTAGTCCAACTTAAATTGAAAAGATATTTCTATCTGCTAAGTTAAGGGCTTGAAATGTCTTTACTTGTCATATCTGAAATGCAGGTTACTACATTCCACATGATTTATAGCCAACTCAAAGTCCCAGGAGAAAAACTGGTCAGAGATATAGGTAAGACCATTTTTTGGAAAGAAGGCACTGTTGTAAAATTTCAAACTTTCCAGAGAAAACATTAACCTAAATAAATGCTGCATCTAATAAAGTGTTGTAACATTAGAGTTTCTCCTTCAACTGCATTTTGTTGTCCGTTGTGTTAAGCGTAGCCTTGCCAAGTGTTCTGCACTTAAAGAAGAGAAAGAAGAAATCACAAATACTTAGCACTTGTGTTTAGGTAACTGAACTAATCTCTAGGTATGAGAACAACAGTCCTTTTAAAACCATACAGCATCATGAGAGGACTTGAAAATAAATGTTTCCAAACCTTGTAAGAAGGCCAAACTGTAACTAGAAGCAGCCAGATACTGGTTGTGCAGTATTGCTTTGTGTTACATTAAGCACAATATTTCAGTGTTACTTTGTTCACCTGATTCCCCATATGTTTATTCATTTATTATCTTTCTTCCTGTAAGCTCTTTGGGAGAGACACTTTAATTTTTATTGTGTATATAAAATCCTTAAAACAAAAGGTCTCCCTGTGCTAGTACTGTGTAACTCGTAACAGCTGATGGGTGAGGAGGAAGGAAGAAAAAGGAGGAACTGGCTGTCAGAGGTATTTAAGCAGCACCCTGTGACCTCTGTAGTTTAATATATTATTTAAGACATGAAAGTTGTTCTTATTTTGGGGAATAGAAAATAAAATTTATGGAACAAGATGGAGTAACCTCTCCAGACCAGACTTCAGAAATGAAGCGTTGATAAGATAGAAAGGTTTGGAAAGAAATTGTTTCTGGTTACTGTCCCGATCTGATATCGGGGAGGGCTCTTAAATGATCCCAAAAGCAAGATTAAGTCACAAACGAGGTCAGATGCCGTACAACCTTGTGAACTTTATTAAACAAGAGACTGATAGCAGTGATAGGACAGGGTCAGAATCCCTAAGCTAGAAAGCGGTAGAGATGCGGCAAGACTAAGTACCACCACCACAACTCCAGTGATGTTCTGCTGGCTCGGTCTCGGTGCCGGTGATGGTGTTCTAAGCTCCAAGCTCTGCTGAAGTCTCCAGTCACCCCGGAGGCCTCCAGCCCCGCTTTGACGCAGTCCTTTTACTGCCTCAGTCCCCACGACTTCTCAGAAAAGTCCGCCCATTTCCATGGAGCTCATTGTTGCCCCATGGTCTTCCATGCGCGCATGCCCAGGTGTTCACGGTGGTCTTGCAGGCAAGGGTGCGCATCTTCCTCACCTCCTCCACACGGCTCACGTGCAGGTGCAGCTCGGCAGGCACTGCCAGGGATGTTGTTGCTTTAGCTTTGGGCAGACGTTGTGGTTTCATTGGGGACTATTCATCACCTTCCCTTCACGTCAACAGGATGCTGAGGCCAGGAAGTGGTAGTGGTGCAGCAGAAATGTTGAGACGAAGAGTCCAACACAGTCCCTTACAGTTAGTGATGGTGATAGAAATTGATAGGCAAAAAAATCATGAGGATTATGCATTGAATTACTATTCCAGTTTTGATCCAAGAGCAGACCAAATCTCTTTTTTTTTTTTTTTTCCTAGAATATCATCTAACTCAAAGAGGAAAAAGGCTACTAAAGTGCTAAATTAGCATGTCTTGGTAAGGTATGCAGTAATTAATAAGTTAGACTTGAAAAACTGTTGCACAAAAAAGGCCCAGTGCCCTAGATATGGAAGATCAACTATAGGCAAGACTGAATATTTTATAATAGGGAGAATAAGCATTGCAATGACAATAGTCAGTTCTATTTTAAAACTCCAAGATCATAGCAATCTATGAATATTCATAATACCATTTTCACTGCTACTCTGGGGAAATCTTTTCTGGGCTCATAATACAGATTAAAATTGTCAGTAAAGAGAAAGGTGGGGGGTGGTGGTGGGAGAGAGAGAGAAGAAAAAATGGCTAAGACAATTTGTTGAAACACTGGAAGAGAAAATGAAAGATCAGGCCTACCTGGGGAAGGATGTAAACAACCTGGAAGTATTCAGCAATTAGGAAGAATATCCACAGAAGCAGGGAGAAGGAATTTGAGACAGAATTTTATTATAAATTTACTGACCAAAATGAACCAGAACAATGAGACTAAAAATAAATCAGAACAAGAGAAATCTGGGAAGTAGTGTCTCTGCTTCCTCAATATATGTGTCCTGGTTGGGGCTGGAATAGAGTTCACGTTCATTTTGGTAGCAGGAGGAGTGCTGCAGCACCCTGAGACCCCAGGGGCTCCCCAGGTCCCAGTGCCCTCACCTGTGTGCAGGGGTGGGGGGAGCACAGCTGGAGGGCTGGGCCCAGATTGGCCGATAGTCCATGTCATGTGACACTGTGCTCACTATATAAAGGCAGGAGTGGGCCAGGAGGAGCTCTCACTTCTGGGAGTGTTGCTGTGGTGCCTTTGTGTTTGGGATTGCTGGCCAGGAGCAGGTGGGTGTTGGTTGGTGGGTGGTGAGCAGCTGTATTGTACGTTACCCGTTCATACTGGTGTCACCATATTAGTCTGTTATTAAACTGTTTTTATCTCCACCCACGAGTCTCCCTTTGCCCCTCTGATTCCCTCCCCATTCCCAAGTGGGGGGAGGGTGGGTGAGCGACTGCGGGGCGTTTAGCTGCCAACCAGGCTCAAATGACAACAATATGTATAAATACAAATAACTAAATACATAAATATGAAAATAATATATACATATAAGAGCTATTAATGTTATTTTTTTAAAACTTTTTTTTTTTTAAGTCTGAAATGAAAATTAAAATCCTTCTCAATTACTATTATTAATCTCAGATTCTACATGTGTGGAATATTTTTAGAGTGGAATTGTATTATTCCCAAACCCAAATATTTCATTCTGCTCCTTGGATCACACTTCTTTTCCCTTTTGTCTGTCAAAAAGGAGGGCAATAATCATTGCCTGGGGAACTGAAAGCGTGGATACCTAGTGACATTGACCAATTATGGGGAATGTGAGCAACATGAGGACCATCCACTTGCTTTAATTTCTGGACATCCTTTACTCTCACCCGAAGGGTAAAACAATGGGGGAACCTATCAGGAAGCAGGTCAGTTTGTATTGCAAGATCTACTACAGGTGGTGCATAGCATAAGCTGCCGAAGCACAAACCTGAACTAATGATATATGTAGCTCATCTGGACTGGAAGCAGCAGAATCACATCAACACCAGTCTGGAGGAAAGGCAACACTAATTAGTCCAGGTGCAATGCCACACTGAGGTCCCTGAACAGCACAGGACCAGGTAGAATTGTCAGCTTGTGCCTTAGACACCTCAGTATGACTGCATTGTGTAGACATGCCTTAAGAGACCTGAAAGAAATGGAAATAATAGCAACAACAAAGTGAATTTTAGTAATCTATGTGCCTATTTCCTAGTCCAGATTCCAACAGAAACCATGTAACCTTGAAGAGTGCAAGGACGATGGAGGCACAGGTGGTGTTCTCCTAAATTCCCTCAGTCAGTGGAGAATCTCTGTTAAATGCCGTCTTCAAGTGGGAGTTTAAATGGAACAGTTATTTCAAACAGCAAGGATGATCAAGAACTTCATGTAACCTACCGGAGATGAAGATTGACTTAATATTGTAAAAGAGTCTCTGAATACAAAATTAGTCTGAATAAGCTGTTTGATTCTCTGAAGTAGAATTAAGGAAAGGATATTGAAAACCTGGCAGGGAATAACTATCATAGTACTTGATTATTTAGAGAGATTCCTGAAGGAATTAAATGCTTACAAATGTAACTGGACATTTTTCATTCTGATGGGCATGTAATATATTTAAATTTACTGTAGAGACCGTCTTGACATACAGTAGCAATCACTGAACTCCCTAGTCACCAGGTATCATGTCACACTGAGTGCACTTTATTCTCAGATAACAAAAAATATGGCTGAACCAATTCCAGAAATCTAACTTTATAAATCTCTTTGAAAAATACCTGCCAATGTTCTTCATACTGGTTCTATTAAAAAACTGGGCCTAATGTTCAGGAACCATTCATTTGCTCAGGTATGATGCTAATAAGGAATAGATTGATGATATCATGCATACTGGAGAGATCAGGAATAAGCTACATGTTAAAAGCCTGTTCTCCAACTTTTTCACATGATAAGGTCATGTAAAGATACACAGAAGAGAAACATCCAACTATTTGAGTAATAAACAAGACTTTACTAAACCAAACAAGAAACTCAAAGCATTTAGAGTTAGTCAAACCTATGCATTGATTCTGATATTGTCTTGATGATATTCAGAGCCTATAAGGAAAAGCAGTGTTTTCTCTAAAGAAAAATAAAATTGAATGAATGGTAATACTGTTCAGAACTGAGCAATTGAGACTAATGCGTTTTGCTTTTCTGGGTGTCCACAGAGATTATGTTACAGAGCAAATATATATAAAAGTTAGAATAGCTTTTAAATATTTTTTTGGGGAGATTATTAGAAGTTAGAAGGAAGAAAATCAATCACAACTGTCTATTCTATGTCATGGTGTTCACTTCTGGAGATTATAGTTGTTAAAAGGGAGCATGTTAAGCATTTAAACCCTACTGTGATCCTGTCATCAGTTAGTCTAAATGAGTGTCATCCTTTCAAAGTCAACAAGTCTGAGAAATAGCAGTCTATACTTCAGAAAGTTTAGCAATACTACTATCATGGTTCAGTGGCCTAAATGTAAGTGTTTAATGCCATCTTCAGTTCTATGGACTATCCCACCTGGCCTCAAACATCTTCTTCATAAGGGTGTTCATAATGTATTGCATCAGCCTTGAGTTATACCAGCCAACTCACATCAGCCTTTAGTGTCACTTGGCACTTCTGTTTGGGCATCTGAATTCTGCCTCAGCAGTTTAATTTAGGTATCATAAGAAGGAAGTTAATTTGGGTGGGAGTGATAATCTTCCTGATATTTGCCTAAAACTACATTTGGGCACCTTGATCAAGATGACCAGATCTCCATATTTCTTATGAAAGGAACTGGAGCAGGAAACTAGACTTTCCTATGAAAGGCAACGTTTACTAAAGGCTGTGAGCTTGAGTAAAAGCCTTGAGACTTTTGTTCAGACATTTTAAAGATAATTAGTCAAATTAAACAGAATGTTGTCAATACAAATCAGGTTGCAAAGACCATTTTGCAAGGCATTAAAATGGGACATATCAGAATCACAGAATCACAAAATGCCTGAGGTTGGAAGGGACATCTAGAAGTGACCTTGTCTAATCCCCCTACTTCAAGCAGAACTACCCAGACCAAGTTGCCCAGGACCATGTCCAGATAGCAAACTTTAGTCAGAAGTAAAACACATATTCTACCTAGTTATCTATGGCTTTTTATAGTCATGATCTACAGAGGGACACTCCTAACTCCATGGCCTAATGAAAAGTCAGATTCAGCTCCAGATTTAGACACCTGAACAGATTTCTACAGCCTGTGTCAAAACATGAATTGGATGTCTAATATTGACTACAGTCAGTAAAAAATACTCAAAAGAGCTTAAAGAGCTAGTCAGCAGACTATGTAGTCATCTTTAGGACAGCTCCTCTTAACTCTACCAACTGTCATGACTAGTTCTCCACAGAGACACTGAGGACACTTGTAGATACTTTTATTGCAAACAATTTTTGATGTACAAGTTCAGAGCTGAATTCCAACCCTTTTCTTCTCTGGGAGAAGTTTTTGTAGTTCACTAAATAGTGCTTCCTTTCTATCTTGAGACCTTTAGCAGTCTGAATTCAATATTTGTTCTCCGGTAAGGAAGAGAAAGGCCTTCATAATAATGGCTATTTAAAAAAAAAAAAAAAAAAAAAAAAGCAATTATGAAAAATTCTAGATACAAAAGCAAAGAATCTTCTAAAGATAAACAAGTACTTCCATGAGCATCAGAATCATCTGAGCCATTACTTGGGAGTTCACAGCTTGAGTTTTAAATTGATTCTTAATACTAACAGAGTTCTTTTTCTCCACTAGTCGACACATACTCTTTTACTCATATTCCATTAAAGTAACACTTCTGTGACCTCTGTCACTCTCAGATTTGGCTAAAATTGGTAGTAGTTATTGGGTAAAAAAAATAACACGATCCAATTAGTTTATTTAAGAAATCAAAGAACAAATGGACTTGAAAATGTGAATTTCGGTTTCTGCTATGAAGCCCCTCTCAAAAGGTCCTCGACTTTCCCTTCTTTGAAGTGGTGATAAATAGCTATTTCTTTTTCCTTTTTGTATCTTCCTCCACATTGACATTCTCATTCTCCAGTGTTGTAGAAGAGAAGGTAAAGCCCTATGGTTTTCTCACAATAAAAATCAGGAATTTAAATAAGTTAGCAAGCAATCTCTTTCTCACAGATTATGGCTGAAAACAGGTTGAAAACAGTTGTATTTATCCTTGGATTCTTACAGATTGAATGCATATGGAAACAAGTTAGCTTGGGAGGCTCTTACACTTTTAAGTGGAGTTGAGGAATCAGTTTCCCTGCAGGGACATATCAATAGAAAAGTTTGCCTGTGCCACTATCCTAGGACAATATTTGAGAAATTTGAAAGAAACATGATAACAGACAATAATTGAGTTGTAAAAATACCACGTCTAATTTTGGAAAGCAGCATTTTGGAAATGACAGAAACATGCAATTTTTCAAAACTTAATTTGATGGTTTTATCTAATACCTTTAAAAGTTATTCTGTTGTCAGTTAAACATGAGTTTGGACTGTTGCTACAAATGACCTGATATCTACATTCCTGGGTGCAAATCTAACCTCAGTGATATTCATTCCCTTGCAGAATTCAGACAGCTTCAGTGAAAGGAATGTGAAGAAGGAAATCACTAACTGTGTTTTCAAACTGTATAGGAAATGGGTCATGCAAATTCTGGCTTTTCACCAACTAAGGAGTGACTTGAATAGAAAATTAAAAGGTGATGACAATGTGGTTGTAATAATTTAAAAAGCTTCATAAGTCTTTCAGAATTTTTTTCATCATGAACATTATGGTGTTGCAATCCCTAAAAGCATATTTGTCTTAAACTAAAAGGAAAGACTTTTCTTGCAAGTCAGGGGCTGAGCATTTTTTTTTCTTTTAATTCCACGGGTTATAAGACAAATAAAGACAGTTTTCTCATTTCTTCTGAAAAGATAAAACTGAGATAGTGTCCCCCAAGGCATGTTGAATAAGTAGAGACAGAAATTTAGGCCAAAGTATTGTCAGGTTGCAAAGCAAGATAGCAGTCAATCCACAATTAACTTTTGGTTAAAATTGTCTGCTGACCTGGATATTGTCAAATGGATTTTGATAGTTGAAGGTGACTGTGAATTACTATTGTGTAGTTTATGTTCATTATTTCAGGTTATAGTATTTGTGGTTGCACACTTTAGTAAATGAAACATTGAGTAAGAGTTTTCTGGTGTCATGATGAGGATATTTAACAGTTTTATGATCTTCATGCTGTAATGAAAGTATAAAAGTCAATCATTAGAGACAGTTTCATTGCATATAGCACAGGAGTTTGGGATGTAAAAAAGGAATCACAGAACCATAGAAATGTTGACTTCTGGAGGTCATTTAGTCCATCTGTCGATTCAGAGATAAACTATTGTACTGAATCTGGCTGGGATGGGGTTAACTGTCCTCATAGTAGCCCGTACAGTGCTGTGCTTCACATGTGTGGCTAGAACGCTGTTGATAAGACACCAGTGTTTTGGTGCTTGCACAGCATCAAGACTGTCTCTCCACCTGCTCTCTCCACACCCAAAGGCTAGCAGGCACGAAGTTGGGAGGGGACACTGATCTAAACTGACCAAGAGGATATTACAAACCATATGACACCATGTTCAGCAATAAAAACTGAGGGAAAGTCATTGTCTTCCAAAGCAACAACTACACATACTGACACCTTGTTTCCTAGGAAGTGGCTGGACATCTGTCTGCTGATGGGAAGTACTGAGTAAAATCCTCCTTTTGTCTTACTTCCATGGATGGCCTTTTCTTTTATTAAATTACCTTTATCGCAAACCATGAGCTCATTCATCTTATTTTCAACCCCTGTCCTTTTGAGAAGGTGGAGTGGGAGAGCAGCTGGGTGGGGGTCTGCAGCCAGTCAAGGTCAACCCACCACAGCTGCCACCAACATTAGATCAGATCAGCCCTAGCTTTGCCAGCCAAGTCATGAAAACCTCCCAGGATGGAAATTTCACAACCTCTCTGAGTTACCTGTTCCTGGGCTGCACAAGCCTCCTACAGATTTTCTTTTTCCTTATATCCATCCTGAACAACCAAGATGAAATTTGTAAGTATTTTCCCTTGTTATTTTGTCTGCTACTACCAAAACCAATCTGGCTGTAACATCTACATAACTGACTTAACTTGTATCAAATAAATGGGTTATGGTCCCGTGGCCCCAAGTGTTAATGTCCATAGATTGTACTGGTCCTATAGTTTGCATTATACCTAAGAACTTGTGACCAAATTAAAAATCAAATCACTGCTAGTTCCCAGTTATAGATGTAACACAAAAAAGTTAAGGTCTAGATTAAAAGAGGAACTTGTGATGCTTTGTGCTCTGATGGCCAGAAGTTAAAGGCCTTTCTCGGTGTAGAACTCAAAATTAAGGCCAAGAATTCCCTACCTAGTGAACAGAAAACTTTCAGGTCAATAGGAATAGAATTCACAATAAGCAATTAGCAGATGCTTGTTAAGGTGAGTACATAATTTGTGAAGAAGGGAGAAAAGGTATATGCTTAGGTCTTCTGAAGAGCATATCATGCCATAAAGAAGTGAAGAAAGTATTTGCTTTTACATGGTCTGGAATTGTTGGTGTGACAATCTGCCCTGAGAAATAGATTCTATACAGTGCTTTTCTCAAATATGTAGATGGATCTGGGCCATCTGGGATTCAGGTATCATCTGGTTCACATCTACCAATTCAAAGCTTGAATGAAGGAAATTGTAATTGTCAGTATACATTAATGATATTCTAGGATACATTAATGATCTTCTATGTCTCACATAAGTATAAAATTAGGTTCTGTGTCAAAGTGAATTCAGCCAAAACACAGTTCCTAGCTCATTTCTTTGAACACACATCTCTCAGTCTTCTCTCCCAAGACAAGTGCTGTTACTGTTGCTGAAGTCTCTATTTTATATGAAGCCTAAAAGTTGCAGCATTTGCCAAAGAAGCTCGAAAGACATCAAGCCAGAGCTCCTGTTTACCAGGACAGCACTCTACCTGTTGAAGGGCACAGACTCTTCTACTTGAAAAGCTGGCTCCATGGATTCAAGATGCAACATCTGTAGGGGCTGGATGAAGTAGTTTCTTATGAGTCTAGTGGCCTACATAGGCAAAAGGAAGTGTGAACTAAGCTGCTGTTCTTGAAAACATGGTGTATTTTACACAATCAATAATTAAGGAAAAAAGATATTTTAATCTCACTGTGATTGACTTGCTTATAGCACTCAGAAAGATTCAGGCAAAGTTGATACTTGAGTCTGTATCATCTAAGTGTACATCTAGTGACCTGCTTATAAAATCATCTCTCCTTTTAGCCCTGACTGTGTAGTAATAATATATTTTCAGTGCATCTGGTTGCAGATAGAATTCCATTTCCAAGGGAAATCCCAAAATTCTCTTAAGAAAATTAATACATACAGTTATGATAAGGGAGAGGAAAACAAAATACCTTTAAACTACATAAAGAGAAAAACTTTGATTTTTTTTATTTGCTTTCACAGTGTCCCAGCAGTAAAATAACCATCTCATGTGTGCCCCTCAGAGAAGGTGTGAAGCACTGAGAGATTTATGTACAGAACTATAGTGCAAAAACTTTTAATGAAAAGGGTACAATAGATGTTTTCAATGTTTCAGAGAGTTTCATGTGCCTTTTATTTACCCTTATTTCAATTGTCCCACCAGACAATAAGCACCTTAAATGAGAATTTATATACACGATCACAGACACCCGGACCATAGTACTTATTTAAGCAAATAGAAAAGGAAGTTTGGATTTTAAATGAATTACTTCCATTTTTTTTGTTTGAATGTGAAAGTTATTTGAGGGTGTTAAAAACTGGACTGGATCTATTGGTCCCTCATGCAGACATTGAATTAAATTCTCCCTTTAACTGCACACCAATGAAAGTAAAGAAGGACAGCTGACATACAGTTATAATTCAAAACACAGTTTAAACTATTCTGTAAAGGAGAGACACAAGTAAAAAGCTATAGAGTCAACAAGTCCCATGGGAATAGTACAGGCTTTGACTAATTTACGAAGCAAATAAGCCAGACTCTTGGATTAGTTTTAAGCATCTTCTTTCCCTATTCAAACTAGTTTGTAATAAAATTTAACTTAAGTATTTTTGTGCTTCCTTGTTTTTCTAGTGTTACAGACTCTTCTCCAATCTGAACCCAACACTACTGAGATCAATAAGCATCTTTTCACTGAATTCCTCAAGGTTAATGGTAGTCTTATTAAAATAAAGTTTCTTGATTCTGTGATCAAATGTACCTTTATAAGAGTAGCACTGTAGTGTCAAGAGATTAAGTGACTGTACAGTATTTCTTGTTTGTTAGTTTGTGTTTAACTTGACAATAGTATCTGTCTGATTGCCTACAAATATTTAAATACATGTGTGAAAATAAGAGTCTTGAATATGAACCGTGAAAAGAATAAACTTTATCAAAAAGCTGTTCTGCAGCCTCTGATTACTACACTTATGTTTTCTTCTGCAGAAGCTTTCTTGTCTCACAAACACTGACATCTCTGTTGGAAGTAATTGCTCCCCTGAGCTTGTCAACAGTTTTTAGAAACAAGAAGCTCTGGGGATACAATTCTCCTGGTGCCTCTGAAATAAAATGTTTCCCATTGAGTTTCCTTCTCTTAAAGAGATCAGGAGCTTTTTAAAGAATTTGGGTTTTCCTTTAAATTGTAACTCTTTGTTCTATCTGTGATTTAGGTAAAGGAATGCATAGGCAATCTATAAAAGCATGTCTGCCAGCATGAGCTGCCATGGCTGTTTCATGAGGTCATCTGGCATAGCACATGTTTGGGAGGCTTAGGGATACACCACAGTTCCCATCCCATTTAATGTATTGTACTAATTGACATGTAGCTCTCTTAATTAAAGTAAGTCTGGGGCTATTTTCAGTGGTCCATGTGTGCACAGAAAGCACTGCTTCTGGAGCACACCAGCAAATCCATCTAATTGTATATGTCAGGATAAAAACCTGGTCAACTGATGTCAGCTGGAGCTAAATTTAGTTATTTTCTCTTCTCCTTATTTTGTGTTTAAAAAGGGTCTTGACTGGAGAGAGGTATAGGTAAAACAAAGAAGTCAGGGAAATCTTCTCATGCCTAAAGAAGAGGTAATGTGGTTCTGTGGGTCACATTACAAAGCAGGGACTCATAGTCCTGTGTAATCATTAACTTTCTTTATCAGTATCAGTAAGCATTCAGTGTCCACTGGCACAGGAAATAAGAGCCTTCAGTTATTTTCCTACATGGCAAAATACAGTACTGATATTGCTAAGTCACATGGCAGGCATGATCATTTTACAGAAAGGTGAATGTGTTTGAGCAAACAAAGGTCAAGGGACTAGTAGTATTTTTAAAATTTTCTCTGACCCTGATGTCCAATAAATAACCTTTACTGAAAGGAGCTTAGTGCTGAGGACTTTGTGAACAGGCCTGTCAGTTTTGTTGATTTAAATCATAAAGGTTTGTGCCATACACTATTTTCTGAGCTGCAGCTGATCCTACAAAATTCATTTCACTTTGCACCATAATTCAGCTACAGTTTGTATTCCCACAGTTTAAAGACTGGTACTGACAGCAGATAGGTTAGTGAGAACATTTTCAAATGTGCTCCTATTTTTTTTTTATTTTATTTTTGATATCAGATGTCTCACATTGCTGAATAGAATATGTCTGTGGTTATACAGTTTGTAATTACATCAACATTTTATTTTTCAATTTAATTAATTAAATAGCTTCATTACCTTCTTACCCTTAGAAAAATGTCTAATTTGTTGCTAGGTTTTACTGAGGTGTTTGATTTTTATGGGTAAGAACTAAGTAAAGGATCTCAGAAGACTTTTAGGTTTGCTTTTTTTAAAGTTTGTGCTATTTCTAAATATTTGTATGAATCATTTGCGTATATCTTTACCTTCCTGATATGATATTAGTGGTATTTCATCCTCTATCAGAAGCAATATGCATCTTAAAAGTTCCTCTCACATGGTGTTAACAGTTGTGTTATGTGTCTGCTTCCTACATTTTTGAAAGATTCTTAGATGACACATAATGTTTTCTTTTTGTTGTTTCACACATGGTGTGTTGCAACAAACTCAAAGCCACATAACAGTTGTCGCATAGTACCACCTCAGAACAACCATGTGTCTATTGGAGTATAACTCAAATCTACTTTCTCAAAAGTAAGAATGTCATAAAAAAACTTTCCTGGAAATAAACAGGAAAATATACGAATATTTTCTGTATTTTCTATGAACAGAAGATTTTCCAAAAAGATGTAATGACTAGCCTTTCTAGTTTCTCAGATTTGGTATCCTAAGGTCAAACTTCTACCACGTGAAAATCACAGGAAATAAATGGTTGCATTCTCACATCTACCACAGTCACTGGATAGCCCAGTGGGTTAATGATATTGGTTTACTGCTGGAAAGATATTTTCCTTCCTTTCATAACATGATATGAAATCTTTTTTCAAATTAATGTGTTGCATAATATCCCTGTATAGTACTCTGTATGATACAGATGGGAAATATTGCTATGATATCTCAACTCTGGCTAAAGATCTTCAGTTTGAGAGAAAAAAAGAATAGTGTGATGCTGTGGGGTTTATCCAGAGTGGTAAGAGCCTATTGACTCTCTTAAAATGCAGGAAAAATATTGGTCTTCAGCTGCCAGAGAATTCTTTAGCTGAACTTGGCATTAGACAGCACTCATTCCTGCTCAAGCTCCTGACAGTTTGGCAGTAAAGCACTCTTCACAGGTTCTTTAAAGATGTTTTGGGGTATTTATTCCCTCAAAAGTCTGTGCACCACTATAATATTTATATTTACTTTACTTGGAAGACTGTCTATCTTAATATCTCAGTTCCATCCATGGTTCATAACCTTGTCTTAAGACTGATAGTCTTCAAGATGAAGAATAGATTTATCAATCATCAACTAAACTCAGGGCTCTGACCAAAAGTTGGTAACCTGCAAATCAATATATGAGACTATCTTGGCCTTGTTAAATAACTCAATGCTTCTCTAGCTGTATGACCTGAAAATAACCTCCATTTTTTTGTGTAAGCAGCAGCATAGTTCTGCAGGTGGCTTCAAGACCTAAAACTCAAACTAGCCTAGAGTCCCCCCACACTTTGCTGTGAGCTCTCCTTGAGCAGTTTCCCCAGATTTCTGCCTAGTTTTTGTAATTTTAAAATGCGATTCTCTGGGAATAGTCTATCTTTTCAGTGTGGTCATTTTAATTCTTTTTTTTCCTCTATTTTTCTCATGTTTGCCTTCTGTTTTCAAATCAGGAACAACTTTGCTGCTTCATCTCCCTCCACTTCCCCTGTCTTTCCAAGCTGATTTTAAGAGATTTGTGAACTTATCCTTGATGACCTTCCTTCGGGCTGAACGCCTTGGGTACTTACAGGTTATTATATCTGGGTCAATCTTACTCAGCCCAATAGTCAGCTACCTTTGTCAAACATGGACTGTTTAATTAATTCCCTAATCCCAGCTGGAACTGGGTAAGGTAGTGACCTTATACTGAATACTAAACAAGCTGAGGCTGACTTGTTGTCTGGTATTTTACCAGCTCTTTGAAGAGACCACACATGATTCATTTTCTATAAAAAAGAGCCCTGTGGTAGAAAAGCACCTGAGATATATAGATACATTTAAATGACTGCGTATCCCCCCCTGTCATCCTGCTAACTTTATATTTACTAGTATTCATTTATCACAGTTATATATAATTTACATTAAACATAAATTATCTGCTGAAAAGAATAAAGAATATTTAAAAGTTATGAAAATGCCCCAGATGAAGTGGGCATAAGCATAGTTATAAGTAGGTAATAAGCAAATCAAGATGATTATCATTACAGCAGTAAAAAATACTGATCCTTCCACACTAAGAAAAGAAGGGAACAATCTTAAGAAATTAACACAAAAGAAATGTGAATGCTATTGGAATGTAAATATTAGAAGGAGACTTCAAGGTCTAAGAGCTGAAAAGCCAGTAAACTCCCTATACTACTCCAGATTTGAAATGCTGAAAAAATCCTGGGGATCTATGCAATGAAAGAGTCTTGCCTGATAATTTTTACAGTCAGAGTGAGAAGTGATGGAATGATTTTTAGTGAATTCCCTGGGAGTAAAACAGTGAAAAAACACAGCTTCTAACCAATACAGGTTGTGCGATGAATGGCAATGTATTTCCAGAGAATGTCAAGATTTTGGGGGAAATACAACTAGGATATATTCAGCTCATGAAACAAAACAACCTGGCATTGTTTGATAAAGCAACAGCAGTAATATAAATTGTATCCAAGGAAAAGGAGTCTGATTTCATTAGTGGCAGTCTTATTAACCTAGCCTCACCAACCTACCACTCCCACTGAAGGTAACTCCAAACATATCCTTGGGTATGGCTAGCACCAGCATTAGTCAGTCCCATAATAAGTGCAGTGTGCACTTATTAGTATTATAAATGCAGTGTATAGTATCCATGCAGTAATTATAGGTGCAGCATATAGCTTTTTACTGTCAGAGATAGTATTTATGCTAAAATTTCTTATTTACAAAGGTATTTTGCCATGACATATTTTTTTCCTTTTGTGCCTTTTGGACCCAAGAGAAGGGATCACACCCTTTTGCTCATTTATTTTATTAGTGAACACTATTCCAAACCAACCCAAAGTGAGATAATTGGAATATGCCATATTTAATTTTGTCTACTGTGTAATTGTATCCTGTTGTCCCCTGTCAGACCCACACTGGGTGTCCAAATTAATGCTTTGGGAACACTGGAAGAATTTGCATTTTATATCAGTGTTTTCCTGGCTCAAGCATAAAATATTTTAACCACATTTTCTATCAATAAACGTGTAGCCAGAGGTTTTTGCTAACAGAAAGGTTAATTTAAATGTTTAGAGAGAGAGAACATTAGTTACTAATAAATGTATTCATTTTCCCCTGTTCATTGGTCTGCCCATTCCTCTGAGCAGTAAATTAAAGGAACAGATGTATAATTTGGAAAGTCTTCCAGATTCTATTTTTTCTCTTAAGTGAAACATAAAACAATGACTGCTGTATACAGTGTTCTTCTGTCCTTATCAGTTACACTAAGAATCCTCATTCAGTGCTGCATGCACTGTGAATATACCCAATAGAAAAGAGATTTTTTGAATATATGCTATTTCTGGACACTTGGGTATTTGATATTTAATCAGAGATTTGTAACTATTTACAATGTAGACACTTATACCTGAGCTTGCTATTGAGTCTCACTTTACAGTTTGTGGTGAGAAATAGATATTTTAGGGTGTGATTCACCTCAAGCTAAAGTAAACATTTGAAATATATTTGATAGATCAGGTCAAAAACCATCTATTTCTCTCATAAAAACAACTACTAAATGCTTTTACTAGTCTCTTCTTTCAAACTTCACTTTCATACTTACGGTTCTTATTTTGTTTTAATATAATCCTGAACATAATATTTTGAATATAATATAATATACTGTATATAATATAATATAGAATAGAATCATAGAATGGTTTGGGTTGGAAGGGACCTTAAAGATCATCTAGTTCCAACCCCCTGACATGGGCAGGGACACCTTCCACTAGACCAGGTTGCTCAAAGCCCTGTCCAACCTGGCCTTGAACCCTTCCAGGGAGGGGGCAGCCACAACCTCTGGCCAACTTGTTCCACTGTCTCACCACTCTCACAGTAAAGAGTTTCTTCCATATATCTAATCTAAATCTACACTCTTTCAGTTAAAAACTGTTACCCTTCATTGTATCACTCACTACACTCCCTGATAAAGAGTCCCTCCCCATCTTTCCTATAGACCCTCTGTAAGTACTGGAAGGCTGCTATCAGGTCTCCCTGGAGCCTTCTCCTCTAGGCTAAACAACCCCAACACTCTTAGCATGTCCTCATACAAGAGGTGCTCCAGCCCTTTGATCCTGATATAATGTAGTATCTGTGATATTTTTATAATGACTATAGAATTATCAGTATGCTTGGTAACATGGGCTGGATGCAAAGTTCTGTTAAGCTGGTAAGACTCATTCTTTACTCTTGGGGGACGCATCTCAGTCTCTGATTTTAGGCACCATTACGTGCCTAAGGGATCTCAATTCAAAGGTTCTAAGTCCTTAAGTGCCAAAGGACCCTAGTTCAGATTTTGTTCTTCTTAGGCTTCCTTAGTTAGGAAAATTAAGCTAGTCATTCAAACAGTGGAAATCTTAGAAAACTACAATAAATCTGAGCTAGAGTTGAAGTGATCTGGAACTCGTTTTTCATCCAAATGGTCCCAAAAGACTAGACATTCTCTCTGTACATGACCAGAAATCACCTAAAATCTGATCATGTCAATACTTATCTCAAAATGAAACACAAGTGAGGTCCAGGAACTATTCCAGAAGGACTATGTAATTCGCTTGATGTAGTATTAACACTGCAGCTTACAGACAGTGTCTGAAGGACTGGGAAAGTTAGGCTTTTTCAACAGGGAAGTTGTGGAGGGTTGTAGTCATAACCAAGCAATTTTCCCTTCCCAGCAGTACAGGCTATGTAACAAAATCAGTATCAAAGGTCACACTCCCTCTGAATACAATCAAAACATTTTATTTTCTTAAACAAAGAATTAAGCTAAGTTGTTCAAGGTGTTTGGTCAAATAACAGTCACATAATCACAGGACTGACTAGTTCATTCTCCTTCTTTAAAGCAGCGTCACCTACAATAGATTTCTCAGGACACTGACCTGTTTTTAGTATCCTGAAGGGTGGACATTCCACAGTCTCTCTGGCTAACCTGTTCTAGTGTTTTTTCTGTATTTCAGTTTGTGCCTGTTGTCTCTTGTCCCTTTCACTGGGCACCACTAAGAAAATCTGGCTTCATGTTCTTTACTTTCTCCATCGGATATTTATACACACTAATGAAATCTTCTTGAGCCTTCTCCAGGCCGAACAATCACAGCTCTCTCAGCCTCTTGCCATAGGAGAGACGCTCCAAGACTTGAATAATTTTTGTGCTTCAACACTGGGCACAACACTCCAGATGTGTCCCACCAGGGCTGAGCAGAGGGCAAGGATCACTCACTGGCAACACCCTTCCTAATGGAGTCCAGTAGGCTTCTTTGCCATAAGAACAAATTGGTGGTCCATGGTCAGTTTGATGTCCACCACCCAGACCCTTTTCCGCAGATCTGCTTCCCCCAACCCTTCCTGGTACATGGAATTTACCTCTCCCCAGGTGCAAAACTTGGTATTTCCCTTTTATTGAACTTCATGAGATGCCTCTCTGTGAAATTTTCCATCTTACTGAGGTCCCACTGAATGGCAATGCAAGCAGCTGGTGACTCAGACACTCCTAATTTTGTGTCATCTGCAAATGACTGCTCACATATGTGCAGATACCGGTCCAATTCCTTATGTTTTTTTGACATTTCTATTTGAATTGTTTGGTACCACAAATTCTGGAGTAGCTATGGAGGATGAGCACCTCCAAGTGATACGTAGCACATGCAGAAGGGATTTTTGTGTTAACTTCATGACAAGAACACAGCAAGAGGAGATTTCAAACTATGATTGCAATTAACTTATTTATGAAGGTAAAATAATGAAAATAATAAATGCTTTTATTTCTAAGGCAAGATGAGAACAGAAAGAAGCTCATTGAAGTGTAAAAACTTTCAAACTGCTGAAGCACATCATAACAACTGCAGAGAAAAACTCCTAGGAGAATGCAAGGGTCTTAAATACTACAGTGATCAGCACTCGATGGTAATTAAATTAAAGATCACTGTTGCAGTGCAGAAAATCATTATTTCTGTAGTATAAGAAATGTAATATCAGAAACTCAGATGGAAATCTCAAAATATAAGTATTAAAATTATGCAATTGGATCTTCTTTTTTATTTGTTTTCCATTAAAAACATTTCCATTTTCAAAACCAAGTGCATTCAAAATTCAGAGTATTAGAGTTTAAGGACTATTTTTTGAAAACTCTAAGGATGTAGAGCTGAAGAGAAATATTCAAGAGAACAGTGGTTACAAATACAATAAAATTAATGAAAGAGCTTAACTGGAATAGATCCAGACTGTAGCTCGTGTTACATTTCAAAGAGTGCATTTAGATTTCCTCTGTAACATTAGAAATGATTGCAAGTAAAGTGATACTCCAGTAAATCCCAAAGGGGGTTGCTATTTGTGGCAGTTATCTGTGGATAGAAGAATGAAAGCAGAAAGAAGGAGTTTGGAGAATCCTCATAATGTGATAAAGTGTTGTATGCAGGAGAAAATCATAAACATTGTGATTATTAGTGTGATTCATTCTTGAGTCGATGATGATGATGAGATGGGATCATGATGATTAAGAAGAGAATACAGAACAAAAGAAGTCAGGAGTTAGAAAGCATGACTTGTTTCCAGGATACCACTTGATGTAGTATAAAATATCTTTCCCTGCCTGTTTTTTCAGTACCCCTGCTTCCTGACAGAGATTGTATGTCTTCTCTTGTACAGCTTCAGATATTGGCGTGGCCACTGCCTGTTCTCAATCTGAGAATTAACTGGATCTTTGTGGACACAGCAGCCATTTCTTTTATCAGATTAGTTACTGAAGATCTATCATTTAAATCACTATATGTGTCTGCTGGCAGAGAAATTAATAAGTAAAAAAAAAAAAAGTCCTTGAGCTGAAATATTTATGAAACTTTAAAAAAAAAATTATGTCAGATTAAATACTCTATTTTTTTTCTCTCACACTAATACATGTAAAACTACCACTTTTACATGTTCTTATAAGAAAGAGGAAAAATTTAAAAAAAAAAAAAAAAAAGAAAATTAGATCCTACAATTGAAAACATGGAACAAGATAGGGAAAATTTTTTATGTTTAATCTGTGGAAAGAATAATTACAGTGACAGTGGAGATAGTGAGGTCTTGTGCCAGGTTGGGAAAACTGAAAGTGGAAATATGCTCATGAAATCAGGAAAAGAGAACTCTAGATACATTTTTTAAAATATATAGTTTCCATCCAAGAAGTTGTTGTTGTTATTATTATTTTATTTATTATTTTTATTAACATAATTATTATCATAATTATTATCATTATTGGCTTAAATTAGAGTTGTGGGTACAATGTAACAGACAATGATAAGCAGTTTGTATACTTCAGCGAAGACTCAGTGATTTAATATGGTTTCCATCTTTTTGACTATTGCACACTATCCAAAAGCTTTCCTGCAATAATAGAAGAGATAGATTGTGCAAGTGGATTTTTTTATTCTCTGGTAATTTCAAAACAGATTCTAGCAGGCAGCCTGGAGACAATTGCCTATTTACAGAAAAATAATTTTTACAGGTTAATGTTAGGCCAAGCCTTCTTTTGGTTGTTGGTTTAATCCATGATCAGTATTTCTCCTTATCAAGGTTACAACCAAGGGAAAAGATTTGTCAAAAAGTTGTTTTGCATTGAGTAATTCATTTTAGATTAGAAATCAGGTAGTATACTGATGGAAAGGTGGATTTCTTCATCTACAGATATTTTGCTCAGTGAATGTTGCTATTCTCAAGGTTGTCACGTGGAAGAAGATGTTCAGGAATGGCATTTTTTATTTTTTTGTCTGTTGGAAAACCATTTTAGGCATACACCAAAAAATACTCCTGTAATCCCATTTTTATTAGCATGACATTGGACTACTTTTCTGGCTGAAATGCAGGCCTTCAGAAATGACAAATAATTCCAGCTGTCTGAGTAGTTGTTTGGATGGGTTGTTCAGTAATGTTCATGAACTCCCTGTGTGTTGTCTCCTGTGAATCTCTGCTTGATATAATCTGTGAATAGTTTGCAGTGTATTGGAGGGAGCCTACACATTTATCTCAGGGCTGTAGATTTCAAATGAGAAAGGCTAAAGAGAGATCCTTATGAGACACAGTGAAGTATTTCAGTCCTTCCTTGGATTTCGCTCCATACCTCCAAGAACAGAAAGTACCATTAGCGACCACTTTATTTCATTTTGTGCTGTGACAGGTGAGGATTTATTACAGTACACCTTATCAGTTATTCTACCCAATTTGAACAGTGGACGTCGTTTGTAATGGCAGAGATGCCAAAGGCTGTCATCATCGCTCTTTCTGCACATAAGGCTGGAGCAAGTTGCTCCTGGTAGTAGAAAGCTGGCTCTAATCTAACCTTTCAAAAGCAAGATAATCACTGCGGAATTTTCATTCATTTGATATGACTCCCTGTTAAATGGTATGATTTTGTGCATTTCACCTTTGATGATTACTTTTATATTTACTGCTTACCCTGAATACTGTGGTTTTAACCGCTACAGTGTTTTTAAGTTATCACACCAGTGACAGGTGTACAATAACATAATGTGCTGATGTGCTATTTAGAAGAAAATGAAACAAATATGCAATTGCCTGTAAAGCAACAATTTACTCAGCTGGGTGACCAGAGACACTAAGGTAAAGATGTAGTGCTCTGCAAATGCAAAAGAAGGCACACATGCAAAATGTGACTTTTCTGTTAATATACATGGTGTACACTGGAAAATATTTTCTATTGGGTTGCTTATGAAATATATTACCAACAGCAACACCCCTTCACGCATATACACAATTTACTTCAAAAACTGACACTAAATTACATGTTCCTACTGAGAAAGAACCCTGGTAGGCTTTAGTAGCATTTCAATACTTCTCATGACAAAACAAAAAGCAAGCCAGCTCTGAATGACATCACTGGTTGACGTAGTTGTAGATCTATTTTAGATCTGTTGGGACACTGTGCACACAGTGCTCTGTAGGCTAACAAAACAAGGCAAAGTGATGTAGTAAGAAATCTCTCTTTCTGTGCTTCTGGGAACTAATTTCTCAAGACAGGTATGTATTTCTGGCCCCAAGTCACCAGCTAACCAACCAGAAATATGTTGTTCATCAGTATCCCCTGTGGTTCTTTTAGGGGGTTGGGTTTTGGTGGTGGTGTTTTTTTTTGTTGTTGTTGTTTTGTTTTTTGGTTTTTTTTTGGCTTTTTTTTGTTTGTTTTTTTTTTTTGTTTTGTTTTGTTTTGTTTTTTTTGTTTTTTTTTTTTTTTTTTGTTTTTTGTTTTTTTTTTTTTTTTCTCAGCTGTATTTCCAGACTGAAATATGTCTCCCCATCACCCTGTTGTTATCACATAATTTTCTTCCTTTTTTTACTTCTGAGTGTTAGAATAGTTGTTAAAATAGCACTTTACTGGTAGTTTTGTTTCCCCTTGACCGTAGGAGCCATCTGCTATGCTTGCTTCCCCAAGGACTGCTCAGAATTGAAACTCTCAGTCATCCTCCACTCTGCATCATATTAAGATCTTAAAGATAAATGGTATAACCCACCCACTATAAAAATTGAAACATGCCAGGTACTCTAGCTGTAACTGATCATTATCATTTAGAAGAAAAGCAATCTTAAACTCATAACATACCTTGATTTGCAACACACCTCAATACTCAGTGTCCTAGACTGACACACAGTGACCACTGTTTATAGACTTCTATGTTTTTCAGCAATAGGAGGTGCTGGATGTAAATAGTACTCAGAGTTGGAGCTACACATTGAAAAAAGTGGTGAAAATACCATCTCAGGGCTTCATCACCTCTTACAATCTTTCAGAGGGTAATAAACTTATTTTTGCCTGAGGATTAGCAGTCAGGACTCTACCTGTGGTTCTGAATATGATCTTCATTGCCATAGCATTTGAGCACCTATGTGACTATCCTAGACTATTTCTATCTCCAAGCTCCCCTGGATATCTGTCACCAGTTAAGTAGTACTGCTTTTGCATCACACTGATAATGGGAGCGTTAATAAACACAGATAAAATTAGAACAGACCTGTACAAAATTCAAAGCATAAGAACAGACTTGAATTGTTTCAGACAATGAAAGCAGCCTTACCACTCCACAGAAACTATTCATACATGTAGTGTCTATGCCTGCTCATATATTTATATATACATATAAGTGTCATCTATATCAGTATGCAGATTTTTATCTATTGAACATTTTTAAGTTCTAATGCATGTTGCAAACATTAGTTTTCCAAGAAGATTTAAAGGTGTTCTTTTATTTATCTTTTGGTCTTGTTAATAAACGTAACCTCCTCCCACCCCTTTTGACTCTGATAAATGTCCAGCCTGCACTTTGGGCCAGTGTTAAGAAGGAATGAAATTTCTTCTGGAATGTGAGTTGATGTTCTGATCCAAAATAATCAAGGATTATTTAGGCTAGAAGGCACCTATTGAGATCATCTAATCCAATCCCTCTGCTCAAGCAGTGCTGGACAGAACAGGTTGTCTAGGACCCTGTTCAGTCTGGTTTTGATTATTTCCAAGGACAGAGATTTCACAACCTCTCTGGGCAACCTGTGCCATTATTTCACCACCTTCACAGTAAAAAAGTGTTTTCTTGTGTTCAAATGAAATTTCATGTGTTTCATTTTGCGCCCATTGCCTCTAGTCCATTCACTGGTCATCACTGAGGATATTCTGGATCCCTCTTGTTCATTCCCTCTCATCAGATACTTATGCACTTTGATGAGATCGCTCTGAGTCTTCTCTTCTCTAGGCTAAACAGTCCCAGCTCTCTCAGCCTCTCCTTGTATGACAGATGTTCCAGTTCCTTAATCATCTTCATAGCCCTACACTGGACTTACTCCACTAAGTAATCTTTCTTGTGTTGGGAAGCCCAATGCTGGACACAGCACTCCAGATGTGTCTCACCAGTGCTGAGCAGAGGGGAAGGGTGACCTCCCTCAAACTTCTGACAACACTTTTCCTAATGCAGCCCAGGAAGCTGTTGGCTGACTTTGTTGCAAGGCAGCATTGCTGGCTCATGGTCAGTTTGATGTCTACCAGGAGCCCTAGGTTCTTCTCTGCAGAATTGTTTTCCAGTAGGAAAACCCCCAGTATATACTGGGGCATGGGGTTGTTCCTTCCCAGGGGCAGGACTTGACATTTCTCCTCATTGAACTTAATGAGTTCCCCTCTGCCCAATTTTTCAGTCTGTTGAGGTCCCTCTGAATGACAGCACATTCAGCAGGCCAATCAGCAACTCCTCCTCATTTTATGTCAGCTGCACACACATAGAGGGTACACACTGCCCTGTCATCCAGGTCACTGAAGAAGATGTTAAACAGTATTAGCCCCGGTGTTACACCCTGGGGCACACTGTTAGTGACGGGCCTCCAGGTGGACTTTGTGCTGGTGATCACAAGGCTTGGCAATTCAGACAGTTTACTGTCCACTTCACTGTCCATTTACCTAACCCATATTTTGTTGTCTCATCTGTGAGGATATTAAGTATTGGCACAGCACACCATAAACTAATGATGAAAATGAAAGTAGAGGTTAATAATGTAACGTAAAGCCAATGTGAAAAATCTCAGGTATTAAACTATAAGAAGTAGTAGGACAGTTCAAAAGGAAAATGTTAACAAATACCCAGAGCTAGCATATATACTGATAGTGCATAACACAACATTCTTAAGTAGATTCGTGGCAGCCTGTAATGTAGTTGGAAAACAAAACAACACACACTTTGTGTAAGGCTATGCTTTAATATAGGATCAGGCTGCCGATTCGTGGTTAAAACCTACCTAAAAACGGTATCCAAATCCAATTGGTTGATACTGAAGAAAATTTATCCTTTCTCCCTGTAGACTGTATTTGGATAATTGAATTATCATAGGACACTGATTTAATGCATATTTCCATAAACCTTGCTTTAAATGTCCTGGGATATCAACTGCTACTACAATAAAACTAAGCATCTGTATATTTTTGGACCATTTGCTACTGCAAAGCTGTAGAGTAATAGGGTCCATTTTTAGCATTTTATTAAATTGGTTTTGTTTCACATCTCCTAAAGTATAGATTCCTGGAAAGATTTTCTGTTATTTTGTCTTGCTTCATCTCTTCTCATCTTACCTCACCTCTGTTGATGATATGTTCTCACAGAACTTTATCTGGCCTCTTCTAAACATTTAGGGCCTCATCTTTAATCTAGTGTTTCCTCCAAAAAAGGACGATGGAAAATGTAGAAATAATTTAGAATTTTAGGTTCTGAATTTGAAACCTGTGATTGCAAAAGTGCTATGCAGGTGCTCTCAAATCTTAGAAAACTTCACATGCCATAAACATTTCTAACATAAATCTCTGTAGATTTCTAGTTGTATTCAGGAAGGATGAGCAAAAAATAATAATGTCACAGCTTAGGCAAAATGAGAGCTCAGATCTTAGCTCACTATTTGAACTAATAGGGTTCCAGAAATTAGACCCTTTATCTCCTTTATGAGTTTTGATCTTCTAGGTGTTCTCAGAGTCTTAATGCAGTTATAGGCATCTTCACAAAATGTGCTTTCAGCTACCAGTCTCTTTCAAAATGGTCAGAGGAGGACACAGGCCTGTTATGACAGCTTCCTGGTGGTCAGAAAGCTCCCAAGATATTTGAAAGATCCAAAATTAAACCTTTCCTCTCTCTAAGAGTATTCACATTCAATTCCTCTTGAATACATGTGCCTCTTTTAAACTAAACATCTCAGGTTTCCATCAGTATAATAGATGCTGAATATTTGCAGAATAAAGGCTTTTATGACAATGAGAACTTTGAGCTACAAGTTGCACTATATAATACAGAATTAATCAGAATTCCTGTTTCATGTTCTTCATCCATTGATTCAGATTCAGTGTTGCCTGAAAATAGTTGTATCTCCCAGGACACCAGGCCACTGTGAAGAACAGGTACGGATTCTGGTGCTAGTGTTGGTTTGTGTAGAACCAGTTTTGATATCAGTTTTTGGGACTGTGCTACCTCACGCAGGAACTTGTTGCAGAAACTCCCAAGCTTTTAGACAATAAAAAACCCCAAGATTTATTTTTATACAGAATTAATCAACACTCCACAAACATACAAGCAGCAGGTTCAAATGTCCATAAGAGGAGAACAAACTATCACCGCACAAACTTCTGGGGTTTAACAATAACCCAAAACACTAACTAGGGTTAACAATAACCCAAAACACTCAATCACTCACCTAATAAAAGGTAAGGAATCTCAACCTCGATGAACATCTTAGGGCAGCATCCTAGCCCAAGGGGAGAGTCCTTACCTGCAGCATGCTTCTCCAGGTGGGACTACCTCAAAATGGCTCCCCCATGGGACTCCATTTATACCTGAGCTGAATCTGACCTGTGGTCAATGTCAGTCCCTATTGGTCGAGAACCCCAACTGCCGTAAAGCCCTGAGAACAAGGGCACAAGAAAAGTTCAACAGCCAGGAAGCCACATTTTCATTCCAGTGTATGAACCTGCCACATGACTCCTCTAGTTTCTAAGTCTGATATTAATGGTAATTTCTCATCCTGAGTGGAAAAAATAAACAAAAAAACTCCCAAAACTAAACAAAATACCGAAACCCCTCAAAACGCCCAAAAAAACCCTAAATCCACCCAGCCCCTCAAGACCCCAAAACTAACCAACTAACCAAACAAAACCCCAAGAAAAAATAAGAACTGCTGTATCATTCTCATTTTTAGTTTTCACCTTTACTTTTCCATAGTGAGTAGCATTTCATTTTCAAGGCAGTTCTGACTCTTTGCCAGTCAGATTTAAATGTCCTGTGTTTACTGAATGTTTGATTTGTCACTTGTCTAAGCTATAGATTTTATAAATGAGAGTCTAAACTTGATTAATCATCCCAGTAATACTGTGCTGATTTGTGAGTCATTACTTGATTGTTGTTACTTTAGAAAAGCGAATTAAATAAATATCCATTTAAGATCTAAGAGACTGGGAATGGTTAAAATGTATTCTGAATTAGAAGTCAGTTTAGAGACTCCCAGGCTCAGGCTGTGGCTGTATTTATTTTGGATATCATCAGGAAAAGGAGAGGACAACATAAATTCTTTAAAGTAATGTCGAATAGAGAACACATTTGCCCAGGTAGAAATAGCTAAAGAATTAAGAACGTGCAGATTGTGTGTCACTATTAGTATTTCTGAGTTTGGGCTCACTGTTTTAATGGTTTAAAAGGATAATTATTTTAGTTATTACTCCTCCAAAGATTACATTCTGATGGTTATATTTTCTGATGTGGAACAGATAAAAGAACTGATGCACATATTTGCTTATGAGAAAAGCTGAAACAGTGAAATACTTGAGCATCTAATATCGTTCTGCCCTATAAGAAAAGTAAACAAATCATACTAGATAACTTCTTCCATCAGCAAGCAATCAGTAATTTGGAAAAGAGAAAGTGAGTGTTTTGTGTTCCTGGAACCTCTAAAGCATTGTTAGACAAGATTGTCATGTCTGACGATGTAGATTTAGTAGAAAGATAAAAGACAAGTGTTATTCTGTAACTTGAGTTAGTAATTAAAAATGGAATAAAGGTCTTTGACAAGACATAGCAATCTGTTTTCATAGTAATTCCTCTTCTAAAGCAGTTTCAGGTGGATACAAATCATTCACAGCAGAAATATGACATTTCACTTGCACATGTGATTTTGAACTGTTTACTATACACAAGTTTTATACAGTATGACTAATCAAATATTCTCATTAATAAATCATCTAATTAATCTAGACTTCAGACTTGTAGGAAATTATTTTCAAATTTATTCTAATTTCTGTAAGTGTAGTTGTTGTTAGATAGTTTCCACAACATTCATAGAAGTTTATTTATGTGAATTACTGTGATCTGTTTGCTTCACTTATTCATGATTCATTATCTAAGATCTGTGACTGTTGTTTGGTTTTGTTATACTTATTGAAGGCATTTGTAGGCTGAACAAATAAAAATACAATTGTGTGATATATAGCACTTCATGATGCCAAGCATCTGCACCCTTAGTTGAAAAGGTCAATTCATTTTGCATTCATCAAACACCGTTCAATAAAACTTCTAGTACATTCAAGTCTTTCAGAAAATGGAACCACAGTAACAGAATGAGTAACTAAGGACAGAAGGGACATCAGGATGTCTCCAATCCAACCAACCTCCTGCTCACAGCAGGGTAATCTATAAGGTCAGACCAGGCTTCCTAGGGCTTTATCCAGTTGACTCTTGGACACCTCCAAGGTACTTGAACAACTTCAGCCTCCCCATGGTCACTGGGAGCTGCTGTTAGGTCCCCCTGAAGTCATCTGTGCTCCAACCTGAACAAGCCCAACTCCCCCAGCCCCTCCTTACAGGACAAGCACTCCAGTTCCCACTCTCTTAGTGGTGTCTCCTGAACTCCATCCACTTTATCAATGCCTTTCTTGTGCTGGGGTCACAAAACAGGGTGTAGTATCTAGATGTGTTTTAATGAGAGCTGAGTAGAGGGTTATAACATCTTCTCTGGATCTCTATAATATCTTCCCCTGATCATATAGCTCAGGGTGCTGTTGGCCTTTTTATTTCCAGTGTCCCTGTGGGTTCATGCTTAGCTTTGCCTCCCAGCAGGACCCTCAGGGCCTTTTCTACAGAGCTGTTCTTTAGTCAATAAGTGCCCAGCCTGTGCTGTTGCAAGGGCTTGTCCTTCCAAGGTGAAGAATTTTGCAACTGTCCTTAAGTTTCATTAGGTTCCTGCTGGCCCACTACACCAGCTTGTCTAAGTTGTCCTTGAATTGTTCCCCCGAGATTGGCAGTATCTGCAAATTTGATAGAAGTGTACTCCATCTCCTCTTTCAGGTCTTTGACAAAATTAAACATGACAGTCTCAATATCAAACCCTGTGGTAACATACCTGTCTCCAGGTAGAGAATGACCCACTAAACATCATCCTCTCATAACTATCATGAAAATTCTTTTTTTATCCATCCCATTTTCCACCAATCCAGACTACTGCAGCCCAATTTAGATACAACAATAATGTGGGAGACAGTGATGAAGGCCTTGTTAAAACTGAGACAAATAACAACCTCCTAATACGCAAATCCTCATCAACTTTTTCTCCTTCATGTGTCTAGTAACGTGCTTCAAGCTCACTCATTTCATGGTCTTTCTGGGACCACAGTGAGGTTGAGCAGCCTGTAGTTCCACAGATTATCCTTTTGGCTTTATTTGAAATTGGGAACATTTGTATTTCTCCAGCTGTCTGACATGTCCTTAGATCTTCATGACCTTGTATTGTAATGTGCAATGTTTTGGATACTAGCAGGAAATCACACAATTTCCAGTATAAACCAAGTACTCTCCTGTACTTCTTGATGCATCTATGTTTATTTATTTTCTCAGACCTCTCAGTGAAAATCACTAGTCTCGCTTGTTTCACAGTTAAAATTAAAATTTGGTCTTGATACACGGGTAGCTAATAAGAACTACATTGAAGTTCTTATTAGATACTGTCTTATTAAAATACTGTCTTAGAATTGCAGACTGTCAATTTAATGATAGTTGGAACTCTGTAGGTGAACCTGCTCTCCTAGTTAAGCATTGAGATGAAGCTGTCTCCTGCACTGAGATTTTGCTCCTCCATATAAGTTGCACCTTTCCTGTCTTCATGACCTTCCACTAAAGGTGAGTTTGCTGTCTTCCGTTGCGTATGCTGTTAGTCTCACTGGCCCAGTACTCAACAGCCATTAACAGCGGGTAGTGGGATCATGGCGTAGGAGAGCAGTTGTAACAATGTGCAGATCTAGATTTGTCCTAAAAATGATCATCTCCCAGACTGAAGCTCAGCTTGTGCCTCTCTGTGGTGTGGGACAAAGTGTGTGAATTCTCATTCAAATCATTTCACCAGGGATAGGCACATGCCAAAATGAGTTCCCTGTCCTGTGGCTTGGCATAGATTTTGGCCTGGGAAAGAAAAGCTGAAAGTATTTACACTCTTCTTACAAGATGAAAAATGCTCTGCCCTGGGACATTGCATTACCTTGCAATTAGGATACTTTCCTGGGATTTAGATGCATCCAGTTCAATATCAGTGTGCTAAGGAGTCCTGAGAGACCACACCTCCCACTTCACAACTTCCCCATGTTAATGAGCTTTTTGGTCAATGTAGGCTTTTTTGGAGAGTGAACCAATAGTTGCTTTTTTTTTTTTTTTTTTTTTCTTATTCCATTTGGTCTTATGTAGTAGAAAATAGTTAATAAAAACAGGGACATTTCTAAATACATTCTCATATTGTAGGCATCCAGGGAAGTATACATTTGAATATCTTAAACCTGGGGTATGCAGTTGTTTAAGTGACCTGAACTGGTCCCTTGGCACTATGAACATCCTTACCTGGCTTACCGTGTGCTTGCCCATGTCACTCAAAAAGCGTATTTTCAAAGGAGTTTGCAATAACCTTTCTGTTAAAATCAGTCCGCTAGTACTTTGTTTATATGAGTACATATATGATCACATGCTTGGCTGTTCGCTGTTGTCTTTGTTAATGTATTGGAGATTTACCTGGGCAGTTCTAAAGTATACAATGTAAGCTCCTAAGGCTTGAGAAGGAATTCCCTAACTTGGACTGTGAGCAGTCACAGAGGTTGACTAATAACAGATACTCACTATCGGATGAATAGATCTTGTCTGGTTACTAGAGTACAAACACACATTAGCATAGGGACAGTACTCTGTTACACAAGCTACTGATTACACATTGGGGTGTTATAAATGTAATATCACTATCATAAATGCACGTTAGAATATAATTTAACCACAATGTATAGTTAATTGCACCTTCTTTCCCTGTGGATTTTGTCCATTTTTTTGTGAGTTATTTGGTTTTGTTTGGTTTTTTTTTGTTTGTTTGTTTGTTTGTTTGTTTTGTTTTGTTTTGTTTTGTTTTGTTTTGTTTTTTTAATGAGACATTATAAAATCATTACAAAACAAGATTTTAGTTGGTGAATAGTAAAAAAAAAAGATTCTCTCATTATCAGGCAACTGACCTGTGGGTTTATATACCAGTTTATTTACAGAGTTGTATCTCATTTCTTTGCTCCCTTCACCCCACCAACACACACACACCCTTTAAACAGGAATATTAGCATCTTGTGATTCAGAGGTATACCATGAGACTAAATGTATTTTCATTTTTCAGATACTAAGTAAACAGGCACCATATAAGTAGCCTGGATTAAAATGTTTCAGGATTGATGTATGTCACAACAAACTAGGATGTTGTAAACAAAGGAAATTCAAACAATTTCATTTCCTGTTAAAAGTCTATTTTTTAAAGAACAGGAAATCTAGCATTGTATTATACCATGTTTAACTGGAAACCTGATATCAGGTTTTCTGAGGTGAAAATTCTCTCTAAATATTCTAAGTGAGCAAAACTCCACAGAGTAATAAAATATAAAAAACTACTGACAATTTATATATGCTGTTAATTCCACGGACTGTGTTCAAATTCCAAAAACAGCCCCTGGGTATTGCATTTAAACATTATCCTCTTTACAATATTCTGCTTTGAGAAAATAATATGTCAGGAGTTCCTTATAGTGGTGACTACAGGGTTACAAATAACTGTCAGTGAGGTTTAAAATTATTATCTTTCCTCAGTGAAACTGGAAACACAGAACAAGCTGGGCAGCAAACTAAAATGTTGACATAATCAGCTATAACAGTAAGGAAAGCAAAATGTGTGCTGCTGATTTTCTACCACATGAGAGAACATCAGCATACATGAAATTGTTTAAACAAGTGAACAAATTTGAATCAGAAATCATACACTGAGAGAACAGGTACACTGGTCTGGGTCCTCAGCTGGTTTACTTTGGACAAGAATAAAATTTAGTCTGTGTGAGTGTGCATGCACACGTGTATACATGTTAAATATAAGTAAAATATGATTCCTTGTAACAAAACTCATTAGTTCTGTACTATAAATTTTGTTAAATTATCTATGAAACTTGTAGCACGTGTCTTGGTATGTACTAGTTCTATTATTTGTGGCCAGTTATTCACCACTAGTGAATGCTGGTAGACTCATGGTACTTAATTTGGAGTACTAGAGGGCAAAGAACGGAAAATTTCATTAACTTCCACACAGTCAGATTTCCATCCTATGAGTATACTGTAGATTGTAAGAGAGATTATGTAGTTTTCTGCAATGAGGAAAGGGCAAGGGGAAAGGGAAGGAGAAGGTGAAGGGAAAGTGAAGATGGAGACTTCCAATAGTACTAGAGTGTGAAAGTAAGAAGGGAGATTGTGAGGAGAGGAATCTAGCAAAGAAGAGGGGATTGCTGAGTGAATGGGCAGCAGCGTGCAAGGAGAAGGATAATGGAGGAATAACTAAGGTAATTTAAAGTGTCCAGAGTTGTGTTAGTTTTGATTCTAAGAAGCAATTATTGCACAGTTTGACCCCAAAGAAAACACTGGCATATAAAAAACAGGTCATAAACATACTTTTGAAATTAAAACATCAGAAAATTGCATAATGATGACTTCTGCTGATCAAATGACAGAAATTCAGATTTCTTATCATAGTTGTTATGATTGAATACAGTGTGACTGACTATGACTGAGTAAATATTTGGTTTTCTTTGCAAAACCTACATGATTTCTGCCCTCTGGTTTTATTAGTGATTTTACCACTTAAACACATTTTCTGCCCTTCTTTACTATATAACCAAATAGAGAGACATGTAGAAGATTTTTAATTAACCTAAATATGAACTTAGAAATTCCTATAGCAGACAAATACAGTACTGCCAATAACTGATGACTCAATTAAAGAAAATCCAAAATGTTTTCAGAATAATATATCAAGACAGATCACTAAGCAACATTTTAAAAAAATAATAGTTAGGCTTCCAATGAGTACAAATAATGATTGGTCAGCAGATCTCTTTTAACCATATGCATTTATAATCTTAGCTATATGCAAAACCACAAAGAAATTAACTTAAAATGTAACCTGCAAAAACAGAGGCTAAAATTAATCCAAATTATAATACATTTGCTTTAGGCAAAGAGTTTATACATGGATGGTTGTTTTAGCACAGCCATATAGTGACTTAAGTCATGATAAAATGATTGTGTAACAGATCAGTTTGTCCTAAATGTATTTATTGACTTCTGAAAATCAGTGAAAATTTCAACTGTAATTTATAGAAACATAGTTTCTTGTGAAAATTCATGTCTATTAAATAAATGTGTAAATATTAATTTAGGAAATGAGTAATAGTCAACTTGATGTGGTTATTACGGCAAACAATGTGGGAACTGTTATTTGACCCTGAGGCTACTTGGTACAGCACAGCCTGTGTCCATAGAGCTAAACTAAGTGGTTGCCTTCACACTGCCTGTTGCAGCCTCCAAATCATGTCTAACCATTGCATCTAAGAATAGGTCAATGCAACACCAAGGACTATGCTAATAGTTTAGGATGTTAGTTTTGTACAGTTTAAAAAATTATTCAGTTCATTAGTACAGATACTGCCGCTTTTCCTAAAATCTGGCCTTAGGTATGACACTTATTAATGTCATGAAGGAACCAAATGTTCAGATGCTTTTTTTTTTGAGAAAAATGTAGGTTTATGGACTCATTTTTTTCCCTGAGGAACTACCCTTGTGATTAAAATATCAAGGATACACTAGTGAGCTCAGCTGTAACATTCACATGGATTCAAGATAGTTGGATTCTGTTAATCAGCTAGCCTAGCATATAATGCTGGGGTAAGCATCTACGTTATGTCTAAACCGTGATAGCTTCCCTACCCATTCCTTAATAAATCAAGACCCAGCTGTCAGCAATAAGAGGAAATCTGGTAAACAAGCAGGGATGAACTACAGCAATATTCATCCAGGTCCTCAGGATGGATAATTAGACTGTCAAAAAACAAAGGACACATGTTTACTTGTGTAGATAACTTGACTTCATCTTGCACCAACATTTCACAGGGTACTTTGCAGATAAATACTGATCATGAGCATGGGGTTTTCCAGCACTATTTTCATGACAGACATATTTAATCTGTTGCAATTTATTTTTTACTGAAAAATTTAAAAAAAGATATTAAATTGGTTTTGTATTTGATTACTTTGGCCACAACCTTAATACCTTATGAACTTAATTTGGTGGTGAGTAAACACAAGGTTTTGGATATCTGACATGTGGCTCATTGGAATTTCAACACAAACTTTAAGGAAGGACTTTTTTTTTTATTATTATGATTGAAGGAATTAAACAAAACACAACTCAGAGTAAAAAAGAATTCCCCAAACATCTTTCAAATCCAATCCTTCCAGAATAGGAAAAGAAAATATATAACACATCTTGTACTGAAACTTAAAATTGCTCTTGCTTATTTTACTTGATTTACTGTACCCTTTACCTAAGTGTCTAACTGAATTGTGCTATATTGCCAAATACTGACAGGTCATCTTCAGGTATTGCCCAAAGACTCGATGTTAAATAATCTCTGGGCATTACTCCAGGCAATTCCTAGCTGAAAAATCACAGAAAATGAGGATGCTATTATTCACTTTCTTTCCTTTATTTTTTTTCTGCAGTCTATCTGACTCAGTTTCATGCACAAAAAAATATTTACTTCTTTTATTTTATATGTTATACACATTTCTATTTCCATGTGCATCTTCTAGTTGGTGAAAAATCACCAGTACTGTAAATTAAGGAGCCAGAACACATCTTAGATGTTCAATGGGACCATGTGTAGATGAAAGGGTCCATCAAATAAGTAATATGAACCATTTTGAATTTCAGCTGTTAAAAGTAGTGAGCCAGATTAAGCAATATAATTACTTGGATAACAGTAATAATAAATTCTTGTGGAATAAGGATATTCTTTTAATTATCTGGTATATCTTCAGTTTGAAAACCACAGAACATTGTTGAAAGAAAAGGGGAAGGGCTGACACTACCACCACCACAGTCTTTTTCTGAACTCAGCATTTCATCGTACATATTCCATATGAAAGCAAGTCTGGATTAATTGCATTTATTAGTTACAGAATGTGTTTAATCTTAATTCACATTACAGAAAAACTGAGGGAATTTTTGTCAAGGTTAAAATATTGATAAATCTACCTGTGGATAAATTTTTAGTATCACAGAAAACTGGCTGTCTGCATATGAAAGGAAAACCTTTAGCTGAGGAAATTGTCAAAGGCTGTTGTCGTTAGACATCTTGTAAAATCTACATTAGAAGCTTTCAGTCTGTTTTAAAATAACATTATATGACATCATGCTTGCTTTGATAGGGTATACTCAACATTTTGGGAAAAAAAAAAAAAAGTCCTAAGTATATGACGAAAGTAGAAATTGCACATAAGAAAAATTAAGTACGAAATAATAAGTAGCATCAATTCAGAATAACTCCTGTTATCCTTTTGCATCATCATGAGGTCAAACTCATTCCCTATTTGAGTGTGTTCTTCAACTTCTGTCTTATTATTTTGATTCCCTAGAGGTGTTGGATAAGTAGACAAGACACTTTTGCTTTATTCCCTATAGTCAAGCTTTACCATGTGGTTTGACAAATTATTATGTATAGAGGACTAATCTCTAGATGCAAAGCTACAAGCCTGCAAGGATTTAAAGCACAAGCTGGAAACTATGTGAGTTACTGTTACTACTTATCTGGGATGTGACTACACAAAGATAAATAAAACTGCATGTCCTTGGATAGGCTTAGACTACTTCTCTCAGTTACTGGGTCCTTTTCAAAATACTTATTTAACACAGATCAATTAAAGAATAAACAAGTAACTAGTTGTTCCATCTGCAGAGCTAATTGCTTGTCTGGTGTCTGAAGTTTTATCTTTAATATCTCTTCATAGCAAGAAAGCTAGTATCCCTTTGAGAGGGATGACTAATGCCTATTAAAAATATTTTAATGAATTTTTGAATTGCTTGTGAAGGTGTCATAGTTTAATGGTAGATTTTTGCTCACACAGCTGTCCGTGGAACATTTAAGTTCACTATTATCTATTAAGCTCACAGTGGGTAACAGCAAAATGCTAAGTATATTTGCTGGCTTTGCAGGAGATTGAAGCTCAATTTTCTGTTCTTTTGGACACTTATTACAAACTTAAACATGTTTTTTTTCTAGAAATGAGTCATAGCAACCAAACTGGTTTGGAATTTGGTCTGTCTTCTGGAAGGTTTCCTTTCAGAATTTATTAAGTGTTCAGAAACTGAAAACGCAGAAAGTTTAGCAAGAGGATAATAATATTTCTCTTAGTCTCCATTGTATTAATTTTTAACATAAACTAAGACTAAGATTAAAATTCCATTCCTAAACCAGTTTATATTTACACTATTTCGTGCACCCAGGTCCAAGCAGAAATTCCCTGGACTTCAAAACTACATAATGCATTAAGATCATAGTTAGATTAGATCACAAGAATTGTGTGTGCTCTGCTCTTTACTGAGCCTGAATAACCCCAGACTTTACATTAGTTGCTGTAAAGACTGCAGTCTGAAATGAACTTCATATTCCTCTTCCTTACAGCATGCTCTTTTTCAAAAGAATTGCTAAGACAGTGTTACTGAATGAATTGAGTCAACAACAGAACGTATAATTAACTGGTCATTTTTTTATAATGTGACAATAACAGTTGTATAAAAATCAATGTCTTAGGTATCCAGTAGAACTGATATCTTCGTGACATGGCATCATCAAAATCTAGTAAGATTGTTATATTATATCAAGAGAGAAGCATCATATTGTGTCATTTGTGTCTTTTCTGTGAAGTTTCAGAAGGGGATAATAGTGGAACCATTGAAAGAAAGAAAAAGGAAAAGTAGGATTATTGTGTGGTAATCTGGAGTCAGTAACTCCAGGTCAACAATCACAATGTTATGTTACATCCAATGCTTTATTACAGAGAAAGTGGATCCTGACCTTGATTAGAGGTGAATGTTATCCTAAAGTAAAGAAGAATACCTGGACATAATCTGTCTGAGTCTGAGTCTGTGTTGAGTCAGAACCTGTACTAGAAAAATATAATGAGTTAAACCAAAATAATACTACATGGAACTGTAATTCTCAGTAAGGATGCACTGAAATATAGAGGAAACTAAAATTCAAGCCATTTGTTCATCTGATTCCTCCTTATCCTGAAAAGTAAACAGTAACTCAAAAAGCATATAGATCAGATAAATTAAAAAGAGCTCAGCAGAGAAAAATTATTGTATGAAGTTTAGAAATTAATCATTACAGCAGAAATTTGTTAATTTAACTTTTGTGATATAGCTTACAAGACCAACCACTAGCAAATTTGTACAGACACCACTACAAATATAGCATAAATACTGCAAAAAGTGAGTACAAGTGTAAAGTCTTATTCATGAACTCTTTTTTTCTCTTATTTCAAAGGATCTGGAAGGAAAGAGCTGGACAATATTTTTCATTTCTGACTCAAAGTTAAAATCCTTCTTTTTCTTCTGGTGTATCCAGTAGTTTATTGCAATGTAGAAATGTTCCAGCCCTATTTCTCAGATTTCTGTCTTTTCTCAGCAATATGAAGAGGTTTTAAAAGATGAAGCAAAGAATCTCAGATAGTCCATAAAGAAAAGAGAGGTTTTTTTAGAAAAAGGGACAGCAAAGGTTTCTGATTCAGAGTGAATGGTATTCATCTGAGGAATAGTGTTCTTGAAAGAGTATGATAATTAAAGAAGTAATCACTTCTCTCAGAAACCAGGAATGGACAGAAAGGAGGCATAAGTCAAAGCTACATGCTGAGGTAATAATTGTAGGAAGGAACAGGATGCACAGGAAGGAATTGTGAAGAATGGAATTTATGTTGCTGAATAGCTTTGAATTACTGCAAATGCTGTTAAGAATTTGTGCAGGACTTGATGAGGAAGAAGAAAGAGAGATAGCTTTGGAAGAGACTATTAAAAGCATTTTATCATTGCAAGAATAGATGTTTGGTTACAGGTGAACATACATTGATGTCCTATAGAATTTGCCACTCATAAGCTCTTTCTTCATCCACTGTTTAAAAAGATCAAGTTCTTCCAATCTTTCCTCTCTACAGCAGTTAGAAGAAGATTAATAAAATGTTCTGAATAATCTTCAGTGCGTTAGCACAAATTTAAAGCCAGACTAGCCTAAAGAATCCTCCTACTTCCATTCCACTAAGAAAATCTAGTTTAAAAAGGCTTGCTATTTCTCTCTCTTTGTATGTGCATGTTTGTTAGAGTTCTATTTATTTTGGTGAAATTAATGGCCCCTAGGATCCCTCTGCTCTGCTTAAAGCATAGAGCATGATCAGTGGAGACACATGTTTTTCTACCGAGGAGTTCAGCACTCCTAAATCTAATCATTGGTAATACCAGGAGGCTGGTTTGAAACCATTGAGTAATTTGGAACTGACCTTAAGCACAAGAGCTCTGCAGGCTTTTCATTAACACTTCATACTACAGGAGGTAGCAAGACTTTGCTCTTTTCACTCTCTGTTATAAGTTTAATTTCTATGGATGGAAGATTTGTCACAGGTTTACTTAAAAGACAGTGCTATACTCCTTTTGGAACAAGTCCAGATGTAAATTCTTCTAGCTCCTAGAAGAGAATAAGCTTTCTTCGTCATGGCAATATCAATAACATAAAGCAGAACGTCTCTGCAGTTTACTTACAGTGTGCTGGTGGAGATGTTTTGGAAAACATCTGTCTGAGATAAGTAAATCAGAATATCTCATAATACTTCAGTGTAGCTTCATATGTAGAATTTCCTCCATATTTTGGTTACAAATATTTTCTTATGTTACTAAACTTATTCAGGTAGAGGTATATTTCTGACACTGTATTTTGGGAAA
The DNA here is from genome assembly GCF_018691265.1 of Tyto alba. Taxonomy (NCBI): domain Eukaryota; kingdom Metazoa; phylum Chordata; class Aves; order Strigiformes; family Tytonidae; genus Tyto; species Tyto alba. The sequence continues at coordinate 13,315,558 of NW_024881282.1, read as the reverse complement.
AATTTCCTCCTCTTACCTTCCTTTTCTCTTTCGTCTTACCTCTTATTTCCTCTCTGGCTATGAACTCTTTGGAGGATTTAGTCTCAGCAAGGTAAATAAACCCTTAATGAACTTCACGCTCTTTTATTCTATGACCTCAGTTGAGGCTGATAACAAGGTTTGTTTTCATAGGGCTGATTTTCTTTATATGAACATTTTTCTGTAGAAATCTGTATCCAATAGATTGCTTCAATTGAATTGTCAAAGAGCCTTCAAAGGGTAACAAGTTTGAGGCACTGTTAAACTAGGTTAAAAATCAGTGATCTACAGTTGAAAGCTTAAACAACTAGAGCTCATTAATCCTCAAAGCTTAAAATGCTTTCTAAGCTCACATTAACTGTACTTTTAGTTATTTTTGATACTTTTTTATCCTTTTAGATCTTATAAATTTAACTGAATCAGGCCATTTCATGTTTCAGTTCTGGATATCATGTGAAGATGGATTGTATTCAGGCATAAATATTCGGGATTTAAATACAAAAATGACTTTAAAAATCAGTCTTGTACACTTATGTGTGTACATAAGTCCTACAATGGCTGACCTTGCATTACAGAATCTTTGTAAGACAGAAGGAAAATTTTATTTCAAAGTCTGGAGTCTTTCATTAATAAATATGGGAATGCAAATCAAGTATCATTTGTTGTTAAAGAATAACATATGCTTAAATCTTGTGTGAGAGTCTATACCTCTGTTTTGTCTCTGCACTTACAATTAGTAAGAAAATATAGTAAGCATACATTATTTCTTATTCATTTTGTAACACTGCTTGTGTTTTCTATAGAGTAACAGCATTAAAATTGTCTTCTAGACAAGTTCAGAGAAGAAAAGGGAAGAATATTCCTCAACAGTAAGAATATTATAAACATTTTGCTGAAGTATGACAATTTTAGGAAATAGACTTGAAATCCTTATGATGTCACCAAGAATATCACATTTTTATTCTGAGTGGATTTATTATCCATGAAAGATACCAGACTGATGATACTGAAGATTAAATTACTTTATTCATTGACATATATGTTTCAACACTGACCTGTAAAGCTTTCTGAAGGGGAGGGAAATAGTCAGATATTCACTTTTAGCTAGACACTATCATCTTTGATGAATCATGTCTTACTGTAGAAGGACTCCATTGGGACCAAATATAGTAAAAAGCAGCTGCTAAAGTAGGTGTAGGAGAACTTTCCCTTTAACTGTGTCATATAGATGAATTCTTGAAGTTACAAAATGTGGACTTCATGCACTCCATGAATTTTGAGGAAAATCTGTATCATGACAGTCATTTATTCTGGCTGACATAGTCACAAGAAGTGTCTTCACCCCATGCTCGGTCAGTTTTTTGGGTTAAGTCTGGGTCAGATTTCAGACTGAGATCCTTTCAGTGATCCTGACAGTTCTGGCAAAAGACTGAAGAAGATGAAGGGAGGTAAATTCCATATGTCCCAGTTGCCTCTGTAATCCCAAACCGCATTTATCTAGACAGTTGTTGCATCAATCCTTCTCAACTATATCTGCAATCAGAATAAATGGCAGTAAAATGCTTGTGTATTTACATTAATTCTCCCAAAGGCAGTGTCTGGATAGAGGAAACCATTATCAGTTCACTTTCATGGAGGCTTCTTCTTTCCATAGTTCATTTTCAGAAAAAGTTCGTATGATCCTCTTTTTTAGGTAGAACACCATCCACATGGCTGATACGAAAATCAGTGCTGAATGAGGTGTGACTTTTGTGAATGTGAGGAAAAACCTAAGAAAACAGTCAGATTGGGGGATTTTGTTTTGAAATAGTAGTCTTAAAAGGGATGACAAAGTAGAATCACTTTGTATCAAGATGAAATACACTAATTTTTCTGGAAAAAAATACTGCACTGCAAGAATACAGGTTAAACTTACTAATGTATAAAGCTGGAAAGCAGCCTGTATATATTTCATACTGATTAAAAACTTGCTTGTTTTTTTTCTGTTTGGGTTTTTTTTTGTTTGTTTGTTTTGTTTTGTTTTTGTTTTTTTTTTGTTGTTGTTGTTTTTTGTTTTTTTTGTTTTGTTTTGTTTTGTTTTGTTTTTTTTACATTTAATGAAATATTCATCAAATCACATTGCAGTTTCAAATTTTCTTGTCCTTTGTGGTTTTGCTGTGTTTTCAGGTATCACTGTGACTGTTTTACAAATTTCTCACTAGAATGTAATTTGTTTTTCTGAAGTTAATGGGACATTTTTATTCTGCTTGCAACAGCCTGACTAGATGTTAGTTTGTAATTTTATCTGTAAAATCTCACTGTTCAGAGCAGAGTACCACATCAAGGAAGCATCTTCATAACAATCTGGAAGTTCTTCAGTTAATGTGTATAACTTTTGAGACAGGTAACATTTTTGACTTTTATGTGGAAAAACAAAAGCACTACATGAAAGTTTGTTAACTTTAAATTTGTTTTAATGCTGCTGATTTTTTGTCTCTGTTGAATTGCATGCAAAGATATAGGGATTAGGCCATGGACATGTGGTTCTCTTGCACATTTCAGTTTGGTTTCACCACACCTTTTTCAACACTGAAAGAGTTTTAAGGATTTAGCCAGTTTATTCTGCAACAGTAGTCAGGTGTTGAAAATTCCAGAGGAAGGCAGAAGTTTCCCTATTACCTCCATATAAGAATTTCTTCTACAAAATAATTTTAAAAATAAAAGATATTTCTTTCTAACCTCAGCCAAACTTTGTATATGCAGAAGGATAAGGATTTTGCATAGCTAATACACCTTATGCATTCACATGTACACAACCTTCTGTGTAACCTACTAATTCATTTGGAAAAGTAAAATGAGGTAGCAAGGAATTCCACTGGCTAATTAGATATTCCTCATTTTTGTCAGTTGCCTTTGAATATCTTTTGCCTAGCTGTCATATGGTAAGATAAATAGGAGCAGTTGTATGACCTTCAGCATATCATTATCTAATATATGTACAGGTAACACATTGCCTATTTCCAAAAACTAATCAGCACACATACATAAATATTATTGTGTAAAAATCTTTCTGTCCTGCTGATGTCTATCTAATTTCTATCCCTGGATTATTTCTCTTTTCTTTATATCTTGAATATGGAATGATCAGAAATATAAGTAGCATTTACATAAGAAACAGTATCTTGTAATTTTTCTTCTTGTTGAATTAAATGTTGTACATGTGTGAGGAATTTAATATGCAACTTATACATCTTGAACCATCCTACTTGCCTTCTACGAAAATGAAGAAATGAACAGTCAATGGGACCAGATACACAAATGAGAGAAATAAAGTTTATCTTTCTGCAGCAGAAGATTTTAATCACCTTACATATGTAGAGACTGCCCTCAACAGGAGACAATCACTAAGAAACCAAATTTTATCATGTAATATTCTAGATCTCAGGGAAGGTTAGACATGAAAATTTCAGTTAATGAAACAGTCTGTTACCTTTCTTAGGTGAGGTGATGTTTTTGTTTCATCATCCTTTAGTAGTGTTAGACTTTCGAAGATATAGGGGATAAATTTACACAGAGACAGCGATATAATTATTTTGAGAACTCTAAATCTTTCAAATCAACACACAGAAAATGAAGGCATTTGTGTTTGTTTTCCCTCATATCAACACAATGTTATGAAAATAATGCCTGAAAAGCCAACAGGAGGTCATGGACAATGATTTTATTCTGTTCACTTCTCTTTTCTATGTCATTCTTCAGAGGATTTGCTGGAAAGAAATGTTATGATAAACTCAATTTCCATAGTGATTTTTTTCAAGGTATTTATTATTACTTCCCTTTGGTAAAGTATATTTTTTCACATCTTTGTTCTTCAATATGATGTATTTTATGACAAGTTGTCAGCCATTTCTGGGTTTCTCTTTCTATAAGGTCCAGCAAAATTATGTTTTTACTGTTGTTGTCAGACGGGAAAGAAATACAGATGGATGTACAACTTTTGGAATAATCTGTAATGAACAAGTGTTGAAGAGCCCAAAACACCGACTGTCTCCCTACTATGCAGTACGCTGAACAAAGACAAAAAAACCACAAGTATGTCTCAGAAATCTGACTGTCAGATTTATGTGCTTTGAAGGAAATAGGTAGCATTATACTAAGGGAAAGGGTAAGTAAGTAAGTTGAAATATTACCCCTATATTAAGCCCTTGTTTTCTCATATTACAAGACACTTGAGGTTGGCAGTACAGAAAAAAATGTTCTATTAAAAGGAAATGTTTGGGGATTTCTTGATTTCCATGAAAGAACACAGTTACCTCAGTCTTGCCAAGTAATCCAAGAAAATGCACATGCTCTGTATGAGTGCACTGTGTTTCCTGCTCAACATACTTGATATGATCAGAGCCTACAGCAATCTGACTGTCTTTCCACACTATCTTGTCATGCTTGATTTCAATACAATATCATGAATACAGTTTGTGATAAAGGTTGTCCTTCTAAACAAAAATCACAAAAGAAAACACTTTTATTTTTGCTGTCTACAGTTGAGGAAGCACAACAAATAATACTAGCCTGAAGCAGGATAATGTGATTGTCTTCATTGAAGAGAGAGAGCAGTCATGTAGTCTTCCCTCAGCTGTAATTAAAAAACGCACCTTCCCTGTCCAGAAAGCCTGAGCTGTCCCTGGGCTATCTTCCAGAATGATCTTGTTATCAAAGTGATCAAGAGGGCTATTAAATAAAAAAATACATGCATTCTTCCAGAAGAAAATATTAAAACCTGGGAGACCATATTCCTTGATGAGTGACTAAAGTAGGCTAAGTTCACCCTCCATCATTTTTCCTTCTCTTCTTCCATGAAACTTGTATTCTTTGATTCACAGCGGGGTGTGGTACAGATGGATTAGGTTTTCTTCCCTACCTAAACCTATGACACAGTGATTAGTTCACCTTTTTTTAAATTAAACTTTTGAGACTGAACCTCCTCAGGCTGAGAAACCTGAAACTGGATTGTCATCTTCATCAGCAGGTTTTCTAACATCCAATCCACTATATAAAAGTCAATTATCACTATATTGGTTTAAGCCACCCTAATAATTTAACTGCTTATTAAAGCAAAATAATCTTTGTGTTAGGTATACTCAGGCAGTATCTTCAAACATCTTGACATCTTCTGTATAGAATATAGATCATCAAAAAACACAGCCTCCAGACATGTTCTGGATATGTTCCAAACCAAACTGTTGACATCTTTATTTGCAAATTGCTATTCAAGTAAGAACACACCAGAGAAAATGTAGACATCAGCTAATCAAAGCTATTTTTCTATTTTGGATTTCAGTATATAAAGACTATTGTTTTTATAGCTGTTAAGAGTGCTTCAAAAATGGACAGGAAGTGATTTTTGTGGCATTATTCATAATGAAATCTGCAGTCTGAACTCAAAGTTCAAGACCTGTAGTCTTTCACACAGTATTCCTTCTCAGTTCGGGATGGTCAATATGCTGTACAGAATTCCAAGTTTTTTGTGTTATATATTAAATTGTTTTTCAAAAATAGAACAGAATATATAGATTATTTATAAAGGTATTTTTTTCTAGAGCTTTAAATATCTGAGAAAAGGAGCAGAAGAACAAAAGTAATGAAGTTATTCCACTGACAGCTAAATTAGTTATTCATGTATTTTACATTAACAGAAATCTGAGGGAGAAACTAAAATCTTAAAGATATTTTTGGAGAAAGACAGTAGAGGGATTAAGCATAAAATCTTAAGAAACCATGATTCCTCTTTAATGCAAATATATTAATAATAAAAACAAAGGAAAGGAAATTGAAATTATTTTCTAGATTGAACACATGACATCAGTGTTATAGCTCTCTGATATTTCCACATTTCCCAGCAGTGTGGGATGAAGGAGGCTTCTTATTTCCTTTGCTGTTTCTGTCGAGGAGACCTGGTTTGCCTCTGTTTTCTTTCAGATGAGTAATAATGGTATCATGCATTTTTTTATTATTCTTTGCTTAAATATGAATTCTGTCCAAGAAGGAGAGTGGTGGCAGTTTGCTCAGTATCCTGCCTTCTTGAACCTTATCCACTGTCAGCTTAACTACCTGAACATATATGTGCATCTCTGAAAAGAAAATGATCTAATACCACAGTGCACCATGCAGAGAGCTGTCAGGTAAATAAATGACTGATAGACTTCTAATATTCTTTTATGTGGTAGATTCTTTGCCCCACAATCTCAAAGCTCTGGAAATGGTCCATTGTCAGCTACTGCTTCATTGCACAACTCCTTTGTTTAAATTTGTTATGTTTAATCAGATGAAGTGATATGCTGTGCTGAGCAAACATTGATGAGCTACCCACTAGTAATCTGTTTTCTCCAGCAGAAGAGTGTTTAAAGATCTCTCTTACAGCACTGTTCATGGAGTTCTTTTGTTCTGAATCAACACAGCTGAAATAAAAGAGAAAAAGATAGGGGTTCCTGGTCAGAACTCCAACACAGCAATATTTTTCTTTATCATTCATTGAGGTTTTGGGAGGGCTATATTATGTTTCTTTCTATGTGTTTTGTGCACTGTGTTTGAAATATTTTATACGTGCAGAACAACTGAAAAATTCTAGTATATTTTTTACCAAACTGCCTTTTGTCCCAGGCCAATGAGATACTCTAAATTAAAAAGCAGCCCTTTATTCTTACTTGGTACTAGTTTTTATAGATTTAGACTTTTAAATCAGAACAGTCCATTTTTAACATGTGGTTAGACAGCACAGTTCACAGAACTTCATGTAGTTATGCACAGCAGAGTACCTTTTCAGAACTAAATAATAGTATGACTTGGTAGTAAATATTTACACCAATGTAACCTGATTGAAATCGCTAATCAATAGTGAAAAACTGTTGAGAACTACCTTGCAATTTCTTGATTCTTTTTTTGTGGAAAAAGACTAATGATGAAAAGCTTTAAGGGTAACAGAAGGTCCTGGTGTATAGCCTCATAACTGTCTATACTGGAACACACTACTTGCTGGATTTTTATAAGCAAACAATACTGCTTCAGGTCAACATCCAGTTCTTTTCCTGGCTATTTCATTTACTGTTTTGATATCAGTAAACTTTCTCAACTATGTTTTTTTTTTTTTTTTTCCTGTAGATCATTGTTAAAAATACTACTAAACATAGCTGGGAGACATTTCCTTTTTTTCCCCCCCAGTATTTACGAAAAAACATTCATAGCATATCTTCCACAGTATTTCCACTATGGTTGGCATCTGTAGTCAAATAACAATTAATAACAGCCATAAACTTTAGCTGTTTATCTCTTACTTCTTCCTCATTTTCTTTACATACTCTTTTTTTGAAGCCATTCATAGAAATGTTGCTGGATGAATTGTTTTTCTCCTTTCTCATGCTTTTCTGTTTTGTAGTCTATCCCATCTAACAAATAAGTAAAGCTGCAGCTATTATCTTGTGTCTTACAGACCTCCAATAGTCCACAGGCCACAAGTTGCATGACACTGCACTAAAGTACTTAAGAAATGCGTCAATCAATTTCTAACCCATTAGCAATTATCTTTAAGAACTCCCACAGGAACAGAGAAGATGGACAAGTACATGGGTCCTTTCAAAGGAAGCCTTTGTGAACAGAACAATATACATATTAATTCTGAAGCCCATAAATATACCAGGAAATGTACTGAATAATCCGTAAACACTTAACAAATAACAAGGTGATAATAGAATAAACATATTGCCTGACATTTGTGTCAAAGCATATTCTCAGACCTAATCAGCATCTATGAGGTGGTAACTGACAGAAAATCAGGGATTTAGAATATTTTTAAAAACTGATAAACATTTTTACACTGACTTGTATGATTTTGATAGAAAATTTTAGTAGAAATTACCATATTACAATAGGCTGGTTATAGACCAATTAAAGAAACATATTTAAAAATATGTAATACTTATTTACAAATTTTGAAGGAGGAATCATGTGTCCTAAGTGGTATACCATTCAATAGTTTATTAATAATTAATTTTAATTGTAAGTGGAATCTTGGAAAAAATCAATGAATGTGGGAATGGGAGAGGCAGTGTTGGAAGGGATCAATAAGCACACTGAGAGACATCAGAGATGATTTCTTAGTTTTATTTCCTCTTGAAGCAGACTTCAGGAAGCAGAGTGTCAAGTCTTAACATGTTTCAAAACATACAGAAAATTAGAGACCAAGAGAGAACAGCAAATAAAACTGTGAGCTTTAGAAAAATTAGAGAAAGAAAAAACTGGTATCATTGACAGACAAGTTTTGTTCAGCTGAGGAAGGACATGCTGAGAATTAACTATTTATGGACATGTTGAGAATTAACACTTTATGGACTTAAATTTTCCATTTATGCATTTATGACGGTTTCCTGTTCTACATGTCTTTTGAAGACAGGATGAGAAATAATCATCTTAATTTTTAGCAGAAGACATCTAGACATCTTTTTGGAGGGACTTTCAGTCTAAGACTACAGCTGAGCACTAACTGATGGAGACTGTAATGTTCTTATCATTAAATTTAACACAGATTAGACAAACATCCTGACTAGGACAATCTAGATGTACTGTATTCTGACACAGGATGGGAGAAGGGACCACAGGACTTCCGTAAGTCATTTTGTCAACCTGTGATTTATGTATTTCACCCACCAGAAAGACAATTCACTAAGAATTTTTGTTTACTCTTTGAATATTTAAGGTGACTAGCTAAAATGGGTGTTGTCTGCTTGACCCATATGTACTCAATTAGGACAAAACCACTTATAATGTCTGTCAGATTGTAAACAGGGCAGATTACAAAACTCTGCCTTTCACAAACTATTTAATTTAGCCATATTGCTGAGATGTTGCTATAACTCGTGGCTTTTCAATGGAATGCCATTTATAAGAATGACTAAATTTTACTGTGGAATTGAACCAGTGCCTACTGCAAATACATTTTCCCTCAGCAAGTGTGTAAGATAGTATATTACCCTTTAGAACTCTGTCCACCTCTTCTGAAAAAAAAAGTTATCATTATTACTCAGTGCTCAGCTGAGTAAACATCAGCAAAGTTTCTTAGTATGGATAATATTTTTCTGAAACAAATTTACAACACCAATTGCTTTTGGAGATTTTTCAACCATTCAGTATACTGGAATATGCTGGAATCTGTATACAGTTTTGTAAAGCACAAAAGCTGGTAGGTCATCTGGTTTACAGTTCTGTGCCATATCTGGGAATTAAATGAGTAATTAGACAAAATTAAATTGGATTCCTTTAAAGATTAGACATGCAGTCTGTTTACTTCACCTGATTATGATATAACAACCCAATACATTAGCTGCAAACATGATCAAACTTCTTATACTTACCTAATTAAGACTGCAGTTTTCCACTTATATTTCACAAATTTTTATTGTGTTTATTCCAAAATGGTATTTTCTTTTGATATTGCATTAAAGATGTAAGTCTATTGTCTAATATATATATTTATTTTAATCTAAGAGGAATATCCCTAGGTACTTCTACTGACTATTTAACTCATTATTTGAATGTGAATTGGTTTGGAGACAATGTTTTTAAGTTTTAAATCCATCATTGCCCTATCATTCAGATCTTTTCTGAAGATTTGTCTGTACTGTGATAGCTACAATTTGTTATATGATATGCAATCAATTAAAATCCTAATTAAAAAAATACTTTGTATTTTCCTATGGTTTCTTCAATGTATCTTGCTTTTTCTTCTCTTTCTGGCTGTTTTTCAGCTCTACTAGACAGAAACTAAAATATACTTTACAATTTATAGAATACATTATAGACAGTAAGGCTATGATATATTATATTCCAGTGATCTTGTTCCAGTAGGAGCAATCTCTGAAGTGTATTTCATTGGCATTGCAATGATCTCTGGGTAAGTACACTATTTGCAAGTGAAGGGCTTTAATCACAGGATCATAGGATCGTATAGTAGTTCAGGGTGGAAGGTACTTCAGTAGGTCTTTAGTCAAGCCTTCTGGTAAAACCATGTGGACTGTTTCCATTTAGCTTCTTCATTTTTATGTGTAGAACAAGGGTTGTGAAGAGGACTATCTTCTTGATTTTCCCAGGGACCAAACTGGGGCTGAGCAGCCTGTAACTCCACAGATTGTCCCTCCTGCCTTTTTTGGAGATGGGTGTAGTAATATAATTTCTCCACCTACCAGGGACCTTGGATGATCTTCACAACCTTTTAAAAATTACAAAAGTGGCCCAACAGTCATATTAGCCAAAGAAATTAGATTTCAACAGCTTAAAGGGATTCAGCTCCAGATAGTCTCCTAAATTTAGGTATTAAGAGTAGGTGTCTGTACGAGCTAGATATTTAAGCTCCTCTTCTAGAATTACTTTCAATCTTGTCTACTGACAGGCAGTTGACTTGCTACTTGGATGCCATTAACTGTTTTGACTACTTATTCAGTTACTACAATGGAAGTTTAGATATTTAGTTCACAAGTAGAAACTTGCATATAAAAACAAATCTTGGACCAGATGATCCTTGAGGTCCCTTCCAACCTGGTATTCTGTGATTCTATGATTCTATTCTGTGATTCATTGCAAAAGGCATTCTACTGCTGGTGTCAATGAAAGGCAACAAAGGAATTAGAGTGTCTTAATGAGTCGTTCTTAAGATAATTAAAACAAAAATTTGTTTGAGTAGAACAGTTGTTTTAAAAAATGATTGCTTTGTTAATGATTAGAAAATATCTATCTTAAATTATTTTGCTTAAAAATCATATTTAAGTGTTCAGGATTTTCTATAAAGCACAGAAACTTGTGTAAAAACGTAATTTCAGTGCTACTGGCAGGCATGAAAAATTCCACTATATCCACTCCAATACAGGGTCCTTACATCTCAAAGATTATTATTAATAAATATGTGTCATTCATTGTGTCAGAAACATCTTTAGTAATTGTCTTCTGCTTCTTACTCCCTTGCATAACAGTTTAGTATGGGACTCTCCCATCTGCAAATCAGGAGCAGTTGCATTCCTATTTCCCACATTCAGTCATAATCTGTCTATGCAATACTAATTTTACATCACTTTTGCTACACCTTTTATTCTTAAAGTCATATTCAACTGTAAAAAAATGTTATATTGTATACCTGGGAGAACCTCAGCACACGGACCTCTGTGGGTTTAATGCTGTATAAACAGAATAGAAGCTGGTCTGTCACTCTCTCAAAGCTTATAATATAAATCATTGAGAGGGATCGGGAATTGTGGCAACATAACATATATAATCAGAGTAAATATGTTTGCCAAGGGCATAAAAACTAGTAATAAATCCTTTTTTTCCAGGGAGCTGGAAGTTCACAAGGAAGAGTGTAAGGTCAAAAACTGAGCAAGTAATAAAATGAGCACTCAGGTAAGATAAGCAATAGAAAAATGATTTAGCTTTTTCATTAGTGTTCACAGTTTACAAACAGAAGCTTATGGACACTATCATTTGAATCTTTCTCTACAGGGGTTGTGTTTCAAAATGAACTGAAAGAGGAATTTACCAACCTAAAAATAAACAGTTGTCACTGATATTCACTTAGGATTTAAAAGAAAAAAAAAAAAAATCTTGATTAAAACCGTATTGGTACTATGGGACTAGAAGATAGCAAAGCTGATGCCAGTTTTACCAATGGTGTCCATAAAGAGTTATAAACAATTAAGTCTTATGTCTGTAGCTATTTTATTGGTGAAAAAGGTACAAGAAAATATAAGATTAGTAGATAAATATGAAATTAATGGAAACAGTCTTCCCCCTCTTTGTAAAGGGATATCATGCTTGAGAAAGTCACTAGTTTCTTTTAGAGACATGAGACATCGTTTACTCAGATTTCCAAATAATATTAGACAAAGTTCCTCACCAGGTGTTCTTCAAAAAAGTAAATTACTGTGGGATAAAAGAGAAGATCATTGCATAGAAACACGCCTCTTCAAAAGGAGAGAAACAAAAGTAGAAGGTAATGGTCTGTTTTCCCAGTGGAGAATGTTTACTAATGGAGGAGAGAGGTCCCACAGGGATCTGTGCTGGTGCCTGTGCTATTCATAAAAACTCCAGGAAAAGGAGACATGGTGAGGTGACAAAGTCTGCTAATAACACTGAATGTGCACACAGAACAATTCAATGCATACATATCTAAAGTGATGCCCTTAGGGAAAAAAATAATCCAAATTTTCCCTTGTAATAAGTAGCTCAGGATTGTAATAATCAGCTGATTATTTTACTGATCCTGATCAGTAGCAAAGCAAAAACAACCACATTTGAAATTATTAGGAAAACAACGGAGTTTTTTTTTTTTTTAAGAAGAGAAGACATCATGTCCCACTATGCAAATCCATCCTCACTTACCTTGAATAATGCATAGATATCTGATTCCCCTAATAAGGAAAGGATATAGTAGTTTTAGAAGGAAAAGGCACAGAGGAAAGTGACAGGAATGATTTACTTCCAGACAGTAAGGAACCACTCCCATACAAGGAACCACTAAAGAGAAAGACATGCTTTGGTCTGCTCAATTGATGCAGGGAAGAAATGGACAATGAGATGTAAAAGAGATCTACAGAATCATAAATGACATGAAGAGTATGAAAGGGGAAAGATTTGTCACTGCCTCTTCAAATATATACATTAGAGAGCATCGGATTAAACTGACGGTGGAGCTCTCTGGCACAAGTTACTTGGAATGCTAATAGGCACAAAAGGCTTCTGAAAGCAACTTCAAACTCAGAGAAATTCATAGGAAAATAATCCATTGAGGGTTATTACACACAAAGATACACCATCTTGCTCATAAAGTCCATGATCTGTAAATTTCTGGTAATGTATTGGAGACCATGCCAGCAAAAACATTCATATTTTCACTAGTCTTTTCCTCATACTTTCACTTACACATCTATTATTAGCCATTGTCACAGACTAGATACCAGATCTGAAGAGCTTTTGGTCTGATGACTCTTCCAATACTTCTAACAGTTTGTGTGTTTTCAGACATGATTTCTAAATGTTTGTGAAATAACAGATTCTTCCATTTGTCTATCTGTTCCTAAGCCTTTTCTGGTTTTACCAACTCCCTAAAAGAAAACATAAAATCATTACTACTGAAATTTTTAGGTGATACTACAGAATGTTTTGATAAAAATAGGAAGTCATTATTCATGTGTTCTGACTTGGATAGATTTCTAAGCAGAAAAAAATATAGGAAGCTCTTAAATGATGATCTTTATTTTAGAATAAGGTATCAATAAATTCTTTGTTATTACTAGTTCTTTTGTAGTGCAATCAGAAGTTAAAGGATTGTTAAAAGAAATACTTAATGAGATATCTTGGTCTCTATATGCAGATAGTCAAACAATATCCTACCCTTAAAATGTTTGGATTAATGAGTAATTAGCTCAGTTCTACACTCTGACTTCGGGGTCATGGTTCTGAGACTCATCAAGAAGTCTAGACACCAGTAAAATTTACTGAAACATTCTAATCGTTTTCTCTGGTTTTTATGTCATGCCTGTTGCCATGAGACTGAACACACAGATAATGAAAAAAGTGCTCCTGCCTTCAGCCTGGGTAATTTATACAGAATCCTTACATTTCAGCACCCTCATTGATTCTCAGATCCTTTGTTTTCATCAGAAATCCTCTTTGACCTAAAGATTTGGGAATCACACTGACTTTGTTGTTACAGTGTGTATCTCTGCCTAAATAAATCTCAAGAGTACACCTCATCATAACTGTCTGTCAATCTCCACACCTGAAATAACATTATTCTACTATGATTATGCTTTGGATTATATTTTTTATTACAGTTACTCCTTTCTTTTTATTTGTTTTCTTAAGTGATGGATTGAATTGTGCTCCTGATGTGCTTTTCTTCTGGAGTTTACTAAAAGAAGGACATGAGATGTCTGATAATTTCTGCTTCTTCTTTGCTACATTAGCTGAATCCTTTATTAATAAATTATTTGAAAGTCTTCCACATTTGTATTAGCATGTTTTTGTTGTTGCTCTGCATTGAAAACTGCTTTGATCTTTCCAGTGTGTTTACCATGCCATCTTTCTGTTTTCTCTCATGAAGTACATCTGATCTCTTTAGCATTCACATAATATAACAAACATTCTAAAAAGGTCCAAGGACAATTATTATGAAAATCAGCCTGTGACAGACCTTTCATACAAACAGAAGACACAGGAAGACTGAATTCATTTGCGTTATATCCTTGGCATGAGACTAAACCTCTGTGAGGTTTAGCTGGAGCTACATTATTTGTTGTGACTACAATGTACTGTGGTTACAAAGTTTAATAAGGCCAAAGGATGTCAGTACTCCAAATACTTTTGCACCTTCATGGGCTGAAGGGGCACAGCCTGCCTCACCATGGTCTTCACCATGGGTTGCAGGGGAATCTCTGCTCCAGCACCTGGGGCACCTCCTCCACCTCCTTGTTCACTGACCTTAGGGGCTGCAGAGTTGTTTCTCTCACATATTCTCACTCCTCTCTTTGGCTGCAATTGCTCTCCCACAGTTTTTTTTTTTTTTTTTTTCCCCTTTCTTAAATATGTTATCCCAGAGGCACTACCGCCATTGCTGATGGGCTCAGCCTTGGCCAGTGGTGGGTCCATCTTGGAGCTGGCTGGCATTGGCTTTGTTGGACATGGGGGAAGCTTCTGGCAGCTTCTCACAGAAGCTATCCCTGTAGGCCCCCAGCTACAAAAACCTTGCCACACAAACCCAGTATACCAGCCAAGGTAAAAATGAAATTTCTGTTCTTGGTATTATATTAATATTATACAGTCAAGAACACTAGTGAATTAGTTCTTTTTTTAGGAAACATTAAGCTTTGAGATTTGTTGAGTACAAAAAATTGTAGAGGATAGTAAGGCAGGTCTTATACTTACACTATGTCTTTTGGTCATCACATAGAAATAGCTACAGAATTACTTTTCTTTGAATTCAATTTAGATTTTCTTGTTCAGTGTAAAATTAAAAATATAATAAATTAAGGCTTGCTAAAATGAAAATTAACTGGCCAAAATTTTGTGGTTTGTTATTTCTTTTGTGTGTAGAGTATATAAAGTGCTACTAGTACCATTAGCTTTCCTTATTCAAGGGTAAAAATGGACACAAGAGATGCAAGACAGTGAAAGAGCAAGCATGTTATTTTCAAGTAACATAGCATGTCATCTTTTGAAAATTATTCTGAAAATCATAATTCATGTATGACCCCTTGCTATCTGATTTACAGTGTCATCATAACTCCTAATAAAGGCCCTGATAAATTTCCTAAGGAAAAAAATGCCTAAAATTAAAAGTTTTAAATCATTACATTATTTCCCTTCTTATTCCTATAGAACAGGAAAAGTCAGAGCAACAGTATTTCATCTGGAAATGTCTTTACAATTTGACAACATGTTTGTGTGAGTAAACATTGTTTATATGGAAGAAGTTCTGCTTGAATCAAATACAAAACATAATGTATAATTGTGACTCCACTTTTGTAGAAATGGAAAATCTGTAATACCGACAAGCTGAAGGCATCTCAGTATCCACTGCATGAAAAACTTTCTGTTGTCTTCAGGAAACTTTTGATTCAACTTTTATTGTGTAGTGTGCCATATAGAACTATAAACAATTTTCTTCATTCTCATGTATACATAGAAATACAGTTATATAACATTTTGAGGTTTGATTGTAAATATGACTATGTGTATAAAAACCTTCTGCAAAGTGTATCTAAGTGAATCTGTATTTTTAGATTACATTTTGCATATGTTAAAACAAAATTAGAGAGTCAGTATCTGGCTGAAATGCCCACAGTTCATCACATGTACAAACATTTGATACTGAAGTGAGCTTAGAAATTTCTGAACTGTTTTACATGATTGCATAAAGCAGTCATTTTCCAATTACCTGGACAGATTTTGAGTCACACACTAAAACACTAAACACCTACCCTCAAGGCTATGTCAAGGATTTATTCAAGAATTTCTGCCTTTGAAATGGCACAGGACTAATGGTTAGTTTTTAGAAATTTTAGAATACTTAAAGGATTGACATAAATTTAATGTGAACTCTCTTCTGTTCATAAAAATAAGTAGACAAAAATTGGAGTGAAAACTGAGTGAAGCAATTATGAAACTACACACTTGTGGGAGTGTCCATCTTCATGGGCCTACACTCTGTCTTAACAATTTCACCACCATAATAACGTAGGTTACATCCTAGTAGGATGCTGTTTCCTTTAGGCTGTTTCCTTCTAGAATATGTTCTCGAAGATGTTTCCCTGGTAACTATACCCTCATGTAGAATACACCAATACTTGTTATCTGGTATCTGTATCAGTGATCAGTGAGAGAGCTGGCTCATCATCTTGAAATTTCTCTACTGCTTTTTCTCCCTTTCCTCACAAAATAGCATAATTTTTTGTCCTTAAAAAAAACAAAACCAAAACAACCAAAAAAAGAACAAACCACCCTCTCAACTGGAAAACAGAGTGAGTTAAGTCTGTGTGAGTTGGACCCTATTAATGCATGACTTTAATCTCATTGGAGATTGTGAAATAATGTTTTTATAAAATATTTTTTAATTAAGTAAGTTAGAGTGACATTGAGGGATGGATTCTGTTTTACAGCCTGTGCACAGAATGGCCTCAGCACACTCAGAGGACAGATTTGTCTTTGGCATGAACAACCTGATCTTTATCTTGATCTCTGAACCCAGTGCATGATGGTTCTTCCTGACATTCCCTTTCAAAAATTTACTTAACCTCATGTATTTGGTCTTAGGTTCATTGACCTTCTGACTAGGGTCTGCTACTCAGAGAATCTTCATGTAGAAAAAGCATTAACAATTTTACTTACAGCAGCATGCTATATAGTGTACCTGGTTTGCATCTATCCCTTTCAAACTAGGCAAATCAGAAATTAAAAAACAAACAAACAAACAAGCAAACAACAAAACAATGAACTACTTCAAAGATGATTTCATTCAACTATATGTACACAAAGGCCTTAGAAACTATTAATTTATTTTATTGAATTAGCCATTATTTACTTGCCATGCCCATGTATTTATTATCTAATTTATCTGCAGAGATCTGTAGAAAGGAAATGAGGGAACAGGACTGAAGAAAGCAGTTGCAGATGAGGAAGTGTTTTGGAGAATTCCCCCAGTCATCATAATGGAAGCTAATATCAGCCACTCTAACATAATGCAACTCTGGAACCAAGGAGCCACAGAGTCATTTAACACTCTCCTTTCCTTAATTGCATTAAATACCAGACTCTCTGCTTTGAGTATGTGGTTGACTACATAGGCAAATTCCAATTAAACTCCTGAACACTTTTAAACCTCAGCACCAAACCACCTTTTCCTTCTGCTATTCAACTGTGATATAGGCTGTCCAGTGGCAGCATGAGTATGATGCCATGACCTGCATCCAAGGTCTGTCTCATATTCTGGGAAAATTCAATCATACAAAGTTATACCAGTAGACATAAATTTGTAATCTTATGTGGTAAAATAGCTATCAGTCTGTGGAGCTAATGCACACCTGAAGAGGAGATAGTGCCAGCATGTGTCACTAATTCCAATTCTGTTGATTTCTTTACATTTCTGTGATTATAATTTTGGGCTTGAAGTATATCTTTCAGTGTTTTGCTAGTAAACATTGATGCAAGCAACAAGAATTTTTCCACATGAGAGATTAAGATCATAAATTCTTTAGAACATTAAAGTTGATTCCCTTTGGGCTTCAAAACTTCTATGTTCTTTTTACACATTTTTGACAAACAAGGTGCTCAGCAGGTACAATTATTGTCTCTGCAGGCACTGTACTTTTAGAGAAACATTTTAGCTACTGAAGTAGGCACCAGTTTTCAGGTTCATTTTATCATCTTTATTATTTCATGAAACTCTTCAATCCCATTCTGGACATCCCAACATATTAAAATACAAATTATACATGTCTTTTATTAAAAATACAAAAATTGTGAAAAAGAAACCTTTATTTCCTAACTTTCATAAGGAATATTAATTCCAAGGAAGAATTCCAAGTTTCTGGAGAAGTAGGATGGAAGTTCTGCTAGAAGCAGCACCCCTGGATCAGAGCACTCTGTAGTTTGATGACTCTGGTACAAACGTGCTAACCTGGGCTTCAAAACTCCACCCTGTTTTAATGGAACAAGAATGTGAACACATTTCAGGTGAGTGACCCACTAAGTCAAATTGTTAACTCCTGCATATGATTTTCAATTCATCCAAGTGAACAGCCGCTTCCTTATTGTTACAGGTGACACTGAATAAAATGATGTAAATGACTGATAGGGTCACTACTATAGTCTCAGACATCAGCTGTAAAAATATTTTAAAAAATTAAAGTAATCAAATCTTAATTCTGACCTGTGAACAACTCTGTGGTTTGGTTTAGATGAGAATTTACTGCAGGAAAACATGCAATTATCATAGTGTTTTTATAAAAGTCAGCACACACTACTCTTGAACATTTTAAGGCTGAGTAAAGCAGAAATAAGGTCTTCCTGTTTATGAAACTTAGATTGCACATTCAAACAGCAACAACACTACTACATGGTTTAGATGATCAATAATAGAAATTCTGACAGTTTATATAATCAATTATACAAAACATCCGTAGAATAAAAGAAGTGTTTGTAGACTAAGCAGTGAGAGAACATTATTACTGATCAAACGTGATTATAATGATGTGTTTTATACAGTTATCAAAGAGAAAAAAAATATATATATATATAATTAATACTATATTCCTATTCCACTAGCTTTTTACCTCAAAGGTAAATCTAGGAAGACATGGAAGTAAAAAGATATATCCAATTTTAACTGGAGATTCTGAAGCATGGGTTTAGTTTTGAGAAACAGTATATTTTAGGGAAACACCTTCTCTTGGTGTAGTTAAGTGTTGTCTGAGATGAAACAAACACAAATTTTTGCAACTGAGTTTTTTGAAGAGTTTAAAAAGAGGAATCTCATCCAAACTGTGTGATGATAAACAAAATATGTTCTCCACATTTACCAAAATAAGAGGAAGCACATCTTACAGTACATCTGAAAAGCCTGTAAGTCTCACAGAAAATAATTTGGGATCTTTCTGAGGATTTGTTTGCTTGTTTGTTTCTGGGGTGAGTTTTTGATTGTTTGTTTTTGTAGCAAAATTTCTCAAAAAATAGCTGAACAGAGGTCTTGCCCACAAAATAATTTTCCTTAGGATGTTGTTACTCTTCCAAAGTTGGGAAGAATAAATGATTCAAAGGACTGTAACAAATGTAAAGGACAATTTGAACTGAAAAAATATCCAGAATGGCTAAATAATATTTATGAATGTTATAACAATAAATGAAATTGAGTTTAGGTTTTGAGGGAATTCAAAGGAAGGAGTAATGAAAGTGAATAGTGAAGGAATAATAGATTAGCATTGATCAAACGGGAAAAAAAATATTAAATTTGCAGAGGAAATCCCAGCTACTGGATTGAATTTTATCCTAATTTCTGTTTTACAGTAGGAATGAAATCGTCTAAACCAGTCTCATATAATTTATTAAATCATTAAATTGTGACTTGTTTGTGGAAGACATGTTGTGACTCACTGTAAAGTGGACTAGACAATGGGCTGTTAAAAATAATACAGCTTTGATAGAGAGATGATTTAGATACATACACAAATCTCATTTATCTCTATTTACTATGATTCAGTGATAGTCAAAGCAAAGTTGCAACATTTCCTGATGCATCTGGAACTTAATCCAAGACCTTTCATGTACTGTTAGCACAATGCATTTCTTGATGTATACTTTAATAACATATTCTAGTCTACTTAGGAAATTCCCATTGACATTTCCCATTTTAGTTGAAACGTTGCTGTCTTCTTTCTCTAGGCATGACATTCCTGTAGATCCAACAGTAGCATGTTAATTTTTAAAGCTTTGTTGGGCAAGATTTGATTCTGAATTTCTCCTTGTATCTTATTACCTCTTGGAGAAGTGCTAAGTTTTTTGTGCACCCAGGAAACTGAACACAGATTTATTTGATATCTGCTGAGATGTTTCCCTAGCTGATTATGTATTTTGCATGCTTTCTGAAGAATTCAAAATTAATAAATAAATGTGGACTACATTAAACTCCAGTATGAATAAAAGATCTCTGCGTTTGTTCCCTCTCTACATTCTTATATTAATTAAATTACCTGGTAATATCTTTATGTTGTTCTGACACTTTGATTTTCTTTTATATATTTTAATATGCCATTCACAAAAACAGTAAAGCCTAAGCCCAATGCACAGCACAAAGTCTCTACTGTGAGGTATCAAAATATTCAGGAAGATAATGTCAGCTATTGAGGAAACAAAAACTGTTCCAGTTTCAGAGTGTAGTTCAGAGATTATTATGAATGGGTTTAAAAATGTCAGCCTCTGCTCCATTAATGAGGATACTGGAGTTGGAACTGTCAGAAATTGTAACACTCCTTTTCTTGTTCTTTTATTAACTTATATCCTAAACCAGACATCCTGACAGTTTGTTTATTTAAGTATTGCAGGCTCCGGTTTCAATGTGTCTTAGATCTCATGAAACTGCACTTTGTATACTAAAGCTGAAATTTGTGCTACTGAAGTTGACTTAAAAGCAACCTATTTGAATGTTTCTCCTGATAGCTGATGTTTCAACAGCGACAAGCAGTAAGCAAATAAAACAAAAATATGAATGGAAAACTAAACCAGTTTTCTATATCTAGACCAGTAAAGGTCTGAGTAGTTCATCTGGGAGTCATCAGAATGACATTAGCATGGAAATAATCCCATTACTTTACCACTGCAATAAATTGTCTATGGTGAGCATGAATCTGTGAATGTCCTATATGTTTCAGCTTTCTATATTACATGCAGTGACCAATTGTTCCCACTGATTGTGTTGAAAACCAGTCTGGCAGCCTCCAACATCAAATGCATTAAGTTGTTCACTCTTCTATTGACTTCAGATGTAACAGCAGCTGTAACAAGTAATTTACACAAATTTAATACATATCTGAACAGTAGATATGAATGAAAATATTGTTGGGTGAGTATCTTCTTTCTTCTTTGAGTAATAAAAAAGACTAAATCTCAATATCACCTGTCACACTTAATATCAGTTTAAGAATGGCCTATCATAAGATACCAGAAGATTATCTTTTCTCAGTAGTCAGAAGTTGATTGTCATTCTTCACATCCAAGCACTATTCTCATACAGAGAAAAACTCTTTTGTGATAATATCATGACAAAGCTCAACACCTCTCTATGTCCATCCAACTGCTATTCTCTTCCAGTGAGAGGTGTTAGGTAACTGTGTATAAAGTGCTATTCTTTTTGTCAAAATCTATTGTCATTTGTGTAGTTGAGTCTCCAGTTAAATCAAGGACTTACATATATACTGAATAAAAATATGTTAGAAGACTCTCTGCTCTAAGAATGTTGTGTTCTGACTAGTTCTTAAGAGAGACTTGCAGGATCAGACACAATAAATATTGACAATAATTTTGTTATAAGGACAGGTGTTCTCTTGAAATCTGAAAATATTTTTTTACAATGCCAGAAATAGTCAGATGATAACAGCTTTCACTAACTAAAGACTTGAGCCATTATTTCTACCTGAAAGGGTATCAACTATTCATCTTAACTTGAAGGTATAACTGCAGTTTCAAGCAAGAAGTTAATTTACTCCAAACCCACAGAAAGTCCATACAACTGGTATTTCTATCAGGATCTTGAAACAGACAATCACCAACCCCCAAAAAAACCTCTAAAACAACCAAAAACATTAGAAGGGTAAATACCATATTTTTCTTACATCAAATTGAAAGAAGCTTTTAATTAACTAATCAGACAACCAGGCTTTCATTTTGTAGCAGATTTAATATATTAGTGGATTGTTGCTTAAAGGAACTAAAATCCTAAACAATTATTTTGTCCTTTTTTATTAAATTTCAATCTGAAAAAAAAAACAACTTTTCTGGGGCAGAGTTAAAAAATGTTAACTGGTGAAGGCATTAATCAGTTATGAGCATTACAAAATAATATAAAAGACATTTTAAAAGATAGTAACTTTTTTTTTTTTTAATTAACATGATCTGATTTTCTTTCACTTAATTTGCTTATTGTCAGATTTGCCTGTTGACAATTCCGACTTCTTTCATTTTAATTGTTGATATTTATATTACATTTTCACATGATAAAGAAAATATTCTTCCCTACTAACCAGAATGGGAAGGTTGAATGTTGACCATTATAGATTTATTCTTTACTCCATTCTCTGCTCACATTCAGCCTACTTAAAACCAACAAATTAATGGCAATCTTTTTCTCTCTGCAACTGAAACAAGGAAATTTGATAACTCAGAGTGAGAAAAAAAATGTGAACAAAAAATCCCTTTATTCACTTGTCCTTTACTTTACAGCATTTTATCCTCCCTTCTGAACCTTTATAATCCACGGTCACCAGGTTCATACAAAATCATTAACACTGCAATTTTGATATGCCTCCATCGTGAAATCTCACACTGAGAAAGTAGGAAGTGCGGCTGATGGAGGATTTTGGCTAGTGTACTGTTCTGAACTACCTAAACAGTCCAAGGGAGCTGAAGACCCATAAATACTAGATAGGCACCCCTGAGGGAGTCAATCCTTTGATAGTCACCAACTGCCCGGGCTGTTTGTGCCAGAAGCTGCATAGAGATCAGAGCATCCTGCTAAAGAGTTTAGGAGAATTTCTGATATAAACTCAGGATTTGAAATCTTGGTGCATTGCAATAAGTTAAAAATAAGTGAACAAAACCATTGATGTCAAGGCATGTTGATACAGAATCATCTTTTATTGATATTTCCCTCTTCTGACTAAAAAGGAGCTCATTTAAGGACAACAGGTCTAGCAGAAGGGTGTTTTGAAAAATTTTCTATATGGTTCTTCTAAGTGGTGGACAACAAGAAAAACACTTCTCATTTGTTTGGTTTTTTTTTTTTTTTTTTTTTTTCTGAAATCAGTAAAGATAAAGCTTACTCCTGCTTAACACCTTGAAAAATCCAGCAATGTATCTCTTAATATGTCTATACATTACACTGTGACTGCTGTAACTAAACTCCATACAGAGATAGGAGCAGGTTATGTAAGGGCTAAATTTCCTTTTTTTTTTTTTTTTTTTTTTTTTTTTTTTTTTTTTTTTTTTTTCAGATTCTATAAAGGAAGTTTTAGTGATAATAGAAATCTGAACTTTTGTTTTCTTACCAATGAGAAATGTTCAGATCAGCCCATTTCACATTATTTTTATTAGTAGCTTCTGCTTACTTCAGTAGAGCATCATTACTTATCTTTGTCAATGACCATGACATACAGCTGGTCTCATAGGCACCAAATGGCTAAGCTAAAGGCTAAAAGTTCAGCTCTGGAGGGAGTAGAAAATCAACATGAGTGATGCAGATGGCTCATTCATGGCACTAATTATCTTTTGTAAAAGATATCACTGAAGGAAAAATGGAAACTAAAGCAAGGAGAATTTAAACAGAATCTTAGATTTGTCTTCTTTTGAGAAGACAAGTAACTTTTTTGTGTGCATCAGGACCCATAATAACAAAAGCAGTAACAAGTGGGCTGGTTATAGCATGTTCTGATTCTAGGTACACTTTTGTTTGGATGAGTCTGTGTCTAGGTCATTTTGGATAAGGTCTTTGGTATTGGCACAAAACAGGAGTGAAAAATAGGACTCTTTCTGCTGAACTGCCATGAGAGGTTAATTACACCTTAAGGCTGTGCTATATTACTTCTGAGTTCCCTTTGGAAGATGCTATTAAATGAATACAGATGGATCAGGCTCTAGTAGAACAAGTCACCAACATATTTTGGAATAACTATAGCATCTGATAATGGATCTGGTCCCTGATGTAGAGTTCTGTAAATGGCTCCTAACTCCTATATCTTAAAAATTATCTAAAAATAATATTGGTGGAATTATTGTTTGTTTTATGAGTGGTAACTTTTGTAGTATTTTTGGACAAGAGGTAGCTCTTTGGTCTGCACTGGGTAAACACTTCTTAGTGACAGTGTTATATAATCATTGGATGTGTACTGTGTTGGAAATACTGATCATCCTGTTCTATAGTTGGAACTAAGCTGAGTTTTATATCTCTGCAGAATGCAAAGTATGCTCTCATTTCTGTGAATATTTGTACTAATTGGGGTTTAAAACAGTGCGTTCTTTGACGTCCATTTGCAAAATTATTTACTTTACATGGAAAATCTCCATTTTTGGTTTTAGAGATACTATAACCTCCTGAGAAGAGGTCCCCACATATCATACACTTTACTAAAATATTATCAGCAATGGAATCTGAATAGAATAATTTGAACAAAGTATCACTATTAGAAGTATAACTGAATTACGGGATTCGTTTGCCTAAGCAGGGCTAATTGGAATGGACAAATGACTGCTCTAAAATGACTATACTCCTCGAGGTAATATCTCTGCAGAGACCTTGTATCTCACTCAGATCTTGCTTGGGAATCTCTCATATTGGTGGATTGCACTATATCCAAAAAAAATATTCCAACACCTTTAGAGACTATAATGAGCCATATTCTCATTCACAGTGCTGTTCCTTAAGTACCAATTGAGCTACAAAAAGGGGTCATAAAATCTGTATTTATGAATAAAAGAGCTTCAAGGAGTAAAATCAGGACCATTATGCTTAATCATCATCTTGTTCCCTCACACTATTTTGGACTGTTTCAGCTCTCTGAGAAAAATTAGCTATAGAGGAGGCTAATCCTAAGTGATGAAGATACAAACCAATGCACATCCCTTGGTCTGAGAACTGGGACTGAACCCTAGCTGTCTTGTCAGAAATATCCAAATAGTCTCTAATGGCTTATGTTGGCATTTGGGTCACTAATCACTTAAACTGTGGGAAATTGTTATAGAATCAGAATCATAAAATCATTTAGGTTGAAAAGACCTTTAAGGTCTGTGAGTCCAACTATTAACCTAGAACTTCCAACTAAACCATGTACCGAAATGCCACATCTACACAACTGTTAACAGATGCAAGGGTAGGACACTTAATTTTATTGTTACTTGTCTTTTGGGAAGGATGCGGTGAGTCCCTGGTAACTCACATGCATCTCTATATTGCATATAACCTGATGAAGACGAAGATCTTTCCCTTTAATTATGTTATATTCTGTTATTGTTTTATTTCATTTAAAGCAGAAAGTAATTTAGACAGAAAACATATGGTTTCTTTTACTACATGGAAAAATATACCATCTGGGAACCTCTCAGAACAGGTTCTTATAAACTACCTTACATTCATAATTCATTGGCTCTAGTAAATAACTAGCAGTAACATGACTTAATGTTGTCTTCTAGTTAAAATTCCAGTTAAGTCTTATTATGGATTTGCCACTTAAGCAGTTAATTAAGATACATTGTTAAGATACCATTGTTAATATGGTCTCCAGTACACTGTGCCATATTTTCCTTTGCCTATGTGTTTGATTTTCTCAAACTGTTTAAGTTTCATACCTTTAAGATTTACAGATCATAATTTACAGATACATGAAACAGCATTCAGTTCAAGATTAGACGGTTGCAGTTAAGTATTCATATGTATGTGTCTTCATGCGCACCAAATATCTGAGCTCTCATTTCAGTCAGCAGAGAGCTGGTCAATACAATCAGTAGAACCTAGACAATGAATTGGACATAAGTTGAAATTCTAGAACTAGAAATTCTACTTAAAGAAAAGAAAAATAACACCATGGGGGTGGTCAGACACTGGAGCAGGCAGGTTGTGGAGTCTCCACCTTAGAGTTACTCAAAACTGAACTGGACATTGTCTTCAGTTGTCCCTCCCCATGGATGATCTCCAGAGGTTGCTCCCCAACTCAACTGTCCTGTGGTTTTGTGATTTTGCAAGTAACCTTGTCAGAAAGCATCAGTCTCTTCTCTCCTTGTTGTTGAGGGCAGAGAGGATGTAGTACTGAGAAAATGAAACAGGATCCTTGTGTTACAGGCATTTATATGGGAATAGTGAGTTTTTGGTTTTTTACTCACAACACATTTTATTAAATTTTTACATTTTTAAGCACCATATTTCCTGGAATGTGCCTAACATGAGGACACATAACGACATTACGCTCCAGTCCCAACTCATTATGCCACCATCTGTAAACTTATCATGACACCATCGTGCATCTCAGGGAGCAAATGTTCACTCTGTTATGTAGTTGAACATGACCATGTTTCAGACAATGACTGTTTCTATCCTATCAAAAGTGCATGCTTACATTTGAGGGATGCTTGGAAAAAACAGGACCAGGGAAAAGGGTGAAAATAATATGAAATATATAGTGCATAGGCCAATGATTGTACAGTTCTGCTTTAAAGTAAATACAGAAATATTCTTACCAGTTAGCAACACAATGGCTTCAGCCTTCTCTTTGCTAAAGATAGGACCAAACGGTAGAAAAGCAGGGAAGCTATATTAGGAAGGAGGGAGACTTACTACGGACAAATTTGGAATCAAGGCAACAACTGTAAAACAAGAGGTTCAAGCCTCTCTCAGGGATATGTAAAATCTTCATCTCATAATCATATTAGGATTTACGATAGTCCTAATCTACCTGATGTGGTTTTGGTTCATACCTTTTTTTTTTGTTATACATGGAATTTGTTTATGGGGGGTTAATGTATTTAGCCTCTGGCAATCTATAGCTTTCACCTATGTCAAAAGAGACAGCTCTGCTCTGAACACTCTCAGCTTTTAATACTCTTTATTAAAATACACTTTTAATATGAAACAAAAATAGACATTCCTTAGTAATCTCAAACTGACATTTCATAGGGAAATGCCTATCAGCTTCTGGAAGAACTGCAAAAGTGCAGAGAATGCAATTAATCACTCTGTCTCTTTCACTGTTTGATTCTGCAGCAGCAATTGAATGAAAGCCACTCTCTTATTCACATCTTGAACACTGCCAGTGTCAATATTTCCAAAGAGGAGAAATGTATGTTCTTTTCAGGTCTAATTTTGGAAGCCTAACAGACTGAGGTTGCTGCAGAGGATTTCACTGCTTGCTTGTTTCTTAAAGGCAAGAAGTCTGAAGTTAACTACCAGTCTGTTGCTAAAAAGGTCGAAGAAAAAGAAAAAAAAAAAAAAAAGATGTTGCAAGGTTCATCTATGTCAGAATTTTAGGTCAGACCAGTAGAGTCCTTTGAAGGAAATCTCCTGATGGTGTCCATTTATAATATTTTCATTTGTATCTTCAAGTGATTTTGGATCTAATAAATCAGGTTTATTTTTAATAAGACTAATCTAGAAGATTCACTCTTGGATTACATCTACCTCCAACAACTACCAGGTATTTAGTGCACAGTACTAGATAGGAGCTAGTCTGAAATAAAATGGAGTCAGTATGGAGTCCTCAGAAATCTTTTGAACTGCTCCAACTGCACTACACTAGTTACTAGTGTAGATATTTCCCCTTCTAAAAAAGAGGACTTAATTGTGTCACAGTCTCATTACCACCTACACAATAATCTGCCACATGAAGTGATGTTAATGACACCTGGAGTGCCACTTGACAATTGTGGTGGGGTTTTTTGGGCTTTTGCATTTTTTCATCTTTGTGGTTTTTTTTTTTGTTTTTTTGTTTTTTTTTTTTGTTTTTTTTTTTGTTTTTTTTTTTTTGTTGTTGTTGTTGTTTTTTGTTTTTTTTTTTTTGTTTTTGTTTTTGTTTTTGTTTTTGTTTTTGTTTTTTTTTTTTTCCCCAGGAAAAAAGACATCTGCCAGTAAGATTCTGTAAAGGAGGAAAAAAAGTATATTTAGGACAGAAAGTTGCAAAATGTGACTAGACAAGCTTTTAAATTACATGTCATAAAAACTTAGACATGATTAATCAGAACAGATTGTCACTAGTATAAAATTTCCCTTTTAGTATAAGGAGAACAGAGGAATTAATGATTTCATGAACACTGAAAATTAATTTTTGGGCACCTGGACTGGGATGGAGTTTGTGAGGCTTTTTTTTTTTTTTTTCTTCTCTATATTTTCAAGTAATTTCTTCATCAGAAAATACTAAGTCATTTGTCTACAACTATAAAATTTTGTTATTGAAGGATACTCTGATGTATCATATTGATTTTTCATTGCAACTCAAAGTGAGAATTCAAGAAGCATTGTGAAATAAAAAATTCTGTGATAGATACTGTAACTATATATATAAATCTATATAACAGTATATATTTCTTATAACCTTAGAAATTTAGTGGACTTTCTCTTGAACATGTTGCTGTTTTGAAAATGGTTCAAAACAACAGTAGTTCTTTTAAATTATTATTTAGAATTTATATAGGTTTTATTTTCATTTTATATCTGGAAAATGTAATGGTATTCAAAATTTATTTTCTCAAAAAATATTCCTGTAAAATTGAAATTTCTGATAGCAAAAGCTTATACATTAGAAGTTTGATTTCGTTTGGTTTAATGTAATAGAGACTTCGTGTTGCAGGTGCCCAATGAAAATGTGTCTTCCATATTGGTGAACCTTTTCTATGCCCTTGTTCTCAGGGCTTTACAGCAGTTGGGGACCTCAGCAAATATGGGCTGATACTGACCACAAGTCAGATTCAGCCTGGGTATAAATGGAGTCCCCTGGGGGAGCTATTTTGAGATAGTTCCTCCTGGAGTGGTGTGCGGTAGGTAAGGATTCTCCCCTTGGGCTGGGATGCTGCCCAAGAAAAATCCTTCTGGTTCCTATAGGTTGGGACACTGTTCTAATAAATTCCTTGAGATTGAGAGCCCCTTTTTTTTTTTTTTTTTTTTTTTTTTTTAAGTGAGAGATTGAGCATTTTCAATTGTCTTTAAACCCTAGGAGTTTGTGTGGTGATAATTTTGTTCTCCTCTCATGGACATTTGAATCTGCCGTTTGTATGTTTGCACAGTGTCAGTTAATTGTGTTGAAAAATAAATCTTTATTGGTTCTTATTTATTTATTTGAAAGCTTCCATGACACTTTTTAGTTAAGGACAATCTGTAGTTCGAACTATCATGAAATTATTTTCTGTTCTGTTTATTGTTTGAAAATAGACCAGAACAAACTTTTCATGAATTGTGTTTGGGTTTTATTCTTTGGTTCAAGATACAGTATTAGAACATCAATATCCAAAATCTAACATGTGTTATTCAATTTTCTAAAAAGAAATAACTTAAAATTATCTATTTCGCTGTTTAGTTGCATAGTGTAACTGGTCAAACAGTCTTAGCAACCAACCTGTGATTTTTGGAGAGATTCACTATTCCAATGTTTAATTGAGGAGAGCAGAGAAGAGGAGAGGAGAAAGAGGAAAGGGAAATATGATTTCTGGCTTGAATTTATCTATTTACATTTCCCACCTGCTGGATATTATTAGCCATGTTTTTTCTAAATTACATAATGATCTGTTATTGGAGACGGTTTCAGATTTATATCTGTGGATAAACCAGTATGAAATTTTTGAACAATAATTTGTTTATTGAGTAGTCTAACTTCCTTTCAGTTGCAACCATTCAGAATTTGAGGTTAACTTCAATAAACAACACAAAACAGAAAGCGTAATTTTTACTATAAAATAATGCTTACATTTCAGTTTTGAAACTCTTAAAAGGCTGAACAAGTCCAAAGCTTCTATTGAAAGTTTTTCTAGTTAAACAACATAGGTACTCTTTGCTTGCTTTGCTGGGGAGAAAAAAAAAAAAAAAAAGGGACAGTTTCTCCACACCATACTTTCTGCAATTTGGCTGAAATGAACTGAAACGCCATGAGGTCACACCATTCTGTCCATAGTCTAAGTCCTTTCTTATTCCCCTGTAAGCTAAATGGGTTCTGCATCACTAGGTTGTTGCTACCCTATAGGTTCTGCAGACCACAGACCAACCATAAGGCATTTCTCTCGATCTTTCCTAGCTTGTTCATATATGTATTGAAAACCGTATACACTGGAACCATATACAGTCTTCCAGTTTCATTAGTGCCATTTATACAAGCCATGCAGTCTTCCTACTCCATCATAGTCCCTATCTTACATAAAGAAAAAGCCTCATTTTCCCTTTTAGCTATGGCATAACACAGTGTCTCAGACACAAATAGTTATCCACAAAAATGTCAGTCCTTTTCAAGAGCTACTGCTTCTTCAAAACAGTTGAAAAAATTTGTTATATGTTCTGTTCACACATATGACTTGGCAGTTATCTGTGTTAAAAAATATGTCACTATAGACAAGGTCCATTTTCTCTTAATCTGATTATTTGCTTATCTACCTATAATTATACCTGTTAAACACACTTATCTCTCAATACAGAACATTAATTTTGGGTGCTATTTTTTTACCTTTTCCCTTACTCAATTTTAAGGACTATTTGTTTAGAAAGTAAAATTAATGGATCAAAACAACAATGGTGAAGTGAGGGAGGAAAGCAACAGAAAAGGACAAGTAATTAAAAAAATGAAGAAAAGTTTAACATTATCTTGATATTGGCATTATAAAGAAGTGACCGGGATATTTGATCTGGTAAGTTTTCATCTCTTCAGAGGCAACAGTATGTAAAACAGAACTGTTACAAATGAAAACATAAATGAAAAATACATTAAGAACACAACACCAGTGTCAATAAGGTAAAAAAAGAAAAGCAATTACACAGAGAGTAATTCTACAGGAAAAATGAAAAGAAAAACAATGTAAACAACTGTTTCCTTAAAGATAAGCAGACTAAATGACAGGAAGAGAAACACGTGGAAGAACAATATGAGAGAAAAAAGTCTATCAAAATACTGAAGAATAAAAATAAGACAGCATGTTAACTATAATGAATTTAATAACTTCGGGAAGCAAAAAATATACCACCCATCATTCTGTTTTGTCAGCAGGAACTTCAGTTGAGGATGGCAGTATTGGAAAAGATGCAAAGACAGCTCAACAAGACAATTAGTGTTATTGCTTTTATGGTTTGCAAAAGGTTTTCTTAAATACATTTTGATATGTAAACAGATGATATCAGAAGGGTGGTTGTCATCTGGCACTTGTGACAATTGTGCTCTCTTGGCCACTATTGGTTCCAGTTACAAAACAGAGAGTTTGACATACATTTGTAGGTTGCCCATTTGTAAGACTTTCATACTTGTCAGGGAATCATTTCCTGTGATGACAGAAGTTCATGTATCTTCCAGACTATCATATATAGCTTTATAAGATATAAATAGACAGGCTTTTGGGCAAGGTGGACTTTTGGCCTGATTCAGGTAGGGCTAATTTTATATTATTAGTGTTTGATATATCACTCAATAATGATTGTGTTCTTGCAGACAAAAAGCTTCAGAAAGGTAACTCTAGATGTGGTAATCAATCTACAGACTTAATTGTTACATTTGGAGCTAAATTTGAATATAATTTTTCTTTAATGGATAAGACTAGTATCCAGGATAGAAGTTTCCATTACATACAAATTTGAAATGTGAACTTTGCTGTTGTGATACTTGGAGTAAACTTCCCTTGAAGATATGTTAAGAAGCCAGAAACATATCTCAAAAAAGAATTTCTTGTGTATGAACTCAAGCACTGAGTTCCTCCAGTTTTTCTTACACGTAATGACATCACTGTATTATAAGAAAGTGAACAGAAATGAGACAAATGTTTGATACAGAAAAGGCAAATATGAAGTTCAGTGAAGTTCCCCAAGCATTGTTAGAAACCAGTACCTGAGATATGACTTCAGAAGTGGCACTTTGTGCAATTTTATCCCCTGATAAAATACCAACAACAGTTGTATCTACTTTGCCACATATATATTAACTTATATAAAACTATGTATAAAATAAAGTCTATGAGGCTTCATCTCCCCTGATCTAGTGTGATGAAAATTCTTAAAATATACACATAGTTTCCCAGTCTTACCTTTATTCTGCTGTCATGGTTTGAAATCAGAGGGCAACTGAACACCACACAACCACTCACTCCCTGCTTTTCCCCTGGTGTTGAGAAGGAGAAAATAAGCAAAGACTCGGGATTCAAGATAGGACGTGGAGGGATCAATCACTCATTATGGTCACAGACAAAAGACGGACTTGTTAGGGGAAGAAAAAAAGAACATAAATTTATTACAGACATTAATAACAGTAACACTTAACAGAGTAGGACAGTGAGAAGCATTATCATATCTTGAGAACACCTCTCCCCACCCCTCCCTTCTTCCCAGGCTCAGCTTTGCTCCTGATATCTCTGCCTCCTCCCCACAGCAGCACAGGGGCAGGGTATGGGGGCTGCAGTCAGTGTTATTTCTTCTCCCATCTTTGTGGAGGGAAACTTCCAGAACTTCTTCCTCCGGCTCCAGCATGGTCCCCTTCTCACAGGAGACAGTCTTCCACAACTTTTCTCCAACTTGAGTCCCTCCCACAGGATGCAGACCTTCCCAAGCTGGTCCAGTGTGGGACACCCTTGCATGCTGCAATCCTCCCAGCACTAGGTACAGAGAAGAAATACATTGTGTAGGGTTTTCTACAGTTGGCCAGAAAAACTGATTTGTCTTGGTTTTGAGTACAACAGAGGAGCAACCCCTGGGTAGAGATGAGAGCAGGAAATACTACTAAGTAGAAGCAAAATAAATTTTAAATAGTCTTCATATCCAATAAAATAATGGTTTTAAATGTCAATGAAATACCTATAGCTTGCCAAAGAGAATCCACATAAAGCTGCTAATTCCTTCTTGCCATCTGGGGTCTGAATGATCTTAGCAGACTCTTATGGGAGCCTGGTGTTTCTAGTATGCTTGTTCTGATGGAAAATATACATAGCAGTTCTGCAACATTAAAGTGACCAACACCCTGTGAATTGACAAACAGTTAAGTGGCAATAAGTTACAAAATAAAAACACCCATATTTAGCATTTTTTGGTAAGAATCCAAAATACAGTCTGGGTGATGAGAGCAGCCCTGTGGAGAAGGACATCAGGGTATTAGTGGACAGAAAATTGACTGTGAGCCAGCAACGTGCACTTGTGGCCCAGAAAGCCAGCTGTGCCCTGGACTGCATCAAGAGAATTGTGGCTGTCAAGTCAAGGGAGGTGATGCTGCCCCTCTACTCCACTCTCATGAGACCCCACCTGGAGTCCTGTGTCCAGCTCTAGGGTCCCCAGCATAAGGACATGGAACTGTTCGAGCAGGTCCAGAAGAAGTCACAAAGATGATCGGGGGCTGGATCACCTACCCCATGAGGACAGGCTTAGAGATTTGGGATTGTTCAACCTGGAGAAAAGAAGGCTCTGGGGAGACCTTATAGTGGCTTTCCAGTAATTAAATGGAGCTTACATGAAAGATGAGGAGGGACTCTTTCACAAGGAGGGTAGTGATAGGACAAGGGTTAATACTTTTATACTGAAAGAGGGTAAATTTAGATTATACAAGGAAGAAATTCTTTCCTGTGAGGATGGTGAGACACTGGCACAGGGTGCCCGGAGAAGCTGTGGCTGCCCCCTCCCTGGAAGGGTTCAAGGCCAGGTTGGACAGGGCTGGGAGCACCCTGTGCTGGGGGAAGGTGTCCCTGCCCATGGCAGGGGGGTTGGAACTAGATGATCTTTAAGGTCCCTTCCAACCCAAACCATTCTATGAATATTTCATTGATTCTATTTTTGACTCTAACATTTTCCTCAGAGTCCCCAGGTGATTATTGGAAACCCAGACTTTCTGTATCACTTGAAGCACAAATGTAAAAAGTGATTTTCTCCTTCTTCTTGAAATCATGCTTTAAAACTCACCCTTTTTAGCAATGTCTTTTCCTTTCATGATACTGCTGTTCTCATTACCATTAATTAATCCTTTATTTCTCTTGTTGTATCTGCTAATCTACATTTTTCATTAGTACTTAATCTATTTAGAGCACATTTATGTCTCACATGGAAATGTAGACAGTCATGTGCTTGTTATCTACACTGCTTTGAGGCAGTCAGAATGCATACTTACACACAGTATGGCACTGAGCACAGTCCCACTAAGACATGGAGTTCTTCAGCTTCAGCTTAGCAGTCACACAGATCTGAGTTTCAGACTGAATTTAGATCTTGTCCTGTCAGCTTCAAAGATAAGCAGAATACTTTAAATCTACCTTCATCTTTAATATGCCAAAAAAATCATCTTTCCATAATATTCAGTGTTTTTTCTTGCACTTTTATTCCAGGACAAAATATTAATATTCTGATCTTTGTTCATCCTAAACCTTAAGTGGAATGCTTTATAAAGTAGGTGATTCTAGATCTGAGTAGAAAAAGAATCAGGTATTAAACTGTTGTCTGTTTCTGAAGGATGGTGGCTTTTCATAGTTTTGTAATAGTAGAATAAGTCTGAGGGAGATGAATTAGTGGAAGAGGACATGTGACCTAAAAGTCAAAAGGTGAACAAT
Source organism: Tyto alba (assembly GCF_018691265.1). Lineage (NCBI taxonomy): Eukaryota > Metazoa > Chordata > Aves > Strigiformes > Tytonidae > Tyto > Tyto alba. The sequence goes on along the minus strand of NW_024881282.1, from coordinate 13,281,022 downwards.
GAATGGATTTATTACAAGTCATATTTCTACATCCATATATATGGAACATCATATTACACAGAACATCTTTATCTTAACTTTAGCAATTCAATAAATCAACCAAAGAAACTATCAGCACAGGAGGGATTCATGGCATGCCACACCATATTCCATGCCTGCCCACTGCTACTTCTACCCAGAACAATAACAAAGAACTCTCTATCAGAGAAGTGTCATTTTTATTTATATCGGTCTTAAAAATCACTTTTTGAGCTATTTGCACTTCAAACTGAGTATGTGTGTCACTCAAGAAATCAAAAACAAACTCTCATGGGACTGGTACATTTCCAGTATTTCTAGAGAAAGGCAAGACTGAGAAACAAAGAGAATAGAAGGGTAAATTTGACAGCAAACTGTTGTCATTTGAGCATGGTTGGCAGCTAAACGCCCTGCAGTCGCTCACCCACCCTCCCCCCACTTGGGAATGGGGAGGGAATCAGAGGGGCAAAGGGAGACTCGTGGGTGGAGATAAAAACAGTTTAATAACAGAATAATATGCTGACACCAATATGAACGGGTAACGTACAGTACAGCTGCTCACCACCCACCAACCAACACCCACCTGCTCCTGGCCAGCAATCCCAAACACAAAGGCACCACAGCCACACTCCCAGAAGTGAGAGCCCCTCATGGCCCTCTCCTGCCTTTATATAGTGAGCACAGTGTCACATGACATGGACTATCGGCCAATCCGGGCCCAGCCCTCCAGCTGTGCTGCCCCCGCCCCCCGCACACAGGTGAGGGCACTGGGACCTGGGGAGCCTCTGGGGTCTCAGGGTGCTGCAGCTCCTCCCGCTGCCGAACCAACGGGAACTCTAGTCCAGCCCCTACCAGGACACAAACAAAATATCCAATAGGATAAATCTTTCCACAGAGACTCCATGCAGTTGTTAATGACCCCAGTAGAATTCCTGCCCTGGTCTGTGACCTTTGCAGCTATTATGACCAGGTAAGAAACGTCTCTTCCAAAAGTATATCAGCAATGCAGGAAATACTGTTAGCAATTTAGTGAGTAGCATTCTTGCACCATGAAGCAGAAATAACCGTGTCCCACTGTTGTGGTTTGGGCCTGATTGGCAACCAACCACCGCAGCTAATCACCCTCCCTTCCCCCTCCCCACCTGGGAATGGGGGAGGGATTAGAGGGGTGAAGGGAGACTTGCAGGCTGAGATAAGAACAGTTTAATAATGGCAATAAAATGAGAACAATAACGATGATGGGGGAAAACAAAAAGAAATATATAAACAGGCAATGTACAGCGTAATTGCTCACCACCCGCTAACCAATACCCAGCCCATTCCCGGCCAGCAACCCCGAGATACCAAGATCCCACAGTCGCAATCCCGGAAGCGAGAGAGCTCCTTCCCAACCATCCCTCCTTTATATAGTGAGCATGACGTTCCATGATATGGAATATTTCACTGGCCAGTTAGGGTCAGGTGCTGTGGCCGTGCTCCCTCCCTGCTCTCTGTGCCCTTGTGCACGGGCAGGACATGGAGAGTCGGAGAGTCCTTGAAGTCTCGGCAGCAGCTGAAAACATCAGTGTGCTATCATCATTCTTCCCATACCAAACCCAAAGCTAAATCCAAAACACAGCACTCATCTAGTCCCTGAAAAGGAATATTAACTCTATTTCAGCCCAAACTAAGACACCCACCCTGGTGCCATGGATCAGAGTGCTATAGGTGTCTTTGTTGGGTTTTTTTCCTGACATTTATAAACATTAATGGTCTCATAGAACATTTCATAACACTAGTGAATAGGCTCCAGATTACTTAGACTGGTACTTCTAGTCATAAACATATTTCTCTTGGGATCCAGCTGAATATATTTGTCTTCATTTCTGGTCCAAAGTCTTGCAAGAATGTATCTTCTGGGTAGTGATTCCAGGGTAGGTACTGCTAAAGCAGTGTCATAATTTCATGTGAGCCAGAAGCAAACGCAACAGATATCATGTATCAAATCAGTGATCAAGAAAATATGCACAAAGTGGGGAGGACCTGAAGAAGGACCATTTTTCTCCATTCTCTACCACTAAGTTTGTTCTTGTTTACTTGGTGAGAAATACTGTGGCAAAAAATCCTGTAACAGACAAATCAGGGAAATCCATTTAGAAATTTTGATCATTCAGAAGTTAACAAAACTCAAAAAGCTTGTAAATTAGTTTTGGATATTCCCTGTAATAAGACACAAATATTTCTGACTAAGTAAACAGATAGGAAAGACATGGTTCTGTTTAGGATTTTAAAAAAGGTTAGACGGTCTTATGGATATAAGACTGGCTAAGACTTTCAGAAGTTTCAAAGGTAATACCTAAAGATTTATGACTTTTTTGTATGGTCTAGTAAACTCACTCTCTGCTTCTACTCTGTCTGTAAAATACTGTAATAATATTTCATTTCATTAATTTTGTCTTAATCTGTAAATTTTGTTTGAATTCTTGGGTGATACTTGTACTAAAAGGGAGCTGATCATTTCTTGGGCCCCTAAAATCCTTCTATATTGTGATTAGCATAAACAGATATATAGGTTTGATTTCCATAAAACCTTTGTTTGTATTATTGAATTTCTTAAAAAAATAACATCTTTTAGTTAATATTGAGTTTATTTCAGTATCATTTATCTTAATATTTTATACTAATTTATTTCATATTTTATAATAAAATATATTCATTTAACTATACATTATTAATTGTATGCACTGAAGTTCATATAGGTTTTCCAGATACAAAAAAGCTAAAATTATTGTTAATAATTTTCTGAAAGTATGAGTTTCATATTCAGTTGTGCTGAAAAAGGCAGTGTCGAGAACTGTTGAGTGAGGAATAGAGAGCAGAACTTAAATAGACCTGAAGACTGTGTAACACTATGAATATATCAAAACACTGGTGCAGTCACATTCTGAAAACCTCATGGGGTTCTGGTCACCTCATGTGAAGAGAAACATACTGTCACTAGAAGGCTGAAAGACATGTAAGGCTTCTCTACAAAATATAAAACTGATTGAGACACTTAAGTTCAGACGAGATGACTGAGGTGTTACAGAGATCTGCCAAAACATGTAAAATATGGAATGGGTAATAGTATTGTGTTTTTGATGACATGGAAATGAGAGAACATCAAATGGAATTACAAAGAAAATTTTCTGAAATACTCAAAGGAAATACCTTTGTCATTCCATACTTAAATGGATTGTTGAACCTGTGGTTACAGGATGTTTTGGATGCCAAGAGTATAAATGAATTCAAAAGTTGATTCGGCAAGTTAATGGAGGAAAGCTCCACCAAGGACTACTAAACATGGTGGTCTGATTACAGCCCTGGCTTTAGTTCAGGAGGTCCCTGAACCAGAGATAGCCAGAAGCTGCAAGAACATAAGCAAGGAGAGTATCATTCTGTGCATACTCTGTTCTTAAACTTGTTCCCTGAACATCTGCTGATGGCCACCATCAAAGATGAGCCTCCAGCCTGATTTACCACTTTTTTATTGGGAGAGAGAGGGAGGGAGGGAGAGAAGACAGGAAGGAGTGAGGGAGGAAGAGGTACTTTGAGTGGTTTTTTTAGTGAATTTTACTGCCTGGAATTAAAAACTAAGTTAAAAACCAACCCTGATAATGCATGCTGACCCAAATGCTTTTTAAGTCAAACCATTTAAAATAGCAGTTGTGTGCTGGTTCTATTCCATTCTAAGCTGGAAACTTCAAAGAAAAGTGACAAAAAGGATATCAGCCTGGAAATTAGCTTTAATTCCTTCAGACTAAGGAAGGAATGGGTCTTGGTCTCTTTTTTCTTGTATACGGTTTCTAAGCAGGTAGCTAACAGTAGTAGAAGTGTCATGTATGGTATGTGCAAGTCTTGCTACAGTAAGTGTGTCATGAAGAACACAGACAGAAACACAGATACATCATGGACACCAGGGGGAAAAAAATGAAGAAGAAGCCAGGACTGCTCAGATGCCAAAACTCACTTTCCTGGAAAATGTCACAGCAGTCCTTTACATGCTTGAAGTACTTCCAAGGTTAGGCATTGGTGTGGGCAGAACTCCACTTTTGAATGCACAGGTGAAGACTTTACAGATAACATAAAGCCACCAGACACATGTAGGACATGAGGTGGATGCCTTACATAACTCCTTCAGTCTTCACTCCCAAGAACAATCTGAAGCTGTCTGAACTCAGATGCCTTAATTTTAGACTCAGTCGCTTTAAACAGAAGTTTGGTGCTGCTATTGTCTTTGCAAAACCAGCCTCAAGTCACTGCTAGAATAACGCCCCTCCTACTAAGCTGGTGAAGTACAGTTATGTATTGGTAAAAGAAAATAAACAAATGAATTGAAAAGTATTGCACCTCATGCCTATGATCCTTTATTCAAGAATTATTGTAAATTTCTTGACATTTTAAGCTGTAATTTTTTTGTGTCCAGAGTGGAAGCTGTTTTTATATCACTACAAACAAATTTATATCACTAAAAGGTAGGTCTGTGGCTCTCAGTCCCCAGTGTATCAGGATGACACCTTGGAGCTTTGATTTCTGCCTGTCAGGTCATATCCCCATGTAGCAGATAATACGACTTGACATTCTATAAACTCATTTATAAACCTTCACATCCTAGAACAGAGAAGGTCCAACTGCACCATCACTATTCATTTGGGCATTGGCAGTTGCTTCTTAAAAACAAAGGCACAGCGACAAATATTACCGACCAGAGATCTTCTTCAACTGTCCAAGATATATAAGTCCTGAGAGAAAATATCTCAGTGTAACACATCAGATACTGCAAAATGTCACAGCTTTAGCACTATGTTCCATAATAATAGCAGCATTATATATAAAAATTCCCTTTTTGGAAGCTTGCCAGCATGTAAGTGATGGGGGTTCGGGTCTACTACACATGTATCTGTGTTAAATAAGTGGAAATTCACTGCACTGACGTAAACCAGGTGTGAACCGAGACAATTTACTGCAGTGAAGTTACTCCTAAAGTACACAAGATTAAAAAAAATAAAAAAAAAATTAGATCAAAATATAATTTAACAGATATGGATTCATAATTCTAATGAAATGAGACAGATTCTCTGATGTCAAAAGATTTGTGAACTGATCCCATCTGCCTAGAATTATAAAATATTTGTTACACATTTCCAAACATCTAATATATAGATGAGGAAGGCACATAAAAATTAAAGATACACCATCTCTCTATTAAAGATGTTAATTGTCTCTGATAGCATCTTCCCAAATGGTTATGTATTGACAGAATTCAACTATGATATTTATATTAGCTACATTTTAGGTAATTATATAGATAGAAAATGATCTTTATTAGAACTTTTGGCAAACCAGCTTTGTCCCATTTTTGTTTTCCACCAATCAACGACACAAAGGTTTATGTGTCTTACAGGGACAAGCAGTTTACCATGGGAGCTGCCTTGACTTTCTGATCTCCTTCACTTCACCACTCAAATACATCAAACGCAATGACCTTTTCCCAAGAAAATAGTTTTCTCTCTCCAGACAGACCCTCTTAAAATACCAAATGTTCACCTGTTTTATAGGATTAAGTGGACCGACTACTATGCCCCATTTCTTTTTTTCATATCTAATCATCCTTCAGCTGCATACATCTAACCAATTGCACTTGCGAGTCCCTATATCTGTACACACCAGCTCCTGAAATACAGTTAAAATTTGGACTAAAACATGAAACAAAATATGTTTCATTTTATAACTGGAGATGGTTGACAAGTGAAATAGAATAGAAAGTATGTTTCAAGTTCTGATGCCAGAACTGACTGTTGCATTAGAAGATCTGAGCTGGTCTCCCAACATTTGACAAATTTGATGGCTTTTTCTGTGCCCAAACCTTCAAGTCAAGAGATGTTGTTCTTCATCTCAGTGCTCTCATGAATCTGAGAAATCAAAGGAGCTGCCTAGACATCTTTGGTAGACTTCTGCTAGCAACATTATTTATTTCTGTTGCAAGAATTTGTCTTCTATCTGATTGTCTTAGTGTTGTGTTGCCAGGTTTAATCAGATGAAAGTACCATTTATGAACCTGCAGGACTACAGAAGTTTTAAAAGATTATCCTAAATAATTTTAATAACTTACTTTTCATGTTAACATTTTCGTCATCACTATGTTCTCTTATAGGATTTCTTTGCCACTTGTGGAAGGTGCTAAATTCTGTTATTCTCTAAGCTTCAAAGTTGGTTAAAGAATATGAAGACAAAGAACCTTTACTCCAGGCAATTTGGATTATACTTATACATCAGTATCCATTTTACTCCTGAGCGCGTGAGCGCGTGTGTTTGTGTGTGTGTGTGTGTGTGTGTGTGTTCAGTGTTTTGTACAACCAACCCAATCTGGAATGCCCTTTCTTATGCCTTCAGGAAATTCTGAAGATTTGATTTGCAAGGATATAAAAAAACAAACAATGATATATTGCAGTGTTATAATGCAGAAGTCGCAATACTGATTTGGCTGGAATGTTTCCACATTAGTACAAATGTGAAAACAAGAATGGAATTTCTACAACAAAGCAAATTTCTTGTACCAGATATGCTGTATACAGAAGGTATTTTTTATTGAATACATGTGCTTATCTCATGAAAGGACACTATGTAATTTCAAATACAAACGGAAATGTGACTGTGAATAGACAATTTACACATCCAGAGACAGTTTGAAGATAATACAACAGAGTTCTTGACCACTGAAAAAGATTTTCAGTAACTTACTACAGGCTCTGCAAGAGTATGATGAACAATACCTAGAGTTGCAGATCCCCAGTTATACAAACTGGAGCCCGTTGTAGCATATTGTGTTTCCTGCAGACTGATATCATCCAGAATTCCTTTCACTGGAAATGAGATCATGAATGTAGGATATGGACATGACAATGACCATGTGCTGGTATTGGCTGGGATAGATTTAATTTTCTTCATAGTAGCTAGTATGGGGTTGTTTTGGATTTGTACTGGAAGCAGTGTTGATGGCACAGGGATATTTTAGTTCTTGCTGATCAGTGCTTACGCAGTCAAAGCCCTTTCTGCTCCTCATGCCACCCCACCAGAGTGTGGGCTGGGGGTGCACAGGAGTTGGGAGAAGACATAGATGAGACAACTGACCCCAACTGATCAAAGGGATATTCCATATGATATGACACCATGCTCAGCAATAAAACTAGAGGGGAGGTTGGCAGGAGGACCACTGCTTGGAGGACTGGCTGGACCATGTTTGGCTGGTGTTGAGTAATTATTTTCATTTGAATCACTTGTTTTTCTTGGGTTTTATTTCTCTCTCTTTGTTATTTTATTTTCATTACAAATAATATACAAATATTTTTATTATTATTACTACTTTTATTATCATTAAATTATTAAACCGTTTTTATCTCAACACACAAGTTTTCTCACTTTTTCCCTTCTGATTCTCTTCCCCCATCTCAGTGAGGGGGGTAATGAGCAAGTGTCTGAGTGGTGCTTAGTTGCTGGCTGGGGTTAAACCATGACAGAACACTTGCAGGTTTTGCTCTAGTATGGGGCTGGGATGTCCCTGGTGTGCATGCCTAGGGATTTGAAATTATTTTGTTCTGTGATTTAATCTCTGACCTAGAGGTCAGGAGCTCTCAGGGGCTCTATTTCATTATATGAGTTGTCCTAATGGGCTGGATTTGGGATATCCATCTACAAGATACACTAGAGATGGACAAGAGAAAAATTTTCAGAAGTTAAAAAACAACAACTAGAAAAAAAACAAACAAACAAAAAAAAAAAAAAAAAAGAAAAAATACCTATTTCTTTTAAGGTTTTTATTTGCTTATTCTGCTTTTCTCAATGTGTCCTTCACAATACTATTTTTAATGCCTTTGTCGAATTAATATTCTGATTTCCATAGTTTATGCAATAAAGGCTTATTTATATTAGTTAACTATGCAAAACATTTCATGCAAAACGTTCTAATTAAAAGCTGCTGTATTATTTCTTGATCCCAATGGGATATTTTAACTGGAAGTATGTATCCTAAAGATTGTGCTGCCAAATTATCTTTTCCATTATAGCTGAACTACTAAAATGAACCTAAAAAAGACCAGCAAATTTTTCTCACATATCCTAGAATGTACTGTGAATATTTCCAATTTTGTATTGATGTAGTGGACAATATCTGCACTGCACAGATGAAGCAAAAATTAACAGACAGTGATAACCTGCTTCAATGGGCCACAGTCTTATAAGCCTTATTTATGACCTTATAAAAAACTAATATAAAACTATATTATATATAAACTAATATAAAACTAATTGAAAGAATACATGAGAAGTTAAGGCACTAGCCTATGTTTGTATTTCCAGTTATCACTGCTAAAAAATTCTACAGTTAGTGGTGAAAATATAAAATCAAACAATTGAATACTACAAGTACACTTGAAATGTGAAATATTTTCCTCATTGTCTCAATGTTTTTTTTAAAATCCAATTTGTTTGTTCGACTTCAAACCATGCATGTTTTTCCTTTTTCATTACAATTACCTAGCATCTTGCAACAAACTAAAGTTCGGTGCAACAAACCACATTATGTGTAGTTTGGTATTCTTGCACTGAAGAAATGTTGACTTTCTAAAATAATGTATTTCATAAGCTATCACTTTATATTTCCTTGTTGAAAATATAAATGCCCTTTTAAAATCTCTACCATATGAGTTTAATTGTGATTGTAGAAATTTACATGTTTAGAATGTTATCTCACTATTTAATTGTCATTAATTTCTTTATTATTAGAGTAAAATATGTATGTGTTTGCATGATTATCAATCAATTAATAATCATATCTCTGCCTCTGTAAAATTTTCTGTTACAGGCACAGTGCAATGTTTAATACACTGCTTTTAGAACTAACATCCAATACATACTCACACTTTTTGTTTGCTTGTTTTAAATAAAGTAAATTAACATTTTATTTCAGGGACTTAGTAAGCAACCAGTAATTTCACTGCTAATATCTAACATGAATATGGATGCAACATAAACAGTTTCCTTCTTAACTGAATGATTTAAGTATTCACAGTAGGATTCATATAACAATTGAGAACACGGGTAGACATCCATACCTCAGTCAGTTAAACTTGGCTCCTTAATAGTCAATGGAAGAAATAGTTACATTTATCACACAATTATCTTGACCTATTTTGGTTGACTAATCTGTGATGAGATGACTTGAACTTTACAAATGATGAAAAGGGGAGTAGAGGGTGAGTAACTCAAATGATAGTTACATTTAGAAAGATGAATTTCAGCTCTGAAGTCTCTAAGGATATAACCACCTATGACTAAAGAATTCATCCATACCTTCCTTAATAATATAAATCATTGCAGTCAGTGCTGTTTAGAGTATGATTCATTACATGCTGTTGTAGATGTCTAAAATAGACTCACAGAAATGTTAGATTGAAGGTACCTTCGGAATATTATCTGGTCAAACTTCCATTTCAGAGCTGGGCTCTCAACAACACTAGGTCAGATCAATCACAGCTTTGACCAGGTAAGTCTTAAAAAGCTCCAAGGTTGTAGTCTTCACCAGCTCCCTGAGTAACCTGGCTCAACACTACACTGCTCCCCTACTGATTTTGTTTTTCAGAATGTCCAACATGAAACATAAAGACAGATTTTTTCTGACCATTATCTCTTCTTTTATTATTTACTACTACCTAAAAGAATTTGGTCTTATCATCTTTATAACTGCCATTCAAGTAGTTTCAGGCATCTCTTAGATCACCTCTCAATAACCTCTACACCAGTGTGGCAGGTGAACCTGCCCAATGAAAATGGGGCTTCCTGGCAGCTGAAATGTATCAGCCACTGATTTCTTTTTTCTGTGCCCTTGTTCTCAGGACTTTATGGTAATTGGGGCCCTCAGCCAATAAGGTCTAATATTCACCACAGATGAGATTTGACTTGGGTATAAATAGAGTCCCCTGGGGGAGCTATTTTGAGTTAATCCCTCCTAGAGCAGTGTGCTATGGTTGAGGACCATCCTCTTGCATCAGGATGCTTCCCAAGAAAACTTACTGTAGTTCCTTTGGGTTGTGACACTGCCTTCGTAAGTTCCTCAAGGTTGAGATATTTTTTTTTTTAAGGTGAGTGAATGTGCATTTTGGGTCATCATTAAACACTATGAGTTTGTAGGGTGATAGTTTTCTTCTTCTCCCACAGACGTTTGAACCAGCCATTTGTATGTTTGTGGAGTGCTGGTTAATTGTGTTGAAAATAAATTAAATTTTAGTTGTTATTTACTTATTTGAGAGCTTCCATAACAACCAGATTGACAAAGCTCAGCTTCATAAGCCTTTCCTTATTTCTCCCATGTTCAAGGCTTCTGACAGTTCTGACTCTATTAGAGCTCTACCAGATTTTTCAACCTTTGTGTTGAAAAAGAGGACCCAATACTGGCCGCAGCAGACCAGATGCGGCCTCAGCAGTGCCAGCTTCTGGGAATCAAATTCCCTCAATACGATAGTCATGTTTCTTCTGATATAGCCATATATATTATGGCTATATTTTTATTTGCAATGGAAGTTCACTGCTGGTTCATCTCTAGTGTGGTGTTTCAGGAGATGCCTGATGCCTTTCAGGAAGGCTATTACTCAGCCAGGAGCTTCCTATCCTATACTACAGAATTACTACGCTCCAGGTGCAGAACTTGGCACTGATATGTGCTGAACTTCTTGAGGTTTCTGTCAAGTATCAGTCCCTAGAGTTGTTAATTGAAACATTTGTCACTGGATGCAAGCCAGACTGCAAATGGATGAGCACTTCCCTTTGAATACAGCTGACCAGAAAATCTTCAACCTACTTACCAGCTCGTTGATCTAGCCAATACTTCTTCAGATTCCACATAAGAATGCTATGGGAGGAGATGTTCAAATCTTTAATAAATTCAATCATACGTATACCTTGAATAAATATATATTACACCATTTTCCCCTTTCCACATAGCTAGTAATTTCATTGTAGCCATTCACATTGGACAAACACGATTGACCCTTTGTGAATCCGTCTTAACTACTTCTGATTCCTGACTTCTCTTTCATGCCTTTGGAACTGAACTAAAAAAAGGAAGTTACTTAAAATCTTTCCAGGGACTGAGATAATCCTATAATTTTGAAGATCTCATTCCTGCCCTTCTTACAAAGTGGGGCATATGTCTGCTTGCCATGATTTTTTTCCCTCTCCTGTTTAGTTTGATTACATCTCTTCTTAACAGTCTCTGTTCTTCAAATGAGTCACCACAGCTGAAATGGCAACACCATCTGCCCCATAAACTTTTGGTATGATGGATGCATCTGCTTCTAGCCTGGGACAAGAGCCCCTGACCAGAAGGCAACAGGTCAAAAATCTTACAGCTGTTGATCCCAATGAGGCTCTTCTCCCAGTAGAAGAAAATTTCAACTTGTTTCATATAAGAAAACTGAATAATGGGTATGGCATTACAGGAAGCTGTCCTAATACTCAGGAAGTAACTCAGAACAGAAAGTAACTTTGTTGTCTAGAAAGGAAAACAGGGAAATGCTGTTTGTTACAAGTTTCAACATTTGAGTTGTTTGATAGAATTAGGTTTGGGCAATAAATTATCTGCAAGTTTAAGTTATAATAATGATATAATTATGGTAATATGCTAATAATTGCTAATGTAAGTTTGATGTTAATGAAAAGAGTGATTTGTGTAGGTAATAAGGATTAGACACCCTAATGTATTGATCTTAATGTGTGTAAGAATATCTTGGAGAATTAATATGTAAAGTAGATAAAATGAGGCATGTTTAAAGGAGTGATTCTTCAGTTTTCCCCAGGGCAGTTTTTATTAATGCCAGACCACCCGCTACTGCTAGGCCATGTGAAAAGGAAAGAAGATAAGAAGCTGAAACTCTACTGGAAAACAGACACTTTAATTTTAATGATAAAGAATGTTAACTCAAATCCATACTTCTGCTGAATTAAATCTCTGACTTCCTTTGGTAAGCTTAGAGTGACTGTTCAGACATGAGCCCAGTGAGATTAACAAACATTAATCAGGCCTCATCAAACTAATTTTATATGACAATTAAAACTCTTGATTTACCAGTAACATCTCTGAAATTCAAATAGATTTTTTTAGTACTGCAGCTTCTATGATAGATGATAGATAAACCAGCATATTCATCTGCGTATCAGAAGACACAGGTTTAGGTTCCTAAAGATGGCTTCTAAGTAAGCAGCATAGGCACCGAGCTGTATGCAGTTTGTTCAGGTAGATAATAAACTTACAGTCCCTATCAAAGCTGTACATAACTATATAATTATATAATTACCTACACACTCATTGAAGCATGGACTGGAATTAATCTTCCACGCTGGGTGTAATATCCACCAAGATACAAGGTCTTTCTAATGTCTTTTAAACTATATGTATATATAAAAAATAAGGTCATGAAAAAAGAAGACAGGGATTTTTCTGAGAACAATGGGTAAAACTACTCTAGGGAGATAAAAGTCTCAAATTCCCTCTTCAAATCAAGAAACAGGGAGAACCTTCTAACCAGAGTAAACTGAGCAGAAATCAGTTGGGTACAAGCTATTTCCTGCTTCTTTGCATCTCTTGTCTTGGTTTTTGACATCTTTTCAAGAAACAGCATGGTTGGAAACTTTCTAAAAATTAAGTAAAATATGTCAGTGCTAGCACAAAAATTTATCTAGTAACTCTGATGTAGGTATAAAGTCTATTAATCTTTTTTATAAAGTTGTAGACTGTTGAATTTGATTTGATAAAGCTGTTCTTTTAATTGACCGTACTATGTTGATATCATGCTGTGCATAAGATATAGCTGTTTTATATAGTACATGAGTTCTAATACTCTAAAGATAACTTAAAGCAATTTATGCTGAAATATGACTAATACAGCCCATCCCTAGATACCACAGGTTCTTATTGTGGCATTGTTGTGGCATAACAGAAAAATAAATACATATTTTAAAATACAGATTTGGAAAGTATAATTCATCAGTTATAAATCTGATTTAATTTTGGTAATCAAATATATAATGTCAAATTTTTGCCTAGGGCAAAATTCATTCTTAATAAACCTGTGTGAGAAATCTTGTTTTATCTCATTAAGAATCAAAGCTTTCTTTTAGACAGAAATGAAAACTTAACCTAAAGTGTTTTAATATAATGACAATGGTACAGTATGAGAGAAGTGGAAACATTTTATCCTGAAAACAAATTTTATTTCATTTTTAATTATTTAATCAGTTTACATATAAATTATAGGAAAATAGATTTTAAAGCAAATATTCAAATTAATGAAACCCCTTAAAACTGTTGCAAATGATATATCAACAGTTTTGAAATGTAAAAAGAAAAAAAAAAAAAGTTTAATTTCTTTCAAATCAGATTATTTCTTTCAATTTACCTTATGGTAAATTGTCTCTCTTTGTTTAAAAATAGATTTACTGGAAAACTCTTAATCTACACTCATTTTTCATCTTTGACCCAAGCAGACAGTCAACATTTTAGGCTTTTGATTAATATAAAACATCAGTTAGAAGAATCCAACAAGCTTTTAGGTTAGAAATTCATGACAAGTATAAGCAAAATCCTTGCACACAAAAGCTACTCCCACATTCAAAATCTGTAAAAGCCAACCTGGCCATTCCTTCTACAGATGTCAAAAGCAGCTGAATGTAACTCTAGTCAAAACACCGCCATGCATCATGAGAGGAAGAGAAAGTGATATATTGATAATCAAACTAGTCTGACATGCCTCTGGGTGCTAAGACCAATCTTTGATTTTAATTGCATGACTTTGCCATAGCATATATGATAATAGTATTAATAGTTTCCATTATGTAATTTAGAAAATTAACTGTTCATTTTTAAAAATTAATTTCAGAAATGAAGTACTGTTTTCTGTACATAGAAAGGTTACTTCATTTTGAAAATTTTTGAAAATGTGTTTGTTTTCACTCTATTTTTTTTTCTTTTCTGTTTAAGCTGGGTTTCCAGGTGACTATGGGGAACTAAAATTGCAAGAATTATTATCAAATGGAACCTACATGCAGTATGCCTTGATCCGTATCCTCTGATGGTTTCATCATTAAGTTTTATGTGACACGTGGATAAATGTTTCTTCATTTTCTTTCTGACTTGGAGCTTTGTAAGTGTACTGGAAATGTAGCGTATTTTTGAACACTAACATTTAAAGCTAGACTGGACAGAACACTAGAGAAAATATGATCTAAAAAGCCTTTTTTTGTAAAGCATCCTGACATCTGTTGATAAAAAGCAGTGTAAAAATAGTGTTGATAAAAAGCAGTGTAAAAAAGTATTACTTACTGTCAGAGACAGGCACTATGATACAACTGCTGATACTTTTTATTCTAACCCCAGATATCCTGTTGACACTGTTCATTTGTCAGTTGCAGGTAATTCTCTGCACTTCTTACCAAAAGAAAGCTAAACCCAAAAACCAAGCGGACTGCTGCTGTCTGCTCCTTTGCTTAGGTACTCAGTGTGAGCGCTATAGAAGAAACTTTCACCCTGGTGGTATTCACATAGAATTTCTACCAACAGTTCCGGACATCCAAGGTTAGCATTCACCAGTGGTTAATGTTATAGGATTCCATGAGAAACAACATCCTTGTCATGCAACTATCACAAATTGCATGACTTAGAGGAGCATGTCAAAGAACCAGATAACAGAGCAAGAGAGGACCTTTGAAAGTGATACTGTGTGGAGCTTCTCAACATATATTCAGCAATATCAGTAGGAATTCCCCAACAGTGAAGGGTAGGATGCAGGACACCATGCACAAACTCTTTGGTGAGAAAAAAGTATTGGTATTTAATTATGAAGAGGAATGGGCCTGTAATGTATTGTCCTAGCTTTTCCATTGTCATATGGCAAGAGCAACTATACATAAATCATGTCAGGGATGATTTATCATGACTGTGTTTTCTAGAACTTCTTTCCTTTCATAGCTAGTTAGTTAATTTTAACTAAAAGATAATTTAGACACTTTACATTAACTTTATTATTATTATGGCAATAAATTTGCTCTTTTACAGAAAGGAAGAAGGAGAAGGAAATGTAAGAATTAGGAGCAGCTGTCCACAGCTCTGACTCAAATCCATTCTGAATGTTAAAGGCATGGTTATAATTCAAAATGTTTCAATTCCAGACATGTTTGTGAGATCTGATTGTTAAATCAAGATTGGCATAGGGTGTGAATAGTAACTTTTAACATCTAAGAAACACACAAACAAAACACTCAAAAAGGAGAAGCACTAAATAAGATATTGTCAGATGAATACTCAAAAGTTTAGAAATACCAGAATTAAGATTTCAAATGTAACCCCAATTTGACACCCTGCACTAATACATTATTAGGGAAAATGTAGGCTCTTTCTGAAAGAAAAGAGGAGACCTGTTTACCAGAGATATGGAGAATGCTAATGTACTTAATGACTTCTTGTTTCAGTCTTCACTGGCAAGGGCTCCATCCACATCATCCAAGATGTAGAAGGTAAAGGCGGGGAGAATGAAGAACAACCCACTGTAGAAGATCAGGTTTGAGACCATCTAAGGAACCTTAAGGTGCACAAGTCCATGGGACCACATCTGCTGGTCCTGAGGGAATGGGCAGATGAAATGGCTAAGCCACTATCCATCATATTTGAGAAGTCATGTCAGTCTGGTGAAGTTCCCACTGACTGGAAAAGGGGAAACATAACCCCCATTTTTAAAAAGGGAAAAAAGGAAAACCCACTAACTACAGGCCAGTCTCACCTCTGTGCCTGGAAAGATCATGGAACAGATCCTTCTGGAAATTACTAGGGTGCATGGAAAATAAGGAGGTGATTGGTGACAGCCAACATGGCTTCACTGAGGGAAAATCATGCCTGACAAATCTGGTGGCCTTCTACAACAGGGCTATTGTGTTGGTGGATAAGGCAAGAACAACTAATGTCATCAACCTGGAATTGTGAAAAGCATTTGACACAGTCCTGCACGACATCCTTGTCACTAAATTGGAGAGACATGGAGTAGATGGATGGACCATTCACTGGATAAGGAATTGGCTGGATGGTTGCACTCAAAGAGTTGCGGTCAACAGCTCAATGTCCAAGCAGAGAGCAGTGATGAGTGGTGTTCCCCAGGGTGTGGTATTGGGACCAGTGCTGTTTAACATCTTTACTGGTAATATGGACAGTGGGATTGAGTGCACCCTCAGCAAGTTTGCTGACAACACCAAGCTGTGTGGTGTGGCCTACACACTGGAGGGAAGGGATGCCATCCAGAGGGACGTTGACAAGCTTGAGAGGTGGGCCTGTACGAACATCATGAAGTTCAACAAGGCCAAGTGCGAGGTCCTGCACATGGATTGAAGCAATCCCAAGCACAAATACAGGCTGGGCGATGAGAGGATTGAGAGCAGTTGTGTGGAAGAGGGCTTCGAGTTTTAGTAGTTGGAAAACTGACTATGAGACAGCAATGTGCATTCACAGCCCAGAAAACCAACCTTGTCCTTGTCTGCATCAAGAGAAGTGTGGCCAGTATGTCAAGGGAGGTGATTCTCCCCCTCTACTTCAGTCTCATGAGACCCCACCTGCAGTACTTTGTTCAGCTCTCAGGTCCCCAACATAAGAACATAGCCCTGTTAGAGCAAGTCCAGAAGAGGGCTGCAAAGTTGATCAAGGGGCCTGGAGCACGTCACTTATGAGGACAGGCTGAGATTGTTGGGGTTGTTCAGCCAGGGAGACCAAAGGGTAGCCTTCCAGTACTTAAAATGGGCCTACAGGAATGATGGGGAGGGACTCTTTATCAAGGACTGTAGTGATAAGATGAAGGGTAATACTTTCAAACTGAAATAGGGTAAATTTAGATTAGATACAAGGAAGAAATTCTTTACTGTGTGGATAGTGAGGTACTGGAATAGGTTGCTCAGAGAAGTTGTGGCTGTCCTCTCCGTGGAAGTGTTCAAGGCCAGGTTGGATGGGGCTTTAAGCATCCTCATCTAGTGGAAGGTGTCCTTGCCCATGTCAGCGGGGTTGGAAATAGATGATCTTCAAGGTCTTTTCCAACTCAAACCATTCTATGATTATACTAAGAGCCTCTGCATGATCACATTATATTTTGTTAATTGCCAGTCCCAGATTAGAGCAACCTGGCACAGAAGAGATGAAAAGCCCATACTGGCATGAGCATGACTTGCCCTGCACCACAAAGGAACTCTGATAAAATCCAGGTTTTTTGGGAAGCATCCAGCAACCATAATTATTAAATCTTTCAGATCCTGCTTCATTAGCTGTGTAACTTTATTTTCTGAAAAAAATTACACTGCTACTCTACAGTCAACAATCTCTTTCATTATAAAACCTGATTTGCAGTCTGTGAACTGAATGAGGAACGAATGTTACAAAAAAAATTGCATGCACTAATGTAATTATAGATGGGAATACTTACATCTAAAACAGACTAATTAAGTCTGTATAGGCAACCTTAATTCTGACATTTTTCTAACTTCTGAGTAATTGACCTTGCAATCTCAACACTCCTCATGTATCAATTATAATTAGCTTTTAAAAACATGAAAAAAAACACTGTTGTTGAGGCAGAAAAAAAGAGGAGAAATCTTTTTCTCTGGAATCAAGCTATACTTTTTTGAGAGTCAAATCCTTCAGAACCGCTATCTAGAAGGCTGCAAGAGGACTTACTTCAGACAGGTCTAGTACCATTAGGAACCCTTACATGGGCCAGTGACTAGAAAGGGGAATACACATCAGCACTGGGAGGTTTCCCAGATATTTGTTATCAGGAGACAAAGGTGGGGATTGGGGTGGCTGGGATTAATCCAAATTTGGTACTATTGCTGTTGTTGCCTGATTCTGTTGTTCTTGTTTTTTCTCTGTAGTTGTCTGTTTCAACCTTTTGTATCCTGGTTCCTTCTCCTGTATTGTCTTATTTTGTTTTGTCATTCTCCTGAACCTTGGTCCTTGCACCACTTCTGAGCTGTGGAGGGGCTGTTTCTTTCTCTTCCAAACTGCCCGTGCTCAGCCTGCCTGTTCTCAGACCTCATCGCCAATGATCTGTCATACCAAGGAGAAACAACTGCACTCAAACTTGTACTCAGCTGCAGCAGCAGAGGCTCACAGCACACACCTGGTGTGAAGAACTTTTGAAAAATTAACCATGAAACTCTCTGAAGATTCCACTAAAGTGCAATTTTGGGGGAAGTTTTGGCTATGATTTAACACTGGACCACTTTCATACATAATCTGGAAGGTAGAGACACAATGCCTGCTGTCAAAACATAGCAATCTTGCCTCCCTGTCACAATATTGTTTTTCTTACCAGTGTTTTTAATATGACCCTAAAATATTATCTCTCCAGTTTCATTGTGAGAACCTCTTTGCTCATGTTTTATTTATTTTTAAATAATTTAGAAACTTGAGATGGAAAACTTCAGTATAAGTATTGAAGCATGATAAACTTAAAGGTTCTGTAAAAAGAAGGGTCACTGAGAAGTGTGTCAGAATCAATACCAATATTCCACAGATAGTAACAAGCAGAAGGCTTTGAGTTCCAATTAGTAGACAAAAAATTCAATTCACATTGTATGAGAGACACAGAAATAGAAATATTTCTTTTAGAATATTTTTAAGTAAATAAAATTACTTATTGCATACATGAGTTCCTAGGACAGTAGCAAATCTTGTTTCAGTTCAATCTCTGCTTGAATTCCCTTGTGTGTCTGGGGGATGATAAAATCAATATTTCTTTTCACATTTGCTTTTACATGCTAACACAGTGAACTAAACCTTGGCTTGTAGTTAGCAACCAAAGTAACACAGGTTTTTCAAGTGATTAAAGAGAGTCCAGGCCTAAGGAATTACATCGATAAAACAGAATCTGCATTGGACAAACGTTGGAAGACAACAATAAAATAAAAGTGCAATTTTGGAACCCTGATATAGATTCAATTTATTTTGTTGTTATAATGATAAAGGAAAAAATGTCACCAGGAACTGTGACAGTCTCAGTTGATACAACCAGACATTCTTAATACAGTATCAGAATTCTTCACCAGATGCTGCCCAGGGAGAACACCATCTTAAGAATTAATAAATATAAACAAACGATAAATAAATTTAGAGTTAACATTTTCTCACTATTAAAGCAATGAGACTTTGGTGCATTTGCAAAGGTAATACATGTATACAAGAACATATGCAGCTAGCTTCATTCCCCACATATATTTATTTGAGCTTCTCATCCTGGGCTCCCCATATCAGTGGGAAGAAGGAGACAGTTCCAGGGTACAGTCAGTCTCTTATTAAAATAAAGCTCTAAACAAAGAGCCATATCCAAATAAGAGGGCCAGGTGTAGTCATCTATGTTGTAATCTACATATAAACTTCAGATCTGATGTCACAAGGACATTTTTTTTCCAGATGTCTTTTTTTTTTTTTTTTTCTGGATAAGTCACAAACAGACTATTCTAGTTTTCAATGACCCTTTTTGTAATTTTTTCGGGTTATTTTTTTACATTAATCAGAAAAAGTGACTCGAATATTGCTCAAGATCAAATTCTGTTTATTCAGGGGAAATAAGAAAAATCATCTGATAACTTTGATACTCAGTTACTCTTTTTAGAACCTGTTTATTTACAGCTTGAAGAGTTAGCTTAAAGCAACAGTAAGTAATTATAAAGACTAAGATTCATCTCAAATTTGAAGAAATTTAGAAAATTTAGGTAAAAAAAGAGTGCTTGATATTCTTCAACTTATTGCATTTACTCTAAAAAGAGAGGAAAACAGAAGGAAGCATGTGGGTAAAAAGCATATACTTTTAAAAATAATTATTAAAAAATATTGAAAATTTCCCATGACATGTTGTTTTCCATTACATTTTTCAATAAATTATAGCTATTCAAGGCTTTTGAAATGTGCTTTCCCAAGATAGACATTTCCACATTGCCTGACAATACAAATGCTATAACCAGGATGCACAAACACACCCCCTACTTCCCCTGATCTTTTACTGCTGAATGTAGCATCATACAATATGGGATATCCCTTTGGTTAGTTCTGGTCAGGTGTCCTGGCTGTACTACCTCCCAACCTCTTGCCCACCCCTGACCTACTCATTGTGGGAGTAGGGACAGGATGGAGTGTGAAAGAGAGAAAATCTTGGTACTGTGCAAGCACTGTTCATCAATAGCCAAAATGTTGGTGTGTTATCAACACTAAGACACAAATACAAAACAAAGCACTATATGAGCCACTATGAGGAAAGTTAAATCCATCCCAGCCAAATCCAGCACACAAATTTATAGAAAATATTCTAAACACACTGTTCAACACAACAGTATCTTTCATTTAAAAGATTTCCCAAGGCAAAACATTGAAGTGTTTTATCCTACTTTGGTTGGAGTCTCATATTTTCTGATTCTTGCTTTGAATCTGCAAAAACACTAGGTATCTCCACAGCAATTAATTATAACATTATAATTTAACATTATCATATAACATCATAATAGTGATTTTGCAAATGACCATTCACATTCAAATAAAAATTATATTCAACTACTTAAAACTTAAATATTAAGGCTGAAATGCTATATTATCTAAGGTAAAATAAATATTAACCTCATCTTAACACACTGAATTTTCTATAGTGGGCTTAAGCAGAGGATAAAATAATATGGGAAGATGAAATTTCTACAGGGAAATAAAGAGTAATTATTGCAAAAAAAAATAGACTAAGCTAGTTAATTTTACAAATTAACTTATGAAATGTCAATTCCCACCCCCAAAATTAATTGTAATATTGCAGCAAAAATTAGAGTTGTAATTTTGTTTGGAGCCAAACTTAAGCACATTCACAAAGAATAATTAAGCGTATGGACTCAGAAAAACACAAATACCTTGCTGCAGTGTAGAGCATCTGATACCCTGGCACCCTGTCCTATTTAGGGAAAAATGTCTCAATAGCTAGAGGACATGGTGTCAGAAGGTATGCCCACATGTAAAGTAGACAATCTAAATAGTGCCTTCATTGTATAAAACTTCTTCACAACTTCTGTGTTAATTAGAGAATCTTTTCAGTACAGGCTCAAGTCTAAGTCTACCACCCACATTGATACTTTACAAATTGTGTCTCTGGAGACTATAATGACAGAAGGTTTATGATCCTCAGTGTGGGGGATGGCAAAAGAATAGTCAGGTTGTCTTTTAAGAATAGCTTTCCTAATGGCTATGTCGTTCATTTGGATTCTTTTCTAACTAAACGATAACAAATGTTTCACTAATTTTGTAGTAATTTAGAGCCCCTACATCTTATCTGTATGAGTTAAGGATCCACTCAGCAGTTCCACTGTGGGAATTAAATACACCTGTGTGAATAAATCTGCACATCTAGATCACATGTGTGAATAGGAGATGCTAGGTTTTGGGAGGCTGCATAATATGCAAGAAAATAGGAAGAGCATACTAGCCCAGATTGGGGGTCTGTTTGCTTAATTGTCTGTCTTTGACAAGAGGAAGTAGCAGCTGATTAGACAAAGCCTGAGGGAACCAGGCAAGACTTTAAGATATGGGTTTATTCTATATTTCTCCTGCTCTATCCATCCAGCTTTCAGCAGAGTGTCTAGTGATTTTTGGAGCCAGAGATATTTTTGTTTCTTAAAGTTCCGATGCATTTCTCTTCCATGAGTTTGTCTTATTGTTTTTTTTTTTTTGACTGATTGGCACCTTTGACATCCAGAATACTGTTTGGCAGAGTTTCCACAGTATATATATTCAGGTAAAAATACATTTCTTGTTTTCTTGTTTCAACCTGTTTGGTGATGGTGTCATTTGATGTTCCCTAGTTCTTGCACTGTTAGAACTAAGGAATTTTTTATTCTTATATCCCATGGAACTTGAAGTCCCAGATAAATTCAATCTTATGGGAGTCATATATTTCTGAACTACAATTTAAGTTGCTATATCATTTTGTTACAATTAATATATTTGTTTCACAGAAGACCTGATTCATGTTCAGGAAGATTATTTTTCACTGTTTGGACAGCCTACCCTCAAAAGAAAAAACTATATAAAGATAGGTATAATGACAGGTTCAGATCTGTTGTTAGAATTACCTGTCAGATACATAGAGAAAACCAGATTAAGGATGTTCACTCTTATTAATCTGAAATAATAAAAAAAACCTTTCCAATTTTATTCTTTGACAAAAATTGATGCTTTTATCCATTTGCAAGAAATAATAGCACCATTCAGAAGCACTTAATACAAGGTTTCATAAGTGTAATATAAGGTATTGTAAATTTCAGTTTCAGGCAAAATACATTGCTTTTTATCCCATTAATAAATAGTTGTTCTATGGCAAACTATCCCAATAAATTTTATCCATAACCCCTATAAAATTGAAAAGACAGAACTGTCTGATTGTATTCAGTGTGAATGGAGAAGTTAACATGATCATGACATAAAGAAATCATGCCTAATATTCCTTTTAGCTTTCCTGCTTAAATCTGCCTTGACCAGAAATTCTTATAATTCTAGTCATTTTCAGTGATACATGAAAGTACTGGTATTATTTTTTAAAACAAATCCAGAAGTCCATTTTGGGGTTAATTTATGAAGATGTGGCAAAAAGCCACTTTTTCAGCTCCCCTGTCCTCACTTTTCTGTCCTATGCAGCTAAACCACAACTAGGTTTCACATCATGTATAACTATATTAAATGGCTGAAAAATATACAACTCCAGGGTGTAAAGTTCTAAAGATGAAAGACAGGAACGAGTAGGTAAATTAATTGCCTGCATGTATTGACAGATGTTCCAACCTGAAAAATGGTTTTGTTACTGAAAGACATTCAAAAAAATTAGTGGTTTGCCTCCTTCAATTGTATCCTGATTGATTTAACATTATAAAGTATCAAAATTAATATAAAGGAAAACCAGTCAAAATCCCAGGTTGGCTAAAACTATCATCTAGCCCAAACTTAGGTATGCCAGATACGTAGTATAGACTGTCTTTAAAATTTATTTTGCAATGATCACTGTAAAGCTTCTCATTGCTATTCCTTCTGAAGTACAATTTGAATCTGAGATACCAGCTATATGAAGTCTCAACTACTTTGAAGACATTTT
The DNA here is from genome assembly GCF_018691265.1 of Tyto alba. NCBI lineage: Eukaryota > Metazoa > Chordata > Aves > Strigiformes > Tytonidae > Tyto > Tyto alba. The sequence continues at coordinate 13,257,794 of NW_024881282.1, read as the reverse complement.
GTCTTGTTCTTCCTGAATTCAGAAAGTGGTATTAAAAATGCTACATGAAAAATAAGGACACAATTGTGAAGTGGCACTTCAGAACTGACAGTCTCCTGCAGGAAATATCAGGGATTTCTTCTATCACTTTGAGTTACCTCTTGGCATGTTCTTCTGGTTGCCTGCCCACTGTGCACCTTGCAGGTTGACCCTGGCATCCCACATGGTACACCACACTCACAGCTTTCTCTGAACCCATACACTCACAGACTGTTCTCTCCCCCAATGTTCAAATTTCTCACATCCTAAGGGACGACAAATGGAACTCAGTGGCTTTAGTATGCCTCAAGCTATACAAAACACAGGGATAGGGCAAAAGAACAGGGTTGAGGAAGGAGATGACTGATTGTGAGCCTGCACCTACAAAGACCATGCAAGGTGGCTTAATGCTGCAGGTGGAGATGTTAAGCAGGGCTGTTCAAAAAATTAAAAAAAAAAAAAAAAAAAAAAAAAGTTAAAAGTAATTCATAGTAAGAATTAACATGACCACACAGCAGGAATGAAGCAGACAGATGTTCCATAAGGTACATGTAGCATGCAAGCGAAGCATGAATGAACTAGGACTTATGTGTCTAAGTGAGCAAGAGACATTTCCATGGGCGGGCCTGAAGCCTGACCACATGACAGCAGTCTGCATAGAGAGCCTCCCTGGCCAGTTGGCTGGGAATAGACATGCTTATTAGAGTAGATAAAAGAGAAAGTATAAAAGGAGTTACAATCTTTAAAAGGTTTCTCAAATCTCTGCCTAAAGGACTTCTATATCATATAGGATGCAAGTCATCCTATACAAAGCAAGTAAAACCATACATGTCTTGTTAGAATTTCCAGCACTGGGAGACATACTGGGAAAGAAAATGGATTTAACATCACATATTGCTAAGAATCATGAAATAATTTTGAAATTCAATATTTAAGAAATAATATCCAAGAAAATGAGACCTTGTTAGTTTGATATCTTTAAGGCTTAGCCTTTTAAAAGAAAGTTGAAATTCATATATAGTGATGTATTTCCAAGATCTGAAACTTTCAAAGAATAGCACTAAACATCTACAAAATATATGATGAAATCATTAAAGATGACAATCACAGAAGAACAATAGTCCTATTGAAGAAATTCTTTTGGAAATACTCTTACATGTTATAGAAGAGAGTCTGTTTTAATTATTACCATGATCTCTTCTGGCACAAAAATCTATCAGAGGGGTGCAAATGGTAATGAAATAAACTCTTGAAAATGATAATGAAATGGAACTTTCCACATAAGGCATTAAATAATAAAAATAATTAAAAAAAAATGCTGACAAAATAACTGCTGTATTTATATTAGTTTCATCTATTCTTTACTGGCTCTATATGATGGAATAGATAAACATTCTCCTGAATGGAGATTCCCACTTAAATTCAGGGTATTGTGATTAAGATATGCTTGGTAGAGAAGTGGAAACAGGCATACAGCACAGAAGTGATTTTTGTCGCTTATGCTTAGAGGGAAATGTTGGAATTGGGAAACAATTAGGAGACAACCATTCTAGGTGAAAAGGATATTTGGTAACTCATGTTCTTCATGTGAAATCGCTGACATAATTTGCTGTTGCACTTTCTGTCTTTGTTGAATGTTGTGTACTAAACAGACTGGCCTGAATATTGCAAAGGAACTGACTAATATAATCACTGAAAATCCTACTTGTGCTTTGTAAAATAAATTATATTTTTATCATAAAATCTGCCACAAATTGTTAACGTTGTTGTATAACTGCTATTCCCTTTTTTCTATGAGCCTTGTGAAGAAATAATATCAAGTTACACTATCTAATAAATTCATATGATCTCACTAACAAATTAATATTAAATTTTTACCAGTCTGAATCAAAACTAATATATACTCTGTGGATATTCAACTCAAGACTATCTTTGCACTTCCAAAATTTACCCAGCTCCGGGTTTCAGACATCCAATTTACAAGTGCATAGTTCTATTTTTCTTATATTTCAAATTGCTACTGGTTAAAAAAATGTTTCTCTTTATTAATCTGAAGCCTGGAAATTGTATTCTTTTATAACCTTTTTGTTGTCAGATACTAGAATAAAATAAATCATTGTCATGTAAGGCACAACATTTTCTTAGTGAAGGTCAGTCATGACATTTAAATCAAAAAGTCTTCCTATTTACAGGCTAGATACAGGAAATAATGGTTGTAAATTTTTCTTCATGTATTTGTTTAATTTTTCTCTAAAGGACATTAGGAAGTTTCTGAGAATAAGAAAAGCAATGACACTTTCCTTTGCTGAAAGATCATGTTCTCTAAGAAATATTTCAGAAATATGTTTGAAGGAGGAAATTAATTAGCATAATTGCCATGTGCCTTCTTCTTTATATAATGTTCTACAATGCTTCAGACAGAGCCAGTAAGATTTATTTGGATTTTGAGATAAATAAAAAATACTGTCAGACATCCTTACCTTCCAAATCCCAACTTTGCAAATCCCATTGGTGTCAGTAGGAGTCAAGTGACAAATTCTCACAGCAGCTCTGAAGCGCTCACTGATCCTTTTGCTCCAAGTTATGACTAAATGAGCATATTGGCTATTATTAGGTGCCCAGACTGTGCTACTGCTTCATACTGGACTGCTACAACATCCTCGGATAAAAAATACACTTCATTACTCAAATTGGATCGCACTTTACTCACATGTGTGCACACATTTTCAAAGCAACTTTAAGTTTGGTCAGGTGTTGCTAGAAACAACACAACTTGTACTCTGATTTCAGTAGAATTGTGTATAATGTATTGAAATAAAAAGGGGCCCAAACAATAGGCCTCAAACCAAAGTTGACTTCTGAGTGAATTCCCCGACCAGCAATCAGCATCTTATCAGCAGACTGAAGCAACCAGTATCTTATCAGCATGAAAATGTAATCCTGGGAACAATCCTTGGGAACTATAAGTAAACAATAGGAAGTAACTATAAATCCCAAATGTAAAGAAAAACAGAAACTCCTCAGACATGCCCAGATCCTGGCCAGATCCGGACATGCCTGAGTGAGGCATATCAATCTACCAGATATCTCCTGTGCATTTTGTTTAGACTTGTTTGTTAAACTGTATAAAAGCTGGACCCTCTCACAGCAAAGACGGAGACCTCACCTACGAGTGGACGCACTGCGTAGGACTTCCCAATTGCCGGGAAAGGCTCTCCGACCCTTCACTGTGACGGGGCTCCCCAGCTCATGCACGGGTCTGGATGATGGTAAAGTAGGAGGGCAACTGGTGATGTATCTTTCTTAATCACTATAGCTAGCTTTACGTAGTAATGACTAGGTGCATTACCTTGCTTATTCTTTCTGCTATTTCTACTATAGTAAAATTTCTATTTCTACTAAAGTAAAATAAGCCTATTTCTTTAGCTTGGTGTCTGTGTCCTTTGTGTTAACACCGTCAATTGGCAAAACATGTATGCATTAAAAAAATCAATTATGTGTTTCTCTTTTATGGAGACTTTTTGGTTTAGCCTGTTAAACCGTTATTTTGATCCAATGTGAAACCCATTCTGATCACCATGAGATTTTACTCTCCAGAGCAAAATAAAAGCAAAGAACATGGAACTATGAACTGAAATATGGCCTGCAAAACCTCAGATTCCTCCTAAATGATAACATAGTAATTATTAATTAGAAAAAAATCCCCAAATTATTAAATTTTCATACTAATGTAAATCCCAGAAAACATCAGTAATTATGTAGGTGATTGTGTATAAAAACTAGGAAGTAATACTAAGTTGTTTTTAGTATTCTGCACTAAGTTAATAATTTATACAACTAATTAACAATAATTAGGTGAATTGTAAACAACTGAAAACCAGTGTTAACCAGTGGTACGTAGTTTACTGTGAAAACCACTATTAAAAAAACTTTGGGGTTTATGTCTTCTTTTGCAGCCTAACATTGCAAAAGAACCTCTTCCAAACTATTGACCTGGAAAAGAAGATTTCAATGAGGTTCTAGCTATCTCTTGATATTTGTCCACTCTCACATACTGAGGAGTAGGACAATTCAGAGGTGTTTGGTCTGTCTGAAGATAGCATGTGCCTAAATTTGTAATTGCAGTTCAATGGACAAGAAGTGAAAAGCCTAATTTCTTAGCAAAAACCCACAGTTTCACTGGAGTGAGGAAGCTGGAAGGAGGTGTTGAGGTGTGACCTTTTCCTGAGGCTTCCTTTCCAGGTGCCAGTGGCCAGTGTAGTGCCCAGCCGGAGGTTACCCAGCTGAAGTCCTCCTTGAAGTTGCATCTGGGACTTTGGCTGGACAAGCTGAGGTCCCTCACATAGTCAGGAGCCAGGGTAAGAAAAGAGAAGTTTCACAGGTTCTCTGAAGCTTGTCAAGCTGCTTCATTGTTGCAACAGTGGCACAGGAAGGGCTGAGCGCCTTTCATAGGAAATGCACTGGAAAATAGAAGGAGTCTGAGACTTGCAATGTAAAAGCTTTCTCTTAACATCTTCCACCAGCAAACTAGAACCAGCAGATCTTATAAATGTGGGTAAAGGCTAAACATTATAACTGCTTGAACTCCAAAGACATGTCCAGTTTAAGTCAGTGGTGGAAGCCCAGAGATTTATCAATGTTTCCTCCATATAAGCAACATTTCTACACGTTAGTGCATTATTGCTCTCATCTACACTGCACCTACCATATATGCAATCGAAATCCTCCCGTTGCCTAGCCAAAGAAAGAAAATGAGTTTTAACTAAAGCATAATTATGAACTGTCCAACATAGACAGTAGCTCTGTCAGAATACAGAGTTGATTGTGATCTGTAATGAGTTACCCTTGACATAATGTGCTATGTATAAGAATTTTCTGTCTTTCTGAGCTACCAAGATTAATTTGCAAACTGAATTTCTTCTTAACTGGGGGTGGTGTGAGGGTGGGGAAGGGGAAGGGGCAGGGGGAGTGTCTAGATATTTTGAATACTTCCAGAGCTGTGTATCAGAAAAGCAGAAGTTTTCAGTCTCCCAGTTTTGGCCATGGATTCCCAATCCTTTTGCACATCTGCCTATGAGTCTCTGTGGATTTTAAGCAAAGATTTTTTTTATACTGAAAAGCACTTCATTAGTCATGCAGATTTAAAATTTGGCTAATATTCTCTGACTTCATAAACTGATCTGTAAGTCTTAAAATACAGAATAATGATCTATCTTCTAGAAAGTAAGCAAAATAAATGATCAAATATAAACCATATAACCAATAAAAATAATAACAAAACCCAAATAAACTATTTAAAGGAAAATTCGTCTTTATTTTTACTATAAACTATTCAGACAAGGAGGACTCATCAAGGCATAGATGATAGACACTATTGGCCTTCTGACATTTAATAGCTAAGTGACACCTCTTTTTATTTATCTTATTTCCATTACAAATGACTATTTTTATTTATGGTCTCTGAATTACTTAATGGACATACAATTGTGCTTTTATCGGCAAGCATTAAGTACAGGTTTTCCATAATTACAAAATTTTATTAACTACCTGAAAGTTTTCCAACAAATGCAAGTCAGAGAAACAAGTGGTATAATTTTCACCCATAGTTAAAATAAGAGCAGGCAGGAAATAAAGATATGCATAAAGCCCTTGATGAATATGGCACATGAAACAGCTATAGCTCTCTTGGAAATTTTCTATTGTTACTAAACTCTCAGGTGGGGTAGGTTAACCTTGCCTGGTTGCCGGACCCCCACCCAGTGACTCTCTCACTCCCCCCTTCTCAGCAGGACAGGGAAAGAAAATATGATGGAAAAACTCAGGAGCTGAGATGAAGGTAGTTTACTATTAGTTTATTATTTATTATTATGGGCTGCTATGAGAAAAGTTAACTCCATCACAGCCAGACTCAGTATATAAATACAGCTGAAAAAATCAATTGCATGCTGTAATTCACTCTAAAAGTAGAATAAGGAAGGTAATGATTGAGTCTAACCTGGGATAACAAATGATTCACAAAGAATTTTTCTAGAAACATTTTCAATGCCAATGTAAGAAGAGCCAGTTCAGTGGTTCCTAGTAGTGTAGGCAAAGTTAAATTTTGCCACTGCAAGGATGAAGATCAAATTAGTAAACCCTGGAGAGACAGACTGTCCTTTGGCTGTCACTGATGGATGGGGGAGAGCTGGTCAGATGTCGCAGTCTGCGAGCCAAGATTGCTAATGCTAGAGTTCCTCCAGGTCGCCAAGGCCCTGTATGCCCAGACCCTTTGTTTAACAGTGAGAGGAGCCAAACACACACTTCTCTAAGTCTGGCATAAGTAGACTAAGCAACAGTCATTACCACCCCTCCTGAAGTAATTTAGAATCATAGAATCATAGAATGATAAAATCATTTAGGCTGGAAAAGAATTTTAAAATCTTCTAGTCCAACTTTAAAAAAAAAAAAAAAAAAAAAAAAACAAAACCAACCAACCAAACAAACAACATTTTACCACATCCCTTCTAGAACTAGATACAAATCTATGTTTTCTAATGTTTATGACACAAGAACTAAGGTAAGCACCAGATCTAGAAAAGTGAGAGTTACCTCATACCATGCACTAAATGCATTTATGAATCTCTATCATAAAGCTGTTCAGAAGGAATATTACAGCAGGCTGTTTTGCAGCCTTTACCACTGATAAGTAATTTGCTTTCAATTTCTACCCCAAATTTGTTTCTGGCCATTTTATACCAATTTGCTCGCTTGTAGACTTGATTGCATTGTCTCTCCTTTAGGAAATCATATATTTATTGGACTGATAGAGGCACAAATCTTCTGGAGGACTTGGGAGAAAAAGGGTTGTGGGAATTTTAGGCCCATTTTGCTACTGACCCATGGTAATATGTGTTGCCAGGTCTGACATTAACATAGACACAAAACTGACCATCTTCATGAGATCAGGGTTGCCTCAATGCCTGCAAAATATATTTCTAGGAGCCTTCAACAATTCTTATCTTTCTTTGATTTTCTAAAGATTTTACTGACAGCAAATACGGTTTTCTGAATATTACCCAGATGTTAGGGCAAACTATTGGCAATTCATTACGAAAGGTAAGCATCTTTAAGAAAGCCTGGATGCAGCACTGAGAGCCAAGAGAGGCATGCTGAAGATATTGATTTAAGACAGACTCTGATGATTAGTGTTTCAGATAACTTTTCTCCAAGGGAAATTCTATCTAAACTTATATTGCACTAATTCTAGTGAATCTGGAACCCACTCATGGGGTATGTGGTAGTAATTAACTGTCTTGGCCACAGTGATCATTAAATGGTTGAGTTTAAAATTTTCAGTGTAATGAGAAAAAAAGACAGCAGAGTTGCTACCCTGGACTTCAGGAGAGCAAACTTTAAACTACTGAGGGAACTATTTAACAGAGTACACTGGGAATTTGTTTTTGAGGGTTTAGGAGTCCATGAGTGCTGGTCAGTCTTTAAGAACCACCTTTTAGAAGCACAGGAGCAGGCAACTTCACTGTGTCATAAGTCAAGGAAGCAGGGCAGAAGACCAGCTTGGCTGAAGAGGAAACTCCTCACTGAGATTAAGAGGAAAAGGAAACTGTATGATCTCTGAAAGCGAGGTGAAGCTTTGTGGGAAGGTTACAGAGCTGTGTTGCATATATGCAGGGAGAAGACATGAAAGACCAAAGCTCAAGCAGAGTTGAAACTGGCCAGTGTTGTGTCAGATAACAAGAAAGGCCTTTTAAAGTATCCTAATAGGAAGAGGAGGTCTAAAGAAAACACTGAACAGATACTTGTTGAAGGTGGTTATCTGATTAACAGGGATGAAGAAAAAGCAGAAGCATTCAATGTCTTTTTTTGCCTCAGTCTTTAGTAATACTGGTAGACTTTGTGCTGCCTAGTCCCCTGAGTTACAGGACCACTAGTATAGGAACAGTGACTTTCCATTTGTGGACACTGAAATTGTAAGGGACCAGCTGTATCATCTGAATGTTCACAAGTCCATGGAGTCTGATAAGATACATCCCAGAATACTGAAGGACCTAGTGAATGTTATGGCAGGAGTCCTCTTGATCATCTACCAAAGGTCATAGGAGTCTGTGGAGTTCCCTGATGACTGGAAATTAGCCAATGTTATTCCAATCCACAAGAAGGGCATGAGGGAAGACCCAGGGAACTACAGACCTGTTAGTCTAACCTCAGTTCCTGAAAAAATTATGGAGAAGATTATACTACATACTGTTGAAAGGCATTTAAAGTATAATGCAATCATCAGGCACGGTCAACATGGATTCACAAAGGGAAAGTGTTGTTTAATTAATTTGATATCCTTCTATGATAGGGTCACCCACCTGGTGGATGAAGGGAAGGTGGTGGATGTATTTTTTCTGGATTTCAGTAAGGTTTTTGGTATTGTCCCACACAACATCCTTCTGAACAAGTTGTTCAACTCTACGATGAGCAGGTTCACAGTCATGAAGAGCTGACTGAACAGTAGAGCTCAAAGGTTTGTAGTGAATGGGGCTACATCTGTCTGGTGAACGGTCACCAGTGGTGTTTCTCAGGGTTCAAATCTAAGGCCAATTCTGTTCAGTATATTTATTAACCATCTGGATGCAGGATCTGAATGCACCATTAGCAAGTTTGCTGATGATACTAAATTGGCAGGTGCTGTTTACTCTTTTGAGGGACAAGAGGCATTGTAGAGAGATCTAGATAGATTGAACTTTTGGGCTATGACTAGTGGGATGAAATTTAACAAGTTGAAATGCTGCATTCTGCACCTAAGATGGAGTAACAACATGCACAAGTATAAATTGGCAGAGGAGTGGCTGGACAGCAGCCCTGCAGAAACGGAGCTGGGGGTGCTGGTCAACATCAGGCTCAATACGAGTCAGCAATATTCCCTGGCAGCCCAGAGGTCAAACCTCATCTTGGAGTGAATCAACCACAGCATAACCAGCTGGACAGAAGAGATGATTATCTCACTGTATTCAGAGTTGGTTCATCCTCACCCTGAACACTGTGTGCAGTTCTGGGCTCCACAACTTAAGAAGGCTATGAAGGTCCTTGAGTGTGTCTAGAGGAGGGCAACAAAGCTGGTGAAAGTGCTGGAAGCAATGTCCTATGAGGAACAGCTAAAGGCTTTGGATTTTTCTAGTTTGGAGAAAAAGAGGCTGAGAGGTGACCTCATTGCTCTCTAGAGCTTCCTGAGGAGGAAAAGTGGGGAGGGAGGTGCTGATCTCTTGTCCCTGGTATCCAGTGATAGGATGCATGGAAATGGTTCAAAGATGTGTCAGGGGAGGTTCAGACTGGACATTAGGAAGCATTTTTTTACCGAGAGGGTGGTGAAACATAGGAACAGGTTTCCTAGAGAAGTTGTCGAAGCCCCCAGCCTGTCAGTGTTTAAAAGGCATTTGGACATGCCCTTAATAACATGCTTTAGCTTGGTCAGACCTGAATTGGTCAGGCAGTTGAACTAGATGATCACTTTAGGCCCCTTTCAACTGAAATAGTCTATAAATCGATAAGTCTGTGCAATGTTTTTAGATAAATCTGTTGTGCTAGCCCCTGTTGTTTGTGTTCCATTGGTCAAAGATGTGAACATATTTTCAAGATATATATTAGAAGACTCTGTAGAAGACCCTGTTAACTGGAAAGTGTGTGTTTCTGGAGATTTCATACAGCTGTTCCTGTAAAGTGAACATAGATGAAATTGTGTGTATTAGCACAGCAAGAGAAGACTATGAATAAGGAGCAAAAAGATACAAATAAACTTTTTGAAATAGCCATTGGTAATAATGGATTTTGGTCTAGCTTGGAAACAAAATATCTTTATGAAAATGAGGGACATAAACTTGAATGTGCACGTTAATAAGAATATCTTACCTGATGAGTTACTGGAGATAAGTCTTATCGAATGAATAGCATCATACTCTGGCTTTATTTTCTGTAGATACACAATAGCTGAATTAATATCTACTGCATCAGGCTGGCTGCTTAGTACTTTTTGAAAAAGTCTAGATTGCCCCCTCAACAGTATAGGCAAGATTTTAATAGTTAAAACCTGGAGCTCTGTAGCCTGATTCTGTGTAAGAGTTTAGAGGACCTACTCTCTGATTTCAGACCTTACAAAAGCATTTTTAACAAGTTACATCTGCCTACACCACTATATGCACATGTGGGGGGGAGAAATCTGGTTCTACTGAGCTAAAAATTAACAAAAAAAGAAAAGCCAGTTAGTTATTCCTTAAAAGATGTCTGTATATATTAAGCATTTAATTTCTGATAGTTTTTTAAAAAATGTACATTTCCAAATAGCTCTGAAAATCTTTTTACATAAATGGCATATGTAATCTGTGAAACTCTATATAATCTTATTCCAAGACTTGTACAAAATAAATGACTGGATAAGCCTAACTAATTACAATTTACTATATGCCACCAAGATAGGAAACTACCACGGCTTCTAAAAAAGTAGTCAAATGTTTAAAATGTGAAAATTAGTAACTTCAGAAGCATTTATAGGTTTTGAAGATGATTGGTTTTGATGGTGCCATGTTCATTTGTCTAATTTTAATGTATAAACTACTAATGGTGTCCAACCTGCCTAAAATATTTATAGTCAGTGATTTTGGAGATGGGATGCTGAGCAAAATAACTGTGGGATCTCAAACGTTGTTTATGAGGGTATGTCTATGTATAGGTTTTGGCTGGGATGGAGTTATTTTTCTTCATAGTAGCTATCATGGAGTTACGTTTTGGATTTGTGCTGAAAACAGTGTTGATAATACAGGGATATTTTAGTTCTTGTTGAGCAGTGCTTACACAGAGTCAAGGCTTTTTCTGCTTTTCTCCCCACTCCACCCGTGAGGAGGCTGGAGGTGCACAAGAAGTTGGGAAGGGACACAGCTGTACAGCTGACCCCAACTGACCCAAGGGATATTCGATACCATACGACATCATGCTCAGCATAAAAAGCTGAGGGAAGAAGGAAGTGGGGGGACATTCAAAGTGATGGCCTTTGTCTTCCCAAGTCACTGTTATGCGTGATGTAATCCTGTTTTTCTGGAAATGGCCAAACACTTGCCTGTCAATGAGAAGTGGTGAATAAATTCCTTATTTTTCTTTGCTTGTGTGTGTGTGTTTTGCTTTACCGACTAAACCACCTTTATCTTAACCCATGAGTTTTCTTACTTTTACCCTTCTGATTATATTCCCCATCCCATTGGAGGGGGAGTGAGAGTAGGTGTGGGGGGCTTAGGACTGTTAAGGCATAATAGTCTCTTACAAAGAAGCTGCCTGAATTAGACATGTGATGTCATGTCACGTTCACTTGCCTGTAATTAGTTACATGGTTATCATGTATGTAAGTCACCACTGAACAGTTATCTTATTAATATTTTAACAAATGTCATAACAACCTGAATATTAAATTTTGAAGATGCCAAATGAAATATAGAGTAAATCAAATGCCAGCACATACAATTTCAAAATCAGATTTTTATTCCCTATTTTTTAAAGAAAATCAGTTAGGAAATATCCCATTTTGCTGGGGAAAAAAAAAAAAAAAAAAAAAGTTGTCTGTTCAGAAGTCTTCTGCTAGATAGCTCTTGTATTTCCTTCCAATAGCACAAAACCAAATATCAGGTGTTAAAATGTTGTTGACTAGAAAATAATAATTAAAGAATTAAAATTGCTTTCTGTCTGTATTAGATTAACAACTGGATCAATGCACAAGGGACTCAAGAAACATAATGAAGGGACTGAAAAATATAACTGATATACTTAACAAAAAAATACTGCAAATAGTCTACTGACTCTACTGCGTTCCTTTAGTTTTTCTATTTAACTCAGAGTCTGGTCATGCAGCTGTAATCTATCTAGGTTGTATACAGCACAGGAAGTATCTGAAGCATAGTGAGAGCTGACATAAAGGGTCATACAGAAATGATATTTATCCCTACTAAATGGTAAGAGGGAAAGGAAAAGAGTGTATAGGATAAGACTTAGATAAAGCAATTCTCTTCCTCATACAGATGTCAAATTTCCATAATTTGCAGTTCAGGGAGTTTTCCAAGCCAGAGGTTACATCCTCAGGGTTATGTTCAGCAGCCACTAAAGACCTATTCTTTCTGCATACGTACAATTCCTTTTTGAAATAATTTGTACTTTTGGCCTTCATAACATCTTGTGGCAATAAATTACATTAATAAATTATATGAAATTATATTAATAAAAATATAAAAGTTGTGCTCTGTGTGGAAAAGAATTTCCTTCCTTCCCAGCACCTTTCCAACATCTCCTAGATTTCGGGAGTATAAGACATGGACTGGATGAAAGACAGGTCAGGAGAAAGAAAAGATTAAATGCCTATTCTTAATGGAAAAGTAATAAATATTAATCATCCTATGCTGTTCTTACTGTAGTGACTATACAGGTTGTAATTGGCTTCTGTTGGGGGAGGCACTGAACATGTTTCTACAGCTGTGCAACAAAAATGCTTTTGCTGTGTTTTTACAGACTCTGTTTCAGAGACTTCTGCAGAGCTATTACAAATTTCTTAGCATACATTTGCTTTTATCAAAAAAGATAAGAGCTTTGGGATTTGGAATTATCCTGGAAATCTTTTTTCTTCATTAAAGGAAGGACTGCACTTCCAGAAAGACAGCTCTCCCTTCATTGTCTGAAGCACATTTTTCAACTTTAAGCTGTTTTAACACTGTAACTTCATGTACAGTTTCAGATACTCTTCCTGATGGCAAGAAGGACTGACTTTCTACAATCTGTTGAACTCACCTCTCACAGATATTCTAAAAACAGTTGGATTACAGAGATGAGTAAACCGATGCAGGCTAACAACCTGCTTTTTCCAATCTGGTTTCACAATTACTGACATAACTGTAAGGGAAGTGCAAGAATAAGAAAAGGTAGCTAGACAACAAAATTCCTGAAGCTAGAATGCCTGTCAACTGAAAGTGAAAGCACACCCTTACCATCTCATCCTACATCTGCTCACTTGCTATGGAAATAAGACAGCAGTAACTGATTTATACACCTCAAGGCCAGTACAGTGTCAGTGGCTGACATGATTTCTGCTAAACTGCCAGCAGCCATTGCTCTTCAATAGCAGAGAATATTAGTGAGCCTTAACCACAATCTGCTCCAGGACTCCTTCCCACAAGGTGTCACAGAGAGAACACAGCCTATATCTCATAGGCACCCCTCATAAGGAAATTACCTTCAGTTTTGTTTCATGCTATAGAAGTTGTAGAGGGTTGAACCCCTAATAATGTGGCAGGTTTAACAATCAGTTGAAATGACAATATCTGTCACAGAATAATTGTCCACATTGTATATGATTTGCAAAAAGAATCTTTTGTAATGCAAGCCAGACATAACACTATATGACATAATTAAACTGTTGATTTTTAGATTTATGTCTTTTTGTTTTTCAAAAGAACAAGATTACAACACCAATCAAAACTTAATGTACTTAACTAGCAGGTAGCATGGGTTTAACTACTTTTTTTATTTTTTTTAACTGAAACATCATTGTTCAGTTCAGCCTAAGATCTTTTGGAAAAAAAAAAAAAAAACAATTAAAGATGCTTTGAAATTGTTCTTATTTAGTGGTCAGTCAAAAGAAAAATTCTGTTATGTCTGTAATAAACTCTTGATAAATCAAGCTTATCAATAGTCTGTAAATGAGAAGCTTCCCAACGTTTAAAAGTTCTTTCTAATACGGAAGCTGATTTCTTATGTAGTCATTTATTTCTCAACAGTAGTCATTCCTCATAAATTAACATCTCATTTCACAGAAGTAATTTGTTCTTTTCCTTTGGCCACTTTTGCTAAATTTACAGTTGTCAGACAAATTATTTAAACAGTGTCTGGTTTTACCTTCAGCTTTTTGTTAACAGAAAGTCCACATTACTGCTAGTCTACTGAATACTGATCCTGCCCTACTTGAGCTGAAATATAATTTGATGCACTTGAGAAGAGGGACTAATAATACCAATTACAAACATAAAAATAACATTTGGATGCAAATTGTTGATAACTGCTTGAATTTCAATGTACTTAATGAAATAGACTGATGATGTTGTGTGAAACCTGACCAGTATTTTAGTAAGTTTTCTCTTGCTTATGCCTATTGCAAACAACGCTGTAAAATATCTGAAAAAAAAAAAAAAAAAAAAAAACAACACAAAAAAACAAAACAAACAAACAAACAAACAAACAAACAAACAAACAAAAAAGACAAACATTAAACAATCAGAAAAAAGAGGGAATGAATAAAACAAAAACAAAACAAAGGAGAAAATTCATTTTCAGTTTCCAAAATTTACTTTTCTTTTTCTCATGTAGATCTGTCATATAAATTCTGTATTCTGTCCAAAGCTCAGTTGAGTACTGGATTTTTTCTTTGAAGTTTCATGGGATTTATTATGGTCCATTTAATGGAAAATCTTTGGCATGTTTCCCTTTGAGATTATATGTAATAACCACAGCTATAGGTATATTAGGCACTTGCCTAGAGCAACAGATTCTTGTGTAATTCGTAACAGCTTCAGGAATGCTTTTCCATGTATTTTAGCTGTAGCAGCCCCTGGAAAAGTTGGAATGTTGCTATTTCCACCTTACTAGGCAATATTATGTTGATACCTCTGAGAGAGTGTATCTGCTACAGTGTATTGCTGCAGAGTTTGGGGAAATGTGTAGAGGCAGCAGGTTTCAAAGGACTGAACCTTGTTGAAAGAAGCAAATGGCAAGTTATGAGGACATGAAGGTGTGTGTGAAATTTCTGGACTAAGGAAGGTGTTCTGTGAACCCTGAGGAACTGCCACTAAACTACTCACCTGATCCCAACCTTCATGGAGGGATAAAGTTGTAAATCTGAGCCTTCTGATGTAGGGAAAACTTTCAAATCCTATGCTATTTTCTGGATGATTATTCTAATAACCAAACTAGTAAGTTCTAACATGTAACACTATTTTGAGTGTTCAGAGTGGGCGTGAGTTAGCCATAAACAAATGATCAAGGCAGGTTCATCAAGAGGTTTCATCCTGGAAATCACTATCTTATATAAACTTAACTCTGAGGTGTACACACATCATATGGGACACAACCCAGGTTTCAGACCTTCTTTTTAGTAGGAGCTGTTGAAATCCCTAATGGTCTCTTTGATCAGCAAGCTGGCTATTATTAAAGCTGTAATTCTTTCCCTTTGCTGCACAGGAACTAAAGGACCCAGTTTAGATTTGTAACTTCTGGGAACTAGGATTGCAGACTGAAGCACTATACTTAGACACATAATTTTCACAGCCAAAACAATGAATTCATGCTAAACTTTTGCATTTCTCTTCTGCTGATGCAGAACACTTTAGCAGAAATGAGCATATAGACATAGTACAAATTTGTACAGTGAAAAACATTTGACCTGTAGCAGATGCATTTCAATTTCATTCAATATTTGTGAATATTGTGTTTCTTCCATATTCTTTATTGTCGATCAGGTTTTGTTGGGGGGGGGGGGGCTGTTTGTTTGGTTTTGTGGTTTTTTTTTGTAATATGAATTATAAGTAAAGGTGCTAGTTCCTGAAATTGATGCTTGAACCTACTACATGTACACATATAAACAGCAGTCAGACAATCATGTCAGATTAACAGAAAGGCAATAAAGAAAACCAATTATCATTGCAAACAAAATATTTTCTGTTTTATTTTCAGTGTTAGCTCATACCAGAGTCAATAAACGTCAACCCTCCAGTCTGGATCTTTAACTGGATCTTTACCTAAACCATTTAAATGTGTTTGAACAGAAAGTTGAATAACATCCTACATCAACATTTTACAGACTATCAAAAATTGGTTCCTTCTAATATATCTATTATCTTGCAACTGTATGATTTAATGGATAGGAAGCACAGGGAGATTCTTGGTTTTGTTTTCAGTGCAACATCCACTTTTGTATATTTTTGCTTACATGTGCTTCTCTTAAAGTACATGGAGAAAATAAACTTCCAGTGGTATGGTGATGTGCAGAAAACAGACTCCACAATCTGATAGATTGTAAAGTAGGTATGTTTATTCAGCGCTGGGCACACAGGGGATCGCTCCTCCTAATGTGCGCAACCATATGGCACCGTTGCCTTAGATTTATAGAGCAAATGATTATATATTCATAATATTTCGCAATACGCCTATACATATGCATCACCTATCCCCGCTTCGTATTAAAATTAGCATTTCCATAATCTCCTCCCAGTTGAGTCTGCGCAGTGAGTTCCTTTGGTCCTGGGCAGGGGTCGTGAAGGGCTGGGCAGTGGTCGTGGGAGGAAGTATCTCCTCTTCCTCAGTGCTGAACTTTTCACCCCGAATTCCTGCGCAGTCTCTGTCACCTCCTGGACCCGGGCTAAACCGCAGAGCAGGTTTGTGCCGGTTGTGGGGTAATCTTCTACTGACACCCACTTACTCAGGGGTGGAGGAGGCTTTGTACTTAAACAGGAGATAGTGGTTGAGCAACACAAACACAAACACAACAATATCTATCTCCTACAAGCTAAGCAAACTCTTATCTCGACTATTTCCCTCCTCATCCCCTTCTTGCTATTCCCACATTAACCCTTACATCCCCTGTTCCTATCTAGGCCCTGTATCAATGGAAGGTCTAGAGTTCTTACCCATCTCTTTGGGAGTTACAAGTCATCGTTATCTTTTCTAATTATAATAGTAGCTGCTTTCTAAAATAGAGGAAATCTGAAATCAGTGAATGTTTTTAAAGTATCCGGCATAAGTGACCAACACAAGGGTCATAAAGGATATCTGAGGTAAATTCAGGATACCATGATACACTTTACATTACTTATTCTAGAACCACATTCAATATGCTGCAAAGAGATATGTACAGGGAATAAAAAACACCTCTTCTACTTCTGACAGCTGCCCCTGTAAATTCCCCATTAATTAGAAAGCATATTTCATTTGTATTAGGAAGCATTTTTCTTTTCTAATGTAGATACAAGCCAAGAGAAGATGTGCATATATTTGAAATATAATCATATTATTGATTACTTGTGCTTCAAGAATACTTCACCAAAAAGAACAAATTAAATGTATTTCATAGGTAAATAATGTAATCACACGACTTAATTCTGTTAATTTAATAATTAACTTAATTCCAGATATTTCTGCCACTAACATTCTTCCATTTTTAAACTGGCAGTTTTAATAGGAAAAATATTTCTGTTTCATCAACATTAAAAATATCTTCAGGATAATAGTCAGAAAAAGGAATGAGAAAACATTAACTATCCATTCAGGAAAGATGTGAGGATCACACAGGATGCTGTGCTTTATAATTTATTTTGTTTTCTCGCTTCAAACCAAGGCAGCAATAGAGCCAGTGCTGTTCATACCGGCCCGAGTTGCTGTCTCCTGCAATTCCTCTTACCCACCAAACCTGTCCAGCTGTGGGCTCACCAACACCCTGATTTCCTTTCCCAGTGCTTCCAATGTGCTTCCACTCTCGATAGACATTAGTAGCCAGTCTAACTGATCCTTGTGGGTGAAAGTAAAGCCCATTTCAAATCAGACCATCTTCAGCAGATCATATCTGGTGTTTTGGTGGGTTTATGAGTGGTGCACTGAGAGCAATTAGTGCCTGAATTGAGCTACATGAGGATAACAACAGGCAATTACCCTATTTAACAGCTGTTAAGTGGTGTTAATTGCCGGCTATAGACCACAAGCTGAGCAATTTTGTGCAAACTGTACAAACAGAACAAAACAAATGGATGATGTAGGGAGAAAATGGGTCTGGAAATCCTCTATTAATTCAAAATATGTATACACTGGAGAGATCATATGCATTGCTGGTGTGAACAATTTGTAGTAAACCATTTGTCATATTCAACCTGTTACTGAATTATCTGTGAATAGACAGAAATTTCTATTAATTTCTTCATCATTCACAGTCATTTAATGATGGTTTATATGGGCACATTTTTTGCCCAAGGTTTTCTCCAGCAGGGCTAGTTTCTGATAACTTCATTCTTATTGAACAGTACCTTGATTTCTGTGAAACAGATTAAAGAATAAGATATTTTTAGAATCTAGACTTAAATTATAAGGTAATAATCAGCAAATTATATTTAAAAAAGGGAAGAAAATATCGCTAAATTAAATTATGTGGAGTTTCTTTTGTCCTCACTGAAATGTTGAAAATAACTGGAAAAGTCCAGACAAAAAGTCGTAGAGATATTCTTAGATTTTTTTTAGATGTTTTGTTGTTTTCAGGTCTCTGTCGCTAAGAGCATTCAGTAATCACAATGCAGTATATAACCAGTAGAGCTGGCCACTGTGTACATTATATTGTCTAATAGAATGTTTCAGATTTTACAGGCGAAGGTTGACATTTGGAAAGTGTAGGTACCAATGTTGGTCTGGATGTTGTTGAGATATTTAGAAGTCATGGAAGTAATCATGGAAGGAAGTAATTTTGGAGTTTCATAGGTCCCTAAAAATTACTAGAGTAAGAAATCCACAGAAAAGTAGGATATTCTGCAAGTCTTTCTACACATAAATATTTCTCCCTGCATGTATACTGCCATTAGAAGCCATGAAAGAATCCTTTTATACAAGTAAGACCTTTTAGAGTGGACCTCCATGGAACAATGGAAGGATCTCAATTTTCAGAAACTTCATAGTTCATGAAAGTAACTAACTGAACTCTTATTTATCTGAGAGATAAGATGTCAAACATGTTATCAAGTTTTAAAAACTTAAAGTGACTCCTTTCTGTTCCCTTACAAGACAGTTTATGACGGGAAGAGGAGTGCTGGTATGCAATAAACATTGCTTATCTCTGAAGACATGACACTCAGGCTATGACATTGGATTCGTGGGTTTTTTGAGTGTGAATTTTCTTGAACTGTGAAAAGCACAATTTTAGACTATCTATGATCTTCATAGAATTTGAATATTTATGTGGAACTTGTTTTTACAAAGTAAATTAGAAGTCTTCTGAATTAAATTATTTTTATGTTATCAATGGCAAGGACATTTCTATAGCAACTTTTTAAAGGGTATTGAAACATTGAACAGAAGTATTCTTTTGTTCTCTTTAATTTTTTTTTGTTTCCCTTTTTTTTTGACTTAGCATACCTCAAGAAGGAAGTCGTAAAAAAAAAAAAAAAAAAAGAAGATAAAAAATAGAAAATCTGTTGCTGGCCAAATGCCCAATTATCACAGAATAAAAACCAAGGATTATGACTCTACAGTTTTTAGTCTACATTATAATAGAGTTAAGAACTGAGCTGCTAAACTTCTTATCCACCATGCCCCTGAAGAGTCTGGTTATATCTTATTTCTTTCTTTAAACTATGTGGGCTGTAATTTAAGTCCACAGTCTGTGTAAATACACACAAACAGAGAGAGGAGGCACATAAACCTAATATTAATTTTTAAATGGCTATATTTTATATATGTCATAAATGTTTGTATGATCCAAGACTGTTTCAGGGAATACAGAATGAAGTAAGGCTCCTCACCTTGATATGCAGCACTTGGATTGTGTAAATACGCCTATGGGCATATGCTAGGGCACATGGAAAACAAGGAGGTAGATGGTGACAGCCAACACAGATTCACTAAAGGAAAATTATGTCTGGTGAATATGGGGGCTTTCTATGACAGTGTTACAGTGTTGGTGGAGAACGGAAGAGCAACTGATTTTATATACCTGGATTTATGCAAAACATTTGACACTGTCCCAGAAGACATCTTAGTCACTAAATTTGAGAGACATGGAGTGGATGGATGGACCACTCAGTGGATAAGGAATTGGCTGGAAAAGAGTTGTGGTCAATGGCATGATGTCCAATTGGACAGTGGTGATGGTTGGCCTTACTCAGGAGTCGATACTGGGACTGGAGTTGTTTGACATCCTTGCTGGTGACATGGACAGTGGGATTGAGTGCACCCTCAGCAAGTTTGGCAGTGACACCAAGCTGTGTTCTGCTTTTGACACGCTGGAGGGAAGGGATGCCGTCTAGAAAGACCTTGATATACTTGAGAGGTGGGCTTGTGTGAACCTCATGAAGTTCAACAAGGCAAAACGCAAGGTCCTGCACATGGATCAAGGCAATCTCAAGCACGAAAGAAAGCTGGGCAATGAGTGGATTGAGAACAGCCCTACAAAGAAGGATTCTGGGGTATTAGTGGAAGAAAACTGACTATGAGCCAGCAACGTGCGCTTGCAGTGCAGAAAGACAACAATATCCTGATCTGCATCAAGAGAAGCATGACCAGCAGGTCGGGGGAGGTGATTCTCCCCCTCTTTTCTGCTCTGTAAGACTGCACCTGCAGTACTGTGTCCAGCTCTGGGCCCACAACATAAGAAGGACATAGACTGGATATAGCAAATCCAGAGGAGTCCAAGAACATGATCAAGGAGGTTGGAGCACCTCCATCGTGAGGACAGGCTGAGAAGGTTGGTTTTGTTCAGTCTGGAGATGAGATAGCTCTGAGGAGACATTATAGTGGCCTTCCAGTGTGTAAAGGGGACCTAGAAGAAAGATGACAAAGGACTCTTTGTCAGGGAGTGTAGTGATACAATGAGAGGTAACCTTTTTAAACTGAAAGGGGGTAGACTTAGACTAGATATGAGGAAAAAATTCTTTACTGTGAGTGTGGTGTCATGGTTTGAGCGTGGTTGGCAGCCTAACACCACGCAGCCACTCACTCCCCCTTCTCTTCCGACAATAAGAAGGGACAGAGAACCAGGCTTCGGGTTTGAGATAGGACTGGGATGGGGAAAAAATCACCCTTTATGGTCATGAGCAAAAGACAGACTCATTAGGCGAAGAAAAAAATGAACATATATTTATTACAGACACTAACAACACTTAACGGAGTAGGACAGTGAGAAGCATTGCCACATCTTGAGAACATCTTCCCCCCACCCCTCCCTTCTTCCTGGGCTCAGTTCTGCTCCCAATATCTCTACCTCCTCTCCCCAGCAGCGCAGGAGCAGGGAATGGGGGGTGCAGTCAGTGCTGCCACTCTTCCATCTTTGGTGGGGGGAGCTTCTGGAACTTGTTCCCCTTGCTCTATCATGGTTCCCCTCTATATCCCACTTGTTCCTCCGCAACCGACCTTGATCCCTCACTTTCTCTACCCTTGAGTTGTCCCTAAAACTTGTAGTAAATCCTGCACAATCATAATACTCTCCCCCTGTACCCCATACTGAGCCCCATCCCCTTGATGGCAGTAACCCCTCAGTTTATGGGGTGATGAGGATCTTCTCACAGTGACTTATGGTGATAGGTGTCCTTTGGGCTAAGGTTTCCCTGGGAGAGCCCTGTAGGGACTGGTTGAGGCTCACATCTGTAGCAGAGTCACTGGTGTCCTTCTCTGTTCTTGTTCCTCAGGATTCTTTGCATTGGGAATGTGCCTTTGTGGGACTGGTCACTCTCCTACAATGTCCTGAGAGCAGCTGATTCAGGGTGTTACTGGGGCTCCCTATCTGTTGTTGCTCTTCAGGACTCCTTTTTGTGTGGAGACCAGCTTTTTATGACATTAACTAACCATGGGCCTAATCCTAAATCTTGTAAAGTCAGTGGAAGAGAGTTGGTACTCCTGTGAGCTTTAGATCAGGATCTAAAACCCTCCTGACAGCACTTCTGGATCCCTAGGACATATAATCTAGCCACTCAGAAAATCTTAGAAATGTCCCCTTGGAATGCCTGTGTTGTCAAAATGAAGGTATGTAAAGTAGGTTCTAACTGCAGGAGACAAGTTATACTTTAAATAAATAAAGCAGGCTAGTTTGCATCCATGGAGTCAACAGCAGTATATCGTATAGAAAACTACATATGATTGAGGTGAGCAAAGAGGAAGTCATTGACCTTTTAAGATAATATGAGCATAACATTGAGATTATTTTATTCTAACCTCTCTAGATTGATATATCCAGGTACACCCCTTATCAGGTAGTGCCTGGGAATACTTGATGAAATACAGTTACAAGTTTATGCATGTAATATATACTATCTCTCCTCTTCATATATAATTATGGATTGGTGTAGTTAAGTCTCTGAAACCCTCCCCTGCATGTCAGGACGACTATCTCTTCTGTGTTTGCTTTATTCATCCCTTGGCACAGTTGCAGTAGACAGTGTGGACAGATAGTATGAGTAAAAAAATATGAACTTCAGAAGAATGCTGCAAGGTTTTCTTGAACTCTTTGCTGTCTTGTCTACTTATTGTAATTTCTTCAGTATCTGTCATATGACAGATAGCTCTGGTAGTATAGATAAAGCAAGAAGATCTCAAAACTGAAGAGGGATATTTTGACATTTTCTGTAACATCATGAAGTATCAGGTAAGATGAATCAGGGAGAAAGAGACTAACCAACTAAGAAAAAAACAAGTTGTCCCTCATATACCTTCAGTGTTATAAACCAGAATATTTTTACCTTGATATAGTTCAAACAAGAGTATAGAAAGTGTGCCACTATTTCTTTTTCATTATTAGATTTCTGTATTAGTTTTTAGTAGATAAAGTCTGAAATAATTAACATAATGAGTAGTGACATTAACACCTGAGACTTATGGGGTAGCACTCTGTGTAATAGACTTCATATTTTGTAATTCATGCATTTTATTGGAGATGTTCTTTGATTTCACTTTATGACTGAAGTGAAATGGAATGCGATGGAGCACGTGGAAATCTAAGCTCCTTCAAGTCCACAGACAGATTTAGGATGTGGGTTGTATCTTCCCAGTAGGAGTGGTACAAACAAGGCTGCAAACACTTTTGATTTGTTAGCACACCAAAATCGTCTCCACTCACTAGCAAACACCTTCCTTCCTGTTACAAACAGACTGTTAATGCACTAACGGAGTGGTGTTTTTTCAGAAATCTCTCCATAGTTGTATCTCTTTTGTCATAAAGACCTATAATTCCATGCAAATGCTTCCCTTAATACTACTTCTCAATATTTGGTCATGTTATCATTTTGTGAACTTTCCTGTTTTCCTGACAACAAAGATAGTAACTTGATTTAGCTGAGGTAGTCTATTGCTGCTTCCCCTAATCACCATCTGAAACAGAATAATTTGCATTTATTTTGCTTAAAAGCTATCAGCATTTATTCACTCTTTTTTTTTTTTTTTATAGATATATATGTACATTCCCTCTTTACTAATTCTGTGTGGTTTTATCCTTAGAGTTGCTTTCTCTTACTTTGTTGCTCTCTATCCAATGTTTTGTTAAGGGTCATATCATAATGGCACTCTCACCTTAATTTCAGCAACTTCTTCCCATTTTAATAGAATCAGTACAGAAGAGCTTGCCTGTCTCATGGATGTCTCCATCTTCTGTTTAATTACCTTCATAACTTAATTCCAAAATCTTCTTGAGCAATACATTTCCCTTTTCCCTGCTCCTAGCAGGCCTCTTGATAGCTAAATATTCCCCTTATTACTAGTTATGAAGCTTTTCTTATTCTTCTATTAGTCACAAAAAGACTTCTCTCCTGAGTTTTACTCATTGTACATATTTGGTGGCTTAGAGTAATTCCCAACCATAGAAGTTCCCTTTACTTTTTCCCTTTTAACTTTCGTCACAAATTTTCAATCAGTCTGTTCTCATGTGGCATCCAAACTAGCATTTACACCTTTGATATAAAACACATTACCTGCCTTTTGTCTTGTCTCCCTGAACAAATTTTATTCTTCTATATCTGTGTCATATGTGCAGCATATCCCACAAAGTCTCTGTGATGACAGTTAAGTCATCATTTTGATCATGAATTAAGATTTGAAGTACCTCCTTGTACTTCTGTGTGAACAGTTTACAGACATCTAAGATAGTGTGCTGGTTTTGGCTGGGATAGAGTTATTTTTCTTCATAGTAGCTATCATGGAGTTACGTTTTGGATTTGTGCTGAAAACAGTGTTGATAATACAGGGATATTTTAGTTCTTGTTGAGCAGTGCTTACACAGAGTCAAGGCTTTTTCTGCTTTTCTCCCCACTCCACCCGTGAGGAGGCTGGAGGTGCACAAGAAGTTGGGAAGGGACACAGCTGTACAGCTGACCCCAACTGACCCAAGGGATATTCGATACCATACGACATCATGCTCAGCATAAAAAGCTGAGGGAAGAAGGAAGTGGGGGACATTCAAAGTGATGGCCTTTGTCTTCCCAAGTCACTGTTATGCGTGATGTAATCCTGTTTTTCTGGAAATGGCCAAACACTTGCCTGCCAATGAGAAGTGGTGAATAAATTCCTTATTTTTCTTTGCTTGTGTGTGTGTGTTTTGCTTTACTGACTAAACCACCTTTATCTTAACCCACGAGTTTTCTTACTTTTACCCTTCTGATTATCTTCCCCATCCCATTGGAGGGGGAGTGAGCAAGCAGCTGTGGGGGATTTAGTTGCCAACTAGAGTTAAACCACAACAGATAGTGTAATTATTCTTCCTATAATTCTGTTGTGAATAAAGTACTTGTCATCTCCTTCCCCATAAATCTTGAGCTTTAATTCTGTGGTTTATATATATTCCTTCGTATTTTAGTTCATTCCATTAGAAAAGAGATAAGTTTAGCTCTTCTAAGTGGTACAATCTGTAATAAATTCACAGAAATTGGAGCTGTACCAATATTAAACCTTCAGAATTGAGAAGAAAATTAGGCTGGCAATCTTTTGTGACTTGAACAGATGTCTACCAATGATTTTTAAGAATTGTTATTACATTATTATTTGTGTTATTATGCTTACCACTATAGAGACAACCATAATAGGACCAGGCCCATACTGTAGCGAAGACATTAAGTTTTCCTGTTGGAAACAATAATAAATTGTGTCAGTTTTCTAGGCCTAAGCAATTTCCTTGAAGAGTATAATTAATTTGCAAGAAGACCCCAGCCAATGGTAAAGATTGCAGTACAAAATTGCAAATCAGAAACTTGTTGAAAAATAATACTTGCCATAAAAATTATAACAATAACATGCAAAGTAATTGAAAAGCAACATGTAAATAGATTATTGTGGTGATATTCTTGCTGCTATGGGTAATGTTATGTCAGCATTTCCATTATAAGATCCATTTTTCAGGGTTTATAAGTCAGCTATAAAAAATAAAAAAAAATCTTTCTAAGCCTATAGCTGGAAGATCTTGCCCTAGAAAGAGTTTTGATTACAATAATATAGAGGAAAAAATACTAACCACTCTTCATGAAATGATTGGCTTTGTCTTGAATTGAAAACCAAGGCATCAGTTTGCAAATATAATTTACAGTTTTTGAACTAAAATTGTAGATGAAGCCATAAAATTAACTTTCTTTTTCCTTCTCATTCAGCTATTGTACACCATCATTTTAAACACAACGGGATTGAAAGATTTCTGTGGAAAGACAGCAGATATTCAAGTGAGAGAAGCAATACCCATCTTAAATCTCACTGTCTTGCTGAAAGTAAGTTCCACATCACAAAGGAGTGAAAATATATATGTAGTTGAGTCACTGTTGCAAGACTATATTTGCACAGGAACAACACATTGGAGGCATTTAAGCAAAGATTTAGTAAAGCAAAACTGAAACTGTATAGAAGCTTTTTTCTGCAGGTGAATTTTGTTGGATCATTTTCCTTCTCAGGTTTTAAGAAAAGATATTTATCACTTTCTGTTTATATAGTGTTTTCTGGATTTAGAACACGTTATGTACAAATAATGAAGTAATCAGTAATAATTTGATATAATAGGAGACTATTGAGGAAAAGTACCACATATGCATTACCCATCAGTACTTACTCTGCAGCTTTCTATTACTGTTGAGCACACACTGATGAATTACATAGATCTTTAATCTGACTAAAGTAACATTCTTATGTTTTTATAAGGATGTGGTAGTGTTTGAGATCATTGGCATTGAGATAATGTTGAAGGACTATTGGCATTATAGAGGCAAATCCAGCACAGTCTCATTTCTATTGACTTTTGGGAAGAACTCTGGTGTGAACCATTCCCTGATACAATCTTGAAGGTAAGTAGTTGAAATGTTTAAAAATAAAATGTTTAAAAGAAATTTCTCATAATTCATTTTGTTTCCACTGCCTCTTTTCTATTCACTGGGCACCACTAAAAAGGCTCTGGCTCCTTCTTCTTTATTTCTCCCATCGGATATTTATACACATTGACATGATCCCTCCCTCTCAACTTTCTCTTCTCTAGGCTGAACAGGCCCAGGTCTCTCAGACTTCCTTCATATAACAGATGCTCCAAGCACTTCATCACCTTTGTGGCCCTTCACTGAACTTTTTCCAGGATGTCCATATCTCCCTTGTACTGGACAGCTCAGCACTGGGCAGAGCACTCCAGACATGCCTCACCAGGGCTGAGCAGGGGGAAAGGTCACCTCGACCTACTGGCAACATTCTGTCTGATGCAGACTGTTAGGGTGTTGGTCTCATTACAGTCATATTCCTCTTCTTTAGGCATTGATGTTAGGACCCCATTTGATATTAAGACACTAACATTTAAGTCTAGGAGTGCACCAGATATCATAATTCATCTAGTTCTATTCAATATCATTAGTGGGTAATGGAAAACTATTGAATTCAACATAGCTATTCAACATAGATACCCATGGTGGGATTCAGTTGTCCAAATGTAAGAGTTTTGTGCCATTTTAAAAGGTCTAGGGTATTTTTCATGCCCTCCAGTTGCCATTCACCAGGAGATCATAGTTGCCATCCTATGTGGACATTCTGGTAACTCTGTGGTACACCAGAAGCCACAGGCAACATGGGTTTAGGCATTAAGGTAGCAAGTAACCCCAGAGAGCTAGTTATCTTTCAGTTTCCACGTATTAGAACTTTAAATATAACTGTGTTATATAACTTTATCCACATAGGTTAAGGTTCGCCCTGGAGTCGTCACCAGAGCTTCTGCCAGAGGCAGTTCAGAGGAGATCATCTCCTTCCATTTAACTAGCTGAATTAAAGGAAAATGGTGTGAACGTGTCCTCATCCTTTTTGTTCATTCCCTCTTTCTTCTGGACTTACATATCCAGGGCCTCTGCAGGGTGGAGAAGAGTTCTGACTAGGCTAGTCCTTCTAGCAGAAGCACTAACAAATAAAGGAACAAGAAAATAAAAATGTAATCCTAAAATACTTGAGAATTTAAAAAGAGAAATTAAGAGCTGATTATAGGTAATTTTTTTTCTCTCCTCCAAATTTTGCAACAAATAACATGCTTTAGTAGTGCTACATCTAATATGTCCCAGTGATTTTGTTTACAAAGCCTCTTATTATTACCCACTCTCCCAAGGTGCACTTTAAAGAATCTGAATCACATTAGTGTGATTACATTTGCATTAAACACACGGTTAGTTTTCTAAAAGTACAAATGCTTGTAATTTTATGACACACCCACATGAATTATAAAATGATGTGTAATAAAACTTTGCTTGATTTCATAATTACCTGTTGTTATCCCTGGTTAATTAAATATTCAACACAGACATGTTAATCCTGAAAGTCTCCCTGGTACCCTCTCTTCTCTCCTGACTCTTTTTTTTCCACATTCCATTGAATTACAAGTTGTTTTATGAAATCTGTAGAAAGAAAAATGTTCAACAGCTATGGATATATGGATATATGCAAATCTTCAAACAACCATACCCAAAGTTAAAAGTGGAAATTTTAATATATACCTATTATTTCTGGCAGGCATATATTAAATTGCTTTGATCATATTTCTTTACTAAGTTTCCTCATCTGGTTGAAATATAGCCTCTAAGAGCTATTTTTCCCCTCTTCATTTTCTCCAAAAGTTAGCTTGTATTTTATATAGCATAATCTTCTAAAATAGGCTGTTTTCTATTTGTCAGTGGTGTATTATATGCACATCTAAAGATACTTAAAAGTATAAGAAATTTGAGGCTTGAAATATCTTGTTCAAAAATAGAAAGTGTGTGAGAATAATTACTGTATTGTTGTATCTTAATTCATATGAATAAAATGTTCACCCTTGCTATCATTCAAGCTAGCAGCAAGGTCTTCAGTAGCTTCAGACAGAACATATTATTAAAACATACAGAGGTGCTGTCAATTTCATAGCAGGTAGTACTCATTTTTTTTAAGAATTAGGTATGTGACCTAAGAAAACCATCAAACAATTTATTTTATAATCAGAGAGACAGCACTGTTTCTCTATGATGTTTCATTTCATCCTAACATAGGCGTCTTCAAGAGATGTCTCTAGAAGTCAGCTCCTCTCACCTCCGTTGCTCCTGTGGCTATAAATGGAATTAGTTTTGATTTGGGTGGGAACTCATTTGCCTACACACAGACATTTACTGTAGACATGCCATGTGGTATCCAACCAGAAAGGCAAGAGGTCTACCCTTGGTCTTCTGTCAGATGCAAGCTGTATTTTGATGTCTCAGATATTGCAAAATATGAAAAGCAGCCAATATCTGTCTTTGAGCTATTGAATTAACTTTACATGTCTACATTTGAAGCTGGTTAGAGATAAGTAAGAAATATTATGAAAATATCCACCGTGTTTCTTTTAATGATAAGTACAGGTAGGTCTTTTCCAAGTGAATAGTTTATTCACCAGAACAAACACTTACAACACATAGAATAATAAAATTCAAATTTTAGTTACAGTTCTTGGTTTCATAATATGTTTAAGCTTAAAAAGTAATGCCAAATTAAAAAAAAAAAAAAAAAACACAAATGTTTCACCACAAAAAAAAAAAAAAAAAAAGCTGTTTGACAAGCTAAAATACTGGGCTTGGTTGTTTATTTTTATTTAGCCAAAACTGCTCTAACACCATTGCCACAAAAACCACAAAAAAAAAAAAACCCTAACCCCAACCCCAAACAAACAAACAAAGAAAAAACACCCACCCCAAAACAAAGCTGAATAATTTGCTGTACAAAATGCAGTTGCATTTCAAGATGCAAACGCTGTTTTCAAAGCACTACAATGTATATTAAAAAAAATTACTTTGAGAAATTGCATGCTTCATACTTTTCTGTGCTTGAAACATAATTTCTTTACCTCTTTACCTTTTTTGATCTCCTCCACATCACACTGTTCCCTGTATGTACGCCTAGCCTAAATTTAATTTCTTGATTTTAAACTACTATAATACTACTCCTTTCGGCATATTTAGCAGTGGCTTGTATTGTGCAAATGAAAAGGGAGTCAATCATTATGCTTTTAGAGCCTTTTATTTCTCAGTTAATAATGATGATCTTTGAGCTTTGCCCTGTAAATGGTCATTCATGTGAGTAAAATTAGGCATATAGATTTGTATTTGTAGGATTACTGATAATGGAAGCTTTGCTATTGTTAAGTTGCTATGTAAATGCATAGCAATTCTCCTTCTGATTCCTACGTTCCCTTCCTTATCCCCACACCTTCTTAGACAGGTGAACTGTTAGTCACTTTCTGTGAGGGTTTAATGCTTTGAAAATTTGAACCCTTAGATATGCTGTTCTTAAACCATATTTGAACCTTTAAGAATTCATTTCAGCAAATCTATCACAGAAACTATGTTGGGAATGAAGGGGTTAGTTGCAGTTATATAAGCCTCTGATTTGAGTTGTTTTCCAACATACTAGCATTGGAAAAGACAATAATACCATCATCAAGACCCATGTGTACAAGCCTGTTTGCATCTTTCATGTGATATGCAAATAAGATATTTTATTAAACATTTAAAGTAATTCATACCCTCTCATATGTTTATCCTTTTATTAGCTTTACATAGCTGAACCATTTTCATTGCAGTCATTACTGTTAGCTTGTTCCTGTTCTTCACTCCACATGTGCTTCCCCCTAGCTTAACTGTCTTGTAAAAAATGCACTAGTCCGTAGAGTTATACGGAAGTCAGAAGAATAATAACAACAGAGATAAAGTGAAAAATAATAACTTACATTTTACAGTGGCCATGCCTTAAAGACCCACAATCAGTACCACACAAAGCACTCCTGCATGGTTGGATTCTGTAACCATTGTAGCCAGATTGCAGACACACATGTTGTACTAATGGAAGTGTTATTTCCTCTGATAACCACAGCAATTTATCAGAATATTTCTCCTTCTCAAACAATTTTTTCCCCAGTCTTCCTGCATTAAAATAAACAAATTTAGATGAGTTTTGGCTCAACTGTCTTATTACTTTGTCAAAATCTTCTAGAGCAAACCTCAGACTCAGTTCTCCTTTTCCTCTGTGGCAACAGTCATTGCAAACATCATTAAGGATGTGAGGTCTCTCCCTTAATTAAGAACTAAAAGGTTTCATTTCCTAAAACAAAAGCATGTGGCAGGTTTTATTGATCTGGTCTATGTCGCCAGCTGAACACATTAGCAGGGGTTATTGATTACTCTAGCGGTAATGAGCTTTGTTCCTCATCAGGTAAAACACACAATCCAAAGGTCTTTTCTAAAGGGGCCTATATGTGTGTATGCATTCACCAAGATATACAGTGAAGAAGGTTTTCAAACTCTTTATTGCCTATGTATCAATTTTTAAAATTTAACAGCAATCATTAGAAAGGTTATTTTCCAGTCATTATCTTGTTATAATTCCTTCTGAATGCCAGTGATGCACTTAGGAATGAATTCAAAACCAAAAGAAGCACAGCTTTTTTTTTTTTTTTTTTTTTTTTTTTTTAATGTAAGCACATATGGCTATTACTGCTTTTAATAACCCCCAGCAAAAGAACCACCATTATATGTTAATGAGCATCTGTGGTAAATAATTGTCTAACAGAATGCATAGGATCTTTCCCCAATCTTGAAAAAAATATTTCAGATTGACTACTGTCCTAGTTAATACCTTAACAACTTCTAGTTCAAATTTGGAAAAGGTTTTGCTATTTAAAGAGAAGCTTTTTATATTCAGTAGTACTTCTGAGGAGAAAAGACTTGATAGACAAAAAAGGGGCCTAATAACATCTGGAAGCTGGAATTAGACCAGTTAAGATCATGATGTGGACAAGAGAGACTTTGCAATCAACAGAAGAGGACTGAATGGAGGCCATCTCAAGTGTATGCAAACAAATAAGAAGTAGTGAGAGGACATTGTGATGGGGGAAGCTCTCATACCCTTTCTGGAAAATCAGCACAAGTATCTTTGAACAGCTTGTACCCAAATGCTTGCAGCATGGGAAACAAACAGGACTGATTAAAGGTCTGTGTGCACTTGCAGGGCTGCAGTCTCACTAGGATGATGGAGACATGGTGGGATAGCTCATGCTGCTTCAGTGCTGCAATGGATGGATACAGGATCTTTGGGAAGGACAGCCTGGGAAGGTGAGTTGTCCTTTATGTGAGGAAGAAGACAGACTGTCTGGAGCTCTGCCTAGGTGTGAATGTTGAACCATCTGAGAGCTGATGGGAAAGGTTTAGGAGACAGGTCACAACATCACTCAGACACTGTACTGGGTGACTGCCTGACAAGGAAGAAATAGATGAGGTTTTCTTCAGACAACTGGCAGAAGCCTCACATCCATAAATCCTGGCCCTCATGGGGAGCTTAAACCACCCCCAGTATCTGCTGGAGGGACAATACAGCAGAGATCAAGACATCTGGGAGGCTTTTAGAGTGCATTGTTGACAATTTCCTGGCACAGGTGACGGAGAAGTTGACGAAGGGACGTGCTTTGCTGTATCTTAGAATTATAACAAATGAACTGGTCAGAAATGTGAAGGCTGGAGGAAGTTTTTGCCCCAGAGGGCTGATGGCATTTGTGACCCTGAAAAGAGGAAATAAGGCAAAAGAGAGGTGCAGATCTGGATTTTCAAGGGTGACTTTCTCCAAGCTTGTGAATGGTCTATCCCAATGTATGGAAATCAAGTAAAGGTGACAGGATGCCTGCATGGATGAACATGGATTGAGTCTCATATGTATTGACTACATTCACACAAGAAGTGGAAGCAGGATAACACAGCAGGATAACACATAAGGAGTATAGAGATACTGTACAAGTGTGTAAGGTTGTGGTTAGGAAATCTAAAACCCATTTCAAGTTGTATCTGACAGCATTA
The DNA here is from genome assembly GCF_018691265.1 of Tyto alba. Taxonomy (NCBI): domain Eukaryota; kingdom Metazoa; phylum Chordata; class Aves; order Strigiformes; family Tytonidae; genus Tyto; species Tyto alba. The sequence goes on along the minus strand of NW_024881282.1, from coordinate 13,225,695 downwards.
GCGGGTACATCAGCAGCAAAATGAAGACCAGGACTATCAGCCCACTGTTGAACATGGCAGGAAACCTGGTCTAAGAGAACATGGAAAAGACTTTGGTCTTTACTGATAAGACTTGTCTTGGGGAATCCCAGGTTCCTGAAATCTGTGGGAAAGTCTGGAGCAAGGAAGAGTTACTCTCAGTAGAGGAGGATCAAATTTGGGAATACTTAAAGAAACTGAACGTACACGAATTCATGGGACATCAACACCCATGAGTGCTGATGAAATTGGAAAATGTTATTGCCAAGGTCACTCTCAACTATTTTGTAAAGATCATGACAACCACAAGAGGTTCTTAGGCAATGGAAAAAAGCAAACTGATCAAGACAGGCAAGAATGAGGATCAGGGAAACTACAGGCCAGGTAGCCTCACCTTCATCCCTGGGAAAGTGGGAAGACCAATAATCACAAAAAACATTTCTAATTATATTAAGAAAAATAAGATGATTGAGAATAGTTAACATGGATTTACAAAGGGTAAATCATACTTCAACATCCTGGCAACCTTCTGCAAAGAAATGACTGGCTCAGCAGATTAGTTGGTGTTTATGTTGGCTTCAAATTTTGACACTGCCTCCCATAAAACCCTCATGAACAAACTGATGAAATATAGACTAATTAGGTAGGCAGTGAGGTAGACTGAAAAGTGTCTCAACTGCCAGGCCCAGGGAGTTGTAATCAGCCCCATCAGATCCAGCTGGAGGTCAGTCACTGGTGGTGTGTGTCAGGGTTCAATGTCAGGGCCAATTCTGCTCAACTACAATGTAATTGCAGATGTTACAAAACTGGGAGCAGTGGCTGATATACCATATAGCTGTGTTGCCATTTGAAGAGACCTCGACAGACTGAAGAAATGGACCAAAAGAAACATTATGAAATTCAACATAGGGAAATGCAAAATTCTGCACCTGGAGAAGAAAACACCCAGGTACCAGGACCACATTTGGTTCAAAAGGATGGAAAACAGCTTGGCAGGGAAGGACCTGCTGGATGCCAAGCTAAACACAAGCCGGAAATGTGCCCTCACAGCAAAGAAGACTAATGGTATCCTGGGTTGCATTAGGCAGAATGTTACCAGTAGGTCAAAGATGCTGATCTTTCCCCCTCCTCAGCCCTGGTGAGACACATCTGGAGTTCTCTGCCCAGTGCTGAGCTGTCTAGTACAAGAGAGATATGGACATCTTGGAAAAAGTTCAGTGAAGAGACAAAAAGGTGATGAAAGGCTTGGAGCATCTATCATATGAAGAAAGTCTGAGAGATCTGGGCCTGTTCAGCCCAGAAAAGAGAAAGTTGAGATGAATTGGGTCAATGTGTATAAATACCTGATGGAAGGAATAAAGAATATGGAGCCGAAGTCTTCTTAGTGGTGCTCAGTGAAAGGATTTGAGTCAATGAGCACAAACAGAAATATAAAAAAAATCTTTTTAAACATTAAAAACTGTTTTTTGGGGATTTGGGGGGTTTGTTTTATTTTGTTTTGTTTTGTTTTTTTACTGTCCCGGTGGTCAAACACTGGAACAAGTTGCCCAGAGAGGCAAACTCCTTTATAAAGTTCTTTATAAATTCAATATGAAGTCTCAAAACTATCTGAATTTCTATCTGCAAGGACAATGATGTTGAACAGAGGAATAAAGAGAGGTTCTGGAAAGAGAATATGGCTGAGATGTAAAAAAAACCCTCAAAGACCTTACCTCTACTTTAAAATTCTGTAAGAACAAACACAGGAATTTAAAAATGCAGTATCAAAGCTTTCAATAATACTTGTAAAGTTGCTACACGATCAGAGAATAGCATGACCTCAACTATGAGCAAGCATTCATAACACATTTTGCAAGAAATAAAAATCATATAAGTAGAAAAAAATGGAAAATAAGATAAAATCAACAGAGCCATTGACATTGGAAAAATAATTAATTAACAAAGGAAAAGAATTTGGAATTGGGTTTCAAACAGAATAGTGAGACATAATCACTCAAGGCACGTGGCTATGCACCTACCTCTTGATTTATCTCAATTTAGACAGGTTTGGAGGCTAGTTATTGTAGGTTACTTCTATGATCAGCTGAGAGAAACAGGCACCTTGAGACTGATATACAGAATCCCAAGTGAATGAGTAATTTTCTGGGGCAGCCTTCCACTGACTACAAATGGAGTTTGAAGGGTGTCTAGTTATAACTAGGCCTGTTTTACAGGATTAATGAAACACATTTTATCCATAAACTCGAAACTCACCAGTTGAACTTTGTAAAACTTTACTGGTACAGAATTACATTCAATCTACTTCGGCAGTTCAAAGCAGTTAGTCCTGTGTATCACCCCTAAACAGCTGCAGCAGTTCTGGTGTCTGCTGAAATTGTAAATTCTTTTCTCTTTTTTGGCTTAGCATCTTAATATTCCTATTAAATATATCCTGCTCAGTGATGCGATTACACAATACTTTGTTTTTTTCACAGTGAAATGCTGTCAGCATTTGCTTAGCGACTTTTAATTGGTACTTTGCAAATCTGACCATAATGGGAAGGTTTCCAGCTTTAGCTTTATCTCAGCAAATATCCACACATATGGTTTAGTGAAGCAATGAAAGGCCCAAAGAATCTTTTTAATTCCCTATATCCCAAGTCCATTTGAGGCGCAGAAAACACCATACATGCCCTAGAAATAACTGTGTGAATGTTAGTAGTTTTGGACTGTAACTATGACTACAACACTTCTGCATGTAGGGAAAATTCTAATTTATCTGGAATATGAGAAAGAGACAGAGAAAGGAATCCTAAATTTTTAGTAAGTTGGAGAATAATGATGAGCCACCATCATGATAAAGTCATCATAAAGACAAATCCTTGACTATACCAGTAATATCATAATTTTTCTAAACTATATTAGAAATCAATCAGCAATCACAGACAAGATTTCATCTGGAATGTTGCATACCCTAGTTATTCAGTATACATATAAATTATGATCTATAACACAACCAGGAACAAGTTTAAGGGCCAGAGTTAGTTCTCCACACTGTTTAACTGTCAGCTCACTATCCAGATATGTCTTGGACAACCCTAGCATCATTTTCACAAGACAGGCTCATTCCCATTCAGGGAACAATGCCATCCAGTTTCTGTCTCCATAAGGCAATGTATATACAACCACACAAGGTCTGCCTGATACAATTATCTGTAGTCTTACAATATTATCCAGAGCATTTTTTTACCTTTGAGTACTCCTACATATGACATTCACCAGTGCATAGAAACAATATTCTGACTTTCATGCTATAAAAACTTCTCCCTAGCAAACAGCAGTGTAATCCTTCCACTATTTCAGGTACTTTGAAATTATCCCCATTACCACCACTGCCACACATGCTAATCATTTTATATTTTAAAGGCACTAGCTGCGCCTGAAGGTGCCAAGGACTGGTGTATGCCTGTGGATTTAACAAACTTGCCAGAGAGGGGTTGTCCCTGGCACAGCATGGAAATGATCAAATCACTTCTATCTGGCATCAGAGTCAGGGGCTGCTCCTTGATTTTCTTTTATTCAACAGAATAGACACATCCTTATGCTCTAGAAATATTAAATCAGACTGATAGTCCAAGATAGACAGATAGAGAGATCAAGGATCTGGATTTACTGCTTTACAAGACAAAAAATATGCTAAAACTCATTAATTTCAAAAGGGCACATAACTATCACCTATAAACATATCTGTGGAGTAAGTACTAGAGAATCAGAATTATTTTTGAGCTGATCCAATGTTTTCCAACCTTTTCCAGTTTTGAGACGTCTAACATTTCTTTAGGTTTTGATGGCTTGAGAAAAATTAAGTAGGTGTTATTCTGTACATGGAATATAAACAAGCTTTTCTCCAATGCCTCTTCCAGTCTCTTTCAAAGTAGTCCACAAGTACACAGGGGTCTGTGAACATAGGGGAAAAACCTCTACACCTCTCATCAGTAGAAGAATTGAGTGACCCAGAAGTAATGTTAGGGTGGGAAATAGGAAAATGTTTCTGTTTATTAGAGCACTGAGGTTCTAGAATATATTTTAAACATGAGGAGTAGGCTCAAATTTAATATTATAAAGACTGTTATGAAATAAATTGTTTCACAAAACCATTTTGATAACCAGGGACTGGATTGAAGAGGGCATTAATGTTCCTTATGGTGCAGAGAAACTATTGAGTAAACTGTGGTCCTCTGACATAGTCAAACAGTCTAAAAGTTCAGAAAGACAAAATTATTTCCCTGTATTAAAAAAGCCAACTGTGAAGTACTGTTTAAAATTAATTTTCAGATCATAATTAGAATTTTAAAACTTTATTTTCTAAAATAATTCTAGATTACTCATGCCATGCTGAGATGCTGCTTCTTATCTAAATGAGTTAAAAAATAATGTATTCTATGAATAGAATCAAAAAGTCTTTGTCACTAAAGAAAATACAGAACCTATGACTCATTCTAATTAAAACAGAAATTCATGAACTCGTATTCCTCAAATAAATGTGACAAATTCACATTGCATACTACTACACTGTATTTAAGGATTGTTTTTTTCTTCTCTAAGGACAAATGTAAGATATTACTGATTCAGTGCACCCTTCAAGTTTTACAGTTCAGTTCACTTAAATGCAATAGACTTTAAATTTTCATTTTTACACTTTTTGTGTGAGATAGTAGATAGACTTCATTGGCCCCTTGCACAGAGACCAGAGCTGTAGCATCCTCTGGACCAGTCAAATATGCCAGATCCCCATTGCAGTCTAAGTGGGGAATCCCAGGAAACACCATAGTCTAGATGCAACCTCAAAAAATTAGCTATAGGGAGATGTTGTACAATAATGAAGCCATAAGTAACAGTACTGAGTGAAATTCAACTACTAAAAAACAAAAAATTCAAACTTCTTTTTTTGTCTCAAAATAGGAAGGAGGAGGAAAATTCAAACCAATTTTGTGAAATGTAAAATCTTTTAAAGAACATAATTCTGGTATTTTAATTGAAATTAAACACCTGTGCATTCCCCAAATGCAAATTTCCTGTAAAAATGAGGATGGGATTCATCAAGCTTAATTTTAGTCTTCATCTGAGTCATTTTATATTCCTTCTGTAGCAAATACAAATAGGCAATGCTACAGAGCAGCTCTTTTGGTTTATTCTAAATATCTACATCAGAATGAGAGCCTAAAATTAATTTTTTGTTGTGTTTTTTTTTTTTTCCCCCTCTCTGTGTTTGACTGTAAAACAAACCCAAAGGGACCAGTTCACTGTAGTCACACCCACCACACATCTAAAGGTGACTGATATGTATCCACTATTTCTCAGAAATCTGTTCAATAATAAGCTGCATTTTTCAATATGGGAGCGGGATGCAACAGTGACTGCAGCATGAAAGCACCAGGTTCTTGTTGTGGACAGGGATATCTATCCAAAGGACATCCGTTATGAGGCAGTGATTGTGGATTTGATCTCCATGAATGACAGGAAACAAGGTTTACTTTTTTGTTAAAATTATAATAAAATGAAGTCAGTTTAGTCAAATTAAATATTCCTGTTCAGATAATGCATTTAATTTTCCAACAGAAATTCTAAAATAAAAAAAAAACATAACCTACAGTTTTCAAGAAACTGCAACTGTGTATGTAAAATTATCTTTATTGAAAAGTCTCAACTAGATCTGGAAATCTTTGTTGAGTTTTCTTCCCAGCCAGGAGCTGAGCACCCACATAGCCACTCACTCACTGCCTCCTCCAGTGGGATGGAGGAGAATAAAAAGAGCAAAAGTGAAAAAGACTTGGGTCAAGATAAAGATAGTTTAATAAGTATTCAAGGGAAAGGGGGAAAAAAGAATAAGCGCTGATGCAGAGGCAATCACTCACTACCTCCCACAAACAGATCGATGACTAGTTAGTGTCCGAGCAATGGCCACCTTGGAAGAAAAACACCCCTCCACCCTTTTTTTATCACTGAGCATGATGTCATATGGTATGGGCTATTCCTTTGGCCATTTTAGGTCACTGGTCCCTGCTGTGTTCCATCACAGTTTCTTGCTCACCTCCAGCTTACTCACTCAGGGGGAAGGTGACAGAGTGAGAAAAAGGGAAATCTTTGATGCTGTACCACCACTATTCAGCCACGGACAAGACACTGGTGTGTAATCAATACTGATTTAGTCACAGAACCAAAATAAAACATCATACAGGCTGCTGTGAAGAAGGTTAACTCTATCCCAGCAGATCCTGTACAAAGTTACATCATCATCCAAAGAGGTAATGTTAATATTAAAGATTAGGATTTAGTTTAATATCTCTACAATTACTGTTAAAAATATTTTCAATGCAACCAGTTTCTGTCAGAAAATACTAATCAAAATGCTTTGCATGAACATATATTTTGCTTTTTCTTAAGTGAAATTATTATGTTTCAATGAAAAAAAAAACCTGTCTCTTTTCCCTGGATCATTGAATATTTTTCTTTGGACTTCATTGCTTCAACTTCTATGGTCAACAGTTTAGCAAAGGCATAATATAAAAGCTGAAGCATCCAGGGCAAATAATGTGGAACTGAGCTCAAGTTCCCAGTCTCACGGCAAGTATATTTTACATAATACCTCATGCCTATAGAAATATCAGGCTTCTATTGCCTACCTACCAGCTACTACTATTATTTTGCAATGCACTCCTGTGTGCATTTTACTTTTGGACTGACTATTGGACACAAAGAGAAACACAGGAGGATCCATCTGAACATTAGGAAACACTTCATTTTGTGAGGGTGACTGAGCACTGGCACAGATTGCCCAGAGGGTGGTGGAGTCTCCATCCTTGGGGATATTGAAAGCCGTCTGGATGCAGTTCTGAGTAATGGGCTCCAGTTCTCCTTGCTATATCAGAGGGTTTGAACCAGATGACCTCCAGAGGTCCCTTCCAGCCACAACCACTCTTTGATTCTGTGATGTTAGAAAAAGTATTTTGAATTGGACAGATCACCTGCGTTAATATTAAAATGTGCGAAGTGCACAAAATTACAAAAGAACAATCTAAACAAATATATCTGCTCCTAGCTACGGACTGTGCAGTTGTAAGAGTTACTGAAAATATTTGGAGTGTGAACCTTTCTATACTCACTTGCTCAAAGTATTTTGACTGCTTTTTGAAAAATTAAAGCTAACTGGCAGAATGTCAGAACAGTGAATTCCTACAATGTATTCTTTGTTAGTGGATGAATTCAGTGGCCTGATAGACATGAGGTTGTAGCAGCTCCGTGCCCCCAGGTCTGACCAGCAGCAAGGCTGAGCTTGCATTCCCAGTAGATACACACATATGAAGCACAGGTATACACCACCCATACATATATATTCACAGCCAGCCACACAGGTCAACACAGAAACACAAAGCACTCAGATAAACATCACCAGCACCAATGGTCTCATCCTGTTTCCCTTTTCTAGTTGAGCAGGATGAAGATCGTTTAGTGGGGATATATATATATATACCTATGTACAATGTCGACAGTTCCTGTAGTTGGTCTCAGTCAGTCTGCCCAGTAGCTGCCCCTGCATCCCAATCTCCCCAGTTGCTGTCACATAGACATATGATCCCCCAAGGCCACAGTCCTACTCCAGTTGTAAGTATAGGCTGCCTCACTGGGGTGTACACACAGATACATACACACTCACACAGACACTATGGATCCACACACATCCCTCACTTCTAGTGCACCCCCAGACCCTATGGTCTCTCCAGCAGTTGGCCTGGACCCCTGGTCCCTCCAGCTTCCAGCTCCTCCTGTGGTTGCACACTCAGAAACTCCATTCCAGACCCCATCCCACATTAACTGCTCATCATCTCATCCAATGGGACCTTTCCTAGCACTCATACTCACTCCCATGCCTGCACTCACTCCAGTTGCTGGCACCATGGGCACATGGACCACTCTGCCTCACTCAGGAAAAGATCTAGGAATGGGTTTTGATGAGAATCCAGGACACACAGCACTGATCAGGCACAGGGCATGGCCAAGTAGGTGCACTGACCAGCTCCTGCTTGCATACAATCATTTCCTGTATCCACTTATTCCTGTATTTCCCAGTTGTTCCTCCTCAAATCACCTTGATCCCTCTGTTTACCCACCCTTGCTTCATCCCCAAATCATCCTATAGTAAATCCTGTGAAATCCTGGAAAGCCCTTCCCCTGCACCATATGCTGAGCCCCATTCCCTTGATGTCAGTGACACCTCAGTCTGTGGTGTGATAGGGATCTTCTCATGTTGGCACATGGTGACAGGTGTCCTCTGGCCCATGGTCTGAGATTTCTCTGGTAGAGCCGTGTGGGAATTGGTTGGGGTCACCGGGGCTCCTCCCTGCCCTTGTGCTCAGAGGGTCCTCCAGAGAGTGGAGTGGCTGAGCCTTTGGGGCTCTGGTCACTCCCCTGTCATACCTCAGAAGCAGCCAAATTGGGGTGTCATTGGGGCTCCCATCTAGCATTGTTCCTTAGGATGTGTATTTTTTGTCTAAATAATACAGTGGAATTGAAAACATCCCAAAATCATCTCTCAAAATGTTTCTATGTCAACAGCAATAAAGAAAAAGGAAAAAAACGCAGTTAGAAATAAGTGAAAGATTATGAATACCTGGATTCAACATATTTTCTATAAACCAATACAAATTCTGTTTATCTGAAACATTATCTACTCCCCCGAAGTAAAATTCAAATGTTTGTCAGATGGCAAACAATCACTTACAGTTTTATTATCCCAACGCTTTTCTCTGTAGATAAGCAACAGACATTATTCCATTGTTTTACATAGAAGTCAAATCTAGGCTCATTTGTCAACTACATATCTCAGCATATGAAATGTAACCACTAATCCATACAATACAGTGTATTTATGAAAATCATGAACTGAATCATGAATCTAGTAATGGTCGACTGCTCTTTTTTCTTAAGTGTCTAAAGGTTTCAGTAATTAGGAAAAATATATCTCCTTACAAAGTTGAAAGCATTGAAAGCTCTAATTGAACTAGACTAATTATTTAAATTGCATAGCAGAATAGATGCTTCAAAACATAGGAAAAAAAAATATATATATTTTTACCAAGAATGACAGGCTGATATTTCATTTCAAGAACTTGTGAAAGACTTAAGGCACAGTCCAACCCCACCCATGTGGTTTCCCCCTCTAGAACACAGTGGCTGCCCCAATCCTGCACCCATGCTCCCCACGGCATCAGGCAGAGTCTTCTGTGGACTCAGGAAAGGTGAATTTTCCTCTCAGGTGTTCATATATGTAGCAGTTCAACAACAAGTACAGGTTCCTCTCAAGCACATAGCCCATATATGAGGGCTGAATTTACATCAGTTGAATTCTCTGCTAATGCTACTGGTTTTGGCCTTTAGCATTCTGAGAGCTAAGACAGGCTGTAAAATCTTTGATGAAAATTACATTCTACTGATCACAAAAATCTTAAATAATTAAATCTTAAATTTGTACTGCTGTCTATAGTAGAAATATGCTAACTATTGACTTTCATTTTCTGTGAAAATTTGATGCTGTTTAGTAGAAAGAAAAGGATTAATTGGTTTAATAAGAAGTAGCACTATCAGCAACAAACTAATGAAACTAAATTTATATCTGGAAAAGGATTAACATTTTGTATTAACATCTTCTGCTGGAATTATGTTAAGCTTTTGCTTCTCTATGTAGCCATGAACCTTCATGAAATGTTTGAAACTTTGTGGATTTTACTGTCCTCACTATTCCACTACTGTTAAGTTAGTCTGAAAGGCTGCGCCTAGTTCAAAAGTTCTGAGGAAAGAAGATAAAACAAAACAAAACAAAAAGAGTATGATTGTACAGCTTGCTTCTTTCCAGAAAATAAAGCTAAAAATTAAATATGGAACTTGTAAACAACATCGCACTGTCAGGAGGAAGGATAAACACACATCTGCTTCCTCCTTCAAATAGTACACAAACAGGAGATGTTCAGAGGCATAGTACACATGACCCTGAACAACTATAATTTCCAACAAACCAAATCCTGAAAAAGATTCTGGTACACATGGCCATCTGTTTCCAAATATCTGTGACATTCAAAAATCTTCTCTGCATTCTCAAAAATCTTTAAAACTTTTACTGTATTTTATGATGTTGAATTCATTTTTTAAAACTTTATTTTAAGTTAACATACATAATATTGAACAAAATAATTTTGAACTAATTGGATGTATAATTTTTTCTCTCTCTTATTTGTAAGTCAAGCATAATGACTTACAAGCTCAAGCAGATCTGAAAAAAAAATTTCAACACTGCAACACACACCTTTGAAGAACCATACTCTATGTGCCTCAGCTCCCTATCTATATGATGAACATGACATTAAACTTTTAGTTTTCTGAGCCATGTTGAAAACACATATAATGAAGGCTGCCTCCACCTCTTGTATTCAAACCATATCAATAGAAAACCAACCAAAACTCTGGAAACAGTTTAGTATTGTCTCCCTTGTGGTTTAATTTTTGTTTGAGATGAGTAAAAAGTAAGAAAATAAGAGAACAGAGGCCCCATTATGGGTAACAATAAAATAGATCACCAACCTTTGCTCTAGAATTTTAGAAGAATAACATAAATAATGAGATAAAATCACATGTATGAATTACTTTTTTTTTTTGATTCAGTAACTTTATGTCAACTTACATTTCATCAGTAATACCAGAACTTTAACTTGTATTTCTCTTTTATAAACAGGGTCTGTTTATAGAAAATATGAAAGGACATATTATATTATAACATGATATAATATGCATTATAACATATAATAGCATTAATTTGTTAATTTAGCTTCATAAACTATTTTTGCATAGAATTATAATACTGGGTGGTTAGTTTTCCATTATAGATAGAATTTGCCTTTAAGAACAAGAGTAATTTTTTTTTTTTGGTAGAAGATTGCGTGATGAATGCTTTCACTGAATGCCCGTGCTAGGTAATGGTTTGCAAAAGTTCTCTCTAGCTCCTTGCTGGCGTCGCACTGCAGAACCTCAGATAGAGATGCAGCCCCACCAGCACAAACAGCACTGCTGGCTTAGGGCCCACCCTCCCTTCACCCCTGGGGGCACTTACCCACTGGAACTAACCTCACCAGAACACACCATGTTCCCTTACTGATCGCATCATGATGACAGCAAAGGCAGTCGTTGGAAGCAACACTGTTTCTTACTCTTCACAAAACTCTCAGAGATGCCGAACAGGGGTGTTTTGGGTTTGGTTTATTTTTCTAATATAAAAGGACATTATAAAATACTGATTAGATTTTGTTATGGCTTTTGTTCCTCTGCTTTCATAGACATAAGATTTTCTGTGAAGATATATAACTCTGTCGACTCCTAAAAATGTAAGATTCATGCTCCTGCTTAAAACTAACCCTTTTTCTCTTCATTGCTGACCATTACAGTCTGAGAGACTTTATGATGAATAATAAAACCAAACTCTTACTTAGCTTGACATTTGTTTATGTTGCAATTCAGATAATTTTTTGATTTCTAAATTTGCAACACTGATATGTGCAGGAGAAACTTTTGGCATTTAGAAATGAAAGAAAATATCTAGGTGTGGTGTACTGACATCAGTTGGCAGCTAAGCACCACACAACACTCCATTCACTCCACTCCCCAGCAGGACAGGGGAGAAAATAGAAAAATCAGAAGTGATAAAACTTAAAGGTCAAAACAAAGATGGTTCAATAAGTGATGGAGAGACAAATCAAAAACCCCACAAAAAAAAGTATCCAGAAGCAGTCATTCAACTCCTCCCACAAGAAGACCATCAATGCCCAGTCAGTCTTGAGCAATGGACACAGTACATTGAATTTTGAAAATCAGGATTGAAAACACAGCCATTGTGCAGTGCTTAGTGGCTTTTTAAACCAAACTTCATATATGCTTTCTCTAGACACAATTCAATTACTTTTTGGAATAATAGTATACATCAAAATGCACCATCTTAAAAATTCATTTAACCTCATCAAAAAGGAAGATAATCAAATTTGTGAAGAACTCTCCTTCCAAAGCGGTGCCAAAGAATGATACTGGGCTGCTTCAGGCTGTTTTGCATCATCAGAATACTTTTACTTATCATGTTTTAACTAGCTACATGAATCTCTACATGCAGTAAGGTCGATACAGATCTCTAGATATCAGAAATTCACTGTTGTGATGCAAAGCTACTTTCTCCACTCTATAAATCATATAGAAAATGTAAGTGAGAGTGAAGAAGACATTTCCAGGACATCCCTGTGCATGGAAAATGATGGCTGGAGTAACAAGCCCTTAGGATCATAATCAGTTGGTTCAAGCTATTGGGAAGGCCTTTTCTAATTTCTGTTGATCCTCAGAACCTTAGTGATCAAAGTTCAGTAGTTAAATACAATACAATCACAGTAAAAGCATTTTGAAGGTTTCCAAAGTTTCCAAGCGTTTATCATCCAAAAATGCCATTTCATCAGCATCAACATTTCTGAACTGTTATGTCAATTTTGACAATATTTGGTCTGAAAACATAGCTGAAGCAATAGAACATTCGGGAAATTTTGGAACATATTTAAATTTTTCTGCTATCATTTTGAAGTCTTGTTCTGTTTTAAAACATATTTCATTATCTAGCATGAACCACATTATCCCCAAACTGGTATAGACTACTTTGATTTATGAAATTACATTATGGCACTGACATTGACTCATCTCTGTCTCTCTAACTTCCACCCACACAATAACTCCATGAGTTTTGTTCTTTGTTATTACTATTGTTCTAAATACATGAAGACTTATTGTGGAAAAGAAATTCTGAGTTTCAACAAGCTTAAAACATACTGACTTGTTGCTGTCTCCTGGATAAGGCTTTCCCAGATGTTTCGATATATTACATTATAGATCCCCTATTGTCTTTCTATCATTCAGCAAGGCATCCTTTTGCTGTTACTGCCATCATCCATTTCTGTCACTAGACTAGTCTAAAAGAAATTTAAGTAACTAATTCCAAGATTTCTAAAGAGATGAATAAAGATTTATCTTTACATTTTCTTCTTGTGTCTAGGAAGTATGTTTCCACGTACAGATATAGAGCAGTGGCTGGGGTGTTTACTTAGGAGAAAAATACTTATACAAGTAAAATAGTCATGTGACTAGACTTAAATATAAATTTTCTAATCCTGTCTTTGACCCCCTCAGAGCAAAGAATATTTGTGAAACTGTGCAGTGGTGAACATCTTTATTGAAATCATTGTATTAACATTAACAAAAGTGAACAGATAAAAGATAGACAAATATCCCCACTTCAGATCCACTCACTGTGCCCTCTGCAGACTGGGACACAGACACTCTGGGAGGAAGATCTTTCTGCAGCAGGGATGTACTCAGACTCTTACAGTTTTGCCCTCTGCACCTCAATCAGAATCGTGGTTTCTTGCAGAAGACTTCACCTGTAAGATGTTTACAAAAATGAAGAAACAGAAAAGTGAAGCCATTTACCTATTTTCACCCAAGAAGCCAAAGCCAGAATATGGCCTAGAAAAAAGAGACACAAAGAAAGAGATTAGACTTCTTTTTCCCGGAGTTTTCAGTTTGTTTGTTTTTCAAGGAAGAAGAGCAAAATCCCAGGGTAGAAACCTGATCACTAGGCTATGGAATAAGGAATACTATTCTTGTTTTCATTTAAAGGAGATAAATACTCTTTTTGCTGAGACATTAGAGAAACTCTCCCACACTTCCCATTTAAACAGCATTTTAGAGAAAAGGATTGCTTTTGTTTTTTTTTCCCAGAGGTTTGGTGGTAATAAAAGTTTAGTTTTATTTTTTCTCAGAATTGCAGTATTTGTCTAACCTGCAGGTTTCTGGTTTCACACTGAGATGGAAACACCTCATTTTCCTGTGAGAGAATAAAATCTGCTGGTAGTATTTATCTCTCAGGCAGAATATCAGAGCATAGAAGTCTCACAAGGAAACTCTCCTGGAATTTCCTAGCTACCTTCATAGGGGGTTTTGGATAAAACTTCACATGAAATATTTTTAAGTTTCCTGCTTTTCAAATGCAAAATAACCCCCTTTTTTCCTTTTTTTTTTTTTTTTTTCAAAATTGAAAGCCTTTACAGTTCTGCAGCCGTAAGGCTCCCTGCTCTGACCACAACCAGCAGCACTGAGCAGAAGTATCAGGAAGCACCACCCAGGAGCATATCCCTCACCAGTAGTGCTAATTTGCCACCCCACACGTGGAGGTGAGCCATATAGCTGCATTAACAGAGTTAGGATGAGGTCTTCTGTAAAAGCCATTAAAAACTACTCAAATACAGTAAAGGAAAGGGAGTCTGGTTAAGACCTATCAGGAGTAAAATCAGTGGATCGGCAGGATTTACACTAATTTTTAACCATCAAAAGTAAATGCAAGCCCAATGCTCTGAAAATCAGCTCATGGATTCCCTGAAAAATATGGCAGCAGTAGCCAGTGTTGCAGAATAATTAATGTGAAATACAGGCATGGGGGAAAGAAAAAAAAAAAAAAAAACCAAACACCACATTATTTACCATTTCTGTTGCACTGTATGCCCGTGTGAATATACCAAGGCTGGCTCTTCTCTCACACCCTGTACAAAATGTTCCTACCTTCCCCAGTGTCACTGGCCCCTCGCACACACACACACACACACACACATGGGTGCAGCTGTGTTGGTGCGGCAGATGACTGTGCAAATGTACCGCTCTCTCCCACCAGTGAAAGCAGAACCCCAGGAATGACAGAACTGGGAGTGCTCTGGCTTTGTTAATAGCCTGTGAGTCTTCATCTGCTGGACAAAAGAACTGAAAACCAGCCTTTACAGTCTAAACAATAAAAGCAGAGTCAGCTTCTCTGGAGAAAGGACCAGTTCTAATATGTGTTGGTGTATAGGAAATGTTGTGTATTTTAATTTATTAATATTTTAATATGTATTGGTCTACCCAAATGGGGCAGTGATCTGGATTTAGGCCCGGGGCTACTAATGCAACAATGTTAATAAAGAGCAAATCACTACAATAATTATGATTAATACTTTCTTTCAATGCAGCAGTCTGCTTCATCATCTTTAGCAAAGTGTTATTTTTAATTTAAACAAAGTACATTGCCAACAAGCTAAATGTGTCAAATTGAACAGTTTAGTCTTCCTAGTATATGTACCCTCAAGTGTACTTTTGCATCTGTTATATATTCAGAGTTGAGGGAATGTTGTGCTTTCTACAAACAGCTTTCCATAAATTTAAGCAGGCAAGCAGCTAAACCGACACAATTGCAGTATCACAGTGCTGGAAGGAGTTTCTGGTAGCGTTATCACTAGGTGGTGAAAGAGTCTTGGATAGTGTTGTCTAGGATTATCTCTTTAAATCCTTGAGAGAATGGGATTTGATGACACTTTATCAATGGGATTAAGCCTTTCTTTTCTTAGTCCCCCCCCTTTCGGGTGATTTCCCGTAATAAGTACATTTCAAAGTTATCTCCATTACAGACAAGCCACCTCACCTGGTGTTCTTCAGCACAGCTCTAGTACCACTGACATTCACAACTTGCAGCTTGTTATACTGCTATATACTATACAGTTGGTGTCCTGCATCTGCTCCTCAGACCCAAAAGGCAACACTGGTCCACTGAACTAAGCAGAAGATCTAGATGCTTGTTTAGATGTAAAATAAGTTGTGACTAATGAAAGACATGAAGATTAATCAGCTAAATCTAACTAGTACTACTATTCTTGCATTTCAAATAATTGCCAAAGGCAGAATAATCCCCAAACTTTCATAGTAGTTTATTTAAATAAATGAGACCTATCACTTTTTCTGCACAACCTCATAGCTGCTGCTGTCAGTAAACACAGGGTCAGAAGGGTATTATTCAAAGAGAAAACAGTGAAAACATTACTTAATGAAACATTAAAAGTTTGAATTGGAAATGGACAAAAATATTTTGCTGGTAATACTCCTTGATGAAAAACTAAATTTTTCAATAAAATGTAAAAACGTATCCAAATTCAAGCTCACTCACATGTGTATATATAGACCTGTACATATGTATATGCACACTTTAAAAAAACCTAACACCACACTTCCAAAACAAGCAAAGCATATTCTTATTAATGATATTTCTTTTGTTATTTGGGACAAGAATATGGGAAAAAAAAAATCAGTTCAATCATTAAATTTTTATTTGTTTCTTCAATAAAATAACTGTAGAAAAACATGCATCTAAAACACATATAAAAATGTAATTCCTATTTGTGGTAATAACCACAAAAAGTTCTTACTGATTCCCTCAAGGTTTCCCATAATCAGAGAGAAGAAGATAACTGGTTTTCATAAGAAAGTTTGCAATGACCCCCTCTGCTATCTAGTCAATGTTCTTGCAAATAAATCACACCAATATAGTGTCTGTCAAAGGTGACACTCAGCTCTAAATTCTTAGACGCATTTTTATATGTCTGAGTGCTGTTGTCTGCTTGTGGTCTGGAGATCTGCTTTCCCATCAAAACCAAAGGAGGTCTGCTCAAGATAATCAGTGAACTTCAGAGAGTAATACTATTTAAAGGTTTCAGTTCATCTGCATATTCATAGACATGTAGTGTCATTTGAAATACCCTTCAGTATCTCCCTGGCCTTCAGATGCCATTCCATCAAGGCATAGGGCTCCTCAAGGTCCTGAGTCACATCTACAGATGTCCTAGACATTCTAGAGTGTCCCAGATGAAAAGAAATGCCTACAGCAAAGGAATGGCCTGGGAGCCAGTGATGGGAGACAAGATACCAAGCTCACATGTGGATGCAAAGTGTAGGTATCTACAATTAGGAGTTAATCCCATCCACATGTTGCTTCCTTACATCAACTCAATGTAGCTGTATTTAAAGAAAAGTATTCTCTCATGAACCATTCTATATGCGTCATATTTCAATAACCAGGTTTATTTCTTGATCTTAGGATATTAATTTACTATACTGTAAAGAAAAATACATTTCCCTAAGTCCCTTATTGTCAATTTTCATAACAATTTTGATTTGGTTCCCAAACTGTGATGGTTTATTGTGAAAGATCATAGAGTTTGCAACTAGATTAAGATGAGCATTTTCAGTAATCTTCCCAATTTGCCACTTTGCTACTATTGAAAAATTAAATTTCCTTCAGGCCAGCTGGCTTCAGGTGTTTGTAGAAAAGATTTTTTTCCATAGACCAATTTCAAAGTAAAGGCTAAGACTCCTTTGACAGTGGAGGTCCTGGATTTATATGAAAATTCTACTTTCCCTCTTTTAAGACAAGAGATGTTTATAGAATGAGAGGTTAATATCAGGAACAAATTCAAAGCACAGAGTGCCTGAAGACAGGGAATGCCTAAAGCCTCTAAAGCTGGAAACAGTATGGCTTTTTTTTTTTTTTTTTCTTTAAAAGATATTTTTCTGAGTTCTTAAGACAGATATTTCCTGCAGGTTTTCATACAGCTGCAGGAATATGTCTAAAAGCTTTACTTTTACCAGCATGTGAAAAAAATACAGTAATGCTCATGAGATGTTGGACATTCGAGAAAAAGGAGAAAATAAACACCAATGGAAAGGGGAGTTAACTGACAGTCTGATAACTGACATGTTCAGAGTCTCATATGATCCAGTTGATTTTTAAACATTAGAATTACGTGTGTTCTGACAAAAATTAACAAACAGAATATTTACAAGAATTTATAGTATTACAGTAAATTATATTACACTACTAATATTCTTATATCATAGTAGTATTACATTATTTAGTATTTTTATAGTATTGCAGTAATGTATAGACCAAATATATCCCCATTCAATGAAGGACTGTCCTGGGTTTGAGTGAGTGGTGGGGTTTTTTGGTAGCAGGGGATTGGGCTATAGGAGTGGCTGCCTGGGAGAAGATTCTTGAAGCTCCCCCAGCTCCAAGTCAGCTCCACCTCTGCTTGAAAACTAAGCCAAACAGCTGTACCTCTGTGATAAAGTATTTAAGAAGGGACGTGGTGACGAGCAGTGGGACTTGTGAGGAGGAGTTGCTGCAGCTGCGTGAACACCAAGGTCAGTGGAAGAACAAAGGAAGAAAGGAGGACGAGGTGTGCTGGAGCAGAGACCCCCCTGTATCCTGTGGTCAGACGACAGGGTGGCCACCCCCTGTCACCTATGAAGATCTACGGTGGAGTAGACACTCATTTATGGCCTGTGTTTTTCGCACGGATGATCAAGGTGCTGTGCCCGAAGAAGGCCGGGGTCTTGTGGGAAAAGGTAGACCCCGCTGTTGTAGTTCAGCACTGGGATGATTGCAGCATGTGGGGGCGTCCCATTCCAGAGCAGCTCAGGAAGGGCTGAAGCCATGGGAGGGACTCCAGTTGGAGAAAGTTGGTGACCCATGATGGAGCAGTCTGGGGAACACTGCAGCCTGTGGGAGGGACTCAAGTCAGAGAAAGTTTGTGGAGGACTGTCTCCTTTGAGAGGGGGACCACGATGGAGTAGGGGGAACGAGTTCCAGAAGCTCCCCCCATCAAAGATGGAAGAAGCAACAGCACTGACTGCACCCCTCATTCCCTGCCCCCTGCGCCACTGAGGGGAGGAGGTAGAGATATCGGGAGCAGAACTGAGCCCGGGAAGAAGGGAGGGGTGGGGGGAAGGTGTTCTCAAGATGTGGTAATGCTTCTCACTGTCCTATGCTGTTAAGTGTTGTTAGTGTCTAAGAAATGTATGTTCTTTCTTCTTCCCCTAACGAATCTGCCTTTTTCTCGTGACCATAAAGGGTGATTTTTTCCCCATCCCAGTCCTATCTCAAACCCCAAGCCTGGCTCTATGTCCCTTCTTATTGCAGGAAGAGAAGGGGGAGAGAGTGGCTGCGTGGTGGTTAACTGCCAACCAGACTCAAACAACAACAGGGACCAAAAATGTCTGCATTCAGTAAGAAGATTCCTTATGTTATGAAATCTAAATATTTGTAATACATGAAATCACCTGAAAATTAAATATAGTCATGCTTTTTAAATTTTGCCTATACCATAAGAATGAACAATTTTAATAAAGAGCATGTGTACTGGTCTACATGGAAGACCAGAGGGATATAAGAAATCAGATCTGGAAAAGAAAAATCACTGCTTTAATTATGTGTCTGTAGAGGTAACACAAGCATGGCAGGAATCACAGTGCATGCTGTATACTTTATTCTGTGCTCTGTCTGCAACATTTTTCAGTATGACTCGCTGCAATTCAGTCTGAATTCAATCAATCTGGATTTGTAGAAATAAAAAAATCCATAGAGAAATGACCTAATTGTTTTCTCAATATCTCATTTCATTTTTTTTTTATTTACTGGTTTCTTGAAATTGAACTTTGTTAATCTCAAGTGCTTGCTATGTAAGAAAATAATGCCTCCAAATTCATTAAGTTATTTTTGTAAAAACGTGAAGCTTAAGAATATTCAGTGTTGGCTTTTCTTCCTTTTTTTTCTTCCTCTCACTGACCAGATAGATATTCTGCAGATGTTCACACTGTCTAGAGTTTTTCTTGAAAAAGAAAAGTTAGCAGATTACTTGTTCGTTTTCTTTAAGGAAGGTGAGGTTCGTTAGTAATCACTTGATTCAACAGCTGTAGAAATAAAAATTATTTTGTATCCTAAATGATTACCCACAATAAAAACATTAAAAGAGACAGCAATGAGTGCACTTTTCAGGGCTTTTGACAGAAGTACTCACCCATGGCTAGGAGAAACCTGCCTGAGTAGATATTAAAAATTTAATCTATCTACACAAATAACAGGACCAGATGATTTGATCACTGCTTAACTTGATCTTCTGTTTAATTTGATTAGAGCATTAGCGGCCAATAGGTTTTCAGTTTAAAATATTTCAGGAAGTGTTTGTTTTTAGCAGTACATCACGACAAGGTTATAAGAATTAAGGAAACCACATTTGCAGGAAATAAGAAATTTAGTAAGTAGGCTATTTTGGGAAGAAATATTAAACTCCATCATGGTGAAAGGACATTGGAAAATCTGAGATATCTCTAATGTGTGCAAGGCTACATTGTTCCTATCAAAGAAATCTGAGTGATTTTACCATGCAGATGGTAAAAGTATCAGTTGCGTCAACTTTGCTGTGTGGCTGTCGCAAGGAAAAGTGGAATGGAAAGCTAGTATTCCCCTGAGAAAGATAAAGAGCAAGATCCAGACTATAAGCACTCTGTGTTCACATCAGTAGGCAGTACTGTGTAGGCAGTATTACAGACTACAGTAAGAATACAGTGTCTCCCCTTTCAGTTGTTCTGCCCACTTTCAGATACCCTGTGAAAGATTATCTTCACCTCTGTGTATTGGGAAGTCCTCTGCAAGTTCCTCTCTTGGATGAGAGCATTCTCATCCTCCCAGTCACAAAGCAGCTGATGTGTGAAGGAACTTCTAGAAATCATCTACACCAAATCCATGTTCAAAGTAGGGTCATCTAGGGCTTTATTTACTGAAAGTGCTCATTGCTGTGTTAAGTTTGGTGTCAAACAGGACCTATAGGTCCTTTTCTACAAGCTGCCTCCCAGCCAATCAGCCCCCAGCCTATACTTAACCTGGAGTTATTCCTCCACAGGGGCAGGAGTTGGCATTTCCCTGTGCTGAACGTCATGAGGTTCCTGTTGGACCATTTCTCCAGTCTGTTGAGAATGCTCTGAATGGTACCACAGTCATCTGGTGTATCAACTACTGTTCCCAGTTTTGTATCATCTGTGAACTTACTGAGGCTGCTCTCTGTACCATCATCCAGGTCATTCATGAAAATGTTAAAAATTATTGGTCCCAGTATCATCCCCTGGAATACATCATTTATGACTGGTATCCAGCTGGACTTTGTGCCACTGATCACAACCCTCTGAGTACAGCTGTTCATGTAGTTTTCTAATCCATCTCACTGTCTTTATATACCCCATATTTCGTCAGCTTGTCTATGAGGATGTTACAGAAGACAGTGTCAAAAGCCTTGCTTAAACCAAGATAAACTACATCTACTGGTCTCACTTCATCCATTTCACCAGTCACCTCATCATAGAAGTTTATTGGGTTGTTCAGGCACAGTCTCCCCTTTGAAAATCCATTCCAACTATTCCTATTCATCTTGTTCTACTTAATATGTTTGGAAAAGCCTTCCAGGAGGATTTACTCCATCACCTTTCCAGAGATCAAGATGAAGCTGACCAGCCTGTAGTTTCCCTAATGCTACTCCTTGCCCTTCTTAAAGATAGGAGTGACATTTGCTTTCTGCCAATGCTCAGGGACACCGTTGTTCCCCAAATCCCTGTGACTTTCCAAAGATAATGGGGAGTATCCTCACAATGACATCAGATGTGTGCAATACATACATAAATCTCAGACAAGAACCTTAATCTCTTTGGTCCAAGTCTGGCAAAATTATAAGGAGCATAATATGGGCTTTACAATGAATGCATGAAAAATCTTATGCCACTGGCCAGCAAATATTAATAAAAGTTAGAATATATGGATTGCTAGATATAGAGTTATAATGAAAATGTCTTTCTACATAATCTAACTTCTACCAAAATAACAATGGAATAACACCACCACCACCTGCTGTATTGATTCAAGAAGAAAGTATGATTCTAATCATTTTAGATCACTTGTCTGAGTATTGCTGAGGGATTTTGAGGGGTTCCATGTGGACTGCACCAGGCCAGTTTTCCATCTTCATCTCTCTTCTGTAAATACTTCTGATTGGGAGTTTATTACTGTCTAGAACTGAGATGTCCATAAGCCACTAAAGTGGTTGTTCTACTGTCAGTGTCACCAAAGCAGGATGACCAAAGCAGATCTTACCAGGACTACAGAGGAGAGGAAACAATTCTGGGGGGAAGTGGGAGTGGTGAATGATAGAAATGATAATGTCAATGTGCTCAGATACTGCGCTACAGGACTAGGCAACTCCATCTATCTGCATTAAGAAAGTTACAGCTTTCATAGCTGATAAGTAATTTAAATGCTTGAAGATGTCATGTATTTTGGTAGAAAAAAAAAAACAGAAAATCTTGCTGTGTCTATCATTATGAATATCATTGTAATATTATTATATTCTTAAAATTATTTTAAGAATTTAATATTATTAAATTCTTAAAATAATATTCTTAAAATTTAAAAATTGAGAAAATATCCAATTATTTGATATAAATAAACCTTTCAAAGGGGCTTTCCTACATGCATACTTTGAATGCAACTCCATGTACACTATGAAACAATGTTCTGGATAAATATAACATGTATGACTTCCAGGAAAAATCTTTCAATGCTTGCCTTATTTAAAAAAATAAGAGATTTCTGGGCAAAGTGGATGGAGCTGGAACAAAGAAGCAAGAACAGAGAGGAGAAGCATTGTGTGGCTGAGTGAAAAAAAGATGTGATATGAAAATGTTTTCCTTTGTGTTTTGCACAAGGCACATATATTGAATTAATTTGCCAGTATGTCAATAGCATAATGCATAAAACTCTGGTCAGGGATCCAGAAAAAGTCAGTCTCTGACACCTTCAAGAAACCTGTCAAATCACGTGTATAGAAGAGCACTTGGAAGCCTACAGGTGATAAAGGCTGTTTAAATGCTAAATATTACTTTTAGCTGTAGTATAAGTAGTAATGTTATGCTAAAGTGAGAATAGTGTACTTGTATCCTTACATTTCATCTGTTACCTGCCTGCCCTTTTGCAGAACCTCTATTTCAAATGATAGTGAAAATGAATCAAGTGTTCTACATCTGGTCCATTAACTAAAAAAACCTAGAATTTCCCTATGCAATATTACTTAACACACTTTTTTTTTTTTTTTAGACATATCTCAAAATATTTGACTTCTTTGTCACTATTTACATAGGGAATTCTATCACTCTTTCTCAATGTTTGCCCAGAGAATTGAGTAGCATTATAATCTGTTCAAACCCTGACTTTGTGATGTCTTTGACAAATGACTTAAAAGAAATTTTCAACTATAATTTTCACTTGTACATGTGTGAAACCTAAGTTATTGCCTACGGGTGTATTGAAATCTGGGGAAAAAAAAAAACAAAAAAACAAAAAAACAAAAAAACAAAAAAAAAAAAACAAACCACCACCAACAAAAAAAAAAAAAAAACCAAACAGAATGAGAGACACTAGGTTGCAGAAATAAGAACATAATTATCCTAGTTCTCTAGACAAGGATGCTTCTGCGCAGGGGAGGCTCTTACCTTGGGGTCAGCATCATCCACCTTCACCAGAACTTTACAACTTTCTTAAAAATCTTCCTAGATAATATTTCCCTCCTGCACTAAGTGTAGCAGCAGACTCACCAGCACTGAGCCTGTCCTCAGAGTGTGCCAGCGCAGGAATTATAAACTGGAATAGGAAGTACACAGGATAAGTAGAAGTGAGTTGTGCCTGAACAGTTGTCCTCAACTAGAGACTTCTGATTTCTATTCAAGTTCCGGGATGACTGTGGAGGTATTCAAGCCCTTTAGACAGCAGTTAGGCAAGCTGGCTCTTCCCTTAAGTGCCATTCCCTCTTAGTGAATGGGCCAAAGACACTGATGTGCCTTAGGCATTTCTTTTCTGTAGTACAGAAGTTGCTGAGATGGCTGTGTTGGCTGTGACTTCTGAGAGAGGGAATTTTTTATCTTCAGTGTGGTGCCATGCAAACACAACAATACTGCCTTCAGGTCTGAAGGAGTCTGCATATAGCTGCTCTGAATGTAATGTGAGTTGGCTCGACTCAACTGTTCCTATGCTTTCTATATCCAAGTGGAAGGCTCTGGTCCAGGAGAAGATTTTTAATTCTCTGCAGATCAGCATCTGTTGCAACAATAAGAACCTCTGAGCATACACCAGCAGCCTATTATAATACACTAAACACACATGCTATTAAGTATGAACACTGGTTCATACACTATGAATGCAACAAAACACCTGCAGTCTACAGGCTAAATGTATATATGTTTTATGAAGCAATTTCATCCACTCTTCATTAAGAAAGCCATCACCATAGTAACTTATATATTACAACTTTAAGCACATAGCAACAAGAGCATACTGCTGGAACATCTCCATTTTAGTAGTGTTTGAGAGTTATAAATAAGGTTCACTAAGAACATTATAAGTATTAAAGAGAAGACATGGTTGTTTGATACCCAGCTGGCATAAATCAAATCATACTATTAATGTGTAGACTTAATGATCTTATATCAAATTATGTCAACTGAAAATATTGCCATGTTTTTCATCTTGCCTTTATATTTCTTCTTCACCTTGTTATGTCAGCTATTTTTTAAATAATCGTTAGTAATATGAATATTCTGAGGCGGAAATATTTTTTGCAACTTACATTAAGCAATGTATGTGTGGGAAAGCTACAGAGAATCAGTCTTCCAAGAGACATGGAGCCACTTGATCTGGCCCTATTGCACAATCTTCCACAGAAGGCTCGATTTCCAGATTCAATTTCCCCAATGACATGATTCATATCACAGTAACTTTATCTAGTTTTGTCACAGGGAGACTCAGCAAAAGACAGCTCCTGCTAGGTCTTTGCTAAATGAGAGGGAGGAGTGCAGCCACATAAAGGCAACACAAAGTCATAGACAGGGAATTTTTCTCAGCAGATTGATGATGGCACAAAGGTAAAGTAAAAAGAGGAGGGTATCATTTCTGCATCAGTTTTTCTCTGTGTGGCTGTAAGAACCAATACACGGCAAACTGTGGGTTTTCATACTCATATAAGTAATCCGCTCTTTGTAAATTAAGAGCAATGACCATCTCTCATTTCTTCTGTGGCTTGCTCTGCCAAAATGGAAGATCTGGATAACATTTTTTATGTGCACATCCATACACACACAAACTCCCCCTTCCTCACTGACTGAACAAAATGTTCTTGGCTAGATCTGTTAGAAATCTTTCCATTTATATTTCATGGGTATTGATTTTTTTAATGATTTGATTGTGGCATTTTTAGGTCAGAATACTGTATTGTCCCAAATTATTTTTAATTAAAAAATACTTGTCTTTAAATACTCTTGATCTTCTTCCCCAAATATGGGAGAAAGCAACTTTAAATTATTATATATAACCAACATGGTGTTGTGTGTATGTGTGTGTGTTGTGGTAGTAGTGAGAAATGGCTCATTTAAACTTGCTTACTCCACTCTATGGTAGCATACTGATCTATCTTACTAGTCATTTATATGCTCATCTATAATATGCTCATCTGAGGCCAAAAAACAGACTGGTTTTTATTTAGAAAATAGACAGACGTAATCTCAAAGAATAGATTTAAATTAGATAAAGGTTAAAAATAATAGGTTATAGTGTTTAAGAAAGTAATTCATATCCATAGCGTATGAATGCCATTGATGTGCTGCAATCTTTTCATCTCAGTTCTTTGGACATCAAGAATATACTATTGTTAAAATTCAAAAATACTGTAACACAAAATCAGCAAGTTCCAATTCAGCAGTAGGTAGTGTCATGAAAGGTAAGATCCCCACATAAAATAGGTTTTCACTTTTTGCAACAGTAGCTTTAGTCCCTTCGCTCTCAGAGCATCTTTGTAATGATGAGGCTTTGCTGCTTCAGTTCTCTTTGCAGTCATGGACTACAAAGATGATAACTACTACTGCTGCTGCATCACTGGCTCTCAATTACATGACATGCCTGAAGGCTGCTGTCTGTATATTACCACGTTTTCAGGCAAGATTTGTGTCCTTCACTGTTGCCATATGATCCTATGCATGAGAACTGTTTTCATCCACTCCATTATCACTGGTCCCCATAAAACATCATGCTTTAATGTCAGTGTATTTTACCATATATCTAATGACAGCAGAATTATGCTTTACCTTTATTGAATAACGTCTTGAGTTTGACAATACCTTGTAAGACTACCAGATTTACTGACTTGTATTTTCTACTTTGCTTGAGACTCAGTCCTCCAGTATGTGGCTCCACACCCCTGGCTTTCTGGAATTAAGGAAGTAGAAGTTTGCCAGAATGTCATGGAATTAGCTCAGCATCTTACAGATAATTCTCTATTTTATATTTCATCTTAGTACATCAGCCCACTAAAGTTGAAAAGTTATTTTCATGTCATAATCACACATTTTCTTTTTTTTCCACTTCACATTATCCCTTGCTTTATTTCAGAACTGCAAACTTGAAGATCATTTCTAACTTCAGGAACAAGAAGGAACAATACAACTAGGAAAATGTTTGAATAGCTAGTCACAGGGATATTTAAAGGCAGTGGAAAATGTCAAGACTGTAAATTTAACTTTGACTCTAGTAGGAGGTTCAGAAAATGTTAAATCATAACTTGAACAAGAGGGCAAGTTCTTGACAACCACAGCTATCATGCCTAATCGGTTAAGTTTCTATTGTGTGAACGTACTCAGCTTGACAGAACATTATGTTGTTTTTCTTTAAAATGATACCCCACCAATAATTTCCACTGTCAATTAAATGATAAAATATATATATTTAAAGAGCACACTGCAGTCTGTAATTATATTTTTTAATGTTTTCATTTGACTTTCTGGTTTATATATAGATTTTTTTTGGTATTATGTTTGCATAGCAAGGTTTTGGTAGTGGTGGGGGCTACAAGGGTGACTTCTGTGAAAAGCTGCTAGAAGCTTCCCCCACATCTGATAAAGCTAATGATAGACAGCTCCAAGACAGACCCACCACTGACCAAGGCCTAGCACATCAGTGATGGTGGTAAAATATTGAAGAAGGGGAAAAAATCTGCTCTGCAAAAGCAGTTGAAAGAGAGGAGTGAGAACATGTGAGAGCAACAACTCTGCAGCTACCAACGTCATGAAGAAGGAGGGGCAGGAGGTGCTCCAGGTGCCAGAGCAGAGTTTCTCCTGCAGCCCGTGGTGAAGACCATGGTGAGGCAGGCTGTGCCCTGCAGCCCATGGAGGTCCATGGTGGAGCAGATCTCCACCTGCAGCCTGGGGAGGACCCCATGCAAGAGCAGGTGGGTGCCTGACGCAGGCTGTGACACCATGGGAAGCCCATGCTGGAACAGGTTTTCTGGCAGGACCTGTAGCCCCATGGAGAGGAGCCCACACTGAAGCAGGTTTGATGGCAGGACTTGTGACCCTGTGAAAAGGACCCACACTGGAGCAGTCTGTTCCTGAAGGACTGCACCCCGTGGGAGGGACCCACGCTGGAGCAGTTTCTGAAGAATTGCAGCCTGTGGAATGGACTCACGTTGGAGAAGTTGGTGGAGGAGTGTCTCCCATGGGAGGGTCCCCACACTGAAACAGAGGATGAATGCAGGGAGTCTTCTCCTGAGGAGGAATGTGCGGCAGAGACAACGTGTGATGATCTGACTATAACTCCCATCTTCTGCCCCTCTGCACCACTGGCGGGCAGGAGGTAGAGAAATTGGTAGTAAAGTTGATCCTGGAAAGAAGGTCAGGGTGGGAGGAAGGGGTTTTGAAATTTAGTTTTTGTTTTCTGATTATCCTACTCTGATTTTGATTGGTAATAAATTAATTTCCACAAGTTGAGTCTGTGTTGCTCATGATGGTAATTGCTGAGCGATCTTCCTGTCTTTTCTCAACCCACTAGCCTTTCATTATATTTTTTCTCTCCCTCTGCCCAGCTGAGGAGGGGAGAGACAGAGCAGCTTTAGTGGGGACCTGGCATCCAGCCAGGGCCAACCCACCACAGAGATACAAAGCTGCTGGAAGAGCTCTCCTTAGCAATGAGTGAACCTTGAAAGCTTCAGAGGTTTGGCTCATTTCTGATAAACAATTCAAATATTAGGTGTTTAGTCAAATCTTAACTTGAACTTTGTAAACCACCTGCAGGTCTTCTTCAACAGCTCCAAACTTTACATGAGTTACTGATGTTTTTGTAATATTTCAGCTGACCTGAAAATTACAGTGGAAACTTTTTATATTTTACCTTAGATTTCTGTGTTTATAAATGAACTACTCTTATGATCCAATCTAAACATCTTGGCATTTGGGTTACGCAGTTCTGGTTTGGTTTTTTTTTTTCAGTTTAAAGAAATAAAGACATGTGGACCCTCCCCATTTTAGGATGGTTGAAGATGTTGCCTCCTTTTGCCCAGATATTCTGATGGGTTTGTTGCCACACACTGAGAGTAGCTAAAAATGTAGTGAGTCTTCAATCTGTGGACTAACTGAAAGAGTTCAGTCACTTCAAGTTATTTTATTACGAAAGGATTTTGTGAGCCCCTCTGGATCCTGCTACTGCAGAACCTTTTTGCAGGTTTCATGGTGTATGCAACCATGCAAAAAGTCTGCATAGCAGTGGGTGATGCTAGCTGAGTCCTTCATGATAACAATACCAGAATGTACCATCATAATCTGAGGTGGCACAACACCATTAAGTGTTATGGCTAAGAATCACTGAAATATCAGGAGACTACAAGTGGGAGCACAAGTAAGAGCAGAGATCTGATCTAATTTGCCTTGGGGACTGGTACCTACTCCTAGAGGAATTCCTGAAACTTTCAGATCCCTGATGACAGTACCTGTAAAGAAATGCTTCTCTGCTTCAGCAATTTGCTGGGAACAGAGAGATGGGGATGTGACTTGTCTTCAGTTCCTCTCCTCAGCACTGCTTGGTGTGGAGGAGAGGCCAGTCAGGGGGCCTTCGCCCCATTTCTGGACAGGGAGTGGCAGTCTGTAGGACAGAGACACACCGAGCCTGGGAGATAAGAGCTGTAGCTGCTTACCATGAAGATTTAGGAGTATGGTGATGTACACAAAAGTAATACCACAGATAGGGAAATACAACACTGGCACTTAATATTGGTATCAGGTATACAGAATTGCTGATCCAGCTGTATACTGCTGGCTCAGTATAGTGTTCATCCTTAAATCTGAGACATGAGAAAGAAGAGAAGCTCAAGTCTCATACACTTTTAGGATGTGCCTTGACATTAGAAAGTACCTATTTAAACTTTTAAGGGAAAAAGTATTCTTATTTAATCTAAAATATGTTGCTGATATGTAATTATTACACACTGTAAGCTACAATCTTTTTTTGAAACACTCTGAAGGAAGGCTATATCCCAGACTTCATCAGAGGTGGATTCAGCAGTCTACACCTGGCATTATACTTCTGTCTGTACAACACACATTGGATAAAGGCAAGTTTTATCCACTGGTAACTAAAAACCATAGAAAGAAGCCAGTTAGTACTTTTGCATATCTACAGTCTAAGATAACCAGGAGAGTTTTCAAGCTCTGGTGACAAGTAGAAGTCTTTGGTTCCACTATCCTATTGAATTTACATTGGTATTATATAGGAGGTATTCAGCTTCTATCTCTGCATGGCCAAAACCTGCCACCCTTTGTCTTTCTGAACAGAACCCTTCTCTATAATGAAATATATTTACTTTATCTAGAGCTGAAGTCAAGATGTGGTAGATATACATTGTATTAGTTACTGAAAGCATTAGAGTTACTTGATAGCCGGCTTTTAAGACTGGTGTAGTGTATACATTGGGGTAGTTATGTATTCTCATCCAGATAATTAATAATATATCAGCATAACTGCAAAGTTCTGTACATAAATGACTACAATTGCAGTGTAAATAACTGCATTGACTACATTTAAAATAGATTTGTAAGAATATGAAAGAAAAAGAAATTAAATAACAGTTCAACAAATGGGACTAACCTCCCTGCTATAAGGAACATTAGTAATTAATTTGATACAGTATAATTACATAAACTGCAATAACTGTGTAATTACAGAATAGTTAGAGTTATAGTGTTATAAAGTGTGATTGCTTCTTGTCTTATTCTAACTGATGATCTGACATACAACCTGAAACGACTTCAAAAGAAGCAAGATCAATTTTAAGTTTTACGGGTTTAGAATCTATTGAAGTAGATGGAAAACTCTGTTATTTCAATTAGTTTTAGAGTGGGAATTATAGATAAAACTATAATATGAGGAGTAATAATTAAGTCCTCTGAAGAAAATGTGAGTTTCTTCTTGTATTTGTACCTTATATTCTGCTGTTAAAATGATTTTGACAAATAGAAAGAATTAAGGAGAGGAAGAGAGAGAAAGGTTTGAGAGATTATCCCCTTCTGGAACTATTGGGAATTAGGACGTAGTCCAGGCACAGATTTAAGCACCTTGTTCTCCCATCTTGTTCTGTCCACCAGACTAAACCTGTGGTTCTCTTTACTGATGAGGTTTCCCAATGTTTTCTTATTTTTGTTATTTTTTTCCTGTGTATTTTAGTAGTCTTATGTTATGTTTGATGAGGAACCAGAAAGTATGGAGCCAACTAAACTATAGGTTTTGTAGATCTTGGATATCAAATGGTATCAATGCTTACTAATTTCATTGTCTGCAGAAGGCAGGGGCTCTATAGCTCCTTCTGAAAACATTTCTAAGACAAATTACAGTATAAATGCAATTCAGAAGTAAAGGGAAGAACTGTGGACTTCACCATTTTTAAAGATATATGCTGATATGACAAGGGAAACAGCTGTCAGATACAAGTGTTTGATGTATTTAAGGAGGGGGGGAAAAAAAACAAAAATAAACAGAATGAAATATTAGATGTGGTATTCCACATCCAACATTGTTAATCATCCTGGTAAGAATTCAAACAAGAAAACTTAATGAACCAGATTTGGCAGAGAAATTTCTTAATAATTTGGAGAAAAGAAACATCAGTGATTTTTGTAACTTGTGGCACTGGCCTGTCAGTTACAAAATACATTTGAGTGAATGTAATGGATTTGGAACAAAGTATGTGTTACAAAGTTTTATGTAAATTGCAACCATGTAAATATCCTGGAGATCTTAAGCTTCAATTTTCTTCTTTTAAGTCTTTTTTTTTTTTTTTTTTTTTTTTTGGTTGTTTTTCTTTCCTTGGGAGATTTTTGTTGTTGTTGTTTCTCTGTTTGCTTTTAATACCAGATATCTTCGTGATATCTGAGCTGAATTCATTCAGGTTAAAATTTCCCTTCCAGTTATATTTTATTCCTGTTTTACTAGGTACCTATTAAAAACATCATAAATAACCACTCAGCTGAGCAACATAAAAGAATTACACTGGGCTTATGGAAGCAGAAAGCTATTCATTACAACTACCTGCTACCTTTGGTGTAAAGAAATACTACTAGGATGATCTGAGAATTCAAGAATCTAGTTTATAGCATGAGATGGCATATCCTTTGTGTACCACAAGTAGCAGTAAAGAAAGTCCTGATCTGCCTGTCCTTGACCCAAATACAGTGTGAGATACTGCAAACAGTTCTTTGGTATCACACTGTCCAACACTGCTGATGCAGCACTTCACATTTACTCTGCTTCCAGGGGTTTCTGTGGTTCCCTGGGTGCAGAAGTTGCTTAGTTTAGGAAGTGGACAAGGAGCTCTGGACACCAGAGGAAAGGGGTACTGAATGCTCTTTTCTGTAGGAGTAATAGAGTTCAGAGCAGTAGTTAAGGAGTCTTCATTATCATCATCTTCTTAATCTCTAATTTTTGCTGGTGAATCCAATTTAACAAGCAGCTGGAGAATTTAATCTTGTAATGCTTTAGAAATTAAATATTTCAGCATTTCCAAAATGAAATGTTCACCTTTTGGCATACCTGCTATTAATCAAATCTTTTAATCTCCTGAGGAACTTTAATGCAGTGGCAGAAGTCCTAGCTCTGTTGATGTCCTTAACTACAGGGCAGTCAAGAGATCAGCTGGATTTTACTACTTATAAACAAATATCTGGTACTTTGCAACCTGCTGGACATAATAAACATGAGGGAAAGTCCGGTTGTTATGGCATACACTTTTCTGAGAGAAGATAAATCTTCATGTGTGTCAGCTGGATGTTGACAGATGACCTTTTGTGTCTTTCATGTCTGAGCACTCACACAGTTCTCATCTGCTTTTCCTGCTCTCCTGCCAAAGACTCCTTGCAGCAGCAGAGACGTAACAGAGTGCAGGTCTGTCCCTTATCTAACCAAACTCATTCCACTGTTTCTAAAAGACCAATGAACTCAGTTTGGCATTGTACAAGGATCAAGGGAAGCTGAGTCATAGATATTTTTCTCACTGTACCTCACTTGCACTGACCCCTGGCAAAGAGACAGGAGCTTAGGAGAACTGGTCTCAAAACCAATGCCGAAAAAGACCAAGGAATCTCTCAAAGATGTAAAACTAATCCTCCCTAATTTATTCATGTCAATTGCCAAAATGAATTAAATAGTACCAGTTCATAATTACCTAAAAATAATTGTTTCTCACCTATTAGGAATTTATGCAGTAACCTTGGTATGCTTATGATCATTTTGGATTTGAAATGTCAAGGAGATCATGGTCTTCAAGTGACAAACTGCAAGCCAGCAGTTTGCAGATGATTATAAACTAAGCTCAAAGTTGTCATTAGACTATAGTTCTAATCACAAGATGGCAACAGGAAGAAAAGATAGTGCCAGTTATAATGAGATAAGTTATCATCTTTAAAATTACTAAGGAATCTAATAGCAATATAATCATAATAATGGCGTTCTTGGAAGAAACTACATCCAGAAGCATTTCAAATTTCTGAATTTAACCCCCCTGCCAAAGATCAATGTAAACATCTGCTAACAATTAGCAATTAATTATTGATAACTCAATTTAACTCACTCTCTGTGCTGTTTACTGAAATTAAAGTCATTTAGTAATCAATAATCATCCTTATGAAACAAGGAGAAAAGTTAGATAACAATAGTGCAGATCGATAAATTAGCTCATCTAATAGAACCTAATATTTTAGTTCAGCACTCTATCTAAGCAATAACATGCACTATTTTCACTGAAGCATCCATGAGGAATATGGATCCTTTGCACAATTTCCATCACAAAAATAAATAAAAAATCCCAGTGATGATGGACTCTAGATTTCTTTCTTAGTAGCCAGTTTGCAAGTATGCAAGAAAACATAGAGTCCTGTTCCCTCGAATACAGTTGGACTCATGTAAAATCACCTTCCCCTGCTAGCAGTACAAAGTAGATCCTTAAACAGTAAAAAGCTGTTTCTTTTCACAAAAGTCCTCTCTCAACTTTAGCCCAGATTCTTGTCATGAGCATTTATTTAGCTGTCTTGGATTTTCTTGCTGTTATTTCTCCATACACCTTTTCTGTTACTTCTTTCTTTTATTCACACAAATCTATTAAGCAGCACTCTCTCCTGATGTTCAACACTTCTGGCAACTCATTTTCTGACCTCAGAGCTTCTATGTGATCTAGTCATCATGCTCTTGTAATTTACTAGTCCAATGGCTAGTCCCATTCATCTACTTAGTCCCAAAGACCTCTAAAGTACATAAGATATGTAATTAAAGTGTACACTACAGCTTCAGTGATGTTTTCAACCACTCCTGATGTGGAAGGGTAACATTTCACTATGTGATAAGTTTTCATTACTACTGTTTAACCAAACATATATGTAATTATAGTATATAAAAATAATGTAAATATATTTAATATATTTAAATTTCAAACTGAATTTTTGTAATCCTTAATTTTTCTTCAAAATTTTAAGGCTGCAGGCAGATAACTATGTTGTTAATTATGACCAAGATGAAGCTAGCTGGACAGGATGTAAGAAGCTACTGGATAAGACACAAGAAATTCCTGAATGTGATAGAAAATAATGAAGGTGTTCGTAAAGATTAAGGATAGCTCAATGAAAGGTGACTGGATTTCACAGGTGGTTAAGGGGAATCTATATGAGAAATGATCAAACTTCACAAATAATGGGTGAGGGTATTGGAGAAATTCTGGATTTTCAGGGACAGAAACGTACCTCAGTAATATCAGATTTGAACATGGATATAACAAAACTGGAACTAGAAGGTACTTAGATCCTCATTGATTTTTTGGGAAGAGTACAGACACAGAGAAAGGTATGGATGAAGGCAGAAAAAAAAGGAGTTGTTCTGCCCATACTAACTGTGTCCAACCTGTTTCTGTTGTCAGGAGGACAGGGAGAAGAATGGAAACACCTTACTTTGGCAGCAAGGGAGCTTTAGTACAGATGTATTGAGCATACTAGTATCAACATGCCAGTGCCCTTTTCAGGCCTGGTGGCATCAGTATCTTTCTAAAAATCCCTAACAATGACATTACATTTGTTATACAGACAGACGAAAACTACTAGTGTAAATAGCAGACCACTGATAAACTGCTGTAAGGCCGAGGACAGTGTGGTAGGTTGACCCTGGCTGGACACCAGGTGCCCATCAAAATCACTCTATCACTCCCCTCCTCAGCAGACAGGGGAGAGAAAATATAACAAAAGGGTCATCGATCAAGATAAGGACAGGGAGATCACTCAGCAATTACCATCATGGCCAAAAGACACTTGACTTGGGGAAATTAGTTTAATTTATTACCAAACAAAATCAGCGTAGGATAATGAGAAAATAAAAACTAAATCTTAAAACACCTTCATTGCACCCCTTCTTTTTTACAGACTGAACTTCACTCTGATTTTCCCTACCTCCTCCCTGCCAGTGACGCAGGGGGGATGGGGAATAGGGGTGGTGGTCAGTTCATATCATATGTCTCTGCCTCTCCTTCCTCCTCAGGGTGAGGACTCCTCACTCTTCCCCTGCTCCAGCATGGGGTGCCTCCCATAGGAGACAGTCCTCCATTAACTTCTCTAACGTGAGTCCTTCCCATGGGCTATTGTTCACAAACTGCTCCAGCATGGGTCCCTTTCACAGGACCACAGGTCCTGCCAGAAAACCTGCTCCAGTGTGGGCTTCCCACAGGCTCACAGACTTGTTCATGCACCCACCTGCTCCAGCGTGGGGTCCTCCACGGGCTGCAGGGGCACAGCCTGCATCACCATGGTCTTCAACACGGGCTGCAGGGGGAACTCTGCTCCAGCACCTGGAACACCTCCTCCCACTCCCTCACTGACATTGGTGGCTGCAGAGCTGTTTCTCTCACATATTCTCACTCCTTTCTCTGGCTGCAATTGCTCTCCCACAGCGTTTTTTCCCTTTCTGTCCTGGTTGGGGCTGGCCTAGAGCTCCCGTTGGTCTGGCAGCGGGAGGAGCTGCAGCACCCTGAGACCCCAGGGGCTCCCCAGGGCCCAGTGCCCTCACCTGTGCGTGGGGGCGGGGGGAGCACAGCTGGAGGGCTGGGCCCCGATTGGCTGATATCCCATGTCATGTGACACTGTGCTCACTATATAAAGGCAGGAGTGGGGCAGGAGGGGCTCTTACTTCTGGGAGTGTTGCTGTGGTGTCTTTGTGTTTGGGATCGCCAGCCGGGAGCAGGTGGGTGTTGGTTGGTGGGGGGTGAGCAGCTGTATTGTACATTACCTGCTGATACTGCTGTCAGTGTATTGTTCTGTTACTGTTACTAAACTGTTTTTATCTCCACCTGCGAGTCTCCCTTTGCCCCTCCGATTCCCTCCCCATTCCCAAGTGGGGGGAGGGTGGGTGAGCAACTGCGGGGTGTTTAGCTGCTGAGTAGGCTCAAACGATGACACTTTCTGAAATAACTTACCCCAGAGGTGTTCCCACAGTCCTTGGGCAGGGGTGGGTCCATCTTGGAGCCAGCTGGCATTGTCTCTGACATGGGGCAGCAGCTTCTTGCAGAAGAATCCACTCCTGTAGCCCCCCACTACCAAAACCTTGCCATGCAAGCACAGTACAGACTGCTAGCTCTCCAGGTCTAACTGAGAGTTTTGAGCTGGGTGTCACCATACAAATACCACTTTCTAGATCTGTTCAAAGAGAAGTTTATGCTGAATGAAAGGTGGGTGTCATAAAACCCTTCCAGTGACTCAAATTGAAAATGAATTCTTGTTCAAAGAAAACCATTCCCACTTATCACATCGTTGGTTATAATGATAAGTTATCGTAGATAAACCTTTCTCATCGAAGACTCTTGACTAGTTAGTAAGTGAATGTTTTCCACAGCACATTTTGTGGGTTTTAGACAGGTTTTTTTCAAATTATGTGAAATCATCATGTAAGAGAATGAGCGTAGGATGTGGATGATGAGTCACTGTCTTCCTAGTTATTTAAGACTGTGGGTGAAGAAAAATCTGAGTTGCAGTAAATACTGAAGAAAGGGTAGTACCATGGAAGCCTTAATCATGCTTTTAATGGAAATTTAAAATAAAGTAAATCTGCTAGAGTAGAAACTACCATAGCAAAATGTCACAGATGCTGATATTCAAAATGGTTTTTTTGTTGTTTTTTTTTTTTTTCAGATAAAAAGCATATACTAATAACATGATGGCAATCTAAATAATTCATTAGCACAACAGTTTCATTTGCTTTATATCAAAATTTGTAATAAATACAGTTATGAACTCATTCGAGCAGTTTTCTTCAGAACTATATACAACCTGTAAGAATCATGATGCTTTAACTCTTCATGCATTAGAGCAATGGGCACTAACCATGCATCTAACCCTGTGTTTGTTTTAATAAACCTTTATGTGTTTAAATATTCTGGTCAAATCTGAGGAAAGTGGTAAGCATAAAAGGTCTCCAAGATGGCTCTTGATTATGATTCAGTAAAATGGAGTAAATTGTGAAGAACAAGCCTGTCTCTCCGTGAGACAGTTTGAGTGCTGTTGAAAGAAGGAATGGAAAACAAGCATAGCATACCTGAGGGATATGTTCACAAAAGGATCTACATGGCAGAAATTTAATATTTAGATGTCCTGAGTTCATATCCTGGTTGATAAACATCAAAGACTAGATTATTCCCACAGCTGAGTAAAAATAATAACTTTCCTGACTTTTCTTTTGAACTATACTTAGAAAAAAAAGAACAAAGAAAGTTTATTGGGTCTATTTGCTAACTGGAATGTTTCTTATAAATGCCTCACCATCAGCCTTTTGATGTATACTCGGAATGCCTTTCTTGCTGGATCACAGTCCCTTCCTCTTTTCACCTGAATGGACTGGGTGTAAAAAAACATTGTGCTCATGGCCCAGACAGTGTCTGTGCTGTTTTCCCACTGACCATTTCTCATTTTCCTGTAGAACTGAATACAAAACACTATCTCACAAGAGTGTAACTTTAAAGTCTTGATCCCATAGCAAACTTTGGATTTCCTGTGTTACAACCTAAACAGTTAAAATTGGTGTTGTTTCATTGAATCAATTGAATTAATTCTAACTGTGGATTTTCTCCATCCATGAGGTGCTAAAACCTATAAACTTCTAGATCTGTTCTTCCAACCTCAAAGGAGTTACTCAAAACCTTCAGACCAAGTCTTAAAGACTTCAGCTAACAACTTAAAGACAGATGTGTGAGAATAGAGAAACATTAGAAATTAAAGGTTTAACATACGGATTATTTTAAGAGTGTGTAACACTAATCAATATTCTCCAGAAGAAAACCGAAGTTCACATACTGGTGGTAAGATTTATCTACAGTGAATTACTTTGATCTTTAAAACAAAGAAGAAAAGAGAAACATGCTGCTTAATTTTCAATAGCAGAGTGTAGTGGGTTGACCTTGGGTAAATGCCAGATGCCTGCAAAAGCCACTTTATCACATCCCCTCCTCAACTGGACAAGGGAAAGAGAAAGGCTCGTGTGTGGAAATAAGGACAAGGAGAGATCATTCACCAAGTACCATCACAGGCAAAAGAGACTCAACTCAGGAAAAGTAACCTAATTTATTGCCAATCAAATCAGAGGAGAAGAATGAGAAATAAATTTTAAAACAACTTCTTCCCACCCCTCCTTTCTTCCTGGGATTAACTTTACTCCCAATTTCTCTATCTCCTCCCCCCAAATGGCACAAGGGGGGTGGGGAATGGGGGCTGTGGTCAGTTCATCGCACATTGTCACTGCATCTCCTTCCTCCTCACACTGTTTCCCTGCTCCAACATGTGAATCCCTCCCATGGGAAGAAGTTGTTTACAAACTTCTCCACTGTGAGTCCTTGTCATGGGCTGCAGTTCTTCACAAATTGCTCTGGTGTGGGTCCTGCACAGGGTCACAAGTCCTACCAGCACACCTGCCCCAGCGTGGGCTCTTCTCTCCATGGGCCACAGGTCCTGCCAGGCCCCTGTTACAGCGTGGGCTTCCCACAGGGTCACAGCCTCCTTTGGGCACCCACCTGCTCTAGTGTGGGGTCCTCCACGGGCTGCAGGTGGGGATCTGCTCCACCATTAACCTCCACAGTCTGCAGGGGAATCTCTGCTCTGGCACTTGGAGCACCTGCTCCTCCTCCTTCTTTACTGACCTTTGTGGCTGCAGGGTTGTTCCTCTCATATTCTCACTCCTCTCTCTGGCTGCAATTGTTCTCCCACAGCTTTTTTTCCCTTTCTTAAATACATTATCCCAGAGGTGCTACCACTGTCACTGATGTGCTTGGCCTTTGCCAACAGCATGTCTCTGTTGATGCTCTCTGGCATATGATCTGTCAGACATGAAGGAAGCTTCTATCAGCTTCTCACAGAACTCACCCTTGTAACCTTTTGCTACCAAAAGCTCACTACACAATCCCAATAAACAGGGAATAAAACTAGAATAAATATTGTCAAGGCAACTTAATAAAGGAAGTTTATTGTTCCAAGTCAATTCAGAGCATCTGTCCACCTAATGATGATACTTTGAAGTATTTCATGAGACAAGAATTAAGTTAAGTGAAAATAATTTAGAGAAAATCCAGATCAATAAGTAAATTAATACACAGAAGCTAATAATGGAACTCAGGCCAAGGGAAACACTAAGGAGGTAGAGAACCCAAGTAGTGATGAAGAACACGTAATTTGCATTGTGCAATGGGAATTGTGGCATCTGTTTCTTTGTATTGGCACTTAAAGCTGGCCAGGGGAGAGGGGACAAAGAATGATGAGAATCAAAGAACTGGAAAATAAAATATCTGGATTTCTTTAGCTGGCAGTAAAGAACACTGAGGCAGACACATTACAGCCTTCACCTATTAAAAAATCTACTGCAGAGAGGCAGGAAAAATCTGTTCTCCATGTTTGGGGAAGATAGAACAAGAATTAATGGGTTTAAACTGCAGTGAGGAAGATTGGAATAGACATATGAAGAAACTTTGTAACTGAGGACAGTGAAGTACAGAAACAGGCTGCCATGGGCAGCTATGCAGCCCACATCACTGGAGCTCTCTAAGGGCTGTTTAGATGCACATCTGCAAGGAATGATACAGATATTGTTAATCCTGCTTTGTGACACAGGAATAGAGTAGGTGACCTTCACCTATTTCGTATCTGTGTAGGTCTGTATGATAGATAGTACAACACCTAATTACCACTTGTAACATTTAGGAATGTCTAGGGGATGTTACATTGAAAAGGGACACTTTTCAGGTTTAACAGAGAGTTGTTTTCCCTGATTTACACATTAACAATTACCAGGAATACATCTGAGAAACACAAATGGAAAAAGGTCTGCTGTCCCCAATTCCCACTGTAGTTGGTGACAACATTCCTGTTGATCTCAAGGTGAAATAGATTAGGGAGAAACAGAGTAATACACCAAGGGCTCAATGCTGTAAATTATTCATATAAAATATTTCTACTGCCTCTTGCAACACATGCTGAAAATACACCAAATCTTACTATTTTCATACTGACAACCTACAAGAATGAATTCTCAGACTTAAGTGTTAGACCCTTAGTGAATACATTATACAAAATTCCACTTGAGGGAAGATCCTCATCTTACTACCTAAATCCTCTGGAAATGCCACAGAAAATGTAAGATAGATAGATAGATAGACAGACAGACAGATAGAATGAAAGCCAGGATAAAGGAGTAATATTTTCCCATCATCTCATCTCTGTGTTCCCAGTTCCCCCTTTATTTGTTTTATTTGCCCTGAATTTAAAACTTTAAGTCTCTCTTTGAATCATAATCCTAACTAGCACACTAGGCCCCGGCTCTTTTGTGTAAATGTTACTGTCAAAGTGGTCATGCATACAGAAATCCAGGGTTTTACAGAATAATCTCACTTTTGAAATGAAGGCTAAGAAATTTTCACTAAGTTTATTATAAGCAGGAAAAACAAAGTAGTGAGTGAAATTAATAAATTATGGCGAGGTGGATTTATGTCTCATGGCACACTTCACATTGCTGGAGAAATTGAAGTCTCTGAAGCCATTCGAAGTCCTGGACTGAGACGAAGAATAGAATGGACTCTGCCCTTCACAAAAGCAATCTAGGAAGAAAGAACACAGAGGCAATCTGTGTGCTGCAGTCTGGAGGAGGGATAACCAACCCATGGACCACAGGGAGCTAAGTCTGGACTAGAGAACAGTTTATATCTTCCCTGGGTGTGCAGTTTGATTGATAAGACAACCATATTGGGTAATGTGCATGCTGGAAAATGGGAAAGGGCAGACTCTCATCCAGACTGACATGATTTATTTAGTCAGCTACATCTGTGCAAATGTAGTTATATTTGTCTGAGCCCGAGGTTTCTACAAGGAAATATAAACACATAGAAATTGTCCATCTCTTGCCTAGATATTGATCAGTCATAATTTAAAATCTGAAAGAAACCTATCACCTGCTTTAAACTCCTAAATTTCACACAGACCATAATATTTCACTAAGTTACATTATTTTGAGTCTAGCTGTGTGAGTTCATCTAAAGCATGTTTACTAGACAGGTGTCCAGTTTGATTTGAAGACAAAAGAAACAAAAAAATCCATCATTTGCAGTTTTTCATCCTCTCCACCCCTGACAATGCTTGATTAGCCCATAGTTAAAAATCTGTGTCATATTTCTCATTTTAATTGTTCTAGCTTTAACTTCCAGGGGTTTCCATTCTTGTAATATCTTTTTCCAAAAGTTTGAAGAGCCCATTAGCATCTGCTATTTTCCTCCCCTGAAGATCTTTATACACCTTAATGAAGTCACTGCTCAATCTTCTTTTGATAAGTTATGCATGCTGAACTCTCACTGGAAAGTATTTTCTCTACTTATCAGAACATTTTGCAGCTCTCTGTTTAATCAGATTTTCCCTGTGAAAAAATGTGGCATATACAGTGGAAACCAGCAAGAAGAAATTCCAGCTCTGAAACTGTCAAAGTTTCTTCAGGGTTCCTCATTCACTGTCCTAAAATCTTTCAGTCAGCCATTTACCATTTTCCATCTATTTCTATCTAAGTTGGATCAAACAGTACTCCGAAATGTCATTTCAAATGCTGATGATTAATATTAATCAGTTGCTAGATTGATATCACTGAATTATTTAACTTCACAAGTAGCTGATCTGCTATTAGATGGCCAGTGTTTAATACCATCATTGATGATTCTGAATGAATTGTGCCACTGAATTGTATTGTGCTGGATGAGACGCAAGTTCTTATTCTACTCCTCTATCAAACCTCTGAGTTCATAAATAATAAAGGAAATTTGCTCCAAAACGTTCATGACAAATATCAGAGGACTGTTAATCTTAATTCTTGGGAGGATTAAAAGGGATATTTGTGCTACCTCACTGTAGGTACCTAGTATGGTTACCTAATTTAGCTTTTTTAGATTTCTAATGACTATGAATCAGTGCAGGAACTTAACTTTGGTGTCAGAGATTATGGCTTTTTTTTAGGAAGAAGCTGTACTCTAGGAAATACCCTAAGTGTTGTTTAAGATGCCCACTCTTTCTTCCTGCTCATATTCTCAAATTTTCTTTTCATGGAAACCAACAAATAGGAGGAGAGATACAAAAAATGAATGATCTATGCTTGGGTAGCTTCTCAAAAAAAAGTTATCACATGACACAAACTTTCTATGATTAGAAAGTTTGAATAGCCCCTTTTGCTTTTGGCCCCATCAGTATAATTCTTCAAGGGACATTTGACCTACAATTCTGTGAACTCCAGTTTACTCTGTTCAATCTGTTGAAAAAGGTGGTAGACAGAATGGAGTTATTTTACATCATCTGAAAAAAAAAAAAAAGCTGCATTACGAGAGTAGAGTATGCTGCTGGGAAACTAAGAGGAAGACCAGCCTCTCAACATTATGAGATTAGAGGTCTCTGAGCATTAGAATTACATCAGAAGAGCAAACTTCCACTGGTAAATTGAAGGTATACGTTCAAAAACCATCTTAACATAATGAGCAGCCAGTAAAATACTCTCCACTCACAGATAAAGACCAGGGACAATGAGCCAAGGACATCCCAGACCTCTGCCTTGCCCTTGTTGAGTGTGCCAGGCAAGGTCTGGAAGGTGCCACAGTGCTAGAACTAGTCAGCTCATGCTGACACCAGAAAGAGGGGATAATGAAAGCATTGGCACTCCTTGCACTTAGTTTTTAAACAAGAAGTCATCAAGGTGGAGATACAGGTAAACAGACTGATGGATGTTAGAAGTCTATAAAGCAC
The DNA here is from genome assembly GCF_018691265.1 of Tyto alba. Lineage (NCBI taxonomy): Eukaryota > Metazoa > Chordata > Aves > Strigiformes > Tytonidae > Tyto > Tyto alba. Next base: position 13,183,254 of record NW_024881282.1, on the reverse strand, counting down.
CATAGGCTGACAACTAGAGTTATATCGGACCACTGATCATATATGTTTGCATTAAATTTATTCTTTGAGAACTTTATTCTCTTCCAAAGAGTATCCATTATCTGACCACTTCATAAATGCTGAGACTCTTGTTGCATGACGTAAACACTATTTTGGTCACTAGAAACAGAAAATAAAATTTGACAGAGTCTTAATATAATGGCATCAGAACAGGCACAATTACAGCTTAGGCACAGATGACACGGGTTAAAACTAAACATCTGCCTATCTCATATCTGATGTTGCAGTAACTCAATGAATCCCTCGAGCATAATCATAACAGATGTCTGTCATTTAGGTGACTGCTAAAAAGGTATTCTGGAAACACTGAAAGGACAAGGCAAATTTAGCTATAAAATAATGCTGACTGACTTAGTAAGTACAAATTTGTACTCAGGTTTTCTGGAGCCCTGAAATTAAACAGAGAAATATATTGTGACATGTTCTTATGCCTACATTTCACAAAGAAATTTATGGAAGTACTAAGAAAGCTAATAATCTCAACTGAAACACAGTGTAGCCTTCAGCACTGAGCTGCTGACTTACTTAAGCACATGCTTGAAATAAAACATGTTTAAATGCTATCTTAAATCAACGTGCTCTTTTAAATGGAGACTTCCAAAACCAAGCAGAAAACTTGTCAATACATATGGGGCACTTTAATATTCGTTTTCATGTATGTATTCCTCAGTGAGTTATTTCTTTGTTCATTTTATTATGGCTTTTTTAGATGTTGTGTAGGACTGGAAAGGATTCTCCTAGGACATCAGTTCAGACCTGTGGACTTACAGACAGGCACACCATATATTGATTAAGATCCATCTTAAAAAAAAAAAAAAAAAAAAAAAAAAAAAATTAACTTTCTTACTGGAAAGCTATTCCAGAATATCTAGACTCCTCCAGCCCAAATCTCCAGTGCACATATACAAAGCATGCTCAAATTGTATGTTATTGATTATCTTTCTTTGCAGGGATTCAGTTTAGTCTCCTATATCCTGTGAAATTTCTCGTAAGGCTGGTAAATAAATACTGGGGGTGACTTCTCATGGATCAGTAGGAACTCTTCAGTAGCTCAAAGCAATAATTTGAAAGAAACACAAAAAGAGATTCATTTATTCTCAAAGGTGATGATATAGGGGATACATGACATACTTAGTTTTCTTGTAAGACTCATAATGGATGTAAAAAAAAATATGTAAGAGTCAGTAACTTACAGTTTTAATCAGGATCGTGTAATATGAAATTCTCAACCCAGAGGTTCAGCTACCTATGATAAAGCAGTAGTTTGGTGCAGCTGTGTGATCTTGATTCAGCTTAAATAAGAAAATTGTGACAAAGTGTGACAAAGCATGAGCTAAATCCATGCAAAATAAGAAAAGCAAAAAAACAGACAGACATGTAATTGTTGAGACACTAACAGTTAACACTGAGGATTTTGAAGGAAAAAAGCTGATGAGTAAAGATATAATCCCCTATAAGGGGAAAAAAAAAATAGATACAGAATAAAGAGACTAAGAGACCCTAAAATGGCAGCTCTACCACATCAAGGTTCAGTTCCTTCCAAGGAATAACAAAGATCAACCCTTCCTGCCTGATTAACAGCTGAGTGTCCCAGTGTCTCTCCAGGGGTGTGAGCATAAAACTTAGCCTTCTGCCTTGCTAGACCTCACTATGTATTATCTCTGTTAACCAGTATGTTAAAAATCTACATGTGTTTTGTGTACATCCTGGTGCATTCAGAAAATGTCACCTGACCTATGTGACCCAAAGAGGAAGGATAACCAAGAGGTTTCACTGCTGCAACTGATCCAAGATCTGCTGGATCAGCACCCCTAACCACAGCCTGTCTTTCTCACCTACTTTCTAATGATCAGAAAACCTGTCTTCCCTTCTTGAGCTATGATTGCTATGTTCTCTGTGTTCATAGTAGTGATGATATAGAGCAATAAAAGCTAGGAATGGCTGGTTGATTTTCTCTGCCTTTTGGAGTAAACAGGAAAACGTTTAGGTAGGAAGTGAGACTTCAAGCAAGAATCCAAATTTCTTCTTTACTTCACTTCTATTTTGTCTATAGACACATCCTCACTCTATAGTCTCCGTAATTCACTCAGGTACTTCAGAAGAACAGAACAAACCATGATACTTGGAGTTCTGAGTTTACCCATTTTTATGCCTAATGCCTAGAACAATTTCTAACCCTGGGTATGTCAGCATTCTGCTAAAAGGGATAGAACAGGAAAGGACTAGTTTTTAATTCAAAACCTGATCCTATTGAACACATCACAGTAGATGACTACAGAATATATTGGCAAGAAACTTGTTTGTTGGAGCTTAATCTCTGATTAACATCTCTCTTTGGCTCTATTTGGCATTCATATGGGGTCATTCTGCTGAGATGAAAAGTACATTTAAATCTCTTTCTCATACTTTTCTGAGCAAAACATGACCTAGATGCCAAGCCTATTACAATCTAATAGAAATAGCTTGACAATCACCAAACTCATTTAACTGTGCACATTTTCTGTGTATGTTTTCAGCTTTCTGAGACCTGTTTACAAGGCTCAAGGTGGGATGCTGCATGCTAGACCTGGGTGTTTACAACAAGATGGTAACATAAATTTTTTTAATTTGCACATTTTGCCCTTAGAGAATATGTTGTACAATTCCTATGCTGCCTTTTACTCAAGGGTCATAAACAGTTGCCATGAATCAAATTTTGCAGCATATTTTTGATATATAGATACATTATATGCCCAATTTTATGGATGTGAAAATAGCCATAGGAAGGTAATATGATTTCCCAATTGTCACAGAGTCAGGCAAGATTTCTCTCATCTAATATTATCTGTCTATGGGTCAAGTCTAGCCAAATTGTCTCCATGACCTCTATTGAAAAAAAGAAGAGATGTTTGTCCAGAGAATGATGCATCTCACCTATCCTCCACTTTAGACTAGACAACTTTTAGACAGATAAGGTTAGACAGCTATATTATTAATAGTAGGTGATATGGGGGTCACCTTTAGGGATAAATAGAAGCTAGACTCATCAGTATTTTCTCTGTATTGATTTACAAAATCTGGATTAGGTATATTACAGGTCTGTGGTACCTACTACCGTTCATAATGTGTTGCCTTCCTTGTTTTGGCAAAGACCACTACCAACAGCAACATCAAAAACCAATCAACCACCCATCCCTGCAAATTGTTACAGGATTTCTTTAGCAACACTGGGAGTTATACTGATTAACACCAGTTGAACATCTTGTCCTTTTAGAATAACTCAATAAGAGAGCTAAATGTAAACAATTTCCTTGAGTAACTCTTAGCGTGGTCATTTAGATGTTAAACTATCTGGGCCTGAGACAGTTACTCATATGGAAACAAGACTGAAAATATACAACAAAAACTTCCAGGATTTCTCTGTCTGATTTTTGGGTTTAGATTGGGTTTGGTTTTGTTGGTCTTCTTTGATTACATAATACTGTTAGTAAATGCCTGTAGTGAACTGATTGTCCTTTAACATCTCTCAGCTCCACAAAAAAAAAAGGAGTGGCAATAATCATAAAAGTTTTGGGAAAAAAAAACATTGTTTTTTTAAATGGTAGCACATTTGTATTCAGGCATTTGTTACAGAGGTATACCAAAGCAGCCTCACACAGATAATAAACTTGAACAAACTTTAATATGTAACCAAATCCCAACAGAGAAAACCAGTGGGAAAATGGGGGTAACCAAAACAAGGCTGTGATAACATTTAACAAAGTGTGGGTTCAGTTGGGAAAGTTATTACTACACAACAACACAGAAGCATGATGACAGATAAGAATGATGACACCAAAGTGTGCACACACTCACTCACTGAAGGTGAAGCCTCTCACTCAAGGGTACCTACAAGTATTCACTCACCAAGTGGGAGGTGAGGCCACTCAATCCTGGGAAGTTTCCTTAAGTGGTATACCAGTCCCAAGAGGAGGGCTTCCCATCACAGATGCACTGCTCCAAGAAGAACAACTCAGAGGCGGTCTCCAGTGGGGGCCCCATTTTATAGCCTGGTCGGATCTGAACTGTGGTCATATATGCTAAGCATTTTAGAAACTTGTCTCAACCAAGGGATTTCGTTGGCTGAGGGCCTTGTCTATTGAATGGGGTCCCACCTCCTTTTTCTTGACACAGGGGACAGTGAGGGGGACGCATGCTGGTCTACACCCATCCAGGGTGCATATGTGACAGCAGCCACGGCATGCCACCACCACAGGAGTGAAAAAAAGGGCACAAGAAAGACAGCAGCCACCATGTTAAAAGTCCTAGCCCCTTGGCGGGAGTGTTCCTGCCACAGCACCAGAGCTTGTCACAGTGTAATGACAGAGCCACATCCATCTCTAGTGTCTTATTCTTCAGAAGATTGATCACTAAGAAAATTATTCAGAATGATTAGCAGAGAATGCAGACATAAATCAGAGATTGAATTCACAGTTTGAGGTGAAGTCCTATAGGGATCAAAACCTCAAAGCACAGACCATTGCTGAAATTGAAGAAAAAGTTATTTCTGTGACTTAGAAGTGGATCTTTTTATTGTGAGTAACACTGTGATACTCAAGAAAATGAGATATAAATCATGGTAGTATTCCTGCAGGTCATAGAAGCAAATCAAGAATGATTTCATTGTCTATTAGAAATAAGCTGGGACTTAAAAATTGTTTGAGTGGTTTGGCCTCTCTGACACTGTGACCCAGAGAAGTTGAGAATCATTTTGGAAAAGTGCTTGCTATTCTTTAGCTTTGGGGAGCTTCAGGAATTATTTAGATAGTATAAAATAAACACAGACCAACGTTTATCCAATTCCCCAAACCACCACCCATTTGTTACTTGCAACAGTCCCACCAAGCTAGTAGCAAAATACCTCTGTCTTGGGACAAGGTAGAAAAAAGAACAAATAGCAAATGGCTAATACCATCCTCTGCTTTGGTTGGTTTAGCCATACTAGCTTTACTCTAGTGATATTTCTAAAAGACAATCAAGCTGTAATGCTGCAGTGGCTATTACATTCAGGCAATAATAAATGTAATAGCTTCAGTCAGGGGACTATAGTCTCCCTGAATCTCTGAAAGTGAAGCTGAGAGAAAAATATCAGCTTGCATTTTTCTTTTTTGTCCTTAAATTTATCTTAAGAGAAAAGCATAAAGATCACTAGAGACCTTCCTGGCAAAGTGCTGGTAGCAGCAGAAGTAGGTTTTTCTAATATATAAACATATATGTAAAAGAAAAAATTAATTTCAAAAGCATTTCAAAAAATATTTTTTTTCATACCTGCATGTACTTTTCCTTTAGTGTCAGGACCTGTATCTACACTGAAGGTCTGCTTTCCCCATTTATGAATATTTTGCCATTTTCCCCCTCAGAACCAGGCAATCTACTTGTTTTACCAAAGAGACAGAGGAAGGGAGAGGACTGCTTTCATCCACAGCCAAAAACTCTACCCGTCCTCCCTTCTATTGCCGTGAGGTGACAGACATCTTGAGAACACAGACTGTATATCCTGTGAGTAATTTATACTGGTGTCAAAATGTTTTGTAGTAACATTTGGTAAAGTTCCAGGAAAAGAACTTGCAGCCAAATTTTACATTACCAATCCAGTCTGGAAACAAAAATGAAACATCTTTTTTTCCCACATCCTCTTAGATAATACTGTCCAGGTGGTCAACCAGATATATATATATATATGGGGAATATTTAGGCATTAATGTGTCACATGCTTCAGTGGATGAAAATTATGATAAATGAGCCAATTTTCAATCACATTTTCTCCACTGTTACTGTGTGAGCATTCTGTCACCGAGTGTCAGTATGGTAAAAACATCAAGTGCAAATAAATCTGGAACCTCCTGCTCTTCAAGTCAGAAAGTATGATAGAAATGGTTCTGTCTCAAATTTATCTGTTCTGTCTCATATCAGATCAAGAGCTCACTGGTAATACAATAGCAATTCCTAAGCATATTACATGATTAGGTTGGGTGTATAATGTAAAAGTGGTATATTTAGAGAGATTTGGTTTTGTGGAACATTATTTCCTACTGAATTCTTCTGTAAGTCTGTTAAATTAAAATTTTAGATGGGATATTAGTAAAAATTTCTGCACTGAGAGGATTATCAAGCTTTGGAATAGACTGCCCAGGGAAGTGTTTGAGTCACCACTCCTGCAGAAATTTAAAAGATGTATAGATGTGGTGCTTAGGGACATGGTTCAATGGTGGACTTGGCAGTGCTAGGTTAATGGTTGTATTCAATGATCTTAAAGGTCTTTTTCAAGTTTTTCAAGTTTCGAGTTTACACCACTGTCTTCCAGCACCCAAAAAGCCTTTACCCATTTTCAACAGCCACTACTGTTAATACCTCAATGTACCCTCTACCATTACCTTCCAAAGTACCCGTAGATTTGCTCATGTGTGCATTTAAGTGTATCACTTTTAGAGCAGAAATTCTAATTTTGGTTATGTATTTTTTGTCATGGTTTAACCCCAGCCAGCAACTAAGCACCACACAGCAGCTTGCACACTCTCTCATGGTGGGGAGAGAATCAGAAGGGCAAAAGGAGGAAAACTCAGGGATTGAGATAAAGACAGTTAACAGGTAAAGCAAGTCATGCACACCAGCAAAGCAGAATAAGGAATTAATTCACTACTTGCATTGGCAGGTAGGTGCTCAGCCATTTTCAGATAAACAGGGCTCCATCACACGTAATGGTAACGTGGGAAGACAAACGCCATCATTCCAGATGTGCTCCCTTCCTCCTTCCCCCAGATTTTATTGCTGAACATGATGTCATATGGTATGGGATACCCCTTTGGTCAGTTGGGGTCAGCTGTCCCAGCTGAGTCCCCTCCCATCTTCTTGTGCACCCCCAGCCTACTTGCTGGTGGAGTAGTATGAGAAGCAGAAAGGGCCCTAACTGTGTATGTACTGCTCAGCAATAACTAAAACATCTCTGTCATCAACACTGTTTTCAGCACAAATCCAAAACATAGCCCCATACCAGCTACTATGAAGAAAATTAACTCCACCTGGGTCAAAACCAGCACAATTTTTCCACAGTGGTTTTCAATGTTCGTTTATTTACAAGAAAATTAATATTTTATAAGATATAACAAATATATTTGCAGAGCATTTAAACCAACAGGACTACTTTTCAGAGTGAGAAAGGTAATATCTGCAAGGTGTCTTCCAGAAACCTTAAAGTAACCTGTGAAGTACCAAGATCCCAGGAATACAGTTTGAAAAAGAGGTCTCACACACAATGGTATTGCAGACTCCAGATACCACTCCAGAGCAGATATGATATGTTATAGCACATGCCCATTGTGCTCAGCACTAATCCATGGTAAAGAAAGGCATCTTTAGAGAAATACTATAAAACATATATAGCACTTCTGATTCTTGAATTAACTTAATGTATTTTGCTTTTTGTGTATCTTTACTATAAAAATATTTTACCAGAACTCTCTTTATGAATTAGTACACTATCTATACTAAAATGGGCTTTGAGTCAGATCCTGCTTAGCTGATGTCTGTTGCTAGTGACAGCTAGTCTGCACTCCCATCTATGCAAGCAGAGGCTTGACTGTGCATAGACAGCATGTTCTATAACTTTAACTGGTATTTCAGATCATAGCAGTCAACAAGGGTTATGGACGTACTGTCTTGAGCATCCTACCTTGTCATATTCATCCTTGCACTGTATTTGTTTCACATTGCTATTTAGATGTCAGTTTGTCCCTCATTTAGTTCACATTCAAATTGATTAGATTCATTGTTTTCTTCATACAGCTACATTTAAGAAAAATTAAATTTCCACCAACTTTCTTTGTTATGTCACTGCCAGCTCAGATGTTTCCATTTTGATTTTGTTATGTGCTTCACACACTGGATTCAATTTGTTTTCTACCCATTCTCTTGCCTAAGTAGTCATGTCCCTTTTCCACAATGAATCCTCCTGCTTAGTAGACTGTTTTCAAAATTGGTCCACTTAAAGTGATTGTAAATGTTATGAATATGGATTATTAGTTTTTACAAGAGCACACCAGGGCAATGAGGATCCTACCCATGTTTGCTTTGTACTCTTCCCTAATCTTTTGTTATTCCTCCCTGATAGAGCAAAGTTTCAGACTAGATTTACATGGGGTCACACTTTGAAAGGCTGTTATTTGTATGTTAACTTCTCATGTGCAAAATATATAAGGTTGTCTTTGACCCAAAGGAAATATCACAGGGGTAGAGGACACTAAAGTTTCTTGACTCTCCACTTCTCATCACACTCCAACTTCTCAGCTTGAAATTGACACTAATTAATTCTGTGAAATTTAAAAAACAAAGTAAAATGATACATAAATATTAAAAAATCCAGTTGTAATGAAATACAACTGGGTTTTTTAAACATGTATACTGAGAATAAAGATCTTATACACTCCTTTTTAGATATGTGAACTCTCCTTAGCACTCAGGTCCTATTCTTAGGCATTTGAATTGCCTGTAGTACAAAAAAACCTCACCATAATATCTTTGTTTACATCAGTAAAAATTCAGTGAATGTGGAATACAAGAAATGATGTATACAAAACTACTTGCTGATATAAGGAATATATGGTTTTTAGATGAGTAAACATGCTTGATTAACTGCTTCATTAGAGCACAAGAACACACATTCGCACTTGAATGAGGAATTGCCATTATACTACGAAAATATTTTGCATTCAGGTATATACAAAGCTTTCTCAGAAAAAACAAATGTGCTGAATATAACTTTTTGGTTGGGCTATTTTGTTTTTTTGCCTCACTACCACATAATAGGCAATAACTTGGTTGATGTGAAAAGAGCCTGTTGGTCCAAATATTCCTAAAATAATTTAAAGATTTGCAACTGTATGAATAGCAGCACTTTTTAAAGGTCTTGATTCATACATTACAAACAGAATGAGGAGCACAGTTATTCTTCACATTTCGATCAAAAACTGGGAATACATATCCAATCTTTACTTAGATAAAACTGTTTTTATCTCCTCACAAAAACTTTACCAAAGTGATGCAAAAAAAGACGGCTTTCTGCAAGCATTGCATTTATCCTGAAATTTCCTGAGAGTCAATTGCAAAAATCAAAATGAGACACTTTTTTTTTGTGTGTGCTATTTTATTATTTCATTTTATTGCAATGAAGATTCACTAATTCGACCAGTAAGATTCACTGCAAATGTTACTAGTAATTATTTAACATATTCTTACAAGTCATTAATATCAGAAAGAAGCACATGCCAGGAAATAAAACCTAAAAGAGATCACTAAATAGACAGTAACTCCTACAGTGAAAGCCCAGAATTAGCTAGTTTCTGTTTTGTTGAACTTGGTCAGGATGTTCTTGTATCATTCTAATATCTTCATAAACATGTACTTCTGCATCAAGTCAGATGCCTTAGATAAATCTGTGCAGAAGAAATCAATTGTACTTGCTATATCTAACAAGCATACTACTCCAGAGATTCTTCTGTAAGTTTTTCCAGATTGACATTAATTATATTGATTCCTTTGAATTTTTTGTTGTTTATTTGTGTATCACTATTTTGCCCAGGACTGATGTTACAATGATGAGTCTGTAACTGTGAAAAGTTCACCAATTTACCCTCTTTAAAATAAATTGTGAGACATTAGCTCCTTCCAGAACACTGGAGCCTTTCCAGCCTTTCAAGGTTTACTGAAAAAATCAACATTAACAGCCCAGATAGCTCCTTAGCCATATCCTTTAAACCTCTCAGTCATAAATTATGTGACAATGCTTTTAAGTATATAGCTTCAGAAAAGCTAATCACTCTATTCATTGCTTTCAAGAAATCTTCACGTGACATGATTCAGATACATGTTTATTCTTTAAATAGAACTAATATATTTATTGAACATCCAGTCATTTACTAATAATTCTATAATTTTTCTCCAAAACCCATACAATATCAAGATAAAGATCCTTTTTTCTTTAACTGTACTTTTTCCTACGGGACCTATATAAAAATATCTTCTTATGTTATTCTTGGTTTTAATAGACACAGGTTAGTCCCGTATCCTTTGACATTCCATACCAATTTTTCATAATTCCTAGTTTATAAGAAATATTTCTTACCTTTTTTATTGTTTTATTTGTCACATTCTAAATCACAGACATTTGTAAACAGTGTGGCCCTCTTTCTCAAGTGTCACAGTAGCTTTTCTGGTACTGACCAAAGTATGCTTATCAGCTCCTTGTTATCTCTCATATTTTTCATGTGTTTTTTCATTTCTCTCAACTTTTGCCTTCAGCCCACAATTGCATTTAATCTGAAATTTTTCCATCTCTTTGAAAAGATCATTGACTATAACTATTTCTGAATGAAGACAATGAACTGGTATAGTACGTTAGTAAATGCTTAAAGTATATGTGAAGAGATATAAATTTTTAACAGTAGAATATTCAATATTGTAAAGTCAAAGATGTTTTTTTCTGTCTTTCTTTTCAAACGTCACAATTCCTAAATTCTTATATCTGAAATGAATAATGATGAAGATAACAAGGGTAAAGTTATTTGATAGCTTTCCCGAGAGCATCTATGAATATCATGTCCATGTTTTAAGCAACACTCAGTAGGACTGGTTTTGTACAGCAGTTTTTGTTAAGAATTTCTGCCCTGCTACAACTCTTCATAAATAATCATGTGTCTACCACATCCTGCCACAGTAGAGAATTAGGAAAAGTGCAAACGTATAATCATTTAGCAGTATAGTTGAATACAATAGGAACTAAACAGAACTTTCAAAACTTCAGTGAGTCTTGAGCCTTACAACAAATAAAAGATATCCAAATATTTTCTCAGACCTCCTATATCTGGTTTTTTTTTTTTTTTTTTTCTGTAACTTAAAACACAAAATATAAAATATCCTTATCTGGAGAAGGCTTGTATTCATGTTGTGTCTTCCCTGGGTAAGGTTTATACAGGTTGAAGTCCTGGCTTAACATCTTCCCCATTAAAAGAGAATTTTTTTACTTCACACAACACCTTTCTGTATGTGCCAAATCTGTTTCAGATACACATATTTAAAAGTACTTGAATCAACATCATATCTACCATCCTGTTTTAATCTTTGTTCATGCAGTCAGCACTACTGCTTTGTTTTTGCACTTGTCCTTTTAATCCATTTCACTAATTAAGTTTTTTTTATCCTCTAAACCACTATAGTGTGTGCATGCTCTGACCTTTAATCACCAAACCCTCCATTTTCCACACAGCTGTTTACTGCTATTATCTCCACCTTTTATCTTGGCTTATATATTGACTTCCCATCACTGGATTTGTCCTATTAACCTTGTTCTATTTTTTTAAAGCAAGCCCCACATTGTATTTCCTTTTTTTAGAAATACATTAGATGACACAACAGTTTATGAAAGGTGTTGATTTCTGAGCCAGGTCATCTAAGGCCCTTTGTTTACCTACTGAGATTCAAGAAAAGGCTCTATGTAATATCTTTAATGAGGAGCAATATAGGATAGATAGCTACTGACTCAAGCTGAGGATAAAATGCTACATTAGATTCTCAGAAATTATGCTTCCTCAGAAATAATTATTGTTTTGTAGACTAGCCAAGAACACAAAGTCCAGGAATGTTGCACTTCTCTTCAGGACAACTCAGCATTTTGTGGAAATTCTGTCTTACAGCATTCCATGCCCACACGCTACAGAAACATTGGTTTATTTATGCCAGTGCATCTGCCCTCTTCTATCCTCAGAGCACAGCTGTGATGGGACTTACACAACTACGCAGTGTGAGAGACATGTTCTGTCTTTATTATTTCTATCATTTTACTTATCACGTGAAACAGCAGACTGTAAATTCTTTGACCCACATTAATATCTTTTTTGTTTGTACTGTGAAGCTCATTCAATATACCAATGCTAGAAAAGTGGTTAAGTTTTGGTTAACATTATCTCAGGGTACATTAGCTAGACATGAACCTCTGTCAGGACAGACTTTGCCCAGCTGAATTACATCTACCCCACAGACTGTATCACAAACAGTTTGTTTGCCTTGTCTTGTCTTGGGGGTGACAAAAACATTACAATAATTAAAAACTACTATAAAGGCAGGAAAGGGAGGAATATAAACTGATCAGTTTTCTAACATTTTGTAACCTCTTTTTGGTGCAGAAAAGTTTTGTAGTGTTTTATGAATCAATGACTAGTGTCTAGACATTGGTTTTAAACAAAACAAGGGAAGCAGGGAAGGCTTGCGAGCTGCACTACTTGACAGAGGATTATAATAAAAATAATAATAAAAAAAGAAAATAAACCCCCCCACAATCTAAATTCTGGATACAATTTATTTCCCATTTCGTACCTTTTGAAATATTACCCTCTATCACTTCCAGCAACATGTGTTCCAAAAATGTTATCATTCCCAAATACACTTAATAGCTCCTGTATCTGGACTTCCTTCATGATTAATAATGACCTGATTACATCATCTCTATTTTACAGTGAAGAAGGCAGTTAATCTGTTAAACTCTCCCACTCTATTAAAACAGGGTTTCACAGGGTCACAGTCATGTGAATCCCAGTGTGAACTGTTGCCTGGGATTATGCTTCTGTAGGTGCAGGAATTTGCACTTCCCCTCGATGAATTTCATGAGGTTTCCATTAGCTTATTTCTCCAGCCTTTCAAGGTGCCTCTTTATGCTGGTGCACCCATCTGGTGTATCATCTACGCCTCCCAGTTTTGTATCATCTGCAAATATGCTGAGGATGCAGTCCATCTCATTGTCCAGGCCACTATTGAAGATGTTGACCAGTATTAGCCTCAGGATCATCCCCTGAAACACACCACTAATGACTGACTGGCCTCCAGCTGGATTTAGTGCCACTGAATGCAACAGCCTGGTCCCAATAATGCAGCCGGATTGCTTTGGTTTTGTAGGGTTCAGCTATAGGCTATGTCTATAACTGAGTTAACGCTAAGTTAATTCATCATGCCAGCAAGATAGAAAAGGTAAACAGAGGAATGCTTACCACACAGCAAAGCCAAGATAAAATGGTATGACACTATTTCCATCCATCAAAGGAAAGGAAAACAACAGAAACGTGCATCATCTGTTACAACACCTTGTTGGAGACCACCTCGTCACTGACAAGGACCATGTTCACAACTTCTTTCCAAAATACCATCTTGTATGCCAGCTGATTTACAGTTTCATGCTCTTAACTCTTACAAATTATCACAGTCAGAGTTTCTTCTTTCCAGAGCCTTTATACATGTAATGTATAACATTTTCATTCAAAGCTTTCCTCCTTTAGCCAATTATAAAATGAGTATTATATTAAAATTTATATCTATGATACAATTTGTAAATAGATAGAATGTGGATAAATGCATAACAATTTTGGGAGAGGATTTATTTATTATACTTGTAGTTAAAATCATGGTTGTGTCTATATTTGCCAAATATTGCTCCTTAATGAGGTTTAGGACCTGGACATTGAGAATGGGATTCACCATACCTGTGTTTATCTGCTGAAGATTCAGGGGTCTTACAGAAGCAGATAACTGGAACTACCTTACTTTGTAAATGGCTCTGACAGATGGAGACCCATTCTGTGCAGCTTAATATCTGCCAAAGAATTTAATGAAATTCCCTTTAGAAATAGCTCACTCTTCTCCTTGACTAAATATGGGTAATGAACTTGGGATACACAACTGACTTTTAAATGGCCAAGGGTATCTGGACTGAAATCTAGAGTGACTGCATTTTTTTGTTTCATTACACTTTTTTCGTATGTATCATACATTGCCTTCACTATATGTTTGTAAAAACTATATCATTGTACAATCTACCAAATGCTATGAACTTAAGTCAACAATTAACAAAGTTCAAATTAATCAGTAGGTTGAATTTCTTTTATGGTAGTAAGTGATCTTTTTATACTCAGGCCAATAAGCACTTTCTGCTCTCATTGGAGGTCAGATCTGCTTGTAGTCCACTAGACACTGAGTGTAGTTGAGTCTGCCCAGCAAGCAGACCCCACAGAGACAGACAAGGAAATCATTTTTTAATGAAGATAAATCCCGTGTCAGGCAGGATTCTGCTAGCACAGAAGAGATGCTCTGATTAACTCAGTTATGAGGATGGAGGGTTTATAGGAAGTGGATATAGGAGAATTTACTTTTAGCTGAAAAAGATTGGCAGCACTACTACAAATTATGATCCTATTTGAGGAGAGCAAAGCCTGAGGATTGGCCTTTCTAAAGGACAGGGTTACAGATGTGCGATCTGTGGAAATCACCTGGAGAATTACCCAGGCTTCAGAGCCTTCAGTCTGACTGGAATGTGAAAATAGTCTTTAAGCTAAACCAGAATAAGTTACATTAAAATGTGTTATTTTTAAATTTCTTATTATGTTTTAAATAAAGGAATTGACTTCATAAAGTTTGCATTTCTGTAAGTAAAACCACTTTCACTTTAACATTTGTCTACTGTTAAGAATTATTTGAGGAGAGCTGCCAAATAAGAAGTATCTTAAGAGTGTGACAAGACCTTTCAAGGTTCATCCATGACCAAGCATTGACACCTCACAAATAAAACCAAGTCCTCAAAGGTTTGCAAAGTGCTCCTCTATTGAGCTGCAGAGTGTTCTCAGAGCCTCTTATTGCCAGAATGCATTTGACTTTCAACAGACAATGAAGCAAGAGTCTCAGATCCACTGGCACTCTCAGAATTCATCCTAGTAAAAAGTGGTGAATCTGCTTGTGCTAGATTCACAAGGTGATTTTAAGCTCAGCACCACAGTGTGCAACTTGCAGGAAATTTGTCAAGGAGATGTAAACCCAAGGCAGTAAGTGGTATCTCTACATAGAAAGAATTAGAATGAGAAACATCTAAGCTTGGGACCAGTGAATGTTTGTATGGTAGGTTAGCAAAAACAAGTCAGAGGAAATTGAGGTCCAACTCACAAAAATTGGGAACATACATCTGATCAGGATTTGTTAGAAATACCATCCAGACAGGCATCCACACTAAATTGTTTTTTTCCCTTTCAGAGTGTTCACCTGGCACCTGACATACATGGAACTATGAGAGCCCTCTGCTTCATCTGAAAGGTCAGGTTTGGTCAAGGCTTAGTAAGTATAACATTTCCTGACAGAAAATAATGATAATTTAAAAAGTAATCCCCCCCTCTTCCTCAAAAAATTGTAAATTCTGTACAAAAAAAAATATTTTTTTAGTAATAAGCATCTGTCTGAAAATCCCTCTGTTATGTGATATTCTACAGTATAGGATCAGTTATGGTTTAAAGTGCCTTACTAACTGAGCAGACCAGAAATTTACTGATGATGTGGGACTGCAGAATAGTGGACATTATGTGAATTGTAAAAAATTGCTGAAAAATGTTTCTTGTTAAACTATTTAGAAATCCTGTAAAGATCTACTGCCATAGTTAGACAGGAACCAAAACTTGTATTGGCTTTGTAAACTGTACTATTTTGAGTGTTCCTTTTAAAATTCTGTATTCAACAGAGTTCAGAATTTAAATGTCAAAGAATAAAGATATTCTATTTTGGAGGTTATCCACAAAGAAATAGGTCTGAAATTTGGCTAATATCCATTTCTCACTGGGTTCTTAGCTAGAGATTAAAATAGTGTAAGGGACTGACAACTAACCTTGTAACCACTGAACATTTC
Source organism: Tyto alba (assembly GCF_018691265.1). NCBI lineage: Eukaryota > Metazoa > Chordata > Aves > Strigiformes > Tytonidae > Tyto > Tyto alba. The sequence continues at coordinate 13,167,476 of NW_024881282.1, read as the reverse complement.
AGCTGTCTCATCTGTATTACTCTCACATCTCTTTATACTTAATATGGCAGTCATTTCTTTCCAATACACTAAATACTGTTATGCAAATAGGAGTGTAAAAAGAGGTATTAAGAAGAAAATGGGTCTATTAATGGAGACAATTATACAGAATGTTTAAAATATTGAAATCTCTGTTCTATTCCTATTCAGAGAAAAGCAAAACAAAACAAAACAAAACAAAACAAAACAAAACAAAGCAGAACAGAAAAGAACTCTGATCAGTTATTAAAAAAAAAAAAAAAAAAAAAAAAAGATGTGTAAAGTAAAATGGGTCAGTGATGAAAAAATTGAGAAAAATACCTTGGAAAACAATTGCTATTTCGAACATCCTTGTAGAGCAGGTGATCTGCATTTTTCTCAGGTTAAAGTCCATCCTAAATACTTCTAAAATCAACAGAAAATTTGGTATTGACTTCAAGAACCTGCAGATATTAGTTAACAACAGTTGAAAATAACTTTTGATATACTGAGGAGCAACTGTGGAAATATGAGAATATAGGTGGAAAAATATTTATTTTCTAAAATGGTAAGGAGAATATTCATGCTAAGAACTGTTAATAAATCTCACTAACAGAAACATAGCAAGGTAAATGGGTATAAAAATCTCTCTATATATTGAGAATCAATTTATAAAGAATATAACTAATGAAGTAAAAATGTTATACATTAAATTAAAATCAAAGAACAATGTGATTTATGTTTTGCTTTTAAAAAAATCATAGAGTATAATATGGAAATAGCCACCAATGTAGTAGATAGAATTAAAGCAAATGTTTGAGTTGAGAATGTTGCTTTCAAAATTAATATTCCTAAACTCAAGTGAACAATTATCTCCTCATCAATTGATTATGTTTAACCTTCCAAACTAAATACCAGCACCTGAATAATTTTCCTAAAATTCATTGTGGTAAAATTAAATGAATTAGCAGATGCTGTCTGCATCTCTGCCTTTCTTTCAACACAAAGGTGTTGTTATAATTTCATAATTTTAAAATGAAAGAGTAATTCAAAATCATGTTAGAACTTACTTAGAAAAAGAACAAAATTACATTGTTAAATACATTATAAATACTTTTTTTTTTCCCCCCAGGTGTTTCTTTCAATGTGTATTTTTTCTTCTGAAAAAAAAAAATCATAAAAAACCTAAAACCTTAATTTATTTTTGAAATTTTGTCACTGCTAAAAAGAAAATTGCCATCTCTGGGCATTTTAACCTACTTTTAACTCCACAGTGCCTTTACAAGAACTAAATTTTTTTAAACTCAGAACGGTCTTTGTAAACTACTGAACTGATATAAAACTTCATAGATTTCATGGCTCTTAAGATGCAACACACAGTGACAGGTAATGATGACTACATCTCCCGACTCACTAGGCAGATTAGCTGAGTACAGCAGTATAGTATCCTGATATACTTTAGAAGTACATCATTAGTGTTATTTATTTGCACTAATGTAACACTCGGCACTGAACATAGATCAAAAAAAGACAACCCTTGTGTCAGAGAGCTCACAACCTAAATATAACACCTGAAACAAAAGATGAATGTAGACATACAAGGAACAGTGAGAAATGAGACGCAGCTGATCTTGGCATAGCAGGAGACTTAAGTTTTTACTTTGTTTTGTTTTCAAAGAACTCTATAGAGTGAGAAAGTGAAGGAGGAATCTGGAAAAGGATAAAAGAGACATTTTTCAGTTGTTTACAGAAATATTCTCCCAACAGGCATCAGGAGGAAAAACATAAAGGTGCTTGTATAAAAGTCAAACGAGACGACATCATAGATTTAGTAGGTGCAGAAATGACCTTTTGAAATACCAAGACATCAGTTGAATTATTTTGTTTGAATCAACCAGTTTAAAGAAGGAAAAACAGGACAACATAAAGACTTCACGAATATTTCCTTAGACATACAGGTAGCTGTGGAATTATTTGAAGGCTTTTTCCTTCCAAGGCTTTTAGGATTACATTGACTGTGCAAATATTAAACCTATTTTAGTGTTCCATTCTACTTTCTTATCCATCTTTAACTTCAGTTAATTGCCTAATTGTGCTAAAGCTAAGAGCATTATTTAATTGGTAGCCATTGCAAGCAGAAGAGCAGTGCTCCTAAAGTGGAAGGCAGTACTTCAGAACCAGTTGTGTTCCCATTCTCACTACAAGCTGCTGTGTTGTTCTCAGTATATATGTATGGTTTTTTCTGCATTACTTTAGGGCCCTTCAAATACAGGAGAGGTATATGTATTCAAGAAAAATATAAACCAGAAGTTTAAGAGGAACGAATATGAACTATAAGGAATTAAGCAAATTGATGAAGATACCTCAGTTTAATGTATTACAGTATCTCTGCTGAACCATAGTAACTGTGTGTGTGTTAATCTTAGCTTGTGAGTAAGACTTGCTTAGTGCTCTGCAAGCACTGTTGTTAACTGGAGGACAGATCTCTATTCTTCCTCCACACAATGATTGGCTCCACTCAGGCATTCCAGCATGTCTTTAAATCAATAGTCAAATGGTTCATTACAAGACTACAGGGAGGCTGTAACCTGGAAACACACTATCAAAGTCAGAAGATTTACTATGATATAAAACTGTTGTTGGACAAGAAAGGAGCTACAAAAATGTAATTTAATGAAAACGTAAAATTTATCTGAGGTGTCTGAAATACTGAGCTACATTTCCTTTCTATTTTAAATGTGTGACTGTCACTTCTGTGGCATTCTTTGCTCCTTAAGTGTTTATTAGCCCTAGGGATCAGGAATCAGATGGTTTATTTCAGTCTGCTCTTAAAATCAGCTTTTTTTTAGATTTGTTATAAATATATATTAGGCTAGATTTTGTTTTAATTCACAATAAACCTTCTGGGCTAAATTTGTAAAATGTTACATATTTTTGAATTAAAGATTTCATTAAAATGATCTGACTCAAACTTTTTAGCAATTTTGTCTATTGATTTTCTGAGTGGCTGTATAAATCTAGCAGAACTTCTTTGATTTCAAAGAAACATTAAAAGTACTATACTGATTATATTATTGAAGTCCAATATTATGTTCCCATAGTAGCTCAAAACCACAACATCAGTTAAGTGCAAGAAAACCCAAATGCAAAGCTATGAGATAAGAAAGGTGGTTAAAATTAATTTCTCCTTACATTTCAATTCAATCTTAAATGCTTATAGGTGTTCCTGTTTTAATAATGTATCAAACAGTTCAATTACATTAAATGATCTCATTATAGACATTTCCATTATCTCAACAGAAAGTAGGTGAGTGGCTGGGAGAGAGCTGACACAAAGCAAAAAACTTTTGTGTTGCTTCTTGATGAACATATTATTGAAATTAAGGTGAGTAAAAGGGTCTTCTCACAAAGAGTAAAAAAATAAAAGGCACCTACAGTAACCAGATACTGAATTTAAAGAAGTCAACCGGAGAGAAGTAAAGAAAAAAAAAAAAAAAAAAAACAAACAAACAAAAAACTAAACACCAAAATTAAGCCAATATAATTATCTCAGTAAAAAGTGGGGAAAATAAATGGATTTTTAAGCACTGTGTTAATATACTTGAGGTCTAGTAGTTTCTAAATTACTTCCAGAGACAGAGTTAGGTTCTGAAAGATGTCATCTCTACCTAAGAAGTGTCAGAACTCAACTAAAAATTATTGGCAGAAAATGCCTGTATTTTAGCAGTTCTTGTAGCGTAGAAGAAGAGATTAATCTATGGACAAAATTAATTCCTCAGGTTCTTTAACTACTTAACTATAAATATTATCATAAAATATATATATATATATATATATATATATATATATATATATATATATGAGTTATTCCTAATAGCTGAGGAATAGTTGCATGTACTTATGTACATGTAACAGTGGATTAAGTACATTTGTAGCACTGATTTCATCTTCACTTCTTTCTGTCTTGCAGACACTATGAAGGAGTAATTTCATCTGTTCCTCCAAGTCTATGTCAAAATTAAACTCTATTAAAAAGCCACCACTGTTGAATTGGAAACTATGCTATATGCCAGTTATAAACTCTTTCCTTTAAAGCTGTCATATACTCTTTACTCCATGAATCCAGAAGATAGACTGATACTATTAAGTGACGTATACAACCATAATCGTATTTATTGGGAAGTAGCAGGTGTGCTTTTCTGTGAACACAGCTGAACATTTCTCCTCCAACACAAACTCCAAAGCCCACTGGCAGACAAGACAGAGTGCAGTGTACAGGAAAACCCTGTTTATGGTTAAACGATAATAATCTGTTCCACAAAGGAGTTGAATATTGTACTAAGCATGTAGTGAACACTACTGAGAAGCATGAGAAAACTGTTTCCACTGACCACCTTCATGATTTACTCTTCTGTTGTTTCCTGTATCTTCTTGTTCATTCACATCTAGCTTACCAGTCATGCATGTGGAGTATAAACAGCAATATCTGTTAGAAATGAAACAACTTTGTTTCTATTAGCTATTCTGAACAAGTGTAACTGGAGGTTTTCACACTCCTCATTACATTAAGACAAAACTCCATTTAAACTACCATCAACTTTCAATTTAACAACAAAAATTCTGGATTAAGATAAATTCAGTAAAGGATATAGGCAATATAAAATGTGTATAAACTGGGTTTTAAAATCAGAGTGTATTTATTGAAATGGACCTTTGAGAATATGAACATTACACTTGAATCCAGTCTGTACTTATGAAAGGAAAAAAAGCTTTGATTTCTTTTAAGCTTGACCTGAATAATAGACAACATGAATTTTCTACCCATGGGTAATGAGGAGTTAACTGTTTCTATAATTGCAGTATCTACTGTTTGTGCCAGGTGGGAGAACAGACTCATCTAATAGAGAAATACACACAGGCACAGACACAGAAATTCACATACTGTTTTCAGCACACTACGTATTTATACTTACACAGTTTGAGATACATAACCACTTCGTCTCTCAAAGTGCAGCTGATTTTGCATATCTAGCATTAGAGATTGAAGATAGGAAGTTTTTCTACACATGCTCAGTTCCATGAGAGAAATAAGCCATAACTTATTGCCACCCAACCTAATACACACTTCCCATAGAAGTGGGAACACTCTCCTTTGTAAATGATGGACAAAGTGACAGCCCTAGCTCCAGATTAATTTAATGTCAATGTCATCACTATCATTAATGGCAGAAGCTGCCATTCAAAAGCAGGATGAGTTTATACTGAGGAAAATTAAAATGTTTGGAATAGACCTTTGCCTGAAATAAACTATTCTATCTCCAACTGAGGACATGGTCCATCACCTCCGTGGCACACAGAGGGTCTCATAATCTAAGTGCAGTACAACTATCATTTTATTTCATTGTGGATTTACATTTAGCTTTTGTCATAAATGTTTGATGAGGACCTAGCACATGTATGGGGTTTATAGGAAATATTATTGTAGCAACCAGGAGAATAATTTTTTTTTCTTACATTAGTAATAATCCAAAGTCAAATCAAAATGAGACAGTGAAAGTCAAAGAAATCTGTGTAACTGTACACCAGAGAAGTATATTACAGTCATGTCAAGAGTTTTGAAGGAAATAGCATGTACTAGTTTTCCATTACAGCAGCAGAATCTGCACAAGGTCTATGATCAAAAACATTGATTTATTCCTGTCACAAGCCCTCAGTCCCCCCCAGCTTCTAATTAAATCCTTCTTACATTCAGCTCTGGTATATAACCCTTCTGTTGTACACAAGATAAAACCACCTGCCGTACCTAATGCCTGCATCCCATATCATTACTCTGACAAAATGTTACCCTCAGATAAAGGACCTAAGAGTGGTCCAAGTGGATAGCAACAATATCTGAATCGTAAGACTCCAAAGTAATAGGACAGAGGGAGGGTGATTTAATCTCATCACAATGGTTTTATTATTTTTTTAATTTGCAGAAATTATTTTGACTGAAAATATCTGAGTGCAACATTCAACAACTTTGATACAGAAGTTGCAAGATTAATTCTTGAATGAGAAAAAAACAAGGTATGCACAGCTAATTTCCTGTACATTCAATGTACTATGCTACTAACACAAATTCTAACACAGATTTAAGACCAAAACCTGGATTCTGGTAAGCCTCAAATGCTTCAGTATCTATATCTAAGATTTTGCTTCTTCTTTTCTGAATACTGAAGACCTATGTAGAACTGTGGTTTCAAGGGAGTAGATGAAGAGACAATACAAACTTTATGTTGCCTTGTGATTAAATACTCTATCCCCTGCAGCTAAAGAATAATAGTGTACCAGTCTTTTTTTTCTAACATTTCAGAGCTGAGATCCTTAAATTAAAAACCTTAATAATCATATTTTTCCAGTATAAGATATTCAAGTATCTGTATGGTTTTCTTTCATGATGCTCACATGTATAATTGTCTGTGCAATCATCAAAGTGGGAATTTATGATCCTAACATATTTGTATCTTACATGATAGCACTACAATCTTTCATATTTTTTCAAATGTCATTTTTCTGCCTCAGCTTGATTGTAACACTAAATCTATGGCATGTTCAGATAAACACCTGAGGAAAAAGTTGTGATACCATAAAATATTACTTTTCAAATTTAAGATTTTTTTTGCTATTATTTAAAAAAACCAAGGAAAAATACCAGAAACATGTGCCTCACTGCAAAAGAATTTCAGCAGTTATAGTTTCTTATTCACCTTCAGGTAACATTAAAGCATTCAACTCTTCAGTTTATAGTATGGGTGAAGGAGTGTTCCAAGTAGAAAGCTTTCAATAAAAGTAAATCCCATTCTGCAAATAATTATCCATCTTTAAATACAACCACATATGTGCATATATAAACATTCAAAATGTAGTTTCAAATTTCTACCCTACCCATTAGTAAACAAATAAAAACCTGTCATTGCTAAAACTGAAGTACTTGGTGCCAATTGATAAAGCAATAAGAACTCGTGGATTTATTTTATCTTTTGTTTTAATCAATTAGTGTAAGAGCAGAGTTAAGTTAGTATGTATTACCTTCCCTTAGGCTAAGAGGCTTGGGAAGAGAAAGGAAATTCTATTTTTATTAATCTGTATTTTATGCACCTGTGTTTATAAAGCACTTAACTCACTGTCATTTCAATCTAACACTTTTTAAAAAAATAATAACTAAGAACCATGTAACAGACTGGAAAGCAACCAAGAGTCAGCATACCTGGGATCTGTTGTTTAACATCTTGTTCCTGTCTTATCTTAGCTATAAACACAGAACGTATATGTGTGTGTGTGTGTGTGTGAAAAGGATTTTTAAAATCTCTCCAAGTAAACCAAAGAATATTTAAAACTCAATTCTACATTTTTCCAGTTAAATTAAAAGATTTGAAGATGAGAGGAACCTAAAGTGTTAATATAAATACGTATTTCAATTTAAGCACTGAATATGGTGCATGCTATTAATGTCAAGGGGGGGCTTGTAGTTTTCTATCTTATTTAATAAATATGAAACTCACTGTTCCATAATTCAACAAATACCATTAATTTCTATTAGAAGAACCAAAAAGATATGCAATCATCCATACTGGATTTTACTAACAGACTTTTTTTTCTTTTTTCCTCCCTTTGATTTATTTATAGTATACATATTTGACTATTAATTCATCAGTGTCACTCAGTTTTTAATTATATACTCAAATAGCAGCAATAAGTTCCATTGCCAGGATTTTTAAAAATACTGCATAAATTAGCAAATTAGAATATTGTCAAAAGTACATAATACCTTGGGGATTCTTCATTTAGTTACTATTATCCTTCTCCAAACAATATGCTTTGTTTTAGGAAGACAAACACTTGACGTTCTGTTTCTCTAAAATAGGCTTCTTGACAAGGGATGATACTGCGTGGTGATGGATGCTAGGAAAATCAGTCGTGCCTTGGGTAGTGAAAGAAAACCATTGCATAGAAAGGTCACTGATTATTACAAGATTATAACAAAATAAATACTTTAATTGATAGAATATTTACAACTGTTAAATTAAGACACCAATTCAAAGGTAAGTGGTTGTCCTGGTTCGGTCTGGAATAAAGTTCATGTTCGTTTTGGTAGCTGGAGGAGTGATGGAGCACACTGAGGTTCCAGAGGTTCTCCAGGTCCCAGAGCCCTCACCTGTGCGCGGGGGTGGGGGGAGCACAGCTGGAGGGCTGGGCCCGGATTGGCCAATATTCCATGTCTTGTGACATTGTGCTCACTATATAAAGGCAGGAGTGGGCCGGGAGGGGCTCTCACTTCCGGGGGTGTGGCAGCAGTGCCTCTGTGTTTGGGATCGCCGGCCGGGAGCAGGTGGGTGTTGGTCGGCGGGTGGTGAGCAGCTGTATTGTACATTACCCGCTGATACTGCTGTCAGCATGTTGTTCTGTTACTGTTATTAAACTGTTTTTATCTCCACCCGCGAGTCTCCCTTTGCCCCTCCGATTCCCTCCCCCATTCCCAAGTGTGGGGAGGGTGGGTGAGCGACTGTGGGGTGTTTAGCTGCCAACCAGGCTCAAACCATGACAGTGGTTTAGGCAAGTGAAACACCACATGATTGGACACCACCTGTAAGCAGAGGGGAAAATATTTTCCAGTGATCGCACAAGAATTCATACACAATCAAATTGATGCACGTAACCCATTATTACCTTAAATATAATAACCAATTTATCATAAGCCATACTGTCCCAATCTATTCCTAAATGGAACACGTCAATATGAATTATAAACTTGCATGAACAATTTAAAAGGAGACATTAATCCTCTTATGCAGTTAATCTGCTATCCAAAACTTTTGTGTAGCAACCTTTTTCCTCACATACTTTGACTGTATTATACATTAGGTACTATATCATATAACCATAGAATGGTTTGCGTTGGAAGGGGCCTTAAAGATCATCTAGTTTCAAGCCCCCTGACATGGGCAGGGACACATTCCACTAGGTCAGGTTGCTCAAAGCCCCGTCCAACCTGGTCTTGAACATGTTCAGGGAGGGGGCAGCCACATCTTCTTTCTGCAACTTGTTCCAGTGTCTCACTACTCTCACAGGAAAGAATTTCTTCTTTGTATCTAATCTAAATCTACCCTCTTTCAGCTTAAAACCATTACCACTGATCATATCACTGCCCTCCCTGATACAGTCCCTCCCCATCTTTCCTGTAGGTCCTCCTTAAGTCCTGGAAGACCTCTAGAAAGTCTCCTCAGAGACGACTCTTCTCTAGGCTGAACAACCCCAACTGTCTCAACTTGTCCTCATAGGGAAGGTGCTCCAGCTCCCTGATCATCTTCATGGACCTCCTCTGGACCCTCTTCAACAGGTCCATGTCCTTCTTATGTTGGGGGTCCCAGAGCTGAACACAGTACTCCGGGTGGGTTCTCACAAGAGCAGAGCAGAGGGAGAGAATCGCCTCCCTTGACCTGCTGGTCACAATTCTCTTGATGCAGCCCAGGATATGGTTGTCTTTCTGGGCTGTATGTGCACGTTACTGGCTCTCGGTCAGTTTTCCATCCACTACTACTTCCAAGTCCTCTTCTACAGGGCTGCTCTCTATCTACTCATTGGACAGCCTGTATTTGTGTCTGGGATTGCCTCAACCCATGTTCAGGACCTTGCACTTGGCCATGTTGCACTTCATGAGGTTAGCCCAGGCCCACCTCTCAAGCCTGTCAAGGTCCCTCTGGATGGCATCCCTGCCCTCCAGTGTGTTAACTGCACCGCACAGCTTGGTGTCATCAGCAAACTTGCTGAGAGTGCACTCAATCCCACTGTCCATGTTTCCAACAAAGATGTTAAACAGCTCTGGTCCCAATATCAACCCTTTTGGAATGCCACTTATCATGGCTCTCTCCACTCAGATATCAAGCCATTGACTGTAACTCTTTGAGTGTGACTATCCATCCAATTCCTTATCCACCAAGTGGTCCATCCTTCAAATCCGTGTCTCTCCAATTTACAGATAAGGATGTTGTGCAGGACACATCTTTGGAGCAGAACAATCCCTTTATAAAGCTCTATATTACCTAAATAATGACCACTATGTTTCAGTTAGGGATTAACAGACTTCTGTAGAACAATTGATAAAACGTAAATCCCACTCACCTTCTTTGTTAAATTATGTAGATAGCTTTTCAATTTTTTTGCCGGTGTAAACCAAGGTAACTCCACTGTAATCAACAGAGTGGTGGTACTTTATATCATTCAATAATTTGGCTTAGATTCCTGCTTGTTGTAATTAATTGCCTAGCAATTTCAAATCAGGCTGCCCTTGTGCAGTAAATTGAGAACAGTAAATAGCCCTTCACTAGCTCTGTGTGTGCAGGGAGACAACTTTCACCAGTCATTAAACAGTTCCACTAAAGCAATTTCTGGGCCTGTTCATGTTTATCTTGTTCCTTTTCCTTCACAGTACATCTATAAGAAATCTTTTCCTCTCTACTTCATGAGCACTTTTGCTATGAAGGTGTATGCCTGAGTGAGGATCTTTCTCCCTCTGTCATAAGCATAACAATGTCACAGTCAGAAGATTCCCTTGTGAAATGTTATACAGGTCTTCTCATGCAAGAAACCAAGGAGAAGACATGAAACCTGGGGTTGACTAGGAATTGTCACTACTGTAATGCATTTTGTCAAATACAATGATCTTGTGAACCTGTAATTGTGTGCTTTCTTATGTTCCCAGTCACACTGCAGGTATCCTCTAATACCTAAGACTGCTCCAAACAAAAGGAAAATCACATGGGTGAGGTATGGTAAAATGTCTTTTATTTAGTGCCATGGAAATACAGAAAGCCAGGCAGAAAATGATTTAGTTGAGCTACCTGAGTTTGGCTTCACATTGATTTGACAAAGGTAGGCAATCTCAGATCTTCCAAGCTGTTTAGTCACCTGTCTCCCATCAAACTTGGTGGAAATTCAACATCTAAACAACTTGTGAATCTGATCTTTAGCTTTTTTAGCCTCCTGTCTGCATATCCCAATACAACAGGATCTTTTTGCCCCAATCTGCCATTAAGGATCAGAGAGACAGAGAAACACAGGGCATTCCTGCAAATCCCCATGTTTAGTCAGAGCTGCATCAGGTTCCACTATTCATTTGTCTGCTTTGTGCCTCATTTGTTTATTGTTGCAAAAATAAAAAAAAAAAAAATTTTAAAATGTAGATGTGAGATGGTTTACCTCTACATAAGAATGTGCAAAGACTTACACTAATGACAGTCACTTGCTAAGTGTAGAGGTGATCGTGAAGGTGAGAATCAGAACCTGCACAAGCATTGAGGTACCTGCCCAGGCAAATTTGTCACTTGTATAACAATGCACTATTCATTCTAACTAAGAACTGCACAGCTTTACAGCCCCAAGACATACTACTCTTCCATTTGGCTGTCACAAAAACAGTGTTATGTATATTCTATCATTACTTTATGTGTTTCTAAGATTCCCCCCAAACCACTTAAAAACAGTAAAATTCATCCACTGGCCAGAGATAATACAAGGAAAAATTCAAGGGGTGAGAACTTGTTGTGATGAAATGTAGAGGGACATGGATAACCAGACATAAAATGGACTACTGCCTCTGGACTGTGTAAATAACAGATTGTGGTACTGCTATTCTTTGAGGATAAAAACGTTATTTTCCTATCCCACACAAAAGATGTTTAATTTCTTCTCAAACCACATAACAAACACTAAAGAAGTATAAGGACCTGTCTTCTTCCCTCTGGCTCTGTACTCTATATTCATTGCCCTTACGTGGCAAATATGCTCTTATTATTCCTAATCTGTAGCCAAATAATATATAAAATGTCCCATCAAAGATCAGGACTCCATTGTGTTGGACACTGGACAACAACCTAGTAAGAGGCAAGGTATCCTGAAAATTGAGCAAATGTAGGAGGTAAATAAAGTCAGACTGAGTAGCTTCCTCAAGATCAGAGGACACCTGTGGTAGACTGGAGATGTGGTCCCATCCCAATTCATTGCAGCAGAAAAACTCAACTACAAGATCTATGTCCAGTTAGCCAAGAGAAGACATATAACACCGTTGGTGTTCCCTGTTCATATCTGAAGGTCCCTCAAGAAGAACAGGCTGTATCACGCACCCCACTGCCAGATCTCCTCAGCTGTAAACATAGACAGAGAACAGAGATTGACACCATAAGGACAGATGGTAGGTGGACCGATACATTGTCTGCAAATCATCTTTGAATACCAAAAGGAGTATAGGATAGTTGAACTTCCAGGGCAGGTGAAAGTATGTGTCAGGTACAGTAAAGCTGAGCTGAGCACAGTTAATAAATCCAGTGGGTTTGGGATGCATATTTCACATGCTGTCCCAGTCTGGAGGGAGGGCAGACATGGCAGAGAGGTTGAGTGACACATGACTAAAGCATGGGGCTACCCTAACACCACTGAAGGAAGAAGTCCACTGACCAAGGCCAGAAATAAAAGCCGACTTCTGGATTGTGTGATATTTGGTGATAAATCCCCATACTTCTGTTGTGTTTTCATTAATCTGCTTCTCTTTTTTATCTGTTATTCAGGTTCTGAAACTAGTTCTTTTTTAAGCATTGATTTACCAAGATAAAACCATTGTTTCATGTAGCTGTGCTCAGACCCTAACATCCATGCTCTTATATCTAAAGCTGGACGTGGAAAGTAATAGAGTAAATCAAGACTCTGCTGGGCACCAGTCTCATAAGTAGTAATTAGCTATGTAAGTCGTTCCTTTGAGTCGTTCCTTGCTGGGGTTTCTTCTTCTAGATGACTGTGACGTAAAGCCTTCATTCAGATCCTCCAGAGTCTTACAGATATTAATTCTGGAAAAGGATTAGAGTAAATAATTAAATTAAGTCTCATATATGGTTTATGAAGCCACTGTGTTTAGTCATGTCCAACTTATTTTGTAGGAACCATTGACAAATGCAGAATGAACAATTTAATTCAACTGTCATTTATTTTGTCATTCATTTTCCTTTCCTGGAAAAAAAAGATTTCTTCTCACTTCTGCATTTATATATGTAATTTCATGGAGTGATATAGTGGAAAAACAAACATTCACTTTAATATTTCTTCCCTAATACATAAAACATGAGGGACCCTAAGGGAACAGGTTTTAAAAAACAATAGTGTATTTCCAACAGCAACATCAACAAACAGAAATTTTTCTGGATACAAGTTATCTGAATCCCCAAATATAATATTTCTCTTTGATTCACTGCTCTGTCTTGCCTACAGTTAGCATAAGAATTATTTCAGTTCAACAAAACTGCTTACAGAGAACATACACACAGTTACATTCAATCTGGCATAAAGGACAGTTGTTTCTGATAGGACACTGGAGGAGATAAGCCTTCATTTTAATTTTGAAATAGGACATTTAGAACCAAACCTGAAGCTGGCATATATTGTTCTTGATCCACTGACTACAAACGAGAGGCATTGAACCCCACAGTGACATTTATAAAAAAAAACCCTGCAGTATACTACCCCTATATGCATGCAGAAGTTCACATTGAGATAAAAAAGATTTCTATAGGTCTATTCAAGGAAAGTTTGGCCTCATTTTCTTCAGTTCACAGAGACTTGTTTTTATTATTTTGGAGTTGAATGCATGAAAGAAAATTCTCACATTTGTCATATAGTGCACATAACAGACTTGTTTCAAAACTGCAAAACTTCAGCTTTATGTAACCTCTGTTGTTTCCATAATATGACATAAAACTCAGAGTGATAACTTGTTTTATCTGTTTAAAAAAACAGAATGTATAAAGTTTATGTCCAATTTTATTTGTGGGTTTAATGTATTAGTAACAGATCTTGTGCTAAACTTCATCATCACTATTTTATGAGGCATGATTTTAAAATATCATTTGACCATAGTGAATGTTCATTTTTTTACAAACATCACATGAAAATATGACACATGACATGTTTTCTCTAAGGAACATGCTATTTATGGGGTACATTTCAGCAGTTCTGCTATAAATCATCTGATCTACTAAGTATGATAGCTAAACACCATTTTCAGGACAGTACTACTTATTTAGAAGGTCTGACTTTTTAACATCACTCTCAGGAAACCTCTGAATGTGTCAGATGTCCCAGGTGAACCATAAAACCATGACATTATTAATATGTATGTGAATTAACACTATTTTGATGAAAATATTATATTCCATTTTCATATTATAATGAAATATTATAATATATATAACGTTGTATATAATATATATAAAACATAATATAATGAAATATAAACATGTAGTAGATAATAAAAAAAATGTTTCTGTAAAATATTAAAAGAAATTTTAGCTCAGGATAAATATATAAGCAAAGAAAAAGAAAAGGAAGTGAGCACAAATACCAAAAAATCATCTGTGAAATTAGTTTTCAATTTCAGATATTGACTTTGGTATAATTAACAGAATAAACATAAACATCTCTACATGTCTATAGTTTTTGTTTTCTTTTCTTTTTTTTTTTTTTTGTTGTTTTTTTTTTTTTTTTCTTTTTCAGGGTACCTTAAATATTGCAGTGGAATAAGTGAAAATATGAGACAATTTTGTAAATTCAGATTTTGGACCATTTTCACAGAAGTCATTAAATATTCTACTTATGAAAGCCTCAATATAATTTTCATTGTACTGGATCATTTGGATTTATGATAAGTTTCATCCTTAACGGAGTTTAGTCACTTTCTGGAAGTACCTATGTCTTTCACTCCCCATAAAGAGATCTTGTACAACTAGTTTAACCTATATGTAGTCATTAGTTGCCTATAATTCTTTTTTTTTTTTTTTTTTTTTTTTTCCACAGAAATGTCTAGGACAAAGTGTTTTTTGCCACAAAATTATATCAAACGGACAAAAGACATATCCAAAAAGAAACAGAAGTGTTTTATGTTCCAATTGCCTGTACTGAAAGAAACCCCACTCCCCAAAAAAGAAACCCTAGAAGAGTAAACCTGACATTGATATTCCTGAGCTCAGTAAGAGAGTACAGTAACTGGCATTCCAGTGCACCTCCAAAGCCTCAAAGAAATGACTGATGTACAACTTGATGCGGTGAATGGCTGAAATATGTAAGAGTGTGAAGTCACCACACATCCATTATTTGAAGTGTTTTCATCTTGATTTCCGTGCATTTTTTTTTTTTTTTAATCTATTGAGCAGTAAATTGTATAGTCCTGGAAAAAATACAGATTTATTATAAAAATTATATAAAAATAGAGCAAATAAAGGAGAAAAAACTAGAACAGAATCTGAACAGAAATTGACTCAAAATTTTTTTTAATATTTACAGAACAAGATTTTCTAGTTAACTGGAATCAATTATTTGTTATAAGTCTTGTTAACAGGAGAA
This sequence comes from Tyto alba, assembly GCF_018691265.1. Taxonomy (NCBI): domain Eukaryota; kingdom Metazoa; phylum Chordata; class Aves; order Strigiformes; family Tytonidae; genus Tyto; species Tyto alba. Next base: position 13,152,056 of record NW_024881282.1, on the reverse strand, counting down.
GTGGGTATTGTTTTCAGTTCAGCATGAAAACATGTTTTGACATGTTAGTGTCTTCCATACAATCTAAAACCTGGGTTTTAGAAATAAAGCAAATATTCCCATGGGTCAGAATTTAAATTTTTGAGCAATGCTGAAAATACATATGTTTGTTGTCATTTATATTAAGGATTATTTTCATTACGTTCTGATTAAGAACACAGCTTAATCAGGATTCATATTAAATATTAATTGTTTTGCAAATATGATTTCTAAAATAAAAGTAGTGGCATTGCAGCTGAAAAAAAAAAATAGGACAAGGACAGGTTTTAAGATGTTTAAATCTCCCAAGTGTGTTTCAACTCAAGTCCAATTTTTCTTTGTCTAATGAAAAATTGCTAAGGAAAAGTATAATCACTTAAAATTATTTGAACTGGCATGATTTCTACTAGATACACATGCATATTTACCTTGTATAAACTTTGGGAAATTAATGATCTTTATGCTAATAAACAGTAATGATTACTTCCAATCAGCTTTACTTTAATATAGTTGTCTCCATTACTGCTGATGGGATTCATACCAGATGACCTGTAATAAAAAGCAGTTGCTTTAGTCACCTAATCAAAGGTCTTATGGAACAGCACAGCACATTCTGAAATTAAATACCTTTTGGGTGAGGGGAGGGGGGGGGAAGGGAGCTGAGAGGAGGAGATCAGTATTACTCAGGCAATACCATAAAATCTATTACCAAACATGAAGAATAATGAAGCATATCAGCCATAACAGGTGGAATGAAAATGTTCAGTTAATAAGAAGAATGGATTTGCTTTATTAGAGCTTTCCAGTGACATTTTGGGGAGTTTTTTGAATATTTAATTCAAATTTGGTTAGTTGGGTCTATTCTTTTCCATCAGCAGTGATCCCCTTTGGCACGTAAACTATATGATTAATAAAGTTTGTAACACTGCAGATACATGATAGTTATACAACCGTTCCCTCCAGGCTGTACTTTAAGGTTAATTTGAGGCCAAATCCAATTCATTCTAGATTAAGCTATGCAATCAGGAGGCTATTCCATGCTATATAAAAGAGTTGAGGTTGTTGGTTTTGGTTTTATTTTAATAAATATTTGGGGGTATCTAACAGGGAAATAAGAGAAAACAGTCTGAAGCGATGCATCCTCTAAAAGTAAAATCTTCATCCTCAAAAAAAGATAGAATTCAATAAACCTCAGATAGGAAACATCAAAGAATACTCTCACCCTAGAAATGTCGACCTAAAAATAGTCAGCTAGATCAAAGAAAAACGTGTTTCTATCATACTAAAAGTCTATAAATACTGAAAATCTATAAAATAAGAAAAAAGAACTGAAGGGACTGATTTGAAGTGAGGTTATGGACATAATATGCATGAAAAAACTTGGACTGAGAAACAGATAACTTGCATGCTTTGGGAAAAAAGTAGATAATATATAGGATTGACAAAGTAGATCAGGCTGCTAGAGAAAAGTTTCATAAACTAAAGAAAGCTTAGAGGTAAATATAGTAAATACACTAACTATAACAATTATCACAATTTATGTGAACCAAAGTGTCATGCTTAGATTAAAGGAATATATTATTTGGGTTATATTATATCATTATGTGTCCACGATAGTGACTCAGAAATGTTAACATTAAGGTGACTGCAAGGAAAAAAAAAACAGAATAATAATTGGACACAATTAACCCTCAGATTATCTGGGAAAATGTAAAAATGAGTTAGATAAAGAGTTAAACAGTGAAATATCAAAATGACCACTTTGTGAAGTAACCAAGAGGAGAATATGCATAGTTCAAAATGCAGTACCTGAAGCTGCAGCAGCACACTGGTTTTAAATAGTCTGTTCTCTTAGACTTCCCTCATTCAAAATCCCAGTATGATTGAGAAGATTTCCCTCCTCGCCAAACCATATGAGCTTCAAATAAGAGAAACTTCTTGAAGAAAAAAGAAAAACAAACACCAAACAAAACAACAAGAAAACATGATAAAAGAAATTTAGGAGTAATTAAAGTAAAAAAAAAAAAATATATGAAACATCATGACAGGAGAAATATACAACCTCTGGCAAAAGATGTTTAAAAAAACCCACATAACTGAAATCAGACCACATGGTTATGTGGCAGAGTGAAGAAGGCTTTTAGAGCATGACAGCAGCCATCCTGAGCCAGACCAAACGTCGGCCAAGCCCCATGTCCCACTTCCATCAGTGACGACATGCAGATTTCGAAGGAGGATCAAAATGATGAAGCATGCGTGAATACTCTCTGAAGTCCCCAGTGATTTACTACTCTGGAGTTTCTTGAGACAGAAATAGCCTTTTAGTAGAATCAGGTCTCTGGTATTTCCGTCTAACATCTCAAAGGGATTTTTTCATCCATGAACTCATCCAGTTGCTTTTTCAATACATGCAAAACTTTAGCTTCCAAAATAACCTGAGCAAAATTCTTCCAAAGTGTAACCTGTGGAGACACAGCTGCCACCAGCTGAATACCCAGGTTTGGCTCAGTTTTACTGAATAACCTGCTTTTCAGATGTAAAGGGGTATGTAAGTTAACACTTTACAAGATCACGAAAATAAAATGCACAAACTGAAATGACAAGGTAACGATTAGTAACACAGTGATTCAAGAGAAAAATGCTGACATGAAACTACTAAGACCTATGGAAAAAGCATAGAATCTGCTTTTTGGCAACACCAAAGACCAACCCATGCCAGAGCACAATAGGGCTGACAATTCCCTACCGCCATCTGACTCCTGATCTAGAGACTCCTCACCCGTCTCACAGGCCTGCAGGCATAGGAGTGGCAATTGTTGCTCCCTGTTGGGTGCACAGGCCATCAAATAATTGCAGTATGCATATAAGTACTCCATATACTGCTTCCAGTGTCTTTTTTGTGTACAATAAAGAATGCTGGAAGAAAAGTGACCTGGTGAGGTAAGGTTATCTACATATTATGTAGAGAACTACCTTTTTTTTTTTTGCTTTGAACCTACCACCTGCTAACAGCATGTGATATTCTCATTCTTGCTTTGGAAGAGAAAATGAGCCATCTGTCTCTTTTTATCTTTTCCTTTTCCCTTATGATTGGACAGATTTCTGTCAAAGCCTTCCCTCAGTTGTCACTTTTCAGACTGAATAGTCCTGGTCTATTTATGAATTCCTTTGACTGACATTCTATATTTTTGATTATTCTTGGTGCCTTTCTGTGAACCTCCTCCAGTTCTGTTACATCCTTTTTTAGATTTTGGGATAACAGCTTTTTACACTGATATGATTATGTTTTCTGTTTTCTTTTCTACTCTTTTCTTAATAATTCCTAACATTCAATTTACTTTTTTGAACACCACTGAGCACTGAGCTGATATTTTCACAAGGCTATTCATCATAACTCTAAGATCCCATTTCCTGAATTATAATAGCCAATACAGAGCACCTCACTAAAGAAGAAAGTATACTTTAAAAGTAGAAATTGTATCCAGACAAGGAAAATAATAAATTAAAAAAAAAAAAAATAAAATCTGCCATTTTAAATGTAAAAGCTGAAAAAGGAATGGGCTTCTAAATGAGCAAAACTAATAAAAATATATACATTGCGTTTGTCTTATGTAGTAACGTTTTGATAGAGGGGGAGTGGTTACAGGGGTGGCTTCTGTGAGGAGATACCAGAAGCTTCCCCCATGTCCAACAGAGCCAATGCCAGCTGGCTGCAAGACGGACCCACTGCTGGCCAAGTCTGAACCCATCAATGACTGTGGGAGAGCCTCTGGGGTAACGTATTTAAGAAAGGGGAAAAGTTGTTGTGTGACAGCAATTGCAGCTGAAGAGAGGAGTGAGAATACGTGAAAGCAACAACCCTGTCACCACCAAGGTCTGATGGGAGGAGGGCAAGGATGTGCTTCAGGCACCAGTCAGAGAATTCCCTGCAGCCCATGGTGAAGACCATGGTGAGGCAGGCTGTGCCCTGCAGCCCATGGAGGTCCACAGTAGTGCAGATATCCACCTGCGGATCATGGAGGACTCCATGCCAGACTGGGTGGATGTTCCCTGAAGGAAGCTTCAGTCTGTGGAGTACCTGCACTGGAACAGACTCCTGGAAGAATTGCAGGCCATGGAGAAGAGCCCAGACTGGAGCAGGTTTTCTGGCAGGACCTGTGGCCCAGGATGGGACCCACATTGGAGCAATTCATGAAGAACTGGAGCCCATGGCAAGGACCCATGTTGGAGCAGGGGAAGACCATGAGGAGGAAGGAGCAGCAGAGATGAAGTGTTATGAACTGACCACAACCCCTATTCCCTGTCCGCCTGTGCTGCAGGAGATAGAAGAGTCAACAGTGAAGTTGAGCCTGGGTGTGGGTGGAAGGTGTTTTTAGATTTGTTCTTATATCTTATTATGCTAATCTGTTGGATAAATAAATCAAATTTACTTCCTCAAAGTCAAGTGTGTTTTGCACATGACAGTAATCAGTGAGTGATCTCTCTGCCCTTATCTTGACCCATGAGGTCTCCAAACATATTTTCTCAAGATGTAAAAGGAACAGAAAAAATATAGCCACGGCAGAGAAGCTGACTGAATATTTTACATCAGTGTTCACTGTGGAAGTCAGAGGGAGCTGTTCCTATGACAAATGAGTCATTGAAACAATCTCAGACTGAAGTGTCAGTGGAAGAGGTTTTAGAATAAATTAATAAAATGAAGAGTAAAATATCTCCAGTACCATATGTTATTCATTCAAGAGCTCTGGAGGAACTCAAGTAGTAAATTGTGTAATTGTTAACTGTGTTATATAATTTATTACTAAAATCAACATTAGTAAGACTAGAATTTGACAAAAGTTACAGATTTAAAAATTGATCATTCAGGAAGACATGAGAAATTGTAGGTCTGTACATCTGAATTCTGTAGTCTATGAATTTCTAGAAACTGTCGGTAGATTTAGCAGAAACATAAATGTACATGGAGCAATAAGACATAGAAAACAGGGTTCTTGTAGAAGGAAATCATACTTCACAAAACTTTTAGAGTTCTTTAAAGAATCAATAAACATGTGTATAACTGTGATCTAACTGGCATAGTGGTTTTGGATCTGAAAAAGCTTTTGACAAATTCCTGAATAAAAAGAGAGATCTATGACAAGATAGCAAGAAATACTGTTTGCACAGGGAAAGCATATTGCCATTGACGTGGCTGAATGATTTGAGCTAGGACTTGTGATGTTTATCAGAAGAGATATTCTGTGGAAAGTTGATATGAAAAGGTTTGCTGATGACAAAAATATTACTCATGGTAATCAAAAATAAAAGTAATTGTGAAGGTTTGCAGAAAGATCTCACAAAATTGACTGAATGGAGGAAGTTCAATGTCATTAAGTGCAAAGCAATGCAAATGGAGGAAAAAAGATAACATACACAGTTTAGTTCTTTAAATTATCTGTTCTCTCATGGTAAAAACTCTTGGATGGCTCAGTGAAGAGATCCACCACGGTGAAAAAGACATTATTAGAAAATTATTAGGAATTATATAAGAAAAAATGGAGAATAAAATTGTCACTATGCTGCTGCATAAACCCATGTTGGATTAAAAACTTTAATACTCCCTGCAATTATCATCACCCAGTTAAAAATGACATGGAAGATTATTCTTGAAATGTTTCTCTTCCCACTTCCCAGTGACATTTTCATATAAAATTAGAAAGGTGTTTTTCTTTACCTGTCCTCCTTAAATGAAAGGTCATTCCTGTGATAATGGAGTGAGCGGGACTAGACCCGAGGTGTGCCTTCCACCTGTCTATTTGATTTTATATCAATTGATCTAATAAAGGATATTACATCTCCCTGAAAATCTTGTATCTCTAAGTCTACCAAAGCCTTTGGAAAAATAATATAAAGATCTTCCTAGCAGCCTCCACTTCTTTTTGGTTAGCCAAGGAGAGAACCTGAGCTTCTTCTCTAAACAACTTGTGGCCTCCTTGTTCACAATTCATCACTGAAGGGAAAATTTCTATATAGTCCAGAATCTCTTCTAAATTGCATCCATTTTAGGAGACCTTTTCAAACTGAAATCCAACCTGAAACTTGACTTTTCTTACTTCAAAATGAACAAGATATGCATCTTGCTTTTCACCATCTACTATTAGCAGAGAACTCTTCCCTCAACAGCTTTGCAGGAATATCTAGTTATAAATGTTAATAAGTTACAAATGCCCATCTGTTCTAATATTGAAGGAAACATGCACTGCTCTTAAGTATCTTTCATAGTGAGTAATCTAAAAGCAGGCTCTGTTTACAGCTGAAGTCAGTGTCCTTGTACCTTTTCCATTTAGGCTAAAGAGCAGTAAAAATATTTCTTTCATCATAATCTTCATGCCATTAGGAATAAAGGAATAAGAATTGTTTCTGGAGTCATTTGGAAACATAGATGGAAGAAAAATCTTTGTCCTAAAGCATGTTGAAGTACCAACATATTGTAAATTTGGATATATATCAGGTGAATTATGGGACTCTAGGTACAAAATGAATGCACTGGCATTCATTTGTAATTTGTGCCTTTACAGATAGAAATGAATGAATAAATTCTTAACAAAGAAGAAATGAAGGACTAAAGCAGGGTTCTTATGTTTATTTCCTCACTTTAATGGCAAAACCAGAAAAGGGGTAGAAATGTCACTGACAGCTCCATGTGATGGATTGGTCTATATGCTTGAACATTAGGAACAAGACACCCTCAATATCTGAAAGAAGACTGCCTAGCGTGTAAACATTAGATAGAATTGAAAGCGGCAGTTTCTATGGGCCCCCTACCAAGAGAATGCACAGGGGGTGTACGTGCTTTATTGCTTGACAGTCACGCATAAAGACAGCACAGCTTCTGCAATCTAAGTGAATCTCCTTAGGTTTAATGTTCCATTGAAATTTTGCTGAAATGTAAAACATATTTCAAAGGAGCAAAACATTTTCTCAAGCAGAAACCATTTGACTGTCATAGTAGATTTTTCTCTTATGGAAGATAATTCCTGGAATAGACATATATTGGAAAAAACAAAGTGCCAGGGTCACTGCTGGTACAACAAAAATGTTCAAAGTAGCATTGTAACATCAAAGTACATATGGAATTGAACTGATCATTCAAGGCATGCCATCAGTGATGCAATAGGTGTACCCGTGCAGCACCCGTCACCCCTCACTGACTGTGATGGTATCAGATTTCACTGATCCTCATTTTTATTTTTATTTCTACTTGGAACATTTAATTTACACTATATAACCTGAACCAATTGTATTGGCACAACTAAGCAGAGTCAAAGGGCTGCATAGGGGTAAGAATAATTGGCTGAAGGTGCTGGCAATCTGAGCTTCTTAAACCAGCTTTACTGACAAAGGCAATTTTTCATAGAACTACAGATGTGCTACATAAGAATGGACAATCAGGCTCATATTTGTTTGAAGAACTGTAGGAAGGTTTTTCCCTCAGTTCTTTTTTTTTTTTTTTTTTTTTCCAAAGAAAGTGCATTGACTAAAATGCTTCTTTTCATGAAATAGATTTTTTATCCATGCAGTAGTTAGCCTTAGTGCATGATTAGTATCAGAAAAAAACAGTTCAGTTCTGAATAGAGAGTCTCTGTCAAAAACAGAAGGTATTTGCAACCTGAAAAGACTCTTGTAGCATCCACCTTGTGTAGAACTCAGAGGAAAAAATACACATTTAAAAAACAACTTGTTTTAAAAATTGAAATAAGAGACTTCAGACAATTTTTCTGGAGAAACAAGAAGGTATAAAAAAACAGTCTGTAAGAGGAAAACGCTGGGCAAAATTAAGGGAAACATAAAAATGAATCCTTATTAACAATTATGTATGAGATATCTCTAGTCACATCTCATGCTTTAAGATGAGAGCATAAGTATTTCAGTATCAAGCTTGAATCATCAACTAAACAGCCGTGCTGTGATAATACTTCCACTGTTTCTCATTCAGTATGTAGGACAAGTGCTCCATAAATGGTTCATAAAGAGAACAAATGTGAATTTTGTCACTTTTCATGGCTTTTTTCACAATCTTTCAGCCTAAAGCTAAGTACTTTGTTCATATTTCAGGCCAACTGCAATGAGTATCTGTTGTTTTGAAGGATTTTTTTCCACTTTTTCATCTTTTTAAATCTTCCTTTGTGACTCTTTAAAAGTTCAGAGATCTCTTGTAGCTGTTAAGTATAATCTACCAGCATCTGTCTGCTTCAACCACTCCCAATTCTTTAGGAGAAACCTTGTTTCTTTCTGGTAGTCTTACTCCAGAATATCTCTGAGTTAAAAAGTCCCGTGGGTGACAGAGAGATGTAGAAGCTGCAAGCTTGCTCTTCTGGGTGTTCTCAGTACAAAGGCTGAATTTCAGCCTATTCACATTTAGGTGCTAAGATAAACAGACAGGTTATCCCTCTGGAGGCTTTCAAAGACATCTACTGTTCTCCCTTCACTACATAGAAATCTTTGTCATTTACCATAGGAAAATTAGGTATATAAAGTAGTCCAAGTTTTGTGTTTATGCCGCTTAAACTGGATCCCAAAGAAAACATTTTTTTTTTTCTTTTGTAAGGAGAGGGAAATCTTCCTCTAAAACAAAAATTCTCCATGGAAACCGACTGAGAAGCTTTGCATTCTTTTCTGTTTGGGGTTTTTGATTTTATTTCATGCAAATTTACACTGCAGATACTGTAAAATATATTGCATATCAATCTGAGTTTTCAGCACTAAAGAATACTTTAGCATATTCTGCTAAACATTTTGGAAGCCACTGTTTAAAATAATTTAACACCTTATCTGTGCATTTATTTATTTATTTATTTATTTGCAAGTTTACGTGACCTAATTTTTGCAAATAATTTTTAAATAAATTGATATTATAAATGAAGAACATAAAATCACCTTTGAGTGTCATTACAATCAGGGTATATGCAAAAGGTAATCTTTGGGTTATGTGAAACAATTAACTTTTGGACAAACTCTTTCTGTTGATGGAAAAATAGTTGACTAGAATATCAACCCTGATACAAATGCGGGCCTATTTCCAGTCATGTCCTGGAAGCAATTCTGTGACCAACCAACTCTTAGGAAGACCACCAAGAGTGGTAAGAAGTAACACACAAACTTGGTTTTTAGATCATTTTACCTAATACTGTAGTGGTACAGATACTGACAGGAGATTAATCCTTCTACTGACACATGGGAAAACTGGGCTACTGAAGTAGATTTTGGCTGCAGGCCTCTATACTAACAAAGACAATATTCCTCCCAGTGATATGTGAATATTATGAAAATTAGTTAAAGATCACTTTCCTGCTATGTTTACAGCTGACTCTGCTACTGCAAGGAACATTGCCAGAGTAATACAAATAGGTCTGCACACTGCTGGGATTAGTTTCAGTAAACTGTTTCACTTGTGCACTCAACTACAAAATATTTATGATACACGAGTACAAAGGAACTGTCAAACTAGGTAAAACGGGGCAGTGAAGACATTTGTTAAGAACATAATTCCTGTCATTGTGCATACCTTACTGCAAAAATGAGTATATTATGTTTTTTATTTAATCCATAAAATTAACTTTTAATGCTTTGACAGAGGAGACTGTGAAACACAAGAAGCAGATGAAGAAGGGGAACATACCAATGGTTACACTATGCCAATTGCATGTGAGAAAAGGTGAGAGGACGTGGGTAAATGTATTTTGCTATTAAAAGACTACTACAAAAGGAAACAAAGTCTGATATCTGTACTTCTATTAATTAACGCCTTAGTCCTTGAAAAATTCTATTGTTCTTAATGACATTACTTATAAAATAGATTGTTCCCGTTATGGTATAATCAGGGTGGCAGAGTCTGTCTTAAAATGAATATGGCCTTATAATATTTAAATAAGTTAGAAACTGGTTTTGTAGGCAGCTCAAAAATTATTAGAGAAGGAAGAACTCTACTAAAATATGTATGTTTTGTTTCTCCCATACTGTTTTTATCTAGTTTGAAGTATTCAGTTTATAGCTGTAACATGACAATACCATGAAACACAGACTTCATCTTCATTCTTATTGATGTGGTGATGTACCCAGGGAACAGGAAAATGCTTGTTGCGAACTTGTTTATTGTTTTCCTTCCACTTCAACTAATAAAAAGCCAACCATCTGTATGTCTTCTGTAATATTACCAAAAGTTTTCTATGAATTGAGTTACTTTTATCACAAATACTCAGTATCTACAGTAAGGATGCCCTCATTCAAAGACTTTCCTAAAGTATTTGAGTTCATAAAGTAAGAAGGATTCAAGAGTTTAAATCCCTAATGCCAAAGTCTGGGTGGCCTATTCAACCAGAATTTCCAAGAACAGACATAACACATGCTTCCAGCAATTCAGGTGTTTTATTTTCTGAATTCCCATAGGTTCTCTCTCTCTTTCTCTTTGAGAGGAGCTTGGTGTGACCTGGTCCTCACTGTCACAGCTGTCTGAGCTCTGTCAGTAGGTGACAGACTGTTCACCTAGTTAGTAAAATGAGCATCACTTTTAAATGGTACTGTTTTCCTTTCTGAAAGCATATTCAGTACAAGGTCAGTAGAAACACTTTGGAGGTTCACAGTTCATTAGGGAAATCAGCAGAAGGGCTTGCTGCAGCTGGAGTTTATTTTAAATCATACTGGCATCTGTGAAGCAATGGCATCAAAAAATTATTGTTGTCAACAATGCTCTATGTTTGCTGTGGTCACCTTCCAGGGAATTGATCCAAATGAACAAGCCAGAAATTCAAGAGTTTTCTCTCAAAGCTATGCTCCGAGGGAAATGATATGTGGTGACAGCAAATGTTGGACCAGATTTCCAGCTGCTGTAAATCAGTACAGTGTGTAGACTTTAAGAGCTCAAGCTAGTTTGACATCAGTAGAACTAAGCCAATTACAGCATCTGAGACCCGAACCTACAGTCTTTCTCTGTACAGTGCAGTACTGTATATTTTAGTTTAGTTTCATTTAGTTTAGAGTTAATGTGAACAATACCTTAATATCCTCTATTCAGTTTTGTTCTCTGGCCACACTAGCATCTGCAAGTTTTACTTTTTATCCTGCTACCATAGAAATCTACCATCTGTTGAACAGAACATTCACCACTCAACTTTTAACTGTCTCAGTTGTCATATTAAGGTCAGTGTATGGTTTCTGGATCAAAGTCCTTGGATGATGTGGAAGTCATGGACACAATATACAGGATCAATGTGATCAAGTTAATGCCACTTTATTAAAGGATACACAGCAATTTATACACTAACACAAAGTGCACCCATTACGTTTTGGTTGCTAATAGGTTAAAGATGCTTGTTCACGCACCTTCTGCCTTCTTATGATTGGTCTCAGTGTGGTGTCCACGCACCTTGCTCTGCCGTACCTACATTCTGTTTCTACATATTGTTATCTTGTTTTTTACATTCGAACCTCCTTGCCTCTTTGTAACATAGGCAGTTTCTCAAAACCCCAACTTCATTATCTCTTTCGACCTTGCATATGTCCTTCACAACAGCTGTAGTTGTGAGGCCCTTCAGTCTGCATCTCTCATAATATGCCTATTTTCTTCCAGCCACTCCACACTTGGGTAACAGAATTATGTGGGATAAATATGAATGTAAGAAAGACCCATACTATATTCTAAATTCGTACAGCATGGAAGGAGGGAACCCTTCATTTGCTATCCCACAGACTCCCTCCATGCTGCTCTAGTCAACCAAAAAGCCCTTTTCCCAGAGCCGTGCTCTCAAATTCCCCATATTTTTTTTTTTTTTGAGGCAGCTGCCTCATCTCACATTCGCTGGCACCTGGATTTATTTGTTTTTTTTTTTTTTTTGTGGGATCTGATTCTCTCACTCAGAATAACTGCTCCCTTTAAAGACATCAATTGAGAAAAAATGCATAATTCAACCACAACCCTATTGCCAGGCTCTCACAGGATCCTCTTGCCTTGTCTGGATCTCTTTTGCCATGTTAAACTGAGACTGTGTGTCATGGCAAGAAACAGAGTAGCACTACAGCTTCCTGTGAAGAGGAAAAGGCACTTTATTTGACCTTCACCACATGTCACTTGGGACATATTCCTGGTTTCCTTGTGGGTCTTTGCTTCCTGTTGATATCATTGTTAGGCAAGATTTCTCTGACTCACCTCACTTGGAAACATTTTTCTGTTCCCTGGGTGTGTGCCCAGCTCCACATCAGAACAAAACATGCAGGTGCACCAAGTCCTGTCTGCTACAGCTGCATGCCTTAATCTCCAACAAAAGGGAACTTGAACATGACAGAAACCACAGAATGCTCCAATCAGGTGCCAGTCTGGATATTTAGCGAGACCTGAGTCCCCATGTGTACTAGGGTGCTCATCAAAGAAGACATCTCTGCAGAGCTTTAGTACCTTTCAGCAAGCTGATTGCTGCTGTGTGACAGGGCTATAACGGTGCAGTCAGAGTCTCAGTGGTATAAGGTGTCTGTGGAAAAAGCAGCATACTTCCCAAAGAGGTTTTACTTCTGCGGGCTACACAAACTCAGCCCTTTCTCTTCTATCTGGATATATTGAAATGTGCACTGACTGAACTGGCCAACCTCCAGGAGACAGGCTGCTGGAAATATTTTAGGATTTGGAATATAGACCTGCACTTCAACTAGGGGAAAAGATATAGAGCAGTCATGACTTGTGAAGCAGAACTCCAGAGCCAACCAAAACTCAGTCTTCCTGAATGTGTCAGGGATGGATGGTAGCCCTAACTAAACAGTTCATGACCCAGTGATTACAACATTATGCTTAGCTGGGGACATCATATGTTCACTAATATGAGTAGAATAATTCTAGCAGAAGAGATATATCTCTATAATATCTTAGTTCACGGGATAAGCACATAGGTCTTTGCACTGAAATATGCAGAAAACAGTTTTGATCCTACATCCTAAGCAAGCCGATATTGCCACTGACTCCTCCTCATCCACTGAAGCCAATCACACTCTATGAAATTCAAAGCAGTTGTCCTCCAGGAAACTTGCATCTAGCATGTATGTGGTCTGAACTAGAGATACTACATGGGTCTACAGCTTACTGCACAGATCTAAGCCCCGTCTCCTTCCATTTAAAAGCATGGTCTCTGGCTGTGGTCAGACACTATAAAGCAATGCTACAGGTGTGGGCCACATCATACACATTTAGTGCATTTTTCTGTTTTCTTTCCCTTAATATCCTTCCTTTTTTAAAAATCATGTTTAATCTCTTACATGATTCATCTTCTGTCTCTTTTCTTCAGGCTGCTAGTGGGTGTCTCTATGCACATCTTTCAAAGTGGGTGCTCTGGAAATGGGAAGAAGCCCAGTGATCTTCTGAACTGACTCTATAAATTAAAATATCTCTCTTCACATTTTCCATATACTCCATGCTATTTCTTGACTAAAACTAAAGCTTAATGTGCAGGCTTGTTTTAATCCTTAAAAAATACAACTGTAACAACGATCTTAGTAGAAATAAATAGAGAAAAGTTTACTCTGAGGAAGTGAGGGGATTAGTTGAATGTCTCTAAATGGTTAAACCACTTGTAATCATTATTTGTAATGTACCCATCGTGTGTTCATTATCCTACTATGTGCCAGGAAAGACAGGCTCAAAATAAATATGGGCAAAACATTATTCCTTAATCAGCCTCTCTTTTCCGCTGCATACATATGATTGGTTGTATAGCAGAGTTCCTGCAGAATTGCATGACATCCAGGGTATTTGCTTACCCAGAGTGGAAGAAGTTCACACAGCTGCTGAAAATCACAGATACCAAGCTCAGATACAGCTTGTTATAGTTTGCACTGCTTCATGAGAATAACCTCCATGAATTATTTTGACCAACACCTTTTTAAGCTAGCACACCTAAATCATTTCTGCTTTGAAAGTCTAGCAAATAATTCATTCATCTCTCAGCAGGTATTCAAAAAAGAGATTTTCCTGACATACTAAGCAATATATTATCATCAGTACTATCACTGCCCTCTCACTGAAAAGGAGAAATGAGCATATTTTGATGCCTGGATGGGGAATCTTGCTTTCAATTTTGGTAAAGCTCATTTTAATGTAAAAATAAACAACGAGTTAGTAACCTGTTCTCGGAGAAGCATTTTATTTTTCAGATTATTTGTTTTCAATGCACTTTCTTCAGTGGATTAACATTGACACTCATCTTGAAAATTGTGTTTGAAATTAAAATTAGATTAGGAGTTTTAGTAACATGACTTTTCCCATTCCTTGCAGACACATTGGTAAGTTGGCATTAAAGCATATCAAGACAGAACGTAGACAGGTATAATTGTGGCAGTAAGTGAAGTTGTTTCAAACAAAAATACATCAGAGCCAAACAGTTAGTTCAACATCCTGTAGTTTCAAAACATATTAGACGAGGTTTTTGGAGAAACCGTGGATCCAAAAAAAGGTATCTGTCTTTTAGCGGGCCTGGTGCAAACCAGTTCTGGAAACAGCTTTTAGCAATTTTACAAATGATGATATCTTCATGAAAACTGTGTTGAGTTTTGGAAAAAAAAAGTTGGTGAGTTTAAGTTAATCCCCTGGAGATTTTTAGAGTTAAAAACCAATTATTCCCTTAGAAATTTGTCATGGGAGAAGCAAAAGTAATCCATATAACAGGAAAAGATACTCAATTTACCAGTACTGAAGAATAGAGTGAAGTTTCCTTAGTTTTCAGGACTTGCAGAGCTGGCCTAATCTGTGTTTTCAGACAAATACACCTTTTATTTCCCTGAGTAAATTGTGCCATACAGCTGAATACATTGAGAAAGCAAAAGACTACTCTGCCGAGCAGTTATGACACTCACAACAGTCAGGGAGTGAAAGAAGCAGCCTGGGTCACTATGGATTTTCATAACCAGTAAATCTACATGGTGACTGAGTAAAAGTCTGAGAAGACAATGTTTTCATTTGACTATCAAATAGTGGAAATTAGATAGTGACTATTAGGTGGGATCTAAATGTCTAGATCATCTTGTGAGATTTAGTCCATAGTGTATGGACACATAAAGCATAGTTATGAGTTTATACATAGTCATATATAAAGTTTCTTATAAGGTAGTTTATTCTGTAACAGTCTAAAAACTTTTGTATGAGAAGCTGTCATAAAGGCTTGACCTAATTTTTATAACCAACCTATAAGCAGTTGATTGATTTATCTGTTCATCCCTTTTCATTTGTGACATATTTACCCATGTATGGAACAGCTATAATATACTAGCCTGCTGCACTATGAAGAATATTTGAAGCTGTAATTGGATACAGGTGCACACATAGTGAGAAAGAAAGCAGAGAAAGTACCATCCGAAAGCAAAATGTGTTTGAAAACAGGTAATGAGAATATTCACAGAACCTGAAGCATCTGAAGTGTTAGCAACAGCTTTACTTTTAATCGCAAAGACATTCTGGTGTTGTTTCTACAAACCTCTGTTTTGATATTTTACTACCTCACTTCTTTACATTCATGTTTATCCTACCACCATTTGTCTATCTCTAGACTGTGAGCTCTGCAGAGAAGTGTATGTCACTATGTGTTTGTTTAATAATGAGGATCCCAATCTCACATGAAGCCTCTAGTCACTGTTAGAAGACAGCAATAATGATTTTGCATTCACATCAGAAACACATGTAGTAGCAGCAGTTCAACATTTTTGCTTCTTTGCAGAAGGCAAATTACCACTGTGGGGCAATTTCTTTTCTTTTCATGCTCTGTTCCCATAATTCCCCAGTGCAATGCAACACTTTTCCACGTTGTCCCAGTAGAGGCTGTTTACAGGAATTAACTTAATCTAGCTGAATCATTCCCCTCAACACCAATTAAAATTCATAGCCATTTCTGAGAACAGAATTTTAGCCCAGGAAGCAAGTGGCTGGTCGATTACTTCTATGTGACAAATCTTTAAAGAAAAGCAGAACTAGAATGACAACCCTTTGTAGGTATATTAACCACATTTTTAATGGGCTTTTGATCTTTATAATAATATGTAAGCTTCAACATAACAGAAAACAACACTGTTCTCCTGAAATGGTTGTATTAGTTTCCTACTGCACTTCAGCCCCTAGTTATTCCACTCAAAGGGACCAGAAGTCACAGCTAAGCATTTGAGATCCAGAGGACCATGACAAATGGTTTTATGTCTTTCAAATGGTAGACAAGAGGATTGGGATATGGTTTCCTATGTCAAAAATATTTTCTCTAATACTATAATTTGGATTTAAAGGAATCTTTAAATGTACCATCTAGTTTGCCCTTTTATATTGTATCAGTTATTAAACTTGATAGTTAAATTACCAGAACAAGAGTCAGAAGGTGTGTATTCAGTACTGGGTTTGCCTCAGACTTTCACTATGATAGTGAGGATAATTCTAACACTCCATGTGTCAAGTTTCCTAACTCTGACACAGGGACTGTGAGACTGTATTTTCATCTTTGCACTTAGGAGATAAAGAGTATATATAGGAGGTACAGGAACAGAGTAATTCTTGTCATAGTAACTCTCTTAACTAATTTGAGTACTATTGCAATACCAGGAGTAAACCAGTCTGATTAAAACCAGAAACATAACTTATGAGCTCATACAACATAATAGTTAAAATTGGTTGTAAGGGCCAAGAGTTAAGGTAATTTATGTAACAATCTATTTTAATTGATAAAACTGTTAATGGAGCCTCAAAGTGTTTAATATTAGGTTGTGACTGATGCCTTGATTATCTCAGGACTGACCTCTAGTCTGAGATCCTAAAGTATTAGCTTTGTACATCTGTATGCTTACCTGCTTTGTTTTCTGAATAGCAATGGAAAAGCATTTGCATAAATACAGTAGATTTGGGTTCAAAAGTTATGGCGTAACACATCCGGCAAAGTTTCCATGCCTGTGGACTGTAGCAGGAAACCAGAGGTAACTGTACAGAACATCTCATCACCAGACAAGGAATCAAAACACTATACCAATATAATATTATTATTATCATTATCATCGTTGTTATTATTATTATTAATAATAATAATATTTGATGCTTATAACAACTTCATTTGTATACTGAGAATCACAGACAAAAAGCCATCTGTTTTTCTGTCAGAGATTCAAACTTAAATATTCCTTTAAAACAGCTTGAATGACAAGGTAGAAGTTAACCATCAGATAGGAGTCAAGACACTTTCTAAGTAAAAACCAGATTCATGACCCAAAATTCTGGACTTGAAAAAATGTAAGTGGAGATTCAAAAAAATCTGAATCACCATTCTGTTTGCTGTCTGTCTTTTTTTTTTTTTATTCTGATATGATTTTATTGTATCAGTTATACATCAATTCAGATACAGCTATGCTACCAGCCCCCAAGGAAGTTTCCTATAATCTTGAGACATGTGTTTTATGCCTATAAAATATCCTACGAACCTTCTTACTCAGACAGCAAGAAAATGTGTTGAATAAATACTTATGTTCCTCATATTTGCTTAAGGAGCCAAACTGATTTATCATTGCCTTCACTCCAATATAATAATTTATTGCATCTCAAACTGAGTGTGAAATGGTATCACTCTGATTTTGAGTGATTTTGGTATTACATTAGTTTTGCATGCATGATGGCACATGTCCTCACTAAAAATATTTAATTCTTTTGGTTGTCTTGCCTACAAATACAAGCACAATCCATCCTACTAAAACCAAGACCCCACCAGCACGGTCAAACTTCATTCTCATGGTTACTGTGCCTTTTAAATATTGTTATGCACCAAAGAGAATGATACTGATTCTGCCACCTATGTTGACATGATACTTTCCTACATTATGTTAAAATTTACACCAAACAATCTCAATATCCAGATTTCAGAGCAGTCTGCAGAATACAAGATGCAAAGGCATAGGCATGAAATGAAAGCAATATAAATAAAACAGTTAAATATAAAAGGTAGATCAATACTGTAATTGTCATTTATTATCATTTATTATTTATAAAATAAGATAAGCATACTCAGCTGAATTCAGCCCCTCAAACCTCCATTGATTTTAGGGATAAATTTGGTTCAATAAATCTGTATAAATTATCTATAAGTTATCAGTTTTATTTCTTTGTTCTCCTTCATTTCCTAGATCCAAGACCTTGTTTAATATTGTCTCTCTTTCTCTTCACTAACATTACAATTTTGACTTCACCTCTCAAGATAAAGTCCTTATTCGTCTTTTGTGTTTAGGTCTTCCTTACTGTATTTGACTTTTCTGGCCTCTTCACCTTTCATTTTATGCTTTTCCATTCCCCCTGTATCTTAGAAAATCTTTCAAATATAAGGTTTTTCTTTCTTGATGGTTTCCAAGCTTTTCTTGCACCTCTATCAGCCTTTCCATGCTCTCCATTTCAAGGCTCTGAAAAACTGATAATCCATTCCATCTCTCCAAGTCTCCTGATGTTTTGTCCAAGATTATTTCTTATCTTCTTCAACTACTGACAATTCTGTGTCTGATGTCATGCTGCCCTTTCCTTTCAGTTCAGTGTAAGGGCCCACTATTTCCTTATGGTAGATACATCTGCCTGACATCTGCCTGTGAAGTCCACATCTACCCATAGTCTCAAAAAAACTGCATTCAACCAGTTGCTTGATAATAGACCTGATAATAATCCAGAACCACTGCGTAGTCATCTGTTGCAGGTATGGTTATTCTGACCTTTCCCTGAATGCATCAAGCTTTCCACAGATGCACAGATCTATTGTTTCAAGCACTGTACTTTTATCTGAATATATCAGGTCTACTGAACACATTCAGAAAGTGTATTAATCATTAATCATATCTAAAGTCAGCCAGGTTGAAATAAAAAAAAATATAAAAAAACAATGACAAGCCTAAGTCTATCCATAGTATCAAAGAAGAGGCTAAGGTGTAGCAGGAACATTAATAGCAGCACAAGGGTTCCTGCAGCATAGTTACAAAAACGATGGACTGTCTAGGGATAAGGCTAGAGGATAAAAAGAAACTTGTGGTCTATTATGAGGAAGTTGGAATAAATTCTTGCACTATGTAGAAAATGATCAGTTTGATTGGATAGAGTACATGTAATGGATAAAATCTTCTCATCTCAGACACAAACTCTCTGAAGAATTTCTGAGCAACACAGGTAGCTAGGAAGGAAACTAGCCAAATAAAAGTCTTTAATTGTGTCATGGTTTAAGCTGAGAGGAAAACTGAGCACCACACTCACTCCTAACCCAGTGTGATGGTGAGGAGAAAATAAAAGGCTCGGGGATCAAGACAAGGACAGAGAGGGATGACTCACCAGTTATGGTCATGGGCAAAAGACAAGCTCGATTTTGGAAGAAAGAAAACCCATCAATTTAATTTGAATACCACCACCTCTAATTTACCAATCAAATCAGAGTATGAAAGTGAGAATAATAACTACATCTCAAAAACACCTTCTCCCCAGCCTTTACCTTCTTCCTGGGATCAGCTTTGCTCCTGATTTCTTTACTTCCTCCCTGTTAGTGGTGTAGGGGAACAGGGAATGGGAGGTTGCTGTCAGTTCATCACATGCCTCTGCCACACCTTCCTCCTCAGGTGGGGATGACTCCTCACACTCTTCCCCTGCTCCAGCATGCAGTTTCTCCCATCGGAGACAGCCGTCTATAAACTTCTCCAACATGAGTCCTTCTTATGGGCAGCAGCTCTTCATGAACTACTCTAGCATGAGTCCCTCCCACGGGCTGCAATCCTTCAGGAACAGACTGCTTCAGTGTGGTCTTCCCTCAGAGTCCCATCCTTCCTAAGGCACCCATCTGCTCTGATGTGGGGTCCTCCATGGGCTGCAGGTGGGCATCTGTTCCACCGTGGACCTCCACGGGCTGCAGGGGCACAGCCTGCCTCACCATGGTCTTCACCACAGGCTGCAGGGGAATCTCTGCTCCACTGTATCTCCCCCTCCACCTTCTTCACTGATGTTGGTGTCTTCACAAGTGTTTCCCTCACTCCTCCTCCTCACTCCTCCCAGGTTCCCCCTCTTAAATACATTATTACAGAGGCACAATCATCATCACTAATTGGAACAGCCCTGGACAACGGTGGGTCTGACTTGGAGCCAGGGGATCTTTGAGAATCTTCTCACAGGGGCCACCCCTGTAGCCCCCTTCACTGCTACCAAAACCCCTCCACACAAATCCTGTACAAATTGGAAGAATGAAAGCTATGAAAATTAGTAGATCAAAGCAATCTAGAAACATACAAGAAGGTTTAAATAAGCCTGTACTGACAACTGGGATCAGAAAAAAGAAAGAAAGCAGCTTTACTAGTACTACTACTAGAAATTTTCAATATTTTTCAGTAAACTTGTACAGACATGACTAATTATGTAACCACTACAGAATATGGAGGAGGAATACACTTCACATAAAAATGAGACAAAAAGGACTAAAAAAGACTGCAAAAGTAGGTGCACAGTCAGGTTAGTGGGCTTACAACTCTAGAAAAACTTGAGGTTTGGTGACTCTTTTAAACAGTGATCTGTTTGTGAATATAAAAAATAGAATAACTGACCAAAAAGTCAAACTGAGAATGCCTCTGTGTAAAGAGGAGCAGCTGACATGGAGCATAAATCTTGGAAAAGAAGTATAGGATGGATCTTCTTGGGAAGCAGGAATAATGAATTGAAAGCCTTTGAGTCTGAGATAGGCTTAAAATGCTGCTCTTTGGTTTCCTAAGCCGTTTCCCAAGCCACTGGGATAATGTATAAAGGAAAGCAACTCTTTGAACAGCTACTTTCAGACCTTTTCACCAAACAAGCCCATCAACCGTGGCCTGATTTGCTGCATGTTCAGACCCTGCTGAGATGCCTAACGGTCCTTACTGGCCAGCTCTCATCAACTCCATGCTTGCTCAATGCATGGCGTCACTGCTTACTCTGCAAGCACGTTTAGACAACATACAAACTCAATGAATAGAATTGAGGTTTCTAAGGCCTGGAGAGGTGACATATCTGCTGTCTGCACCAAATAAAATTAATACTACTTCCACCTACAGTCCCTAAATTCTGGGGTAAGTTATGAAGTTTGTGAGAAAATTCAACCTAATTAAAATAGTACCAGCATACAGAGTCATAAGGGGGAATAATTAAAACAAACCTGATACCACAAAACAAAACAGAGCAAGTGACAGAATGAGCGCACAAAAGGAAAGATAAAGGTCTTCTAATCAAAACAGATTGACATTAAATGAAAGGATTAAAAAAAAAAAAAAAAAAAAAAAGACAAATGAACTTTAAATGAAAAGCAAGGGAAAAAGTCAAACCAACCAACAACTCTGTGCTGCCTATGAAGCAGTCAGGAATAAAAAAATACAAGGAATAGGTGGATAAATATAAATCTTTAAGCAAAATAAAAGACAAATGAATAAGAGGAACTTACCAAAATAGATTCCTCAAACATTCTTATTTTATGGAAGAGTAGGACAGATATTTATCTGAATTTTTATTAGTTTAACTCCTGTGTCACAATGGTGCAGAAAGATATAATTTTATTTTCTTAAACTTGACAACAAATGGAGGGACTGAGTGTGATACTGAAGATTGAGAACATGCTTTTCATCACATGGGTGCACTGAGGTCCTTGAAACAAGCTGAGTAAGAACTTCACATATCTTTTTCTTGGTTTAGATGTGTGACTAAAGAGATTACTGGCCCTCACAGATGCTGGTTGCTGGTCACTTCCCCTTGCACACCTTACCACACTCTTGAGTCTGCCAGCTCAGTAACTAGTAAGGAGCTAAAACTATTTAAATGTTAAGTTCTGGAATCTATGGGCTTGCTTTTTTTTTTTTTTTTTTTTTTTTTTTTTAATTGAAACAGGGTAGAAAGTAAAAAGTGAAAAATCAAGCAGACTGGAGCTGTGATAACCTCCAGCAGGAAGCAGGAGCAAGTACAAGCTGCTTTTCAAGCTGGTATCACTGTATCCAGAAGGCAATTTGTAAGAAAGTTGCTTCTTGTGTGAGTGGCAAGGGCTAAGTGTAAGGCTAGATTTTCCCAGCTCATAATGTTGTGCAGGTAAAATTTTCTCAACAGGAAGAGGGTGGAGGAAGCATTGAAAATAGACTTTGAAGAACCAAGAACTTAGATGGACCCTGTACTCACTGCAAAGAGCAAGCAGAGCAGGTATGTCTCAGAGATTTAACTGTGAAACAGTGCTAACTGCAAGCCTACTCAGAGCTATAACCGGATTTAATATGGACCTAGCCAGCATATGCAGTGATAGGAAAATTGACTCAGCACACCATAAAGTGCTCTAGCTCTAAAGTTAATGCATTCATACCAACATGGCATTTTGATCACCTCTACAAGACCAGCAAAGATTCTTGATGCACCAGTCAATGTGAAATTGTAGATTAGACATAAGAAGACAAGGCTGGATGTAATAAAATTGTCTGTCATTGTGAAAAGCCTTGAACCTCGTCATCATGATCATAAAGGAGGATGAACCTCACAAATGCACTGTTAATATACTGATCAAGGTTAATGAAATGTGAGTCAAATGAACATGAAAGGTGCCAGTCCCAGATGAAATTACTGATCCTGAGATATGCTTGTTGTGACAGAGACTACTTTTCTGCCTATCTGTGGAGTATGAGACATGTTAAAATCTGCCTTAGAAGGAATTCAGAAAAAGATGTAGATTATTAGCATCTTACTAATGCTGCATGGTAGTCTTGCCATTGTGCAAAATATGAACAGGACCTTTTTCCAGATTCCAAGTCTTATTCATACTGAAGAACAGTACCCTCTCCCCACACTAATATGGGTAGTGTTAATAGTGTCACTGGAAGCTGCTTGATAAACAATATCTCTCTGAAATGAGACAAGTCTCCACAATCTGGATTTCTGAGGTGGATCCAATTTATTGAGTTGGTTAAGTCAGGAGCAGGGTGAACCTTGTGCTAAGTTAAAGAAACAGAAGCTGTACTTTATACCTACCTAGATTTGAAAAAACAGAACAAAACAAAACAAAAAACAAACAAAAAAAAACCCAAACAAAACAAAACAAAACAAAACAAAACAAAACAAAACAAAACAAATCAAAACAAAAAGGACAAAGCAACAGACCTAGTTTCAGTCAATATAAACACTAATAGAGCTAAATAGATCAGTAGATCAGTTAGGCAGATCTCAGTAATTATTGCATTAAATGAACCATCGCAGTAACCACATGGTAAGCTGCAGATGGACTGATACACTCCTGGGCAGCCAGAGACATGATCTAACACTGAATGTAAGAAGGTGTAGTTGCATTAGCATAACTGTGCAAATTGGTACTCCCTACTTCTCAGTATAGAGTATTATTTGGATTTAACATCTTTGGCCATCAATTACAATCTTCTGCTTATCCAGCCAGTTTATATAAAGACATTTTAAATGCTCAGTAAGAAACTATTTTATCCTACGAAAAAATATATTTGTCTTAAATTGGTCCTATAAAGAAAAAACACACATATATTTCTTATATTTTTTCTTATATTTTCTTATCTTTTTTCCTGGCAATCGAGGAAAATTGTGTTTATTTCTGAAACAAGGACAATGTCTGCAGTACATCTCATACCTTACTATGAAACGTAAGAGCAGTCATTGTCATGAGAACTTCTGACAGACTGAATGCCACAACCCAGACCCTACTGCTGGGAAAACATAGCTGGGTTTCCCTAATCTTCATCTTCTTGTGGGAGAATTCTTCTTCATTTGAATTAAAAGATCATAGGAAAAAAACAAAACAAAACAAAAACAAGAAAACAATAAGGATGTAAAAGAGGATTCCAGAGCATGTATGACATGACCCTATTCTATGAGAGAAGAATTACCATTATATCATCACTGAAGGAAGCTCTAACTCAGGCAAACAAATTAATACTTACATTCTAATCATTAGATCATGTTTGTGCCTGCCACAGTGGAAACTCTGTCCATAGAAGAGAGCTCCAAGGCATTACAGTAATACAGACATTAAAAAAATAATCAGAGATGGGAAAGTACTGATGCAAAGGGGTAGGTAAAATTCCTGCTGAAGTCAAATGCAGTCTCGTTGACTTTAATGGGAACAAATGGAAAAACAGAATGTGATTGTATTATGGTAGAATTTATACATTCATTGGAAAGTACAAATACTGTTCCTTGTTTACATTTAAGTTTTCATTTTAATTGTACCTTAATATGTTTTCACTGGGAAACAAATAGATTTGGCAAATTAAGCCAGGGAATTTGTTGTAATAGATGTAAAGAACTAGAAGCCTGCTGTGGGCCATCAGCTACATTTGGAGGCCAAAGCCATATTATTTAATTCCTAGTTGTGGGAGAGAAATGATTCTGGTAACGTTACCTGGATACCAAATTGCATAAAGACACTTGACTATGCAGCTACTATGTGAAAAACACTCCTGCAGCAAGCACCTGATCAAAAGCAACTGCAGTGGACTCTCCCACTCCTGTCATGTGGGCAAACTGCCTCTACTCCTGTCATAGCTGTAGACAAAGTAAAGCCATATATATTACTTCCAGCTTTAATTCTTTAGACACTATTTAACAAATGTCTCCTTTTCAACTCTTTTTTAAAATTTATTTAAATTATTATTTTTTAATATCCATTTGTAGCCTGAACTTTCCTTTTGTCCTTTCCATTTCTGAGATCCCAGCAGTGGATATTCTACTTTTGTGGACATCAATAGGTTCTGTGTAAATTTTATGCATTAATTGAAATATATTTGTGTTTATACAGAGAGGTATATGATGGCCTCTAGTGGTTCTCTGTATGTGTGCAGATACAATCTTCATTTTTATGAGTATGCATGCAGGAAGAAATAAAATATTGATGTCCAGCTGTTGTCTTTCAAGAACAAAAACTTTTTGGCAACAGTCAACAGAGTTGAACAATATGTCCAGCAGAGAGAAGGTGATCTCTTCAATCAAAATGTAAGCTGGAATGTTTCTAAGCACTGCTTAGAATAGTCAACATAATGCTATTGCAAATCACCTAAAATGTCCCTAGTCCTTCAGACTGAGCACCATGGATGAGATTATTTATTCTGAATGGAGACATCCTTTCTGTATTTGGCAGCCAAAATCATAGCAACCTTGCATGCAGAATGGATTCCTAATTCTGGTTCCAGATGAAAACCTACATGACAGTTGACTATTAGCCAACAAATGTGTCAGTCTCATCTTTCTTCTGAGTCACATTCAGGTCTGTATACAAGATTCAATGCCTACAAATGCAGACACATGGAAGGATCTCGTCTCTTGTAGGCAGACTGGATATTAAACACACGCAATACATCAGTGTTCACATTATACTCCCCCAAATTGAATGTATCTGCATCTCAGTACTGACTGCCACTTTAACAAATCTGTACCCCTCAGGACCTGACTTCGATTGTCCAGAGTCAGAAACTCTTTGACCTGAGAGCCCAAAGAATTAAAACATTAGGGCTAGGATCCTTAGGATCCCTTTCACAGAGGTCTGTGCACTTTGGAGGAGCAGGTTCAGCAACACAACAGGAAAAACAGCATGTTCCAGCTCACTCTTACTCTGTTACTCACTGGAGGATATATTCTTCTAGGCCAGGAAATATTTTGATTTTGAAATGTAGCTATGCTATGCAGCCAGTTTTCCTCTGGAAAAAATGGATGTTATGGTGAATAGACCATTGGAATTCAAAAAGATTTAGGTAAAGTTAATCCTCTGAATGTAGAAAATAATATTATACTAGCTTACCTGTGTGGTTCTTCAACGGTCTTTTGATGTATTACTGCTGTCATTTTTGAGGTTATAACTCCCATGTTTTAGGGATTTCACTTACTTCAGTTCAAAAGAAATCTACATTCCCAATAATTTTGCATCCTTTATTGTTAAAAAATATCCACAAGAGAAATAAAAAAACATGGCAACCAGAGAGAAATATATGAAGTGGGTAAATCCCAGAGCATGTAAATTCCTTACTCTTGCTTTTTTTTTTTTTTAAGTTGTTCATGTTTTATCTCTTTTTTCACAAATTTGAACTTTTGTTTGAGACTTGTTAGATAGAAAAGTATAAAGAAAACAAAGAGTTAAACCATTCTACACATATATCAATAGATGACCAAAGTAACTTTGTACATTAATATAGTTGTGATATGTTCAAGTGTAGTCTTCAAATACTTCTTACTTACACAGACAACCAGGTTATGTGCTTAAACGTGTATCTGAATGTCCAAGCATAAAACTTCAAGGTATTTAAGGATACGAATCCGTAGTGCCCTACCTCAGAAAAAAAAAAAAAAAAAAATTCTAACTAAAAGCCATTTAGGAAAAAATAATCATAGGTTTTGATTTTTGCCTTTGAAATCCTACCAATAAAATTAATAAGCACGGGGTAGACTATTTGTCTCTTGGCTTTCCAAGAATTTAAAAGCTAAAATATAAGATAATGTAGCTGAGGGAAGTCAGATGTCAAGAGATGACAGGTGAAAGGCTGACAACTCTCAGAAATTATCTAAAACCCTTCATTCTACATTATCAGACATTCTAAGGTAATTTTAAGATCATCAAAAAATTGTCAAGAAAATGAAATGCATTTCCAGCCAAGCTCTGTTGAGTTCAGTTTCAACCTTACCTGTTTCCAAACAAAGTTTTATGGTTGCAACTTTCTACATGTGATCATTGCTGCTTGTCTGCTACACAAGGTCTGTTCTTATGTCTCTTTGTTTATTTGTATTTTTGAAGGCAGAATTCCATTTGGAAAGAGAATTCAGTTAAAAAAAAAAGCAATCCTAAAAACATATTATGTAGGGAATATCTTTTAATAAGTAAGAATTACTGCATATAAATTTAAGTGGAAAAAAGGACATAATTATCTACCTATAGCAGTGGGCAATAAATATTTTATTCCATATACCTGTTGATGATGATGTTGAAACACTTTCACCTTTGCTTCCAGACTCATCTTGTTCCCTATGGTATATTGTATTATTTGTTTTGCTGACAACAAACACTCAAACATTTGACATTAGATCACTTTAAATTAAATGTGTTAGAACTGGATACTGAAGCTCCAGGGAAAAGGTGTTTTGACTTAATGCCAGTTAAATATAGACTGTCCCTGTATTGAAAAATACAGATGATTTGAAATGAGTCCTTTAGATCATCTAGGTTGCTCCAAATCAAAACTTTCGTATGTCATTATTTAAACTCAACCTTTCCCTTTTGGATTTCTTTGTTGTGACACATGGGTTTACTTATTCTTTTCCAAGTTCCACATATATAAGTAAAAGTATGAAGCCATGAGTTTCAAGCTTAAAAAACAATATATTAACAAAATCCTTTCAAAACTGTGCCTAGATGAAATGGCTTTTTTATTACTATAAGCATAGAGAAGATATCTAATAAAGATTAGAAGTGCCTACACGAGCAGTATGTGGGGGAAGAATCACTTATGTAATGCTATGAAGCGTATCTATATTCTTAACATACTGTATGCCTTCTTATAGCATATTACTGTACAGGCTGTTTGATGAGATTGTGTGCTTTATTGTCCTTTCTTTGACACTATGTACTTAAGAGTTTTAGAGAACTGGACAAGACGTGAAGCTGATGATATAGAGCCTATAAAATTGGCCTGATTCACAGGGTTGCTGGGAATCTGTTGAAGCAATTGGCTCCACAGCCATCTAGCACTGTTGAAAATAAATAATTTTCTCTCTTACTAGTATGAAATGAAGCATGATCCAAATTACCTGCCATTTATGGCTGTTTAGAAAGTTCAAGAAACTTAAAAAGAAACTGGAAATCAGATTTCCACTTACTCTTCTATTTTCAGATAATTTTTATATAATTTCTTCACTTTGCTTATGAATGGAAACCCTCATTTCAGATGCTTGCCCAAGAGAATTTCTCTCACCAAGCACAAACCATGCTGCCAGTTTCTTTCAAAAGGTTCATGGGTTCAAAAATAGCAAGCACCAAATCTGAACTTACACTCCTAGTAAAGACTGGGGTGTTATTAAAAGGGAAAGGTAAAGATCTGTCTAATTATCAGGAAGCTGATACACTGCTTCTCCAAATATAGCTATTCTTAGGGTACTAGAAGGGTCTGTTTTCCTTCCATGCTGTCCCTCTGCTATGTTTACAAATGCTGCATTGAAATCCAATCCCTAGTGAGGTCAGAAGCAAAACTGCTATTGATTTCTGAGAGCCAAGAATTCACACAGTATCTTTATATATTTTTTCCTTCGTGTAGTGATAGATGTGTTTGTGTTTAGAATAAATAATTAAATTGTTATTGTACTATAAGTGAGTAGTGTTCTTTGGATCATTTTCCAACTGTATATTTAAAGAACCAGACCCTGAAACTAAGAAAAACCTGCATTTAATAACTCTTTTCCAAACAGATTTGGTTTGTGTCTTTTTAAAAGAAAAATCAATCATTTTTTTCTCTTGAAGTAAGAGGGCCCAGTCACATTCTGAGTAAAGTGTATGCCAACTGAGCCGATATTAATACAATTAGAATAGAATACATTAACAATTTAACTCCTTTGTGACAAACTACAGGAAAAATCAAGTCATCTTGCAGCAGATGATTTCAAAGGCAGAACTGTAGGATATAGTGTGAATTAAAAAAACAATAATAATAAAAAAAAACCACATTAAAATAAGAATAATTTTGCCTAACAAAGCAAAAACATTTAATTGATTCTTGGACATTAAAGAGTAGATCAGGTTTAGTGAAGAAACTCCAAATTGGTAACTACAATGTGCTTCTGGGCATGCTCATCTGGACCATTGTCTTGGGAGTGGCAAAATTATTTCTCTTGTGATTCCAGCCCCTGACAACCAATGTCCTAAGAAGACTTCGTTTTGATATTATGGTGTTTGAACATGTTTAACCTACTGTGTTGAAATGATTAGAGGCACTAATAATATGGCTATTAGCACATCTGTAGCAGATAATAGGCAAATTAGGACAGTTGTAGCAGTCCATAACTGGTAGGATCCCTTATTCTGTGGAATGTTTATGTGGGAATCAATTCTAGATAAGGATAACTACATATAGGTGTATCTATGTAGAGTCCTACATTTATACCAAATGTCTATGCTCTCTTACAGTCAACATGGTCAAACAATGGCATGGAGTGACAGGGCTCACCCTCAAGAAAACACCTGCAGAAGCAGTCAGTTGCCCAAAAGTGTGTCTAGTACTCTTGGAGATGCTTTAGGGTATTGTCATGGTTTAACTCCAGTCAACAACTAAGGCCCACAGAGCCGCTCTCACTCCTCTCCCAGTGGGATGGGGGGGAGAATCAAAAGGGTAAGCATGAGAAAACTCAGGGGTTGAACAAAGACAGTTTAATAGGTAGAGCAAAAAACATGCATGCAAGCAAAGCAAAATAAATAATTCATTCACTACTTTCATCAGCAGAGAGGTGCTCAGACATCTCTGGGAAAGCAGGGCTCTATCACGTGTAACGTTTACTTGAGAAGACAAGTGCCATCAGTCTGCATGTCCCCCTTTCCTTCTTTTTCCCACAGCTTTATATGCTGAGTATAATGTCATATGGTGTAGGATATCCCTTTGGCCAGTTGGGCTCAGCTGTCCCAGCTGTGTCCCCTCCCCACTCCTTGTGCACCCCAAGCCTACTCGCTGATGGGGTGGGGTGAGGCACAGAAAAAACCTTGACTTTGTGTAAGCACTTCTCAGTGAGAATGAAAACATCCGTGTGTTACCAACACTGTTTCCAGCACAGATCCAGAACATAACCCCATGCTATTTACTATGAAGAAAACTAACTCTATCCCAGCTGAAACCATTAGAGGTATTTGAGACATCCACCTAAGGTAGGAGATATGATACCCACAGCCTTCTGTAGAGGCACCTGGGGTCCTGGCAGGGTGTCCAGTAATGTCTAAAACACAACTAGATACCTCTGTGGGGTCAGGTAAAGTGACACTTGGTCTCCACAGAAGGTATTAATCAGAATGTGAATATGAGAAACTGGGTTAAATGTAGGTGTCCCACTTTTCTATAAATCATATCTTGTGTGTATATTTCAACAGATAGTTCTTGCTTACCAGTAATAACACTAAAATGTAAAGGAAAAATATAAAGAGCTTTCGAATTCTCATATCAAGGAACAAGGAACTTTTGCAGTAAACAGTGAAGTCAATTTCCCTCTAGTTTGCTAATACTGGACAAAAATCCTTTTTTGTTTCTGACTATAAAGAATATCAGGTTAAAAAGGAAGCCATTCAAAGGATGTTAAGGATTTTTCTTAGGTTTTTGAGTAATTCTCATTACCAGAGGAGACACTTCTATTTCATTTTCTCTCCTGGTGGCCAGATTTATTAGTGAGTTTATATCTCATTTTGAGACGTCATGTAATTTCCAAGAGACTATTCAGAGCAAATTACAGGTGAGACCCAGAATATACAAGAAACAGTCCTATAGGGACACAACAGAAACTAAAATAATTTGTCCCTAATGAAACATGGAAATCAGAAAAAAATTACTTACATCAGTTTCTTTCTGAAGAAAAATAATTTCTGCACCTTGAGGTCAATTTTTAAATAAGATATTTCAGTTTAGAGTAAACTGATTTGTAGTGAAAGGTCATTTTTATTTCCTTCTTGGCAAATTTATTTTTTTTTTTAAGAATGTGTCCTGTGAGGTGGAAAACGATGCCAAGAAAATACTCATGAGTTATTTCTGAGAATATATCCCAAGTCTGATTGATAAAAATTAGAAAAAATAAAAGAAAAAGTAAATGATAGGAAAAGGTATTGAACACTATTATCCAAGATTCCTCCCTTTATTAACTGTGATTATATAAGGAAGACAAAATATTTAATGCTAAACTTTTATAGATGATTACCTGTTTCTTATTTGTCCTGTGAAGTGACCGGTTTCTTCTGAGTTTATGTTCTTTATAGCATTCCTTCATTACATGGTGAAAAGGAACACCAAATCAAATATTACATAAAGCCAAGAAATGTTACTTTTCATTTTTTTTCTTGCAGGTAAAATTCAATTGGAAAAATATTGTCAAAATTAAAAGTCCAAAAACTGCATTTCATTTGTGCATCTAAAATTACAGTTTTGTGTAAGACTTTGTTTCTTAAACCATGGTCTGTCCCAGGTCTTGCAGCCCAGATAAGGCTGCGATATGGAAGGGAGAACATCCTGGGGAGCCTAAATCAGCTGCTTATACAGAGCATCTCCTTGCTACAAATGAACTGAGAGAAATGGACATTCCCGAGGGCAGTCTGACCCATTCAAAGAGGTTCATATATCTCTTCATTTATAATATAAGACACCTAGAAAACTAGTTTAGAATCATTGCCGAAGATCACAGACTTAAACTCTGGATGGCAGGGCTTAGGTGAAGTGACTGTTAATGAGAACTGCGGACTTGTAATTTTAAAGTTCTTAACAGATGATGAAGATGGAGAAGTCACAGACTTTCAGTGGCTGAATTACTTTTCCCAAAGTGCTGAAAGTTTTCATGTCATCTTGTTATTCAATCCCTACAAGAGGAACAATCAGGCTCTCTGTTTTAAGCATTCTGACCTAATTAATTTTATTAAAGCATAAATTGCAACAGAGAAATTGTGGTAAATTATTGAGTCATAATATAATTTCTTCTAAAAAACATGTCATGATAAAGCTTAAAAGCATACAGACACATTTGCCTTCAGTAACATATCTGTTCCATAATGCCCAACTACTTATTGGGATTTGAGCAACCACAATTATTTTAACATGATTTTGCCATTTTATCTCTCTTTTTCACTTTCAGTGAAAGATAAACATTAGCAAAAGGCTAAGAGTTGACAAGAGGTTTGTCTATGTTCTGAGCAGGGTAGTGCTGTATGTATGCAGCTTCAGAAGTCTTGTATTAAGAAACAGTCTGAAATTCCACCCTCAAATACTCATGTTGTCAAATCTCTTAAAACTCACTGCATTTATTATGGCTAGTTCTTCTTCACTTACATCTGTGGCAAAAGAATTTCCATTTTTTAAATAGACTTCAGCAAAAATCTGCTAAATACTGATTCTGCTGTGGCTGAGCTACAAATTAAAATTAATTTCAATAGCACAGTAAAAAATTTTATGACTTAATTAAAAAGGTGTATTTAAATATACTAAAATACATAGTAAGTACCATTTAAAATAATTAATTAAAGTTTATGAAAATTAGATTGTAAATCTCAGGGCAAGAATAATGTCCATGAGCAAGAGAATATGGTCTTGATGAAACTATAAAATTTCTTCTCTGTAATATATCCTTTTGAACAAAACTCTGTTCCCTAAGTTTCACAAGATTAGCATACAGTTTTGTCTAAGAAAAGAAGTCACCTTGTGGACAGGTGTAAGATATTTCAGAGAATTTACATGGCTGAAAGCTCACTAGCAACTCGACATTAGTTGAAATTTCCACAAGTATCTAAAACATCAAAACAAAATAAGAAAGTGTAGATTATGTGATCTTAATATATAATGAATTATAAGTAGCATCTTTTCACAGGTAGTTCCACTGGTTTCAGTAGACAAATCAACTTGGAAGATATTAATCAGCATAAAAGTTTCTCAGTTTGACTCAAGAATTTTAGACCATTACAATAAGAGGAGGATGTTTTGTTATGTTTTTTTTGGAGGGGAGGAATGACAGAATAGTTGCCAAGTAAAATTAATGCTACTATGACAAAAAGCTGTTGAGCACTATAGCCATTTCAGTTTAGTTTTCTTTGAGGTCTTGAAGAAAAAATTCTGAGCTTGACTCTGAAAAATTAGACAACAAAATGAATGTGAAATATCATAGATCAGAAAACATTCAGAAAATGTGAGAATGGCAGACATACAGGAACAGGAGAAGCACCACTGCTAATGAAAAAGGACAATTCACTTGGTAGTATAATTTTTTAAAATATTTTTCACTTTTTTTTCTGCAGATAACATATTTCACTTCAAGTTTTTTATGTATTTTACAAATGCTAATGATTTGAACTTCAGAGCTGCAACATCCTGATATTAAGTGGATAATATTAGTCACATATTACAGAGGGGAAAACTCGTGCTAAGCCCTTGTAACAGCAGTGAATTTTGCCCTGTGTGATTCTGGAAAATCAATGAGTCTCCACGCTAACACAGGAATGCACTGCTGAACAGATTAATGATGGGTTGTGTATAAATTTACTATGATTGCTCCTCTGTGCACAAATGCATTGTACATGTAAATCAAGCCTGAGTGCTACTTGGCATGTATATTGTAAAAGATCTTAAGAAACAAGTCACATACAAAGAAGGCAGAAGGAAACAAACAATGCACAGGTAGGCAAGATCTGGCTGAATAGAGCTGATTACAGACACAAATTTTGGTTATATTTCAGCCTACCAGTCATAATGCAAACAAGGATAATTGTAGAACAGAGAAAAACACGTGTCAGCAGGAATAGATTACTTAGAGAGGCTGGTGCAGATCACAACCGAGTAGTCTGACTTTTGCTCTCATCTCAAGGCAATAAAACAGCTCACTGTCTTCTACGTTCAACTTTGAAGTCAAAATTCATCTCTGAGAGAAACAGTAAAACCAGAAGGGGCAACAATTATTCTTATCATCTCATCCCTTATTTAAAAGAGAATCCTCCTCACAGCTATTCAGAAATCTCACTCCTGTATGAGTCTCACTGCCTTGCTCTTAGGAAAAACAAAAAAAAAAATAAAGGGCAAAACAAAACAAAAAAAAACCAAACAAACAAACAAACAAACAAACAAAAAAAAAACATAACTCCTACTTAACATTTGCTGAGAAGAAAGTGCTTCATGAGATATTTTACCTCTTAATTTCTTACTCAATCTATAAAGAATATGCCATCACTGAGAGGAATAAAAGGGTTATTTTATAAGGACAGTAGTATCTGGATGAAAACATGCTTTACCACTTGCTTTACGAATAACAACTCCAGCTTGGCAACAATTTGGGGGATCTTTTCAGAAAAGGCTGGAATCATCACCCATTGCTTTAAGCAGAAAAAAACTTAAGTCCATTCTAAACATTTTTCTCCTGAATTAAAGTTACTATATTTGTTCTGTTGAATTCCATCTAAAGCAAATAGTAAAAAGTTGGAAGATTTTTGAAATTGCTGAGATTAAAATCTTTGAGATACACTCAAATGCATACAAAGTTGTCTGACTCATCAGAGACCACTGAAGAAATGAACAGCACTGTCATAAATGTCCAGGCTCTATTTTAGCACTTTCAGATGGCAGAGAGTTAAATGATATGGTGACAATGTACATAAAAGAGCTTTTCTTAAATAATGAGATATTAGAGGGGATGTAGCTGGTAAGGTGGAGCTTTATCAATCTGTAATAAGGCTAAAGCAGTGTGAAGGCTCTAGTATCAATATGATGGGAAGCTATTCTTGACTAATTCATTTTGAATGAAAGAAAAGGCAATCTAATACTTGCAGCAGCATTTATACTTTATTGCAAATTACTGTAAGATTAAGAAATACATTGAGGAATGCAGCTAGGCCTACTCTCCAGTATGCTGAAAGAGATCCCAAGTTTCATAGCTAACAGAAAATAAATACCTCCTCCCACAAAAAGCCACAAAACTTGATAATATGCTTCACAAGCACAGTTAGTAGATAAGGCACAGAGCTGCAAGCATCTTAAAAACTGGTTCATGCTTGATGATATTTAAATTTTATTATATGATTGTTTTCATATAAAATACATTCAAGTTCTTGCTTCACAGATAGATTTCATAGACCACACTGGACAGTGTTACCAACCATTTAGAAAGCCACTGAATGCTCACTTGAATGTGGTAATGGTCACTCATCACAGATGTTTGGTATACATGTTTCACAAAAAAAAAATGTTGATAAAAATCAGATAAACAAGTGACTGGAAAGTGGGTGACAAATTTCAACAAATATGTTGGTCTAAATAGCGTGGGCCATTTGCTGTTAGAACCTGTACCACTGACATTTTCAGTTGGTGTAGGAAAAGATAATATGTGTCCCTATAAAATTCAACTCATATAGAACCCACTCTGTACAGTATTGTTACTGTATTTTTCTTAACTTCACTGAAAATCCAGGAGATCATAGGGTCAGCACAAACAGAATAATGCTTGCATTCATGGGTCATAAAAATTCAGCATCTGACAAAATTAATTGTTCTCATGAACATAAGTCTAGTTAGTCTTCTCTTCTTGGGTGGGTATTAATCAGAAATTTTAAACTTTTTCACTGACTGATATCAACCTTATTTGTCTTGTTGCTTCCAATCTTCTTAACTCCATCCAGCTTCCTTTGTATTTTTTAAATTCCTATTATTTAACAAATGACATTTGCATTTAGTAACTGTCAGTTAGGACAAAGATTTAGCAGATCTATCTCATCAATATCAATAACTGTTTGGGTTTTCTTCAATATCATTAATATTTTGGGTAAAAAATATCTGATTAATATAGCAAAAAGAGCTTTACATTTTGATTTGCAATTCAGGTCATATATTTTTCATTCCTTATTATTCAGATAAAAGAAATTTGACAGATTTTGAACGTGGTGTCAAAATGCTTTTTTTTCTTGTTGAACACAAGATCTGTCCAAACTAAAGCTGTTTTCCCAAAAATCATGTAACGAAGATCACACTCTAGATAGAAAATAGAAAAAAAAAGAAAAAGAACAACAAATTTTAGAGCAGTACTCTTCATATTTGAACTCGTCTATAGGAATATTTTCTCTTAACTTTGCAAAATGTTTTGAAATATGATTTTCAACTAACTCAAAAAATAAAACTATAATAAGAAATTAATAGCAACTGAGCTACTTAGCTTTTATGCTACTCTTATCAGCACAGCATCTAAAAGGTTTCTGTTATCTCTATAAGCAATACAATTAACACCGATTGAATATGAGACATTCAATTTCTCATCTGTCTAAAGAGGTAGACTTCTGTACATATATCTCTCTCAGGGTTTTTGTGGGTATATGTGATGAAACTTGTTTTTAAATATGCACTCCGTAATTAATATGCTTTAATGGGTAAGTTTTAGGCTCTAGGTCAGAAGCTGGTGATGGATGTCATTCCTTGTAGGAGTTTGTCTTAGATAATATTTTACACTTCCATTTTGTGTCTTTCTTCTGAGGCTCCCAAGCTACTTTCCAATGTTGAATGACTCTTCATTATTATATCTTAGATAGATAGGTAGAAGTAATAGCTGCTTCTATCTTGACCAGAGAAGATGTGATTCTCCTAGAACAATGTATTAACTCAATGTCAAAACTAGCCTTAGAAAACTCGAATGATTGCACTGTGCTCCAACTGATTAATTATACTTCTTGTAGAAGTCTTCTCTACTTAAGTAGAGAGCTTCAAGGTCATACAGTATGCATTTAAAATACACCAAAAGTCTAGTTAATTATTGGGGCAGATGAGAAATTATGTGCCAGCTTTGTGTATACACAAAGAGTTGTGTAGTGTGTGTACAGGTGCACTGTTACACACATTGGTTGAAACTATAATGTTTTTTGTTCAGAGAAGGAAGAACTATGACTGAACAATTATACTCTGTGTCCATATACAATTACATGCAGAGCATTGTTTCAACATGACAGCTATAGAAATAAATCCCTTGATGCTATTACTAGTTATCTGATAATTAGAACTATGTACATACAATATTCTAAGAGCTTTATAACTGTTTGATTTTTTAAAATCATTATTTCAGGATTAAGAATTTCACATTAGTAATATAAATGTACTACAAATTAAAGGCATCACTAGTAGACTGACTGTTTACAAAAACAGGGAGATTGCCTTCTATAGATCACGTATCTGCAGATTTTGCAAGGATCAGAGTTAGGGAATTATTAAAACATTTTATCAATATGTAAAACAGAATCTCAAATAACTGCTGATAAAATGTGTGGATGGCAAAAAGACCTCTGAAAACATAATTAATTACAAAGAAAAGACAGTCAGATGTGTTGAGCTAGACTAATTCAAAGAGCCTCTTTAAAACAGCCACAGAGCTGTACATGTAGAAAGGTTGTAGCTTAAGAAGGCTTAAAAACCATTACTCTGGAAAATATTTTAGTAACCTAGGAAGTAGTTCTTCATAACTTAAAAGACATATTATAGGTAAGAATTTATAATGATTTTAAAAAATATATAAACTACTGAAATCACCAGGTTAGCATAAATAAATGTGTCACAAAATGCAAACATTTTAGAAGTGTCACACATACCCAAGAGACAAAAATTACTTACATGTCTTATAGGTTACTACAAGAGAACTAGACTGTCTTCAGCTGGCTGGCATTTTTTAAGGCAATAATCCAAAACACTTATCTGCTGTTCAGCAATACTGGCTAGAAGACAAGAGATTGCATTGCACAGATGGGTAGAATATGAGTTCATGTGAAATCAGGGGAGAATAAAACCTCTCTCAATAATTAAGGATCACTTCAATCTACAGTTTCTTTTAATTCCCTCCCTGAACAAAGCTGCTTGTCACTAACACAAATCTGAGCAGGGAAAGGTGAGACAAACTGAATGGGGACCTAACTCTGCTCTTTGCTGCCAGTTGCAAAATTAGCTTTAGTAGATCATTAAAAGCAGGAGTTACCTCTGGTTCATATTATGAGCTTCCACTCCTGAGTTAAAGATCTAGCAAGTCCATAAGGACTAAGTGACACCATTACAGAGAGAGAGTGCTGAGTTCAAACCCGTGCAAACACTTCCCTAGTCCTCAGGACTCTGGCATTGCTCTCACTGTCACAGTTTATGCCAAGAAAATTTTTTATCTACTAGTGGCCCTAGAAAGCACATATACTGAGTGACTTTGGTACTGTCAATTCCAAAACTAGTCTGTGAAGCTCTGTGTTTCTCGTTACCTTCATCTTTCTGGGAGAAATGTATTGGGTTGGTGAGTGATTCAGGAAGGATCCAATAACCTGATTTTAAGATTCCCATTCACAAAGTACCTGTCACTCAACCCAGGCTGCAGGGAAATCAGACAATCAAAAAACATTCATTCGAAAAGATGAATGAATAGAGCATTTTTTTATAATATGAAAGATTGTCAAGAAGGTTCCAGAGGCTTGTTAGAGTTGTATGTTAAAAAGGAATTTAATAATATATATTTCATCTCGTATTGATCCGAAGTTGAAATCCGGCAGGGATTTCTCTCCTTTGAGCATTCAGGAGATAAGTTGAAGGTGTTTATTAGCCTATACATTCAAGGTCTTTGTGGTTTTTTTCACTTCCCACATCTGCAGTCAGCTTTTGTAGGAGAGTATCAGGGAAGAATGATAGATTTTGTGCTTCTGTTTATTTAAGGTCTGTTCAAGGGTTCATTAGTGCTTAAACTCTCTCCACCTTTTCCTGCCTTCCAGCATTGAATGATTCTTTTTCCTGCCTTCCAGCATTGAATGATTCTTAAGGAGGCAGATTAATTCTTCTTCTCCTGAACTTCATCTCTTTGGAGTGGAACTGCTAATGTTATTTAAGTAGTTCAGTTAAGTAGTTTCCTCTGCTTGACTAAACTACTAATAGCTTGTTAAATGTCTGAGATAAGGCAATAGGCACATTTCACAGTGAAGCTTTTCTAGAGACCTTCTGAGATGATATTGACTTTGTTTTAATTCTCCATGACAAGCTAACTTTTAGGTCCGCAATTCCTGCAGCAGATTCAAGAACCAGGAGTTAACTGTACAATGCAGTGTAGATTTCAACAAGAAGCTTAGTGAGTTTCTGGCAATGCTTCTCATGGAACTGCCAAACTTCTTGTCAAGGAAATTAAAGGGTCTAAAATACTGAACCCACCTGGCAAGGACATGAATCAGTGCCTTGAGCTTGTGTCTGGAAAAGACTTCTTCAATAGTGTCAAGGATAGGCAGAGAGGGAGAAGAGACCTGTTTTTCAGTAAATCACAAGATCAGAGAGAACTGCTAGGATGATGAGACCATGAAAAACATCAACAAAATTTAAGGATATACTGAGTAATGAAAGTGTGTCCAGTAGTGATTTGCAGCTTCTGATCGGACCGACAGACACAAGAAAAATCTCTTCTGGAGTATTGTTTACAATCCTGATGACCCATGTTCCAAATGCTGAATTCAGATTGGAGCAGGTGCTGATATAATACTATAGGGAGCATGGAGCCCATCTTGTGAGCAAAGAGAGAGAGAATGGACTTGTAAAAACTGACAAAATGAAAACAGAAAGGTACCCTGATAACCATAAATACACTTGGAGATGGGGACTGAAGAGACAGAGTGGTGATCAGCCTCAGGAAAAGAGGAAATATATGCAGTCTAAAGGTCTGTCTTGGTGGAAATTAAGCGCAAAACTGTCTTTAAATTAATTTCCTGTAGAAATTAGAAGGAAATGTCTCATTAATAGATTTTAGAGTTATACCCCAACTGCTATGTTGAGAGCCAAAAAAAATCTTGTTCTGAGATGCAGCTTATTGCTCTATGACACAACTGCAAGAAAACATCAGAGTGGATCCAGTAGATCAGGATGTTCCTACAGCTTAAACTCATGAGCAATGCAAAAATTGATTGCCTGTTAAGTATATCTTGTTTAAAAATTCAATATGAATATCACATATCTTTTAATAATGAGGGTCAGTTAGTTTATAAATGTTGCCCATGAATTGCAAAGTCTCCACAGAAGACAGCAGCAAACCAAGCATTTAATTTCATTTCACATCTTCCAAGATGTCACATCAGAGCTAAGTACATCAGCTAAGTGTACTGTTTAGGCACCTCTTATATTCTTAAAATAGCCATTAAGATGACAACTATTCTATGGTTAATATCAGAACTTACAAAATTACCTAAAAGCTTTTACCAATTTATATCTAACGAGCTTCTTAGAGCTCAGAATCAAGGCATTAACTTATAAACCCTGAAACAGGATATTCAAGCACTGCTTCACCTGATAATGTAGATATGCTCTGAAGCTAAGTCCAATGCTTGCCAGACTGCACTGAAGGAAGAAGAGAATAGGATGCTGAGAGAATGAAGAAGGACTTGGGGATACTCATAGATGAAAAATTGGACGTGATGTGGCAATCTGCACTTGAAGCCCATAAAGTCAACCATATCCTGGGCTTCACAGAAAGAAGCATGACCAGCAGGTCAAGGGAGGTTAATCTCCCCCTCTGCTTTGCTCTCATGACATCCCACCTGGAGTGCTGCATCCAGTGCTGAGGTCCCCAAAACATGAAAGACATGGACCTGTTAAAGTGGATCCAGAGGAGACACACAAAAATGGTCAGAGGGATCTCCTATGATGAAAGGCTAGGACATTTGAGGTTGTTCTGCCTGAAGAATGCTCCTGGGAGACCTTATTGTGGTCTTTCAATATTTAGAGGGCTTATAAGAAGGGTGGAGAGAGACCTTTTACCAGAGCCTGTAGTGACAAGACAAGGGGTAATAGAAAGAGGCTACTTTTAGATTAAAATGAATCACAGAATCATAGAATGGTTTGGGTTGGAAGGGAACTTAAAGACCATCTAGTTCCATTCGCCCTGACATGGGCAGGGACACCTTCCACCAGACCAGGTTGCTCAAAGCCCCGTCCAACCTGGCCTTGAACCCTTCCAGGGAGGGGGAAGCCACAGCTTCTCTGGGAAACCTGTGCTAGTATCTCACCACCCTCACAGTAAATAGTTTCTTCCTTATATCTAATCTAAATCTACCCTCTTTCATTTTAAAACCTTTACCCCTTGTCCTGTCCCTACACTCCCTGATAAAGAGTCCCTCCCCATATTTCCTGTAGGCCCCCTTTAAGTAGTGGAAGGCCATTATAACATCTCCCCAGAGCCTTCTCTTCTCCAGGCTGAACAATCTCAACTCTTTCAGCCTGTCCTCATAGGGGAAATTCTTCAGGCCCCCTCATCATCTTTGTGACCTCCTCTGGACCCACTCAAGCAGACCTATGTCATTCTTACATTGGGGGCCCCAGAGCTGGACACAGTACTCCAGGTGGGGTCTCATGAGAGTGGAGTAGAGTGGGATTACATCAAAGGAAGAAAGTTTTACAGTGAGGGTTGTGAGACACTGGAACATATTACTTAGAGAAGCTGTGGATGCCCCATCATTGGAAGTGTTCAAGGTCAGTTTGGATGGGAATTTAAGCAACTTGATCTACTGGAAGGTGCCCCTGATCCCAACAGGGATGTTGGAATTAGAGGGGTTTTGAGGGTCCCCTCCAACACAAACCATTCCATGAACTGATAATTCTATGGAAAAACTTCTGTGATTTTCCTCTTCAAAAGCAGATGGAATAGCTGGAGACCTGGAACTCATGCTCATTTGAAGCATTCATTGCTGGATTCTTCCAGCATTGAGTTTATTCCAGGCTTCTCTGCAGCAGACAGCTGTTACCTCAAAACTGATTTTGAGGATTCTCCCACTGCAAGACAAATGGTGCTTGAATACATGAAACAGAATCTTTGAAGTTTAGACATCCACCAAGCAGCAGTTGGTTAGGTGCCAAGACTGCTTCTTCAGTATTCTGTCATGGTTTGAGCCTGGTCAACAGCCAAATACCATGCAGCCGCTCACCTACCCTCCACTCTAACCCAGGAATGGGGGAAGGAATTGGAGAGGCAAAGGGAAACTCGCAGGTTGAGATAGAAACAGATTAATAATGGTAATAAATTAAAACAATTACAATAATAGAAAATATAAATAGGCAATGCACAATGCTATTGCTCACCACCCTCTGACCAGTACCCAGCCTGTTCCCAGCTAGCAATCCCGAAATACCAAGATCCTGCAATCACAATCCCAGAAGAGAGAGAGAGAGCAAGCCTCCCTTCCCGATCACCCCTCCTCTATATAGTGAGCATGACATTACATGATATGGAATATTCCATTGGCCAGTTTGGGTCTGGTGCTCTGTCCATGCTCCCTCCCTGCTTCTTGTGCACTTGTCCACGGGCAAGACATGGGGAGTTGGAGAGTCCTTGAAATCTCAGTAGCAGCTGAAAACATCAGTGTGATATCAGCATTCTTCTCATACCAAACCCAATGCTGAATCCAAAACACAACACTATTCTAGTTACCAAAAAGAAACATTAACTCTATTCCAGCCCAAACCAGGACAATTCTCACCTTGGATATCTCAGAATGTCAGGTCTTCTGACTCTGGAGATCTTGACTTTAAGTATGCAAGAGCACTCTTCAAACTTCAAGCTACTTTCAGAAAGGAAATCCCACTCTCTTTCT
The DNA here is from genome assembly GCF_018691265.1 of Tyto alba. Lineage (NCBI taxonomy): Eukaryota > Metazoa > Chordata > Aves > Strigiformes > Tytonidae > Tyto > Tyto alba. Next base: position 13,109,727 of record NW_024881282.1, on the reverse strand, counting down.
AGTTGCCACTACTCATTTCCAGCCCTCCCTTTCATTAGATCTTGTAATTGTGAGTAAGCTGGTTCCTCAAACTAATCTAAGGGAAAGCTTTTTCTTGATGTCTTACACCAACATCACATCATTAAGCTAAACTAATTTACCTTATGGCTATATGAACATGAGATTTGCAATAGAAGCTAAAGAGACAGAACCTATGGTGACAAGGCCAACCCTTTTTGACATCATCCTGCAGTAACACAGCATAAGACTAAACATCAGTTAACAGGCTAATTCTCCCAGTGTCCTGAATGGATAACTAATTACCTAATTCAAGGCTGATGACTGATTACCTATTCAAAGCTGAGGGTGGCATTGCAAGTCTAATTTGCACACCACCTCAAAAGTTTTGACACTCCTTGCCTTTAAAGCTTAGAAGTAACTGTGTAATGAAAGATGTAAAATAGAAAATTTAAGATTTCTAGAAAAATTCCATGTTAAGAGCTGCCTCAGAATGGAAATTTTAAACTACAGAAAGTTGTGTAGGTCTTGTTATGGCTTTACTGTAAGTAACAATATAAAGACAAACAGGATATATTATGGGCATACTTACTTAGATGTCATCTACCAGAATGCTTTTCCAACCCACATTTCTTTTTGTGTCTGAGTATTGGAAAAAATCTGAAAGATATTTGTTGTGCTGGTATAAAGTCTGGGCATTTTTCAAAATAATTTTCCATCCATAACTGCAGAAAGCCTCAGCCACTTTCAGAATGATGCACTCTGCAGATGGGAAAGATCTGTTTGTTCACCTAATATATTTATGCTGTCTATAAATAGCAAGAAATGTAGATAGTTCAGGCACCTGGAAATCTTCTAATTACAAATATCACCAAGGTTTTAGGAGTTTGTATGAAAAGCTTGGAAAAGAGTACTTCCAATGGCCATTTAGGGAAACTTCTGCTTTTAACCATGATGGGGCTCATTCATCATTCCCCAGTATGTTCTCTGAAATTAAAGGGAGTGCTCCTCTTGTAAAAGAATTTTTTTCAATACAGATATTCCTACACTCAAGCAGCTAGCCATGTAGTCACTACTGAATTTTTCACTGTAGATTTAGATGTAGAGCTGTAGATTATCTCTTGGGGAGGGTTGTTCATTTTGTTTTGTGGGGTTTTTTAAAACTTTAAAAGACAATAATTCCATTGAGAGAATCAAATCACAGAGGACTTTAACAGCTACAATTGAATTGGCAGTTTAGGAAACAGGTAAGATTTTCTTTTTGTATAAATATAATAGTTTGCAATCCTTATTTATGTTATGGGATGAAGTAAGCTTGCAGATAAGGCACTAGATTCAAAAGATGTGGGCCTTGTCAACTAGACATTGTGTAGACTCCCTGTCAAAGCCTGTTAAAGCATATTACTAAACTGCCAGAAAGTAGAATGAGCTCTTAAGATGCAGGACCACAGCAACCTTCGTGTTCCCAATCAGTGTGAAAAAATAGGGAGAAAAGGCTAAATGAGGAAAAGTGGCTAAATGAGGAAAAGTGTATATCATTTAATTTCAACTGAGGTTGTCCACAACTGAGATTGTCACACTGAAATTTAGAAAAGTACATTGTTGTCATTTGCATTTTAGTTTCATAATCAAGGGAGAGATATAGGCATTCTACATGATTTTGGGGGGATAAGTATGTTTCAGAATGAGATGAATCTTGTCCTAATTTTCTCTGTTTCTATGTGTTTATTATAAAAATATCCAAGCCAAGTTCAGATATAGATGTTGACATTGATCTGATACATACCATTCTCTGAGTCTAATCCTTCCTCTGCACGTTGGGCTGAGTAAGCAGCCATCCATATCACAGAGGCTTTCAGCTCTGTATCTGGCCAGAGAAAAGGTGTAACCATTGGTTCCTTCCTGTGGTGCTGGATCACTGGCGCAACATTACACAGAATTCTTCCTTCCAGAACTTCAAGGTACATTTCAGGAAAATGCTTTTATTCATAGTATCATTCAGAGAAAGTAATAGAGTCTGACTACTTTCTGTAGAGCAACACACAACATAAGTTCATCATCCATATTCTTGGAAGGAACAATGGCTGGGCCATGCGACATGTAGATACTACTATCCCCTACAAATATTACATTAAAAAAGAAGTAAACAGAGGTTACAGGGACAGTGGCTTGTCATTCTAAGAAATCAACTTCTTTTTCTAAGGAGACCATGACAATTCTTTGAGAAAATGACAGGGGAATAGAAACTTAATGAATTGTGATTTGTCTCTATTTTATTTGAGAAAAAATATACTGATTTAGAAGAGTCTAGTTCACATATCTGCTAACCTTCTACCTGGCATGGAGGTGCAGAAATGTCTGCTGTGAAGGCACAGGGTCTGGTTCAGAGAGCCCACACCCTAATATCTTTTCTCAGGTTTGTGAAGAAGAACTGTTTTCTACCATTGTCTATATTCCAGGAAATCTTTTCCAAATGTGTATCCATCATCGTGACAATATTGAAATAAATTGTTTTTATGTTCCTCAACCCTCCAATAGAGACAAAGAAATCACCAAAAAAATTAAATGAAACAAGAAAACACAGTTCAGTCATATTAACTGCCTTCTGCTTTACCAGCTTACTATTGCTCGAGAGAATAGTGTCATATGGTTGTTTCAAGCACTTAACAGCACAAAAGTGAATAATACTAGGAGATTTCCTTAAAGGTAACAAAAAACTTAGCAGTGTAGCTTTTCTGAAGCACTAACAAAAAATGCTGGCTTAATCCGATGTGATACATGAGCACACCCAATGCAATTATACATATGAGTATAGTTCTGGGGCACCTGTCAGTAATACATTCCTCTTGAACAGAGGTGAAGTAATGGAGGTTAATTCAGCAGCAGCAGCTTGAAGTTATGAATGCTCTCCCTAGACATTGCTACTTTCAGCTTTAGATAATATGAAGCCAAGAGTGATACAAGGGCTGGGTGTCCTCTCCTTCTTGTTCAGCATATGTTTGAACAATTGCTGTTGACTTTTTTAAGTGATCTTATGCTCTCCAATGACCTTGCAGGTTGTAGTGAGTTGGCTTTGGCCAACAACAAAACTTCCACCCAGCTGCTTGTTCATGATCCACCTCAGTGAGACAAGGGAGAGAAAATAGGAAAAATAGGACTCAGAAGTCTTGTGAGTTGAGACAAAAACAGGGAGGTCATTTATCATTATGATAAAAACAGACTTGACTTTGGGAAAATTAGTTTAATTTATTACCAACTTAAATAGGTTTTGGTAGGTCAAATCAAAATGACAAACATTAGAATATCCCCTTTCCCAGGCTCAACTTCACTCCTTCAGTCCAGACCCCTCTACCCCTCAAAGAGGTGCAGAGGAGATGGGGAATAGAGGTTTACAGTCAGTACATCACTGTCTCTCTCTGCTGCTCCTTCCTCCTCACAGTTTTCCTCTGCTCAGTGTGGGTTCTCCCCACATTCACCTCCTCCTCCTCTTGAAGCTGTATATTGAAACTCAGTATTTTTACTTTATAGTTAAAATTTCCTGTATTATCTCTACTAAGAACCATGGTTCCAGAAAATATATTAAAATACTAATTAGAAAATTTTTTACTCCAAAATCATCATTGAGCTTTAGTACACACTTTTAGAGGGGAATTTTTGTAGGATACTCTGCGCCACTGATATTTTTATTGTTATTTCAAGCTGTGGTAGAAGTTAAGGTATCAATTGGCTTGAGATTTCTCAGTGGATAAAAGAACAGGAATCTATGATGCAAAATACTCCCCTGTAAATCATAAAGATTTTTTAGCTGAAAAAAAAAACAAAACACAAAACAAACAAACAAAAAAAAAAAAACACAGAACAAAAAACAAAACAAAACAAAACAAAACAAAACAAAAAGAATGAGAAAGCTTAGATTGGGTAAAGAAGTTAGACCTTCCTAAACATTTAAAGAGAGAGCTTCAAAATCTGTCATACAAGAAGCTGTATCAAAGCATCCAGAAGAATGGGATCCAACGGAACCAATATTTACAGACCAAATATTAGTGAACAAAAAGAGTGGGTTGCAGCTTCCAATTATTTTCATTTCCAGTTTAGTCAATGACAAATGTAGTTCTGAGTTTAGATTCAAATTCCAAAACTGCTAATTCCAGAAGGTTAAGAATCTCTAATAAATTTTGATTCATATGTAACGATATAGTACAGATGTCTCAGATACCTTTTGTTATTCAATTAAAAAAAGAAGTCTCATTCAGAAATATCTTCTATTAACCTTAGTAAAATTTTATGTAGGTTTAAAAATTAATAATGATCAAGTTGGAAATGACTAGTGATTTTTGGTGTCTCTATTTTTTGATATTCACCTGTCGTGGTTTGAGCCTGGTTGGCAGCCAAACACCAGGCAGTAGCTCACTCCTCCCTTCTCTTCCAGCAATAAGAAGGGACAAATGAGCCATGCCTGGGATTCAAGACAGGACCGGGAAGGGCAGATCACCCATTATGATCACAGGCAAAAGGCAGACTCGTTAGGAGAAGCAAAGAAATAACACAGACTCGTTAGAAGAAGAGAAGAAAAGAAAGGCACAGCACCTTGATCAGCTAGATGAAAAACACAGGCCATAAATCAATGTCTGCTCCACCATAGATCTCCATGGGTGGCGGGGGGGGGGCCGCCCTGTTGTCTGACTACAGGATACAAGGGGGTGTCTGCTCCTGCACACCTCCCCCCTCCTTTCTTCCTCCGTTCCTCCACTGACCTTGGAGTTTATGCAGCTGCAGCAACTCCTTCTCACAAGTCCCACTGCTCGTCATCATGTCCCTTCTTAAATACGTTATCACAGAGGTGCAGCTGATTGGCTCAGTTTCCAAACAGAAGTGGAGCTGACTTGGAACTGGGGGAGCTTCGAGAAGCTTCTCACAGGGGGACGCCCCTATAGCCCCCCCCCTCCCACCAAAAAAACCCACGACTCACTCAAACCCAGGACATCACCTTGAGAAAAACTTTAGGGCATATGAAAATGCTGATGACCAGTTTCTGATAACCTTGTGTTAAAAAATGTACCCCCTTGAGATAGCCAAGGTTCTCTCACACTTTTGCAAACAGTTCTTTTGTAGCTGTTATTAAAATGATACACTAAATTTTGGATGCAAGATATTTCCTCAATAATACATTATTCATCCTGTTATGTCTGGTTACTTCTGCTGGTTCCATGCTACCAAAGTTTTGGTGCTTTTGTGTTCGCATTCTCCAAGTTACAATGATACATTCCTGAACTGTTTAAGTGGACTAGATGTATCAGGGTACATTTCCTTCTGGAGGAAATCAGTTCAGCATCTTTGATTTATACCAGAATAAGCCCTAAAATCAAGTTATATGGCATCTACTGGTTTTACTCTACTTACAGTGTCTGTTACTTTATTGCAGAGGCAATGTAAATAGGTGTGACACAAGTGGTCCTTGACAAATCTCTATTATCTGCTGATTGTCTCTTTGCTATCTTCCAGATACGTACAAATAATGATATTATATGCTGCTTTTATTTTTTTTTTTTCCCCTCTGGGGATTGAATTTAAGGTCTCTGGTCCATAATTCCATTCTTAGTGACTTTAAGAGTGGCACAGTCTCGTTCTTTTCCACATTTCTTCTATCATCACACACTTCTACAAAATTCTGAAAGTGTCTTCAGGCTACATAAGATATTTTTTCAAATACCTGAGGATTAAACTTATAATGTCAAACTGGTTTAAAACACCAATTTAAGAACATATTATAATCTACATTTTCCGTATTCTAAGTCAGAAATCCATGCTTTTTCACTGGATATTGTTTGTGCTACTTCCTACTGTAGGCATTTTTAGTGAAGACTAACACAAATCCCAAACACTAAAATTAAGCTGTTCTTGGCATCATTTGTTGGTAGCTTTCACTCAGTCGAGGAGTAGATAAAAAATTCTGTCCTTTCCTACCTCAGGCATAGAATGATACTTTTTACTTTTTATTTCTCTTACAAGTTACTTCACAGACTGTGCCTTGACCTGTGTCACTGGAAAGTCATGCCGTTTTCCTGCATATGAAGACAGCTCATTGTTAATCAAGTTGGCCACTTACTACACTTCTTGTCCTTATTCACTGTTGGGATAGTTTGCATTGCTGTAATATCATTTTCTCAGACAAAATGTTCCTTCCTTTGTCATTAGAATTACATCCTTGGACACTGCATTTATCATTTCTCTGAGTTTGTACAAATAATACGTACACTGAAGCTTCAACTTCACAACATAACAAAATGCTTCTAGTAATACATAATGTAGGAGGAATATACTGTACATAACAGGCTGGGGGATGAATGAAGAATAAGTGAAGAGAGGAAGAAAGGAAATATCAGCAGTCCTCCAGTGCTATACATACATACTCCAACCCTACATATTATGTGTAGTACATGTATTAAACACAGAGGTGCCAGAATTAGACTTCTTGGGTTTCCCTAACAGTGAGGACATTTGTCTGGACATATATTAGTAAGCTCTGGTGATTAATCCATCAGATCTGGAATCTGACAGAAGCCTACTCACGTCATCTGTCTCATTACAATAAAAATAAAAAATAATTAAAAAAAAAAAAATGTTTTCAAAGCTCAGTACTTCTATGAATGCCAAGTTCTAGTATAAATCTCCACATTCCCCAGTACATTTACCTCTTTATGTCTACCACCAAATCCATTACGTTACTGAAAAATTCTTTTTTTGCTTTCAAATCTTAACTTTGTTTAATGCTTTTACTTCAACAAATGCTGACATGCTCAACTGTCAACAGCTATTAATAGCTGTTATATCAGGGTTTTGCAGAACCAAACAGTGGACTGGATTAGGATTCTATAAACTTCAAAAGGAAGAGGTTTCAGTTCAATGCCTTTAAGGTAACATATGGAGAGTGTCTTAAGGCAGGAGGAGATCAGGCTGACAGGTATTTTGGGTATGTCAAAGCTGCTTTTACACTATCTTCCATTCGATATGTAGAACAATTGATTGAAACAGGACCCAGTGAAGCCAGGTAGACATTTATAAGTTTCTTTTGTCATTGCAGGGCTTTCTCATGATTATACGTTTCTGACTACGGTCCAACCATTGCAGTATTATACCAGCAAAGGGAATTTGCTCCTTCCTGCTGTGTGCCAGACTTCTCATACCCGGGCTATCACACATCCAAGGATTGTACACACTGTCTTTACAATAGTATCATGCTGAACAGACACACTGACTTACAGCAGCAGTTGAGAACAGACAGACTCCCCTACTATGTAGTCTTAAAATGGTGTGTAAAAAAGACTTAAAGCCCTACAGGTTGGGCTGGACAGAGAGTTGGGAATTATTTGCATTATTAGAACTGTGCACTTGCAAAAAGAATATAAATTATCCAAAATGTTTAAAAGCAAAACTCATTCATTTTATTCAGCTTGGCAGCCTGACAATTTGGGAAGGAAAAAGAAAATCTTGTCCAGCACAGAGAAACTACAAAACATACTTGAAAGCAAAAGAAGGGGCTCAGCCCTTCCCTAAACAGTAATGACTGTTGATTTTTAGCAAGAATTGCCACAGAAGCAGGATCAGTACAAACTTTCCATGATAAAGTAGGTGAATCAGAACTTATGCCCAGTGCCTAAAATGTGATGAAGACAAAGTCATTCCTTCCTCCTGCACCAACCATGGGACCATATCTAGGACACTACACATCCACCTGTGTTGTCTTCAGGTCCTATGCAGAAGCAAGCCCAACCCTCTGCTGAAATGCACACACTGAACAGTTACAGTGTTCAAGATGATTTGGACATTAAACACTCAAATTCTGCCCTTTCAAATCCTCTCCAACAACATCATCATATAAACACTGGAATATTTTTAACTTTTCAACTCCGTTACTGGATTATTGTTTTGACCTGTGAACACATCCATCATGACTTTGCACTTAACAGTTTGTCAGGACAAGCAGGATTACTCACTTTCAGGTAGTCCTGCTTTCAGGACTACCTTTGTCATCAACTGGGTGACCATTATGGGCTCAAATGAGCCTGTTTTCTGGAGTCTGACATTGTGCTCCTTTGCTGCTGATATCACTGGCATTATCTGTCTTCTCATAGAATATATCTCATCTGCTAACACCTCCCACTTCCACAATAAGTATGTGAGCAACCCACATCTCTAATTAAAAGTTATTACAGGCAATCACAGGTCTAGCACAGCACACTGGGGGACATATTTTTATTCTCCACACATTTCCTAGCTCGGGCTTGTTTAACACAGTACATCCAATGCTCGCATGAACAAAATGTTCATTTATACTGAGTATAACTATACACTTAGCACTGTACTTTTATTACCACAACTTGATTTTCAGGTAGCCTACTAACCTAATTGTAATTTATAGACCAAATATTTCAACTTAACAAAAATAACATCTCTTTGTTTTTCTCTGATAAAATATAAAGTTAATGTAGACTTCTGGATAGTAAGGTAATATCAGCATATTCCTAGTTCATTTACTTACACATAGTATGCTTTTTAGGCCTAAATTTTCTCCAGCTTGTTTTTCTGAAAAGGTAAGAGTCTCAGCATGGTAACTGCATTGTGTTTGTGCCACAACATCAAAAATAATTTCTTTGTGTAAAATTCTACTTTAACACTTTTGGACTGGAGACTCAGAAATGACAAATGTAATTAAAGCTTTGCTTTAAAATGCTTCTTAGTGCTTACTGATAGTGAGAAGTACTTTCTCTGTTTCTGAGTGTTCTGACAGCTGTGCTAGGTGAAATCAGGTTAGTTTTCTCTTAACAAGTATAAAAATAAAGATTTCTACTTTTGCTGGAAGTGTATCAAGATAGTAAAAATAGCACTGGGCGCCAAACCAAACTATTTGAAAAGAGCACACAACACAATAATTTAGTGTCACAAAAAGGCATTTGTCTTATACTTACACTATTCTACTTTCTGTGGTATGTATCCATTCCTGTTAAGCTTTTTACATTTAGCATGCTGTAATTTCATAATATGTATCTTTGATAAAGTAATTAACTGATCTGGGGGACAAAAGAACTGCAATATGCTGAACATACTTAGGCTGCAGCAAAATCTTTGATAAATGCCACATGAAAAAATCCTTATGAACATGGATGGAGGGAATAAAAGAAGCCTCAAAAACAAATAAAGAAGGTTTTGAAACAATGGTGTTGCAAAGGGTGGATGTTGAACAAAGATTACTGGTGGAGGAATGGCCTTGCAACTTAATGATTATTTTCAGTAATGAACTTTTGCACAAAAACTACTGCTATGCTAATGAAATTTGTCACTGAAGCAAATCTGAGAGGCATTATCAATAGCAAAGATCAAGATAAACACGGAGGAAGCAATGTATGACCCTGAGGACTTGGACTACAGTTTTAATCAGATTCCACAGTAGAAAAAAGCCAAGGGACTAAAATAAAAGATTTCTGTTATAAAATCAGCTTGAAATACAAAAGGAAAGAAGGACCAGGGGCTTTGTCAGTTACAGCATGACTACAATGTGATGCACCTGCAAAAAGGCATAGCAGATAAAATATTCCAGTAGATCTGGGTAAATATTAGAGCCATTACACAAGATCTTTGCAAGCACCACAGCTGATACTGCATTGTATTTGGTTGAAGTGGAGTATTCAGGCCAAACAGGTGAACAGAAAGGTTACTAGGATGATCAGTGAAACAGACATCACATTGGTTTTGGAGAAAACTAGCTGGCTTAATGGAGCCATAAATTCTCTATAAAACACCAGACTAACAGCAAAAAAAAAAAAAAAAAAAAAAAAAAAAACAACAAATTCCAAAAGTGAAGGATGTATTTGTAAAGGACAATTTTGGAATAAGTCCCATTTGGTTGAATATTAAGCAAATTTTATCCTTAAGGAGATTCTGGAGCAAACCTCCAGAGGAATAAAGGAAGGAACAATAAAAGTATCTATTCCAAAAGTGACAGAGTAAATTTACATGTGGGCTTATCTTCTCTGTACACCAACATAGCAGAGAACTACATCCAGTGATCATGGTCACTGGGTCAGAAGCTGGTGATGAATGAAGAAGAATTGTGCTCTGCTCTTTCACCAAATATATTCTTGCTGTCTTCTTCCTGGGAAACTATCTGTCACTGAGGTGTATCTCTATAGATATAGCTCGAGATTCCTGAAAATTAACAGAAGTCACTCCTAAAAAACCCCACAAGTCCTATTACTATAAATGGGATCCTCCAGCACTAAACATTTTTATCATCACAGCCTCATGCTGTGATTTCAGACCAGAAGCTTCTCACTGACCATTCCCGAGATTGATGTTATTCCCTCCTGTGCATGCGTATGTACAATTTACATAATAAAGAGGATGTTTCAATTAAAATCAGAATATGATAGAATAATTCAGGTTAGAAGGGACATCAGGAGGTTCCTAGTTGAGATGCCTGCTCAAAACAGAGGTAAATATGGTGGTAGTTGATCAGGACCTTGCCAAATCCTGTCTATCTCCAGACCCTTGTTCCAGTCTTTGAACACCATCAAAATTTATTTTTTCCTAATATCCAATCAGAGTCTCATTTGAATTTATCAATTTTTTATTTATTTCTCTTTGTCCTTTTGTTGTGCACATCTGAAATGATTTCTTCATATCCTTTAGGAGAAAAGCCATAGAACTAAAAATAATATTTCTGTACTGAACTAATATCCTTATTATAAACTGATTTAGTCTTTGGATTAACTCTTGGCATTTTTTTAATATTGGAGTAGGCCCATCAATCTACTTGATTCATCATTCAGTGTTATTATACACAAGACAATTCAGAATAAGTTTTTGATTTTGCAGAATAAGTTTTTGGTTTGGCCTTAATTCCTTTCAGTTTGTTCAGTATAGTGTTTAGAACAATCGGTATAATATAAATATCCTTACTGATTTTGTTAGATCTAGCAATAGACTTTGTCCATAAACCTTGGTGTCAGAGAAAAAATATTTTTTTAAAACTAATGTTGTTTATAGTTTTTAATAATAATTGTAATGAAAAATAACTAATTTGGTATATTTTTATCCTTGTGATTTTTAGTTTTAGGTCTACAGAACTAGGAAGAGATATGGTAAGAATGGTAAAGGCGAATATTTGGTTTATTGAACCATCACAGTATTCAATTTTATTTGGCAAATAATTTAAATTTTCAACCTAGAACAATTCCTAAATACCAGCACTTGCAGAGAATGAGATTGTCCCATCACAAAAAGGCCACTTTAAATGACTACTGCAGGTCACTTAAATTTTTCATCCAGTGAGTCAGAAAGTATTTATGTCCTTGTGATACAATTTCCTCATGACATCACTGACATTTACAAGTCATGAATTTCTGCCAGGCATACCTGAGTTGCTCCATAAAGAATAATGTGTAATTATTGTCATTCCTTCAACTTACAGTTATTAGTTTGTTCTCAATGGACATGTAAGAATTCCTTTAGATAATAACCACTTTCATTTGAAGATCATGGTATAAACTTACTCAAAAATTGAGTCAATAATATTCAGAGTAATGAGTTTTCTCTTTTGAAATGAAAGGGAAATACAAATCGAACAGAAAGTAAATGTTTAATCTGACTACTGAAGTCAAAATATGAAAGAAGAGAAATGGGTGGAGATAAAGATAGGAGAGGTTAACAGCTCTTACAGGTCATCTTTGCGCCCCCTTTGAAGGAATAAAGCTCTGGAGAGCAATTTCTTCCCTAAAATCTGAGAATAGTATGGAAGAAAAAAGAAATAAATCTGGCTTGAAAAAAAATGGAATGAATGTAATATCTCAGCAGTCATGGCCTCTGGAAGGAGAATGGTCCTGTTTATTCCTTAGAATGGCTGAGAAGAAGTAATCTAAGAATATTTTCTCCAGTTCCTTGAGCCTTGGAGACCTTTTCCTTTCATGTGAACCCCTCCAAATCTGACAAAGACCCTCTTAACAGAATGGGATAAAAGATATTTTTTATCCTACCTATTAGTCCTTAGAACAAAGATGCTGAAGGATTTTTCCCTGTTCTTAGGACCAGCACAAGAACCAAATTTCTCTTCTTTGAAGGGTAACAGATATGCAAGCAAGGCCATGATAAACTCCTGCATAGTTAGCCAGAGCAGGAGTGACAGACAGACATCTAGAAATTGGAATCAGATCTCTGGTGAAGGTGTAGTGGTTGATGACATCTAGATAAATCTGACATTTGGTTTCCAAATATCTCCCTGCTCTTAGTTCCTCTGTCAACAGTTAATTTTTATCTCAATTCGCATATAGCTCATTGTCTCACTGTTAATGTCAGGTGTTGCTTCACTAATCCTACAACTCCAATTTTGCAGCTCCCTTCTGTGTTGCCCTTTTCCTGGTCACTGAATATCAGGTTCACTCAGAAGCTCTCAGTCTTGAAAGTGAAATAAATGCGTTCTGCATCTGAAAAGGAGAGTGGCAGAAAGAGGAATGACCTTTGGCCAATACACCTTCTTTAATCCCATTAATAAAAACCCAGAAGACAAGCAAAAGAAGAAAAGCTTTGCACTTATCTGCATGAAAACACATCCCCAACCATCTGAAAGAATTGTTTTCTTCCAGTTTTCACAGATACATTCAGAACTACTATGCACTAACCTTACACCAGAAGTACACAAGAATTAAAAATATTCTGACCTTTCTGTAGGTGTCAGTGCTCCAGTGAGAGTTCAACTCCATCAGCCAAGCACAATAAACAAAACCCCTGAAGTATGCATCGCCAACCCAGCAACCTTCCCAAAGTTGTGCAAAAAAAGAAATTTTGCCCTTACCCAGACCAACACAGAAGATAACTTTCAAAGCCAAGAATCACTTCTGAGGCATACCTTGTTTGCAGATGTTTTCCATTTAAGACCATAAGGACTCTTGCTTGAACGATGCCAGAGCTATAATAATGCTGCATTCATGTTGGATTTTCTTTTCTTTTGGAGAACGTTGTTTAATAAACACAAAACAATCCACACAGTGACTCTAGACCTCAGAATAAAACCTCTTTTTTATGTTAGAAAATAATAATTACTGTTGTCGATCACAGGCCTTGATAAAACAGAAATGAAAAAAACCCTTTAATTCATGTTAATTAATGAGCAGTAGGATGTTTTTCATTTCATAAATGGAAACAATAATAAGCCACCAGCCAAAACATTAGTTTGAATAACAAAGAAATCTGTAGTCTCTGGGGATATGGCTTCCTTTCAGGCACAGATCCTAATGCAGACTTAGCCACTGGTCAAGGTATACTCATGCTCAAGTTCAGGTTTGAGGTGCAGGTCTGAGCAGAGCTCCAGATTCAGGTGCAAAACCTTGATTTTTATCTTAACAGATGGGAGAAATGAAGGAATTGAGCTGTAGTCCATTCCACCAGGTTATACCTAGGGCAAGAATTTGTTTCTTAATATGATATGTGACATTCATCTGACCCAATATACAACTCTGATTTGATTATTTACATTGTCTTTATAGATAATAGGGAAAAATAAACATTTTTATGGAGTGCTTAATTTCATCCTAACATAAGTACATACAATAAAATCAATGAATTGTCTTCTAGAAATACCTGTTTCTCTCTGTAAATTGCAAAGGGTTCCTAAATATACTAATTCAGGTGTAGCCTTCTAAAGTCGGGCAAGGTGAGTTGTTCCTTTTTTTTTGACTTAAGCTACAGCCCAGCATCCACAAGTCCATAGGTCATCACTTGATATAATGAAGTTTACTCTTAACTTTAAAACCAGGAATGGGTGGTGGCTTAGAAGCTAAGACTGTGACTGTCAGAAGCCATAGCAGTGTTTGAGAGACACAGAAGGCCATTAGGAAAGCCAGTCCTGCACTGACAATGAACACATGAAGGTCTCTGAGGCAGGGTTTAATGGAAAGACAAGCTTTCAGACTGTGGGAGGAAAAAACACTTACCAAACACACAGATTAAAAAAAGAAGGCCGAGCTTTCTTCTGCACTCCCTTTTCCCTTCACAGAAGTGTTCAGAAAAAAAAAAAAAATTACCTTGAATGCAGATAAACAGGATGAAGCTTAAAAAATACCTGGTTAATAACATCACTTTTTTCTCTGAGAAATAATCCAGAAAAGGCCCGGGTGTTAGCTTTTAGCTAAGTCCACACATCAGAAGGGCAAGTAATATTGTGTTCACATTTTCCATGCTAAAGGACTAACTTGGTTCAATATTTCTGCAGAAGATCCCAGCTAGAAAAAAAAAACCCATTGTTTCCAAGGAAAAATATATTGTCTCCCACCAAATATAAAAACCAGATCTTTCTCTGAGCAGCCAAGAATCCCTGTGTTTTGATATAGGCTTTGATTGTGAATTTTGATCAAAGATGTGCTTGTTGTACATTTGACCAGGGATCTTTGTCATGATAAAATGGGCTTTAGAGCAAGGAAGGGAAATAGGATAATCTGTGTAAAAACAAAATGAGAGTCAGAGGATTAAGGGAAACTTATTTTTTTTCTGAGTTTCTAAATTGGTGTTCAAGGGTCTGATCTGCAGAGATGCTAATCCTTCACAGCCGCATTGAGAGATGCTGGGAGCTGTTCTTGACCGTACTGGATACTATATAATGCTAAGTACTCTGCTGGAAAAAAAAAAAAAAAAAAAAAAAAAAAAGAAAAGAGGAAAATATTATAGAGCCTCTAGTCATTCAACCCAAATAAGTGAAAACTTGGTCCTTGCTTATCTTATGCATCAGATCTTTAACTGTGATGTTGGGAAATAACCTCCTTCCATGAAGGTACTGTGGGAATAAATTCATATTTCTGAAGTCCATGGATACCACAACAACTGCAGTAGCCAAGATGATGAGAGGATTAATATTCGTGTATCCACAGAAGTATTTGAGCAACTGGCTGAGACATGAATCCTGTGGGTGAGGGAGAAAGTATATGTATATAAAACCCACAATGCAATCTTAATTCTTGCATTCTCTAGCTTTTAAGTGCTAGGCTTCCCAGCCTTGAAAACATTCTCTTCTGTTGTTGGGTTTTGTCTGTAATAAGTATAGAAAGAGACAGAGGTTAAAATGTACATCGTTTATCTAAAAGCAGGCTCTGTGTTTACTCCCCTTTGTCTCTGGAGTGATGTCCCTAATGCCTATGCAAAGCTAATAAAAGGAAAGAAAACTTGGATACTTTATCATTCACTGCAGAAAACACAATTATATATTTATACAGCACAAAATATGAATTATTTACCTGATGGACCACAGTGGCCTCTGAAGAACAATGCTATCTGTCTTACTAATACATTCTGAACACATTCATGGGGGGAAAAAAAAAAAACAAAAAAATGTACAAAATCTTAAACCAGTGCCTGTAAGTTAACCATACATCAAAATAAGCCTGTAGAAACAGGCTTTGATTATCCTTAAAAAACTCAGACTCGTTAGGTTTCCCTAATAGTACAACATTCGAAATACTCATTGACAGTAAGGTTTGAAATTTACTGAAAACTTTTTTTCACTATATTTTTCCCCACAAATACCTTTGGGCCAAATATTTCTATTCTAAAAGTGTGCATTTTTACTTTTAACATTTCCCTGATGAATAATAAATGCATTGTGTTATGAACTTCTACCAAGTCCATTATTGTCCTAGGCAGAAAATGTGTAATTAAACTTAACAAAGTTTTAACCTAATTCAGGTGTTTGTTGTTCACTGTATTTCTGGGGGTTTTGCCATATAATTAAGAGATTCAATAGGCCTTGGCTTCAGTGTATACCATTTATGTAGCTGGCTAAAAGTCAACAGTTCAGTTTATTAATTAGTTTAAGCTTATTGGTAGGTTACAGTATGTTTTAAAAACTTAGGCTTTTAAAACAATACTTCATAATTCAATGAGTATATAACTTAGAAATAATTGTGGAATACTTTAAAAAAGCTTCTCATACTTGAAGGGAAACTTCAGGTTTGTGCAAACATTTTTAATGGTGCAAATAAGAAAGTAACAAAATGACAAGGAATATTCCATTAGGGCCTGCTAGAAAAACTTCTGGAGTTTGGTTTTCTTTTGTCCATATTGTTTTTACAATGTTACTGCATGAAGCTTAACTCAAGACTGAAATTTATTTTCTAATATATCAAATGAGATACCAAGGGAGTAAGAGGTAAATAAATATAACAGGGGCAACTACCACTTAGGAGAAACAACAAAACAAACCATGAAGAAAGGCATAGATAATGCCAGGGCTCAGAAGCTGAAGTATTTTATTCTTTTTAGTAGGTTTCATATTTGCAATATTATAAAGCGCTGAAGTGTTGACACAGACAATGGGGCTGCAGAATACTACAGAATTAGTAGATTAAAAGAATAACTGAAAAGGAGAAGATTGGAAAATTATAATAGAAAATATAACATAGATATATTAGAAAAACTAGAAGTTACCAGAAAAAGAAGACAAGATCAAATTTTTTTTAAATGTTATTGTTTTATAGAAAGTAAAAATGGCCAGATTCAGAGAAAATGTTCAGTAACATCTGAAAATTCAAGTACTCCCAGATAGGCTCTCCAAAATTTTTGAGATCCAAAGTCTGCATCCACTTCTGAAAAATCTTGTTTCAAGCACATTATGTATTAAAAACCAGCAAACAAAAATCCCAGCCTGCAAGGAGACAAGATCCTGAAAATGTCATTCACAGAAAACTGCACCTCCACTAAGCTAAAATAATATAAAAAGAAAAATAATGTAAGAACACTAAAACATCTTGACATTGTTGCCTGATGAGGAATGCACCCTACTGGGACTTTGCTTTATTCCCTCAGCTGCTATCGGTCTGATGACTACGATAGGTAAATCACTTCAGACCTCCCCACTTCAGCTCCCCCATCAGTAAATCAGGACTGGTGCTTAACCACTTTTGTTACATATTCTAACTTCTAATGACAGAATTCTGAGCTGGGAGCTCAGCACTGTGATAAATATGAGATTTTGGCATACAAAAATGATTATGCTTTTAATGGAATTAAAAAATATAATTAACCCTCAAGCGTGGTATTATGTGATACAAGTAATCAAAATGTGTGACAAATTATCTATTTTATTGTGTCTTATATCATAATTATGCTTTCTTTAAGTATGCTACAAAAATCAAGGATAGTTTTCTTACTGTTGAAACAATAAACCTCCAGTGGGGGTTTCCTTACTTTGATTCAAGCCAAGAAAATATATTCTATTATGAAAAGCATGAAGATCTCTTGAACAGGTTGTGTAGCACTGTGGAACACTTTGAACTGTGAGCAAAGAGGAACTATAAACTGTCGATGGCTCTTTAAGGGTACACTAAAGTAAAAACAACAACAAAAATATGGCTTGATGGCAGCAGAGTGTAATTGGGCAAATATTAATAACTCCTTGGGTGCTAATTTCGTTATGCAATACCTTGGTTTGAATAATAGGAAATTCTTTACCAATCCTCAGTTTTGCAAAGTTAAAGTTAAGTAAAATAATCTCAGGACAGTTATTAATTTATGACTGCTCTACTGAATAATATTTACTTTACTCTGTCTGGTGAAGTTCCAACTGACTGGAAAAGGGGAAACATAACCCCATTTTTAAAAAGGAAAATAAAGAACACCTGGGGAACTACAGGCCAACCAGTCTTACCTCTGTGTCTGGCAAGATCATGCACAAGATTCTCCTAGAAAATATACTGGGAAGGTGCCCTAGTAGTAAATTGAGGTGACAAATCCATCGAGTGTCTTGGCCTTTTCCATGTCTTTTGTCAGTACGTCCCCTGTCCAAGTAAACATTGGCATCCACATGTTCTGTAGCCTCCCTTTCATTGACAATGTACATACAGAAGATCTTCTTGTTGCTCTTCAGATCACTTGCTACTTTCAACTCCAGGTGAGCTTTGACCTTCCTAAATCTATTCCTGTACTCTCAGGCATTTTTTTTTTCCATATTCTTCCTGGGTAGACCATCTTCTGTAAACTTCTGTGTGTGTGTGTTTGAGCTGAAACAGGTATTCTCCTTTCTGCCAAGCTGGTCTTTTACCATACCTTCTTGTCTTCCTGCACACCAGGATAAGTTCTCCTTGAAGATTAGTTTGGTCTCCTTGGTCCCTTTCCCCTTCAGAATAGTATAGCACAATATCATGTCCATCACACACCCAGTTAAACTGAAGTTCATACTCTTAAATTCAGAGTCTTTAGTTTTGTACTCACTTTCTTCCCTTACCTCAGGATCTAAAACTCCAGCATGTCATGGTCAATACAACCAGGTCTGTATTTGATCTTCCTAGTCTTAATTCATCCTTATTGTGCCCTACAGGCCCACCAGAAGGCCTAGTCAGGCTATTCAACACTGGAGTGAAACTAGTACACATTCCAGAAATCTGGTTTTCTGTCATCCACATATATTGCTTTCCAGAAGATGTTAAAGTGGCTAATATTCCCCATGAGAACCAAGGACTATAATCATGAAGCTTCTTCCAGTTGTTTAAAGAAGACTTCATGTGCATCCTCTTTCTCTCGATCAGGTGGTCTGTAGCAGACACCTGCCATGATGTCCTCTTGTTGGCCTCCCCTTTGAATGTGAGACAGAAGCTCCATGCATCTAAGCTGCTTCTTTTTGGAAGTACAAGACCTTGCTCTCTGTCTTCTTTGCCTGTTTTTCCTAGAGAGACTCTATACACCTGTCACAGGACTCCAGTTGTTCAAACTACTCCACCATAGCTCCATAATCCCAGGAATATTTTAGCCCTGCAGCTTCTCAGGGATTTATAATTCCTTCCATGTCTTTCCCATACTGCATGTGTTTATGTAAAGGCATTTGAAGTGGCCTTCTGCTCACCTCATTTTCTCCAGAAGAATATGAGAGACTACCAAGTCATGCTTTCCCATGCACAATTTTCCCCCTGTTCTCTTACTTAAGCTTTTATGTCTGTCTTCCAGCAAAGTTAATTTATGCTCTTCTCAGTAAATGAACAAGCCTGTTGGCAAAGTTGTTCTTGTCGCACTTCATCAGGTGGATTCTGCCTCTTCCCAGCAACACACATTTGTTGGAGAGGATTCCACAGAGAAGAAGCCAAACAGACCTTCTGACAACACAAGCTATGAAGGGCAGAGCTGATCTGTACGCAGGTTTCTGTGCCCTTCTCCTATCCCCAAAAATCCTGTAGTCACTCGAACTTGCCAGGGTTTTCATCGGTAGTACCACAGTGCACATACGGCAAAACAGCAGCAGTCTGTGTGCTAGACATGATGTTGATTCAGATGTACCTTTCTTCTGACCAAGTGTAATGTCTGTTATTCTTGCCATACATCACTGAAGAAATCTTTGTATGGATTTCCACAAGCAGACATTACAATGTCAGCTTGAACCAGCAGTTGTGAAGCCACATTAACAGGTATTGTGCACAAGGTAGCAAGCTCTATGGAGAGGTGGTGTCTTCATGTGTGGTCTTTGAGTAAAGGCAAGTTAGCTTCATTGCTTCATTGAACCTACACTAATTTCACCAGGATGTAGTTCTAGTGTGGGGACATGGTAACCAAATAAAGAATGAATGATCATGTTTCCTCACAGGGTATCTTTAACTTTATATTAATGCTCCGTCAGCACTTTTCAATACATTGCATGGTTCACCATTCAGACAAGTATACACTACAAGACAATGTACTATCTCCTGTATGCCCTTATGAAAGGATGAATATGCTTCCCTACTTCCACTGTGCAAAAAGATGTCTTTCATCACTTGTCCTGTCCCCTCACTAGTTCCTTAGATAATTTCATGTGATGTTCTTTAGTGAATACTGGTGCACTGATTGCATCAAATGAACAACTTTTCAGGAGTTAAATACATTTCATAAGAACAACTGCCAGCTTTCATGCTCGATCCAGTATTTAAGGAAAATCCTTTTAAATGGGTCCAATTTAATGGCCACTTCCATCACTCAAGCTAGTTGTAAATTCACATTCCTATTTTCTCTGAATTTTCTCCAAAAAATATCCTTTATCCTCAGTAAATAAGGAATAGATTCATAGCTAACCTTTGCCTTGCGGCACTGTAGATTTATTTATTTATTTTTATCTCAGTTACACTAATTCTCAGCAAAAGCTAAGCAAATCTTGAGTTCTCAGTTAATGTGTTTTACTTTAAAATGGAAATTATTAATCATTTAGTGTCAATCCCACAAGTCTGAGGATGAACATCTGCTGATAACCATCACTGAGCTACTCAGCTGCTGCTGATTGCATTGCTATCACACTCAGAGACTGATAAGCAGATTATTTAGATTCTAGTCTCTTTTCAGTGGGGATTATGTCTGCTTTCTCCCATGACACCTCTATTACAGCAGAGAACTGACTTGTAGCATTTAACAAACACTGAGAAAAAAGAAAACGGGCTGCTCATTGAGGCAGGGGAGAAACTGGAACCATTTTATGCTACAGGGCTTTGTAATAGCTAGCTATAGAGATGTTGATCCATAAAGGTCATCCCTGGCCACAGGAGAGCAACTGGTGATACTTGTCCCCTGGGAAGTGTTCAATGCAAACTGTCCCTTCAGGTATCTCCAATAACTCCCACATAAACTACTAACTCATTTAGACGTTTTCCTTCTCACAGAATTAATCCCAGTTCCTAACACCTTCTGTCAAAGGAAAAAGAACAAAAACAGAAAAACAACTAAAACCCAGCAACCAAAACAAGCTCTGTTCCTTCCCAAGAGTGTTCTTAACCTTTGCAGGCACTGTCAAGCAATATCAACATTCTATAAGTTTCCATGTGTAAGTTTTCCTCCTTGCCATGCCCTGTTGCCATCCCGCTATGCCTCATCTACAACTCTCACCATTCATTTCACCCATGACAAATGTGCTTGGAAACCTGGTATGCCAGATTTGGCCTGCCTATATAAATGCCACAGGGCAAGTTGGGAACTCCCAAGGTTATACTCAGCAGCTTATTGTCCCACTGTCCAGATTCAAAAAGTTATATTGAGGAAAACAGCTCTGTGACAATATTGCCATGGAGAGAAGGCAGATTGAATCTGTTCCCATCAGTGCAGATATGCCCTGAGAGAGCCCTTCCCTGCGTCAGCCTCTCTTCTGGGAGCAAGAGTAACAGGGCTGTACAGGATCTCAGATTTTTATTTCATAGAAAGGCTCATGACTGTGAAAGCTCTATCCATTCATGTTCTTTAGGAAAACAAAAGTAATTTAGTATTTCCCAGAAAAATGAAAAAATGCTAGTAAAGATTTGATTAGTCACTCAGAAACCTGCACCCTGAAAAAGCTGATTTTTTTATTTAACATCTGTACTTAAAGTATAACATTTGTAATACAAGAACACATCTCCAAAGAAAATGCTCAAAACAAATGTCAAAAACTAAAAAAAACAACTCTCATGGTTTGAGCCTGGCTGGCAGCCAACCACCACGCAGCCACTCACTCTCCCTTCTCTTCCGGCAATAAGAAGGGACAGAGAACCAGGCTTGGGGTTCGAGATAGGACTGGGATGGGGAAAAATCCCCCTTTATGGTCATGAGCAAAAGGCAGACTCGTTAGGGGAAGAAAAAAAGTACATGCATTTATTACAGACACTAAAAACATTTAACAGAGTAGGATAGTGAGAAACATTGCCACATCTTGAGAACACCTTCCCCCCACCCCTCCCTTCTTTCTGGGCTCAGCTCTGCTCCTGATATCTCTACCTCCTCCCCCAGTGGCACAGGGGCAGGGAATGGGGGGTGCAGTCTGTGCTGCCACTTCTGCCATCTTCAGCAGGGGGAGCTTCTGGAACTTGTTCTCCCTGCTCCATCGTGGTCCCCCTCTCACAGGAGACAGTCCTCCACAAAATTCCTCTGATGTGAGTCCCTCCCATGGGCCGCAGAGTTTCCTTACACTGCTCCATCATGGGTCACCAACTTTCTCCAACTGGTTTCCCTCCCACAGCTGCAGCCCTTCCCAAAATGCTCCGGCGTGGGACACCCCCTCATGCTGCAATCCTCCCAGTGCTGAACTATGACAGCAGAGCTACCTTTTCCCACAAGGACCCATCCTTCTTCAGGCACAGCACCTTGATCAACCAGGCGGAAGCCACAGGCCACAAATCAATGTCTGCTCCACCGTAGATCTTCATGGGTATCAGGGGGGGCTGCCCTGCCGTCTCACCACAGGATACAGGGGGGTCTCTGCTCTGACACACTTCCCCCCTCCTTTCTTCCTCCTTTCCTCCACTGACCTTGGTGTTCACGCAGCTGCAACAACTCCTCCTCACAAGTCCCACTGCTCGTCACCACGTCCCTTCTTAAATATGTTATCGCAGAGGCGCAGCTGATTGGCTCAATTTTTGAGCAGAGGTGGAGCTGGCTTGGAGCTGGGGGAGCTTCAAGAAGCTTCTCACAGGGGACCGTCCCTATAGCCCCCTCCCCTGCTACCAAAAAAACTCCACCATTCACTCCATCCAGGACATGAACAAATTCAAAAAAATGTCAATAACCCAAACAAACAAACAAAAAAAACAGCAACAACAAAAAATGAAAATCAACAAAAAAAAAAAAAAAAAAAAAAAAAAAAAACACAAAGCCCCAAACCCACTTAATTTGTTCCATTTTTAGAATATTTTCTGGTTTTTAGCTCAGGTTTTCACCTGGATGGATAAGTTTCTGGGAAGAGAGTTGGCTTTGGTCAAAAGGCAATTTTCTGATGGAAAATGTTCTATTAGAAATCTTAGAGCAATCCTACTGAAATCCTTAACATGGTTGCCCAATTCATCAGCTGTATTCACCAGAGCATGCCAGACATACCGGGCCTGATATCTGCTAGTGTATATTGATCTAGTTCTACTGGCTTTTTATGTGTTTCTTATATTTTCTATACAACCTGCTTCTGATCTTACACACTGAATTTCATCCTGTTATTAGCAGTGCTCTTGCTAACACAGAGAATAAGTTTGTTCTCAATGTTTACTATAGGCAATGAAAAGGAAAAGACATTTCCATAACACGATTTTGGATGGGCTTAATCACCCTGTAATGAGCTAGTACCCTCCTTTGGATGTAGGCAGAAGATAGGGTGACCCTGTTTGGACAGGTAAAAGACTGAATCTGCTTACAGTGCTCTTTCTACATGATGCATAAAAATCTTCATACCAGCCTCTAGAGACCTTTGTTTTTCCAGCCTTTGCAGCGTGAAGTATGACAGTGACAAGGAAAAAGACGAAGAAGAATTATTAAGGCCAAGTAATCCTTCCTTAGGACATAGCTATCTCTTATAAACAGGTGCAGTTTTAACAAGAGGATGGGGAATAGAGGTCTATTAGGCACAGTTAGTATGGCATTTGTGCTGTAAGTTATGTTACACAGCAATGGTTTTTCAGGTCCTGTTTCATCCAGAATGTGAATTTGACTTCATTTGAGTTTTCTTATTATGCAAATGCTATGGATTTTTAAATTTATTTATTAATAGTCTCAAGTATGAGGTAGGTACATGCATATACAAATGGAAAGATAAGGGATCTTCCCGAAAGAGCTTTTTGGGCCTATTCTGGATAAAGAACAGACATAGTCTAATTCATCCTGTATCCAAAGTCTATTTCAAAGCATCCCATCAATTTAAAACCTCTAGGTGTGGAATTAATAAGGATTAGATACATTTAATAAACTATATCATCTTCAGAAAGTGATAACGTTGTTCAGCTTTCTATTTCTTTATAACAATAATCTCTTTATCCATACTAGTAGAAAATGTCAAAGTTTCTATTACTGTATATCTCAGTCTGAAGCCCTTACAAAGGCAAAAAATGCCCTGAAAAGAATGTTAGAGAAAGGGCTTTGTGACAAGACCAGTGGATTACTACTCAATCTAAGCAAAATATACACCATTTATATAGTAAACCTTTTTGAACCGTATTTAAATATTATGTAAGACTTATACTAACTTTCTGTATGGGGAGAAAGGAAAAAATTCTCTCCCACAGAATATCTGAGGGCAACAACATAAGAATCCTGAAGATTAAGAACCTTCAGACATTTCTAAAGATATCATATCTTTATTAGTTTTCAGTTCATCCCTGGAGAAGAATTTGACAGTTGTCCCCAATTAGCAAAGTCAAGAATTAATTTGCTTTAATCAACAGAACTAAAAACCTTAACGTGTTCATTAAGAACACAACTAAAGACCTCATCTAAGGAGATTTTCAAGAACTGTAGCAGCAAGTTAATTCTATTGAAGTCTGAAGAAATACTAGCTACTGATACTAAAATGCATGTGTTTTTTTTTCCAGGAACACTACTTGATTGATCAAGGTAAATAATACACCTATGTGTACATAAATTTTTGCTTAATTGTTATTAATACAGTTAACATTCACCAAAAATATTGGCCTGAATTGTGTTATGAATCTTATTTTCTCCTGTTTCACCATTACCTCAAATCTCCCATCAAATCTTTAATTAACATGAAAAGAGAGCTGATAATTAGGATGATCATCTAGAGGTCAAACAACTGAAAGAGATTTAGTAAAGGCTAAGAGAAGAGTTCTAATCAAAGGAGTGTAATTTAAAATCAAACCTTTAAAACATAATTTTCATGGCTTGAACTTGCAAACATTCAGGTAAGTATGTTAATAAACTTTACGTATGCAAATAACCCTGTTGAGGGCAGTAAAATTAGTCAGAGGTGAAATGATACAGTTGTAAGTGTAAGGAAGATGCAGGAATTGAGCATTGAGGGAATAAACATTGAGGGAGTTCCCTAAGATCTGCTGAAGTTGTTGGAAAGCAACAGAACAGCAGTACGTATGTGTCTAACAAGACACTGGATGCACACGCACACATGTGTAATCCTGTGGTGCCAGCTATTCAGAATCTGTCTCTAGGAGGTTTCTTCTTATCCTTCTGGCTACACAGAAAGCAAAACTTTTTGCAGGGTCAAACTTGTCACTTCCTTCTACATCTTCCACATGTAATCTACACATTTCAATATAACAACAAACACCTCTTCCTCTGTTCTTTTAAGGACCATCAGTGAAAGCCAAAGCAGATGTTCAAAAGCTGAAGCTATTTCAAGGGGAGGGGACACACTCACTTCAGTTTGCTTTCTTCTTTTCAGTGCTGCTTCTTAAACAAGACTTGGGTAACAGCATAACCATGAGGGATTCTGCAATCAGGTGGGAGTCACATTGCTGATACAGGTAGAACAATCTGTTGCTCTTTCTTCTCAAGATGCATTACTGGAATAAAAGTCTTACTTAGACATTAAGGTGAACAAAAGTGTTAAACAGGAAAGAAGACTCCATTTTACACTAGTTTCTTTCTGAACTGTGGTGGCCTCTTATTAGACTGTGTTTAACTTAGCAAAACTCACAGAATTCTGTTTTCCTCTATTATTCACTGCATAAAATTGTTCACACAGCTCATATTCATATTTTCTTTCCCAATATGCATATCTGTGGTTGAAAGCACCACCTTCTGGCCAGTACACACTGAAATTTGAGCAGCAAACAGCCGCAGTTTTTATAGCTATCAACTGAAACTCCTCATACATCTTTACCTAATGTATACTACAGAAAATGACACATTTCTGTTAATGCAAGACTAACAATTCAATACATGTTCTTACAATACAGAAACAAGTATTAAATACGTTAGTCCAACAAGATAAAGATCTGGTTTTTTCTTATGTTACTTTAATATTAAAATTATTTTTTTAAAGACATGAAAAAAACTGGAGTGAAAGCTCTCAGTGAAATATCTTGGAAAATATTAACCTTCTCACTTTGCTTCTAGATACTTGTCAAAAATGGTCCATCCCACAATACATGAATGTGTCTGTTTATGTATGCAAGTATGATTGAAACTAATAAGATTATTTTCATGTCTAGAGCACACGTGATTGGAGCTGGTAACAGACATTAAATTCGCAGCAGCCGCATTTGCAGTAGCTGTGTATCCTGCCACATTTCCTATAGCTATCATACAATCTGAAAGAAAGACTAACAATTTAAGAGCTGTCACAGTATTCTAAAAGGCAAAATAAGGACTTATTTAGCAGAAACACATGGTAGAGATTAAGGAAATCATTCTGCTCTGCTCTGTGAATCATTCAGCTTCTTCCAGTTGTTATCCCTTTATTGCCTTTTTCATGTTTGATCTCTCTGTGGACCCAATCAAATCCTCTCACTTATGTTTTTGCTAAACGAAGATGGATCACAAGTCTTCATTCATTTCCTAGAGAAAAAAAAAAAAAAAAAAGACAAACAAAACAAAAACCGAAGCAAAACCTAAAACCCCTCTAACAGGTTTAACAAATGTATCTTTTCAATTTCTTATTTATGCAGAGGATATTCGGAACATACTTTTTAAATGGTGGGATATTGATTAGCTGAAAAAATCTGATTATTCACTCAAACTTCACTACCCTTATTTATCCCACTTACATCATTTTTGTCTCACAAAAATTAATAATGCATACACAGACATCCAAGGTTTTCAAGATATTTTGTATATTGTTTTTAAAGAATAGTATTCCTGGCTCAAAAAATATGAACTCTATAGCCTGTATATCAAATACTTGGAGCAGTATTTAGTCCCCTGAACTCTAAAACAAAACTTCTCAGTGTCTTTAATTGGTCCAGACTTCTATCTGTGTTTCAAAATGCACAATCTGACATTTCATGCAGAATTTCTACAGAAACTGGGCTATTTTTCTTTTTTTAGGCTGTAAGCATTTGGGGAGCTTTGTGCAGCACTTCTCACTTTATGCTCCAACTTTCTCATTTTCTAAAGGCAAGCACAGAATGATAAAAATCAAACCAGCAACTGGAGAGCATTAATGAGGAAATAAACACCAGGCACATCCTGAACAATAATTCTTTGTAACCACCTCTGTTAAATCAAGGCAGGACTTTCAGGGAGCTGTATAGTTATACCTCCTTGCTACTGAGCACCTCGTGGCTTGTTAATACTTTTTGCTTGCAGCCCCACTCCCCATTTTATGTCCACCTGGTGATATTTAAAGTAATATTGTAATATTTTCACAACAGATAGAGACAAACAAATGAGAATTACAAATTATCTGGCAGACCTAGGGAGGGATCCAGGTGACTATCTTAAACACTGGATGGTGGAGGCCATTCTGCTTAATTAAAGAGGTCCAGCAGAGGGGTGGTACAGTGAGAGAGACCTGAATTGGAAGTCACTGGAAGCGCAAGATGCTCACATTTGGACATATCTCATTTGTGTTGGTGTAGGAAAGTGAGTGGTCTGGCCTGGTGCTGCAAGCTCTGAGTGACCCAGATACCACCATGACGGGTTACAATCCCAGATCTGTTCCCATTCAAATATGTATCTCAGACCTAGAGACCCATTTCCTTTAAATCCACTACTCTGCCTTTTGTAACGATTGACCAAGTACGATATACTGTCAAGTGTATACATTGGATGGCCCATCATTTCTTCCACTTTCCCCACAATTTCATATCCCCTTTGCCTTCTGAAGTACTGCACTTCCCTGCTATAATCATAATACTCAAATACTGAAGACACTAAACAAAAGCATCTCTAGTCAGTCACTAATATCTGTCCCACTGATTTCTCATGAAAATCACAGAGTACTCATCTTCCAGAAACACCATGCTTTCCTATAAACGCAAGGTATAGAACTAGACTCTAGAGAATTACTTTGCAATATATCTTCACTAAAGAGGTGATTAATTCACAGTAATTTACCATGAATTATTTGAGTATATGTTTCACAATGGTGTGTTTAACAGACCATGAATCTTGGATTTGTGTTGATTTTTGGCTGGTTTTATTTCACCTGGTGTCTGATTTTGTTTTATGTTCTATATTTTGTCCTTTTGTTTCTAGGATAAAGAAATTTGCATCTGTGATGAGATGTCTGACTACATGCTTTATCCTTCCAGAAATTAATGGAGGATTCATTCCTGGTATAATAGCACCATATTCTGTGTCTGTTTCTGTTCCCTTCCATGCACCAGCAAGACTCAATTTCATTTCAGGATTTTCCTCTAACAAAGTAATTTATGTAAGTCAAATAATTTCTAATTTTCTCAAGAGAAATTTATAAAACCCAACACAACTCAGTTTTTGCTGCAGCTGCCTCCTCCTTAGTTATTTATATGGCAATACAGTACTGCAAAGCAGGAATAGGAAAGCCGTGCTGACAGAAAATGAAGATAGCATAAACAATACAGATTACAGTAGTAAAAGTAAAGCCGGATATAAAGCACTACAAATGGAATCAAGAAGGGAGAAAACCATATGAAATATCAGATTGTTGAGAGCGAGTTAAACAGCACAGTTGGAGCTGGGAAGTGGAAACTACCGACATGATCTAGAGTCAGTTGTCGTCTTCTACTTTCTGTTACTCGCCTTTAGTATATACACTGTGTTTTCTCTGGGATCAGGGAAGTATTTATTTACTCATTTAATTTGCATTTAACCCACCAATGCCCTGACTTTGTAGGATATTCTAAGCTCTACAGCAATAAAATTAACAACTAAATTAAAAAAAAAGAAAAAGAAAAAAAAAAAAAAGAAACCTCCAAAAAACCATTGCACACATGTTCATCTTTCTTCCTCAGAGAATGAGAGATCAATACACTAAATATGTGTGAGAGACACACTTGACTAGAAAGCACTTATGCATTGTAGGAAACACCAAAGAACACAGATTTTATTTTCTTTTATTTTTTAAGAGTATAACCAAGTTCATCTTGTTTAAAACTAAAGGCAGTAGAAGTATTTAAAGCATCGAGTATTCTAATTCTTTAGGCAATAGACCAGCTTTTCCAAAAAGGGATATTTTGGGTGTCTTATAACACGTGAGAGCAACCTCATCTGTAGACACACTGAGAAACTGCTGGATGTGAAAGGCAAATCCTTTCTGTATGTACAACCAATGTACCACTTCATGACTGCTGCAGCCAAAGACCTAGCTGCTTGGTGACGCTCTTGAGCAAGGAACAAGTGCAATAATCCCTATGACAGTAACCAGGGATGGACATTTGGTTGCTCCATGTTTTCAAAGACATTCACACATCTACACTGCCCAGAAGCCACTCGTCCAAACTGAGATGGCTTTTAAGAGAGGTCACATGGATTCGTGGCAACTCTGCAAATTAAGTCTTGAAAGAAGCCAAGGCTAATTTCACTTTGCTGGGGAAATAGGCTTCAGATACAAATAAAAAGCTAAATCTGACCACAGACTTCCAGTTGACGTGTTCATTTCTGGAGAATATAAATAAGTATCTCAGTAATTAGTCTGATAATTCTACATTCTAAAGGCCAGGATATAAAGACAGGTGTCCAGTTCCTTTTGCATTCACTGACTTTTAGCCAAAGCAGCTGTGAGAGACAACTTGAAGCTCCCCAAAAAAGGACAAGAAACAAGACTTAGTAAAGATAAGGGATGGGGAGAAAGGGGATGCCCTCCAAGCTAAGGAATGTCTCAAACACTGGCAAGTAACAAAATTATAGTCATGGCGCGAATAATGCGGAGGCTGGAGCAGATAAGAGGGCCTGAATAGCACAGGATGTGGCTGGGGGACGGAGTCCTGTGAAGACAGGATGGCTCTGCTCTGGTGTATCTTGTTTCAAGGGCCATCTGTCTGGTGAATGACCTTTGCTCCGTTATCCACAAAATGCATATTAGAGTTGACACCCCTGCATATGCTAATGAAGATTAACGAGATCATGATAGTTACATCATCCTATGAAACACCTTACCCTTCCCTATACATGTGATATGTGGATAGGTAGATTGACCTAGAGGATGGACCCAAAGAAAATGTGTATAAGTTGAGGAGGAGCAAGGATTGAAGAGAAGCAAGCAAAGGATGGGAAATGAAGAAGTGAAGAAGATGGTTGCATGCCTGACAAACTCTGACAGGACCAATGCAGGAACCTGGACCAGCGATCTCTATTTCTACCTCTCTCTATATATATATCTGTTCTTTTATTTTTTCCTTTTTCCTTATTATCATTAGGTAATGCAAGGCATACTATATCGCTTACCATAATTTGTTATATACTTATCTTGTTATCATGTATCCGATTAGTACATTGTCGGAAATCAGTAAATGTCTGGACTTTGAGACTTGTCTCACCATTGTCCACTCCACGGGGGACTTACAAATCTAAGTCACTTGTCTCCCTCTTCTGAATGGGATGTGACAGCAACAAGGACCAAAACATTTGGGACTCAATGTTTTCTGTCATTCTTGGTTATATTTAACTGGAAGTAATTCCATCTGTGTTCTTCTCACCTGATACCAACAAATACCAACCCTTTCACGTCAGTGGATCAATGGCTATTTACAGGATATGTCCCTATTTAAATAAGTATCAGAGGATGACGTCTTACTGCTAGTAATCATAGCTAATAAACTTAATTAGTTGGTCGTGCACATATTTTGATCACCCCAGCTTACTTCGCATTAATTGGCAAAATGGATTGTGTCCACTTTATGAGCAAACAGTTAATGCAGTTTAGCATAAAGAGAAAGAGAAGATGACAGAATCCCAACTATTATAAATACCAGTATTTCAGAAAAACCACACCAGGATCAGGGTTTGTTGTTTTAGAACAGCTCTTTAGCACAACTGTCATAGCAAATAAAGCTACTGCAAGTTGAATAAAATAATATTGTTTACTACCAACATACTTTTTATTGATATGTTAAATCATCAGAACAATTATTTCAATGCAATCTCTCTGCGTTTTGGGACTGAAATCTCTGTCAGAAGGGGAAGACCAAATAATTTATTTTTTGTTTTAACTCTACAGCCAGGAGTTGTTCAGACATTAGAAATGCCTTTGTCAGGGGACTAGCAGTGTCAGTTCATATTTGTATCTCAAAACTTTAGGGAAATGGCTACTTAACCAAACAGGTGTTGAGGGAGAATGGGGGATGGGGAGGAGTTCAGATAAGGAAAGAAAAAAAATGAAAAAAAGAAAAAGCAGATGGTGACCAAGAGAAATGGGAGGCGGTTTTATGTGTATACTAGTCACAAATTAAAAACAAAACAAAACAAAACAAACAAAAAGCAACACCAAAACACACACACACACACCAATATACTCTTTTTACCCAGGACTAGGAATTGTATAGCTTTAGCATCCAGCACCATAGCAACCATCCTTCCTTGCCAGTTATTTACTCCCGCTCTGAGCTAATCAGGCATCATGCAATCAGAGCTCAGTTATATAAAAAGAGAAGGAACATAAAACAAGACTAGCTTGTGGGTTCACCCTCCCTCAGTGCAAGTGACAAAGAAATGAAAAAAATAATAGCTTGTACCTGCTTTTTCATTTATTTTGCTCAGCTTAAATTAGGCTTCTTATTACTGGCAATTAAATTTGGCTCTCCTATGCATATTGAGAGAGAGAGGAGAGTCTGTGACTACAGCACTCAGGCAGGAGCTGTCTCTGCTGAAGGCAGCCCCTGGAGCAGAGTAGTTTGTGCCAGCTCACCTGCTGCTTCATATACGCACAGAATGGTTTGGGTTGGAAGGGATCTTAAAAGATCATCTAGTTCCAACACCTGACACGGGCAGGGACACCTTCCAGTAGACAAGGTTGCTCAAAGCCCCATCCAACATGGCCTTGAACATTTCTGGGAGGGGGCAGCCACAACTTCTCTGGGCAACCCATTCCAGTGTCTCACCACCATCATAGTGAAGAATTTCTTTCTTATATTTAATATAAATCTATCAATTTTCACTTTAAAATCATTGTCCTTTGTCTTGTTACTACAGGCCTTGGTAAAAAGTCTTTCTCCATCTTTTTTATAAACCCCTTTTCTATGTTGAAAAGCCACAAAATCTCCCCAGAGCCTTCTCTTCCTCAGACTGAACAACCTCAACTCTCTCAGCCTTTCTTTATAGGAGAGGTGTTCCACCACTGATCATTTTCATGGTCTCCTCTGGATCAACTCCAACAGGTCCATGTCTTTCCTGTACTGAGGACTCCAGAGCTGAACACAGCACTCCAGGTGTGGTCTCATGAGAGTGGAGCAGAGGGGCAGAATCACCTTCTTCAACCTGCTGGCCACACTTCTCTTGATGCAGCCCAGGATACAGTTGGTTTTCTGAGCTGCAAGTACACATTGCTGGCTCATGTCCAGCTTTTCATCCACTAATATCCCCAAGTCCTTCTCTGTAGGGTTTCTCTCAATCCATTCTTCCCCCAGTCCATTTTGATACTGTGAATTGCCTGAACCCAAGTGAAGAACCTTGCACTTGACCTTACTGAACTTCATGATGTTTACATGAGTCCACTCCTCAAGCCTGACAAGATCCCTCTGGATGGCATCCCTTCCCTCAAGTGAATCATCTGCACCACTCAGCTCAGTGTCATCTGCAAATTTACTGAGGGTGCACTCAATCTCATTGTCCATGTCATTGATGAAGATATCAGATAGTACTGGTCCCAGTATGGGCCTTTGATGGACAACACTCATTACTAGTTTCTACTTGGACATTGAGCCACTGACTGTAACTCTTTGGATGCGGACATCCAGCCACATTCTTTATCTGACTAACAGATAGACAAGAATTTAACAAACCCATCTAACAAAATTGTATGTCTCCAGTTCAGTGGACTGTTCAGTTCAGACTGTTCTGAGGGACCATATCAAAGGCTTTTCAAAGTCAAGGTAGATGACACCTGTAGATCTTGCCTTACCCACTGATGCAGCTACTTCATCATAGAAAGCCCCCAGGTTAGTCAGACACAATTTGCCCTTGGTGAAGCAATGTTGGTTATCTCTAATCCCTGTTTTCCAATTACTTCAACATATCTTTCAGGAGTATCTGGTCCATAATCTTACCTTGCACAGAGTTGAGGCTGACAGGTCAGTAGTTCTGAGTCCTCCTTTTTTCTGAGTACAAAGATGACAAGATGATGAAGGGTCTCTGTTGTTCCAGAGGACACAAGCCCTCTACAAAGATGTAGGCACACACCAAGGTAAATATAACATTACTATTGCTTCTAACAAGCTGTAGGCTTTGTGTTACATTAACAACAAAGGCCTCAGGACTTGTCAGACCTTGTCTTGGCCTGCATAGAGCTTTGTAATAGCTTATTTTTAACTGTAGCAACAATGGTCTAATGAACAGATGATGATTACCTTCATCAAGTAATGACTGTGCAGAATGGGCTCTCCATGACTATAGAACACAGCACACTGAGGAGGATATATAC
The DNA here is from genome assembly GCF_018691265.1 of Tyto alba. Lineage (NCBI taxonomy): Eukaryota > Metazoa > Chordata > Aves > Strigiformes > Tytonidae > Tyto > Tyto alba. The sequence goes on along the minus strand of NW_024881282.1, from coordinate 13,076,480 downwards.
ATGGGATGATAGCAGAGGGCTTGAAAACATAGGTATGGGATGACACCAGAGGGCCCAGAACTATAAACAGTGCTCCCTAGGATCTGGGCTAAAAGAGGGATAACAAAAAGAACAGAGAGCAACTATCCAACATGTGTAAAACACATGCACCATATACAGTAAAATAGGTTGCAATGTGGGCTTGAAGGTAACTGAAGAAAGAGCAAGATGTAGAGCATATTAGTAATCATATATGAATGACCCCAAGAAGATCTTAGAGGGAACAGGAGGAAATCAACATCATCAGCTTTGTGCTCTTGCTAGTGAAGGATTAGTGATCCTGATGACTCCCTGTATGCTCCACCTCTGACAGAAGGACCCAGAGGGGTAATGGAGGAGGTGAGGATAATATCAGAGAATGGGGTTAATACTGGAAAGTTTTTCCACAGATCACTTTATCTGCAAATAATTTGCATGGTAATTATTAATGTCAGTGTTACAGAAATATTAATTCTCTGATTAGGCTGTTAAGACTTAAATTAGACTAATAACAAATCTTTAATTATGCATACAAAGCATGTTGCTTCTGCCTACAACAAAAATATTTTGAGTGTCATAGATTGGTGGGAGTTCAAGGAACGTGTTCTATAACTCAGATGCAACAAATTAGCAACACAAGGAAGGTGTAAATAGTGGTCTCTGAGCATGTATTTTAACTTGTATCTTTACCTCATGAATAACCATCAGACATCTCTGGATGAAGAAAGGAGAATATGAGAAAAAATTTCATATGAGGTTTCTTCACAGGATTTCATCTGCACAGTATTGCAAAGGAGAGGTTTGTTGCAGGAAGATTGGGTTTGTGTTATTGGGTTTTCTTATCTGTATAAAGTTGCTCTATAGTTGTATAAGAAAGAATGCACAGGCCTTGAAATAGCAAAATGTGTCTTGCTTCTCTGGTCCACTCTGTCCCTCAGATTCCTAGCCCAGGATGCAAGTCTCTCATGTGGTAAACTCATTCACTTTTCACCCTGTTCTCCTCTACCACAGGCCTTCCCCAGGTAGATAAATCACTGCTCCAAGCTGCACAAGAAAGAATGTGATTTGTAATCATCTCCCAGACCATCTTCCTCCAGACACCTCCTTGCTGTTTCCAAATAACTGGCATCACAAAGCCAACAATAATAGAGCATTTATCTGAAAGCTAAAAACTCACTGATGAGCTAGTCACATTAGTAAGGGAAACTTTGCTTGGGTTTTTCTTAAACTGTGTGTCTCCAATCCAGTTTCTTTTGCCTAGCCCTTTTGTTCCATGCAGCTTCTGTTCTACACCCAAAAGTACTTTCTAATGTCCCCAGAATTTCAAATGCTGACTTTTACAATGCTGCTACAAAACATCCCACATACCACCTGTTCAGATGTGGTAAGCAGTCCACCCACATGTTTACATGCCACAGTGGTAATATGTCTCCTTTGTAGACCATAAGGAGATGGCTCATCCCAGTTTATTTTTTGAATGTCCTTAGATCAGAGAACTGTTTCTGTGTTGGTAGGTTATTTTCTTTTGTTTTAATGATACTCAATTAAAAAATGCAATTGTTAATCCTTTGAAATACAGAACTTTTCTCATCAGATAAAACTGGAGAGGATTCTTTGTAGTATAGAACAACAACAAAATATATGTAACTCAGAAGAAACAGTATATTCAGTTCAAGATTGTTCTTGAACATAGGTTTGTCTTGTGCAGTAAATGAACTTCAGTGAACAAATGAAACAAAATATTCCCAAACAGTCCTATTTGACTGAGCGTGCACACAGAGCCTGCTTTCAGTTGTGGCCTCAACACTCTGCATTCTTATTCCAAACTGAGCACCATAACTGTTTTCCCTGTTTTCAAGTCCACCTGTAAATTTACTAGATTTAGGGAAAATTTAACATGTATCTAATATAGTAGTATTATTAGAGATACTACTTTTAATTGAAAAAATATGTATTGATACTTTGTAAAAAAGTATTTCACATATGTATTTAGGTCATTTAATAAAAATTATGTTTGTTTCCTCATTCAGGGCTTAACACCAAGTAACTGACAAATCTATCAAGTTGCTGAATACCTTTCACTCTGAATGACATCAGTGTAAATCTGATGAGTAGAAGTCCAATAGCACATAGACAAATAAGAACAAGTGATTTCAAGTGTGTTAAATTTTTCATCTATTGCTTTGACATTGTAGACAGTGCCAAATAAATAATTTGCAGCTTTAATAAGTAAAAATATCCATAATGACAGTTAAAACACAAATTAAAAGCATCAACCAGCCTTTTATAAAGAACAAATTATTATTTTGACAAATCAAGCAAGATTTCATTAATAAAATAAAGATTTTGCTCAGAAGAATATTCATTATTAAACTGTAAGTCCAAGGAGAAAGACCATATTGAGGAAAAGGCTCACAAAAATAACTTTATAAGTTGAGTCTTTGCTGCCAGTCAAATCCTGCATCAATTATACATTACATGTGAAAGACCTTGCTGGCTGTAACATCCTCCTGCATTAGCCAAATCTTATAACCAGTCAAGGGGAGAATCATTTCATTAAAGAACAATCTGGATCACACTGAGTCTTCTATTATCTTTCAGCAAAGGTGGTGCCTTGGTACTGCTAAGATAAAAAGGATAAAAAAGCAGGTCAACCTTATTGTGTGTAATTACTTTATGCAATCTGATGCAGTCTATCTTAGGTATCAATGCATTCTCTTTCTATTTTAGACAAGATGCTGAAACAGGGATGTGCCTCCACACACACATTGCATAACCCAAACAACATTAATTCTAAACCACTTTCTGAAAAATAATTATACAGTAGCACTTAAGGGTGTAGGAGGGGCAGTGTCGTGGTTTGACCCTGGTTGGCAGCCTAACACCACGCAGCCACTCTCTCTCTTCTCTTCTGGCAATAAGAAGGGACAGAGACTCAGGCTTGGGGTTCAAGATAGGACTGGGATGGGGAAAAATCACCCTTTATGGTCACAAGCAAAAGGCAGACTCATTAGGAGAAGAAAAAATAACATACATTTATTACAGACACTAACAACAGTTAACAGAGTAGGACAGTGAGAAGCATTGCCACATCTTGAGAACACCTTCCCCCCACCCCTCCCTTCTTCCCGGGCTCAGTTCTACTCCCGATATCTCTACCTCCTCCCCTCAGTGGCGCAGGGGGCAGGGAATGAGGGGTGCAGTCAGTGCTGTTGCTTCTTCCATCTTCGATGGGGAGAGCTTCTGGAACTCGTTCCCCCTACTCCATCGTGGTCCCCCTCTCAAAGGAGACAGTCCTCCACAAACTTTCTCTGACTTGAGTCCCTCCCATGGGCCGCAGTGTTCCCCAGACTGCTCCATCATGGGTCACCAAATTTCTCCAACTGGAGTCCCTCCCACTGCTGCAGCCCTTCCTGAGCTGCTCTGGAATGGGACACCCCCGCATGCTGCAATCATCCCAGTGCTGAACTACAACAGTGGGGTCTACCTTTTTCCACAAGACCCCGGCCTTCTTCAGGCTCAGCACCTTGATCATCCGTGCGAAAAACACAGGCCATAAATGAGTGTCTGCTCCACTGTAGATCTTCATGGGTGTCGGGGGGGCCGCCCTGCCATCTCACCACAGGACACAGGGGGGTCTCTGCTCTGGCACACCTCCCACCTCCTTTCTTCCTCCGTTCCTCCACTGACCTTGGCGTTCACGCAGCTGCTGCAACTCCTCCTCACAAGTCCCACTGATCATCACCACGTCCCTTCTTAAATATGTTATCGCAGAGGTGGAGCTGACTTGAAGCTGGGGGAGCTTCAAGAAGCTTCTCACAGGGGACCACCCCTATAGTCCCCTCCCCTGCTACTGAAAAAACCCACCATTCACTCAAACCCAGGACAGGCAGCACAGGCAAAAAGTCATCAATTTGTGCTTTTTTTTCTTATATGAAAAAAAAAAAAAAAAATCTAGTCTCTCCCTATTTGAAAGACCTTAGAAGTATTTGGTAAGATCGGGTCCAAGATGTTCAACATGAATGCTGGGACAGACACATTTATGTATAGTTCACATGGTTTTGTCCATGTGCACTAGTTCTCTGATTTTCTGATATAATAAAAAAAGATCCAGAGCACAATTTAGAAGCCTGCACTCAGGTGCCTAATGTCATTTCAGGCACATGAGGGCGCCCCACCTGTCCTCCAGACACAGAGAAGACCTTTTGGCTTTCCATAGGTCCTGCTTCCTATATGCCATCCTCAGGGGGAGGCCTCAGATACCTCTGGGCATCCCATCTGGCTCTGGGTGTGTGTGTATCATCATCTCAGTTAATGAAGCTGAGAGAATGATTTACATGTCATACTTCCAGTATCCACTTCAGCATTTGTCCAACAACCCTGTGGGCTCTACTGACTCTAGATCAAATGACTCATCAGTGACTTTATGAGAAGCTTTGATGCTTTCACATTAAACCCAAAATACAGAGGAGATGAATGTCCAGAGCTGATTTTCAACAATGGGTGTTCTGAAATGAGTATTTTTTCCTTTTTGGTGCACTGTTTCAGTTGTCCAGTATGGCCTACGCCTCAATCACCACCAGCAAACTGCCAACCTGTCAGCACCTACAGTGTATTTCTGCTCTGGACCTTAATGGGAGACTTCTTGGAGTCTCCCAATAACATGTTGCACAAAGGCTTCCAGCCTCAAAATACTTGCTCAATACCTTGCTTTGACTCATGGCTTGTCAGAAAGACATAGAGATGCCTAACACTGAACCAAAGCTTTACATCTTCATCTGTCTGTCAGGATTAATACCAAGATAAGCTTAAAGCCCAACATCAAGAACAGTAAAACATTTTGAGGAGTGAGGCACACAGTTTATGACAAAGCAGAGGAGTGCTATCCATGTAGAAACACTTCTTATGTAAACATTTTCTCATCTGTGTCAGTGTAGCATCTGATCCAAAGCCTGCTTGTATATTCTTATTAACACCTCAAGGTATAGAGACAAACCCTTCTCCTGTCAGCCCAAATGATCTGGGATAAATAGGGACACTTTTGCTGACATCAAGTTAATGTCCTGAAATTAACTGGTAACACAAAGAGTAAACTAGTGTCACTTACAAATAGGGAAACAGAACTGTAACCTTCGAGGTCATGAGGAATATGGTAGTAATGTCACTGAATAATAAACCATGCCTGAAGAAAAAGGAAAAAAAAATATTTTTTTCAGCAAAGAATTCAAAACAAGACATTGCAGGTCTGTAATAAAACCCAGAAAATATTTCCATTAAGATTGTAGGCTTCTCATATGACCTTTGGTCTTCTAATTACTTAAATATATTCCAAAACAATCCGTTGCAATCCTAAATTGATATTGCAACAGAGTGTTTGCATGGGACCCTTACAGTGAACATGATAATAAAATCAGTAAACATCAGCTGCTAAGGGGTTTAATTTGCAATTCTGTTATGTGCTGAAGGCAGAAAAAAAAGAAAATATGAGTAGATAAACCAGGATGTTTTAGGAACCCTTGACAATCACACTCTTCTGTCATTGGTTGTATTTTATTTAATTTTACATTGGTTTTGTGGTGCACCTGCTACTACCTGCTAAACTTAAGTTCTTTATTTAAAAACATAACCCTTCTCTTCCACTTTATTCATATAAATTAAGATAAATTGAGTATCCATGTGAAATTCCTTCAAGGAAATGGATGAATTCAGAGACTTTTGTAGTCCCTGTTCTACCTCTGTTGATGATATCTTTTTAAAATATTTAAAATTCAGTCTCTACTGAATTCATGTCCTAGTTTGGGCTGGAATGGAGTTAATGTTTCTTCTTAGTAGCTAGAATAATGTTATGTTTTGGATTCAGTATGGGGTTTGGTATGACAAGAATGCCGATAACACACTGATGTTTTCAGATGTTGCTGAGATTTCAAGGACTCTCCAACTCCTCATGTTCTGCCAGTGTGTAGGTGCACAAGAAGCAGGGAGGGAGCACGGACAGACCACCAGACCCATACTGGCCAATGAAATATTCCGTATCATGCAACATTATGATCGCTGTGTAGAGGAGGGACAACAAGGAAGGGGTTCTCTCTCGCTTCCAGGGCTGTGACTGAGCGATCTTGGTATTTCAGGATCGCTAGCCAGGAGCAGGCTGGTTATTAGTCAGTGAGTGGTGAGCAATCAAATTGTGCACTGCCCGTTTATACTTTCTATTATTGTTAATGTTTTATTTTATTAACATTATCAAACTGTTTTTATCTCAACCTGTGAGTCTCCCTTCACCCTTCCAATTACCTCCCCCATTCCCAGGTGGGAGAGGGTGGGCGAGCAGCTGCATGGTGTTTGGGCTGAACATTGGGTTCAAACCACAACAATTCAGCATGTGAAACAAAATTAATATGAATAGAAAGTTAACACATACTGTTGCTATTCTTATGATTCTTTATGCTCTCAGTTTCTTATCTGTATAAAGTGAATAGCTGCATTACATGAATGTCAAAGGAATGTTGTAATGATAAATGTGTCAAAATGGTTAAAGGGTTATAGTTAGACAATAGAAAAAGTAATACATTTGCAGATCAATTGCCCTGTAATATCATTACTGTTCCCTCAGATTTATTATTTTTATTCATATATAATAACATGATGTGCCCTCAGCATGTATGAGGAAACTGTCCTGCAAATGCTTTATTGTCAAATATCAAAAAAAGACAATTCTTCCCTAGGAGTTTACAACCTAAGATATGATAGTGAGAAACAAAGCATAACAGTAGAAAGTTCCAGATCAACAAAATAAAGGGCAGAGCATCTTAACATCATCTAATGGTACATTATCTAATATGCAGATATGTCCTTGCCTCTCAGCAAAATACAACGCCAGAAAGACCTAATAAATAAAATGCCACCCTCTGTATTACATTCATAGCTCTTCTTTAGTCACGTATATATTTTCTCAGCCTTGTGAGATGCAGCAACCTGATTTTATACTGTAGGGGATAATAAGCAGACAAACTGCACCAGGAAAATCATGCACAGAAAATGCAGCATCTGATAAAGCAAGTCAAATAAGCTGTAATGGAAAATGGCAAATGAAGCCGAGAAGTTTTTGTTCAATGACAAACCTTATTCTCAACTCTCCACAAAATAGTATTTTCTTTTTGGAGTCTTCTGAGTCACTATGGCAGTTTCTGATCCAAAAGCATTTTAGGGTTCAAATTCAGGTTTATGAGCTCTTTCAAGGTAATGAATCAAAGCCTTAAGCAGTCCATGGAAAACTCCTTACTTTAAAGCCTTTTGGACCAGGTGCTTGAGGTTGGTTTCATTTCACCTAACTTTATCCATCAAAAGCTTAGTCATGTAGTCTAAGATAGTTATCATGATACTTTAAATTGTAAATAAAGAGGGAATGACACCTCTGGAGAGTAATGTATATACCACAGGCGTGTATTTTTTTGGACAAGGAGGAAGCCCTTTGGAAATGGCTCGATAAACTATAAAGGAAGACTAGAAAGTTAGTTAGATGGCTTAAAATATAAAACAAAAATCTGATCCTCACTTCACAGAGTCCTGAAAGACAGTATAAGACTACAATTTTAGAAAGAAGACTTAAACTTTAAATTTAAGCCTAACTTCAGCTACATTCAACTGCCTTCTTGAAAATCCTGTCCTGTGTCTTGAAAGCAGAAGTAGAGATGGCAAATCCGAAATCACAGTAAGAAAAAGGTTAATTGTAAGATAGACAGTCTTAAGACTCTGGAAGATACTCATGGTTTTGAAAGAAGCACATCTCATGTTCAAAACTGTAAGAGTATATCACTATTCACTGCTGGTTGGATCAGTTGTCAGTGCCTAGGTTACATCTAGTTGGCACAGATTCTTAAGCCAGCATTTTTATACTTCACTAGAGCAAATTCTTGAAGTTTGAGAATGGGACGTCTGTTTCTTATGTTTATTTGTTGTTTATCAGTGTGTTATTTTGATACATGATCAGTATAAGGGCATTTCTTCTGTGATCTCCCTTCTGATAGTTTTTGTGAAAGCTGACTTTGTCACAGCACATAAGAAAGCCACATAACTGGGGCTTCCATGATCTTCCATGTAAAGCTCAGAGTAGGAACGATCAATCAATGAGAGCCTATAGTTTCCATATTAGCCCCTTCCTTCTGCTTCTTAATAGAGCACAAGAATTTGTAACTAAAATATGGCTTGTGGAGCTGAAGAACTGGTTATGAACTTTCACATGAGCTAGATGCAGGACACTTCCAATGCCACAGCACAACAGGAGCCTACAACCTGCTGCTGATGGGAGCAGTGTGCCAGCTTGAGCACGTGTGTGCTGTTTGTCCTGGATTGGGTTGGAATAGAGCTCATGTTTGTTTTGGTAGCTGGAGGAGTGATGATGCACTGAGATTTCAGGGACTCTCCAGCTCCATGTGCCCTGCCTGTGTGTGGGCGTGCAGGGGGCGGGGGGAGCACAGCTGGAGTGCTGGGCCCAGATTGTCTGCTATTCCATGTCATGTGACATTATGTTCACCATATAAAGGAAGGAGTGGGCGGGAAGGCATGCTCTCACTTCCAGGGAGTGTTGCCGTGGTGTCTTTGTGTTTCGGGACCACAAGCCGGGAGCAGGCGGGTGTCGGTCGGTCGGTCAGTCGGCGGGTGGTGAGCAGCTGTATGGTACATTACCCGCTGATACTGTTGTCAGCGTATTATTCTGTTACTGTTATTAAACTGTTTTTATCTCAACTCTCGAGTCTCCCTTTGCCCCTCCGATTCCCTCCCCATTCCCAAGTGGGGGAAGGTGGGTGAGCGGCTGTGTGGTGTTTAGCAGCCAACCAGGCTCAAACCACAACGCTGCTGTTTGCCATCACTGAACTGGACAGAGATAAGTGCTTTCAGCACAGTGGCCACAAGAAGAAATTCAGGCATTGGATGAAACGGACAGGACTTCCACAAGTCAGAAAGGATTTGTTTCAAACAAAGAAGTCTCTCTTATTCATTTGAACCATTCAACAGACTGGTGTAACCAATGAGAAGAACTGTGCAGGAAGAGGTGCTGGGGTAGGCTGGAGAAAACAAAGTCCTCTCTGTCACTCTTGTACAGCTCTTCCCACAGACTCCCAAACATGGCTTTGCTGTCTGCGGCAGAGATTTATTATTTATCTACTTTGCCTGAGTTCTTGAAAGCAATGATGTATCTTTGTAGCCAATTTGCAAACCAAAGTAACAATATATGCAGTTCATCCTTGCCATATTTTAATTATTTTGTTCAATTCACATTTGTAGTTTGTGAGGATAGGTTACAAACTTTTCTTAAGACCTGTACAATCACCCAAACCCACCTTGCCAGTGGGAGAGGTAAACAAATGAGAGCACCAAGTCTCCACTGCACGTGTACCTCATTGAATCACTTAAAACTTTTCAAAATAGTACAAAAGCAAATTTTCTTATCTGAGAATCTTTCATACATGCTTTGCTATGCTGTAAATAACTCTATCAGATGCAGAACTACAGGGAAATCACAGCTGCCACAGATATCAGAAAAACAGATCTCGGCATCCATGACAGTATCAGTCTCAGTCACAGGGATTAATCTGAATATTTTAATGTTGGTCATGAAGTCACAATGATTTTTTGCCTTCTTGAAAGCTAGTAGGTAAATAGATGGAAGTACTGTAACAGCAAGACCCAGAAAACTAGGTAGCCAAGGTTTACCCCATTCATTTCTAAAGTTTATAGCTTTGGATAAAACAGATTGTAGAAAGTGTAAATGGTCCTTTACCAGAATTTACTGACCTGGAAGGAAAAAGGTGGGAAATAAACACCTCACTGGTAATAAAACTGGGAGCAGGGGCAGCCTTGTCTGCCAGTTGCCTGAAACTTCACTAAACAATTTATTGTCCTGTGTTTTATAATTAAAAGGATTTTCAGCCCAAAGTTGTTTTTTTTTGCAGTGAAGACTATGAGTAGATAGGGTATTTTTGAAGTACCCTGTGGTGGGCAGGTTAAATCCACCTGCTCATGTGAGAGTGACAGATCAGGATGGAGAAAGGCAATTTTTTTTCTTGTATAGAAGTGAGGAAGCCCACTGGGGATAGCATGGATGGAAGTCAGTATGTTCAGAGGAAGGAAAGAGAAGCCCTGTCTAGCTTAGAGTGGCCATCACTTTTTTTTCAGATATTAGTCCTGGGAACAGGTATTACACACCCTGTAACAGTTATTAGATCTGGGAACACCCACTGGAGGCTGTAATACAGAAAAATATGATCGATGCTCTAAAAATGTAGTCCAAAATATATTTTTAAAATGTCATTAAAAGATATCAAGGGTGTCAGTAAACCCTGAATCATAGGAGTAGCATGAGATATGGCAAGGTAAATATTCAGACTGCCCTAGGTAATGGATCACATCTGTGCATTAGAAGAAAGGTAAGCAAATAAACAAAAGCATAATCAGTGGTGCTTGCCAGTTTGCCTGAAATCTGTCCATAGGTTTACTCCCCATCACGTGAGCAGGCATCTTGGTTTTCTTGGTATTCAGACTTATCACATCTCCTTTCAAAATCCTTTGTTCACGATTAAATACTATTTCTCCAATAGCAGAATGAAAATTCCTAAGCATCAGTGAAAAGTCTCCTTTAATTTTAACCTTTGTTCCTAAATATTCCCAAGTGTGGCCTTCTGGTTATGACGCCTTTGCTGTCTGCACAACCCTTCCTTCTCCTATTCCCATTGTAGCTTCTTAACTTACTGGCAAATATTCTCAACATATGCCAGGCCTTTCTGCCGGTCAAACATGACAGAAAAGTTGAGGAGAAAGCAGTGTGAAAGGAGTGCTCCTTTCACAAACAGTACACATGGAGCTATTTCAGTACTGAACCACTAAGAACCAGTCTGTGGAAGCTGAACTAAGTGACCTAATATATTTTATGTGATCTTACATCCTACCTAAAAAAAAATGTAATTATATCTGGATTTACTCCAGGCTCTGATTTGTTCATTTTTAACAGATGTTTGGAAACAGGTGGGGTTTTTTAAAAAAAATTAATTTCCCTTCCAGAAAGAGTGCCTTCAACCTCCATGAAAAAGTGGAGGTAACAATGTAAAAATACTTGACCTTGGAACAAATGTAAAACATCCTCAAAACTCATAACTATGTTTTTCAACTACTTTTAGTAGCTATTGTTTATAACATACAATTTGCATTCCCTTAACATCTAGAGATCAGAATGGAGATCAGAAACTAGGTGCATGTTGTGCTTTGAGCCTGGTCGGCAGCCGAGCACCATGCAGCCACTCACCCACCCTTCCCCCAACTTGAGAATGGGGGATGGAATTGGAGAGGTGAAGGGAGACTCGCAGGTTGAGATAGAAACAGTTTAAGAATGGTAATAAAACAAAAACAATGACAGTAGTAGAAAATATAAACAGGTAATGCACAATGCAATTGCTCACCACCCACTGACCAATACCCATCCCATTCCCGGCTAGCGATCCCAAAATACCAAGATCCCACAATTGCAATCCTGGAAGTGTGAGACAGCCCCTTCCCTATCACCCCTCCTCTATATAGTGAGTATGACATTCCATGATATGGGATATTCCATTGGCCAGTTTGGATCTGGTGCTCTGGCCATGCTCCCTCCCTGTTTCTTGTGCACTTGTGCATGGGCAGGACATGGGGAGTTGGAGAGTCCCTGAAATCTCAGCAGCAGCTGAAAACATCAGTGTGATATCAGCATTCTTCTCATACCAAACCCAATGCTGAATCTAAAACACAGCACTATTCTAGTTATCAAAAAGAAACATTAACTTTGTTCCAGCCCAAACCAGGATAGTGCACTGTGTGCTAACAACTTAAATTCAAGGTAGCTCACAAAAAAAAAAAAAAAAAAAAAACAGTTAACCTCTTCCTACAGAGAAAAGATGAAACAGAGAGGTCAAACAGAGAGGTCTGGAACAGCTGGGTCTTGAACTTTTATTTTCTATAGGGATTTCATTACCTCATTAGTAAGACTATATTGTTGAAGAGTACTAAATAAAAATCAATCAAATTTTAAATCTAACTTTATCAACTCTACCATCATAATACTTTAGTTTCATACTCTGTGAGTATGCTTTATGTTCTTTAAACTGAAGGGCAGACAGCTAAAAAACTTTGCACATTTCCTACTTTTCTAAAAACATTTAATAACATTTAATAATTCAATCTTTTCAAATAATGAAAAGACTTCTAATTATTTTTCAATTAAAATGTCACATTCTTCAGAGTGTTTATGTCATTTGAATGAACCTCTGTTACTTCCCTTCAACTTAAACAAACTTCTCACCTATTGCTATTCATGCAGTGTTATGAATTATTTCTATAACTACTCTTCTGTAGAGGGGAAATTTTATATAATTGCCTTAAATATTTCTTTGCATGACTAAGTACACCTTTGGTAGAGTAATGGAGTCTACAGGGCACATAATAAGAGTTAAAGTGATGAAAACCAGCAGATTTAGGGCATTTGCTAAGACCAGTGAGATTCTATGCTATGTCTAAGGCTGAACAAGAAAGCTTTTAGTTTGGTGAACCGCATTTAATTTTGAAATGTGACAGCCCTTCAGCTGACTGATACCTTCATGCCACAGTCTTCTTTATGCTTCTGAGTAGCATAAAGATTTATATAAGAAATGAGGTAATATAACAATTTATGTAACTTGCCAACAAGCTACCAAAAGAACTAAATTGTCGATTTTACAGAATACACAGCATACAAACACATTCAGCATCATCAGATGTCATGTTCTTTTTACATAACTTATACATAGATAAACTTCATAAATTACCAGTACCACAATGACACATTCTCTATCACTGCCTGATCCAGTGATTGACGAAGAGAATTACTGATACTTGATTCAGGTTGCAGAACAGAGGTTTTTGGTGGAGATTATCAAAGTTCAGAAGAACTTTCAATTCAATTTCAGAACTTTTTCTATAATCCTTTGGCATTTTTGCCACACCTAGTTTAAAAACACATTATAAAACATACAGGAGGCAAATTCATCTCTCTAGTATTGTTACACTAGAGCACCAGGAGTCCATCCTGTCCCGCCCCAGGAATACTGTCCCAGTTGGTCAGCCTTTAGGTGGTGTATGCTCCATCTATGGTTAGACAGCTCCAGTAGCAAGTAAAATGATGGGTTCACAAAATTCTCATCTGACTTGTTTTGTGCATGGATGACACTTCAGTCATCCCTAGGAGATGGAATTATAGCTCTCCAGAGTCAAAAAACATGGCTACAAAGTGAGCTAAGGTTTTGCAACTGCTACAATTTTAAGTTCATAAATTTGGTAGAACACTGCTGAAGTCTCATAACACACTGTCTCTCATCCACCAAAAGAAGAGGAAGGAGCTCTCTTTAACTTTGGAGATGTGTAAGGATGGAAAAGACTACGTTCATGGAGATCTTCAAGGGAGGAAGAGATGTGAGGTCATTCTTAGGATGTTGCTCAGGACTGGGTCTGAAACCTAACTCCTTATACCTTTTCCTGTCACCTTGGGTATGTATTTTCACCCAAGAAAATTGAATGCAAAATGCTATAATTTTCAGATAACATTTCTGAAAACTATTTTGAACAAATGTAAATTCTTTCCTACTTGTAATGATAAGGAGTTAGACATTAAGGTGGGGAGCTTCTATTCACCTAAAATTCTGCATTTGAAATTAATTTCTTTTAAAGACCAAAAGAATCCTGAAAGGTAGCCAGATGTCTTTTTTTTTAAGAAAAATTATAGATGTTGGTATAGAGAAGTTACTTGGGAAGAGGGCTGGTTTGCTAGAGGACAGTAGTGAATCTGATTGGGATATAAAGGAAATCAGCCTTCACTTGGACATCTCAGGCCCCATATGAAATACTAGTCTCACTCACGAATCCCACACAGTAGCATTTTTTAAATTTGTTTATAAACTTTCAGCACTCCCTCCCCCATTCCCCAACACAATCAGAAGCTCTTGAAATAAAACAGTTATTTTTCAAATTCTTTTTGCCTCTTCAAATGATATAAACCAAGGAACACAATGATTATTACACAGTTTGAAGATACAGTGCACTGAAAATTTCAAGGAGGATGAAAGTGTGAAAGAGTTAGGGAAAAAAAGAAAAAATAAGGAAAAGAAGAGCACTCCAGGTGGCAAAGGTAAAACAATAATTAAAGAGGGGTTATCTAAAATCTGAAAGAAAAGAGTTAAAATAACAAAAAACAAAATATAAATCTGTCTCATAGGAGGCTAGGGGTAGGATATGATAACATGAAAACAAAAAATCCCAACAGCACTTTTATAACTATAACAAATTCAAATAGTTGATGGAAAAAAGGTTTCATCAACTCAGAGGCTGAAAAAGAGACAAACTGTAAACAGAGCTGGAGAAAGGGAATCAGATGTGTGAAATGAGGTCACTAGACAAGTGTGAAAGGAGGGAAGACCTCGATCATATGTTAGCAGCCCTTAACTTATTCAAGTGGGGGTTCATACCAGCCTGTGTCAGACGTAGGATGGATGCTCCAGGCAGTTCAGCGTGTCTGGGGTTGACAGAGGGGCAGAGTGTGGGCAGCTACAGTGCACTCCACCAACCTGGCAACAGCAAGTTAAATGCTTTCTGTGGTGCGAGGAAAGAGAACCCCATGCAGCAGACTATTTTAGCTAACAGGTGGGGTCAGAAGATCTGACAGACAAAGCTTATTACAGTCTCCCAACAGAGCATGAAGCAGGTAGATGGTCTTAATGACCGTATACAAGGTGACTGGCTCACTCCTAACTGTTGAATAGCTTGAAAGGATATTTTACCCTGAGGGAGAAAGATCTGTCTTCTTGATACCTTTTGTTTTTTATTTTTGCATTTAATAATGAAAGTTTCCTCTCATGCAGCAGACTGGCTGGTACAAAGATGTCCCCGTGGCCATGTAGCCAACAGTGTCCAACAAACTCCAGATAATCTTTGCCCTGCAGAACCACAGAGAATGGCTCTGTGAAAAGCTTTTGGAAGGGCATGAACTGTATAGAGAAAAACTGAGGGGTTATTACCGGTGGGTTGATCTCTGATGTAGCTATCTGACTAAACAACTTTGAAGCTGCAGGGCATTGAGTCTGTCATGGTGTTTCTTTTTCTCAGTGCTGTTCATAATAGGACTGCTAGATAATATTTGCATACATTTTCACTTGTCTTATCTGGTCTCTGACCACTGCTGAAACTGATAATGCATTACAAACTCCTCTTGGAGAAAAATAGACTAATGCTTAAGGAATAGACGAGTCATGGGGGTTTGGATTAGGGCTATTTCAGAGACAGAGAAAAAGAATGAAATTTTATACAGGTCACTGTGTGTGTAGGAGGGACATAGAAGAGTCTTCTCCCACAAATATACTTTTGTGTGCTTGTGACTGTATCTGCAATGGAGAGAGAACAATACTGACTAAAAGCAAATTTCAGCTTGAGAATTTGAGGAGATTTGGGACATGATGAGTACAGATTGTTGTCTGACATTCCTAATAATGGTTCAAATTTGGCCATTCTCACAATGATTGTGCTGTGGTTTATTTTTCCCATATGCAAAATAAGCTACAGCCCAACTCATATGCCTACAGATATTTACTCTAAGTAAACAAACTATTTCTACTCTCCATGGACAAGGCAGATTTAGCGTCATACACACTATAACTCAAGGATAGATTTCTTGGCAGGATGCTGGGAGAAGTATCAGCACTGCTCTTCTGTGCAGAACAAATGCTCCTGATTAACCACAGTATTACCTCCTCATCTATGTCACAGCTTCATCTGGCCCTCGAATAATCAATGGGTATTCAGTAGAAACACTTCTGTAAAGAATATGTTAGAGGAGGACTGAGAAGTAAAATATGAAGTGGTTTTGGGGAAAAAGTCAGGTAATGAGACCAGGTACGTATATTTATGTTCTTCTATATGGTCAAAGTATTCACAGTAGAGAGATGGCAGGGATTCTGTAGAGAACTGAGCTTCTCTTCCTCTGCAAACAGGTGCAGGGAGTCCCAGGTCTGTGATGCCACACGTGTGGGGAGGAGAAACCTCCCACTGAGCCAAGCACAAAAACTGCAGCTCTCAGGAGACAGCAGCAGTGGGGGACTGCATTTCCAAGTGGCATTGCCTAAACAGTGTTTCTACTGAGCCAGACTGAATCACCTCAGTGGAGAAAATTCTGCTCAGATTTCAGGGGATTTTGTACAGAAATGTAATAAAGCTGACATGTCAGTTTGGAATATATCTGAATAGGGATTCATCTCACCTGATTCCTTGTGAGTCAGTCACCAAGGTCCAGGCACAACAAATGGAGTGAATGAGTCAGTTTCCCTCACCTACTTTAGATATCTGTCTTTAAATAACATGGTTTCTGTCTGTGAGGTACCTGTTTTTCTCCACTGACTATGAAGGGTTTGTAAGCAACATGCTCAGATGTAGATATCTACACTATAGATGTCTAAATCTGACAGGATGAATCCTGCTCTACCTTTCTGTACCAAACCACAAGCTACATTTTGTTCATTAAAATTGTCTTCCAGCTTCTACCTTAAACTCATAATTTAGAAGGTGTTATTGAAGATCAAATATTGGAGATCAATCAAGCATCATTAATGGATGCAGACCAGGTACAAGCAGCAGAGTAGAAATGAGGAAAGAATAAATGCTTTGGATAGGACAGACGGTAAGAACTTCTTTCAATGTCTTTACAGGCAGCTATGGTGTGATGGACTGAACATGGAAGGAAGCATAAGCTAAAGAAGTGTACCTTATGATCCTGAACAGAGTTATAAAAGACAGAAGGGCTCTCAGAAATGTGACAGCAATGAAAACAGAGATTCTGTCTGAGATTTTGTACTTAGATTGACTGCAAGAGGAAATGAAGGAACTCACAGACCACCAGACAAGGAATATGCTGAACATATACTTTGGTTAGTATCTCCCTGTGAGTAAAAGGTGTGTTTGTTTAAAAAGCAAACATTTTGCTCTGCTTTTACTACCAGAACAATTTGAACATTTTCATCGTCTGGGAAGAGGTACATCTTTATTATGGAGAGTAACTAGAGGTAGGAAGTTTCAGCATCATTTGCAAAGAAGAGGTCAAGCAGAGTCTGTCATTGGCTCTAAAGACAAGCACATAACTCTGCTCAAACCCAGCAAGTAAATACTGAAGGACCGCAAGTTGGATCCAGCATATCAACCTGGGAGTACCCAGCCATGGTCAGCTCAGCAGATAGCAATAACTGCATGCACTGCAAGGTAGTTTAGCTTGGTTAAGTTGGTCTGCTATACATGCAGACCTACAAGTAGTCAAATAGAAAATAGAAAATAAAAGTCACAATCCGTGTTGAAACATATATGCTTTTCTTGCCCATATTCCCAGCCATTATCTGGAACAACACAAAACAATTTACTGGACTTCAGAAGATAAAACAGCTACTTCAGTTTCAGACCTCATGGAGGACTGGTTCATGGATCATGTCTGGAATAATTAGCAAATAATAATAATCTGTAGCTCACAAACTCTCACGACTATTTCCTGGTCTGGCTCCTACAAATAATGAATATGGTGGCTTACAACTTGCCAGACAAGGAGAACATCTACTTATGCTAATTGGTAAAGCAAATACTGCTCTTTATTTAATGCCAGTATGAGCACTTGTGAGGAACTGAAGGATTTAATGCCTTAAACATTCATTGAAGGAACTAACCGTTTGCCTAAGGAAATGCAGAGTCCATCAAAGGGTGCACAGCTCCACTCCCTTGTAACCACACTGACAAGTTATTGAATGTACTGCACTGATCTTCCAAGGACGACCACTAAACATTGGTTCTATTGTGTAAGCCTGATACATTGTATAAATTATACAGGCCTTGCTAGAGTCTATAACCTTGAAAAAGAGCTAAAAGACTAATAAGAGGGAAACATGCTGCCCCAGAAGAAACCAGAGGCCGGATGATTTTCCAAGAAGCATGAAGTCTATGGTAACTGCAGGAAAGGTAAAGGCAGCAGGGGGAGATCGCAACCACTGACTCAGTTGGAAAAAGGGTTGATGCACCCCATCCGCCCTCAACACATGTGCAGAACCCATGCTCCCCACCTTTTCCTCGCCTTTCATGCAAATGAGTTCATGGAGAACCTGCCTCTCTGTCTAGTATGCAAGTCAGTAGATAACATGAACTTAAAAGGCAACAGAGAATATTGGTGAGTGTGCACCCACTAACCAAGATTACTAGACCTGAGACAACACTGGAACCTGGAGTGGTGATCTAGATTCTTTAACTCTCCCTTCTTTTCCTTTTATTTCCTTTCTTATATTTCTTCTAGATTTTTCAATGAGGCACTATTCTTTCCAAGTTTAAGTTGTTTCTACCACAAATTAAACATTTTAACTGGTCATTTAGTGTTGTTTCACCTTAATTTATCCTGAGGGCATCACAAAACTTCTATGACTCTCTGGACTACACAGTCTGGATCATAGCAGTACTCCAGGCTAAAACTTTTGCACTTAGAAAATTCATCTTACAGTTAAAATAACTGACAGAGATGGGTCACAATTCTCCTGGTTTTCAGGACACCCAACAGAGTAAGAAAAGCTCATCATTTTTTATATGTACCAGTAAGACATTTGTTGACAAGGTAGTGGCTTTTATCTATCAATATAGTCCCCCTGGCGATAAATGTCAGTGCATCTTAAGACTTTATGGATTTATTTTTATAAAGATTTTGACATGAGTTACAGCAGTTTTACCCTCAGTGTACAGACAGAAGAGAAGAGGTATTTGTCCAGAACCATAAGGAAGCTCTATCTAGTTTTCTGTAAACCTAACCTAAAGCCTTAAACACAATACACCATTATTCCTATCTTATGTCTTTGGGATGTCATCTAAAGACATTCAGATTCAATAGAGGTCATTTTGCCAGTTCCGGTGGACTTTGAACTGAGTCTTTAGAACAGAAGAAAAGTAGTTTATTCCAGAACTTTCTTTTTGGACTGGTGGAAATCACTGGGCCAAGGCATCCAGCCATACATCATAGAATAGGAGGAAAATATTTTCTGATGGTATAGGACATGTGACTGCTCTCAATTCTTGATCCCCTTTAATATTTTCTTCCTTCAGATTAGAAACTAGACTTCTGCAAGTCACAATCTATGGACAACCTAAGTAACATCCAAATAGACTATGACTTAACACAGCCATGTTGACCACAACCCTGCCCTCAGGAAGACGGGGCAGGAACCTCCCCTCAGGGTATGAGAAATGAACATGGAACACTCTTTCTAACTACATATGTGCATTTATGAAGCAAGAGCAACAAGCAGGCTGATATTAACACACACACAGAGGCACACACACATGCATGCATGCAAGAGTATCTCATGCCTGCTCAGTTGCATTTTTCTCCTTTTCTAGAAACTGTCCTGTCATCTGAGTAGTCCATTCACCTAAGTGAAAAGTGAATAAGAACTATGCTGGAAAGAGGAGAGAAAGACTGAACATATCTGCACTATGTTCAGTGGTGAAATTAAAGCATAAGAGACACAAGGAATGATAAAGAGTATGCAGCAATATGGGGTTTGACGTGGGCTGTCCAACATTTCTAAAGTCCTGAATCCTGTCATCTGCTTTGATCCTTGAGGCCATTTCTGCTATATCTTCATTGTGACTTCGACTCACATGAAATAGATCTCAAATGAATTTATCCTACAGGGCCGATCACGTAGCACCCCTCCAGAACACTCCCTATAACTCAGCAGCTGGGCACAAGTATGGTTTTTCCTCCAAGCCTTTGTCACCAAAATTGCAAAATCACTTTCCACCAAGAAAACATAGACACACAGAATCAAAAGACCAAGAAAGTGTGCTCTACTAATAATCCACCTTCATCCTTTGGGAATAGCTGGATTCTTGTTTTCTATAATTTGTAGCCTCTCCTTCAAACCTTTAAATCACAAACATGGTATTTGATTTTCAGATATGACTGTTATGCTTTGCTTCATATTCAGAACCAGAGTTGAGTCTTAAATCTGTACCAGGTTTTGATGTTTTCATTGGAAAATGAAATTTCATTTCTAGACAGTACCCCATTGCTGAAAAATGCTTTTATAATTTTTAGTCAAGTTTGAGAAAACATGTTCCTGGGGCAAACATAGGAATAGATCCCATAAAACTTGCCTGATGTCTTTTTTTCTCAATATAGTCTATAGCATCAGTTTTTCACAACCTCCAGTCCTGTAATAAGACTATTTATGGACAGATCTGGATCAAAGGTTATGCCTTTTCTCAATTTGAACTTTTAGATTACATCAATTCGAGCTTATTATTACATTTTGTAAAATAAAAATGATAGGAATCCTGTTCTGCTGTACTATGAGAAAAAGAAGTAAATATTTTAAATCGCATCAGTCAGAATAAAACGTTCTGAAGATAAATATTTTGTCTAATCAGTATATGTCTAAAAATATTCATTTGAAAAATATCAATATATACAACTTGATCTCAGACTGTTCTCATTTGTAGTTCTGCAGATAACACCTCCCCCATTAAAGTATTAAGGAGCAAAGGGTGACTGCGAACACTGACACTTCTCCCATTCCTTGCAGATTTTCACACCCATGACTCTAGTATGTGGCTTGAGCAAAGTGACTAATACCCATCCAATGTTTGCTTTATCTTCTCCTTCCTAGGGGATGCATTATCAGAAGTATAACACAGTTGGAAATACTCTGTGCTAAACACTGCATTAAATAGTACACTAGGTTAGGTATAGGCAATTTCATGTTAAATAAATATCCCTTGTACATTAACCAGACAATGGTAATATTTTTTTTTTCATTCCCATCAGAATTTATATTGACACCTGACTCTAACTATGCTGTGAGTATTCTCTAAACCACCAAGAAATCCAAGTATGATTCAAACCAAATAATCAGAGCCTGCCCAGAGAGTGGAACAGCATGTACTGAATTTAATTGTTAGATCTTATAGAGTAGCATATGTAATGTTATTTTAACATAGTGGAACATTTGAAATAAGTAAATGGCAAAAATGTCCACTAAAGTCAGTGAACAATATCAGCGAAGAACAACCAGGTTAGCCTGAAGAACATCTCTGAAACTCTGCAGGAGAGAGAAGCTTTCAGAAGTTTGTAAGTAACATTCAGACGAGGGATATAATCATGGATGGCACAAATTAATTCCTAATAGGGTCTTTGTATGTATTCCCTAATAAGAAACTACATTCTTTAAAATTAACTATAAACATCAGAAAAACACTTTCAAATTGTGCATTAGAAATAAGTAAATATATTGAGTAATCTATAGTTTGAGTAAATCCATCTTTCTACCTCTTCACATAGAGGTCTCTATTTTATGTGAATAACAATAATTCCCAAAAGAAAATAAATATATCCCTAATTTATGAGGTTAGATTTAAAAAGCTTCCATTTGATCTCTGTCAGCGTTGCTGCTGACAGCTTTGTGCAGCTTCTCTCAAAATTTTCTTTTTGCAACCTACACAGTAACTAGAAATGTAACATCTCCATAACAGCTAGGGGACCTGTCACACTATTTATCTAGTAAATCAGAAGATCTAGCATTTAAAATATGCTCCCCAGATTCACATAATTCCCTATTAGATTGAGATAGAACATCTAAAAATATGGTTGAGGAGAAAGTGGCTGAACTGGAGCAGTTACATAGCATCACTGAACACTGATATCACTGCTGAATCCAACAGCTTGGCACACATATCTATATTAGGGAAGCACTTTGCATATTATCTCCTCAGTGATACTCACAGTGTTTTACAGAAAAGTCCCAATTACATCATAAAGGCTTCCATTAACAGATTTACATTTTGAACTCTGATAGATCTTCTGTAACAGGGTGTTACAAGCTGCAATTAGGCAAGAAGTATGCAAAATGGACTCACTTCATTAACTGGCAGTTGGCATGGAGTTTAAAGTCTAATTCTGATATAAACTATAGGGAGATCATGAGTATACATCACATGTAACCTATGGAAATAATTTATGTTAACATTTGGCAAGGGACACCAGAGTCAAAACAGATGACTTGGGAGAATTTATTGCAGTCAGAACTTGTCTAAAATTACTTAAAGGTGTTGGGCCACACAGAATCTTGAAGAAAGTGTATCTCTCAATGTCCAAGAAAATACACTGGTTTGATTGCCTTGAAGATGTGAATTACTCCACACATTACCAATGAAAAATGCAAAATTCTTTATTAGAAGATATCAGTGTCTACCAACATCATCAATCACATTAATGCATTAGAAGTACAACATTTCTCCCCTGACTGTTGCAAAGATACAAGAGTTTTATGCTTGTCCAGAAAGTACCCTTCCTTTACACAGAATAAATTTGTAGCAACTCCACTCATTTCCCTAGAACTGGTCCAAATTTATACCCATAAATCTCACAACAACATTTTGCTCCTTTATTTTAAGCATGAACTAGGAGTTAAAAGCAGTAAGTCATGCTGGATCTGGAAAACAAGCCATCCTGTCAAAGAATACCATTAAAAAGAGCATATTCTAAGGACATATTAGGGCTGTACAGTCAGAAAATACCATATTTTGTGGAAGAAAAATCCTTTCCATTACTACCACACCAAGAATGTGCAGTCAGAGTTAAAGTTGTTTAAGAGGTATATATTTCAGATTATTTCTTTTCTGAATTTAATAATTTTCATATAAAAGATACCAAATCAGATAAGGAGAAGCTTTGATAGAAGCTACTGGTAGCTAAATCTAATTGAACTGTAAGAAAGAAAGTAGAATGGAACAAATAATTTCCCTTTGTAACAAAGAAAAAATGAATGCTTTCTTTTTTTTTAATACAAAGAATAATCATAACACACTGCAGTGTTGAAAACAACCGTATTAAAACAGATATCTGATTTCATTGGAGTAACAGATGCTTGGCTAATTCAAGTTATCAACAAGGATGTGAAAACAGTAGGACATAAAGTCACCCCATGATGTGTCAAAGCTGGGGAAATTTTAAAAGATGCAATTCACTGAGTCACCAGCTTAATTGTGTGAACTGCTGTTACTTCCAAACTTGATGCTAAAAACTTTATTTTATCACTGTGTCCTGTCCTACACCCACAGCAATAGAAGTAGTGACTCTGTCACTCTTTGGCATTCTTAGTGTCTTCATTACTGCAGCCTCTGAATGCCTAAAACTTCTGGAATGTTGTCCAGAAAGAATAAAAATAATAATAACTAAAAAAAAAAAAAAAAAAAAAAAAAAAGTAAAATCTGACCTTGCTTATTATTACCTTTTCCTCAGCCTCTGACTATTGATGACCTGATTTGGGAAAGGCTTTTGTTTATTTATCTTATTTGTTGATATATTTCATGCTATTATTCTTGCAATCACTCTCTAGTATGTGATAGCTTTATTTTTCAAGTAATTAAATTTAAGCACAGAAAAAACAAGATGTCAAAATGCACACAAGACATCAGGGGCAGAAGAAGGATTTGAGCTTCTGATTCCTTGCCTGGTTTGTTCTTTAATTAACTGAGCTATTTTGCTGATGGCACAGTAACAGTACAAACGCTAAATATTTGTTAAACATTCATTATACCAATGAGCAGTCGGAAGTTGAGGAACCACAAATAGGAGAGTAGGAAAAACATTATGAATTTTGTTTTAGCCTTCTGCGTTCATAAGTCTAAATGTCCCTATCTCACAATTGCTCTTTATCACGGCACGATAAATTACAGCATGTAGCACAAAGCCATGCATTCCTAATTTTTCTGGTTCACTTCAGAGAGTATCTTCTCAAAACAAGGGTTTGAAATATTTATTTCAAAACTGTGTTTCAAGAACAGGTTTGGAGGTGGCATGTGCAGAGTGTACATGGTGTATAGGAGTCCTGACATGATTAACTAGAGTGCACAGAAAAAGATCTGGGAAAACACCACAAAAATCATTATATGCCAAGTAAGTCCACAGTGTTATGAAACATCTTAACATGTTTATAACTTTCATATGATAATGAGTGCAAAACTAAACTGGTCATTACTTTTAAAGAAAATCTGCGGATACTCAGCTAATGTGCACCCTACAGACCGAGCACTGAATTCCTCATGAACTCTTACTTCCAGCAGCTGCTCACTTTCTGTTACTTTTATGCTGGTTCTGGTATTCAGAAAACATTTCATTAAATGAATAATATGGATAAAGAAAAAGATTTGGATATTCAGAGAGCAATCGAAGTTTTCCCAACTGTAGACCATAATGTTGACTGTGATTCCAGAAGAAGTAGAGGAAGATGGAAAAACGTCATGGGCTAGATAATATCACAGTCCATCTTCTTTGAACACCCATGACAAAAAGTGACCTAGAGCCTGCTGCAAGTTCCCTGCTAGGGATCACACCCAATTCCTATGAATCACTGTTCCTATTACAGGAATAAAAACAATGAGGAAGAAAAAGATCTTGTAAACCCCTGCTTCAACTAATCCTTTAGAGCGCCTCAGCCTCTGCCACAAATCCACTTTCAAGTGTGTGACAAGAACAATCACAGCTAGAATTACTTCCTTTTAGTGTACCCAGGGAAATCAGAAAGAATGAGAACTTAAGATGTTTCAACAAAACAGACTAAGACACATAATAGGTATAAAACTTGTGAAAAGCATAAAGACAACAATCCTGTACAGGAAGAATATGAGACTGTCTGATGAATGGGCCAAGGACATACAGAATAATAATAAATATTTACAGTGGAAGAGGAGAAGAAAAGTCAGGGTTTCTAGGTTTCTTCAAACCCATTTTCTGTATGATTATGTTTCACTCTTATGTCATTTAAGTATTTTGATTCTGTACCTTTGGTGAGTTGGATGACCAAATTCTATTAACTCCAAAATCTTGATCCTCACAAATGAATACTTTCTCCCTTGTCAGTCATGGTAAAATCCTGCTGTATGACAAGACTGATAACATGTAAATGCATGCGATTTACAAACCTTATCACTCTCTGTCATTAATTTCTGCTTCTCCAATTTCAAATCCTGGCTTACACCCAGCTTCCTCTAACTAAACTGTGATAAGATTAATATCTTATTTCTAGTTTCTCATTATTTCTGAAAGCTGTTTCCTACCCTTCAACGTTTACTTGATGAATATAGCTGTCAAAAACTGGGCATGAACCCAGAAATGAAGTTTTCTTACATTTTTATTAGCTCTGTTGTTGGGATCTCTTTGTAGTTGCAGTTCACTATTGTGAAGGACATTATAAGCTGTTTCAAAGAAATCAACAATTAAAGACACATTATGAAATAGCACAACTAAATAGTGTGTTACTTGCCGTCTATCTGATTTTGTACATTAGCTTACACCTACTGCCATAGAAAATTAGATCTCCCTTTAAGATGAGAAGAATCCGATTTGTATCTGATATGAAGGTAAGCAAACACAGTTTTGGTGGAAGGATACTGCTTCTTAAATAATCACAATTATAATAATACCAATGCCACCACATAATAATTACAAATTTTGGAAGCAAATCAAACATATTAAGAATAGCACTGAGTTTTGTTTGAGACTTTTGGTTCAGAGAGGTGGTCTTTCCTTATGCTTTACAATAATCCAGGGAAAGGTAGAGAAAGACTTTTATAATCAGATAAAAAAAAAGGTGAGTTGTTCTATAGGACTCACTAAAAAGACTCACTAAAATAAGTGGAAATGAGGGAAATAAATTAAATAAATGGGACAAAAATAATACACACATGGAGCTAGTTTAAAGGTCTATTTACATCTATACCATGTCTGCAAGAGAAACCAAAACTAAAGACAAGGGTCAAGAGTATAAGAAACAGAGCTTGTACTGATCTGTCCTGGTGTACCTTCCTAGTTTGTGAAAATCTGAAATTAGTATCTTCTAACAGTTGTTGGTGCATGCAAAACAGCATCTAGAGATTGATGAATCTATCTCCAGTTCATTTCTCTAGTTGAAAGGGAGGAAAGATATGTACAGAAGGTAAGATGTATTTCAGTGAACAAGGGCATGTTTTAGAGCTTGCAAAGGAAACTCAAATAATGGAAAATAAAATTTTAAAAATCAAGCAATTCAAGATCTCAGTAAAAAGAGGAAATAAAAGATGAAATTAATACAGAAATGGCAAGCAGAAATACCTTGGTATTATAAAACATTGCACAAACAAGTAGAGCAGAGATGAGCAGCTATTAAGTATAAGGACTAAAGTATACACTTCTGACAAATGACCACATCAAACTGATGACTTCTCTGTCAATAGATATGAAATGATGCTTTGTTCTGGTTATATTGTAGAACTATTTTGAGGTGATGAACAGAAAATCTGGGATTTTTTGCATGCTTTATCTAGATAAATGTGAAGCCAGCTCCAAATTGATGCTGATTTATAAACAAAAGTCTTCGTTGTTGACCTAGGTTTGTTTTATGATGTTGATACTGTCTGGTGCCACTCTAGTAAATCCATGAGACTGCACATGTTCTGAAATCATAATGTGAGTGAATTAAACAATGGTGTATTAAAGAGGACTTTTGGAAATCTGAGGCGGATTTCCCTCTTCAGATGTTACACATTCATAATGTAAACAACTCATCTTTGTGCTTACAACTGTTGGTGTGTCGCATGCATCTATTTCTACAGTTGTGCATCCCACTTATCTTAAATTTATATCATAAAGTGAGACTACCAACCTTCCAGAGGTAGCTAACTCTTTCTATTGATTACTTAGACATCTAAAAGTGTTACTTTAGAATAAATATCCAATTTTTATGTGGCTGAAGGCAGGTGAGATAAATCTGCCTTTTATAAGTGGTGTTGCTAAAGGCAATAGTAACTCAACTTTACACAGAGCTCAGATTTAATTCCAGAGCTATTAGGAAAAAAAAAAAAAAAACACATTGTTGTTTACTTAAGCATATTTAATTGGAAAAAAAAAAAAAAAGATTCAAAATAATAGATAATTCAACCTTTTGTTTAGTACAGTTAGTACATCTATTATTTTTCTGGAAAAAAAAAAAATAAAGGAAGCTGATTCTGAAAGAAGATACTATATGTATCATGCTAACTAACAGAAAACTACTATAATATCACTGTGTGTTAGACAAGGGCTCAGAAGCCTTTCTAGGCACGTGGGATTATTTCACCCTTAACAAACCACAGCTTCTAGCAAGTAGTTGATTTTTCCCGTAGTGTAATTTGGAGAATAATACAGTGTCAGTGCAGCTTTGTTCCTTTCCTTTTTGCACACTCCCTAAGGCATCACCTTTCCCTGGCACTGCCTTTCTGACCCATTTTCCAGCCTGGAACAAAGGGCTCCATACTGACGCAGTAAATCCAATTGATCTATTTTGCTCCAATGAAGTGAAAGAAGAGAGAGAGGAAAGCTGTCCCAGAAGAAGATGTGGGTATGGGTGAAAGGGTGGAGAAGGCAAAGAGCAACATCAAATACAGAACAAGGTGCAGAGAGGAGTGTGGCACCATGATAGTATCAGTTGACTAGACAATTTGATGGTGTTTGTCATAATTTCTACTTATCATTACAGCATACTATATATGGATGTATGGCGACAAGTAGAAGAATGTAAAAAAAAAAAAAAAAAAAATCAAATACCAAAGAACAACTCAGGCCTTCTGACAGGAAGATCCGTGAAAGTAATGGGGAAGATTATTTTCCCTAAAGTGATGATCTCCATGTACCTGGATTTGGAAAAGCACTAAAAATCCACAAATAGACAAAGATTGAAAAGTATCATTTTTGATAGACTATAGAATATGAGGAAGAGTTATAAACAGATTACATTACTAGAAATAGAACTAGGTGTTTGGAGGAAAATATTACAAGGAAAGATATCCTGTTTCTGTTCAGTTCTAACCACTTAATAAAGCACTGTCTGGTCTGATTCAAAGTCTTAGACCTCAGTGGTGATGAATCCTAAGGATTAAGGAGGCTTTCCTAGCCTAAAACACTGCAGTAGTGTAACTAAGTCAATATGATTTTGACCTAGTTATAAAAATGTGAACATCTAATAGAGTTAGTTACTCTAGTTAAAGTTTTGCTTTTATACAAGGAGCTGAAACTAACCCTTTAAGGTCAACCAATGTAAACATCATTTAAAACTGGTTTGAGTGTCCAAGGATGTGCACTGTGTAACCCAATTGCTTTATACTAGGACAAGTTGTCTAATAAATCCAGTGTCTTAGAGGTGCATCCAGACAAACATGGCTTTACCTTGGGTGTGAACACATCATTGTGTTTCAGTGAGCAACCACACATCTATAATTCTGTCTACTTTTAGGAAGAAATCTGAAGAAGATACTCTCCAGTGGGTCATAGAATAATTTTGGATTTATTTAATTATCAGGAAACAAGATCTTTTTGAAGTGTGTTTCTTCTGAGAGGAACCCTCCCTTCATCTGTCTGCCTTCTCTAAAGCTCACAGCTGCCCTCTGCTTGATCTCACAGTGCCCACAGGTCTCCCCAGAGCTAGCCTATGAGTCTTCTGGGACTGGGGTGGGGAGATCCCTTTCTGCTTCTTCAGTCTC
Source organism: Tyto alba (assembly GCF_018691265.1). Lineage (NCBI taxonomy): Eukaryota > Metazoa > Chordata > Aves > Strigiformes > Tytonidae > Tyto > Tyto alba. The sequence goes on along the minus strand of NW_024881282.1, from coordinate 13,047,854 downwards.
TTAAAATCTTGCACAAACAAAAATATTTGCATTTTTTTTCCAGACGGCTGCCCTTGGTTAGACTGGAGCAGTCTCAGCAGAATTTACTGTTCATACACAAATTCATTTGTATCTAGTTTAAACTTCATAGCTAAGAGTTGGGTATTTTAACCACAAAAATTGATAAGTTGGTACAAAATTAATAGAATTGCCTTGATTATCCAGCCTCACCAACAGAAATCAGGAGTGGCTTTCTGGAAACAAATTTGTATTGCTTTGACACCTATGGAAGTGAAGGATTGAGCCCATTATAGATGCATTCTAAGATACTCTTTCCTACATATGCCAAAGTCAATGGGAATGAGGGAGGACATGCTCTCATCCGTACAAAACAGAGGTTCTGTCAAGAACAGAGATGATTTTTACAGGGGCTTGCTGAGCAACAGGGCCGCATGGCAAGCCACAAATATGAAGGCAGGCAGGAGTAAGTATCAGCATTTTCCTTGTCACTACCAGCCTCTAACCCATTCCCTGTGTCATGGCCATTTCGTTGCTGTCCAGACAGTGTTGCTCAGAGAATCTGTGGCAGAGTTCAAGCCTGAATTGATAAGCACAGTAGCACTGCCAACATCCCCAACAATCACTTCCATGCCTACAAAATTACTTCAGTCTTCCTTCTCTCCAAACCAACACAGCCTCTCTGCCTCTTCAGGGTGACAGGGTGTGATCCAACCAAGAGCAAGTGTTCTATTGTACCACTCTCTGTTATGCACTGCTGCTGGAATATCAGAGGTGGCAACTTCCTTTGAGCCTCTTTTGTTGCTCAGCAAGAGCACTGCTGAAACTATAATGAGATTGTGGGTTGTTTTTTTTTTTACAAGGGTGGCTACAATGGTCAACATCAAGAGGGAAGAAAAATTACTGTCATCAGCATGCAGCACCTGCCAGTGAAGCATTCATACCAGTGAAACATAATCAAGTTTTTAAGGCAGGACCAAAAAAGCAAGCTCAGCGCTTTTGTCATTATTGGAGCTACTGATAACAATTACTCTCCTGGTAGCAGGGACAGGGATAGGGGTCTTCTCTCCCTTTTGATTTTGACCTTTGTAAATCTTTTGGCATTGATGCAGCAAGTACTGCTTAAAACCATTACAGGCATGGAGATGGAGTTATGATCAATCATTGCTTTCTGAAGGACCAACATCCTGTTGTGCTACACGCTGCATGAACACCAAACAAAAGGCTGGTCCAAACAATTGCTCTTTTCTTGTTTAATAATCAAAGGGGAATCAGCTGCTTGGGAATCAGACCAACATGTTAAATCTAAAGATAAATCATTTCTGGTGCTACGATGACCTTCCAACATCTGTTCTGTTGTCTATTTACAGTTCATACCACTTGTGTAACTGCATAAGGAGAGCACTGACCTTTTTTTCAATAGTTGCTTAACAGTCAAACAGCGGATAATCAAACAGGAAAACAAGTCTCCATATACCTACTCCACACAGGAAGACCAGGCCAGAAACACTTTTTTATTTGAAGTACAGATTAGGTGCTCTTATAAAAACATACAAGGTGAAGTATACTCTAATGTTACCTGTAGCAAAGTGCTGTTGTACAGGGCACCCTGCCTATTGTCACAAAGGTGCAGATCAGGTGCTGGAGTTACTACATGAGCCTCGGAACAAGAATGCACTTAGTTAAACATGTGAAATCTGTGTAGGAACAGCTAAACAAGCTTCCCAAAAGCATAGGCAAAAAGGCTAGATGATGAGAGGAGTCAGATAACTTTTTAGGCCTTCTGGTTGGAAATGTTGCTTGAAACCATGGACAGCAAAACATGCAAAAGGAGACCCCTGATGTTACAGAGCAATGCAATCAAATCACATTTAGCTGTGAACCATTGAAATTCTACATGAGTGAGAGCATGTCAAGATAATGCAAAAATCACTTGTGCAGTATGAATGTTGCCCTTTGACTAAGACTAGGGGTAGTTCCAGCCATTGCTAGAAGGACCTCAGCTATAAGGCACAAGTGGATCTCCTTAAGAATCACTGGTCCCCCAGCCATATGCACCTTAAATATTGCACAAATACCTACAGAAGTGCTATGGGGTTTTGGTGTTTATTTGTTTTCTAACCTCCAGGAACTGGTTTGTCTGAAAAGATTTTTACAAAAAAAGATCATACACTGCAAAACGTCACAAACACATATTTGAATATGACAATAATAATAGAAACTGAAGTCACTGATGAAACCTATACATCAGGAAGTCAAGTCTCAAAAAATTTCAGTATACATTTTGATTTTTTTAAAAGTAACCAGCTGGGATACTGTTATGTAAAGGCCCATTCCATGTAATGGGCCATTTAGAGGTGGGAGGTTGCTTATTATATATATAAGCAAATGTCTTTTACATATTTTTAAAAGTCTGTAAATATATATGGAATAAAACATACATAAATACAGGCTTATATACACATACATACAATGTTCATCTATAGGTACTGCTATAAATAAATACATTTAAAGAATAATATTTGTTATCTGCAAATTTCTTTTTGAGGGGTTCTAACCAAGTTTCTAATCTTGGGAAAAATAGAAATTGTATAGGTGCTTATGAAGGTGATCAACTTCTTCTAGAAGATATTTGTGATGGATATAATTCCACAGTATGTTGCAGTCCAGTATTGTACAGAAATTTATCATGCAAATTCGGAAACAATAAATCTTACTGTTTCTAATACCTTGGCTTCAAACTCCAGTATGGACTGAAATCCCTAAGCAAAAGGTCTCGTCCTCCATGAAAGTGGGTCAGCTGCAGAAAGGGACTTAGAGAGATGTGAAAGATTATTTCCCTGGCAATCAGCATATAAAATCCCCTTGTCCAAAAGACAGGGTGGTTTAACTATTGAAACCTTGGGGGTTTTTTTTGCACAATTGTGAAAGTTTCAGGTGTACGTGTTCCTCAAAATTACAGAGGCAGAGACCCTCAGCTTCACATTGTGTCCTGAATTGGTTGAAAACGAGGGGACTCAGTTGTGTCTGTGATAATAAACCTGACAAGTAGTGTCTAACTCCTGCAGTGAGGGCAAAATCTGGCAGTATGACAAAGTTCATATGCAGTCCTCTGCAGGAGAGCTCAGTCTCTGGACTTTTAAGCTTGCAGGAGGAGACTAGATTTATGAAAGTTTTTGGGAGAGCGGAAGGTGGTCTTGTTGGTTGAGTTTTTGGGAGACATCCAGGGTAAGGAAAAATAGCTTTAGCATGGGATACTTCAAGACAAGGATTCATGAGAGATTGGGAGAGGAAACATAGTGTCTGACTACATGCTCATTAATAAGGAGCTCTAGCTCTTTCTGACAGCAGTTTTACAGACATTCAGCATTTCACAGGATCCACCAAGATAAAATATTCATCTCCCATATATCTGTCAAGCATGCACACAATTCAGATCTCGCAGAGGGACATGGTACCCAGAGCTGAACAAAGGAAAAGACAAAGATAAGAACTCACAACAAAATTGCATTGGGTGATCCATTTTATGCCTTCCACCAAAGGCCCTGTCAAGCACACTACCCACCAGGATAGGGTCACATCCCTAGAGCTCAGAATGTCAATGCCCAGATGTCCTACAAGTAAATTCAAACACACAGCTTTGGTATTAAATGTCTGATACAAAAGCATTATGGAAACTCCCCATCTTGCTCCCCCAGCTTTTGCACTCTCTATGGTGCTTACATGAGAATGACTCTGTCACTCTCAGGGAAGTTAGGTTTCTCTTCCCAGTTTAATAATTAAATAGCTATTATAAGCTGCCCAACAGAAGGCAGCTGGCAAAATTGACTGATTTGATGAGAGAACTGCAGCTCCAATTTGCAGTTTTTGTAACTACTGACCGGAGTTCATTTCTAATATAAGAATCTATTAAAACTAATCTGGGAGGGTACATCTCCTGAACTACCTGTAAGCAGTGGCAGCTCAATACTGTTTGATTCATCCCCCTAAAGCATATTTGTCAAGAAGAAACATTTCTGATGATAGGTAGGGCAGATAAGACTTCCAAGATAACTGGACATGAGGAATGTTCTCTATAAATAAAGACCATCAGACCCACAAAAGGTACAATGTATACATATATTACGGCTCTGTCTGTCTCTTTCTCCCACTTAAAAAACAACAGAAGAAGAGAAGAGACTTCTCAATGTGGTGGTGACTTTGAAGCCTCAGCTTTTTTTACTCATTCTGAATTGGCATCAGAAACACTAAAAAGCCTGAATTAAACCATTTTTTCTGTTTCCCACTCCCCTTTATAAACCACATTACAAGTTACAGCAACTGGAAAAGGTCTGCAAAAATTATACCAGTACAGTAAAGGCAACCAATCCTTTCTGAAAACAATGATGTAATATGACAAGAACACCAGGCTCAAAGATTGTAAAAACAACCTGGGGCTGTATTCCCTCACTCCACTCCATGTAGTTAGGAACAGTTCAACTCTCAGCATAATTTAGAGCAGCATAATTTTGAAACTCTTGAATCTCTGTCATTCAACAACAATCACAGCTGCACCAGCAGGACCACTGACATCCCACAACATTTTTGTCCCTAGTGTGCTTCCAGCACAGTTCCTCCTCTGAGGAATCTAGGAGGGATGGAGCCAGTCAGTCACCTTAGCTCCTCACTGACGTTAAACTTCATGGCAGAAGGGAAATGCTCAGCTCTCCTTTTAGGGAATACAAAGAGTTATAAAGGCAGGACCAGATGTAGTTGAGACACAGCCTACACATGGTCAGTATAAGAATACAGAGAAAGCATCACACAAGAAATTATATGGTGATGTTAATATGCAGCAAAACTTAGCTCATCTCATCAAAAGAGGCAGTACAAAGTCTAGGCTTTCATGGCTGAAAACTCAATTTATGCAGATTCTGAAGAAAACCACTAGGTTTTCTCAAAGTATTTCTGACCTTGAAACATTTGAGTTCAAATACTTAGGCTGTAGGTATTAAATTAGTTTGGCTGGAGTCTATCACTGTTAATCTTTCACAGCAATTGATTTTCAAGATAGCTGCTTGGTTTGGGGTGTTTTTTTGTTTGTTTTTTGTTTGTTTTGTTGGTTGGTTTTTTACAGGACATGTTTTTGTAAATGAGATTTTATCAGTAATAACAGAAGAGATCAGAAACATTTCCCAGTTGTCTTAGCCAGGGGGACGTAGCCAGAGCTATTCATTGAATAAATCCATCAGTTGCCCATGGTGAATTGCCCTGACTGAAACATGGCCCAGATCCAACAAACATCTGAATTCTGTTTGTTATCAAGCAACCTTTTTGGTTTTACCCTCATACTTCCTTCATAACTCAGTTGTCACTAACCATTTTTAAACACTGATGTACGCCATGCATTTTTTTGTGTCCTTCAAATATGTTATCTAGTAATTTGTTTTCTTTATTTTGGAAATTCAATGCATGAAGATTTTTGGGTTTTCCCACTGAATTCAAGTTTACTTTCTAAACATTTGAACATAATCATAAACTTAGTTCCATGGCTCCAGGAAAAAAGAAAAAGGCAAACCTTTCTTCCTGCCTTGACTTGGTATAGAGATTTTTGGTTTGAACCGGTGTTTGTAATGGTAAAAAAATAATATTATAAGTAGGAAATCCTGCATTTTAATTGCACTATTCTGAGGAAAGTTGAACATAATTACCTGAAACAATAGCAAGTCTTTCACAGAAGACTTTTGTGACAACTGCTTTGATAATGTCTTTGATTTTGGAGGTATTTAGGATGTCTAAAGATTGGGAATTATTTTCTTTATACTGCTTCTTGTCACCTCTAAGCACCTCTAGATGATGACAAAAGTCACAGAAATTTAAAATTACTTTTAAGATTATTTAGTGATTTCAAAACAAGTAGAATTAATATTTGTTAAAATGGTTTTTAAATAAATAAAATAAGTAATGTGAAAGTGTTAGGTTTCACTTTCAATAGTGCAGATTTCCCCATGAGATGCAGGATAGATTTGTCCCTGATTCTCTATGTCAGATATTTTCATTCCTCAATCTAAATAGTGAATTTGTGACAGTGAATTTGGAAAAGGAAACCACCTCAGAACATTAATATTCTCCCTGATATCAAAGTGGAAGTTTCTTCAATAAAAAACCAAAACCAAACAAACTAAAAAAAATAAAAACAAAATCAAACAAACAAACAAAAAGACAAAAACAAAACAAACAAACTAAAAATGAAATAGATTATAGGGAAAGAAATAGGAAAATCCTTAGAGACATATAAAAGTTGAGACCTCACACAAGACTGCATGATTACACCATGGTTACAAATGATGGCATTTTCCTCACTAAATCTTAAAGTCTTTACTGGGATCTTAGGAATCTAGCTGCTTCTGTCTTTAGTCAATGGTAAAGGGCAGACAGGCTTACAGGATGCCTGTCTGTCCACACATTTCTAAGCTGTGGATGAAATATTGCCTAGTTATAGAACTAGCTGGAAGAACCTGCACAGAGAGTGATTATCAGTCATTCTATGTCACCACTGAAAGACTAAGAAGGACCCCAGGTCCTGCAAGTATATATTCTGGGTGTGGTGTTCCTCATATATCGACTCACCCATAACCTCAGAGGTGGAGCACATAGTTTATAAAGTTCAGAGAGGATGATGACCTCTGAGAGTCAGGGAATGGGAAGTAGGTAGCTGCTAATACCTCGGAGGACAGATTTCTTCACAAATTGAAAATGTAAACTAGAAAAGTATGAAAAGTCCAACAGGGCTAAATATAAAATGTTGCAAGTAGCTAGAAATAATCAACTAGACTTAGTGGAAAGGACTGCGAGATGATATATTGGATGATACCTTGAGACCTTTTCTGTTTCTCTATGCATTGTTGTCTGGAGGTATCTACTTCTCCTTATTGGTTAAAGACTGCATGTAGAGTGTTTAGGATCCTGATATTTGCACTTTTTGTACATAAGATTAAGAGAGAAATAAGTTTGGATCATTGTGTATTCAGTCTCTATCAATAACTCTCCTCATCACATGTTATTCTAATGATTTTATAAAAGAGAAGGTCTTCACCTTAGTACACCAGTCATTGAAGGGCATATAGTTACTTACCTTATAGCAAAGAACTTATGAGAGGAGAAATATTTCAGTACTTGTCTCTACACTTTCATGAGCCAAATGAACCTCACAATCTGCACTCGAAACATAGGAATTATGCTGGTATCTGATAGCTACAAAATGCCCCAGACAAAACACGACAAGTACAGAAGACACGGGATAATGGTTACAACCCATGCCAGAAAAGAGGAAGGATAATATTACTCTCAAGAAAGAGAGTGCCTAAGTAAGACTGTGAAGTACTTGAGCTCTTCTGGGAATATACAGTTCTGCACTGTCCCTGTCTCTAGTAAATTTCAACATAACATTAAGGTGAAGGAACAGGAAAAAAGAGGAGTGCAATATTTACAGAAAATATTCATTTGGTAAGTTGTGACCATTACATAAAACCAAGACATAAAATCACAAGATGATTTTAAAAAGTGATAAATTGTTCCTAAAGACAGATCAACATAATAAAGAAATAAAAAGAAAAGCTGTAAGTATCATATGTTATCCTTGACCTTTCCCTCCACAGCATTGAGCAGTATTTAGCTGTGCTTAGTCAGAGTCCTCCTTCCTGGACTTCATTCCTTCAACATGTGCCATAAAATCAGAGAGAGATTTTTCAGGATGACTGGGTTCCTTCTGCCACACCCTCCTCTCAAGTTATCCTAAAAGTGAAGATCTGTAAAAACTGTCTTATTATGAAGCATCAGGCAGCTTTTTGTCCAGGGAGACTTTTTTCTAAACTGCCAAACGCCTGTTTTAATGTCTGGTTGTCACTAGATTCTGTCTTCTAACTGACTTCTTAGTGTACCCTTTCTTCTAAATCAGAATGAAGACTAACAACAACTTAAATGCAAGGAATAGTCTGAGAGGCTAAATTAAGCTCATGCTTTCATCCAAGCTCAAGAAAAAAATTGTAATTTCAGATGGAACTCATGGATTGCATGCATACAAGTCCCTGAAAACATCACATATTCCAGTTAACACTTACTGCCAAATTTTATACTGATTTACACCATCTGCCACCATATTAGAGTCACTCACTAAAATCTGTGGCAGATATGGCTCATTATGCAGAGATTCATTTATTTGGTATCAGATGCTGCAAAGGAACAGAAAAAACTTCATGCTGTAAAAACCTGTAATCCTTTCTCATAACATCATATTTTGAACTCTTGCTTTTATTCGTGCTAACAAAATACCCATTATTCAGTCATTCATTTAGAATTATTTGTTCCACCCATTTTTATCATTTGAATTGACTGTTTTCACTTACACCTTAAACATTTAAGAACATCTTAGTCATTATTTGATTTTTGTAGGTTTGTGTCACTATTGTTAGACAGGCTGTGCTGTATAAAAGAGATGTTAGAGACTTCGTCCTTATTTATGATGTGAACACACTGTTGAGTTTTCATTGTTGAAGAACACTTTGATTCATAGTACTATGATTCATAGTAGTAGGCATTCATTGTAAAAATGTTTGGCCTTTTGTGCCAACTAACTTGCAGTGATAATGGCAGATACCAGGTGCTGCAGTTGTAGCGATTGTTTCAAGATATATGATTGAGTTGAACTGGGTACTTAATCCACCAGTATCCTACTCTTTCACTGCTCTGCTATTGTCAGTCCAGCAGCATCCTCCAAAACTGTTTCATCAACCACAGAAATCAAACTATCCATTTCAATTCTCTCTAAGAAAGTAGGGCAACTTATCACCAATTGGGTTTCCTCCTGCTGTCTTTCCAGAATATTTGGAACCTGTAGCACTTTCTGTTAATTTTACATACATTTTCTTCTGCATAATTCCAACATTATATTGTAAGTCCTGAATGTTATCTTGAGCCAAGATTAACAGTTTTAGATTTATAAAAGATATTGAACTTCTCACCTAAGGTGAACTTCATCCTCTATCTTTTTTCCTAGCTTCTGGTGGGAAGTTTTATTATATTGGACCATATTCAGACCACATTCAGTGGCCTCTAAAATCAACATCGTTATCACTGGTTCAGTGCCTACTCTTCAGAACTGCCAGATTCAGGCTTCACACAGAAACAAAACAGTCAAAGGGAGATGTCGTATCCAAATCTATTACAATCTTCAATTTGGTCAGTGCTTACCAATTCCCCCTGAATAAACAGCCAAGCAGCATCAAAGAAGTGTAGATAATGAACAGAATATGGTCTGAATCACTTGTAGATCTCATACATGCAGATTAGGAGACACCTAGGCCAAAGCTAGATACAGAGAAGATCAGAACATGGAAAATGGAGCAATTTGGTCTGGTGAAGATGACAGTTTCTCTACCAACACAATAGATCCTTGAACAATAAACCATAACAAATGAGGTAGTCTTCTTCCTATTTTGCATGTGCAGGGCCACAAGTTGATGCTAGAGGAAGGCTACCCAGTCCTTCATTTGAAGCAATGTGTGACACTGCTTGATCCATATAATTGGAATTGCTTGTGTATACAAAAACCAAGCCAGAAGAGCAAGACTTTCATACAAGAATGATGATCCTTTCAGATAGGATGATGAATGTTTTAACAGCCATTTTGTCTAGGCATTTCTAGACATATGATTTCACTGAACATGACTAGAAACAGAATGGAAGTTGAAAGGGAACAGAAAAATAATTCTATCTCAAAAAAACCAAGATCTTTAATTTTAGGTAAGTCTTGCTACAGGGTAATGACCTATATGCTTCAAATAAGATTTGTCCTTTACAGAAGATGATTGAAGACCAAGGTATGTGAGTACCTACCAAATTGAGGTACTTCCATTTCGGGATACCCAGCTTGAAAAGGTAACACCTCTAGTTCTTTCAAAAAGAGTGATTTGAATGACATATTTGGAATCACATTTCCCTTGGAAACCACAGTTGTGTTTTGAATACAGATACTTTTGGCTTTACATTCCAATTTGGAAATACTATGATCTGAGGCACAATTAAGGCTGAGAAGGAAAAATACAAATGAAAAATTTAATGAACTATAAAGAGGATACAAAACTCTATTTCTGCCACAGGCCAGAACAGATCTGGGGAGGAAAACTGAGGGCTTTTACTACCAATAGCATCACTCAGCCAGAAAATAGTATTTACAAAAGAAACCAAGAACTATTTTCATGACAGGGGACAGTGGTTCCAGCTAGTCTTGGGAAACATGAATTCAAAAATAACTCAACGGTTTTGTGGATGTTTACACTTCATAATGTCTTCCCATCCACTTGGCCTCATTAAGATCCTTCTAGTCTCCAAGACTTCTGCAACTGTCAGCTATTAGCCAGTGTACTGTAAAAGACCTTCATTTGTATCCTTGGCTTTGGCACTGTACTGTCTGCATCCCGTTCCTGTGATGAATACCTGCACTGACATTCCTTCTCAGCAAATAGATTTTGTTACAAATGATCCCATTATTGATTTTGTAGTAAGTTGAGTAAATCCTAAACCTCAAATACGATGTGGTGGTTATGTTTCATAGCTCTCAGTACCTTATTGGCATTCAGGTTGTGCTAGCCCCTACTAAAATCATTCTGTTGTGGCATGAAGCACAAATACATTTTACTGGTATGCTTGCTGCAGTGCTGCCAATTATTTTAATGCTGCCATATGAGAAATAAATGAATGCTTAGATGTTTGTTTCAGCAGCTGATTTTTAAATAAAATCATCCTCTGCATTCTTTGCAAAATGTGCTTTGATCATGACAAATTCTGGATCACGGAAGCTGGCCAATTTCTTGTGAGAGAGGCAAGGCCAGCAGTTATAGAGAGACACAACATAGATGCCTCTTTGTTATTTTGGATTAGATGTGGCATATTGTTATGTTTAATATGTTAAAATTAGCAAGGCGTGCAACAGCAGATTGCAAAACAGATCTGATCACATTTTAACCACTCCTTTCACTGCTGTTTTCTTTGTCAATAACAACCATTAGAACTAGGTCTTTTTAAAAATCACACACTAAAAAAAATAATAATCCTCACTGTGCTCCCCCCCAAAAGAAGTATTTCTTTCTGGTCCCAAAGGGTGCTTACATTTGAATGGCAGATTTTCAGTCCATCACATGCCACTAAGCAAAGTTTCCTACGTTCAGGAGTAATGAGGCCTGTCACATTACAATTCACTGATAAAAGGTTAAGCAGAATTGACAGGTATATCTAAGAAAGTTTGGAGGTCAAGAGGTTAGAAAAATCCACTGTGCACTTATTGAAACTTAGAGTTGAATATAATAATTTTTAAGTGCCAAATATAGTGAAGTAAGCTTAGCTTCTCTGAAAATGGTGGAAAGATGTAACTGCCAGACAGAGACAATCCGATATGCTCTTTGAAAACACCTACTTCTGCCCTGTCCCTGTGAGGGAGCTTGGGACCCAGGAAGCATGTTGAATCAAGCTACTGGGCCAGACATCTTCTGCTGATGTGTGCCACCACCCCAAGATCAATGTCAGAGTACTGACCCTGCTAACTGCACAGCATGCATGCTGTCACGGAGCAGGAAGAGGACCATCATGGGAAACTTGGTGGCAAATATGACATTAACCCTTTGGCAGCTGAACTCCTGGCTCTCTACCCACAGGTTCTGATCATACTGCACATGGGATTTTAAGTTTGCACTTAATTATGCATGGGTAGCTCAAAATCAAGGAGTTTTTTCTGTCAAGAAGGTGGTTGGGAGGTAGGTAGGCAGCCAGAGGCAGAAGCATTGTGCTCCCACCAGATCTTTGGAGCTTGAGGTTGTTTCTCAGCACACTACCACTCACAGAGCAAAAAAGAGAAAGGGCTGCAGACCTGTCTCTGGTGCATTTATCTCATGAACATTGTCTTGTGAAGATGCTCATAGATAAATTGTATAGGTTACATGACTAACAAACCAGAGACCAGGGTCAGGACTTACCTCCATCCCTTTTGGATATCTACATTGCCTACATCTCAAATAGTCATTCTGAGCTTCCTGTACGGTCAGCGGAATAAAGTAGTTTTTCCTTGGGAGGACTTCACCTAACAGTGACTCAGACCTTTCTGAGGAAATCCCTTGACTGTTGGCATTCAATGACTGCCACAGGCACCTCAGCACATGAAAAGCCTTTGTTCAGCATTGGACACACTAAAAGCTCACCCTGATTTGTGGCTGTTCCTAAGGGCAGAACGCACAATGGGTAGAAAGAAGCCATCCAGGAAGTTTTCTTTACCCTATATATTTCCATTGCTTCCTAGGGCAGTGTCAACAAGAGCTGCACTTGCTGACAGCCATTTAATTTGTATTTGTTACACACATCCCCTGTCCTGTTTAAATGTTTTCTCTGTAATATGGATTTGTGTCCAGGATTTAGTCTGCATTTCTAGGTAACTAGGAAAAGGGAGCAGAAGGTTATTTACAGCCTGCAGAAGTGGAGGAAGGTTCTGTGAGGAAGTGAAATGAAAAAAACTGCATGGCACAAAATCATACTGCCAGAGTGCGTTGTGCTTTCCTATCTGCCCCAGAGCCTGACTGTCGGTTCACATTGCATAAGTGTATTTACTTCAAAGAACTACTTCAGCTTACTCCAGCTGAGAATTTGCCCCCCAGGCTGTAAAGTACTTACCAGGCACATGATATATCTACCTACTTTTTGTTTATATGTTATATATCCTTCATTGTGATGCGGTGTTATCATTGACACAATGAACATTTGAAGAAGAAAAACATTACATTAATCGACAAAACTTTCTGTTAGTTGTATCAGAGATAGAGAAGCAACACTATTTCTAATCTGAATACTATGCTATAGTTCTGAGTAAAAAAGACATCAGTTAGAATTATGGAAAGTCTATTAAAAAGAAATAGAGTCTACTTGTTGATATTCATTCTGGCAGATTGCATATTCTATGATAACTTTTTTCCTGGATTAAACAAGATGATACTTATAAGGCACATCAGAACAAAAGTGACACAGTTCAAATTATTTTTCCAGTTTCAAAAAGGGAAAAAAGGAAGGTGCAGGTGACTACAGGTCTCTCACCTCTATTCTCAGCAAGATCATGGAGTGGATCCTCCTGGAAACTATGCTAGGACATATAGAATATAAGGAGGTGATTGGTAACAGCCAACATGGAGTCACTAAGGGTACCTGACAAATCTGGTAGCCTTCTATGATGGAATTACAGCATTGGTGGATAAGGGAAGAGCAACTGACATCATCTACCTGGACTTGTGAAAAACCTTTGACACTGTCCAACATGACATTCTTGTTGTTAAATTAGAGAGAAGTGGATTTAATGGATGAACCACTCAATGGAGAAGGAATTGACTAGATGGTCACACTCAAAGTGTTGTCAACAACTAAATGTCCAAGTGGAGAGCAGTGACAAGTGTCATTCCTCAAGGATCGGTGTTGGGACCAGTGCTGTTTAACATCTTTCCTGATGACAGGGACAGTGGGATTGAGTGAGCCCTCATTAAGGTTGCTGATGACACCAAGATGTGTGGTGTGGTCAACATGCTGGAGGGAAGGGATGCCATCCCGAGGGACCTTGACAGGCTTTAGAGGTGGGCCCACAAAAACCTCATGAATTTCAACAAGGATAAGGTCCTGCATATCAGTTGAGGCAATCCCATGCACAAATACAGGCTGGGTGATGAGTGGATGGAGAGCAGCCCTGCAGAGAAGGATTTGGGGGTATAAGGGTAACAGGGAACACTGACTATGAGCCAGAAATGTGCACTTGCGACCCAGAAAACTAACTTTATCCTGGGCTATATCAAGAGAAGTGTGGCTAACAGGTCAAGGGAGGGGATTCTCCCTCTCTACTCTGCTCTTATGAGACCCCACTCGGAGTACTGTGTTCAGCTCTGGGGCCAGATTAATAAGGACATGGACCTACTCAAACAGGTCCAGAAGAGGGCCATGAATATGATCGGGGGCTGGAGCACCTCCCCAGTGAGGACAGGCTGAGAGACATGGGCTTGTTCAGCCTAGAGAAGAGAATGCTCTGGGGAGACCTTATGGCAGCCTTTTAGAACTTAAAGCCAGTCTACAGGAAAGCTGTGGAGGGACTTTTTATCGGGGACTGTAGTGATAGGGTGAGGGGTAACAGTTTTAAAATGAAAGAGGCTAGATTTAAATTAGATATAAGGAAGAAATTCTTTATTGTGATGGTGGTGAGACACTGGAACAGGTTGCCCAGAGAACTTGTGGCTGCCCCCTCCCTGGAAGTGTTCAAGGTCAGGTTTGACGGGGCTTTGAGCAACCTGGTCTAGTGGAAGGTGTCCCTGCCCATGGCAGGGGGGTTGGAACTAGATGATTTTTACAAAGTCCCTTCCAGCCTGAACTATTCTATGACTATTCTATTCCATTCATTACCACATCACTACAGAACTGTTCCACTGCTGGCCTAAAGGGTAGGTTGAATTAGCTAGACAAGCATCTTCATGTTTATTTTTCCTTGAAAAATTGATAGATGATTTCATGTAGAAATTAAAATAAAAATCTTTTAAAGACCATTTTGAAAGTTGTTTAGCCCACAGTTTACTAGTTTAAGGGCTTTAGAACATCCTTTTGCTGAGCAGCCAAGAGATGAACTATTTATCAAGGCAATGAAGTTTATGGTCACAGTAAGCATCACCTCCCAGTGAATGTCAAATGCATGCATTTCTATCAAAATTATATTTTCTGCTTAAGAACCTGAGCCTTTTTGAACATGTGGCTTAAAACCAAACACAAACTGCTAAAAAAAACCCAAACCAAACCAAACCAAACCAAAACAAAACAAAAAACCCAACAAACAACAAAAAAAAACACAACAAACTCTTACAAATATAACTTTAAAAATCATCTGAAAATCATTCAATACTAAGGGGAAATGCAATACGAAGCAGCTAAAGGAAGGGAGTTGAGTCTCCTAACAGCTCTCTCTTAAGAGAGTTAAGTCTCTGCAGCTTAAGTCTTAGAGAGTTAAGTCTCTAGACTGCAGCTTCAACACTACAAAGCTTTTGTGGTAATAACAGTTTACCAGTTTTATTACCTTTCTCATGTCTTCTTCCTACCACCAGACACCGTCTCTTTGTCTGTCCTGTAATAGCCATTTATGGGGTTGTGTAGACAACTTGATACATCCAAAAAACTCTTATTGTTGTCTACATAAACCAAAGAAGGTTGATGTTTAGGTCAAGCATGATCCCTTGAGAATGAAAACATGTCTTGGTCTAGTTGTGGGATTAGGAAGTGGTATGAACAGCTGTAGATTAATGTGATTCTGATACAAAAGTCTTCATAGCATATAATCACAGCCTAAAGCTAATCATACAGGGTTTTCATGGAGTCCTTTTAGATATGAGATGTTCATTCTGACTTGCCAAGCTTGTCTGCACAAACATTTTTTGAAATGTTTACATCTGACCCAAAGTAGACAAATTCAATGTAGATATCTACAACTCATTGCCTTAAACTCTCTTTGTAGTCAGCAGATAGAAAGTTGCATTCAGAATGAGATTCATATGGTTCTTTTTTTTTTTTTTTTTATGGCTTCTTTGGGATTAGAGGATTTGAACAATAAAATGGGCAATCTGTCTTCACTGCCTGCAAAGAGTTCCTGGGATAATTAGCTCAGATAAAGACTGAACATACTTACTTTTGCTCAAAGGAAAAGCACCAAAGCACCACTTTTTCTCTCCATACCTGCTGCTTCCCCTGAATCAGTTAATAGTCTGCTGACTGAATTCAGAAAGTCAGATCAGTAATTATATATATAGCATATATGCTTATATATAACAAGTCATTAGAAAGGACAGCTTGCTAACTTTGTAGAGTATAAAAGCAGGGGTATATAAAATTATACTGCATTGCACAGGTTTTTATGGACAGGTCTCTGTTTAACATTGCCAACGTTCTTCAGCAGTCAGCACTTTTCAACTTCATTGCCTTTCACATAGATGCAAGTAGGACACTCTTCAGCTACTACTAACAAAGAGCCAGCTGAAGCTGGAGAGAGAGACAACTCCCCTAACTGGGCATATATTTGATAGCTTGTGAAGTGTGATAAAAATCTTGATGAACACTAGAAATCCCATGGCAGCAGCTGGGAATCAAAGCTAACCCTGAAGAATCCTGTGATAACCAACAAACAAGACTTTCTCAAAACAGTCTGTCTCTAGGCTTGTCCATCCCAGCACATTTACAGGGTATTCAGATCCAAGGTGGGACTTTGCTATACTGACTCTATGTTTAGCTAGTAAGTTCATCAATACTGAGAAGAATGATCACACAACATTGTGAATGATGAATGAAATTCAGCCACAGCCTAGGCATAGGACCAAAGGTTATGATTCAGCATGAGTTTTTCTTACTCACTTTAGGATGGGCCAAATTGCAATCTGTAGAACTAGTCTGTCTCTGTGTCCTGGATTTGGGTTAGTGGTGGGGTTTTTTTGGTAGCAGGGGAGGGGGCTAAAGTGGTGATCCCCCATGAGAAGCTTCTCAAAGCTACCTCAGCTCCAAATCAGACCCACCTCTGCACCAAGGCCAAGCCAATCAGCTGCACATCTGTGATAACATATTTAAGAAGGAATGTGGTGAAGAGGAGTCAGACTTGTGAGGAAGAGTTGCAGCAGCTGCGTGAACACCAAGGTCAGTGAAGGAACAGAGGAAGAAAGGAGGGGGAAGGTGTGCTGGAGCAGATACCCCCTGTATCCTGTGGTGAGACAGCAGGGCGCCCCCCCCACCACTACCCATGAAGATCTACAGTGGAGCAGACACTGGTTTATGGCATGTGAGGGGCCTCATATGACCACTTAAGATGTCTGTGCCTGAAGAAGGCTGGCATCCTGTGGGAAGAATCAGCCCCTGCTGTTGTAGCTTGGCGCTGGGAGGATTGCAGCATGCGGGGATGTCCCATGCTGGAGCAGCTCTGGAAGGGCTGCAGCCCGTGGGAGGGACTCCAGTTGGAGAAAGTTGGTGTCCTACATCGGAACAGCGAGGAAAACACTGAAGCCTGTGGGAGGGACTCATGTCAGAGAAAAGTTGTGGAGGACTGTCTCCTGTGAGAGGGGAAGCATGTTGGAACAAGTCGAAGTTCTAGAAATTCCCCACCAACACCACCAAAGATAGAAGAAGCTGCAGCACTGACTGCAGTCCCCATTCCCTGCCCCTGTGCCGCTGGGGGGAGGAGGTAGAGATATCGGGAGCAGAGCTGAGCCCAGGAAGAAGGGAGGAGTAGGGGGAAGGTGTTTTCAAGATGTGGTAATGTTTCGCACTGTCCTACTCTGTCTGTTAGGCATTGTTTTTCTTTTTAGTGCCTGTAATAAATTTATTTTGTTTTCTTTACCTAACGAGTCTGACTTTTGTCCATTACCATAATGGCTGATTTATCCCTCCCTGTCCTATCTCAAATCCTGAGCCTGTGTTTATTTTCTCCTTCTCAGTGCTGGGGGGGAAGAGGGAAGTGAGTGGTTGTGTGGATCTCAGTTGCCCTCTGAGTTCAAACCACGACACTCTGTTAATGAGTGGGGTAGCACAGATGAATAGATTAGACTGGACGCTTAATTTTCAGACAAGAAAGTGAGCTTAAATGAAAGCCAGCACTAAATGAATTTCACAAATATTTTGCTGCAAGTTATGAGGAAAACTGTACAAGAAAGTTCCAAGATGGATTATACCTTTACGTTAATATGATGCCTCCAGATCATGGAGTAATTTGGAATCAAGAGCTTCATTTCTTTAACCAGTATCTTCTTTTTTACAGTTAAAGCCTTTTGTGGTGGGACTTGCCTAATAAAGACATACACCCACATGCACCAAAAGAAAAGAAGAAATCAAATTAATCAATTAATAATTTTCTGCCAAAATAATAAAATCAAATTAAAACACCCAAAATGTTTCTGTTATAAGAGCATGAATTAATTGCATTTGTGTTTCATTAATAACATGGAGGAAAATAAAAACTCTGTTTATACCTTCTGTGTTCAACCAGTCAAAAAATGAACTAATCATTTTGTAGCTGTTTTTTTGCTGTAACCACAGGTGGTGTTTTTAACTGCAAGACAAAATTTGACTTGACTGTTCTCACTGTTGAAGAAAAACAAAAAAGATTCCTTTTATTTAAAGAAAAATAATAATAATAAAAAAAAAAGAATACATTTCTTCCACATATTTCAAAACCCAGATTAACATAGACTGTTTTGTTCCTGATTGTTTCTGCCAAAAAAGAAAAAGGGGGGTATGTAGGCTCCAACATACTTCAAGACTACTTTATAAAGCCACTTTAATTTAGCTCTGAGGTTGTTATCATTTAAGGAGAGGATGAACTTTCACTTTCTGAAACACAAGTTTTTTAGAAAAACATTTATTTTTAATAGCACTTACTACTAACACTATTGTATTTTTAAGGAAGAGAACCAGATTTCATTTTCAGATATTTCATAAAATATTCAAAATCTTTCTGTAAGACATTGCATATACACACACTGAGGGGAGAGGGTGTAGAATGAGACTTCATCAAGTTAGTAAATGCTGTATCCATGCATCCCTTTCCAGCCAGGATCGAACTCTAGGGCAGCCTTCCACCTGGACATTCCCCAAGTCTGCTGAACAGTGAAGGCAAACTGAGTGAAACTCCTCATCTGTGTGGGATAGACCTGCTTTTACCTGCTTTCCTCAGTGGTAAGCAACATGAAAGGAAGTTGGAATTAAACTCACATAACTATAGAAATCTAAAAACTAAACTAGTCTAAATTTTCTAGTGTCCCTCTTTAGTCCATGGTGTAAGGCTAAATCAGTATTTTACAGGCCTGGGAAAAAAAGAGACATCTAATTACCATGACTATGTGAGTGAAACAGAGGGTTTCTTGGGAGCGTGACTGATCCAGTTAAGAGAAATGAGCAAACCTGAGGTCCATCAAGTAACTAAAAAAGGTTTATAAAGGTAATATTGTAAGATGTGTAAACTAAGAACTGTCAAAACATTTCAGAACATATATATAACATGTTCTAAATGCAGTATGCTGCTGTTCATTGGAGCCTGAGTATGCATACCTGGAATACAAGTAATTAACTAAGAACTGAATGACAATTGTGCAACAGGAAAATTATAACTATTAGCTTATATACAAAGGGGAGCTTTAGCTCACGTTTTTTGACATGGGCTGGTGCATGGCTGCATGCTTCTGGTCACTAGCTGGTGCCAAGAACAGTGAGTTATGTTTGTGACTTGTTAAGATGATCTGCATACAAAACCTGTGTAAAAATCCAGCCTTGAATCAAATTTCTGTTTGAATGATCCGTGGTGATGGAAAAAAGACAAGCTCTGGAGCAGAAAATGCTACTGCCGGCTAACTAATTAATGACCAGTCCTGGAGTGAAAGTAAGGGGGTTTGGAGGATGAGAGAATCAAAGTCTAGAAAGAAGACAAAGTCAATATATGACTACATGTCTCCAGAGGCGTACATCATTCAGAGGGAGCCTGCTCATAGAAATTCAGCTACATGCTTAATTTTTACAGAGCTGAAGTTATGTGAGAGGGCTTCCACTCCAAGTCCCTATAATAAGTTAATATAGGAAATTTCCCCCATTTTTGGAGAGTAAGAAAGTTTTAACACAATCTTGTGCATTTTATGTTTTTGGGGAACAATGGGAGCAGAAGCAGGCAAGGGTTTAACAGTCAAAATGTCCCCATATTGGAATAGTATTTGCTTCATAAAAAGCTGTTAGTGCAAAAAATCATCATTCTAAGGACAACACAAGGCACTGTATACTATGTTTCAACTCGAAATTAATATTTACAGCAACTGAATAAACTCCTGGAAATGGGTAGGGAAGAGAAATACAGAAGCTGCCTTTCTTATAGCAGCATGAATGGTGCTGCTTTAATGTTGTTTAGAATTTTGGCTGGAGGCACTAAGAACATCAACTTTTTAATGAAAACTCAAAGCGTCCATAGCAGTGTGAAAATTCTAACATTGTTGTATTCCCATATCACTTTTTAACAGCTTGAAGGGAGAAAAACTTTCATTTTAAATGATTCTTGGTTAATTTACAAAGAAATTAGTAGAAGAAAACTTCTAGAAGATAATAGAGTAGCTTTACTTGTGTATGTCACACAACATCAAGCTGAGAAAAGTTGCCATAAACTACTTTTTCTTATACCAGAATTATCCTGCTCTTTTCAGAGCCACTTATCAGAGACTAATGAATTAGGATCTGGTTTCAGGTGGGCTGATATCTTTAGGTGCCATGAGGTGGTGTAACTCCGTTGACTTTGTTTGCTGAGGCCATGGCCCATATATAAATTCCTAGATGAAATGTGCCATATGAATTAATCACCTGCTTTAAGGCAGAGTATTTATTCACTCATTCTAATCAGCAAGGGACTGATCTCCTGAACTCCCTATAGCTAAATAAAAGAGAAAGAATTGCAGTATTGAGCTGGTTATAAATATTTGGGAAAGTGGGAAAGTTAATGGACAGAAATAAGGTTTTGTCTACTCTAAGGAGCACAGTGCGTGAATTTCTAAGCTTGAAAAGTGTCGTGGTTTAACCCCAGTCAGCAGCTAAGCCCCACCCAGGTGCTCACTCATTCCCTACCAGTGGGATGGGAGAGACAATTGGAAAGATAAAAGTGAGAAAACTCTTGGGCTGAAATAAAGACAATTTAACAGATAAAGCAAAAGCTGTGTGCACAAGCAAAGCAAAACAAGGAATTTATTCACCACTTCCCATGGACAGGCAGGTGCTCAACCATCTTCGGGAAAGCAGGGCTCCATCATGTGTAAAGGTGCTTGGGAAAATCTTGACAAACACAGTCACTCTGAATGCTTCCCCTTCCTTCTTCTTCCTTCAGTCTTTATTGTTAAGCATTACATCATATGATATTAGACATCCCTTTGGTCATTTGGGGTCAGCTGTCCTGTCTGTGTCCCCTCCCAACTCCTTGTGCATCCCCAGCCCCTTCACTGGTGGAGTGGGGTGAGAAACAGAAAAGGCCTTGACTTTGTGTAGAGCACTGCTCAACAATAACTAAAACATCCCTGTATTATCAACACTGCTTTCAGCACAAATTCAGAACACAGCTCCGTACCAACTACTATAAGGAAATTTAACACTATCCCAGCCAAAACCAGTATAAAGGACAAATAAATCCCATACTAACAACCAGGAAAGTAAGTTCATCTTTTTCAGGACTGCATCAAATGGATGTCTGAAAGTCACGTAAGCAGATTGGCAGAAAAGCTTATTGTTTCAGATGGTGGGTGGTATGAACATGATTTATGGACTGATTTAGCGTGTCTGGGTTCCTCAGTCCCCAATACAGGTATTATGTTAGCATAGTCATGCCTGGCTTCACTGCCTCCATACCCACCAGTTTCATCACACAACGGAAAGCTTAGAGGACTGCCGGAGTTCTTCAGCACCCAGGATAAGTGGCCTGGCACCTTGCAGGACATGTCCCCTAAATCCCATGGCAGAGACATGCTTAGAGAAAGCTATGTATCCTTCTCCTTTTTGATAACTTTGTTGCTGCTGCAGCTAATCCAGCACTCCTTTGACAAATCCTCTCAGTGGCTGAAGGGAGACATCACTTCAGAAAGATTGTGGTGTTTTTTTTCCTAATACTAATAATTCTCATACCCCCTCAGAACAATGTGGCAAATTGCCTGGACAGTGTATGCTTACCTTGTGTCAACCATGCATCCCAACACATCTAAGAAGGCAAAAATGTACCCTTACAAGTGGGAAATGGGATTGGGAAGGGTACTGAGGAGAGTATGAGCACAAAAAATTTCAGCATGAGAATTAAAATCAAATAGAGAACTGAGGAGTTCCAGAGAGAAGTTTAGCTACTGCTCCAGGCAACAGGTATTACACAGAAGGGCTTTGCCTGCACAATATCAGAGGAGAGGTTGGAGTGAAAGTCAGAGGTTCAAAGAGGGGAATTTACACCTGGAGCAGGCAGCCCTATCCCAAAAGGCCTCCTGAAAAACCCTAGAGGGGACTTTTTAATCAGATTTTCTAAGGAAATGATGTTTATTCAGTCACACCGTCTCTGTACACAAATCTCTATGTTCTCCATCTTCCTTCCTTTGTATAGCTGTGGAAAAAAAACAAATGCAGTTAGATTTGGCAGTAGAGCTGAACTATCAAAAAGATAAAGTTCTTAGTAGGTTCACAGAAATACAGGTGTCCAGGTGAAGGAGAGAGAAAAAATATAGTTTTCCAACTACTAGAAAGAATGCAGTGCAGGAGAGCTCATTGTTAGACATCAGAGACTATATATGGGACAGCAACCTTGAGATACAAGAGTAGGCTTCATTCCACCACTTGCAGATCAGCCTGTTAAAACAAGATTTTGACCTGGACTCAGAAATGCAGAAGGAGATGCAGTAGTTTAGTCCAGGTTGAGATAATACTTATTGGGATTGTTTTGTGCACTAGGTTCATAGATTTTTAAAGCCGAGAGGATTAGTATAACTTTGTCACACTTAGACCTAAGCCAATATGTATAACCAGGCAAGGAAGTTTACCTTAATTATTTCTTTAGTAAGAGGTCAAGTCACAGAATAGTCTTGGGAGAGTAAGGAATGGTTATACTCTAGCTGTTTCCAGAGAACATGACAACTAGAAAGAATTTTCACAGTGAATTTACAATAAAAATTTTAGATTTGGCCATGAAAAGTTATTCATATAATTAGTTGACTTCACTGAGTGTTTTCAGGTCTTATTTTAGAGTCATCTTATTCTTCTGCCTGAGAGGGAATCAACTGACTTTCTTGGAAGTAGCATCAGAACTGCCAAGTACTGAGAGGGTAGGGAATGAATCACCAAATATTCTGTTGATGTTTTGTACAAATAATCAAACATTCCCTGGATCACAACTTAAACCCAAGGATCCTACTTCCAAGGTAATGATTCCAGCCTCTCTATGTACTGCCATAATCCCTCTTTACAACTTGACTGGTGGTCCCAGTACCCAGAATAGTCCTGAGGTGCTATGAGCAAAAGCAGGAGCTCTGGAGAAAGCAATACATCCTTTAGTGAATGACGTGGACACCTGTTTGTTCCTGATTTTCAAGTGACAGGAGACACCAGATATATAGATAAAAACATGGAAAGCAAGTCTTTTACCTGTGTTAGGGTGATTTTACATCATTCTTTAACTCAGACCTGCATGACCTTCTATTTGCCATTACATGGGAGTATTGTAGTACAGTGAAGTTTAATTTTCAAAAGTATTTCTCTCAAACTCATTCATATATTTTTACCATAAATGTGTTTCCTTTCATTCCCACTTTTGTCTACAAAACCAGACACTTCCCCTCATCTCAATTTTAATGAGGTTTTTGTTAATTGACCCAAGGTCACACTACACCATTTAATCTCTGAATTAAAGGGGCTAAAGAAGTATGCAACTTCAGAGGCATGTTGTTCTGTGTGGCACGGAGCTGTTCTCTTAAAGATAAACCAGCTCTACTTGAACACCATACCTCAAGCTCACCGCATTTGCAGGAAAAGAATGAAAAAAATTCACAGCTATGTTCCCCCCATCTTCTTCCTTTTTATCGTAGTGGTTTCTTATTCAATCATCTTCATGAAAGTGCCAAGCATTTCAGCAGTCCAACCACTCTTAGGACTTCCAAGGAGGATTGAAATGAGCCTCATGGGGAAGGTTGGAAGCAGGATAGAATGCTGAATTTTGGCAGTCTCATAAAAGAGAGGAAGAAATATGTACCTACTTGGGGGTAATTTGGAGTTAAGAATAATTTGGGGCCTTTGTAAACAATAGCATCTTAAATTGGTTTCCACAAAGCTCTTTCATTTTTCACTAAAAGCTTTTCACATCAGATCATTTCAGTACTGAATGCACTACAATTCCCCTCTTTTTTTCCTCCCCTTATTCTCTTAGTCACTTTTATTCATCAAAAAGTATTTTTCTCCTTTACTGTATATTTCAAAACCCCTTATTTTTATATCTCTGCCTTCATCTTCTCTGATTTTGCTTCTTTTGGTCTAGTTATAAGGAAGAGATTCTATTAGATGAAAAAAGATGCACTTAAGTAGCATTAAATCTACCATCTGAATAGTTGCTCAAAATAGAATCACACTTCTCACACTTCATGTGTTTAATTAATAGCTCTAAAAGTATTAACTCTATTGCAGTGTTAGTTTTCTGGATTGAAATCAGCCTTGAACACTGGAGAAGCAAGAAGCAACGATCAGAAACGCTGATTTGTCATAGTACTTTAAGACTGCTTTTAGGTTTCAGAATCTTTTGAAGTAGCACACATCCACTAAGATTTAGGTAGGAAGAGATACCTAAAATAAGTTTCTCTTTCTTATACTCAGATACCTACTTTAACATTACCACTGTTATATTTAATATAGGAATGAAAAACTGACCTGTCATCAGGGATTGTTAGTCAACAACCACCAGTCAAGACAGAGACATCATACTGAGATTACCTTCTTCAGGTTATTCACCCAAATTTCACAGCCGCTTGCCTCAATAGCTGGAAAAGAAGCCAGTGTGCGTCAGCGTTTGAAAACCAAGATCTTGATTTTAATTTTTTTCTCTTGATGTGTAGTGTTCACAGACATAAGCACATATTGTAGAAAATCTGCACACAGCCCTGGACCCAGGTGCTCAAAGATGTTTTGCAGATTCATGTCCACACAATTCAACACAAGTCAGGGCCCCAGATACATTTATGGATTTGTGGTTACATACATGAATAAAAACCTGATTCAGAGAGGCTGCTGAGAACCCATTGACTGATATGGGATCTTTTAAGTTTTAGTACCTGCTGTTATGTATACAAAACAACTCAGGGTGAGTGAAAATCATAATCCCTGTGCAAAATAGATCAGGGAGCAGAATGGAGGTGAAGCAGTCAAACATGTGATGGGTTGCACAGTCACAGGATTAAATAAATGCTCACATAGGTATTAACTGTCCTTGACCCCCTACAAAATGCAGTGCAGGCAGATCACAACAGTAAATAATACAACCTGCAATGAGGAAAGAGAGCAAATGACAGTGCACTGTGAATTATCAAACAGGGAATGTGTGAAAGGGCCAGAGCAGTGTGGGAGAAAACTCAAACATTATTACATAGACTTTTCTTGGGACAGATCATGAGTGGGTGAAAGTGACAGTAGGTTTAGTCATTTGAGCTGGCTGTTTGAGTTTACAAACTGCCATTTTTCCCCCATGAGACATACTTCCTTTCTTTACCTTTTCTTCTTGTTTTTATTTTACGATGACTAAATTTCCTCCCCTGTGTGTCTGAAATCAGCATCTTGTCACAACTTTCAATCACACTTATGTGAGTTGGAAATAAGAACATTTTCAAAACCAAAAAACATTTAGCCGTTATATTCCTGTGTTCTTTGCTATTGACAATGATATTTGTCTTACCTCTGTCAACAGAGCTTCCCCTGCAGTGAATTCATAATTGTGCATTACAGAAATACAGACATTGGTGATAGAGGAGAGCAAAACAAGATAGTTCCCTGTTTTATGAGACTTTTGTCATCTGTAGAACCAAACAACTCAAGTGACAAGGCTTCAACTGCACCCCTTGGGACACTATTCTACAGCCCAATACATCTCACTGTCAGGATATTTGCACAGATACAGTGAAAAAATTCCTCTTTCAATGCCATCCCATTACTCCTAGTTACAACCCTGTCTGCTCTACTACGTAATTTCTCTCACCTGTCTCATGTCAGTGTTGTGGTATGTTATCCTGTCCCCTCTGCCAAGCCAAACTCATTTATCTACTTAGATCTTTCTTTGTAAGTCAACCCCTCCTGACTCCCTTGATCATTTTTGTTGCTCTTCTCTGAATTACCATCAATTTATAAGCCTTTTTCCAAAACAACGGTGCTTAGAAATTAATAAAGCAAAGAGCACACTCTCCTGATTCACCAGTCCCACTGATGTAAATAGGAAAAATTATAATCTGATGTATAGTTGAGACAGAAAAAAAAAAAAAAAAAAAAAAAAAAAAAAAAAAAAACCAAACAAAACAAAACAAAACTGTAAACTGTAGAAAAGATATTATTAATACTGAGTTGTTTGAAAAAAAATTGTACTGAAATTTTGTTTCATCAGAATTTATTACTTTAGTGTGTGCATGTAGAGGAAGTGACTGAATAAGCCCAGATTTTTGGTAAAATTGTATTTTCTTTCTGGCAGATCTCTAACACAGTCCTCACCTATTCAGCCTGCAGACTTAAACGACCCTGAAAATCCCCTTCATGGGCAAATTTCAAATTTTGGGCTTTCATTTCTAATTGAAATTCAACAGGATTTGGAAATCTATACTAAAATGGATTTCTTTAATTCCTCTCATCTTGGAACAGTAAGCACAGAAAATAAACACATGAAGGTAAAAACACAGTTTGGTCTTTATCCAACAAAGATTTTAAATAACAACACTCAAATACTTTAAGTTAGATATATACAAAGACTCTGCTGGATCCATGATTCTGAATGAATTTACATTAGACATGATCAATTTGAGAATTAGTCACTAACATGAAAGCCCTTTATTAATTTTTCTATGATAACAGTCAATTCCTATTCCTTATAACACGTAGTATGTCACAGCTTCTTAGACTGGCAGCTCCTAATTTCCCATCTTAACTGGGTGAGCAGAAATACAGAAGAGCTATATGAAAAAGCCTAGACACCACCAGTGCTCTAAGAAAAAAACATACTTCTATAATCCTCAGAAATTTTTTGAGTGCATTCATATAACCACAGATTAAAGAAAATCAGCTGAGGCACTTCATTTTAGCTGAGATCCTAATTTACATGGGCTTTTACCAGAGAAAAAAGACTGTGGGAGGAAATGGGTGGAGACACCAGGCTGCTGGTCTCCACACATGTAGCTAGAAAGCCAGAGACAGAAACATAACTTTGTAAACATTTTTATAAATAAAGAGGCAAGCTAAGAGTCTTGTGAAATTATTGTCCAGCAGTAACATTTAAATCAGGATTATTTTTTCTCTGTCAAGTACAAATTGCAGTTTTTACTTATTCAGCCCATCACCATCACCACTTATTTTGCATGGAGTATAAAAACTTCTTTATCTGTACAATAAAGATTACAATATAGCCTATATTCTGCATGGAAATTCCTGAGTGAAACTACTAATAATATTTGGCTTTTTCAAAATCCTTATATTAAACCATCAAAACAAATACTTAAAAAATGAAGAATCTAAAAAGAAAAAAAAATATATTTTCTTGAATGAGAAAATGGTTAAAAAGTGCAGATTGGGGTAAATTTTTATTGGTGAGGGCCAGGCTAAATGCGTATGAAGCTGTATGTCTCACAAGCTGCATATTTTGACCAATGTCTTTCTTAAAAAACAAAAACAAAAACAAAACACAAAACAAACCAACAAACAAAACAATAAAGGATCAAGAAGTAATCTTCCCTTGGCAGCTGGCTATAGATGAGGTGACACAGTAGGTCTCTTCCAGCTCTCATCTTTGATTCATTTATCTTTCAGACATGTCAAGAGCTTTTAATAATCATTTCTGAATTATCCAGTGATCAGCATTAGTTCCAACCAACTTCACATGGTACTCAGTACTTTTCTGTACAGGTTGAATCTCTGCTTCATGTCAATAGCTGTCTTTATTGATTGAGGAAGACAGACACAGCACCAGTGCTTGTCCCTCTCCATGCAGAATCACCAATGAAGCCCCGTGAAGTTCCTCTGTAACTGGCAGACATGAAACCATTTGTCCCCATCTCATGACAGGTACACCTCTGAGAAAAGGTGATGTTGCATATTCATTCACCAGAGGTCAGCATGGAAGATATAAACAGAATGTATTTATATGTATAATGCCTCAACTTTCTAAAGCATTATTTAATCTATTACCTTCATGAGTATGTATTGTGTTGAATATGCATGGGTCTGTATAAAGCATTTCTGGAGTCTTCTCCTCTAAGAGGTCAGGGTAGTAACCTTGCATATACAGAAAACAGCAATAACAACCACCACACTTTATTAATATACTTTCTCACTTGAAAAGCGGTGAAAGAAAAAGCCAGGCTGCTATGAATGAAATGGAAGGGCTGAAATGAGAATGCTGGACCAGGATTAGAGAGCCAGCACTACCCTGGCCTTCTGGGAACATGTGACATTATTGTAAATTTTCAAAAGCAGTCACTGATTTTTAATACTGACTAGAGATAAAAGCAGTCTGGATCCCAGAGATTTGTGTAACTCCTCTTAAACCAAATAGCCCTCTACTCAGAACCTCTGAAAAGTGCCTAAAACATATATGAAATCTGGCACATATGGGAGGAGTTTTAAAAAAAATCCAGATGAGCACAGATGAAAATCTGGGTGTTTCTTTTCTGTGTTCTTTTCCCACAAGCAAAATGAATGACTGTACTATAAAGAAGATATTCCTTAAAGTTCACTGGAGGTGAAAAACAGCAAACAGCTTTTTACAGTGAAGGACTGTTCACAGAAGCGCAATTTAGTTATAGTTTCCTACTTTAAAAAGGGCTTATTGTCAGTATGCTCCTTTGGCTGTGTAGTGTTTCCCCACCAGCTAGACTACGTTGCTTCATGAAAGATGAGGTCACTGGGACTCTGTACAACAGCAGAATCCATCTTAGTCACTCTCCTTCATAAAGCCAGTCTCTGGGGTAGCAAGGTAAATGAGACGTGCCTGTTATGAGTGAGAGTCTAGTAACATCTGAAAAATGCTTGTCTAAAAAATCAGCATCCTGATCCTTTCTAATTTTGTAGACTTTCTTTAAAAAAGTCAAACATAGCAACTGACTTTCAGGCAAGATAGGACAAAAGGTACATTAGATGCTTGCTAGATATGTGGAAGAGTCAAATGTAGACAAAAAGGAAAGCACAAAGGCAAGGTTGTGAGGAGAAAAGAAAAAATAATGTCGGAGGTCCAAACAGAATACGTAGAAGGAGGGAAGAGAAGATATTATTGCTTTAAAACAGATTACATTAATGTCCAAAAGTCACTATTCCAGTTTTGGCCCAGCTGTCCTGGACATCAGACAAAGACAAAAATAACCTGTGTCCCAGAGAAGCTACAGTCTAAGAGAGGGTAATGTATTACAAATGTATTACAAGCAGAAAGGAATGAGGTAGCAGATGCCATTTTAGTTGCTCAGTTTGCCTTGTTGTTGTAGTGTTTATTGAGGGGCTAAGAACATTAACTCTTGTAGGAATATTTTGTGTGTTTTGTGACACTGTGGAAGAATTAAAATAAAAAGAATTCTGATTCCAAATTGAACTGAATGAGATTTTTCCAATCCCATTTTCATTTTTAATCTCTCTGAGACCAAGGAGGTCGAAATCTTAAAAGAAATGTTTGTCTTTTTTTCATTTGGATTTAACAAAACTAAATGTAAAAACTGTTTTTAAAGGCATTTTTTCAATATATTTTAAGATGATGGCATTTATTTGGTTTCAAGCTGCTTTTGCCTGTGAAAGGTGTTTGCACCATTCTCCAATAAGCTCAAGCCTTCTGTGATAGTAAAGACATTGTCGATTAGCATTCAAAATGGACTTGAGGAGTCCAACATTACAGTATTGGAGGTCACACTGATGGTCATTTCAAGCAATAATAAGAGACATTGGAGGCGATAAAGTTGCAAAAGCTGACAAAACAGAATGCAATCAAGAAAATCACTGAAATCAAGACTGCAATAATGACCAGGGGTGTTAAAGCACCTGATAGGTCACAGGCCATGAAATTGGACTATGCTCTTTGATGCAGGCAAGAAGAAGTCATCAGAAATGTCAGCAATGTCACAGAAATGCCAGTTGTGTGAAGAGAGTTTACAATGGAAGTGGAAAACAGAAAATTTACATGATAGTAATAGGCAGTATATTCAAGTTGTCTGGAGGTGAGAGAAGAAAAAAATGGTGAATAATTTGAGTACAAATCAAGGACCAGTGTTCTGAGATAGATGAAAAATAAATGGGGACAGAACCATAGAGGTACTGAAGACAAGACTCCTCTTAAAATATGTCACATAAAAGGTTGTTGGTAGAGAATAGCACACAGAAGAATAACCCTTTAGATTGTAAGGGGCAGATGTCCCATAATATACATTTTATTGGCTCAAACATGTTGGTGCACAGAAAATAAGAAAATAGCATATGTACTGTGTGATTTATATAAAATACTAGAAACTATGGAACTCTATATCTTAGTTTAAATCACTGTATTATAAATTTACATATGCATCAGTGAAACTGGTCACATCTATCCTTACGTTTTGTTTAACTCAAGTTAAAAAAAAAAAAAAAAGAAGGATTATAAATAGTTGACTGTAAGTTCCAACTCTAAATACTGGAAACATTTGCTCTAGTCATTGTTCACAGTCATCATTTGATCTGGTCATGAGAATTACAATGTGCTAAGGGAAAGAAGGCAAAGTTGAGAGCAGAAAAGGAAATGAATGAAAGGCACTCCACTACCAGTAAACAGTGCAGTAATTAGAATCTCCTGGAATCTGCTGCTATACAAATAGCCAAGTCTTACTCAGTATAATATAAGCAAAATAGTATTAGCACAAAGAAGATGGACTCAGAGTCTGGTATGTATTTCCTTCTCTGTCACGGGAGATTTTATGCCCCTTTCATATGAAGCTATAATCCATTAGAAAAAATATGCTTAGTAAGATATAATTTGAAAATTATTTTAATGAAAGCAGAAGATGGCAGAACCATACAACTGAAGTTACATATGCTTTAGATCTTTATCCTGAAATCCTATTCATTTAATGCTGAAGCATGTTAAAAAGTTCTTACTTGGAGAGAGGCCAGAACATTTGGTATATTGCAGGATGAAGTCATTAGTTAAAATACTAAGGTTCAAAAGAAGAATCAAATAAAAGATTAATAAAGTGACAAAGAAATATCTCCTTGGAAACAAATTCAAATGAAATTATTATAGTCTATACAAAAATAGCATACAGTAAAGTTCTTAGCCACTGCAGGCTGCAAAGTACATTTTCTTGTTATCGGAATCTTGAACTATGATCAGGAGCTGACAGAGCAGAAGTTGACGTTTTAAGCCACTAACACAATGCAATTTTCCTCTCCTCATGCCTTTTTTTTCCTGGTTGTTGATTTTGTTTATATTCTAAAATGAAATTGTTGCCTTCCTTAAATTGGCAATTTTTTTGAAGTTTTCCTTTCGAAATAAATCTTGGCTGACTGAGAATTATACTGCAGATTGCTGTGCATTTTTATTAACCCCCAGATCTGTTATTTTCATACTACTTTGGATGTTTCTGAATTTTTTAAGTGTCAAACCGCATAAATTTCAAATGTCCCTTTAAGATATTTAGACACTTTTCTCATTATTGATGATGAGTTAAAATCATTTTTGGAGGGCACACTATATGGGTTTATCTATCCCATTTACCCTGGATATGAGTTTGTTACATTCCCAATTTTATAGGCAATAATGCAGCTGTGCTAGGTATTTGCCAATTGTTACTATGTCTACTTATTTTTTTTCTTTTTTTTTTTTTTTTTTTTTAACTTGTATGCTAAAGGCTGTGAGGATTTAGCCCTCCAATTGCTCTGTAAAATGATACCTTCTGTCAAAATACATAGAGCACTATATCTAGGGATGATCAGAATTTCCAGACTATTATAGAAAGCTTACATTATCAAGTCAGTTCTGTTGCTTTTCTTGAGTATTTGTATTTATATCTAGATTTGGAAATTGTCTTGCATTTTTTTCCAGTACACAATGACAATTAACCATGTTATTCCTTTTCCCCAAAAAATATCCTTAGAAAAAAAGAACCCCTTATAAGAAGATGAAATTTATGGTCAAAATGAGGGGAAACTCAGAGTACTCTTGCTGACAGCAGGAACCTGAAAGAGGATTACCCACAGCTCATCTGAGTGCCTTAATCTCCAAACTATAAAGTCAGCTCTTCCCACAGTCCCTGGCTGGAATGATCTCAATTTGCATAAACAGTTCAGTAACTAACAGGACAGCAGGAAAAAATTAGGCGATGCAGAAGCACCAGAGTCTAAGCACAGGAGTTCATTTCCTTCCTTTTTTCATTACTACTTTTTAAGGTTTTAATTTCATTCTAGAAAGAATGAAAATAGAGTTAAAACGTTCATGTATTTCACAAAATATTTTAATTTTTGACTATTTGTGACAACCATCATTACTCAAGCTTTTTAATTCCATCTAAAGGCATAAATGAAGAAATATGGAACATATTCAGGAACATATTTATATACTTAAATCTAAGTTTGGACTTGTGTCACACTGAAGCCAAAGGAACATAGGCCTGTACACAAATGCTTTTCTAAATTAGCACACAAGGGATGTTAAATCTGGAATATTTCTGAAAACAAAAGAGAATAAACAAGATCCTGGTACTCTCTTTTATCCTTATCAAAGACCAGGAAATTAGAGTTACCAAATAATAAAGGCTGACATTACTGTGCCTTACACAAGTCACAGAAGTAAGACATAAAATCTTAAAAGACTTTTTCCAAATCGGTACAGTGAAGCATTCATTTCATACTTGATAATCACAATATGGCTATAATAACATTTAAATAATGCATTTAAGATACAAATCCCAAACATGTAGGAGTGTATGTTCACTTTAAGGTCAGTGAAGAGAGAGTATATCCAGACAGTACTTTGAACCTAATACGTGAAGTCCACTGTGAAGCTGCCTCTCCCTCCCCAGTGACTCTAGAAGAGGCTGAGGCTCCTTGGTTAGACCGAAGTCTTCAGGCACTTCTGTGAGGTCCCCACATTCAGGAAGGATAAGCCCTAAAACTAAAAAAAGAATCCAAAACAAAAAAAAAAAATTTAACCATTAACACAAATTAAAAACAGACATACACTTTCCCCAAAGATCATTCATAAAATTACTGAGAGACCACTGTGTTTTAGTTAAGACTTGATTCTGTTGCTGAAGACCTAAATGGAAGAATCTTCAAATTACTCCAGCAGATGCAGGATCATGCCTCTAATGAACTGTACCTAGATTAACAACAACAACAAAAATAAAAGCAGTTAATATTAATTTATATCACTAGAAACTATATAATTTGAAGTAAACAAAGAATAATGTTTACATAAAGATTTGCATGCTTGGATTCATTCTGGCAAATCTGGTTTTGTACAACTTTCCCTACAACCTGTATGAAGTTTATAGTTAAGTCAACAGACCTCACATCCAGTGAAATTGCTTGTATTAAAACCCTATAATCCAGACTGAACTAATTGATTATCTTTACCAAGGCAAAAGCAAGCAGCTGCAAAGCTGTAAAGCCAAAGAAAGAATGGGTCAGCATAAGTCACTCATATTTGCATAATCAATTTTTCCAGTACTAGCAAGTTTCTCTGAATTTTTAGACGATAACTGTAGGCTACCAAGCTGTCTTTCATATCTGCATGACTCGGAGTTTCACCAAGGTGTTGTTGTTATTACTTTTTTTTTTTCACATCCTATCTGAAATGAGAGTAAGAAAAGAAAAAAAAATACAGAAAACTCACCATATGAAATTTTGGGGTTGTAAAGAGGAATCAATGATAAAGGCTGATTAAGCCAAATAATGTAATTTCTATTTCTCAGCAAGATTAGAGATGTTGGTCCACAGACGTGTAAGTAAGCAGATACTTTTTTACTCCCAACAAACACTACAAGACAGCTGTACTTCTATAATCATAATTGGTTACATTATTTTATACTTACCGTTCAGTGGTTCACTAACCAAAAGAGCAGTAATAAAAACCCCCACCTGTTTCAAATGCAGTAAATCTTCATTTGGTTTACTTATATTGACTGGATTAATTTTCACTCCTTTAGAATGAAAGAGACCATTCGTAGACACCCAGAGGAATTTCAGCAACCAAATTATCAGGAATTAGTGTGAGTAGGAGATGGAGAAGCACCTGGCTTACAATTTTTGTGACCAGACATTATCACTAAACCAAAACAGAACTCTGTTTTCCAAGCTGCATATTTGAAAACTGAAGATCTGGATTCCATAGAAAAAATTAATTACTGGGTATGTCATTAAAGTGGAGAATTGTCATATTGTTTTGGTCTTTTCTTTTGGATTGATTTATTTTTCTGAATTAGGAACTCTGCAAAGGAGTGTGGGAGACCAAGACCATCACTCTGTTCCCTGGACCATGTCTTGTGCAATATATATACTTCAGGCCTAAAACTTCTGCATCCAGTCCAACTTAGCCATCGAGCCTCCCACCCCCATCAATGGAAAGAAAGAGGCATGTCTGAGAGACACTTATCAAGGCTACTCTACACAACCATTGTAGGGTTTGGGGAATTATGCTCTGGAGATGGTTGATGCACACTATTTACTGTGGAAGGAGTACAGCCATCTCAAACAAAATATTTTGCTTTTAGATAGCTAAAGTTAGGTATGATGAATCCCAACATAAACTTTTAAACTGCTAAGTTTATATGACAGAGCATTATGAGGAGAAATACACTGAAGATAGTGAGTCAGATAATACAATATAGAAGTGCACAGGCTATAATCACCTCAAAATATTGGAAGCTGATAAGGATTCTAGCCCAAATGCAGAGCTGACTTCTAGTTTAAAGCCTTCAGTAGCTTCCACTTGAGGCCATTTCTTGAATTCACACTTCTTCATAGTTCACATGAGTTCTTCCTAATTGCACAGGTAGCAGCATGAATTGCAACAGCTATATGTCTGACACAAAGCCATGCTTACTGTTAAAATTTGAGGCCATAATAATAATGGTGTATGCCAGACTCCTAATGCAAGTGCATGTTCAAAATTTCATAAATGTAATAATGCAGTCAAGTGACCCACATCAAAAAAAGTACCCAGAAGTTGTTTCTGCTTCCATTTTCTCTATAAAGGTTTATTTAGTTTTCAGTGTTCACAATTCATTAAACTGCATCTATATATTTCTTGGGGTTCAAAGGAAATGCATGAGCAAGCTTTAGGAAAATAAAGTTGATATCAGCTGTCACCATCAGAAAATAAAACTTGTATTAGCCTTTGGGACATAATTGTCACATCAATGATTATTTTAAATACAGAAGACTATCAAGCACTGGAAACAAATTCTGTGGCATTTCCCAATTGTGAACATTCTTACAGAGACAGTAAATCACTTCTCAGATTTTAAATGTTAATTCTCACCAGCTCCATAAGTTAAGCAGCAGGACTGACATACATAAACCTTCATACATTTCCTTTTGGGAGGGAAAATAATTGTACTAAGAAAGAACGGGTCAGAAGAAAAGGAAAATATTCAGAATCAATCAATTTTTTGTAACCTTTGTTTCCCACTGAAACAGAGGGGGAAAAATACAAACAGGTACTTGCTGCCATGTGGGTGTTTTGATAAGAAAAGGCTGTTATCTCAAAGATAGCATGTATGAAGTATAAAGTGGTTTCCAAGGAAACTATTTTTCAAATAGCTCTCTTGCCAGAGATTCATTGTTTTTATTGGCATCAATCTCTCTCACACACACCCTCTTCCTTTAACAGGATGATAAAATCCAAATGTTTCCAGATTCTGAGTTTTGGGTTTGGCTATCACACCATCTTTAACGATTGACTGCTCACAACAACATACAGAAAATTAAACATCTACTCCAAATCCTTTCTTAGTGAAGATAACTCAACTGTCCTGATGCAAACAATTCAAATCTAAACATGAGTAACACTTTCAATTTAAGTAGCACCTTCAGTACCCAAGGAAAATCCACCTCTAAACTGGGCACCATGCCATTTGGAAATGCAAAAGTATCTGATGTCTGATGTAGACATGCTCTAGCTAGATTTTCTCTCATTTCCTGTTGGCTTAAGCAAAAAAAAAAAAAAAAAAAAAAAAAAAAAAAAGAAGAGAAGAAAGATTTATAACAGCAATAATGGATATATGTTTCTGGTTAGGTAATGGCCAATTAGAGCACTAATGACTTGAGGCAAAACAATGGCTTTTTACTTTTTCAAATCAGGTATAATCTGACTTGCAAAGATCAGCAGTTCGAAAACTACTCGGAGTGATTGCATGACTAAATGTACTTCATGGCCCTCCATGAAGAAAATGCTGAAGAACTGAGCTCTGAAAGTGAGAGGCACCTGTCTTCAGCTAAGAAATTACTTCTACACCAAGTTCTATATCAAATACTTTCCTGAATACTGGCAAGACAGTACCAATACAACCACATGAATAAGATCAACATCCAACTCAGAAGGCAATGACTTGGGCTTACATTCTGCAGGACCTGAATGATGTAATTTCATTCTATATTTGAATAAGACCCTGTAATCTTGTAAGTAAAACACTTAAGCAAATGCTTGACTTCATGGGCTGATTGTACACAGCTTTCAGTGGTATAACCATTGACTGAAACCAAGCAGATGGTTATGAGTTTTGTTGGATGGAGGCCTAGATGCTTAGAAGGATGTTGGTGAAGTGTTTTATGACTCTTCTTAAGTCATTTTTCCCTTCTCTTTTTTGCTTGTATGCTACTATAAGTAATAACTTTTCTTTAACCAAGTGTCTTCCTCATCTGTACTTTCAGACTCTTATCAGCATCCTTTAATTTTCATCATCTGAGGTGCACGGCTTTGAAAAATTACAGAAAAAAGTATATTATTTTTGTGTCAGTAAAATTCTTAACATTATAAAATAATATAAATTGTAATATAACCAAATTGGGAAAAAAAATATCAGCAGTAGCACAGTAGTCATTAAAACTAGTTGTCTACAGGACATTCTTTGTGGCAGGGATAGTATTAATGCAGAACCCAGTCTCTGCACAATGAGTTTCCAGTCTGTGTATGAGACAAGAAACAACAGATGGATACAATCAGGTGGGTGAAGACAGGAAAATAAGAAAGTATTAGTCAGCATGACAAACATTGGTCTCAACGTCTCTGTAATTAAATCTTGCAAAGTATTCCTAGTTTTCTTTGCAAAGCAGAGTTTTAATAGGCATCTGAATGAACATATGGCTCCAATATGCTGGCCCACACCTTTTATTTCTATGTGACACTCATATCACTAGATTTGCGAAGGAAGTGATACGTTATATCTTACTGCATGGTCATTACTCATAATTTGAACAAAATTTTATCTGTGAATATAAATGACAAATGACTTCATCTATTCATTGATGGCAGGGTGCCATGCTATCAAGAGATGTCCACTGAAAAGTTGTGAATTTGCTGCTTATGGAATAATGAGAGAACACTAATTAGAGATATTGAACATTTTCTTATCACTATAATCTTTTATTCTCAAATGAGAGAATAAATGAGACTTATGGTCTCCTTAGTCTGACAGCTCTTCACTACTGAAAGAACAGAACTGGGAGGCCACCCTGCCAAGATAAAGCTCTGAGTCCAAGCGGAAAGTAAAATAAACCTTGTAGATTCTCAATAACATGAAAGAATGTGACAGTCCAAAAGAACAACAGTTAATATCTCAAATATCTGATTAAGAACTTTGGTAAAGGGAATGGTCTTTATGAAAACACTGGGGCTGTGATGGGAAGATGTGGTAAGAAGAGAGGGTCCCACAGAGGTGGGACCACACTTTTATGAGGCTGGACTCCCCTATCTTGAGTGAAATTGTAAAGAACCAGTAGAGAAGCTGTTTCCAGGACACATGCACTAAGAAGAAGGGTCAGATATTGGTCATATCTGAAGGGAGGGGGAAGTAACTCCCCAACGACCCCCAAGCCCACCAATCTATTTCCAGAAGACTCTGAAGGTACAAACTACGCATGCAACAAAGCCAAGAGAACTCTAGAAGCATATACTGCTTAATTAGCCTAATGAGACTGAGTACCTGTCCAGAGGAGGGGCAAGGAATTATCAAAGGGTGTGAATTGAAGCCCTGGTGTCGGCGCCCCTCTGGAACTGGACCTTTAGGCTGGCTGGACCAATGCTGGAACGAGGACTGGTGAAATCTTGTTTTTTTGTCTCTCTCCCTTACTCTCTCACCTTCTTTTCCTCTTTCTCTCTCCTTTTCTTTCACATTCTCTATCCCTATATCTCTGCATATATGGCAAGGCTTGTGTGGGCATGTTTAAGGCTTGTCGAGGCATGTTAACTTTGTGGTTTGTCTGTGTAAGTTGTGGGGGTTTACCACTTGTTGCAGAGGTTGCAAGGCTTACTGACAAAGTTTCATACCGCTATCTGTTGTAAACAAATAAAACCTAGGTTTCTGAATTGAAGAATCCCTGGTGTTGTTTCACCTTAATCTTGACCTGGGAATCAGCAAATCTGAGTCACTGTCCCGAGAAACTAGGACATGACACAGGGGATCATTTCCTTGGTTTGACTTTCCTATAACAGAACTTCTACAAAGCCCCAGAAACTTTCTTACAGCTCCATACAGGTGCTGAATCCCATCAATACAGACCACAAGTCCACTTCCAGATCAACGTGTCTGCTTCTGTAAGGATTTACTTTCTTTAACAACCCATCTCAGTGACATCTAAAGAGGGAAGAAACATCACCCAGTCTCAGATCTGGTATGTAAGCTGGAGAAAACTGTGTAACGTTCGCACATTTTGGACTTCAGGGCAACAGAATGAAAGTCAGGTTCAATGTCATTATGGATAAATAGAGGATAATATTAAAGAAATCTGCTTTTTAATCAGTCTATTGTAATGAGTTAGAAGTATTTTTAAATTACCCCATCATTTATAGGTTATTTGCTTAATGAGGTATTTCCTTATGACTTGTTAATGACTATTGTCAGGAAGATATCTAAAATGCAGACTCATCTTGATCTTGCAGTATTTCTGTATATGCTTGCCTTAATGAGAAGAGGGAGACAGTCTCTTGCATCTCTAACCTGAAAATCAGCCTCATATTTTGTGAAGATCTTGTTGTTGTAGTTTTTAAATTAACATTGGTAAAAAAAAAAAAAAAAAAAAAAAAAAAAAGAAAAATCAAGGAATTTTTTAATTTCTACATTCTTGACAATATTTTATAAAGGAACATGTAAAGACCACATCTGTGTTCTCTTATCTTGTTTCTGGCAATCCTTACAAAAATACTTCCACAAAATTTGATATTCAGATAACCCCTTCTTATTGTCTCAGAATTTCACTGGGACACCAGCACATGTGAAACAAACAAAAAAAAATGGTTAAAGAAATAGTTTCATTTTGCCCTTTCTGGCTTCTTTTTCAATTCCCCTGATAACAGCCTTGTTGACTTTGGGCAACTGCTGTCACTGATTGTGAAATGTTGTTCATTACTTATTTTTTAAATCTACAACTTTCTTGTTTTTTCCTTTTTCTTTTTAATTTTAAATAAGTAGCTGTTTCTGCAGTTTCAATTTTCAGATCAGCAGGATGAGCTGTAACAGGGAAGAGGCTTTGTGTTGTGCCAGGCACTATCTATAGGGCTTTGAAATTAATTCTTCCTTTTAATAGGCAATATGACTTTACCTTTTTTTTGGCCATATTCTTTCCCTGATGATTTATTCCCTTTGACAGGATTTTAGTTTTGGTCACAGTTAGTCACATACAAATCTTAACTGGAAAGGCACCCCTTGAGTTTGGGAAGAGGGTGTTCCCCTTGGAACCTCACTTTTTGCTTCTCTACTGAGAAGCATTCAAACGAGGCTTTGGCTAATACTGCTAGTTGTGTGCTTGTGCAGTGTGTTTATCTTGGAGAACAGAAGTGCTACAGAGGAGTAAGCAGGAAAAAATATGTGGGGATAAACTGTTTCCTTTTAAAGGAAGTACATATTTATTTTTTATTTACTTCTCCCTTAGCTTCTCAAAATCACTGAAACAAAAGATTAGTCTGCCCTTAACAAGATTACTATCAGCTGACAGAGAAAGCCTGTGTGCTGTGAGCAGCTGTGGTTCTGCAGAAAACTAGTCTGTGGAGTCCTCAATCCTCACTTTCTACCTTTTATAAAATTACATAGTTGTCGATCCTCTCGTCAGCTGTGTCACTTTTTACAAAGTCCAGGACTTTGTAGGACCTAAATATTGCCAAATCAGTGGTGATCTCCTTCACTCCAGGTAGGTAGGCTTTACATCCAGACAAGGATTAACAATCCCTCAAGCCATTCTGCAGTGCCTTGCCTTCATCATCCTTCAAGATAACAGAGGCACAAAGAAACTAAGAGTGTATAAGCAGCAGACAAGGCACAACTGTACTGAAAGCCCATCAGATACCCCCTAAAGATGTGGTTCATGCATCAGCTGTTGCTTGTCCCTGTAGCCAGCGCAGCTCCCTCCGTGCTGTACAGCCACATGGGGTTCAATGCTCCAGCTTCAGCAGAAGCCTCTCCAGACACTTGCCAACAACCATAACCCTTCCTAAAGGCATGATTGGTTTGCTAATCAGACAAAGCACAGATCATACACTCCTGGATATCTGCTATGTGCATCCCCAAATTTCCCTCCAAAAAAGAGCACAAAAACAGGTGAACAGAGTCACACTACATCCTATTTTTGATGGGAGGATCGAGGGTCACATCCCAAATAATAGGGACACCCCTGTCTTAGACTGCTGACACTATGTTAGTTAAACCAAAACAATATGCATTTCTCTTAAATGAGGCTTTCTTTTTGCCAAAGTTGAATTCCCTGTATGCTGTACAAAACTCACAGATCACTCTTCTTCCAAGAGGCAGAAGTTTCCTCCCCCTCCCAAACTGTCACTACATTTGGGGATTCAGGGTTTTATTGCAAGGTGTGTAACAGACAAAATTGGAACTGATGTATGATACTTCTGAGGATGCTAGTCCCATTTCCAGTAATTACTGACAGTCACTACAGCAGTTATATCAAGTCTATAGAAATATGTCCAAGTGCTGGTGAAATTAAATGTGATATTATTCACATTCTTTGGCATTTTGTGATTAAAAAAAAAAAAAAAAAAAAAAAAAAAGAAAGGGAGGCGGGAAACAACACAATAACAAACAAAAAAATAAAAAATCCCACAAAAAAACTGTGAATATTATTGAAGAAGCCTAAAGCCATCAGGACTGAGAATCACAGGAGGATGTGATTCAACTGTTTATAGTTTAGCAATATGTGTGCTTTTGCTCTAATACATTGTATTGGAACTCAATGCAAATTATGTGTTTTCAGATGCATACATTATGCAAGTCTATAGAGTGACTGGCTTAAAATGTGGAACAGTTACCTCTGTGTTCATAACTATGGTATATCAATTTCTGTTTTATAGAATTTGTTTCAGTTACTTAATTTTATTTCTAACCTCATAAAAGAGCCAAAGAATTTTGAAAAGGTTTCTACCTGCATCCAATGCTACACCAGCTAAAGGAAAAAGGAGGATGTTTTATTGCATTATGGGGAAAGAAAAAAAGAATTTGGGGGGTTTGAGTTATGACTTCTCTGAAATGTCTGTAAAAAATTCCTATGTTGCCCACTGCTAAAATATATCCAGTCTCAAATAACGTGGATACAACAGACAGTGCAAGGACACAGGAGACAGCTACCATATATATAGGCATGCAGTAGCAGTCTAAATGGACTCACAGAGCAGTTGCACATGACAAGTGGTTGATGGGGTATTTGCAACATGCAAAAAATTTGTGATGAGCAAGAGAACTTAAACTTTATCAGGAAACTGTTGCCTTTTCTGAAGTCTGGAAATTAGCAAGTCAATTAAAAAAGATGAGAGTTCATGGATACCGATGCATTTCTTATTTATAGTTAGAATCAAAGAACAAGTGATAGACCATGAAAAAGCTGCTCTTAAGTACAAACACCCAGATCTCAGACAGCTAGAGCAGAAAGCTGTCAAGAAAGTGTGTATATCTTCCCCTCCCCCTTCCCTCTCCCTCCATTACAGTGACAGCAAAGTAGAGATGGTTTAGTAAGGATACACACTGCTGCATTGCAGCCAAGGAGCATAAACAGGAGAATGAAAGACCTTCTGTCTCCAGTGGAGCTAAAAAATAGATAGCTAGGGAAGAATATAAGAGCAGAGTACCTGTAGACTGATAATTTCCCAGAATCCTTTCCCAGTGTAGAACAATTTATGACTCAAGGCTTCTCCAGCTGCTTTGTGAGAGAGTACACAGAAGGCTGCTTTTTGCAGTACTGTGCACAAGATGTGGTGGACAATGCCCTCACCTCCAGACTGGTCCTCTTTCTATGATATCCTGTCCTTTCACTATCTTCATGACCCAGTATCCTCCCACATCCTTTCTTCTGGCCTTGAATCCACTCCCACACTCACTGCAGAAAGTCCTGTGCCATAAGTCTTAGTGTCTGAGAACTTGATAATGATATATGCATTTGTTTAGTCTCAGAGCTTTTGTAGAGGAAGGTATAAAACAGACATATTAAAGACTGTCGTGGTTTAAACCCAGCCAGCAGCCAAACACCACGGAGCCGCTCACTCAACCTCCCAGGCCCAGGTGATGGAGGAGACAATAAGAGAGGTAAAGGTAAGGACACTTGTAGGTTGAGATTAAAACAGTTTAATAATTGAAATACAATAAAATTAAAATAATAATTATAATAATAACAGTAGTAATTATAGAAAATACGAACAAGTAATGCTCAATGTGATTGCTCACCACTGATGCACAACCTGTTCCTGGCTAGAGATCCTAGACAAGGGAGAATCCTGAAACCACAATCCCAGAAGCAAGAGTAAGCTTCCCAATCAACCCTCCTCTATATACTGAGCATGCCGTTATGTGATATGGAATATTCCATTGGCCAATTTGGGTCCATTGCTCTGGCTCTGCTCCCTCCCAGTTTCTTGTGTACTTGCGCACTTTCAGGACATTGGAAGTTGAAAAGTCCTTGATTTCTTAGCAACAACAAAAAACATCAGTGTATTATCAACATTCTTCTCATATCAAATCCCATATTGAATCTAAAACACAGCACTATTCTAGTTACTAAGAAGAAAAAAAAAAGCTCTATCCTAGCCGAATCCAGGACACATATTTTTCCATATAGCTATCCAAGTGTATACACAAGAACTTGGAGCAGTAGATGTATATACAGACTGATGCACAAAACCGGTGTATGAAGTACAAAGCTTTCACACATAGTTATTGTACAGGCTATTTCAGCCAAAAGATCTATAGTAAGTCAGCAAAGGTCAGTCAGAACTCAGGCTGTAATCCACAATACCATGGAAACACCAGCTCAGCACTGAAGACAGCTCAGGCAGTGAGAAGAAATGCTAGAAATTATAAGAAAAGGAACAGAAAACAAAATAGAAAGTGTCATGCCAGATCACACCCACACCTTGATACTTTTTGTTCCCATGCCTGAAAAACATACAAACAAAATGTGGTAGCACTGTAAAAGGCTCAGGGAAAAGCACCAAGGAAATCCAAGGTACAGAATCACTTCCATCCAAGCGACAGGTTGGACTCTTCAGCTGGCAAGGAGGTGTCCTGCAGGGAGATACAACTGAGATTTTAAAAATCCAGTGAATTTCTGAAAGGGCAGACAAGGATTGGACTTTCTCTATCTCCTTTAGTACAAGAACAAGGGACCATAAGATGAAGTTAATCAGACACAGCCAAAAGTGCAGGTAAAAACATTTTTTCATGCAACATATTACAACTGGTTGGTGGAAATCCTTGTCAAAGGATGTCATGAATGCAAAATCTTGGAGATACACTTGATCTGTTGAGCACTATTAGATCAAACTCAACAGGCTCAGGGAATCCTGGAAGATGAAAATAGCTGGAAGCTGGGAACGTATAAGGTGAAGGATGCCTGCCTAGTTCTTGTTCTTCCCACACATCCTTTAAAGACAGGCTACTAAGCTAAATTAAACTGTATTCCAGGAAGCAAGGCCATTCTCACTGTTTTATGCTATGACAACTTTGTTCTCCTGCACCAGTCCATTGACAGCAATGGGAAAGAGGAAAGGAGCAAGAGATATGGACAGGAAAAACTCTTCCCCTCCCAGGCATTCTGCTATAGAAAGTAGTAATGGGAATACTATGAAGGGAGGTAAAATTATGTATGTGCTTCACCACTTTGAATACCGTAGGAGGGCCAAGTTAAAGAGAAAGGAGTATTTGGAAATTCAATACCCAAGTGCACATCTGCATCCAGGCACCCAGCGATGTGAAATCCCTCCTCTCCAAACTCACTTTTGGAGGTGGCAATTTTGTCCCAGTGAAAAATGCAGTCCTTCAACTAGGAAGAAACAAGTTTATTTCCATGAACAACACCACATTGTGTCAAATCTCAGCCCTATCAGCTCAGACGTGCTGAAAGGACACCAGCACCCTGGGAAGCTGCCTCTTACTGCTGACAGGAGCTGGCTGCACAGCCCCCGCAGCTCAGTGTGGACGCCTTCTACCACTACAGAAAGGGAGTGAAGGTGTCGAATACAGTGCCCAGCACTCTTGACACCATTCTCATAGACACAGTGCTAGCAAGACCCCCATTAGTGATTTCTTTGTTTGGATTCACTCAATGAAAAGAAACATCAATGTACAATGGAAGCTTTTGTGAGCAACACTGTTAAAGCAGCAGCTTTCATAATTTAGGAACAATGCTCAAAGAGAACGTTGCTGAAGTGTGCACTAGTTAGATAGCTATTCCATTTTGTGGCAGTGTCTTAAAATAAAATAAAAATGGGAGACAAAAGACAATAGGTGTTCTGCCCAGTGAA
This sequence comes from Tyto alba, assembly GCF_018691265.1. Lineage (NCBI taxonomy): Eukaryota > Metazoa > Chordata > Aves > Strigiformes > Tytonidae > Tyto > Tyto alba. Next base: position 13,003,102 of record NW_024881282.1, on the reverse strand, counting down.
AAAAGTGTTCATAAAGTCAGAGAAAAAAAAAAAAATCCCAGTTAGAAATGGGAGAAAGGAAGGGATGGAATCTGCACAGGCTTATGGCTGCATCACAGGGTAAGGAACTTTATATCGGGAAGTGTTAGAGAGAGGAATACAGACTTCGCAACATACCTCCCCCTTTTCCTGTGTAGTTACCACCAGTAAATGACCTACTGCCACCATCTAAAGTAGGGCTGCTGATCTTTTCTCATCAGAAAGGACAGTTTAAGTATCAGGAAAAAAAAATCCCACTAGGATGCCAAAAAATATATGAGTATACCTATCATTTGCAGCATTGTTCCTCCACCTGACATAAAGAGTGTCTTGAATAAGATTCTTCACTGACCTCACAGAAGATGTTGGCATTATTTAAAAGGTCTGTTGTGTGTCACAGTGTCTCAGCAGGGAAGTGTCTGAAGCAGAATGAGACCCTGTGCCATCTCATAGCAAGAAGTGAGACCTTATCTGCAAATCTGAGCAGTGCTGCTCAATCAAGATCAGAACAAAATGAGAGAAATACCAGAGTAGATTCCTAATCATGTTTTTAACCAGCAAGCACAGCACTAATTAAATCAGAGGTTTATTATTTTTAATAAAGAACCATCCCCTGAAACAATATTTTCCTTCTCTGTTCATTCACAAGATAAGAAATTACTTCCTAGATATAAGACTTACTGCATGATAACATACTGACCTAACTACTTACCTCTTCACTGACTCAACATTATTTGAAAAAGTTCAAATGATTGTCTGTTTTAAAAACAGTTTCAAAATGTAACCAGCAAACAGAAGAATAATATATTTGAGTTCCTTCATGTTCTGTGTAATATGTAAAAGCAGCTGAAACAAAGCTTGAAGTAATCTTTATTTTGTATTTTTTTTTCCCTTGAAAAAATCAAGTCAGATATTGGCCACTGATTTTTTTCCTGCCAGTGGCCACTTATATGATTTTTTTTTTGTCTATCTCTTATTTTTCAGATGATTCAAAGATTAAGTAAAGGATAATTTTCTTATCCACAGTTAAAAAGATCAGATTGGTGAGCATTTGATAAAGCTTTTCTACCAACTGTTCCAGTCAAACAGATGTTAATCACCTACATACTTTTTATGTCTGGTTTTCAATCATTCCAACAGTCTTAAAAAAAAAGTAAGTGTGAATTTCAAATATATTTCTAATGCAGAAAAATCAAACCAGGAAGAACGTGAAATATAATTTTTAGCCATCTTCATTCATTATGAAGAAAATGGATAAAACCCCTTTATTCTTTTCTGCCTGTTCTTTGTCAACATGAACGAATACTTGTTTAATCCAGTTCTGAAGTCTGCTAGGGACTGCAGTGCAACTGCAGATACTACCAAGGACACAGATAAAAAAATAAGTCTAAGAAAACTCTAAGACATCTTGATGATTTCTCTATCCCAGTGTTCCCCAAAACAGTACAACAGCTCAAACATTTCTTTAGCAGAGAGCACCTTTCAATAGTCACTCTTTGGGAGAGTTTTAGACTCTTCCATTGCTTTGACATGCTCCATCCCTAACCCTGCAATCTTTTGGCTGGCTAAGTCTGTGCTATATTGTTTTTTTATTCCTCTGGTAACGTGCCCTTCTCATTCTCCCCAATCTCTGAATGGATGTAATTTCACTGAAGAGTCAAAGTAACTAACCAATACCCCAAAAAATTTAAAGAAAAATAAAAAACCACAGCCCTTACGTGCTTAAAAGTGCTGACTGATGAATGCACACCCTGTTATATATTACTTATACCTGCTGCATGAGTAAGTCATAGATAGCAGTATTTACTGTCTGTCATAAAATATTTAGAAAGTTGCAAAGCTGGATCATAACATTTTACCCCTCCAGAAAATGGTTCCATGTTTTTCTGCTTCATCTGGAAACTCTGATTATCTGAAGATTTATTTTGAAAAGTTTAAATAGTCTTAAGCCAGGTCAAATCTTTTAAAATTATTCAGCTATTAATTTAAATGTTGGCAAAGTTCCAGATATAACTCAAATTTACAAAACAGATGGCTTCAACATGGAAATAACTACATAGAGAGGAAAAACACCATATAAAATATGCATCTTTATTTGTATTTTCCAATCTTCTCCAATGCCTAATCCATTACAATCTCATTTGTCTGCTACTTTCACCCCCAATCTAAGTCTAAATTGAGTACTATGAAATAATGAAATCTAAGTTGCAGTCACTGAAAATGGTTGAGCTAGGTTAAAATAACTTTTCCCTTTCACTGCTGTGGAGAACTAAGCTAACATCACATCTTTTTAAAAAGAATAGGTATTGGCAGAAATTTGTGCACTTACATTTATTTATGTGTATGTGTACTCAAATTTTTTAATACACATTTCAGAAAGCTCTGTTTTCTTGGAAAACTACTGGAATTTGGGTGAGGAGAAAGAAACTGGGACTTCAGAGCAGTGAGACATGATTAACATAGATGGAAAATGCTTTTCTGCCTGTCTAAAACATTCTTGATTTGTTCAAACCTTTTGTAACCAGAAGCACCCTAGAGAATGAATGAGAATTTTTCCTGTGAAGACCTTGATCTCTCAGTTAGGAGTGAGGAATATAAACAGCTCTGATGAGAACTCCAAAGGGTCATTCAGAAGCTCTAGACAAACCTCACAATCCCAAGCTTGTCCTTTCTGATATTCTTAAGGTAAAATATCACCAGAACAGTTTTCGTACACCAGAAAGTGAACAGAAATGCAAGCCGAATACAGATTCATAATGTAGATAGTACCAGACTTAGAATTATCCCAGCTTCCCATGTTTAAAATGTGATTATTCATGTCCCTATATTTATATCAATTAAATAGTTATTTGCCTCTTTACATTTCAATTTTCTGTTCCCAGAGACTCTATACAAAGGTACCTAAGTTTGGTAGTAAGAATAACACTGTTTCTAGTTACTTCTTAGACGTGTTCAAGAAAGCAAGCCATCATTTAAGGCTTGATGAACACAGAGCAAGATTCTCAGGGAGACTGCAGAATGTTATCCACTGGGTGTTTAAGCAAAGACAGACAAACCCCTGCTGGAAACACTTTAGGTACAGTGGATCAGCCATGAAGGAAGGGGATGGACTTCCAGTCCCTAAAATGAAACTCTGCTCATGATGTAAGGTCATCTGCAGAAGGCAGATGCATGACATGGGTACTGCTCAAGGCCACAGTAACCCCATAGAGCAGGAAAAACTCATAGGAAAAAGCTGGCACTTTGATGGCTGCATATCTGGTCTCCAGAATCCCAGAAGTGCACTGCTTCCATAAACACCAATTTGTCAAGTGCAGCATGATCTTCAAGAAGGCACATCTATCTGTGAAAAATAAGTCTCTTTTATTTTACTTGTTCAGCAAAGGGGGTGTGTGTAAGCCATCTATTTTGTGTTTTAGTAGGTCACTTTTCTCAGCAGCCCCGCTTTAACTCCAGTAAATTGATAGTTAAGGCTGCAGACACATGAACAAGGCAGGAACCTGGAACAAATCTCCCATGGCATCTCCCGTGGCACCTCAGCAGCAACAAACAGTCTGTGCCTTGCAAGACAGACATCTAAAAGCATGATTTACTCCCAGGTGACAAATGAGACTGCTCCAAACTCACCCACAGTGCTGAGCCAACAGGATGGCTTACCACAGAGACTCAATTACATGTCTACATAAACTAATTCCTAATCCAAAAATACTATCTTCACCTGGGGTTTTCTGGGATAAAAGCATTACTAGATATACAGATGAATGTATATAGCTTTAGAAGCATTCATCTGGCTTACTTTTTCCAATAGTATGGACATTGTCACCTTCAGAGACTGAACCCTCCTAGGAACCACAAATAACCAATGAGTACTGACAAAAGGAAGTTCTTTGCTGTCAGAACTTTCCCATGCTGGAAAACTCGATTGCTTCAACTATTTCAGTACAGAAATGAGAAGTAATGTCTTCCACTCCTTCAATATGGAAGTAGATATAACAGCACAGATATATCAAAGCAGCACATAAAATCTCTACTACAGCTTATCTCACTTTGCAAGAAAAAAATGTATTTGTAGATATCACATATCTATTTATGAGATTAATACTTATATTCATAAGTTAAATGTGCAAGCAAAATAAACTAGTTTAATTAAAATTATTTAGTAGAGCTTCATAGTTAAGGCACAAAAAAACATAAATTCATGCATTCAGTGATATACTGAGGAGGGGAAGGGGATACTTAGGAGTATCATTGCCTCAGTATCACCTTGTGTACTGCATAGAACCACATGTTCAGCAATACTTCCTGCTTTGCTCTCTTCTTTACCTCTGATGAGTTACTGAGGACCTTGCTATAAATTAGATAGAAAACTATATATATTAGGATTACATCAATAAACCCTGCCCTCCACAGACCACCTCTGGACACTCCACATATGGAGAAAGGGAAGAGAGTAACATAGTTTTTGGCATGATTTTCATTCCCAGCTCATCCTACAAGTGTTTCTATACTGTGACAAATGACATTTGAAATAAGTCAGTTCCCCTCTGGCAAAAAACCCTGACTAATTGTCACCCTTCACCCCTGCTCCACCTCTCTTTAGAGGTCCTACACCACGGGAGACTGCTGTGATTCCAATGCTTCAGGCATCAGTAAAGAGCTCTCCCAGGCAAAGCGAGGTCAAAGATAAGGTTAGGTGCACATAAGGCTACCGAGGTTGGGGCACCTCCCAGCACCAATCCAATGCCAGAATGTAATAAATACAACACCTCTCAGGTTGTCCTTTTTTTATTTTGCCTAAATGACCAGGTACAGCCTTACGCCTCAGTTGACTATAAAGGGCCAAAGTCAAAACATGTCTAAAATCTTGAACTCAACTTGGCCACTGCATCCCCAAAACATACAAAAAAGTATTAACCTTCATTCCTAACAAGGATATATTTTGTTTCATAATGCTGTGGTCTTATGATAGATGATTTTACCATCATAATGTTAAAATTATCCTGTATTCATGATACAGTAGACTAGCCACTAGTGCTTTCATCTTCTCTGATGTCATCACACTAATAATACAAATTCTTCCTCTTGTATTTTTCCTTTGAGATGCAGGAAGTCTGAATGTGTCTTTCTCCACTTCCTGCAGGGAAGAATTCTCCCCTGCTGCAGAAATCATTATGAAAGCTCCTTACTAATTTCCTAGCCTAAAATCTCCATATGTCTTCTTTTTTTTTTCTACAGCTTTGGCATGTCCTTTGCAGAGTTCTGTAATTCTACCTTCCTCAGAGATTCTTTTACAAGCTCTTCTTGGCCCAGGTGAGTATAAAATCCTATTGTGATGGTTCAAAAGAATCACAGTTATTGTCTCAAACATCTGATTAAGAACTTTGGTAAAGGGAGCGGTCTTTATGAAAACACTGGGGCTGTGATGGGAAGATGTGGTAAGAAGAGAGGGTCCCACAGAGGTGGGACCACACTTTTATGAGGCTGGACTCCCCTATCTTGAGTGAAATTGTAAAGAACCAGTAGAGAAGCTGTTTCCAGGACACATGCACTAAGAAGAAAGGTCAGATATTGGTCATATCTGAAGAGAGGGGGAAGTAACTCCCCAACGACCCCCAAGCCCACCAATCCATTTCCAGAAGACTCTGAAGGTACAAACTACGCATGCAACAAAGCCAAGAGAACTCTAGAAGCATATACTGCTTAATTAGCCTAATGAGACTGAGTACCTGTCCAGAGGAGGGGCAAGGAATTATCAAAGGGTGTGAATTGAAACCCTGGTGTCGGCGCCCCTCTGGAACTGGACCTTTAGGCTGGCTGGACCAATGCTGGAATGAGGACTGGTGAAACCTTTTTCTCTTTCTCCTTTTCTCTTCATTCTCTATCCCTGCACTCCTGTATATATGGCAAGGCTTGTTCATGATATGTTTAAGGCTTGTCGAGCCATGTTTATTTTGCAGTTTATCAGTGCAAAATGTGGGGTTTACCACTTGTTGCAGAGGTTGCAAGGCTTACTGACAAAGTTTCATACCGCTATCTGTTGTAAACAAATAAAACCTAGGTTTCTGAATTGAAGAATCCCTGGTGTTGTTTCACCTTAATCTTGACCTGGGAATCAGCAAATCTGAGTCACTGTCCCGAGAAACTGTGATGTGACACCCATGTACAAATTCTTCTTCTAGGAGGTGGAGAGGAAGAAGGTTGATTTTCCATTTATATTCCCTGATACAAGGAGTGACATTTCTGGAAACAGTCAGAACTTTCAGAGGCCTTTCCAGAGACTGGTATTTTCCTTTTCCTTGGGAGAATCAGTTTAAGGCTATACTTGACCTGTGGGTTCTGTATGTCCAGTACATGGTCCGTTACCATTTAAAACAAAGAATTGTTAGCAAGAACCTGTTGGCACAGTTTCTGTCCTCTCTCTTCCCTCAGCGCATAAAACAGTAAATGAAAAATGTACCTCATAAAACTATCAACATTTCCAAAGTTTCTAAAATTCATCTGTCCTAATTCTGGTATAAATTAGAGCAGTGTAACTGCTGCTATAAGAATGTATCATGGTCCCTAACGAAAACACCTTTGACAGAGTGTTGGGAGAAATTATTTTCTATCACCCTCGTTTTTGTCACTGTCTGCAAAGGAGAAAATTAAAAAGAATAATCTGTCTCCAAACATTATTTCCAGGTTCGATGCACACAACCTGAGTCAGGATTCAGAGGAAATATTCTCCTCCTTAATGAAGTGACTCCAGCAATTACATACTTAATATCACTTTCCATTCTGAAAGTTAGTGGGCACTGGACTTTTTTCCTCCTCTCTTTATTTTCTGTGTGATTAATTGAGAAACCTCTTCCCTGGATGGCATCAATTCACCATAATCTCTGCTGCCTATTAGAAAATTTGATTCCAGCATCTCATTTTTTATGTTTGAGGCATGAATGTAATCAGTCCAGACCAGATGCTAGATTCTTGTGAGAAACAACTGTCAAAGGTAGCAGACATTTTTCTTCACATTTGATGAGTTACTATTGGTGGCAGTTCATAAAGACTTCTATCTTGTTCTATTTCTAAGTACCTGTCAAACGCACAGTGTATCTAAGGATAGAGCAGAGAGGTTTTGTAGTCATTAGGGTTTTGTTGTTTGTTTTTTTTTCTAGTGCACTGATTTTATCAGATCTTTGCTAGTTTTGCCATACTTGACTAAACCTTTGTCAGCCTGGCTTATACAAAGTATCTCCTGGGAACAGTTCTGGTTTTTATTCATCCCAAGACTGAGATAATTAAACAATCTATCAACTGTGAGGCTCACTAGCTTGTGATGCTTGTTGTCCTGACCTTGATGTTTTGGATGCTCTAAGCTATGACAGATATGCCAACTATAACCATTCCCTCAAGGCTGTGGGTGGTTTTGTGCGCCCAAGACAAGAACAACAGAAACATTTATACTCTTCAAATTACTCAGTCTTCTGCTATCTCTCTCCATTTTCTTCACAAAGCCCTGGCTTATACTATTATTTGACCTTCTGTGTTAAGTACAAATGCAGTAGGAGAAGAAATGTCTATCTCAAAGTCAGTTTCTCAAGCTCCTTCTGCTGATTTTACCCAGATCCCAAAGAGGTCAGATTATCAGAATCTCACTACTGAGAATTCAGATTTTCAGAGAAAATTCAGGATCTTTAATTGCTTGGTGATGGCTGCTTATTGTGGAGCCCTCTTACTCCTATGACTTTCTATCGTAACAAAGACCTTTTAGCACCTCAGTGTGTGCTGACCATGAAAGACAGTGAAATACATTTCAGTATGGAAGCAGACTTCAGAAGGAGCTCAGGACTGAGAGTGAAGGAGCCAGGAGCACTTCTGCATCAGTTCATCTCCTGCAGCAATAGCCGTCACAGTGCAGCCGATAATTCAGGTTTTCATGGCAAGAGACTTCCTTTCCTTTCACAAAGGAAGAGTAGAGATTGCTTATACAGCTCAATGACTGGTGTCACACTTTATCATTAATGGTTTGTGAGACGTTAGTGCATAGATGTTTTTGTCTGTCCTAATGATAATGAACAGGCAGTGTGTAAGATCTAATGAAGTTCTGCACAAGGAAAAACATCCCATGATGTTCTGAAACTAAAATTATCAGAATGTCAGTCAGCCCTGGGGAATATGATGAATGATGAGAAATATTTGTTAGAAACACTGCAGACCAATAGATCCCAATGAAGTTAATGTCAAATACAAGTGCTCAGTCATGGGGATAGATGTGGGGAATCAGAGCCCAAGAAAGAGCACAGTTCTCAAGCTTGAATTTTGTACCAGACCAACAGCACAAGTTCAGCTTAAACCAGAATATTTTCTCCTTCAAAATGGGAGAAGATTCTACTAGTAAAAGTAGTTGGATTCATCTCTGCTTTGCTCCATGTGAGTACAATCTCATCAACAGCAAGCACTAGGAGGACATGAATTAGAGCTGGTGAAAGCCAGATATACAAAAATGTACCAAAGTATGAAAGTGAGGTGAAAGGTACTTTAAGCATGCTTAACAAGCTATCAAGATATTCCATCATATTTACTCTCTGAATTTAAACCTCCCCCTTATTTAAACTCATCAGTTTGAACATCCTGTTTATCGAGTATGTTCAACACAGTCTGGTTTACCCCATGCCCTCTCAGTTCTGGCAAAGTCACAATGGCTTTGTGAATTACTGCAGTCATATAAGATACATTGTATATTTTATGATTTGCTTAGTACACTCAGAGCATACTTAATATGGGTAATAAAAGTATACACTGTCTTTTTTGTGTAACCTATCAAATAATTCACAAATAAATAAATCATATAAAAGCAAATACAATTTTTCAAACTGTCATTAAATGCTCTATATTTAAAACAAATGCTGGGAAAAAATATTAAAAGCTTAGCTCTAGAAATTGAAGAGGCACCATGAAAATGAAAATCTCATTTCTCCCTGAAAATCTAGTGCCTGTTATAGTTACAAGCAACTTCTAAAATTACTATAGGTGAAAGAAGAATGTCCTCTATTTCCTGCAGTTTGTTACATTGTGCATTTGACAGCACTTTTTGTGTAGTTGTTTATTAAATCAATTTCTCCTCTGCTGAAAAGACTCTTATCAATAGCAAGAAGAGAACAAAAAAACCCAAAGAAATGTATACATTTTTAAAAGGGAAGTTTGTAAATAATTTCCAAGACATACTAGCTACTGTTAATTCACATAAATCAATGGATCTATATTGATTATTCTCTCACAGTTTGTCCTACTTGTTAATATATGTTGTTTATTAAAATCTTTTTACATGAGAAGCTATATTTTCAATATACTAACTTCCCTTTAATGTTTTCTTGCTATTTGGGAAGCTGAGAGGTACATGTGAAATACAGCCAGGAGAAGACACAGAAGGCACGTACTGGCACAGTTGCTGTATTTCCCTCTAGCCATCACCTCTGGTCTGTTAAAGGTCCATCTCTGGAGAATCCCTGCCCAACTGCGACACCATGGTGGGAAAACAGCCTCTTCAGAGCAGCATAGGCAGTGCAGGTGGAGGCAGCTGGCTCTGCAGGAGCACTGCTTTGTACCTCCTGCCCTCTTGAAGACTTTGGGGTATCACTCATGATCTCCAGATGGCATTCAAGTTGGGGGGTCTCATAGGGCCTGTCTCTTATCCACCAGCCCCATAGGGATGTCTTAGACATTGCAAAAAGATACTGAAGTCCCTAAACCAAGGTACATCCATCCAGAGCCAGGTCTCAACAGTTGCTCAATCTCAAAGCAGGAAACTCTGTGAAGGTGCCCATGACAACTACTGGTGGATAGCACAGCAACCACACTAGGATACCACACTCATCCCATTTTCCACAGAAAGGAAAATTATCTATATTTCCTCCCATACTTAATCTTTTTTTTTCTTCTTAAAGTGTCCTATAAATTTTGTCAGTTTTGCACCTTCCACGTTTTCATGTGTCAATGCTTCCCACACCCAGGTTGTGATATGAAAGACTGTTTTATCATCCCTAAGGGCTCATCTTACATGGGGAATCCCTGTAAAGTTCAGCTGTGTCCATGATATTGCAGAAGACAGTCACTGCTCTACTTCTGATTTGAAAGCCCCACACCACTCAATAGTGAGCAAACAAACCTTGTCGAGAGGACATTATTTCAATGTGACACCATATCTGTGGGAACATATTTCTCAGCCCGCTATTGAAATACTATAATCTGAATAGGAGAGGTACAAATGAGTTGGAAGGAAAACCAAATATTTTCAATTGCACTTCATTTTTCACTTCAAAATTATAATGATTGACTGTGATCCATAACAGACGGATCATTACCCCAAACTGTAATAAATACTCAGCTCTCAAGTCAAAATACTTATGGAGTAGAAGCTCAAGTGTCATGATTTAACCCCAGCCAGCAGCTAGGCATCACACAACCGCTTGTTCACTCCCCCTGCAGTGGAATTGGGGGGAAGACATTTGGAAAGTTAAAAGTGAGAAAACTTGGGGGTTAAGATAAGAACAGTTTAATAATTGAAATAAAATAAAACAATAATAATAATAAAATGTAATGAAAAGGAAAATAGCAAAGAGAGATAACTAAATCCCAAGACAAGTAATGCAAATGGAAACAACTGCTCACCACCAGCTGACCAACACCCAGCCAGTCTCTGAACAGTGGCGCCCTTGCCAGCCATCCTCCCAGTTTTATTGCTGAGCATGGTGTCATATGGTGTGGGCTATCCCTTTGGTCAGTTGGGGTCAGCTGTCCCAGCTGTGTTCCCTCCCAACTCCTTGTGCACCTCCAGCCTATTCACTGGTGGGGTGAGGAGCAGAAAAGGCCTTGACTCTGTATAAACAATGTTCAGCAATAACTAAAACATTCCTGTACCATCAACACTGTTTCCAGCTCAAATCCAAAACATAACTCTGTACTAACTACTATGAAGAAAATTACCCCAGTCAAAACCAGCACATCAAGTAAAACCTCTATTTCACAGACACTTCAGATTATTCAGGTTCTACTCAGATCACAGCATAATACAATTAACAAACATTTTTATGCAAAGGTGCGACTACACTACAAGGCCACTAGGCACAAAAGTCCAGTGTAATGTGTTCTCTGCTTTCCAAACGAGTTTAAAGGCTTGGACTTGTTGACTGAGCATTGACAGGTCTGAAGCCAAGTCTGCTCAGGAAAACTGCCTTCAATTCCAAAGTCCCTCAATCCAATTCCATATTCATGGCAGGTGGATCTAACTAAGACCTGGTTTTATGTGTTTTACACTTCCTATTAGAATACTAAATTTCTTGAATGAGATTTCAATTGTATCTGCTTGCAATTTATTTGACACATTCCTAATAGATACAGCATCACCTCGGGGAGCCCTAGCACAAGAGCATTCTTTATGCAGGTTAAGCTTGTACATAAGTTCTGCCCAGCACATTGCCCAAAATTACTTGTATGTGAATGAACTTCTGTGAAGAGAAGCAATCACTTTATCTGACAGGAGGTATTTATAAATTTTACATTAATGACTGTTAAAACACAATCTATGAACCAATAAAAATACAGGAGATCATGTACCTATGAGATATTGAAAATTTATGAAAGCAAGACAGAGTGGACTCAGTACTTAGGAGGAAGAAGGGGTCACTGCCATGAACATCAAACGCCTCCTGAGGTATTCACCAAAACTCTGATGACTTGTTAACACACACCCACACACATCCTCCCCATCCTGCTTGAGGAAGGCACAAGCTATCAATCTTGGGAGCCAGGCACCCTGGACATGTATGTCTGACACCAGAGAAAAGGGACAGATATTAGTAAAGAGGCCTTTTATAACAAAGATTTTGAGTGTGTGAGGCTTTTCTGTTTTATGATGGACTGTAAGCATCTATATTACTGTGATCTGACTAAGAATATGTTTGATGAATTTTGATTATTCACTAATAATTTTTATTAGACTAACAGCAAATTTTTTTCTCCATATGTACAGAGTATATTCCCTATAGATCCATAGCCGGATTGTCAATATAACAGCAGGAACAGGAACAAAGTTGAGAAGGACCACAAAAACACATATACTGACAGACAGGCTGATGTCTGGATCCAAATGTAGTTCCTCAGGCTGACTGGCTGTATCATCCCAGTAGCCAAAACTCAACAGCATTTATTGTGCTGAGGAACTGCCTGTAGGCACAGCGCTTTGAGGAAGAAGCATGCGGAGAGACAGTCAGACAGGGATTTTGCACAAAATTCTTGAGCTCCCAGGAAGGCAGGAGCTCTCCAGTTTTCACCAGAAGTGGGCCAGAAAGGAAGGGTAGGACAGAGGTAGGGTAGGGAACAGGCAATGGTTTTGGTCACAGCTTATCTTTGGAGCACCTAATACAGGTTGCTGGAAAAACCCTGAGAAAGGCTTTCTGGAGCATGAGCCTTTCCATCATCCCTGTGCAAAAACACTCAATTCCCTGGAGAAGGCTGTAACGGGAATCCTTTGCTTGTACTCTTCAAGAATTAATTCTTCCTCCTCCTTTTTCATCAGTATTTCATTGAATAAAGTTTCAGTTACTGGTGTATAAATCAAACACACAGGGAATATTAGTCCCATCCTTATAAAGAACAATTTACTGTGATCTGTTTTTCTGAAACTTCTGTGCATGATGGTTTGTTGCCTGTACCTGTGCAAATGATACAGTAAATCACTCGACTGAGCAGTGATTTCTCATCACTGTCTTTATATTTTACCTGTGCAGGAGAAGGGATTTTTCACTTGCAATGTCATTTTCAGGCCTGTGTAAAGAGTCTGAAGAATGAACACCTGAGCCTGCATCTGCAGTGAGCTCTGCTGGACTCAGCTCTGCATTAGATTTCCCATGGTGAGGACAAACAATACCCCTGTGTAAGGACTTAAGGGTCCACCACATGATGGAGACTTGCCAATTGTGGGGTACTTATCTTTACAGTCTTATCTTGTGTCCCTCTGCCTCTCCCTTCGCAACACAGAGCCATCATTCTTTCCACACTCATTTGCAGGATGTTGCTGTCAACATCGTTGATATGGATGACTGTGACAACATTTGGAAATAATTAAAAACAGCCTCAAGGACCCTACAGTGTTCTTAGTGCCCTCAGCTCTGCGTTTCTCCAGGGGCTTCACAAAATAAAGAAGATCTATGTGGGAGTGAGTCTGGGAAACATTTGTTTGCTTTAAACTTCTATAGTTAATGCAGTGAAGAAGGTGAAGGACTGTGGAAAACAATTTGATTTTGACAAGAGAAAGAGACTGTTTTATTTATTAATGAAAGAACTTTTTTTCCTCAGTATTCTCCAGCAAGTACTCCAGCCACAGAACCATGCAGAAGGCAAAGGTGGGGACTGGGAGAATGAAGAAACGCCCACTGTAGGAGAAGATCAGGCTTGAGACCACCTAAGGAACCTGAAGGTGTACAAGTTCATATGGGACCTGATAAGATACATCCACAGGTCCTGAGAGAACTGGAACATGAAGTGGCTAAGCCACTATCCATAATATTTGAGAAGTCATGTCAATGTGGTGAAGTTCCTACTGACTGGAAAAGAGGAAAGATAACCCTCATTTTTAAAAAAGGAAAAAAAAGACCTGGGGAAGTACAGGCCAGTCTGTCTCACTAGCTAGATCATGGAGCAGGTCATCCTGGAGGTGGTTGATGACAGCCAACATGGAGTCACTAAGGAAAAATCATGCCTGACAAATTTGGTGTTCTTCTATGATGGAGTTACAGCATTGGTGGAGAAGGGAAGAGCAACTGACATCATCTACCTGGACTTGTGCAAAGCATTTGATATTGTCCCTCGTGACACTCTTGTCACTAAATTTGAGAGTCATGGATTTGAAGGATGGACCACTCAGTGGATAAAGAATTGGCTAGATGGTCCCACTCAAAGACTTGAGGTCAATGGCTTGATGTCCAAGAGGAGAGCAGTGACAAGTGGTGTTCCTCAGGGGTCAATGTTGGGACCAGCACTGTTTAACATGTTTGTTGACATGGACAGTGGGATTGAGTGAACCCTCAGCAAGTTTGCCAATGACACCAAGCTGTGTGGTGCGGTAGACATGCTGGAGGGCAGGGATGTCATCCAGAGGGACCTTGATGGGCTTGAGAGGCAGGCCCATGAAAACCTCATGAAGTGAAACAAGGCCAAGGACGAGTTCCTGCACATGGGTCGAGGCAATCCCATGCACAAATACAGGCTGGGAAATGAGTGGATATAGAGCAGTCCTGCAGAGAAGGACTTGGAGATATTATTAGATGGAAAACTGACTATGAGCCAGAAATATGGTCTCACATCCTAGAAAGCCTACCATGTCCTGGGCTGCATCGAGAGAATTGTGGCCAGCAGGTCAAGGGAGGTGATTGTCCCCCTCTACTCTGCTCTGGTAAGAGCCCACTTGGAGTCCTGTGTTCAGCTCTGGGGCCCTGAAACAAAAAAGGCCCAAACAATAGGCCTCAAACCAAAGTTGACTTCTGAGTGAACCACCCGACCAGCAACCCACATCTCATCAGCAGGAAGCAACCAGCATCTTATCAGCATGAAATGCAACCCTGGGAACAATCCCTGAAAACTATAAATAAACAATAAATAAAAAATCCCAAATGTAAACAAAAACAGAAACTCCTCAGATGTGCCTGGATCCTGGCCAGATCTGGACACGCCTGAGTGAGGCATGTCAATCTACCAGATATCTCCCATGCATTTTGTATAGATTTGCTTGTTAAACTGTATAAAAGCTGGACCCTCTCACAGCAAAGACGGAGACCTCACCTACGAGTGGATGCACTGTGTAGGACTTCCCAATTGCCGGGAAAGGCTCTCCGACCCTTCGCTGTGACGGGGCTCCCCAGCTGATGCACGGTTCTGGATGATGGTAAAGTATGAGGGCAACTGATGATGTATCTTTCTTAATCACTATAGCTAGCTTTATGTAGTAATGACTAGGTGCATTACCTTGCTTATTCTCTCTGCTGCTTTAAACTAAAGTAAAATAAGCTTATTTCTTTAGCTTGGTGTCTGTGTCCTTTGTGTTAACGCCATCAATTGGCAAAACAGGCCCCCAATGTAAGAAGGACATGGACCTGTTCAAGCATATTTAGAGGAGGGTCATGAAGATAATGAGGGAGCTGGAGTACCTCCCCTATGATGACAGGCTGAGAGAGTTGGTTGACAGAGATTATTTATCAAGGAATGTAGTGATAAGACAAGAGATAATGGTCTTAAACTGAAAGATGGTAAATTCAGATTAGATATAAGGAAGAAATTCTTCCCTGCGTGGGTGGTGAGACACTCGTACAGGTTGCCCACAGAAGCTATGGCTGCCCCCTCCCTGGAAGTGTTCAAGGCCAGGTTGGACAGAGCTTGGAGCAACCTGGTCTAGGGGAAGGTGTCCATTGCCATATCAGGGGAGTTGAAACTAGATGATCTTTAAGGTCCCTTACAACCCAACCATTCAACTCTATTCCATTCAAATAAATAAGTTTAATATACACCTGGCTTCAATTTTTTAAGGGGTGGTTGCACTTTTTTTTTCCTGCAACATGGGTAGCATAAACAGCACTGTAAGAAAGATAACCATCTATAAATATGTATTTGACTGATCTATTGGCTTAAAACAACATATGTGTTGCACTGTGCCAAATTACCCATGTCTTCTGCAACAAAACTATATTACTTCATAGGACAACATAATGTTTCCATCCTTTGCTTTTATTTTAAACCTATATTCTTTCTGGAAACTGCATTCTGTATTTCAATGTAGTCTCACCTCTACTCACCCCTGCACCGTATGATTCTATAAGGAAATATCAAATGTTTATTTTCCCTTTTAACATAGAACTCACTCTACTGTATGTTTTACCTTTCTTGTCTGAAGTCATTTTAAGGCCTCATGAAAATACTAGGCATGCAAAAGCTACATGATTAAGACGGTGCATTTAAGTGTTTACAAAATATAATGTCAGAGGAAGGGACTGTATAAGGAATGTTACCTGGAGTTACTCTAAGTGTCATTCTCATGGTTTCCATTTGGTTCATTATACACAACCACACTAGAAATTACTGGAATAAAAAACTTTTCAGTTTTTCAGTCACCTGTGGTGAAAACAGAGAGAAAGAATTCCATAGTGTATTTCTAAAGAGTTTGCTAAAGAGAAGCAGTGACAACCAACACTAGTCAGAGGACAACTAATAAGCCAACAGAAAGGAAAAGAGGAGATGGTAACTAGATGCTAGTGTCACCCCATTTGTCCAATTTTTTCAGAGATATCGTTGGAAAGTAAGATGATCTCTGACTAGCTGTTATCAGACTATGAATGAACAAGAAGAAACCAATAAGGTGTAGAAAACAGAACGTAGAAAGACCTCCTCATCATCTTTTCTGAAGATAAAGGATCGTGTCTGATCTTCTTAATAGATACTAACAGCCTCAGTCAGTATCCAAGTTTTATTGTTTCTATATCAACTTACTCCTTCAACAGCCAGTGTAGCTGAAAACTCCTCTAAGTAATATTTTGAGTCAACTAAATCAGTATCACAAATGATTCTGCTTAGTGATCTTCCACTGCCAATGGATATTTCATTTCTGTAACGTGTCAGTGCTCCAGAACCTAACAGTATTGTTAGGAGTGGCATCTAAAAGAGCAAACCACATCCTGCTTGTGTCACTGGAATGCAAGATCCAACACCAATCTTTCAGGAAACCTTAAGCAAACTAGGAGTAAATGTTAAATTGACAGCTACCTTCTATTAACTGAGCTCTTCAGCACTGTGTCCCTTCTGGACATGTGTGCAATCCTTCTCGTCACCCTCAGCTCCAGAACTATTTCTTTAGGGTTGTCTGTTAGATGCTGGGCTTAACATACAATTACTTTTTGACACAAGATCCTTCTCTGGAGCATTGGATCCAGATTCATTGTCATGGCTAAGTAACCAAACACAGATTCAGACTTAGCATAAGGAATCCATTCTCAGAGATAATCCATCCTAATCACGATTGGCTATCAAAGGGTCATATTCTACTTGCAACTGAGAAAAGGTCTGCATTTCATCAAACTAAGAACAACATAACACCTTGTCAGCAGAAGGCAGTGTCATCAGTGACAACAAACAAGATGCTGATCACTAATCCTACCACCTGTCCTATTGTTTTTGACCTTTTACACTGCCAAAACCACTGTTTTTTAAACTGTTCCTAGATTGATTCATGACAGCGTGCTTCCAGTGTTCACAGACTCCAACATGTCCACCAATGCTACAGATCTGGGTAAGTACAAGTTAAAAAACACAAATGTATCAGCTGTTGTTTGGCTTGGCAAGCCTTGATGAGGAACCATGAAGGTATTTAGATAACAAATATAAAATTGAATTCAGTGAGACTTGAAGGTCTGAATAATTGCTTGGAATTAGGCCTTAGTGTTTTGCCCTGTTCAGGTTTATATATCTCATTCAGCTTTTTTTTAGCTCCTGACCTGCTTATCTACTCTTCATTTAGATTCCTCTTCCCATCAGTATTTGTTGTCATTCCTTCAGATTTATATTGGTCCAACCTGTAGCCAAGCAGTCTCCATTTGCTAGCTGAAATATCTGACTCCATTAATGTGTTAAAAATCATTTCAGTTCCCCAATCATTTTTGGTATTCATCTAAGAACAAGCCCCATTTCATCAGAATCTATCTGGCAGTTATGTGTTGCGGACTGAACACAATGTGCTGGCTGAGGTTATACCACAGTGATAGAAAGAAGAAATATAACTACACTGATCTGAAACATGCCACTTCTGAACATGAAACTCTGAATCATTCTGGTCTTTTTTCACGGTTTATTGTATTGCAAAGTTACCTGCAGTTGTTTTCCAGCATGATCACTTTCTTCTGCTTCATCTCACCACTGTGACAAATGGTTTCAGATCATTTTTCCCCCAGTTTCATCTTACATGTTTTCAAATTGTAATTAGGAACCTGAGTTTTTTGATCCTGCAAATGTGTTAAGATTCTCAGATGTATACTGTCATAAACCTATTGGCTGAAGTGGTGCTATGACAATTCAAACTGGCTGACGATCTATTCCAAAATATAGCAGTGAATGTCTAAAATATAGCATGTTCTAAAATATAGCATCAACTATATCTCAGAAAGCAAACCTTATCCTGGGATGCATCAAGGGAATCATGACCAGCAGGTCAAGGGAGATGATTCTCCCCCTCTACTCTGGTCTTGTGAGACTCCACCTGCAGTACCGTGTCCAGCTCTGGAGCCCCCAACATAAGGACACAGACCTGTTGGAGTGGGTCCAGAGGAAGCCACAAAGATGATCAGGGGGATGAAGCACCTCCCCTATGAGGACAGGCTGAGAGAGTTGGGGTTATTTGGCCTGGAGAAGAGAAGGCTCCAGGGAGACCTTATAGTGGCCTTCCAGTACTTAAAGACGGCCTACAGCAAAGTGAAAAGACAAGGAATAATGGCTTTAAACTGAAAAAGGGTAAATTTAGATTAGATGTAAAGAAGTTTTTCACTATGAAGGTGGTGAAACACTGGAACAGGTTGCCCAGAGCGGCTGTGGTTGCCCCCTCCCTGGAAGGGTTCAAGGCTGGATTGGACAGGGCTTTGAGCAACCTGGTCTAGTGGAAGGTGTCCGTGCCCATGGCAGGGGGGTTGGACTAGATGATTTTTAACATCCCTTCCAACCGAAACCATTGTATAATATGCTCTTAGTGCTTATCAAGATAAAGATTGTCATGGGAATAAATCATTTTTCATGTGCTTTGTTGAAGAGAGAACTTCACTCTAGCAGCAGAATTACCCAGTAAGAAAGAATTTGTGGTGAGATTTCTCCTTAGTCATTATTTCTTGCTCTAAGAACAAAAAAAGTTGTGTCTTTGTCTATACATTTATACATACATCTATCTCTATATATATTTTATATTCTCCAAGAAATTAAATTCACAGATCTGAGTCATGTCAGAATTCCACCCAGCACTTTAGAAGCACTCATTGCTTATCAGTACACGTCCATGTACAAACCACTAGGTGTTGGTGATTACATATAATTTTGTATATTAATATAATCATATTCCCAGATAAACAAAACATGTAGAAAACTAATTATGTTATTTTTTAACTTATACCCAGCTCATATGTTCTCCCAAATGCATGCATTTCTCCTACTGTGTACTATTTTTATTAGTTTGCTTTTCTAACTATAGGAGCAAATATTACACAAATCAAAAGTAAATAAGCACAGAGTTTTAATCCCCTCACCTGTGCAGATTTGAAATACCCAACCCAATAAGCCTCTGAAAGCTGTCTGATTTCTGCTAAGTTGTTCTGAATTATCATATCCCTGTTCTAGGTCTATGTCATGGCTTCCTTCAGCAATATTTCTGATAAAGGCTAATTCTGAAAGCAAGCCTGCAAACACCTCTTCCTTCTGATACTTCTGGAACTACAGAGATCACTTCTGTTTGTCCTGACCAGAACAGAGTTTATGAAACAGAGCTAGATATGATCACATATATCTTTCCTCCGGTCAGCCTTTGTCAACTCCAGTTTTTCCCATGACTGAAGCTTGGTTGATGAATAAGATATCCCTTCTTCCAAGGCACTTGCAATAATAATGTATATAATTAGAGCAACACATTTTCATTTAGGGAAACATAGTGAAAGAAAGGGATGTTCAAGATGATAAATACTGCTGGTAGAACAGCTGCAAAACCCTTTTTATATTCCTTGAAAAAAGCTTGATTTCTCCAATACCCCATACTGATATTGAAATGTTCTTAATTGCTTATATATAGATGTGGGTTACAAAACACTTCAATAGAGAGTGCTCAACTTTTGCTGAAAAGACAATATGACTTAAGAAACAACACAATAGACTCCCAGGTAGACATTCTGTATTTTCTTCAGTATCTGCCTTGAGCTAGAGCAAAAATCACTTTTCTCTATCCTAGTTTTCCTTCTTTAAAAACAGGGGCAATGGTCCAGTAGCTATTCACAAGAAGTGAAGTTTTAGCACTGTAGCTCCCAGTGCCCTGCTTTACATTGATCTGACAGTACTGTGGGATTTTAAGATGCTGTAAATGTAGCCTTAAAGTTCTGTAAAACCACCTTAATAAGTGTAACACACCAGCCAAGATTCTCTTCCTGCAGGGTATTAAGTGTCCCCAGGAGAAGGGCAATAGGGAAAGGAGTGGAACTGTACAGTCATTGAAGTCTAATTGCTATATAGGTACAGTTTTTTAAAGATAGAACATCAAAAGCATCCTTCTTCTTCCTTGCTTTGTTTAATGTCAGTAGTAAAACTAAGCACACTTCTAACCTAAGTAGAATAGTTTTAGTCAAAAAAAAAAAAAAAAAAAAAAAAAAGTACAAATCAATTAATCACAATTATTTAGCATTCTGTACAGACCATAACACAGAATTCATGCTTCTTACAATATTCTGTACAGCAGCTTAAGAAAAAATATAGGAAATAAGATCAGCATCTAGGGAATGTCAGTGAGTAATTTTAAGAAACTCTCAGCTTTATTCAGTGATAACTCATGTAGGAACATATCTAGCTAACTTTTATTGTTATGAGTCACTTTACTGACTCTTAGAAGTAGCTTAATCCTATAGACAGACCAGCTGAGTTCGGTGAGATGTTAATTAGTTTGTATAAAAGTGCTACAATCTGAGCCCCACTCTGACGTCACTGAGGTACACTTTACTGTATGTTATTTTGTTCATTTCAGAAGCTTTATCCATTATGAAATCAATTTCATTTCCCTAGTGTCTTGCATATCATATTTTGGAAAAATAATGTACAAATGGCGTTAAAAGAATATTAGTTCAAGAAGCTAAATTCTGAACAATTTTTAACTTAAAAGAACAATCCAGAAACTCAAATTTCCAAATCAGCCAGAGTAAAGATTAATGAAATATTAAAAGTACTCAAAACACCTTGCATTTTGAAGCTATGAGCATTTGATTCTAAAACAAACATCCCACAATCAATACAACCTTCATGAATATATTAAATAGCTGTTCCAGTCCAACTTAATAAGCTCCCAAAACATTTTACTCAAGATACTGCAGTAATTTCAGCAATAACTCCACAAGCATTTATCATATCTAGTAGATCTCCATATGAAGTTTAGAGGATAGGTTTAAAATATCTGGACAATTCATGTTCTTATAAATGCAAACTACTGGAAATATAGCATAAATTTCTCTCTGATCTTCAAAGTCATCTTATACATCCCAGGCTGCATACAGCCTTCTGTTTATTCAGGAGCATCTTACCTTTCTTCTGGATCACAAGGCTGGTGCAGGCACTGCGGGACAATCTCACACCCTGGACTGCAGGAAAGATGTAGTCAGCTAGGATCAACCTGGCCACATTTCTCTAAAACACAGCTGCATCTATCCTTCAAGGCAGAGGCAGGAGAAGGTGAAAATCATTGTCATCTCCCACCTGTGCTCTGCTCCTGGCAGTCCTTCTCTTTTTGGTTCTTTGTCATGTGGTAGTGACCTTTTAGCTTTCACACACATGACAACTTGTTTATGTTTCTCATGGCCCAAGAAAGTCCAATTGTCTTTTGTAGACAAATGAATGAGTTGTTGTACTGCAATTGCATGCAGGTACATTTTTGAAATTATATTCCATCTGTGAACTATCTCAGGCCACACGAGCAGAATTTGAGACTACTGGGATAGTGAGAGCTGGTATCTCCAATATTTACAACGACTGATATTGGGCAGTGTCATTCATGCCCTGAAGTTGATTTCTGTTCTTAAACCTAATCTAGAGCAATCAATACTTCTCTGTTCCTCCATTCCAGCACAGGCTTTTTCTATTCCTTCCATCTACCTTCAGTCTGGCAACAGAAATGCATCCTAGTAAGATCAAGAATCTGAAAAAGCTTCCAGATGCCCAGGGATCTTCACAACCTGAGAGAAGTGTTGATGCAGGCAATGAACTTTGTATCTTTGTAAAATCTTGGCATGTTCATTATTATCATAAACTGTTAAATGTATACTGACAATCAACTTAATATAGTTTGTCTGATGTTTCCTCCATGATTAGTGAAAACGTAAAGAATATTACTGCCTATAGCTATCTACTTATTTTTCTTTATGTATGTTATTTTGCTTTACAGGTAAAAGTAGTACAGTAAAGTAATAATAGATCTGTTTATCTCATAAGGGATTCATATCTGATTGCACTGAAGTACCAGACTTTTCCAGTCCAAAATATTCTGATCACCAAAGATCAAACAAAATCTCAAATGTTGGATGAAAATATAGTTCTAATAAACCTGAAAACTTCTTCTGTCACCGCAAGGATCAGTGATGGCACTTTGTTTAAAGCATGATATTTTCTTAGAAGAAATAATTGTTTAGCAGTCTTTACCAGAACACAAACTCCAATTACCTTATAAGTTATATAATCTTTGCCTGACAGTTTTAAAATGTAGTTCTATATTAATCTTTTATTGTTATTAGACTTCTATGAATTAGATTACAAATTACCTGCCAAGCAATCTTATTGTGCACAGATTTATGTAACTCATTTTTCTGATATATATTAAACATTTGCTTGCATGTTATATGGTGTTGTCTTCTTTTATATTTAAGAAAGACACAGATCTTGAATTACTGTTAGTGACTTTCTATCATACAGAAATATAGAAGTCCGAGGTTTATGTTTATTATGCACTCCACTCTACGTGTATTTCTTTGTTTGATTTTTAAAATAATGTTTATTTTCAAGGTTGGAGTTTTCTACTAAAATCAGGCACAATATTGCCTTCTCCAGTCATTCAGCCACAGTGCTAACCCAAAGCTTTTTGTTCCTGAACTTAGGGACACGTATCCATATGATCTGACCCATTAGCTTTTGGAACAGTGTTTTTTTTCTGACATCAGTTACATTTAGCATGCTGCAGGGAGATGATACAGTGAAAGCATCAAATGTGCCTGGCAGTCAGGATCATAACGAGGAGAGCAGAGATATTTGTGACCCTACAGTGGAGGGGCATAGCATGTTATCTGTACAACTAAGCCAATCCACTAGCAAGGGAAGGACTGCGATCCACAGCTCCAGTCCTCATGTTTCCTGCCTCATTTTGTTTTCATTTTCCTTGGAGATCCTGAGATTCTTCTGAGGAACCATCTCAGAATATAAGGTTTTAATCCAGGTTTGCCCTTACCCAGTAGCTGAGAGGGAACTTCAAACTTTTCCTCTCACACTGTGCCAGTCAGTCAGAGCTTATCCCTAAAGGGATGTCTTCTCCAGCAGAGCAGTGTGAAACTAGCACAGACCAGATTTAAATGAGCTATCTCAGGCACCAGCAGCATCCTCTTTCAACTGAGTGCCTCACAGCATGATTTAACCTATGCTTTGGACTGCTGCCAGCTCCTACATCTCTAATTTAAAGCAAGTCTGAATGTTTCTCTGCTGCATAGTAATTTCTTCCACAGCTGTGAGATGAAAATCCTTTAAGCAATAGATACACCAAGGATCAAGAACTTTCACACCCTAAATGACAGTGCATGCACTAAGTCATCTCTCACTGAAGAGACATTACGTGTCATCTGTACAGCAGAAGCCATCATTCTTACTTGTGTCAGTGTGCAGATTAAAACTAGAAAAGATTCAGAAAACAATGCTTTTACTGACTGATTTTGATAATTTCAAAACCTAGTTGATGTTGGATAGCAAAAATTCCATATAAATATCCACCATTATTATCAGTTTATTGAGAACCACCATGACTGCAGCCTCCACTTAACACTGTCAAAACAACTCTTCTCCAGGCTGAATTTTCATTTTCCTTGCACTTCTGTGCTAAATGAGAGCTCTCTGCACCATCATTTTGCAGGCCCTGGTACAGTTCCATAAGCAGTAATCCTGGGGAAAGAAAAGGTCATATCCAGAATTGAAAGGATCATCAGGTTCCTTTTTCTGCAGTCACAGGCAGCCATGACATGCAGATGTCTCACATGACATGTTCCTGCCAGCCAAAAAAGGTGTCCTGGGTGCTGGAAGGCCAAATTCTTCATATGACTCTTGGCAGCCATGCTGCAGCTCTCTATGTCTTTGAGGTGTATGAGGTGAGTACAGGGAATGCAGAAGGGTGTAGATAGTAAATTCATATGCTTACTTGAATTAGACACAGCAGATGACAATGCTTGGTATAAATCCACAACAGCAATTGGATTTACATCTCAAATTTTAATTAAACAAAGTCACATCATCTCTTCCTGTATGAAGAACAATAGAAAATATAAATTGAAATAGTTTGAAGGATGTAAGTATTCACTATGTCTGTTGGGGTTCTACATCTTCTGGAAGTGGTGCTGTTCAGAAATGGTTTGGATCTCAGGGATCTCACCCAGGTTTGGGACATTAAGACACTCTGCAAAGCTTATGTCATTGATCATGACAATGTTACTCAGCAGCATTGCTGTCCTTGCAGCTCCATATACACCTGCTGCACAACTGAAACACAAAGAGGTTAACACCAAGAAGGTTATAATGAACTCCTCTATTTACAATTCATAGTTTTATTATTCCTACTTAGAATAACTCCTGATGAACTGCAACTCCTTCCTGCACAATTCTACTGAAAATACATCGGTATCATTTACACTTTTTGCCCTTGTAAGGTCCTGAGAACGCTCTGGTGCATCCAAGGCTTTACATCACATTTATACTTCTCTCATGAAGAGTCCTTGTTGAACTTCATGGTGTCTATCAACGTTATCTACCTTTGTGATAGGCTCCAGGAAATATCTTGGGCCATCCTGTCTGCCTGATGTCAGGGTTATGTCATAGAGTAGGTGGAAAACTGGATGTAGAGAACCAGCAGCTATCTCCATGATACCCATAACCTTCCATTTTTTTTCCTCAGGAGAATGGACTTATCTGCTCTTGACCAGCTTCAAAGGCACTCTGGTAGGTAAGCTGCATTAAAATGGCCAGCCTGGATGCTGTTGCTATCCAATGGATCAGATGCCACTGAGAGGTTCCTGCTCAAGAGAGGTTGGTGGACTACTGCAAGCTCAGAGAACTCCACAATGCACTTCACTCTACCACCCTCTTCCATCAAATACTGACCCGTTGGAGTGAATTTCCTAACTATTTCACACTTCAGTGACTCTGAGCAGCCATCTGCTGCAGGGAGTTCCTGAGGCAGCTAGAAGCTCTAAGGATGGACAAAAGGACAAAAGTAGCCCCTTGGATGCTTGCCCAAAACCCCATCATGTTTTGGGCACTCTGTTTAGCTAATGTGTACTTGGCAGATTTGCCTAAGTCTCTTCCATTAATCCCTTTCACAGTTTGGAGAATCTCTGCTTTATCAGCACAAAATCTTATCTCAGCCATTAAAAACACACCCTGGTTCCTCAGGCATATGCCTTTGAGGCCAAATCTGTCTACTCACTATTGCACCCTCATGGGCACTTATGTCTTTTCTTAGGTGTGATGTTCAGTGTTGTTTATAATGCTCTAGGAGCAGTCTAACTATTTTATATACAATAATACTATCTTCTCTGATTTATGTTGCATTCTTGGCAATTCTGTTTGCCTTCTCCAATACAGAAGCACAGTGAGTTGAAGGCCATGGGGAATATCTCCATAATAACTCCCCAAATTTATTTTGAACTCCTAGTTACACACTGCAGTGACATTCTATTTGTTACCTCATTGGATTCTTTGCTATTCTACATTGTCTCTTAGAAAAAGGCATTTAAATGATTTAAGCCCTCTGTGTCAAGCTTCATTGTTCTTCATTATTTGCTGTATTTCCTGCATTAGTATCATATCCACACCTGAAAATTCAACTCTCGATAGTATTAGGTAAGCCATTAAAAATACCAGAAAGCTGAGGAGGGTACATTGATCCCAGTGATCCTTTATGCTTTCTATTTTCAGTAAATCAGTTGCATCCTTTCCTAGAGAGGACTTTTATTTTGTTGAGCAAATGTTCTTTCTTCTTCCACGGCTTAGGCACTACAAGAATTTCTTCTGTACTTGCCCATAGCTATATTTTTTCTCAATGGCAGATCTTTTTTCCTATACAGCAAGATAGAGGCAATGGCTTAAGCAATATTCATCAAAATGTGTATTTGGAACATGCAACAGCCACTCAGTGATAGGGGAACAGTGGGGGTTTTCATCCATCTATCTAAACAAAGATTTAAGAGACCTGTTATAGTGGCAGAATATTTTGTGTAACACTATGAATTATTTAAAATAATTTATCCCCATAAAATGCTGTAGAATAATAACCAAAGCTGAAAAAGTAGATTTCAAAATTAAACCTCAAACTATAAAATAAAATGTAATAACAATATTGCAAGCAAGCTAGTGAAGCAGGGATGTTTGGAGGTAGGGTGTTTCTCACATAGGATAGTTTTCTCAGATGATGCCACAACTTGACATGACCAATATGATAGAAAAATTTGGAGACATGAGCTGAAAGGAATGTAAAAGTTACCACAATAGAAACCAAACTTTTTAGAAGGCTAAAAGGCTTTTTAATATTTCTTAGCAGAAATATGACCCAATAAATTTGTCATCAAGTTTTATACTTTATAAAATGGTATTGAAACTCTGGATCTGATCTCCCCTATCAGACCAGTAAAAAAATACACTTGTTAACATGTACATTGCTGTACTCTATTCCCTCCTGCCTTTATGTATTTGTGGGAGTCAGACTGTAATTCAGTATATTAGGGACCAAATAGACAGGACTCCATTTGTGAATGTGGCTACCCGTTCTCCCTGTGGGCAGTCCACCAGTAACAAACCAGGTTCCTCTTCAGGACACACTACTGCTCATCCACTTCTAATGTCAAAGACACCAGCCTTTATCTTCAAAACAGCTGCAAATAAAGACAAATTACATTGAAGATTAAATTCATATTTTAGAGTTACTACAGTATTTGCAGTTCACAGGAAATGGTGCAGAGCAGAGTCCCCATCATGAATTATACAAATGCCAGCCAGCCCAGTCACATGACAAACTTTCAATAGAAAAGAAAAGTATCTGGTGTGTCTTGCTTTAGTAATTGTTACAGAACATGACCCTTCAGGAAAGGCATTTCCAGAAACTTAATCTCTAGTGGAAAAATGCCAATGCTTTCTTCCTCTTCTACAACCAAACAAGAAATTGACTAAATCTAAAACAGAATTTGATCCAAAACGTTTATTGTGAAAAGAGGTAGTAGGAGATGTATGGGCACAAAATCAGAGAAACAGGGCTTAAAATGATCTTGAATGGTCATTTTCTAACCTGGTTTGTGTACATCTACCTACTTCATAATACTCAGAAAACTCCCTCTGCCACTGACTTTGTACAGAAGTTAATTAGATGCTGTACTGTGGTGGATGACAGCATGAAGGTAAAATACAGTTGCTAAAGAATTTGAGCTTGAAACTTCATATCAGGATAAGCATAGTCTTAAAATGCTTTAAAGTTGTGTTTTTTTAAAAAACTTTAGTCTCAGGAACTTTATGGTTTGCTCTTTGGCAGTCCATTTATTGGACTGTTATCCTTATTGGGGTTCTATAGTTTTAAAAGAATACCACAATGATCACGCTGGTATTTAGGGAACACCTACATCAATGTGTAACACAAAGTACCCCATCTCAGTCATTCTCAGAGCAGGGACTAAAAAATAACTCTTTATATGGAGACTTTCCAAACAATTCCTTTCTTAATCATTTCAGTGTCATATTTGACAGGTTTCACAAAACTGAAAGCAACAGTTTAGGCAGACATAGCCTTTGAGGACTTTACTAAGTAACCTGGAAAATGGTCATTCAGCATGGTACAAAAACTGCTTCAGTGAACAGTAGGAGATATCTTGATCACTGAGGAATATCCTGTTGTCAGAGTGCAGCAATGGCTGTCTGTTCCTGAAGGGAAGGGAGAGAGCAGCTGAGGGGGATCACAGCACAGTCTATGGGGTGACATCCCACAGGGTCCAAACATAGCAGGCAGAACAGGGGGCTGGTAGCAGAGTCCTTCAACAGACCTGGACACAGCAAACAATGAACCAGGGACAGAGTCCCTCCAGAGACCCTTGGCAGGATGAAAATGAAATGAGACTGGAGGCAGAGCTGGAGACAAGGCAGGGTCTGTCCAGGAGATGAGGTCAGAGTCAGAGCTGGAGACTGGCAATCCTATGGTGCTGTGGTGTTGCTGGGGCTGGGACTGATGGCCACTACCTGAGTTAAAAATGAGATTCCTGAGCCCACAGACAGGGAGTGGAAGAAGACCCCAAATGAGGTCTACTGGTGCCCTCAAGACCCTGATACTTGCTTCTCAGGGCTCAGGTCACTATTCTAGTGATGTTCCTGAACACATGGAGGTCATCAGCCTTCTGTTTAATGACTCTATATCCCACTGGGATCTAGATTGTATGGCCTACAGTCACACGCAGAACAGCAAAGACAATTTCTTCATGTGTACTGTACAACCATAAGACAAGCTTCAGAGGCTTACACACTAATTAATACTACATTATCCTTAGAACATCTGAGGCAGAATAAACTACCAAGTCACATTCAACTGGGATTGAATATTGATTTCTTCTGTTATTCAAGTATTTTAAATTTATTCCCTCTAGATATATAACTGGACAATTTTATTATTCAAGTGAATGTCTAAAATGTTACCTTGCCCTCAAGATCCTTCTATTATAATGCCATTCCAATTAATGCAACATAGAATGACTCAAAAGATATACCACTTTAACTCCAACTTTCATAACCAAGGAAAAATATATTCCTGTTTCACACTTTAAATATTTGCAGCTGCAGTCAAAAATGGTCTTAATCCTGAATCAAATTCTATTGACACTCATAGAGTAAAAAAATTTACATTTTATTATTTAGGGATGAGGTATTTTATCTGAACGTAAAACAAGCTGCAATTCTGTGTCAGGCTCAGACAGGTGGTGACAGTGGCATTTTAATTTATATTGGAGCATGGAAAAAATTAAACATAATTTCAAGTGAGATTCAAACACTGAGAAAAATAAGAGATTGAAAATGAGAAGCCATGACATATCAGCCCAAAACAAGCAACATATAGAGGAAAGCTGCTAGGTTGCGATAATGGGTAATTAACCTCAAATATGGACAATGGTATTTCTTCTCAAAACAAACAAACAAACAAACAAACAAACAAACAAACAAAACAAACAAACAAAACAAAGAAATATTCACATTTATATAGGAGCCTAAATAAGTTTGGCAATCTACTGTATCCAAAGAGGAAAAAGTGGAAAAATTATCAAAAGATAACACTTATCTTTTATTTTAAGGGATGCCACATCCAATTAACCTCAACATGTCTAACACAAACTCTGCCTCAGTGTGAAAACAGCTGTTTTGGAGTGCTCACCTTGGAGATTGCTAGATTTCTGGAAGTGCCTATAGGAGAAGAGGTCCCTATGACTTTGGACAAAGGTATGACTGACTTTTGTGTACTTCTACTGCAAACCTGTAGGGCTGCAATTTCTTATGGTAAAATATTTGCATTTATCCTTTCCTTGCTTTGAAACAGTCAAGCTTTACAGACAGTTGTATTGTTTGCTCTGAATTCACATCTGAACAGAGATCTAGTCTGAGACCAAGGTTTCAACTTCAATAGCTAAAGTTTTAAAATTTATAAGGAATCGAAGTCAGGATTTCCTCTAACAAGGACAAGATACTGTCTTCTGTTTTATTTGAAGCATTACAACATATCACTCTATTATTCAGGGCTTGGTTTCACCAAGCCTAAATTCGACTGAACCCCAGTTCTTCGTCCTCTCATCATCTGGCTCCCAGCCTACCACACTCCTTAGTCATTAAGGGAGCACAGAGAAAACCACTCAGATGATATTTAGATCCTCATAAATTTAGATCAGTTTATTCTGAGGTCCCTGATAGAATGATCACCCTACTACCTCTGCTAATGTAAGCTTTGATGATTGGGAAATGTTCCTAGAAAAATGACTGATCTGGTGTTTCACATCTGCTATTCCTTTTTCCCTTTTGTGGAACTTGCGTGTTCAGTCTATTCTGTCATAAAGAATGTCATTAAGAATGAAAGGAAGACTGGTAGTACTATTAATGAGAAGGCAAATACTATATACAATGTAAGAGAAAAGCCAACACAGACAGCTGTCGTTTATAAACACTAGGGAAATAATTCAGCATGGGAATGAAATTGGGGAAAAAATATATCCTGCCAGACTGACAGGAAAAGTAAGTTACTGCATGGTATTCACTTGCAGAATAATAGAAGGGAAACTGCTGTTTTCTGCTTTCTCTCTTATAAAAGGTTCCTTCTTTTCATATTTATTTACATGCAGGCAGAGAGACTTAGATTCATAGGGGATGATTTTGAAAGATTTTGATAACACTTATTTAGCCCACAAGAGTTTTCCTACTCAGTACCAATTGGACCAAGAGTCATGATTTTAAGCCCAAAATGACAGAATTTACTAGGAGGTCTCTGTTGGGATTAATACAAAACTACATTTCACAACCTCGCTGGACCATGGGAAGCAGTCAGAAAACTGCTTTCACTTTCCTGAGAGGTAGTCTTACAACTGCCACCTCTGATGACGAATTCAAATGGAAAACAAGAGACTCGAAGGCGATGGAGGACAAGCAAAGCTGAGGAGAGATCATGCCCTGCTCACTCCAGTGAGTGCCCACTCCGGTGAGTGCTTCAAAGCATGTGGGATGAGGAACTGTCTGCTTCACATAATAGAAATTAATCTGTCATACAGCCAAGATAGGTGTTGGTATGAGGAAAAAACAAGATAAAGAAAACTGATAAACTTCTGATGTGGAGGCTGGCCGAAAGGAACAAAACTGGGCTCTTGGCCCTGAGATGTATGTGCAGTTCACATAAGAACTGCATTTTGCTGTTTGCTGTCAATATCCTGGGCTGCATTAGGCAGAGCATCACCAACAGGTTGAGAGAGGTGATTATTTCCCTCTGCTCAGCACTCATGTGGAGTGATGTGTTCAGTGCTGGGCTCCCCACAACACGAAAGACCCAAACAAACTGGAGCAAGTCCCAAAAAGGTTCGCAAAGATAAATAAGGAACTGGAGCATCTGTCATGCAAGGAGAGCCTGAGAGACCTGGTATTCTTCAGCTTGGGGAAGGAAGACTTAGGGGGATATAAACAATGTGTTTAAATACTTGATGGGGACAAGTAAAAAGGACAGAACCAGACTCTTCTCTGTCATGCCCAGTAGCAGAAATAACAAACGTGCATAAACTGAAATAAAAGATATTTCAGTTTAAACATAAGAAAAATAAACTTTTTCACAGTAAGGGTGGTTAGGCACTGGAAAAAGTTCCCCAGTGGGGCTGTAGAGTCTCTCCATCCTTGGAGATATTCAAGACTCTACTGGACACAGCCCTGAGCAACCTGCTGTATGTGACCTTTCTTTGAGCAGGGGGTTGGAGTAGATATCCAAGGGTGCCTTCCCACCTCAGCTACTCTGTGATTCTGTGAAAATTAAAAGCAGTCATGGAAGCAGGGACCAATATCTGGGACTTGGTGGGGGGTGATTAAAGCTAGACAACTTCAGTTCAAACAAGGCAGCAGGAGGAAGGTTAACCAGTTGTGGAAATTAAGTGAGTTGGATTGTTGTACAAGAATTATTGATGTGATTTGCTGAATAGCAGTCATACAGCTGAGAAAGAGCTTCAGAAACACTTTTCCAACTGACTGTACTGTTAGCTACAGCCCCATGATGCTCCTGAAACCTTCAGCATGCTGTGAGCACCCTTCCTCCCACCCTGCATAAGATCCAGACAAAAAATGGCCTTGTTTCCATAATACACATTTAACGGCTGTCGCTGTTATTTTGCCTAAATTATGTGAAGATTTCGGCCCCTGGCTCTTTACGCAAATTTTATGCTGCAAGGCAAGAACAGCCAGCTATGTCTTTCTGCCTAATACTGCAACTATGAAAGCAGGCACAATCTTTGGCATAAAAGCAGCGGGGTACAGTGAAGAGAAGTAAAGAAAGATTATTACTGTGACACATGGAATTAATGAGACCTTTTCTAGAAACCTTTTCTGAGCCTTACACTTTGCAAGAAGAGGCAGAAAATTTTAAAATATTTTAGAAAAAAAAAAAGACAGAAGACAGAGCTGAGGTTTCAAAAGCCACATTTGACTACAAGAAAGTAAAGACAATTTATTTAATTTCTCAAAACACAGATTACACCATTACTTGATCACAGTTTACACATAGTACACAGGAAAGGATTTCAAAGAACAGAGGAATCCTGCTTGTAGATAAAGGTGTATAAAAATCTATTATCTGAAAGCTGAACCTAGACAAATTGGGAGTAAAAAATAAGGTGTCAATCTTCAAATGACAATAAGTACCCAGTGAAACAATTTAATGACTGACACAATGGATTTTCCATCATCTGAATTTAGTACATCACTACTGGATGACAATAGTGTTACCAAATATATCCAACAAAGGTGATTGCTGAAAGAGGGATATGAGCTGACAGACCTCATTGACGCCTGTTTTAAACACTTGATAGATATATCTGATTCCGAATAAGAGAGGCTGTTTTTTTTGAGTGGTGGTAATAATTTTACCATTAATTAATATGCCATTAGTGAGCCTCTAATGATTTGTGTGTATTCAAAATGTTTAGCATGAGTAGTAGCTGTTCTGCAAATAAACAAATCTCCTTCTATGCTAATGTGTATAATAATGAAGTCTTTTATTTTTCCCAATCCTTTTTTTTTCCCCTTGTACTGCCTAAATAATACATTCAAGCTAATAAAGAGTGACAGTAATGCATCAATATCATCTGGCTGTGAAGTGTAAAATACAGAGACACGTCTGATGAAAACTACTCAAATAGCAAACAGGTGTGTGCAAGTGAACTGTATTGTTCAGGCCACTATACCAAATTTAGAAGCCTCATGACCAGTCTTGTTTCAGTCACTGCTTTCAGAAGACAATACCTGCTTGGTAATATGCCCAGATTGCCCTATTTGAACCACTGTGGAGATAAAGGGTGATCCCTGACAAATGGAGGAAGGTAAATGTTGCATCCACTTTCAAAAAAGGCCAAGAGGAAGATTCAGGCAATTAAATATTGAACAGTCTCACTTTGGTCCCTGGGAAAATCATAGAGTGAGTCCTCTTGGAACACATTTCTGCACATGTGAGAGAGAAAAATGTGGTTGGGAACACTGAGAGTGGATTTATAAAGGGTAAATCAGTTCTGACCAAACTAATTGCTTTCAGAGATAAAATGACTAGATGTCTAAGTGAGGAAAGAGCAGTGCATGTCATTACTCTCAATTTCAGCAAAGCTTTCAACATATTTCCTGCAATATTCTTGCATACAAGTTGGGATGTCGTGGTTTAGATGGTTGGATCAAACCAAGGCACAAATCATGCTCAGAGTGTAGCAGCTAATGTGTCATTCTCTACCTCAGGGTTAGTAACAAGTAGAATAGCACAGGGATCAGTCCTTCAACCTGTTTAACATCTTCATCAGTGACCTGGACTGCATGACAGAGTGTACTCTTGTCAAATTTACAGATGACACCAAACTGAGGAAACAGTAAATATACTGAAGGGCAGACCTAACATCCAGATCAACCTAAGCAAGCAGGAGGAATGGGCCAACAGGAACAGGAGGAAATTAAACATGGACAAATGTAAAGCTTCTCACCTGGGAAGGACAAACGCCTACAACAGCACTGCCTGCCTAGGGAGCAGCTCTGTGGGAAAAGCCCTGGAGGTCCTGCTGGGGCAAAGCTGAACATAGGATTGTAGGAACACTGACAGCAGAGAGGTCACCAGCACCCTGGACTGTAGGAAGAGAGGCAGAACCAGGACATCCAGAAAAGGAATTCTCACCCTTTATTCAGCACTCATTACATCACACCTAGACACTCTGCTCAGTATGAAGGAAATACATCAATAAACTGAAGGGAGTTCAAGGGCAGACACCATCACAGTGGTGGCCTCAGCACTTGCCCTATGAGGAGAGGCTGGGTGAGTTGTGTTTGTTAATCCTGGAGCAGAAATGGGTTCAGGGACCTGACAGCAGCCTCCAGTGCCTATGGCAGGGTCACAAAGTTTACACACCTGGGCTCTTCACAGCAGTGCAAAGCAGCAAGATGAGAGACAATGGACATAAATAGAAACAGAAGAAATTGAGACTGGACATAAGGAAAAACCTTTTCACCATGAGGACAGTCAGGTGGTGGCACAAGTTACTCAGAGAGGATGTGCAGTCTTCACCCTTGGAGGTTTTCAAGACTTATCTAAATAAATTCTGGATCAAGCTGTTCAGACCTCATATCTGACCCTGAAGTTCCTTCCAACCTGAAGCACCCTGTACTTTTGTGATTCTACAGGTAAGTCCACATCTGATAGCTCAGAAATATAATTCATTGCCCACAGGATCCCACATAAAGTTTAGATCAAGAAATGTGAGTTTGGGCAGTAGGCAATAAAATTTTACCAGGAATAATGTAGGCTTATTAGAAGGTATTACTCATGATTAATCAGATAGCAATTGCTTATAACAGCTATGAGGGAATTAAAGAGAGCTGTGTTATTAGTAAAATCTTGGGAAGTTAAGCATCCTGTATGGCTGGCATCGTGAAAGGTTAGTTTTGTCTGAATCAGAGGAAATGAATAAAGCAGTGTGAGATCTGTCACTATATTAAACACATTTGGTAGCTGATCCTTTCCCAGTCAACAGTTACTGCAAAAACACTAGGGTATCTGTAAACATTTCCATTCCTTCTCTCTATCAGCATCAGTATTTCTGCAGTGCCACCATTTCCTCATGCTGTGTTTTCAAGTATAACAAAAAGTAGGTCCATGAGCATTTCTACATGGGTGTTTTCAGGTAGAATTAACTCTATTAAATGGTAGATGCCTATAAAGGCGATGACTACTTTTAAACTACTTGTCCCAGTCACTTTCAGGTCTAATTTTCAACATCTCACTTAGGATGGGATTAATTGCATCCTAAATGTGCCTACCTCACTCTAGGTGAGTTGCTTAGCTGTAAATACCTGTCTTGTACATGATCTCGTACAGTCAGATGAATTTTGCTTGAGGTCGTTTTCCTATCATCTGGAAAGTTATGTGAAGGCTGCATGTTGAGATGGAAGTGGGATAAGATAAAATGGTAGTAATACTAATCACAGGTGGAGCTATATGTAGCCAAAGGCAAGACTTTTCTCCTAATTTCTGGGTGCTTGAGGGTTACCTTTGTCTCACACATGAAGCCCAGCCTCAGGGTGACTCTCTCCTTTGCTGGCTTGCAACGGCTCCTTGGAAGTCTGTAAGTAACTGGGCAGTCTCAAAAGACAGGCACTATGCAGACACTGTCCCAAGCGTGTGTCCTGGCTACATGCCAAATTTCCTCATTCTAAGTGCAGGAAAATATAGTATTCAACTGGTTCTGGCCCAAAAGGTGAACAAATAAAGACCCAAAGCTTGCATGGCAGCTTTAAAGACTTGATCACAGAAGTGCAGAGGCAGCCTAACTGGAGGCCCAGACAGTGGTGTGAAGATATCCCCCTGCCAAGCACTAGGTAATATAGCTTAAATGGAAAAACAAGGCTGTTCAGCTTAGTACAGCAGAAAGAAAACGCAACCACAAAGCTTCTGAATCCAAATCTGTATCTACGGATGCCACAGAGCTGTTCTGTAGGAGCTCAGGAGTTCAGGCAACACTGCACTGCATTGAAGAAAAACTCTTCTTCCACTCTCTGCGAAAAGTGAGGGAGAGTGCTTGCCCCAACACCTCATGTGAAAGCATTTACAAGGAAACAATGGGTTTTCAGAGTTAAAGTACATTTTTACAAAGTTTTTGTATGTCTGCACCAAAAGCACTAGTGATTGTTTGTCACAGAAGAATTTAAACAGAAGTGGATGTGGTGTCATAGGCCCCTGAAACTGGCCCTGGCAGTGAGGTGTAAATTCCCAATTCATACTAAACTAGGCATACTTCTCACTCCACTTGTATACTGGTTCATCCCAGGAGTCCAGACTATACATAGTCCTCTAGGGTTAACAGACCCAAGCCCTCCTTTCCAGCTATCCAGATCAGGATGTGGCAGAAATGTGCTCTGATTCTTTTCCACCCTCACACACCATATTCCTTCCCAAGGTAAAAAGCACTGAGGGGAGACATGGCTTTTGCTCAAGTCTCATCTTGTCATGGAGGCTGGGTACAGCGGGAGGTGAATATGTGCAGCTGCACCTGGGAGCTGGTGAAAGTCCCACGGTCTTGCAGTGCAGCACATGCAGGGCAACTCTGTACAGTCGACTCAGCATGGAGTTCACACAAAGTTAAAGGTCAAATCCCGATTCTTACTCATTCTATCAAGGATAAAGACACACACAGAACTGTGATGGTTTTGAAACTATAAAAAGAAAATTATTAAGTGCATTAACCCACTATGAAAATCCTTAACTTGTTGGCTCCTGAAGTTTCTTTTCATTATTTTCATTCATATAAATGCAGGAATGATTCCCACCTATTACAGATCTTCTGTTAATACAGAATTTCCGGAACTGAGCAGTGGGATGTAACAGCATGTGGCTGTGGTCTCAGTCTGCAAAGCATAATCGTCTTGTCTAGAGGCTGCCTTACCAAATATCCCAATTCTCACTGTCCCATTGCCACTGGGGGTAGCAGCAGGTTGTGGTATGGAAACAAATCCTTGTTGCTTTTCTCTGTCTTACCAGTTAGCTTTAGCAAGACCGACTGTAACATCCTGATGTGCTTCTGAGTTGGCACACAGAGATCCATGTGGGAGTGCCTTTCAAATGTGTTGTCGATGAGGTAAGTCCCCCCTTTAAGAGACCCCTTTGATTTAATTAAAGTACATATGAAGGCATTGATAGGGTTGCATAACTGGCTCAGTTGTTGGTTAGCTCTGCTGCTAAATTAGAATCTTTTATTTTCTTAAACATGGAAGTTCTGAACTAATTCACAGGTCCAGCCTTTAGTATGGAACACAATATT
Source organism: Tyto alba (assembly GCF_018691265.1). NCBI lineage: Eukaryota > Metazoa > Chordata > Aves > Strigiformes > Tytonidae > Tyto > Tyto alba. Next base: position 12,965,996 of record NW_024881282.1, on the reverse strand, counting down.
TAGGAAGCATGTATCTTGAAAATATTCCTTGCATCCATATCTTCATAATATAATTTTATTCTTGACGTACACAAAGTCTAACTGCTACCCAAACAACAGATAACAGATTAACCATACTCACATGGTTCAGACCTTTCTGCCATTTGCAACACATGGCTTGACAGAGACATTTCTTTATCAAGAAAATGCAGAAAAACAGAATCAGCATTGCCTATTACAGTGAAGGTTCTATTTTTATAACATTTTGCAGAACAAAACCAAAAGCCTTCCTTTTATGAAGCCAAGAGATGTATCACATTAGGAAGATTTCTGTAGTCATTTCTTACACTTTCCTAGAACAGATTGTATGATACAATCTGAGAATTTATTAATATATTGAAATCAAACAAGCCAACAAGCAGAAATAGTACAAATTATTACTACTTTGGGTTTTGATAAAATATGTTTTAGAAACTGTTTAGAAACCAGAGAGAAGCCTATAATTAAGGAACAAACAGAATGAGTGCCACTGAAATTAATCTTTCTGGTATCAAAACAGATGAAAGGGCATTATGCATTACTATTGTTTAAAGCTGTAAAGTGTGGCTTTTTATAAACTAAAGGGAAGGCTGTTGAAAAAAATCCTATGTTGAAGTTGGAAAAAAAAACAAATGAAGTATGAAATAAAAAGCAGAATCTGGTTAAAAGAATAATTAAGATGCAAATAGAAGTACTGAAGGTTGAATTTTCAAATACTTTTTGACCTACAGTAAAGGCTTTTCAAAAATGCATTTTCTGTAATTACTCAAAATAAACACACTCAGAAATGTGGGGACCAATTAAGGAAATGACGCACTTGTTATAAAGAGCTGCCCGTGTTTTGCCTTGTGCATGAAAGAGAGGGAAAGGCAATCACAAAATCATGGCCAGTGAAAGGAGCAAAAAAGAGATCAGGAGAGATGGCAGGTCAGTCTCCATGGATGAGGCTGCAAAACTGGATGCTGAGCTTTGTTCTCATGCAAACTCCTGAAGCAGTTTTGTACAAGGGTTTATTGACCTTTCACTAGTCCCACAGGCAAAGTGAAATATTGGCCAGCTCTGTCTCTGCCAAAATGAAACAAAAACACTCCAGGTTTGGACTATTTATGGTCTTCCATCATCAGTCTACAGCAAAAAGAAACTTTATAATCACACAGCAAAATTAAGTAAGAACAGAACCACAACTTAACAACAATTTATGGTCAACAATTTTTCTGTTTGTATTGGGGTGGCAATCATATTTTACTTCTCTCAGTTCACTGCTGTAACACTTCAGTTTGACAACCCCTGCAGCTCTCTGAGAGTCAGTGGAGTTACACAGTAGTAAAACTGGAGAGGTGCAAAGAAGAGTCCAGCCCTTTTTTTACTGACTGCTGTGGAAACTTAAAATAACTAGTATCAAAAAAATCCTTCTTTTCCTGTTGCAAGGATGAATTGTTGCCAGGATAAAAGCATAAGAAACTGTGGTTTTAAATTGAGTTTCTTCTGTGAAGTCTACAAGTGATTCAAGACAGACATTCAAATTACACTAGTCCAGCACATTATTACCCAAATCCCCCTCCTGTTCACTTCCCATTACTGTGCTAACACCTTTGCTATTTCCAGTAAAAAAAAATGGCAAAATTTCCATTAATGGAAAAGATGAAAGACACTTTCCAGAAAAGTCCTTCTCTTTCTCTATCCTATCTTCTCTTTCTCTATCCTATCTTCTCTCTCCTTGCTTTCTCTGGTAAACTTTTGGGCTTTTGAGGACTATGATGAGTCCTGTAATGCCTGTTCCAGAAACACCTCCAAGAAATAAAGCCATAGTTTTACAAGCTCCTTCTGCCATTTCAAAACATATCTCTTGACTCCTTTTCCAGGTGTGCGTATGACAGAAACATACAAGCTTCAAATACCACCAGAGAGTGAGGGTTTTACAGAGATGGGCACAAATCATTCTGAGGTTCTCTGGTCCTGAGCTGATGTCTGTAATGGAGCAGTCTGAGATATCATGGAATATCAGGTTGGACGGGACCTCAGGGATTATCTGGTCCAAACTTTCCTGGCAAAAGCATGGTCTAGACAAGATGGCCCAACACCCTGTCCAGCTGAATCTTAAAAGTGGGGAATCTACCACTTCCCTGGGGAGGTTATTCCAGTTGCTGATTATTCTCATAGGGAAAAATTTTCCTCTCGTGTCCAGTTGGAATGTCTTCAGGAGTAACTTGTATCTTTTAATCCTCGTGTTTTCCGTGTGACTCCTTGTAAAAAGGGAGTCTGTCTTCTTTGCAGCCACCCTCTAGGTACAGGAACATGGTGATAAGGTTTCCCCTAAGCCTTCTCTTCTCAAGGCTGAACAAACCCAATTATCTCAGACTTTCCTCACACAGCAGGCTTCCCAGTCCCTCGATCATCTTTGTGACCCTTATCTGGATCCTCTCCAGCCAGTCCACATTTTTTTTGTATAGCAGGGACAGAAAACTGAGCACAGTATTCTAGGTGGGGCCTGACAAGCACCGAGTAGACTGCGATAATGACTTCTGTATCTCTGCTGGTGATGCCCTTGTTGATGCAACCCAGCATCCTGTTGGCTTTCTTTGCTGCTGCAGCACACTGTTCACTCAAACTGAACTTACTGTTCACCAAGGGATGCCCAGGTCCTTTTCCACAGAAGATAGCCACATAGATGCCAGTCTACACTGCACTATGTGTGGGACTGTGTTAGATTATGTTTTCTCAGTTGCAAGACTTTACACTTGTCTTCCTTGAACTTCATAAGATTCTTGTTAGCCCATTCTTCTAGCCTATCCAGGTCTTCCTGTAGGGTCAATCTCCCTTTCAAGGTGTCCACTTCCCCACTCAGTTTGGTATTATCAGCAATATTCATCAAGATATACTTGATCCCATCATCCAGATCACTTATGAAGATATTAAACAGCATTGGGCCCAATATTGATCCATGGGGAACCTCACTTGCGACAGGTTGCCAGTTTGAAAAAGAGATACTTACCACCACCCCCCTGGGTGTGTCCTGGCAGACAGCTCCCCACCCATCGCACAGACCACTTTTCTGGACCATAAGGCATCTGTTTCTCTAGGCAGAGGCTGTGGGGAACCACACTGGAAACCTTGGAGAACTCCATGTGATGTCCACTGCTTGCCCGACATCAGCCGAGCAGGTTACTTTGTCATAGAAGGCAATCAGGTTTGTCAAGCACCATTTCACCTTGGTGAATCCATGCTGGCTTTTCCCAATCACATGTTTCATTTGACTTGTGATAGTCCTCAGAAGGATTCGGTCCATAACTCCCAGGGATTGAAGTAAGACTGACCCATAATTTCCTGGATCTCCTTTTAAGACCGTCTTGTACATGGGGGTGACATTAGCTTTCTTCCACTCTTCTGGGGCATCCCCCAATCTCCATGACTTCTTAAAGATTATGAAGAGCAGCCTCGCAACAATGTCAGTCAGCTCACTTGCCATCCTCTGATGGATACATTAGGGCTCATCAATTTGCAGGAGTCAAGCTCCTGTAATAGTTCACATACCAACTCTTCCTTGACACCTTGATGGTCACAATATCTTCAGAGAATATCTGAGAGATTTGCTGGGAATCATCTGGCTTCATTAACGGTCTGACAAAAGTGAGTAATTTGAGAACAGATAGACACATGTCATGAGAAACCCCATCAAATCAAAACTCTAAGCTGATCCAAAAATTTGGAAACAAAATTATCACCTTAGTGAAATGGTAGTGCTATGGATCCAAACAGAGATGGTAAAGATTTCTATAATGAGCCATGTTTTGTCTCATTCAGGATGTTAATTTGGTCTCAATCCTGTAATTCTTATCTATATAAGGAAATTAATAAGATGGGGAAGAAATTCTTATACTGATACCAGATTGCTCCTGCGTATTAGGGAAGCAGGATCTAAATCTCTACTATCTGTTGCTGGAGTTGTTGTACATAGGAAAAGTCATGCAAAATTTTAACAACAAAGTAGAAATTGGTTGTCGTGAAAAAAGCAGCTTTTGTTAATAAGACTAGTGAGCAGTATCTGAAAGATGGGTTTCTCATCGGATTGGAGACATGTAGCATATAGACTTTGACATCTAAATCAGGTCTACAAAGGTTTACAGCTAATATTCACACAAAGATATGCTGACTCTATGTCACATGCTGTTCTGGGGGCCATACATAGGTGGTTCTGGGATCTCAAAGAGATCAAAGAGTTAATCTCAAAGAGAACAAAATATATCAGAGAGTTGTGGTAAACAGCTTAATGTCCAAGTGGAGAGCAGTGACAAGTGGTGTTCCTCAGGGATTGGTGTTGGGACCGGCACCGTTTAGCATCTTTTTTGACAACATGGACAGGGGGATCAAGTGCACCCTCAGCAAGTTTACTGACATCAAGCTGTGTGGTGCAGACAACATGCTGGAGGGAAGGGATGCCATCCAGAGAGACCTTGACAGGCTTGAGGGGTGGGATTGTGCAAACCTCATGAAGTTCAACACGGCCAAGTGTAAGGTCCTGCACATGGGTCAAGCACAAACACAGGCTGGGCAATGAGTGAATTGAGAGCAGCCTTGCAGAGAAGGGCGTGGTGGTACTACTAGATGGAAAACTCACTGTGAGCCAGAAACGTGTACTCACACCCCAGAAAGCCAACCAGAAAAAAACCTTATTTTTAAATAAAGAAACAAGTATATAAGAAAGACATATTCTCTGTAATTCTTTATGTTGTTCTGAGTTTTTATTAGTACAGAGAAATATAACTTGCTAGTGATTTGGTAACTTTGAATTACCTATTAGATACACCAGCTACATAAAATATTTGTCTTAGCAGAACTCAGTGAAGATTGGGACTAGATCTTCTCTCTGATACAGATGGAAAGATAGGGTCTGGATTTTGGGTTGTTTGGGAGTTTTTTTACTTCATTTTTTGGCAGGGAGAAAGGAGAATCTGAGATCTTTCTACATCAGCACTAAACAGATACTTGTAATTTTTATTCTTGTAATAGCAAAATCTACAAGCCAGAAACAACATCCTGAAATGACCAACTCTGTCACTTACCTTGTCTCTGAAAAATGGTGCTAGAGTGGTGCCTTTGCAGACCATGGTATAAATTCATGTGCAAAACAGTGATTGATAGAGTAAGGATAGTGTTCATTTTACCCCATTTTAGTGATATCAAAGTGCAAAGTCATTATTTAGGGTCATCGTAAGGGTCTCCATAGTCACTTTAATCAATAGCAAAAGGCACCTGATGGGGTGAATCTCACCATCTTCAAGATATTCTTTATGAAATGCCACATCACCCTGCAGAGCTCCTTACCTCTCTGTAACATCTGTAGCCTCTTCTTGCCCAAGCAATGAATGGGTTCAACCATGCCAAGGTGCCTCTTAAAATTAATGAATGGATCATTTCACATCTCTGATCCAGAAAACTCAGAAAACTCCAGAAAACTGTGTTATGGATATATGTTTTTATTGATCTTTTTGTTTGTTGGTCCAATATACTCTTTCCTATCCCTTTTGGAAAAACTGTAAAAACTAAAAAGTAGAAAAAAACTTAAAGAAGAGAATTGCAATACTTGAGAGGTTTTCTGGTGGCTGTACCACCTGCACCAAAACTGCCCAGGCTGCTGGAAGGTCCTCCAGACGTTGCTGAGGTTTCCAATGTATAAAGATCTATAAAATATACTTTTAGATGTGAAATACAGCAAGAGTTCTGAAGATCAGAGTTAAATTATCCCCAGGTTCTCCTGAACAATCACATATCTTGCCTGTCAGCCCAGAACTGAAGGCAGACGTATGGCATGGCTCTAAACAAAGCGACACACAGAAGCCCTGACAAATCCATGCTGCCATTCCAAGGCCATGAATTCAATGAGCCCTTTGCATAAGTTGTTTTCTCTTGGGTCAGTGCATGACATGTCACACTACATGCGAGGAGCTGGAATAAGACCCTGTCATTCTATTGTCTTGGCCTCTTCGGAAGAATCTCATTATGAACCTGAAGAGCTCGGCTAATGGAGTTTAAAGTGACAGAGTCTTTTATAGTGCAATAAAACCTTTTAAGATGTACTTCAGGGCTTTCTAATTCTCTCAGCAGCACAGTAAATATAATGAACGTAAAAATTATCCCTGCAGATGTTGTGGTGTCAGTAACAATAACAAAATCTCAGCACGGCACAGGACCAAAATAGCATCTGGGATTTTGATTCACTCAATTTAATCACACAGTGTTTGAGTATTTACAGTTTTATAGTTTTTGTTTATTGATTTACAGTATTTTAATAAGATTATTGTGAAAACATATATGCTGAACTGGTACTTCTATGGGACATATACCAATGCCCATCACTTCCCTCATTGCTTTCTACAGAGTGCTAATTTGCAGCCCTCTGGAGCTCACAGGAAGATTTAACATTAAACAGCTTCTGCCTAGTATGAGGGGAAAGAGATAACTAATAACTATTTCCCAAGCCCATCAAAATACCATGAAGCCTTCTAAGGCCTTGCAATAAGGGAAAATAAAAAATACAGAATGAAGCAATTTATATTTCTGCTGATTTAAAACCAAGTGGGGAAGTATTAGCAAAGCAACACGCTGATCTATCGGTCACTGCTCAGGCAATTTCCAGAGCATTCTGAGTATAAAAGTCATTTGTTGCTTTGTGGCCTACAAAGAAGTGCCATCAGTTTCAAATTTGTGAGCAAGACGCCACAGGGAAGCAACTCTTCCCATATCCATGCACCTGAGCACACATACAAATGCAGCAAGGGATTTGTCGTGTGTAAGTTTTGCCATCTAAAAGTTAGGTATCTCAGTTATGCAGCTGCCCATGCTTGGAGAGTAGTTCACACATCAGTGACTAAAATGCCACCCATATCTCATATAAAGGTAGTCCTTCCCCTCTCTCTTGTTCTTTCCCTGCGTTTAGCATCTCCACTGGCTCTAGCAGGATCCCAGTTATTGCCTGAGGCTATTCTTCAGTTTTGGATAGCTAAAATTGGGGGAAATTAATCCCAGATTTGTGTAGTAAAAAGGCATAAATCTGAGCAGATAGGAAGAGTGATCTACTCTATTGACTTTCCTGCAAATGTAATCCCTCCACTTGGTGATCAGAGTACCCAGGGAAAGTGGTACAGGTACCCATTTTTTGAAAATGAACAGAAAGTCTGGCTTCAGGAGATGTCATGCTGCCACCACTCTTGAAAGCCATATTTAGTAACCCAGGGTTTCCCACAAGATATACGAAATAAATACTCAGGGTGGTCTGTGGCCCTGCACAATGCAGGACACCACTGCCAGGGCTGTGATCAACACCAGCACCTCTGCTGTTCCCAGTCCCTGCCAAAAACAACTCTTGTGAACAACTGTATTAAAGGCAAGAGGAGAAAGGACTGCTGGAAAGATGATTTAATTTCTAAACATATGCAAACGACTGTTTGTCAACTTCACCCTTGGGAATAGTTTTTCACCCAGAGTCTCAAATCCCTTTTGTTAAAAACAGACACTGTGAAAGCCAAGGTTTTCCAGAAGGCTTGACAGCCCTTGCACTGTGATGCAAATTCCAGAGCATAACAACCCCTGTCCTCTCAACAGCTCCCATCACGAGCCAGACAACCTCCACCTAACACCACCAGTAAGGCTGACTCCCAGGTACTGCCAACTGATGTAACTCCATGGCAAGTACAATGCTTGTGGCCAGCTTGACAAGCAGTCAGATTAACACTGTGTTTGATAAAGGCAGGGAAGACACTGGAGCAAAGAAAGGCTGGCATTCATTTTTGAGCAAGAGACATTTTTAGACTGAATGGTTGTTCCTTACATTACTGGAAATATTTGCTTTCTTCCTTCCAGCATGCTTGGCCAGATAGCAGCTCTGAGTCAGACTTCTGCTTATATACCATTGTCCTTTACATCTTTCAGGTGACCCAGAATGTATTACCATGGCAGGGTGAAATTTCCCTGCCAGTGTTTGATCCAGTGCTCCTTCAGTTGTGCGGGGGCATGAAGCATAACCTCTCTCCTCTTTGTAATGGTTAATGCTCATTTCATGCTCTAGTGTGTCTGGCCTCAGAGTTTGATGTATGTGGTTGGAGATACTAGATGAAATCAAGTTTCCTCTCTGCATTGAATATGTATTTTGAGTAGGTTGTTTTTTTTCTCTTGTGCTGGTTTAGAATAGTCAACATCAGTAATAAAGTGTTTTTTACTCCTTCCCAGATTAAATCTGTATGCTTTCTTTAGTTTCCACTTTCAAAGGAAGGTTTGCTAGCAATATCAGCTGATCCAATTTGGTATTACTTGATGAATCAAGAACATTGTTATTAATATCCCAACTGCCAAAGAATCAGAATATAACTTTGTATGCCCTCCTCTGGGGTTTTAATCCATTCAGCCAGGAACTCTTTAGTTGATAATTCAGTAGCATCATACTTTTCACTTCAGAGGCAATGATTCACTCTCACATTTTATTTCTTTATGTCATATAACAAACAACAGTTCATTTGTATGCTGTTCTGTGTAGGTAACAAACAAAACAACCACTTTGGTGAGAAGAGAAAGCAGGCATGTCAAGGAAGACAAGGAAATGGGAAGTATTTAGATTTTTTATCATTTTTTTTCTATTTAAAAATGTCAATTCTTTTACTGTAAAAAAGGAAACAAAAGGAAATGTCAGCTATTACTATGAACAAAGCATAATTTACTTCAACCATGAGTTTGACCATTATTTCTTAGTCAGAACATCGCATGAACAATAAATTTTGGTATCTACTGACATTAGTAATAAAGGCCACCCCAGGCAGAGCATTTATTTCAGCCAAACATTATGTATTCTTAAGCTGCCAAACATGAGATCTGTCAGAAACAGCAGCTGTGACACTAATGACAGCTATATATTCATATATCACAATAAGCTTCTCAAGAAAAAAAATTAAATATATTTCAAAATAATTTAAATCGTTATTATACTGAATGGGCCTTGCATTTTCCTATAATAGTTTTATATTCAAAGCTCTTACAAGTCAGCAAAGGAAATGAATTAGTGGATGCAAACAGCTGGATCCTTTTTATTAAGAAAAAATCCAGAACAATACTCCTGAGGAGTTTGATCCCTGAAAGAGGATTACCTTTTATAGTAAGAAAACACTGTTGCCTTTTTTTTTTTTTTTTCCTGGCATTGCATAAACAAATATTTAGCCTCCTGCATACCATTTCTAAATACACACTTGCTTTGATGTCTCAGTGTTGGGACCTAAATTCCTTGCTGATTCATACCCTGTCAAATCAATGCAGCAATTGCACATAAACTATTACATCTCAAAGCCTTGTCTATCCCAGCTGCAAACTCAGCTCTATGTTAATGTAAGAAAATTATATTATACCCTGGATAGTCTTACTTATTCTAAACTATCTCACCCATGATCCCCAAGGCTGGGGAACATGTTCCCGCTCACTATTGTGCTCCTTGGAGTGGAATTCTGATCTAGAGAGTGATTCTAAGAGCACTTCACCATAAAAATTCTTTTAATTTTAATATTCTTTTTTTTAGGTAATAAAGGGAATAGGTTTTGCTTTCTTTGCAATTTTAATCCAGCAATTTTTTAAAACATGGAATTTGAGAGTTAAGTGTCATGTAGTAGCAGCTCTGGTGAGCCGTTCACAATCAACCCATGGTCTCCAGCATCTCCTTGGAGGAACCTCTGAAACACCAGCCTCCAGAGTGCTGCCCAAGCTTCACAGCTCAGTACTGGGCGATCTGTGGGATATTAAATCACATCAGTGGAAGGAAGACACATCAACAGATCCAGGAGACCAGTCTCAGGAAGAAGTGCTAGATCTGACTTTTCAAGCCTCCTTGATGAAGTTACATAATTGTCACTCACATCCTGATAAAGTAGGAGAATTCCTACTTATTTTATTTTCATTGGGGCATAGTTATCATCACTTTTTGATGATATATCCTTGAAAATCCATTTACATCTCACAGGACAGAAGGAAGATGTTTTATATAATACCTATAATTGGTCCAGACACATCAGAAGATGCAAAGAAAGTGCTGATTCTTCAAAAGCAACATTTGGCACAGGAATTCTCAAGCTCTGATGACATATTTCTGGGAGAGGTTTCTTAGCTCCAGGAGGATATTCTTTCTCTCTGCTAGAGTTCTTCGAGACTGTATGTATAATTAAATATTAATTGTGTGAGAAAGCCAAAAATACAGCAACTGATCTATAGGGAGTGAGGCTGCTCCTGAAACCCAGCAGCTAGAGCAGTCATCTCAGATGTTGGAAGCCTTGATCCCAGAGGCTAACTCCAGCTCTGTCAGAGTTCACTGCAGACACACATAAGGGAAAAGTGTGTATTGTATATAGTAAAGTGCAATTCAGAAGATTTTTTTTCCTCCATTAGCATTTCACTCCAATATTCCACCATAACCTAAATCCAGCATGAAGCTACTCATCGCTTTTAACAGTGTGTGGCACTTTGGGGGCAATTAGCTTAAAAATCAATTAAAATTATTTTTTGTAGGACTTCTGTAGAGAAAATGTGCCATCTGCATATATTTTTAGCCAAATGCTGACATTTCGTTCACCAATTTAATCATGATATGGATGGATTTTAGAATCATAAAATATTGATGTGGAAAACAGGGGTGGCCATTGTGAAATACATTACTTCTACTGTCTGAACACCACTCATGTTCTTAAAGACTCTGTGTTATTGACAAATTTATAAATAGCTGTCACTTTAACATGCCAGGTTAAAAAAACACTATTGCTATTATTACACACATTTATAATGCTTCTGGGGAGCATAATCAGGATAATTATGACTCATTTTTCCTTCTTCCTGGCTGCCTTCAGTGGGTTGTTTCATTGTCTTTTTGGTTTATTTCAGAATGCAGTGAAACAATTAAATACCATTGCTGGACCCCAGCATGAAGCAGAAATTAATCATTACCAGTGACCAAAGGATGAGGGCAGGGGGAAGGACTAGACTCCTTCCAGCAGCAGAAGAAAAGGCGTCACTCCTCCTGCTCCTCAGGGAAACTCAGGTCTATTCAGAAATATTCCTGTGCATACATGGTGGAAGAAAATTCAGCAGAAGTTGTGAAAGCAGGTGGAGGAGCCATCACTGAGCCTGGAAAAGCCTCTGGGCTGAGCTCAGGTTCACTGATGCCACTGTCTAGCCCTGGCAGTGATCAGGGGGCTGCTAAACACCCTTCTCATTACCCAAGTGTCATCTCAAAATTCTCACTTAAACAGTTCGCTTCCTTCATGTCTCTGCTTAAAGAGCTGGTTCACACTAACTAGTTGAATCTTTTTTCATATATGAAAGATGTCTATGCACACATATACACCCATCCCTACTCAAAGACGTGTATATACATATATATATACATGCATATATACAGCAATATTTGAATATATACACAATTAAAATAAATTCACATGCATACATAGCATCTTGCTATCAGCTGAAAGAGGGAAGAAAAGAGAGGAGAGAAGAAAGAGAATGAGAGACAGAAAGAGGGAGAAATTAAGAGAAGGCAGTCAGAGAGACTGGAAGGGGGGAAGGAAGGCAAGCAGGGAGGAGAGAAAGAAGGGCAGAAGGAAAATATGAGATCCAAAGCCTCTCCTGTATTTTGCCTCTGAACTGTCTGGCACTGGGCATTTCCACAGAAAAGCACATGCTCTCTGAAGTACCAGAACATGAGACCATATGAGTCCTTTCTTCAGTAGATAAAAATCTAATCTCTAATTTTTAAAAACGTGGTTTAATTTCCACAGCATTTGATGAAATAGCCTTTTACATGTTTTGCTGTGCTTAGTACACAAACTAAATATTCTCAACATGACAATAGATGGGAAATTCTCTTTTTTAACTGAAAGCATGACAGCAGAAGAACTCTTTGCATGTGAAATACCATAAATTATTGTGCTTTAATATCTTGAATTCAAAAAACACCAAAGACTGAAGCAGAATAAGAATAATCGCATTTTATATAAATGTAAGTGGTGTATTGAATATCAGAAGGCTCCGTATAGTTTACACAAGACACCTTGCAGCCTGTGTACCTCAGAGGAATTAAATCATATTCCATTTCCATGAAACAGAATAAGGAGTTGCAGAAAAGGTTCTTTTTCAATCAAATAAGGATCTTCTCCTTGGAGTACATTAAAAACCTCAGTGATGAGCAACATGATTTTACTCTTCTGAATATTGTACTAAACAGAACAATATATAGAAAGTGATACACTAAAAAACAAAAACAAAAACAAACAAAAAAAAAAAAACAACACCTGTTCTAAACCACCTAGAGTTCATATGCACACAACCAACACAAGCAATGAAGCAGAAAGTTAAATCACTTAACAGTACCTGCATTATGCTCTTTCACCCACAGGTCATCACCTAACTATCGCTATGAGTATCCCTTCCAACAGATTACACATTGCTCCACATAAATCTATGCAGAACTCAGGGCTGTCTGCAGCAGAGAAAGGGTGATAATGGTATAATTTTGGGAGGACCTAAGCTAATTCACAGAAAGAAACAGCCGCCATTGTCATACCTGTTTATGTGTACCTCTCATATATTTGCAGAACAATAAACGTACTTACAAAATACAATCTCCAGTGACATTTATCATACTCTTTTGTTTATTAATGACTTTGAAAAAAGTACCTGCTCTCCATAAAAAAATAATTTAAATGCATGTTGTACATTAACACATCCTGAGTATACTCAGGATATTCCAGTCTGACAATTTTTGTGTAGTAGTGTCACATTTTTAAGAGATATTAATCAATAAAGAAAGGTGAACAGATAAAATAATCTCAGGGAGAAAGACACACTTCAAACCCCTTTCCTAGTAGAAAATCATGAATAGAAATGAAAAATACATGAAAAATTCAAAGGTTCTGTAAGCTGGACCTGTCTGGAATTTCAGACAGAGAAGCTATAAAGAAGCAGAAATCCTTCCCTATTTTAAATACATTTTAACCCTCCAGTAGAGTTGTTATCACCAGTACATGATAGTAGAAAAAGTATCTTACAAAGGAAAAGTAAACCCCTATCTATTATCTATTATCTATTATCTATTATCTATTATCTATTATCTATTATCTATTATCTATTATCTATTATCTATTATCTATTATCTATTATCTATTATCTATTATCTATTATCTATTATCTATTATCTATTATCTATTACCTATTATCTATTACCTATTATCTATTACCTATTATCTATTACCTATTATATATTATATATTGTATATTATATATTGTATATTATATATTATATATTAACTATTATTATCTATTATCTATTAACTATTAACTATTATCTATTATTATCTATTATTTCCCTTATAATGTAGTACAACTGTGTTGTGGAAGATGTTAAAAATGTTACATATAATCTTACATATTATTATTACAGGAAAGTAAGTGAGGAAGAATCCCTTGGGAAATGCTTAAGAATATTCTTATGCCTTTTGTCTTCCAGTCTAAGCTCTGTGGATTTATTCTGGGCTAAAAGACTCCTGCCTTATTTGCTCCAATAAAACCCACTCGGGTCTTGGCAGTACTGAAGAACAGTGGTAGATTTTAAGATAAGAGACTAGCAGGCAATCTAGAGTGAACAAAATGTTACTGAGATTTTATGGAATTTTAACAAAAGAAGAGGGCTTTATTTTTCCTCTAGACGGGCTTTAATAGTTTTGGTGTCAGTAGGAAGCATGTGCCGTCTCTCCTTCTGTCTAAGTAATTATATAGAGCTATTAAGATGTTACATGTTTCAGCTTTTGGAGAAAAGAAGTTGGGTTGTTTATTTTCATTGTGAAAAATAACTGGAAGGAAAGGAGTGTGAGGTATCACTATCTTGGCTGAGATGGCTAACAGACAGCTCATAGTAGGAGAGGTGAGAAATACACTGAATTACTTGCTCATGCTGAAGAAGGAAGCTTTCATCAGAGCAAGACACTTTTCCTGAACTTTGTTATGTCATGGACTAATGGTCCATCTTCACTATTTCATAAAAAACTGCATCTTCTGTGGTGCTCAAAATGAATGAGTTTATTCCTAAAATTTTGCATTTCTTATGTAGCTTTCTTACTGCACCAGAGGTGTAGGTATGACAGTTTAACCTTGGGGGAAATGCTGAGTGGTCTATTACTGTGTAATGAGTTGATATGTGCCAGCTATCACCTTGTTGCCTGTCTGAAGTTACTGAAAGGAAAACAGATCTTGGGACTCTGGTGCTGGACTACCATCCAAGAGACACATGTTGAAATGCCAGATATTTCTACTGTCTTTGTGATTTCTGGCAAGCCACTTAATTCCTCTGTAACTTAGTCATTCATCTTCTAAATGGAAATCTGTTTAAAGTGTGCTCATGTAATGTTGGAGACCATCTCTTTCTTCCACATTCAGATACCCTAAATTTCATCCACATCCTTTCACCCATCTGTTCCGTTCCCTATTGACAACTGATTCCAAGCCTATGAGATACAACAGGCTTGGAGTGGAAGTAAGGCTGTGTCTATAGTGAGCAGCATGCCTGACACAGTGGACCTATAAGTACATCTTGAGCTGCTACTCATCTATATCACTACACACACAAAACAGAATTTCAGTTTTACACAGCTGTGTCACATGTATATTTGAGTCCGAAGAAAGGTGAAATCTGCTCAGAAAGCAGGCATTTTCTCCTTTCAACAGTGCTTTATGTAGGAAAAAGCAAAATATGTATCATTCTTCACCAAATATGGTCCCTTCCCAAAAATAAGAACATCTCAGTTGTATTTTCTTGAATTGCCCTCTGTTTCCTCAGTTTCCTTTTTATAAGATTGATACAATTTTTTCTGTCAGGGTAATTAGAATAACCTAGTTAGTGGTCAGCATTTTCTTTTCAGTTCATCTAAAAACTGCAAAATGAGCAGTTTGTCAAAATGCAGAGAACTTCATATTCAGGTGGCAGAGGAAGCCAAGCCTGAACATTTCGTGTACATTTAAATGTGCACTCAAGCAGTGACATGGAAATCAGTAAAGCAGCTACTAATGATCTGGTTCCATTAACAAATGCTCATTTGGATGGTAAGTGACCTGAGACAGAGAGAAAATGCAATTTTGGCTGTCAATACAATAAAAAATGGCTGCTATTAGTGCTATATAGAGGTTATAATCAATTATACCTTTTATTGGCTCAATTCAGCTACACCGTAACCAATTAAACCTCTGTTTTGAATAAAGAAAGGAGTATAGTGGGTTTTACAAAACCACTTCATGTATAGTTCCTTTAGCTTATGTTATTAATATCACCTTGGTTACTGGGTTGATGGAGCTTATTCCTGACATAACGTTTTAGCTTTGCCTTATTAGCCTAAAGTTTTCCAAAACACTGTTACCAGGAGAGGAAGTATCTCTCCTCTGGACATTAAATTAAAGTCGGTTCACATAATACAACATAATCACTCTAGCCAATAACTAGAACATAACCTGATTCTGCCACCTTACCTTATAGTGAGTAAGAACTTATTCCTTAAATAACAATCTACTGATGCCTACAGATGCTTACAAATATCTATTATTAAATTTGTTATGATTTAAAACATATTTTTTTCAATAACATCCATTAACCAAAAAGTTGAAGCCCACTATGCTACAAGCTGCAGAAATTCATAGAAAATTATCCATTTCTTCAAAGAGCTTTGAGTCTTAAAAAAAAAGCGACCATGGAGAAGGTTTATATCTCTATCACACCAGTACCACTTTGTCCTTTTTGGACATCAGCCTTAGAAAGGACAGACCCTGCCCACGGAACAATCCCTTTGAAATCAGCTGAAATCACTGTGTCAAGAAGACAAATTATATTTGGCCCCAAGTTTAAACAAGCAAAAGTTTATAAATAACATTTAATTCTCAGCCCTAATCTGTTCTTCAGATCTCACTGACAAACTTAAAACCAGAGTCTGACTTTAAGTAGAGACTGAATTCTCTGTTTCTGGGTGGTTTTGGAACTGTATCAGTCCTGATCCTTATGCTTTGCAATCATGTACAAAGTTATGACTATTTTATTTGTGTCTTTTCCAGTAGCAAGCCTTTTTATAACTGGACCCCAAAGGAATAAAGGGAGCTTTTGACTGTAGTTAGAAAATAATGTGGGTTACGCACAAAATTACTATAGGATAGTCAACTGAGGAGCAGATGGCTGAAGCTGTGGTAGAGTGTGTTGGGAGGATCAAGAAGGGTGGGTGAAATCAGAGTCATTCAGAAGCAGGAAAGTGGAGCTGGAGATGGGAGAAAAGTGATCACAGGAAAACCAGTCAGGAGGTTTAATCATAGGCTTTGAAGGAAGTTACGTAGTTGAGGCTGAGTGAACTTGCAGGTAAAACAGAGGGCCTTTCCCTCCCATGACCTTCTCACTTTTGAAGGAATGAGTAATTTAGAAGCATGGGTGAATGTGGTGAAAGCATGAGGATGCAGCAGGACTAAGACCAGCTCCCCTTGAAGACTTAGCCTTGTAGGTCCATCCATCTTGACGAGAGTGCTAAGGCTGATGCAGCACTCTGCTTTTCACTAATATTAAATCAGAACATGCTTTACCAGGTCACATTGAATGTACAATGAGTTTGAATAGTAAAACTTTTAATGAGTGCCTCAACATAGTGCATTAAGGACTGTCGAGAGGAAACAACAGTTCTGCATCACCTGCACACACCCAGTAACTTCAGCAGGCTTTTGACCAAATCTTTGGGAGGAAACACTATTTATCCTTACTGTCATCAACTAGCCAACAAACCAGCGTGTTTTCACCTCTCCCTTTTACTAGTAAATGCACTTCCATATTAAGCGTTTTATTCAAGAATGATTCCTGGAAGGACCATATATTCCAGCATCTGAGGAGATTACAATCTGAATGGCTCACTGGAGTCCCAGTTAGAAGAATGTTTAGCTAAATTAAAATGTTTCACATTCATAGTTACCCTCATTGGGGTAAATTTCCATCTACAATATTATTCCCACACATCTTTGTTCTGGTTTCTATAGATTTATACTCAGTCGCTCAAAAATAAAATACCCATTATAATATTTTCCTACCTTCTAACTCCTTCTGGCTAAGTAAGCATAAACTAAAAAAGTCAAGCTACATTTTCATCCTGTGCTCAACTTGATTTTCAGTACTCACCACTAATGAAATATCTAAAAGTGATTTATTATAACATACCAGCTATATTTAAGCAGCAGCCAAAACAATTACATTTAATTAAAATTAAGGTCAAAGAAACACAACAAACTAATGTGACACTTCAGACATCAGCCTGGAATAGATGTTATGTTTGTTGATTATCAATTAGGTACAGTAAACACAAACATGTTCAGCAGGCAATTCTCAGGGAAACCAGCTCAGGCAAGCAAACAAGTGCTGTGCCTGAAAATTTTCTCACTTTCTCTGGATTCAAAATCATCCTGCACACTGTGTTGTTCTTTCTATCCTTAACCTACTTCAGTGATTTATTCTTTTTCCTTGAGGAAAAAGTATTCTGCCAGAAGATCTCATCAGAGAGCCAGAGAAATGCAAAATTGTGGGGGAAGGAGTTTAGTTTTTATTGTGTTGTTTCATCTCTTCACCTTGAAAGCACAAAAAGTCTTCTTGTCAGAAGCCTTAGGCTAATTGAGCTGCGAGAGGTGTTTGAGCATCTTCTACATGGCTGCATATCAGTACGCTTGGAAAAAAGGTTTACTACGAAATGGTTAGTTGCCTAGTCCTTTCTGTAGCAAATATTACACAACTGTGATATTCTCTTGTGTTTGTTTTCAGCATAAACTACTGCCTATATAGGTAAAACTGGGCACTTTCATGTTTTATATTTATTTTATGAGACAAATAGCATTGGCAGTTTTTGTCTAAACTCCTTGATGATCAGAAGGAAAGGGTACTGTATAAATAAAATACTGCTCTGAGTGTCCCCGGACAATGAAGATTCAGTCATGTCCAAAATTCCTTCAAGTACCTCACAGCTGAAGTCAAGACGATGATCTGGCCTTCAGTGTCCCTGGATGTTTTGTTTCCCACAACTCTAAACAAAGCAACAAACAGAAGCCCTGTCAAATACATCTTTTGTTTCTCACATGTAAAAATAACCTTTGAAATGATACAGAAATAAGTTCTCCTGTAGCCTCTGCCTGTCTGGCAGGGACTGTAAGCACACTCACATCACACCACAGAACACACTGCAGAGACCCTCAAGCTCACGATGGGTTGTTTGGTGCATTCACACACTACAGTGTACACGCTATGTAGGAATACTAGCTGATATGCCAAGATCATTGTTCCTACTCAGCTGAAATCTGTCCCTCAGCTCACCAATTCCCACTATATCTTGTAGCCCAAGTGTAACAATGCTCATTCAGCACGAGTAGAAGTGATGTCGTTCTGGGGATCTCTGTGCAGCCAACAGAAGCCCACACAGACCCAGCACAGTGGATTTCTGATCTCCACTGGGGCCTCCTGGTGATGCCTCAGTCTAAATAGCAACATGGGAATTTTTGCTCTGAAGCTGCAGACTTTTAGGGATGCTGTATGAGGCTTACAGGCAAACACAAATGGAAAACCAAAGCTTAGCACCAGAGCACAGGGGAAAGGATGACTTATCCCTTTTGTACATTGATTGGAACAACACATCTTTGGGGACATGCCAGACCCAATCTGAACACAAATCAGAAAGCATTAGCATAGCAGCTGGGACTACAGATAGCCAAGTTAAAGTGCAACAGGGTCACTGCCAAGGCTGCTGGAAACCAAGTGTAGTGACTGTGTAGAGGGAGCTCAGCAGTAAAGCAGTAAAAGGCAGAGAGAAAATCATCCTGACTGGGGAGGAACTGGGACAATGTTTCTGGATTGGTGACTTTTTAGCTCTTCCTGTAAGAAAAAGATACTTAAACGACCTAAGTGAGTTGCACAAAAGCAACAGCCCTTATTTACCAGCAATGACATGATCAGAAAGACTTTTTCTTGAACACCTTCCTGATGTAGTCCTTGCTTATCCTGATCAAGGCAAAACATCATGATGGCATAAATCCTGATCCAATGATAAAATTATTCTAGCCTTCAGCTAGAAAAAGTTTATGCTCTTCTGCTTTCTTCTGAAGATGGAAGAAAGCTGATCACCTCTGCAGACAGATCCAGACTAGACTTTGGTCCTTCAGACTACTTTGTATGCTGCCATGTAGCTCTCAAAAGTGTCAAAGATGGCAGTGACTGAAATGATACAAACTTATATTATGCTGAATCTAGGGGGATTTGGACTAGGAATCTTTCCTTTTAGCAGACCTGCCTGGTTCACTTCTCCAAGCTATTACCCACAATCAAGAACTCCTTGTGGCACTCAAATTTCCAAGAAAAAAAGTGTCACATCAGAGAGTCTGAACAAGATCTTCAGAGATCATCTGGCCCAATCTTGCTTGAATAAGGGCTAATTTCAAAGTCACATTGTGTTTTGCAGGTCTGAAAGTTCTTAAGTCCTCCCAAAGCCAACTCTACTCTAGGCTGACCAAGCCCAGCTCTCACAGCTTCTCCTTAAAGGGCAAGGACTCCAGTCCTACCATCTTGGGGACCTCCTCTGAACTCCCTTCAGATCATCAATGTCTTTCCTGCTCTTGCAGGCCTGAAACTGGTCACAGATGTGACCTCAGAAGTGCCAAAAAGAGAGGAGGAATCATTTGCCTCAACTTGCTAGTTTTAGGGCTTGTCATCTTGGGGAGGAGAATCATGACTGAGTTTTACAAACTCTCAAAGGCAGTAGGTAAGTTGAATGCAGAACACTCATTTATCAAATCCTGCAATGCAAGAGGCATTTGCTGAAACTAATTTTAAAAACCTCGCTTTAAAACAGTCAAAAGAAAGTGTTTCTACACACAGTAAGTAGTGAATTTGTAAAATTTACTGCTACAAGAGGCTGAGGAGGCATCATTAGCAGGCACACAATGGGATCAGACAAATTCATGAACCAAAGATGCTAGAAGTGCTGGACAAGGATGTACATACTGCCGCTATTCCAGCTGCAACATTTGTGGATGCTGAGAAACATGAAGAGACCAGGGAAAGTGGGTGGGCTTGCATGCCGTCCCTGAACGGCCTCTCCTCTGGTCACTATTGGAGTCAGATGGACCTCTGGTCACTTCTTGTTCTATTGTTCATCTAAGCCCTGTGGGAGGCTACTGAGATGACACTTATTTAATAAAAGAGACACAGGGACAGTAACTGAGTTCTCTAACATAAGAGATAGATCTTGTCATGCTGAGAAACATCAGAAGTTATGACAAACCATATCCAAAATTGTTGCCCTGCAGAAGTTAGACCAGAAAACCATAAGATCAGGTTCAGGAGATGATTTATCACTGGTGATTTCTGTGGGTTGTAGAGGTCTGACAGCCCTGCAGGATGTGGCCTTGTGGCAGGGATATTAAATCAAGTATATGCAATTATCTATCATCTCCAAAAAAATAAATAGAAATTATTGGTATAAGAATTGAAAACTAACTGAAACAGCTCAAAATATTAAGCCATGAGAAGCACATTTAAATGTGCAGACTCGAGAGGGTTTAACACAGAAAGTTTCAATAACGTATTTCTTACTTAAGTATACTTTCATTTTGTTTTCTGTTCCCAAACAATTCTAAAACCATTTTTAAATCAGAAACATTAAAATGTGGGTTATGGTATTTATTAATTGCAAGGTAACAGTCTTATTTGTGGATATAAAAAAGGTAAGAATAAAATTACCCCTCAAAAAAACCCTTATAAAGTATGTTCTGCTATCATTAAACAAAAAAAAAGGATTGCATTTTGTCATTTATTTCTTGCTATAAAATTAATTGCTTGTTCTTTGAATAGGTATTCAAGTGTGTTTACCCTTCATTTGCAAACTTTGGACATTTTAGGACCTAGGCTATATGTATAAGAGCAGAGGGAATTGAAATAGTAAAAAAGTCCATAGAGGACAGAAAAATCTAAATGTTTGCTCTTCACTAGTTTTTCCTACAGAAAGAAACAAGGAGAACTCATTTTTTTAGGTAAGTTCAAACAAATTGTTTCCAATAAGTAAAATCTGAGAATGTTCTGGAAGAGCAAATCTTTCTCTGATAGCAATGCACGGCTCCAGTTCTGTGATGTACAGATCAGTTGAGGAGCTTTTTATAAAGGAGAATGTCAAAATATGTCAAGAAGAAGAAAAACAAACTTTCAACACAGTATCAAGGTAGAAGAAAATAAGTTGAAGTTTCCCTCTGAGAAAGACACTTCCTCATTAAGATAGTGAATGCATTTCAGTGTAATTATAAAATAACTTAATGGAAGTAAAACCATGATTTGTGTAGGTCTGGTATAACCTAGAAGTTTGCTGGTCATAACACTGGAAGAATTTTCTGGTGTAAGAGCTACTAGTGAAACTGTGCTTTCTGGTATAGCTTAAACCAGTCCCTAAATGTGAGCAAGACCATGCTTTTTTGCTATTTCTAATATATCTGGGAAAAAAAAAAAAATGTCTTCATCAAAAAAAATAAAAGAAAGAAAAAACAAAAACCACCAGCAAACCAAAAATACCTTTTGCTTTCATTAAAAAAAAAAAAAAAAAGAACAACCAACAAATCCAAATTTCCAGATCCTAAACAAGATTGTTATGCTCAGAAGAATATTTAATACAACTATATCTAGGTTTTGTTCGTTCCCTTCCAGACACTATAATGAAAGTAAAGATGATCACAGCAATCATGTTAACAAGTATTAAGAAATTACTGCTTATGCTGTAAGAAGTGATCACTGCTCCTCATTTCAGCTCACCCTGACAGTAAAAAGGTAAGCTTAAACCACCTATTTAGATTCTAATTTGTGCTGACCACTGCAGAAGTGGTTAAAACTCCCTCACTCAGCCAAAGTCGTCTGAGAGCAGACATCTGAGCAGTTACCATGAATCAGTTTGAGAAATACTATACGAATTGCTTGCAATTGACTAAATATAAGTAAAAAATAGGACTGAGAATTAAAAAGAAGGTGGAATTACAACCCATAAGGATGAAAGAAATAAGGAATCAACATGAAGTCGCAGTTCTTCAGGGCAGATGAGATGGCCTGTGAAAGCTTCTGTTCTGACAGTGCTTTGTGATGATCAATTACATGCTGTTGTACAGAGCTCTTAGTACTGTCTTATCTATTGACTAAACACCCTTCTCCAAAGAAAATGAGCCATCAGCTTGAGAAATTTTCCTAGTTACAGCTGTGTCAGCCTGCTTAAACTGACCTTTAGAGGATTCCCATGAGAATAAAGGACATCCTATTATTCAGCGTGCATTTTTGTGAGGCCAAACCAGGAACTGTTGATCTTAAACAAAGCACAAAATTTCCTCCTAAAAGAATCTCTGAGGATTTCCAATTCATCATGCTCTTGAGTAGTTTATAATCTGACATCAGAAAACACTTGGATGAAAATTAATCCCTGAGGCAACTTTGCTTATGTATAATAGGGTAAAATTTGGCCCATTTGAGTATTTTTCTACCGGCCAGCGTAGGGTATGCACGCAGGAGTGAGAAGAGTAATTTGGTAAATGGAAAGGAAGCTACATTTTTTTTATGCAGAGAGTGAATTTGTTGTGTACATAGGCCAAATAGTCTTAAAATATGGGTTGTATAACAATGTTTGTAATATCAAAACAACATTAGTATGCCTTTTTATTCTGTAATTTCGAAGTAATTTTCAAAGCTTAATGTGCCAAGTCATAATAGCTGCATGGGGAAAATTAATACCATGTATTCCTGGTTTCCATAAAGGCAAAGTTGAAGCATGGAGCAGTTCATGAGCATGCTCCAGGTTCTTGGGAGGAGAATTTGGGGTTCCAGATTCCCACTACAGCACTTGAATAAAGCATAGTAGGAGATAAAGGGGAAAAAGAAGAGACCATTTCCAGTAGGGGTTTTTATATATAGTGCCTGGCACCTGTGGACTTATTAAAAAAATAGTTCTTCACACAAAGGGACCTCCTGAAAAACTGACTTTGTCTCACTGAAGATATAAGGACTTCCATCTAACTGTGTGATTTTCCTTCTCTATGTGAAGAAAAAAACACCTCTTTTTACTGATTTTGACTAATGGCAGTGAGCCAGATGAATCTTGGAATGATGACAAGAGCATAATATGAAGTGATCACGGAATGTTCAAGCATTGCATCCTGAATAGCACCAACTTAATTTTGATTTCAGAATAAAGGGATGGCAAATGGGAAGGAGGAAAAAGAAACAGGGAAGATAAGAATTGCCATGGGCTATGTTTCCAGCCCGGATTTCTTCTGGCACTAGTTACGGTAAAATAAACAATTTTTTTTTTTTTTTCAGATATTTTTGGTTTTCAGAACCTTACATTGAGAGGGGGGTAAATGACACCTGACACTGTTGGGTTTTTAATTTGCCCTAAAACTAGGCAAGAAGGAAAAAATTTAAGGGATTGTGTAAGACAGGAAGAGAAAAACAAGGTAATTACAACATTGTTTCAGTATCTACACTTAGGGCATGTACAGGACACCAGCCTTATTTCGATGGGCAGAGCAATTCACTGTATGTTATTATTGTAATGAGTAGTAATTATAAGACTATGGGAGTCTTTTCTCTGTACAGTACCATTACAGGCACGAGTGGATAAACAGATTTTGATTGAGATAGTCCCTAGTAAATCAGGGGTGAGTTTTCTTCTATGCCATTTGAAATGGCTCCTGAGTCTATTTTTATCCTCACTCCATCATTCTGCAGTTTCTTATCTTCCCTACTTATGACCTTAGTGATTTTGAAATCCAGGAGATTGCTAGTTACTTTTGTGTCTGTGGTGGGTTGACCTTGGCTGGCTGCCAGATGCCCACCAAAGCCATTCTATCAGTCCCCTCCTCAACTGGACAGGGGAGAGAAAATATAACAAAAGGCTTGTGGGTTGAGACACATACAGGGAGAGATCACTCTGCAATTCCCGTCACAGGTTAAACAGACTTCAAGTCGTGGAAATTAGTTTAATTTGTTGACAATCCAGTCAGAGTAGGACAATGAGAAATAAAAGACAAATCTTAAAACATCTTGCCCCCACCCCTCCCATCTTCCTGGACTCAACTCCACTCCCAATTTTCTCTACCTCCTCCCCGCAAGTGGTGCAGGGAGATGGGGAATGGGGGTTGTGGTCAATTCATTGCACACTGTTTCTGCTGCTCCTTCTTCCTCACACTCTTCCTCTGCTTCAGTGTGGGGTCCTTCCCACAGGAGACAGTCCTCCACAAACTGCTCCAACGTGGGTCCCTCATGGGGCCACAGGTGCTGCCAGGAGCCTGCTCCAGCACGGGCTTCCCACAGTGTCACAGCCTCCTTCAGGGTACATCCACCTGCTCCAGTGTGGGGTCTGCCACGGGCTGAAAGTGGATATCTGCTCCACTGTGGACCTCCATGGGTGCAGGGAGTCAACCTACACCACCATGATCTTCACCACCGGCTGCAGGGGAATCTCTGCTCTGGCACCTGGGCCACCTCCTCTCGCTCTTTCTTCACTGACCTGGGAGTCTGCAGAGGTGTTTCTGTCACATATTCTCACTCCTCTCTCCTGGCTACTGTTCTGCAGCAGTTTTTTTTCCCCCTTCTTAAATATGCTATCCCAGAGGCGCTACCACCATCACTGATGGGCTCGGCCTTGGCCAGTGGTGGGTCCGTTGGCATTTGCTCCATTGGACCCAAGGGAAGCTTCCAGCAGCTTCTCACAGAAGCCACCCCTGTAGCCCTCCTAACTACCAAAACCTTGTCATGCAAACCCACTACAGTGTCAGAAACAGTTTCAAGAACCTTCAGATTTACCAATGGAAGATGGAAAGGAATGAGCAAGATTTTGTCTGACTTCACACTTCAGTGTCACCAGTGACCTACATATTAATATGAAAATTTATGCCATTACTAAAGGAGAGAATTTTATGGAAAACTTTATGTCAGTTAAAAACCTATCACAGAAAGTGCAGCTTGCTCTCATCTGCAGACCCGAGGTAACTAACATTTCCTGAAATCAATGCTCTGGGAAGAAATGTATCTGAATATTGTCCTACTGGCAGATGAGACGTTGGGTCATAGGACAAAAGTTGAAGTGAATATGAGAGGCTATTTGTAACATATAGTGTGATGAACCCAGAGAAAAGCAGAGAAGCCTCTCTACTTCCTGGAAATGTAATATGTGTGATAGATGCATTGCCATGTACGGCATGTGGGCTGCCTTGTCCAGAGGTATCCACATATGTAGACGTCCATGAAGCAAGAGGGGACACTGATATCTTTCAGCAAGTGGAAGGCTCCTTCCCCATTAACATCTTCTGTCTTAAAAAAAAACAAATTGAAGTTGCATCAATAGGACGAAAATAGAAAAAGCTGATCCCCACAAAGCACCAGAGTCCTGAGGTGGAACTGCCTGCTGTACCTGAACCAAGGCTGAATGAAAGCTGTCCATCCATGCAGTATACAGTGCAGATGTAGCCTTAAATGACAGATCTTGCCCACCTTGCTAGTAGGTCAAGGCAATAATGTTCTCCTGTTCACATGAATCAGGACAATAATGCAAAACACAGCCCAGAAAGCCAAGGACATGCTGAGTTTGGAAGACATACAGTAAACTTAACTGAGAAAAAAGTGAGTGAGGACTTGAGAGCAAGAAATAGCGTAAAAAAAAAAAACAAAAAAAACAAAACAAAAAAAAAAAAAAAAAAAAAAAAAAAAAAAAAAAAAAACGGAAAATCAATGAGTGCACCGATGCTGTTAAAGCACAGTTCAGTGCATGTCTTTCAGCTTTAGATCTGCTTTGAATGAGGAAGTTTGAGGCAGTGATCATTTCTACTTCTAATGATATATTCACTTAAATACAAAGGTTTCATCAGCAGAATCACATCTCTGAATGTGATGAGTCAGCTGAAAACTGTAATTCAACCTCTACTGCTATTTCAGAGGTAATTCAAACACAGTCTGATGATTCTTAAAAGGAGAAAAAGACATTGATGAGCTGATTATTAGATTTCTTGGGATATCTGTGCATTCAAAAGAAGTAGACTTTCTGAAAAATTTAAGACACAATTCATCTAACCAAAAGTAGAAGTCAGTAATGCACTTAGATGTAACCTAGTCATCTAGGTTTCCTCAAAAGGCAGAAAAGAGAAATAAGTTTCTTTAAGCCACTACCACCTCACTTGAAACAGATATTTAAAGCAGGTGACCAAATAGTGCCAATTTCATCTGGAATGACTCCAATGTAAATGAATAAAATTAGGCAGCATCAATCTTGCCCTTTCTCACTAAATACTTAAAAGAGGTGAATGGTATTTAAGCTTTTGAGGTTTTCAAGCCACAGAAGCTGAGGATCACTAGCCACTGTGCTCTGAAACACTATCCCTTGCCTAGACTGTGTCTGTCCATTGCCATTTTTTCCCAGCATCACACCTCTGATATGAACAGCCACCAGGTTCAGAGGGACCATTTCCATGGCAGAACAGTGAAGTATGTTGGTTCCACAAAATGCACCCTCTTGAGTACCATCTATAGGTATATCATTTACTAAATAATAATTTGTTTGAACACCAGCACAGACAAATAGCCTGAGGATATAGACCTAAAGATAAGTTGAGGACCATAGTTTTGTACCAAGGGGCTGTAGTTTCCCCAGAAATTTTTTCCTAATATCTGTCATAATCTATTGCTCCCTACAAACTGGGGCAGCTCTGAGATGAGAGTGAGGAAAAGGTTGCAGCCTTTATATACAACTACACATAGAAACAAGGTATTAAAGAACCAGAATTTTTTCCAAATCTCCTCTGAGTTAAAAAAAAAAAAAAAAAAGCATTAATGTTAGTGGGGATTGTAATATACAAACACTGTGCAGAAGAGCAGGGGGCTAACTATCATTACTCACTGAGATCAGAAACCAAGCAAACCTTGTCTCTCAGGAACAGATTAGTCTGACAAGCACAAATAGGGCTTATTCTTTTGATTTAACTTTATCAAAATCTAAGGAAACATCTTCCTTTTCCCCTCATTTTCTTATCCTCTCTTGATCTTCCTATAACCTTAAGCACATCATCCTAAAGCCATTCAGTTTTATCTAAGGCAGCACGGTTTCTAGAAGGAATTAGGATGATCACTGAATACATGGAAATGATTTAGTAAGCATTATATTTTTCAAAATATCATTTCCTTTTTTTTCAAGAGAGAGGAGAAGAGTAATAATGGTGTCCTTTTTATGTCTTTGTCGTATTCTCTAGATAAATATATCCATTCTTTTTATAACATCTGCTTACATAATTTCTACATGTTTTTGCATATAATAAAATATTTCCAATAGAAGTCCTTCACTTCCTTGATTAAAATAAATGAGGATGGACATGCTCCTTGAAAACTTGTGCAGTAATTGAAAAAGGGTTGTTTGGAATAGTGCTTATCATCCAAAGCTCCCTCATATTGCTATGCAAAAGTCAACTGATTATTTCTGAGCGATGTATGCTATGCTGTTAGTCTAATTGCTAGCAGTGGCATTGCTCAGCCATAAAGAAGTTCACTGCATCAACAAAATTTAATTGGGACATCTCAATATACTGACATTTTCTTGCTAGTTAAAATGAATACAGAAGCTGCTATGCATAAAGATTGAAGTGTACATTCTTCACTTGAATCAGAGAAATTCACAAAAAACTTAATTTTACAACAGCATGCTCTGATTCTGATTCCTGCTCTTTATTCCAGCAATCATTAGCTGAACAAAAAAAAAGCCTCATTTACTTTATCACGTGACACTTTGGGATTATTTAACTGACCAGGCCATTGGCTTTACTCTTATACAAAAATTTTCAACAAGAAAATAAAGAAACAACAAACAGGAAGGAAAAAAAAATTAAAATTGATATAGACATTTTTAATTTCAATAGGTGCCAGAGTTAATCAGTCTGCCATTGTTGATGACATCTGTATTAACGTGCTGTTAGTTTCCTAATGTACAGAAACTTTAACAAAAACTACAAAAAAAAAAAAAAAATATATTAAAGCATAAAACTCCAGCAATACAAAGCACTAAAGCTGTTCTATTTTTATTACTCACATCCTCCCTGGGAGGCAGATTCATTAAGATAAGGGAGAAGCCTAAAATATCCACTGAAATTAAAGTGACCGACAGGCAAAAAAGTAAATAGTAATGCTAAAAAAGGAGAAAAATTAATTCTCTCTCTGTAAGTCTGTGGGAGAAAATGAGTGCACCACAGTTTAAATGGGTAATAGGGCATGTTTCAGAAGTGGCATATGAAAGCATTTGTTGAAATGCTGAACTTTATCTTCCCTCATTAAGTTGATTCACTGAGTAGGCAACAGGGGAATAACTGGCAAGTGCTGACTGCTGTGTGAGCCTCCACACCATACACATCGATCATTCAAAACTTTGAAGCATATATGCCCACCCAGCCTTGCCTTTCAGAGCTCATCTCTCTTTCCACTGTCATGCTAAAGTTATTTTTTTGTCATCACAGTTTAGGAAAGACACTGCCTCCTACCAGAACTATTTCAAGTAGAGACTTGTACAAATAAAGCATGAGAGAGATTATAGAATCATGGAATGGTTTGGGTTGGAAGGAATCTTTAAAGATCATTTAGTCCAACCCCTCTGTCATGGGCAGGGATATCTTCCACTAGATCAAGTTGCTCAAGACCCCACCCAGCCTGACCTTGAATGCAGTGAGGGGGCATCCACAACTTTTCCGGACAACCTGTTGCAGTGTTTCACCTTCATCATAAAAAATTTCTTCCTTATATTTAATCTAAATCTACCCCCTTTTAGATTAAAACCATTACATCTTGTCTTGTCACTATATGCCATGGTAAAAAGTCTCACTCCAGCTTTCTTATAAGCCTCCTTTAAGTACTGGAAGGCCGCAATAAGGTCTCTCTGGAGCCTTCTCTCCTCCAGGCTGAACAACCTCAACTGTCTCAGCCTGTCCACACAGGAGCGGAGTTCCACCCCTCTAATCATTTCTGTGGCCCTCCTCTTTACCCACTCCAATAGGTCCATGTTTTTTTCCCATACTGAGGACTCCAGAGCTGGATGCAGTACTCCCAGTGGAGTATCACAAGAGTGGAGTGGAGGGGCAGAATCACCTCCCTCAACCTGCTTGCCATGCTTGTTTTTATGCAGCCCACATATAGTTAGCTTTCTGGGCTGCAAGCACAGCATTGTCAGCTCATGTATTTCATCTGCCAGTATCTCCAAACCCTTTTTCCTACGGCTGTTCTCAATCCATTCATCACCCAGTCTGTACTGATACTGGTGATGGCATGTCCTGCACCTGGGTTGATGCCATCACCAGTATCAGTACAGACTGGGTGATGAATGGATTGAGAGCAGATCCTTGAAGGGACAGACCCACATATCATTAGACACAATGGAAATACTCTCCTGGGCTTCAGTATTCCCAAGCACTTAAAAAGAACTTCCTTAGCTAGAAACTCTCCCAGGTGGAGTGCAATTCAGGCCCTAAATCTGCTTACTATAACTATTTGTCAAATGAACTTATTTCAGAAATGGATACTTGTCACTGATTAATCAAAAATAGAGGCAATGTCTTTTTGCTTGAGTGGGATGTGTTGAGGGCCAGGGAACTATTGATTGTTCTGATTAATACACTGCACTTCCATGGCTGGGAAATGGCAACTCAGAATGAAAAGGCCTTATTCTGCCCTGCTTTTGTGGGCACAATTCCGCGCTGAAATCAGTGTCTCAGAGAAAAAACAGAATCGATGGTCCCCAGCATTAGTGAAGGTCAGAGTGCAAGACATACAGGGGAAATCATTGGCCATTGTAAATCACGGCCACTCTCTCAACTCAGTGGATCTATTGCACTTTAGTCAGGGATTTGACCCTGAGAGCAATCTATATTTTTCCTTCATATATATTGCTTCCTTATACAATTTTGATTGTTCTTTGGTTTTACAATCAGTGCTATTCAAAATGGACTACAGTCAGTATTCTGTTAATTTCTAATACTCACAAATACTTTAAGAACAAAGGTTTGATATTTTCTATGCCTTTAAATTAATGTTTTTATGCTGCATAGGTATATGTTCCCTACCTTTCAACGCTCAAAAAATATCTCTGATCTAGAAAGATGCTGGGAATTTAAAAGAGAATGTGAGTACTGTAATTTCACATTGAAATGTGGAGGATACTCATCATCCTGTAGATATGCAATTCATTCATTTATTCCTCTTGGATTTTTATTTTTCTTCCTTTTGTATTTACTTCCCATTTTTCAAAAATTTCATATTCTTCATGTACTAAGAAATTTAATATTTACCTGAATTTTGCTATCCAAAATTCAGCAAGTTCTCTTTGATATCTCAGATAAAGTATTCTTTATTATTTGTCCAAGAAGAAACACTCTCCAGGAGAAAAATATAGTTCTTTTTTTTATAAAGTATGAACTTACAAACATATCATTGCCTTGAACTTAAAGTATAAGTGTAATGAAAAAATAAATTGTTTCATATGTTTATCCCAAATTTACAGATTCAGAAAAATAGGATAGTTCAGAAAAACTTAACTGTTAATTGAGTTGAATACTGATAATTAGAGATTCACTTCTGGAGTAAAATGGCTTTTTAAGTGATTCCAGTGCCGTCTTTTAACACGAATAATGGAGGAAGACTCCATTAGATATTTCTCAGAGACAAACACAAATTCTGTCACTGCAATTTCCAAAGATTTCTGAAAAGCCCAATTATTCATCTCCCACTAAAAGAGAGCCTATGATCACAAGTAATGGCTATAGTTGCCTTTGGAAATCCCAACAAAAACTCCCCTAGCTTCATTATCCGTTACCCCTGTATGAGGAATAGGATAGAGAATGAAATACAAATAGATGTGGATGGATGAGAGTCTAATTTAATAACTACTCAATATAACTGCCCACTGTCTGATTCATTGCTGCATAATGTGCTATTGATTTGGGAAAAAAAGATTATATGATAGTTGGGAGCAAATGCTTTGCTCTGTTCCTCACAAGATTTATTGGTTTTGATAATGAGTAAATACATTTTATGCATGAAAAGTTAGCAAGACGTTTTCTAACCATCTTAATTTTTTCAGTTCCAAATACAAGACCCCTTACAACTTCATGGACATTGCACATAAATCTGCATGTACTTCAGTCAGCTAGTGAAGGCTCCATGAAGTGCAAGCAATTCCATCTTCTAGGAGAAGCTGACAGAGAAGCCCTTCATATACTTACTTTCTCATGATACAAATTCTCTGATTCTTCTATAAGCAGCATAGAGGTTTTGGAGCTTCCCTTTGAATCAACATTAAATCCCGTGTTAAACAAGACACTAATTTTCTGGGTAGGCCAGGTAGCAGGTCCTTCTGAGCTAGGTATTCCTAAAAGGAAAACGTGCTCTGTCTCAGGACTTGTAGCTGGTGGTTTTGACTGATATTTTTCATCAGTTCAGCCTTCTAAGGGCTGCCAGGACCAAAAAAATCTCATTTATGGAAGTGAGAGGTAACTCATATTTAGAGAGAGAATAGGTCTGCCAATACCCTTCATCTTCATCTTCGCTTTCATCACCCTATTTGAGGTTCCTCTCTACCTACACTGAAGATCATTCTGGGTAACTTCCTGAGCCATAATATAGCTGAATAAGGCACTGCTTCCAGTTCTTTGTGCATTTCTGCAATAAGCTGTCTGGAGAAAAATTTCCTAATTCACTGTTCACCCTAAGAAAGATTCCCCTTGGGATGGGCCCGTTAAATAGAAGACTTTACAATTCTTTATTTCGTTACCCTTAAATTGCTGCCATCTCTTAGCTGATCTTCTTGTCCACCTAAGTAACACAGTTTTAGCTCCTTGGATTTGAAAAACACTGAGCTAATGATTTTGTCTGCCACAGCATTTGACTGGAAACATTTAGAAGCATACATCACTGCATTAGCAGATTTCCATCACTGATTCCTACATACTTTAACTGGATCAGGATGGGTGGGAAGTGGGAAAAAAGCTGAGATTTATCCTCCATCCCCATGATGTTCCAGACACCCATATGGAGCCATACAACTGTATCCTGAAAGTCACATCTATTAATAGTTGTGTTGAAATTATACCTACAATAATTAGGGAAGTGTGCCCACTGCTGGGAAAATGCAAAGATGCTTCAATTCTTATAAAATACTTTTCTTTGGAATGCATCTTTTATATGCATATATAACTATGTAGATATAGATATAAATAGATGCAGATGTAGATGTAGATATAGATGAAGATGTAGATGTAGGTAGACATATGTATATGTTTAAGAATGACAATAGGCTGAGTCCCAAATTTCATAAATCTCAGTATCTTTATAAAATATCTTCACTTGTAATTCACTGTAATTGAAAATCCTGTTGAAATTAATAAGAGGGTACTTAAAAATGGGTAAGGTAGTCTGAGAGCCAGTAGCAATTATTCTGGAAAGCTCACAGAGAACAAATGAAGTGGCAAAAGAAAAAGGGGAAAATGGCTCTTTAAAAAGAGAATAAAAGAGGATGTGATAGTCACAGCTCAACAGCTTAACCTGAATTCCTAGAAAAAAATAAAAATTCTGTAAACATCAAGAAGATAATAAAGTACTGAGCAGCAGCTTGACACAAATCAGTCAAGATCAATTTTATTTCCTTCAGTCACAGAACAGCAGATCCTGTGAATAGAGATTAAGAGTTGATATTCCATTCCAGTGTTGGTAAGGTTTTTGCCATTGTTTCAGACTGAAGTTCTGATGTAACTTGAGGAAATATGGACAAATAAAAATACTAGGGAAATTAAAAGCCATTTGGATATGATAATTAGAGAGTAGCTTTCAATTACTTGCCATCAAAATAGAAAGATACAATGGGATAATTAGGGCTCTGCAACCAGTAATATTAAATATTTTCATTGTGACTTGGATGACAATACCAATTTGGGGTGGACCTTGCAGACAAAATTAGAATCTGTGGTGATCTTGAAATTTTAGAGGTATGATCTAAGTCAAAGGGGAGGCAATTCAATATGAATAAATACAAAGTTCTACACCTAACTAAAAATAGTCACCTCCACAAACATGCAATGATGCTTAATCTAGATGGCAATGCTACAGGAAAGAATATGGAAATCCCTCAGCAAAGATACATCGGTGGTGTTACCAGGTGAACATTATAGAAGAATATGAGAAATATTTTCTGAAAGACACATAATGTAATCTTTCCAATCTATTTATTATTCACCTCTGACCTACAGGAGTACATCTATTTTGGGACATTGTTCTCTGAGAAAGGTGTAGACAAGGAAATCAAGGACAGTACTCTGAAGTCTAGAAAATTTGATCTGTAGGGAAAAATTAAAACATTTAACTGAAGAATACAAGGCTGGGGGGAAAAATGATACAGTATTCATCAACTGCATATCAAGAAAGATGAAAGAAAATGACTGAATAGTTATGTGGGCTAAAACTCATCAAAAATATTTAAAGTAATTTTGGGGAAAACTTGGCTGGCAGAAGAGATTGCTTAGGGTGGGAAGATGGAAGCTGGTTTTGAAATCTCCTTTGCAGAAGGTTTTTAAGAATGAGTTGGACAAGTATCTGTTAAGTTTACCTATTGTTTCTCATTTCTAGAGGTAAGGGAGTGAATCTGAGGACTGTTTTAGCCTTACTTCCTACTATCACTCTCTGTCCATTCGCACCAACAGTACATTAATGTCTCTGATGTCTCTGCTTTCAGAATGGGTGAGACTCATTTCACCTAAGTTTCCTTAGCACTTCTAGAACTTACTCACCATACAGTACTCAAAAGCAATATTATAGTGGTTCTCTTTCATCTTTATAAGTTTTCGGGATTCCATGGAATTCTTGAAGTTGATTCACCTCAGAATGAATGTGACAAGAATTACCCTTCCCTCAGTGACAACTTTGTGTTGCTTTGCACATATAAAAGGTCCCAGCAAACTGCAGCTTCCACCAACTGGAGTGGGATGTCCAGTAAGACCCTGTTTTTCTTGTAGGTGAGAAACCATCAACAAGGTGCTTTTTGGTATCTGTCATTTTGCAAGATGACAAGATGCAAGATATAAGATTGTCTTCGGTGAGTTCACTTCAGGTCTCTTAGTCAGAAAAACAAAATAATACCTGTTTTTTCTACTTACAAGACTGTTGTCTTCATGGCCCTGCCCCCCTCACCCAGTGTCTTTCAAAACCAAAACATATACTATTGGTACTTCTTTAAACTCAGTCTAAACATTGGTTGAAACAGTTTTGTTGGAAATGGGTGAAGGAAAAAAGATGGTAGCATAAGAACTTAATTGTCTGTTGCACTAAGGTCTTTGAGCTATTCAAGTCTGATAACTACCTCCTGGAAAATGCATAAATTAAGAGGTTCCATGTGTAAATTGAGAGACACCCAATCAGAAGCCCCTGTCCTTGAAGATTAAGGCCCGCTGAAAAATAATGAACTAGCTGAAGCTAGGCAAGAGATAAGGAAGTGCAGACATAAACCAAAAAAAGGCCAAGTTCTTACCATATAAAGAAGAAAAATTCAAAAGTTTGGACAAAGTTCAAGAAAGGTTCCTCTCCAAAGACCACCAGAGACCACTAGGGAACACCAATGACCCCCAGGGAGCCCCTCAGAGATCCAAACCACATGTGTAATAACTATGTAAATATGATAATGAGTTCTAGGAAATTTGATGCATATGTATGTAACAGGGTGATACAAGCTTTGACTATTGAAATATACAGTGGACATGTTAGGTGGAATGATTCCCTCATGTCCCCAGCCAAATAAAGTAATGTTTACTCATTAATGATAAACTTGGCATTAAGGAGTTTTCATTCCCGACTTTGGTGACAGTCTTGCCACTATTTGTACTGCTTTATCATGGACAAAACATGAAGTGAATTAGTTTTTGCTGAACTCTCTTTAATACAACACTGATAATTTCAGATACTGTGTCAAGTTTATTTCCATGTACCAAATGATTCAGTTATTTTTATTGTTTAAGATATTTGTAGTTTGAACTTGTTTTCAAGTCAATAGCATCCTTATGAATCCGTCCAGGAATTATTCAGTCATTCCTAGTAGTCACCAGGTCATGAGGTCTAAAAATCATGAATAATGAGTGTAGCAAACATTTTATAAGGATGATGTTTTCCAGATGATGTATGCTTTGACAGGTCTAACTGCATAATGGTTTTAACAAACCGAGGGAGATTTCTAGTTTTGTGTGAATGAAAATCAATATATATTTATCTGGATTTAATGTGTATAATGGTTATATTTCTCACAATCATTTTGTCAACTATTGCTCTGGGTCAGCCTGAATGAATTACTAATGTAAGACAAACACTGAAATGCTCCCTGTTGAAATTAATTTAATTTCATCTGCCACATAGTCCCAGGTAGAATTGTCACAGGTATCAGTGTGATTAGGCCAATGAAAGTTTCATTTCTATATTTTCCTTGTATATGATACATAAAATAGTCCAACATCACCAGCAATAGCTAAGTTCAGGCCACATGTATCCTGTCCTGCATTCTGTCAAGTGGCTCTGATGTTGAAGCATGGTATTTTAGGGAGATGGGAAATGATGTGGTTCTCAGCAGCATCAGGTCTGTCATGTCCAGATGTCACAGGTTCTGTAGTCAGAGTACGTGTACAGGCATATTATCCACACCTCCAGCTCTGGACCAGAGTGAAGATATTCGTGTGATAATGACAGTAGACTCAGATAGTCTCTTCCTGACTCTTTAGATGGCAACAAGGTCTATGATTAGACCATCTCAGTGGATCATTTAAACCTTTAATAAAACCTGAGGCTAAATGCTAAAATATGCCTGCTGTTGCTCCAGATGCAATTACCAGTTAAGCAGATTCATCAGAGCTGTAATATAATTTTAAGTGATTGACTACAGAAAACAGGATCGACCCAAGATGATGTGGGACCCTGTTCATGTGCTGAATGTGTTCCACAAGCACAGGCCACAAAACTGAGCTTCAAGATTTTTTTTGTCTCTTGGTATTTCACTTGCATCTTTCTGTGGCCTGTATCTTCACTGATTTGAACCCCTCTGGAGTTGACTCTCATTTGCTGTAATGCTTCTGCCTACCTCTGTCTTACCTCTTGTTGCAGAAGAGGTATTAATGGTCAGGGTGTAAGAAAGCTAGAATCGCAGGGACACTTGATACAGCCAAAGAAGCAAAACAATTAAAAAAAAAACCCAAAACAAACAAAACAAAAACAAAAACAAAAACTAAACACCTAGAGTCACTATGAGTCTCAGAATCCCATTATCACCATAAAGTTGTTATCTACATTTCTTTGTATCTCATTGTATCTCATACAATGGCATCTGAAGTATTCTGCCTCACTTAGGTAACATCTGGGCTGCTGACACAAGACTTCTTTTTCATCAATGATGTACCTCATTCAAAACACCTCATATTTCCTCCCTGGCTCAGCATAGCACTCATTGCATACTTTTATACTTCCATTTAATCAGCACTTGGACTTCTTCACGTTAACCACCTCAGAGACTGATGGGGTTGTGTTAGGCACCTTTCCATAAGTGTAGCAATACAGACATGACCACTAATTATGTATCTCATTAATTTTTAGCTGTGTATTTACATCTCTTTTTTTTTTCTTTTAGAAATAAAAATCTGTGTTTGTTTGTCTTCACTGCAGAGAAGTGGTTATCATTCTCATGTGATAAACAAAAGCATGGTATTCTGCCAAATCACTAAAAATAACAAATAAAACACTGACAACAAATCCGCACTGCTTGAAATTACTCTGTATATGACTATTTTGCAAATAACTTACCAAATGTGGTTGATGCAGCTGTAAAGATATATACTTTGCAACTAGATCAGGTTAACTGCACTGCTGTCCTCATTGTCCAAAGATTACTTCTCTATTTCCTGATATTGGGAAACAAACTTCAAAAGCCCAGGAGACCAAACTAGAATGATTTTTCTGTGATACCTTTCACCTTAGTCTAAAAAGGAAGGAGAAACTGAAGGATAGTAGATTCACCATTTCTTTAAAAACAGAAGAGAGCATATTGGAGTGTGGTTATTTTTCTGAAAGGAAACTTTATGAAAATTTTTTCAGAGTCAAACAGTATTTTACGGACCTAGAGCGAATAATGAGAAGAGAAATCCTTGTCACTCTTAACATCAGATAACAGACTATGAAAATCACATTATGCATCCACTGCTTATCTTTAATTAAGAATCTGTTTTACCAAAGTTAGTGACAAGCAAAAGCAGATCTCAACAATATGAAGAAGTGCTAATCCCTCAGGTGATACAGTTAAATCTTTTGGGAAAAAAAAAATTCCATGAGTAAATGGGAAACTCATTGACATCAAGGAATCGTTTGTGTTATGTGCTAAGTTTGTATGACTTTGCAACCAAGATTTTCCTCATGGGCCAGAATGGCTTGGCTATTTAAATTTTCTTTTTTTCTGCCAATTTGTTC
This sequence comes from Tyto alba, assembly GCF_018691265.1. Classification (NCBI taxonomy): domain Eukaryota; kingdom Metazoa; phylum Chordata; class Aves; order Strigiformes; family Tytonidae; genus Tyto; species Tyto alba. The sequence goes on along the minus strand of NW_024881282.1, from coordinate 12,928,390 downwards.
ATGAGCTGAGAAATGCTGCCATGCTCATTCCAGTTCTTTGTTCTATGTGAAGTCTTCCCTTGCTTACTTGCACATGTTTCATTTTATACATATGAGGAAAGACAGAACATAAACACTATGCTGACAGTTATGTTACATCAACATTTTTATATACTTTTCTATTATACTATGAATATGCATTTGTTTATGTAAATGTATATAGTATCTCTCCAAAGCTTTAGGAGATATACAATTACAAGTCAGAATATAAATACATACAAAAAATCAGAAAATAACTGCTCCTCTGGGTCATATATCCACAGTAATCATTCAGAGAATCATAAAAATAATTCCTCTCAATATGTTTAGATTAAAATCAGCCCCTTATATTTAAATTGAAACAAGAGACTCAAAACATTTCCTTCAGAATTTCTATCATAACACTAATGTAAGCAAATGTCATGATCCTGACCTGGATAACATTCCAGAAGTGCTCAGAAGGTGTTGCAGGGTCATACCATGTGCTCATATTTTTTGATCTCTCATCAGTGGGCCCCTGGTTAGGTATTACGCCAGCAGGTTAGGATTTCCACAGCTTTAAAAAGAGCAAGAAACAACCCAGGAGCAGACACTGAAGAGAGACTGAATATGGGTACATTTCCTCTCTCCACATCAGTGCCCAAGTAATTCTCCCTTTCTTGGTTCTTATCCATGGAACAATAAAATTGTCCTTTGGCATGTGATCAGACACACCAGCATGATCTTTATCTTCATGTTCTGATATAGACACTGTTTTTAGAAATGTGCTGAGCAGTTGTGTCACAATTGGAAAATGAGTTTGAGCTAGCTATATGATCTAGGCTTCAGAGAACCAAGAGCCAAAATAACTTTGCAACGGGTGGATTTTAATCTCTGTGCTTGGTTTTCCTCCTCCTGCAGCAGGCTATGGAACTTTCCCAGTACAAAAAGACAGAGAGAATACCAATGTTGCAACACACTCTGTAAGGAAGATCATAATGCTACCTTAGATTGCTAAAATATCCTCTCTTCTTAAAAATATATCTTTAAAAAGTTAGTGTTCCCTATATTATAATCCATGACACTTAACCTAGACATGTGGTGTATTTCCAATTGTAAGGTAATGTAACATTCCTTCAAAGAGGTGCCAAAACCAATCACAGGCTAATGAGATTTTACAAGAACCACCTGCTGGCTACTTTCAATTAGATAAAATGCCTTTGCTGGAAGTGAGGAAACCCTTTTCATTATTTGCAAATGAGTTACTCAACAGAAAGTGATAACAGGGAAAGAAATAAGAAAGAAATAGGACAATTTGAGCTTCCTAACTCTGCTCCTATCCTCATAATTCCTGTCTGGGGGAAAAAAAAAAAAAAACCACACAAAACAAAACAACACAAAAACAAACAAAAAACCCCAACGACACACAAAACCCAACAAAAAACTAATGATGACAATACTGAGTATCCAAAGAAACTAAGGAAAAACACAGAGGAAGGTTGATTCACTGGCACCCCTAGAAAAATGTTAAAATAAATTGCTTTGGATCAGATCAAGAATTTTGTTCAATTCAAGAAGTAATATTTTGGGTTTCCTTTCAGTTTTAATTTTTTTAGAAGAAAAATAGAAAGATCTTAAAAAAAAAAAAAAAAAAAAAAAAAAAAGCAAGCTATTTTAAATAATATAGCTATTGTGTTAAAAATATTTTACTAATTTCAAATTAGAGAATATCTCTTGGGTGGAAGGAGGTGATCAAGAAGAACAGTTTGACAAAGCCTGACATAAATTTGCAAAATGTCACAGTTTAACCACATCTACAGTTTATACATTTGTTTAGTCAAGAAACCTTGGCCAAAACATACTCTTCTGTCCCACTGAGATTGGGGCTTTCCAGTATAAGATCAGAAATCATTTTGGATAAGTCTACGTTTAGAGGAAGACTGATGTAAATAAGAAGGCATAACATCCAACATGGACCCTTTTGAATGGAGGAAGAGGAGTACGGAGAAGAAGCATGACAGATTCCTTCTCTTTTATGTTTATGTTATAAACCTTTTGTACTTGCAAGTTCCAGAGAAAAAATGAGATAACACAGAACTAAAAAGCTTACACTTATTACATTTCCACCTACCTCATATCAGGGTGTAATGGACATTGACAGCAGAATTTGTGACACTAAGAGGTTAATTATATGGACATAAGATTTTAAGATTGGCAAGAACCCTTCAAGTTAGATTCTTTTTCCTCACATACAGGTTTCACTTGTAATTTTACAGCACTGGATTTTTTGAATCACTGCGGGTAGGATTTAAAGACCAGCCAATAGCACCATGGAAGATTCCTACTGCAAGCTGCTTTGGAAGCCTGTACTGTGGATCTGGATTTCCAGGGAGTTTGGGTTTGATATACTTCTATTAGCTCTGTGAACAATATGATTTTTCAGATAGTGTGTCTCTTTCTTCCTATGATCTAAATTGTAACCTTTATTTTGTTCTACAACCCATCTTTTCACTATTGAAAAATATATAAAATATTTCCAATGATTCTTGTTCTACATGAATAAATGTGCTTTTAATAAATTAAAAAAAAAAAAAAAAAAAAAAAAAGAATCAGTGGGTTATACCCAATTCTATGAAAGAGTCAGATTCCTTTCAGAAGAAGATAGAAAACAAAAAGTAAATGTCTTCCCTACTGAATGATATTTGGGATGGGAAAGGGAAAGCCAAAGTGGAAAGAAAAGCACAAACCTATCATAATGAAAGACCTATCTTTCAGGGGGAAAAAAAAAGAAAAAAGGGAGAGAACACCTTTGCCTTCCTAGGTGTTTGTGATGAATTACCTTAGCTGAAGGAAGGTCTGAAGAGTCTCTGGATCCCACCAAAAACAAAAGACCCTTGAAGCAGGGGAAGAAGTCTTACCCCCTTGAGATATGGAAAAGTGCTTACAAAAGGATTCTTACTTCAGTCAACTGAAAAAAGGTCAGATCCACCAGTGATTGATAGAAGCTGAAGGCAGTCACACTTCTTGAAGTTTCAACAGCTGTATATCCTGAAGATATTATTCAAAAAGATGCATTTGGAACCTGAGACACAGGCAGAATACAATTTGAGAATCTGCTGTGGCATTAAGAAAAAAAAAAAGCTCACACTTTAGAGGGTTCATCATCCAGAACCATGGCTTTAATACAGACTGCTGTGGCAACCAGTCCTTGTCTGCAGAGTCTGACAGGGATTAGAGAGTGGTAATGTATCGTTTAGAGGATGAAACATTGCATGGATTTCCAAGTTAGTTCAAATAAGCCTAGCAGACCACAAGTAAAAAAAAAAAAAAAAAAAAAGAAAGTGTTTATGTAAAAGCAGGCTGAAAATCAGAAGTGAATAAACTTTCTTTTTCATAATGTATCACATGCAAATTAATTTTTAAATTAAGGCAATGAGGCTGTGGGTGAGTTTGACTTTTCATTATTTAAAAGCAAGTAATAATTAGTTTTAAATATAAGGCAGTAAGAGGACTTATTTATCATCATTTGTGGTTTGTTAGTAGGTAAAGGTCAGATTATGTCCCTAAGGCAAAAATTTATTCAGAGTCACATGAGTCCCTGATAAATCCATGGAGAGGACTAGGGTGCATTAAAGCTCACTTTCCTCTGCTTTGTAAGATAATAATTTTCTTCTGACACAGCTCAGCAGCATATAACCAACTTCTCCCTTCATGTCCCTTAGCTTCCCAGAGTGGCAAGAAAGCTGAGTCATCAGTGCTTCTTTGACTATGATCCCCTCTTACCGTTAACCTCCGCTATAGATGCAACTTTTGAAGTCTACATATATATTTTTTAAAAAAGGTACCTCCTTCTGCATAAGTGGTTTTGTTTGGGTATAGACAGTTATTCCAAAACAACCCTGTATGTTCATTTAAATGTAGGTCATTTGTAAAACAGAGTTTTTTTCTGGGGAGGAGGAAAACTGCAACTTCTCCCCCTTGCCCTTTTTGTCAATTCATATACACAGTTAAAATTCAGAAAGTCAAATCAAATTTTTTTCCCACTTTTGCAGAGATGCCCAAGCTGCAGTCTAGCCCTAGAGAAATAAGAAAAGTATTTTATTTGTGACAAGGCTGGCCAACGTGTCTAGCTTTTAAATCTCATATTTAAGATATTTATATATTAAGTTTTCCTAATGAATCATATTATTGGTGTGTTACCTTCCAGCATTGCCTACCAAGACACGAACAGGTAGCGTAACCAGATCTGCTAGAGCAGACTGATTGAGAATCATTAGCGAGACAAAAGGGCAGATGATAGACATTAATGTGAGGGAAGGAAAAATTACCTTATGCCAGGCTCAGGAAGAGTTATAATTGAGTTGTTTCTAAACGGAAAAAAGAGAAACCACTTGCAGAAGGGAAGACTCCTGATACCTCTATATTGACTGCCAGGAGGACTGTAACATCATTTTGCATCCTAGCTCCTACTGTGAGATAGTGCTTTTATTTTGCCTCTGGAAGACCATGAGTTTGTCATGACTGGTCCCCAGGGCCACCACAACATTCGCAAAGAGTCGTCTCCTACCATCTAATATTCACTCTTGGCTACATGGACTACTAGTGGATGAAGAACAGCTTGGTGGTAGTAACCTTGCTCCATAGGCTCTAAATGTCCTCACAACACACTCTGGTCACCCTGTGTGAGAAACAACAGCTACCTCAAGAAGAAAGAGCTTTGGAAAGAGAGTGTAAAAGAAGAGGTTCCCCTGTCCTGCCAAAGTTGCAAATAGCTTTGAAAAATGGCCCAGCCTACTGACAGGCCTGAGATCTCCTCCGACCTGTTTTGTCACCTATGGACACACCTGCAAAAGAAAGGGGTAACATATTGGTTACAACTGTGTGCAGCAACCTCACCACTTATTCCCAAAAATGTGTATGGACTCCCAGATATCCCAGGACAGGGAGAAACCAGGACTGGAAGGCATGTTATTGCTCTGCAGTCGTGACAGAGCAGATCAACCTCAATGCTATCATGAGAAGCTGGGGAGAAAGGACTGCACCTACCATTCTGTGTTGCCTTATTGAGGATAAGCCTAATTTTGATTCTATTGATTCAACAAGAATTTGGCCTGATGCTCTTGAAAAATTAGCCTCCGTAATGTATGGTACTTGTCTTTGTTCACCAAAAGTTTTAACTGTTGATCAGGATCTGCATGGCTTTTTTATTTCTGTTGATCTTCTCAGATCTGTTGAATAAGAGCTTATAAAAATGTATGTGTCACTGTTTCTGGGGGTTTTCTACATATTTCTAACCCACCAGCTGTTTATTTTACCCTGGTATATCTTGATTCTTTCATTTCTGGTATCACATATGTTGTGCTTTCATCTGCCATATTGTATCCTCAGAACTGTCAGAGGACGCATGTCAATCGTTAAATCCAGGCCTCAGTGGTGTATATACAGATCAAGTTGAAAGATTACAAATATATATACACAAATGAATTATATTCATTTTTTTTGGACTGAATGATTGATCCAGTATGATTGCAAGAATGCTGTCCTTGGATTTCTTTCGTATTTCATACTACAGACAACATAACTGCATAGTACAGACAATTACGTTACAAGTATTCCACCTGTAAATACATTGTATTGCATAATATAGACAATGTAAAGTAGACAACACAGATGATCTTTTCTATTCAAACTGGAGGCTACCACAGTTTCCATGCAAGAATCACTTATTCGTCTTGAACACATTTTTCAAACAGTCCATTAAGTAAACATGGCAAAAGGTCCAATGATAAGTAAAGAAGTGAGCAAACTCACAGTGCTGGTTCAAGGGACATAAACCTCTTGTTTGTCCTTCAGCTGCAGCAATGAGAAGTGGTAATTCTGAAAGAATATAATATTCCACTTGGATCCAAGGATGACAATTGTTTTTTACAACCAGCTGTATTACTGTATTAGTTAATATACTAAACTGTAACCCTGAATATTCAAATCAAGTACCTGAAAGGACAAAAGCTAGGAAAAGGTATCTTTCTGGTACGTTAGTGGAAACCATTTCCTCTGTATTCAGCATAGTACAACTTAGAACAAGCCCACCAAACTCTTACACTCTACCTCTGATTACAAGTGTCTGTATATATTAGACCCATGTTGTCAGGATCATTTCATGTGTCACTGAAATGCAGACACTGCTGAAGAAAAGCAAACACTTAAAAAAACAGTATATTAGCTGTAAACAGGCAAGTGTGAGACTCCAGGGAGCCAAAAGCAAAAGGTGAGACCTGAATGACCCTGAATGTGAAGCTCTGCTTAAATGGATTCACAGCAAATTGCCTCATTTCCCTCTTTCTCCATGACATGAATATAGCAAGTTGCAGTATTTTCCACAGTGCAGTTCTCTAGTTTGAATATGCAGACAGAAACCTCACAGACCCAGGGCAAGAGCCAGCATTCCTGCTCTGGCCATGCTCCAGGGAAAAGCACAGGGATTAAACACCAGGGCAGAAACATACGACAATAAATCTCTCAGTTCAAGCTGGACAGATATCAAAAAAAGGACTCTCCCTTCAGTTTCCTGTAAATTTGCACCTCCAATGAATCTTTTGTGAGTACTGAATCCTCTGTCACCCTTTGATCTACAGTTCGAGCCAGGCAATGTTGAGTTATCCACAGTACAGTGGATCCCATTATGCCAAGGTATGGTCTTCCCTTCATTCTCTCCACAAAGTTATAAATAGCAATAATCCATAGTAGTAATCACCCGATTTTCCACAGTACTGGTGACATTTTCAGTACATCTAGATTAGGATTATGTCATTCTTTTTCATATCTCTCTCCTAACCTCTTTTATACTTGCCATAGATGAGATTTCAAAGACTTACATATGTGACAATAATACACTGAGGAAAATAAAACTAATATGAAAAGCCATATTTAGATTTTAATTATTTCAGAAATTTTCTGAAGTCTGTAATTTCAGCAGCAGAGAAAGAAACTGACAGTCAAAGGCAATCACTTCTCCAATCAGTTGCCTTATTTACCAGGCTACTAGATGTGCAATTATTCCATCTGCATAAAGATAGCTTTAATTTTTAATTTACATATAAGACCGTAAAAGGTACAAGATTGACAGCACTAGAGATGGAAGGTCTCTAATTCATCCAAAAAAAGGCAAACTACTTTTACTAAAAGCAAGAGCAATGCAAGGCTGCTCCTTCACACTTGTGATGTGCCTCAGCTTTAGAAACAGAGATGCTACTTCTAAGATGAATACATGCAAAATAATAAAAAATAAATACAAGATAACTTGAAATTTGAAGTTTTGCAAGTGTCTTTATGAATATTTATATAGATCCTTTCTGAAACCAACTGTTACTAAAATAGTCAAATTAAGAAAACCTGGTTAATTTACCAGTGAAACAAGTCAGGAATTGAATAGGAAAAAGTATGATCACCTTTGTGAAGAGTTATTTTACTGAAAAGGATTTGGAGTCCTCATCCTTGCTTGTTTCTGAACACAATCATTCTCTGCAAACAAGCAGAACATGTGAACAGCATGGACAAAATGAAGCAGACACTGAGAGCAAAGCTAACAGTGCATGTCAGATGTGAAAATGAACCTGATGGAAGTATCCGCTTTAAACAAGCAAGTTTTTAAGAAATACACAGAAAAGTCAAAAGAACTGGACTCTGAACTTCTTTTTGCAGCTTTCAAATACTACAAGAACTCACACAGTATTTCATTCTGACTGGGCAGACCAACTAAGGTCACCCAAATATCATGAGAAATGGCTGATCAAAACTACCAGTCAGTAACATATGTAGTCTGTCTGTAATATGTCCCTCAATTCTCTGTGGCATCTCCTGGGACTCCTAGTCCTCGGTACAGAGAAAGAAAAATCTATGATTCTAAACCATATTCATGTATTTTTTAGGATAGAGAATACTATTTTGATGCATGTATAGCATCCCCATCTCTTAATCTTTCCTGCACATTGTTAATTGAATTAGGATAACCCTGCAGGTTTAAAATATGGCTAGAGGAACATTTTTTTGCTGAACCCTGATCCTTTCCTACACGCAAAACTCTCCAACAGAATGGCATGTGGGACTTCAAGTACCCCCAAAAATGTACAGAAATATTTTTTTAGTGTGTCATTGCAAATGGTAATAGTAAATGTACGTTTGTGAAGTCACATTATCTAGGAATTTATTAATAGGGAATCATCTGCAATGCAAAAGAACAGAGAAAATAACCAGAAGTCTAACCTTAAAAAATAGATACCAACTATGAGAGGGGATGATAGCTAGATAAGAAAAAGTTGTTTACAGCCACCAGCTTAAATCTATCTCCAAAGGCTCTTTGAAACAGAATAGCAGAGACATACCTGCTTACCCCTTCCTTTCCTCTGCAAGCCAAAGGTGAACTTGATGACTTTGGAAGTCTGTGATGTTGACATGTCTAGAGTTCTTTAGGCCTTCAGCTTAGCAAGAAGGGGACACATCACATAGCAATCTACCACGCATTGAGGAGGCTGTAGAGAAAAGCATCCACTCTGCAGTGGGTGAAAATTATGAGAGACACACGAACACAAGAATTCATTTCCACATCAGTGTTGTGTTGGTCTGTTGACAAGAGGGAAGTGTTTATGCTGTTGTTTTCACACTGTATTTCGAGTAAGAGGATATGGTAATCCAGGGCTGATGAGTCTTGTAAGTGCTAGTGTCCAAGTTCCATGCTAGTGTGCTAGCTTCATACCAAAGCCTCAGCAGAGATTTTCACAAAGAAACATAATCATAAAGTCAGATTCCTATATTTGCAGTCAGGAAGGGTATGCAAAAACTTGATTTCCAAAATGCTGAGAACCCAATTGCCTCCAGAAATGTTTGCAAATATTAAGTAGCACAGTCATCCCATTTCTTCTCTATCAGCTGTTAAGCACCTTTTATTTATTTGTGTTTTCCCTCAGCAGGTAACCAGTATTCCCTTTTCTGCACCCAACCTTAAGGGATTTTGACAAAGTCACATTTGACTAAAACCTCTGATTTAAAACCCTTCATGCAATTAACACAGAAGTTACAAAGCTAGACCAATAATCCATCAGTATAATCCAAGAACTCTTAAAAGACTGAACATTAATTACTATCAAATTAGAATCAAATACGAATAATTTCAAAGCCAACACACAAAGGATTTCTCTAATCATAAACTGCTTAAGGTCTTGGAGGAAGTCATTGGCAGTGACAGAATGAAAACAGTGTCTTTTCTGTCACTGGAGAACAAAATCCTCCCAGATTCCTCATACAGTTCACATTTTTAATATGAGATGATGTAATAAATCCTACCCTAGTGAACAGAGGAAAAAAAAAAAATAAATCCAAGGAGCTCCTTTCTTTATAGTGGGATAAATCAGAATGAAAATACGCCCAGGTTTGTGTTCAGAAGGCAAAGACAGTTTTTGTGATTGGATACCTTTTCTCAGGGTGAGTGTCCCATCCAGCTGGGTTTACCATTCTGCAGCAATCACAGAGGAATACTCTGCTTTCATTCAATATGACATTTCCTCTGTGTATGACTTATTATTGTGAAGTTGCAGACTACAGCAAAAATAGAAGCTCAGCCTCTGCTAAGCACTCTCTTCCAGCTAGATAAGAGAAGTAATTTACAGCCTTTTAGTTATAAGTAGATCTGATTTTGACTAAAGAATCAGAGTACAAGAGTATCAAATCTAATTGCAGTAGGCTGGGTGACACTACTTGATTCCCAGTACATTTCAGTAATGTACTAAGCATTTGTACAATCCCATCAAAACAAACCAGTAGCGGAAGGGGGAACTGAACCCGTGGCTTCTAGAATAAACAAATCAGTGTTTTTAACTGGGATTTCAATTGTGACTAAATTTTCTGCTTAAATCAATGGCATAAAATATACTCAAAAAGCTTCAGAAAAAAAAAAAAATTCATATTTCAAAAAGTAAAGGACAAAACATTGCATTCAAAAATATCAGTTTCAGGAAACTGTAAGATCAACCATGTGAAAACAACTCCAGCAAAAACTAGCTAATAAAGTTGCTGTGATATATTAACTTTCATGGGGGGGATATTTTTATCATTTTCTGAGATGCTATTGATAAATTGTACAGAAACATAATGAAAGAATTGTTGTGTTTGCAAAAACTGCAGCAAAAGGGAACAGAGTGACAGAGACACAAGCATTTTACTTATTTGTAAAGGTTAGAAAAATTAGAACTACATTGCCACTTATTCTCACCAAACAAGTTAAATGATGTGGAGAAGTACAAGGAGCTGACCTCTCATGGCTGGCCATTTTAGTGATGATGTGCTGTAACCAGCTGGTGTTTCTCACTGCGTGAAATAAAACCCTTGGACCTGTTAGGTACAGGTGCCATGCTGCTGAGCAGTAGTGTCATCCCAGGACACGTGGGATTCATTGCCCAGACACAGAACTTCTCTGCCAAGACTTACAACAGGATGACAAAGGCAGCTGGGAGCTTGAGCCAACCCCATCAGGTCCCACCAGCTTCTGACTGAGATGCACACAAATTATTCCATGATATTTTACTACCAGTTCACCGAGTCACCAATTAAGAAGGATTCCAGCAGGATGTTGATGTTTGCCTGGTCCATGGTGAGCCCTTATATAGAAATGTCTATCACAGAAATTATGGCTTCTAAAGCATATATTTTCCACTTGCTTCAAGTCCTTTTTTCCAGTTTGCATCTCTAGTTTTATCACTTTGAACTCCTTCTCCCAGGCCTTCAATAACCACTAGGATCAGCCAACCCTCCAGTTTTCTCTATCTTCTTCTTTAGGTACCTGTATTTTCAACAGATACATAATGTTGCCAGCAAAATCTGGGTGATGCATCCTGTGATGTATCCCATCTGCTGTATTTCCATCCTGTTACTGGCAACCAGGTTATTCACTATACAGATCCATATCTAATTTGAAAAAAAAAGATGAGAGAATAATTTCCTCTTTTTGCCTTCCTATAATAATCAGGCCTCAGTATTTACTGCTAACATAAAGATGATACTTTGCTATTAATTTACATTTTAGCAAGACTATAACTTCATTGTATATTCTCAGGTATAGGGTTTATGCTCTTCAAAATCAATACTTTACAGAATTGATTAAATTAGCTTATATTAGCCTTTGATATTCCAATCACTTTGTTATAATTTCCTTTAGTATGAATTAAATGAAACCACACCCATGCACAGGCCCTTTCTCACCTGGTTCTTTGATCCCTATTGATATTACTATTGAAACTGCTTCATCTGATATTCAGAGGAAAGGAATAGCCCTGAAGTCCTTACTTCATTGGAAACGATGCATTTACCTTTGAATATTTTTGAAGGAGTATTTTCCAAAGGATAGCACAAGGAGGTCAGACACCACAATGTGTGCTTCCACCTTCAGCACTTATGCAGGGATGTGATCCAGTCTGGAGATGTCAGTCCTTATTTTTATTACGGCCCTATTTTTATTTCCAAATACCTGCAGTTATCTAAATAATCTAAGTTTACATTCCTAATAAATTTATCATTACCATCAATCATGGTGTAGCTACCAGAAGTGGGGAGTGCAGTGACTCATCTTTTTCATCACGATTTTTTATCCCCATTTTTAATGCAATTTCCACAAAACATATTTCCTCTATAACTTCATGCACTTTATATGCACCATTGCTTCTACTGGAATTCGTAGGTTCTGAGAGAAGAGCTACCTTCCCTTGTAGTTGGTCTGTATCCAATTGAGATAAAAGACATTGCAGAAAATAAGGATGACTGAAGAGAAAACAGTATAAGGTAGATTTCCCCCTACGGTTTGTTTAGTAATGGTTTATATTCAATGGTTTTCTTCAAACCCAAAATGGCCCCATCCCCTTGAAGAAGATATCCTTCAATTTCGGTGGCACCACAGAATTCATCTTTCTGAACTTAAACCTGTGGTATCTAGAAGCTTGGATCATTACATAAAGTTTGACAGGTTTTAGGAAATTTTAGTTACAGTAGACAGGAAAATTGAAACCGTTTCATCTCAGGTGAAAAATGAGGAAGTTTAAATCATAGGCTTTTGAAAGTACCACATGGGGAAATCTCCAGATATACTCTATTTGACATCTCAATAAAAGAGAACAAGTCATTGCAATGTAAAATGAAGCACATGAAAGAAGGTCAACACTGCTACATTTCAATTAAACTTGTGCTTCAGAAAGGTTCAGGTGAAGAACCTCAAGGCCTCCCATATCAACTTTTGATGCTGAATTGAGTGTCCAATTGAAGTTTGATCTTAGAAAAGAAATAACTGGACATTGTCTTGTAACACATGACTGATACCACAGCTTAAAAAATAATAAGGGGTCTGATTCAATATTTTTTTATCTTTTTGGCTATATTCTGAGCTGGTGCAAATCAGCTTAGCCTACGGATGTTAGTGCAGCTATGCCATCTCTGGCTTGCTGAAAGGCTCATGCCGATCAATGAGTTACATTTATTAAAAGTGGTTTGAAGAAAAAATAATAGAAATTAAAGCAAGTGGAAGTGCAACACCTCTCTTTCCACCAAAACCAGAGGGAAAATTTTCTTCTTCTTGAAGATAAAAGGCCTTTTGTTTTCACTGATGGGTGGTGCAAGGATTGACTTTTCTGTTACAAAATAAATTAACAAGTAGTCAAACACTCATTTAAAGAGACTTTTTCACACTTATTTTGATTCAGAAGATTTACCATGGGAGGATATGAGGGCTGTAATAGTTTTTTTAGCAGTGCTCAGTACAGCAAATACTCTGCAACAGAAGGTGCTGAACAACCAGTGGTTTCCATTCCGTCCATTTTCTATGAATATCACAATTTTACCCATGCCTGTCTATGACTACAGTACACCTAAATTGGTTCAAAATCTGGCTTCATATTTAATCATGCACCAGAAATCTGCACATAAAATTCCAAAGGCTACTTTGTAATTAATTCCTTGGAAAAATAAAGTGGGGAAAATGCATATATAAATAGATACTGTATATATGTAAATAGATATTATCAAAATTTGCTTGTATTTATTTGGTGTCTGACTTTCAAATCATGCCAGTTGGCTTTCATTCACGTGTGTACACAAATTCACACACACATGCACACTCCACAAATACAAACAAAAATCTAACAGACTTGATAAATATAATTTATAAATGTTTTTCTGTAATTTTTTAGCAAGCACTCAGAGATTGAAAATCAGAAGAGGGAATGATTGCTTTTCTATCAAAAAGCTACGCAAGAACTAGCTAACAAATTGGTGAACTGTAAGCAAGAAAAAGATATTTTTGACATGAGAATATGTAAGAGAATTAAAATAATAAATTTCAGATGGATAGTATTTCTCTGAGGGAAACACATGTCTACAGAAAGGAATATTATGGAGCACTACTATAATGAAAGTTAAATTTTTAGTAAAAAGAGATTATTCTATTTAAAGGTGTTGTTTAAAGGTTTTTTCTATTGAATAATATTTTAATGAAAAATTGTACATTCAAAGTTTCTTTAGAAAATATATATTATTATATATAATTATACCATATAATATTGCTTTTCTTATGGGAAACTAAAAACACCAGGCTAAAAATTAAATTTCAGACAAAAAGCTGGTTTGTTATTGAACTTTAGCAGTTTTAAAAGCAAAAGGTTGGTTCTGGTGTTTCAACAATAAAGGTCTTTATTTTCTGCTGACAAGAAGTCCCTGTTTTCATAACAGTTTTGCATGGAGAAAGTCAGGTCTAGGAAAAGACATCTCTGAGGCTGGCATTTCATATCCTAGTTCACTATAGATAATCATGAGCATTCGTTGTAATCAGAGATATTACCATCATGACATGACACATCATGACCTACAATGTTATACTTTATAACAGGATGTAGGAGAAGCTTGCTTTGATAGACATTTTTCACCTGTTAATGACAAATTAGGGGCACTTCTGAATTATTCATCTACAATCCCTGCATATGTTTAAGTCAAATCCTCTTTGATGCCATACAAGTATCAAACTTACTACAAGTGAGCTTTTTTGCTTTTGTCTGTAACTAATGTCAGAGAAATTAAGTAGTAAATCTCTACTGAAATCAAGAAACATTTGAATTTCATGACTGTTTGAAATGTTTGCAAAGCAGTAAATATACCAGATTCAGAGTAGCCAATGATTTACCAGACTTCATTAAAGAAAGTTAAAAAGATAAAGAAAAAAAAAAAAATAAAACAGTGTATCACTGTTTTTTGTTTACTGTGCTACCTTGTATGTAATTAAATTATGTATAGATGCTCCAATTAAAATATATGACATTCAGTGAAGTTGTACAGGTTACTATGTGCTGTATTCATTCACATTGATATATACAAAAAATATAATGGATTTAAGGAGAGACAAATTCCTGTTTAATATAACCAACTGATTGCAATGAGAGTCAATATATTTTTATATTGATGAGTTCATTAGCACTAGCACATTCCATTTAAAAAACAATAAATGTACCTTCATACCAGGATTAAAAATCAGCTTTGTTAGAACAGCTCAGCAGTAGGAATAAATACAGCCTTTGGTTCTGTAAATCTCTGCAAAAGTCAGACTTTTCTTCCTCTCATGAATGTCCGAATGGTGTAGTCATCTGCACCAACTCAGCTAAAGGGGTTTCTGAGTGCTCCAAGACGTTACTCTCTGTAAGGATGGGATTCATCTCAATTTAGCCAGAAAATTTACCTGATGAAAATCTATATCCAGGCTAACAAAATCTAGGCTAACTCTGTTAACACTGAGGGACAGAAATCTCCAGAGGGTGCCTTGTTCCTCCTACTGTGGACACATTTTAACTGTCTAAATTGCCATTTTAGGGCTTCCACCTTTCTCCACTATTATGGACATGGTCTGGATATCTAGCATCTGCCTCTTGGGTGGTACTGGACATAGTCTTTCCTGTTCTATGTGCTGACTACAATATTGTGGAGACAATTTGGGGGGACATAATTTGAAACAAGGGAAGTTCAAACTGGATATAAGGAAACCTTTCTGGCTACAAGGAGAGTCAAGAAGTGGAAGAGGTTGCCAAGTGGTGTTATGTAGTCTCCAGCCATACAGTTTTCCAAGTCTGACTGTATAAAACCCAGACTAACCTTGCCTGACCTCATAGTTGACCCCTCTCTGAGCAGGATTTTGGACTAGAGATCTCCTGAGGTCCCTTCCAACAGAAATTATCCTTTGATTCTACAGTACTTATCCAATGTTATCTTTGTACTGAACTGATTCCCCTGATGGCATTTTAGGGGGTTCAGAGTGAACATGAAGCTGTCAAATCAGTTGGAGTTTTGCCTTTAATTTCTGTTAAGAAGTGTCAAGGATTTCCTACCAGTGCCTGTTTAGCACCTGTTGAGGAGGGACATGACCATTTGGGGACTTCTGGGAAAAGAGGGATAAAGCACAAAAATTGGATTTAACTCACTTTCTTGTTCAGTCCATCTTCAAGAGGTATCTTCATCATCAGAAGCCTATACACGTTCTCTGATGAGCTCTGCAAGAAAATACAGAACTATGAAATCAAATTATAATTTCTCCAAATGACTGTCAGTTTTTTGAAAACTCTTTACTTTGCTCATTTTACCCTATCTGCTAGATTCTGCTTGACTTCCAATAGCTAGGAGAGAGGATAAGATTCATCAAATACCTCTTCTTCAGTCCAGTGGTCAGAGGCAACTGCAGTCCCTACATTGACTTAATGCACAAGAGGTCTTGGGTACCTGGAAGGGAGAGGGCAGAATGTGGGACATGGATGCAGTGGAAAGGTAATGCAGTGGGTGTCTGCATGTGGGAACAGTGCTGTACCTTCACCAGGGGTTTCGGTGTCAGCACCACCAGCAGTGCTGGCTCTGGGGCCAGGTACTATGCCTGCTCACAGTATGGCACGGCAGCTCTCTGGTATATGGGGTGCCAGAGCCAGCCGCAGCCTCTTGGAGCACAGTCAGCAAATCCGCGTACTTGAAAAGGCAGAACTTGAAAGAAGATATTAGGATCTAAGAGGCAAAATCAGTTTAGTAAGATTAAAAAATGATTAGGCATTTATATGAATAAGAATATGCCTTATAATTACACTAACTAGGCTAAAAATTATAGGGCAAACAGCCTTTATTTCACACATAAGATGATCACCATCTGGGGACAGACAGAGCTTTCATCTCATGGTATAATATTACACAATCAGGTGCATTATGTGGGTATTTTACCTTCCTGTGAAACATCTGGCATGAGCCACTGTCAGAGACAGGATGCCAGACTAGACGGACCATTTATCTGTTCTGGTGCATAATTCTTATGCTACTTTAGCTTACAGACTTAACTGACTGCTTGAGAATATCTATGAAATTGTAGGGGAGGGAAGAGAGATGTTATTTATAATTGAAGAACTTACTATCTCTCACCACCTGTTGTTTGTACATAAGATGATAGGGTTCCAATCACAAGATTAATGCCCAATTTAGACTGAGAAAATATCAGCAAATCTGTCTGATTCTCTTTTTTTAAACCCTTTCATGATCTTCAGAAATATTTTACAGTGCCAAGAACAATTTCAAAAATAAACCATAGGACTTCAAAAAAACTTCAAAAATCTACATCTGTCATTTGCTTATGTAAAACTTTCGTTGCAGATTCATGAATAACTTTGGTTATGTAATTGCTGTGAAATTTAGGGGGGTTCTGAAGAAATGGATTTTTTTATTTTTACTTTATATGACCGAAAAATTTGCAACTGATGTGCTGAATAAAAGTGCAGAGGTAAAAATATGGGCCCCACCCTAACTTTCTCCAAAATAATATTTTACTCTATGCTACTTGCTGCATTCATTTTTTTTTTTCTTTTACTGATTCCCACTCAGAAGGCCCGCCAGAAAATGTTTAATTTCTTTTAGAAAATAACAACCTAAAAACTTATTAAAGTTGAAGAAATTCCATGGCTACTACCTCCTCTCCCAGAAAAATGGATCTAGGTTAAAAAAATTTTTTCATCAAAAAACCCATTTCCTGGGAAATTTCAACTGCCTTAATGAATACTTGTTTTGCTACCATTTGATATCCATTTGTAATACGCTTTGTGGATCAGAAATAGAGCCCAGGTCCTCATTTTATTAACCCCTCTAAATTTTCTGAAAATAACAAGATGCTTCCCGATTCTTCACTGGTTTCAGATATTGCTGAGAGATCACGCTCTGGGAAACCACTTTTACTCTCTAACCAGCTTCCTGAATGCATTACAGATAAATAGAGAAAGCTGTAATTAAGCATTCCTATACCCAACTTTAGCCATTTAAAAGTTAGGTAAAGTGAGTCACCTTTGTTTCTTCATAACCAGTGTGACTAAATAGGCACTTGAAGAGCAGAAATCATGCCATCTTGTCAGAAACACCCAAAATAGTGGGGTAGATCCAAAAAGGAGATGTTTCTCCACCCTTTCCCAAATAAGAAGCCTAGAAAACTAGGTTAGCCTGAACACCTCATTCTTGATCCAGTCAACCACACACAGGCTTCTAAGAGCATACAGGTATAAGGTCTGATCTACAGACCAATGGTTCACATCTAGCCTGTTACTTTGTCTTCAGCAGAAGTAAGAGGAGATACAGTTTGGAGAGAATCTGTGATGCCGCTAGATGTTCAGAGCTTCCACATCAGATTCATAAATCTACCCAGAACTACAGGAGAACCCTTTCCTTCTGGACAGGCAACTGAAGATCAGCCAGAATAACTTGAACATCTGAAATAACTAGAAATAATTGTACACAGACAACTAAGACAAGACCCTATTTTTTAAAATAGCTAACATCCTATGAGACAAATCCCAATCTGTGATATTAAAACTTCATTAACTGTCTGTTTTTTTGCTGCAGTCATGGCTGATTATTCTTGTTAGGATATCCAGTTGTATGCCTGAACCTTTCCTCCCAAGAATTTGCAACTGTATCTGAAGCTAAAGACAAAAGTAATAGAAATGTTAACTTTTAGGAAAAATTACATTGGTGCTTTTTTGTAATCACAGCTTTTATGTTACAAGCTTGCTGTTTACCTTTGTCAGTAACACCACTGCTTTCCCCATCTCCCTTTAAAGAGTAGGATTGAATTTCTCTGATGCCCACAGCTCCTTATTTTTCCTGGTTTTACCCAGCTCATCTTACCATGAGAACAAGGATGGTGAGTTTGCAAAGCCACAAAAGAGCTTGCTTAGGTTTTTTTTTTTAGACTTCTTTAGTATTTCATAAATGCAGATTGGGCACAGAAAATTGCTCTTCTTAAAAAGCGTGGGGCTTTTGTGAAAGGCTTAACTGTGATCTGTGAGGATCCTTTTGGGGACCGTCCTTTTAGTAGTCTCATCTAGAACTAATTTTTTTCTCCTCGAAACAAAGAAGAAACAAGTCCAGCAAGCTACAGTATTGTAAAGGGAACCACCTATTATAACCAAAGCCTTATACCCAAAAGCAATTGCTCTTAGGCTCTGAATCATATAATCATCCCTAATCAGAAAAGTATTTAATCATGTGCTTAAGACTTCAGCTTGAAGACAACGGGACTTAAGCAGATGTTAAGACAAATCAAGTTTTTAAGTGACACCTTACATGAGTGAAAGCTAGAAACACTGTTACTTGCTTTCCTGAATTAGGGCTTAGAAAATGAGAAAAAATACAGAGATTAATTTAGCACTGCAGCTCTAACTTATGCAGCATATATTTTAGACCTTACAAAATGAAAGGATATGCATCTTTGAAGACACTTTTGTAACCTTATAAGTTCAAACTTATCAGGAGCAAAGGATAGACAAGTCCTGTGCACAGCTCCCACCTCAGAAGCCAGTATTTTTTATAGGCCTTTTGTGGGACTGCCACAGCTCAAAATGCACATGTAACCCACTTAACACACATGTGGAACATTAGGAAAAGCATTCAAGAGGGCAGATGTAGCACCATCTTCCACAGTTTATAGACCCTAGAGCAATCCAAGACTAATGACACATGTAGGGTCTTCTTACACTGTGCTGCACTGATGATACAACAAAGAGTTAGGGACATTTCAACCCAGTAAATACTGTCGTTATCCAGTGAATACCAAAACCACACCTGTTTTATAATTCAAAAGAAACCTTGGAAGCCTGATGAAATAAACTCTTTGGTTCAATTGTTATCTAGATGCAACAGTACAAGACATTTAAACTACATTTGTTGGGTAGAATTATCTATATATCATACATCTAGTTCCCAGAATAATAACTTCTTTGTTTCTGTCTTTCTTGCATAGAAGCAATACTAAATTTCTAAATTATTTTAATATTTTGTTGATACCTAACACTGTGTTAAATACTTGATGGCCATCACATTCTAGGAGAAAGACAGCAGAATATTTTATTGAACTTTATCTTCTGCATGAATTTTGACAAGATAATAATTTTACAGGCATAAAAAAAATATCCCAGCTTTACTAAGATTTAATTTAATTAATTTAGAATTATTTTTAACATTTTTTACTCTCTTTTAATGGTGATTTCAACCTTAAGAAAGCATATTTTTTTCTCTAAATGAACAAAACAAAATGGAGAGAAGTTAGTCTCAGGCTTACTAATTTCTATATCCAACACATACCTTGAGAAAGAGATTTTGATATTTAATTCTGAAGGAGAAGAAAGACTGCTCTTCCCAAATATTTATGAGTTTATGAGGCAACTACTGAGAGAAAAGAAACACTCTGAAGACTGAATCAAGAAAACAGTGAGCCACAGGTAGGTTTTAAGCTTATTTGAAAAATAATTCACACAACATAGTTTAAATAAGTAAATAAATAAATACATACCCATTGAAATACCCTGTCCTCATGCATTAATAACAGCTTCAGACTGTCAATTTTGGGAAGAGAGTATTCTTTTTCTAGTTTACAAATCCCCAAATGTTTTGGGGTTTTTTAAGCTTAATGAAAATCTGGTTTTAGTTCATAAAATAATAATTTAAAATAGATTTCCTAAAGATTGGGTGTGAATTATTTCATTACTGTATTTTCTCTTCTTCAGTCAGTTTTCTGAGCAGATCAAAAAATCTGATAGTGCTTTCTTCAAAAAAGGGTCTCTAAATTAAACTGTGAGAGAATGTTAATAAAACACTACATTTTGGAGAGGGATGAGAAATATTTCAGGTCTCATGGTTGAAAAATAATTTACGATTATGCTTAGTAAAGAATTCAGGAACACAACTTTTTATGTTAAAAATCATATACATTAATTTGATTTATCAACAAGTTAAAGAAAGGCTGTTGGGTTTTGGCTCCTGTAAAACGCTCATGTTTAACATTCAGAAGATGAAAAAAAAGGATTACCAACCTGTAAAATGTTGTAAAAATGCTTAAAGAAGCATACCCTGAAGTGGCATAAAATATTGAAGCCAACAGAACTGTTGATTTCCATTAACTGAGCACAAAAAGAAGACTAATGTGTTACCCCAAATCCAGCAAAATCCTCCTAAATAGTTCCTGTTTGGAGGTTTAGCAATCCAAAAGCCTGTGTAAACTCTCTGTATCAGGGGGAGTTGTATGTTATCTATCATGCATTCCTTTAACAGACCTATAAAAATGCATGGATTCAAATATATTCAAATTATATGGTTTATTCATGCACATTCATGTATAAATGCATGCATTCAAAAGTAACAAAAATATAATTTTGTTGACATCCCTGGCTTACTTACATGTTGGAAACCTTTTTCCTAGTATTTGTTTCCTGACTTTTATTTATGGTGTTTGAAAAGGATCACTTTTCACAAGATCATCTGTAATATTCTTGGATGCCATCAGATAACGCAAAAACAAAACAGTACAATGTTCTTTAAAGAAATATGCATTTAAAATCCTATTTATTTACCATTTAGCTGGAGAGTCCATCAAAAACCCATTTATAATCCTTACTATTCCTGAGAAAGCTGAATATTTTCTGATTTCAGTAAGCACATTATACATTCTGGAGTTGAAAGCCTTGTACATTTAGCATCAGCAAGTTTATCCAAGTGCTTAACTAAAGACTTCAGAATTTGCCTTTTACATAATGATTAGAAGGTGCCCTGCTTTCTGCTGAGATCCTGAAACTGCATCCTCTGCAAATGAGGTAGCCCTAAAGGCAATTGTTGTTGCGTTTAGAGAATTAGAATATAGCCTAGACATTTTTTTCATTATCCTTTTTGTTCACTGAATCACAGAATGCTTGTGGTTGGAAGAGACCTCCGGAGGTCATGTGCTCCATGATGCTTTCCTCAAGTCCATCCCTTTTAACAGTTCAGAACCTGACTACCCAAAAGTCCAGCTACTCTCATTTTGGATAAAAGGCTCAGGAGTCAAGGGTCGCTACCACTGAAGTCCCTTACCATCCTGACAGGCCTGGGGTTATCTTTTCTGCCCAGGGGCAAGCTAGGCTGGGGGGGTTAGCACCCAGGAAATACCACATATGATGCTGCAGGAATAATTAGGTCATCATAGATTCATAGAATGGTTTGAGTTGGAAGGGACCTTAAAGTTCATCTAGTTCCAATGCCTCTGCCATGGGCAGGGACACCTTCCACCAGCCCAGGTTGCTCCCAGCCCCGTCCAACCTGGCCTTAAACCCTTCTAGGGAGGGGGAAGCCACAGCTTCTCTGGGCAACCTGTTTCAGTGCCTCACCACCCTCATAGTGAAGAATTTCTTCCTTATATCTAATCTAAATCTAGCCTCTTTCAGTTTAAAGCCATTGCCCCTTGTCCTATCCTTACACGCCCTTGTAAAAAGTCCCTCTCCAGTTTTTTTGTAGGCCACTTTTACATACTGGAAGGCTGCTATAAGGTGTTCCTAGAGCCTTCTCTTCTCCAGGCTGATCATCTCCAACTTTCTCAGCCTGTACTCACTGGGGAGGTGCTCCAGTCCCTGATCATATTCATGGCCTCCTCTGGACCTGCTTAAGCAGGTCCATGTCTTTCTTATGCTGGGGGCCCCAGAGCTGAGCACAGTACTCCAAGTAGGGTCTCACAATGGTGGAGTAGAGGGGGGAGAATCACTTACCTCAACCTTCTGGTCACACTTCTCTTGATGCAGCCCAGGACTTCGTTGGCTTTCTGCGCCGCAAGTGTACGTTGTTGGCTCACAGTCAGTTTTCCATCCACTAATACCCCCAAGTCCTTCTCTGCAGGACTGTTCTTAATCCACTCATTGTCCAGCCTGTATCTGTGCATGGGATTTCCTTGAACCATGTGCAGGACCTTGAGCCTGGCCTTGTTAAACTTCATGAGGTTTTCATGGGCCCAGCTCTTAAGCTTGTCAAGGTCCCTTCCCTCCAGAGTGTTGTCCACACCACACAGCTTGGTGTTGTCAGTAAACTTGCTGAGGGTTCACCCAATCCCACTGTCCTTGTCACCAACAAAGATGTTAAACAACAACATTCCCAATACCTCTGCTCTCCATTTGGATAATGAGCTGTTGATCACAACTCTTCGAGTGCAATTGTCCAGCCAAATCTTTCTCCACTGTGTGGCTCGTCCATCAAATCCATGTCTCTCCAATTTAGAGACAAGGATGTCATGTGGGACAGTATCAGATGCTTTGCACAAGTCCAGGCAGATGACATCAGTTACTCTTCCCTTATTGACCAATGTTGTAACCCTGTCATAGAAATATGATGGATAGTGGCTTAGGCACTTCATGTGCCAGTTCCCTCAGGACCCACAGATGTATCTCTTTAGGTCCCATGGACTTATATATCTTCAGATTCCTTAGATTGTCTCGAAACTGACCTTCTTTTACAGTGGGTGGTTCTTAATTCTCCCAGTCCCTGCCTTTGCCTTCTGTGTCTTGGGAAATGTGGCTGGAGCACCTGTCAGTGAAGATTGAGGCAAAAATGTCATTGTGTACCTCAGCCTTCCCCATATGCCTTGTAATCAGGTCTCTTGTTTCCTTCTGGAGAGGGCCCACATTTTCCCCAGTCTTCCTTTTATCACTGAGGTAACTATAGAAGCTTTTCTTGTTGCCCTTGATATCCCTGGCAAGATTTAATTCTGTCAGGGCTTTGGTCTTCCTAATCTGATCCCTGGCTGCTCAGACACTTTCTCTGTATTCCTCTCAGGCTACCTGAGAGGAATACACCATCTTTAGGTTTCCTATTCATCTTTGAGCTTGTCTAGCAGTTCCCTGTTCATCCATGCAGGCTTCCTGATGTTTTTTCCTGACTCTTTGTTAGGGTGCATCGCTCCTGAGCTTGGAGGAGGTGATCCTTGAATATTAACCAGCTTTCTTGAGCCCCTCTTCCCTCCAGGGCTTTATTCCATGTTACTCTACCAAACAGATCCCTGAAGAGACCAAAGTCTGCTCTCCTGAAGTCCAGGGTAGCAAGCTTGCTGTGCACGTTCCTCACTGCCCAAAGGATAGTGAACTTCATCATTTCATGGTCAGGGCAGCTGAGGCTGCCCTTGAGCTTCACACTCCTCACCAGTCCCTCCTTCTTGGTGAGAACAAGGTCCAGCATATCACCTCTCCTCATCATTCTCAGCACAGCATCCCCTTCTCCATGACTTGGAGAAGGAATTTATCATCAACACATTCCAGGAACCTCCTGGATTGCTTATGCCCTGCTGTGTTGTCCTTCCAAGAGATGTCTGGATGTTTGAACTCCCCCATGAGGACCAGGATTTGTGGATGTGAGGCTGCTCCTGTTTGTCTATAGAAGACTTCATCCTCTTGGTCTTCCTAGTCAGGTGGCCTGTAGCACGCTCCCACTATAATGTCACCTGTCTGTGCTCTCCCTTTAATCCTGACCCATAAGATCTTGGTCAGCTCCTCATACATCCCCAGCTGGTGCTCCAAGCACTCCAGCTGGTCATTGACATAGAGGGTGACCTCCCATCCCCTTGTCTCCTCTGCCTGTCCTTCTTAGAGAGCCTTCATCCTTTCATTCCAACACTGCAGTCATAGGAGCCATCCCACCACATTTCCCTGATGCCGATAAGATTGTAGCCCTGCAGGCGTGCACACATCTCCAACTCCTCTTGTTTATTTGCCATGCTACATACATTTGCACAGAAGCATTTAAATTGGCCCCCTAATGAAGCTGACTTAATGGCTGGAGTGGCTGAAATTCCTTTGTGTTGCTCTTCAGGTGCTCTCCTGCTAACCTGTGATCCCTCTGCATGCCCTGGGCATCTATTGCTGGCACTGACATCAAACTGGTAAGAGTGGGATGGATTGACATTACCATCCCCCAGCAAGTTTTCCCTCAATATTGGCCCAATAACTTTGCTGCCTTCACAATACACAGCTCCCAACACAACACCATTCCCCAAAAAAGTTCATCTCTTTCTGCTCAAACACGGCAGAAAACAGCTGAAACTGTTGTCTAATTTAAAGGCAACTAATGAACAGCTATCAAACAGCAGTGACTTTCTGCCATTATCAACTTTGATTTTAACAAATGAACTAATGTAAAGAGGGTCTGTTTCTCATTGCCAGACATATAGGCTTAAGCAATCACTCTCTTAAGGTTGTCTGGAATAACAGTCCAAATTCTGATCTCTGGCAAGTGCAAATAAGCAACAACTCCACTGAAGTCCACATACATACTGGTGCAAAACCGGAATAGAAATAAGAGCGAGCTGGCACAGGCTGTCATTATTTGCCAGTCTGAACAGCTATCAACCAGACAATACAAATGTACAAACAGCCAGGAGCTTGCATTCTTCTAGTCGTTTAACTTGCAGAGTTTTTAAATGACCCTTGTAATGCCGTGTGCCCTTAGAGGCAGCTGATGTGCTAGAAGAATTCATGTCAGCTCAGGAAATAGCACATTCATTACAAAAGCAGGGGAGAAAATAGTTCACTGCCAGGTGTAGCTGCTCAAACACATGTGCTCTCTGCTGTGTCTGACTTACAAGAATATTAACTAATAAATTTACTTCATTTTCTTACATGGAAAGCCAAAGATTAGCTGCACTATAGATGAGTATTACGTGCATTAAAAAAGCTTCCAAATCTTTCAGCCCTCTGATGAAGCAATTAACTTGTTTCATTGCTTTTCCCACTAGGGACTGATGATAACAAACAATGTAGTCTTTCTTGCAACACAACAGCATGGAACCCTCCACACAGTTTAAATGGCATTGGAGGAACTCTTTCTAAGAGCAAAAAAATTAAGTGTTTCTGCCTCAAAAAGCAGGCAGGAAAATATCGCAATTTCTTCCTGAACAATTCTACTTACTGAATATAGTTGGAGTCATCTGTTTACTCCAGTAACTAAAATATTTTTTATTGCTTTTTTCCTGTTATCCTGCTGCTCCAATACAGTTAAGAGAGATTACTCTGAATCCTGCTCCATTTTGTGCAACATAAACAGAATTTATGCTGCAATTACAAAGTCAGATTTTGCCTGCAGTTATATCTTGTAACTCCCATGAAGAAAGCAAGTTGAGTACAGCTGAACCCAGAGTGTGGCCTCTGGAATCTTTATTGCCGACAGCGAAACATGACCCATGCAGAACCCAGCTTGACTTTTAGGCACAATGTTGAGTTTATCTTGGTAGCCCTGCTAGAGCCTAGTGGTGGATGCTTTATAATAAAAAACAAGGGCAGGTGTGTCATCCAGGACGGTGTTACATACAGCTTTGTTGGGTAGGAATTTACTACAGCAGAGAAAAAGGGTTCAAACTCTCTAAATAGTGTTTTCCAAGAAGTATGTATATGTTTCCCACTGATATATGGGAGCCTTACAGCCATTTCTATTATCCATTCTGAAAATATAATGTATATTTACAACTATTTTGATTTACCTCTGGAAGTGAGAAAGGTATAATTTAGGGCTTATCAGCACAGGGAAATTGTCCAGAATATCTATTGGAGAATAAACTGTCTTAAATTATCTTTGTGAATTTGAAGAAGTTGGTTGTTCTTTGACCATCACTGGATCAAGATCATGAATGACATCAAGTTTCTTCTCCTTTGTCTGATCCAGCAAGTCACTTTCAAAATAATTACAACACTCCTGAGGGAAAGTAAAACTTCCATTTATCATTTATTATTAGAGATTCCTGTATGTCCTTACATCAGGTACCTAAGTTGGAAGGCTGGTAATGGTAGGTTTCCCAGGTAGTTAACTTGGAGAAAGATAAAGCATCCTCTGACAGCCTATTCACAATACAAACTGTTTTCTGGATAAACTTATTTTTCTATTAGCTGTAGAGAGCACTTCTAAATTAAATGCCTTAGTAAGGCCTAAAGTTAGATGTGATGAAATGGAGTTAGAGCATTCCTGCAAGCAGCTGTTCTGGAGGGGTTTATTTCACTGTACCTGGCATCCCTCAAAGACAAAGCTGTGATCTGCAGGTATAGTTTCAGACCTGTCCACAATTTCACACTGTTCAATGTGCACATCATGATCCCTCTTATTCCTGAAAGTCAACACTGGTGACCATGAGACCCTGTAGCTGATGGTTCTGGAGCTGATCTGAGTAGTAACTCTACCAAAAAAAAAAAAAAAAAAAAAAAAAAAAGAGCTAATTTTAATTTGGGTCAGATCCCTGTACAGACTCTTCACCCTGTCAAACCAGACCCAGATCTGGCACAAAGAAGGAGGTGGAGTGGATCACGATCTCATATATAGAGGGCAAGACTATCTTTTTGGGTGCCAGACAGACTTGGATTAGCTCAAGGCAACAGTGAAACTGTCTCCAGAAGCTCTGGAAGAACACCAAGCCAAAAAGCCAAGATTTTGAGAATGCTCAATATGTCATTTTAAATTCTCACTAACTCATTCTTTACATATAAACTCTTTCACTTCAATAATCTTTTTTTGCTGATGCATAAAGCTTTGGGGACAAGGTGTTGTGCAGAGGGGTGAACAAGAACTTTAAAAAAATGAGGTTGCTCCTACCTAGAAAGCTCTAGCCTGGTGGACTATCTGAGGAGGAGTAAAAAGCAACAGGAGAAACAGGTTCAAAAATACTGGAACTGATGAGCAAAGTGCTTTGCGTCTCTCATGCATGTGGGGTTTTTACAGCTGACTGCATGGTGGCTGCCTTGGCTGCAGCACAAAACCATAGGGTTGTGTAATCCACACTGCCACCTTCCCCCCACATCGTGCTACACAGGGTGAATCCACTTGATGCTCCATAAACCAGTACAACTGGGTTGCAATGCCTCTGTGTATCAGAAAATGACTCAAAGATAAATGACTGAACTGCCTGAGATTTCTCACTGAAGTCTACAGCTCCAAAAGGACTTTCCGTGTGCACCTATGTGTTGCTTGGGCAGTCATATGCGTGTTCAAATCACTGTGTGTCCTGGTTTCAACTGAGATAGAGTTGATTTTTCTTCTTAGTAGCTAGAATAGTGTTGTAGTTTGGATTCAGTATGGGATTTGGTATGAGAAAAATGTTGACAATACACTGAAGTTTTCAGTTGTTGTTAAGAAATCAAGGACTTCTCAACTTCCCATGTCTTGCTCGTGCACAGGTGTACAAGAAGCTGGGAAGAAGCAGAGACAGAGCAGCAGACCCAAATTCGCCAATTAAATATTCCATATCATAACTTCATGCTCAGTATATAGAGGAATGTTGACTGGGAAGAGAGGGCTCACTCTCACTTCTGGAATTGTAGTTTCGGGATCTTGGCTCCTCCAGGATCACTAGCCATGAATGTGTTGGGTTTTGATCAACAGGTGGTGAGCAGTCACATCATGCATTATCCATACGTACTTTCTATTATTTTTATTATTGTTTTATTTTATTTCAATTATTAAACTGGTTTTATCTCAACCTGCAAGTCTCCCTACCTTTACCCCTCCAATTATCTCCCCCATCTCCCAGCTCGGAGGAGGGTGAGTGACTGCCTGGTGTTTGGCTGCCAGCTGGGTTAAAGCCACAACACTGTGAAAGCAAATAGAGGAATGGGACCAAAATTCCTCATACTGGGGTCCATAAACATCCAGCAAAATTATCTGGTTCAGAAATTAGCATTTCTCTGAACCAGCAACAAGTGTGACTGAGCCAGCAATCTGCATCTGTGTCCACACAAGGTGACACTAGCAAAATCAGAGTTCCCCCATATGAGTCATTTAAGGACAACCATTGGGCTGGATGAACAGGGGTTTTTGTCCATCTTTCTGAAGCAGTCTGAGGACTTTGGAAATCATAATTAAAAATAAATAATTGTGAAAATGAATTCATAGTTCATATTAATCAGATTAATTATTAATATTTTAAATTAAATTAAGTGTAAAAACGCATTTCATTAGTCAAATTTCACTTATTTGCTTTTTTTAAAATTCTGTGTTCTTGAGGCCCTCTGAAGTGATCCAGTAGTGCATCTCACAGCTCAGGATGAAGGTTTGAGGAGGCTCTCAATAACCTTGAAAGAATCAGGTCATTTTTAAGGAGTGCAAAAATATCTAGCAAAGTGTTTGTCCAAATAAATTTGTCTGTGTTATATCCCAGAGTCTAACAATTTGGACCACTATAGCCTCTCCAAAAGTACTCTGGAAAATTCTTTCCCAGGTTTCGGTCTTCTGCTGTAGGCAGGTTTCAAAACCCTCCATCACTTTCTCTTCTCTTGTTCTGTTTCTCTCTTTTCTCATCTTTCTCCTACATTTTTCATTTTCTTTCTTCCCCAGTATTTCTTAGTTACCTAGTTTCAATGACCTCTTTTTCCATTCAGACTGCTGGTGTGTCCCCATTTCCCCTTGATTCCACATCATGAACCCAAGATCCCTGCATCCCTTCAGCACACACCATAAAGTGTCTATAACCCTCTGATCTTAGCACTTTCCAGCTTAAATGTCCTCTAGTCAAGGCCTCCTTCATTCTCCCCTCAGTCTTCCACATTCCTAAGGCTCCTCTAGTTTTCTCCTTTCCTCTTTTTCTCACTTATTTCTACAGCATTACAATTAGTATGGAATTCATGCTGCTGTTAGTGTCCATCACAACAGCAAGGGGTATGTCAAGGTGGTCAGATATCAACAGCTTATCATTATTCTTTATTTCCTCCCTCCCTGCACAAAGATATGCTCAATGGCACCTGCTGGTCCTCTGCATTTTTAGTATCTCTGTCCCACCTTCAGGTTTTATCATACAAGCTCACCAGTGCACCGGGCATGCCGTGAGGTACGACTTAAAAAAACACAAGCATGATGTTTGCTCTTTGGGGGAAGCTTTCTCTGTGTGACAGTTCTGATGTCAGTGCCGCAACACAATATGTGCTGACAGTTTCATACCCACAAATTGACATGCAGGTCTGCCAAGGAAAAGCAGTGGTGTAATTGGTGAGGTGCCACAGTTTGACTGGCGGTGTCAGGGGACTTGGGGCAACTATTGTATTTATCATTTCGTCCCGTGGATAGCACAGAAACAGTACTTTGACAGAACGCAATGGTGAACACAAAATCAATGCCAGATGTGCCTAGATGTCAATAAACTTTTTGTGCTAGTTTATAAAGGTGGAGAAGAAAAAGAAATATTTTTATTTTCCTTTAGTTTTGTTCTTTTAAAGTGACACACTCTTGTCAGTAACTCAAGTTGAAATTTTTTAGGATAGACCGTGAATGCAAAAGACAGACACCCAAATTTTCACAGGTTTGGATGTGAAACCATTTACATAACTCTTCCACGTTTTTGTTACATGGATAGGCCCACCCACTGCCATTGTATTAAAATAATCATCAGAAAGCCCTGACAATACCATAATGGGGGCAACAAATAAATATTTTCCCTTCTAGAAACCAAACATGGAAATCTGATCCAAAATAAGCAGCTATCTGCAGTAACAAAAGGAACTCGGTTGCAAAAAAAAAAAGTCAGTGTTTAAATACCAAACTGGACATTCCCACAAGTGGTCTGCTTTTCAGAAAAGCTCATCACTTGGTCTGTCGGAAAACAGCTTCTTTAAAGAGTCTCCACTTATTCAACAATTGAGGTAACTAGAATCACTAGGCTCTAGTGAAAATCACTTCTGTGTTCTCCTATTCCTCTAAATAAAACAGAGATGTTTTCCAAGAAATAAAACTCATATCCATTAATCTTTCTGTAAGGGAAGCAATTTGGCCTTACATTTCTAAACATATTTTACACTGTCTTGAAAACACTTTGTATCATACTGAAGGAAGGCAGACTATTTCTGACATAGTTTTTTGCACATGTACTCTGTGTTTCGCTTTCTTTGATCATTTTGTTGCTATGCTATTGATTTTTGCATTAAAACAGAGACACAATTCCTAACAACATACATGTTTAAAACTATAGAAATCTTTCCCCTTTTGTAATTAGTTCCCCCTTTTCTGACTCCATTTAATGAAATCTCAAGGGCCAATTGCTACATTTCTTATTCAGGCACAACCCCCATTAATTCATATATGTTACCATAATAATATCTTATGAAAATAGCAGTCATATCAGGTTATAGTTTTCTAACATCATTACATGGAAAAGGAAGGAGAAGGGGAAGGATTATACAGAAAATAAGCTTTTATCGTAAACCAAAACCATCCATAATAATTAGCTGTATCTGGGAAACATTCTTGATTACCAAAAGTAAATTAATTAATTTTAATTAATGGCTCTGTTTTACCATGGTATGATCAGATTGCAGAAGAGACATTTTCCCTAATTATTTTCTTCCATGGGATTGTCTCTCTACTCCTCCCTGCCATTCACAACCACTCCAGTTGTTTTATTTGTCAGCTTGATCAAAGTATGGCCTTCAGTGATTTCATATCCTAAGCCCATTCATCAGTAAGTCTAATAAAAGTGTTGAACTCTTTTATTGATAGACAGTGGCACAAAATATGGGGCCTGGGCAAGATCAGACACCTCTGACTTTCCCTTCTCAGCTGTCATATGAAGGTATTGCTTACCCAGTGACAGAGGGGCCTTGTTTTGTGCCCTCAATAAAATGAATCCTGCTGGAAAATAACACCAAAGATGGCTATTCTTCTTCTCAAAATTATTGTCCATCACAGCCTTCCAGAAATCCTCAATGTTCAGCTCAGCTTTCAGCTGTGTGTTGCCCATTGCTTTATATGTCAGAATGAAAATTATCAAATATGCAATCGGTGGGATGTGACAAGCTATCATAATTTATAGCACTACAGATACATCTCAGGCCAAGTCAACATCTTTTACTCCAGACTGAAGGGCTGTCTTGTTTCTGGGGAAGAAGAGGCAGCCTCAGCAAATCCAGCAGCACAGATATATGTTTCAGCAGAGGGAGGGCCAGAGGATGACCAGGAAGTGCCAGGGTGGGAGGTGGCTAGCTAAGGTTATTCTTGATTAGAAAATTGTGAGTTTGATTAAAGAATATCACTTTTTTTTTCCCAAAAAAGTCAACTTTCTGTGGCACATGTTTTATTTATTTCTTCATTTTTTATAACTGTAAGCATATTTTATTGCTCACATGACAGTGAACTGGAACTACTTAAATAAGGAGCCTGTGGTCCATCACAAGAGATGAAGTCAAGCCAGTGACACCAATTTACCACAGAGATTGGGAGCACAAGATAGCATAGTAATATTTTATCCTAAAATTATTTTGATAGAACTGTTTTTTTCAGTATT
Source organism: Tyto alba (assembly GCF_018691265.1). NCBI lineage: Eukaryota > Metazoa > Chordata > Aves > Strigiformes > Tytonidae > Tyto > Tyto alba. The sequence goes on along the minus strand of NW_024881282.1, from coordinate 12,896,775 downwards.
CAGATATTTGCAAAGTGAATTAAACTTGTCATAGGAAAAAAAATACCAAAAACTGAAATTCCTCTTAAATTGCAAATGAGGTGTGCTCATTTCACAACATAGACTGGATCATTGAGCATCAGCTGTTCATATGAATGTCTCATACAGTATTAACACTAACGAGTCCAGTAGCAACACTTCAGCCTGCTTAGTGCTGCAACTATAATACTTAAAAATACTTTTTAAACATCTATTTAAGAAACAAAAGCACAGCTGGAATGTTTCCTTCTAGCAAGGAAACTTAAAAAAGTTGCACCATCTTTAAAGTATAATAATTTTCATTTAGCTCTGAAAAAGACTGTGAAAAGGCAGAATAACATCATTGTACCAGAGGGAAGAGAGAAATATAGTAAAAACCTGTTATAGCTGCATCAGCTATATCAGGGGACTTCTAATGACTCAAAAATCTAACAGAAATCATAACACTAATAGAAACAAGGACATGAAAAGAGTAGCATAGACCCTCTTGTCTTCAGTCTTCACCAGAAATTATGAAGTATGAACAGACAATTAACTAAACTAGTTTAAATGAGGTAGCAGTACTACAAGCCAAAGGAAGAACAGGTTAATGAACACTAAGATAAATTAGTTGTATCTGAGTTAGCAGAAATTGATGAAATTCACCCTAGACTACATAGGAATATAGCCAATGTAATCTCTGAGTCATTAATAATTATCTCCAAAAATACAAGAAAAGTGAGGGTGGTCCCAGAGGACTGCAAATTAGCTATCACAGTACCTAGCTGTATAAACAAGAAAGGAGGGGAAAGATCCAGGGAATTATGGCTCAGTTACCTAACACTGATTCTCAGAAAAATATTGCATTGAAAATATTAAACCATCAATTTATAAACAGCACATACAAAGCAGATAAGATGTAACTGTGAAGAATAAATCAGATACAACCATATTATTTTCATTTGGTGGCCCAGGGGAATGGGGGGAATGGGTGCTGTGAAACATCTGCACTGAAGGAAACCGGACAATCTACCATAGAATAATCCTGAGAGCAAACTAAGGAAACAAGATCTGAATACAATAGACACACATTTAATTGAAAAACTGTATTCAGTGAGACACTAGTTCACAACTGAATTAGAGAGTAAGGGCTCTTGGTGAGTCTTCAGACAAATCAGCCTGGTTGGTATTATTATTAGTATTACAGGTATTTTCACTTCCAGCTTAGATGAATGTGTTTCCTAGTACTATAGAGCTATAGAGAGCTGTGAGCAATAGGAAAGATGAGATTAATCTTGAAAAGTACCATGATAAATAAAAGCTACCCAGAAAACATCAAGACTGAAATACATAAACACAAATGCAAAATTTTTCAAACTGAAATATGTAAATGTGCAATTAAACAATAGAGACTATCTGTCTGCAAAAAAAAACTGCAGGAAAGTGTCAGCATAGTGGACTCAAATAAGCAAATTAACAATACAGTGCTTCTGCGAAAGAGGGTAAACCTAATTCTGAGCATTACTAGCAGGAATTTCTGAAGTAAAAGAGAGGAGACAATTACTGGTTCTGAGTGAGACACAAGATGAACTGCTGTATTTGGTTGGGGGACTTACTCTTAAAGAAATTAAAGGCAAAGTTGAAAAGAATGAAAAGAGACCATTATAAATGATGTGAGTTAAAAACCGGAAGCATTGGTGAAATGTTGAAGGACCTGAATTGCAGTCAAGAAATGAGAAGGCTGACAGCAGTCTTCAAAGATATGAAAGCCCATTACAAAGATGATGGCAGTCAATAATTAAACTTGCTGTTGGGCTAGACATAATTAGATTAATTTCAATGCATCAGATTGAGGTTAGATTTGAGGGGAGCTAACTAGACATGTAGGGAAATAAACAGTATTTAGGAGTTAGAAAAAAATGGAATAACAAACAAGGTAGAACATGTCCTGAAGAAGATGGTTTTTTCTGGCTCTATTGTTATGAAGAGGAATTTAAGTAAATCACCTTAAAATTTGTTTTACAAGGTTTACAAACAATTGCTATTCTTTTATGAGTCTACTACTTAAATACCAAAATAGCAGGTAAGGCACTCTATACCTTCTTCCCCTTACACTAAGCTAGAGAGAAAGTATGCCTGGAAAACTTTTTGTTGCACAGTGCTTTACATGCAGTAAATCAAAGGGTAGCATTTACAGTTCTGTCTCCTGCATTTCACTTGCAGATCTGTGCCTTTCACCTGAGCTGATGTAGCAGGGATTTTCCCAGGGCAGGGTTTTTGCTTTGTTCTCATGCTGTTGTTCTCGGGTTGCTGTTCCCGTAGTCCTGTATCTGCAAAACTTAATATTCTCATTATATCAGATTTCTGATGGGAGGCAATGCATGAAACTCACATTTTCTTTCTCTTCCTTTTCTTACCCTCTTCCTTTATAGATTTTAGTTTATATTAGAGGATTAATCCAAATGGAAGCCTAAGTTGTACCCTGTCAAACTACATAATGTTAGAGAAAAAGCATAGTTAAAATTCACCACTGTATCTTTATCATCATCACCTGCTGCATTGTAACTTTCACTGTTAGAACTGATGTCTGCCATCAGCCATGGACACCCTAGTCCAAAATTTTAGACAATATAAAAATAGAAATTGCTTAAGGGTAAGCAGAAAGTGCCAGCTGAGATGCTGAAATTATTACTAGTAGAACCGAGGATTTTTTTTTCCTGCAGATAAAACAAGAAAAAAAATACATAATGGAAAATGGATAACCAAAAAGCCAGAAATTCTGCTCTTAGTAATGATCCTTAAATATAACTACTAGAGAAAAAAACAGGAACAGCAAATATGTTATTAGCCCTACTAAAAGCCAGCAAACTTCTGAAAGCTTGGGCTGTTTCAGACATTGTTTGTAGGTGCTTCTGTGTTTATGACAGTACTACAGATTCTGCCACATTCCTGGCTATGCGAAAACCTGTTTAAAAATATACAAATAGAGGAAAGTGAGCAAGAGAGAGAAAAGCTATTTTGAGAGTGGATAGGAAGACACAGCTGAAGGAGCTGATGCTCCCATTTCCAGTGTGCTGGTGAAGATCATGATGGATGCCTTCCTCTCCTTCACAGTGATCAGGATGATAAAACCTTGGTACAAACATTGGTGCCTGATGTTTCTGAAGACAATATCAGCAGTTACAAAGGTAAATATTGGTCCCTTCAGCCCAAATCTCATGGTATCAATGTTGTTCCAGGAGACCTAGAAGAGGTTGATGGGTATAAAAGGTACTATTCTTTCACTATATTTGCAAAGGACTTAGACCTTATTTCTGGCACAACTATATTTGATCATGATTTGCAGTCCTAACCTCTTATTGAGCAGGCATGATCTCAACTCATTCTTTTCACCGAAGGAATAGACCTTTATGTCTAGACTAATTCAATCCTCCTATCTATTTTTTTGTCTACTCTTATAACCAACTGCAAGATGGACTGAGTTATACTTCCTCCATTTCTGACAATTTCAAGAGCAAGGTCCTTTTACAATAGGAGACTTGTCTGCAACCAGTGTAATTTACAGGAAATTACTATTTTAAGACATATAATTATTCCATTTCTCTAAAAGGCTGATGCTAGTCACAGCAGCTGCAAGTAATATTATAACAAGAACCTATCCTACCCATTGCCTGCACTTAAGTAATTTATATCTGAAATTATTAGGAATTTTAATATTTATATCTAACTAATTTAAAGTTTGAAGTAGAAAAGTTTACATTCATACAGCAGTAGTCTGATCTGCAAAATGACTAATAAAAAAATCATAATTTCTTATTGAACATGGATTTGTGAGTATGGTAAAAGTTCTCTACTATGTTTAAACTGTATACAATAAAATGAACAGTAAATCACATATCACAAAGTACTACACAAAGATTATAGTTAGTTTTAATTAATGGATTCTTAGTTAATGGGTTCTTGGTTAATGGATTACCTTACAGTATTCTAGAAAATGCCACAAACCTTGTTCCTTTGAAACACCAAAATATTATGCAAATTTTTTTCTACTGACATAGTTGCTTTCTCTCAATCAATATCTGTAAAATAAGTAATCTAACAAAAAATGTGTGCCACGTTTCTCTTTATCTAATTTAGGCCAAGTCTTTAAATCATTCATTCAGAGAATATTTTGAAAAATATATAAAAATTGTTCTCTATAGGAAAGAAATGACAATTAAAAAAGGCATGACATGTTACAAATAAAGGTTAAAGATAGTCTGGGAACTGTCCAACACAAAATGTGTGCTTTATTTCAGTTTTCAGTGTGAATAATGGGAGGAAATCGAGAAGACTGTAAGCAAACAGCCCCCCATGGAAGGGGAAGTAAGAAGTATTTTGAGAGGAAGATTATCTCCCAATTCACAATTTGGAGAGAACTGGCTTCCTCTGCAAAAATTTTTAATCTGTCAGCAGGATCACAGTGGACCATAAACCAAATCAGCTGACAATGACCTGTCATTGCAAAAAAGTCTCTCAATCCCAGCAGTATTCAGAAAGTACCTTGAAGAAATGTGGTTATCCCACCGAGTGCAGTTAGACTGTATCCTCTTGTGGGTCTCACAACAGGAGAAATGCAGACAATCTAGAGACAGTCAGGAGATTTGATAAACATATCTACAGGAAGAGAAATGACGACAAAAAGTTTAGGAAATCCAACCTGTAAGGAAAGGTTGAAGTAATCAGTCTTAGTTTTGCTGGCAAATGGGAAGTATAGCTGAAACATGATAACAGACTTCCTAGTGTGTAAACAGCTGTTGTATGGAAGACTGATAATTTTTCTCTATGACTATTGTAGGTTTGGTAAGAAATAAACCTCTGAATTTCCATGTGGCATTTCAGGTTAGATAATAGGAAAAAGCTTTCTACTGGCTCCTTGTCACCTGAAGCTTTAATGAACAGACTACGGAGTGACTTACCAGCCTTGGAAAGGGGTATTGAGTAGGGATGAATTAGGAGACCTCTTGAGATCTCTTCTTACACATATACAGTTTCTGTGATGTAAGTTGGGAGTAATACCAGAGACTAATACATAGTCTCTTTCTCTTTTGTTCTTGCTCCTGCTCTAGCTCTTGTTCTCACTCTTGCTCTAGCTCTATGCCTTTCTCTTGTATGGCATTTCAAATTAAAAGAAAAAGAAGATAATAAGTTCATATCAAATATTCAAATCATTCATCAGAACCCAGGGAAACCTGAAGAGTCCCTTTTTGTATCTCCATTGTAAGAGCATACTGTACAGTCTTTAGGAGGATGATTGATAGTCTGAAGTTTACCACATTCATAACATGTCTGTGATTTATAGAAAATCAATAACTAAAGTCCCCATTTATATAAAAGAAATCTGCATTTGCTGTGAGTTGCTCAGATGCTGAGGCAAAGTGACCATCTTCAAGCTGAGGGGAATCCAAACCTTCTGTGAAGTAAACAGTAAGTTTTTTGACAGTAGTATGACAGGTTGCCTCGTTTAATGTCATTTTTGTGTTCTGCTAAGAGGTTTGGACATGTGCTGGTAGGATTTCTTAGATATTAGGTCTTGAAGTGATACGACTTTATGTCTTTGGCAAACCCTTATTGTCAGTAATTTTCAAGTATTTCTGTACTACTACTACTTCATATCTTGTAGTTGCTTGTAGAGTATGCAACTATATTTTCATAGATGTGGTCAGTGCAAGGATTTGATGGCATTAACCAAAGCTAAATTCCACTTTATACAAATAGGTCACCTAAACCTGGCTTAAGTGACTGAAAGAAAGCCATGTTAGTGACTTGTGCCAAGGAATACGTGAGGATATCCTGCTTAGAGGTTGAATAAAAACTGGTCTGATTGTTTTTACTCCAAAACAAAGAATATCTTAACATTCTCAAGAGTTTTTTTACCAATGAGGTGAATTGTTACAAAACTGTCAGTTATATCCTTTTCACCCTGAATTCTCGAGAAGCTCTGAAAAAATGTCATCAAGTACTGCAGCCTTTGATGGATTCAGTCTTTTGCTTATCTTTTATACTAGAAGTCCTGAAAACAAGGGAGGTATCTGACAGCTTGGCTTGTTTTGATGGAGCTCTTTGTAGAGTTTTTTTCAATAAGATTTATCAGCATGTTGTGCTCCTGTCAAGCTGTATGGCTATCACATTTTCATTTACCTGCACCAGATTGCTAGCATCTTGGTTCACAGCACCCACAAGCAAGGAAGCAATTAGCAACTTGACTTTTTAAGTTAACATTTTCCATGGTGTCTTACTGTTTTTTCCTGGCCAGGCATGCAGATTTTAGGAATAAGATTTCTGTGCACTGAATCCACCACAATTCCAGTGTCCCTAGAGTGCTTAAATTTTTGGTACCCAGGAAGAAGCGCCATTTTTTAAAAAAACATTCATTTAAAGGGCTAAGAATTGTCAGGTTCTTCTGATCTTTTCAAAACATTAAAAAACCCACTTCAGTTAATCAGATCCTAAGGAATTTTATTATGTTTTTGTATCACACTCTATTCACTACAAATTCTAGCAAGGCTTAAACACTGATGCCCTAACCTGATAATATAAGTAAAGGTATACTGATACCTTTTCCCAGTGTGTGTGTACTGTTAAGCCAATTTTATCATGCAATATAATAGGAAGATCAGACATTTAGCACGCTCTTCAGCAATTCCTTATTTTTTTTTTGTTCTTGTATGACAGTGTAGTCATTGGTCGTCCAAAGAACAGTTCTCTCATGTGACTAGTAGTAGCCCCATAAACACTGCAACCACACTTAAGGTGGCAGTGGAGGAGGGGAGTGAATGAAAGAGGTACCCAGAGGTCTGTTAATTACACACAATAACAAGCAAAGCTTTCAGACAGTTTTCTAACACAAAATAATTAAGGACAAAGTAGTAAAAGGAGAACAGGACACAATAAAATAGAGTTTTATCAAAGGTACACTATTCAAGACTGTTCTCTTACATTTCTTTGATAAAATAACTGAATATCAAATCAAAGAAGTTATATAAATCCCATCTAACTAAAGCTGAGTAAAACATTTCCTATTGGATAAACTGAACTAGTAGTTAGTACAAAAAACACTGCAAGTAACATGAGAAAACAGCTAGAAAAGGAAATAATCACATGTTGTGTTGAAATGAGTTACTAGTAGAGTTCCTCAAGGATTAGACTTGGAAAAATATTATTGAATTGGTTTACTTATTTATAATAAAGGATAGCCACTAAAATCACTTATTTAGAATATTAAATAATATTTTCATTAATGAATTTGATAGAGATATGCTCAAGAAACTTGATGGCAGTAAAGTTGGGAGTTGATGTCAAAATAGAATTATGTTACTCATGAAGTACCACTGCATGACTTTGCAAACTGGAATAATATTAATAAGAAGAAATCTAATAATACCAAAAACAAGGTCATTCCCTTAGGGACTATTCACTCAAACTTTAGCCATATAATGGGTGCTCATCAGTTGTAAATGGTAGAGCAAGGTCTTGATATATCTGTTCATCACAGGATGTCCACACACCAATGATCTGATGATCCCGGAAAATACAAATGTGTTAGCTGTATAAATCAGGTGAAGTATTTCTAACAGCCAGTAGTCTTTTATGTAGTCCCTAAAAGTACTAAAATAGAATTTCCTCTGCCTGGCAGCGATATATCCCCAGGGGTAAGTCAGTGATGAGTTAATGAAGGAGTCTCATCTGGAAGAGTATGCAAAATGTTCAATAAAGATAAATTCAAATAAAGCCAGGCTTAGACAGGGGTTACCAGGGAACAGAGGGACCATCTCTTTAGTGAATACTAGACATGCTTGACATGTTTAGCCTAATGGAATAAGGCCTGAGCAGGGAAATGAGTATTCTTCATAAATATATCAGGGACATAAATAGTAGAAAAGAACTATTCAAGTGGAGGTGCAATGTTAGCACCAAACAAAATGGTATTATTGTGCTCTGGAAGACTCAAACTAGGAGGAAAAGGAGACTCAAGAACATCCCTCAAGGAGGAATAGTAAGTGGAAGCAGCCTATCTTAATCAGTTTATAAAAGATATAATTAAATGTTTGTTTGAAATAGCAGGTCTAGCCAGTGCCTAGCAGGTCTCTTTCAATTCTATGCTTCGATGTAGTTCACTTTTGTAGCAAAAGACAATAAATCTTTCCCTAATAAATAAGGATCGGAAAAACTAATACAGATATCAAGCTTTCTTTTCAAAACTGAGAGATAAAATGTTGCTATTATGCAGTGACAGTACATTTTCTCTAATAGAGTTAATTATCCCATTACTATTGGTTATCATTAACATTAATTATTCATACCAAAGTAGCATCAAGAGGTCTCAGCCAAACTCAAGGCTCCACTATTCTGGGGGTCCATGAGAATAAAAATAGCAGAAGACAGTCTGATTTTCAAAGAACTGCAGCCTAGCTTCCCAGCTATTGCCTCAGGCCAACCACGGCATGTGTGTGTGATAACTGCCCACAATAAGGAGTCCATTTAATTTAACAGTGCAGGTCACAGTATGCCAACTCAAGAAGGTATAAGTTCTAGCAGACTGGAGGCAGAACAGGGGAGGATAGAAAAAACTGGAAGGAAGAAAACTGAATTCCTGTCTCTGCAATTTTATTCTTAAAAAACTAACAGAGGAACACAAGGGCAGGCACTGGATGTCAGACCAGAGTGAACTTGACAGCGGTCAGAAGAAGCAAAAGAAATTAAGGAGGAAGGAAACATCTAGTGATCACTTTCCTGCTCTTGTTACCCAGCTTCTCTTAATCTGTTATGAGAGAATATACTAAATCATAAGCCATACCAACAAATCTGAGCTTGATAGACTTTAATGAACCACAAATTTGTCCAGTCACTTCGTGAACTCATGTGAGGTTTGGCCTTCATAACATTTTGTGGCAATGGTTTCTACAGCTTAACTGAGTGCGTCCTTTTGCTTAACGTTAAATCTGCTGACTTTTATGTGAACTTTTGAGTTTCATATTACAAGAAGCCTTCAGTGACCATTGCATCTTCACTATCCTCATATGCCTTAGGCTTTACAGATAAAATGAGGTACAGGAAGGCCATTTGCACAAAGTTGTTGAGAAAGTCTTTAGTAAAGTGAAGCACAGGACACAAATATGTTGGGCTCCTGAAAAAACCTCCCAAACTTGAGACTCTCCTTTGATACACCACATGCAAATATCCACACACATTGTCCAGAGATAATTACACTTCCTTGAGGATGCTATTAATTGACATCATGAAATGGGGAATCTCATAGTTCTGCTAGATCAAGTATTTAATAATGTTCCTTTTTAGGATCACAGCCCAGCTAAAAATCCAAGTAATTTATTTGAAGTTACTTAAAACAGCACAAAAGCCATGCATGAAATTCATGGTCTGAGGTGGAGAGAACTAAATTTGTTTAGAGCAAGGCAAGGAATAAAGCTACCTTGTTAGAAAATACACCAAACTCATTTCTTGTTTGCACCTAGATTCAGTTAGGCTTGGATTCAACCAGTCTCTGAACTACACCTTTCAGTTTGTTCTGCGCATGCCTGCACTTAAATACATATGAAGCTGCAAGGATGTCCTCACATGCTGTTCTGAACAGGGACAGATGCTGAAATCAGAGTGATAAGTAGCATGTCTTGGAAGCAACCAAGAGCTGAATTTATCTCCAGGCTTATCAAACAGCTCTGGATTTTAAGTGCTTTGCCAAGTAGAGACATTGAACCTAGTGAAAATTTAGTACAGATCCAGGTTTGTGGGACTGCCATTATGTGTTGTTGGGATGTGGGATTCTGAAAGGAGATAAAGCTTAATAGTGTCTATAAAAGGCCTCAAATATGTACTGCTGCAATGCCAAAACAATGTTGTTTCCTTTGGTCTGTGGCTGGGAATTTCAGCTTTGTTGGCTCAACAACAAAGGGTCTCATTGTCAGCCTTTCACACCCAGATACACACAAATACCCAGGCTCACATATACTGTGTATTACATTGCAAGTATAGCTAAGAAAATTTCTCTGAACTGCCTGACAGTTGTACTCATGTGCAACGTGAAGTAGCTCTCACTCTCTCAAGTTCATTAAAATGATTAGATGGTTCATCAGGAGAGAGAGGAAACTGGGCAAAAGGAACAGGAAACATGCAAGAAATAGCACAAAACACTGAACAACAAACTTGTTTACTGACAACTTCCTAGTAAGCATTTTTCCAGCAGTTTTAGATTTGGTTTGAGACACCTGAAAAAAAATAGTAACTATTTTTTTCTTGCAATGTGCTTTCTTGGTAAACTTTAGTGTCCAGAAAAATAGACAGAACAGCCATGATATACTGCAAATACTTTACAGGAATGTCTGAGAACAAGTTTCTCTTAGCCCAGAATGAATTTCAGATGTGCCTGCCTTGCAGAAACAAGAGGACAAGCACACAGAAATTGTACTTACTGCTTTTATTGCTTTAACAAAAGCAATGTTATAGAAGCAGCATTTGGAAGACTTATACATATCAGACTGTCTCCAAATGTTGATTAATTTCCTACTATAAAAATAAAACCCCTACAGTGATTAGCTATATCTCAGTACATTTCACACATGTATTAAGACAGGGAAACAAGGTCAGGAGGCCCTGTTATGGATGGGATAAACTTTTGGAAGTTGCTGCTGGTTGCAGTCACATTCAGTTTAACAGTGTTGCTCCTCATAAATATCTTAATGAGTCTCAGGATAGTTTTCTTGGCCTGTGAGATTAGTAATATCCAGAAAGAACAAGCTCCATGCTCAGCAGGGAAATAGGTTCAAGCCTCCATGCAGTTTAATGGGCTGCTTAAAAAGCAGATCCTGGAATGCTCTCTTGCTCCTGATGTCACCCCAAAATTGAGTTGGCTCATGAGATAAATAGGAGCTTGTAGGGAAGGATGCTCTGTGTGGCAGAGAAGACTGGAGTTTCTTAAAGATTAATGCAGAAAGAAAAATTGCATTTTAGATTTGCTTTGCTGTTCAATAAAGACAGTTAGCACATGTAAATATGCTTTATGAAAACAAACCAAATGAAATTTAAGAAAAATACCATATTTGGAAGAACAAAATTCACATAAACAGTATGTACTGCATCTGTTAATTTTTTGCCAAGAGGCCCAACAAATTCAGGGGCAGATAATTTTGAGGACAAGTGAAATACTATATCCTTGCCCTGAATACTCTAGGCAGTATAGAAATGCAAGTGCTATGAGAACTCTGTTCAGACTCCTAGCTCCACTTTATAGATAAGAAACTAAAATAACTTCTCAAAAATCACCAGAGAAAGACTAAGGGACAATATTTTGCCCATATCTTCTTAACCATATATTTTACTGGGACAATATCAATCTTTCTCACATTCTGGTGCTTTCTTATAAAGAAATATAAAATATGAACATTTAATGCCAACATCACTAATAGTGCTTCATGCTTTTGAAAGTCCTGACTATAAATCTGTGATATTTTTAACACAAACATTAGGAACTATTCAAAACCAAAGAGAACACATAGTTGGCTGTGGTTATTCAAGACTGCTGCAACTAAAGATTATGTATTTATAAAAACGGAGTGCTGCTAGAATCATGATGTTTTATAAAAGGAAGGCAGAATAACTTCATGGACTGCTCTGTTTGTCCAACCAAAATGTGGGAAGTGGAAAATCACTTACTTAATAGAGAAAAACAAAAAGAGAGATCCTTAAAGAAGAGTTTCTGCTGTCCAGTATGGGAAACATTACTAACAAACAGTCTTAATTATTTATCATTAATAAATTACAAGCAGATGTCAGATACAATGCTAAAATTATGATCTTAATACATATTTAGATTTGTCATGCCTACAAAAGTGAGTTAGCAAATGACATTTTTAAATCTATTCTAAATATTATTATAAATCCTCAATAGATGGTGCTATTATCTAAGTTAATATCTTAGTTGATTATGCAAAAGAGCTCATGGCAAGTGTGTCTGGGATTTATTTGTGAGGAGAGTGGACCACCTTTATGATGTCCTTGTTTATGGTCCATGCTTGCGAGAGGATTTCCATTTGTTTTACACTCCAGGGTAACGATCACAAACATACGCATGTATTCCAGTTACACAATTCCACCTAACAGCAGACAGATTTCAGGCATTTTCACTAAAAGTAGGGCTATCCAAAACAGAATCATTGCCTGCAAAGAATGGCAAACCTCCCATTATTTTTCTTCCATAGTTTGAAATGGTTGATATCTGGAGATAAATTATAAGTATGAAATTCAGTTTCACAGCATAGCAGAACATTGCAAGCTGCTCTTACCTGGCTCAGCATCACAGAGGCAGGATGCATACAACAGCAGCCTTCTCACTGGCTTGGCCTCTTGGGAAACAGCTGTGTGTTTCTTCTGCTTACAGACTAGACACAGTGGTGATCACCCCACAGGCAAATTTTCTAGTCGTACCATAATTTCTGCTTTTGATTACAGTATCCTATCTTTTCAAGGATGCTCCTCCAATCACCTTCAGGAAAGTCACCCAGAAAGACACTGTAATCTGATCCTTGATCTGGTTTCAGGATTTAAATATCTCAAATGGAATCACCTAATTCTACCATCTAGGTTCCAGGACCTTGGAAACTTTAAAATGATAAATAAATAACATTATAATTCAGGAAGTGAAGCAACAATGTGTAAGGTACCATCAGTTTCCCAATTAAAATATAGTAAATATTTGTTCATTCACTAATGGTTGGAATGTTGTCTCCTTTAATGACAACTCCAGAGTAGAAATTAAATTAAACCATTAGCTAATTCCTCAATTTATATCCTATTTCAATCACATTTACTGCTGTTTGATTGCCTACTCTATGTTATCTGAAATACTATATACATATTGATTTGTGGAGATTAATGTAAGATGAAGAGCACACTAAAAATTTAGTTAAAAGAAACCACGGAGGAATAGTTAGACTATTAGGACTTCCTAATTGTCCTTATCTCCTTTGAATATTTAAGAGAAAACAATTTTAAATTTATTATCGGTAAGTCACTGGATTTTAGGAAATAGTAATCAGCAAGTGACTGCAAATGTTAATCAATATAATAAGAAAACACAAACATGGCAAGAACTGCTGATAAGAAAAATAAGGCAAGGTCTGGTCTTGAGCCAGGTTTGGACTCAGGCATCCTGACTCACCTTGAACAACATATTCTGGGAAAAATACCACAGCATCATCCACTGTATCTGTACCAGGCTGTGAAAGTGATGATGAGCATGATGTGGTTGATATCATGCCCATGATACCTCACAGATTGTCTGCCTGAGAAAATCTGGACCTTTCTGACCGATCTAGGTGTTTGGGTTGGACCTCTGACACAGGCTGGGCTTGGATTTACAGAGTAAATACTATTATGTTTCAGGCAGAGTGATGGATTATATCATCTATTTTTTACTCAAGTCTAATTCAAGTTAATTCTGAACAGGCATTGGTCAAAAGAAATCTGTTTGGTGTATTACTCCCCCGAAGTGGTACTACGTACTTAGACATTTCCAGCTGTTCCTCCCACAGTTTGGTGAGGTGATGTGAGTTTGAATCCACAAAAGCAGAAAAGGGAATTCAGATGGAAAATCCCAGCTGAGACAAATCATTTCCAGCATCAAGGCGACCATTATTTCCATTTTCCAGTGATAACATCCAATACTAGAGCATTTTCTACTGAAGTTACTCCTGTCAGTTGTTGGGTATGCCCAGAGTTTGCCTCTTGGACTAGATAGATTTACACTACTTAGCCAAAATTAAGTGTAGTCTGTAGTTTTTGAATGAACTCAGATGAAAGACTGATGTTCTGTCTCTGACTGAGGCACTGTGATGTTCAGCCCTGACAGTGTGGATTCTGTTCTGTTTGGGGAGCTTAACTTATGAAAAATGAACGTTTACAATTTTCCAGGTATCTATCTTCAGGTTTAAACAAGAGTTTTGCATATCATATTTTCAGACCAAAGCCATGACAACTGGATGGCTTAAAGCATGCCAAGCAAGCTGAAAGAAACTTAAAACCTGGATAAAACCCTGACAGGTGGATTTTACTGAAAGATTTGGGGTGATCGTGTTATCATCTGTAGCAATCCCATTATGACTGAGTGCCCATTATAACAGATGCTCAATTAAAGAAGTGGTGTGCTCATTTGTTTTCCCAAACATTTTATAGTACTGTTTCTATAAGCCTCCATGTGTAAAATTCCTGATGAAATCAAGATTTTTCTAAGAATAATCCACTCCCAAATGACAAAACAGTGACAGAAGGACTCTTCAGACAATGAATCTGGTAGTGCTTAGATAGCACAGGAAAAACATTTATTTTGCCGAAACCCGGGAAAACATGAATGAAGCACTAAAAATTGAAATCAATGGAATAAACACCAGCTGCTTTGAATGTTCTATTAACAGACTAATAACTAAAGGAATAAAATCCAAACTGGAAAGACATAGCTGGTTTGTGAAAATCACTGCCATAATACAAAGGCTACAAAACTGTATGGGAAATGGACATTAGAGCTTTTAGTTTGGAAATTAAGCAAAGTTTTCTGATCATTTAGTCATTAGTTTTTTAACAACCAGAACTGCATTTGAAAAGTGACCTAATGTATCCATTTTGAGCAATATCAGATGATTTTATGAAGCCAAACATAACTAAAGGATTAAGAAGTATGTAATTTTCTATTCTTGGGCTGATGTACTTCATTAGAACTGAAAGAGGGTGAGTCAGAAAGAAGCTTTCTTGTCAAGACTTCAGCATTTTAAATTACTACAGCATGCATGCAACTAATAAATTAGAAAGAGACATTTCTATCAGAAAGTAAGTTGAGATCTCTCCAGCTTTCAAAGACAGTCCTCTTCCCCAGTTAGTTCAGAGCAACAAAAAGTGTTCAAGGTGAGGGAAAATGCAGTGAAAGTCTGAATGTCCCACTCACATCTTATCCCTTGCTAAGTTATCTCCTGTTCAGTATTGATACTAAACTAAAGTTTTATGAAAGTTCAATTGATTTTTTAATATTTTATGAAATATCCTTTTCATAGGACTTTAAAATATTATTAGGCTGAACTCTTTTTCACTTCTGACCTTTCATAGACTTTGCGTCTTGCATTGATTTTTTAGCTCTTTGATACTGGCTGAGCTACAATAGTTCCAGCAAATAGGAGAGGAGGGGGAATCAAATGCCATTGCATTAAAGAACTGAAAAGAAATTATCTAAGTTCGATTAACAACAGTTCAACTTTCCTATCTCCTCCCCTTAGCACATAAGACCTTCAGAGATAAGCCACGAAACAAACGCTTTTTCTCATATTCACCCCAGATTCAGCAGCCTTAACATTGCTTTAAATGCCTTTTATCAATCACTCTTAGCACTAAAAACATGTATTAAATAAATACCTGAGCTGAGTCTTTAGGCAATACTAAATATTCTCATTCTCAACTAAATGATTTTCTGTCAGCTGCTTGTCAGGCTCCTGAGGGAATAGCAGGGGATCATTTGAAAAGAATTATGCTGCTCCAGTGATAAATTAAATACACTTGAATCAATAGCATTTAGATTTTTAAAAGGATATAGCCAAGACACTATCAATTAAAACAAATCTTGACTCAGTAGGCTTAGTTTTCACATCAGGGTCTTCAGCCAGTCTCCTAGAAGATAATGTGGGATGTTTTTATCTCCAATTTAGACATCTGATTGATGTACATCAGTACCTGACCTATTAATTCCTAGCTCTTTTTATGTCAGTCATGAAGTATAAGGCTTGTTTTCACTGTCCACAAATAAGATCCCAGTGCTACCTGAGCTCTCCAAAGATATCTGAGACACCCACAAAGTGATGGGAATCTCTCAAATGACCAGTAGATTTCTGCCCTGCCAGGAGACCCTTGTGCATCTCCAGGAACACTAAGTGCTTATATGTAGCCCACTGATTCAAGCTGTTCATGTCATCCTAAAATTGAATCTCAAATAGATCCACTGAAAGAAGCTTAGGGTGAGTAACTCAGACTCAGCCATTAAAATCTTTTGTACCTTAATTCAGCAAAATTCTTTCTACTGGTAAAATTCCCCACCTAAAACTGTTTTAGCAGTACTGCAGTTTTAGTAGTACTTGGATTAAGGAATTTACAGAAGAAATAACTCAGAAAACCTTCAGTATCATCCATAGCACATGATGTGAAACATTGCCAAGACGATTTAGGGCTCTGAATCTGGTGATCCATGTTGACATTTAGGGGTTTTTTTCCTCATGTCTCAAGAGACAAATATTAATCATGTCAATGAAGGAACTAAGGGAGGATTTTCAGGTACTGCAATTTGTTACTGGGTTAATATTCAGGGGATTGGATTTGTTTTTGTTTGGGGAGACATGTTTTATACAGACTTTTGATTCCAGCAGCCATATCTTAGAAAAGCCTCCAATCACAGATTCAAGCAAAAATGTTGCCCTGTTGCTGTCATTATCTGATTTTATCTGTTGCTTTACAGCTGAGAAATTTTGAAAGAGTATGAAGGTAGATTAGAGTTGTATTACCTTCAGTTTAGCCTCCAAAAGACCTGAAGGGTGACCAAGTCACAAGTAACACCTGCTCTGTCCTCCACCAGTACATTTTGGGAACCCAGGCAGATGCACACCAGCAGGATTGGCATGAACTGTATGCCTTGTTAGCAGTAATCCTTCTGTTTATGTTTCCAGGTCCCTCACCCTATCCAGTCATGTCAACAGAGGCAAAGAAACACAGCTTTTAATCTCCTAGTTTGTGTGCCACACTACTGTGAGTAAGCAAACAGCTAAAATTGCTAAGGTTGAATTAATCATGGATTTTGAAACTCTTCATAGGCTCAGATCAGGCTGTTTCCAGGAGCATGAGATTATTCTGACAATATAATCTCTTAAAGGATAAAGGTCAGCAGCACTTGCTTCTTTCAAGAGGAATTTTGCCCCAGAGAGAAGTTCAGGCTCAGGCCCGTTATAATTACCATGGTAGTATGGATATACAAATTGAATAACACAGTGTCAACAGGATTTTCCTTGTAACAGTATTTACCATCTTCAAGCAGGGATATACTTTATATAGCAAACCTGGTCAGTCAAGCCTACTGACTGCTCATACATTCTTAGGCTACAAATTTTAAAATGCTTTAGTTTGAAAGATGACATAGTAAAGAGATCAGCTGAAAGGATCACTTTGAATTGTATTTTAAAACTTAATTTTAAATTTCCCAATTCTTATAAATCTTATTAGAACCATGGAAAAATTTAGCTTGGAAGGGACCTTACAAGGTCATTTGGTCCAATCCCTTGCTCAGAGCAGAGATAGCATCAAAAATAGATCAGACATTTCAAGGCCAATTCTCCAAAATATTTTAATAATATTTGGGGTGAGTTTTTCAGACAGAACATGTATGTCAGTACATATCAATAATAGACCATAAATAAATTCACATATACACTAGGTCACTTATGGTAAAATTTATTTGACCTGTTTTTCTTTATGTATTTGACTAGTATACATTATTATACTTAAGTATACTTAAGATGAACTGGACTGTGTTCAGAAGTGTCTCTACAATGACTATAATGGCACCCTAGTCCAGATGTAGCCATCTTCAATTAGTTAGATGGATGCCACCCCAAGAGCCAAATGGAACCATTCAGTTACGTCATCATCAGTTGCATCATTTGCATACAAAGTGAAAATCTAAATAGCAGAATGACACCATCAACATTTTTCTACAACGTATTCCCAACAACTGTTTCCCCATGGATTTGTTTTAACGTGACAAGTCTCCAAGGATCTTCTAAAAAACAACTTTGCATATGTTTTTCTTACACTCCTAAATACACTGTTACTCACTTAAGTACAATGACCTGAATTCTTCCTGTTTAATTTCACATTTTTTATCAAATATAAAAAAGGCCATAAGATACTCCTGGAGCTTCTTATACTTCTCATCCAGCCCTGTACAAATGGACTAAATATAGCCAAATATTTATCTAAGGATAGAAAAGCATCAGACAAATAAAAAAAAAAAAAAATAAAAAAATAAATAAATAAATAAATAAATAAATAAAAAAACAGAATATCCATATATACTTTGTTTCTAAGAATATGTATAAATTCCAGAATATCCAGTGTCATAACATACTGTAATGGCATTAATCTAAAACCTATCAGAGCTGAAATCACTGAGCATCATACAGGATTGAACTATTTGTAAATTAGCTTGCCAAACAGATTACAATTAAATCACATCCATGTTACTCCAGCTCCCAGGAGGAAGGAGGACATTTTATTAAATGTTTTTGCATTTCATATAGCATACTTGCTGAAAAGACAAAATAGGATTCCTCTCAGGAACTTTCTTGTTTTGATGTGTTTAAGAAAAGATAAAGGCACTTCAGAATAGCTGGTTTGATGAACTCCATGGGACAGACTTTTTTTAAAATCACACACACTAGATGATTTCCAACTAGAAGTGTGGGTGATCAGTTTAAGTCATTGAAATGTAGTAGGCAGTGGAGCTAGGCTAAGTGATACCAGTTACACATCTGACCTACTGACTGGGGTTTTTTATTTCAGTTAGGAAAATAGAGTTTAGAAATGAAGAATAATTGCTTCTACTGCCCTGGAAATACTTCTGAGGAATCCATTTTCCCATACTCCATTGCTTAGAACAAAAACTAAGTTTCACACAGATCCACCACATGGCTGAACGGGACAAAGAGGGCCTTAGGAGCTTCCATGTAGCATCTACTTCGTAAGCAATCTTTTGACTGCAAGCCTATATCCCTTTGCAGGTGATATGCACTCACAGAAAAATGAGAAATGCATGATCCTGACACTTGAAAGAATGCAGTAATTGGGAACAGATTTGACTGCTGGGCACAAAGGAGGAAGGGGTGTTTTGCCTTCTTATTTTGTACACTCACTCAGCAGGCAGGCACCAGCAAATTTGCAGTCCTGCTGAATCTCTACTTATTTCTCAGTCTGATCAATCTTCAAGAGCTGTAATTCTGATTAAATTCAGTGCAGAGTGGAACTGGTTCACAATCAACCAGGCCTACTATCCATATGCTTAAGCTCCAATTGCATGAAGGAGGCAAATGGATGCCTCACTCTCATGCTATCGGAATAGAGTGAAACCAATTGAACGCATTGCCTTTTACTTCCATTTAAAATCCCTCTCACACAGTCAGCAAAAACCCTTAACAGATCTGAGTCCCTACATAAACACCATTCAGAATGACCGATTTCAAGACATTACAAGCCAGCAAAATGGAAATATGGCATTGACTCATTATTTTTTTCTTCTTAGGAATTTCCAAAGCAATTATAACACTCA
The DNA here is from genome assembly GCF_018691265.1 of Tyto alba. Lineage (NCBI taxonomy): Eukaryota > Metazoa > Chordata > Aves > Strigiformes > Tytonidae > Tyto > Tyto alba. Next base: position 12,877,382 of record NW_024881282.1, on the reverse strand, counting down.
TAATAACAAAATGTAAAGTCCTTTGAGAAGATGTGGAAAGTAAGCATTCTCTGCTCTCTTTCTGTGTCTCATTCCAGGTTTTGACAGTGAAAGATAGCAAAGTGCAGTCAACTTCATCTAGTGTTACTATGATTTAAACGTTAAGCATATTTGTCTGAATAAAAAAACTGAACTCCATCCAATTCATTGGTTTACATAATAAGATGGTCTAAATATCTTTGACTTTGGAAGTAAAAAAAAAAATGTATTTTGCTCTGTAAAATTATGTTAATGCTCCATTAATTTGCAATCTTATATTTTTTCTGTTACTACTATTACCAGAAAAAGAAGGAAACAAAACCAGCATGCAGTCCATGGTGATCAGTACCACAAGATTTCACTGTGCTTTGTGCTATATTAAGAGTTGTGCATATGGTCCTACAGGAATTGGATCCCTCTGCCCATGTAACTCACTGTGATACAGTGGAAAGCATTATATGCTTACATGTTCTTATCACTGATTTAAAAAAGAGATAGGGACCTGCAAAGAAATATATCAGTCAGAGGTAGAAAGTAGGCTCCTACACAGCACATAAACCTTAAAATCCCCTCTTTTGTAGGATTTTCAAGAGGGACAGTATTCCTGTGCTGCTATTCTTGCACAGCCAGAATTTTCCCAGGGCTGCATGTCCCCTGCACTGCCAGAGGATATGAGTCTTACCCATGCAGGATCTTGGATGCTCCCATGAGGTGATCAGGGTCTTCAGTGTCCAGCCAAAGGCTTATATCTGCAAAACTCACTACTTCCTAATCCTTGCCAAGGTAAAAATCATAATCGCTGGAAAATACTTGGCCTAGGATGTTTGTTAATAGGTGCTGGCATCCCTTAGCAAAGGTTTGGTTAAATGTTTTGCAAACAAAGTTTTTCCCCACTTCTCCTAAGAAATTCCACCAAAAAAATCTTATATTTTTATATAGTAGAAATAAGCCATCTTTGAGCTTTCGTTTGTTCAGGGTCAAAGGAGATTATGGGAAAGGGTAGGAAAGAGTGCTCTTTTCTCAGTTTTTAAAAAATTGAGGCAGTTTTTTTCCTCAGTTCCCACTGAATTAATTTCATGACTATCCCAAACTGAAGTTTCCTGGTATTTAAAGTTATATCAGTTGAAGCTGCCAATATGTGGCATCACTGAGAAGAGAGTCGTAAGTGTACTGTTGAATAACTCAGTTTCATGCCAGCAAAAATATTTCATTTAGGGACTACCTATCTCTCCTATAAACTACTGGAAGTATCGTTAGCTTTCCAAGTGGCAATTGTAGAAATGACTATAATCAGGATGCCTTAACATAAAATCTTGGAATGGAGGTATGCAAACATAGTTAGTTGGTGTCACTGAGGACAACCTGTTGGATTAGTCCCAAGAATTTAATGAAAATAATTTATTTCTGTCCATACATTGCAGTATGTACATACCAATTGCAGTCTCTGTCATGGACTGGTGAACAAAATCAAACTTAATGATAAAGGACAGAGTATTCATTACTGTTCAAAATAGCTAATCTTTTATCAGTGCTAGATTATACCCACAGCTCATCTTCAAGGACCTTTTGAATGAAAGTTGATGCAATATGATTTCTAATCCATCTGAGCTCTGAGAGCTGCAAAGAGTATGAATATAAAATACTAATTTCCCTAGAATACTTTTTTTAAAAAAATACGAAGACGACTTCTTTTGCCACAGAAGATAAAACACTAGGTCATTTTTATTGTTTCCTGCTTCAAAAATAGCAGGTGGCTGATAGAAAACTACAATGAGTACTGTTTCTGCTCATCCATCTGCAGCTCACAGTCTATCATACAGCTCTTATTTATTGGCATTGTATGTCAATGTCAAATATGTTTGCAGGCTATTTAAGCTTTTATTATACTATGCTTCTATAGGATTAAAAAACAATCTTTGTTTTAACAATGTCTCTATGATTAGTTGATGTGCCAGCACTAACACTGAGCAGCTTCACTGTATGTCCCTAGGCTGTAACAGATGTTTTTGTCTTCTGGTTTCTTTTAGTGTTTATCTAGCAAAAATGGAATATTAGAAATATTGAAGTGTCACTGTTCATGTCTGCATTGTAACAATAAGGGTGTCTCAGTATTTCAACGTCAGACCTTCACTTGGTCTTAAAAAAAGCATGGCAAATTTAAGGTTTTATTTTTTCATTTAGATAAACTAAAAAAGAAAGTTAGATTACAAAGATGGATGTATTCTTTTGATCTACTGTTTAGAATAGAATAGAATAGAATAGAATAGAATAGAATAGAATAGAATAGAATAGAATAGAATAGAATAGAATAGAATAGAATAGAATAGAATAGAATAGAATAGAATAGAATAGAATAGAATAGAATAGAATAGAATAGAATAGAATAGAATAGATTTCAGTTGGAAGGGACCTACAACAATCATCTAATCTAACTCCCTGACCAATTCAGGGTTGACCAAAAGTTAAGGCATGTTATTAAGGCCGCTGTTCAAATGCCTTGTCGTGGTTTGAGCTTGGTCGGCAACCAACCCCCGCAGCTGGTCACCCTCCCTTCCCCCTCCCCACCTGGGAATGGGGGAGGGAATTAGAGGGGTGAAGGGAGACTCACAGGCTGAGATAGAAACAGTTTAATAATGGCAATAAAATGAGAACAGTGATGATGATAGGGAAAAGAAAAAAAAAAAAAAGAAATATATAAACAGGCAATGCACAACGTAATTGCTCACCACCTGCTAACCAATATCCAGCCCGTTCCCAGCCAGCAACCCCGAGATACCAAGATCCCACAATCACAATCCCGGACGCAAGAGAGAACCTTCCCAACCACCCCTCCTTTATATAGTGAGCATGACGTTCCATGATATGGAATATTTCACTGGCCAGTTTGGGTCAGGTGCTGTGGCTGTGCTCCCTCCCTGCTCCCTGTGTCCTTGCGCACAGGCAGATCGTGAGGAGTCGGAGAGTCCTTGAAGTCTCGGTAGCAGCTGAAAACACCAGTGTGCTATCAGCATTCTTCTCATACCAAACCCAAAGCTAAATCCAAAACACAGCACTCATCTAGTCCCTGAAAAGGAATATTAACTATATTTCAGCCCAAACCAGGACATGCCTCTTAAACACTGACAGGCTTGGGGAATCAACCACCTCTCTAGGAAGCTTGTTCCAGTGTTTGACCACTGTCTCAGTAAATAAATGTTTCATAATATCCAGTCTATAATGTTTCCATCATATATACATACAACTAGTATTCTAAGGACTTCTAACTGTATATGACATATAGTTAGTGGGTAAAAGCTTTTCGAGAAAGAAAAGTTCAGCTTTTTCTCTCCATTTCATTTAAAGAAAGAGTCAGTGAAACTCCTGTTTCCATCCTAATCAATAGCAAAAAGAAAGTTTCTAAGGAGTTCAAAAACTCTGTGTAGTATTGTTTGGGGTACACAAGAGAGAAAATTAAAGTTCATCCCACATAGTTTCTCTCTCTCATTTTCTCTAGGTCAGATGTATTTAATAAGTCACAGCTTAAGTCCTTCAAGTCAAAAATCCACACATTCCGTGAATAAATAGCACATATAAGAGCATCATAATCTTCCTTAAGTTTAAAGACAAAAATTTATATTTCAGCATCCAAAAGAATTCTGCAAAACAGTAGCAGTTATTATTCAAGGTATTGATTTTAATGAGACCCAAAAGTCTCGGCATCTCTGAAAATCAGGACACTTATTTGGGTCATATGGATATTAGCCAACATTTTCAAAAATAGCTGTCTAAATTTAGGAACAGAAATTCATATTTAAGAATCAGTCTCAGTGGTTCATATTTTTCAGATGTATTAGCCACTTGCAACTCCTAGTAACTTTATTTCTCTGTATCTATAAGCAAAAATTTTTCAGAAATTACTGAATAGATAAAGTGATTTGATTTAGGATGTCCACCCTCTGTGACATGTTCAAGGGCCAGATTTCCCAAGAACAAGTCTTGGCCATTTCTTATCAGGAGTATCTAAGTTGTATGGGACTGAGCATCCACAACGTCTAATATTTGCTTAAATTCTTGGGGTTTTGAAGTAAAGGTTTGGATTTTTAAAATATTGTCATGGCTTGAGCCTGGTTGGCAACCAACCACTGCAGCTGGTCATCCACCCTTCCCACTCCCCACCTGGGAATGAGGGAGGGAATTAGAGGGGTGAAGGGAGACTCACAGGCTGAGATAGGAACAGTTTAATAATGGCAATAAAATGAGAACAATGACAATAATAGAAAAAAAAAAATATAAACAGGCAATGCACAATGTAATTGCTCACCACCTGCTAACCAATACCCAGCCTGTTCCCACTTAGCAATCCCGAAATACCAAGATCCCACAATCACAATCCTGGAAGCGAAAGAGAGCTCCTTCATGACCACCCCTCCTCTATATATTGAGCATGATGTTACAAAATATGGAATATTTCAATGGCCAATTTGGGTCTGGTGCTCTGTCCGTGTTCCCTCCCTGCTTCCTGTGCCCTTGCGCACAGGCAGAACAAGGGGAGTTGGAGAGTCCTTGAAGTCTCAGTAGTAGCTGAAAACATCAGTGTGCTATCAGCATTCTTCTCATACCAAACCCAAAGCTAAATCCAAAACACAGCACTCATCTAGTCCCCGAAAAGGAATATTAACTATATTTCAGCCCAAACCAGGACAAATATTTTGGCATTACAATTGTGGTGCTTTTCCTTACTTTCTACAAACGCTGATTTTACATCACACACACTTACAAATGTGTTTTGGAAACCTAAGCTAAGTGTACAAGAGCAACTGTGGGATGAGGGCAGTCAAGCATGGGGCCAAGGGTGATGGCCCCTCCCAACACAGATTCATCCACCAGCACCCAACCAGAAGAGGAGAGATGGGACAGGGATGGTGAACAGGGTCAATCACAGCCCAGGGATGGCCAGACAAGCCTGCAGCTGTGGGCAGGTCTGAGGTGATGCCATGGAGGTCCAGGGTGGGGATGGGACATAACTAGGCACAAGCATCACTGCAACATGGCATGGGCAGGGACAGCAGCCAGACCTCAGATTTTGCTGCACAGTTCTGGGGCTTACCTTGAGCACAGCCACCAACCCCTGGGTAGGGAGGTGGGTTGTGGGACCTGGCAGTTCCCTCAGGGACCTGTGAGTAACTTCATCTCACCCCACTTCAGAAGTCTACATGTTAGCTCTAAAATGGAGCTAGCTGCCCCAGTGGGCAGAAAAAACCACCTCCATGGGACAATACTGGTCTATTTTAGATGTTTATCTTTGGATAAGATGAGACATGAAGACATTGATTTCTCTAACTGGACAACTGAAGAGTCTGGTATAAATCTAACTTTTAGGTACATAAATCATGATATATAAATCCCTTTCCTATTTGCTTTCGGTGGAAGAAGGGGTTAATCAAACCCATAATATTTTGTGCTGAAATTTTCTTGCTGTCACCCATATGTGACAGCAGCTACACCTTCTCTCAAATCTTTTAAGAAAAAGTTATTTCTCCATCAAAACTGGCTTAGATTATCCATTTAACCATTATCAAGTAGAAGGTGTGTCTTGTCTCCAAATTTGGATTATTAATCCATAAATTTTTCTTTTCGAAAAACATATGAATATACAGTAAACTTTGGTGTTAAGTGAATGTAGGCAGAAATGACAGGCTATCATTCAGATCAAATATAGTTACTAAAACTAGTATGAGAAAAAAAGGTTATAATTCAGCACATACTTGTAACTTGACTGTTTTTTCAATGTCAGAATTTTAAGAGATGGAAAAAATTCCTGTTTTATTTTGATTATGTAAACCTTCTCAGATATGAAATTTGAAAGGTTCATCCTCATACTATTATGCATGCTCACTATCTCAGCACCAGAGAGACACCAAGCAAATAAAAGAAGCTTTTAAAAATAGTATTAGGATGCATGGTAAAAACTACCTGCTCCAGATGCTTTTTTAATGTCAGAATAGCTATACAGGTTGGGAGATAGTGAATACGTAGCTCAAGAAAGAAATAATTTACTATAACACTTGTCTAACCTATGATCTAAACAATCAGATCTCTCTTGGAGTAGCAATGTGCAGGGCTGGTAACTAAATGAACTGCTATGCAAGATGTCAAACTTGTCCCTGGGAAACTTTAGGGTTAAGTTAAAGGTGAATTTGACCTGTGAGACTTTTCCACCACCTGAGATTACAGTGATTAGCATTTCTATTTCTATTATTAGATTATTGTGTTGGCACTGGAAGCACTATGGGTAATGTAGCCACAAGGCTGAAACAGACAATAAGGAAGGAAACTTCACAATTACTGAAAAATTAAATTAATGAAAGCTATGAAAAGAAAGTGATGCATGTTTAAAGGGCAGGGAATATAAGAGACTGCAAAGGGTCATTGCAGTCCTCTGCTCTTTGTATTCATCTCCTTGATGATTTATTTAATATATTCATTAACAGATTATCTACAGAAATCCCTAGATTAATATTTAATAGTAATATTTAATACAAACTGATTCTGCATTTCTTATCTTGCTTTATGACACCAAGTCTACCTACATATATATATGTAGTGCAGGTGGCATTTGAAGCCCTATATAGTCCTGGTAGTCCAGTTGAATGGCACTATCAGGAGATGCATATGTGTCAAAGACAAGAACCTAGTGTCAAGATGTTAAGCAATAACTCTGGATGAAAGACATTCACAACAGCCTGAGCTTAAAGATGTTGAGCATCTATGAACATAAGGTAAATAAAGGAAATCTTAATACCCCTGATGACCAGAAAGCTTTTGTTTTCTAGGATATATAAGAAATTTGAATGTAAGTGCTAAGATGCACGCAAGTACCATAGGTCTGACCTTGAGCAAGTATCACATATGTAGTAGTAGAACAGAAGGGTCAGCATAAAAACAGAGGAAAGTGAGTAGGAAGCTCTGGAGAGCAGTTTTTCTTGGGAGAGGCAGGAGGAGGAAGAGCAGTTGGGGACTGGGGACTGGGAAGTGAGGATAGTTTAGGAAGCTTTGGGTTGTATGATTAGGGCTGTTCTTTAAGTGGTGGCCCAGGACTTTGGCCATGTTTGTGAGTGCAGCCTTGCACAACTAAGGATGATCTGAGGATTTGCTGTGTGTCTGCTATTCAAAGGAAGGTTAGCAGAGTGCAGATGGGACTGTGATGACACCCTTTTCGTTCCTGAGGAGGAGGCAACCCTTGCCCAGAGCCAGGCGAGGTTAACAGGTAGTGGCTGACTAAGGAACTGCAGTGAACAACAGAGTTTGCTCTTAGGACCTGTACTGCAGTGAGCACGAGCATATCACCTTGACACTTATTTTGTGGGGTTTTAGTTGTTTTCTTTCACGTTCTTGAGTATTTCTAACATAATTCTAACTAGTTTCACAAAAATAAGAGAGAGAGCAATATTAATCACTCCGTCAAAGGAGAAGCTAAATTCATACAAGCTTCCAAAAATACCCCATTCCCTGTTCCTAGCATAGAAAAATAGGGATTATCTGTCCAAGTTTTCTTCATACAGTGTGAACAAGTAACTTGTCCTGACAAGTCTCTTCTCCTGAGGTGAGGAGGGTTGAGGTGGAGCAACATACAGAACAGAGGTTCCTGTATGAAGCCTGTGGAGTGGTCAGACTGTTCCCACCTCAGCTGTGTCACCCCTTGTGCTGACATGATCCCATGGGAGTGAAACTTTAGCAGATGCCATGGGATTACTACGTGTACTTGGGATGCACAAAATGAACTGGTCCATGTCCATGCTGTTAACACTGATGCAAGGGGGTTCAAGGGAGGTGTTCTAGAGGCTTAATTTGAGATGCCAGGTATGACACAAAATTCCAGAACCTTACTGAAAGCATTATCTGAAATACTGCCAGCTCCAGGCACAAGACCAAAGACAAAGGCAAATATCTACCATCACTGTGAGTGAATGAATGAGATGACAATATAGCAGTAGGGCACTTAGGCATGTTAGGAACTGAAGGAACCTATACAAGAAGAATTAGATGTACCTTAATCATAGTAGAGTAAGGCTGCTGGCACTAAATTTCAATACATCAGGGAGGAGTGCTTACAGCAGGAGCAGAGGAAAAGCTGACATCATAAGAGCACCTGTTTCAGACTTATGTGACCTACGGGGTGGGTGACTATGGCTAATGCTCAGTGTACCTCTGAGAAAAACAGTAGAATAATTGAAGCACAAGCAAAATAAACAAGGAAGGTGAATTAGACCATTTACAATACCATTTTTCTGGTGCATGCCAGTTTCAGGTGACAGGGTAAAGGGCAGAATTTGCAAATGTTTCTACCCCAGTGTATAAACCTAAAACCAAAAAGAGGGAAGAACTAAAATTCTCAGATCAAATATCAAGCCTAATATAATAGGCATCTCAGACACATGGTAGAGGAAGAAAACCAGAGGGGTGCCATGTTATCAAGTAATCAACCTTACAAGAAGAATATGGTAGGAGTTCAAGGCAGAGGAGCAGTCTGTGTGGGGTGAAGTGTTAAAATATAAAAATATTATGACAGAAAAAAGTCCTATGGACTTCTCTCAGGTGCAATTCCCTGATAGCAGCATGTACTCCCTGGATTACACAACCAACACCCCAAACACAATGATGGCAGTGATCAGGAAGTGTTATGTGAGATTAGAAAAACTGTAAGTTTAGGGGAGGCAGTAATAGCAGGAGATTTCGGGTACCCACCTATGAACTGCAGCCATACATCAATGTGATGTAGAGATAACTCTTTTGGATGCAACAAAAGACTCTTTGTAGAACAGTTGGTCTTGAAAAAACATAAGAAAATATTAACTTCTTCTGGACTTGATCTTGAGTTGTGCACAAGGCCTAGTTGAAGGGTTTCCCATGGAGAAGTCACACTGTAGCAGATCTAACATGGTAGCCAAAGAGAGCAGAAAGCCAAATTGCTGCACATGGATATTCAGCTTGAAAAGATGTAACTATATAAAAATAAGTCAAGCCAGACGAGGGGTGGAGGGCATAAAAAGGGCAGAGAGCAGTCCAAAAAAGCAGAAAGACTATGAGAAGCCTGAAGAATATCAAAAAGTAATGCATTAGGAATGGAGGTAAAATGTTTCATAATTCAAAAAGAAAAAACAGTTCAAGAAAATAACTTGCATAGCTCAATAGGACAGGTAAGAAGACTAGCAAATTGGTTGGTATTTAAGAAATGGGAAGTTGGTTCAGATTAGGAGAACAGAAAAGCCCATAAAACACGGCAGGTATGTAAAGAGGAAATACTGACAATTAAAAAAGAATTCAAATAGTGCTTTTCTCTCCTTAAACTACTGTATTCCTTCAAGTACATTAAAAGTCAGAATCAGACCAGGGAACTGCTACAGCTGATTGATGATAATGTTATAAAAAGAGCATGTGGGGACAATATGGGAACAACAGGGAAGTTCTGTAATTTCCTTGCATTGTTTTTTACTGTTGAAGACAATGGGGAGCTTTTGCAACCTGACACTTTTGCAGCAGATTGATCAGAAGAGTGAGATGAATCTGAAGTAAATATACAGAAGTCTTAGACCAGGCAGACAGATTAGATTTCAGTAAATCATTGGGGCCAGATGGTGTAAACCCACGAGTCTTGAAGGAGCTGAAATGCGAAATTGCAGAAGTGCTGGCCAAAGTGTGTAATGTGCCATTGCAAAGAGCCACGTGCTGGAGGCCTGGCAGTGCACCAGCTGCCGCTGTGCCTCCCGGCTGGAGAGCGGCTCCAGAGGGAACGGGAACTACCGACCGGTGACTCACCTCCGCACCGCGCAGAGCGGCAGAGCCTGTGGTAAGGAATAAGATCACTGAGCACATGAACAAGAACTGTTTTGGGGAAATGAGTGTGGTCTCTGCATAAGGAAAGCCTGTTGCAGAAACCTGCAGACATGATGACATCTCCTGATACTGCTGTTGAAGACAGACACACAAGAGCACTTCTCACATCCACTTTGGCGGTGCCTAAAGAATTCACAGCTTCAGCTACTCTGTTTACAGTGTCTTATATTTTACGTGTTGCTCATTCCATGATAACCATGCTTTGCTTTTGCTTTTACATCACAAACAATTGCAAGGCTTATCCATATAGAGCAACTCTGATAAGGCTTATCCCATGCTCAGACAAAACCTTAGTTCTGACTGTATTTACTCTAATATGTCCTCTCTAGATGTGTCCTTTACTTTGGCTTATAAAAGGCTTCTGCAGAGTAGCCTATCCATAAAGATAACTTAGAGTTATGTGGCCTATAGCATTTGGCTATATAGGTTGTCACACTTCTCCTTGTCAGACTCAACTTAGTTCTGTGCATGGTCCTCTGAGACCTCGCTCTTTCCATACAAGCTTGTAGGAATTAGAGAAAGCCTGCCTCTATAGGTATACAGAAAATTCTCCCTTGCTCAAACCACTTACATGTAAGATCCAGCTTTCTGACTGCCAGTCCTTCTGTGTTTTACCTTGAGCTTCGCAGGAACTCATTAAATTCTGAAAAAATCCATTATGCTACCATGTCTCTTGGCTCCAAATGGGAAACGTACATTGACAAGCAATGTCCTCACACATCATTTCTTAGTAGTTGTTATGATTGTTATGCACAGCTATGAATGTGCAAAAATACACTTAATATCACTATAATATATTAAGGACGTAGTAGCAATATATTACGTAAAGTAATTGCATAGCACATATATAATGCTGACATATGTATTTAAGCAAATTAAAAATACTGCAGAGGAGCTATTTTCCAGCTTTCTTGGACCGAAATGCTCACTGTTGGAAGTCTAATTTAAATTTTTATGATTAGATTATGATAACCATTGTGAACTCAGTACTAAAAGTATATAACCCTAAAAGTCCATACAAGCACCAATTAATATATCCCAAGATTCTCTGAGCAAGAAAATGTGTTTACCATGGAATATTTTATTAGCGCTTCATTTAAAAAAGGTACTTCCCCACAGGGCAGAGTTTTCTTCAGACCAGACTCTGAAGAATGCTGATGATGCCACAGTCTCCTTACTAATTGGATTCACGAGCTACAAAGAAACGAATCTTGGTTATTATCTGTCAGTTGGTAATGGAGACCCACAAGTCTCAGCCTGAAGAAGCTGTGGTCATAGATTTCCCACCCCTGATTCCATCCAAATGAATAATTACCAGTCACTTCCCATTGAGAAGGGAAAAAACGCTGTTCTACTTTTATTTGCTAGCAATGCACCATATATTTAAGTAAATATTGATTTTCTAATCTCTAAGATAAAGCACCACAGAATGGCAATTTTGCAACTGTGGTAGTGCATATAGCACCACACGCTCCATTAACCTGTTCCTCCTCCCCTGTGCCAAGGCTTGTTGTCAGTCTGGGTAGCCCAGTTCCCGAATATTTGATTTCTTATTTTTATTTGACTGAACTCCAAACCCCAAATACCTCTTCATATCATGTCTACCTACCCTCTGTAATTCTTTGACATTGAGACAGCCCTTCCCCCCTCTTTGTATCACCTTTTATGAATTTAAATAGCAAATATGTTGGGGAGGAACAACATCTGGTTCTCATCCATATCCTGCCTATGTGTGTCAGCATAAACATATTCATGTTTTTTATTACGTGGCTCTACACATATGGCCTTTTTTTCACTTCCCATTCTCCTCTCCATTCCACCTGCTGGGAGGAGTGAGCGAGCAGCCGCTTGGTGCTTTGTTGCCAGCTGGGTCTAAAGTGCAACAAACGTCCACACAGAAATCATAGAATATCAAACGCCTCCCCAAACAGGGATTTTACAGCAACAACTTCACATGTCTGGGTCTAAGTATGAAACAAAAATGGTTTCATGAAGAGGGAACAGAACACAAAATTAAATTCAGAAAGTCAATAATTAGACAACAGAGATTGTTTTCAAGCCAGCCACCTCCTCTCTCTCATGCCTGATAAAGTACATTTCTACTGTATTTTCTCATCCTTGTTAAGAGGCAAAATTTCACAGCCCCTTTCCTCACAACTGAAGGAATTTTTTACAAAAACAAGTTCAGCATTCTCACTGTATGGTCATCACCTAAGTGAAAGAGAGTTGTTCACTTGGCCTTAGGCTTCAGTTTCTCAACAGTTGATGTCAGAGAAGTCCTTTCCACAACAGTCTTCAGACCAGAGGGCTATCTGACTATATTTGTATGCTTAGACACACACACATACACAATTTTTTTTTATTACAATCATAGATGGAAGAGGTGTTATAGACTTCACTGCTCTCCACTTTAGCAATGTTTTCTTCTGTATTACACTTACAAATCATTTCACATTTTACCAAATGCACCATTAAGGCACTGCCCTGAGCAGGGTCTGGTACTGAAGTGGGTTCATCACTGGACGAGTTCATAACAAACCAAGGTCCCACCAAAGTCTGTCATATGAGGGCTGCACACCATCTCTGTGCTCAGCTATGAAAAATTTGTCTGAGCCAGGATCTTCTTCAGGAACTGTGGGCTAAGACATCCCCACTCTGCTTTTCTGCAGAGAGGTGGAAACAGAGACATCTAAACTTGCATTTTTAGGGCTGATTTTTAACACTTCCCAGCCATGACATAGGTCTTGTTGGAAGTAGAAAGATGAAAGTAAAGCTAGCATTGGCAGATCAAAACCTGTTCTGTTTGTCAGACAAACGTAAATAAGTTAAAGCAGCATTAGTAGAAAGACATTAGAACCTAATGATAACATCTGTCATTGAAAAAAAATCTTGGATACATCAGAATAGATAGTGATCTTAACTCACCACTGATGGTTTGGGTACTACATGTGAGCAAAGTCTTTACAGTTGTATTATCCTTGCAGAGATTAGGGACCACAGTTTTTTAGGGAAGCCCGGAAATATGCAGACTCATGGGGACATTTGAAAGTCACTTTATTTGCTTTCAGCTGACCAAAGTTACTAAAACAACCCTTAACTTTAAAAATAGTAAGAATAAACAATGAGATAAAAAATATTTATTCCAATTCCTTTCCTTTCAGAATATTTTACTTCTTTTTTTTTTTTTGCCTAACAGACTCTATGGAATGGTATACCAGAATAAGTTCCATAAAGAGAAAGCAATGTGGTCTAGCAAAGAGTGCTTCAACTACCATGAATTTCACTAATGCACATGTAGACAATAGTCTCAATATATTTCAGCATTAATTATTTGTCCATCTAATACAATATTTTCCCCTTCATTTCCAGGTGTATCCCATCATGACCACACACTTTATATTTACTTGACTTAAATCCTGTAGAGCAGGAAGAAATTCACAGACATGAGATAGGACTACGTGGCCCATGTATGGGACATTTAGAGTAGAAAACTATAGCTATTGAGATCTGACAGTAAAAAATTAAATATCTCTGAAAGCTATCAATGATAAACCAAATTACACAGTTCAAGAAGTGACCAGTGCACTCCAGGCTTTGGGAGTCAGGCCACATATTTAGGGGCATCCCTTTCAACTTAGCTGCCTACTTATCACTAGTTTATATTACAAAAAGTTGGGAAGAAGTTACACGTAGAAATTAGCTTTGTTAATGGACCTGTCAATCAGGAGGATAGAAAACATCTGTGACTGGATAACATGGAAAGGAAGATGCATGAGTTGACTATTACCTCCTTTGAGACAGAAGAAGTTATGCAGATATAATGACATGAAATTCCAGCCACCAGGTAGGTGAAAAAAATGTGGGCATCCAAAGCCTGAAGTCAATCTGAAAGAGTATGAGATTTCTTCCTTCTAAATTCTGTAGCCATAATGCAATAAATAGAACAATTGAAAAAGCACGTTTACTAAATGCTTCTGCTCTGACGATTAGCTGCCTATTGTCAGCAATGTATATTTAGTCAACAGTGTTGTTATTTGGTGTAGCTGTTATACTTCAGAATTTAAAATCCAGTAAGGCAGAGAAGGTAGTTCAACTTCATACATTCATAGATAACTCTGGTAAGATATTCTGATTTCTGAACAAGAGCAAATTCCCTTTACCAGGGAAATTCATAAAAGCAGTTGAGAATCAAGGTCCATAATATCATTCAATCAGCACTAACAAGGACGTATAAGTATGATATTACTATGGCTTAATGTAGCTATATATCAGCTGGGTGTCAGCTGCACTAAAACACACAGGAGGTTTATTTTCTAATGATGCCATTGATTTTTTGTAGTAGTACCAGTAGCAGTAGTTGTAAAAGGACAGAAGGTCTCAGTTTTGACCAGGATCAGGTTATGCGAGACATAAAACAACATAGGGAAGTCAAATCCTTGCCTGAAGGAGTTATTATTTTAATTAAAGAAGAGAAAGACAGAGGAATGCAACATGAATGTAAGCGAGCTAACAACTGATCAGTGCAAGTTTGCTTTGCAGCAAGGCAGAAGCAGGAGGTGACAAGGACAGGTCAAAACTTGCTGGCACGACGGGTGCTTCCCAGCTGGTGAACGCTACCAGCTGCCTGCCATTGCCCACATGCAAATCCAGCTCAGTCCCACTGCGATAGGTACAGGCACAGAGACCCTACTTGCTTTTGGCAAGAGTTTGGGAAGTGGCATAGACTCTATAGGGTCTCAAATAAATCATTATCTAAGCAAAACAGAGATCCTCAGCTTCTGTGATCAGTGATGTCAGCTGAATGGAAAAAAAATACTATTGCACTGGTTTGCACAGAAAAGGATACGATTGTAACTTTTATAACTGCAATGATTTTTAGATTAAAAATTAAATGATACAAGAAGCAGAAAATATTAAAAAATCCATGTGGACACCACTTGTTTGTAGTTCAGGTAGACATCCAAACTCTGGCGTTTCAGTGATAAAGTTTATATCCTACAGGTACCATTGATCTCACTGTCACTATGTTATTAAAGAGTCATAATGCAGTAATCATGTTACAGCAGCTAGGAGGCAAAATGGCATCTCATGTGTATAAGGAGTTTCTGAATATACTTGATCACACAGTCAGCTGATGATCTATTATATTCTCTGCACCTCAGACTCGGTCTTATTAAATTCAGAGGGAAAAATGTGGAGATGCTTGGTCAGGTGTGAGTGAGTAAAGACCAATCTGGTAACCTTCACCATGCATCTGGGAGAGATACAGCTAAACCAGTGTGAAAAGAAAGAAAGTCACAATGTCTACTGGAGAAATCTAACTTTGGTATTCATATAGGTATGTGAAATGAAATGTCATTTCTCCTTTAAGCTTGACAGCATGGGGCCCAGGGATTTATCTTCATTGTCTGCAAGAGGTCTCACATCTCTTCTATCTTTCATGCCAAGGCCTCCTAGCTGCAAAATGTGGGCAATTGCAAACTATCCTGATCAGTGTCCCCTGAGAAGCATCTTCTGGATATTAGAACACACCCACTAAGCACGTGCTTGGTATCATTCCAGATCATCAAGGTCACGGGAGTTAAACCATTGCTACTCCTTCCCATAGTGAGTTTCAGATACCTGTTAAAGGTTGCCTGATACAAACTGCTATATATTGACTCCAGTGAGTTCTGCTGCCTTCTGCTCCTTCTCCCCATCCTGAGAAGCAAGTCATCTCTGTAGTGTGCTCCTCATCACTGCTGGCTCATTCTGCCCATGTCAGCATCACCCATATTCAGCCCTGGATCTCCTTCTCCATCTCACAGAAGCTCTCCAAAGTCATGAAGGAAGCAAGGAAAAGTATTAGAAGGGTAGCACAGCACATGATGGTTTGTTATACTAATTTGTAATGAAAGAACAATCCATATTTTTCTGGATCCCAAGATAAAGGCTTCTTATTATTAGGACATGGCTACTTCTAAATAGCAAAACATGAAGCTACTTATGCCAGCTGGTCAATCACAGGAAAATGTGGGGTTTTACACATTCAGTTAGTACGTATTAGCATACAGCTCACAGATGTATGACTTGGCAAAGGACAGTTGTCATTATATAGACAAAAGCAGCTTCTATGTTTTAGTCTTATACTTTAAATACTCCAGTTACCACCGCCATCTCAGTAAGCCAAAAATGTATGTTCTTACATCCAACTCTCTTATACAGTCCAGTCTGAAAGGTGCTAACCCCCCACCTGGGTTTTCTGATTAGGTTTTTTAGTGCTGTACACCAAGTGATAAATTATGTTTAAAGTGTCATTAAGTACTTCTTCTAACAATGATAGATGAAAATTATTTAATAGCTACAGGAAAAGAAAGAAAACAAACAAACAAACAAAACAAAACAAAACAAACAAACAAAAAGTGTTGTGATCCCAAGTAATTCAAATATAGGAGTCTGCCTTTTCATCACAGGACATTTCTGTGAGGTTTCAGAGTTGCGCTGTGGACAAATGCACTGCAGTGCTTCTACAGCCAGTTTTGCCTCAAAGTTACACGGTATCCCAAATACATCAAAATTATTTTTCCATACAACTTCCAGCTACTATATATATAATTACACTAGCTGCTGATAGTGACACAAGCTTTTTCACAAAAGTTTCTTGATATCTCTAGTGTTTCATGCACTGAAGATGCTACTGAAATGTCTTGATTTCGTTATTTTGTTCTTAAATTTGTGCATTTATTCATTTCTCATCTGTTCGTCTGTACTATGTCATGTGTGCATTTCTCCTTCTGAGGCTGAATTGTTCTTGTCATCCATACTGAAGTAATTGGTTTCTCCCCAGCAGAGGTCAGGGAACAAGCTGAAGTAAGCAATGTGAATACAGAGATTACTAATTAAAATAGTTATTATTATATTTTCATTATTTTATAACATACATGATATATATATAGCATATAATGAACAATATAAAAGGATATATTTGGAAAGTGTGGGGAGAATGCAAGGTCAAACCCCCAACCTCCACCCAAGATATTACACCACAGGGACAGTGGCCCATCCAATTTTCCAAGCTCCTTCATTTTATAGTAACTTACACCCAAACTGTTATTCCCAAAATGTGAGTACGATGATACTGAAAGTAAAAACAAAAACAAAAACAAAAACAAAAACAAAAACAAAAAACAAACTAATTAATTATGAGAGTAATATTCTATGTCTCTTTAGACTGGATTTGCTAGAGAACTATTTCATTTTCAGTAGACCAGGCTTTTTCAGATTAGAGAAATAATCTATACAGTTTTACTTGGCATTGAGAGACTGAATTTTATTCCACTAAGACAGAGTTAGGTGTCTATAACTGAAGAGAGGTTCTTGGCATCATTCATTCCCTTCCAGGGACTGTCAGCTGAACTCAGAGTTTATATAAGTACATCTACAATAAATGTATCCCTGAAGAATGTAGAATAATTACAAGCAAAACACAGACCATAGGAGGAAGGTTGAACATCTGTATTTAAGCAGAATTCTGATACCCACCAAGAAAAAAAGTTCTTTCAAGGTCATATGGGAGCCCTGGGAAAAAAACAAAATTACTTGTCAGGTCTAAATTAGGCAATAGTTAGCAGAGAACATGTGTTTTGTTGTCCTGCTAAAAAGTGATGCCAATAGGCGATTTCTATCAAACTAAGTTAAAAAAAGAACTAAAACACCTTGTTCAGTAATCAGCTTACAGTAAGCATTAACTTGACCCTTTAGCAAGAACAAAACTTAATATATATTATATCCCTTCCTGATATTGAAGGTCAATGAGAATTTTGCCATTAATTTCAAACAGGAAGAGAGTTCAGTCTCCTCCACTACTCTGCTTAAACCAACTTTCCCTTGACTCCCCTCACTAGACCTTGTTTTTGTCAAGTTCCTGCCTGTCTTCTTTTGCTGCCACTCTGTTTGCAAGCCCCCCTTATCTGGTGCTCTGCAGTATCTTCTTTTGCAACTCTCTTTCTCTGCTGCCTGCCCGATTCCCATGAGCAATGCCCATCACCATGTTTTATTAGTACTTTCGGCAGTCTGAGCTGCCAGCATGATGCTTCACAGAGGAAAGCAGCAAATTCACAGGATGTTGTAGAATGACTCAGCTAGCACATTTCCTTCCACCACCTGCAACAGCTGGATGCTAAAAGGGACCCAAACATGCTGAAAATGCAGACCTGTAAGTCACATTAGATGTGGGATGTAATGGATCATGGTGGCTTAGGGACTCATAAATAACCCTTATACCACCTTCACTACCACATTTTGGTTCCACAACCCAGAAACCTATTAAAGATAAGTAATTATCACCACACCTCCCCAGGAAGCATTCTCCACAAAATGGCCCTCAGACAGATTAATGTTTCCTTTTTTGGCAATAAAGTCTTGATTTTAAATTTTTGGTACAATTAAGGAGCACTGTAAAACATTTTTATTATCTTTTTGTTCAGACTGAGAGACAATTATTGGACTGTTTGTATATGCAGCAACCTATTCAAGTATTAGTCATTTTCCTTGTTATTAGCTTCTGCTTTAAGTTGCATGATAAAGAATTATGGACACATTTGTGATCCCACAGTGTTTGTTATAATTTTTTATGGCATGGCAACACAAATGAAAAGAGACAGCTAATGGCCTGGGGAGGAGGACGTGTGGCCTCAACGGGAAGGCTGCAATGACAGGTACGAACACTCGTTAAAGAGGTAGGGTGAGAGGACATTGATTTTCCAAAGAAAAATACTTTTTTATTCTTCCAAAGCTATCTTCCTGTAATTATCTGGTGCTGTGTTCATTCTATACGTGTTAATTGGAAAAAGTTTTCATTTGCACAGGTGGCAGCTCAGGATATCCTCTCGCACTGTAGCAGCACCAAGTTACACAAAGAAGAGAATATTCAGTACAGCATCTGCCCTTCACAGGACAGCAACTTTGTGTACCAACAGCCAGAGGTGGCTGCACAGCAGACGAGACTATCACCCGGGCCCCAAATTGTTAAGGACAGATTTGTGAACACAACAAGCAGGGCTATATCTATTCTAGTAAATTAAATGGGCCAGGGACCATTCTCCAGCCTGGAGGCCAACTGGCATAGCACAACTTTCATCCTTTTGGCTAAACTCTATTATCTTCAAAAGCAGAGCAGCTGTGTTCAGGCTGTTTACTGGGCTCTGTCCCTGGCTTGTGCTGTCTCCCCAGCCTTGCCTGAGTGTTTTCTTGGAAATCACTAGTTGCAGCAAGCCAAAGCTCTGCTATGACTGGGCTAACAACCTAACAGTGAAGCTGGGCACACACCCCTCCGCGTGCCCATGGACTGACACTGTTTAGTTCACAGGTATAGACATAACCATGGAAACTGCTCTGAATATTTCTGCAGCAGAAGTTCATGGATGAAGAATAAATCCAGCACTGTAGATTTGTAATGTGAAGTGCACTTACAGAGCTTTGTAAGAATTTGATGAATTGTAGATGTAAAGTGCTGCTTTACTGTGAAAACGAGTTATTTCTGTGATATCCTGTCATTAATGCAGTTTTTAGAAATCATACGTCCTTTCATGTCCTGTGTAAAGGGACATAATTTCTTAATGGTGCCTTTAAGAAATTAAGATCTCTCTCAAGAAATAGGGAATGACGGTAGCCTTGCTTTTACCCCCTCTCTCAGTGATGAGGACTGAACAGACTCATAGTTAGGAAGTCAACATGTAGTGGACACATTTCCACTCAACCAGCATAAGCTTTTCCAAAACACTGTGCCCGTAGCCTCCTCACAGACACATCAGTTATGCCCTCCCATCCCTTCACTGGCCCTGTCAGCTTGACCAGAGGGTTTATAGTGACAGACTAACCGGAATTTGTGTATGTCAGGAATCATAGGACTTCCCTGATTCAAGTCCTGCAGTCAGAGCTCAACTAGAGCAAATCCTAGAATAACTGGCAGCCTTCACCACAGCTTTCCAGTGATGGAGAGTAGCTACACACTCAAGTGCCAGCCTTGATACACTGCGTCTGATCACTAATCACAAATTGCTTAGATATTTTCTGCAGCTATTCATTAGTATGACATGTGGTACCCAAGCATGCAATCTTTCTTAACAATGTTTGGAAAACTGCAAATCTAACCAAATCAACTAGACTACAGGTTTATTTGCTTATTTCTGTTCACCTTCCTCTGTACCTAGTATCTTTGTCAGAATCCTCAGTACTTACTTAACTTCAGACAAGATTTATGCAATTAGATGCACAATTTTCCTTTTTGATTTTAAAGGTACATATCAATTAGTATTCTCATTCACAAATAGTTAAATAGGCCCAAATATTCTTGTTGTAGTGTGAAGAACCTACTATTAGCAAGGTTGCTCATGCTTACATGTGTAAGCTAAGTGATGAACCATCACTCACACTTCATAGTGAGGGATGTTTCTCTGGGGCTTTCTTTAATCCCCACTTTTAGATCTTTGAACTTTCTTACAGTTATACATGTTTTGTTTGAATAGTAACACCTGAACTATATTAATTCCAGAAACAAGATTGGCAGCCAACATCACAGTGCCACACAATATTTCAGAGGGGTCTCTAGACTAATCTAAAAGTATGGTCTACTGTGAATTCAGGTCAGGCTGCTCAGTGATTTATCCTGCTGGGTCTTGAAAATCTCCAGGAACATCCTACAATCTCTGAACTGTTGCCATGGTGAAAAAAAATTTTCCTTCTGTCAGTATCTACCCATTCCAAATTTTCCCCAATCTCTGTCATCCCCCCTCCTACACCACTGCAAAAATAGAATAGATAGAATCGAATCGAATCGAATCAAATCGGAGTAGAATAGAATAGAATAGAATAGAATAGAATAGAATAGAATAGAATAGAATAGAATAGAATAGAATAGAATAGAATAGAATAGAATAGAATAGAATAGAATAGAATAGAATAGAATAGAATAGAATAGAATAGAATAGAATAGAATAGAATAGAATAGAATAGAATAGAATAGAAAATTTCAGTTAGAAGGGACCTACAACACTAGATCTCCTAGTCCAACTGCCTGACCAGTTCAGGGCTGACCAAATGTCTTTAAAACTCTGACAGGCATTGGGCATTGATCACCTCTCTAGGAAGCCTGTTCTGCTTCTTGACCACCCTATCAGTAAAGAAATGCTTCCTAATACCCTGTCCACACTTTCCCTGATGCAGCTTTGAACCATTCCCACGTGTCCTAGCACTGGATAACAGGGAGAAGAGACCAGCAGCCAAAAAGCCAAACACCATCTCCATCTCCTCAACAACCCCCCCGTAGGCACTAGGGGCTGATGTTAGGTCTCCCTGAAGCCATCTCTGATCCAGGTTGAATAATCCCAGATCCCCAGTCTCTCCTCACGGGTCAAGTACTCCATCCACCACCGTATTGGTGGCTCTCCTTAACTCACTCCAGCTTACTGATGTCTTTCTGCATCAGATGGGGCAAAATTGAATGCAACATTCCTGATGTGATCTAAAAAATGCCAAGTACAGGGAAATAAACCCTTCTTTTCATGCCCTGGATCAGTCCCTGTTTCTACAGCCTAGGGTGTGTTGACATCTATGCTACCAGTGTCCCTGCTGTCCCATGTTCAGCTTTGCCACCAGCAGGAATCCCAAGGCCTTTCCCACAGAGCTGCTCCCCAGGCAGGCAGAGCCCAGCCTGTTCTATCGCAAGAGCTTGTCCTTCACAGGGGCATGAGTTGGCATTTCTTCATGTAGAGTTTTCAGGAACTTCCTGTCAGCTCATATTTTTAACCTAAGTCCCTCTGAGTAGTGATCCTGCCTGAAGACATTGCTGTTTCTCCAAATTTGTTATCATCCATAAAGTTGATGCAGATATCACCTGACTTCTCTTCCAGATCACTGACACACATTTGTATTTGGCTTCACGGCAAGGTTTTGGTGGCCAGAGGGGCTACAGTAATGGCTTCTATGAAAGGCTTCTAGAAGTTTCTTCTATGTCCAATAGAGCAAATGCCAGCCAGCTCCAAGATGGATCCACCACTGGCCAAGGCCAAGACCATCAGTGACGGTGGCAGCACCTCCGGGATAACATATTGAAGAAAGAGAAAAAACCTGCTGCAGAACAACAGCCAGAAGAAAGGAGTGAGAAAATGTGAGAGAAACACCTCTGCAGCCACCAAGGTCAGTGAAGAAGGAGGGGCAGGTGGTGCTGCAGGCACCAGAGCAGAGATTCCCCTGCAGCTCATGGTGAGGACCATGGTGAGGCAGGCTGTGCCCTGCAGCCCATGGAGGTCCATGATGGAGCAGATACAACCTGCAGACTGGGGAAGATTCCACGGCAGAGCAGGTGGGTACCTGAAGGAGACTGTGACCCTGTGGGAAGCCCACACTGGAGCAGGTTTGCTGGCAGGACTTGTGACCCCATGGGGGACCCACAGTGGAGCAGCCTGTTCCTGAAGGACTGCACCCCGTGGGAGGGACCCATGCTGGAGCAGGTCATGAAGAACTGCAGCCCATGGGAAAGACCGATGTTGGAGGAGTTCATAGAGGATTGTTTCCTGTAGGAGGGACCCCACACTGAAATAGAGGAAGAGTGTGAAGAAGAAGGAGCAGCAAAGACAACATGTGATGAACTGACCGCAACCCCTACTCCATATCCCCTGCACCACTCAGGGAGAGGATGTAGAGAAATCAGGAGTGAAGTTGAGCCCAGAAAGGAGGGCAGCAAGTAAGGTGTTTTAAGATTTAGTTTTATTTTTCACTACCCTTCCCTGATTTGATTGCTAATAAATTAAACTAATTTCCCTGAATTGGGTCTGTTTTGTCCATGATGGTAACTGCTGAGTGATCTCCTTGTCCTTGCCTCTACCCACAAGCCTTTTGTTATGTTTTCTCTCCCCTGTCCAGTTGAGGAGAGGAGTGATAGAATGGCTTTGGTGGGCATCTGTCAGTCACCCAAGGTCAACACACCACACATAATAAACAGGATAGGCTACTGTACATATCCCCAAGGAAGTACACATTACTGACCTCCACACTGAGTACAACCCATTAATTACTGAGCCTGATGACCCAGACAGTTACTTTCACCAATCTCATAGCCCACCCAGACAGCCCATAATCCCAACTTGGATACAAGGAAGACGTCAGAGACAATGTCAGAAGTCTTGCTGAACTCAAGATAGATATCATTGTAACTCTCTCTCAGCAGCAATTCTGGACTTTTATCATTTTAAGAATCAAAATATTCCCTTCAGTTACAGCATGTTTAGTATCCTATATTCTTTTCAAAGTTCTTGCTCTGAAACTAGATTTCCCTCCTCAGACTGTAGCTATGTCATTATTTGATCCTCAGTATTACCTTAATAACTTAACTTAATCTTTATCTTTGGCTATGTTTAAAATGTGCATTGCTCGCTGGAACCCAGCTCATTGAAATATCAAGACCACTGTGTTTCCATGACCTACTCTCATATTCTTTCCGGCATGTTATGTAGTATTTATTATGGAGCTGCCAATCAGACAAAGAAATGGATGTGTTCACTTTTTTGTTACTGCTATCGTCTGCTCTGAATAATGCAGCCTTTACAAGAATCACCAGGAGCTACATTTTAATGAGGTTTTGGTTTAGTTTATCCAGAGGCACATCAGTAGCACCACTGAACCCGAAGACAATACAGATTGGAGACTTTCTACTAAATGTGTAGTTAATTCTTTCTGTCAACAACCTCTCTACTGGCAGCAGTACCTATTTATATTTTTTTCACTTTGTGCTCTACCTAAAAGTTATGATCTGTGTGAGCCTACTTCTCTCATACTCCTACAGTTTTGCCTGGTTTGCTCTATTCAGAGTGAAAACAGAAAAGACACTTTCCTTGACTGAAAAAGAAGCAGAGATATATTCTGCCTTGAAGAAATGTTTATAGGCAGGATGCTACAGAAGACTCCTCTCTGGGGTTCCTTGCCTCATTTCCAAGTTAATTGTATTATTTTTATTTTTTTTAATATTGTTGACACTGAGTAATGATAGCAGTAACTTTTTCATCCCAAACAAAATTCCCAGTGAAACATGTGAGCTGCTGAGACAGAATTCATCACTCTCCAAACTTGGAGCTTAGGTCACAAAGTGTCACTTAGTAATCTCTTACATCAAATCTAATGAAAAAGTCAAGAATACAGCTTAAGAAAAAGTGTAATTTAAATAGCAGAACCTATATTTGTTCATCTGAACCATATTTATAATGCACAAAAAAAAAAAATATGTTTCATTTCCCATAAATGTCTTTACCTTTGGCTGTCTGAGGTTTCTTTTTATACTGGTTTTGGATGGGTGTTGTAGTTTAAGCTTGGCTGAACATCAGATGCCCACCAAGCCATTCTATCTCTCCCACTCCTCATCTGGACAGGGGGAGAGAAAATATAACAAAAGCATTGTGGGTCTACATAAGGATGGGGAGATCATTCAGCAATTACCATCACAGGTAAAACAGACTTAACTCAGGGAAATTAGTTAGATTTAAGCAATCAAATCAGAGTGGGATAATGAAAAAAAAAAAAAAAAAAACAAAAACCAAATCTTAAAACACCTTTCCCCCACTTCTCCTTTCTTCCATGGCTCAGCTTCACTCTCAATTTCTCTACCTCTTCCCCACCAACACTGCATTGGGGCAGGGGATGAAGATTGTGGTCAGTTCATCACACATTGTTTCTGCTGCTTATTCCTCCTCAGGGGGAGGACTCCTCACACTCTTTCCCTGATCCAGCGTGAGGTCCCTCCATGGGAGACAGTCCTCCACAAACTTCTCTGACATGAGTGCTTCCCATGGGGTGCAGTTCTTCATGACCTGCTCCAGCGTGGGTCCTTCCCATGGGGTGCAGTCCTTCAGGAACAGGCTGCTCCACTGTGGGTCCCCCATGGGGTCACAAGTCCTGCCAGCAAACCTGCTCCAGTGTGGGCTTCCCACAGGGTCACAGTCTCCTTCAGGTACCCACCTGCTCTGCCGTGGAATCTTCCCCAGTCTGCAGGTTGTATCTGCTCCATCATGGACCTCCATGGGCTGCAGGGCACAGCCTGCCTCACCATGGTCCTCACCATGAGCTGCAGGGGAATCTCTGCTCTGGTGCCTGCAGCACCACCTGCCCCTCCTTCTTCACTGACCTTGGTGGCTGCAGAGGTGTTTCTCTCACATTTTCTCACTCCTTTCTTCTGGCTGTTGTTCTGCAGCAGGTTTTTTCTCTTTCTTCAATATGTTATCCCGGAGGTGCTGCCACCGTCACTGATGGTCTTGGCCTTGGCCAGTGGTGGATCCATCTTGGAGCTGGCTGGCTTTGGCTCCATTAGACATAGGAGCTAGCAGCTTCTCAGAGAAGCCACCCCTGTAGCCCCCAAAGCTACCAAAACCTTGTCATGAAACCCTATACACTGTGATAATTTCCTTCATAGCATCTTGTATGGTGCTACGTTTTGGACTTGTAACCAAAGCAGTGTTGATGGCACAGGGATGTTTTAGTTGTTGCTGACCAGTGCTTACACAGAGTCAAGACCTTTTCTGCATTTCATACCAGCCCATCAGTAAGTGGGCTGGGGGTGCACAAGAAGTTGGCAGGGGACACAGCTGGGACAGCTGACCCCAACTGACCAAAGGGATAGCCCACTCAACAGGACGTCATGCTCAGCAATAGAACTAGGGGGAAGGAGGAAGGGGGGATGGTCAGAATGATGGCATTTGTCTTTCCAAGTAACTTTTATGTGTGATGGAGCCCTGCTTTCCTGGAGATAGCTGAACATCTGCCTGCTGATGGGAAGGAGTGAATTCATTATTCTGCTTTGCTTGCACATGTGGCTTTTGATTTACCTATTAAACTGTCTTTATCTCAACCCATGAGTTTTCTCACTTTTACCTTTCCAATTCTCTTTCCCATCCCACCGGTGGGGAATGATCAAGCAGCTGGGTAGGGGTTAGCTGCCTACCAGAATTAAATCATGACACTTTTCAGTGATTTCAATTCTACATTCCAGTCTAGTGCTTTCTCAAAATCCTACTAAGAATATTTGTGTCTGGAAGAAAATAATTAATTTTTACTTTCCCACTATGGCACCATTGGGGCAGAGGAACTCCTTCTTTCCCTCTCACCAGAATAAAATAAAATCAGAAAAAGATGAGCAAGGAACTGTTTCCAATACAAAGATATGTCTGAACTTTCCCCATTTTCACATAAAATGACTGAGTGAACAGCTTCACTAATTTAATTCCCATTTGCTTTGCTGTAATACACCCTTTGTAAAGGTTAGAAGTCCATCTGCTTATTCTTCCATCAGAGACTCAGCACAGTCCCAGCTGCAGATGTGACAGCTCCAGTGCAAAATGAGCAACACCTTAAACAGTCTCATTTTCAGCTGAAATATTAAAACTTTTTCTCTTAAGGGAATATATATATACACATATATATATATATATCAAATCACTATTTTGTTAACAGGTCCATGAATGAGGACAAGCCTGTCAGAAATGGGCCAAAAATGCGAATCTGGAAGCGTTGATAGACAGATCTCTTACTCTCAGTAACTCTCAGAATCACATTTCTTCACCTCTCATTGCAGAGAAATTTTGAAGAACACAAAACTAAGACTAAACTTCAGATGTGAAGGGTGACCCCAGAAGCGTATGTCACTAGGAGATGGTTTTAGTCATATTTTGCAGCATGAAAGAGCAACCTTCACAATTCCCACTCCTATTCCGCAGGGGGAGGGAAGGGAATGTATGTGGGGGGGGCTGTTAAAATCCCGTTTTACTGGATTCAGATCATTAACAGATCTTTTCAGTGAATTATGATGTCATTCGCAAGACTAATGTGTGTACATGCTTAAACTCCTTGTTCAATCAAGCGATTTGAATTTTGTTTGTAGTTGTGCTTTAGAAATCACTGATACTGGAGGCAGGAAGGAACCATGCTGTGCAAGGTGCTGAGCACACCTCTGATCTCCCCCAAGCTTTGTTCTCATTTCAGTGGAACTCCACTGACATAAAGCCTCTTCTCCTAGCCACCTGGGATGCCATGAAGATGCAGCTGACATCTCATGTCTGAGCTGGATACCTCAGGTGCTGATCTCCTTTAAGATAATGTGCATCAAGAAATAACTCCTGCAATCAGTAAAGCCTCACTGATATAAAACTTAAGTCACTAGGACCCCAGAGTACATAGACAAGACTCTTTTCGGCCATAATCACATCCATAAAAGCCCACTGGCCCCATTGCCATCACCCTCTATGACAGGACAGGTATATGCTTGTACCTTACATCTCTCTCCTATCTCTGCTAAGCAAGCAGCACAAATGCAAAAATCTTTTAGGGAGAATGCAGAGTCCTGTGTAGTGCTGTCTCTGTAAAAACCGTGGTGCAGGGCAGCAGAACAGGAACAAAATAAATTGCATGGGAAGAACTAAAAGGCAGTTTCATCAGGGCAGTCTGGCATCCCTACGATGTCCTGTCATGACACTCTCCTGAGGGGTAACACTAATAGAGCAGCCCTCATCTGCATGACGGGCAGCATAATCTTCCCAGCTCCAGTACTGGGCAGGATCAAAACGCCTTCACTTACCTGAGAAAAAGCTGGAAAAAGTGGAACACACTCCAAAATGGTGTAAAAATCTAGAGCACTGAATAAAGCAGTCTATGAAATATTTAGGGAATATTAAGGAAAGCAATTTCACCTGGACTTAGACCCTTCCCTCCAGGCAGTATGCACAGTCCTCACTTTCTCTGTTTGTGTTGTGTCTGCTGGTTCCCGATCTCCAGCAATTAGTTCCCTTTTTGAAAATCTGCTTCTTTCCAAAGCTCCACTTACAGCTCTTTTTCAGACTAGAAACTAAAGCATTTTCTTGGCCTGCACCTTAGAAGAGAAAATGACTACTTTCCCAGGATAGTTTTTAAGATCATTTTGGTCCTCCACATCTACTTCTTCCCTCTTCATCTCTCATTCATCTGGAAATCATCAACCCCCATTGCTAACTGTCTAGAGGTTTGATTGTAGTCCTAAGGCCAGTCCTGGAGAACCATCCCTTATGTACAACTTTCTCAGAAACCCCAACCTGCACTTTTCTATTCAATCTAGGCAACTTAAAAGTAAAATTCCTATATTTCTTCTCCAGAACGGTAACACCTTCTGTATGGAAAGCACTCAGCTCCTCCACAGCAGGGACTGACCCAAAGATGCCCTTTGCAGAGGCTATCAGAGGCTTCAGCCCCATGAATTGGCTTTATTGGTCATTGAGGGTTTTATATACCTTCAACACAGTATATTTTTTATCCCTTTATAGCCTGTTATAAATAACACAATGGTCACTTTCTATTGTTTCTAGAATGGTTTCCTGTCTTGGTAAAGGTCAGGGAACAAATTGGCTTGCACAACTTGTAGCTTCTCGAGAAGCATTGGTAAGGCAGGGCAGGAATACCTGAGCAGAGACTGCTTGACCTCTACCTTGAATAGAAAAATTCTGGCAGCATACACAAGCATCACTTTTCAAATATAAAAATCCTCCCACTAGGTATTGAAAATTGGGCAAGGGCCAGCAGTGTTAAACAGGAGGAAGCACTTGTTCTGCTCTCAAAGAAGGGCTGATTTTGAAGAAGTGTAGCACAGTCTTGATAAATTTCCCTTAGTTCTGGAGGTGCAATGTATCAGCAGCATAAGAGGGAGTGAGCAGGAGAAACAGAAGCTAAAAATGCCACCAGGATATTGCAGTCAGGATCATGAAACTGAAGATCAGACATTCAATCTGGAAATGGTAATAGGGAAGAAAAGCGAGAGAGCACAGCGAGAGGCTATGGGCTATTACGGATAATAGAAAAAAGTCTTCTGACAGAGCAGGGAGGCTTCTACAAACTGTAGATTAAAGCCCACCTTACTGCACTGGAGAGATGGAGATGGTTAACCTGATGTATGTTCCTGCTATAACAGGCACGAGCACAGCTGACAGATGTCTGGAAAAAACTCTAGATGTCAGGAAAATTTCGACTGGGCAGCAACATTAAATTTCTTCACTTTCCTTGTTGAAAGACTGCTGGAAATGTATATTATAATATACTCATGCAGGAAAAAGAAATCATATCAGCTGCATTAGTGATGATTTTTCTTGAACAAAATCCTTGCCTACAAAGAAATAAGCAGTTAACAGTGTGGGGAAAAAGGTATGCTCCTGGTTATGTATTTGACACATGCTAAAATTACAAGACAATAGAAGAAAGAGAGCTGAGCTGAGCTGAAAGGGAAAGTCAAATGTGTTCTAAGCACTTTCTGGGGTTCAAAGTGAAGAGGAATAGAGGCCAGCACAGAAAATAAATGGGCTTTTTCTGAGGTAAATGTGGAAGGCAGGAAGTGACCGGGTGGAGAAGGTAAGGCAGCTTTGTCTTCTGAAGTTTTGCTATAGAAAAGGCCAGACATATACAGAGGTCTACATGAACCCTATGGACGTCAAAGCAAGAATAGCATACTCTGAAGTAACAAAGCCGGTATGTGGCACCCACCTCAACAGTGTGAAGAAACAACCTCCAGGCACACATTCTTCTCACATCAGTGTTTCTTAAGGATTACTTTTCATTTTCCCAAAAACATGCAGTGTCACCACACAAAAGATCAAGGAAAAAGATAGAAGCAGAAGGACCCAATAGGTCCTGAGTTTCCAGACATGCAGGTCTCCAGTGTGTGTCCCAGGTAAGACTGCATCTTTTTTCCTTTGACTGTCATGTCGCTATTTCATCATCACTTTCCCTCCATCTTCTCTTACAGTGCTATTTTGAAAAAGGCACAACCTAGAAACATAATTTTTGTGGGTATTTTTTCCCTGTTTCCGTATGTGTCAATACAATTGTATTGTTCCCTTCTGTACCTTCTTCATCCCTTCAGACATTTCCAGAACAGTTCTGAGAAAACTGCTGGGCTGCCCTGCGCAATGATCTTTTGTTTCCAGACTGCTGAAGGGAAACAAGCATAATCTTTAGTGTGTTTTCTGCGACTTCAGAATACGCTGTAAAACAGAAAAGTTGATAAACCTCATTTAGGAAAGTAGAAAATTTAGAGCACAAGCCTCTCCTTAGGTCTACAACAGCCCTCAGGATTTTATGACCTACTGAAAATGAAAACTAACCCTTCTTTTTGTATATGGAGTTGCCTGTCTTTCCGTGCTTACCTCAGGGGAAGTTTGTGTCAGAATATGAATTTGAACCCATCTCTCCCAGAGACCCATCACACCCTGGACTACTCCCCTTTAGTGACTTACCCTCTTCAGCACAAGGAAGAGGTTTGCATCTACATGGCCATTCATCCCCCTGCCTTACCTGTGTTCTGTCAGATGAAAATTAAACATTTAGTAGCAGACATAATATTAATTTAGATGCAGCTGGGATTTATTCTGACAGAACTACCTCTTTGTTAAACATCATTTTGAAATCTGTAGTCTTTTTTTCTGCTGTAAGTTTTACCAATCATATGCGTTTTTAACAACTAAAAAATCATCTTTTTTAGCATATATAATTTAGACAACATGAGATCCCTTTGTTTTAACCAAAGACCGCACCCAGATTATTACATGATATACCAGGTTACAGATAAATCCAATTTAAACTAGTCAACCTTAAAAAAAGTCCTAACATAAACTGTCAGATTTGTTAACAGTATTTTTTTCCCTGTATTATTCAGGAAATAATTCAATAAAAACTGTATAAAGCCAAAATATGATAGCTAGCGTGATACAACAGTTTTGTATCACCTAAGCATACACTATACTTAAATGCAAACAATTTTCTGTAGGAAAACTTCACTTTTTAGGGCAGTTATAAGTCTCTAGGCTTTCATTCTGAATGAGTGTTAGAGACCATATCACAGTAAATACCTGAATAAATAAGTGCAACTAGCACTGAAATATGAATATTATTCAGTCTAATTTCCTTCAATTTTGACATAACCAATTTTGAAAGGCACAAAATAGATCACAGTGGTGTGTCACCTGATTGCATCTAATATAAATCTGGATAAAAGGTTGTATCATTTTTAATATATCAACTTACTTAGAATGCTTTTTGGCTGCTGACACATCAGCTAGATTGCAGTGATCAATAGAAGCAAAGAAAATGCTGAGATATTCGAATCTTTATAATTCCCCTAGTCAATCTTTCACACAGTACTTAGTACCCAAGTTTTATGTCTAAACTTGCCAAGCTAAAAATGTAATTCATATGGTAATGAAATGTCAAATAAGACCTGAGCTAGAGCGCTAGATATTTAAAGTATCTGATTTCATTAGGAAGCCACTTCTTAAAGATATAAGGAATGATCAGATGCTCTACTCGTCTTCTGTCAACATTCAAATAGAAGGGTATTTGTTTTACTAGAACTTAGCTTCCTCCTAATAAATCACACTCCAAGAGCACTAACATCTAATTACAGATTTACACTTATACAGTATATTATCCCATAATGAAGATGAAGCCTATTAGAACAGACAGTTCACTCAGAGTTCTTATGCTGAAGAACAACAATGATGGGATGCCTGGAAGGAGAAAAAACATCCTGGTTTGCAGATGTTAAGCTTGTTGATTTGGTGTCCTGCAAGAACTGGACCAATTTCTATCAGACAATACGCCTGTTTTTAGCCTGGAACCTGCCGGGAATGTGAACTGTTTTATACTCATCACATATCATTAGATGGAAAATTGGGTCCTGTGTACATCAGGGTGATAAATCAAATCAAAACAACACATCTTTACCACACTAGATACAGCGAACTCCTCATCAAATTTTATTTAAACATAAGCAATTTAATTACAATTATTATAGACAATGGAGTCAAAAAAAAAGATGAGGTAGTTTTGTTCAAAATAAAAAAGGTGCTGATACAGCATGCAACCCCATAATGCTTTGGTTTCCAGTACAGAATGCATAAAACTTTTCGCAGCGCCTATGCAGCAACTATGAGAATGTAGCATTGGGACAAATACAGCAACAAAAATGTAAATTCAGTGACAACTACAGCAATGGAAAGAACCATTGGTACATCCAGAGAATTGTAACCAGACACTTGCAGCTTACAGCAGTCCTTTCACCTATTCATAGTGAGAATGATAGCATAAACTGAGATATGGTTGCAATCCAAAGAAGTTCAAACTCTAATAAAAGGAAAATCTTTTACATAAGTATGCCAGTGTGGGAACCTGCTTAGACTTCCACATTATCACTGGAAGTTATAGCAATTACTGAGCTGAGTTTGTCTTTCTTTGCAATGACACCTGAGGCTGCAGCCAGGGTGGAATTGATGGGTCCTAAATGGAAATACATTCAGAATATTCCTGGCAATTAAATGGATGTCTTGTAGTATCACATCCAGTAATTTCACTGGATGTTCTCCAGCACACATTTCCTTGAATTCCTACAAGTTGACATAATTCTTGTAATCACAGAGTCCTTTTAATGCCAAAGTCCCAAAACATTTCAGAGAAACAGCTGACGAGCTCAGCTGATGTCTGAGCTCAGTGGCTCTGCTGCAGTGCTATGTGCTGGTGTCATAACCTCTGATACTATACATCTTTTTTCTTTTTTTTATAGGCACATCCAAGCAATCACATGAGGTCATTTGATTCATTATCTATATTCTTCCAACAAGAGGAATATTCAAAGTAGAGCTCCAAATTTTAGCCAGCCACATTCTGTTATGTTAGTCAGACTCTGGTGCTGTCATGGGATGGTGCACTTACAAGTCCTACACAATGCTTGAGAAAACACATACCCTCTTACAAATCTAACTGAAAAACACACAAACTTTCCTGTGTCCAAAATCCAACTGAATTATGCATAGCATAATGTCTTTTCTTAGGCAAAAATGTTTTCACTACAAACACATAGATTATGACATCAATGCTGACCACATAAAATGTCATCTAATTTTAGCATGAAGAAACCAATGTAGATGTTATAAGATGAACTGGTTGCTCTTCTGTTTCATTTATTAACTGGTTTTGCTAACAGTCATAACAGAGAAAGAAGGTTTTTGCTTTTCATATCAAAATAGTGTTTGCATTGCTGTTAGTGAGAAAAGTAATTATATCACCTGGAAGGCAGTTTGACTATATAACCACTAAAACACAAGAAACAGAAAGATCTGAACAACTTAAAACTTCTAGAGCAATTAGGATTCTTTCATTTAGAGAACTCATTGTTTACCCCAAGCAAACAGAAGGAATTATTGATCATTCATTCACTTTTCAGCTAATTAGATATCATTGCTCAGCTTCTTACTAATACGATACTCTTTCTTTTGGATTCACAGTATGCCCACCTTAATTAGCACTGGCACAGAAAAGCATAGAAACAATTGACACTCCCACTAAGAAATTTTCAGACCAACTTGGAGGAAAATAGGCATCTCCCTGGCACATCCTGTAAGATTTCCAGATCTCCTTGTTGCTGCAAAGTGTTTGGCACTACAGAAATTGGCTCATGGTCCATGTCTTATCATCTGCTCCTCAGGGTCAATACCACAGAGACAGGAAAGAAAAGGCAAAAAGAAAAGCAAGTCTTGATTATTGCACCTTGTTCCAATTGTGTATGGATCAAAGGGGATAAACATACCGGCTGTAGCACCATTTGTTCACAGGCAGTATAAACACTACTGATACAGCACTGTCTGATCTGCAGTGTTCCATCTGCCAGCTGCAGGAACGAAAATGGGAGAGCAATTAAGAATATTAATCAAGGCTTCAAGTGCTGCATGATTCATGATTCACGTGAAGAAAGGCCAAGATATATCAAAAGATAATGTGTTTACTTAAAATAAAATAGAAGCATGATTTCTTTAGTCCTGCATATTTAATGTAGTACTTTTTTTTTCCCGACTGCACTGAACTTTCCACCAAATCTCTTGCACTCACTTTGAATAGTCAAGCACTTAGCTCAATCTATCTCAGTCTAATTCAAGCTTCTGATTACTGATTATTTAGAAGCACTGAGTTAACATTAGAGTATCAGCAGTTAGATTATTTCCCTGGTGATCTTCATTCTGGTATTTAATAATGTCATTTCATCCATTCCAATTAGACTTTTCTGTTAACATAAAAAAAAAAAAAAAAAAAAAAAAAGAGTTTCTTTTAGATTTCTGGGTAAACGTACAAAGTGACAGAGTGTAACAGAGATTTTGATCGTTGCTGTGAAATTATTTGGGCATATTAACAAAACCACTCTACAAATTTTATGAAGAAAGGTATCTTGTCTGTACAGTGGAGGTATTTCTATACAGAATTTTAGCTTCTGCTGAGGAGCTATCTCCCTGTGGATAAGTGAAGGACACCACTGTAAAGATATTTAAAGTACCTAAAGATGTATGTTGGTCCCTACTGGGATTTCATATCTCCATAAAAGACCTATAGGCAAGCAGAAATCACAGTTTAAAATTTAAGGAAATAAAACATCTATTCAGAAATCTACTGGAGAAAACCAGCCTTTTGTGTGTACAAAAGCTGCAGAAGCAATCTAATATGGTGCAGACAATCTTTTTTACTGCCACTTGCCAAGTTATGTGGCCTTCTTCCTGTGACAGGCACTTTGGACACAACAGGCACTGCCAAAGCACAGATCTTCTGCACACATGGACCACACCTCTGAGCTGAGGAAAAGAAAGGTTCAGCACAATCTGTCCTGGACAGCAGTTTGTCTCCAGGTCAGCACAATTCCTCATGTGTGCCCAGGAGTCGAAGGAGAAGGCTCCACCATGGGACTGAGACTAGGGCACTCATGGAAGTTATTTACCACACCTCAGAAAGTTGTCCTATATAAAAAGTTGCCATATCTGAAGCTGGGGAAGTGAAAGGTAGCCTAAACTCACTGGAGTACTTATTACAGTTATTCCAGCAGTTGCAAATAATTCAAAATTAAGTCAGATTCCTGAGTTGCAGGTCTACAGTATTTTGATTCAGTGTCTTCCCCAGAAATAATCAAGACTCAAGATTTTAAACCAACCAGTATTTAAGGATGTCTCAGTCTGGAGTGTAAAAATGACAAAAATTATTTTATGCATTTATAAGGTAGGGGGTTTGCTGGTTTTTTTCCCTGGATTTTAGATCCTGCAACAGCTTGCACCCGTCAAGACAAATTAAGACAATATTGTTTGCAATTTTCACATTAAAAAAATTATTTCCTAGCTTTGAAGTAGGCAAAAAGGAGAATTTATGAAGTCAAAGAACCTCATGAGAGGTCTTTTGAAAAGATTAACCTGTTAGAAGAGGATGAGGTGCTATCAAGCTCTGCAGCAGAAGTTTGATAACCTCAGGCTGCTTTTGAAACCATCCAAACAGGAGCTTTAGATGATTTGGAACCATTTAAAGAAGGTCTGCATGTCATCTTTTACAATAAGGTAAGGATCGTGGCACTTGATGTCCTCTGTCATTAAAGGCTGAAGTATAATGTTAAGCAGGTTGAAAACAGATGGCACACTAAAACTGAATGTTAAGTGAAAAAAAAGAAAAAAAAAAAAAAAAGTAGGGATATCTGGAGGAAAGGACACAGAAATACAACTTTTTGTGAGCAGACAATATGCCAGGGGGAAAATAATACAGAGGACACAGCATACACCTATATGTGCCATCTTCACAAATAATCAGTTATTTGTAAGAATTAATGAAGTTTAATCATACAAAAAGCAAGGGACGGGCTGGGTATTCTGACTGCCTTAATCAAGTTTTCTACTTAGGAAGGGTTGTTCTTTGCTCAAAGAAAGGAAGCCTACATCAGAGAGGTGTTTCTCTTTTTACAAAAATACACATATAAGGAACAACTCTTTGGGAAAGTTCAATAAAGGTTGAACAAGTATCAAAGTTGATGTTAAAATTCCTCTGTGCTGGGGGTCTCTGAAAACAAACCAGAATTTTTAAATTCTCTGGTCACATTTTGTTTGCTGCACTTCCCGCTATTGCCTTTCTCGTAGCCTCCAACCTAGCTCTCCATTAATCTTGTCTTCAAGCACAATAAAAGATTTCAGAAGGTCAATCATTGCATGAGCTCAAGAAGAAGCTGTGTCCAACTGGATATTGCTCATCTCCTGCCCTTTAACAAACAGAAACTTCCCTCCTCAACACCAGTAGTGTGCAGAGGACTAATAATTTAAAACCATAGGGCTGACTGTACCAAAGTAAAAATCCTGACTAGGTAATTATTTAGAACAACCTTCTGTTCTGAAATATTTCGGGGTCACCTCAGAGAAACTTCACTCCTTGTCGCACAGAGTGGTCAGGTGGGGTTGAAAACATGGAACTGAGGCTGAGGAGAGAATTTCTGTTTATGATACATGGTCTAAAGCAAGTAATCAACAGCTTCTAGTATGAAAAATCATGAGGAGGCTGTCTGCCATGTAAATTTAGACAGCAAGTTCTCCAGTTCAGAAAGTCCCGCGTAACATACAGTACATCCAACAGTGGAATCTCCATTCCTATACATATATATATATAGGCACACAGAGTAACTCTGGCATAATGTAGTAACTGAAAGCAAAATCTGCCTTAACTTAACAATAGCAACAAACACCCCTCTAGGAATTTAATCTCAGCAGGTCTTTGTATTTTGGATACCTTTATTTTCTTTTATTTTCCCTATGACTGTTTTGGGGTTTCCTATTAAACAAGTTGCAGAAGTACAAGAGGATACAGATCTAACAAGCTTCAATTAGAGGAGAATGTCCTGACTTCCCAGCTGCCAACAGATGCCTTAATGGTAGTTGGAGATAGAAAGGATTTTTTATGCCATTATCAAGATCTCTTCTGGCAGTAGCTTTCATAGCACTGTCAGATTAGAGTCCCTCTCATTAACTGTCAGCCACTATCTGGTTTTCAATGGGAGAGAGGAGAAGGAGGGAATAATAATCCCCATATATACTGGATGGCCTCTAGGAGAGAAATGTCACTTAATGACATTTGTACAGCAGATAATACTAGGCAAAATAAAGGGCAATAGGGATTTTATTTTTTTTTTTCCTCCAGAACTCCTAGAAGAAATGTTTGTTACCTTTCTCTCTCAAATTGGCTTTGCAAGTGACTTGGAGGTTTTATGTCAGAAGTTACTCATAGATCACTAGAGGGATAACAGAGCCCCTTTTGCAGTCCTGAGCACACTAGAATATCTTCCTTTGCACTCTCTGACTGACAGCAGCTTCCTTTCATCCTCAGGCAATGGACAAATTAAAAGACAATCCTGGTCCCTGTGCTTTCCCTCTGATTACTGTGCACAGGCTCACTCCCAGCTGTGTCAGACTGCACTATTACCACACCTCATCTAATTTTCTCTAGATGAAGGAGGGAAAAAAACAATTGTCTAAAGAGGGTTTTGGTTTTTTTTTTTTTTTTAGGAGACTTTTTCCTTTACCTTAAGAAAGTTATTCTGAGTCCTAGCTGGCAAACCTTTGAACTTAGTGTATTTTTTGTACCCTGGCAGAAGCACAAGCTACCCCCCAATCACGCAGGAAAAGAGTTGATTTGGTGTGTCTTCCTTCCATGTTTTATTTCCACCACAGAGTTCTTGTGTTCCTCTGCCTCAGAAAATACCTAGAAAAGTCAAATTGAAATGTAAGGATAAATAGAAAAGATAGGGAGCAAATTTAATAGGCACAACTTCTTTAAAACAGCACATAGACAGCATTTATCCTTGATTATTTCAATGATCTTATCTCTTAAGATAGCTGAAAAGGCTGAGATTTCCCTCTCCCCTCCCCACTTACTGCATGGACAGGCCAATTATTCATGTAAGAGGTATACAAAGGCCACAGCCAACATCATGGCTTTCTAAAATCACCTTCACTGATTTTACCCAGCCATGCAGTAGATATAGAGTGGGCAGCTGGGGAGGATAACAGCAGCAGTCAAAGTCTTAAGAGTAGTCATTGCCTTTCTAAATCAGAGTTTAAGGAGATTCCAGCAAAAGATTTAATGAATAAAGTTAGACAAATTATCATCTTCAGTGCTGCATGTTTTTTCATAGTTCTTGGCAGTAAAGTAACTGGCAATATGTCTCATATAGCCTGAAAAAGCCTTGTTATTTTGTATGTGGAGTCCAGTTGTCATACAGGTAGGAGCTTTTTGCTTTGCCTATATTCAAAGGCTTGCAGCATGCTTTGCAAAAACAGATGCTGCTGTATTCTTAACAAGTCAGGCCTTAAATGTAAGCTTTTTTAGTCAACAGTTGCAAAATGATAGGAAATACATTTTTCTCCTTTTTCTTTTCTTATCTTGGACAGCATTTGTTCTTCTTTTTCCTCAGCAGTGCTGTCTGAAACATCTTGTTCAGTCCTTGTTTTGACCTCCACATGAAATCTGCCCAAGACAGACATGCCCCCAAATCACAGCAAAAATCATCTGTGTCCTTGCAAGAGCAGAGAGAACATGAGCCATGTTGTCAGCATTTCTTATAATCAACTTTACACACTTCCTTGTCTCCCCTTGTAGACACATGTGA
Organism: Tyto alba; assembly: GCF_018691265.1. NCBI lineage: Eukaryota > Metazoa > Chordata > Aves > Strigiformes > Tytonidae > Tyto > Tyto alba. The sequence goes on along the minus strand of NW_024881282.1, from coordinate 12,839,014 downwards.
GTCTAGGCTATGCCATAGGAAGCCTAATCACGGCTACCTAATTAATTAGCAAGTAAAAGCCTGTCATGACAATTTTCAAGCTTGCAGAAAATTTCTTAAATCACTAGGATACACACTTGTAGTAAGAGAAGGAAAAAAAAAAAAAAAAAAAAACCATAATAAAACAAACAAACAAAACAAACAAACAAACAAAAACCAATATCTTCAGTCTTACTTCAGTCTTAGATTACATGGGAAAATAGCCTAATGGACCTCAAACTAAAAGAACAAAAGGAAATGAAACTACAGATCAAATCACATGAGATGTTCACCTTGTAGCTCACTACCTTGCAAATTACCCCCATGTTAGATGCAGTGTGCTCAAAGAAAGAGAGAGAAATAATGGAAAGTCCAACAGATAACCAAGAACCTTGATTATGACAGCTAAAAACACTACTGGACGTGCTTGGGGATACTTCCAAAGATGTTGGTTATCATATCACACTCCTGGTGTTGGACAAACCTAAGAGCCTTGAGGAGATGGCTGTGAATGCATGGATTAAAGACAGCCATGGAAGGTGGTTCATCCACAAAGGACCAAGCAAGCGCACCATGGTGGTTGGTCCCAGACAGTAAAGGCAATAGCTGACCCGAGGATTTTGTCAAAAGACTGATGCCACACACCAAGTGCATGTGAGCAGTCTGACAGCTTGTCAGCTGAAACAAAGACCTGACCTTGGAGTTAATCCAGTAAAGAAATAGCTATCAACATGGTTTTCAGTGAGTTCTGTGTATCTGTTTCCAAACCTAATAACCCCATTGTTAATACTGTTGTAATACATTCCTTCCACGCTTGTACTTCCATATTTCTCTATTGTTGAAAGCAATTACCCATTAACTGGCAAACAACAAAGCATTACATTCCTCCTCCTAGCAGTCTTTGAAAACAGTGTTCTGCCTTTCTCTAAAACTTTATACATAAGTTTCATGGGTACCACAATGGAAGGGAACTTCTTTCTCCCTGAGCATCATGAGCCAGGGTAGGTAACACTAGATGTCAGTTAGAAAGAGATGTTTTCCAGTGACAAGTATTAGCTAGTGATGGGCAGAAGGAACACGGGGACCTTTGTGGAACCTGAAAGGCTTCTTGTGAGTTTGTAACCGTTATCTGAATCATCATTTCCCTTCCCTTCAGCTGGAGGGAGACTGTGATCTATTAATGTATTACCCTTGATGGTGGCAAGACCAGCCCCCGGTAATGCACACAGGCAGGAAGAGGCACTCACTTGGACAGCATTTATATACTGCACCATGGGAAATGGTGCTCTGGACCATAAATAGACTCTTAATTGCCATAAGTGCACAGCCTGAAGGGATGTAAGGGAAAATTCCTTGAACTCCCTCCAATCAAGACACTATAGTGGGTTCATTATAGCAACAACAAAATTCAGTCTTCATGCCTTGAGAAAATAGAAACTTGGCACCTTTGACCACTGGCCATCTTCTGGAAAAACCTAGAGACCCTGAGGAGTCTAAAATACATCAAACTTAGGAGCAATTCTGAGCATACCAGAAGACAGATTTATTTGTCACAGTAAGTTTTAGAACCTTTAAAACTTAAACTGAATTTTTTCCAACAGTAGTTGTAAGATGAAAAGCAAAGGCATCAGGGGCTCAAGTAGAAACAGTATCTTGGAAAAGAAGCTCTGTTCTTTTTAAGAATCAGCAATTGTGACTATCAAGTTATCCAAATTTAAAAATACAATTGTAAAGATGTGTTACTTTAGCCCCCAAGAAGGTAAAAAGAAAAATAAGGGAAGAGGGCTATTGAAGAAATGTTAATAGGTAACAGCATCCACAAAAAAAAAGGAGTGCTGTAAATCAAGTGACATATCATAAATCTAAGCAGACAATTTATGAAAGTCTTGCTGAAAATCAGTGTGTCATTCCCTTCATTCCAATGTCACTATTACCCTGAAAATATAGAATACTTAAAGCTAATTTTTCCAGAAAGGAAAAAAAAAAATCGTGGCCTCAGAACATTACTAAGAAAATATGACAGATTGAATAGAATTTGGTTAAGGAGAAAAGTAAAGTCTGGAGGGCAAAGTTTATACAAGCTTATAACAAAAACATACAAATAACAAAAATTGCACTGGGGCTGGACCCTCATTTCAGAAACTCAGACCTGTTGCAACTCTATGCCAAGCTTTTCTATTAGCCCAAATAAGAGTTTTCTCTAATTTTACACTTTAATTTGGCTCCAGTAAAAAGAAAATATCGCAGCCCCTGTCTGAACCCACTTTGGGAGTGTGGATTTCAGAGAAATCTAGACTCTGTGCCACATGAATGATGTGTTCTGCATTGTGCACATTCCACCACACTGGCCTCACCACGCTCATAGTCTCTTTTAGATCTAAACTTCCATATCGATTTTCTTATGTTGAAAGAGGTGCAGTTCTCTGATTGTTCAATCCTTCTGAACAAACATATAATGAGCAATTTTTTTCACTAAACTTGCTACAACTCCTATGACCATCTGAAAACTGATTTACAATATCACAGATTGGGCAACATAATCATGGTAGCTAAAGATAATAAATAATAATTGTTGCCATCTGGACACTTTGAGAAGCATCCTTCTGAAGTTTGTGCTTCAGTTTCTACAGGAATAGAGCTTGTACAAAAGTAAAGAACAACAACAAGTTAAATTTACATTAACAGAAGAATAGCTGCTAATTTGGAATCTACAAGGGGAAGCACTGACATTAATTTAAATGCAATTTACACAGAAATATTCATGAAATTTTGTAGCTATTTTTTAGCTTGTCAAGTATATTGATGTAGGTGAATAGTTTCCTGATTATCAGTACTTCTACTTGCAACAGTACACATCACATCATCTGAAACTCAAGGGTTTGTTTTGATACCTTTTCTCTACCTCTGTGAATCTGGTTATCCTTAAAACCTACAGTTGCAGCATGTATTTAGTGTATTTCCCTGCACTGTTACCTTCACTGTGATTTGCAGTATAGACTGATAATACCACATGAAATGTTCAGACCACCTTTAGCACTGTGCTGCTCACAGGCATGGTAGGGGAGAGTTCAGCCCTGCCCTGATACCAGCCTTGAGCAGCAGCCCACTGCTATTAGTCACACACTGCAGCACCCGTGAGCAGCAACAAGTGCTAGTGAATGACAGCTTTGGAAGCAGGGAGACGTGGCCTTTTCTTTTGCTGTTCTGTGGCTACCCCTGCAGGCAAAGAAGACACAGCCTTCGGCTCCCAAAATAGAGATGCTTGAGAGGTACGCTGCATTCAGGGTTGTGAGTGGAGATTCACCCGGTGCTCCTCAGAGCCATAGCAGATGTCTCTGGGACATCAAGCAATAAAAAGAGTGAATTTGCTCATGTTGGAAGCTGGAGGTCAATAAATGAGCCACAGCTGTGGGAAGTGACTACACAACAGTCTCTTTTTTAGGGAAACACTGGGGGCAAATGTGTTGGGGTTTTTTTTAAGTCCCGTCAACAGGTTTAAAAAAGGTCATGGGAGTGCGAAAAAATGTGGCTGGCACCCATGGGGCACGCTCTTGTTCCACTAAAACAGCAACCCAATTTCTGTCACTGCACATTTATTTTATGATCATCAGTGCAGTGTCAATTTGCCATAGGAGAGCTGATCAAAGACCATCACTTCAGAAAATATTTTCATGAAACAGGCTAATTCCCTGTTATGGCCTTTATGCCATGGGGGTTCACAAAACAGTGAGTCATCATTAGCCCCCTAATTTATTTCAATTACTTTATCAAATGCAGCATAAATAATCCAATTAATATATTCTGATTCAAGCAGGCCCACATAATGTTCTTAAAAAAAAAAAGGGGGAAAAAAAAGAAGAGAGAGAATTCTGCCTGGAAGTAGCACACTTCAAGTCAAGTGCTATTTGGCTCTGATTTTGCAAAGATGACATTTGGATTGTTGTGAGCTTTCACAAGTAGGGCATTGAAAAGTTTTTCTGTTAAACCAAAGTAATGCCCTGATACTCCCTCTACTGAGAACATGCCTCCCTCTGAGCCCCCTCACAGATTCCTCCGTCTTGTACACCATGTTAATTTTGCAATTGATACCTGCAGTGAAAGACTCTGTCACTAGAACAAGCAGAGAGTGGGCAGTGTAGTGGTTTGATGATTCTGGACATAATCATTTTGTTCTGTAAAAAGACCCAGGTTCTCACTCCAGTTCTCATTTCATTTCCACACTGTTCATAGCAAAACACTAGCTGTAAACCATGTCTAGGCAGCATCTTTCAAATCTGAATTGTAGAGCAAGGAAATGCATCTCGGGAAAATCCAACAAGTGGTTGTGAGGTCCATCACTGTCCCCTCACTGGGATGAACAAAAGTCAGTGAGCACCTGAGCCATGGAAAGGGGAATAAAATTGCCCTGCCTTGCACTGCTTCAGGCTCAACCCCAGGGAGCCAGAGGCTTAGGTTTGGATGCAGGACAGGCACTGACCCTCCTGCATCAGCTGGGACAGGCTGGTACCCTTCAGAGCCCTCACTTCTTACCACCTCTGCTCACTTCACGGGATCCAGATCCACAAGGTCCCCAGGCCACCTCCCCATGGCCTTTGGATTGTCTAGGAAGGAAGGGAGAAGAAACTTGTACTGAGGCAAGTGGTAGAGATACTGAGCCAGGAAAAGGCTGGCTGTTGCACCCTGTGGAGAGACGAGCAATGAGGGATCTCCTGCAACTTCAGCTCCCAAACCAGGAGTGTGCAACACTCCCTGGGAGATGCCACATGGTATGTCATAGGGTGTTTATTATCCACATATTGTATGAAGGAAGTTGTCTTTAAAGACTTAGTGTTGGCTATGGCAGAACAGGAAGGGGATAGGCTATTACAGAAGAGGAATTGGGACACAGCCTAAAGCACCCAAGAAGCCCTGTTCAGCTGGAAGTGAGAGTTGTCCCCCCAGTCACATCTCAGTGCACACTGAGAAGATTTTTTTTCTTACCTCCTAATTTTTTTATGTGTAAATCAGCTCTTTGGCCTCCCCGAGGGCTCCCCAGGGCACCCATCTACTCCCCTAGCTTCCCCTAACTATGCTGGTGAGCCCAGCAAGGCTGTCCCAGGGGTGCAAAGTGACAGGCATAGTTCGGCACCCCCACACACACACTGGACACGGCATTTCCACATGCCCTGGGTGCAGTTTTCCACATCTGCAAGTCACAGCAGGATACTGATTGCACAGCAATGGTAAAATGGGTTCCTTACCCTTGCCAGCAAAGCTGCCTTGACTCTGGTGACTAGTGACAAAAGCCAGTAACACCCAACAGGCTAGTGGCCAATTCTCACTTTTTAGGTAGTTGTTTAATTTACAGCTTTTCAGACAAGTTTTTCTACTTCACACTGCTCACTTGGAGTCAGGATTTCATCCTATTTCAGTAAATGAGAGTATTTCTACTCATATCAGAGGGCAGCATTTCAGTCAAGCAGTAGGTCTGTCTCCAAGGAGTATCACTTAGATAATTTATGACAAAAAATTGCACTGCATTTGCTGGAGGAAGAGAGAGCTGGAAGCCTACAGGGCTATTGGACAGGGTTCCCTCTTAATGTCCTGGTTCCGGAGGGTAGGTCTACTGGCACAATGTAATACCACGTGGCGCTGCCTGAAATAACTGTGCATCAGAACGAATATACTCACCACCATGGAGATCTCTGCTTCGCCTAATTAGCACTGCTGAGAAGCAGAGCTGATTAACCTGGGCAGAGCGCCACAAAAACACAGCTATCCTGCTTCCAGCACTTCAGCGAACTCATTACTGCTGTCTTGGGCATCGTTGCGCAGAAGCAAATTTGTGAATGAAGCCCTGAAGAAGGGAAGCCATCTGATAAATGCTGCAGCACTCTGTGGCCCTGATTAGAAGTCGTTCAAAAACTGGGAGGTGGGGGGAGCACAACCATCATGGATCTGAGTCATACACTGCATATAAGTTTTGCACAATGGAGAGCTTGTTCCCCCTGTCTGCCCTTATACAAGCTGCCAGAAGGATAATCCTGAAAATTATTTCCTGCCACATGTAGATCCTGGTGTGCTCCTTGTGCTTTCACATGAAGGCACAAAAGATCATCCGAGGTTTCCTGTATCACCAAAGAAAAAAGCTTCCCTCTAATAGACCACTTTGCCTTCCTAATGATGAGCATTTTCTAATAGCAATAGCTGACCTAAAAACAGAAACAAAGAAATATTGTGTGTACTCTAATTATAGCCACTGAAGTAGTTATGGTGCCCATTTCATGGAAGGAATATATAGGTGATAATAACCTTACCAAAATGAAATGAAATGGTGCTGTCACTAACTCCATTTAATGTTCTAACATCCAAATTAGATGCACTTATTAGTTCATAATATTGCTGGTTATAATTTTTAATCTCAGATAAATCTCTCCACAATGCGGAACTAATATAATGCACTGGTAAGAAAACAACACATTTTGTAAATAAATATTCTTAATGACAGTAATGTGTGTGCCATGGGAGCAAACTGCCCAATACTTTTGCCCCTCTGAGATTTCCTCATAGATATATGTGGCATGCTTTTATATTTCCCCACTGTCGTGGTTTGGGCCTGGTTGGCAGCCAACCACAATGCAGCAGCTCTCTCTCCCTTCCCCTCCAGCAATGAGAAGAGACAGAGAGCCAGGCTTGGGGTTCGAGATAGGACTGGGATGGGGAGAAAATTCCCCTTTCTGGTCACGAGCAAAAGGCAGACTCGTTAGGGGAAGAAAAAAAGAACATACATTTTTTACAGACGCTAACAACACATAACAGAGTAGAACAGTGAGAAGCATTGCCACATCTTGAGAACACCTTCCCCCCACCCCTCCCTTCTTCCCGGGCTCAGCTCTGCTCCCGATATCTCTACCTCCTCCCCCAGTGGCGCAGGGGCAGGGAATGGGGGGTGCAGTCAGTGCTGCCACTTCCCTTCATGTTCAGTGAGGGGAGTGTCTGGAACTTGTTCCTCCTGCTCCATCGTGGTCTCCCTCTCACAGGAGACAGTCCTCCACAAACCTTCTCCGACATGAATTCCTCCCATGGGCCGCAGCGTTCCCCACACTGCTCCGTCATGGGTCACTAACTTCCTCCGACTGGATTCTCTCCCACGGCTGCAGCCCTTCCCGAGCTGCTCCGGCGTGGGACTCCCCCACATGCTGCAATCCTCCCAGCACTGAATTACAGCAGCAGGGCTACCTTTTCCCATGAGACCCCGGCCTTCTTCGGGCACAGAACCTTGATCATCTGAGCAGGAGCAACAGGCCATAAATCAATGTCTGCTCCACCATAGATCTCCATGGGTGGCAGGGGGGGCCGCCCTGCCGTCTCACCACAGGATACAGGGGGGTCTCTGCTCCAGCACACCTCCCCCCTCCTTTCTTCCTCCGTTCCTCCACTGACCTTGGTGTTCACGCAGCTGCAGCAACTCCTCCTCACAAGTCCGACTGCCCCTCACCACGTCCCTTCTTAAATACGTTATCGCAGAGGCGCAGCCGATTGGCTCAATTTCCCAAACAGAAGTGGAGCTGACATGGAGCTGGGGGAGCTTCAAGAAGCTTCTCACAGGGGGCCGCCCCGATAGCCCCCTCCTCTGCCACCAAAAAAACTCCACCGCTCACTCAACCCAGGACACCCATACATACCATGTCGTATCACTATTACTCTATTTTAAAGGAATTTTAGGAGAAATTAGTTTATTTTGACATATTGCACCATCTCTTAAAGATTGTTGATATGTTCTGAAATTTCAGCATGTTCTTATTCCAGAATAGCTCATCTGGAGATTGTTCAGACATGATTAAGAGAATGAAAAAAATCAGACACATAAGAGGTTTAATCTTTGCAGTAAATCAATACTGTCAACAAAATTAACAGCTTTCTGTCCCACTTTCATTTGTATGAGTTCGGTTTGAATTTGAGGTGGGAAAAAAGCAACCCATGATTCCATAGAAAAGATGTTTTCTTTTTCCCCATGTTTTTGTCTAGGAGAAAAGAGTATATTTATAAAGAGAAATTCACCCTTCTATAGAAATAGTCCATTGTGTATAAAGGCAATAAATTAGTAAGAAGGTTAATGTTACTGACAAATATCAATAGCAATACATCAAAATAACTTTATCAAGAGGCCTTTAGTACTCACTTCACCAACAAAAAGTACAGGAAACAAAGCACAAGCTTTGACAACAATGCTAAAAGAACTAGAATTTTCCAGGGTCACATAAGAATAGGAAAACTTAAAATCACAAAATAATTAAGAGATCATTTTCAAGGAAGAACATCTCAAACTCTTCAATTTCACTACTCAAAACAGTATCTCTAGATGATCAGAGTGTAAAAAATATATTATTCTTTTGATTTTCATCAAGCTCAACTACCCATAATATATCAACAACAATCAACTATTTTTCTCATTTTCAATGGAAGCAGACAGTTCCCCAGGTAACATGTCAGAAAACCACCAAGAGATCAGTTTTTCAAAAAACTGCTGTTGACTGCAGCTAACTTCAGCAAGACTGAAAAATGAACTGCTTCTCTAAAAATTTGATGGAAAGGGTTCGTTCATAGCTCAGAAAGAGAGAAGAAGAGGCTTGTGCTGTAATGTCCTGTGGCTATATTCCATCATTATCATAGAATCCTAGAATCCTAGAATCATAGAATGGTTTCGGCTGGAAGGGACCTTAAAGATCATCTAGTTCCAACCCCCCTGCCATGGGCAGGGACACCTTCCACCAGACCAGGTTGCTCCTAGCCCCATCCAACCCGGCCTTGAACCCTTCCAGGGAGGAGACATCCACAGCTCCTCTGGGCAACCTGTGCCAGTGTCTCACTAGCTTCACAGTAAAGAATTTCTTCCTTGTATCTAATCAAAATCTACCGTCTTTCAGTTTAAAGCCATTACCCTTTGTCCTATCCTTACATGCCCTTGCAAAAAGTGCCTCTGGCTTTCTTAGGGGCTCCCTTTAATACTGGAAGTCCACTATAAGGTGACCCCAGACCCTCTCCAGGCTGAACAAACCCAACTCTCTCACTCTGTCTTCATAGGAGAGATGCTCCAACCCCCTGATCATCTTTGTGGCCCTCCTCTGAACTCTCTCCAACAGGTCCATGATCTTCTTATGTTGAGGGCCCCAGAGCTGGACACAGCATGGCCGGTGAGGCCTCACGATAGTGGAGTAGAGGGGCAGCATCACCTCACTCGACCTGCTGGCCACACTTTTCTTGATGCAGCTCAGGACAGTCAGTTTGCTCGGCTGCAAGTGCACATTGCTGGCTCATAGTCTGTTTTCCATCCATTACTACCCCCAAGTCCTTCTCTGCAGGGATGCTCTCAATCCACTTATTGCCCAGCCTGTATTTGTGTCTGGGATTGCCTCAACCCATGTGCAGAACCTTGCACTTGGCCTTGTTGAACTTCATGAGGTTCACATGGGCCTGCTTCTCAAGCCTGTCAAAGTCCCTCTGGATGGCATCCCTGCCCTCCAGCATGTTGGCCGCACCACACATCTTGGTGTCATCAGCAAATTTGCTGAGGGTGCACTCGATCCCACTGTCCATGTCAACAACAAAGTTGTTAAACAGTACTGGTTCCAATACTGACACCTGAGGAACGCCATTCTACAAGTGACTTACTCAGATGACTGTTAGCATTGCATCTGTAATGATCTAGATAAGTGAGTTAAGATTTGTCAGAAGAAATTCTATCTCTTAGTAGACCTAAGAGACTGAAAACAACAGAGAAAGATTTCAGTCACACATGCTTGTCTCAGGTCAGTTGTTTCATGCCTCTGGACCTGTATGCAGCTTTATAACCTTTATAACTGAAAAAAGACTTGTGTCACTGGTCTCTCCAAAGACTTTGATTTCTTCAATTCTAAAATCTAAGAAACTTTGTCCTTTTCCCTAACTATGTTTCTGAGCATAACGACTACTTGGTCCATCATGTACAAATTGGATTACTGTATTTGAATCTGACAATAAGTCACATATCCCAGCTCTGCAGGAAACATCTGACATCTTTCTTGATAGATGATGTCATGACAATGACATCAAAGACTTTAGACTCTCATGATTTCAGTGTTCCTTATATAAATATCAGATCAATAAGGGCAAATACAGACCTGTGAATCACCAGGTTTATGTCCAGCTCCAGGAAATGCAGTTAACAGAGCTCAAAAAAAAATTTTAAAAAAGGTGCAAAACAGCTGGGAACAGAGTAGTTTTTGTTGTGGGGAATAAAAGACAAGATCTCCTGGATCCTACCAACATACAAAGGTGCCAAAAGGCATTAGAGAAGATAATGGAAGAAAAATTCACCAAGTACTATTAAAGATACTTATGTCACTTAGGTTTCTGAACCACAGGTGGTTGTACAGCTGCAGGCTGCTTATCCTTTTCTATCATTGCTACTGACCATTATCAAACACAGGATGAGCAGCCAGATTCACCTCTGATCTGACACAGCGCTGCCACCTGTATATCTTAAACTGAAAGAGAAAACGGCATAAATCCAGAATGTGACTATGTGATGGAAAGCTGCAAAGCCTCTTTCTTCCTTGCCTTTCTAGGTAAGACTGACATGAAAGCTCCATCCACCACAGCAGTCTTCTCCAGCCCTCTGTGGCTGTGTAACCATGCTGCTTCCTTTCACCCCAGAGGCTTTCAAGCAACCTGCATGAACTGCAAAGCAAATCAACTACAAACTAGTTTTTAATGATGTCCATAATTTAAAATAAAAACAAAACAAAAGCCCTGTTGGTAATATTACCTAAAAAGGGAGAAAAAAGATAAAGTCTCTGTGAAATCCCCCAGGATCCCCAGTTCAGCTCAGACTCTGTGTTGATGTGCAGCAGGATAATATCCTTGAGTAGGTTTTGAATTACTCATGACAAAGGTACATTTCTACCAGTTGGTACTGTTACTCTTGTCACTTATCCTGCCTCCCTGTTCTCTCTATGCAACAAATGATGCCAGTCACTTGTCTCCCTCTTTCACAAAAGTTTTTGTTTCTTCTTTCAGGCCATGCAAAGAGGCTCCTAAACAACTTTCTGAACATTTTTTTTTGCATGATTTTCTGCAATTTGGAGAAAAGACTTTAGGAACCAAGGTGCTTTTTTACTCCTGATGTACCACATTATCAGAACACAGATATTCTTCTGTCAGTCTTTATAGTGAGGCTCAGAAAGTAGTGGGGAATAAAAAAGGGAAAGAATAGTTATATATAATTTGTATTAACAGTATGGTTTTGTTCTCTCTATGTCCACCTTTTGCTGGGGTTTTTTGTGTGTCTCTATAGGTCATAAGCAGTCCAATGAAAATGGAACTGTCCCTGCCTACCTGAATACACCTAGCACAGTGAGCTGTCACCTCTGACTGGTTTCTGTGGCTTCATAGCATATATTCCCACTGAAGATGTGATTATGTAAAAAGATACAATTTTGTCAACATCCACATCTATCCTAAACTCAAAATAGTCCCACCCTGTGCTATCCACCTAATTTAATGAAAAAAATCCCTCTGTATTTTAGTCCATTTTTCCTGTGGAAATGAAGTTAGGTGTTTAGTCTGTGTTTGTCTGCATGTCTTTCTCAGCATTTTTGGAATCTACAGGTTGATTTTAATGCAGTTTTACATCAGCCTGGAAGATAATTAGGTTTCTATGAATTTTATTAAAACAAATGGATGGCCAGAAGCAGAGAAAGGATCACATTCATGCTCCAATCAAAGGGAAGCCCAAGAGTTTATAGGCATGAGGTTATATACCTTGAATAGTGTCAAGAGAAAAAAGGTTCAGATTAAGTTCTTCTTTTCTCACTTCTCACATCTCCCTTCTCTTGATCAGTCAAAAGATGCAAATCCCAAGTACACCCAGCCTCAGTATTTCCAGTGCTTGTAAAAATACTCTTCTGCCTTCTACTTTAGTTAGCATTGCAGAGCCTAGCACTTAGAACTCAGCAACAGGAGAAAGGGATGGAATATATTTTGGTTCATGCCTCCCTATATATATAACATTAAAGCCTAAGGATGATCTACGAATGAAAGTTAACATAGATAGTCCAGTGCAGTTACTTGTTTGCTGTTTATGGAAGTAGATCTCAGTTGCTTCCAACCTGCTAGCTGACCTGTAATATGAGCAGTAAATTGATGGTGATTACAGTTATGCATGAAGTTTCAACATGCTGTTTATAGACTAAGCTGCTGGTATCGACAAATCACCTTTCTTCTTGTAAGGAGGTGAATGCAATATGAGTTGCAGACAAACAAACTCCAATTGAAGATTCCCAGTTTGATTTACTTTGGTGTTTAAGCTAAAGTTTTACATATACAAAAACTAAAAAGGAAAATCCTGCAAGCCATTGCTCATATGAATATAATTTATTTTTCTTTTTTCATTATTTGAGTGACTTGCAGACAATTAGTAATTTCTATATGTCCAGATTGTGCATTATTAATTGATGTAGAGTACCATTTACTCACATAACTAGTCATGCTGATTTCAGGAGGACTACTCACAGGAGTAAGAGCTATTCTGCTTATGGAGTTCTGAATTCCTATCCCAGGAGTATCATGTTTCTGGAAGAAGCCGTTAGTCTTCATTTTTTTCCTTGCTTTAGGCAGAAAACTGAACTGAGAGTGCAAGCTATCTTAATTAAATCTGATCTGAAGCTTTGCTTTTCTAGTTAGCTCATGCATTCTGATGTGTAAGTTATACCCTAATCACTCCTTAACATAGTCTTCTGGGCGATGATATCTAAATATAACAATTAGTGCAGAAGGGAAAAAAAATGAGTTCAGACTAGGCAATATAAGAGAAAGATAAACTCCAGGTGGCACGGTTATTTTTTTAAAGACAAAACCCAAATTCCTCACTGGGAAGCAGTGCTCAAAATTAGAATTCTATTTATAATGTGTCAGTGACATTTTCATATCTATTTATTTTAATGCCTACCAGCATTTAAAAATTAGTTGAGGTTGTGGTGCTATTACAAAGGTTAAATGAAGAGGTTACGAGTTGCACAGATGTTTATGGTTTGGGTTGATAGCTCTGGGACATCCCATTCTGGAGACATTGTGTTCCAGTTCATTTTAACTGTAATTAGAAGTACCCCTGTAACGAGGTGCTTGCTGCTGAAAACAACTTCATTAGTTTGGGTGATTTTATTGGTTTCCTTTAGGGTGAGGAACGAGTGTTAATAGTTGTAATTTAATAGGAAAATTACTGAAGCAAGGAAGATTCCACTGAATCTTAAATGAGGCATTAGACAGACGTTCCTTTTCCAAATAATGAAATATAAGGGAAGAGCAGCAACCTTAAGAATTATCATATGAATGTATTTACCCTAGAACAGATGAGCTATTTTGTTTAAATATTTGAAATATCACTTGAAGTTGTTATGAGCCTATAGAGAAAACATCTATTAGCTTAACAAATTCCAAGGACATTTGGCTGCATGCTTGAACGTTTGCACACATTGTGACTCTGAATTGAAAGCCTGCCAGTCAGAAAGGCTGTGTTCTCTTTCAGAGAGTGAGAAGAATTTTCTTCCCCTGGCAATGTGATGCTCAGCATGGAGCATCTTCTTTAAGGTACCACTAGCTCCTGCCAGGAAGAGCTGCCCCAGTTATGCTGGAGTCTATTCCCTTAGGAGGATGATGGACGGATGGCAAACTTGCTAGTCTGCCTGAGCTGAGCTGTGTAAAATCACTTCCGTGCTAGAGATTTCCTTTCCCTGGAATAGGAGGTGTTACCTACTCTTGCCCTAGGGAACATATCCTTCCCTGGGTGGACATGTATTATAAATCACAGCTAACCTAATCTCTGCCCTCCAGCTCCTACTGAAAATCAGTATGTTCTCCAATAGCTTTTCTGGAGGCCGTCTCAGACTTTCCTTTCTGCCTTCCCTCCCTCCTCGCATGTCTCCCTTCTTCTGAAACTCCTCAGCAATCTCTGAAGGCCTCTCTAATCTGGTGATGATCTCATTAAGAAGAGGTAGATAGCATGAGGGTGCTTTGTGAAGATGCTATCATGCCTCTGTGACCTGCTGATTAGTTAGCTCAGGCTTCTATCCATAGTAAAACATATTCCTTGATAAAGTAATCCAAAGTCACAAAAGCAAACACTCCTTCTGAAGAGATTATCCATTAGATCACAGCCAGGATCAGACCAAAAGATACACACATGCCCTGTAGGCAGCTGGCTGCCACAGGGCAATAGAAGCAACAGACTCTTGGCTTAAAAAAGAGAGAGCAACTGCTCAGGTTTCACAGCAGCTCTGCCTCTCTGCCTTCCTGCACTAGGTCCCTGGCAAAGCAGCTCCCCTGTCTAAAGGAAATCTGCCTTTCCTTTACTAGAAGTGGCAGCCCCATATCTACTAAATGAAGCCACATCTGTCAGTCTTTCTGACCTTGAAAAATTAAACAGCACATGATTCTGGAAGGAAGATGGGAAACATCACTGGAAGAAAAGTGCTATTAAAATCTCCATCAGAGTTTAAAAGACTTGGAGAAGGTTTAAAGACAACTTCTGCATCTGTGCATAAACTTTATCAAAAGATAAAGAGGAGAAGGGAGGGGAGGGGAGGGGAGGGGAAGGCTTTTATTTGTGACAATAGATGTTTGTGAACGTGATGCTTTCAAGAGCTTTCCAGTAACAGCAGATGTGGCTAACTGAAATTGTGTTAAAGAAGTGCACTCCATATAAAATGCCATATAAAAAAAAATTACTTTTAAAACAGAAGGTATAAAACAAAGGTGTAAACAGAGAAGGAACTCAGGTAGAAAATAATTCCTGAGAAGAGACCGTGGACTATGAACACAAATTCAGATAAAACATTTATAGAAACAGTAAGAACTACCATATGATGCGGTAAGAATCTGAAAAGTACCAATACATATAGGGACTCACAAAGAGACAAGAGCATCCTGAGAGTGCAGACATTAGGAGTAATTCAAAATTCAACTCAAAAAGACACCTGACTTAGAAAGTCATAGAGCTCAACTCAGAGCTTGCCCCATTACAAAACAGCCAAAGTCCAGCCCTGGAAAAGGGGGAGGTATTACAGTGGTTACAACACTTTTCGAGAGTTAATGAGCCCCAGAAGATGTCCACAGCATGAACAAAGAGGATGACAACCAGTAAAACTGTTTTAATTGCACATATTTTTTTTCTGATAGAGTTCAGTTGGTTAAAAACGTGAAAGAAAAGACAAAGCCAAGAACTATCATATCTTTGTCATGGACCAGCTAAAGAGGGGGAGAAAAAGCAGTTATCTTGATGAATATGATTCAAAGAGTCAATTGAGAAGATAGCTGAACTATATTGGTAAAATTTCCACACACAGCCTTTGCTAATATTTCTTCTCTGTAACAGATGAAAAGTAGCATAAAACTAGAAAACAAATGAATAATAAAATATTTCTACTGCTAACATTTAACATTCTTCAAAGATCATAACAAAGCCATGTTCAACTGTACTCATCAACTACTCTGTTTATTGCAAAGAAAAGCTATCTAGTAAATACTTTTATGATCTGGGAGTGATCCAGCCGTACGTAATCATGTTTGAACTGGAAGTCTCTTATATTGTGATGATTGTACTCCAATGGTGCTGCATAATCTGACAATATTATTAAATACTGGTATAGTTAATATCTCCTGACTCCTAATTCACTAAAAAGAGTTTCAGAGCCCTTTTTCTGTGAAAGACGGAAAAAAGAAATCAACTCAATTTTCAACACTGAGAAATTACTTAATGAAAGAAACCCAAGAAGTGGTGTCAAAATAAGCTTAATTAAAGATTCCATAAAGAAGCTTTTGGTCACCTATGAATAGCACAACTGCATACTTTATTATTACTGTATTTTTCTGCATCAAGTATCTTCAATGGACTTCTATACAGAAACGAAAAGCTGTCTTCTCTGAGGTACTGGTAATTTCCACAAGGTACAGACTCTGCTCTTACTCATTAGCCTTGACCAAAACATGGAGTTTACTAGACTTTTTACACAGCAAGTTTACTTGACTTTTTACACATAAACACCTAGGTGGGTAAAAAAAATAAATAGTTGCCCAGGAAGAATGTTCTGTCTCCATCCTTGGAGGCTGCAAAGACACAACAGGATAAAGACCTGAGCAACCTGGTCTGATCTCATAGCTGACCCAGCTTTGTGCAGGAGGTCAGACTAGAGACCTCCTGAAGTCTCCTATAAACTAAATCATGCTATGATCCCATTCCATTTTATTACAGAGCTCCAAAAAGTTTCAAGACCAAGAAAAAAAAGAAAAAATCTATTAAAGGCCTTTGAATTAAAGATTTTACTCCCCAAGTTCCAAAATAATGAAAGTTTGGGTTTATACCAGTATTGATATATTTGTGCCCTGTTCTAACACTTTTCCCCAGTCATTTGTCATTTGCCATGGTTATAGACAAGATACTGGACAGATAGACCTTTGTTCTGACACAGTAGGGCTTTTCTGATGACTGACATAAGGGAAAATGAGGTATTGTGTATCTGTCAAGCTACAGTAATATGTTGTCAGAGGTTTCCATGGAAGCAGCACAGCATAGTTCAGTGTCAAGAGTGCTGCATAAATAATGCTTTTAGAATACTCAAGCTGCAGATTATTAGAAAGACAGAAGAAAGTTCACATCACAAATCATACTGTATGGCAGGGAGGTAACCAAAAGACAAACTGCTGCATCATGCCAACAAAACCACAAGGATTTCAAAATGTTAAATGTAAGTTTATGGCTATGACTAAATTAATCTCCTGAGTGCAAGAGTACAAGAATAGAAACCATCCTCAAAAGAGTTGAAGAGCATTCTAATTTTAAAATTTCAAATGTTGCATCTATTTAGAGTTTTATTCCAAATCAGAAGTTTGTGTTTGAAGCAATCACCTTCACCTCCAGGCTTCAGCTTGCATGGCAGAGCAGCCTCAGGAAGCAGCTGGATTCCTTGTCAATGAAGCCAAGCAGGGAGCTGCACCTCCTGCATGCTAGCCACAGGTGAGCACTGGGTTCCCAGGGTGGTCCAACATAAAACCTGCAAAATGCATACAGCATGGACATCACGACGTCTGCAACAGCTCCACAGTTACATCCCTATTGCTCCATGCTATTCCTCCATGCTACTGCTGATATAAATGTAGCCAGAGGTGGTGAACAGCTAAAATCAAAGCCCATAAGGAAAGAGGTTCCCATAATTAGATTCAGGGATTAGTCCTTCTGGAGTAAATAGCTGAACCGCAAAAATATGGGGGACTTGGAGAATACTTTTTCAGGATACTTTCTGCTTACGAGTTTTTTTTGGAGTTACTCCACTGATGCACATGCTCTTTACCCCGCTGCAAATCTCTACGAGGTGACCAGTGACACCAGTACCCAGAAGCAGGAGCCATCTCTGGCAGTAGCCTGCAGCCACCTCCTCTTTGCAAGGAAGGTGCTCATGATTCAGAGCATGTCCCAGAAGTCACCCTATAAGTGTCCTTTGTTGGCTTCCTCATACATATCTTTAAATGCACTATCTGAGGGAATGAAGTAAAGTAAGAGAAAGTTGTGATTAATATTAATACAGTCACTGTGAGTTGCAGTCAAATCAGTAAATTGCAGATGCTGAATGTTTGGGAAATTCCTCACCTTTGAATCTCCAATCACTTCTTCAGCTGACTGTATTTATCAAACTCCACAAAATAAAGTACAACAGATCCTGTAAACCGTGATACCAGCGGGGGTCTGAAGGAGGGAAGTGGGAAGGGAAGAAGAGGGACAGGGAAGTCAAACCCATTCACACATTTCTGGGAGCACTCAGATGTGGTGGTGAGGGGCACCCTGGAGAAATCAGAAGAATACCAAAGCAGAGCACAGGCCAACTGGCCTGGCAAACTCACAGAAAGTCTCTTCCACCTCTACCCAAGACTGCCAACAAAAATGGAGCAAGACTAATCAACAGAAGATTAGATGAACTGTTTAAGTCAACTGAATTTATCATTTATGATCACCTCAAAGGTCCTCCTTCAATGTTTATTAAGTCAGTGGTAGTTGGGAATGTTTACCACATCTGACATTTCAGCAACCTCCTTAATAAGTGAAGGTTTAATATGCAAAATGTTAATTTTCAAATGTTTCAAGCAAATACTTACAGGTCAACTGTTTCATTCCATCTGGATTTTACCATTTAGGTTATTGTTCACCTGTAATAACATCATGTGAAAAGTTAATCTGCCTAGTGTGGAGTGAAATAATAGCCATAACATACAATTTAACATATAAATTTCCTTTTATTATTTTTACAGGAGAAAAGGTAAATGCAAAAATAATCAATTTCAGTAGACTGCAATTAATTTCTTTCTCTTTCATAACATCTGCTATAGAAATATGACCACAACTCTCATATAAAATAGAATAGCAAAATATCCTGGAAAAATACTAGCCAAAGCTGGATCTAGGCTGTTTTATACCGATAGCAGCAATACAAGCTACTATAATATCTTACTGCAAGTACCAATATGAATGGTGACATTTGTTGTCACAGATCCCAGTATGTCTGAACAAAAGATTGTTGGAAAACAAAATCTCTTGCTAGAATGATCATTATTGACAAAAATATAATGGCTATGGTTTCAGATCAAGAATGCATAATCACATCAGAAAAGTTAATGTTTCTTCCTGAAATGAAAAAGAAGAATGTGCAAATCCCTAAATCAAATCACAACAGGGACTTGAGCCTGAATCTGTTCATCTGTGACTGAGCTCTCAAATGCTCAGGCTAGCAAGTACCCTCTGCTGATCTTCTCTAATGTGCTTGGGTTTTCAGGGATAATTACAAAGCATCTTCATTTCATCTTGCAATGGAAGAACTGCTCTAAAATCCTTATTATTTCTAAAGAACTGGAAATGTTGTCTAACAGTTTCCTTTTTCTCAAATAAATATTGCTGAAAGCTTTCTTTTAAGAGAGCTCTGCAGCATTAGGGATTCAGCTGGAGAAGTTTAAGAGAAATATCATTGGTAGTGCAGAACTTTTTTATGCTGTCATAAAGCCAGGAGAAGTCAATTAGGTCTAGTACTTCATTAATGATGTTCACAAATCACATTTATGGCAAGTCTCATATCTATTGCTCTGTTAGAATATGCCATTTGGAAAGACTAGTTTTGACACCCTTATATGAAGGCATTCCAGCTACTGCTGGGGTAATTAATTTTTACTTGTGCTCTGGAGAAACCAAGCAAAACTTTCTAAGACGTTTGGCCAATTACACACTCTTTAGGGCAATGAAGCCTCTGCAGAAAGCTTGGTTTTATATTACCACTATGATCAAAGCTTTAATGAAATTGCTTCATGACAGAAGCCACTGGACTATTGAGAAAATGCTACAAAAATAAATTAATGCACAATTGCAAATCTGCAAAAAGATATATTTTTCAGGTTTCTGACTTTTTATTAATGTGCTCCACCAAACAGCATCCCCTGTGTACAGTTCCAACAGATATTACAAGAACACCTTTTCCTTTTGATAAATTATAAAGGCCATCCATGGGATCTTCATAATGGGAGTGTTGTATTCCCTTTGTTTTATTACAGTATTTCCAGAGGAAAGGTGTTACTCTGTTCTCATGGGGCAAACTTGGAAGGCCTGGAGTACCTTTATGGATGCACTGGCATAAAAAACTACAGAGGAACCTGGGGAATTGCAGGCTGTTTTGCAGCTCTGGTACAGCACATCCCCACTAATATATGTGTCAGAGTATTATAAAAAAAAATAGCAGTGAAGTTTAAACAGAGCAATAAAAACTGTAGTTTAGGAAGAGACAAAACTTTGAAGATCCTTCCTGACTATGGCTCTGTTGTACATGCAGCCCTGCACCAACATGAAACCCTCACACACATCCACAGCTCAGGTGCTGAGCTTGCATAATTTCTTGGCTGCAGACTCATCTACAAAGCGTTTCTGAGTCACAGAGGCTGTTAATGACTTTTTTTGAAATGCAAGTAGAGGGAATAAGGCACCTGAAGCATACAGACACACTGTAGCTCAGCAGAGCATCCCTAAACTCCTCGGAGATCAGTGAGCAAGCCTCATGTACCTCCCAGGTTAAAGACTACCCCAGGACAGTATGAGTTTACAGAGTCTTACAGTAACTTCCACGTCCCTGATCAAGCCAATACATAAGTCCAGCTGGCGAGCTGCCCTGAACTGTGCACTGCAAGTCAGCTCCTCAGGCAGCACAAACCGACAGCATCAGAGGTCAATGGGCACTGTAACAGGCCTGGGAGAAGGCAGAGTGCGGGGACGGAGGCAGGCTAGGGGGACAAAACTAACAGGGAGGAGAAGGAAATTATCTAATAGAAAGTACAACCTTACTGTTGCTTTTAACACTGTGTTTTCTAAATTCACCCTTGAATTTTCTTTTTAGATCCTCAAAGACAAAACATAAGTGCAAAACATTTGTGAAAACATTTCCTCAGCAGTGCAGTGAAGAGCCAGGCTCCAGTGCAAATCCTTCACCCAGACTATGTCACCTGAATCTGTACTGCGCAGCATAATTATCTATGAGGGCATTCAGGTGTAGGATAACTCAGAAAATACACCAGTTTATATACAAGGAGCCCAGAGGCACATTACCCTCTTGTCTGACTTTCCTGAGGTACACTCCCAGCAACACGAGATGGGCACACTGGATAGGCAAGGGGCTGATCTGGATCTTGATGCAGATCTCCACTTTGGTGATAGCAAAAGCCACCTTGCCTGATTGTCAGCACAGATAACAAGTGGAGGAATTAATCATCTTATTGGCTGTGACCCCATGATAATTACATACAAATGCAAAAATAAATCACAGCTCTTGCCCACTGCTCTCTAACACAGAATAGAAACCACTTTTTCTGGTGTTTCACATGGGATCCAAAATATCCATATTCTCTTTCACGGTTTTGTTTTTCTTATGTTTGATTGGTTTGCCTCCACCAAGCAGGCTACAGAAAGGAGTATTCAAAAATTCTGAAATACAAATGCATTTCCTGATTTATGTTTCTTTTACTATAACTTACATAAAGAATGAATAACACATAAGTTCATATTTACTTGTTCCTGTTATGCTTCTCATTTTCAGGACAGGAGAGCAGTGAAAGGCAGCAAGAGGAGCACAGGATGGTGCAGAAGTAGTCAGTGGTGGCAGCTGATGGGGGCCGAGAAAGAGTATGCCATCAGGATACCAAGGCTTGTTACATGGGGGAAATAAGGAATTAGAAATACAGCCCTCAAGAAGAAGATGTTAAAAGATAAAAGAGCTGATTCCTGTGCAGCTCAGAGACACAGTGACCCAGGGTTGAAAAGTCCCAGGGAACATGAGACAGAAGAGCTTTTGAAGCCTAGACAGGAGCTCTTATCCCTGCTCAATCTCTCTTGGGTGACCCCAGTGAAGTGTGGGTTTGCTAATCTTCAGCTGGGTGAGTCTACTGCAGTATTTACTGTTAAAAACCTGCAGGCAAACCACAGCTGAAGAACACAACATAGCAGTAAGTGGCAAATCAAACCCTGAAGAGTTCACAGGGGTTCATCCTTCAGCTTTGCACTGATTTTCAGAGATAAGTCCATCCCACATCAGAGGAGAGGTGGAACATGAAGCAACACTCAGCAACACATAGTACAGCCTGAGGGATGCTCATCCTATTAGCCAAGAGCTTTAGGCAAATGAGCCCTATTTTCACAAAGTGTGTCTGCTGGAAGAGCATGAGACGCTACAATAACTGAGCAGGCTCACACTTTGTGTTGCAGGGAAGCTACTGCAGTATCTGAGCTTCCTGGAAGACTCATAAAATGCACCAGCCAGATACAGAAAATAATAATGTTTAATGTAGCAAAAGGCTATTAGTGATCCTCAGTGTGCAGATGATAGGGAGTGTGGCTTGTTGCAGGCCAGAGAGACGCCCCTGAGAGCAGACCTCCAAGGCCTGGTGTGGGAAGGCTGCTCTGCTCCCCTTTTCAGCGATTCCCCACCACAGAGGTCACTTCAAGCTCCCTGGATCCACAGCACCTGCCACCACTGGGAGAGTAAGAAATCCCTTCCCTTTCTGCAGCTGAATCGTCTCCTGATAGTAATGAGGCACTCAGAAAGAAAGCATTTACTTAGACAAACATCATCATCTGTCAAAGCCATGGCAATAATAAAATCCCTGTTGCCAGAATTCACTTACATTGAGTGATGGGTGGGTGGATTCAACAGCCATGAACTCTTAACTAAATGCATTTTTCCTGTAAATTCCCCTGGTACATTAACTTTTACTGATAGCAAATAGCTGCCCCATCTCTAAGGAAATCCATATTAATCCTACAAACCTGCAGGACAGAAGAAAAGAGGCAACTACTGCTGATTCACGTACATACCATGGCCCTATTTCTCCAGACTTTTGCAGCTCCTGTAGACATTGATACAAAATGTCCCCAGAGAAGACAGCCATCCACTTTGCATAGGTGTAGATGCTCATCTAGACAAAACTCCCGAGTCTGGCAGGCAAACAAGCCAAGGTTCTAACTCCAAGATGTGTGAAGCAGGCTGTCGATTAAACGAGCTGTTGAAATGAGCTTACCCATGGCAGTTTAAATGACAGGCTCCTCAATTATTTTCAATGAGGATTGCAAAAAAAAAAAAAAAAAAAAGGAAATCCAGCCAGTGCAATTATTGTTCTTTTCAGGAGACCAAGGCTGATGCAAGATGTGGGGAAACAAGCCACGGTGTGCCTTCTAGCTGGTCAAGGTGGCTGGGATGATCAAGTGGTAAAAGGAGGAGCTACCTCTGGTCCCTGGGGTCACAGACTGTGCTGTGGCTGCAGGTCTGAAGAGAAGGGACCTGATCACCAGCTCCTCTTCAGTGTGCTTGAACTGATGGGTAGGCATTGAGGAGCAGCATAATTATCATCCTAACCCCAATCCCCACAAAGTACAAGTCTGTGAGAAACCATCAAGAGGCAAGGAAGCCCTGGAGACAAAAATACGTTAAAAAAAAACCCTCCAGGACATGAAGTAAAAAGGTCTGCACACTTTTCCTTTACTTGGAAATTCATATTTTACCACACTTTCAAGACATTTCCTGAGGATAAGAAATGGTATTTTTTGCAGCCAGCCCTACAGAATTAATGAATACCTTCAACTTCCCAGGACCCTGGGATCCCCTGGGTGCAATCGTCCCAATTAACATTTTCTTGATTGCTTGTCATTAGGGTTTCAGAGTGTGAAAAAGTGTTGCAGAGAAATCACAGTTCAGACATGCAGCTAATCCAGTGGAACATTTTTATTGTTGTATCTGAGTGAGGAAGCCATAAAAATGAGAGAGAGAAACTGTGCTGAATCTTTCCAGCTCTTTGAGCAAGTACCCCCCAAAGATTTCACACGATTTTCCCTCTCCCGACTGTAATTTAAATAGCCCAATACCTATAGCATGTGTAGGAGTTTGTTATATATTTTATTCTCTCATAACTTACACTTGAGGCCTGGTGGTGCAGAAAGTGATGGCAAATTTAAGGCTCAAGGCGCATCAGGGAAGCTCTTCCAATAATCCCAGAGTGAATCAAGAGCTGAACAAAATTATTAATGGAGATAATAATTGTGAAGATGAGGCATAGTCTTATTGCCTTTATCTCCTCAGCCTGCAGAGCCTACACACACAGATCTTTGTCTCTGCCCAAAGAGTGCCTTGAGCGTTCATTAGCATGGATGTGATTGTCAAACAGGCTCACAGAAATTTGCAGCACAAAATTCCCACTAAAATTCAGAGGAACCTGTACTTTTAAACTACACAAGCCTTTTTGAACCTCCTGTCATGTAAGCATTGGCCCGGCATCAGCTGTGACTACCTCTCTCAGCTGAGGTAGACCATGCGTAGAAGGCAAAATAGGAGCCACCTGTGGAATGGAGGTGAATGGGTATACTACAGGTTACTGGGGAGCCCCAAACCAGACACAGTGCTTCAGGTACCACTCATAGATCCCAGGTAAAGGGAAAGAATGATGGCCCTCAACCTGTGGCCTACATTTTGGCTAATGCAGCCCAGGATGTGGTTCTGAACCCTTCTCCACTGCAAGGGCGTGTTGCTGACTCCTGTTCAACTTGTCCATCAGGACACCCCAGTCACTGTAGAAACAGAGCTGTCTACACCATCCAGTCCACACCCAGTCTGCATTGTTCTGTAGGGCTATGCTGGCCCAGGTTCAGGACTTAATGCTCCCCATTACCCTATTAGATAACCCTCCAAAAGCAGCCCTGTTTGATATATACTACTATCCACTGAAACAATAAGTGCTCCAAGAGTGAGGCTGACCCGGCTGCTAGAAGATACACACTGGAGAGCGGTACAATGGCTGGATGGACAGGGGACTTTCACCATGCTGTTCCAGCTGCAAGTCCCTCCTGCCATTCCCAATTGCCAGAACTGGCCAGAAAAAGAAACCTTCTAGATGTCACTGGGGCACTGTGAGAGGACTGCATGGAAACAGCTATTTACTTCAGAGGGACTAATCCTGAAGTACTTCGAGGGTAGCCACAGCAGGTTCCTATTGCTTGTATTTTTCAAGGCCCACTTTATTGACTGGACTAAAGCCAACAAAGGAGCCAGGGGATTAATTATTTCTGTTCTTCTCTTAGTAATTACTAAACATCCATATTGCATAATGTCTGTCCCTAATATTTCTGAAAATAAATAAATTTACATGCAGTTGTGCTTATAAGGCAAAATTAAAACCCTGACATCAAGTATCCTGACTCTTTCACATAGATGCCTCAGCAGATGAATAGACTTCAGACAAGAATTTCCATATTTCCTTTCCAGTCACTAGGGTCAACAGGGATGAAATAGAAGCAACCAACAACCCCAGACATGCTCCATTTTACACCTACCACACTGAGCACAGCCAGGATCACTGTCTCCAGGACCTGCCCACAGGGACCAAAATATCTGAAATGCAGTAGCCTCAGCTGTACAACGACCCAACAGCCCAATACAGAAAGATGACATCTCTGTGCGGCACAGAACAAAGACAGAGCATGCTCTTGTTTCTCCTTTCTTCAGCTCCCAAGCCCCAGCAGATGAAGGGCAACAAATGCCACAACTTCCGTTCCTTGCCTATTTTCAACTAGTCTTATCTAGGCTGGGAAAAGACCACGTCTGGAATGATCCTAAATGATCCTAAACAGAGTTAAGCATTTCTGAACTGTTTCTTTGAGTTTTGCTTTCATTTTCACTCTGTATTTACTAAGTGTGACTCCCCACAATCCCCAATGACACACTTTTTCCCACAATTAAACCACAGAGTGCCACAAAGACATTAATTTATGCCTTCAAATATATCCCCAATATATCATCGTGAGTACTGTGTTCAGCTCTGGGGCCCCCAAAATAAGAAGGACATGGACCTGTTGGAGTGACTCCAGAAGAGGCCACGAAGATGATCAGAAGGCTGGAGCACCTCCCCAGTGAGGACAGGCTGAGACAGCTGGTGTTGTTTATCCTGGAGAAGAGAAGGCTCTGGGGAGACCTTATACCTAAAGAGGACCTACAAGAAAGACGGAGAGGGACTTTGTAAAAAGACATGTAGTTATAATGGGTTTAAACTGAATGTCTTTAAACTGAAAGATGGTAGATTTTGATTAGATACAAGGAAGAAATTCTTTACTGTGAAGCTAGTGAGACACTGGCACAGGTTGCCCAGAGGAGATGTGGATGTCTTCTCCCTGGAAGGGTTCAAGGCCAGGTTGGACGGGGCTTTGAGCAACCTGGGCTGGTGGAAGGTGTCCCTGCCCATGGCAGGGGGGGTGGGACTGGATGACCTTTAAGGTCCCTTCCAGTTCAAATCATTCTATGATTTTATGATACATTTAGGAGTGTTCAGTGATTAACATTCAGCTAGAACCATCAAAGCAGAAGTCACAGAACTATTCAACAGGCAGCCCAAAACTCTACCAGACTGCACACTAAGCTCATTAGGCACACAGTGCATCCACTGGCAGGTGAAGAAGTGAGGAGAATAACGGACTCCGGCAACTCTGTAAGAGTCATAAATCGAAGACGTTTATTGCTGATACAAGTGTGTTTATATATCTTCCTAGCAACTGATCACACATAAACAAAAGGCTTGATTGGTTACATGCATTCTCCACACGCTGTCCATGCACCTAAGACTAACATTTGATTGATCATTACCCTCTGTCCATAATACACCAGACAACTCATTGGCTACAAGTTAGTTACTGCTATCCTAAGCCTATTGGTTAATTAAATCTTACAGGCACAAACACAATGTTCTATACACCTTTAGCTCAAGGTAGAAAACTTTCCACTGTTTAAGAAACAGCCAGATGTTTTCCTTTAACTGTAACCTTGCATGTTTTCTTCAGACAAAGCTCAGCATCCTTATCTTGTGTTTCTACATTCCTGTTTGCTGCTCCCAAGGCTTCTGGCCGACCAAGGTCAAGATGTCCTCATCATTCACTAGCTATACAGAACTCTCAATCCTTCTTCCCAGCCGTCCTGCTACAAAGAAGCTTTCTCCCAAAACTAGAATGGACTTCCAAGGTGTATTTAAACTAATAAACAATATGAACCAAGGAGCAGTATCTCTAGTGAGGCCACAGTCAAGGTACTTATCAGGTGCATACAACTCAATTCTCTATTCTTTGATACAAGCTGGACACTATGACAAACATCAGACCATGCCCAAACATTATCATGCTAACAGACATGGCCAGAATCACGCCAGATGTTATGTTAATAATTTAGCAGTGTGCCCAACCAGGTTTCAATATTTAGGCCTGTGGCAAGGTTAATTTTATTTTACTAGTGTAAACACAGCCTCAGTGCTCCTTGACATGGCATTTCAAATCTAGTGTCTGCCCTTAAAATTGCCCCTGGGACACAACAATCCTACACAACAGCTCAAGCATAGTGAGGACTGGTTGGAAAGTAGCTTTGCAGAAAAGTACTTGGGGGTCCTGGTGGACAACATAAGTCAGCAATGTGCCCTTGCAGAAAAAAAGGTTAACAGCCTCCTGGGCAGACTGAAAGAGATGATCTTTCCCCTCTACTCAGCACTCATGAGATGATCATATATGGAATATTATGACCAGATTGGTAGAAGAAATAATAAACTGAAGCAAGTCCACTGAAAGGCTGGAGCTCTTGCCCTGTGACAGAAGTGGGTTCTTACAGGCTGGAGAAGAGAAGGCTCAGAGAGGATCTTGTAAATGATCGTCTTAAAAAGAAATTCCTAATAGAAGGGTGTGGAGAAGACAGAGGCAGACACTTCTCAGAGGCTGAGGCTGACAGCAAAAGAGCCAAGGGTAATAGTAAGGTAATAGTCATGAGCTGCAACATAGGAAATTCTAATTAGACAGGAAAACATTCTGATCATGAAGGTGGTCAATTATCAGAACAGGCTGACCGAGAGATTGTGGAATCTCTGTGTTTGGAGATATTCATAGCTTGACTGGACAAGGTCCTGGACCTGCTGTGATTGGGGGCTTGCATTAGAGTAGGAGCCTCCCAGTCTGTATTGTTCCACTACTCTGTGATTCTGTGACCAAATGTTCCTAAAACTACCATAAAGGAAACTGCTTCTAATTTAAGTATAGCTGCTTTTATTCTAAGTATGGCTAAGTCATCTTTGATTAAGAATTTACCGAGTTGGAGAGATACTAGATTTTCTAATCCTTTCAGATTTCTTATGCCATTTCATCTAGGAATCTATATCTAAATTATGCACTTTTCCTTTCTGTGTATCTGAAAAAATCTTCACTTTATAGTTGGCTTCCAAACAGTAGATTGCAGAATCAAGCCCTCAGTTAAGACTGCAGGAGTTTTTTATTCATTTTGGCTCTATTGCCCTGCTTCCCACAGGCAGTATGCAATTACTTTAAGGAAAATAAAAGATATTACCCAGCAATGGTGCATGACACTTCCTAGTAACTTCTACTGGGAAGCACAGCACTGCAGTAAAGCACCCGTTAGTAGGTAGAAAGGCACACCGATGAAGCATCAGTGCTTCACTACATTTTAATTTCTGCAAAGTTAGCTTGAAGAGACTCAGCTTGGTGAACAGAACTATGCAATGAGCTGTTTGGATTCAGACTTCCAAGGTACTTCCCAAACACCTGAAACTCCCAGGACTGCTGTATGTGTCTTTCCTCATCCTGCGCAGGCCCCAACTATAAGGTTATAAAAGGCTTTTCTGAACATGATGGCTAATAAGATGCAAAACCATTAACTTTTATGAGATAGTTTACTCATATATTACATTATCTATATAATATATATGACAGTACTATGGGAAAGGAAGGCATTTTAAGGGGCTATCAGCTCCTCCAGCTTTCAGACAAGGTCATACAGCCTTAGACCATCTCTGACAGACTAGATCTTTCTTAAAAACTGACAGTGCCTAGGACCACACAGACTCCCAAGGCAATCTGTTCCAGTGCTTAACTATCCTTATAGTTAGAAAGTTTCTCCTAATATCTAACCTAAATCTCCCTTGTTACAAATTAAGCTGATTACTTGGCATCCTACCCTCCATGGACACAGTGAATCATTAATCACCAGCATCCTTAAACCTTCAATATGGTTGAAGACTAGTCCTGTTCCACACTTTTCCTTCTCTCTTCTAGACAAGATGGTTCCTCCAGCTTTTTCTCATAGGTCACGTTTCTTTTTGTTGAGCCCTTTCCAAGATAGTCTGTATTTTTCTTAAAACATGACATCCAAAACAGTACTTCAGCAAAGATTTTGTAAATGTTAAGTAAAATAAATTACTTAACTTCCTGTCTCACCTAGGAAGTGGCTGTCAATGCATTCAGGAGAGACATCAGTACTTTTTATGCCAGCATTACATTGTTGACCCATCTTCAGCCTATGATCCAACACCACCACCAGATCTTTTTGCACAGCATTGCAGAGTAACCACTTTCCTCCAGTCTGTACTGGATTTTTCTTTCCTAAAATATAGTCTTTGGATTGTTTTTTATTAAATTCCACTTCTGTGATTTTAAACATTTTATATATGACTTTAACAAGATTCATTTCAGTTTTAAGCCCATCATCCAAAATGCCTGAAGTCCCCATCAGATTGTTGTTCTAATAAAGATTTTTTTTTCATATATTCCTTGTTATCTGTACTATATTTCATGCTGTTATTATTTTGACCATAAGCCTTGAAACATTTATCATCAGAAATATTTGTTTCAAAATTTTCTATCATTCTTTGGCTCTTGGATCTTTAGGAAGTTCTAATGCAGTCACAAGTTTCTTGTTACATATTCTCTTTTCTCCACATCTGCAAAACTGATGCAAATACATGTAAACACATATACATTGGTGCTACCACGAGCTTCCCATGCTCCCACCCAGCCCACAGCACTGCCGAGACACTGGGAGCAACCTGGGGCCAGCAGAGCAGGGGACTTGGGGGGTGTCCCAGCTCCCCATGTTTCACAGAGTCCAGTTACTCCAGCAGCATAATGGCAAAATGTTTGGCCACTTGAAACTCAAGTGGTCCAGCAGGTCCCACACAGACATGCTGCAATAAAAGTCCTAAATAACTAACGGTATTTTTGTTTACCTAGAAGCATAAATTATGAGCCCCCAAGGAAGTCTGTCTATACAACAAAAGATATGTAATAACTGGTGGCAGTCTCACATGATATATAGCTTTACTTTGACATCGAAAGGATTATTTTCAATTATTTCTTCCTGGACAATTATACTTATTCTAGCCCCATAATGCATTGTGTCAGTCATCTCTGGACATAAAACACTTTAATAGTGTACAGTAAGCTTTTTCTTTCCACACAAAATATCTTTGGACCTATAATTACATTTCATAAAGCCTCAGTACCATAATTTAGCAGTCCCTTTCATAACATTAGGTCTGCATTTGTACAAAATTAAAAAAAGATGTATATGTGCTTTATCTCTAAAGCTTTAATTTATTTTTTGTCTATGTAAAGTGTCAAAAGTTTGGTCAAAGTGGTGTGCTACGAGTAAGAATTAAGCTAGTATAACACCTTGGACAAAGCCATTTCACAACTGGCAGCAATACAGGATTAGCTGGGGTTTGAAATTAGTTAACTTTACCACATAGCTTTCCTAATAGTAGATCAATAACCACCTCTCCATTTATTATCCCACTTACTTCCAACCCCAAACTATTTCACAGCATTTTAGAGGAGGACAACCCGCTGGCTAGGGCTGTGCTAGAGTTTTCTGCTCTGCTGCAGATTCCTTTTATAAACTCCAGCAAATCACCAGGTGCCTGCACGACTGGGATAAAAACATGTGGTTTCTAAAGGCAGCTATAGCAAGGACTATTGCTATAGTCCTTGGTAGGGTTCCCATATAGCAGACAAAGCAGCAAAACTTAAGGCAAAGCCATACAGATAGGGAAGTAGACTTTTATTTTCAAAGAAACACATTTCCCTCCCTCACACCCATTCTCTCAAAATTCTCTTATTCCTTTATGGTTATAAGCACTGAGATGTGTGTGTCCAAGTATTTTGTCCAGAATGACTTATGGTGGCATAGAGGGCCCGGGACACCAGCTAACAAGTCCTCATCCAGTCTTCTGGGTTCATCTTGAGTAGTGATGAGACACATGAGCTTTGGAGCCTTCATAGTCCCTTGCCAAAGAAGGCTCATGTCCAGCATGAGTTGTTTTGCACCAGTGTGGCTCCATGTCTGTGATGGGGTCTGTGATCTTGGAACAACCATCACTGCTTCCAACACTTGCCCATGCTTTTATTTACATCCTTCTATTCTGTCCTGCTTTTCTCAGAATTTTGACTTACAGTGTATACACCATTATTTTAAGTACTAATTTGCTATTAATTCTGGTGCCTTTACATATGCACGATCTTGTTCATGCTCTGTATACTGATAGATATGATTTACAAATATTCTACACCTAAGAATGCACTAGTGGCAATAAGGGTCTTACCTTAACATGTAGGGCAAGAGCCCATTCTCACCCAAATGCCATTTTTCATAGCTTTCAGGCACAGAAATTGGAGACCCAGGATATGGAAACCATTCATTGTAAGAACAAGCAAAGCCAGATAGGTACAGTGGAATGAGTTTATGATATATTGCTCTATCCATCACCTCAAAGGCACAATTTTCATTTAATCCATGGCTCACACTGCTGAATAGGGGTTAAATCAGAGGCATGAGCCCAAATTTTCTACCAACAGATGGAATTTTGTAGGAACACAAGTCACACTGGAATTATTGGTTGCACAGGCACTGTGGGTGTTCAAAAGCAACTTTCAAAGCTTATGGTTAGGGACTTAGAACAAGTGTGGCTTAGCTGATCATGATTCTGTTCATTTATTGACCCTAAATGATACTTTTGGGTGCTTGGAAAAAAATAATTTTCCTGGTACTCAGGAGACCAAGGGTAGAATTAGGATCCTAAGTTTGTACAATCACTTTTGAACATTTTAAAGACAATTCATATGTAAGAAAAATGCTTCTTACTGTTTTAACAAGTGTTACTAATTATCTCAGTCCCCCTTGCTCCACAATTCTCAATTAGTCTCATGAACATTGGTAATAAGATTCAAGATCATTAACCTGTAAATCATTGGTTCAAATCTTGAGCAGGTCATTAGTGACTAGAAGGCATTAGTATCTAATGACTGGTTTCATTCCACTGGACAAATAGTCACCACCACAGCTGGCAATAGTAAATTATTTCAATAGAGACCTAGGAAATGTACCAAGTCCTGATTTTGCTTCTGCCAATCTGATATCCCAGCCAGTCTCCCTATTAAGCTTTGAAATTAATTTTTTTTTTCTCAGTGTTTCCAAGAGCAGCTCTTGGAACATTATTGGGAAATGACAGAACAGTCTGGGAAAAAAAAAGCATTTTTTAATGTCTGAATGTAGTTTTCTAGATATTTCTATCTTGTAAACCAATCACTGTGATCTGAAAAAAATCCAAAATAACAAGAAATGTATTTCCCACTACTGGAACATTTTATAATGTCTCTCTCTCTCCTGTGTGGATTCCTCTGCTTGATCAACATGCAGAAATCACAGTGGTCCCTGTTAATATGCAGAACCACTCTACAACGTACTTACAGGAAGCCTCATCCATCCTGCAGCAAGCCTGTGATGATGGGACCCAAGGGCTGGAAGGACTCCTTTATGCCATAGAGATCAGACCCTTGTAATCCAGTCTAGTCCAAGAACACCCATGTCACAAGCATTGCCAGACACATAACACTTCTAACAGTCTCTAGCAAACTTGAATTGGGAGTCAGGACAGATTGCTGAGAAAAATTACAAAATTATTGCTCAGTTTCTTCTAATTTAAGCATCTACTACCAGGAACACAGCACTGGGTTAGGAGGACTTTTGGTGAAACACAGTATGTTTTCTTAAGCAAGACTAGGAACACAAAGACCAAAAAACACAAAAGGTACAATATGTCACAGGAGCAAAGCAGGAGA
This sequence comes from Tyto alba, assembly GCF_018691265.1. NCBI lineage: Eukaryota > Metazoa > Chordata > Aves > Strigiformes > Tytonidae > Tyto > Tyto alba. The sequence goes on along the minus strand of NW_024881282.1, from coordinate 12,806,490 downwards.
AATTAAGGATATCATGAATGCCCAAAGCACTAATAAGGGATTATTTTTAAATGAAAACAGGCAGTAAACCCCAGGTGCCAGATGTTGATAGGCTGCCATCTGACTACACAGGTAGTAGCCTTGTACAGCCACTCTTATGTATGTTATTATGTGAGTCAGAAGCCACATACTGACCTTTGCAGTCCATTAATTTTATTTTTTCCTCCTGTTCAATTAGTGCAAGACCTTGAGTCATTGTGGGTAACCCCAGGAGAATTGTAATTAAGAATTAATATAAAGCCAACGTGTGGTGCAAAGCTCTGAAGTACTTTTGTCACCACGTGTTTATGGTAATGAAACCATGATGAAGATTTTATCGCTGAGTAAAACACTTTTGAATGTACAGTCACTGACCTGCAAACTGTTCACATGGCGAATGTATTAGGGCATTTGCCTAAAGATCTCTCTCACAGCTGAAAAATAAGACAGGCCAGTTTTGAATAGGATTTAACAAACTATTCACCACCTACAAGTTTTGCAAATTGCAAATCCTCACACCTCCCACTGCAAACAAGGCTTAAGTATTCAGCACGTAAAATCCAATTAATAAGGAGGGGTTTTTTGGGGGGGAGTGGGTGGGGGGGTGGTGTTATTTTAAGCTACTACCTGTCAAAAGCAGTAAATCTGGCCCTCATTTCTTCTGCACTTACAGGTCTGGGTTAGCACACATTGAAAATACCACTCCAGCAAGGACAAATTGTAGAATACACCAGATGAACTGAAGCAGCATTTGCATTTCTTCCTCTTACCTGTCAGTCTATCAACCACATCTTCAAACTCCATGCTGGTGCAGAACCATGCCATGCAGCAATGCAACTGGAGAGGGGAAATATTTTAAGTGTGGGCTCCATCCTGAAAGACCTCAGCACACTCGGTTATGAAGTTGCATTGTCAAGTCTCAATACCTTCTGTTCAAATGTTAAAAACATCCAATAGAATAAAAAGGAAATCAGTTGGTTATTTATTATTTACCATAAGGTTGATCTGGCTCACACTACAAAAAGGCAGCTGGAGAAAAGAGCCAGTGTAGAGTCAGAGATGTGTTTCCCCTTCTCCTCACTGGGTATCACCCCGAAGTGTGAATGACTTTGTGCTGCTTGTGGAATTTGTCAGCTGTCCTTGCAACCCTCCTGCCTGCATGGAGGGCAAGAACAGGTTTGGGAAGGCTGTGTGTCCACCACAGTGTGCCATGAACCTATAGACCAGCCAAAGCTCTTTCCTGGGCCCGCGCTCTTACCTGGCTTCTCTTCCCGATGTCCTGGGCTCTGCCTGCACCAGACTCAGGTTTCATGGGGCAATATTGCTCCAAACCTGACAGAATTAGGCCCTGAAGGACTTAAAAGGCATAAACACTTGCTTATTTTACTTCACCTGCATAAAAATAGATCACTCCGCTTTCCAAAGCAAGCAATTAATCTTCATAAGCATAACCTATATTTTCTGAAGGAGGAAAGGAAGAAAGAATATTCTCTGCAAGTTTGTTATCTCTGACATATTTTTCCTAAACTGACTGCATTAATAAGGCACAAGAAGAGACATATATTAAAAAACCTGCATTTAAAACTTACTTTGTTTGATCTACAACAAACTGACAAATCCAAAAAATTCAGTCATAGGTGATACTTTATTTCAGAAAAGGAATAGAAATCTAAAACACTGACTGAGGACAGCAGAACCGTCTCCAGATTAATTCCTTAATTTGTATTGCATTAAATCAGGCAATTAACACTACAATCTGGAAGCACAAAGGCTGACACTTTTTTGGGTTTTTCTGAATTTGTTTCCCTAGGGCTTAACAGTGACACTTGGACACAGCTCTCACAAGGGTAATATTTAGCTATGCCACATTAGAAAGGAGCCTCAGGAGGAATTCACAGGTTCCTATTTTGTCTTGCTCAAAGGGGAAAGTATTTCACTGTGTGCATGAAAAAGGTTCTTGCTTATTCCTTTCTTCTCCACTTCCACTTCTCCACTCCAGTTGTGTCTGACGTCAAACTGAGCTAAGCACTCCAGAGTAATCTTCATTCCCCCATCATAACAAGGATGAACCTCTGGGAGGGACCTCGATATACCCTTTATAGCTATCTAGAATAAGACAAAATTGTTTCTTCTATAAAAATAAACCAGAAAAATGCATTTCTATATGCCCACCCTAGAGCAGGTACTGTAGCCTGTACCTGAGCTACTATTGTAAACCAGGGAAAGAGCAGGTCTAGCAAATAAAAACATCAAACTGCTTTTTAAAAGCTACAAATCCAAGCTTTTACTGGCTAAATGCATGCCTGATTGCACGGAAAAATAAAAATGGCACATGATGCCAGTAGTGGCTTAGCTGTAGAAGATGTTATAAAAGCAAAATAGCTAGATTATACAGAGCAGTCAGTTTTTGCCCCTCCAACCTGAGATCACAGATTCCCTGTGCAAGTTTATGAACCCTGTAGTGGGACCAAATTAGATGCAGTTGTTATGCTTTTTTTGGCCATAAAGCATACAAGACATTACAAAAGAGGGAGAACTTGTGCATAATGCATATCAAACTCAAACAGTTCCCCAGTTCCCACACACCCATCCAATTCTGTGATCTTTAGATTTAATGTCATATATTAGCTTGTATTTGATTCTTTGGTTAAAGCAAGAGCTTTAACCTTTACAGTTGGTATTTTTAAAGGAGAACAAAGGAAGGCTCCCCTCCTCCAGATTTTTATTCAAGCACACATAGTCATATGGATGAAACTGCTTCCCCTGAAGTTAGCAAGGGCAGTCACAGGTAGCAATTTGCAGAATGAGGCCAGAAGAGATGCTAGTCTAGCAGGCTATCTGACATCAAAAAATTAGTGTGCATACATCAAAAATGCTGGCATTGAAAGGACAGGTTCATAAAGACCAAGGGAACAGAGGTCTTTTGCATGTGCCATGGAGTTCTGCCCAGGATCCCAATATGAGCAACGTAATCCATGCATGCCAAGAAAAACTAACCATTCAACATCCCTTTTTCTGAAGAGCATAAATGGCCTACTTGAACTCCTAGCAAGCTTTTCTGAGGGGAGAGAGGAATGGGGTTTTCCAAGTGAGCTAAGAAATCATAAAATTTATGACCTGGAGATCACAGTTCTTGAGTCAAGGGTCCAAAACAGTTCTGTTGCTTTGACATTACGGGTCCCAATTGTATGGAAAATGTTCACAGCCAGTAAGAATATAAGGGGCTTCCATGCCAGCTCTTGCTAAGTAATGAAGCCTCTCTAGCGAAGTGTTCACAGCCAATAAATGTAATAGCTGAATTTCACTTATTTTCCCTATGCATCAGCAGACTTCCACACTTTTATATCTCTGGAATGTATGCATTATTAGATCCTTGTAAGTACCCATCACTGTGGTGTTCAAGTGCTGTTCATCTTGAACCAATGCATGCTACCCAAAACTCCCAATATCCATCTCTAATTTTGCAGTTTTAGTCCATTATTAATTGTTCCATATGCTTGGAAATGAACCAGTGAAGCTTTCTTGGCTTTGCTCCCACTCCTCCCCATATTTGGGCAAGTTGTCCAATTGTTTTAAATATAATTCAGATATTTTTCTCCAGGTGCTGGGAGACCTTCTGTGTCTAAGACAGTAAAATTTATCATAATAAGGTTTTCTCCTCTCCTTTAGTTATTAGACTATGAATAGCTCTGTGACCATTTACAGTTCATTTACACATCTCCCAACAAGAACACACAACCAGAAACACTGAATGGACCTTTCTTGATCCAGGTAATAAGGTGTGTTATCTGCACTGTGGATCCGTTAAGTTTTGTGATCTGACTTAGATTATTCCAAACTGATCTTCCTCAATGTCAATGAGAATTGCACAGGATGTACAGCAGTGATCTGCCACAGGGGTGGGAACATCCACAAACTAGAATCAGGTACAGAAGTTTGCTTGAAGTGTTTATAAACTTCAGTTTATAATCCATTGGCCCCATCCGCTGCTGCATCTGTTTGCATTCTCCCGACTGTGCTTCTTCCACTCCTCCTGAAGCAGCTGTTTACTCTGCAGATTGTCACAACCATTCGTCCCTGCAGACACAGGCAACAGCTTTTCAAATTTGTCCAGGAGTCTATCTTTGTCTAGTCTTTCCCAAGGGGCCATTTCAAAATGCAGACCTGTTTCTGCTTGGTGACACTTTCTCCTAGATTGTTAAATAATTTTGTGTAAGCTTCCATCTGCTTTACCCTTTAGCATAGTTCCTTTTCCAAAATACGGTAAATGTACCCTTGGCAAGGCACCACAGCAGAGTGAAGCCCCTTAACTGCAAAAAAGGTACATTCAGGGCAACAGCAGGGAAAGCTTCCTCCTAACGTCTGCACTTTAATCCTGCCCTGGAGAGTTTCCTGCCATTGTTGCATTCTTGTTAACGACAGTTGTCAGCAGCTGACCATTTTCCTAGCACAGATGGACCCTAGGTATCTGTAGCCAAAAGTTATTGCTGAAGCCATTCATTGGTATGTCTTCAGTTTGCAATTCATGCTCAAACTCTTGCATTCCAGCAGCTTTTGCTCCACATCGCTTACATCAGCTGGTAACAACATCTGGCCCAAAGTTTAAAGCTCAGGTCCAGCTGAATCAGTACAGACTACGGCAATTTCTCTCCTACACAGGAGAGTCCTGAACACTGGCTGAAATGAACTAGTTCATCAATTTAATTCCAACCCATAACATCATGCATTTGGACGTTATGCCAAATTTCTCGTGTCCTAGCAGCAGTGCTGCGACCTGCCAGGTAGGCTCTTCAGCAAGTGCAAGATCAGGGATAGACTGGAAAGGACATTCACAACTCAGCTGGATGCATGGAGAGCAGGTGGGCTGGCAGGTCCCTGTGGATGACTAGATTTCTCCAAAACAGTGTTAGTGAACATGCTTAACTGTTGCTAGGACCAGTAAAGAAACAGAGCCATCCGTCCATTATTCCCTTACTTAAGATACTACAATAAATGATTCTGGAGCAGTTTCTGCTCCAACAAAACAAGTCAGGCATCCAACACCTCTGCTGCTTCTGGCATTATCTGTACCAAACACTGAGAACTAAGTGAAGATGGTTCCTGGTTGGATTTGGGATAGCCATTAGTCCTTTAGTGGCTGATCAGAGTCAAAGATTCTTGTGTTCATTTTACTTTGTTTACACAAGGAAAAAATGAAGGAAAGTCTGTTATGTTTCTTAAAGAACAGTTTTACCTGGATTTATTTTTACTTATGCTGCTGTGAAAGAGAAATAGTGACATTTAGCTCTGTGGTGTTATTTAACTGCCATGAAATCAAAACCAAGGACATTGTATTTATAATAATGGTTTCAAAGACTCTTCTCTTCTTAGAAAGTATTGCTTGAAAGAAGGGCTTAACACAATGCTTTAACCAGAGTTCTATGCAGTTTTCAACAGAAGTCCTAGAGTATTTTTTTCCTTTTTTTCTTCTTGCATATTATCCATGTCATTCATCCATAGGATCCCAAAATATCCTAAAAGCCTGAATACAGGACTAACCACAATTCTGAGTAAGAAGCTGTAATTAATAATAAATACAAGCGGTGCTTACAACTGAACTCTGAATCCACAGAAATCAAGGTGCTCAGTTTAAGTTCCCTTGACGACCCCTCCACCCCTTCATTCATAACATGTGCATGGAAAAAAAGGCAGAGATGGAGTTAAAGTTGTCATGACAACTTTGACTCTAAAGTATCTGTCTTTTGAAAATAAGCTACTTTGGGCTACATGTTGCTCAGCAAAGCCCTTGACAGCGAATGAGTTTCATAGAAGCAATCTGACAGGTCAATAACTTGGCTTTACTTTTAACAAAAATGCATTTATGCATATATATAGCCAGAGAGAATAAAGACTGAACACATGATGAATCCAAGCATCAGATAAAACAGAGTGTTTTCAATCAATACAGTAATGCCAGCAAGATCTTTTATTTTTAGTATCCCTCAACCTTTATATAGAAGACATTCAGGTGACATCTGAACTGGCAAAGATGACATATTAACTTATCATCTACTGTCTCCAACTCTACCAAGCTACTTCATTTGTTTTGTTAGGAGAATAATCAGACTGCCTCCTCCTAGAGGAAACAAGAGACGTTCTCAAACACTATACAGAGACTACTCTGCAGTGGGAACTGTGTATCAACTCTTCTTGCATTAAATAATCTCCTCGTATTTAATATTATTTCCTTAAATATGTTTAACCTCTGGACTTCACAGCAGGAAGAGAGTCTTTCACAAATCACTCTGCTTGACCCATATTCCTAGGAGCAAAGCTTTCACTACAGACACCATCTTTGTAAAGTTAAAAAAAGCAAAACAGAACACAAAAAAGCCTTCACCTTTTGTCCTGTGATCTTGAAAGTCCTCACTGAAGAAGTAAAAAGTTCTCATTTGATCGTGTAACAGATTTCTCTTGCAAATTATGATTTCAAGTGGTAAACAGTGATCTTTAAAAAGGTATTTCCTCTAAAATACTTTCGAAATCATAACTCTAAGTCAGACAAGGGCTTAAATCCAGTATGTATGCAGGCTGGAAAGCTCAAATTGCTTTCTAATTTGACTTTTCCTCTCTGCTCCTGAAAATGTCACCAAGACCTGCTGATAAAAGAAACTCAGAGAAGAACTGCAAAACTACTATTTTTTTACCTCCCACTCACCTCAAAAAGATAATTTTAATTCAGGAGAGCCTTCCCTGAAATATGATCTCTGCTTTATGGCCAGTGAGTGTAGCAAGCACAAGTCATAGTCCACGACTGTGATTCCTAGGCACTGCAGTAATGTGCTTAACAGTGAAATAACAACAGCAACAGCACAATATTAGCAAACATCAGTAAACTATGCACTCAGTCCAGATTTTCTCAATTCATGGATATAGTTTATTCTTTCTAAGTGGAGCCACAGCCCAAGATCTCCACCTCCTCTGCATGAAACCTACAGAAGTCCACTTTTTCACTTTTTCACAACTACTTTTCTGCTACTAAGCACATGCAGAGCACCATGGGATCAGAGTAAAGAAGATCACCCAAGTGCTGCTAAAAGGTTGAACTGCCTGTCCCCAGTGGGTCTCTGTAACTTGGTTAATATGTGTAGCTGTTAAAAGCTGTTGAAATGATGGTGCTAAAAAACTGAACAAGCACCACAGAGAAAAGGCTGGCCAAAATAACTGATCCATAAAAATAAAGTGAAGATGAAAGAAAGAATGGAAAACAAAGAAACAAATAAAAAAAACAACAAACAAACAAAAAATAAAAACAGGGGAAAGATAAAGGGCAAAGACATAGGTACATCTGATAGTCATCAGAAATCAGCTTTCTCTTCCCCCCTTACTTTCTCTTACTCCTCCCCCTTCCCCATTTCCTAACTGCTCAGGTCAACTTGTACAACTCTTCAGCCTCTACTGTCAGTTTAGCATCACAAATCCTCATCCTGGATTTCATGAAGTCAAGCAGGCTCAGTGAAGATCACTGGGCTCTGCTTACTCCTGGTATAATCTCATTCAAATCCATGGAGTTACACGAGGGATGAGCTGGAATCAGTGATGCTTTCTGAATCTTCTGACATCCAGCTTTGGATCTCTGTAGCTCCAGACTGATGATACACACTGAAGAGTTTTCCAAACACAAAAGGGGAGAAAGAAAAAATATGAGCTCCTTGGGTGGTTTTCATCATGGTAGTTGCACTACATCTGCCATATATCAGAACAGTTCCCATGTTTTCTATCCAAGATTCATAACAGCTCTAAAAACACAACCATACTTCACCATGTTGAAAAACAAATTTCTCCATAGCTGGAGAAATATATTTTTCTAGGTAAAATGGCAAGGAACACAATGTCCTTCAGAGCAGCTTAACAAAAGAAATTATCTGATTCCTGGAAAGTCTTTTGCAATCTCTGTTTTTTTATCTGCAAATTCTCTGCAGTTGTTTATTCATCAGGTGATAATCTTCTCCCTTTGTCTCAGGGAAAAGTTATTCCTAGGAGATAAAAAAGAGCTTGTATGAAATGCTTGCTTGTGAGTAGTAATAATCAACTCACATCAAGGCTGTATTTTTTTTATTATTATTTGTACTGCAGTAGTGCTGGATGTTCCTTGCTGGCACTGGATGTCACTGTGTTGGAATTGCATATATATGAGATAAGAGACACTGACTGATCTGACTGATCAGATGTACTGTATTTTAAATTATTTTAAAAAAAAAAAATAATCAGAAAATAAGACTGCAAAAGACTTCAAGAGGTCATCTAATCCATATCTGGATGTGGAGTAAACTCTCTTATGGCTGATCAGCTAGTGCTATCAGTTGTTTCATCTGTTTTATAGATGGAAAATTAAGAGATTGTGTCGTGCCCACGAAGCCTACAGGCTGGCTGTGGCAGAAGTGGAAGTTTAACCCAAATCTCACAAGCCCTGGTTGATAGAGTCCATGAAAATATTTGATGGCAACTGAACTTGGGAGCCTCTAAGGAAAACAATCATAAACCTGTTATCTGTATTTGCTATGAAACAGTGAGTTAAAATAAAGAAAATCTAGCTATCAGCTACAATTTTTTATTTGCTCTTCTGCACTTAGGCATACCTTAAAAAAAGCACAAAGCCCACAAATAGCTGTATATATTAAAATATCTCCACCTCATTTATCACACTGCATTAGATATTCATTTTTCCTTCACTATCAGTAAAAAGCACTATTCTATGCCGTATATAATATATGAAAGTCACACTATACAAAAATTCACTGAAGATAAAATACTCAGATCAAAAGCGCTCTATATCTGACAAAGACTTTTTACACAATGCAATGTATCTTTTCCCATGTATTCTGTCTATTCCATGAAGCGGTATACATGCTTAATATCAGATAAGCTCATCCTTTCAGCCACTTATTGTGGATACCGAGTTTTCTGTTTCAATGCAGAAGAAAAAATAGTTCCCGTTCTTTTTCTATCACCATGTTATCATTTCTTCTCTAGGATGAAGTGTAATCACCCTCTTGCATAGGTTACTGTTTCTACCTTCTATGTCAAGTAAGTTTCATATATCGATGCAACTTAGGCAAGATTAATATGGCTTTCCTCTTTAATATAAATCTTTTGATTTGTTGCTGAATGGACTGTTCTCAAGTATTGCTATCTAACTGCAAGGGACAACGCTGTTTATCATTTCCCCCTGCAAGCAGCCATCCAGATCTAGATATTACAGTACTTTGAATTTAGAAACCATGAATATAAATGTGTTCCTACCAAATGAATGTTCATTTTACATCTGAAGTACCTTTTACATTTACGTGCTATCTATGACATCTAGATAAAAATCCCCACTGAAATCGACAGCTAACACTGAAGTTTTCTTCTGAATAAGAAACACAGAAATTCAAAATTAATGACACACAGATCACATTAAATAAAAATATAAGTAATTACACTTAGTCAAAAAACTAATGGAGCATTCCTCCCTTGGAAAATGTTGGCTTGTAAGCTAATGCATCTTGAGAGAACTCACTGACAAAGTTTAATTATTGTTTTGAAAAAAAACCTGGAAAATTATTTAAAGTACTTCAATGTATTATTTGAAATTATTGCTTGAAAATGTTTTTACATCATATAAAATATAGTCTATACATTAAAACTGAAACAAACAAACCTAGCTTCATTCATCATGTTCATGATGTGATAGCTTCATTCACATCAAATTTAAATTTTCACCAATTTTCTTTCCAACTTGGAAATGAGAGGACATTTCATAGCTGTTGAATTTCCTATTGGATAAGAAGATTCCAGTTTTCAGAGAATACTTACTTTTTACCACATTAACAGTTCCTTCCACTAGCCATCCTCTCCTCTAGGCACAAGGTCCTACAGTTCGCAAAGCTGAATATTAGAACACACAATATACTTAAACACAGCAAAAGTTAATGAAGTAATGTACTTTGTTGCTGACAGTGCACTCAGAGAATGAAGAACATTACATTTCTTTCCCATGTTACACAACTGAGTTACTCTGTAGTTTTTGACACACACTGGTATCATCCTAATGACTAAGCAGGGCCAAGCCTGTTTACATCAGCTGAGGTGTTGATGCTGTACACATATCTACTTCAGCTTGAACCAACCAGCAACACTGTGATGATGCTTTGAGATGTATCTTTCTGTGCCTTTTCCTTAAAGAGATGAGACCCCCAGGGCTTGTAAATGTCCTAACCGGATTCTGTTAGAGCATACCCTAGAGTACCGAAATTACTAAATTGGAGGAGGAAACCTAGATCAGTTGGGCAACAGAATAAAAATTAAAAAAAAAAAAGGAATGTGAGGCAGACTTCCTTTTTGTTCCCTCCTTGAAGGGTGATTGCTTTTCTCCAGGCTCAGTCTCAATTCAGCAAGCTTGCTGGGTTGCAACAAATGACATGGTCTCTTTTCAGCTCCTAAGAAAAGCCTTTTTCTTCTATCCTTTCTGTGCCAGCTCCTTGCTTTCCTCAGCAATCTCTGCCTCCAGCCGGCTGAGCATGCCAAGTTAATTTGAAAGTCTGGAAGCTCTCCCACCTGCTACTGGACTCCACCTGAACCAGGATCTAGTGGTGAAGCCAGACTGAGAGGCAGACCTCCTCCTTGTGTCCAGCCAGGCCCCTTCCCTGGGAGATGTCCTTAAGCTCTACCAGAGGTTCTCAAATGTCAGCCAAAGAGGCTACCTCTGCAATAGGACAAGACAAATAAAAACCTTTATCTATAGTCTAGAAAACTATCCCCACTCTAGACCAATGGAAACACTCTAAACCAAAGGAAACAAACAATTTAAAATGGGTGAATGAAGGACCCATTCAAAGGATCAAAGTAGATGAATGACTACCTAGGGATGGAGGAATTCAGGAGCTAAGATTGTTGTTCACTATTGATGTGTGCCCCCAAAATACTAAGAAAATACTTAATCTTAGTACCTGACCTCTGGGAAGGCCTGTGGTGATACTGCTGCTGACTGCAGCTTATTAAGCTCAGAGGGACAAACCGTAATTGGTATTTTTTATCAGATTCTTAATCCATGTTTCTGAGGAATGACACAAAGTGCTTCATTGTACAGGTGATTCTTGGAATAAAGGCTGGGAAAAGTAACAATTTGTCTATCTGAGAGAAAAAAAATCACAGTAGTTTACACTGAGGAGGTGTAAAACCGAGTAAGGGTTTTGAATTCCTGATGGAAGAACGTGGAACCTGTTCCCCCTCTCAGTGTGCAACTGAAGGACCAGGTGTAGGAGAACAAAGACAATCAGACTTGTTGATCTGTAGAGGCTCACACTTGTCAGAAATTAAAAGTTTAAAAAAAGTTCAGAGGACAGATACAATTTTTGCAGAGTATGAAGAGCAAGATCCAAAGAAGGATCTAGAGAGTTGCATTTGGTGCCTGAAGGAAAGACAGAAGTGCTGTCACAGGACAACTGAGGTGCTAATGACTGATCCAAGAGCAATGTTAAAAGGACTAGTGCTGTGCCATTATTGGAGAGGATGTCTCCTGTGTTTCTACTGGAAGGGAGATGTGTAATGGATAGCATATGTTGTAGCTCCTTGTTCGTGAACTTCCTCTGAGGTCCCTGAAACAGAAGCAATGCCTTTTTTTCTCAACAAGCCCCCACCACAATTTGAGTAGTTCAAATGTTTAGGGGGTCTTATTCACTGAAGACTCAGTTACTTCATCACTGTACAATACCACTCTTTTATTTCCCTTTCCATTTAAGTCAATAGCGATATAGTCCCTTCAAAAAAAAAACAATATTTGCTTAGAGACCTCGACCACACAAGGTGGTAGCTCCATCTAAAGAAGCACCTACAAACAAGATTAATCTGAAGTATGCAACTAATGCTATTGATTGCAGTTGGATTATTCACATGCAAGAGTTGGAACAAAATATCTGTGCCAGTGGAAAAAGGTGTATAAAGCACAATCTCCTGTGTATGCATGTTATCTAATGTGTACCCTCACTGTTTCAAGGTTGCAAGAGCTGACTATAATCAGTTGCAATTACAATACAGGACTCTACCACGCTGCCTTTGCTGGTAGGGAAGATTCTTTGTTGTTGTCCTGGGTTTGAGTAAGTGGTGGGGTTTTTTGGAAGCAAAGAAGGGGGCTATCGGGGTGGCCCCCTGTGAGAAGCTTCTCGAAGCTCCCCCAGCTCCACGTCAGCTCCACCTCTGCTCGAATACTGAGCCAATCAGCTGCGCCTCTGCGATAACGTATTTAAGAAGGGACATGGTGATGAGCAGTTGGACTTGTGAGGAGGAGTTGCTGCAGCTGCGTGAACACCAAGGTCAGTGGAGGAACGGAGGAAGAAAGGAGGGGGGAGGTGTGCCGGAGCAGAGACCCCCCTGTATCCTGTGGTGAGACGGCAGGGCGGCCCCCCCTGCCATCCATGAAGATCTACAGTGGAGCAGACATTGATTTGTGGCCTGTGGCTTCCACCTGGTTGATCAAGGTGCTGTGCCCAAAGAAGGCCGGGGTCTTGTGGGAAAAGCTAGCTCCACTGTCGTAGTTCAGTGCTGGGAGGATTGCAGCATGCAGGGGTGTCCCACGCCGGAGCAGCTCGGGAAGGGCTGCAGCCGTGGGAGGGACTCCAGTTGGAGAAAGTTGGTGACCCATGACAGAGCAGTGTAAGGAAACTCTGCGGCCCATGGGAGGGACTCACATCAGAGAAATTTTGTGGAGGACTGTCTCCTGTGAGAGGGGGACCATGATGGAGCGGGGGGAACAAGTTCCAGAATCTCCCCTACCGAAGATGGAAGGAGCGGCAGCACTGACTGCACCCCCCATTCCCTGCCCCTGCGCCACTGGGGGAGGAGGTAGAGATATCGGGAGCAGAGCTGAGCCCGGGAAGAAGGGAGGGGTGGGGGGAAGGTGTTCTCAAGATGTGGCAATGCTTCTCACTGTCCTTAACTCTGTTAAGCGTTGTTAGTGTCTGTAATAAATGTATGTTCTTTTTTCTTCCCCTAAAGAGTCTGCCTTTTGCTCGTGACCATAAAGGGGGATTTTTCCCCATCCCAGTCCTATCTCGAACCCCAAGCCTGGCTCTCTGTCCCTTCTTATTGCTGGAAGAGAAGGGAGAGAGAGTGGCTGCGTGGTGGTTGGCTGCTGACCAGGATCAAACCAGGACAGTTTTTTACCATGATAAAGGGCATTATTTAAAGTACAAAACAACTGAATTCTTTTCCCTATGTCGCAAGTTGGATATTTAGCTAGAAACAGTATGTCTGGAGGTAAGCAAATAGAGAATAATTATAGGTTCATTTCACAATTTACCCTTGCTGTATCTGAAAAAGAAATGGGCATAGGTTAATCCCCTTCTGCTTAGAGAAGAAGCAAGCAGAAAGATTGCCTAAAGCAAAATTAAGAAACAATTTTTTCTTCTCACTGTTCCTATTTTATCTCATCTTTCCATTTCATCCTGAAGCTGCTGCCAATAGTGTTAGTTGTGGAATTAATGTCTTGCCAAAATAGTGAGAAAAGACTTTTAAACAGTGAGATCTACTAAATTATGCAGTAGTTTCCACAAGGGAAAGTATGGGAGTCTTATCACTGAAGTACTCTGAAAAGACATGGATAGTTAAACAAGGGGAAGTGCAAGGTCCTGAACCTGGGAGGAACAACTCCAGGCACCAACGCATGCTAGGGGCTACCCAGCTGGGAAGCAGCTTGGCAGAAAAGGACCTGGGGGTCCTGGTGGAGGCCAACTTGAACATGAACCAGTAATGGGCCCTTGCTGCAAAGAAGGTCAGTGGTATCCTGGGCTGCATTAGAGAAAGTATTACTAGCAGGTCGAAGGAGGTGATCTTTCCCCTCTACTCAGCACTGGTGAGGCCATAACTGGAGTACTGTGTCCAGTTTGGGGCTCCTCAGTACAAGAGAGACAGAGACATTTGATCTAAGGAAACCAGATGGTCCCCCTACCCTCAGGAAATGTTGCACCTGGGGGTTGAGACATGTCCTTTGTCTGTTAAGATTGCTTGTTGGGACACGCCCTTTGTTTGTTGGGACATGCCCTGTGTTTTGTTAACACATGTCATTTATCTGATAACATGGGAGTTGCTAGGGGAGGGTCAGCGCTGGGAAGGGGGGGGGGGGGCGCGGCTTGGAGTGGGAGATATTTTAAGTATTTCTTGGAACTAGTTGTAATATTCCCTCCCTATTCCCAGAATTGTGATACATATGTAACATTCTACGTAATAAAAAGGAGCCGCTTTTGGCTACAAGGCACGCCTGCATTTGGAGGAAATGATTCCCCCATGCACCCAGTGCTGAATAAACATACCTACTTTATAACCTTACTGGTTTTAAAGTCGTGATTCCGCGCCTCACATTGTACTGGGTTTCTGTGTTGGGGTTTTTGGTAGCAGGGGAGGGAGCTACAGCAGTGGTTCCTGTGAGGAGCTTCTCGAAAGCTCCCCAGGCTTCAGGTCGGACCCACCTCTGCACCACGGCTAAGCCAATTAGTGATGATGCCTGAGCCTCTGTGATTATGTATTTAAAAAGGGGAACCTGAGAGAGGTTTGGAGACTTGTGAGGAGGTGTTCGAGAAGTACATCTATGCAAACACGAAGGTCAGTGGAAGGAAGGAGGAGGAAGGGGAGGGAGGTGCGTCAAAGCAGAGACCCCCCTGTATCCTGTGATGAGATGGCAGGGTCGCCCCCCCTGCAACCCACGGAGGTCTGTGGTGGAGCAGAAACTGACCTGAATCCTGTGGAGAAGCCCACATGAGGACAGGTGCCTGCACTTAAAGGAAGCTGGGACTCAGAGGAGAGAAGTTGTAGTTTGGTGCTGGGACGACTGCAACACGCTGGGGTGACCCGTGCCAGATCAGTACGGGAACAGCTGCGGCCCGTGGGGAGGACTCACACCAGAGAAGGTCCGTGGAGGACTGTCTGCAGTGAGAGGGGAGCCACATAGAGCAGGGGGAGAATGTGCAGCGTTCACCCCACCTCCTGAGAAGGAAGGAGCGACGAGCTGACTGTAACCCCTATCCCCTGCCCCCTGTGCTATTGGGAGGAGGTGGAGAGATTGGGAGCAGAGTTGAGCCTGGGGAGAAGGGAGGGGTAGGGGGAGAGGTTTTTTTGATGTGGTGGTGCTTCTCACTGTCCCACCTTATCTGTTAAGTATTGCTTTTGTTAGTGTTTGAATTAAAGTGATGTTCTTTTTCTTCCCCTAAGGAGCCTATCTTTTGTCCGTGACTGTGATCATGATGGGTGAATTACTCCTCCCTGTCCTAATCTTGATTCCTGAGCCTTTTTGCTTCATTTTCTCCTTTTCTAGTGCTGGGAGAGAAGGCTGCATGTGAAAGGCTGCATGGTGCTCAGTTGCCCTCTGGTCTCAAACCATGACAGACATATTGGAGAGAGTCCAACAAAGGGCCAGTAAGATGATGAAGAGCTTGGAGCATCCTTCCTATGAGGAGAGGCTGACAAAGCTGGGACGGTTCAGCCTGGAGAAGAGAAATCTCCGAGGGATCTGCTCAATGTCTATAAGTACCCAGAGGGAGGGTGCAAAGAGGACAGAGCCAGGGTCTTTTCAGTGGTGCCCAGTGCCAGGGCCAGAGGCAATGGGCACTAACTGAAACACAGGAGAGTCCCTCTGAACATCAGGAAACATTTTTTAACTGTGAGGGTGACTGAGCACTGGCACAGGTCACCCGGGGAGGTTGTGGAGTCTCCCTCCTTGGAAATATTCAAAAGCTATCTGGATGTGGTCCTGGGCAACCAGCTCTAGATGGCCCTACTTGAACAGGAGGTTTTGACCAGATGACCTCCAGAGGCCCCTTCCAACCTCAACCCTTCTGTGATTCTGTGAAAGCAAGCACTCAAAACCATTTTACAGAATCAACCTTACATCAATGTGCAAAAAACAGGATGCTAAGGCACCAAAACTGACTTTTCACCATATCTAATATCTGCAATTAAAGCTCTTATTTATACATATAGTCCACTGACATCAGATATCTGCATTGCATGAATCAGCTTAAGTGCCTCAACTAATTTCAGGGAAGAAATACATAAAAATGTTGGTTACTGGCAGTTTTTCTAAAAAAGCATCACTAAATAACATGTAACCAAATCAAAGCACATTTCATAGACTTCATCTGTAATGCTAGAAGTTCCAAAAATAATGGAGGATCAGCTTAGTTAAATTTTGTTAACTAATAAAAAAATGTCAATGAATTATTTGCTTGACTATCTTGTCTGTTCTTCTCGTCCCTGAGTAGACTATGACTTTCTAAGACAGAGTGGAAAGATACAGATACAAACATTCAGTGAATTAAGTTTGTGTATCTTATCACTGTATATTGCAGTATTTGAAACCTCTTCCACATAGCATTAGTAACAGCAAAAGTGCCACAATCTCTATGGAACTTCTACCTATTTTTGCCTGAGACACAAGTGTCTTGGTTGACTGGTTACTTTGTTGATTTTTTCAAGGTTTAGGATTAGTATTTGGAGGGCTGATGACTCGGAAAAGCTGGTACATAGATGGACAATGCAGAGTTAAAAGTGACATTTTAGCTGTGGTAGAAGGTCTTTTTAAAAAAGGGCAAGATCTTGCACCACTTCCAGAAAAAAAGCCAATCTTGGCAACTATCTAATCTTTCCAAGAAATCTGATACCCACCCACCCCCTTCCCCAATTAAATTAGTTTAGTAAGTTTTTCATACTTAAAATGTGTCAGATGGAAAGCTGCTTCTCCAAGACAGGCAGGATGTACTATCCAAATTGCCTCCTATTGTGCAACCACAAAATTATGATTAAGAATTGTACTTTGCAGAAGTTCTTTGCTATTTGATTTAAATATCATTTTGTCTCACATTACTTACTATCTATGCATTCTTTTGTTAGACTACCAGAAGGAAGATGTGATCAAGAAGTGAACTTGCTAAGAATTTATACTCTGATTGTTGACTGAAAATATTTCTGCTGTCCTCACCAAAACTCTGTTTGACATCTCCCATTCTGGCAAAACAAATTATGTCTGACAGCAAACAACATTGGGTCTTCTGGCCCAATTTTATATTCTCCTTTATTTTATTTTTAAGTGTGCTGTCTCATTATTCTGTCTGAATACAAATCTCTCAGTTGATTTAAAAATGCATATAACTCTGGGAAATCTGTCCCCGCATTAATGAGAAATGGCACCATCCATTTATAGGGAGCTCCTTCAGCTTCACTGTTGACACAGGTACCTTCGTGAGCGCAAGGGAAAATGAGGAATGGAGAATATTTTCTGATGGTTTGTCTTCTCTGCATCAATTATCTCAAGTTATTACACACAAGTAGTTCTTTTTTGGTTAGTGTATATATCAAGTGAGAAATTCATGCTGAAAACCCACCATCAACTAACTCAGGCCTGGTTTGATTAACAAGAGAATTACGGTTTTGATCCCAGATGCTGTAGCTCATGCACATTAGTGGCTCAAGTGTCAGCAGCATTTGACCTCAAAGCTGTATCCAGCAAGCCATCTGGATCAAGCTCACAGGCCATTTAACATGAGCTAGAAGCATTTATCAGTACAATAAAGCTTTCAGACGAGCAGCCATCTCAGAGTATGCAGCTTGCTATGGAACCAGCATCAGCACTGGAAGATGCCAGCACGTTAGCCCCACTTCTCACGTATCATCTGAAAGGAGCTCTCCTTGGGGTGAAAGATATGTCAGACAGCACAAGTGGGAGAGTGAGGCAGGTAACTATGATCAATGAACAGAAATATGTGTGTGCCTGAGAAGGTTTTTTCACTTTTCAAAATAGGGTCTGCCAGTACAGATCAGCCAGGAGATGAGCCAGATGGCATTATGTCACTGCTCAGGAATAAAAGCCCTTACAGCACACCCTTGGTTCCACCTTCATTGATACCTGATATGTGCATTACCAAACAGTAAAAATTTGATCTGTGTCAGACAAAAGCACACGACTGTATTTCTGTCATGTTAGAAAAAAATGATATGGTACTTACATCAGCTCCTTACCACTTGGAAAAGATAGTCAACACCCAGGCTGTTATAAAAGGAGAATGACATGAGACCATTTCTGCTCTGGAATAGAGTCCACTGGCTCAAAGTCATCCCTTTAAAAGGAAAAAGCATTACATTTGAATTGGCAGGATAAGCCTGCATCAGTTCTGTGTTTTTTCACCATTTGTCTGTGGTGGTTTTATCTGATTTAGTCTTTTAAAGTGAAGCTGTACACCACAGCTTCAGTATCATATATGTTCAGCACTTTATGAGACTCCATATTCATCACTGGAAACTCTAGCTATGAGACAGTGCCTCTAGGATGCATATAGGATTTATCTGATCTAACTTTAGATGTCAACAAAGTAGGCATCTACATCTAAGCTAGCCATTGGAGCCTCCCGTGACAGTGAAGAAAAGGAACAAGTAGAACATGACTTGCCTGGCTTGATTTAGAAGCCCTTTTCACAACCTGATGACTCTAACCCTAGAAGCCACCATTTCTTTACATTGACCTAAAAGAGATGGGGGTGACCAGCTGAAATATAGTCATGTATATGATATGTATGTAGTCAACTGAATCCCACAAATGCAAATCAGAATGACACTACCAGTCCATTTAGTGCAGATGTCTCTGTATACTGTCAGTTGGCTGTTACTTTTCCATGGTTGTTGAATTTGGCCGTATTTTTGTCCTTTAAATGAAAGTCAACCCTTCTTCCCAGAAGCTTATAATTCACCTTAAAGGATTACCAGAAATATTTTATCACTTGCTCTGGTGTTAAAACATTTCTGAAAACAATCTGCTAGACAGGAAGAAATGTGAGAGGGAGATCATTCAGGGAACTCTATCAGAAGACTAAGTGGACTGTGAAATACTCAAATATATGGTAATTATCAACTTAATAGAGTATGCATTCTGTTCTGATTGGTGGTGGGGAGTCATTTAAACAATTAAAAAGATTCTAATTTGTCAGTACAGCAATCCTAAAATTGCATTGAAAAAATACCACACCAGGACATTGGGAACTATAATTACTAAAGAACATGCCGTGAACCTGATTTTTTTAATGGTTCCTTGATTTTTGCTAATGAATAACTGGAAGCACAAATAATATTTGAGTTGAGATTTTAAGGTGATGTCAAGGGACTAGTGGATCTGTGGTTCCTCAGTTACCCAATGCCTGACTGAAACCAATTTCAAGGTGGTCAGTGCTCAGGACATTGGATGTTCAGCTGTTTCCAAATATCCAGGCATTTAGAATTACTCGGATAGCTTTCCTAAACACTATGCCATCACTGTAATACTTCAAGAATCTTTGTCTGCTTACTTGCTTGCATTTTTACAAGAGACAGACAGACTATGGACCTGCCTCTAAAGACGGATGGAGACAGATGGAAGCTCTCTCTGTCTGCTTGCTGAGTTGGACACACGCAAGCTAAATGCTGCTCAGCAGTTGTATAGCTGTATTAGCACAGCAGAGTCAACACTGCTACACAACTTCTGGAGCAGAACAGATGAGACAGCACTGTGCAAACATAGCCAAACAGTTTCTGGATAGTGTTTGGTGTAGCCCAGTAAATATGACTTTTTTGCCATTCCTTGTAAAAGGCCACACATTTTTTACTGACCTGACAGCAAAGGGTGTCAGGATTTGTTTGGGCTTGTCCCAGCCTAGACTGATAATTAGCTTTTTTTATTTAACTGGTGTAGGAAACGCCCAGCAGTCAGGTTTGCTTTGGGTTAGCTCTAGTTTATAGTGATAACAACTAGATTTTCTGTGTAATTAAATTACTAGTCATCCTAGAATACAATACAAACACAGGATGATACAGGAGATCCCATGTAAACACAAATCTCAGTGGTCAGTCAGTGGTCACTGTAGGCATGCAACTGTCTAAATGAGTTTAGATATAACCACAAAACTGAGTAACTGAGAACTAAAGATGAGAAAACCCATGTAATACAGGCTGTATTAAGGAGGAAGGGTCCTCCAGCCATCAAACTCCTCCTGGGGAAGAACTGAGAACACTGGTGCCTGCTGACACCTCCTCCAGACCCTCTGCTGTCAGGCCCAGGACCCAGAGGGACACTGGAAGGATGGTGTAACACCAAGGAAAAGGGGGCAATACTTTTAATTTTGCAGTTAATAGGATTTTGGGCTTAATGCTGGACTTCTTTGTAGCCGCCCTGCAACCTGGGAAGAAAGATGATGGCTTTTTGCCCCAAAACTTATTCACTGTAAGATTCCTTACACTTCATTTTAGGTACAGGCATTCATTTAGGACAGACACATTTGAACTACTCATCCTGGACTCCCATTATAGTTACTGTAGTGAAACAAGTACTTTTAGGGCATGAATTATCTGATCTGTTTCAGATGTCTGCTTTAGGCTGACAGGAATTGCACCCTGGAATAGTTCATTTCCCTCCATTGACCATGAAGGGGCTCAAGACAACTAATTCAGAGAGGAACAGTTACAAGGATATTCACCTGTGGGAATATGATTCCTACCTTCTGTGTTCATGCAGTATCCCTGTCCTCTTTATTTACAGATTATTTCAATGATTAATTATTCACTGTATTGAAATCACTTAGAAAGAATGGCCCCTGGTATTTAATTATAAAACAACACTGTTAGAAGCACAAATCATTAATTTGGAAGGAATTTGCATTGTACCAATAATAACAAAACTAATAAACTGTCGTGGTTTGAGCCAGGTTGGCAGCCAACCACCACGCAGCCACTCTCTCTCCCTTCTCTTCCAGCAATGAGAAGGGACAGAGAGCCAGGCTTGGGGTTTGAGATAGGACTGGGATGGGGAAAAATCCCCCTTTATGGTCACGAGCAAAAGGCAGACTCTTTAGGGGAAGAAAAAAGAACATACATTTATTACAGACACTAACAACGCTTAACAGAGTTAAGGACAGTGAGAAGCATTGCCACATCTTGAGAACACCTTCCCCCCACCCCTCCCTTCTTCCCGGGCTCAGCTCTGCTCCTGATATCTCTACCTCCTCCCCCAGTGGCGCAGGGGCAGGGAATGGGGGGTGCAGTCAGTGCTGCCGCTCCTTCCTTCTTCGGTAAGGGGAGATTCTGGAACTTGTTCCCCCCGCTCCATCATGGTCCCCCTCTCACAGGAGACAGTCCTCCACAAAATTTCTCTGATGTGAGTCCCTCCCTTGGGCCGCAGAGTTTCCTTACATTGCTCTGTCATGGGTCACCAACTTTCTCCAACTGGAGTCCCTCCCACGGCTGCAGCCCTTCCCGAGCTACTCCGGCGTGAGACACCCCTGCATGCTGCAATCCTCCCAGCACTGAACTACGACAGTGGAGCTAGCTTTTCCCACAAGACCCCGGCCTTCTTTGGGCACAGCACCTTGATCAACCAGGTGGAAGCCACAGGCCACAAATCAATGTCTGCTCCACCGCAGATCTTCATGGATGGCAGGGGGGGCCGCCCTGCTGTCTCACCACAGGTTACAGGGGGGTCTCTGCTCCGGCACACCTCCCCCCTCCTTTCTTCCTCCGTTCCTCCACTAACCTTGGTGTTCACGCAGCTGCAGCAACTCCTCCTCACAAGTCCCACTGCTCATCACCACGTCCCTTCTTAAATACGTTATCGCAGAGGCGCAGCTGATGGGCTCAGTTTTTGAGCAGAGGTGGAGCTGATGTGGAGCTGGGGGAGCTTCGAGAAGCTTCTCACAGGGGCCACCTATACAGCCCCCTCCCCTGCCACCAAAAAAACCCCACCACTCACTCAACCCAGGACATAAACAAAGGCCATAATTTCAAAGGTATTGCTGGTTTCAGAATAAATAGATGGGAACTATAGAAAAATAACATTTTTCTAAGAGGTAATTCAGCACCTTTCTAAATTGGGGTCTTATAAATTAGGAAGCTCAGCTACAAGGATCATAACTTAAAAAGCAAAGGCACAGCTACAGGAGCAGAGGGAGAGCTCTGACAGCAAGTCCCATAGGAAGCAATGTGGATTTGACATGTTTCATCCTTATTTTACACTAACCAGCATGTTATTAGGGCATCACAGGGAACAGGACTACCCTGAGCTTGGGGCTTCCCGGCAGAGAGCTCTGCCCTCATCCCTCATTGGTACAGCCACCTCCTGCCTCTTCTCCAGGCTCAGCCTGAGCAAGGAACCAGCCATGTGAGGCACTGGTTACCACGCAGCTCTCCAGAGGAGACAATTCCTCTCTGTGCACATTTATAGCTCCATAAACGACAGCAATACTAACAATTTACTAACTTCTGATAAAGACCGGTTTCTTGGGAATTGCTGATACCTCTATTTCTATGGGAAATAAATCTCTCTGGAAGCTTTGCTCCACTGCTTTCTGAGCACATGAAAGTGCTGCTGAAATTCCTAATTGCAAATTAGACTTTTGACAGGGGAAGGCAGAGCAGACAGATTGAAATAGCCTTAAAGTGCTTCTCTCTTCCTGATGGCAGAACAGTTCATAATCCAGACAAATTAACTGATTGTAACAAACAGCATTAAGACAGCACTGTGCAATGCTGTGCCTGGCAGCTGGTGGCCAGACACTAAAACATACTTAACCAATTAGCACCATCCCCTGCACTGGCCAAAATGCACATTAAGAACAACTGAGATGTGATCTGGGACATTTTGTCGTCTACATACAGCAGCTTTACCAGGTGGGCCAGAAAAGTGAGATTCTCAGTGGATGAGTTAGCAGAGGCTGTAATAAACCTGAATCTGCTGGAAGTCAGTCTTTGCATATCTTATTGGCTGAACCACTCTAGGTTTAGCTGAGCTGTCTTTTTGTGGCTTTATAACACTTCAAGGAGATTTTAGAGGCATTTTGTGATTACTGATGCCTTTCTATACATCCAAAAAAAATAATAAATAGGCTGCAGACCTCTCTGAATATTATTTTTCTGACACCATAATAGTTATACTTATGGAATAATTCTTTTTGGTATTTGTACAGTACCTACCTTCAGTTTTCATAACAAGTTCCAAACATTAATGAGTTACAGGTTTAATTTTCAAACTCGGCTGCAGTGACTCAGCAGTCCTTTAAAAAAATACAATCATTGGTCTGCATTCTCTGCCTACAGCTTTAGGTACTTAACTCTAGTCACTCATATCTGAAAACGTAAGCTGCAGAGACTTGAGGGAGAGGTGGGAAGAAATCACAGATGTCATGACACTTAGTCATGTATCTTCCCCAAAAGACTGTGTTTCATCTTATGCCTCAATGATGTGAGAGAAACATTTTTTCTTCTAATATATCATGGGAATGCTGGCTTGCTAACACCCTGGCAGCATAGTGTGCACAATCCAGGGATCTCAGAGCAGCATTTTGTCTCTATGGCTTGGGAAGATGGGCTGTCTTGGATTTCTACCTGTCCTCAAGGAAAGAACACAGAGCAGTAATGAAACTGTTAAAATCAGACTGTCCGTTCACTGAGCACATTACTTTAATTTCAGTTCCAAGATTAATGAACCTTATTTTTGATGCACAGACTCATGATTCATTCTGAAAGCTTTTGCTGCCTAGATATCCCTGTACTTACCGAGCCAGTGTGACCCCACTATCCAAACACCTCAGAGTTATTAATGAGTTATGTTTTCACAACAGCTATAAGGAAGCAGTAGTCAAATGCATGTCCTTGACAGAAAGAAAGGAAACTAGAATGCTGAAATACTTATTTCCCTTATTCTCAATGCATTCCACCTGATTTTAGTTGTGTATATTACAGTAAGGTCACTTATGCACTAGAAATTAATTTTCATGTTTCCATCAACTACAGAAGGAGCCTGGACAGACCAGCTCAGAGAAAAAGTATCCCTGCAAGTTAGGTGTTTGGAATTAGGTTAAAAAAATACTAGTCAGTGAGCGGGAGAGAGGCTGTAGCACTGTGCTGCACATGCAGTTGCAGACAGGAGGGAATCGAAAGTGTGAGACAACACAGGTTTCCAGAGAACTCCCAGAAGAAACTCTCCAGAGTATTCTGGCCAATTTACATACTGTACTACCCTGAAATTAGAGGAAAAAAAAAGGTTCTGGTCACTTTACACATCATTGAAATGAACTCCTTTAGGAGTTTGGCTTGGCTTTTCAGCTGTGTGAAAGAGAAAATAATCTGATTGCACTTTCTCAACAAAATATTAGGTCAAAAATAGAAGTAGAGGCAGAAGAAGGCAAGGTTTGGGAGTTCTGAGCTATCCATTTGAATCAGAAGACTGTACTCAATAACTTTGATAAAAATATATTCATTAAAGCTATTTAGCATTTTTGTTGTTTTGAGTGTTTATCTACAAAATAAAATATTTCAAGTCTAATTTACCTTATGAGCTAACTGTAATGCAGTAAGAAACAGTATGCAGTAAATTGTTTTCCAGTAACAAGACAAGTTTATTGATGCTTACCAGATGCCTGCCTCTGACTAAATTCAAGAGTATCCAATACAATCATAGATTCATTGAGGTTGGAAAGGACCTTTAAGATCATCAAGTCCAACTGTTAACCTAGCACTGCCAAGTCCACTGCTAAACCATGTCCCTAAGTGCCACATCTACATGTCTTTTTAATACCTCCAGGGATGGTGGCTCAACCCCTTCCCTGGGCAGCCTGTTTTAATGTTTTACAAGCCTTTCAGTGAAGAAATGTTTCCTAACATCCAGTCTAAACCTCCTGTGGCACAACTTGGGACATTTCCTGTTGTCCTATCACTTGTTACTTGGGAGAAGAGACTGACTTCCACCTTGCTACAACCTCCTTTTGGGTAGCTGTGGACAGTGATATGGTCTTCTTGCTCTTTCCCAGACATCTGCCCCACAGTGTGTTCATTACTCTGCTGCTTAAAACTGTATGTATGACTTGTTATTCCCTTCCTATTGTGTTGTCTTATCAATACCTTAACTTCTTTCATTTCCACCTCCCTCCAAGTTTGGCTAATACTGACATCGCATCAAGATTTGCGTATATAAACACTATAATTCAGGCTACTGCTTTGCAGAACTGGTGATACAACATTCATGCAGGCAATGGTCATTTAACTGGAGTGGGCTCAGTGCACAGCAGGGGTTGGGTTTAAGCAATACAAAGCCAGTGAATGCCGGAGCTGGTTTCACACAGCGAGTTACCTGCTGTTCTTTTTAGTTCTTTCATATGCAGAGGTCAATACTTTTGTAGAGATTATCCTTTTAAATCAATGTCAGCTGATTTACACTCAGATCAGTTTACACAAAGTCTGATGGTATTTGAAGCTGTGCGAGGAATGTAAGCAGGGAATCCCATGCCAAAAGTTGGCCATGAGTGTACATCCAGGCTCTGTTAAAGCATTTTGCAGCTTCTTCAGTGTCTACATACAACATGACAGTGGATTTACAACATGCTGTTACAGCCCCTTCAGGAGGACAGTACCATTGATCTCCAGATAGTTCAGAGCCCTAATCTAGGGCCCTGCGCCCAGCAAGACCCCTCACGGTGTTACTTTGTTCCAGAGGCACAGGATTTGATCTCAGCCTGGACTCTCCTAACTCATATTTAATCATAATACTTTTCACAGTTCCTCTGCAAGCGCTGTAATGTAGTGACTGAAGACATAGTCAAGCGTTTAAGTACATGATTAAACTAAAGTGTTTGAATGGAGTTGTTCACTTCCGCAGGGCTGCTTGCATATTTGGAGTTAAAAATGCACCAAAGTGCTCCATAGATCAGTTAATTATCATTAAATACATGCAACAAACAGAAACAGAGAGATGACACAGCCACACAAGTACTGCAGAATCCATCTCCTGAAGCAGTAATAGAAAATCTTGTTTTCAGGTGCACCTTTAAAATGCGTATTTCAACATCAAGCTGAGAGGATATTTGATTTTTATAAAAGAACTCGACAGACTCAACATACAAAACAGGAATAGAGCTAACCTGCTTCCAAGATATGCCTGTTTCCTACAGAATAATTTAAATTCTGTATTAAGCAGAGGCCAACAGTACATTACAGAATATTGAAAACTTTATAAGGAAAGAAGCCAGTCATTGCTGCCCCCTCATACAATCTAGAAATCACATTTTGTTTAATAATAGTAATAATAATTAAAAAAAAAAAAAAAAAGTGTGCTAGTTTACAAACTGGTCTGCTATTTTGTTAGGGGTTTTTTCCGCCTGGGAAGTGTAGGAAGGGAGCCCTGCCGCGGCCCTCTTCCATTGCCTGAGGGCACTCCTTCCCTGGCTTGCCTCGCCTTTGCGGTGAGATGGGGCCAGGCGGGGATCGGCCCGGCCCCTCGGGGCTGAGGGCGGCCGTGGGGCTGAGGGGGCTGAGGGGCCGCGGGCGGCCGGCCCTGCCCGGGCCCGCGGGGCAGCAGCGCGGCCTGCAGGCGCAGCGCGGCCCTGCGCCGGCCACCGCGCCTCGGCGCCCCCACCCTCCTCTCCGAGTCGCGAGTATTTTTAAACGAGGTGGCTAAAAGCCTCCGGGTTGGCCTGGGGCTGCGCCAGAGCAGGGGCACTGCTCTCGGTAGGCTTTTGATTAATGCCGCGGGTGGCGGCGGCAGTGATTTTCTGTGCATTTGCATTACTTACTCTCCTTGAAAAGTAACAAGAAAGGGCAAGTTTGGCTTATTGTTTCCCCATCCCTACACTGACAACTGCAAATCATTTCCAGGATGGATTAAATGATGCGGGGGGGGAGGCAGGAAGAAAGGCTAAGAGGGACATGGGCAATACACTTTGCGTGATTTGCAATTTAGATTCTGATGTATTGATTACTGCGCCATGTGGGGGGCTGGGAGCAGCTAGCAGGTTTCCGACTCCAAGTATTTCCAAAATGATTATACATTTTATTAATCAAGGTCAAAGTAACCTCATTTGGCCATTATTAATGAAAACATAGAGTATGTATTAACTAAAAACCACTTCAGCAAGGAAAATTGAGAGACCTTAAAATTCGGTGGAGAGCAGTTTGCGGTGTGTGGGTTTCAGATGCCATCTACTGGGCAAATCTCATGCTACAAAATCACAAGTACACCGGGCCTTGCAGTTTCCTCTCTCTTCCTCCCTCAGCAGCTTTCCCACGGTAGTTCAAGCTCAGGAAACCTTTTAAACACGTTTCACTTCGGCTTAAGAAGTCAGCAGGATTTTTGCAGTGCTCAGGTGCTTTGCTGAACTGGGTGACAGAGTTGCCCATGACAGTGTATTAAAGGTTTAATTTAAAAATACATGCGCAAAATTCTCTGTAAACACTGAAGAGAGAAAGGCATTTTGCAGTGTAAGTACAGCTCACAGCACAAACATGAATCATGGCAGGAAAAAGAATCCCAAGCACCTAAAAAAAAAAAGGTCATATTGAAATAGGATATATTGTGCAGGAAAGCCAAATAATTACTAGAAGTCACAGTACTTGGGAGTATCCCAAAAGAAGTCTAAAGGAAACACTAATGTATCACAATTTTGGCCCGTAGCATGAGCTATGCACTGCAAGTGCACTGCAATCAGTGGGCATCTTTCCTATCCACATTAGGCTTTGGGCTGGAGTCAGGCTGATGGCCCTATCCAGCTTTTCTGAGCAAGTACCTTTCACATTTGATGACTCTCAGTCTGTTTTCCAATTACTTTGTTTCAGCACTGCACCAGAACCAGAAAGGATCAGTCCATTAAATAAAGTGAGAGCCCCTACCTGGGGAGCTCCCAAGGCATAGCCCTAATTTGAGCAAGCAGATCCCTGCAGGACGAAGCATAAGCAGAACTGGCTTTTGGATCCTGGACTAATAAAAACACAGATTATTCTGCAAATTCAGGAGTCTTTTGTGAGCTACAGTTCTGGTTCTCAGGGCCCTTCTCCATTTCTTTGATCTGCTACAAAGCAAGGATACCATGCAGTTTAATTTATGTTACATAGTAGCAGATTACAAGTACACATATGGTCATTTTCTCTATTCTTCTCCATCTCCCTCTCTTTCTAACCCATCTTCCAAGGCTGTGGATGTATAGACAAACAATTAGACGTTTTTGTTGGTTTCTTTTCAGTGTTGTTTCATTCTTAATAGAACCAGTGGGAATTGGCCTACTTAATGAGAGAAGCTTTGAAACTTTTTTTAAACAAATATTATTCCAAACTGTGAAGAATAGGCAAAACCTAAAAAAATATTACAAACTCCCTTAAATCTGAACAAAAAGGCTAACCAAAATGGCACGGGATGATGTAAGGTACAAACCATTTTATTGAGGTAATTTCAGATGTATGATTTCTAATAAATTTTATAATATGTTGTCAGTAACCTATAGTTTCAAAAGAATTATTTTGAAACATAAGACGGGGCTTTCTCAATTTTGGAAAATATGAAATTAATATCTTTGTAATTTTGAAAAATGCTCTAAGCAATTTTTAAGTTCAGGAAATAACTTCAACTAACTCATTTCTATTAAATGTTTTGTACAAAAAAATCTTTTCTGATAAACCCATTTATTAAATAGTTCCCAAACCACTACAATTCTTTAGTAACTCCTGCTTTTTCATCAAATCACAATAAAAGAGGAAACCCAGCAAGACAGCGATTTACTGAGACTGTATAGGATAAATCCAGAAATCCAGCTCTGTCCCAAAATATAAGCAGTGTTACATAATCTACAGTAAGTACATCAGATAAAGATAAATCAGCACCTGTCAACTAATGAGGAAGGGTTATCATTACATCGTCCCATAGTAAAAGTTCTTTCTCCTTTCCTCAAAAATCACTTTCAAAAACCTACATTAAATGATTATTTTAAGAGGCTGCTGTTATAAAATATAACTTTCCGTGATAAAAACTCTCTTCAAACTCTTTCTCTAGAACCACTTTCTAACAAGAAAGCAGTAAAACTGCATACATTGTGAAAGATAAAAATACTTCATGTTAGCAGTTAAGGGCTTGTTCTGGGTCAGTTCTCTGTCAGTTGACACAGCAGAAGCAGCGTAAGCAAAGACCTGCCAGGTGCCTCTGAACCCCTGTCAGGGGGAGCAGGACACAACCCCAAACTCTGAAGTCCACGGGAGCTCTGGCCCCAGTCAATGGGGCCGGCGTTTACAGGCAGTGAGACCTATCTATTTTGCAGATTGGCTTTTGAGTCAAGTAGCACTGCCCCTCCCCTCAATCAGGTACCACTAATCATAGAAAAATGTGCAATGAAGCCAACTTTCTTTTCTTCCTTATTATCCAGGACTTTTTCCCTGTTTCCCCCTCCACAGCTTCCTTTTGCACCCTGGTTTAGGGCCCAGAGCCTGCAACTTCTGCTGTACAATACCCAGAGTATGCTAGAAAACCTACACCTCACAATCTTACCATGCTCTATCACTATGAAATACCTGTCATTCCTGCTCCCACCACCACCGGTCACCATGATCCTTCTGCCCCCCTGGTGTCCTCACAATGCAAAGACTCCCGAGATTACCACTTGCTTAGTCTGGGGTGGGTTACCATGCCACAATTTCTGCAATTTAGTTCCATTTGCTCTCACACTGGAAGAGAGGCTTATTTTCACCCCAAAATATGTAAAAAAATCAACAGGAAGCAAAGCGCAGAATCTCAGCAACATTGAAGCATATAATTTTTACTGACAGTAATGACAGTAAATTACCTACATAGGACTCGGGGCCAGATACATAAGGATTTCAGTGGGAAATCAAGTCCCTAAACGTGTGTCTTTAATGTCTAATGACATTAACCCCTCATTTTTCAGAAGTTAGAAACAGTGAATGTAGAGTTTTTTGAAACACTGTTCAGTTGCTTCAAAATGGATTAATGGGATTCATATTTCTGCAATTAATACGTTAGAAAATATGTGAGAGTTCATATGGAACAATGTTTATAATATGTTTAATTCCTTATGCCTCCAGAGAAAAAAAAAATGAATTGCTATTCCTCCTACATAACTAATTTATGGAGTTTCTTTGAGGTAGAAGTATTTGCAATGTGAGCTATTCTGTTAGGAGACACAGATAGAAAATAGTTGTCTCAGCATATGTGAACTAATGACAGTCTTTGTTGCTATTACCTATATACATCCATTACATTTGCTCCCAAACTTGGAGCCATAAGACCCGAAATGCCACAAAGTGTTTGGTGGGAGATGGGAAGCAGAAAAGAGTAACGGGCTTGGAAATCACAAACTCTGGGATTATACAGTTTCAGAGATGGGGGAGATGGGTGGTCACAGGCAGGGCTCAGAAACTTACACTTCAGAAAGTTTCCTTCATTGCCTACTCAACTGTAAGAAGCAGGAACAGAAGCAGGTGCCAGTCCCACCAGCAAACACCACCTAAATAAATGTTAACACAATATTCAGGTACAGGATCAACCGCAGATCTAGAGAAGGGTACTATGCAGAATTTTGCTGTTTGCTTAAATATAGCCTTGACTAAAACAGTGCTGTCAATTTTGACTAAGCAAAATACTCAAGGGATCTAAAGGAGGGCAGAAACTATAGCCAGTTTAGAGTATAAATCTCTCCAGCTGCAGGAAATACTATCAGCACTAATCATTTAATCATGTTCAAGGAGTAAGTGGCCACCCTGAGTTTGCCTGAATGAGTATGTGAAGCAAGTTTATTTTGCATAAAATCTTCTTTATAAGCAGAGTAGTTGTATCCTGTATGTATTGCATTTTTAGGAGCTTCTCTCAACTCCTTTTAGTTCCTTTGGGTCCCCAGCTAAAATGCTGAGATAACTGCCTATTTTTCCTACTTGTCTAGCGCTGTCAGTGGGAAAAGGGAGTGATTTAATAAGTTAAGGCTACAGAAATGCTGTTTTCGGCCAAAACAACAGTCAAATTCCAAAGTTCCCTGATATTTGATTCACAGGGTTTACAAAACTGGTTCTGTGACCTCTGCTTATCATTGCAATCATAATTAACTGTCTGTGTCCCTCTGTTCCTTTCAGTTTCCTTTACCCACCCTCTGTCTCTTACTTCATCCTTAAATTGGACATTCTAAGGAACATAGACCACCTTTTCACAATAATCAGCTAACTCTAAGGACTGTGTGAACTGGTAGGTGCTTCTCTAATACAAGTCATGAATAGTCAGAACAGCGAGTTGAAACTGAAATACCCTTTCTGTGCCTGCCCTGCAAGTAGTTAACATCAAGTCATTGGGGTTTGAGTTATACTAGCACATGGGCAACACCAAGACCCAGCTATCCTATAATTACATTCTAAAATTCTGCTCTATGCTCTTCTGTTACAGACAATATTAATCACTTTGTAAATGTGATGCTTGTAATTTAACACGTAATTTAACCATCATTTTAACAACTTCACATGTGACGTGCTTAAGCTTAATGGAGCCAAAAATAAATACCGTAAGAAAAGTGTATTCTCAAAATATGTTATGCCCTAGTATTGAAGGAAGCATCTTATGTGAAGGCAAAAATCCATGTTACTGTATGATGTCATTACATTCAAATGGAAGACATTTGTAAGTGTTTAGTATCAGCAATCATAGAAGTCTCAAGGAAATCTTTCATTGTGACCAGTTTTGCTCACAATTGGTTATGTAGCTATTTTTTCAAAGAAAAAAGAAAGATATTTCTTTTCAGACAGAAGAAAGTTGTTTAAATCTTTTATGGGAATGTATGAAAAGTAATAATCAGATTTTTTTAATAAGCCAAATTACAAACAATAATAAGGGGGGGTGGGATGCAAAAGCCTTTCAACAAATGAAAATTACAGTCAACACTAGTTTTAAAGTCAAGCTACTGGCAAACATCCATATTTAATAAAAGCAGCTTTCCCAACACTCCCCATCAAGAACTTTCTTTCCCTCCCACAATATCCTCATGTATTTAAAAAGTAACCGTGACAATTCTTAAGCATGTTGTGTAGCTAAAATATATGACACCATTTAATGAACAATGTACCCCAAGATCTGAATGGGAAAGTATGCTACATATGCTTAGATAACATCACAAATAGAAAAGTCATGGGAAAGGAACTTAAAAACTACATTAGTCTAAGAAATATCAAATAAAAATCTAGCCCAGACCTCTAAGGGCACAGGTCTTTGAGGCTTTTCACATGACCAAATTTTTCATCATTTGCAGTGTTCAGGGGCAATCCAGCCTGTGATTGCTTATATAGTAAGTGGATTGATTTTTTTTTTTTTCCCAAGCCTATTTCACCTTTCTCAAAATGCTGGTATTCTTTACTAAGTGCTGTTTGGGACTACGGGGAAAGGTGTTAGAGGTAGGGATATTTCTGATCTACATAATCTCAAAGGAAGTGGATTACCTCAGCAGCTGAGATCCTGCACTGGCCTCTACCTACTGTCCTGTGGTTTTGATAATTTCAAGGTAGAATTTCAAGACAGGAGGTTTCTGAAATGCCCTTTCATTTGTGTTTTCCTTTTAGCTTACCAGAGCCCACATCCCAACCTCAGTATCATGTAGCTGGGCTCATGTGAACAAAAAGGCTATTTCTGGAGGGAAGAAGCAAGAATATAGTAGAGGAGATGGAAAACTTTAAATACAGAGTTAGAGAGAGGAAAAAAAACACTGCTCCATCTGGTCTCTGCAAAGACTGTACCTAGACTAAGGACAGTGAGTGAATATATTTTATTAAGAAAACAATATTAGAACAATAAATTAATAAAACAATATAGAAAAAAATATTTTACTTACAAAGAACTCATGCTTAAGAATGTAATCTTTAATTACTTACCATGTATCTGCATTTGTGTCTGTCTTGTCTACAGTTTGCTTTTGGGTACTTCTGAAACATAATACATATCATTAATGCTATTCTTTTGTCCATATATCCCCAATTATGCTAAAAGAGTCCCAGATTTTAAAGATTAAAAATAAGCATCCTAAATTCAGCATTGCTGTACAACAGGACAGTTCTTGAATAGAGGTCAGCAGGTACCAAAAAATATAAGGGGAGGCTGGGAGAATACTGAACAAGATCAGATTTGCAGATTTCACAGTAATGAGAAAAAATTAAGGATTTCCGAGTTGAATACCTAAAATGAAAATCCATCTTCTAATTTAATTATTTTAGAAATGAAAGAACTCTCCATATGATCTACTTTTTTCATCTAGTCCAAATGTATACATCTAAAATTAAAATTACTTTAAATATATATTTATTTCAAAGTATACCTATACAAACCTGCTTTCTCTTTTTCTCTCATGAATCTATTTTCCCTGTGTTGATCTTTCAGGGTATGAGTCTGTGGGGTTGAAGTCAGTTGAACTTTTCCTGTTGGCTCCACTGGCAGCAGGTTAAAACCAAAAATCCCTAATCTGTCTGCAACTGTCCTGATACACGTATCTTTTCTTTGTGCCAAGGATCTGAATGTAAACAATAACTTCAGATGAAGGGTGATTTATTACCTTTCAAATAGTAAATCTTGGAGAACCATTAGCCCTGGGACACAGTCCTTTATTCTGACTTTGCTATTATGCAAATTCATTTAATAGATTTCTTACCTTTACAGCTATAATATGTAAATTGCCACCTCCTTACAAACAGGATTACCTCACCTTCATTCCCTCAATTAAATAAGAAATAAATGGCACAATAAGAAATTATTTGTAGGGATGTAATTTTATTTGCATATACTTTGGTATTCTCTTTGTAGTATATGCAGCTTAGGTTAACCAGTCAGGTGCTGTCTTCACCATAGTTTAAATACTTACTTTATATATTTTCCTGATATATAATGCAAGGAAACACACAAAATAAGGCTTTTAATAGCTGTTAATCAAGCCAGGCCAAAAATGAAGGCTCAGTTTACAGCTGAAAGGCTTTGCAGGTATAGAGATTATGGTATATTATCATAGTAAAAAGTTAGTGCAGATGTAAGTTATACAAACAGATAAACGCTTTTGCCACTACAGTTTATTCTAAGTGTTCCTTGTTTCTGCTGTCCCAGGTCAAATATATTAGAGTAGCTAAGCACAGTTTTATGGGTGGAACTCCATCTACTCTTGGCAATTTTAATAGCACAGCTATTCTGGTCACACATCATGACTCATCACATTCTTCCTGGCAAAAGTTTGTACTCCAGCTTGGGAACTGCTGCCAAGCGATTATATGTGGTTTGTGACAAAGAAAATAAACCACTCAAAAGCTAAAAGTAAATTCCTAAAGAAATATCAAAATCAAGGTGAAAAACTCAGAAAGTAGAATAAAATGCCACTCTTCTCAATGCACAAAAATCCTGACCTTCATTACACAGTTCTTGGGGATGCTAGTATGTTATGCCTTGAATTGTTCTTACTCAAAGCTCAGCACATCAGTATGGTCAAGTTATGGCCAATGTTTTCTAAACCTTGATCTCATTCAAACAGAACCTTCCAGCATTGGACAGGAATGCTTCAACCTTATACCAGCACCAGATAAACATCAAATCCTGTTTACTCCTCAGTCTCCTACTTCAACACAGAAGGATTTAATTCAAACTCCATGTGACCGTGAAAGACCAGGGTATTTCTGAAATCTCATGGCAGTGAAAATAGAATAAACTGAGTTTTACTGGAGTAGATCTGGAGCAAAATACAGGTGATCTTCAAATACTGATGTTGAACTTTAACTACATTCAGTGTGGTACTCTCCTACTATTAGACTGTATGCATTTCAGACACTGAAGATAAAAGATTTTAACTTACACACACAAATGGCAAAGTAAACTACACATTTTGTCAATTATTAGGACTTTTAAATAGCAGGAACAGCAAGAACTCCCAAAGGTACTACAGACAACATAAACATGCAAGTCAGCCAGTAATTTTGATCCAGCCTACAAGACACACAAAGAAAACTTCTGTATATGGAACATGATTTCAGAATCTCATGAGACCAGAAAGCTCTCAGTGTTTCAAAAAGAGATTAAACATTAAGTCCATTGGTCTTTTTTGTCTGAAATTCGCTTTTTCTATGAAATTCAACCCTGCACAAAGAGCCAGAATCAGGATTAAGGATCTCATAAGCCCCATTTAATTCCTTAAAAAGGCCTCTATGCAGAAATGAATTCCAGCCTCTGAGAAAAGTTGCACTATTAACAAAAGTATGCAAAAAGAAAAAAAAAATAGAATTAGTTGGACAAGTCTATGCTCTAGAAAACTTTTAAAATAGTTGGAAAAACTTTTCTTCTAAATGGAGACGTATGTTCTTTAAAATATGCATTGAAATAGAATCTTAAAATATTTTGTCCTAATTATAAGTATTAATGTCAATTTCTCTGTTGCTACTGGCTACAGAGTGACAGCAAAAAATGACAAGATTCACATCAAAGTCAGACAGCAGCTATCAGGGCTTCTGGGCAGGTTTATAATTTGCAGGGATTCTCCCTAAAATTAGGAAAATGGTCTTCCATTGACAAGGAACAGGAGGCAGAGAAATGCGAGATAACAAGCCTCTTGTAATACTCTCTTCACAACCTTGTAAGAGATTGAGTTCAACAAAGACAGAGAGAAAGAATGAGAGAAAGAACAAAATAATAAAAAAAAGGAAGATGACCCTGTATTCAGTTTCTGCACTCCAGACATAGTCTTACTTGGGGGCCTCCCTATGAGTCCTAGCAGATCCTTCTGGTATGATAACATTTATTGCCTGGTTAATTTACATCTCTATTTAGTGCATTACATAAATGGACCAAGCAGTGTGTTTGGTGAAGGGGCAGGGAGTCCCACTGACATAAACTGGTGAGCAGCAAAAAGAACAGTCCCTTCTAGGGAACTGCAATGCTGAAACTCTTTGTAATGGCTGAACATTTATTTCAAATACATTAGAACTCATTGTCATGGGTTCCCCCGGCTAAACCTTTTGTTGTCAAACTTAGAGGTGGCTTGCCATTCCTGCTCTAACAAACTGGTAAGCTATTGCTATCTGTCAGAGAGTAAGAGCCACCTTGGTGGCTGTGCTAGTTCCAGACAGGCCCAATCTCCTTGTAAATTTGGGTGCATTCCTCTTTAAAAAATTAAAAAGAGCTTTTCCCACCCTTTTTTTCAGCAGGGGTAAATTCCAGCATTATTTGGTCATGAGCCAGCCTAATTCTCAGCATGACTGGGAGTCATAGAGGGTTTGCAAATGCTGCGATGGTGCAGGAAACTGTCCCTGGGAAATGTGGACTCTGAGCTTCTCATTGCTTACCTTAGGGAAAGGAGAATACCCTCATCAGGAGGGGTTTGTTTTATGGAAGG
The DNA here is from genome assembly GCF_018691265.1 of Tyto alba. NCBI lineage: Eukaryota > Metazoa > Chordata > Aves > Strigiformes > Tytonidae > Tyto > Tyto alba. The sequence continues at coordinate 12,770,296 of NW_024881282.1, read as the reverse complement.
GATCTCCATATAATCCTGTACATCACTGAACCCCAGAAGAGCTCAAGCTTCAGAGAAACTGCAGTGTGAACACAGCAGTAGCCAGACAACAGATCAGCTGGAAAGCAGCATAGCAGATACTCAGCAGTGAAAGTAGCTAGAAACAGAAGTGGCTAGTGAGGGCTGCCACTTAAAATAAATTCAAGTTTCCAATATATTAATTTCTCTATTAATTAAAATCATAGGGGAATGGGATACCTCAGTAAAATAGAAAACTCAATACTGGGGAGATGCTGTAGCTATCACATGGCATAGTGATTACACAGGCCCAGTAAAAAGGCTCATGGTACACATCAAAATCAACTACATTTATTTTTTACGTGACAGATGAGTTTGCTTAATATGTAGGGAACATTTTAAGAAAATTAAAGAAGAGGTTTGAGGAAAATTGGCCATTTTGGAAAACTTGTGTCTCTTGACTGGAAGTCTGCTTCTAAAATCTGAGGACTCAACATGACCTGACACTGCAGGCTCCCCTGGGACTGGGACTCACCCAAAAAATCATCAGAAAAAAATCAAGACAAGACCTTTCAGCATTGTGCATAAGAAAATCTTTTTAGCTGTCCTTCAGAAGCCAGTATTCATAACAAACTCCTCATGACATTTAAATTAAAAAAAATATTTATTATATATTTCCTTCAGTTACATACAATATATTAATTGCAATTACCTTATTCCCATCTCGTGTACTGTAATAGCAAAACTACAAGGTTTTCTTCACACCTTTTATCACTAGATGGCGACGTTGGAAGCAAGAAACTCGAAGACCAGGGACAGAGCAGCACCCCGAAATGTTAACTTCTACCACAGTTGAGAGGAAACATTAATTTTCAGACAAACTCTGATCCATTTATTTATTTGAACATTCATGCACTGACTTTAAATTTAAAGCAATTAAAAGAAATGTCAGCCCAGGACTATAAATCCCTTAATGCAATATAATCCTTGAATTATAACCATTCTAATCCTTGCAATATAAACATTTTGGTGAGAATTCAACCCACCATCTACATAAACACCTGTCTGCACCTCCTCACCATGCGAAATCCATAGCAGTGCTATGCAAAAAAGATGAGAAAGAATTGTCTTTCATTTCCAGATATTTCCTCTCTTTGTGGTTTCATTACCACCTATATTTAAAGTAATACATGGAGATGTTTACAAGATCTTGTTAAAACATATAAAACATGTCAGCAGAATACATACTAAGGCAGCAGTAGTTTTCTACCACAGACCAAGCAAAGCAGAGCAAATTTAAGACACAAATCTTGTTATTAAAATGCATCTGTAAGACTATTAGCTCTGAACAGAATCCAGCACCCTATTCAATAGATGTTTTAAGCAGAAAAAGAACAGTTCATTATTGTAGATGTTGATAGTTTCCTGCATATACTCATCCACAAAATGTCTTGTTCTTTGAGCAGTAAAAGTAGTGCAACTTACTTATGAATTTATTGTACCCTCCACCTCCCAAACTCCTCCACTGCAATACTCACACTTTTCCCCTGCGATTGAGAACATTCAGGCCATGCCCTAGCCTCCATTTTTGGGTTCCCCAGATGAGGGCCAGCCCCAGCTGAGAGCAGCACAAAATGCTCAGCAATTCAGTGCATGCTGTGAAGCTGCTATCACCAAGATAGAGGCCCCTTTCTGAGCTGGCAGGACTCTCCTTGAGCACCAGCACTAGTCAGACCTCTCTGTGTCACCCAGCCTCATTTTCCACATGGATATTGCATGAACTGCAGAAAGGCAGAGCCCTGGGCGTGCTCCTGCTTCTGGCTGAGAGGCCCAGTGAGGAGCTGCAGGCACCATACCCAAAAACGTTGATTTACACACACCAAATAAAGTGTTTTCTTCTAAGAGCCTCATGGAGGGCATGTGGGCCGCAGAGGCTTTCCCAAGCATAGACACCACTGAGATTTCTACTCTGGCTGGCCTGGCACCCCCAAAACACCCCCATAGTTACAGCTGCCACAACCTGCTTTCATGTCCCCCATCATTTGGGAGTGGAACACAATAAATCTAGCAGGTTTGTTCTCAAAGTGGCAGAGAAGAAGAGTGCTGGCAGCTCTGAAGAAGCTGCTTTGGTAGGGTAAGCCTCAGCCCAGGCAGGCCCTCAGTGACCAGCTACCAGCAGTGGTCACCGGCAGCCCCTTTCTGGGAGGTGCTGTACCACACAACCCCACACATAATTTCCTAAGGAATACACTTAGAGCGAGCAAAAACGCGATCACAACTAAACCCTCGCACTCTAGCGCTGCTTCAGACCTGCCGGCGGAGGCGCGGGAAGCGAGGAGGGGGAAGGCACGCTGTCCCGCGCCGGCGTGGGGACTCGAACCCCGACCGTCGGGCTCCCCAGCACCGCACGCCGACCCACAGAGCCCGAACACACCCCTCGCTAGGGCCTACCAGCACTTCCGTAAACAGCTCGGCAGCTGAGTGACAGCGGGCGGCGGCCAATCGCGGCGCGCGGGCCGCCTGGCGGGCGGTAGTTTCTCTTCAGCGGTTGCGGCGCTGGGCCGCGGGAACGTTAACGGTAAAAGTAACGGCAGCTGCGCGAGCTGCCGCGGGACGGAGGGGAGGGGCGGCCGGGAGGAGCTCTGCTGGCCCGGGCCTGGCCCACTTTGTGGAGTCAGGAGCGGTCGCGACAGCGGGGCGTGGCTCGCTTCAGGGCTTGTGGCCGCGTCGGGTCGTGCTGCGGGGCGGGCGGGTGGGTGGGTGGGGGAGGAGGGAGGCCCGCCAGCCTGCGTTGTGGGGTGTCCCCCCTCAGCTGAGGGCAGCGGCTGCGGCCTTCGGTCCGCTTTTCAATAAGGCCTGGTGATGGTGGTCCTGAACGAGTGATGTACGCCGCCCCGCAGGAGCAGGGGAGCTCTCTGCCTCAGCTGTGTTGGAGGGGATGGCGGGATCTGTAGCTGCACTTACTTCAGACCTGATTTTTCCAGTTCTTTCATGCTGGGTGTTGGCAATTCTGCACTTATACACTTTTTGAGTAAAGGTATATTCTCTTCACAAGTTATTGTGCATGCTTAGTTTTGTTTGGTGCATATTTCTGCATGTCTCTTAATAGTGATATTAAGACATATGCATGCCCTTGTACTTCTATTTTTTTTTTTTTTTTTAATGGAATAATGTAATAAGTGGTTTGTTTTACCGATTTATATTTTGGCGTGTTGTCACAGCTTTCCAATGGAGATAAAAGCAGTTGCCAGAAGATATGAAACAAGAAATAAGATGGCAGAAACAGAACTGTCATCATCCAAATCCCGAGTTGATTGGCGACGCACTAAAAGGGAGCTCATACTACTTGACAGCGATGACGAATCCTTAGGTACCTCAGAGAAAGAAGAGCCTACCACATCAGAAGATGAAGTAGATGAAAAAGATGAAGCTGTTGTGAAGAACAGCCCTTCAGATCATGAAGAGAAAAATCATGTTGGGGAAGTCACAGAAGATGGTGAGGATGAGTGCATTGTGCCTGGGAAGCGTAAAAGGTTGAACACCTCTGTTTTGTCTGACAGTGATGAAAGTGAGGACAGTGATATTCTTGTTAGAAAAGTTTTTGCTAGACGCCACTGTATAATGGATGAAGAAGAAGAAGAGCAGCCTGATAAAACCTGCCCTACAGAAAATGTTTCTACTAATAGGAAACAGAAAGTGTTTGCAAAATTGAAAGAACTTGCAAGACAAAGAGCAACTTGCAACAGTGAAAGTTATGAGGTCTGGATTTTATCTTTGAATTTCAATTGAAGAAAATAATGTAGGGGGAGACGAAGACTTAGAAATCAGTGGGATTTTATTTGTTCTGGTTTTTATTCATGACAAATCAGTAGTTCTGTCATACTTTAACAGTTGACACATTAAGTAAATAACAATATTGACTGCTGAAATCCTTTATCTTGGGTTTAATTTTAAACACTGATGATTTAAGAATTTAATCTGTTCTTTCAGGTATTTTGACTGAGAAGCTTAGAATGCAGGTATCTATCTTCTCGACATAGAAAGGAAAAACTTCTTTGTCATTTTTTTCTTTTACAAAAAGAAGAGACACGAGAGGACTATTGAAATGTTTTTATCAAGAAGCAGAATACCTGCTGAAGTAATTTAGAGATCTCATGCTAGCTTAATTCCTACAAACAGACTGAAGAGAGGTACATGGAGTTGACTGATTTAATGCTGAAAGTAATTGTCATCTAGGACAGAATGATGTATTTTTTGAAAACATATTATTTCTTGTTATTTAAACAAATTGAGTTATTAGAAGGTAAAAAATCTTACCCAATATATGTAGTATTTTGTCAATGCAACTACTGAAAATTCTTGTGTTTGAAATACTTTTTTAAATTTAATTAGGATTCTAATAGTGAAGGAGAAATAGAAGAGGAACCACTCTGTCACTTGCCCTGCACACCAACAGAAAGTAGTGAAGCTGACAGTGACAGCCTGAAAGACTTTATAGTAGAAGAAGATGATGATGACAACACAGAGCACATAATGAGAGAAAACCAGCCACAGCAGAAGGAACTAAATCCATCAAATAGCGAGTTGCTGGCATACTATGTCCCACACTGTAAGATCTTTATGTATAATTTCCTTGTAGTGTTGTAATAAATATTAATTGACTGTAAATACAAATACTAAGTAATAGGATATGATAGTTTAAAAGCAGGTTCCTAAAAGGCTTCAATTTATTGTGGAAATATTATGATTTCCATAGTAAACTTTTACAATCTTTCTGTATCTTATTAAAGGGAGGGTATAATTTGGGCAGAAGGAAGGGAAACCCTATTGCACAGATTTTTTTTTAAGTTGGTCTGATTAGGTTGAAGTAGGCTAATGATGCAGTCATTCCTGTGGAAACCTAAAAGCATCATCCTCCATCTTGTGATATATGCTAAGAGCAGTTGTGTTAGTTCTGGCCAAATTCTGTTCTGGAGAGTGATATAAAATTCTTGCCACGAGTTTGGGGCTTTGGAGGCTTGGGTTTGTTTTTTTTCTTAATGTGTTTTTATTCCATGGTGGTGAGACTTGGGAGCACAGGTCTATAGGTGTTTCTGAATTCTTTGGTCAAGTTCAGCCAATCTGCACAGTGTGAGAAAACTTTTCAAGTTGATCTTTTATGAAAACTGGTATCTGCATCTGCAGAGATTTGAAACAGAACTTTATGCTAGTTATCTTCTTACGTGTTTTTTTTTTTTTTTGTTCAGAAGCAGGTATGAACTGACTGGAGAGTCAGTGCTAGTGTAGATGGTCACAAGCATTTGTGGTATTTATTCCCCAGTAAAGACCTGATCAGAATTGTGTATACTTGAAAGTAAGTTAGAAAAAAGAAAAAACAAACAAACCAACCCAGCCCATAAGCATGGCCTTCTCTGGTTTGTATTATTTCCTGCTATTCATAGAACAAATTATTCTCTTCTTTTAGTATTTGTAGCTCTATTGTGGGCTCTTCCTTCTTAAAAGACATGACTGTAGGATGCTAAAATTCATTAAGATCATTGGGATGAGAAGTACTATTTAAAGGAAAGATATTAAAGGTATGGATGTTGTACATTGAAACTATTTTAAAATCCATATTTAAAATACTTTAAAATTCTAAATTTACAATAATGGAAAAAAATAATTCTTACAGGACTTTTAACATTGCTTATGTATTTTTATTTTTAAATTCTGATTATATTGTTTTCTTTCCAGTAACTCGCTGTGATCATTTTGTACACTTCAAAAGAATAGTAAAGGCTTTCCTCATAAATGCAATTGATGACACTTTTCTGAGCTCATTATATGGTAAGTAAATTGCATTAAATGATACAATAATGCATTCAGAATTATACAAAGACATTTATTCTAGGGAAGAATGTGTCTTCTGATTAGAGTATAGGACTGTGAGTCCTGAGATCTGTTACTGGTTTTGCTGCTCTGTAACCTTGGTGGGGGGGGAGAGCCTATCTGAAAAGGATAGAGTAATCTTGGAAAAATGTGTAGACTTGATTCTTTTAAGTCTAAAAGGCATTCTGGGATTCAGGGAAGTGTTTCTGTGGTATTGATCAGTAGTAACAGTTCCAATATGAAAGCAAAATTAATTTCAATGTAGGTATTAAATGAAAATATTGCAAGGTCAGCTGATTTCTGAAAGTCACGTGCTTCATAGCTTTTTTGGAGGAATTTGATAGATAATAAATAATTTTATTTATGGAGATTATTCCATATCTGTTTGGGGTTTTTTGTTGGTTTTTTTTTTTTTTTTTTAACCATCTGTGCTTTCAAATAAAACAAATACATTTCAACTTCAGTCTGTACCTCCTGTCTTATTCTTGCTGAGGAAGTGCTTTTTGACATTTGGCCTAGTGGGACTGAATGACAACTTCACAAGTAGTTTCAGAAGCACTGTAAAGGTGGTATTAATGAGAGGACTGTCAGTGTCAGGTTGTGGAAGGAGTCAGCAGAGTGCCAAAGAGAGGAAGTTTTGGTGTCATCAGGAATTAAGAGGGAATGGAGAAACTGAAGTACACCACAGACTTCAGAACAGGGGCTCTGTATTCTTGGATCTAAAAACGTCTTGAATCTACCACTGCTGGATCTGTCAGGTGTTAGTTTTGTTTTGTTTTACCAAGTGAAAACAAATTTATGAAAAGGAGTAAGTAAACTTTGCCAGCTTTACCTTGTAATAGCTTCCTTCTACTTCGAATTGTATCTACTCTACAGAACTAACAACTTACTGCCAAGGTGCTGGAAGTAGGTCAGCTGTGCAAAAGAGTTGGAGGTTGTATTCTATCTTTCTGAAGAACATTTTATAGTATGAACGTAGCCTAGCACTACAAAGATTTATTTTATAACACAGAATGGATTTTTTTCTGAGTTAATGGCAGTTAATATCTTAATTAGTTTATATCAAGAGCAGCTACTTGAGTATTAGGGTTCAGACTTGCTTTTTATTGTGAGTGATTTTTTTATGGTCTAGCACAGCATCTTCCAAGTTTTTATTATAGCTGACTTACTGAAAATGCGTGTAAAGTGTATATGAAAAAACAGTTGTAATTATGGTGTCTATAATGATAATGACAATTAACTGGTTTTATATAGACAGCTAGATAGCCTGTGCTCCTTCTCGGTTCTGTTTCTTTGATAACAGCATTGCTAAAAGACTAGGGAAGATAGCTGAATTAATTTGTATATCTGTACATGCTGAAGCTCCAGACAGTATGAATTGGCCTGCACCTGTGAAAGTCTTGTTGAATTCTTGGACCCCAGCACATATTTGGGAGATAGTTGTGGAATAGTTGTAGTTTTACTCATCCTTATTTATTTCTTTGGCTTGAGTAAGTATTTAGAAGTACTTATGCTGCCTAACTGCAGGCATCTTGACTGTGCTGCTGAAGTTTAAAGTTCAGTTTCTCTGTGTTCTTTATAAATGATGAAGAGAGTTGTCAAGATTTCTGCTATGAAACAGCTCAGAGCAGTTTGTTTTCATGGATTGCAACCTCCTTCCTTAAACATAATGAACAGCTTACATAACCTGGACAAAAAGCAAGATACTTTTTTTTTTTTTCTCCTTTTCCATACTATAAACGGGCTTGAGTGAATGGGTCTCTGGGCGACAGGTTTTCACGTTAAAGCTTGACTGTAGAGTTTATTCATGTACCTCTTGTGATACAGACTTTAAAAATAATTACCAGTTTGTCAAAAATGCATTGATCACTTTTATGGATAACAGTAGTAAATGTATTCAGTAATAATTTATTAAAAGCATTCAGTTCTTAGTATGCAGAAGCATAATGCCCTTGAAAATTCTGTTTGAAGAAACTTATACAATGTATGAGTGGTCAGCAAATTAGTAATGGCTCTCACTAAACAGATGGAACAAGACAAAAGAAATACGCGCAAGATATGTTGCTCTCACTTCATTATTTGGATGACCGCTTCATTCAACCTCGTCTTGAGAACTTAATCTCTAGAAGTCGCTGGAAAGACCGATACAAGGTATGTAGCTTCTACTTTAAATAGTCAAGTGGGCTCCAAATCATATTATTACTGACATTTTTTAAATACTGTAATTCTCTGTGAAGGTATAATAATTGCTGTAATTATATATACTTTTTAAACAGAAGTTAATTGCTCTTTATCTTATGTAACTTGTTTTGGTACGTATATCGGAAATATTTTATGTGTTTATAACCAGATAATGATTCAGGTAACAGAACAGAACCTGTTCTCAGTTACCTGAATGCTTCTTCTGTTGACTTCAGCAGATGACTTCTTGAGGGTATTTTGTGACTTGCTAAGTGTTACGACAAAATTCCTCCTTCCAGAAAAAGATAAAACCACTATGTTCATAGTGAACCATCTACTAAAGCTTCATTCCAAAAAAATGAAGTTAATATACAGTAACCTAGTCAGTGTGTGTGAATTACTAGAATAGCAGTAGTGTGATAACTGTGGTGATCTAATCATCATTGTAATAATGGAGTATGGCCAGTGGAGGGATAGAGGATATTTATTTAAGCAGACCGACTGATATAGTTGCACCCCCACCCCTCAAAAAAAAAAAAAAAAAAAAGGAGATGAGAGAAAAATAAGTGCCAGAGCTTAAAGTCTGAAGCCAAAAGAAAGAATTAATGAATTAGAACTGAATGAAGTGTTGAAAGATGATTGAGAAGGTAGATGTTCACAACTGAATGGTGTAAGACCAGATTTTAATCTCTTTGATTTCTCTCACACTAATTTTGTGTGAGTACAGAGTACTCAGCAGCCTATATGAGGCATCTTTCAGTTTACAGAGATTCTTTAATGTTATTGGAAATCTGTTTTTCAGGAGCGTGTGGATTGTTACCCAGAAGTTCGCATAATCTTGAAAAATCCAGAAAATATGGCTTGTCAGGCCTGTGAATTGAGTCGGTATTGTAAGTTCAACGTGCTGCTTTCTGGAAAGCTTTATAATAGTAGAACTTTGGAAGCGGATGATTTCATGTCAGATGACAAGCAGGTAACTTCAAACAAGCACTCCATATAATTATTTTTAAACTTTGTCTAGTGTTACAGGAAGTCATACAAAGAATAGAAATCCTATCAACACATCTAATGTTTATAATGCTAGTGGCAAGAGTTAAGCTACTGTACTTCCATGCCTAAACCTTATTCGTTTTTAAAATATAAAGATGATTTTGTAGTTTGGAGGAGTATAGTTTTGGATTTAGCTAAGAATTAAGAAGGAAGTTCTTATGAAACTTAAAAGGATGAATAGAAGCATTCCTCTCTGCGTTCCTCCATCCTTTCTTATATGTTGTGAAATAGATACTGAAAAGTATCCTCAAATAAATCTAACTTTTATCAAGAAAATAAATCTGATGTTTTTCTGTGATCTTTGGTTTTGCCTGCATCACAATGATCAGTGTGCTGTTTCCTCCCCACTTTTGCCACTTAATATTAGTACCTGATGCAGCATATGTACTTGAACTACAGTAAGCACTAGTAAGTATACCCAACCATAAGCTGGACTTCACGATAAAAAAGGTAAAAGGGTCTAAGACACATGGTAGGGTTTATTGGTAACACTTGCTCTTGAGTCAAAATTGACACTTGCCTCAATTTTGCCTCTGTTTCAAATATCTCCAGTCTGAGTCTCATCTAAGGCAAGAAGGAAACTCTGGATACATGGCATCCTACACGTCCTACTCAGCATGCTTGTCTTTTGTGGTGCATAAAGAGGCAGTCTGAAACTGTGTCAGAGGCCGACAGCGCACATAAAGATTCACATGCTAACCAAAGATCTAATATGAGCACTCAGTTATTTCTAAAGTAGCTTTTTGTTTTGTCAGAGAACACTTAATAGAAGATTGAAAATCCTTACGTGGATGCATAGCATAAAGAAGTTACATAACTGAGGCCTGGCATTCCTTGTTTTCACCAAGTACCTGAGAAATACTATGAAGTTTTTTTTTAATCTTGAATATATTCGGTTTCTGTGTGCCAGGTGTCTGAGGCTTTAAATCAGAATGACATTTGCCTCAGATTTACATATAGTCTAAATATCAGAATGCTTTTTCACTGAAATTAGATCACTTGAAAGCCCTTTACCTTCATGTGTATCTGTAATGCCCTTAAGACTTACCCAGCAGGAATCTTGCATTGATTAGCTTTCAGAAACATAATGAAAGTGTCTTTCTGTACAATGGACAATCATCTCCATTGAACGATTGTGTTTTCTATTTCATTGCAAGTAAGATTTGTTCTACATTGGGTCACTAGGTTTGCTAACTCTGTGCCTACTATGCCTCTAGCATTTGGAGCATCCCATATGCATACCCAGCAGTTCTTTTTTGGTCTAGGTCAGGTTGAATGAAATAGTGCCACTGTCATTCTAATAGTTCAAGGGCAGCATAGTCAGAAATTACTGCCTCATCCTTCAGACTTCTTTTACATCTGCTATTTCCCATGTAACTATTCACTCAGTAAAAAGTATCTTGACATCTCAGTTGCATTGACACTTGAAATTGCTGATCTCCTTTTGAGAAGACGTGTTCCTAACTACTTCAGTACATTTTATTAGAGCCTTTTTCTCATTATTGTATTATCAGAACTGCTTCTCCAAACTAGAAAACATTTCTGTTTAGGTAGTCTTGCGTCTTTTTCTCACTCGGTTGTCTCTACCAAGATGTTTTGGATTAAATTATGTTTCTGGAATGAAACACACCTTTCATGTTGTTACATAATGTTGCACTAGGCAGTCATTTTAGATGACCTGAGCGGTCAATTTTGTTATATTTCACAGCTAAGACTTTTGAAGACCTTGACTCCTAAGAACCTGGGTGTTCCTAATATTTAGGGATCTTCCCTTCAAATTTGCAACTACTAGTAATTGTTATGATCAGATATGCATATGAACTTCTTAAGTAATGTAATTCATGACCTCATGATAAATTCAAAGCACATGATTTATCAAGAATAAAATGTTGCTACAGTTGTGTACCAAGCTAATATCCAAGTTCTGCCTTTCTTCCCCTTCAGGAGGTATAGAATGTGTATTCCTTTTCTTTTTGAGTGTAAAAGAAATTTTGAATACAGCTGAAATTTCTCACAGTGTTTGCTGAACAGAAAAAAGTGTCATAACGAGTTGTATTTACAATATATTTTGAAATGAGGTCTAATAGGATTTCTCATATAAAAATAAAGCAAGGCCTTCATCAGACTGGAAGTACACCTTACTGAAGTTCAACCCTGTATTGTTTGAATCTTTGCAGATATTCTAACTTAGAGATTTGAGGGGTGTCAGTGTGATTATCATTATGTCATCTTAGTGGGCTCTGTGTGTAATGCAAAACCTAGGAAAATCTGTGCCACAGTTTTTCCTAAATAGATTACAGACCCTTCTGAGCAGCAGTTGTTAATACTCTGTTTTGATAAATCTGTGTGTGCGTGGAAGTTGAGAGAGCTAGAGGCTTTTCCCCTTGTTTATTGCAGGAAAACAGTAAGTCCTTGGCAATCGTACTAGCACTGATACTGCAGTCCATCGTACAGTTGTTATTCTTCCTTACATACAGGTCTCTAAATGTAGATCACTAATTTTAAAATTTTCAGTTTTTCATATTGTGTGGGTCTTACCTAGTCAGAAATAGCAAGTGAAGTAGCACAAGGATTTGATCTTTACTCAACTTCCAACTTAACTGTGGAAATAACAGTAGCAATTCCCTCACTGCTGTCCAAATGTTGTCCTGTGTTAAGCACTGGCTATTTTTCACTTTGGAAAAAGCTTGAAATATCCTACTGAATAATGAACTAATTTTCTAATTAATTTTTGTTCTCTTCAGCTTAACAGGAAAAATTGAGAGGTTTTTTTACCCTGTGTACCCCAGCATCTGGTGAGATGCTTGCCCTGTGTACGCTCAATATACATCAGGGGCTGTAGAACAGACCCAGGAGAGAGAGTTATCGAGTGCTTTCCAGTCATTTTTGGTAGTGACTTTGTAATGCAACATTCATTTTCTCATGGTGACCTGTAATTTGGACTGCTGAAGGTGCTGTTCTCAAGTAGTCTTTGAAGTTCTTCTGGCAATGCGTTGATCAACTTGTCCTGCCAGTTGAGAAAAAAGAAAGGGCAAAAAAAGAAAAAAAGGCACACAGAGCTACATGAAACTGGTACTTCAGGAACTTATTTGACTGAAAGAGAAGGCAGTTCATCACTGGCTGATCAGATTGAATGGAAACATGTAGTTGGACTATTTTATAAAGTTTTATTTGAAAATACCTGAGAAAAGTGGATGTGGAGAGAACAAAAACAGACCTCCAAACCTCCTCTTCTGCATAAAAGTTTCTTTTTCTCTCATCTCTGAAGTATTCTGCTTTGCCAGTAGAAAGAGAAGAGAAACATCTGTTCAGTTTTGCTTAGGCTTGCAGTGATTGTTCAGTGTCTAGCTGCCAATTCCAATTCCTCCATGGTCAGGGAGAATCGAACAGTTTAGAGGTATAGGTGGCCCCCACACTTCTTTGTTCCTGTGTCACCTGGATAATTATAAACTGTTTTGTACTCTCAGTCTTGGTGTTCTACTTCTGTTTATAATCACGCTTAGAGGACATGGATTTAGCCACTACATGTTGTGTTATTGTCAGGCTACGCTCCTGCATTCCATACAAAGTGATTTAACACAACTTTGGCTGATATGGCCAGCTTGAGTAGATAAGTTAAGCATTAGGACAGAGTGACTGAGAACTGAGAGGGAAAAATTAGAATGAGTACAGTACTGAGATTCTTTCCAAAGCTGCATTCTGAAATAGCATTGTATTTTTAGACAATCTTTCTTGCTTTGAAAACACAATACATAATTACATTGTACGATATTTAGCTATTTGCCTCTGGCATTTCTCCCATATAGAAATACTTTACACCTCGCACATAAATGGACTGTGAAACTCATTGCCACAAGATACTTTGGAAGCAAAAAGTGTTACTGGGTCCCAAAAGGGATTAGGTAGATTCTTGGGGAGGCTTCTGCCACAGGATGGAACATGATAGTTGGGATCATCCAGACTGTCTTAACTGTTGACTGCTACAAGCTGTATGCTAATGTTATCATTCTGGTGTTCATCCTGCATCTAACTTCCTAAATATCTCCTGCTGGCTGTTGTTGCAGGGGAAGGACTGGGCCATCAGTTTAATGCAAGACAGTATCTCCTATTTTACATCACATAATGTTCCAGATGCCATACCTCATTGCTTGGAATACTTGAAGAGTTACAAAATGCTTTATGAAACACTACAGCTCAGTTCTTGATGGTTTCAGTATTTGAAATAACCATCTACTGTAGGTCAGATCAAAAGTTCTTCTAAGTGAGTGTCTCTTGACTTAAGTGGTATTATACCTGCTTATATCAGTTGAACTGCTGGTTAATATATGTAAGAAATTAAGTATATCTGTATTTTTAAGAAAATATATAAATAATACATATCATTTTAGTTCATATAGTCTCTATGCTTTTCTGTTACTGTCATTGTCAGTAGATACTGCTAGTGCTAGGCTGTACAAGCAGGTCAGGTGTTTTGGGGAACTGCTACGGGTGCAAACATTTGGTCATGCGTTTGGAAAAAGCTTCCTGAAAATGCAGGTTGTAAGCATTGATTAAAACTTAACCTTCTCATAATTTAAAAGAGTATTCAGATGATTAGCAGTGGCAGCAATGAAGAGTATCACTGTTGTGACTCAGAAGAGATAATTATGTAACATATGATTGTTTTTTTGATATACATGCATGTAATCTGCAGTAACAATACAATTGCAGTTTGTATTATTGATGCAAAGAACTTTGACCTTTAGCCATTTACCTGCGTGTTACTCACAAAGGTGTGACATCAGTCCAAAGCAATGCTGCCCTTTAAGGATAAGTTGATGAGTTGATTTTTAGGAAAACTAAATCAGTTTCTCACGTATGTATCAGGAGCTGAATTTCTTTACAGATGTATTAATTGTGTTGCTTTTGAGAGTAGAAAACCTGACCTTCAAAAACCAGCCAGATGTAGATTTCTTACCTGATAGTCTTTGTTCCCATGGGTTGGAGTATTTATCAGTGCACTTGTGGGTGATTAACAGGGAATAGATTCCTCTTCTGATTTGCCATTGTGTGTACTTGAACAACTTTTCTTGTAGAAATGGAACAAAACTTACTCTTGTGAAATGCAGAATGCCCTTAAATGCAGATAAACTTTGACTCTTTCTCCCTTCTCACCTCCAATTTCATGTACTCTTAAGGAAGGTTTAGGATTGCCAAAGATTCTTGTAACTTGTTACTCAGTATTTTCATGTAAGCACTGTAACTGCTTAACATCTTTGGATAAAATCTGAGTTCAAGGTATATGCAAATACTTGCCTGTATTTAATGTTAGTGCTGGTAGATGATAATCCATGCTCTGATTATGTATTTGCATGCATATTTACCATTTGATTATCTATAAATACTGCTGCAAAGAAAATTGTTAAATAAAATGGTTCTGTCTTTTCTGCATGGAATTTGTAGAAGTAAAACTAGTCATAACTGGGAGATGCAGGGGCTTTGATTTCTACAGCATTATGGCCTAGCTATGTAACTCCCAGACAGTTGCAGATTAACATTCACATTGTATAAAACCTCAGGTTTCAGATTTTATTTTTATAAAATCAAATCTCTCTATATATTTATTAAATATATGTTTCTAGGCATATGTTTATCTGTATTCATATGTATTTCTTGAAGAAATATTGAATATTATTCAGTCTACAAAATGCTACAGCTGGTATTTCATGTCCCTAGGAAGGTACTACATATTAAGCAAAAGTATTCAAATAATTTCTCTTCCTCTGTTTTCACAGTCTCATGATTGTCTAAAATGTTAGTGATTTTTGTAACAATGTTCCACAAGGAGACAGGAAAGATACTACCAGTTATAAACATGGTTGTGTTTGCAAGAAAACAGTACAGATAAGCTGCCATTGCATAGACTTGCTGGCTGCCTGCCTGCTCAAAAATTGTTCTGCTGTGGCTGGGAAAACTAGATAGTTTTGTGTGGATTTTATGCATGCAGTGTCATCTGTTTATTCATTATTCAAAAAATCTTTCTAGAGTGACTGATAAAATCTTACTAGACTGACTTAGCCATTCTTTATATTGTCAAGCTAATCACAATTCTATCAGAGAGAATGATTTTTCACTTTGGCCTAGGTTTTGAAGGTTGGCGTGGTATGTGCAGATCGTACAAGAGTTTATCATAATTTGAAGCACTTCAAATACAAATTGTATATGGATTGCAGCTCCATTACCGAGTTGGATGGTGTTAAGGATGAACCAGTCAAAGACACAGTTGCACGGCTTTTCAGCCAGTTGGAAGACAGTGGGTGGATCCAGAAGGTACGACTGAGTTATTTGATGTATCCTTTTCCAAGTAGATAAAAGTAATCTGAGATAAAATATTTAATTGATCAGTTCTGAATTACTGGACTTCAGTAATATACCTCAGCTTAACAGTTCATCCACTTCTGCTGACCCAGTCTCTCAAGCAGTGGCATGCTACTGTGTTCACATGGAGTTTGTGTTAACTTTTGACACGAAGCTTTTTGACAGCTGCCTGATCTCTGGGCTGCAGTGGGCAGGATCTTGTTTCATTTGAAAGCAGCAACAGAACAAACTTGAGCTATAATTTAGAAATATTGGTAACACATACATGAGGCACAGCAAGAATATTTTACTCTTCTGTTTATGCTGAAGTACTTTGAATTATTCAGAAACACTTTATGAACTATTTTAAGACAACTTGTAGTATGATTGCATTTAGCAAGCTTTCAGATACCATTGCTTCTGAATTGTTATTGACAAGCTGGTTAATGTATTGAAGAAAAAGTAGTCTTTATGTAATTCAGTTATTAAACACTGATAAAATAATATTTTATTTTATTTGCAGAGATATAATGTTCTTGAAGACTACATGAATAATGCAGACAGTTTCCAAGAAGAGAAAATGGATTAAGTGGTTATATAGCTCTTTGAAAGACATCTTGTAAAAATCTGAATGGCCTGCTTTATCTGCATGCATTTTATCTCTGCTTGGTCTTCGAGATTCTTTCTGGGCTGTGTTATACTTAAATCCATATGCCTTTAAACTACTGTTTGAGAACGTGCTGTATTTTTTTTTTCTGATCTGTGTCAATAATAACCCAAAGTTTTACCAAATCAGTCCTTCCAGTCTTACTGCATGTCACTTTAAGTTCCCTTCTGTTCTTAAAAAGAACATCTCAATATCTATTTACTTGTGAAATAAAACTTCCACATATTTATATTGAGCTGTATCATAGGACAGGTAGGAGATGCCGAGACCTTTTGAAGTAGGTATATTTGGAAAGATGAGGCTATGTTATACAAGAACATATGACCTGCATCGCATCTGCCTTGTTGCTCGTTATATGCAAGTAAGTTCAACCATTTAGAATGATAATTACAATAAACAGGACCCAATGCAAAGATCTTTTTCCCCTCTGAGGAATCTGTATAGACTCTTGCAAGGCAACAGGAAATATTCTGCAGTCTTGACTAAGTTTGCAGCACAGTAGTCATTCCTCTCTTTAGAGAGTAGGTGATGAGTCACATTATAGGCATCATACAGACTGAGTCGGGCTTCGCCATCTAAATGAACAGTTGGACCCACAGTACTGTCTCTGATAAGCAGCTGGAACAATTTACTGCGATTTTAAACATCAAATTACATTGTGCAAACATAATGGCCACAACTTGCAGTAACTACAAAATGAAGAGAATGGATTAATATGTCCATGCAAGATAAGCAAGAATTCTTCCAGTATAACTTAACAAAAAGTATCTGAATTGCATGAAGCCCATATCGGAGTTTTGGGGGGCCTGGGGAATAGATTTTAGAGGAGTTAGGAAGGGTTAAGTATTATGTTGTCCATTCTGAAAAACTGGACATGAGCTGGCACTGTGTGCTCGCAGCCCAGAAAGCCAGTTGTACCCCAGGCTGCATAAAAAGAAGCGTGGCCAGCAGGTCCAGGGAGGTGATTCTCCTGTTCCACTCCACACTCATGAGACCCCACCTGGAGTGCTGCATCGAGCTCTGGGGTCCTCAGCCCGGGAAGGACATGGCCCTGATGGAGCAGGTCCAGAGGAGGGTCAAGAAAATGGCCAGAGGGCTTGAACACCTCTCCCATGAAGAAAGGCTGAGAGACTTCCAGGGGTTGTTCAGCCTGGAGAAGAGAAAGCTTCAGGGAGCCTTTCAATCTGTAAAGGGTGCTTATAAGAAAGATGGAGAGAGACATTTTTACCAAGGCCTGTAGTAACAAGATGAGGGGCAACAGTTTTAAACTGGAAGACGGTAAGTATAGATAGACATAAGAAATTTCTTATGATGAAGGTGTTCAGACAGTGAAACAGGTTGCCTAGAGAAGCTGTGGCAGCCCCCTCCCTGGAAATGTTGGATGGGGCTTTCAGCAACCTGCTCTAGTGGAAGGTGTCCCTGCCCATGGTGATCTTTAAAGGTCCCTTCCAACTCAAACGATTTTATGATTCTCTCCCTGTACTTTGTGCTGCATATAAAATCAATTAGATGTAGCCTAAGGTAAGATACAGGGTGCACAGTTTTGAATCCCATTAGGAACTATTCCTGCATCCTGCTGCATGCAGATACTCTTATTAGTCTTTTGTGGCCGAGCAACTTTTAAAAGTTTAAAATTTTAAACTTTTAAAATTAGTCTTTTGTGGCTGAGCAAGCTTAAAATAGTGAAAGCAAAGACTCTTTTTACAAGTTGCTCTCAGAAGCAAAACTAATGAAACCTAATTTCTCTTGGATTTGTCCATAAGAAATCCCCACGTTCATTATGCCACTCTCCTGGTAACAGACACGCTGATTGACTAGGCAGCTGCTGCCAGGTGTATTGCTTAAAGGTGAACATCTGTTGGCTTTTTGCTATAGGAACTGTACCTTAGATTTATCATTCAGTACCCTTTTTCCTGCATTCACTGGAAGAAATTAACTGCTCGTATTCTAAGGGGTTGAAATTCTGCAATGGTTTATATACTATTAGAGTGAGCTAATACCATCATTTCTCCCTTGTACCACATACAGATAGAAGATTTACAGACCAAGATGAAAAATCCCAGTAAACAGATTGAGACTTATTCTCAAGTAAACTTACTTTGAACATATTATTTCCATACCTTAACTATGAGTTAGATATGTAAATATTCTGAGAATTGATATATTTTATACCTATCTCCCTGGTTACCAAAACTGAAGGAAATCTCTATTATTTTTCCTTGTTCATCCCTGTTCTTCTGGGAGTAGTGATGAGAACATACCCATCAACTTAAAAGTACTCAGGAATGTGTCTCAAATATATCCCTGTTAGGAAAAGTAATGCCCCTTGATGCCCCACATCTTTCTGTTAACAAAATCTCTCTGTACTTTTGTTGGCTTCTCTAGAATAGTAACATTTATGCTTGGTATAATTTTATTCTTACAAAGGAAAAGTGTTCTGAAATAAATGAGTTTTATGCCACGTAATGGAGTATGCCCTCTCAGAGCCTTTCTGACTGGTCTTAATTTCTGCTACCTTCTGAATTTTCTGAAAATTCTAGAGACTCTACGATTTTTATTTTAAAATCTTGCTATCAAAATGTATGGTTGATTTATCAATTTGCCATATTTGAACTGTTTGCTACCAAGTTAAAAAATAAGTTTGGGAAATTTTGGCTTGCTGATTACTGATAATATTTCAAGAATACATACGTTCTGATTGAAAATTAAAATTGGCAAATTGTTCCAGTGATTAGTTTTACTCATTTTTTTGATATCTACCACATCCCAGATCATGTTTCTCACCTCCTCTTTGTTTATCTAAGAAGTGTAAGCTATCTACTTCTTTCTTGATCCTGCAGGCATTTTTCTCCAGATGTATGTTTTTCTGTCTGACAGGGATACAGAAGTATCCTGTTAGAGTTTCTTAGAAGAAAGTGCCTCCATAGGCTTACTAATTTTGTCTGTGACGTCACCAGTTAGACTAAGAAAATGCCTAGAACTGACATCACTGATTTCTATTTCAGTGGGAAACTGGTAGGTGATTTGGCTTGACAGGGGCTGACATAATGTTTGTATGTGTATAGTCTCTCTTAAGATTTGATATTCCCCTCACTGAGACTGGAGGAAGTGATAATATTTCTGTGGCTGTTGTTTTACCTGAAGGGTTTCTACAAGACAGAGAATATGAAGTATCATTACCTCATCTTTACATTTGTCTTCACCACAAGAAATGAAAAGATTGTTTAGAAGAGACATACATGTAAAAATGTAGATCAAATTTTCCAGGACAGGTTGTAAATGCTAATACTTGTACAGCATGAAGTATAAGGAGGGCTCTTAGCCTCTGAGACTTTCTGTATATAGAAATACTCAGTAAGAATATTTCTAGCAGAAGAATTTTGTGCAAATATCTAATGATGGGAGAAGTCAGAAATCTGACCAGTCTTTCATACTTCCTTTTCCATATTGGAGAATTTGAGTGGAGTTAAGGGGTGAAAGAATATAATGTTTGTTCTGATATAACATTTTAAATTGTCTTTAGTGTTAATTTTTGAAGTAGTTGTTCTAATTAAGATAAAGTACCTGTCTTAATGGAACAATGAGGAGAGCTCAGTATGTGATTAGACTTGGCATGGGTGATTAATGATCATACGTGGAAATTACTTTAGTTCCTGTAATGTTTCGATAATCTGCTCTAGTTTAAGTTCTGTAACTGGAGACTGTGATAATGATAAAGTTCACAAAAGGTGTTTATACACAGGATCAGGCTCACTAATGTGATGTGCTTCTGGGAGAGAAGGCCCTTTTCAGTCTATATGTCCAGTTCTTGCAGTGAAGCATGAAAATAAGTGATTTTCCTCCTCATGTCCCCCAGTTTTTGGAAAGAAAGTCATTTGTGGATCAAATGGGATGGTAAACTTTGCTAATAATAGATAGCTGTTACTGTCATTTTTTTAACAGTGAAGGCTTCTCCTGTTTCCAAAAAGCAGCTATTTCTAGCAGTTCAGCAGGCAGTTACAGGCAATTCCCATGCTTAACTCCTCTAGTTTACTTTTATTTGGATAAATAAAGACATGTAGTTTTATCCTTCTTTAAGTCTGTCTGGATAAACAGAGTGGGTGTGTTAGATAAACACATGTAAATACAATACGACTCCAAGAGAAACATCTAGCACACACAAAATAAACTTTATAAAGTTGAATCCTTTCTGATTCTGCTTTGAGAAATAAGAAATACCAATTTCTAATCTGAATTTAGAGGTGAGACAAAAGAATGTAAGAAAGTATGATCTACCATCCAAGGAATAATATGAGCAATATGTGAAATTATATTGAAAGAACCTGATAATAACCCCCCTCAGTGGCTCCACTTCCCTGAATAATTTATGTGAATTTTGGTATTTTTCTAGGTAATAAGTGATGGCGTGGGGTTGTTTTGTTTTGGTTTTCCCTGTTGTTTATTAAATAAGGTGTAGACACAGTTTATTGAGATTGCGCTGGGGATTATATTCTTAATTTAAAAACCGGTGTGTGTTCAAGATGGCTTATTTTACAGTTTAAACACAGTTTAAACAGAGCAATAATTGCATGCACTTTGTGCCCAAAATTTAACAAGAAAACCCACTCAGGTGCAGTTAGACTCTGTTCCAAAGTTAAACAATTTACCAGGTTGAGCTGCATGGTATGTGAGCTGCATGGTACCTGAGCCTGCCTAGGTGGGAATACCCTGGGAAATACATTTATACATAACTGTAGTCATTCAAAATGGTTAAAAACCCTCACTGAAAAGCAAATAATGGAAACAGCTGAAAATTCAAAGCTCCGATTTGCAAAATCCCCCCCAGGATTGATATTAAGCATGTGCTGTTCCGGTGGCGTTAATATAACTTTGAAGTAATTTGATATGTGATTTCTAAACACAGATGAACAAGGTATGTGCCTAGATTTAAGCATGTGCTCAAGTTTTTAAGCCACGTAGGTTCAGCAGAGTCTTTTTGTTCCATTTTTGGAAAGTTATTAGCAGAATGGGATGTCTATAGTAAGAATTCCTGGCTGTGAACCACAGCACAAATAAGTGATTTGCTGGTCTGGAAGGGGCTGCCGACTTTGGGAACTCGGAGCTTTGACTGCTGTAGTGAATTCACACAGAAAAAATGCTCAAACACGACAGCTCATATGAGATTACAATATCATGTAGAAAGGTCACAAATTAATGTAGACAAGGAAAAAAAAGTAATTATTCACAACCTGTTGTGTTAATGTTTTATCGTGTCTGTTTATTAAAATGCCTATGACACAAAGCGCAGGTGCTGTTACGATGATGTTAAGAACCGTTTGCTTTTCAGAAAACTGACAGCTAGCCAAACCAAAAATGATAGGGGTATCCAGGGGCTGGTAACATTCGCCAGGGTCTTCTGGACAAAACTTGAAAAGCTAAGGGATGGATTTAGGGTATTTCCTTCTCTGAAACACCAGGGGCAGCATTTGCTGCGTATTGAGCGCCCGGGCCTTGCAGTGCAGCCCTGCAACCAGCTGTGTCTCACCCTGAACGAAGGGATATGTTAAACCACAAGCATATGAGAAGCTGCTCGGCAAAAAGTGATCTTAAACGTCTAAAGTTAAAATTCAAAGCCAGTTGTTTTGAAAGATTATTCTCTGAGTTCTACAAAATCTTGTAAGAGAACTCTTGCAGCTACCCTGGTATCTTCCGGAGCAGTACCACCTATCTCGTATTCCCACAACTTTGAAAACCGCAGCCAAGGCTTCGTTCAAAACACCCGTGCTTATTCTCTGTGAGATTCATGTGTTACTGTTACACGGGTGTTCTGTGACTGACCCTCTTAAACACAGCAGTGACATCTGAGCTATGAAGAACGAATAAAAGCCCTGGCGAGCCCTGAAGCAAAGGTAACGTTGTCTATTATTTCACAAACATTAAAATTTCCTATTTTTTTCCATGTCAGCTCATTGTTCTCAACAGATGCATGTTACCGTTATGTATCAAATAATAACCCACTCTTCCTCAGTCATTCAAGGTTAAACAAAAAAATCCCCTTTTCTTGTTAGCAATAATGCCTTCCTCTGAAGGTAGCACATCCACAAATCCACTTCCCCAGACCTTGTCCCTCAGTGAAGAAACAAAGTCTGTGCTGGGGCAAATGTGGGCCTGAACGTGCCACAGACTGTGGCTGGTGCTCACCCAGCCAGATCCAGGAAACCCACAGGGGTGTTTGTTGCGACATAAGGGAGATGGGGGTCATGAAAGCGGGGGGTTTCATATTTCCCATATGTCCAACGCTGCATATCTTTTCTGTATTTTGGGGACCTGTCCAGGACTGTATTACTTCATCGTTGGCACTAGAAGTATTTATATGCATGACCTTGGATGGGCATCAAACCACCTGAGACAGTTATTGTTAGTTCCTCCTTATTCTCAGCTTAGTGCTCCTGGTAAGTTGTGATGAAATTTGTGCATTTTTCTGACTGGACCCACTGCAGAACTAAATGAGATGGTGCACCCTTGTATTAGTGGCTGTACAGTCCCAAAAGACCTTAAAGGTTTTCCACCAGGGATGTGTCTCTGCAGGCTTGGAGGGGTCATTTTTATTCCTAAGGGGGTATTTGAGAATTCGGGTAATACAGCCACGGCAGCACAACAGCGTACTGCTTTAATAAAGCCGACCACCTCCCAGCTATTTCTGCATCCTCCTTCACAGCTCACCTACAGCAACACGCAGAACCTGACGGCTGCCAGTTGCAGCAAGTCCGGTACCGGGGGCCAGAGCTCTCAGTCGGCCACCCCTGCTCTAAAGAGAGTCGTCGGCCAACAGAAGCACCGAGGCCGTGGCTTTCCTGGGGAGGAACCGAAGTGCAGCAGGCGCTACGTGCCTTGCCCCAGAGACCCAAGAAGGTCACGCCAGAGCCCGGAGCTCCCGCACCCCAAGCCTGACCTCGCGTCGCTCACTCGCCCCGTGCCTGAGAGCACCCTAGAAGGCACTGCTTGTTTTTCTACCGTCTGTTCCAGAGAAATCCAGCTGGTAGAGGAGCGCAGCGCCGTGATTTATTCGAGAGCTCCCTCGTACCCGCCCGAAGGTCTCGCCGCCGGGGGAGGAGGGGGAGCGGGAGGCTGCGCTCCCCGGCGGCGGCTCCGGCGGCGCCCGCCCGCGCCCCGGCACCCAGGTACCGAGCGAGGAGGGGAAAGGGGATTTCCTTGGCTCCCTCCCATGCAAATACCTCCCGGGGAGCGGCGGCGACCCGGCTCCCCTGGGCGGCCGCTGGGAGGCTCCGCGCCTCGCCCCGGCCTCCCCGGCCGCGCTATCGGCGACACCCGCCTCCCGCCCCCGCTCCGCGGCCCCGCTCCGCGCCGCTCCGCGCCCAGCGGGCAGCTCGGGCAGGCGGCGGCGGCGGCGCCCGGCGGAGGCAGCGCCGATAACCCACCGGCAACCGCCCACCGCGGCGGGTCGGGGATGGAATATACAAAAACACAAAGGAAAAGTGGCTGGACTGTTCTGGGTGCAAAATGCTGGAAGTTTGTAAGTGCAACTCTCCGTTTGTAATTACTGTCTGAAGAGGGGCTGGCTGGTTGTTTCCCCCCCCCCCCCGCACCCTTTTTCCCCCCACTCCCCAACCCCCCCCCCCCCACCCCCCGTGCTTTTCTTGAAACTGTACTTGAAACTATTCAATATCTGGGAGTATAAGGGAAAGTATGCGAGAGGAGTTCTTTGCCTGGGGTCGTAGCTTGCTGCTTTATTACTGAGGGGGGAAATAAGCACTGAAAGCAGTACGGATTTTATCCAGTGGCTGGATTAGTTGAAGGCGAAGCGTGGTCTGCAAGTCCACTGACTGACATTGTTCCGGATCGGGGGGATCCGTCTCTCTTATTTTTAGAGGAACTACAATTTAGCGGCAGACAGTTGGACACAGTAATAAACCGAAGAGTGGCCAGCAAAGAGCGGGCGAGCGAAACGAGAAAGCACAAAGACTTAAACCCGAGCCGCCTCCTCCTCCTCCTCCTCCTCCTCCTCTTTCCCCGGCTCTTTATTTGCACATTTACTAAAGACTTTAGAGAAAGAAAAAAAAAATCAAAAAAACAAAAACCAAAACGAAAACAAACAACAAACCCCACTCCGCCAAATCTACGAGATTTTTGGTCCGCCGGGGGGGGGGGGTTTCTCCGTGCCGCCGAGCACGGCAATGCCTTAAATTTCCACTTCAAGGAATAACCCCCCCGCTCCCCCCAAATAAAATAAAATCAATAAACCTGCCAAGTCTCACTCATTCCCGAGGGAGATCTCCTTCGTCCAGGGATTCATTTTGGAGGCAGCGGCTCGATTTTTTTTTTTTTTTTTTTTTTTTTTTTCCGCCCTCCTCCCCCGACGGAGGGCCCCCCCGCCCCGCTCCCCGGGCGCCCTTTCCGCCCCGCGGAGCCCCTCGGCGGGGGCTGCCCGGCCCCGACCCCGACCCCCGCCCTTCCCGCCCGGCCGATGCTGGCACAACCCTAGCGCCCGCCGAACGCCCCCCGCCCCCCCCCGTTCCCCCTCGATCTGTCAACCCCTCGCGGGGCCGTCACCGCCCGGGGGCCGGGTGGGGGTGGGCTGGGGGCGCGGGGCTGACCGCCCTCCGCCCCGCCGCCAGCCCCCGGGCTCGGGCTCCCGCCGCTGCCCCCGCCTCCCCTCTCCCCCCCCCCCCCCCCCCCCCCCCCCCCCCTCCATGCGGCAGTGAGGACCGACCCATCCGGAGGGCCAGGACCGGCAGCCAGCGATGGGCGACACGGCTCCCCCCCAGGCCGCGGGGCTGGGGGCCGGGCTGCTGGGGGGGGGCCCGGCGGCACCCCGGGTGCACAGCGCCATCGTCGAGCGGCTGCGGGCCCGCATCGCCGTCTGCCGCCAGCACCACCTCAGCTGCGAGGGGCGCTACGAGCGGGGCCGCGCCGAGAGCTCCGACCGCGAGCGGGAGAGCACCTTGCAGCTCCTCCACCTGGTGCAGCAGGGGCAGGGCGCCCGCAAGGCCGGCAAGCACCCCAAGGCGGCCGCCGCCGGCGGATCGGCCACCCCCGCCGCCGCCGCCGCCGCGCCCCCGGACTACCACCAGCACCTCCTCAGCAACGGCGGCATCAACGGGGAGCAGCCGGCGGGGGAGCAGCGCGCCTCGGCCCTGCTGGCGGTGAGTCACAGCGGCCCCTCCCGGCCAGGAGGGGTCCGCGACGCGCGGCTCTGAGGAGACACCCACCCTCCCCCCCCCCCGTGCACCCCTCGGGGGAACACACACACACACACCCCCACACACACCCCGCCGTCCCTCAGGCGAGGCGCGAAAGTCCTAGGGCCGTCCCCACGCGCGGGCGGTCCGGGGTGGGGGTGTGGGAGTGTGTGTGTGTCCCCGGGGGCGCCCCGACCCCCCGTGATGCTCCCTGCCCGGTGCTGGGCCCCGCGGTGGTGCGGGAGGTGTGAGGAGCGGTGGGCAGGTCTGGCAGGCGCCGGAGCGGGGCAGCTGTGGGACGTGTCCTCTCTCGAAGGGATTTTGGGACGGTTTGAGGTGGTTTTTTTTGTTTGTTTGTTTGTTTGTTTGTTTGCTTGTTTTTAAACGTGTTACGGTCCTAAAAATGCATCGCACATGTCACCCTGCCAAAGGTGGTCACAGCATGCGTCCCTGAGGTGAGGCACTGGCGGCAAACGCTGCCAGCGCGTCCCCAGGCAGAGGTGAAAAAGTAGCCCTAAAGCATGGCCCATGAGCAGAACTGCCTCCCTGCCCCGTTTCACCCTGTCTGTCGGGGCTTCGAGCTTCGCCAGCATTTGGGCACGAGGCAGCCGGGCAGTGCCAGGCCCGCGCGTGCAGTTCGGCCGCGCAGCTCCATGCCCGGCCGGGCGCTTGCCCGGCCGCTGCTCCAAGCACAACCTGCACCAGAAACCGCCGGTCTGGTATTAGCACCCAGCGCGTTTCGCAGCACGGAGTTACACGAGTTTTCCAGGCATAGCCGCTTTGCAAAGGATACGTTGACCTTTTTCAACTGGAAATTGCTCTGAACATGTCAAGGAGGCGAAGCCTTGTCTCCTGGTACTTTATTACAAGCAGTCCTTGTACCATGCTTTTGAAGGTGTATGCTGCGCTGTGCGCTGTGCTGCCTTCCAACTCTTAATTCTCAGCACACATGCGAAATATTAAGAGGAGTGACTGCGTCCTGATAGGCCCGTGGCTGCTATTTGAACGGCTGAAAATAGATTGCTCCCTCCGCTCCAGGCATCAAACCTAACTTTCTTAGTGCCTGACATATGCTAAACTGGGACCTTTGTGGTTGTTCC
Organism: Tyto alba; assembly: GCF_018691265.1. Classification (NCBI taxonomy): domain Eukaryota; kingdom Metazoa; phylum Chordata; class Aves; order Strigiformes; family Tytonidae; genus Tyto; species Tyto alba. Next base: position 12,743,918 of record NW_024881282.1, on the reverse strand, counting down.
TCCCTTCTTAGCCAGGAGTTCGCTGCGGTGAGTGGATCGATGTTTGGGACTGTGTTACTTAGTGTCATTGGTGAGAGTGATGATGTAAGCATTAATGCGGTAACATTGTGTCCGAGGGGAGTTTAGGCGATTCGACCTGACTCAGTGTTCAGATTAAATCTCCCCGCGTTCCTCATCACAGTCAAGAAAGCCATTATCTTATTTTTCCAGTGTGTATTAATGAAAAGCATTGCACTTGTCTGGGGGGGGGGGGGAAAGGCTTTTGACTAATAATGTACGTCCCAGAAAAATCCACTTTCTGCAATCAGGGAACAGGCCTGCGTGTTTTGATTTTTTTTGTTTGTTTGTTTTCCGGGTTTTTTTTTTTTTACTAGTTGTTACTATTATTATGAAATAGCTGGAGGCAGCTGTTTGAAAGAGCTAAATGAAACAACTCCAAGGAAAATATTGAAAGATTTTCATCTCTTAAATGCAGAGAGGTTGCCCTTGTTTCTGAAGTGCCACTAATGACTGTTAACCTGCTCTTTGCCGGAGAATGCCATGCACAGCCCTCGCTCCACGTTGCATGTCACATTACTTTCCAGATAACTCCACACATATGTGTCTTTGACAAGGGAAAGGTCTGACAAAGCCCCCCTCGGTTTTGCATGCTAGTGTTCAGTAATCCTGCTGACAAGGTACGTGACTTCACTGAGCATGATGTTTGGGGCCCTGAACCATGTTTTGACACTGAAGAAATGCTGGCTCATGAATCAGTGTTGTTGTAATGGTATCGCTGCACATCGCTGATCCTCCTACTCTGTGCTTGACACAGACATTCCTCATTTGCTGCTCTGGTAGGACTGCCTAATTAAGGAATAGAGAAAGGCATTGGTTCAGAGTCACATCTCTGTGTCATGGAGGCACATGTTCCCCTTACCAAGACCTTCTTAGAACATTGTTACGAATATTAAAAAGGAAAAGGAAGTCAGATGAATTCAAGTGCCTGAGGTTATGGACCAGGTAGCACAGCACTGTGCTCCTGTTCCTGAAAATTCAGAGGGCAGGGATGGGCCAGGATATAATGGGGTCTAGCTTTCACTCCAGCTGTAGCTGGGGGAGGAATTTGCTCCACCAGTTGTTCCAAAGGTACTTGAAGAGAAATACGTGGCTAAGGACAGACTAAGCCTGTTGTCCTGTGCATTATAAATGGATGGGGAAGAGAACCATCTCTAAGCAGAATTCATCCCCTGTAGGGTGTTTCCCAAGAGGAAATCCAGTGGAAGCCTTATATGCACTATTCCTCTAATTCCAGGTGTTTTGCTCACAGCAGACAGCAGATCTGAGGTGTGCAGGGTTCTGGAACAAGGCAAAGCTGTGAGCTTCCATTGTGGCAGGTACTGCTCTGGCATGGGGAAGCACAAGACAGGACTGTTTGTGTGAGTCTCACACTGAGAATGTGAGATTGGACACATCTCAGACTGCACGGGGGGATTATAAAGCTGTGCCTGCCATGCTGTAGGTCCACCAGTTAAAAAACAAAAAACCCTCCACACAGATAAGTGCAAAGGCAGTAATAACTCTCTTTGGCGAGTTCTGGCTATCAGGACGCTCTTTGTCTGCAAAACCAAGATTGTCTCCATGCTTCCTCTCTGAAAATAGCTGGGTTGTTTCCTTTGCTTTGCAGGTCCCACTGCTCTTGTTACAAGTGTGCCTGCCATGTTTAGTGGCATTGGATGGGTCGTTTACACAGTTGGACTCAAGAGTAAATATTTGACACTCGATAACATTTGAAACAACATTCACTTGAACATATCAAAGTGCTTGAAGTGATTATCTGACACTGTTGATACTATTATTTGATAATTATCTTTTCCCAGTGGAGAGTTTAAAACCAGCAGAAGAGGGAGTTTTTAGTGGGATTTAGTTTGGGCTTAACGTGGCAGTGTTACTTTGATTTCTGAGAAAGCATCTTTAGCAGCAGTTTTTTCTAATTGGAGAGTGAAGACCAGATTTTTTAGCCGGACCAAGAGATGTGGGTGCATGTGAAGGAGAAATTTATTCTTTGGGACACAGTTGTACTTTCTGCCTCCCTGCATTTCCCAAGAGCTGTCATTTGTTTATTTATATGGTGGTGTTATTTTTCATGGTGCAGAGTGGAACAGATAAAATATTCTGTCTTTCTGTTACAAATACATCTATATGTATGTATATGCCCTCCAGCACTTAGCTGTTTATATTATTTATGTTATATATAAACAGTTAGCTCTGACAGGCATTCCTCAGTGGTTTAAGCATTGAACTGGTAATACCGAAGTTCCTGCACTGCAGTTTCAAACCTCCACCAGCTGATTCATTCCTTCATTCTTCTGACCTAGGCTGAGCACTGTTCATTTAGCTCTGTGCAAGCTGGGAACTCTGTTTCATGGGCATTATTGTATTATTCTGGTCAGCTTCTTTCATTGCAGCCATCACGCTGGTGGCTCTGAGTGTGTTAAGTGATGTTTGTCATCAGTCACAGGTAACTTGCTCTACTTTCACCCATCTCAAAGCTGTGCTGAATTTATCACCACAAGGATTAATTTTAAATATTAATTAAATATATTAATATTTTCTGTATGTAGAAGAGTGACTGTGCAAGTGGCCTGCTCTCCAGAGAAGGTCTGCAAGCAGGTGAAAAAGAAAAGGGAAAACAGTCCCATAAAGATGATGTAGCCAAGGAAGGGGAGAATGGGTTAATTACTCCTACTCCCCTAAATTCTCATCAACAGCAGCACAAATTTGGAAGGATCAATGGGTTTGTCCCGGTTCCCTGAGGACCTCAGTGGAAGACAGGGTTGTCTGTTTGGTGCCAAGAGCCAAGTTTGGCTTGTAAAACCTTGATTTAGGCAGTTATTTTATGCAGAGATCCTTTAATGATTATGGAAGCCCTGACTTTATTTCCTAATAACTTTTTTTTATGATCCAAACTGTGCTTGCTGAGGTTTGGCCTCCCCTGCACTAGCATTAAAGATCCTCGAGTATTTTAAAAGAAATAACTGTACTCTGGTATCTTTTTCCGAAGTTTACATTTCCCCCATCTCCCAAGCACTGCACTTTGTTTGCTAGCTGGCTGCCAGGGTACTCTGCAGAAATACGTTGCATTTTCTGGTTTTGAATATATGTAACTTATGGAAGCACTCTGAAGCAAGCAGTATAAGATGACCAGCTATGGGGTGAAGTGAAGTTATGCTGCAGTGAGCACAGGTGGATTAAAGCACAAACCATTCTGGGAATCTGAGGTGGGATCTTTTGACTAACAAAAGTTTGGTGCCAGAGCAATTAAATGTTCTGTTTGTGAGGTGAAGGACCACTGTCTGCTCCCTGTGCTTCTGTGGGAGCAAATCTGGGTTCTGATAAAGACAATTTATGTATCTGAGTCAGGTAAAATGAATAAATCACATTGCTTTTGTAGAAAACTTCGATCTGCTGCCATGGGCCCTCTGGCCTGCTGGGATCCGTGTGGTTAGGATGGACATGAGCACCATTTAAAACCTTTGTTCCACTTGGCTGTGAGGATGTTTTCCGAACCAAAATCAAGAAGATCCCCTGGAAGCTGCAGAAAAGCTATATTTAATGAAAAGTTGAGCAAGTGAATTTGTTAAATGTATGCCAGAGTAGGATCCTCTTGAGTCCTAGGTCTCCAATCAAATCACTTGCCTCCTTTGAAGCTTTTTAAGCTTTGAATACATTTAATGGAAGTCTCCTCCATTCTGAAGCTGTTTAACAGACTCTTTCCACCACCAAAACTTCTGTAGGTAGCGAGCAGAGTTTGGCTGCCTGGACTTGTACACGCTCTCTGAGGCCAACCCATGGGCTTCTTGACTTCCCTATTACAGCATGTCCTCTGATACAGCTCTTGCATACCCTGCAGTACTCAAATTGAATCCCTTGTGTGTAGCACAACAGCAAAGGAGTGATATACAGCTTCAGTTTCTTCTGCGCTGAGAAGTGTGACTCCAGCAAAAATGTTAGCTGCTCTGTGAGGAAATCTGAACCTTAGAAAGGTACATCTGAGTCAGAGGAGCTGCTTTGCCGAAACTTTGACTTATCTCACTATTATTACTTCTCCCCTCACAAAGAACACTGCCTGCAGAAGGTTTATGTGGGGTTTGGCTAGATTGCAGTGACCAAAAAAACCCCAGCAACTAGGTTAGTCAGCAGGTTAAGAAAGGCTATAACATGCCTCTCTTCCTCTTCCTAACTGCTGTCAGCGGACCTTTCTATCAAGATACCATCTTCAGAGGCCAACTGTAGTCTGCCTTTCTTATCAAGTCTGTTGGCTTATGATATTGAAAATTCACCCATATCTCATTGCTGGAAAAGAAAGGCCTCATCCTGGTCCCTTTGAGAACTTTGAGAAGGGTAGTATCTCCACTGCTCCCATTTATATTGCACCTCCTATGTTGTGTAGGAGGAGCTGGAAGCTGGCAAGCTGCTCCAGCTATCAAAGCACTAACATAGAGGTGTCAGCTCTGCCAACAAACATCTCTGTGACCTTTGCGCATGTTCCCTGTTGTGCCACCACTTCCCTTCTTTGCTTGAGCTCTTCAGGTGGCACCATCTCACTGCCTAGCACATGGAACCCTGGTCTCCACTGAGGCCCCAACTCTGCACAATAATAACCTGACACCATCACTTCTATAGAGTTCAGAAAGGTGATTAAAGAAACCACTATGTGACACTTTAGAGGGCACACAGTCAACTACGTGGTATGTAGAAGAGCTTCAGCTGTCTGACTACTCCAAAGAGAAGAAGGGGAACAAGATCTTTGCTCTTTGGCTTCTCTCTGGTGTCCGCATGTCAGCATTCCCTTGTGTGACTTCCCAGTGATGGTACTTCCAGCAGCAGTAGGATGAAGCTGATGAGATTCATGGCAGGGCTGTGTTTTCCACAAATCTGAATCAGTGGCTGTAAATATGAAAAGGGTCTTACCCATATCACGCTGCTACAGTTTGGAACAGGTTTGAGCAGTGAAAGAGGCAGTGGTCTTGGCTGCAGAAAAGAAGGAATTGGTGCCAAGTGAGATTTGGATAACTTGTTGAACTTAACAGTATTAAGAGACAGATTTTTTTCTGTTTGTTTTCTGGGTCGTTTTTTTTTTGTTTGTTTGTTTGTTTGTTTTTGTGTTTTCTTTTTTTTTTAGATGAAAGCATAAGCTATTTATGCCCCAGATTTCCCATTAAGAGCTTCCAATAGCCACTTGAGAGCCAACCTGTGAATTTGTCATACCTTGTCAGGTTCTTTTGAAGTATTATTAGATGCAGGTAATCATTCCATAATTGTACTGCAGTACCTAACACAGAATACCTGCAACTTTCAAGCAACAGTTCTTAGGTGATTATGCTGTAAACGAAAAACTCAGTGTTTCTATTCCAACTCTAGGATCTGTTTAACAGATTACTCCTGTTATTTCACTTCCATAAACCTCAGTTTCCTCTGTGAAAAACAGTACTTATCACCTTTGTAAAGTGCATTGACAGCTGATGGTGAGTTTTATGGCTTATAAGACACATTCGTTATTGATGGCGCCTAGGACAGTTTATTTAAATGTTTGCTTTGGCAAAGATGCAGGCGATGTATATGAGTTGATTTATTCTTCTTATTTGAATTCTGTGTTTTGAGCCTTTGAGGTGCACTCAAATCACCTTTTCAGCCTTTGACCCACAGGTATGAGTACTTGAAATACAAACCCAAATGAATCATGACACCCACATCTGGGTTTTTGTGGTCCCACACTGCCAGTATGCACAACAGAAGTGCAAGATGTGTCAGTGCCCCTTCTTTCTAGGAGAGAAAAGCGTTTCCCAACTTTTCATTCATAATCATAAATGTATGCTTCATATTCTCTTGCTTTACTTGCTCTTGATTCTGCATGAGTTTGTACTCACATCAGTCTCCCAGTTAAGTCGGCTGTGTCCAAGCGTTTCATGTACTTGATGCTCCAGCAAACTGGGACTGAGAACACACACGCAAGTCATCTGCTCTCTACTGAGGCTGCAGCTGCACCCCAGCACTAGCAGGTGGGAGCCACCTTGTTCTGCATGTGTTGCCTCCCATCTGGTAGTAATGGAGGAAGGTTCGGGTAGTAATGGAGGAGAATGGCTCGGGGTGGGAGAAAGACTTAGAAACATTTCTTAATTGAGTAACTTACACAAAATTCCAACACACTTACTGAAAATTTATAGGGTTTTTTTGTTTAATTTGAAAATACCTCATGCCTGTGGCTTCACGTAGAGACGTTGGCATTTCCTTGAAGAAATTCCTTTTGTTCAGAAATGAGTCCTGTAGTTATTTTCATCTGTGTCAGTTAGAATTCTGATGTGCTTTCAAACCCAGATGAATCAAGGTCCAGAGAAATTAGTACCAATTAGATGTAGGCATGAAAGTGCTTCTGACACAGTGAGGAAGCAGATCTTGCAGACCTATTTACCTGCTGCCTGGGCCTGAAGCTGGCAGAAAGACCTGGTAGGATCCTGGACTAGCAGATGAAACCCCAAGAAGGTTCATCGTGGCTATTCTGTTTTGAAACAAAACACACTATTGTTCAAGAGTCATCCCTGTGGTACCCTGGCTTTGTTACAGACCTCTGCAGGAACCTCCCTAGAGTAGGTGTTATACAAACACCCAGGGAGAACTGTGCCCTTCCCTGCATACCTTAAGGCCTCAAGAGACAAGATAGACAAAGAATGGAAGGAGGAACAGAAGCACAGAAAGGTCAAGTGTCTTGCCCAAGGTCAAACATCAGGTCAGTGGCAGAGCTGGGAACGGAGCCCAGATTTCCTGACTCCTAGCCCAGCACTCTATTAATCATCTCTTTGCTTTGTGTTCTGTGGCCTGTTACTGTCCATAGGAAATGCGAGGATGACTTTCCTACAGCTTCATAGTTACTTCTTAGTTTTGGAAACTATTGATCAACAGCACACTATTGAGATAAAGAGGTCATGTACTAGACATATGCACTAGAGGATTCAGAACTAAGTGCTCTAGATTGATTTCATTCCAGGACACTGAAAAGTCATATTTCATAATCCCAAATGTTTCTTCTAAGCAGTTTAAGTCTTTTTTCCCTTACATTGTGTACAAAGTGGTTTGTTTTTACAGAGTTACTCATCACAGTTGAACTCCTACATTGGTGCTTGCCCTGTAAATTATTTCTTCCTTGAAAACGAGTTACAACAGTTATTTAGTTAGCAGTGCTTTTCTTCTCCATAGAATTTACCAACGAAACAGTCAGAAAACCAGAGAGTCAACAGTCCTGAGACACTTGTGATTCTTACTTATTTTCATTCCTCATCACAGGATGTATTCAGTTTTCAGTCTTTCAATGGAATTATCTTAATCACAAAGTTAATTATACCTGTGAGATTTTTGTTTCTTCACAAAAATTTTGACTTGAGGCAAAACTCTGGCTACCGTGGTAATGAGTTATTGAGAGTCTCTTGTAAACAATAGTATAATCACTTTCTTATAGTCATGGCAACAGTGTTTAAGCAATAAGCTTACTGAACACAATGTGCACTGTCTCCTCTGAATAGCTATTGCAGAGCTGAAGTGTATGCTGCTCATTTTCAGAGGACTCAGGGACATAAATTATTCAGCCAAACAACACTGCTTCAGAAAGCGTCTTTGAAATTGTTGTATTTTGTACTAGCCAAAAAAGGATGCTTATCGTATTGGTGCTGACAGGGCTGTCTTTAATTACTGCACGACAGCATACTCTTTGGGCCAGGTCCTCTCCCACTGAATTTAAGGGTGCCTGTCTCAAACCATTTGAGAACTGTGCTACCTGTTGGCGGGGTCATGATTCCTCCAATATTGTTTGCTGCCACGTGAAATCCCTCGCATGGAGGGCAGAATGGCTCAGGAGGATGCATCCTGCACATATGCATGGTGTGAGAGGTGGTGACTAGGTACAGAAGGAGGAATTTGTTTTCATGAACAAGGGGTTCACTCCAGCAGGGCTAATCTCTTCCTTGGCCCAAGGGATCACATGAATTCCTGTTCAGTAGGTTGAGGAGGCACCTTGGAGAGTGGATGGCTTCACAGGAAGCTTCAGAGTTGAACCCCAAGACAAGGGAGTTGCTTCTGATCTTTCTGTTTATTTTGTTTTTACAGTTCTCTCGTTCAAATAACTAGACCTGGAGGAAAGACCTTGTTGGCAACAGTTGTTGTTTTGGGATGAGTCATTCCACCAGATTTCAGAAATGCCACCCCAGTGACAGTTGGCAAAAATGCTGCATGGGCTGTTCAGTTTATGTTTTTCACTCTGAAAAATCAGACCATTTATTTAGGGTTCTGTTGCTTTAGAAACCATCTCCAGACACTCCAATTTTCTTACTTTTTCCTTTACCCTTCCCCTTTTCCTTTTCCATTTTCCCTTTTTCTCTTTCCCTTTCCCTTTCCCTTTCCCTTTCCCTTTCCCTTTCCCTTTCCCTTTCCCTTTCCCTTTCCCTTTCCCTTTCCCTTTCCCTTTCCCTTTCCCTTTCCCTTTCCCTCTCCCTTTCCCTCTCCCTTTCCCTCTCCCTTTCCCTCTCCCTTTCCCTCTCCCTTTCCTTCTCCCTTTCCCTCTCCCTTTCTTTCTCCCTTTCCTTTTCCCTCTCCCTTTCCCTTTCCTTCTCCTTTTCCTTTTGTCTTTCCCTTTCCTTTTGCCATTCCCCTTTCCCTTTCCCTGTCCCTTTCCCTCTCCCCTCCTCTCTTCTTTCCCCTCCATTTTTTTTTCTTTCTCCCTTTTTTTTAATCTCCCTTTTTTTTTTTTTTTTTTTTCATTTTCTCCTTTTCCGCTTTCCCTCTCCTTCCCCCCCCTCCTTTTTTTTTTTTTTTTTTCCCTTTTTCTCTCTTTTCCTCACTGCTATGGTATCCCAACATCTGAGCTTGAGTCTCGATTCTGTTCTGATTGGCCCCGTCCTGAAACTGCCTGTGGGAAATACTATGCATGTGGCACTGTGGAACATCAGCCTAATGCAGGATCAAGCTCTTTATTTCTGGTCATTATGTTAGTTTATAGTTAATTATATTGTTGTTCAAAGAAATGCATTCTCTCTGTTTCTCTAAAAGGTTTTGGTACGACATCCATCCAAGGTAGATACACTTGGTCATCAACTGGGGCTCCTTACTTCTATGACCCAGTTCCCGGAAACAGTTATGCACGTGCTTAATTGTGCACACATGGGTAATCGCACTGAAATCAAGACGTGTAGAATTAAGCAAGTCTAGAAGTATTTGCAGGGTTTGGTCTTTGTTCAACAAACAGGCCTCAGCCTGGCTGAAGTCCACAACATGCTACAAAAAGAAACCAAATTCAGAAGTAAGTAGCGTATTAATTATCAGTTGACTTATTTCCTTAAACCAGTTAATTCTTTACTTTTAAAAACTACCTTCCATTTTTCCTGCAAATCCAATTGCCCTTCCTTTCACACTCATTTTTCCTCCTCACTGCTCAACTCCCAGCAGACCTGAGCTGCCAGCCACACGATCCCCTTTCATAATGATTTGAGTTCCTATGTTCCTTTTTTCCTACCAACTTCGTGTATGACCATACTGGTCCCTAGGACATATTCTGGCCAGCTTTTAAGGAGAGAGAGAGTCACAGTGTTTCAGACCTTCATTTCCAACTGCAGTATTAAATATAATCCTTATAATTATAGCACTGCCACTTGGACCACTGTAGTTCAGGCTATGTCAATATGTCGTCAAAAGCTCTCTTTCTCAGGAGCTGGAACACAGTCATGTTGATTGAATTGAAATTTGATGGCCAGCAGCTGCAAACACACTCTGGCCCCATCCCCCTGCCTCCCTGCTTTTTTTTTCCTTTTACCACAAAATCCTCTTGCTTTCCGTCAGAGTCATGGGTTTACAGAACAGAGATAATGGCTGATTCCAGGCTAAGTTATTCTGAGCCACCCCTTTGGGTAAGTCTAGACTGCCCTTTGAGGGGTGCCCTGGGGCAACCTGAAAGCTCAATCTGCTATCTGTGCCAACGGTGACCCCGAGAGCACAGCCCCAGGTGCAGCACAAAGGCCATCCCCAGACTGTGCATGACCATACTCTGTGTTGGAGCTCTTAGGATGCCATCAGTGTCACACTCAGCAGTTAAGGAAGCTGCAGACATGCCCAGGCTATAGTCTGGGAGGCTCCTGTGAGAGCAGGGCTGAGAGCACCAGAGTCCTCTCCCCTCTTGTTGCCTTGGTCAGTCACCATACAGACCTCTCTATTCATCAAAACAAAGGCATCAGGACTGAGGTAATTCCCAGCAGCAGTTTATATTGCAAGTTTAACGTGTGCTTTTTAAGCTGTGGGGGACTGGGGAAAAAAACAGCTTTGAACTGGGAAAAAAAAAAATAGTATTAGTATCCAGTAGTTGTATAACATGATCCTGTCATTTTTGGTACTTAAAAACCAAAACAAAGCCTCAGCATTCATAAAATGAGATATTCAGGTTTTAAAAACTGCCACTTCCAATACACAGTAACTACTTCTCATAAGGACCTTTAGTCCATGTATTTACAGGTGGAGCAGAATAGCTCTGCAGAAGTTAATCCAGTAACTTGAGTAAACTATGTATTTCTAAAACTTTCTATATATACCAACCGTATGTAGGGCCTTTGACATACATTTCTACCACATCTGAGGGCCCCTGATATTGCCAGGATGGCTAGTGAGGTCGATAACCCCCTTGCTAGTGTACTGGATGTGTGTTCATGCTGTCAAGCCTGTGAAGGGTAATTGCGTTTGGATGACCAGTGTGTTGAAAGGTCTGTTTACTGAAACGATCCATTATGTGGTTCTTAGAGCCCTGTCCCAGGACGTACTGTCTGTGCTTGGGTCTCCCAGGCTGTCATCAAAACACAGGCTTTTCGACACAGGTCAGAAGGACTCTTCACCACAGCCTCACACCACCTCTTTTGGTCACAGAAGTCACACTCATCTCCTTCCCCTGGTAAAGTCCTTCTCTGCCATGCCCCTCCTCCACTTACCAAAGCTATTAGCCATTCCTCCTCCTCCACATTCACCCCTCTCTCACCTGGGCTACTGCCCTCCCTTCTCTCCTTTCATGCTCCTGACACTGCTTCATAATGTTGTTTTTCTAGCTTGGAAGGGCCAGAGGGCTAGGCTAACAGAGATGCTGAACACATGGTTTCCACATGTTCTCCTCATCTTCCCTTGTACTGCTTCTCTAGCTGTCTTTCTCTCTTTGCTTCAACTGGAAATCTAATGACCACAAGTGTATTCTCTCCTCCTCTCTAGTTTTATAACGGACAAGCTCAAAGGTCCTGCATCATTGTCACAAGAAACTTAGAGAAAAAACTTCTGTGAGTTGACAGTGTACATACAGCTTCTCTGGGCTCTCACTGCAGGCCATAGGTATTCACAAACTGGGCAGGCAGTTGTGAATGTTCAGGCTCCTGTTCAGAAAAATACTTAAGATGTGTGAAGTTAAACAAATGATTAAATGCTTTTCAGTTTAAGTGCTGCTTCCTTGAAGTGGGACCCCATATTAGAGAAGGCATCCTTATTGGCCAGATTCAGAAACTACTTAAGAGTATACCAAAGTTTTAAGAATCGTAGTACATCCACTGTCTTGTATTTTTAATGACTCTTAAATACGGCAGAGTTGTGTGGGCAAGGCAGAAAATGTGGAGGCTCTCCTGGCCATCTCTTACATTTCGACTCATGCTCTGAGATCTAAGTGTCTCTGAACTCTAAATACACTTTGGTAGTGCTGCTGCCTACATGCCACTGTAATGTTCTGTAATGTAATTGTGTTGCATGCTCATGTGCAGATTATTTTAAGCAATTACAATTAAATGAAGAGTAATTAAGTCTTAGAAATGAAATGTTCTTATGAGTTAGCAGTATTTCTATGACTGTGATTGATGGTGACTTGGACCCTTGGACCCTTGGATTCCTCTCCTGCATCCCAGTGATCAGTCTGGGAACAGCTAGGAGTCCAGATCTTTTTGACTTATAACATCTAGGCATCTAATCTTCTCTGTATTGAACTGAAACCAATGGGAACTGGACACCTAATTGTACTTTTGGATCTCAGCCTAAAATCTCTAGAGTGCTTTGGAAAATTTATCCCTAGGAGATTTTGCTTGAGTCAAAAATATAGACTGGAGCTATTACTCGCAAAAAACGCCCAACATGTGACATCAGTGCATCAGTCAGAGAGGGTCCGGGGAAGGGCCACAAAGATGATCAAGGGACTGGGAAGCCTGCCATGAGAGGAGAGGCTGAGAGAATTGTGTTTGCTCAGCCTTAAGAAGAGAAGGCTTAGGGGAAACCTTATCTGTTCCAGTATCTAAAGAGTGGCTACAAAGAACATGGAGACTCTCTTTTTACAAGGACTGACAAGGAAAAAACAAGGGATAATTGGTGCAAGTTGCTGCTGGGCACATACCAAATGGACACAAGAGGAAAATTTTTCACAGTGAGGAAAATTTTTCACAATGAGAACAAACAGTGATTGGAATAATCTCCTCAGGGAAGTGGTGGATTCCCCAGCACTGGACACTTAAGATTCAGCTGGGCAAGGTGCTTGGGTCATCATGTCTAGACCGTGCTTTTGCCAAGAAAGGTTGGGCCAGATGATCCTTGAGGTTCCTTCGAACCTGGTATTCTACCATTCTATGATTCAGTCAATGATTCATCCATCAGTGCCAGAGGTCAAAGTATTCTTTGTATTTACCAAAGTAGTTACTTATTTACTTTCTGAAATGATGCTTTTAGTAGTAACATGACATTTGTTTTGCTGTACAGTGAAAACACTATTTTTAAATGCCTTGTATAAAGACAGGCCTTGTTGTTTCTTTAAAAGTTAGAAATATTAGAGAATAAATGTAAAAGACCCATTTCCTTCCTTGCTAGTATGTGTGGTCTAGGAAAAATACAGAATTGTGCTAGTAAGAGACTGTCCAGTCTCTTTTCTTGCCGATGATGTAAGTGTTGCTCCTTCAGAGAAGGCTGAATTATTATTTTATCATTGCCTTCTGATCTGTCACTGTTTCTGCTTTCCCTCTGTTTTGGCTTTTTGTCCTTTAAATATATTACTGAAAATATATTAAAAAAAAAAAAAAAAAGGCAATAATTTATTAAAAAGGGATTTACCTGTAAAAGACTCTAGGCATACCACACACAGGCAGATCCCAGCCAGGAAATCCAGTGTTAATTCCGAAACTCCATCTCTCAGGCTTACTGTTTCTCACGGGTGCTTGGTCCTTGCTGGGTGCTGGGATGCCTGGACTTCCCAGCACATGTGGTAACCATTGATCTTAATGTGGTGTTAGAGGCCAGTGCTAGGAGCTGAGGGCAGAAGCAGAGCTGAAGGGCAAAGGAGGAGAGTGAAATTTTCCTGTCAGTGCCTGAGTGTCTCTTTCTGTACAATCCTATGACATGCAAGCAAAGAAAGCTTTAAAATTACCCTGGGAATAGGAAAGCAAATTGGTACAGAGCAGAATAATTGTCCTTTCAAGGAGGAGAACAAAAACTTGTCTCTTGACAAGTTCTTTTTTTTTTTTAATTTTTCAAGGAAAAAACTCCACTGATACAATTTGAGCAACTTCACAGCAGCAGTGAAACAGGCACCAAGTGGCCAGACCTCCTGTTTTATGAGCCTTACTACAAACTATTCACGTCTAAAACTTTTGCCCTTCCTTCTCTTGATATGCTTTGTCTCCTCAGACCAGGCTTTCTCCCTCAGCACTTAATCCCTATTTAGCCGTCACCTTTTCCTGCCTCACAAACCTCTCCATATGCTCACTTTGAAGCTCCTGTGGGCACTAACTTACTGCAAATGCTTTGTAGGGGAGTCCAGAGCAATTGCTTCTCACAGCAGCAAGTAGCTACCTGTCAGGACTTAGCTTCTTCTGAAATAGTCTGTAAGGGTACAAGATGACAGGAGCAATGGACTTGGAAGCAAAACAAAACTGCCTGTAGCAAGACACACTGAAGTCCTGCATGAACAACTGTACTGGTCAGAGTCTCTTGTAACCCTCTCTTGTCTAATCTAACATATCATATCTTTACTGCATTTATTACCTCGTTATCAAGGAATGACAGGAAGGAGATTGGGGCCTTGGTAAAAGCATGAGGCAGAGAGGCAGAAATGAGACATGCTGTTGAGCAAAGTTTATTAGAGCTGTACAAATGGGGCACTGAGCATTGCAAATGGCCAGCATTCTTATCCCTTCCCCATCCCACTGACTGAGGTGGTGAGGACCTGACTGCACAGCCTGTTTGGTGTGGGAGACTCTGAGACCCTATAGCCCTGAAATGGGTTGTTCAAAGGTTCCCTGTGTCTTAGAGGATTTCTCCAGAAAAATTCAAATGCAAGGCCATAGATGTCAATAATACCTTTGATCATTCTTTCAGGATCATTATTAAGGACAGCATTTTTCTGAACAGGTCCTGCAGTTTCTGCATCCTTAGATTTCACTCGGTTTGCCTGATGGGAATGAGCTACAGCTACTGTCAGTGTTTATTTCCAGATAGTTTTACTTGTGGGATGCCCCAGTAGCCCATGGTTAGGATGCTCCAGTTAATCATCCCTCCTCCTTATTGCCTCCCCCTTTTGTTTATTTGTCTGCTCTTGCATCACAGAAACACTTTCAGCGATTCCTCTTATATAGCAGTTACTGAGGCAAAGGACTGTCTAGTTATGCTCCAGCAGAAACTCAAGTGAGTAAATGCTAAGATGCACACTTCACACAACAAGTGATTCCCAAACCCAGCAGGGCAGGGCAGCACCCAGAGATGCTTATGAGGGCCCATAAAGCCCTCAGGCTCTTTCAAACAGGGGATTGTATTCTTAGGACACAGCATCAGAAATAGAGTGGCCCTACATGAACCAATGTGCAAAGCTTCCTGCAGGATGCGGTGGTTGGTGCCAAGTATTTCTGCAGTAGCCAGGATGGGCTGCTTAGCAGGAGGCACATCAGTGCCTTCCCCACTCACAGCAGGCAGAAAAATATCTGCTTATTCATGAAAACTATCCTGAAAAAGAAAAAACAAAATTAAGCAGGAGTGTTTGGTTCTTATTTAAACAGTTGCAGCTTACACTGGTGATGCTGCCCAGTGGTGTGTATAAAGGCTGTGGGCCAGCAGTAAATAGCACACTGATGTGCTGGGAGGTGCAGACATGCAAACTAGAGCAGGTGGTACCTGGGGCTGTTGTGTCTAATGGCAAGGGACACCTTTGATATGAAGTGGGTAGGGCTGCACTGTAAAGTAGGACAATGGTATGTAGGACTTCACATTTGTTTTCCCAGCGTGGGCTAAGTGATTCCTTGGCTTGCACAGGAACACTAGGAAGACGGTTGAGAGATTTTGCCCCATTAGTCTGTGAAGAGAATGAGAGCCTGGTGTTGCAGACTGAAAAGGTCTGTTCTACTGACAGAGAATGGCTTTGCATGTGGAAAAACACTTGAGTGGCTGAGTATAAAGGAGAAAGTGAACATGAAGACCCTTGGTTAGGGCAAGACTCTTCAGTTTTATACCCGATTTCATTATTTTCTTCTGATTAACCCCAGTGAGTGAAAGAAGAGAATCTGTACCTGTAGCAAGAAGGCTAAATCATAGAATCACAAAATACCAGGTTGGAAGGGACCGCAGGGATTGTCTGGTCCAACCTTTCTGGCAAAAGCATGGTCTAGACAAGATGGCCCATTACCCCGTCCAACTGAATCTTAAACATGTCCACTTAAAAGTGGTTGAAATTTCATCTCTGGTTAATAAGCCACTTGATCTTTGCTTTTGTGGTCTCTCTGGAATCCAGTCTGATCTTCTCTGGCTGAGGCATTCCCTTGGGGCTCACATCCCAATGCACATCTGCAGCCATCACCAGTGGCACATGAGGGAGTGATAGGAGGAACATCACGTCCATCATTAGGCTCCCCAGCATATTGAAGGGAATCCACCAGCAGCTGAGGCAGACTAACGCAAAGCTGCAGATTGCTTTTCTGTGTCTGGAGGTTTTGTAGGTTTTGAGACTGCCGTGGCAGTGCATCACACAGTCCCTGGAGTCCCAGGAGGGAGTTGTGTTGTTGTGTCTCAGTATGAGCCACTGGGGTTATGCTAGTGACCCTGTTCACAGAGAAGACAGTGGTCATGTTGACACTGAAGAAAAAGGAGCCGCGCCCAAGCCTAAAGTGAAATGTTATGTTCTTAAGCTAAGGAAAAATCAAATTAAAAATAATTTTCATAGCAGAACTCATCTTGGATTGACTGTCTTTGTTCAGGTCATCAGTACATAACCATAGGGTAATCTCTTTTTTCATGTCGTTGTTCATGTTAACACACAGACTTGCATGCTAACCACTGTTTTCACCACCACCAAATTCTAGAGGTCAGGGACCTCTAGAATTAAATTTATGAGCTATCATAGTGTGGGCTGAAGAACCAGCTTCTTTAGGGTAGTAGCTGAGAGACTCATTTCCTCTGTGGATGAGCCACAGAAACAAATGCATAACACGCACTGACCAGCGGGTTATATTTTGGCACCTGTACCATGCAGATGTAACCCATCAGGCTAGGGTGAAGCAATCTTAAAATGGCATTGAACATATGTAGATGTAACCCAGTGGCCAAGTTGCAGCAATCTTAAAATGTCATTGAATATATCATCAGTAGGACCTCATCACACTGTGGGCACCATGCAAAGTACTGTTGATGTCAATGAGAGTTATACTCAGTGTTAGTTAGGGTATCTAGCTTTGAGTTAGTTGCTGAAAATCCTACCTTAGCTGTATGTATGTCTGCTGTGCAAAAAGCTCACCCTCTTGCTCAAGCTATGTACTATCCACACCAAAATGTCTCTAAATGTAGGTTTGAACAAGTTAATCTGGCTGAGGGCATGGTTTAGAGCAGTTCTGCACTAACTGGGACTGAAATCCGTGTAACTGAAGTGCTGTTAGTGCACCAAAATCTTTCCCACGGTTCTTGTTTGCACCATTCACCCCAAAGGATGGATAAATTCTCCCACAGGTTGTACTGGACCAAGGCAAACCGCAGACCCTCTGTATAGGGGACCATGGCCCACACTGCCTCAGTCACACATGTGTTGGTGAAGAAAGACTAACGGTGGTGGGATTTTGCCATGGAGACTGACACCTTCAGGTCACCGGTCCAGCAGCAGAGGTTCATACCTTTGAAGAGGTTTACTCCGAGGCCAGGCTGAAAGAACAGTGCTACCTAAGCCTCCATTTAAGCCTGAATTATTTCCATTTTGAACTTTTTTCCAGAGAAATCATTTTTTCAGATGTTATAAAAATAGCTAAATAATTTTGTAAAGCCTGAAGGACTTTTGCACCAGGATTTGAACTGGAAATGGCTGTTTTGGGGCCAATTTACCTTCAAAATTCTACTTTGTCCACAAGGAGCTAGTCGGCCTATGGCATTTCCAGCCTACAAAGCTTTTTAACTTTAACAAGGACCTTAAAACTAAACCAGCAAAATCATAGTCCAAACAAATTATAATATTGCTTATGCCAGGAAAACTATAGCCACTCTTGCGTTTACACCTGTGAGGTTTAATGGCAAAAAACTGCCCATACTCCTATCCACACTGTCACATATGCCCTCAAATTATCCAAGAACAGTGTAGTTTTCCTTTCACGGAGCAGGTTCTTGACATGCCTACAGGGGAATATAAAGCCTGTGGACATACCTGTCAATCTTTTACAAATTGCAGATCCTCTGAAAGTTCTCCAATGTATATGAAGGTTCATTTACAGCTAATTTAAGCCTCGTGGCAATTGATTCGCTTTCCCTGCTTAGCTTTCACAGACTCTTCAGAAGTAGTCCTCAGACCCTCATGGGTCTGCAGACCACAGCTTGAAAACTACTAGCTGGTAGTTTAAATAAGATGTTTTGGGGCCTTCTGGGCCTCATTTTCTATTGCCTTGCAGCTTGTGAGGTCTTATATACTTATGCAAAGTGAGAGTAAAATGCTACCAGATGAGGATGGTGGTGTTCATTCCCAGTCTTGGCTCTTATTTGGACAGGTGTGAAGAATGCCAATGCAAAGTAGTGACAGAGCAGGACCCAGCACTGTATCTGCTCCCCTGCCATGCAGATCATGAGTAGTGCTACTTGCAGCACAGAGCTGGGGAACAATCCTATTTGCAGAACCGTTAGTCTTCTGTTATCCCCTTAAAGTCAGGCACTGGCCCGGCAGAAATGCACATCCATGTGCAAGGATCAGGCTGTTGGACACCTTGGAGTGACACATGGTTTTCTTGGGTTAAGGGACTCTACTCAGTGTTGGACTCTTGCTTTGTCATGCTGTTTGCACCTCCTGGTCAGTCTCAATATGCTTACACTTTTTGGCATTTCATGTCTTGTACACTCAGCAACAATCTTTTCCTTTAAGCAAAAGTACACTGAGAAGTGTTGAGCGTTTTCAGTGCCTTTTCTTTCCTTTGATCTCACCTAAAGCTCCATGCAGAAGGTAATGTGACCTCCCTCACTATCTCCTTTCATGGCCGATGATTAGCACAGGTCCATGGGCTGGGTGCAATGCTATCCTTCCCTGCGCTAAGAGGGGAGAGGTAGAAGGGGTTGGAGTGATTGTTTGCTGTGTTGATGACTGTGGTGTTGCCATGGAAAAGCTGGAGACTTCAGGGGAGTTTGTGTTTTGTTGGGCAGGGAGCCAACCTGCTCTGACTTATTACAACTGTGTGAGTGAGCAAGCCACGCAGAACTTTATCCCTCTGTAGCAATTCCAAGTCAGGGAATAAAAAAGGACAGGACTGCTTTAACAAGAGCGCAGTGCACTTTGCTAAGGCTGATTGCATTAAATACAGGAGATGCAAAAAAAATCCTTTGCTATTTTCCACATTATGTTTTTTTTTTTTTTCTTTTGGCAGAATGTGTCCACTCTCTTCTAAGGACTGAATTCAGAGCAGTGCAAATAATGAGATCTCAAGTAATCCTCCTGGAAGCCAACAGGGCCATTTAATTGGCTGTATCTGTACAGAAAAGAGCATTTAGAGTTCTGCTGAGTCCGAGTCCATTAAAGACTTTGATCTGTTCCAGAAACAAAAGTGGAAGCAGACTACACTGTTTTCATTATCTATCCTGAATGAAGTGCAAGAAGTAAATACACAGAGTAAACAGGGAAAAAAATGAATCAAGGCCCAGGTCCAGCAAAAAACTATCTGCATACTGAGCTTCCTGTACTCTTGAGTAGTGTCATTATTCCCTGGAGGTGGAATTAATAGCAATGCATGTTTTCTACAAATCACTTTCTATGGACAGATCTCAAAGTAATTTACTAAAGCAGTCAGTCCCATTACTCCCACATTAGAGAAGGAATAACCAGAGCCACGGAGCTCATCAAGGAGAGTAGACCCTGCCTGAATCCCCCAGTTAGCTGCTTCCTTCTCGCCACGCTCCCTCTGAATGTACAAAACTAGGTATAGGTTGTCAGGGTTATTCTGAAGTATTAAACCCCAGCTGCGTAGTTTTATTTGTTGGAAGTGTGACTTTTCCCTACATTCCTGGCTGCCATTACATGTTCTCATGTTGTATTTAATTGAGACAGAAGCACATGCCTCTTCCTGAAATGTATTTGAGCAGGTGGGAGATGGCAGGGTTTCGTTTTGGACTCTTCTTGCTTTCAGGGCTTCTGGATGTTTTAAAAAAATTAGTTTTCTATAGGAAAGGACTCTTGTGGGGGTGATTTTCTGATTTTCTTTTTTAAATCATAATTTCCTACCTGAACATTTAGTGTTACAATAGATACATCTAGGAATGCTATTTTAGCATACAATTCTCAGGGAAAGGTGTTATAAATGTTCATCATAAATTGTCATCTAGCAAAGCTCTGATTTCTATAAAAAAAGGAGAAAGCAAAATTACTTTCTGTAGGATTTGGTCAGGGAACACACAGGGAAAGTTTGGCTCTGCAGCAGTCAGGGACAAACTTCTGGTATTTGCAGTCCTCCTGTGATCATACTCAGGAGGTGAATCCTGAAAAACCTCTGACAGTGTGAGACTCCTCCTATGAATTCAGCCAGTAGCATCCCCTGTCTGCTTCCACAGGTAAAAGACTGCCTGGGTACCATCACAGTCCCTGATGTTAGGCTGGCTTGCAGTATTCTGTGGTTGAGCTGGGAGCTCTAGCTGAGAAGCTGGGGACAGATCTTGCCAGCATGGGAGGTGACAGAAACCCCTATTGATTTCACTGTGATCTAGATACGGTCTGAAGATTAGATATTGCCATAGGATCCAGCCGTGATTTGTCAGTGAACCAATTGCCCCCTTGCTGTATCTCATTGCATTTAACAGGATTTATCTTGGGAGCTGATTTTCCAGTTACTTGGTGACTGTGATGTCTCAAGAAGTTTACCACTCCAGCAACAAGAAGTGGACTTAACCTTGTGTTCCAAATACAGTAGGACAAATCAACTAGTGTAAATAATTAGGCTTGATGAAGCTGTGACAGCTTACACCAGCAGAGGATTTAGCCAGGGAGTTGAAGAGGTGTTGCTTTAAAGCTAATCATCGGCTTGAAAGAGTTGCTTTTATCCTGACTTTTTTCTCTTCTTTGCTGTTGTTTTGTGACATTGCTGGTTCAATACAGAAATTCGTATCCTTTCCACAGACTCTAGTAGCTACATGTTCAGGGACACTCTAGATTAATGAGATATGCAACATCTTTAATCTTTCCTTGCAGCATGCTGTTCTTTGGATGCAGTGTGTGAGAAAGACCAACAGTGAGGGATGCGAGAAATGTATTCATACAGGAAACTGAAACTGCGCTGTCATTCATTCCTGTAGTGCAAATAACCCTTTCTGTAACCTCAGCTTCCTGATTCTCGTGTGGCTGGGGCCAGATTTGCCACTGGTGCACACTGGTGCAGCACTACTGACATCAGCTGAGACACACCAGTTTACTCCAGAAGATAACTTGTTCCAAGTCTTTTCAGCAACAAAAACAAGGGGACAATTGATGTAGATGAATCTAAAAGCGGCAAGGTCTTATGAAATGAAGGGATTGTTTTTAATAGTTGATGAGCGTGAAGGCTGAGCTTCTTACTGACACTTGGACCCAGTTCAACCACTGTCTTCCAAAGGAGAAGCTTCTACTGATTGCACAGTAAAAGTATCCACAAAGTTGTTTATCTTTCAGGGATTCATCCTTAAACTGAACCACGTCTTGAAAATGCATGTTCTTTTGTATGCTGCTCCATCCAAGGAACTCCTGATGTTTCCTTCTCTAATGATCTTAACATTTCTTAGCCTTTTCTCCACTAGCCAGAGAGGAGCTGGCTGATATAAAATGCAGCAGCAATTTTCTGGGGTCATGCATGCTGTGGTGTCAGAGAAATTTGGGAAGTCAGCTTCCGGAGCTCCTGTTTTATTTTCCTTCCCCAGGGGAAGAATGTTCTCAATAGCTATTGAGCCGGGCCCAGCTAAGGAAATGTCCAACAGCAGGTCTAGCTATGCTAGCTCATACCATTTCCAAGTCCCCAGATACAGGTGTCGATGGTGCTTATGTTCTTCTGCAAGCATCAGGGAAGTAAAGCTGGCAAAACTGGGGTGAGGTAGGCAGAAGAGGGAAAGAAACCTCTGCATGCTTCTTTCTCTGGCCCCAGGGGATTCACTCTGTTTGCATAGGGCTTGTCTGAGCTTCAGGGCAGTGGGCAGGGGGGAAGTTGGGGTGAAGCTGTAAACTCACTTCAAACTTAACTGCATCCTCATCCTGATGCCTTTTTTTTATTAGGCAGCAGTGTACAAAGCTTCTCCTGTATACAGTGAAGTCTTCTCTGTTTGTCTTGGTGATGCCTTCTCACTGAAGTCTTACCTTTTACCAGCTAGCAGCATTTCAGGCTAGCCAACTGAGAAGGAGATGTGATGGTTATGCAGAGACTAATTGCAGGGGCTAACATGGGTCCTGGCAACAGTGTGAACAGGCTGTGGAGATGAAGGGTGAGGAAATAACCATATTTCCCAGCATTTCCCTAACAGAGCCTTGTTGCTCCAAATGGCTGCTACAAACTTCTCCGAGGGCTGTGAATTCCTACAGTGTTTCTTTACCCCTGTCCCAGCCAGGTAGAAGGTCTGTGGGGGCATAATAATTTGTGCTACATATTAACACTGCTGCAGAAGTGCACCTTCCATCTCCTGGCCATCTCCTGCAGCTGAGCAAGGCAGATTATCTGCCTCCTTGAAATCACCTAAATCCCTCTAATGGGAAGGAGATATCAAATATAAGCTTATGAAGTGGATGTCCTGGAAGCTCCTTTGTGCCTGGGAACTTCTTTGTGCTATTTGGTAGTGCTTTTTCTTAGAGGTTGACCCACATGTAGACTGAAGCTCTTAGATCCTGCCACATTCTTCACTTGGGTTATTGCAGAGACTGCTGAATTTGAGGAGAGCTACACCAGGCCTGCATTCTTTATGCTGTCTTAAAATAGGCCCTTAGTTTAAAAGCACAATCTTATATTGAATTCATCCAAAAAGTATTCTGAGCTGTGCTGAAAGCTAAGCAGTTAAGATAGCTCACAGCTGCACTCATTTACCCCAAATGGGTGACTTTTTCTTAAGGGCTGGGTGCAAGAGCTGGCTGGGTGGGAAGGGGCAAGGGATGCTGCATAGGACTCCAGCCGCATGGTGCAGGTGTACATGGCACCTACAGCTATACGTGAGTGGGAGGGGAGAGGGAAGGGAGAAGAGATCAGACCACTACAGCACCCTGGGCATCCCTGGCAAAATTGCAGAGGACTTAAAAGGAGCAGTGGACTAGGTGGAAGGAGCATTAAAAATAATTGCATTATGTTGCTTTGGTTATAACCTGTCCCTTTATTCATAACTTCATCCGTGACTCAAGTGCCCTGCAGTAGTTTGGACATGTGACAGCTAATAAATTAATTATTGCCAGGGCTGTTTGTTTCAGCTTCAGAACTGAAAGTTCATCTGCAGGTGCAGCAGGGCTGTGCAGAGAAGCAAATGCAGATTTACAGCTGTTGTGGCTTACTCCACTCTCTGCTACAACAAATCATTTTGTTCAGGAAAGAGGCTCTGCTGTTGGCCAACCAAGACGTGGTCAGGAATTTGAAACCCTGCTTTGTTAGTTTAAAAGAAAACATCACCAGAGATGTTAGGGTGGGCATTTTTTTAAAGATTTGGTGAAATTTGTCATAAATCAAAGACTGATTGAAAACAATGTGCCTTGTTTTCCACTGTCATTTGCTATCTTCTTCCTTTACCATTATGAGGGTGAATCAAGATCAGGGTTTTAAAGTTTTCAGCTCTGAAGGCCAGTTATTACTTCCTCCTATGATCCTGTTTGATTTTCTGAAAATGAGTCAGTCATTTTCTGCAAGAGTTTGGTGCAGGCTGAGCCTTTTCTCTGAGCTCCACTCTGCAGGACAAAAAAACATATTGCTTCACAGGCAAAGCAAGTCTGCACAATAGAAGACTTCCTTACAACTAGACTCTGCCAAGTCTGCTCTCAGCCCTGCACGGAGTCATGTTACTCCTCAGCAAGGTCATACAGGCCTAAAATAATCACTGATGTTTATCTTTCCCAGAGGACATTAAGCACCCCCAAACACCAAGGCAAGAAAATCTATTAACAACAAAAAAATTAATAAAAATAGTTTGTACCTCAACTATCAGTAGGAGTATTATGGTTTTGCCTTTTCCCATTAATATTTTGTGATCTCATATGTGAAGTTCTGAATTACACCAGCAGTGGGGGAGTAACAGCTATGCTATTTTCATTGATGTTATATCTATTTACTTAGAAGCAGGCTGTGTACATTTCTCATCATTAATACTGCACCTTGGCTGCATGCTGGTTTTACTCTACTTTTGTTGTAGGGAGAACCTAGGCTTAGTTAGGGCAGTGCTGTGGCTACTTTACAGCCTAGATACTTACCTAAAGTTGCACTAGCTCAATGCTTCATGGATCTAGATCTTTGCAACACCCTTGAGAAGGAGCAAAGTGCTGTCGGCCTCTTTCCACAGGCAGAGAAGGAGGAGGCTTGAGTGGAGTGTGAACTGGCAGCCGTCTCTGCTCTCTGCCCCGGCACCAGTGGCTGTCACACCGCAGCTCCATCACCTCGCCGCTGCCTCGCGTGCTCCCGAGCGGGCTGGAGCAGCTCCAGCCAAGCAGAAAGGCTGCAGGAGAAGCTGGTGACGAAGAAGAGAAGCGTGAATAGGCCATGGCCTGAGTCAGGCTTCTAGGGGAGAATCAGGGACCAGTGGATACACAGGATCCTAAGCCCATGTCACTGAGGTTCCCAAATCACTGGGGTACCAAGCACTACTGTTAATGACTTGCAGTGCAGGAAAGCAAATATCCAAACACTTTGCAGTCTGTATTCCCCTGCCTTTCACGCCTGCACCTTTGGACACCCATTTACACCAGCATTCCCTTCAATACTGTGTATTTCGCACATCCTCTTATGCCTATATCCCCAAATTTACAAGCCCCCTCTGGCTGGCTCGTGAGCGAGAGATGTTTCCTTGCCGCGGTGGTGTTCGTGGGAAGGTGTGCGCACAGGGGGATGCAACAAACTTCACACAGGTTCTTTGTGTTTTGACAGACTTTGCTGGGGAATTACACTCCGACTTGAGCCAGACGTGGTTCTGGCAGGTGCTGTGCAAGCTTCCCACGCAGCGCTGGCAGTGCCTCTCCGATCTGACCCACGACCACCAACCCTCCCCATCTCCCCACTTCCCTCTTCCCTCCCAGCCCAGGCCAGCGTCTATCTTGAGCAGAGAGAGCTCTCCCTGCCAGATTGCGTGGTGGTTTTCTGATGTGAACAGATGGGACTAGGGGGGCAGGCTACATCTGTTCACTAAATTCTTCCACCTTCGCAATTGTTTGCAAATGGGTGAGAGCCTGGGGAGGCTGGGAAACGATGGGTTTGGGCTCAAAATGTTATTTTCCTGTAACATGCCCAAAAGTGAACCTGCACTGCGTAATTAAAAGTTTGAGGCTGATGAGGAAAACACCTGCTGGTGCAAACAGCTTACTTCTTTCCCTGCAGAAGCACAGATTCCCTGCAGGACTAGTGCTAATGCTTTCTTCAGTCCAGTTTAAAAAGGCCCAAGTGATGAATTGTCCCTCGGGCTGCCATCCCACAGCATCACAGCATTAGGATGTCTTTTTTTGAGAGTCAGCACTGATTTAATTCCTATTTCAATTTCTCATTACATTTATGTATTTTCAGAAGGGCTCAGCTCTCATTTCTTTGCGAGTACCAGACATAGGAAGATGTAAATTGCTACAGGAGGCTGAACACTTTGTGGCAAGTGGGCCATAAATTCTTTGCCTTTGTGATTGTTTTTTACACCCTTTAAGCATTTGCAGGTTGTTATCATCCATGTTTGCTTCTACCACTTATTTCTTGCCAGATTCTCCATACAGCTCTTCAGTTTTCCTCATAAATCGTGCTGTCTGGCCTTCTGGGCACAATCCCGTCTCTTCATCCTGAGCTTGACAGGGGATAAACAGTCCCCATCCCTCTCACGCACTCTCTTCTCTCCTGCATAGCATCACCTTACAGGCCACCCAGACCCCTCCGGGTTGGAGCCACACATGTTGAGCCCTAGCAAGCCCTGTGCCTACCAGCGCCAGGCAGGGCAGCCCTGTTGGTTTGCTGTCAGCCAAGGATGCCCTCCCAGGCACCCAGCATTGGGGGATTCAACCACTTGAAACCATTTTGTGTGTCCGTGCTTCTGCCTGTCTCCTCCTGGCACAGCAGTGCCGAGACTTGGAGGCCAGCTGTCAGTGCGTTGGGCTAATGCACCTGCAGACTAATGCCAGTGGCGCTGTACCATGGGACCAATTTCTGAGGAGGACAGACGTACCTACCTCCTGTAAAAAGGAGTGTGAGTTGAGAGCCTGGATACCTCTGAGGCTCTGGGTGAGCATGTTTATGGCACTCATTTGCTCTTCCTCTGTACTCTCATCTTCTCAGAATCTGCACTTTGACTCCACCTTGTTGAATGTATGTAAGCCATGTAATTATTTTCCACAGGCAACAAGCTGCCATTTTTGTGCCTGGATTAAATTTCAGCTTCTTACACTTTCTAACTGCAGGTTTCTTTCTATTTGCAATAGTCCCCTGTTTTCATTTTTTCTTGTAGTTTTTTCCAATTCTGTTAGCAGTTGGCGATATCATTCCTGAACTGTTTATTTCTTCTTTCAGATCATTAGTAAGTACTGAAAAAAAAATCAACCTTAACACACTGATTCACACATTGCCTCACAGGGCAGAACTCATTATATTTACATGAGCATCAGCCTTTGGTTATGAACCTTCAGCCAGTTTTCAAACCACATCACAGTGGCCCTATTCTGGCATGCTGAATTATTTCTCCTTTAAGATTTTATCCATTGGTAATAGTGTGTCTTTTAACAAAAAAGGAAACACTCATTTTAAATCTATGCTGCCTGTTATTTGGGTTTCCTTTTCTCTCTAGGTGTTTAGCAAATTATTATGTCTTGACATAGTTTTTATTATTTTACTGTGAAGAACAGCTAGATATAAAAGGTTACAATTACTACAATCACTCCAGGATCAAAAAGCAATACTGTGCTTGCTTTTCTGTAGTCTTTCAATTCCTTCCCATTTTAAATAGTCTTAAAAAAAAAAAAAAAAAAAAAATCAAGCAGTTTAGTCAGTCCGTTACCAAATTCCATGAATGCTTTATGAAGCTGCTGAGCAGGGCAGTCAGCACTGTGGTCGAGCCCAGTGTTAGGGGATTCAGACCAACAACTGCCTTTGATTCAAAGCCTGGCTTAGTGTTCTCCATAAGTATTGTGTCAGCTCCCTCTCTCTGGAAAACAGGAGTATCTGTATTTTGATCTTCCTGGGGACATGGATTCCAGTTTTGGCCTCATCAGAATAATTACTTACTCTTCACATCTGAGTTGACCATTACGTTTGTTTCCAGACATGAAGGGGACTGAAGTGCTGAGGAAGCCAGGGTTATATTCTCTAGTGAAATGTGTCCACTAAGTTCCAAGTGCATCTTTAAAAACTTTCTTCCTAATGAGTATCAACAACCTTTCAACTGAGCTCAGTGCTGCTACATGTGACCACAGTGGACAGGAGTCACTTTTGGGAAGCATAGTGTTTGGGAAGCTATGTTCTCCTGTGGCCACTCAGTTCTCCCAGATGTGACACAGGTTGCTTATTTTTCTGTAGACAGCTCCTACAAACATTAACAAAATACCCAGGACAGCAAGGAGCAGATGCTATGATCAAAAATGTCTTTGTCTTTTCATTAGGAAAAAACTATGGGCCCATAATTCACAGAGCTATGGCCAAATTCTCACTGGTTTTAGTCAACTCTTGTTAAAAACTGGCAGGGGATGGTGGTTTTCATGTTGCCCAAAGCATCCAAGAAGAAACTTATGACACTATAAATGACATTTTAGGCATAGTGCTGTTTTCTTGAGCACAGAAACAGTTTATATCTGAGCTGAATGCTAAACATGCTTGGTCATTACAGACTTGGTTTTCCCTGTGGTTAGGGAGTGACTGTAGGGTTTGAATGGTGATGTGGGGAATTGTCATCTCTCTGTGCACCTTAATAAGGGAGGTGCCAATCCTATCATAAAACCTTGCAGGAGGTTTGGCTTAAATAAGAAGATCTTATTATATATGCATCTGTTGAGTCCTCCAGTGCCTTCCTCCAAAAGACATCTTAGACATCTACAGCAGAGCTGATCTCCCTGCATCCTGTTGTCTGTGGAGAGAAATAAGAACACCTTGGGCAGAATTTGATCTGTGAACAAGTCAGAAAAAATATAGCTTAGAATTGCTTATTATTATCCATTGAATAATAATTTAAAAAAAAAAAAAAGTTTAAGGTAAATAGCTCTTGCCTAGAGCTCTATAAATAGGTGAAATATGCCCTACCTCTTAGTGTTTGCCAGAGAAGACAAATATGACCATTTAAGATAGAGGTTAAAGCTTTTGGGGCACTTCTGTAATATAAGTCAAACAGGCCCTGAGGCAGCCCTTGAGGTTTTCTCTCTGTACTGACAGCAAGCTCACGTACAAGGCTTGGACCCAGCCAGAACATATCATCAAAGCTGCTGAGATCTCACCTGCCTGAGCTTGCCCCATGGCTCAGCATGCCACCATGCATGGCCGGACAAGCTGTGTGCCAGCCGAAGGGACACAAGACAGTCGTGGGGCACGGCACACAGCTCTTTGCACTGTGTCGGAGGCTGCATGGAGGCCTGGCCTGGAGCTCCTGGTCTGAACTGCTGCTGGCCATAGGGAGAGGAGGCCACTGTAGGGACTGATTTGCCTCGTGCAAGGATACATATCCACCTTTTTCTTTGGCCACATGGCATGTCTTGTACTCGGGATTAGTCCTGGCATCTTGGACTTGGGACTTGAATGCCCTCACATCTCAGTGGCGCCTCTAGAAGGGCGTTGGAGACTTCACAAAAAGAGGTGTCCAGTGCAGTTTTTGCTGTACATGATTGCTATAGGTCAGCAGTGACGGCTTAATAAAAAGAGTTTGATCCCTATCAAATTCAGTGCACGGAGCAGAAGTTGAAGAAAAGGTGCTTTTTATGCAAAAGGAGTTTGTTTAGAGCCTTTCTGAACATGTCGGTGTTCTTTCCTTCCTTGCCAGGCTTTTAATGGTAGGAGAAAAGTATCACACTAGAGGTGTTGCCAGCTCTGTGATTTTATCATGAGCCAGTGTTTGCTATTTTGCTTAAAACCCCAGCTCCTAGAAACAATGGATTATTTGAGAATCTCTGAGCTCTGATTTGAAAAACAAAGAAAATTTCTAGTGCTTTTGGTGTCAGAAAAATGGTTGAAACATGACCCCGATTATATCCTAAGAAATACAAAACCATATTTGGAATTGATTACATTTTTATGTGCATGTTTTGAAGCCAATTGTGTGATTTTTCTTTTGGAGGGGGGCATCTGACTCATGATTTTTGAATGCTTGGGGAGTGGTGCTATTGCATTGGGGATACCACTGATGTTTCCAACTCTGTTTGTTGAATGATTTCTGACACAAAAAGCTTTAGCTCTTTAAGGCAAATAACTGTTTTAAATTTGTAAAAAGTATATGACAGATCCTGCTTTAAAAATATATGGATCACGCTTTTATTTTGTTCCTGCTGAGCAGCAAAGGCATTCAGCAGATCCCATGCAATCTCTAAAGACGAATTGTAATGCTTTTTGGTATGCACAGAGAATACCTGAGCTGACCACGACATAGGCTCGACCAAAAGGCCCAATCCCATGAATGTTTAGTCCCTTTAGGGATGGTGCTGAGCTCTTGGGGCTTTTGCACTTCCTAAGAAGCCCTCTCTGCACCTTTCAGAATCAGAGCATTTCATAAAGATTGTGTAAACGTTCCTTTTGGGCAGCATAATTCATTGTCACGGTTAGGTAGTAGTGCTGCCTGGGGAAACAGGTATGGTGTGAATTGCTGCTATAGGATGCAGTGACTCACATGTACATGGCTTAGTTCTAACCCAGACTGTGAGCCAAATGGTTCCTGTTGGACCCTGCCTCTAAAAGTCTGTGGCCAGCCCAAAGGAGACTCTCTGAGCACACAGTTTGGGTGGGACCTGGGCAGGGTTGAGCATGTTGTGGAGTGTCAGGTGTCAGAAAGCAATACCAGCCTTTGAGGGCAACAGTAACTATTCTTTGTCAGGGCAGCATTTTTCAGTTTCTGGGTTTAGACAAAGGCAGATGATAGCAGTAGAGGACATGGCTAATGAACCTGCTCCCTCTTGGAGCCCTGTAACACACACAGTGTCAGCACCTGGTAGATGACGCCATTCACCAAGATGCCAGGGTTTGTCCAGAACACATGGTAGGTCTGGCACCGCTGCCATGAATGCAAGTGCTACTAAAATATCTTCTGTCTTTTATTTATTGGGAACATATCCTCACTTGAGCAAACTCCCTTCAGAATTAGCGGTAAGACAGGGGTAAGGAGCATTTTTCTTGCTGAGAGCTCCACAGACCTTTCATATTTATTTGGTGAGCCACGCATTTGCAAAAACACGTCCTGGATGCTTGCCAGTAATAATGTAAAAAATCACACGTGGGCTATAGTGGTTCCAAAGGCCTAATATTCTTTCCCCCAGTGTAATCAAAAGACACTGGCTGAGTCCAGGAGCCAAACTGTGTCCCTGATTACTTAATTTGATGGGGTTATGTATATGGCCCTGTAATTAAATGAGGCTGGCAAGACTGGTGCTTGGTATAAAATTCATTGCACTCTTGGAACGATTATATCTAGGGGGAGTTTGAACTATGTTTTCCACTCTCGCCCCTTTCTTTATGTACTTTTTTTGTTATTTCTTTTTATTTTTGTTGTTTTGGATAAAAATTATCAGAAGTTAATAATGAGGAGGCACAAACTAGGAGTAAGATTGCTTAATCCATGATTGCAAAGTTTAGGATGTTTAAATTTTGCAGTGTTGCTAACAGTTGAGGTGCTTGTTGCTTAGCACAGGACAAAAGTAAATCTGCTGAGATCTGCTGGAAATGAGTGCCTGGAGACACTGTGTGATGGATGAGCGTCCAGGCATGGTGTGAGTCACCCCCTCCTCCTCCACGTGAGGGTCAGGAGAGAGGTGCAAGAGGGACCCTGGCAGGAGGGGCACCCCCAGCCCTCGATCGGTGCGGGAGGCCAGTTGGGTATCTCCCATTTAGGAACCTAGCCCTGGGGTGGACTTGGGTCCTGATGTCACCTTGCAGTGCCAGATGTACACTGACACAGTCAGTGTGTGGGTAACAACCCTCTGAAACACGTCTAGTTGTTCTGTGAGCTGTCAACAAGTGAGTCCTGGCTGCTTTGAGTAGATTCACTGATGTCTACTAAGGAATAAGTCATCTTGCACCTTTGCCTCAGTGGGATCATGAACACACTCCTGCTTTCTCTATCTGTCTGCCTATTGTCAATAGCCATATACTTACCTAAAATATTTTCAGATTCATTTATCTGTCAATATTTGATTAAAATTGTCCAGGAAATACAAGAATTAGGGGTTGAGGCTAGGCCGATGTAAATATTCACATGTAAGCACACATAGAATAGGATCGTATACACTTCTTTTCCTTAGAAAACCAAGCATAAAAAATCCCCTCCTAGTAAAAGAGAAGGCCAAGGAAAACTACAATGCCCTGTGGTAAGGAAAGCTTTGTGGTAGGGCTTTCTATTTCCAGGGTCCTTGAGGGCCTCATCCTGACTTCCTCTGCACACTGTAATCCCACAGAGCACCAGCGGTGACTCAGCTCTGTTAGTACTCACTGTGGGTACTATCTGTGGTGAATCCTCCCCATGCCCCGTTTTTTTTAAAATTACATTCTTCTTCAGCATTTGGTATAGTGGACTACAGCAGACACTCTGGTGTAGTTTCCTTTTTGAAACATGCCCAAAACCTCTTGAGCATCACATTCCATCAGTGGAGACTATTAATACCATTTTCATTAATTTAATAACCCAAAGTCACATTTTTACCAGATATATCTTGAATAGTTCATTAGCAAGCATGCTGCTTCCACATTTATGGCTGATGGCTGATATTTCTAATATGGTTTATTTCATTTCAGTACCCAAAAAGGAAATTGTACATGTGTTTAGGAGTGCAGTTAGCCATTTTGCAGGTATGAATGCTACCAACAATCCCTTCTATGATTGCTGAATCTGAGCCAATATTTAAGGAAACAAGTCATTGATAAGGACTTAGTGCAGCAAAAGTTATGGTCTTCAGTTCGCAAGTTGGTGCCAGCACTAACGAACAGACCAAGTTATTTGCCTTCACCAACTTCTGTCTTGAGGAGAACAAAAAATACTGAATGGTGATCCTGCAACAATCAGGTAAGTAGAGTAGATTGGCGTCCAAACTAAAGCAAAATATTCCTATCCAATCCCCGCCCCCAAATTCACTTCTAGTTAGCAGTTTCAAGCATATATTTAATGAAGTTTTTAAGATTTTGTTGCTTAAAATTGTTTTTGCTGAATCAGAGACTGGATCCTTTAAGAGTGCTGTCTTCTGTGTGAGAGACATATTCAAAGCTGTAAATGAGAAAACTCTTTCTGTTGCTACTGTTTTTTTGAGAGATTCTATTCCTACTCTGACATTTTTTGCTAATTAACTGACAATTAGCAGCTGAGAGATTTACTGTTTATTATTTTGCCTGCTTTTCCCCTCTGTTAAATAAATGATCCAAAGTTAAACCTTATGGATCACACCTCTTTGTTTGCCATTGTTGATGGATCGTTTTCTGCTCAGAATGGAAATGATTAAATCATATAAGAAAGGATCATGCTTGCTGCTTATTCTCTGGCATCATATATGGAAAAATATTGCAGTTGGTTGAATTGTCTAGTTGAAATTAGCCTTTAAAGGAAAACAAAACAGAAGGGAATTGTGCAAGTGGGTTCATTAGGGCTTTATCAGAACAAGGAGTGAGTGGTGAAGAGGGAGAAAAGATGACGGAGTTCATGTTCCTGCAGATTAATTTATCAGTCTTTATGGGTACATGAAAAGAAAATTATGGCTACCTATAAAGGTCTAATTAGGGCATCTAGTGTAAATTCTCTGCAGCTAATCTGGTACAGTTCATAAAAAGCTAACAATAAAAACATAATGATGTGTTGCATTAAATGGGCAATCTTCAGCAAATGGGGCTAAATTAAAAAAGGTCTATTGGAAAAGTAGACTCTTTATAGGCCTTAAATTGAGGATAAGTCATTAAATACACAGTGTGTTTTGCTGTTTAGCCCAATGTACACTAATGTACATTAGATGTGCATTCCTGGGAATGTTTCTGATCTTGAAAGCAAGTCAGAACTTCTGGTAAAACCAGTGCAGGTCACACCATGAACACTCGGGGAATAGTTTCATTTTTTAATGCTTCTTCACAATTCTGAACTTCATTATGCAGTCCAAGTCCTGCTGGTGAGCATTTCTTGGTGTAAGCTATCCAAACTGGGACAACTTCTGTGACCCAGCCTTTGTATTCCGGCCTAGGGAGTGGACATTTGAGAACTTGGCAAAGGCGTGAGTTAAAAATCTTGTGTAAAATCTCGGTTCTGTCTGAAAGGAGTAATTCATAATTACTGTAATTTGAGAGTGCAGAGAGTGTACTCTGAAAACTCATCTCTAGAAAGCCTCCAAATGTAAAAGCATTGTGAACAGAAAGGCAAATGAATTTATTCAAAGTGATGTCAAAAAGATTGTTTTCCTCACTCATTGCTTTGACCACACCATCGTCTTTTTAAAAGTCTCGTGATTAACTTCCCCTTCTCACTTGCACCAGACATAAGCAACTTGTCTCCACTTCATGGACTCTCTGGTCAGTACCCACCTGCTCTGGTTCTGCAGCCACTAATTGAATTTTTTAGTGGCCCCCTTGGCCACTAATTGAATTTTCGAGGAAGTCTTTTTGTAGTTTGGAGGAGGGATTTTTCAAATGTACCAAACATCAAGTAAATTTTCCCCCTTTACCTTCAAAACCTCTGTAAAACTGTCATGGGCAAATGCTTAAACAGAGCTGAACAGCCACGAAAAAGCCAAGACGGCTTCCCACTTTGCTGGTCACAGTGGTCTCCTGCTTGTCCTGCCTCTACCGTCCTTGGCAGCCAGTCCAGATTCACCAGGCTCACACAGCCTCTAAGGTAGTGAGAGAAGAACAATTTCTAGGAGGCTGCTGCTCTCTGTTTGGCTTTGTTATATGATAACATCACATAAAAAATGATAAAAAAGGCATAAGGAAAGGCAGGAGTTTATGAAGGTGGGGATGTTTTCAGGGCGTGTAAGAACTGAGAGTCCTGGGGCATTGCCGAAACGCTCTGCAGAAAGTGGGGCTCCAGGGAGCACTTCCTGGAAATGTGGTTCAGCTACCTTGGAGAGAAAGCATGGACATGAAAACTGCAGCGGCCAAGAAGACAGTATAGGTGGTAGTTTCCTCCCCAAACCTTTCATTGTATTCACAAATACAGTGATCAGCTTGCTACATGATATAAAAATGTAGGTGAGTACATTTAGAAAAAAAAAAAAAAAAAGAAAGTAGCATAATTCTGTGCATAAATTAACCAGATGTTATCCTTTTCTATGTAAAGGAAACAGACTTAGCAATTATGTTTACATCCACATCTTAGTAGGCTGTTTTAGCAGACGTTTCTGCTTCCCTGGTGTGACTGCCAACTTAGAGAATTTTTAGGTTGTGGACGATTGGTCTAATTGGTTGTAAAATAAACTATTTCAAAGACCTGGCACTCCTTACATCTGCCGCTCTTGGCCTAATGTGTTTGTGATATATTTGCTGGTAGAGAAAATTTTGCTGGACGTGTGTGCGTTGGAAAACTGTAAATTGTTTTTCCTTTCTTTTGTTTCTGTTTATCTTGGTTTGCAAATATTAAGCAGACGTAGTTCTCAATATGGACAAATGTGCTGCAAAATGCCACTCAGTTGAGGAGATCGTAGTTGCTTTTCAATTATTAAAAGCATATGCAGAGGAATAAACTGCACAGCTAATTTCAGAATTAAGGTTTACAGCGGATGCATAAGCCCTAGTGAGTAGAGGTTTAGATAACAGAAATGCTGATGCATTTGAATACATACAGCAAAATCCCCAGAGACAGGGAAGGTTGTAAGCTGGCACAATCATCAAAATAATAACCTGCATGTCTGAGAGAGTGCTTGTTAAATGCCACGTGGCCCAATTCTTCCAGTTACACTGTTGACAAGCATGGAGTTTCTTGTGTGTTTGGATTGGCCCGAAGAGAGAATATGTCCATACAGGTTGTGGATGAACATGAGCTCTGGGTACTTGGTGAAGAGAGGCTTTTCTCTCCCTCTGTGCATATTCCTGTAAGGGCGTCTTTTTTTTTTTTTTTTTTTTTTTTTTTTTTTTTTTTTTTTAAGCCAGAGGAAATGCAAGCAATTCTGTGAACCAGGCATGTCTGCCAAAATGAAGCTCTGGAAAAGGGGCAGAGATAAGGGAGGACAAGGAAAGATGTGGCTGCATTACCACCCTCCATCCCTACAATTTCTTTTTATCAGCCTCCCTGTGGGAAGGGAAAGGAATAAGCCTTGATAATTAATGCCTGACTCAAACCCAGTACTTCCAGGAGCCCTTACCAGTGTCCAGGAGGATGTAACTTAGGACAAAATTTTAGCCATCAGTTGGGATGATGTTCAGAGCAGCTTCAGGGGGTAGTTATACACCCTGCTCCCTCTGCCCCCTGTGTAAACCCTGGCTTTAAGCCAAAGCAATTCTCACAGCTTCCACAGCGTAATGGGAGCCCTGGCAACAGTCACCCATCCCACTCCCAAGCCCTGAACAGTTGGAGAAGATTCCGGGGCTGTTCCTCATCAGGCTCAGGCTGCAAGGCACAGCTGGACCACATGCTTGGGTGAGCAACCTGCCCTGTCTGTGTCCATGCAGGCTCTCCACAGCGTGCTCACCGGCAGGTGTTGGGTGTCTCCGGGCAGGGAGTTGTTTGGGTTGTTTGATTGGTTTGGGAATCAAAATAGGTAAGCAACCTCCTTCAGCTGCCTGTGGCAAAGGACGTTTTGGTTGGCTTAATGGTGCAACAGGATCTATAAATTTCTTCTCTTCTGTCAGTTTGTGTCATAACCTTTATGTTGAGTGTGTGGGGAGGACCATTGGTGTCTACCAAAGACATTTATAAGCACTTTTTCTTCTCCTGTCCTATCAGTTATTTACAAAAGTAAAGCTGTTTAAGTATGGTCAAATACCCAAAACCTCTGGCACCATCCAATAGATAAAGTAAATATTTTTATACCTTATGAAGCCAAGGGAGTCCCAGATCCTTTGTAGTTCACTAGGTAGTGATACTCTCCTTATATGTTTCCTGCCATATGATTGTTCATAAATGTTCATCTTCATCATGAACATCGTGAACATCAACATCATGAGTGTTCATCTTCAGGAAAGATTTCCAATACAGGTTTCAAGGCTTCCTGTAGGGGCAAAATCCTTCCTTTTGCTCCTTCGCTTGTATGACTTTGTGTGCCACTCTTACACACTGGAGGGGGAAGATGCACAGGACTGCAAAGCTGCCCTTGCAGATAGGACTCCCTTTTTTGAGACCAGACCTCCTGCTTGCTCAGGACTGGACACATCTACTTCAGATAGACCTGGGCCAGACTCACCTTCTGCTTGGATTTCGGCCTTTCCAGAAAGGCTTACAAAGCCTTCGTTGGTTACAGGGCTACAGCACCTTCAGAGGAGCTACACAACCATCATCTCATGGCCTTGAAAATTCTTATTTTGATGCATTTTTCTAGAAATGTTTCCAGCCCCAGCCAGACCACTTAGGCCCAAATGCTGCTCAGGAGCTTATACAGACATAACTGCAAGTATGCAGGTCTCAGTATTTCTCTCAGCAGGTATAAACCTTTTCACTCTTTATCCATCTTTGGACATGCCAGTTGGACCAGAGATCTGTCAGGGCTTGGAAATCAGTTTTAACATAAAAATAATCAGAAACAATAACAAGCAGATAGCAAAATGGTCGTCTTCAGGCCATCTGCAACAGGCATTATCTTAACTATGATTCAAACCACCTGCTAGGTAAGATTGGCTTACTCCAACTCCTAGTACAGTCTGCAGAGAGAAAGAGTAGGACAGGAGGACACCAGCTGTGGTTTGTGTCTTATTTAAATGTCTCAGTTACTTCTGGGAACCTTTAAGCTTTCTCCACTGAAATCCTTGGACCATCCAAACACTACCTGTCCAAATCCTTACCACTCTGCAGATGGGTTTCTTAGCTCAGACATGCTGCCTGAAGGTACCATGTGAACAGATTATGTATTGATTGTGCCAAGAGCCAGGCAACGTGAATAGCAAACAACATGAGCCCCTTTTTTGACCTTAGGTACCAAAGTGGTAGGATGTTACATTAGATACCTGGAGTAGGTGGCCCAAAATATTTATAAAAAATTAATAGCCTTTGTACAAGCACTAGAAGTTGCTTGTCTTTCCCAGATGAACCACTGGAATCTGTTGGCTGCACTAGTCCGCTTCTAGAACTGAACAGGATTTGGGCAGCACGGTCCCCACCAGTCCCTGGTGTTCCCAAAGCCATCCTACCTTCACACAGCTGCATTTGTATAGTATGACTCTTTGCTCTCACTTAACATGCTGCCTCATCTTCATCAAAGACCTTCCTTTCGCAGACCAGAGTTATTCCAGTAAGCTGGGTTTTATTGTCTCACTTGCAGATTTTGTGGACAATTATTCACAGGGAAAATATTTATCGTGTTTTTCCCAATCTCGTTTCTACACCTGCCAAATCGCCTCACCCTTTCCAACTCCTTCTAATGCCCATGAAGATCCCATTGTATCATTTCGGTCCATTTCGTCAGCTGAAGAATGTATTGGATTGGGCAGGTCTTGCTTTACTGCCAACTATGACAGCTTATTCGAATGTCTGCTAGAATCCCTGGAACAATGTAATGTTCTAATCTTAACCAGAATGGCATCAGACTTCTGGCATGACTCCATCATAGCCAGTATCATTATTAGCAAAAACGTTTACTCCATAATGACCACCTTCATTTGGTTTGTGTAGTATATTCATAGGCTTATGATGGCAAGTTCTAATAATACTATTTTTCTGGTAAACCAGCAGTTCCTGAAAGACAAGCAGAAAGTAGAAATCTCAAGTTTGTTCAAAAATATTTGACCCCATCATGGCTGTAGGGAAAAAATGTTGTGAACATTTAGGCAATGTGTATTATAGCTTCAGAAACCTGGTAGTGAATAAATGTTGGATTCTTTTCATTATTTTCTTTCTTAAATCTCCTGGATTTTTTTTTTTTTAAGCCAGCTTCATGATTTTGTGGTCCAGGTCTTGCATTTTAAACTCTGGGGGTTTATAGTAATATATGTAACGACTTTTATGACTTATTTTAAAACAGGTTTTATAAACTATGGATCTTAGGCCAGCTGCCAGATATTAGGAATATATGGTTACTTCTTGATAAAAACTTGCTGTCACTGAAGAAAATTTATGATTGCAACAAGATATGAACTGATAGGGGTTTAAGTCCAGCCCACGTAATAATAGAATTTATGTGCAGTTTCCTCCTCTTTAATCAGTGATTAGGGTAGGAATGTGATGCATTTGAACCAGTTGGTGCAAACTGTGCTTGTGGGAGTTACTTATTTGACATGACCGGGACTTAGTTATGACCTTAACCTAAAGTTTTCAACTGATTCCCCTGGGATTTCAATGAGGCTCTATCGTCTAATCTGTCTTCTCAGTTGGTGTGCTACTGTTTCCCACATGCCTAAGGGTGCCAAGCCTCATTGGTACCCACTGACTTCGACCTGAGTTGCCCAGCACCTGTGAGAAGTCAAGCCACACAGGGATTCGTACATGAAAGCATCCCAAACTAGGGCATACTTTGACTGGCCTAAGGGCACAAAGCGGTTTGAGTCATTGCCTGTGGTGCTCTGGCTGTAGCTGCTGTTCCCAAAACCGCTGGTAGGCTGAGAGGGAACGGAGCTGAGCCACCAAGAGTGGAAAAGCCAAGACTGCTCCAGAGGGAAGGGTCCAGTTACCAAGCCCTTGTCCTGGGACAGTGGTACAAAAAGCCTGGGGCTGCTGCCCAGGGAGGCTGGTCTGAAGGAGACTGAATGGCATAAATTACACATGATCCAGCTTTATAGCACATGGGGTGAATTCACAGAAGAAGCTCATGAAGCAAACTGTGAATGGATAGAAGTGAAGCCTTGACTTGTTTAAGGAAAAGAGAATTGATGAGTATGTTGAAAACACAAGAAGGTGAGATTAAAATCAACCAGAAAAGGGGGAGGCATGCTGGCCCAGCAGCCTGTACCTGATTCCAGCTGTCTTGTGGTTTGAGCAAAGCAAGGCAGCCAGGGAGAGAGGAAAAGAAAGTTGAAAGAAGGACATCTCTGGAGGGATGTGCATGAGAGAAAGGGGGTAGTGACCTCTTGTCTCAGCAGACTCCCAAACCATGTTGGAGGGAAGGCAGGAATAGCCATCTTTACTCCATATTTTTGATTACAGTTTGGTGTACACCTCTACATCAACCGCTCAATTTAGAGACTTCCCAGGCAGCGTTCTGGAAGCCAGACTATCCTTTTACTGCCTTTAGCATTTTCCCTTCTCTTACACTTGCCTGCTACTTCTCTGTATCATGCTACTGGTTCTGCAAGAGAGAAGGACTCTAACTGCACTATTCCCAGCTGGGCAAATCTTCTGGCTGGCTGCTCCTGTTGTCCCAGGCGAGTGGGAAGGCAGGAGTGGAAGGAAAGAAGGACTTGATGGCAGTGAGGACAACAGGTGACAGGGAGGGAAAGAAAAAAACCATGCATCTGGAAGATAAGGAAGGACCGAGAAAGCATAGCCACATGTAGATAATATTTTGTCTTCAGCACAGTACACATTTGGTCAAAGTGTAATGGAGAGGAAAACTGAGCAGCATTATAAACACATATCCCAGCCATGGTTATACGCACACATATAAATGGCTCAGGTTTCACTCCTGCAGATTATTATTGTATCACCACAACCTTGAACCATATTTATAGTCTTGTAAGCTGCCAAACTGCAGACCTGCTTTTTGTTTTTTCTTGGTGGCAGGCAGGATAGCCTGGAGGGGTGATCACAGCTGAGAACATCAGTGGAGGAGCTTGAATTCCAGCCACCCTCTCTCTCTGTGGCCATGAGCAACTCCCTGCCTCTCCATGCCTCGGTTTCCTCACTGATAACAGCAGGAAGGGTTGTTATCCCCGAAGCAATTGTAAGCACTTTATTAGAGCCTCTTATACCTTTGGTGTTGAACAGCTGCTGCTGGTGGTTACAATAGTTGATTATATGTGGTAGCAACAGCTTCTTGTGAGACCCTTTTTTCACCCTCTGCTGACCATGAGATACAGCAGCAGAGGACTTTGGTGTAGGTACTCTATGTACCTCTGTCTTCGTGGAGCCTCCAGGGCCCCATGTTCACTGGGTTTTCTGGAGGGAAGATACGTAGGCTTAAAAGGCTCTGCTGGCTACAGAATGACAGATAAGATGCCATATCTGAATACTTCAGGAAAACTAATTTTGTTTCAGAGACAGGCACTAGAGAAGATGAATTACATTAACCTTTTATTTTCCAACCACAAGTTATAGTTTGGACAAAGCAAGTGGGTGCCAAAGAGGGGAGCAAAGATCTCTGAGTCCTTGCCAGAATGTGGGTGCCCACAAACAAGAGCACAGGTCTGAGGAGGTGGTGCCAGATGCCAGAGCTCGCCCTGAGGTGGGAGGCTGTGCTGATGAGGCCAGCTGCCCAGTTCACTGCTTCTTCTCTGTCCGACACACAATTTTCTCACATTTCACCCTGCTGCCATCAAGCCTGGCTCTCTGGACAGAGTCTTGTTTTGCCAAGGTTCATTTGAAGTCTAAGGCCCAAAAGATCACAACATCACATGGCTATAACTTCCAACTCCCAGACTGTCTTTTCTATCACCAGCTCCTCACTCTCCTAGCTCTCCTCCCTCCAAATGTGAAGCCTACAGAGACCCACTCTTCCTACTTCCTATAATAATTTTTGTCAAGCTTGTGATGTGTAGTAGTGTCCTCCATGTAACTTCTATCTCTGATGGCTACAGGAAAGTGTTCACATGATCAGATGATTACACACAGTTATTTTATTTTGTCTTAATCTTTTTTTTTTAACAGCTAGCTAGCTTTTTTTTTTAAATTTAATTCCCCTCAAAGCTTCTGTCACATCCCTAACCTTAGGGGCTACTCAGAAGTGGAGAGGGCTTTCCTTTTTCAGCACATTCCTATCCTCCACTGTGTAAGTCCATGAGCCAAAAGATGATGTGATCCTGGCAGCCCATTTTTTGTGTTGAAAGTGTGCATTGTGCTCTTTCCCCCTGGAGTCCTCTTTGTGTACTCCATGATGAAATGATGAAATCAGGGATCATAACTCATCAGCTAATTAGAATGATGATAACACCTTAGCCTTGGCGGCTTGCCAGCTCGCCTGACTGCAACAGTAGTCTCTCCTTGGAGGATGGTCTCACTTTGGTCTTCAGGTCCCTGAGTCCTGTGATCACTCCAAAAGTGTAGGTCTCTGCCATGGCCCATTCCACTCCACAGCTGGAGCCCTGTGGGATCCCTCTCTCCCTGGGATCCCTGCATCAGGCTCAGCTCACCCCTGGTCCATGGCACGCTCACGAACCACAGACAAGTCGTGAAGTTGCATTGCCATGAGAGGGAGTACTTTAGGAGACACACAGACTGCACAGCCCTTCCCCAGTTACTGGAGCTACCATGGCTCCTCCTACTTTACATCCTATATCTGACATCTAGATCTGTACCAAAAGGAAGAAGAAATCAGAGTTGTCCCTTTCAGGAGCATAGAAGAACTTCGTAAGATGAACACAGTCACTTCAAACCTAGGATTCCAATAAAATACTTTCCTCCTCCATTACTACCTGTTTAAAAAAAAAAAAAAATAATTAGTGCTTTTTGAGCCAATTTCTGATTGTAATTTTTGGGGGTGGGACAGGAGAGAGGAAAGGCTGAGTCACAATTTCTGAGCACTCAGCTCTTCCACAATGCTTCATCACCAAGGATCTTAAAGTGGTTTTGGCATATGAATGAGTTAAATTTCACCACTTTCTACTGAGGCCAGGAAAACCTTTGCTGAGTTCATTCACAGATGAAATGGAGAAAACCTTTAGGTCAGAGTTTTCCAACCTGGATATTTTGTGTTAGATACCAAAGTTAGAAATAACATAAATGTAGTGTGTTTAAAGTGCATTTATTCATCCTTCTGCTGTTACAGTAACAAAGAATTACCTGGACTAATTTTGGATGTAATCAGACTGTTGAATTTAGTAGCTTACTTCTGATCTGGTAACACCAGACACTTCCTCTGCCCCCACCAGACCTATCTATGAAATGCTAAAGAGGAGGCAGCTTTGCTATTTTCAGCTGAAGGGAGGGCTTCTCAGTGTACAAAATGGTAGCATCCTCCCTTCTTATCTCCCTCTGGTTTTCTGTGTCCAGGACCATGGCAAAAGCATTATCAATGCTGGAGCCTTCAGCATCTTCAGCTCCAGAGACATATCCCATCAGGCTTTTACTCCTACTTCTCAGAGCACGTTCATTGGAGAAGCGGACCCCATCTATGGACATCAGTTGCACACAGAGGATCTGAGAGTTTCCTTGAATCTGCAAAACCAAACGATGGCTTGGACACAGTTAGGCCAGTGGGAAACCATGTGAAACCAGCCGAAGTTAAGTGAGTTACCCTAGGACCATGCTGGGGACAGGAGCCATGAGTGGAGACTCCA
Organism: Tyto alba; assembly: GCF_018691265.1. Classification (NCBI taxonomy): domain Eukaryota; kingdom Metazoa; phylum Chordata; class Aves; order Strigiformes; family Tytonidae; genus Tyto; species Tyto alba. The sequence goes on along the minus strand of NW_024881282.1, from coordinate 12,701,580 downwards.
AGGAGCCTGGAGTGGTCCTTGAGTTGCCTGTGTGGCAAGCCTGGGGTGTGCGAACCTGCTGACCTTCACTGGCCTGTCAAGGCTGCTCACCTTGGCTAGAGCTCTCCAGATGGCTGCCCCCATTTATCTACATCCAACTTCCCTGCCTGAACCTGCCCCAGCTTGTACGGAGGGAAGCTAAGGTACCCCCTCAAAGACCATCAAAATCAGTGCTCAGCAGCTTCAGAGGAATCACTCTGGGTATACAGGACCAGACATAAACCTTTGGCTGGGTACGAGATCTCCCAAAATGGCTGTGTTCTCTTCTTTCGGAGCGTGTCTTACAGACAGTGCTGTGCTAACAAGATTTTTGTGACAGTGGCATATTACAAGGCACTACAAGTATCCTCAAGGCTCTGGGCTAAAGTTTATTTTGCCTCTGTATCCTGACTATCTGAGCAGAAAGGCTGGCTTAGCTTGTAAATGTGACTTCACAGAAACATGGCAAAAGACAGAGATACAGTAAGCCAGTAAATGTTTCCAGATGGGGGCATTTCTGGTGAACTTTTTACTTCTGCCTCTAAATGAGGCACTGTTAGCTTTTTACAAAGATTGAAAAGATTTGAGCTTTAGGGTTAAGTGTGGTGAGACTCTTTCTTCCTTTTGTCCTTTCTTTTTTTCTCTTTTCATCCTTCTCTTTCTTTTTCTCTCTTACTTTCTTCTTTCTTTTCTCTCTTTCACTTTCTTCTTTCTTATTCTCTTTTACTTTCTTTTTTACTTTCTGAGTCTTTCTCCACTATTGTTCTCTCTTCTATCTTTTTTTTTTTTTGTAAAACAAGGCAGCTAAAAAGAAAGAAATGCTGCTGTTTTTTTAAAATACAGCTTAATATATTCCTAGAAGCCTGTAAGCAGAGAAAGAACAGGCAGAAGAGGGAGAGCAAGCAAGTTTTGACAGTAATAGCAGTGAGCCAGTGGAACATCTTGAAAGGAACTAGCCTTGTCTTAAGAAATTAAAAAGACATGTGTGTAGCTGTTAAAAAGCCTGAGAAAAGTGTCTATGGTTCTTAAGCAAGGCAGTCCTGCAGGAGGAAGTTTACAAGAGCTAGGAGTAGTAGTATCCGTGACTTTAATCTGGACTTGGAAATTATTAGTTCTAAGCATGCTGGAAGGAATTAAGACCAAACAAGGGTTTTCAGTTTAGAATCAGAGTCTTTGATGCTTTATGAAAGTAATTTGATTGCATCAAATGGGTCCCAGGGATAGGAACCTTAGTCCATAAATATCACCGATCCACATCATTAAAAAAACCCTCAATCTGCACTTTTTTTTTCCTTCTTCTTTTTGCAGTGCTAATATTCTTTGGACATAAGAGGCCCGCAGCTGAATCAGCAGGGAGATTGATTACTCTCTCTCCCTTTAAAAGAGGGAAAGAAGGTCCCTTTGGGTCAGGGTTAAGGGCTTGGAAGGGGCCTAATGGGAAAGTTCATCTCACAGCTGCCAGCGGTATATAGTACCAGGCCCATGGATAACAACAGGATGTGGGTTTTGAGCACTGTCAGCTCCTTCATGATATATTTCTTTTTAATTTTCTCCTTTTAAAATAATACACCAGCAAAAAACATTCTTTATTATCATAACAAAATCTCTGCTCCAGTGACTCTGAGATGTTCCTAATTGTTTTCAATCTGTCAGGAGCACTTTCTGTTTGCATTTCTGCAACCACTCAAGAGATTGCTGTAAAGAAAACAAACAAAAAAAAAAAAAAATGGCCTGGGCTGACTCAGGGGTTGGGTAATGGGTTACAGCACTTTCACCTCGCTCACCGCCGCTGAGCAGGAATCAAAAGCTGAATTGGTTGGTACTAACTTGAGTATCAGCTTTGCAACAGCCAATTTCAAGCTGTTGTTAGTATTAGAAGTCACCAAACAGGCACAGTGACAGTCAGTGAGTTCATAAACTCTAGTGATGGTGGAAGGCACAGGGAAAACACCCCGTTCACCCAAGTGTGGAGATGGAAAGCGAAGGGGAAGAGTGCGTGCAGCTCTTCGCGTTGTCATCCCATGACTGACAAATAGCAATGCGTTTCCCACATCTGATCTAACTTTTCACACTGTTTCATAAAAAGTGATCTCATTAATGTGAGCGCAGAATGATTTCTGGGAACAGTCTTGTCCTGACTGGTTGCTGTCAAGCCTACAAGAGCAGGCGATGTAGAGCAGCACTATACCACCATAGCTGCGTCCTCACCAGCGTGTTGTACTGGTCTCGCAGAGCGATGGAGGGAGCGGTGGGAGCAGAGGGGCTGTGGGGAAGGCGGTGTACAGGCGGCCCAGGGCCCCCCGCGGATAGCTGCTGGCAGAGCTGGGGCACACGGGCCGTGGGAGGAGCGCCGAGGAATTTTCCCACCATCATTCCCTGCGTGTGTGGGTGTTGCCTCCCACCACGGAGCCAGCGTCCTGTTACGACTCTCGGTATTACAGCAGGAATGGTGGGCCCCCACCCTGGAGGGAGTCCTTGATGTACTGCAGGCTGTAGGAGACAGGTCCTACCTTGAAGAGCTGCAGAACTAAGATGGGAGAAAGAGCTACCCCCGTACAGCAAGCAAGCTGGACACTGAAGGCAGCATTCATGTTGTCCACTAAAAATGCCCAGTAGTTATCAAGCCTGTCACTCTCCTTTAGGGGTGTAGTGACCACTGGTCTCTCTGCAGACAGTTTGGTTCTCTTGTTGAGCTTGATGATAAGATGCAGTGGTCATGATAACTGTGTCTCATAGCCTTCAAGAATCCTGAATCCCTGACCTGGTAGACTTTGAAGGCAACCAGAGAAGACAGAGGGGCTGGGGATCAGGTCCATTGAGGTTTATTCAGGATCACCCAGGAAGATGAAGACAGGACTGGGCATCTTGCTCCTCAAACACAGCTCAGTGCTGTAACCACGCGTTCCACTGGGACCATCCTCCCGTGGTTTTCCCTGGCCATCAGGGCTCCAGATGTCTCAGTGCACAAGGAGCTGAAGAAGAGTCAGGGCTGGTTCTGCGTGCGTAAACAGAAAAGCAGAACCACAGGAACTGACTTATCGGTATGTGTGGAAGGCACTCATCACCCTGGCATCTGGTATGCCCTGAGCTGCTGTTGGCTACCAGCACTGAGAAGTCCACACAAAAACTCAAGAGCTCTGACCACCCCTGGAGAAGGGTCTGGGTGAAGAGTGGGTCAGTGCAGAGTACCCAGAGCCAAGGGCCCAAGTCAGGCTGTTGTTATGAAGGACGGGAAGAAGGGCCTGTGTTGGAAAGGGCTTATCCTGCCGGTTTGGAAGTCATGGCTCCTTTTGCTCTGCCACAGACTTCCCACATGTGCTTTGGCACATCCTTCAGCTCTCTTTGGCTGCTGGTCCCCTGTGTAAAATGGAGGTGTTACCTTACTCTGCCTCATCAGGGAGCTGTAAAAGATGGTCTGTTTCCAATTTGCAGGGGCTCTCATGGTTCCTCATGCAAGTAACTTTAAAAACTTAAGCTTGGAGCAAGCTATCTTTGGGTCTGAGACCTGCTTGGTCTCAGTGCTTGGGAGGAGGCCCCTGGTGAGAAAAGACATGAGGTTCCCGTTCCCCACTGCTGCACAGAGGTGGCTGAGAAATCTTTTAGTGGGACATGGTTTTCCACCTGTTTTCCACTGGCAAAAGGCATTCTGCTAAATGTGAGGCAGCAGTCAGGTCCATGCTTTCCCACAGGAAGCGCTGGACACAGAGATAAGCTCCTCCACATTAGCAGTGAGATAACGACAAATCTCTAGCAACTAGGAACAAGAAACATGGCAGCCACAGTAGCCACAGGGTATGTGGGGGCTCTGTCATATTTTTTATAAAGAAGCAAAATTGCTTCTCTTCTCACCTTCCTGGGAAAGGGGAGACAGACCCTTGGCTAGCCTGGCTTGTCAGGAGCATTGTTGCTACAACTCCTTGTCCTCCCTGTGCTCCTTGACTGCCTTTGCTCTCTGCAGCAGCGTACAGAGATGCACAGTGTGGCTGCAGGCAGCAGAGGAGCAAACAAGCTCTAGAACAAAACAGAAAGTATGTTCTCATGCAAACCTCATTAATAATGGAGAGTAAGTGAAGATAAATGCTAAATATAAATTCTATTTCTTGTTGAGAAGAGAGTGAACGTACTGCACCGCTGCAAACAGGGAATGTGAAAGGTGAAACCTTTCAGAGTTTACATCACTCTCCCCTAAGACAAAGTTTAGGCTATTTCACAGTTACTGCAAGATTTAGCCAGGCAGTGGGATGACAAACATCGCTAACAAATAAACAAAGAAATCCCTTGTATATTGAGATCTTTACTATTTCAGTCTCTGTTTTTTTCTGTTTCAGTTCAAAGACTCTGATTTTCTTTCTAAACTGCTGGTTCTCCAGAGAATTCAAATTCTTGCTGAAATGATAAGGCATTTTCTCAGGTTAAGCAAACGTGGCCCATGTAACACTGCTCAACAAATGTGTGCCTCTTGGAGACATACTGCCAGCAGTGACTGTGGTTTAGCAAGTAATTAATTATTCAGGGCCATCAGGCTACTCTCTGGCCCAGTGGTCCAGTTAAATGTTTTAAAGATGCAGGTAATTGTTAGTAGATAGTACATGTTACTCTGCCCATAAGTCTCTGCCATACTGTGACATAAGGACCTCCTAAGATTACGGTCCATGCGTTCTTTCTCTTATTCTGGTCATTAATCTCAGAAATGCATACGAAATTGATTTCCTTTTCATGACATTGTTTTCAAATGACTCTTCTGTTTTCTTCTGCTTGATTTTTGGCAATCTCAATGGTTTGGGAGCTACAAGGAATATAATTCAGAGCTTCTCTGAATGTTTCAGTGCAGAAGTTGTCCGTGCTTGCTCCCTCCTGTTTTTTATTGGTTGTGGGTGCACCAAGGAGGATGCAAAGAGTAGGGGCAGCAGGGTGGTAAAACTCAATGCAAGAATTAAAGTAATCATCAGAACTGAGATCTGTCTGAGCTTACATAAGTAGAACCAAGAGCAAAACTTGGATGCTAAACCTACTGGTCCTTTGGGGTGTTGCTTGTTTTTTAACTACATAGTCCAGAAAGAGAACACGGAAGCATCAATTACTTTAAAATGCACTGTACTTCTGAACAGCAAAGTTCCCAAATAGTAAAAGTCCCCCAACAGCTCTCCCTTTGCCTGCGAACAGCAAGCTTACATGAAGGGAGGGGGAAAAATGCAGCCACATTCCTTTCGCACTCCCACTCGCCTCTGAGGTTCTTCCACTTCCTTCCTATGGCTTTTTTTAGAACTGTAGTGTTTTTCTCACGTCCGGCAACAAAGGATGTTTTGTGCTGCCGCTGAGGTTGTTGGTTTCTTCTTTTTCTTTCTTTTAACTTAAGATGCAGCTATCATGTTTGAAAATATAGCTCTTGTTTGTGCGGGAGCACAACTTTTTTTGCTCTCTGGTACCTTACAAGAATGATCAGTTGCTGGGAATTTGTTTAGTTGGTTAAATTCTCCCGCCAGAGTCGACATTTATATTTTTCTGCAACCCTCTTATTTACTTGTGAAAAACACCGTGCTCCAGCCCTAAAGGTAGAACAAAATTTGAGAGACTGCAGTGACTTCTCTGCCCTGTGACTGAATAAGAAATGGAATCAGTCCAGAATTACTGTGGTGCAGCTGAGAGCAGAGCATGGTGCATAAATTGTTTCATAAAATGCATAGCTCATAGACCCCACAAAACTCTTGTGATGTTTCCAGTAAAAAATCCAATGAGAGGACAAGGAGGAGCAGATCAATAATGGAATCACAGTCTCTAGCCCCTAGCGTCAACTCTCCCATTTTATGACAGTGTAACATCATGGAATAAGAGTGGAGAAATGCATCCAGGATTAAACCTTTGGGGTTTGATATATTCTTATCCCCAAGCACTATAGCTGGGTCTTTGTCACAGTGATAAATAGGCCACGGTCACACACATTGACATTACTCACTTTGAGAAGTGAGACTCCAAACATCAGCCATCACTGTGTCAGGGAACCTGGATATTGGATATTCAGGCATTCAGTGTTTCCAATTTATTATAATTTGTAGGCAGCTAGACAAGGTGGGAGGAAAGCCCATAGACAGCCTGGAATTATATCATAAATCTGCAAAAGCCCTAACATAATCTTTAAGACTACCTTCAGTTCCACAGACAGGGAGCATGAGTAATACAGTGAGCCTGATTTTGACCTTTTGCTCAGCAGTGCTGCACAGGTATTAGTACACTGTTGGCTTTGGCTCCTGCATGAATTGGTGCATGAGTGTCTTGGAAAGGAAGCATTCAGCTCAGTGAAAAAATGCAAGGACTGCTGTCTCAATGCTTGCTTCATCTCAATAGTCAGGGTGAGGCAAAGAGAAAATGAGAGGCCCCAAGTCTCCCCTGCCTGGTGTGGGAACCCCTTCTGGTTTGTGCAGGTGGGCATAAAATGAGGTATCACACACTCACACTGGAGACACCCCTTGTACTGCACATAACTTAAGAAATATATATACCTATCTTACTTGCTGGGTGTTTTTTTCCAGATTTCAGAACAATACCAACACCAGCCCTCCAAAATAATCCACAAAATTCAGAAGCCTGCTGGAGCTCTTACAAAGTGAGCCCTGATTAACAAAACTATTTGATTGCTACTTTTGTGGCATGTCTGGCTTCCTATCCCTGCTGCCAGGTTTCCCAAAAAGGAAGGAGGAATTCTCCCCTGTTACACTGCAAAAGCCTTGCGAGAGCCTTGGAGCCTGCTCTGGTTGGTGTGAGCCCTTGAGTGTGCTCCGGGGAATCAAAATGCCACACACATAAATGGGGGTTCCTGTGCTGACCATGGATGACCCTGTGACTTCCTGACAACTCGACTGACTCTATTTTCTGCCTTCCCTGCTAATTCTAGGCTGAGTGGAGGGAGAAATGTCAGATCTGAATGGTCTGAGTTGCCCCTCAAGTACCACTCTCACTCTGAAAGTCGAGTTCCAGGAATTCACCCTGCAGCGCCATCCTCCCCCCTTTTCTGCTAGGTTATTCCTCCCGAGCCTCCCAGAAAGCAGCACATACCCGAGCCACAGGCACCCCAGCAGCCCAGGGCTGAGACGAACGCACGGACACTGCTTCGCGCTAAGATGCCAGGCAGCGAACGAGGACGCCCAGGGCACGTTTGCTTGTTTCCTCCAGCCAGTTCAGCTACAAGGGCTGTGACTCCAACAGAGTCAAACACCCAGGGTGGTAGTATCTTAAACAACCACAGCTGTTTACCAAAAGTGAGTCAGCCTTCCGTCAGGTTTGGCTAACACGAATTAGGAAACCTGAGTTAACCTCAGCCTTTTCCTTGGTGTAGGCACAGCCACTTGCAGCTGCTTCCAGAAAGGCATTTTAGCTAACGAGCGGCTGGGTGAGAATACCAGCTGAAAGGTGGTGTCAGATGAATGTCCACAGTGAGACCTGGCCAGCATTACAAAACCTTGCCAGCAGAAGCTGGTTTTGTCACTACAATGGGGCACACTGTGACAGCCTGATGAAAAGTCCTGGCTGGCTTTTCTGTGACCTGAACAGATTCAGATCCCTGAGCCATCAGCTGATGGTTTCTAACCCAGCAAGCACCATGGCTTGTACCAACCCCACAGGTCAGAGGGAGGAGGTGGTACCCCGCGGCCATAGCCAGTGTGCTGCGGTACAGCAGTGCAGCGAGGTCAGTGCTCATCCAGACAGAGAAACTCAGCGTTGCCAACGTAGCCTGAGAAAACAGCCTGCTAGTCTGTGGTCAACAAACTTTGCAAGTCAAGATAAATCAAAAAATAGGTGAAGATCACTAGTGTTTTAACATATAGGTCACGAATACCCTTAACTATTTGCCCAAGTAGCACTTTCAGTGAACAGCAACAGGGAGGGAGATACTGTGAAGGCCTTACCTTGCTCCAGCGCTGCCCTGGACATCCCCATCACCTCCAGCCACCCCAGGTCACACTGGCAGCCTGGCCTTGCTGCTACTATTACTTCAATATTGCTGGCTTACATTTATTTCCATACTATTCGAAAAAAATACAGTTTAAACCTCTGTCCCTAGAGGCAGCTGTGATCCTGTTTCAGGAGAGACGAGCAGGCATTGCTGTGACACCAGCTGGGACCTGTGCTGCTTCCCCACTGCTGGGACATCTCCCAGATCAGGAGGGTGGTGCCTTCACAACCCTCAAGTGGAGTCTGGCACAAAGAGAGGAAATGCACCTACTTTGCCCCTTCCAGTAAATGTGATTTATGGACAGGAAGGATCCACCTTTCAAGGCCAGCAAGTGTGGTGGGGCAGAACTCTGGCTAGCCCAGCCATGGCAGTACCCAGCGCTGCAGCACTCCATCCCAGCCCTAAAGCTCCAAGGAAGGAGAGGTTGGAATTGTGTGACACTTGACAAATCTGCACAAATCTCTGGAGGAACTGTGCTTGGGACAGAAGTGCAGCCCCTAGATCTACTCTACAAATCCTAAACAACCTCTGGATAAATTTCATCTGAAAACTGGCTCTTTCATGCCTGCAATAACTGCACTTGACAGCCAAACAGAGACCCTTTCATATTTAAAAATAGAAAAAGCAATTAATTATTGGAGTCAGTATAAGCTGGGAGCTGGCACAGCAGCAGAGCAGTGTCTGTAGTGATCTGACTATCAGAGAGCATAGTGGCTTTAGAGCTCATGCACCCATCAGCCCAGGGAGACCCCCCAGCATTCGCGATGCAAAGCCGCTCAAATGTGGGTTCAAAGCAGATTCATACCCCACAGCAGCAGAGTCAGTAGGCAGCAAAAAGTGAAGGCAGCCTCTGAACCCCTCCAAAGAGCTTGATGGAGACAGTGATACTTTGTCAAATCCAGCCTATCTCAGCATTTGGGCATACTCAAGCTGAAATGCTCTCTTGTCTCTAGTTTACGCTTCTCCAGCGGCTGTGTGCAGCGAGTGCCAGTGTGTCAGAGGCAAGCCTTGGTGGTACAAACACCTGCTGTGAGGTTACCGAGCAAGCCCCGAGAGCCAGAGCCACTGACTTCTTCTTTCCCATAGCTGGATACTCTGGTTTGGTGTGGGAAGAAGCATGGCACACCAAAGCCAGGCTCAGCTCTTCCTGTCTCAGTGTTTACCTGGCATAGACCATGGTGTGAGATGGTGATGGGACTTTGGTACTCTTGGCTAGATTCCACATAGGGCTCAGTAACATTTGGCCTTCAGTTGGCTCTGAGTCCTTTGGACATCAGTCAGTGCTCCGGAAGGGAGCTTTCTTCATCCTCCAGGAAACTTCAGCTTTTTTTTTTTTTTTTTTCTAGAAACCCCAAATCTTGCCACTTGCTAGCTACAAACTGTCCTCTTGGATTAGCAACTCAGTGAGGTAATGAAAGTCAGCTGCCTTAGACACTTCATTTTCTGCTGCAAGATACTTGCACATGACTGAGCCTGCTGATGTTTGGTGAGCCTTAACTGAGTGGAAAAATGAAAGGAGAAGCAGGTCCTGAGCTGGGGGACACTGTGGCTAGGAAAGCAGGGTGGTATGGTGATGTGAGCCGAAGAGAGACCTTTGAAGTGCAGTCTTTGGGTAGCTGCCTGGGCCCAAAGCAAACATTGCACAGGACTTCCACTTTACTAACGATAATGAAAGCAGTTCCTGGAATGATTTGCTTGTCCTGACAGCAGCACAGTTTGGTTGAAATATGTACAAATTAAAAAAAAAAAAAAAAAAAGAATAAAAGAGGAACTTGTCAGAGGGGCCCATTCCTTGGACCGGCTGTTCTCACAGCCTCCTTTCCCTGTCCAAATTGGTAATTCACAGCAAAGCCATGATTCAAGCACACGGTGGCTGCTCTTTTAACATGATCAAAGGAATAATTATACGCAGTGGAATTCTTCGAACACAAAAATCGCGTGTGATCCTCCTGGCGTGAGGAACCAGCTGTGTGTCTGCAGAAATCTCCCATTTGCTCTGCAGACAGCCTCAGGATGTAGCCAGGGACAGTCCCTGCCTGCCACCACGGAGCTCTTCCTCAGCTCCCTTCCACCGTGCAGCCTTGCTTACTGCTTTTGGGCTGGCCGAATGGCAGGGGGATATGGAGATCCTTTGTTTCTCTGTGTGTTCAGAGGATGAAGGGGAGATTTCCCTAAAAAGCGACCACTGCTTGCTTAGTTTATCCTGGAATAGAAACTTTATTTATAGAAGCAACAGCAGCAACAGGCACCCTGGGCCCTAGCAACAGCAAAGTGAGCTCCACAGTTCCTGATGGGAAACACTGCAAGGTGCTGCACTTCAGCAGCAGATTTTGTTCATGGTTTCCCTCTCTGTGCCTGTCCCATCTCTTCTGGCAGCTGTGGATCAGAAATCCAGCCTTTTCTTCTTCTACTGTACAGGTTTATCTTCCTCCCTCTTGGCAGTCAGTGTAGTATGGTGCTTCCAGGGAAGGGCACTGCAAAGCTCTGCAGGCTGTAGGCAAGGGGATGTGTTGGGGTGTGGGGACATGTGCCAGTGGGAGCACTCCTAGGGGTGCAGAAGGTTTCTCTGGTGGCCTGAAGTCAATGGGGCAGCACCGGGCCACCTGGGTGTTTGAGCAGTATGGGCTGAGTTGAAAGTCACTGAGCCCCTTGACTCTAGTGCTTTTCTACCACATCCCTGGCTGTTGTCCAAGCCCAAAGCCTCCACCCTGCAGGATTACTGCTGGAGGATCCAGCCATTGTGCTCCAGTCTACCTGCATCTGCTGTCCCCAGACCACACAAGCTCGGATCTGTAAGAAATCCCTGAAGCTGCTCACATTCACCCCATTGATAAAGCTCGCCTGAAGTCCCTGCCAGAGTGCACACTTGCAAGGCAGCAGTGCAGATGGTAGGCCAGCCTGTCTTTCATCATGTACATGTGTCCTGTCTCATCCAAACTATTCCTGGCACATGTCCTCTCTTTTAATTCAGGGACTTAGGATGAGCATCTGGGACCAAGATTGCCCATATAATTCATAGAATCATAGAATGGTTTGGGTTAGAAGGGACCTTAAAGATCATCTAGTTCCAACCCCCCTGCCATGGGCAGGGACACCTTCCCCCAGACCAGGTTGCTCCCAGCCCCGTCCAACCTGGCCTTGAACCCTTCCAGGGAGGGGCAGCCACAGCTGCTCTGGGCAACCTGGGCCAGCGCCTCACCACCCTCACAGTAGAGAATTTCTTCCTTGTATCTAATCAAAATCTACCCTCTGCCAGTTTAAAACCGTTACTCCTCATCTGTCACTACACCCCCTGATAAAGAGTCCCTCCCCATCTTTCCTGTAGCTCCCTTTAAGTACTGGAAGGCCACTATAAGGTCTCCCTGGAGCCTTCTCTTCTCCAGGCTGAATAACCCCAACTCTCTCAGCCTGGCCTCACAGGGGAGGTTCTCCATCCTTCTGATCATCTTCGTGGCCTCCTCTGGACCCGCCCAAGCAGGTCCATGTCCTTCTTATGTTGGGGACCCCAGAGCTGGACACAGCACTTCAGGTGGGGTCTCACAAGAGCAGAGTAGAGGGGGAGAATCCCCTCCCTCGACCTGCTGGCCACACTGCTCTTGATGCAGCCCAGGATGCGGTTGGCTTTCTGAGCTGCGAGCACGCATTGCTGGCTCATAGTCAGTTTTCTATCCACTAATACCTCCCTAAATCCTTCTCCGCAGTGTTGCTCTCAATGCACTCATTGTCCATCCTATATTTGTGCTTGGGATAATTGATAATTGATGGCTTATATACTGATATGGAGTTTTGGAGTGGACTTGAACTCAAGCAAGTTACCCTCTACACCTTGCTAAATGGAGTTTCACTTTATTGGCCCTATCCATTCATTTTATCTCCTCTTCATTCAGTCATTCCTAAAACTAGCCACCTGCTCAGACAAGTACTGTTAAGATGCTGTTGACTGCTTGGTAGTGCACACTGTCATCTTCATCAGTTTTTCATATCTCTTTCCACATGCGACTGTAGATTATCTAGGCTGGTTTTGTTAATAGGAGACAGATGGGAATTGGGTGTCAAGCTGCGATCCTGAAGCGTAGGAGCTTCATAGCCTTTTTTAAAATACACAATATTAAAGATAATTTAAAACAAAATTGGTTTCTGGTATTTAACAATTAGTGAGGCAAAACAGATACTCAATAGAGAGGCCAAGGAAGGGTAATTCTTTAGTCTGAGTAGTCACCTCTGAACCCCAGGCTGACAGAATCACATATGGTACAAAAGGCCAGACTCTTGCATGCTCTGAATCTCCCATGTTGCACAGTGCTCAGTCTGGTGGAATGCATTGCCTTTCTCAATCAGGTGATACACAGCACAGGAACAGTATGGAAGGAGAAATGTTGATATGACTGATATATCTAGGACCTTGTGCATTAGACAAATCAGATTTTGTAGAGCTTATTTTATCTGAGTCTATTTGTCAAGCTTCCAAAATCAAAAGCAATAGAGGTTTCTTGGAGTAGGGCATAGACAGTTCTAAAATGAGATGCAAGACTTTTACACATGGCTGAAGAACAGCTATACTGGGTCTGAAAGGGGTATGTCAAATCCAGGATCTAGTCCTAGTTCTGGCGAGGAGTGGAAAATGGAGGAAAAACGTAAGAACATGGCACAGTCCTTTTGCCGATGCAATCATAGGGCTGGGAGTTCCTCAGCCAGAGACAGTATCATTGGTTTTAGTAATTCCAGTGGACTTTCCCTACACAAGTTTGTCTAATTGCTGTTTTACCTTCTGGCCTCTGCAACAGCTGATGGCAATAAGCTCCACTGTTTAATTTGCACTGGATGGAAACATGCTTACTTTGGTTTGCTTGAAACCTGCTGCCTGCTAGTTGTATTTTAATGCCCTTTTAGGGAAGAAAAAAAAAAAAAGGAGGGGTGGGAGGCTCCAAACTCACCAGGTCACAGGTGTCTGGGTATGAGGCATATGCAGACAGCTCATGCTTCACCTCACAAAATCACTGTGTGATCAGCCTCCTCCCCTGACACTGTCTGGTGAACTGCAATCTTCTCACAAGCAGCATCCAGCAGGCGAAGCCCCAGTGCAAGCCCTCTTGTTGCATTTTGGCAGGTGAATGTGCAGCGACACCAGCTCCCATCTTGCTTCATCCTGTCTCTTACTGTTTCTTGCTTAAAGTCAAGTTGATACTGTCTGGGATTTTCCATATGCATGCATTTGGAGTCTGTCAGCTGCCTTGCACCTCTCAGAGGCTAAATAATGCAGAGGGGAAGAAAATAGGATGCTTGAGAAGTGCCCCAGCTTGGGTCAACTGGAACAGAAAGATATAGCAGATCTTAAGTAACTGGTTTTCAGGAACCCTCCAAGTACCTATTAAAATTCACTACTACAGTTGCATGGGCCATCACAGAAATCTTAATGTGGCTGTGTGGGGATGTGCAGCAGAAGCTCTGACAGCAACTGTCTGCTTACAGGAAATAAATTATGCTCCTACATTTGCTGTCAGCTCCATTTTTTCTTCCTTAATTTATAGCCCTGGAGGAGTTCTTTTCTCATCAACTAGTAGAAACTACCCTCCTGATTTAGACTTCAAGGTTAAATATCCAAAGTTACGTAGTGCCTTGATGTCTCCCTACTTAAACTGCCCTGTTACTTTTTTGAAAGGATGCACTCCTCCCCCAGGTTTCATACGGTGTCCAAGGGATGCTTGTAAACCATAAGAGAGGTTTTTTGTATTGGTCCAAAAATACCAATCAGCTTAATCTGGCAAAGTACTCCTAGTGTGGACACATCTGGCAAAGCCGTACCGGTAATGAAAAACCTCTTTCCACAAGCTAAACAAGTTCTACCAGTAGAAGCATGAGTTTGTCACTGTATCTGGGACTAGGGGAGAAATGGCTCAGAGCAGGAGCTCTTATCTCACACGATCTAGAAAAGAGGGTGTATAGTGAGATGGCAATGTTTGCTATTGATAGTCAGCTATTAAGGGTAATAAAAATGAAAGTTGACTGCAAAGACTTGCAGAAGGCACTCTGTATAGTTAGGAGTGAGGCAATAAAAGAGCAGATGAGATTAATTTAGATAAATGTGGAGTGTTATGCATGGGAAAAACTCCTAACTGTAGATGCCAGTTGATAAACTGTGAGTTAGCTGTGTCTGTTCAGGGATGAGATCTGGGAGTTGTAATAGCTCTGTGAAAACAGCAGCTTGTTCCTTGATAGCAGTGCAAAACCAATCAAGCATCAGGAGTCATTAGGAAGAAAGAGGAAAAACAGAGCCCTATGAGTTCACTAGTTCTGCCTTTCCTTCTCTGAAAGGGTATATTAGAAATAAAAAGGTACCAAAGTTACAAGGATAACCCAAGTATAGGACAATTTCTAGATGTTTGGAACTCCCTTGTTGGCAAAAGGAATAAGTGAGAGCATAAGACAGAAGTGCTGATAGCCATGAATGCCCTCCAGCAAATCGACAAAAAGCAATTTGGGCTGTTTCTTTCAATACAAGACGTATGGGACATTCAATATGATGAGGTGGTGCCAGGCTCCAGACAGGCAGTGGGAGCAGTCACAGTTAAACCGTGGAACTTATTGCTGCATGATGCTGTATGGGCTAAAAATTTGCAAGGTAAAAAGCAATTAAACATATGTCAGGAAGAAAAATCCATTGACAGCCGTGAAATGCAAACACCCCAGCTCTGTCTCAGGAGATCCCTAGGCTACAAACAGCTAGCAGTCGGTGGAAAATACAAACTATTTACTCCTATGTGTTTACCCCATTTCTGTTGTCTTCCCTGAGTACCTGTTGTGAGCCCAAGCTGGATATGGGACGCTGGGAAAGACTGACCTTTGGGCTGACCCACTGCAGGAATTCTGAAGTCTGGGATAACCCTAATTTACAACACTTTTATTTAGATACAACACTGGGATCATGAAGTAAAGCCGTATTGTGGTAAAGAATCGAAGTACAAGTGAGGTTCTCCTGCAAGAAAAGTAATCTATACTTCAAAAATAATTACACTAAAATAATTAAAAAAAAAAACAAACAACATACAATGGAAAATTAGAAATTAAAGGAATAGTCATTTGAGCACTGGAAAAGCATCATGCAAGTATCCCTATTCATTTTCTGCTCCTGTCTGTCATCAGCCTATTTCACATGCAAAATTAGCTTTCAGCCACTTGCAAGTAATGTCTCACATTTTGAAAGTCCACATGATGCAAAAAAACCCATGAAAATGTGCTAATTAGACTGGCTTGTTTCTTCCAGCTCCTCAGAATGAGGAAGAATACTTCAACTCCACTTCTCACAAGATAGCCGTCTGTCCCTACACTGACCACTTCAGTCACTCAGGGTCACCCTCCCTCAGATAGCTTTAGGAAGAGGCAGAGGGTTGGCACAGTGTTGGCAATCTTGCAGACAGACTCACAGAGGTACTACTGATTCTTTCTAATAGAGCTTCTTCTTCTCCAGCCTTAAACTTTCCAGCCTAACATCTGCACTGGTGGATTTCTGAATGCTATTAAGGTTTGTTGGACAACTTTTAGGCTTCACCCCAGAGTTAGCTGCATTTTGATGCTGGGCAATGGGTAATAGAGTTTAGAAGTGAACAACCAGACTGCTTTCAGAGCAACTACAGAAAGTAGATAATTAATTATTAAGAAGTAATTGTCAGAGCAGGAGGTTTACTTTGAAGTATGGATTTAAAATTTCACTGGAAGACTGGTGTTCTTCCCTGCAGAAGCTTGTAAAGAAATGCAGAGTTGCTGATAGTGCCAAACATGCACATAAACACCAATGTGTTGACTGTGGATTTGTGAGACATTTAAGGACAGGGGGAGGGGGCTACACAGCTGATATCCATCACTTGCACAAATAGCTGACTAAATAGCCTCGATCCCAGATACCACCAAGCGGTCGTTGCAATGACTGGAAATGGAACATTAGGAAAGGGGTTGCTCTTGGTGTCTCTCCTGGCCTGACGGTCTGGGCGGGAGGAGCTGTGGTGCTTGGGGCTGATGAGGAAGGACCAGTGACACTTCCCACGAGATTCTGCTCATCCCAGCTGCAGCTTCACGTGCACAGGAGAGCGAGGATGTTGGAGAAACCCCTCTGCTCTGGGATGCTGAATGGCTTCTTGGCTTCTTCAGGGAGGAAGTGGCTTCCATTTAAGGAGCTGGAGAGGTTCTTGGCAGGGATTGCAGCAAAGCATCCCAAACGCTGGGTCCTGTTGGCAGAAAGGACGGGGGCAGCTCGAGCTCACGCTTTGGAATTGCCTTCTTTTGTCAGCTTGAGATTTTCCAGAATTTCAAAACGGAAAGAAAGAGAGGAGTACGAGGAAGCTATTAAAGATACGTAAAATAAACTTGAAGGGGGGAGGAAAGCATGTTTCATTGAGAAACCACACACTTTATTCGAGGGAAGGATCGGTGAATGCTTATTATTTTAACAAAGACTTTTTCTGTCGCGAACAAGAGAAGCAGATGTTTAAAAGACGGACAGGAAGCGGCTGTGACAAATGAAAGGATTTTTGATTGAATTCATGAGCTGAGTTTCCTGCCAGTAATTCATTCGGCTGTAGGCTAAATCAAAACATAATATTATGGTTTAATCAGCACGCTTTTTAACACGAAGCCAGAATATACAACCTCTTGGTGCTACAGGTAAAAAGCCATTAGTGCAGTTGGTTCAGAGGCTTCTTTTTAATTCATTATTCATTCTTTTTCTTTTAAACAAATATGTTGTCTATCAGCAAACACCTGAGAACTCCTAGAGAGCTGTGTTTTGGAGTTTGCACAAGCAGCTGTAGAAAGGGTAAAGCACTTTCAGGGCATGGCAGATGAAACAGGCTGCCTAAAAATACAATCTGACTTCTGTTGCAGTAAGAGAAAGCTCGGCTTCCTACCGACTGCAGGGAACATTAGCTCAAGCTGGTTATCCTTGGAAAAAAAAGCCTAGCATAAGGATTTTTTTTTTTTTTTTTTACTCATCACAGTTCTGAAAAAGCAGTGTGTGTGTGTGTGTGCAAATGTGTGTGTGTGCATGCACGCGTGTGTGCACGTGCTAATTTTGATGTTTTCTGCTTCTCTTCCTTCCTCCTAATGAATTCTATTTGTTTACAGCCTCAAGGAAAGCTTGTCACTAGAAATTTCCTTTTGAGTTTTCAGCTTGAGATTTCACAACCACAGACCCATTGCAACACAGTGATAAACAAGCTGAGGGAGGCAACTCTGGAGAATTGAGGCTTCTCTTTTTCACCATTTAGTTAAGTAAATAGTTACCAAATGTGCCCAGAGATAGAGAACTTTATCCCTAGCTGTAATGAATATTAGCAAAAACTGATTTTTTTTCCTATCCAAAAATTTAGAGTAGGCACAGGAACTGTTTTGAACAGCTTATCCTTGCACCACTCCTTGTCAGAAAGGGTCAGATGCTGGGCTGCACTCCTGGGACACAGGACTGGGCTGCAGGACGTATGGGAGCAGGAGAAATGGAAAAGAGGGGTTGCAAAAGCTTCCTAAAGCTCAGGGTCACAGTCCTGGATTTACACTTCCCAGGTCAAATGCAGGACCTGGCTGAAGTCTAGAAATGATAACCAGGATATGCCCCATGTATAGATACCGGCTGCCCTCTGTCCCCCGGGGCCAGGCGTTTGGAGGAGGGCTGAGCACACCAAGGCAGCCTCTGCCAGGTTTCCTCCTCCGTAGGGGTGCAGCCGGCATGGCTTGGCTGCTGGGTGAGTCTGGGTTCCACCCTGCACAGTCTCTTGTGCAGGTCTTGGTCCTTGAATTAAGCACAATATCCACAGATCTGCCGTGAAAACCAGTCAGACTTTCTCTGCTGCATTTAATCCGCTGTAAAGTTTCTACAGGTGACCCTCTCATTATATACATGTATTAGGGAAAGCCTTGCAGGCATGATTTTCAGGGTGCTCTGTGATAATGTGGATAAAGGCTGCTTCCTGGAGGCTGGGATGAAATTCCTTGCTGCAAAAAAAGAACAGTTTGGGGTCAACCAAAACTTTTTACCAATACTTGTGAAATTTAGCAGATGGTTTTGGTGATGGCAAAGCAGGCATATCTTGACATTTTCAAAGTAACTGAAGTGTTTTTTTTTTTTTACTAGGAAACAAAGTTTTGTTTTGAAATTTGTCTCAGCTTTGTAATAATAAAGAACAGTAAGAAAGAAAAATCTTTCAATTGAAAAATGTTTCAGTTGAAGTTGAATGTAGATTTTTTGTTTGACCCAAATTGAATAGAACTTTTAACTTCTTTGAGGAAGAAAAAAAGCAGCTTTGGGACATCAAAACAAAAAAAGGCTGTTTAAGGAGTAATAATAATAATAAAAAAATATTTGCCTATTTCTGTTTATTCAGGTGTGCAGTATAATTACTGATATGAAAAAACATATTGGATGTGGAGGGACAGATCCCTCACTCATGCAGAGAAGACAAATAACACATTTAAGGACTTACACACTAGACCAGTTGAGCTAAGGAACAAAGATGGGGGAACTAAATGTACCTTCCTGCTCTTCAGTAGTAGAAAACAGAGAAGCCACCTCATCTGTTCAGTGCAGAACCTGATCCCACATCAGAGCAGCTAAAGAAGGTGCAGTGGGATCTGCTACCAGCCAGCTGTTTGAGGCAACTCAAATCATAGAGTGGTTTGGGTTGAAGGGACCTTTAAAGGTCATCTAGTCCAGCACCCCTGCCATGAGCAGGAACAGCTTCCACTAGCTCAGGTTGCTCAGAGCCCCATCCAGCCTGGCCTTGAATGTTTCCAGGGATGGAGCAACTACCACCTCTCTAGACACCCTGTGCCAGTGTTTCACCACCCTCATTGTGACAAATTTCTTCCTTATATCTAGAGGTTTGAAAATGGTTCAAGTTTTCCAGTCTCCCACCCAAGCCATGGCATACACTAATGTAGCTGGGGAGGAGGGTTCCCCAGGTCTTTTTGTCCTACAGAGCATCTTCACTGCCAGAATTGTGCCCAGTAAGTGGCGGCTCCTTGGTAAACAGTATAATCATTAAATGTCAGCTACTGCTTACGGTTTAATTGCTTTTGAATTTTAGCAAGCAGCTCCTCATTCATAGCAAATTGGCATTTCGTATATTCAGGATTGGTCTATTAGCTGCACAATGGAGAGGCTGGTTTTCTGTAAATATTGAGATTTGGTAATTATAACCCGACAGTTATTAACAGTCCATGGCAGATAACTGCTTCGGCTGCTGAATCTGCTGTGGGCAAACCTCCTTCTGGAAGGAGTGTCTGATCGGTAGAGTGGAGGAAGGCTCTAGCTGCCATATTCCAATAACACCACGTTAATGAGCCAAGAGCCCACACATCACAATGAGAGCATACCCTGAAGTGTAGCAGATGGGCTCAGAAGCCAAAGCCACATAGTGGGGAAACCTAGGAAATAATAACTAAATTCAATAGAAAACAAAAGCTGGGTGGCTTGGCCTTCATTGAAATAAATATCCTAGAGTAGCAGGCATTCTTGGATCTTACTGGGTGAAATTGTGGCCATGCAGGATTTTCCATTGACTTCAGGAGGGACTTGGGTCTTATCTGGCTACAGGCAGTATGTCAAAATCCATCCAGAAACCACTGCTGATTGGCTGAGCTCTGCACCAGCATCTTCAGTGAAATCCTTCAGCAGTGCTCATGGAGGACTTCTGATTCAGTCCTTCAAATAACTGCACTGCTAATCCACAGCAAGGCTTCACACATCTTGTCGCTAGAGCTGCTTAAAATAAAATAAACAAAAGCAAGTTGACAAATGTGACTGAATCAGTGTGGGGGGAAGCACTAACACGTTAATCGTGTAAATGATTAACAACTGTATATTAGTCATATGTGAACAACACTTCCCCACATACTAGTAAAAGTGCTACAGCATCATTCGTGATAGTAATGATGTCAGAGCAGAAAAAGTCTTCACATTTAAATGTATTTGCTGGGAGGCAATGACTATTGTACATGGGTTTTAAGAATTTATTCTTTTACAGATTAGTGTAAGTCTGCTAACCTTCCCACCAGTGCTACCTCACTCCACCTTACTGTCATTAGCCAGAATGTTATGTACATAAAGCACAAAATTAAAATTAAGTAGCTTTCAGTTGTATATGCCAGACAGAGCAAATGCATCCTTGAAGCCCTTTGATGAAGTTGTGTGTAACTACTGTTTTTCCAGTGCTGTGGTTTGCAGGCAGCAGTACTAGTGTCAATATGAGCATTCTGTATGTCAGCCTGATAAAATTTCCCGTACTGCTGCTTGTGAATGCAGAATGATTTCAAATGGAGGAAGACACTGACTATTTTCCAGGGGGTATGATACAGTCAGGAATTTTTGGACAAAACTGCTTGCCTACCAGCTTTTGATACAGTGATCACTGGGAAAGGCTTTTTGGTCAAAAATGCAATTTCCAGACATCCAGGGGAATGCTATTTGCATCTTATATCCCTGCCTCTGTGTCAGTGTTCCCAGGGAGAAGGCAACTGAACCCCTGCAGCTCCCACTGGACAATCATCTCTACACCATGGAGATCCTCAACTCCATGCGTGCCTGCTTGGAAAAAAGAGCAAGAACCAGGGAGCAATCATACAAAAAAGCCTTATTAAAAACAGGGTGGGGAAGGGGTAAGGACTCCAGTGTACACCTGATCCTCCAAAGGGGCCTCCTGCTTGGGGTTGCTCTGGAAAGTGAGGCACTTGGTAGAGCAGAACTTGGCCAGAGTTCATGGTGCCAGGGCTGGTGAGATGGGAATGCAGCCGCAAACACATGCTTCCAGTTTCCAGTGGCCAAGAAGATTTTTTGGTTAACAATACAGATGCCTGTATTAAATATATTGAAGCGATAGCTAGCTCTGTGATCTTCTGCATCAGACCTGCCAGACAGCAGCAACTGTAAGGCACCTTCACCATGCTGTTCTGATACATGATTCTTGTCAGGGCCATTTTTTCATTAGTCAAAACTTTCTTTCGCTCCCTCTGCTACAATCAGGGCTTGTCACCTGTTTCTCATATATTTTCATTTTAGAGGAGAAGTAATTGGTACATCTGAGCGTTATTGGGGAAATGGCTTGGCTGAAGCCATAATGTGGTAATTATAGACTGAACTGAGCCATGCCAATGCATTGTAAATACATTTGCCTCTGAGTGTGTGATATTGTCACGTGTCCATTCAGATGGCTTTTCTGGGGAAGAGGGAGGAGAGAGAGGGGCAGCGTGGAAAGCTGGCCATGTCTGACCTATCCTGTGCATGTGCAGTAAACCTCAAAGATACAAAAACCCTACCATCACAGCAGAAAAATAGTGTGCCCCACTGTAAAATGGACCAACGGCTCATTTTCCAAGTGGCTTGTTTTCCTGTGGATTCAGTTATCCCGTGTATGACAACTTCCTTCTGGTCTTTTAGACACCAAACCAAAATAGCTCGTTTTCACTGTTTTGGTGGTGCGCTCTGCTAAATAGCAACACATGACTGCTGGTACACCACAGAAGCCAGTAACCTAATGTAAAGCATGATGGCAAGCTCTGGCAGCAGCCTGTGCTGTCTGAAGGAGAAGGGAAGATAGTACAGGGAACCAGAAACCTCAAACGGCTCTGTGTGTGTGTGTGTGTGTGTTTCTTGAACAGGGCTCCTAGACACTTTGCACACTCCCAGCCCTCCCTCCCAGTGGTGGCACTTCCAGTGCAGGAGACAATATTCAAAGCCTCAGTGGTGTTTTACATCCTCAGTGCATGGCACCTCATAGAGCCACGCAGTGACAGAATGGTTGAGGTTGGAAGGGGCCTTTGAAGGTCATCTGGTCCAACCCCCCTGTTCAAGCAGGGCCATCTAGAGCTGGCTGCCCAGAACCATGTCCAGGTGAATGGACCATGTCCATTGCACCAAACTGGTAGCATCTGCAGTTGTTCTGCATAGCCCAGGTGAATGTTAAAATTCAGAGGGTTTTGCCTTCAGAGAGATTGCAAGCATCAGTGTAAGATGCTGCAGTAACTGAGCCAGCCCCATACAAAACTGGATGGGTAATGGGACTTGTGGCTGTCTCTCAGCATGCGATTGCTGTGCTGTAGGGTTAGAGAGGTATAGAATTTCAGAATATAGGAGAAAGATAAGCCTTTTGGAGTTGGGCATGTTCCTGGGGTCATTCTGGCCTCCAGCCTGCATCTCCTCCATAGTCCATTTTACTTCATTCACAGGGGGACACCATGGTCAGGAAGGGGGTTTTCCCAGGTTTCGGCTCATCCTCTACACCCCATGGTGTGCCGTACCCTGCAATTTCTCCAAATGCAGGGAACTTAACTGCAAATTTTGGGGGTAGTGTCAGTTTGTGTTCATACTCTTCCTTGTTTTCATTTTTCACATAGAATTGTCCTACCTCTGATCGGTAGTGAGCAACATATTACCAAAAATATTAAAATAGATGGGTATAGTGGTATTATCCTGTACATATGGAAAAATCCAGAATGAGAATGAGGAGAGATTTAGCCATGATGCAGATGAAAATGGCATTGGCACTGGACCTCTGCAAGCTCCACACCAGTTGAATATCCAGCTTTATTTCCATACGCAGAGACTACCATTTCTATTTCTTTCTTTTACCTTTTTTTCCGATCAGGGAAAAATTACATCCTTTTGAGCTTGGCTAAAATGGAGCGATCTGTTCATTTAGCTGTTGAGAAGGGAAATTAACTTCATTCTTATCCGTCTACCTTATTAGCACAAATATTGCGGCTGCATTATCCTATCCCACATAAAACCCTGTACAGTAGAGCCTTTTAATTGTCTGGCTAATTGTTTGGCCTCAGAGCTGTCTATTTCCGATTGTCTAATTCTCATTAGAATGCCAGCTGACACCGAGTCCTCCAAAGCTCCCTTTAGCTGCTTTGAACCACTTCTGCACTAATTTGGTGGTGTTGAAAGCACTTACAGAAAGGCAACCAACAATAAGAAACACAGTGCAAATGTTTCTCTTCTCTAATGCATTCAAGATTTTAAATCTTGGCCATGAAGGAGTTTTGATGCTGGTTTAAATGCATGTATCCCTACAGAGTCACAGCATTGTTGTTAGCATTTAGAAGTGTGTAAAATACGTGGACTGAAAATCTAGGCACAAATGCTTCAGTCCTTGATCTGAATTATCTCCTTCTGAAACCAATGGTTTTTTTCACCCTATGAATAAGGAATAAATCAGGATGGCAGGGTTCAGGCCCCCATCAAGAGAAGGGATCAGTCTGTATTACAGTGCTTTTTGTTAACCCTACATTAAGCATTTCTGAGGACAGCCTACAAAACTGGAATGAGACAAAATCTTGGGTTCACATTCTAAATTCACTGCCATATATTGTTGCCGTATAGCCCTTTTTCACTTTGTGATACTTCAGCATCCATTTCAGAATCTGGCTTAGCTCATTGCTGTAGTTAGAAAATTTTCCTGTTGTCTGCTCCTTCAGTTACCTTCTTTGAACAGCTCTCGGTAATCTAGTGAGTCACTTGAGACTAGCCAAAGCTTGTTCCATGTTGCCATCAAATTGAATAAACACAAGCAGGTAGTAAAACTCAGTGGGGCAGGAATCCCTCAGAGTCACGTTACTACCACCATCACTGCCCTGAGAGAAGATGGGGGAAAAAATGTGGTTTTGCCAGGTTTCATGTGATGTTTGCTAACCTAAAACCTAGAGAGGGGTTAAAACGTGGCCAGCTACTGAAACTGGAGGGTAGAAATCTGCTGCGGGCTTATTCCCAGTTTTAGCACTGGACTGCTTGGTCACAAGCATGGGAGAAGTGCAGGAAAGGCATCAGTGCTGCAGTGGTGGAGGGTTTGCCAGCTTCCTGCAGATGGGGGGACCTCTTGCTTGACTAGGGAGCCTGGGCCGTTGGGAGCCAGTGCCCCAAGGCTGCTTTTTGCTGCATCCTACCAATTTGTTGGGCAGAATGAAAGGTTTCGGAGAGCCTTAAAGCTTGGGAGACTGTCCACAGGCTTTCCCGGCTTCTCCATCCAATGCAGCCCAGGGAGCAGATGGGCAGAGATGAGGGAAGCCCTGGCAGCCCTTCTGCTGCCCTGTAACAGCCGGCATCGCACCCATCAGCCAGGGCACCCAGGACACCCCGTGCCACAGCCACCCATCCCTGACAGCCACGGCAGTGTGTTTTGGAAGCACTGTATTTGACAGCTTTCAAAATGAAATACCGTAAGATTGCTTCTTCGTAAAAATTTGGTCTTTGGGGATTTTCCTTGAAATTCTTGGAGAAAAGCGTTTGGAAGGATCACGCAGGGAGTTCATGAAACTCCTGCATCTTGTCCCAGCCCACCCCAGGACCTGCCTTGTGTTCCTCTCCTGAACATCTCAGCACCGCCATCCCCCAAGATACGTTAACTGCCTAATGCATTGCTATCTACAGCCAAAGCTGTTAATGATATTTCCTGCCAGCAAGGGCAGCTGAGCCCTTATGTCTGGCATATACAACTTCTGTTTATATCTTGTTTGGAAGATGTAGTAGCAAAATTTCATATCAACAGTTTCTTCTTATGTAAAAGATAAAAGGGGAAGGAGAATAAATCTCCTCCCATCTTACAACTTGGGTTGTCTGTTCCAAAAACACATCCTGGGAGACCACAGCCAGCGTGATCATGGTTCAAAGAGCAATACAAGGCCACCGATTCAGCCTGGCAGCTCTTGCTCTCATCCTGAGATGGGGCATTTCCTACATTTTTTAATATAGTTCCACTGCCCTGATAGGCTTAATTTCCCAAGCGTCCTTTTTAAAAAATACTTGAACTGCTTTTGCCATGTATTACTCTTCCTCATTTTCTTGCTTTCTAGAAAATCACAGTGTTCTCCCCTGACATTTTCTCCCGTCTCATGAAAGAGACTGAGATACTGGTGCTTCCTTCAGCTGTGAACACAGATGGAATTTATGGCTTTTTGAGTTGTATTTATAACTGTTTCAAAAGCATGGCAAATGTCATCTACAAAAACTCCTGTTAGGCTGTTTCTTCCCCAGGCACTGCAGGCTTCGCAACTGCTACGGCACATGTGGCAGGGATCCTCGACTTGGTGTGAATTACTGCTTTTGTAGCTATAGACACTTCTATGCCTTGCTCAGGGTTTTACCTGAATGTGACACTTACTTGAATCGTACGTTTCATGTGAGCCACGGTGCTTTCCATATAGAGAAATCGCACACACCACCACTCTTGCCTGTCTCACATGGAGTATAGGTTAAAATGGAAGAAAATGCCATGTATTGTCTATTGTATGCATTTTTCAGGTTTGTGCCTGCATTTAAACTTCTAACTGCCTTTAGGTCTCACAGCCTTGTAAACTTTTTTGGCTTTGTCTTTTGTAGATTTTTTTTTTTTTTAAATTGGGTTATAACTCAGTTCTCTAGCCTGAATTTTTCAGGTATCTACAAGTATCTGATTAATTTTTCCTTTTAGCCTAGGTTCCTAAGGAAACAAATCTCATCTAGTTGTGTTTCTTGTCCATTATAACTTCTGGGCAATTTTTCAACTCAATTTGATAGAAAGTTAAAGGTCTGCAACACATAAGTTCCTGCAGTTTCCATGAAAATTAGTCAGGTTAGAAGAAAGAGAAAAAAACAGAGCTGGCACTGGAGGAAAGGCAGCTGTCACTCAGTTTTTAGTGGCATCAACCAACTTCCTGGCCAGCCAGCAGGATCTGACCACAGCAGTTTGTCCCACCAACAGGCTGGGAGC
This sequence comes from Tyto alba, assembly GCF_018691265.1. Lineage (NCBI taxonomy): Eukaryota > Metazoa > Chordata > Aves > Strigiformes > Tytonidae > Tyto > Tyto alba. Next base: position 12,675,888 of record NW_024881282.1, on the reverse strand, counting down.
ATGAGAGGGAGTTGAACAAACTGCTGTTTGGTGGTGGGATTCTGAGGACACTGGGCACCAGCCCTCAAGAAACTGGAGTTTACCAGATCCATTGCTCATGGAACTACTTCATTAAATAGGAAGGCTAAACAAACATTTTCCTTCCTCCTGATTGTGTGTCATTTCTTTTCAAGCCAACACTTCTGAAAACAAGAGTCTAATGTTAGCACAGCTTCCCCAGAAGAGGTTTCCAAGACTCTGCTCCCAGCAGCTCTCACTGAAATTAATGGGATCTGCTGGGGCTCAGTGCTTCCAAAAATAAAAAACACTTTGCCAGTGGTACAGATGCAGATGTCTAAATATAAGCTGTATTTTTTGAGCATCTGGGGCCTAAATCCATGTCTGAACACTTGAAAACAAGTGGCATGATTTTTTATAGGTACTGAACAGCCTTACTGAAAACAAGGGACTTATGGTCTGTATAGATCAGACTATATTTGGAAGTCAAGGGGTAGATATAGGTAGCTGAAATTTAGGCACACAAGTTGGAGCACATGAGCCTTGTACCTGAGGGCGGGGGTTTTCAAAGCGTTCAGCCTTGGCATAAGAGATCTTATTGAAGTCGCTGGAGTCCAGAGGGAAAGAGTTAAGTCAACACAGAGCACTTCAGAAGGCTGGGGGCTCAGCATGTACATCTGTGTTTAAGAAGGATGCTGGAATAAAAAATACTTTGCAGGTGCAACATGGCCAAATTAGCATGGTAGAAGAAACCGTAGGTTTTTAAAGTCCTTGGACTGAAGCAGTGGCTCTTGCAGCTTAATGCTACACACATACCGGGGGCTTTTGTATTTATTTTCCCTGTGTGCCTTGTTGTTTTAAGAAAAAGGAACAAACAGGGAGCAGTTGGCTGGCAGAGCCTGCGAACTCGGCGGGAGCTGCCAACGGGCCTTGCTGGGGCTTTGCAGTGAAAGGAGCGGGCTGTGGAGTTACAACTGCTCTGCAAACCCCTCCTGCCCTGATCCTGCCCCGGCTCAATGGGGCTTTGTGTAGAGGCTGGGGCTGCCGGGCAGAGCAGCCTACTGATTCACTCCCTAGGATGAAGACGGCTGCCGTTAACCCTTCCCTAGCTCTGCAGCAGGATTTTGATCCAAGCTTGCTTTTTCGGTTTGTTTTCCTTCTTCCAGCATCAGGAACAACAACAAAACACAAACAAACAAGCAAACAAAACCCACAAAACCAAAAAAAAAAAACACTACACAAAACCTCCAAGAGTCAAACACCCCCCCACCCCCCCCCCCCCAAATTCCAGAAAAATCCCCCCAAAAAAACAAAGAAAAAAGTCACTTTCTTCAGGCCTCGATTCAGCACAAATGAAACAAACAGGAGTTTAGATGTTGCTGATGAGGGAGCTGATTTTTAAGCGTTGAAAAGTTCAATCTGTAGCTATCATAGCCGAACCCAACACCCCGTCCTCAATAATGCAAGGGAAGTACCGTGGTTGAATGAAAAGAGGCAGGATTTATTTGATCAGAGGTAGATGATTTATCACCTTCGTTTGACAACTGCAGGATTAAATGTACTATTGAGTCAGAGGTGGCTGCTTATAAGGAGATTTACCTGTAAATGTGCCCCCTGAGTGAAACAGTCTGGATTTAATAAAGATGCCAGATTTACCACAAGCAAATGTGGTAAATGTGGCCCACATGATTAAGTGACAAAATGGAGGTGGAAACTGGGAGGAAATGAGGTGAAACACAAGGGAATGACAGTTCGAAAATATGGACTGAAAAGCAGAAGAGGATAAAACATCTGGGCAGGACACTTGAGAGGCTTTTAGGTGCAAAGAGGCAGGAGAAACACTGTTCAGATACCCTTATATAGCACTGGCCTTGAGACTTTGCCTGTCCTCCACTGGAAAATGTGGCAAAACATTGCCAAAGGTTCTTAGTGCTATTTATGGAAATGAGATAAAATTGAAGCCAGGTTTGGGGTAAGCAAAACCTCCCTATTCCAGAGCTGTAAAACCAAAACCCTGGTTTGGATTAAAGACCCACTGGATCTGCATCTTCTGAGCTGGTGAGAGGGGAGCTGATGGGCAAGCAATCCCATCAGCGCGTTGCTCTGCCTTGGAGAGCTGCTGGGAGCCGGCTGTCATGGGAATGCAATACTGCAGAGCCCTTGCGCTCTACGTATTTGTTTAAATTTGACAAAAACTCAGGCCCTTAATCTGCAGCAGTTTATTTGAACAGACTGGGAAGACAAGGTTATTGTTGTTGTTTGAAAGCCCTGTAATTGAAAAGCCTGTACCAAAGATTTGTGGATGTATGCCACCTAAGTATGTGAGAATCTGCGTCCTACCTTTGGGAAGTAAAAACTTTGTCCACACAGGGAAGAGCTGGTGTCAAGGTCAGAGTCCTGACGACAGGCACTAAGCAGTCAACTGGAAATGCTGTACACGAGCACCCAATACAGAAAGTCCACAGGATATGCCCTTCCCCGTGACCGGCATGTAGGTGTCCCTTTACCCTGCCTCTCTGCAGGTTGGGAGTGACGGCTCCCTTTGGCTGAGTTCAGCGCACGCATGCTCAGCAAACACATCTTCGGTGCAGCCTTCTAAAATCTGGCCCTAATTTCAGACCAATTTACTATTCCAATGAAATGAACCTGCAAAACATATGGCGCAAACAGCGTTCTCCTAAGTGGACTGCACGGTTCAGGTTTGATTTGTGACTTTTCTTTACATTCCCATTCACGTGGGAGTCCGTGATAGATCTTTAAACAGAATAAACTGAAACCCGTCCACAGCTGCCTTTCATCAGGGAGAGGGCTGCAGACAGACTCCAGAGCAGAGCCTCCGTCTGGGGCAATTGCTGCAACTACCGTGGAGGACGGTGCACGCACACCGCGAGCAGCGGCTGTGACAAAGGAGGCAGGCTCTTGTTTGACTTGTGCCTGTTTATCTTCACAACAGACATTACAGCCATTTACAGAAATTCAGTCTGAGGCAGGGGGAAGAAGAGAGAGAGAAAGGAGAAAGAAAGGAATCATTTAAAAAGTACCCCACCACGATGGAGATTTGGTAGTGGATTTTAAATCACATTTAGACATAAATCCTTTGAGTTCACAATTTCCATAGATTACTGGCATCTGTGGACCCCAGATAGACTGTAATCACTAAGATTGTTCTAATCTTCCTATGGAAGGTTTTTCAAAGGAAGTGTTGAATTACACCAATTCTTAGCAGGGCTGGGGTTTAACTTGCAAGAAAGTGCTTTAAACCCAAATGCATGCATTAGTGCCAGGCCTGTAAAGTGAGGGTATAATGCTTGTGACTTTCATACATCCTGACGTGTGATTTGTTATCAGGACAATTAAACTTCACAAGAGACACACGTGCTCAGCTGGACCCAGTGGTAAGTATATTACAAACCATCAGGCCCATATTGTCATCTTTGGACTGTCTGTGTGACAGTCCTTTGAACCACATCTCTGCTCTTTGCAGAGAGCAGTGCTTGACTGATGCACCAAGGTTGGATCATACCCTAAATGAATCTTGCCACAGCATAGCGTTTCATTTCATTGCCCTGTGTGCCTGCCCCTAAACCCAGCTCCCGTCATGCTCTGGAAGTAAGCAGAGTTAAATGATGTGGCTGTAAAGAGATCTGTTTGGTATGGAAAACTTCATATAGAGCAAAGCTGTGGTCCCTGCTCCTGTGTGACCAGAGAATGCAGGGTAACATCAGCAGAATAAACCTAATTCTGCTCACACCTATGTAAATGTAAGCTGGAATTGCTTCTACTGAACGTGCTAGAGGGATGTGGGAAGCTTGTGTGAGATGGAAATCCCAATTGCTGTGTCAGATTCATCACGGGTACATGAAAATGAATGGAATTACACCAGGGATTATAATGTCCCCATATGGGTTTTTATGCCTGGTAACTCCTCAGCTTTAATGGGTATCAAATTTGCGCCTGCTATACTGGGTTGCACAGCTGAATGTTTTTGCTCCAGTGCTGGGGGATTAGATAGACAATTGAGGTTTCTCAGAAAGGATGTAGAAAATGTAAATCAAAAGGAGAGTCACTGGCACTGGTTGCAGTGCTGACAACCCTTACAATGCATGCTGCCTCCGACCGCTCGCAGTGACCGTCTGCAGCAGCGCCCGGGCTGATGCAGAGCAGCGTCGGGGCCGTACACGGAGAGAATAGAACACAGGACTGAGAGCTCACGAGTCCCTGGCAGCCAGCTCCAAGGGATGCCCCCTGCAAGCTGGGAAGCTGAATCCAGTTTTCCCATGTGGCCAGGAGAGCTGGTGTGTCCGTGGTGTGGGGAGCTGCCGGGGGATGCTGTGCTCTAAAGACAGAGCTGTGCTCTGCAGGACTGCGCCTCTCAGCTCAGTGACTCTGCCTTATTTAACATGCCGCTCATCAGCCAGACACCAGCATGGGGAAGTGTTTGCCTTTGCATTCCATTCAGATAGCTCTGAAATTTTAGGGGCCTGTCAGGAAACTTTGGAGGAGTCTAAAGCAATGCTACTCCTGCCCTGAGCAGAAACATGCTGACGGGAAAGACCTGACCTTGAGAACAAATTCATGCTGTGCTGTATTACTCTATGATCAAAATGATCCCATTTACTGGAGGATAAACATTTTTGTTACCTGCTTGGGAACCAGTCAGCACTTCTTTTACAACAATGCAAATGTCCAGTTTTGGGTTTACTTAGGGAAAAAAAAAAAAAAAAAACAACATCTTTTTGGTTTCATTCGGTTTGAGGTTTTTGTTTATTTTGGAAGAACACTGTTTCCCTACAAGGGACCACAGAAATTTTCTCCACAGCTGTGTGAAAGCCAAGCTGTGCAGAGAAAACCTCTTCCAAGCACTTGTTGATGTTCATGCAGACTCCACTTTGTGTGACGGGACAAGCAGTGACCATGACAGAAGACTAACAATAACTCCATGCATCAGTGTGATACTGTCATCACCATGAGGTTGAGCTGGTTGCCTTGCCTTCAGTAGAGGAAACGAAGATAAGGAGGTTTGGGAATACAGTGCCAAGCACCACCACAACACATGAAGTGTTAGTAGCTGTTAGTTGTCTACCATGCCATGATAGGCTCCTTTCTGAATAGACCCGTGGAGTTCAGAGGGTGGTTTTGGTCAGCATGGTCTGCAGTGATGTTGAGGGTGCTAAGAGGAAGATGATCACACTGTGGTGTGGTTTCATGAGCCAAGGATGACTGTACAGTTTTGTCAGCCACACTTACTTATTTTACTTCCCTGTGTGAGGTTAGCAAGGTGACAGGCCCTCCGTGCCCCCATGTTGGACTCCCTAAGGTACCACAGAGCTTGGTGTGGGCTTCCTGTCCATCCCCCTGCCCAAGGATCTGAGTACTGGTGTGTGCATGCACAGGGACAGGAGGCTGTTGCTTGTGTTGTGGACCTCGTGCTTGTCAGTGGGCTGGGAGTTTCTCCCTTCTGTCTCCCAAGGGAAGCTCAGCTTGATTTTGTGTGCAGAGCTTGTCCCGGTTTCAGTGACAGTGAGACATTTCCCAGGGTCCATTAAACTGCTTTGGCTCTGAGTGGGCTTTCTCCAGTGCTCAACTACTTGTTCAACATTTGTGTCAGATTGCACATACATCCTGGCTTAAGCAACTTGCCATGGTATAACCCTTTCTGTAGTGTACATTTGGAATGGTTATCTGTGTTCTTTCCTATCTGAAGCAGTGTAACTTCTGTCTGCGGGTCAGTCCTCTTGGCTGGGAGCTGCTGAAGTGACTTCTTGGGAGTGATGGTGGTCACGGAGCTTCTTGAAAAGCAATCAAACATTTGAAGAGACACTGTGCATACTGGTTGCTTTCAGCTGGGACCAGACTGGAGGGCTGGTGGTGAGCTCCATGCCTCTGATTGATAGCTGCATCTCAACAGCCGTGCTATGGAAAAGCAGCATACTGCAGTTCCTGTACATACTCTTGACATGTGGCTGCTTCATTCCCATCTTGTTATCAGCCTCCCCAAGAGCACTAGACAAATCTAAGTGTGTAAGAGCCGGTGAGCTCTATCCGGGTGGTTTGTGTGGTTTGAGGACAGACTGGGGGCTCCTTGCATGTGTAACCAGCCTCAGGGGTTGGATTCCTTCTCCAATGCCTCTTTGCTCTGTGGGTCTTCTCTTTTCCACCTCCTGTTTATTTCCTCCTTGCTGTCAGCAGATCAGCAGGATGCATTAGCTGAAGTGTAATTCTGGACTAGAGCTGGCTTCCATCCACTTGGTTTGGAGTGGTCTCACTTCACACAGCCATATATTCTTCAACTTTAGCAAAGACCTATGTAAGAGCAGCATGTATACATGGAACAAAAGTAACAATAAGACTGACTGAGCTGCCTGAGTTGTCACAGGCTTTGTGCAGACTTCTGTCTTTCAGATTGGACTGCATTCATGACTTAAATGGATGCTTTATCTTGATTTACTGGAGGTTCACTTACAAATACAATAAGATTATGAAATATGGGTATCCTCAAGTAGATTATTCATCACAGAGGGGTTATTTTCTCTGCCTCTTACCTTTCTGAGTTTAAAACCAATGATTTAGTAGGTGAGAACTATCAGGGGAAGACAGCGCCCCTGATTTTTCTCTGACATATGCTACAGCGAATTAATAATAATTCTGTGGAAAGCAACAAAATGGTAGTAAGCAGGATAAATTTCAGTGAGTAAGAAACATATGAATGCAAGTCCCATTTATTTTCCGCAACACTTAGGCAAAAGCTTTACCCATTATGCCTGGCAGTTTTTACTTGGATCTAGTTCAAAAGATGTTATGGTCAGATTTAGGCCCAAATTGCCATGATTGAAGCCACATCACCTCAGCTGAGGAGTGGAGTTCCCAGTTAACATACATGCTCTTATCCTGGAGCCAATGTAAAAGACTTATTTCAACCCCAGTTAATTACAGGCTAAGTTAGGACAAATTACCTTGCTGCCATCTTCCAGTATGTGCAAGGTGAGTTACCATGGCTCAGCTGACCCATGTGGTAGAATCCAGCTCCAGACTGTAAACACACTGTTGTAATATCTAATCTCCTTCTTTACTCAGTGGAAACCTAGGTAATGCCATCAGTAGAGTCCTGGGAACAATTCAGCTGACCAAACTGCCCTTTCCTATATGTGAATAAGGTTGTGTTTATCCATCTCAGCATGTTGTGCCTGTTAGAGCCTGCCTAAGCTCTGAGCTGTCTGTTCATGGTGTGTAGCATGTCACTTGACTTCCATTGGAACCATTTATGGAACAAGACTCTATACATCCTGGATAAGGATATCAAATACTCTGAGATAGTGAGATGCAAAGTACTATGTCAGGGCACACTCTTCCTGTTACTTGAGCTGGTTCCAAAGGGCTGCATACTAGCAGTGCTTTGCACCTCTGGGGCCAAAACGGCAAGATGTGTAGCAGCCTTTGTTGACTCTTTGGATAGAATAAATCAGAAGCATGTTGGAAGAATGCAGCATTTCCTAATATATTGATTTTTCTTATCTGTGACTATTTCTGTTGCAGAGAGATGACATATTATGGCATCTTAACTCCATGTCTTAGGGAAAGAACTGCTATGTTCCATCGTTGATAGATGGAGTGCAGAGAGGCAAAGACCAAGCATCACAAAAAGTGGTGACACAACCTCATCCCACTACCTTGGGACCATACAAATATGACTACCTGTTTTAATGGCCCATAGTTGATTTCTGACTCAAACCAACTCAAACATTTTACTGGCACAGCTCACAGTACACAATTTGAATATGTATTTAGACCCTACTTTGGAAGTTAGAAGAGTGTAATCATTTCGTTGTGGTCTGTGGTGTGGTGGTGGTGAACACCAGAGGACAACCCCAGGGGTATTTAATTTCCTTGTAGAGACACGGATATATGCGTTGTCCATAAAGTTGCACAAATAGTTAGTGTAGAGCAAGATTAACTCAGTTCTTGTGCCTTCTAAACTCTTGACTTAATAGCAGTTTAATATACCTGGCAAACAGATGAAAAGAAGCAGAGCATGGCTTGTAGGAAGATAGAAAAAGCCACAGCAGTTCCTGCCCTTGAAGAAGAGTTCAGGACAGTGGTGCCCAGGCTGGTGAGTCTGTTCAGCACAGCATGGAGCAATGCTGGGAGCCAGCTGGGAGCCATGAGAATGTCAGGGGAAGCTAGTATGGAAAATGTGGTGCTTGACCATTTCCATGTACTATTTTTCTAGTAGAACAGTGTCACTTTGTTTGATGCTGTACAGCCATGATGGCCACAGACTTTCCCTTAGACCTCGGTGATGGGGGATCATTCTCTGAGCTTGTCATTTATTTCTCCAGTAGACAATTCATAACATTTCCCCATTTAACATGGAGAAATCGAGATAAAATCTACAAGAGGAGAAAAGCCCAGTCCATCACCAAAGAACTGTGCCACTTCCTCCCATTTGATGACTAATGGTAGAGTTCCTTAAACCTTATCCCTTGGTATCATTTGGATTCCTGACAACTCCACTGTCTCATGGGATGAGTAAACATCAGTCTGTTCCCAGGAAGATTAACTAGTAAAATGATTGAGGGGAAAAAAAAAAAAAAAACAACACAACTTTTCAGCATGTTGCACTTAGACTGCCCTCCAGACTTCCCTTAGTCTATGCAGGCTTTATTTTTTAAGGTGCTTTAATTTGCCTACATTCATAAAATCCTGGAGTGTCTGAAAATAAAAGCCATTTTTTTCTCACCAAAGCAGCTAATTTGAGGAGGGATTTAGCACTTTGAATAAAAACTTTCAGTCTGCTAGGGAAAGAAATTAGTAAAACTGCAGTCAGTCATTGCCTGCAACAGCACAGAATATATCTTGCTTGAGTTAAATCAAGTTGTCTGTACTTGAACAGGAACAAAGTATGGAGCACCAGACAGGGATGAGAGCAATCCCTGTCCATTGCAACCCCATGAACTTCAGTGAAGCCTGTTTTCCCCTCAGCATCCCTGAAAGAGGGATTTACTTAATTTTAGAGATTAGAAACTTGGGCCATTTGTCTCAGCTATTTATCTAGACTTTCCCTGCAGTCAGTGGAAAGAGACAAGCCCATTCAGAAGGTGTCTGTCCTGTCCTTTGGATGGGTTGAATTGCTTTCAGGATGTGCTTCTCTCCCCACTGATGGAAGGACTGTAGTCCTGGGGCAAGGATGGAAGTTGAAACCCATGCTAGATGTTGGCACAATTTGCAGTGCTGTTTAGTTATGGGAAAGTGAACTGGGAAGCAGCAAAAGCAGGATGCCAAGATGACAAAGCTAAACACAAGCTTCACCATTGTCACCCCTTCTGTATCTCTCTCAAGGGTTCTTTGGAGAATGGGTCCTCAAAGCTGACTCCTGCTCCTCCCTGTGTCACAGTGAGGCTCATATCATCCACCTCTGCTGAGGAGATGCTGCCCTTCCTCCATGATTTGCTTCACAGAAAGACCTTGGGCAGTGCTGATCCTAGGGAGAGGCTGTGGCAGGTCTCAGGGACCTCTTCCATGCAGTAACCTCTTGATCAACTTGGTGGTGTTTCACCAGCTGTGTTTCCACTCATGTGGTCCATCCAAACTCTCCTACATATTCAGAAATCAGGGTCTAGGGCAGCTGCTTCTCTTGGCTTTAAAACCCAGTTCAGTGTTGCTGGTACTACGGAAACTTGAAGCACTAGCAAAGTGGAGGGCTTCATTTCACAGACACTTGGCTTTCCTTTTACATTTGCAGCAAAGACTTGAGATCCAGCCTGTTAAACTGAGTTTCTTAACTGCATTTCACTGAACACAAATTAAAATAGACATCTCGAATACAGTGAAGTGATTTATAGCATCTGACTCTACAAGCTTCTGAGATCCAGTTTATATAACAGATGCTCTACATACACCAGCTAATCCCTGCTATTGACACCAGCTGAGGACTGTTTACTTCATTACCCAGACACCATAATGGCATTCTCCCACTTCCCCAGTCATTTTATCTAAGGAATACAAACCATTCTCCTAATGTTAATGAGTTAATCAGCATGACATCACCCTGGGCAAGTTTGCCCAAATGTAAAATGAGGAATGGAGAACCTAAGAGACCTAGCCACGTTCACCCTGTGCAAACTTGGATTGAACTGGAAATGCCACCTACCTTGCCCCTAGTTGTTAGGAGCCACCTCACCGAAAGTAACACAACTACACAAAAAAATTACAGCTCTTAATTTCTTTTTTTGTTGTTGTTTGGTTTGGTTTTGGTTTGTTTGTTTGTTTTTATGGTAATGCTATTAATGTTTAGGAGGATCACTTTTTGTCTTCTAGGTCAGGTCTTTTGCAGTTGTAGCTAGCAAGGACTTGGTGCACTGGAACACCAAGCTGAGTCATTTCTTCTTAGGTTTCTTCTCAGGATGACACACATAGTTTTGCTTCTGAAATGCATAAACCACCCTGGGACTCAAGGCACTGCTGGGCTTAGAGGACAGAGGAGAGGAAAAAGAGGACTTGGGCTTTCTCTTGGGATCTAAGCTTTGTGTCAGTTAGGAAACGAATTGTATGACTTCAGGAAGTTGGAGAAGGGTTTCAAGATGGTGACTTCTCTGGTTTGAGAAAGGAATGTTCAGGAGTTAAATCTGTACTTCTTGTTAATTAAGTGGAGCATACACATCTGCCTCTGAGGGCGGGTCAGGAGCATGGGTGCTACCTCTCCAATGCAGCTGATGGTAATTAAAATTGTACAGTCTAAACCAAAACACACATTAACCCCGGTGATTCCCCTCTGAGCACAGTGAAGGTTTCCAACTCAGATTGTGAGAAACCTGTGTGCCCTGTACAACAGATGGAAATCTCTCTCTGCCCATTGACTCTCCAGCAAAGGATAGCAAGCACAAGGAATTTGTTTTCCCAACAACCATGCTTGCTTGAGCCTGTGCCTTCTTACTGCTGTGGAAGAGTTTGAATGTTAGAGAAAGTCTATATCCTAAAGCCATGAGAGATATTCAATCTGCTTTGCACTTGTGCATCACATTGGCAAAACACTTAAGCATACGCATAGCTTTTGCTGTGACATGTGGGTTTTATCAACCTAAATAGAGCTGCTCACCTGGAATAATAGAAGATGGTGTTGGAAAGGATATCAAGAGGAGGCCCAACTCCAGCTTCTCCCATCTTATCTTGAGGCAGGATGATCAGCTTCTGAATCAGGTACTTCTATAGCTTGTTCCTGCAAACCTCCAATGAGATTCCTCATCTTCCAAAAGCAGCCTGTCCTATGGCACTTACTGTGTTTCAGTCCTTTAGTGGCTTGGGACGAGATTCAAAGAAACTATAAGATATTACATTTGAGAGAGTAATTTTATGAGTGGTTTTACTCAGTTACTTATTTCACATGGAAATAAGGCTCTAAGCATTGCTGATTCAAGACTGTTGAAGTGTAGGGGTGTTTTTTCTGGGTATCTGCATTTACTTTTATCAGAAGGTACGGTGGACATCATAAAAAGTAGCACTGATATCTAAAATGATAACAAATATATCTAAAATTATAACAAATATAGGTGTAAAATTTGTAATGAGGTCTCTCCATGTCTGGTAATCTTCCACTGGCAGCTTCCTGGACTGTACTCAGAAATTAAGTAAATTTGAGGTAGATATAAAAATGGGTGTGTTCAGTAAAAACATAAATAATGTTTTTCAGTAAGTATTTCATGCAATATATGCATTCATGTTGCAAGAAAGGTAGTTATGTGGGGACGGTAGCAAATGCCATTTTGAGAAGAAAGGGGTCTTATTTACTTCAAGTTATTTACTTTTCAAATTATCCTGCTGCATTACATGGGTACTATTAAGCACCAAGGAAACTCCTTTACATTGAGTTAGACTGTGAGTTAATCATTGGTCAGAAATACAGGAGGGAGACTGTGAGCCCTCCAGGCAGGACATCAGCAGCTTCAGGTCCATCTCTGTCATCAGGGGTCCTCCTCGGCACGTGATGGTGGAGGAGCAAAGCCAAGTCTCTGTCCTGTCTCTCCTCCCTTCAGTAGGGCAGCGAGAGCAGGCAGGCTTGAGGAGCACTTGTGGCTGTGCCACCATCAGACCCTAAAAATGCACAGACTCATCATGTGATGTGACGGCAGCCCCTTGGTTCAGCCACCGTGATAGGACCTGTGCTACCCGCATGGGATTTAGCCTCTCCTGACCTGGTTTAGGGTTACAGCTACTCCCCTCTTGGGTTGAGCAATGGCACAGAGTACTTGATTTCACTTCAGCTTCCAGTCAGTCTCTAGCCTGGGTGGCCCAGATTTGGCTTTGACTGTAGACCCACAAGATGCAAATTTTACCCTTACATGTTCAAAGATACAGTCTTCATTTAAATGAAGAGCTGTGTTCTCTGTCCTTATCATATTGCTATGTTATGTTAGTGCAGATGGATCTGTAAAGAGCACTGATGGGGTGGTACCAGGATGCTTGATCCATCCCATCCAGGTCTGGTCCTGCTGGTTAGAGACACCCTAGTCCTGGTCCTTCTGACCACAGGAGCAGGTCTGGCATGTGTGGTATGGCAAGGGCAGCTGGTTGGGTTGATTGTCCTGATTTAGGCTGTGGTGATCTGTCACAGGCATGCACCATGAGGACAGCACTGCTCAGACAGATTGCATGCCTTATGAAGCCTTTCCTCATTTCTTGACCACCCTTTTCATCACCGTTTCTCATCCCCAGCTGTCTCCCAAATAAGCAGCCCACCACTAGTCCCTTTTTTCCTTATTGGTCCCTTCCCACAGGGGCAGATGGGCTTCACAGGCAGCGAAAGTCTGGAGAAGGTACTGCTATAAAGCTGCAAAAAGAGTTATAAAGCATCACCATTTTTTGGTGCACGAAGCCAGGCTTTGCTCAATTCAGGATTTGTCAAAGCATCTAGAAAATGACTCATTTATTTTTTTCCACTTCTCTGAAGAAGCCACTGTTGGACTACATCCCTGTAGTGAGTGTTGGCCAGATCTTTCACAATATTGTTTATAGCTCATTTTTAGGCTTGTTGTATGCAGTGAACGCTTGTGACATTTCAGGCAGCAGCAGGTGAAATACTGAAGAGAGGTAAAGATTAAAACTTCTGGAGGAGCACTCTGCAGCACTGTTGCTTAGCCATGCATGTGGTACATCTAAAAATAACAGCTAATGGAATGGGAAGCCAAGATGAGCTGTTGATTTATAATGGCTTTTTCCTGGTTTATTGCTTGAGTGCCCTGCCCACTGAAATTTAACATTGCAGCCAGACCGCCATTAGATAATCAACAAATGCTCTTCTCTTCGTTACTGTATAGTCCTCTGAACTTCTTGGCACAAGCTATTCTTTTCTAATATCATCCAGGCAAATTAGAAAGATGACTTCGAAACTAGCCAAAGCATTTCGTTCTCTTCCAGTGATAGTTACAAGACAATGCATATAGGCTAAGAACCAGTGTGAGAGATACACATTTGAATCTGACCTGGATCTAAGAAATGTACTTTGGCTGGATTTATAGTTTGGTTTAGATCCTGGTTTGTATCATTGGCTTGTATCAAGAAACACGGAGATAGTAAATGTAGGTGTCCAGATTTTCTTCCTTTCCAGTTACAGAGTTAATTCTTGAGTTGTCTTTAGAAAAGGATTTTGCCACTAGTAAAAGAAAAACATGTGAGTCTATTGATCTCTTTGTATATTTTTTACTTTTAAAGCCACAGTAGATCGTAGACTGAGAAAGTAATTTTCTATATGGTTTGGAGACAATAAATCTGTTTTATCACGGCAATAAAAAAGGAGCCAGATGTTTAGAGGAACTTGCTAAAACCATGCAAAGCTGCAATTATGGAGAAAACAGGAAGACAGCTTCCTCCCTGAATGTACACCATTTCCCAAGGAGGAAGCAAGCCTTTTTTCTCTGCTCTTTGTTGATTTTGAAGCGGAGAGACAACTAATAAGTCATGACCATAAAAGGCTTATGCTGGCAATGACATCAGTGGTAAAACCGCCCTCCTTCCCTCCCCACAACAACTCTAACTACACTGTTAAGAGACTTCTGCTTCCCCTATAAAAAGGTGGAAGATGCATTGATTTCTTTGTTTTATGGCCAATGCGCTATTTAATATAGGGATACTGGCACTGTCCCTTTTATGAACATACTTACAACTTTGCAGAAAGCAGAGGTGCCTTCTAGATTTCCATGAAACAAAACAAAGTGCCTCCTTAATTAGCTCATTTAATTTCACTTTACAACCCAAAACCCCACTGTGCTGAGGTGTGGCTTGCCGCATCCCCAAGCGTGCCTTGCTGCCTGCTGATGGAGGTGGAAGTTTGCCGGCTGGCTTTAACCCAGTGACGAATGTTTATTGCCAAAAGTGTCATTTAACAGGAGGAGAAACATCATGGTACGATGCTATGGAGAGCGTATAATTGCATTTGCTTTTTAGTGGGGGCTGAAAGTGGTCTACACGCCACTAGAAGAGAGCAGTGGTGACCACATGGCTTTCCAAGGACCTGTGCTCCCCACTGCTGAACACTCCTGAGTGAGGCTGGATGCTGGTATTGTCAGCACTTGGGATTTAATCCTAAAGCCTAGAGTGTTTTACTCCAATCCCTAGGGCTAACCCATGAGTAACTGAAGCTTTGAATTCTCCAAATTCACTGAACTCATTGTCATGCTGCGCTGGGTGTTGGAACACAGGCGATGCTGCATCTTCACTTTACCTTTAAATCAGCCTCTTGTTAGCATAACCTACTGTTATCTAATCTGGAGGTGCCATAGAGAGGTGTGAGGAGCAAAGGAAACCTACTAAATCCTGCCTTTGTAAACTGGAGTTGAATTTTGCGTTTACAAAGTCAGATGTAAAGCATTTGATTTCTGCCCATCTTTGTAGCTGTAAGTTTTGAGCAGTAAAAGGAAGCAAAATATGACCTAAACTTGATCTTTGTGTAAATATATCCCAGGAGGCCAGTAAAAAAATCCCAGATTGGTTGTGCTGCAGCTACCTTTGGTTTTCTACATATTTTTGTGACTTTTGGGGCTTTATCCTTTGCCTTGTGAATGCTTACAGTTGCCCATGCATTTCCTCTCCTGCATTCCTGACGGGCAGTTCTGAGTATGTGTTTGGCAGAGGAAATATTTTCCCGCTTTTAACCCATGCAACGGGTATCATTTTCCTTGTGGTGGATTTCCACATCTTGCTGCTAGATGCTACTTGTTCTTGATGCCATGTTTTATTTCTAACCCTGAACCATTTCTGTCTGCTAGAAGGGTGTACCTC
Organism: Tyto alba; assembly: GCF_018691265.1. Classification (NCBI taxonomy): domain Eukaryota; kingdom Metazoa; phylum Chordata; class Aves; order Strigiformes; family Tytonidae; genus Tyto; species Tyto alba. Next base: position 12,660,624 of record NW_024881282.1, on the reverse strand, counting down.
CTGAGTGCTATAGGGACCACCTTGCAAGCTGGTGTACCGTGATGTGTAGGTGACATTACAGCAGAGATGGGGAGATGGATGAAAACAATACTATGATATTCAAACTTTATGCTCAAGCCTGATGTTACAACTGGCTTTTTTGAATAATGCAGTCACGAGGGAAGGTGTCATTTCAGGAGTCACCACCAGCAACATCTGACTTTCTTCTGTCCTCCACCTGGGGCACATGCTGGTCTCTCCTGAGAACACCAATGAACTGAAATCTTTGCGGTCAGTGTGGGAGGATCAGGGTAATGATAAACCAGAAGATCAAACTAGGTGGATTCAAGAGACGTCCTTATAATCACCGGTGCTTGCAGGAAAGGGTGGTATGTTTGTGGACTGGAAAGGGGCTAACGTGAAGCATCATCAAACTCAGCTCAATTTAACTAAGAGCATTTTTGTTTCTAGCTTGTTTTATCACACCAGACCAGTTACTTTCATGGGATTTGGCATAAGTTCTGCCACACTGCACTGGAAGTTTTGACAGTTCTTTTAGTACCCTGTAACAGGCTTAAACAGATAGGCCAGCGAGGAACTGGGATGACATCCTCTGGAGCACAGGGCTTCAAAGCAAGTGGATTCCCCCCTCTCCTGTCTCCCCCTCACACCTCAAAGTGCAGCACCTCGATGACTTTGGAGTTATAGATTTTGCAGCTGTAATGAAAAAAAAAAAAGAAGTGCTGCAAGTTGTAAGGAAGCAAGAAATATTTGTGAGATCAGAGCCAAGAGATTTATGAATCAGTGAAAGGAAAAGATGTAGCAGCTTTAAATTCTCATGCACACATTTCTAGATTATAAAGCTTTTTGGTGGGGAAATAATTTTTAAAATCTCCACCTTCTTCCTGTGTGAGTTGACTCTCAATACTGTGCAACAGAAGCAAAGTCCATGTAGAGGTTTTTTTCCTTACCCCAGCACCTCTGCCTTCCATGAATACATTTGAAAATATTATTTTCCCTTCTTCTGCGTTTTCATTTTTTAAAATTTAATATAGAATGAACTATATATTTTTTATTCTTTATATATTTTCCAGTATTAACATAAATCAATTCCCTCGAAGATTTCTTTCATAACCAGCGGTGGAAAGTAAGACACAACAATTTTAAGCTCAGTTTGCTGGTTTTGTTTTTTAAATTTAATCTTATGTATTTGTTGGCTGCACTGGAAATTGGGCCTCATATATGAGCTAGTGGTATGCCATTATTAATGTATTCATGTAAAACAGAATGAGTTAAAATACTGGTCATAATTGTGATTTAAATCAGCAAGCAAGTAACTTTAATTTAAGTAACCCTTTTAAGTCCTGGTTTGCTTAGTTTAGATATCTTCCAGAGGAAAAGTTGAAGTTATTGTTTCATAACAACAAAAATATATTGATTTGCAGTAAATATGGATCTTACACTAAAATTGGTGTGGTTTTAGAAATTTAGAGGATATATAACACATACACATTGAAGCCATAGCTTACTTTACCACATATATATTCAAATTTTAATGTTATCTATAATAAACAACATTATGAAATAAAGCCATTTTTATGATTGAAAATTTTCTGGTAATTTGTATCAAATTGCATGTGCATGGAGTCAGAATACAAAAATAAATTTAGAGCACCATAATATTAAGTTGCCTGCTATTAACTGAATATGATAGATAATTCAAGAATAAGTATGTCACCACTAATCTATTTTTTAAAAACTACTTGACGTACTAAACGATAGGAAAACCATCTTTAGGAATAGGATTGGACAGATTATTTCAGGCCATCTTGTCCTCCGGTTTCGAACTAGTGGGTGAAAACACTTTGAACACAGTTTTTATTCCTAGACTAGAGAGGGAAACTTGGTTTGCTTTTTTTTAAAAATTCTCAAGTGGTGTCTTAGCATTGAGTAAAGTAATTACTGAACTGAACTAAGCTGAAGGAACTGAGAGGAAGAAGAAGTGCTTTCTGCACCTGCAGAACAAACTGCAGCTGTCAAGAGCTGGTTTATCACTTCAGCAAATTCTTGTTCCAGGTGCTCAACAAGTGACTTCCCCGAAGCCTGTTGTTTTACTTTCTTAATACTTCAGTAACAGCATGCGCTGCCTGAATACTCTTTGTGTTCAATTTAAATTATAGAAATAGATTGCTTAAGTCTCATATAAAAGATGTCAAGATTTAAAATGTAATGTAAACAGGTTTATTCTTAAAGAAAAACACACTGTATTTAAATTGGATTAAAGTAGCAATACTATCTGAATAAACTGATAAAAGTACAAAAATCCTCTATAACCCACACATTCCCTATAGAAAAGAGTATGAAATAACATTTTTCTTGAAATTATTTGTTAAAATGTAGTCCTTTTTAACTTAAGTCAGTAGAATGAATGTGCTGCGAGTTACTGAAGAATTTTGTATCTCATTTACTGAGTTTATTAATACAATAGTAAAATTTTAATTCCATTTTTGAAGTACCCAGAGGCCTCCTGGCTATGACATGTTGATAAAATAAAATTTTTAATTGTTACTATTTTTACTGCAGGGAATTCAGATGATAGTTTGAAGAACATTCCCCTTACTACCTCTGCTGAAAGTGAACACTCAGTTCACATTTTTCTTTGATTTTTTTTTTTCTGGTAAGAAGTCATGAACTTCTCTGACCAAGGCAACATCCAGCAGGGCTCATTTTACTGCACACAAGGATGTCCCTAGAGGTAGCAAGCAAAAGGTCCACCTAACTTGATCCCTGTGTCTAGTAATGACCAAGAGTGGACATTTAGACAAGAGTGCAGGAAATTAGATGATCAGTCACCTGGTAAACATTACCAGTTTGCAGCAGTCACTAATGTAGCAAGACCAGATGTGGACACCACTGAACCAGTCTTCTATGAACTTCTCCGTTCACTTTTTGAGCCCACTTCTTCTTTTGGCTGTAAGTTCCCATTCAACTCTGCACACAATTTAGTTAGCTTGTGAGTAAGATGTTTTAAATGGTGTAAAATACAAAAGATAATTTTCTGCTTTTCACAATGTCATTGAGAGATTTTTGGATGTCACTGAAGGACTTGCATTAGTTTTGATAGAGACTGTAACATGCAATCTGAGAATGGCATTTGGCTGGGAGGATGAGTACATACCTACTCCAGCAAGCTTTGGTCACCTTGAAATTATTTTATAGGTGATGCTCTCCTCTGAGTCAGACTGGCAATTTTCCAGCATTATTGCTGTCTTCAGAAGTGCTAATTGGCATGTTGAGCACAAAGTGTGCTTTCAAAAGGACTGAGGGGTGAATTTCCCACTTCTTCATGTATGAAAGAATTATGGCAAAAGAACTCTCATTCCCCTGTGCTGTGAAACAGACTACAGAGCAGCTCAAAGCACAGAAGTTTGGACTACAATATAAAATTTCTTCAAAACTGAACCTTAACCAGAGCTTCTGATTTAGTTTTATACTCTATATGTGGGTCTCTTGCTCCAAGTACTGTCAACACCCAACCCAGTAAGCAAAAGGCAGCAAGGAATTAGGGATCACCAGGCATTTGTAGCACAGTTAATTACTTGTATAACATATAATGACTTCCTGAGATCTAGCAAGAAAGCCAAAAGTAGCAAGTACAGCTAGGTTCACTGTAACTCCAGCTGAGTGGAAGAATGCATCCTCCTCCCTTGATTTGCTGGAGCAAACAGAGTTTTGTCCATGCAGTCTGAACTGCTGGACGAGATAAAATGAAATTAAATGTAGACTCAAAAGTTATATTTGCTCAGGTTTTCTAAATCATCTAAGGAGACAACCTGCAGTTCTGGATCTCTCGCTATCTGATGGGGGACCTGTTTGGGTACAGCCTACTGCCCTTGCAGTGGAGCCAGGGGATCAGCAGCAAATTGAGGAATGATGTATGCCTAGGTTTTACCTCAGTGCAATGTCAGGAGGGGGCATGATGGTCATTCAGAGGGTCTTGGGAGTCCTCCTAGAGCTTTAGCTGTGACCTCTGAGACTCCAACCCCACATTAAGCCAAAATTACCCAACTGCTCTGAAACACCTGGATGGGATAAGAAGGCAATTAGACAGGCAGGCAGGCAGCAGTCATATAAACATTGTCCCAGCAGGAGACCAGGCTGAAGAAGTGTATTTTCGATGTCTTTGACTTGGATGTACAAACTGGTTGTGCATGAGGACTAGCAGGAGTAAATTCAAACCAAAAAAAAAAATTACCAGCTAATATGTGTGAAAGGTGAGACCAATTATCCTCGTACCAAAAATCCCTGGTAGTTACAGCAAAAGACTCACAGCTTTGTACAAAGGAAGATCAGTCTCAGAAAAAGGGAGTACATTTTGTGAAAGAATCACTGTTCTTTCTGCTGAAAGGTAGAATGTATTTTTCCAAAGGGTCCAATAATTTGCTTTTGCAGTTATATACCAATGAACATTGGGAATAGCTATGGAATGGGGGTTGATGTTGGCCAGCTCAGGTCTGAAGGCCATTTTTTTTCAGCAGCTAAGGAAAATAAGTTTTACAGCCCAGGAACAACTCAGCAGTTCCTTCCCTGAAGCATAAAACATTCACAGAAATCAGTGGGGGTCCTGGCTGAGAAGGGAGCAGAATTCCTGGTTGAGCTTGTAGCTCCATACAACACTCTGGCATGTAACATGCTGCAGATCTGCACCTGAGCAGGTGAGGGCATGGAAAGGACTTCATGATGCATGTACAAATCCTGAACCGTGGGGCATGGGATGTGATGGTCTGTACAGACTAACAGTGTTGCACTTGATCTGGACGTGCATTCCCATGCCACTGCCCCATAGATACATCTACCCTACCCATTGGAGAGTGCTGGCTGGTGGAAGAGCTGAGGGGTGGCTTACAGACTCAGAAATTATTTATCATCCACACCCGCACATGGAAGGACACCCAGATTTCAGCCGCAGCCACAGGAGCTCACACACCGACCCCAAAGAACCTGAAGAGCCACTCTGCCCACAGCCTGCATGTGGAGAGGATGGAGTCCAACCCATGTGCTGCTCTTGGCATCGAGCCTGCTTATGGGGAGAGACAAGAACTAAGTCCACATTTAAGATCAGACAACCATTGCAAGGCAGTCAACATTGACTTGGAAAGAAGAAAGACAATTAAAGAAAAGGGAGGCTGACAGTGAGCCCTCTCAGGGCTCATGGGGGCTTATGAAGAGGAATTGCCCCAGTTTTTATCCAGGTGGAGGGAGTTTCATGGCAGCAAAAGGCACCATGCGAACGCCTGCACGGCGCACGCTGTAGGATGCAAGGATGTGGCTGGGCTCCAAAAAGAGTTTGCTTTGTGGCTGTCGATACAGTCCCTTGATTCATGGCTGGGTTTTGTTTCTCTCTCAACTTGTTGTTTGAAACACATGTGCAAACTGGCCAGAGTTTTGCTTTTCGTACTGTTCAAGGATGATCAGAACACAAAGTGCTGTCTCATGAGTTTTGTCGACCCGATTCCCTTCCAGAAATTTGCTCACATCTGATTTTGTTTCCTCTGCCCACTCTCTGTAGACAACTGAGTTTCCAGTGTCATTTGCCTCCTACGCACACTCATTAACCCGTTTCCCTCCATCTCTGATCCTACAATGCCCATTTTATCCAATTAATGGTAGGAAATAAGTGGGATTTTTATGACAAGGGTGTGAAGTTCCGTCTGACACTTTGCATCTTTCCAAAGAACAATGCTTTCTTAATAATTATGTTCAGATGACCATTAAGTTGGTGCTGCCACAGTTCTCCCTTCAGTTTTAATGAATAAACAGGAATGAACTTCTGCTATCTGCAGCTGCTGCCATTGTCTGTGAACCGCGTGTTGCTTCAGAGAAGTTTATTTTAGCTTTAAACCTTTTTCAAACAATGTGCAAGAGAGTGAAAAAAAAAAAAAATGGTGATTTTGTCAGCTCTCGCCTTTCCCAGATGTTTTTGGCATGAGAAATGCTATAGTACAATTAAAAAGAGGCTTCATTTTCAGAAATATTTGGGAAGCAGGACCCCAGTAAAGCCCCAGGGGTCTGTGAGTGCTCAGAAAATCATCAGTGCTGGGGTGCAAAGTCTCTCCCTGCTTGTATGACCATACAAATCCCAGCTCTGTCGGTGGTAGAGTATTGGTGTAGCAGAGTTCAGGTTTTTCAGTCTTATTCAGATAAGGAAAATATCCTGGCCTGTCAAGCTCCTTGTTTGGGGGAAATCTCTTAAGCTTTTAAAAAATGTTAGTCTATCCCATAATGCTTTGCACTTAGGACCCTTCAGGCAGGGTTTTCAGAGTGTTTGATAATAATTTCCAGCAGTGGGAACAGACCTGTGTGAGACTGAGACAAAGACCCCAAAAGTCATGGTACATGGTCCTTGCTATGAGCGCTAGCATTTAAATGACAGACCATTGAAGATGGACAAATATTTATTCTCATCTCATCAGAACTGAATTCTTACTCTGTGTATTCTGACCTTTGAATTTTTTATTCAATATTCAGACAGAACCAGTGCTGCATATACTACCTTTAGTCACCATATCTAAGTTAAATAGCCCTTCCCTAAATATTTTTTTTCAGATGCGGATATCTGCAGGAGTCCTGAAAAGTTCTGAACACTGGAAACATTTAGTTTAACATTATTATTATTATTATTATGTACATACAGCTTTTTCAGCATTGTGATTAAGGTTGTGTCAGCAAGTAACATTTAAAAGCCGAGTTTAGGGACTTATAACTTGCTGAAGAAATTCACTTGGGGCTAAAAGTTGGCTTTTCAAGCAGTTCTGTGGGAGTTAGCCAATATCTTTGAATTTCTTGGCTTCTCTTGGCTTTGAGTCACAATGTGACTGAAACATGAGTTTCTTATTTTCTCCGTTTAAAAACTGATCTGTTGTCTTCCCACCCATAATATAAGGTAGCCCCAGTTGTTAGTGTTTGACCTAAAGATAGTTATATGTTTCTTATTCAGGGGCAGAAAATTGATCAGTGGCAGACAGATTAACTAAATAACAAGACCCACATTGTGCACTGTTACTTGGTTTTATTTCTCATGAAGATGGCTGATACATCTCTTTGCTGTGACTATTTGTAATGGCATTTCCTCTGGGCTGATCATGAGCACTGTAAGGTGTTTTGAGGGTTTATTAATTCCCTGAAGAGACAGTATACATGCATAGTGGTATTTGTCTTGCACATACATGACAGATAAAAATCCAAATGGTTTCACCTCCAAATGAAAATGTTAGCTGAAGACTTGACTACTATTTGGTTGATTTATGCAGTTGGTGATTTTGGGGTTTTCTTCACACTTTCATGTTTAAAGGGATGGAAACACTGTGAAGCCTCTTTCCTCTGAGGCTTTTCAAGGGTTAAATTAAGTCTTGCAAACAGGGAGGCAGATTTTCAAATTGCAGATTTTTATTACATATATGCTGATATTATACCATGAGTAGGTAGCTATGTTTGCTGTAGCACTACATACATTATTGTAAGGCTGTATATACAGTTACCTTAAATCACTAGTGTGGCATTGTTATTTGGAAACCTCACACCTTTTTTTCCTTAGCACTAACATGAAAGCAGGTTTTGATTAGGAATATATGAAGTTACCCATTTTCCCTGCATGGAGCTGTTTGAAATATCTTTGGATTTTGATGAGGGAGATGTTCAGAGGAGCATTCAGTCTTCTTGTGGTTACCATGAAATTTCAGGTTTACCCAAAAAACCCTTTAGCATCCTCTGCCATCATCTGCTGTTTTTTCCTTATGGCTTCCGGATTCACCTCCAGCCCAGCTTTGGTAGTAAACCTGGGATTGAATTATGTCCTCTAAGGAAAACCATTAGCTATGTGCTCATGGAATTGAGGCTACATCTTCTGATGGCTGCATTTTGATAGGATCCAGTGAAAGCAGCATTCAGGTTGTGTCAACTCTGCAGACGGTGATCATTATTTCAAGGACACCTACTCCTACTTAGCATGGACCAAACTTCTACTGACCCAAAGTGGAAGTCTGGTGTTGGGAAGAAGTATCTTGAGGGAAAATCTTGTCTTTTGGGAACAGGACTTTTGTGAGAACTGGCAGTGGCGTGAAGGAGATGTGGAGGATGTGGCTGGTGGGGATGAAGAGGGCTGCAGCTCCTGAAGAGGAGGGTGCTGGAGAAGCTGCTGCAGAAGGAGGTGCTCACAATGGTCTTCAGACACAGCTTCAGACATTTCAGTAGTAGCGAGATACCTTGGATGAGACTTCAGCAGTTGTTAAGCCCTAGAGAGAACTCCTGCTTTTAGTTTTTTACTTAAATAACAATATATGATACAGGTTAACAGCCTTTTAGCTCTAGCACTATCTGTGTTATCAAACCCAAACATACTAGAAATTATACCTGTCCTGCCTTCCTCAACCCCATTTGCTCACTCCGTTGGCAGACACACCCCCCCGTCACCTCTTCCCCAGCTGAAGAACAACAGTTTCCTTCCTTTCCATCTTTTCATTCTACCTCGTTGTCCTTTCTTTATATCCACATGTCTGTTCAATTGTCCTCTCCTTCCCCCAGTTCCCTCCATGTGTGGGACAGGAGGTGGCTTCCCTGGTTAGTAGGATGTTACATTTCAAAAGTAAACCATGACCCTATTTTGGTTGTTCTGCTGGGGGTTTCACACAACACCACTTCTTGCAGTTGAGGGAGAGGGACAATGTATAATGGTTTAGCTCATTAACATGGTTAGCATGACATGGCTTAACATTGCTCACTGTTCTGAAAAGCTTCAGGGCACCATAATCATTGCTGATGTTTCCCAAGCCCCAGAAGTACTCACAATTTGATGTGAACAGGTTCCCATGGGAAACTGGAGATATGTGGGGATTGGAAGGCAGCATGTAGCATTTGTGGAAAGAAGGGAACATCAAACACATGGAGGTTGCTGCTGTAGCTTCTTCATTCTCTTACAGCATAGGGGAGGAGGAGCTGCCACTCAGAGAGATAGGAAAGACAAAATTGTTGAGTGACCTGGTTGGCTCATTCCCATCACATTCAGCCTGGCCACCGCAGCTCTTGCCCCAGCACCAGGGAAGGGTGGACATCTGGCCCAGATGTTGGTGCAGGGGGCTGAGAGGGACTCGCTGGGGTAGCTGATGAAAACTCAACTTCATCATATTCTGCTTTGATGAAACATTTACCCGTGGCTATTTCCTGGGATTTTAAGAGAAGGCGGGCAGCAGTACTTGGTACCCACTAATTAGATGCAGTTTGAACTATGTTGTGGTAAGGTAGTGAAAATCTGGCCCCTGCTGTGACATCTGCAGCCAGACAAATGACACCACCCAGCCTCTGGTCAAAGCCTGTGTTTTCAATTCAGCAAATAACAGCTAAAACACTGTAAGGACTTCAGAAAAACAAGGGATGTATGAAAGACCAATTCCTATTATTTGCATAAGATATTAAACATGGCTAAAAAATGCATACTTTTTTTTTCAGAAAGGCATTTTATTATATTTATTATATTTATTATCTTTATATTATTTTTTGAGAAAAAATATATTACTGTTCTGTTGAGTAGTTCCATGTTTAAAAAAGGAAAAGAAGCTTCCTTGTAGAAGTGAACAGATCTGAAGATTTGGGAGTCATTTACTTTGAGGCATGTGAGGTTTTCCTTCCGATGTACATGTTACTTAATTAAAAAAGCCAGCATAAGCCTTGCATGTAATTCACTCAGATGTTATAAAAATGTAATTGAGCCTTACAAGTTAATTGCTATTTTTTTTTCAAGAAGAAATGGTGCCATCTCCAAAAGTACAGTTTAGAGGATCTCAGATTCATACACTCCCAAAACGGAGGGCAAGTGCCAAAAAGATCAGAGACTTCGTGAATATTGCAACAATATCAGCGGAAGTGGAATGACCTTCCCCAGTGCCCAAGCTTAGATGAGTCTCTCTGTGAGGGTTTAAGACTGAAAAACAGCTGTAGATGTCAAAAGGGTTGGCTGAGAATGGGAATGCAACCAAATGGATGCCATGCTATGTAGTAAAATCATACATTTGGTAAATGGGAGATGTATAAATAGTTTTTTAAAGGTCTGGAGAATTATTAAAGGAGAGCTTAGTACCTGGTTATGTGATCCTTTAAGATCTCCAGGTGCTCAATAGCTTGTTTTGGACCACAGCACAGAACCAGAGGCAGTGCATTTTACAGATGTGCTTTCACCCTTTGTGAACACATTACTAGAGGTCATTGCAGAACATTGCCACTGCAGTGCCAGGATGGTGTGCACTGCAGGTTTCCATATGAGGCTGCTGCCACCACAAGACGACACTCAGTCTGTTGGCTCACAGTGAACTGCCTCCCAGTTTCATCTCTGGCAGCCTGTGGTCCTCAGTGTACTGGCAAAGTGGCAGCTGCCACACAGATGCCCATCACACTGCTGACCACTTTTGCTAACATTAATACTAATAACCCCTCTCTCCCCCACACAGTATGGCGTGGGGCAGAGCAGTTGTGCTGTCTCACTGCAGCTACCATGGAGCACATTCAAGCATTGTTTGGTGCTGAAAGCTGCCTCCAATTAACCCAGCTGCACCTCCTTATTAGGAGCGGAGAATCTGCTGCCGTTCGACGTGATGCTAACCACAGCACTCCCGCCTGCCACCAGCCAGAGAATTTGGTGTGTCCTGACCACATCAGCTCCACAGCCAATTCAACGATATTTAACCTCCTCCAGCCTTGATCTACCATGAGGTTTAGTTTCCTAAAGGCATAGAGAGCAAATAGGATTAAGAAGCCTTTAGCTAGATCCTGTTGCCACCAAAGGGATCTACATGCTAGCTGGTGTGGAGCTTTTATAAAGACCAAGTCTGTTGAAGCCAGTGGGACACAGACACCGGACTAGAAGAGTAAAGCACCTCTTTGGGTGCTACACTGCAGGTTCCTACATCTTTTTGAAGCCTGACGGATATCATTCATGATGCCTATCTGATTTAGCAGAAATGGTTGGAGAGCAGCACTGACTAGCAAAGCTCAGCACTGTCACCCCTTCAGCCATTCAGGCTAAACCCAGCCTAGACTGTGCACCAGCACCACCAGCTCCCTGCCCATATATTAGTGTAAAGTGAACTCCAGGGTAGCTGAACACTCTGAACTGAGCAGGGGCTGGTTGTATGGCATGCACACCAGTGCTGCGCCAGAGCCGTGGAGCAGGGGCCATGCAGACGGCTGGCTGTGTTAAATTAGCCCTGCACGAATTACCAGAGTTTATGAGTCAAAGCTGGAAGGTCCTTTTGCAAATGGGACCTCAGCTTCTACAGCACTCAGCAGCTTTTGTAATGTTAAACTCAGGCCGCTTGGCTGGGTCTCGCAAAAGGGGCCTTGCTCCCCTTGCACACGTGCTAGCTTCCTCCTGGAGCACAGTGAGCAGCGATGCTCCCCATCACAGCGAGCAATGAGGGCTCCCTCACTGCAAAACTCATCTGAGAGCCAGAGCAAAATACCGCCAGGGAAATGGCTCTCATATGGGGACCTCCACCAGGCATTTGGCTGGTCCCTTTAAAGGAAATAAACCCTAGCAGCAGCTTTCAACCTATGGGTTCCTTACCTAGAAGGGTCTTGCCATCAGTGTAAAGCAGTACTCATGCCCATAGCCTGGCTTTATCTTCTGCAAGCACCATGCAAAGTCCCTGGAAAGAGGCTGTCAGCTCTGCAGAGGTACTTGGGAGTTCAGCATTCAGGCAGGGCTCGGCATCCATCTCTACAGCAAGAAGCTGGAAAGCACATGAAACCAAATTACTCAGATTTTCCCATCTGTGCACATGTGCTTAGCTGGTGTTAAATTATAAGTGTAAAGGCCTAGTAGCTTCGTAATGTACACACAGAAAGATTCCCACAGATTTTTCCTTTCTTTTTTTTTCTTTTTATTGAAGCCAGCTGAGTAAATTCATAGGAAGTTGTAACAGGACAAGTGAAATGTATACCCACATTCCCTGGGAATCCAAATGCCTTTAACACATACTGTATTTCATGTGAAATTTATTTTAGAAGACACCAGAACAACATAACTTTTTCATCACTGTGTTTTAAAGCTATCACTTTTGAATGAAATAAGGTGACAAGAAGAAAAAGAAAACGTGAAAATCCCAGAACTTGATACCCTCCTCCCACACTTTAAGAGAAGAGATTAACTTCTCTGTTTTTCAGGGTCACTTTCAAATTTATTACTAATTACAGAATAACTTTAAAATGCAGCCCCAATTTAAACTACCATGAGCAAGAAGCAGCTGGAATGACTTCATTTACTTTGGAGTTGGGTGCTGTCTTGCACTTATTCTCTATTTTGTCTCAGAAATAATTGCAATCCCATTTTGTTTAAATAAAAACTATTTCTGTCTGGGGCAGGAAAGCGTGATCTGGGTACCACAAGAACAGGGACCGTTCGGGGGGCTGGGAGAATTCTCTGATAACCTGCGGGGTGGTCAAGCTGCTGAAGAGCCATATCCATGAGGATTTCCATGGGCTTAGCAGACCTACCCTTGGTCCCAGCAGTTGTGTAGCCGTGTTAATCTGCGCGGTCGTGCTGGCGATCAGCCTGGCAGTGTCTTGCCAGTCCTGGTGTTTGCGAGGCAATGCTGCCATGGTGTCCTTCTACCCTGGCTTTGCTGCCTTTTGTGCTTAGCCTCCTAAAAATACGGGAGCCAGGCCTCCAGCTTGTTTGAGTCAGGGGCTGATTTATGCTATCTGAGGAATGTGAAGGTCTCCTCAGTCAGTTCCTCATTTGTAAAATAAACTGAGCTGAGCTTAATGAGATTTTGTGAGATGACTTTGGTGGGCCCTGCATCGGATGCAGTAACATTTAGCCTGCAGCAAGGAGAGATGATGCTCTCTGTGTTGCCTGCAGCCTGTGATGCAGAGATAGGAGGAAGAACTGCAAAAAACAGCATCTCCATGGGGTTGGCACTGCCTGCTCATACAGCTTGTGATGGGGATAAATGCTCAGAAGGGCACGATGCTTCTCCTGTTTTAGTCAGTGTAATGTCCTACACCAGAATATGAGTCTGGGGGTTTCCAGAAACAGTTTATGCATTCATTCTGAAATGAAATGATTTGTTACTCAACTATGTGATAGCTCCATCATGACTGTAGATGCCACTTAGTACTGCAGGAGCAAAATTTTGCCCACGAGTCAGTGTGCTGCTGAGCTGTGAGGAATTCCTTGCCTGAGTAGGGTCTGCAGGGCTGGGCTCCAGGTGTTTTGTGGGGTGGCACATTTCCAGAAGTGCACATACAACATAGGGATGTGTCCCACTTTGCATAGACAGCTAAACCTGCTGTTGCTGGGCTCCTGGCCTCTTCCTCTATTGAACTGGAACAGGAATGAACTTTAGTAGAGCTGAGTTCAGGCTTTGAGCCCTGGAGCTCCTCAACAGATGTAGCTTTAGTTGGTGTGTTCAGCAAACACAGATCTGACCCCTTCTCCCACACCTTGCCCTTCATCACTGCTATTCCTTAACATGAAGCCTGACTTTGAAATCACTCATCTTCCAAATGAGCTCAGTCCCATCATGCTGGCGACCGCATATACATCTAGCAAGGATTCCCTGCTCCATTCCAAACAGAAATCAAGACATTTAAATGAAGGAGGAGTCAAGGCAATGATATAAAGTCTTTAACCTGTAAAATAACTGTTGCTTTGCAGTAGTTGAGATTTGGTTTTGGAGGCTAAGATATCTTCTTTATGATCACAGTAAGAGTCCAAGTTACCAGGAGGATCTGCCCTGCAGATTTGTGCTCTTGTGTTGTACAGCTGTGAGTTTCCTCAAGGGCCAGAGGAATTGGTCCTCCAGCTCTCACAGAAGCTCCCATGCTACGGTCATTAAGCAGAGCACAGGGTTTCCCTGAACAGCTATGCTCATGGCCATGTGTGGAATAAGACTTTGCTATTCATTTTATGATAAATGTTGTTCACTTGGGCAATTTGTGGTGACTGTTGGCATCATCTGCACCTCTTGTGTAAGGAAGGGATGAGCATGTGAACCAGGAGAAAAGGCCTTCAGTAGCTTGATTTTCCAACAGTACCGCACATCTCCTCTTTGGTTTTACCCCTGTGCCAACTGTTTCCACAATGCCCATGCCCTCTTCCTCCCACAGTCGTTCCTGGTTAGTTGTTTTGCATTATATTCCCCACTCTGGGGGCTGAGCAGGACTTTCATCTTGGGTGAGGGAGCTCAGCGTCGACCAGGTCAGAAGAAAACACAGGAAACAGTGCTTTTCTGCTGGAATTCACTGACTCAGCAAACCCAAGCAGCCTGGCAGAGAGGTTTTGATTTCAGCACGGTTCTGCTGGAGTGTGGTAGCCTCCCTGCCTTCTCCCCTTTCATTCTCCAGCTTTGCCAGTGTCCTGGATGGAGCCAGATCTCCCAGGCTATCCAAGGCCATGAATCCTGGCCAGCCCCACAGCCCGGCTCCAGTCCCTCTCCTGGAATATTTTGAAAAGTGTAGGCTTTCCTTCCAAATCCCTTGTGGAAGTCCAATTTCCAAAGAACTAAATCCTCCCCAGGGCTGCCCAGCCTCTCTCCACACCATGCAGGATGGGACCTTTCCACTCTGATGTGGGCTTGGTCCAGCTTTCAGAGGCTTCATGCCCCAGAAGGGCATAGGTTCAGCAGGGCTCGCATGCTGCTCAGCACCTCCAGCTCTCACACAGCCATTGTGAGAGCCCTAATCGTCTTGACAGTCTGATGGGGGGGCTGAACCTCCCTGAAGGGGAACAACTGCAGGCTCAGGCAGGGGATGCTGCCTTCTTCTTTTCCCCACATCATCTCTTGATGATTCCTCTTCCTCCCTTGCAAACACTGCTCCAGAGGTCTTTTTGCTCTTCTCATGGAAATATCAGCCCTTGCCCTTGGGAGTTCCTCTCACCTCCATCTCCCTGGGCAAGGGGAAATGATCGGGCCTTTTCAGGTAACAGTAAAAATTAGGCTAAATGACCTCAGACCTGGGGACTTGGGGGTTCTTGGGTTGTTCTGTTTTGTTTTGTTTTTTTTTTTTTTTTAAAAAAAAAGAGGTCACCCATCACCCCAGTGTCTGAGTGTGCATCCCTGGGAGAAACCATCTAGGGCAGCTGTTATCCCACCAAATAGAGACACCTGGTCACACACACCCTAGAAAAGTGTACTGGGTTTTGTGTTAGAGATTTGCTTTTCATGCGGTACTTTCTTCCCTTTGTCAAATACTGGGAACTGAGAAGGTCATAGGACTGATTATATTGGCTATATTCAGTCAGCATTCAGGCTTCCCAGCAGAGCTCTGTCAGTGCAGTTCAGGCCTGACCATAACTCCCCTGAGCTAAATCTGTCATTTACGCTTAGTTTTCTATCCATGAAAAATATTTACTGGGGCTTGAGTTAAAGTTGCCAGATAAATCCTTTGTTTTACCCAATAGCCTGCTTGTTAAGAGAGCTTTCTAGGATGCAAACAGAGGTATTCATCCTAATACACTCGTGGCATTCAATAAAATAAAACCTCTCCTAATACTGCAGAGGAGCTGAAATCCTCAGGTGCTCCCTGTCTAGCTTAATAACATTGTCACTGAGTTTTCTTGGCTTGTCATCTTCTTGAAGTGAAACATGCCAAAATACTAATGAGAAGGGATTTTTATAGTCGGTGATTTGTTACACTGGAAAATGGATGAATGTGGAAGACAACAGTTTTGGAAAGCTCACACAGATAGCCAACCTCCCTCCAAGTTTTAGCTGAGACCTTGTAGAAATGGACTGTCAAGGTTATCAGCATGTAGACAATAAACAGTTCAGGAATGCAAGGTTTTGGAGGGAAGATAGAGCTCTAAAATATTTGCTGGGAAGACCTTGGAGGAGGTTAGATTTGAAACCTTCCAAAGATAAGCAGCCATAGCAATATTTATTATTTACATGTAGCTACCATCCCTCTTTCTTTTACAAGGCAGGAATCACTCTGCAAGAATTTTAAATAAAAGCTTACATATAGATGGCTCTGATTAGGAACTCACAGAAAATGCTGTGCATTTAAGGTTGCTCCCTAAATCAGGTCTAAATCAAGGTAGTGTGGTGGGTTTGTTTCCCTAAGGGTGAATATTCTCTATTGTCTGGTGAATCTTGCTGGGATGGTAAGTTGTTGACACCTGAGCCATCCACCCCACTGCCCTGGGGAGGTTGTCCTGCCAGGGAGCCCAGTCTGCAGAAGGGAGCATCTTCTCCCACCTCCTGCCCCACATGTTCCGACGAGGGTGAGCTCAGCCCACGATACCAGACTATGGGGTGGGTGGCCAGTGCACGGATCCACATTCCCATCCATCGGCTGGTAGAGGGAAGTGGTAGGGTGCCAGCGAGACTCTTCTCTTGCACCACCCTAGCAAGATTCAGCAGAGCCCATCTGCCAAAGCCCTCAGTGCCTGAGGTTCACTGTATACAAAGGATTATGGAGATTTCTAGCTTGAAACAATTTTATTTTGACTCGTGTAAACCTACACTGTGTATGTCAAAACTCCTTTAAGAACATATAGAGACTTGGGGGGTGTTTTTTCTCCTTTCTGTCTTTTGCCTTGTGACATGTTTGTTCTGAGATCACCTTCTAGGCATCTTCTGTTAAAATATATGTGACAAGCACCAGATCCACTTTCACGCAGATGTGCAGTATGTTATTTTTCATGCTAATGCACTGTTACAATTCCACTGAGTGCAGTTATCTAGAGATCAAATTCGCCACATGTGCACTGTGTTTTTTGGCTACTGGGTCAAGAGCAACAGGGAGAAGGAAACGATGCTCGTGTGTTAACTGTTCGTGTTGCCTTCATGAAACATGGGCTTCATTTTCAAGGCAGTCAGAGGAACTTTTGCTTTGCCCCACCTGCCCTCTTGGTTTTTTGTTTTTCTGTCAGCACAGCTGACTGCTTCATCAAGATTTAAGACCAAATGGACTGTTATTACATGAGACAGAGTCACTGTCTGCCACCAGGAGATGATTTAATGTTATGTGATACACAACCTTACTCTATGCCCCCCTACTGTTTTCCACACAAAAATCATTCTCCAACTTGCTTTGCTGTCAGGTTTCACCTAGGAGAAAATTTGAGTCACTGACTACAGCAATGACAGCAACCAGAAGTAATGATTAAAGACCTCCTTGTCATCGTTGTGCCAGATAGTCGTGGGTGAAACAGGCTTACAAAGACACATTCAGATCTTATTTACCCTAAGCCCAGCAGCTGAATTCTACCTTAGATAAGATGCATGCAATACATATCAGGACTGCATGCCGAAGTTGCTAGAATAGACCCAAATCTCAATCTATGCTATTGAAACAAGGAGGAGATACTAGCTTTGGTGAAATACCAATATCAGTATGATCAGAGTCCCACTTCCAAGTTGCTCCTAGAAACGCAGAGGAAGCTTCTAGGGTTGCAAAAAGGACTCAGAGCAGCAACATAAAAGCAGTGAAGCCTATCACTCATATACCGAATCCCCCTTACAGCCACTAGTTTCTTTCCTGCTGTCTGAGCTAAGACCTGCCACCATGTCTGGTGTCTTTTCTCCACTGCAGGCTACTTAGCTCATCTAAATATGAACCAAAGTTGTGCTCCCTTGGGGCGAAAGGTTTGAAGTATTATTCACTGATTTTGACCTTTGAAGAAGAATCATTTCTCCCTAGTGCCTGCCCCATTGCTGCCTTCAGGGAAGAGGATGTTTGCAAACTGTCTCCACCTTCTGGAGAGAGGTTTAAATTTTATGGCTTCCACCATTTTGTTATTTCTTCAGGAATCAGGAGGGACTTTACCTCTTTCTCTTTCCTCATTTTCTCATGGTCTCATATTGATAAACCAAGGCAGTGGAAACTATTTCCCAGACTCTTCTATGACTTCTGGATTGCTGGGTATACTAGAAGATGCCTTTTAAGTTTGTACTTGATAAAAAATCATGTCTCGTTCATAACTTAATCATTTGAGAATGTCACAATAATAAACTTTGACTTCTTAACCTTTTCCAGAAATGATGCCAAGACCAAATCCTGAGGCTGCTTTCTAGCTACTGATTAGTAGCTAGAAATCTGACCTTTTCTGTCTATGTAGAAAACAGAGGCAGTTATGCAGCTCTCCATGCTGCTAGAGTCAGCTTGATTAAAGCTCCATCTTTCTTCTCAAGTAACATTAGCCCTTAGGTATCTTGGTCTGTCTCCCTTTTTTCTTCGAAGAAGGACATGGACCTGAGCTAGACTTTGAAAAACTTCAAAACATCACTACCGTTTGCAAATTAGCTAGGCTTCATCTTTGCCTCTGCTCACTTCATACCAGTTGTGTGCCCAATGCTGTCACGTCTGGCCACCTTTGAGTAGCGTGTTGTTCAAAGGGGTCTGTCCCTTGGTCACAACGCTGTTTGTTCTGCCAACCTCTTCCAGGAGAAGAGAGGTGTTGGTGACTGAGAGCTTGGAAGGGAGTTTAATTGCATGTTTGTTAAATGTGCATGCCAACATGTACATCAAACATCCCACCAAGATTAGCTTGAAGAATAGCATCCTGCCCACAGAGTGGACAGCGGTGAGGTCTGTGATACTTGGTAATTGCTGGGAAGGTTTGTAGCACCCTGTGGATTGGACCTGGAATACGTGCTGTCTCCTGCTTGGATGTGCTTGTGTAAGGAGCTGTGTCTCGCAGAGGAATAAAGTTGTGAGAAGGACTCGGTTTTACCTGAAGACCCGCATGCCACACAAAGCTGCTCTGTGGTGCAGAGCTGGCAGCAGCAACCGCACTAGAGAGCTTTGTTTATCACATTGTTGTGCTCTAATGATTACTCAGCCTCAAAATTATGTGTTCTTCAGGAGTGATGGGGTTTGGGACTGTCAGTCAAAATTTGTTATGATGAGTGATGTTGTTTTCATCCCAGTTTAGCTAATGCCAGTGAGGACGTTCCAAAAATTGTTGTGTTTGTCATGTATGTTTTACAGTTTAAAGGTGATCTCTTGATGTTATTATCCCCCTGCCACTGCTGCAGAAATAGTGTATTCTTTTTAAGGTGTTCAGAGTCATCTGCTTAGCACTGAGCTGATGACAGCTTCGTATTTGTCTCTGGAGGTTGTCTGGAAATTAACCCCTCCGTGTTTAGCTCACAGTGTGCCTTGTCAAAGCATCGTCTGGGAGGTGGTGAGGTGGTACAGTGGGGCTTGGCGGGCCTGTGCCGAGGAGGCTGAAAGATCAGCACTGTCTTGCCCAACCTCAGCTATTCCTGTAGGCTGAGGTTTGCAAAAATCAAGGTGCTGACAGACAAAACCCTCATGAAGTTTTCTGCAAAAATTAAAGCATATCCCACTTGCAGCTCTCTGCTGCTCCTGTCCCAGAATTTCCAACCCCAGCTCAGCGCTGGCAGGATGGAGCCTCTGGCTCAGCACCTGCAGTTCAGCAGCTGGGTAAGACCAGCTTTCATGTGTCCTTCAGGCTTCAGGTCCTTCAGGACCCCTCCTGTAGCCCTGTCTGCCAGCTTTGTGGTGGAGACAGTAGTTTGTGACTGAGGAAGAAGAAAAGCCAGTGGCAGCATTTTGAAACTCCTGCTACTGTGTGCTGAGTGGCTGTGACTCAAAGCCTCTTGGCTCTGAAATTGCACACAGCTGCACCTTGGGGAGCAGTGTGATCTCGCAGAGTGCTGAGCAGCAACCCCTGACATCCGTGGAAACTCATGGGCTTAGCATTTATCTGCACTAAAGCAAAAGAGAACAGAGGCCAGTCTCTAAGTGCCATAAATGTGAAATTAGTCACCAATTTTCAGAATGTAATTACTTCTCAGTTAATCAAGTCCCTTGAAAAGGCTCTGGATACTTTTTACAGCCATGACTAGTGAATTTACTTTTGTGTTACCAATATCAATATTGGTCCTTAATAAGTTTAGATTGTGAATAAACCCTCAGATGCTCTGTAAAATGACAACAATTTATGGCATACCTTTGGAATTCAGACACAAACCAGTTTCACACGATTGGTATGATGGATTAATCACCATTTCATTCTGCGTATAAGCAAAAAGTCTTTTAAGTAATTTCTACGCTGCAGAGGAAGTCAGTGGAGCTTTCTCTGTAACGTGAGTAATGAATCTTGGCCAGGATGAGCATTTTGGAGCCATAGTTCTGCAAAAATTCAAATCCCTGAAGGAAGTATGGTAGCATGGAGGCCTGCAAATAATGGATTACAATAATCCTACCAGGAAGTGATAACAGCATGTATAAATATTTGCCTTAGTTGATTGCAAATTATGTCCTCCTAAAAGATGTTTGCCAGTGTTGTTAGCCATTAGCATCTTCTAAATGCTTTACCAGCCGCGGTGTCATTAACAATGAGGACTCCATCTCTACCAAGCACAACCAAAGCATCTGAACGGGATCAGGTTGATTTTTCCTCGTGTTTTTATTCTGCTGATTAAAAACAAACCAAAAGCCTGTTGTATCATATCTGGAGTATTTTGCTAAACAACACAGAGTGTGCAAACTATGGAGTGAAATTGTGGCCATATAAAAATCTGCATCTAACCAGAAGATGAAATGAGATCCGATTCATATGCAAAGGGGGGATTTTGTTGCCCCAGGCACTACCATCCCATTTTTTAACAGCCTTGGCTCTGCAGAGTCCTGACTGAAGGTGGGGATGGCTCCAATGAATGGGAACAACCTGTACCAGCAAACAGCGCTTGCAATTTCCCAATCAGAGTCCTGTCAAGCTGGGCTAACTCACAGCCTTGTACATCTTGCAAATTCCAAGAGGGATTAAGTCTTCATTGTCAGTCTGGTGAAGCAAGTTGAAACTCAGCTGAAGTTTTAAAGAAAAAAAAAAAAAAAAAAAAGTCCAAGTCTTCAACAGAGACAGCGGACTAGGAGAGAATGGGATTTAGAACAGAAGCACAGCCAGAAATCAATGGAGCTTTTATGGCATCCCTCCTCATTTATCTATAAATCCCATTCTTTCAGCTATTTAGGCTGTATCTCCACACAGAAGTTGAATTAGGTTTATTTTGTAAACCAATTTAAGAAAGCTAGTGCAAAGCCCTGTATAGATACTCGTGTTTCGGTTTAAGAGTGACTGCAGAGGTTAAGCTGGCACCTGAAACAAAACCTCAGTTAAAGTGGTACTGCTTGGGCTTATCTGCATGGAAGATCGAGAGAAATAACTAAAATGTGAATTTTAAAGTGTTTGAGGTAAAACCTATTAAACCCCTGGGTGGATGCTTTTATTCAGACATAAAGGAACCTTTAGTTTGCTTGATTCATCCTAAAGCAAATTACAGTCACTTTATTTCTGAATGAAACCTTCCATATAAGGATTTAATGTACTTTAAGTAATCTACTTGAAATTCACATCTGTAATTTGGCTTAGTTTCCTGTGTATACAAAGCCTTTGTGCATAGTCCAGGTCTGATTTGCTGGAGGAGGAAGAGGAGGGCAGAAAAATTTCCTCACTAAACTATGTGATAATTAGTTATAAATTTCTCAGTAAAATAACATAAAAGGCCCAGGTCACCCCAAAGAATCAGTCAGACGGGTTCTCGCAACCATATCAGTTTATACCATTCGCAGATTGATCCCTTTGCCTGTGGCTTGCATTGCTATTTTCACATTATTCCCTGCTGGGCATGGGTTCCAAGTATCAAAAAAGCATTTCTGTTGTTTGAAGTATCAAAAAAAGCATTTCTTGTCTTCTCCCACACTCAAGCTCTCCTACCCGAGGACAACTTTGCTCTCGATGTAGCAGCTTGTAACCTGTCTCATGCTCCTAAGAGCACTTTATTTCTCCTTCCTCTAGCTGGGGCAGAAGCTGTGTAAGGTCCTGGCTCAGAGCTGTTGATGATTGCAGGCGGTTCTTCTGCTCTGCAAACTTTCGCTTTCACCAAGTTCTCAATGACAGGATGTGGTTTGCTGTGTGAATGTAAATGAGAGAGGAGGATCTGGCCCCGTAGGTTTTCAACTTACTTCTAAAATACTCCAGGGTCTTTGGCTGCGTAGTTTATCTGGCTTTTCTTTGCTGCTGTTGTTTGCTAGTGTTGTGGTGATGATTGAACTCTCAGCAGAACATTTCCTACTGCCTAGAAATTAACCTACTAATTCAGGGGAACATTCATTTACTGAAACATCCTCTCCATGACAGTGCTTATTGGAGGTATTACAGGAAAAGGTGCAAATAAACAAACTGAATAACCTTCAGGGTAGAGAGTTATGAGTGAGCCTGCCAAAAGGGACTTTGTGTTGAATGCTTTAACATGTACACACATTTATTCCTGTGGTAGTGTCACAGCAAAATTAAGCAGCTGAATCAATTGCTACAGAAGATGCCCCATTCAGAGATACAAGACTGATTCTGTTCTTCTTTATAATTCAGAGGAACAAGAGTTAAATGTTAAGAAATAAAAAGTGGTCTGAGAGGGAATTCAGGTCATCATTTGGTATTCTTGTTCTAAGTGACAGGCATCGAACCTGTTTGAAGACCACAGATGAAAACTGATGCTGATATTCCTGACTTCTTTTCTCTCTCATAGGCTGGAATTATATGCCTGCATTTGTCTTCAGATTATCAGCACAAAATGGGCATAATATTAAAATCTCCAAAGTATGTAAAAATAGCTAGGTTTTGTTTTACCTCCCCTCTCTCCTTCTCTGTTTCTTTCTCTTCATCTCAGGTTTTCATGCTGTACTGTCTTTGTGATACCCTGAACACCTTAAGCAATGGCACTAGCCCATAGCATAGGTGATATTTCAGATTTTTTACATTTTTGGTTATATCTTTTTTTGCAGCTGGTATTGCACCCTTATTGTGTGAAAGAGCAGCAAGACAAAGTGTTAGTCTTCAGAGGTTCCAGAGACCCTGTCCCACAGACTTGGTCAATCCCACACCATGTCCTTTATCTGGCATAGACAGGCCTTACCTTTACCATGGACACCAGTGTCATCCATACTGACTGCTGCTCAGTGAGTGACGTTTTTGCGTTTCTGATCCATGTCCATTGAGCATTTTGACATAAGGGGCTGAGCCTATGGTGTTGACTTGCTGGACTCTGTAAAAGCTTGAAATATCTTTGGGTTTTTTTTTTTTTTTTTTCTTTCTCATTCCTGACTCCCATTTGGACGTGCTGTGCTCACATGGCATCTCTGACAACTTACTGCAGTAGCAAACTTACTCACTCCTCTACATTTCTTCAAATAGATATACTGTAAAGGCAGTCTTAATTTGACTTCCAGTGTAGTGTAAAGGGGTGCTGCAGCAGTGTGAGTCTAATCTCCGTAGTGATCTGCACAAGCCTATGGGGAAGGTGGATCTGGGTTCTTTCAAAGACTACAATAAGTTGCCATATAACATTGCAAGATACTTTCCTAAGAAAGGCTGCTGTTCAGTGAGCATGGCAACGTATATGTACATATTTAGGAGAATCCATCAAGTCAAAGTTTCTGTCAAAACCTTTGAAATGCAGGTATCATTTCAGGGAAGAGTAGTGATAAAAGGTATGACCTACAATGAAACATATAGCAGGAGCATGCCGATTTATGTCACCATCTGTCCTGGTCTGTACCACACAGGTGATGTAGACATCTCCTTCCCACTGCCTGTCCATGGCACATCGCTCTCCAAGCTCTTGGACAGATGCCATGTTTCATCTCTGGAAAAGTGGGAGAATCTCTTGGCCTCCACTCTCCAATTGATTCATGTGGCGGAGGGGGATGGTGCTGACGTACAAGATCTGTGAGATGGATTTCATCTTCAGAGAGAACATTTCCAGTTCCTGCGGTCTGCCCGGATCTGGGGAGGGGGGAGCTCCCATTGAGATCAGGGGAGGGATCAAAGAGCAGGGTTTGCCCGAAGGGAGCCGTGGGGCAGCCCCGCCGTGGTGATTTAACACCTGCACGTTTCCATAGCTGGCAATCAAAGGCTGCATGGCCCGGAGCTGAGAGTGTCTAATTTTTCTGTTGTGGAACTTGTAAGTGCAAATACAATTGGGGGTTTGGGTTTTTTTCTCCATTTTTTCTATAGATAACTTTTCTGTTTTTCTTAGTTACATAGATCATGACCTTTTTCAGCCTGTAATTAAACTCAAGCAATACAAAGTATATTGGGCAGGATTCTCAGGTGGTGTAAGTCAGAATAAACCCATAGAGCCAGCGATGAGGTCCATCACACTTTTAAAAAGTCAGATGCTTCCTCAACAGGAAATAAAACCTAAAAGGTCCTGATTTACCATTCCCCTAACTTTAAGCCAGTACATTTCCACTGAAATCAGTAATAATTAAATCAGTACACTGTCATGAAGTTAGAGTAACATGGGTATAAAACAGGTTTCTTCCACACTGTTTTGTCTAACTTTAATGATATCTTGGGCACTGTGGTTTCAGCCAACAAAAGCACTCTTTTCATATGATCTTTAGTCGATGCAAGTTTTCAACATCCTAGTCTTTATATTGCAATATTTTAATTATTGTTTACTTTATTTAATTGCTGTTTTCCTTGCTAATTCTAAGTATAGGTATTTCCTCTCTACTTCAAGGCTTTTGGGATTTTTCCAATCAGTCCAGTATCAAAGAACATTTACAGTCTTGTAAACTAAAACCTGTGCAGCCCCAAGGCCAAGGCTTTGGTTGTGTGTTGTACATAGCTGATTTTTTTAATGTATATGCTAAACTTGTAGAGAA
Source organism: Tyto alba (assembly GCF_018691265.1). Taxonomy (NCBI): domain Eukaryota; kingdom Metazoa; phylum Chordata; class Aves; order Strigiformes; family Tytonidae; genus Tyto; species Tyto alba. The sequence continues at coordinate 12,635,952 of NW_024881282.1, read as the reverse complement.
AGGTCCTTTGCAGAAGTGAAAATGTTATCAGAAAGTTTTATATTTACATTTTTTTATTTGGATGAAAAGATAAAATGTGAAAATTCTGAAGCTGATAAATGACATTTCTCCATCCTCTGTTTTTCCCTTTCTTTTTTCCTCTTTGTTTTTTTTTTTTTCCCCCACGTTATCTCTATGAAAGGGGTGTGAGAAGAAACCTGTGAAGACCAAAAGCCTTTCCACTTCATGCTGAAAAAAAAAGAGCTTTGTTATTCTACTGAACATGAGAACATTTGGAAGACAATAGTTCCCTTTTGGAATAAAATATATATATGTATTTGTAAGGAATGTCATGGAGCTGAGACACCCCAGGGTCCTGAGGTGCTTTAGTACCAATTGCAGTCTTCCAGTGATATTTTGCAGGATGTCTTTTGTTTGAAGAACTGAAGGCACTTGCCAGGAAGGTGATCTTTAAGTCTGTATCTGGTGGGGAAGCACTACACTTATTAAAGTCCATGAAGTAAGACAGAGAGGGGTAGCATGACGGAGGTGCTTGCATGTGTAGAAATGCAAGTGATCAGGCTATTAGCAAGGATTAGCAAGCGATGCGGTGGGACAGAAGGGCTCTGTGGGTGCCAAGGAGCCTTGGTCTACACCTATATGTGTTACGGGGTGTTTTGCTTTGGGCTCAGTCTTGTGCAGTCATAAGGGTTAAACCATGGGCTTCCATGCTGGGAAGGCAGAGCAGGTCTGAGGGGTCTCCCAACCTGCCTGCTCCCCTCACCAAGCCCCCCGCTGCCTTCCAGGGAGAGCTCCCTCTTCTAGTCCCCATGCTGACACTGCCCAGCAGCCTCACTTCTTGCAGATGTTGTAGTTGTCATCAGGGAGTGATGGACAGTTTTCAGGAGAAGCAGAGCTTGAAGTCAGTTTTGGCAATATTGTAGCACTGAGCAGAACTTTGAAAGATGGGGTCGGAAATCTCTTGATAATAAACTTTCTCATGAGATTTTTGGCAACCTTTATGTCTTGTCCCAGCTGGAAATGCAATCAGAACATCTTTTCTCGGGGTATTTTGTCACTCCCAATTGCAGACAGCAAATGGGGAAGCATTTATTCTAACATCAGAGAGGTTAAAAAAAAATGGTCCAGTAAACTGAATGCTGGAACAAAAGGGAAATTGAGGGGCTTTTGTTTTATTTAGACTCTTTCACCCAGACTCTACAGAAAGTCATCTGAAAGTTACAAAAATAAGAGATGAAGAAAGCTGCCCAAACCATTGGGACATCTAACTAATCTCCTTGCTGGTTCAGTTATTCCTTGTAGTACACCGTCTTATATTTTGTCAGTCTACTTTTAAACAACCCAAGCAATAAGCCTTTCACTTCTTCCCAGAGACACAACAGTAAAAGCCAGCAGATCTGAGAGTCAGGATTTTTTTTGCTGTTATCCAGGACATTTTTTTTTCTTTTTCCTTAACATTTGGCCCCACAAATAAGTTACCCCAGCTGAACTCAGCTCTGGTGGTATCTGTATGCCCCCCCCTAGAAAACAACAAATGCAGCTGAGCTCTAACCTATTTCAGGGCAGCTTAGGGCAAATGAGATTTTGGGCAAAAACTACACAGGTAAAGAGTTACATGCTAACTTGCCTTACATGTATCCAAGTTTTTAAATTCATCCCTGACGTTCCCTGGTTTAAAACACCCTTGTAAATAATAACTCTGCTCCCAAGGCATTTATATTAGCTGAGCACTTTAATTCAGTGCTCAGGCAGGCTATACATAGTTAACTCTTAATCCTTTCTCATCCACCAGTCCTCCCATTTCCCTCAACTCTTTTGCTGCTGCCTTCTGAATTTCCTGCAGTTTCCCTGCTCCTCTGGTGCTGGGGACCGCAGCACACTACTCCACGTGGTCACATCACAGCCGTTTACGAGCACATCATAAACAGGAGTTTAGTTTTAGGTATGAGCATAGCTTTGCATGACCCGAGCACTTCCCATACGTCTAATACTGAATCCGCTAAGGGCAGCTGTTAATTTCCAGACTAATATATTATGTATTGTTCGCCTAAAGTTTCCCCCCATCCTTTTAACAACTGCCCTTTTCAGAAAGATAAACATCTAGAGCTCTCTTGTTGTGTCTCAATTATCTAAAGATCACATATGATCAATGAAAAGCTCCTCTCTTTGCCCTGCCAGCTCTGCAAGCCTAACCTGGGATCTCACAATGAAACCGGGATCTTTTTTAGGTTACACGTCATTCCCAGGAATCCTGTTTCAGCCTGAACTCTATTATCAATACAACTAAGGTGAATTTGAGCAGGCGTGTAAAGTTTTCAAAAGCGCTTACATGACCTTAGAGTCTGGGGCTTACTTTCAAACGTGACTTGGTACACTCTGGAGCCTAAGTGAACTGATTCTCTATTAAATTAGTGCTCCCTTATGATTTAAAAGCTTTTGAAAAGGGAAGTTGGGGGTCCTTAGACATTTCAGGCATTTCTGACAAGATGATTGCTAATGTTATTTACGTGTAAATGTACCAGACCTCAGCTAGCACAGAGAACTGGGAAAATACCAAGTTTAATTTAGTCAAACTAAAATTTTAGTTTGAGGGTGTCACATTCAGAAAACTTATGCTGGAAACTAAGACAATTTGATCCTGAAAGGAGTGAGAATAAACATGAAACCTTTAAGTTCTGTCTTAAAAATAGTCTCAGTCTAAGTGACTGAGACACACTGTGGTGGCTGTTGTAAATCTCCATTCAGGGACACTTGATGTATCTGAAAGAAGCGACATGACACAGTAACAAATAAAACACTATATTATATTATAGGAGATTTTATTTGAGGCTCTGGCATTTTTACTGGGTACTTGCCTTTGCTGTAATGGTTTATTTCTCTTTGTAGTTCCTAATGTGTTTTTATAAATATTTCTAGTAAATATGAAATCTTTAAAATATGCAAAAAATACAGCATAGACATGAAACAGCCATATTGCATATAGCTGAACTGATTTACTCCTGTTTGTCTTGAGTTTTGCCTGAGAATATGAGTAAAAATCCTAAAATAGAAATACAGAGTTTTCGGCTCAAAATTTTTATGCCATGTCAACTAAATGGACTCTGTTCCTTGATCAAAATGCAATTGTTAATGATTTTGTTTCTCAGTCATCTTCACTGCTAATAGTGAAGAATGGTCATGTTTTTCATTGCTTATATTCTCTCATCAAAGAATGTGGCTCACAAATAGACACTGAGCTGCTGCTGGATGAAAGGTACATTAAAAAGGTGCATTCAAAACAACCTTTAGCCCAGGTGGACAAATTAATCTCCCACAAAACACTAGCAGTTTCCTTGGAGTAAAAATAGAGTTCATCAGTGCTATGTGTAATTGTCTTGGAGAGAGATTCACATCTGAACTCAAAGTGCACATTATGTTACACTATTAGAGAAAAGAAATAAGTCTGTTAGTGACCCAGTCTTACCTTGGAGAAAGAGATGAAGAGCTACCTCACTTTAAACAGATTTAGTTTTTCTTTAGTTTCAAAGTTTTAATTACACTCTCATCTCTGTATCAGTTCACACCTATGGAGAGAAAGTAGCATAAGTCCAGAAGAATAAGCACTGCTATGCTGTTGTAGGCAAACAATCAGTTCACTGAACTTATGGTTCAAGACAAGAAATTAATTTTCAGATTTCTCCCTCTGCGTGCTTAAACTTGCTTCCGAATTTACAGGGCACTCATTTTGCTGTGGGTAGACGGCTCCTAAAGCCAAAGCAAGAGCAGGAGCAGAAGCAGCGTGGCTGATGGGAGAGGGTTGCTGCAGTCTGAGTCTGCAGGACGGGGTCTGTTGGCTGTGATGGGGTTGCATCAGGCATGAGCCAGGCAGGAGTTTGTTCCCCGATCTTTTGGGTTCATATATTATTAATCCATGTGATTAGATGGCTTTGAGATGCCAATCTCTCAGTTGCAATGCAGGGGTCATTTGATTTTTCAGTGATGTACATATTTCACAGTGGTTCTCGGTGTGTTTTTGTAATTAGGCATATTTAACTGTGCCTTGTTTTACTGCTGTAGGAAGAATCTCATTTGTCAGCAGTTTTAAGCTTTGCCAAATAAAGGCTTATTGGCAAACTGCATTGAGCACTCTGATAATAACCCAACTTTAGAAAACACACACCCTGCTGTGTTGTATTCAAGCCATGGTGCTGTTGAAATTAAAAGGGGAGACAATGCCTGCTTTCAAAAACTGGAGGTTCTTTGTATTCTAATAAAAGCCTAAATTAATGTTTTAAAAGGTTATTGCTATTTTTTACCAGCTAGCTGGCACTGTGTATAAATCTTATTTAGGCAAGGTCCTACATTATTTCAGTGTTTTTAACACACCAGCCAGTATCATACTGCCATGGATAATCAGTTCCTGAAAATCATTAGTCCAACCCATTAAATCCCTTTTGTTTAGCTTTAATAGCAGGGTATTTCTGTGTATTCGGGAATCTAATATATGATGTACATTCTGACAACACCAGCAGGGACCACAAATATTTCTTACATAACCTAAAGGACATATGTTTGGCTTATGGCAAAATTAACCTCATCATTCCTGTGTTTCAGGTTGAGGTGTCCATGTGAGGTCCTTTTATAAGAGCAAAGTAATAGGAACTATGTATAATTTAATCTCGTTGGCTTTTAATACATTTCCTTCAGCTTTTAAAGAGTGCTCTAGGAAATGGAAAAACACACAGTCAGCTATGAAATTCTATGACACTGATGCAGTCAGGCTATAAAATATTCTTTGCATCTTAATTGCATTTTATATAGCCGTATAACCTTGTGTAATTCTTAACTCTATAAATCCTAGCTTTGCATCCCGCTCTGGCAGCTCGGTGAGAGCAGCAGAGGAGTGTTTCCCACAGTTCATTGTTCAGTTCGGTTACGTGGGAAGACCACAAGCATCAGGACTGTGCAAGGAACTTGCACTGAACTTTGCAAACTGCTTTTTACAGACAAAGGATTCTCCTTGTCCCCGTGGATGAACCTGATCTTCCACGATGAGATCCATATCTGAGCTTTCACCAGAAACAGTCGTGATTTGACAGCCAGGCAAATGACGGAGCCTGTTTTGTGTGGCGTGCTTTACTTAAAGGTTTGGAGGACAGTTTGGGGGAGAAACAAAGGTAGTTTTACTGGCATACAACTGTCAGAACAAAGCGGAGCGTGACAGAAGCTAAATACCTATCAGGTGAGAAATCAAGCCAAAGCCAGAATAATCTTTCAGGCACCACCAATCATCTGAAACACTGACATAATGCAAGCATGCTTGCAGTGATGCTGGACCCAGCAACACAACAGATACTCTTGCCAGTACTTTCTGCCCTCTGATTGCCCTCTTCCAGTGAGAGCCACATCCACGACCAGAGCCACACTCACAGCCTTGCGCTTGCTTCCCCGCTGTAAAACAGAAGCTGAGGAAAGGAGATCTTAATGTAGAAAAGGGACACTGTGATTTAGAAGTGAGGAAAACAGTGGGAGGATCATAAAGCAATGATGGATGTGATCTGTTCAACTCCGTAGCTTATTTCTAATAATAGAGGGGTTTTAGAATGGGTAGACAGAGACATAACAGGATCCAGTGGCTGAAAACTGAAGCTGGATAAATTTAGATTAGAAATAATGCTCTGTCTACTCTGCAGATTGCAGCATGGTGTTGAGATACATGAACGTTAAATGAGCTAATTCAGAGAGCAAAAGCCATACAGCAGCAGTGGCAGGGAGATCCCAGATGGATTTAGATCAGTAGAATAAAAGAGCCTGCCCAGAGGTCTATGCTACTGCAGCCCAGTCATTCTCAGCTGTTCAGTGAGCATTTAACCTCACCAAATACCCCAGTGCTTGACCTGTGATCTGCAGTGGAGGCATAGCCCATGTCAGAGTCCTCAAGAGCAAGCACAGCTAATATTGCAACATCTCATCGAGGAATGTTTAAATTAGTGAGTGGCATGCTGTGTCTCACTTTGCACATAGATGTAGACTGATTTTACATTAAGGTCCCCTTCTGGCTTTAGGAATTCCGCGCAGCTGCATAAAGTGGATGTTGTTGAGGACCTGTTGAGAAGTACTTGGGGAGGTCAGGCTATTTTCATAGTTGAAAGTTTCTGCTAAACCAGCTGAAACTTAGAATTTCCATGTCATGGTGAATTCTGATGTTTTAACATTTGGCTTCATTTTACTTCAGAAGGTGTGTTTGGTTTCTTGTAGCACTGAAATTCTGTAATGCTTTTTTCTTTGGAAATACTTTCCACAGAATATATTAGGTTTGACGAATGATCATTTCTTCAATGGAAAATCCTTTTTGACTGAAGATTTCCAGCTCCCCATCACACAGTTTCAGTCGAACCTCATGGGTTAATCTCCATGAAGTTCCACAGGACCACCCTCTGCAGGAGGGACTTTTACAGCCTCTTTTAGAGAACAGAAATAAAGAGGAACTGACTTTGGCCCAAAGGGATTAATTGGTACCCTTATTTCATTAGGTTATTTAAAGCAAAGATCTCATTAAACTTTCATTGGAATAATGTTAGACAAAGCCTGTAAGCTGTTGGGAAGTGAGAGGTCAGCAAATTACCAGATGATAACAAAAAATAGTATTAAAGTCTGAGACAGGGAAAATGGAGAGAGAATAAAAGCACAGACTGGAGATTTGGGACCTTTCAATTCTCTGTTTTCATATTTGTTGAATATGTGGGTGCTGATGTGCTGTTTGCTCTATGTAAAATCTGTTGAGCTAAGGGGGCTTTCAGAAGCTGAGGAGACCTCACAAGCCTGGAGTGTCAAAATAAGACTAGGTTGTTCTTGTGGTTCATCGCTGAGGTTGTTTGTCCCTCTCTGGTCTAATTAGCTGCTGTGTCAGGGATCATTTATGTTCTCGTAGCTCTCCCTGTTGAAAATGCTCTACATATATCGTGCAGCACTAATGGGTTAGTCTTGGCACCCCCAAACGTGACCATGTGCACATTGGGGTAAGATCAGGACAGCATGGCAGCACAGGGAAGAGAGCAGCATAAACCTGAACTCCACATGCCTTGCATCACTTGCAGCATTTATGTTTCTGAAGCTGGTTTTGGTATTTATTTTGAATTAGACATCTGGAAATTCAATTAGAAATCATTTACATTGGTTTAGCCTGAGGAAGGGGTGAGTGACGGTTACTGCCTTGTTGGTTTTGGTTAGTTTTGGCCCACTTTCTGAGCTGTTTGGACCTGTGTAAAGAAGTATTTGGACTGAGTGTGTCAGACTCCATACAAACAGCCTTCTGGGGGTCACTGTTGCCGTGAGATGACTGGTCTGCAGTACAGCTCCTTTGCATTCAAGGGAATGCACAGTCTGCACTGACGCCGTAGAACACGTTGGCCAGGGTGCATGGCTGGCAATCAGGATGCCTGAGTTCCCATTGCAGTCCTGCGGCCCCATCTCTCACCTTCCCCATGTCCTCCTTCCCCTCCTCATTCTCCTCTGTGGTGGTCTGTATCTCAGAGGGTCAACAAAGCCCTGGACCCACTTGCCCAGGCCCAGATACGTCCACATGTGGGATGCTGGTCTCTCCCCTACAAGACTCTGTTCCCAGAGGGCTTACACAAATGTGACCAGGGACAGTTTGCATTTGTGAGGATTTGGGTAAAAGAATGGTTGAAAATGCTGTCCTGTTTTGGCATCATCTGCCAGCACTGCTTTCAGTAAGCAAAGTGAAGTAGCTTATCATCAAACATACTATTTGCTAGATAAATCAGATTTGAAGCCCTAAGAATTAAAGTTGAATTGATTATTCCTCCTTTCTGGGACAGAAATGCTAACGGTGTCAAACTTTGATGCCACTAAATGGACTTAATGCTTAGCTGCTGCAGCCAAGGAGGGCTCTTCTTTCCCTTCCCCTGCCTGTGCCCCCCGCCGCTCTCCTTCTGCTGGCACTGACAATTTTCTGCCCCCACCAGCAAACCTGTTCAGAAAGCTAAATCAGCAGAAAACTAACCCTACAGGAATGAGCAGAGAGCTGTCAGCTGGCTCAGATCTCCAACCCAGCTCATCTGAGGCCAGAAAAATGCCAGTGCACAGGGAAGAGTTGGAAGAGAGGAGTAGGACCATTTTCAGTGGCAGCTATTGTTTAAATCAGAATAGTTTCCCTACAGAGCCACAACCTAAGACTTGAAAATACAAAGGTGAGTACTCTGCTCTACTAAGCCTCCTAGGCTGTCTGTCAGTTCTCACCCTAACAGCTTAGACATCCTACATGCTCTTCTGCAAGTCCCTCGCCTGCAAGCCCCTGTAACCACCAGCACATCAGCAGATCCAGTCTACAAGTATTCTTGTCTGGGGGAATATTCCTATTTCTACTTGCTTTTTTGTATACTTACATTGCATTGCAAATGCTGAGTGTGTTTTTCCCCAGAGATTATAAATCCTAACAAAGTACACTGAAATCATCGAGCTTTTTCAGTTGGCAGTTTCCAGCCAAAAGAATTTTGTTTTTTTTTTTTTCTGTGAAGTTACAATTGGCGCTCGAAATTTGGCAACTGCTGAAGACCTGTATAGTATCACTGAAAAATGAATAAAGTAGTCATGAAGGAAAGACAGGGAAATCTGACCTATATTAACCAACATCACTTCTGCAGCCTGTATGTACACAGCGCTCAGACTCTCGATTAGGTTACCACAACTTTGGTAATTGTGCTCTTCTGATTACCAGTGGTAACTCTCCATGTGCACACTCTCAGTTCCTGACAGATACATGAAAATATGACTTAGCATAACCCACTGTCATTGAAGTATAATTTAGTTTACAATTACATGAATTATATCCCATTTCCTAGGGACTATGAACACATGTGCACACACACAAACACACACATGGGGCGTTGCCATGACTGAGTTGACACATGTGAACATGTCAGTCTGCGTGAGCTGAGTTATGAGTCTGAGCTGATATGGATATAGTCTACTGGAGGAAAACCAGCATATCTCTGATGGGTCTAACAAAATTGCAGGAACTGCTCCTGAATGGAATTTTGGTATCTCAGTCTGTTTCTTTTATGAAAGAGAAGGGTGAGGACTGACTTTGTTAATCTTCTGTGTTGGTGCTTGAGGTACCACAGATGGGTAGAAAGCCCTGCAGCCACATGGGCAGACTAGAATGGGCTTTAATGGCTGGAAGCTGAATTCAGACAAATCGGTCTGCACGTCGTGTGTGATGTATCTGTACATATATATTGATCTTTATGAATGTAACAGTGAACTTGTATTGACAGAGGGTCAAATTCTTAGTTGAATTATAATGAAGTGTGATTCCATTAATTTCAGCTGCTCCCTGACATATCTGCATCTCTCTCACAGTTGTTAATAACTTGATTCTTCAGGAACAAACTTGCTTACTCTACTGCCTTTGAAAAGGAAGCCTTGTCCTTGATATTCACGCTGCTTCAACTAGAGTGAATCGGTGGGATTTGCAGGCTAACATACAGTATGTTTCCAGAAATGGATACATGTAATGAATGTGTGTGTAAGGCTCACACAGCTCACTAGGAAACCTTTCTTCTACCAGTCCATCATACACGGTCAATACTTGCCTTTCTTCTAGGTTTTCACATTATGCAGGGTCATAGTAAAAGATATTTTTAGTGTGTTTGAATAGATAGAGCTTATTTCTATTTTCAGGGTTTGGGTTTTATCTCAGATTTGTACATGGGACTTGAGACAGTCCAGCAGGAGAAGTGAGAATGCCTTTGTCCAAAGTTCCTTTGTGTTTGCTCCTCTTGTCTTTGCACAGCCAGAGGCATCATCTGGACAAGGCACATGCACAGACCTTCAGTTTTCATGTAAATGGTGAACTGGAAGTTCTTTAAGGACAAGGGTGTGCTCCAGGACCGGTGCCCTCCACAGGGCTTCTCCAGTCTTGGTCCCCTATGCAGGGTTGCAGAGGGCTTTGCTTGCTATGGCGAACCAAAGGGCAGCTCTGACATTTCCCTCTGCTTCTTTTTTCCTTGATGGAGAAAGCAGAGTGTTCATGAGTCAGTTCCTTAGTGTTGCCAATCCCAGTCACTCATAAATCGTTAACTGGGCATGCAAAATCATGTCATTTGGGGCTGTTAGGTCTGTTGTAGTTTTTAACTCTATGTCTCTTGCCTCCTAGGTTATAGGAGCTTTGGGTGCCTTTCTTTTGTAGTTCCCAGTTTAAACAGGCAATAGTTCCATGTTCAGCAGCAGTCTCAGCTGGACTGTGTCTTCAAATGTAGGGCTTCAAATTGGGATATATATGCATGCTGGAGCTTGGGATTTCTTCAGCCACTTTTTTATCTACTGGCTATTTTTCTGCTCCCAAGCCTGGCTTATGAAATGTTTGGGTTTATAACCAGCCTATATACATTATAAAAAGGCATCCTGAGCAGAGTTTGTGTGCTTTCTTTTATGGTACAGTCAGCCAGAATTTCAAATACACCAAAAAACCCTACTTAGTGTACTCTTAAATAGCATTAGAATTGCCATTTTGTTACTATGAATCATTAGACTCCAGCAATGTAATGCTCATTAGATCATCCAGTTCAGCTCCCAATCCGTGTCAGATTTTTCTCTACAAATATTTTCCTCCTACGAGGTCTTGCATTCAGATTACTACGTCATAGACTTTCCACTGCTTCCCTTGGAGAAGAGTGGATCAAGAATACTAGGAAATATCAAATCACATTGAATATGTCATTACAGACTGTAAACAGAGCTAAAAATAATCTGAGGACCATAAACAGTGTAAAACTTCCACTTTCAAAAAAACTACCAAACAGCTATTCTAAGGGAGCTCTTACATATCATTGTACAGCTGTAGGTTCTTCTTTGTTGGAGATTTTTATTTAAAATATAAGGCGAGAAAGAATGTGCTAGAAGCTCAGAATAGTCGTTTCTCTTGGAGAGACAGAAAATGAAGCAGAGTTGTAGTTCTGCTGCTTGTTTACATGTCATTCTCCCTTATTGGCAAATAATTATAAGCAGAATCAAATGATAGATATCTGCTGTGCTGAATTCCACTTCTCTGACTTAGTTACACTAAGCATGGAGGTTTTGAGTCTGATTTTTAAAACTGTCAGGCGCCAAATGGCATGCTTCACATTAGCCTGCAGTTCTGTACCTAATTTGCATTCAGTTATGCAAATTAAACATTTGACTTGAGTAATCACACACAAATCAGCTTGTCTGATCATTTGCACACATGCTTATTCACTTAATTTGCTCAAATAAAATATATACTCAAACTAAGAAGACAGCTTAGTCCCTAACTAATTTAGTACCCAGCTTCAGTATTTCTGAGGTTGGTAATAGTTTCTTAATAGGGCAGCAGCAAACAGTTAATAATATAAGCATCCTTTAATAAAATTTCCCTTGTTCATTTTTGCATGCCTTTAGAATCTGCTGGTGGTGGACATAAGGTTGCCTGAATACATGGAAAGTCAAATGCATGGAAGTTTGCTAAAGCTGACCTTCAGTTGAATTGTTTGCTGTTGGTATGTTAAAAGCAAGTAGGAAAAAATAACCCTGAGGACTAGTTAAGCATGCTCATAGAACATAATCTGGTTTGGACAACTTGAGCAAAAAGTGCAACTACACATATGCTAGTTATAAATGTGCAATTTTAGCATTTTCCTGCAGTAAAATAAGCAAAAAAATAAAATTACTTCTGTACCTAAATATTCATTCTGTCAGTAGTATTCCTCTGCGGCAGGAGGTTGTAATAATATGGATTGCTAGCTGATGAAAGAAGATCAGTTTTTGGAAGAAATGTGAAATTATTTAGCAAGTGAAGCAGCAAGTGGGGGTTCAAAATATTTCAAATACATTCAGTTCTTCAGGGAAAAGTGGCTGTTGGCACAGGCACTGAAAACTGCCTTGATACTCTAATGCTTAACAAATATCTTGTCTATGAAAAATGCATTTGATAAGCAAGGTCTTTTGAAATTAAGATGGTTTTATTATTTCTTTGTGTGCAAAATTGGAATGTAACCAGTTCCTATAAATTAGATAAATAAGCAGTTTAGGAATTAATCCTAAAAAAAAAAAAGATCCAAAGAAAATAATATTATTCTCCTGAGGTCTCCATAAGGCATATTGCAGCTGCCCACTGAGGTGGTGCAGTACCAAAGCTGCCTGCCTGCATGGTGAACTCTGAAGGACCATGAAGGCTGTTTGCCACAAGTAGACCATTTCTTGTATTACATTCAACACGGTTCAGGTAGATGAGCAAGGCTCAAACACATTAACTGAAGGGAGCTCTATACCGAATTACAGAAAATTGAAGTCCCTCCTGTGCTGTAACCGTGCTGAGATCTATGCTTCTCTGTATATGCTCTGTATATGTGTTGGGCATATTCAGAAGCCTTTAGTACCCAAGGAAATGGGCTCTCAGGAGCACCAGCTGTTGTTTTCAGGAACCACTGTAAGTTAGTTGTTACTTCAGATAACCTGTCTACATCCTTCTTGGTCAGGTACATTAAGTCCACAGTGGTCAAGATGGCCTGATTCTGGCAAAAATAACTCATGGTCAGGAGAGAGGCTACCGAGGTCTGTGTAAGGCATCTTTACACACAAAAGGACTCCTGCCCAAAAGGTCCAAGATGGTCACAGCAGTGACAGACACCCCAAGAAACAGCGCTATCTCCCCAACATCCATCCATGCTGTGCCACACACCTGCATGGAGAGCGTGAGGCTGCAGGGAGTATTTAGAAGGCCTCAAATGATAAAAAAAAACATAGTGTATGAAGCAAACCTGCAAGGCAGTTTTCATTGCCAGGAGTCACGCAGGCCCTGAGCATTGCTTGACTTCAGAGGAGGCTGCAAAGCTGCCTGGAGAAAGGCATGCCCCGTGACCTCAGACTAAACAGCCCCTTTACAAACAATGCAGGCGAGAGATAAATTTTGCTTTGTTTTTTCCCCTGCACCAATTGCGATTAAAAATAGAGCCCTCAGTAGTGGCAGGGAGCAAAACAACTGTGGCATTGTTAGCTTTATCAGGAGAAACAAGGGGCGCAAAGGATGAAAACATGAGGCAAGTGGAGGGACCAGAACTAGAAAAAATGTCAGGTCCAAGGACTGGGTCAGTCTGGACCACCCGTCCCCTCCCAGGTCAATCTACTTGTTCATTTTTAGTGCAGAACAATAATATGTTTTCCTCCATGCTTTGTGTTTAAATTAAAGTTTTAACCTGTCAGTATTTAATGGCCGCAGATAACAAACCTTTTCTTAGATCATCCATTCCTTGCTTCCAGTTCAGGATTACACAACTACAACTAAATTATTTGGTGTTCTCAAAACTTAAGCACTGGAAGTAAAATCTCAGCCCCGCTGGGATTTCCAATAACAACGTATCCATCAGTTTCAACAGATTTCACCCAAGGGAAATACCATTCCAGCTTAGTCTGAAAGTCATGGCTGAGTTGATCTCTAAAAGGTGAAGACTGCAGCACCGTGGATTCATCCCCAGAGCTGTGGGGGGAGAGGCTTCTGACAGACCAATGCTTACATTTTCTAGCGGTTTGTTTCAACGCTGTGGGCTTAGTAATGAGAGAGGAGTTTGGAAGCTTCCTTTTAAACAGTATGGAACAGAGTCACCCATGTCTGCAGGAACAGATCCCCTCATTAGCATTCATTAGTGTTTGTTGTATTATACCAGCACTCAATGATCTCTACCACATGAAAGCTCCATTTTCCTGGCTGTTATATGAACATATATATAACAAACGACATTTGCAAGCTGGAAGACATGAGATCTTAAAAAATTTCTTATAGTCCTTCTCAAGGTATTTTCTAAATGCTCACCCCCAACCTGAGAGCAGTTTGAGATGAACATAGCTACTAAAAAAAAAAAAAAGAAAAAGTGATTTTTCATTGCATTTCATACACATATAAAAATGTTATTTAAATCTCAGAGCAAGCATAAATAAGAAGTCTGGATCAGCTAAGACCAAAGGTTTGTCTAGTTCTGTATGTGGTCACTCTTAGTGGTCTTTAGTAGGAGAGCATAATAACCAGATAAGCATACGTTAGCATTCTCCAGGATGCTCTCCCAGCCTCCAACCATCTTCAGCTAAGCATCAATAAATGGTATATTTGCATTTAATAGCTTGAATGGATTTTTCTTCAATTAATTTATCTAGTTGCTTTCTGAACCCATTTAAACTTACGGCATGTATGACATCTTGCTAAAAATAGCTCCATAGCTGTGTCTCACATAAGGACCTCCTTTTCTGCTTTTACCTTGTCATGTACTTATTTTACATGATGTTCTCCAACTCTTGCACTGGAAGATTCATCAGACTCTGTCATCTACTCCATACAATGTATTTTATAAATTTGCATCATATTCCCCCCTCAATTTTTCCTTTCCTGGGCTGAAAAATCTTAGTCTATTTGACTGGTTCCTCTATGAAAGCTGTTTTTTCCCTTTGACTGTCCTTTTTGCCCTTCTCTACATATTTTTCTATGTTCTTTTTGAGCCAGGGGGTGGATTTAAACAGTGCCAGCACGATGTGTCTTTGCTTTGCTCTCTATTCCCTTGCTGGCATTCGTCTTGCTCTGAGCACTTGCACTTCTGAGCACTGAGGTGGTGTTTCTAGCACTGTCTATTCTGACCTTAGGATCGCATTCCCAAGGATTAGGACTGAGTTTAGGTCCCATCACTGTAGGTTGAGTAAGGACTATTTCCTGTGTGTTAGATTTTATATCTGTCTATATTGAATTTAATCTGTTCTTCTGTCATTTAATTGCTGCTGTCATGGTTTGAACTCAGAGGGCAACTGAGCACCACACAGCCACTCACTTCCCCCTCCCCCCTCAGCGTTGAGAGGGAGAACATAAGCTAGGCTTGGGGTTTGAGATAGGACAGGGAGGGATAAATCACCCATTATGGTCACAGGCAAAAGGCAGACTCGTTAGGGGAAGGAAGAAAGAACATAGATTTATTACAGACATTAACAGCAACACTTAACAGTGAGAAGCATTGCCACATCTTGAGAACACCTTCCCCCCACCCCTCCCTTCTTCCCGGGCTCAGCTCTGCTCCCGATATCTCCACCTCCTCCCCACAGCGGCACAGGGGCAGGGAATGGCAGGGTGCAGTCAGTGCTGCTGCTTCTTCCATCTTCAGTGGGGGGAGCTTCTGGAACTTCTTCCCCCTGCTCCATTGTGGTTCCCCTCTCACAGGAGACAGTCCCCCACAAACTTTTTTCAACGTGAGTCCCTCCCATGGGCTGCAGCCTTTCCTTACACTGCTCTGGCATGGGTCACTAACTATCTCCAACTGGAGTCCCTCCCGTGGCTGCAGCCCTTCCTGAGCTGCTCCAGCGTGGGACACCCCCGCATGCTGCAATCCTCCCAGCACTGTACTACAACAGTAGGGTCTACCTTTTCACACAAGGACCTGGCCTCCTTCAGGCACAGTCACCTTAATTTTTCATGTGAGGCCCCTCACAGGCCATAAATCAGTCTCTGCTCCACTGCAGATCTCCATGGGTGGCGGGGGGGGCCGCCCTGCCGTCTCACCACAGGATACAGGGGCGTCTCTGCTCTGGCACACCTCCCCCCTCCTTTCTTCCTCCATTCCTCCACTGACCTTGGTGTTCACGCAGCTGCAGCAACTCCTCCTCACAAGTCTGACCCCTCCTCACCACGTCCCTTCTTAAATACGTTATCGCAGAGGCACAGCCGATTGGCTCAGTTTCCAAACAGAGATGGAGCTGACGTGGAGCTGGGGGAGCTTCGAGAAGCTTCTCACAGGGGGCCATGGCTATAGCCGCCTCCGCTGCTACCAAAAAACCCCACCACTCACTCAAACCCAAGACAGCTGGTAATCTCCTCTCACTGTGAAAACTTACAATTTCCTCTTACCCTTCCATTCTGCCTTTTAACCGATGTGAAGAGCTTCCCTTTTACACCACAACAGCTTAGTTTTTTTAAGCATCTCTAACAAGTCATCTTACTAGGCACCTTCAGGTACAAGCTTTCCAGTTATGTCAACTGAATTCCTCTTGTTCACATGCCCGTTATCACCTTCAAAAAACCTTACTAAAGTTGTGAAGTACAATATTCCTTTGCAAAAGCTGAGCTGGACTTCTCCAGTATATCCTATTTATCCAGGTGTCACCTAAAGCTATTCTTTAGAATATTTTTTATATACACTTCTCCTGGTATAAGCATTTTCCCTAGAACCTTTTTAAAATTTGGTGCCATATTTGCCACCTTCTAGTATTCTGATGCCAAGATAATTTTCAGCCAAAAGCTGCACACTGTAGTTAGCAGTTCAGCTGAATCAAGATAAAAGTAGAAAAAACATAGATCTTTTTGTTTCCTGGAAAAGTTTAATTTTTCAAGATTCTGAATGACCTGGCATTTTAGTTCATTGCTAATGTCAACCCTTAACATTTAGTGATTATCTGCTAGTTTATCTTTTCACTATTTGACAAATATTGTAATAAAGGACACTCAGCCAGTCAGAGAATAGAGAGGCCAACCTGTGCTGAGAACACTGGGAAACCTGAAATTAAATGATGAACACAAAAAGGAACACTAAACCCGAAACAAAGTTAAATAAAAACTAGTACAGAATAGAAAACTTGGAAAGAGGCAAAATAAAGCACTCAATTTTATTTTGAGTCATTCTCAACATTTTTCCATTTCAAAGAGGTTGCTCTTCTCAGTGAAAACACAATTTTGCCGTAAATGTTTCTATCACTGTTAGAACTGAGCATATAGGAAAGCAGCATGTTCAGTGGTATCTGTTACTCATCGGGGATGTTGTATATTTAAACTGACATAGGACTGTGCTACAGAGGCTGGAAACATTAAATAACGTGCAAGTTTGTGTTTCCTTGTGAACATAATTGCCTGACCTCTACAGCAGATGCAATTTGCCAAGATTTTCTTAACAAAGGCAGTGACCTTAGTTTACTACATCGTATGAATGTATTCAAGCTTTGGCACTGGCATATACTGCATTCCCTTTCTTTTCTCTGCCGTTTTGCCTGTTGTTTAACTCGCCCTATTTGCTTGAGGCCCAAAAGAACCGGTGCAAACTACCTGCTCCACTACACATATTGATTAGGCTGATATTGAATTACAGTTCCTTGTTTTTAGAAGTTTTGTCAGTGTGCAGTCCTGCGGAGCATTGTTTATGAAATAAGGCTGCTACAAGGTCAGAGGACCAGCAGCCCCGTGGGATGGTAAATAGCATTGCAGACCATATACTGTTAATTATTTAACATGTCTTCAGATGAGTGATTTGAACTGAACACTCTCATCTTTCACAGCTAAATAGTGAAGATGACTCAAAGGCTTTTATGGCCTAAATCATCCAGGGTAATTTACCTCTGAAAATTGAGACAGTAAAGAAACAGAAAAAGAAGCTGGGTTTCTTCCAGATTTAAGTAATTGTCCCTTTACATTCCCTTTTCTTATCAACCACAAGGCACCCAGTTCCTTCTCCTGTGTCCTGTAACATCCTTACCAGGCAAAAGGTGTTTAGAAGCCAGCTGGGTCAATCTGTAACTCTGCCAGTCTGTGCTGAACAAATATGGGTTCAACCAGCGCCTCCCTTTTCTGCACCCCAGGCTGGATGTTCTCCTCCTCCCAGATGCTAGTTTCCATGCAATGTGTAAGAGCTTTGCTTTTCTGAGACTTCTGCCAGTTTGTCAAATCTGACTGGAATTGGCTCAATTTTGACAGGGAGAGGGAGGGAAATGCAAAGACCCTAAGCAATCAAAATTCCAATGTCATGGTGCTCTTCCATGTTTATTGTTTGTGGAAGTCAAATGTCCCCTGTACCAACCATCCAGCCGGGAACATACAATTTTAATATAGCCATCATACTTAAAATTAGATCATAACATGGGAGTATCCTAATGTTCACTAATGACAAACTATTTCACACATGAGCTGCCTCTTAAAACTTGAGGGCAGTGAAGACCTGCATCCACAGTACAAAGAAACAATCTCTCTGGGTCTGCCATCCTTTATTCCTTCCCTTCATTCACTCTTTCTTTCTTCTTTAGTTCAGTATTCCTCAGACTAAATAATACACTGTCACTCTTCCTTCCTCATTCTCTCGGGTCACTCCCTTCTATTTCTGTGTCCTTTAGATTGTTCCTTTTCCTTCCTTGTCCAACCATCTCATCATCTTCTCTTTTCTCTCTGCTTTTCTACCCCTGTCATATTTCCTTCTCATTCTTATCTCCCTGCTTCATCATTTACTCGTTTACTCTCTGTCCTCCTGTTCCTCTTTGCCATCTTTACTCGAATTGCACCATGCCTACATGAACTCATGCCTTCTAAAATGCATGTCAACCATTTAAGTCAGAAAGGAAAGTGGAGGCAAGCAGGAGTGCTTGAGTGAGCACCTTATAACCACAGCCTCAGATCTTCCAGGGGAGTTTAGACAGCTGCTCAGCTTTGACACTTAATTGCCATTGATTTTGAGTAGGATTCTGGGGCCTAAATCCCTGAGTCTCTGGTCCTAGGTCAGCAACTATATCTGTCCAACATCACAGCCCCTCAGCAAGACACACCAATGTGGTCACACAAAACTTAAGCTACTAATGACAGGAGTGGCCATTGTGTGTGGCCACTTTTTGCTATACTCACATCACCTGCTTCCTAATTAAATAGTTGTGCTGATTGGCAGGGATGTACTTATGCCTGAAACCGTGATAAAAAGTTGCTGGGGAAGAGGCCAAGAGGGGAAAAGGACAGAGCAATATGGAAACCTAGACACCATGGTGAGGTAGGACTGCCAGTTTTTGGATTGCCCAACTTCACCAGGTTCTCGGGAGAATTAAGTCTCTACACACATTCTTCTCCCTTTTGCTCTCTCCAATGCTACAATGAGAACTGAAGGAAACTGTGAGTAGGAAGGCAGATTTTCCAGTACCCTTTGTAGGAATGACCCACTTAACAGATGATACAATCAGGGTATTTACTCTTTTTTTTCCTGCTTCCAGTAAGAGATGTTCAAAAGCAAAATTCCTATTCATTGAGATGCCCAGTGTCCAAATTGGCCAGCACAAAGGAGCTAATCTTGTCCTCAGCAATCCTATTTGTTCAGGTGCAACGCTATTGCCTGCAGTAGCTACCAATCTAAATACAGATGCTAGGGCCTAAAATAAGAAAAAAAAAAAAAAAAAAAAAAAAAAAAGAGAGAGAAAGAAGGCCATTTCAGACAAGCCACAGTGAGCCCAGGCAAGTTTGAAGTAAATTAATTGTGGAACAACACAGTGTACAATTTTGGCCTCCTAAAATGGAACATATTCCTTATAAAATGGGCATGCTGTGCAGCTCTCTGACATTTCCAAGTGAAACAATAGGACCACTAGAATGGAAAGTCTGCAGGAACAACAGACAAGGAAAGGAAGTTTAGGTTGAACAAAGGTTTTGTTCATTTTTACAGCCCCTAGAGGAAGAGCAGTGCTGTACAGAAGCTGTTAATGATGGACTGCATTGGACGGCCAAAACCAGTGCCAAGATCTAAATGTGTTTTTACTCCAAACTCCTCCCCAGCTGTCCAGATACCCTGCAGAATTTCCAGCTGGTGTGAACCCCACGGCCATCTTGGACCAGAAGAAAAACGGGTGGGGGTAATCCTGTCCATGGTTTGCACGCCACCTTCTCACTTGATAAATGCAATACACTTGCATGAAATAGCAAATCATTAAGATTTGTCTGACAAACTTGCAAGTTGACCTAAACTCCTGGGTTGTAGGAAGGAACTGTGCTGTACTGAGGGCTTGCTCAGGTAACTATGGCAACTCTGCTTCTCCGTTAGGCTTTGAACGAACTGTTCTTAAGTGAAAACAGCTTCAGCCTTGCATTGCTGTTTAATAAATAATCCGCCAGCAGAGGAGAATTCAGGTTCAGAGACGCTGTGCTTCCTTTCAACTAAGAGCTGGAAAATGCAAAAGTAAAATTCAGCAAAGCCATTTGCAGAATTTCTATGACATGGCTTTGTTTCTCCGGCATGTAAACAAATCCCTCACGCACAACCCCGGGGCTTGGCAGAGGGGTACGGGGCTCAGGGCCTGCTCCTCGCTGCTAGTTTCCCATCAGGTAAATGCAGAATTGGAGCTCACAATCTGCTTTTGCTCGTAATCTCCCTGTTGTACTTGAAGTCATTTCTAAGCTGTATGTCATCATTTTAGATCTACATGAGCAAAATGAGATGTTTCTTTGTATTAGACAGTGAAGGAAAGAAAAGGAAAGGAGCCTTTTGAAATCTGTCATTCAGGACTGGCAGGGTGAGATTCAACCTGCATATAGTTCTGCGATATGTCAAAGTGCATTGGGGTCAGAAAATAACACTGCACAGTTCCTGAGTGGGAATGATGTTTACAGGCTTTTCTTTTACAAGTTTGGGTTCTGCCAGGGACATTACATGAGAACTTACAATTTGTTCTTTATAACTAAGAGCCGTTTTGAATAGTAGCCAGGCAGTCTGGGCCAGGTTCTTCTTTTAGGCTCTGATGCAGCAAGGACTGGCCGTGGGGCCTGATACAAGTTTTCTGTTGACTTCAGTTGGAGTTGTTTCAGTTGGGCATCTCACAGGCATAAAGGTGGGCCACCTTGGTCAATGGCAGCCTTGTTTCTCCTGACTCTGTCTGCAGTAGGGTGAAGGAGGGATGGCCAAAGTAGCACCGCTTCACCCTGCTGCTCGAGCTTGTCTACACATTTTGAAGCCTGATGCATCTCTGTTCCAGCACACATCTTGTACATGGCTGTATGGCCTCCCTTTCACAAAGTAGGGTGGGCAGCACAATATATTCAGAAGTGCTGTCAGATAAATAGAAGAAAGCTTCTGGGGCCAGCTGAGCATCTTCCACAGAGAGGGAACAGGTCTTACAGATACTTAACAAAATCTAAGGTACCTTTCAGATCTAAGCACTTAAAAACCGGCCTCAATCCAGTCTCCTGACCAGCGAGGAGAGCTCTCACCCTACCTGTGACCTCCTTTCCCTCTATCCATGGGCATGCTCTCTGCAAGGCAAGCAAAGGCACGGAGGGCCACAGTGTGCCCTTTCTTCCCTCCCTGCCCTCTCACTCTGTGAGTCTCATCCAAGTTTTCCTGCCAATATCCACTGGTCTCTGCCAGCATAAACAGTGGCAGAGGGCCACAGGGGCTGCAATTCCACTTATGAGGAGAGGAACAATAAGAGATCAGTTTGGTCCAGAAAACATATGGAAGTGGCCAAAATGGAGGCATGACCAAAGCAAAGAGAAGATGTACAGAAATGGTACCTGTATGGCTGCTCTGAAACACTACAGAACCATGGTAGGGTCACTTCTGCCTTCCTGAGCTCTGCAGCCTGGGTGGAGGACAGCAATTCAGACCCTCTGAGAGCAGTCCCACAGGGTCCAGCTTCATCAAGGAGAGCCACCTGCCTCAGCTTTGTCCATTGAGTGTGAAGACACTGAAGTCATTAGGAGCACCAGGCAGGAATTGGACCTGGTCACTACCCCAGGGCAGGCCAGGGGCAATGCCAGGATGAGTGGGATGTCTGAGGAAATGAAAGGAAATGTGTTCCCTACTCAAAGCCCCAAATTTGGAAGACATCTTCCACCCTGTCACATCTCTGTTTTCTCAGGATCTGCTGTGTCCTGAACTGAGGATTAAGGCTTTCAGGCTCATAAACACTATCTGGTTATTATGTATGAGTCTGGGATATGAAGTCATTAAAAATAACTCCTCTTGCCACTACCCAAATAACTCAGTAGGGTTGAGTGACTGTGACCCAATTTGGCCTTTTGTCATTCTGAGTGCTGCTATTACAAGGCTGCAGTTTTGTGATGTGTGGAGAGCAAATTCCCCTCCAAACAAAGGCCAAACCAGAGACAGGGCCTCGTGCACATCTCCAGGAGAATGAGGTACAGTGACCGTGCCTCAATCCTCTCCGAGCTGAGGCAGCCCCAAAACTGCTGTGTTTCAGGGGGGGGCTCCATCACTGGGAGTGGCTGAGCACCTTCCACCAGGAGGTTCTCCTGGAATGAAGAAGTGAAGGTTTATCTCTGCAGTCTATCAACATTTGGACAAAGTGTACCTTTGTAGGTGAGTTAAAGTTTCCACTCCTGACTGAAAAAAGGAGGGGGAAGAAAGGAAGGAGAGGTTCACAGTCTCAGAATCCTAATGCTTAGATGTCTTAATTAAAGGTAAACTTTTGCTTTGGTGTGGCTGTGGTTAGAGCAGCAGGCAGAGACCTGACAGCACAGGCTAAACAGAGAGAAAAAAAGGCTCTTCTCTTCTCTTCTCTTCTCTTCTCTTCTCTTCTCTTCTCTTCTCTTCTCTTCTCTTCTCTTCTCTTCTCTTCTCTTCTCTTCTCTTCTCTTCTCTTCTCTTCTCTTCTCTTCTCTTCTCTTCTCTTCTCTTCTCTTCTCTTCTCTTCTCTTCTCTTCTCTTCTCTTCTCTTCTCTTCTCTTCTCTTCTCTTCTCTTCTCTTCTCTTCTCTTCTCTTCTCTTCTCTTCTCTTCTCTTCTCTTCTCTTCTCTTCTCTTCTCTTCTCTTCTCTTCT